>NC_067250.2:316689966-326689966 GCF_019359855.2 Lolium perenne
AGTGTGCTCAGTCAAAGGCAACATATTTGTGTCCAACTTTTAGGTGCTCGAATTCTAGTTCGTGCTCGCACACCTGGTGCATGGAAACTTACCACCTGTACTATGCCCACGAGAATAGGGCGTACCCGGGTAGGTCATGCATCGAATAGTGGAACCAAACTTTCATGATGAAGTTTCTCTTTGATGCCCTACGTATGTCAATGTACCGTGATGCCACGAGTGGTGCAAATCATCCACAAGTGGTTGCATTAAGACACTCAATTTCTTCCCGGATATTCAGCCCCTGGAAGGATCATCGACAAGAATATGTTCTTCCTTTTGCATTACGACTCCAGGAGGGAGATTGAGCGGAATAACAAACATGGGCCACAGCTTGCACGCGCAAGCCGATATATCATATGGGTTGAATCCACCGGGTCACATCGCAATTCTAACGATTTCTGAGCCTCACCTTGCCTCTATTTGGGTGCTTTTCATCGAAGTGCTTCCATGATTGACCATCATATGGATGTACCATGGGTACCCGTTTCTTCTTGTCCTGCAATCTTATCCTGGTCTTATGCCATGTCATCTCGCTTGGTGGTCTTCTCGAACATGTAAAGCCGCCGGATTCTTTTGATGAATGAGAGATAATGAAGAATCTTTATGGCTACTTTTGTCTGCCTCTTTCCGACCATTGCCTACATCTACCTCATGATACCTAGAGTGACCACACCTGAGATGAACACCAAAGACTTGTGCATCCGCATAGTCCCTCCAAACAAAAGGCAAGTTTTGGACCTCATAAGAACTTTACCCAAGTTAATCATACATTAGTTACAATTCACAAAACTATGCAGTAAGTAATAGTATTAAGCTATCTTGATACTCAAATAATTTAGAACCTGCAAAAAGAAACTAAATTCAAATTTGGATTCAAATAACAAAACACAAAACAGAAAATATAAATAGAAAAATTTGAAAAGAGTAAGAGAGGGAAAACTTACTCGGTGGACCCCCACACTGCAAAGACAGCCCATCACCACCACGTCCACGCAAGCCCACCAAAGTAGTCTAGCCCGCGAACCAAACCCTCAGCCCAAGTACTTCGTGTTAAACGCAGCAATGTAATAGGGCGAGGTCGTCGTCTTCCCCGTGCTCGACAACGCGATGGTGAGCTCCGGCCACGTCCTCGCCGCTGCGGATAGAGATGCCCCCGGACGCCAAGACTATGCCCAATACTCAATTGAAGTTGCACCAAGTCCGTGTGATCCACACCCGCCAAGATTCGTGCCCGAACCGTGTGCGTCGTTGATACGTCTCCGACGTATCGATAATTTCTTATGTTCCATGCCACATTATTGATGATATCTACATGTTTTATGCACACTTTATGTCATATTCGTGCATTTCAGAACTAACCTATTAACAAGATGTCGAAGTGCCAGCCTCGTTTCACGCTTCGTTTTTGGTTTCGTAAATCCTAGTAACGAACATTCTCTAATCGGACGAAATCAACGCCTGTGTTCCTATTTTGGTCTCTAGCATCCAACACACGAGAACCGGGCCAGAGAGGGGGCATGTGGCTACCAAACCCTAGGCTTCGCGGCCAAGGGGGGCCGCGTCTCCCTATAGTGTGGGCCCCCCGCAGTTCCACCGACCTTGCCCTTCCTACTATTTAAAGCCTCCTACGCGAAAACCCTGATACGTTCGACGAAACCAGAGAAAACCTTCCAGAGCCGCCGCCATCGCGAAGCCAAGATCTGGGACAGGAGTCTCTGTTCCGGCACGCCACCGGAACGGGGAAGTGCCCCCGGAAGGCTTCTCCATCGACACCACCGCCATCTTCATCACCGCTGCTGACTCCCATGAGGAGGGAGTAGTTCTCCATCGAGGCTCGGGGCTGTACCGGTAGCTATGTGGTTCATCTCTCTCCTATGTACTTCAATACAATAATCTCATGAGCTGCCTTACATGATTGAGATTCATATGATGATGCTTGTAATCTAGATGTCGTTATGCTAGTCAAGTGAATTTTACTTATGTGATCTCCGGAGACTCTTTGTCCCACGTGTGTAAAGGTGACAGCAGTGTGCACCGTGTGGGTCTCTTAGGCTATATTTCACGAATACTTATTCACCGTTATGAAGAGCCTAGTGAAGTGCTTATTTATCTCACTTTCTGATTGAAATGTGTTTGTATCACTCGTTATCTATGTGCTACTCTAGCAATGTTATTATAGTAGTTTTATTCCTCCTGCAGGATGTAATGGTGACAGTGTGTGCTTCCGTGTTAGTACTTGGCGGAGGCTATGATTATGATCTCTTGTAGATTATGTTAACTATTGCTATGATGGTATCGATGTGTTCTATGCCTCCTTTCTCTTAGCATGAAAGGTGACAAAGGTGCATGCCATTGCTAGTACTTGGTTTAGTCTTATTGATCTATCTTACACTCTAAGGTTATTTAAATATGAACATTGAATTGTGGAGCTTTGTTAACTCCGCATTGAGGGTTCGTGTAATCCTACGCAATGTGTTCATCATCCAACAAGAGTGTAGAGTATGCATTTATCTATTCTCGTTATGTGATCAATGTTGAGAGTGTCCACTAGTGCAAGTGTAATCCCTAGGCCTTGTTCCTAAATATCGGCGATCGCTGCTTGTTTACCGTTTTACCGCGCACACGCTTGTTTATCGTCCCGGGCAAAGCACTTTTCTTGTGCCGTTGCTACCGTTTAATTACATATTCATACCACCTCGTATTTCACTATCTCTTCGCTCGAACTAGTGCACCTATTAGGTGTGTTGGGGACACAAGAGACTCTCTCTTGCTTTGTGGTTGCAAAGGGCTGCATGAGAGGGATATCTTTGACCTCTTCCTCCCCGAGTGCCCGATAAACCTTGGGTGATCCACTTAAGGGAAAACTTGTCAGCCGTCCTACAAACCTCTGCTCCTGGAGGCCTAACACTGCCCACAGAAAAGGAGGGGGCGTAGACATCGGGTGAGGTCGTCGCAAAGCATCTCCACCTCTATCGCCGGCGAGACAACGTTCCCGACCACCTCGAGCCTCTATAAATAGGCCAAGAGCTTCCCTCGAAACCCTAAAAGCTTCGCCGCCCATCCATTCCTTCCCAGAACCTTTCTATCTCTCGTAATCAACAAACATCGGGACGGCCGTTCTCCGGCTAGCCGCCGATTGAGAGCACCCCGAAGACCGCTGCGTGGTTTGGAGGATGCGCAAGAGCCTCTGCAGATCATCCTCGTGGAAGGAATCGAGGAGAGGAGGTCTCCACCGCCGCCAATCGACATCGTTCCCTTTGCTCGGCATCCCGTTAAAATCGTTTGTCGTCGTCCTCGACCTCGGCATACTCCGTCAAGCATCCGGGAAGCATCCGTGTGGAGCGGTGCACGTCGAATGAGCTATTCTCTCGTCTCCTAAAGTGCATCCTAGCGTTAGTTCATAAGTTGGCCGGACTGCGCCTGGGCTGCAGATGAGCTCACCTAAGATGCTCCGGTGACCTTTGGGTGGTGGCATTGATGCTCACGAGCTCAAAGACGAGTCCTGGTTCGAACGCGCTAGGTTAGATAGTCACTGGGCCCCTGGAACCCATTCCGCCGCTCGCCGGAGCGTCACCGGCGTCTCTCTCCGGCGAGACCAACGTGGCACCGCTACCTAAGCTCGTTGACCGGTCGTTGCTCCGCGTGGCAATTGACCCGACCAACAGAGCCCACCCGCCAGTGTCCTGAACTAGAAGTGAACCGGTATGTTTAGCCTTTTTGCTTTATTTCAAATTCCTGTAAAATCATCAAACTTTGCAAAATCATAGAAAATTCATTCCAACTCGTAAAAATATGAATAATATATCAAAATGCTCACAAAAATAAACTCTATCCAAATAAAATAGTAAAATAAAAATGTGTGTCAAAATAAAAATTCACTTATTTTTATCTTTATTAATTATGTCTTTCTAATTGTTTAAAATGCAAATTGAATTCAATAATTAGTGAAGTTTTAAATTTAAATTTTAACTATCTAGTAACTTAATAAAATGTTAAGATTAATTTCATTTACCATAATTGCATTAACTTAATTATTAGTGGTAATTCATAAATCCTAATTTGCAAATTACTATTTTCTATTCTCTTTAAATAGTAATAACTCAAGAAAATATTATAAGTCAATATTATGTTGGTAAATCAAAACTTATTTACTTAAAAATCTTTAGTTAACAAGTTAATTATTTTAAACACTAATAACAATTATTAAACCCTGATTCTTAATTAAACCAAAATAGGAGTTACACTATTATTAAATCTTTTGAAGATTAATAAAATGTCAAACCATTATTAATTGTTCTTCAAAGTAATTAGTTACCACACCCATATTACTCATCATCATTTTTAGGAGATGTACCATAATTTAGAAACCCTAGTTTTAATTTAAGTAAGACATTGATCTCATTATTTTATGTGTTCATCCTAAATAGTTGCAATCCTAAAACCCTAGGGGTTTAGCTCATGTAATCATATAAGCTTCATCTATACCTATAGAACCCTAATAAGAAACCAATGAATGCATGCTTATGGTCCACTAGCATAAACCAAGTCACATGAGATTATCATTTCATGTTCCTATTCTTAATTAAAACCTATATGATCCACTAATGTCACCTAGGTATAAACCCTAACTTGTTAATGGAATTAGTACCATTGATCACTATTTCTATATACCACAATTATGAAAATCAACCTCAATCATCAAACCCTAGTAGAACTAAGTAATGATAAACCCTAGTACCAACCTTGTGTAGCAATTCACATCACATGCTCCTATATTCAACTAAACCCTACTTAGGAAATGATAATTCACTTAGCTTAGAAACCATTAGAGATTATTTAGGAAAGCAAATGTGAAGCTACAGTAAAACTAATAGCAAACCTATGGAACCATCTTAATAACCATCCTTTGATATGATGTATATGAGAAACCATAGTAATAAACCTACCAATACTTAAGTATAGAAACCATTCCAAGTTAAGAACCAACTAGTTCCTATTAGTGCAACTAAATGAACTCAATAGTAAACCCTAGAGTTAGCATAGCTCCTATGTATAGTAGTTCATATTCTTATTTAACATGTTCTTCAAAAGTTATTTCTTTGAAGTACAAATGTTAATCAAAACCATAGAAGCCATAGTTCTTATTTGAAATACTCATTAATTTTTAATTAACATGTGTTCTTTCCAAAAGTTATTCTTTTGAAGTATAGTATAAGTAATCATCAACCATGTTCGTAGAACTTCTAAAAATGACAACCGGCTCTTTACATATTATTCCACTACTATTCTTTATGTGTATGATTGTTGCGATATCTTATATCACTATTAAGTGAATCTAATATAACCAAACCCTAATAAGAACCTTGTTTGAGAACCATTCTAAAAGTGCAACAAACCCTAGAGAAATATTTACCACTCATACATTCTAAATCATTAAGGTTAGGTTACGCTCGGGATGATTGCATCTCATGCAATATGCATTATAGCATCTTTGCCTGTTTCGTTTAAACATTGTCCTCACTTGACAATGATGGTATTTCAGAATTTGGAGTTATCACATATCTAAGCTTTTGCCTCGCATACACCTTGCAATAAGAAAGGCAAACTCATCGCTTGCTCATGTCATTTGATTATTTAGCTCAAACTATATGCAAAAAAATTATACTTGTCACTCATGCATTGAAAAGCAAAGTATTATTTTACAACATGAATATGACTATGTAAGTGGGCAATGGAACCATGGTATGTGTTGATATGGTGGAGGTTCCATTGCACGGGTACTACTCATCTAGGACTAAGTACCAATGCTGGCCCAAAGTGATTCTAGCTACGTACATATCGCGTTAACCATGAGACCTATAATGGCTCTAGGGAAGCCACCAGTATCTTTTCCCTTCGCACGCTTCTAAATCTGGATCGGGTAGAGCTGCGGGGGTGTTGGAGGCACCGCCAGAGGTTGGGATAGCCTTTTAAATCCCCATCCATTAGTGATGCTTTTAGCTCTACTTGGTTTATGATGGATTGTCCGGAGTACACCGTGAGTAAAGCCAGACATTCTGGAGTAGTTCACTCGGGTGTGCACGGTCTGACAAAAGGCGCTGGCTTGCAACAAGTGAGAAGGCGGTGTGGGGCTTGGATCTTTATACCTGGCCTCACACCAAAGGAAGTGTGAACGGGGGCAAGTGCCCTCGCGCATGGCAAAAAGGGTGGGATCTCTTGTGGGAAAAGTAACGCACCTCCGCAGAGGGTATCAAGAATTGTGATCGTCACTCCCTCGTTCGGAAGGAATCATGAACGCTGGGCAGGAAAGGAACTCACGCAAGTTCTAGTCAACTCCGTGGAAGACCGATCTTATAGTTTTCTTAATAAAATAAACCTTTTGAAGAAATGTTTACAAAAACTTGCATTGGCCTATGACTTTCTCTCGGTCTAAGGGCTGTAGCTAGTGCATGATACACCTATTTCCTAATAGGAACTTGCCGAGTACGCTCGTACTCATTCTTATCCCATTTGAACCCCCTTCTTAGATCAAGGCACCGAAGGAGAAACTACCGTGGAACTCAAGACAAAGGAGTAAACTCGCAATGATGAAGAATCCAATCAAAGAAGTCAATGGAGTCAACTGTGACTCAGCTATAATGAAAACCTAGACTAGTAATAGAGAAGGGAACCTTTCCCTAATCCTAGCACCTAAGTAGCTGGGATTTACATAGTGAAGCCAATTAGCTCTTAAACTTGAGTTAGCAATAAAGGTAGATTTATCGTAGCTGCTCTTCTGGAGCTTTATTTGAAGTTTTACCACCTTGTAAAGTAGGAGGCTATGTTGATCTTATGTAAATGTCAGCTTCGTGTGTATTTCTATAGACATACTCCTTGGACTCAGATATGTCTTCGTTGTACCACTCGAGAGATGTAATATGAGTGGAACGGTGTTTCACTTGTGTTATGTCAATCATTTCTGTGTACTACACCAGTGCGGTGGTACGCCTGGGTCACCGCAGCTCAATAAGTACTTCGACTTCCATGGCTAAAACACTTTGTAGTCATGGAAGCCATGATCGCCGTGGCCGCTTCCTGAATCACTGGCCGATGCTGCGCTACTTCATCATTATGCTCGTGTTCATAAACCTTATCAAGTCTTCTATTGTCCCCTCCCACTCAAATACTTCGCCATAGAAAACAATTTCTTGAAATAAATAAGAAACATAGAAAAACACTTTTGTCTTTGTATTCATAGTGTAAAAAAGAATTCCTAATCAATACTTTGGGATAACCAAACAAAGACATTCATCCCATTTGGCTTGTAAAACTCTTAGACCAAAAATATAAAGAAAGGACTATTAGGGTTTATACCCATGCCATAACTCTGTATGGTGTCATTTCAACGGATCATGATGATGCTCTGTATTTAGTGTAAAAGCGGTAGTCACTAAAGTATAATCCACAAAAATATACGGCATCACTTTATTTTTATCTCATCATTAACCCAAACATGGTTTGGATACATCTCCCTTGGACATCATATCATCACTATGATACCTAGTAAGAAATGTGAGTTGTAGAACACCTTCATAACTCTCCTTTAGATGTTTGTTAAAAACTCGTAATTCAAATATTTTCCCCAATGATCCAATCATAGATATTTTGACTTTTCTATTACGATGATTTCCACTTCATGCTGAAATCTATTTGAATCCATTCAAATGTTTCAAACTTCTTCCTTATCGAATATATCCACATATATATACTCAATTCATTGTTGTATGTTTTCACTAAGTTAGTTGCTCCGTTCAACTCTTGGCCTATAACGGTATTTTAGTCATTCTCTTTAGAAAAGATTTGCAAGCGCCTTAAACGATTCAAAAATCAAATGTGACTCCAAAAATCCATTTGCATGGAGTTTCTTCATGTGTTCCTTTCTAACATGACCTAAATGGCGGTTCCACAAATAAGTGGAATTCAAATCATTTGCCTTATGTCATTTTAGCGTCGTTGTTATGTATGTGTGTGTTTCACCATTAAGATTTATAATAACTTATCCATCGTTACATGTGGAGTAATGTCATAATTTAGAACAACTCATTGTTTTCATTGTGACCAAAGAGCAAAATAACAATTTATTAAGTTCTTTATTATAAATTCTATAGGGCTAGGTAGGAATGCACAACTGACAAACATGATAACATCTTTATTATGTTCCAGGACGTGCATTATTACCATATTCCTTATTAGTTACTTAGGCCATCATATTCTTGTATTGCGTTGTATTGTATGACATCTCATACCAACCAACCTGGTACACGTATTTCCAAGAATTTCTTTATGTGACCAAACAAGGAATACATCCATAACATGGTATATCATTTATATACTTTACCCGAGCTAGACTTTCTAGTCTTTTTCTTTCTTTCTGCCAAAATATCTTTTGTAGTTTCTCTTTTAGCTTTCCTCATTATTCGGAAAAACACTTCAACATCAATAACTTCTAGGTTTGTTTGGTCAGAAATACCAATAACCTTGAGGTTCTTAATTTGAAGTTGATCATCATATGACAAGTGTTCCGGATTTCACTATTAGTAACCTTTTAATACATGATGAACAATTTCACTCATAATTTTATCCATCATATCATGACGACTTTTCAGAGACCATGTAAATGCATGCTAGGCTCGTAAAAGTTTAACCTCAGTATTCGTGACATTTGCAAATACTGCTTGCACCCGTTGTATGCACACGTAGAATCTATACTCCTCGGTATTCGAAACGACAGGAGAGTACTTAGCAACGGTGCATACTAAGGACGATCACTTCATGGATATGCGAATATCGTTAGTGCCCCAATAGTTGGAGGGATTGGGACGCCTTGCACGTCTTCAACCTTTCGTACATTCCCATAAAACTTATGAGTTTATGTAGTCTCACCAAATTATATTCTATCATTCCTTTGCAATAAGGTCTTAGATATCACATATATCTCATACCCTTGATTATTTCCGAAAACTAAATTTTCAGCTCCTTACTTTTCAATGCAAACAGATTTGAACTTCAAGTTTCACTTCCGGAGACAAGATAACTTTAGGTACTAATTGAAACCATAGTTCTTTGAATCAAACAATGTGAGGTTTTACTAAAGAAGTTTGCAATAGGACTTAATCATTTCTTGAGTTGCTTTAACAATACGGTACTCACAGTCAATAAAGTTTATTGTCGCATTTTGCAACGGTGATTTCTATCTCAATAACAAGACTAGCGCCATAGTAAAACGGATGCCAATACTACAAAATTAATTCAAAATACTACTGGAACCTATGTTTATGATAATTAGTTCATGTTTTAATCTAATTACTAATGAACTCCCACTTAATACAACATCCCTCATGGTTGTTAAGTGGTACACGATCCACATCCACTACACCAAAACCGATCATCACGTGAGATGATGCTTAGCTTCCAATAGTAGAACATCAACATGTTGATCATATCATCCATATGACTCGTGTTCAATCCCTTTCGGTTCCCGTTGTCCCGAAGGCCATGTCTGTACATGCTAGGCTCGTCAAACAAACTCCAAGTATTCCGCGTGTGCAACATGGCTTACACTGTCTGTAGCCCATATGAACGTTGGAAATTCTATCACATCCGGATCACCACTGAGATGCTTCGAGAATGACGAACTCATATCAACGGGTGCATATGCGAAAAGGGGGGAGAACACTTTATTATCTTGATATTAATGTGAGGGGATCATCTTATAATCAGCTACCGGTCGCGTTCTAAGCAAAATAAGATGCATAAGAGCGATTAACATCACATGCAATTTCATATGTGATATGATATGGCCCTTTAGTCTTTGCTTGTCGATCTCTGTTCATCTCCAAAGCACGGACTCTGATCTCCATCATCAATGGGCATGATCTACCATCATCGTCGGTGTAGCGCCAAGGTCCATAAGCCAGGTAGCCATCTTCCCATGGTTGTTCACCTCATGTAGCAACTTATTACAACTACTTTGAAATACTACTCAACATGAAATTTAAAGACAAATCATAAGTCTTCCCGCCGGTTGCCACAGTACAACAATGATCATCTCCATACATATATTCATCATCACATCTTATGGCTATATCACATCACCAAACCCCCTGCAAAAACAAGTTAGACGTCTCTGAATTTGGTTTGCATATTTTACGTGGTTTAGGGTTTTCGAGTAAGATCCAATCTACCTACGAACATGAACCACAACAGTGATAGTCAGTGTTGTCAATAGAAAGAGTAAATTAGGAATCTTCACTATGGTGGGAGAGACAAAGACACCCGCAAGGCCACTTATGCAAATACAAGTTGCACATGTTGAGGCATGGGAGCAGAGTCTCTATAGAACGCAACCATGTAAAGTTAGCTGAGCAGCTTCCTATCCCGCCATGCCACAAAAGATGCAAAGTACTCGAACTAAAGACAACTTCAAGCATCAACGCCCACAATATAATTGTGTCTTCTACTCAGCTGCAACCAATCTATGCATAGACTCAGGCTCGATACCAACTGCCAGTGGGATTCGTAGCATAGAAAACAAAAAATTTCCTACCGCGAGAAACGCAATCCAAGCCAAGATGCAATCTAGAAGATGGGAGCAACTGAGTGGATGAATGAGACTAACCCTTGAAGATTTCCAAAGCCTACAAAGAGAGGAGGCTCTCGTTGCTTTGCGGTAGAGCGATCACTTGCTGCTTTCAAAAGCGCGTAGAAGATCCTTGACAGTGCCACAATCGGGCAGCACCTCCGCGTACTCGGTCACACGTACGGTGTTGATGAAGACGTCCTTCTCCCCGCTCCAGCCGGGCAGCGGAAGTCGTAGATCCTCCCCTCGAGATCCCCAAGCAGTACAGACGGCGTGGTGGCGGTGGTGGTGGAGGGAACTCCTGGCCGTGGCTTCGCCTATGCGATGTGGAAGTATTATGTGGAGGAGGGCAGGCCTAGGAGGTTTGGGGAGAGGGAGTGGCTAGCGGCGTCGGCCATGGGCAGCTCCTAGGTGGTGCGGCCAAGAGTGGCACTTCCCCTCCCTCTCCTCATTATATAGGTGGAAATCCCCAAGAGTTGTAGTCCAGAATCTTTGAATAAGACCCCAACAACAAAAACCCTCCCATAGGTGGGAAACCTACTCAAGGGGAAGTCCTACCCAAGGTGGGACTCCCACCTTTCCCTTAGGTGGGGTGGCCGGCCACCTATGGTGTAGTCCACCTGGGACTCCACCCCGTCGGGTGTGGCTGGCCATCCAAGGTGGAGTCCCTCCGGGACTCCCCTTTCCATGGTGATTTCTTCCGGCCTTTTCTACGAGAACCCTTCTAGAACCTCGCCATAAATGCACCGATCATTTCCTGCCAAAACTTGGAATATGACTTCCTATATATGAATCTTATTCCTCCGTACTCATTCCAGAACTCCCTCGTGATGTCCCGGATCCCATCCGAGACTCACGAACAAAACTTCTAACTCCATTCCATATTCCATATCTACTTTAAACGACATCAAACCTTAAGTGTGTCACCCTATGGTTCGCGAACTATCTGCGTACATGGTTGAGACTTCTCCCTCCGACCAATAACCAATAGCGGGATCTGGAGATCCATAATGGCTCCCACATATTCAAGGGATGACTTAGTGATCGATTGAACCATTTACATACGATACCGATTCCCTTTGTCACGCGATATTTTACTTGGTCCGAGGTTTGATCACTCGGTATCTCTATACCTCGTTCAACCTCGTTCTCGACAAGTACTCCTTTACTCGCACCGTGGTAATTGTGTGGTCTCTTATGAACCATTCATATGCTTGCAAGCTAATTAGAAGCGACATTCCACCGAGAGTGGCCCGTAGTATATCTATCCGTCATCGGGATGGACAAATCCCACCGTTGATCCATATGCCTCAACTCATACTTTCCGAATACCTAATCCCACCTTTATAACCACTCATTTACGCAATGGGCGTTTGGATGTAACTTCAAAGTACCTTTTCCGGTATAAGTGAATTACATGATCTCATGGGTCGAAAGGACTAGGTAACTATGTAATGTCGAAAGCTTATAGCAAATAACTTAATGTGACGTGGATCTTATGCTACGCTTAATTTGGGTGTGTCTATTATATCATTCACATAATGACATAACCTTGTTATTAATAACATCCAATGTTCATGATCATGAAACGATGATCATCTATTAATCAACAAGCTAGTTATACAAAGAGAGCTTACTAGGGACTCCTTGTTGTTCACATAACACACATGTATCAATGTTTCGGTTAATACAATTATAGCATGGTATGTAAATATTATCATAAACTCAAAGATATATAATAACCATTTTATTATTGCCTCTTGGGCATATCTCCAACATGCCCTAGACTCAAAGGTTAGTCCACTATAAAATATATCAACTAAGTTATGCTTTTCCAAATCATGTCCAGGCCGAGCTCTGATAAGAGAGCAAAACCTTGCCCAAGCTGTGCAATTTCTCTCCATCTTCCCTCATCAAAACTATAAATTTTCTAGCAAAGCAATATGTTGAGCACTAGTAGGTGAAAATAAGCATTTTAGAAAGAAAACATCAAGCAAACCACTTGGACTATCAATAGAATCAGGAGGCAAACTATTATACCAAGTTTTAGCATCATCCTTTAATGAGAAAGGAAAAAATTTAGCAACAAAATAAGTACGCTTCTTAATATCATCACAAAACAAGCTACTCAAAGTAGAAAGCTCATTCATGTGTTCTATAGCACTTTCTTTTTCGGTACCACAAAAAGGTGTTTTCTCAACAATAGATATATGAGATAAATCAAGAGAAAAATCATAATCCTTATCCTTAATGTTTATAGGAGATGTGGCAAATTTAGGATCAAGAGACAGTTTATATCTAACAACATGTTGTGCAAGAAGCTTTTTAATGTTACTTACACTAGTAGTAGCATTACATTTATCAATAAAATCATCATCAAGTTCCACATAATCTTCATCAAGATCATCACTAGAGTATTCAACAGACTCAGGTGAATTAACAGGTGTAACCGTATTTTCATTACGAATTTCAGTATTTTCAATTTGTCTAGACCTAGCAATTGTAGCATCTAGAAAAGAACCTAATGAACCATTATCATCAAGCACAGCAGAAGCATCATCAAAATTATAAGAGGAATTTTCAGATTCAGCAGAAGTACCAGCATGTGAAACTTGTGGTGGTGAAACAAGTTGACTTATCACAGATGGTGAATCAAGAGCAGCAGAGGTACTCAGAGTTGTACCTTTTCTTGTATGGATGGTAATATGACGGCTTTAGCATCGCGAGGTTTACCTATGATGAAGGATTTGCAGCGAACAATATCAATCCAAGTGAACTTGCAAATAAAGCTATGCTCCCCGGTAACGGCGCCAGAAAATAGTCTTGATGATCCACAAGTATAGGGGATCGCAACAGTATTCGAGGGAAGTAAAACCCAATTTATTGATTCGACACAAGGGGAGCCAAAGAATATTTGTAAGCCTTAACAGCGGAGTTGTCAATTCAGCTGCACCTGGAAACAAACTTGCTCGCAAAAGTTTACCAGTAGCAGCAGTTTTATAGCAGTAGCAGTAGTGAAATATAAGCAGCAGTGTAATAAAGACAGCAGTAGTGATCTATTATCTATACCTACTAATAAAGGAAGTAAGGTTTCTCCCCTAATTTTTCGTCCGTTTTAAATTTGCCCCTAATGTTTAGTAGATATTACAGATGTTGCCACCGGTCAAGTGATAACGTTTCGTCTGTCGCCAATCCTCCTCTATCGCGTAGACTGATGGTCCCGTATTGCAGCTCAATCCATCTCCCTGCGCGCCGCCGCCGGAAGAAATCCGCTCATGGGCTGTAGCTCTCCGCACGCATGACCATCGGGAGGGGACGAACCCCGCACCCAAGGTGAGTGGCGCCGTCCATCGGGAGGCCGGGAGAAGCCAGGAGGAACCCTGTTACCCGGCGAGATGGGAATTCATCTTGGAGTCCCGACCTCAGGCGCTGCCTCGACTATGCCGCCTCCCACCTCAGAGATGGCCACGCGGACGGAATACGTGGCGACGCTGGCCATCAAGGCCGACCAGTCATGCTCTTGGACCAGATTTGCGTTGTCGGTCCCGGTGACCTCGGTCGTCGAGGCCATTCTCATCCCCGATGGCCTTTGGAGAGTGCTTCTTAAACTGGCCATGGAGAAGAATGAGGATATATCGAGGTTCATCTTCTGCGAGGCAAGGCCAGTCAATCCCATACGGCCAGAATTGCGTCTTTGAGGGAAATGGGTCAGCCTGGTGGGGATTTGGATCCCAGTTCCACGGTTGAGGTGTTGGGGAGAAGATGGGGACTTCAATCGATTTGTACGTTGACCCGAGTTGGTGACGCCGATGGTAAGTCTGCACTCCGTCCCTCGGGTTGAAAATCTTGAGTTGGGTGAATCCTGAAACTGTTTCAATGCCTCATGTACTTTCGTTTGCATCTAATGCAGGATTCCAACCAAGTGAATTGCCGTATGATTGTGTCTCTGATTAAGAAAAATTCCGCCCCGGATGGTCGCCTGCAATGTTTGCTGCCCTTACCCGCACTACAATCATGCTATCTATCTAGGCCAAGCCAATACAGAGCATCAACTTCGTTGAATTTATCAAATGATGAGCTGATGCAGCCAGTTGATGGAATTCATGCTGCTTCAGCATTGGCAGCATTGGCTACAGAATAACTTTCTAATTCACTACAGTATCACAGAAATTAAATTACTTACGTGCATATGTAAATCTATCAGAAGGTGTTGGTGGTGCATATGTGTTTTACCTTACATACATATGTAAATCTATCTGAAGGTCCTGATGGTACATATGTGTTTTAGCTTACATGCAAGTCCATCTGAGATGGCTTATCTACTATCTGAAGTGTGTTGGATTGGGAGTTATACCAATGAATAATCTGGTTCATGTTTCGGTGATGTAGGAAACACAAATTAATAACTTTCAAACATGGGTAGAACATAATTATTCTGCTCATGTAAGTGGGAAGAAATAAAGCATCTAATTCGATATGTTCTTCATATGAAAAAACTAGCTGTATACTACTCTCTGTTTTATTTTTCTTCCATCTGTGGTAAGTATTCAATAAGAAGGAAGTTGTAGCATCATCCTAAAAGAAATTAAGCAGGTATCCTGAAGAATGTTTACCTTTATTATTAGCTCGAGGTGTGCCATGTATACCAACGAGTACATGCATACTGATTCGTTATGCATAGTAAGTATGATTCCGTTGGTGTTTGTGCTGGAAACTTAGGAGCCAATAATGAGAGAAATGACATACCCACAGAGCTTGCTCAGCGAAACGAAAATATGGATGTCCACTCTGTACTGGACTGAACTCTATAGCGTTATGATGGATGAATGTTGTATGCTCAGACCATTTCTTCTATTTGATCTATAATGTCAGCTATGTTCACTGGACGGCAGCTAGAATTCGTTAATTATTTTGTGTGCAAACATGTAAGATGACGATCTTCAAAATTTATGCATTGGAGGTTGGACCGATGGAGTGCTTCTTAGAATTCTATTATTTAGCCTCTTATTTTGTACTTCTATATGAAATATGCCTGTGAAAATACTTAACTTTTAATGACCCGATCTTTTCCCTCTCCCGATGCAACGCACGGATATTTTTCCTAGTTATATACTAAAAGCAAAATAAGGTGGATTAATAGAGCCACCAGATCCACATCATTTATATTAATATTGATAGTTAGATATAAAATGTATGGCTAGGATATAATAAAGAATTAATAGTAACATAACATATTTGACACAGTTTATGTTGAAAATGTCAGGTCTCTCAGATCTGCACTCATATAATTGAGCGACATGTGCCGTAAATAGATGTGTCTGTTTGGTTGGTACATACAACAAACTAGAGAAAGACCCAGCTGTATAAGCAACTAAGATATGGAAAGTTTGAAATAAAAAATTCAGCCGTGTACGCAACTAAACTTTGGTGATTGAAAACGTGATATCTTCAAAGAAAAGAAGAAAAGAAAGACCTTGCCACAACGTGTTAGCAATCGGACATGTACTTTTTTTTGCTGAACGCGCTAGGTAGCATGTCTAATTCTTTTTCCGGACTTATGACTTTCATTTAATCAGTTATTGAAATCTACGGTGCAAACGATTTATCAGTCTTTGTCTTTTATTTAAACTGCATTTAGGGTTTAGTTAAAAAAATTGTAAAGTTTTTCAAATATAGAGTATGAAGAATATTAATTATTATATACTAAAAGCAAAATAAAGGTGTTTTTCGAGGCACCATGCTAGTACACATATGTTAAAAATATATAAACCGATGATTTTAATTTTAACGGTATGAGATTCAAAGATAATAGGTGTTCCGTACAATAATATAGGTTGTTTACCGTGTCAAGTTGTATACCTGTAGAACTCTAGCTACAAAATCTACGAGATAGGATGTAAAACTAACCCAAATGGCTAGGACACAATTCAATACTACATATGGTAAAACTCAATCAATCAACCTGATAAATAAATCTTTGAAAACTCAATTGGTTTGTATGATGGAAGAGTACATGCCCAGTACATAAGGAAGCTCCCAGGGCTGATTTGATCATATACAGAAAGCAAAGCTAATTGATATATTTAAATACATGGAAAGCAAAGATAGTTGATAGATTTAACTTCACCGCTAGGTATATTTGTCCGTTCAAAAACCGGAAGAGATTTGATCAGGCTGGGTTCATTGGTTCAACGAACTAAAAGAACGATTATCCTAGGACCTGTTCATATCAGTTCTACGAAAGAAAAAAATGGAGAAATTTTTTAATAGGCTGGTGAGCTCAGGGCCGGCCCTGGGGAGGGTCTAGCGGGGCGGCCGCCCCGGGCCCAGAAAAATTAGGGGCCCAATTTTTTTATTTAGCTTTACTATCCATTGCAGGAAAAAAACAATTTATATTTTTAGATGGGCTTGGATCTATATTTTTGGGCTTTTTATTTTCCTTTTAGTTTTCGATCCGGCCGGCCGGCTAGGAATCCCACTCACCGCACGGTACGAATGTACAAGTCATACGATGATACCAAAGGTCGCCTTGATACCATACGGAACAGAAACGTTGCTCTATCGCCTCGCCCAGGTGATTTCTTGCTCTCCCGATCGTTGCAATCAGCATCCATGTGCACTGATTCTACGATTCAGCAAGTAGAAAGTATGCGCACTCACTTTGAGACATATAGAAATAAAGGATTTGATGTTGCTTTGAAGCTGGGTATAGAGCAACCATTCCATGTAAACCATCATGCTTCGAGAAAAAAACAATTTGATGAAACTGAATGCGAGGAAGCAATCTTTCAAGCTGAGGAGGATTTGAACGTTAACTATTTTCTTGATTATGGTCGATATGGCGACCACATCTCTAAAGCGCATATTTTAAGAACTTCAGTCATTCAAAAGTATATTTGGGTTTTTAATGAGTTCCAAATCCTTGAAGGCATTGGATGGTCCTCAACTGTAAGATTTGCAAAAACTTTTACTCAGCCGGGTAAATCTGGTAAACCTGATACATGTGATGTTGAGTTGAATGCACTTATTTCTGAGTTAAGTGTTACGAAGTTCACTTTGCCAGATACACCAATATCTGCTATGGAGATTTTTGAGTTTGTCAGATAAGCGGATTGTTATCCTAATATTTCTATCACTTATTGGCTCTTATTTACTATGCCTGTGTGACTGTTGCATCAACTAAAAGAAGCTTTTCAAAGTTGAAATTATTGAAGAACTATTTGAGATCTGTAATGTCTCAGGAGAGGTTAAATGTTTTGGCAACTCTATGCATCGAGAAGAAGTTAGTGGACGAGATTGATATTGATTCCATCGTCATTGACTTCGCTTCTAGGAATTGGCGCAGAAAATTTTAAGGTATCATGTAAACATAGTTATTCTTATATAAATATTGCAATTGGGTATACTTAAAATATTTATTTTTTATCATCTCATACATGTGGGAAAAATTATAGTAAGAGGGGCCCAAAATTTTAGTTCCACCCCGGACCTTCGAAATCTCAGGACCAGCCCTGGGTGAGCTATGTACTAAAAAAGCAAGCCAAATCTTACTAAGACCCTACAGGGTGATATACAGAATTTGAATCCGGACGCATACACGTTGAGTTTTTTTCTCATTATTTTAACCCCTGGCTAGCGTTAAAAAGGCTAACATCGTTGACTAACTAAAGAAAATACTAACATCGTTGTGTTGACCTGAAATTGTATATCCCTCCATTGGCTCATAGTCCTACAATATCCCTCCATGGGCTCATAAATTCTACAATTTTTAAAGAAAAAGTTTAACACCAATTTAGTTATACATAGAGCGGGGCTTTGCACACTGATTATGGAAGATGTTGTCACAAATGATACACTAAAAATATAACTGCATGTATTTAGATAAATACATGTGTTGTCGATTAGCAGTAATAGGTATGCGAAGCACAAAAATATCCTCATATGGAATACTAACTTCAATGACAAAGTCATGCCAATATCTAAACAAATAAAACGGGTAAGCATCCGGGGAAAAATATATGCACAAATGATTTTTTAGACTTTTTAAACCAACGAAGATGATGCCCTCGCATTGCGAGGGCCACCATGCTAGTTATAGTAAACAGCAGGATTAAAATACTATAGGCACAGGGATGGATGAAATCAAAACAGGCGCTGCATGGATAAGAGAACTCTTAACAATCAAGGTAGAGCATTTGCAGATAGTAATAAAACAGTATCCAAGTACTAAATAACCATAGGCATGTGTTCCGTATATAGTCGTACGTGCTCGCAATGAGAAACTTGCACAACATCTATTGTCCTACCAGCCGGTGGCAGCCGGGCCTCTAGGGAATCTACTGGTAATTAAGGTACTCCTTTTAATAGAGCACCGGAGCAAAGAATTAACACTCCATGAACACATGTGATCCTCATATCACAGCCTTCCCCTCCGGTTGTCCCAATTTCTGTTACTTTGGGGCCTCGGGTTCCGGACAGCAATATGTGTATACAACTTGCAGGTAAGATCATAAAACAATGAATATCTTCATGAATCAATAACATGTTCAGATCTGAAATCATGGCACTCGGGCCCTATTGACAAGCATTAAGCATAACAAGTTGCAACAATATCATAAAAGTACCATCTACGGATACTAGGCACTATGCTCTAACAATCTTATGCTATTACATGAACAATCTCATCCAATCCCTACCATCCCCTTCATCCTACAGCGGGGGAATTACTCACACATGGATGGGGGAAGCATGGATGGTTGATGGAGAGGCGTCAGTGGTGATGATGGCGGTGATCTCCTCCAATTCCCCGTGCCGTTAGTGGTGCCGTAACGGAGTTTCTGGTCCCGAGACGGAGTTTCGCGATGGCGGCGGAGTTCTGGATGTCTTCTCGCAATTTCGTCGAACTCCCCGTGCGTTTTTAGGTCAAAAGCCTTAAGTAGTCCAGAGGGGAGCGTCAGTGGGTGGCCGAGGCGACGCCACCATAGGGAGGCGCGGCCCAGGGGCCCACCACGCCGCCTTGTGGGGTGGGCGCCTCGTGGCCCCCCTCCGTCTCGTCTTCTGGCTCTGTCAATCTTCTGTGAAAATAGGCCCATTGCAATTATTTCCGGGGATTTTCCTGAAAGTTGAGTTTACGCACAAAAAATAAGACACCAGGGCAATTCTGCTGAAAACAACGTTAGTCCGTGTTAGTTGTATCCAAAATACACAAATTAGAGGCAAAATAATAGCAAAAGTGTTCGGGAAAGTAGATACGTTTTGGACGTATCACCCTCCTCCATCCTGCACGACAACGGCGAAGCCCTGCAGGAGATATCCACCACCACCGTCACCACACCGTCATGCTGGCAGGATTCCGAGTAGGATTTACTACTTCTGATGCCCGCTGGAACGGGGAGACGGACGCCTTCATCAACACCGTATGTGTGATCGAGTGTGGAGGTGCTGCCGGATTGCGGCACCGTCAAGATCTTCTACTCGCCTCCCGAGAGCGGCAAGTGATCAAGTACATCATCCACACGATTTATCTCATTAACGCTTTGCGATCTTCGAGGGTATGTTGATCTTCATCTTGGCTTTTTATTCGTTCTTGTGGTATGATTTTTTGGTTTTATATCCTACGAATCCCTACAAAAAATCTGCATTAAACCCATCTGGGCCAACTGCTTTGTTTGCTGCCATTTCAAACACAACATCTTTTAGCTCATCCATGGTAAAATATTTCCTCAGCATTTCAGAGTCACATCTGATGTAAGTCTATCTATCCCAAAATTGTTAAAATGAATATTAGTTAAATCTAGATTACCACAGAAGTTTTTTTATAGAAGTCGTAATATATCTCTTGAGATTTTCTTGACCTTCTATTATCCCCTCATCCTGATTCAAACTAATAATCAAGCTTTTCCTCCTTCTCCCACTTGCTTTTGAGTGATAATATCTGGTGTTATTATCTCCCTCAAGCAATTCTTTTTTCATTTATCCTCTCAATCCATTTAATTTCCTCTTCTTTGATAATTATCATCAATTGAGCTTGAATTGATTTTCAGCTATTTCTTCATGTGTTAGGCCATATAGCTCCCTTGTTGTCAATTTCATCCAACTGAGTAGCAAGGTCTCCTATTTCCTTCATATATTCCCCTTCTATATTTAAATTCCATCCTTTCAAAGTTTTCCTCAGACATTCAAATCTTATTTGCCATTTATCAATGTTCATATTCCTAGAATATGCTTTGTTCGATACCCCACTCACCACTCTCTTGAATTAGGTCTCAAGAACCGTAGTTTTCAAATCTGAAAATTGCATGAGTTCTTGGTTTGTCCCCTGTTTTGATTACAATATGAGTATGATCAGAGAGTTCACTAGGCATAGTTGATGCACACACACCAGTGGGAATTTCTCTTCCCATGATGGAGACACCAAAACCCTATCTAGCAATTCATAAGTTGGATTTTCATGATTATTACACCAAGTGAATTTCCTTCCAGTAAGGGATGTTTCCATCAGTCCCCCTTGCTCAATTATATCATTGAACAAAGGGCTCCATTTGTTGTATCCCCATGGTTTATTTTTATCACTCCCTTTCCTAGTCATATTAAAATCCCCTGTTATCAGTATGGGGTATGTTGAGCTCTTTATGACATTCACCAATTCTATTAAGAAGTTGGCTTTGCCATCTTATTGTGCATCTCCATACACCACCACCAAATTCCAGGTGAAATTATCTTTTTTACTAGCAACAAGGAATCTTACATAATAAGTACCCATTGGTTTTTCCACAAGATCATACGTCTCTTTATTTACTCCCAAGAATCCCACAGGATCTCCCTCTTGGTGTATACCATCCTGGGCTGAAACTCATATCCTCCACTTATTTCCTTAAGGATAGTTGGATAATCCTGTCTCATTGTTTCTTGTATACCAACAAAATCTAATTTGTAGTCTTTTATACTTTGCCTAATATAATTTTTTTGCTCTCTACCCCCTTTCCTTACTATTCCATTTAAACCAGCAATCATTTTTGTCCTGTTTTTCCCCTTTCTACACTTCACTTTAGTTTTAACTGGAGTTTTACAGTGTACTTCATGTGAAGCCACATTCTCCTCCCCATTCTGCCTTTTCCCAAACATGTAGGGAACAATCACTTTATCTGTTAAGCCCTCACAGTCTTCTTTTGTCATTTTGAGAATATCCATTAGAATTTGGTCAACAACATGTGGCTGGTTGTCCATATCTAATGGATTCTTCAGACTTTCAGACTCTTCATCATTATTAAGAAAAATATTCACTCTAGCTTGCTCTTGTCCTCTAAGTAAAATCAAATTGTTACCAATCATGTCCAATGAAGTTCCAAGCTCAATCCCCACCCTACTAGCAATATCTAAAATGCAATAATCAAAAGTACTAGCCAAGGTGGGCAGAGATGTACTACCTTCCAATGTTCCTCACCATAGCTCTGTTTTTTGCTATGTCCATGATTGGTACATCATTTTTGGCGCCAGTCTATTGCTGAATCTATTCCCATTAGCTTCATCTATCTCCTCTAGTATGGCCACCCCTTTGTGCTTCTTCTTCCAATGATTAGGTGACTTCCCATCCCGAACATTGTTGATTTTTGTGCTCATGCATAGTGAGGAGTTAGATTCTCCATTTCTATCCCCATTATATCCAGACAAATCAACTCTGCCCTCAGTTGATCTTGTATATCTAGGTCAGGTTCTTTCACATTGTCTCCAGTTTCCTCCACCATGTCATTCTTCTCCTTTTGTTTCTCCCTCCCAGCTTGCTCAATTAGTTCTGTCCTTGTCTATATCTTGTTTGTCTCATGTGAAGAAGCTACCACCTTGTTCCTTGCCAAGGAAATTGCATCCAAATCATTCTGCCTTTTTATTTGTTCTTCCCTTTCTTCTAATGCTTTCCTGGTTTGTTCACTTGCTTGAATGTGGCTTCCTCCATCAGTTTCCTCACTTTCTTCATTTCTCTGTCTCTTCTCTCCTCTGTCTCCCAGTTCTTGTGACATAGTATCTTCCATTTCATCAATCTCTTGTATATATTCCTCTTCTGGCCTTAGCCACCCTTCCTCCACAACCTACTCCACTTGCAAGTAAATATAGTAGATCATCAACTTTTTTGTTGTGATCTTAGCCATGGCAGGGATGTTCTTGTGATTAACCACCCCACAAGGATTCAGATGTTTCCATTCTTCGTAAAAGTTTCCATGTACACTTCAATCACCTGCCAAAGGGATCATCCCACTTCTGAGATCCCCCGGTTTATTCTTTGGAGTTTTTGGAACCGTCTTAGCCTTTACCCAAAGCGTGTCAAGTTTTCTTGCTATCAAGTTCTCATCTCGACCATTGCTTCACATTGATTTTAATGTGTGCGCCTATTAATGTTACGTAGTCATAAATTGACACCTCATTGATCCTTGCAAGATATGGGATATTGACTAAGAATCTTCCAAAGTGGACACTTCTTTTGCTTGCCGGAGTCCATTTCGAGGGATAAGTTCTTCCCGGACACATCACAGGTAGCTCTTCATCGACACTGAAGTCCACTTCCTAAAATTTGACAATTGATACTACCTTCCCTTTCTCTTCAGCCCAAAGTTTTCTTTTGCATGCTCAGCTACAAAGCAGCATAATCCAGGCCCTCCAAAGCCAACAAGGTTTGCAGTTGGCTTCTTTTGCTTCAGCCAAGCACACCTCATAGATTGTTGTCCTTTTCCATAGTTAACACACTCTATTTCCTCAGCACAATCCTTTGAAATATGTCCCTTTTGCCACATTTGTTACATAGGGGTTTGTCATTTTGTGCTTTTTTCTCCCTGCAATATCCGCATCAGAGCTGGAGCCCACCTGAATTAGTTGTGTAGCTCACAAATAGGCAGCTGTTGTTGTTGCAGTACAATAGTTCTTTCTTGATCTGTTTTGCCCAGTTGAAACCCCTCCCGAGCTAGATGTCCCAGTTTTGTCCACATAAGCCCTAATCTCTATCACTACCTCTTCCTCCCTGATTTTGGTTGTTGGCAAACTGTCCTGATCCATGTCCATATTGTCCTCTATTCAAATTATTGGACTTCCCTTGTCCTCCTCCAACTCGCTGGCTATTCTGGTACTGATTTCCCCCAAATTGCCTAGGACAATTGAAAGGTGGGTGTTGGAAATTGTTACCTCTATATCCACCAAATTGTTGCTGCCTACTTGATCCTCCTCCTTCTCTTGCAAAATTTCCTGCACCACCATTGCCTTCATACCAGCTCCCCATCTCTTCATGTTTTCTACCGCCGGCATCGCCTTAGGAACCCTCGTTTCACGCTCCCACCAGCTACTGATCAGATTGTCCAAGTGTCCTGGAATAAATACCCTCTCAAACAAAGATGTCGTTGTCTTTGCTTTATCCAGGCACATGGCTTGCTCTTTCCAAATTCCTGGTGGGCTAGGCCTCGACCCAAGATTATTTTGTACTAGCCCACGAGATGGAACAATTTTTATAGAAATTTTAATTCATATGAAACAATGAATATCATCCCCTAGCTTCCTCCAAGGTTGTTTACAAGCTTCAGTTATAGAGTCCCCTACCGGTGGCCTAAGAAACATCGGACCAGGTTTCCCTACCCCTAATACTCGTTTAGATTCTTGAAAGGGATCTAAATTTTGTCTGATTTTAAACCAACCAAAATCCCTTTCTTCTACTAGAGGATCATCAACATGCTCAGTTGTTGTACATTGCAAAGAAGCATCGCTTCTATGGTCTATCCCAACAGAGCTTGTACCTCTCCTAGCATTATCACGCTTTCTATTCTGGTTCTCAAACGCTTTTTGTTTCCTGATGCCTTTTTTGCCATATCAACCTCTTTTATCCTCTGCAATGGCAATATAATCACCAAAGCAGATAGAAGAAGTGCGCTAGCAAGCTGCATCAGTCAAAACTTCACCCTCCTCACTCTCCTCAACAGAAAAATGTTCAAGGATATGAAAACGATTTACACTGTTGTTCCTGTGACACATCCCTTTCAGAGAATCTCCTTGCACCCTTCCTTGAAGGGTTCCTCGAACATGACCTTGTTCTTCCCTCCTAGCAGGTGCCTGGTGATGCGCTTGAACCTTGCCATTATAGAGATGGAAATCAGGTCCTCCTGCTTCATTGGTGGCAGTCTCCCCTCTGGTCATAAGAACTGCTGACATAGGTTGAGTGCTCCTTGGGTGGCCGAGACGATCCTTCCGGAGTTGGTGGTCTAGTAGGATTTGGCCCCAGCAACTCTAACATCCTTCAATTTGGCGGAACCGGAAGGGCCATGATTCCCACATGCGTCTTCTTCAGCCGCTCTAGCCCCTCCGCCGCCTCTCTCATCGCCTTCTCGCTCTATGTCCTTCGATGCAAAACTTTGAGGGAGCACTCTGGTTCCTCCTCCATTTTTAGCAATGGCAGCTTCCTTGGTGTTGCCCCCAAATATGGGATCAGGGCGAGCGCCTAACGACAACGAAGGTGCAGAGAAAGTAGAAGCTCACAAGCCCTCCATGACCCCCCGCAGAAGCATAATCCACCTTAGTGACCGAGTCATGGAGAATCTTTGCGATTCCCATAGGGGCTAGTTCGTAAACCGTAGCACAGAGTATATAATGTCACCTACTACTATTATCATCTCTTTTTAAAGTCTGAGCTATTACTATTTTTATTTACGATGCACAATGATCTCTATAAATGCACGCACACACTTTATCCCTATGATCATCCTGAGAGACTAATTTGGCAGATCCTGAGATTGAAATCATTATAGACCGCTTGCTGTCCCCGGAACCTTTGCCAAAAAAAATTGTGTTGTAGAAGGGAGGTATTAATTAGCATGCACACGGCCGTCAGACGGGAAGTGAAATTCAATGCTGGATTTAGTATTTTCCACCGTCTGGTCAGAGCGAGGTACCACAAGTTGGTCACATAACGATGGAATGGTGGATGTAGAAGAATCCACTAAGAGCATCTCTAGCAGAGCTCGTAAACACGCGAATTGAAAACCCCGAGTCCAATTCACCGAACTCGTGTTTACGGATCGAAAAATCGCTGGCGCAGAACAGAGCCCGTAAACCAAAATTGTAAAACAAAATATTCTGTTTTACAGTTTTGGTTTACGGGCTCTATTCCGCGCCAATGATTTTATGAACCCGTAAAGGCAGGGTTTTACACAGAATTCATATGCAACGCATACAACAATCGATCAAATAATCATCCAAATTATTACAATAGATAAACAAATGTCTGCATGGAATTATTACAACAGTTATGGGAAAATTGAACAAATGAGAAATATCTCAACCAAATTACAATAATTTTTGAAGAATCAAACAAATGAACAAATATCTCAACAATGATACATAAATGAATGGAATGGTAAGATCAAAGACGATGACCATGCCGCTGCCAATGGTGCATTTTCAGATCATAAACAAGCTGGGCATGTGTACTGGCATTCTCAATCTGCCGATGCGTTTCAAGGAAAGCTTCAATGCTATCGGGATTGCGTTGGGGTTGCACTCGGGTGCCAATGTTGTCATAGAAGCAGGGCAGGCTCAACTCTCTTTCATCCTCGATGATCATGTTATTAAGAATCACATAACATGTCATGATGTTCACAAGGTTTTTTTTGTCCCAAAAACGGGTTGGGCCACGAACAATGGCAAACCTTGCTTGCAAAATACCGAAAGCTCTCTCAATTTTCTTGCGAGCTGCTTCTTGAGCTTTGGCAAATTCAGCTTCTATTTTGTCTTGGGGATCCTTCACAGACTTTACAAAAGTTTCCCAATCCACATAGATGCCATCGGTTAGGTAATGTCTCATTGTATATTCATTGTTCATGACCCTGTAATTTCAAGTGGGTTCTTCCCCATTTGATAGTTTCGCAAATAAAGTGGTTCTTTGCAGCATGTTGATTTTATTGAGTGTTCCCGGCAGACCAAATCTTTGCTCTTTGCTCTTCCCACAGTACATGCCATGTCATGCCTTGGGAAAATTCTTCCATGTACAATGCATACAATCAAGACTACCAAGCATTCTAGGCCAACCTCTTTTCTCATTTATCTCCATTAATCTTTTTATGTCATCCGCTTTGGCAGCTCGGAGATACGTTGGCCCAAACAACTTGATAATCATGTGAGCAAACCTACGAACGGACTCCATGGTTGTATCTTCGCCAATTCGTAGAGTACTCATCGGTGTAATCAGCAGGGATGTCATACGCAATCACCCTCATGGCAGCCGAGATTTTTTGGAAAGGGCTGAAACCCATCACACTGGCAGCATTTCTACATTGCTTGAAGTAATTTGAGTTGGCTTTGCAGGCCTTGACGGTTTTTACGAACAAACTACGGCGCATGCGATACGTCCTACTGAGAATAGATGAGGTGGATAGGTAGGTACCTCGGCAAAGTACTGAGGAGGCGATTCCGTTGGATGTGGTTCCGGCTCATCATCGAGGTGCGCTCCCGATTCAGCAGGCGCGCGTGGTCCTCTAGCTCCTTAACGGAGGGAAGGAGGATGGTGGCCTCCACCTCGTCGCCGCCCTGGAGGAGCTCGTCGAGGTCGAAATTGTCCGAGCTTGACGAATCGGAGAGATCAACATCGATGAACTCATCGGTTGAGCTCATCATCGATTCGGTTGGCGAAGTGGCGGCGGCACCAGGAGCTGGGCGAGGAACCGCGGGCGGGAGGTGGGCCGAACTGCGCTAGCTCCAGGATGTCGGAGCTCGGCCGAATCGGGCAGTGCGGTGCTGGCGGCGGAGGAGTGTGATAGCGACGCAGGGGAGGCGGGCGAGAGTGAACAAATTTATGCGGTGAAATTTCAGCGCCCCCAATATGGATCCACCCGTCGGTTAACTAGATAGACCCAACAAAAAAAGACCGATTTTGGGTTTAGGGCTCGGTCTAAAAATACAGTTTCTCCTTGTTTACTGTAACTGTTCGGCGTTGTTTTTCGGCCTGAACCCGTAAACCGGTGTTAATTTTCGATTTTGGCCCTTTTACGGGCTCAGCTAGAGATGCTGTAAACAAAGAGCAACAACTAGGAAGGTTAATCAAAGTCGAGGAGAACATCTCGGCGGAGGACTGCTGGCCATGCATCATTGATCCCCTTCTAGCGCACGACATCGACGGTGTCGCGCATGCTCCATCGTCGTTGGCCAGCGAGCGAGGCGGATCTACCGACCCGTCGACCGGTGAGATTTCGCATTTTTTTTGTATGCCCACGGATTGGTTCCGATTTCCGACCCAAAATTAGAAGCTTACGAAGCTCCAGATCACGTTGATTTGCTAGTTCCAGATATACTTGTGGGTTCTGATCCAGAACGTGCTTGATTAATTTGTTCCTTGCCAGCTTCACTATGGAGTGAGTGAGCCGGTCTCTCGCTGGGAAAAGAAAAGTTATTAGGCTGGAAGAAACCGTGCGTGGCGCTAGCAGTGGCGCGTTTGGTAGTCTGCGTCAATTTCCTGCATTACTGGTGCAGTAGAAAAAAGGCCCATCCGAGATGGGTCATAGGCTAAAATAGCCACGTTGTTTGGTGGCATGTACAGAGTTTTTTTTGGCCCTGTGAATAATTAGGCTCTACCCGTTTGGTAGGTCGGTTTTCAGCCCTTATAGCAGCTCAGAACGACGCCACTGGTGTTTGGTTGCAACCCAAAAACCGCTCTGGTAACCTCTTTCCTTTAGTGGTGAGGTTACCAGCGATCAACAACACAAGCAAGAACACAATCATAGTTCAGTCAAACTCAGCACTGATCATAGACTACACAAGTTCACGACACATCATTGTTCAGACACGCGCAGACACAACAGACACGATCATAGTTCAGCACACGACACGAACAACAACTAGAGACGACATGGTAGTAGCGACACGCAATAAGGTAAGCTTCAGACATGATTTTCGAAGACGACACACTTGGTGGCATCGCCATTGTACATGCACCTGCTCATCACCTTAGTGCGGGTGAAGTCGAAGATGACCACAGTGTACTCGAAGGAGGACACCTTCTTGAAGGTGAGGAACTGGCCTACCTTGAGCCGAAGGGCGACGGTGAAGGCTGACCACACCTGGTTGATGTATGCGTCATCGCCTTCTTTCATCGTAGTCATCCTCCAGTTGCAACCAGTGTTGGTGCGGACAATGATGTTGGAAGGGATTTCTCCAAACCACTTGACGAAATCTCGAGGGATCAGGAGCCGGCTGAAGGTGGGCCTGAAGACGATGCGCGGGAACTGGTCCGGCCCTACCTCGTCCTGGAAGTGGCCGACGTTAGCCGTCCTTCGCTTCTTTCGACGGTCCCATGTCGGGGCTCTTAGTAGGTGACCCAAGCTTGAGCTTCTCTGCCTGCCACAAGAACACATGGCATTAGAGGTGTGCATCTAGCTCACAAGTACAGATGAAAACGGACATTGAAAACATTAGTGAGGCCTCATACATGGGCTCACACGGCAGATCAAGGGACTGCCCTCAAACTAAGTCTAGTGTGCAAGTAATGACACACACGATTAAGTTTGAGGGTAACACCTTGCCTTCCATTGTGCCATTGTTCAATCACACGCCAATGCACTAGACAAATAAAAAGAGGCCTCATATATTTGATTACGCGACAGGAAGATGGACTATCCACAAACTAAGTCAGGCGTGCCATATGGCACACATGACTAAGTTTGAGGGTAGCACCCTGCCTTCCGTTGTGCCATTGTTCAATCATTGGCCAATGTAGAAATGAAGAAGCAGAAACATGCAAAGCAATGTACTATAGGCTTCATAATATGAGGACATATGGAGGAGATGTTTGATCAGAACCAATGACATGGTTATGTTCAGTCATGTCATAGGTTCTGATCAATCATCTCCTCATACTATGATCCCAGGTTATAATCATTGGCCTAGTTCAATCAGAAATAGCACAAGTAGTAGTTTAAATTGAGTACATTACGAGTGGTACTTAGGGTAACTCTAGAACACATTCAAGTACTCCCACTCCTCTTGCCTCTGAACATACTAGTGCGACTCATCTTCTGCACAGCAATCAGAATATGCTAAACCCCAACACAAAAAACCCTTCCCCCTTTTGCATGCATAGTAAAATCTGACAGTTTCACCAATCGATAGTCCGATCTACGAATGATCTACTGCGATTGTGATGGGATTCGTAGCATAGAAAACATTCGTAGTGTATAATATGCATACTCGTAGTCTTCATAGTCGCCGCCGTTGTACTGATAGTCGCCGCCTTCTAAGTTGCCGCCGTCGTCGTTGCTATCGTCGGGCGGCGCTCGTGGCTCGAACTGAGGGTAGCCCAGGCGGGGGATATCGCCGGTCGTGATGTAGTCCATGACGCTGCGCAGAGTCCGGCCGTACCACCATAGCCGACGGCCGGCCTCGTGGAAGTTCCCAGGAGGCAGACCGTCCTCCTCATACCTGGCGAGCGCCCTATCACGCCGATTGATGAAGAAGGCGTACCAAGTATGCTGGTTATCGGGATGCCAGCGGGGATTCATCCGCTGCTCCGGCGTGAGGTCGAGGTAGTAGTGGTTCGTGATGGCCGCCGGCGCGCGGTGCACGAGGGACGGGAAGGACCGGCACGCCTCCGGCGCTTAGGCTCCAGCCGGCGGGGACGCGGTAGCTCGGTGGGCAAGGGTAGTTCGAGGCGCAAAGCTCCTCCACCTGCTGGTATGTTAGAGTGGGTACGGTGGAAGCCATGAGAGAGTGATGAGAGATTGTAGAGATGTGATAATGCTGGCCAAGCCGGGCTACATATATGTAGTGGTGGCGGGAAGACAGGAGGCAGGAAGAAAGTGGTGGGAAGAAATAGGCGGGAAGAAAGAGGCGGGAAGACAGGGAAGAAATGGCGGGAAGAAGAGGAATCCAGAGCTGGTCATCTAACCTTTAGTCCCGGCTGGTGGGTGCAACCGGGACTAAAGGTGGTTTTGTATCATCTAACAAAACTGTCGGTGGGATAAGGACGTCTGGGTAAGCTTTAGTCCCGGCAGGTGGGTGCAACCGTGACTAAAACTGTCGGTAGGATAAGGACGCGTGGGTGGACGCACTGCTCGATGAGATAAAGCATGTAGCGCACGACGCCCTGTCGGAGGAACAAGACAAAGCAGAAGCGGTGCCGTGCCTATAAAAGGAGCATCGATACGCCTTGGCAAGCAGACCAACAAGCCAACCTAGCAGGTAGGGAGTGTTTCATCCCCATGGATGGAGTAAAGGGTTGGAAAATCTCCCGTGGCGCAGCTTCTCGAAGATGTCGTCGGTGCACACGCCCTACGACATCTTCGGAAATTGCTCCTCGGCAAAAAATTTCTGCAAGCCCGTGAAAGACTCCATCTCCTCTAACAGTGTTGGGTAAAGGGTTGAAAAATCTCCCGTGGCGCAGCTTCTCGAAGATGTCGTCGGTGCACACGCCCTACAACATCTTCGGAAGTTGCTCCTCGGGAATTTTTTTCCTGCAAGACCGTGAAAGACTTCATCTCCTCTAACACTGTTGGGTAAAGGGTTGAAAATTCTCCCGTGGCGCAGCTTCTCGAAGATGTCGTTGGTGCACACGCCCTACGGCATCTTCGGAAGTTGAGCCTTGGAATTTTTTCCTGCAAGCCAGAGGCGGGAAGACAGAGGCGGGAAGACAGAGGCGGGAAGAAATGGCGGGAAGACAGAGGCGGGAAGAACTGGCGGGAAGAGGGGCGCGGGAAGACAGAGGCGGCCGGGAAGAACTTGTGGGAAGCGGGGGCGGGAAGACAGGAGGCGGGAAGACAGAGGCGGGAAGACAGATGAGGGAAGAAATTGGATTTTTCTGAATTTTTTTATAAATTATTTCAATTTTTAAGATTTTGAAATGTATTAGTTTTATTTTTCTGAATTTTTTGATATATTATTTGTATTTTAACATTTTGAAATGAATTTGTTTTATTTTTCTGAATTTTTTGATATATTATTTGTATTTATAACATTTTGAAATGAACTAGTTTTATTTTTCTGAATTTTTTGATATATCTATTATATTATTAAAACAACAAACAATTAACGGCATGGATTAAACTTTGTATAGTCAATGGATCAGATTAGCCGCATGCTTTATACCCACGCACGGAAAATAAAAGGATGCGATGTTAATAAAATGGAGACGTACGCAGCCAGTTTCCCTACGCTTGAAACAGAAAAGGAGTCGTGCACCGTATGTACTTTTGAAGTCTAATCCAATGATGTCCGCTATCCGGCCGATCGGATCTGCAACGAACTATCTGGCCGATCGGATCTACAACTCATGCATGAAAGATCCTTCCGCGTGGATAAATCGCTCCAAGCATGCAAGGATCTCTGATGCATCAACATGCCCGGCTGTTAGCAGAGGAGAAAACGAGCGGCCGGTGTATGATTGAGGTATCAATTATTTGTTCTGTGCACACGTTCGATTGCTACGAGGGACATGCATAGCAAGATGATTTACCACGAGTCTCGCATAAACAATCATATTCTGATTCGTTATCCATTTGATTAGATTTCTCTTTCATTGAAGATCAGTCCGGTTCGTATTATACCTACTAATGCAAAGCATGATGCCGTCGATCATTGGAATACATATACCATATCTGTTTCCTTATGATTTTCTTGAACAGTTTTTATGGCTCCCAGACTCTATCCTTTAAGCACAGATGTTGAAGAGATTCTAATAATAGCTCAGGTACGATTCATGTAATTAACCATGCCCATGAGATTTCCTAGCCGGAGGAAAACATAGTGCAGGCACACGAACTCGGTTGCGCAGCTCGGCAAGGGTGAGGGGTTTCCGGCGGCATATTCATCACGGCGCAGGCAGCGACATCTCGAGCATGAGCGCGTCGACATCTTGGTAGCGCACTATTCACAGTCGATGGATGTGCCAAAAGACTTCGAGCAGTCGAGGGACGGAGCTCGCCGTGGTGGCATTGCCGGGTGGCCCGCTGACAAAGAAGGATTGTCGCCATACAATTTTTGCATGCAATCGATGAGCCAAAAAGAATCTCACGGTGTTACAGCTTGAGCTATCAATGCAAGCAGATGCATGTTTTATTTATCGAGTTGAGGTTTGGCCAATCAATCTGCTGCTAAACACAAGAGTAAGCTATGCTAATTTGTCCATCAAAACTTCTATGACTGATACTAAGTTAGCGATCAAGGTTATAATCTACTCCCTGTGTTTCTTCATATAAGATGTAGTATAAGCTTTATTGAAAAATTTTCCTCTATTTTCATACTTCCATTATTCGAAAATACAGCGACATATATTACTCTTCATCTTGATCAAACTCTAATTTAATTTTTATGTAGGGATGAATATGTATGCTTATGTAAGCAGATTTACAAATAAATACAAATATTTATTATTTGCTTATTCCGGTTTTCTACGTTATTGCGTTCCTGGCAAGAAAATTTAAGTGAGCGTTCTCTTCCGTAAGTTTGGCAAGTGTAAATTAAATAGAGATTATTTTAAAATAACCCCCTACTAATGCCATCAAATTTCTAATGATCTTATTGTTTGCTTGGTATGCTGCATAGAACATATCCACACACAAAAATCCCTCACTTGAAGATTGGCTGAATGGTAATTATAAATTATCTTTTTTCACCAGAGAGAGCATAATTTTTTTTTTGTTTCTGCTTACTATCTACTAAAGCGTACAGGTGGGTTTCATGTAAATATTTATGTATCTTCTGTTTAGATACTTTCTGTATCGGTTCTTTACTTTTGCAGGTGTCATACCTTTTTGGATAATGGTTTGTGGTACATATGACAATAGGATTTCAGTAAATTATTTTGGGCAAATTTCAGGTAGCTCTTACTTCTTGCAGTTTCGCATAGCTGCAGTGAAAAAATAATATGCATGTTTATTGTTTCTCATCGCTCAATTCAGATTAAGTGATTCTTTCGACAAAACAATATTTCTTGATAAATGAAACATTGCTTAATTTTTATGCAGGGATGAATATGTATGCTTATGTAAGCAGATTTACAAATAAATACAAATATTTATTATTTGCTTCTTCCGGTTTCTACATTATTGCGTTCCTGGCAAGGAAATTTAAGTGAGCATTCTCTTCCGTAAGTTTGGCAAGTGTAAATTAAATAGAGATTATTTTAAAATAACCCCCTACTAATGCCATCAAATCTCTAATGATCTTATTGTTTGCTTGGTATGCTGCGCAGAACATATCCACGCACAAAAATCCCTCACTTGAAGATTGGCTGAATGGTAATTAGAAATTATCTTTTTTCACCAGAGAGAGCATAATTTTTTTTTGTTTCTGCTTACTATCTACTAAAGCGTACAGGTGGGTTTCATGTAAATATTTATGTATCTTTTGTTTAGATACTTTCTGTATCGGTTCTTTACTTTTGCAGGTGTCATACCTTTTTGTATAATGGTTTGTGGTACATATGACAATAGGATTTCAGTAAATTATTTTGGGCAAATTTCAGGTAGATCTTACTTCTTGCAGTATCGCATATCTGCAGTGCATGTTTATTGTTTCTCATCGCTCAATTCAGATTAAGTGATTCTTTCGTCAAAACAATATTTCTTGATAAATGAAACATCACGGTTCTACAAAAGGAATTAATTTATAATCCAATATTTTCTTATGAACAAGAATTTTTCTTCATTTGTTAGCAGGATTGCAATCAAGTTGTATGCAAAGCATCAAGGAAATAATTCACTCTATCCAATTCTAGACACAGCCCGTAGAAGTCTATACCTTTCTTGATCTGCATATGAGTATTTAAGATTGTTCCTTGAGAATATCATACTGGAGTTGTAGTTTTCTCTAAAAAATATGGGCAACAAACATGAGCTCTAATAAGATATTATTCTTAAAAAGTTTCAGTGGATCCATGGCTCTACACTTCTACTCAGTTGTTTAGATTGTCTCTCAATATACGATATCTCAAAATATATGTATTTTTCGCATGCACCAATAGCGTCCAACTATCCATAAATTTATTTCCTACATGATACAATAAGGCATGATACCGAAATTATGTATTTTCCTATTATACATCCTTAGATCCAACAACAATTTAATTAATATGATATGATGTGGGCATAAGATGATATATGTTTAGAAACAAGCCATGAATACCTAAAGATAAATCTTGGTGGAAAGATAAGCAACAATGGATGAGTAGACACGAGGCTAATGTTATTGTTAGAAATAGATATTCTGCATTATTTACATATAGATTAGCAAGCGTGCAATCAATTCATTCCATGCTATTTCTTAAAACAACTACGAAATTGATGAAACAGATAGAAAAACATTGGTGCTACGTTAATTTTAACATGAATTTCCAACAAAATGAGGATAAATGATATATAGATACCAATGGATAAGAATAAGAGGAGAATAAATTCAGAAATTGTATGATATTCTATAGTGCAACAATGTTCGATCTTATATGCCAAATTCACCACTACCACCCATGTATACTTAATAAATCAAATTCACCAAGTATGTAAATAGTGGTCACAATCCATTTATTTTTCATTTGAGTCATTTTACTATAAGCTATATTCATAGCAACATCTTAATCATAATATAGGATACCTTGAACGAGCAAATGTAGAACGGTACAAAATCTAGCCGCGCAAATGCGCGGGTCACCCAGCTAGTTATTTGTATTTTTAACATTTAGAAATGAAATAGTTTTATTTTTCTGAATTTTTTGATATATTATTTGTATTTTTAACGTTTAGAAATGAATTAGTTTTATTTTTCTGAATTTTTTGATATATTATTTGTATTTTTAACATTGACAAATGAATTAGTTTTATTTTTCTGAATTTTTTGATATATTATTTGTATTTTTAACATTTAGAAATGAAAAGAATTTTGAAAAAGACCTTTAGTCGCGGTTGGCCTCGCGGGAGCTGGATTCGGGCGAAAACACCTTTAGTCGCGGTTGGCTCGTCGCGATAAATTTCGCGTGGGGCGCCTGGCGCGTTTCACTTCTTCCTCTCGAAACCGCCGATACCCGCGCTCATCCTCAGACGCCGACGACTCGTTGCCCAATGCCGCCGGACAACGCCGCCAACGACGCCGTCGGACGACGTCGCCTCGCCGTCTCTCGCCGCGCCGCCTCGCCGTGTACGTCGTCGTCTCTCGCCGCCTCCCAAGCGGCTGCCGTCGGCTGCCGCACGCGCGCGCGAAGCCTCGCCGTTCCCAAAGACACGCCCGCCGCCACACGCGCGCGCGAGACGGGCCGGATTTTTCTTTTTTTTGTGTTTTTTTGTGATTTTTAATTTTAACTACTTAACAAAAAAATAATTTAATTATAAGGATCATTTTTATAAGGATCATTTTTGCTAAAGGAAATATGTGCAATAAAATTAATTCCATCTGAAAATACTCAAATCATTATATTTGAATTTAAATAATTTCAACTAGTTCAAATAATCGGGGCGCTGATGTATATTGTATTGAATTAGTTCAAATAATTTCAACTAGTTCAAATAATTACAAAGTTTAGAATTTTGAAGTTTGGCATGTTAAGTAAAAAATAACTTAATTAACAAAAACGGTAAAATGAATTAGTTTAATATGAAATGAATTAGTTTTTTTATTTAACAAAAAATTTAAGCTTAATCAGTACCCCGCGCGTATACGGAGGGGGTGGCGAGGGCCACCGCCCTTTCGCCACCGCCGCCCCCCTTTCGCCAGCGCCACCGCCCCCTTCTTTACTTAATTAATTAGTTTTTATTACATGTTTTCAGGACTGACATATGGCGGACGATAGAGCTGACCCGATTATAAAACACTATGATCCGGATGCTGAAGAACATATAATGGGCACCATAAAAGGCGATGTTCCTTATGTGCCGGCCGAAGAAGATGAAGAAGAGGATGTCTCATCTTATCTGAACCTTGACGGTGAAGATGAAGGTCGTCAACAAGGTGGTGACGAAGGAACGTACATTGTCGATGGAGGTCAACCGTCGACAAACGACGATCTCGAATTGCAAGTAGCAACCACCTCCGGCGAGGTATATATATACATTGAGCCTCATGTGATACAAACATAGTGATTTGAATAAATATGTATTAACGCGCGCGACTCTCTTTCTTTTTTTAGCCATCGTCCGGATCATCGAAAAAATCGAGTACGACAAAGTGTGGCAAAACCAAGACGATGAAACAAGGAGAAACATATACCATCGAAGTTGTCAGTGCAACCGGCAGGCCGCTGGAGCCCAAAGAGCATTACACAAAGTTTATCAACTAGTGCGGAGTCGTTGTTAGAGATAACGTCCCGATCACCGTCCAGGAATGGAATGAGCCAAAGAAGGCACGTGTTGGTTTCAGTTTTGTCCACAAGAGAACGAAAAAGGATTGCTGGAGAAAGCTTATGGAGCATTTCATTCTACCTCCGGAATTCAACAAATTCGATGAATTCGGTAACGAGATTCCGGGTGGACGTCAGAGGAGGAGGCTAGTCAAAGAGTCAGCTCTTCAGAAGATGGCCGAAGCATTCCGGAACTACAAGAAAAATTTAGCCCGTGACTATGTCAACCAGAACAAGACTCCGGATTTCAATGGACAATATGAGAAAATGAAAGATGATTGGCCAGAATTTGTGTTGCAAAAGAAATCGGAGCATTTCAAGGAAATATCAAAAAAATAAGGAAAATGCGGCTAAGAAAGAGTACAATCATATTATGGGGCCAGGAGGATACCGCCTTTCGGAGCCTAAGTGGGAGAAGATGGAGAACGACCTGAGGGGGCGAGGAATCCCTCTAGGTAAAGAGGGATGGGACCCAAGTGACATAGGCATCCCAAATGGGCCTGCCGAAGATAGTACCCGGGGTTTACTGAAGGCCCAATACCCGAAGAATAAGAAGATTCGGGAGCCCAAGATATATTAAGGAAAGTTAGAGTTGTAATAGGAAGTGTTATTTGTAAATCTGGCGGGACGAGTTAGAAACCGTCCCGGACTCTGTAACTTGTACAAAACGAAACCCTCGGCTCCGCCTCCTATATAAAGGGGGAGTCGAGGGACGAAAAGATCATCGAATCATTGTTGCAAACCCTAGTTCTCATAATCGTCGAGTACTTTTCGGCTGAAACCTTCGAGATCTACTTGCCCTCTACTTCCAACTAAACCCTAGCCTACAATCTATAGGCATTGACAAGTTGATACCTTGTCAATTGGCGCCGTCTATGGGAATTAGAGGCGTAAGGATCTGATCTCGATGGCACGTTCAAGATCTTCGACATCGTCAACCGCAAGCAACGCAATGGATTGAGGTAAACAGATCGCTGCTGGTCCTGTTGATTTTGTAACTCACCCACCCTCCCGTTTGGATGCATATGCGTATCTGGCGGAGCCCATGGAGATGACGTTCGGAAAGTTTCACTTTCGCATCGAGAAGGAAGGATCGTATCGTGTCGAAATTCCGATTTCGTCGGGATCGTCGGCGGTCGATTCCGATCTTTCAAGCTATACATCGTCAACCGAGTCAGGAGAAGAAGAAACTTCGTCAACACGCTACGTCAGCACCAGAGCAAGGGAGAAACTCGCCAAGATCTTCAACGACATGTCGTTTGAGTCATCTGCGGACTCATATATAAGCGATGGCTCAAGCGATGTCGATAGTTACGACTTCATCGACAAATCTATCACAGTGGGCAAGGTCTTCATCAATCTCAACGATGATGTCACCAAACCCAACATAGATCTGAGTACAAAGTATCATCAGATTTATGCCATTGAAGATCAAGAGGAAACATCTGAGGCTTTCGACGATCTGGGAAATCCATACGTCGATCCCTCCAATCTGCGACAAGGCCTGGGCAATAAATACGTCGGGCCGCAGCCGCGAGACAGAGTTCAGCTTTCGCAAGCAGCGTGGGATAGAGCCGCGAGAGCTATGAACGGTTCAGAACCAATGGCCACCACAGCCACACCAGAGGAATTGCAAGCATATCAATATAGGCTCGCACGAGCTGCAAGAGAATTGGAAAAACAGACAGCTGAATTAAACAGAAGAAAGGAGGCAGCTTCTGCATCTAGCAGGAGAAGGGCAGATCTAAGTCGACAATCTAGAACTTCGGGTGATAGCCACAGGGAGGCGCGGAACAGAGCAAGATCAAGGTTGCAACATATACCCGAAGCAGAAAGAGAGCACTTGGTCCAAAACCTCGACATGTCCTTCATGTCGATAGATACAAGAGGAAACATCATCCCTAAGACACCAGAGGCTGGGTATATGGCGACACATGCTTTTATCCTTGCATCTAAACCACCTCCAGGTGATCCAAGGGAAACACTATACAATATGGCGGTAGCAGGAGTTGGAGCTATGGGGACAACAGTTTGTATCAACGCCTCCCGGGGAAGGAGCGGCAAGGCAAAATAGTCCACGACCTGCAGCGGCAACGGCAGCGCTTTGAAGGACCAAGTGGAGCAAGAGATACAGCAGCACAAGCAAGGGTCGACAGAGCACGGCAAAGCAGAAGGGATCATCGGCAATCTCCGGAGCTTAACGACGAAGATATGTGCGGCTTACCATGCTTCACGAGGAGAGTCCGAAAAACTCGAGTCCCCTCAGGATTCAAGTTACCCGACAACTTCAAGAAATTCGACGGCCTTCAAGATCCAGAGGATTGGCTAGTTGATTATCTCGAGATAGTGAAGCTTACAGGAGGAACCAGGGCAACAACTATGCAAAGCATCCAGGTGCATTTGAGTGGAGCCGCACGATCTTGGATAAAGAAACTCACTCCAGGATCTATCGATAGCTGGGAAAGTTTCGAGGACGTGTTCGTCAAGAACTTCAGATCCACGTGCAAAAAACCTGCGTTGTTAGAGGAGTTGAGAGCATGTCGACAAAAGCCAGATGAGCCAATGAGAAAGTACATCCAAAGGTGGAATATCATCAAAAACTCGGCAGAAAATATATCTGACGAGAGAGCAATAGATGCGTTTGTCGCAGGAATCAGGCGTGGAGATTTTGTCGAGGACTTAGGAAGGACCAATCCAAAGACGATTCGCGTTAATGGAGATAGCAAACAGGATGGGCAGATGGAGAAGGCGCTGTCCACAACAAACGGCACGGAGTCACCGAGAGGAGGACCGTGGTCGAAACTACCAACCGAGGCGACGATTTCCTCGGCGGTACCCAAACTATGACGCTCCGGGGGCAAATTTCGGCAGGTTTCGGGCAAACACGGGAGGAAACAACGAGAGATGATTATCGGAGAAGCGGTGAACAGCGAGGTGATAACGGGGATGATTCTCGCAACAACGAGGCAAAATAGCGGGCCTAGGTTCCCAAGGCCTTTCGTGTCCCACGAAGAGATGATGAATGGGCCGTGTCAAATGCACTTTTTCCTCGACGACAACGGTAAAAGACAGTCGGGGCACTGCGAGAAAGGCTGTCAGAAATTTTCAGGCAATGCTAAGGTATGCAGAGCACGCTAATGCGCGGGCAACACGAGAGAAATCCTCGAGAACCCAGGAGCGAGATTCACTTGCCGCCTCCTCCCGAGATTCACGGACGACAATCGGCATCGGCTCAGAATAGCGGCAGCACCTCCACCACCACCTTATGTTGATCCTAACTCCAACGGAGCGGTGTCGATGATTTAGAAGGGAAGGCCGTCCAATAGAGCTCAGAAAGTAATCTCACGACAGGTGTTTATGGCAGAAAAAATGCCTCCACCAACAGTTGAGTATCTTAATTGGTCAGGACAAGATATTGGCTTCACCATAGCAGATCATCCGCAGCAAGTTCCTCGACCAGGGCAGTCAGCACTTATTTTGCCAGCAGTTATCGCAGGATTTGATGTCTCTCGAGTATTCATAGACGGCGGCAGCAGCCTAAACCTTATGTATGCAGATACATTGAGGAAAATGAACATATCCTTAGCAAACTTGAAGCCAACAGACACAAGGTTCCACGGCATCACAGGAGAAACCAAGTTATCCATTGGGGAAGATCCAATCTCGACGTTCAGTTTGGGACCCGAGAAAATTATAGAATCGAGAGGCTGGAATTTGAAGTCGTGGATTTTCCGTCGCAATACCACGCTCTGTTGGGACGACCAGCATATGCTAGATTTATGGCGGTGCCACCCTATACATACCTGTTGTGGAGGTTGCCTGAACCAAAGGGACCAATCACAGTCAAAGGAAGCTTTGCCTTAGCCGATAAGTGTGATAAGGATTTTCATCGGCTATCAGAAACTTTCGGGATGCAAGCTGAGTATTTGGCGTCAAAAAGCATGACTGATTACGACGTACTGCCAGACGTTGGAAGGCCAAATAAAGAATCAACTTTCAATACCGAGAAAAATTCTAAGGAGGTGCAGATCCACCCGACAGACCCAAAAAGGACGACATCTATCGCAAACGACATGGATATCGCATAGGAAAGCGCGCTCGTCGAGTTCCTCCGTGAGAACTGGAAAATCTTCGCATGGTGTCCAGCTGACATGCCAGGAGTACCCAGGGAACTTGCCGAGCACCACCTAAACTTGGATCCATTAGCGAGACCAATCAAACAACCTCTGCGGCGTTTTTCGGAACCAAACCGCAAAGCTATGCTATCAGAAGTAAATCGACTTAAGGAAGCTGGTTTTATCAAAGAGATATCTACAGAAGCCACATGGGTAGCTAACCCAGTGATGGTGCCGAAGAAACACACGACAGTCCTTCGCATGTGCGTCGACTTTACGTGTCTCAATAAACATTGTCCAAAGGATCACTTTCCCCTCCCGAGGATCGATCAAATTATCGATTCCACGGCTGGATGTGAACGTCTTTCCTTCCTGGACGCATGTGCAGGTTATAACCAGATCAGATTGAAAGAAGAAGACGAGGCCAAAACAGCGTTCATAACACCTTACGGCGTGTTACTGTTACAGAACAATGCCTTTCGGTTTAAAAAACGCGGAGCAACATATCGAGAGGATGATGCGAAGTGTTTGGCGACACGAGATCGGGAAAAACGTGCAAGTATACATCGACGATGTCATCATAACGTCAAAAGAGGGGGCAACACTGATCGAGGATCTCAAGGAAACCTTCGACAACCTCAACAAATTCTGCCTCAAGCTGAACCCGACGAAGTGTTCCTTTGGCGTCCCAGCAGGAGAACTTACGGGATTTCTAGTCTCGGCAAAGAGGGATTGAAGCAAATCCCGACAAAATACAAGCTATCATAACAATGAGGAAGCCAACAAAGTTGAAAGAAATACGACGACTAAGCGGGCGAGTCGCGGCTTTGAGCGAGATTCGTCGCCGAGTTGGGAGAAAAAGCGTTACCATTTTACGCTCTAATAAAGCAAGGAGATAAATTCCGGTGGAACGAAGAGGCCGACGTAGCTTTCGAGGATTTGAAGCGCACAATCTCGACACCACCAATCTGGTGGCGCCGAAGGAAATGGAACCTCTCTGCTGTATATGTGCAGCCACGCCCCAAGTGGTGAGCACGGTGCTAGTTGTCGAAAGAGAAGAAGAAGGAAAACTCCACGGAGTACGAGAGGCCGATATACTTCGTCGGCGAAGTTTTATCGCCATCAAAACAAAGGTACCCTCAGTACCAAAAGCTAGCATATGGAGTGCTCACAACAGCACGAAAATTGCGCCACTATTTTCGGCACATCCGATCATAGTGGTCAATGAAGCTCCCTTGTCAAATATACTAAACAATCCGGAAGCCACGGGTCGTGTCTCCCTTTGGGGAATAGAACTTTCCCTCGGAACACCACGTATGAAAAAAGAAAAGCAATCAAGTTGCAAGTTCTGTGGGACTTCATCGCAGAGTGGATGGAGTTGCAAAACACGGGACCTCCAGGACTTGTCGAGAACCTGGACCATGAACTTTGATGGGTCCAAAAGACTAGAAGGAGCTGAGCGCGGGAGTAGTACTCATATCACTGGGCGACAAGTTGAAGTACATCCTTCGGATGACGTTCCCTAACGCATCTAACAATGAAGCGAGAATATGAAGCTCTCATACATGGGATGAAGATGGCGAAAGCTTGCGGTGCAACTCGATTAAAAATCTTTGGCGACTCACAATTGGTGGCTCAGCAAGTCATGAACCAATGTGGCGCATGAGTCAATGATAGCATGATGGCATACAAGGAGGTGTACAACGAGATCGAAAAGTTGTTTGATGGATGCGAAGTAAATCATATTAGCAGATTGAGCAACGACGAAGCCGACGTTCTTGCAAACATCGGGTCGCAATGCCTTGCAGTTCCGCCAGGTGTATTTTGGGAAGAGATAACGAGAGAGATCTACAAAATCGACAAAATCAAAAAAGAAGGAGAAGAAACCCTCGGGGGCTACCAAGGAAGAACAAGAGGAAGAAGAAGATCAGGACCTGGTCATGATGATACGAGATACCATGGATGCGGACGTACATATCGTACATCCTCGGGAAAGGAAATACCCGATGATCCAGTTGAGGCAAGGCGAGTAATTCGACGCTCCAAGGCTTTCACGGTGATCAAAGGAGAATTGTACAAGCGAAGTATTTGGGCGTCTGGAGAGATGTGTCACACCCGAAGAAGGAAGAGTAATTACGAAGGATGTACATGAAGGAATATGTGGCCACCACGCAAGTAGTCGAGCTATTGCAGCTAAGGTTTTTAGGGCGAGGATTCTGCTTGGTTGACGGCTTAATCGAGGACGCCAAGGAAATAGTAAGAACTTGTGACGCATGTCAAAGGTTTGCCGCAAAACCTCACTCTCCAGCAGCAGAACTAACACCAATACCATTGTCATGGCCCTTTGCCCAATGGGGACTTGATATGGTGGGTAAGTTACACAAATCCTGGCCAGGAGGAAAGGAGTACATGCTAGTAGCTGTCGACAAATTTACAAAGTGGATAGAAGCGAAGCCGATAAATTCACCAGACGGAGCATCTGCAGTAAAATTCATAAAAGGCCTCGTCTTCGATTTGGAGTGCCCCACAGCATCGTCACGGACAATGGCGGTAACTTCACATCCCACGAGTTTAAAGATTATTGCGAAGAAGTGGGTATCAAGTTACACTTTGCGTCGATTCGCACCGCGGACCAACGGCCAAGTCGAGAAAGCTAATGGAATCATACGCAACGGCATTAGAAACGCTTATTAGCGCCACTAGAGAAAGCTCGACACACCTGGCCGGAAGGAGCTGCCCGATGTATTATGGAGCATACGAACAACACCAAACACGGCAACACAAGAAACTCCGTTCTTCTTGGTTCATGGAGCGAACGGTATTACCAATCGAGATAGAGCATGACTCTCCACGAGTCGTAGAATATGATGAAGAGGTGTCGAGAAAAGCGCTAGAAGATGACGTCGATGCACTTGATGAAGCTAGAGATGAAGTACTGTCTCGGGTAACCAAATACCAACAGGATTTGAAGAATTACCACAGTCGACGTTTGCGGCCAAGATCTTTTCAGGTGGGAGACCTAGTTCTTCGGCTGACGCAAAAAAGTCATGAAAAACTCGAGTCACCATGGCTAGGCCCTTACATTGTCACGGAAGTAATCGGAGGAGGAGCATACAGGATAAAGGACAAGAAGACAGGGGTGGAGGAGCAAAACCCTTGGAACGTGGCGCAACTCAGGCGGTTCTATGCCTAGAGTTGAAATATAGTCCTTGTAAAACTTCAATGTACTGAAAGGCCCGCGAGTTTTCAGACGCACTCTTTTCCTTTTTCGGGGCACCGAGTGGGGCCGGGAAAGGTTTTTAATGAGGCGGGCTCGCGGTGCTGCAATATAATAAAGATAGTGTCAATATAACTTTTCTTTATCGACATGCTCAAAGTCTCTGACCCGACGAATTTCAATATAGTTCCTCGAAAAAAAAAGCCTTGCCTTGGTATTAAAATACCTCGTGAGTCAATAAAAATACGAAACAGTACTCAATAAAGAAGCTCGGGGGCTGATATTCGCCATAAATACATATTAAAATAAATGCTTTGGTTCAAAACCTCGCAATATACAAATACAGTAAATAGCCACCGAAAGACTCGGGGGCTAGACAAATATAGAAATATGATGATTGTTTCACAATATAATCACAATCATGGGTTACAAAGAAGAGTTATCTACCAAAGGAAATTAATTAGTCATGGTTCAATATGTCATCAAGGGTAATTCTGTTTTCTTCAGGAGCAGCGCCAAGAAAATCAGCATAATGACCATCGGCAAAAAAGTCGGCATCCATCCGAAGAAGGTCTTCAATCATTTCTTCGGCTACAGGCGAAACCTTCGTGTTAATTCGGTCGACACCAACTCTTCGGCGCTTTACCTTCTGATGAACTTTCGCAACAACTTGGGTCAGGTCAAGATTTGAGTGGCAGATCTGAAGCATGATAAGAGCAAATGCGGCGCCCGACTACCGGTTGAGCTTTGACAAAATCATGGATCTGTGGGCATCCTTGAATTTCTCCATTAACTCGGGAAGAGTTTTTGGTTGAACGTTCCGAGAGAAACATGGAGTTATAAACCATAGACGGGGTCTTGGTACGAAATCAAGGAAGTCGCGAGTTTGAGGCGCGATCACTGAAATACGACAATCTGGCGGGTCCTCTGCAGGGGTAGCCCAAAACAGAGAGAACCATGATCAAGGGAAAGGTTAACAAGGAGGTTCGTACTAGTATTTATCCTCTCTTCTTCGGCAACAGCATCAGTAAAGGAACCTATTAAAACAACGGAGCAGAAAAACTTTAAGAGACGTAGCATGAAGACGGAAGATATTGAGGATGAAACAAGCATACCCGACATATCCGCACTGGCTTCATTCATCAACTCGAGCATGAAATTTTCTCGAGTAGTCGCCTTTTCAGCCTCGGAAGCAGCGATTTCCTTAGCAGCCACGGCCTCGCGAGCTCGCTGAAGTGCAATTTTTTCGGCTTCAGATGACTTACGAGATTTTTCCATCATCACAAGTGTTTGCTTCTTTGCATACTGAAGTTGCTGCCGAAGTTCATCCAATTCTCGCGGCAAGGAATCTTCGACAGGCGTAGCATCAGCAAGAGTTCTCCTTGAGCGAGAAGAAGAAGGCGAAACATTGGAAGGAGTGGAAGATGGAGTGTAGTTATCAAAAACCAACTGAAATTTAAAAGACAACATCAATCAACAAGCAAAAGATAGAGTTTTCATTAATCTTTCGGAGTAATTACAAAGGCCTTACAGTGGAGCTAATGAAGTACGTGTCGCCAGATAACTACTTTGGCGACAAGAGCAAAAGAAACAGAGAAAGAAAAACAAAGAGGCATGCAACTAGACCTCCGGCCTTGATGAGCTAGGAGTCGAAGTTGGTTTGATCCCGAGATAAGCCAAGATTTTCTTCGTGTTGGGCTTGGCTGCCTTAATCAGCGACCTCCATCTTGATTGCTCTATCTGATCGGTGTCGCCAACTTTCGTCCAATCAACAGTCTGTTGGCTGTCAGCAACCAGGGCAACAGTGCTTTCGACAGCAATCTTCATATTTTCCTGACGCATCTTCAGTCCAAGGTCTTCTGACGAATTGAAGCTCTTGGCAAGGGTAAGGAAAGTCGGGGGCTCCTCTTTCTTCGGGAAGAAGTAGGGGAACAGCGTCGACAATCCTGCATTAGCATTTGCCACGCCTTCACGAATTTCGGACCCATGAAGCTCCAGATAAGAAAGTGCATCAAGGAGAGGGTCATTCACGGGATTCTCCAGATCAAAATCTTGGTTTGTTTGGTCTGCCACAGGAAACAAAACGTTGGTCAACAACAAGAAACAGCGGTTCTCATAAAAATAGAAGGGATCACTGGTATTACTATGAGTGCGTCGACTTTGTGATTTCAGGCGCTTGAGGATCCCTTGTTCACGAGCAGCTTGCGCAGCTTTATGCTCGACCAGCAGATTCCAGCATCCTCAAGTCTTTTACGCGGTTCTTCGACACTAGCAGCTTTTGCTTTGGCTTCATCAGCCTCGGCTTTGGCTTCGCTAGCAACAAGTTCGGCCTTCTTGCGAGCCGCCTCACTTTGCTCCAGTTTTTGAGCAAGTGCGTCGGCACGTTTATTGGCCTCTGCAAGTTTCTCTGTCGAGATATAAAAAAAAGGAGGGGAAGAAAGATCAAAAATCGCGACAAACAACAGGAGCAAAAAGTTAGAAAGAATGGCAAGTATAAAAGTTGTTACCTTCGGTTCTGCTGGCATATTCACGGTACCCAATGAATTGGGATCCGATGCGGATAAGATCTTTGATCATGGGCTATCAAAAAAGAACAAAGCAAGAGAAACATCGGCATGAAAAAAGAGTGAAGGCGTGAAAAAGCAAAATAGAGGAAATATAGATATCGACAAACTTACATCGTCCAAGAGCAAAGTAGAAGAACCGCCCAATTGAGGGGCAGGCTCAACAATCGTCTCAATCCTTGTCCTTTTTGGTGAAGGAGCAAGGGGGCTTCTTGGCGGAGTTGTGGTGACGACCGTTGAGGAGGCGAGGATTCTTCTTCTTCAACTAGCGTGTACGAGGCAAGTACAGTATGTGACGTGCTTGTCCGAGGAGCCACGTCAACAGTTGGTACTTCTTCCTCGTCATCACTGTTGATCAAAAATCGATAGCATAAAAAGCAAGACAAGATAAACATTTCGAGTACAGAAATAAGGAGAAATAAAGATGACTTACGAGCTGACGAGGGATTCAATATAAGGATCATAAGCTGCCTTCGGATGAGAAGGAACAACTTTTTCAGCCTTAGAAGTGCCGAGAATCCTCGGCGTCATTCCTTTTCCTTTTGTTCCTTGGGGAAACGACAGGGGAGGAAGGGATTGCGTCGACTCGGCGGCTTCGATTCAACTTCTTTTTCATGGGAAGCCGCAGATTTGTGAGAACCTGCGACTTCACTTTCAGAAGAGAAGAACCTTGGTTGTCTTCGGCAACGATAGCTTGTTCTTCGACTTCTCCATCCTCGGGAAGAGGAGGAAGGGAAGCCATAGTAGGATGGTTCTCGCAGGGAAAATAGCGACAAAAGAAAAATTAGAGAGATATCAATATAATGAGATGCAGGGAAAGTTCGGAACAAGGCAAAAATTCGAGAAGACAAAATACCTCAGGGAGAGGATTGGCGGAGCTGTATGGTTCCACGCAGCAAGAGGAGGGAATAGGATCCTTCTTGTTCAAGCGGGAAATTCTTCGAATCAGCTTCTCCAAGTCCTTTGCGAGAAAGATCATTGGAGAGCCTATTGAGCGTCATTTTCACCCGACATACGTCCAAAGGGGATTTTTGCGAGCCTGAAGAGGCTGCACTCTAATCCTAAGAAAGTAGGTAGTGATTTGAACACCAGACAGCTCTTTGCCTCGAGTATTTTGAAGCTGATGAATACGAGACATAAGTGCTTCTGTCGCCTTTTTCTCTTCTTCGGACGCTTGACATCCCGGGAGCGGCGGCGCTGAATTTTGTCACTTCCGTCGAAAAGGGACTATGTTGTGCTCAATAGAATTGGCACTTTCTTCGTGTATGTAGAGCCACCTTTTGCGCCACCCTTGGACAGAATCGGGAAATTTGACGTCGAAGTAATCAACGTCGGTTCGGACACGAGATAACAACGCCGCCTATGTTATAGGTGGCGTTGTGGGAAACCATTGCGGCGGAGGCGAGAAAATGCGTTTCCTGAGCCCAATTAGGAGGGATTCCAAGGAAGCATTCGCACAGCGTGATAAAAATGGAAATATGAAGGAGGGAATTGGGGGTCAACTGGTGCAGCTGAATCCCATAAACAAAAAGAAGGCCGCGGAGGAAGTCGTGAATTGGGGCAGAAAGGCCGCGGATGAGGTGATCAACGAAACTAACCCGGTACTCCATTGGAGGGTTTGGGTAGCTTTCTTCGCTGGGAAAGCGGATGGCATCCTCTTTCTTCATCGAGGCCAAGCCTCTTCAGCATGTTGACGTCTTGGTTGGAGATTTTAGATCTCTCCCACTCAAGATCTTCGGCGGCCATCTTGGACTACGGAGTCTTGTGGCGAGTGAGTCGCGTGCGCGGTGGCATCAACGGCCTTTGGAACAGCAACGTTCGTGCGTGCGGAAGATCAAAGAGAGTTGGGCGTAGTGGAAGTTTTTGCAAAGAGGAACGGATGTGCGGGCGCAAGCGAAGGAGTGAACGGAGGTTGAAGAAAGGTTTATATAGGAATCGGGCGAAGCAATGCACCGTTGGATGAAGAAATCGTGTGGTGAAAAAAGATCTTGTAGATAAAAGGGTAAAAAGGTATTTTCTTGAGATGGAATAGAACGAGGCGTTACCGTACGTGCGCCGGGAAAAGCGGAGGACGTGTGTCCCCCACTTGCACGACGATGTCAACGTGGTGGAAACAATGGACCCACAAAGGCGAGAAAAATCACGACTATTAACGAGAGATGAAGTAAATTTGACTAAGGGAAGCATGCCGAGCAAGAAAAATAAAAGCAGATTGGCGACAGGAGAAGTCATTGAATACTTCGGGAGCCTTTGATCAAATACAAGTTTTTGCCCAAATGCTCGGGGGCTACTTCGACAAAAGTAAAATTTCGAGTATGGCAATATAGAAATTGTGGGAGCCTACAACCAAGCACAAGTCCTTGGCTGTAGCCTCGGGGGCTACTCCCATCGGGAGCGCTGTTCGCGCACCCGAGAGATGAAAAAGAAGATCATATCGAGAAATAATGACAATATAGCGGCAAGGTGGACTAAAATGTTGAGCCTACAACCAAGCACAAATCCTTGGCTGTAGCCTCGGGGGCTACTCCCATCGGGAACGCTGTTCGCGTGCAGATGAAATTAAAGAAAGATAGAAAAGCAAAAGAGTATATTTTGAGTTATAATTAACTCTACATATACTCCCATCGGGAAACAATATAAGTCATATTTGACTCGATAAAATGTGCTATTCCAACAGCCGGAAAAGCTCTCGACAATATATTCTCAGAACGCCAAAGTTGCGATCAATGTCTGACGGCCGCAAATTTGCGAAGGTGAGACCCCAGATCCGTTCTGCTGGGCGTGGCATCGCCGAAGACTACGCTCTGCTACTTTTATCCGTATCCAGCAGATACGAAGAAAAATCTAACGGACGCGTTAGGTACTCGATAAATTTGATTGGGACTCGACGAGAATGGTAAGACCTTAAGCGGCACTGTCGAAGTTTACACCAGTATCCCGAGATCATGTCCAGGGACGTGATCTTGAAGTAGGTTTTTGCGGATTGCCACTAGAGCAGTTAACTAGTACCTGATCCGTCAGATGAACTAGCCCCAACTACCATTATCCCTGTACAATATAGAATTTTATGTGAAGAAATATAAAAAAGTTAAAGCTCTCGAATAAAAATAAACAGTGGAGATTTTCCCTGACTCTACGATTCAAGCAAAATCTCGGGAGACTACGACATAGGCATCCCAAATGGGCCTGCCGAAGATAGTACCGGGGTTTCTGAAGGCCCAATACCCGAAGAATAAGAAGATTCGGGGAGCCCAAGATATATTAAGGAAAGTTAGAGTTGTAATAGGAAGTGTTATTTGTAAATCTGGCGGGACGAGTTAGAAACCGTCCCGGACTCTGTAACTTGTACAAAACGAAACCCTCGGCTCCGCCTCCTATATAAAGGGGGAGTCGAGGGACGAAGAGATCATCGAATCATTGTTGCAAACCCTAGTTCTCATAATCGTCGAGTACTTTTCGGCTGAAACCTTCGAGATCTACTTGCCCTCTACTTCCAACTAAACCCTAGCCTACAATCCATAGGCATTGACAAGTTGATACCTTGTCACCAAGGGCCAAAATCTGGTGGTACGGGCATGGGGGATCGCTAGACCCGGAGACAGGGATGTGTGTTCACCGTAAGAAAGCGTTTAAACCCACCCAAGCCCTTATTGACGCAATGAACCAAGTTCAAGAGGGGAAGATCAAGTTCAACAGAGAGAACGACGCGCTGACATTTGCCCTCGGGAATCCTGAACACCCAGGACGTGTACGAGGCAAAGGCGCCATTCCGTGGAAACTAGGGTTTTCCCAGGACAATGACCCGTACGGTTACAGAAGCCGTAAGAGAAAGACGGATCGGGATGCAGATCTTGTGGGGCACTTGGCATCGGAACTCCATGAGGTGAAGCGAGATGGTGTATCAACTAGTAAAAGAAAGATCGGCTGCATGGCCGCGTGAAGATCTCGGAAGCCAGCAGCGGAGAACAGCGTGGCTTCCACGGAAGCCCTGCCTGGTGCTAATGCACCCTTGCTGGCCCCGGCTGGTGCTAATGCACCCTTCACCTCGGCTGGTGCTAATGCACCGACGATCGAGGTTCGTGCACCGGAGCCTCACTACCCCGTGGTTGATGTAAAGGACATGAAAGAATGTGGTCTGCATTATCCAGTGGGGAACATTTCCACGAAGGTAGCTACCGGCAATGCTTTACCTTGTACACCTGGAGCACTCCACCACAACAACCCCATTGAAGATGGCTATGCTTGTGTAACGGTGGAAGACATAGTCCAAGGGTTTGAGGACCTGGAGATTGACTATGCTACACCCGAAGGGGAGAGAAGACTTGGAGATGTCAAGCGCCAGTTCATTCTATGGAAAAAGAAGTACATGGTGTTTCCAAACGAGGCGCCAAGGCTAACAAGTCCACCCCCCTCCGGTGGTGGTGGTGGTGGTGGCGGTGGTGTTGGTGGTTCACCTACACCTCCTTCACGTCAGCCGACGCCGCACCCCAATCCACAACCTCCGGCAGGTAAGCAGCCGCCGCCCCCCAATCCACAACCTTCGGCGAAGAAGCAGATGCAGGCGGACAACAAGGTAACTGATACGTCTCCAACGTATCCATAATTTCTGATGTTCCATGCTTGTTTTATGACAATACCTACATGTTTTGCTCACACTTTATAATGTTTTTATGCGTTTTCCGGAACTAACCTATTAACAAGATGCCGAAGTGCCGGTTCTGTTTCTGCTGTTTTTGGTTCAGAAAGGCTGTTCGGGCAATATTCTCGGAATTCGACGAAACGAAGACCAAACATCATAATTCACCGAGACGGACCAGGACACGAAGGGGAGTCGGAGGGGAGGCTTGGGGCCCCCACACCATAGGGGCCGCGCGGGCAGGGCCCCTGGCCGCACCCGGCCTATGGGGAGCGCCCTGGTGCCCCTCTGCGCCAGCCTCTTCGCCTATATCAGCCCTTTCGACCAAAAAACGCGATACCAATTAATGAAACTCCAGAAAGACTCCAGGGGCGCCGCCACCATCGCGAAACTCCGTTTCGGGGGACAGAAGTCTCTGTTCCGGCACCCTGCCGGGACGGGGAAGTGCCCCCGGAAGCCATCTCCATCAACGCCATCGCCTCCATCATGCTCCGTGAGTAGTTCCCCCATGGACTACGGGTTCTAGCTGTAGCTAGTTGGTATTCTCTCCCCCATGTACTTCAATACAATGATCTCATGAGCTGCCTTACATGATTGAGATTCATCTGATGTAATCGGTGTTGTGTTTGTTGGGATCCGATGGATTGTTACATTATGATTAGTCTATATATAAAGTTTGTGAAGTTATTGTTGCTGCAATCTTGTTATGATTAATGCTTGTCACTAGGGCCCGAGTGGCATGATCTTAGATTTAAGCTCTATAATTATTGCTTAGATTGTATCTACAAGTTGTATGCACATGTCTATGTCCGGAACCAAAGGCCCCAAAGTGACATAAATTGGGACAAGTTGGAGGGAAGGCGTAGGTATGAGGATCACATGTTTTCACCAAGTGTTAATGCTTTGCTCCGGTGCTCTATTAAAAGGAGTACCTTAATATCCAGTAGATTCCCTAGAGGCCCGGCTGCCACCGGCTGGTAGGACAAAAGATGTTGTACAAGTTTCTCATTGCGAGCACGTATGACTATATATGGAAAACATGCCTACATGATTAATAATCTTGATGTTCTGTCTTAATGCTATTTCAATCCTATCAATTGCCCAACTGTAATTTGTTCACCCAACACTTGTTATTGGAGAGTTACCACTAGTGTAGATAGCTGGGAACCCGGTCCATCTCTCATCATCATATACTCGTTCTACATGTCATTGGAAGTAGTATCAACTATTTTACGGTGCCATTGCTCTCATATTACTGCTACGCTGCTTTGTATTCATTACTACTTGCTCTCATATTACAGCTTGCTTTCACATCACCCCATTACTAGTGCTTTTCCGGGTGCGACTGAATTGACAACTCAGTTGTTAAGGCTTATAAGTATTCTTTACCTCCCCTTGTGTCGAATCAATAAATTTGGGTTTTACTTCCCTCGAAGACTGTTGCGATCCCCTATACTTGTGGGTTATCAGTAACCTCCTCCAAGACTATTAACCCGGACCCTTATGTACCTAAGACCACAAAGGTACCGGAGCCATCACTGAAGCCTCTCCTCCCAAGGCCTTGGGAACTTAGTGAAGAGCAAACCAACTTGGTCGCGGCTGGTCAGTATGAGAAATGGAAGGAGGATATGGAGGCGGAAAAAGAGCCTGAGCCCAAGCCAGTATTTACTTAGAACGAAAAGAAGTGGGCTAAGTCATTTTTGACGACACCGTCCCAAGCCGAGAAGAATATGCCTAACGACTATGGACGTGAACTTCGTAGGCAAGCAAAAATATTGAAGGAGAAGAAAGCCTTGGCGGAGAAGGAGAAGAAAGCCTTGGAGGAGAAGAAAGTAAAAGCGGGAAACAAGTTGCCCGGCTCGAGAACAGAATAAACAATCGATCCCCCCGCTCATAGTGAAAGCCGCCGGTCCGGATGCTATGACATTGTCCTTCAGAGCCGATATGGATAAGGACTTTGAACTAATGGACCCCGCTATCATAGCAGCTACGGCAGAACAGGGAATGACTGTAACGGGTGCCAAAGAAAAAGCGGCCGAGTTCGGTATGACTCTTCGTGCATCGTTAGGCCTTGAGGATGCGTCAATGAGTGAGGTAGCATTTACATATGTGCCGAATGGGCCTCTCGTCGAGCCTGTGCGGGAAGAGAGTCTACCAGCACAAATGGGAAATCTGCTACGTTGGTACAAGGGTTTCATAAAAAATAAGGCCGGCAAAGAATATATTTATGCGGAAGTCAGACATGAGCATCACTTCAAACATTACTATGTAACAGTTCATATGAGTGAATTGTTCCAGCTGTTCAATCTGCGCGAGCTCGACAAATCTATCACCAGTTGCTACGTTCTTGAAGTGATTTATTTCTACCTCATCTCGTTCTTTCCTGCACTATATATATTGTCCTAACTATATTGTTGTGTACGCTATTATGCAGAATGAAGATTGGGGAATGCAGAAAAAGGAACATCCATGATGTTGGGTTCATTGACCCACATATCGTTAATGGATATGTGTTAGAAAGATTCCCCCGCGACGTGGAGAAAGACCTGTGGGATTTTCTTACAAAGCAGCAACTCAAAAGTCAAATTATATTTCATTACCATTTTGGGTGAGTGTTTCTTTCTTGAGCACATTCTATTTTGTTTACTCCATGCATGGTATGTCTAATCGATGAGTTATGCATGACTGTGCATGTATCGTGTCCGCAGGTTCCACTGGATTCTGCTAATAATTGAATTTCACACCTCCAGAGTTATCATCATGGACTCTCTGAATATGGATTCAAAGCTTTGGGTCAACATGAGAAATATGCTGCAAAAGTAATTATTTTCAATCATTTGCGCTCTATATCGATCGACCTTCGTTCATTTCCTAATATCAAGTAACTAATAACTCCCTTGTTCATTTAATTTTCCTTGCCCTGTAGGGTTTGGAGACGGTTCTCAGATGAAATGGTCGGTGAATTCAAACATGAGCTAGACTTTAGAAGGTTACTTAATGTGGATATTCAGCCACCGGGGACCAATCTATGTGGATACTATGTTTGTGAGTTCATCCGGAGACACACCTCTGAGCGGAAGCCGTCAGATAGCAACGTGCAGAGGAATAACTTGCGGAAGAGGCTTAGTCCAGAAGCTCGCTTCCGACCAATTCAAGAGGAATTAGCAGGATTTTTTTTATGAGGGAAGTCCTCCATCCTAAAGGAGAACACTATCACGAGGACGAAGAACTTCTGATGCCGTAAATTGTGTATGGAAACTTGTTCGAAGTTGTATATGGTCATCTGAGATTGAATATATATTGTATATTCCTCTTGAATTATTCTTGTTTCTAATTTCAAACTTGTTTGAAATTGTACATTCATATGCATGTATATAGTAGCGTAGAATATGTGTACTGAAACTTCTTCAAAATTAAAATAAAACACAAAATAAAATATAAAATAAATAAAACACTAAAAAGAAACCAGATTTAGGGGGGATAAAACCCTAAACCTGCGGAGGCCTTTAGTCGTCCTCCGCCCCGACGGACGCCTGGTGCCCACGTGGACGGGCCTTTAGTCGCGGTTCATAAGCAACCGTGACTAAAGGGGGGGGGGGGGGGCTTTAGTCGCGCTTAATTGGTCCCGGTTGCGCAACCGCGACTAATGGCAGTTGCGGATCGGGACTAAAGCCCCTTTTTCTACCAGTGCGATCTCTTGGCGCTTCGTCGTCCCGAGCCCTTTGTCTGCAATGGCACATCACATTGGCTCGTTCTTTACCAATGCGGAGAGAGCTTTTATACGTGTACTCCTGAGATATACATGAAGATGTGTTGCATCTCGCTAACGAGGGTCAAGATTCCCTAAGAACATCTTTTATCATGGTCCGCCGATTCTTAGTGTCACCTGTTAGATGTATATATATATATGTATTCTGTAGTTTCCCCATATGTTAGGGGCCTTCCTGCATATTTGCACATGTACATGTACTATATATTGTGGCCTCTGGCTCCTGGTAATACAACAAGCATATTTCCCTAACATGGTATCAGAGCAAAAATTGGTCCTCTAGTTTCTCGGCCGACGTTGCTTGTCCGGGATTGATACGTCTCAAACGTATCTATAATTTCTTATGTTCCATGCTAGTTTTATGAAAATACTCACATGTTTTATATACACTTTATATCATTTTGATGCATTTTCCGGCACTAACCTATTAACAAGATGCCGAAGTGCCAGTTCCTGTTTTCTGCTGTTTTTGGTTTCAGAAATCCTACACAGGAAATATTCTCGGAATTGGACGAAACAAAAGCCCACGGTCTTATTTTCCATGGAGCCTTCCAGAAGACCGAAGGAGAGACGGAGAGGGGCCACGAGGTGGCCACCCCACCTGGCGGCGCGACCAAGAGGGGGGCGCGCCGCCCTATGGGGTGGGCCCCTCGGGCGCCTCTGACTCTGCCCCTTCGCCTACTTAAACTCTCCGTCGCGAAAACCCTAGTACCGAGAGCCACGATACGAGAAAATATACTGTGACGCCATCGCCGCCAATCCCATCTCGGGGGATTCAGGAGATCGCCTCCGGCACCCTGCCGGAGAGGGGAATCATCACCGGAGGGCTCTACATCACCATGCCCGCCTCCGGACTGATGTGTGAGTAGTTCATCCTTGGACTATGGGTCCATAGAAGTAGCTAGATGGTTGTCTTCTCCTCTTGTGCTATCATGTTTAGATCTTGTGAGCTGCCTATCATGACCAAGATCATCTTATTGTAATGCTACATGTTGTGTTTGTTGGGATCCGATGAATATGGAATACTATGTCAAGTTGATTATTGATCTATCATATATGTGTTGTTTATGATCTTGCATGCTCTCTGTTGCTAGTAGAGGCTCTGGCCAAGTTGATACTTGTAACTCCAAGAGGGGGTATTTATGCTCGATAGTGGGTTCATGCCTCCATTGAATGCAGGACGATGTGTGAGAAAGTTCTAAGGTTATGGATGTCTTGTTGCCACTAGGGATAAAACATCAATGCTTTGTCTAAGGATATTTGTATTGTTTACATTACGCATAGTACTTAATGCAATTGTCTGTTGTTTGCAACTTAATACGGAAGGGGTGCGGATGCTAACCCGAAGGTGGACTTTTTAGGCATAGATGCATGCTGGATGGCGGTCTATGTTCTTTGTCGTAATGCCCTAAGTAAATCTCATATTAGTAATCATGATATGTATGTGCATTGTTATGCCCTCTCTATTTGTCAATTTCCCAACTGTAATTTGTTCACTCAACATGCTATTTATCTTTTGGAGAGACACCACTAGTGAACTGTGGACACCGGTCCATTCTTTTACATCTGAAATACAATCTCTGCAGTCATTGTTCTCCTCTTTGTTCTTTGCAAACAAACATCATTCTACACACCATACGTTTAATCCTTTGTTTACGGCAAGCCGGTGAGATTGACAACCTCACTTTGTTAAGTTGGGGCAAAGTATTTTGATTGTGTTGTGCGGGTTCCACGTTGGCGCCGGAATCCACGGTGTTGCGCCGCACTACACTCCTCCACCAACAACCTTCACGTGGCCTTCATCTCCTACGGTTCGATAACCTTGGTTTCTTTACGAGGGAAACTTCTTGTTGTACGCATCACACCTTCCTCTTGGGCGTTCCCAACGGACGTGTGCTTTACCGTCACAAGCAGCTCTCTTTTACGGCGCCGTTGCTTACGGGGAGATCCAAGACACTGTTTTGCAAGGGAGTCTCTCACATCCAATCTCTTTACTTTGTTTATTGTCTTGCTTTACTTTATTTTTATTTTCTGTCTTGTTTGCTTTCTTTATATAAAAAACACACACAAATTAGTTACTTGTTTTACTTTACTTAATTTAGTTTGCTTTACTTATTTTTATTGCTATTAAAATGAATACTCCTAAGAACACTAAGTTGTGTGATTTCACTAGCACCAATAATAATGATTTTATATGCACTCCTATTGCTCCACCTGCTACTACAGCAGAATTTTATGAAATTAAACCTGCTTTACTAAATCTTGTTATGAGAGAGCAATTTTAAAGGGTGTTAATACGATGATCTTGCTGACCATCTTAATAATTTTGTTGAACTTTGTGAAATGCAAAAGTATAAGGATGTAGATGGGGACATTATAAAACTGAAATTGTTTCCTTTCTCCTTAAGAGGAAGAGCTAAGGATTGGTTGCTATCTTTGCCTAAGAATAGTATTGATTCATGGACTAAATGTAAAGACGCTTTCATTGGTAGATATTATCCTCCTGCTAAAATTATATCTTTGAGAAGTAGCATAATGAATTTTAAGCAATTGGATAATGAACATGTTGCCCAAGCATGGGAAAGAATGAAATCTTTGGTAAAGAATTGCCCTACCCATGGACTGACTACTTGGATGATCATCCAAACCTTTTATGCATGATTGAATTTTTCTTCAAGGAACCTATTGGATTCAGACTACTGGAGGTACTTTTATGTCCATCACTTTGGGTGCCGCGACAAAGCTTCTTGATGATATGATGATCAACTACTCTGAATGGCACACTGAAAGGACTCCACAAGGTAAGAAGGTAAATTCTGTTGAAGAAACCTCATCCTTGAGTGATAAGATCGATGTTATTATGTCTATGCTTGTTAATGGTAGATCTAATGTTGATCCTAATAATGTTCCTTTAGCTTCATTGGTTGCTCAAGAAGAGCATGTTGATTTGAACTTCATTAAAAGTAATAATTTCAAGAACAATTCTTATAGGAATAATTTTGGTAACAACTATAGGCCATATCCTTCTAATAATGGTAATGGTTATGGTAATTCTTATGGTAATTCTTACAACAATAATAGGAGTGTACCCTCTGGTCTTGAAGTCATGCTTAAAGAATTTATTAGTACACAAACTGCTTTTAACAAATCTGTTGAGGAAAAGCTTGGTAAAATTGATGTTCTTGCTTCTAAGGTTGATAGTCTTGCTGCTGATATTGATCTTTTAAAATTGAAAGTTATGTCTAATGAAGATAAAGATATTAAGTCATTTGCTACAGCAAACGCTATACAAGTTCGAATTAATGACAATATTAGAATGATGGCTGAATTGCATGCTAGGTGGGAAAGAGAAGAAAAACTTGTCGAAGAGAATAATGTAGCTAAAGTTTGGACTATCACCACTACTAGTAATGATAATGTTTCACATGTTGCTAAACCTCCTACTATCAATGGTAAAATAATTGGTGTTGGCAATGTTTGTACTCCTAGTACAAAACGTGCAAAATTGCCTGAAACTGCTGAAACTGTTTGTGATAAGAGTGCTGAAATTTTTCAGAATATTGGGGACAATGATCCCATTGCTTTAGATCATAATGGTTTTGATTTTGATAATTTTCATATCTCTGAAGTTATTAAGTTCCTGAAAAAACTTGCTAAAAGTCCTAATGCTAGTGCTATAAACTTGGCCTTTACAAAACATATTACAAATGCTCTCATAAAAGCTAGAGAAGAGAAATTAAAACTTGAAACTTCTATTCCTAGGAAGTTGGAAGATGGTTGGGAGCCCATCATTAAAATGAAGGTCAATGATTTTGATTGTAATGCTTTGTGTGATCTTGGTGCAAGTATTTCTGTTATGCCTAAGAACCTCTATGATATGCTTGACTTGCCACCATTGAAATATTGTTATTTGGATGTTAATCTCGCTGATAATTCTATAAAGAAACCTTTGGGGAGGATTGATAATGTTCACATTACGGTTAACAATAACCTTGTCCCCGTTGATTTTGTTGTCTTGGATATTGAATGCAATGCATCTTGTCCTATTATTTTGGGAAGACCCTTTCTTCGAACTGTTGGTGCTATTATTGATATGAAAGAAGGAAATATTAAATATCAATTTCCTCTTAAGAAAGGTATGGAACACTTCCCTAGAAAAGAATGAAGTTGCCTTTTGATTCTATTATTAGAACAAATTATGATGTTTATGCTTCTTCTCTTGATGTTACTTTATTTACACTTTATGCGCCTAGCTGAAAGGCGTTAAAGAAAAGCGCTTATGGGAGACAACCCATTATTTTATTTCTGCAATTTTTGTTTTATATTTGTGTCTTGGAAGTTGTTACTACTGTAGCAACCTCTCCTTATCTTTATTTTACTGCATTGTTGTGCCAAGTAAAGTCTTTGATAGTAAGGTTGATCCTAGATTTGGATTTCTGCGCAGAAACAGATTTCTAGCTGTCACGAATTTGAGTAGATCTCTCTGTAGGAAACTCAGAAAAATCTATGAAAATTCATGAGTAATCCTCAGATATGTACGCAACTTGCATTCAATTTGAGCTTCTTCATCTGAGCATGTTAAGTGCCTCGAAAAAATTCGTCTTTATGGACTATTCTGTTTTGACAGATTCTGCCTTTTATTTCACATTGCCTCTTTTACTGTGTTGAATGGATTTCTTTGTTCCATTAACTTTCAGTAGCTTTGTGTAATGTCCAGAAGTGTTAGGAATGGTTGTGTCCTCTCTGAACATTTGAATTTTTGATTATGCACTAACCCTCTAATGAGATTGTTTTGAGTTTGGTGTGGAGAAAGTTTTCAAGGGTCAAGAGAGGAGGATGATATAATACGATCAAGAAGAGTGAAAAGTCTAAGCTTGGGGATGCCCCCGTGGTTCATCCCTGCATATTTCAAGAAGACTCAAGCATCTAAGCTTGGGGATGCCCAAGGCATCCCCTTCTTCATCAACAACTTATCACGTCACCTCTAGTGAAACTATATTTTTATTCCGTCACATCTTATGTGCTTTACTTCGAGCGTCTGTATGCTTTCATTTTTTGTTTTGTTTGAATAAATCAGATCCTAGCATTCTTTGTGTGGGAGAAAGACACGCTCCGCTGTTTCATATGAATACTAGTGTTCTTAGCTTTACTTTTAATGTTCATGGTGAAGGTTGAAAACCGCTTCGTTTATTGCTATTTGGTTGGAAACAGAAAATGCTTCATGTGGTAATTGGTATATGGTCTTGAATAATTTGATACTTGGCAATTGTTTTGAGCTCTCTAATAGATCATGTTTAAGCTCTTGCATCATGTAGTTTGAACCTATTAGTGGAGAATTACTGTAGAGCTTGTTGAAATTTGGTTTGCATGATTGGTCTCTCTAAAGTCTAGATATTTTCTGGTAAAGGTGTTTGAACAACAAGGAAGACAGTGTAGAGTCTTATAATGCTTGCAATATGTTCTTATGTAAGTTTTGCTGTACCGGTTCATACTTGTGTTTGCTTCAAACAACCTTCTTAGCCAAAGCCTTGTACTGAGAGGGAATGCTTCTCGTGCATCCAAAACCTTGAGCCAAAACTTATGTCATTTGTGTCCACCATAACTACCTACTATGTGTTATTTTTCTGCCATTCCAAGTAGATTGCTTGCGTGCTACCTTTAAAATTTCATTCCTTGTCTTTGAAATATATAGCTCATGGGAAAGTAGCTTAAAAACTATTGTGGTAAAGAATATGTCGCTTATCTATTTTATTTCTTAATAAGTTGCTTGTTGAGCGGTAACCATGTTTCTGGGGACGCCATCAACTATTACACTTTTGTTGAATATCATGTGAGTTGCTATGCATGTTCGTCTTGTCTGAAGTAAGGGTGATTTTCCATGAGTTGAATGGTTTGAGTATGCATATTGCTAGAGAAGAACATTGGGCCGCCAACCAAAGCCATGTATCATGGTGGAAGTTTCAGCTTGGACATTAATCCTCAATCTCTTATGAGAATATTATCTGTTGTTGAATGCTTAAGCATTAAAGAGGAGTCCATTATCTGTTTTCTATGTTGTCCCGGTATGGATGTCCTCAAGTTGAGATCTATCAAAAACGAGAAATCAAATGCGATCTATCTCCTTGGAACTTTGTACAGGTGACATAGAGGTACCCCTTTATGACACTTGGTTGAAACATATGTAATGCAATGATAATCCATGGAAATCCGAGCTAATTAGGACAAGGTGCGAGCACTATTGGTATTCAATGCATGAGGCTTGCAACTTATAGGATGTTTTATGCATAACACATATGAATTATTACTACCGTTGACAAAATTGTTTCCATGTTTTCAAAATAAAAAGCTCTAGCACATGAGTAATCCCTGCTTCCCTCTGCGAAGGGCTTTTCTTTTACTTTATGTTGAGTCAGTTTATCTACTTCTTTCCATCTTAGAAGCAAACACTTGTGTCAACTGTGTGCATTGATTCCTACATACTTGCTTATTTGCACTCATCATATTACTTTGTGTTGACAATTATCCATGAGATATACATGTTGAAGTTGAAAGCAACTGCTGAAACTTATATCTTCCTTTGTGTTGCTTCAAAACCTTCTATTAAGAATTTATTGCTTTATGAGTTAACTCTTATGCAAGACTTATTGATGCTTGTCTTGAAAGTACTATTCATGAAAAGTCTTTGCTATATGATTCAGTTGTTTAGTCATTATCTTTACCATTGCTTTGAATCACTTCATTCATCTCATATGCTTTACAATAGTATTAATCAAGATTATGATAGTAGCATGTCACTTCAGAAATTATCCTTGTTATCGTTTACCTACTCGAGGGCGAGTAGGAACTAAGCAGGGATGCTTGATACGTCTCAAACGTATCTATAATTTCATATGTTCCTTGCTAGTTTTATGACAATACTCACATGTTTTATATACACTTTATATCATTTTGATGCATTTTCCGGCACTAACCTATTAACAAGATGCCGAAGTGTCAGTTCCTGTTTTCTGTTGTTTTTGGTTTCAGAAATCCTACACAGGAAATATTCTCGGAATTGGACGAAACAAAAGCCCACGGTCTTATTTTTCACGGAGCCTTCCAGAAGACCGAAGGAGAGACGGAGAGGGGCCACGAGGTGGCCACCCCACCTGGCGGCGCGGCCAAGAGGGGAGGCGCGCCGCCCTATGGGGTGGGCCCCTCGGGCGCCTCCCGACTCTGCCCCTTCGCCTACTTAAACTCTCCGTCGCGAAAACCCTAGTACCGAGAGCCACGATACGAGAAAACATACTGTGACGCCGTCGCCGCCAATCCCATCTCGGGGGATTCAGGGATCTTTAAATTTTCAGAGCAAAAAAGGGTGTCTTTAAATTTTCAGGGTTGTAGGTTAGGCAAACAGATTAAGCAAAAAAGGGAAATATGAGGATGTATCTCTAGGTTAGGCAAACAGATTCAGCTTCCCTATCCTACTAGTGCGTCTGTATCTCAGCGACCTTTTGATTTAGTTCATTCGGATTTTTGGGGTGCGGCTCCCTTTCCTTCGAAAGGGGGTCATCGATAATATATTTTTTTATTGATGATTTTTTTCGCGGTACACCTGGTTGTTTCTTATGCGCTCTCGCAGTGAGGTGCTCTCTACTTCTCAGTGTTTTGCAGTCATGGTTCGTACTCAGTATTTCACGCCTATTCGTGTGTTTCGTGTTGATTCTGCAGGAGAGTATATCTCCCAGCACCTGTGTGGTGTTCTTGCTGAGCAGGGCACCCTTGCCCAGTTCTCGTGTCCCGGCGCCCATGCTCAAAATGGTGTCGCCGAGCGTAAGCATTGAAATATTCTTGAGACTACCCGTGTTATGATGATTGCTTCCTCTCTTCCGCCGCATTTCTGGGCTGAGGCTGTCGCTACGTCGACTTACCTCATTAACATTCAACCTTCAGCTGCCCTTCAAGGTGGCATTCCTCTCGAGCGTCTTTTTGGTCGCTCTCCAGATTACTCGACTCTTCGTTTATTTCGTTGCGTTTGCTATGTTCTTCTCCCTCCTCGCGAACACACCAAACTGACCGCTCAGTCGGTTGAGTGTGTTTTTCTTGGATACAGTGATGAGAATAGGGCTATCGCTGTTGGGACCCTGTTGGTCGTCGGATGCGCATCTCTCGTGATGTCACGTTTGATGAGACGCGTCCCTTCTATCCTCGCCCCACCTCGGGTACTTACCCGGTGGATGATAACTCTTTTCTTCTTTTTCCGGATGCACCCCCTGCTGTCCCTTCTCCTCCCCCTCCTAGTTCTGATGCGCCCCCTTCGGCGCCATCCTCTCGTCCGTCTAGTCCACCTAGTACTCCTCATTCTCCGGCTTTGGATCCTTTCGATGTTGTCCCTTCCTCCTCTTCTTCTGATGAGTTGTCCTCCGCTGATGAGCTTCCCCCTTCATGGCCTGTTCCTCGGCGTCGTGCTCCAGCCCGTTACTCTCCTAGTCAGTATGGTCTCTCTGTCGTTTCCGAGCCGATTTCTTATCGGGATGTCGAGCGTCATCCTGAATGGCAGCTTGCCATGGCTGAGGAGATCGCTGCGCTTGAGCGCACTGGCACTTGGGATCTTGTTTCTCCCCCTTCTGGTGTTCGTCCTATCAAGTGTAAGTGGGTCTATAAAATTAAGACTTGCTCTGATGGATCTCTTGAGCGCTATAAAGCGCGTCTTGTGGCTCGTGGTTTTCAGCAGGAGCACGGCCGTGACTATGATGAGACTTTTGTCCCTGTGGCTCATATGACCACTGTGCGTACCCTTCTTGTTGTTGCTTCTGTTCGACGCTGGTCTGTGTCCCAGCTTGATGTTCAGAACGCTTTTCTTAATGGCAAGTTTACTGAGGAGGTTTACATGCAGCCTCCTCCTGGGTATTCTGTTCCCGATGGGATGGTTTGTCGTTTTCGACGTTCTCTCTATGGTCTGAAACATGCCCCTCGTGCCTGGTTTGAGCGCTTCACCTCTGTGGTGACTGCTGCTGGTTTCTCTCCCAGTCTTCATGATCCAGCACTTTTCGTTCACACTTCTCCTCGTGGACGCACTCTTCTTCTTCTCTATGTTGATGATATGATCATTACCTGTGATGATCCTGAGTATATTGCCCTAATTAGGGTCTAATACCAATTTCCCTAATTTACATACCCTTTTTTGCTCTGAATCTGTAGGTTAGGCAAACAGATTCAGCTTCCCTGTCCTACTAGTGCGTCTGTATCTCAGCGACCTTTTGATTTAGTTCATTCGGATATTTGGGGTCCGGCTCCCTTTCCTTCGAAAGGGGGTCATCGATACTATATTTTGTTTATTGATGATTTTTCGCGGTACACCTGGTTGTTTCTTATGCGCTCTCACAGTGAGGTGCTCTCTACTTATCAGCGTTTTGCAGTCATGGTTCGTACTCAGTATTCCACGCCTATTCGTGTGTTTCGTGCTGATTCTGCAGGAGAGTATATCTCCCAGCACATGCGTGGTGTTCTTGCTAAGCAAGGCACCCTTGCCCAGTTCTCGTGTCCCGGCGCCCATGCTCAAAATGGTGTCGCCGAGCGTAAGCATCGTCATATTCTTGAGACTACCCGTGCTATGATGATTGCTTCCTCTCTTCCGCCGCATTTCTGGGCTGAGGTTGTCGCTACGTCGACTTACCTCGTTAACATTCAGCCTTCTGCTTCCCTTCAAGGTGGCATTCCTCTCGAGTGTCTTTCTGGTCGCTCTCAGTTACTCGACTCTTCGTTTATTTGGTTGCGTTTGCTATGTTCTTCTCCCTCCTCGCGAACGCACCAAACTGACCGCTCAGTCTGTTGAGTGTGTTTTTCTCAGATACAATGATGAGCATAAGGGCTATCGCTGTTGGGACCATGTTGGTCATCGGATGCGCATCTCTCGTGACGTCACGTTTTATGAGATGTGTCCCTTCTATCCTCGCCCCACCTCGGGTACTTACCCGGTGGATGATATCTCTTTTCTTCTTTTTCCGGATGCACCCCCTGTTGTCCCTTCTCCTCCCCCACCTAGTTCTGATGCGCCCCCTTCGGCGCCATCCTCTCGTCTGTCTAGTCCACCTAGTACTCCTCGTTCTCCGGCTTCGGATCCTTCCGATGCTGTCCCTTCCTCCTCTTCTTCTGATGAGTTGTCCTCCACTGATGAGCTTCCCCTTCACGGCCTGTTCGTCAGCGCCGTGCTCCAGCCCGTTACTCTCCTAGTCAGTATGGTCTCTCTGTTGTTTCCGAGCCGACTTCTTATCGGGATGCCGAGCGTCATCCTAAATGGCAGCTTGCCATGGCTGAGGAGATCGCTGCGCTTGAGCTCACTGGCACTTGGGATCTTGTTTCTCCCCTTTATGGTGTTCGTCCTATCACGTGTAAGTGGGTCTATAAAATTAAGACTCGCTCTGATGGATCTCTTGAGCGATATAAAGCGCGTCTTGTGGCTCGTGGTTTTCTGCAGGAGCACGGCCGTGACTATGATGAGACTTTTGCCCCTGTGTCTCATATGACCACTGTGCGTACCCTTCTTGTTGTTGCTTCTGTTCGACGCTGGTCTGTGTCCCACCTTGATGTTCAGAACGCTTTTCTTAATGGCGAGTTGACTGAGGAGGTTTACATGCAGCCTCCTCCTGGGTATTCTGTTCCCGATGGGATGGTTTGTCGTCTTCGACGTTCTCTCTATGATCTCAAACAGGCCCCTCGTGCCTGGTTTGACGCTTCGCCTCTGTGTGGTGGCTGCTGTTGGTTTCTCTCCTAGTCTTCATGATCCAGCGCACTTTTCGTTCACACTTCTCCTCGTGGACGCACTCTTCTTCTTCTCTATGTTGATGATATGATCATTGCGGTGATGATCTGAGTATATTGCCTTTGTCAAGGCCCGTCTTCGAGATCGGTTTCTCATGGTGATCTTGGTCCACTCGCAATTTTCTTGGCATTGAGGTTTCCTCCACTTAAGAAGGCTTTTCTATCTCTCGGGAAAAGTACATTCGGGATCTTCTTGCTCGTCTTTGCTCTTGGGGATGAGCGCACGGTTGACTCTCCTATGGAGCTTAATGTTAAGCTTCGTCCTGCGATGGTGATTCTCTTCACTGATCACACCCGTTATCGCCATCTTGTTGGGAGTCTTGTTTATCTTGCTATCACTCGTCTGATATTTCTTAGCTTTGCTCATATTCTGAGTCAGTTTGTCTCAGCTCCTACCACTTCTCACTATAGTCATCTCCTCCGTGTTCTTCGTTATCTTCGTGGCACGATCACTCGTCGTCTTTTCTTTCCCTGTTCAAGCTCTCTCCAGCTCCAGTGCTACTCGGATGCTACGTGGGCGAGTGATCCTACGGATCGTCGTTCACTTTCTGCTTACTGTGTGTTTCTTGGTGGTTCGCTTGTTGCTTGGAAGACGAAGTAACAGGTAGCCGTTTCCGTTCGAGTGTTGAGGCCGAGTTGCCGGGCTATGACTTTGTTGATTCTTTGAGGTGACTTGGTTACGGTGGTTGCTTGCAGATTTTGGGGTTTTACGTTACGACACTCACTCCTCTTTTGTCTGACAGTACATGTGCTATTAGTATTGCACGTGATCCGGTCAAGCATGAGCTGACCAAGCATATTGGTGTTGATGCTTTTTATACACGTGCTCAGGTACAGGATGATGTTGTTGCGGTTCATTATGTGCCTTCAGATTTGCAGTTGGCGGATTTCTTTACGAAGGCACAGACTCGAGCGCAGCATGAATTCTTACTCACCAAACTCAGTGTTGTGGATCCACCATGAGTTTGAGGAGGGGTGTTAGATGTATACTACTATATATGTATTCTGTATTTTCCCCATATGTTAGGGGGACTTCCTGCATATTTGCACCTGTACATGTACTATATATTGTGGCCTCTCGCTCCTGCTAATACAACAAGCATATTTCCCTAACATGTTAAGCTTCATGCACTAGCCACTTGAACCAAAAGTCTGAACTTATGGAAAGTGCTATCAATCTACTTATACACGTCAACACCCCCTCTCACGTGTGATGGGGAGACGAGAAGATAAGTCAACACGTGTAGAGATGCAAAGAGGCAGCGGAAGGCCAGAACCATACGGCAGGAGAAGGCCGGGACCACACGGCAGGAGGCTGCGGGGAGAGGAGATAATATTTAGAATAAATTGGAAAAGCCAGGATTTGAACTTGAGACACGGGGCACGATACCATGTTAAGCTTCATTCACTAGCCACTTCAACCAAAAGTCCGAACTTATGAAAAGGGCTAGGCAATCTACTTATACACGTCAACATCACCAACCATAGGACACTCTCGGTAGTTTTCCAACGACAAGGCCAAGGTATCCGGGTAGTGATCTGGACCCGAGAAAACGGCACAAAAAGTGATGGTGGTGTTGCCAAGTGGGTCTACACCCGTGTTCTCGAGGTGAAACCACCTGGGATGACAACAGATGAAGCAAAATTGCGACATTGGTCTGTTTGGATGAGAAGGACGGTAAAATGCTCATTCATGATACGAAGAACAATGTTGTGTACATCGCCAACCTCGAGAGTGGAGCGATGGTTGAGTTGACAGGCGTGTCCGGTGATAGTTGGGGCACCTATCAGATAGGTGTTCTTTTGGAGATGGACTGGCCGGCATTCTTCGCTTCTCGGCTTGGCAGCCCATAGATACAAGCATTCTTTTTTTGTGCGGGAGGACTGTTAGAGCATCTCGGTCGAGTCCCTCAAGCGTCAGCATAAATGATTTGGGGCACGTTTGGGGCGCGCAGGACAAGAGACCAAAAATCTGTACAAAAAAGAGCCCTTTCCAGCCGCGTCCCTCAAACAGCGTCCGGATGCATGCTTTTTAATAGAGGGGACCCCATGTGGGAAAAGTAGGTGAGAGAAAGTGTGGGGAAAGAGAATGCCATGTGGGGACTAGGGGCTGCATGCATGCATCCGTACGCTGTTTTTGTGTCCGGCGTCCAGTTATAGAGTCTCTCTACCAGGGACGCGGACTGTAAAAATGAAAAGCGCTATTTAGTTTTGGGGGGCCAGCAGTAGACAACTTTTACATTTCTTGTCCGCGGTCCCCCAAGCGTCATTTGGGGGACCACGATTTGGAGATGCTCTTAGTTTCTTATCATTGTGCTGCATCGTGGATGAATCATGAGCTCTTCCATTAGGTTAAGTAGTTCACTACGTCACTCACTTATCTTGATTATGGCAACCTGCATGTTTTCTTACATCAACACGAGTTAGCTGTGTTTTCCTACAACATTGCAAGTAGCATGGTTTTTCTTCTATGTCTATGTAGGGATCGGTCTAGTGAGAATGAAGTTCGTTCTCAGTAGAATAACATAAAAGACTTTCTATTTTGTGTTTATTTTAGAGTTAGTACTGCAGGTACACAAACCTGTGCAATGCGTTGAAATTCATACACAAACTTGCAAACCATGGCGTACCGTATGTAACTTGGAACCTGCCTTTTGCCAAGACTACTTGAGACGCACCATGGGTAGGCCGGCCGGGGAGAAGAGAGAGCGACAACTAGCGCATCTGCGGATCGATACGGACGAACGGACTGGTGCGCGGCACCGTCATGGGCGACGTCAGGCGAGGTAGCTCTCCGCCGGCGGTCGGGTGGAGTGGAGTAGAGTGGACTCGATCGGCCAAACCACATGCTCTTGTACTCTGACCCGCAACCGGAGGACGATGCATATCTCATAGCTCCACAAGACCACAAGTAAGTCCACATGACCACATGCATGCATTGGCGCTGGTGGTGTTCATGTTTTTTGCGTTAAGCGCTGGATTCACTGGCCAAACACACCGTTCCGTTCGGTCAGTCTTCCAGAAATTAAAAGCAGTACATGTCGGCCGGCAACCAAGGTTGAGTTGACCACCTGATTCAGACTCACCGATTCAGATTCAGATGAGGGCATCTGCAACGCGGCGACCCATCCCGCGTCCGCGCATCCGGATGGGTCCAACCGGACAAAAACATGGCCCAACGAGGCCACGCACCGTAAATACGGATGGCTGCGGCGTTCGAAACGACGCAAACCCTGCCCAAATCTGGGCCAGGTTTGCATGGCCGCAGATGGCACGCGACGTCCGACCGCGTCCGGATGCTCGCCTGCTCGTCTCCCTTGGGCCCACAAGTCGGTGACCGCGGCGGGTTATTAAATGTGGACTGGAGGGATCTGGCCCTCTAGTCCACTCCCCACTCTCCGAGACGTGAACCGCCGCCATGGCCCCCAAGCGACGGTTTGCTCCCGGAGCCAACGACGCGGAGGCCAGCAGCAGCCACCGCCCTCCGCCGGCACTACGGGCCGGAGGAAACCGCGGCGGTCTCCACATCGGAGAGGCCGCCCGCGGCGGCGCGGCATTGACGCAACCGGCGCCGCCGCTGCTACTGCCCAAGCCGGAATCCTCGGAAGAGGACCCCGACCTCTGCGCCGCGCTGATAATATCGGCGGTGGAGGAGGAAGCGAAGTGGCCGCAATTCCGAGCGGTCATTCGCACCTCCGCAATGGAGGAGGAGGCCCGGCAGGCGGTGGAGGACGCCGAGGCCTGGGCCTTGTACGACCAGGCCCGCACAGCGCGGCGGCGGGAGGAGGCCAGGCTCCGCCGCGAGGAGCAGCAACGCCAGGAGGCCAGTCGCCACGCGGAGGAGGCTAGGCGGCAGCAGGCCAAGCGCCTCGCCTGGCAGGAGAGGGAGCAGCGCCTCAGGGAGGAGGCGCAGCTACGGGCTGATGCGGCGGAGCAGCGGCGGGCGGCTCCGAATCCCGCACTCCGCCTAGGAGGCGGCGCTGTGGTCTCCGTGGCCGGAGTCCCCGGCGCGGTCGATCCACAACAGTGCCTCGCCACTCGGGGACGTCGTCGATGCCGACGCCGACGATGCCCACAGGGACTAGGCGGCGCACCGGCGGCCGCCACGTCCTCGACCAAACCCTAGTAGAGGGTTTTTAGTTTGTTTTAAATTTTAAAGCCTATATAGAGGGATTCTTTTGTTAGTTTATTTGCCCAAATAGGGTTATGTACAAATTTGCCCAAAATAGGGCATATGCGTAATGAAATTTTGTTTAAATTTGCATTTTTTTTGTTTTTCTTCACATTTGCGCTGCGTCCGCGCGTTGGACCAAACAGACACGCGGACGCGGGCCGCTGTTCGGGTGTCCGCGCGGCCACCAAACGGTCTAAAACGGACGCCCAACACGTCTATTTGGGTCGCAAGGTTGGAGATGTCCTGACAAACCAACTTGTTTTCAACCGATCGGTATCCGGTGCTTAATTTGACTTTGAGACGTGGGGAAATATATGCATGCAAGTTGCCAAACCCCACCACAAGTTTCTAGTCGTCCATGCATGAATGGCTTGCGTTGACCCCAGGGAAAAGGCTAGTTGCATTGCATGGCTAGCTTTCCCACCACCGCTAGCACCACATACCGTTGAAACTGACCGACCCGGCCGGTGTGAACTTTGGTATTGTATACGTTGGAGAGTCAGCATGCTAAAGTCAACCGTCCAGGCTAAGTAATCAAGACTAGCTTAGCACGTTTGAAATTTAACAAGGCTCGGAAAACTTCAAACACTTATTTTTTTCTCCCCCATTTCCGGCATATACTTCATTTCGTGGATTTAACGATGGTTTGAATTAAACAATTCTTGGTAGTCTGTTGGCCTTCACAATTCTTGTTGGTCAACTAGGTTGAGAGGAGAACATGGGGAAGACTTGGATTCTGGGAGTGGATCATTGCGTAAGTGGCATGCTACCGTTGCTTTTTAGTGTTGCATGTATTTACAAACGTTTTGATCAATATATCCATGTAAAAATTTAGCAGGAGGTAGCAACACACGTGCATTTAACTAGTATATTTACCTATTTAATCGATATAAAATATGTTATTAGCTAGCTAAAAGAATGTATGCATGTCATGCATAGAGTTTGTCTACACTAGGATGCATGTCGTGTATTATGGAACAACATTCGAAAATCCATCTAGTTATATTAATTTGGTGTAATAATATTTTTATTATTCTAGAAAATTGCTCAGACTTAAGTTTGAACTATATGACACAACCTAAAGTGGGCTCATCCGTGAACAGTATGCATGATTGATGACTTAGTCGTTGGACCATGCATGCGATGATGCAATCGAGACATTCCAACCACGGCCGGCTCTATATTTTTCGGGGCCCTTCGGCAAAGTCAACAAAAAGACCCCTTAAGACTAATATATGATGCTAATATATGTATACGCAAATTAGATATATAAATGTATTTGTGCCTGTTTTCACTTTTAAAAACTTAAGACTTAAAATATAAGAACACATTCTTACTCTAAGATGTCTATAAGTAATTTCAACTAACCAAAGTCATATTACGATAGAAATAATAATAAAATGGTAGTAAAATATAACAAGTATTTCTTACTAGTTTAATTATCTCAGATAAACCTAATTACAATGACTCCTTCGACAATTATGCTTCAGTGCTTCATAAAAAAAAGCTTATTGGCACATTCTTGGATGTAAAGTTATCGAGGACAATTGCAAAATCGCTTTTCTTTCTTTATCATAGAACCGGACAATGATTTCTGCATTGTAGCAGCGTATAACGGTGAATGAATATACATGAAATTAGAACCAACTTGCGGAAATAAATTATCGATTAGATGAAGGATTAGACGAGCTATTTCCGACTGAGTATTAGTAGTAGGAATAACTAATTAATCAGCTGGTCGTGAACTTTATCCTATCCGTCGCCGTCAGAGCCAGGAAAGTTGAGTTCTTGTGATGAGAGATTAATTATGTTCCTCCGTCAAGCGGTCAGCGCGAGCAAGCTTGCTAGCGTTTGTCCTCCTTGGATCTCTAGACGACGACACGGTCGATGCACGAGCGAGTCCAGCAAACAAACAGGACCAAATTAACTAGCCGCCGGGGAAAATTACGGCGAACATCAGGTACGTACGTGCGTGCGGGTTGGATGGATGCATGAGAGAATCTGATGTGCGGAAGAAAGTTCAAGACCGGCGGCTGTAAGTGTGAACCCACGTGCGCCCTGCCGTACGCCGGCCCTAATTTCGTCGTCTCCGTCAATCAGCCAGGCAGCCATGCGGCCGGATTTAGTCGTGCTTTCATCAGTTCATCCACCGCCACCGATTCGTGTGACTTGCGTGATACGATGGTCCAGTTGATACGCCCACGGATTCGTCCAATCCGGACCTCGTGCGCTAGCAATGTCCATGAATGTAAAAACATCTCCACCGACGCCTCTAGATAAGAGCATGTAGTGATGTTGGCGGTGCTCTATCGGGGGCGCAGGTACGCCTTCCTTCGTTTGGAGAAGGATTCTTCACCCCGGTGGCCCCAAAAGAAATGTTTGAACCAAAAAAATAAAACTCAAAAACATGAATAGAAATCCAAATTTAGGTTTTTGAATATGATTTAAAGTATAGGCCAATATCCATCCATCAAATCGCCGTCGTTCATAATTCGGCTATCAAAAAGATAGGTTGGGCTTCAAGGCCAAATGATCACGGGTATGTCACCAACGGTGGCTGCACCTCGACGTCGTTCACCTCGTCGGCGATCACCTGCGGCACCTCGATCATCGGGACACGCTCCATGGACGCCGGCGGAGGCATGGAAGCCGGCGCAGGAATATGCTTCGATGTTGCCGTTGGCATGTATGCTGATGTTGTTGTCGGCATGGACGCCGACGCATACATGTACATCGATGGTGCCAATGCTGCCATGGACGTCGCCGCAGATTGCGCCGCCATCACCTCGTTTCCATGGACGCCCTCGCCAATGGATCAATGCTCGCCATGTCCACATTGATGATGTTCTAACGGTGAGACATGGCAGACTCATTCTGGATCATGTGGATGGCGGCGTAGTCACCAAAATTCTTCCTCTCATTGAATTGATCATATATGAGTTTGTAGTACTTGCCGGCGGATTGATTCGTGCCGGTGATGGGGCAGAAGCTCACCTGCATTGCGGTGACCCAGCGTACCACTGCATGGTGTAGTACACAAGTCGTTGACATAACACAAGTGAAACACCGTTCCACTCATATTACATCTCTCAGAGTGGTACAACAGAAACATATGCGAGTCCAAGGTATGTCTATAGAAGTACACACGAGCTGTTTACATAAGATCAACACAACCTCCTACTTTACAGTGAGGTAAAACTTCAAATAAAGCTCCAGAAGAACGACTCGTAATCTATCTTATTGCTAACTCAAGTTCAAGAGCTACTTGGCTGGCTATAGAAATCTAGCTACTTAGGTGCTAGGATTAGGGAAAGGTTCCCTTCTATTACTAGTCTAGGTTTCCATCATAGCTGATGCAGAAGTTGACTCCATTGACTCCTTTAATTGGATTCTTCATCTTGTTGCAGTTGCCATCTTTGTCTTCGAGTTCCACGGTAGTTTCTCCTTCGGTGCCTTGATCTAAGAAGGGGGTTCAAATGGGATAGAATGAGTACGAGCGTACTCAGCAAGTTCATATTAGGAAATAGGTGTATCATGCACTAGCTACAGCCATAGACCAGAAAGTCATAGGCCAATGCAAGTTTTTGTAATCATTTCTTCAAAAGGTTTATTTTATTCTGAAAACTATGCCCGATCGGTCTTCACGGGTTGACTAGAACTTCGTGGAGTTCCTTTCCTGCCGCGTTCGCAGTTCCCTTCCCGGAACAGGGAGTGACAGTCACAATTCTTGATACCCTCTGCAGAGGTGCGTTACTTTACCCCACAAGAGATCTTAACTTTGTTGCTGGCCGAGAGTATGTCCCCGTCCACACTTCCTTTGGTGTGAGGCCCAGCATAAGATCCAAGCCAATCACTGCCTTCTCCGCGACCCTGCAAACCCACCCTTTTGTCCAACCGTACACCTCCAGTAGACTTCCCCCGATAATACGGCTTTACTCATGGTGTACTCCGGACAATCCATCATAGATCGTAGAGCTTATCATCACTAATGGATGGGGATTTAAAAGGATATCCCAACCTATTGCGGCAGTGCCTCCAGCACCCCACGGGCTCTCCGATCCGTTGGCGTGCAGAAGGGAAAAGATACAGCTGACTTCCCCAGAGCCATTATAGATCTTATGGATAACGCGATATGTACGGCGCTAGAATCACTGGACGGCATTGGTCATTTAATCCTAGGGTGATATAACCCATGCAATGGAACCTCCACCATATCAACACATACCATGGTTCCATTGCCCACCACATACTAATATTCATAATTGTAAAATAATACTTTGCTTTTCAATGCATGAGTGATAAGTATAGTACTTTGCATATAGTTTGATACAAATAATCAAATGACATGAGCAAGCGATGGTGGCCTTTCTTGTTGCAAGATTATGCGAGGCAAAAAGCTTCGATGCGTGATAACTCCAAATTCTGAAATACCATCATCGTCCGGTAAGGACAATGTTTAAGAAGCTGGAAAAAGATGCTATAATGCATAGTATGAGATGCGATGCTTGGCGTAACCTAACCTCGATGATTTAGGATGTATGAGTTGTAAAGATTTCTTTAGGGTTGGTTGCACTTTTAGAATGGTTCTCAAACAAGGTTCTTATTAGGGTTTGGTTATATTAGCATCATAACCAAGTGATATAAGACATCATAACAATCATACACATAAAGAATAGTGGTGGAACAATATGTAAAGAACAGTTGTCAATTTTAAGTTCTACAGAACATGGTTGATGATTACTTATACTATACTTCAAAAGAATAACTTTTGAAGAACATGTTAATTAATAATTAATAAGTATTTCAAATAAGAACTATGGCTTCTATGGTTTGATTGAAATTTGTACTTCAAAAGAATAACTTTTGAAGAACAGGTTAAATAAGAATATGAACTACTATACATAGGAGCTATGTAACTCTAGGGTTTACCATTGAGTTCATTTAGTTTCACTAATAGGAACTAGTTGGTTCTTAACTTGGAATGGTTTCTATATAGCAAGTATTGGTAGGTTTATTGCTATGGTTTCTCATATACATGATATCAAAGGATGGTTATTAAGATGGTTCCATAGGTTTGCTATTAGGTTTACTATGGCTTCACATTTGCTTTTCTAAATAATCTCTAATGGTTTCTAAGCTAAGTGAATTATCATTTCCTAAGTAGGGTTTAGTTGAATAGGAGCAGATGATGTGATTTGCTACACAAGGTTGGTACTAGGGTTTATCATTATGGTTCTAATAAATTATGATGGTTGAGGTTGATCCTAATGGTATGATATTAAGTATGAGTATTAATGGTGCTACATTTTAACAAGTTAGGGTTTATACTTAGGAAATACTAGTGAATCATATATGTTTTAATTAAGAATAGGAACATGAAATGATAGTCTCATGTGACTTGGTTTATGCTAGTGGATCATGACTTGTATTTGTTGGTCACATAATAAGGTTCTCTATGTGAGGTGAAATTCACATGATCACATGTGATAAACAACTAGGGTTTTAGGGTTTAAAACATTTTGACATGATCACCTAAAATAATGGGATCCAGATTCTAACTTATACTAAAACTAGGGTTCCTTAATTATGATTCAATTCTTAAAGTAACACTTGGTACTAGAATTAATGTGATTAAGTACTTGAAATAAATTTATTAATAATTTTAACATGCTATTAGTTTTTAGAGGGTTTAAGAATTAAAATAATTACTAGTTAGGGTTTATGAATTACCACTAATATTTAAGTTAATGCAAATAGGATAAAGAAAATTAATCTTAACATTTTAATTAGTTACTGAATAGTTAAAATTTAAATTTGAAACTTCACTAATTATTGAATTCAATTTGCATTTTAAACAATTAGAAAGACATAATTAATAAAGATAAAAATAAGTGAATTTTTATTTTGACACACATTTTTGTTTTATATTTTATTTGGATAGAGTTTATTTTTGTGAGCATTTTGATATATTAGTCATAATTTTCTGAGTTGATATGAATTTTATATGATTTTGCAAAGTTGCAGCAATTTACTGGTTTTTAAATTAAACAACAAATACTAAATGTACCGATCCGGATTTAACCCTAGTGACCGACAGGTGGGTCCTTTGACCAGGTCAAATCCCACGAGGGCGAAGACCAGTCAAATACACCCTGAGGTCCCACCTGCCACGTCAACCACGCTTGGGAGGCAGCTGGCAGGTGAGCAGCGGCGTCGGCGTTACGGCCATCCCGCGAGTGCGCTGGAGATCACCAAACGAACCGCCCGACCTACGAGCGGGATAGTGAGAACGCCGCCACGAAAAGGTCACCGGAGCTAGCTCCGGCGAGTGTCTCCGCGGCGGTGCGAGTCGGTATGATCTCGAAATCGAGCTACACGCGATGCCGAGAAGGATTGGAGGATGCTAGAGGTGCGCAATCTCACCAGGAGGCGATTGGAGTGGTCAATGGTGTCGATGGTGGACTGGAGCTGGCCCTATTTCGCCATTCCCGGCGATGGCCGGAGAAAGGGGAAATGGATATTGACGTTGCTCCGAGCTCCCCTTCTCGATTCCTTCCGCCAGAAGGTTCTACGGCATCGGGCGCATCCAACGAGCTACTCCACGGACTCCGGGGTGCTCTCAATCGACGGCGCCATGGAGTTCGCCGGCGACAGAAACTGATGCAGTGTGGAAGAAAAAGAGAATGAGAAAGGATAAGGACGGTCTGGGATGAACAAAGGCTTCACGGAGGTTCTCCTCGAGGCTTTATACGTCGGGGGAAGCACTGTGGCTGTGACACGGCGAGGACGACGGTCGGGAGGTGGCGGTGCCTGGAGAGTTCTTCTGGGCGCCGATCCTTTTCTTCTGGATATGCTCGGACGTGAATCGATTAGTGCAAAATCTTGAGCGTGTTGTTGGCGTCCGAATCTGTGCTTATCATCGACGAGGGCGTCGTCGGCCCAGCAAGGTTGCTTGCTGTCGTCGCCGGGAAGAGAACGAAGAACGATTTCCTCTCGCACGATCTTTAAAGCATCGAAACGGTAAGTGGTTTGGGCTGGCTTTACTCGTGGGCTGGGCTGACCTGAAATTTGTCGAGGTGGTGGTAATGGGCTCTTTGCGGTGCTTGAGGTCCGAGGTAAGTTTCCCTCCAATTCTCTTTTCAAATTTGCTATTTGTATTTTATTTTCTGTTTTCCATTTGTTGCTTAAATTCAATTTGAATCTGATTAATTTTTGCAGGTTCTAAATTATTTGAACATCAGAACCATTTGATAATGATATTCACTATCTTGTTTTGTTTTCAAACAACCATTTATAATTGAGTAATTTTTTTGGTGTTCTTGTGAAATGCATTTTAAATTGAAAATGGTCATGGTTTAAATGTTTATCTCTATTCCTTTTTATTTAGGAACCAACTGTTTGAATGGTTGAAAATTATAACATGTGCTTGGTGAACACTTTGTTATGTTTGACTAGTACATCATAATAAGGATTGTGCACATATTATAATTATAGCTAGAGTTTAAAATAAATGGAAAATGAGAATGGATTGATTCATGATTTGATGTGAAGAATTATTTCCAAAGATTTAATAATATGGTTGAATCAACACTATATTCACTAATCTTGCTTAGCAAATTCTGGCTTGAACTTCTTAATATAATTCCCAAGCTTATCATTGTTCACTTTACTTACTTCAATAACATTTAAGCTTAGGTATATATGGCTTAATTTATACTTGTGATACATGATACACAAGTTAGGACAATATTTCATGTGGAATTGATTCCATATGACAAGGTTTATGGTTTTGGAAATACTTCACTATGTAATAGGCATGAGACATGGCAGGGTTCTACTTATGATCCAAAGTGATGCTTGGATTGGAATTCAAATATGGTTTAGGGTTTTAGTGGTGATCATCCAAGTGATACACAACTAGTATTAGGATATGGGCATAGGCTTTGATTATGTTTTATTGTCTAGCTAGGGTCATTCCTCCATTCAAGGCATGAGGATTGATTTGGGGTTAACTACTAATGATATACTTATGATTTTATGAGAAGAATGAGATCTATACCTCACATATATATGTTTATCTTATCATCTCAACTTATAAGGTAAGATCATGCATTAGACATGATCCACTTATTCCTTACTAATCTCTCTTCTTTAATACTTCTCTCAACACACTCACTTAGATTCTTAGGGTTTGTGATCATCACCCAATTTGTAATGATCAAAGTATTGGCTGCCTAACAATTCATTGGTGAATTATGGTCTCTCTCCAAGATTAAGTATAAGTCCATATACTTGAGTATACATATGTAGCTTAAGCTCTCTGAGATAGGTAGGGTTCTCTAGGGTTTATGATCATTACCAAGTTGTAATGATCACAACACTTGCCTCTCTATATCTACTAGAAGAATAGGTTCTTGTTTACCATCAAGTGTGAGCTAGGTCAAGTAGGGTTTAATACTTGACTTATATTTATAATAACATTGGTTAGTATCAACAATTACCTCACTTGGATTAGTTTTAAATATTAAGCTAGGTTCTATTGAATGCATATTATAAGCATATGAATGGTTCTCTCCTTTCTCTCAGGTTTAATGGTATGAATTGAGAAACAAGGTTGGAATGGTCAAGGTTAATGAAGAATGAATATGAATGTCCCTGACATGGTTCAAGTATTGTAGTTCAAAAGATATACCATGTGACTCATGGCAGAAACATTTACTTAGTACAAGATATGGAAAAGATAAGTAAAGAATAGTTTCTTAATTAATTGTGTTCTTTGATTTACAGTTGAATAATTATTCATGTGTTGTTGTTAGAAATGTCATGTTGAGATCTTTTAGAAGATCTTATAGTTGATCCTTACTTAAAATGTTGTTTGTTGTAAATCTACTACTATTTGATCTAGCCCATAGATCAAATCATCTCTATCCAAAACAAGGTTTTAGCAAAGATCACAGTGAAGTTTATAGCGCTTGACTTGATGATCTACTTCAGTTCCAGCAAGTCAAGTGAAACTTCAGTTACTGTGGTAAGTTTTATTTGAAAGCGCGAAAATTCCCCGGATTTTCTATGCATGAATGCAGTGCACACTTCGGTGTTCTCTCATTTTATTGCCTCTAAACCTGGGATATTACAGCCTCTCCCCCTTAAACTGAACTCCGTCCCGAAGTTCGAACGCTCTCATGTTTTGGAATGTGGAACTGACTTGAACAGATCACAATCCTTTCAAACTCCCTAGTGATCTTATTGGATATAATTGAATATATCCCTTGTCCAGATCCTTCTGGAGTCTTCGATGTACGGCAGCGATACTTTCTTTAATTCTATGATTTCTTCCAATATTCTAAGCTTATAGTCTTGCTATCCAAAGATTCCTTGGATTAGAACATCTTATGGTGCTAATGGGCTTTACTAATGGTTGTGGTGACATCTTCTTATTTGGGTACTCAAAGCTTGGTTCTACCAGCTGCGGTAATCCAGCTGCGGTGTAATATGGCACTAGGGTGTACCAGCTACGGTGTCCAAACCTTAAGTCTAAAGGATTTATTTAAAGTAAGGTATTATTGTCCCTTACCACCATAACGAAAGTAATGGTACTTCGTAAGGTATTTACAATAGGCATGGTCCTGGTAGTTTAGTCCTACGAATGGATTAGACTCATTTAGTCCATCCAACCATGGCTTCTAGTTTATGCTAGTTATCTTCGTTTTGGTTTCTTTAGGTTCCATGAAAGGAATCTTTCTAATAGGCTTATGTTTTGGTATGGTCAAACTCTTCTTCTTTAAGCCTTCTTAAGCCTTGATTGTCTTCCGGCATCTTCTTCATCCAACGTCATTATCTTAGACTTACTTGAGTTCTCTTGGTTTTGAGTAATTACCATTACCCACTCAAGTTAAGGTCTAACCCTTACTTCCCCGAGATATGAACCTCGGCTTCTGGTCTGGCAACCTCCTGAGAGTACTTTTATATGGGTACTTCCCAACAACCTTATAAAAATAAGATCGGGCTTCCTCTCAATTCAGACTTTTTTCTTCGTCATTCATACTTCAAATCATGTCTTAATACTTCTCCTTCAGCCTTCCTCTCCCCCTTGGAGTTTACTAATGATCTTCCAACTTCCTTTCTTCTAATCATTAAACTCCAAGGTTAAAAGATTGGTCTATGTCTGGTTTAGGTTTATACTTTTCTAGAGTCTCACGAAGAATTCTTTGTGGTGTATCCACACAATTGTGGATATCCATTGTGAATCCTCCAACTAAATATTTACCAGCTACGGGATACCAGCTGTGGAATCCCTCTTTCCTTTAGGGTAAAGAAATGTTCAGGCTGCGGACTATCTGGTACCAGCTGCAGACTACCTAACACTAGATGTGACTTATTGGATACCAGCTGTGGCTATGTTATGGTTCTAGTCAATATCTACCTACCAGCTGTGGCTACTTACATAGTTTTCGTTAAGATATACCTCACTTTACATTCTTTCTCTTCATGGTTATCCTATATCAGCTGTGGTCTTATGATACCAGCTACGACTTCACTTGTCTATTTTCCTTCTTCCAGGGTTTGTTTTGCAAGAAAACCACTTGTTGACACCATGAAAATAGTATTGTAAGTGACTTCACTTGCATTCCCTGCTTCCATAATGAATACGGCTCCACTTCTACTACTCCATATTCACTATTTTTCTCACTTTCATGGTACTTCTATGCTGAAGTACTCCTTAATTAAGGATAAAAGTGAGTTCGATTGGTCCTTCCTTTAGAGTATTGTGGTTGCTTCCCACAACTGTACTTCCTTCTTCCAGTGAACCTTCATCTTGTCTTTAAAATCTTCAGAATTCGTCACTTCCTTACACGAATACCTTTACCCTCTAGACCTATAACATCAAGTAAGAGCTTGATATTGCAACATGCATTTGCATATCAAAGTCCAACTTCATGTATGGATCTAGTCAATCTATGAAAATTCAATAAAATCCAAGAAGATTCAGCTTTGTGCTTATAATACACATCCTTATATGCCTGAATAAAATAGTTGGGTAAGACATCCCTAAACATCAGGCGTAGATGTGTAATATATAACACCACATAAGATAGGTTTAGGTTGTGATACTTAGCACATGTACGTGAATTTCTACTAGTGGTCTCAACATTTATCTTAATTGCACATTTGCAATGAGACAAACTTGAAACAAAATGGACTGGGATAGTTGGAGTTAACCTAGTTTTCTTTGGAAGTACTAACAAAATAGTATACCATATATATGTGCTATTGAGGACTACTTCCTATAATACAATTAGTTCTAACATGTCTACTCTAAACACATGATTGTTTAGAATATACCACCTATAACTCTAGGATTTCTCTATGTGATATGCTCTAAATAAGCCTTCTTTAAATTAAGGGCTATGGTTCTAACATACTTGGTACAGTTATTAGGATTTTAAGGCCTAAGCTTTCGAACTATTCCCTAAATCCTACTCCTTATCACACTCTTGTAATTCACTTGTGATGTTCTACTCCCTCACATCATGATTCTCAAGTGAATCATATATGATTACCAACTCTACCATGAAAAGTAGACTTAAATACTCCTATCTCTCTTCCTTACCTCCTATGATTGACTCATCATAGGTACATACTACCTCATATTACTTATCTACATTAATAACATCAGTCATTTGGCATTTTAAATGACTCTTACTTAACCATAACTTGTGTTGGTATACTTCTTCCAATAGGATATCTTCCTTATGGTTGTATCCTCTCTTTGGACTACCATGTGTTGTATACCAACTGTGGTCTACTACCACCCATTATCTTGAGCTTCAAGGGTGTTCTAATTATTTGGAATGAAGCAAGATAACTAACTAACTTTACTTAAGAAAGATAGATAAGAAAGATTGACTCAAGTGTGTCAGGATTATTCTCAAGTGAATACCCATCTCAAGTCAAAAGAATAGTTGGTTTAACTAAGACATCTTCCTATAGACACTATGAAAGTATAAAGATGGTAAACCTAGAGGGGGGTGAATAGGTTTCCACAGATTTTAATTCTTTCTTTGCAATATTAGGCTTTGCGGAATATAAAGGTGAGCCTAATGCAAACTAGGTGAAGCAACCTATATGAAAATACAACTATCTCGAGCACGAAGGCTCTCTCAGGCAGTTTAAATCACAAGTAAGGAGTTCGGTTAGAGATAACCGATAGCACGCGGAGACGAGGATGTATTCTCGTGTTCCCTTGCTTTGCAACAAGGTACGTCACGTTTGGAGGGGTGGAGGTCCCACGAAGGATTCCCCACGCCACGAAGGCTCACCCTATTCTCCGGAGCCTATCCCACGAAGGAATAGCTCACTCACTTGTGGTAGACTTTGAGGTAGCCTCCAAACCTTCACAATCTTGTCCGGAGCAAATCCACAGCCCGGATGCTTCCGGACTCCTCTTGCCCACCTAGAGTTTCCAAGGAACCCTAGGAAGCAAGCTTCTCGATGAATACAAGGGGGAATGAGATTTTGCTTGGTAGAACAGTAGATCGGGTCCTCCTCTAGTGATTCCCCAGAGGGATTTGAGTTTGGGTGGAGGAGGAGGGAGATCGGAGGCTTTTGGTGTTTCTAATAATGGAGTAAGAGAGAGAGAGCTCAAGAACAGCTTGTAGTATGTTGCCTAACAGTTCAGAGGTAGGAGAAGGCCTATTTATAGTGTTCTTCGAAAAATGGCCGTTGGTCACTTGCCACCTCAGCTTTTTCCTCGACAAACCCGGTTGACCGGACCACAGACCGGACAGCCCGGTTGTGAGGCCTGTCGGACCGGGCCAGCGACCGGATCCCTTTTTGCGTCGTCCTGGAGCACTTCGGTTGGCGCCCGGTTGCCGCCCGGTTGCCGCCCGGTCGACCGGGCTGGGCGCCGGACTCCCCGGTCTGTAGGCCGGCTGACCGGTCGGCAACCGGATCAGCTGGCCCTTCGTTTGGAACCCGGTTGCCGCCCGGTTGACCGGCCGCCACGCTGGACTGGCCGGTTGCTGGCCCGGTTGGACCGGGCTGCAGACCGGATTTCTCCTGTAGACCCCTTTTTGATTGTTGTTGAAGTGGGGGGTCTCCTTTAGCCTTCTTGTTCCTTTATACACCATTTATGCCTCATTGCCTAATACCTGAGATTATCCTTTTAAACAAATTAGGCCAAATACTTTAGCACGGTGTCATTGTTACCAAAATAATGGATAAGGGTAAAATACCCTTACAATCTCCCCCTTTTTGGTATACGATGACAAACCGAGCTAGAGTCACAAATAGATATTATGATAAGCTCTAAACCTTGATTCCATATAAGATATTACGACAGCTCCCCCATAATGTGTGCACTTGGAGAATTTGCGTTTGAATGCAAAGTGCACCATTTGTGTAACATGAGAAGCTCCCCCAATATCTTTAGGAAACAAGCATGGTATGGAGATGTACATATCAAGATATATAAGTATAGCACACATAATCATCCTAACATAGAGTAGCACACATAATAGTCGTCCGTACACGTCCATATACGAATTAATGGTTCTTGAAAAACTGAAAGCAAACAAGCACAAGCCATATAAAATCCAAATAAAGCAACTCCCATGGCTTGTGACAATGAAAGAACCCCGTGGTCCTAGACTCTACTCTCTTCTCCCCCTTTGGCATCGGAACACCAAAAAGGCGAAGAAAAGAGGAGAGGTGCTATCGCACCCATCAATAGTGACCAAATCCGTAGGTGGCGGAGCTCTGGCCAGTATTGCGTGCAGCGTCCTCACCAGCATCATCACCATCATCATCAGCAGGAGGAGTGGGAGCACGAGCAGTCCGAGAAGGGCGAGCACGATGAGCGTAGACGGAGAAGTCGAAGTTACGGATCATCTCATCGGTAAGAGGAGGCATCTCCCAGCGAGGTGTACCACGGGCTCCATCTCGGGTCCGGGAGGAGGAACAGGGTGGTTCCTTGAGGCCATGAACTTAGTACGGCGCCTCCGTGTCTCCTGGGTCATAGTCGAGGTCGATGTGCAACATCATTGCTGTTCTTGCACATTTGCCACATCTGGAGAAGAAGCAGGCGGCCCCATGCTTGGAGCGCCGAGAGTAGGCTGGAGCTAGCATCATGATCATGGTGTTCCTTGGAACGACGCTCGATGGAGGGCATCATGGAGGGAACGTGCGGGCGAGTGGCCTCTGAATGGGTATCTGAATGGGTCCATGATGGCTTTTTCACCAAGAACGTTGAGAGGAGGCGGGAACAATGTAGTTGAGGAGCCGCTGAACATGCGAGCATAGTTGGGAGTCATGCGGTCCATAATTGCTCGCTTCGATTCACGGTAGATAATATCACAGCCATCAATCTTCCTTACCCTGTCGGGATGACAATAGTACATCAGATTTAGGTGATAGTTCCGGACTTCTTCAGAGTCGCCAGACTTGCTGATGAGGCTTTCACGGAACATCTTGGCAAGTACAAGATATGAGTAGTACATCCCAGAGATAGTGGGAGGTCCAGGCGTAGGGTTCGTAGGATAGCAGAAGGAGATGTCACCCTTAGTAAGCTTGGGCCGTGAATGAATCTTGAACCCTGGAAACTGTCATCATCACAACCCATGGCTGCACGGAACTGAGAGTAAGAGCATGAGTACTTCTCCTTGCCAGTCATCCAGGTGATGGTGCGGTCCGCATCATCATGGAAGAAGACGGTGCAGTGGAACTGACGGACAAGGAGGGGACAGAAGGTAGGATCATCTTGTTGATCATCAGGCTTGAGGCACACAAGGTCATACAATCCCATACCCTTCAAGGTTTGCACCACAAAGCGGTACTTTGTGGCGGCGTGCAAGGCAAGCTCGTCAGGATTGATGGCCTTGGGCGATACAATATACCCATTCTTCATGTACTCATGAGAATCATAGTAACCCTCCCATAAAGCTGCTTGTGTCTTGGTCCAGAAGGCCTGATTCCCACGAGTGTAAGTCCGTTGCTCAAAGCGATACGGATTCACCGTCCTCCATTCCTGCCACTCAACACGGTTTGCAAGCCCAACATTGAGAGTTGGCACTATCTCATCATCCTCTTGGGCGGCATGCTTATCCTTTTTCTTGCCAGCAATAGACTTGGTTCTAACCCGAGCTGAGCTGCCAATGTCAGTACCCTGATGAGCTTGAGGAGGTGCGCGACTACTAGAACGGCGGGGAGGATCAGCAGTCCTTCCTCTCTTGGCAACATTGCCACGTGGCTCACCACTCCAACTATCTGTGAATGAGAAAATAAAGCAAGGATACCAATGGGGTAAGTGTACATGTCATCAGTAAGAGGGATGCCAAAAGAGCATAGCATATATCCAAGTGTAGTGATGAGATTGTGCGAAAACTGGGCAACCCGGCGCACAGGCCGGTCCAACCGGACAGCAGACCGGACAGGCCGGTTGGCGCCCGGTTGACCGGGCCGTACGCCGGGCCGACCGGTTGAGCGGCCGGTCGACCGGGCGGGAACCGGGTTTGCCGATTTGTGAAGTTGTGCCCAGATTTTCTACCACAAATTCATGCAAAAACTCATAAACTTGAATATAGACTATAGCAATATGATGGAATAAGTGCATTGTGTGGTGAGACACTCTAAAGGCATGAGGACTTACAAACCCTAACCCTAACCCTAAAATTTCCCAAAAACGTGTCCAAGATGTGCAATGTGTGAGGGAGACTAGAGGATTGGGAGAAAGGGAGAGTACATTACCCGAAGACATTGTCCCCCTTGATCAAGAGAACAAGAAGAACACAAGGTAAGGCTTGAAAAACCAAGAACACCAAAATTTCCCAAACTACCTTGAGAGGGCTCAAATCCTTCGGTGGAGAAGTCCCAAAGAGCCCGATCTATGTTTTGGTGGAGTTTTGGGGGGTTCTTGTGGTGGGAACGGCCTAGATCTTGGTGGAGGTGAGCAGGGCGCCGGCCATGGAGTGTGGAGGTTGGGGAACAATGGGGAAGATGACCCCAAGGGGTATCTCTTCCCCAATTTATAGTAGGCTGCGCGACCGGTCGGGAGTCCGGTCGACCGGACCTGGCGCCGGCTGGCCCGGCCCAGGACCCGGTTGACACCCGGTCAACCGGACTATCCGGTCAGGGACCCGGTCCAACCGGGCCAGGGACCGGCCAGCCCAGATATGTCTAGTTTTGGCTCGTTTTTGCCCCCATGCTTTGTGTAAACGTGTGATAGTGCTCAAATGATGACATGTACAAATAGATAGATAGATGATGATGAGATGAGCATAGACATGGGGTTCGAAACACAAAGTTCTCTAGGCATACCCATTGGAGAGAAAATCCAAACAAAATGTGAATAGCAACAATGGGCATGATTCGAAGTAGATATCAAGAATCATAAGTCATTTTGGAAATGATGTTCGCAATAAGATCATTTGGCCTTATATAGTCAAAGCAAGTTGTAATGAAGGCTCAATAAGGGGCGGGGGATTACTCCCCCTATGTGAAAGCGCAAATGTCATGTGACCGCGAAGAGACATGATTGGGTCCATAAAATGACATTGGGTCTATTTATGTTGCACACATAGGTATGCATCGTACCAAGACATGGTAGGATGACTATCCCCATATGTGCTATACCTCTAAGCTAGATAGCAAGATAAATGCAAGAATATAGTGCAAGAAGTTAATCAATCCAAGTTTTTAGGATCAAGAATACCAAGTTCTCTTCTCAAGTTAACAAACCGGGCTTCATCCAAAGGCTTAGTGAAAATATCCGCCAATTGGTAGGTTGTTCCCACATGAGTGAGATCAATATCCTTATTGGCAACATGATCACGTAGGAAGTGATGGCGAATGTCAATATGTTTGGTGCGACAATGTTGAACCGGGTTATTGGCGATCTTAATTGCACTTTCATTGTCACAAAGAAGAGGCACCGTACCAAGAGACACGCTATAGTCTTTCAAGGTTTGCTTCATCCATAACAATTGAGTGCAACAAGATGCCGCGGATATGTATTCGGCTTCGGCGGTGGATAAGGCGGTGGAGTTTTGTTTCTTGGATGACCAACTCACCAATGACCGGCCAAGGAATTGGCAAGCCCCGGAGGTAGACTTCCGGTCAACCTTATCACCGGCCCAATCGGAATCCAAATAGCCAATGAGTTCAAAGGTTGACCCCTTTGGATACCATAGCCCAAGAGTAGGAGTGAGAACAAGGTATCTTAGAATCCGTTTGACCGCCATTAAATGGCTCTCCTTAGGAGCGGATTGAAAACGAGCACACATCCCTACACTTAGCATGATATCCGGCCTAGAGGCACAAAGGTAGAGCAAGGATCCTATCATGGAGCGGTATACCTTTATGTCCACATCCTTCTCACCGTCACATGAGCCAAGTTGCCCCTTTACGGGCATTGGTGTCTTCATTGGGCTTGCATTGGTCATGTTGAATTTCTTGATCATGTCCTTCACATACTTTTCTTGAGAGATGAAGGTGCCTTTTGCAAGTTGCCTCACTTGGAAGCCTAGGAAGAACTTCAACTCTCCCATCATGGACATCTCAAATTTCCTAGTCATCAATAGCTCAAAAGCTTTGTTATGATTTGGGTTAGTTCCACCAAAGATAATATCATCAACATACATTTGACATATAAATAGGCCACCCCCTTTAACCCGCTTGGTGAAAAGGGTGGAATCGACCGTACCCATGCAAAACCCATCATGTAGTAAGAAATCCCTAAGGAACTCATACCAAGCACGTGGAGCTTGCTTGAGACCGTAGAGTGCCTTATGGAGTAAATACACGTGGTTGGGTCGGCATGGGTCTTCGAAACCCGGGGGTTGAGCCACATATGCGGTTTCTTTTAGGGGACCATTCAAAAATGCACTTTTCACATCCATTTGAAATAGTTTGAAATTGTGGAAAGATGCAAATGCAAGCAAAAGACGAATAGCTTCAAGGCAGACTACCGGCGCAAAGGTATCCTCAAAATCCATACCTTCTATTTGGGCAAACCCTTGCGCCACTAACCTTGCTTTGTTTCGTATGACAATGCCATTCTCATCTTGCTTGTTCTTGAATACCCATTTGGTCCCAATAACATTGATGCGATGATACTTGGGTCTCTCAACTAGAGACCATACTTCATTACGAGTGAAACACTCCAATTCTTCTTGCATGGCAATTACCCAATCCGGATCAACCAAGGCTTCATGTACCTTGAGTGGTTCAAAACTAGACACAAAAGCATGATGTTGACAATAAGTGATAAGTAATGCATGGTGTCTACGAGTTACCACTCGTCTTGAGATGCTACCAAGGACTTGATCTACTTTCATGTCACTTGCCCTTGTAGCGGCCTTGATCTTCCGAATGGTTCCTTCATGATCAATGAATTCATCTCTTGCTAGTACTCGATCATGAGGGACCACTTGAGCTTGATCATGAGTTGAGGATGTTTCTTGATCATCATCATGGTCTTGCTCCGTGGTATGAGGGTTTTCTTCTTGTTCTTCGGAATGTGAATCATCTTGAGTGGAGGATGGTTCTTGAGTTGCACTTGATGGTTCGGCTTGAGTTGAGCTAGGCTCCACTTGAGCCGATCTTGATACTTCTACTCCATCATCTTGATCATCATTATGAACTTCCATGGGTCGGATGTGTCCAATGCCCATATGCTTGATGGCACTAGATGGATCATCATTATTACCTGCAACACATGGAACAACTTGCTCCACTTGGGAGCCATTATCCTCCAAGAACACCACGTCACAAGATACTTCAATAGTCCCCGTGGACCGGTTGTAGTATCTATAGGCGTGAGAGTTCTCCGCATATCCAACAAATATACCCTCTATGGTTCTAGTTTCAAATTTACCGAGCTTTCCTTTGTTGTTCTTAACAAGGCATTTGCATCCAAAGACACGAATGTACATGACATTAGGCTTGTTACCGGTAAGGAGCTCGTATGGAGTTTTGTTGTGGAGGGGACGAAGAAAGAGCCGGTTGGAGTAGTGGACGGCCGTAGAGATGGCTTCTCCCCAAAAGTTGTGGGGTGAGTTGAATTCACTCAACATGGTTCTTGCCATCTCAATGATAGTCCGGTTCTTCCTTTCAACAACACCATTTTGTTGAGGGGTGTATGGCGCCGAAAACTCATGCTTGATGCCCTCATCATCAACAAACTCTTGCATGGTGTAGTTCTTGAACTCGGTGCCATTGTCGGTCCTAATCGCCTTGATCTCGGATTCATATGTACGTTGAGCTTTCTTGGCGAAGGTGATGAACTCTCTATGGGTCTCGTCCTTAGACTTAAGGAGAAAGACCCAAGAGTATCTTGAGTAATCATCAACAATGACAAGTCCATACTTGCTCCCACCAAGAGTATCATAATGTGATGGCCCAAAGAGATCCAAATGAAGGAGCTCCAAAGGCTTAGATGTGGTGACGATACTCTTGATAGGATGTTTCTTCTTGAGTTGCTTTCCGGCTACACATGCACTGCAAACACGATCTTTCTCAAAAGAAATGCCGGTTAGTCCCACAATGTGCTCGCCCTTTAGGAGTTGTTTAAGATTTCTCATGTTAACATGACCAAGGCGGCGATGCCACAACCATCCTTCGTCATGCTTGGCCGCCATTAGACATGTGGAGGGAGAGGAGCTCTCTTTCGAGAGGTCAACCACGTAAAGGTTGTTCTCCACATATCCAACGAGGACCAATTTGAGATTGTCACTCCTAAAGACTTTCACACAATAACTAGTAAAATATGAATTGTAACCGGCATCGGCAAGATGATATATAGAAAGTAAGTTGTAGCCAAGGGATTCAACAAGCATAACCGTCTCAAGGCACAAGTCCTTAGAGATTGCTACCTTGCCATACCCAAGTACCTTTCCCTTTGAATTATCACCAAAGGTAATGCTTGACTTCTTGTTGATGTCTTCAATGAATTGATCAAGCACACCTCTTCCTCCGGTCATATGATTGGTGCATCCACTATCAAACACCCATTTTGGACCACTCCTGGGAGGAATACCCCTACAAAATCAAGTAGAGGATTTAGGAACCCATCGATTAATGGGTTCCTTTGCAATGGTAACAATATCTTTTGGTACCCAAATTGAGTACTCTCTATAAGCATAGCCATTAGGAGGGCCAACATAGCTAGCATAAACATCACCATAATAATCAACAAATAAAGCATAGTGATTGTTTGGCCCCGTGCGGTCACCACTAGTGGCTTTGCCCTTTGAGGCCTTGCCATCATTAGTAACCTTCTTGTTCTTATCTTGAGCGGGCTTCTCCTTCTTGTAGTTGTTCTTCTTGTTGGACTTGGGAGTATATCCAAGTCCAAACTTTTGATTGTTTGACCTTTGCTTACTCAAGAGGTCATCCAATCCCATCTTGTTCTTGGCGGTGGTGAACTTTGCAAGTTCCTTTGTTAACCTAACATTTTCCTCAAGAATAGATGCTTGCTCACAAGAAGATTCATTAGGATGATAGTTGAGACCATATTTAGTCACCAAGGATTCAAGATATGCATTGGTCTCAACATGCAAAGAGAGTTCCTCTTGTAAACGAACATGTTCCTCAACAAGCTTAGCATGCTCACTAGTAAAGGGAGTGGAGGAGCTAGCATGCTCTTCTACAACCATGGGATCCTTCATTGATCCAAGAGCCTTCTTGTAGGTTTCTTGAAGAAGATCATGGTTCTCTCCTAGTTTCTTGAGCTCATCCTTAACAAGCTTGTTAGCCTTTTCAAGGTGGTCAAGATCCCTAGTGAGAGAAGCATGAGCAACTTCAAGCTCCTTCTTTGAGTCATTGAGCTCTTGGGTCAATGATTGAGCCCTATCAATAGTTTCTAGGTCCTTAACTTTATCAAGTTCATAAGTTTCAATTTGTTGCTTAAGTCCTTGAGATATGCACCTTTCGGTTTTTAGCTCTTGTCTTAGGAGATTGAATCTCCGTTCTTTTTCATTCAATTGATATTCTAATTCCTCAAGGGACTCATCCTTTTCTTTGAGGGAGTCCATCAAGAAATCAAACTTGACAAGAGCTTCACCACGAAGGGTGCATCTAACATTGTAAAGTTCCTTAAGCACGATTAACTCATCTTGATTTTCAGTTTCATCACCAAGGACACTAGATAGAGAAGGTGGAGGTTCCATTACCTTGGTTTCTCTTGCCATAAGACAAGAGCCGACGATTGTAGAGGAGGGAGAGTCATCGGAGTCATCATCTTGAGTTGTTCTTGCCATGAAGGACGAGCCCACATCATTCTCCGTGGGGTAATCCTTGGAGTAGTCATATGTGAAGAGTGACCCGGGCTTAGAGAAAGCCAAACCGGCCACTCCGGCCTCCTTCTCCTCATCTTCCTCTTCTTCATCGGACAAGTACTCGGCTCCAACAAAAGCCCTTCCCTTGTTCTTCTTGTATCGATCATTGATTGGGTTTGGCTTCAACCTTGGCTTGACCCCTTTGATGAACTTTGGCTTGTCTACCCTTTTCTCATAAGGGCACTCATTTGCAAAGTGGCTATCTTCATCACAATTGTAGCAAGTTATCTTCTTCTTCTTGTCATTGAAGAGCATTGGAAGCTTTCCCTTGTACTTCTTGGCGAAGAAGGCAAAGTCGGTACCAATGTCACTAGTTGAGGTCATCTCTCCCCCTTCTTCAAATTCATATTCTTCTTCTTCTTCTTGATCGGCCCTAGCTTTGAGAGCAAGATTGCGTGGCGCTTCATGGTTGTGTGAGGCTTCATCAACACGGTTCATCGCCATGAGTCTCTTTCCCGCTTTGGCCATGTTTTCATTGGCGGCCACATAGGAGACTAGATCATCGGAGTTGAGGTCGGCACTCTTGGTCATGATTTGTAAGTTGAGTGCAAGATTGGTGTCTTCTTGTTTGACGGCAATCATAGCAATGACCTTGGACTTTATAAATGCTTCATTCATCTCGAAGCCGTCATTGTACTTCTCAACACCGAGTCCCTTGACCCTTACTCTAAGAGCACCGAGTCTTGCATAAGCATCGGCCACAGACTCTCCTTCTCGAATCATGAATTGATGAGCCTCTTGCTTTGCGGTCTCATAAAGAGCAGATTGGATCAAATCGGTTCCCTCTTGGAGTACTACGATTCGATCCCACAACTCTTTAGCGGACTCTATGTCATTGACTTGATCAAGGAGCTTGCGGTTGATGCCACTCCTAATCTTGTCACGGGCGGAGGCGTTGAGTTGACGGTTGTAGAATTCGGTGGAGGTCAACCGAATGGGATCTTGTGGCTCCCGGTATCCATGAACAATGATCTCCCACAACTCCACGCTACAGCTGCGAATATGAGATTCCATAGAAGATTTCCAAAAAGGAAAGTGAGTTCCATCAAAATGGGGAACATTCCCACTATGGTTTATATGAGGCATGGGTGAAGTGTTTTTGGGATAGTCATGGTTGACTTCACGATAGCTCCCTAGTGAGGCCGAAGCCGTACTAGGAGACCCACTAGTCAAGTTCTTAAGCATGGTAGACATTTCTGCCATTTGGCTTTGTAGCTCATCCTCCTTTTTCTTCTTCTCGGCATCATATGCCAAGAATCTAGATTTCATCTCTTTAACCGAAAGGTTAGAGTTTTCATCTAGACCCTCGAATAGTTTTTCCATCTCACTCTTAAGGCGGTGAAGCCCTTAATAAGAGTCCAGGCTCTGATACCAATTGAAAGTATAGAGATGGTAAACCTAGAGGGGGGGTGAATAGGTTTCTACAGATTTTAATTCTTTCTTTGCAATATTAGGCTTTGCGGAATATAAAGGTGAGCCTAATGCAAACTAGGTGAAGCAACCTATATGAAGATACAACTATCTCGAGCACGAAGGCTCTCTCAGGCAGTTTAAATCACAAGTAAGGAGTTCGGTTAGAGATAACCGATAGCACGCGGAGACGAGGATGTATTCCCATGTTCCCTTGCTTTGCAACAAGGTACATCACGTTTGGAGGGGTGGAGGTCCCACGAAGGATTCCCCACGCCACGAAGGCTCACCCTATTCTCCGGAGCCTATCCCACGAAGGAATAGCTCACTCACTTGTGGTAGACTTTGAGGTAGCCTCAAACCTTCACAATCTTGTCCGGAGCAAATCCACAGCCCGGATGCTTCCGGACTCCTCTTGCCCACCTAGAGTTTCCAAGGAACCCTAGGAAGCAAGCTTCTCGATGAATAGAAGGGGGAATGAGATTTGGCTTGGTAGAACAGTAGATCGGGTCCTCCTCTAGTGATTCCCCGGAGGGATTTGAGTTTGGGTGGAGGAGGAGGGAGATCGGAGACTTTTGGTGTTTCTAATAATGGAGTAAGAGAGAGAGAGCTCAAGAACAGCTTGTAGTATGTTGCCTAACAGTTCAGAGGTAGGAGAAGGCCTATTTATAGTGTTCTTCGAAAAATGGCCGTTGGTCACTTGCCACCTCAGCTTTTTCCTCGACAAACCCGGTTGACCGGACCACAAACCGGACAGCCCGGTTGTGAGGCCGGTCGGACCGGGCCAGCGACCGGATCCCTTTTTGCGTCGTCCTGGAGCACTTCGGTTGGCGCCCGGTTGCCGCCCGGTCGACCGGGCTGGGCGCCGGACTCCCCGGTCTGTAGGCCGGCTGACCGGTCGGCAACCGGATCAGCTGGCCCTTCGTTTGGAACCCGGTTGCCGCCCGGTTGACCGGCTGCCACGCCGGACTGGCCGGTTGCTGGCCCGGTTGGACCGGGCTGCAGACCGGATTTCTCCTGTAGACCCCTTTTTGATTGTTGTTGAAGTGGGGGGTCTCCTTTAGCCTTCTTGTTCCTTTATACACCATTTATGCCTCATTGCCTAATACCTGAGATTATCCTTTTAAACAAATTAGGCCAAATACTTTAGCACGGTGTCATTGTTACCAAAATAATGGATAAGGGTAAAATACCCTTACACACTACCAAAACCTATAGGTCTCCTTTAAAGGGTTTTAATCCTAGGGTCAAAGCATTTGCTCTGATACCAGCTGCGGTGACCCAGCGTACCACTTCATGGTGTAGTACACAAGTCGTTGACATAACACAAGTGAAACACCGTTCCACTCATATTACATCTCTCAGAGTGGTACAACAGAAACATATGCGAGTCCAAGGTATGTCTATAGAAGTACACACGAGCTGTTTACATAAGATCAACACAACCTCCTACTTTACAGTGAGGTAAAACTTCAAATAAAGCTCCAGAAGAACGACTCGTAATCTATCTTATTGCTAACTCAAGTTCAAGAGCTACTTGGCTGGCTATAGAAATCTAGCTACTTAGGTGCTAGGATTAGGGAAAGGTTCCCTTCTATTACTAGTCTAGGTTTCCATCATAGCTGATGCAGAAGTTGACTCCATTGACTCCTTTAATTGGATTCTTCATCTTGTTGCAGTTGACATCTTTGTCTTCGAGTTCCACGGTAGTTTCTCCTTCGGTGCCTTGATCTAAGAAGGGGGTTCAAATGGGATAGAATGAGTACGAGCGTACTCAGCAAGTTCATATTAGGAAATAGGTGTATCATGCACTAGCTACAGCCATAGACCAGAAAGTCATAGGCCAATGCAAGTTTTTGTAATCATTTCTTCAAAAGGTTTATTTTATTCTGAAAACTATGCCCGTCAGTCTTCACAGGTTGACTAGAACTTCGTGGAGTTCCTTTCCTGCCGCGTTCGCAGTTCCCTTCCCGGAACAGGGAGTGACAGTCACAATTCTTGATACCCTCTGCAGAGGTGCGTTACTTTACCCCACAAGAGATCTTAACTTTGTTGCCGGCCGAGAGTATGTCCCCGTCCACACTTCCTTTGGTGTGAGGCCCAGCATAAGATCCAAGCCAATCACTGCCTTCTCCGCGACCCTGCAAACCCACCCTTTTGTCCAACCGTACACCTCCAGTAGACTTCCCCCGATAATACGGCTTTACTCATGGTGTACTCCGGACAATCCATCATAGATCGTAGAGCTTATCATCACTACTGGATGGGGATTTAAAAGGATATCCCAACCTATTGCGGCAGTGCCTCCAGCACCCCACCGGCTCTCCGATCCGTTGGCGTGCAGAAGGGAAAAGATACAGCTGACTTCCCCATAGCCATTATAGATCTTATGGATAACGCGATATGTACGGCGCTAGAATCACTGGACGGCATTGGTCATTTAATCCTAGGGTGATATAACCCATGCAATGGAACCTCCACCATATCAACACATACCATGGTTCCATTGCCCACCACATAGTCATATTCATAATTGTAAAATAATACTTTGCTTTTCAATGCATGAGTGATAAGTATAGTACTTTGCATATAGTTTGATATAAATAATCAAATGACATGAGCAAGCGATGAACTTGCCTTTCTTGACTGCAAGATTATGCAGGCAAAAAGCTTCGATGCGTGATAACTCCAAATTCTGAAATACCATCATCGTCCGGTAAGGACAATGTTTAAAGAACTGGAAAAGATGCTATAATGCATAGTATGAGATGCAATCGCCCCGAGCGTAACCTAACCTCGATGATTTAGGATGTATGAGTTGTAAAGATTTCTTTCGGGTTGGTTGCACTTTTAGAATGGTTCTCAAACAAGGTTCTTATTAGGGTTTGGTTATATTAGCATCATAACCAAGTGATATAAGACATCATAACAATCATACACATAAAGAATAGTGGTGGAACAATATGTAAAGAACAATTGTCAATTTTAAGTTCTACAGAACATGGTTGATGATTACTTATACTATACTTCAAAAGAATAACTTTTGAAGAACATGTTAATTAAGAATTAATAAGTATTTCAAATAAGAACTATGGCTTCTATGGTTTGATTGAAATTTGTACTTCAAAATAATAACTTTTGAAGAACAGGTTAAATAAGAATATGAACTACTATACATAGGAGCTATGTAACTCTAGGGTTTACCATTGAGTTCATTTAGTTTCACTAATAGGAACTAGTTGGTTCTTAACTTGGAATGGTTTCTATATAGCAAGTATTGGTAGGTTTATTGCTATGGTTTCACATATACATCATATCAAAGGATGGTTATTAAGATGGTTCCATAGGTTTGCTATTAGGTTTACTATGGCTTCACATTTGCTTTCCTAAATAATCTCTAATGGTTTCTAAGCTAAGTGAATTATCATTTCCTAAGTAGGGTTTAGTTGAATAGGAGCATATGATGTGATTTGCTACACAAGGTTGGTACTAGGGTTTATCATTATGGTTCTAATAAATTATGATGGTTGAGGTTGATCCTAATGGTATGATATTAAGTATGAGTATTAATGGTGCTACATTTTAACAAGTTAGGGTTTATACTTAGGAAATACTAGTGAATCATATATGTTTTAATTAAGAATAGGAACATGAAATGATAGTCTCATGTGACTTGGTTTATGCTAGTGGATCATGACTTGTATTTGTTGGTCACATAATAAGGTTCTCTATGTGAGGTGAAATTCACATGATCACATGTGATAAACAACTAGGGTTTTAGGGTTTAAAACATTTTGACATGATCACCTAAAATAATGGGATCCAGATTCTAACTTATACTAAAACTAGGGTTCCTTAATTATGATCCAATTCTTAAAGTAACACTTGGTACTAGAATTAATGTGATTAAGTACTTGAAATAAATTTATTAATAATTTTAACATGCTATTAGTTTTTAGAGGGTTTAAGAATTAAAATAATTACTAGTTAGGGTTTATGAATTACCACTAATATTTAAGTTAATGCAAATAGGATAAAGAAAATTAATCTTAACATTTTAATTAGTTACTGAATAGTTAAAATTTAAATTTGAAACTTCACTAATTATTGAATTCAATTTGCATTTTAAACAATTAGAAAGACATAATTAATAAAGATAAAAATAAGTGAATTTTTATTTTGACACACATTTTTGTTTTATATTTTATTTGGATAGAGTTTATTTTTGTGAGCATTTTGATATATTAGTCATAATTTTTTGAGTTGATATGAATTTTATATGATTTTGCAAAGTTGCAGCAATTTACTGGTTTTTAAATTAAACAACAAATACTAAATGTACCGATCCGGATTTAACCCTAGTGACCGACAGGTGGGTCCTTTGACCAGGTCAAATGCCACGAGGGCGAAGTCCAGTCAAATACACCCTGAGGTCCCACCTGCCACGTCAACCACGCCGGAGACGCGCCGGTGAACGACGGCGTCGGCGTTCTGGCCATCCCGCGAGTGCGCGGAGATCACCAAACGAACCGCCCCGACCTACTGAGCAGGATAGTGAGAACGCCGCCACGAAAAGGTCACCGGAGCTAGCTCCGGCGAGTGTCTCCGCGGCGGTGCGAGTCGGTATGATCTCGAAATCGAGCTACACGCGATGCCGAGAAGGATTGGAGGATGCTAGAGGTGCGCAATCTCACCAGGAGGCGATTGGAGTGGTCAATGGTGTCGATGGTGGACTGGAGCTGGCCCTATTTCGCCATTCCCGGCGATGGCCGGAGAAAGGGGAAATGGATATTGACGTTGCTCCGAGCTCCCCTTCTCGATTCCTTCCGCCAGAAGGTTCTACGGCATCGAGCGCATCCAACGAGCTACTCCACGGACTCCGGGGTGCTCTCAATCGACGGCGCCATGGAGTTCGCCGGCGACCGAAACTGATGCAGTGTGGAAGAAAAAGAGAACGAGAAAGGATAAGGACGGTCTGGGATGAACAAAGGCTTCACGGAGGTTCTCCTCGAGGCTTTATACGTCGGGGGAAGCACTGTGGCTGTGACACGGCGAGGACGACGGTCGGGAGGTGGCGGTGCCTGGAGAGTTCTTCTGGGCGCCGATCCTTTTCTTCTGGATATGCTCGGATGTGAATCGATTAGTGCAAAATCTTGAGCGTGTTGTTGGCGTCCGAATCTGTGCTTATCATTGACGAGGGCGTCGTCGACTGGCAAGGTTGCGCTGTCGTCGCCGGGGAAGAGAACGAAGACGATTTCCTCTCGCACGATCTTTAAAGCATCGAAACGGTAAGTGGTTTGGGCTGGCTTTACTCGTGGGCTGGGCTGACCTGGGCTGTCGAGGTGGTGGTAATGGGCTGCTGCGGTGCTGAGGTCCAGGTAAGTTTCCCTCCAATTCTCTTTTCAAATTTGCTATTTGTATTTTATTTTCTGTTTTCCATTTGTTGCTTAAATTCAATTTGAATCTGATTAATTTTTGCAGGTTCTAAATTATTTGAACATCAGAACCATTTGATAATGATATTCACTATCTTGTTTTGTTTTCAAACAACCATTTATAATTGAGTAATTTTTTTGGTGTTCTTGTGAAATGCATTTTAAATTGAAAATGGTCATGGTTTAAATGTTTATCTCTATTCCTTTTTATTTAGGAACCAACTGTTTGAATGGTTGAAAATTATAACATGTGCTTGGTGAACACTTTGTTAGGTTTGACTAGTACATCATAATAAGGATTGTGCACATATTATAATTATAGCTAGAGTTTAAAATAAATAGCAATGAGAATGGATTGATTCATGATTTGATGTGAAGAATTATTTCCAAAGATTTAATAATATGGTTGAATCAACACTATATTCACTAATCTTGCTTAGCAAATTCTGGCTTGAACTTCTTAATATAATTCCCAAGCTTATCATTGTTCACTTTACTTACTTCAATAACATTTAAGCTTAGGTATATATGGCTTAATTTATACTTGTGATACATGATACACAAGTTAGGACAATATTTCATGTGGAATTGATTCCATATGACAAGGTTTATGGTTTTGGAAATACTTCACTATGTAATAGGCATGAGACATGGCAGGGTTCTACTTATGATCCAAAGTGATGCTTGGATTGGAATTCAAATATGGTTTAGGGTTTTAGTGGTGATCACCCAAGTGATACACAACTAGTATTAGGATACGGGCATAGGCTTTGATTATGTTTTATTGTCTAGCTAGGGTCATTCCTCCATTCAAGGCATGAGGATTGATTTGGGGTTAACTACTAATGATATACTTATGATTTTATGAGAAGAATGAGATCTATACCTCACATATATATGTTTATCTTATCATCTCAACTTATAAGGTAAGATCATGCATTAGACATGATCCACTTATTCCTTACTAATCTCTCTTCTTTAATACTTCTCTCAACACACTCACTTAGATTCTTAGGGTTTGTGATCATCACCCAATTTGTAATGATCAAAGTATTGGCTGCCTAACAATTCATTGGTGAATTATGGTCTCTCTCCAAGATTAAGTATAAGTCCATATACTTGAGTATACATATGTAGCTTAAGCTCTCTGAGATAGGTAGGGTTCTCTAGGGTTTATGATCATTACCAAGTTGTAATGATCACAACACTTGCCTCTCTATATCTACTAGAAGAATAGGTTCTTGTTTACCATCAAGTGTGAGCTAGGTCAAGTAGGGTTTAATACTTGACTTATATTTATAATAACATTGGTTAGTATGAACAATTACCTCACTTGGATTAGTTTTAAATATTAAGCTAGGTTCTATTGAATGCATATTATAAGCATATGAATGGTTCTCTCCTTTCTCTCAGGTTTAATGGTATGAATTGAGAAACAAGGTTGGAATGGTCAAGGTTAATGAAGAATGAATATGAATGTCCCTGACATGGTTCAAGTATTGTAGTTGAAAAGATATACCATGTGACTCATGGCAGAAACATTTACTTAGTACAAGATATGGAAAAGATAAGTAAAGAATAGTTTCTTAATTAATTGTGTTCTTTGATTTACAGTTGAATAATTATTCATGTGTTGTTGTTATGTTGAGATCTTTTAGAAGATCTTATAGTTGATCCTTACTTAAAATGTTGTTTGTTGTAAATCTACTACTATTTGATCTAGCCCATAGATCAAATCATCTCTATCCAAAACAAGGTTTTAGCAAAGATCACAGTGAAGTTTATAGCGCTTGACTTGATGATATACTTCAGTTCCAGCAAGTCAAGTGAAACTTCAGTTACTGTGGTAAGTTTTATTTGAAAGCGCGAAAATTCCCCGGATTTTCTATGCATGAATGCAGTGCACACTTCGTTTTCTCTCATTTTATTGCCTCTAAACCTGGGATATTACAGCCTCTCCCCCTTAAACTGAACTTCGTCCCGAAGTTCGAACGCTCTCATGTTTTGGAATGTGGAACTGACTTGAACAGATCACAATCCTTTCAAACTCCCTAGTGATCTTATTGGATATAATTGAATATATCCCTTGTCCAGATCCTTCCTGGAGTCTTCTGATGTGCAGCTTTGATACTTTCTTTAATTCTATGATTTCTTCCAATATTCTAAGCTTATAGTCTTGCTATCCAAAGATTCCTTGGATTAGAACATCTTATGGTGCTAATGGGCTTTACAAATGGTTGTGGTGACATCTTCTTATTTGGGTACTCAAAGCTTGGTTCTACCAGCTGCGGTAATCCAGCTGCGGTGTAATATGGCACTAGGGTGTACCAGCTACGGTGTCCAAACCTTAAGTCTAAAGGATTTATTTAAAGTAAGGTATTATTGTCCCTTACCACCATAACGAAAGTAATGGTACTTCGTAAGGTATTTACAATAGGCATGGTCCTGGTAGTTTAGTCCTACGAATGGATTAGACTCATTTAGTCCATCCAACCATGGCTTCTAGTTTATGCTAGTTATCTTCGTTTTGGTTTCTTTAGGTTCCATGAAAGGAATCTTTCTAATAGGCTTATGTTTTGGTATGGTCAAACTCTTCTTCTTTAAGCCTTCTTAAGCCTTGATTGTCTTCCGGCATCTTCTTCATCCAACGTCATTATCTTAGACTTACTTGAGTTCTCTTGGTTTTGAGTAATTACCATTACCCACTCAAGTTAAGGTCTAACCCTTACTTCCCCGAGATATGAACCTCGGCTTCTGGTCTGGCAACCTCCTGAGAGTACTTTTATATGGGTACTTCCCAACAACCTTATAAAAATAAGATCGGGCTTCCTCTCAATTCAGACTTTTTTCTTCATCATTCATACTTCAAATCATGTCTTAATACTTCTCCTTCAGCCTTCCTCTCCCCCTTGGAGTTTACTAATGATCTTCCAACTTCCTTTCTTCTAATCATTAAACTCCAAGGTTAGAAGATTGGTCTATGTCTGTGATGCTGTCCAGGACTGGCGCGGGGTTGACGAGGGAGGAAATCCCTGTTGTGTAGCTTTCTGGTCCCCGGCAACGGCGCCAGAAAATAGCTTGATGTCTACTTCCCCCTCCTTTTCCTGTAGACAGTGTTGGGCCTCCAAGAGCAGAGGTTTGTAGAACAGCAGCAAGTTTTCCCTTAAGTGGATCACCCAAGGTTTATCGAACTCAGGGAGGAAGAGGTCAAAGATATCCCTCTCATGCAACCCTGCAACCACAAAGCAAGAAGTCTCTTGTGTCCCCAACACACCTAATAGGTGCACTAGTTCGGCGAAGAGATAGTGAAATATAGGTGGTATGAATATATATGAGCAGTAGCAACGGTGCCAGAAAATAGCTTGCTGGCGTGTAGTTGATGGTGGTAGTATTGCAGCAGTAGTAACACAGTAAAACAGTAAACAAGCAGCGATAGCAGTATTTAGGAACAAGGCCTAGGGATTACACTTTCACTAGTGGACACTCTCAACATTGATCACATGACAGAACAGATAAATGCATACTCTACACTCTTGTTGGATGATGAACGCATTGCGTAGGATTACACGAACCCTCAATGCCGGAGTTAACAAGCTCCACAATTTGTTCATATTTAAGTAACCTTATAGTGTAAGATAGATCAAAAGACTAAACCAAGTACTAACATAGCATGCACACTGTCACCTTCATGCATATGTAGGAGGAATAGATCACATCAATACCATCATAGCAATAATTAACTTCATAATCTACAAGAGATCATGATCATAGCATAAACCAAGTACTAACACGGTGCACACACTGTCACCTTTACACACGTGCAGGAGGAATAGAACTACTTTAATAACTTTGCTAGAGTAGCACATAGATAAATTGTGATACAAACTCATATGAATCTCAATCATGTAAAGCAGCTCATGAGATTATTGTATTGAGGTACATAGGAGAGAGATGAACCACATAGCTACCGGTACAGCCCCGAGCCTCGATGGAGAACTACTCCCTCCTCATGGGAGCAGCAGCGGTGATGAAGATGGCGGTGGAGATGGCAGCGGTGTCGATGGAGAAGCCTTCCGGGGGCACTTCCCCGCTCCGGCAGCGTGCCGGAACAGAGACTCCTGTCCCCCAGATCTTCGCCTCGCGATGGCGGCGGCTCTGGAAGGTTTCTGTGGTTTTCGTCGAACTTATCAGGGTTTTCGATCCAGGGGCTTTATATAGGCGAAGAGGCGGCGCAGGAGGGTCGAAGGGGCGACGACACCATAGGGCGGCGCGGCCAGGGCCTGGGCCGCACCGGCCTATGGTCTGGGGGCCCAGTGCCCCCTACGGTCCTTCCGGGTGTTACCGGATGCTTCCGGTGAAAATAGGAACTTGGGCGTTGATTTCGTCCGATTCGAGAATATTTCGTTACTAGGATTTCTGAAACCAAAAACAGCAGAAACGAGAGCGGCACTTCGGCATCTTGTTAATAGGTTAGTTCCAGAAAATGCACGAATATGAAATAAAGTGTGCATAAAACATGTAGATATCATCAATAATGTGGCATGGAACATAAGAAATTATCGATACGTCGGAGACGTATCAACATCCCCAAGCTTAGTTCTGCTCGTCCCGAGCAGGTAAAACGATAACACAGATAATTTCTGGAGTGACATGCCATCATAACCTTGATCATACTATTTGTAAAGCATATGTAGTGAATGCAGCGATCAAAACAATGTATATGACATGAGTAAACAAGTGAATCATAAAGCAAAGACTTTTCATGAATAGCACTTCAAGACAAGCATCAATAAGTCTTGCATAAGAGTTAACTCATAAAGCAATAATTCAAAGTAAAGGCATTGAAGCAACACAAAGGAAGATTAAGTTTCAGCGGTTGCTTTCAACTTGTAACATGTATATCTCATGGATATTGTCAACATAGAGTAATATAATAAGTGTAATATGCAAGTATGTAGGAATCAATGCACAGTTCACACAAGTGTTTGCTTCTTGAGGTGGAGAGAGATAGGTGAACTGACTCAACAATAAAAGTAAAAGAATGGTCCTCCATAGAGGAAAAGCATCGATTGCTATATTTGTGCTAGAGCTTTGATTTTGAAAACATGAAACAATTTTATCAACGGTAGTAATAAAGCATATGTATCATGTAAATTATATCTTACAAGTTGCAAGCCTCATGCATAGTATACTAATAGTGCCCGCACCTTGTCCTAATTAGCTTGGACTACCGGATCATCGCAATGCACATGTTTTAACCAAGTGTCACAAAGGGGTACCTCTATGCCGCTTTGTACAAAGGTCTAAGGAGAAAGCTCGCATTGGATTTCTCGCTATTGATTATTCTCAACTTAGACATCCATACCGGGACAACATAGACAACAGATAATGGACTCCTCTTTTATGCATAAGCATGTGACAACAATTAATAATTTTCTCATATGAGATTGAGGATATATGTCCAAAACTGAAACTTCCACCATGGATCATGGCTTTAGTTAGCGGCCCAATGTTCTTCTCTAACAATATGCATGCTTAACCATAGGGTGGTAGATCTCTCTTACTTCAGACAAGACGGACATGCATAGCAACTCACATGAAATTCAACAATGAATAGTTGATGGCGTCCCCAGTAAACATGGTTATCGCACAACAAGCAACTTAATAAGAGATAAAGTGCATAATTACATATTCAATACCACAATAGTTTTTAAGCTATTTGTCCCATGAGCTATATATTGCAAAGGTGAATGATGGAATTTTAAAGGTAGCACTCAAGCAATTTACTTTGGAATGGCGGAAAATACCATGTAGTAGGTAGGTATGGTGGACACAAATGGCATAGTGGTTGGCTCAAGTATTTTGGATGCATGAGAAGTATTCCCTCTCGATGCAAGGTTTAGGCTAGCAAGGCTTATTTGAAACAAACACAAGGATGAACCGGTGCAGCAAAACTCACATAAAAGACATATTGAAAACATTATAAGACTCTACACCATCTTCCTTGTTGTTCAAACTCAATACTAGAAATTATCTAGACCTTAGAGAAACCAAATATGCAAACCAAATTTTAGCATGCTCTATGTATTTCTTCATTAATGGGTGCAAAGCATATGATGCAAGAGCTTAATCATGAGCACAACAATTGCCAAGTATCACATTACCCAAGACATTATAGCAAATTACTACATGTATCATTTTCCAATTCCAACCATATAACAATTTAACGAAGAAGAAACTTCGCCATGAATACTAAAAGCTAAGAACACATGTGTTCATATGAACCAGCGGAGCGTGTCTCTCTCCCACACAAGCATTTATTCAAACAAAAACAAAAACAAAAGCACACAGACGCTCCAAGTAAAGCACATAAGATGTGACCGAATAAAAATATAGTTTCAAGAGAAGGAACCTGATAATTTGTCGATGAAGAAGGGGATGCCTTGGGCATCCCCAAGCTTAGATGCTTGAGTCTTCTTGAAATATGCAGGGGTGAACCACCGGGGCATCCCCAAGCTTGAGAACTTTCACTCTTCTTGATCATAGTATATCATCCTCCTCTCTTGACCCTTGAAAACTTCCTTCACACCAAACTTCTCATAAACTTCATTAGAGGGGTTAGTACATAATCAAAAACTCACATGTTCAGAGGTGACACAATCATTCTTAACGCTTCTGGACATTGCTCAAAGCTACTGGAAGGTAATGGAACAAAGAAATCCACCCAACACAGCGAAAGAAGCAATGCAAAATAAAAGGCAGAATCTGTCAAAACAGAACAGTCCGTAAAGACGAATTTTTAATAAATACTTCCGTTGCTCAGATCAGAAAACTCAAAACTAATGAAAGTTGCGTACATATCTGAGGAACACGCTCGTAAATTGGCATATTTTTCTGATTTTTCTACAGAGAAAACAGCCCAGATTCGTGACAGATAAAAATCTGTTTCTGCGCAGAAATCCAAATCTAGTATCAACCTTCGATTAGAGGCTTTACTTGGCACAACAAAACACAAAACTAAGATAAGGAGAGGTTGCTACAGTAGTAAACAACTTCCAAGACGCAAATATAAAACAAAGTACTGTAGCAAAATAACACATGGGTTATCTCCCAAGAAGTTCTTTCTTTATAGCCATTAAGATGGGCTCAGCAGTTTTAATGATGCACTCATAAGAAATAGTAATTGAAGCGAAAGAGAGCATCCAGAGGCAAATTCAAAACACATTTAAGTCTAACATGCTTCCTATGCATAGGAATCTTGTAAATAAACAAGTTCATGAAGAGCAAAGTAACAAGCATAGGAAGATAAAACAAGTATAGCTTCAAAAATTTCAGCACATAGAGAGGTGTTTTAGTAACATGAAAATTTCTACAACCATATTTTCCTCTCTCATAATAACTTTCAGTAGCAACATGAGCAAACTCAACAATATAACTATCACATAAAGCATTCTTATCATGAGTCTCATGCATAAAATTATTACTCTCCACATAAGCATAATCAATTTTATTAGTAGTTGTAGTGGGAGCAAATTCAACAAAGTAGCTATCATTATTATTCTCATCATCAAATATAGGAGGCATATTGTAATCATAATCAAATTCATCCTCCATAACAGGCGGTAACAAAAGACTACTATCATTATAATCATCATAAATAGGAGGCAAAGTATCATCAAAGAAAATTTCCTCCTCAATGCATGGGGGACTAAAAAGATCATGCTCATCAAAACCAGCTTCCCCAAGCTTAGAATTTTCCATATCATTAGCAACAATGGTGTTCAAAGTATTCATACTAACATGTTCCATGGGTTTTTTAATTTTCGGATCAAACCATCCATGTCTTAACTCAGGAAATAGAATAAAAAGCTCATTGTTGTCCATTATGCCAAACTAGTGTAAACAAGAAACAAAAAGATGCAATTGCAGGATCTAAAGGAAATAGCTTCGAGTACTTACAATGGCGGAAAATAGCTTGGTAGCCGAGGTCCGGAGTGTGAGTACCTTTTACCTTTCCTCCCCGGCAACGGCGCCAGAAAATACTTGATGCTGTCCAGGACTGGCGCGGGGTTGACGAGGGAGGAAATCCCTGTTGTGTAGCTTTCTGGTCCCCGGCAACGGCGCCAGAAAATAGCTTGATGTCTACTTCCCCCTCCTTTTCCTGTAGACGGTGTTGGGCCTCCAAGAGCGAGAGGTTTGTAGAACAGCGGCAAGTTTTCCCTTAAGTGGATCACCCAAGGTTTATCGAACTCGGGGAGGAAGAGGTCAAAGATATCCCTCTCATGCAACCACTGCAACCACAAAGCAAGAAGTCTCTTGTGTCCCCAACACACCTAATAGGTGCACTAGTTCGAGCGAAGAGATAGTGAAATACAGGTGGTATGAATATATATGAGCAGTAGCAACGGTGCCGAGAAAATAGCTTGCTTTGGCGTGTAGTTGATGGTGGTAGTATTGCAGCGGTAGTAACACGGTAAAACAGTAAACAAGCAGCGATAGCGATATTTAGGAACAAGGCCTAGGGATTACACTTTCACTAGTGGACACTCTCAACATTGATCACATGACGGAAACAGAGATAAATGCATACTCTACACTCTTGTTGGATGATGAACGCATTGCGTAGGATTACACGAACCCTCAATGCCGGAGTTAACAAGCTCCACAATTTGTTCATATTTAAGTAACCTTATAGTGTAAGATAGATCAAAAGACTAAACCAAGTACTAACATAGCATGCACCTTTGTCACCTTCATGCATATGTAGGAGGAATAGATCACATCAATACCATCATAGCAATATTTAACTTCATAATCTACAAGAGATCATGATCATAGCATAAACCAAGTACTAACACGGTGCACACACTGTCACCTTTACACACGTGCAGGAGGAATAGAACTACTTTAATAACTTTGCTAGAGTAGCACATAGATAAATTGTGATACAAACTCATATGAATCTCAATCATGTAAAGCAGCTCATGAGATTATTGTATTGAGGTACATAGGAGAGAGATGAACCACATAGCTACCGGTACAGCCCCGAGCCTCGATGGAGAACTACTCCCTCCTCATGGGAGCAGCAGCGGTGATGAAGATGGCGGTGGAGATGGCAGCGGTGTCGATGGAGAAGCCTTCCGGGGGCACTTCCCCGCTCCGGCAGCGTGCCGGAACAGAGATTCTGTCCCCAGGATCTTGGCCTCGCGATGGCGGCGGCTACGGAAGGTTTACGTGGTTTTCGTCGAACTTATCGGGGGTTTCGAGCCAGGGGCTTTATATAGGCGAAGTGGCGGCGCAGTAGGGTCGACGGGGCGACGACACCATAGGGCGGCGCGGCTAGGGCCTGGGCCGCGCCGGCCTATGGTGCAGGGGCCCAGTGCCCCCCCTACGGTCCTTCCGGGTGTTACGGATGCTTCCGGTGAAAATAGGAACTTGGGCGTTGATTTCGTCCGATTCGAGAATATTTCGTTACTAGGATTTACGAAACCAAAAACAGCAGAGAAAACGAGGCGGCACTTCGGCATCTTGTTAATAGGTTAGTTCCAGAAAATGCACGAATATGACATAAAGTGTGCATACAACATGTAGATATCATCAATAATGTGGCATGGAACATAAGAAATTATCGATACGTCGGAGACGTATCAGTCTGGTTTAGGTTTATACTTTTCTAGAGTCTCACGAAGAATTCTTTGTGGTGTATCCACACAATTGTGGATATCCATTGTGAATCCTCCAACTAAATATTTACCAGCTACGGGATACCAGCTGTGGAATCCCTCTTTCCTTTAGGGTAAAGAAATGTTCAGGCTGCGGACTATCTGGTACCAGCTGCAGACTACCTAACACTAGATGTGACTTATTGGATACCAGCTGTGGCTATGTTATGGTTCTAGTCAATATCTACCTACCAGCTGTGGCTACTTACATAGTTTTCGTTAAGATATACCTCACTTTACATTCTTTCTCTTCATGGTTATCCTATATCAGCTGTGGTATTATGATACCAGCTACGACTTCACTTGTCTATTTTCCTTCTTCCAGGGTTTGTTTTGCAAGAAAACCACTTGTTGACACCATGAAAATAGTATTGTAAGTGACTTCACTTGCATTCCCTGCTTCCATAATGAATACGGCTCCACTTCTACTACTCCATATTCACTATTTTTCTCACTTTCATGGTACTTCTATGCTGAAGTACTCCTTAATTAAGGATAAAAGTGAGTTCGATTGGTCCTTCCTTTAGAGTATTGTGGTTGCTTCCTGATACGTCTCCGACGTATCGATAATTTCTTATGTTCCATGCCACATTATTGATGATATCTACATGTTTTATGCACACTTTATGTCATATTCGTGCATTTTCTGGAACTAACCTATTAACAAGATGCCGAAGTGCCAGTTCCTGTTTTCTGCTGTTTTTGGTTTCAGAAATCCTAGTAACGAAATATTCTCGGAATTGGACGAAATCAACGCCCAGGTTCCTATTTTGCCCGGAAGCATCCAGAACACCCGAGAGCCGCCAGAGGGAAGCCCTGGGGGCCCCACACTACACCCTGGCGCGGCCAGAGGGGGGGTCGCGCCGCCCTATGGTGTGGTGGCCCCAGGCCCCCTCCGAGGCTGCCCTTCCGCCTATTTAAAGCATCCGTCGCGAAAACCCTATCACGTTCGACGAAACCCACAGAAACCTTCCAGAGCCGCCGCCATCGTGAAGCCAAGATCTGGGGGACAGGAGTCTCTGTTCCGGCACGCCGCCGGGACGGGGAAGTGCCCCCGGAAGGCTTCTCCATCGACACCGCTGCCATCTCCACCGCCATCTTCATCACCGCTGCTGCTCCCATGAGGAGGGAGTAGTTCTCCATCGAGGCTCGGGGCTGTACCGGTAGCTATGTGGTTAATCTCTCTCCTATGTACTTCAATACAATGATCTCATGAGCTGCTTTACATGATTGAGATCCATATGATGAGCTTTGTATCGCTACTAGTTGTGTGCTACTCATGTGATGTTATTAAAGTAGTCTATTTCTCCTGCATGGTGTAAAGGTGACTAGTGTGTGCACCATGTGGTTCTTGTCGTATGCTACGATCATGATCTCTTGTAGATTGTGGAGTTAATTATCATTATGATAGTATTGATGTGATCTATTCCTCCTTCATAGTGTAATGTGGACAGTGTGTGCACTATGTTAGTTCTTGGTTTATTTTGCAATGATCTATTATGCTCTAAGGTTATTTAAATATGAACATTGAATTGTGGAGCTTGTTAACTCCGGCATTGAGGGTTCGTGTAATCCTACGCAATGTGTTCATCATCCAACAAAAGAGTGTATGTAGCACATATGAGAAAGAGTTATTTATTATGCGATCAATGTTGAGAGTGTCCACTAGTGAAAGTGTAATCCCTAGGCCTTGTTCCTAAATACTGCTATCGCTGCTTGTTTACTGTTTTACTGTGTTACTACTGCTGCGTTACTACTGCTTGTTTACTGTCATGGGCAAAGCACTTTTCTGGTGCCGTTGCTACTGCTTATTCATACCACCTGTATTTCACTATCTCTTCGCCGAACTAGTGCACCTATTAGGTGTGTTGGGGACACAAGAGACTTCTTGCTTTGTGGTTGTAGGGTTGCATGAGAGGGATATCTTTGACCTCTTCCTCCCTGAGTTCGATAAACCTTGGGTGATCCACTTAAGGGAAAACTTGCTGCTGTTCTACAAACCTCTGCTCTTGGAGGCCCAACACTGTCTACAGGAAAAGGAGGGGGCGTAGACATCACTTCCCACAACTGTACTTCCTTCTTCCAGTGAACCTTCATCTTGTCTTTAAAATCTTCAGAATTCGTCACTTCCTTACACGAATACCTTTACCCTCTAGACCTATAACATCAAGTAAGAGCTTGATATTGCAACATGCATTTGCATATCAAAGTCCAACTTCATGTATGGATCTAGTCAATCAATGAAAATTCAATAAAATCCAAGAAGATTCAGCTTTGTGCTTATAATACACATCCTTATATGCCTGAATAAAATAGTTGGGTAAGACATCTCTAAACATCAGGCATAGATGTGTAATATATAACACCACATAAGATAGGTTTAGGTTGTGATACTTAGCACATGTACGTGAATTTCTACTAGTGGTCTCAACATTTATCTTAATTGCACATTTGCAATGAGACAAACTTGAAACAAAATGGTAGGGATAGTTGGAGTTAACCTAGTTTTCTTTGGAAGTACTAACAAAATAGTATACCATATATATGTGCTATTGAGGACTACTTCCTATAATACAATTAGTTCTAACATGTCTACTCTAAACACATGATTGTTTAGAATATACCACCTATAACTCTAGGATTTCTCTATGTGATATGCTCTAAATAAGCCTTCTTTAAATTACGGGCTATGGTTCTAACATACTTGGTACAGTTATTAGGATTTTAAGGCCTAAGCTTTCGAACTATTCCCTAAATCCTACTCCTTATCACACTCTTGTAATTCACTTGTGATGTTCTACTCCCTCACATCATGATTCTCAAGTGAATCATATATGATTACCAACTCTACCATGAAAAGTAGACTTAAATACTCCTATCTCTCTTCCTTACCTCCTATGATTGACTCATCATAGGTACATACTACCTCATATTACTTATCTACATTACTTAACATCAGTCATTTGGCATTTTAAATGACTCTTACTTAACCATAACTTGTGTTGGTATACTTCTTCCAATAGGATATCTTCCTTATGGTTGTATCCTCTCTTTGGACTACCATGTGTTGTATACCAACTGTGGTCTACTACCACCCATTATCTTGAGCTTCAAGGGTATTCTAATTATTTGGAATGAAGCAAGATAACTAACTAACTTTACTTAAGAAAGATAGATAAGAAAGATTGACTCAAGTGTGTCAGGATTATTCTCAAGTGAATACCCATCTCAAGTCAAAAGAATAGTTGGTTTAACTAAGACATCTTCCTATAGACACTATGAAAGTATAGAGATGGTAAACCTAGAGGGGGGGGGGGTGAATAGGTTTCTACAGATTTTAATTCTTTCTTTGCAATATTAGGCTTTGCGGAATATAAAGGTGAGCCTAATGCAAACTAGGTGAAGCAACCTATATGAAGATACAACTATCTCGAGCACGAAGGCTCTCTCAGGCAGTTTAAATCACAAGTAAGGAGTTCGGTTAGAGATAACCGATAGCACGCGGAGACGAGGATGTATTCCCGTGTTCCCTTGCTTTGCAACAAGGTACGTCACGTTTGGAGGGGTGGAGGTCCCACGAAGGATTCCCCACGCCACGAAGGCTCACCCTATTCTCCGGAGCCTATCCCACGAAGGAATAGCTCACTCACTTGTGGTAGACTTTGAGGTAGCCTCCAAACCTTCACAATCTTGTCCGGAGCAAATCCACAGCCCGGATGCTTCCGGACTCCTCTTGCCCACCTAGAGTTTCCAAGGAACCCTAGGAAGCAAGCTTCTCGATGAATACAAGGGGGAATGAGATTTGGCTTGGTAGAACAGTAGATCGGGTCCTCCTCTAGTGATTCCCCGGAGGGATTTGAGTTTGGGTGGAGGAGGAGGGAGATCGGAGGCTTTTGGTGTTTCTAATAATGGAGTAAGAGAGAGAGAGCTCAAGAACAGCTTGTAGTATGTTGCCTAACAGTTCAGAGGTAGGAGAAGGCCTATTTATAGTGTTCTTCGAAAAATGGCCGTTGGTCACTTGCCACCTCAGCTTTTTCCTCGACAAACCCGGTTGACCGGACCACAGACCGGACAGCCCGGTTGTGAGGCCGGTCGGACCGGGACAGCGACCGGATCCCTTTTTGCGTCGTCCTGGAGCACTTCGGTTGGCGCCCGGTTGCCGCCCGGTCGACCGGGCTGGGCGCCGGACTCCCCGGTCTGTAGGCCAGCTGACCGGTCGGAAACCGGATCAGCTGGCCCTTCGTTTGGAACCCGGTTGCCGCCCGGTTGACCGGCCGCCACGCCGGACTGGCCGGTTGCTGGCCCGGTTGGACCGGGCTGCAGACCGGATTTCTCCTGTAGACCCCTTTTTGATTGTTGTTGAAGTGGGGGGTCTCCTTTAGCCTTCTTGTTCCTTTATACACCATTTATGCCTCATTGCCTAATACCTGAGATTATCCTTTTAAACAAATTAGGCCAAATACTTTAGCACGGTGTCATTGTTACCAAAATAATGGATAAGGGTAAAATACCCTTACAATCTCCCCCTTTTTGGTATACGATGACAAACCGAGCTAGAGTCACAAATAGATATTATGATAAGCTCTAAACCTTGATTCCATATAAGATATTACGACAGCTCCCCCATAATGTGTGCACTTGGAGAATTTGCGTTTGAATGCAAAGTGCACCATTTGTGTAACATGAGAAGCTCCCCCAATATCTTTAGGAAACAAGCATGGTATGGAGATGTACATATCAAGATATATAAGTATAGCACACATAATCATCCTAACATAGAGTAGCACACATAATAGTCGTCCGTACAAGTCCATACACGAATTAATGTATCTTGAAAAACTGAAAGAAAACAAGCACAAGCCATATAAAATCCAAATAAAGCAACTCCCATGGCTTGTGACAATGAAAGAACCCCGCGGTCCTAGACTCTACTCTCTTCTCCCCCTTTGGCATCGGAACACCAAAAAGGCGAAGAAAAGAGGAGAGATGCTATCGCACCCATCAATAGTGACCAAATCCGTACGAGGAGGAGCTCTCGCCAGTATTGCGTGCATCGTCATCACCATCATCATCACCATCATCATCAGCAGGAGGAGTGGGAGCACGAGCAGTCCTAGAAGGGAGAGCACCATGAGCGTAGACGGAGAAGTCGAAGTTCTGGATCATCTCATCGGTAAGAGGAGGCATCTCCCACCGAGGTGCTACCACAGGCTCCATCTCAGGTCCAGGAGGAGGAACAGGGTGGTTCCTTGAGGCCATGAACTCAGTCTGGCGCCTCCGTGTCTCCTGGGTCATAGTCAGGGTCTGATGTGCAACGTCATTGATGTTCTTGCACATTTGCCACATGCTGGAGAAGAAACGAGCGGCCCCATGCTTGGAGCGCCGAGAGTAGCTGGAGCTAGCATCATGATCATGGTGTTCCTTGGAACGACGCTCAGTGGAGGGCATCATGGAGGGAACGTCTGGACGAGTGGCCTCCTGAATGGGTATCCTGAATGGGTCCATGATGGCTTTTTCACCAAGAACGTTGAGAGGAGCGGGAACAATGTAGTTGAGGAGCCGCTGAACATACTGAGCATAGTTGGGAGTCATGCGGTCCATAATTGCTCGCTTCAGTTCACAGTAGATAATATCACAGCCATCAATCTTCCTTACCCTGTCAGGATGACAATAGTACATCAGATTTAGGTGATAGTTCCGGACTTCACTGGAGTCGCCAGACTTGCTGATGAGGCTTTCACGGAACATCTTGGCAAGTACAAGATATGAGTAGTACATCCCAGAGATAGTGGGAGGTCCAGGCGTAGGGTTCGCAGGATAGCAGAAGGAGATGTCACCCTTAGTAAGCTTGGGCCGTGAATGAATCTTGAACCCTGGAAAACTGTCATCATCACAACCCATGGCTGCACGGAACTGAGAGTAAGAGCATAAGTACTTCTCCTTGCCAGTCATCCAGGTGATGGTGCGGTCCGCATCATCATGGAAGAAGACGGTGCAGTGGAACTGACGGACAAGGAGGGGACAGAAGGTAGGATCATCTTGTTGATCATCAGGCTTGAGGCACACAAGGTCATACAATCCCATACCCTTCAAGGTTTGCACCACAAAGCGGTACTTTGTGGCGGCATGCAAGGCAAGCTCGTCAGGATTGATGGCCTTGGGCGATACAATATACCCATTCTTCATGTACTCATGAGAATCATAGTAACCCTCCCATAAAGCTGCTTGTGTCTTGGTCCAGAAGGCCTGATTCCCACGAGTGTAAGTCCGTTGCTCAAAGCGATACGGATTCACCGTCCTCCATTCCTGCCACTCAACACGGTTTGCAAGCCCAACATTGAGAGTTGGCACTATCTGTAACATCCCAAGTTTCAATAAAATGAACAAGAGAGAGAGAGTTCAAGAATCCAAAATTTCAGAGCCAACAAAAACTTTTTCTCATCATATAGGACTATGCATATTAGCTCACTTTATTAATTTTTTTTGAATGTGCTTTTGCCATGATGCTTGTTTGTGTGTTACTCTCATTCTAAAATCCTAGCCATGATCCCTTGATCAACCAAAGTCAAATAAAAATGAAATAGAAAGAAATTCTAAAAATCCAATTCACACTCACATAAGGCCTATGCCATTTTTACAAATCTTTGATCTAGGCCAAATTGGTTTGCACCATTACTTGTAAATGGTTACTAAACACTTATTAACACCTCTGAAATCAAGCCAACTCAATTCAAAACAAATTTGAATCAAAATGGAGCTCACATGTGATTATGGTCATATGTGCCATTTTTACCCTGATGCCCACTTTGAGCCCCTGGATTTTTACTTTTCACCTCTACACTTTGTCAACTCTCTGCACCTCATCCAAGACAACATCAAGCACTTCAACTTTGCCCAAAACCACCACCCCAAATTCCTTACCAAATTCAAATGGGAAGCAAGCAAAGTTGGAACAAACTCACATATGCAAGATCATATGCAAAATGTGATTTTGCATCTCAATTCCATTTTGACCACCACCACCACCAAAATGCTCCATTTAATATTTGATTACAACCCACCAAAAAGAATTTCAAAATTCAAAAATTATTTTCTTGCGGGCATTAAACCAAACACCTTGCAGGCAGGGTGAAAAATTGAGCCCATACTCCATTTTTACCTTGGACTTGGTCCAACCTTGACCCTCCCTGCACCCTGGCACCTCCACTTACCCCTCAACATCAGTCCCAGCCACTGTACCCCCTCCACTTGACCTCCATGACCATGGCAGGGCCATGCCCGTGCTCACCATGCCATCCCCATGTCACCTCCCTCTCTGGTCAGCTCAGCACCACACCACCATGTCTGGCAGCTCCCTCTCACCTCCCTGAACACGCCCGTGCACCCCCTTGACCAAGACCACGCGTGCACACGCGGGCATTGGCGCGCCCAGTGGCACCCAGAACGCGCCCATGCCGCGCCAGAGCGCGCATGGCACCAACCCTGGACACGCCTGGGCGTGACGACGCCCACGGCCCTGCGTCCCCTCCACCCTTCCTCTCAGCGCCAGTCGACGCACGACGACTCGCTGAAGCGCCTGGACACGTCCACTAGCCCGCGGGAACGTCAGCCGTGACGACCACGACGACGCCTGCCCGCCATGGCCCGAGCACTCCCATCAAGCGCGCCAGCGCCACAGAGCCTCTGCGGAGCCACGATCACGCTCGTCACCTTCGCCAGTGCACCAGCAACACGCCGAGCCCATCCCTTGCGCCTTGGCGCCCTTGGAACGATGACGCCGTCGACAACTGCCGCTCCGCCCCACGGCCACCCTTCACTGCTATAAAAGGGGAGCTCTTCTTCTCAAATTGGACACACCATTCGCTTCTCCTCCTCACACCACCCCTCTTCGACCTCTCCATTCACTCCATTAGCCACTCCGCCGCCCCAATCGCTACCTCATCGCCGCCGCCAGTACACGGAGCCCGCCGGCGAAGGAGGCCACCCCTAGAGGCGAGACTGCTTCAGGCTGCTTCCTCTACCTCGCCAACGTCTTCTCCGCGCTTCGCCGACCCTCGCCGCGCCGCCGGTGAGCCGTCGACCCCCTGCCATCGCCGCCAGTGCTCGCCCTTCTCGCCGGAGACGACGACGTCTGTCGTTCGTCCGATCCGATTCTAATCCTACGGTCCACCTCCCTCGTACCGATTCGGTGTTTTAAAACACACTGACGTGTGGTCCCCGCACTGTCAGCTGGCCCGCTGCGCTGGACGCAGTACTGGGCCGGCCCATTTTTCCTTTTCTCTCGGCAGCCCAGTTATTTCCCGCGCGAGCCCACGGTTTGAATTCAAATTTGGAAATTAGAAAAATACCCTAATCTGATGCAAACTTTGAAATTCCATAGGGATAAATCTACTCGGCCAAATTTTACAAACTTGATATTGTTGGAAAGCTTAGGATTTTATCTACACAATGCCACTAGATAGAACCCTAGATCTATTGCAGAATTAAAGTGACAAAATAAACAAGGCAGGGACTTTTCTGTTTTATAATAATTCTTAAAAATCAACCATAAATGCTTTTCAATTAATTCCACCTCCAATAATTCACATTTCACTTATACTAATTGTTTCTACAAAAATATGCCATGCTTACTTTGAATGATCATGGCTTAGTTGATTTAAATGACATTATGGCTATTTCTAGTCAAAGATATTGTCCAAAACTATTAAGAAATCTTATGAGAGAGTTTCTCTCATTTAAATCTTGTCACCACCATTTCCAAATGAAGTAGAGACTCGGGTCATTTAGGTCTCATAGGAAATGTTGGTGATATTAACTCTTTGTTATGCTAGAATTAAATTGTATGAGGTGCTCACCTCATTTAAATCATTTTCTCCAAATGATAAGTGTGAAGAGGTTGACTTGGGTCAACCTAGGTCACATATTATGCATAAGAGAAATTAACTCTTAATAAGATAATGAGAGGAAATTATTTCTCTGAATAATGCAAAGTAATATTTAAGTCTAGTATGAGAGGAATTTATTTTTCTTAAATAATAACAAAAACACATCCACCAACTTAATAGTAATATGTGATGCTAGTTTAAGTGTGTGAACCATGTTTGTGCCTAGTTTAGTAAATTAGTTTGGTGTGATGATTGTGTACCCCGTATTCGTATTTTAGACGCTAGTACCGAGGAGTACCAGGAGGAGGAGGAGGTCTACTTCCAAGAAGAAGAAGACCACTTTGACCAGTTTCCCAACCAAGGCAAGATAATACTCTTGCAAAGTGCAAAGCTCACCATGAGCAAAGCATTACCCCATTTACTTTATGCTTATGATCCTATTTCCCAGTTTTACTTTACAAGCTTTATTTACCTTTGTTTTATCAAAGTACTTCTTGATTTATGATTTACCTGGTTAGTATTGAGTTAGTACAAGAGTATCAAACTTAGCCTAGAAGCAAAGCAAATACTTAGCACCCCTCATACATAGTTGCTAGTGCTAAATTAAAAATGACTACTCTAGATGGGAACATGTGTTTTGAAATGATGATGGTGAAAACCTTGGAATGATGAGTCATTTCCATTGAAAGATTTTGAAGGTGAATATGACACTGAATTTTTGACTTGGTGATTTTTGGCTAAGAACTGATGATTGAATTGAATGCGATACCTTACCAATATTAAGTACCCCCACAATACCTGATTATGGGTAGGGCTTAGCTGGAAATTTATGTGTCTTAGTATGGGTTCCCTCTGAACACACATCATAGGGGTTATGCTTGAGGCTGCCTCCGTTGTTGAGAAATGATGTGAATTGAGGTGAATTGTACGGCCAAGCCCTGTGCAGTTCCCGGGTTAATAGTTGGTTTTCACCGGGAGGCCAAGCTCATGGGGAGAGGTGCCTATACTAGGGTGTGTAAGTGAAAGGTTAACGGTTGATGATCCGCGTACTGAGTTACGATTATTCGGGGTTTTATCCCTGACGGATGTAATCAAATGTTGTGGCACAAGTGTGCAACCTCTGCAGAGTGTAGAACTATTCGAATAGCCGCGTCCGCGGATATGGACAATTGGAAAGGCCATACGTTTTCCGTCATCAGAATTTATATCTATGTGACTGGTGTTTTGAACTTGAACTTGAAGGGTGACTTGAATTTGCATCACAACAGAGTTGTGGGAATGACACTAATGTTCCGACTTGAGTTAGTTAGCACATGAGGAGTTGTTTACGAAAAGGTTTATCAACTAAAATTGGCTTTATGCAAATAAACTTAGAGCTTAGAACACTCTCAATAGTAATGCTAGTACTTACTTTAGTATTAGATTGCGAGTACTTAAAGTACTCACGGCTTTGTCCCTGGCTATTCAAATGGCCAGAATATGAAGCCGAGCAGCAGTACGAGGATGACGATCAGCAGGACGTCTACCACAACTAGGAGCTTCTAACGTCAAGCGTTGGCCTGTGGACTAGAGAGTCCTTGTATCTTACGATTCCGCTATGAACTTGTGTTTGTTCGTTGATCATTAGATCAACTATTCGTGTAATATGGATCATATGATTCCAATTTGTAAGACATTATGGTTTGTAATGAATGATGACTGTGATACTTAACTATTATGCCTCGCAACAACAATTTCCTGGGATTGCGATGTATGACATAATAGGCATCCGGACTTAAAAATCCGGGTGTTGACAAGTTGGTATCAGAGCCATTGTTTGACCTTAGGAGACCCTAGTTAGAAATGGACGTTCTGAAAATTTAGTTTCAAAAAGGAATGAAGTATTTCTGAAAATTTAAGTCTTTGTCTTCTCCTTGAGTTCTTTGGAAAAACAAGAAGTCATGCTCTTCCTTAGAAATATAACTAAAATTTTGCCACACTTGTTCACGTCTCTAACTTAATCCTTTACTTCACTTTCAGATGGAGCCCGTGAACACGAAGTTTTACCAGCTTGGGAATGGGGGAAGCTTGATCTTCGAGCACGACCTCAACGCCCTTTCCGACCACCTTGGTCGCCCGCACCCGGAGTTCCACGGAGCCCAGATCGCGAACCAGCCAGGAGGCGAACTGCCGGTGGATCATCACTGCGGATTTGAGGGGCAAGATGGAGCCTCCCACTTCTGAGAGAATCCTCTTCTCCTTCATGGAGAGCAACTGGCTGGACGGACTTGCCCGCGCCCTTCAGGAGGGACTCGCACGCTTGTGCGGGATGAGCGGGGAGGCACTCAAGCACCCTCGCTTTTCTCACCTCGCGAGGCGTAACTCTGCTGGGGAACCCATGGACATGTCATCCCACCCGGAGCTGAAGCACCATGTGGAGCATCTCGACTTCATGCTGTACCACACGCAGCAGGATCTCGACCACGCCGGTGAGTACGCCAACCACACGCCCGCCCGCATCATCGAGCAAGGAGACGCCATCAAGATGCTCGCCAACGACCGCAGGACCCTCCGCCAGCAGCGGGCGAAGAGGGATGCCACCATCACTCGCCTCCGCGCGAAGATAGCAGCACTCGAGGCCACCGTCAAGGCCCAGGAGGAGCAGATGAAGAAGATGGAGGAAGATGGAGAAGACATTCAGGGAGGAAGCAACTACCTGAGTGACGACAACGACTTCGAGGAGGATGAGAACACCGAGGGGGAAGACTACGACTTCCTGGACGACGAAGATGATGACCACACCCCCATCGATGTTGATGAGGATGAGGAGTAGTTCACTTATGCACTATCGTAGGTGTGAGTTGTATCTCGCCCATGTATCGTAGTTTGGAGAAGAAGGGTTCTTAAAACCCTTAGTGTGTAAGCTTGTAATGTGTGTTGTTTGCTATAAATGAATGTATGTTTGTATCATCATGAAAAGACTTCAAGTTTTAAGCTTTTGAACTTAAACACAAAACAAGCCATAGAAAATTTCCCCCTTATCTCATGATCAATCTCAATGCTCAGATGGCCCCTCCAACTCGCAACGCGAATCAAGACGCTATGATGCAGATGTTGCAAGTTATGCTGGAAGATAGAGAAGCAGAAAAAGCTGAACGGCAAGCCAACCTAGCAGCACTTCAACAGCTTGCCAACAACAATCAAGGCCACCATGATCATCTAGGATCCAAGCTCAAGAACTTCCAGAATACCAACCCGCCAGTTTTCAGCAAGACGGAAGAACCACTTGATGCAGATGATTGGCTCCAAACTATGGAGAACAATCTAGAAGTAGCTGGAGTTGAAGAGAATGAGAAGGTGCTGTTTGCCACACACTACTTAGCAGGACCAGCAAGAGCTTGGTGGACAAGCACCCGTGCCATGAACGCAGGACAGTTTATGACTTGGACTGATTTCAAGCTCAAGTTCAGCAAGTACCATGTGCCCCCGGGTCTGATAAAGAAGATGAGAGATGAGTTCCGTGAACTGAAGCAAGGCCGGATGTCCGTGGTGGAATACCGCGACAAGTTTCTCACACTATCAAGGTACGCCCCGGATGAGACCGACACTACTGAGAAGAGGAAGGAAAGGTTCCTGAACGGACTGCATGATGAGATGCAGCTTGTGTTGATCAACATCCCCTTCGCCGACCTCGAAGCCCTTGTGGACTCCGCCATCCAAATGGAAGGCAAACTGCACCAAGCCAGCGAGAACCGCAAGCGCCGCATGATGAACCAGAGTGGATCAAGCCACCCACAGAAGTATCGCCCTAGTTCAAGCGGAGGTTTCACTCCGAGGAACAACAAGCCACCAATGCAGAACTCGCGCCCCGGTTATCAGAACCGGAGTGGAGGAAACTCGAGGCCAGGAGGCCACTACAACAACAACAGCAACAACAACACCAACACCGCACCAAGGACCGGGAGCAATGCAATCCCCGTCGCGAACAAGCAGGACAAGACCACCATCACTTGCTATGAGTGTGGTGTAGTGGGGCATTACTCCAATGAGTGTCCCAAGAGGCTCGCCAAGCTCGCAGGCAACCCCGCACCACCAGCTCAGCAGCAACGCCGTGTCTCCACCGGCAAGAAGTTCGCCCCCAACAACCCGCACAACCGCGGAGGTCGCCTCTACCACATGAATGCTTTGAGGAAGCCCGGGGAAGCACACGACGTGGTGCTGGGTATGTTCTCTGTTAACTCAATACCAGCAAGAGTGTTGTTTGATTCTGGAGCATCGCATTCGTTCGTTACAGAAGATTTTGTGTGCACTAGTAAGATTCAACCAATCAGCTTGAAACATGTCATGGTAGTTCAAATACCGGGATCAACAACTAAAGCTAGAAAATTTTGCAAAGATGTACCCATCAGAATCCATGAAATAGACTTTTATGCAAACTTGATTGTTCTGGGAACAAAAGGATTGGAAGTAGTCCTGGGTATGGATTGGATGGCGAAACATCATGGATTGATAGACTGCGCCAAGAAGGCCATCACCATGACTAGTAGCACCGGAATAATAATAGAACACTTGTCTGAAAAACTACCCAGAAATTTCACCTGCAACCAAAGTGTAGCTAAGCCAACTCTGGATCAAATCAGGGTCGTTTGTCGATACCCTGATGTGTTTCCGGATGATCTACCAGTATGCCCCGGATCGGGATATCGAGTTTATCATTGAGTTAATCCCTGGAACAGGACCTATAGCCCAGAGAGCCTATAGCATGAACCCCGCAGAGTTAATGGAACTGAAGAAGCAACTGGATGATATGCTGTACAAAGGTCTGATTCGACCAAGTGCGTCGCCTTGGAGATCACCAATTTTGTTTGTGGATAAAAAGGACGGTGCCACCCGTTTGGTTACGGATTATCGTAAGCTTAACGATGTCACTATCAAGAACAAATATCCCTTGCCAAAGATAGAAGATCTGTTTGACCAGCTAGCCGGTGCCCAAGTATTCTCAAAGATTGATCTGAGAACAGGTTACCATCAACTGAAGATCCGAGCAACAGATATTCCCAAGACTGCCTTTACCACCAGATATGGACTGTATGAGTACAATGTCATGTCCTTTGGACTGACCAATGCCCCCGCTTACTTCATGAATCTCATGAATAAGATCTTTATGGAATTCCTGGATAACTTTGTCATTGTCTCCATTGACGACATCCTTATCTACTCCAAATCAGAAGAAGAACATGAGCAACATTTGGAAGTGGTTCTAGAAACCCTTAGGCAGCATCAGTTGTACGCCAAGTTTAGCAAATGTGAGTTTTGGTTGAAAGAAGTGGGATTCCTGGGACACATCTTGTCTGCAGGAGGAATTGCTGTAGATCCCGCAAAAATCAAAACCGTTGAGGAATGGACAGCCCCAACCACCCAGACTGAAGTCCGAGCATTTCTGGGATTAGCGGGATATTACCGCCGATTCGTTGAAGGATTTTCAAGCATCGCAAGACCAATGACTCAACTGCTGAAGAAGGACCGGAAATTTGACTGGACTGACAAATGTGAAGAAAGCTTTCAGCTACTCAAGCTCAGATTAACCACAGCCCCAATACTGATCATGCCCGATGTCACCAAGCCATTTGATGTCTATTGTGATGCATCCAAGACTGGTCTTGGATGTGTGTTGATGCAAGAAGGCAAAGTGATATCTTACCTATCAAGGCAACTGAAGCAACATGAACAGAACTATCCAACTCATGACTTGGAGTTAGCAGCCGTAGTGTTAGCCCTGAAGGTTTGGCGTCATTACCTCATGGGTAATCGATGCGAGATATATTCAGATCACAAGAGCCTGAAGTACATTTTCACCCAGAAGGAGCTGAACATGAGACAGCGCAGATGGATTGAATTAATCAAGGATTACGACATGGAAATTCACTACCACCCCGGCAAGGCCAATGTGGTAGCGGATGCCTTGAGCAGACTGCTGTGTCAGTTGAACTCCATGATCACAATAGAGCAACCAAGCCTGTACCAAGAGTTTGAACAATTCAGACTAGAGCTACTGAGCGAAGGATTCTTAGCCAGCATTGAGCTCCAACCCACCTTGATGAGCCAAATAAAGGAAGCCCAGAAGGGAAATGCCAGCATTGACGGAATCAAGAACCAGATAGTTGCAGGAAAGGCACCAGGATTCACCGTAGATGAAGAAGGAGTTCTTTGGTACAACGAACGCCTGTGTGTACCATCAGATTCAGAGTTGAAACAAGTCATTCTGAAGGAAGCTCATGATACACTGTATTCCATTCACCCCGGAGGAACCAAGATGTACCAAGACCTGAAGGAACAATTCTGGTGGCACGGAATGAAGCGAGAAATAGGAAGCTACATCACCAAGTGTGATATCTGTCAACGAGTCAAGGCCGAACATCAACGACCCGCAGGACTATTGCAACCTTTACAGATTCCTGAGTGGAAATGGGACTCTGTCGGTATGGATTTTATTACAGGATTGCCCAAATCTAGCCGAGGAAATGACTCCATTTGGGTAGTCATCGATAGGTTGACTAAGGTTGCACATTTCATCCCTGTCAAGACCACATACCAAGGCCCAAAGCTAGCTGAGTTATACATCTCCAGAATAGTCAGCCTGCATGGAACACCGAAGTCCATTGTGTCAGATAGAGGATCACAATTCACCTCAAGATTCTGGCAGAAAGTGCATGAAGGACTAGGAACCCGACTAAATTTCAGCACAGCTTATCACCCGCAAAAGCGACGGACGAGCATCGAGAGAGTCAACCAGATCTTGGAAGATATGTTAAGAGCACGTGTGCTAGAGTACGGATCCAAATGGGAAGGCTGCCTACCATATGCAGAATTCTCCTACAACAATAGCTACCAAGCCAGCTTACAGATGGCCCCCTTTGAAGCCCTGTACGGAAGAAAATGCCGTACCCCTCTGAACTGGTCGGAAGTCGGAGATAGTCAAGTCTTCGGCCCCGATGTTCTCCGCGAAGCCGAAGAAAAGGTGCACAAGATCCGTGAGTACCTCAAGACCGCTCAGTCAAGACAGAAGAGCTACGCCGACAAGAGACGCCGAGAGATGACATTCGAGATCGGAGATTTTGTGTATCTCAAAGTCTCACCCCTCAAAGGAATGCAGAGATTCCAACTCAAAGGAAAGCTCGCCCCCAGATATGTCGGACCTTTCAAAATTCTGAGTCGCCGAGGAGAAGTCTCATATCAGTTGGAACTGCCGGAAGAGATGTCCGCCATACACAATGTGTTTCACATCTCACTGCTACGGAAGTGCCTAGAAGTGCCGGAAAAGACCGAAGTATTCAAGAACATCGACCACAGAGCCATTGATATCAACAAGGATCTAACCTACCGCGAAGTGCCGATTCGCATCCTTGAAGAAGCATTCAGGACCACCCGCACCAGAAGTATCAAGTTCCTGAAGATACAATGGAGTAATCACACCGAAGAAGAAGCAACTTGGGAACGTGAGGAAGATATGAAGAAGGAATACCCAGATCTCTTTAGTACCTAGTTTTCTCTAGATCTCGGGACGAGATCTTTTGTAAGGGGGAAGGGTTTGTAACATCCCAAGTTTCAATAAAATGAACAAGAGAGAGAGAGTTCAAGAATCCAAAATTTCAGAGCCAACAAAAACTTTTTCTCATCATATAGGACTATGCATATTAGCTCACTTTATTAATTTTTTTTGAATGTGCTTTTGCCATGATGCTTGTTTGTGTGTTACTCTCATTCTAAAATCCTAGCCATGATCCCTTGATCAACCAAAGTCAAATAAAAATGAAATAGAAAGAAATTCTAAAAATCCAATTCACACTCACATAAGGCCTATGCCATTTTTACAAATCTTTGATCTAGGCCAAATTGGTTTGCACCATTACTTGTAAATGGTTACTAAACACTTATTAACACCTCTGAAATCAAGCCAACTCAATTCAAAACAAATTTGAATCAAAATGGAGCTCACATGTGATTATGGTCATATGTGCCATTTTTACCCTGATGCCCACTTTGAGCCCCTGGATTTTTACTTTTCACCTCTACACTTTGTCAACTCTCTGCACCTCATCCAAGACAACATCAAGCACTTCAACTTTTCCCAAAACCACCACCCCAAATTCCTTACCAAATTCAAATGGGAAACAAGCAAAGTTGGAACAAACTCACATATGCAAGATCATATGCAAAATGTGATTTTGCATCTCAATTCCATTTTGACCACCACCACCACCAAAATGCTCCATTTAATATTTGATTACAACCCACCAAAAAGAATTTCAAAATTCAAAAATTATTTTCTTGCGGGCATTAAACCAAACACCTTGCAGGCAGGGTGAAAAATTGAGCCCATACTCCATTTTTACCTTGGACTTGGTCCAACCTTGACCCTCCCTGCACCCTGGCACCTCCACTTACCCCTCAACATCAGTCCCAGCCACTGTACCCCCTCCACTTGACCTCCATGACCATGGCAGGGCCATGCCCGTGCTCACCATGCCATCCCCATGTCACCTCCCTCTCTGGTCAGCTCAGCACCACACCACCATGTCTGGCAGCTCCCTCTCACCTCCCTGAACACGCCCGTGCACCCCCTTGACCAAGACCACGCGTGCACACGCGGGCATTGGCGCGCCCAGTGGCACCCAGAACGCGCCCATGCCGCGCCAGAGCGCGCATGGCGCCAACCCTGGACACGCCTGGGCGTGACGACGCCCACGGCCCTGCGTCCCCTCCACCCTTCCTCTCAGCGCCAGTCGACGCACGACGACTCGCTGAAGCGCCTGGACACGTCCACTAGCCCGCGGGAACGTCAGCCGTGACGACCACGACGACGCCTGCCCGCCATGGCCCGAGCACTCCCATCAAGCGCGCCAGCGCCACAGAGCCTCTGCGGAGCCACGATCACACTCGTCACCTTCGCCAGTGCACCAGCAACACGCCGAGCCCATCCCTTGCCCCTTGGCGCCCTTGGAACGACGACGCCGTCGACGACTGCCGCTCCGCCCCACGGCCACCCTTCACTGCTATAAAAGGGGAGCTCTTCTTCTCAAATTGGACACACCATTCGCTTCTCCTCCTCACACCACCCCTCTTCGACCTCTCCATTCACTCGATTAGCCACTCCGCCGCCCCAATCGCTACCTCATCGCCGCCGCCAGTACACGGAGCCCGCCGGCGAAGGAGGCCACCCCTGGAGGCGAGACTGCTTCAGGCTGCTTCCTCTACCTCGCCAACGTCTTCTCCGCGCTTCGCCGACCCTCGCCGCGCCGCCGGTGAGCCGTCGACCCCCTGCCATCGCCGCCAGTGCTCGCCCTTCTCGCCGGAGACGACGACGTCTGTCGTTCGTCCGATCCGATTCTAATCCTACGGTCCACCTCCCTCGTACCGATTCGGTGTTTTAAAACACACTGACGTGTGGTCCCCGCACTGTCAGCTGGCCCGCTGCGCTGGACGCAGTACTGGGCCGGCCCATTTTTCCTTTTCTCTCGGCAGCCCAGTTATTTCCCGCGCGAGCCCACGGTTTGAATTCAAATTTGGAAATTAGAAAAATACCCTAATCTGATGCAAACTTTGAAATTCCATAGGGATAAATCTACTCGGCCAAATTTTACAAACTTGATATTGTTGGAAAGCTTAGGATTTTATCTACACAATGCCACTGGATAGAACCCTAGATCTATTGTAGAATTAAAGTGACAAAATAAACAAGGCAGGGACTTTTCTGTTTTATAATAATTCTTAAAAATCAACCATAAATGCTTTTCAATTAATTCCACCTCCAATAATTCACATTTCACTTATACTAATTGTTTCTACAAAAATATGCCATGCTTACTTTGAATGATCATGGCTTAGTTGATTTAAATGACTTTATGGCTATTTCTAGTCAAAGATATTGTCCAAAACTATTAAGAAATCTTATGAGAGAGTTTCTCTCATTTAAATCTTGTCACCACCATTTCCAAATGAAGTAGAGACTCAGGTAATTTAGGTCTCATAGGAAATGTTGGTGATATTAACTCTTTGTTATGCTAGAATTAAATTGTATGAGGTGCTCACCTCATTTAAATCATTTTCTCCAAATGATAAGTGTGAAGAGGTTGACTTGGGTCAACCTAGGTCACATATTATGCATAAGAGAAATTAACTCTTAATAAGATAATGAGAGGAAATTATTTCTCTGAATAATGCAAAGTAATATTTAAGTCTAGTATGAGAGGAATTTATTTTTCTTAAATAATAAGAAAAACACATCCACCAACTTAATAGTAATATGTGATGCTAGTTTAAGTGTGTGAACCATGTTTGTGCCTAGTTTAGTAAATTAGTTTGGTGTGATGATTGTGTACCCCGTATTCGTATTTTAGACGCTAGTACCGAGGAGTACCAGGAGGAGGAGGAGGTCTACTTCCAAGAAGAAGAAGACCACTTTGACCAGTTTCCCAACCAAGGCAAGATAATACTCTTGCAAAGTGCAAAGCTCACCATGAGCAAAGCATTACCCCATTTACTTTATGCTTATGATCCTATTTCCCAGTTTTACTTTACAAGCTTTATTTACCTTTGTTTTATCAAAGTACTTCTTGATTTATGATTTACCTGGTTAGTATTGAGTTAGTACAAGAGTATCAAACTTAGCCTAGAAGCAAAGCAAATACTTAGCACCCCTCATACATAGTTGCTAGTGCTAAATTAAAAATGACTACTCTAGATGGGAACATGTGTTTTGAAATGATGATGGTGAAAACCTTGGAATGATGAGTCATTTCCATTGAAAGATTTTGAAGGTGAATATGACACTGAATTTTTGACTTGGTGATTTTTGGCTAAGAACTGATGATTGAATTGGATGCGATACATTACCAATATTAAGTACCCCCACAATACCTGATTATGGGTAGGGCTTAGCTGGAAATTTATGTGTCTTAGTATGGGTTCCCTCTGACCACACATCATAGGGGTTATGCTTGAGGCTGCCTCCGTTGTTGAGAAATGATGTGAATTGAGGTGAATTGTACGGCCAAGCCCTGTGCAGTTCCCGGGTTAACAGTTGGTTTTCACCGGGAGGCCAAGCTCATGGGGAGAGGTGCCTATACTAGGGTGTGTAAGTGAAAGGTTAACGGTTGATGATCCGCGTACTGAGTTACGATTATTCGGGGTTTTATCCCTGACGGATGTAATCAAATGTTGTGGCACAAGTGTGCAACCTCTGCAGAGTGTAGAACTATTCGAATAGCCGCGTCCGCGGATATGGACAATTGGAAAGGCCATACGTTTTCTGTCATCAGAATTTATATCTATGTGACTGGTGTTTTGAACTTGAACTTGAAGGGTGACTTGAATTTGCATCACAACAGAGTTGTGGGAATGACACTAATGTTCCCACTTGAGTTAGTTAGCACATGAGGAGTTGTTTACGAAAAGGTTTATCAACTAAAATTGGCTTTATGCAAATAAACTTAGAGCTTAGAACACTCTCAATAGTAATGCTAGTACTTACTTTAGTATTAGATTGCGAGTACTTAAAGTACTCACGGCTTTGTCCCTGGCTATTCAAATGGCCAGAATATGAAGCCGAGCAGCAGTACGAGGATGACGATCAGCAGGACGTCTACCACAACTAGGAGCTTCTAACGTCAAGCGTTGGCCTGTGGACTAGAGAGTCCTTGTATCTTACGATTCCGCTATGAACTTGTGTTTGTTCGTTGATCATTAGATCAACTATTCGTGTAATATGGATCATGTGATTCCAATTTGTAAGACATTATGGTTTGTAATGAATGATGACTGTGATACTTAACTATTATGCCTCGCAACAACAATTTCCTGGGATTGCGATGTATGACATAATAGGCATCCGGACTTAAAAATCCGGGTGGTGACACTATCTCATCATCCTCTTGGGCGGCATGCTTATCCTTTTTCTTGCCAGCAATAGACTTGGTTCTAACCCGAGCTGAGCTGCCAATGTCAGTACCCTGATGAGCTTGAGGAGGTGCGCGACTACTAGAACGGCGGGGAGGATCAGCAGTCCTTCCTCTCTTGGCAACATTGCCACGTGGCTCACCACTCCAACTATCTGTGAATGAGAAAATAAAGCAAGGATAGCAATGGGGTAAGTGTACATGTCATCAGTAAGAGGGAAGCCAAAAGAGCATAGCATATATCCAAGTGTAGTGATGAGATTGTGCGAAAACTGGGCAACCCGGCGCACAGGCCGATCCAACCGGACAGCAGACCGGACGGGTGTAATAACCCAGAACATAGGAACAATGAAGGGTAGATTTAGAAATGGGATGTGCATTTCATCGCAAAACGGGGGAAATTTTCGCGCCTTATTGCAACTAAACCTAAGAGGGATCGAGGTTCTCTCTCATTTTGCACTTAGGGTTAGGCAATGTGAGTTAGGGAAATTTCGACATGATCTCTTTTGTATCTTGTTGATTTGGGGAATTGATTTCATTTGACAAGTAAGATGCATTTGGAATATTAAACATTAAGTATAAATGGATATGGAAATTGAATTCACAATTCAAAAACAAATTATGAATTCAAATAACTTTGAATTTCAAAGTGAATAATAAATACAACATTTATTCCAGAATATAAACATTACACAAATCAAAAGCTCATAAGTAAAATTTGAGCTTTATTGATATCACAACATAGATTACATTGTCTTTACAATATTCTTGATACAAGAATTGATGAATAATAAACAGAAATGAAAATGAAGATTACAATATTGCTCCTAAACTAAAACCTAGACTAAATGACTTGAAGTATATCTTCATGGTCATATTCATCTTCAAAACCTGCAAAATAAAACACCAACACTAGACAAGGATTATGTATTACACAAATATTCAGTTTGGACAGACACCAAGTGTCATGCACACTTGTGCTTGTCCAAAACCAAGGACAGCACAAGATAAGGGCAACAGCAGACCAAACCTGAGCACCACCAGGGGCTCAAGTTTCAGCATATGAGAGCACACAGCTCATGTGTGCTGGGCAGGCCACATCAAGGCAATGCATCAGCTTAGTCACAAAGCAAGCCAGGCTTGTGTGTCATTGCAAGAACAGAAGTAGAGTTCATATAAAAGGGGCACAAACCCTAGAAATGATAACTGATCGACCAGATAAGGATTCACAAGGTAAAGTGAAGGTAGCACAACATAGTTCATCCAGTTCTTGCTCAAGAACAGAACCAACACACACAACCACTCAACCACCAGAAATCATGGTGACCTGAGAAGATCATCCAAAACCTGGAGGTGAAGGGCTGTGACACAAACCACAAGTCTGCATCAACACAAAATTTCACACTAGGAGCTGGAACAAGGTATACCAAATACCTGGACAGATCCAATGGATCTGATCCATCACATATGCATGAAATAAGCATGGGATGAGCAGATGCTCATATGGGTAGATCATCACTTGGTTTTCACCAAGGATTACTGCCAGTCTAGAAGCCACTAAAAACAGAAATCATCCAGATACAGATCTTGTGCACAGAAACTAGCAAACATGCATAAATGCACACACTAGCAAAATCTCATGCACAGATAGCACCAGTAGATGTATTGCAAGGTTTAGCAGCTAACCAAGACTACACAGAAAATCCTAAGCATGCAACCATCAGGAAACCCTAGATTTCTTCACAGGCAAGCATATTGGCATTCATATTTATTATGATCCCCAAATATGCAAGCAAAGATGAGTAGCCAACAAGATCCAACCAACCATGTGAGCAACCAGTCAGTAGAAAGGCTACTGAGGTCACAGCACACTTAGAACCATCCCAAGGCCAAGCCAAATACAAAGCATCACTAACCAGAAATGGATTCAGACTCTATTTGCTTGTAAAAGAATCATGAACAGCAAATTCATATACAAGCAAGTAATTTAATCATCACTGCATAAGCAGTTCATCATAATTTAATTAATACAAGCATGAATTTATCACAGATCCATGCTAAGCACTGACAGTAGCATACTATTAAGCAACACAGTTTAATCCTTAGCCACTAGAGCAAGTCTAGGTAGCTAAGATGAGCAACAGCACAAGTAAGCAACATCATAGTGATGCTTGAGCATCAGCATCACAAGATAATTGAATCACTTAGTCACAGTATTAGCCAGTAAGCTATCTCTGACAATCAATTGATCAAATGGATCAATTATAGCAAGCCAAGCTACCCAGGGAAGTTAGCCAACAAGCAAGGAATGATCCAATGGATCATTGGCTTGCATAGGAAGCACTGAAGCATATCACAGGCATCACTGGCCTTCACAAGTGTCACAGAGGCATAGCAGTACACCTAGACAAGCAAGTATAATATGCCAGTAAGCATAGCAAGCTCATAAGCATGAACAGCATGGCATAGCAAGCAGTAAGCAAGCAACACATGACATGCACATCCAGCAACACACACTGGCCAGTACCAGAGATTGGTAAATTGGCCAGAGCTTGCAGAATATGAAAGCACAGGTAGCTTAAGCAGCAGTAGCAAGGCTCTACATGATCACAGGATCATCAGAGAGCAGTAGAACAAGAGAAGAAGAAGCACAAAATCTTGGGAGGCGCACAGGCATGGAGAGGAGAAGGAGCAGAGCAACTTACATGCGCACAGTGGCGAGGCTATGGCATGGCGAGGCGGTGCTCGCGCGGCCATAGCAGCTGCAAAGCCGAGGAAGGCGCGGCGTTACGCCGACGAACACCACCACAAGCGGCACGGCACGGAGACGACGGCACAGGCGCTGCGAGCAGCACCCGCGCCAGGTCGGTCTCGGAGGCGCACACGTCGACGGCGAGGGCGAGAGCTCGTCGGAGATCACCCAATCGCCCTAGGCGATTCTCCACGAGATCCAGAGAGGAGGCGATTCGCCAGGAGAGGAAGCAATCGGAGAAACCACGCGGACAGATCGATAGATCGTCTCGCGGCGGTCCAGATCAGGTAGGTGGCGAGGTAAGGGAAGCACGGAGATGGCCGGAGCACGGCGGCGGCCATGGCAGCGACGCCATCACCACGGGTGTCGCCAGAGGTTAGGGTTAGGTCGAGCGAGTGAGAGGGCCGAGTGAGTGAGAGTGAGGTGGGCCGCTTCGGTGCCACCGAACCCAAAGGGGATTAGCCTTATTGGGCCGTCCCTGGGTTTAGGTAAATGGGCTGGGCCCAATAGGGGTCCAGGGGGGTATTTTGGTCTTTTAACATTTAATAAAAGGCCAGAACTTTACCAAATTTTAATAAATCAAACACAACTCTAAAAATCCATTAAAAATTGGATTAATGAATGAAAAATAAATCTTAACAAGAATAAAATATGAAATGGAATTTATGAAACAAATTCAAAATTATGAATTTTAAGAATTTAAATAATAACTTGGAATTTAAAATTATTATTTCCTTGTAATTAAAATTCAAGGAAAAATCTCAAATAAGTTCAAATACTTATTTTCAAACATTTCAAAATGAAATTCTAATATTCCAAGTCATTTCTATTGAAAAGGGTATTTTTCCAAGAAGAATACTATATTCCTTTTTATTCCAAAAACTATAGGGGTAACTCTATAATTTTCAATTATTTTTGGAATGATTAAGGGAATCACCAAGTAAATAGTTTTACTTTGAATTGTTGTACTTTGTGTGAATTAAAATGGTTTATACTTTTAAATCAATTGTAAATTACTGTCAAAGACATAAATCTTAAACGCAACCCTAAATTGCTATAACTCAGCGGGGTAAAGGGATTCAACATAAAATAATACATCCATGATTGCATTATTTGGATTTTATAACATTGTCCTTACCGGACAATGATGCTTCTCTGAGAACCCGAGGTCCAGGTTCCATCAACTGCATTGAACTGCACTATCTCGCAGTCCACAGGCAAGTTCACCCTTGCTCATGTCAACTTGAGTATTTTCTACTACTTTAATGCAAAGCTATATACTTATCATTCTTGCATCGCAAATGAAATGTTACTTTCCAACTATGAATATGACTATGTGGCTGCCAATGGAACCATGGTATGTGTTGATATGGTGGAGGTTCCATTGCAATGGGTTATATCACCCTAGGATTAAATTACCAATGCCGTCCAGTGATTCTAGCGCCGTACAAATCGCGTTGACCATGAGATCTATAATGGCTCTGGGGAAGCCAGTCGTATCTTTTCCCTTCTGCACGCCAACGGATTGGTAGAGCCGACGGGGTGTTGGAGGCACTGCCGTAGGTTGGGATAGCCTTTTAAATCCCCATCCATTAGTGATGATGGCTCTACGATCTATGAAGGATTGTCCGGAGTACACCATGAGTAAAGCCGTATTATCGGGGGAAGTCTACTGGAGGTGTACGGTTGGACAAAAGGGTGGGTTTGCAGTCGCGGAGAAGGCGGTGTGGGCTTGGATCTTTATACCTGGCCTCACACCAAAGGAAGTGTGAACGGGGGCAAGTCCCTGCGGATGGCAAAAAGGGTGAGATCTCTTGTGGGAAAAGTAACGCACCTCTGCAGAGTGTATCAAATTGTGGCTGTCACTCCTTGTTCCGGGAAGGGAACTGCGAACGCGGCAGGAAAGGAACTCCACGAAGTTCTAATCAACCTGTGAAGACTGACGGGCATAGTTTTCATAATAAAAGCAACCTTTTGAAGAAATGATTTCAAAACATGCATTGACCTGCGATTTCCTGATCAATGGTCATAGCTAGTGCATCAAACACCTTTTATTCTTTTAGAACTTGCTGAGTACCCCTGTACTCACTTTCTTTCGACACCCTTGCTAGACTGTGATCCGGAAGTGGAGGCCATCAACGATGGAGCACCAGAAGGAAGTTACGAGCGGGTCTACGAAGAACCCGATCTTACCGGCGGAGTGGAAGGCGTAGACTATGGGATAGTCTATGGACCAGATGACACGGAGGTGGAGGAGTAGTGACATACCCTAGCATCATAGAGCCGAGCAACGTAGAACTTACCTAAATAAGTTGTTGAGCTCTCTTTATATTTGTTATGAGTTGTAATCGTACTTAAGTAGTATCTTAGGGTGTTCTCATAGGACCTGTGAGAATACCAACTTGTTAAGACAATGATTGTAATAAAGTATGGAGTGTTATGACCTGCAATGTTTCTGTTGTACCACTCTGAGGGATATTGCAAATTGTGAAGAAGTCCCTTCGCAAAGATCATATCAACGACTTGTATACTACAAAATGCAGTGGTATGCTGGGTCACCGCAGCTGGTATCAGAGCAAATGTTGCGACCTTAGGTTGGAAAAACCTAGTATAGGGAAGAAACCTGTAGGAGTCTAGTAGAAATAGTAAAGGATTCTCTAGAAATATGGTGATTATTCACTTGAGAATAGTAAAACCATATATTTTAGTGCGATAATTCTTTATTATAGCTATTATGATGTATTATCACTACTAATATTCTGCTTTTGTATACAGCCATAATGGCGAACACTTTTCCTAAGAGGACTTTGAGGAAGGTTGAGGGATGGCTTGGTGATTATGATGGACCCATAACAGCTCTCCTGTGTGGGATCTTTGAAGGAACTTCATTGTGATCCACGGATACTGTTATCAAGTATACCTACTATGATGGGGAAATCCTAGCCAAGTGCAGAGTATCGGTCCAACTACCGGAAAAACTGCTGATGAGTCGTATAATGCCATACGGAGAAGCCAAAACTATCACCACAGCCTACCACATGGGCCTATTCAAGGCAATCCTTGAGATAAGGCAGCACAAGTCAGTAGAACTGCTATGTTCAGAGTTTTCTCATATACCTCATGCCGAGGAAGATGAGGATCCCACTCTGAATCATTTGGTGTTAGCACACACAAGTCCTGAAGCTGCAGCACCGCACATGGATAGCTGTAAGTCTTTATTGACCACGATGTACCTTTTACACATGAAGATGAGAGGTGAGATTGACCACATGCTAGCTGAGTTCACGGACCCTGATAAAGTCCAAACTCAGATGCGTGATTTGAGGGCACAACCACAACATACTACACCTTTCTTTAGCCTAGACAGCTATGTAGATTTGAGTGACCAGTTATCCCATAAAGATCCACTCACACCCAACTTTGTTCCACATTATCCACATGTGTCAGCATCATATGAGTCTGGATATGGGGGAGATGATTCCGGGGAACCTAAAGCGCTGGAGTCACCAATCGAGAATTCGACTGGTTGGCGTTTCGGGGAACCATTTGGAGATGAAGGAGAACCCATCACTTGTGAGTCAGAGGATGAAGGAGGCGCGGTTAACCAGAATGTTAACCAAAGCTTTGGGCAGGAAGAGAAAGACACCAACTCCATTTCTTTAGATTTGGAGATGGGGTTACCCAAAACATCCCAGTACGTCGTAGGTGAGAGTTCTGGAACTAAGAAAAAGAAGAAGAAGAAGATGAGGGGTCAAGTGAATAGGAATCCTCCATGGATGACAGGAGAAGATGAGCTGTATTCCACTGGGGATATGTATGAGTCTTTATCTAGTTACTTTGGCATGACAGATCTCTGTCTCGGCACTTCGTCCGATTTAGACTACATACCTACGGGAAGAACCTTCATTCCGGACGGTGTTCGGAGGACAAACCGCTGTACCGGATGGACCCCAGGGATGTACGCGGAGGCGAGCTATGATGACGAGGAGTAGAGCTCCGAGGAAGAATAAAGTAATCTAGGTGGTATTGTAATAGAGCGTATTTTAAATTCCCGTTGGCTTGGGCTTTGAGCCAAATAAGTGGTTTATATGTACCACATGTAATATAAGTTTGTGAGTGTGTTATGTATTATACAAAGTATATGCATAATAAATGTTGGTTTTGTATTTGCTTTTTTATTTCATTGTGTGACTAGTTCTGGGCATTGAGTTTAGCTCAGAAAGCATTTGCATGGTGTAATTATGAGTAATCGCTCTTTGTTACAGGACTAGGGGGAAATGGCGTTAGTAGAAACCGAAGAGGCTCGCAGAGAGCGGGAAGCAAGAGAGAAAGAGGAGGCAGATGCAGCAGCTAGAGCAGAGAACGCACCACCACCACCACACCCAATGATGCACCCAGACTTCCAACAGTATATGAGGTCAATGGAGGAAGATAGGAGGCGTTACCAGGAAAGCCAGAGCAAGAACATGCAAGATTTCTTTACCCACGTCATCAATGATAGGGGTAATGAAGGCAAGGGAGTAACACTATCGGACTTCCAAAATGCAAGACCACTACCATTTACATCAGCTCCAGAACCAATGGACGCTGAAGATTGGCTTATGGATACGGAAAGGAAGCTGAAGACCGTTGGTTGCAACGATGAGGAGAAGATCAGATATACCACTTATCTGTTGTCAGGACCAGAAGCGTCATGGTGGGAGAACCTTGTAGCAGTACACCCTCCTGATAAGGTGTTCACCTGGGAGGAGTTCAAGAAGAAGTTTCGGGAAGCTCATGTTCCGGACAGCGTGGTGGAGCTGAAGAAGAGGGAGTTTGAAGAACTAAGACAGAATACTGCACCCATCATGCAGTATGTTCGGGATTTCAACAGGTTATCCAGGTATGCACCCGAGGATGTAGATACGAGAGGAGAAGCGGAAGAAGCGGTTCATGAAAGGCATGAATCCACACATGAAGATGCAACTGAGGTTGGCACGGACTGCCGAATTCCAGGAACTGATTGACTCGGCAATCACTTTCGAGGATGATTACCGGCAAGTCCAAGAGGACAGGAGGAAGAGGGCTCGTATAGAGCCAAGGAAGTACCCAATCAGTAAACCAACACCTGATCGGAGTTTCAAACCCCGATACCGACCTACTACTGGTAATCAATACAACCGGGGAGGTCAGAGTCAGAATTCGATCAGCCAAATCATCTGCAACAATTGTGGCCTAAAGGGTCATTTGCAGAAAGATTGTCAGAAACCCAGAATCATTTGTTATGGTTGTGGGAAGGAAGGACACATCAAGCCGGAGTGTCCAAACAAGGCGTCTTGGAGCGGACAGAGCTCTGGAGGACGAGGTGGAAACAACAACAACAACCGCAACAACAACAACAACAACAACAACAACAACCGCAACTACAACAACAACAACAAGAGGGGAAAGCCTTATGGAAAGCTGAATTGCACATCTTTGGAACAAGCGGAAGAGTCGGATCAAACAGTCTTAGGTACGCTAAGCATTCTTACTCATCCTGGCAAAGTATTATTTGATACTGGAGCAACCACATCATTTCTTGCATTGGAGTTTGTGGAAAGATTCGGGCTTAGATGTTCTAAGTTAGAAACCCCTGTAACTGTTCTATCCGCGGGGGGAACGATCTTAGTAACCCACGTGAAAGAAGCACAAGTCCTAACCATATGTGACTGTGTGTATTTCGCGGACCTATTCATCATACCCATGAAGGACATATCAGTCATCCTAGGGATGGATTGGTTGACGAGAAAATGGAGCGGTGATTAGCGTGGAGACAAAACAGTATCACTTCGCAACTCCATCGGAGGTCGAATAGTGTTCCAAGGAGATAAGTACAGTGAGTTGGAGATCGGATTGGAACTAAATAGCCTGAAGGAAGTGAGAATTGAAGATATTCCTGTAGTGAATGAGTTTAAGGATGTATTTCCTAAGGAACTACCGGGAATGCCACCCGATAGAGAGATAGAATTCACAATCGATCTGATTCCAGGCACAACACCAATAGCACAACCACCATATAAGATGGGGCCAAAGGAATTAGTGGAGCTGAAAGCTCAGATTGATGAGTTAGAACAGAAGGGATTCATTCAAGAAAGTGTGTCACCATGGGGTACACCAGTTATTTTTGTAGATAAAAGAGATGGAGGAAAGAGAATGTGTGGAGATTACAGAAATTTGAACAATGTAACTATCAAGAACAAGTATCCTTTACCTAGAATTCAAGACCTTTTTGATCAAGTTCAAGGAGCAGGAGTCTTCTCGAAGATAGATTTAAGGTCAGGATACCATCAAATCAAGATCAAGAAGGAGGATGTACCAAAAACAGCGTTCGTATCAAGGTATGGACACCATGAATACTTGGTTGTACCATTTGGACTAACAAATGCACCAGCAATTTTCATGAATTTGATGAACAAGATATTCATGAAGTACTTGGACAAGTTTGTGATAGTGTTCATAGATGATATTCTAATCTATTCTAAAGATAAAGAAGAACATGCCAAGCATTTGAAGATAGTTCTGCAAACTTTGAGGGAACATCAGCTATATGCGAAGTTTAGCAAGTGCAAATTTTGGTTAGATAGTGTTGAATTTCTTGGACATGTTATAACCAAAGAAGGCATAGCGGTGAATCCAAGCAAGGTTCAGTCCGTATTGGAATGGAAATCACCTAAAAATGCTAAGGAGATACGAGGATTTCTTGGTATGGCAGGCTATTATCGGAGATTCATAGAGGGATTTTCGAAGATTGCAGGACCAATGACCAAGTTACTCAAGAAAAATACTCCATTTGTGTGGACTGAGGAGTGTGAAGCCAGCTTCCAAACACTCAAAGATAAGTTAACCACAGCACCGGTGTTAGCAGTTCCTGAACCTGGAAAGGATTACACGGTGTATTGTGATGCTTCCAAGAATGGACTTGGATGTGTTCTTATGCAAGATCGGAAGGTAATAGCTTATGGATCAAGGCAGTTAAAACCACATGAACACAACTACCCAGTACATGATCTAGAGTTAGCGGCAGTTGTGTATGCTTTGAAGAGTTGGAGACAATTTCTATATGGATCCAAGTGTGAGTTATACACCGATCACAAAAGTTTGAAATATTTCTTCACCCAGAAGGAATTAAACATGAGGCAGAAGAGATGGTTAGAGTTGATTAAGGATTACGACCTTAAGATCAACTATACACCAGGCAAAGCTAATGTAGTAGCAGATGCCCTAAGTAGGAAGAGTACGGAGGATCAACCTACGGAATGGGAGATTCCAAAGGAACTTCGGAAAGAGCTAGAGGAGGCTCAGATTTTGTTTATTCAAGGTGATGATAAGGGAAGTATAGCAACCATGAGGATTATGGATGAGATGTATTCAGATTTGAAATATGAGATTATCCGAAAGCAAGCGGATGATTTGTTCATCCAAGAGGAAATCAAGAGGATTGGTGAAGGAAGACCATCGGAATTCCATCTAGGGGATTTTGATTCATTATACTTCCAGAAAAGGATCTGTGTACCGGATGATCCAGAAGTGAAGTCAATCATATTGAAGGAAGCACATGAAACCCCTTATTCAATACATCCGGGAAGTACTAAGATGTATATGGATTTGAAGGAGATGTTCTGGTGGAACAACATGAAAAGAGAAATAGCACAATATGTCTCGGAGTGTCATACATGTCAACGAGTGAAGGCAGAGCATCAAAGTCCTGCGGGATTACTCAAACCACTAGAGATACCGGAATGGAAATGGGATGAAATCGGAATGGATTTTGTTACTGGTCTACCAATGACTAGTAAGAAGAAGGATATGATATGGGTAATAGTGGACAGACTTACCAAGAGTGCTCGTTTCATAGCCGTAAACACAAAAGATACTGCAGAAAAGCTTGTGGATATATATGTGAAGGAAATTGTGAGTAAGCATGGAGTACCAAAGAAGATAGTCTCAGATAGAGGTTCAATTTTCACATCAGCATTCTGGAAACGACTACAAGAAGCTTTGGGATCCAAATTGGATTTCAGTACAGCATATCATCCACAAACCGGAGGACAAACCGAAAGAACCAATCAGATACTTGAGGACATGCTTAGAGCCTGTGCTCTGAACTTTGGAGGCTCATGGGAGGACCATTTACCTCTAGCGGAGTTTTCATATAACAAGAGTTATCAGAGTAGCATCCAGATGGCACCGTACGAAGCATTGTACGGAAGAAAGTGTCGATCACCAATTTGTTGGTTTGAAACCGAAGAAAACAAGGAGTTTACACCGGACTACATCAAGGAGAGACAAGAAGTCATCGAGGTGATCCGGGATAGACTCAAAATAGCTCAGAGTCGTCAGAAGAGTTACGCCGACCTAAAGAGAAGAGATTGGGAACCGAAAGTGGGAGAAATGGTTTATTTAAAGGTTAGCCCAATGAAAGGACTTAAGAGGTTCGGAGTGAAAAGAAAGTTAAGTCCTCGATATATTGGACCATTTAAGATACTCAGTCAGAATCGAGGAACAGCTTTTGAGTTGGAGTTACCGGCACAACTAAGTCAAGTTCATAATGTGTTTCATGTTTCACAACTCAGAAAGTGTTTGAAGGCACCAGATGATCCCATTACATATGAAGAAATAGAATTGCAATCTGACCTAACTTATGTGGAAAGACCGGAAAAGATCTTAGAAGTACAGTGGAAGAAGTTAAGAAACAGGGCAATCAAATACTGTAAAGTGCAATGGCAACATCATCCTGAGCGAGAAGCAACTTGGGAGACGGAAGAAGAATTAAGGAAGTCTTACCCCGAAATGTTCAGGTACCAATCTTAACTTCGGGACGAAGTTTCTGTTAAGGGGGAGAGGCTGTAATAACCCAGAACATAGGAACAACGAAGGGTAGATTTAGAAATGGGATGTGCATTTCATCGCAAAACGGGGGAAATTTTCGTGCCTTATTGCAACTAAACCTAAGAGGGATCGAGGTTCTCTCTCATTTTGCACTTAGGGTTAGGCAATGTGAGTTAGGGAAATTTCGACATGATCTCTTTTGTATCTTGTTGATTTGGGGAATTGATTTCATTTGACAAGTAAGATGCATTTGGAATATTAAACATTAAGTATAAATGGATATGGAAATTGAATTCACAATTCAAAAACAAATTATGAATTCAAATAACTTTGAATTTCAAAGTGAATAATAAATACAACATTTATTCCAGAATATAAACATTACACAAATCAAAAGCTCATAAGTAAAATTTGAGCTTTATTGATATCACAACACAGATTACATTGTCTTTACAATATTCTTGATACAAGAATTGATGAATAATAAACAGAAATGAAAATGAAGATTACAATATTGCTCCTAAACTAAAACCTAGACTAAATGACTTGAAGTATATCTTCATGGTCATATTCATCTTCAAAACCTGCAAAATAAAACACCAACACTAGACAAGGATTATGTATTACACAAATATTCAGTTTGGACAGACACCAAGTGTCATGCACACTTGTGCTTGTCCAAAACCAAGGACAGCACAAGATAAGGGCAACAGCAGACCAAACCTGAGCACCACCAGGGGCTCAAGTTTCAGCATATGAGAGCACACAGCTCATGTGTGCTGGGCAGGCCACAGCAAGGCAATGCATCAGCTTAGTCACAAAGCAAGCCAGGCTTGTGTGTCATTGCAAGAACAGAAGTAGAGTTCATATAAAAGGGGCACAAACCCTAGAAACAGTAACCAGTCGACCAGATAAGGATTCACAAGGTAAAGTGAAGGTAGCACAACATAGTTCATCCAGTTCTTGCTCAAGAACAGAACCAACACACACAACCACTCAACCACCAGAAATCATGGTGACCTGAGAAGATCATCCAAGACCTGGAGGTGAAGGGCTGTGACACAAACCACAAGTCTGCATCAACACAAAATTTCACACTAGGAGCTGGAACAAGGTATACCAAATACCTGGACAGATCCAATGGATCTGATCCATCACATATGCATGAAATAAGCATGGGATGAGCAGATGCTCATATGGGTAGATCATCACTTGGTTTTCACCAAGGATTACTGCCAGTCTAGAAGCCACTAAAAACAGAAATCATCCAGATACAGATCTTGTGCACAGAAACTAGCAAACATGCATAAATGCACACACTAGCAAAATCTCATGCACAGATAGCACCAGTAGATGTATTGCAAGGTTTAGCAGCTAACTAAGACTACACAGAAAATCCTAAGCATGCAACCATCAGGAAACCCTAGATTTCTTCACAGGCAAGCATATTGGCATTCATATTTATTATGATCCCCAAATATGCAAGCAAAGATGAGTAGCCAACAAGATCCAACCAACCATGTGAGCAACCAGTCAGTAGCAAGGCTACTGAGGTCACAGCACACTTAGAACCATCCCAAGGCCAAGCCAAATACAAAGCATCACTATCCAGAAATGGATTCAGACTCTATTTGCTTGTAAAAGAATCATGAACAGCAAATTCATATACAAGCAAGTAATTTAATCATCACTGCATAAGCAGTTCATCATAATTTAATTAATACAAGCATGAATTTATCACAGATCCATGCTAAGCACTGACAGTAGCATACTATTAAGCAACACAGTTTAATCCATAGCCACTAGAGCAAGTCTAGGTAGCTAAGATGAGCAACAGCACAAGTAAGCAACATCATAGTGATGCTTGAGCATCAGCATCACAAGATAATTGAATCACTTAGTCACAGTATTAGCCAGTAAGCTATCACTGACAATCAATTGATCAAATGGATCAATTATAGCAAGCCAAGCTACCCAGGGAAGTTAGCCAACAAGCAAGGAATGTTCCAATGGATCATTGGCTTGCATAGGAAGCACTGAAGCATATCACAGGCATCACTGGCCTTCACAAGTGTCACAGAGGCATAGCAGTACACCTAGACAAGCAAGTATAATATGCCAGTAAGCATAGCAAGCTCATAAGCATGAACAGCATGGCATAGCAAGCAGTAAGCAAGCAACACATGACATGCACAGCCAGCAACACACACTGGCCAGTACCAGAGATTGGTAAATTGGCCAGAGCTTGCAGAAAATGAAAGCACAGGTAGCTTAAGCAGCAGTAGCAAGGCTCTGCATGATCACAGGATCATCAGAGAGCAGTAGAACAAGAGAAGAAGAAGCACAAAATCTTGGGAGGCGCACAGGCATGGAGAGGAGAAGGAGCAGAGCAACTTACATGCGCCTGGTGGCAGAGGCTATGGCATGGCGAGGCAGTGCTCGCGCGGCCATAGCAGCTGCAAAGCCAGGGAAGGCGCCGGCGTTACGCCGACGAACACCACCACAGCAGCACGGCACGGAGACGACGGCACAGGCGCTGCGAGCAGCACCCGTGCTAGGTCGGTCTCGGAGGCGCACACGTCGACGGCGAGGGCGAGAGCTCGTCGGAGATCACCCAATCGCCCTAGGCGATTCTCCACGAGATCCAGAGAGGAGGCGATTCGCCAGGAGAGGAAGCAATCGAAGAAACCACGTGGACAGATCGATAGATCGTCTCGCGGCGGTCCAGATCAGGTAGGTGGTGAGGTAAGGGAAGCACGGAGATGGCCGGAGCACGGCGGCGGCCATGGCGGCGACGCCATCGCCACGGGTGTCGCCAGAGGTTAGGGTTAGGTCGAGCGAGTGAGAGGGCCGAGTGAGTGAGAGTGAGGTGGGCCGCTTCGGCGCCACCGAACCCAAAAGGGATTAGCCTTATTGGGCCGTCCCTGGGTTTAGGTAAATGGGCTGGGCCCAATAGGGATCCAGGGGGGTATTTTGGTCTTTTAACATTTAATAAAAGGCCAGAACTTTACCAAATTTTAATAAATCAAACACAACTCTAAAAATCCATTAAAAATTGGATTAATGAATGAAAAATAAATCTTAACAAGAATAAAATATGAAATGGAATTTATGAAACAAATTCAAAATTATGAATTTTAAGAATTTAAATAATAACTTGGAATTTAAAATTATTATTTCCTTGTAATTAAAATTCAAGGAAAAATCTCAAATAAGTTCAAATACTTATTTTCAAACATTTCAAAATGAAATTCTAATATTCCAAGTCATTTCTATTGAAAAGGGTATTTTTCCAAGAAGAATACTATATTCCTTTTTATTCCAAAAACTATAGAGGTAACTCTATAATTTTCAATTATTTTTGGAATGATTAAGGGAATCACTAAGTAAATAGTTTTACTTTGAATTGTTGTACTTTGTGTGAATTAAAATGGTTTATACTTTTAAATCACTTGTAAATTACTGTCAAAGACATAAATCTTAAACGCAACCCTAAATTGCTATAACTCAGCGGGGTAAAGGGATTCAACATAAAATAATACATCCATGATTGCATTATTTGGATTTTATAACATTGTCCTTACCGGACAATGTTGCTGCTGTCAGAACCCGAGGTGCAGGTTCCATCAAGCGCATTGAACCGCACTATCTCGCAGGTCCACGTGCAAGTTCACCCTTGCTCATGTCAACTTGAGTATTTTCTACTACTTTAATGCAAAGCTATATACTTATCATTCCTGCATCGCAAATGAAATGTTACTTTCCAACTATGAATATGACTATGTGGCTGGCAATGGAACCATGGTATGTGTTGATATGGTGGAGGTTCCATTGCAATGGGTTATATCACCCTAGGATTAAATTACCAATACCGTCCAGTGATTCTAGCGCCGTACAAATCGCATTGACCATGAGATCTATAATGGCTCTGGGGAAGCCAGTCGTATCTTTTCCCTTCTGCACGCCAACGGATTGGTAGAGCCGGCGGGGTGTTGGAGGCACTGCCGTAGGTTGGGATAGCCTTTTAAATCCCCATCCATTAGTGATGATGGCTCTACGATCTATGAAGGATTGTCCGGAGTACACCATGAGTAAAGCCGTATTATCGGGAAGTCTACTGGGGGTGTACGGTTGGACAAAAGGGTGGGTTTGCAATCGCGGAGAAGGCGGTGTGGGCTTGGATCTTTATACCTGGCCTCACACCAAAGGAAGTGTGAACGGGGGCAAGTCCCTGCGGATGGCAAAAAGGGTGAGATCTCTTGTGGGAAAAGTAACGCACCTCTGCAGAGTGTATCAAATTGTGGCTGTCACTCCTTGTTCCGGGAAGGGAACTGCGAACGCGGGCAGAAAGGAACTCCACGAAGTTCTAATCAACTGTGAAGACCGACGGGCATAGTTATCATAATAAAAGCAAACTTTTGAAGAAATGATTTCAAAACATGCATTGACCTGCGATTTACTGATCAATGGTCGTAGCTAGTGCATCAAACACCTTTTATTCTTTTAGAACTTGCTGAGTACCCCTGTACTCACTTTCTTTCGACACCCTTGCTAGACTGTGATCCGGAAGTGGAGGCCATCAACGATGGAGCACCAGAAGGAAGTTACGAGCGGGTCTACGAAGAACCCGATCTTACCGGCGGAGTGGAAGGCGTAGACTATGGGATAGTCTACGGACCAGATGACACGGAGGTGGAGGAGTAGTGACATACCCTAGCATCATAGAGCCGAGCAACGTAGAACTTACCTAAATAAGTTGTTGAGCTCTCTTTATATTTGTTATGAGTTGTAATCGTACTTAAGTAGTATCTTAGGGTGTTCTCATAGGACCTGTGAGAATACCAACTTGTTAAGACAATGATTGTAATAAAGTATGGAGTGTTATGACCTGCAATGTTTCTGTTGTACCACTCTGAGGGATATTGCAAATTGTGAAGAAGTCCCTTCGCAAAGATCATATCAACGACTTGTATACTACAAAATGCGGTGGTATCTTTGGGTCACCGCAGCTGGTATCAGAGCAAATGTTGGGACCTTAGGTTGGAAAAACCTAGTATAGGGAAGAAACCTGTAGGAGTCTAGTAGAAATAGTAAAGGATTCTCTAGAAATATGGTGATTATTCACTTGAGAATAGTAAAACCATATATTTTAGTGCGATAATTCTTTATTATAGCTATTATGATGTATTATCACTACTAATATTCTGCTTTTGTATACAGCCATAATGGCGAACACTTTTCCTAAGAGGACTTTGAGGAAGGTTGAGGGATGGCTTGGTGATTATGATGGACCCATAACAGCTCTCCTGTGTGGGATGCTGAAGGAACTTCATTGTGATCCACGGATACCTGTTATCAAGTATACCTACTATGATGGGGAAATGCTAGCCAAGTGCAGAGTATCGGTCCAACTACCGGAAAAACTGCTGATGAGTCGTATAATGCCATACGGAGAAGCCAAAACTATCACCACAGCCTACCACATGGGCCTATTCAAGGCAATCCTTGAGATAAGGCAGCACAAGTCAGTAGAACTGCTATGTTCAGAGTTTTCTCATATACCTCATGCCGAGGAAGATGAGGATCCCACTCTGAATCATTTGGTGTTAGCACACAGAAGTCCTGAAGCTGCAAGACAAAGCACATGGATAGTGTAAGTCTTTATTGACCACGATGTACCTTTTACACATGAAGATGAGAGGTGAGATTGACCACATGCTAGCTGAGTTCACGGACCCTGATAAAGTCCAAACTCGGATGCGTGATTTGAGGGCACAACCACAACATACTACACCTTTCTTTAGCCTAGACAGCTATGTAGATTTGAGTGACCAGTTATCCCATAAAGATCCACTCACACCCAACTTTGTTCCACATTATCCACATGTGTCAGCATCATATGAGTCTGGATATGGGGGAGATGATTCCAGGAACCTAAACTGCTCGGAGTCACCAATCGAGAATTCGACTGGTTGGCGTTTCGGGGAACCATTTGGAGATGAAGGAGAACCCATCACTTGTGAGTCAGAGGATGAAGGAGGCGCGGTTAACCAGAATGTTAACCAAAGCTTTGGGCAGGAAGAGAAAGACACCAACTCCATTTCTTTAGATTTGGAGATGGGGTTACCCAAAACATCCCAGTACGTCGTAGGTGAGAGTTCTGGAACTAAGAAAAAGAAGAAGAAGAAGATGAGGGGTCAAGTGAATAGGAATCCTCCATGGATGACAGGAGAAGATGAGCTGTATTCCACTGGGGATATGTATGAGTCTTTATCTAGTTACTTTGGCATGACAGATCTCTGTCTCGGCACTTCGTCCGATTTAGACTACATACCTACGGGAAGAACCTTCATTCCGGACGGTGTTCGGAGGACAAACCGCTGTACCGGATGGACCCCAGGGATGTACGCGGAGGCGAGCTATGATGACGAGGATTAAATTACCAATGCCGTCCAGTGATTCTAGCGCCGTACAAATCGCGTTGACCATGAGATCTATAATGGCTCTGGGGAAGCCAGTCGTATCTTTTCCCTTCTGCACGCCAACGGATTGGTAGAGCCGGCGGGGTGTTGGAGGCACTGCCGTAGGTTGGGATAGCCTTTTAAATCCCCATCCATTAGTGATGATGGCTCTACGATCTATGAAGGATTGTCCGGAGTACACCATGAGTAAAGCCGTATTATCGGGGGAAGTCTACTGGAGGTGTACGGTTGGACAAAAGGGTGGGTTTGCAGTCGCGGAGAAGGCGGTGTGGGCTTGGATCTTTATACCTGGCCTCACACCAAAGGAAGTGTGAACGGGGGCAAGTCCCTGCGGATGGCAAAAAGGGTGAGATCTCTTGTGGGAAAAGTAACGCACCTCTGCAGAGTGTATCAAATTGTGGCTGTCACTCCTTGTTCCGGGAAGGGAACTGCGAACGCGGCAGGAAAGGAACTCCACGAAGTTCTAATCAACCTGTGAAGACTGATGGGCATAGTTTTCATAATAAAAGCAACCTTTTGAAGAAATGATTTCAAAACATGCATTGACCTGCGATTTCCTGATCAATGGTCGTAGCTAGTGCATCAAACACCTTTTATTCTTTTAGAACTTGCTGAGTACCCCTGTACTCACTTTCTTTCGACACCCTTGCTAGACTGTGATCCGGAAGTGGAGGCCATCAACGATGGAGCACCAGAAGGAAGTTACGAGCGGGTCTACGAAGAACCCGATCTTACCGGCGGAGTGGAAGGCGTAGACTATGGGATAGTCTATGGACCAGATGACACGGAGGTGGAGGAGTAGTGACATACCCTAGCATCATAGAGCCGAGCAACGTAGAACTTGCCTAAATAAGTTGTTGAGCTCTCTTTATATTTGTTATGAGTTGTAATCGTACTTAAGTAGTATCTTAGGGTGTTCTCATAGGACCTGTGAGAATACTAACTTGTTAAGACAATGATTGTAATAAAGTATGGAGTGTTATGACCTGCAATGTTTACATTTGTACCACTACGAGGGATATGGCAAATTGTGAAGAAGTCCCTTCGCAAAGATCATATCAACGACTTGTATACTACAAAATGCGGTGGTATCTTTGGGTCACCGCAACGGGCAGTTAGCGCCGGTTGAGCCAGAGCCGTCTGTTGGCCGGCCGGTTGAGCGGCCGGTCGACCGGGCGGGAACCGGGTTTGTCGATTTGTGAAGTTGTGCCCAGATTTTCTACCACAAATTCATGCAAAAACTCATAAACTTGAATATAGACTATAGCAATATGATGGAATAAGTGCATTGTGTGGTGAGACACTCTAAAGGCATGAGGACTTACAAACCCTAACCCTAACCCTAAAATTTCCCAAAAACGTGTCCAAGTTGTGCAATGTGTGAGGGAGACTAGAGGATTGGGAGAAAGGGAGAGTACATTACCCGAAGACATTGTCCCCCTTGATCAAGAGAACAAGAAGAACACAAGGTAAGGCTTGAAAAACCAAGAACACCAAAATTTCCCAAACTAGCTTGAGAGGGCTCAAATCCTTCGGTGGAGAAGTCCCAAAGAGCCCGATCTATGTTTTGGTGGAGTTTGGGGGGGTTCTTGTGGTGGGAACGGCCTAGATCTTGGTGGAGGTGAGCAGGGCGCCGGCCATGGAGTGTGGAGGTTGGGGAACAATGGGGAAGATGACCCAAGGGGTATCTCTTCCCCAATTTATAGTAGGCTGCGCGACCGGTCGGGAGTCCGGTCGACCGGACCTGGCGCCGGCTGGCCCGGCCCAGGACCCGGTTGACACCCGGTCAACCGGACTATCCGGTCACGGACCCGGTCCAACCGGGCCAGGGACCGGCCAGCCCAGATATGTCTAGTTTTGCCTCGTTTTTGCCCCTATGCTTTGTGTAAACGTGTGATAGTGCTCAAATGATGACATGTACAAATAGATAGATAGATGATGATGAGATGAGCATAGACATGGGGTTGGAAACACAAAGTTCTCTAGGCATACCCATTGGAGAGAAAATCCAAACAAAATGTGAATAGCAACAATGGGCATGATTCGAAGTAGATATCAAGAATCATAAGTCATTTTGGAAATGATGTTCGCAATAAGATCATTTGGCCTTATATAGTCAAAGCAAGTTGTAATGAAGGCTCAATAAGGGGCGGGGGATTACTCCCCCTATGTGAAAGCGCAAATGTCATGTGACCGCGAAGAGACATGCTTGGGTCCATAAAATGACATTGGGTCTATTTATGTTGCACACATAGGTATGCATCGTACCAAGACATGGTAGGATGACTATCCCCATATGTGCTATACCTCTAAGCTAGATAGCAAGATAAATGCAAGAATATAGTGCAAGAAGTTAATCAATCCAAGTTTTTAGGATCAAGAATACCAAGTTCTCTTCTCAAGTTAACAAACCGGGCTTCATCCAAAGGCTTAGTGAAAATATCCGCCAATTGGTAGGTTGTTCCCACATGAGTGAGATCAATATCCTTATTGGCAACATGATCACGTAGGAAGTGATGGCGAATGTCAATATGTTTGGTGCGACAATGTTGAACCGGGTTATTGGCGATCTTAATTGCACTTTCATTGTCACAAAGAAGAGGCACCGTACCAAGAGACACGCCATAGTCTTTCAAGGTTTGCTTCATCCATAACAATTGAGTGCAACAAGATGCCGCGGATATGTATTCGGCTTCGGCGGTGGATAAGGCGGTGGAGTTTTGTTTCTTGGATGACCAACTCACCAATGACCGGCCAATTAATTGGCAAGCCCCGGAGGTAGACTTCCGGTCAACCTTATCACCGGCCCAATCGGAATCCGAATAGCCAATGAGTTCAAAGGTTGACCCCTTTGGATACCATAGCCCGAGAGTACGTAGGAGTGAGAACAAGGTATCTTAGAATCCGTTTGACCGCCATTAAATGGCTCTCCTTAGGAGCGGATTGAAAACGAGCACACATCCCTACACTTAGCATGATATCCGGCCTAGAGGCACAAAGGTAGAGCAAGGATCCTATCATGGAGCGGTATACCTTTATGTCCACATCCTTCTCACCGTCACATGAGCCAAGTTGCCCCTTTACGGGCATGGGTGTCTTCATTGGGCTTGCATTGGTCATGTTGAATTTCTTGAGCATGTCCTTCACATACTTTTCTTGAGAGATGAAGGTGCCTTTTGCAAGTTGCCTCACTTGGAAGCCTAGGAAGAACTTCAACTCTCCCATCATGGACATCTCAAATTTCCTAGTCATCAATAGCTCAAAAGCATTGTTATGATTTGGGTTAGTTCCACCAAAGATAATATCATCAACATATATTTGACATATAAATAGGCCACCCCCTTTAACCCGCTTGGTGAAAAGGGTGGAATCGACCATACCCATGCAAAACCCATCATGTAGTAAGAAATCCCTAAGGAACTCATACCAAGCACGTGGAGCTTGCTTGAGACCGTAGAGTGCCTTATGGAGTAAATACACGTGGTTGGGTCGGCATGGGTCTTCGAAACCCGGGGGTTGAGCCACATATGCGGTTTCTTTTAGGGGACCATTCAAAAATGCACTTTTCACATCCATTTGATATAGTTTGAAATTGTGGAAAGATGCAAATGCAAGCAAAAGACGAATAGCTTCAAGGCAGACTCTGGGAGCAAAGGTATCCTCAAAATCCATACCTTCTATTTGGGCAAACCCTTGCGCCACTAACCTTGCTTTGTTTCGTATGACAATGCCATTCTCATCTTGCTTGTTCTTGAATACCCATTTGGTCCCAATAACATTGATGCGATGATCCTTGGGTCTCTCAACTAGAGACCATACTTCATTACGAGTGAAACACTCCAATTCTTCTTGCATGGCAATTACCCAATCCGGATCAACCAAGGCTTCATGTACCTTGAGTGGTTCAAAACTAGACACAAAAGCATGATGTTGACAATAAGTGATAAGTAATGCATGGTGTCTACGAGTTACCACTCCTCTTGAGATGCTACCAAGGACTTGATCTACTTTCATGTCACTTGCCCTTGTAGCGGCCTTGATCTTCCGAATGGTTCCTTCATGATCAATGAATTCATCTCTTGCTAGTACTCGATCATGAGGGACCACTTGAGCTTGATCATGAGTTGAGGATGTTTCTTGATCATCATCATGGTCTTGCTCCGTGGTATGAGGGTTTTCTTCTTGTTCTTCGGAATGTGAATCATCTTGAGTGGAGGATGGTTCTTGAGTTGCACTTGATGGTTCGGCTTGAGTTGAGCTAGGCTCCACTTGAGCCGAGCTTGATACTTCTACTCCATCATCTTGATCATCATTATGAACTTCCATGGGCCGGATGTGTCCAATGCCCATATGCTTGATGGCACTAGATGGATCATCATTATTACCTGCAACACATGGAACAACTTGCTCCACTTGGGAGCCATTATCCTCCAAGAACACCACGTCACAAGATACTTCAATAGTCCCCGTGGACCGGTTGTAGTATCTATAGGAGTGAGAGTTCTCCGCATATCCAACAAATATACCCTCTATGGTTCTAGTTTCAAATTTACCGAGCTTTCCTTTGTTGTTCTTAACAAGGCATTTGCATCCAAAGACACGAATGTACATGACATTAGGCTTGTTACCGGTAAGGAGCTCGTATGGAGTTTTGTTGTGGAGGGGATGAAGAAAGAGCCGGTTGGAGTAGTGGACGGCCGTAGAGATGGCTTCTCCCCAAAAGTTGTGGGGTGAGTTGAATTCACTCAACATGGTTCTTGCCATCTCAATGATAGTCCGGTTCTTCCTTTCAACAACACCATTTTGTTGAGGGGTGTATGGCGCCGAAAACTCATGCTTGATGCCCTCATCATCAACAAACTCTTGCATGGTGTAGTTCTTGAACTCGGTGCCATTGTCGGTCCTAATCGCCTTGATCTCGGATTCATATGTACGTTGAGCTTTCTTGGCGAAGGTGATGAACTCTCTATGGGTCTCGTCCTTAGACTTAAGGAGAAATACCCAAGAGTATCTTGAGTAATCATCAACAATGACAAGTCCATACTTGCTCCCACCAAGAGTATCATAATGTGATGGCCCAAAGAGATCCAAATGAAGGAGCTCCAAAGGCCTAGATGTGGTGACGATACTCTTGATAGGATGTTTCTTCTTGAGTTGCTTTCCGGCTACACATGCACTGCAAACACGATCTTTCTCAAAAGAAATGCCGGTTAGTCCCACAATGTGCTCACCCTTTAGGAGTTGTTTAAGATTTCTCATGTTAACATGACCAAGGCGGCGATGCCACAACCATCCTTCGTCATGCTTGGCCGCCATTAGACATGTGGAGGGAGAGGAGCTCTCTTTCGAGAGGTCAACCACGTAAAGGTTGTTCTCCACATATCCAACGAGGACCAATTTGAGATTGTCACTCCTAAAGACTTTCACACAATAACTAGTAAAATATGAATTGTAACCGGCATCGGCAAGATGATATATAGAAAGTAAGTTGTAGCCAAGGGATTCAACAAGCATAACCGTCTCAAGGCACAAGTCCTTAGAGATTGCTACCTTGCCATACCCAAGTACCTTTCCCTTTGAATTATCACCAAAGGTAATGCTTGACTTCTTGTTGATGTCTTCAATGAATTGATCAAGCACACCTCTTCCTCCGGTCATATGATTGGTGCATCCACTATCAAACACCCATTTTGGACCACCGGAGGAATACCCCTACAAAATCAAGTAGAGGATTTAGGAACCCATCGATTAATGGGTTCCTTTGCAATGGTAACAATATCTTTTGGTACCCAAATTGAGTACTCTCTATAAGCATAGCCATTAGGAGGGCCAACATAGCTAGCATAAACATCACCATAATAATCAACAAATAAAGCATAGTGATTGTTTGGCCCCGTGCGGTCACCACTAGTGGCTTTGCCCTTTGAGGCCTTGCCATCATTAGTAACCTTCTTATTCTTATCTTGAGCGGGCTTCTCCTTCTTGTAGTTGTTCTTCTTGTTGGACTTGGGAGTATATCCAAGTCCAAACTTTTGATTGTTTGACCTTTGCTTACTCAAGAGGTCATCCAATCCCATCTTGTTCTTGGCGGTGGTGAACTTTGCAAGTTCCTTTGTTAACCTAACATTTTCCTCAAGAATAGATGCTTGCTCACAAGAAGATTCATTAGGATGATAGTTGAGACCATATTTAGTCACCAAGGATTCAAGATATGCATTGGTCAAAACATGCAAAGAGAGTTCCTCTTGTAAACAAACATGTTTCTCAACAAGCTTAGCATGCTCACTAGTAAAGGGAGTGGAGGAGCTAGCATGCTCTTCTACAACCATGGGATCCTTCATTGATCCAAGAGCCTTCTTGTAGGTTTCTTGAAGAAGATCATGGTTCTCTCCTAGTTTCTTGAGCTCATCCTTAACAAGCTTGTTAGCCTTTTCAAGGTGGTCAAGATCCCTAGTGAGAGAAGCATGAGCAACTTCAAGCTCCTTCTTTGAGTCATTGAGCTCTTGGGTCAATGATTGAGCCCTATCAATAGTTTCTAGGTCCTTAACTTTATCAAGTTCATAAGTTTCAATTTGTTGCTTAAGTCCTTGAGATATGCACCTTTCGGTTTTTAGCTCTTGTCTTAGGAGATTGAATCTCCGTTCTTTTTCATTCAATTGATATTCTAATTCCTCAAGGGACTAATCCTTTTCTTTGAGGGAGTCCATCAAGAAATCAAACTTGACAAGAGCTTCACCACGAAGGGTGCATCTAACATTGTAAAGTTCCTTAAGCACGATTAACTCATCTTGATTTTCAGTTTCATCATCAAGGACACTAGATAGAGAAGGTGGAGGTTCCATTACCTTGGTTTCTCTTGCCATAAGACAAGAGCCGATGATTGTAGAGGAGGGAGAGTCATCGGAGTCATCATCTTGAGTTGTTCTTGTCATGAAGGACGAGCCCACATCATTCTCCGTGGGGTAATCCTTGGAGTAGTCATATGTGAAGAGTGACCCGGGATTAGAGAAAGCCAAACCGGCCACTCCGGCCTCCTTCTCCTCATCTTCCTCTTCTTCATCGGACAAGTACTCGGCTCCAACAAAAGCCCTTCCCTTGTTCTTCTTGTATCGATCATTGATTGGGTTTGGCTTCAACCTTGGCTTGACCCCTTTGATGAACTTTGGCTTGTCTACCCTTTTCTCATAAGGGCACTCATTTGCAAAGTGGCTATCTTCATCACAATTGTAGCAAGTTCTCTTCTTCTTCTTGTCATTGAAGAGCATCGGAAGCTTTCCCTTGTACTTCTTGGCGAAGAAGGCAAAGTCGGTACCAATGTCACTAGTTGAGGTCATCTCCCCCCCTTCTTCAAATTCATATTCTTCTTCTTCTTCTTGATCGGCCCTAGCTTTGAGAGCAAGATTGCGTGGCGCTTCATGGTTGTGTGAGGCTTCATCAACACGGTTCATCGCCATGAGTCTCTTTCCCGCTTTGGCCATGTTTTCATTGGCGGCCACATAGGAGACTAGATCATCGGAGTTGAGGTCGGCACTCTTGGTCATGATTTGTAAGTTGAGTGCAAGATTGGTGTCTTCTTGTTTGACGGCAATCATAGAAATGACCTTGGACTTTATAAATGCTTCATTCATCTCAAAGCCGTCATTGTACTTCTCAACACCGAGTCCCTTGACCCTTACTCTAAGAGCACCGAGTCTTGCATAAGCATCGGCCACGGACTCTCCTTCTCGAATCATGAATTGATGAGCCTCTTGCTTTGCGGTCTCATAAAGAGCGGATTGGATCAAATCGGTTCCCTCTTGGAGTACTACGATTCGATCCCACAACTCTTTAGCGGACTCTATGTCATTGACTTGATCAAGGAGCTTGCGGTTGATGCCACTCCTAATCTTGTCACGGGCGGAGGCGTTGAGTTGACGGTTGTAGAATTCGGTGGAGGTCAACCGAATGGGATCTTGTGGCTCCCGGTATCCATGAACAATGATCTCCCACAACTCCACGATGCAGCTGCGAATATGAGATTCCATAGAAGATTTCCAAAAAGGAAAGTGAGTTCCATCAAAATGGGGAACATTCCCACTATGGTTTATATGAGGCATGGGTGAAGTGTTTTTGGGATAGTCATGGTTGACTTCGCGATAGCTCCCTAGTGAGGCCGAAGCCGTACTAGGAGACCCACTAGTCAAGTTCTTAAGCATGGTAGACATTTCTGCCATTTGGCTTTGTAGCTCATCCTCCTTTTTCTTCTTCTCGGCATCATATGCCAAGAATCTAGATTTCATCTCTTTAACCGAAAGGTTAGAGTTTTCATCTAGACCCTCGAATAGTTTTTCCATCTCACTCTTAAGGCGGTGAAGACCTTAATAAGAGTCCAGGCTCTGATACCAATTGAAAGTATAGAGATGGTAAACCTAGAGGGGGGGTGAATAGGTTTCTATAGATTTTAATTCTTTCTTTGCAATATTAGGCTTTGCGGAATAGAAAGGTGAGCCTAATGCAAACTAGGTGAAGCAACCTATATGAAGATACAACTATCTCGAGCACGAAGGCTCTCTCAGGCAGTTTAAATCACAAGTAAGGAGTTCGGTTAGAGATAACCGATAGCACGCGGAGACGAGGATGTATTCCCGTGTTCCCTTGCTTTGCAACAAGGTACGTCACGTTTGGAGGGGTGGAGGTCCCACGAAGGATTCCCCACGCCACGAAGGCTCACCCTATTCTCCGGAGCCTATCCCACGAAGGAATAGCTCACTCACTTGTGGTAGACTTTGAGGTAGCCTCCAAACCTTCACAATCTTGTCCGGAGCAAATCCACAGCCCGGATGCTTCCGGACTCCTCTTGCCCACCTAGAGTTTCCAAGGAACCCTAGGAAGCAAGCTTCTCGATGAATACAAGGGGGAATGAGATTTAGCTTGGTAGAACAGTAGATCGGGTCCTCCTCTAGTGATTCCCCGGAGGGATTTGAGTTTGGGTGGAGGAGGAGGGAGATCGGAGGCTTTTGGTGTTTCTAATAATGGAGTAAGAGAGAGAGAGCTCAAGAACAGCTTGTAGTATGTTGCCTAACAGTTCAGAGGTAGGAGAAGGCCTATTTATAGTGTTCTTCGAAAAATGGCCGTTGGTCACTTGCCACCTCAGCTTTTTCCTCGACAAACCCGGTTGACCGGACCACAAACCGGACAGCCCGGTTGTGAGGCCAGTCGGACTGGGCCAGCGACTGGATCCCTTTTTGCGTCGTCCTGGAGCACTTCGGTTGGCGCCCGGTTGCCGCCCGGTCGACCGGGCTGGGCGCCGGACTCCCCGGTCTGTAGGACGGCTGACCGGTCGGCAACTGGATCAGCTGGCCCTTCGTTTGGAACCCGGTTGCCGCCCGGTTGACCGGCTGCCACGCCGGACTGGCCGGTTGCTGGCCCGGTTGGACCGGGCTGCAGACCGGATTTCTCCTGTAGACCCCTTTTTGATTGTTGTTGAAGTGGGGGGTCTCCTTTAGCCTTCTTGTTCCTTTATACACCATTTATGCCTCATTGCATAATACCTGAGATTATCCTTTTAAACAAATTGGGCCAAATACTTTAGCACGGTGTCATTGTTACCAAAATAATGGATAAGGGTAAAATACCCTTACACACTACCAAAACCTATAGGTCTCCTTTAAAGGGTTTTAATCCTAGGGTCAAAGCATTTGCTCTGATACCAGCTGCGGTGACCCAGCGTACCACTGCATGGTGTAGTACACAAGTCGTTGACATAACACAAGTGAAACACCGTTCCACTCATATTACATCTCTCAGAGTGGTACAACAGAAACATATGCGAGTCCAAGGTATGTCTATAGAAGTACACACGAGCTGTTTACATAAGATCAACACAACCTCCTACTTTACAGTGAGGTAAAACTTCAAATAAAGCTCCAGAAGAACGACTCATAATCTATCTTATTGCTAACTCAAGTTCAAGAGCTACTTGGCTGGCTATAGAAATCTAGCTACTTAGGTGCTAGGATTAGGGAAAGGTTCCCTTCTATTACTAGTCTAGGTTTCCATCATAGCTGATGCAGAAGTTGACTCCATTGACTCCTTTAATTGGATTCTTCATCTTGTTGCAGTTGACATCTTTGTCTTCGAGTTCCACGGTAGTTTCTCCTCCGGTGCCTTGATCTAAGAAGGGGGTTCAAATGGGATAGAATGAGTACGAGCGTACTCAGCAAGTTCATATTAGGAAATAGGTGTATCATGCACTAGCTACAGCCATAGACCAGAAAGTCATAGGCCAATGCAAGTTTTTGTAATCATTTCTTCAAAAGGTTTATTTTATTCTGAAAACTATGCCCGTCAGTCTTCACAGGTTGACTAGAACTTCGTGGAGTTCCTTTCCTGCCGCGTTCGCAGTTCCCTTCCCGGAACGGGGAGTGACAGTCACAATTCTTGATACCCTCTGCTGACAAGGTATTAACTTGTCAATGCCTATGGATTATAGGCTAGGGTTTAGTTGGAAGTAGAGGGCAAGTAGATCTCGAAGGTTTCAGCCGAAAAGTACTCGACGATTATGAAAACTAGGGTTTGTTGAACAATGATTCGATGATCTCCTCGTCCTTCGACTCCCCCTTTATATAGGAGGCGGGGCCGAGGGATTCGTGTTGTACAAGTTTACAGAGTCCGGGACGGTTTCTAACTCATCCCGCCAAATTACAAATAACGCTTCCTATTACAACTCTAACTTTCCTTAATAATATCTTGGGCTTCCGAATCTTCTTATTCTTCGGGTAGTGGGCCTTCAGTAAACCCCGGGTACTATCTTCGGCAGGCCCATTTGGGATGCCTATGTCAGTAGCCCCCGAGATTTTGCTTGAATCGTAGAGTTAAGGAAAATCTCCACCGTTTATTTTTATTCGACAACTTCAATTCCTCTATATTTCTTCTCATAAACTTCTATATTGTACAGGGATAATGGTAGTTGGGGCTAGTTCATCTGACGGATCAGGTACTAGTTAACTGCTCTCGTGGCAATCCGCAAAAACCTACTTCAAGATCACGTCCCTGGACATGACCTCGGGGGTGTAAACTTCGACAGGCGCCGCTTAAGGTCTTACCATTCTGTCGAGTCCCAGTAAAATTTATCGGGTACCTAACGCGTCCGTTAGGATTTTTCTTCGTATCTGTTGATACGGATAAAAGTAGCAGAGCGCAGTCTTCGGCGATGCCACGCCCAACAGAACGGATCTGGGGTCTTACCTTCGCAAATTTGCGGCATTCAGAAATTGATCGCAACTTTGGCGTTCTGAGAATATATTGTCGAGTGCTTTTTCGGCTGTTGGAATAGCACTTTTTATCGAGTCAAAGATGACTTATATTGTTCTCCCGATGGGAGTATATGCAGAGTTAATTATAACTCGAAATATACTCTTTTGCTCTTCTATCTTTCTTTTTCTCTTTCTTTTCTTTCTTCTTTATAATTTCATCGGGCACGCGACAGCGTTCCCGATGGGAGTAGCCCCCGAGGCTACAGCCAAGGATTTGTTCTTGGTTGTAGGCTCCACGCCTCATGCCGCTATATTCTCTTTTTATCTCCCGAAGTTTTATAATTTCTCGGGTGCGCGAACAGCGCTCCCGATGGGAGTAGCTCCCGAGGCTATGAACAAATATTTGTATTTGGTCATAGGCTCACGCCATTTCTATTTTGTCTGTCTAGATCTTTTTTCCTTTTTTCCAAAGTAGCCCCCGAGCATTTGATCAGAAACTTGTATTTGATCAAAGGCTCAGCATTATTTTTTCCATGTCACCTTTTATGAAGTTGTGTAGTCGAATTTTTCCTTCTGCCTAGGTGACGTTATTGCTGACGATAGCCACGATTGCTAGTCAGAATTTTGCGACAAGTCTGCTCTCGCTGCCATGCGGGCCCAATTGATCCACTTTCTTGACACGTCGTGCAGGTGGGGGACACACGTCCTCCGCTTTTTCGGGCACACGCACCGTAACTTCCCCAGTGTTAAGTTACTTTTTTACCCTTGTTGCCACATGGTTATCATCTGTCACACATATTCCTTATCCAACGGTTCGTCGTTTCGCCGCACCCTTATATAAGATTATCGTCTTCCTCCTTGAGCACTTCCACTCGCGCCGTCCCCCCTTTTCTCATCTGCAAATTTCCTCCTGCAATCCACAATCTCCTAAGCTCCTCGCTTCCAAGCTGCAACCCCTGCGCCATTGTTGATGCCACCGCGTCGATTAACAAGGCATAGTACGCCGGAATCCTCCATGGCCGCCGTGGATCTTGGAACGGCGGAGTGGGAAAGATCCAAAATTTCCACTCAAGACGTCAATATGCTGAAGAAGTTGGGGATCAGCAAGAAACCCAAGGCATTGTGCTTCCCCAGTGAGGAGAGCTACCCAACCCCTCCAATGGGGTACCGGGTAAGTTTTGTCGACCACCTCATCCGCGGTCTTTCCGCCCCTATTCATCCTTTTCTCCGCGGACTGCTCTTTGTCTATGGTTTGCAACTCCACCACCTCACGCCGAATTCAATCATCCACATCTCCATTTTCATCACTTTGTGCGAGGCCTTCCTTGGCGTCCAGCCTAACTGGGCGCTATGGAAGCGCATTTTCTTCTGCCGCCGCAATGGCTCGCCCAATGTCGCCTATAATATAGGCGGCGTTGTAATTTCTGTTCGGCCCACTGTCGACTACTTCGACGTCAAGCTTCCTGACTCAGTTCAAGGATGGCGCAAGAAGTGGTTGTACATTCAGGAGGAGAACCACGGATGTGCGGAGGACAACATCCCTCCTTTTGATGGCGCCGAAAAAATCTTTCGCCGCCGCTCATGGGACGCGGAGGCCACCGAAGAAGAAAGGGCGTCGACAGAAACCTTGATGGCTCGTATCCACGAGTTACAAAATACTCGCGGCAAGGAGTTATCGGGTATCCAAATCACTGCATACTTTCTTAGGACTAGGGTGCAGCCGCTTCAGGCTCGCAAGCATCCTCTCTGGAAATATGCCGGCGACAAGGACGTAGATCGGCTGTCGGTGAATTTGGAGGTCAAGGATTTAGAAAGACTTGTACGAAAAATTTCATCTCTCAGCAAAAAAGATGCTGTCCCTTCTTCTTGTCGAGTGACGCCATTCAGCGCCGCCAATCCACTTCCCGAGGTAATCTTTGTCTATTATCTTGTTGTTGCTTTGCTATATTTTTTGTAACTTTATTTCTGATATCGGTCCCTGTTTTTATTTTGCACAGAATCATCCAGACCTTGTCTCGCTTCCTCCTCTCCCTGAAGGTGGAGAAGTCGAAGAAAGGGCCATTGTCACTGATGACAATCAGGAAGCTCCATCTTTTGTGAATGAACCCGTGGATTCTCGAAAATCTGCGGGTTCTTCCGAGGGTACTGCGTCGGCACAATCTCCTCCTCCCGCTGTCTCCCCGAAAGGCAAAAGAAAAAGGAATGATGTCGAAGATTCCGGCACTTCCAAAGCCGAAGGAGTTGATCCTTCACATCAGAAGGCGGCTTACGATCCATATCTTGAATCCCTCATCAGCTCGTAAGTTATTTTTATTTCTCCTTTTTTCTGTACTCGAAATGTTTGTCTTGTCTTGCTTTTTATGCCGTCGAGTTTTAATCACAGCGATGATGAGGAAGAAATACCAACTGTTGACGTGGCTCCTCGGACGAGCACGTCACATACTTTGCTTGCCTCGGATACGCTAGTTGAAGGAGAAGAAAACTCGCCTCCTCAACGAGACGTCGTCACCACTACTCCGCCATCAAGCCCCCTTGCTCCTTCACCAAAAAGGACAGGGATTGAAACGATTATTGAGCCTGCCCCTCAATTGGGTAGCTCTTCTACTCTGCTCTTGGATGATGTAAGTTTTTTTTTATTTTCTTGCCGATATCTATATTTCCTCTATTTTGCTTTTTCACGCCTTCACTCTTTTTTCATACCGATGTTTCTCTTTCTTTGTTCTTCTTTGACAGCCCATGATCAAAGAGCTTATCCGCATCGGGTCCCAATTCATTGGGTACCGTGAGTATGCCAGCAGAACTGAAGGTGATAACTTGTTTTGCTGTTGTTGTTTCTAACTTCTTGCTCCTGTCGTTTGTCGCAATTTTTGACCTTTCTTTTTTATTTCGACAGAGAAACTTGCAGAGGCCAACAAACGTGCCGACGCACTTGCTCAAAAACTGGAGCAAAGTGAAGCGGCCCGCAAGAAAGCCGAACTTGTTGCTAGCGAAGCCAAAGCAGAGGCTGATGAAGCCAAAACAAAAGCTGCTAGTGTCGAGGAACTGCAGAAAAAACTTGAAGATGCTGAAACTGCTTTAATCGAGCACAAAGCCGCACAGGCCACTCGTGACCAAGGGATCCTCAAGCGCCTGAAATCGCAAAGTCGACGCATTCAGGGTAATGTTATCGATCCCTTCTATTTTTTATGGGACCTGCTTTTTCCTTGTTTTTGACCGGCGTTGATTCCCTTTTGCAGGTCAAACAAACCAAGAGTTTGAGCTAGAGAATCCCGACAATGATCCTCTCCTAGATACACTTTCTTATCTGGAGCTTCATGGATCCGAAATTCGTGAAGGCGTGGCGAATGCTGACGCGGGACTGTCGGCGCTGTTTCCCTACTTCTTCCCGAAGAAAGAGGAGCCCAAGACTTTCCTTGCCCTTGCCCAGAGCTTCAATTCATCAGAGGACCTTGGACTGAAGATGCGCCAGGAAAACATGAAGAATGCTGTCGAGAGTACTGTTGCCCTGGTCGCTGACAGCCAACAAACTGTTGATTGGATGAAGGTTGGCGACACCGATCAGATAGAGCAGTCAAGATGGAGGTCGTTGATTAAGGTAGCCAAGCCCCACACGAAGAAAATCCCGGCCTATCTCGGGATCAAACCAGCTTCAACTCCTAGCTCATCAAGGCCGGAGGTCTAGTTGCATGCCTCTTTGTTTTTTGCTTTCTTTGTCTCTTTTGCCCCTGTCGCCAATTTAGCTGTGGCGACCATTATCCTGGTAGCCCTTTTGGAGAAACTTCTTTTGTAATGTCTGTGTAAATTTGTCTAGAAATTAATGAAAATTCCCTCTGGCATTATCATTGATCCTGGCGCTTTCTTTTCCAGTTAATATTTGACAACTATTCGACCAATCCTTGCTCTGCTGATGCTTCACCTGCTTCTTCCTTCTCGAAGAAAATGCTAATCGATGATAACCCTCTCGAAGGTTCTTCAAGCAAACATTTGTCGGAAGATTTGCAAGAACTTCGACAACAACTTCAATCCATGAAGAAACAAACTCTTGCGATGATGGAAAAATCTCGACAAGCGTCCGAGAGAGAGGAAATTGCTCTTCAACAGGCAAAAGAAGCCATCGCTGCGAAGGATGCTTTGTATTCTTTGAAGCTGCTGAAGCTTCTTCCCGCGAGAATTATATGCTTCAGCTAATGACTGATGCCAGTTTGGACATGACAGGTATGTTTCCCGCTCGTAACCATATTGGATATTATTCTTCATCATTCGTTCCTTGATTTTTTGTTTGATGTGTCAGGCTCGTTTCTGGATGCTGCTGCCGAAGACCAACGTGCTGAAGCTCGAACCACTGTTTTGCTGAGACTAGCTGCGCAACATGGGTCTAATTTTTGGGTTACTCCTGAGCGCACCCGCCAAATCGTCAGATTTCAAGATCGCGCGGCTCAGGTCCGCGATTTCCTTGACTTCTGTATGAAGACTTTATTCTTAGTTTATGGAACCATGTTCCCTCGGAACAAAATGCCAGAAACCCTTCCAACTTTAATGGAGAAATTTCGAGATGCTCCTCGAATCCATGGCTTTGTGCGAGCTCAACTTTCTGCTGGCGCAAGATTTGCCATGATGATGATAAAAATTTGTCATCCAAAATTGCCCATAGATCAAATTGTTCCTACTTGTTTGGCGAAGATGGCAAAGAAAAAGAGAAATATGGGCAAGATTGACGATTTGGTGACTCCTGTTGCTGAAGATATGATGGATGAACTTCTTCGGATGGATTCTGAGTTCTTCGTGAAGGGAAGCTATGCTGAACATAGTACTCGTCCTTCTACTGAGCGGATAACCATAGATCATGTGCTAGGTTTCCCTTGAAAACTTTTTCCTCTTCTTTGCTGTATTTCTATCATTGATACATCTTTGTGTATTTTGTAAACACAATCTATATTGTCAAGCTGTGTTTTTGATTACTGAGCCCCCGAACTTTTGGCTGGAGTCTATACTGTTTTTCTATCTCGGAGGTTTTCCCTCCTGTTACAATAAGATATCTCTGTTTTTTCATTGATGGGTTGGAAGCCCCCGAGTATCGTGGTGTCACAGTTCTATATTTTTGTTGCGAGGTTCTTAGACCAAAGTAGTAAGTTTTTTGGCGCGTACACTATGTTTATAATTTTATTAGCTTCCGATATTTGGCGAGGTATTTAGTGTACCAAGGCGAAATATTTTGGTAAGTCTAATATGTCTATATTGTACGTATTTTGAAATTTGAAGGCGTTGAGCCCCCGAGCGTGTCGAAGAATAAGAAATATATCTCCACTATCTTTATTATATTGCAGCACCGCGAGCCCGCCTCATTAAAAACCTTTCCGGTCCCACTCGGTGCCCCGAAAAGGAAAAGAGTGCGTCTGAAAACTCGCGGGCGTTTCAGTACATTGTATTTTTACAGAGAAGGACTATATTTCGACTCTAGGCGTAGAACCGCCTAAGCTGTGCTACGTTCTAAGGGTTTTTCTCGGGAGCCCCTGTCTTCTTATCCTTTATCCTGTACGCTCCTCCTTCAATTACTTCCGTTATGACGTAGGGGCCAAGCCATGGCGACTCGAGTTTTTCAGTACGCTCTTGATTGAGTCGCAAAACTAAGTCTCCGACTTGAAAAGATCTTGGTCTCAAACGTCGACTGTGGTAATTTTTCAGGTCCTGCTGATATTTGGTTACCCTTGATAATACTTCGTCTCGAGCTTCGTCGAGTGCGTCGACATCGTCTTCCAATGCTTTCCTGGAAGCTTCTTCATTATACTCTGTGACTCTGGGGGAGTCGTGCTCTATCTCTATTGGCAGTACTACCTCTGCTCCATGGACAAGGAAAAACGGGGTCTCCTGTGTCGCTGTATTTGGTGTTGTTCGGATGCTCCATAACACACTTGGTAGTTCTTCTGGCTAGGTATGTCGAGCTTTTTCCAGTGGTCCTAATAGGCGTTTCTTGATGCCATTGCAGATGATGCCATTGGCTTTCTCGACTTGACCATTGGTTTGAGGATGTGCAACTGACGCGAAGTGCAATTTGATGCCTACCTCTGCACAGTACGCCTTGAACTCCTTTGCCGTAAAGTTGCTGCCATTGTCTGTGACAATGCTATGAGGTACTCCAAATCGAAAAACGATGTCCTTCACGAATTTTATTGCTGATGCTGCATCTGGTGAATTTATCGGCTTTGCTTCTATCCACTTGGTGAATTTGTCGACAGCAACCAGCAAGTACTCATATCCTCCTGGCGAAGCTTTGTGCAACTTGCCCACCATATCAAGTCCCCATTGGGCAAAGGGCCACGACAATGGTATTGGTGTTAATTCCGCCGCTGGAGAGTGAGGTTTGGCGGCGAATCTTTGACACGCGTCGCAAGTCCTTACTATTTCCTTGGCATCCTCAATTGCTGTCAGCCAATAGAATCCTGCTCGAAAAACCTTGGCTGCAATAGCTCGACTACTTGCGTGGTGGCCACATATTCCTTCGTGTACATCCTTCAGAATTATTCTTCCTTCTTCAGGTGTGACACACCTTTGCAGGACGCCTGAAATACTTCGCTTGTATAATTCCCCTTTGATCACTGTGAAAGCTTTGGATCGTCGAATAACTCGCCTTGCTTCAACTGGATCGTCGGGTATTTCTTTCCTGAGGATGTATGATATATATGCTTGCATCCAAGGAATTTGTACCATCATCACAAGCTCTTGGTCCTCTTCATCCTCCGCGGTTTCTTTGAGGGACGTCGAAGTTTTCTCTTCTTTTGCTTTTTTCTGCACCTTTTTTGGCTTCGTGGATCTCTCCGCTATTTCTTCCCAAAATACTCCTGGCGGGATTGGGAGGCACTGCGACACGATGTTTGCGAGAACGTCGGCTTCATCATTGCTCAATCGGCTGATGTGATTTACCTCGCATCCATCAAACAGCTTCTTGAGCTCATTGTACACCTCCTTGTATGCCATCATGCTATCATTGACCGCATCACATTGGTTCATAACTTGCTGAGCCACCAATTGTGAGTCACCGAAGATTTTTAGTCGAGTTGCACCGCAAGCTTTCGCCATCTTCATCCCGTGTATGAGGGCTTCATATTCTGCTTCATTATTGGATGCGTTAGGGAACGTCATCCGAAGGACGTATTTCAACTTGTCGCGCTTCAGGTGATATAAGTACTACTCCTGCGCCAGCTCCCTCTACTCTCTTGGACCCATCGAAGTTCATGGTCCAGGTTCTCGACAAATCTGGGGGTCCCGTGTTTTGTAGCTCCATCCACTCTGCAATGAAATCTGGCAGAACTTGCGACTTGATTGCCTTTCTTTTTTCATACGTGATGTCCCGAGGGGAAAGTTCTATTCCCCAAAGGGAGACACGCCCTGTAGCTTTTGGATTGTTCAGTATATTTGAAAGAGGTGCTTCGTTGACTACTATTATCGGATGTGTCAAAAAATAGTGGCGCAACTTCCTTGCCGTTGCAATTACTCCATATGCTAGTTTCTGGTACTGCGGGTACCGCTGTTTGGAAGGCGATAAAACTTCACTGATGAAATATACTGGCCTTTGCACTCCATGGAGTTTTCCTTCCTCTTCTCTTTCAACGACTAGCACCGTGCTAACCACTTGGGGCGTGGCTGCAATATATAGCAGGAGAGGTTCCTTTTCCTTCGGCGCCACCAAGATTGGTGGTGTCGAGATTGTGCGCTTTAAATCCTCGAAAGCTCTGTCGGCCTCTTCGTTCCACTGGAATTTATCTCCTTGCTTTATTAGAGCGTAAAATGGTAACGCTTTTTCTCCCAGCCTGGCGACGAATCTGCTCAAAGCTGCGACTCGCCCAGTTAGCTGCTGTATTTCTTTCAACTTTGTTGGCTTCCTCATTGTTACGATAGCTTGTATTTTGTCGGGATTTGCTTCAATCCCTCTTGCTGAAACTAGAAACCCCAGAAGTTCTCCCGCTGGAACGCCAAAAGAACACTTCGTTGGGTTCAACTTCAGGCAGAATTTGTCGAGGTTGTCAAAGGTTTCCTTGAGATCCTCGATCAATGTTGCCCCCTTTTTTGACGTTATGACGACATCGTCGATGTACACTTGTACGTTTTTCACGATCTGTGTCGCCAAACACTTCTGCATCATTCTCTGATATGTTGCTCCCGCGTTTTTTAGACCAAAAGGCATTGTTCTGTAGCAAAACACGCCGTAAGGTGTAATGAACGATGTCTTTACTTCATTTTCTTCTTTCAATCTGATCTGGTTGTAACCAGAATATGCGTCCAGGAAGGAAAGACGTTCACATCCAGCCGTGGAGTCGATAATTTGATCGATCCTCGGGAGGGGAAAGTGATCCTTTGGGCAATGTTTATTGAGACACGTAAAGTCGACGCACATGCGAAGGACCTTAGTGTTTTTCTTCGGCACCAACACAGGATTTGCTACCCATGTGGCTTCTGTAAATATTTCTTTGATAAAACCAGCTTCTCTTAGCCGATCGATTTCGGACAGCATGGCTTTGCGGTTTGGTTCCGAAAAACGCCGCAGAGGTTGTTTGATTGGTCTCGCTAATGGATCCAAGTTTAGGTGGTGCTCGGCAAGTTCCCTGGGTACTCCTGGCATGTCAGCTGGACACCATGCGAAGATTTTCCAGTTCTCATGGAGGAACTCGACGAGCGCGCTTTCCTATGCGAGGTCCATGTCGTTTGCGATGGATGTCGTCTTTTTCGGGTCTGTCGGGTGAATCTGCACCTCCTTAGAATTTTTCTCGGTGTTGAAAGTTGATTCTTTGTTTGGCCTTCCAACGTCTGGCAGCACGTCATAGTCAGTCATACTCCTTGACGCCAGATACTCAGCTTGCATCCCAAAAGTTTCTGATATCCGATGAAAATCTTTATCGCACTTATCGGCTAAGGCGAAGCTTCCTTTGACTGTGATTCGTCCCTTTGGTCCAGGCAACCTCCACAACAGGTATGTATAATGTGGCACCGCCATAAACCTAGCATATGCTGGTCGTCCCAACAGAGCATGGTATTGCGACGGAAAATCCACGACTTCAAATTCCAGCCTCTCGATTCTATAATTCTCTCTGGTTCCGAACTGAACGTCGAGATTGATCTTCCCCAATTATATATGAGTCCGCAGATGACTCAAACGACATGTCGCTGAAGATCTTGGCGAGTTTCTCTCTTGCCCTGGTGCTGACGTAGTGTGTCGACGAAGTTTCTTCTTCTCCTGATTCGGTTGATGATGTATAGCTTGAAAAATCAGAATCGACCGCCGACGATCCCGACGAAATCAGAATTTCGACACGATACGATCCTTCCTTCTCGACGCGAAAGCGAAACCTTCCGAACGTCATCTCCATAGGCTCCTCCAGATACGCATATGCATCCAAACGGGAGGGTGGGTGAGGAACAAAATCGACAGGACCAGCAGCGATCTGTTTACCTCGATCCATTGCGTTGCTTGCGGTTGATGATGTTGAAGATCTTGAATGTGCCATCGAGATCAGATCCTTACGCCTCTAATCCCCACAGACGGCGCCAATTGACAAGGTATTAACTTGTCAATGCCTATGGATTATAGGCTAGGGTTTAGTTGGAAGTAGAGGGCAAGTAGATCTCGAAGGTTTCAGCCGAAAAGTACTCGACGATTATGAAAACTAGGGTTTGTTAAACAATGATTCGATGATCTCCTCGTCCCTCGACTCCCCCTTTATATAGGAGGCGGAGCCGAGGGATTCGTGTTGTACAAGTTTACAGAGTCCGGGACGGTTTCTAACTCATCCCGCCTAATTACAAATAACGCTTCCTATTACAACTCTAACTTTCCTTAATAATATCTTGGGCTTCCGAATCTTCTTATTCTTCGGGTAGTGGGCCTTCAGTAAACCCCGGGTACTATCTTCGGCAGGCCCATTTGGGATGCCTATGTCATCTGCAGAGGTGCGTTACTTTACCCCACAAGAGATCTTAACTTTGTTGCCGGCCGAGAGTATGTCCCCGTCCACACTTCCTTTGGTGTGAGGCCCAGCATAAGATCCAAGCCAATCACTGCCTTCTCCGCGACCCTGCAAACCCACCCTTTTGTCCAACCGTACACCTCCAGTAGACTTCCCCCGATAATATGGCTTTACTAATGGTGTACTCCGGACAATCCATCATAGATCGTAGAGCTTATCATCACTACTGGATGGGGATTTAAAAGGATATCCCAACCTATTGCGGCAGTGCCTCCAGCACCCCACCGGCTCTCCGATCCGTTGGCGTGCAGAAGGGAAAAGATACAGCTGACTTCCCCAGAGCCATTATAGATCTTATGGATAACGCGATACGTACGACGCTAGAATCACTGGACGGCATTGGTCATTTAATCCTAGGGTGATATAACCCATGCAATGGAACCTCCACCATATCAACACATACCATGGTTCCATTGCCCACCACATAGTCATATTCATAATTGTAAAATAATACTTTGCTTTTCAATGCTTGAGTGATAAGTATAGTACTTTGCATATAGTTTGATACAAATAATCAAATGACATGAGCAAGCGATGAACTTGCCTTTCTTGACTGCAAGATTATGCAGGCAAAAAGCTTCGATGCGTGATAACTCCAAATTCTGAAATACCATCATCGTCCGGTAAGGACAATGTTTAAAGAACTGGAAAAGATGCTATATTGCATAGTATGAGATGCAATCGCCCCGAGCGTAACCTAACCTCGATGATTTAGGATGTATGAGTTGTAAAGATTTCTTTAGGGTTGGTTGCACTTTTAGAATGGTTCTCAAACAAGGTTCTTATTAGGGTTTGGTTATATTAGCATCATAACCAAGTGATATAAGACATCATAACAATCATACACATAAAGAATAGTGGTGGAACAATATGTAAAGAACAGTTGTCAATTTTAAGTTCTACAGAACATGGTTGATGATTACTTATACTATACTTCAAAAGAATAACTTTTGAAGAACATGTTAATTAAGAATTAATAAGTATTTCAAATAAGAACTATGGCTTCTATGGTTTGATTGAAATTTGTACTTCAAAAGAATAACTTTTGAAGAACAGGTTAAATAAGAATATGAACTACTATACATAGGAGCTATGTAACTCTAGGGTCTACCATTGAGTTCATTTAGTTTCACTAATAGGAACTAGTTGGTTCTTAACTTGGAATGGTTTCTATATAGCAAGTATTGGTAGGTTTATTGCTATGGTTTCTCATATACATCATATCAAAGGATGGTTATTAAGATGGTTCCATAGGTTTGCTATTAGGTTTACTATGGCTTCACATTTGCTTTCCTAAATAATCTCTAATGGTTTCTAAGATAAGTGAATTATCATTTCCTAAGTAGGGTTTAGTTGAATAGGAGCATATGATGTGATTTGCTACACAAGGTTGGTACTAGGGTTTATCATTATGGTTCTAATAAATTATGATGGTTGAGGTTGATCCTAATGGTATGATACTAAGTATGAGTATTAATGGTGCTACATTTTAACAAGTTAGGGTTTATACTTAGGAAATACTAGTGAATCATATATGTTTTAATTAAGAATAGGAACATGAAATGATAGTCTCATGTGACTTGGTTTATGCTAGTGGATCATGACTTGTATTTGTTGGTCACATAATAAGGTTCTCTATGTGAGGTGAAATTCACATGATCACATGTGATAAACAACTAGGGTTTTAGGGTTTAAAACATTTTGACATGATCACCTAAAATAATGGGATCCAGATTCTAACTTATACTAAAACTAGGGTTCCTTAATTATGATCCAATTCTTAAAGTAACACTTGGTACTAGAATTAATGTGATTAAGTACTTGAAATAAATTTATTAATAATTTTAACATGCTATTAGTTTTTAGAGGGTTTAAGAATTAAAATAATTACTAGTTAGGGTTTATGAATTACCACTAATATTTAAGTTAATACAAATAGGATAAAGAAAATTAATCTTAACATTTTAATTAGTTACTGAATAGTTAAAATTTAAATTTGAAACTTCACTAATTATTGAATTCAATTTGCATTTTAAACAATTAGAAAGACATAATTAATAAAGATAAAAATAAGTGAATTTTTATTTTGACACACATTTTTGTTTTATATTTTATTTGGATAGAGTTAATTTTTGTGAGCATTTTGATATATTTGTCATAATTTTCTGAGTTGATATGAATTTTATATGATTTTGCAAAGTTGCAGCAATTTACTGGTTTTTAAATTAAACAACAAATACTAAATGTACCGATCCGGATTTAACCCTAGTGACCGACAGGTGGGTCCTTTGACCAGGTCAAATGCCACGAGGGCGAAGACCAGTCAAATACACCCTGAGGTCCCACCTGCCACGTCAACCACGCCGGAGACGCGCCGGTGAACGACGGCGTCGGCGTTCTGGCCATCCCGCGAGTGCGCGGAGATCACCAAACGAACCGCCCCGACCTACTGAGCAGGATAGTGAGAACACCGCCACGAAAAGGTCACCGGAGCTAGCTCCGGCGAGTGTCTCCGCGGCGGTGCGAGTCGGTATGATCTCGAAATCGAGCTACACGCGATGCCGAGAAGGATTGGAGGATGCTAGAGGTGCGCAATCTCACCAGGAGGCGATTGGAGTGGTCAATGGTGTCGGTGGTGGACTGGAGCTGGCCCTATTTCGCCATTCCCGGCGATGGCCGGAGAAAGGGGAAATGGATATTGACGTTGCTCCGAGCTCCCCTTCTCAATTCCTTCCGCCAGAAGGTTCTACGGCATCGGGCGCATCCAACGAGCTACTCCACGGACTCCGGGGTGCTCTCAATCGACGGCGCCATGGAGTTCGCCGGCGACAGAAACTGATGCAGTGTGGAAGAAAAAGAGAACGAGAAAGGATAAGGACGGTCTGGGATGAACAAAGGCTTCACGGAGGTTCTCCTCGAGGCTTTATACGTCGAGGGAAGCACTGTGGCTGTGACACGGCGAGGACGACGGTCGGGAGGTGGCGGTGCCTGGAGAGTTCTTCTAGGCGCCGATCCTTTTCTTCTGGATATGCTCAGACGTGAATCGATTAGTGCAAAATCTTGAGCGTGTTGTTGGCGTCCGAATCTGTGCTTATCATCGACGAGGGCGTCGTCGACTGGCAAGGTTGCGCTGTCGTCGCCGGGGAAGAGAACGAAGACGATTTCCTCTCGCACGATCTTTAAAGCATCGAAACGGTAAGTGGTTTGGGCTGGCTTTACTCGTGGGCTGGGCTGACCTGGGTTGTCGAGGTGGTGGTAATGGGCTGCTGCGGTGCTGAGGTCCAGGTAAGTTTCCCTCCAATTCTCTTTTCAAATTTGCTATTTGTATTTTATTTTCTGTTTTCCATTTGTTGCTTAAATTCAATTTGAATCTGATTAATTTTTGCAGGTTCTAAATTATTTGAACATCAGAACCATTTGATAATGATATTCACTATCTTGTTTTGTTTTCAAACAACCATTTATAATTGAGTAATTTTTTTGGTGTTCTTGTGAAATGCATTTTAAATTGAAAATGGTCATGGTTTAAATGTTTATCTCTATTCCTTTTTATTTAGGAACCAACTGTTTGAATGGTTGAAAATTATAACATGTGCTTGGTGAACACTTTGTTAGGTTTGACTAGTACATCATAATAAGGATTGTGCACATATTATAATTATAGCTAGAGTTTAAAATAAATGGCAATGAGAATGGATTGATTCATGATTTGATGTGAAGAATTATTTCCAAAGATTTAATAATATGGTTGAATCAACACTATATTCACTAATCTTGCTTAGCAAATTCTGGCTTGAACTTCTTAATATAATTCCCAAGCTTATCATTGTTCACTTTACTTACTTCAATAACATTTAAGCTTAGGTATATATGGCTTAATTTATACTTGTGATACATGATACACAAGTTAGGACAATATTTCATGTGGAATTGATTCCATATGACAAGGTTTATGGTTTTGGAAATACTTCACTATGTAATAGGCATGAGACATGGCAGGGTTCTACTTATGATCCAAAGTGATGCTTGGATTGGAATTCAAATATGGTTTAGGGTTTTAGTGGTGATCACCCAAGTGATACACAACTAGTATTAGGATATGGGCATAGGCTTTGATTATGTTTTATTGTCTAGCTAGGGTCATTCCTCCATTCAAGGCATGAGGATTGATTTGGGGTTAACTACTAATGATATACTTATGATTTTATGAGAAGAATGAGATCTATACCTCACATATATATGTTTATCTTATCATCTCAACTTATAAGGTAAGATCATGCATTAGACATGATCCACTTATTCCTTACTAATCTCTCTTCTTTAATACTTCTCTCAACACACTCACTTAGATTCTTAGGGTTTGTGATCATCACCCAATTTGTAATGATCAAAGTATTGGCTGCCTAACAATTCATTGGTGAATTATGGTCTCTCTCCAAGATTAAGTATAAGTCCATATACTTGAGTATACATATGTAGCTTAAGCTCTCTGAGATAGGTAGGGTTCTCTAGGGTTTATGATCATTACCAAGTTGTAATGATCACAACACTTGCCTCTCTATATCTACTAGAAGAATAGGTTCTTGTTTACCATCAAGTGTGAGCTAGGTCAAGTAGGGTTTAATACTTGACTTATATTTATAATAACATTGGTTAGTATCAACAATTACCTCACTTGGATTAGTTTTAAATATTAAGCTAGGTTCTATTGAATGCATATTATAAGCATATGAATGGTTCTCTCCTTTCTCTCAGGTTTAATGGTATGAATTGAGAAACAAGGTTGGAATGGTCAAGGTTAATGAAGAATGAATATGAATGTCCCTGACATGGTTCAAGTATTGTAGTTGAAAAGATATACCATGTGACTCATGGCAGAAACATTTACTTAGTACAAGATATGGAAAAGATAAGTAAAGAATAGTTTCTTAATTAATTGTGTTCTTTGATTTACAGTTGAATAATTATTCATGTGTTGTTGTTAGAAATGTCATGTTGAGATCTTTTAGAAGATCTTATAGTTGATCCTTACTTAAAATGTTGTTTGTTGTAAATCTACTACTATTTGATCTAGCCCATAGATCAAATCATCTCTATCCAAAACAAGGTTTTAGCAAAGATCACAGTGAAGTTTATAGCGCTTGACTTGATGATCTACTTCAGTTCCAGCAAGTCAAGTGAAACTTCAGTTACTGTGGTAAGTTTTATTTGAAAGCGCGAAAATTCCCCGGATTTTCTATGCATGAATGCAGTGCACACTTCGGTGTTCTCTCATTTTATTGCCTCTAAACCTGGGATATTACATGCATCCACATGTCGATCAGGCACTCATCCTCCATGGACTTCCACTTCGGCCCACCAGTGCCGCTGATCATCTTCTTCCTATTCTTCTTCATGGTCACGCTGTTTTCAGCGTCGATCAGCTTCGCATCAGCTTGCTCCTCGGCGTACTCCTCGAACGCCTCGCCGTCCAGCTCGCCTTTGTCCTCGTCGCCCTCTTCTTCGTAGTCGTCGTCGATGACTGGTTCGTAGCCGCGGCCAGGGCGGATCATGCCACTCAGGATATCGGCATTGTTCACCTATGCAAAACAACCATATTCCTCATATTTTGCTCACCGGCACTCTACTATATGTTCACAAGCCATGATTCAAGGAAAAACTAACGTCCTCGTCGCCCATGGTTGCGCCGGCATGCTGTCGAACACATGCATGGTGGGCGCTCCTGCTGTCGCTGTTGAACAGGCTACGGGGGAGACTGGTTCCCTCGGTCATGTGGCCGGCGACTTGGTAAACTCATTGTTGAGGTCGACGATGAAGCGAAAGGTGTTGCTGCCCCTCGGCGCCAACTCTGGCGAGAGCGACAGTGGCTCAGCGAAATACGCCGGCGAAGAGGTAGAGGCGCTCCTCGAGAACAGTCGCTGCCGCCTGCAAAGGGGTTGCAGCCGCTTCCGGCTTCGTACGGCACACCGCGCAAGCTGAGGCACACCTTGGCCACCGTCGTCTCGGCTTTCTTCGCTTCACTGGCGAGGTAGCACCTTCCGTGGTCCGTCATCAAGATGGTGCAACGCTGCTTCTCCTCGTCCCACTCCTCATGCGGCATGGTTGGCGGATTCTCCTTCGGCGCCACTGTGCGCGGCTTCGCCGGAGCCTTCTACTTCGTTGGCATGGCGGCGGCGAGGGTTTTACGTGGCGGAAGCTAGATGGGTGCGGGAGATGGAGAGGCGGGCAGGAGAAAATGAGCGAGGGCGAGAGGGGGAGATTTGGGGGAAAGTTGTAGGGTTTGGAGTGGTGCGGATGGCAGGCGGAGCCCATGCGCGGAATCCGACGTGCCGCGAGACGCTGGCGTGCCCGATCAGCGCCCTCTCTGTAGGAGCCGACACGGGGTTAACGACGTCTTTTATTAGGCTCCGAATCTGACCGATTTTTTTTGGGACGCGTTGGTGTAAGCCAAATCAAGCCGTTTCGTGGGTTCACTATTGGGAGCGACGGTGTAGATGCTCTAACGCCCCAGTTTTGCCATGGCCTTGGTTGGTCGAGAAATCCAGAAGAAGCTAGTCAAAGGATCTTGGGTGGTCCTTTGTCAGTTCTTTAAGTACTGCTACCATGCTTCGTATATCCGGCACGTGTTTGCTGTGTTGGATCTCAGATTTGTCGTTGTTTCAGTGAGTCAATCTCGATGGGAAAATTCTTTCCGACGGCGATGGGGATTGGGTAGTGGCGCATGCAGTCAAGGTCCGCAATAAGTCGCTGGCCGGCCACTTGCTCTGGAATTTTTTGAACTCCACCATCCACAAGGCCTGGAATGGCCAAGTCCCACTCGCCAGCTGACTGCGCGCCAGGAACGTCGCATGGTCATTGTCGTCAGTTAACTCCATGAAAGTATCCATTTTCCATGCATGTACACGCGTTGACCCTTGACGTAAGGCAGGAAGGGTCAGCAGCTTGCCGCACGTAGCAGACGGATACCGCTAAAGCTAACCAAGTGTGAGCCTCAGGATGTATAAATGACCCTAGTTTAGTCAGTGTACTAAAGTCAACCGTCCAGGCAAGCTAACATAGTAACATATACTAAAGAAATTAGCCTCAAGCTCCTACGTACCTAGTTTCGTCGCTCGTTTGAATTGTACAGAGTTCGTGATGTTCTCTTCGCAGGATTAGAAGCATGAAAGAAAATGGAGCGTACAATGACCATCGAACAAGTTCTCTTCGTGTTTGCGACGAGACCACAGCTCTCCAACAGTCCAACGGCCACGAACAGCCAATTAATGGACGTTTATCTTTGCTGAATTTAGTGTTTTTTTTTTAACATGTGCTGAATTTAGTGTTTTTTGAACATGTGCTGAATTTAGTGTGTACGAACCTTTTAGAGCTAGCATTATCCACATGCTGCATAAAGTAGTGCTCTCGTTAAAACACGATAGTTCGGCTGTACGGAACCAAGCAGCTAGCGAACTACTCGAAGTATAGGAGCTCCGAAACCAGCATGTGCTCCAAACGCGCCGTGGCACGAGCTTCACGTGCGTAGAGTGTAGCACCTGGGGTAAAGGCACAGGATAAGATGGATGATTAATTATCAAGTCCGCGTCGTCTTCGTCATGGCTTAGCTGTTCTATACCAGTTTCCGTGCTTATTAGAATTTATTTTTCTCGGCCGATATTTTCAAAATCTTGTCGTCAACCGGTTTTTTCAGTACCTAATGGTATAAGAAAAAATACAGGTTGGTATTTAACAATTTTTTTGTAATGTGCTTAAATTTGATGAATCTTGACAAATTATGGATAGTTTTTAATTTCATCGACGCCAGGCACCGACGTATGTGCATGTTCGCTTCACTTTGATTGAATCCGATCGTAGGGAGTGTACAAGGATGCAATTAATTGATCCGGTCGTGAACTCGATCCAGGGCTGGTTCGTAAACCGTAGCACAGAGTATATAAACATCAGCTGCTGTTATCTTCTTTTTTCAAAGTACGAGCTGCAAATACCTCAAATGTAGCCCGGGCAAGTTGTAGCCTGGTTTTGTTATCCTCATTATTCTAGTCGAGATCACGATGCAATTTCTAGCTCTAGTATCATGTCTAGAATTTTTTTATCATACTCTCTGTTAGATGCCATGACCAGTTTGGATATCCTATTTCTAGTCATGCTTTATCTATTTTCTGTCTTAGTTATATCATGCGAAAATTTGCTAATATATCCAACACATTTTAGCAAATTTTATTTACGAAACACACTTATTTCTACAAATTAACGCACACACTTTATCCCCTATGATCACCTTTCTGAGAGACTTATTTGGCGGATCCTAAGATTGAAGTTATTATAGACAGCTCGCTATCAACGGAAACCTTTGCCAAAACGTTTTGTGTTGTAGAAGTGAGGTATTAGCATCCACATCGTCAGGGACGGAGCCAGAAATGAAGTATAAGAGGAACAATCTTAGTATGAGGGGGCAGAACTAGCTAAAATCACATAAATAAGGAGCTGTCGTGTGTCTCCGTCCATGCACATCGCCCGGAGGTTAGATTCAACGTTGAGTTTAGTATTTCCAACGTCGGTCGGAGCGAGGTACCGGCCGCACGTCAGTCCCGTAACGATGGAATGGTGGATGCAGAAGAATCCAGTAAACAAAGAGCAAGACCAAGGAAGGTTAATCAAACCGAAACTTACTAGTCGCGGGGAACATCTGGGCGAAAAATCGCGTGCGTGCGCGCGGGTTGGACCGGTGGCCATGCATCATCGATCCCCTTGTGGCGCACGGCGTCGGCGGCGTCGCGGTCCGCCAGCCAGGCGGATCTGCTCGAGCTTCCACCCACCGATCCAGTGAGATTTCGTGATGATTTGATGGTTCGCCCACGGGATTGGTTCCGACCCTAAATTAGAAGCTTACGAAGCTCCAGATCTTGCCGGGATGATATCGAGCGTTGATTTGCTAGTTCCAGACGTACTTCTGACTGCTGATCCAGCACATATGCTTGATTGCTTGATTTGTTCCTTATCAGCTTCACTGTCGAGTGAGTGAGCAAAGAGAGTCTCGCTGGGAATAGAAAAGTTAGGCTGGAAGAAACGTGCGTGGCGCGAGCAGTCAAGATCCCCGACAAGTCGCTGGCCGGCCACTTGCTGGAAATGGCCAAGTCCCACTCACCCTCCGAGTCTAGGCTTGGTTCCGGCGGCACCGCTGCCGGTGGCTACCGTCGCGCCGGACGATAGACAGACAGGGTCCACGCGAAGTGACGGAATACGCACCCATCCCCTTCGAGTCTGACTTGGCGCAACAGGCAGGTCTCACTTGAGCTTTTTTTTTTTTTTTTGCAGTTTGGTCTCACTTGAGCTTTTCCTCTACAAGTCTAGACGATCTGCCTAGGCTAGTAGCCTTGACTTTGTCTCGCATAGAAAATAGTACTAATGACATACTACCTCTATCCCAAGATTTAAGGCCTATTTTTTTTTTATCCTTTTGATACTTTGAACGGCAGATAATAGTTATATAACGCCGGAGATAGTGGTAGAGCTAGAGCATTCGGTACAGGGGGCAAGTGTCAAGCTGTTGCTAGCACATGTTGGTGATTCTTTGGTGCCGATGGAGACATATTTTTTGGTGGCTTCATTTTTGCTTGGCTCCGCTGAGTAGAAGTCATCGGTAACCGAGGAAGAACACCTCTATAGTTGTTTATCTCCTCGTGGAAGTTCCTGCGTATCGTCAAAGCCTGTTATGTCGGGGATATCTGAGAGCGAGCACATAGACGGGGCAGTGGCTCCGGTTCCACATATCACGCTAGTGCTACATTAGTTGTGTGGGAACTCATATGTGGTGCCTGGGCTCCTAGACTTGTGTGGTGGTGCGGTTATGCCCTCCTTCCGTCGAGAAAGTGAGGTTCGACTCTCACGAGGTCTCGGACGGAGCTTCTCCGCCGAGTCAGGCACTTGGCTTTGAGAAGAGTGGTGTGGTTGACGCTGCTCTCTCTCTCTCTCTCTCTCTCTCTCTCTCTCTCTCTCTCTCTCTCTCTCTCTCTCTCTCTCTCTCTCTCTCTCTATTGAATCCGGGAAACATGTGGTTTCGTTTGGGTGATGGGGTTGCTAAGTTCGGAGTATTGGCAACAATGCCTGGAGCTGTCGTGAGGTTTGCGATTTTCTCGCCACCTTGGTTGCTTCCTACCTTGGATCCGCAATTGATTAATGAGTGCCACCCAATGTCTCGTCTGTGTCGCCTCGTGGTCGTGTGGCCCTAGCGTTTGGGTCTCTGTTAGGTTTGGTTGTGTCGTCTTCAGTGGTGGCGCTAGGAAAGTGTGGGTAGGTATTCATTTCCAGAAAAAAAATCTCTAAGCAATATGAGAACAAAAACGACAGCTGAAGTGCTAATCTGCTAGACTGAACCTATATGAAAAATATTGAGATAAGCACTCTCGTCCGGCGTTGGCAAAATCCAAGAAACACATGTACCGATCAGGGGAATAATTAGGCTAAGCACACATCGTCAAGGTTTTATATTCTACTAGATGCAATGGATGGAATCCATGTACCGATCAGCCCGTCGGATGCTTTAGGGATTAGGGAATTACTGAATAATAATTGAAGAGAGGGAGAGGCGAAGAGCACCTGCCGTCCTAGCCGGTGCCCGCTAATCCACTGCGCCTCCGGCCTCCGCAGATTCCTGCCCGCCACTGGCCGCTGCATGCTCCGCTCTCGGCCAAGTGGCCTCGGCCTAATCGCCAAGAGAGGTGAATAGGTGATGTGTTCGTGCGTCTGCGCAAAGCAGAGTGAAGAGTAATCAACTAATAGTATTTTTTCGATAAAGGGAATATATTAATATCAAGAAGATACCAATTACACCCAGTCTCTGCAACAACGCACCACCCTAATGGCACTACGGATGCACACAGCCAAAAACAAGGAAAAGAAAACTAAGAAAAAAAGTCCCGCTACAGTATCTCGGACCTAATAACAGCAATACATCCACCGCCAAGACAACACCTGAATTACAGACTAGTCCCCGCTCTCAAAACAAATGCCTCCACCAAGGACATTGCCAGGCACAACGAATTAAGGCTAGACCTTGGGTTTTCACCCTGAAAGGTAGGATTCTGCACTTCACCTGTGTTGTCGCCCCCACTGTTCATACCGCTGCTGTGAAGCCCGAAACACCAAGCAAGTCCCTCAACATCGGAAAGACTTGAACCTCCCTTAGCTAGTCCTCCCCTCTGACCTTCATGAAATTCTCTTCTTCCGACTTTCATCATGGATCCATGGTCACTTGATGTCAATCAAAGAAAAAGAGCTTCGCGCCGCTCCCTCCAGAACCAATCGGTCGGAATAAAAACATGGGTGCGCACGACCGAATACCTCCGATCCAACAAACTCCAGGCAAAAGCACTGTTAGATTCATCGGCGGAGCCTTCCGGAACTCAACACTCCGGCCAGATCACGAGTCCAGGCCTCCGGTAGATCCTCCTCTTCACGCAAGAGAGGCCCTAGGACCACCGCCTTTATTCAGGTCGGACCCCCACGTCGGCGACCATCCCGGGCTGGCCACTCCAACCCACCACCGGCGACACCGACGCCGGCTTCCAAGCTCCTCCATCATGCCGCCGGAAAGCGGTGATAGATCGATAGATCCACCACCACCAACCGCAAGCCGACCCTCTCCGATGAAGAAGATGGCCACCTCCACCGTCGTACCCAAGGCTGCTGCCCAGGGCGACCTTGTGGCGCGAGAGAAACCCGAGATCGCCTCCACACACGGCCTAGAGGCGGGGGGGAAGTGGCGCAGATCACCTGGCCGCTGCCCGCCACCAGCCCCTCCGGCGTGCTGCGGTGAAGTCCGGCGGAAGGCAAGGGCTGCCGCTTCTGGCCGTCGCGCGAGGTCTGGCCGCCGCCGCCGCCCATCACCAATTCCGTCCGGCCGCAGCGAGCGTCGAGGGATCCCGGTCGCCGTCCCAGCGCGGCAGCAAGGAGAGGCCGCCGCCGCCGCCACGCCCCGTGGCCTTTGCCCGGTGGCGCTACCGGCGGCGGCGGCGGGGTGTGTTTAGGGTTGGGAGGGGTGCGGGAGGGGAGGGGTGCGGGAGCTAATCAACTAATAGTATGCGCCACTGCTTTCCCTAATGAGCTGCTGTATGGGCGAGATGAGTAGTTGACAACATGTATAAAACTTTTTTTGCTCAGATTCTTTGGTATGTAGGTGAATATGGGTGCATACCCCGTGCGCCACCGGTGGTCATCTTTACTCTATTATCGTACGTTTTTAGTCGGGTTTCTTCTAAAAACTAAGCACTCTTTTTTCTTAATTAATGAATAAGGTAAATATTTCTAAAGCGCCGACACTTATTATGGATCGGAGCGAGTATACGATCAATGATGTTGCAAGCATGAAATAACTCAATGTAAAGTACTTGTCTGGCAGGATAGACGCAAATGACAACGACGTGGATGTGAGTATAATTAATGAATATAGATTAGTGCACGTTTTAGAACTATAACTTTATCATATATTTTCAAATTGTGTGTAGCCTAAAGTACAAGCATGCAAATTGCCAATGCTAGTCCAATCATTGTCTTCTCGCCCGTGATGTCTCAGCTGCAAAATTTCACCCAATCATATCCTAGCAGCCTAGCGGTGCATTACAACTACAGCACGTGTTAAATGTGGAGAAATCGCAGCTACGTGGAGATTCGATCATCTATCCAGGCAAGCCCGCAAATGCATCACACCGAGGGCATGGCCAATGTAGAGCTCTAGGGGTGTTGCCTCGCTGCTTTATGTTGGTTTGGGTGGTCCAAATTAGGTTTGGACAAGGAGGTAGTCTCTTTTCAGGAGACAGTCTCTTTAACCATAAAGTGAAAACTGAGTGAAAATGTGAGAGAGAAAGAGAAAACCAAACCAGCTTTTAAGAAAAAGATATATTAATGAAACCATAACATGGCTTGCATATGTCAAAAAAATTATTCAAACCTAATTAGATAACTGCCTCCATTGCTCATGCAGTGATACTCTTGCTTGCTAAACAAAAAGCGCTCCCAAAATCGAAGAATACAGTACTCAGATATGTACTGTACGTGTGGTTCGTCCCGAGAAGGAACAACACCTTTCTTCCACAATGCGGCCGTGTTTAAACCATTTACAGGGTTCTTTTATGAAGAGTAGTGTTTGATCCGGCTGATCATTGGATTCATAACTAATTTGGTCAGTATGGTGGTTGGGTTTGAATCACGGTCTAAAATAGCACATTATTTCTTTGCTAATAGTGCGCTATAGCATATCTAAAGAGTTCACATAAAATTTTAGTAATTTTACTCGCTATGGCGCTATTTATAAAATAGCATGCTATATTGTGGTAAAACTTTATAGCGTTAGCATACTATTTTTTCAAACAAGTTGCTTTCACTTTTTATGGTGATGAACTGCAATCTTTTGGTTCCACTTCTAAATTAGAAGATAATATAGCTAATGCTAATAATATTTTATAAATAATTTATACTATGTTGTTGCATTGTGAAATGCTGATGTTAGCCTTCTAAAGTATTTGAGATATGTTTTTATATGTGGTTATGTATGTATGATTCGGTAACTTTTTTACTATATATATCCATTCGTTCTAGTAAATATTTTTTTAGGCTATATTTAGTATTATTTGAAAACGCAATTTAAAATATACCATACTATTAGCATGATATAGCGTTCACAGCGTTTGAAAAAGGCTGCCACTATTTCATTTAGCACGCTATTTTAAACCTTGGTTTGAATAGGAGTGTGCTTGGAAATTAATCTGCCTGAAAATAAACTTGAACATGCATCATTCATGAACCTTTCGGTTTCTTCATTTCCGAGTTCTCGTCGGTATGGAGAGCACATCGAGCTAATCCCTCCCTGATCTCGGCGCTCTGCGCCTCAAGGTCGCCGGCGTGGGTGGAGAAGATGCCCAAGCACTGGATTGCTTTTCTCTTTTTGGTGCTAGGGTCCTTTTTGCAAGTTTCGTGGCATGTACTTCAAATACTAGGTTTTCCAGGGCAGTAGAAGCAAACATGCAACGATGTAATTTATGTACCACCGCTAATAATGAATCTTCCTAGCCTTTCGAGGCCATCTATGTTAAAAAAAATACCAGCTTCGACGCTGCTTACTTCTAGAAAAATCTTCGTTTATGGTCGCTAGGTTGACGCTAGTTTACCGTGCTACGGCTTTGCTCCATTTATGGTCGCCACTCCAACGTTTGGCGGATCGCGACTTCTATACGGAGGTGTCTACACGATTGGAGAACACGACGAATGAGTTTATTTTTCAACATGGCGGTAGCCTAATAGGCGTCTTGAGGCTAATTAGGCTCTGCCAGGATTTTCTAGTGTTTTACTTTTTTCGACTTTGAATACATTTGTTTGATCTTTTTGATACTTTGAACGGCTTTGTACATTTTAGTTATGCGGATGTTGCGTTTAATGCTTAAATTTTTTAAGTAATGAAGCACCCTTTATGAAAAAAAAGAAAATTCTTCGTTACGTTTGATGCGGTCTTGCCGTCACCGTTAAGAAACCGGAAAATTCCGATGAAATTCAGCACCGGCACAAGCTAGAGAGATGCTTGAAACAGGAAGCGCACATAGTATATGCCCATATATACCGGTACAGTGCGTACGTGGTTAATCAGCGGCCTTTCTTCTAGAAACCTTTTTAGGGGAAAGATCAACAAAGGTGACCTGGTCTCTGTGATTTCTCGACTTGTACATTCCCACTTCTCAGCTAGTAGTGGGGCTGCGACATGGTGCGAAGAGATCAAGCCAAACTCGTCTATGCACGCACGAGGTCCACATCAAGTTAAATTTGTGTATTTGTACAATGACTACACTAACCAGTTCTTTCTGAGATCACGTCAACTGAAAGTCCCGGTAAGCACGTGCTCACTCCACGTCCAGGTCCAGCGTAGTGTCTGATTATCTGGAGATCAAATTGTAAGGCTGGTGACAATGCACCACCCTACTCTCACCCGCCACGTCAGCTTTTTTCCTCACTCTCACCCCACTCTCACCCCACGATGCCAGTGCACGGGACTATAGTGCCAGCTCTCACTTTTCTCTTCTCCCTACCGCCTCCCTACCGCCCCCACTAGCACCGCTATCGCCCCTCTCTCGCCTCGCTGTTGCCCCCAACGCGTGCGGTAGCCGGGCGGCAGCGGGCGGTACCGCCCGGCGCCAGCCCTGGCCGCTTCGCGTCGCGTCCCGCCCCACTCCCGCCTCGCCCGCCCCGCCTAACGCCTCTATTGGCACCAGCCTAATGTGTTCTGTTTCCTGACCGTGCTGACATCCTCGATCATAACCGGCCTGGCTAACCAAGCGTAGGGCTTTTAAATCGATGTCACGACTTGTCAATCCTACTCGACATATAAGCCATGTACTTCCACAATCGGAATCGGTAAAAAAATAGAAACATGCGCCAGGATCAGGATTGAAGTTTTAGTCACTTTTTTTCTGTTTACTGGTGTTTCAACTGCATCGTGTAAGGTTTGAGTCACGATCTTTAGTAGATTTTAGTCACTTCTTTCAAAATCCACTCGCATACCCACTTCTATGAAATGTTAGCCACGTTCGTGAAGTTCTAGTCTCTATCTTTTGTTTTGTTTTGTAATTATGCCAGTTGTATTTTTTGGGCAGATTACACTTTGCTTTTTGTGTTGTACTTTCTCTTTAGCTGCTTATTATCTTTTTTGGACGTGCACTCTTTTATTAGTACACTTGCAAATGCAATTTAATTTTTTTTTCCGAAATAGGGGAAATATCGCCCCAGCTTCTACATCCAAAGTATGCATACGGCTTTTTTTATTAGATTATTCACAAAAACTTACAAGAACAATACAAAAAATTAATCTCGAATCAACCTTGCTATACCTACAGTAGGATGAAGAGGGTGACAATACACCAACTCACATCATCCAAAAAAAACTAAATGTCTTCCGAAAACCGTCCAATAGCAGATGAGAAGCACATCCAGTCGAGCAGATCCTCAACGCACGCCAACGCACACGCCACAGAAGTTGCTACCGCCGTCTTCCTCAACTCCATCTTCAAGAGAGATCATCGCATTAACCTTGCAAGACCTGCCGTCGATGTCACCATGACGCCAGACGGCTCCACCATCCTGCACGCATACATCATCCCGCATCTTTCGTCGATACCCTGCAGCACCATGCCACTGAAACTCAGCGCCAACAATGTGGTAGATGAATATCACTTCACCGACATCCGCCAACATCCAACAGCTGCTCCAAAAACGATGCACCAAGAGGTAGAACGACGCAGGACGCGCTGCCATCGTCCGATCCGAGAGACCCGAACCTATGGTTTCCCCCGGAGCAGCACGAGTGAGAGACCGCAGACTGCGACGACGATGCCTTCAAGAAGGTAGTGGCGCGACACATCGCCATCGTCCGCCAACCGAGGTCGGAGCACGGTTTTCACCGGCAGCCGCGCATCCCCAACTCGCCGAGTGTATTGCCAAGACGGGCAAAGATGGCGCCTTCGACAAGGTAACGACGTCAATAGACGCCGCCATCAACCGCCAAGACCGAGGTCGAGGCTTAGTTTTCACCGGCCGCCATGACACCCCGGACTAGATCACCATTGCCGGAGACCCTTGTGAGATCCCATGATCCCCCACACAAGACTACCAGCCTGGCCGACCACCTCCGACGAAGAAGATGACCACCACCACCATGCCCGGGGCTGCTGCCCAGGTTTCCTCATGACGCGAGAGATGCCAACGAAACGCCTCACTGCCGAGGAGGCAGTGGCACGACATGCAGATCGACGCCCGCCCCGGCCCAAACGGACCAAGATCAGACCCGATCTTCACAGCCGTCGCCCGGCCGCCGCATGCAGATCAACACCATGGCCGTCGCCTTCCTGCGCTGCCGCATGAAGGAGAAGCCTGGCCGAACACCGTCGCCGTGCCCTCTGGTCGTGGGGGCAAGAGGAACGGCAGCCGCCACCGCCACGCCGCAGGATTTTGCCCGGCAGTGCTTCCGGCGATGGCGGCGGGGGAGGAGGCGCCCTAGGGAGTACGAGGGGAGGGCTCCGGCGGCTGGGCCCCTGCGCCGCGCGGTGCCGCCGGCAGGGGGGGAGGGGGAGGTTAGGTCACCATCTCGTCTTCAAATTTCTCACCGCCGTCAGTACAAAACTCCAAACTCAAATGCAATTTTATGGTTCGGCATAAATATTGGCTCAAACTTAGGTACATTTTCAGTCGACCTCTAAACACTCTTGTATAAAATTGGCTATGTGGATGACCCGCACGACATGTGGGGACATTTCAAAAGCGATAAAGTCTCTCAGGAAAAACTCCACAAGGTTGAACTAAACTTTATAATTTTGGAAAATAAAGCAATGAAACGTGTTGTGGCATTTCATAAGAATTGTATACAAGCATCTATTAGAAGAGATTTCTAACACATCGATCTCTTTGAAAATAATTCCTAGTTGAAGTACCAGTACTCCGTTTATCTGGTTTTTGGATTGCTAATCAAGCACACCGCTCGATGTTGAAGTACCAGTACTACTCCAACCTCCTGGTGGTTGACTTCTAACGCTACTCCAACCTCCTGGAGTATCATATATTTGCTCACAGATCAGGGTAGCAATGGGGCCAGCCGATCTAATTTCATCAGTGGTGGTTGACTTCCAACCTCCTGGTGGTTGACTTCTAACGCTACTCAAGTTTGCATTATTATGGTTGACTTTGACAAGTAAGAAAATCTCACATTCAAAGGCATATCCTCACAAAAAAAAGGTCCATGCATGTCGGCAGTTAACCCCATTTTCCGTCCATCGACTGGCGTTGACCCTTCAAGGAGGACTTGCACTGCAACGGTCAGCAGCTTGGCAAACGTACCATACGGATATCGTTGAAGCTGACCAAGCGTGAGCTTCGGAATGCATAAATGGCCGTAGTCCAAAAGTCAGCCTCCGAAAGTCAACCGTCCAGGACTCCAGGTAACTCGTGGTGCGCGGGTAAGGTATCAATATCATACAAAGAATTGGAGTATAGTCCGTAGTATTGTTCTGGGCATACCGTTGATGATTCGTGCTCTAACCTTACGTTGGTCGATCGTTTGAACTGTAAAATTATTGTAGTACTGCTCTATATTTTCTTGTCGCGGGATCAAATGCAAGAGAGAAAACGTCGCCTAATCACGTGAAACATTATAAAGACTCAGCGCGTACTATGACCATCAAACAGTTGCTTGCGACGAGACCAGCTCTCCTAACAGTTCAACGGCTAGGAACACCGAGGTCACCTTCTGACTCGGCCATGCTGAAATTTATCCAACAAATTAATCGACGTTTAACTTTGCTGAATTTAGTGTGTACGAACCATGTAGAGATAGCTACCTATACATGCCGCATACATTTCTAACAAATGATATATAACAGGTTTGGTGTCAAAAAAATATTTTCAAAAGCATTTGGGCCAAATATTCCTCATCAAACGCCCTATAGGCATGCTCCATAAAAATTGATAAACCCAAACCCCTAGTGCTGCATATTCGCATCACGGCGTCGCTGCCGCAAAACAATATGACAGCCACAGACGCAGTCTAACTGTTGTTCTGAACTATCCTCATACCGCCCTCCCGCCTCCCGCTGCCACTAGTCTAACCAAATCCGCCTACGACTCGTCGAGTCTTTGCCAGATTTGGCCGCCACGAGCCTGCCCTGCCGAATCGAACCCAATTTGAGTGTTGTGTTGCGCCGCACCACCTTGGTCAACACCGCTGCATCGGGATGACGCCACGTAAAGAGTTGCACCAACTTCTTCAGCGTTCGATTGCGCTAGTTCGGCCACTACACTACGATAATCTCGTGCGACGGTCAACCGGTGGTGGCTGGGCACCTTTGAGTTGCCAAATATGGCCACGTGCACGTTGATGCGGCGGTGTGGGTGTTTGGCCGGCCAAGTCCAAGCTGAGCTTCCCTAACATGCAAAGAGAGCATGAGGCGAAGTTCCTTGCTCCTGAAGTGCGGATGGTGACCTATTATACAATTTTAAAAATTGTTGTGTGGAACCATAAAGCTCAAAATCACATGGCCCAAAGTTGTTTTGGAAAATCAGCTGCTGTGAAACTGTTTTGCAATAACATATTAGGACATAGGCGATAACATCATACATCTCAATGGGGTGACGTCATCCTTTCCGTTCGCTTGCCACTTTGGATTTTTGGTTATTTGCAGAAGAGATAATAAAAAAACTTATCTTTTCTTAGCTAAGACATGATCTCTTACGAAATAAGAGAATACTAGTTTCTCTATTGTATCATTTATGTTCCCTTAGCAACATAATTTCCTACCAAAATTTAAGTAATTTTCATTTATTACGAGGAATGACAATAAAAAATGATTTGTTGTAGCATAGATATGTATTGTTTTCTCTAGATGGCGTGAACTACTCCATAGTGTGAGTAACAGAGGCGATAACATAATACATCACAATACATTTTGATAACATGGTTTGTCAATAAATAAAGAAAAAAAGATAACTAGCTATGTTATTATCATCAACATCACACCCAAAAGGCAAGATGAGTGCACAAAAGTGATAGTTAAGCTGTAGGGAGCCGAGCAGCGAACTAAACAAAAGGAGCTCTCAAAGTAGCATGTGCAGCAAACACGCGTGACACGACGTTCACGTGCATCAATTGGGGCCGAAAAGGTATATGCGTCATGCATGGGTATGTAACGAGGCCAATATGTATGGGTTATAAACATGTGCGCGTGGCCTGCGTCATCGCTGAGCTGTTAGAACATGGAGATATGATTAGAATTAGATATACGTACTAGTACTACTAAGTACAAAGAATCAAAGATGCAGCAGAGTATATGATACTATCAGATAGCTAAGCATATTACTATACGTCGCCGACAGAGACGCGAAGCAAAATTCCACGTCGACTTTAGCTTTTTTTTTTGTTGTTGCATGCATCGGTCGGTCCCGAGACGATGGAACGGTCGATGCAGTTCAGACGAGTCCAGTAAACAAAGACAGACCGAAACTTACTAGCCGCCGGCGCCGGGGAACATGACGGCGAAAATTCCTGTATACGTGCGCGCGTGCGCGCGGAAGAAAAGTTCAAGACCTTGTCCACGTATACGACGAATTGGCAGTCTGCACTGCATCCATCGTCCCCTTGTGGCGTCGCGGTCCGTCGTGCTCCGCCAGCAAGGCGGATCTACCGACCGGCGACCGGCGAGATTTCGTGCTTCGATGGTCGCGTTTCAGGGCACGCCCACGGATTCCGTCCACCAAATGCAAGGACCAATATTGTCCACGGCGGGCGGCGCCGGCCGCCGGGTACACGAACGAAGCGAGATTTTGCCGTGAACTTCAACACCCAAATTGAAAAACTTACGGCATCTCTAACGGCCGACGTACACGGCGCTGAGCGACCGTTTGCGTCCGCCGTGATCGAAAATGCGTCTGGACCTTACTTCAGCGGGGCGACGGAAAGTGACCGGCCCGTTCGCGGCGACGCAAACTTGGCTCAAATATGTGCCAGGTTTGCGTCTCAACGGACGTTGCGCGGTCGCACCGAGTGTCCGCTAAAACTTACGTAGGACCCGCGCGTCAGTAGCAGGCAGGCAGATAACATTCCCGCCGGTGGCTATTTCCTGCGCGAAAAATCAAATGAGACCAACGCGAGCAGTCCAGACGCGATGGACGTCCTCACCGCCGCAGCCACCACCATGGATTTCGAGGTAACCCTCGCACCCGCCGCCGCCCCAGACTCCTCTATAGCCACGACCAGAGCCACAATGGAGGCTGCAGCTCCGGCGGAAGCAAAGCGGGGTGCCACCAGCGGCCGGGACGCTAAGGCAAAGGCGGCAAAGAAGGTGTTGTCCAAGGAGGAGAAGGCGTCGAGGCCGGCGCAAGAGTATGAAGGAGAGGAATGCAGCGGCCGCCGCCATGGAGGCCAGCTAGCAGGCGTGGCAGATGCAGATGAAAGCCGGCGCCGCGCAATTAGGCCTCCATCCAAGCTTAGCGGAGGCCTACATGCTCGCTTACATGCTCGTCAAGCGAGAGGGGATCGCCGCCGTCGCTCCTCCGGCCTCGTCGGTGAGTTCGGTAAGTTCCCAGCTGCGTCCTGGAACTCCCACTCCCGTGCAGGTCCACCCGACATCGCGGTTCGCCTCCGGCGTGGCGCCGGTGCAGTTCAACGGGGCCGGTTCCCGACCTCAACCGGACACCGAGGAGCGGTGACTCGTGCCCAGGCGCGACATACAAGAGGTGTCAGGTGCTGGAGGAGACCATGCCGGTGCCCCGCAGGCTGTTTGACGAAATGGCAACATTTGCCCCGATGATGGACGACCCGGTACGTAAGCTCTCTCATGTGTGCGACTGCCATGTGTCATGCGTCTGACGTCCGGTGATTCGTAGGCCTATTGGAAGGACCGGCATGACAAAGACATCGAGGCCATGATCTACGGCGGTGGCTTCGTTGGCGATGCCGGGGCCGGGACAGGGCCGCATAATGAGTGGGCACCGACGCAAGATGCGGAGGACATCGATGGCGCACCGCTGTTCTCCACCCAACCCACGCAGCCAACACCCGTGTGCGTCGACGACTATGAGGACGTGCCAACATGGCATGTCCTCACCACGGACAATGCTAGCAAGAAGAAGGGGGAGAGCCACAGGACACTAGGAGACGAGGACAAGTGTTTGTGCAACGCGTGGATGACGACAACCCATGACTATATCAATGGCGCGCAGCAAAAGGGCAAGGTGTACTAGACCAAGGTCATGCAGGAGTACAAGGAGAGAAAGCTTCACGACCCCTATTAGCGGCATCAGAAAAAGATGGAACTACATCAAACAAGAGACAAGCAAGTTCTGCTCCACCGTCAAACATGTTGTAGACAACCCTATTAGCGGCATTGGCGTGATTCCAGTGGTAAACAAGAGACAACCATCATCATTCTATTATATTTACATCATTCTATGTTCATCATTAGCGGTGTTGGCGTGATTGCAAGTATCCCGGGCCTTGGACAGGTTCAGGGCAGTGCGTAAGAAGGGCTACCATATGGTCCATTGCTGGGAGAAGCTGAAGGACGCGCAAAAGTGGAAAACAAGCTTTGCGGCCTATGATGAAGCTGTGAAGAATGGGACAGCGGTTAATGTCGACGACAAAGACAGCGATCATGGCCGTCATGCCCTTCCACCTCGTCCCCGGGGCCATAAGGCTACCAAGGCCGATCTAGTCCGGGAGGCACATGCCATTGCGTTCATCCAGAGCTTGGAGAAGATGATGGCCAAGGATCATGCCGCCATGGCTGCTAAGAACGAGAAGAAGCGTCTGGAGAAAGAGGCCGCAGCTGCCATCTACGTCAACCTCACGAAAGAGGTCATTAAGGTCCAAAGGATGGACGTCGAGGCCAAAAAGGCAGACGCCAAGGCCAGAAGGATGGACGCCGAGGCCAAGACCCGTGCGGAGGAAACAAGGATCATGCTAGCCGACTTGAGCAGCGTCGACGACAACACCAGACGACGACTCGCTTGCGTACTTCGCTAGCACGTACCAACGGTCACTCTACTTCTTTCTACGTCTTGAAGAGACCACTTCATGCTCGTTGTTCGAGCGCCAGAAGGGCCATCCTTTTCCCATGGTGGTGGTGACCGTTGCGGTGATGGTGCAGACTACATCGTCGAAGCGTGGGGAAAGGATGGACAATGGTGTGGGGACAAATGGACGTGGCCATCACACATTAAAACGACGAGCAAGTGGCTCGCGTTCAATGCCCTAGCATTGAAGTCCGGTGCCTCCCCCACCAATACTGGCGCGCAAAAGGCATGAGCGCCATTAACGGGGTGTAGAAAGCTGTAGCGTCGCCTCCACCGGCCAGTACCTGCCATACAGAAATGACCCAGAAGGCAGAAGGCGCACAAAAGACGAAGCGGGCGCAGTAGCTTGCAAGGAGGCCGAGGGAGAACGATGTGGATACGCGCTGACCACGGCAACGCATTTACGACCCAAATTTGGACCACGGATGCATTTTCACGGACTAGCCGTTCAGTTTGAGTTGTGTCACATGGTTGGAGCATACTCATTTTTTATCCGCGCCAATGCAAGCAATTACTTTTGATCCGCTTACGTCAAGCCGCTGGAGATGTTTTTAAATGGAGCTGCTATATGCCAACCGGGTCGGCAGGTAAGGGGTGCCGCACACCCCTCCAACCCGGCGGCTGTTAACTGGGTCATGACCCATTAGGTAACCTCTTTTTCATTTTCGTTTTCTTATTTTTTTTCCATTTTCTTTTTGTAGTTTTGTTTTTAAAAACTAATATTTTACAAGTTTTTTTATGTTTTCAAACTGTGTTCAAAATTTTCTGTCTACAGATTTTTTTTTAAATCCGTTCAAAATTTGAAAACCGTCAAAAATTTAAAACTATTTAAAATCTAAAATTTGTTCAAATTTGAAAAAAAAACGTTCAAAATTTAAATTTGTTCAAATTTCAAAATTCGTCCAAAATTTGGAAGTTCGTTCAAGGTTAACTTTTGTTCCAATTTCGAATTTTTTCAAATATAAAAATAGTTCAAAATTTAAAATTTGTTCAAATTTCAAAATTTGGTCAAGATTCATAATTTGTTCAAATTTCGAAATTCCTTCAAATTTTGTCAAACTTGAACATTTTTATATTTCAAAATTTTCGAAATTAATCAGAAAAAATAAAATGAGAGAAAAAAAAGGAAAACAGAGAAGAAAAACAGAAAACGGAAAAGAAAAGGAAAAGGAGAAAAAAACAGGAAAAAATGGCCTAATCGGGCCGGCCCACACCGCCCACGGGGGTGTGCGGCGCGGTGCAGGTGCCGACTGGGTCGGCATATAGGAAACACTATTCTAAAGAGGCTACAGATCTTGCCCGGTACAGGCTATACCACTACGGGTTCTTTTGATTCATAGAAATTTCATAGGAATTGTGTACGATTTGAATCCTATAGGAAAATTTTCTACACATGTTGTTTGATTCGTAGGAATATATCCCGTAGGTACAAATCCTATAGGAATCTTGTAATGTAAATCCTATAAAAAAAACATGAGGTTATACCTCATGGAAAATTTCCTTTACTACAGTCAAACGCGCTTCATCTTCCTATAGAATTCAAATAGCCATGACATTTCAATCCTATATTTTTTCTATTCCTATGATTTTTCTATCTATTAATCATAGGAGACCTACTATTGGTTCCACAAGTGCACGTGCCTGAATTGTTCCTTCTCAGTCTCACTGTCGAGTGAGTAAGTGAGTCTCGCTGGGAGAAGAAAAGTTTGGCTAGGAAAAACGTGCGTGGCGCGTGCAGTCAAGGTCCGCGACAAGTCGCTGGCCGGCCACTAGCTGGAGAAATAAAATGAAGTGGAGCCTACTCCACTCTGCGACATCTCCCCAAGGTCGGAAAATGGCCACCGGGTCTAGGGCCGGACGACAGGCAGACAGGGTCCACGCGATGCAGCCAGTAATCCCTTCCAGTCCGACTTGGCCGAGATCATTTGAGCTGTATAGATCTGAGATGTTGGCTTTGTCTCAACTTTTATGTCCCAACCCGTCCTGTTTCTACACGTGGAGGACGCCGGTTCCACCGTCACTGAGGCAGCGAAAAGCGCGTGTTCCACGTGCAAGCCACTGTCTCTGCTGCTTCCGTTCTCTATGATCAAAAGTATTTTTTTGCATTTCCTACAACAGTCACTAGTGGAAAACGGGGCTATAGGCCCGGTCCATTTGGGCCTTCAGTCCCAGTTTCCAAACCGGGACCAATTAGGTGGGACTAAAGGGTCCCCGCTTTAGTCCCGGTTCAAAGTTGCACCGAGCCTAAAGGCTGCGCCACGTGGTGTGGCCAGGGAGCTCGCGGTGGATGGCCTTTGGTCCCGGTTCGTGCTACGAACCGGACTATGTTTCTGCCGCGTGAGAATTGCTATTTCTACTGCGTGACAAAGTTTAGGGTTTCTCTGCGGCGAAGTTTCAAAGAATGCATATATATTATTCAACAAAACACAAAAAATCGTCGTGAATATATATAGACATCGTCAACAGTACACGTAATGCATGCATATTTACAACATAAAGTCGGATCTCTTTACTAAATCTATTAGCTTCTACGAAGTTGCTCAACACATAGCTATGACTTTCCTATAGTGCTCTCCACCTGGGGTAATGACCTCGGTAAGAAAGAATCCCGCGTTTTCCTCTTGAATTGCTCGTATTTGATCCTCCGTTATGAGAGTGTCCCGCAGGCGTTTCATCTATATTTAAAAAAGGAGATCATCAATATATGAATGGAACTCAATACAATAGATGGTACTAATTAAGATAATTGTGAGAATTTGTTATCGTACACGAGTGTGGTGTATACGGGCATCCCCACCCCTGGGACAGGCCATGTCACGAATGAAGGTGCGGACGTAGTATCCACATAAGTTATTCCCGGGTTCCTGCCTCATACACTTTACGAAAAAATAGTTCGATCAAACTAATAATCAAGCATCGTATTGAAAGTAAATATCATATATAGAGTTTCACGGACATAGATATATAGTACTACTTACAGGGTAATCTTGAAATGTAAGCTCCGGTTTCCATGTACCCGGAACAGTAGTGATGAACCGTTTCCAGGCCCTGCCCGGCAAAAAATAATGAGTAAATGAGTTATTGATTAGTTGATGATATCGTCGAATTAGAACAAATGAAGATGCTAATACGAAATTGATTGAAATTACCTCTGGAGGATGGCAGCCATGTCCGCCCATTCCGCATATTCGTTACGTTTCGAGTCCATGACATTTACGACTCCTTTGTGAAGATCAATGATTAGGAGAATAAAGTGAAATCTGCACAAGCATAGCTCAATGATTACGAGAATAAAGTGGAAGGTGCACAAGCATAATGTATGTTATATATAACACTCACTTGAAGTTGTAGGGAAAGAATATATCCTCTTTGTTTGCTTGCTTCACTAAAAACATTACCATGTTGTCCTCTGTGTCCTGGGCGTAGTCTCGAACCGTAACTTCATGAACTGTGTCTGGGTCTATGAACCCCAGCGGTAGGAGCTTGCCTCTTTTGCATTCGAGCTTCTTCATTCTGCATAATTAAATGTATAGCGTACACCGCCGCCGTGCCACACGTGTCCCTTCCCCGTGCCACGTGTCCCTCCGGCTTGCCACACGTGTCGTTTACCCGTCGACGCCGTCGTGCGACGTGTAGCCACCGCTTCCACGTGCCTCGCCCCGCCGACGCCGGTGTGCGACGTGTGTAGCCGTGGCTTACACGTGCCATGCCCCGCGTGCGCTATATAGAGCGACGAGTGCGGGCGCAACCACACGTCGCCACCGCCTCCGCTCATTCATCTCCGGGATGCCTCCACGTCGTCGAGGGGCGTCCGGTTTCCGTGGCGTTCGAGTGCGTCCGAGCGGTAGGTTCACCGCCGAGATACGCGCCGGTGGCTTCCGCCTCACCCTCGGCACGTACAACACGCCGGAGCTGGCGGCGCGCGCTTACGACGTGGCGGCGTGGCGTTTTCGGCGGCCAGGGCGAGACATGAACTTCCCGGATGTTGAATCGCTAGAGGAGGCAGAGTTCCTCGCGCCACCGCCGTGCCTCGTCGACGACGAGGACCGTCGCCGGCACCGCCAGGTGCAGCGCAGGATCGCCATCGCCGAGCGCGACGAGCAGTTGATGCGCCAGTGGAGGGCGCAGTTCCCCAACGATGTCGACAACACCGACGCGTTCTTTGCTAACCTTAGAGCACAACGCAGGTCCAACAGGCGCCACCGTCGGGCCGTCGCCGCCTTCGAGCTCGAGAACCCGAATACAACTTGGACCGAAAACGACCCTCGGTGGGAGGACATTTGGACGGAGACAACCTCCGACGACGAGTAGAGACTAGACTAGTAATTTATCTATTTTATTGTAATTTCAATAAAGTCGTTGACGGTTCTATTAGTTTAAATTTAGTTTATAAAGTCGTTGTCGGTTGTTTTTGTTCAATAAAGTGGTTGACACGAAATTTATTACGATTGAACTGAAATTAAAGTACAGAGCTCCTCGGAGAAAAGTTTCCCGCCACATACATGGAATTAAAGTACAGAGCTCAACTGAAAATTAATTAAGATACATCGCCAGATTCGACTGTTCGAGTCATTCAGTCATACTCGTGCCTAGCCCTATAGTACTCGCCACTGTAGTCGTCGTAGTCGCCGTCATCATCGTCGCTGGCATCGGGGTCGCGGTAGTCGAACCTCGACGGGAGAGCACGCGTGGGCTGGGACTGAGGGTAGCGCAGGCGGGGGCCACGGTAGGCCACGACGCCCTAGAGAGTCCGGCCGCGCCACCACAGCCGACGGCCGGTCTCGTTGAAGTCCGAAGGAGGCGGGCCGCCCTCCTCGTGCCTGGCAAGCGCCCTCTCACGCCGATTGATGAAGAAGCTTTCCCAAGTCGGGAAGTAGTCGGGATGCCACTGGGGATTCCTCCGCTGCTCTGGCGTGAGCTCGAAGTAGTAGTGGTTCGTGATGGCCATCTCGCGCGCCACACCTAGAGGGACAGGAGGGACCGGTACGCCTCCGACGCTCAGCAACCAGCCGGTCAGGACGCGGTAGCCCGGCGGGCGGGAAGTGTGGCTTGATTTGTGTAAACTCAAGTGGCAAATCCTCTTAAGCATTTCATCAAACACCTCTTGTGCATGTGAAGAAGAGAGGAGAGCAATACACCCCTCTTGTGAAGAAAGTGAAAAAATGGCCAAGTGTGGCTCACACTTGGGCAGGGCAAGGAAATATAGCCAGATTGGGGGGCCTTTAGACCCGGTTTGTATTACAAACCGGGACTAAAGGTTTCTCACGGCTGACACGGCCTGCCGCGCCCTGCCGTGGACCCTTTAGTCCCGGTTTGTAATACAAACCGGGTCTAAAGGCCACTACCGGACAAGCTCTGAGATAGTGGGGTCGCCCTGGGCAAAACGAACCGGGACCAATGCCCACATTAGTCCCGGTTTGGTTCTGCACTGGGACATTTGCTTGGGACCAAAGGCCTGTTCTCCACTAGTGAGTCGGCAATTTAAACAAAAACAAACTAAACTTATAACATTTTTAACTCGTCCATGAAACAATTCCACGGCGTCTAGCCCTTTTCTGTCATGCTTGTGGCGCCAAAGGATGGGGCGCTGCATCCGATTGTGTGGCGTCATGAGTTGGGACACGACAAAACAAATTTGCGGTGCCATGGATTGGGGCCTGACATCTCATTGTATGATGCCGTAGGCCGCGGCGCCGCGCCGTGGAGAAGGGGGCGGCATAAAAGGGTTAGACATGTTGAATTTGTTTAGTTGCAAGTTTATTCTTTAAATTTTTTACTGTGGGTAATTATTGTCTATTTTGCCACAATAGCCTCTCTTTATACTAACTAAGGAGTGTCCCAGTCTAAGTCGATGTTCGTAGAACATCAGTTTCCTTGGACGCATAGCTTCCGTGGAGTATCCATTGGTTCATATCCTGCGTTGTCCATACCCATACCCATTAGCTTGCTTGTGATGGATTTATGATATCCCAACATATTGAGGTGAGATTCTGTTTTGAAGTACTCGTTAAGACGAACTCAGTCATGATAAAGGATCATCAATTAGATTAACAGTTTAATAAATTGAAAAATTGCAATGGTGGAAACATTACTTAAATGCTTGTAGTCGTCGGTCCCTCCGTCTCTGTGGCATCGAGTGAAGTGAGCAATACATGAACCCTTGCATGGTATTATGAGGAATTCACCTTATTTTAAATTTCCACGTATTTAGAAGTTGCCACTGATTAACTAAGGGAAATATGTTCCATGTAAACTATCAGTCTAGCCAAATACTGATCGAGGACATCGAGTCCCCTACTCTCTCACGAAAAAAGGGCATCCCCGTGCGGCTCCTCCAAGCCGCATCGGGGCCTCAAATCGGGTGAGCCAAGGTCCACTCCCGCGATCTTCCCACCCACTCACCACCACCAAGGGGCACAGCCGAGCGAAACCCGGGCTGAGCCGGCGGCGGGGAGAGGGGCTTCTACTGGTGGCGGTGCCCCTCCTTCTCTCATGGTGGCTCTAGGGTTAGGAAGCAGGGATCGGCGGCGCGATTCTATGGACCTTGAGCGGCAGCTCGACGTGATGACGATGTGGATGGTTGCATCCTCTATCAGGTGGTGTTTTCCATGCTATTGTGGCCAGATCTGGTGGTTGCAGTCCTCCAGGGCGGAAATGCTTGCTTGGGTCGTTGGCAGCTGGTTGTTGTTGTGGTGGCGGCTATGCGCCGAGGTGGTACCGATCATGATCGACTTGACGAGGATGATGCATGTGGTGGTCAACGCTCCTTCTTTGTGAGGCTGGTGTGCCTTCCTCATTATGGTGGTGGCTCAAGCCGATAGCTTGCATCCTTGTCCCCCATCTCCAGCAGTCCACTGTCTCAGTAGCATCTGGGTCTCTATGGTTGACCACGGTGAAACCCTGCTCGGTGCGACCGATGCGGGCCACGGTGACGTCTGTGAACGGCATAATCTACCTAGAGTTGTGGCATGGTCTTGACTTTGCTTTCTGAAGGAAATACGCCATATATGCAATAATAATGAGTTGTTATTTATTTCCTATGCATTATTATTTATTATTTCTTTATGCTTTAACTGATAGTATGTGTCTTCAATACAGTGGCGGATCTCGCATCCCTACTGCCTGCCGGCTGCCCGGGCTTTCGGCCGTTCGGCACTGTAATTTTACCCGTATTTGATAAAATTTAGCAACTTAAGCCTTCAAATGTACTGTTTGCCCGGGCTTTCAAAAATTCTTGGGTCCCCTACAGCTTCAATATGATATTCATGTGCAGAGAAACAACAAGTTGTTCCTACTCCCGCCTCTAGAACTAGCTTGATATCCACCCCTATTACCAGGGCATGGGCTTCCGAGACGCAATATACAACAAGGAGGATGCAACTTGGTCCACGTCTTCCCCAAGTCCGTCAGGATTATGCATTTTTCTCGCTAATTCCTCTAGGTTCAGGATGGGAGGTACGTTGAGGCTACCTTGGAAGCAAGGTTGCTTGATCGTGAAGCGGTCTTGAAACCTTGTGCTACATCTCCCCACCATTTGTAATAGGATGTTTGACAATGCGAGTCGTTTATCATCCGGTCATTGTACAAAGTGTGTAGTAAGCCGCTTGGCAATGTACCGTGTTGGATGTGTTGTACCTTTCTTAGAGATGTCTCAACCATCTTAACCTTTCTTCTATGAAATATGATACCTCTTGGACGGCCTATTCCCTAAAAAAAACATTGATGGAATCATTCTCTTCTCCTCAATGAGCTCAGTTGCCATTTGACAATATCCAGTGTAAAGTTCATGCAACCTGCTAGGCAGGTGGATCACATCAACAACACGTGCTAAATGTGCAAAAATCATAGCTATAGGAGATTCGATGCATCGATCCAGGCATGGCCATGCATGCATGCATCTCATTAACTTGGATGTGATACTCGTGCTTGCTAACCGAAAAAGGCTCCCAACAACGACCCATAAACTACAGTATACATATGGCACCTCGCCGAGTTCACACCGCAAATGTGTACATGTGATTCGTGACAGCATATTTCTTCCTGGCGTCCGATCTAAAATAGTGTTGGATCCAAATTGACCTTAGAATTGATATATCATTTATTTGGTCAATATATGTTGGTTGCATAGAGGCATGCTTGCAAATTAATCACCCTGAAAAAGAAATCTGAACACGCATGATGCATGAACCTTTCTGTTTCTTCGAGTTCTTTCTTCGAGAATGTGTAGAACAACAGCTTTGCCGCTTCACGAAAACCTTCGTTGCTTTTGATGTGGTCTTGCTGGCATCGTTAAGAAACCTGGAAATTCAGACGAAATTCAGCACCGGTTCAAGAGAGACGTTTGAACCAAGAAGCGCGCACGTACGTACAACTCATATGCTGGTACACATATTAAATTTGTAAAGTATGTACTGTGGATGAAGTCTATGGACTTCGTACGTAGTTTATCAGCCGCCTTTCTTCCAGATTTTTGTAAAGTAAAAGATCAACAAATGTGACCTGGTCTCTGTGATTTCTGGGCTTTACCTGTTCTCAGCTGGTAATGGTGGCTGCGTACAGGGTGCGAAGAGATCAAGCCAAATTTGTTTATGTCACACCGTACGCACACTTGGTCCAGATCGAGTTAGATTTATATATCGTTCAATCGCTTTTTACCGATTCTTTCCGAGATCACGTCAACTGAAAGTCACGATACGAGCTGGGTCCAGCACGTACTCACTCCAGGCCCAGGTCCTCCGTATTATGTCTGATTGACTGGAGACGAAATCGTAATGTGTTAAGCTCTGGCCATGCTGATAATATGTTTGGTAATCCAAAACCGGGTCGCTTAATCAGGTGTAGGGCTTTGAGATGTCACGACTTGTTCAGAGAATCCTACAGTTGACCTAAGACATGTCGTTAAAATTTCAGAATTGGCATAAAAAAGTATGCGCCTGGAATTTTTCGAGGTTTCAGTTATTTTTTTGTTTAATGGTTTATAAATTACCGTGTGTTCAGTTTGCATCACCTTTTTCCTTGTTAAATCTTAGCTGTAATTCCAGTCATTTTTAGAAAATCAGAATTGGTAAAACAAATATGCGCCTGGATGTTTTTGAGGTTTCAGTTATTTTTTTTTTGTTTATCCGTGTTTAAGTTACCTTGTGTTGAGTTTGAGTCACCTTTAATTTTTAAAGTTTTAGTCAACCGTGCAAAATTTCGTTCATTCTTGTGAAGTTTTAGTAATTACTTTTGCTATCTTTTTTTGGTTTATTTTGTATTTGTTGCAGTAGGTGCAATTGCACTTTTATTTTGTGCACATGCAATTGCACTTTATTTGCCACAACTAGGCTTATGTTCTTGTGTTGCACTTACTTTTTTCTTGCAATTCAACTCTAGGTTTGGTGAAAGTGCACTTTTCTATGTGAAATGACATCTTTAGTTGTACAAGTAAACTACAATGTTGAGCATAAAATTGACTAGAATTTCATAAATGCGTAGTCACACATGCTCCCTACAGTCAAGACACTCCATTATAAAAATTTCATTTGGATACTTCGACCAACTTTGTGCAAACATTTGAAAAAATGATGTTGTATCTCAGAGAAAATATTAAAAGAGGTCCAACAAACCTTTGTTTTACACATGGTTCAAAAAAGTGTACGCCTAGGCGCGCTTAAGCGCGCTTAAGCGCTGAGCGACGGCCTTCCGCTTCGCTTCTGGCCTGAGCGTTCAATTAAGCGATCCTAGGAATTTGGTCGTGCTATTGTTGGAATCTGGTAGAGGAAACGGTGTAGGAAAGGAGGGGTGGTTGCAGGGAAGAAGGGGGTGAGGGCAGGGAAGGAGGGGTGGTTGCAGGGAATCCATGGAAGAGGAGGCAGCAGCAATGCCATTGCGGCTGTCGATGAGTGCCTGAAGGGAGCAGGTGAGAGAAAAAGAGATAGAAGAGAGTAGATGGGCAATGAAGATTAGAGAATGTGGATGGTTCAGATTGAGCTGGGCAGGCTAGGGTTTCATATGGGCTTTACTGGGCCAACATTGCCTTACTGGGCTAATATTGAAGGAATATTAGACCTTATATGCGCTGAAAAATGCAATCGGCCACCCCTCTTGGTGTGTCCGTACAAAACGCTTAAGCGCGCCTAAGCACCGCTTAAGCGGTGATTGCTCTAGGCGGTGGTCTACCGCTCGCTTAGCGCTTACCGCTTTTTTGAACCTTGGTTTTACATACAACGAAATCAATGTAATGGGCTGTGCCATTCCATATGAATTTTTATAAAAGCAATTGCTGACGGAATTTCTACCTAAGAGCCAACATTCATATATCAACCCAACAATTGATGCATAAAAAGGAAGATAGCAATGCGGGAAATCATTGCAAATGCGTCATCATGATTGGACACTATCTAAATGCTTTGGGTCACCATATGTAGACCAACCTATCACAAGTGTATCAATTGAGCTAAATCTCTATACTCAACCCGTGAGTTCGCTAGTACATGTTCGTGAAAAATCCATGCCAGAAAATGATGTTAAAAGCCGTGCCCAACATGACAGATATGCATTTACACGGATCCATTCGTAATATTTATCCTTACTCGTAAAATATAAAGGGTTGCATGTTGAAAATTGTTTGATAGTGTTCTAGCCCACATGCCAGTTCACCCCATGGCAAAATATAACGACGGGTATGTTGCATCTGGTATACCAGGTCGACATCCACCAATGGCATAAAAATGCATTATATTTGGTCTACCTGTCCTCATATTGTGATTTTGAAGGCAATGGGGCCCGCCTTGTTCTTCCTTGGAGTGCCAAATTGTAACCAATCCCCAGCTGCTAGCGTTTGATGGATCACCTTGACCAAATGGCGACCCCCCAAGTGCTTAGCCCACCCACTTGGCCAATCAAACAATTCCCACAAACTCCTACCCAATCCAGAAGACCTCACACCTCATGCTCAAATTTGACACACAAAAAGTAGTAGTAGTACTGCTTCTTCCCGGCTGCAATATTCTATCGCGGTCACCACGACCAAGACGACGACGACCGCGAGCGCCATGCCCCCACCCCAAGATGCTTCCTCCGACTCGTCCTCTCCTTCCTACCAAACTCCCAACGCCGCATGCCTCTCGCCTTCCTCCCTCTATATATACCCGCGCGCTCCTCCTCTCCAGCCACGACCAGTTCGCTCCATAGCTCCTGCGCAGCTAGCTTCCCGGTCTCTCTTCCCCAGCCATTTCTTGCTCTGACCATTCGGTTCGATCCAATTCTCAACGGTACTGCGATTACGGCGGCGACGGAAGCGGCCATGGACGAGCAGTGGATGATCGGGCAGCCTTCCCCTACCCTGAGCCTCGGCCTCAACCTCGGCCGGCCGACGGCGCGGCGCGCGGTGACCACCAAGGTCCTCGTGGAGGAGGACTTCATGTCCGTCAAGAAAAGCCACGAGGTTGAGGCGCTGGAGGCCGAGCTCCGGCGCGTGGGCGAGGAGAACAGGCGGCTGGGCGAGATGCTCCGCGCGCTCGTGGCCAAGTACGGCGAGCTGCAGGGCAAAGTCACCGGAATGATGGCGGCCGCGGCGGCCACCCAGCAGCACCAGTCGTCCACGACTTCGGAGGGGGGCTCGGCGGCCTCACCATCCAGGAAGCGTGTCCGCAGCGACAGCCTCGAAACCGCCGGCGGGAACCGCAACCCTTCTCCGCCCCTCGCCGCGGCCGGCAGCGGCCAGTTCGCGGTCACCGTGGCCGTCGGGCCAGACCAGACGGAGTGCACGTCCGTCCATGAGCCCAGCAAGCGCGTGCGCGCCGACGAGTGCAAGCCCAGCAGGGTCTCTAAGAGCTACGTCCACGCCGACCCCGCCGACCTCAGCCTCGTAAGTAACGAAACCAATCCATCTTCTTCTTCGGTTCTTCCTCGTTATCATCGATCGATCGCAAGTTTGCAACATAATTTGATTCGTGGCCAGTTTAACTAATCGTTTTTTATCTGTCGAGCAGGTGGTGAAGGACGGGTACCAATGGCGGAAGTACGGGCAGAAGGTGACCAAGGACAACCCGTGCCCGAGGGCCTACTTCCGGTGCTCCTTCGCGCCGGGGTGCCCGGTGAAGAAGAAGGTGCAGCGCAGCGCCGATGACGTCACCGTGCTGGTGGCCACGTACGAGGGCGACCACAATCACGGCCAGCCCGCTGCCAAGCACGAGGCCGGCAAGAAGAGCGACGCCTCCGCCGGCGCCGCTGTCCGGATATCGCCACCGGCGCCGGTCGTGCAGCAGTTGCAGCACCACCACCAGCAGCAGCAACAGCTGAAACAAGAGGCGGCAGCGGAGGCGGAGAGGAAGAACCTGGCGGAGCAAATGGCGGCGACGCTGACGAGAGACCCCGGGTTCAAGGCTGCCCTGGTCTCTGCGCTCTCCGGCCGGATCCTTGAGCTCACGCCGTCCAACAGTTGATTGCTACAAGCGGCTTCGCCTTCGATTAGCATTGACAGCTGAAATTAAAGCATAGACCACGTACACGATCGATCACTGTGTTTAGCTTTGAGCTAGCTGCTTCGATTAGCCACCGCAACGACGAGGAGATCAATTGTATATACTTTGCTCGTATTAGCGCTAAATGCATTCCTATCTTCCCCGCCGGCCGGCCGGCCGGCGCTTGGATTTGTGCAACATTTTGTATAAGTTGGTGTACGGAAGCAGCTCCATTAGAATTAAGATTCAAATTCTTGATGCAATGTACTCCCCGGTGGTTAAGGGAAACCCGGTATGATTTATTCTTGGAGAGAAAATACATTTAGAATTAGGATTATTTGTGAAAATTAAGTAACAAAAATAAACTAGCGGCCAAACATTGAGGCATGCATCTTAGAGCGGCGACGAATGCTGCAAGTAGCGAATGAGAATCGCAGGATATCGTGTAGGCAATCGGAGGATTTAGGCTGAAGGGGAGGACGAACAACATGTCGGAATGAGAAAGTCACGGTGAGATCGACGTTCGCGACTTACACTGCCGGACTTGAACATGGAACCTGGTTTGTAATGTCGACGTAGCATCGTCGGGTTTATAGGCGTAGCTGGCCAAGACTCCGATAATGTGCTAAGATGGCCGCCATGTCGCCATCTGCGACATAGGTAGACAACATCACAGGAGCATGGTGAAGGGAAAGCTTGTCAAGTACAACATTCGCACCAAAAGAATAAGACATACTCCCTATGATCCATATTAGTTATCACCGATTTGCTGATTTGAACTAAATCAGTGATAATTACTTTGGATTGCATGGAGCATTAATTTAGCTAAAAGACAAAACTTACTAAGTTTGACCAAACATATGAAAATACAAATATCTTCAAAATTTAATAAATACATAGTTTATGGTGGATCAATTAATATTGACTTGGTATTGCACATGATAGTACTTTTGTCTATAAGTTTTTCAAATACACAATATATTTACTTGTGTCTAGAGTGGGCAGGGAGAAGGCGGCGGCTAGTGAAAAAAGGCCACGAAGGAGGAGGAATGACAAGCGATATGCATATGGTGTTGTCGGACATAGGCGAACCCAAGAAAATTTTGAAGCCCAGGCAAACAAGCTTAGTATGCTAATTTTTTTGTTAAATACATACAAAGTAGGGGCAAAAATAGGCTTGTCGGCCGGCCGGAAGCCTGGGAGGCTGCCCAGGCAATAGGTATGCTAGGTCCGCCTCTGTTGTCAGAGATGGGGAATGAGCGGAGGCCACCCTAAGATACACGAAGGTCCCGCTTTAAAGTTAGGGCCTCAAATTTACGTTGAAATATTTGGAGATTTCGATCCTGGTTATATTTCCTATAGAGGTTGTTTGGTTTGTTAGATTCAAACCCATATAATTATAGCCTCATGTAATGATTTATTTGATTCTAGCTATGCCATACATATAATCCTTCTGGACAACTCCAATGATATGTATTGCAAAATCACTTGTGTCCACATTCTTTTGGATTCAACATGTTACTTCTATTCATGCATTTTGGAAATCTTCTAATGAGAGGGTCCCTTAGACCATATGTACTTTAACCCATTAAACAATCCAATACTGAAGTAGTTCGACAAAAACATTTATCTATTTGAATATAATTTTTCTAATCGGTACTCCAGAGAGAATTAGTTATTTGGTTAATTGGCTAGTTTTTTTTTTTTGAACAGGAAGGGTCCCGAAGGACCTAGGGCTTCATTTCATGAGCGGTGGAGTTACATTTTACAGATAAGGCCAGAAGGAAATAGAAAATTACAAGCCAGCCCTTGCAAATTTCATTGAGGACCTCCAGATAAAATTGAAAAAAGCGATCAGGTCCAGCTCCATCTTCACCGCATCGAAGCTCGCCGGAGTCAACCTCTGCGCCGCCGGGGACGAGACCACTTGGGGTGCAGAAGTGGGAGCCAACTCCAACGAGCTTGTGAATCCTCCGAGTCGGCAAGGACGCTTGACGGAGGTAGTTGTTGCCCTGAGGACAGCTTGTGGCCATCACACGAGGGTGGAGGGGCCGCCCTTCGGCCGTGAGATACGGCGACAGTGGCACCGTGTAGATCCTCCAGAAGATCTGCGGGCTGCCATGATTTGTCGCCGCCACGCAAAGATGGAGGGGCTGCCTCTCAGCCATGCGGTACGGCGACAGTAGCGACGTGGAGATCCTCCGAGAAGAAGCCACCGAGCTTCGCTGCTGTAGATGCGGCGACCATCTGGAGACAGCAACCAGCACCTTCTCCCTCTCGTCACCGCGACGAGGAAGAAGAAAGAGGCTGCCACTGCACCTCTGGCCACCAGATCCGCCAAGAACGGCCTTATTTATGGATATCTTCGCCTCCCTCCACCACCCCATCTCCGGCTCCGACCACCGAAGCTCGACGAGGTAGAAAAGGGGAGCAAGGCAGTGCCAGATCTGGCCGATGAGATCTGCCACTTCCCTCCCGGCATGAGCGTCATACGCCATAGAGGACCAAATACTAAACCTAAAACTACACCTAGCTACTCCGGCGCCATCTCCCCTCCAACTCCGGCCGGCTACTCCGGCGGAGAGGAGAAGGGAGAGGCCCGGTGGGAGAGAAGCGGGGTTCAGGTACTGTAGAGAGAGGAGAGCGAGATGGGGGGGGGGGGGGGGGGGGGATGAGCCTTTAATTGGCTAGTTTGGTACTTTGGTGGATATAACCTCCAGACTCCAACTTGCTGTACAGGCCAATGTAACATTTTTATGAGTATATATATGCACTGGTGAAGCTATGCACAACACAAGTGAAGGGGGTGGGGGGCCACGGCCCCCCTAGCCTATGATATTATTTTTGCTTAATTGTTCTGTCTAATCTTGCCTAGGATATGGGAAACGGTTAATTGCCAGCCCCAGCCAGCACCTATTAGACATGGCCAATGATTTGCTCCCTATTGATACTGACACGGTCAATGACGATGAAGATCGCGCCAAGATCCATGCGTTCTCGCGTGCACCATCGTTCGTCTCTGCGAAAGGCTAGATTTGTCTCAGGTAGTGTAATCTTCTTCGCCTCGGCGCTGGTTACACACATGAAGATTATGATGATGGGTACCTGAACATAGAGATAGGCAAATTTAACGATTAGCAAACTACTAATTTTTTTATTAGTATATGAATTAGTGCCTATTTTTGAACACGAAACGAGGTATACAAAGTGTGCAGCTACCTTTCTCTAAATTTGTAGCCGATTTACAAGTTTTGTTAGTGGATTAGAGATTAGTGGCATATATGCAACGCATCTATGGATGGAAGCTCCAACTCACTTTGATTCAGTAAAACAGGGATCGTGCCTGTTAGTAGACAGAGAGTAAAGGGTAGCAGCTGGCGGCAGTGATGAAGCTAGTAGGCATCTTGCTAATCTCGGGTGCCCTAAAACATGGTGTACTGCACTATAGTTTCCCTTGTTGAAGAAAACTTTTTGACAACTAGGAAATTTTTTTTTTTCTACAATGCTTAGAATAGGAAAATTAGTGCATTTAGCAAACGAGTTTGTTGTATCCCCCCAGGGTTTCTTGCCAAGCTCCTCCGCTGTATGTGAAATTGTGAATGTGTCTCTACATTACACCTGGTGTTTCTCATGTCTGAATACTAACGCGGCTCCAGCTTGGCAGCTTTGCACGCTCGAATAATGCATGGTTCTCGTGCAACGGCCGTGTGGCGCGCAGGAGGAAGGAGGGAAGCGGAAGCAGCCTGGGCTTGACCAGGGGCACCACGCGATGGGCTTCTCGTCATCCTGTCTGTCAACTTGTCTTGTTTTTATCTGCCTTGACTCGACGACGACGGTGATGCGCGCGTGATGGACTAGTCAAGCACGTGCTGCCGGCGGCGGGGCGGTCCAGTCAATCCTTCGTCCACGCTGGCTCCTTATCCTCCGCTAAGGCCATCTCCAACGGGGCGACCTATCCCGGGTCCGCACGTTTGGATGGATCCAACCGAATAAAAACGCGGCCCAGCGCGCGGACTCATCCCTAAAACGGATGGCCGCAGCGTCCGGGACGACCCAAACCCGGCCTAAATCTGGGACGAGTTTGCGTGGTCGCGGACGCCGAAGGCTGGTCGCTCGCGTTCTACCCATCGCACACATCTCCCGCCGCTCCGCCGCCAGCCAAGGACCGACGATTTGGGAGCGGCATCGACGCCGGCCACCGTCGTCGAGACGCCGTCAAGCGGGGTGGAAGCATAGGTCACGGCCCGGCGCTGCTTTCGCCGCGTCGTAGCAGAGTCGGAGGACGTCGTCGCCGTCGATGTTGTCCTCTCACCGTCGCGAGACCTCCCGCCGTTCGCAGGTGCGCCGTTGCCGCCGGAGGTGAGCTCTCGTGCACCGTGTTTCCAGACCGCAAGTCGGCCGAGACGGCCATGGCCTGCATGTCCCTACGGATGCATTTGATGGCCTCCGCCTGCGAGGTGTTCGATGAAATGGGCGTACTAAAATTTGTCCCTTTTCATCTGTAGATCATGGTGGACAGCGACGACGACTACCTCTTCAAGAACTTCATTGACACGTCGTCAGACGAGGAGTCCGACGACAAATTTTTCACGGAGGCTGCGCTGATCATCCACGAGCACATTGTCTCGCAGATCCTCGTGCATCGGGGGTCCTTGCCGGGGCGCGCGGCCGCCTTGGACCGCAAAAGAGAACGCGACCACGACCAGCTCTTCACCGACTACTTCCAACCCAAGGCATTGTTCACGCCGGCCATGTTTCGTCGTCGTTTTCGGATGTCCAGACCGTTGTTCCGCCGGATAATGGATGGCGTCAAGCTCTACGACGACTACTTCTGCGCGAATGTGGATGCAATTGGCAAGGTGGGCCTCTCTTCGTACCAGAAATGCACGGCAGCGATTAGGATGCTCGCATATGGCGTTGCCGGTGATTTCGTAGATAAGTACACGCGCATGAGTGAGTCTATCGGCCTGGAAGCGATGTACAGGTTCTGCAGAGCAGTGATCGGTTCGTTCGGAGAACAGTACATCCGGCAACCAAATGCAGAGGACACAGCTCGTCTGTCGTCAATCAACGCTTCCAGGGGGTTTCCTGGGATGCTTGGCAGCATAGACTGCATGCACTGGTAGTGGAAGAACTGCCCTTTGGTTGGCAGGGGGCATACAGCGGTCATTCTGAGGGGTGCACAGTCATTCTTGAAGCTGTTGCTTCACAGGATACATGGATTTGGCACTCATTCTTCGGAATGGCTGGCTCGCACAATGACATCAATGTGCTGCAGCGCTCTCCGGTGTTTGATAGGCTAGCGTACGGTCAGTCCCTGATGTGGATTTTGAGATCAATGGCCACCACTACACACCAAGGGGTACTACCTTGCTGATGGTATCTATCCACCTTGGGCTACACTCGTGAAGACAATCCGAAAACCCAACTCAGAGCAGGAGGCAAGGTTTGCCAAAGAGCAAGAGGCAGCCCGGAAAGATGTCGAGCGGGCGTTTGGCATCCTCCAAGCTTGTTGGGCTATCGCCAGACACCCTGCCAGAGCCTGAGATGTGCAAACTCTGTGGGAGGTGATGACCGCTTGTGTAATCATGCATAACATGATTGTTGAGGTAGAGCGGGATGATTCACTCTTTGATAATGACTGGGAGGGCCAGGGAGAGTTGGTTACTCCTCAAGGTGGTCCGGCATCATTTCAGGACATTCTTCATGCACACCATGAAATTCGAGATCTAGTTGTACACAACCAGCTGCAGGCTGATTTGATCGAGCACGTGTAGCAGCATGTAGGCAACAATGCTGCAAACAACAATGATGAAGGAAATCCCGAAGCCTAAAGCATTTGTAACGTTTTTACATTTTATTTGAATAATACTTTATCATTGATTACGTGGACAATGTATTGTGTCATAAATTTTGAGCATTTGAACTATTTCTATATTTTCTACAATTTATTTGACATTTATAGTGAATTTACAAGCAAAAACATATCATACGGCGCCGCGACCCATTTCTGCAGCATTGGACGCACCGCGCGACCCAAATGGGCGCGCGGACACGGGGCTCCGTCCGCGCGTCCGCTCGGCCACCCAAACGCCCCAAAACGGACGGCCCAGTGCATCCGTTTGGGTCGCTCGGTTGGAGATGCCCTAATGTCTTCTTTTTTGTTTCCGGAAGAATGCCGCTTAGCCTAACTACTCCAGCATATTAAGCACTAACATATGAAGACTAATTGCTGAGTGGTTTAGCGCAGTCACTCGCTCGCTCGAGAACTCCTTGACGGGATCATATCATATCTAATGTGCCGCACATTTAGGACTCGTGCGCATTGCCAGATAATGAAGACTAATTGCTGAGTGGTTTAGCGCAGTCACTCGCTCGCTCGAGAACTCCTTGACGGGATCATATCATATCTAATGTGCCGCACATTTAGGACTCGTGCGCATTGCCAGATGTTCTGAACCAGTCAGTCAAGCTTTTTTTTCCTTCAGTCAATGTATATAGCTCTGCATCGTTGAAGTTTACGTAGCGGTTTTGTTTCTATTTTCAACGCTGTCACGCAGCAAGACGAAGAAGCTTCTGAAGTCGCGATCGTAGCGAGTCGCAATCCGCAGGCGGGCAGGCAGCAGGCACAACAGGGTGGACTCATCTAACTGGTTGTGTAATCCATTAGTTTTCGTGCTGTAATTGACCATCAGCGATCAGAAGTTGTGTTTAAGCGAAGCACTGATAAAATAAAACTAACCTAGCCTCGTCTTCTCGGAGGCGAGTCGGGAGCTCCAACCCTAGCGCCGCCTCCATGAAAGAATAAATGGGAAGGGGAGAATTTAGTGGATTGCACGGCACACAAGGGCCGGTCTTTGACTTCCTTAATATAGATCAAGAGTTACATGCTAGCTAGGTACAAATACCATCCTACAGGTATAGAATATGTACACAAACATGTACTCTATAACCCCACATGTGCCCTCTCCTCCCCCCGTAATGTTGCTACTAGAGGCAGCTGTCGGGCAAGCACGCGTGGCCACCGAGGAAGGTGGCGGCGGGGCCGTCAATGCTCCATACTCGTTTTGTGGGGGGGGGGGGGGGGGAGGGGGGCTCTAGATCTGAGGCAGCGGCCTCGTGTGGGGAGGGCGATGTCGACCTGTCAGCGGGTGGCAGTCGTGGGCTCCTACCGTTGTATAGGGCGTGGGCCTCCGCTACGTGAGCGACGAGGTGGTGGCAGGCGGGGGCATAGCGCTGCCTTGAGATTGTGTGGTTGTTGAACGGGTTCTGTGGCTGTTGGATGGTACCTGGTAGCGGTTGCTCCATTGTGGTGTTGTGCTTTGACTTGCCAAGTGCTCTCCTTCCACAATGATGTCTCCTCAACGATTGATCGACGCCCTCGAACCTGGGCGATAGGGAAAGGGCCACCCTCTCCGGTAGCATATGCTTTCCGGTTGTTGCGTATTGTTTCTTGGTATGGCATGCCGGCAAAAAAATTCACCGCTTCTTCGTTGGTGTCTTCTTCCGGCAGGTTGGGTCCTATGTGTTGTGATTGGTGTTGCGGCGGTGGCCGTGTCTGCGGGTAGATGTGTGGTGAGACGGTAGTGCTTAGAGTATTTCCCTGGGGCAGCATGATTGTCAATGTCCATATATACGAGCTAAGGGTGAGCTACCTCCACCTCCTAACGGGTGCGGCGCCCTTCATTTGAGGGTAGGTATAGTGCTTTCTTCGGAGGTGGAAACATTTGGTATTGTGACATGGCTCTCCGAAGGTTGACGATGGCGTGAGTTTCCTTAGTGGCTTCGTAGATTTCGCTTCTTCTTGGGTCAGATCGCAGGGCTGGATAAGGGCTTGGATGATCAAGAAGCACTTTTTTTTTCTTGTTGTATCTGTTTCATGTAAGCTGTTTTTCAAGGACAGAGATTTGGTGCACATGGGCACCAGTGATCTCGTTTTTTTTTTAAAAAAAAAAACATATTTTTGAGTTTCAAAAATTCTGCAAAAAAATCCACACATAGTCAAAGATGTACCCCACAAACGTGCAAAAAATCAATTTCAAATACTTAATATTTTGAGCTACACAAAAATGACAAAATTGTAGATCTGATTAGTCATTTTCAAATCTCAAAAACATATCAGATTTTGTCATTTTTCTCTAGCTCAAAATAAAAAGAATTTCGGATTGGGATTTTGCATGATTGTGGGATGTATCAATGACATTCTTCAGAATTATTTTCATGATTTTTATAACTTGTAAAAGTATTTTTTTTTTAATATAGCGAGAGCACTGGAGCTCGGGAGCTAAAAGCACTTTTTGGTTTTTCAATGGTATTTAAACCTTGCCAAAAGAAAAATTATTAATTTGAAGTCGGACTCTGTAAAATGTTTTTATCTAAAAAAGATTTGACCATGAGCGCATTGCTGTGCACGTGCATCACATCGCGGCCGCGGCCATCTTGCTGGCGATAACCGCCTAGCTGGACCGCGAGGAGAGGACACGGTCTCATCGTCGTCGGGCGGCGAGTGCGAGGCTGGAAGGTCCCATCGACAGGGACAGCCAAAGCCAAGCCAGAATAATATTCAGAGGTTGATGGCGCATGCATGCTGCCGACAGTTCAGTCCTTAACTAGCAGTATAGAAGCTCAATTTTCTTGCTAAACGAGGATAAACATCTACGCTTAACTCTAAATAAACGAGGATAAACCTGTATTTTGCCCTGAACCACATAAAGCGCGCAGGTGCATTTGGATGAAGCAGCAAATAAGGCAACTTGGCAACTCTTCATGCATTGCAAATATTCTGCTACGCAGTCCTGTCCAGAGGGCATGGAAATGGAGACCATCGCTTTCATCCTCCACCGTGTACTAGTACCTTGAAATCAACTTACCGGTCTTCCTGCGGTATGGATAGTTTCTCCCAGAATCTACTCACCGCCTTACCGATCGTCCGAGGATCTCTCGTGGTGGAATGTTCCGTCAACAGTCGTGCATGCGGAGAACAGTCCAATGCAGGAAGATGCTTCTTTCGTGTGCGGAAAAGTTCAGAAGTTTCTCCAGGGTGGGAACTATGGAACAGAAATACAGGGAGAGATTCGAAAAAAGAAAATACAGGGAGAGATGGGCTTCTGGGTTCCCAAGTCGTATGAGACAATTCCCCCCTTTCCTTCTCTCTCACTGCTACAGTTCCCTGGTCTCCTCTTCCTTCTCGCCCGGCTGATCCCTGGCCGCTCCGCTGGATTAGCCAGCCGGAGTTGGTTCAGGTGGTGCGCCGGAGTAGCTAGGGCTAGATTAGGTGTAGTTCTTTCCAGTTTTTCTGTTTACCCTTGTGAATTTGGCGTCATGCCCGTAGGGAGGAGGTGGTGGTGGAGCTGGAGCTGCTCTCTGCTGCCGGCGGCGGCGCTGCTGCTGCTCGTGATGCTCCGGTGGTCGAAGCCGGTGGCGAGCGGCGTCAGAGCACCGGCAACCTCAACAACAAACCTCATCTGCTACTCTCTAGATCTGAGTGTTTTCATCATGGGTTCCCCTCTATCTAGCCACCGTGGTGGTGATGTGGAGGGGCTTCCAGATGAAGATCCTCTTGTTGGATCTAGGAAGTGGCGACCTGGACCAGATCTTCCTCGCGCGCAACACGCGGTGACGAGCTTCCTCACCGCGATCCTCGGCCAAAATGGTGGCCCAGCTTCCTCAACCTCCATGGCGGAGGCTTTGAAGACCAACTGTTGGAGCTCGACGCCGATGGAAGGACAAGTGGTTCGTCCCCGTCTTTCCAACGGTAACTAGGGGTTGGATCTCGCCGGAGATGAGCGTTCGAGCTTCATGCGCTTGAAACTCAGCGGCAACGCCTTGAGTTCGCTGGCGTTCTGTGGCAGAGACACCAGTGTCCTCGATTGCTTTTTTTTATTTCTCTTCCAAGGTTTTTTTGTAAAGTGGAGGGCCCCTTCTTCAAATGTTAGGTTGCTCAGGGCAGTAGATATGAAGGAGCCTTTCTGCAATTTGTACCTGCCACTTGGTGTTATTTAAGTGCTCCACCGGGATCTTTTGACCCCACTTATGTTTAAAAAAAGTCGTATGAGACAGCACAGCGTTTGTCAGAACTCAGGATAGCTGCATGTGCAATGCCCGACCGTATAGTTGTGCGACCAAGGGGAGACCGAGTTCATGCAGCACGCCGAATAAGACAACCTCGGTTTTATTATATCTTGGAGAGAAAATGCATTTAAGATAATTCGATCCAAACTTGATTCCGGCCAATGATGAAACAATGTGCGTAGAGATTAAGATAAATTGAGTAAAGATTTTGTGAAAATTAATAACAAAAATAGGCTAGCGGTCAAATATCAAGGCATGCATCTTAGAGCATCTCCAGTCGCGTCCCCCAAAGCGTCCCCCAAAGAGATTTGGGGGACGCCGGCCAAAAAAACGTCCCAGTCGCGTGCCCCAAAGGCCGCTTCGGTCCGGACGTGCTCCAAATGTTGTCCGGCGTCCCTAGTCCATCCCCTGTGTATAGAGTCTCTACCGGGGACGCCGGACACGACTTTTACACTTACTTTTTGTTTGGAGGTCGCGTTTGGGGGACGTGGCTAGAAAAGGGACCTTCTCCAAATGAAAATTTTGTCCGGACGTCCCCCAAACGACTAATCCGGCGCTTTGCCCGGACATTGTTTGGGGGACGCGACTGGAGATGCTCTTAGAGCGCTAATGAACGAATGAGAATCGCAGGAGACCATATCATCAATCAGAGGATCAGGGATGAAGGGGACGACGAACATCATGTCGGAACGAGAAAGTCATGGTGCGATCTATGTCAGCGACCTAGCTACACCGCTGGATTTGCACATGGCACCTGGTGTGCAATGGTCACATCATCGGGTTTATAGACGTAGCTGGCCAAGACGTTGATAATGTGCTAAGATGGTCGTCAAGTGGCCAGCTGCGACATCGATAAGCGGCGTGACATGAGTATGTTGAAGGGAAGGCTTGTCAAGTATATCCTTCACTCCAAAAAATAAGACATTAATTTAGTTAAAAAATCAAAACACAATACGTTTGATCAAACATACAAAAATATTAACATCTACAAAGCAGAAATACTTTTGTACTTACGCACATTGGTGTGGGCGTCTCCATCACCATCCGTTTTGCATTAAGATTACATGATCATACTTTATCTATATTTACTCGGGTCTAGAGTAGGCAGGGAGGAAGTGGAGGCTAGTGAAAAAGGCTGCCAATGAGGAGGAACGACAAGGGATGCATATGGTGATGGGGAAGGAGAGAAGGCCACCCTAAGATACACACGAAGGCCTAGGGGCTGTTTGCCCACGGCCGCCACGCCAAATCTCTGGCGCGCCAATATTTTGGCGAGGGATTTGTCCGCCCCTGTTTCGCCCGCGCGCGGGCCTGAAATCTGAGCTAGCGACCGATATTTTGGTATGGCTCGTGGAACTTGGCTTCAATCCAAACGCTGCCTTATGCTCTCGGTCAACGCCAAATTTTTGGAAGGGTAACCAGCGGCAGCAATCCAAACAGACCCCTAGCTTTAAATTTAGGGTCTCAAATTTTATGTAGGAACATTGGGGGATTCCGACCATGGTTATATTTCCTATAGAGGTTATTTGATTTGTTGTATTCAAATCCATATAATTATAGCCTCATGTAATGATATCTTTATTTCCTTGGTATACATATATTCCTTCTGAACTCCAATAGTATGTATTGCAAAATCACTTGCCTCTCAACTGTCTTTAGGATTCAACATGCTATGACATGCTGCTTTACGTTATTTCTATTCATGCATTTTCGAAATCTTCTAACGGGAGGGTCCCTTAGACCACAGTACTTTAAACCCATTAAACAATCCAATATTGTAAGTAGTTAAACAAAAACATTTCTGTACTTGAATATAATTTTTTTAGTGAGTAACATGCTATAGAGAAAATTAATTATTTGGTTAATTGGCTAGTTTAGTAGATGTAGCTCCGGACGCCAACTCACTCTAGAGGCTAGTGCAAACATTGCAAGCGAGTACTCATCCCGTTACTGAAAAGAAGGCATACCCAAAAAAAAATTAAATCAAACAATGTAAATTTTGGTGAAGTTTATTGAAAAGACCATCACATCTTTAATGAAAGATAAATACCCTAGGATAATATATCTTTTTTTGCGTAGACTAGGATAATATATCTAGTGATTTATATAGCATTTTTTCTGAAAACACAATACATGCGTATACACTCGCAGATATAGACACACTCAATTTCGGTTTGATATAGTAGATATTAATGATTTTTTCTGGAAATTTTGCTGAATTTTAAATAGTTTGACCGTCGAAAATAAAATATAGGTATTTTGCTGAGTGGGGGGGGGGGGGGGGAGACGATGGAGGAGGCCGGGCGGAAGCGGAAGCAGCCTCATAACCAATGAAAAAAATAGCGCGCTATTTCACGCTAATAGCGGCGCTATAGCGTATTTGCGAGTTGGACACTACGCTATGCATTCTAGGCACACTATGACGTTACCCGCGCTAAAGAAGCGCTATTTCACGCTATTTGGCGCTATTCGCTATTCCGCATAGCACGCTATTTTGCAGAGTAGTTTTTTAGTAGCTCATGCCATATTTGACCCACTTGCGTATCCTAAATTCCTAATTCATGCAACCCTAGACTAAGAAACTCAGATCGCGCGCTCCCCAACTCCTTGTCACCTGCTCTGCCCGGCAGGCCACGACGTGACGGCGCAGCTCCGCCCCCTTCTCCTCTGTCAATCGGTGGTAAGCGGACACACCTAGCTTCACCTTCACGCCTTCACCCCGTGCCTCATTTCCCCTCCTTCAGTCCTTCTAGTACGGGACAATGTGAATATGAACTATGGTTTGTGATTTTGAGACTGTGTCATATCAAGTTATGGACTATGTGAACTATCTCTGGTTGATGTTTGGCTGCAAAATATCATATCCGAGATTTTATAGCTGCAGAGTGCTATATCTATTATTATATATATGCTGAAATCCTGAATTTTTATATTTTTTTGTTAAGCGCTAGTTTGAAAAATAGCACGCTATAACGTCTATAGCGTTTTTTCTGAAGCCCACGCTATTTATATTAGCGCGCTATTTTTTTATTGCTCGTAACCCGATCCGACGTGCTGAGCTTCTCGTCATTGTCGGTCTTGTTTTTATCCACGGCGACGCTGGTGGAGCGCGCGTGCCATCGGACTAGTCAAGCACGTGCCGGCGGTGGCGAGAGGTCCGGCCAATTCGTCCACGCAGGCTGGCCTCGACAGCGTGGGCAGGCAGAGCAGCTTATCCTCCACTGATGGCTCCTTTTACTCATTTTTTCCAAAAGAATGTCTCCTTCGCCAAACTAATCCAACATATTAACCACTGAGTGGTTTAGCGCACTCACTCGCTCGCTCGACAACTCCTTGACCGGATCATTTCGGACTCGTGCGCATTGCTATGCATATACTCAACCAGTCGGCTGTTCGGTCGATATACTGGCAAGATCGGCAGCGCATCAAGTCAAGCTAGCAACGGAGAGAGAAGCTTCTGAAGTCGCAATCCGCGGGCAGGTAGGCAGGAACAGCGGGGTGGACTGAGGTAGCTGTCTGTAATCCACTAGTTTTCCTACTCTACTTGCAGCGATCGATGCGCGCGCGCGTCACATCACGCCCGCGGCTATCTTGCTGGCTGGCTATAACCGCCTAGCGGGACCTCTAGAACAGAACAGTCTCATCGTCGTCGGGCGGCGAACACGAGGTTGGAAGGTCCGATCGACAGGGACAACCCAAGCCAAGCCAACCCTGAAGCCAGGACTAATTTTCAGAGGTGATGGACGCATCCATGCAGGTGACACTTCAGTCCTTGACTAGCTCGCAGTACAACTTGAATTTCCTTGCTAAACTCGGATAAACACCTACGCAAGCAGTACGAGTTTAATTACCATAGACCGGACAGATTATGCGCGCGCGTGCCCTTTAACTTTGGTGTCTCAGCTATATATGCAGCAAATAAGCTAACATGGCGAGGCTTCATGCATTGGAAATTTCTGCTACACGATCCTGTCCAAAGGGCTTGGAAATGTAGACCATCGTTTTCATCCAGACACGGGGTAGCGTACTGCCTTGAAACCAACCCGTGGGGATTGATTCGTCTTCCTGCGATATGGCTAGTTTCTCCGAGAATCTAGGCACCGGTCGTCCGAGGATCTCTTGTGGTAGGATGTTCCGTCAACGGTCGCACGTGCAGAGAACGGTCTGGCGTTGGTAGGAATCAAAGTTTAGATCTATATATTACATCGCTGTTGTTAGTTTTGTTGAGCTGATGACGTGGGCTTAGCCCGGTGGGTTAACTGGAGTTCAATTTCTGTTAGAAACGAATTTTAGAATTATCACGCCAAGTCCCGCTTCTACTATATCAAAAAAGTCTCTAGTTCCTCCTAAACATGGTTTTTTTTTTGTTAGTTTTGTTGAGCTGCTTCGATTAGCCTCCGCGATGACGAGGAGATTAAGTGGAGCACTCGCATTATCTCCACATGCATTTTTTTTTATCTCCACATGCATTTTTGCCCCACCATATTTGGCGTTTGGATTTATGCAAAATAATATCGTGCAAATGTTGAGGCATGTATGATGTATCCTATGCATAGTTTAAAATAGCCGGCTATAGCTGGGTTATAGCCCTCTATAGCTTTTTCCGCATGGTGCGGCTAACTGCATTAGCTCGCTATCGAAAAAAATTGCATTAGCTCGCTAAAAGGTGTCAAAGTCTTTAAATAGCCGGCTATAGTCAGGCTATAGCCGGGCTATAGCTGTTTTAGGAGGTCGTGGCTATAACTTGTAGCCGGCTATTTAAAACATTGATCCTGTGCCATTAACGAATGTCACAAGTAACGGATGAATAAAGGAAGACACCGTGTCGGCAGTCCAAGAATACAACCCATTAAAACAATCCAATAATGTTATTTTGTAAAAATACTCCGTGCTAAACTAGGCAATTAATCTATAACTAGTTTTTCTAGAGATTTTGTTGAATTTTAAATAGTCTGACGTAGAAAATGAAATATAGGTGTTTTTTTCAGAAACGGAGTTAGCGTTTGACAACTTTATCTACCTCCATAGATTTGTATAAGTGTGCACGCACTAGCGGAGCTATGCACGCGGAGGGGGGGGGGGGCTCTTGCATTATATAGGGGGGAAATATGTAATTTCCCACCACCCCGTATTACACATACACAAGGATCTGCCCCTAGGGACGCCACCACGACCGACAACAACGATGATGAAGACCATTGGGTCAAGGCTAGGCGGTAGGCCCAGGCCGACAGTCAGGGTCTTTACCATCGATGATGCCTTGAATCCTACCAATACCTTATGGCACTGGCGAGGAGGATGAGGAGTCCAACGCTGAGGACACAACCAATGGATAGATAATGTAATCGCATTCTCATCGGCGCTGGTTACACATATAAGATTATGGCGATGCATACCTCCACCACTCCCCCTTGGAGTTTCTTGCCAAACTCCCACCAGAAAAAAAATGTTAAAAAAACAAAAAAAAAATCCATGCGTATATATCGATATTATACGTAGGCGTCATTTTCACGAAAAATCGAGTTTTTGTAGCACCGAATTATATATATTTTACATATGAGAAAAAAAGATAACTGTTTTTTATGAAACAACTTTGCGAGCAAATAGAACATCAAGATGTAATGACATCTCTTGTTGGAACTTATTGACATCTCGAAAATCAGGAGAAGATGCTTCCAGCCTCCAGGTTGAGAAATGTCTTATCCACATCTGTATGTACATTAAACCTGGTGTTTCTCATTTTTTTTCGATAAAGGGAATATATTAATATCGAGAGATACCAATTACACCCAGTCTCTGCAACAACGCACCACCCTAATGGCACTACGGATGCACACAGCCAAAAAAAAAACTAAGAAACAAAAGTCCCGCTACAGTATCACGGACCTAACAACAGCAATACATCCACCCCCATGACAACACCTGAATTGCAGACTCTCCCAAACACGACGCCTCCAAGAAGGGAACAGTGCTCCAACACCGTCGTCGCCCGATCAAAGATCTTAGGTTTTCACCCTGAAGATAGTCCCCACTCTCAAAACAATGCCTCCACCAAGGTCACTGTCAGGCACAACCCAGACATTGGGTTTTCACCCTGAAAGGTAGGACTCTGCGCTTCACATGTGTTGTCGCCCCCACTTTCATACCGCTGCTGTGAAGCCCGGACACCAAGCAAGCCCCTCAACAGCGCGGAGACTTGAACCTCCCTTAGCTAGTCCTCCCCTCCGGCCTTCTTGAAATTCTCTTCTTCCGACTTTCATCATGGATCCATAGTCACTTGATGTCAACACAGAAAAAGAGCTTCGCGCCGCTCCCTCCAGAACCAAACGGTTGGAATAAACGCATGGGTGCGCACGACCGAATACCTCCGATCCAGCAAACTCCAGGCAAAGCACTGATACATTCGCCGGCGGAGCCTTCCGGAACTCAACCCTCCGGCCAGATCACGAGTCCAGGCCTCCGGTAGGTCCTCCTCTTCACGCAAGAGAGGCCCTAGGACCGCCGCCTTTATTCAGGCCGGACCCCCACGTCGGCGACCATCCCGGGCTGGCCAACCCAACCCTCCACCGGCGACACCATCGCCGGCTTCCATGCACCTCCATCTCACCGCCGGATGGCGATGATAGATCAAAAATCCACCACCACCAACCGCAGGCCGACCGTCTCCGGCGAAGAAGAGGCCACCTCCTCCGTCAAACCCAAGGCTGCTGCTCGGGCGCCCTCGTGTCACGGAAGATGCCCGAGATCGCCTCCACGCACCAACGAGAGGCGGGGGTGGATGGCATGGCGCAGACCGAGGGTCTGGCCGCCGCCCACCACCAACCCCTGCCGGAGTGCTGCGGGAAGCCGACGAGAAGAGGGAGACCGCAGCGCCGCCCATCCCACCCGCGCCGACCGGTCCGCCAGGGGACAGCCGACGGGAGGAGGGCCGCCGCCGCCGTCGCCCATCCCACGCGCGTCTGCTCCGCCAAGCATCGAGGAGGTGGGGATCCGGCCGCCGATCTCCACGCGGCGACGAGGAAGGGCCCCCGCCGCCGCCACGCCCCGAGGGACTTTGCCCCGGCGGCGCTACCGGCGGCGGCGGAGGGTTGGGGGCGGAGACTTACAGTAATTGTTAGAGGTTCTTGATATTTTTACCCAGTTCAAGCTGGTTAATACCCGCGATAGTTCCACCTGGTGTTTCTCATGGCAGAATAGGACGGTTCCAGCTTTGCACGCTCGAATAATACATGGTTCTCGTGCAACATCCTACCAGGATCTGTTTGTTAGCGTGTGTGCACTGTTTCCTTCAGCCGATGTGCAGACATTTTTCTTTTCAAACAATCAAACCGAGGTTTAAGAGTTTAAATCTTAATTCTAATGGAGCCACTTCACTAGCTTGCTGTTATGTCTGTCTGCAGCACATCGGTTTTACCAGACAGTGGTATCAAACCAAACTGAGCTGTAAGCGTGTGGCAGTGGCGCCCAGGACGATCGAGGAAGCCGGGTGGAAGCGGAAGCAGCCCGGGAGCTCGATCCATCGGACTGGGATCCGCGACGTACATGCTTGTCTTCTCGTCATCTTGTGTGTCAACTTGTCTTGTTTTTATCTGCCGCGACGATCAACTAGTCAAGCACGTACCGGCGGCGGCGGCTCGCGCGGTCCGGTCAATCGTTCGTCCACGCTCGCCTCGACAGGCAGAGACTCTTATCCTCCGCTAGTGTCACCTCTTGCTTTTCTTTCGAAAAAGAATGTCTCCTTTTACTACTTTGCCTAACCACTCCAGCCAAAGAAAATACTAAGCACTAAACATAGGGAAACTAAATTTGTCGAGTGGTTTAGCGCAGTCACTTGCTTGACAACTCCTTCACCGGATCATATATAATATGCCGCACATTTAGGGCTCGTGCGCATTAATATCGTTGAGCCAGTCAGCAGTAGAAGTACTGCATCGTTGAAGTTTATTCGCAGTTCTCTACTCTCTAGATAGCGATGGAGAGAAGCTTCTGAAGTCGCTGTCCTGGCAAGTCGCAATCCTTGGGCAACCAGGCAGCAGGCACAACGGGGTGGACTGAGGAGGTAACTGTCTGTATCCACTAGTTTTCATGCTCTACTTGACCAGCAGCGGATAGATGCCCCTGGCTACGAGAAGGGAAGGGTCTCGGCGCCGAGCGCGAGGCTGCAAGGTCCGATCGACAGGGACAACAGCGCAAGCCAACCCTGAAGCCATGACTAATATGCATGCTGCCGACCGTTCAGTCCTTGACTAGCAATATAAATTCAATTCTCTTGCTTTTTTCGATAAAGGAAATATATTAATATCAGAAGATACCAATTACACCCAGCCTCTGCAACAACGCACCGTCCTAATGACAATACGGATGCACACAGCCAAAAAAGAGAAAAGAAGCTAAGAAAAAAGAGTCCCGCCATAGCATTCCAGCCCTAGCAACAACAATACAACCACCACCATGACAACACCTGAACTCCAGACTCTTCAAAAGCGACGCCTCCAAGAAGGGAACGGTGCACCAACGCCGTCGTCGCCCGATCAAAGATCTTAGGTTTTCACCCTGAAGATAGTCCACGCATTCAAAACAATGCCTTCAACAAGGTCATTGACAGGCACAATCAATTAAGAACAGACCTTAGATTTTCATCCTGAATGGAAAATTCAATTCTCTTGCTAAACTAGGATAAACATCGCGTGATTGCCCGGAGATCGAGTACGTAGTAGAAGGCACGCTCACCCCAACCCCAACCCTCCCGCACCCCCGCACCCCAACCCTCCCGCCGCCGCCGCCGGCAGCGCCGCCGGGGCAAAGATCTCGGGGCGTGGCGGCGGCGGGGGCCCGCCCTCGTGACGCGTCGAGAACGGCGGCCAAGGAGTCTCTCACGCAGCGGCGGCCCTTCCGCCTCCCGGGACGGCGGCGATCGGACGAGGATGGAGGGGCGGCGGCGGTTCTCCCGGGGACGATCCTGCTGCGGGCTGTGGCCTCCCCGCCTCCAATCGGCGGCATGCCGGTGGTGGTGGCTGGTGGAGGCGGGCAGCGCCTTTCCCTCCGCCTCTCGCCGGTGAGGGGCGATGATCTTGGGCTTCTCCCGCGGTACGAGGACGCCCGGGGCAGCAGCCTTGGGTTCGACGGTGGAGGTGACCCTCTTCTTCGCCGGAGACGATCGGCCTGCGGTTGGTGGTGGTGGATCTTTTGATCTATCACCGCGTTCCGGCGGCGAGCTGGAGGTGCTTGGAAGCCGGCGATGGTGTCGCCGGTGGAGGGTTGGAGTGGCCAGCCCAGGATGGTCGCCGACGTGGGGGTCCGACCTGAATAAAGGCGGCGGTCCTAGGGCCTCTCTTTCGTGAAGAGGAGGACCTACCGAAGGCCTGGACTCGTGATCTGGATGGAGCGTTGAGTTCCGGAAGGCTCCGCCGGCGAATGTAACAGTGCTTTTGCCTGGAGTTTGCTGGATCGGAGGTATTCGGTCGTGCGCACCCATGTTTTTATTCCGACCGATTGGTTCTGGAGGGAGCGGCGCGAAGCTCTTTTTCTGTGTTGACATCAAGTGACTATGGATCCATGATGAAAGTCGGAAGAAGAGAATTTCATGAAGGCCGGAGGGGAGGACTAGCTAAGGGAGGTTCAAGTCTCTGCACTGTTGAGGGACTTGCTTGGTGTTCCGGGCTTCATGGCAGCGGTATGAAAGTGGGGGCGACAACACAGGTAAAGTGCAGAGTCCTACCTTTCAGGGTGAAAACCCAATGTCTGGCCGTAATTTGTTGTGCCTGGCAATGATCTTGGTGGAGGCATTGTTTTGAGAGCGGGACTATCTTCAGGGTGAAAACCTAAGATCTTTGATCGGGCGACGACGATGTTTGAGCACTGTTCCTTTCTTGGAGGCGTCATTTTTGGAGAGTCTGTAATTCAGGTGTTGTCTTGGCGGTGGATGTATTGCTGTTGTTAGGCCCGAGATACTGTAGCGGGACTTTTGTTTCTTAGTTTTCTTTTCTTATTTTTTGATGTGTGCATCCGTAGTGCCATTAGGGTGGTGCGTTGTCGCAGAGGCTGGGTGTAATTGATATCTTCTTGATATTAATATATTCCCTTTATCGAAAAAAAGGATAAACATCGCGTTTTCTCTACGGGAGTACAAGCATCATCAAGCACGAGTTAACTACTCACTCCGGACCTTTTTAATTTACTCAAATTTAATATATAAATGTACTAAATCTAAGTTAATTAAAAGAGAGCGGAGGAAGTAGCGCAGAACGGACAGATTATGCCCTTAGCTTTGGTGTCTCCGCAATGCAGTTGGATGAAGCAGCAAATAAGGATACTTTATGCACCAATTAAGAGAGCATAGTTATTATTCTTTGTGCAATATGCATAGTTCCAAAATTATTATTGATAGATTCATGATTGTGCTATTGTTTGTTCTTAAATTACTTGTATCTAGGCTTCGTGCATTAGAAGGTCATGGAAATAGAGACCATCGTCATCCACGGGGTACTACTTTGAAATCAAACCGTGGGGATTCATTCATCTTTTCTAGATGAATGCCCTATTCTGGTCCCACAAGCATACATATCACCTGTTAGAGTATCTTCAATAGTCGCGTTAAATTTTGGTACTGTAAAAGCACTTTGCAGGATGCTTCAGCCGTGTTTCACGCGTGATGCCACATTCACCTCGAAGCTCTAAATTTTGGAGCTGTAAAAACGGGTAGTTTTCCCTGCACGTGATTTATGCCACGCGCTCTTTTCGGCACGGTAAATATAGTACGCGAGATAGCATTTTTGCAGCGCACTCCATCTTACAGTGCCAATTGCAGCGTTTGCTGGAGCATCAATTTGCGCCTCTCGCATGCTAAACTAGGCGCTTTTTTAGATATATCGCCGAATACAGCGACTGTTGGAGATGCTCGTATGAATGCTCTTGTTCACTTATGGTTTTGGATGACGATTCTGTTTTAGCATTTTGTAATTTTTTCTTTTAAAACGGGGCCAAAAGCTTTTGGCTCGTTCGATTAATTAAGAAGAGTATTTTACAAGAAAAATAAAGGCTAAATACAGCGGGATTACTCTCCCGGCACTAAATCACTCAAAGTTTTTGCTCCCGCCTTTACCCAAATCCGAGCCTCTTTCTTGATCTTGTCGAGGATGATCAAAGAAGGGACATGCTTGTTTTGAAATATTCCTGCATTATGCTCGTTCCAAATTTCCCATGAGGTGAGCAATGTGAGAGAAGCAAACACTTTTTGGTTCATAGTTGAGTCACCCGACACCTTGAACCACCAACTCTCAATAGAGAGGCCCATCCATTGTTGGACAACAGTAGTATGTAATCTGATCCAATCCTTGATGATGCCACAAAGGCGCGTGGTGTATCGGCAATTGACAAGTGAGTGATGGTTTTCGGTGCTCTCTTGCAAACGGGGCAAACTCCGCAATTAGACCAACCATGCGTTGTTAGCCGGTCGGCCGTCCACACTTTTATTTGAATTGCAAGCCAATCGAAGACTTTTATCATCGGGGTGTCCAAACCTTACAAACCATACGTTTCATGTTAGTAAATGTTGCTCCTAGAATTGCGCTTTATAAGCCAAGCCCTCTCTATCTTGTTGATGTACTTGATGGAGCTCAGAGGGAATATGAGAGGTGTCAAGTGGTAGATGGCTTGGGAGGTAATCATAGATTTAACAAGAAATGTGCGCCCGGCGGTGGTGATGAATTTTCTATTTTAAGTTGGCGATTTTCCCGCAGCCTTGTCCTCTTGGAATTGGAAATCCCCTCTCCGTATGCGTCAAACCGAGATTTGCATGCCTAAGTTGTCACGCCTCGAGACCGGTCCTGAACGAGACAGCCATTGCGCGCCTATACAACGACAGACTTATACATCGCAAGGCTAAAATGCAGGGTTGACTAAAACAGTGGATTTCGAAAAGCTCATATACAACATTTTACAACTTTATTTACAACTCCACAAGAATTACAACTAAATTCTCTAATTGCTTTCCACCCGCTAGTCCAGCCTAATCTTCTGATAACGAGATCTTCTCCGCGTTCTTACGGTAGTGTCCATATTGCGACTAAAAAAATAAGAGACTTGGGTGAGTACGACGAGTCATACTCAGCAAACAGATTATAAACAATCATATGAGTGGTAAGATAGAAATGCTTTTCTGAAAAACTAGTGGTTAAAGTAATTAAGAAAATTAAAATCATGGTGCCACACATGAAAGTAAGCCAACTCGAGAGTTACAGGGGTGAAATTCCCCACGTTTAAACCCGCAGAGGGGTATTCCAACGTCGACAACCTCAACTAGCACCCTATAGATAATAGAAGTGCATAGCTATTTAGCCCACTAGATCCCGAACACATGAACATACTGATATCGATTGCTCCTAACGATCATTGATATTTTCCAGAACAGGGTCGTTCCTATTGGAGAACTCAGCCAGCCAGTCACATACCTACCGGCAAAGACATTTGCCAGCAGGGTTATAGCAGCCAGGCCAAACTACGAGAGAAAACCCTTCCATGTAAGTTACATTGCTATGTTAGGTGAATTTTTTCGGCAGTAGAGGTCCCCTTAGGTTTGGTCCATGGTGTAGTCAGGGCCGGCCCTGGGGAGGGTCTGGCGGGGCGGCCGCCCCGGGCCCAGAAAAAGTAGGGGCCTGTATTTTCTATATAGGCTTATTATACATCACATAAAAAAGCACTTAACATTTTATGATGGGCTTAAGTCTATATACTTTGGGCTTTTTTTTCATTTCTGATCCTGGCCGGCCTCACTGAGCGCAAGTACAAGTTCCATCTACTGATCGATACAAAACATCGCTAAATCGACCTGATTGATCGATACGAAACGTCCCGGCTATAACCATGGCGGCTCCTGCTCTTGCTCTCGCCGATCGCGACCGCGCGCAGTCACAGACTCCTAGTCCGGCAATTCCTAATCAGGCAATCACCCAATCTGCGTTGAAGATTAAGATAGAATCATAGAAGGTTGCACTTCGCTGCGATGTTAACATGGCGGAGAAAATTTTAAGGTATCATGTAAAAATTATTATTTTTATATGAATATTGTAATTAGGTATACTTAAAGTATTTATTTTTCGTCATCTCATACATGCGAAAAAAAACTATAGTAAGAGAGGGCCCAAAATTCTAGTTCCGCCCCAGGCTTCCGAAATCTCAGGACCGGCCCTGGGTGTAGTGCAAGTGAATGCTTACATGTAACTATGCATCCATAATTAATCAATTGTCTTTGTCTTCGTTATTTATAGTAAACATTTTTACTCATTCATCTCTGTACATCTTGCTTATTTTTACAACAATACAATGCATGTAGATCCTTAAGATAGAATATTGTACTTATACAGTATAAAAATCTTGTGGGGAATACATGCTTTACAAATTAGAGACCATATGTTAGAATACTTGTTTTTTTTTTCTTTTAGGCAGGAGCTCTTCGTAGCCTATGATTGAATTGATCGCTTTTGACATAGAATATGTAAAAGTTATTCACATGTCCACCCGGATTAATTTATGCCATTTGCGTGTACTTTGGACATGTCCTCGAGTTCGTGAGTGTTTTGGTATCCTTGTGTATCTTGCTAGAGTGATCTAAAACATGCAGTCTAACAAATATCTAGACAGAGATTTCTGGAATGATTGGCCAATTTGTTTGCAAGTAAATAGAAGGATCAATTACAACCGTACCGAGTTAAATATTCTAGAGCATTAATATTAGTTGCCTACAATGAGTTTGCCTGAACCATTGGCATTGCTTGTCTGTTTGTTCTTTCAAAGTCTGGCATCATGTCTTTCATGTTGTGAGCCTCGAAAACCGTGTAGCATCGTTGCATGAATACATTTGTACCTGGTCTAGAAATATCAGCTAAGCTCATAAATTAAATATTAATAGTGTTTTGATAAGGAAAAAACAAGGATAGAGTTGTGGAAATCTAGAAATAATCCTTCACGGATAGAGTTATCAAATAGCAGTGGGTGTACTTTATCAGGAAAAAAAATACCAATGGGTGTAACCGCCTAGCTGGACCGCGAGAAGAGAACGGTTCTCATCCTGGTCGGGTGAGAGGGACAACCAAAGCCAAAGCTAGGACTAAGAGTATGTTCGTTTTCAGAACCAAGTGGAATAGAACGGAATTATTTCGCGTCTAGAGCCAATTCTTATGTTCAGTTGTGAAATGGAACGGAAGCGAGTGGTTCCTTAAAAGAAAATAATAATTGGCCGTTGTATGGATGAACTAGCGCCGAACGGACAGATTATGCGAATGCGCTTTCAGAAAAAAAAACATTGGTCTATCCGCCATATATGCAGCTAGAAGAAGCATCAAATAAGCTAACCTGACAACTCTCCATGCAATGGAAAGAACTCTGCTACACGGTCCTCTCCAGAGGGCATGGTATCGGAGACCATCGTTTTCATCCAGAGACGACGGGGTGCTACTACCTTGGAATCAAAGCGTGGGGATTGGTTCACCTTGATTGATGTGTTAGGGCATGAGCAATGAAGTAAGCTGTCCAACTAGGTTTGGATAAAACTTTTTACATATGCATGCCATGTTATGGTCCCATTAATATATCTTTCTCTCAAAAGTTGATTTGGTTTTCTCTTTTTCTCTCACATTTTCACTCAGTTTTCACTTTATGGCTGAAGAGGCTGCCTCCTGATGAAGAGGCTACCTCCTCATCCGAACCTATTTTAGATCACCCAAATCTAACTAAAGTTATGAAACAGTACCTCTAGGGCAGTGCATTGGGCATACCCTTAGCTAGTTTCTCCCGGGATCTACTTACCAGTGGTCCGAGCCTCCGAGGATCTATCTCGCGTAGTGGAATGTTCCGTCAACAGTCGCACGTGCGGAGAACGGTCCAGGTCCGTGGTATGAAGATGCTTCTTTCCTGTGCTGAAGTTCAGAGTTTTTTGCGGGAGCGTGAAATCTGGAATATGATTGAGAAATGGGAAAAGATACATCCAGGCGCCGCACGCGCTCTCTCTTGTGCGGCGGAACGCCAAGATGTGTGTAACGTATAGATCGTGCACCCGCACCTTATCATCAATCTCTCCCCCACGGGCTTCCCTGGCCACGAACAATAATACCCTCTCACTTTCTTAGATCGACATTGGGAAGCAGCGCGCGAGGTCGCCGTCGCCGTGGGCGAGCACGGCCGCGTGTATACCACCGCCACCTAGAACTGCTGCGGGGAGGTCCGAGGTCGTCGCCGCTGAGTACCGCCACAAGGAGGTGCCAGGCGGGTGGTGGAGAAACTCCTCGCCAAGCTCCGCCGCAGAGAGCCGCCACGGCTAGGAGGTCGAGTAACGTCGCGTCGAGCACCGCCGCGGGGAGGCGCCACACCTTGGAGGTGGAGGAACGCTCGGACAAACACCTCCGCGGGGAGGGCCGCGCTCGGGAGGTGGCGAAACGTCACCGAGAGGGTCGAATGGAGGAGGCCACCGCTTCCGAGCACCGCCGCAGGGAGGTGCTGCGCCGGGCAGGTGGAGGAACATCGCCGCAACGGGGAGGCGCTGCACCAGGGCGGTGGAGGAACGCCGCCTCAGAGCACTCCACGAGGTGCCTGCTGAGAGCGCCTGGAGCCACACGCGCGGAGACATCCATCGGTTTCTTTTCGTCATCTCTCTCCACAGGAGCATCGCCGTAGTGAAGCCGGTGAGGCAGAGGGGAGGTAGGGAAAAGTGGTAGTCAACAGGGCAAAGGGCCGTTGCTTACTCCAAATTTTCTGGCAATCACCCATTATTAACCTGGAAATTATTCCTAGTTAATCGTGCAATTACTATAATCACGCAATTACGCCTAATGTATTCTGGCAGTTAATCCGGTAATTGCACCTAATTTAATTGGGCAGTCACTCCTAATTTAATTTGGTAGTTAATCTCAATAAATCTGGCAGTTATCCCAATAAATCTGGTAGTTATTACTCTTTAATCTGACAATTACTCACAGTACTCGCGCACAAAAAGGAACAAATTAACATGATTTTTTTTGAAAGAAAAAGGTAACGAAAAGTTGATGTTTTTAACGGGATCTCACAGGTTTAGCCCAACAAGGCCCATGGATGCACTCGATAACACGGCTGAGGCACGTAAGAGGCCGCCTAGCTCATACGGGAAGAACCGCCGCACGGAATCGCCAGGATGCGGCGCCGCCGTGTAGTCCTTTCCTTGAGAAATACATGGCGAGATGGGCTTCTGGATTCATCACAAGTGAGTAAGGCAGTACACCCGCGTGCCATGGCAGGCCGTAGAGTTGTGACTTGTTAGCCCACGCGGAGGCCGAGATATGCATGCAGAGAATCGCAAAACGGAGCGGATGGCCCAGGCCGAGTAAGCAGAGTGGCGTGAACAAAAATGTAAAACAAGGGGTAGCGTGGTCGGCAGGATTCGAACCTGCGCGGGCAAAGCCCACATGATTTCTAGTCATGCCCGATAACCACTCCGGCACGACCACTTGCTTGAACTCTAAGCCTAGGAACCTCTAGTTAACTGAGGACAGCTCAAGCAAACTAATAGCACCGGGACGAAGAGGGAGAAACATTCTGGTCTTAGAGCATCTCCAGTCGCGTCCCCCAAACCGTCCTCCAAAGGGATTTGGGGGCGCCGAACAAAAAAAGAGTTCCAGCCGCGTCCCCCAAAGCCCATTTTTGTCCGGCGCGGCCCGATACGGTGTCCGGCGCCCCGAGCCCGTCCCCGTCCCACAGGGGACGCTCCGGGGACGCCGGACACAACGAAAAGCGAGGCCAACCGACGCGGGCCCGACCCGTCAGCGGCACGGAAGGCTAAAACCCCGTCGCCTACCTTTGGTCAAGCGACGTTAATGGCGTCCCTGTTTTCCCAGGCGACGCAGGGACGCGTCTCGTCGTGCATGGCCGCGTGGCCGTCCGCGCCGGAGATATTGCGTGCAACCACCCGCTGCCGCCGCTGTTTTAAGACGCCCTGCAGTTATCGCCGCTCACCATAATCCTTCTTGTCGCCGCCGCCTCCCCCCTCCCAGATCCTCTCCTCGCCGCTCAAAAAATGTCGAGCTCGTCCTCCCGCAAGATCGCCGCGGCGAACGGCTTCGGACGCGGCAGCCTCACCGTGGCGGAGGCGTGGGCGCTGTACCACGCCCGGTATCCGATCCGCCGGACATGCGAGCGCCAGCAGCGGCGGCTGGAAGATGGCCGTGAACGGCATTGGCGTTCCGCCGCCGCCGAAGCCGAAGACGGACCAATGGAGGGACGCCATCAAGGCCCATCGGGCTCAACTCACCGCCGCGGAGCGGTTGGATCCGACGTGGGCGGTCAACGACAACGACGCCTGGTGGACGACGTACTTCCAGGCGAAGTACGACGTCGAGATGCACAGCGCCGACAACCTCGTCGGCGGTCCCAACAGCTGGAACAGGGAAGGCCGCGCCCGTTGCGGGCGTTCCGGGGCGCACCCTCGAGAACGTCATCCGCGGCCTCCGCAACGGCGCTCCAAGGCTGGAGATGCCGTCGTCGCCGCCGCCGTTTCCTCAATGGCAGCCGAGGAGGACGACGTACTCGTCCTCCTCGCACTCTTCTTCCTCGGGACCGGCGCGATCGACGCCGTCCTCGTCGTACCGGTCGGCGCCCTACACCGTCCCCAAACGGGAGGTCAAGGAGGAGCCGGCGACGCCCGTCAACACGAGGCGTGGCGGTAGCGGCGGCGGGCGGCAGCAAGGGAGGCGCGGCGGCGCCCTCCTCATCCCGGCCGGAGGTGAAGGAGGAGCCGGAGGAAGCGTCGCGTGCGGCGGCGCCGGGCGGAGTACGAGCGGCAGCGGCTCATCGCCGGCGGCGACGACCCGAGGATCGCCCGGGGCTGCGGGCGGCGTTCTTGGCGTCCATGGACGACAAGGACGCCTGGAGGGGCGACCTGGACGCGGCGATCGCCATGTCCATCCGCGACTCCGGCAAGCCGCTGGTGGACCTCACCGACGACGGCGAGGCAGGACCAAGCGGCTTGGTGAAGGATGAGCCCGTGGACGAGCCCGTCGACGAGCGCGTCAAGCAGGAGGTCGTCACCGACGAGATGTACAACTTCCAGCAGTACTACGACGCCTCCGGCCGCCGCAAGTGGTTCTAGATTAGGTTTAGTTTTAAAGTTAGTCAAATTTCGTTCGAATCTATGTAAGTTTGGACGAATCTAATCGAATCTAGTTAAGTTCAAAATTTGCGAAATTTTGTTTGGGGGACGCGACTGGGGAGTGACGTCCCCCAAACGCGGCACGAACGAAACACGTCCCCCAAACGCTCAATCCGGCGCGGTTTGGGGGACGCGACTGGAGATGCTCTTAGAGCATCTCCAACAGAGGCTCTAAAATTTGGCGCTGTAAAAGACGTTTGCAACGCGCTCGATTCGGATATAGCGCGCGACACTAGTGCGAGCTTCGCCAGAGACTCTATTTTACAGCGCAACCAGAAAAGCCAAAAACAGCCCTTCGCCAGAGGCTGTAAAGTAGAGCTCCACAAACAAGTTTTTTCAACATACATACAACAAACAAGATCAAACACCCACAAATAAATTTGAAAAAATCAACTAAATTACTGTGAATTATCCATATAGCTAAAAAAAAAACAATCTGATAACAGGTCGAGGAGATGCGAAATCACACAGAGTTCAGAGCGTAATGGAAGGGAGTGGGACGAAGCAAGGGGGGATTGGCCGCCTGGGAGAGCGCGGCGTTCGTCTCGAATTCTTGCGGGAGATAGATACCTTGCGATCTGGAGGCCGATGGCTCTAGTGGCGGCGCCGGTGGCTTTCAACGGAAGCGGCGTCGTCGTCGCCTGTCCGCAGTCCGCACGCAGCAAGACGACTGCTCGTCGCCGCTCCGCCGCTGCGCCGCCAGACTCTTCGTCGCCGATTCGCCTCTACAACCACCAGCCGGCGGCGTCGTCAGGTGACTGCGTCAGGGGGGGATGATGGCCCCCGGCGACGCGGACGCCACGGCGCGCTGCTTGAAGAGGCAGTCGGAGCAGGACACCCGCGCGGGGGATGGGGAGGTTCTGGCGGGGCGGCCCTGGCGGCGCGGGAAATGGGGGAGGTCGGGCGCAGCAGCCCTAGCGGCGGGAGATGGGGGAGGTTGGGCGCGTCGGCCATGGCGCGGCGGGAGATGGGGCAGGTCGACGGGGCAGCCATGGCGCATCAGGCGAGGGGGAGCTCGAGCGGGGCGTGGCATCGGCTTCGATTTCAGCGTCAGTTTTCTTCCCGCGGTGGAGAAGCCAACTTACAGCGCGCGCCAGTTGACGCACCAAATATACAGCTTTGGATAGAGCAAACTACAGCGCGCACTAAAATATTTACAGCGCGGCCTACTTTGTAGCATCTGCTGAGGGCGTAAAAATGCGTTTGGCGCTGTATATTGGCAGTTTTTTTTAGCGCGCCTTGGAGATGCTCTTATCCAATCCACCCCACATAAAATAAGCAACCGGTCTATTGACTCTATTCCCCGCCGCGCTGGATTTCCTTGGTCGGCAGTTCGCACGGACACCTCGGCACGACGCATTCCTGCCACCCAAAAAAACCGGCCGGCGTGACGCGGCGGCAGCAGCTGGCCTCTTGTTCGTCCTGCGGCCGGCAACCAACCGAAGCAGCGCCCTTCCGTCGCTGTCTGCTCCACCTGCCGGCTGCCGCTCGCCTGCACCTACGCAGCGGCGCCACGAAAGTACAGCATATCTATCGAGGCTCAGCGACGGATGTAGCGCTGACACGGAAGACCCCTGTCGGCTAATCGATGCGCGTCATCCTCCAGAGACGAATTCAGAAATGCGCTGACGGGGTTGATGGGCGGCACGTACCCATCGATCGATCAGGAACAGTGGTGCGAGATGTGCTGTCACGTCGTACGTACCGCGCGCATGGCAGTGGCAGCATCTTCTCCATTAACCGGCTCAGCCGCTGCCGCTGCCATATGCCCTGTCGCATGCATGCTGCCGCCTCGACGTCGCTCTCGCCCGCACACGAACCGGTGAACGGACGGGCCATCGATCGACGAAACTAGCTAGACGCGCGCGGTCCGCAGGAGATTGTCAGATTGAGGATAATAAGTTTCAAAAAGATTGAGAATTAGTATACGTAGTACACCGTCCGCCCGGCCGATCCGGCTTGCTTAATTTGCGTCCAAGCCGATCCGTGTTTCCATGATTCTTGCACTGCTGAGTGTTATGTCTGACCTGTCATCAGCAACTGGCCGTCTCCAGACCAAGAGGCCGGGTGGAGGGGACCTGAAAACACGTACGTGCATCTTGCTTGCTTTGCTTGGTCGCGTGTTTTCGCAGTTGGCAACCTAGCTTAGCTTAGCCTAGCGTGCAACCACTATCCATCATTGGCTAAATTCCATTACCCTTTCTTGGATGTCCTTGTCAGCTCGTAAGTCCTTATTGTGCTTTGTTGTTTATCTTGCAAAATACTTGTCGTCGTTTTTCCTTATGTGGTCGACGTTTTATTGCAGTGATGACGAGGAAGAAAATTCACCTATTGACGTGGCTGCTCGGACGAGCACGTCTCGTAGTTTAGTTGTGTCGGATGTTCAACCTGATGTAGAGGAAACTTCGCCTCCTCAACATAACGTCGAGCATCCAACTCCACCTGCAAGCCCCCAAGCCCCTTCACCGAAGAGGGCCAGGACTGAACCAGTCGAAGAACCCGCCCAATTAAGTGGTGGTTTCACGACTTCTTCACTGAATGATGTAAGTTGTATCCATTACTCTTTTGTTTGTTACATCGAATTTTTCCCGAACTATATTTGACTTTTCTTTCTTTGGATTTCTCTGTCCTTTGATGAAGGAATTTTTCCGTCTCGGTACCCAATTCGTCGGGTACCGTGATCTGTCGAACCAGCTGAAAGGTACTATCTTGCTGTCTTTTTCTTAATTAAATTTCCTTCCTCTTAGCTCTTGTCACAATAGTCATTATTGTCGACTACTTTTTCAGCTGATCTTGCGGAAGCTACAAAACGTGCTGACACACTTGCTCGCAAACTGGAGCAAAGTGAAAAAGCTCGTAAGGAGGCTGAAGCGGATGCCAAAAAGGCTAAGGCAGAAGCCGCCATCGTCGAAGATCTTCGAAAGAGACTTCATGAGGCGGAAAACTCTTTAAGCGAGCGTATTTCCGAACAATCTGCTCGCGAAGAAGCGATTATCAAGCGCCTGGCGTCGCAGAGCCGTCGTTTTGCCAGTAAGTGCTCGAACTATTTTGACTTCCTTGAACTTCTTCTATCTTGCTTACTTATCAATAAATTTTTGTCTTAGCAGGAAAGACGGGTCAAGAATATGAACTTAGGGATCCCGAGAATGATCCCCTTCTTGACGCGCTCTCTCTCCTTGAGATTCATGGAGACGAGGCACGCGACGGTCTTGCTGAAGCTGAGGCGGGGTTGTCGCAGCTGTACCCCTACTTCTTCCCGAAGAAAGAACAACCCGCGCCGTTTCTTGCTCTCGCCAAGTGCTTCAATACTTCCGAAAACCTTGGACTCAAACTTCGTCAAGAAAGTTTGAAGGTTGGCGTGGAGGGTACCATAGCCCTGGTTGCTGATAGCCAACAAAATATCGACTGGGCTAGGGTCGGCGACACGCAAGAGATGGAGACCAAAAGGTGGCAGTCGCTGATTAAGGCTGTGAAACCTAACTCGAACAAAGTTCTTGCTTATCTTGGGTGCAAGCCAACTCCAGCTCCAAGCTCATCCAAACCGGAGGTCCAGTAGACCACCCTGTCTTTCCCCCTTTTTTGTTTCTCTTTCTTCCTTTTGATGTTGTCGCCAAAGTAGCTTTTGGCGACACTTATCCCACTAGCTCCATTGTAATGCCTTGTAATTATTCTGAAAATCAATGGAATTCTATTTTGCTTGATGATTGATGTCGAACTTCTTAATTTCAGTTCATATTCGATAACTATACTCCAACTCCTGCTCCTTCCGATATTTTGCCTACTTCTTGCTCGAGGAAAGTGCTTGTTAATACTGAACTTGGTGAAGATTCCTCGAGTGCGAATTTATCGCAAGATTTGGAAGAACTTCGGCAACAACTTCAGTATGCGAAGAGGCAAACACTTGTGATGATGGAACAATCTCGCAAGGCCTCCGAAGCAGAAAAAATTGCACTTCAGCAAGCTCAAGAAGCCATGGCTGCCAAGGAAGACGCCGTTTCTGAAGCTGAAAAGGCAACTACCCGAGAGAATTTGATGCTCGAATTGATGAATGAAGCCAGTACGGATATGTCGGGTACGCTTTTTTTTCAAAGCAAAACTTCTTCTGTCTTCTTGCCGTATCCTTTTTTTTATATTTAAATTCCTGCGCCATCTCCAAATAGGTTCCTTTCTCGATGCTGCTGCCGAAGAAGAGAGGGTAAATATAAGGACAAATCTTCTCGTTAACCTTTCTCTTGACCATGGTTCTCTGTTCTGGGCCACTCCAGAGCGGACCCAACAAATTGTCAGGTTTCAAGACCGCGCCTGTCAGGTTCGCGACTTCCTGGATTTCTGCACTAAAACATTGTCTTTGGTTTACAAAACGATGTTTCCTCGGAACGAAGCACCCGATACTCTTCTTGGTTTGATGGAGAAATTTCGGGATGCTCCTCAAATCCATGGATTTGTTCGGGCACAACTTTCTGCTGGTGCCAGATTTGCTATGATGATGATCAAAATCTGCCATCCCAAGTTTGACATGAGTCAAATTGTTACCAAGTGCTTGGCCAAGATGGCGAAAAAGAAAAGGGATGTTAGCAAAATTGATGATCATGTGACCCCTGTAGCAGAAGATATGATGGATGGACTTCTTCGGATGGACTCTGAGTTCTTCGTGAAGGGCAGCTATGCTGAACACAGTACTCGTACTGTAAATCGAATGACCATAGATAATATACTGGGCCGTAGTTGATTTTTCTTTTTCTCTGAACTCATTGAGTTTTCTCATGAATTGTCTCTTGTATGTTGTAAACGTGTTCTATATTGTAAAGCCAATAAATATTTTTATTTTTCCTTATCAAGCCCCCGAGTGTCTCGGTAGCGAATTTCTTTATTGTATGTGCGAGGTTTTAAACCAAGGCCACTAAGTTATATTGGATATGCTATATTTGCGGGTACAAGCCCCCGTGCCTTGTTGTTGATCGCTATCTTGTATCTTTGTTTATTTTGCGAGGTGTTTTCGCACCAAGGCGAAATATTTTCGGAAATATATATTGCAAGTCTTAAGCACAAGCCCCCGGGCCTGTCGAAGAAATATATATCTCGACTATCTTTATTATATTGCAGCACCGCGAGCCCACCTCATTAAAAATCTTTTCCGGCCCTACTCGGTGCCCCGAAAAAAGGAAAAGAGTGCGTCTGAAAACTCGCAGGCGTTTCAGTACATTGTATTTTTACAAGGAGGACTATATTTCGAAACTAAGCGTAAAAACGCCTTAGCTGTGCCACGTTTCAGGGGTTTTTCTCGGGAACCCCTGACTTCTTATCCTTGATTTTGTATGCTCCTCCTTCGATGATGTCCGTGACGATGTAAGGACCAAGCCATGGTGACTCGAGTTTTTCAGTACTCTGTTGATTGAGCCATGGTGATGATGTAAGGACCAAGCCAAGTAAAGTCTTTGATAGTAAGGTTGATACTAGATTTGGATTACTGCACAGAAACAGATTTCTTGCTGTCACTAAATTGAGCAGCCCCCTCTGTAGGTAACTCAGAAAAATCTGCCAATTTACGTGCGTGATCCTCAGATATGTACGCAACTTTCGTTCAATTTGAGCGTTTTCATCTGAGCAAGTTAAGTGCCCCAGAAAAATTAGTCTTTACGGGCTGTTCTGTTTTGACAGATTCTGCCTTTTATTTCGCATTGCCTGTTTTGCTATGTTTGATGGATTTCTTTGTTCCATTAACTTTCAGTAGCTTTGTGGAATGTCCAGAAGTATTAGGAATGATTATGTCACCTCTAAACATGTGAATTTTTGATTATGCACTAACCCTATAATGAGATTGTTTTGAGTTTGGTGTGGAAGAAGTTTTCAAGGATCAAGAGAGGAGGATGATACAATATGATCAAGAAGAGTGAAAACTCTAAGCTTGGGGATGCCCCCGTGGTTCATCCATGCATATTTCAAGAAGACTCAAGCATCTAAGCTTGGGGATGCCCAAGGCATCCCCTTCTTCATCAATAACTTATCAGGTCACCTCTAGTGAAACTATATTTTTTAGGGATTTCTATTTTCGTGCCCCTGGCTCCTTAGTTGTGCTCAGTTTTCCCCAGCCCCTTAGTTTTTCCTCAGTTTTCCCCAAAACCTTGTCTGAAACCTGCAGAAGGAGCTCGGACGGAAGGAATCCCGTTAGTTGACGTTGGTTGGTGCTGGCAAGTGGGGCCGCTGTTGGTGCCCCGCAGTGGACACGTTTTCACTTATCCAGATCATCGTGGGACCCACAACTTGTCCACATTAAGTGCGCCGGACCCACAGCTTACCCAGGTGACCGTTGCAAAATGGGAGCCCGAGCCAGCCCCGCGCCCGTGCCCGTGCCATTGCTTCCCCTTTCTTTCCCCGCGCCCCATTGTTCTTCTTCTCCGCCAGCGGCAGCCCTTCTCCGGCAGGCGGGTGATGTCTAGTTTCTCTTCGACCTCCCGTTCTTCATGGCCGCAGTATGGACCCGTGCCTTTGACAAGATGCCCTGACTGCCCACGCCAGGAGCCTCTGAAGCGGTCGATCTGTAAGACGGACGAGAACGACAACCGTGGACGTGAGTTCGTTGCATGCGAGAGCTTGCCATATAGAGAGGGGGATAAGGTTAGATCTCGCTCCAATTTCTCTGTTTTCTCTCGATTTTCTTGTTATTCCCTCGAATTTGGGATTTAGGGTTCACGTTGTTGTTTTCAGATCTTGAAGAAATGCAGGCATTTCGAGTGGATCGATGTGTATGTTCAGAAGGCTTGATTGCGAGGAATCAATTGGCGCTATTGGGGGCGCAATTTGGGAGGGGGACTTCTTTGTAGAGAATGCGGCGGAGAGAGGAGCCGTTCCGATTATGCCTAATGCTCCCAATGCAGAATCGGGTGGAAGTGAAGGGAGAAGCGAAGAAAATGAACAAGCGATTAAGGCGGTGATCGAGTTGAAGAAGCAAGCTAACCTGATGGCTGGTTTTTTTTGTTGTATAATTACGATCGGATTCTTATCATTGCTCACCAGGCGCTAGAAGTTGTTACAAGGGATACCTTACAAATCCATTATTCAGTTACATGTACTTGTAGTTGTTTTCAAAGTTAGTGTGTGCATTCACCGAAATTACCAACTATATTCCCTAAAAGAAAAGGAAAGCTAAAGATAGTTGATAATTGTTAGAGGGGTGACAAATAATGCAATCACCGAAATCCATAAATATGTATGCCTCGTGTTTATACCAAAATTATACCACTTTTAGGCCGTTTCAAAATACCAATACCATATCCCAAACTATATTCCCTAAAAGAAAAGGACAGCTAAAGATAGTTGATAATTGTTAGAGGGGTGACAAATAATGCAATCACCGAAATCCGCAAATATGTATGCCTCATGTTTATAACAAAATTATACCACTTTTAGGCCGTTTCAAAATGGGATCCCTTTCAAAATAGGGTCCCTTCAAAATACCAATACAATATCCCAAACTATATTCCCTAAAAGAAAAGGACAGCTAAAGATAGTTGATAATTGTTAGAGGGGTGACAAATAATGCAATCACCGAAATCCGCAAATATGTATGCCTCATGTTTATAACAAAATTATACCACTTTTAGGCCGTTTCAAAATACCAATACTATATCCCAAACTATATTCCCTAAAAGAAAAGGACAGCTAAAGATAGTTGATAGCAATCACCGAAATCCGCAAATATGTATGCCTCATGTTTATAACAAAATTATACCACTTTTAGGCCGTTTCAAAATACCAATACTATATCCCAAACTATATTCCCTAAAAGAAAAGGACAGCTAAAGATAGTTGATAGCAATCACCGAAATCCGCAAATATGTATGCCTCATGTTTATAACAAAATTATACCACTTTTAGGCCGTTTCAAAATACCAATACTATATCCCAAACTATATTCCCTAAAAGAAAAGGACAGCTAAAGATAGTTGATAATTGTTAGAGGGGTGACAAATAATGCAATCACCGAAATCCGCAAATATGTATGCCTCATGTTTATACCAATACTATATCCCAAACTATATTAAGTGGCAAACTCGTTATTGCACATAAATAGAGGGGTGGGCATTCTCCACCGACAGAGAGAGAGGGGTGGCCACGAAGAGAGAGAGAGAGAGAGAGAGAGAGAGAGAGAGAGAGAGAGGTTGCCACGAAGAGACGGATAGGGGTATACTGCCCGTTAGATCAGTGGATCAACGGTTCGTGGAGTCGATCCGTGTGACAACGGCTCAACCAATCAGGATAAGTTTGGGCTTCTCGAGCATTTGTGACGATTTGAGGGCAAAACTGAGTAGTACTAAGAATCCAAGGGCACATAAATAGTAAATAGACTAAGGGATTCAAACAAAAGAATTACAAAATGAAAAATGTGTGTTTTGTACAATATAATTCATATTGGGCTACATCAAATTATTTGCAATTCAAATATACATGAGTGTGACAATTATGGCATCATTTAGACAAACTATGTTTTGGGAAAGATGTTTTGCAAAGGGGTTTGGGTGGGAAACCAATCATCTTCATAGCTACACTAGTGATTCTGAGAAGTGGCAATTTGTGGTAAAACTTGATTTATATATGTTTGTTAAGGTTTTCTAGGTGGCAGGTTGCGTAGGAAGACTCCATGAGTAGTTGCCACTATGTTTTTATTTTTTTGGATTTTTTTGCGCATGAAATGACTCAATTAGCTATGTTAATCTCATTTGTTGACTCTCTGTTGACCAGCTACTTGAGGGTAAAACTGAGTATATTGCACTTGCCGGTCTAAGTCCTCGAAGGGAAAGCGAGTACGAGATAAAATTTACGTATAAGGCCTGAGGTTATAACTGAGTACACCAAACGTCCCAGGGTTAGACTCGTGTAGCGGTGCACGCTGTAGCCGTGCATAGCGGACGCGTATTGCGGTACACGCCACCTTCATCTTTATAGAGCCCCTCTTTCTCTCCCTCGACGCACGTTCTCAGCAGCTCACGCAACCGCCTCTCTGTCCCATCATCTTCTCCACAACCGAAGAAAAACCCCGAAGAAAACCGTCGGCGATGGAGAAGAATGAGATGCCCATTGTCGGCACATCGCCGCCGCCCCGTCCAGGCCCCCGTCGCTGCTTCCAACGTAGCAGCCGGCGCATCGGCCGCCGCCCCGTCCAGTGCCCCCGTCGCTGCTTCCAACGTAGCAGCCGGCGGATCGGCCGCCGCCCCGTCCAGGCCCCCGTCCTCGCTTCCAACGTAGCAGCCGGCGGATCGGCCGCCGCCCCGTCCTGTGCCCCTGTCGCTGCTTCCAACGTAGCAGCCGGCGCATCGGCCGCCGCCACCGTCCGATCCCCGTCGCTTGGGACCCGTACGAACGATTGCAATACGACGCGCCGGAGAACCCCTACGACACCAGCATCGTCGACAACGAGCCGGAGGTAACCCTTTGTTCCCTTGTTCTTATCTCATTTCAATCATTTTGTGTTAGATCTAGCGTTATTACGGTTCGTCTGTTCCTAGTTCAATCCTTTTGTGTTAGATCTTGCGTTATTCTTGTTCGTCTGTTCCTAGTTCGATCCTTTTGTGTTAGATCTTGCGTTATTAGCGTTTGTGATTTGCTTTTGTTTAAGATTTGTGCCGATGATGATGAATATTTGGGCATAAATTGATTCAGGGTTTGGTCAGTAAATAATTGGTGTGTACAAATTTGTTGTGCATGATCTTTGGTTTGCTGACTCAAATCCTGGATATAAGTGTGTCCAATGTAACCGAGGCTACCTCTTTTTTCGAGCCCATATTATCATGCATGATTTTTTGTTCACTCTCTGTTCCATCATCGTTGCAATTGACTCCGTTTTTTGCACGGTCTTTGGTGCTACGTGACAGGTGCAGAGCAATGACGACGACAAATGCCGACGACGAGTCCTTCCACACCAAGACTCGTCACGTCCTCGGGAGGCTGCGCAGTCCGGCCATTACGATGGCCCCTTTGCTCGAGGCATTTACAAGTGCCCCTTACGCAACAGAAGCTCCGCGCCACCGACTTCAACTCCCTGGTGAACCATGCTGAATCCATTGGCAGATGTGGCGCTAGAGTTGGAAGGACCGTGAACGTGCATGCGTACATGGCCAAACACAAAGCACTTGGGATTCACCTGCGCAACCTCCAAGCGAGTCACACGCGCTACCTCGAGGCGTTGAACGTGCCTACCGCACTCTCGTATGTGATTGCTCTATCTCGTAGAGCAGCTTAAATTCATGTAAAATGTAGCTTATGTTGGATCTATCGGTACTACTTTTGGATCTGTCCTGAATATATCTATGCTATGTTGGTTGCTTGTATGCGACTTATCCTATATTTTCTCTCTGGATTTGTGCCCTAGATTTCCTACCTGATTGGGTAAAAACGAAGGCATAAAGAAATGAATGGCGTTAAAAAACAGAAGGACAAGCTGCTCTAGATTTGCTACCAATTTGGGCTATCAAATATGAATGAGATCGAGCGAGAGAGAGGAAAAAGGTACATTGAAAACTGCTAATCTGGGCGAAAGAGACAGAAACCACTCGTGCTCCCGTCCCGGACCCACACGGCTCCACACGCTACGGCCCCACAAACATGGTCTCGTCCTGTCCCACGCGGTCCCTTCCTACCAGCCCCACACGACGCGGTCCCACACGACGCGACCCCACAAACGACACGACCCCACTCGTCAGCACGGAACGGTCAACTTAACGGATTCCTTCCGTCCGAGCTCCTTCTGCGGGTTCAGACAAGGGCTTGGGGAAAACTGAGGAAAAACTAAGGAGCTGGGGAAAACTGAGTACAACTAAGGACCCGAGGGCACGAAAATAGAAATCCCTATTTTTTATTCCGTCACATCTTGTGTGCTTTACTTGGAGCGTCTGTGTGCTTTTATTTTCGTTTTGTTATTTTCATTCTCTGAATAAATTCATGCTTATGTGGGAGAGAGACACGCTCCACTTTTTCATTTGAACACTTTTGTTCTTAGTTTTACTTTTAATATTCATGGCAAAAGTTAAAAGCTGCTGCATTTATTGTTATTTGGTTGGAAACAGAAAATGCTTCATATTGTCTTGAATAATTTGATACTTGGCAATTGTTTTGAGCTCTCAAGCAGATCATGATTAAGCTCATGCACCATGTAGTTTAAACCTATTAGTGGAGAACTACCGTAGAGCTTGTTGAAATTGGTTTGCATGATTGGTCTCTCTAAGGTCTAGATATTTTCTGGTAAAAGTGTCTGAACAACAAGGAAGACAGTGTAGAGTCTTATAATGCTTGCAATATGTTCTTATGTAAGTTTTGCTGTACCGGTTCATACTTGTGTGTTTGCTTCAAACAACCTTGCTAGCCAAAGCCTTGTACTGAGAGCGAATGCTTCTCGTGCATCCAAAACCTTGAGCCAAAACCTATACCATTTGTGTCCACCATAACTACCTACTATGTGGTATTTTTCTGCCATTCCAAGTAAATACTTCATGTGCTACCTTTAAACAATTCAAAAGTTATCATCTCTTATTTGTGTCAATGTTTTATAGCTCATGAGGAAGTATGTGGTGTTTTATCTTTCAATCTTGTTGGGCAGAACTTTCACTAATGGACTAGTGGCTTCATCCGCTTATCCAATAATTTTGCAAAAAGAGCTGGCAGCGGGGTTCCCAGCCCCAATTAATTAACTTTCATTAATAATTCTCTTCACATGATTTGCCCTGATTCATCAGTAAGCAACTTAATTTTGCAAATAGACACTCCTTCATGGTATGTGAATGTTGGAAGGCACCCGAGGATTCGGTTAGCCATGGCTTGAGAAAGCAAAAGGTTGGGAGGAGTGTCATCCATGAATAAATAAAAAACTAAAGTACATGTGTAAACAAAAGAGAAGAGGGATGATCTACCTTGCTGGTAGAGATAACGTCCTTCATGGGAGCCGCTCTTTGAAAGTCTGTTTGATGAGGGAGTTAGAGTGCCACTACCATTCGTTGACAACAACAAACACCTCTCAAAATTTTACTTTTATGCTCTCTATATGATTTCAAAACTTGAAAAGCTCTAGCACGTGATTTAATCCCTGCTTCCCTCTGCGAAGGGTCTTTCTTTTACTTTATGTTGAGTCAGTTTACCTACTTCCTTCCATCTTAGAAGCAAACACTTGTGTCAACTGTGCATTGATTCTTACATACTTGCTTATTTGCACTCATCATATTACTTTGTGTTGACAATTATCCATGAGATATACATGTTGAAAGTTGAAGGCCATTGCTGAAACTTAAATCTTCCTTTGTGTTGCTTCAAAACCTCTTATTAAGAATTTATTGCTTTATGAGTTAACTCTTCTGCAAGACTTTTTGATGCTTGTCTTGAAAGTACTATTCATGAAAAGTTTTGCTATATGTTATCTATTTGTTAGCAAATATAGATCGTTGCCTTGAGTCACTTCATTCATCTCATATGCTTTACAATAGTATGATCAAGATTATGTAAGTAGCATGTCACTATAGAAATTATTCTTTTTATCGTTTACCTACTCGAGGGCGAGTAGGAACTAAGCTTGGGGATGCTTGATACGTCTCCAACGTATCTATAATTTCTGATGTTCCATGATAGTTTTATGACAATACCTACATGTTTTGCTCATACTTTAAAATTATTTCATGCATTTTCCGGAACTAACCTATTAACAAGATGCCGAAGTGCCAGTTCCTGTTTTCTGCTATTTTTGGTTCCAGAAAGGCTGTTCGGGCAATATTCTCGGAATTCGACGAAACAAAGGCCAAATATCTTATTTTCCCCAGAAGGTTCCAGAACACCGAAGGAGAGTCGGAGGCAGGCAGCAGGGGCCCACACCATATGGCGGCGCGGGTGGCCCCCTGGCTGCGCCAGCCTATGGGGAGGGGCCCCGTGGCCCTTCCGACTCCGCCTCTTCGCCTATAAAACCCCTCGCGACCTAAAAACGCGATACCAATTGATGAAACTCCAGAAAGACTCCAGGGACGCCGCCGCCATCGCGAAACTCCGTTTCGGGGACGAGTCTACTGTTCCGCACCTGCCGGGACGGGGAATTGCCCCCGGAGTCACCTCCATCGACACCACCGCCATCTTCATCGCCGTTGCTGTCTCCCATGATGAGGATGGAGTAGTTCTCCCCCGAGGCTGAGGGCTCTACCGGTAGCTATGTGGTTCATCTCTCTCTCCCATGTGATCTTTATGTGATCATGAGCTTTGTATCACTATTAATCTATGTGCTACTCTAGTGATGTTATTAAAGTATTCTATTCCTCCTCCATGATGTAATGTTGACAGTGTGTACATCATGTAGTACTTGGTGTGGGTTATGATTGTAATCTCTTGTAGATTATGAAGTTAACTATTACTATGATAGTATTGATGCGATCTATTCCCCCTTTCATAGCTATTGTTGACAGTGTGTATGCTATGTTAGTACTCGGTCTAAATTGCAACGGTCTATTATGCACTCTAGAGGTTATTTAAATATGAACTCCGGATGTTGTGGAGCTTGTTTACTCCGGCTTGAGGTGTGCTTTTATAGCCCTACACAATGAATGGTGTTTGTTATCCAACAAGAGAGTGTAGAGTAGTTTTATTATGTGATCATTGTTGAGAGTGTCCACTAGTGAAAGTAGGATCCCTAGGCCTTATTTCTAAGCATCGAATCACCGTTTATTTACTGTTCTACTGCATGTTTGCTTGCTGCCATCTTTATTTCAGATTGCAATTACTACTTACAATCATCCATATTACTTGTATTTCACTATCTCTTCGCCGAACTAGTGCACCTATACATCTGACAAGTGTATTAGGTGTGTTGGGACACAAGAGACTTCTTGTATCTTAATTGCAGGGTTGCTTGAGAGGGATATCTTTGACCTCTACCTCCCTGAGTTCGATAAACCTTGGGTGATTCACTTAAGGGAAACTTGCTGCTGTTCTACAAACCTCTGCTCTTGGAGGCCCAACACTGTCTACAGGAATAGAAGCGTGCGTAGACATCAGATAGTTCAACATACAAGATCAAATTGGGTTCGAGAAACATGGGATCAAAGAGGGATTTTTCTTCTTCTTCATCACTTCTTCACTTATTGTTCACTTCTTCTTCTAAGATGGTGGTATTGTTGTGGCTTCCCACATTGTGTCTGCCCACTCTTGCCTCTTCTCCTTCCACGCATCATTGTCGCCTGAGTCCACACCATGGCCGGTCTCTACTTCATCAAAAGTGACAACCTCTTGGAAGAACTCATCCTCGTCCCAACCGAAGATCCATTTGTGAAGAATGCAGCAAGCAAGGACCAGCTTTACTTGAGTGTCAAAAGTGTGGAACGATTTCTGATCAAGGACCTTGAACCTGTTCTTCACTGCAACACATGCCCTATCAATGGTGACTCTAAGGCTTGAGTGTCTTAGATTGAACAACTCTTTCGCATTCTAAGGTCGGTGCCTGGGAGATAACTCGTTGAGGCGGTACCTTGTTTTCTTGAAGGGAGGTAGAATACCAGGTCGACATGCATATCATGCATCTCCAAGGTAGAACTTACTCTCGGGGATTTCCAACCCATCAGGCCTTGACAAGCTATCGACCAGGATGCTCGCATCATGAGCTGAAGCCTCCCACCCAGTTGTAGGGTTCGTTGAATAGAAAACAAATAAATTCTACCGCAAAGACGAATAAACCAAGATCCAATCTATGGAAAAGCCAAGATCTAATCTATTAGACCAGAGCAACGAGAAAGAAGAGAGACTAACCCTCGAAGATCCAAAGCCTTAACGAGATCACATCTCGTGGTTGATGAAGACGATCGTTACGGTGATGCAATCCGGCAGCACTTCCGTACTCGGTCACACGTACGGTGTCCATGACGTCCTTCCTCTCCCCGTTCCAGCGGGCAACGGAGGTGGTAGATCTCCTCAGAATCCCAACAACACGACGGAGTGGTGCTGGAGGTGGAGGAGAAATTCGTGCAGGGCTTCGCCTAAGCCGGAGCGGGAAGAAACGGGAGGGAGGAGAGGTGGCGGCTAGGGTTTCGTGCGGAGTAGCAATGGCCGGCCAACCCATCCCTCTATATATAGTCGGGGATAGGGTTAGGGTTTCCAAAAACCCATCTAGGGTCCGCGCCTAGTGGGCCCAGACCATGCCTAGGCGCGGCCTAGGGTGGCCCCGCCTAGGGGTGGTCTGGCCCACTCCCGGCCTTTCTCCGTCTCCCCTTTTGATTCCTATTGTGTGACAGAAAAATAGGAACTTCTGTTTTTGTTTTGTCCAATTCCGAGAATACTTCTAGAACAACTTTTCTGAAATACAAAACAGCAGAATTTTTCCAAAACAATTCCGAAACATAACTTGCCTCCGGACCATTCCGGACCTCCTCGTGATGTCCTGGATACCATCCGAGACTCCGAACAATATTCGGTCTCCAACTCTTATTCCATATATACTATACAACATCGAACCTTAAGTGTGTCACCCTACGGTTCATGAACTATGCAGACATGATCGAGACTCCTCTCCGATCAATAACCAATAGCGGGACCTGGAGATCCATAATGGTTCCCACATATTCAACGATGACTTCGTGATCCAATGAACCATTAACATACGATACTGATTCCCTTTGTCGCGCGATACTTTACTTATCCGAGGTTCGATCATCGGTATCTCTATACCTAGTTCAACCTTGTTACCGATAAGTACTCTTTACTTGTACCATGGTATATCATCCCTTGTGACCTAGTCACATGCTTGCAAGCTAATTGAATGACATTCCACCGAGAGGGCCCAGAGTATATATATATGTCATTAGGATGGATAAATCCCACACTTGATCCATGCGCTTCAACTCATACTTTCAGAAAACTTAATATCATCTTTATAACCATCCATTTACGAAGTGGCGTTTGATGTAATCAAAGCATCCATCTGGTGTAAGTGATTTACACAATCTCATGATTGAAGGATTAGGTTACTATGTATTGAAAGCTTATAGCAAAACAAAATTAATGACTTGATCTTATGCTATGCTTACTATGGGTGTGTGTCCATCACATCATTCTCCTAATAACATGATCCTATTATTAGTAACATCCAATGTTCAAGATCAGGAAACTATGATCATCTATTAATCAATAAGCTAGTTAAACGAGAGGCTTACTAGGGACTCTGGTTGTTTACACAACACACGTGTTTCAATGTTTCCACTTAATACAATTATAGCATGTGATGTAAACATTTATCATGAACACTAATATATAACAATAACTACTTTATTATTGCCTCTCGGGCATATCTCCAACACCAGCAAGCACGTAGGTGAATCTCATAACAAAATCCATAGCTGCTAGCACCTTATGGCTGGTGTAGTGCTTCCTCGAGCGGAATGCAGCAAACCTTGATCTCGGTACTTTTGCAGTTACATGAGTACCATCAATAGCCCCAATATAACCGTGTAAAAAAATTAGCACATAGTCATGTTTCTTACAGTAGCACACATCTGAAAGAGCCAATGAACATGATTTTGTACTCACACTGTAATACGGGAACCACCTGTAGCTGTTCTTGATCTTGGGTGGTGTGTTCGTTGATGTTGGCTTGATCATTTCACCTCGAGCTCCTCATTTGCGTACAACACTTGCTGGAAGTACCGAGAGATAGTGTGAATGCTGGCTTGATCATTTCACCTCGAGCTTCCCAATTGAACCTCTGATTATGACCCACGACATGAAGAAACATTGCGACTTGTTCTTCGACGGAGGTGTGGATGCTATCAACCAGTAGTCATCTCTCCTTAAACGTTTTCACAAGTGCAAAGAAAGAGGCTCTTCTCATCCGAAACAATTGGATAGCCTCTACATCGTTGGAGTTGTAGATGTAATTTAGGTTAGCAATTCTCTCCTGATCTAGTTGTAACATAGTAACGTAACTGACACGAGAAAAAGCACTGCTCTCTTGTGTACCATCAGGATCGAGGCTTGTATGCAAACGATGACTGCGGCGGCGTGATGCACAAGCTGGAGCTGGTCGGTCTACTCAAACAAGATCTATGCATTACAAACGGTCTTATAGAATCCAGCTAGTTCTACTGACGTGAATCTGACACTACAGTAGAGCAGAGGAGTTTCCCCTTACCTTCGTCATGGCGGACGATGGACACGACCGAAAACAGGTAGGTTCAAAGAAGTACCATAGTTGGATGTCCTCCTCAGTTTGATACCATGCTGGTGCTCCCATTCAAGATAGTATGATGATCTGACAGAGAACACTCCAGTTTTTGTGTAGTGCCATGAGACAAAATCCTGCATCATGCTAGTAGCCAGGGGAATATTAAGGATTCTTTGGACATCCACCGGCCAGAAAATGTCATTAATTATCTCCTCATCCCACTGTCATGTCTCAACATCAATTAGTTCGGATACCTTTAATAGAACAACATTACCTCTTCTTGTTGTAATTTTTCGATTTGGACTTCCAGGCACCCATGGGTCAGTCCAAATATTAATTTCAGAGCCATTTCCAACTCTCCACATATGTCCCCGTTTGAAGGTTTGTAAACCTGCCCATATACTCTGCCATGTAAAAGAGCTCCCTTTCTTTAGCCCTTAACACAGAAGCACATAGTGAGTCCGGTTCAGAAATCAGTCTCCAGACCTGTTTAGCAAGCATTGACAGGTTAAAACAGTGCAAGTCCCGAAATCCCATACCACCTTGTTTTTAGGCACACACATCTTCCACCATGCAAACCAATGCATATGTTTCTTCTGATCATCATCTCCCCACCAGTATTGGGACATTGCAGATATTATCCCTTTAATGATCTGTTTGGGTAGCTTGAACACAGACATAGCATACGCAGGAATAGCTTGAATGACGGCTTTCAGTAGCGCCTCTTTACCTCCAAAGGACATATTCTTCTCTTTCCAACCACCAAGAATTTTACAAATCCTGTCAATCAAATGTTGAAAACATTCCGATCTATCAACGCCCACCAGTGGCGGCAGCCCAAGGTATTTATCAGTTATTGCTTCAGTCATGATATTCAGAATAGTGCAAACCTCCTCTCTAACTTCTACATTCGAGCAAGGGCTAAAATAGATGGTAGATTTCGCATCACTCACCAATTGTCCCAAAGCCGCACAGTACTCATTCAACACGTTCCGGAGGGTGAGAGCATTATTTGCATCAGCTCGCATAAGTATCAAAGAATCATCTGCAAAGAGGAGGTGAGAAACCGCCGGGGCACTTCTACACACTTTTACCCCAATAAGATTTCCAGTCATTTCTTCATGTTTCAGTAAGCTCGAGAGGCCCTCCGCACAAAGAAGAAATAAGTATGGTGAGAGGGGGTCCCCCTGGCGGAGACCCCTAGTAGGGTAAATATAATCAGAAAGTTCATTATTTAGGCGAACTTGATACCTGACAGAAGATACGCACGCCATAATAAGATCAACCCATGACCGATCAAAACCCAGCCGCACCAGGATCTTCTGGAGGAAAGTCCACTCCACTCTGTCGTAGGCCTTATGCATATCCAACTTCACCGCACAAATTCCATACTTCCCTGTCCTTTTACTCTTAATAGTATGGTAACTTTCATAAGCTACGAGAATATTATCCGTAATAAGACGACCCGGAACAAACGCACTCTGGTTCGGGGTTATGATATCTCTAAGAAGATGCTTCAAACGATTTGCCAACAGCTTGGCAATTACCTTATAAACCACGTTACATAAACTGATGGGTCGAAATTGGGTAATCGACTCAGGGATCTCTACTTTTGGTATAAGCACAATAGTGGTATGATTCCATCCTTCGGGAACTACTCTCGAGTTTACAGCCAACAGAACCTCATCAGTCAGATCCTCTCCAATTATGTGCCAAAACCGCTTATAAAAGATAGCATGGAGCCCATCTGGACCCGGAGCCTTAAGGTCACCTATATTAAACATAGCCTTTTTAACCTCCTCTCTAGTGTATGGGGCTGTTAGAGTCTCATTCATCTCATTAGTAACACAAGGCAGAACTTTGTCTATGACCCCCTGATCCGGATCTTGCACCTCTGAAGTAAACAAATGCTGAAAATACCCAGAAGCTATATCCATCATTTGATCCTGATCATCAATAACATTACCAGATTCATTAGTCAGTTGTTTGATAAAATTTCTTTTCCTCCGTTCGGACGCAAAACGGTGGAAAAACGCAGTATTTTGATCTCCGTGGCGCAACCAATTCGCCCTTCCTCTCTGAACCCAGTAAATTTCTTCTTGTTCCAATAAATAATAAATTTTCTATTTGAATCTGGAGCTCCCTCTGTTTAGATAAAGCATCATCAGATAAAGGACCCGACATAACCAGGTTCAGTTCAACTTGGAGCTTTCGCAGGCGCTTCCTAGGACCTTTCAGAACAGTACTGTCCCACTCATGCAGAGCCTCATGTACTTCCTTAGTCTGCTCACGAAAAGAACTCCCTGCATGTAATAATTTTGCTCGGTCCCAGGCTGTTTGGATAATTGTCTCGATCGAGCTCTCGCAAAGCCACCGGGCTTCAAACCGCAGAGGTGCTCTAGAGTACAGTGTTTGAATGCCGCCATTCTCTCAGTATCAATTAAAATCGGACGATGATCAGACTTCCCAAAATCTTCATGAACAACACCTGCTAGCGAAAACATGGCCGACCACCTCGGATCACAGACCGCCCTATCCAACCTTTCTCTGATCAACCCTCTTCTCCAGGTAAAAATGTCCCCCTCATATCCCATATCATCTAAATTACAGTCAATAAGCGTGTTTAACCGTCGGCGCCTCTCTATATGAACCCGAAAACGACTGCACCGGAATCCATATAGAGACGCCTAATTCAGCAAACCATTCGTCGGCGTTGCCCAGTTTGTTCCTATCCACTCCGGATAAAATAAACACTAGCCGATTTTCCGTCGGGCTGTCACGCTGGATTCTGGTTGCTTGCGAGCACTTGCGCGGACGCCTCTAAGAAGATGCTTCAAACGATTTGCCAACAGCTTGGCAATTACCTTATAAACCACGTTACATAAACCGATGGGTCGAAATTGGGTAATCGACTCAGGGATCTCTACTTTTGGTATAAGCACAATAGTGGTATGATTCCATCCTTCAGGAACTACTCTCGAGTTTACAGCCAACAGAACCTCATCAGTCAGGTCCTCTCCAATTATGTGCCAAAACCGCTTATAAAAGATAGCATGGAGCCCATCTGGACCCGGAGCCTTAAGGTCACCTATATTAAACATAGCCTTTTTAACCTCCTCTCTAGTGTATGGGGCTGTTAGAGTCTCATTCATCTCATTAGTAACACAAGGCAGAACTTTGTCTATGACCCCTGATCCGGATCTTGCACCTCTGAAGTAAACAAATGCTGAAAATACCCAGAAGCTATATCCATCATTTGATCCTGATCATCAATAACATTACCAGATTCATTAGTCAGTTGTTTGATAAAATTTCTTTTCCTCCGTCCGGACGCAAAACGGTGGAAAAACGCAGTATTTTGATCTCCGTGGCGCAACCAATTCGCCCTTCCTCTCTGAACCCAGTAAATTTCTTCTTGTTCCAATAAATAATAAATTTTCTATTTGAATCTGGAGCTCCCTCTGTTTAGATAAAGCATCATCAGATAAAGGACTCGACATAACCAGGTTCAGTTCAACTTGGAGCTTTCGCAGGCGCTTCCTGGGACCTTTCATGCAGAGCCTCATGTACTTCCTTAGTCTGCTCACGAAAAGAACTCCCTGCATGTAATAATTTTGCTCGGTCCCAGGCTGTTTGGATAATTGTCTCGATCGAGCTCTCGCAAAGCCACCGGGCTTCAAACCGCAGAGGTGCTCTAGAGTACAGTGTTTGAATGCCGCCATTCTCTCAGTATCAATTAAAATCGGACGATGATCAGACTTCCCAAAATCTTCATGAACAACACCTGCTAGCGGAAACATGGCCGACCACCTCGGATCACAGACCGCCCTATCCAACCTTTCTCTGATCAACCCTCTTCTCCAGGTAAAAATGTCCCCCTCATATCCCATCACTGGTGGAAAAACAGGCTTCGGGTGAGCCCCATAAGTCGCGATGCTGCAGGATCCGCGACAAATGGTACCTTTAGTCGCGGTTCGGGAGGAGAACCGCGACCAAAGGCCTGGGCCCAGGGCGCTCGGTGGCCAGCCGGTGCACGTGGGGGGTCTTTAGTCGCGGTTGGCCAGGCCAACCGCGACTAAAGGTGCCCGAAGGCCTTTAGTCGCGGTTGGCCAGGCCAACCGGGACTAAAGCCCCTCCCCTATATATACCCATCCAGCAGCCAACACTTAGCCATTTGGTGCCATTCTCTTCACAAGCTTCACAAGTGGGTGTTAGGTTTGATTTTGGTTCCTCTTATGCACATAAGGTGTTTGATGAAATGCCCCAAGAGCATGAAACAAACATGATATGAAGTGTTGGAGCCACACTTGAGCTTTCTCATTTATTTTTTCCTCCTCGATCGCGGTTAGCAACTTGAACCTTTGATGTGTCGTTGATAAAATGTGCATTAGTTCATTGTTTAATTTATATTGTTTGTAGCTAGTTAGTTTAACAAATGCATGATGGTTAATTATATATTTTATATTATAATAATGCAGATGAATCGACAATGGATGTACGGTAACCGACTCTCCGGCGAGTTCAGTGCGGGTTTGAAAGATTTCCTCGTAGTGGCTAATGCGAACAAGCAGGAGGGTTTTGTTATCTGTCCATGTGTTAAATGTAAGAATCAGAAGGGTTACTCTTCCTCAAGAGATGTTCACATGCACCTGCTTCGGCACGGATTCATGCCAAGCTATAATTGTTGGACCAAGCATGGAGAAAGAGGGGTTATAATGGAAGAAGATGAAGAAGGGGATGATTTCATCGATGAAAGCTATCTTGCTCATTTCGGTGATACTTTCATGGAGGATGCTTTGAAGGTGAAGGGGACGATGAAGGGGAAGGTGAAGAAGAGGCACGTGATGATCCCGTTGATGATCTTGGTCGGACCATTGCTGATGCACGGAGACGCTGCGAAACTGAAAAAGAGAGGGAGAATTTGGATCGCATGTTAGAGGATCACAGAAGGCGCTGTACCGGATGCGATGATGGTCACGAAAAAGCTGGGCTGCACAATCGGATTTGCTGAGATGGAAGGCACGGCAGGTGTAGCTGACTCGGCATTTGAAAACTTGCTGAAAATGTTGAAGAATATGTTTCCAAAGAATAACGAGTTGCCCGCCACTACGTACGAAGCAAAGAAGGTTGTCTGCCCTCTAGGTTTAGAGGTTACGAAGATACATGCATGCATCAACGATCGCATCCTCTACCGCGGTGAATACGAGAATTTGAATGAATGCCCAAGTATGCACCGCATTGCGTTATAAGATCGAGGCGATGACCCCGGTGACGATGTTGAGGGCCGAAACCCAGAAGAGGGTTCCCGCCAAGGTGATGTGGTATGCTCCTATAATACCACGGTTGAAACGTCTGTTCAGGAACAAAGAGCATGCCAAGTTGTTGCGATGGCACAAAGAGGACCGTAAGTCGGACGGGGAGTTGAGACACCCCGCAGATGGAACGCAATGGAGAAAGATCGACAGAGAGTTCAAAGATTTTGCAGTGACGCAAGGAACATAAGATTTGGTCTAAGTACGGATGGCATGAATCCTTTTGGCGAGCGAGCTCCAGCCATAGTACCTGGCCCGTGACTCTATGCATCTACAACCTTCCTCCTTGGTTGTGCATGAAGCGGAAGTTCATTATGATGCCAGTGCTCATCCAAGGTCCGAAGCAACCCGGCAACGACATCGATGTGTACCTAAGGCCATTAGTTGATGAACTTTTACACTGTGGGGCAGACCTGGTGTCCGTGTGTGGGATGAGCACAAAGAAGAGGAATTTGACCTACGAGCGTTGCTTTTCGTAACCATCAACGATTGGCCTGCTCTTAGTAACCTTTCGGGACTGTCAAATAAGGGATACAATGCATGCACGCACTGCTTACATGAGACTGAAAGTGTACATTTGCCAAATTGTAAGAAGAACGTGTACCTTGGGCATCGTCGATTTCTTCCGAAAGGTCATCCAGTAAGAAAGAAAGGCAAGCATTACAACGGCAAGGCAGATCACCGGCCGAAGCCTGCGGAACACACTGGTACTGAGGTATTTGATATGGTCAAGGGTTTGAAAGTCATCTTTGGAAAGGGTCCTGGCGGACAATCAGTTCCGAAGGGAGCTGACGGGCACGTAGCCATGTGGAAGAAGAAATCTATATTCTGGGAGCTAGAATATTGGAAAGTCCTAGAAGTCCGCTCTGCAATCGACGTGATGCACGTTACGAAGAATATTTGCGTGAACATCCTAAGCTTCTTGGGCGTGTATGGGAAGTCAAATGATACAAAGGAAGCACGGCAGGACCAGCAAAGTTTGAAAGACCACGATGACCACGCATCCGGAGCGGTTTCAAGGTCGTGCACCTACGCTACGACCAAAGAAGAGAAGGTCATCTTTTTTGAATGCCTCGAGCGATATGAAGGTCCCGTCAGGATTCTCGTCCAATATAAAGGGAATAATAAACATGGCGGAGAAAAAGTTCCAAAACCTCGAAGTCTCACGATCGCCACGTGATTATGACGCAATTGCTTCCGATTGCTTTGAGGGGCTCCTGTAGGAAAATGTTCGAGTAGCCATTGTGAAGCTATGTGCATTCCTCAATGCAATCTCTCAGAAGGTAATCAATCCAGAAGTTCTACCACGGTTACAGAACGATGTGATCCAATGTCTTGTCAGTTTCGAGTTGGTGTTCCCGCCATCCTTCTTCAATATTATGACGCACCTCCTGGTTCACCTAGTCGATGAGATTTCCATTCTCGGTCCTGTATTTGTTTGAAATTGTACATTCATATGCATGTATGTATACAGTACCGTAGAATATGTGAAACTCCTTCAAAATTAAAACCCAAAAGAAATAAAACAATACAAATTAAAAAGAAACCAGATTTAGGGGGAGGGGGGCTAAAACCCTAAACCTCATGAGGCCTTTAGTCGCGGTTGGCCGGAAGAACCGCGACTAAAGGTCCTCCGCCTCGCGCCGCTGCGGCCCACGTGGACGGGCCTTTAGTCGCGGTTCGTAAGGAACCGCGACTAAAGGGGGGGGCCTTTAGTCGCGCTGCTTTGGTCGCGGTTGGGCCACCGCGACTAATGGCAGTTGCCAACCGCGACCAAAGCCCTTTTTTCCACCAGTGCATATCATCTAAATTACAGTCAATAAGCGTGTTTAACCGTCGGCGCCTCTCTATATGAACCCGAAAACGACTGCACCGGAATCCATATAGAGACGCCTAATTCAGCAAACCATTCGTCGGCGTTGCCCAGTTTGTTCCTATCCACTCCGGATAAAATAAACACTAGCCGATTTTCCGTCGGGCTGTCACGCTGGATTCTGGTTGCTTGCGAGCACTTGCGCGGACGCCTCGGCTCGGCGCGCTTCTACCACGCAACACTCCGCCCCCATGCCCTCTTGCTTGCTCTTCTCGTGGCAGGCAAACGGTTTGCCCATCCCATCCACCGCCGCTGTCCTCTTCTTCCTCTACCTGCCTTCGTCAATCGTCAGCGTGGACTCTCGGGTTCGCCTCGGACCACTACAGCTTAACCGCCCCAACATACATTCCCGGCAACAAAGATAAACATTTCGGAATCAGACGGTGGCCTTGGAATGGATACCGACGCCGCAATACAAAACCCTGGCTGGCTTAAACTTAATCGCTCGCGTTTTGCCTGTGATAAGATGAGCGGCATCCATCAGGAACAGGGAGGCGAGATACGGTCTCCGACTCTCCGTCCTGTCTTGCGTCGTATGTCGGTATGTACGTGCGACATGGCAGCATCTGCTTCATAAACTTTGGTGCTGCTGCCCTCTCGCCTGCTGCCTGCATTGACGACGTCTCTCTCTCTCTCGCGTATACGTGTACCGTATGATCGTCGTGTACGTACCTGGTCTCGGTGAACCGGCCGGCGGTGAAAGCGAAATGGAACGGGAGCGTGTCAACGGAGGCCATCTGCTGATCTGCACTAGTACCATCGAAGTAAGGCTATATATATAAAGAAAAAGTTAGTAGAATATTTCTGTACCGGGGAAGAGGTTGATGATTGGGAAGTGGGAAAGATCATATCAGCGGATCTTTAAAAAAAACATAAAGCATTACGTTCAATTTTAATTTCTACAAAATCTTTAATTTTAAATTCTAAAATCCTAGAGAGGTTTGACGAAATAAATACTCTCTCCGATCATAACAAGTATCCGGGTTTAGTTCAAATTAGCTGCCAAACCACTCACTCATTATGAATCGGAGGGAGTATTGAACTCTAAATCACTCACCTTTGTACCCTGAACTTGTGTCTGCCGGATTAGATGCTACTCTAATTGATAGTGGGACCAACGTGTTAGATCCATCTCTTCCCCATCCCTCTCCTATCGATTTTTCAAACCGAAATCAAGAATCCAACATGGTTCGCAATGTCAGCAAAAGGAAGCAGACGCGGCCTCCAGGCGCAACTGAAACATGGCGATGGAGCTCGGCCTCCAGTACGTCTGAGGGTCGCGGCCGTGCGATGTCTCACAAATGGTCTTGTTGAGAAATACAACATCCTAACTAGTGACCCTCTTTTTTTTTATAAAGGGGATATATTAATATCAAAACGATACCAATTACACCCAGCCTCTGCAACAACGCACCATCCTAATGGCACTACGGATGCACACAGCCAAAAAAAGAAAAGAAAACTAAGAAACAAAAGTCCCGCTACAGTATCTCGGGCCTAACAACAGCAATACATCCACCGCCAAGACAACACCTGAAATACAGAATCTCCAAAAACGACGCCTCCAAAAAGGAAACAGTGCGCGAACACCATCGTCGCCCGATCAACGATCTTAGATTTTCACCCTGAAGAACTAGTGACCCTCTGTGATGCTTTGACCCATATAGAGTTACCATGAAATACAATACTCTCGCTCTGGTTCATAATTGTCGAAAACTTAATACTTCATTTGCTCCATATTAATTGCTACTAATATCGTTGTATCAAAACATATTTTAGTTCTAGTAGGTACATTCATACTAGTGACAACTAATATAAATCGAAAGGAGTACTAAATCTTTAACATTATTATAAACCAGAAAGTAGCATTTCCATTATTTACCGAAAATTTCAGTCAACTAGTTGGATGAGTACTGATGAATTTTACTCCGTCAGCGCTAACTTTAGGCAGGGGCCGACAGAGACAAAATGCCAACGATTCAAATCAAACCGCGCAACACCTGACGTACCTGCAAACCACACTCCATCATCTCATCTCATCCGTTCGTCTCTACTCTCTACAGTTCAAACAAAACTGAACAAAAAAGAAGTCGCAATAATGCCGTCGGATCCCATCAGCATCCCCCTATCTGACAACAATAGTTTATCTATCTGTCACAAAGGGAATAATAAAGAAAGAGATGGAATAGCAGCAGATCAGTCGCTGTCCGCGGGCCCCGCCGCGAGCTCCCCACACGACCGCGACCCGCTCCCGTTTGAAAACACCTTTTGTGCCTTTGTTCCGCTCCTCCTCGGCCGGCCTCGTTTCGAGAGAAGAAGACTCGGCTTTCGAGAGAAGACCCTGCGGTGTCGGCCGGCGCGCGTCCCGATGGGTTCCGAGGGGGCGACGAGCAGGCGGAGGATCCTCGACTACCTCAACGACGGCGAGGAGCTCGGGGTCGAGGGCCCGTCGACGCCGAGGGCGGTGGCGACGGCCAGGTCGCTGCTGCCCAGGTTCCGGTGGACGCGGATGGCCAGGCTCGGCCGGAAGTGTGGCGGCGCTTGCGGCGTCAAGGGACGGCCGCCGCAGCAGCCGGAGAAGCAGGAGATTGAGGCGGAGATTCTGGTGATCGAGCAGGGCGACGAGCTCAACGACTTGTCGGCTGACACAGGTGCGTGGCAGAGTTCCTTCGATTATTGTACGAATCAATTGTGGATTACGGTGATTTTGGTAGGTTCACACTTTCACTAGCTGTCGATGAAATTTAATTTGCCGTCCAACCCGTAACGAACAATAATTCTCGATTTCCAGCGTGCGCGACCTCCTCGGGCAGCGGCGCCGTCCGCGGCGGCGAGACGCGGGCAGTGGATCTCGGAGTCGGGCTGGGCCTGGTGTTCCTCCTCGCCAAGACGTCCGACGAGTTCAGCAAGATGGCCAAGGTGCGGGCCGAGATGGAGGCGCTGCTGGCGGAGTTCAAGGGCCACGTCATCGCCAACACCGCCGACGCTGAAGACGTGTCCAGACCCCGCAACCTCGACGACTCCGCCGCGTCCAGCTGCCTCACGGACGCGAACGAGGCGCAGCCCGCCACTGATCGCTCGGACGAGAACCATCGTCGTCGTGGCGATCACCAGGTCGCGGCGTGCTCCGGCAAGGGGGTGGAGGTGGAGGTGCAGAGCCGGAGGAGGTCGACGGAGGACGTGCTGGAGGAGGAGTTCCACGCCGAGCTCGAGCGGCTGCACGTCCACTACGGCTCGGACACGCCGCCTTTTCCGCCGGGAGAGGAGCGCGACGGCGCGGGGGAGTCATCGGACGACGACGACGACGACATTGCTGCTGACTACCGGCAGGGATTCGCGGAAGACGACGACCACGGCCACGATGAAGACGACGACGATGATGACGATGCTGCTAGATACCGCGGGGTGTCGGCGGTCGAGCTGGAGAGGAGGCTGCACGAGCTGCTCCACCAGCGGAACCAGGAGCGGATCGAGGAGCTGGAGGCCGCGCTGCGGCGCGCCGAGAGGAGGCTCTTCGACAAGGAGATGGAGGCGTCGCTGTGGAAGGACACGGCGAAGATGGCGCTGCGGCAAGACGACGACGACGAGCTGCAGTAAGCTAGTGCCCGATCGCATTTCACTGTTGCATGTGCAGACATACGAGTTCCTGACTGCTGTTCTTACCTCTGAAATTATTGTTTTTGTGTGCAGATGAGGGCATTGAGGCAGGAATTCGTATAGGCTGTACATGATTACAGATGAAGTCGTGAAGGCGAATTTTGGGACCTGATGCTTGAAGGGGACAATGAATGGTAGCTTCGGAAGATCGACTATAGAATGGGCCTTCAGTGGAGCATGGTACTACTGTAGTTCGTAGCTATACTACTTGTTAGCAGTTATAGCGAAGCTGTTCATACTCCGCCAAAGTTCAGACTTAGCACTGTAGGTTACATCAGAACGATTCGGAATAGGATCTTCAGTTAGTCTGACTTGTTTCCAGGATCCATATAATGTGACTTCGGTAGTGGGAGTTCATGCATAGCACTCGCATGCGATTTCAGAATCCGCGCGGCGATTCGACAGCCTGCTCTCAACTTATGAGTTCTACTTGCCCATTTCACCCTGCCTTTACAATTGCTTTGCACGGTTTCAGATATTGATTTGGGAAGGATTTTTTCCAGCAGTTCATTTTAATTTCCCGGTTCTGGCTCACTTAATGAGATCACGAGTAATTTCGTTTTTCCATATCTTGTGCTCACATCGATATGATTTCTACCAGATGACTAGAAACCTCACACTCCAAATTGATACGATTTATGCCAAGTGGTTACACATGACGAAATGACAAAATATGTCTTGTGTGCTTTATCCATTAACCTTCTCCCTCTTTATTGTTCATGCAAAAAAATCGAAAACTTCCAATGGGCCAAGATTACATATTCAAGTGTTTTACTTTCCTGTAAACTTTAAGAACTCCTGTGAAGACTTCAATCTAGTATTTCTTATTTCTGCATTGTTATAACCATTAGTTCCAGGAAAGCTTTGAAATATTGCATGAGAAAAATAAACCAGAATGAATAGCACATTTCTTTAGAGGACGAATTGCACATTTGGTTGACCGGTATATCTGTCGTAAAACAAATCATCTGTGTCTTATATAACATAGTTTATTGACCAAAGTGTGGTGTAGCAGAGATAACGTCGACCTATGGTGTGGTAATAATTTGTGACGGCTTTCTATAGCGCGTTTTTCACTTGGAAAAACAGATATTCTTATGTGCCGTTGGAGTTAGCTTCTTTCTCCGTGCTAAGAACATCTCTAGCAAACTCCATAAAAGGGCTGGACACCACCAAACTTTGGGTCTATCACATGCCCTATTAGGGTATCCAAAAGCAATGATGAAGGGGATTCTCAAAGAATTAATTCTACTTCCACTAAGAAAAGTGTAAGCTAACTACACACATCATATACATTTCGTTGTGTTCAGTCAACATAGTTCTTATGTTCATGTAGGTTTCATTGGAGCTTGATGCATTGTACAAGAAAATAACAAACCTTTCTACCTTGGTTTTGGCAAAAAAAAAAAAAAAAGCCCAAAAATCTATACGCTGAAGTGATGTCGATTTGGGAAGGATTTCTCCCAACAGTTTTGCAGCATTTAAATTTCCCGTTTCTTGGTTTCTTAATGAGTCTAGGAAAAAAAGTAGTGCGTTGCTACGGGTTGATTTTTATTAATTTACTGTTTCTCACTTTCTTAATGAGATTATGGGCAATTTGTTTATAGATTTCTACCACGTGATTAGAAACCTTATGCTCCAAATTGATATGATTAAATTGATATGATTTATGCCAAATAGTTGCACCTGAAAAAATATGTCTTGTTATTTGCCCGTTCACCTTCACTAGTAGGAAAAGCCTCATCAGTGGCGCACCAAAAATGGATTCTGTGGCGCATGGGTGGTGCGCCACAGAAACTTCACCACAAAAATAAGGTTTCTGTGGCGCACCGGCCCGTGCGCCACAGAATTAAGGTATTTTGTGGCGCACTGGAGATAGTGCACCACAGAAATAAGAAGTTCTGTGACGCATATGGTCCAGGTGCGCCACAGGAATGTGCAACCAGACCGGCCTCTACACTTTCCAGGCCAAGGGAGAACGGATACTCTCGCTACACCTATATGAGTATCTACCATTGAACTTTACAACGCATACTTAAGTCGCTGCAAATCATATATAGCTATAAGAGGGTTCTTCTTGTAGTGGTCCCACAACAACAAAGATGATACTTCTTCTGACTATTATGTTGTCAAACACATGAGTATACACATTTCAACCTCTATCTCGAAGGAACGCCGTTCGTTTTATGTTACCATCAACAAATGTTTTTAGTGCCGCCGATTGCTTGACTGCGGTCAGCACCACGAGATATCAAGTGATTATCTAACCTAACCATTTATATTAAACACTTTTTACTTCTGGTTAACACATTCTATCATTATATTTACATTGTTTGTCTTGATATATGTCATTCAACACACTATTTCGAATAATATTACACGCTCATTTATAGTAAGGTCGGCGATGATAGTAATGTTCAACTAGTTACCTTATAAAGACATTTGTAGGGCCACACTAAAACTTATTTTGTCCAAAAGTTGTTTGTATTTGTTTTGGGATGTTCAAAATATGGATTCCACCATAAATGTACAACTAATCAATGCTACTCTATTACACAGAACCCATCATTTTCTAAGCTATCACTAAAACTAGAAGGATACCCCGCGCGTTGCATCGGGAATTTCTCCGATAACTCTATTTTGTAAAAAACAAAAGGATATAAGTTGATAGGAATATGATGTTATTTGTAGGAACATGCATGATTCAATTGGCGTAAATAGTCAAGAGGCTAACTTAAAAAAAACTGATTTGAAATGGTTATGTAGTTGGCGGCTAAAAGTTGATGATGTGGATAATTGGATGGCTAAAAAATAGATGATGTGGCTTTTATGTAGAGTATTAATGAATGTTAGTGGGGGATGATATGAACAATTGGATGGCTAATAAAATGGATGATGTGGATAGTTTGCATGTTGAGATAGACAACTTAAATGACCCTCTAGTGGGGTTTTGCTTTATAAGAGATATAGATATCAACGATCGCATCTGCACAAATAACTTGAGACAGAGGTTTCTAGAGCATAAGACTGTCAAACTAAAAACGTGGAATTTATAGATAAATATAGACTATATAAAATTCAACTAATAATTTAGCCCCAGATCTATACTCTAAATCTATACCTAACGGCAGTGGTAGGAAGTTGTGGTTTTGCAGCTTGACTACAGCGCAATGTTTATTTCTGTTTATTATTCTAGTTGAGAATATACAGTGATGAGGGTGCTCTCCGGCAATGCCCACCATGAGGAGCTTAGGGTTGACGGAATCATGCAGGCTAGCACGAGACATCGGATACCAAACAAACGGGGAGAAAGATTTACCCAGGTTCGGGGACCCCGATGAGGTAAAACCCTTACTTCCCGCTTGCCTGATCTTGATTATCGAGTATATCGGGTTACAATGGGGTAGCCGATAGGTTATGGTGGTTGTCTCGCTAAGAGGCAAGGATTCTAGGTTTCTAACTCTAATTTGCGTTGTCCCTCGACAGGCCCTTGTTGGAGATATGCCCAAGAGTCAATAATAAAGTAGTTATTATTATATATTTGTGTTTATGATAAATGTTAGCATCCCATGCTATAATTGTATTAACCGGAAACATTAATACATGTGTTTTTTGTAAACATAAAAGAGTACCTAGTAAGTCTCTTGTTAAACTAGCTTGTTGATTAATAGATGATCATAGTTTCATGATCATGACATTAAATGTTATTAATAACAAGGTCATATCATTAGGTGAATGATGTGATGGACATACACCCATAGTAAGCGTAGCATATGATCAAGTCATTTAGTTCTTTGTGCTTTAAGATTTAATATGCATAGTAACTTAATCATTCGACCATGAGATCATGTTAATCACCTACACCGGATGGATGCTTTGATGACACCAAACACTACTGCGTAAATGGGTTGTTATAAAGGTGACATTAAGTGTTCGGAAAGTATAGGGTTGAGGCACCACGATCCCTCCCTCGCAACATTGACCTCACTAGCGCGTTCCTGGTACTTCCCTCTCCCTCCTGGATCCCTCCTTCTACCCCACCCCTTCCTGGTTCGTCTCACCGACGTTGACCCGTCGCCAACCTTCACAGATCCTCGCCGCCGGCGCCCCTCCGGTGGTCCCCAAGACGGCGCGCCGCCACCTTCAGGTTCACCTCGTCGAGGCGGTTCCAACGCACCCACACTCGCCTCCTGGGACGCCCCCGTTCGCCCGCGCGCATCCGCGTCTGCCGTGGTGACCACGTTCTCTGGAACGCGCAAGGCATCGAGCATCTTCCGTGCGCCCCGCATGCTTCGCCAGCGTGGCATCCACCTCGCCGCCCGGGCCCCACCTGTCATTCACCCGGGTAACTCTCTCTCTGGTGAGAAAACCCCTCCAGATCCAGATCCGTCAGTTTTGCAACGAGGCCCCTGCATCTTTTGCTTTCCTAACCCGCGGTCCCCTACTATGTCAGCAGCTTCCGCCTGGCCAAGAACAGCCCACTTTCGGACTCCGCCAGTACCCTCGTGGCTATCCCAGTTCCGGTATAAAACGTTTTCCTCCTTTTCTCTGTTTTCTGAAAAATGCTGAAAATATGTAAACCTTGCTAAAATCATATCTTTAAATCCGTAACTTGGAATGAAATGTTTATATATGAAAGTTGATCAGAAAAATGCAAGGATCATGAATATGCCATCCATATGCCCCTTTGCATCTCGCATCATGTCGCGCGTTGATAGTTCGTGCATACCACCTAACATATATGCGGAGTATTTCGGATATTCACCTAAGATTTCCCCGCTCCGTTTAATATTGAAGTAGCTCACCCCTGCCATGATATGTCATGCTAATCAACACTTAATTTTGTCGGTAGAAATGCAACTCCAACCTAATTTGCTTGTCCGGGGTTCCGACTCTGATTAATATGGATAAGTTGCATCGCATCATGTTTGCCATGTCATGCATATCATCTTGATCATGCTGGATCTTCTTTATCCGTAGTAGTAAGACTTGCATACGTTGCTTGTCCAGCATTTGCTTCTTCCCGGATAGGATCGCGAAGTGGTGATGTGAGATACGACAAGTTCTCCGGATGTTCCTCGGCAAACTTTAACAGGCAAGCATTTCCCCTATACTTCTGCCTCGGCAGAAGTCGCTCACCTATTTTATTTTGCCTTCTCCCTCATGCTATCCTTAAGTTACGTTCTTGTCACGTGTCCCTTCCACTTGTTACCTCAAGCAGCCTATATTTACTCCACCAACCACCTACAGCTATTGTTTGGTTATCGGGTCTGCCTTGCGAGTCGTAGTGCATGCTAGTGTTGTTTTATCTCGTTACCGTTGCTGTTATCTTATCGGGATATGTTGGGTTGTTGGGAGGTTATCACATGCTATATCAGTTGTTGGAGATACACATGCTTTACTTAATTGTTAACAACTAAAATTGTAAGCAGAGGCATCTGTGAGCCCCTTTGCGAAAGCATCGGAACTTTGACTTGCTAATGTCCCCTAGGACCCGAGTTTTTATTATCTGTTCCGAGATTGAGCGCTCTACCCGTACGTGGGGGAATGGGAGCCCCATCACCCACTACCTTTCATCGAGTCTGTTTATTGGGAGCCACAACCTTGGTTTTATTTGCTCATATGCACGATGCACGATTTACTTCCTGTTGCCTTCGGGTGTTTATATTATGTACTGTACTCATAAAGCGGGACTCTTTATCCTTGGTCGGTCGTTAGTGCCCGCCTTGGAAGCCGACTGATGACCCACAAGTATAGGGGGTGTATCGTAGTATCTTTGATAAGTAAGAATGTCGATCCCAACGAGGAGCAGAAGGTGTTGACAAGCAGTTTCGATGAAGGATTCACTGTAAATGCTCACAGACAAGTATTCAGGGAGTTTTGATGTAACAGGTGAATAAAGTACGAGTAAGTAAAGTGCGAGAGTAACAATTGCAGCGAGTGGCCCAATCCTTTTTAGCACAAAGTACAAGCCGGTTTGTTTACTTATAATGACCAAACGTTCTCGAGGACACACGGGATTTTAGTCTAGTGCTTTCGCTACATACGGCTAATTAATCTTCATTGTTTTGACTAGGAAATATGCCCGCGCGTTACCGCGGGTTTACTTCTACACGCAACTTCTATAAAAAAATATTTGAGAATATGGCTTTTGTTAATTTGGGAGTGTCTAACGGTGTCCATAAATTTCAATCACCTAAATTGCTTATTTGAGAATATTTTTTGTAACACACAATGTCCATAACTCTCAGTCACCTTTATTTTAGCTAGTTTTCATATATTTTATAATAATATAATATATATATTATAATAATATAAAATATATGAATCTCCTAAAGAAATTCATTGTGGTGGTTCATTAAAATATTATGCTGGGATATGGCTACCTAAATTCAAATACAGTTTCAATGCAAATAGCTTGTACCAGAACAAACATCAGCAAGATTGAGTGAGATATTGATCGAATAGAAGATGTTGAAAATAAAACACCAAATATAATCAAATTGCTAAAGAATTATTACATGGAAAATTCCAGCTCAATTCTGACGAAATGAAAGCACACAAATATACACGTGTGTTGCTGCCTGTTCATTTAGAATGCACGATTTTTTTTGTAGCGATGCAACAACTCTATGGATTCATTTAGAAGGCATGAATTTTTTTAGTAGTGATGCAATAACTTAATGTGCATCTACAGTGACAGTTAACTGGCAAGAATGTATCTCAGCGTATTCCCATAATCCTCTACCTCTAACCAGATGATAATTAGTGAATATACTGCAGCAAACCTCCCCCACTTATCTACCATGGATCAAACCATGTGCACTATTAAGCTATTTTTCTTTGTGTGAGGTGCTATGTCGGTCGTCATCAATCTTAACTTTCCAATCTCTGGTATTCAGTAGCTCACAATATGAGCGTATGCTTTTTGTAGAAAAATAGCACGCAGAGTGTTATTTGTTTTCTGAAAAAAGTAAAGCAGCAGAAGGGCCGTCACATCCAACACAACAGTCGCGTAGCTAGAGGCCTAGAACCAGCCCCGTGCCCGTTCCAGTCTCTCTTAATTTTCAATCCCCAAATCCATCACTTGATTACGGAAACCTCCACCAGCAATATCCGCCGCCGGCGACGCTCCTGTCTCACTCCTGCTGTGGCCGCTACCTCTCTCATCCCCTTCATCTCTCGGTTGGGCGCCAGCTGTTGCTGCATGCTCAGCCCCTCTACATCCACGGACGCAGCCAAACCTTACTCCGTCTATGCGCGGAAGCTGGGCGCCCTCAGTGGCAACAGAATCCGCTCCTCATTCTTTCTCGCCCGGTCGATTCGGGCCGTGGAGCAGAGCCACCCGTCGGGTCTACTAAGGAGCACCGACAGAGGTCGCAGTATCGAGCTCATCGTGGTGGTTTCCGTTCTCTACGGCAGCTAAATTCACCCAGGAAGGGCGCAACACCATCAAGGGCAGCGTTCCAGGGAACTCGAGTTCGCTCATGATCAGGGTGAGAAAGAAAAACGATTCCTCAATCTGTCGCCTGATTTCGACACCTCCACCAACAATCGCCCCTGGCGCTGCTCTGGCGCTGCTCCTGTAACACTCGTGATGTGCCCGCTGTCTCTCTCCGGCCCCCACCTCATCCGTTCCGGGCGGCGCCTAAACTCCGGGACATGATCCACCCTCTGGTGATGCAGCCTCAAACTCGATGTTCCACGCCGCCGCTTCCGATGCAGCCAAAGCTGGGACGGAGTCCTTTTTATTGATGAAACGAACGGGCGAAGTGGAGTCGACTCTGATCCGGGATTTTCTCTGCGCTGACCATGAAAGTTGCGAACCAGGGAAGCTAAGAGGCGTGGCCTTGACTCACGTACGGACGAATCGTTATTGACTTGGCGGTGGCAGGTGGAGTAATTTCACTGAAAACCAGGGGTAAAAATAGACGGACCAACAAGAAGCCATATTTTCTTTATTATTAGATAGGTATAGATAAGTGTTGTGTGGGTGAACCTATGCTAATGTACCGCCCTTCCTAGGACTAATACATACTTGTGATTATACCCATTGCAAGCATCCGCAACTACAAAAAAGTAATTAAGATAAATCTAAGCACAGCCTTAAACTCTGAGATCCTGCTATCCCTCCTGCATCGATATACCAATGGGGGTTTAGGTTTCTGTCACTCCGGCAACCCCGCAATTGGCAAACGAGTACAAGATGCATTCCCCTAGGCCCATAAAGGTGAAGTGTCGTGTAGTCGACGTTCACACGACACCACTAGAAGAATAACACCACAACTTAAATATCATAACATTGAATATTACTCAACCATACTTTACTACTAACATTTAGACTTCACCCATGTCCTCAATAACTTAACGAACTACTCACGAAACATCATATGGAACATGATCAGAGGTGATACGATGATGAATAACAATCTGAACATAAACCTTGATTCAACGGTTTCACTCAATAGCATCAATAACAAGTAGAAATCAATACCGGGAGAGTTTCCCCTATCAAACAATCAAGATCAAACCCAAATTGCTACAGCGGTGACGATGTGCAGCGGTGGAGACGGCGGTGATGATGATGAAGATGGTGATGATGGTGATGGAGATGATGTCCAACTTGATGGCGGTGACGATGACGTCGATTTCCCCCTCCGGGAGGGAATTTCCCCGGCGGATCTCAGCCCGCCGGAGAGCTCTTTTCTCTCTGGTGTTCTCCACCCCGCAGAGGCGGCTGTAACTCTTCGCGAGGTACCCTCTAGAGCTTAGGTTTTCGGGACAAAGGCGTACGCGAAGAAAAGGAGGCGAGAGGGGGCTGTGGGCCCCCTCCTCACAGGGCGGCGCGGCCAGGCCTTGGGCCGCGCCGGCCTATGGGGTGGGCCCACCTCGGGTCCCCCTTCTGGCTCACTTCGTCATCTGGTAAAATAGGATTTTTGATATAATTTCCATCAACTGTTGATCTTCCGAAATATTGCATTCTGACGGCGCTTTTTCCAGCAGAATCATGGCTCCGGTGCTCGATCCTCCAATAATCATGAAACATGCAAAATAGATGAAATAACATAAGTATTATGTACAAATATGAAATATATCAATGAATAACAGCAAATTATGATATAAAATAGTGATGCAAATTGGACGTATCAACTCCCTCCAAGCTTAGACTTCGCTTGTCCCCAAGCGAGACTGAACTCGGTAAACAGGACCACATGTTTATGGAGTGAAGAGTCGATAAATAAAATACGGACAAGAAGTATCATATTCATTCACACAAGACATTCTAGTAAACAACTTCCTCATATAACTCAACTTGAAACAAGTATAAGGTAATCACAGATAAAGGTGCATAAGAAATCATAGTTGGTGATGGCAAACTTCGTTCTTGGTCAGAGAACAATTAACAGGTTATACTTATCTATCGAGCAGCGCTCTCATATTAAAGTTTATATGGCACAACTTGCATACTCAATCATAATAGTCTCTTCATGATCATTGCTAACTTACAAAGCTATATTCATTTAGATAAAACGTGTACTAAACAAGGAAGAATAAAAGACATGATGAAGCAAATCACAATATAATGGTTTGATCACAACTACTCAAATGCTTGCTTAAGATGGAGGGAAATAGGTTTACTGACTCAATTATAAAGTAAAAGACAGGCCCTTCACAGAGGGAAGCAGGGATTAAATCATGTGCTAGAGCTTTTTCAGTTTTGAAATCATATAAAGAGAATGAAAGTAACATTTTGAGAGGTGTTTGTTGTTGTCAACGACTGGTAGCGGGTACTCTAACCCCCTTGCCAGACAAAGCTTCAAAGAGCGGCTCCCATTTTATTTTTATTTTGTGTGGCACTCCTTCCAACCTTTCTTTCACAAACCATGGCTAACCGAATCCTCGGGTGCCTGCCAACAATCTCATACCATGAAAGAGTGCCTTTTTATTTTAGTTTTATTATGATGACACTCCCCCCAACCTTTGCTTACACAAGCCATGGCTAACCGAATCCTTCGGGTGCCGTCCATCAATCACATACCATGGAGGAGTGTCTATTTAGATTAATTAATTTGGGACTGGGAATCCCATTGCCAGCTCTTTTTGCAAAATTATTGGATAAGCGGATGAAGCCACTAGTCCATTGGTGAAAGTTGCCCAACAAGATTGAAAGATAAAACACCACATACTTCCTCATGAGCTATAAAACATTGACACAAATAAGAGACAGTAAATTTTGAATTATTTAAAGGTAGCACACGAAGTATTTACTTGGAATGGCAGAAAATACCATGTAGTAGGTAGTTATGGTGGACACAAATGACATAGGTTTGGGTTAAGGTTTGGATGCACGAGAAGTATTCCCTCTCAGTACAGGTCTTTGGCTAGCAAGGTTAATTAGCAAGCATAAGAGTCGAGGGAAACAAACAAATATACATGTGATAGAAACAATCATGCATCTTCCTTGTAAGCACAAACAATTTTAACTTCAGAATAATAAGCTATGAGCTAACAAGAAAGAAAGACAATGAAACAACTACATGTATTTCTCTTTTCTACTTAAACCTCAAAGTGTTGTTGCTATTGACCAATGCTAAGTTTGCCAAAACCAAATAGATTTATTCAATGCTCCCAAAGTGATACCAATACTAACAACAAGATAAATCATATAATAGAGATTGCAAACTAAAATAAGATGTGCAATATGTAAATGATAAGACTTCTCATTAATATTCCATAACGATAACTCACACCAAGGGATACATAGACAACTAACTAAAGGAGAGATACTTCCAAACTGCAACCCATCTTATATGATAACTTCCCTACTCATGATATGGCACTACTTGACAGTAAAAGTAAAAAGGTAGTGATGATGTGATACCGCGGCACTCCCCCAAGCTTGGAACAAACCAAGGGGATGCCAATACCGATGATGAATTACTCCTTCGGCGATGGTGGTGATGAATTCCCGTCATCAGACTTCCAAGGAAGAGGCTCTCCATCAACAAACGACATCTTGGTCTCGGGAATCCTGAAACTAGCAGCATGGCTTATGTGTTTAAACCTGTTTTCATACTCACGATTCGATTCTGAACGTCATAGAGTTGAGCTTGGAGTTTGTTGGTGGTTTCGTGAAGTGAGAGGATGTCGCCCCATAGCTTTGCAGTTTCCTTCTCGTGTTCAGCAATGAGTTCAGACACAATCTTGTGTAAGATATCCACCTCACGCTCAGCCATCTTCTTGTATTTGAAGACCTCCTGTTCTAGCTTCTCCATCCTGTCTTCCAAGCTTCCTTCTCCTTTAGGACCCTGAACATCCTTGATCTGCAGTTCTCCCTCAACGAGTAGCAACTCCTTGGGGTGCATCCTCAGCTCCTCCATGTACAAGTTGTCAACGTCCTTGCAGTAGCTGTCATTCGGGGTTTCCGACGAAGACATGATGGCTCTAGATCCGAAGCAAATCCTGGCAGAAACAGCTCGAAACAAAACACGTCGAGAAAACGATATACGGACCTCCAGGGGTCCGGGGGATTATATAGCAAAAATTTTCACGACAAAAGGAAAGTACCAGGTCGAACCAGAGTCGGAAAGAGGCGACGAGGCGGCCAGCTCATAGGGCGGCGCGGCCTGGCTGGGGCCCGAGCCGGCCTATGAGGGCACGCCCTCGTGCGTCTCCTCCACTCCGTTTCGATCTCGTAATTTTTCATATTTTCCAAAAACAGCAAAAACATTGTTCGGAAAGTAAATCGCGAACTTTTCATTACCAGTACTGTTACCTATTCAAAGTCGAGTTCTGGCGGACTGTCAATTTGTCCTTTGATGAAGGCCTCCGGTGTTTCCACTCGAATAATATCAACATATACATTATAAGAATCACCTGAGATATAATGCTTGAGTCTTTGTCCATTCACCACTTGCGTGGCATTGCCTTCGAGAGAGCTAATTTTAATTGCTCCTGAACGATACACCTCCTCAACAACATATGGTCCTTCCCATTTCGAGAGTAATTTCCCTGCAAAGAATCTGAGACGAGACCGATACAATAGGACTTTATCCCCAATATTAAATTCTCTTTTGATAATCCTTCTATCATGCCATTTTTTAACTTTCTCTTTAAAGAGTTTAGCATTTTCATAAGCTTCACTTCTCCATTCATCTAGAGAACTCAATTGCAACAACCTCTTATTACCGGCAAGTTTAGGATCTTTATTTAATTCTCTAACTGCCCAATAAGCTTTGTGCTCTAGTTCTAAAGGTAAATGACAAGCTTTCCCATAAACCATTTTATAAGGTGACATTCCCATGGGATTTTTATAAGCAGTTCTATAAGCCCATAGTGCATCCTTCAATTTACTAGCCCAATTCTTTCTAGTTTTATTAACAGTCTTTTCCAAGATAGATTTAATCTCTCTATTTGATAGTTCTACTTGCCCGCTAGTTTGAGGATGATAAGCGGAAGCAATTCTATGATTAATACCATATTTAGCAAGAGTTTTTCTAAAACCACCATGAATAAAATGAGAACCTCCATCAGTCATAATATATCTAGGAACTCCAAATCTAGGAAAAATAATATCTAAAAGCATTCTTAAAGAGGTCTCACCATCAACACTTTTTGTAGGTATGGCTTCCACCCATTTAGTAACATAATCAACAGCAACAAGTATATGAGTGTTACCTTCTGAAGAGGGAAAAGGTCCCATGAAGTCAAATCCCCAACAATCGAACGGTTCAATAACAAGAGTATAATTCATAGGCATTTCATTGCGTCTGGAGATATTACCAACCCTTTGACATTCATCACAAGATAAAATAAACTTTCTTGCATCTTTGAAGAGAGTCGGCCAATAAAAACCTGATTGTAGAACCTTTTGCACGGTTCTATCTCCGGCGTGATGTCCTCCATAAACACTACCATGACATTTACTCAATATCTCTTGTTGTTCATATTCGGGAACACATCTTCGCAGAATACCATCCACTCCTTCTTTATATAAGTGTGGGTCATCCCAGAAATAATGCTTCAAGTCATAAAAGAATTTCCTCCTTTGCTGAGCTGAAAAGGTTGGAGGCAAGTACTTGGAAACAATAAAGTTAGCATAATCAGCATACCAAGGACTGTCTCGCGAGCTCACCTTTATTACAGTCAATTGTTCATTTGGAAAACTATCATTAACAGGAACATGATCATAAGCAATATTTTCCAATCTAGACAAATTATCAGCAACAGGATTATCAGCACCTTTCCTATCTACAATATGTAAATCAAATTCTTGCAACAGAAGTACCCATCTAATAAGCCTTGGCTTAGCATCTTTCTTTTGCATAAGGTATCTGATTGCAGCATGATCAGTATGAATAGTAACTTTCGAATCAATAATATAAGATCTAAACTTATCACAAGCAAAGACTACAGCTAACAATTCCTTTTCAGTAGTAGCATAATTTCTTTGAGCAGCATCAAGAGTTTTACTAGCATAATGAATAACATTCAATTTCTTATTTACTCGCTGTCCAAGAACAGCGCCTACAACAAAATCACTAGCATCACACATAATTTCAAATGGTAAATTCCAATCAGAAGGTTCAACTATAGGAGCAGTTGTTAAGGCTTTCTTTAGAGTTTCAAAAGCTTCCTTACAATCATCATCAAAAACAAAAGGTACATCTTTTTGAAGAAGATTAGTAAGAGGCTTTGAAATCTTGGAGAAATCTTTAATAAACCTCCTATAAAACCAAGCATGACCAAGAACACTACGAATACCTTTAACATCCCTAGGATAGGGCATCTTCTCAATTGCTTCAACTTTAGCTCTATCAACTTCAATACCTCTCTCGGAAATTTTATGTCCCAATACAATTCCTTCATTAACCATAAAGTGGCATTTCTCCCAATTAAGAACAAGGTTAGTTTCTTCACATCTCTGCAAAACTTTATCAAGGTTCCGCAAGCAATTATCAAAAGAATTCCCATAGACAGAAAAATCATCCATGAATACCTCTACAATACTCTCGCAAAAGCCATGAAAAATAGCAGACATGCATCTTTGAAAAGTAGCAGGAGCATTACATAAACCAAAAGGCATACGTCTATAAGCATAAGTTCTATAGGGACAAGTGAAAGTGGTTTTCTCTTGATCCTTAGTTTTAACAGCAATTTGTGAAAACCCAGAATAACCATCAAGAAAGCAAAAATGAGTATTTTTAGATAACCTTTCTAACATTTGATCAATAAAAGGCAAAGGGTAATGATCTTTTTTAGTAACCTTATTAACTTTACGATAATCAATGCACATTCTATACCCTACAACTACTCTTTGAGGTATGAGCTCATCATTATCATTGGGCACAACAGTCATTCCTCCTTTCTTAGGAGCACAATGCACAGGACTAACCCATCTACTATGAGCAATAGGATATATAATACCAGCTTCAAGAAGTCTTAATACCTCATTTCTTACCACATCCTTCATCTTAGGAATTAGACGACCCTGAGGTTCAACAACAGGCTTCGCATCATCTTCCATATTAATGGCGTGTTGGCAAATAGAGGGAGAAATCCCCTTCAAGTCATCAAGAGTGTAGCCAATAGCTCCTCGGTGCTTCTTCAGTATTTCCAATAGCCTTTCTTCTTCAAACTCTGAAAGCTTAGAACTAATAATAACAGGATATATTTTCTTATCATCAATATGAGCATATTTAAGATTATCAGGCAATGGTTTTAAATCAAAGACAGGATCTTCCTTTGGTGGCGGTGTTGTATCCAGATCTTCCACCGGTAAATCATGCTTAAGAATAGGTTGACGAAGGAAAATTTCATCAAGCTCATCTCTTTCTTCCCTAAAAACTTCACTCTCACTATTCTCCAAATGTTGCTGCAAAGGATTATTAGGAGCAAGAACAATAGATGCACACTGTTCAACTTTAAAATCATTATTAGGCAAATCAGCTTTATAAGGAGTTTTGGTAAATTTAGAGAAGTTAAACTCATAAGATTCACCAGCAAATTTAGTCAAAATTTTCTCTTTCTTGCAACCTACAATAGCTCCACAAGTATTTAGAAAAGGTCTACCAAAAATGATAGGACAATATTTACTAGCAGCAGAACCAAGTACCAAAAAGTCAGCAGGATATTTAATCTTACCGCATAGAACTTCCACATCTCGAACAATACCAATTGGAGAAATAGTTTCTCTATTAGTCAGCCGAATAACCACATCAATATCTTCAAGTTCACAAGAACCAATTTCGTGCATAATATCCGTGTAAAGCTCATAAGGAATAGCACTAATACTTGCACCAATATCACATAAACTATAATAACAATGATCACCAATTCTAACAGATAGCATAGGAACACTAGCTTGCTTGGACTTATTAGGATGTGAAACAATATTAGAAGCATCTTCACAGAAAATAATATGACCATCCTCCACATTTTCAGTCACAAGATCTTTAACAATTGCAACAGCAGGTTCAACTTTTATTTGTTCTTCAGGTTCTATAGGTTTCTTTTCACTTTTATGAACCGCACTATTTATAACAGAGTACTCCTTCATTTTAGCAGGGAAAGGAGTTTTTTCAATATAAGCTTCAGGAATAACATGATCAACAGTTTCAACTACAACACATTTATTAATAGATGGATCAATTTTATCTTTATACGGTTCATGATACTTATCAAAATTCTTCTTAGGCAATTCATAATGAGAGGCAAAAGCTTTATAAAGATTTGCAGCAACTTGAGAATTAAGACCATAAGTAGCACTCATATTACGAAATTTATCAGTATCCATAAAAGCTTCAATGCATTTATAATCATAATTTATACCTGATTCTCTATCTTTGTCGTTCTCCCATCCTTCAGTATTTTCCTGGATCCGATTAAGAAGGTCCCTTTTAAACTCTTCCTTGTTGCGCGTGAATGATCCAGAACAAGAAGTATCCAAAGAAGGTCTTGTCTTCAAAAGAAAGTCTTGCATAGAAATTATCAATAATAACATTACCAGGAAGCTCATGAATGGGGCATTTGAGCATTAAAGACTTCAATCTCCCCCACGCTTGGGCAATACTCTCTCCATCATGAGGCCAAAAATTATATATGCGGTTCCGATCCTTGTGAATTTCACTTGGAGGGTAGAACTTAGAATAAAACCGGGGCACAATATCATTCCATTCAAGAGAATCCCCATTATCCAGTAATTTATACCAATGCGCCGCTTTACCAGACAACGATATAGAGAATAGTTTCTTCCTCACTTCATCCATAGCAATACCTGCACACTTGAATAAATCGCATAATTCATGCAAGAACAGTAAATGATCTCCAGGGTGGACAGTTCCATCCCCTGTATAACGGTTATCCACTACACGTTCAATAATTTTCATAGGTATTTTGTATGGTATCTCTTCCTCACCTGGCGCCTCATCCACTACCTTTGCAGTAGTAGCAGATTTTCCAAATAAAAACTCAAGAGAAGATCTCTCCATAATGAATTATGGCAGCAGGTAGAAATAAAATCAGCACAAACAGTAGAAGTTTCTCTTACCAATTCCACTTACCAATAGCGCTTCACTCCCCGGCAACGGCGCCAGAAAATAGTCTTGATGACCCACAAGTATAGGGGGTGTATCGTAGTATCTTTGATAAGTAAGAATGTCGATCCCAACGAGGAGCAGAAGGTGTTGATAAGCAGTTTCGATGAAGGATTCACTGTAAATGCTCACAGACAAGTATTCAGGGAGTTTTGATGTAACAGGTGAATAAAGTACGAGTAAGTAAAGTGCGAGAGTAACAATTGCAGCGAGTGGCCCAATCCTTTTTAGCACAAAGGACAAGCCAGTTTGTTTACTTATAATGACCAAACGTTCTCGAGGACACACGGGATTTTAGTCTAGTGCTTTCGCTACATACGGCTAATTAATCTTCATTGTTTTGATAAGTGTTGTGTGGGTGAACCTATGCTAATGTACCGCCCTTCCTAGGACTAATACATACTTGTGATTATACCCCTTGCAAGCATCCGCAACTACAAGAAAGTAATTAAGATAAATCTAACCACAGCCTTAAACTCTGAGATCCTGCTATCCCTCCTGCATCGATATACCAATGGGGGTTTAGGTTTCTGTCACTCCGGCAACCCCGCAATTGGCAAACGAGTACAAGATGCATTCCCCTAGGCCCATAAAGGTGAAGTGTCGTGTAGTTGACGTTCACACGACACCACTAGAAGAATAACACCACAACTTAAATATCATAACATTGAATATTACTCAACCATACTTTACTACTAACATTTAGACTTCACCCATGTCCTCAAGAACTAAACGAACTACTCACGAGACATCATATGGAACATGATCAGAGGTGATATGATGATGAATAACAATCTGAACATAAACCTTGGTTCAACGGTTTCACTCAATAGCATCAATAACAAGTAGAAATCAATACCGGGAGAGTTTCCCCTATCAAACAATCAAGATCAAACCCAAATTGCTACAGCGGTGACGATGTGCAGCGGTGGAGACGGCGGTGATGATGATGAAGATGATGATGATGGTGATGGAGATGATGTCCAACTTGATGGCGGTGACGATGGCGTCGATTTCCCCCTCCGGGAGGGAATTTCCCCGGCGGATCTCAGCCCGCCGGAGAGCTCTTTTCTCTCTGGTGTTCTCCGCCCCGCAGGCGGTCAGAACTCTTCGCGAGGTACCCTCTGGAGCTTAGGTTTTCGGGACGAAGGCGTACGCGAAGAAAAGGAGGCGAGAGGGGGCTGTGGGCCCCCTCCTCACAGGGCGGCGCGGCCAGGCCTTGGGCCGCGCCGGCCTATGGGGTGGGCCCACCTCGGGTCCCCTCGGGTCCCCCTTCTGGTGATGGCGTGTAACTCACACGTTCGTTGGGAACCCCAAGAGGAAGGTATGATGCGCACAGCAGCAAGTTTTCCCTCAGAAAGAAACCAAGGTTTATCGAACCAGGAGGAGCCAAGAAGCACGTTGAAGGTTGATGGCGGCGGGATGTAGTGCGGCGCAACACCAGGGATTCCGGCGCCAACGTGGAACCTGCACAACACAACCAAAGTACTTTGCCCCAACGAAACAGTGAGGTTGTCAATCTCACCGGCTTGCTGTAACAAAGGATTAACCGTATTGTGTGGAAGATGATTGTTTGCAGAAAACAGAGAACAAAGATATTGCAAGAGATTGTATTTCAGTATAGAGAATTGGACCGGGGTCCACAGTTCACTAGAGGTGTCTCTCCCATAAGATAAACAGCATGTTGGGTGAACAAATTACAGTTGGGCAATTGACAAATAAAGAGGGCATGACCACGCACATACATATCATGATGAGTATAGTGAGATTTAATTGGGCATTACGACAAAGTACATAGACCGCCATCCAGCATGCATCTATGCCTAAAAAGTCCACCTTCAGGTTATCATCCGAACCCCCTCCAGTATTAAGTTGCTAACAACAGACAATTGTATTAAGTATTGCGCGTAATGTAATCAGTAACTACATCCTCGAACATAGCACCAATGTTTTATCCCTAGTGGCAACAAAGACATCCACAACCTTAGAACTTTCTCACCGTCCCGTATATCAATGGAGGCATGAACCCACTATCGAGCATAAATACTCCCTCTTGGAGTTACAAGCATCTACTTGGCCAGAGCATCTACTAGTAACGGAGAGCATGCAAGATCATAAACAACACATAGACATAACTTTGATAATCAACATAACAAGTATTCTCTATTCATCGGATCCCAACAAACGCAACATATAGAATTACAGATAGATGATCTTGATCATGTTAGGCAGCTCACAAGATCCGACAATGAAGCACAATGGGGAGAAGACAACCATCTAGCTACTGCTATGGACCCATAGTCCAGGGGTAGACTACTCACACATCACTCCGGAGGCGACCATGGCGGCGTAGAGTCCTCCGGGAGATGAATCCCCTCTCCGGCAGGGTGCCGGAGGCGTTCTCGTGAATCCGCCGAGATGGGATCGGAGGCGTCCGCGTCTCAGTTAGGTTTTCCGTATCGTGGCTCTCGCACCGGGGGTTTCGCGACGGAGGCTTTAAGTAGGCGGAAGGGCAGGTCAGGAGGCGGCACGAGGGGCCCACACCACAGGGCCGCGCGGCCAAGGGGGGGGGCGCGCCGCCCTAGGGTGTGGCCACCTCGTGGCCCCACTTCGTCTCCTCTTCGGTCTTCTGGAAGCTTCGTGGCAAAATAGGACCCTGGGCGTTGATTTCGTCCAATTCCGAGAATATTTCGTTACTAGGATTTATGAAACCAAAAACAGCAGAAACAAAGAATCGGCACTTCGGCATCTTGTTAATAGGTTAGTTCCGTAAAATGCACGAATATGACATAAAGTGTGCATAAAACATGTAGATAACATCAATAATGTGGCATGGAACATAAGAAATTATCGATACGTCTGAGACGTATCAGCATCCCCAAGCTTAGTTCTGCTCGTCCCGAGCAGTAAAACGATAAATACGTATAATTTCTGGAGTGACATGCCATCATAACCTTGATCATACTATTTGTAAAGCATATGTAGTGAATGCAGCGATCAAACAATGTATATGACATGAGTAAACAAGTGAATCATAAAGCAAAGACTTTTCATGAATAGCACTTCAAGACAAGCATCAATAAGTCTTGCATAAGAGTTAACTCATAAAGCAATAATTCAAAGTAAAGGCATTGAAGCAACACAAAGGAAGATTAAGTTTCAGCGGTTGCTTTCAACTTATAACATGTATATCTCATGGATATTGTCAACATAGAGTAATATAATAAGTGCAATAAGCAAGTATGTAGGAATCAATGCACAGTTCACACAAGTGTTTGCTTCTTGAGGTGGAGAGAAATAGGTGAACTGACTCAACATTGAAAGTAAAAGAATTGTCCTCCATAGAGGAAAAGCATCGATTGCTATATTTGTGCTAGAGCTTTGATTTTGAAAACATGAAACAATTTTGTCAACGGTAGTAATAAAGCATATGTATCATGTAAATTATATCTTACAAGTTGCAAGCCTCATGCATAGTATACTAATAGTGCCCGCACCTTGTCCTAATTAGCTTGGACTACCGTATCATCGCAATGCACATGTTTTAACCAAGTGTCACAAAGGGGTACCTCTATGCCGCCTGTACAAAGGTCTAAGGAGAAAGCTCGCATTGGATTTCTCGCTATTGATTATTCTCAACTTAGACATCCATACCGGGACAACATAGACAACAGATAATGGACTCCTCTTTTATGCATAAGCATGTAACAACAATTAATAATTTTCTCATATGAGATTGAGGATATATGTCCAAAACTGAAACTTCCACCATGGATCATGGCTTTAGTTAGCGGCCCAATGTTCTTCTCTAACAATATGCATGCTTAACCATAAGGTGGTAGATCGCTCTTACTTCAGACAAGACGAACATGCATAGAAACTCACATGAAATTCAACAAAGAGTAGTTGATGGCGTCCCCAGTGAACATGGTTATCGCACAACAAGCAACTTAATAAGAGATAAAGTGCATAATTACATATTCAATACCACAATAGTTTTTAAGCTATTTGTCCCATGAGCTATATATTGCAAAGGTGAATGATGGAATTTTAAAGGTAGCACTCAAGCAATTTACTTTGGAATGGCGGAAAATACCATGTAGTAGGTAGGTATGGTGGACACAAATGGCATAGTGGTTGGCTCAAGTATTTTGGATGCATGAGAAGTATTCCCTCTCGATACAAGGTTTAGGCTAGCAAGGCTTATTTGAAACAAACACAAGGATGAACCGGTGCAGCAAAACTCACATAAAAGACATATTGAAAACATTATAAGACTCTACACCGTCTTCCTTGTTGTTCAAACTCAATACTAGAAATTATCTAGACTTTAGAGAGACCAAATATGCAAACCAAATTTTAGCATGCTCTATGTATTTCTTCATTAATGGGTGCAAAGCATATGATGCAAGAGATTAAACATGAGCAAAACAATTGCCAAGTATCACATTACCCAAGACATTATAGCAATTTACTACATGTATAATTTTCCAATTCCAACCATATAACAATTTAACGAAGAAGAAACTTCGCCATGAATACTATGAGTAGAGCCTAAGGACATACTTGTCCATATGCTACAGCGGAGCGTGTCTCTCTCCCACAAAGTGAATGCTAGGATCCATTTTATTCAAACAAAACAAAAAACAAAAACAAACCGACGCTCCAAGCAAAGCACATAAGATGTGATGGAATAAAAATATAGTTTCAAGGGAGGAACCTGATAATGTTGTCGATGAAGAAGGGGATGCCTTGGGCATCCCCAAGCTTAGACGCTTGAGTCTTCTTAGAATATGCAGGGGTGAACCACCGGGGCATCCCCAAGCTTAGAGCTTTCACTCTCCTTGATCATGTTGCATCATACTCCTCTCTTGATCCTTGAAAACTTTCTCCACACCAAACTTAGAACAACTCATTAGAGGGTTAGCGACAATAAAAATTAACATGTTCAGAGGTGACACAATCATTCTTAACACTTCTGGACATTGCATAAAGCTACTGGACATTAATGGATCAAAGAAATTCATCCAACGTAGCAAAAGAGGCAATGCGAAATAAAAGGCAGAATCTGTCAAAACAGAACAGTTCGTATTGACAAATTTTATCGAGGCACCAGACTTGCTCAAATGAAAATGCTCAAATTGAATGAAAGTTGCGTACATATCTGAGGAACACTCACGTAAATTGGCATAATTTTCTGAGTTACCTACAGAGAAAACAACCCAGATTCGTGACAGCAAAGAAATCTGTTTCTGCGCAGTAATCCAAATCTAGTATGAACTTTACTATCAACGACTTTACTTGGCACAACAAAACACTAAACTAAGATAAGGAGAGGTTGCTACAGTAGTAAACAACTTCCAAGCCACAAAATAAAAACAAAGTACTGTAGTAAAAACATGGGTTGTCTCACATAAGCGCTTTTCTTTAACGCCTTTCAGCCTAGGCGTAAAGTGTGTATCAAGTATTATCAAGAGACGAAGTGTCAACATCATAATTTGTTCTAATAATAGAATCAAAAGGTAACTTCATTCTATTTCTAGGGAAGTGTTCCATACCTTTCTTGAGAAGAAATTGATATTTTATATTACCTTCCTTCATATCAATGATAGCACCAACAGTTCGAAGAAAAAGGTCTTCCCAATATAATGGGGCAAGATGCATTGCATTCAATATCCAAGATAACAAAATCAACGGGGACAAGGTTATTGTTAACGGTAATGCGAACATTATCAACTTTCTCCAAAGGTTTCTTTGTAGAATGATCAGCAAGATTAACATCCAAATAACAATTTTTCAGCGGTGGCAAGTCAAGCATATTATAGATTTTCTTAGGCATAACAGAAATACTTGCACCAAGATCACATAAAGCATTACAATCAAAATCTTTAACCTTCATCTTAATGATGGGCTCCCAACCATCCTCTAGCTTTTTAGGAATAGAGGCTTCGCGCTCTAGTTTCTCTTCTCTAGCTTTTATGAGAGCATTTGTAATATGTTGCGTGAAAGCCAAATTTATAGCACTAGCATTAGGACTTTTAGCAAGTTTTTGTAAGAACTTTATAACTTCAGAGATGTGGCAATCATCAAAATTCAAACCATTATAATATAAATCAATGGGATCATCATCCCCAATGTTGGAAAAAATTTCAGCAGTTTTATCACAGCGATTTCAATGATTTTAGCAGTTTCGGGCAGTTTTTCGCGCTTTGCATTCGAAGTGGAAACATTGCTAACACCAATTCTTTTATTAGTAATAGTAGGAGGTGCAGCAACATGTGTAGCATTAGCATTACTTGTGGTGGTAATAGTCCAAACTTTAACTACATTCTTCTCTTTAGCTAGTTTTTTATTTTCTTCTCTATCCCACCTAGCACGTAGTTCACCCATCAATCTTATATTCTCATTAATTCTAACTTGGATGGCATTTGCTGTAGTAGTAATTTTGTTATCTAAATCCTCAGGTTTAGCAGCCATTTTATTAATTAAAGAAGATTGTGATGCAGACATGTATGAGATTCGGTTTTCAGTATTAGCAAATTTAGTTTGCAACCCCGAGATCTCCCTATTCAGATTTTCAAGTTGATTCCCTATATTCTTTAACAAGGTAGATTTCTCATTCATAGTTTTAGTAAACAATTTATTTTGCTCATATTGTGATTGCATAAAGCCTTTGGTGGATCTTTCAATTTCTAGCATCTTTTCCTCATTAGGTGAAACATATCTACCATAAGAGCTACCATTAGCAGGATATGGCCTAGAATCATTGTAATTGTTATTTTTAATGAAATTCACATCAACATATTCTTTTTGAGCAACCAATGACGCTAACGGAACATTATTAGAATTAACATTAGGCCTACCATTCATAAGCATAGACATAATAGCATCAATCTTATCACTCAAGGAAGAGGTTTCTTCGACAGAATTTACCTTCTTACCTTGTGGAGCTCTTTCCGTGTGCCATTCAGAGTAATTGATCATCATATTATCAAGAAGCTTTGTTGCTTCACCAAGAGTGATGGACATAAAGGTAACCTCCAGCAGCTGAATCCAATAAATTCCGCGAAGAAAAATTTAGTCCTGCATAGAAGGTTTGGATGATCATCCAAGTAGTCAGTCCATGGGTTGGGCAATTTTTAATCAGAGATTTCATTCTTTCCCAAGCTTGAGCAACATGTTCAGTATCTAATTGTTTAAAATTCATTATGCTACTCCTCAAAGATATAATTTTAGCAGGGGGATAATATCTACCAATAAAAGCATCCTTGCATTTAGTCCATGAATCAATACTATTCTTAGGCAGAGATAGCAACCAATCTTTAGCTCTTCCTCTTAATGAGAAAGGGAACAATTTTAATTTTATAATGTCACCATCTACATCTTTATATTTTTGCATTTCACATAGTTCAACAAAATTATTGAGATGGGCAGCAGCATCATCGAACTAACACTGTAAAAATTGCTCTCGCATAACAATATTTAGTAAAGCAGGTTTAATTTCAAAGAATTCTGCTGTAGTAGCAGGTGGAGCAATAGGTGTGCATAAGAAATCATTATTATTTGTGGTTGTGAAGTCACACAACTTAGTATTTTCAGGAGTACCCATTTTAGCAACAGTAAATAAAGCAAACTAGATAAAGTAAATGCAAGTAACTAATTTTTTTGTGTTTTTGATATAGCAAACAAGATAGCAAATAAAGTAAAACTAGCAACTAATTTTTTTGTATTTTGATTTAGTGCAGCAAACAAAGTAGTAAATAAAACTAAGCAAGACAAAAACAAAGTAAAGAGATTGGGATGTGGAGACTCCCCTTGCAGCGTGTCTTGATCTCCCCGGCAACGGCGCCAGAAAAAGAGCTTGATGGCGTGTAACTCACACGTTCGTTGGGAACCCCAAGAGGAAGGTATGATGTGCACAGCAGCAAGTTTTCCCTCATAAAGAAACCAAGGTTTATCGAACCAGGAGGAGCCAAGAAGCACGTTGAAGGTTGATGGCGGCGGGATGTAGTGCGGCGCAACACCAGGGATTCCGGCGCCAACGTGGAACCTGCACAACACAACCAAAGTACTTTGCCCCAACGAAACAGTGAGGTTGTCAATCTCACCGGCTTGCTGTAACAAAGGATTAACCGTATTGTGTGGAACATGATTGTTTGCAGAAAACAGTAGAACAGTATTGCAATAGATTGTATTTCGGTATAGAGAATTGGACCGGGGTCCATAGTTCACTAGAGGTGTCTCTCCCATAAGATAAACAGCATGTTGGGTGAATAAATTACAGTTGGGCAATTGACAAATAAAGAGGGCATGACCATGCACATACATATCATGATGAGTATAGTGAGATTTAATTGGGCATTACGACAAAGTACATAGAGCGCCATCCAGCATGCATCTATGCCTAAAAAGTCCACCTTCAGGTTATCATCCGAACCCCCTCCAGTATTAAGTTGCTAACAACAGACAATTGCATTAAGTATTGCGCGTAATGTAATCAGTAACTACATCCTCGAACATAGCACCAATGTTTTATCCCTAGTGGCAACAGCACATTCACAACCTTAGAACTTTCTGTCACTGTCCCAGATATCAATGGAGGCATGAACCCACTATCGAGCATAAATACTCCCTCTTGGAGTTACAAGCATCTACTTGGCCAGAGCATCTACTAGTAACGGAGAGCATGCAAGATCATAAACAACACATAGACATAACTTTAATAATCAACATAACAAGTATTCTCTATTCATCGGATCCCAACAAACGCAACATATAGAATTACAGATAGATGATCTTGATCATGTTAGGCAGCTCACAAGATCCGACAATGAAGCACAATGGGGAGAAGACAACCATCTAGCTACTGCTATGGACCCATAGTCCAGGGGTAGACTACTCACACATCACTCCGGAGGCGACCATGGCGGCGTAGAGTCCTCCGGGAGATGAATCCCCTCTCCGGCAGGGTGCCAGAGGCGATCTCCTGAATCCCCCGAGATGGGATCGGCGGCGGCGGCATCTCTGGAAGGTTTTTCGTATCGTGGCTCTCGGTACTGGGGGTTTCGCGACGGAGGCTTTAAGTAGGCGGAAGGGCAGGTCAGGAGGCGACACGAGGGGCCCACACCACAGGGCCGCGCGGCCAAGGGGGGGGGCGCCGCCCTAGGGTGTGGCCACCTCGTGGCCCCACTTCGTCTCCTCTTCGGTCTTCTGGAAGCTTCGTGGCAAAATAGGACCCTGGGCGTTGATTTCGTCCAATTCCGAGAATATTTCGTTACTAGGATTTCTGAAACCAAAAACAGCAGAAAACAAAGAATCGGCACTTCGGCATCTTGTTAATAGGTTAGTTCCAGAAAATGCACGAATATGACATAAAGTGTGCATAAAACATGTAGATAACATCAATAATGTGGCATGGAACATAAGAAAGTATCGATACGTCGGAGACGTATCATCTGGCTCACTTCGTCATCTGGAAAAATAGGATTTTTGATATAATTTCCATCAACTGTTGATCTTCCGAAATATTGCATTCTGACGGCGCTTTTTCCAGCAGAATCCTGGCTCCGGTGCTCGATCCTCCAATAATCATGAAACATGCAAAATAGATGAAATAACATAAGTATTGTGTACAAATATGAAATATATCAATGAATAACAGCAAATTATGATATAAAATACTGATGGAAATTGGACGTATCACCGACGCAAACCTCTGAGTCTGTATCGGAGTACGGCCGAACTTCGTCACGGGTAGCTTAGTTGGGTGGCTCCCATTAAACTTTCTCTTGCATTGGGAACGGTCTTGTTGTGAGACTCCACATGTAATAAGTGGGTTCGAGCATGCGTATGGTTACATTTGGGCAACCCCTGCAGGGTGTACATCTTATCGATAAGCCGTGTCCGCGGTTATGGATGACTTGGAATTGTATAGCTTGATCATAGAACAACTTACACCGTTATCTTGTTGCTAATAATCTGATAATAACTTGCGTAGTAATATAGCCTTACTACAACCGTTACCCAATAAAACCTGTTCATCGTTGAGTGCCTTTTACATTGCCTCTTCGCTTTGTTGAAGGGGATATGTGTAATCGGCTGGGTTATGTTTGTGTAGTATTTTATCTGTTACCTTGTGCGCTCTCTCACCTTCTCTGATTAGACGAATGTTGTAGAGTGTCTCTATAGATTTTTAGTGCTTGCGCTGCCGCTTAACTCCACCATATTGCCTATGACGTTCCTCTTGCGTCCTCTAAGTCCCCTGCGTGCCTCAAGTACAAAGGACGACTGGTTGACGAATGCTTATACGTCTTGAAGTCTTGTTAAATACGAACCCGTACTTATTGCTGCTTCTATGGGATATAACCGGACAGGTATGAAGATATGTTCGATGAAGACGACGTTAGCAAGGTTACCCTTCCGGCTTGGCCTGGGCAGGGTTATGGATGCCACTGGTTATCTTCAGGACTCTTAGTCCAATTTGTATCTTGTCCGTACTCGGACGTATTCGATCTTCTGTATGAGTTGGATCTTTGTATTGTATATTTGTATCTTGACTCGTTGCAGTCGTTGTTGTAATATATGTTTCTTGTGGGCTCTATTGTAATCCTGTTGTAATGTTACCGCTCGTGTTAATTCCTCTGGCATCACGTGTGTGATTTGTCGCGCACGTCGTGTCAGAGGGCGTCTCTGAATCGATATCGTGCGGATTTCGGCGGGTTCGCTGGGATCCTCATGGTACCGGTTCCGGGCCGTCACAAGTTGGTATCAGAGCTCAGGTTGACGGTACCCCACTAGTCCAGCCTGTAGGATAACCTTGCCAGCGGTCGTTAAGTTTAGCGTGTCGAAACTATTTTCTAAAACTCGTTGGATAGATCTGATTAGTTCTGATTTTTCTCCTTACCTATATTCTTTCTCCTCTTACCTTTGCGATTTTGAGTCTTCTCTCTTATCCGAGTTTCTCCGAGTCTTAGGTTCCGACGCGGGTTGGACGATCTTTCCCTTTATCCTATTAGGACCGATCTTCGGAGGATCTCAGCAGAAGCTCATCATCAACAGCGGAACAACGACTTCTTGTTAGTGGTGTCGCCGATCAACATGGAGCAACAATTCTTGTTAGTGGTGTTGAGGAGATCGACACGTCGCCTGAAGACCCGATAGTTCACCTCTCTCCCCCGTACCTTGAGGTGGAACCTCGGGGCGAGGTTCCTTGTTAATGGTGCCAATTGTAACGGCCCAGGGTAGCACCCCTATTAGCATTGCTTGTTCTTTTTATCTTTGTGCATCATCATGGCATATGCATCATACCATCCATGTTTTATTTAACAAAATAAAATTATTTTATAAACCTAGCTGTTTTATTTTCCTTTCATGTGGTTTCTATATAAATTCTCCCTTATCTTTTCTTTAAAATAAACCCCCCTCTAACCCAGGTCCTATTCTCTCCCGGGTCTCCTTTCTTATCCTCCCGGCCTGCTTCCCTCCAGTCCAGCCCATCTCTTTCTAGCTCTCTCTTCTAACCCGGTGGCCCAAGCCAACCCAGCATCGGTGGCCCATACCTTTTCAGCGGAAGACCTTTTCTTCCTCGTCGTTTTCCTTGGGCACAGACACGCTCCTCGCATGCTCGTTCCGTGGACGAGTTCCCTTTCGCCGCGCTCACCTCCTCGCGTGATCCCCTCTCACCTGCTCCTCCTTATCATCTACTGCAGACCGAGCCTCCCCACATCGCTCTCCCTTCCCACTTTTTCTTCCTCTGCACGAAAGAAGCAACGCGAAGGAGAGGGTTTCCCCGGCGCCAATTCACCGCCGCCAGGCCAACTCCGTCCATCCCAATCCACGTCGCCGGCGCCGTTCGACGCGCCTCACCGTCGCGCAGCTACTGGTGGAAGAAAATCGAGCCGGGGTTGGCTCAACACGTCGCCTTCGTCACGGTTCTCCCTCAGCACCGGCCGTCAATCCTCCGACTCCGGCCACCACGGTCCCTTCCTCGCGACATTGACCTCACCAACGCGTTCCTGGTACTTCCCTCTCCCTCCTGGATCCCTCCTTCTACCCCACCCCTTCCTGGTTCGTCTCACCGACGTTGACCCGTCGCCAACCTTCACAGATCCTCGCCGCCGGCGCCCCTCCGGTGGTCCCCAAGACGGCGCGCCGCCACCTTCAGGTTCACCTCGTCGAGGCGGTTCCAACGCACCCACACTCGCCTCCTGGGACGCCCCCGTTCGCCCGCGCGCATCCGCGTCTGCCGTGGTGACCACGTTCTCTGGAACGCGCAAGGCATCGAGCATCTTCCGTGCGCCCCGCATGCTTCGCCAGCGTGGTATCCACCTCGCCGCCCGGGCCCCACCTGTCATTCACCCGAGTAACTCTCTCTCTGGTGAGAAAACCCCTCCAGATCCAGATCCGTCAGTTTTGCAACGAGGCCCCTGCATCTTTTGCTTTCCTAACCCGCGGTCCCCTGCTATGTCAGCAGCTTCCGCCCAGTCAGCAGCCAGTCAACTTCGCCCGGACCCGCCCGTCAGTCCCTGTGGCTAGCCCAGTTCCGGTATAAAACGTTTCCCGAGCTCTCGCGGTGCGCGCCCGCGGCCCACGGCCGGACGGGATCACGCTGGCGAACTTGCTCCAGGAGGCCCTCACCGAGGTCCGCAGACTCAGCGCGACGCACGGCTGAAAATATGTAAACCTTGCTAAAATCATATCTTTAAATCCGTAACTTGGAATGAAATGTTTTATATATGAAAGTTGATCAGAAAAATGCAAGGATCATGAATATGCCATCCATATGCCCCTTTGCATCTCGCATCATGTCGCGCGTTGATAGTTCGTGCATACCACCTAACATATATGCGGAGTATTTCGGATATTCACCTAAGATTTCCCCGCTCCGTTTAATATTGAAGTAGCTCACCCCTGCCATGATATGCCATGATGATGCACAAAGATAAAAAGAACAAGCAATGCTAATAGGGGTGCTACCCTGGGCCGTTACACCCCACATAAGAGAACAGGTCTCCCGTGTGCATACCGAACCCTTCCGCATCGACGGTGCTGGCTAGGGGATCTTGTTCGTACAAGGAGGGGAGCCCGTCAACGTATCTTTAGTTCAAAGCCCAGCCGCCGCCCCTCTCCCCAAAAGTTCAGCAACGAGAACCTCGATCGCCGTGCCGTGCCAGGGCAGTGCCGGTGGAGCGCGTGGTCCGATGAGCACAAGATCGGACAGAGTAGTCTCGCCGGCCGGCGACCACTTGGGAGACACCCACTCCTCGACATCAACGATGCCATCGCTGCCCACTTCCAAGGTATTTCATCTATAATAATTATGCCTAATCACATGTATGTTGCCAACAACAAATGCAATTAGTATCGCGGATTGCTCCACCGTGGTTGGCAATGATTGACTACGGGCTAACAAATCCTCATCTAACATGACCATTTATACAAAACACTTTTACTTCTTCTTAACACCTTTTATCGTTATATCTACATTGTTTTTTCTTGATATATATCATTCGACATACTATTTTGAATAATATTACACGCTTATTTATGTTAAAGCGATGATAGTAATGTCCAACTATTTACGTTATAAAATCATTTGTAGGGCGAAACTAAACTTATTTTGTGAACAAGTTGTTTGTATTTGTTTTGGGATGTTCGACATATGTATTCCACCATAAATCTACACCTAATCAATGTTACTCTATTATATGTTTGAATGTATCATTAAATATCAACACAACCAGATATGTTTTGAAGTTTACAAAGCTCACAAATAGCTTGAGATGGAGGTTTCTAGAGGATAAGACTATCAAACTTAAAACGTGAAACTGATAGATAAATCTAGACTATATAATATGTCAGCTAATAATTTAGCCCCAAATTTATATTGCAAATCTAGACTATGAAAGTGATAGATAACTTGAGACAATAGTTTCACTTGGTGGACGAAGGTTCATAGTTATCCATGAACATATGCTTTGTATCAAAATCTTGTAGTTCTTAACAAAAATGATATTTGCAGTTGAAACTTGGTACATGTCAAATGCACCTATATCTCTTTCTTTAAGATGTCTTGGTACTTGTCAAATGCACCAATATGTATATCGTACTGTACTATTGTTACAAAAATCAGAGTCGTAATTTGAAATATTTTGTCTGAACGGAACGCCACCTTTTTTTCTTTTTGTCAAACGAAAACAACGAAACAAAAACGACAACACGTGCTTTCCCCGTGCCGTGCCGTCGCCACCACCACCAGTCGTCGTGCTCCTCTCGTCTCTCTCCCCGCAGAGCACGCCTCTCCATGGCTCCCCACCCCCACCTCCAACCAATCCAATGGAGGCGACCCCACTCTCGCCGTCCGTATCCTCCTTCGCCTTCGCTCCGGCTCGATCTCTCCTGCTCTCCACCGAACCCTAGCTAGCCAGCTAGCCTGGATTTCTCGAATCGTGAGGCCACCGCGCGCGGGCGTGTGCGGCGGAGCATGCGAAGCGAGCGCTCGACCCAAACCCCCACCCGCACCGCCATGCCCGACCCGCTCGCCATGGCCGATGACCGCGTAATTCGACTGGGACTCCGCCCGGCGGCGATGATGACCCAGGCTCCCGAGCTGCGGACGCGCCGGGTCGCCGTTTCTCGGTGCCAGCCCCCTTACCGCCGCCCTCGGTCGCGCATCGGCTCGGAGGCCCCTCGGGGCTGCCGCCGGTGCGGACGGCAGCCGCGGCGGCGCGGGCTTGGGGACCGAACGGCGGGGCCCGTGGTCGAGGGTTGGTTTGCCGGCGCGGATTCTGAGCCGCCGTCGATGGAATTAGTCGCAGTTCAGCTGCATTTCGTTTTGGACCCGGTGTGTTCCCCATCTCCCCCAACCTTTTCTCCTCCTCCATGTCCCTCTCTCTGTGCGCGTGCGCAGTGAACACTTCACACCCTGAAGGCCTGAACCCAAACCCTAAACAAATCAGTTGAGCTCTTGTAGCCGACTCGCCGACCCATACGTCCAATTGTTCGCCGCCTCAGTTCCCCACCCTACGGTGCCGCCAGCCTCTGCCGTTCCATTGCTTTGGAATCGGCTGTGGCATGGGCTGGGAACCGTATGGTGTTATCTGATGCGTGGGTTGGAGGTTTGGTTGGTCGAGGCCGGGTCTGAGGAGCTAGCTCCTGAGCATGATTGATGTATGCATATGCATGGATGGATGGATGTGAGTATGTATGTATGTATGGATGGATATTATGGTCAATGTTGCTTTGTGTGCTTGAGCAGAGGCTGCGGCCTGGGAGCAGAGGCGGCTCTAAGACCTCTCCTATAATCCGCGCTGCCCTTGTGCCGCAGCCGTGCCGCAGCATGCTTCTCATGCTCGTCGCCTTCATCGCCGTCCTCGTTTCGCCTCACTGTATCCCTGATCTGTCCAACTGGTTCGCAACCGGGGACATTGGCTTTTGAAGTGTGGACTTCTCTCCTCTAGGTGCTATGCCGTGATGAAGAATGGTATCTTCTTTTTCGGCGAAGGGAATATATTAATCATAAGAATGGAATCCTTGTGAGGGGCGATGATGTTGACCGGCCGAAATAAGCATGCCTTTGAGCAATCAAGGACAGCTGTGGGTTGTGAGTACCAAATTAGAGCCCACCCTTACCTCTCTTGCAGCCTGTTCAATTCTTCGCTAATGTTGGATGCTCTGTGCCTCGGACGGTCATTCTGATGAGTGATAACCAGTGCAGTCCTCTTACATTGCGTTGGGTAGATGATGCAGTAAGAGACGTGAGGGTTGGGCTTGCTATTGGAAAGGAAAAACTGAGCCCTCTTTTGTTATGCTACTCTTCTTCTCTAAGATGTGCTTTTTTTCTTCTTCTCTATTTTTCTCTACTGGTTGATGTGGAGTGAGGATCCATCTGGACTTGCTGTGTCTTCTGTTGGTGATGAACTCAACTAACTTAGTTTGCTTGGATTGATTTCTAGTTGGCATTTGTTTTTGCATATGGAATGAAGCAATGGAATCCTTTTAAGGCTGTGTGGCATTGAGATGGTTTTAAGGCTGTATGTGGAATTGAGATGGGGATTCTGATATTCCAGTATTTGAACCAACTTTTGTCTATTTTTCCATTTGGCTACCCAACTTTTTTTTTCTGCTTTTGTGCCTAAGCAATTCAATAACTGGCCAACCGCAAGCTGATCCCAATGGGCAGTAATGATGATCCATGGCTGAGCCGTTCATGCCTTTATGCAATCAAATTAGTGCCCCACCCTCACCTCTCTTACAGCTAGGGTTGAAAATGAAAGGGAAACTTTTCGCCCGTTTTCGAAGAAAAAGGAAATGGAGGGTCAAATACGGAAAAGGAAGCGGCATTTGGAGGAAAAGAAATGGAAACGGTAAAATCATAAACGGAAACGGAAAAGAAAATGAGGGAGTCCTTTCCGACGGAAAGGGAAATGGCAGAGGAAATTCCGAAAAAATAATACGGAAAGTTTCCGGAAATATAACCTAGAGAGGCTCATGCATTTAGTAGGCCTACATTTACACATGAAACTGGGCTTAGCCATGTATCAAGTCCACTAATTACTCTAACCGTAATCACTTTGTATAATTGTGTGTGCATGCAGCTGTTAAACTATGTGTATTAATTTATGTTGAATTGCCGCTTGTCGAAGTTAAGTGATATATCTTGTCTTATTGTCTTTTTATTTCTGTGTGTCTTTCGGTCTACTAATCAAGGTATTATACCGCATTGTGTTGTGGCAAATATCCGTTTTCGTAACGTAATCCGCTAAGTATTCGTTCTGTATTCATATCCGATGATTTCTATTTTCATATTCGTTTCCGGGGTTTCCGATTCCATTTTCGATTCCGACAAGATAGGGAAACAAAAACGATAAAGCATGTTTTCGTCCGTTTTTGTTTCATTTTCAACCCTGCTTACAGCCTTGTCAATCAGTCGCTAATGTTGGATGTTCTGTATCTTGGATGGTCATTCAAATGAATGATAACCAGTGCAGATACACTTACGCTTCGATGGGTAGATTACGCAGCAAGAGATGTAAGGGTTGGATGAATGATAACTCGTCCCCCTTGTCAGTATATATTTTTTAAGTTCGGGTTCTTGCTTTCATTTTCTTCTCATTTTGTTGAAAGCTGGCCTGATGGTCTTCAGTTTTGTGGTGCGGTAGTATTACCACTGCCCCAACTCAGGTGTCTGTTTATTTAGCAGACCATTTACAACACCAATTTTCATCGGACAAATTTGCCGAGCAGCACATTTATTTTTCTCTTTGGAGCACATGCATCCCTTTTGGTCGATGACGCTATAACCTGGCTTGCAAGTTTATGTTTTCCCGTTGTTTATTTTCAGTACATGTCTCCTTTAATCTTAAGTGAACAAATGCCAACTGTTTATTTGATTGCAAGTTACATGGCCATCAGTGCAATGTGCTGAATTAACTTTTCAACATGGCATGTCTATTCCCCTTGTGTTGACGAGTAATATTCTTTTCCGAATGGCTATGATGATTTTTGCCCCTTGTTGAAGATGTTTCAACAGATCATGAGTTGGAGATGTTTTGGTTCCATCCTCAGTTAGACAGCTAGTCATTTCCTTCAATTGCTGGTTCATGTTTTCCTGTTTTTTTTTCAATGCAGTGTCTCCTTTAATCTTTAACCAAACAAATGCCAACTGTTTCCCGGGTTGTGCCGATCAGTGCAATGTTCTGAATTAATTCTTGAACATAACATATTTATTTGTGTGAATGGCTATGATGATTTTTGCCCCTTGGTGCTGAAGTTGTTTGAATAGATCCTGAGTTGGAGATGTTTTGGTTGCATGCAAAATATTTGCTCAGCTAGTCGTTAAACTAGGAGGCCTTGCTCTGGGAGCAAGTTACCAGTTGCGGCTTTTTGTTGCTGGAGAGAGGAAGAGAGAGATTGTGCTGCATGATGCTGCTACCGAAGCATTTTCCAACTTTGGGTGATTGTGGTGGGGTGAGTCTGAGCCATTAAATCAGTGTTCACTCCAAAAGTCGTAGTATTTTATAAATTATTCCTCACGAGTCATGTCCACCATTGCCAGCGCTGTAAGTTCTACCTGGGAGTCCAGCTGCTAATGCTGTGTTGAACTGCAGATGTTCTGTATCTGTCCTGTTTGTTCCACTCCTACCTGTTCATAAGCAAAGTGACCTTTTGAAGGTAGTTCCCCCATTCAATTTAGTTGCTATCGATCTACCTATCTATGAGGGGTGATGGAGCAAACGTGTCTGAGATAGATTTATATTAATCAAGGCATCACCAGAATACTGACGGCTCTGTCTTGGACGCTCATTCTAAATTTCCAATGAATGATAACCAGCAGAGCTCGACTTCAATGGTGTGTTAATCTGGTGACAAAAAATGTTGGGGCTAGGTTGTATGATCGATCAAAGGAAAATCTGATCCCTTAAATGCAACTACACTGCCTCCCTGCATAGTATTCTTGCTTCACCCTTCGGATCAAAGAGGACCTTAGGTTGTTGCTGCGGCTGTTGCTCCTCCCCCTCCCCCTCCCCCTCCCCCTCCCCCTCCCTCCGTCCCTCCCTCCCTCCCTCCCTCTCTCTCTAATATTCCTTTGAATCAAAGCGGCCTCTTACTCTCTGAGCATCTATGATGCAGGAAGTACTCGGTTGTGAATCTGGACTGTAAGAGATGCTGCTAGCTACTCCCTCTGTTCCATAATATTTTTTTTACCATGAACAAACCTTAAGCAGACAGGGTCTGATCGGTCGCTGGTTCTAGATCCCTCCTCTAAGGGTGCCGCCTCCAACGAGCAGTTGGGTGCTGGGAACCCTCAGGGAGTAGAGATGGGACCCTGTGATGCATGGAATTCAGTGGTGGCAGACTTGGTGGTGAATATGTGATAGTTCTCCATGAACCTTTGAATCAAAGAGGACCTTAAGGTTGTTGCATTTGTCCTAAATGGCCCTTCTTAGCACTTCATTATACTTGTGGTCGAGGGTGTCTACAGCTGCAATATATCAAGTGTTCGATATCTCAAGGCTTGCTGGTTCCTGGTCCCACCTCTAAGGGTGCCGCCTCCACCAAGCAGTTGAGTGCTGGGAACCCTATGGAGTAGGGGCGGAACCAGCTGTGCGATATTGACTGCTGGTTTATTGCCATACAAGATTCTTGGGGGAGCTGAAAGGGCCTTTTTTTTTGCTTTGGAATGTATCTCAACCATGGGAAGAGATAGTGATCATGTAGGCTTGCCTTTGAGCATTTTAGGCAGCCATCGTATGTGCAATTTACACTTTGCTCTAAAATGAAGAAACAATTTCGTTATGAGGGGCAGTGATGATTGACCATTGCTGATATAAACACACCCTTGAGCAATTGAGGTGCGTGTGTGTATCAAATTGGACCCCCCCCCCCCCCCCCCCCCTCCCTCTTCTCCCGGAGCTGTTTTGATCATGTGCTTATTTTGGTGGTTCTGTCCTTGGATGGTCATTCTTGTCAGTGATAATCAGGGCAGATTTTCTAAAGTAGAGACCAGATTGATCTGGTGATGGGAGACGTTAGTGATAGGGTTGCATGATCGATGAAAGGCGAATCTGAGCCCAACTCAAATGCAGTTATACTGGTTCCAAGCAAGATGTGCTACAATCATTATACTCTTATATTGGTTGTTTTAGCATCTTATATTGTGGTATGGAGGGAGTATGTAGTTTTAGTTCTGTATCCATGTTCATGGCTTGTTTGATTCACAGGATTTTAAAATAATACATGGAAACTGGATTACATTGTCATGCATCCTTTTATTATGGTGGTCAAGCTTGAGGGTGATGATGATTGACTTTGGCTGAAATAAGCGTTCCTTTGAGAGATCAAGGCAGCTGTGGTTATCAAGTTAGATCCCCCCTCTCATCTATATGATCCTTTTTGATCCTGTGAACTGCTGGTTTTGTCCTTGGATGGTCATTCTAGCTGCCTCATAACCAGGGCAGCTCCACAGTTAAAACAGGTTCATCTGGTGATAAGAGATGATGGGGCTAAGGTATATGATCGAGCAAAGGCGAATCTGAGCCCCTATAAGCATGATGTGCTACACAGTGTCCTTAAACATTTGTGTTTGCAGGTTTTGCTTATTTATGCTCCAGTGTTTATAGCTTTGTTTGCAAGGTTTTATGCTCTTTCACCTTTATTGCAAAAATTGTTGGTCTTTGATTCATTAACTTAATGTTCTGTTAATTTTGTTCCCACGTTTTTTTTGGTATACATTGGGTGCAATTTAATCCGCAACACTTCGTCTATTTCAGTGTTTGCCTCTTTGATTTCACCTTGCAATTTTTGTGGCCCACAACACACAATACTCTGTGGTTGCACACTTTCCCTGTTTCAATATGTGCCTCTTCTTTGATTTCACCTTGCAGATATTTGTCCTTTGTGTGGTTCTAGGTCAAATTTTGCAATCATTGAGAATTTGAGAACACCTGTGGATGCCTTCTAGGTTGTAAGCAATGCATAAAAATTCTTAGCTTTATAGATGTTGTAACTTCGTTATCTTTGTTGGTTGCCTGTTTGATTGAGCCATAAATCTTCAACCCGATTCTGGGAACCAGCACCTCGTGAAGGAGGCACAAGTGCCCTGAATGCCAGTTGCCTAAAGGATCGGGCTCGGAGATGGGCCTGGGTCCGTTTAGCCCATGGTTCCCGCTAAGCGAGACCTATTCTCCCCTGGTCAAAACTGAACCGGGAAAGTAATAAAATGCCTGGGTAACACTTGCGCTCATTATTTTGTTTGATGACAAGTGCAGTTTTTCCTCTTTTTGTTAATGATGATGTTATTTTGCTAAAATATTGATCTGAATGATTACTGTTTTCTCGCCTTATGTATGTTGTGCTTCTTAACAAATGTATAACGTTTAGTATTTTTTTCTATATCAAAATAATTCCTCCGTCCTGTAGTTTATTCTTATATTTTGATTCTTTACAGGTCCATGAGAATTTGGTTCCTTGGTATCCTGTAAGTTGCTACACTAATGTTGCATCCTTTGCTATTTGTCTTTGCTAATTTGATAATTCTGTTTGACCCTCTATTTGCGCAGGCCTTTTTACTCTCCAGTGATATTTTATTGATTCTGACCTAAAGGTCATAAATATTGTGCAAGTTCAGATTTCTGGGTCAGTTCTATCCTTTCTGAATGGATGTGATGATTTAGCTGCCCTTGCTGAGTTTGGAACACCATGTAAATTGGTAACTTGCTTTATTCAGTTTGCTTCTAAACTAGGAGGGCTTGTTCCGCAGCAAGTAACCAGTTTACCAGCTACTCCGATTTATTTTGGACGGAGGTAGGAGTACTTATTACTGTAGATATTGGATGACATTCCAATTTACAGTATGTGGAGTGACAGTATGTGCAGTTGCCATGGTGGGTGATGCATGGGTGGGGTTTGCTGTGCGTTCTTGTCATGGGTTTAGTCGATGCCAGATCATAGCACCTCACAAGGACATTGAAAGAGCTTTCGGGTGTTTTGCAAGTTAGGTTTATCATTGTTCGTGACACACCCCGATTTTGGGACAAAAAAAAAAAACCCTTGTCAACATCATGACATGTTGTGTGATTCTTCACAACATGATCATCGAGGATGAAAGAGAATTGAGCTTGCCCTGCTTATATGACAACGTTGGCACCCGAGTGGAACCCCAACGCAATTTGGATCGCATTGAAGCTTTCCTTGAAACTAATCGGCAGATTGAAAATGCCAGTACCCATGTCCAGCTCGTTTATGATCTGAAGATGCACCACTGGCAGCGACATGGTCATCGCCTTTGATCCCACCATTCCATTCATTTATATGTCACATATATCATTGTTGAGACATTTGTTCATTTGTCCAATTTTCCGAGAATTGTTGTAATTTGGTTGAGATATTTTTCATTTATTCAATTTTCCTAAAACTGTTGTAAAAATTTGATTCAGACTATTGTTTATGTGTTGTAATAATTTGGATGATTATTAGATTAATTAATTGATCCATTGTTGTATGTCCTGCATTTGAATTCTATGAAAAGCCCTGCCTTTACGGGTTCTGAACCCGCTGACGCGGAACAGAGCCCGTAAACCAAAACTGTAAATATTCTTTTACAGTTTTGGTTTACGGGCTCTATCTGCGCCAGCCATTTTACGACCCGTAAACACGAGTTCGGTGAACTGAACTCCATTTTTTCAGTTCGCGTTTTTACGGACTCTGCTAGAGATGCTCTTATCACCTCAGAAGTTTGGATCTAGCTCCGTCCAAAAAGAAGCGAATCAATTTTTAAATTTCTTCCATTTTATGAAAATTATCCGAGAGTTATCTAAATTTGGATGTATTTAGACATGAAAGAATATCTAGATACATTCAAATTTTGATAAACTTTCAGACAAATTTGATGGAACGGATGAAGTAGCATATATATTTGTCGTCGTGGTGAACAGACAGATGCCATGGGATGGCTTAAGTTGGGGCCGAATGTGCGCTAAAGGATTCGGGGAAGGGTTTTCGATTAGATAGGATGAACTTCCGGATGCTTTTCTCAAGAACTCAGCCGAAGGCAGCGATACAATAAGAAACACACAAGGAAGAACTCTGCTCTAGATCTTTCTCTTCATTGATCTTAACAGGATACAGGTTTGTTTTTGATACAAGGTCCATCGTCGTCGTCGTGCCCGCAAAGGGCAGTGCCCCCTCTCCTTATATAGGGGAGAGGGTGGCTTACAGGGCAAGAAACCCTAATGGCATCTTTGACTAGACAAACTACTTTACAAAGTTATTTTAATCATAGATGACGCCGGGGTCTTCTTTAATCAGGGAGGCTGATGTCCTCTGGCTTCTTTCAGCGTCATCTTCCTCTTTGGCGCCAGGGCTTCGTTTAAAGCTACTTTGCTTAGCTCATCTTTGTCCTCTAGCTCTGAAGAGAATCTTTGACCAGTCTTGCCGACATGCTCTTCTTACCGGTAGCCAGGTGTCTTCTTTACCCGGTTCCGGTATACCCCTCTTGGGGATACCGGCTTAGCTCTACTTAGCCAAACACTTAACTTTGTCCTCCGGTATAAACATTAAACCGGTATCTTGATGTCTCAAACCCTCCGGTTTGGCATGCCTTTAGCATACCGGGGGTCATCCCCCCAACATTAGTCCCCGAAGCTGGTATAGTCCGGTGGATCCTATCCAACGGACCATGCCAGGTTCTATTTTCTCAAGGTACCGGTTTAAACCTTCCGGTTTCCATTTAAACTCATCCGGCTCCTTGCCGAACCCACTTAGCTGAACAACCATCATCGAACATCTCCGGCTTCTTTCTGCCGGTTCCTTGGTCTTTAATGCTTGTCTCGACAAAGTCCAGAATACCCCGAAACTTGTGCCTGTCAGAGACATGTGCACTGTACCTGGCGCGCCATCGTCGGGCTTCAAATCCTTCGTCTCCCTCGCGCAGTTAATGTGGCGCACCGGATCCATGTGACCCTTCCGGAACTTGGGCCGCCGGTTCCGGCTATGACGACAACGATTGTGTTGTGCTTGAGGTATTTACGTCACTTGTGTTATCTTGTGCTTTCTTTGTGGCGCCGGTTTCAGCTGACCGGTAACCCCCGGTGCTAGAGCACGTGACTCCCATCGATGCCGAAGTAGGAGATCCCCCGGCCTCCAGAGTGCGTAAGGCTCCGGCTTCCGATGCCGGCAGCAGCGATGCTCCGGCTGCCAAGCGCTGGAAGGTATCGAGTTCCGTTCCCTCAGGCCAGAAGGGGAAGAAACAGATGGCGGTCTCCTTCGGGTAAACCTCATCAGCACAGCCTTCCGGTTTAGTGGTGCCATCGCATGTTTGTGTCTCGGGGCAACTGAAAGTTGCGCACTGGTGGTTCTTCCCTCATGACCCGGGGGCCAAAGCACTTTGGGCCTGGTGGTCCCTGAGACTTGATCATTTCGGATAGATACACCCCATCCAGCCTGTGCCTCGCATCCCAGTCTGGCAGGCATCTTTCTCCGACACGCTCCCCTAATGGATTCCGGTAAGCTCGTTCCATTCCGGAATCGGCTTCATCATACCGGCTTGGCACTGCGACATTACCCCTTGCGTACCTTGGCGGCCTTTTGTCACCGGCATACGCCGCTCTGGACGCGCGATAACTTTGCCCGGTCTTGCCTCTTCTGGCATCATTTTTTCCGGCATAGCCATTTTCGGCCTACCTCGCCCCTTGGCTTTTCCTACCGGCATCATGTTGCCCGGCTTGTTGCTTTCCGGCCAGAACCGGATTATACACAGTCATCTGCTGTGCATTTGCATCCTTTTCTTTTCTTCTGTCCGGATGAGGGGACGAGGCCTGCCCGTGCGACTTGCTTTTGGCATTCCTTGCCGAACGCATGGATTGAGATGCTGCTTTGTTATTGCGTGCCATCTCTGCATTTTGTGCCTCAATTGTATCAAGTAGCTCTTTTACCCTAGCCTGCTGTTTCACCCGAAGCTGCTGCGGGTCAGCGGTATCAGCCGATGGGCCGTACTAGGTTCACTCAAACTCCATACCGGATTAGTTACTCCGGTATCTATTTTTACCACTCCGAACATCGTCTGCGTTTTCCAACACAGGACCGCACCTACCCGGAACATTCATAACTTATCTGGTATCTTATGCCGGTTTTCACATGAAATCCGATGTATATACTCACAGTCCCCGAGTTTCAGGTTAAGCACGCAGTACTTGGCGCGAAACTTGTCAAAAAACCGGCATAGCCAGTCCCCGAGTTTCGGGTTAAGCACACAGTACTTGGCGCGAAACTTGTCAAAAAACCGGCATAGCCAGTCCCCGAGTTTCAGGTTAAGCACACAGTACTTGGCGCGAAACCTGCCAAGAAACCGGCATAGCCAGTCCCCGAGTTTCGGGTTAAGTACGCAGTACTTGGCGCGAATCTTGCCAATGGTTAGCTCTTGTTCTCATCTCCTTCTTTTACCGGCATCTTTTTACCATCTTGGCATGTTTGACATTTTGCCCTCTTGGGCTTACCACATACCGGTGTATAGCCTTCTTGGCGTATACCGGATTGAAATTTTGCCATCTTGGCATGTTTGACATTTTGCCCTCTTGGGCTTGTCACATACCGGTGTATAGCCTTCTTGGCGTATACCGGATTGAAATTTTGCCATCTTGGCACGTTTGACATTTTGCCCTCTTGGGCTTGTCACATACCGGTGTATAGCCTTCTTGGCGTATACCGGATTGAAATTTTGCCATCTTGGCACGTTTGACATTTTGCCCTCTTGGGCTTGTCACATACCGGTGTATAGCCTTCTTGGCGTATACCGGATTGAAATTTTGCCATCTTGGCACGTTTGACATTTTGCCCTCTTGGACTTGTCACATACCGGTGTATAGCCTTCTTGGCGTATACCGGATTGAAATTTTGCCATCTTGGCACGTTTGACATTTTGCCCTCTTGGGCTATGTCAAGATGATATTCGACGAGCCATGGTAGTTGGCCATCCCAGACATACAGTGACTTGATATAATAGTCATCGCCATGTTACTTGTAATATGACGTAGCCGACTTTGGCATGATATTTTGGCCAACCGGAATAAACAGCAATCTGGGATATTAGATGGTGCCATGATAAACGGCGATCTAAGAGTTTGGATGATGCCATGATAAACGGCGACCTGAGAGTTTGGATGATGCCACGATAAACGGCGATCTGAGACAAACTGTATGATGTCAATATATATGATGAGCTAAAAAGGTTAACGATAGCAATGAATTCTCATCCGAAAATAGTTGTGCCTAAAGACAAGGTTAGTCAATGCATATACATCACAAATACTTAACCTTAGTAGCAACTCTACGCATATGAATGTCGGCCCGGCTTTGTTCGAGCCTCGCTGCCCCTGAGCAAGCCCCAGAAACACCTGCTACTGCCATCCAAGCCCCGGATAGCTCATTTCCACTTTACCTGTGAAAACTCGGTTCCTGTCTCATGACAAATAATCTCGTGAAATTTCCCCCGGTATGCCGGGGTGAGAAGATGTAAGATACAATTTAAGACTTTTTGGTTGTGTTGAACTGAAGTAGTTTATAGGTTTGCATGCTTGACTCTTAAGCTCTTTATGCGAAACCGGTTAATTTACGTTTCCAACCTTTCCGGTATGTTCCGCTTTCTTCTTTTGCATGGTGGATACTCCGGATTCATTCCCGAGTTCAATCTGATGCATACTTGATTCTTTTACTTTGGCTCTGTGTACCTCTTTTGGGTGTTTGACGTACGAGGCCCAAAGTTCTTTTGCCAAGCAAGCATGTTCTTGAACTCAGATAAAAAACTCGAATTCTTTTACAAAAAAACCGGTATGACTGGGGTTAATTAAACTTTTTTCCGGATTGTTTGTTTTCGATTTCTCTTTGCGTGTTTCACGTGCTTAGACCCTTCCGGTTTATCTTGCTTGCCATGAAGCCGGGTTTCGGACAGCAGCAAAGTCGAAGACTCCGGTAGGTTTACCATGCTACTATACCGGAAAAAGAAGATGTCCAACAATCAAACCGGTATACTGAAAAAAGAAACACATTGCATGCGATTCCGGTAGAGGCAGTCCCCGAGATTCATTCGAGGTGCCGGCATATTACTGATAGCAAATAAGGTACGCAAAAGAACTCCTTACATTACCGGGGTTGATAGCGATGGGCGTGGCCAACGAGCTCATGGCGGCCTGCAGCAGGGTTGCCGCCGGTGGCGCGGTAGAGGTGCCGGGATGATCCCGTCGGGCTCCGTTGGAGGCTTTGCCATGCGCCCGAACTTGGCGGGCCCAGCACCCTCCTCAGCTGCCGCTTCGCCAACGCCTCCTGCGCCGGCCATCATAACCTCGACGCTGTCGGCTGCGCGGTCGGAGCGCAGCCCGCGAGTTGGTGAAGATCTTGGCGGGTCTGGCGCCACCAGTACCGGCGAGAGGTACTGGCGCTCCGGGACGGTGCCGAGGTAGACGCGGTGGCTGCCAAGCTCCATGACGTGGCCGTTCTTGGGAAACTTACCGCCGTTGGCGAAGCAGCCCGTGTTGTCGTTGATGAAGTCCATGGAGGAAACACGGTCGACGAGCGCGGTGACGACACGCTCGCCGACGATGGTGAGGAGGCCCGCCGAATATGAACTCCAGCAAGCGCAGCTGCTGGCCCCACGGTGGGCGCCAACTGTCGTCGTGGTGAACAGACAGATGCCATGGGATGGCTTAAGTTGGGGCCGAATGTGCGCTAGAGGATTCGGGGGAGGGTTTTCGATTAGATAGGATGAACTTCCGGATGTTTTCCTCAAGAACTCAGCCGAAGGCAGCGATACAAGAAGAAACACACAAGGAAGAACTCTGCTCTAGATCTTTCTCTTCATTGATCTTAACAGGATACAGGATTGTTTTTGATACAAGGTTCATCGTCATCGTCGTGCCCGCAAAGGGCAGTGCCCCCTCTCCTTATATAGGGGAGAGGGTGGCTTACAGGGCAAGAAACCCTAATGGCATCTTTGACTAGACAAACTACTTTACAAAGTTACTTTAATCATAGATGACGCCGGGGTCTTCTTTAATCAGGGAGGCTGACGTCCTCCGGCTTCTTTCAGCGTCATCTTCCTCTTTGGTGCCAGGGCTTCGTTTAAAGCTACTTTGCTTAGCTCATCTTTGTCCTCTAGCTCTGAAGAGAATCTTTGACCAGTCTTGCCGACATGCTCTTCTTACCGGTAGCCCGGTGTCTTCTTTACCCGGTTCCGGTATACCTCTCTTGGGGATACCGGCTTAGCTCTACTTAGCCAAACACTTAACTTTATCCTCCGGTATAAACATTAAACCGGTTTCTTGATGGCTCAACCCATCCGGTTTGGCATGCCTTTGGCATACCGGGGGTCATCCCCCCAACAATATTTATTGTTTTGTGGATTCCGTGGGGCAGAAGTAAAGTCTGATGATGTGCATAGGTAGATTTCGGAAAACAAGGGCTGCGATATCGAGCGAACGTGCCGATTCTCGCACGACGGCGGAACGGGTGGCAGCCGACGGTGATGGCTTTTTTTTGAAAAAAGGAAAAAAAAATGAAAATTGGTAGAACCCACAGAAAAATAGCTTGGCAAGTTTTCTTTACCATCGCGTGAGCTTGCTAACACGGGCACGTTACAGGAATATGCAGAGGTACCGACGGCCATGGGCCCTCGGTGTAGCCGTAAAAGGTCGTCGGCGTAGTCTACGTCGAAGATCACGGTCAGCGTAGCTCCTCGGGCGAGATTCGCCTCGGTGGAGACACATGTGCCCTCGGTGTTGACCTATATGCCGACGGTGGCCGTCGGCGTATGGACCCTCTGCGCAGGCCACATCATCCCGTCCGTTAACTTCAAAAAAATCATTTTTTTTCTCAAAATTTTCAATCTCTCAAATTAACCATTTTAACTCTAACTACATTTAATCTTAGGTTAAATTACACTCATGGTCAAACTTCCCAATTTGGTCACCCATCCTCACACTTCTCCACTCTAGGACACTTAACATCTTGGTTTCTTTCGGTTGAGTTTTCATCTTCTTCACGAAACATTACTGAAAATACTACCATATCAATCTTATTAACCGGTAGACCCTGATATCATGAATTTTTATTTTTTGATTTTTTTATCATTTTCTGCCATTCAACTGAAACTTAAAAAGACGATTGGGGGGGGGGGGGGGGTGCGTAGAGGGAAAAGGAGTTGAAGACTATACCGAGGGTGGCCGTCGGCGTAGACAAAGGAAAAAAAGAGAGGAGCCTACGCCGAGGGTGGCCATCGGCGTAGCTCTGACGTCGTGACACCGTCACGGCCTGGCCTTGGAAGGACACATGTCCATGTCTACACCGATGGCCTGGAGTGCGCCGAGAGTAGCCGTCGGCGTAGCGTTGCCTACGCCGACGGCTCTCTTGACGGGCGGCCTGTTCAGGTCATATGACTTTTGGCCGTCAGCGTAGCCGCAAGCTGTCGGCGCCTTATACCATTCCTGTAGTGTATCTAGGAAAAGACTGGCTTGATGTAGACATGCAAGGGACTTTGGCGTGTCAAGCGGCTTCCGTGGAACAGATCAAACGGAGGACTATGAGAAGAAAATCATGGCTACAGGACAGGATCAGGACCATTGACTGATTGACTAGTGACTAGCCAAGCAGGTTCGTTCAACTTTGTGCATATCAGCATATGTAGCTCAGACATTACTCCTAACGATCATTGGCCAACCGTGGTAATGAAGAGAGGCAAGTGCTTTCTCGTCCATGGTTTCCCCTGCTTACTCCTACTCGTCGTATCTGGCTGCCTTCCTCATGTCAGCTCCCTTAGCTTCAATTACAACTTCTCTGCTCCCACCGGTTTCGCCAGCACCGATCTCAGGTACATGAACGACTCTGCCCCCGTTCTCGACCGGATCGAGCTGACGAACCAATCGAGGAGGTGGAGCACCGGCCGTGTAGCCCACAACCAGCTGTTGCGTATATGGGACCACAGAACCAGCAAGGTCGCCAGCTTCACCAGCAACTTCACCTTCGCCATCAAGCCCGCCAGCAGCAACCCCCGGGCAAGTAGCTCGATTTTTTTCTGATGGCCTGCGTGGCGTCCATTTATTTTGTTTAATTAAGCAAAACCTTTTCTTGTGCTACAGAGAGGTGATGGCATGGCGTTCTTCGTGGGGCCTTACATGCCGTACTACATGCCCATGGACGCGCCCGCCGGCCACCTCGGGCTATTCAACAACCGCGACAATCCCGGAAACAACTACTTCCCGCCCACTGTCGGTGTGGAATTTGACACGTTCAGGAACGTTGACTGGGACCCCGCTGAAACCAACTGCCACATCGGCGTCAACGTCAATAGCATCAGGTCGACTAACTACACGGCGGTACCGGAAGGGATCTTCAACGGGATCATGTCGGCGGAGGTCAGGTACGATGCTAAAGCGGCCACGCTCTCGGCCACCCTGCGGTTACTCGACCCGCCGGGGCAGGGTACATACACGGTCAGCGCGAACGTCGACCTGCAGGGCGCCGGTCTGCCGGAGATGGTGGAGGTTGGGTTATCGGCGTCCATCGGGGACTACATCGAGCAGCATCATATTCTTTCTTGGTCCTTCCAGACCATTATGATCGGTAAGTGGATTCGCCCCTTCTTTGGCTATGTTCAAGTCCCACCAAAAAGTAAATAAAATTCTAGGTTTTTTAAAATCAAATTTATGAAAATTTGTTCAAATCTACATAAAAATGCCTGATTTGTATCTAAGATTTGTGTCAGCTCAGAGAAACGGAGAACATGATGGACACTGTGAGGTCCTTTTAGTATTCCAGACTCCTTTTGTTTATTTCTTTGTTTATTTGAGACGAGAGTGGACAAATAGAGGCAGAGTTACATGTAGTCCTTTATTTTTAAAATTTTGAAAAAAAAATATTTTAAAAATATGAAACAAAGATTATGGACGTAGCCAATGATAAAATCTACAAATGTGCAAAATCTCAATGTGAATTTTTTTGTATTTTAGGCTACACAAAAATGATAAATATGTGGATCTGATTATAGTGAATAGTGCACATTTCAAAACTATAAAACTTGTCAGATTTCATCATTTTGTGTATCTTAGAATACAAAGAATTTAACACTGAGATTTTACACATTTGTAGTATACATTCGTTGGCTATATCTGAGATTTTTTTTACTTTAAAATATAACTGTTGATGCCTTTTTTAAAATAAAGAGCTACATCTAGCTCGGCCTACATTTACAGTTTTCGATGGACTATTCTCTTAGGGTTTGTCCAGCTCTTGCTCGCGCACCCCGGAACTAGATTAATTCTCGGTGTTGCACTACTGTAACTGATTTTTTGTACCACGTGAATATTTTGATGACTACATGAATTTTTTTGTGAATTGCAACACCTACATGCAATTCAAAAAACTCGCTTGCAATCAACTTGTAACTCATAGGGGCTACTACATGAATATTTATTTATATTACTTACACAATTTTTGTCAGCTGCAACCCCCCAAAAAATAAACTTTCCTACCCCTTGCAACTCAAAGTGGTACCACACGTGAACACCTATAACTTAAAATACTCAGTTACAATGTTGCGCGAATCACGAAGAAATCTAAGGGCTATGGTGGTGACCGAGCGATAACTAAATAGATAAGAACTCGCAAAACAGATTGTGTTATATATGGAGTAGCTTTTTTTCAAGAAAATCGAAGTACTCGTTTTAGAAGATGCTTTCATTAGCCCACCTCTCAACGTACATCGGTAGATGCATATATAACATAGTTTATTATAAGCACACATTCATAATTAAAATGACCAAATTGAAATGTGTGATATGCGACACAAATAGAAAATAAACAAACAATATAGGCCATACAACACATCACACTCGCACATTCAGAATTATATGTCACACACGTTATCCAAACCAGGACATAAACTCACTGCTAAGACATTTCAGCCCTTTGGCACCATTTTTTTTTATCATCTTCCAGTGTTATGTACTTTGTATGAGCGTCCATGTTCGCAGCGAGTTGACACGTAAGAAAAACACTTGTGAAAAGCATATCACTTCATTTTTCAAAATCAAAATAATTATGAAAAATCCATATAGACCAAAATAAAGCTACATATCCCATATAGAAAAAGAGAACAAAGAAAAAAAGCATTACATGTCTGGAGAAGCATTAAAATTAAATGCATAGTAAGCTGCACACAACGTTACCTTGGGCATTGGACAATCAAAAAATAAATGTTGTATAGTGTCATATCGAAACCAAAATCTAGACTGTGTTTCATCCTACCAAATTCACTTAGCTAGATTATCTTTCGGAAACCTTAAATTATTGCTGGCACTTTAAGGTTCATAGCATTTTGGGATTGAATCCACAAGAATGAGATAAAGCAGAGTACAAATAATACTAACTATAAAACACTTAATAGTATCCTAATCACTCTTAAAACTGCATCCTTCGTTGGAAGTGTGAAATTTTCCAATTTACTAATAACGTCATGCCAATACATATTGCAAGTGGACAAACAGAAGTCCAATGAAACATGATTTAAGAGGCCATTGTCCCTAAAATCGAGGTAATAGTGGCATATTTGTTCCAGGCATTATTTCTAGGATATCGCTTGCAAAGTTCGCCATTGTCGAACTACTTATCTTCCTAGAAGCAAGACTGCGCACTGTTCTCGATTTTAATAGAACAAAACTGAACTAAGCTATCTTTAACTCTTAATAAACCTTTCGACGAGTGACTTTAGACGTGAGATAGTGGTATTCGCATCATATATTAGTTCCAAAGTACGACTTTGACGTTAAATTTCAGAACCCATTTACTAAGGAGGCATTTAGTGTTCAGACCAATTTCATGTATACCCAAACCCCCTCATCTTGTGGCATGCATAAAAAACCCATTTAGCGAGTCTATATCTATGTACAAATTTATTTTTTATTTTGTTCAGATTGCTAGAAAAATAGGAAACCACAAAAGTCCCGTCTTATGCACGCATCCCTTAGGAATTTACAAAAAGGACATCATAAAAATCAGGAGGCGGCTTAGTACTGAATTAGTTCTTATCAAACAACAATCATAATACAAAATTTCTGCTTTCTAGGAACTCAATTTTACTAACTTTGTACTCAGTAACTTCCAATGTCGGATTTAGAGTTTTGTTTAATCAATCCGAATACCAGGATACTTAAACGGAAAAGAGCTAACACGACAGCCCAAAAGTCAAGCATACATGTTTTCTTGCTCTTTGGCAGCATCAGAACAACATAGCCCACTCTTAAGGAAATTTATTTTTAATAAAAAAATATTCAAGTACAATTCAAATGAGTTTTGGGTTTGCCTCTTTCTCCGTGTCAGCGTGCATAAAGAGGATAAATCATCCACATATTGTAAAATGGACAAACTATTGTGAAATTTTAGACAACACCACTTATCATCCCTTCTTACTTTGCTATATTGATTAAAATTTCTATCATACTAACAATAATTTAAAAAATCCTTGGTGATAGAGGATCGTGTTGTTGAGTCCCCCTTTTGTTTGAAAGTTACTAAAGACATGTATTAGCATTAACTAAACTACAACACTTCCTTTGTACACTCAATTCTCTATACATGCTATCCACAATGGTGTAAATCCTTTATTCGAAGAGCTAGTTGCCAAAATATTCCATGTCATCAACCAACAACAACCTACCATAAACTCCTCCACTAGAGCCAGTGCGCTTTAATTATTTGATAGGAGGTGAGAAAATATGCAAACTTCCTCTCTATTTTCGACTTGAAACTTTTGTAATTGCTATTATTAATTTACAATCGATTTCCCATGCCAATACCTAATTTTATAGGAAGATGAGATAAAATGATTGAACACATCGCTACTAAAGCATAAGATTAGTCATAGTGCAAGTAAATTCAGCAGTAACATCACACTATTTAAGATAAATTTGCTGATGTGGCAATGAGTTAATGAGGAGAGATGATGATAGATTAACATAACTAGTTATCGTAATAACATATTTTTTAAGACACAATGTGTCTACAAGCTAACTAATTCAAATATTTATGATACAACTTTCATTTTACGATGCACTATGAAATAACATAGACTAGTGTCATACGTATGATACTATCCTATGTTACTGCCCACTATGACTAATCTAATACTCCATGTACGATCATGGTGAATGAAGGATCATTCATTACCCCTTTTTGTATTATTACATGAATGAGATAATCAACAAAAGGCTACGATGATGCACATTCATCAATACAAAACCTAAGTACTCTATCTAGTTGTGAAGAATGTACCATGCAAATACGACCTCCATTCCAAAAAGCAACATGTATATTTTTAGTCACAAGGCAAAGCATACTAAGTTTGGCTAGACATATACACAAAAATAGCAAAATTTATAGAATACATTATATGGTGAATCAATTGATATAGATTTGGTAATATAGATGTTCATATTTTTTTGTCTCTAAACTTAGTAAATTTAGAGAATGTTAACTTTTGTCTAAACTAAGAAGGTATGTCTGGCGGCACGCCGTGCCCTTGGCTATTATATTGTTGGATATATTATTGTAGAAGTACCACAATATCCGGGGTACCAAAGTGTCGTAGAAGTGATGATGTGTAAGTATTGTTGGAATAATGTAAAAGTGCTACTATAGTGCCAAGGTTTAGGTTTTTTCTCGTTGCCACAGGGGTGACCATAATGCGGTGAAAAAAGTGGGTAGTGTGGACAAAAAACAATAGCTGATCGTGAGGAAATGTAGAAAATAAAGTAGTTTTGCAGTAGCACTACATAGTGGTTGCGGTGCCTAGAGACAGCGTGCGCAGGCTGAAATAGGCCGCGGATGGTGGAACAAGTTATTTCCGTAAATAACTACAGAAGGAAGTAGTATTCTCACCGGTTGTTTTTAGAGCTACTGCTGAAGAAGTTATTAATATTTTCCCCTGCTAAAAGAGGCGGCAAACAGTGCAGTAGGTTTATTTTTCTGAAGGTACCGTAGAAGAATGCAGGTCTAGGCGGTGGAGTAGCTATAATTTTTTTAAAAAAATCATGTAGCAAAAGGTAATAGTATTTTCCCCGTGTGAAAGAAATGGTATAGTGGTATTTTTCCCGGGTAAAAGATGGCAGTAGTATAGACATAGGACGGTCAAGTAACTGTATTTTCCGATGATGCTGTAGAAAATTATTGTAGTATTTCTCGTATAAAACAGACAACAAATTGTCACGACAGTATAGGGGATGAACGGTGGAGTGACTATATTTTTCCAAGGAGGTAGAATGAAGTAGTATTTTCCCGGGTAAAATAAGTTTTAAATAGTGAAGTATTTTTATTTCTGAAGCTGCTACAGAAGAAAGCGGTAATATTTATCCCGAATGAAAGAGGCGACGGACGTTCATGTTCGTTGGGCACCGTTCATGAACACATTAGCACGCTGGAATAACTATATTTTTTCGAGGAGATAACATAAAGAAGGCAATAGCAATTTCCTGGCTAAAAGTGATAGCGGATGGTGAACTATTTTTTATTTCCTGAGTTGCTACAAAATAAGTCAGTTGTATTTCTCCTGGCTAAATAAGGCACCACACGGTGGAGCGAGTTTCCCGACTGAAAAATGCAATGGACGGTGGAGTGAGTATATGTTTTTTTTCCAAAATTAGCGTAATTATATTTTTTTAAGATACCGTAGAAGAAGGTAGTAGTATTTTGTTTGGGAAATGTCAGTACTATAGGTGACGGACGGCAGCGTAACTAAATATTTCTCCAAACATATCGTTCCGCTGTTGAAATAATGTATAACCGCTACTGTAGCTCCAAGGTTTGGAATTATTATTTTCCCATCGTTGAGTGGGGTGATCGTGATACGGTGGAAAAAGATGGTAGTACAGATAAAAATCTCTAGGTGATCGTGAGATGATGGAAAAGAAGGAGAGTAGGCGGAGAGAGAAAGCGGATCGGCTCCCGCGGCGCTCGACTGGGCGTCTCGGGGGCGACCTAGGGCCGCCCGTCCGCTCCTCCACCGGCGTTGACCCGCGCCGCCGGCCCTCGCCGCGGTGGCGGCGGGCCCTGTCCCCAAAGGCGGGCGGGGATCCTCTGGCCGCGGCTCGTGCGGGAGAGACCGGAAGCCGGGGCGGCGGCCTCGGGTGGGTGGAGCTTGGCCGTGCTGCGGTCGGCCGCTGCGGCCGCGTGGGCGGCGTGGCGGCACGTTCCTGGTGGCAGGCGTGCGGGCGTCGGGCGGCGACCCCGGGTTTTATGGCGGTGGTGGCTGTGCATCCGGACGGCGTGGCTCTGGTTGGCAGAGGCGACGGCGGGGTTCAGCGGCTGCATGGGTGGACGCCGGGGCGGCGGCCCCGGGATGGGTGGCTGCTGGCGTGGTGGCCGGCCGCGTGGCGGCCGCTGTGGCTGCGAGGGCAGCATAGCGGCTGGACCGGGGAGCTCGCGCTGCTGCGGTCGACGGCTCGGCCTTGGACCCCTGTGTTGGCGTTCATCGAAGCTCCCTCTCTGTGGCGGTTGGCGGCGCCTGCGGAGATCTTCTCGGCGAGCTTGGCCGGCAGTAATGGTGCGACTCGGCTCTTCAGTCTCGCGTGGTGCGGGTGGTGGCAGCGGAGTTCGCGGAGCTCCTTGGTCTGGTGGCGGTGGTGGCTTGTGTACGGCGGTGGCGCCGCTTCTGCACATGAGGTGTGTCTGCGGAGTGCGGGCTGGCAGCGTTTTCGGTCTTCATCTCGCTGTCCGGCCACGTGAGGTTGTGGTGGTTCGTTTGCTCCGGGCGAAAGCCTGACCGCGCGGCGTCTGCGGATGTCGCCGTCCTTCTTGGGGGGGCGGTCGTGGAGCTCTACGACCTTCGCTGCCTCGGGTTCACATCTTCGGGTGAAAGCCGAGATCCCGTGGGATCGGACGACGGCGTCGTTTCTTCGTCGTTTCCCCTCTTGAGGGCGTCGTCTTGAAGTTGGTGATCTCTCTCGCGCCCTCCGGCGGCCTCGACACATAGGGCATCTGGGTTGGCAGGATGTCAACCGGAGATGCGGGTGTTCCGGGTGGAGGCTTGAGTGGCAACGACGATGGTGGTGACCAAGGTTTGGTTGCGGCAAGGTCATGTTAGTTGGCTCCATTCCGGCGTGTTCGAATGTCTTCGTGGTGGTCTCTCCTTGCCGTGAAGTCGAAGCCACCCTCGGGCGGTGTACGATGACCCTCAAGGGGCAGTCCAGTGAAGGTCCTATTCGGCGTTTGTCTTGCGCATCTCCTCTCCGAGGCTCGTCGTCAGAAGCGGAGCTGCCGGTCTCTCCTCGATGAGCCATCTGTTTGGCATAGGCCGGCTTGAGCTTCTTAGCTTTTGTGGGTAGCCAGGGTGGCTGGGTGCGCCCTTCTGGCAGAGTGTGTGTGGTTATGGGTGTGCTCTGGCACTGTTGTTGTTGGTTTTTGCCCGACTTTCTCCTAAAAATCGGGCACCTTCTTCTTAATGAATAGATGAGGCAAAGCTTTTACCTCCGTTTCAAAAAAAAAAGAAAAAAAAAAGAAGGAGAGTAATATAGGAGTAGCACTACATTGTAGTTGTGCTGCCTAGAGAGATACCGACTGCCTAGAGAGATCCCGACACACTGTTTGAACAAGTTTTCCAGTACATCTCCATCTCCATCTCCATCTCCATCTCCACTACTATTAAAGTCACGAAGTTGGCAGGAACATCCAATCTCGGCCCTCCATTCTCCAAAATCTTATGGCTAAGGTCTCTCCAATGACATTGCAAAATAGACGCAGCCATTGGAATAGGAACTTACAGGTACGCTAGCCTGATTTCCGGGATTGCCGCTAATCACATACTTCACGATCCGGAAAAAAGTCCATCTTCCCATAATCATCTGAATGACCGCGAGCACCCTGCTCCAAGCCTCTAACCACCTCGCCCATCGTCCTTTCACAGACGCCGTGTTCGACGATCGTTCGTCATTGCCTGCTGAGTGTTGTACTAGCATGTTAGAGCATATCCAGTCGCGTCCCCCAAATCGCGCCGGATTGAGTGTTTGAGAGACGTGTTTTATTCGTGCCACGTTTGGGGCAAGTCGCTCTCCAGTCGCGTCCCCAAACACCCTCCCCAAATGAATATTGGTGCACGAAAATAAAGATTTTTCATTCAAATTTGATTATATATTACAAAGTTTGAATGAAAACGGCTAGATTTCATCTAAACCTAGCCTACTGACCGCCCGGCGGTGCGTTCGACGGCCCCGCCCCGTCGTCGTCTCCCCTCCGACGCAGCTCTTGCTGCGCGAGCCGCCTCTCCGTGCGTAGGGCAGTGGCCAGATGCCGCTGCTCCAGCAGCGGGTCGACGTCCGCCCTCCCCTGCTGCGCCGCCTGGAGGGAGAGCTCGACGGCGCGATGAATTTGCGCCTCTTCGCGGGCACGGGCGTCGTCCTGGAGCTTCTTCCGACTCGAAGGACTCGACGAGCGCGCGTTGCTAATCGGCCGTCTCGTCCGGGTGCGGCCCGTCGTCGTCGTCGGCCCGTCCTCCTCCACCTCGGTCTCCTCCTCCTGCGCCTCGGCCTCCTCCTCCTCCATTGGTGCCTCCTCCTCATCCGTTGGGGCCTCCATCATCGCCGCCGCCAACTCGTCCGCCCGCCTCCTCCAGGCCGCCTCCGTTGCCGCCAGCGCCACCTCCCGCTGCTGACGCTCCTCCGCCGCCAGCTGCTGCTGGCGCTCGAGCGACTCCCGCCGCCAGCGCTCGATCGCCACCCACCATTCGCGGTACTGCGCCTCCCGCTCCTCGCGCTGGCACCGGTGCTTATCATCCCACCGCCGGCTCATATCCTCTGTCCGGCGCCACCGCGCCTCCTCTTCCGTGGAGGCGTGGAGGCTCGGCAGCACCGACGAGACGTCTCGCCTGCCCCTCCGTCGCCATTAAGGCAAAGATGTCGACGTGTGTCACTGCGCGCGAATAACTTCCGCCGCGAGGTAGGTGACGGTTAGGTCCAAAATTGAATGAGTCGCTGACTCGTCGGGCCCGCGTCGCTTCGCCTCGCTTTTCGTTGTGTCCGGCGTGCCCGGAGCGTCCCCTGTGGGACGGGGCCGGACTTGGGGCGCCGGACACCGTATCGAGACGCGCCGTACAAAATTGGGCTTTGGGGGACGCGGCTGGAACCATTTTTTGGTCCGGCGCGCCTTGCTTTGGGAGACGCTTTGGGGGATGCGACTGGAGATGCTCTTAGACGCCTCCTGCTTCTATGAGGACCTTCTCGTGGTCTTGAGCAATGCTCGTTTTGATTGATTGCAAAGAGCGTGCAGGATTCTCTTTGCAATCAATGAAATGGTCCCGGAGAAAGAAATCAGTCTCTTCAGTCCAGCGGATGCCTAAAATTCATTTTTCCTTTGAATTACTCATTTTCGCTACGAGAGCAAAACGTGCGTGAGAGAGAGGAACGCTGAGATCGTGGGCATCTCGCCAGGATGGGCAGCGACACACCAGGTTTCTCTTTCTCAGGCCTGACGGCGGCCGTGGCAGGTCTGGCCTGGCGGCTCAGGTGGATGGCGGCCAGCACTTGGGCGACACGGCCTCCTCGGAGCAGTCGTGCTTGTCAAAGATCAACTCATGGCGTCGATGAAATAGCTGGCGTTGGAGCTGGTGCCGGATCAGATCGCCACAGGTCAGGAGGTCACCAGATCGCCACCGTCAAGAGCGCCATCATGCACCTGGTGGACTTTGACGGAGGAACAGGTGATTGGGTCCTGCGGCGTAAGCATTGTGCCCGTACATCACTAATGTATGTGAATGTGAAAGTGGGCAAAGATTAGGCACGGCAGTAGGCATGGCTCGCGCGTTAGATCACCCGGGGTGAGTTGCTTACTTTTATGCCTAGCAATGCCTCGAATAGTTATATTTTCAATGAGGAATTCTGCACGGAAGACCTAACTCTTTTCTGGTTGTAGTATGACGACACCATGACCACTCAACTGATTTTAGTCTCTCTCTCTCCGGTGAAGTTTTTCGTAAACAAAATGCATTTTAGAGGAGTAAGAGGTGAAGCATCATTCCAAGTACAAATGCTTGGGTGTACAAATGTATTTTCGCCAGTACAACTCATTCTTTATGTGTCTTTTCTTTTTATTTGAAATGGAGGATATAACCACAGTCCGCTTAAAGTGCTTGTAGTTCAGCACAGAGTGTCTCACGAACTACCAAAGTTAGGACCAGTCTGTCAGATGAATGAATACTTGTCTTTGAACTAAGATGCATTAGAGTACATAGATGTTATTTTAGCTAATAACTTTTTCCTACAAAAATATATGTGAATACATTTATGCTAGACGAGTAACCGAGTAGTCAACAATTTTTTGAGGATGCAGAGATATATTATAGAAGCACGAGGATAACGTTGACATATGTATTTATATTGTTTGCACCTTCTTCATTTGTAAATGTCATTTATTTTTGTTGCGCTTGAATAATTAATATTATTGTTGGTAGAAAATAATTTATGATAACAAAATTATGTGAACAAAAGGATAACCATCTTGATAATACCATCACTAGATGCCGGTTGTTTTTGGAGTTGCTACAGAAAAAGACAGTGGTATTTTCTCCTACTGAAAGATGGAGTGAACGGTGGAGTAATTATATGTTTCAGAAGCTTCCGTAAAAGAACGCAATAGTATAGGTGGTGAATGGTGGAGTAACTATATTTTATGAATATACTGTAGAAGAAGATAATAGATTATCCCCACCTAAAAGAAGGAAGTCGTATAGGCGATGAACGGTGAAGAACTATGTCTTTTCTAAAGGTACCGTAGAAGAAGGCAGTAGTATTTTGCCTAGGTGAAAGAGACGACGAATGGTGTAATAGCAGTATTTTCCTTGAGTAATAGGTAGTAGTAGTATAGACGAAAGCCGGTGAAGTAAGACTAGTCACAATGCATAGTATCATATAGAAGTATCATGCGTATGATACTACATGTTACTAACTCCACAATGCATGGTATCATATACTAGTATCATAGTCTCCATATATTAATTGTTTTGTAGAATCTCAATGCAAATATATGTACAAGATTTACTTGACATTAATTTTTCTAGTAGTATGTGCTATGGTACAGTATCTACCTATGATACTAGTATCCTCTCTCTCATCCTTAATTGCACTGCCACATAAGCATTTTGCATGCATGGAATGCATGATACTACCTATGATACTCCCATTGTGGGTAGTCTAAGTACATTTCCCAATGATGCCGTAGAAAAAGGTAGTATTATTTTTACAAACAAAAGAGAGGTCTGATGGTCGCAATAGTATAGGCGACAAATATGTGGAGGTAGAGAAGGCAATAGTACTATTCCGGATAAAATAGGCTTAGAACGGTGACGTATTGTTATTTCCTTAGTTGCTTCAAAAAAAAAAAAGACTGGCAGCTTCGATTCACATAACAAGCTCTGATGATGGGATATGAAATATTGGCTCTCCGATGAAGGTCTTCATGACTGGGCCACCCCACGTAGGTAAACGTTTCGTCATATAAACAACCGACAACACCTCCCACTTTGCATAAGGGGGCGTCCAACACAATAACATGTCGCAGGTGTTGATAACATGGTGACATCGACGGCAGGCCTGATACGGTCAATGCGTTGATCTCACTTGGAGATGGGTTCGAGATAGATGGTGGTTGCGAACTCTGCGACGTGTGCAATGGCACACCCTCAGGGTTTTGCTTTTTGGATGATGTGCGTTGGTGTACCGTCAGGGAGTATGTTCGTGGTCCCCCCTTCATCGTAGTTTTAGCGAGTTATCGCTAGGTAGGAGGCTTCAAGTTGATCTTTGTATTCTTCTTGTAAGGCATTGCGAATAATTTAATAAAAGAAAGCTGTGTGCATCCTTTGGATGCAGAGGCTGGGGCGATGCTCCTTGATCGAAAAAACTAACAAACTCTTACCTTGACCAAACTCATCAATGTCGCCATCTCCACAGAAGCTGCCATGCAAAGTCCGCACATTGCCGGCCAACCACCTACCAACTGTCAAGTCGTGTATGTCCAACCCCCGGAAAGGATGCAGGAGACCACAATTTTCAAGATGGTTTCCTTGGGATCGTCGACGTCATCTGGTTTTTGCACCTCAAGATCTTGGTCTTCACCCCAAGATGTGACCTAGGGTTGAGAAAACGAGATTCAACATCCATTGGTATACAATAATGATGATCTCAGGGTTTTTGGTGTTCATGGAAGTTTTGGAGGAACCTAATCTGTGGCATTTTTCTATCTGGATTGTTTGATTAGTATCAATCATATGATTTGTCCTTAGAATTCATTTGCATTAGGTCAAAGGGAATACAAGTTTTACCATGATTGGGGAATTTAGGAACCGTCCAACCAAAAGAATCTAACGGTGGATAAATTAGTAGTACTGGAAAGTATTAGGCAAAAAGTACTGCAAAGTACTAGGAAGTACTGATTTATTTTTTTAGTTAAAAGGGCAGATAAGTCATTTTTGAGTCCAATGGCCCCACATGTTCATCTCAATCTATGCGATTCTCTTCCCCACCTGAACTTCCCAGTGAGTTCTTGACCATGATGAATGAGCACCTGATGCTTTAGAAGATACAATCATACAAGGCCAGCCAGCCTGAAGTCTGAAGAATACCAATTCAGTTTTCACAAGAAAAGACTGATGTCATTTCAAAAAACTTTCCTAAGCTAAAATTTAACTTTCTACTTTACAACAATAACAACACTTGGTTAATTACTGAGACAAAAAATACTGCTGCAAGCACTCTTTTGTTTTCTGGAGGTTCATTGGCTTAGATATTAAAGAATCCATGCCTGCAGCAAAGCACCCATCAGCGATCTCTGAAAATGAATTTTCTGTCATCTGCAAGGCGCGGAGGTGGTGGTGGAGTGCAGCCGTGCAGGGACGACGCCGCCGCAGGGGTTTGGAGTGTGAGATCCCGAGCGGTTTGGGTGCCGTGCACCTGCCGAGAGGTGCATAAATCTTGGGCGGTTCCTGGAGGACGCAGGCGAGTCTGGCGACCTGCTAGGAGAGGCGGCCGAGGTGCAGAAATGGAGTGCAGAGGGGGAGATCTGATTCGGCGGCGCGTCCGGCGTCGTCTATTTGCGCCGGTATTAGAGTAGGCACCGGCGGCACGGCAAGGGGGCAGCGTGTCCGGCGAGGGTATCAGATCGTGGTCGCCAAGTGGTGGTCGCTACTCGCGAACGAGGCTGGTCGTGCGGGGTGGGTCTGCAGGGGAAGTTACCATAATACCCCTGATGAGGTTAAGTTAAACTGTAAATTAATTAAGACAGATCGGACGGACAGAATAAATCGGACCGGTAGTACTGGAAAGTACTCGGTAGCACGCCCCAATCACCCTAACAGAGCTCCAAATGGAAACTTTAATCCAACCTAGCATTTGAAAACAGTTATATACATTTTATGTGGACAAATCAAACAAAACAAAACCTGAAGAATTCGAACGTACATGATATTGTTGACCTCCCTTTTATTTATTTCCACGTTCATACAAATTAAAGTGGCAGTAACAGTGGTGTACAATGTAGATACTGTAATAAAAATATGTCAGTTGTGATCGAGTAGGGTAATGATGTAATTTTTACAGAAAAGGACGCATTGCCATATTTTTTACTACATGAAAGGAATTCTTCCAAGACAAAAAGTACGCACGTGCACCTTGTCCAGACAAAGCACACACCTCTTCAGCCGACTGAATGTTCGTTGTTTTTGGAAGTTTCTCTACTATCTGTTATCCTTCTATACTTGGAAGTTTACAATGTTCCACTTAAAAATTGTGAACTCGGCATGTTTATTGGCAGATTTGAAGACAAAAAACACTGGACTAATTGCAGGGCTAGTTTCCGCGGGTATGTTCGTACTATTTGCCATAGCCACATGGCTCGGCTACCGCCAATATCGGCAAAGGAAGAGTATATCATCTAAAGATGCAGACATCCCTCTCGAAGACATGGACACCGAGTTTCAAAGAGGGGCGGGGCCTCGGAGATTCAGGTATAGCGAGTTGTTGCGGGCGACACGAAGATTCTCTGACGAGGAGAAGCTCGGCGAGGGCGGGTTCGGGGCAGTCTATCGAGGGTTATTGCGTGACGAGGGGCTCCAGGTGGCTATCAAGAGAGTCTCCAAGACGTCGAGTCAGGGGAGGAGGGAGTACATCGCAGAAGTGACCATCATCGGCCGGCTGAGGCATCGCAACCTTGTCCAGCTCATCGGGTGGTGCCATAAAGCCGACGAGCTCCTCCTTGTCTACGAGCTCATGACGAATGATAGTCTTGATGTCCATCTGTACAATTCAGAGAAAATCCTAACGTGGGCAATCAGGTACGTAGTACGATGGAATTGAGTACCTATTTATCACTCCAATAGCGCTATATTTAAGCGGTCACACATTTACATGTTGTGATACACCACATCATTTAAACATGTGGAATCAAGCATAAATGTTAACCTAAAGTTGCAAAATTCGTGTTATTTGTCAGTCACTTTAGAAATGTAAATCTCGGATGAATTTCTAGTGAACTTTCCTCTTTTTGAGCTGTTAGTGAACATATCTCTTCTGAAGTGTTCAAAAACCCAGAATTTACTTCTGATATTTACCCTGTGACATGTGCAGACACAAGATCATTCTTGGCATTGGGTCTGCACTGATGTACCTGCATCAAGAGTGGGAGCAGTGTGTGGTGCACCGGGACATCAAGCCCAGCAATGTGATGCTCGACTCGTTGTTCAACGCCAAGCTGGGGGACTTTGGCCTCGCGCGCCTCGTCGACCATAGCCGGGACGCACACACGACAGCGGTGATTGCTGGCACCAGGGGCTACATGGACCCTATGTATGCGGTGAGCAGCAGGGCTAGCGCCGAGACCGATGTATACAGCTTCGGGGTCGTCCTCCTCGAGGTAGCCTGCGGCAGGAGGCCCGTCGTCCAGCAGGAGGACGAGAGCAGGGTCCTGATTGTCGATTGGGTCTGGGAGCTGTACGGGACGGGGAAGCTCCTGGATGCTGCAGATGCGAGGCTTGACGGTGAGTTCGACGCGTGTGAGGTGGAGCGTGTGATGGTCGTCGGTTTATGGTGCGTGCACCCGGACTACGGCTGCAGGCCATCCATCCGGCAAGCCATGAGCGTGCTCCAGCTCGAGGCGCCGCTTCCGAACCTCCCGCTGGAGATGCCAGTGGCTATATATGTGGCCCCGGGTGGAGGATATGGGTCAAGCTACACGTCCCTGAATGGAAGCTACAACACCAGCGGACAGTCGTCGGCAAGTGACCGGACAGTGAAGAGCCATTCTTTTGCCGCTACCGGCACGAGGAGCGAGAGCGACGTCACCAAGCTGATGAATCAGGCCACCGGCACGACCGAGCATGTTCAGTTTACGAACTACACTTCCTAGCATGTATGTGACTTAATTCTTATCTCTAGGAACTACTCCCTCTGTTCGCATACACGACTGAGTAGTGAGCGTGTTCGGTCCGGCGACTACGCTTTCAGATGTTAACCATGGAGTGACTACTGACTAGTTCAGTTTGCTTTGGAAAACTAGATGATACCCGCCGCATTGCTGCGGGACATTTTATTATATTTCTAAAATAATTAACCAAATAATAAAACAAACTGTTTATAATAAACCTCAGGAAAGATCTCGCAAAGGAGGTTGATTCCGAAATTCATCGCCGGCAATTGGATAGGCCATGAAGTGGCCTTGGATCTGCTCAAGAAAGTAACTTTCCACCTCCGGAAAGCAAAGATAACACCGTCGTCACCATCTTCATCTTCCACCTCGCCTCCACGGCCGGCCAGGTCGATGTCGAGGATGTCAAGGGCGCATCTTTGCAACCCGCAGTGCTTATTGCAGGGGGGGGGGGGGGGGGGGGGCTTGGCAGGAGTAGCATACGATTCCATCCCCCACCTTGGGGACTTGACATCGCAGCTGCTCGGCCATCCACCGGTGCCGCACCAAAACACCAGGGAAAGAGAGCCCCTACTCATCTCCATCGATCCACCGTCCTCAATCCTTCTTCCCCACCCCTCACCACCACGGCCGGCCAGTGGGAGAAGAACGAACAGACCAAACATGGAAATCAAAGAGGGGGAGCAAACCTTGGGCTTATTGACGGAGATCCTTGGGGGAAGGTCGAGCGGCGCCATCTCCAACCGCCGGAGTTCCTTGCCGCGCCGCCTCCACCACCACACACACCGGATCTTGCCCAGAAGATCTGGCGCTAGACTCCCAAACGACGGCATCCAGCCGAAAACACTAGACCTAAACCTATCTACAGCACCGGCGCCTCCCCCTCCCCATCTCCGGCCGGCAGTGCCGTCGGAGAAGGGACGGGTTCGGCCCGGTCTCCCTCGGTCAACGGGCAGAAGAGTGGATGGGGGCGGAGAGGGAGGACGAAGGAGAGAGGAGCGGTTTTTATTGTAGAAGAAACTGAAATCTATGAATTCTGCAAGGCTGGAGTGATTAAACAAATAGCTACGTCTACCTATGACATTAAGTTAGCATATATTTGTAGAAGAAAAATTATGAAAGGTATATATAAATGTAAACCGAAACAAATCTCAGGGCACTTCAAGTTGTATATATGGTGCTTACAGAATACAAAATGGAATATGTAGATCCTTACAGATTGTTGCATCATCGTCCCACTTAGGCTGGTCATAGTGGGTAGTATCATATAGTAGTATCATGTATATGATATTTTTCTATGATACTAGATCCATAATGCATAGTATCATAGACTAGTATCATAGTTTTGCTATATTAATTGATTTGTATAATCCCAATACAAATTTGTGTACAAGATTTATTTGATACTAACTTTTCTCGTGATGTGAGCTATGATACAGTATCTACCTATGATACTCTAATCTCCTCTCTCATCTATAATTACTTGCCACATCAGCATTTTTGGTGAGCTAGGATGCATGATACTAGCTATGATACTAGCACTATAGCTAGCCTTATTAGTATTTGAATAAATTATTCCGCCTTGAGTAACAGATGTACATAAACAACTAAAATCAGATGGAAGAAAAAGCATTGTGACCGGTGAGTAGGACTCATGCACATGATAAGAGACGGTGAACATCGACCCGCACGTTTGGGACTCGGGGACGCTGGAGGATGATATCAAGGCCAATCATTGTGTTGGAGATTTGAATTTAATATAGTGTTCAATTTATACGGCAGAGTTACATGAATTATACATGCAGAAATACAAGTAGTGATACAAGCTGTTTAATGTCTGACACACGACTTTAAATGCCACCAGTTGAGAGTGTTTAGTACTTGCATTAAAATGGATTGCATCATATTAAATGTAACCAATCATCTTGCATTAAAACTTTTTGTTCACCACACACCACTTTTTTCACAAAACATATCGAATCTCTGCTTATAGTACAATTTTGAAAAACAATTGATGTACTCATGGTTCCCTAGTACAAGAGTAATTGTGAGAAACAGATTCTCTATAATGTGTGGAACGTTCTGCTAGCAGTGGTTAATTAGCTACGGTGAAGGGATTAACTTAGTTGATTCATCATGTCATGAGATAGACACAACCATATAACAGTGATTATGCAGATAAAGCTCATAATCTGAATTTGTACTATGATATAAAAATATGAATATTGGAATTTATAAAACTAGTTTTATTTTATATTCTTGATTTTTTTAAACCTTAGAACAAAGACTAAAGCTCAAAATTTAGTAATAATTAGACTTTGAATAACATTATTTTTAAAATATGGAAATACAGCTTCCCAATCAATCATAGATGGAAATAGTCAAAATCAAAAAAATTGTAACACAAAAAAGTGTATACATTTTTTGTATCTGTGGTGCAGATAGTAAAAATACTGAATCATAATAAAAATATTGCATTTGAAATTATTAAGTTAATAAATTGATTGCGTGCATGTTGATTAATCCTCTTTCTGATTTGTCCATGTGATAATAATATTTAGTTCACCAATTAGTCGAAGAGTTCTGGAAAATTTCATGAAGAAAAGTAACATTTCTTACCACTGAACCGTTTGGCTGGGAAGAAAAAAATTACTACATCCTTTTTACCAAATAGGAACGAGATCAAGAAAAATCTGTACAGATCCAATCGCACAAGTGAACTGAGACAAAACCAAAAGAAACTACACTAGTTTGGTCAAGAGAATCCGGACGAGGACGACTAGGCTGCATAGACGAACCCACGCAGCTCGAGAACGGCTCTGTTGGAATTCGCTCACGGATCAATCACATCAAACTAGACGAACACATGTAGATATAAAATTTATCACCAAGGGTGCGTGTCGCACCCTCTAACTTTTTCTCTTTTTATTTCTTTTCTGATTTTCTCACGCTCAATCTTATGATACAGAACGTGTGCATATATATATGCACCGTGTGGGGTGCCCACACGGCCAGCCTTATTCTAGTCTAAACCAACACTAACTGCTAGTACTAGTCGGTAACTAAGCCCCGTCTAACTAGGACACTACAAACCAATACCAACTCGTAATCAAGGAAACTTAACTTGGCCTAAACCAACTATGGCAGAAAACGACCGCGCACATAGCTAGCTTGGACCTACACTAGTACTCACACGTGGTAATCTATTTTATTTGGACAAACTTCAATCAAGATTAAGTTAACAATCTCCCCCTAATCTTGATCAACGACTCTTTGTCTTCCGTGCTTCCTCTTATCTTGACTCCTCGCACATCTACGTCTTGTCTAGGTCTCACTCCACGACAAGTTTAATTGGCTCTCCCCAATTTTGACTTGGCGAATTTACGGAACAATTCAAACATGATCCGGACTACCTAGCCACGCTAGCAACCGTGGAACACACCGTCTATCCTAGCGCAATACATACTGACTACCTCGTGGACTACACCATCCACTCCAGCCTCATGTAGAGATAGGTCCTCATTAAAGAGACTCCCCTTCACTGATTTACGCCCCCTTCACACTTGATATTGATCCTCTCGTCTAGACACGTAGATGATTCGGTTGAGGCACGCTGATAGCTACCCGCTATCCTCTTTTTGCGTCTTCATCCATGGTGATATACCTCACCTGTGGACAGCCCCTCAACATCCACACGCATCAACTGCAACTGATCCTCACAGAGACAAGCACTTGGACACAATGACGACTCACAGACTCGACGACAACCGCACGTGTAGACGCGCACACACTTGACTCTTTGACTCATCGAACACCTTCGAAGACGACCTTGATGAAAATCCGCGGATAATGATCTTGACGAGACTCCTGGTACCACACCTTGGCACCACCTCTCCCATCAACGATCATCCACCACCTCGCCTCACCAACGACAACACCCTATCGTCACCTCCTTGTCGCTCAACCAAGCGACGATCGCTCGCTGCCTTGCTGGCAACAGCTTGCTCGTCGTCTCTACCCGGCCGCTCCACCGAGCAACGGTCGCCCGCCCCGAGGCGCTAGTAGGGTCTCCTCCCCGGGGCAAGCGCAGCTTCAAATCTTCGACCTCGCTCTGATACCAATTGTTAGGATTCGCCCACGAATCAATCACATCAAACTAGACGAACACACGTAGATACAAAATTTATCGCCAAGGTGCGTGTCGCACCCTCTAACTTTTCCTCTTTTTTATTTCTTTTCTGATTTTCTCACGCTCAATCTTATGATACAGGACGTGTGCATATATATGCACCGTGTGGGGTGCCCACACGGCCAGCCTTATTCTAGTCTAAACCGACACTAAGTCTTAGTACTAGTCGGTAACTAAGAGCATCTCCGGTCGCGTCCCCTAAACCGTCTCCCAAAACATGTCGGATCGAGCGTTTGGGGGACGTGTTTCGTTCGTGCCACGTTTGAGGGACGTCGCTCCCCAGTCGCGTCCTCCAAACAAAATTTCGGAAATTTTAAACTTAAGCGCGATTCGATTAGATTCGTCCAAACTTACATAGATTCGAACGAAATTTGACTAAATTTAAACTAAACCTAATCTAGAAGTACTTGCGGCGGCCGGAGGCGTCGTAGTACTGCTGGAAGTTGTACATGTCGTCGGTGACGACCTCCTGCTTGACGTGCTCGTGGACGGGCTCGTCGACGGGCTCGTCCTTCACCAAGCCGCTTGGTCCTGCCTCGCCGTCGTCGGTGAGGTCCACGAGCGGCTTGCCGGAGTCGCAGTGGCTTCCATGCCATTTACGTATTTGGGATTGCCAATGGGAACTACCAAACCTACAGTAACATATCTGCTTTCTTTAGTAGACAGAATTGAGAGAAGAGTCTCAAATACAACTCTATTAATGTCACATGCATGAAAATTGATATATGTCAACGCTATTCTAACCTCTATGGCAACATATGCAATGTGCACTATTGAAATAAATCCCAAAATACTTAACCATATTGAAAAACTAAGAAGAAGGGTACTATGGAGTAAAAAAAACAGATGAAGGGGGAAAATGTGTCTCGCTTGCGGCATGGGACATGGTATCTTCTAAGAGCACAGGATTGCGAGCCCCTGTCGTTGTTCCAAGCGTCGCTGTCGCTGGTCCCACCCGCGGGCAGCTGTTACCGCTTGGCTTTCCGCCGCCTGTCAGCGCTTTCGTCTGGTTAGTCGGTTCTTTTGGAGGTCAACGCTGCGGAGAGGAACGACCAGCAAAAATACGGTGGAGCTGAGCAACGGCCGCCGGGTTCAGTCTGCCTCTTCCAAGCTCGCCCCCCATTCATCGCGGGAGGTGCCTAATCGAGCTCCACCGCCTCCGCCTTTGTGCCGCCGGGTTCAGTCTGCCTCTTCCAAGCCCGCCCCCATTCAAGGCGGGAGGTGCCAAATCGAGCTCCACCGCCTCGGGCTTTGGCGCCGACGGCGGCAAGGAGCGGCACACGGGGAGGCAGCGCAGCGAGGCACTACCCCAGTGCTCCAACACCGAGGCGACGACCAGCGGCCGCTGGCCGTGCTGCCATTCGCCCCGAAGTTGTTCTGTTCCTACTGCGGCTGCCGCTGTGCCGCATCGACGAGGGGCTCCACCACGCGGACGTCGTTTGCGGCAGTGGGTCAGGTGGTGATTGGCCTCACCCTCCCACCTCTGGTTGCAGCGCAGCAGCATCTTTGGCGTGTGTCGCGTCCGTCGGCACAGCTAGCTCCTCCGAATCATGGTTAGTTTTGTCTCGCCCTCCCCCTACTGGTTGCGACCTCTTAGGAGTATGGAGAAGCTATCTCATACAATCGTGATTCTTGTTGATTAGCTACATGATTGCTTTTTCGCTTAGTTGGATTACTTTGCCATCATCGTTGCAGGTTCAGATGTGCACTTCAAGTGTTTGTTGGAATGCCTAAAGAGAGATTGTGTATAATAAATCAGCGAGCAATACCCAAATACAAGCCAATGGGCATGTTGATAGCCATGTGTACTGGGATCCTTTCGCAGGCGTATTTTGTACTCCCTCCATCACCTTCCTCATTATCCAATCTGCCGGTACACCTCCAACGTTCTTCTTTGCTGCTTCATGCTTGTGGGTGTGCTACCTCTGGGAACTGGTTTCACTTGTGATTTTGCATTTTCCGTGTTCAGATATATAATTTTGAGTTAGCAAATTTACAATTTGCCTGATTTTTTTATGTGCTCTGATTTTTGTATGAGTGCATGGAAGAACAATCATGTTTACTTTACTGTGAGTAATCCTTGTTTATAAAAATCTGATTCTTATTTGACATTTTATCTCCCATCTTGCATTCTCACTATTTTAGCCAACAAATTTATCATATAACTTTGGTATCCTTTGCTACAATTCAGGTCTAGAACAGATTGCGCCTCCCATTTCCATAGGATCGTTGTAAATAGATACGGTTGGAGGATAATATATAGATGGAAATGGTTCCAACATCTACATGAATATATGCAACCCTGCCCCTTTTTCCTTTCAGCAGGTTCTCAAGTGAATTGCTTGTGGTGCTAACATGGTACAAATATTTAATTTCAAAGATTCTTATTTGGGTAGAACAAGTAGTATATTTCTTTCACTTTTCTGTTAATGTTACGATGAATTCATTTTAGCTGTCGTTTGTCTCGCGATTTATTTCCTTCACGTGCCTTAGTGCCTTCAAAGAATTTATCTTTCGCTTGCTCGCAAAAAAGGTTATCTATTATGCAGTCTTGGACTAAATACATCAATTTTCTCCGGTTGTGCAAATGTAATATATGACTGATTCATACTGAAGACAAAACATTTTAGAAACGTGTAGTAACACTCGGGTTCTATCTATTTCTTAGATGCGTTTTCTTTCTTGCATCACGTCCGAATGGTAGCAGTTCGCGAAAATCTTAGATTGCGTGAACCAGCGTCATTTTATCATGGAAAATAAACAAAAAAAATTATAAACTACGAGTGCACCAAGCCAAATTATTAATGCCGAGTTGCTAGAGGAAGGAGGGAAGAGAAATTATCACGTATTTTTTACCACTGTGCTCGAATAACGTCTGACGAACCAGTGTTCTTGCAGGCCATCAGAAACCTACTGGCTTGCAAATCGGGTGCTTATCATTTTTTAGGGGATTGAATATTCATTGGGCTAGAGGGGAGGGAATGCTTGAGAATCTTGTGATCTTGGAGTATTGAAATTTCTTGCTCTTTTTTTTGCTGGTTTGATCCGAACACGCATTACGGTGGAATGGAGGTTGATTTGAGCAAATTTCACTTGGTTCTGCTTGAGTCCCCACAATGTTGGGATGATGTGTTGTACTGGAATATGGTGTTCGTGTGTATGGAAATGCGCTTCCACTTGGTACTTCTTAATCCCCCACAATTTGGGATGATGTGTTGTACTGGAATATGTTGTTCGTGTGTATGGAAATGCGGGAGCCTCAAGCATCCGTAATTGCTCTCGCTTGAACTGGTGTAGAATATTAGGAAAATTTAAGTGAAAATAATTGTCATTAAGTACATATGTTTTTATTTTGCCATTCTTCTTTGTGTGAATATTTACTCTTAATTTTTAGGCACAAGAAAACTAAGTTGCGTCGTAAAGCAATACTGGATACACTACACTCCTTAACCAACTTTGGTCAGCAGCAGATTGTGTGGTGTATGTTATGTTTTCTGTCATTTGGGGGTTCATTTCCTCCTTTCATGTGTTATTTGTTTTCTTACCCAGTTGTAGGTCTGGTGGCGTTGTGGTTGTTGGTAATGGAATGATTCCAGGCCGCTTGAGGTATCATGCACACGAATCATATGATGTTCTCATTCCTTGCTTCGTATTTTCCAGTTCCTCTATGTTGCATTTCATTTGTTCGCCCTCCAATTCTTGGCTAGGTTCTTGCCCTCATGTTTACAGCATCGTCATCTGCGCTGCCATTGCCTACGTCTCCTACTAGGTTAATACTCTTACAACATGAGTTTCTAGCTCCAATTTGTTGAAAAGGTAAGATGCACATTCACTCATCCATAGGTCCAATGAATAAATCATTGAACTGCCTGGCTTCAGTTTTCCTTTTTGTGTGAAATAAAAACAACTATGTCATCGTATCATTTTTTTCTTACGTGACCGCTCTTTGGTTATTTCACGGTCATATTGTTGATTTATTCTAGAAAATTTGTGTTCTAGATCATTGATCTGTTGGGTCTTAGTGAGTTGCCACACCATTGGTGTTCTAAGTTAGATTTTTGCTCCAGTATAGTGCTTGCATTGTGTCTCCTAGAAGTATAAACGACGGAAAAACAGAGGTCCTGCTAAAATGATGCTCCCTCCATTCCATATTATAAGATGTTATTATAGGACGGAGGGAGTAGAATAGAAGGTTTCTTGATGATGTAAGCACTTGATTACTTTTTTGAAGCTTTGTTCGAATGTTGAGATGGATGGTTAGTGCTGACAACAATATCTTAGAACTTTTTGTACCGCCTATATGTTTCAGCATGGTCAAATAGTTCATTTTGTCTAAAATGATTCCATCATCATCCCTCACAATGAGAGATACCATTTTAATGTTGATGATTCTCTTGACGATTAAGTTTTGTGTAGGAAATGCAAAGATTGGACGTTTTTGTTTATCTAGACGGCTAGACCTACTGCTATATACTAGCTTATGTTAATATTTAAGGCCACAATGACTGCATTTCCTGTTGCGGGAGTTAACTTATGTGAAATTAATCTCAGATGTTTCTTGACATGTGTTTTGACCATATGCAACGTTGCTTACCGCTTCTACAAATTATGTTTTTCTTGTGCTCAGTATATGTCCATGTTTAAGTCATGTATCTATTGCTATGTATTTGTACTAAACTACTAAGTTCAATGTTGTTCAAGGAATTTAAATATCTGATGAGCTTCATAGGCTTCAAGTCCTTGCATTTTGCTATTGGTTTTTCCACTGCTCAACGGGTCGTTTTCTGGTTCGCGGTGTGATTCGTGCACTGTTGACAGTCATGTCTATGTGAAAAGGGTGCAACTGACATTGCTGGTCTGATGCATGCATGCCATAGCCGTTAGGATGGTGACATAGATACTTTTGCGATATTCAGTTAAGCCTGCTTTTCTGGGATTTAAAAGCACTATGTTATTCTAGATTATGCATTGGCTTATTTTGTAGGATAGACTTGACAGTAGTTTCATTGGTTTATTTTGTAGGCATGGTTTGTAAGCAGTGAAAGAGCCCCGCCAAAGAATATTAACTCAAAAGAAGAAAAAAAATTGAGAATTTACAGCAGGAGAGTTTCCTACCGTGTACTTTATTATCAAAAGATTATTATATAAAGAGGCCTATGTACAAGGTCCACCAACGTCGAACCCAAAAAGTCCTAACCTAACAGATAGAGAAACAACTTTGTGTCAACATTTATTGACTTACAAGATAGAAAAGGGAGAGTTGCTACAGAAATATATGGGCGATCAGGTCCTTGAGTGGTGATTGGAGGTTTTCTTTGACTCTGCAGCCAATGATGGTGAGGACTTGGGAAAATTGTATCTGAATATTAGTATAACTCTCTAGATATTGCTGCCTATGAAAAAACATGTTGCTTCTGCACGTGATTTGAGCTCAGAGGGTTAGGTGTACTATTTTCAGTACTTTGAAGTTATGTCTATTAAAAGTACTCCCTCCATCTCAAAATAAGTTGCTTAACTTTTTGTAGATACGGATGTCTATAACTAAAATGTGTCTATATACTTTCATATATAGACTAAGTTGTGCAAGTTATTTTGAGACGGAGATAGTAGTTTGTCTGTCCATAGATTTGAGCTATTTTTCACATCATGCACTATTGTTTTAACCTATAAGCATTGTACCATACACTTACCATGTGTACTACTGCAATACAAGGTTATTCAAAGACAGAATTGACACCGTTATGTATAATATGTTGTTAGACAAAAGAATAGCCACTCCAAAAAATTAAACGTTGGTACCAGAGGACGGCGCAGCAAAGCGCGCTGGGTCCATCTAGTGTAAACCAAAAGACAAAGGTGGCTTAGGGGTTCTTAATATGAAAACTCAAAACCAAGGTCTTCTGCTAAAATTTTTGGACAAATTCTATAACCAGAAGGATATTCAGTGGGTGAAACTTATTTGGTCTACATATTACCAGACTTCTATATCTCATGCTACTAATGCTTGTGGGTCTTTCTGGTGGAAGGCTGTTATGAAATTATCACCGATTTTCAGAGGAATTGCACATTGCAAAATAGGTAAGGGAGACACATCCCTGTTTTGGAAAGATGAATGGAGTAATGGAATTTTGCATGATCTATACCCATGTCTATTCTCCTATGTGCAAAATGAAGATATTTCAGTTAAGGAATTCTGCTCTACAATTGATATCTCTGATATTTTTCATCTACCATTATCTTCGGAAGCTTTCCAACAATTTCAGCAAATACAACAATTCACACAGCAGCTAAATCTATCTCAAAGTAATAATGATGTCTGGACATTCCAATGGGGGGATTCCTATACTTCCAGGTAATACTATAAATTTGTATATAGATCGCTGAATCCTCCGGCTCCTTTCTCTTGGATATGGAATTCTAAACTGTGGCCGAAGCTAAAAGTTTTTGCATGGCTCCTGCTTGTTGATCGGCTGAATACCAGGAATATGTTTAAAAGAAGACATTTTAATATTGGCAATGACTATTCATGTCCTCTCTGTTCCTCAGGTGTGGAGGAAACTCTGGAGCACTTATTCTTCGCATGTCCTTTTAGTACCTCATGCTGGTGTACATTAAATATTACATGGAATGGAGGTTTCGAAAGAATTGATAAGATTACTGAGGCCAAAGCAAATTTCCAGGGGAAGCTTTTCTTTGAAGTATTTGTTATAGCTGCTTGGGGGATTTGGAAAGAAAGAAACAATTGGATATTTAAAAATATAGTTCCCTCAAGAGCCTCCTGGAAGGAAAGAGTAATAGCTGATTTAAGTTTGTTAAGGTTTAAGGTTAACCAAAACCTACAAAGCACAATCTCCTCTTATATAAGTAGAATTTGATTCAGCAGTTTAAACCTTTGTAAAGTGGGTGTATGCACCCGAGATGATGTAAATATTATGGTTTTAATATAGTGCAGTAGGAGCCTCTCCTACTATTTATGGTTCAAAAAAAATGGCGACTCAAAGGTTGCTCAGAACAACCGTGTCGTCTGGAAAATACCTGACGATGGAATGCCATGACATCAATTGTCCCGGAAGGGTGCATGGGTATGTTCCCAAGTATGACACAACATGGCGTGTGAGCGACTTTGTGGCGCACACTTGTGAGCTTGCAAGTATCCGCAACGACCATTGCAACATGTCGTCTAATCTGATAGCTCGGCTGTTGTACACTGAAATAGTGGAAGGGCAAGCCATGGGAGTAAGGGGCATAATTAAGAATGTGAAGAAGCATCATTTGTACAACATTTCTTATGGCAAGGCTTGGAGGGCTAAACAAAGTGCGCTGGAGATGAGATTTGGTTCGTTTTGAGACGCATACGGTGCAGTTGTTCGTTTATCGCGGACACTGCAGGAGAGGAACCCAGACACATATATAAACATCCAGGACTTGTTTTTGCCGGAGTACCCAACTTACAGGGTTCTGCATAGAGTTTTTTTCTCGTTCGGTGTCTGCATCGAATCTTTCGGGCATTGTCGACCCGTGTTATGTGTGGACGGCACGTTTCTCACCGGTCAGTACAAGGGTCAAATCTTGACCGCCATTGGAATGGACGGAAACAATCAAATCGTGCCACTCGCTTTTGCATTCGTGGAGAGTGAGAACACCGAAAGCTGGTTATGGTTCTTCAGACAGTTGAAGATTTCAATTGTGAAGGACACGCCGAATGTTTGCATCCTTCATGACAGGCATGCAGGTATACTGAAAGCTGTTAAGACACTGAAAGAGCCAGGGCAAGAAACGCCATGGATTGACATTCAGAGCCGTTGGTGCATGCGCCACCCGGGGGCCAATTTTTACACACAATTCAGGAACAAGAACCTTATGAATCTCTTCAAGAAGATGTGCATCCAGAACCAGCAGTGGAAGTATACTTTTTTGCTTACCAAACTCCAGGAGTTCACGAAGCAACAAGTTGTGCAGAGGAAAGCAGCACGAGATGCAAACATAGCAGCACATATGCAAGCAGTTGAAAGGATTCGTTGCATAGAAAACAAAAAAATTCCTACCGCGAGAACGCAATCCAAGCCAAGATGCAATCTAGAAGACGGGAGCAACGAGGGGATGAACGAGTCTCACCCTTGAAGATTTCCAAAGACTACAAGGTGAGGCTCTTGTTGCTGCGGTAGATGATCACTTGCCGCTTTCAAAAGCGCGTAGAAGATCTTGACGGTGCCACAATCGGGCAGCACCTCCGTACTCGGTCACACGTTCGGTGTTGATGAAGACGACGTCGTTCTCCCCGTTCCAGCGGGCAGCGGAAGTAGTAGCTCCTCCTTGAATCCGGCAGCACGACGGCGTGGTGGCCGTGGCGATGGAGATCTCCGGCGGAGCTTCGCTAAGCGTTGTGGGAGAGGAGGAGGAGGTGGGCGGCTAGGGTTTGGGGAGAGGGGTGGCCGGCCACTATGGGGTGCGGCCAAGCTATGGCTTTGGTGTGGCCGGCCCCCTCCCCTTGTCCCTCTTTTTATAGGTGGAACACCCAAGAGTTGGTCTACAAGTCTTCGAATAAGACCCCAAACCAAAACCTTACATATGACATGAAACCTACCCAAGGTGGGATTCCCACTTGAGGTGGGATTCCCACCTTTCCTTGGGAGGGGTTGGCCGGCCACCTTAGGTGGAGTCCACCTGGGACTACACCCCTAGGGTTGGCCGGCCATGGGTGGTGGAGTCCCTCCGGGACTCCGCCTTCCAAAGTGATTTCTTCCGGACTTTTCTAGAACCTTCTAGAACCTTCCATAAATGCACCAGATCATTTCCAAACTTGGAATATGACTTCCTATATATGAATCTTATTCTCCGGACCATTCCGGAACTCCTCGTGATGTCCGAGATCCCATCCGAGACTTCGAACAATACTTCGAACTCCATTCCATATTCAAGTTCTACTAATACGACATCAAACCTTAAGTGTGTCACCCTACGGTTCGCGAACTATGTAGACATGGTTGAGAACTCTCTCCGACCAATAACCAATAGCGGGATCTGGAGATCCATAATGGCTCCCACATATTCAACGATGACTTTAGTGATCGAATGAACCATTCACATACGATACCAATTCCCTTTATCACGCGATATTTTACTTGTCCGAGGTTTGATCATCGGTATCTCTCTATACCTTGTTCAACCTCGTCTCCTGACAAGTACTCTTTACTCGTACCGTGGTATGTGGTCTCTTATGAACTTATTCATATGCTTGCAAGCTATTTAGACGACATTCCACCGAGAGGGCCCAGAGTATATCTATCCGTCATCGGGATGGACAAATCCCACTGTTGATCCATATGCCTCAACTCATACTTTCTGGATACTTAATCCCACCTTTATAACCACCCATTTACGCAGTGGCGTTTGATGTAATTGTTGTCGTCAGAAACCCACCGGCGGGCAGCGACGGGCAACACCGTAGAGCCGGGAACAACCTAGAGCTGCGGCTGGCTGAGGTCCCTCCGAGCGACGGCCCGCAAAGCCTTCTGGTCACACGTCCGATGCTGATGCAAGGGCGTGCCACCTGACCTATACCTGGTCAGGGAGGTGATGGAGATGCCTCGCTTAGTTTCCTGCATGGCATACACGTAAACATTAAATACGAGCCTCGATCGGCTCTCAGGTTATCCTGTGAATCGGCTCAAGGAGCCGATCCACCCATGATTCGTATGGGGTGCACGAATATATGGTGGTCCTGCTTGATCAAGATAAAGCTAATGAGATCTACGACGATTTAGGGTTTTCACCGCATAATCGGATCATCCTACTCCAGGTTGGGCCTCGCGGCCACGCACGGTGATCGTAAGCCGATCCTAAACAAGGCCTAAAAACCAACACGAAGTTGATCCCCGGAACATCCTGTTTAGGACTAGCGAACGACACCCTACGCGCCGCTGGATCCTCCCCCCCTTTGTAAGGCCTAACTATTGCAGATATTAAACTAATCCTTGTAGAACAAGGAGCAATCGTAACGGATCAGATCTACTAAATAATGATCAAGCGGGGTGCCGCCCCCACACCTAAGATAGGTGTGAGGGCGGCTAGACATGCAAGGGTCGCACTACGATAGCATGTTACGCGAAGAACTATGCTAACCCTAACACATCTATGATAACTACGTTGCTCGCCATCAACAAGGCTTCAGTACGAGCAACGCATGAACAACGTGGAGCTTGTGCTGCCTAGATCGCAAGATGCGATCTAGGCAGCATGTCGCTTACCGGTAGAAACCCTCGAGACGAAGGAGTTGGCGATGCGCCGAGATTGATTTGTTTGGTTGAACGTTGGTTGTTGTTTATTCCATAAACCCTAGATACATATTTATAGTCCAAGGGCCTTTCTAACTTTAGACGTGCACCTAACCGTGCACGGGCAAAACTCTAACTAATCGACACGTAACCTAATATATTACAGATACAAGGGCAAACTAGCCCAAACTCAGCATAACAGGCCGATTCACGTAATTCTTCCATGTATATTTCCTTAAGTCCATCTTGATCACGGCCCACCTCTTGACTCGGTCAAATTCTGGTGATAACACATGCCCCCCTGGTTTTGGAATTATCAATTCCAAAATCACTCCGTTTTTTCTTCGTCGGGTCATGTCATGGCAGAGCAGAACCGTCGCAGCATTCTTCATCATGATGCCCTGTCTTCTCAACTATTCCGCGTGATTTGACCGTTGTCTTTGGGCACCGCCTCCTCGGAAACTGCTGTGGCATTGAATTTTTTCACCATAGCCCCTTTATTTAACCGCTCTGAGCAGTTTGCCACTCCATCATCCTGCTCTGTTCTGGCCATCGGCACCCAAAAAACCCCCAATCTCCCATAGCCATGTCTTCCTCTTCCTCCTCTTCCTCGTCGGTCTTTTATGACTCCTCCCCCTCCCGCGAGCCGACGCCAGAGTGGGGCTCGTTGGCGGCGCACGACATTCTCGCCCCGACGACGTGGGACAAGGAGGAACACGATTCCTCCATCTGGTCTGAGGATGACAAATCCCTGACCGACGGCGAGGGTGACCTTCAATTCCTCGTCGAAGGGGAAGAGGAGACGGAGAGCGAAGACGACCGCTTCTCCTGGGATGATTTCACCTCTTCCGAGGAAGAGGCGGAGGAAGACGAGGACGACGACGACTCCCTTGAAGGCTACCCACCAGCGAAGCGCCTCCGCACCTGGTGGGATGACGACAGCGAGGACGACGACGAAGAAGATGAGGCTCCCGTAGAAGGCTACGGAAGCTCCGATGAGGAGCCTCTCAGCAGCTGCGCCGGGGGCAGCGACGATGAGGGCAGCAACGGCCCCTAGATTAGGGACCAGTAGTAGTAGCTGGCTTTTGCCCTCTTCTCCCTTGAGCAATCGGCTTTTTTCCTTGTAAGGAATCCCCCTATTAATGAAGAAAAAACCCTTAATTAATTTCTTTTCCTTGTTAACCTTGCCGATTATCGAATGGCGTCATCGTACGAGGAGCCGATAGCAGAACATTGGCTCATATTGCTATCCGAGGCCAAGCTGTTACCTAAACACCTCAACAGGCCTAATTCTCGTCCAAACCATCAGATTGAATCCCTCAGCAACCATTAGGAGATTCGTCTCTCATATCATGATTTCTGGCTTGAACCGATTCCATTAACTTGTTAATCTGATCTTATTCCTTTAGAGTCGATATCAGTGTATCGGCTCTGTTTTTCCGAAGTCGATGCCCGTGCATCGGCTGCAATTGCATACTGTTATCTCCATACGTTTTCTCAAGTCGATGTCTGCGCATCGGCTGTGATTTTTTTTTTTACTGGCCGATTCTTAAATCGGCCCCCACATCTTACTGCCCATCGTCCCACATGCTTGGGAAATATTTCTTGAGGTGTTGACCATTGACAGCCACCGGGAACTTTTCACCGCTCAACTCTTCCAAAGATGTATGCATTACCCTTCAAGGCCTGGACAACTTTGTACGGACCGTGCCAATTAGGAGACCATTTGCCATATGCCTTGTCCCTGGTTCCTAATGGCAACACAGCTTCCCATACTAGATCACCAACTTGGAACTCCTTTGGCCTAACCTTTTTATTGTAAGCACGAGCCACCCTGGCTTTGTTTTCCTTAATCTTCTCCAACGACCAAAGCCTAAGTTCTGTTGCGTCCTCAATAGTGTCGCTCATCAAAGCTGCATATTCTTCAGCTGTCAAATCATTCTGAAACGTGACACGTCTTGATCCAGCCGTAATTTCCCAAGGCAATACGGCTTCCTGTCCATAGACGAGCTGGTATGGCGAAGTCTTTATAGCTCCATGGCACGACATGCGGTAGGCCCATAATGCTTCTGACAACTTCTCATGCCAATCCCTAGGGTTCTCGTCAATTTTCCTCTTGATCAGTTTGATCAGACTCTGATTGGACGCCTCAGCCTGCCCATTAGCTTGAGCGTAGTACGGGGATGATCGGATCAGTTTAATCCCCATGTCATCGCAGAACTTCCTGAATTCCTTAGAAATAAAGACCGAACCTCCATCGGTCGTGATAGTTTGGGGAATCCCGAACCTATGAATGACGTGTTCTTTCACAAACTTGATCACATCTTCTGATTTCACCTTTTTCATAGGGACGGCTTCCACCCACTTGGTGAAGTAATCTGTGATAACCAAAATCCATTCATGTTTTTTGCTCGACGCCGGATGGATTTTGCCGATCATATCCATGCCCCACCCCCGAAACGGCCAAGGCTTGATGATGGGGTTCATCGCTGATGCTGGTACCATCTGAATCTTCCCGAACATCTGACACGCTTGGCACCCCTTGTAATAATTGAAGCAATCTTCAAGCATGGTGGGCCAATAAAACCCTGATCGCCTGATTAACCACTTCATCTTATGAGCCGATTGATGAGTTCCACAGGCGCCTTCATGCACCTCATGTAAGAGCCGATTAGACTCAGTTGGCCCCAGGCACTTAAGTAGTAACCCTTCCAACGTCCTGTAGAACATATCGTCTCCTATGAGGACATACTTCATGGCTTTGTACCTTATCCGTTTAGGTGCCCCCCGAGCCGAATCTTTTAAATAGTTGAAGATTTCGGCTCTCCAATCATCCTGTTCCAGGAATTGTACCTGAACCTCTGATCCGTCAGATATATCCATATAGCCTGACGCCATTTGTGCGAGATTGTTGGCGTCGGTATTTTGGGATCTTGGGACCCAATTAAAGTTGATGTACCGAAACTGTGTCATCAACTCACGGCATTCCACCCAATATGGGAAAAGCGATTCACTTTCGCACTTATACTCATCCGTGAGCTGGTTAATCACCAACTTTGAGTCTCCAAAAAGCTCTACTGCTTCGGCTCCGGCTTCCAGTAGCAACTCCATTCCCTTACGTATTGCCTCATATTCTGCTACGTTGTTGGTGCAAGGGGTAGATAATCTTATGGAGAAGGAGTATTCTGCCCCCCGAGGCGACACGAGCAGAATGCCGATTCCACAACCATCGTCACAAACCGACCCATCGAAGAACATAGCCCATGCACGTATAGATAGTGCTGCTATATTGGTGCTGATCCGTTCAGCGATAAGATCGGCCAACGCTTGTCCCTTGACTGCTTTCGTAGGCTGATACCGGAGATCGAATTCTGACAACGCAAACATCCACTTACCAAGTCGGCCTTTCAAAACAGGGGCCGACAACATGTGCTTGACAACGTCTGATTTGCATATGACGATGATCTCTGCCGTCAAAAGGATGTGATGAAGCTTGGTGCAGGTAAAGAACAGGCAGAGGCAAAGTTTCTCGACCTCAGGATATCTTGTCTCCGCGTCCAGCATCCTTCTGCTGAGGTAGAAAACGACTTTCTCAACGCCATCGTAGAGTTGCACCACCACCGAAGCGATGGACGTGTCAGCTACTGACAGGTAGATGTAGAACGGCCTGTCTTGCTGGGGCGGAACTAGCACAGGCGGCGTCGTCAGATATCGCTTAATCTCATCAAACGCCTGTTGCTGTTCTGCCCCCCAGTGAAACTCGTCATCAGATTTAGTCTTCACCAGCGCCATGAACGGCTCGATTCGTCCTGACAGATTAGAGATGAATCGCCGGACAAAATTGATCTTGCCGATGAGGCGTTGGAGCTCCTTTTTCGTGGTCGGCGGCTGCATGGTACGCACCGCCTCCTGACTTTTCAGGCCGATCTCAATTCCTCGTTCATGAACCAGAAAACCTAGGAATTGACCAGCCGTCACGCCAAAGGCACACTTCTTCGGATTCATTCTCAGCCCGAATTTCCGAGTTCGGTCTAGGACGCGCCGTAGATCGTCCAAGTGTCCCTCCATGGAGACTGATTTGACGACCACGTCGTCGATATAGATCTCCACCAACTTGCCGATCAGATCATGAAATATATAATTCATGGCTCGTTGGTACGTTGCACCAGCATTCTTCAACCCAAAGGTCATGACCACGTACTCGAACAAGCCTATCGCCCTGGTACTCTGAATGCGGTCTTGTGTATATCTTCCGGAGCCATGAAAATCTGGTTATAACCGGCGTTGCCATCCATGAAGCTCAACACCTTGTGGCCAGCAGCGGCGTTTATCAACGTTTCTGCCACGGGCATTGGATATTCGTCCTTTGGAGTGGCTCTGTTAAGATCTCGGAAATCGATGGCCACGCGCCATCGGCCGTCCTTCTTTTCCACAGGAACGATCATCGGAGATCCACTCAAAGATACCTGCATGGCCTGATGAATCCGGCGGCCAACATTTTCTCGATCTCTTTCTTGACTTCTTCGAGAATTTCGGCCCTCATCTGACGTGCTCGTTGTTGGAACGGCCGAAATCCTTTCTTAAGGGGGAGCCGATGTTCAATGATGCTCCTGTCCAACCCAGGCATCTCCGTGTAATCCCATGCAAAGCAATCTGGGTATTCTTTTAACAGGGCTATCATCTGTCCCCTGAGCTGTGGATCTAGCTTCTTGCTGATAAAAGTCGGTCGCGGCTTATCCCCAGGACCAATGTCGATTTCCTCCAGCTCGTCAGCCGATGTAAACCCATACCCTAACTTTCCGTCCCCTGTGAGGTCGACGCCATATACCGGGAGAGCAGGTGGTACGGATGATACAGGCCGATCGCTAGAATCGGCTTCCATCTTGATTATCACCAGGATCTTTCGGCAGTGTCGGAGCCGATCGCGTGGAGCAGCTTCTTCCTTATCTTCGTTATGAGAGCAATTGCCCTCGCCTCTATCCTCATCAGGGGGGTGCCCCAGTTCTATCATGTTGATGTTGAACGAGTATCCTGGTTGGCACCTCCCAGGGTAAGTGTCGTTAACCCTGTCAACGGCGCACGACGGTGAATTAGGCACTTCTGGTGCCGCCGATGTGAATGACGACGGTGGATGGGACTGAAGTGGCACTTTTCCTCGGTGGGTCCCGAGAGCTGGTTCTAATAGAGAGCGTTGATTCTTCATGACCTCCTTGATCATCCGAATGGCGACATGCTCCAGAGTATTCACCAGGCTCTCAGAATGGCGATGCAACGAGTGAGTCACCATGCCACTAATCTCCTGGCGCACGGCCCTGGTGCGTTCCTCCGACGGGACAGATAGGTCCACTCCATCGAGTGCGCCTTCCGGTGAGAACCCCTTCCACCTGACGCCATGTGAACGGGTTCTGTGATATGAGCCGATGAGGTCGGCTTCGAGGATGACTTTGATCTCGTCATACTTCTTCTTGAGCTCGTCCGTCAGATCCTCGTACGTGACTGGCGTGCCGTCCGCCATCTCAGATGTAGATGGCGGTGTGGTTGATGTAGAAGCTTGTCCCACCGGGCGTGCCAGAATGTGTTGTCGTCAGAAACCCACCGGCGGGCAGCGACGGGCAACACCGTAGAGCCGGGAACAACCTAGAGCTGCGGCTGGCTGAGGTCCCTCCGAGCGACAGCCCGCAAAGCCTTCTGGTCACACGTCCGATGCTGATGCAAGGGCGTGCCACCTGACCTATACCTGGTCAGGGAGGTGATGGAGATGCCTCGCTTAGTTTCCTGCATGGCATACACGTAAACATTAAATACGAGCCTCGATCGGCTCTCAGGTTATCCTATGAATCGGCTCAAGGAGCCGATCCACCCATGATTCGTACGGGGTGCACGAATATATGGTGGTCCTGCTTGATCAAGATAAAGCTAATGAGATCTACGACGATTTAGGGTTTTCACCGCATAATCGGATCATCCTACTCCAGGTTGGGCCTCGCGGCCACGCACGGTGATCGTAAGCCGATCCTAAACAAGGCCTAAAAACCAACACGAAGTTGATCCCCGGAACATCCTGTTTAGGACTAGCGAACGACACCCTACGCGCCGCTGGATCCTCCCCCCCTTTGTAAGGCCTAACTATTGCAGATATTAAACTAATCCTTGTAGAACAAGGAGCAATCGTAACGGATCAGATCTACTAAATAATGATCAAGCGGGGTGCCGCCCCCACACCTAAGATAGGTGTGAGGGCGGCTAGACATGCAAGGGTCGCACTACGATAGCATGTTACGCGAAGAACTATGCTAACCCTAACACATCTATGATAACTACGTTGCTCGCCATCAACAAGGCTTCAGTACGAGCAACGCATGAACAACGTGGAGCTTGTGCTGCCTAGATCGCAAGATGCGATCTAGGCAGCATGTCGCTTACCGGTAGAAACCCTCGAGACGAAGGAGTTGGCGATGCGCCGAGATTGATTTGTTTGGTTGAACGTTGGTTGTTGTTTATTCCATAAACCCTAGATACATATTTATAGTCCAAGGGACTTTCTAACTTTAGACGTGCACCTAACCGTGCACGGGCAAAACTCTAACTAATCGACACGTAACCTAATATATTACAGATACAAGGGCAAACTAGCCCAAACTCAGCATAACAGGCCGATTCACGTAATTCTTCCATGTATATTTCCTTAAGTCCATCTTGATCGCGGCCCACCTCTTGACTCGGTCAAATTCTGGTGATAACAGTAATCAAAGTACCTTTCCGGTATAAGTGATTTACATGATCTCATGGTCGAAAGGACTAGGTAACTTATGTATTGAAAACTTATAGCAAATAACTTAATGACGTGATCTTATGCTACGCTTAATTGGGTGTGTCCATTACATCATTCATATAATGATATAACCTTGTTATTAATAACATCCAATGTTCATGATTATGAAACTAATCATCTATTAATCAACAAGCTAGTTAAGAGGCTTACTAGGGACTCATTGTTTGTTTACATAACACACATGTATCAATGTTTCGGTTAATACAATTATAGCATGGTATATAAACATTTATCATAAACATAAAGATATATAATAACCACTTTTATTATTGCCTCCTGGGCATATCTCCAACAGTCTCCTACTTGCACTAGAGTCAATAATCTAGATTACATTGTAAGGTACCTAACACCCATGGCATTCTGGTGTTGGTCATGCTTTTCCCTAGGGAGAGCTTTAGTCAACGGATCTGCTACATTCAGATCATTGTGTACTTTGCAAATCTTTACTTCTCCATCTTCGATGTACTCACGAATCAAATGATAACGCAGCTTGATATGCTTCGGCCTCTTGTGTGACCTTGGTTCTTGTGCATTGGCGATGGCACCCATGTTGTCATAGTAGATGACTAGTGGGTCCAATGCACTAGGAACCACACCGAGCTCTACAATGAACCTCTTCATCCATACCGCTTCTGATGAAGCCTCTGAAGCCGCTATGTACTCCGATTCTGTTGAAGACTTCGCCACCGTGCACTGCTTCGAGCTTGCCCAGCTTACTGCAGCACCATTCAATATAAACACGTACCCAGACTGAGACTTAGAGTCATCAGGATCAGTGTTCCAACTTGCATCGGTGTAACTGGTTACAACGAGCTCTTGGTCACCTCCATAACAAAGAAACATATCCTTAGTTCTTTTCAAGTACTTCAGGATATTCTTGACCGTTGTCCAGTGTTCCATTCCTGGATCACTTTGATATCTGCTAGTCAAACTAACAGCATGTGCTATATCCGGTCTAGTACATAGCATGGCATACATGATAGAGCCTACTGCCGAGGCATAGGGGATCTGACTCATCCTTTCTCTTTCTTCTGCCGTAGCCGGACCTTGAGTCTTACTCAAGACCTTGCCTGGTAACATAGGTAAGAATCCTTTCTTACTTTCATCCATTCTAAACTTCTTTAGAATCTTGTCCAGGTATGTACTCTGTGATAGCCCTATTAGACGTCTTGATCTATCTCTATAAATCTTGATGCCTAATATGTACGATGCTTCACCAAGGTCTTTCATTGAAAAACTATTATTCAAATAACCTTTTACACTGCTTAATAGTTCTATATCATTCACAATCAATAATATGTCATCTACATATAATATCAGGAACGCTACAGAGCTCCCACTCACTTTCTTGTAAATACAGGCCTCGCTATGACACTGTATAAACCCGAAATCTTTGATCACCTTATCAAAGCGTCGGTTCCAACTTCTGGATACTTGCTTCAGTCCATAAATTGAACGCTGAAGTTTGCACACCTTGTCAGCATTTTTAGGATCGACAAAACCTTTGGGTTGTACCATATACAACTCTTCCTCAATGTCTCCATTAAGGAACGCCGTTTTGACATCCATATGCCAAATCTCATAATCGAAAAATGCAGCTATTGCTAACAAAATCCTCACAGACTTTAGCTTCGCTACATGTGAGAAAGTCTCATCGTAGTCAACACCTTGAATTTGTCGGAAACCCTTTGCAACAAGTCGAGCTTTATAGACAGTAATATTACCATCAGCATTTGTTTTTCTTTTGAAGATCCATTTATTTTCGACAGCCTTGCGGCTATCAGGTAAGTCTACTAAAGTACATACTTTGTTATCATACATGGATCCCATTTCGGATTTCATGGCTTCTTGCCATTTGTTGGAATCTGGGCTCATCATCGCTTCTTCATACGTCGCAGGGTCCTCATCATCGTTGTCCACAATCATGACATTTAGACAAGGATCATACCAATCAGGAGTGGCACGTTCCCTTGTCGATCTGCGAGGTTCAGTAGCTATCTCGTTTGAAGTTTCATGATCATTATCATTAGCTTCCTCTGTCGCCGGTGTAGACGGTACAGGAACAACTTCCGGTACTGCGCTACTCTGATCAACGACTGAAGATTCAGTAATCTCGTCGAGTTCTACTTTTCTTCCAGTCACTTCTTTAGTGAGAAATTCTTTCTCAAGAAAGGTTCCGTTCTTAGCAACAAAGATTTTGCCTTCGGATCTGTGATAGAAAGTGTACCCTATAGTTTCCTTAGGGTATCCTATGAGGACGCATTTCTCCGCTTTGGGTTCTAGCTTGTCCGGTTGTAACTTTTTTACATAGGCTTCGCAACCCCAAACTTTAAGGAACGGCAGGTTAGGTTTCTTGTTAAACAATAACTCATACGGTGTCGTTTCAACGGATTTTGATGGTGCTCTATTTAAAGTGAATGCGGCTGTCTCTAATGCATAACTCCAAAATGATAACGGAAAATCAGTAAGAGACATCATAGAACGAACCATATCTAAGAGAGTTCGATTACGACGTTCGGACACACCGTTTCGTTGTGGTGTTCCCGGCGGTGTCAATTGTGAAAGTATTCCGCATTTCTTTAAATGCATGCCAAACTCATAACTCAGATATTCACCTCCGCGATCAGATCGTAGAAATTTAATCTTCTTGTTACGTTGATTTTCTACTTCACTTTGGAATTCCTTAAACTTCTCGAAAGTTTCGGATTTATGTTTCATGAAATAGATATACCCATATCTACTCAGATCATCTGTGAAGGTTAGAACATAACGATAACCACTGCGCGAGGCTACACTCATTGGTCCGCATACATCGGTATGTATGATTTCCAATAATTCTGTAGCTCGCTCCATAATACCGGAGAATGGAGTCTTAGTCATTTTCCCCATTAGACATGCTTCGCATCTATCAAGTGACTCAAAGTCAAGTGATTCAAGTAATCCATCGGTATGGAGTTTCTTCATGCGTTTCACTCCAATATGACCAAGACGACAGTGCCACATATAAGTAGAATTATCATTCAATTTAATTCGCTTAGCATCAATGTTATGAATATGTGTATCACTACTATCGAGATCTAACAGAAATAAACCATTCTTTTCAGGTGCTCGACCATAAAAGATATTATTCATAAAAATAGAACAACCATTATTCTCAGGCTTGAATGAATAACCGTCTTGCATTAAACAAGATCCAGATATAATGTTCATGCTCAACGCGGGTACAAAATAACAATTATTGAGGTTTAAAACTAATCGCGAAGGTAGATGTAGAGGGAGTGTGCCGACAGCGATCACATCGACTTTGGATCCATTTCCAACGCGCATTGTCACTTCATCCTTCAATAGTCTTCGTTTATTCTTTAGTTCCTATTTCGAGTTACAAATATGAGCAACCGAACCAGTATCAAATACCCAGGTACTAGTACGAGAACCAGTAAGATAAACATCTATAACATGTATATCAGATATACCTTCTTTCTTCTTCTTGACAAGGCCGCTCTTCAGATCAGCCAAATACTTGGAGCAATTACGCTTCCAGTGTCCCTTCTCCTTGCAGTAATAGCACTCAGCATCAGGCTTAGGGCTAGTCTTAGGTTTCACAGGAGGCGTGGCAGCTTTCTTGCCACCCTTCTTGAATTTGCCTTTAGACTTGCCCTGTTTCTTGAAACTGGTGGTCTTGTTGACCATCAACACTTGGTGCTCTTTCTTGATCTCAATCTCAGCAGCTTTAAGCATGGAGAAGAGTTCAGGTAACTCTTTGTTCATGTTCTGCATATTGTAGTTCATCACAAAGTTCTTGTAACTAGGTGGCAGTGATTGAAGGATACGATTAATCCCCAGTCTGTTAGGAATAACTATTTCCAAGTCACTGAGTTTCTTCGCATGCCCAGTCATAACGAGCATGTGCTCACTAACGGAGCTACCCTCTTCCATCATGCAACTGAAGAAGTGTTTCGATGCTTCATAGCACTCCACGGCCACATGAGTTTCAAAGATAGTTTTCAACTCATTGATCAACTCATGTGGATCGTGGTGCTCAAAACGTTTTTGAAGATCGGCTTCCAGACTGCATAGAATGGCACACTGAACTTGAGAGTACCGAGTTTTCTGAGTCGCGTAAACATTCTTTACTTCATCGGTTTCAGTTTCTGCATGAGGGTCACCTAGCGGTGCATCAAGCACATATTGCAGGTTTCCACCAGCGAGGAAAATCCTCACATGATAGAACCAGTCGGTAAAGTTGCTACCGTTGCTCTTAAGCTTTTCTTTCTCTAGGAACTGGATAAAATTGATTGGGGACGCCATATCTACAACATATATTTGCAATAGTTTAGACTAATGTTTATGACAAATTGAGTTCAAATTTTAATTTAACAAAATTAAAAACTAGGTGAACTCCCACTCAAAACAATATCCCTCGAATTGTCTTAGTGATCACACGGACCAAATCCACCACACCAAGTCCGATCATCACGAGACAAGATGTAACTTCAATGGCGAACATTCAAAGTGTTCATCATATCAATCATATGATTCATGCTCTACCTTTCGGTATCACGTGTTCCGAGATCATGTCTGTACATGCTAGGCTCGTCAAGGCAACCTTAGTATCCGCATGTGCAAAACTGACTTGCACCCGTTGTATGCACTTGTTGATTCTATCACACCCGATCATCACGAGATGCTTCGAAACGACAAGTCTTGGCAACGGTGCTACTAAGGATGAACACTTTATTATCTTGATATTTTAGTGAGAGGGATCATCTTATAATGCTACCGTCGCGATCTAAGCAAAATAAGATGCATAAAAGGATTAACATCACATGCAGTTCATATGTGATATGATATGGCCCCTTTGTCTTTGCGCCTTTGATCTTCATCTCCAAAGCACGGACATGATATCCATCATCAACGGGCATGATCTCCATCATCGTCGGCGTAGCGTCAAGGTCAATGGCGCCGTCTTCATGATTGTTCTCCCATGTAGCAACTATTACAACTTCTTTGAAATACTACTCAACATGAAATTTAAAAACAACCATAAGGCTCTTGCCGGTTGCCACAATACAATAATGATCATATCATACATATTCATCATCACATTATGGCCATATCACAACACCAAACCCTGCAAAAACAAGTTAGACGTCTCTAATTTGGTTTGCATATTTTACGTGGTTTAGGGTTTTCGAGTGAGATCTAATCTACCTACGAACGTGAACCACAACGGTGATACTAGTGTTGTCAATAGAAGAGTAAATTGAATCTTCACTATAGTAGGAGAGACAGACACCCGCAAAGCCACTTATGCAATACAAGTTGCATGTCGAGCGTGGAGCAAATCTCATGAACGCGGTCATGTAAAGTTAGCCCGAGGCGCTTCATCCCACTATGCCACAAAGATGCAAAGTACTCAAACTAAAGACAACATAAGCATCAACACCCACAAAACAATTGTGTTCTACTCGTGCAACCATCTATGCATAGACACGGCTCTGATACCACTGTAGGGATTCGTTGCATAGAAAATAAAAAAATTCCTACCGCGAGAACGCAATCCAAGCCAAGATGCAATCTAGAAGATGGGAGCAACGAGGGGATGAACGAGTCCCACCCTTGAAGATTTCCAAAGCCTACAAGATGAGGCTCTTGTTGCTGTGGTAGATGATCACTTGCCGCTTTCAAAAGCGCGTAGAAGATCTTGATGGTGTGATGACCCACAAGTATAGGGGGTGTATCGTAGTACTTTCGATAAATAAGAGTGTCGAACCCAACGAGGAGCAGAAGGTGTTGACAAGCAGTTTCGATGAAGGATTCACTGTAAATGCTCACAGACAAGTATTCAGGGGGTTTTGATATAGCAGATAAATTAAGTACGAGTAAGTAAAATGCGAGAGAAATAATTGCAGCGAGTGGCCCAATCCTTTTTAGCACAAAGGACAAGCCGGTTTGTTTACTTATAATGACCAAACGTTCTTGAGGACACACGGGAATTTAGTCTAATGCTTTCGCTTCATATAGCTGATTAATCTTCATTGTTTTGATAAGTGTTATGTGGGTGAACCTATGCTAATGCACCGCCCTTCCTAGGACTAATACATACTTGTGATTATAACCCGTGCAAGCATTCGCAACTACAAGAAAGTAATTAAGATAAATCTAACCACAGCCTTAAACTCTGAGATCCTGCTATCCCTCCTGCATCGATATACCAACGGGGGTTTAGGTTTCTGTCACTCCGGCAACCCCGCAATTGGCAACTGAATACAAGATGTATTCCCCTAGGCCCATAAAGGTGAAGTATCATGTAGTCGACGTTCACATGACACCACTAGAAGAATAACACCATAACTTAAATATCAAACCATTGAATATTACCGAACATAATTCACTACTAACATTTAGACTTCACCCATGCCTCAAGAACTAAACGAACTACTCACGAGACATCATATGGAACATGATCAGAGGTGATATGATGATGAATAACAATCTGAACATAAACCTTGGTTCAATGGTTTCACTCAATAGCATCAATAACAAGTAGAAATCAATACCGGGAGAGTTTCCCCTATCAAACAATGAAGATTCAACCCTAATTGTTACAGCGGTGACGAGGTGCAGCGGTGGAGATGGCGGTGATGATGATGGAGATGATGGTGATGATGATCCCAATGATGATCAGCTCGATGGCGGTGACGATGGCGTCGATTTCCCCCTCCGGGAGGGAATTTCCCCGGCAGATTTTAGCCTACCGGAGAGCTCTTTTCTCTCTGGTGTTTTCCGCCCCGCAGAGGCGGCTGTGACCCTTCGCGACTATTCTGTGGAGCTTAGGTTTTTGGGACGAAGGAGTACGCAAAGGAGAGGAGGCAGAGGGGGTTGTGGGCCCCCTCCCCACATGGCGGCGTGGCCAGGCCTGGGCCCGCGCCGGCCTATGGGGGGCCCATGGCGGCCCTCCTCGGCTCCTCCTTTTGGCTGTTGCCGTCTTCTGGAAAAATAAGATTTTTCATATAATTTTCGTCAATTGTTGATCTTCCGAAATATTGCATTCTGATGGCGCTTTTTCCAGCCGAATCCTGGCTCCGGTGTGCAATTCTCCCATAATCATGAAACATGCAAAATAGATGAAATAACATAAGTATCATCTCTAAATATGAAATATATCAATGAATAACAGTAAATTATGATATAAAATAGTGATGCAAAATGGACGTATCAACTTCCCCCAAGCTTAGAATTCGCTTGTCCCCAAGCGAAACTGAAGTCGGTAAACAAGACCACATGTTTATGGAGTGAAGAGTCGATAAACCAAATACGGACAAGAAGCATCATATTAAATCACACAAGACATTCTAGTGAACGACTCCCTCATATAATTCAACTTGAAACAAGTAGAAGGTAATCACAAACAAAGGTGCATAAGAAATCATAATTGGTGATGGCAAACTTCGTTCTTGGTCAGAGAACAATTAACAGATTGTACTTATCTAACAAGCAGCGCTCTTATGTTAAAGTTTATATGGAACAACTTGCATGCTCAATCATAATAATCTCCTCATAATCATTGATAACTTTCAAGCTATATTCATTCAGATAAAACTTGTACTAAACAAGGAAGAGCAAAAGGCATGATTAAGCAGATCACAATATAAATGGTTTGATCACAACAACTCAATTGCTTGCGTAAGATGGAGGGAAATAGGTTTACTGACTCAACATAAAGTAAAAGATAGGCCCTTCGCAGAGGGAAGCAGGGATTAAATCATGTGCTAGAGCTTTTTTCAGTTTTGAAATCATATAAAGAGAATAAAAGTAAAATTTTGAGAGGTGTTTGTTGTTGTCAACGACTGGTAGCAGGTACTCTAACCCCCTTGCCAGACAAACTCTCGAAGAGCGGCTCCCATGATATTTTATTTTTGGCTGACACTCCTTCCAACCTTTGCTTTCACAAAACATGGCTAACCGAATCCTCGGGTGCCTTCCAATCATTCACATACCATGAAGGAGTGTCTATTTATTTTAGTTTTATTTAGAGATAACACTCCTCCCCACCTTTGCTTTCTCAAACCATGGCTAACCGAATCCTCGGGTGCCTTCCAACAATCACATACCATGGAGGAGTGTCTATTTGTTAATTAATTGGGGCTGTGAACCCCGTTGCCAGCCCTTTTTGCAAAATTATTGGATAAGCGGATGAAGCCACTAGTCCATTGGTGAAAGTTGCCCAACAAGATTGAAAGATAAAACACCACATACTTCCTCATGAGCTATAAAACATTGACACAAATAAAAGATAATAAATTTTGAATTGTTTAAAGGTAGCACATGAAGTATTTACTTGGAATGGCAGGAAATACCACATAGTAGGTAGTTATGGTGGACACTGATGGCATAGGTTTTGGGTTACAGTTTGGATGCACGAGAAGCATTCCCTCTCAGTACAGGTCTTTGGCTAGCAAGGTTGATTAGCAAGCATAAGAGTTGAGGAAAACAAACAAATATACATGTGATAGAAACAATCATGCATCTTCCTTGTAAGCACAAACAATATTAAACTTCAGAATAATAAGCTAAGAGCTAACAAGAAAGAAAGACAATGAAACAACATATCTACATGTATTTCTCTTCTACTTAAACCTCAAAGTGTTGTTGCTATTGACCAATGCTAAGTTTGCCAAAACCAAATAGATTTACTCAATGCTCCCAAAGTGATACCAATACTAACAACAAGATCAATCATATAATAGATATTGCAAACTAAAATAAAATGTGCAATATGTAAATGATAAGACTTCTCATTAATATTCCATAACGATAACTCACACCAAGGGATACATAGACAACCAACTAAAGAGAGATACTTCCACACTACAACCCACCTTATATGATAACTTCCCTACTCATGATATGACTCTACTTGATAGTAAAAAGTAAAAGATAGTGATGATGTGATACCGCGGCACTCCCCCAAGCTTGGAATAAACCAAGGGGATGTCAATACCGATGATGAATTACTCCTTTGGCGGTGGTGTTGATGATGGGACAACCTCGCTGGGAGTGAGGAACCGCTCTAGCATTCTTCGAAGTCGGTGATTCTCCTCCTGAAGTATCTCCACTTCCCTTCTCAGAGCACGGTATTGATCACAAAACTCATCGGTGACCCGTAGAGCTTCTTCCAAAACAGGGAAAGAGTTGAGGCTAGGAGCAGGTGGTAAGGGTCCCTGCAAGTTATGAGAAAAAGAACGTCGAGTGTCAACAGATCCCACCAAGATTTGCTTACTTCCAACAGCTTGTTGCTCTCGTTTTGACGAGATCTTCTTCACTTCTTCCTCCGAAAGCCCCTTGCCCTTGTTGTTGGAGACCATGGTGCTTCTAGATCAAAGACAGATCCTGGCAGAAAACAGCTCGAAACAAAACACGTCGAGAAAATGATATACGGGCATCCAGGGGTCCGGGGGATTATATAGAAGAATTTTTTTACGACAGAAGGACAGTACCAGGTCAAACCAGAGTCGGAGAGGGGCAACGAGGGGCCCTCCTCATAGGGCGGCGCGGCCAGGCTAGGGCCCGTGCCGGCCTATGGGGGCACGCCCTCGTGCGTCCCCTCCACTCCGTTTCGATCTCGTAATTTTTCATATTTTCCAAAAACAGTAAAAACATTGTTCGGAAAGTTAAACGCGGACTTTTTATTACCAGTACTGTTACCTATTCAAAGTCGAACTCTGCAGAACTACAATTTGACCTTTGATGAAAGCTTCCGGAGTCACCACTCGAATAACATCAACATCTTCATTATAAGAATCTCCAGAGATATAATGCTTGAGTCTTTGTCCGTTCACCACTTGTGTGGCATCGCCTTGCAGAGAGCTAATTTTAATTGCTCCTGAATGATACACCTCCACAATGACATATGGTCCTTACCATTTTGAGAGTAATTTCCCTGCAAAAAATCTGAGACGAGACCGATACAATAGGACTTTATCCCCAACATTAAATTCTCTTTTGATAATTCTTCTATCATGCCATTTCTTAACTTTCTCTTTAAAGAGTTTAGCATTTTCATAAGCTTCACTTCTCCATTCATCTAGAGAACTCAATTGTAGCAACCTTTTCTTACCGGTAAGTTTAGGATCTTTATTTAGTTCTCTTACAGCCCAATAAGCTTTGTGCTCTAGCTCTAAAGGTAAATAACAAGCTTTTCCATAAACCATTTTATAAGGTGACATTCCCATAGGATTTTTATAAGCAGTTCTATAAGCCCATAGTGCTTCCTTCAATTTACTAGCCCAATTCTTTCTAGATTTATTAACAGTCTTTTGCAAGATAGATTTAATCTCTCTATTTGATAATTCTACTTGCCCACTAGTTTGAGGGTGATAAGCAGAAGCAATTCTATGATTAATACCATATTTAGCAAGAGTTTTTCTAAAACCACCGTGAATAAAATGAGAACCTCCATCAGTCATGAGATATCTAGGAACTCCAAATCTAGGAAAAATAATATCTAAAAGCATTCTTAAAGAGGTCTCACCATCAGCACTTTTTGTGGGTATGGCTTCCACCCATTTAGTAACATAATCAACAACGACAAGTATATGAGTGTTACCTTCTGAAGAAGGGAAAGGTCCCATGAAGTCAAATCCCCAACAATCAAATGGTTCAATAACAAGAGTATAATTCATAGGCATTTCATTGCGTCTGGAGATATTACCAACCCTTTGACATTCATCACAAGATAAAATAAACTTCCTTGCATCTTTGAAGAGAGTTGGCCAATAAAAACCTGATTGTAGAACCTTTTGCGCAGTTCTATCTCCGGCGTGGTGTCCTCCATAAGCACTACCATGACATTTACTCAATATCTCTTGTTGTTCATATTCGGGAACACATATTCGCAGAATACCATCCACTCCTTCTTTATATAAGTGTGGGTCATCCCAAAAATAATGCCTCAAGTCATAAAAGAATTTCCTCCTTTGCTGAGCTGAAAAGGTTGGAGGCAAGTACTTGGAAACAATAAAGTTAGCATAATCAGCATACCAAGGACTATCTCGCGAGCTCACCTTTATTACAGCCAATTGTTCATTTGGAAAACTATCATTAACAGGAACAGGATCATAAGCAATATTTTCCAATCTAGACAAATTATCAGCAACAGGATTATCAGCACCTTTCCTATCTATAATATGCAAATCAAATTCTTGCAACAAAAGCACCCATCTAATAAGCCTTGGCTTAGCATCTTTCTTTTGCATAAGGTATCTAATTACAGCATGATCAGTATGGATTGTAACTTTTGAATCAGCAATATAGGATCTGAACTTATCACAAGCAAAGACTACAGCTAACAATTCTTTGAGCGGTATCAAGAGTTTTACTAGCATAATGAATAACATTCAGTTTTTTATCTACTCGCTGTTCAGAACAGCACCTACAGCAAAATCACTAGCATCACACATAATTTCAAAAGGTAAGTTCCAATTAGGAGGTTCAACTATAGGAGCAGTTGTTAAGGCTTTCTTTAGAGTTTCAAAAGCTTCCTTACAATCATCATCAAAAACAAAAGGTACATCTTTTTGAAGAAGATTAGTAAGAGGTTTTGAAATCTTGGAAAAGTCTTTAATAAACCTCCTATAAAACCCAGCATGACCAAGAACACTACGAATACCTTTAACATCCCTAGGATAGGGCATCTTCTCAATTGCTTCCACTTTAGCTCTATCAACTTCAATACCTCTCTTGGAAATTTTATGTCCCAATACAATTCCTTCGTTAACCATAAAGTGGCATTTCTCCCAATTAAGAACAAGGTTAATTTCTTCACATCTCTACAAAACTTTATCAAGGTTTCGCAAGCAATTATCAAAGGAATTCCCATAGACAGAAAAATCATCCATGAATACCTCTACAATATTCTCACAAAAGCCATGAAAAATAGCAGACATGCATCTTTGAAAAGTAGCAGGAGCATTACATAAACCAAAAGGCATACGCCTATAAGCATAAGTTCCATAGGGACAAGTGAAAGTGGTTTTCTCTTGATCTTTAGTTTTAACAGCAATTTGTGAAAACCCAGAATAACCATCAAGAAAGCAAAAATGAGTATTTTTAGACAACCTTTCTAACATTTGATCAATAAAAGGTAAAGGGTAATGATCTTTCTTAGTAACTTTATTAACTTTTCGATAATCAATGCACATTCTATACCATACAACTACTCTTTGAGGAATGAGCTCATCATTATCATTAGGCACAACAGTCATTCCTCCTTTCTTAGGAACACAATGCACAGGACTAACCCATCTACTATCAGCAATAGGATATATAATACCAGCTTCAAGAAGTTTTAATACCTCATTCCTTACCACATCCTTCATCTTAGGGATTAGACGACGTTGATGCTCAACAACAGGCTTTGCATCATCTTCCATATTGATGGCATGTTGGAAAATAGAGGGAGAAATCCCCTTCAAGTCATCAAGAGTGTAGCCAATAGCTCCTCGGTGTTTCTTCAATATTTCCAATAACCTTTCTTCCTCAAACTCTGAAAGCTTAGAACTAATAATAACAGGATATATTTTCTTATCATCAATATGAGCATATTTAAGATTATCAGGCAATGGTTTTAAATCAAAAACAAGATCTTCCTTTGGTGGTGGTGTTGTACCTAGATCTTTGATACGTCTCAAACCTATCTATAATTTCTTATGTTCCATGCTACTTTTATGATGATACTCACATGTTTTATACACATTATATGTCATTATTATGCATTTTCCGGCACTAACCTATTAACGAGATGCCGAAGAGCCAGTTGCTGTTTTCTGCTGTTTTTGGTTTCAGAAATCCTAGTAAGGAAATATTCTCGGAATTGGACGAAATCAACGCCCAGGGGCCTATTTTCACACGAAGCTTCCAGAAGACCTAGGGGGAGACGAAGTGGGGCCACGGGGCGCCGCCACACTAGGGCGGCGCGGCCTACAGGGGGCCCGCACGGCCCTGGCGTGTGGGGCCCCCGTGACTCCTCCGACTCTGCCCTTCCGCCTACAAATAGCCTTCGTCGCGAAACCCCCAGTACCGAGAGCCACGATACGGAAAACCTTCCAGAGACGCCGCCGCCAATCCCATCTCAGGGGATTCAGGAGATCGCCTCCGGCACCCTGCCGGAGAGGGGAATCATCTCCCGGAGGACTCTACACCGCCATGGTCGCCTCCGGATTGATGAGTGAGTAGTTCACCCCTGGACTATGGGTCCATAGCAGTAGCTAGATGGTCGTCTTCTCCTTATGTGCTTCATTGTCGGATCTTGTGAGCTGCCTAACATGATCAAGATCATCTATCTGTAATGCTATATGTTGTGTTTGTTGGGATCCGATGGATAGAGAATACTATGTTATGTTGATTATCAATCTATTACTTATGTGTTGTTTATGATCTTGCATGCTCTCCGTTATTAGTAGAGGCTCTGGCCAAGTTTTTACTCTTAACTCCAAGAGGGAGTATTTATGCTCGATAGTGGGTTCATGCCTCCATTAAATCTGGGACAGTGACAGAAAGTTCTAAGGTTGTGGATGTGCTGTTGCCACTAGGGATAAAACATTGATGCTATGTCCGGGGATGTAGTTATTGATTACATTACGCACCATACTTAATGCAATTGTCTGTTGTTTGCAACTTAATACTGGAAGGGGTTCGGATGATAACCTGAAGGTGGACTTTTTAGGCATAGATGCATGCTGGATAGCGGTCTATGTACTTTGTCGTAATGCCCAATTAAATCTCACAATACTCATCATGTCATGTATGTGCATTGTCATGCTCTCTTTATTTGTCAATTGCCCAACTGTAATTTGTTCACCCAACATGCTATTTATCTTATGGGAGAGACACCTCTAGTGAACTGTGGACCCCGGTCCATTCTTTTTAATCGAATACAATCTACTGCAATACTTGTTTTACTGTTTTCTGCAAACAATCATCATCCACACTATACATCTAATGCTTTGTTACAGCAAGCCAGTGAGATTGACAACCTCACTGTTTCGTTGGGGCAAAGTACTTTGGTTGTGTTGTGCAGGTTCCACGTTGGCGCCGGAATCCCTAGTGTTGCGCCGCACTACATCTCGCCGCCATCAACCTTCAACGTGCTTCTTGGCTCCTACTGGTTCGATAAACCTTGGTTTCTTACTGAGGGAAAACTTGCTGCTGTACACATCATACCTTCCTCTTGGGGTTCCCAACAGACGAGTGTTTTACCGTCACAAGGAAGCTACTACGCCCACGTCAACTGTGCGCAAGCAGCTCTTTTTCTGGCGCCGTTGCCGGGGAGATCAAGACACGCTGCAAGGGGAGTCTCCACATCCCAATCTCTTTACTTTGTTTTTGTCTTGCTTTATTTTATTTACTACTTTGTTTGCTGCACTAAATCAAAACACAAAAAAATTAGTTGCTAGTTTTACTTTACTTGCTATCTTGTTTGCTATATTAAAAACACAAAAAAATTAGTTACTTGCATTTACTTTATCTAGTTTACTTTATTTACTATTGCTAAAATGAATACTCATGAAAATACTAAGTTGTGTGATTTCACAACCACAAATAATAATGATTTATTATGCACACCTATTGCTCCACCTGCTACTACAGCAGAATTCTTTGAAATTAAACATGCTTTACTGAATCTTGTTATGCGAGAGCAATTTTCTGGTGTTAGTTCTGATGATGCTGCTGCCCATCTCAATAATTTTGTTGAACTTTGTGAAATGCAAAAGTATAAAGATGTAGATGGTGACATAATAAAATTAAAATTGTTCCCTTTCTCACTAAGAGGAAGAGCTAAAGATTGGTTGCTATCTCTGCCTAAGAATAGTATTGATTCATGGACTAAATGCAAGGATGCTTTTATTGGTAGATATTATCCCCCTACTAAAATTATATCTTTGAGGAGTAGCATAATGAATTTTAAACAATTGGATACTGAGCACGTTGCACAAGCATGGGAAAGAATGAAATCTTTGGTTAAAAATTGCCCAACCCATGGACTGACTACTTGGATGATCATCCAAACCTTTTATGCAGGACTGAATTTTTCTTCGCAGAACCTATTGGATTCAGCTGCTGGAGGTACCTTTATGTCCATCACTCTTGGTGAAGCAACAAAGCTCCTTGATAATATGATGATAAATTACTCTGAATGGCACACGGAAAGAGCTCCACAAGGTAAGAAGGTAAATTCTATCGAAGAAACCTCTTCCTTGAGTGATAAGATTGATGCTATTATGTCTATGCTTGTGAATGATAGGACAAATATTGATCCTAATAATGTTCCGTTAGCTTCATTGGTTGCTCAAGAAGAACATGTTGATGTAAACTACATTAAAAATAATAATTTCAATAACAATGCTTACCGGAACAATTCTAGTAACAACTATAGGCCATATCCTTATAATAATGGTAACGGTTATGGTAATTCTTATGGGAATTCTTACAACAATAATAGGAATACACCCCCTGGACTTGAAGCTATGCTTAAAGAATTTATTAGTACACAAACTGCTTTTAACAAATCTGTTGAAGAAAAGCTTGGGAAAATTGATATACTTGCTTCTAAAGTTGATAGTCTTGCTACTGATGTTGATCTTTTGAAATTGAAAGTTATGCCTAATAGGGATAATGAAAATAAAATTGTTACTACAGCAAATGCCATCCAAGTTAGAATTAATGAGAATATAAGATTAATGGCTGAACTGCATGCTAGGTGGGAAAGAGAAGAAAATGAAAAACTAGCTAAAGAGAATAATGTAGCTAAAGTTTGGACTATTACTACCACTAGCAATGCTAATGCTACACATGTTGCTGCACCTCCTACTATCAATGGTAAAAGAATTAGTGTAGGCAATGTTTCCACTTCTAATGCAAAGCGCGAAAAACTACCTGAAACTGCTAAAGCTCATTTGAAATCGCTCGTGATAAAACTGCTGAAATTTTTTCCAACATTGGGGACAATGATCCCATTGCTTTAGATCATAATGGTTTAGATTTTGATGATTGCCACATCTCTGAAGTTATAAAGTTCTTACAAAAACTTGCTAAGAGTCCTAATGCTAGTGCTATAAATTTGGCTTTCACGAAACATATTACAAATGCTCTCATAAAAGCTAGAGAAGAGAAACTAAATCGCGAAACTTCTATCCCTAGGAAGCTAGAGGATGGTTGGGAGCCCATCATTAAGATGAAGGTCAATTACTTTGATTGTAATGCTTTATGTGATCTTGGTGCAAGTATTTCCGTTATGCCTAAGAAAATCTATAATATGCTTGACTTGCCACCATTGAAAAATTGTTATTTGGATGTTAATCTTGCTGATAATTCTACGAAGAAACCTTTGGGGAGAGTTGATATGGTTCGTATTATGGTTAACAATAACCTTGTCCCCGTTGATTTTGTTGTCTTGGATATTGAATGCAATGCATCTTGTCCCATTATATTGGGAAGACCTTTTCTTCGAACTGTTGGTGCTATCATTGATATGAAGGAAGGTAATATTAAATATCAATTTCCTCTAAAGAAAGGTATGGAACACTTCCCTATAAAGAGAATGAAGTTACCTTTTGATTCTATTATTAGAACAAATTATGATGTTGACACTTCGTCTCTTGATTATACTTGATACACACTTTCTGCGCCTAGCTGAAAGGCGTTAAAGAAAAGCGCTTATGGGAGACAACCCATGTTTTTACTACAGTACTTTTGTTTTATATTTGAGTCTTGGAATTTGTTTACTAGTGTAGAAACCTCTCCTTATCTTAGTTTTATTGCATTATTGTGCCAAGTAAAGTCTCTAATAGAAGGATGAAACTAGATTTGGATTACTGCAGAAACAGTTTTCTTTGCTGTCACGAATCTGGGTCTAATTCTCTCTAGGTAACTCAGAAAATTATGCCAATTTACGTGAGTGATCCTCAGATATGTACGCAACTTTCATTAGTTTTAAGTTTTCTCATCTGAGCAAGTCTGGTGCCTGTTAAAAATACGTCTTTACGAACTGTTCTGTTTTGACAGATTCTGCCTTTTATTTCGCATTGCCTGTTTTGTCATGCTTGATGGATTTTTCGATTCCATTGACTTTCAGTAGCTTTGTGCAATGTCCAGAAGTATAAAGAATGATTGTGTCACCTCTGAATATGTGAATTTTGATTATGCACTAACCCTCTAATGAGTTTGTTTTGAGTTTGATGTGGAGGAAGTTTTCAAGGATCAAGAGAGGAGGATGATATACACTATGATCAAGGAGAGTGAAAGCTCTAATCTTGGGGATGCCCCGGTGGTTCACCCCTGCATATATCAAGAAGACTCAAGCGTCTAAGCTTGAGGATTCCCAAGGCATCCCCTTCCTCATCGACAACATTATCAGGTTCCTCTAGTGAAACTATATTTTTTATTCCATCACATCTTATGTACTTTGCTTGGAGCGTCGGTTTGTTTTTGTTTTTTGTTTTTGTTTTGTTTGAATAAAATGGATCCTAGCATTCAATGTGTGGGAGAGAGATATGCTCCGCTGTTGCATATGGACAAATATGTCCTTAGGCTTTACTCATAGTATTCATGGCGAAAGTTTCTTCTTCGTTAAATTGTTATATGGTTGGAATTGGAAAATGATACATGTAGTAATTGCTAAAATGTCTTGGATAATGTGATACTTGGCAATTGTTGTGCTCATGTTTAAGCTCTTGCATCATATACTTTGCACCTATTAATGAAGAAATACATAGAGCATGCTAAAATTTGGTTTGCATAATTGGTCTCTCTAAGGTCTAGATAATTTCTAGTATTGAGTTTGAACAACAAGGAAGACGGTGTAGAGTCTTATAATGTTTACAATATGTCTTTTATGTGAGTTTTGCTGCACCGCTTCATCCTTGTGTTTGTTTCAAATAACCTTGCTAGCCTAAACCTTGTATCGAGAGGGAATACTTCTCATGCATCCAAAATCCTTGAGCCAACCACTATGCCATTTGTGTCCACCATACCTACCTACTACATGGTATTTCTCTGCCATTCCAAAGTAAATTGCTTGAGTGCTACCTTTAAAATTTCCATTCTTTATCTTTGCAATATATAGCTCATGGGACAAATAGCTTAAAAACTATTGTGGTATTGAATATGTACTTATGCACTTTATCTCTTATTAAGTTGCTTGTTGAGCGATAACCATGTTTCTGGGGACGCCATCAACTACTCTTTGTTGAATATCATGTGAGTTGCTATGCATGTCCGTCTTGTCTGAAGTAAGGGAGATTTACCACTCATTTAATGGTTAGAGCATGCATAATGTTAGAGAAGAACATTGGGCCGCTAACTAAAGCCATGAATCATGGTGGAAGTTTCAGTTTTGGACATATATCCTCAATCTCATATGAGAACATTAATTGTTGCTACATGCTTATGCATTAAAGAGGAGTCCATTATATGTTGTCTATGTTGTCCCGGTATGGATGTCTAAGTTGAGAATAATCAAAAGCGAGAAATCCAATGCGAACTTTCTCCTTAGACCTTTGTACAGGCGGCATAGAGGTACCCCTTTGTGACACTTGGTTAAAGCATGTGTATTACGATGATAATCCCGGTAATCCAAGCTAATTAGGACAAGGTGCGGGCACTATTAGTATACTATGCATGAGGCTTGCAACTTGTAGGATATAATTTACATAACACATATGCTTTATTACTACCGTTGACAAAATTGTTTCTTGTTTTCAAAACCAAAGCTCTAGCACAAATATAGCAATCAATGCTTCCCTCTGCGAAGGGCCTTTCTTTTACTTTTATGTTGAGTCAGTTCACCTATCTCTCTCCACCTCAAGAAGCAAACACTTGTGTGAACTGTGCATTGATTCCTACATACTTGCATATTGCACTTGTTATATTACTTTACATTGACAAATATCCATGAGATATACATGTTACAAGTTGAAAGCAACCGCTGAAACTTCATCTACCTTTGTGTTGCTTCAATACCTTTACTTTGAATTATTGCTTTATGAGTTAACTCTTATGCAAGACTTATTGATGCTTGTCTTGAAGTACTATTCAAGAAAAGTCTTTGCTTTATGATTCAATTGTTTACTCATGTCATTTACCATTGTTTCAAATCGCTGCATTCATTACATGTGCTTACAATAGTATTGATCAAGGTTATGTTGGTAGCATTGTCACTAAGAAATTATCTTTGTTATCGTTTACCTACTCGGGACGAGTAGGAACAAAGCTTGGGGATGCTTGATACGTCTCAAACGTATCTATAATTTCTTATGTTCCATGCTACTTTTATGATGATACTCACATGTTTTATACACATTATATGTCATTATTATGCATTTTCCGGCACTAACCTATTAACGAGATGCCGAAGAGCCAGTTGCTGTTTTCTGCTGTTTTTGGTTTCAGAAATCCTAGTAAGGAAATATTCTCGGAATTGGACGAAATCAACGCCCAGGGGCCTATTTTCACACGAAGCTTCCAGAAGACCTAGGGGGGAGACGAAGTGGGGCCACGGGGCGCCGCCACACTAGGGTGGCGCGGCCTACAGGGGGCCCGCGTGGCCCTGGCGTGTGGGGCCCCCGTGACTCCTCCGACTCTGCCCTTCCGCCTACAAATAGCCTTCGTCGCGAAACCCCCAGTACCGAGAGCCACGATACGGAAAACCTTCCAGAGACGCCGCCGCCGCCAATCCCATCTCAGGGGATTCAGGAGATTGCCTCCGGCACCCTGCCGGAGAGGGGAATCATCTCCCGGAGGACTCTACACCGCCATGGTCGCCTCCGGATTGATGAGTGAGTAGTTCACCCCTGGACTATGGGTCCATAGCAGTAGCTAGATGGTCGTCTTCTCCTTATGTGCTTCATTGTCGGATCTTGTGAGCTGCCTAACATGATCAAGATCATCTATCTGTAATGCTATATGTTGTGTTTGTTGGGATCCGATGGATAGAGAATACTATGTTATGTTGATTATCAATCTATTACTTATGTGTTGTTTATGATCTTGCATGCTCTCCGTTATTAGTAGAGGCTCTGGCCAAGTTTTTACTCTTAACTCCAAGAGGGAGTATTTATGCTCGATAGTGGGTTCATGCCTCCATTAAATGCAGGACGATGTGAGAAAGTTCTAAGGTTGTGGATGTGCTGTTGCCACTAGGGATAAAACATTGATGCTATGTCCGAGGATGTAGTTATTGATTACATTACGCACCATACTTAATGCAATTGTCTGTTGTTTGCAACTTAATACTGGAAGGGGTTCGGATGATAACCTGAAGGTGGAATTTTTAGGCATAGATGCATGCTGGATAGCGGTCTATGTACTTTGTCGTAATGCCCAATTAAATCTCACAATACTCATCATGTCATGTATGTGCATTGTCATGCTCTCTTTATTTGTCAATTGCCCAACTGTAATTTGTTCACCCAACATGCTATTTATCTTATGGGAGAGACACCTCTAGTGAACTGTGGACCCCGGTCCATTCTTTTTAATCGAATACAATCTACTGCAATACTTGTTTTACTATTTTCTGCAAACAATCATCATCCACACTATACATCTAATCCTTTGTTACAGCAAGCCGGTGAGATTGACAACCTCACTATTTCGTTGGGGCAAAGTACTTTGGTTGTGTTGTGCAGGTTCCACGTTGGCGCCGGAATCCCTAGTGTTGCGCCGCACTACATCTCGCCGCCATCAACCTTCAACGTGCTTCTTGGCTCCTACTGGTTCGATAAACCTTGGTTTCTTACTGAGGGAAAACTTGCTGCTGTACACATCATACCTTCCTCTTGGGGTTCCCAACAGACGAGTGCTTTACCGTCACAAGGAAGCTACTACGCCCACGTCAACTGTGCGCAAGCAATCTTCAACCGGTAAATCATGCTTAAGAATAGGTTGACGAAGGAAAATTTCATCAAGCTCATTCCTTTCTTCCCTAAAGACTTCACTCTCACTATTTTCCAAATGTTGCTGCAAAGGATTATTAGGAGCAAGAGCAATAGATGCACATTGTTCAACTCTAAAATCATTATTAGGCAAATCAGCTTTATAAGGAGTTTTGGCAAATTTAGAAAAATTAAACTCATAAGATTCACCAGCAAATTTAGTCACAATTTTCTCTTTCTTGCAATCTATAACAGCTCCACAAGTATTTAGAAAAGGTCTACCAAAAATGATAGGACAATACTTACTAGCAGCAGAACCAAGTACCAAAAAGTCAGCAGGATATTTAATCTTACCACATAGAACTTCCACATCCCGAACAATACAAATTGGGGAAATAGTTTCTCTATTAGCTAGCCGAATAACCACATCAATATCTTCAAGTTCACAAGAACCAATTTCATGCATGATCTCTGTGTAAAGCTCATAAGGAATGGCACTAATACTTCAACCAATATCGCATAAACCATAATAACAGAGAGCATAGGAACACTGGTTTTCTTAGACTTATTAGGATGTGAAACAATATTAGAAGCATCTTCACAGAAAATAATATGACCATCTTCTACATTTTCAATCACAAGATCTTTAACTATTGCAATAGCAGGTTCAACCTTTATTTGCTCTTCAGGTTCTATAGGTTTCTTTTCACTTTTATTAACCGCACTATTTATAACAGAATACTCCTTCATTTTAGCAGGGAAAGGAGTTTTTTCAATATAAGCTTCAGGAAGAACATGATCAATAGTTTCAATTACAACACATTTATTTATAGATGAATCAGTTTTATCTTTATACGGTTCATGATACTTATCAAAATTCTTCCTAGGCAATTCAAAATGAGAGGCAAAGGCTTTATAAAAATTTGCAACGACTTGAGAATCAAGACCATAAATAGCACTCATATTACGAAATTTATCAGTATCCATAAAAGTTTCAATGCATTTATAATCATAGTTTATACCTGACTCTCTACCTTTGTCATTCTCCCATCCTTTAGTATTCTCCTGAATCTGATCAAGAAGGTCTCTTTTAAACTCTTCTTTGTTGCGTGTAAATGATCCAGAACAAGAAGTATCCAGCAAGGTTTTATCTTGAAAAGAAAGCCTTGCATAGAAATTATCAATGATGATATTACCAGGAAGCTCATGAATGGGGCATTTGAGCATTAAAGACTTCAATATCCCCCATGCTTGGGCAATACTCTCTACATCATGAGGCTAGAAATTATATATGCGGTTCCGGTCTTTGTGAATTTCACTTGGAGGATAGAATTTAGAATAAAATAGAGGCACAATATCCTTCCAATCAAGAGAATCCCCATTATTCAGTAATTTATACCAATGCGCCGCTTTACCAGACAGCGATATAGAGAATAGTTTCTTCCTAACTTCATCCATAGCAATACCTGCACACTTGAATAAACCGCATAACTCATGTAAAAACAGTAAATGATCTCCACGATGGACAGTTCCATCCCCTTCATAGCGGTTATCCACAACACGTTCAATAATTTTCATAGGTATTTTGTATGGAACCTCTTTCTCACCTGGCGCCTCATCCACTACCTTTGCGGTAGTAGTAGATTTTCCAAATAAAAATTCAAGAGAAGATCTCTCCATAATGAATTATAGCAACAGGCAGAAATAAAATCAGCACGTACAGTAAAAGTTTCCCTTACCAATTCCACTTACCAATAGCGCTTCACTCCCCGGCAACGGCGCCAGAAAATAGTCTTGATGACCCACAAGTATAGGGGGTGTATCGTAGTACTTTCGATAAATAAGAGTGTCGAACCCAACAAGGAGCAGAAGGTGTTGACAAGCAGTTTCGATGAAGGATTCACTGTAAATGCTCACAGACAAGTATTCAGGGGGTTTTGATATAGCAGATAAATAAAGTACGAGTAAGTAAAATGCGAGAGAAATAATTGCAGCGAGTGGCCCAATCCTTTTTAGCACAAAGGACAAGCCGGTTTGTTTACTTATAATGACCAAACGTTCTTGAGGACACAGGGGAATTTAGTCTAATGCTTTCGCTTCATATAGCTGATTAATCTTCATTGTTTTGATAAGTGTTATGTGGGTGAACCTATGCTAATGCACCGCCCTTCCTAGGACTAATACATACTTGTGATTATACCCCTTGCAAGCATCCGCAACTACAAGAAAGTAATTAAGATAAATCTAACCACAGCCTTAAACTCTGAGATCCTGCTATCTCTCCTGCACGATATACCAACGGGGGTTTAGGTTTCTGTCACTCCGGCAACCCCGCAATTGGCAACCGAATACAGGATGTATTCTCCTAGGCCCATAAAGGTGAAGTATCATGTAGTCGACATTCACATGACACCACTAGAAGAATAACACCATAACTTAAATATCAAACCATTGAATATTACCCAACATAATTCACTACTAACATTTAGACTTCACCCATGTCCTCAAGAACTAAACGAACTACTCACGAGACATCCTATGGAACATGATCAGAGGTGACATGATGATGAATAACAATCTGAACATAAACCTTGGTTCAATGGTTTCACTCAATAGCATCAATAACAAGTAGAAATCAATACCGGGAGATTTTCCCCTATCAAACAATCAAGATTCAATCCTAATTGTTACAGCGGTGACGAGGTGCAGCGGTGGAGATGGCGGTGATGATGATGGAGATGATGGTGATGATGATCCCAATGATGTCCAGCACGATGGCGGTGACGATGGCGTCAATTTCCCCCTCCGGGAGGGAATTTCCCCGGCAGATTTCAGCCTGCCGGAGAGCTCTTTTCTCTCTGGTGTTTTCCGCCCCGCAGAGGCGGCTGTGACCCTTTGATGACCCACAAGTATAGGGGATCGCAGCAGTCTTCGCGGGTAGTAAAACCCAATTTATTGATTCGACACAAGGGGAGACAAAGAATACTTGGAAGCCTTAACAGCGGAGTTGTCAATTCAGCTGCACCTGGAAACAGACTTGCTCGCAAGAGTTTATCAGTAGTAACAGTTTTATAACAGTAGCAGTAGTAGAATAACAGCAGCAGAGTAACAAAGACATCAGTAGTAATTATAGTAAACAGCAGGATTAAAATACTGTAGGCACAGGGACGGATAACGGGCGTTGCATGGATGAGAGAAACTCATGTAACAATCATAGCAGGGCATTTGCAGATAATAATAAAACGGTGTCGAAGTACAAAGCAATCAATAGGCATGTGTTCCAATTATAGTCGTACGTGCTCGCAATGAGAAACTTGCACAACATCTTTTGTCCTACCAGCCGGTGGCAGCCGGGCCTCAAGGGAATCTACTGGATATTAAGGTACTCCTTTTAATAGAGTACCGGAGCAAAGCATTAACACTCCGTGAACACATGTGATCCTCACATCACTACCATCCCCTCCGGTTGTCCCGATTTCTGTCACTTCGGGGCCATTGGTTCCGGACAACGACATGTGTATACAACTTGCAGGTAAGATCATAAACAGTGAATATCATGATGAAACAATAACATGTTCAGATCTGAGATCATGGCACTCGGGCCCTAGTGACAAGCATTAAGCATAACAAGTTGCAACAATATCATCAAAGTACCAATTACGGACACTAGGCACTATGCCCTAACAATCTAATGCTATTACATGACCAATCTCATCCAATCCCTACCATCCCCTTCAGCCTACAGCGGGGGAATTACTCACACATGGATGGGGGAAACATTGCTGGTTGATGGAGAGGCGTCGGTGGTGATGGCGGCGATGATCTCCTCCAATTCCCCGTCCCGGCGGAGTGCCAGAACGGAGACTTCTGGCTCCCGAGACGGAGTTTCACGATGTGGCGGCGTTCTGGAGGCTTTCTAGCGACTTCGACTTCTCCCCGTGCGTTTTTAGGTCGAAGGCAATAAGTAGTCCGAAGGAGGGCGTCGGGGGCCAACCGAGGGGGCCACACCATATGGCCGCGCGGGCCCCCCCTGGGCCGCGCCGCCCTATGGTGTGGGGCCCTCGGGCCTCCACCTGACTTGTCCTTCTGGCTCCGTCAGTGTTCTGGGAAAATAGGGCCTTCTGCATAAATTCCGAGGATTTTCCTGAAAGTTGGATTTCTGCACAAAAACGAGACACCAGAGCAGTTCTGCTGAAAACAGCGTTAGTCCGTGTTAGTTGCATCTAAAATACACAAATTAGAGGCAAAACAATAGCAAAAGTGTTCGGGAAAGTAGATACGTTTTGAACGTATCAACTCCCCCCAAGCTTAGCTTATTGCTTGTCCTCAAGCAATTCAGTTAACAACTGATGCGATAAAAGAACTTTCACGAACACATTTGTTCATATGATGTATATATTCTCATGCTATGGCTAACACTTAGGCAGTTCATAATAAGATGCATGCAAATAAGATCATCTAACAGCTATGTCAATCATGGAGAGGTACCAACAATTAATAATAAGCATCATGAATCATGTCTATAAGCAGGATTGCAATGTTCATAAAAGAGTATGATAAAGTGGTATCTCGCTTGCCCATATTTGATCAGCAAAACATAAATGCTCAGGCACCTCTGAAGTTCATAGAAAGACTAGAAATAGTGATTGTCAAAGATAAAAGCATCAAAGTTATACTACAATCAATCATATTTTGAGACAAGCATATTGTACTAAGAAGGACAGTTGTGCTCTCAAGAAAGTGCTCAAAGAAGGGATGGAGACACAACATAAAAATAAAAGATTGACCCTTCGCAGAGGGAAGCAGGGATTAACATGCGCTAGAGCTTTTCATTTTTAAAACAAGAGTAAAATTATTTTGAGAGGTGTTTGTTGTTGTCAACGAATGGTAATGGGTACACCAACTACCTCACCAACCAGACTTTCAAGAGCGGCTCCCATGAAGGACGTTATCTCTACCAGCAAGGTAGATCATCCCTCTTCTCTTTTGTTTACACACGTATTTTAGTTTTATTATGGGTGACACTCCCCCAACCTTTGCTTACACAAGCCATGGCTAACCAAATCCTCGGGTGCCTTCCATCAATCACATACCATGGAGGAGTGTCTATTTGCAAAATTAAGTTGCTTACTGATGAATCAGAGCAAAACATGTGAAGAGAATTATTAATGAAGTTTGATTAATCGGGGCTGGGAACCCCATTGTCAGCTCTTTTTGCAAAATTATTGGATAAGTGGATGTGCCACTAGTCCATAATGAAAGTCCGTCAAGAGTAAATGACAAGGTTGAAAGTTAAACACCACATACTTCCTCATGAGCTATGAAACATTAACACAAATTGAGAAGCATTTTGAAGGTTTTAAAGGTAGCGCATGAGAATTTACTTGGAATGGTTTGAAATGCCATGCATAGGTATTTATGGTGGACACTTTGGAACAACTTGGTTTTCAGGTGTTTGGAAGCACGAGCAGCGTTCCCGCTCAGTACAAATGAAGGCTAGCAATAGACTGGGGAGCGACAAATCAAGAGAGCAGTAACTGTCATAATCATGCTTGCGGCAAAATAAATTAACGGAGGCATAAAAGTGATACAAGAACTCTGAAGCAGCGTAAATCATCGAGGCTTAATAGACTTTTGTTCAGTCATATGCATACGTGAGCATGTGCCAAGTTGATATAAATGAATTATTCAGAGGAGGATACCACAATGTCATACCTATTTATGAATAAAACAATGCAAGCAAACATCCATGACATGCTACTCATATTAATAAATTGGAGCTAAACATGAGAGATCATGAACTACTAGACTTTCTCAAATGACATATACCTCACATGAACCAACTAAGCATGCTCACATGGATGAGTATATGTACAAAAATGAAAACAAATAGAGTTCATACCAGCCTCTCACCACAATCCAATTGTCGCAGATCGTCATTATTGCCTTTCACTTGTGTAGCTTGGATAATATGAAATGAAAACCACGCTCCAGCCACCGAAGACCATTGAACTCAAAATTAACTTTACAAACCAAAAAAGAACAGCAAATATTTTTGGTGTTTTCGAATTGGAAACAAGAACAAGAGGAAACAAGTGAACAAAGCAAAATCTTTTTGGATTTTCTTATAGCAAACCAACGATAGCAAATAAAGCAAAGTAAAAGCAAGAAACCAAAACAAACAAATGGTGAAGAGAAACAACAGAAATATTTTTGGTCTTTTTGGGTTTTAGGAAAGAAACAAAGCAAAAACAAGAAATAGCAAACTAGAAGACTCACATAAACATAAAGCAGCAGAAATTCGTCAAACTTGACAGCAGTACAGTACTCGATTTTTAAGAAATTCTTCCACTGCTCAAATCGAAAAGTGTTCAACTAATGAAAGTTAGATAACAACCTGGGGAACATGCTCAAAAATTGGCTTCGCAAAATAACGTTCTGGCTGTTTTTGAGAATTTTTATGGTGACAGCCCAGAATCTGTTTTCAATCAGCACTTCCCCAAATATCATCTCCCTCTCATTAGAAAACCACTCAAACAAACTAAACAAGTATGTACAAGTATCCAGCAACCATAATATGCAAAGAATGAGTGATGCCGGTATACCTCCCCCCAAGCTTAGGCTTTTGGACTAAGTGGAGTTCAATCCCATCGAGGCCATGAGGTAGCATCTCCGTAGTACGACGAAGATGGATCATATTCCGGGTATGTGCTAGAGGAAGCACCCGGATACGTGACAGTGTAATTGTAGGAGGGCTCGGCGTCCTCGGAGTCATGCTGCTGGTGGAAGTCTTGTATCTTCATCTTTTCCTCCACCTCCTCCTTAGTGCGCGACCATGGCTGTCTGTCAATACTGAACAAACCTGGCTGGGGAAGAGGAATTTCCTTCTCATCCCCGTCAGCAAACAACATTCTATAGACCATATTATCTAAAGTGGAATCAGCGGTAACAAAATGATGGCTTTTCATAGCAGCAATATCAAGTCTCCTAGGGGTTAATGGCACATCATTAGAATCAAGAGGAAGTCTTAAATGTGTTAAAATGCGCAATGCAATAGTTCCTCCAAAAAATAGGCCCCCTGTTAGACAGGCGGCGAGCAATAAGAGAACCAAGATGATATGATGTCTGTCCAGTAAGTGCAGCGTTCAAGAAAGCAAGATGGTAGCTAGAAATATTGCTAGTGTTCTCCCTACCAAGAATGCTAGTAGCAATGTAATAGGCAAAGTACTTAATGGCGGGGAGTTGGATGTTTCTTATCTTGCCACGCTGAATGGTGCGACAATCATCATCGGTGATCCCTCGATAGAGCTCCAACAGATCCCGGGGGTTGTCATCAATCCTCCTTGCTGTACCTACAGGGGCAATATCCAATGCAACACAAAATGCTTCCAAATCCATAGTAATAGGATTACCATAAATCTTGAATGCAACTGTCAGCCCATATTGCTTGTTGTGGAACTTGAAGCTCTCGACAAAGATTTTGGTGAGCATGTAGTATTGCTCCCTTTCATCTCCCACGTAGGCGGCTAAGCCCGCCCTGTTGACGAGGGTGAAGAAATCATCCAATATCCCTGCATTTCTCAGAAAATCATAGCATGGAAAAGACGAAGCATTAGGAGCCCCATTGTCCTCTTCGGGCGCGAAGCTAGGCGCGATAATATCCTCATTGTACGATCGCCTAAGTCGGGTGGCGGTCCTAGAAGGCCTCCCGGTGCTGGTTGTTCCCCTCTGAAACAATTCTCCAAAGTTGAACTTCTTCATCTTCCTTTTCTGAAATTTTTCAACAAGTGATATAAAACTTGATTTGGTGACATATAATCAAGGGGAACTACTATAGGAACTTGCTAGAGTACTAATCATGCATCAAAATTAGTTTTTACATCATAGAACAAGCATGCAAGCTTACTAAACATGTTACCTACAGCAGCAAAATATTCAAGATATACTCAACCAAACAAAATTCTACTTGGATCATTGGAGGAGTCACATACCGGAGAGCAAATGTGCCAAATTTCAGACAGAAATCTAGGCTGAGCAAAGAGATCGAAAAATCCTGAGCTCTTGAGCAAAAACGCGAGTGAGAGAAAGCTGGTTCGAGTTTTTTCGGGAGAGAGAAGATTCTGGGAGAAAGAGATGAAGTAGTGGGGCAAGGAGGGGCCCACACCACAGGGTGGCGCGCCCCCCTCCTTGGCCGCGCCGGCTGGTGGGGTGGCCCCCTGGGGTGCCCCACTGGTCATCCCCAGGTGCTCCCAGGTGCCTCTTCGAAAAATAGGACCAACGGTATAATTTTTGTGAATTTTTGAAAACTTTGAAAAATGCACATTTCTCGGTATTAAGTTTATTATTACTGGCCAGGAAATTTTTTGAAATCTCTAATTAACTAAGGAGCTTTGCAAATCAAAAGTGCTACAGCAAATAAAACAAGTGGAGGAAGAAAGAGATGTTGTTTACCCCCTCTATGCATATAAAAAGTATTTGTTAACAAGGTTGATCAAGTCTTGCCACCAAATAAATTTTACATAGCATAAGAAGAAATAAACCTCAAATCAATCATGTTACCTTGAATTGTATTGATATGGATCCAATCATAAGAGTTTGATATTCTTCTTTAGGCTCATATATAGGACAATCAATTGTTCCAATTTTGATAGTTCTCACATTAGAAATAGTATTGACTCCACATACTTTATCAATCCTCTTGGGGAAATAAACGGTATGCTCCTTATCATCAACATTGAAAGTAACCTTCCCTTTGTTGCAATCAATAACAGCCCCTGCGGTGTTAAGAAAAGGTCTCCCAAGAATAATAGACATATTATCATCTTCAGGCATTTCCAACACAACAAAATCAGTTAATATCAAGCAGTTAGTAGTAACTTGAACAGGAACATCCTCACATATACCAACAGGAACAGCAGTAGATTTATCAGCCATTTGCAAAGATATATCAGTAGGTATCAACTTATCTAAATAAAGTCTCTTATAAAGAGAAAAAGGCATAACACTAACACCGGCTCCCAAGTCACATAGATCAGTTTTAACATAATTATTCTTAATAGAACAAGGAATAGTAGGTATACCTGGGTTGCCCAACTTCTTTGGAACTTTGCCATTGAAAGAGTAATTAGCAAGCATGGTGGAAATTTCCTCATTGGGGATTTTCCTTTTGTTAGTAACAATATCTTTCATATACTTTGAATAAGGAGGCAATTTAATAGCATCAGTCAAAGGGATTTGCAAGAATAAAGGTTTCATCCAATCACAAAATTTATTATAGTGTTCTTCTTCCTTTGATTTTAGTTTCTTAGCAGGAAAAGGCATTTGCTTTTGCACCCAAGGTTCTCTTTCATTACCATGTTTCTTAGCAATAAAATCTTCTTTAGTATACTTTTTATTTTTATCTTGCTTTTCAGGTTCATCTTCAACTTCTTCTTTATCAGAAACATCATTCTTATCATTACCATTATTATTATCATGTTCATTACCACTTTCGGCCAAAGATCGGAAATAGAAATACTATTAGGATCATTAACAGGTTCAGAGGATTCTACAACATTTTTATGTTTCTTCTTCTTTTTCTTAGAAGGAGCACTAGGTTCAATTTGTTGAGAATCTTGTTCAATTCTTTTGGGATGCCCTTCAGGATATAGAGGATCCTGGGTAGAGACACCACCTCTAGTTGTTACTTCATAAGCATGTTTCTCTTTGGAATTATTTTTTAACAAGTCATTTTGAACTTCAGTGAGTTGATCAATTTGAGTTTGAACCATTTGAAAATGTTTAACAAGCATCTTAACATCATTGGAGGTTCTCTCCACAATATCATGCAAATTGCTAATAGCTTGAGAATTTTCCATTAGATGATTCTCTACTCTCATATTAAAATTTTCTTGCTTAACAATATAATTATCAAACTCGTCTAAGCATTGAGCAGGAGGTTTTGAATACGGAATATCTTCCCTAGTAAAGCGTTGAAGGGAGTTTACCTCGATCATGGATGAAGGGGGAATTATCTCACATATATCTTCTATTGGAGGTAGATTCTTCACATCTTCGGATTTAATACCTTTTTCCTTGAGAGACTTCTTAGCTTCCCTCATATCTTCATCATTCAATTCAATTAAACCCCTCTTCTTCAATATTGGCGTTGGAGTTGGTTCAGGTATATTCCAATCATCATAATTCCGGCTTATTCTAGCCAATAATTCTTCAGCTTCGTCTGGAGTTCTTTTCCTGAAAACACAACCAGCACAACTATCCAAATATGCTCTAGATTCAATGGTTAGTCCACTATAAAATATATCAAGTAGATCATTCTTTTCTAAATCATGTCCAGGTCGAGCTCTGATAAGAGAACAAAATCTTGTCCAAGCCTCGGGCAATTTCTCTTCATCTCCTTGGTCAAACCTATAAATTTTCTGTAAAGCAATATGTTGAGCACTATCAGGAAAGTATTTTCGAAAGAAAACATCACGCAGCTCAGTTGGACTTTTAATAGAACCAGGAGGTAAATTATTATACCAAGTTTTAGCATCATCCTTTAATGAGAAAGGAAAAAATTTAGCGACAAAGTAAGTACGCATCTTGACATCATCAGAAAACAAACTACTCATAGAAGAAAGTTCAATCATGTGTTCTACAACACTTTCTTTTTCAGTACCACAAAAGGGTGTTTTCTCTACAATAGCTATATGAGATAGATCAAGAGAAAAATCATAATCTTTATCCTTAATGCATATAGGAGATGTGGCAAATTCAGGATCAGGAGATAACTTATGTCTAACAGTATATTGTGCGAGAAACTTTTTAATTTTTCTTGCATCGGTAGTAGCATTGCATCTATTAATAAAATCATCATTAAGCTCCACATAATCTTCATCAGGATCATCACTAGAATAATCAAGTTCAGGTGAATTAACAGGTGTAGTAACATTAGGAGTTTCAGCATTTTCAATTTGTCTAGACCTAGCAATTGTAGCATCTAGAAAGGATCCCAATGAACCACTATCATCAAGCACAGCAGAAACATTATCAATATTATGAGAGTTTTCAGATTCAGCAAAAGTACCAGCAAGTGAAGCTTGCGGCGGTGAAACAAGTTGACTTATCACAGATGGTGAATTAAGTGTAGCAGAGGTACTCAGAGTTGTACCTTTTCTTGTAGTGGATGGTAATATGGCGACTTTAGGATCGCGAGTTTTACCCATGATGGAGAATTTGCAGCGAACAATATCAATCCAAGTGAACTTCCAAATAAAGCTATGTTCCCAAGCAACGGCGCCGTAAAAACAGTCTTGATGACCCACAAGTATAGGGGATCGCAGCAGTCTTCGCGGGTAGTAAAACCCAATTTATTGATTCGACACAAGGGGAGACAAAGAATACTTGGAAGCCTTAACAGCGGAGTTGTCAATTCAGCTGCACCTGGAAACAGACTTGCTCGCAAGAGTTTATCAGTAGTAACAGTTTTATAACAAGAGTTAGTAGTAGAATAACAGCAGCAGAGTAACAAAGACAGCAGTAGTAATTATAGTAAACAGCAGGATTAAAATACTGTAGGCACGGGGACGGATAACGGGCGTTGCATGGATGAGAGAAACTCATGTAACAATCATAGCAGGGCATTTGCAGATAATAATAAAACGGTGTCGAAGTACAAAGCAATCAATAGGCATGTGTTCCAATTATAGTCGTACGTGCTCGCAATGAGAAACTTGCACAACATCTTTTGTCCTACCAGCCGGTGGCAGCCGGGCCTCAAGGGAATCTACTGGATATTAAGGTACTCCTTTTAATAGAGTACCGGAGCAAAGCATTAACACTCCGTGAACACATGTGATCCTCACATCACTACCATCCCCTCCGGTTGTCCCGATTTCTGTCACTTCGGGGCCATTGGTTCCGGACAGCGACATGTGTATACAACTTACAGGTAAGATCATAAACAATGAATATCATGATGAAACAATAACATGTTCAGATCTGAGATCATGGCACTCGGGCCCTAGTGACAAGCATTAAGCATAACAAGTTGCAACAATATCATCAAAGTACCAATTACGGACACTAGGCACTATGCCCTAACAATCTAATGCTATTACATGACCAATCTCATCCAATCCTATTGGGGGGATGACCCCCGGTATGCGAAAGGCGTGCCAAACCGGGTGGTCTGAGCCATCAAGATACCGGTTTAATGTTTATACCGGAGCACAAGATAAGCGTTTGGCTAAGTGGGGCTAAGCCGGTATCCTCAGGAGAGGTATACCGGAACCGGATAGAAAAGATACCGGGCCACCGGAAAGAAGAGCGTGTCGGCAGAACTGGTCAAAGATCCTCTCAGGAGCTAGAAGACAAAGATGAGCTAAGCAAAGTAGCTTTAAACGAAGGGCTGACGATAAAGAAAAGGATGACGATGAAAGAAGCCGGAGGACGTCAGCATCCCTGATTAAAGGAGACCCCGGTCTCATCTATGATTAAAGTAGCTTTGTAAAGTAGTTTGTCTAGTCAAAGATACCATTAGGGTTTCTTGCCCTGTAAGCCACCCTCTCCCCTATATAAGGAGAGGGGGTAGCCCTCCTCACGGACGCACGGACGCACGGAGCACAGAAGGAGAGATTCTGTAAACACAAACCTGTAACCTGTGGAAATCAATGAAGAAAGTGATCTAGAGCGAGTTCTTCCTTGTGTCTTTCTTCTTCAACCTCTAGCCTCGGCTAGGTTCTTGAGGAAACCATCCGGAAGTTCATCCCATCCGATCACAAAGTCTCCCCCGAATCCTCTAGCGTCCATTCGGCCCCAATTTAAGCCATCCTATGGCATCTGTCTGTTCACCACGACGACAGTTGGCGCCCACCGTGGGGCATGAAGTGGCGCTTGCACGAGTTCACATTCGAGCGGGCATCCTTGAGGTCGCCGGCGAGCGTACGGTGTCGGCGCTCGTGCAGCGCATCTACGACATGGACTTCATCAACGACAACGCGGGCTGCTTCGCCAACGGCGGCGTCTTCCCCAAGAACGGCCGCATCATCGAGTTTGGCAGCCACCGCGTCTACTTCGGCACCGTCCCTGTGCGCCAGCGCCTCTCGCCGGTGCTGGTGGCACCGGACCCGCCAAGATGGCTCTGTGCTGGCCGCGCTGCCGGCAACGTCGGGGTAATGATGACCGGTGCGGTTGGTGCAGGCAAGGAAGCTGTGGATGAAGGTGTTGGTCGTGCGGCTTCGACCCGTGCGGCCAAGCCGCCGCTGGAGCGAGACGCTGGCGCTGCGGGAACGTCATCAGCACCACCGGCAACGCCACTCCAAGCGGCGATGAACGTGCTGGCAACGCCCATCGCGCAGAACATCGACCCGGCAGCGGCTCAGGCGGAGCTGGAGGCACAACGCCAGAAGCTGCTCGCAAACAGCGCCGACATCGTCCGGGCGCAGCGCGAGCTGAACCTAACCCTACGTGAGTATAACGCTGCCCATGGCTTTGCTTCTGTTAGCGCTCATGCTGCTAGGATACCGGAGAACCGGCTAAAAGCTCGCAACCTAGATCAGGATTTGCGCAAAGAAGTTCTTGCCGGCAAAACTACCTCTGCATCTGTTAGCATCGTGGAAAAACCTAAGTACAGTAGCCCGGATAAAACTATAAAAGCTGCTAAAGCTGCAGTAGAGCTATGTGAATCGCTTTCCGGAGACGCTTTGGCAAAACAGCAGGAGCGTGTTAGAGAGCTGCTGGAAACTATTGAGCAGCAAAATGCTGAACAGCTGGCTAAGCTGAACAAGGCTGCGGCCTCAAAATCCGCGCGTTCAACAAAGAATGCCGGAAGCAAGTCCCATGGGCAGGCATCGTCCCCCCATCCGGATAGAAGAAGAGAAAAAGAGATGAACGCACAGCAGATGACTGTGTATGATCCGGTTCTTGCCGGAAAACAACAAGCCGGGCAACACGATGCCGGTAGAAAAAGCCAAGGGGCAGGTCGAGGCTACGCCAGAGGAGGCTATGCCGGAAACAATCATGCCGGTAGATATGAAACCGGGCAAAATTATCGAGCTGCAAGGGCGGTGTATGAGGAAATGCCACCACCAAGGTACCGGCAGGCAAGAGCCGCGGAACCGGAAAGATACGGAGAAGGAGATTCCGAAGTAGAACGAATAAGAGTCTACCGGAACCCTTTGGGGGAACACCTGGGGGAAAGATGTTTGCCAGACCAGAATGCGAGGCACAGGCTGGACAGGGTACATCTTTCCGAAATGATCGAATCTGAGGGTCCTCCTGGCCCAAAATGTTTTGGCCCACAGATCATGGGAGAAGAGCCACCGGTACGCAATTTCCAGCTGCCCCGAGACACAAAAACGTATGATGGCACGACCAAGCCGGAAGATTGGCTGGCGGACTATGTCACAGTGATACGTCTCCAACGTATCTATAATTTCCGATGTTCCATGCTTGTTTTATGACAATACCAACATGTTTTGTTCACACTTTATATCATTTTCATGCATTTTCTGGAACTAACCTATTAACAAGATGCCACAGTGCAGTTCTCGTTTTCTCGTTTTTGGTTCGAGAAAGGCTGTTCGGGCAATATTCTCGAATTGGGCGAAATCAACGCCAAACCTCCTATTTTTCCCGGAAGCGTCCAGAACACCGAAGAAGAGTCGGAGAGGGGCCAGGGGGCCACCACACCACATGGCGGCGCGGGCCAGGCCTAGGCCGCGCCGGCCTAGGGTGTGGCGCCCCCAGGTGCCCCCCTGCGCCGCCTCTTCGCCTATAAAAGCCCTTTCGACCTAAAAACGCAGTACCAATTGACGAAACTCCAGAAAGACTCCAGGGGCGCCGCCGCCATCGCGAAACTCCAATTCGGGGGACAGAACTCTGTTTCGGCACCCTGCCGAGACGGGGAATTGCCCCCGGAGCCATCTCCACCGCCGTCTTCACCGCCATCTTCACCGCCATCGCTGCCTCCATGATGAGGAGGGAGTAATCCACCCCCGAGGCTGAGGGCTCCGCTGTAGCTATGTGGTTCATCTCTCTCCCATGTACCTCAATACAATAATCTCATGAGCTGCTTTACATGATTGAGATTCATATGAGTTTTGTATCACAATTTATCTATGTGCTACTCTAGCAAAGTTATTAAAGTAGTTCTATTCCTCCTGCACGTGTGTAAAGGTGACAGTGTGTGCACCGTGTTAGTACTTGGTTTATGCTATGATCGTGATCTCTTGTAGATTGCGAAGTTAACTATTGCTATGATAATATTGATGTGATCTATTCCTCCTACATATGCATGAAGGTGACAGTGTGCATGCTATGTTAGTACTTGGTTTAGTCTGTTGATCTATCTTACACTATAAGGTTACTAAATATGAACAAATTGTGGAGCTTGTTAACTCCGGCATTGAGGGTTCGTGTAATCCTACGCAATGCGTTCATCATCCAACAAGAGTGTAGAGTATGCATTTATCTATTCTGTTATGTGATCAATGTTGAGAGTGTCCACTAGTGAAAGTCTAATCCCTAGGCCTTGTTCCTAAATACCGCTGCGTTACTACCGCTTGTTTCTTGTTTCTTTGTGTTACTACTGCTGCAATACCACCACCATCAACTACACGCCAAAGAAGCTATTTTCTCGGCACCGTTGCTACCGCTCATATATATTCATACCACCTGTATTTCACTATCTCTTCGCCGAACTAGTGCACCTATTAGGTGTGTTGGGGACACAAGAGACTTCTTGCTTTGTGGTTGCGGGGTTGCATGAGAGGGATATCTTTGACCTCTTCCTCCCTGAGTTCGATAAACCTTGGGTGATCCACTTAAGGGAAAACTTGCTGCTGTTCTACAAACCTCTGCTCTTGGAGGCCCAACACTGTCTACAGGAAAGGAGGGGGAACATAGACATCAAGCACTTTTCTGGCGCCGTTGCCGGGGAGGAAAGGTAAAAGGTACTCACACTCCGGACCTCGGCTACCAAGCTATTTTCCGCCATTGTAAGTACTCGAAGCTATTTCCTTTAGATCCTGCAATTGCAACTTTTTGTTTCTTGTTTACACTAGTTAGGCATAATGGAAAACAACAAAAAAATTGGTGAGCTTTTTAGTCTTTTTCCTGATTTAGAATTGTTTGATGCAAAAATTAAAAAACCTATGGAACCTTATTTGCATGCTAGTAGTGATGTTATTAGTATGAATGCAATTACTGCTAATGCTATGGAGAAGTCTAAGCTTGGGGAAGCTAGTTTTTGTGATCTTTTTAGCTTCCCATCTTTAGGGGAGAAAATTTGTTCTGATAATGCTTTATCTCCCATATGCGATAACTCTAATGATGCTTCTGATATTTTGAATCCACCTGCTGAAAGTATTCAGTATAAAATACCTATGAAAATTATTGAACGTGTTATGGACAACCACTATAAAGGGGATGGAACTGTCCATCCTAGAGATCATTTACTGTTTTTGCACGAATTATGCGGGTTATTCAAGTGTGCAGGTATCTCTATGGATGAAGTGAAGAAGAAGCTATTCTCGTTTATTTGTCTGGTAAAGCGGCACATTGGTATAAATTGTTGGAGAATAGACATTCTCTTGGTTGGGAGGAAATTGCATCTCTCTTTTATTCTAAATTTTATCCTCCTCATGAAGTGCATATTGATAGGAATTATATTTATAACTTTTATCTTCGTGATGGAGAGAGTATTTCTCAAGCGTGGGGGAGATTGAAGTCACTAATGCTCAAATGTCCCATTCATGAGCTCCCCCGTAATGTTATTGTTAATAATTTTTATGCGAGGCTTTCAGGACAACACAAGGACTATCTGGACGCGTGTTCGGAAGGATCTTTCACAAGCAAAGAGGTTGAAGCTAGGTGGGATCTTCTTGATCGGATTGAGGACAACGCTGAAGGATGGGAGAACGACAAAGGTAAAGAGTCAGGTATAAATTATGATTATGAATGCATTGAAGCTTTTATGGATACCGATAAATTTCGAAATATGAGTGCTACTTATGGTCTTGACTCTCAAGTTGCTGCAAATCTTTATAAAGCCTTTGCTTCTCATTTTGAATTGCCTAAAAATAATTTTGATAAGTATCATGAACCTTTTAAAGAGTTTTGCATGAAGAATGAAATTGTTGTTAATTATTGCAATAAGCATGCTCAAACTCCTAAAAATGCTATTTCTTATAAGCATGTTAATTTTTGTGGAATGCATAGGCCTTGCGGAATTAATCAAGTCAAAGATGAATATTGCATCCATCATATTAATGAAAAAACTAGAAAGTGGTTTAGGGCTCTAGATGATCTTGGTAAAAAAGTTTGTGCCCTCTATCCTTTTATTTGTGAAGTTTGCCATGAAGTGGGTCATTTTAATTTTCAATGCTCCTCCAATGATAATTTGAACCCAATGAGTGCTGCAAATTTGTATTGTGATGATGAAATTACGCCTAATCAGCATGATGAACTTACTTTATTTTTGGGGTGTGAAGAACTGTCGAGAAAAATCTCTTTGTTACATATGAGTGATCTTGATATTGATGATGTCCTGCATGGGTGTTTTTCTTATTGCATTGATAATAGCCATACAAATACTTACATACAAAATATTTTAGAAGATGACACCTTGCCAAAATATGATAGGACCGCTGTGTGTTTTCAACTAATTAACGAAAAGGAGGGATCCTCCCAAGTTTCTTCTATTGTTTCTGAAAGTAAATCAGGTTATGCGGACAAGCCACCCTTCAAGCCTCTTCTTCCTGAAGAAGGGAACGAGGAGAAGGAAGAGAAAAAGAAGAAGAAGGGAATGAAGAAGAAGAAGAAGAAGAAGAAGAAGAAGAAGAAGGGGAATAAAAAGAAAGAGGTAACATCATATCCCCGCGTATATGAGATAACAATAGGTAACCGTAAGTATGTTGCTCCTAATGATTATTGTGATAATGAATCTGAATATGATGATCTTCCTATGCCCTTTACATACATTAGCAATCATGATTTGAATGAGCACACTACTTTTGATATTGCAAATCTCTGGGAAACTAATTCTGAAAATGATGATAATAATTGCCATAGTGTCAGTGCTATCCATGCTTCCTCCCATAATAATATAGAAAGCTGTAAGCTTGGGGAAGAGGTGTTTGAAAATCCTTTTGCTACTGATCATTATGTGTTTGATACATCTCCTTCTAATAACAATGATGGTATGGTTATAGATAAACCGACTGTGAAAGATAACTATTCTATTTCTTATGATGACACTGTGCCTCCGATCTTTGATGATTATTATAAAGAATGCTATGATATAGGTTATAATTATCCTTATGAAACTTGTCATAGTCATGATTGGATTACCAAAAACAATTCTTTTAATATGCAACTTGTTTACCATGTTCAAATTCTTGATAATAATCTTGCTCCAATTACTAATAATAAGAATAACTCTTCTTATGCCAAAATTAATGATACTTCTATGCATATGAACCATGATAAGAATGTTTTAAGTGATGGGTATGTTGTGGATTTCATCAATGATGCTACTGAAAGTTATTATGAGAGAGGGAAATATGGTTATATGCATCTTAATAATATTAAGTTTCCCCTCTTTATGTTGAGAATCTTGAAGTTACTCGTGTTTTATCCTCTTATGCTTGTCACTTTGTTCTTCATGAATTCATTTGTGTACAAGATTCCTCTTCATAGGAAGCATGTTAGACTTAAATTTGTTTTGAATTTGCCTCTTGAAGCTCTCTTTTGCTTCAAATACTATTTCCCGCTAATGGATTATTAAAACTACTGAGCCCATCTTAATGGCTATAAAGAAAGAACTTCTTGGGAGATAACCCATGTGTTATTTTGCTACAGTACTTTGTTTTATATTTGTGTCTTGGAAGTTGTTTACTACTTTAGCAACCTCTCCTTATCTTAGTTTTGTGTTTTGTTGTGCCAAGTAAAGCCGTTGATAGAAAAGTAAGTACTAGATTTGGATTACTGCGCAGTTCCAGATTTCTTTGCTGTCACGAATCTGGGTCCACCTCCCTGTAGGTAGCTCAGAAAATTAAGCCAATTTACGTGCATGATGCTCAGATATGTACGCAACTTTCATTCAATTTGAGCATTTTCATTTGAGCAAGTCTGGTGCCATTTTAAAATTCGTCAATACGAACTGTTCTGTTTTGACAGATTCTGCCTTTTATTTCGCATTGCCTCTTTTGCTATGTTGGATGAATTTCTTTGATCCACTAATGTCCAGTAGCATTATGCAATGTCCAGAAGTGTTAAGAATGATTGTGTCACCTCTGAATATGTTAATTTTTATTGTGCACTAACCCTCTAATGAGTTGTTTCGAGTTTGGTGTGGAGGAAGTTTTCAAGGGTCAAGAAAGGAGGATGATATACTATGATCAAGAAGAGTGAAAGCTCTAAGCTTGGGGATGCCCCGGTGGTTCATCCCTGCATATTTCAAGAAGACTCAAGCGTCTAAGCTTGGGGATGCCCAAGGCATCCCCTTCTTCATCGACAAATTATCAGGTTCATTCTCTTGAAACTATATTTTTATTCGGTCACATCTTATGTGCTTTACTTGGAGCGTCTGTATGCTTTTGTTTTTGTTTGTGTTTGAATAAATGCTTGTGTGGGAGAGAGACACGCTCCGCTGGTTCGTATGAACACATGTGTTCTTAGCTCATAATATTCATGGCGAAGGTTGAAACTGCTTCGTTAAATTATTATATGGTTGGAATTGGAAAATGCTACATGTAGAAATTGGTGTGATGTCTTGAATAATGTGATACTTGGCAATTGTTGTGCTCTTGTTTAAGCTCTTGCATCATATACCTTGCACCCATTAGTGAGGAAATACATAGAGCTTGTTAAAATTTGGGTTTGCATGAGTGGTTTCTCTAGAGTCTAGATATTTTCTAGTAAGATGTCTGAACAACAAGGAAGACGATGTATAGTTTTATAATGCTTGTAATATGTCTTTTATGTGAGTTTTGCTGTACTAGTTCGTGCTTGTGTTTGCTTCAAACAACCTTGCTAGCCTAAACCTTGTATCGAGAGGGAATACTTCTCATGCATCCAAACCCTTCAGCCAAACAACACTATGCCATTTGTGTCCACCATACCTACCTACTACATGGTATTTTCCGCCATTCCAAAGTAAATTGCTTGAGTGCTACCTTTAAAATTCCATCATTCACCTTTGCAATATATAGCTCATGGGACAAATAGCTTAAAAACTATTGTGGTATTGAATATGTAATTATGCACTTTATCTCTTATTAAGTTGCTTGTTGTGCGATAACCATGTTCACTGGGGACGCCATCAACTATTCATTGTTGAATTTCATGTGAGTTGCTATGCATGTCCATCTTGTCTGAAGTAAGAGAGATCTACCACCCTATGGTTAAGCATGCATATTGTTAGAGAAGAACATTGGGCCGCTAACTAAAGCCATGATCCATGGTGGAAGTTTCAGTTTTGGACATATATCCTCAATCTCATATGAGAAAATTATTAATTGTTGTTACATGCTTATGCATAAAAGAGGAGTCCATTATCTGTTGTCTATGTTGTCCCGGTATGGATGTCTAAGTTGAGAATAATCAATAGCGAGAAATCCAATGCGAGCTTTCTCCTTAGACCTTTGTACAAAGTGCATAGAGGTACCCCTTTGTGACACTTGGTTAAAACATGTGCATTGTGATGATCCGGTAGTCCAAGCTAATTAGGACAAGGTGCGGGCACTATTAGTATACTATGCATGAGGCTTGCAACTTGTAAGATATAATTTACATGATACATATGCTTTATTACTACCGTTGACAAAATTGTTTCATGTTTTCAAAATAAAAGCTCTAGCACAAATATAGCAATCGATGCTTTCCTCTTTGAAGGACCATTCTTTTACTTTTATTGTTGAGTCAGTTCACCTATCTTTCTCCACCTCAAGAAGCAAACATTTGTGTGAACTGTGCATTGATTCTTATATACTTGCTTATTGCATTTGTTATATTGCTTTGCATTGACAACTATCCATGAGATATACATGTTACAAGTTGAAAGCAACCGCTGAAACTTAATCTTCCATTGTGTTGCTTCAATGTCTCTACTATGAATTTATTGCTTTATGAGTAACTCTTATGCAAGACTTATTGATGCTTGTCTCGAAAGTACTATTCATGAAAAGTCTTTGCTATATGATTCACTTGTTTACTCATTGCATTTACATTGTTTCGAATCGCTGCATTCATCTCATATGCTTTACAATGGTATGATTAAGATTATGTTGGTAGCATGTCACCTCAGAAATTATCTTTTATCGTTTACCTACTCGAGGACGAGTAGGAACTAAGCTTGGGGATGCTGATACGTCTCCAACGTATCTATAATTTCCGATGTTCCATGCTTGTTTTATGACAATACCAACATGTTTTGTTCACACTTTATATCATTTTCATGCATTTTCCGGAACTAACCTATTAACAAGATGCCACAGTGCCAGTTCCTGTTTTCTACTGTTTTTGGTTCCAGAAAGGCTGTTCAGGCAATATTCTCGGAATTGGGCGAAATCAACGCCAAACCTCCTATTTTTCCCGGAAGCGTCTAGAACACCGAAGAAGAGTCGGAGAGGGGCCAGGGGGCCACCACACCACATGGCGGCGCGGGCCAGGCCTAGGCCGCGCCGGCCTAGGGTGTGGCGCCCTGTGTGCCCCCTCGCGCCGCCTCTTCGCCTATAAAAGCCCTTTCGACCTAAAAACGCAGTACCAATTGACGAAACTCCAGAAAGACTCCAGGGGCGCCGCCGCCATCGCGAAACTCCAATTCGGGGGACAGAACTCTGTTTTGGCACCCTGCCGAGACGGGGAATTGCCCCCGGAGCCATCTCCACCGCCGTCTTCACCGCCATCTTCACCGCCATCGCTGCCTCCATGATGAGGAGGGAGTAATCCACCCCCGAGGCTGAGGGCTCCGCTGTAGCTATGTGGTTCATCTCTCTCCCATGTACCTCAATACAATAATCTCATGAGCTGCTTTACATGATTGAGATTCATATGAGTTTTGTATCACAATTTATCTATGTGCTACTCTAGCAAAGTTATTAAAGTAGTTCTATTCCTCCTGCACGTGTGTAAAGGTGACAGTGTGTGCACCGTGTTAGTACTTGGTTTATGCTATGATCATGATCTCTTGTAGATTGCGAAGTTAACTATTGCTATGATAATATTGATGTGATCTATTCCTCCTACATATGCATGAAGGTGACAGTGTGCATGCTATGTTAGTACTTGGTTTAGTCTGTTGATCTATCTTACACTATAAGGTTACTAAATATGAACAAATTGTGGAGCTTGTTAACTCCGGCATTGAGGGTTCGTGTAATCCTACGCAATGCGTTCATCATCCAACAAGAGTGTAGAGTATGCATTTATCTATTCTGTTATGTGATCAATGTTGAGAGTGTCCACTAGTGAAAGTCTAATCCCTAGGCCTTGTTCCTAAATACTGCTGCGTTACTACTGCTTGTTTCTTGTTTCTTGTGTTACTACTGCTGCAATACCACCACCATCAACTACACGCCAGCAAGCTATTTTCTGGCACCGTTGCTACTGCTCATATATATTCATACCACCTGTATTTCACTATCTCTTCGCCGAACTAGTGCACCTATTAGGTGTGTTGGGGACACAAGAGACTTCTTGCTTTGTGGTTGCAGGGTTGCATGAGAGGGATATCTTTGACCTCTTCCTCCCTGAGTTCGATAAACCTTGGGTGATCCACTTAAGGGAAAACTTGCTGCTGTTCTACAAACCTCTGCTCTTGGAGGCCCAACACTGTCTACAGGAAAGGAGGGGGAACGTAGACATCACACAGCTGTTTATATAGCTGGTGGTGGAGTAAACCAGCGTTGGGCGGTGAGAATCATACCGTCCTACCTGGTAGGCCCTGCACGGATTTGGCTTAACAACTTGCCGGCAGGAAGCGTTAACGGATGGCTGGACTTTGAGGAAGCCTTCGTGAACAACTTCAGTAGCACTTACAAGAGGCCAAACCGGCCCCAACAGCTCGCTTTATGCCAGCAACGTGCCGGTGAGACAGACAGGGATTATCTTACCCGATGGAACTCAACAAGAAACACGTGTGAAGGAGTGATTGAAGCACAAGCAATTGCTTGGTCCAGTCAAGGGTGCCGGAGAGGATCACCACTGTGGCAAAAGCTGCAGAGGAGCATGCCAGCAACCTTGGCAGAAATGATACGTGTGGCGGATAGCTATGCATTGGGAGACCCATTGCAACCAGCGGTACAAGCTGAGCCGGAGCAGTCAAACCCGCCTCAGCAGCGACAGGAACAATACCGGGACAACCGAAACAACAAGAGAAGGGAAGATTTCCCGGATCGAAGGTACGCTCCGCAGCACGTTGCGGCCGTGCAAGAAAATTATGATGCCGGCGGCAGCCAAAGGCAAAAAACCGGATCGCAGCTATGGGCGGGTCCAAAGAAGCAGTGGGTCGAAAAGAAACCCTGGGGCCAGAAAAAGAATTGGCAGGAACCCGTAAAATACACCATGGAAGCCGCCATGGATCAACCTTGCCGGTGGCACACGCCAAACCCGGATCACCCGTCAAATCACCTGACGAAGGATTGTTCTTGGACCAAGTACTTGATGCAAAAGGGAGCGGTAAAGGACGCGCAAGCACAAGGGTGCTCAACAGTGTTGCCGCCGTCGCAAGATATGCTGCGTCAGCAACAACTACCACCACCGCCAGCACTCACCGGAGCAAATGCTTTACCGGTACAGCATCAGCTAAATAGGCAACAATACCAGCAAGTTAACCGGGTTGAGCAAAACAATGATCAACCACCTCCACCGGCACCTTTAGGCCGGAATGTTTACGAGGGCCCGCATCTGTGCTGTGTTGTCTTTGTCACTGAACCGACAGACAGGCAAAGTGTGCATCGTCGCTCCATGGAGGTAAACGGCGTGATGCCGGCAGTTCCCAGATACATGCTGTGGTCAGATCAGGAAATTACCTGGTCATTCAAGGATCACCCCAAAATCATGCCGAATCCGGGTGGATACGCTCTTGTCGTGGACCCAATCATGAAAGGGCCGCAAACTCGAGTAAAATTCAGCAAGGTGCTGATAGACAACGGCAGCAGCATAAACATCATGTACAAGCATACCATGCATACGCTAGGCATAACAGAAAACATGCTTCACCCAACGCGTACAACGTTCCACGGAATCGTTCCGGGCTTGTCCTGCGCTCCGGTAGGAAAAGTTCGGGTGGACGTAGCGTTTGGGGGACGTGACAATTGCCGGGTTGAAAATGTTGAGTTTGAGGTGGGGGACCTAGACAGTCCTTACCATGCGTTGCTGGGAAGACCAGCGTTGGCAGCTTTCATGGCTACGACTCATACAGCTTACCTCAAGATGAAGATGCCGGCACCTCGTGGACCCTTAACTGTGGTGGGGAACTACAAGGTCTCACTGGAAACAGCATCTGCCGGATCAAACCTAGCGGAATCGCTGGTGATCGCGGAGGAAAAAAGAAGAATGCAAACCGCGGTTGCGCTGGCTCAGTCCTCACAGTTGAGCTTAGCGGCAATGAGTGGAAGCTTGGGCTCACCGGCATTTAAGCCGACAAATGAAACAAAGGACATTGTGTTGGATCCGGCTTACCCAGAGCGCACCGTTCGCATCGGTGCCGGACTCGATCAAGCATAGGAAAACACGCTCGTTAGCTTCTTCCGTGAGAATCGGAATATCTTTGCCTGGTCAACTGATGACTTGGTGGGTGTTCCGAGGGAGCTGGCTGAGCACTCTTTAAATGTCCGGAAAGACGCTAAGCCGGTGCGGCAACCCTTGCGTCGGTTCGCTGAAGATAGGAGGAAGATTATTGGAGAAGAAGTGACCAAACTGCTCGTTGCCGGATTCATTGTGGAGGTCACGCACACAGAGTGGCTGGCCAATCCGGTAATGGTCAAAAAGAAAAAAGATGAGAACCTGGAGGCAAAAGCTCCAAAGGTATGGCGCATGTGCATCGACTACACCAACCTAAACAAGGCTTGCCCAAGAGATCCTTTCCCTTTGCCACGGATCAATCAAGTGATTGATTCAACTGCTGGGTGTGAGTTGTTGTCCTTTCTGGATGCATATTCCGGTTTCCACCAAATTCCCTTGAAAAAGGAAGATCAAATAAAAACTGCGTTCATTACCCCGCATGGGGCTTATTGCTATGTCACTATGCCCTTTGATTTGCGCAACGCTGGTGCAACGTACCAGCGCTGTATGCAAAAATGCTTGTTTGATCAAATCGAAAAGAATGTGCAAGTCTATGTAGACGACATTGTGATAAAAACTAAAGTAAAGGATACCTTAATCAGTGACATCCGGCAAACATTCGATAACCTAAGACGGTTCCGGATGAAACTTAATCCGGCAAAATGCACTTTCGGTGTCCCTGCCGGCAAGCTGCTCGGTTTCCTTGTGTCAAGCCGGGGCATTGAAGTCAATCCGGTAAAAATCCGGGCAATAGAAAGAATGACTATCCCACGAGAACTAAAAGATGTGCAAAAATTTACCGGAAGCTTGGCATCGCTAAGCCGGTTCATAAGCAGGCTAGGAGAGAAAGCTTTGCCATTATACGCTCTAATGAAAAAATCCGATACGTTCGTCTGGACCCCTCAGGCAGACGCGGCGTTTAAAGAGCTAAAAACCATGCTTGCGATGGCCCCAATCTTGGCCTCACCTTTAGAAAGGGAACCCATGTTGCTTTACATAGCAGCAACGAACCGGGTGGTTAGCGTTGTAGTTGTAGTAGAACGAGAAGAGGAAGGAAAAATCGTGCAGAGGCCGGTATACTACCTGAGAGAAGTGCTCTCCTCCTCAAAGCAAAACTACCCGCACTTCTAGAAGATGACTTATGGCGTGTTCATGGCCGCCACGAAGCTCAAGCACTACTTTGAGGAGCACCCCATGAAGGTGGTGAGTGAGGCACCCATCTCCGATATCATGTGCAATAAAGACGCCAGTGGCCTGATTGCAAAATGGGCAATTCAGTTGTCACCGTATGTGCCGGTATATGAAAGAAGGGATGCCATAAAATCACAAGCTTTAGCTGATTTCTTGGTTGATTGGGCGGAAATGCAATACAAGCCCTCAGACCAGAGGGTAGAGTACTGGAAGATGCACTTTGACGGATCCAAACTCAAAGAGGGTCTAGGTGCCGGTGTGGTGCTCACCTCACCAAAGGGAGATCATCTTCGGTATGTTTTACAAGTGCATTTCAGGGCATCAAACAATGTCGCTGAATACGAAGCTTTGATCCATGGGCTTAAGGTCGCAAAAGAAATCGGTGCACACCGGATCATTTGCTACAGAGATTCAGATCTTGTGGTACAGCAGTGTTCCGGGGATTGGGATGCAAAAGATGCCAACATGGCCTCGTACCGGTTTCAGGTGCAAAAGATTGCCGGATTCTTCGAAGGGTGTGAGTTTCACCATGTGCCGCGCGCAGAAAATGAAGCCGCGGATGCTTTGTCCAAGCTGGGCTCATCTAGGCAAGAAATTCCTCCCGGAATAGCTTTAGCTCACTTAAGAGTACCATCGATCAAACCGAGTCCGGAATCGGAATCAATTTTTGTACCGGAGTCACATGTTGCACCAATGGATATCGACGAAGGGAACCCGGGGACTGCTCCGGTAAGCTCGGGGACTGCTGTGCCCATACCGGAAGAAGCAATGCTGGTGGATAGCATGGACGTAGACCTACCGGTGTTCCTAGTCCGGGAGGCACCATCATGGGTTAAACCTGTTAAGGAATTCCTGATCAACGGCACCTTGCCGGTTGACGAGAATGAGTCTAGAAGGATCCAGAGGAGGTCCAAAGCTTACACCATCATCAATGGCGAGGTATACAAGAGAAGTGTTACCGGTGTCCTCCAAAGGTGTGTGGAACCGGAAGAGGGAAAGGAAATGCTTGAGGAGATTCACCGAGGAGAATGTGGGCATCACACGTCATACAAGGGCGCTGGTGGCAAAGGTATTCCGGCATGGGTTCTATTGGCCAATGGCTTTGCAAAACGCGGAAGATATGGTAAGAAAATGCAACGGGTGCCAGAGGTACGCCAAGCAAAACCATACCCCAGCATCCGGTTTAAAGACAATACCGCTAACTTGGCCGTTTGCCGTTTGGTGCCTAGACATGGTTGGCCCGTTCAAAACCGCAAGGGGAAACATGACCCACATCTTGGTTATGGTGGACAAATTCACCAAGTGGCTAGAGGTGAAACCCATTGCAAAGTGTGATGGGCACACAGCGGTCAAGTTCTTAAAAGATGTTATCTTGCGGTATGGCTACCCGCATAGCATTATCACTGACAATGGCACCAATTTTGCTCAAGGTGAGTTCAAAAGATTTTGTGAAGACAACAACATCCGGTTGGATTTGTGCTCAGTAGCGCATCCACAAGGCAATGGCCAAGTTGAAAGAACAAACGCTTTGGTACTTTCCGGTATCAAACCAAGACTCATTGATGCGGTGGAAAAGTCACCGGGGTGTTGGCTCGATGAGCTACCATCAGTACTGTGGAGTATAAGAACAACTCCAAACCGGTCTACCGGATACACTCCATTCTTCATGGTTTATGGAGCAGAAGCAGTCATACCAACCGACATTCTCCATGATTCGCCAAAGGTGCAACTCTATACCGAAGAAGAGGTAAAGGAGGCCCGAGAAGATGATGTGGACTTGCTAGAAGAAGCAAGAGAATTAGCATTGGCAAGAACAGCCATTTACCAAGAAACCTCAGACGCTATCACAATGGAAGGTTAACCCGAGGGTATTCTGGGAAGGGGACCTAGTGCTACGCCTGGTGCAGCGCACTGAAGGCGGGCACAAGCTGTCCCCCCCATGGGAAGGACCCTTCATTGTGAGCAAGGCTCTCCACAATGATGCCTATTACTTAATTGATGCGCAGGAATGGAAGAAAGGAAAGGCGGACAAATCCGGAGAGGAGACCAAACGACCGTGGAATGTAGCTCTGTTGCGTCCTTTCTACTCTTGAAGTTGTGGTGTAAGAAGTTCCTTTTTGTACCTTAATTGCTATGAATAAAAGATGTCGGAACCTTGAATGAATCTCGGGGACTACCCCACTAAGGTTGCATGTAACTTGTTTATTTTTTCAGTTTACCGGTTGCTTATTGAACGTTTTTTCTTTCCGGTTTAGTAGTGTGCTAAACCCTACCGGAGTCTTCGACTCTGCTGCTGTCCGCAACCCGGCTTCATGGCAAGCAAGATAAACCGGTAGGGGATAAGCACATGAACTGCGAAGAGGGAGAGCAGGAAAGAACAATCTGGAAAATTTAACTAACCCCGGTTATACCGGTTTTTTGCAAAAATTTCGAGTTATTTCTAAGTTCAAGAAAATGCTTGCTTGGTGAAAGAACTTTGTGCTCATACGCCAAAAAACGCCCAGAGAAGGTAGGCAGAGCCAAAGCAAAAGAGCCAAGTGTGCATCGAATTGGATGCGGAAACAGTTTCGGAATAATTGCAGTGCAAGACAAAAATCGAAACGATAAGCAAAGTGCTAAGTAGCAAACCAACATAACTTAATAAGTTACCGATGTGCAAGACACCGGCATAAAATGTTGCACCACAAACCACAAGGACAAGTTTTATCTTACATCATACACCCCGGCATACCGGGGTCAAATTTAACAAGTTCTATTATCAAGCAAGCAGGAGCAGATAAGTTTGTTCAGGCAACGGAGGCGTCAGGTGGAGCAGCACCGGTCTCGGGGGCTTCAGGGGGAGCAGCGCTGGCCTCGGGAGCTTCCGGCGGCACATCCTCGGCATCCTCATCTTCATCTCCCTCTTCTTCTTCCTCATCGCTGAGGTAGTCCTTGACATCAGGAGGGGGAGGGATGAAGGTGCGGACCTCGGCGAACTCCGCGAGTCGGTAGGCCCGATCCTGCCGCTTCGCGGTAAGAACCGGGTCCACGTCGGTTGGAGCATCTTGGCGCACACCTTGAAGCGCATCCAGATCCAAGTCCGGATACCAGGAGCATGCGGAGCGCAGCGCCGTGTCAGCTCCGGCACGAGCCGCGAAGCACTGCCACTCACGAATCCGGCGCCCTGCCTCCTTGAGCCGGTGGGCGGTAAGAGTGATGTTTGCCGGCATCTCTTCTTCAGGCCATAGCACCTTGAAAAGTTGGATGGCGGCATCCGGTAGATCGCCAAGGAGCCGGTCCACTGAGCGCATGTGTTGGACTCGAGCGGAGAGGGCGACCAGATAGTCGTACCCGTCCCAGTGCGCGTCCATATTGGAAAATTTCCGCGCCACCCGATCCTCCATCACCTTTTTCACGGCGTGTGCCTGGGAGTCCGGGAAGTGTTCTACAGGAAGAAGGGAAAAGCATAAGCACAAGATACCGGAAAGCAGTATGCCGGAAGGAAAAGGAACACGGATACATTTTCAAAAGGAGAAAGCTTATAAGCGAAAGAAGGGACAAGGCAAGGACTTACGGAAAGCCAGCGCACCAATCTGCATAACCAGCCGATCATATTCTTTATGATCAGTGGTCATGACCTCAATAAGGCGCTCCGCTGCCTTCCGCGCCTTCCTTTCCTCCTCCAGCTCCGTCGTCAGCACCGTGTTGGAGTTCGTGGAGTCCTCCACGACCTCCGCCAGCCTGGCCTCGGCTGCAGCCCGGGCATCCTTCAGAGCTTGCTCATGCTGGAGCGCGGCTTGCATAGCCTGTTCCTTCAGCTCCCTCGAGGCGGTCTTCTGGACGTCTAGTGCTTCGTGGTGCTCCTTGATGAGCTGCTCTTTCTCGCCTAGATACCGGAAAGAAGGGTGTTAGCAAGTGGCAACTGATAGAATGAAAAAAGAACGGGTTAACCGGAAAAGAAAGAGTGATACCTTGAAGCGTGGTAATCTGGGCCTTGAGGGCCTCGATGGTAGCTTCCGGAATAGCTGTTGAACAAAAGATGCGTAAGTATCAAAGAAGAAAACATTCCGGTGAAAAGATGCCGGAGGAAAAGAAAGGAAACAAACCTTGGCAGTGGCTGTGGGCCTCAGCAAGGTCCCGATGCTCCCACAGAAGCTCCTCGAAGAGCTGCTTCCGGGCATCCGCGGTGCTCTGTTCAAAGGAAGATAATTGTGAGAAAGAAAGAAACAAAGATCTTAACCCAAAACTCGGGGACTGGCTATGCCGGTTTCGCGCATTTCTAGTTAAGTTTCGCGCTAAGAGCTACGCTCTCAACACGAAACTCGGGGACTGGGAGGATAGACAAGATCCGGAAAGAAAGAAACCGGCATCAACAAAAATTACAAGAAGGTTGGCGAAACTTACCACCACGTTGCTGGTGGCGTCGTACCACGCACTGTCGAACTCCTTCACGGCACGCTTGAGCCGCATGAAGTGTTCTTCAGTGGACCGAGGCCCAGCGGGATCTGGCGGTGGAAGGCGGTCCTTCCCCAAGCCACGGGTGGATGCAGAGATGTCCGCATCGTTCCATTTTTGGGCATAGGGGAGAAGGTGCCCCAGGTCCTTGCCCTCACGTTTCAGCTCAACGATTCGGCCCAGGAGGCCGGAAGTTTTTTCCGGGGCCGTGGCGGCGGCAGGCCCGACATGCAGCACTAGAGGCTGCGAGCCGGCTGATGCGCTACCATCCACAGCCTTTCCGCGGGACGCCCCAGGCTTGAGGAACTGGGTGATCTTGGGGGTCGGCGGCGGCGGTGTTGGCTTGGCCGCGGGAGGCCCTTGGCTTGGCGACGGTGTCGGTGTGGTCCCGGTAGGCTTGAGGGTAAGAGCTTCCGGTTGCGGTGCAGAAGAGGCCGGCGCGGGAGTGTCCGGCGCGGTCTTGCTGGGGGAAGAGCTTGGCTGCTTCCTCTTCTTCTTCTTCGAGCCAGGAGGAACCAGAGGTTCCGCCTGCCCGGCAACTGTGTCGTCGGCGACGGTGTTGCTGGCACCGGTGTCCTGGGTTTCAGGAGGGGAGATGAGATCCTCCTCCGCGCGGTGATCAGGAGATGTAGGGGCCGCGCACCCCGAACTTGTAGTGCCTCCCGGAGGGGAGGCAGAGGTGTTGCCGGCACCAGATGGTGCCGGACTTGAGTGAGGAGGAGGAGTTGAGGTCCTTGCGGAGCCGGCAGAGCCCTCCGGCTTGGAGCCAAGCTCAAGCGCAGGGCTGAAAGAGAGAAAAAAGGACGAATTGGAAAAAAGCAACCGGAAAGGAACTTGGTAAAAACAAAGCAAACAAAAAGGGAAATGAAGAACTTACCCGGAAGAAACCGGCATCCGCTTATGCTTGTAGCGCTTCGTGCTCACCTGTTTTCCTCCAAGGACTTCAGTCCGAGGGCGTTTGGCAGGAGGAGCTTGGCTAGGGCCGGCGTCAGCAGCCGGAGCACTGTTCTTCTGGCCTTGGGCCATAAGTTTGTCCAGGAACTCATCCCCAACCTCGGCCTGCAGGGGAGCCACGTGCTCATGGACCTGTGGGTTGATGTTGGCTGAGGGAATGTCTACAGAAGAACAATAACAAAAGAATATGAGAGATCAAACAGAAGAGCTACCTCAAGCAAGGTCAGGTCGTCAGACGAACCGGCTGGTTCCGGCGGGGACTTGCCGAGGCGCGAGGCTGGAGTCCGGCCCATCTTCAGATCCTGCCAGTGAATGAAAGGGTCTGGGTCAAACTTATCCAAAGGCCGCTTCCGGCAAGGGCCTAGCTGATCTGAGTCAATACGGGGGAAGCGGTCCCTGGCCTGAAAACAAAAGAAAAAAGGGGTTAGTCACAAGTATAAAAGTTACCGGTAAAACGACCCGAGTCGCATAATTTCTTACTTCTTGGGACGGAGGATTTTTGGAGCTGAGAGGGCAGAGGCCCCACTCCCAGTCATCCGGCATGTCCGTTTGGCATATTTGATTAGCCTTCAGGACCACATCCGCCTTGCTCAAGGGCAGGCCGATGATCTTGGTGGGATCACCAGGGCCGTACATCTCGTTTATCTTGTGAACGCGGCGCTTAAGGGGAAGCACCCGGCGGCAGATGAAGGTGCGGATAATATCATCAGAGCAAATGTTGGTATCCCTCATCAGCTTCAACATGAAGCGTACCACCCGGTTCGTCTCTATGTGATCCGTACCAGGGTTGTAGTTCCAGTTGACCTTGGCGGGCGGCGCCGGGTTGAAGGGCGGCAGATTGATGAGGTCAGTGGCGCTCTTGTTCTTCACATTGAAGAACGTCGTCTGCCACAACCGGCAAGACTCGAGGCCGTTGAACTTAAAAAAGGGGCTCCCTTGGCGGGAGCCGATGATACAAGACCCGCATTGTACGGGAGGTTTGGTCTTGGGAATGTCCTTGCCCTGGACCGAGTTGATCCGGAGAGAGAAGAAGCGTGCAAACGTCTCGCGAGCGGGACGGATGCCGATGTAGCCTTCCATGAAGGCCACAAAGCAAGAAAGGTAAAAAACGGCATTGCCGGGAAGGTGGTGAGGCTGGAGTCGATAAAAGTCAAGGAATTGGCGGAAGAAATCAGAGGCAGGAAGGCCGAAGCCACGCTCAAAGTGAGCAAGGAAAACAACGACCTCACCGGGTTCAAGCACCGGTTCGATCTCGTCACGAGGAAGCCGGCAGGAGACTCCTTCCGGTATTCTCCTGGACCGGTAGAGCCAGTCGATCTCATATTGAGTCACGTCGGAACCCCTCCAGGCTCCGCGTGTGATACCGGAAAGATCCTTTCCGGGGGCCCGGCTGGAGGTGCCAACCTCTTGATCCTTGCTGGATTCCATTTCCATCCAGGCGAGATCTTCAGTTAGCCCGTCGGAAGTACTACCGCCTTGGCTACTAGAGGAGGAGATGGGAAGAGGCTCTTCAATCGACATATAGATCTGGGCGACGCCGGGATCTACCGAAAAATAGTTTTTCCCAGAAAGACCCTCGCGCGAAGATCTACGAGTAAGAGAAAAAGCAAAATAAAGAGGGAATAAATACTCTACCGGCTCAAGATCTGGAAAGCTAAGAGAGAAGAGGTAAAAAGATATCGGGCCTAACCTGAGGCGGCGAAGTTGCAGAAGAAGAGGTTCGCCGGAGGGACGGTGAGCCTACGGCCGGCGAGGAGGTCCGTCGATGGCGAGGTGAGGAAGAACTCGAGGAAACGCCAATGCCGCAACTACGACAGGAGTGCCGCAGAGGTTCTTCACGCGGTGAAGTTCAGCGGCGTCCGGCGGAGCAGCAGCGGAAGTTCGCCGGGCGGCGGAGCTTGAACGGCGAATGAAGCGGCGGAGGCGCAGAGGGCAAAAGCACTAAGCACGAAGAAGTGGAGAATGCGAGAAGTGGAAGAAGAAGGAGCGGTTTTGCCTTATAAGGGAAGAGGGAGAAGTGGGCCAAAAACCGTTGGGCCCCGGTGGTTCGGATCGTGGGCCGCGACGGTTCGCCCCACGGGCCACCACATGGCGTGGCGATACACGCGTAAAGATAGAAGGCCACAGGGAAGTGCACACGGATCCAGAGCGGAGGCCAGGATTCGCTATGGGGCAGTTAATGCGCGCGCAGAAGCCGAAGGGAAGTGACCCCTGACACTGACAAGTCAGTCACAGTGCGCATGTCACTGACAGGCGCGGGGCCCAAGATATTCTCGACTTCGCCGAGGAGGTGTTTAATGACTAAGATGCCGGAGGATAAGATACCAGAAAATGTCTTGCAAAGAAAGATAACGAAAATCCGGGCAAAGATGCCGGATCCAAGCCCAGCACAGGATAGATTAAACCGGTATCCAAAGACGTGAGAACCTGGCATGGTCTGTTGGATAGAATCCGCCAAACTATACCAGCTTCGGGGACTAATGTTGGGGGGATGACCCCCGGTATGCCAAAGGCGTGCCAAACCGAGTGGTCTGAGCCATCAAGATACCGGTTTAATGTTTATACCGGAGCACAAGATAAGCGTTTGGCTAAGTGGGGCTAAGCCGGTATCCTCAGGAGAGGTATACCGGAACCGGATAGAAAAGATACCGGGCCACCGGAAAGAAGAGCGTGTCGGCAGAACTGGTCAAAGATCCTCTCCGGAGCTAGAAGACAAAGATGAGCTAAGCAAAGTAGCTTTAAACGAAGGGCTGACGATAAAGAGAAGGATGACGATGAAAGAAGCCGGAGGACGTCAGCATCCCTGATTAAAGGAGACCCCGGTCTCATCTATGATTAAAGTAGCTTTGTAAAGTAGCTTTGTAAAGTAGTTTGTCTAGTCAAAGATACCATTAGGGTTTCTTGCCCTGTAAGCCACCCTCTCCCCTATATAAGGAGAGGGGGTAGCCCTCCTCACGGGCACGGATGCACGGAGCACAGAAGGAGAGATTCTGTAAACACAAACCTGTAACCTGTGGAAATCAATGAAGAAAGTGATCTAGAGCGAGTTCTTCCTTGTGTCTTTCTTCTTCAACCTCTAGCCTCGGCTAGGTTCTTGAGGAAACCATCCGGAAGTTCATCCCATCCGATCACAAACCCTCCCCCGAATCCTCTAGCGTCCATTCGGCCCCAATTTAAGCCATCCTATGGCATCTGTCTGTTCACCACGACGACAAATCCCTACCATCCCCTTCAGCCTACAGCGGGGGAATTACTCACACATGGATGGGGGAAACATTGCTGGTTGATGGAGAGGCATCGGTGGTGATGGCGGCGATGATCTCCTCCAATTCCCCGTCCCGGCGGAGTGCCAGAACGGAGACTTCTGGCTCCCGAGACGGAGTTTCGCGATGTGGCGGTGTTCTGGAGGCTTTCTGGCGACTTCGACTTCTCCCCGTGCGTTTTTAGGTCGAAGGCAATAAGTAGTCCGAATGAGGGCGTCGGGGGCCGACCGAGGGGGCCACACCACATGGCCGCGCGGGCCCCCCCTGGGCCGCGCCGCCCTATGGTGTGGGGCCCTCGGGCCTCCACCTGACTTGTCCTTCTGGCTCCGTCAGTGTTCTGGGAAAATAGGGCCTTCTGCATAAATTCCGAGGATTTTCCTGAAAGTTGGATTTCTGCACAAAAACGAGACACCAGAGCAGTTCTGCTGAAAACAGCGTTAGTCCGTGTTAGTTGCATCCAAAATACACAAATTAGAGGCAAAACAATAGCAAAAGTGTTCGGGAAAGTAGATACGTTTTGGACGTATCACCCTTCGCGACTATTCTGTGGAGCTTAGGTTTTCGGGACGAAGGAGTACGCAAAGGAGAGGAGGTAGAGGGGGGCTGTGGGCCCCCTCCCCACATGGCGGCGCGGCCAGGCCTGGGCCCGCGCCGGCCTATGGGGGGGCCATGGCGGCCCTCCTCGGCTCCTCCTTTTGGCTGCTGCCGTCTTCTGGAAAAATAAGATTTTTCATATAATTTTCGTCAATTGTTGATCTTCTGAAATATTGCATTCTGACGGCGCTTTATCCAGCAGAATCCTGGCCCCGGTGTGCAATTCTCCCATAATCATGAAACATGCAAAATAGATGAAATAACACAAGTATCATCTCTAAATATGAAATATATCAATTAATAACAGTAAATTATGATATAAAATAGTGATGCAAAATGGACGTATCACGGTGCCACAATTGGGCAGCACCTCCGTACTCGGTCACACGTTCGGTGTTGATGAAGACGACGTCTTTCTCCCCGTTCCAGCGGGCAGCGGAAGTAGTAGCTCCTCCTTGAATCCGGCTGCACGACGGCGTGGTGGCGGTGGCGATGGAGATCTCCGGTGGAGCTTCGCTAAGCGTTGCGGGAGAGGAGGAGGAGGTGGGGCGGCTAGGGTTTGGGGAGAGGGGTGGCTGATGTCTACGCGCGCGTCTATTCCTGTAGACAGTGTTGGGCCTCCAAGAGCAGAGGTTTGTAGAGCAGCAGCAAGTTTCCCTTAAGTGGATCACCCAAGGTTTATCGAACTCATGGAGGAAGAGGTCAAAGATATCCCTCTCAAGCAACCCTGCAATCACGATACAGGAAGTCTCTTGTGTCCCCAACACACCTAATACACTTGTCAGATGTATAGGTGCACTAGTTCGGCGAAGAGATAGTGAAATACAAGTGGTATGAATGAATATGAGCAGTAGTAACGGCGGCAGAAAATAGCTTGCTGGCGTGCAATTGATGGTGGTAATATTGCATGAAGTAAAGATGCAGACGGACAGTAAATAAGCGATGATTGCAGTATTTGGAAACAAGGCCTAGGGATCATACTTTCACTAGTGGACACTCTCAACATTGATCACATAATAAAACCACTCTACACTCTCTTGTTTGATGATGAACACCATTAATTGTGTAGGGCTACAAGAGCACCTCAATGCCGGAGTTAACAAGCTCCACAACATTCGATATTCATATTTAAAAAACCTTAGAGTGCATGATAGACCAACGCAATTATACCAAGTACTAACATAGCATGCACACTGTCACCATCACACTATGAAAGGAGGAATAGATCACATCAATACCATCATAGTAATAGTTAACTTCATAATCTACAAGAGATCACAATCATAAACTACGCCAAGTACTACATGATGCACACACTGTCACCATTACATCATGGAGGAGGAATAGAGTACTTTAATAACATCACTAGAGTAGCACATAGATTAATAGTGATACAAAGCTCATCATATGAATCTCAATCATGTAAGGCAGCTCATGAGATCATTGTATTGAAGTACATGGGAGAGAGATTAACCACATAGCTACCGGTACAGCCCTTAGCCTCGATGGAGAACTACTCCCTCCTCATGGGAGACAGCAGCATTGATGAAGATGGCGGTGGTGTCGATGGAGATGCCTTCCGGGGGCACTTCCCCGTCCCGGCGGCGTGCCGGAACAAAGACTCCTGTCCCCCAGATCTTGGCTTCGCGATGGCGGCGGCTCTGGATGGTTTCTCGTATCGTGGCTTATTCGTCTCGAAGATTTAGGTCAGGGGGCTTCTTGATACGTCCAATTTGCATCACTATTTTATATCATAATTTGCTGTTATTCATTGATATATTTCATATTTGGACATAATACTTACTCCCTCCGTTCCTTTCTATAGTGCCTATAGATTTTTGGCATTTGTTTCAGAATATAAGGTTGTAGCTTAGCTTTTTTTCAATTACCCCCTTCCCGTTCAGCTCCCAAATCGTTCAGCTCCCAAATTTATTATGATAAGTTAGGAAGATATGGATTTCTCAAATTTTATGTTGATCTCAAATCGTTTAGCTAGGGGTCTTGTGTAAAAAACACTCTTGCGCTAATTTCCGTGCCAAAAAACTATAGGCACTATAGGATGGAACAGAGGGAGTATGTTATTTCATCTATTTTGCATGTCTCATGATTATTGGAGGATCGAGCACCGGAGCCAGGATTCTGCTGGAAAAAGCACCGTCAGAATGCAATATTTCGGAAGATCAACAGTCGAAGGAAATTATACCAAAAATCCTATTTTTCCAGATGACGAAGGAAGCCAGAAGGGGAAGCTGAGGGGACCCGAGGTGGGCCCACCCCATGGGCCGGCGCGGCCCAAGGCCTGGCCGCACCGCCCAGTGAGGAGGGGGGCCCACAGCCCCTCTCGCCTCCTTTTCTTCGCGTACGCCTTCGTCCCGAAAACCTAAGCCCCAGGAAAAGAGTCGTGGAGCGTCACAGCCGCCTCTGCGAGGCGGAGAACACCAGAGAGAAAAGAGCTCTCCGGCAGGCTGAGATCCGCTGGGGAAATTCCCTCCCGGAGGGGGAAATCGACGCCATCATCACCGTCATCGAGCTGGACATCATCTCCATCACCATCATCATCATCTTCATCATCATCACCGCCGTCTCCACCGCTGCACATCGTCACCGCTGTAGCAATTTGGGTTTGATCTTGATTGTTTGATAGGGGAAACTCTCCCGGTGTTGATTTCTACTTGTTATTGATGCTATTGAGTGAAACTGTTGAACCAAGGTTTATGTTCAGATTGTTATTCATCATCATATCACCTCTGATCATGTTCCATATGATGTCTCGTGAGTAGTTCGTTTAGTTCTTGAGGACATGGGTGAAGTCTAAATGTTAGTAGTGAAGTATGGTTAAGTAATATTCAATGTTATGATATTTAAGTTGTGGTGTTATTCTTCTAGTGGTGTCGTGTGAACGTCGACTACACGACACTTCACCTTTATGGGCCTAGGGGAGTGCATCTTGTACTCGTTTGCCAATTGCGGGGTTGCCGGAGTGACAGAAACCTGAGCCCCCGTTGGTATATCGATGCAGGAGGGATAGCAGGATCTCAGAGTTTAAGGCTGTGGTTAGATTTATCTTAATTACTTTCTTGTAGTTGCGGATGCTTGCAAGGGGTATAATCACAAGTATGTATTAGTCCTAGGAAGGGCGGTACATTAGCGTAGGTTCACCCACACAACACTTATCAAAACAATGAAGATTAATTAGCCGTATGTAGCGAAAGCACTAGACTAAAATCACGTGTGTCCTCAGGAACGTTTGGTCATTATAAGTAAACAAACCGGCTTGTCCTTTGTGCTAAAAAGGATTGGGCCACTCGCTGCAATTGTTACTCTCGCACTTTACTTACTCGTACTTTATTCATCTGCTACATCAAAACCCCCTGAATACTTGTCTGTGAGCATTTACAGTGAATCCTTCATCGAAACTGCTTGTCAACACCTTCTGCTCCTCGTTGGGATCGACATTCTTACTTATCGAAGATACTACGATACACCCCCTATACTTGTGGGTCATCAAGACTATTTTCTGGCGCCGTTGCCGGGGAGTGAAGCGCTATTGGTAAGTGGAATTGGTAAGGGAAATTTCTACTGTTTGTGCTGATTTTATTTCTGCCTGCTGCCATAATTCATTATGGAGAGATCTTCTCTTGAGTGTTTATTTGGGAAATCTACTACTACTGCAAAGGTAGTGGATGAGGCGCCAGGTGAGGAAGAGATACCATACAAAATACCTATGAAAATTATTGAACGTGTAGTGGATAACCGTTATACAGGGGATGGAACTGTCCACCCTGGAGATCATTTACTGTTCTTACATGAATTATGCGGTTTATTCAAGTGTGCAGGTATTGCTATGGATGAAGTGAGGAAGTAACTATTCTCTATATCGCTGTCTGGTAAAGGGGCGCATTGGTATAAATTACTGGATAATGGGGATTCTCTTGAACGGAATGATATTGTGCCCCGGTTTTATTCTAAGTTCTATCCTCCAAGTGAAATTCATAAGGATCGGAACCGCATATATAATTTTTGGCCACATGATGGAGAGAGTATTGCCCAAGCGTGGGGGAGATTGAAGTCTTTAATGCTCAAATGCCCCATTCATGAGCTTCCTGGTAATGTTATTATTGATAATTTATATGCAAGACTTTCTTTTGAAGACAAGACCTTGCTGGATACTTCTTGTTCTGAATCATTTACGCGCAACAAAGAAGAGTTTAAAAGGGACCTTCTTAATCGGATCCAGGAAAATACTGAAGGATGGGAGAACGACAAAGATAGAGAATCAGGTATAAATTATGATTACAAATGCATTGAAGCTTTTATGGATACTGATAAATTTCGTAATATGAGTGCTACTTATGGTCTTGATTCTCAAGTTGCTGCAAATCTTTATAAAGCTTTTGCCTCTCATTATGAATTGCCTAAGAAGAATTTTGATAAGTTTCATGAACCGTATAAAGATAAAATTGATTCATCTATAAATAAATGTGTTGTAGTTGAAACTGTGGATCATGTTATTCCTGAAGCTTATATTGAAAAAACTCCTTTCCCTGCTAAAATGAGGGAGTACTCTGTTATAAATAGTGCGGTTCATAAAAGTGAAAAGAAACCTATAGAACCTGAAGAACAAATAAAAGTTGAACCTGCTGTTGCAATAGTTAAAGATCTTGTGACTGAAAATGTGGAGGATGGTCATATTATTTTCTGTGAAGATGCTTCTAATATTGTTTCACATCCTAATAAACCCAACCAAGCTAGTGTTCCTATGCTATCTGTTAGAATTGGTGATCATTGTTATTATGGTTTATGCGATATGGGTGCAAGTGTTAGTGCTATTCCTTATGAGCTTTACACGGAGATTATGCACGAAATTGGTTCTTGTGAACTTCAGGATATTGATGTGGTTATTCAGCTGGCTAATAGAGAAACTATCTCTCCAATTGGTATTGTTCGAGATGTGGAAGTTCTATGTGGTAAGATTAAATATCTTGCTGACTTTTTGGTACTTGGTTCTGCTGCTAGTGAATATTGTCCTATCATTTTTGGTAGACCTTTTCTAAACACTTGTGGAGCTATTATAGATTGCAAGAAAGAGAAAATTTTGATTAAATTTGCTGGTGAATCTTATGAGTTTAACTTCTCTAAATTTACCAAAACTCCTTATAAAGCTGATTTGCCTAATAATGATTTTAGAGTTGAACAGTGTGCATCTATTGCTCTTGCTCCTAGTAATCCTTTGCAGCAACATTTGGAGAATAGTGAGAGTGAAGTTTTTAGGGAAGAAAGAAATGAGCTTGATGAAATTTTTCTCCGTCAACCTATTCTTAAGCATGATTTACCGGTAGAAGATCTGGGTACAACACCGCCACCGAAGGAAGATCATGTCTTTGATTTAAAACCATTACCTGATAATCTTAAATATGCTCATATTGATGATAAGAAAATATATCATGTTATTATTAGTTTTAAGCTTACAGAGTTTGAAGAAGAAAGGTTATTGGAAATATTGAAGAAACACCGAGATGCTATTGGCTACACTCTTGATGACTTGAAGGGGATTTCTCCCTCTATTTGCCAACACGCCATTAATATGGAAGATGATGCAAAGCACATTTGTTGAACCTCAGCGTCGTTTAATTCCTAAGATGAAGGATGTGGTAAGAAATGAGGTATTAAGACTTCTTGAAGCTGGTATTATATATCCTATTGCTGATAGTAGATGGGTCAGTCCTGTGCATTGTGTTCCTAAAAAAGGAGGAATGATTGTTGTGCCTAATGATAATGATGAGCTCATACCTCAAAGAGTAGTTGTAGGTTATAGAATGTGCATTGATTTTCGTAAAGTTAATAAAGTTACTAAGAAGATCATTATCCTTTGCCTTTTATTGATCAAATGTTAGAAAGGTTATCGAAAAATACTCATTTTTGCTTTCTTGATGGTTATTCTGGGTTTTCACAAATTGCTGTTAAAACTAAGGATCAAGAGAAAACCACTTTCACTTGTCCCTATGGAACCTATGCTTATAGACGTATGCCTTTTGGTTTATGTAATGCTCCTGCTACTTTTCAAAGATGCATGTCTGCTATTTTTCATGGCTTTTGCGAGAGTATTGTAGAGGTATTCATGGATGATTTTTCTGTCTATGGGAATTCTTTTGATAATTGTTTGCGGAACCTTGATAAAGTTTTGCAGAGATGTGAAGAAACTAACCTTGTTCTTAATTGGGAGAAATGCCACTTTATGGTTAATGAAGGAATTGTATTGGGACATAAAATTTCCGAGAAAGGTATTGAAGTTGATAGAGCTAAAGTTGAAGCAATTGAGAAGATGCCCTATCCTAGGGATGTTAAAGGTATTCGTAGTGTTCTTGGTCATGCTGGGTTTTATAGGAGGTTTATTAAAGACTTCTCTAAGATTTCAAAGCCTCTTACTAATCTTCTTCAAAAAGATGTACCTTTTGTTTTTGATGATGATTGTAAGGAAGCTTTTGGAACTCTAAAGAAAGCCTTAACAACTGCTCCTATAGTTGAACCTCCTGATTGGAACTTACCATTTGAAATTATGTGTGATGCTAGTGATTTTGCTGTAGGCGCTGTTCTTGGACAGCGAGTAAATAAAAAATTGAATGTTATTCATTATGCTAGTAAAACTCTTGACGCTGCTCAAAGAAATTATGCTACTACTGAAAAAGAATTGTTAGCTGTAGTCTTTGCTTGTGATAAGTTTAGATCTTATATTGTTGATTCAAAAGTTACTATTCATACTGATCATGCTGCAATCAGATACCTTATGCAAAAGAAAGATGCTAAGCCAAGGCTTATTAGATGGGTGCTTCTGTTGCAAGAATTTGATTTACATATTGTAGATAGGAAAGGTGCTGATAATTTGTCTAGATTGGAAAATATTGCTTATGATCCTGTTCCTGTCAATGATAGTTTTCCAAATGAACAATTGGCTGTAATAAAAGTGAGCTCGCGAGACAGTCCTTGGTATGCTGATTATGCTAACTTTATTGTTTCCAAGTACTTGCCTCCGACCTTTTCAGCTCAGCAAAGGAGTAAATTCTTTTATGGCTTGAGGCATTATTTCTGGGATGACCCACACTTATATAAAGAAGGAGTGGATGGTATTCTGCGAAGATGTGTTCCCGAATATGAACAGCAGGAGATATTGAGTAAATGTCATGGGAGTGCTTATGGAGGACATCATGCCGGAGATAGAACCGCGCAAAAGGTTCTACAATCAGGTTTTTATTGGCCAACTCTCTTCAAAGATGCAAGGAAGTTTATTTTATCTTGTGATGAATGCCAAAGGGTTGGTAATATCTCCAGATGCAATGAAATGCCTATGAATTATACTCTTGTTATTGAACCGTTCGACTGTTGGGGATTTGACTTCATGGGACCTTTTCCCTCTTCAGAAGGTAACACTCATATACTTGTTGCTGTTGATTATGTTACTAAATGGGTGGAAGCCATACCTACAAAAAGTGTTGATGGTGAGACCTCTTTAAGAATGCTTTTAGATATTATTTTTCCTCGATTTGGAGTTCCTAGATATATTATGACTGATGGAGGTTCTCATTTTATTCATGGTGGTTTTAGAAAAACTCTTGCTAAATATGGCATTAATCATAGAATTGCTTCCGCTTATCATCCTCAAACTAGTGGGCAAGTAGAACTATCAAATAGAGAAATTAAATCTATCTTGCAAAAGACTGTTAATAAAACTAGAAAGAATTGGGCTAGTAAATTGAAGGAAGCACTATGGGCTTATAGAACTGCTTATAAAAATCCCATGGGAATGTCACCTTATAAAATGGTTTATGGAAAAGCTTGTCATTTACCTTTAGAACTAGAGCACAAAGCTTATTGGGCTGTTAGAGAATTAAATAAAGATCCTAAACTAGCTGGTAATAAGAGGTTGCTGCAATTGAGTTCCCTAGATGAATGGAGAAGTGAAGCTTACGAAAATGCTAAACTCTTTAAAGAGAAAGTTAAAAAATGGCATGATAGAAGGATTATCAAAAGAGAATTTAATATTGGGGATAAAGTCCTATTGTATCGGTCTCGTCTCAGATTCTTTGCAGGGAAATTACTCTCGAAATGGGAAGGACCATATGTTGTTGAGGAGGTGTATCGTTCAGGAGCAATAAAAATTAGCTCTCTCCAAGGCAATGTCACACAAGTGGTAAATGGACAAAGACTCAAGCATTATATCTCGGGTGATTCTTACAATGTAGATGTTGATGTTATTCGAGTGGAAACACCGGAGGCTTTCATCAAAGGACAAATTGACAGTCCGCCAGAACTCGACTTTGAATAGGTAACAGTACTGGTAATAAAAAGTTCGCGATTTACTTTCCGAACAATGTTTTTGCTGTTTTGGGAAAATATGAAAAATTATGAGATCGAAACGGAGTGGAGGAGGCGCACGAGGAGGTGCCCCCACAGGCCGGCGCGGGCCCCAGCCTGGCCGCGCCGCCCTGTGAGGAAGCCACCTCGTTGCCCCTCTCCGACTCTGGTTCGACCTGGTACTTTCCTTTTGACATAAAAATTCATGCTATATAATCCCCCGGACCCCTGGAGGTCCGTATATCGTTTTCTCGACATGTTTTGTTTCGAGCTGTTTCTGCCAGGATTTGCTTCGGATCTAGAGGTGTCATGTCTTCGTCAGAAACTCCGAAGGACAGCTCCTGCAAGGACTTTGACAATTTGTACATGGACGAGCTGAGGATGCATCCCAAGGAGTTACTGCTCGTTGATGGGGAGCTGCAGATCAAAGATGTCCAGGGTCCTAAAGGAGAAGGAAACTGCAAAGCTATGGGGCGACATCCTCTCACTTCACGACACCACCAACAAACTCCAAGCTCAACTCTATGACGTTCAGAATCAGAACTGTGAGTATGAAAACAGGTTTAAACACATAAGCCATGCTGCTAGTTTCAGGATTCCCGAGACCAAGATGTCGTTTGTTGATGGAGAGCCTCTTCCTTGGAAGTCTGAAGACGGGAATTCACCACCACCATCGCCAAAGGAGTAATTCATCATCGGTATTGGCATCCCCTTGGTTTGTTCCAAGCTTGGGGGAGTGCCGCGGTATCACATCATCACTACCTTTTACTTTTTACTATCAAGTAGTGTCATATCATGAGTAGGGAAGTTATCATATAAGATGGGTTGCAGTGTGGAAGTATCTCTCTTTTAGTTGGTTGTCTATGTATCCCTTGGTGTGAGTTATCGTTATGGAATATTAATGAGAAGTCTTATCATTTACATATTGAACATCTTATTTTAGTTTGCAATCCTTATTATATGATTGATCTTGTTATTAGTATTGGTACCACTTTGGGAGCACTAAATAAATCTATTTGGTTTTGGCAAACTTAGCATTGGTCAATAGCAACAAAACTTTGAGGTTTAAGTAGAAAAGAGAAATACATGTAGTTGTTTCATTATCTTTCTTTCTTGTTAGCTCATAGCTTATTATTCTGAAGTTAAAATTGTTTGTGCTTACAAGGAAGTTGCATGATTGTTTTTATCACATGTATATTTGTTTGTTTCCCTCGACTCTTATGCTTGCTAATTAACCTTGCTAGCCAAAGACCTGTACTGAGAGGGAATACTTCTCGTGCATCCAAACCTTAACCCAAAACCTATGCCATTTGTGTCCACCATAACTACCTACTACATGGTATTTCCTGCCATTCCAAGTAACTACTTCGTGTGCTACCTTTAAAACAATTCAAAAATTTATTACCTCTTATTTGTGTCAATGTTTTATAGCTCATGAGGAAGTATGTGGTGTATTATCTTTCAATCTTGTTGGGCAACTTTCACCAACGGACTAGTGGCTTCATCCGCTTATCCAATAATTTTGCAAAAAGAGCTGGCAATGAGATTCCCAGTCCCAAGTTAATTAACCTAAATAGACACTCCTCCATGGTATGTGATTGATGGACGGCACCCGAAGGATTCGGTTAGCCATGGCTTGTGTAAGCAAAGGTTGGGGGGAGTGTCATCATAATAAAACTAAAATAAAAAGGCACTCCTTCATGGTATGAGATTGTTGGCAGGCACCTGAGGATTCGGTTAGCCATGGTTTGTGAAAGAAGGTTGGAAGGAGTGCCACACAAAATAAAAATAAAATGGGAGCCGCTCTTTGAAGGTTGGTCTGGCGAGGGGGTTAGAGTACCCGCTACCAGTCGTTGACAACAACAAACACCTCTCAAAATGTTACTTTTATTCTCTCTATATGATTTCAAAACTGAAAAAGCTCTAGCACATGATTTAATCCCTGCTTCCCTCTGCGAAGGGCCTGTCTTTTACTTTATGTTGAGTCAGTAAACCTATTTCCCTCCATCTTAAGCAAGCATTTGAGTTGTTGTGATCAAACCATTATATTGTGATTTGCTTCATCATGTCTTTTATTCTTCCTTGTTTGGTACAAGTTTTATCTGAATGAATATAGCTTTGCAAGTTATCAATGATCATGAGGAGATTATTAAGATTGAGTATGCAAGTTGTGCCATATAAACTTTAACATGAGAGCGTTGCTCGATAGATAAATATAACCTGTTAATTGTTCTCTGACCAAGAACGAAGTTTGCCATCACCAACTATGATTTCTTATGCACCTTTATTTGTGATTACCTTATACTTGTTTCAAGTTGAATTATATGAGGAAGTTGTTTACTAGAATGTCGTATGTGAATGAATATGATGCTTCTTGTCCGTATTTTATTTATCGACTCTTCACTCCATAAACATGTGGTCCTGTTTACCGAGTTCAGTTTCGCTTGGGGACAAGCGAAGTCTAAGCTTGGGGGGAGTTGATACGTCCAATTTGCATCACTATTTTATATCATAATTTGCTGTTATTCATTGATATATTTCATATTTGGACATAATACTTATGTTATTTCATCTATTTTGCATGTCTCATGATTATTGGAGGATCGAGCACCGGAGCCAGGATTCTGCTGGAAAAAGCACCGTCAGAATGCAATATTTCGGAAGATCAACAGTCGAAGGAAATTATACCAAAAATCCTATTTTTCCAGATGACGAAGGAAGCCAGAAGGGGAAGCTGAGGGGACCCGAGGTGGGCCCACCCCATGGGCTGGCGCGGCCCAAGGCCTGGCCGCGCCGCCCAGTGAGGAGGGGGGCCCACAGCCCCTCTCGCCTCCTTTTCTTCGCGTACGCCTTCATCCCGAAAACCTAAGCCCCAGGAAAAGAGTCGCGGAGCGTCACAGCCGCCTCTGCGAGGCGGAGAACACCAGAGAGAAAAGAGCTCTCCGGCAGGCTGAGATCAGCTGGGGAAATTCCCTCCCGGAGGGGGAAATCGACGCCATCGTCACCGTCATCGAGCTGGACATCATCTCCATCACCATCATCATCATCTTCATCATCATCACCGCCGTCTCCACCGCTGCACATCGTCACCGCTGTAGCAATTTGGGTTTGATCTTGATTGTTTGATAGGGGAAACTCTCCCGGTGTTGATTTCTACTTGTTATTGATGCTATTGAGTGAAACCGTTGAACCAAGGTTTATGTTCAGATTGTTATTCATCATCATATCACCTCTGATCATGTTCCATATGATGTCTCGTGAGTAGTTCGTTTAGTTCTTGAGGACATGGGTGAAGTCTAAATGTTAGTAGTGAAGTATGGTTGAGTAATATTCAATGTTATGATATTTAAGTTGTGGTGTTATTCTTCTAGTGGTGTCGTGTGAACGTCGACTACACGACACTTCACCTTTATGGGCCTAGGGGAATGCATCTTGTACTCGTTTGCCAATTGCGGGGTTGCCGGAGTGACAGAAACCTGAGCCCCCGTTGGTATATCGATGCAGGAGGGATAGCAGGATCTCAGAGTTTAAGGCTGTGGTTAGATTTATCTTAATTACTTTATTGTAGTTGCGGATGCTTGCAAGGGGTATAATCACAAGTATGTATTAGTCCTAGGAAGGGTGGTACATTAGCGTAGGTTCACCCACACAACACTTATCAAAACAATGAAGATTAATTAGCCGTATGTAGCGAAAGCACTAGACTAAAATCCCGTGTGTCCTCAGGAACGTTTGGTCATTATAAGTAAACAAACCGGCTTGTCCTTTGTGCTAAAAAGGATTGGGCCACTCGCTGCAATTGTTACTCTCGCACTTTACTTACTCGTACTTTATTCATCTGCTACATCAAAACCCCCTGAATACTTATCTGTGAGCATTTACAGTGAATCCTTCATCGAAACTGCTTGTCAACACCTTCTGCTCCTCGTTGGGATCGACATTCTTACTTATCGAAGATACTACGATATACCCACTATACTTGTGGGTCATCACTTCTTATAGGCGAAGAGGCGGAGTCGGAAGGGTTACGGGGCCACCACACAGTAGGGGGGCGCGCCTGGCTCCTTGGCCGCGCCGCCCACACGTGTGGGCTCCCTGTGGCCCTCCTCTGGTCCCTCTCGGGTGTTCTGGAAGCTTCGTGGAATTTTAAGATTCTGGGCGTTGATTTCGTCCAATTCCGAGAATATTTCCTTACTAGGATTTCTGAAACTAAAAACAGCAGAAAACAGGAACTGGCACTTCGGCATCTCGTCAATAGGTTAGTTCCGGAAAACGCATAAAATCATCATAAAGTGTGAACAAAACATGTAAGTAATGTCATAAAACAAGCATGGAACATAAGAAATTATCGATACGTTGGAGACGTATCAGCATCCCCAAGCTTAGTTCCTACTCGTCCCGAGTAGGTAAACGATAACAAAGATAATTTCTGAAGTGACATGCTACCAACATAATCTTGATCATACTATTGTAAACATATGTAATGAATGCAGCGATCCAAAGCAATGGTAAAGACAATGAGTTAACAACTGAACCATATAGCAAAGACTTTTCATGAATAGTACTTTCAAGACAAGCATCAATAAGTCTTGCATAGAGTTAACTCATAAAGCAATAGATTCTAAATAAAGGCATTGAAGCAACACAAAGGAAGATTAAGTTTCAGCGGTTGCTTTCAACTTTCAACATGCATACCTCATGGATAATTGTCAACATAAAGTAAAATAATAAGTGCAATAAGCAAGCATGTAAGAATCAATGCACAGTTAACACAAGTGTTTGCTTCTAAGATGGAAGGAAGTAGGTAAACTGACTCAACATAAAAGTAGAAGAATGGCCCTTCGAAGAGGGAAGCACTGATTGCTATATTTGTGCTAGAGCTTTTATTTTGAAAACAAGAAACAATTTTGTCAACGGTAGTAATAAAGCATATGTATTATGTATAAGATATCCTACAAGTTGCAAGCCTCATGCATAGATTACCAATAGTGCCCGCACCTTGTCCTAATTAGCTTGGATTTACATGGATTATCACCGCAATACATATGTTTTAACCAAGTATCACAAAGGGGTACCTCTATGCCGCCTGTACAAAGGTCTAAGGAGAAAGCTCGCATTGGATTTCTCGCTTTTGATTATTCTCAACTTAGACATCCATACCGGGACAACATAGACAACAGATAATGGACTCCTCTTTAACGCATAAGCATTCAACAACAGATAATATTCTCATAAGAGATTGAGGATTAATGTCCAAACTGAAACTTCCACCATGGATCATGGCTTTAGTTAGCGGCCCAATGTTCTTCTCTAACAATATGCATACTCAAACCATTTGATCATGATAAATCACCCTTACTTCAGACAAGACGAACATGCATAGCAACTCACATGATATTCAACAAAGGTGTAGTTGATGGCGTCCCCAGGAACATGGTTATCGCTCAACAAGCAACTTATTAAGAAATAAGATACATAAGTACATATTCAATACCACACTAGTTTTTAGGCTATTTTTCCCATGAGCTATATATTGCAAAGACAAAGAATGGAATTTTAAAGATAGCACTCAAGCAATTTACTTTGGAATGGCAGAAAATACCATGTAGTAGGTAGGTATGGTGGACACAAGTGGCATAGTTTTTGGCTCAAGGATTTGGATGCACGAGAAGTATTCCCTCTCAATACAAGGCTTAGGCTAGCAATTGTTTGAAGCAAACTCAAGTATGAACCGGTACGGCAAAACTTACATAAGAACATATTGCAAGCATTATAAGACTCTACTCTGTCTTCCTTGTTGCTCAAACCCTTACCAGAAAATATCTAGACTCTAGAGAAACCGATCATGCAAACCAAATTTTAACAAGCTCTATGTAGTTCTTCATTAATGGGTGCAAAGTATATGATGCAAGAGCTTAAACATGATCTATATGAGCACAACAATTGCCAAGTATCAAATTATTCAAGACATTATACCATTTACCACATGCATCATTTTCTGTTTCCAACCATATAACAATGAACGAAGCAGTTTCAACCTTCGCCATGAACATTAAAAGCTAAGAACACATGTGTTCATATGAACCAGCGGAGCGTGTCTCTCTCCCACACAAGCATGAACTTATTCAAACAAAACAAAAATAAAAACAAACAGACGCTCCAAGTAAAGTACATAAGATGTGACGGAATAAAAATATAGTTTCACTAGAGGAACCTGATAATGTTGTCGATGAAGAAGGGGATGCCTTGGGCATCCCCAAGCTTAGATGCTTGAGTCTTCTTGAAATATGCAGGGATGAACCACCGGGGCATCCCCAAGTTTAGAGCTTTCACTCTCCTCGATCATATTGTATCATCCTCCTCTCTTGATCCTTGAAAACTTCCTCCACACCAAACTCAAAACAACTCATTAGAGGGTTAGTGCATAATCAAAATTCACATGTTCAGAGGTGACACAATCATTCTTAACACTTCTGGACATTGCACAAAGCTTCTGAAAGTTAATGGAACAAAGAAATCCATCCAACATAGCAAAAGAGGCAATGCGAAATAAAAGGCAGAATTTGTCAAAACAGAACAGTCCGTAAAGACAAATTTTTCTGGGGTACTAAACTTGCTCAGATGAAAATGCTCAAATTTAATAAAAGTTGCGTACATATCTAAGGATCACGCACGTAAATTGGCATATTTTTATGAGTTACCTACAGACGGGGCGACTCAAATTCGTGACAGACAGAAATTTGTTTCTACGCAGTAATCTAAATCTAGTATCAACTCTACTATCAAAGACTTTACTTGGCACAACAATGCAATAAAATAAATATAAGGAGAGGTTGCTACAGTAGTAACAACTTCCAAGACACAAATATAAAACAAAAGTACTGTAGCAAAATAAACACATGGGTTATCTCCCAAGAAGTGCTTTCTTTATAGCCATTAAGATGGGCTCAGTAAATTTAATGATGCACTCCCAAGAAATAAGAATTGAAGCAAAAGAGAGCATCAAAAAGCAAATTCAAAACACATTTAAGTCTAACCCACTTCCTATGCATAGGAATCTTGTAGATAAACAAATTCATGAAGCATAATGCAACAAGCATAGGAAGATAAAACACGAGTAACTTCAAAATTTTCAGCATGTAGAGAGGTGTTTTAGTAACATGAAAATTTCTACAACCATATTTTCCTCTCTCATAATAACTTTCAGTAGCATCATAAACAAACTCAACAATATAACTATCACATGAAACATTCTTATCATGAGCTACATGCATAAAAGTATCATTACTCTCCACGTAAGCATAATCAATTTTATTAGTAATAGTGGGAGCAAATTCAACAAAGTAGCTATCATTATTATTCTCATCAAGTGTAGGAGGCATAGTATAATCATAATAAAATTTATCCTCCATAGTAGGTGGCACCTGATACGTCTCCGACGTATCGATAATTTCTTATGTTCCATGCCACATTATTGATGATTTCTACATGTTTTATGCATACTTTATGTCATATTTATGCGTTTTTCGGAACTAACCTATTGACGAGATGCCGCAGTGCCAGTTCCTGTTTTCTGCTGTTTTTGGTTTCAGAAATCCTAGTAAGGAAATATTCTCGGAATCGGACGAAATCACCGCCCAGCATCCTATTTTTCCACGAAGCTTCCAGAACACCCGGGAAGGACCAGAGTTGGGCCACAGGGGCCCCAGGAGGGTGGCCGGCGCGGCCTGGGGGTGGCCCGCGCCTCCCTATCTCCTCGCCGCCTCTTCGACCCTCTGACGCCGCCTCTTCGCCTATATAAAGGTCCTCGACCTAAAACCTCGAGACGGAAAAGCCACGGTACGAAAAACCTTCCAGAGCCGCCGCCATCGCGAAGCCAAGATCTGGGGGATAGGAGTCTCTGTTCCGGCACGCTGCCGGGACGGGGAAGTGCCCCCGGAAGGCTTCTCCATCGACACCACCGCCATCTTCATCAACGCTGCTGTCTCCCATGAGGAGGGAGTAGTTCTCCATCGAGGCTCGGGGCTGTACCGGTAGCTATGTGGTTAATCTCTCTCCTATGTACTTCAATACAATAATCTCATGAGCTGCCTTACATGATTGAGATTCATATGATGATGCTTGTAATCTAGATGTCGTTATGCTAGTCAAGTGAATTTTACTTATGTGATCTCCGGAGACTCCTTATCCCACGTGTGTAAAGGTGACAGTGTGTGCACCGTGTGGGTCTCTTAGGCTATATTTCACAGAATACTTATTCACTGTTATGAAGAGCATAGTGAAGTGCTTATTTATATCTCTTTATGATTGCAATGTGTTTTGTATCACAATTTATCTATGTGCTACTCTAGTGATGTTATTAAAGTAGTTTATTCCTCCTGCACGGTGTAATGGTGACAGTGTGTGCATCGTGTTAGTACTTGGCGTAGGCTATGATTGTGATCTCTTGTAGATTATGAAGTTAACTATTGCTATGATGGTATTGATGTGATCTATGCCTCCTTTCGTAGCGTGAAGGTGACAGTGTGCATGCTATGTTAGTACTTGGTTTGGTTATGTTGATCTGTCATGCACTCTAAGGTTATTTAAACATGAACATTGAATATTGTGGAGCTTGTTAACTCCGGCATTGAGGGTTCGTGTAATCCTACACAGTTAGTGGTGTTCATCATCCAACAAGAGGGTGTAGAGTCTAGCATCTATCTATTTATTCTGTTATGTGATCAATGTTGAGAGTGTCCACTAGTGAAAGTATGATCCCTAGGCCTTGTTTCCAATACTGCTATCGCTGCTTGTTTACTGTTCTACTGCATTTGTACTGCCTGCCATATTACCACCATCAACCACACGCCAGTCCTGGGCAAAGCACTTTTCTGGCACTGTTACTACTGTTCATATTTATTCATACCACCTGTATTTCACTATCTCTTCGCCGAACTAGTGCACCTATTAGGTGTGTTGGGGACACAAGAGACTTCTTGCTTTGTGGTTGCAGGGTTGCATGAGAGGGATATCTTTGACCTCTTCCTCCCTGAGTTCGATAAACCTTGGGTGATCCACTTAAGGGAAACTTGCTGCTGTTCTACAAACCTCTGCTCTTGGAGGCCCAACACTGTCTACAAGAATAGAAGCTCCAGTAGACATCAAGCACTTTTCTGGCGCCGTTGCCTGGGAGGAAAGGTAAAAGGCACTCATACTCCGGTTCAGTGTAACAAGATTTCTTTCGGCGCCATTGTGTTTGTGCTCGAAGCTATTTTCTTTAGATCCTGCAATTGCATCTTTTTGTTTCTTGTTTACACTAGTTAGGCATAATGGACAACAATGAGCTTCTTATTCTATTTCCTGATTTAACACATGGATGGTTTGATCCGAAAATTAAAAAACCCATGGAACATATTAGTATGAATACTTTGAACACCGTTGTTGCTAATGATATGGAAAATTCTAAGCTTGGGGAAGCTGGTTTTGATGAGCATGATCTTTTTAGTCCCGCAAGCATTGAGGAGAAAATTTACTTTGATGATACTTTACCTCCTATTTATGATGATTATAATGATAGTAGTCTTTTGGCACCGCCTGTTATGGAGGATAAATTTGATTATGAATACAATATGCCTCCTATATTTGATGATGAGAATAATAATGATAGCTACTTTGTTGAATTTGCTCCCACTACAAATAATAAAATTGATTATGCTTATGTGGAGAGTAATAATTTTATGCATGAGACTCATGATAAGAATACTTTATGTGATAGTTATATTGTTGAGTTTGCTCATGATGCTACTGAAAATCTTTATGAGAGAGGAAAATATGGTTGTAGAAATTTTCATGTTACTAAAACACCTCTCTATGTGCTGAAATTTTTGAAGCTGCACTTGTTTTATCTTTCTATGCTTGTTGCATTATGCTTCTTGAACTTGTTTATTTACAAAATTCCTATGCATAGGAAGCATGTTAGACTTAAATGTGTTTTGAATTTGCCTCTTTATGCTCTCTTTTGTTTCAAATATTATTTCTTGCGAGTGCATCATTAAAACTGCTGAGCCCATCTTAATGGCTATAAAGAAAGAACTTTTTGGGAGATAACCCATGTGTTTATTTTGCTACAGTAATTTTGTTTTATATTTGTGTCTTGGAAGTTGTTACTACTGTAGCAACCTCTCCTTATCTTAATTTTATTGCATTGTTGTGCCAAGTAAAGTCTTTGATAGTAAGGTTCATACTAGATTTGGATTACTGCGCAGAAACAGATTTCTTGCTGTCACGAATCTGGGCCTAATTCTCTGTAGGTAACTCAGAAAATTATGCCAATTTACGTGAGTGATCCTCAGATCTGTACACAACTTTCATTAAATTTGAGCATTTTCATTTGAGTAAGTATGGTGCCTCAATAAAATTCGTCTTTACGGACTGTTCTGTTTTGACAGATTCTGCCTTTTATTTCGCATTGCTTCTTTTGCTATGTTGGATGGATTTCTTTGTTCCATTAACTTCCAGTAGCTTTGGGCAATGTCCAGAAGTGTTAAGAATGATTGTGTCACCTCTGAACATGTGAATTTTTGATTATGCACTAACCCTCTAATGAGTTTGTTTCGAGTTTGGTGTGGAGGAAGTTTTCAAGGGTCAAGAGAGGAGGATGATATACTATGATCAAGAAGAGTGAAAGCTCTAAGCTTGGGGATGCCTCGGTGGTTCATCCCTGCATATATCAAGAAGACTCAAGCGTCTAAGCTTGGGGATGCCCAAGGCATCCCCTTCTTCATCGACAAATTATCAGGTTCCTTCTCTTGAAACTATATTTTTATTCGGTCACATCATATGTGCTTTACTTAGAGCGTCTGTTTGTTTTTGTTTTTGTTTGAATAAATGCTTGTGTGGGAGAGAGACACGCTCCGCTGGTTCATATGAACACATGTGTTCTTAGCTTTTAATTTTCATGGCAAAGGTTGAATCTGCTTCGTTAAATTGTTATATGGTTGGAATCGGAAAATGATACATGTAGTAATTGGTAAAATGTCTTGAATAATTTGATACTTGGCAATTGTTGTGCTCATGTTTAAGCTCTTGCATCATATACTTTGCACCTATTAATGAAGAAATACATAGAGCATGCTAAAATTTGGTTTGCATAATTGGTCTCTCTAAGGTCTAGATAATTTCTAGTATTGAGTTTGAACAACAAGGAAGACGGTGTAGAGTCTTATAATGTTTACAATATGTATTTTATGTGAGTTTTGCTGTACCGGTTCATCCTTGTGTTTGTTTCAAATAACCTTGCTAGCCTAAACCTTGTATCGAGAGGGAATACTTCTCATGCATCCAAAATCCTTGAGCCAACCACTATGCCATTTGTGTCCACCATACCTACCTACTACATGGTATTTCTCTGCCATTCCAAGTAAATTGCTTCATGTGCTACCTTTAAACCTTCAAAATGCTTCTCAATTTGTGTTAATGTTTTATAGCTCATGAGGAAGTATGTGGTGTTTATCTTTCAACCTTGTCATTTACTTTTGACAGACTTTCATAATGGACTAGTGGCACATCCGCTTATCCAATAATTTTGCAAAAAGAGCTGGCAATGGGGTTCCCAGTCCCGATTAATCAAACTTCATTAATAATTTTCTTCACATGTTTTGCTCTGATTCATCAGTAAGCACCTTAATTTTGCAAATAGACACTCCTCCATGGTATGAGATTGATGGTAGGCACCCGAGGATTCGGTTAGCCATGGCTTGTGTAAGCAAAGGTTGGGGGGAGTGTCACCCATAATAAAAACTAAAGTACATGTGTAAACAAAAGAGAAGAGGGATGATCTACCTTGATGGTAGAGATAACGTCCTTCATGGGAGCCGCTCTTGAAAGTCTGGTTGGCGAGGTAGTTAGAGTGCCCACTACCATTCGTTGACAACAACAAACACCTCTCAAAATTTTACTTTTATGCTCTCTATATGATTTCAAAACTTGAAAAGCTCTAGCACATGATTTAATCCCTGCTTCCTTCTGCGAAGGGCCATTCTTTTACTTTTATGTTGAGTCAGTTCACCTATTTCTCTCCACCTCAAGAAGCAAACACTTGTGTGAACTGTGCATTGATTCCTACATACTTGCATATTGCACTTGTTATATTACTTTGCATTGACAACTATCCATGAGATATACATGTTACAAGTTGAAAGCAACCGCTGAAACTTCATCTTCCTTTGTGTTGCTTCAATACCTCTACTTTGAATTATTGCTTTATGAGTTAACTCTTATGCAAGACTTATTGATGCTTGTCTTGAAAGTACTATTCATGAAAAGTCTTTGCTTTATGATTCATTTGTTTACTCATGTCATTTACATTGTTTTGATCGCTGCATTCATTACATATGCTTACAATAGTATGATCAAGGTTATGATGGCATGTCACTCCAGAAATTATCTTTGTTATCGTTTACCTACTCGGGACGAGCAGGAACTAAGCTTAGGGATGCTGATACGTCTCCGACGTATCGATAATTTCTTATGTTCCATGCCACATTATTGATGATATCTACATGTTTTATGCATACTTTATGTCATATTTATGCATTTTCTGGAACTAACCTATTGACGAGATGCCGCAGTGCCATTCTGTTTTTCGCTGTTTTTGGTTTCGTAAATCCTAGTAAGGAAATATTCTCGGAATCGGACGAAATCACCGCCCAAAGCATCCTATTTTTCCACGAAGCTTCCAACACCCGGAAGGACCAGAGTTGGGCCACAGGGGCCCCAGGAGGGTGGCCGGCGCGGCCTGGGGGTGGCCCGCGCCCCCCTATCTCCTCGCCGCCTCTTCGACCCTCTGACGCCGCCTCTTCGCCTATATAAAGGTCCTCGACCTAAAACCTCGAGACGGAAAAGCCACGGTACGAAAAACCTTCCAGAGCCGCCGCCATCGCGAAGCCAAGATCTGGGGGACAGGAGTCTCTGTTCCGGCACGCTGCCGGGACGGGGAAGTGCCCCCGGAAGGCTTCTCCATCGACACCACCGCCATCTTCATCAACGCTGCTGTCTCCCATGAGGAGGGAGTAGTTCTCCATCGAGGCTCGGGGCTGTACCGGTAGCTATGTGGTTAATCTCTCTCCTATGTACTTCAATACAATAATCTCATGAGCTGCCTTACATGATTGAGATTCATATGATGATGCTTGTAATCTAGATGTCGTTATGCTAGTCAAGTGAATTTTACTTATGTGATCTCCGGAGACTCCTTGTCCCACGTGTGTAAAGGTGACAGTGTGTGCACCGTGTGCGTCTCATAGGCTATATTTCATGTAATACTTATTCACTGTTATGAAGAGCATAGTGAAGTGCTTATTTATATCTCTTTATGATTGCAATGTGTTTTGTATCACAATTTATCTATGTGCTACTCTAGTGATGTTATTAAAGTAGTTTATTCCTCCTGCACGGTGTAATGGTGACAGTGTGTGCATCGTGTTAGTACTTGGCGTAGGCTATGATTGTGATCTCTTGTAGATTATGAAGTTAACTATTGCTATGATGGTATTGATGTGATCTATGCCTCCTTTCGTAGCGTGAAGGTGACAGTGTGCATGCTATGTTAGTACTTGGTTTGGTTATGTTGATCTGTCATGCACTCTAAGGTTATTTAAACATGAACATTGAATATTGTGGAGCTTGTTAACTCCGGCATTGAGGGTTCGTGTAATCCTACACAGTTAGTGGTGTTCATCATCCAACAAGAGGGTGTAGAGTCTAGCATCTATCTATTTATTCTGTTATGTGATCAATGTTGAGAGTGTCCACTAGTGAAAGTATGATCCCTAGGCCTTGTTTCCAATACTGATATCGCTGCTTGTTTACTGTTCTACTGCATTTGTACTGCCTGCCATATTACCACCATCAACCACACGCCAGTCCTGGGCAAAGCACTTTTCTGGCACTGTTACTACTGTTCATATTTATTCATACCACCTGTATTTCACTATCTCTTCGCCGAACTAGTGCACCTATTAGGTGTGTTGGGGACACAAGAGACTTCTTGCTTTGTGGTTGCAGGGTTGCATGAGAGGGATATCTTTGACCTCTTCCTCCCTGAGTTCGATAAACCTTGGGTGATCCACTTAAGGGAAACTTGCTGCTGTTCTACAAACCTCTGCTCTTGGAGGCCCAACACTGTCTACAAGAATAGAAGCTCCAGTAGACATCAGCACCAAAAGACCACTATCATTATAATCATCATAAATAGGAGGCAAAGTATCATCAAAGAAATTTTTCTCCTCAATTCTTGGGGGACTAAAAATATCATGCTCATCAAAACCAGCTTCCCCAAGCTTAGAATTTTCCATATCATCGTTGAATATGTGGGAGCCATTATGGATCTCCAGATCCCGCTATTGGTTATTGGTCGGAGAGAGTTCTCAACTATGTCCACATAGTTCGCGAACCGTAGGGTGTGATACGTCTCCAACGTATCCATAATTTCTGATGTTCCATGCTTGTTTTATGACAATACTTACATGTTTTGCTCGCACTTTATAATGTTTTTTTGCGTTTTCCGGAACTAACCTATTAACAAGATGCCGAAGTGCCACTTGCTGTTTTCTGTTGTTTTTTGGTTCCAGAAAGGCTGTTCGGGCAATATTCTCGGAATTCGACGAAACAAAGACCCAACATCCTATTTTTCCCGGAAGCATCCAGAACACCGAAGGAGAGTCGGAGGAGAGCCAGGGGGCCACCACACATGTGGGCCGCGCGGGCTACACCCTGGCCGCGCCGGCCTGGTGTGGGGCCACCCTGTCGCCCCTCCTGCGCCGCCTCTTCGCCTATATAAGCCCTTTCGACCTAAAAACTCGATACCGATTGACGAAACTCCAGAAAGACTCCAGGGGCGCCGCCACCATCGCGAAACTCCAATTCGGGGGACAGAAGTCTCTGTTCCGGCACCCTGCCGGGACGGGGAAGTGCCCCCGGAAGCCATCTCCATCAACGCCATCGCCTCCATCATGCTCCGTGAGTAGTTCCTCCATGGACTACGGGTTCTAGCTGTAGCTAGTTGGTATTCTCTCCCCCATGTACTTCAATACAATGATCTCATGAGCTGCCTTACATGATTGAGGTTCATCTGATGTAATCGGTGTTGTGTTTGTTGGGATCCGATGGATTAATACATTATGATTAGTCTATCTATAAAGTTTGTGAAGTTATTGTTGCTGCAATCTTGTTGTGTTTAATGCTTGTCACTAGGGCCCGAGTGGCATGATCTTAGATTTAAGCTCTATACTTATTGCTTAGATTGTATCTACAAGTTGTATGCACATGTCTATGTCCGGAACCAAAGGTCCCAAAGTGACAGAAATTGGGACAACTGGAGGGAAAGGCGTAGGTATGAGGATCACATGTTTTCACCAAGTGTTAATGCTTTGCTCCGGTGCTCTATTAAAAGGAGTACCTTAATAGCCAGTAGATTCCCTTGAGGCCCGGCTGCCACCGGCTGGTAGGACAAAAGATGTTGTACAAGTTTCTCATTGCGAGCACGTACGACTATATATGGAAAACATGCCTACATGATTAATAATCTTGATGTTCTGTCTTAATGCTATTTCAATCCTATCAATTGCCCAACTGTAATTTGTTCACCCAACACTTGTCACTTGTTATTGGAGAGTTACCACTAGTGTAGATAGCTGGGAACCCCGGTCCATCTCTCATCATCATATACTTGTTCTACATGTCACTGGAAGTAGTATCAACTATTTTCTGGTGCCATTGCCACTGTGTTACTATTACTGATGCTGTGTTACTGTTACTATTGCTCTCATATCACTGCTACTTTCACATCACCCCTATTACTAGTGCTTTTCCAGGTGCAGCTGAATTGACAACTCAGTTGTTAAGGCTTATAAGTATTCTTTACCTTCCCTTGTGTCGAATCAATAAATTTGGGTTTTACTTCCCTCGAAGACTGTTGTGATCCCCTATACTTGTGGGTTATCAAGACTATTTTCTTGCGCCGTTGCCGGGGAGGCATAGCTCTACTCATAAGTTCACCTGGGGAGTACACTCTACCTTTCTCTCTGTTTTTGTTTTATTTTATTTTGTTTTTCTTAGTTTACTTTTGTCTAGTTTATTTGTGCTTAGTTTATTTTCATTTAGTATTATTTTTATTAGTTTACTTTTGTCTAGTTTGTTTTTGTCGTGTTTTATTATATACCCAAAAATCCATAAAAAATTGAAAAACCTAAAAATTAAAAACTGTTGCTATGGAAGAACGCATAACCATGTTGGAGCTTATAGAATTTTATAATAATTATAGAGAATCAAGAACGGGTAAAGTTATGAGTGTTGTGATAGAAAATTTGAATACAATTGCTAAAATCTTGCTTAAACGCCATGATATAAACTGTTGCTCTCAACAGGATACTAAACATCTTAAATTTCAATGTGGCTTTAGTGAGGAAGTTTTAATTAAGAACTATAATTGGAATAGCTATATTCATCTTGGGTTCGAAGAGGTAGAACAATTTGTCTTATTTATGGGAGCCTCTGAGATAGAATCCTTCATGGTTAACAATTATGAAACTTGTGTTGCTTGTAAGGACCTTAAAGATTATGTCTCTTCTATCCTTAATTTTTGCATAGAAAGTTACAGCAATAATCCTTATATCATTGAGTATAAAGAGAGACTCATTAATGCACAAGAATGCACTCACAATTTGCAGGAACCAATGGAAGAAGAAATTGATGAACCTGAAAGCTCATTGGATGAAAAAGAGGAGGAAATTGATGAACCTGAAAGCTCATTGGATGAAAAAGAAGAGGAAAGTGATGAACAAAAGGAGGAAGAATGGATTAGCTACCCATGCCAACCTTCTAATGAGAGTAACTCTTTATCTCTTACACTATTTGATTGTCCTCCATGCTTACCAAAGGAGGTTGAATGTTATGTTCCTGTGGATTCTCTTGAAATATTACCTATGAGTAAAACTTGTGAGAATAATTATGCTACTGTTATCTATGATAATCCATGCTGCTTTGATAAATCTTATGATAATGCTTTGTTTGTGCCTGATGTCGAAATGCATGGTACTAAAGAATTTTGCTTAGCAAATGTTTATGATAAATCTCTAGATGATGGTCCTATGTTACTTGATACTATTAATTGTACTACTAATGAAAATGGGATTGGAGAGTTCTTGACTTTATCTATGAGTCCCATATCTTTTGAGAATGATCAATCATCTTGTTATATTATTGATAAAAGTGGGTTTGAAAGTTTTAATCCCATTATTTTTGAACTTGATAAAAATTATGTGTTTATGGATCATGAAAAGCATGCTGCATGTGATAGTTATGTTGTTGAGTTTGTTCATGTAGCTACTGAAAATTATTATGAGAGAGGAAAATATGGTTGTAGAAATTTGCATGGTACTAAAACACCTCTCTATATGCTGAAACTTTTGAAGTTACTCTTGTTTTATCTTCTTATGCTTGTCACTTTGTTCTTCATGAATTTATTTGTGTACAAGATTCCTATGCATAGGAAGTGGGTTAGACTTAAATGTGTTTTGAACTTGCTTTTTGATGCTCTCTTTTGCTTCAACTCTTATTTCTTGCGAGTGCATCATTAAAACTGTTGAGCCCATCTTAATGGCTATAAAGAAAGCACTTCTTGGGAGATAACCCATGTGTTTATTTTGCTACTATTTTGTTGTGTCTTGGAAGTTGTTACTACTGTAGAAACCTTTCCTTATCTTTATTTTATTGCAATGTTGTGCCAAGTGAAGTCTCTAATAGAAAGTTGATGCTAGATTTGAATTTCTGCGTAGAAACAGATTTCTTTCTGTCACGAATCTGGGTATGATTCTCTGTAGAAAACTCAGAAAAATCTGCCAATTTACGTGAGTGATCCTCAGATATGTACGCAACTTTCATTAGTTTTGAGTTTTCTGATTTGAGCAAGTTAAGTGCCCCAGAAAAATTCGTCTTTACGGACTATTCTGTTTTGACAGATTCTGCCTTTTATTTCGCATTGCCTCTTTTACTGTGTTGAATGGATTTCTTTGTTCCATTAACTTTCAGTAGCTTTCGGCAATGTCCAGAAGTGTTAAGAATGATTGTGTTACATCTGAACATGTGAATTTTTGATTATGCACTAACCCTCTAATGAAGTTTATGAGAAGTTTGGTGTGAAGGAAGTTTTCAAGGGTCAAGAGAGGAGGATGATATATGATCAAGAAGAGTGAAAAGTCTAAGCTTGGGGATGCCCCGGTGGTTCATTCCTGCATATTTCAAGAAGACTCAAGCGTCTAAGCTTGGGGATGCCCAAGGCATCCCCTTCTTCATCAACTTATCAGGTTTCTTCTACTGAAACTATATTTTTTTATTCGGTCACATCTTATGTGCTTTACTTGGAGCGTCTGTGTGTTTTTATTTTTGTTTATGTTTGAATAAAATCGGATCCTAGCAATCCTTGTTTGGGAGAGAGACACGCTCCGCTTTTTCATATGAACACCTGTTCTTCGTTTTACTTTTAATGTTCAATGATAAAAGTTGGAAGCTATTGCACTTATTGCTATTTGGCTGGAAACAGAAAATGCTTCATATTGTATTGAATAATTTGATACTTGGCAATTGTTTTGAGCTCTCAAGTAGATCATGATTAATCTCTTGCATCATGTAGTTTAAACCTATTAATGGAGAACTACCGTAGAGCTTGTTGAAATTGGTTTGCATGATTGGTCTCTCTAAGGTCTAGATATTTTCTGGTAAAAGTGTTTGAGCAACAAGGAAGACAGTGTAGAGTATTATAATGCTTGCAATATGTTCTTATGTAAGTTTTGCTGTACCGGTTCATACTTGTGTTTGCTTCAAATAACCTTGCTAGCCAAAGCCTTGTACTGAGAGGGAATTCTCGTGCATCCAAAATCCTTGAGCCAAAAACTATGCCATTTGTGTCCACCATAACTACCTACTACATGGTATTTTCTGCCATTCCAAGTAAATACTTCATGTGCTACCTTTAAACCTTCAAAATGCTTCTCAATTTGTGTTAATGTTTTATAGCTCATGAGGAAGTATGTGGTGTTTTATCTTTCAACCTTGTCATTTACTCTTGACAGACTTTCATAATGGACTAGTGGCACATCCGCTTATCCAATAATTTTGCAAAAAGAGCTGGCAACGGGGTTTCCAGCCCCGATTAATCAAACTTCATTAATAATTCTCTTCACATGTTTTGCTCTGATTCATCAATAAGCAACTTAATTTTGCAAATAGACACTCCTCCATGGTATGAGATTGTTGGAAGGCACCCGAGGATTCGGTTAGCCATGGCTTGTGTAAGCAAAGGTTGGGAGGAGTGTCACCCATAAATAAAAACTAAAGTACATGTGTAAACAAAAGAGAAGAGGGATGATCTACCTTGCTGGTAGAGATAACGTCCTTCATGGGAGCCGCTCTTGAAAGTCTGGTTGGCGAGGTAGTTGGAGTACCCATTACCATTCGTTGACAACAACAAACACCTCTCAAAACTTTACTTTTATGCTCTCTATATGATTTCAAAACTTGAAAAGCTCTAGCATATGATTTATCCCTGCTTCCCTCTGCGAAGGGCCATTCTTCTACTTTATGTTGAGTCAGTTTACCTACTTCCTTCCATCTTAGAAGCAAACACTTGTGTCAACTGTGCATTGATTCTTACATACTTGCATATTTGCATTCATAATATTACTTTATGTTGACAATTATCCATGAGATATGCATGTTGAAAGTTGAAAGCAATCGCTGAAACTTATATCTTCCTTTGTGTTGCTTCGATGCCTTTACTTTGAATCTATTCCTTTATGAGTTAACTCTTATGCAAGACTTTTGATGCTTGTCTTGAAAGTACTATTCATGAAAAGTTTTGCTATATGTTATCTATTTGTTAGCAACTATAGATCATTGCCTTGAGTCACTCCATTCATCTCATATGCTTTACAATAGTATGATCAAGATTATGTAAGTAGCATGTCACTACAGAAATTATTCTTTTTATCGTTTACCTACTCGAGGACGAGTAGGAACTAAGCTTGGGGATGCTGATACGTCTCCAACATATCCATAATTTCTGATGTTCCATGCTTGTTTTATGACAATACTTACATGTTTTGCTCGCACTTTATAATGTTTTTATGCGTTTTCCGGAACTAACCTATTAACAAGATGCCGAAGTGCCAGTTGCTGTTTTCTGTTGTTTTTGGTTCCAGAAAGGCTGTTCGGGTAATATTCTCGGAATTCGACGAAACAAAGACCCAACATCCTATTTTTCCCGGAAGCATCCAGAACACCGAAGGAGAGTCGGAGGAGAGCCAGGGGCCACCACACATGTGGGCCGCGCGGGCTACACCCTGGCCGCGCCGGCCTGGTGTGGGGCCACCCTGTCGCCCCTCCTGCGCCGCCTCTTCGCCTATATAAGCCCTTTCGACCTAAAAACTCGATACCGATTGACGAAACTCCAGAAAGACTCCAGGGGCGCCGCCACCATCGCGAAACTCCAATTCGGGGGACAGAAGTCTCTGTTCCGGCACCCTGCCGGGATGGGGAAGTGCCCCCGGAAGCCATCTCCATCAACGCCATCGCCTCCATCATGCTCCGTGAGTAGTTCCTCCATGGACTACGGGTTCTAGCTGTAGCTAGTTGGTATTCTCTCCCCCATGTACTTCAATACAATGATCTCATGAGCTGCCTTACTTGATTGAGGTTCATCTGATGTAATCGGTGTTGTGTTTGTTGGGATCCGATGGATTGATACATTATGATTAGTCTATCTATAAAGTTTGTGAAGTTATTGTTGCTGCAATCTTGTTGTGTTTAATGCTTGTCACTAGGGCCCGAGTGGCATGATCTTAGATTTAAGCTCTATACTTATTGCTTAGATTGTATCTACAAGTTGTATGCACATGTCTATGTCCGGAACCAAAGGCCCCAAAGTGACAGAAATTGGGACAACTGGAGGGAAAGGCGTAGGTATGAGGATCACATGTTTTCACCAAGTGTTAATGCTTTGCTCCGGTGCTCTATTAAAAGGAGTACCTTAATAGCCAGTAGATTCCCTTGAGGCCCGGCTGCCACCGGCTGGTAGGACAAAAGATGTTGTACAAGTTTCTCATTGCGAGCACGTACGACTATATATGGAAAACATGCCTACATTATTAATAATCTTGATGTTCTGTCTTAATGCTATTTCAATCCTATCAATTGCCCAACTGTAATTTGTTCACCCAACACTTGTCACTTGTTATTGGAGAGTTACCACTAGTGTAGATAGCTGGGAACCCCGGTCCATCTCTCATCATCATATACTTGTTCTACATGTCACTGGAAGTAGTATCAACTATTTTCTGGTGCCATTGCCACTGTGTTACTATTACTGATGATGTGTTACTGTTACTATTGCTCTCATATCACTGCTACTTTTACATCACCCTTATTACTAGTGCTTTTCCAGATGCAGCTGAATTGACAACTCAGTTGTTAAGGCTTATAAGTATTCTTTACCTCCCCTTGTGTCGAATCAATAAATTTGGGTTTTACTTCCCTCGAAGACTGTTGCGATCCCCTATACTTGTGGGTTATCAGGGTGACACACTTAAGGTTTGATGTTGTAATAGTAGAACTTGAATATGGAATGGAGTTCGAAGTATTGTTCGAAGTCTCGGATGGGATCCCGGACATCACGAGGAGTTCCAGAATGGACGGAGAATAAGATTCATATATAGGAAGTCATATTCCAATTTTGGAAATGATCCGGTGCATTTATGGAAGGTTCTAGAAGGTTCTAGAAAAGTCCGGAAGAAATCACTTTGGAAGGCGGAGTCCCGATGGGACTCCACCAACCATGGCCGGCCAACCCTAGGGGTGGAGTCCCAGGTGGACTCCACCTAAGGTGGCCGGCCACCACCCCCCCATGGAAGGGTGGGAATCCCACTTGGGTGGGAGTCCCACCTTGGGTAGGTTTCCCTACTACATGGAAATTTTGGGTTGGGGTCTTATTCGAAGACTTGTAGTCCAACACTTGGGGGTTCCACCTATATAATGAGGGGCATAGGGGAGGGGGCCGGCCACCACAAGCCCTCAAGGAGGCCGCACCCCATAGTGGCCGGCCACCCCTCTCCCAAACCCTAGCCGCCCCCCTCTCCTCCACCTCTCCCGCATAGCTTAGCGAAGCTCCGCCGGAGTTCTCCATCGCCACCGCCACCACGCTGTCGTGCTGCCGGATTCCAAGGAGGATCTACTACTTCCGCTGCCCGCTGGAACGGGGAGAAGGACGTCGTCATTGATACGTCTCCAACGTATCGATAATTTCTTATGTTCCATGCCACATTATTGATGTTATCTACATGTTTTATGCACACTTTATGTCATATTCGTGCATTTTCTGGAACTAACCTATTAACAAGATGCCGAAGTGCCAGTTGCTGTTTTCTGCTGTTTTTGGTTTCAGAAATCCTAGTAACGAAATATTCTCGGAATTGGACGAAATCAACGCCCAGGGTCCTATTTTGCCACGAAGCTTCCAGAAGACCGAAGAGGAGATGAAGTGGGGCCACGAGGCAGCCAAACCCTAGGGCGGCGCGGCCCCTGCCCTGGCCGCGCGGCCCTATGGTGTGGGCCCCTCGTGCCGCCTCCTGACCTGCCCTTCCGCCTACTTAAAGCCTCCGTCGCGAAACCCCCAGTACCGAGAGCCACGATACGGAAAACCCATCGAGACGCCGCCGCCGCCAATCCCATCTCGGGGGATTCAGGAGATCGCCTCCGACACCCTGCCGGAGAGGGGATTCATCTCCCGGAGGACTCTACGCCGCCATGGTCGCCTCCGGAGTGATGTGTGAGTAGTCTACCCCTGGACTATGGGTCCATAGCAGTAGCTAGATGGTTGTCTTCTCCCCATTGTGCTTCATTGTCGGATCTTGTGAGCTGCATAACATGATCAAGATCATCTATCTGTAATTCTATATGTTGCGTTTGTTGGGATCCGATGAATAGAGAATACTTGTTATGTTGATTATCAAAGTTATGTCTATGTGTTGTTTATGATCTTGCATGCTCTCCGTTATTAGTAGATGCTCTGGCCAAGTTGATGCTAGTAACTCCAAGAGGGAGTATTTATGCTCGATAGTGGGTTCATGTCTCCGTGAATCTGGAGGGGTGACAAGAACCTCTAAGGTTATGGATGTGATGTTGCCACTAGGGATAAAACATTGGTGCTATGTTCAAGGATGTAGTCACTGATTACATTACGCGCAATACTTAATGCAATTGTCTGTTGTTAGCAACTTAATACTGGAGGGGGTTCGGATGATAACCTGAAGGTGGACTTTTTAGGCATAGATGCATGCTGGATAGCGGTCTATGTACTTTGTCGTAATGCCCAATTAAATCTCACAATACTCATCATAATATGTATGTGCATGGTCATGCCCTCTCTATTTGTCAATTGCCCAACTGTAATTTGTTCACCCAACATGCTGTTTATCTTATGGGAGAGACACCTCTAGTGAACTGTGGACCCCGGTCCAATTCTCTATACTGAAATACAATCTACTGCAATACTGTTCTACTGTTTTTCTGCAAACAATCATCATCCACACTATACATCTAATCCTTTGTTACAGCAAGCCGGTGAGATTGACAACCTCACTGTTTCGTTGGGGCAAAGTACTTTGGTTGTGTTGTGCAGGTTCCACGTTGGCGCCGGAATCTCTGGTGTTGCGCCGCACTACATCCCGCCGCCATCAACCTTCAACGTGCTTCTTGGCTCCTACTGGTTCGATAAACCTTGGTTTCATACTGAGGGAAAACTTGCCGCTGTACGCATCACACCTTCCTCTTGGGGTTCCCAACGGACGCGTGCTGTACGCGTATCAAGCTCTTTTTCTGGCGCCGTTGCCGGGGAGATCAAGACACGCTGCAAGGGGAGTCTCCACTTCCCAATCTCTTTACTTTGTTTTTGTCTTGCTTTATTTTATTTACTACTTTATTTGCTGCACTAAATCAAAATACAAAAAAATTAGTTGCTAGTTTTACTTTATTTGCTATCTAGTTTGCTATATCAAAAACCCAAAAAAATTAGTTACTCGCATTTACTTTATTATCATGTCTAGTCCCGTAGTTGTTACTCTATCACCTGAGGAATCGATCTTCACTTTTAAACAAGGAGGTGAAGAGAATTTTAAAGAAGCATGGTCTAGAATTTTTGATGCTTATAGTAAAACTGAACCTAAAATGACCTTAAGTTTGCTTCTTAGTAATTTCTATTTCGGGCTTATTCTTCGCTATAGATATGCCTTAGATGCTGTAGTGGGAGGAGATTTCCTTCATTGTGATGGAGATCAAGCTTTTAATGCCATAAGGAAATTGATTACATCATTTAGCTCCGATAATAATTTTGATCCATCTCATGCTAGCATGCATAATAGATTAAACACTATTGAAACAAATATATCCTGTTTAAAAGAAGTGTATAACCGAATTCGCGAATACTATGATTATGTTCCATTAAGCTTCGAACCTTCAATGTGGGTGCCTACCGTTAAAGCTACTATTGGTGGTGAAACTTTTCCTGCTCGTTGTGATATTATGTCCGAGTTTTGCCTCATGCCTGAAAAAATTTATAAATCTTTGACACTTTGGGGACTTATTGAAGGGGGAGAAGAAATAACTCTTACGGATAACTCTGTTGTAATTCCTAAGGGTATAGCTGAAGGTGTTTTCACAACCTTTCTTGGAAGGACGGTATCCACTGATTATCTCGTTATTGAATGTGTAGGGACAGGACAAATCACGCTTGGAAGATCCCTGCTGAAACTCATGGGAGCAGTCATAGATGTTGGGAAAGGCACTCTAAATTTTACCTCTACACCCGGATGCGGTCATGTATTCCCTAGACCAAAGAGTAGGAATAAGAGTAAGAAAGGTAAGAGCAACACCCCTGGTAAGAATGCCGACGCATCATCTCTTGATAATACTTGATACACACTTTCTGCGCCTAGCTGAAAGGCGTTAAAGAAAAGCGCTTATGTGAGACAACCCATGGTTTTTACCTACAGTACTTTGTTTTTATTTTGTGTCTTGGAAGTTGTTTACTACTTTAGCAACCTCTCCTTATCTTAGTTTAGTGTTTTGTTGTGCCAAGTAAAGTCGTTGATAGTAAAGTTCATACTAGATTTGGATTACTGCGCAGTTTCAGATTTCTTTGCTGTCACGAATTTCGACCTGCCTCCCTGTAGGTAGCTCAGAAAATTAAGCCAATTTACGTGCGTGATCCTCAGATATGTACGCAACTTTCATTCAATTTGGGCATTTTCATTTGAGCAAGTCTGGTGCCATTTTAAAATTCGTCTTTATGAACTGTTCTGTTTTGACAGATTCTGCCTTTCATTTCGCATTGCCTCTTTTGCTATGTTGGATGAATTTCTTTGATCCATTAATGTCCAGTAGCTTTATGCAATGTCCAGAAGTGTTAAGAATGATTGTGTCACCTCTGAACATGTTAATTTTTATTGTGCACTAACCCTCTTATGAGTTGTTTCGAGTTTGGTGTGGAGGAAGTTTTCAAGGATCAAGAGAGGAGTAAGATGCAATATGATCAAGGAGAGTGAAAGCTCTAAGCTTGGGGATGCCCCGGTGGTTCACCCCTGCATATTCTAAGAAGACTCAAGCGTCTAAGCTTGGGGATGCCCAAGGCATCCCCTTCTTCATCGACAACATTATCAGGTTCCTCCCCTGAAACTATATTTTTATTCCATCACAGCTTATGTGCTTTTCTTGGAGCGTCGGTTTGTTTTTGTTTTTGTTTTGTTTGAATAAAATGGATCCTAGCATTCATTGTATGGGAGAGAGACACGCTCCGCTGTAGCATATGGACAAGTATGTCCTTAGTTTCTACTCGTAGTATTCATGGCGAAGTTTCTTCTTCGTTAAATTGTTATATGGTTGGAATTGGAAAATGATACATGTAGTAATTGCTATAAATGTCTTGGGTAATGTGATACTTGGCAATTGTTGTGCTCATGTTTAAGCTCTTGCATCATATGCTTTGCACCCATTAATGAAGAAATACATAGAGCATGCTAAAATTTGGTTTGCATATTTGGTCTCTCTAAGGTCTAGATAATTTCTAGTATTGAGTTTGAACAACAAGGAAGACGGTGTAGAGTCTTATAATGTTTACAATATGTCTTTTATGTGAGTTTTGCTGCACCGATTCATCCTTGTGTTTGTTTCAAATAAACCTTGCTAGCCTAAACCTTGTATCGAGAGGGAATACTTCTCATGCATCCAAAATCCTTGAGCCAACCACTATGCCATTTGTGTCCACCATACCTACCTACTACATGGTATTTCTCCGCCATTCCAAAGTAAATTGCTTGAGTGCTACCTTTAAAATTCCATCATTCACCTTTGCAATATATAGCTCATGGGACAAATAGCTTAAAAACTATTGTGGTATTGAATATGTACTTATGCACTTTATCTCTTATTAAGTTGCTTGTTGTGCGATAACCATGTTCACTGGGGACGCCATCAACTATTCTTTGTTGAATTTCATGTGAGTTGCTATGCATGTTCGTCTTGTCTGAAGTAAGAGAGATCTACCACCTTATGGTTAAGCATGCATATTGTTAGAGAAGAACATTGGGCCGCTAACTAAAGCCATGATCCATGGTGGAAGTTTCAGTTTTGGACATATATCCTCAATCTCATATGAGAAAATTATTAATTATTGTTACATTCTTATGCATAAAAGAGGAGTCCATTATCTGTTGTCTATGTTGTCCCGGTATGGATGTCTAAGTTGAGAATAATCAATAGCGAGAAATCCAATGCGAGCTTTCTCCTTAGACCTTTGTACAAAGTGCATAGAGGTACCCCTTTGTGACACTTGGTTAAAACATGTGCATTGCGATGATCCAGTAGTCCAAGCTAATTAGGACAAGGTGCGGGCACTATTAGTATACTATGCATGAGGCTTGCAACTTGTAAGATATAATTTACATGATACATATGCTTTATTACTACCGTTGACAAAATTGTTTCATGTTTTCAAAATCAAAGCTCTAGCACAAATATAGCAATCGATGCTTTTCCTCTATGGAGGACCATTCTTTTACTTTCATTGTTGAGTCAGTTCACCTATTTCTCTCCACCTCAAGAAGCAAACACTTGTGTGAACTGTGCATTGATTCCTACATACTTGCATATTGCACTTGTTATATTACTTTGCATTGACAACTATCCATGAGATATACATGTTACAAGTTGAAAGCAACCGCTGAAACTTAATCTTCCTTTGTGTTGCTTCAATACCTTTACTTTGAATTATTGCTTTCTGAGTTAACTCTTATGCAAGACTTATTGATGTTTGTCTTGAAGTACTATTCATGAAAAGTCTTTGCTATATGATTCACTTGTTTACTCATGTCATATACATTGTTTTGATCGCTGCATTCACTACATATGCTTTACAAATAGTATGATCAAGGTTATGATGGCATGTCACTCCAGAAATTATCTTTGTTATCGTTTTACCTGCTCGGGACGAGCAGAACTAAGCTTGGGGATGCTGATACGTCTCCAACGTATCGATAATTTCTTATGTTCCATGCCACATTATTGATGTTATCTACATGTTTTATGCACACTTTATGTCATATTCGTGCATTTTCTGGAACTAACCTATTAACAAGATGCCGAAGTGCCAGTTGCTGTTTTCTGCTGTTTTTGGTTTCAGAAATCCTAGTAACGAAATATTCTCGGAATTGGACGAAATCAACGCCCAGGGTCCTATTTTGCCACGAAGCTTCCAGAAGACCGAAGAGGAGACGAAGTGGGGCTACGAGGCAGCTGATGGCGTGTAACTCACACGTTCGTTGGGAACCCCAAGAGGAAGGTATGATGCGCACAGCAGCAAGTTTTCCCTCAGAAAGAAACCAAGGTTTATCGAACCAGGAGGAGCCAAGAAGCACGTTGAAGGTTGATGGCGGCGGGATGTAGTGCGGCGCAACACCAGGGATTCCGGCGCCAACGTGGAACCTGCACAACACAACCAAAGTACTTTGCCCCAACGAAACAGTGAGGTTGTCAATCTCACCGGCTTGCTGTAACAAAGGATTAACCGTATTGTGTGGAAGATGATTGTTTGCAGAAAAACAAGAGAACAAAGATTGCAAGTAGATTGTATTTCAGTATAGAGAATTGGACCGGGGTCCACAGTTCACTAGAGGTGTCTCTCCCATAAGATAAACAACATGTTGGGTGAACAAATTACAGTTGGGCAATTGACAAATAAAGAGGGCATGACCATGCACATACATATTATGATGAGTATTGTGAGATTTAATTGGGCATTACGACAAAGTACATAGACCGCTATCCAAAGATGCATCTATGCCTAAAAAGTCCACCTTCAAAGTTATCATCCGAACCCCTCCATATTAAGTTGCTAACAATAGACAATTGCATTAAGTATTGCGCGTAATGTAATCAGTGACTATATCCTTGAACATAGCACTAATGTTTTATCCCTAGTGGCAACAAGACATCCATAATCTTAGAGATTTCTGTCACTTCCTGCAGTTCACTGAGACATGAACCCACTATCGAGCATAAATACTCCCTCTTGGAGTTACAAGCATCTACTTGGCCAGAGCATCTACTAGTAACGGAGAGCATGCAAGATCATAAACAACACATAGACATAACTTTGATAATCAACATAACAAGTATTCTCTATTCATCGGATCCCAACAAACGCAACATATAGAATTACAGATAGATGATCTTGATCATGTTAGGCAGCTCACAAGATCCGACAATGAAGCACAATGGGGAGAAGACAACCATCTAGCTACTGCTATGGACCCATAGTCCAGGGGTAGACTACTCACACATCACTCCGGAGGCGACCATGGCGGCGTAGAGTCCTCCGGGAGATGATTCCCCTCTCCGGCAGGGTGCCGGAGGCGATCTCCTGAATCCCCCGAGATGGGATCGGCGGCGGCGGCGTCTCTGGAAGGTTTTCCGTATCGTGGCTCTCGGTACTGGGGGTTTCGCGACGGAGGCTATTTGTAGGCGGAAGGGCAGGTCAAGAGGCGGCACGAGGGGCCCACACTACAGGCCGGCGCGGCTAGGGCTTGGGCCGCGCCGCCCTGTAGTCTGGCCACCTCGTGGCCCCACTTCGTCTCCTCTTCGGTCTTCTGGAAGCTTCGTGGCAAAATAGGACCCTGGGCGTTGATTTCGTCCAATTCCGAGAATATTTCGTTACTAGGATTTCTGAAACCAAAAACAGCAGAAAACATCAACTGGCACTTCGGCATCTTGTTAATAGGTTAGTTCCAGAAAATGCACGAATATGACATAAAGTGTGCATAAAACATGTAGATAACATCAATAATGTGGCATGGAACATAAGAAATTATCGATACGTTGGAGACGTATCAGCATCCCCAAGCTTAGTTCTGCTCGTCCCGAGCAGGTAAAACGATAACAAAGATAATTTCTGGAGTGACATGCCATCATAACCTTGATCATACTATTTGTAAAGCATATGTAGTGAATGCAGCGATCAAAACAATGTATATGACATGAGTAAACAAGTGAATCATATAGCAAAGACTTTTCATGAATAGTACTTCAAGACAAGCATCAATAAGTCTTGCATAAGAGTTAACTCATAAAGCAATAATTCAAAGTAAAAGCATTGAAGCAACACAAAGGAAGATTAAGTTTCAGCGGTTGCTTTCAACTTATAACATGTATATCTCATGGATATTGTCAACATAGAGTAATGTAATAAGTGCAATATGCAAGTATGTAGGAATCAATGCACAGTTCACACAAGTGTTTGCTTCTTGAGGTGGAGAGAAATAGGTGAACTGACTCAACAATGAAAGTAAAAGAATGGTCCTCCATAGAGGAAAAGCATCGATTGCTATATTTGTGCTAGAGCTTTGATTTTGAAAACATGAAACAATTTTGTCAACGGTAGTAATAAAGCATATGTATCATGTAAATTATATCTTACAAGTTGCAAGCCTCATGCATAGTATACTAATAGTGCCCGCACCTTGTCCTAATTAGCTTGGACTACCGGATCATCACAATGCACATGTTTTAACCAAGTGTCACAAAGGGGTACCTCTATGCCTTTGTACAAAGGTCTAAGGAGAAAGCTCGCATTGGATTTCTCGCTATTGATTATTCTCAACTTAGACATCCATACCGGGACAACATAGACAACAGATAATGGACTCCTCTTTTATGCATAAGCATGTAACAACAATTAATAATTTTCTCATATGAGATTGAGGATGTATGTCCAAAACTGAAACTTCCACCATGGATCATGGCTTTAGTTAGCGGCCCAATGTTCTTCTCTAACAATATGCATGCTTAACCATAAGGTGGTAGATCGCTCTTACTTCAGACAAGACGAACATGCATAGCAACTCACATGAAATTCAACAAAGAGTAGTTGATGGCGTCCCCAGTGAACATGGTTATCGCACAACAAGCAACTTAATAAGAGATAAAGTGCATAATTACATATTCAATACCACAATAGTTTTTAAGCTATTTGTCCCATGAGCTATATATTGCAAAGGTAAATGATGGAATTTTAAAGGTAGCACTCAAGCAATTTACTTTGGAATGGCGGAAAATACCATGTAGTAGGTAGGTATGGTGGACACAAATGGCATAGTGGTTGGCTCAAGTATTTTGGATGCATGAGAGGTATTCCCTCTCGATACAAGGTTTAGGCTAGCAAGGCTTATTTGAAACAAACACAAGGATGAACCGGTGCAGCAAAACTCACATAAAAGACATATTGTAAACATTATAAGACTCTACACCGTCTTCCTTGTTGTTCAAACTCAATACTAGAAATTATCTAGACCTTAGAGAAACCAAATATGCAAACCAAATTTTAACATGCTCTATGTATTTCTTCATTAATAGGTGCAAGGCATATGATGCAAGAGCTTAAACATGAGCACAACAATTGCCAAGTATCACATTACCCAAGACATTTATAGCAATTACTACATGTATCATTTTCCAATTCCAACCATATAACAATTTAACGAAGAAGAAACTTCGCCATGAATACTATGAGTAGAAACTAAGGACATACTTGTCCATATGCTACAGCGGAGCGTGTCTCTCTCCCACAAAGTGAATGCTAGGATCCATTTTATTCAAACAAAACAAAAAAACAAAAACAAACCGACGCTCCAAGCAAAGCACATAAGATGTGATGGAATAAAAATATAGTTTCAGGGGAGGAACCTGATAATGTTGTCGATGAAGAAGGGGATACCTTGGGCATCCCCAAGCTTAGACGCTTGAGTCTTCTTAGAATATGCAGGGGTGAACCACCGGGGCATCCCCAAGCTTAGAGCTTTCACTCTCCTTGATCATGTTGCATCATACTCCTCTCTTGATCCTTGAAAACTTCCTCCACACCAAACTTAGAACAACTCATTAGAGGGTTAGCGACAATAAAAATTAACATGTTCAGAGGTGACACAATCATTCTTAACACTTCTGGACATTGCATAAAGCTACTGGACATTAATGGATCAAAGAAATTCATCCAACATAGCAAAAGAGGCAATGCGAAATAAAAGGCAGAATCTGTCAAAACAGAACAGTTCGTATTGACGAATTTATCGAGGCACCAGACTTGCTCAAATGAAAATGCTCAAATTTAATAAAAGTTGCGTACATATCTGAGGATCACTCACGTAAATTGGCATAATTTTCTGAGTTACCTACAGAGAAAACAGCCCAGATTCGTGACAGCAAAGAAATCTGTTTCTGCGCAGTAATCCAAATCTAGTATGAACTTTTCTATCAACGACTTCACTTGGCACAACAAAACACTAAACTAAGATAAGGAGAGGTTGCTACAGTAGTAAACAACTTCCAAGACACAAAATAAAAACAAACTACTGTAGTAAAAAACCATGGGTTGTCTCCCATAAGCGCTTTTCTTTAACGCCTTTCAGCTAGGCGCAGAAAGTGTGTATCAAGTATTATCGAAGGGTGGTACTTCTACAGCGGGGTGTGGATTTTTCTCAACCAAGCATAGTATATTGGATACATAAGTTTTAGCGTCTCCCTTTTCATTAGTCTTGGGCTTGCTACTCTCATCAAACAAATTTTCGGGAACAAGCCAAGCATAGTTATTTTCTAGTGCATCATTCATAGCTAGGAGTTTACATGGTATTGGTGCTTTGATCTCCCCTCCATCATCAATGTTATTAGTGTATCTTATTCTATCCATGTCCATCTTTTCAAGGAGACTAACAAAATTAGTATGAGAACCAAGCATATTAAATTTAGCAAAGACCTTTCTAGCTTCTCTTGCTAGACCACCAAATTCTCTAAGAAGGGTTTCTAAAACAAAATCTTTCTTTTCCCCTTCTTCCATATCACCAAGTGTAAGGAACATGTGTTGGATTATAGGATTAAGATTAACAAATTTAGTTTCCAACATGTGAACTAAAGAAGCAGCAGCAATTTCATAAGTAGGCGCAAGGTCTACCAAGTGTCTATCTTCAAAATCTTTAATGGTACTAACATGATTGAAAAATTCTTCTATATTATTTCTCCCAATTATAGACCCACGTCCTACCGGTATGTCTTTCGTGGTAAAATTAAAAGGAAACATGATGAATCAAGTAAAGTAAATGCAAGTAACTAAATTTTTTGTGTTTTTGATATAGCAAACAAGATAGCAAATAAAGTAAAACTAGCAACTAATTTTTTTGTATTTTGATTTAGTGCAGCAAACAAAGTAGTAAATAAAACTAAGCAAGACAAAAACAAAGTAAAGAGATTGGGATGTGAAGACTCCCCTTGCAGCGTGTCTTGATCTCCCCGGCAACGGCGCCAGAAAAAGAGCTTGATGGCGTGTAACTCACACGTTCGTTGGGAACCCCAAGAGGAAGGTATGATGCGCACAGCAGCAAGTTTTCCCTCAGAAAGAAACCAAGGTTTATCGAACCAGGAGGAGCCAAGAAGCACGTTGAAGGTTGATGGCGGCGGGATGTAGTGCGGCGCAACACCAGGGATTCCGGCGCCAACGTGGAACCTGCACAACACAACCAAAGTACTTTGCCCCAACGAAACAGTGAGGTTGTCAATCTCACCGGCTTGCTGTAACAAAGGATTAACCGTATTGTGTGGAAGATGATTGTTTGCGAAAAACAAGAGAACAAGATTGCAGTAGATTGTATTTCAAAGATAGAGAATTGGACCGGGGTCCACAGTTCACTAGAGGTGTCTCTCCCATAAGATAAACAGCATGTTGGGTGAACAAATTACAGTTGGGCAATTGACAAATAAAGAGGGCATGACCATGCACATACATATTATGATGAGTATTGTGAGATTTAATTGGGCATTACGACAAAGTACATAGACCGCTATCCAGCATGCATCTATGCCTAAAAAGTCCACCTTCAGGTTATCATCCGAACCCCCTCCAGTATTAAGTTGCTAACAACAGACAATTGCATTAAGTATTGCGCGTAATGTAATCAGTGACTATATCCTTGAACATAGCACTAATGTTTTTCCCTAGTGGCACAAAGACATCCATAATCTTAGAGATTTCTGTCACTTCCCTGCATTCACGGAGACATGAACCCACTATCGAGCATAAATACTCCCTCTTGGAGTTACAAGCATCTACTTGGCCAGAGCATCTACTAGTAACGGAGAGCATGCAAGATCATAAACAACACATAGACATAACTTTGATAATCAACATAACAAGTATTCTCTATTCATCGGATCCCAACAAACGCAACATATAGAATTACAGATAGATGATCTTGATCATGTTAGGCAGCTCACAAGATCCGACAATGAAGCACAATGGGGAGAAGACAACCATCTAGCTACTGCTATGGACCCATAGTCCAGGGGTAGACTACTCACACATCACTCCGGAGGCGACCATGGCGGCGTAGAGTCCTCTGGGAGATGATTCCCCTCTCCGGCAGGGTGCCGGAGGCGATCTCCTGAATCCCCCGAGATGGGATCGGCGGCGGCGGCGTCTCTGGAAGGTTTTCCTTATCGTGGCTCTCGGTACTGGGGGTTTCGCGACGGAGGCTATTTGTAGGCGGAAGGGCAGGTCAAGAGGCGGCACGAGGGGCCCACACTACAGGCCGGCGCGGCCAGGGCTTGGGCCGCGCCGCCCTGTAGTCTGGCCACCTCGTGGCCCCACTTCGTCTCCTCTTCGGTCTTCTGGAAGCTTCGTGGCAAAATAGGACCCTGGGCATTGATTTCGTCCAATTCCGAGAATATTTCGTTACTAGGATTTCTGAAACCAAAAACAGCAGAAAACAAAGAATCGGCACTTCGGCATCTTGTTAATAGGTTAGTTCCAGAAAATGCACGAATATGACATAAAGTGTGCATAAAACATGTAGATAACATCAATAATGTGGCATGGAACATAAGAAATTATCGATACGTTGGAGACGTATCAGCAGCCAAACCCTAGGGCGGCGCGGCCCCTGCCCTGGCCGCGCGGCCCTATGGTGTGGGCCCCTCGTGCCGCCTCCTGACCTGCCCTTCCGCCTACTTAAAGCCTCCGTCGCGAAACCCCCAGTACCGAGAGCCACGATACGGACAACCCACCGAGACGCCGCCGCCGCCAATCCCATCTCGGGGGATTCAGGAGATCGCCTCCGGCACCCTGCCGGAGAGGGGATTCATCTCCCGGAGGACTCTACGCCGCCATGGTCGCCTCCGGAGTGTTGTGTGAGTAGTCTACCCCTGGACTATGGGTCCATAGCAGTAGCTAGATGGTTGTCTTCTCCCCATTGTGCTTCATTGTCGGATCTTGTGAGCTGCATAACATGATCAAGATCATCTATCTGTAATTCTATATGTTGCGTTTGTTGGGATCCGATGAATAGAGAATACTTGTTATGTTGATTATCAAAGTTATGTCTATGTGTTGTTTATGATCTTGCATGCTCTCCGTTATTAGTAGATGCTCTGGCCAAGTTGATGCTAGTAACTCCAAGAGGGAGTATTTATGCTCGATAGTGGGTTCATGTCTCCGTGAATCTGGAGGGGTGACAAGAACCTCTAAGGTTATGGATGTGCTGTTGCCACTAGGGATAAAACATTGGTGCTATCTTCAAGGATGTAGTCACTGATTACATTACGCGTAATACTTAATGCAATTGTCTGTTGTTAGCAACTTAATACTGGAGGGCGTTCGGATGATAACCTGAAGGTGGACTTTTTAGGCATAGATGCATGCTGGATAGCGGTCTATGTACTTTGTCGTAATGCCCAATTAAATCTCACAATACTCATCATAATATGTATGTGCATGGTCATGCCCTCTCTATTTGTCAATTGCCCAACTGTAATTTGTTCACCCAACATGTTGTTTATCTTATGGGAGAGACACCTCTAGTGAACTGTGGACCCCGGTCCAATTCTCTATACTGAAATACACTCTACTGCAATACTGTTCTACTGTTTTTCTGCAAACAATCATCATCCACACTATACATCTAATCCTTTGTTACAACAAGCCGGTGAGATTGACAACCTCACTGTTTCGTTGGGGCAAAGTACTTTGGTTGTGTTGTGCAGGTTCCACGTTGGCGCCGGAATCTCTGGTGTTGCGCCGCACTACATCCCGCCGCCATCAACCTTCAACGTGCTTCTTGGCTCCTACTGGTTCGATAAACCTTGGTTTCATACTGAGGGAAAACTTGCCACTGTACGCATCACACCTTCCTCTTGGGGTTCCCAACGGACGCGTGCTGTACGCGTATCAGTCATCAACACCGAACGTGTGACCGAGTACGGAGGTGCTGCCCGATTGTGGCACCGTCAAGATCTTCTACGCGCTTTTGAAAGCGGCAAGTGATCGTCTACCGCAGCAACGAGAGCCTCCTCTTGTAGGCATTGGAACCCTTCAAGGGTTAGTCTCATTCATCCCCTCGTTGCTACCGTCTTCTAGATTGCATCTTGGCTTGGATTGCGTTCTTGCGGTAGGAAATTTTTTGTTTTCTATGCTACGAATCCCTACAGTGGTATCAGAGCCAGGTCTATGCATAGATGGTTGCACGAGTAGAACACAATTGTTTGTGGGCGTTGATGCTTTGTTGTCTTTAGTTCGAGTACTTTGCATCTTTGTGGCATGGTGGGATGAAGGGCTCGGGCTAACTTTACATGACCGCGTTCATGAGACTTGCTCCACGTTCGACATGCAACTTGTATTGCATAAGTGGCTTTGCGGGTGTCTGTCTCTCCCACCATAGTGAAGATTCAATTTACTCTTTCTATTGACAACACTAGTATCACCGTTGTGGTTCATGTTCGTAGGAAGATTGGATCTTACTCGAAAACCCTAAACCACGTAAAATATGCAAACCAAATTAGAGACGTCTAACTTGTTTTTGCAGGGTTTGGTGATGTGATATGGCCATGATGTGATGATGAATATGTATGAGATGATCATTATTGTATTGTGGCAACCGGCAGGAGCCTTATGGTTGTCTTTAAATTTCATGTTGAGTAGTATTTCAAAGTAGTTGTAATAGTTGCTACATGAGGTGAACAACCATGAAGACGGCGCCATGGACCTTGACGCTACGCCGACGATGATGGAGATCATGTCCGTGCTTTGGAGATGAAGATCGAAGGCGCAAAGACTAAAGGACCATATCATATCACATATGAATTTCATGTGATGTTAATCCTTTATGCATCTTATTTTGCTTAGAACGCGACGGTAGCATTATAAGATGATCCCTCACATTAATATCAAGATAATAAAGTGTTCTCCCCTCGTATGCACCGTTGCCAAAGTTCGTCGTTTCGAAGCATCTCGTGATGATCGGATGTGATAGATTCAACGTTCATATACAACGGGTGTAAGCCATGTTGCACACGCGGAATACTTGGGTTTGCTTGACGAGCCTAGCATGTACAGACATGGCCTCGGGACAACGGAAACCGAAAGGTTGAACACGAGTCATATGGATGATATGATCAACATGTTGATGTTCACCATTGAAGCTACATCATCTCACGTGATGATCGGTTTTGGTGTAGTAGATGTGGATCGTGTACCACTTAACAACTATGAGGGATGTTGTATTAAGTGGGAGTTCATTAGTAATTAGATTAAAACATGAACTAATTATCATGAACATAGTCTGAATAGTATTTTGAATTAATTTTGTAGTATTGGCATCCTTTTTCTACCATGCGCTAGTCTTGTAATTGAGATAGAAATACTGTTAAAATCTGACAAGAAACTTTACGGATTGGTACCGTATTGTTAAAGAATCAATAATTGATTAAGTCCTATTGCAAACTTTTAGTAAACCTCACATTGTTAATTCAAAGAACTATGGTTTCAATTAGTACCTAAAGTTATCTTGTCTCCGTGAAACTTGAAGTTCAAATCTGTTTGAAAAGTAAGGAGCTGAAAATTTAGTTTTCAGAAATAATCAAGGTATGAGATATATGTGATATCTAAGACCTTATTGCAAGATGATAGAGTATAATTTGGTGAGACTACATAAACTCATAAGTTTTATGGGAATGTATGAAGGTTGAAGACGCCAGGCGTCCCAATCCTCCAACTATTGGGGCACTAAAGATATTCGCATATCCATGAAGTGATAGTCCTTAGTATGCACTGTTGCTAAGACTCGTAGTTTCGTAGCATCACGTGATGATCGGGTGTTATAGATTCTACGTGTGCATACAACGGGTGCAAGCCAGATTTGCACATACGAATACTGAGGTTAAACTTTACGAGCCTAGCATGTATAGACATGGTCTCGAAAAGTCATCATGAAATAATGGATAAAATTATGAGTGAAATTGTTCATCATATTCTAAAGTTACTAATAGTGAAATCTAGAACACTTGTCATATGATGACCAAACTTCAAAGTAAAAACCTCAAAGTTATTGGTATTTGACCAATAGACCTAGAAGTTATTGAAGATGAAGTGTTTTCTGAGATTGAGGAAAACTAAAAGAGAAACTACAAAAGATATTTTGGCAGAAAGAAAGAAAAGACTAGAAAGTCTAGCGCAGGTGTATATAAATGATATACATGTTATGGATGTATTCCTTGTTTGGTCACATAAAGAAATTCTTGGGTATTTGTATCAGATTGGTTGGTATGAGATGTCATACAGTACAACGCAATACAAGAATACGATGGCCTAAGTGACTGATAAGGAATATGGTAATAATGCACATCTGGAACATAATAAAGTGTTATTATGTTTGTCATTGGCATTATACCTAGCCCTTAGAATTTATAATAAAGAACTAAATAATGGTTATTCTGCTCTGGTCAAATGAAAACAATGAGTTGTTCAAATTATGACATTACTCCATGTACGATGGATAAGTTATTATAAATCTTAATGGTGAAACACACATACATAACACTGACGCTAAAATGCCATAAGGCAAATGATTTGAATTCCACTTATTTGTGGAACCGCCATTTAGGTCATGTTGGAAAGGAACGCATGAAGAAACTCCATGCAAATGGATTATTGGATTCATTTGATGTTTGAATCATTTGGCGCTTGCAAATCTCTTCTAAAAGGAATGACTGAAATACCGTTCATAGGCCAAGATTTGAACGGGCAACTAACTTAGTGGAAACATACATCATGATGTATATGGTTCACTGGGCATAGTTGTGTGCGGGAGATTCTTCTACTTCATGAAAACTTCAAACAATAAATTGAGTATATATATGTGGTTATATTCGATAAGGAAGAAGTTTGAAACATTTGAATGGATTCAAATAAATTTCAGCATGAAGTGGAAATCATCGTAATAGAAAATTCAAATATCTATGATTGGATCATAGTGGAAATATTTGAATTACTAGTTTTAGCGAACATCTAAGAGAGTTATGAAATTGTTCTACAACTCACGTTTCTTGTAGTATCATAGTGATGATGGAGTATCCGAGAGATGTATCCAAACCTTGTTGGGTCAATGATGAGATAAAATATTGATGCCATTATATTTTTGTGGATTATGCTTTAGAGACTACTGCTTTTACACTAAATAGAGCATCATCATGATCCGTTGAAATGACACCATACAAGTTATGGCATGGGTATAAACCCTAATAGTCCTTTCTTTAAATTTTGGTCTAAGAGTTTACAACCAAAATCGGATGAATGTCTTTGTTGGTTATCCCAAAGTATTGATTGGGAATTCTTTCCACTATGGATACAAAGACAAAAGTGTTTGTCGATGTTTCTTATTTATTTCCAAGAAATTGTTTCTAGCGAAATATTAGAGTGGGAGGACAATAGAATTTGATAAGGTTTATGAACCTGAGCATAATGATCAAAGTAGCGCAGCATTGGAATTGGTTTCGGAAGCGGCCACGACGATCATGGCTCCCATGACTACAAAGTGTTTTAGCCATGGAGATCGAAGTACATATTGAACCTTGTAGGTATGGTTTACTTTGTGATCAAATAAATGATTTGTGGACAAAGGATTGATTTTGAACAATGATAAACCAACCACAAACAAAGAAGTTATGATGGGCCCTGACTCCGTTAAAATGGCTATGCGCCATGAAATCCAAGATAGATGAATACTTTTTGAAACTAAATGGATCTATAAAATGATGAAGCTTGACTTGTTAAAAAGTTGTTTACGACAAAGTTCAAAGAGTTGACTACGATAAGATTAGATCTTCCGTAGCAATGCTTATAGTATATGTGGATTATTCTAGTAATCACTACATATTTCTTTTATGAGATATGCTAGTAGGATGGCAAAATACATTACTTATCAGAAGTGTGTATTAAAGGTGTATACAAGATATAACCAAGAGTTTTGCTTGTCCGTGGAATACTAGATAGGTATACAAACTTCAATTGGATGAAGTAAGTATCGCGGAGTTGGAATCTTCACCGGATGAAATAGTCAAAGAGTTTTTTGATTTCATCAGAGACGATGAAGAGGCTTGCATTTGCAAGAAATTAAGTTTGAGCGCTGAGACATATTTATAATACTTATGTATATGACATATAGTTGGTTATAAATGATGTAATTATATATACTTGATTATAAAAGGTTTCATTGAGAATTAATTTCAATGAAAAGGGTATGAACTAAAACCTATTTAGTGTCAAGATCTATGAAGATAGATTGAAACACATAATAAGTTTAAGTTAAAGTACATAGAATGGATATTGAAGTAGTTCAATATAGAAATATTAAGAAGGTGTTCTTTTCATGTGAAGGTTTCACAAGACTTGAGTGTATTTTACACTTGACGAGTAAAAACACATGAGTGATTTTTAGATCACGAATAATATGTACAAAATCAGATGTCCTGTGCTCTAAAGTGTTATGAGCATATATCAGAATGATTCATATGATGATCATTGGATAACAGTAAGAATATCCTTGAGTGCTTTAGAAGAACCAAGGATATATATATAGTTTTATATGGAAAAATAACAAACAAATCGCTGTAAAATGTTACACCGATATTTGTTTTGTCACATATAAAATAATATTTCAATCTCAAATTAGACTAAGTGTTGTTTAAAAGGTATCACAATGAGCTAGAAGTTGTCTATGCTAGATTTAGAAGAATTCTAAATATTGTGACGGATTCTACAAACGAAGGCAGAGTATGTCATTGTTTTGACAATGAATAAGGATATTAAGTCAATAAGTTCTTTGAGAACTTGGTGTAGTTCCGATAGTGTCAGAACTTTGAAGCTATATTGTGTATGACAATATTAGTGACATATTTCAGACTGCGGAATTAAGGTTCCACCAGAAGACCAAACATATTTAATGCCGACTCATTAGGAAAATGAGTGATGCATTAAGACGCAAATGAATTGCAAAATACATACGTTTCTGAGCGTGTCAGATCCGTTGACTAAAATCTCTCCCGTGAGCAAAACATGATAAAGCACCAGAAGGCCAAGGTGTTATATCTTTACAAATATAAACTAGATTATTGACTCTAGTGCAAGTGGGAGACTGTTGGAGATATGCCCAAGAGGCAATAATAAAATGGTTATTATAATATATCTTTGTGTTTATGATAATGTTTACATACCATGCTATAATTGTATTAACCGAAACATTGATACATGTGTGTTATGTGAACAACAAAGATTCCCCAGTAAGCCTCTTGTATAACTAGCTTGTTGATTAATAGATGATCATGGTTTCGTGATCATGAACATTGGATGTTATTAATAACAAGGTTATGTCATTATAAGAATGATGTAATGGACACACCCAATTAAGCATAGCATAAGATCACGTCATTAAGTTATTTGCTATTAGCTTTCGATACATAGTTACCTAGTCCTTATGACCATGAGATCATGTAAATCACTTATACTGGAAAGGTACTTTGATTACATCAAACGCCACTGCGTAAATGGGTGGTTATAAAGGTGGGATTAAGTATCCGGAAAGTATGAGTTGAGGCATATGGATCAACAGTGGGATTTGTCCATCCCGATGACGGATAGATATACTCTGGGCCCTCTCGGTGGAATGTCGTCTAATGTCTTGCAAGCATATGAATAAGTTCATAAGAGACCACATACCACGATACGAGTAAAGAGTACTTGTCAGGAAACGAGGTTGAACAAGGTATAGAGTGATACCGATGATCAAACCTCGGACCAGTAAAATATCGCGTGACAAAGGGAATTGGTATCGTATGTGAATGGTTCATTCGGTCACTAAAGTCATCGTTGAATATGTGGGAGCCATTATGGATCTCCAGATCCCGCTATTGGTTATTGGTCGGAGAGAGTTCTCAACCATGTCCACATAGTTCGCGAACCGTAGGGTGACACACTTAAGGTTTGATGTTGTAATAGTAGAACTTGAATATGGAATGGAGTTCGAAGTATTGTTCGAAGTCTCGGATGGGATCCCGGACATCACGAGGAGTTCCGGAATGGTCCGGAGAATAAGATTCATATATAGGAAGTCATATTCCAATTTTGGAAATGATCCGGTGCATTTATGGAAGGTTCTAGAAGGTTCTAGAAAAGTCCGGAAGAAATCACTTTGGAAGGCGGAGTCCCGAAGGGACTCCACCAACCATGGCCGGCCAACCCTAGGGGTGGAGTCCCAGGTGGACTCCACCTAAGGTGGCCGGCCACCACCCCCCCCATGGAAGGGTGGGAATCCCACTTGGGTGGGAGTCCCACCTTGGGTAGGTTTCCCTACTACATGGAAATTTTGGGTTGGGGTCTTATTCGAAGACTTGTAGTCCAACACTTGGGGGTTCCACCTATATAATGAGGGGCATAGGGGAGGGGGCCGGCCACCACAAGCCCTCAAGGAGGCCGCACCCCATAGTGGCCGGCCACCCCTCTCCCAAACCCTAGCCGCCCCCCTCTCCTCCACCTCTCCCGCATAGCTTAGCGAAGCTCCGCCGGAGTTCTCCATCGCCACCGCCACCACACCGTCGTGCTGCTGGATTCCAAGGAGGATCTACTAATTCCGCTGCCCGCTGGAACGGGGAGAAGGACGTCGTCATCAACACCGAACGTGTGACCGAGTACGGAGGTGCTGCCCGATTGTGGCACCGTCAAGATCTTCTACGCGCTTTTGAAAGCGGCAAGTGATCGTCTACCGCAGCAACGAGAGCCTCCTCTTGTAGGCTTTGGAACTCTTCAAGGGTTAGTCTCGTTCATCCCCTCGTTGCTACCGTCTTCTAGATTGCATCTTGGCTTGGATTGCGTTCTTGCGGTAGGAAATTTTTTGTTTTCTATGCTACGAATCCCTACAGCAGCCACATACCGAGGTTTGTGCAATGCTTGTACACTTGTCTCCCCTAAGTCTGGGCTTCTTGGCTACCCACTGTTCTTGCAGCTGTGGTCCTGGGATAGGTTCCCGATTGGTCGGCCAGACATAGATGCTGAGCGCCCTTTCAGGGAAAACGAGTTGGATGATCCGGACCACATCGATATGCCTACTTTCGGAACTGCTACCCTGCGTTCACCGAGCAGTTCGACGTGCTCGATGATAGGGCGGTGATCTGGCAGCCCTATATGGCCGCCGCCGTGCATGCAAGGTACCCCGGCGGGATCTCTAACCTCTGGTATAGAGATTGTGCGTACTGGATGACACAGTTGAAGATCATCTTCGATGTGTCCGTGGAGATAATGGCCCAGCAGAGGATCATGAGGCAGTTTGGCTCTCGGCAGCTGGTCGATCCTCCACCACCGATAGCACCTCTCCCTGCCTACGTCCACAAGTAAGTTCTGAGCATCGCTAAGTTTAAGATTGTTCATCATGGTTCGGCTAACCGACACAATTATTTTCTGCATGTACAACAGGAAGGGTACTAGCCACTCCTCGACATGGTGGCTTCAGCGCGTTGGCTCGTATGTTGCTGAGTGGGATGGCGCGACAACACATGTCTGGCCGAACGATGAGAAGTTTGACCCACAAGAGTTTGACGCATATCTGCAGAGGTACACTTCAGCCACGCGAGTGCGCCTCATCCCGCCAATTGATCCAGCTGAGGCGCCACCTGCGTCTATGCACGATATGTACCCGACTCAGTCCACAGCCGGTAGTCGACAGCATGCGGTACGTATTGTAGGATAACGTTGCATAGAAAACAAAAATTTTCCTACCGCAAACACGCAATCCAAGCCAAGATGCAATCTAGAAGACGGTAGCAACGAGGGGGTATCGAGTCTCACCCTTGAAGAGATTCCAAAGCCTACAAGAGGAGGCTCTTGTTGCTGCGGTAGACGATCACTTGCCGCTTGCAAAAGCGCGTAGAAGATCTTGATCACGATCGGTTCCGGCGCCACGAACGGGCAGCACCTCCGTACTCGGTCACACGTTCGGTTGTTGATGAAGACGACGTCCACCTCCCGTTCCAGCGGGCAGCGGAAGTAGTAGCTCCTCTTGAATCCGACAGCACGACGGCGTGGTGTCGGTGGCGGTGGAGAAGTCCGGCGGAGCTTCGCTAAGCTACGCGGGAGATATGGAGGAGAGGGGGGCGGCTAGGGTTTGGGAGGGGGTGGCCGGCCACTTCAAGGGGGGCGGCCAGCTTGTGGTCTTGGGGTGGCCGGTCCCCTCCCTTGGCCCCTCATTATATAGGTGGATCCCCAAGTGTTGGTGTCCAAGTCTTCGAATAAGACCCGAACCAAAAACCTTCCATAAGAGGGGGAAACCTAGCCAAGCTAGGACTCCCACCAAAGGTGGGAGTTCCACCTCCCCGGTGGGGGGGGGGCCGGCCCCCTAAGGGGGAGTCCACTTGGGACTCCTCCCCCACTAGGGTTGGCCGGCCATGGAGGTGGAGTCCCATGTGGACTCCACCTTCCTCGGTGGTTTCTTCCGGACTTTTCTAGAACCTTCTAGAACCTTCCATAGAACCTTCCGCGACATTTTAATTCACATAAAATGACATCCTATATATGAATCTTATTCTCCGGACCATTCCGGAACTCCTCGTGATGTCCGGGATCTCATCCGGGACTCCGAACAAATATTCGAACTCCATTCCATATTCAAGTTCTACCATTTCAACATCCAACTTTAAGTGTGTCACCCTACGGTTCGTGAACTATGCGGACATGGTTGAGTACTCACTCCGACCAATAACCAATAGCGGGATCTGGAGATCCATAATGGCTCCCACATATTCAACGATGACTTTAGTGATCGAATGAACCATTCACATATAATACCAATTCCCTTTGTCTCGCGATATTTTACTTGTCCGAGGTTTGATCTTCGGTATCACTCTATACCTTGTTCAACCTCGTCTCCTGACAAGTACTCTTTACTCGTACCGTGGTATGTGGTCTCTTATGAACTCATTCATATGCTTGCAAGACATTAGACGACATTCCACCGAGAGGGCCCAGAGTATATCTATCTGTCATCGGGATGGACAAATCCCACTGTTGATCCATATGCCTCAACTCATACTTTCCGGATACTTAATCACACCTTTATAACCACCCATTTACGCAGTGGTGTTTGGTGTAATCAAAGTACCTTTCCGGTATAAGTGATTTACATGATCTCATGGTCATAAGGACTAGGTAACTATGTATCGAAAGCTTATAGCAAATAACTTAATGACGAGATCTTATGCTACGCTTAATTGGGTGTGTCCATTATATCATTCATACAATGATATAACCTTGTTATTAATAACATCCAATGTTCATGATTATGAAACTAATCATCCATTAATCAACAAGCTAGTTTAAGAGGCACACTAGGGACTTCTTGTTTGTCTACATATCACACATGTACTAATGTTTCAGTTAATACAATTATAGCATGATATATAAACATTTATCATAAACATAAAGATATAAATAATAACCACTTTATTATTGCCTCTAGGGCATATCTCCTTCAGTATCCCACTTGCACTAGAGTCAATAATCTAGATTACATTGTAATATACCTAACACCCATGGCATTCTGGTGTTGGTCATGCTTTGCCCTAGGGAGAGCTTTAGTCAACGGATCTGCTACATTCAGATCAGTGTGTACTTTGCAAATCTTTACTTCTCCATCTTCGATGTACTCGCGAATCGAGTGGTAACGCAGCTTGATATGCTTCAGCCTCTTGTGTGACCTTGGCTCTTGTGCATTGGCGATGGCACCCATGTTATCACAGTAAATGATTAATGGGTCCAATGCACTAGGAACCACACCGAGCTCTACAATGAACCTCTTCATCCATACCGCTTCTGATGAAGCCTCTGAAGCCGCTATGTACTCTGATTCTGTTGAAGACTTTGCCACCGTGCACTGCTTCGAGCTTGCCCAGCTTGCGGCACCATTCAATATAAACACGTACCTGCATTGTGACTTAGAGTCATCGGGATCAGTGTTCCAACTTGCATCGGTGTAACCGTTTACAACGAGCTCTTGGTCACCTCCATAACAAAGAAACATATCCTTAGTTCTTTTCAAGTACTTCAGGATATTCTTGACCGCTGTCCAGTGTTCCAATCCTGGATCACTTTGATATCTGCTAGTCAAACTAACAGCATGTGCTATATCCGGTCTAGTACATAGCATGGCATACATGATAGATCCATCGCCGAGGCATAGGGGATATTACTCATCCTTTCTCTTTCTTCTGCCGTAGCCGGTCCTTGAGTCTTACTCAATACCTTGCACAGGTAACATAGGTAAGAACCCTTTCTTACTTTCGTCCATTCTAAACTTCTTTAGAATCTTGTCCAGATATGTACTCTGTGATAGCCCTATTAGGCGTCTTGATCTATCTCTATAAATCTTGATGCCTAATATATACGATGCTTCACCAAGGTCTTTCATTGAAAAACTATTATTCAAATAACCTTTAACACTGCTTAATAGTTCTATATCATTCCCGATCAATAATATGTCATCTACATATAATATCGGGAATGCTACTGAGCTCCCACTCACTTTCTTGTAAATACGGGCCTCTCCATGACACTTGTATAAACCCGAAGTCTTTGATCACCTTATCAAAGCGTCGGTTCCAACTTCTTGATGCTTGCTTCGAGTCCATAGATTGAACGCTGAAGTTTGCATACTTTGTCGCATTTTTAGGATCGACAAAACCTTTGGGTTGTACCATATACAACTCTTCCTCAATGTCTCCATTAAGGAACGCCGTTTTGACATCCATACGCAAATCTCATAATCGAAAAATGCAGCTATTGCTAACAAAATCCTCACAGATTTTAGTTTCGCTACAGGTGAGAAAGTCTCATCGTAGTCAACTCCTTGAATTTGTCGGAAACCCTTTGCGACAAGTCGAGCTTTATAGACAGTAATATTACCATCAGCATCTGTTTTTCTCTTGAAGATCCATTTATTATCGACAGCCTTTCGGCTATCAGGTAAGTCTACCAAAGTCCATACTTTGTTATCATACATGGATCCCATTTCGGATTTCATGGCTTCTTGCCATTTGTTGGAATCTGGGCTCATCATTGCTTCTTCGTACGTCGCAGGGTCCTCATCATTGTTATCCACAATCATGACATTTAGACAAGGATCATACCAATCAGGAGTGGCACGTTCCCTTGTCGATCTGCGAGGTTCAGTAGTTTCCTCGTTCGAAGTTTCATGATCTTTATCATTAGCTTCCTCTGTTGCCGGTGTAGGCGGTACAGGTACAACTTCCGGTACTGCGCTACTCTGATCAACGAGTATAGATTCATCAATCTCATCGAGATCTACTTTTCTTCCAGTCACTTCTTTAGTGAGAAATTCTTTCTCAAGAAAGGTTCCGTTCTTAGCAACAAAGATTTTGCCTTCGGATCTGTGATAGAAAGTGTACCCTATAGTTTCCTTAGGGTATCCTATGAAGACGCATTTCTCCGCTTTGGGTTCTAGCTTGTCCGGTTGTAACTTCTTTACATAGGCTTCGCAATCCCAAACTTTCAGGAACGACAGCTTAGGTTTCTTATTAAACCATAATTCATACGGTGTCGTTTCTACGGATTTTGATGGTGCTCTATTTAAAGTGAATGCGGCTGTCTCTAATGCATAACTCCAAAATGATAACGGCAAATCTGTAAGAGACATCATACTACGAACCATATCTAAGAGAGTTCGATTACGACGTTCGGACACACCGTTACGTTGAGGTGTTCCCGGCGGTGTCAATTGTGAAAGTATTCCGCATTTCTTTAAATGCATGCCAAACTCATAACTCAGATATTCACCTCCACGATCAGATCGTAGAAATTTAATCTTCTTGTTACGTTGATTTTCTACTTCACTTTGAAATTCCTTAAACTTCTCGAAAGTTTCGGATTTATGTTTCATGAAATAGATATACCCATATCTACTCAGATCATCTGTGAAGGTTAGAACATAACGATAACCACCGCGCGATGCTACGCTCATTGGTCCACATACATCGGTATGTATGATTTCTAATAAGTCAGTAGCTCGCTCCATCATACCAGAAAATGGAGTCTTTGTCATTTTACCCATTAGACATGCTTCGCATCTATCAAGTGACTCAAAGTCAAGTGATTCAAGTAATCCATCAGTATGGAGTTTCTTCATGCGTTTCACTCCAATATGACCAAGACGACAGTGCCACATATAAGTAGAATTATCATTCAATTTAATTCGCTTAGCATCTATGTTATGTATATGCGTATCACTACTATCGAGATCTAACAAAAATAAGCCATTCTTTTGTGGTGCTCGACCATAAAAGATATTATTCATAAAAATGGAACAACCATTATTCTCAGACTTGAATGAATAACCGTCTTGCATTAAACAAGATCCAGATATAATGTTCATGCTCAACGCAGGTACATAATAGTAATTATTTAGGCTTAAAACTAATCCCGAAGGTAGATGTAGAGGAAGTGTGCCGACTGCGATCACATTGACCTTGGATCCGTTTCCAACGCGCATCATCACTTCATCTTTCAGCAGTTGTCGTTTATTCTTTAGTTCCTATTTCGAGTTACAAATATGAGCAACCGAACCAGTATCAAATACCCAGGTACTAGAACGAGAACCAGTGAAATGAACATCTATAACATGTATATCAGATATACCTTCTTTCTTCTTCTTGACAAGGCCGCTCTTCAGATCAGCCAGATACTTGGAGCAATTACGCTTCCAGTGTCCCTTCTCCTTGCAGTAATAGCACTCAGCATCAGGCTTAGGGCCGTTCTTAGGTTTCAAAGGAGGCGTGGCAGCTTTCTTGCCACCCTTCTTGAATTTTCCCTTAGACTTGCCCTGTTTCTTGAAACTGGTGGTCTTGTTGACCATCAACACTTGGTGCTCTTTCTTGATCTCAATCTCAGCAGCTTTTAGCATGCCAAAAAGTTCAGGTAACTCCTTGTTCATGTTCTGCATATTGTAGTTCATCACGAAGTTCTTGTAACTTGGTGGCAGTGATTGAAGGACACGATTAATCCCGATCTGTTAGGAATCACTATTCCCAAGTCATCGAGTTTCTTCGCATGCCCGGTCATGGCGAGCATGTGCTCACTAACGGAGCTGCCTTCTTCCATCATGCGAGTGAAGAAATGTTTCGATGCTTCATAGCATTCCACGGCCGCATGAGTCTCGAATATAGCTTTCAGCTCATTCATCAACTCATGAGGATCGTGGTGCTCAAAACGTTTTTGAAGATCGGATTCAGATCGCACAGGATGGCACACTGAACTTGAGAGTACCGAGTTTTCCGAGTCGCGTAAACAGCTTTTACTTCATCGGTTTCAGTTTCTGCAGGAGGGTCACCTAGCGGTGCATCAAGCACAAATTGCAGATTTCCGCCAGAGAGGAAGATCCTCACATGACGGAACCAGTCGGTGAAGTTGCTACCGTTGCTCTTAAGTTTCTCTTTCTCTAGGAACTGATTAAAATTGATTGAGGACGCCATCTCTACAACATATATTTGCAATAGTTTAGACTAAGTTTATGACAAATTGAGTTCAAATTTTAATTCAACATAATTAAAAATCTAGATGAACTCCCACTCAAAACAATATCCCTCGCATTGTCTTAGTGATCACACGAACCAAATCCACCGCACCTAAACCCGATCATCACGAGAAAAGGTGTGATTTCAATGGCGAACACTCAAAGTGTTCATCATATCAACCATATGATTCATGCTCTACCTTTCGGTATCACGTGTTCCGAGACCATGTCTGTACATGCTAGGCTCGTCAAGGCCACCTTAGTATCCGCATGTGCAAAACTGTCTTGCACCCGTTGTATGTACTTATTGAATCTATCACACCCGATCATCACGAGATGCTTCGAAACGACAAGACTTGGTAACGGTGCTACTAAGGATGAACACTTTATTATCTTGAGATTTTAGTGAGGGATCATCTTATAATGCTACCGTCGCGATCTAAGCAAAATATGATGCATAAAAGGATTAACATCACATGCAGTTCATATGTGATATGATATGGCCCTTTTGTCTTTGTGCCTTTGATCTTCATCTCCAAAGCACGGATATGATCTCCATCATCTTCGGGTATGATCTCCATCATCGTCGGCGTAGCGTCAAGGTCAATGGCGCCGTCTTCATGATTGTCCTCCATGTAGCAACTATTACAACTACTTTGAAATACTACTCAACATGAAATTTAAAGACAACCATAAGGCTCCTGCCGGTTGCCACAATACAATAATGATCATCTCATACATATTCATCATCACATTATGGCCATATCACATCACCAAACCCTGCAAAAACAAGTTAGACGTCTCTAATTTGGTTTGCATATTTTACGTGGTTTAGGGTTTTGTAGTGAGATCTAATCTACCTACGAACATGAACCACAACGTTGATACTAATGTTTTCAATAGAAGAGTAAATTGAATCTTCACTATAGTAGGAGAGACAGACACCCGCAAAGCCTCTTATGCAATACAAGTTGCATGTCGAACGAGGAACAAGTCTCATGAACGCGGTCATGTAAAATTAGTCCGAGCCGCTTCATCCCACTATGCCACAAAGATGCAAAGTACTCAAACTAAAGATAACAAGAGCATCAACGCCCACAAACCATTGTGTTCTACTCGTGCAACCATCTATGCATAGACATGGCTCTGATACCACTGTAGGATAACGTTGCATAGAAAACAAAAATTTTCCTACCGCAAACACGCAATCCAAGCCAAGATGCAATCTAGAAGAAGGTAGCAACGAGGGGGTATCGAGTCTCACCCTTGAAGAGATTCCAAAGCCTACAAGAGGAGGCTCTTGTTGCCGCGGTAGACGATCACTTGCCGCTTGCAAAAGCGCGTAGAAGATCTTGATCACGATCGGTTCCGGCGCCACGAACGGGCAGCACCTCCGTACTCGGTCACACGTTCGGTTGTTGATGAAGACGACGTCCACCTCCCGTTCCAGCGGGCAGCGGAAGTAGTAGCTCCTCTTGAATCCGACAAAGACGACGGCGTGGTGTCGGTGGCGGTGGAGAAGTCCGGCGGAGCTTCGCTAAGCTACGCGGGAGATATGGATGAGAGGGGGGCGGCTAGGGTTTGGGAGGGGGTGGCCGGCCACTTCAAGGGGGGCGGCCAGCTTGTGGTCTTGGGGTGGCCGGCCCCCTCCCTTGGCCCCTCATTATATAGGTGGATCCCCAAGTGTTGGTGTCCAAGTCTTCGAATAAGACCCGAACCAAAAACCTTCCATAAGAGGGGGAAACCTAGCCAAGCTAGGACTCCCACCAAAGGTGGGAGTTCCACCTCCCATGTGGGGGGGTGGCCGGCCCCCTAAGGGGGAGTCCACTTGGGACTCCTCCCCCACTAGGGTTGGCCGGCCATGGAGGTGGAGTCCCATGTGGACTCCACCTTCCTCGGTGGTTTCTTCCGGACTTTTCTAGAACCTTCTAGAACCTTCCATAGAACCTTCCGCGACATTTTAATTCACATAAAATGACATCCTATATATGAATCTTATTCTCCGGACCATTCCGGAACTCCTCGTGATGTCCGGGATCTCATCCGGGACTCCGAACAAATATTCGAACTCCATTTCATATTCAAGTTCTACCATTTCAACATCCAACTTTAAGTGTGTCACCCTACGGTTCGTGAACTATGCGGACATGGTTGAGTACTCACTCCGACCAATAACCAATAGCGGGATCTGGAGATCCATAATGGCTCCCACATATTCAACGATGACTTTAGTGATCGAATGAACCATTCACATATAATACCAATTCCCTTTGTCTCGCGATATTTTACTTGTCCGAGGTTTGATCTTCGGTATCACTCTATACCTTGTTCAACCTCGTCTCCTGACAAGTACTCTTTACTCGTACCGTGGTATGTGGTCTCTTATGAACTCATTCATATGCTTGCAAGACATTAGACGACATTCCACCGCGAGGGCCCAGAGTATATCTATCCGTCATCGGGATGGACAAATCCCACTGTTGATCTATATGCCTCAACTCATACTTTCCGGATACTTAATCACACCTTTATAACCACCCATTTACGCAGTGGTGTTTGGTGTAATCAAAGTACCTTTCCGGTATAAGTGATTTACATGATCTCATGGTCATAAGGACTAGGTAACTATGTATCAAAAGCTTATAGCAAATAACTTAATGACGAGATCTTATGCTACGCTTAATTGGGTGTGTCCATTATATCATTCATACAATGATATAACCTTGTTATTAATAACATCCAATGTTCATGATTATGAAACTAATCATCCATTAATCAACAAGCTAGTTTAAGAGGCATACTAGGGACTTCTTGTTTGTCTACATATCACACATGTACTAATGTTTCGGTTAATACAATTATAGCATGATATATAAACATTTATCATAAACATAAAGATATAAATAATAACCACTTTATTATTGCCTCTAGGGCATATCTCCTTCACGTATAACTTTCTATTCCACCATCATACTTGTCTTTTATCTATTGGGTTCTACGATTTATATGCTACCATCATTTTTCAGGGTCAGCTGACTGCAGACTTACAGGATGAAGTCGCTCGGTACACACGTCAAGTGTCCATTGCGCCTCTTCTGCAGCGTGACCAACATGTGTCCTGGTTGAGACGACTCGAGGACAAGCTACGCGGGATCTACTCGGCTATCACGTGCAGCCGTAGTTCCGACGTCGTTCAGCGCCACCTCCTTCCACCGCGACCCTCCACACAGCAGCAGCGACGACCACATCTCACACCGACCGCGACACCCAGACCACCGCCTCCTGACCGGGCAGGAGGTTCGTCGTGGCAGCAGCACACTCCTTCCGTCAACGACTATCAGTACCAGCAACACGGATCACGGCATCGTCTCACGCCGACGGCGACACCCAGACCACCACCTCCTGACCAGGCAGGAGGTTCGTCGTGGCAGCAGCAGCATCACACTCCTTCCTTCGACGACTTGCAGTACTATCAGCAGCAAGCTGCTTTCGACCAGTGGCAGCAGCAGCAAGCCCCTTTCATGGGAGGATCAGGATACACACAGGGTATGTAGTATTCTATATATTGTGTTCCATATAAACTATACTCCACTTAGTTTGACATCACTTATGTTTCGTGGCACAGGATACACGCAGCACACTGCGTTCAATCCTTCATGGGGAGCTAGTGATCAGGATCCTGAGCACATGGAGTATTACAACACGCAGCAAAACTATGTCGGTATGCAGACTCCTCCACCAGAGCCCACACATGAGACACAGTACGACCCCGAGTCCGGTTCCTGGATCCCTGCTCGCATAACCAGGGCTCCGGACAGGTTCGTTTGGACACCCCGTGCTACGCCGCCCCCACGAAACCCCAGACGCCGTCCATAATCTCAGATATTTATGTATCTATGTATCAGACATTTATGTATGCATCACCTATGTATCAGACTTTATGTATGAACTATGTATCAGTATGGTGTAGTGATACTCCTGCTAACCCTAAGCGTCATGCGAACGAAGGAAATACATCCATGCTTAGCAAGCCAATTGGTTTGTAGCAGCCCAGTTGGTCTGTAGCAGTCCAGTTGGTCAGCTATCGACCAACGAGGCTCACATCCTGCACGGGCACAGCAGCCGACACCCAGTCGGTTTGGTGCTGTCCGATCGGCCTGCTGCAGGCCGACCGAGTCACACTTTTGGAAATATTTGAAAACGCGTGATAGTCCTAGAATTAAATAATTAATTCGTATTATTTAAAAAAATCGCTAGAATCTATAGGGATTAGTATTCTACGATTAGTTCCCTAAGAAAAGTACCCTACGATTAGAAAGGGAGAATAAGGGGGCATACATGAGAAATTCAGAGAGTTACTTCAATGGGCTTCCAGCAAAAAAACGATTTCTCATCTAGTACTGACAAATTACCCAAAGTCTAATTAGAATTTAACAAAACTGGAGGACACAGCCTATTCGGTGATCGTGGGTAGCCACACATCCTGCACAGGTCGTACGGGTCTGGAAGATGGAAAGCCGAAGGACAACCATACTGTAGGATGTACACGTACCTCCGCCGCGCCGCGAGCTGCGCCATATCCTGCCGCGGGGCACGCCGACGCCACCTTTTAGCAGCGCCATACCGAGCCGACAAGCCCTGCCGCTGCCGAACATGATGAGATGAAGGTAGGAGATGGACATGTGAGCCGCCACCAATAAGATCCTCCGGGGAAGGTTTGAGGGAACATAGGTCTGTTGAGATCCTAGGTTTGAGGAGTGTGCGTGAGACGTGGGAAGTTAACTGTAATTTTTGGCAGCGAGAATGTGCAACCAGACCGACCTCTACACTTTCTAGGCCAAGGGAGAACGGATACTCTCGCTACGCCTATATGAGTATCTACCATTGAACTTTACAACGCATACTTAAGTCGCTGCAAATCATATATAGCTAAACCCTTGTTTTTCTTGTAGTGGTCCCACAACTGCAAAGATGATACTTCTTCTAACTATTATGTTGTCAAACACATGAGTATACACATTTCAACCTCTATCTCGAAGGAACGCCGTTCGTTCTATGTTACCATCAACAAATGTTTTTAGTGCCGCCGATTGCTTGACTGCGGTCAGCACCACGAGATATCAAGTGATTATCTAACCTAACCATTTATATTAAACACTTTTACTTCTGATTAACACCTTCTATCATTATATTTACATTGTTTGTCTTGATATATATCATTCAACACACTATTTCGAATAATATTACACTCTCATTTATAGTAAGGCCGGCGATGATAGTAATGTTCAACTAGTTACCTTATAAAGACATTTGTAGGGCCACACTAAAACTTATTTTGTCCAAAAGTTGTTTGTATTTGTTTTGGGATGTTCGAAATATGGATTCCACCATAAATGTAACTAATCAATGCTATTCTATTACATAGAACCCATCATTTTCTAAGCTATCACTAAAACTAGAAGGATACCCCGCGCGTTGCAGCGGGAATTTCTCCGATAACTCTATTTTGTAAAAAACAAAAGGATATAAGTTGATAGGAATAGGATGTTACTTGTAGGAACATGCATGATTCAATTGGCGTAAATAGTCAAGAGGCTAACTTTAAAAAAAATGACTTGAAATGGTTATGTAGTTGGCGGCTAAAAGTTGATGATGTGGATAATTGGATGGCTTAAAAATAGATGATGTGGCTTTTATGTACAGTATTAATGAATGTTAGTGGGGAATGACATGGACAATTGGATGGCTAATAAAATAGGTGATGTGGATAGCTTGCATGTTGAGATAGACAACTTAAATGACCCTCTAGTGGGGTTTTGCTTTATAAAAGATATAGATATCAACAATCGCATCTGCACAAATAACTTGAGACAGAGGTTTCTAGAGCATAATACTATCAAACTAAAAACGTGGAATTGATAGATAAATATAGACTATATAAAATGTCAACTAATAATTTAGCCCCAGATCTATACTGTAAATCTATACCTGACGGCAGTGGTAGGAAGTTGTGGTTTTGCAGCTTGACTACAGTGCAATGTTTATTTCTGTTTATTATTCTAGTTGAGAATATACAGTGACGAGGGTGCTCCCCGACAATGCCCACCATGAGGGGCTTAGGGTTGACGGAATCCTGCAGGCTAGCATGAGACATCGGATATCAAACAAACGGGAATAAAGATTTACCCAGGTTTGGGGGCCCCGATGAGGTAAAACCCTTACTTCCTGCTTGCCTGATCTTGATTATCGAGTATATCGGGTTATAATGGGGTAGCCGATATGCTATGGTGGTTGTCTCGCTAAGAGGCAAGGATTCTAGGTTTCTAGCTCTAATTTGCGTTGTCCATCGACAGGCCCTTGTTGGAGATATGCCCAAGAGTCAATAATAAAGTAGTTATATTATATATTTGTGTTTATGATAATTTTTTGCATCCCATGCTATAATTGTATTAACCGGAAACATTAATACATGTGTGTTTTGTAAACATAAAAGAGTCCCTAGTAAGTCTCTTGTTAAACTAGCTTGTTGATTAATAGATGATCATAGTTTCATGATCATGACATTGGATGTTATTAATAACAAGGTCATATCATTAAGTGAACGATGTGATGGACATACACCCATAGTAAGCTAGCATATGATCAAGTCATTTAGTTCTTTGTGCTTCAAGCTTTAATATGCATAGTAACTTAATCATTCGACCATGAGATCATGTTAATCACCTACACCGGATGGATACTTTGATGACACCAAACACTACTGCGTAAATGAGTTGTTATAAAGATGGCATTAAGTGTTTGAAAAGTATAGGGTTGATGCACTTGTATCAATAGTGGGATTTATCCATCCTAATGACGGATAGATATACTCTGAGCCCTCTCGGTGGAATGGCATCCAATTAGCTTGCAAGCATGTGAGTGACTGATTCACAAGGGATATCATATCACGGTACGAGTAAAGAGTACTTTAATTATGTCAATGTAAACTATATAGCTTTATCAACCCACAATAAGGTGTGTACTGCATTCAGTTTATGCTCTCAATACCTTGGTTTTTATTAACATTCCGGAATAATGCAAATTTTGTGCTTAATTTTGGACCCTGGTTTTTTTCCTCTGCATAGTTTTACTGTAAGATCTGATCTGAAGATCACCACATGGCAACCTTATTTGTTAAATATCACAGGAAATGAAGAATGCTTGCGACTTTGATGTGAGCTTAATAGCTTGGATGGATGCACCTTCGCTGGCCTTCGATCCATTGGTGGCCGATGTACTCCCTCCGCCCTCTGGTCTATGCTAGTTGTTGGCCCTGCTGAACCCCGTCTCCTACACCCAGGCGGCGAGTGCTTCATCGGCGCGACGGAGACCAAGCGCAAGTGGCGACGTTTGACAGGGAGTCGCCGTTCGCCCAAGAAGCCTGGTGGCGACGGAGTTAGGTTTGAAGATCGATCAGTTTCCAACACCGAACAATACCAAACCTGCCTCACCCCCACGAAACAACTTATCCACCGCTTGACTAGCCCCACATAAGAGAATAGGTCTCCCGTGTGCATACCGAACCCTTCCGCATCGACGGTGATGGCTAGGGGATCTTGTTCCTACAAGGAGGGGAGCCCGTCAACGTATCTTTAGTTCAAAGCCCAGCCGCCACCCCTCTCCCCAAAAGTTCAGCACAGGATCGCCGTGCCGTGCCAGGGCAGTGCCAGTGGAGCGCGTGGTCCGATGAGCACAGGATCAGACGGAGGAGCCTCGCCGGCCGGCGGCCACTTGGGAGACACCCACTCCTCGACATCAACGATGCCATCGCTACCCACTTCCAAGGTATTTCATCTATAATAATTATGCCTAATCACATGTATGTTGCCAACAACAAATGCAATTAGTATCGCGCATTGCTCCACCGCGGTTGGCAATGATTGACTACGGGCTAACAAATCCTTATCTAACATGACCATTTATACTAAACACTTTTACTTCTTCTTAACACCTTTTATCGTTATATCTACATTGTTTTTTTCTTGATATATATATCATTCGACATACTATTTTGAATAATATTACATGCTTATTTATATTAAAGCGATGACAGTAATGTTCAACTATTTACGTTTTAAAAACATTTGTAGGGCGAAACTACACTTATTTTGTGAAAAAGTTGTTTGTAGTTGTTTTGGGATGTTCGACATATGTATTCCGCCATAAATCTACGACGAATCAATGTTACTCTATTATATGTTTGAATGTATCGTTAAATATGAACACAACCAGATATGTTTTGAAGTTTACAAAGGTCACACATAACTTGAGATGGAGGTTTCTAGAGCATAAGACTATCAAACTTAAAACGTGAAACTGGTAGATAAATCTAGACTATATAATATGTCAACTAATAATTTAGCCCCAAATTTATATTGCAAATCTAGACTATGAAAGTGATAGATAACTTGAGACAATAGTTTCACTTGGTGGACGAAGGTTGATAGTTATCCATCAACATGTACTTTGTATCAAAATCTTGTAGTTCTTAACAAAAATGATATTTGAAGTTGAAACTTGGTACTTGTCAAATGCGCCTATATCTCTTTCTTTAAGATGTCTTGGTATCAAATGCACCAATATGTATATTGTACTACTATTGTTACAAAAATCAGAGTCGTAATTTGAAATATTTTGTCTGAACGGAACGCCACCTTTTTTTCTTTTCTTTGCCCTGTTGGTCAAACGAAAACAACGAAACAAAAACGACAACACGTGCTTCCCCCGTGCCGTGCCGTCGCCACCACCACCAGTCGTCGTGCTCCTCTCGTCTCTCTCCCCGCAGAGCACGCCTCTCCATGGCTCCCCACTCTCACCTCCGACCAATCCAATGGAGGCGACGCCGCTCTCGCCGTCCGTATCCTCCTTCGCCTTCGCTCCGACTCGATCTCTCTTCCTCTCCACCGAACCCTAGCTAGCTAGCTAGCTTGGATTTCTCGAATCGTGAGGCCACCGCGCGCGTGGCGTGTGCGGCGGAGCATGCGAAGCGAGCGCTCGATCCGAACCCTACCCCCACCCTCATGCCCGTCCCGCTCGCCATGGCCGATGATCGCGTAATTCGATTGGGACTCCGCGCGGCGGCGATGATGGACGCAGCCGCCGGCGCCAGGCCCAGCCTCCCGAGCCGCGGACGCGCCGGGTCGCCGCTTCTCGGTGCCAGCCCCCCTGCCGCCGCCCCCGGGTCGCGCATCGGCTCGGAGGCCCCTCGGGGCTGCCGCCGGTGCGGACGGCGGCCGCGGCGGTGCGGGCTTGGGAACCGAGCGGCGGGGCCCGTCGCGGGCTCCGGTCGAGGGTTTGGTCTGCTGCCGGCGCGTGGTCTGAGCCGCCGTCGATTGATTTCTTCAGTTCGGTTGCATTTTGTTTTGGACGCGGTGCGTTCCCCATCTCCACCAACCTTTTCTCCCTCCCTCTAATCTCTGTGTGTGCGCGCGCAGTGGACGCTTCACACTGTGAACCCAAACCCATACGTCCAACTATTCGCCGCCTCAGTTCCCCACCCTACGGTGCCGCCAGCCTCCGCCGTTCCATTGCGTTGGAATCGGCTGTGGCATGGGCTGGGAACCGTACGGTGTTGTCTGATGCGTCGTTGGAGGTTTGGTCGGTCGAGGCCTGGTCTGAGGAGCTCCTGAGAATGCATGGATGTATGCATGCATGGATGGATGGTTGGATGCAAGTAAGTACTATGTATGGATGGATATTATGAGTGATAACTAGGGCAGTCCTCTTACATTGCGTTGTGTAGATTATGCAGCAAGAGATGTGAGGGTTGGGTTTATAATGAAGGAAAGGAAAAACTGAGCCCTCTTTTGTTATGCTACTCTTCTTCTCTAAGATGTGCTTTTTTTCTTCTTCTCTATTTTTCTCTATTGGTTGATGTGGTGTGAGGATCCATCTGGACTTGCTGTGTCTTTTGTTGGTGATGAACTCAACTAACCTAGTTTGCTTGGATTGATTTCTAGTTGGCATTGTTTTTGCATATGGAATGAAGCAATGGAATCCTTTTAAGGCTGTTTGGCATTGAGATGGTTTTAAGGCTGTATGTGGCATTGAGTTGGGGATTCTGATATTCCAGTTTTTGAACCACATGCTGTCTCTTTTTTCACATTTGACTACCCAACCTTTTCCTGCTTTTGTGGCTAAGCAATTCAACTACCGGCCAACCGCAAACTGAGCCCAAGGGGGAGTAATGATGATCCATTGCTGAGACGTTCATGCCTATATGCAATCAAATTAGTGTCCCACCGTCACCTTCTTGCGGCCTCGTTAATTAGTCGCTAATGTTGGATGTTCTGTATCTTGGGTGGTCATTCAAATGAATGATAACCAGTGCAGATACACTTACGCTGCGATGGGTAGATTACGCAGCAAGAGATGTAAGGGTCGGATGAATGATAACTCGTCCCCCTTGTCAGTATATATTTTTTAAGTTCAGGTTCTTGCTTTGATGTCTGATTTTGCTCTCATTTTGTCGAAAGCTGGCCTGATGGTCTTCAGTTTTCTTCTCATTTTGTCGAAAGCTGGCCTGATGGTCTTCAGTTTTGTGGTGCGGTAGTATTACCACTGCCCCAACTCAGGTGTCTGTTAATTTAGCAGGCCATTTACAACCCCAATTTTCATTGGACAAATTTGCCGAGCAGCACATTTATTTTTCTCTTTGGAGCACATGCATCCCTTTTGGTTGATGACGCTATAACCTTGCTTGCAAGTTTATGTTTTCCCGTTGTTTATTTTCAGTACATGTCTCCTTCAATCTTAAGTGAACAAATGCCAACTATTTCTTTGATTGCAAGTAACATGGCCATCAGTGCAATGTTCTAAATTAACTGTTCAACATGGCATGTCTATTTCCCCTTGTGTTGACGAGTAATATTCTTTTCCGAATGGCTATGATGATTTTTGCCCCTTGTTGAAGATGTTTCAACGGATCGTGAGTTGGAGATGTGTTGGTTCCATCCAAATTTGCTCAGTTAGACAGCTAGTCGTTTCCTTCAATTGCTGGTTTATGTTTTCCTGTTTTTTTTTTCAATGCAGTGTCTCCTTTAATCTTTAACTGCACAAATGCCAACTGTTTACTTGGTCGTGGCCATCAGTGCAATGTTCTGAATTAACTCTTGAACATAACATATTTATTTGTGTGAATGGCTATGATGATTTTTGCCCCTTGGTGGTGAAGTTGTTTGAATAGATCCTGAGTTGGAGATGTTTTGGTTCCATGCAAAATATTTGCTCAACTAGTCGTTAAACTAGGAGGCCTTGCTCTAGAGCAAGTTACCAGTTGCGGCTATTTGTTGCTGGAGAGAGAAAGAGAGAGATTGTACTGCATGATGCTGCTACTGAAGCATTTTCCACCTTCAGGTGATTGATGGTGGGGTGAGTCTGAGCCATTAATTCAGTGTTCCCTCCAAAAGTCGTAGTATTTTATAAATTATTCCTCACGAGTCATGTCCACAATTACCAGCGCTGTAAGTTCAACTCGGAGTCCAGCTGCTAATGCTGTGTTGAACTGCAGATGTTCTGTGTCTGTCCCGTTTTTCCCACTCCTACCTGTTCATAAGCAAAGTTTTGAAGGTAGTTCCCCCATTCAATTTCTTTGCTATCAATCTATCTATCTATGAGGTGTGATGGAGCAAATGTGCCTCAGATAGACACTTCACACCCTGAACCCAAACCCTAAACAGATCAGTTGAGCTCTTGTAGCTGACTCGCCGACCCATTCGTCCAATTGTTCGCCGCCTTAGTTCCACACCCTACGGTGCCGCCTGCCTCCGCCTTTCCATTGACTTGGATTCGGCTGTGGCATCGGCTGGGAACCGTACGGTGTTGTCTGATGCGTTGTTGGAGGTTTGGTCGGTCGAGGCCGGGTCTGAGGAGCTCCTGAGCATGATTTATGTATGCATGCATGGATGGATGGATGCAAGTACGTTTGTATGGATGGATATTATGGTCAATGTTACTTTGTGTGCTTGAGCAGAGGCTGCAGCCTGGGAGCAGAGGCGGATCTAAGACCTCTCCTGTAGTCCGCCGTGCCCTAGTGCTGCCGCCGTGCCATAGCATGCTTCTCATGCTTGTCGCCTTCGTCGCCTCACCGTGTCGCTGATTTGTCCAACCGGTTCGCAACCGGGTACATTTGCTTTTGAAGTGTGGGCTTCTCCGCTCTAATATTCGTGCTATGCTGTGATGAAGGGAATATTATATTAATAATAAGAATGAAAGCCTTGTGATGGGCGATGATGTTGACCGGCCGAAATAAGCATGCCTTTGAGCAATCAAGACAGCTGTGGCCTGCGAGTACAAAATTAGAGTCCCCTTACCTCTCTTGCAGCCTGTTCAATTCTTCGCTAATATTGGATGCTCTGTGCCTCGGACGGTCATTCTGATGAGTGACAACCAGGGCAGTCGTCTTACATTGTGTTGGGTAGATTATGCAGCAAGAGATGTGAGGGTTGGACATTTAATGAAGCAAAGGAAAAACTGAGCCCTCTTTGTTATGCTACTCTTATTTTCTAGATGTGCTTTTTTCTTCTTCTCTATTTTTTTCTATTCGCTGATGTGGAGTGAGGATCCATCTTGACCTGCTGTGTCTTCTGTTGGTGATGAACCCAACGAACCTGGCTTGCTTGGATTGATTCGAGTTGGCATTGTTTTTGCATCTGTAATGAAGCAATGGAATCCTTTTAAGGCTGTTTGGCATTGAGATGGTTTTCAGGCTGTATGTGGAATTGAGATGGGGATTCTGATATTCCAGTTTTTGAACATTTTAATATTGTTCTGGTTCTTGCTTTGATTTTGTTCTTATTTTGTCGAAGGCTGGCCTGACTAGTCTTTAGTTTTGTGGTGCAATAGTATTACCACTGCCCCACCTCACTTGTCTGATTATTTAGCAAGGCATTTACGACCCCAATTTTCATCGGATAAATTGGCCGAGCAGCACTTTATTTTCCCTTTTGGTTGATGACGTTATAACCTGGCTTGCAAGTCTATGTTTTCCGTTGTTTATTTTCAATACAGTGTCTACTTTAATCTCAAGTGAGCAAGTGCTAACTGTTTCTTAGATTGGCCATCAGTGTGATTTCCGAATTAATTTGTCAACATGGTATGTTTATTTCCGCTGTGTGTTGACGAGTAATAATCTTTTCCGAATGTCTATGATGATGTTTGCCCCTTGTTATTGAAAATGTTTCAACAGATCTTGAGTTGGAGATGTTTTGGTTCCATCAAAATTTGCTCAGTTAGACATGTAGTCGTTAAACTAGGAGGCCTTGCTCTACAGCAAGTTACCAGTTGCGGCTATTTGTTGCTGGAGAGAGAGAGAGAGATTATATTGCATGATGGTGGTACCGAAGCATTTTCCAACTACGGGTGATTGTTGGTGGGGTGAGTCTGAGCCATTAAATCAGTGTTCCCTCCAAAAGTCCTAGTATTTTATAATCTTTAACTCATTGAGTCATGCCCACCATTGTCCAGCTCCTAATGCTGTGCTGAATTGCAGATGTTCTGTATCTGTCCTGTTTTTTTTCTACCCGTGACTGTTCATGAGCAAAGTAACCTTTAAGAACTATCCGATCTAACACGAGATTTTTGTAAGTACAAGCGAGTTATAAACTAATGAGTTGATCTTTCTTTGAATATATTTTTGTTAAACTTCCAAGTTATGTGTCCATTTGTTTTTCTAGTGCTACATCTGTTTCAAAATATTTTCATTCTTCTTTGGCTGCATGTTGTCGTGCAATTCTTCGTCGAACAACAGTAACATGTAACGGAGCTAAAAGCTGACCTTTTATCATCCTCCATGTTATAGTTCATTGGCATCAATCTCTTTTTGCTACTGCTGTCAGTATTTACTTAATTTTCTTGGATTGCATTCTGATGCTTTAGCCTGGAGCGATAGATTAGATGTATTACTGATTGTTGAAAAAAAAGGGTGTTGGCTAAATTCATCGATTTCTGAAGTTTAATTTTTTTTATTCTTTTCTCACAACTAAAGGTCCTCCTGGATCTTGTGATTGGGACATTCTCTGTCGGCTACTTTCCCCTATCTCATTGTACATTTCTAAACATGTTCAGATTCCTGTTTTAATTTTGGTCTCATTTTGTTTAAGGTTGGCCTGGCTGGTGTTAAGTTTGTGGTGTGATAGCATTACCACTGTCGCATCTCTCGTGTCTGATTGTTTGGCAAGGTATTTACAACCCCTTTTTTCATGGGATAAAAGAGACCAGCAGCACTTCCATTTTCTGTTTGGAGTAAATTTATCCCTTTTATCTGGACGATGTGATAACCTGGATTGCAAGTTAATGTTTTCCCGTCTTATATTTTCAGTGCAATGTCTCCTTTCATCTTTAGCTGAACAAATGCCAACTGGTCCTTTGGTCATGGCCATTCTGTGCAATGTTCTAAATTAACTTTTGAACATAACATATTTATTTCCATCTTGTGAATGTCTATGATGATTTTTGCCCCTTGGTCTTGAAGATGTTTCAACAGATCCTAAGTTGGAGATGTTTTGATTCCGTGCAAATTTGCTGAGTTGGACATCTAATCGTTAAAGTAGGAAGCCTTGCTCTGCAGCAAGTTACCAGTTGTGGCTATTTGTTGCTGGAGAGAGAAAGAGAGAGATTGTACTGTGTATTTGTGTGATGCTTCCACCGAAGCATTTTCCAACTTCGGGTGATCGATGATGGTGGAATGAATCTGAGCCATTAAAATAGTGTTCCCCCAGAACATCCCATTATTTATAAATTATTTCTCATGAGTCATGTCCAGCATTACCACCGCTTCGAGTTCTACTCGGAGTCAGCTGCTGATGCTTTGTTGAACTGCAGATGTTCTGTAGCCGGCCTGTTTTCTCTACTCAGACCTGTTCATGTGCAAAGCGACCTTTAGAAGGTAGTTTCCCCATTCAATTTCTTTGCGATGGGTGAGGGAGCTAACGTGGCTGAAATAAATTTTCCTTCAATTATTCGAGGCAGTTCTGGGTATCACATTTAACACCGCCCCCACCTTCTCTGTTACCTTTTCATCCACACCTGAATATCGACGGCTGTCTTGGATGGTCATTCTAATGAACGATAACCAGCAGAACTCGACTTAAATGGTTGGTTAATCTGGTGACAAAAGACGGCGTGGCAGCAAAAGAAATTGAATGGGGAAACTACCTTTAGAAGGCATTGTACGGAAGCAAGCACGTTAACCAATGACCATAAATTGTCACAACAAAGAATGCGGGTGGCAAAAGAATGCGAGGCTTGCTTTTGGCTCAACCATCACACCAAGCACCAGGGCTCTAGAAAGATGTCCAAAGTACAGTATTATTATTACTATTATCATTTTCCATCATACAAATAGTTTACCTGGTACATCAGAGAGCATCTATGTGGAGCCAAGATAGATTACAACATTCACACCAACACCAAAGAAATTTCTTTGCTCGTGGTATTTTTATTACTCCCCCTGATCCATAATAATTGTCAGGGATTTAGTACATGTTATTATGGATCGGAGGGAGTACATGTTTGAATGATTAGTTCTACCTGATAGTTGATTTTAGTAGTCAGGAAGATGCGATGGCGTTGAAAAGTTGCTACATCATTTTGCTATTTGTCTTTGATAATTTGATCCTTCTGTTTTTTGATCCTTTATTTGCTTGTGCCTTTCTTCTCTAGCGATATTTGATTGATTCTAACAAGCATCATACTGCGCAAGTTCAGATTTCAGGGTCACTTCTATCCTTTCTGAATGGCTGTGATGATTTAGCTGCCATTGGAGAGCTTTCAACACCATGTAAATTGGCAACTTGTGTTTTATTCAATTTGCTTGTAAACTAGGCGGGCTTGTTCCGCAGCAAGTAACCAGTTCAGCAGCTACTCCAATTTATTTTGGATGGTGGGAGTACTATTACTGTAGACATTGGAATTAACATTCCTATTTACAGTATATGGAGTGACAGAGAGGTGATTAGATGGTGTTTCTCTAAGTTAAGCTTATGGATGGGAGTGCATCTGAGCCATTTGTATATGTCACTATTTTTTTGTCCACTATTGTTTGAAAATCTGCCCGTTTCATTTTTCTCTTTTTCCTTTTATTTTCTTATAAGCTGAAGTGCGTTTTTTCTTCCGCAAGGAAGTGTAACATTTTATCTTGTTCTATTTAACAATTTGTTCTACCATAGTACCACTTCATTTGAGTTCTTTCTGAGAGTGTATCATTTGTGTTAATCATGAGTTTGGCTCTTTCAAAGGTGCATTTTAAAGGCTTAATTCCAAATGATATCTTTGGTGTTGGTGTGCATGTTGTAATCTATCTTGGGTCCACATAGATGCTTTCTGATGTACCAGGTAAACTATTTGTATGATGGAAAATGATAATAGTAATAATAATACTGTACTTTGGACATCTTTCTAGAGCCCAAGTGCTTGGTGTGAGGATTGAGCCAAAAGCAAGCCTCGCATTCTTTTGCTGCCCGCATTCTTTTGCCGCCCGCATTCTTTGTTGTGACAATTTATGGTCATTGGTTAACGTGCTTGCTTCCGTACAATGCCTTGGGATTCTTAATTCCACTCTTGTTGTTCCTCCCAATTCCACACTTCATGCTGTGCCGAAACATATTGTCCCGTAGGTCTAGGTTCTTGGCAGCTGCCATGCCGGGTGATCCATCTGTTGGGGTTTTCTGTGCGTTCTTGTCATGGGTTTAGACGATGACAGATCATGGCTGCCATATGATTTATCTTTTGTAGCACAATTGCCAATGCCCCAACACTTCACTTGAATCTCATCAGCTTTATTCGAGTATATTGTTGGTCATTGTCTGCTAGATCCTGCCATAGACAGTACCAGTCATGATGCTGGGACAACTTGAAGATTATGGACTAAATTGCGGTGCTCTCAGCTAGCAAACCCATACATTGCAACACGTCTGTCGTCAGCATCTGGTAGTGCTGGCTGTTTCTTTGTTCCGATCTGCTTTAGTTGTTTCCTGTTGTTGGGATAGGTTCACCCTAATTCCATGTTTTCCCCCAATGTACCGTTATTTTCTGCTTTTATTCTCATCATTCTTAATCATGTCAGCTCTCTTTTCGCATTCTCTACATTTTTTGTGGTGGTTTCTATTTGTTACTCCATTTACTTGATGTTTTGTGCTAAGTTGGCGATGATGACTTTGGCTCATTCAGAGGTACATACAGACTACTAAGATCAGATACCACTGCTTGATTTTATGGGTATGGTTTGGGGTTAGGGTTTTGATGTGATTGGTTGGAAGCGTGTAGATTGGGACGGTTTGCTTTTGCGAGCAACCATTTAATGCTGAAAACATCACGTCTTGGTGTAAACGGATCGGATACCAACAATGCTCACCTTTTTTGATTTCACTTGCTCGGGGAGCGCAAGTTGTCATATGACAGATGAGCCAACACTGAGCCTCCAATAATAAATATGATTTCTCCTTCCTGCATTTTGTGGCTGCCTTGTATTTATTTATTTATATCATCTGTTTGCTTCTTTTGAACTTATCAGTGATGTACTTCCGTGGATCTCACCGTTTGTATCACTATCTGATGTAGTGCTATTATTTTTGGTTCTTCTATGGTATCCTTGAGTGAACTGATTGTTGAGAAATCCATTGAATACCTGCACACCTTTTCTCCTCATCGTCTTATTGGCAAGCTTTATTGTTTGTTTTTCTTCGAGTTTCCTGCGCAAACGCTTGGGTGTTTTGCATCTTTACATCTTCAGCTACCAGGAGAGAAACAGACTCGGTGAAGGTAAGCTGATCCTCTTTTTTTTTTCTCCTCGAACCTCATTTTCTTGCGCTCTTTAAACATTTTTCTAGTGTATGCTGCTTTTTTAGGGGAAACTAGGCCATCTTTTTTTTTCTAGAATCTTGCGTTCTGTTAAACTTGTGGTATGTGGCCGTTATCATCTATGGTCCATGAATCTTTTAGTGGCTATGAGCAACAGGGCCCGTACAGGCACAGCTAGTGAGTGAAACCTCTGTTTCTGCCATGTTTCGATTTGGTACTCTGACCTCTCTCTCTCCAAATTCCTATGAAATTCATTGGAATCAAAGAGGCCCCTTAAGGTGGTGGTGGTGGTGGTGCTGCTGCTGCTGCTGCTGCTGCTCTCTTCTCTCTCTCTATCCAAATTCCTATGAAATTCCTTTGAATCATAGAGGCCCAAAGCTGCTGCTCCATTCTTTCTCTGAGCTCAGCACCCAACTGCCCATTTGGAATAGGCAGTGATGAGGATGCACAGCCATTGGCACCTTTGCTTCCAGCAGGGGTTGCATCAAACCGCCTTGCTGGGCCAGCCTTCCGTTTGTGTTGTGACGCTATACCGATTGCATGGAGGCCTGTATATGGGAAGCCTCCCTGGCATCAGCAATTGCGGCGGGGGCTTGTGTACCATCAGGCGGTTGCTGGTATAGCTGGTGCTTGCTTGTTCCAGTGAGGCTGACGCGACCTCTAGGCTGCCAGGTAATGGATTCTTCCACTTTGTTTTTGCCACATTTTAGTTGCTACAAAGGGCCATTTAGGACAAATTATACACATAGTTGCGGGTTTTGTATCTGAAGGCTCGCTGGTTCCAGGTCTCAACTCTACAGGCGTCGCCTTCACCGAGTAGTTGGGTGCTGGAAACCCTGAGAGGTAGAAGCAGAACCAGCGGGACAAGAGATAGACTGCTGGTCTGTTGCCTGACAAGATTTTTGGGGGAGTTGAATGGGCTTTCTTCCTTTGGAATATGTCCAACCATGGGAACTGATGGTGATCACGAAGGCTTGCCTTAGAGCATTTTAGGCAGCCAGCCTATGTGTAATTGACACTTCGCTCTATAACCAAGAAACATAATCCTAATCAGGGGTGATGATGATTGACCATGCATGGCTGATATAAGTACAGCCTTGAGCAATCGAGGTGTGTGTGGGTATCAAATTTGACCTCCCTCTCTCCCGGAGCTGTTTTGAATTTTGATCATGCGCTATTTTTGGTGACTGTCCTTGGATGGTTATTTCTGAGCGATAACCACTTAACCAGGGCATATTCACTAAAGTAAGGAAGAGATTAATCTGGTGATGGGAGACACCAGGGGTAGGGTTTCATGATCGAGCAAAGACAAATCCGGGCCCAACTCAAATGCAGTTATACTGGTCCCAAGCACAATGTGCATGTTGTTTTGGTTCTTTATTTGTACTTAGGGCTTCTTTGATTCGCAGGATTGGCAGTCTATTTTTTGTAGGATTACATTGTCATGGCTTCTTGTTTAGGGTGGCCAACCAGAGGGTGATGATGACAGACAGCGGCTGAAATAAACGTGCCTTTGAGCAATCGGGGCACCTGTGTGTATCAAGTTGGATCCTCCCTCTTATCTCCATAATCATTTTTTATTCCGCGAGCTGCTGGTTCTGTCCTTGGACGGTCATTCTTGTCGACTGATAACCAGGGCAGCTCCACAGTAAAAACTGCTCAGCTGGTGATTAGAGATGACGAGGTTAGGTTTATATGATCGAGCAAAGGTGAATCTAAGCCCACTCAAATGTAATTTTACTGGTCTATAAGCATAATGTGCTACACAATTTCCTTAATCATTTGTATTGGAAGGATTTGCTTATTTATGCTCCAGTTTTATAGCTGTCTTTGCAAGGTTTTCTTCTATTTTGTACTTGTATTGCATAAATTTTGGTATTATTCTCTCTTTCTTTTGTTGGCGCGTCATCACTAATTGGTCTTTGATCCACAAATTGTATGTTTTGGTAACTTTGTACAGATACTATTTCTACTATTTTATACTAGCGTTTTTTACAAGTTTGGTGCTCCTTTTGAGAAATGGGACCTGGCCTTTATAGCTACGACTACTTTTTTTGTGATGTGCTTTTTTTCGTTGAAAACAAATGGGGATTGTATTGATCATTGACGAGACCGTTGGTACATGTAGTCACTTCTCTTGAGCAATGACGAAGGATCGACTTTGCTGGACAAATGCTGCGGCAGTTGTCTTGGACTTTCACAGCTTCAGTTTCGTGAAGAGTATCAGGCAGGCTTGTCGACAGAAGCTGATTTTCTTGCTTTTTTTTTGGGGAAAATGGTTTTAATTTTTTAAAACAATTACGGGCTGGGTTTGATTTTCTTGAATGTGGCCGGTACAGTCCATACTAGGAATCTGCTTGCAACTCGGCCCATCCTGGCCAGGCGTCCTTCTTTTTTTTTTTTTTTTTTTTTTTTTTGCACAAGAGGGGGCGCCGATGGCGCCAAGATTTATTCAGCTCATAAACAGTTTACAGCATGAAATACAAAACCCTGAGATTGAAGATTAGAAAGAGAAGACTCTACAGGGCAAGTATCAAGATTTATGTGAGCTGAATTAGAACAACTGAAGATAGGCAAAGACTGGTCCTGTCTAATAGCCTGTTTAGCGCAATCATGGGCTATGCCATTGAGATCTCTTTTAATATGATAAACTTTTGCTTCCAGATCTTTTGAGGCCTTATGATACTCTGCAATTTGCTTTCTTAGCTCCCATGGCACTTTCTTTCCGGAGATAGTTTTTGCAGCAGCAGCTTTTGCAAGAGTAAGATTGTCAGTTAAGAAGGTAACCTTCTGAGCTTTCAACTTCATAGCAATTTGGGAGGCGAGAAGAAGGCCTAAAGCTTCCGCATGAAGAGGTGATGGTGCCATAGAAGAAGCCGAAGCTTGAATGAGAATTTTCTCTTCAATGTTTTGTCTATGAAGGTGACAGAACACACCAATTCCGGTTGAGACGGTTCCTTGAGTTCCAGGAACATTCTTCATTTTCCAAGCCGCATCCGAGAAGATTTTGCTTCCCTGTATCATGAGATCCGTTTGAAGCGTTTGACCTTGGTCAATGTCTTCTAGCTCCAGCAAATTACCTGCATTATTCTTGCATTCATTTTTTCCAACAGCGATTATTCTGTCAATAGATTCCTGCACAACATTAACCATTTCCATATTCCTGTTAATAGCATTAGCCATTTGAATAATCTGGGTGGGGTTCTTTTCTTTTTTTTTAAATAAGCAGTCATTTCTGTTTTTCCATATGCACCAAAGAAAAGTTAAGATGTTTTCTATAGACCCAAGAGGATGATTCATGTTAAGAAGTCTTAAGATAGTATGAGAGAGCGAAGCATTAGGTTCCACAAGAAGATCAGTTTTGATGTACCAAGGAAAACAAAACCAAGCCGCTCTTGCAAATGGACAGAGAAAGAAGAGATGGTTATCATTTTCTTCATTTCCACACCTACAGCACATTTTACTTATATGTTTAGAATATTTACCTGCTCTGGCTCCCGTTGGTATTGATTTTCTTAGAAGCCTCCAACCAAAAGTTTGGACTCTGGGAGTAATATTTTTGTTTTTCCAGATCATATCGAGGAGCTTGATAGTCTGAGTACTTACCTGACTTGGTCTAGGCTCTCCTTGATCGAATAGTCTTTGAAGACAAGCCTCATATGCACTCTTTGAACTGCATTTTCCTGTTTGTGTGATCTTCCAACAGAGAATATCCTCCTCTTGTGATTCAATGATATTTGTCTGTTTGATACAAGTAGCTATTGGTTCCTGAAAAAGTTTGTCTATTAGATTAGCATTCCATTTCTTCTGATTTTCAATCCAGAGATCCTTAACCTGCGCAGGATAAACAAAGTTGCTGTCTTGAATAATTAAGGCATCATAAATATTATTCCATTGCTCACACCACGGAGTACTCCAGATTGATATGTTGCCTGTGGAAATCTGATAGAAAGCATGATCTTTAAGAATAGGGAGGATTTTCATAATAGAGGACCAAAAGGCAGATTTAGGGGTATTCACATTTGGTCTCCAAATGGAGGAATCAGCAAAGTATTTTGATTTTAAAACAGAGTATAGAAAACTGTCCTTATTATCAGCTAATCTCCACGCCGTCATGAGTAACAGTCCTTGATTCATCGCCTGAAGGTTTCTAATACCCAAACCTCCCTCTTTTTTCGGGCAGGTAATGTCTGTCCAGGAACGAAGGCACAAACCTTTGGAGCCATTTTCCTCTCTAATACCCGTCCACCAGAAATTTCTAATGATAGCTCTAATTTTTGCAAGAAATTTTTTTGTAAAAAGAATATTGGACATGTAATAAACAGGAATTGAGGAAAAGACAGATTTAATGAGCTCTAGTCTTGCTGCATGGGAGAGATGATCAGCTTTATAAGTAGACAATTTTAATTTGAATTTGTCAAGAACAAAGTTATAAGCAGCATTTCTATTTTTGCCAGGAATGATAAGGGGATGCCCCAAATGAACAAAGTTGTTATCAATATTAGGGACCTGAAAAATGTTCTTAATACTAGCATAGGTCAAGGCATCAACATTCTTGCTAAAAATTATACCTGATTTCGACCAGTTTGGGGTCTGTCCTGAGATGTTACAGAAGTTTTGTAGAATATGTTTCATATTTAGCGCTTCCTGCACAGTTGCTTGGCCGCAAACAAGTAAGTCATCTGCAAAAAGTAGCGAGTGTATAGGTGGGCAGCTTGGTCCAAGTCTGATTCCTGTAAAGTGGTTAGTCCTCATTGCCTCTTGAAGGCTAATAGAAAGCTCATTTATTGCCAGAACAAACAGGTAAGGTGAGAGAGGACATCCTTGTCTGATGCCCCTATCACCCTTGAAATTAGCAAAAGGCTGGCCATTAATGATTATAGAGTAAGAAGGAGAGGAGATACATGCATAAATGAGATTGATAAAATGCTCCTTAAATTTTTTTCTAATCAAAGCAGAAATAATGAAGTTCCATTCAAGTCTATCAAAAGCTTTGGCTAAATCAATTTTAAGCATGAAAGCTTTTTCCTTCCAAGAGCTAAGAGCAAAAGAATGGGTTATTTCTTGGGCAATTATAATGTTATTGCTTATGCGCCTCCCTTCTATAAAAGCTTGTTGAGACTGGTGAATATGATCAGGCAAGTGAGGTTTTAGCCTATTTGCAATACATTTTGCTATAATTTTATAAATCACATTGCAAAGGCTAATAGGTCTGTAATCAGAGGGAACCAAAGGAACTAACTTTTTTGGAATAAGGGCAATGTGAGTGTCATTTATATGAGCAGGCATAATACCATTTTGGAAGAAATTCCTTACCAGTTGAGTGACATCTTTGCCAATCCAGTCCCATGTTGCAATGTAAAATTCCACGTTGAATCCGTCTGGACCCGGGGAAGCATTCCTTTTCATATCTTTTAGTGTTTCTATGACTTCTTTCTCATCCGGAATGGAGTAGGTATAATCATTTGTATCTTGAGGCAAATGGGAGCTTATGAAAGGCCTGCCAGAGTTAGTGTAGGAGGAAGAAAAAATGGATCTGAAGTAGTTAACAAAAGTATTGCTAATCTTATCTGGCATATGCTGCATGACATCATTTTCATCCTTTATAGATATAATTGAGTTTTTTCTCCTTCTTTTAATAATCGATTTATGAAAAAAAGAAGTGTTTCTATCACCATCTCGGATCCAATGCTTTTTAGCTCTTTGAATATAGGCATCGGTAATTTTGGTTAAAGTTTGTTCATACCTTGTCACTAGCGAAGCTTCTTTCATGTGATCTTGCTTCTCCAAAGGTTGCATTTGGATTTCCTTGATTTGCTCTTCAAGATTTGTCAGCTCCTGTTGTAAAGGTTTCTTCTTCCTGCACCAGATTTTTAGTTGACCTGCAAGATGCTTAGTTCTGTTCGCAAAAGATTTATTTTTTGAATCATTCCAAGCAATTTTCGCTTGAGTTTGAAAATCTTCTTCCTTGAGCCACCAATTTTCAAATTTAAACGTATTCTTGATTTTTCTAACCGGACCATCAGTGGAAAGTAAGATAGCAGCATGGTCACTTATGTTGTGGATGATAGGCATATTGTAAACATTGGAGATTGGGAACATGTCACACCATTCAGAGTTCACTAGACACCTATCTAGGCGTTCATAAACAGGTTTAGAAGAGAATCTTTTATTAGTCCAGGTATAAGCTGGCCCACTAAACCCAAGATCAAAGAGACCACAGTTTTTGATAAGTAAATGAAAAGTATTCATGCGGGAAACATTAACATTAAAAGAGTTCTTATCCACAGCATACAAAAGCTCATTAAGATCACCCATACAAAGCATAGGAAGTTTTAAGTTATTATATACAAAAGTGGCGACCTGGTTCCATATATCGCTAGTTTGCCGATGGTAAGGGTCACCATATATACAGATCAAACCAAAATGCTGATTACTAGAACGCACAGTAGCAGTAGCTAATATAACATGAAAACTAGAGCTATGAACAGTCAACTGGATGTCATCATTCCACATCAGCCAAAGCCCACCGGAGCGACGCCGAGAGGGCACTACAAAAGCATCAGACATATTAAACCTAGAGACCAAGTCAGAAGAGCTTACCTTAGTAGATTTGATTTCAGAAATAAAAGATACCTGAGGTTTCGCAGCGTGTATCATCCTGGCAAGATGAAGCATTTTGTTACTGCCAAGGTTCTTGCCCATACCCTGGCAGTTCCAACCTAAAGCCTTCATGGCGCCTGTGGCGCCTTTAAGGCTGGCGCCTCCGCCTGGTCATTTTGAGCTTCAGCGATTCGTGCTTCCTGGCTCTGGTTAAGAAAAATCTGGGTTACTCCTTGCTGCATTGTAACCATTTGTAGTTCCTGGTTTTCATGCACAGCTTGATGAGATGTTCCTGTGTGCAAATTTGATGCCTCATATAAGTCTCTGGTCATTTGTGGTGGAGAAAAGGCACCAAGTCTTGAATCTAGAGTGCCTTGAGATGCAGAAGCTGTTGGTGCGTGTAGAGGCCATGGATCATGATTATATGAGCCTTCAATGGCACTAGTTGCATCAGATCTGCAAGGTGATGCTGCTATTGTCCCTGGTTTTTGAACTTGATGAACTTTCCTAGCATTTGCAGCAGTTTTGTTCCTTTTCCACGTGTTGGCTCCTGGCATAAACACTGATGGCCTTTGTGTATATTGCATAGGGCTTTGCTGCCTTGTTTGCATGTCCCACCTTGAGGCCTTGGTTCATGCTTTAGAATCAAACTTATTAATTTGCGTTGCATTGAAAAAGCTAGGTGAAGTTGGAGCAGCTCCAAGAATACCAGTTCCATCTGTCATAATCTGTATATTAAGAGCTTTATTCATCAGATCTGCATTTTGAGCTAGTGGTAAGCTTGTGTTAAAAGATGGAGTATCTCTCTTGACGCATTCGGGTATAGAAGGTCTCAACTGGCTTTCAGAGTTTGCAATTTGTGTATTCAGATCTTGCATATACATATGGCTGCCATGTGAAGCCATCGGCTTCTTGGCACTTGGCTGGTTCTGTTCTTCTAAAGAAGGAGCAGCCCTTTTTGCATTCGATGGCCTTTCAACCGAGTCTAGAAAAACGGTTCCTGTAGCTGGGTTCTGATAGATATTGATAGGCTGACTTGGTCTTGCTGTTGGGTTTACATGAATGTATGTGCTTTCAAACCCTGTCTCTGTATTCTCACTTTCATTTGGCTGAGCTCTTCCCTGATGAGTGCTATTTTGACCCTTATGCTGTTCTGCTATAGTATTAATCACAGGTTGAGTACTGTCTTGTGGAGAGATATTATGCCGATCATCTTGACCTGTGTCACCCGTAAGGAGAAGCCTTCCTTCCTTCTTATGTTGATGTTCTGTGGAAACTTCGTAGTTGGAGCTCCTTAGAACATCTTGATAGTTGTCTCTCACTGCAGGAGATTTTTGATTGTCTTGGATTCTGAGCTGTGCTGGCAAGAGACTATGATTCTCCATCACTTTACTTTTTCCTTTCAGGTCTTCAGCAAACATCTGCCTCAATCTTTGGAGAATAACATTCCCACCCTGGCTTGTATCCTGATCTCCCATCCTTGCACTCTGAATCAGGTCAGTAGGTATCAGATTTTCATCGACGACCCACTGCCCATATCTCTGCTCTGGAATATCTGCACTTGATTGCCTGTTCTTCAGCCTTTCAGAAATCAAGTTGTTTCGAAGCTTGCAGTCTTGCGTGTTATGAAACATTATTCCACAAAATAGACAAATTCTTTTTATCTTTTCATAGTGGAGGTAAGAAATTGCTGAAGAATTGTCATTAAAGCTTAATGCTGCCCTATCCTTTATAGGATTGTCAACCTTTAATTTAGCTGTTCCCCAAATATAATCCTGTTTAGCAAAGAGATTGGTTTCTTGCAGAATATGGAAGTCTGAAACTTCACCAACCTGGTTGAGAATGTTTTTGAGCAAACTGATAGATCTCTTATTCCTAGGGATTCCATAGGCCCTAACAGTAACCAAGATACTGTCAAATCTAAAATCAGAGCTTGAAGTGGCGTTCATGCTAGAGTCAAACCAGTCTACAAGTAGGTTCTCTGAATTTGCTATCCAAGGTTGCTTTATATAAATCGAAACCATATCTTCCTGCGATTTGAAATGCGCCAAAAACACAGAACTTGATACCTGAGAGATTCCATGGTACTTATCTTTCCACGCTCTGGCCATAGCATCTTCAACAGATTTCTGAGATAGTGATCTTGAAGATCCACCCGTATTTGCAACCTTCATGATAAGGCTGCAAGAGAAATCTAGTTGCTCCTGCTTTATCTCCTGGTTACCTTGAATCCTGCAGAGTCCCGGCTCAGACAGGCTCATGGCTTGCATCGTGAGAGCTAGATCCGGGATTCCAATCTTATCTGGTTCCTTTCTCTGACTTGCGCTCCTTTGATTTCCGCCTTCCATCGAACCAAACCGAGCAAGAACCAGGGGGATAAGGAAGAGCACGAAGAGATTAGTCTAAGGATGTGAGGGATTAGGATTGGAGATGGATTTGGCTAGTGGATTTGGAGCTGGATGTGTAGGAAGCGGAGTTTAGGGCATATCGCCATTCGCCATGACGGACAAGACTCCCGAGGGTTGTAGCTATTATTCTGCGCGCTTCTTGTTTGCCAGGCGTCCTTCCCCAACCCCAAGCCGTGCAACGCAGTTTTTCTACATAGTGGTGGGCGTCCCTGTCCTATCCAAGGGCGTGCAACGCTCTAAGATCTGTGCAAGTGAATTTTGCAGTTTCATCCTGTACCGGGTACAACTTCGCAGCTCTATGGGAACGAAAACGTACAGTGTATATCTTGCTGCTACCCAATGTCCACCATCGTGTCTCTCTCCTCTATCTCAACTGGCGACCTCGTCCTCACTCTACAGCCATGCCACCCCTCTCCTCTCCTTCTCTCTCCACCGCCGGCGAACGCGGAGCCCCTCCACCTGACGAACCCACCTTGTCGCGCCCCCGTCTGGTGCCGTGCGGCTCCTCGTCGCGCCCTATTGGTGCACCCGTTCATGACAGTGCCGATCTGGATCTGGATTGAACGGTTCCCCGACGAGCGGCCGGCAACGAGCTCGCCGTTCATGGACTTCGTCCGCTACCTCGTCGCGGATCTGGCCATGGAGGGCTAGAGTCGATTTCTCCATGCATATTATTCTGTTCAGATCTGTTGATAGTTGCATGATTTCATTTGGTTCTATTTTTTTGGTTCCCTTTTTTGGTTCTGTTTTGGATCCTAATGTTGATGTGAATGGTGAAGAAATTGACTCATTGCTCTCAAATGACTCGGATCCAAATGTATGACATGTACAATTTGTTTTGTCAGATCCTAATGTTAATATGATTGTGCTTTGAAAATGACTAAAAATTTCTAGGAATTTCCATTTTGTACGACATGTTCAGATCCTGGAACATACTACACTACTCCATATCCGAACACTACAGATTTGTCATTCATGTTAAATTGGTCCAGGTTCAGTTAACGTAATGCACATTCCTAATCTGTGTGCTAATTTCTTGCTTTTGGCCTAATCTTGATCATGTCCTTGCTTTTTTCCATAAACAGAACCATAAAAGCTACAGTAATGAACAATGTGTTTAATGCTAAAAACAAGTCATTGCCAACATAATCTTGTTCCTAGGAAATTAATACTCGTAAGAAAAATCCAATGGAAGATTTTACCCTGGATGAAATGAAGTATGGGAGAGCAGGTCCACTTAACGTACTGGAAAACGTTTGGTCAAAACGTAACGGAAATTTCTTGGTCCAGGTATTATTAACATAGCAACGTTTGGTCAAGGTTGTATGGAACCTGTTTGCAGTACAGGGATATGACAGCAAAAGTCGGTAAATTAAGGTTGTTTTTGTGCCGAATAGAAACATATATTGGAGGGGTTTTCTGCAATGTGGACAGTAGCCTGCACAGATCTTGAAGCAAAAACGGACGCCCAGGATAAGCCTGGGACGCCCACGTGTATGTAGAGAGTGATTTCCGCAAGCCGTGCAACAAAACCCCGCACACGCTGACGACCTCACTCATCATTAGTTTAAGTGTGAGGCCACGGCGGCTGTCTGTGGCGGCGGAGCCGGGAGTCTCGGCCGTCCCGCATCGCAGCGGCCGATGACCGCAGAGACCGCGGCCACTCGGAAAACGGCGGCGATGAGGAGGCCCGGCCCTTGGCGCAGACCCGTGCCTCCGACCGGCGGCCGCGTCGGACCTCCGCCTCGTGGGGCCGGCCCTCCGTCCGTCCGCGCCGCGCGCCACGGCATGGAGGCCTGCTCGGGCAGCCGCCGCGGCGTCGTCGGTGGCTGATGCGGCGGTAGGGGACTCTGGGGACCGCGCGGCGGAGGCTGGGCGCTGCTTCCGGTCGCGGGTTCCGGCGAAAGCCAAGCCGCAAATCTGAGCCGCCCCGTCGTGGATTCGTCCACTTCGTTTCTGCCATGTTTCGATTTGGTACCCCTTCTCCCTCTCTCTCTCTCTCTCTCTCTCTCTGTGTGTGTACGTGTGTACGTGCGTGCCTGCGTGTGTGTTTGTGCGAACTCTGATCAGACCGAGGGTTTGGCTGTCGCCGGATCCGAGTCTCCGACTAGCAAGTTTGGCGCTGGGAACCCTAGGAGTAGAGTAGGGATCGAGCGAGTGTTGTGTTCCGTATCACAACCTTTGGGAATCTGATACTTGGTGGTGATCGTTGGCTATTTTGGCTGCGGAATTTCACGTTATTACTCTGGGGATCACCACCGTCTGCATCAGTGGCGGAGCTTGAACCAAACTGTTCACCGTCATCATCATCATAAATTGTGGCACCCAAGACTGCGGCATCTTGTAAGTTGGGATCGGCGGCTATGAGGCCTGGTCGTGCTGACCGGAGCAGTCAGTCCTCCACCTAACGGGGCCAGCCTTCCTGTCCATGCTGCAATGCCAGGCCACTGGCATGGAGGCCGAGTTCAGGCAGCCGCTGTGGCGTTTGGGGGGAATTGATTATAACCCCCTGTTGGTGCCCTGGGACAACATAAGGGCATGGCCAATGCATAGCCCTAGGGGTGTTGCCTCGCAGCTTTATCTTGGTTCGGGTGGTCCAAATTAGGTTCGGATAAGGAGACAGCCTCTTCGTCAGGAGGCAACCTCTTCAACCATAAAGTGGAAAATGTGAGAGAGAAAGAGAAAAACCAAATCATCTTTTGAGAGAAAGACATATTAATGGGACCATAACATGGCATACATATGTCAAAAGTTTTATCCAAGCCTAGTTGGACAGCTGCCTCCATTGCTCATGCCCTAAGCCCCCTAGTTCATCTGTATCACTTTTAACCCCCTTTTCATTGTTATTCCCTTGTTTAGCGATTGATTCAGCTGATTAGAACAATTAATTTCTGAAATGCCAAGACTGCCCTTGTCCTTTCATTACCACCACGTGAGGCAACTCGGAAGTCTGGGAGACAGCCAGACAGAAGACGAACGGGGGAGTCCAACCAGCGACCCCGTCGCCCACGCCTCGCGCTGCTCCTCGCCTCCGGTGGAAAGGGCCACCTCGCCGCGTCTCCTCGCCGCCGCCTTCTCCGCCACGTCGGCCGCCCTCCTACTAAAGCTCGTGGTTGGGTGAGTTTTAATTTCCTTAAATTTGTTAAATATGCATGATTTTTGTGATAGAGCTAGTGTTGGAGGATCCCAAGTCGTTGGCGGTCGGCTCCCAAACTAGCGTTGAGGAACCGAAGCTGACGTTGACGCACGGCTGTCCTCCTCCCTACAATAAGCGTCAGCGGAACAACACTCCAGCGCTGGGTATGTTTAGAACTAACTTCATGAGATTTTTGTTAATTATGTGATTATGCTAGTGCTCCATATCCTTTTTTTTGTAGCTAGCTGATCTCCAAGGTAGAAGTTTAGTGATGCTATAGAATTTGTGTTGAACTTCCTGGCCGATAGTTGCTAGCCTTTTGTAATTATGTGTGCAGGCGCCTAGGCCTATGGCGGCGATTCTTATAGATGCCAAACTTTATTTGGATGTAGTTTTGGGTGTTTTCAGACCTCTTATTTCCCCGATTGTCACGCCTGCGAACATGGAACCACCTCCTTTCAAAGAGCTTCTTGAATTGTGCAGCAAAAATGGATACTTCCTAGAAACTAACTTTACAGATGGAGAAAAATTGAGGCTACTCTGCTAGTCTAGCTCAAGGAGAAACTCATTGTCAGGCAAAGTTGTGGCAAGAGCAAAAAAGATGCTAAAGCGCATGCAGCTTCCAAGTTACTCGGGGACCTTGAGGTATCTCTTTTCTTTTTTTACACTTAACTATTTCACATTACGGTGGTTGTTTAAGGTCCAGGAAAGTTTCTCAACCCCTTGATGTTCAATTTTTCTTCTGCAGAAAGAAGGACTTCTAATCTCCAAGAATGCGGGCAGGATGCAACAATTAGAGAACCAACATGGTGGTACTGAGGCAAGTCGTTGCAACAACGTGTTTGATGCAATGGATACACAGCCTCCAACACCAACCAGCGGAAAGAAGTCAGATGCTTCAAAGATAATTGGTAGCCTTGATAAACCAGGTATGTTTTCATTTCTCAGTGATGTTGTTTTGTTTGTTATCTGAAGTACGAGTTCTTGATTCATGTCTGGACCTCATATATGGAGTTGAGTTCGGCTGAGTAGTTTCCTAGTTAGCTTGGCTGGCACACGTACGTTAGTGTGAGTACAAGTAGTACCAGGGTACTACTTGGTATGTTTCGTGAGTCTACTAGTTTGAGTCGTTGTAGTCTAGCTAGGCAAGAGTAGTTCGATACTGATTAGAACTAGCGTGTAGCTTAGAGTTCATGTACGAGTAGGTTAGCTTGCTGGGTCGGTTGGACGTGCATATATGCATATATATATATATATATATATATTTTTAATGCTCTTTCACGTATTTCTTCTATATTTGTCGCACTCAATGTTTTATATGTTGCAGAAACCCAGCACATTTACAAGTCTCAGTTGCAAACTTATGCTTAGAAGATACACAATGTTCTGCCTTTATATCACACCAGCCAGATTGGTTCACCTCAGTCAATATTGTTCAAGTCAACATTGAGTATACATGGGCGAACATTTGAAAGTCCGCAAGAATATCACACAGCAAAGGAAGCAAAATTTGGTGCTGCAAAAGTTGCTATGTTGTCATTGGAAGCAGAATTTGGTGCTGCAAAAGTTACCCTGTTGTCATTACCGCAAAAATCAAAACCACAAAAGAAAATAAAGGTTGGCTCCACCTATTTTTTTACTATGATGGATGTCAATTTGCATCACCTCACCTAGTCTATAGTTGAGCACTAGCATCCTTCAACATTTATCTGTATTATTAGTAAAAAATGTTCATTTCTCACCATAGACTTTTACAATACTTAAGAACTGGTCGAATTAAGTGAATTGAATCACTGACTTCATTTACACTGCAGATACGGTTAAATTAGTGTATTGATGATGTGACTTTTATATTGAAATCTGCGAATACATAACTTAGTACATAGAATGGTTATTAAATGGATACTGTACTTTCTGTTTTTTTTAATTGCTAAACTTGGTAATTTTTGTCTCATAAACTGCTTTAACTTTTGTAGGCTGGATCAACTTCTGGTGGTGTTACTTTTTCTGGCATCCATATTAATTACAAGAGTATATTGCAAACTTATGCTTAGAAGAATGGCAAACAGCTGCCTTAGTATAGCAAAATCCATTACGGTACACCTCATGCACCGCAGTTTAAGTTAATAGTGACCATAGATGGGAAACCATTTGAAAGTCCACAATACTACCGCACCAGTAAGGAGGCGGAATCTGCGGCTGCATATGCGGCTATCATGTCCTTAACTCAAGAAGCGTAAAGTTCTTGTGTCGGCTAGTGTGGCTGTCAAACCTTGTCGTGTAAGCTGGTATCCTCAGTCGTTTAAAAGCCCATTGTTGCTATCTTATATATTCTAGTAGGAATGGTTTGGAAGTTTATGCACATCTTATTCTGGATAATTGCATGGTTAGATGTGTCATGTATAATAGCTACTTCTACTTGATGTTGTGGCTTCATGTAGTTGGTTTCAGAACCATTATATGCTTTCTTTGTGAGCTGGCTTACACGAAGCTACAACATCAAGTAGAAGTAGCTATTATACAGGACACATCTAACCATGCAATTATCCAGAACAAGATGTGCATAAACTTCCAAACCATTACTACTAGAATATATAAGCTAGCAACAACGAGGTTTTAAACGGCTGAGGATACCAGCTTACACGACAAGGTTTGATAGTCACACTAGCCGACACAAGGACTTTACGCTTCTTGAGTTAAGGACATGATAGCCGCATATGCAGCCGCAGATTCCGCCTCCTTACTGGTGCGGTAGTATTGTGGACTTTCAAATGGTTTCCCATCTATGGTCACTATTGACTTAAACTGCGGTGCATGAGGTGGACCGTAATGGATTTTGCTATACGAAGGCAGCAGTTTGCCATTCTTCTGAGCATAAGTTTGCAACGCACTCTTGTAATTAACATGGATGCCAGAAAAAGAAACACCACCAGAAGTTGATCTAGCCTACAAAAGTTAAAAGCAGTTTATGAGACAAAACTTGCCAAGTTTAGCAATAAAAAAAACCATAAAGTACAATATCCATTTAATAACCATTCTATGTACTAAGTTATGTATACACAGATTTCAATATAAAAGTCACTTCATCAATACACTAATTTAACCGTATCTGCGGTGTAAATTAAGTCAGTGATTCAATTCACTTAATTCGACCAGTTCTTAAGTATTGTGAAAATCTATGGTGAGAAATGAACATTTTTTTACTAATAATACAGATAAATGGTGAAGGATGCTAGTGCTCAACTATAGACTAGGTGAGGTGATGCAAATTGAAACCATCCATCATAGTAAAAAAATAGGTGGAGCCAACCTTTATTTTCTTTTGTGGTTTTGATTTTTGCGGTAATGACAACAGGGTAACTTTTGCAGCACCAAATTTTGCTTCCAATGACAACATAGCAACTTTTGCAGCACCAAATTTTGCTTCCCTGTGTGATATTCTTGCGGACTTTCAAATCTTCGCCCATCTATGCTCAATGTTGACTTGAACAATATTGCCTGAGGTGAACCAATCTGGTTGATGTGATATAAAGGCAGAACATTGTGTATCTTCTAAGCATAAGTTTCCAACCGAGACTTGTAAATTTGCTGGGTTTCTACAACATATAAAACATTGAGTGCGACAAATATAGAAGAACACGTGAAAGAGCATTAAAACCTTTTTAAGTGGCAGGAATAAAGAGCTTCACAAATATTCTGGTAGACAACCCTGTACATATATATATGCACGTCCAACCGACCCAGCAAGCTAACCTACTTGTACATGAACTCTAAGCTAAACGCTAGTTCTAATCAGTATCGAACTACTCTTGCCTAGCTAGACTACAACGACTCAAACTAGTAGACTCACGAAATATACCAACTAGTACCCTGGTACTAATTGTACTCACACTAACGTACGTGTGCCAGCCAAGCTAACTAGGAAACTACTCAGCCGGACTCAACTCCATATATGAGGTCCAGACATGAATCAAGAACTCGTACTTCAGATAACAAACAAAACTACATCACTGAGAAATGAAAACATACCTGGTTTATCAAGGTTACCAATTATCTTTGAAGCATCTGACTTCTTTCCGCTAGTTGGTGTTGGAGGTTGTGTATCCATTGCATCAAACACGTTGTTGCAACGACTTGCAGTACCACCATGTTGGTTCTGTAATTGTTGCATCCTTCCCGCATTCTTGGAGATTAGAAATCCTTCTTTCTGCAGAAGAAAAATTGAATATCAAGGGGTTGAGAAACTTTCCTGGACCTTAAACAACAACCGTAATGTGAAATAGTTAAGTGTAAAAAAGAAAAGGGATACCTCAAGGTCCCCGAGTAACTTGGAAGCTGCATGCGCTTTAGCATCTTTTTTGCTCTTGCCACAACTTTGCCTGACAATGAGTTTCTCCTTGAGCTAGACTAGCAGAGTAGCCTCAATTTTCTCTCCATCTGTAAAGTTAGTTTCTAGGAAGTATCTATTTTTGATGCACAATTCAAGAAGCTCTCTGGAAGGAGGTGGCTCCAGGTTCGCAGGCGTGACAATCAGGGAAAGAAGAGGTCTGAAAACACCCAAAACTACATCCAAATAAAGTTTGGCATCTATAAGAATCGCCGCCATAGGCCTAGGCACAAATAATTACAAAAGGCTAGCAACTATCAGCCAGGAAGTTCAACACAAATTCTATAGCATCACCAAACTTCTACCTTGGAGATCAGCTAGCTACAAAATAGGATATGGAGCACTAGCATAATCACATAATTAATAAAAATCTCATGAAGTTAGTTCTAAACATACCCAGCGCTGGAGTGTTGTTCCGCTGACGCTTATTGTTGGGAGGAGGACAGCCGTGCGTCAGCGTCAGCTTCGGTTCCTCCACGCTAGTTCTGGAGCCGGCCGCCAGCGACTTGGGATCCTCCAGCATATTTAACAAATTTAAGGGAATTAAAACTCACCCTACCACATGGCCTTCGGTAGGAAACAAGGGAAATTCGTGACTCACCGGGCTTCTGCTGGGGAGGAGGGGGCAAGAGGGCGGAGAGGTGCTCCAAGGCGACCTTGGCAGCGAGCTCCTTGGCCTCCTTGACCGTTTTGGACCCCTCGTCCGCCCAGAACTGGGCGTCGTTGACGGCGACGGTGGCGTAGAACCTGGGCATGTGGGACGGGCCCTCGCAGTCGTAGGTGTACGCCGGTGACGCCCACCCCCGCTGCTGCGACAGCTCCTGCAGCAGCGTCCTGAACATTCTCTACAAAGCATCGACGAACACTGTTTACAAAAGTCAAAACCCCCCTGTTGGTTCCCTGGGACAACATAAGCCCCCTAGTTCATCTCTATCACTTTTAACTCCTCAGATTGAGGTTGCATTGTCTGATATCCCTCTTTTGAATGCATAACAAAATTGTCAACACATAATTAACAAAAGGGCATATGAATAGACACAAATACCCTTCATAACAAAAGGGCTATTATATTACTTATTCAAATCCATCACCCATTCTTCAATCCAAACCCTCCCACTCAAATCACCATGATAATCTCTACCTAGGGTTTGTAAAGTTCAATCCATGAGGAATCAAAGACACAGGAAGGGGAGAAGCAGTGGAGGGCAGCCTTACCGGGGAGCAGCATTGGAGGGCGGCCGACGGGGCGGAGATGCGGCGAGGCGGAGACGCGGCGGGCGGCCCTTTCCGACGTATGCGACGAGCAACGTGGGTGGGCGCAATGGAGGGCGGCCGACGTGGCGGAGAAGGCGGCGGCGAGGAGCAGCGCGGGGCGTAGGCGACGGGGTCGCAGGTTGGACTCCCCCATTCGTCTTCTGTCTGGCTGTCTCCCAGACTTCCGAGTTGCCTCATGCGGTGGTAATGAAAGGACAAGGGCAGTCTTGGCATTTCAGAAATTAATTGTTCTAATCAACTGAATCAATTGCTAAACAAGGGAATAACAATGAAAAGGGGGTCAAAAGTGATAGAGATGAACTAGGGGGCTTATGTTGTCCTAGGGCACCAACAGGGGGGGTTATAATCAATTCCCTCGTGGCGTTTGCGGTGGTGGCAGAGGCTTTGGGGACCATGGGGTGGAGTCTGGCTTCCAGTTGCTGTTCCTCTCTCTCTCTTTCTCTCTCTCTCTTAAATTCCTCTGAATACTAGTGCAGCCTACCAAACGCGCCCTTAGTCTCTGAGCATCTATGATGCATGACCTACTTGGTTGTGAATTTGGACTATGAGAGATGCTGCTAGCTACTCCCTCTGTTCCATTGTAAGCTTCTTTACACGACCAAGCCCTAACCAGATGGAGGGTCTGATCGGTCGCTGGTTCTAGATCTCTCCTCTAAGGGTGCCGCCTCCGACAAGCAGTTGGGGGCTGGGAACCTTAGGGAGTAGAGATGGCCCCGCAATGCATGGAATTCCGTGGTGGTAAACTTGGTGCTGAATATGTGATAGTTCTCTATGAACCTTTGAATCAAAGAGGACCTTAAGGTTGTTGCTGCTGCGGTGATTTTGACAAAATTAACCCTTTTGGAAGTTGGGATCGGCGGTGATGAGGCCTGGTCGTGCTGACCGGTGCCTCTGAGTAATCAGTCCTCCGCCTAACGGGGCCAGCCCTCCTGTCCATGCTGCAATGCCATGCCACTGGCATGGAGGCCTAGTTCAGGCAGCCGATGTGGCGTTTGCGGCGGTGGCACGGGCTTTGGGGACCATGGGGTGGAGTCTGGCTTCCAGTTGCTGCTCCTCTCTCTCTCTGTCTCTCTCAAATTTCTCTGAATACCAGTGCAGCCTACCAAACGCGCCCTTAGTCTCTGAGCATCTATGATGCAGGACCTACATGGTTGTGAATCTGGACTGTAAGAGATGTTGCTAGGTACTCCCTCCGTTCCATTGTAAGCTTCTTTACACGAGCAAGCCCTAACCAGATGGACGGTCTGATCGGTCGCTGGTTCTAGATCTCTCCTCTAAGGGTGCCGCCTCCGACAAGCAGTTGAGGGCTGGAAACCCTCAGGGAGTAGAGATGGCCCTGCAATGCATGGAATTCCGTGGTGGTAAACTTGGTGGTGAATATGTGATAGTTCTCTATGAACCTTTGAATCAAAGAGGACTTTAAGGTTGTTGCTGCGGTTACTGTTGTTGTTGCGGCGATTTAGGCAAAAATAACCCTTTTGGAAGTTGGGATCGGCGGTGATGAGGCCTGGTCGTGCTGACCGGTGCCTCTGAGCAGTCAGTCCTCCGCCTAACGGGGCCAGCCCTCCTGTCCATGCTGCAATGCCAGTCCACTGGCATGGAGGCCGAGTTCAGGCAGCTGATGTGGCATTTGCGGTGATGGCAGGGGCTTTGGGGACCATGGGGTTGAGGCTGGCTTCCAGTTGCTGCTCCTCCTCTCTCTCTCTCTCTCTCTCTCAATATCAGTGCAGCCTACCAAACGTGCCCTTAGTCTCTGAGCATCTATGATGCATGACCTACTTGGTTGTGAATCTGGACTGTAAGAGATGTTGCTAGGTACTCCCTCTGTTCCATTGTAAGCTTCTTTACACGAGCAAGCCCTAACCAGATGGACGGTCTGATCGGTCGCTGGTTCTAGATCTCTCCTCTAAGGGTGCCGCCTCCGGCAAGCAGTTGGGGGCTGGGAACCCTCAGGGAGTAGAGATGGCCCTGCAATGCATGGAATTCCGTGGTGGTAAACTTGGTGGTGAATATGTGATAGTTCTCTATGAACCTTTGAATCAAAGAGGACTTTAAGGTTGTTGCTGCGGTTACTGTTGTTGTTGCGGCGATTTAGACAAAAATAACCCTTTTGGAAGTTGGGATCGGCGGTGATGAGGCTTGGTCGTGATGACCAGTGCCTCTGAGCAGTCAGTCCTCCGCCTAACGGGGCCAGCCCTCCTGTCCATGCTGCAATGCCAGGCCACTGGCATGGAGGCCGAGTTCAGGCAGCCGCTGTGGCGTTTGCGGCGGTGGCAGGGGCTTTGGGGACCATGGGGTGGAGTCTGGATTGTAGTTGCTGCTGCTCCTCTCTCTCTCTCTCTCTCTCTCTCAAATTCCTCTGAATATCAGTGCAGCCTACCAAACGCACCCTTAGTCTCTGAGCTTCTTTGATGCATGACCTACTTGGTTGTGTCTGGACTGCAAGATGCTGCTAGCTACTCCCTCCGTTCCATTATGAGCTTCTTTACACGAGCAAGCCCTAACCAGATGGAGGGTCTGATTGGTCACTGGTTCTAAATCTCTCCTCTAAGGGTGCCGCCTCCGACAAGCAGTTGGGGGCTGGGAACCCTCAGGGAGTAGAGATGGCCCCGCAATGCATGGAATTCCGTGGTGGTAAACTTGGTGGTGAATATGTGATAGTTCTCTATGAACCTTTGAATCAAAGAGGACCTTAAGGTTGTTGCTGCTACTACTGTTGTTGTTGCCGCGATTTACACAAAAATAGAATTCCGTGCTGGGAACCCTCAGGGAGTAGAGATGGCCCCGCAATGCATGGAATTCTGTGGTGGTAAACTGCTTTATAAGCATGATGTGCTACACGGTTTCCTTAAACATTCGTGTTTGGAGGTTTTGCTTATTTATTCTCCAATGTTTATACTATGTTTGCAAGGTTTTCTTATCTTTCGCCTTTATTGCAAAAGTTGTTGGTCTTTTATTCACTAACTTTATGTTCTGTTATTATTGTTTCCATCTTATTTTTGGTTTACAGTGGGTGCAATTTAATCTGCAACACTTTGTCTATTTCGGTGTTCGCCTCTTCTTTGATTTCACCTTGCAATTTCCGTGGCCCACAACACACAACACTGTGTGGTTGCACACTTTCCCTGTTTCAATATGTGCCTCTTCTTTGATTTCACCTTGCAATTTTCGTGGCCCAAAGCAGGATATATTTTGTGGTTGCACTTGTACACTTGCACAGGGAAGGACTCCGATTCTAGTGAGGCCTGATGATGCTCTATCATGTATTATAACTAGTATACCTTGGAGCGAGCTAAGTAGACACCGAAGTTGTTCAAGCCATGCTAGTGCTTGTCTTGTTGCAATTTGAATGGCTAATCTGGTAGCAACTGCAACCTACTTGTCATGTACTATTTGGATGCACCTAAGAGTACATGACAAACAGATTTTTTGGCAGAGCTTCATGCCTACATAGTCCAAAAATTGTCTTCGAAACTAGGTCCTATGTTTGCATCCTTTTGTTTTTGGCAGAGCTACACTCCTTGCTACTCCCAGAATCTGATGTCATGATCTTGTTTTTTGTTTGTTAAGTATTGCCGCTCCTGATCATAAAATTATTTTGTTTGTGACAACTACAGCGTTTTCTCCTGTTGCCAATGGTAATGTTATTATTTCTAAAATAAATTGTTCTGAATGGCTTGTTCTTTCAAACTGTTCAGTGGCAATCCCAAAGGTATTCCTCTGATGCTGACCAATGTTAGCCCTATACGCGTTCACATAAATTTAGGATTACAATTTTTTCTTAATTCTAAGTCAAAGTTCTGCTCATTGGTTATGTATGGAGATTACCGTGCAGATCTTTGTCCTTTGTGTGGTTCTAGGTCAAAGTTTGCAATCATTGGGAATTTGAGAGCACCTGTGGATTTCATCTAGGATGCAAGCGGTGCATAAAAATTCTTAGCTTTATTGATGTTGTAACTTCGTTATCTTTGTGGGTCGCCTGTTTGACTGAGCCATAGATCTTCCACCTGATTCTGGGAAACTTTGTGAAGGAGGCACAAGTCCCTGAAAGCCAGGTGTGAGAACACCTGAAAGGGGTATCCGCCTGGTAGTGCTACAAGGTTGGCATGGGAATTTCCATGGCCCAACCGTAAAGGATTGGGGCTCGGAGATGAGCCTGGGTCCGTTTAGCCCGTGGTTCCCGCTAAGCGAGACCTATTCTCCCCTAGCCAAAACTCCAGGGGTGAACCGGGAAAATGATGAAAGGCCTGGTCCATGAAAATTTTCTCTACATGTAGTTTATTCTTATAATTGGATTCCTCACAGGTCCATGAAAATTTTCTCTACCTGAATAACATTTTTTCTGATCACAGATCTGGTCGTACTGGAGTAAGTATGAGTAATGTTTTTAATAGTTTGTGTACTTCTCTCTTCTGCTAGATTTTATAGTAATTGGCTTTCCTTTCTGCTTACGATTATATTGAGTTCTGTATGTATTCAATTGGGCACTATTTGGTTACCTTGTCAATTTTTTTGGTGCTTCATATTTCAGGTAACGTGCAGACAGATCATGTTGTTTTGCTATTTGATCTTTCCCTTTTTCTTTCTGTGTTTTAATAATGTAATGTGCTTATTTTGGGGACTCTGTCCTTGGATGGTTATTCTTATCAGTGATAACCAGGGCAGATTCACTATAGTAAAGAGCAGATTGTTTTGGTGATGGGAGATGTTAGGGGTAGGGTTGCATGATCAAAGAAAGGCGAATCTGAGCTCAACTCAAAAGCAGTTATACTGGTTCCAAGCGCGATGTGCGGAGGTAGTATGTTGTATTGGTTCTGAATCCGTATTCATGGCCTTTTAAAATTACATGGAGATCGGATTACACTGTCATGCAAGCTTTAATTATGGTGGTCAAGCTTTAGGGTGATGATGATTGACTTTGGCTGAAATAAGCGTGCCTTTGAGCAATCGAGGCACCTGTGGGTATCAAGTTGGATCCTCCATCTCGTCTCTATGATCCTTTTGGATCCTGTGAACTAATGGTTCTATCCATGGACGGTCATTTATGTTGATTGATAACCAGGTGAATCTGAGAGCACTCAATTGCAATTTTATTGGTCTACAAGAATATTGTGCTAAGCAATTTCCTTAATCATTTGTATTTGAAGGTTTTACTTATTTGTGCTCCATTGTTGCTGGTTGTTTTGCTGTCTTGGCTGGTTTTCTTCTTTTTCATATCTTCATTGCATAATTTGTGGTATTATGCTCTCTTTTGTTTGTTGTTGCATCATCGAAAATAAAAATCTACAATTGGTCTTTGATTCTATTTGTTCTATGATTTGTTAATTTTGTGCCCACCTGTTTATTTTTGCTATACAAATTGTGCAATGTAATTTGCAGTACTTACCCTTTTTCAGTGTTTGCCTCTTATGTCCATTCCATCTTGCCATCGCTTTGTCCCCAGCGAACTATACCTTGTATTGGAGTAGATGGCATACTTCACGTCCTTCTCTACAGAAGCATGTTCAAGTCATATGCTAGTGTTTGTGGTGCTGTAATTTATGTGGTCAATCTGGTGACAAGCTCAATGGCTGGTCTAGTCCCTGCTTAATTTTGCATGACGGTGTGCAAAAATATTCTGACATTCACATAAAGGCTGACTTGCTTGTCCATCTAATCTTGTCTAGGCCGGTTCACTGGGGGTATGCTCAAGTAGGAGTAGATTGCATGGGACTGTGCAGCTCCATTCCTGAACCGAAATAATTGGCTGAATTCATGAGTTACTGAGACAAGTCGAGAATACTGAAGAATATTATGGAAGTTGTTGTGTCTTCTAGTCTTCTACTCCTTGTGTATTGACCTGCTTGTATTGGTGCATAAATAAATGTCACAATAATAGAATCGTTTTGCTTTGTAATTGTTGTGGTTTATGGTACGCCTACTTGATTGAACTGTAAGCTTTTAGCCTGATTCTGGAAACAAGCACCTTGTCTGAATGTTGGGAGAATGCCCAGAAGTTGTGTACGCCTTTTTTTTTGGGAAACAGAAGGGGTGTACGCTGGTAGTGCTACCTGGTTGGTTTGGAAAATTCCAAATACCAACCGTAAAGGATGGACCACTGTGCTGAGCCTTGCCCATTAACCCGTGGTTCCTGCTAAGAGCTTTTTTCAGATAGCCTCCATACGCTCTCTCCCAGGTCATGGTTCTTACTTTTCCTCTCCTCTCTGTCAAATTAATATGCTATATATACAGCAGTAGTATTTAGGCACATGGCGGGATCATCTTATCTACTTGTCATATCTACTTGTCAGTACTTATTCCGGCTTCATCTATTGAGCCATGATGCCCACGTAGACAGATACTTTCTCTAAAAATAACTAGATGGCAAAAATATATAGATGAGCTAAAAGCAGCGGCCTTATAGAGTAAAGGCCTTTATCTTATTCAATGGTACATTGGCTAGGCATACAACGACATGAGAAACATGAGTACTACTACTCTTTTGGCGACCCCGATGGAATACCATGCACACAGTGCAGACAACTTAACCATGCAGTCTAGCACTAAAACCCTTCACAATGAAAATGACCTTCTCCTGGACACTTCTGATCCCACGGGTCATCGCTATGGACGTTGTTCTTAGGCATCACAAGCCCAAGTTTGTCCAACGGTTTGCACCTGCACCGTGTCGGGCGCAGAAATTCCTCCCGACAGACAATCTCACATGTATTCGATCGGCACTAATGTACAAAACAACACCTATATATGGAACACCCCCGATAGATCTGCATACCTGTATTTAGTGTTGGCGTACAAGTTACTCATCAATTCAGTTGGTAAGCTTAATTGGCATTAACCTACAATCCACCACCGTTCGAGCACTCTAGATATGTGTACACGTGCTAAAGTATACGATGACAAGCAACATTGTTTGTATGTATTTAGAGCATGTCCACTGCGGCCCCAATAGTGTCCCTAGTAGGTGTGCGGCTCGATTTTAGACTCACACCGGCGCCCCCCATAATCTGCCGACGTGATTTGGAGCCTAATAAAATCATCGGAACCCCGTGCCACTACCTAGGCACAAGGGTCAGGTGGGGAGGGCCGACACCCACGGCCACATCGGATATCACTCGCGGGTTCCGTTTGGTAGCCACACACTGTCGTGTGTGGTACGTGTGTGGTACACGGACATCATGAATATTGTATACCCCCTTTACTTATTCGGCACTAGGGTGGCAAGCACATCCAAGGGTTCTCTTATCTGCAAGAACATAATCAAACGAAGGATTTTACCCAGATTTCGGTCATCGAAGGCTAACAACCCTACGTGTTGCATGTCTGCATGTCTGACCGTATTGATATATCGAGGATGCACCGATGTAGGGGATCTCCTTACTCAGTGTCCTAGACACAATCTTTCTATATCGCAGCTGCTGGTCCAATAGAGTTACCTCCTCCGTTCGTCACCTCAATAACTTCCTTGCAGTCTGCTTCCACCATGGTTCAGCTACACCCCCGCAAAGGTTGCTTGGGCTAAACCATTCCTCAACGCCGTACGCAACATCGGCAACATAAGGCAGGGTAGAATTGCTACCGTTTGCATCGTGGATTAAAGCACCGGTTGCACCAGAACCTTGGTTGATATCAAAAGCAGCATGAGTATTCAAGCTGACTTTCTTATTTTTGGTAGGGAAACATGGTTTTAAATCTTTTTTTATTTATTTAGAAAAAAACAGTTTTCCATCTGAAATCTGACTTTTGATTTTTTGAACGTCGCTGGCATTTCCTATGGGCCGTACTAGGAACCTATAATCTGCTGTTTTCAGCTCGGCCCGTACTGGCCCGGCACACCTGGAGGACTCGTGGAAAACCACACGCGTGTGCCCTCCGTCGCCGCCCAACAAAGCAAAACCCTGGCCGCCGCTCGCTCACTCATCATTAGTTTAAGTGTGAGGCCGCCGCGCGTGTGTGTGTGTGGCGGCGGAACCGGATTTGTCCCCCGCCGCTCGCCTCGCCTCGCCGCGGCCGATGACCGCACCACCAGAGACTGCGGCCACTCGGGAAACGGCGGCGATGAGGAGGCCCGGCCCTTGGCGCAGACCCGTGCCTCCGACCGGCGGCCGCGTCCGACCTCCGCCTCGTGGGGCCAGCCCTCCCGTCCGTCCGCGCCGCGGCGCCATCGGCATGGAGGCCCTGCTCGGGCAGCCGCCGCGGCGTCGTCGGTGGCGGATTCGGCGGTTGGTGGCTCTGGGGACCGCGCGGCGGAGGCTGGGCGTTGCTTCCGGTCGTGGGTTCCGGCGATAGCCAAGCCGCAGATCTGAGCCGCCCCGTCGTGGATTCGTCCACTTCGTTTCTGCCATGTTTCGATTTGGTACCCCCTACTCCCTTCTCTCTCTCGGTCGCTGTAGGTGCGTGACTGCCTGTGTGTTTGTGCGAACTCTGACCTGACCTAGGGTTTGGCTGGTCGCCGGATCCAGATCCCACCTCCTAGGGGGCCGCCTCCGACTAGCAAGTTTGGCGCTGGGAACCCTAGGAGCAGAGTAGGGATCGAGCCAGTGTTGTGTTGCGTATCACACCATTTGGGAATCTGAGACTTGGTGGTGATCGTTGGCTGTTTTGGCTGCGGAATTTCGCGTCATTACTCCGGGGATCACCACCGTCTACATCAGTGGCGGAGCTTAAACTATGAATTGATCCACCATCGTTCGTGCTGACCCGTGCCTCTGAGCAGTCAGTCCTCCGCCTCACGGGGCCAGCCCTCCTGTCCTTGCTGCAATGCCAGGCCACTGGCATGGAGGCCGAGTTCAGGCAGCTGCTGTGGCGCTTGCGGTGCCAAGGGCTTTGGGGACCATGGGGTAGAGGCTGCCTTCCAGTCGCTCCTCCTCCTCCTCCTCCTCTCTCTCTCTCTCTCTCTCTCTCTCTCAGTGCAGCCTAGCAAACACGCCCTTAGTCTCTGAGCATCTATGAACCTTTGAATCAAAGAGGACCTTAAGGTTGCTGCTGCTGCTACTGTTGTTGTTGCGGCGATTTACACAAAAATAACCCTTTTGGAAGTTGGGATCGGCGGTGATGAGGCCTGGTCGTGCTGACCGGTGCCTCTTAGCAGTCAGTCCTCCGCCTAATGGGGCCAGCCTTCCTCTCCATGCTGCAATGCTAGGCCACTGGTATGGAGGCCGAGTTCAGGCAGCCGCTGTGGCGTTTGCGGCGGTGGCAGGGGCTTTGGGGACCATGGGGTGGAGTCTGGCTTCCAGTTGCTGCTCTCTCTCTCTCTCTCTCTCAAATTCCTCTAAATATCAGTGCAGCCTACCAAACGCGCCCTTAGTCTCTGAGCATCTATGATGCATGACCTACTTGGTTGTGAATCTGGACTGTAAGAGATGCTGCTAGCTACTCCCTTCGTTCCATTATAAGCTTCTTTACATGAGCAAGCCCTAACCAGATGGAGGGTCTGATCGATCGCTGGTTCTAGATCCCTCCTCTAAGGGCGCCGCCTACAACAAGCAGTTGGGGGCTGGGAACCCTCAGGGAATAGAGATGGACCTGTGATGCATGGAATCCAGTGGAGCATTTTAGGCAGCCAGCGTATGTCCAAATGACACTTTGCTCTAATAATCAAGAAACAGAATCCTTATGAGGGGCAGTGATGATTGACCATTGCTGATATAAGCACCTTGAGCAATTGAGGTGTGTGTGGGTATCAAATTAGACCCCCCTCTTCTCCCGGAGCTGTTTTGATCATGTGCTTATTTTGGTGGCTCTGTCCTTGGATGGTCATTCTTGTCAGTGATAACCAGGGCAGATTCACTAAAGTAGAGACCAGATTGATCTGGTGATGGGAGACGATAGGGGTAGGGTTGCATGATCGAGGAAAGGCGAATCTGAGCCCAACTTAAATGCAGTTATACTGGTTCCAAGCAAGATGTGCAACAATCAATATACTCTTATATTGGTTGTTTTAACATCTGATATTATGGTACATAGGGAGTATGTTGTTTTGGCTCTGTATCCATGTTCATGGCTTCTTTGGTTCACAGGATTTTAAAAATACATGGAGATCGGATTACATTGTCATGCATCTTTTTATTATGTTGGTCAAGCTTGAGGGCGATGATGATTGACTTTGGCTGAAATAAGCGTGCCTGTGAGCAATCAAGTCACCTGTGGGTATCAAATTAGATCCTCCCTTGCATTTCTCTGATCCTTTTTGATCCTGTGAACTGCTGGTTCTGTCCTTGGACGGTCATTCTAGTTGAGTGATAACCAGGGCAGCTCCAAGGTTAAAACAGGTTCATCTGGTGATAAGAGATGATGGTGCTAGGGTTATATGATCGAGCAAAGGCGAATCTGAGCCCACTCAAATGCAGTTTTACTGGTCTATAAGCATGATGTGCTACACAGTTTCCTTAAATATTCGTGTTTGAGGTTTTACTTATTTTAGAATCTCCCAGCTAAAATTAACAGATTCATGTTAATTTTGTTTCCATAGTATGAATGCCTAGTCTCAGCAAGTTACCAGTACATGCTGCAAAGTTTGATTATACCGGACTGTTCATGTAAACAGTGGCCTACTGATATAAACTATTTTGTGTTGCTGCTTGTAACTAATAATCATTTTAAATGGGACTGGGCTGATATAAACTATTGAACTGCCATTCCATTATTTCCTTTTGTTAGTTTTGAACCTTTCCGATTTGCTGTGGTTGTAGTTTTATGAATCTTGTCTTGTATTATTTTTGTCTGCAGAATTGTACTTTCATCTTACTATTTTTTTGCATCATGCTAAAATATTGATGAAAATAAAATAATATTGACGCATGCCTGGAACATAGTTCTGAAACCCCAAACTTTATTTGTGTTGGTCTAGCTGAGTTGTCCCAAGCTGTACCTTATTGTTGTATGTCTCTTCTGTTAGCCACTTCTGTTTGTGCATCAACCAAACATAAAGTTGGCCTGTAACAGTAGATTCAACACATTGGCCTGTAACAGTAGATTCAACACATTGGCCTGTAGTAGTTCTAGGTTCTTTGCAGCTGCCATGGCGTGTGATGCATGGGTTGGGGCTTTCTGGTCATGAGTTTAGACTATGTGAGATCATAGCCTCCCTGTGATTGATCTTTTCTGGCACCATTGTCATCACCCCAGCACTTAACTTGAATATCATCAACTCTATTCGAGTATGTACTTGTACGTCTATCAGTGTGAAAGAATTGTTGGCCATTGGCTACTAGAAAACCAGCCATAGACAATATCAGTCATAATGCTGTGACATTTTGAAGACTATGGACTAAATTTCGGCGCTCTCAGCTAGTTAACCCACACATCCCAACATGTAGTGCTGGCTGTTTATTTGTTCGAATCTGCTTTAGTTGTTTCCTGTTGCGATAGATTCACCCTAATTCCATATTTTCTCCCTATATACTGATTTTTTCTGCTTCTTTTATTTTCATCATTCGTAATTATGTTAGCTCTGTTTTCACATTCTCTACATTTTTTGTGCTAGTTTCTGTCTGTTACTCTTTTGCTTGATGTTTTGTGCTAAGTTGGCGATGATGAATTTGGCTCATTCAGAGGTACATACAGAATACTAAGATCAGATAGCGCTGCTTGATTTTATGGGTATGGTTTGGGGTTAGGGTTTTGTTGTGACTAGTTGGATGCGTGCAGATTGGGACGGCTTTTCCTTTCGCGAGCAACCATTTGAATGCTGACAACGTCACATCTTGGTGTAAATGGATCGGATACAAGGTGGATATCAACAGAGCTCACCTCCTTTGATTTCACTTGTGCTGCTTGTCATATGATAAATGAGCCAACACTGAGCTTCCAATAGTAAATATGATTTCTCATTTCCACATTTTGTGTCTGCCTTGTGTTTTATTGTATTATCTGTATGCTTCTTTTGAATTTGTTAGTGATGTACTTCCATGGATCTCACCGTTTGTATGCTCAAAGTTGTAGTGCTATTATTTACGGTACTTCTGTGATATGCTTGAGTGAACTGATTGGTGAGAAATCTCTTGAAAACCTGCACAGCTGTTCTCTTCATCGTTTTTATTGGCAAGCTTTACTGTTTGTTTTTCTTCACGTTAAAGATTTTCAAGTTTCCTGCCCAAACGCTTGGGTGTTTCAAATCTTTTGTGTTTGTGGGCAATTTCTGCCTTTCAACTGCAATTATATGCTAGTAACTAGTAATTTCATCTAGATTTTGAAGTACATGGCTTAGATGGTGGTCAGTAGGTATTCCTATGCTCAGTTGGATAGCATAACTACTGTTTGGTGTAAAAGAATATTGTTTGTGTTGCAATGTCTCGATTTCTGCATGCTTCAGGTTCCTGCTTGTTTTGGGGTACTATTTAGTTTTTTAATCGGCAATCATTTTGGTGATATGCATTTCAGAAACAATGCAGGCTGATAATGTTGTCTGCCCCCCTCTCATTTCTGTTTGGTGTAATAGTTGTTTGTATTGCAATGTCTTGATTTCTGCAAGCTTCAGGTTCCTGCTTGTTTTTGGTCACTTTGGTTTTTACTCGGCAATCATTTTGGTGATATGCATCCATCCGTTTGTTTCGGCGCCTATAATTGATGAGACTGTTGCTACACTTGTAGTCATTTCTCTTGATCAATGACAAAGGATCCATGAAGGTGTCTTGCATCCTTTACAGCTTCACTTACCAGGAGAGCATCAGGATTGTCGACAGGAAGCTAATTTTCTCATCTTGCTAGAGAAAAATGGTGTTAAAACTTTTTTTTAGAAAACTTTTTTTTCATTTGAATCTGACTTTCGATTTTCTTGAACGTGGCTGACATTTTCTATGGGCCGTGCTGGAATCTATAATCTGCTATTTTCAGCTCGGACCATACTGGCCCCGCTAGTTAGGAAAACCCACACCAACACCTGGTCGTTGGAGCCTGACTCGTGGAAAACCACGCGCGTGTGCGTGCACAGCAGCGCGTCCTCCTCTCGCCCAACAAAACCCTCGCCGCTGCCCTCAAGCACGAGCTCACTCATCATTAGTTTAAGTGTGAGGCCGCCGTGCGTGTCTGTGGCGCCGCAGCCGGGATTTCTCACCCGCCACTCCGTCCGTCCCGCCTCGCCGTGGCCGATGACTGCTCCACCAGAGACCGCGGCCACTCGGAAAACGGTGGCGATGAGGAGGCCCGGCCCTTGGCGCAGACCCGTGCCTCTGACCGGCGGCCGCGTCGGACCTCTGTCTCGTGGGGCCAGCCCTCCCGCCCGTCCGTGCCGGGGCGCCACCGGCATGGAGGCCCTGCCCGGGCAGCCGCCGCGGCGTCGTCGGCGTTGGATGCGGTGGTAGGCGGAGGCTGGGCGTTGCTTCCGGTCGCGGGTTCCGGCGAAAGCCAAGCCGTAGATCTGAGCCGCCCCGTCATGGATTCGTCCACTTCGTTTCTGCCATGTTTCGATTTGGTACCCCTACTCCCTTCTCTCACTCGGTCGCTGTATGTCTGTGCGTGTGTGTTTGTGCGAACTCTGACCTGACCAAGGGTTTGGCTGGTCCAGATCCTGCCTCCTAGGGGGCCGCCTCCGACGAGCAAGTTTGGCGCTGGGAACCCTAGGAGTAGAGTAGGGATGGAGACAGTGTTGTGCTGTTTATCGCAACCTTTTGGTGGTGGTCGTTGGCTATTTTGGCTGGGGAATTTCGCGTTATTACTCTGGGGATCGCCACCGTCTACATCAGTGGCAGAGCTTAGACCAACAACCGATCCACCGTCATCATCATCATCAATTGTGGCACCCAAGCCTGGTCGTGCTGACCCTTGCCTCTGAGCAGTCAGTCCAGTCAGTCCTCCGCCTCACGAGGCCAGTTCTCCTGTCCATGCTGCAATGCCAGGGCATGGAGGCCAAGTTCAGGCAAGCTGCTGTGGCGTTTGCGGCTGTGGTAGGGGCTTTGGGGACCGTGGGTTGGAGGGTGGCTTCCAGTTGCTGCTGCTGCTGGCGATTTACACAAAAATAACCCTTTTGGTTGCAGCTTACCAAACTTGCTCTTATTCTCTGAGCATTTATGATACCTACTTGTCCGTGAAGCTGGACTATAGGTAATGGGTCGCGCCGTTGGAGATGCCCTCACTCACGAGTAGAGTAGGGATGGACCCGTGCCTCTGAGCAGTCAGTCCTCCGCCTCACGGGGCCAGACCTCCTGTCCATGCTGCAATACCAGTCCACTGGCATGGAGGCTGAGTTCAGGCAGCTGCTGTGGCGTTTGCGGCGGTGGCAGGGGCTTTGGGGACCATGCGGTGGAGGCTGGCTTCCAGTTTCTGCTGCTGCTGCTCGCTCTATAAAATTCCTTTCGATATTGCCGCAGCCTACCAAACACACCCTTATTCTCTGGGATCTATGATGCATGACCTATTTGGTTGTTAATCTGGACTGTAAGATATGCTGCTAGCTACTCCATCCGTTCCATATTATGTTCTTTACATGAGCAAACGCTAACCAGACGGAGCGTCTGATCAGTCGCTGGTTCTAGATCTCTCCTCTAAGGGTGCCGCCTCCAACGAGCAGTTGGACCCTGGGAACCCTCAGGGAGTAGAGATGGGCCCATGATGCATGAAATCCAGTGAAACTTGGTGAATATGTGATAGTTCCCCATGAACCTTTGAATCAAAGAGGACCTTAAGGTTGTTGTTGTTGTTGTTGTTGTTGTTGCTTCTCCTCCTCCTCCCTCCTCTTCTTCCCCACCGCCCCTCTCTCTCTGTATGACTGTTTACTTTGTCCTAAATGGCCCTTCTTAGCACTTACTTACACTTGTGGTTGAGGGTCTCTGCAACTGCAATATATCGAGGGTTTAATATTTGAAGGCTCGTTGGTTCCTTGTCCCGTCTATAAGGGCGCCGCCTCCACTAAGTAGTTGGATGCTGGGAACCCTATGGAGTACGGGCGAAACCAGCGTATGAGATTGACTGGTGGTTTACTGCCTTACAAGATTTGGGGGGGGGGGGGGGGGGGCTGAATGGGCCTTTTTCTTTGGTCCCAACAATGTGAAGTGATAGTGATCACGTAGTCTTACCTTTGAGCATTTTAGGCAGCCAGCCTATGTGCAATTGACACTTCATCACTCTAATAATAAAGAAACAGATTCCTTATGAGGGGCACTGATGATTGACCATTGCTGATATAAGCACACCCTTGAGCAATTGAGGTGTGTGTGTGTGGGTATCTAATTAGATCCTCTCTCTTCTCCCGGAGCTGTTTTGATCATGTGCTTATTTTGGGGACTCTGTCCTTGGATGGTCATTCTTATGTGTGATAACCAGGGCAGATTCACTAAAGTAAAGACCAAATTGTTCTCGTTATGGGAGGTGTTAGGGGTAGGGTTGCATGATTGAGGAAAGGCGAATCTGAGCCCAACTCAAATGCAGTTATACTGGTTCCAAGCACAATGTGCTACAACCAATGTACAAACATTTATATTATGGTATGGAGGGAGTATATTGTTTTGGTTCTGTATCTGTGTTCAGGGCTTCTTTGATTCACAGGATTTTAAAAATATATGGAGCTTGGAATACATTGCCGTGCATCCTTTTATTATTGTGGTCAAGCTTGAGGGTGATAATGATTGACTTTGGTTGAAATAAGCGTGCCTTTGAGCAATCGAGGCACCTGTAGGTATCAAGTTGGATCCTCCCTATGATCCTTTTTGATCCTGCGAAACTTCTGGTTCTGTCCTTGGACGGTCATTCCTGTTGAGTGATAACCAGGGCAGCTCCACAGTTAAAACAGGTTCATCTGGTGATAAGAGATGATGGGGCTAGGGTTCTATGATCGAGCAAAGGCGAATCTGAGCACACTAAAATGCAATTTTACTGGTCGAGAAGCATGATGTGCTACACAGTTTCCTTAAACATTCGTGTTTGGAGGTTTTGCTGGAGGACGAGGCGTACGCTCACAAGCTCACTCATCATTAGTTTAAGTGTGAGGTTGCCGCGCGTGTGTGTGGCGGCGGAGCCGGGATTTCTCGCCCTCCAACTACGGCCGTCCCGCCTCGCCGCGGCCGATGACCGCACAACTGGAGACCGTGGCCACTCGGTAAACAGCGGCGATGAGGAGGCCCGGCCCTTGGCGCAGACCCGTGCCTCCGACCGGCGGCCGCGTCGGACCTCTGCCTCGTGGGGCCAGCCCTCCCGTCCGTCCGTGCCACCGGCATGGAGGCCCTACTTGGGCAGCCGCCGCGGCATTGTCGGTGGCTGATGCGGCGGTAGGGGGCTTTGGGGACCGCGTGGCGGATGCTGGGCGTTGCTTCCCAGTCGTGGGTTCCGGCGAAAGCCAAGCCGCAGATCTGAGCCGCCCCGTCATGGATTCGTCCACTTCGTTTCTGCCATGTTTCGATTTGGTACCCCTACTCCCTTCTCTCTCTCTCTCTCTCTCTCTCTCTCTGATGTCTGTGCGTGTGTGATTCCACCTCCTGGGGGGCCGCCTCCGACGAGCAAGTTTGCCGTTGGGAACCCTAGGAGCAGAGTATGGATGGAGCCAGTGTTGTGCTGTTTATCGAAACCTTTTGGTGGTGGTCGTTGGCTATTTTGGCTGGGGAATTTCGTGTTATTACTCTGGGGATCACCACCGTCTACATCAGTGGCGGAGCTTGGACCAACAACAGATCCACCGTCATCATCATCATCAATTGTGGCACCCAAGCCTGGTCGTGCTGACCCGTGCCTTTAAGCAGTCAGTCCTCCGCCTCACGGGGCCAGCCCTCCTGTCCATAGCTGCAATGCCAGGGCATGGAGGCCAAGTTCAGGCAGCTGCTGTGGCGATTGCGGCTGTGGTAGGGGCTTTGGGGACCGTGGGGTGGAGGCTGGCTTCCAGTTGCTGCTGGCGGCGATTTACACAAAAATAACCCTTTTGGTTGCAGCCTACCAAACTCGCTCTTATTCTCGGAGCATTTATGATGCATGACCTACTTGTTCGTGAATCTGGACTGTAAGTAATGGGTCATGCTGTTGGAGATGCCCTCACTCACAAGTAGAGTAGTGATGGACCCGTGCCTCTGAGCAGTCAGTCCTCCGCCTCACGGGGCCAGACCTCCTGTCCATGCTGCAATACCAGTCCAATGGCATGGAGTCCGAGTTCAGGCAAGCTGCTGTGGCTTTTGCGGTGGCAGGGGTTTTGGGAACCATGGGGTGGAGGCTGGCTTCCAGCAGCTCTCTCTCTCTCTCTCTCTCTCAAATTCCTCTGAATATCAGTGCAGCCTACCAAACGTGCCCTTAGTCTCTGAGCATCTATGATGCATGACCTACTTGGTTGTGAATCTGGACTGTAAGAGATGCTGCTAGCTACTCCCTCCGTTCCATTATAAGCTTCTTTACATGAGCAAGCCCTAACCAGATGGAGGGTCTGATCGATCGCTGGTTCTAGATCCCTCCTCTAAGGGCGCTGCCTACAACAAGCAGTTGGGGGCTGGGAACCCTCAGGGAATAGAGATGGACCTGTGATGCATGGAATCCAGTGGAGCATTTTAGGCAGCCAGCGTATGTCCAAATGACACTTTGCTCTAATAATCAAGAAACAGAATCCTTATGAGGGGCAGTGATGATTGACCATTGCTGATATAAGCACCTTGAGCAATTGAGGTGTGTGTGGGTATCAAATTAGACCCCCCCCCCCCCCCCCTCTTCTCCCGGAGCTGTTTTGATCATGTGTTTATTTTGGTGGCTCTGTCCTTGGATGATCATTCTTGTCAGTGATAACCAGGGCAGATTCACTAAAGTAGAGACCAGATTGATCTGGTGATGGGAGATGATAGGGGTAGGGTTTAATGATCGAGGAAAGGCGAATCTGAGCCCAACTCAAATGCAGTTATACTGGTTCCAAGCAAGATGTGCTACAACCAATATACTCTTATATTATGGTACGGAGGGAGTATTTTGTTTGGCTAAGTATCCATGTTCATGGCTTCTTTGATTCACAGGATTTTAAAAATACATGGAGATCGGAATACATTGTCATGCATCTTTTTATTATGTTGGTCAGGCTTGAGGGCGATGATGATTGACTTTGGCTGAAATAAGCGTGCCTCTGAGCAATCAAGGCACCTGTGGGTATCAAAGTAGATCCTCCCTTGCATGTCTGTGATCCTTTTTGATCCTGTGAACTGCTGGTTCTGTCCTTGGACGGTCATTCTAGTTGAGTGATAACCAGGGCTGTTCCAAAGTTAAAACAGGTTCATCTGGTGATAAGAGATGATGGGGCTAGGGTTATATGATCGAGCAAAGGCGAATCTGAGCCCACTCAAATGCAATTTTACTGGTCTATAAGCATGATGTGCTGCACAGTTTCCTTAAACATTCGTGTTTGGAGGTTTTGCTTATTTATGCTCCAGTGTTTATAGCTGTCTTTTGCAAGGTTTTCTGCGTTTTCACCTTTATTGCATAAATTGTTGGTCTTTGATTCACTAACTTTATGTTCTTAATCTCGTTCCCACCTTATTTTTTATTTTTGGTATATATTGGGTGCAATTTTTCTTTGATTTCACCTTGCAATTTTCGTGGCCCAGGACACACAGTTCTCTTTGTTTGCCCACTTTCCCTGTTTCAATGTGTGCCTCTTCTTTGATTTCGCCTTGCAAATTTCGTGGCCCAAAGCACGCAATACTTTGTGGTTGCACACTTGCACATGGATGGACTCAAATTCTGGTGATGCCTGATGTTGTTCTATCATGTATTATAGATGGTATACCTTGGAGCGAGCTAAGGCAACATGGAAGCTTGTTCAAGCCATGCTAGTGTTTGTCATGTTGCAATTCGATGGTTAATCTGGTAACAAGTGCAACCTGCTTGTCATGTACTGATGCAACTGAGAGTGCATGACAAACAGATTTTTGGCAGAGCTTCACGCTTACATGGTCCAAACATTGTCTTTGAAACTAGGTCCTGTATTTGCATTCTTGCTACTCTGAGAATCTAATGGCATTATCTTGTTAAGTATGCTGCTCTTGGTTATAAAAATATTTTGTTTGTGAAAACTACAGCGTTTTCTCCTGTTGCCAAATACTAATGTTATTATTTCTAAAATATTGATCTGAATGGCTTGTTTCTTCAAACTGTTCGGTGGCAATCCCAAAGTTATTTCTCTGATGATGACCAACATTGCCCCTATCCACATTCACATAAATTTAGGATTGATTTTTTCTCTCTTAATTCTAAGTCAAAGTTCTGTTCATTGGTTATGTATGCAGATTACTGTGCAGTTCTAAAACCGACATTTAGATGGCTATCTTTAACCTTTGTGTGGTTCTAGGTCAAAGGATGCAATCAATGAGAATTTGAGAGCACCTGCGGATGCCTTTTAGGTTTTAAGCGGTGCATGGAAATTCTTAGCTTTATAGATGTTGTAACTTTGTTATCTTTGTGGGTCACCTGTTTGATTAAGCCAAAAAAATTCAGCCCGATTCTGGGAACCAGCACCTCGTGAAGGAGGCACAAGTCCCCTGAATGCCAGTTGCGAGAACGCCCGAAAGGGGTATCTGCCTGGTAGTGCTACAAGGTTGGTATGGGAATTTCCATGGCCCAACCGTAAAGGATCGGGCTCGGAGATGAGCCTGGGTCCGTTTAGCCTGTGGTTCCCGCTAAGCGAGGCCTATTCTCCCCTGGTCAAAACTCCAGGGGTGAACCGGGAAAATATTGAAATGCCTGGTTAACACTTGCGCTCATGGTAGTGCTAAAATATTGATCTGAATGATTACTGTTTTCTCGCCTTATGTATGTTGTGCTGCTTAACAAACGTTTAATGTTCAGTATATCAAAATAATTCCTTCGTCCATAGAATTTTCTCTACCTGAATAACATTTGTTCTGATCACAAATCTGGTCCTACTGGAGTAAGTATGAGTGATATTTTTGATAGTTTGTGTACTTCTTCTCCCTTCTGCTAGAGTATATAGTAAATGGTTTTCCTTTCTGCTTACAATTATATTGAGTTCTGTATGTATTCAATTGCCTAGTATGATAGGGTATAACCAATATTGCTGTTTCCTGATGTTCTGCAACCTTCAGGTTCCTCTTTGCTTTTGGGCACTATTTGGTTACCTTGTCAATTTTTTTGGTGCTTTACATTTCAGGTAAAGTGCAGGCAGATCATGTTGTTTTGCTATTTGATCTTTCCGTTTTTCTTTCCGTGTTTTAATAATATTGCTGCTGGTGGAAGCTATCAACGAAGTTTGGTTCCTTGGTATTCTGTAAGTTGCTACACTAATGTTTCATCCTTTGCTATTTGAATTCGATAATTTGATGCTTCTGTTTGACCCTTTATTTGCTCAGTCCTTTCTACTCTCCTGTGATCTTTTATTGATTCTGACCTAAAGGTCATGTTGTGCAAGATCAGATTTCTGGGTCACTTCTATCCTTTCTGAATGGCTGCGATGATTTAGCTGCCCTTGCTGAGCTTTGAACACCATGTAAATTGGTAACTTGCTTTATTCAGTTTGCTTCTAAACTAGGAGGGCTTGTTCCGAAGCAAGTAACCAGCTTAGCAGCTACTCCATTTTATTTTGGACGGAGGGAGTACTTATATAGATATTGGATGACATTCCAATTTACAGTATATGGAGTGACAGAGAGGAGATAAATGGTGTTTCTATCAAGTTAAGCTAATCTATGGGAGTGTATCTGAGCCATCTGTATATGTCACTATTTTTATGTCCACCTTTATTTGAAACTATGCCCTTTTCATTTTTTTTTTCTTCTGCATTTTATCTGCTTGAGCTGAAGTGAATTTTTTCTTTCGCAAGGAATCGTAACATTTTGACTTGTTCTATTCCCTCCGTTCCATATTAGTCAACTAATATGTGAGGGAGGGAGTAATTTGTTCTACCACTTCATTTTAATTCTTTTCGAGCTTTTATCATTTGTGTCAATCATGAGTTTAGCTCATTCAGAGGCGCATTCAAAAGGTTGAATTCCAAATGCTATCCTTTGGTGTTGGTTGCATGCTGTAATCTATAGTAGTAAAGTATCTATCTTGGCTCTACATAGATGCTCTCTGATGTACTCCAAGTAAACTATTTGTATGCTGGAAAATGATAATAGTACTGTACTTTGACATACTTCTAGAGTCCCGGTGCCTGGTATGATTATTGAGCCAAAAGCATGTCTCGCATTCTTTTGCTGCCCACATTCTTTATTCTGACAATTTATGGTCATTGGTTACCTTGCTTGCTTCCATACAAGGCCTTGGGATTCCTAATTCCATTCTTGCTGTTGCTTCTAATTCCACCCTTCATGCTGTGCTAACTCACATTGTCCGGTAGGTCTAGGTTCTTTGCAGCTGCCATGGCGGGTGATGGATGGGTGTGGTTTGCCGTGCGTTTCACGGGTTTAGACGATGCCAGATCATAGCTGCCCTATTCTCATCATTCGTAATCATGTCAGCTCTCTTTTCACATTCTCTACATATTCTGTGCCGGTTTCTCTGTTACTCCTTTTACTTGTTGTTTTGTGCTAAGTTGGCGATGATGAATTTGGCTCATTCAGAGGTTCATACAGAATACTAAGAACAGATAGCAATGATTGATTTCATGGGTATGGTTTGGGGTTAGGGTTTTGATGTGACTAGTTGGAAGCGTGCAGATTGGGACGGTTTGCTTTCCCAGCAACCATTTGAATGCTGAAAATGTCACATCTTTGTGTAAATGGATCGGATACAAGGTGGATATCAACAGCGCTCACCTCTTTTGATTCGCTTGTGCATAGAGCGCAACTTGTCTTATGATCGATGAGCCAACACTGAGCCTCTGATAATAAATATGATTTCTCCTTTTTGGCATTTTGTGGCTGCCTTGTACGTTTTTATAATTTCTATTAGCTTCTTTTGAATTTGTTAGTAACGTACTTCTGTGAATCTCACATTTTTTATGCTCATCTGATGTAGTGCTATTATTTACAGTACTTCTGTGATATGCTTGAGTGAACTGGTTGATGAGAAATCCCTTGAAACCCTGCACAGCTATTCTCCTCATCGTTGTTATTGCCAAGCTATATTGTTTGTTTTCGTTCATGTTCAAGATTCGAGTTTCCTGCACAAACGCTTGGGTGGTCTGCATGTTTCACAACTGCACCTACGGGAGAGCATCAGACTTGGTGAATGTAACTGATTTTCTTTGTTTTTTCTGAACCTCATTTGTTGTGCTCTTTTAACCTTTTTCTAGTGTATCTTGTTTTTTTAGGGGAAACTAGGCTATTTGCTTTTTTTGTTCTTTCGTAGTATCTTGCGTTCTGTTGATTTGTGGTATGTGGCTGTTATTATCTATTGGCCATGAATCTTCTGTCAGCTATTAGCAACAGGATAGGCTGTACTGGCCTGGCTAGTGAGTGAAACCTCGGTTTCTGGCATGTTTCGACTTGGTACTCTGACCTATCTAGCCATCTTGCTCGCTGTGGGTTCGTGTGTTTGCTTGTGTGTTTGTCGAACTCTGGGGCAGACTATGGATTTGGCTGGTCGCCACCTCCCATGAGCACTTGGGCACTGGGAACCGTAGGGATGGACCCAGCAATGTGTCACACCCTTTGGAACCCCTTGGAGTCTCTTTGGAATCATGGAGACTCGGTGGTGATCGATGGCTGTTTTGTCCAGAATTTTGCTTCAGTACGCTGGGAATCACCAGTTTCACATCGGTGGCTGAGCTTGAACCAACAATTGACCCACCGTCATCTGTCATCATCATTGGTTCCAGATCCCTCCTCTAAGGGTGCCGCCTCCACCGGTCAGTTGGGCGCTGGAACTGTCAGGGGTGGAGAAGGACCCGGCAATCAAATCCAGGGGTAGCTTTCATGATTGAGCAAAGGCGAATCTGAGCCCAGCTCAAATGCAGTTATACTGGTCGCTGACTAACATTTTATATTATGGTTTGGTTCTGTATCTGTGTTCAGGGCTTCTTTGATTCACAGGATTTTAAAAATGCATGGAGCTCGGATTACATTGTCGTGCATCCTTTTTATTATGGTGGTCAAGCTTGAGGGTGATGATGATTGACTTAGGCTGAAATAAGTGTGCCTTTGAGCAATCGAGTCACCTGTGGGTATCAAGTTGGATCCTCCCTCATCTCTATTATCCTTTTTGATCCTGCGAACTTCTGGTTCTGTCCTTGGACGGTCATTCCTGTTGAGTGATAACCTTGGCAGGCTCCACAGTAAAAACGGGTTCATCCTGTGATAAGAGATGATGAGGTTAGGTTATATGATCGAGCAAAGGTGAATCTGAGCCCACTCATGCAATTTTTACTGGTCTATAACAATATTGTGCTACACAATTTCTTTAATCATTTGTATTTGAAGGCATTGCTTATTTGTGCACCAATATTTCTAGCTGGTTAGCTGTATTCACAAGGTTTTTCTTTTATTTGATACCTTCATTGCATAGATTGTGGTATTATGCTTGCTTTCGTTTGTTGTTGCATCATCCAAAGAATATTCTCCAATTGGTCTCTCATTCATTAATTCTATGTTTTCTGAATTTTGTTCCCACCTTTTCTTTTGCTATACAAATTGTGAAATATAATTTGTACGTAGCACTTTCTTTGATTCCATCTTGCAATTGCTTTGCCCCCCAGCACACTATTCTTTGTGCTTGCACGCATATGCACGAAGAAATGCTCTAGTTCTGGTAAGACCTGATGATGGTCTATCTTGTTAGCAACTATACCTTGTAACACGGACTTTTGGCTCTCGGGTGCTACACACCCCCATACACCCCAAAAATTGTAGTAAATTAAAAAATCCAAACAAAATTGAATCTTCCTGAAAACCGAGGATGATCAAGTTTGTACTTGTAAAAAAAATGTTTGGAAAAGAAAATTATTACCATGGTCTTCAGGGCAAAAGAACGAAATTATGATGAATATAAAGTTGAATAGTACCTGGTCATGGGGCGTTTCGTGTTTGTTTTTTCACCCAGGATACAGAGAAAGTAATTCCCTAGGGAAATATTTTTATACAAGTACACTATCTAATCATCTTTGATTTCAAAAAAGCTTGAATTTGTTTAACCATTTTTTTTAATATTTTTTCCAAGTATGTGAGAGAATTTTTTATTTGACACTACTTAAAGTTTCAGTTCCTTATTTGGCCCTAGAAAAAAATTCTTCCCTATTTGACATGTAAACTTTGTTTTCTTCCTTATATGCACCCTAGTGCATTCTGAGCACTAACGGTGTTAGCTTGGGACGTAAAATGACGTTTCTGCCCCTAGTTCAGTATGTGACCAATTTATTTACATGGCAAAAATAGCAGGATCTGGGCAGAGAACTTCCCGATAGAAGTTGGCTCAAGTTGATCGAAGCCGGTTATTGTAAAGCAATTAAAAATAGACGGTTATTGTAAAGCAATTAAAAATAGAAAAAATGCATAACGGATGAATTAAAATAGAAAGAATGAATGTTGCGTGTGCATGGGACAGAGATTTGGTGCACATGAGCTCCAGTGATCCCTTTTCAGAAAAGTAATTAAAAATCATATTTTTAATTTTTAGAAAAATCTGAAAATAAATCATGATGTAGTCAGTATTGTATCCCACAACCGTGTAAATTTTCAACTGGAAATAATGTGTATTTTGGGCTGCACAAAAATAACAAATATGTGGATCTGAGTATAGTGATTCAAATCTAAAAAAAAATTCAGAATTTGTTATTTTTATGTAGCTCAGAAAACAAATCATTTGTAATTGAGATTTTATACGTTAGTAGAATACATCATGGCTACTTTTAGAATTTTACTATATAATTTTTTGAAATATATAAATATAATTTTCGAATTTTTTAATACACTGAGATCACTGGTGCCCATGATCCAAAAGAACTTTTCGCGTGTGCATGCAACTACCTTGCTGCGCGCCTGCATGTTCAATTGTTCATGGAGCAAACAAGCAAGGTGTTAGAAATAGGATAGCTTTGATACTAAGCTAACTAGGAAGTTATTAAGATTAGCTTAGATCATAAGCTAAGTAGGTAGTTACTTTTGTCCAAACGCTGTAATCCCGAAGGGATGTCTTTGTAATCGCCTTATAGGCGTCTGTTCGGTGGGTATATATACCCCCAACAATCATCAATGAAAGATCAATTGATTCTCTCGATCATTAGTTCCTAAACACGTTATCACGCACGCTGCCCTCTCCGCAGGAGCGAAAGGCAGTCAAAATAAGACGGTGGAAGGTACCGTACTTGGCAAGACCAAAGCCGCAACTGCGGCAACTCATCTGCACTGCAAGGTGAGACCAACACCAGCGCCGCTCCGCCGAACTCCGACGCGCCGCAGCCAGAAACTCCACTCACCAACGGTGTCGCGCGAGCACAGGCGCACAAGCATGGTCTTCGACCTCCGCGCAAGAGCTCCTAGCGTGGCCCCTCTAGCCTCGCCCCTCGCGACTTCGGCAAACAGCCGGTTGCGCCCTCCGGCGCGCACACGACCAGGCCGGCGGCGGTTCCTCGCCACGCGGCTACCGGCAAAGAGGCCGCCTATGCGCGGCGAAGATGACCTCCAACGGCGGCGCACCCTGCAGCCTTCGGCTTAGCCGTCGCGACACGGCACCGGTATCGCCGACGGCACGACACAGTCTGAGGCCATGGCGAACGACGCGCGTCACATACCACATCAGCGCGGCGGCGCCCGCGAGAACGGCCACCCGGGGAGGCTCCCCAGACCAAGTATCTCATCGGTGTGGCGGCCAACGGCCGAGCTCCGCGCCGTGCCGCTCGTCCGGCGTGGGTCGTAGCACCCAAGCGGTGGGTTCTGTGAGCAAAATAATTGATTTTGCCCACCAAGAGGATGACGATGAAGCCTTATCTCTTCGTCAGTTTTCCATCATAAGCAAACGCCTCTGCACTTTTCTGTTATAAGCCCCAAGTCTTATTTCAGTATGCAGTTAAGCACTATGATTGTTTAGATTTAGCCTACAGTCCTCTGATTTTCAGTTTAGATCCTCAGATCGAGTTCATATATAAATAGTTCAGCCATCAGTTTTGCTATATATTAACATATTATGAGGCCTTTAGGCCTTCATATACACCACAGTTGTTGTATAAATTTGCCGCTAGCATTTTATATACTATTTGAGTAACTAGCAATTTGGTAGTACACCAAGGTTATTTTGCAATTGATTTTTGTTCTCTTGCAAATTTCTCATTTAAAAAAAAGAGATAAAATTACCAATAAAATGTGTGAGTATCTTAAATTTTATTTGCGAATCACAAGGTAATTGCATGGAATGCAGAAATTGCAGACTTTCCGTTACCGAGAGATGTACTCCATTAATACGGAGAATATCTGTAATGTGTCAACTTGCAATTTGAGATCCACACACGTATGGCATAAAAGCATCAGCTTAATATTTAAATAGTTCCTCTAGAGCATATTTGTTGTTTACCAAACTAAATTTTACCATTATAGTAAAAAAAATGATGCATGATTATTGCATGCTTCTATTATGTTGGTAAGATGTGGAATCTTTAGGGATACAATTTCTATCAAGATAGTCCATGATAAATAGAAATTTATCATAAACTATTAAATTTTCTACATCTACATCATGTGGTAATAATCATATTCACCAAGAATAACCAATGTTAAAAGTATATATATAATGTAACATCACCCATCACCTTGGGAATGAAGTCCAAATCATTGATAGAAGTATCATTTAATGTATCAACATTGATGTTTACCCTATGGTCATTAAAAAAAATCAACTTGACCATTGGCCTAGATAGAGCATTTTCACGAATTTTCATATTTTCAATTTACTATCAAAGAATATGAGTTGCATGATCATCTCCTGCAATACATGGCTAGCATTTCCATTAGTGGAAATCACCGAACTCACATTACATGAGAGAAATTGAGTAAATATTGATTTCTCCGTAAATTTCCATCAAGGAGATATATGATGCATACACACAATGTTAAGAGTTTCTCAAACACTTTTGAGTACTTCTAATACATTGTAGTTTTTTCTTAAACCTCGAAATCACTTTACATTTTTTTTATGATAATACAATAAATTATCATATTTATTTCAGGATAATAATATATCATATCTTCATATGAAGACTCATGTGATACACCCTACGGGTGATATACCAATACCTGAAATTCATATTAGTACTCAAAATACTAAGAATCTTAATGGTCACAAAAAGAACCATGAGAAATTAATGTAAAGTGGAGGCAAAATGACAAACAAAATTATAGTAGACATAGTAAAAGGGATAAAATAACTATCAAGTTTACCAAATAGGTTATTGTATAAATCATTGTACATACAAATGTTCTCTAGCATTTGGTTGAATTATACTTCAGATTCATTAAGTAATGTGAGTGCAAAGGGATAATTTGAAACATCTCTTGATAAAAACCAGAAAATAACCTGGATGCGGATTGTACTTATAATCTTCATCAGAAAAATAATATAAGTCCACTCCGTTAGGAGATGCACTCCTTCACAATATGGATTTTCTTATGGAATACATTCCCAATACACGTTTGGGACTTCATTTTATCTCATGACTATCCCAATATATCATTTAGCCTATAATCATACTACTAAATGTGGTATGTTGTCCATTAATATCATCTTTCTCATACATGATATTTTTATGTATGAACTAAATTCATACTAAACTTTATTGCGTACAAACAAACAAAAATCGAATCTTGATGAATTTAAGATTTGTCATAATCATCTTATTCACCCATTATAGGGATAATGCGAAAACTTAGTGAAATTTTGTTGGTCACAATTTACAAGTTGCAAAATTCTCAAATCATCAGATGTTATGAGCACCTAATGTGCCATGAGAATTTTTTTTCCTAAGTCTCTCACACTCCACTCAAATTACTTGAACTTATTCAAGAAGATACTTGTTGACTATTCATAACTATCTGGGTCATATAATTATTTCATGGTATTCATAGCCACTCTAATGGATGGTCTTATGTGGTTCTCTAATCTCCACAAACCCATGATTTTACTAAATTAATTGCTCAAATTATCAAATTAAGAGCAAAATATCAATAACATATTGGTGAAACCAATACAATTATCATTTTCACAAGCATTTGTGATTTTGCTAAGTACCTCTTGTACATACCCAGAATTATGTATATAAATTCTTTATCAAAAGAAACAAACTAACTAATGAGCACTTTGACAGATTTTTAACATGCCAACATCTTGTTGGACACAAACGGTATTACACGCCATAGATCTAATCCAGATCACAACAGTTGCTTATAATACTGCTTCCCCTTGCAGTAAGTACGTGAAAATAAAACAAGTATTTCCCATCTGCGATAATTCGGTTATATACTGATATCACCACCCCAACGTACATCATGGGCCCTCACATCAATTTGGGATCTATGTGATAAATAACTAAGGTATAATTTTTCAATATCCGTCAAATACCTTAAACCCTAACAAGGGAGTTATTGATAGCCCGTACGCTGATTGCATTTGCAATAAGAATATTTTTCGGCATTAGGGGGAGATTAGTACCACAAAGAATGCCGATAAATAAATAATAAATATCATAGACTTTCAGTCCTTATATTCACGTACTTAAAAATCTGAACGATAAGTTCAGTCATAAATTTGCAACATATTGCAAATCTGCCACATACATTTACTCGTGACAAAAATGTCACAAAATCATATTATGCATGCAACCTATGTGCCAAAAGAGTGAAGGAACCTAATGTAACCACTTTCCTCCGAAATGAGAGCAAAAGGGGGAGAAAATTGGCCACATGAGATATAAATTCTCACATGCTTCCGCGGAACAGAGGAAATTATATCCTCAACAAGTAAATGTAGTTCAACCTCAAGTTGAATAACACATAGTGGATGCTCATCATCCAAACCCAGCACAAATGTGCACATAATTTTAAGTGTTGGGACATCGAAACACCTTGACTCCATTGTTATGGGAAATCATGAGGAGTTCAAATATTTTAATCAAATTTCCACAAATCTTATTGATTCAACAGAATCATACAACAAAGACTACATTTTGTCGACAAATATTTATTCTTAAAATTGCTAAAACCTTTGGGGCCCTGAACCAAAGTCCATGACAGAGTGCCTAATGCACTCATATGTTGGTTCAACTAGAAGGAGGCAATTGAATAAGAATAGCACTCGCTCAGCAAGAGAGGTATTTACCATCGAAATACCTACTCCTCATAAGTACCTTCCCCTGGAAGACAAATGATCTTTTGTTAACAAGAAAGAAAAAACAATGAGGTGGTGAAAAGCGAGGCTTGTAGCACAAGGGTTCGCTATGATCTAACATACCCTATTGGTATAAGTGGAATTACGTTTCGATACTAATATTATTGGCAGTTATAAATAAATTATCCATGCAGCTGATGGATGTAGTGATTACATAATCATATGGGTCACTCAATTTGGATATCCATATTAAAGTCCTTAAGACTTATAAATCCAAATACAAAATTAAATTGCAACATATGTGTAATAATACATAAGTCACTCTATGCCTTTAAAATAGTCAAACACAAATTGTGTGGTACAATTGACTATAAGAGCTCCTTCTTATAAAGGATTACTCGTACAATGATGATTGCTTATATGTAGTCATGAACAAAATCCCTAATTGGATTCTACATGACCTTTGTATATATCAATGCCTTTATCATCAAAGTTTATAATATACATGAAAGGTCCTTGCAATCATATCAAGACGGAGATTTGGATTGAACCAAGTATTAACCAAGTTTATAACTTGAGTATATTCCTTCGGAATACATATCTATCAGTCTTTACATGTCCATAAAGTTTTGGAGAAATTAAATATGGATAAATCAAATCAAAGACACATATGGTCACACTATCCCTAACAGGGATACAAATTCATTCATACATTGTAGTAGTGATGAAGTGATATTGGACCTCTTGTTCCATATCTCAATACAAACTACATCATTAATGTGAATATTTTGTTGTCAACTTCTTTAAAGTGCAAGCCCCAACTAAAAGATTGGTGTAAGTAATATCTTCCGATATATTTAAGGCTCAAACGATCTTGATTAATTCCCTTAGGAATATCAAGATTTGACCATCGTGTAATCTACATTTCTCCTATAAATGATCCTAGACTACCCTCTCAACCAGGCCACCTGAGAGGGGCAAATGAATCTGGTTCGTCCAATCAGAACGCTACAGTAACTTTCCAATCCCACTCTTCACCACAGCCGTCGGATGCGGTAAATTTTTTCTCACTCTTTTTTTGTCTAAATTGGTCCATGACAGATGGGGCCTCGTGGGCGTGGGGTCAGCCAGCAGAGTCCGCGAGGTCGCTCGCTCAGGTCTCCTTTCTCCCCTCATTTTTCTGTGCGCGTGGTGGTGGGTGAAAAGTGAAACCCTAGATCGGCCCCGTCTCCTCTCTCTCGTCTCCGCCTCCCCACTCCCGCTCTGAGCCGCCTCCCGCTCCTCTCTCCTGCTCCTCTCCTCTCTCCAGCTCCGGCGCAGGAAGAGCGGCGCTCGAGCGACCGCGGCGGATGGATGCGGGGGCAGTCGGTAACAGGGAGCGTGGTCTGCGGCGGCGGCTGGGCGTCTCTCCCTGGCTCCCCAATCCCGTCTCTCCTCCTCCGCCCCTCTCTCCCCGCCCCAGCCCCATGTGAGGCCGGAGAGGGAAATCCCAGGCCGGAGGAGGGTGGAGGCGAACGGATGGAGCGGGATGGTTGTTCCCTTCTTCTTCCATGCTGATTCAGGGCATCCACGCCCGCTTGTTTGGTCGCCATCTTTCTGGGGCTGGTGAAAAGGTAGATCGCTCTCCCCTCCTGGCTCCCCAATCCACGCCCCCTCCTCTCGTCCCCAGTCCCGTCTCTCCTCCCAGGGACGGCCTCTCTCCCCCGCTCTAGCCCCATGTGAGGCCGGAGAGTGCACTCCCAGGCTGGACGAGGGTGGAGGCGAGCGAATGCCCCATCGCCGGCGGCCGCCCCGCGCATCCTCCTGCCGGAGGCGCCACCATCGCTCGTCGTTTTCCGAGAGCTCGCCTGCGCATTTGAGCAGCGAGCAGACGGGGCCGGACGGGACGGCCGCCGTGGTAGACGAGAGGAAGCGCTGCAGGAGAGGGTCCCGGAGGAGGGGCGGCGCCGCCTGTGGAGTTGCTGGCTCAACAGATTTTTTTGGTTTACATCGTTGTGCCTTTTCTTTGCATCTAGCAGCGGGTCTGGTTGGGGTAAAGTGGTAAACACACGAAGGAGATAAGCAACCAGACATTGTTGTTGGTACCAGCAGTAATTTCTGCCCCTCTCTATTTTATTTTTAGGTGGCCATTATGCTATGTTAAAAAGAGTGTCACATATGCCCTGCAACTGTTTGTGTTCATGTTTGAATGGTGGAAAGAACATTTTTCTAGAAAAGTTAACTCTCATCCAATGGAGAAAATCATCATATTGTGTTAAAAGAAGTGCCACATATGCTTTTCAATTGTTTGTGTTCCTTGTTAATGCAGAAAGAATATTTGTGCAGAAATGCACAGTACTGAAGAATTCATTGGCAACCAGAAAATGAAGCTAGGAAGTACGTCAAGCAGCTTATTGACGCCAATGATTATTGCCATACCAAAGGAGTCTATCATAGAGGTCTCGAAGGTCCGTTACGGATAAGAGATGCATGCGTCACTTTCTTTTCTCTCATTCTCTAATTGCATTTTCTCATGCTTGACAATTCTAATCTGCTTTTGTAGCCTGAAAACCTGCTTCTTGATTCACATGGGAACTTAAAAGTTCCAGTTTCGGACTTTTTCCTAGAAACGTGATAAAGAGATTCCATTTGCTGACAATGCCTACTTATATTTTACCGTGTTGACTGAGAGTTCTTAATTTTTGGGAATTCCAGGGAGTAGGCCTCTTCACACAAGCTGTGGCATGGAAAATTACATTGCTCCTGAGGTATGTGACGCTTCTTCTGTTTTTAGCTTAAACATGAAGTCGCTACTGATGTATGAAATGTATGAAGGAAAATGGGAAGTACATGCGTATTTGGTACATTAATATTATATGTTGTTCATGTATGTTTGATCGAAGCTACTGAAGTTGCTTCATGGTTTATGGATAAATGATTATAAAAAATAAAACTTGCTGAGTAAATTTGAATCTTCGATAAAGAACCATTCCTTTGTATGTGGCCGCCGTGGTAGACGAGAGGAAGCGCTGCAGAGAGGGTCCCGGAGGAGGGCGGCGGCGCTTTGTGGAGTTGCTGGCTCAACAGATTTTTTTGGTTTACATCGTTGTGCCTTTTCTTTGCATCTAGCAGCGGGTCTGGTTGGGGTAAAGTGGTAAACACACGAAGGAGATAAGCAACCAGACATTGTTGTTGGTACCGGCAGTAATTTCTGCCCCTCTCTATTTTATTTTTAGGTGGCCATTATGCTATGTTAAAAGAGTGTCACATATGCCCCGCAACTGTTTGTGTTCATGTTTGAATGGTGGAAAGAACATTTTTCTAGAAAAGTTAACTCTCATCCAATGGAGAAACTCATCATATTGTGTTAAAAGAAGTGCCACATATGCTTTTCAATTGTTTGTGTTCCTTGTTAATGCGAAAGAATATTTGTGCAGAAATGCACGATCTTGAAGAATTCATTGGCAACCAGAAAATGAAGCTAGGAAGTACGTCAAGCAGCTTATTGACGCCAATGATTATTGCCATACCAAAGGAGTCTATCATAGAGGTCTGAAGGTCCGTTCTGGATAAGAGATGCATGCGTCACTTTCTTTTCTCTCATTCTCTAATTGCATTTTCTCATGCTTGACAATTCTAATCTGCTTTTGTAGCCTGAAAACCTGCTTCTTGATTCACATGGGAACTTAAAAGTTCCAGTTTCGGACTTTTTCCTAGAAACGTGATAAAGAGATTCCATTTGCTGACAATGCCTTCTTATATTTTCTTGTGTTGATCGAGAGTTCTTAATTTTTGGGAATTCCAGGGAGTAGGCCTCTTCACACAACTGTGGCATGGAAAATTACATTGCTCCTGAGGTATGTGACGCTTCTTCTGTTTTTAGCTTAAACATGAAGTCGCTACTGATGTATGAAATGTATGAAGGAAAATGGGAAGTACATGCAGTATTTGGTACATTAATATTATATGTTGTTCATGTATGTTTGACTGAAGCTACTGAAGTTGCTTCATGGTTTATGGATAAATGATTATAAAAAATAAAACTTGCTGAGTAAATTTGAATCTTCTGATAAAGAACCATTCCTTTGTATGTTATAAATAGGTTCTAAAAGCGGTCTTGGTCAAAAGTGTAGTTCCATAAGTAGCTTTAAACCATTTATAGTGGATCGGAGGGAGTACCATATTTAGTACAATAAAATTGACCCTCGTATCATTAGGATTTTGGTTCCATGATGATAGGTAAGGTTTTGAAATTTAATGTCCTCTTCTCCTTTTCAGGTCCCTGAGTTGGTTAATGTTGATTTTGCTCAGGCACGGTCCATCTTAGGGATCAACGAGAGGTGGCTCAAGCGATACGGGATGGCGGCGAGCAGCGGCGACCGCAGCGGACGGTGCAGCAGACTGGACATGCTTTAGAAATCACGGTCAAGACAACACGTCTTGGGGAGTGGTGCGCCTGTCAAGCGACAGCGTCTGATTCCTACACAACAAGGTGAGCTTTTCCCAAATCCTCTTTCTTTATATCTCTCTCTTTCCATCAAGCTTGTGCGATGTGCTATACTTTCTCATCATTTATTAGATAATTGTTGGCACTTTCAAGGACCCATTACACCTCCCTGTGGAATTACTTGATATGTTGTGCAGCGTGAGACCCATTACACCCCCTGTGGACCCATTAAACTTTCGAGGGCCTCATATAGTGTTGTGAGCCTTCCCCGTGGCCTCCTTTTTAGTCTATTGATTTGAGGCTACTGCTACCTACCGTGTAGTTTCATGCCTACTAGAAGGACCCCGCGCGCTTTGCTGCGCCGTCCTTTGTTGTACATGTTTTTATTTTTTCGTGGCCGGTGACTATGTGCTTATAACAGCGGTCCTCAACTAAAATAAGATAATGCAATCCTCAAGTAAAAAGATATGGAACAAATAATATAGATCAAGGACAAAGAAAATAGCTTCACTGTAACCATAAAAACCAGAAGCTCATTGAGGAGCCTCCCAACACACGAGGCGCATCCAAAACTTGAGACAAACCGTCCACCGATGACTCCACTACCACATTGAAAAATAGAACCAGCAAAGGAGGTAATAATAGATAGTCATAGTCTGAAATGTTAATTTTGATGCATAGCTAAAATGGTTATTCAATCTAGAAGTCAACAATGTCGTCAAAATCTCTGACTGCATTAATTAAACTGAAGATGAAAAGTATAGACAGCAGTTCAAGGACAGTGTGAGACACAATCAGGATATCAACTTAACAGTACACTATTTATGTTGCATCATTACTACCAAGAGGCAAGATCATACGTAGAAGTTAAGTATTTGACTAAAAAACATGCTAAATTAAATGCAAGAGTTCATTTTTCTATTTAATGAGAGAATAACATCAGGTCATTTAATCCTTACATGAGAAGATGATCAGTATCACAAAAACAAATGAAAAGCATGCATCCACCATTGCAATTTTCTTAATTTAAATTTATTTGGTATGTTACAGATAAGTTTTTTCCCATCTGAGATAGAACTATTGTGAATCACGTGGAAGGAAAGAGAAAAAACAATTTCAGGTTAAGAAGTAAGAAGGTAGGACAAAGATATTTCCATGTGAAATACCCTTTATATGTTAGTGGTGAAACCATGACATCAACTTTTTTATTCATGCTCCTGGTATAGAAAAGGGAAAATTCTCCAAAAAGATGACAAGCCATCCCATGTCTTGTCAAATAGAACTGACCTCTGAGAGTAACTTTGGAAACTATCACTTTGCTTAACAATTAGATTCTGCATCCGCCAACATTCCTTGGAAAGCAAATATTAACCAACCTAGAAAGTCATTATCTCAGGTAGAAGCCTTTCGAGTTATATCAGTTTCTGAACTTTGATTGATGCAATATAAAATAGAGACGATGGCCATTATCGTTTGAATTGGAGAAAAAAATGCGTAAAACTCTCACAATCTGAAGTAAATATGAGCATAGCATCCTGAAGCCTCTCAAACGCCACTTACGTACCAAACCATGACCATCTGATATTTGTTCAGGTTACATGGAAGGCACTCAAGATGTATGGTCGCACCGAATCCAATGCCCACTTTTCTCAAGTTGATATGAAATTATATAGATTATTATAAGTAGAACTCGACATGTATAAATGCAGCACATTCATGAAATTTACTGCATTGATGGCATAATTGGGCACACTTTCAATTTTGTTCACCTAACAATAGCTAATGGCCTCAAAGTCGTAAACAGTAATCAAGTGATACAAAAAAGCAACCCACACAATTCTGACTTGTTCAAGACTTCTTTTTTCTTATATTGTTTTCAGGACTGTCACTCAAGTCTTAGGATTTGACAACATTATTTCTGGCTGTTAGATTGTACAACATATTTGTTATAGATTGTGACATCCACATAATAGTGGATTCAGGTACACTAGCAACTACTCTTTTTGTCATCTATTATGATTTAGTTGAGACTGAGGTCAACATATATGCTGGAAAAGGACAACTTTGCATGTATTAACTTACGGACTATTGTAATGTGCGTCATCAGCCAGAGAAGGCGGGGATCCGTGGATGCCAGTGAGGGAAGCAGCTTGGCTCGGGCCGACCATGGCGCTAGCGTTGCAACTCGCCGCCATCCTCCTTCGTCTCCCATCCACAGCTGGCTCCAACCCCTCCTCTCGATGTGGTGCTATGAGAGCAAGAAAAAGAGCAGACATGCTCTGTATCTACATCCAGCGTCCACACAGCCAGATAATGGTACTGCTCTGAATAATTCTCTTTTTGTTTAGAGCTACGGTGATGCATGTAAGTATGTTATCTTAAATTATCTGCTTGTGTTAATTGAAAAAATTATGTTCCTTGCTTACATTTTCAATGCAAACTTGTTGGTGGTTTGTCCATTCTGCTGTTTGAAAATTCAAAGCACTCCATATTAATGCATTCTCTATCTTCGATGTGTCGGCTATTAAACTAAGCAACGACATATGTACTACACATGCTTCGGCATAGCGTGATTAAAACATAGGTTAATGCCGTACTAGCTGAGCCGCATCAATGTGTGACTGCAAGAACCTTTGAATTGCCCCAACTTCTAACTCTTTGACCCTTTTGATAGAACATGTTTGTTAATGTGCAATGTCTCCATTCCAGGTTATAGATTTTGCTTTCAAACTTTTGTCCTTCAAATGTATTTCCTTTTCTCCAACCGCTTTTGATCATTGGAAACTACTACAGGATGTAATTGTGTGCATGGAGCTCGCTGATCTGTGGTTCTTGTGCAACAAAGACCCTTCAGCTTAGGTTATAAAATCCTTAATTATTGGAGCCATTCATATGCATGTATCATGCATGTATCAACGAATGAAGGAAGAAGATTTTCTTGTATTACTTTATGACTTTTTGTCTTTGATCATTGAATGGCACACGCATATGCTGATGTATAATGCTTGTTCTGGTATATATTTGTTCTTTGGACACATTGCACATAGAGATGAATCTCTTATTGCATGATTCTTTGAATGTGTGTGTGTGTGTGTGGTTATGATATATTGAGCATTTCTGTTATATACTTATATTATTGTTTCCTCCCAGCTTCAGAAAGTCTATCCTGTTTTGTTATTTTTTCCCAGTTTACAAATGATAATGCATAAGGTTCAGCGAGCTCAAGCAGCAAGCAGCCAATACGAGAAGACTTAGTAGTTCATCTTTGTCTTAAGATGCCACAACCAGCTGCTATGGTTTTTAAAAGGACACCATTCTCTGCAACTCTGCAAAGTAATCTGGACAGACTTTGCTGAGTTTGGATGGAAACAGATGAAGCGATGAGAAATTAGAATACTTTATTTTGTGGCAATCTTTGTGAATTTGGTACGTTTCCCCATGCCTAATCAGATTTTGTTATTCAGGTCTTTGGGCTTATGTGTTTTTCTGCGAGGACTATCATGTTGCTCTGGCTGGATTTCCATACTTTATGTGTAGTGAATCTCAACATCATCTCATTTAAGTGCCAAAGTAACTTATTATTGACTTATGAACATGGAGCAGCCAATTAGTGTAAAACTTATGGTTTGATTAATGTCCCGCTTTGCCTTTGCGCTGGGGTGCAACCAGTCTCTATGGATGGCAGAATTGCCATCATATAAGTTCCTGGGATTGTATTAGACCACACATAAAAAGTGTAATTTACAGATGAAATGAATAAATGGCAGAATTGCCATCCTATAAGTTTGCCATCCTAAGTTCCTGCATTAATTTGAAAATGGATGATCATGCTTGCTGCGCCATTTTATGAGTTTGCCATCCTATAAGTTCCTGCATTAATTTGAAAATGGATGGTCATGCTTGCCACGCCATACGATTGTATTATAACTTCATTATTATGGTACTGGGGGTTTCCTTGAAAAATACTTATATGAGCTTCTATTTCGCTTTTGCCTTTGCGCTGAAATTGTCATATCTAATTGCAGCATCTTGATAGAATGTTGTGTCTACATTTATACTAAAACATTTATTAAATTTCAAGCTAATTTTTAATACTAAATAAGCTAAAACTTATAATTTAAATTTTGCTTTGATTCTGTCATTTGCGCGATAGCGCAACAGGTCATCTAGTTGGCTATAATTACCGATCCCGAAAATGCCATATCATAGACTGAATTCAATGAAAGAGCCTTCTAACTAAGAGAACAAAATAGGCTCGACTAACCACATTCAAGATCATGTGGTTGAGATTCAACAGAATCACCCACCATTATTTATCAGATAATACCACTTGTATTTCTCAAATGCCCAAGGGTTAAATTAATATTTTCCAAACTAGGGAGATAAACACTTTGCAAACATATCATGTGAAATCTAACAGATTTATTCACATTGCTTTACATATTCCCATATTTCCGAATTTAAGTTCATGGATTGGCGTGAGACAACTCTTAGTCTTGCAAAGTCCAGGGGGAGTAAAACTCCCAAATTATAACCCGTTGATGATCATTAGATCATATATTGTACTCTTTTTCCCTTAATGAGTTTTTCCTAATGGTTTCTCATAAAAGGTTTTTAATGAGACGATATAAATACAAGTGCTAAGATATGCCACATTGTTTTCTCCTTATATTTTTCCCATTGGATTTTAAAGGAGTTTTCCGTGGCACATCATATTGCACTCTTTGCAATATTTACACAAGATATATGCCATACCTCCTATTTTCCCCGCTGGGGTTTTTAAAGGAAGTACAAAAGGCATATTTATTGTTCTCCAAACTCATTCGTGAGTTTTTTTCCCTTCTCTAAGGTTTTCTCATATGAGTTCTCATGGAGACAACAATCTTTACATGTTGTACTATTTTCTCCTTATTTTTCCCAAAGGGTTTAAAGGAGTTTTAACAACATATCAACTACAACTCTTCTCATATTTTTCCCACAGGGTTTTTGGGGGAGATATTTTAAAGATAATGACTTTCAAGATGATACAAAGAGAACAATTGTTTACAAGGACATCCTCACATAAAAGCAAGAAGACTTTCAAGACTATGCGAGAAGGTCTTGAAGATTATACAAGAGATTTTCAAGAGACAGCATTGTCCAAGGGGGAGTGTTAGAAATAGGATAGCTTTGATACTAAGCTAACTAGGAAGTTATTAAGATTAGCTTAGATCATAAGCTAAGTAGGTAGTTACTTTTGTCCAAACGCTGTAATCCCGAAGGGATGTCTTTGTAACCGCCTTATAGGCGTCTGTTCGGTGGGTATATATACCCCCAACAATCATCAATGAAAGATCACTTGATTCTCTCAATCATTAGTTCCTAAACACAAGGGAAGGTAGATGCTAGCTGCGCGCGTGCATGCGGCAAGCGAACCTAGCTTGAAAAAAGCACCAACCTGAACTAGCTACGTACGCGGAGATTAACTAACTAGCTAGTGGCGTGGTGCGAGAGTTCTGCGCCAAATCGGTCACGATAGACTTATTTTGGTGGCGTGTCTATGTTTACTAGTAAGTAGCACGTGCTTTGCACGTGGCGCCATATATAATTCTAAAATATTTTCATATTTTATTTAGTATGCAGATGTTTATAATTTGTTTTCCTAAATTAGTCACCAAGACCAAAGTTTGGCTTTTGAAAAAACTAATACACCCTAAACGAAGGAATAGAAGGAGCAATATGTCGGATTACTACAACTAAATTTTTAGTAAGTATGAAATAGAAGTGTACCCTCATAGAAAGTGATACAACTTTTTCATGGACATGTCATTAAGGGTATATATAGTTTTGCGATTAGATGTCGAAAAATATTAAGGGTCTATCTTACCTAGTGTGACTTGCATTCAAAGCTAGACTATCTATGTTATATATTTCTGCGATATTTTTGAATTTCAAAATACTTTATACCATATTTATATATAAATGTATTACCTTAATAAATTTTATGTGACCCACACATGGCATCGTTATATTTTATATGAACATTTTTTTGGTATTTGGCAGAATGCACATCAAGCTCTTTGTTACTCCTATCTAGTAATATAAATTAATATGTTTGCAAAGACAAATTCAGCTATGGTTTCATTATACTCCTAAATATTTTTCTTCTATCTTTTTGGTTTCTAAAGTTCTTTTAAATTACGTGGCCTAAACATCTTTTGCAGATTTATTTTCTTCTCTTTTTAGCATCGTCTGCGTCCAATAAAATCTTGTGCCGATTTATTTTTCTATTTTCTTATATTTTCCCTCATCTCCATATGAGCGGGGAAATTAACCATACCACGAGCATGAAAATTTTGGTACATAGATGTATGGAATACGACTGAAAAAATTAGCCATAAGTTAGCTGAGTTTTAACATTAAGAACTGAGTTTTACTGAACTCACAATTTAACTTTGGATATTTCTATGCTTTAGATGCTATTTTTGTAGGATAACGTAGCATAGAAAACAAAAAATTTCCTACCGCGAACACGAAATCCAAACCAAGATGCAATCTAGAAGACGGTAGCAACGAGGGGATTATCGAGTCTCACCCTTGAAGAGATTCCAAAACCTACAAGATGAGGCTCTTGTTTCTGCGGTAGACGATCACTTGCCGCTTGCAAAAGCGCGTAGAAGATCTTGATCACGGCGCCACGAACTGGCAGCACCTCCGTACTCGGTCACACGTTCGGTTGTTGATGAAGACGACGTCCACCTCCCTGTTCCAGCGGGCAGCGGAAGTAGTAGCTCCTCTTGAATCCGACAGCACGACGGCGTGATGTCGGTGGTGGTGGAGAAATCCGGCGGAGCTTCGCTAAGCGTGCGGGATGTGGTGGAGGAGAGAGGGCCGCTAGGGTTTGGGAGAGGGGGGCGCCGGCCACTAAGGGGTGCGGCCACCTTGTGGTCTTTTTGGTGGCCGGCCCCCTCCCCTTCGCCCCTCATTATATAGGTGGAAGCCCCAAGTGTTGGACTACAAGTCTCCGAATAAGACCCGAACCAAAAATCTTCCATGTGATAGGGAAACCTACCCAAGGTGGGAATCCCACTTGGGTGGGATTCCCCCCTTCCATGTGGGGGGGTGGCCGGCCCCCATAGGGGAGTCCACTTGGGACTCCCCCCCCTTAGGGTTGGCCGGCCATGAGAGGTGGAGTCCCTCCGGGACTCCGCCTTCCTTAGTGGTTTCTTCCGGATTTTTCTAGAACCTTCTAGAACCTTCCATAGAACCTTCCGGATCATTTTAAATCACATAAAATGACTTCCTATATATGAATCTTATTCTCCGGACCATTCCGGAACTCCTCGTGATGTCCGGGATCTCATCCGGGACTTCGAACAAATATTCGAACTCCATTCTATATTCAAGTTCTACCATTTGAACATCCAACTTTAAGTGTGTCACCCTACGGTTCGCGAACTATGCGGACATGGTTGAGTACTCACTCCGACCAATAACCAATAGCGGGATCTGGAGATCCATAATGGCTCCCACATATTCAACGATGACTTAGTGATCGAATGAACCATTCATATACGATACCAATTCCCTTTGTCACGCGATATTTTACTTGTCCGAGGTTTGATCATCGGTATCACTCTATACCTTGTTCAACCTCGTTTCCTGACAAGTACTCTTTACTCGTACCGTGGTATGTGGTCTCTTATGAACTTATTCATATGCTTGCAAGACATTAGACGACATTCCACCGAGAGGGCCCAGAGTATATCTATCCGTCATCGGGATGGACAAATCCCACTGTTGTTCCATATGCCTCAACTCATACTTTCCGGATACTTAATCCCACCTTTATAACCACCCATTTACGCAGTGGCGTTTGATGTAATCAAAGTACCTTTCCGGTATAAGTGATTTACATGATCTCATGGTCATAAGGACTAGGTAACTATGTATCGAAAGCTTATAGCAAATAACTTAATGACGTGATCTTATGCTACGCTTAATTGGGTGTGTCCATTACATCATTCATATAATGATATAACCTTGTTATTAATAACATCCAATGTTCATGATTATGAAACTAATCATCTATTAATCAACAAGCTAGTTAAGAGGCTTACTAGGGACTCATTTGTTTGTTTACATAACACACATGTATCAATGTTTCGGTTAATACAATTATAGCATGGTATATAAACATTTATCATAAACACAAAGATATATAATAACCACTTTTATTATTGCCTCTTGGGCATATCTCCAACAGTCTCCCACTTGCACTAGAGTCAATAATCTAGATTACATTGTAAGTTACCTAACATCCATGGCATTCTGGTGTTGGTCATGCTTTGCCCTAGGGAGAGCTTTAGTCAACGGATCTGCTACATTCAGATCAGTGTGTACTTTGCAAATCTTTACTTCTCCATCTTCGATGTACTCGCGAATCGAATGATAACGCAGCTTGATATGCTTCAGCCTCTTGTGTGACCTTGGTTCTTGTGCATTGGCGATGGCACCCATGTTGTCACAGTAGATGACTAGTGGGTCCAATGCACTAGGAACCACACCGAGCTCTATAATGAACCTCTTCATCCATACCGCTTCTGATGAAGCCCCTCTGAAGCCGCTATGTACCCCGATTCTGTTGAGGATTTCGCCACCGTGCACTGCTTCGAGCTTGCCCAGCTTACTGCAGCACCATTCAATATAAACACGTACCCAGACTGTGACTTAGAGTCATCAGGATCAGTGTTCCAACTTGCATCGGTGTAACTTGTTACAACGAGCTCTTGGTCACCTCCATAACAAAGAAACATATCTTTAGTTCTTTTCAAGTACTTCAGGATATTCTTGACCGCTGTCCAGTGTTCCATTCCTAGATCACTTTGATATCTGCTAGTCAAACTAACAGCATGTGCTATATCCGGTCTTATACATAGCATGGCATACATGATAGAGCCTACTGCCGAGGCATAGGGGATTTGACTCATCCTTTCTCTTTCTTCTGCCGTAGCCGGACCTTGAGTCTTACTCAAGACCTTGCCTGGTAACATAGGTAAGAATCCTTTCTTACTTTCGTCCATTCTAAACTTCTTTAGAATCTTGTCCAGGTATGTACTCTGTGATAGCCCTATTAGACGTCTTGATCTATCTCTATAAATCTTGATGCCTAATATATACGATGCTTCACCAAGGTCTTTCATTGAAAAACTATTATTCAAATAACCCTTTACACTGCTTAATAGTTCTATATCATTCCCAATCAATAATATGTCATCTACATATAATATCAGGAATGCTACAGAGCTCCCACTCGCTTTCTTGTAAATACAGGCCTCTCCATGACACTGTATAAACCCGAAGTCTTTGATCACCTTATCAAAGCGTCGGTTCCAACTTCTCGATGCTTGCTTCAGTCCATAGATTGAACGCTGAAGTTTGCATACTTTGTCAGCATTTTTAGGATCGGCAAAACCTTTGGGCTGTACCATATACAACTCTTCCTCAATGTCTCCATTAAGGAACGCCGTTTTGACATCCATCTGCCAAATCTCATAATCGAAAAATGCAGCTATTGCTAACAAAATCCTTACAGATTTTAGCTTCGTTACAGGTGAGAAAGTCTCATCGTAGTCAACACCTTGAATTTGTCGGAAACCCTTTGCGACAAGTCGAGCTTTATAGACAGTAATATTACCATCAGCATCTGTTTTTCTCTTGAAGATCCATTTATTCTCGACAGCCTTGCGGCTATCAGGTAAGTCTACCAAAGTCCATACTTTGTTATCATACATGGATCCCATTTCGGATTTCATGGCTTCTTGCCATTTGTTGGAATCTGGGCTCATCATCGCTTCTTCATACGTCGCAGGGTCTTCATCATTGTTATCCACAATCATGACATTTAGACAAGGATCATACCAATCAGGAGTGGCACGTTCCCTTCTCGATCTGCGAGGTTCAGTAGTTGTCTCATTTGAAGTTTCATGATCATTATCATTAGCTTCCTCTGTTGCGGCAAAGTGTACAGAACATCTTCCCATCGCGCTACTCTGATCAACGAGCAGAGATTCTTCAATCTCATCGAGTTCTACTTTTCTTCCAGTCACTTCTTTAGTGAGAAATTCTTTCTCAAGAAAGGTTCCGTTCTTAGCAACAAATATCTTGCCTTCGGATCTGTGATAGAAAGTGTACCCTATAGTTTCCTTAGGGTATCCTATGAAGACGCATTTCTCCGCTTTGGGTTCTAGCTTGTCCGGTTGTAACTTTTTTACATAGGCTTCGCAACCCCAAACTTTAAGGAACGACAGCTTAGGTTTCTTATTAAACCATAATTCATACGGTGTCGTTTCAACGGATTTTGATGGTGCTCTATTTAAAGTGAATGCGGCTGTCTCTAGTGCATAACTCCAAAATGATAACGGCAAATCAGTAAGAGACATCATAGAACGAACCATATCTAAGAGAGTTCGATTACGACGTTCGGACACATCGTTTCATTGTGGTGTTCCCGGCGGTGTCAATTATGAAAGTATTCCGCATTTCTTTAAATGCATGCCAAACTCATAACTCAGATATTCACCTCCGCGATCAGATCGTAGAAATTTAATCTTCTTGTTACGTTGATTTTCTACTTCACTTTGGAATTCCTTAAACTTCTCAAAAGTTTCGGATTTATGTTTCATGAAATAGATATACCCATATCTACTCAGATCATCTGTGAAGGTTAGAACATAACGATAACCACCGCGCGATGCTACACTCATTGGTCCGCACACAACGGTATGTATGATTTCCAATAAGTCAGTAGCTCGCTCCATAATACCAGAGAATGGAGTCTTAGTCATTTTTCCCATTAGACATGCTTCGCATCTATCAAGTGACTCAAAGTCAAGTGATTCAAATAATCCATCGGTATGGAGTTTCTTCATGCGTTTCACTCCAATATGACCAAGACGACAGTGCCACGTATAAGTAGAATTATCATTCAATTTAATTCGCTTAGCATCAATGTTATGTATATGTGTATCACTACTATCGAGATCTAACAGAAATAAGCCATTCTTTTCAGGTGCTCGACCATAAAAGATATTATTCATAAAAATAGAACAACCATTATTCTCAGACTTGAATGAATAACCGTCTTGCATTAAACAAGATCCAGATATAATGTTCATGCTCAACGCGGGTACAAAATAACAATTATTGAGGCTTAAAACTAATCCTGAAGGTAGATGTAGAGGAAGTGTGCCGACAGCGATCACATCGACTTTGGATCCATTTCCAACGCGCATGGTCACTTCATCCTTTAGTAGTCTTCGTTTATTCTTTAGTTCCTGTTTCGAGTTACAAATATGAGCAACCGAACCAGTATCAAATACCCAGGTACTAGTACGAGAACCAGTAAGATAAACATCTATAACATGTATATCAGATATACCTTCTTTCTTCTTCTTGACAAGGCCGCTCTTCAGATCCGCCAAATACTTGGAGCAATTACGCTTCCAGTGTCCCTTCTCCTTGCAGTAATAACACTCAACATCAGGCTTAGGGCCAGTCTTAGGTTTCACAGGAGGCGTGGCAGCTTTCTTGCCACCCTTCTTAAATTTTCCCTTAGACTTGCCCTGTTTCTTGAAACTGGTGGTTTTGTTGACCATCAACACTTGGTGCTCTTTCTTGATTTCAATCTCAGCAGATTTCAGCATGGAGAAGAGTTCAGGTAACTCTTTGTTCATGTTCTGCATATTGTAGTTCATCACAAAGTTCTTGTAACTAGGTGGCAGTGATTGAAGGACACGATTAATCTCCAGTCTATTAGGAATCACTATTCCCAAGTCACTGAGTTTCTTCGCATGCCCGGTCATGGCGAGCATGTGCTCACTAACGGAGCTGCCTTCTTCCATCATGCAGCTGAAGAAGTGTTTCGATGCTTCATAGCATTCCACGGCCGCATGAGTTTCAAAGATAGTCTTCAACTCATTGATTAACTCATGTGGATCGTGGTGCTCAAAACGTTTTTGAAGATCGGCTTCCAGACTGCATAGGATGGCACACTGAACTTGAGAGTACCGAGTTTTCCGAGTCGCGTAAACATTCTTTACTTCATCGGTTTCAGTTTCTGCAGGAGGGTCACCTAGCGGTGCATCAAGCACATATTGCAGATTCCCGCCATTGAGGAAGATCCTCACATGACGGAACCAGTCGGTGAAGTTGCTACCGTTGCTCTTAAGCTTTTCTTTCTCTAGGAACTGGTTAAAATTGATTGAGGACGCCATATCTACAACATATTTGCAATAGTTTAGACTAATGTTTATGACAAATTGAGTTCAAATTTTAATTCAACATAATTAAAAACTAGGTGAACTCCCACTCAAAACAATATCCCTCGCATTGTCTTAGTGATCACACGAACCAAATCCACCACACCAAGTCCGATCATCACGAGACAAGATGTAACTTCAATGGCGAACACTCAAAGTGTTCATCATATCAATCATATGATTCATGCTCTACCTTTCGGTATCACGTGTTCCGAGACCATGTCTGTACATGCTAGGCTCGTCAAGGCCACCTTAGTATCCGCATGTGCAAAACTGTCTTGCACCCGTTGTATGCACTTGTTGAATCTATCACACCCGATCATCACGAGATGCTTCGAAACGACAAGTCTTGGCAACGGTGCTACTAAGGATGAACACTTTATTATCTTGATATTTTAGTGAGAGGGATCATTTTATAATGCTACCGTCGCGATCTAAGCAAAATAAGATGCATAAAAGGATTAACATCACATGCAGTTCATATGTGATATGATATGGCCCTTTTGTCTTTGAGCCTTTGATCTTCATCTCCAAAGCACGAACATGATCTCCATCAACAACGGGCATGATCTCCATCATCATCGGCGAAGCACCAAGGTCAATGGCGCCGTCTTCATGATTGTCCTCCATGTAGCAACTATTACAACTACTTTGAAATACTACTCAACATGAAATTTAAAGACAACCATAAGGCTCCTGCCGGTTGCGACAATACAATAATGATCATCTCATACATAGTCATCATCACATTATGGCCATATCACATCACCAAACCCTGCAAAAACAAGTTAGACGTTCTCTAATTTGGTTTGCATATTTTACGTGGTTTAGGGTTTTTGAGTAAGATCCAATCTACCTACGAACATGAACCACAACGGTGATACTAGTGTTGTCAATAGAAGAGTAAATTGAATCTTCACTATAGTAGGAGAGACAGACACCCGCAAAGCCACTTATGCAATACAAGTTGCATGTCAAGCGTGGAGCAAATCTCATGAACGCGGTCATGTAAAGTTAGCCCGAGCCGCTTCATCCCACTATGTCACAAAGATGCAAAGTACTCAAACTAAAGATAACAAAAGCATCAACGCCCACAAAACCATTGTGTTCTACTCGTGCAACCATCTATGCATAGACACAGCTCTGATACCACTGTAGGATAACGTAGCATAGAAAAAAAAAATTTCCTACCGCGAACACGAAATCCAAGCCAAGATGCAATCTACAAGACGGTAGCAACGAGGGGATTATCGAGTCTCACCCTTGAAGAGATTCCAAAGCCTACAAGATGAGGCTCTTGTTGCTGCGGTAGACGATCACTTGCCGCTTGCAAAAGCGCGTAGAAGATCTTGATCACGGCGCCACGAACTGGCAGCACCTCCGTACTCGGTCACACGTTCGGTTGTTGATGAAGACGACGTCCACCTCCCCGTTCCAGCGGGCAGCGGAAGTAGTAGCTCCTCTTGAATCCGACAGCACGACGGCGTGGTGTCGGTGGTGGTGGAGAAATCCGGCGGAGCTTCGCTAAGCGTGCGGGATGTGGTGGAGGAGAGAGGGCCGCTAGGGTTTGGGAGAGGGGGGCGCCGGCCACTAAGGGGTGCGGCCACCTTGTGGTCTTTTGGGTGGCCGCCCCCCTCCCCTTGGCCCCTCATTATATAGGTGGAAGCCCCAAGTGTTGGACTACAAGTCTCCGAATAAGACCCGAACCAAAAACCTTCCATGTGATAGGGAAACCTACCCAAGGTGGGAATCCCACTTGGGTGGGATTCCCCCCTTCCATGTGGGGGGGTGGCCGGCCCCCATAGGGGAGTCCACTTGGGACTCCTCCCCCTTAGGGTTGGCCGGCCATGGGAGGTGGAGTCCCTCCGGGACTCCGCCTTCCTTAGTGGTTTCTTCCGGATTTTTCTAGAACCTTCTAGAACCTTCCATAGAACCTTCCGGATCAATTTAAATCACATAAAATGACTTCCTATATATGAATCTTATTCTCCGGACCATTCCGGAACTCCTCGTGATGTCCGGGATCTCATCCGGGACTTCGAACAAATATTCGAACTCCATTCCATATTCAAGTTCTACCATTTCAACATCCAGCTTTAAGTGTGTCACCCTACGGTTCGCGAACTATGCGGACATGGTTGAGTACTCACTCCGACCAATAACCAATAGCGGGATCTGGAGATCCATAATGGCTCCCACATATTCAACGATGACTTAGTGATCGAATGAACCATTCACATACGATACCAATTCCCTTTGTCACGCGATATTTTACTTGTCCGAGGTTTGATCATCGGTATCACTCTATACCTTGTTCAACCTCGTTTCCTGACAAGTACTCTTTACTCGTACCGTGGTATGTGGTCTCTTATGAACTTATTCATATGCTTGCAAGACATTAGACGACATTCCACCGAGAGGGCCCAGAGTATATCTATCCGTCATCGGGATGGACAAATCCCACTGTTGATCCATATGCCTCAACTCATACTTTCCGGATACTTAATCCCACCTTTATAACCACCCATTTACGCAGTGGCGTTTGATGTAATCAAAGTACCTTTCCGGTATAAGTGATTTACATGATCTCATGGTCATAAGGACTAGGTAACTATGTATCGAAAGCATATAGCAAATAACTTAATGACGTGATCTTATGCTACGCTTAATTGGGTGTGTCCATTACATCATTCATATAATGATATAACCTTGTCATTAATAACATCCAATGTTCATGATTATGAAACTAATCATCTATTAATCAACAAGCTAGTTAAGAGGCTTACTAGGGACTCATTTGTTTGTTTACATAACGCACATGTATCAATGTTTCGGTTAATACAATTATAGCATGGTATATAAACATTTATCATAAACACAAAGATATATAATAACCACTTTTATTATTACCTCTTGGGCATATCTCCAACAATTTTCCGCTAGCCACATTATTTTTGTAGGCATTATTCATTTTCTAAATTACATCTATGTACCAATTTTCCCCGCTTGGTATGGTTATGTTTTTCAATCTTATTCCATACTCCCTCCATCTGCTAATAAGTGTATGTTTCCTTTTGAGGAAGTCAAATATTTTTCTGGAAGTTAAACATTTTTAAATTTAACCAAAATTTTACACAAACACAACATTATATGTGACATCAAATTACTATATAATTAAACTATATGTCGATATGAATTTAGCGGTATTAATTTAGTGTCATCAGTAAAACGTGCTGGTCTGCTATGGGTATTACATGGGACTTGACTCTGCCGTTGGCTGATAGGATCATAGCTGCAGCAAATGTTTGGAGAAAGCCTTTCTTCCTGGAGTATGTCATCCTTGGGGCTTGGAACATGGAAGCAGAGAAATAGGAAACACTTTGATAATGTTGATGTCTCCATTCATTATTGGCTTGGTCAGCTTAGTGTGGATCTGGATCTTCTCAAGTCTAGGGCGAAGCAAGACCTTAGACACAACATAGATTCTTTTGTTAGAGAAATAAGAGTGTAATCTTTTCCAGTCCTTTATGGGTCCTAAAAATAGGACCCTTGTAAATATGTTGTAACTTTAACCTTCTTTTTAATTTAAGTGCAGTAGGAGTCTCTTCTGCTGTAGGTTCCTCAAAAAAAAATTTAGTGTCATAAATATTGCTACTTTTTTCTAGAAATTTAGTTAAAATTATAAATTTTGACTTAAGACATATCCTAACGTACACTTATTCTAGGATGAAGGGAGTACATCTTACTTGTATTTTATTTATCCAACCCGTTTTTTCTCACTTATTTGTTCAGTTCATGCTCATGTTCAACCTGGTAAAATACCATTGTCAAATGTCAATGGTCAGCCCCCTGTAAGAGTAAATCAAGCATCGAAGAAAAGTAAAGAGTAATCATGGAAGCAGCCACACTCGTCTCTACATCTCCCTCTTGTGAAAAGCAAGTACGGTAAGCAAAATCCCCTTTTCTACTGTATAGCAGTGAGCCAACTCTACCCAATCTTCCAATCCATTGGCTCTCCCGTGCATGCATCTCCAAAATTTACCTTTTTCCATGCTCTTGGAGGCAAGGCTTGACCAAGACGGGACGCGAGGATATGTCATTGCCCACCAGCGAGGCCGCTAGTCACCGCCGATGGTTTGAAGTTGTAGGAGAGGCCCTCGCTGTTGTGGCCGCCGCTTCGGAGGCGCGTGGTTGCCGGCAGCTCGGCCACCAATACCGGGATTGTCCGTGCTGCCGGCAGGTCGACAACAGAGGTCGCAGCTGCGCCAACCCCATTGTCCGGCCCTGACGATTCAGTCTGAAGACCGCAACAACGCCGCGCGCGGTGCCGCCAGTTGTTGGCCTTCCACAAAAGAACGTGTCATGTACAGGGCAGGTTTGCCTGTATACGTACATATACTGATATACGCGCTCCGGAGAGAGCTAAAAAGGTGCCAATCTGGATATGTAGTAGATGTAGCGGTGACACTTCAGCTCAACCAAGCCCTCTGGGCTGACAACAACAAGGTCCTCGAAGAACTAAGGAACGCTGCAAGGGAGACAAAAATAGAGCTGTTGTGAAAATGTGAGGTATGAGCAGCGAGAGGGATGCAGGTGATAGGAGTTCAACCGGATGGAGGCGTTGTGTGCGGAACGCAGGCCGCCGGCAACAGGTTTTATTTTAAGATAAAAAAATATCAGAAGCGCTGCAGCTTGTGGAGTTGTCGGGAAGGATCGAGGAGCTGCCAAAACCTGTGCGCGGGAGAGTGAGCGGGAAGTGAGTAGGAGCGAATTCATGCGCTGACAACCGTCCGATGTGGCGATGTGGACGGCTAAAAGAGACTTTGCGTTGCCTGGTGGGTGGCTGGATTGGGTTTAAAATTCAAATTTCAAAACTGGTGCATTATAGTAGTAGAGATAGAGATAGAGATTATTTGCGAGGTTTTTTAACCAAGGCAAATAGTTTTGAGCTACATTTTGTGGGAGTCGAGTATATCTTGTGAATTCTTCGGGTACGAGCCCCCGAGACTTGCGAGAAAAATATATATCACCACTATTTTTACTATATTGCAGCATCGCAAGCCCGCCTCATTAAAACTCTTTCAGCCCCACTCGATGCCCTGAAAGGAAAAGAGTGTGTCTGAAAATTTGCGAGCTTTTCAGTATAATGTGTGCTTACATATTTGATGCTATTTTGACCTCTTAAGCGTAGAAACGTCGGAGCTGTGCCACGTTCGATGGGTTTGGTTCTTCTTTCCCCATCTTCTTGTCCTTCAATCTGTATGCTCCTCCTGGAATTACTTTGGTGACGATGTATGGTCCTATCCATGGAGACTCGAATTTTTCATGGCTGTCCTGTGTGAGCCGAAGAACTAGGTCGCCAATTTGGAAAGACCTGGATCGCAAATGTCGACTATGATAATTTTTGAGGTTATGATGGTACGTGGTTACTCTTGACAATACTTCATCACTTCGTCAAGTGCATCGACATCATCTTCCAGTGCCTTTCTCGAAGTTTCTTCGTCGTATTCTGCGACTCTTGGAGAATTATGCTCTATTTCTATCGAGAGTACCGTCTCGGCTCCGTGGACCAAAAAGAACGGGGTTTCTTAAGTTGCTGTATTTGCTGCCGTTCGTATGCTCCATAATATGCTGGGCAACTCATCAATCCAAGTGTGTCGCGTTTTCTCTAGTGGTGTTAACAGCCGCTTCTTGATGCCATTACAGATAATACCATTTGCTTTCTCGATTTGGCCATTGGTTTGCGGATGCGCCACCGATAAGTGTAGTTTGATTCCTACTTCTGCGTAGTAGTCTTTGAATTCTCGAGTAGTGAAGTTGCTGCCATTGTCTGTAACTATGCTGTTAGGGACGCCAAATCGAAAAACTATCCCCTTGACGAAGTTTACCGCCGATGTTGCGTCTGCCGAAGTTACTGGTACTACCTCGATCCACTTGGTAAATTTGTCGACAGCTACGAGCAGATATACGTATCCTCCTGGCCAGGACTTGTGTAATTTGCCCACCATATCGAGCCCCCATTGCGCGAATGGCCACGGCAATGGTATTGGCATCAACTCTGCTGCCGGTGAATGAGGTTTAGCCGCTAATATCTGACACGCATTGCACGTGCGTACTATATCTTTTGCATCTTCAACTGTTGTCAGTCAATAAAATCCTGCCCGAAAAGCTTTGGCTGCTATTGCTCAACTATTTGCGTGGTGGCCGCATACTCCCTCATGTATATCTTTCAGTATAACTCTCCCTTCTTCGGGTGTAACGCACCTCTGCAATACTCCTGAGATGCTCCGTTTGTATAGTTCCCCGTTTACCACGGTGAATGCTTTGGATCGTCGGATAACCCGCCGTGCTTCTACCGGATCTTCGGGTATCTCTTTCCTTGTGATGTATGCCACGTAAACCTGCATCCACGGAACTTGTATCATCATAACTTCTTCTGGTTCCGCTTCATCTTCTGATGTATTTGTTTCTTGAGCTGCTGGAGCCCCCGAGCCTTCCTTGGCCTTTTCTTTTTTTCTTCGGCTATTTTGGTGCTTTTCTTCGCCTTAGTTGATCTCTCAATTATCTCCTCCCAGAAAACGCCATGTGGTATTGGCAAGCATTGCGAGCCGATGTTTGCCAAAATGTCGGCCTCGTTGTTGCTGAGCCTGCTGATGTGGTTGACTTCACAGCCGTCGAAGAGTTTCTCGAGTTCATTGTATATTTGCTTGTATACTATCATGCTATCATTGACTGCATCACATTTGTTCATCACCTGTTGAGCTACCAACTGGGAGTCGCCGAAGATTTTTAATCGGGTTGCGCCACACGCCTTTGCCATTTTCATCCCGTGTATGAGGGCTTCATATTCTGCCTCGTTATTGGACGCGTTGGGGAACGTCATCCGTAGTATATATTTCATTTTGTCGCCTTGAGGTGATACAAGTATCATGCCTGCTCCAGCTCCTTCCAATCTCTTGGACCCGTCAAAATTCATATGTCAGGTACTCGACAAATCCGGGGGTCCGGTATTTTGTAATTCCACCCATTCTGCGACAAAATCCGGTAGAATCTGCGACTTGATCACCTTTTTTTTTCATACGTGATGTCTCGAGGGGAGAGCTCGATTCCCCACAGAGAGACACGTCCCGTGGCTTCTGGATTGTTTAGATGTTCGAGAGGGGTGCCTCATTGACTACTATTATCGGGTGCGCCGAAAAATAGTGTCGTAGCTTTCTTGCTCTTGTGAATACTCCATATGCGAGTTTCTGATATTGCGGGTACCGCTGCTTGGATGGTGATAGTACCTCGCTGATGAAGTATACTGGTCGCTGAACTCCATGAATCTTCCCTTCTTCTTCTCGTTCCACCGCGAGGATTGTGCTGACCACCTGAGGTGTGGCCGCGATGTATAGCAAGAGGGGTTCTTTATCTTTCGGAGCCACCAACACTGGAGGTGTCGAGATTGAGCGCTTTAGATGCTCAAAAGCTTTGTCTGCTTCTTCGTTCCACTCGAATTTTTCTCCTTGCTTGATCAGCGCGTAGAAAGGCAACGCTTTTTCTCCTAATCTAGCGACAAACCTGCTCAAAGACGTGACACAGTCCATCAACTGTTGTATCTCCTTGAGCTTCGTTGGCTTCCTCATCATCACGATAGCCTTTATTTTCTCGGGATTTGCCTCTATTCCTCTAGTTCATACCAAGTATCCGAGGAGTTCTCCTATAGGAACACCGAAGGAGCATTTCGTCGGGTTCAGCTTGAGGCAAAACTTGTCGAGGTTGTCGAAGGTTTCTCTAAGATCGTCAATAAAAGACAATCCTTGCTTTGTTGTTATGATGACGTTGTGGATGTATACTTGTACGTTCTTGCCAATCTGTTTGGCAAGACACTTCTGCATCATCCTCTGATACGTAGCTCCCGCGTTTTTCAACCCGAAGGGCATTGTTCTGTAAAAAAATACGCCATAAGGTGTTATGAAAGTTGTTTTGACTTCATCCTCTTCTTTTAAGCGGATCTGGTTATAACCATAATACGCGTCCAGGAAGGAAATACGTCCGCATCCCGCTGTGGAGTCGATGATTTGATCGATCCTCGGGAGTGGGAAGTGATCCTTAGGACAATGTTTATTGAGACACGTGAAGTCGACGCACATGCGAAGGACATCCGTGTTTTTCTTCGAGACCAAAACTGGGTTAGCGACCCATGTGGCCTCGGTGTGTAGTTCTTTGATGAAATTTGCTTCTCTAAGTCGATTAATCTCTGACAGCATAGCTTTGCGGTTTGGCTCGGAGAAACGCCGCAAAGGTTGTCGGATTGGTCTGGCTCTTGGATCTAGATTGAGGGGGTGCTTGGCAAGTTCACTGGGTACTCCTGGCATGTCAGCTAGACACCATGCGAAGATTTCCCAGCTCTCACGGAGGAACTCGACGAGCGCGCTTTCCTATGCGCTATCCATGTTTGTTGCGATGGCTGTCGTCTTTTTGGGATCCATCGGGTGAATCTGCACTTCCTTGGAGTTTTTGGAGGTGTCGAAGGTTTGTTCCTTGAGTGGCCTTCCTCCATTGGGTAGCACATTGTAGTTGGTGGTGAACTTAGATGCTCCGTACTCAGCCTACATCCCGAAAGTTTCGAAAAGCCTATGAAAATCCTTGTCGCATTTATCTGCCATTGCGAAGCTTCCTTTCGCTGTAATTGGGCCGTTAGGACCAGGGATTCTCCACAACAGGTATGTATAGTGTGGTACGACCATGAATCTGGCATACGTGGGTCGTCCCAATATAGCATGATACTGTGATGGAAAGTCGATAACTTCAAACTCCAGCTTCTCTCTTCTGAAATTTTCTCGAGTTCCAAATTGTACGTCGAGATTTATCTTTCCCAAAGGATAGCTCGACTTCTCTAGTGTGATGCCGTGGAAACGGGTGTCCGTAGGTGTCAAGTTTTCCAAGGAGATAATGAGATTCAGACTGCTTCCTCCGTCGATGAATATGCGCGAAACCTCGAATCCTGCAATCACCGCTGGAAAAATCATAGCTGATTGCCCTGGTTGTGGAACTTGAGGCGGGTGGTCTGCTTGAGTGAATGTTATATCTTGGTCTGACCAATTAAGGTACTCGATGGTTGGTTGTAGAACTTGAGGCGGGTGGTCTGCTTGAGTGAATGTTATATCTTGGTCTGACCAATTAAGGTACTCGATGGTTGGTGGTGGCATCTTCTCCGCCATGTATACCTGTCGCGAAATTACCTTTTGCGCCCTATTCGAAGGTCTACCGCTTTGAATCATTGACACCGCTCCCATTGTGTCAATGTAAGGGCCATTATTTGTTGGTGCTGCCACCAATTGCAACTGATGTCGATTTTCGTTAGTAATTGCGGGTGGAGGTGGAAGATGAATCTCACTCCTTGGCCCCTGCGGGTGCCCCCTATTTGCCGCGTGAGAATTAGTTTGTTCCGCATATCTATGCAAAGCTTGAAAAGTTCGACAATCCTTCTGAAGAGGGCCTGACTGTCTTTTTCCTTCATTGTCGAGGTAAAAGTTCATCTGGCATGGCCCGTTCAGAAGATCTTCGGGTGATATATTGTATGGCATCTGGAATCTTGGCCGATTATTTTGCCTGCTGGAGCTTGGCGCGTCTCTATGGTCATTGCGCTATTCGTTGCTCCTCTGATAATCATCCCGATGATTTCCTCCACTGTTTCGGCGGAAGCCAGCCGCCACTTGACTGGGACCGTCATAATCTGAGAACTGTCGAGAAAAATGTCGCCTATTTTGATTATTGTTTCTGTTGCGATCTTCTTCAGGTGACCCGTGCCTTTTGTTTTGAACATTATCTTCGCCATCTACCCAGCGATTCGTTATCTCCATGAGCCCTGCTATTTTTTTCGGGTTAGACCTTCCCAGAAACTCGATTAAGTCTTTCCTTCGGATCCCCGCAACAAACACATCTATTGCTCTTTCATCAGATATGTTTTCTGCCAAAAAATTTATGATGTTCCATCGCTGGATATACATCCTCATTGGTTCGTCATACTTTTGCCTGCAAGTTCTCAGTTGCTCTATTGATGCAGGTTTCTTGCACTTGGAACGGAAATTTTTCACAAACAAGTCCTCAAAAGTCTCCCAGCTGTCGATGGATCCTTCTGGTAACTTCTTTATCCACGATCTTGCGGCTCCGCTGAGGTGAACCTGGATACTCTGCATGGCAGTTGCTCTAGTTCCACCCATCAACTTCACTGTCTCCAGGTAGTCGATTAGCCAATCCTCTAGATCTTGCAAGCCATCGAACTTTTTGTAGTTATCAGGTAACTTGAACCCAGAAGGAACCCAAGTTTTTCTAACTCGTCGAGTAAAGCAAGGGATCCTGCACATGTCTTCTTCGTCGATTTCTGGTGAATACCGACGTTCTCTTCTCTCCTGCCATGCTCTATCGACTCGTGCTTGTGTCATTGTGTCTCTCGCATCACCTTCGCATGGAGGATCTCTCGCTATCCTAGCAGGGCGAGGATTATTTTGTCTTGCTGCGCTCTTGAATTGCGGCGTACTTGACCCTGCAAACGCTGTCCCCATGACTCCAACTCCTGCCATGGCCATCTGGTACAGAGCTTCTCTGGGATCTCCGGGAGGTGGTTCGGATGCCAAGATGAAGGCATGAGTCGCCATATATCCTGCTTCCGGTGTTTTTGGATGATATGCCCTCTTGTATCTATCGACATAAAGGACATGTCGAGGTTTTGTATCAAGTTCTCTCTTTAATGCTCAGGCACATTTGCTAGCCGAGATCTTCCTCTCGCGCGTGCTGCTCTGTGACTATCTCCCGAGGTTCCTGAATGTTGGCTCAGGTTGGCTCTGCACCTACTCGATGCTGAGGTTGCAGCTTTTCTCTGCTCAAGTATAACTTTTTTCCTTTTCTATCTCCCGTCTAGCACGAGCGAGTCTATATTGATACGCTTGCAGCTCTTGTAATGTAGCTGTAGTTGTCATCGGCTCCATGCCATTCATGGCTCTTGATGCTCTGTCCCAGGCTGCCTGCGGAAGTTGTAATTTCTCGCGCGGTGTGGGCCCGACGTATTTATTTCCTAATCCTCGCATGAGATCAGCGGGATCGATGCATGTATGGATTTTCCAAATCATCGAAATCCTCTGATGTTTCATCCTCTTGGCGACTGGATTCACCAATTGCACATACCTGATGATATATTGTAGCTTTGTTTTCGTTTTCAGGGTCGGTGACACCGTCATATAGATCGGCGAAGACCTCCCGAATAGAAGTAGATATGTCGATGAAGTCAAAGCTATCGACACTTTCCGAGCCGCTGCTTAGATCTGAGTCTGTGTATGACTCGAAGGACATGCTGCCGAACATATTGGCGAGTTTTTCGCCTGTAGCGGGCTTGATGACACTTGACGGCAAGATATCTTCGTCGCCTGACTCGAACGATAATTACGATCCCAAAAAATCGGAATCGACCACTAACGGTCCCGATGAAATCGGTACCGCGAGACGACGCGATCCTGCTTTCCCGACGCAGAAGTGGAAGCTCCCGAACATCATCTCCATTGGGTCCTCCAGATAGGCATATGCATCCATACGGGAGGGAGGGTGAGGTACAAAATCAACGAGACCATTTTTGATCTGTTTACCTCCGTCCATCGCGTTGCTTGCTACTGATGATGTTGTTGATGTTGAACATGACATCGAGATCAGCTCTTTGTCGGGTCCAATCCCCACAGACGGCACCAATTGACAAGGGTTTAACTTGTCAATGCCTACAAGTTGTAGACTAGGGTTTCGCGGAAAGTAGAGGGCAAGTAGATCTCGAAGGTTTCAGCCGAAAAAGTTGCTCGACTGCTAAAACTAGGGTTTGTGTTGACAATGATTCGATCCTTTCTCTCTCCCTCGGCTCCCCTTTATATAGGAGGTGGAGCCGAGGTTTTCGTATCGTACAAGTTACAAAATCCGGGAGGCCTACTCGAGTCCTTCCCGTATTGATACAAGCCTCTTATTCCTAATCTATCTCTGTTTTCCATATCAATGCTTAATGGGCTCCCGAGCTTTATAAACTTCAGGTCATGGGCCTTCGACTATCTTCGGGTACCTTATTCGACAGGCCCATCCGGGATGCCTATGTCACCCGTACTTATTGCTGCTTTGGGACATAACCGGGCAGGTATGAAGACATGTTCGATGAAGACAACGTTAGCAAGGTTACCCTTCCGGCTTGGCCTGGGCAGGGTTATGGACCCCGTCGTTTATCTTCAGGACTCTTAGTCCAATTTGTATCTTGTCCGTACTCGGACATACTTGATCTTCTGTATGATTCGGATCTTGAGTTGTATATTTGTATCTTGACTCATTGGAGTCGTTGTTGTAATATATGTATCTTGTGGGCTCTATTGTAATCCTGTTGTAATGTTACCGCTCATGTTAATTCCTCTGGCATCACGTGTATTGCGCACGTCATGTCGGAGGGCGTCTCTGAATCGATATCGTGCGGATTTCGGCGGGATCGCTGGAATCCTCATGGTACCTGTTCCGGGGCATCACAAGTTGGTATCAGAGCCTAGGTTGACGGTACCCCACTAGTCCAGCCTATAGGATAACCTTGCCAACGGACATTGTGTCTAGTGTCAAAACTATTTTCTAAAATTCGTTGGATAGATCTGATTAGCTCTGATTTTTCTCCTTACCCCTATTCTTTCTCATCTTACCTTTGCGAGTTTTGAGTCTTCTCTCTTAACTAAGTTTTTCTGAGTCTTAGGTCCCGATGTGGGTTGGACGATCTTTGCCCCTCACCTATTAGGTCTGATCTTCGGAGGATCTCGACAGAAGCACATCAGCACCGACAGAACAACGACTTCTTGTTAGTGGTGTCGACCGATCATAATGGAGCAACAATTCTTGTTAGTGGTGTCGAGGAGATCGACACGTTGCCTGAAGACCCGATAGTTCACCTCTCTCCCCCGTACCTTGAGGTGGAACATCGGGGCGAGGTTCCTTGTTAGTGGTGTCGATTGTAACGGCCCCGGGTAGTACCCCTATTAGATTTTGTTTGTTCTTTTTCTTTCATGCATCATCATGGCAGCATGCATGCATCTCATCCATGTTTGACAAAATAAAACTATAATTTTTATAAACCCAAATTATTTTGTTTTCCCTCTCATATTAAACCTCCTCTTCTATTCATTTAACAAAACCCTATATAAAATTATATATTATTTTATTTTTGCTATAAAATCTTTTGTTCTTATTTTACCTTTATCTCCACCTCTATATTCAAATTCAAACTTTTATTGATCTGGTTTAAATCAATTTGCAAAACAGCTTTTAAAAGGAGAAAAGATTTACAAAATAAAAACCCTAACCTAACCTGACCTGGGCTGCTCTCTCCCTCCCTGGCCCAGTCCTTCCTCTCCCTGGCCTTCTCTTCCTTTCTCCCACGGTGGCCCAACCCCCCTCTCTTCAGCCCACAGCTACCAGCCCATATCTTCCTGGACGAAGCGGTACACTCGTTTGTTCTCTTCTCCCATGAGAGGAGCGTGAGCCGTGGTCCTCAACCACCATGTCTGTATCCATCTCCTCACCCCGCATGATCTCCACTTTCACCAGATGAGCCTCCCCTTCTCCCTCTTTCTTTACCCTTGGACCACGCAGCAGCTCCTCGTCCTCATCCGCACCCACCTACTCCTCCCCTTCTTTCCCCTTCCCCACGAAAACGAAACCAAAGAGGGTTTCCCCCCACCGAGCACCAACGCCGCAGCACCCCGACGCGCCATCGATTCCAGGCACCCCTCGCTTCGCCGACGCCACCAGAAGAACCGTGTCGTCGTGCTGAGAACCTCCATAGAGGGAATCGCTTCGGGAGCGCGTGAATCACCGTTGGCATACGCATCTTCCTCGCCACCGACGGACACACCTTCAACCATGGCGACGCCGCCTGCCCTCCCCTGGCTATTCTGAGCCCACCGGTGCGCTCCTGGTGAGTTTTTGCTCCTCCTGAGCCTCTCGCCGTCTCCCTCCCCTTCCCGTGTGTTCTCCCGTCGTTGATCTCGAGTCCCTATCGCAGGACCTCGCCGCCGGCCGCGCTCCGACTTCCTCTTGGAAGTGGCGCCACCTCCTTCTCGTCCGCGCTGACCAGGCGCGTCGTTTGCGCCAAGCCGCGCCTCCTGGAACCCTCTACAACTCCCGCGCGCAACGATGTCGGCCCGCAGTGATCACCACCCCGCGCGCGGCATCGCCCCGCGTCGAGCACCTCCCGTGCGTGCACGCTTGGTTTGCCACGCTGGCAGCCACGTCACCCTCCGGCCCCACTCGTCAATTTCTTCGGCTAGCCCAGCCCCCGGTGTGAAAACCTTCCAGATCCAGATCTTGTTGTTTTTGCAGATAGCCCCCTGCCTGTCCTGTTTTTCTAACCCGCGGTCCTTCTGCCCTGTCAGCAGCAATCATCCAGCCAGCGCCTCCCTGGCCCGCTCATCAGTCGCTGTGGCTGGCTTCCCCCTGGGTGAGAAAAGTTCCGGCCCTTTTCTGATTTTCCAAAAAATTCCAGAATATGTGTATATCTTGCTAAAATCATATCTCCTAATCTGTAACTCAAAATAAAATGTGTTATATATGAAAATTGATTAGAAAAATGTGCTGAACATGAATATGCCATCCATATGCCTGTTTGCATCTCACATCATGTTGCGCGTTGATAGTTATGCATGTTCACCTCACATATATGCGTAGTATTTCGGAACACCGACGTGGTTTTCCCTGCTCCGTTTAAATCTGAAGTAGCTCACCCCTGCCATGATGCACCATGCTAATCAAAACTTAACTTGGTTGGTAGAAAATGCAACTCCAACCTTAATTTGTTTGTCCAGGGTTCCGACTCCGATTAATATGGATAAGTTGCATTGCACCATCGCTGTCATGTCATGCATATCATCTTGAGCATGCCGACTCTTTATCCGTAGTAGTAATACTTGCATGCGATGTGTGTTCCAGCATTTGCTTCTTCCCGGATAGGACCATGAAGTGGTGCTGTGAGATACAACAAGTCCTCCGGATGTCCCTCGGCAATCTTTAACAGGCAAGCATTTCCTAAACTCCTGTCTCTGCAGGAGTCGCTCACCTATTTTATTTTGCCTTCTTCCTTATGCTAGCCTTGAGTTGCGTTCTTGTCACGTGTCCTATCCACTTGTTACCTCAAGCAGCCAATATTGCCTCCACCGCTCTCCTACAACTGTTGTTTGGTTATCGGGTCTGCCTTGCGAGTTGTAGTGCATGCTAGTGCTGTTTATATTTCGTTACCGTTATTGTTATCTTATCGGGTTATCTGTTGGGGAATCATGACACATGGTTTATGGATATATTTGTTGGAGATACTCATGCTTTACTTAATGTTAACAACTAAAATTGTAAGCAGCAGCATCTGTGAGCCCCTTTGCGAAAGCATCGGAACTTTGACTCGCTAATATCCCCTAGGACCCGAGTTCTTGTTATCTGTTCCGAGATTGAGCGCTCTATCTATACGTGGGGATTACTACTGGGACCCCCTCACCCTTTACCTTTTCTCAAGTCAGTTGAAAAGGGGGCCATAACCTTGGTTTTATTTGGCGCATGCATGTTTATATAATGTTGCCTTCGGGTGTTTACTTCCTGTTGCCTTCGGGTGTTTATATTCTGTACTGTACCCCGCGGAACGTTTAGCAAAGCGTGTGGTTTGCACGCCTAGCCGTTAACGCAAACCCTGAGTCCGCTTCGGAGTACGGCCGAACTTCGATACGGGTAGCTTAGTCGGGTGCCCCCCCTAGACTTTCTTGTTGAACTGTGAACGGTCTTGTTGTGAGACATCCACCTGTCGTTAGTGGGTCGAGCATGCGTATGGTTACATTTGGACAACTCCTGCAGGGTGTACATCTTATCGATAAGCCGTGTCCGCGGTTATGGACGACTTGGAAATGTATATCTCGATCATAGAACAACTTACACCTTTATGTTGTTGTTAATAATTTGCTAATAACTTGGGTAGTAATATAGCATCACTACAACGGTTACCTAATAAAACTTGTCAACCGTGTGAGCGCCCTTGTTAGTACTTCTTCCTTTGTGAGGGAATGCATCGGTTGGGTTATGTTTGCAGAGTATAGAACTGTTAGTTTATGCGCTCTCTCACCTTCTCTGATAGGCGAATGTTGTAGAGTGTCTCTATAGGTTTTTAGTGCTTGCGCGCTGCCGCTTAACCCCACCATATTACCTATGACGTTCCTCTTACGTCCTCTAAGTCCCCTGCGTGCCTCAAGTACAAAGGACGACTGGTTGACGAATGCTTATACATCTTGATGTCTTGTTAAGTACGAACTCGTACTTATTGCTGTTTTGGGACATAACCGGACATGTATGAAGACATGTTCGATGAAGACGACGTTAGCAAGGTTACCCTTCCGGTTTGGCCTGGACAGGGTTATGGACGTCATCGTTTATCTTCAGGACTCTTAGTCTAATTTGTATCTTGTCCGTACTCGGACGTATTTGATCTTCTGTATGATTCGGATTTTGAGTTGTATATTTGTATCTTGACTCGTTGGAGTCGTTGTTGTAATATATGTCTCTTGTGGGCTCTATTGTAATCCTGTTGTAATGTTACCGCTCGTGTTAATTCCTCTGGCATCACGTGTGCCGCGCACGTTGTGCCGGAGGGCGTCTCTGAATCAATATCGAGCGGATTTCGGCAGGATCGTTGGAATCCTCATGGTACCGGTTTCAGAGCGTCACAATGCCAGACTTGAATTCAGCCTGATATTCGCGTTTAAGAGTATATTGCACTTGTTTAATCTGTTTTAAGATATTTTAGCATCCCCTGAGTTCAGTTCCTTACCCTTTGAAATATGTTCAAGGGTAGGCATGTCTGATGATGATGCCGCCCGTGCAAGATATTAAGTATCTCCCAAAAGTTGCCAGATCCATGTTAAATTAGTTTCCATAGTGTCTTCTGCTTCTGATGGTGGCGAATCAACGTGCCTGGGTAAGATTTGAGGGCCCCTACCAATACAAGGAAAAATATTAGCTCGGTCCAGAACGCTCACCAGCTTGATGCTTCCTACAAGATATTACGTGGCACACTTTGGTAGCACTCGCTTTTTTTTTCTCTCTTTTTTTCAGTCTTTTCTTAACCATTTTTTTTCTTGGCCAACTTCTCTAACGGTGACAGCAAAACGGGGCTTGATGAAAGATGATTCAGAAACAGGAATTCGCTTTCTACCACTACCAGAAAACCTCAGGTACCTGAGCGCTAAGGAATTAGATATTCCCCTCAGGTTAATAATACCTGAGGGTAAACCCTTAGGCATTCACGCTCAGGCACCCATGGCCGCTAAAATTAAATTTGTTTCAGAGAAATGTAATCACGTATCTGAGTGCTAGGATCCTCGTCGAGTTTTAATTTGCTGACGGGAGTAAACCATCAAGGTAAATTATTACACTGATAGTTTAATACTGTCAAGTTAAAGAATTACCCTTACAGATTAATACACCCAAGTTAAAGAATTACCTTGCCAGTTTAGCACCATCAAGTTACTAATTATGTTGACTGTTTAATACCTCTAGAGGATAATCAATTACCCTGATAGTTCACTTCCACCAGGGAATTAAACTGCTTAATAACTGAGGTAGTATACATGCTCCAAATCCTGTTTTGTCGAATTGGTCGACCTGTCCACACTCCAAATATTTGGTGTGTATTGGACACATTGAACATCATCCAAATAAAAAAGGCGATTCATACGCTTTAATTTACCTGATAGAGTCTGGTATGCTTTTACTATCTGAAGATATTTATGACTAAATGTACCAGCTGCCCTACCCATAAATATAATACTCTAGGACACAAATCAAGGTGTTAGAATTTTCATCTATCATGCGTGGCCTGGTACGGCAGTGGAAACCATGGTTAGCAAACATGTTTCAGGAGAAATATACTCCCTCCGTTCCTATATATAAGGTGTATAATTTTTTAGCACAAAAATTAAAAAAAGATACGGACGAAAAATTACACAAGGTTTTGGCGGGATTGATCCTAGGCAATTGAAATGAGAAAATAGAGGAGTTTTCAAAAGATATTGAAACACAATCAAATCTATGAAAAAAATGTCCACCCAAGTTGTCCAACGCAATATACCTTATATTTTAGAGACTTTTCTAGAAAAAATTACACAATTATATCTAGGAACGGAGGGAGTATTACAATCTGCCTCTACTGTATCATGCTAGTATAGAAGGACCAGTGATTTTCTCCAAACAAGAGTACGCTCATACAATGCCCTAAATTTGTGCAGCCAGTATGAGTAGTGAAACCATGATTCTTCTTCCCATACAAGCTCACAAATTTTACTGATAGCAAAAATAACCAAAATGATGGGCCACCCAGAAGTTATGAACCACAGACAATCAATCAGTAATACAAACTATGAACAAATTGTGTCAACCAGTTAAAAAATCTAGTAAGATTGTTCCAAAATTCTGCGCTTGACACATAATTACAAAACCGGCACATATAAAATGTTTAAATGTTGTAGAGTTCGACGGAACACAAACTACATGCACGAGAAGACAAAGCACAAAATGAAATGGACAACTCCATAGCTAGCGCACCGAACCCAGTTTCAACATCTACATATAAAGGGATCAGTTAACTCCAATTCACGGACATGGCAGATATCTGAAATATCCCGAAGACATCTATCAGTCGTAAAGTGAAACCGAGCACCTCTTGAAGCCTTTTTCTCAAGCTGAAGCAACCTCTCCTGTTTTGCAATAAATACATCGTCAATGGTTTCAACATGAATTGTCATTAACTCTAGCTCTCTTGCGTTCAGTACAAAGAACTCAATGAAGTTAACTTCAGACGCAATGCCCCTATAAGTTTCCAGTACGATTGTCTTCACACGCATATCAAGGCATCCAATATCATTTCGGTGTTTATGGCGCCAAAAATTCTTTGGTCTTCTTGACACTTTTACATGCGTTGACTGAAAAAAGAGAGCATGAACAAACAAACAATAAACCAACTCATGGCAGTTAGTATATGAAAAGAGAGATGAACACTATGGCATATGAGGGAAGAACCGTTACCTCATTCTGAATGTACAACTTCTCCAAGCACGGAAAGCATCTCAAAAAGAGAATAACCTTATTGAGATCTAGAACAGGCCTATGAACAACTAAGGTCTTGACAAGGCATGCCAGGCCATCGGCACGCGCACGCTTTATCAATACAGAAATACAATATTAGTACATCTCTAAAAATGATGCCAATTCTCGCACATATTGCAATAATGCTGCTTATTAGAAGTACCTTCATAATCCTGGTGAAAGAGGGGTGCCCATTATTAATGGACCCAATGGTCTCGAGATTAGGCGCCGAGATTACAGATACCTGGATGTCATCGAATAGATGCAAACAGAACAACCTTTCAAGACAGGGGGCATTCTCAATTATGAGGTTAAACTGTGGTTTATGCGTGCGCACGCTGATGCTTCTAAGTCTAAGGGCATTGATCCGGAGGCAATGGAATCCCGAGGTGTTGTAAATCAGCAAGCACTCGATGGCGGGGCACCCGGCAATCAAGCGGTGAATGGAGCACTCTGAAATTTTGGCCCACTGGAGCATGAGATGCTTAAGCTGGGGGAAGTGAAGGCCTTGGACAATGTCGTCGTGGAGTCGGCATCCTCCGAAATTGGCAAGGCGAAGGGTGTTGGCAAAACGGAAGATGGACGCCGGTGGCAGTGGCATCCTCGAGTAACGGGGTTTTGTTGGTACCGTACCTGAACTCGAGGAGAACTCGAGGTCCTCGAGGTTGTCGAGGGTAGAGGACCGGCTCCTTCTCCATGGCAGGCTGGCCGCCTGTGTTGGAGGGAGCAGGCATGGCTAGCCTCGTCGTCGGCGGCTGCCTAGGTCTTGGCTGTCGTGCCATTCTTCTTCAGCGTGTCAATGAGCTCGAAAGTAGAAAAAGGCCATCCCGCTTAAGGGCCCTGCGGGGTGCGTCTGTGGATCGGGCCTAGTAGGCCCATAGGATGCCATTGCCACGGCCCACGGATCATGAACGGAGGTTTGTGCTGCCATGATTAATGCATGGCGATCGTAATTCAGATGCATGCCTGCTGGCTCCTGCTATGTGGGCAGCCAGTGGCACGCGCGGTTGGTAATCTCACTTTCCAAAGTAGAACGGGACGAGGGGCTCCTCTCGGCGACGCTGAGACTGCTCGTTCAATTTGAGTTTATGAATTTTTGGGTGTATGCGTGTGACTGTCAATTGTCATGCTATAGGTGATATTGTTTGTTAGTGTGGACTCTAGCATCGATTATGTATAAAAAGAAAAAAGTACTTTCATATCGTAGTGCTATCTTTATCAATTAATGTTCGCATTCACGCCTTAGGTGTATATGTATAGTCCATTAGTGTTGTTATTTGCTGTCGAGACGATTATATATAAGTGACAACTCATTCCATGTCTTCTAGTGTATGAGATGGAAAAACAAATTTGTTAAGACAATACATTTCGTACAATAACGAAAAAAATAAGGGTTTTCCCATCCCCGCTCCCGAAAAAACCCTAGGCGCTCCCACCCCCCGCTCCCCCTCCTCCGCCGCCGCCAGAGGTCCCGCCGGGCAAAGCCCGGGCGGCGACGGCAGCGGCGGGGCCTCTCTCGCGCGGTGGCAGCCTCCTCTTTCGGCGGCGGCGGTGCGGGACGCGGCGGCGCTCGGCGGCGAGGTGCCGCAGGAGGCCGGCGAGCGACGCATCTCGGGTCGACGGAGGTGCTGCTCTCCCCAGCGAGGGAGGCGTCCCCTACGGCGGCGGCCGGGATCTCAGGGCCCGCCATGGCTGCAGGCCGGCGCGTGGACGCCTGCAGCCGTCGGCTGCTGGGCACCATGGAAGTGTCGGCGGCCGGCCGGGCGGCGGCGGGCTGGAGCCTCACCCTCCAGTCCCCGTTCTTCGTGCGGTGAGACGGAGGTCAGCACCTCCCTCTCCGATGACGATAGCGTTGCTTCTCGATGGTGGTGTGGCCAAAAGGTGGCTCCTTGCGGCGCTTCTCCGACGTGCTTGGGTTTGGCGGCAGGACCGGGGAGAAATCCATGCGTAAGCTGGCGACGGCGACGCCCACGGGCGCCGTCACCTCGTTGGAGGCGTCGCCATGGTGCTGCTCGCTCTTCCCCGCGTCGAACATCGGGGGAAACCTTGATCCGGTCTTCGGATCGGGCGGCGGCGGCACGGCTGTGTCGTTTTCCTTCTTGGAGGTGTCGCCTAGATGGTTCGGGAGTCCTCGGTGCGCCATTTGGAGTCGGTGGCGGCCGCCGCTCAGAGCTTGGGCTTCCGGGGCGCTATGTACACCGTCGGCGGCACTTCTTCGTGGTCGACGTCTCCTTTGATCTGGTTCAACCCCGCCGTTCACTCGCCGTTCCTGGGCACTTTTGGGTGGGCGGTGCATTGGCTTGTGCTATCTCGAAGTTGGAGTTGGCTTCCCGGAGTTCCTTTCTTCGGTCGTGACGCGGTCCAGTAGCTTAGTGTATCGTCTCCTCTGGACGGTGCAATGCGAGTTTGTCGTTCAGCTGGTGTGGGTTGTGTTGTAATCCGTGTGGTGTCGTGTTTGTATCGGGTTGCCTTCATTGGCGTTGTTCGTCCGTCTTGGCCTCTTCTTCTATGAAATTTGATGCACCTTCCAGGGTGTATCCTTGAAAATAACGAAAAAATATCATATGCTCTCAATTCTCGCTAAGAAATGATTTTTTTGTTTCTATCCTTCCCAACTCAACAATCAATATGTGTAGTGTTGTCAAGGTAGCACCATTGTATGTGGTCTTATGCCCATGCTTGATCACACTTTTGTGGTCCGGAGCGTGTAGTAGAACAAAGTGCATCGACTCCAACCCACTTTTGTTAGTATATCAATAGTAGTATTCTGGGAACCAACACCTCGTGAAGGAGGCACGCCTGAAAGGGGTATCTGCCTGATAGTGTTACAAGGTTGGTACGGAAAATTCCATGGCCCAACTTAAAAGGATCAGGTTCAGAGATGAGCCTGGATCCGTGTAGCTCGTGGTTCCCCCTAAGCAATACCTATTCAACACTGGTCAAAACTCTAGGGGTGAACCTAATGAAATGCCTGATTAATACTTGGGCTCATGATTTTGTTTGATGACAACTGTTGGTTTCCTCTTGTTGTCAATGTTGATATTATTTTTGCTAAAATATTGACCTGAACGATTATTGTTTTCTCGCCATATGTATGATGTTGAGTAAAAATTTTCTACATAAAAAATAATTCCTTCGTACTTCAGTTTATTCTTTCCTTGGAGGTTCATGTGAATTTTCTCTACCTATGTAACATTGTGTCTGATCACAAATATGATCATACTGGAGTAAGTATTGAGTGCTGTTTATAATAGTTTGTGTACTTTTCCCTTCCGCTAGATTCTAGTCACTACGGGGATTTCAATTTAAATGTATTTTGTGTTTTGATATTAATTTATTAGTTCAAATTGTGGTCTTGATGTTGCTAATGGTGGGAGGTATCAACAAAGTTGGTTCTCTTTAAGAGTAAAAAATTGCACTTGTTTTTTTATTTTTTTTCGATAAAGGGTGTTTTTTTACTCAAAAAGTTTTAAGCATTACACCCAGTGACAAGGGATTAACTTGTCAATGCCTACGGATTGTAGAATAGGGTTTAGTTAGATGTAGAGGGCAAGTAGATCTCGAAGGTTTCAGCCGAAAAGTACTCGACGAATATAAAACTAGGGTTGTGTTGACAGTAGATTCGATCCTTTCTTTGTCCCTCGACTCCCCCTTATATAGGAGGTGGAGCCGAGGGTTTCGTAATACACAAGTTGTACAGAGTCCGGGAGGGTTTCCAACCCGTCCCGCAAGATTACGAGTATCCTTTCCTAATACAACTCTAGACTTTCTTAGTAGTATCTTGGGCTTCCGAATCTTCTTATCCTTCGGGTCGTGGACCTTCAGTAAACCACGGGTACTATCTTCGGCAGGCCCATTGGGGATGCCTATGTCAGTAGCCCCCGAGATTTTGCTTGAATCGCAGAATCAGGGAAAATCTCCAACTTTATATTTGTTTAATACATCTACCGAAATTTATCACATATCTTTTAAATATGCAATTCTATATTGTACAGGGATAATGGTAGTTGGGGCTAGTTCATCTGACGGATCAGGTACTAGTTAACTGCTCTAGTGGCAATCCGCAAAAACCTACTTCAAGATCACGTCCCCGGACATGATCTCGGGATACTGGTGTAAACTTCGACAGGTGCCGCTTAAGGTCTTACCATTCTGTCGAGTCCCAGTCTTATTTTATCGGGTACCTAACGCGTCCGTTAGGATTTTTCTTCGTATCTGTTGATACGGAAAAAAGTAGCAAACCGACGTCAGAGACAGTGCCACGCCGCTCAGAACGGATCCGGGGTCTTACCTTCGCAAAGTTATGCGGCATTCAGAGATTATTCACGACTTTTAGCGCTCTGAGAATATATTGTCGAGTGCTTTTTGGCTGCTGGAATAGCACATTTTATTGAGTCATATTTGATGACTTATTTTGTCTTCCCGATGGGAGTATATGTAGAGTTTCTTTAACTCGAAATATACTCTCTCGTTCTTCTATCTTTCTTTTTTATAATTTCATCGGGCACGCGAACAGCGTTCCCGATGGGAGTAGCCCCCGAGGCTACAACCAAGGACTTGTGCTTGGGTGTAGGCTCCACGCTTTTATGCCGCTATATTTTCTTTCTCTCCCGAAATTTTCAAATCTCTCGGGTGCGCGAACAGCGCTCCCGATGGGAGTAGCCCCCGAGGCTATGAGCAAATATTTTGTATTTGATCATAGGCTCACACCATATCTATTTTGTCTTTCTCAAACTTTTTATTTGTTTCAAAGTAGCCCCCGAGCATTTGGGCAAAAACTTGTATTTGATCAAAGGCTCCCGAAATAATCAATAATCTTTTGCTGTCGAATTTTTTCTCTTGTCAAGGTGACATCATTGCTTACGATAGCCACGATTACTGTATCGGGAACATGCGAGAACCGCTTCTCTCTCTGCCTTGTGGGTCCAATTTTCCTATCCAATTGACACGTCGTGCAAGTGGGGGACACACGTCGTCCGTTTTTTCCGGCACACGCACTGTGTCGCCTGTCTCTTCATTTCTCAGTAAAAGTCCGCTTTTACCCTTTGTCCACGTGTAGTCCATCTACCCCACAATTTCCTTCGTCCAACGGTTGTGCCGATTCGCTGCACCTCTACTTAGGTCTATCTTCTTCTTCCTCTGGCACTTTCGCTCGCGCCGCACCTCTGTTCTTTCTTTACGAAAATTCTCCGCTGCGCCCAGAACTCTTTGTGCTCCTTCGCCCTTGCGCTCTTCTACTCCACGCTTGTTGATGCCGCCGCGCAAACTCACCAGGCACAGCACTCCAGAATCAAAGATGGCTTCGGAAGATCTGGGGAACTTGGAGTGGGAGAGATCCAAAATCTCTCAACAGGATATCAATATGCTGAAAAAGCTTGGCATCAGCGGGAAACAAGACACGCTGCGCTTCCCCAAGGAAGAAAGCTACCCAGCCCCGCCAATGCAATATCGGGTTAGTTTTGTCGACCACCTTATCCGTGGTCTTTCCACCCCCATCCATGATTTCCTTCGTGGGTTGCTTTTCATGTATGGACTGCAACTTCACCATCTTACTCCCAACTCCATTCTCCACATTTCTATCTTTATCACATTGTGTGAATCTTTCCTTGGGATCCAGCCTAACTGGTCCCTATGGAAACGTATCTTTCTTTGTCGCCGTAATGGCTCTCCCAGCGTCGCCTATAACATAGGCGGCGTTGTGATCTGCGTCCGCCCTGACGTCGAATACTTCGACGTCAAATTCCCTGATTCAGTTCAAGGGTGGCGCAAAAAATGGCTGTACATCCATGAGGAGAATCATGGCTCTATTGAAGACAACATCCCTCCTTTTGATGGTGCCGAAAAAATCTGCCGTCGCCGATCCTGGGATGCCGAGGCTACCGACGAAGAAAAGACGGCGACAGAGGCATTGATGACTCGTATCCACAATCTGCAAAACACCCGTGGCAAAGAACTGTCGGGTATCCAGATCATAGCGTATTTCCTTAGAATCAGAGTGCAGCCTCTTCAGGCTCGCAAAAATCCCCTCTGGAAGTATACTGGCGACGATGATGTGGATCGTTTGTCGGTGGATTTATCGGTTAAAGATTTAGAAAAACTTATCCGAAAAATCTCTTCCCTCAGCAAGAAAGATCCTGTCCCTTCTTCTTGTCGCGTAAAACCATATAGCGCCACCAATGCGCTTCCCAAGGTAACCTTTGTCAATTTTCTCATATTTGTTTGACATCCTTTCCATAACTCTTTTATTGACATCTTTTTTTTTTCTTTTTTATAGAATCATCCAAGCCTTGTCTCTCTTCCTCCCCTTCCTGAGGGTAGAGAAGTCGAAGAACGAGCCGTTGTCACTGATGACAACCAAGATGCTCCTTCCTTTGAGAATGAACCCGCAGGTTCTCGAAAATCTGCGGGATCCTCTGAAAAAGAGGCTGCCTCTGAAGCTACCGCATCGGCACAATCTCCTCCTCCTGCTGTTTCTCCAAAGAACAAAAGGAAAAGGGCAGACGTCAAAGAAAAGACAGACGTCGAAAACTCCGGCACTTCCAAAGCCGAAGAACCTGCTCCTTTACGTCAGAAGGCAGCTTTCGATCCATACCTTGACGCCCTCTTCAGTTCGTAAGTTACTCCGTGGCTCTCGCTGTTTTAATTCTTGAAAGTTTTCATCTATATACCTTCTTATACTTCCGCAATGTAATTGCAGTGGTGATGAGGAAGAAGTGCCAGCTATTGATGCGCCTACTCGAATGAGTACGTCGCATACTCTAGTTGTTTCTGAAGTGCCAGTTGAAGGAGAAGAGTCTTCGCCTCCTCAACAAAACATCGACGCACCTATTCCACCTGCAAGCCTTCTCGTCCCTTCTCCAAAAAGGGCAAGGGTTGAAACAATCATGGAGCCTACCTTGCAATTGGGTAGCTCCTCGACTCCTCTTTTGGATGACGTAAGTCCTCAACTGCTTTCTGACGTTGTCGATGATTTCATTAGTTGCTTCTTTTTGATTTTGTGCTATCGCACTTTTTCCCTTACCAACACTTTCTATCTCCATCTTTCTTTTAACAGCCTTTGATTAAGGAATTCATCCGCTTCGGTGCCCAATTCGTTGGGTACCGTGATTATGCTAGCAAAGCTGAAGGTAATGTCTTTCTGCTTCTCTTTACCGTTGCCTTCTCATTCCTTTCTTGTCGTGATTTTAACTAGATTTAACTATCTTGGCAGAAAAACTGGCAAGGGCCAACGAGCGTGCCAACACCCTTGCTCAGAAATTAGAGCAAAGTGAAGAGGCTCGTAAGAAGGCCGAATCAGATGCTAGTAAGGCTAAGGCAGAGGCTGATAAGGCCAAAGCTGACGCTGCTGATGTCGAAGAACTTAAGAAGAGGCTTCACGACGCTGAGACTTCACTGAGCGAGCATATAACCGCACAATCTGCTCGCGAAGATGCGATTATTAAGCGCCTGAAGTCGCAAAACCGTCGCTTTCCCAGTGAGTACCTGAACTATTTTGTATTCTTTGGACTTGTTTTTCTTCATTCGTTTGTTGACCAATAAATTTCTGTCTCAACAGATATGACATCCCAGGAATTTGAACTTGAAGATCCCGACAATGATCCTCTTCTTGATGCACTTGCGTTCCTTGAGTTTCATGGGACAGAAACACGTGAGGGCATTAATCAGGCCAAGGAAGGACTATCGCGGCTCTTCCCGTACTTCTTTCCGAAGAAAGAGGAACCCGCGACTTTTCTTGCTCTTGCCAAGTGTTTTAATCCACCAGGAGATCTTGGACTGAAGCTGCGCCAAGAAAATATGAAGGTCGCCGTTGAAAGCACTGTCGCCCTGGTCGCTGATAGCCAACAAAATATCGACTGGACCAAAGTTGGTGACACACAGGAGATGGAGACCACGAAGTGGCGATCGCTGATCAAGGTTGCGAAGCCCAAAACAAAGAAGATCCTCGCTTATCTTGGATTCACGCCTACAGCTGCGCCTAGCTCATCAAAGCCGGAGGTCTAGTAGAATGCTTTATCTTTTTCTATTTTTTATTTTCTTGTTTCTTCTGAAATTGTCGCCATAGTAACTTTGGCTACAACTGTCGTAGTAGCTCTTTTGAAGACTCCTCTTGTAAGATCTGTGTGAATGTCTCGAGAATCAATGGAATTCTTTTTTGCTTGATCATTGATATTGAGATTTTGCTTTTCCAGTTGATATTTGATAACTACTCTGCGAATCCTCATCCTGCCGACGTTTTTCCTCCTTCCTCCTTTTCGAAGAAAACGCTTGTTGCTGATGACCTTGTCGAAGATTCTTCGATTAAACACTCCCCACAAGATTTGCAAGAACTTCGCCATCAACTGCAGTCCATGAAAAAGCAGACTCTTGCGGTGATGGAACAATCTCGCAAAGCATCCGAGAGGGAGAGGATTGCCCTTCAACAAGCTAAGGAAGCCATGACTTCCAAGGAAGCTGCTATTTCGGAGGCTGAAAAAGCAACTACTCGAGAAAATTCAATGCTTGATTTGATGATTGAAGCCAGTGCGGACATGTCAGGTATGCTTTTGTAAACCCAGACTCCTTCGTTATTTCTTTTTCGAAACTCTTATGCTGTCGCCGAATAGGTTCCTTTCTTGACACTGCTACAGAAGACGAAAGGGTAAATGCAAGGACAAATCTCCTTGTTAACCTTTCTCTTGAACACGGTTCTCTTTTCTGGGCCACTCCAGAACGTACCCGACAGATTGTTAGGTTTCAAGACCGTTCGTGCCAAGTTCGGGGATTTCTCGAGTTTTGTTCCAGTACTTTATCCAAGATTTTCAATGCTATGTTTCCTCGGAATGTTCAACCAAAATCTCTTCTCGAACTGATGGAGAAATTTAAGGATGTGCAGAAGATTCATGGCTTTGTAAGGGCTCAACTGATAGCTGGTGCCAAGGTTACCCTTATTATGCTTCAAATCTACCACCCCAAACTTGATATGACAAAGGTGGTGGAGACTGTGCATACTAAGCTGAGGCAACGGCGAAGAGGTGTTGATAAAATCAATGCACGGATCACCCCGGTAGCTGAGGAAATAATTGATGATCTTCTTCGGATGGACGCCGACTTTTTTTCAGACGGCCATTATGCCGACTTTTTGGGTGCTGCTCCCGAAGAAGCCAGAGTAAATATTGACGACTTGTTGGGTCGTAACTGAGTTTGTATTTGTCGATAAGATCTATATCTTCGCTGTGTGTACATTGTAAGTTGTATATACTTTTCTTCGTTCAAGCCCCCGAGTGTTTCGATGTTGAATCCTTGTGTTGTATATGCGAGGTTTTAAACCAAAGCAACCGAGTTTTTGTACTATATTTGCGGGTATTAGCCCCCGAGTGTTTTGCTCTGTTTTGACTGCTATTTTGTATCTTTGCTTTATCTGGCGAGGTATTTGGTACTGATGTCTACGCCCCCCTCCTTTTCCTGTAGACAGTGTTGGGCCTCCAAGAGCAGAGGTTTGTAGAACAGCAGCAAGTTTTCCCTTAAGTGGATCACCCAAGGTTTATCGAACTCAGGGAGGAAGAGGTCAAAGATATCCCTCTCATGCAACCCTGCAACCACAAAGCAAGAAGTCTCTTGTGTCCCCAACACACCTAATAGGTGCACTAGTTCGGCGAAGAGATAGTGAAATACAGGTGGCATGAATATATAGTAGCAGTAGCAACGACACCAGAAAAGTGCTTTGCCCAGGACAGTAAACAAGCAATAGTAACGCAGTAAAACAGCAAACAAGCAGCGATAGCAGTATTTAGGAACAAGGCCTAGGGATCATACTTTCACTAGTGGACACTCTCAACATCGATCACATAACAGAATAGATAAATGCATACTCTACACTCTCTTGTTGGATGATGAACACATTGCGTAGGATTACACGAACCCTCAATGCCGGAGTTAACAAGCTCCACAATTCAATGTTCATATTTAAATAACCTTAGAGTGCACGAAAGATCAACACGACTAAACCAAGTACTAACATAGCATGCACACTGTCACCTTCACACTATGTAGGAGGAATAGATCACATCAATACCATCATAGCAATAGTTAACTTCATAATCTACAAGAGATCATAATCATAGCCTACGCCAAGTACTAACACGGATGCACACACTGTCACCATTACACCGTGCAGGAGGAATAAAACTACTTTAATAACATCACTAGAGTAGCACATAGATAAATTGTGATACAAAACACATTGCAATCATAAAGAGATATAAATAAGCACTTCACTATGCTCTTCATAACAGTGAATAAGTATTCTGTGAAATATAGCCTAAGAGACCCACACGGTGCACACACTGTCACCTTTACACACGTGGGACAAGGAGTCTCCGGAGATCACATAAGTAAAATTCACTTGACTAGCATAATGACATCTAGATTACAAGCATCATCATATGAATCTCAATCATGTAAGGAAGCTCATGAGATTATTGTATTGAAGTACATAGGAGAGAGATGAACCACATAGCTACCGGTACAGCCCCGAGCCTCGATGGAGAACTACTCCCTCCTCATGGGAGACAGCAGCGGTGATGAAGATGGCGGTGGTGTCGATGGAGAAGCCTTCCGGGGGCACTTCCCCGTCCCGGCAGCGTGCCGGAACAGAGACTCCTGTCCCCCAGATCTTGGCTTCGCGATGGCGGCGGCTCTGGAAGGTTTCTCGTACCGTGGCTTTTCCGTGTCGAGGTTTTAGGTCGAGGGGCTTTATATAGGCGAAGAGGCGGCGTCAGAAGGTCAACGGGGCGACGACACTATAGGGCGGCGCGGCCAGGGCCTGGGCCGCGCCGGCCTATGGTCTGGGTGGCCTGTGGCCCCTCTCTGGCGGTTCTCGTGTGTTCTGGATGCTTCCGGGCAAAATAGGAACCTGGGCGTTGATTTCGTCCAATTCCGAGAATATTTCGTTACTAGGATTTCTGAAACCAAAAACAGCAGAAAACAGCAACTGGCACTTCGGCATCTTGTTAATAGGTTAGTTCCAGAAAATGCACGAATATGACATAAAGTGTGCATAAAACATGTAGATATCATCAATAATGTGGCATGGAACACAAGAAATTATCGATACGTCGGAGACGTATCAGGTACCAAGGCGAAATAACTTTGTCAGCTAAACTCATCTATATTGTATATATATTGTAACTTCAGGGCGTAAATCCTTGAGCATGTCGACGGAAAAAATATATGTCTCCACTATCTTTATTATATTGCAGCACCGCGAGCCCGCCTCATTAAAAACCTTTCCCGGCCCCACTCGGTGCCCCGAAAAAGGAAAAGAGTGCGTCTGAAAACTCGCGGGCGTTTCAGTACATGGTATTTTTACAAGGGGAGATATATTTTGCCACTAAGCGTAGAAACGCCTTAGCTATGCCACGTTCCAGGGGTTTTTCTTGGGAACCCCTGTCTTCTTATCTTTGATCCTGTATGCTCCTCCTTCGATTACTTCCGTGACGACGTAAGGGCCAAGCCAAGGTGACTCGAGTTTTTCAGTACGATCTTGGTTGAGTCGCATAACTAAGTCTCCAACCTGAAAGGACCTTGGTCGCAAACGTCGACTGTGGTAATTTTTGTGGTCTTGCTGATATTTAGTGACCCTTGATAGTACTTCGTCTCGAGCTTCGTCGAGTGCATCAACGTCGTCTTCCAATGCTCTTCTGGAAGTTTCTTCATTGTATTCCGTGACTCTCGGAGAGTCGTGCTCTATTTCTATCGGCAGCACTGCCTCTGCCCCATGGACCAGAAAAAACGGAGTCTCCTGTGTCGCTGTATTTGGCGTTGTTCGGATGCTCCATAACACGCTCGGCAGCTCTTCTGGCCAAGTGTGTCGAGCTTTTTCCAGTGGCCCTAACAAACGCTTCTTGGTGCTATTGCAGATGATGTCGTTGGCTTTCTCGACTTGACCATTGGTTTGAGGATGTGCAACTAAGGCGAAGTGCAGTTTGATGCCTACCTCTGCACAGTACGCTTTGAATTCCTTGGATGTGAAGTTACTGCCGTTGTCCGTGACGATGCTATGAGGTACGCCAAACCGAAAAAAGATGCTCTTCACGAATTTTATTGCTGACGCTGTGATGTCTACGCCCCCTCCTTTTCCTGTAGACAGTGTTGGGCCTCCAAGAGCAGAGGTTTGTAGAACAGCAGCAAGTTTCCCTTAAGTGGATCACCCAAGGTTTATCGAACTCAGGGAGGAAGAGGTCAAAGATATCCCTCTCATGCAACCCTGCAACCACAAAGCAAGAAGTCTCTTGTGTCCCCAACACACCTAATAGGTGCACTAGTTCGGCGAAGAGATAGTGAAATACAGGTGGTATGAATATATATGAGCAGTAGCAACGGTGCCAGAAAATAGCTTGCTGGCGTGTAGTTGATGGTGGTAGTATTGCAGCAGTAGTAACGCAGTAAAACAGTAAACAAGCAGCGATAGCAGTATTTAGGAACAAGGCCTAGGGATTAGACTTTCACTAGTGGACACTCTCAACATTGATCACATAACAGAATAGATAAATGCATACTCTACACTCTTGTTGGATGATGAACACATTGCGTAGGATTACACGAACCTCAATGCCGGAGTTAACAAGCTCCACAATTCAATGTTCATATTTAAGTAACCTTAGAGTGCATGAAAGATCAATTCGACTAAACCAAGTACTAACATAGCATGCACACTGTCACCTTCATGCATATGTAGGAGGAATAGATCACATCAATACTGTCATAGCAATAGTTAACTTCGCAATCTACAAGAGATCATGATCATAGCATAAATCAAGTACTAACACGGATGCACACACTGTCACCATTACACCGTGTAGGAGGAATAAAACTACTTTAATAACATTGCTAGAGTAGCACATAGATAAATTGTGATACAAAATACATTGCAATCATAAAGAGATATAAATAAGCACCTCACTATGCCATTCATCAGTGAATAAGTATTCTGTGAAATATAGCCTAAGAGACCCACACGGTGCACACACTGTCACCTTTACACACGTGGGACAAGGAGTCTCCGGAGATCACATAAGTAAAATTCACTTGACTAGCATAACGACATCTAGATTACAAGCATCATCATATGAATCTCAATCATATAAGGCAGCTCATGAGATTATTGTATTGAAGTACATAGGAGAGAGATGAACCACATAGCTACCGGTACAGCCCCGAGCCTCGATGGAGAACTACTCCCTCCTCATGGGAGCAGCAGCGGTGATGAAGATGGCGGTGGAGATGGTAGCGGTGTCGATGGAGAAGCCTTCCGGGGGCACTTCCCCGTTCCGGCGGCGTGCCGGAACAGAGACTCCTGTCCCCCAGATCTTGGCTTCGCGATGGCGGCGGCTCCGGAAGGTTTCTGTGGGTTTCGTCCAACGCATCAGGGTTTTCGCGACGGAGGCTTTAAATAGGCGGAAAGGCGGCGCCAGAGGGTCGAAGGGGTGCCCACACCATAGGGTGGCGCGGGCCCCCCTGGCCACGCCGGCCTATGGTCTGGGGGCCCAGTGCCCCCTCTCTGGCGGCTCTCGGGTGTTCTGGATGCTTCCGGGCAAAATAGGAACATGGGCGTTGATTTCGTCCGATTCCGAGAATATTTCGTTACTAGGATTTCTGAAACCAAAAACAGCAGAAAACAGGAACTGGCACTTCGGCATCTTGTTAATAGGTTAGTTCCAGAAAATGCACGAATATGACATAAAGTGTGCATAAAATATGTAGATAACATCAATAATGTGGCATGGAACATAAGAAATTATCGATACGTCGGAGACGTATCAGCATCCCCAAGCTTAGTTCTGCTCGTCCCGAGCAGGTAAAACGATAACACAGATAATTTCTGGAGTGACATGCCATCATAACCTTGATCATACTATTTGTAAAGCATATGTAGCGAATGCAGCGATCAAAACAATGTATATGACATGAGTAAACAAGTGAATCATATAGCAAAGACTTTTCATGAATAGCACTTCAAGACAAGCATCAATAAGTCTTGCATAAGAGTTAACTCATAAAGCAATAATTCAAAGTAAAGGTATTGAAGCAACATAAAAGAAGATTAAGTTTCAGCGGTTGTTTTCAACTTGTAACATGTATATCTCATGGATAGTTGTCAATGCAAAGTAATATAACAAGTGCAATATGCAAGTATGTAGGAATCAATGCACAGTTCACACAAGTGTTTGCTTCTTGAGGTGGAGAGAAATAGGTGAACTGACTCAACAATAAAAGTAAAAGAATGGTCCTCCATAGAGGAAAGCATCGATTGCTATATTTGTGCTAGAGCTTTGATTTTGAAAACATGAAACAATTTTGTCAACGGTAGTAATAAAGCATATGTATCATGTAAATTATATCTTACAAGTTGCAAGCCTCATGCATAGTATATTAATAGTGCCCGCACCTTGTCCTAATTAGCTTGGACTACCGGATCATCACAATGCACATGTTTTAACCAAGTGTCACAAAGGGGTACCTCCATGCCGCCTGTACAAAGGTCTAAGGAGAAAGCTCGCATTTTGGATTTCTCGCTATTGATTATTCTCAACTTAGACATCCATACCGGGACAACATAGACAACAGATAATGGACTCCTCTTTTATGCATAAGCATGTAACAACAATTAATAATTTTCTCATATGAGATTGAGGATATATGTCCAAAACTGAAACTTCCACCATGGATCATGGCTTTAGTTAGCGGCCCAATGTTCTTCTCTAACAATATGCATGCTTAACCATAAGGTGGTAGATCTCTCTTACTTCAGACAAGACGAACATGCATAGCAACTCACATGATATTCAACAAAGAATAGTTGATGGCGTCCCCAGAAACATGGTTATCGCACAACGAGCAACTTAATAAGAGATAAAGTGCATAAGTACATATTCAATACCACAATAGTTTTTAAGCTATTTGTCCCATGAGCTATATATTGTAAAGGTGAAGAATGAAAATTTAAAGGTAGCACTCAAGCAATTTACTTTGGAATGGCGGAGAAATACCATGTAGTTGGTAGGTATGGTGGACACAAATGGCATAGTGGTTGGCTCAAGGATTTTGGATGCATGAGAAGTATTCCCTCTCGATACAAGGTTTAGGCTAGCAAAGTTATTTGAAACAAACACAAGGATGAACCGGTGCAGCAAAACTCACATAAAAGACATATTGAAAACATTATAAGACTCTACACCGTCTTCCTTGTTGTTCAAACTCAATACTAGAAATTATCTAGACCTTAGAGAGACCAAATATGCAAACCAAATTTAAGCATGCTCTATGTATTTCTTCATTAATGGGTGCAAAGCATATGATGCAAGAGCTTAAACATGAGCACAACAATTGCCAAGTATCACATTACCCAAGACATTTATAGCAATTACTACATGTATCATTTTCCAATTCCAACCATATAACAATTTAACGAAGAGAAAACTTCGCCATGAATATTATGAGCTAAGAACACATGTGTTCATACGAACTAGCGGAGCGTGTCTCTCTCCCACACAAGCATGATGTAATCCAATTTATTCAAACACAAACAAAAACAAACCGACGCTCCAAGCAAAGTACATAAGATGTGGCCGAATAAAAATATAGTTTCAAGAGAAGGAACCTGATAATTTGTCGATGAAGAAGGGGATGCCTTGGGCATCCCCAAGCTTAGATGCTTGAGTCTTCTTGAAATATGCAGGGATGAACCACCGGGGCATCCCCAAGCTTAGACTTTTCACTCTTCTTGATCATATTGTATCATCCTCCTCTCTTGACCCTTGAAAACTTCCTCCACACCAAACTCGAAACAAACTCATTAGAGGGTTAGTGCATAATCAAAAACTCACATGTTCAGAGGTGACACAATCATTCTTAACACTTCTGGACATTTCCCAAAGCTACTGGAAGGTAATGGAACAAAGAAATCCACCCAACACAGCGAAAGAAGCAATGCGAAATAAAAGGCAGAATCTGTCAAAACAGAACAGTCCGTAAAGACGAATTTTAAAATGGCACCAGACTTGCTCAGATGAAAATGCTAAAATTGAATGAAAGTTGCGTACATATCTGAGGATCACTCACGTAAATTGGCATAATTTTCTGAGTTACCTACAGAGAATTAGGCCCAGATTCGTGACAGCAAAGAAATCTGAAACTGTGCAGTAATCCAAATCTAGTATGAACTTTTCTATCAAAGACTTTACTTGGCACAACAAAACACTAAACTAAGATAAGGAGAGGTTGCTACAGTAGTAAACAACTTTCAAGACACAAATATAAAACAAAGTACTGTAGCAAAATAACACATTGGTTATCTCCCAAGAAGTTCTTTCTTTATAGCCATTAAGATGGGCTCAGCAGTTTTAATGATGCACTTGCAAGAAATAGTATTTGAAGCAAAAGAGAGCATCAAGAGGCAAATTCAAAACAAATTTAAGCCTAACATGCTTCCTATGAAAAGGAATCTTGTACACAAATAAATTCATGAAGATCAAAGTAACAAGCATAGGAAGATAAAACAAGTGTAGCTTCAAAAATTTCAGCACATAGAGAGGTGTTTTAGTAACATGAAAATTTCTACAACCATATTTTCCTCTCTCATAATAACTTTCAGTAGCAACATGAGCAAACTCAACAATATAAGTATCACATAAAGCATTCTTATCATGAGTCTCATGCATAAAATTATTACTCTCCACATAAGTATAATCAATTTTATTAGTTGTAGTGGGAGCAAATTCAACAAAGTAGCTATCATATATAGGAGGCATATTGTAATCATAATCAAATTTCTCCTCCATAACAGGTGGTAACAAAAGACTACTATCATTATAATCATCATAAATAGGAGGCAAAGTATCATCAAAGTAAATTTTCTCCTCAATTCTTGGGGGACTAAAAAGATCATGAAAACCAGCTTCCCCAAGCTTAGAACTTTCTATATCATTATCAACAATGGTGTTCAAAGCGTTCATACTAATATTACTACCAGCATGCAAATAAGATTCCATAGGTTTTTTAATTTTCGCATCAAACAATCCATGTTTTAAATCAGGAAATAGAATAAGATCATTCTTCTCCATTATGCCAAACTAGTGTAAACAAGAAACAAAAAGATGCAATTGCAGGATCTAAAGGAAATAGCTTCGAGTACTTACAACGGCGAAAATAGCTTAGTAGCCGAGATTCGGAGTGTGAATACCTTTTACCTTTCCTCCCCGGCAACGGCGCCAGAAAATAGCTTGATGTCTACGCCCCCTCCTTTTCCTGTAGACAGTGTTGGGCCTCCAAGAGCAGAGGTTTGTAGAACAGCAGCAAGTTTCCCTTAAGTGGATCACCCAAGGTTTATCGAACTCAGGGAGGAAGAGGTCAAAGATATCCCTCTCATGCAACCCTGCAACCACAAAGCAAGAAGTCTCTTGTGTCCCCAACACACCTAATAGGTGCACTAGTTCGGCGAAGAGATAGTGAAATACAGGTGGTATGAATATATATGAGCAGTAGCAACGGTGCCAGAAAATAGCTTGCTGGCGTGTAGTTGATGGTGGTAGTATTGCAGCAGTAGTAACGCAGTAAAACAGTAAACAAGCAGCGATAGCAGTATTTAGGAACAAGGCCTAGGGATTAGACTTTCACTAGTGGACACTCTCAACATTGATCACATAACAGAATAGATAAATGCATACTCTACACTCTTGTTGGATGATGAACACATTGCGTAGGATTACACGAACCCTCAATGCCGGAGTTAAGAAGCTCCACAATTCAATGTTCATATTTAAGTAACCTTAGAGTGCATGAAAGATCAATTCGACTAAACCAAGTACTAACATAGCATGCACACTGTCACCTTCATGCATATGTAGGAGGAATAGATCACATCAATACTGTCATAGCAATAGTTAACTTCACAATCTACAAGAGATCATGATCATAGCATAAACCAAGTACTAACACGGATGCACACACTGTCACCATTACACCGTGTAGGAGGAATAAAACTACTTTAATAACATTGCTAGAGTAGCACATAGATAAATTGTGATACAAAATACATTGCAATCATAAAGAGATATAAATAAGCACCTCACTATGCCATTCATCAGTGAATAAGTATTCTGTGAAATATAGCCTAAGAGACCCACACGGTGCACACACTGTCACCTTTACACACGTGGGACAAGGAGTCTCCGGAGATCACATAAGTAAAATTCACTTGACTAGCATAACGACATCTAGATTACAAGCATCATCATATGAATCTCAATCATGTAAGGCAGCTCATGAGATTATTGTATTGAAGTACATAGGAGAGAGATGAACCACATAGCTACCGGTACAGCCCCGAGCCTCGATGGAGAACTACTCCCTCCTCATGGGAGCAGCAGCGGTGATGAAGATGGCGGTGGAGATGGCAGCGGTGTCGATGGAGAAGCCTTCCGGGGGCACTTCCCCGTTCCGGCGGCGTGCCGGAACAGAGACTCTTGTCCCCCAGATCTTGGCTTCGCGATGGCGGCGGCTCTGGAAGGTTTCTGTGGGTTTCGTCCAACGCATCAGCGTTTTCGCGACGGAGGCTTTAAATAGGCAGAAAGGCGGCGCCAGAGGGTCGAAGGGGTGCCCACACCATAGGGTGGCGCGGGCCCCCTGGCCGCGCCGGCCTATAGTCTGGGGGCCCAGTGCCCCCTCTCTGGCGGCTCTCGGGTGTTCTGGATGCTTCCGGGCAAAATAGGAACATGGGCGTTGATTTCGTCCGATTCCGAGAATATTTCGTTACTAGGATTTCTGAAACCAAAAACAGCAGAAAACAGGAACTGGCACTTCGGCATCTTGTTAATAGGTTAGTTCCAGAAAATGCATGAATATGACATAAAGTGTGCATAAAACATGTAGATAACATCAATAATGTGGCATGGAACATAAGAAATTATCGATACGTCGGAGACGTATCACGCTGCATCTGGTGAATTTATCGGCTTCGCTTCTATCCACTTGGTGAATTTGTCGACAGCGACGAGCATATACTCGTATCCTCCTGGCGAGGCCTTGTGTAACTTTCCCACCATGTCGAGACCCCATTGAGCAAAGGGCCAAGATAAGGGTATTGGCATTAATTCTGCGGCTGGAGAGTGAGGCTTTGCGGCAAATCGCTGGCACGCATCACAGGTTCGCACTATTTCCTTTGCATCCTCAATTGCCGTTAACCAGTAAAATCCAGCTCGAAAGACCTTGGCCGCGATAGCTCGGCTACTTGCGTGATGACCGCATACTCCTTCGTGTACTTCCTTCAGAATTACTTTTCCTTCCTCGGGTGTTACACACCTCTGTAGCACACCCGAAATACTTCGCTTATACAACTCTCCTTTGACCACAGTAAAAGCTTTAGAGCGTCTAATTATCCGCCTTGCTTCAACTGGATCGTCGGGTATTGTTTTCCTTAGGATATATGATATGTACGCTTGCATCCATGGAATTTGCACCATCATAACTAACTCCTGTTCCTCTTCTTCTTCGTCCAGTGATTCTTTTGCAACACCCGAGGGTTTTGCATCCTTCTCCTTCTTTTTTGATTTCATCGGCTTGGTGGATCTCTCGCTTATTTCTTCCCAAAACACGCCTGGAGGGATCGCCAGACATTGTGACCTGATATTTGCAAGAACATCGGCTTCATCATTGCTCAATCTGCTGATATGATTTAAATCGCATCCATCAAACAGCTTTTCTAGTTCATTATACATCTCCTTGTATGCCATCACTCTCGTTGACTGCATCACATTGATTCATGACCTGCTGTGCCACCAATTGTGAGTCGCCAAAGATTTTCAGTCGGGTTGCCCCGCAAAATTTCGCCATCTTCATCCCATGTATAAGAGCTTCGTACTCTGCCTCATTGTTGGACGCGTTTGGAAACGTCATCCGTAAGACGTACTTTAATTTGTCGCCTTCAGGTGATATGAGAATTACGCCTACTCTAGCTCCCTCTAATCTCTTAGATCCATCGAAGTTCATGGTCCATGTTCTCGATAAATCCGGAGGTCCTGTATTTTGCAACTCCATCCACTCTGCGATAAAATCTAGCAAAATTTGCGACTTTATTGCTTTTCTTTTTTCATACGTGATGTCCCGAGGGGAAAGTTCTATTCCCCAAAGGGAGACACGGCCCGTAGCTTCTGGATTGTTTAGTATATTGGATAGGGGAGCCTCGTTAACCACTATTATCGGATGCATCGAAAAATAGTGCCGCAATTTTCTTGCGGTTGTAAACACTCCGTATGCTAGCTTCTGGTACTGCGGGTACCGTTGTTTTGAAGGCGATAAAACTTCACTGATGAAGTATACCGGTCTCTGCACTCCGTGAAGTTTTCCTTCTTCTTCTCTTTCAACAACTAGCGCTGTGCTGATCACTTGGGGTGTAGCTGCAATGTATAGCAGGAGGGGTTCCTTCTCTGTTGGTGCCACCAAGATTGGTGGTGTCGAAATTGTCCGTTTAAGATCTTCGAAAGCCCTGTCTGCTTCTTCGTTCCATTGGAACTTTTCTCCTTGCTTGATTAAGGCGTAGAACGGTAGCGCCTTTTCTCCCAGCCTGGCAACGAATCTGCTTAAAGCTGCGACTCGCCCAGTTAATTGCTGTATTTCCTTCAACTTTGTTGGCTTCCTCATTGTTACGATAGCTTGGATTTTTCGGGATTTGCTTCAATCCCTCTTGCTGAGACTAGAAACCCAAGAAGTTCTCCCGCAGGAACGCCAAAAGAACATTTCGTCGGATTCAGCTTGAGACAAAACTTGTCGAGGTTGGCAAAAGTTTCTTTCAAATCCTCGATCAATGTTTCCCCCTTTTTTGAAGTTATGACGACATCGTCGATGTAGACTTGTACGTTTTTCCCAATCTGTGTTGCTAGGCATTTCTGCATCATCCGCTGATACGTTGCTCCCACGTTATTCAAACCAAAAGGCATTGTTCTGTAACAAAACACGCCATATGGTGTGATGAACGCTGTCTTGGCTTCGTCATCTTCTTTTAATCGGATCTGGTTATAACCAGAATATGCGTCCAAGAAGGAAAGACGTTCGCATCCTGCCGTGGAGTCGATAATTTGATCGATCCTTGGGAGGGGAAAGTGATCCTTTGGACAATGTTTATTGAGGCACGTAAAGTCGACACACATGCGAAGGACTTTCGTGTTTTTCTTCGGCACCATCACTGGGTTAGCTACCCACGTGGCACCATCACATGCCCACTTGTTTGCTATTTCCATCAATGCTGATATGTTTTTTGGGTTGGTTCTTCCTAGATCCTCGACGAAATCTCCTCGTCGAATTCCTGCTACGAACGCATCTATTGCTCTCTCGTCAGATATATCTTCTGCCGAGTTTTTGATGATGTTCCACCTCTGTATATATTTTCTCATAGATTCGTCGTGTTTCTGTCTACACGCCCTCAACTCTTCCAGTGATGCTGGTTTCTTGCAGGTGGACCGGAAATTCTTCACGAAAATGTCCTCGAAACTATCCCAGTTGTCGATGGAACCTGGGGGAAGTTTCTTTATCCAAGATCGTGCGGCTCCACTTAGATGTACCTGGATGGTCTGCATAGTTGTTGCCCTGGTTTCTCCTATTAACTTCACCATCTCGAGATAGTCAACGAGCCAATCTCCAGGATCCTGTAGACCGTCGAATTTCTTGAAGTTTTCGGGTAGCTTGAACCCTGACGGGACTCGAGTTTTTCGGACTCGTCTCGTAAAGCACGGGAGCCCGCACAGATCTTCATCGGCTACTTCTGGTGAATGCCGATGTTCTCTTCTTTCTTGCCGCGCTCTGTCTACTCTTACTTGAGCCGTTGTATCTCTTGCTCCACTTGTTCTCGGTGGATCTTGCACTACTGCAATGGGTCGTGGACTATTTTGCCTTGCAGTTCCTTCGGGAGGTGTAGTTGTGAATGCTGTTCCCATGACTCCAACTCCTGCCATTGCCATGTTGAACAACGCTTCTCTTGGATCCCCAGGGGGTGGTCTGGATGCGAGGATATAAGCTTGCGTTGCCATATACCTGATGACCCACAAGTATAGGGGGTGTATCGTAGTATCTTCGATAAGTAAGAATGTCGATCCCAACGAGGAGCAGAAGGTGTTGACAAGCAGTTTCGATGAAGGATTCACTGTAAATGCTCACAGACAAGTATTCAGGGGGGTTTGATGTAACAGTTGAATAAAGTACGAGTATGTAAAGTGCGAGAGTAATAATTGCAGCGAGTGGCCCAATCCTTTTTAGCACAAAGGACAAGCCGGTTTGTTTACTTATAATGACCAAACGTTCTCGAGGACACACGGGATTTTAATCTAGTGCTTTCGCTACATACGGCTAAATAATCTTCATTGTTGCGATAAGTGTTGTGTGGGTGAACCTATGCTAATGTACTGCCCTTCCTAGGACTAATACATACTTGTGATTATACCCCTTGCAAGCATCCGCAACTACAAGAAAGTAATTAAGAATTAAATCTAACCACAGCCTTAAACTCTGAGATCCTGCGATCCCTCCTGCATCGATATACCAACGGGGGTTTAGGTTTCTGTCACTCCGGCAACCCCGCAATTGGCAAACGAGTACAAGATGCATTCCCCTAGGCCCATAAATGGTGAAGTGTCATGTAGTCGACGTTCACATGACACCACTAGAAGAATAACACCACAACTTAAATATCACACCATTGAATATTACTCAACCATAGTTCACTACTAACATTTAGACTTCACCCATGTCCTCAAGAACTAAACGAACTACTCACAAGACATCATACGGAACATGATCAGAGGTGATATGATGATGAATAACAATCTGAACATAAACTTGGTTCAATGGTTTCACTCAATAGCATCAACAACAAGTAGGAATCGATACCGGGAGAGTTTCCCCTATCAAACAATCAAGATCAAACCCAAATTGCTACGGCGGTGACGGTGTCCAGCGGTGATGACGGCGGTGATGATGGTGGAGATGATGATGATGGTGATGGCGATGATGTCCAGCTCGATGACGGTGACGATGGCGTCGATTTCCCCTCCCGAGGGAATTTCCCCGGCGGATTCCTGCCCGCCGGAGAGCTCTTTTCTCTCTGGTGTTCTCCGCCCCGCAGAGGCGGCTGTAACTCTTCGCGAGGTACCCTATGTGGCTTAGGTCTTCGGGACGAAGGGTTTGGCGAAGAAAAGGAGGCGAAAAGGGTCGTGGGCCCCCGGACCATAGGCCGGCGCGGCCAGGGCCTGGGCCGCGCCGCCCTAGGGTGTGGGCCCACCCTGGCTGCTCCCGGCTCCTCCTTCCGGCTTCCTTCGTCATCTTGAAAATAGGATTTTTGGTATAATTTCCTTCCAGAGTTGATCTTCCGAAATATTGCGTTCTGACGGTGCTTTTTCCAGCAGAATCCTGGCTCCGGTGTTCGATCCTCCAATAATGATGAAACATGCAAAATAGATGAAATAACATAAGTATTGTGTCCCAATATGAAATATATCAATGAATAACAGCAAATTATGATATAAAATAGTGATGCAAATTGGACGTATCAACTCCCCCCAAGCTTAGACTTCGCTTGTCCCCAAGCGAAACTGAGCTCGATAGACATGACCACATGTTTATGGAGTGAAGAGTCGATAAATAAAATACGGACAAGAAGCATCATATTCATTCACACAGGACATTATAGTAAACAACCTCTTATAACTCATATTGAAACAAGTATAAGGTAATCACAAGTAAAGGTGCATGAGAAATCATGATTGGTGATGGCAAACTTCGTTCTTGGTCAGAGAACAATTAACAGATTATATTTATCTCATTGAGCAGCGCTCTCATGTTAGAGTTTATAAGGCACAACTTGCATACTCAATCGTAATGGTCTACTCATAATCATTGATAACTTGCAAAGCTATATTCATTCAAATAAAACTTGTACTAAACAAAGAAGAATAAAAGACATGATGTAGCAAATCACAATATAATGGTTTGATCACAACTACTCAAATGCTTGCTTGAGATGGAGGGAAATAGGTTTACTGACTCAACATAAAGTAAAAGACAGGCCCTTCGCAGAGGGAAGCAGGGATTAAATCATGTGCTAGAGCTTTTTCAATTTTTGCAATCATATAAAGAGAATAAAAGTAACATTTTGAGAGGTGTTTGTTGTTGTCAATGACTAGTAGCGGGTACTCTAACCCCCTTGCCAGACAACCTCCTAAGAGCGGCTCCCATATTATTTTCATTTTGTGTGGCACTCCTTCCAACCTTTCTTTCACAAACCATGGCTAACCGAATCCTCGGGTGCTTGCCAACAATCTCATACCATGAAGGAGTGCCTTTTTATTTTAGCTTTATTATGATGATGACACTCCCCCAACCTTTTCTTACACAAGCCATGGCTAACCGAATCCTTCGGGTGCCGTCCATCAATCACATACCATGGAGGAGTGTCTATTTAGTTTAATTAATTTGGGACTGGGAATCCCATTGCCAGCTCTTTTTGCAAAATTATTGGATAAGCGGATAAAGCCACTAGTCCATTGGTGGAAGTTGCCCAACAAGATTGAAAGATAAAACACCACATACTTCCTCATGAGCTATGAAACATTAACACAAATAAGAGATACTAAGTTTTGAATTGTTTAAAGGTAGCACATGAAGTATTTACTTGGAATGGCAGAAAATACCATGTAGTAGGTAGGTATGGTGGACACAAATGGCATAGGTTTGGGTTAAGGTTTGGATGCACGAGAAGTATTCCCTCTCAGTACAGGTCTTTGGCTAGCAAGGTTAATTAGCAAGCATAAGAGTCGAGGGAAACAAACAAATATACATGTGATAGAAACAATCATGCATCTTCCTTGTAAGTACAAACAATTTTAACTTCAGAATAATAAGCTATGAGCTAACAAGAAAGACAATGAAACATCTACATGTATTTCTCTTTTCTATTTAAACCTCAAAGTGTTGTTGCTATTGACCAATGCTAAGTTTACCAAAACCAAATAGATTTATTCAATGCTCCCAAAGTGATACCAATACTAACAACAAGGTGAATCATATAGTAGAGATTGCAAACTAAAATAAGATGTGCAATATGTAAATGATAAGACTTCTCATTAATATTCCATAACGATAACTCACACCAAGGGATACATAGATAACCAACTAAAGGAGAGATACTTCCAAACGCAACCCATCTTATATGATAACTTCCCTACTCATGATATGATACTACTTGACAATAAAAGTAAAAGGTAGTGATAGTGTGATACCGCGGCACTCCCCCAAGCTTGGAACAAACCAAGGGGATGCCAATACCGATGATGAATTACTCCTGCGGTGATGGTGGTGATGAACTCCCGTCATCAAACTTCCAAGGAAGAGGCTCTCCATCAAGAGACGACATCTTGGTCTCGGGGATCCTGAAACTAGCAGCACGGCTTATGTATTTAAACCTGTTTTCATACTCACAGTTCTGATTCTGAAAATCATAGAGTTGTGCTTGGAGCTTGTTGGTGGTGTCGTGAAGTGAGAGGATATCGCTCCAAAGCTTTGCAGTTTCCTTCTCATGTTCAACAATGAGTTCAGACACAATCCTGTGGAAAATATCCACCTCACGCTCAGCCATCTTCTTGTATTTGAAAACCTCTTGTTCTAGCTTCTCCATCCTGTCTTCCAGGCTTCCTTCTCCTTTAGGACCCTGGACATCCTTGACCTGTAGTTCTCCTTCAACGAGCAGCAACTCCTTGGGGTGCATCCTCAGCTCCTCCATGTACAAGTTGCCAACATCCTTGCTGGAGCTGTCCTTCGGGGTTTCCGACGAAGACATGATGGCTCTAGATCCGAAGCAAATCCTGGCAGAAACAACTCGAAACAAAACACGTCGAGAAAACGATATACGGACCTCCAGGGGTCCGGGGGATTATATAGCAAAAATTTTCTCGACAAAAGGAAAGCACCAGATCGAACCAGAGTCGGAAAGGGGCGACGAGGCGGCCAAACCATAGGCCGGCGCGGGCCCAGGTCAGGCCGCGCCGCCCTATGGTGGCACCCCCTCGTGCGTCCTTTCCACTCCGTTTCGAACTCGTAATTTCTCATATTTTCCAAAAACAGCAAAAATATAGTTCGGAAAGTAAATTGCGTACTTTTCATTACCAGTACTGTTACCTATTCGAAGTCGAGTTCTGGCGGACTGTCAATTTGCCCTTTGATGTAGGCCTCCGGTGTTTCCACTTGAATAATATCAACATCAACATTATAAGAATCACCCGAGATATAATGCTTGAGTCTTTGTCCATTCACCACTTGCGTAGCATTGCCTTGGAGAGAGCTAATTTTGATTGCTCCTGAACGATACACCTCCTCGACAACATATGGTCCTTCCCATTTCGAGAGTAATTTCCCTGCAAAGAATCTGAGACGAGACCGATACAATAGGACTTTATCCCCAATATTAAATTCTCTTTTGATAATCCTCCTATCATGCCATTTTTTAACTTTCTCTTTAAAGAGTTTAGCATTTTCATATGCTTCACTTCTCCATTCATCTAGAGAACTCAATTGCAACAACCTCTTATCACCGGCAAGTTTAGGATCTTTATTTAATTCTCTAACAGCCCAATAAGCTTTGTGCTCTAGTTCTAGAGGTAAATGACAAGCTTTCCCATAAACCATTTTATAAGGTGACATTCCCATGGGATTTTTATAAGCAGTTCTATAAGCCCAAAGTGCATCCTTCAATTTACTAGCCCAATTCTTTCTAGTTTTATTAACGGTCTTTCCCAAAATAGATTTAATCTCTCTATTTGATAATTCTACTTGACCACTAGTTTGAGGATGATAAGCAGAAGCAATTCTATGATTAATACCATACTTAGCAAGAGTTTTTCTAAAACCTCCATGAATAAAATGAGAACCTCCATCAGTCATAATATATCTAGGTACTCCAAATCTAGGAAAAATAATATCTAAGAGCATTCTTAAAGAGGTCTCACCATCAGCACTTTTTGTAGGTATAGCTTCCACCCATTTAGTAACATAATCAACAGCAACAAGTATATGAGTGTTACCTTCCGAAGACGGAAAAGGTCCCATGAAGTCAAATCCCCAACAATCAAACGGTTCAATAACAAGAGTATAATTCATAGGCATTTCATTGCGTCTGGAGATATTACCAACCCTTTGGCATTCATCACAAGATAAAATAAACTTTCTCGCATCTTTGAAGAGAGTTGGCCAATAAAAACCTGATTGTAAAACCTTTTGCGCGGTTCTTTCTCCAGCGTGATGTCCTCCATAAGCACTACCATGACATTTACTCAATATTTCTTGTTGTTCATACTCAGGAACACATCTTCGCATAATACCATCCACTCCTTCTTTATATAAGTGTGGGTCATCCCAGAAATAATGCCTCAAGTCATAAAAGAATTTCCTCCTTTGCTGAGCTGAAAAGGTTGGAGGCAAGTACTTGGAAACAATAAAGTTAGCATAATCAAGATACCAAGGACTGTCTCGCGAGCTCACCTTTATTACAGCCAATTGTTCATTTGGAAAACTATCATTAACAGGAACAGGATCATAAGCAATATTTTCCAATCTAGACAAATTATCAGCAACAGGATTATCAGCACCTTTCCTATCTACAATATGTAGATCAAATTCTTGCAAAAGAAGTACCCATCTAATAAGCCTCGGCTTAGCATCTTTCTTTGTCATTAGGTATCTAATTGCAGCATGATCAGTATGAATAGTAACTTTTGAATCAACAATATAAGATCTAAATTTATCACAAGCAAAGACTACAGCTAATAATTCCTTTTCAGTTGTAGCATAATTTCTTTGAGCAGCATCAAGAGTTTTACTAGCATAATGAATAACATTCAGTTTTTTATCTACTCGCTGTCCAAGAACAGCGCCTACAAAGAAAATCACTAGCATCACACATAATTTCAAAGGGTAAGTTCCAATCAGGGGGTTCAACTATAGGAGCAGTTGTTAAGGCTTTTTTAAGAGTTTCAAAAGCTTCCTTACAATCATCATCAAAAACAAATGGTACATCTTTTTGAAGAAGATTAGTAAGAGGCTTTGAAATCTTGGAGAAATCTTTAATAAATCTTCTATAAAACCCAGCATGACCAAGAACACTACGAATACCTTTAACATCCCTCGGATAGGGCATCTTCTCAATTGCTTCAACTTTAGCTCTATCAACTTCAATATCTCTCTCAGAAATTTTATGTCCCAATACAATTCCTTCATTAACCATAAAGTGGCATTTCTCCCAATTAAGAACAAGGTTAGTTTCTTCACATCTCTGCAAAACTTTATCAAGGTTTCGCAAGCAACTATCAAAAGAATTCCCATAGACGGAAAAATCATCCATGAATACCTCTATAATACTTTCACAAAAACCATGAAAAATAGCAGACATGCATCTTTGAAAAGTAGCAGGAGCATTACATAAACCAAAAGGCATGCGTCTATAAGCATAAGTTCCATAAGGATAAGTAAAGGTGGTTTTCTCTTGATCTTTAGCTTTAACAGCAATTTGTGAAAACCCAGAATAACCATCAAGAAAGCAAAAATGAGTATTTTTAGACAATCTTTCTAGCATTTGATCAATAAATGGTAAAGGGTAATGATCTTTCTTAGTAACTTTATTAACTTTTCGAAAATCAATGCACATTCTATACCCTACAACTACTCTTTGAGGAATGAGCTCATCATTATCATTAGGCACAACAGTCATACCTCCTTTCTTGGGAACGCAATGCACAGGACTAACCCATCTACTATCAGCAATAGGATATATAATACCAGCTTCAAGAAGTCGTAATACCTCATTCCTTACCACTTCCTTCATCTTCGGAATTAGACGACGCTGAGGTTCAACAACAGGCTTTGCATCATCTTCCATATTAATAGCATGTTGGCATATAGACGGAGAAATCCCCTTCAAATCATCAAGAGTGTAGCCAATAGCGCCTCGATGCTTCTTCCATATTTCCAATAACCTTTCTTCCTCAATCTCTGAAAGCTTAGAACTAATAATAACAGGATATATTTTCTTATCATCAATATGAGCATATTTAAGATTATCAGGTAAAGGCTTTAAATCAAAAACAGGATCTTCCTTTGGTGGCGGTGTTGTACCCAAATCTTCCACCGGTAAATCATGCTTGAGAATAGGTTGGCGAAGAAAAAATTCCTCAAGCTCATCTCTTTCTTTCCTAAAAATTTCGCACTCGCTATCCTCCAAATGTTGCTGCAAAGGATTATTAGGAACAAGAACAATAGATGCACATTGCTCCATTTTAAAATCATTACTAGGCAAATCAGCTTTATAAGGAGTTTTAGTAAATTTAGAGAAGTTAAACTCATAAGATTCACCAGTAATTTAGTCAAAATTTTCTCTTTCTTGCAATCTATAATAGCTCCACAAGTATTTAGAAAAGGTCTACCAAAAATAATAGGACAATAATCACTAGCAGCAGAACCAAGTACCAAAAAGTCAGCAGGATATTTAATCTTACCGCATAAAACTTCCACATCTCGAACAATACCAATTGGAGAAATAGTTTCTCTATTAGCCAGCTGAATAACCACATCAATATCTTCAAGTTCACAAGAATCAATTTCATGCATAATCTCCGTGTAAAGCTCATACGGAATAGCACTAACACTTGCACCAATATCACATAATCCATAATAACAATGATCACCAATTTTAACAGATAGCATAGGAACACTAGCTTGTTTGGGTTTATTAGGATGTGAGACAATATTAGAAGCATCTTCACAGAAAATAATATGACCATCCTCCACATTTTCAGTCACAAGATCTTTAACTATTGCAACAAAGAGGTTCAACTTTTATTTGTTCTTCAGGTTCTACAGGTTTCTTTTCACTTTTATGAACCGCACTATTTATAACAGAGTACTCTTTCATTTTAGCAGGGAAAGGAGTTTTTTCAATATAAGCTTCAGGAATAACACGATCAGCAGTTTCAACTACAACGCATTTATTAATAGATGAATCAATTTTATCTTTATACGGTTCATGATACTTATCAAAATTCTTCTTTGGCAATTCATAATGAGAGGCAAAAGCTTTATAAAGATTTACAGCAACTTGAGAATCAAGACCATATATAGCACTCATATTACGAAATTTATCAGTATCCATAAAAGTTTCAATGCATTTATAATCATAAATTATACCTGATTCTCTATCCTTGTCGTTCTCCCAACCTTCAGTATTTTCTTGGATCCGATCAAGAAGGTCCCTTTTAAACTCTTCTTTGTTGCGTGTAAATGATCCAGAACAAGAAGTATCCAGCAAGGTCTTGTCTTGAAAAGAAAGTCTTGCATAGAAATTATCAATAATAACATTACCAGGAAGCTCATGAATGGGGCATTTGAGCATTAAAGACTTCAATCTCCCCCAAGCTTGGGCAATACTCTCTCCATCATGAGGCCAAAAATTATATATGCGATTCTGATCCTTATGAATTTCACTTGGAGGATAGAACTTAGAATAAAATCGGGGCACAATATCATTCCATTCAAGAGAATCCCCATTATCCAGTAATTTATACCAATGCGCCGCCTTACCGGACAGCGACAAAGAGAATAGTTTCTTCCTCACTTCATCCATAGCAATACCTGCACATTTGAATAACCCGCATAATTCATGCAAAAACAGTAAATGATCACCGGGATGGACAGTTCCATCCCCTTCATAGCGGTTATCCATAACACGTTCAATAATTTTCATAGGTATTTTATATGGTATCACTTCCTCACCTGGCGCCTCATCCACTACCGTTGCAGTAGTAGTAGATTTCCCAAATAGAAATTGAAGAGAAGATCTCTCCATAATGACTTATAGCAGCATGCAGAAATAAAATCAGCACAACAATAAAGGTTTTCCTTACCAATTCCACTTACCAATAGCGCTTCACTCCCCGGCAACGGCGCTTTAAAATAGTCTTGATGACCCACAAGTATAGGGGGTGTATCGTAGTATCTTCGATAAGTAAGAATGTCGATCCCAACGAGGAGCAGAAGGTGTTGACAAGCAGTTTCGATGAAGGATTCACCGTAAATGCTCACGTACAAGTATTCAGGGGGTTTGATGTAACAGTTGAATAAAGTACGAGTATGTAAAGTGCGAGAGTAATAATTGCAGCGAGTGGCCCAATCCTTTTTAGCACAAAGGACAAGCCGGTTTGTTTACTTATAATGACCAAACGTTCTCGAGGACACACGGGATTTTAGTCTAGTGCTTTCGCTACATACGGCTAAATAATCTTCATTGTTGTGATAAGTGTTGTGTGGGTGAACCTATGCTAATGTACTGCCCTTCCTAGGACTAATACATACTTGTGATTATACCCCTTGCAAGCATCCGCAACTACAAGAAAGTAATTAAGAATTAAATCTAACCACAGCCTTAAACTCTGAGATCCTGCGATCCCTCCTGCATCGATATACCAACGGGGGTTTAGGTTTCTGTCACTCCGGCAACCCCGCAATTGGCAAACGAGTACAAGATGCATTCCCTAGGCCCATAAATGGTGAAGTGTCATGTAGTCGACGTTCACATGACACCACTAGAAGAATAACACCACAACTTAAATATCACACCATTGAATATTACTCAACCATAGTTCACTACTAACATTTAGACTTCACCCATGTCCTCAAGAACTAAACGAACTACTCACAAGACATCATACGGAACATGATCAGAGGTGATATGATGATGAATAACAATCTGAACATAAACTTGGTTCAATGGTTTCACTCAATAGCATCAACAACAAGTAGGAATCGATACCGGGAGAGTTTCCCCTATCAAACAATCAAGATCAAACCCAAATTGCTACGGCGGTGACGGTGTCCAGCGGTGATGACGGCGGTGATGATGGTGGAGATGATGATGATGGTGATGGCGATGATGTCCAGCTCGATGACGGTGACGATGGCGTCGATTTCCCCCTCCCGGAGGGAATTTCCCCGGCGGATTCCTGCCCGCCGGAGAGCTCTTTTCTCTCTGGTGTTCTCCGCCCCGCAGAGGCGGCTGTAACTCTTCGCGAGGTACCCTATGTGGCTTAGGTCTTCGGGACGAAGGGTTTGGCGAAGAAAAGGAGGCGAAAAGGGTCGTGGGCCCCCCAGACCATAGGCCGGCGCGGCCAGGGCCTGGGCCGCGCCGCCCTAGGGTGTGGGCCCACCCTGGCTGCTCCTGGCTCCTCCTTCTGGCTTCCTTCGTCATCTTGAAAAATAGGATTTTTGGTATAATTTCCTTCCAGAGTTGATCTTCCGAAATATTGCGTTCTGACGGTGCTTTTTCCAGCAGAATCCTGGCTCCGGTGTTCGATCCTCCAATAATGATGAAACATGCAAAATAGATGAAATAACATAAGTATTGTGTCCCAATATGAAATATATCAATGAATAACAGCAAATTATGATATAAAATAGTGATGCAAATTGGACGTATCAATACCCAGCTTCCGGTGTTTTAGGGATAATATTTCCCCTTGTGTCGATCGTCATGAAAGACATGTCGAGGTTTTGAACCAGATGCTCCCTTTCTGCTTCGGGTATATTTTGCAGTCGAGATCTTGCTCTCCTTCGAGCCTCTCTGTGACTATCTCCCGAGGTTCCTGATCGTCGGCTTAGTTCTGCTCTTCGCCTACTTGACGCAGAAGCTGCCTCCTTTCTCCTGTTCAAGGAAGCTGTTTGTTTTTCCAGTTCCCTACTCATGCGAGCAAGTCTATATTGATAAGCTTGTAACTCTTCTGTAGTAGCAGTTGTGGTCATTGGTTCTGAACCGTCCATGGCTCTTGCGGCTCTATCCCATGCTGCTTGCGGGAGTTGGACTCTTTCACGAGGTGAAGACCCGACATATTTAGTACCTAGGCCTCTTCTGAGATCAGCGGGATTGACGTATGGGTTTCCCAAATCGTCGAAAGCGTCTGACGTCTCTGGTGCTGCTCGGCTTGCTTCCTCGATTGCATAGACTTGATGATATTTTGGGTGTTGGTTTTTGTCAGGATTGGTGACACCATCATAAAGATTGGTGAAGACCTTTCCAAAGGCAGCAGATTTGTCGATGAAGTTGAAGCTGACGACGCTATCGGAGTTGCTGCTTATAAAGGAGTCCGCAGACGACCCGAAGGATGTGTCGCTGAAGACCTTGGCGAGCTTTCCGCTTGCCTTGGTGTTGACGAAGCGTGGCGATGAAAGCTCTTCCTCGCTTGATGAAAAGTCAGAATCGATCGCTGAAAATTCCGACGTGATCGGAACTTCGAGACGATAAGATCCCTCCTTGTTGATGCTAAATCGGAATTTTCCGAACGTCATGACGATGGGCTCCTCCAGATACGCACATGCATCCAAACGGGAGGGCGGGTGAGGAATAAAATCGACTAGATCAGTTTTTTCCTGTTTACCTCGATCCATCGCATTGCTTGCTACCGACGAAGTCGACGATTCTGGACGTGCCATCGAGATCAGCTCCTTGCAACCTCTAAATCCCACAGACGGCGCCAATTGAAAAGGGATTAACTTGTCAATGCCTACGGATTGTAGACTAGGGTTTAGTTAGATGTAGAGGGCAAGTAGATCTCGAAGGTTTCAGCCGAAAAGTACTCGACGAATATAAAACTAGGGTTGTGTTGACAGTAGATTCGATCCTTTCTTTGTCCCTCGACTCCCCCTTATATAGGAGGTGGAGCCGAGGGTTTCATAATACACAAGTTGTACAGAGTCCGGGAGGGTTTCCAACCCGTCCCGCAAGATTACAAGTATCCTTTCCTAATACAACTCTAGACTTCCTTAGTAGTATCTTGGGCTTCCGAATCTTCTTATCCTTCGGGTCGTGGGCCTTCAGTAAACCCCGGGTACTATCTTCGGCAGGCCCATTGGGGATGCCTATGTCACCCAGTCTCTACATAACCAGGATGCACACAGCCGTTCGAAGGTCTATCATGTAGCAAAAATAAAGTGACATCGAAAGGAAAAAAGCCAACTAGTTTATAGCACCATTGGCTTCGATCATACGGCTATGCAGCCATCCATGTTGGGAAATAAACTCTTTGGTCGTATTCTCCAACCATGTAGACACCTCCGTAAAGAGGTCTCTATCATGCAAACGCTGAAGTGACAGCCATGAACGGAGCAAAGCTGTACACCGGTAAATAACCTGCATAATTGAAGAATTTTTGTCATCAAAAACCTTATCATTTCTACATAGTCAAAGCGACCATGCAACCGCAATCGCTCCCACTCTGATAATCGTTTTGTACCTAGAACCCACCCCATTTAGCCAATTGTCAAAGATGTTTGCAATACTACGAGGTGGGTACAAGATAGAACCTATCTGAATGATTGACCATATAGATCTAGCAAGCCGACAGTTAAAGAAAAGGTGTTTAACAAGGTTATCTTTAGTAAGAATCACACGTCGACGAAGATACCATGCAAAGACATTTGTTTTTGGCGGAATCTTCATCTTCCAGATTTTTTTATTATTTACGACCGATTGAGATGGTATGCATAATGCTTTGTACATGGACTTACCGAGAATACACCATTCTTAGTGAGATTCCAACGGAATACATTAGTCCCCTAAACCAACTGGATTGGATCTAACCGCCGAAGCAGTTCATTCCAAGCATCTAGTCGGGGACCAAAAATATCTCGTCTGAACGTCATAGAGGGAGGAGAAGATTCAATCACCTTCTTCAGGGTATCTCCTTTATGACGGAAAATGTTGTACAAAGCTGGATACTGTTCGCGAAGAGTGGTTGTTCCCATCCATCTATCTTCCCAAAACCGTATCTCCGCCCCGTTCCTACTAAAGAATGAACCAAATTGGAAAAGGTGCTTTTTAGTTGCCATAATGCTAGCCCAAAAGTGTGAATCACCTGGTTTAAAAAAACTGAGAAATCTCCTTTAAGCCTAGATACTTTTTCCGCAGTAGTTGTTGCCAAACCCCGTCCTCTGTTAATAACCTGGCCAGCCATTTACCTAAGGCCATCTTCTTAACTTCAAGATCATGGACACGAAGTCCACCTTGATCTTTTGGACGGCAGACAACACTCCATTTAGTAAAACCGATATTTTTCTTCTCACTATCCCCTTGCCAAAAGAATCTTGATCGGAAGTAGTCTAATCTTTTCAAGACTCTTTTGGGTAACTGGAAGAAAGAAATCATATACAGTACCATATTTGTAAGTACTGAATTAATGAGGACTAACCTTTGAAAGGACATGGATGCCGCCTAGAGGGGGAATATGCGGTTTATTTTTTTTACGAATATGGCTTAACAAATGCGGAATAAAAGTAGGGTTTAATTTGTCAAGCACAAAACCTATATAACTAGGGTTCACCTATGTGCACCAACAACTTATGCTAAGCAATACAAACAACCATGTGATAGCAAGATATATAACTTCAAGCACGAAGGCTGTCACAAAGTAAAGTGCATAAGAAAAGAGCTCGGGTATAAGAATAACCGAGGTGACGCGTAGACAACGATGTATCCCAAAGTTCACACTCTTTCGAGTGCTACTCTCCGTTGAAGCGGTGTGGAGGACAAGTCACTCCAAACGTCACAAAGGCATCACCGTATTCTCCTCGAGAATTCCCAGGATGACCTCGATCCACTATGGAACCTTAGGATGGTCACCGAACCCGCACAAAGCTTGAGGCTATCTCCACAACTTAATTGGAGGCTCCCAATAAATCGCCACAAAGGCCTTGCCCTTGAGGAATCTCCACAACTTAATTGGAGGTCCCAAGAACACCACTAAGCCACAAAGCACAAAGATTGAGGCAATCTCCACAACTTAATTGGAGGCCCCAAGAATACCACTAAGCCACAAAGCACAAAGCTTGAAGCAATCTCCAAAACTTAATTGGAGGCCCCAAGAACACCACAAAGACCACTAAGCCATCTAGGGTCCAAAGAACCAAGAGGAACAAGCTTCGGGAACAAGCCCCCGAAGTAATATACTCACGAACTTTCACCTGCACGTATCACACGGAGAAGTCAAACCGATGCATCAAATGCAATGGCTAGAACACCACAAAGATGCTTAAATCCTTCTCTCTCAAATTCCAACAAAGCTACATAATCTATTGGGGGAATAAGATAGGAAGAACAAATAAGAGGAGGAACACCAAATTTCTCCAAGATCTAGATCTAGTGGGTTCCCCTCAAAAGGAGAGGGATTTGATTGGTGAAGATGTAGATCTAGATCCCCTCTGTCTTTCTCTCAAATAGATGCAAGATTCATGTGAGGGAGAGGGAGATAGCAAGCTCAAAGAAGGTCAAGAATGGGGGCAAAAAATGAGCTCTTGCGGATAAGAAACTTTCAGGAAGAAGACCCCCTTAAATAGGGTAAGAGAAATCTGCCCGTTATGCACAAAACTCGTAATTACCGGAACTTCCGGTCATTTGGAGCGGTACTACCACCCCCCGTAGTACCGACCAACTTCCATGTCTTCACATATCCATGATCACCATAAGAATGGCAAGGTTCAAGCCTATGATCTCTTATAGATGCTTATCTTGAACTTGCACTATATTTCTTCATTCTTCATCCTGCTGATGTCTTGAAGATACACATGAGAGATCACTTAATCTTCTTATTCAAGACACATTCTTCATCAATTTCTTATTATTGCAACGTTGAAGCCAACATATGCTTCAAGCATTGCCTATGGACAACTCCTACAAAATATGACTCAACACAAACATTAGTCCATAGGGTCTGTCATTAATTACCAAAACCACACATGGAGGTTCCATGCACTTTCAATCTCCCCCATTTTGGAAATTGATGACTGTAAGGGTATATTGCCCCTATGTGTGGTTTTGGTAATTAATGAAAAACCCTATGGACTAATGTTTTCATTGAGTTTATATGAAGGAGTATTCCATAGGTACTACTTGTAGTCCATGTGTTGGATTCAAGTATGGATGCCGTGAAGATAAAAAATATACCTTGAGTATTGGCATCAAGATCATCGATTTGAAGACATATATGTGATATGATCAAGAAGAAGAAATGAAGATGGAGTTCTTATGTGGAACTCAATATTAGCCATGCTCTAGCTTATGTGTTAAGCAATGAATGATCAAGATCTTGAGTGCTTGATTCCGAGTGAAGAATTCAAGATATGGCACTAAGTCAGTGTCATGATAGTCTCATAAGTTGAGCTATGGTTGACTAAGATTTAGAGCATATAAACAAATGAAGAATTCTTTATACACCTTGATACGTCTCCGACGTATCGATAATTTCTTATGTTCCATGCCACATTATTGATGTTATCTACATGTTTTATGCACACTTTATGTCATATTCGTGCATTTTCCGGAACTAACCTATTAACAAGATGCCACAGTGCCAGTTCCTGTTTTCTGCTGTTTTTGGTTCCAGAAAGGCTGTTCGGGCAATATTCTCGGAATTGGACGAAATCAACGCCAAACCTCCTATTTTTCCCGGAAGCGTCCAGAACACCGAAGAAGAGTCGGAGAGGGGCCAGGGGGCCACCACACCACATGGCGGCGCGGGCCAGGCCTAGGCCGCGCCGGCCTAGGGTGTGGCGCCCCCAGGTGCCCCCCTGCGCCGCCTCTTCGCCTATAAAAGCCCTTTCGACCTAAAAACGCAGTACCAATTGACGAAACTCCAGAAAGACTCCAGGGGCGCCGCCGCCATCGCGAAACTCCAATTCGGGGGACAGAACTCTCTGTTCCGGCACCCTGCCGGACGGGGAATTGCCCCCGGAGCCATCTCCACCGCCGTCTTCACCGCCATCTTCACCGCCATCGCTGCCTCCATGATGAGGAGGGAGTAATCCATCCCCGAGGCTGAGGGCTCCGCTGTAGCTATGTGGTTCATCTCTCTCCCATATACCTCAATACAATAATCTCATGAGCTGCTTTACATGATTGAGATTCATATGAGTTTTGTATCACAATTTATCTATGTGCTACTCTAGCAAAGTTATTAAAGTAGTTCTATTCCTCCTGCACGTGTGTAAAGGTGACAGTGTGTGCACCGTGTTAGTACTTGGTTTATGCTATGATCATGATCTCTTGTAGATTGCGAAGTTAACTATTGCTATGATAATATTGATGTGATCTATTCCTCCTACATATGCATGAAGGTGACAGTGTGCATGCTATGCTAGTACTTGGTTTAGTCTTTTGATCTATCTTACACTAAAGGTTACTAAAATATGAGCATTATTGTGGAGCTTGTTAACTCCGGCATTGAGGGTTCGTGTAATCCTACGCAATGTGTTCATCATCCAACAAAAGTGTAGAGTATGCATTTATCTATTCTGTTATGTGATCAATGTTGAGAGTGTCCACTAGTGAAAGTGTAATCCCTAGGCCTTGTTCCTAAATACTGCTGCGTTACTACTGCTTATCTTGTTTCTTGCGTTACTACTGCTGCAATACTACCACCATCAACTACACGCCAGCGAGCTATTTTCTGGCACCGTTGCTACTGCTCATACTTATTCATACCACCTGTATTTCACTATCTCTTCGCCGAACTAGTGCACCTATTTGGTGTGTTGGGGACACAAGAGACTTCTTGCTTTGTGGTTGCAGGGTTGCATGAGAGGGATATCTTTGACCTCTTCCTCCCTGAGTTTGATAAACCTTGGGTGATCCACTTAAGGGAAAACTTGCTGCTGTTCTACAAACCTCTGCTCTTGGAGGCCCAACACTGTCTACAGGAAAGGAGGGGGAACGTAGACATCAAGCACTTTTCTGGCGCCGTTGCCGGGGAGGAAAGGTAAAAGGTACTCACACTCCGGACCTCGGCTACCAAGCTATTTTCCGCCATTGTAAGTACTCGAAGCTATTTCCTTTAGATCCTGCAATTGCATCTTTTTGTTTCTTGTTTACACTAGTAAGGCATAATGGAAAACATCTGTGAGCTCTTTGTACTATTTCCTGAGTCAAGACATGAATGGTTTAATGCGAAAATTAAAAAACCCATGGAACATATTAGCATGAACACATTGAACACCATTGTTGCTAATGATATGGAAAATTCTAAGCTTGGGGAAGCTGGTTTTCATGATCTTTTTAGTCCCCCAAGCATTGAGGAGAAAATTTTCTTTGATGATACTTTGCCTCCTATTTATGATGATTACAATGATATTGGTCTTTTAGTGCCGCCTACTATGGAGAGTAATTTTTATGATGATTATACTATGCCTCCTACACTTGATGAGAATAATAATGATAGCTACTTTGTTGAATTTGCTCCCGCTATTACTAATAAAATTGATTATGCTTATGTGGAGAGTAATAATTTTATGCATGAGACTCATGATAAGAATGCTTTATGTGATAGTTATATTGTTGAGTTTGCTCATGACACTACTGAAAGTTATTATGAGAGAGGAAAATATGGTTGTAGAAATTTTCATGTTACTAAAACACCTCTCTATGTGCTGAAATTTTTGAAGCTACACTTGTTTTATCTTCCTATGCTTGTTACTTTGCTCTTCATGAACTTGTTTATTTACAAGATTCCTATGCATAGGAAGCATGTTAGACTTAAATGTGTTTTGAATTTGCCTCTTGATGCTCTCTTTTGCTTCAAATACTATTTCTTGCGAGTGCATCATTAAAACAGCTGAGCCCATCTTAATGGCTATAAAGAAAAGAACTTCTTGGGAGATAACCCATGTGTTATTTTACTATAGTACTTTGTTTTTATTTGTGTCTTGGAAGTTGTTTACTACTGTAGCAACCTCTCCTTATCTTAGTTTTGTGTTTTGTTGTGCCAAGTTAAGCCGTTGATAGAAAAGTAAGTACTAGATTTGGATTACTGCACAGTTCCAGATTTCTTTGCTGTCACGAATCTGGGTCCACCTCCCTGTAGGTAACTCAGAAAATTAAGCCAATTTACGTGCATGATCCTCAGATATGTACGCAACTTTCATTCAATTTGAGCATTTTCATTTGAGCAAGTCTGGTGCCATTTTAAAATTCGTCAATACGAACTGTTCTGTTTTGACAGATTCTGCCTTTTATTTCGCATTGCCTCTTTTGCTATGTTGGATGAATTTCTTTGATCCACTAATGTCCAGTAGCATTATGCAATGTCCAGAAGTGTTAAGAATGATTGTGTCACCTCCGAATATGTTAATTTTTATTGTGCACTAACCCTCTAATGAGTTGTTTCGAGTTTGGTGTGGAGGAAGTTTTCAAGGGTCAAGAAAGGAGGATGATATACTATGATCAAGAAGAGTGAAAGCTCTAAGCTTGGGGATGCCCCGGTGGTTCATCCCTGCATATTTCAAGAAGACTCAAGCGTCTAAGCTTGGGGATGCCCAAGGCATCCCCTTCTTCATCGACAAATTATCAGGTTCCTTCTCTTGAAACTATATTTTTATTCGGTCACATCTTATGTGCTTTACTTGGAGCGTCTGTATGCTTTTGTTTTTGTTTGTGTTTGAATAAATGCTTGTGTGGGAGAGAGACACGCTCCGCTGGTTCATATGAACACATGTGTTCTTAGCTTTTAATTTTCATGGCGAAGTTTCTTCTTCGTTAAATTGTTATATGGTTGGAATTGGAAAATGATACATGTAGTAATTGCTATAAATGTCTTGGGTAATGTGATACTTGGCAATTGTTGTGCTCATGTTTAAGCTCTTGCATCATATGCTTTGCACCCATTAATGAAGAAATACATAGAGCATGCTAAAATTTGGTTTGCATATTTGGTTTCTCTAAGGTCTAGATAATTTCTAGTATTGAGTTTGAACAACAAGGAAGACGGTGTAGAGTCTTATAATGTTTTCAATATGTCTTTTATGTGAGTTTTGCTGCACTGGTTCATCCTTGTGTTTGTTTCAAATAACCTTGCTAGCCTAAACCTTGTATCGAGAGGGATTACTTCTCATGCATGCAAAATACTTGAGCCAACCACTATGCCATTTGTGTCCACCATACCTACCTACTACATGGTATTTTCCGCCATTCCAAAGTAAATTGCTTGAGTGCTACCTTTAAAATTCCATCATCACCTTTGCAATATATAGCTCATGGGACAAATAGCTTAAAAACTATTGTGGTATTGAATATGTAATTATGCACTTTATCTCTTATTAAGTTGCTTGTTGTGCGATAACCATGTTCACTGGGGACGCCATCAACTACTCTTTGTTGAATTTCATGTGAGTTGCTATGCATGTTCGTCTTGTCTGAAGTAAGAGAGATCTACCACCTTATGGTTAAGCATGCATATTGTTAGAGAAGAACATTGGGCCGCTAACTAAAGCCATGATCCATGGTGGAAGTTTCAGTTTTGGACAATATCCTCAATCTCATATGAGAAAATTATTAATTGTTGTTACATGCTTATGCATAAAAGAGGAGTCCATTATCTGTTGTCTATGTTGTCCCGGTATGGATGTCTAAGTTGAGAAGAATCAATAGCGAGAAATCCAATGCGAGCTTTCTCCTTAGACCTTTGTACAGGCGGCATAGAGGTACCCCTTTGTGACACTTGGTTAAAACATGTGCATTGTGATGATCCGGTAGTCCAAGCTAATTAGGACAAGGTGCGGGCACTATTAGTATACTATGCATGAGGCTTGCAACTTGTAAGATATAATTTACATGATACATATGCTTTATTACTACCGTTGACAAAATTGTTTCATGTTTTCAAAATAAAAGCTCTAGCACAAATATAGCAATCGATGCTTTCCTCTATGGAGGACCATTCTTTTACTTTCATTGTTGAGTCAGTTCACCTATTTCTCTCCACCTCAAGAAGCAAACACTTGTGTGAACTGTGCATTGATTCTTATATACTTGCTTATTGCATTTGTTATATTGCTTTGCATTGACAACTATCCATGAGATATACATGTTACAAGTTGAAAGCAACCGCTGAAACTTAATCTTCTTTTGTGTTGCTTCAATGTCTTTACTTTGAATTATTGCTTTATGATTTAACTCTTGTGCAAGACTTATTGATGCTTGTCTTGAAGTGCTATTCATGAAAAGTCTTTGCTTTATGATTCACTTGTTTACTCATGTCATATACATTGTTTTGATCGCTGCATTCACTACATATGCTTTACAAATAGTATGATCAAGGTTATGATGGCATGTCACTCCAGAAATTATCTGTGTTATCGTTTTACCTGCTCGGGACGAGCAGAACTAAGCTTGGGGATGCTGATACGTCTCCGACGTATCGATAATTTCTTATGTTCCATGCCACATTATTGATGTTATCTACATGTTTTATGCACACTTTATGTCATATTCGTGCATTTTCCGGAACTAACCTATTAACAAGATGCCACAGTGCCAGTTCCTGTTTTCTGCTGTTTTTGGTTCCAGAAAGGCTGTTCGGGCAATATTCTCGGAATTGGACGAAATCAACGCCAAACCTCCTATTTTCCCCGGAAGCGTCCAGAACACCGAAGAAGAGTCGGAGAGGGGCCAGGGGGCCACCACACCACATGGCGGCGCGGGCCAGGCCTAGGCCGCGCCGGCCTAGGGTGTGGCGCCCCCAGGTGCCCCCCTGCGCCGCCTCTTCGCCTATAAAAGCCCTTTCGACCTAAAAACGCAGTACCAATTGACGAAACTCCAGAAAGACTCCAGGGGCGCCGCCGCCATCGTGAAACTCCAATTCGGGGGACAGAACTCTCTGTTCCGGCACCCTGCCGGACGGGGAATTGCCCCCGGAGCCATCTCCACCGCCGTCTTCACCGCCATCTTCACCGCCATCGCTGCCTCCATGATGAGGAGGGAGTAATCCATCCCCGAGGCTGAGGGCTCCGCTGTAGCTATGTGGTTCATCTCTCTCCCATATACCTCAATACAATAATCTCATGAGCTGCTTTACATGATTGAGATTCATATGAGTTTTGTATCACAATTTATCTATGTGCTACTCTAGCAAAGTTATTAAAGTAGTTCTATTCCTCCTGCACGTGTGTAAAGGTGACAGTGTGTGCACCGTGTTAGTACTTGGTTTATGCTATGATCATGATCTCTTGTAGATTGCGAAGTTAACTATTGCTATGATAATATTGATGTGATCTATTCCTCCTACATATGCATGAAGGTGACAGTGTGCATGCTATGCTAGTACTTGGTTTAGTCTTTTGATCTATCTTACACTAAAGGTTACTAAAATATGAGCATTATTGTGGAGCTTGTTAACTCCGGCATTGAGGGTTCGTGTAATCCTACGCAATGTGTTCATCATCCAACAAAAGTGTAGAGTATGCATTTATCTATTCTGTTATGTGATCAATATTGAGAGTGTCCACTAGTGAAAGTGTAATCCCTAGGCCTTGTTCCTAAATACTGTTGCGTTACTACTGCTTGTTTACTGTTTTACTGCGTTACTACTGCTGCAATACTACCACCATCAACTACACGCCAGCGAGCTATTTTCTGGCACCGTTGCTACTGCTCATACTTATTCATACCACCTGTATTTCACTATCTCTTCGCCGAACTAGTGCACCTATTTGGTGTGTTGGGGACACAAGAGACTTCTTGCTTTGTGGTTGCAGGGTTGCATGAGAGGGATATCTTTGACCTCTTCCTCCCTGAGTTCGATAAACCTTGGGTGATCCACTTAAGGGAAAACTTGCTGCTGTTCTACAAACCTCTGCTCTTGGAGGCCCAACACTGTCTACAGGAAAGGAGGGGGAACGTAGACATCACACCTCAAGATAGTATGATAGAGTATGAGAAGATACAAGGTTGACCAATACAAAGACTGAAGAATAGATTCAAGTTTGGTCAACACATGAAGCATGAAGAATGTGCCACGTGAAGTCATGTGATATGGTAAGCCTTGTCAATTATTATTTATGAACTAACCCATCATATATGTGCCCTTGTGTTGTCTATGTGGGTTCGGTATCTTTCCATGGGCATGCATCAAAAGTGAGATCTCATATAGCCCATGAGGGGATGACATCAAGTGGTGATCGTCATCAAGGTTGAGTTGGGCAAGTTCAAGTTGAGCATCTCAAGAGGATCATATGCTTGAAGCTTGTCGTCCATTTAGTGATAATGGACATGTGAAGATGTGCATCAATGGAGATTTCCCATCATGTTGTATGGGGGAGCATTTGTGAGTCTTCACGAAGCAACAATGATCAAGTGAGGCATTCCGGCTTGAGTGGAGCTAGAAGAGTTATCATCAAGATCAAGCGGGATGCGCAAGGCAAATGTATTGCCTTGCTAGGTTTTCTTTTTTTACAAGTCTCAAGGTGGTTGTTGGGAGACCGAATTATAGGATAGATAGCCACACTATCAAGAGGGGCTTTCGGTTAGGTAACTTGATCACATCGTCTGAGGGAGCTCAATCCTTTGCATAATTTGCATATCCCTATTGTTTCTTGGTATTTCTCTGTGTGAGGTTTGATGACCCACAAGTATAGGGGGTGTATCGTAGTATCTTCGATAAGTAAGAATGTCGATCCCAACGAGGAGCAGAAGGTGTTGACAAGCAGTTTCGATGAAGGATTCACTGTAAATGCTCACAGACAAGTATTCAGGGGGGTTTGATGTAACAGTTGAATAAAGTACGAGTATGTAAAGTGCGAGAGTAATAATTGCAGCGAGTGGCCCAATCCTTTTTAGCACAAAGGACAAGCCGGTTTGTTTACTTATAATGACCAAACGTTCTCGAGGACACACGGGATTTTAGTCTAGTGCTTTCGCTACATACGGCTAAATAATCTTCATTGTTGTGATAAGTGTTGTGTGGGTGAACCTATGCTAATGTACTGCCCTTCCTAGGACTAATACATACTTGTGATTATACCCCTTGCAAGCATCCGCAACTACAAGAAAGTAATTAAGAATTAAATCTAACCACAGCCTTAAACTCTGAGATCCTGCGATCCCTCCTGCATCGATATACCAACGGGGGTTTAGGTTTCTGTCACTCCGGCAACCCCGCAATTGGCAAACGAGTACAAGATGCATTCCCCTAGGCCCATAAATGGTGAAGTGTCATGTAGTCGACGTTCACATGACACCACTAGAAGAATAACACCACAACTTAAATATCACACCATTGAATATTACTCAACCATAGTTCACTACTAACATTTAGACTTCACCCATGTCCTCAAGAACTAAACGAACTACTCACAAGACATCATACGGAACATGATCAGAGGTGATATGATGATGAATAACAATCTGAACATAAACTTGGTTCAATGGTTTCACTCAATAGCATCAACAACAAGTAGGAATCGATACCGGGAGAGTTTCCCCTATCAAACAATCAAGATCAAACCCAAATTGCTACGGCGGTGACGGTGTCCAGCGGTGATGACGGCGGTGATGATGGTGGAGATGATGATGATGGTGATGGCGATGATGTCCAGCTCGATGACGGTGATGATGGCGTCGATTTCCCCTTCCCGGAGGAATTTCCCCGGCGGATTCCTGCCCGCCGGAGAGCTCTTTTCTCTCTGGTGTTCTCCGCCCCGCAGAGGCGGCTGTAACTCTTCGCGAGGTACCCTCTGTGGCTTAGGTCTTCGGGACGAAGGGTTTGGCGAAGAAAAGGAGGCGAAAAGGGTCGTGGGCCCCCCAGACCATAGGCCGGCGCGGCCAGGGCCTGGGCCGCGCCGCCCTAGGGTGTGGGCCCACCCTGGCTGCTCCTGGCTCCTCCTTCTGGCTTCCTTCGTCATCTTGAAAAATAGGATTTTTGGTATAATTTCCTTCCAGAGTTGATCTTCCGAAATATTGCGTTCTGACGGTGCTTTTTCCAGCAGAATCCTGGCTCCGGTGTTCGATCCTCCAATAATGATGAAACATGCAAAATAGATGAAATAACATAAGTATTGTGTCCCAATATGAAATATATCAATGAATAACAGCAAATTATGATATAAAATAGTGATGCAAATTGGACGTATCAACTCCCCCCAAGCTTAGACTTCGCTTGTCCCCAAGCGAAACTGAGCTCGATAGACATGACCACATGTTTATGGAGTGAAGAGTCGATAAATAAAATACGGACAAGAAGCATCATATTCATTCACACAGGACATTATAGTAAACAACCTCTTATAACTCATATTGAAACAAGTATAAGGTAATCACAAGTAAAGGTGCATGAGAAATCATGATTGGTGATGGCAAACTTCGTTCTTGGTCAGAGAACAATTAACAGATTATATTTATCTCATTGAGCAGCGCTCTCATGTTAGAGTTTATAAGGCACAACTTGCATACTCAATCGTAATGGTCTACTCATAATCATTGATAACTTGCAAAGCTATATTCATTCAAGTAAAATTTGTACTAAACAAAGAAGAATAAAAGACATGATGTAGCAAATCACAATATAATGGTTTGATCACAACTACTCAAATGCTTGCTTGAGATGGAGGGAAATAGGTTACTGACTCAACATAAAGTAAAAGACAGGCCCTTCGCAGAGGGAAGCAGGGATTAAATCATGTGCTAGAGCTTTTTCAATTTTTGCAATCATATAAAGAGAATAAAAGTAACATTTTGAGAGGTGTTTGTTGTTGTCAACGACTGGTAGCGGGTACTCTAACCCCCTTGCCAGACAACCTCCTAAGAGCGGCTCCCATATTATTTTCATTTTGTGTGGCACTCCTTCCAACCTTTCTTTCACAAACCATGGCTAACCGAATCCTCGGGTGCCTGCCAACAATCTCATACCATGAAGGAGTGCCTTTTTATTTTAGCTTTATTATGATGATGACACTCCCCCCAACCTTTGCTTACACAAGCCATGGCTAACCGAATCCTTCGGGTGCCGTCCATCAATCACATACCATGGAGGAGTGTCTATTTAGTTTAATTAATTTGGGACTGGGAATCCCATTGCCAGCTCTTTTTGCAAAATTATTGGATAAGCGGATAAAGCCACTAGTCCATTGGTGGAAGTTGCCCAACAAGATTGAAAGATAAAACACCACATACTTCCTCATGAGCTATGAAACATTAACACAAATAAGAGATACTAAGTTTTGAATTGTTTAAAGGTAGCACATGAAGTATTTACTTGGAATGGCAGAAAATACCATGTAGTAGGTAGGTATGGTGGACACAAATGGCATAGGTTTGGGTTAAGGTTTGGATGCACGAGAAGTATTCCCTCTCAGTACAGGTCTTTGGCTAGCAAGGTTAATTAGCAAGCATAAGAGTCGAGGGAAACAAACAAATATACATGTGATAGAAACAATCATGCATCTTCCTTGTAAGTACAAACAATTTTAACTTCAGAATAATAAGCTATGAGCTAACAAGAAAGACAATGAAACATCTACATGTATTTCTCTTTTCTATTTAAACCTCAAAGTGTTGTTGCTATTGACCAATGCTAAGTTTGCCAAAACCAAATAGATTTATTCAATGCTCCCAAAGTGATACCAATACTAACAACAAGGTGAATCATATAGTAGAGATTGCAAACTAAAATAAGATGTGCAATATGTAAATGATAAGACTTCTCATTAATATTCCATAACAATAACTCACACCAAGGGATACATAGATAACCAACTAAAGGAGAGATACTTCCAAACGCAACCCATCTTATATGATAACTTCCCTACTCATGATATGATACTACTTGACAATAAAAGTAAAAGGTAGTGATAGTGTGATACCGCGGCACTCCCCCAAGCTTGGAACAAACCAAGGGGATGCCAATACCGATGATGAATTACTCCTGCGGTGATGGTGGTGATGAACTCCCGTCATCAAACTTCCAAGGAAGAGGCTCTCCATCAAGAAACGACATCTTGGTCTCGGGGATCCTGAAACTAGCAAAGACAGCTTATGTATTTAAACCTGTTTTCATACTCACAGTTCTGATTCTGAAAATCATAGAGTTGTGCTTGGAGCTTGTTGGTGGTGTCGTGAAGTGAGAGGATATCGCTCCAAAGCTTTGCAGTTTCCTTCTCATGTTCAACAATGAGTTCAGACACAATCCTGTGGAAAATATCCACCTCACGCTCAGCCATCTTCTTGTATTTGAAAACCTCTTGTTCTAGCTTCTCCATCCTGTCTTCCAGGCTTCCTTCTCCTTTAGGACCCTGGACATCCTTGACCTGCAGTTCTCCTTCAACGAGCAGCAACTCCTTGGGGTGCATCCTCAGCTCCTCCATGTACAAGTTGCCAACATCCTTGCTGGAGCTGTCCTTCGGGGTTTCCGACGAAGACATGATGGCTCTAGATCCGAAGCAAATCCTGGCAGAAACAACTCGAAACAAAACACGTCGAGAAAACGATATACGGACCTCCAGGGGTCTGGGGGGATTATATAGCAAAAATTTTCTCGACAAAAGGAAAGTACCAGATCGAACCAGAGTCGGAAAGGGGCGACGAGGCGGCCAAACCATAGGCCGGCGCGGGCCCAGGTCAGGCCGCGCCGCCCTATGGTGGCACCCCCTCGTGCGTCCTTTCCACTCCGTTTCAAACTCGTAATTTCTCATATTTTCCAAAAACAGCAAAAATATAGTTCGGAAAGTAAATTGCGTACTTTTCATTACCAGTACTGTTACCTATTCGAAGTCGAGTTCTGGCGGACTGTCAATTTGCCCTTTGATGTAGGCCTCCGGTGTTTCCACTTGAATAATATCAACATCAACATTATAAGAATCACCCGAGATATAATGCTTGAGTCTTTGTCCATTCACCACTTGCGTAGCATTGCCTTGGAGAGAGCTAATTTTGATTGCTCCTGAACGATACACCTCCTCGACAACATATGGTCCTTCCCATTTCGAGAGTAATTTCCCTGCAAAGAATCTGAGACGAGACCGATACAATAGGACTTTATCCCCAATATTAAATTCTCTTTTGATAATCCTCCTATCATGCCATTTTTTAACTTTCTCTTTAAAGAGTTTAGCATTTTCATATGCTTCACTTCTCCATTCATCTAGAGAACTCAATTGCAACAACCTCTTATCACCGGCAAGTTTAGGATCTTTATTTAATTCTCTAACAGCCCAATAAGCTTTGTGCTCTAGTTCTAGAGGTAAATGACAAGCTTTCCCATAAACCATTTTATAAGGTGACATTCCCATGGGATTTTTATAAGCAGTTCTATAAGCCCAAAGTGCATCCTTCAATTTACTAGCCCAATTCTTTCTAGTTTTATTAACGGTCTTTCCCAAAATAGATTTAATCTCTCTATTTGATAATTCTACTTGACCACTAGTTTGAGGATGATAAGCAGAAGCAATTCTATGATTAATACCATACTTAGCAAGAGTTTTTCTAAAACCTCCATGAATAAAATGAGAACCTCCATCAGTCATAATATATCTAGGTACTCCAAATCTAGGAAAAATAATATCTAAGAGCATTCTTAAAGAGGTCTCACCATCAGCACTTTTTGTAGGTATAGCTTCCACCCATTTAGTAACATAATCAACAGCAACAAGTATATGAGTGTTACCTTCCGAAGACGGAAAAGGTCCCATGCAGTCAAATCCCCAACAATCAAACGGTTCAATAACAAGAGTATAATTCATAGGCATTTCATTGCGTGCGGAGATATTACCAACCCTTTGGCATTCATCACAAGATAAAATAAACTTTCTCGCATCTTTGAAGAGAGTTGGCCAATAAAAACCTGATTGTAAAACCTTTTGCGCGGTTCTTTCTCCAGCGTGATGTCCTCCATAAGCACTACCATGACATTTACTCAATATTTCTTGTTGTTCATACTCAGGAACACATCTTCGCATAATACCATCCACTCCTTCTTTATATAAGTGTGGGTCATCCCAGAAATAATGCCTCAAGTCATAAAAGAATTTCCTCCTTTGCTGAGCTGAAAAGGTTGGAGGCAAGTACTTGGAAACAATAAAGTTAGCATAATCAGCATACCAAGGACTGTCTCGCGAGCTCACCTTTATTACAGCCAATTGTTCATTTGGAAAACTATCATTAACAGGAACAGGATCATAAGCAATATTTTCCAATCTAGACAAATTATCAGCAACAGGATTATCAGCACCTTTCCTATCTACAATATGTAGATCAAATTCTTGCAAAAGAAGTACCCATCTAATAAGCCTCGGCTTAGCATCTTTCTTTGTCATTAGGTATCTAATTGCAGCATGATCAGTATGAATAGTAACTTTTGAATCAACAATATAAGATCTAAATTTATCACAAGCAAAGACTACAGCTAATAATTCCTTTTCAGTTGTAGCATAATTTCTTTGAGCAGCATCAAGAGTTTTACTAGCATAATGAATAACATTCAGTTTTTATCTACTCGCTGTCCAAGAACAGCGCCTACAGCAAAATCACTAGCATCACACATAATTTCAAAGGGTAAGTTCCAATCAGGGGGTTCAACTATAGGAGCAGTTGTTAAGGCTTTTTTAAGAGTTTCAAAAGCTTCCTTACAATCATCATCAAAAACAAATGGTACATCTTTTTGAAGAAGATTAGTAAGAGGCTTTGAAATCTTGGAGAAATCTTTAATAAATCTTCTATAAAACCCAGCATGACCAAGAACACTACGAATACCTTTAACATCCCTCGGATAGGGCATCTTCTCAATTGCTTCAACTTTAGCTCTATCAACTTCAATACCTCTCTCAGAAATTTTATGTCCCAATACAATTCCTTCATTAACCATAAAGTGGCATTTCTCCCAATTAAGAACAAGGTTAGTTTCTTCACATCTCTGCAAAACTTTATCAAGGTTTCGCAAGCAACTATCAAAAGAATTCCCATAGACGGAAAAATCATCCATGAATACCTCTACAATACTTTCACAAAAACCATGAAAAATAGCAGACATGCATCTTTGAAAAGTAGCAGGAGCATTACATAAACCAAAAGGCATGCGTCTATAAGCATAAGTTCCATAAGGACAAGTAAAGGTGGTTTTCTCTTGATCTTTAGCTTTAACAGCAATTTGTGAAAACCCAGAATAACCATCAAGAAAGCAAAAATGAGTATTTTTAGACAATCTTTCTAGCATTTGATCAATAAATGGTAAAGGGTAATGATCTTTCTTAGTAACTTTATTAACTTTTCGAAAATCAATGCACATTCTATACCCTACAACTACTCTTTGAGGAATGAGCTCATCATTATCATTAGGCACAACAGTCATACCTCCTTTCTTGGGAACGCAATGCACAGGACTAACCCATCTACTATCAGCAATAGGATATATAATACCAGCTTCAAGAAGTCGTAATACCTCATTCCTTACCACTTCCTTCATCTTCGGAATTAGACGACGCTGAGGTTCAACAACAGGCTTTGCATCATCTTCCATATTAATAGCATGTTGGCATATAGACGGAGAAATCCCCTTCAAATCATCAAGAGTGTAGCCAATAGCGCCTCGATGCTTCTTCAATATTTCCAATAACCTTTCTTCCTCAATCTCTGAAAGCTTAGAACTAATAATAACAGGATATATTTTCTTATCATCAATATGAGCATATTTAAGATTATCGGTAAAGGCTTTAAATCAAAAACAGGATCTTCCTTTGGTGGCGGTGTTGTACCCAAATCTTCCACCGGTAAATCATGCTTGAGAATAGGTTGGCGAAGAAAAATTTCCTCAAGCTCATCTCTTTCTTTCCTAAAAATTTCGCTCTCGCTATCCTCCAAATGTTGCTACAAAGGATTATTAGGAACAAGAACAATAGATGCACATTGCTCCATTTTAAAATCATTACTAGGCAAATCAGCTTTATAAGGAGTTTTAGTAAATTTAGAGAAGTTAAACTCATAAGATTCACCAGCGAATTTAGTCAAAATTTTCTCTTTCTTGCAATCTATAATAGCTCCACAAGTATTTAGAAAAGGTCTACCAAAAATAATAGGACAATAATCACTAGCAGCAGAACCAAGTACCAAAAAGTCAGCAGGGATATTTAATCTTACCGCATAAAACTTCCACATCTCGAACAATACCAATTGGAGAAATAGTTTCTCTATTAGCCAGCTGAATAACCACATCAATATCTTCAAGTTCACAAGAATCAATTTCGTGCATAATCTCCGTGTAAAGCTCATACGGAATAGCACTAACACTTGCACCAATATCACATAATCCATAATAACAATGATCACCAATTTTAACAGATAGCATAGGAACACTAGCTTGTTTGGGTTTATTAGGATGTGAGACAATATTAGAAGCATCTTCACAGAAAATAATATGACCATCCTCCACATTTTCAGTCACAAGATCTTTAACTATTGCAACAGCAGGTTCAACTTTTATTTGTTCTTCAGGTTCTACAGGTTTCTTTTCACTTTTATGAACCGCACTATTTATAACAGAGTACTCTTTCATTTTAGCAGGGAAAGGAGTTTTTTCAATATAAGCTTCAGGAATAACACGATCAGCAGTTTCAACTACAACGCATTTATTAATAGATGAATCAATTTTATCTTTATACGGTTCATGATACTTATCAAAATTCTTCTTTGGCAATTCATAATGAGAGGCAAAAGCATTATAAAGATTTACAGCAACTTGAGAATCAAGACCATATATAGCACTCATATTACGAAATTTATCAGTATCCATAAAAGTTTCAATGCATTTATAATCATAAATTATACCTGATTCTCTATCCTTGTCGTTCTCCCAACCTTCAGTATTTTCTTGGATCCGATCAAGAAGGTCCCTTTTAAACTCTTCTTTGTTGCGTGTAAATGATCCAGAACAAGAAGTATCCAGCAAGGTCTTGTCTTGAAAAGAAAGTCTTGCATAGAAATTATCAATAATAACATTACCAGGAAGCTCATGAATGGGGCATTTGAGCATTAAAGACTTCAATCTCCCCCAAGCTTGGGCAATACTCTCTCCATCATGAGGCCAAAAATTATATATGCGATTCCGATCCTTATGAATTTCACTTGGAGGATAGAACTTAGAATAAAACCGGGGCACAATATCATTCCATTCAAGAGAATCCCCATTATCCAGTAATTTATACCAATGCGCCGCCTTACCGGACAGCGACAAAGAGAATAGTTTCTTCCTCACTTCATCCATAGCAATACCTGCACATTTGAATAACCCGCATAATTCATGCAAAAACAGTAAATGATCACCAGGATGGACAGTTCCATCCCCTTCATAGCGGTTATCCATAACACGTTCAATAATTTTCATAGGTATTTTATATGGTATTACTTCCTCACCTGGCGCCTCATCCACTACCGTTGCAGTAGTAGTAGATTTCCCAAATAGAAATTGAAGAGAAGATCTCTCCATAATGACTCCCCGGCAACGGCGCCAATAGCACAACAGTAAAGGTTTTCCTTACCAATTCCACTTACCAATAGCGCTTCACTCCCCGGCAACGGCGCCAGAAAATAGTCTTGATGACCCACAAGTATAGGGGGTGTATCGTAGTATCTTCGATAAGTAAGAATGTCGATCCCAACGAGGAGCAGAAGGTGTTGACAAGCAGTTTCGATTAAGGATTCACTGTAAATGCTCACAGACAAGTATTCAGGGGGGTTTGATGTAACAGTTGAATAAAGTACGAGTATGTAAAGTGCGAGAGTAATAATTGCAGCGAGTGGCCCAATCCTTTTTAGCACAAAGGACAAGCCGGTTTGTTTACTTATAATGACCAAATGTTCTCGAGGACACACGGGATTTTAGTCTAGTGCTTTCGCTACATACGGCTAAATAATCTTCATTGTTGTGATAAGTGTTGTGTGGGTGAACCTATGCTAATGTACTGCCCTTCCTAGGACTAATACATACTTGTGATTATACCCCTTGCAAGCATCCGCAACTACAAGAAAGTAATTAAGAATTAAATCTAACCACAGCCTTAAACTCTGAGATCCTGCGATCCCTCCTGCATCGATATACCAACGGGGGTTTAGGTTTCTGTCACTCCGGCAACCCCGCAATTGGCAAACGAGTACAAGATGCATTCCCCTAGGCCCATAAATGGTGAAGTGTCATGTAGTCGACGTTCACATGACACCACTAGAAGAATAACACCACAACTTAAATATCACACCATTGAATATTACTCAACCATAGTTCACTACTAACATTTAGACTTCACCCATGTCCTCAAGAACTAAACGAACTACTCACAAGACATCATACGGAACATGATCAGAGGTGATATGATGATGAATAACAATCTGAACATAAACTTGGTTCAATGGTTTCACTCAATAGCATCAACAACAAGTAGGAATCGATACCGGGAGAGTTTCCCCTATCAAACAATCAAGATCAAACCCAAATTGCTACGGCGGTGACGGTGTCCAGCGGTGATGACGGCGGTGATGATGGTGGAGATGATGATGATGGTGATGGTGATGGTGATGATGTCCAGCTCGATGACGGTGACGATGGCGTCGATTTCCCCCTCCCGGAGGGAATTTCCCCGGCGGATTCCTGCCCGCCGGAGAGCTCTTTTCTCTCTGGTGTTCTCCGCCCCGCAGAGGCGGCTGTAACTCTTCGCGAGGTACCCTCTGTGGCTTAGGTCTTTGGGACGAAGGGTTTGGCGAAGAAAAGGAGGCGAAAAGGGTCGTGGGCCCCCCAGACCATAGGCCGGCGCGGCCGGGGCACGGCCGCGCCGCCCTAGGGTGTGGGCCCACCCTGGCTGCTCCTGGCTCCTCCTTCTGGCTTCCTTCGTCATCTTGAAAATTAGGATTTTTGGTATAATTTCCTTCCAGAGTTGATCTTCCGAAATATTGCGTTCTGACGGTGCTTTTTCCAGCAGAATCCACGGCTCCGTGTTCGATCCTCCAATAATGATGAAACATGCAAAATAGATGAAATAACATAAGTATTGTGTCCCAATATGAAATATATCAATGAATAATAGCAAATTATGATATAAAATAGTGATGCAAATTGGACGTATCAAGGTTCTTGAGCTTGTTGCTAGCTTTTCAACAAGCCCAAGTTCATCGAAAACGGAATCCGCATGCATCTTCTATTGCGTTTTCGAGTTTCGACGTCTTTACCGTTTCTTGACATATGGAGACTACCTCTCTAGAATCATCTAAAAATATTCTGTGAGGAGTCTCCATATTTTTTGGGGTTCTATTTGTCGTTAACTTTCCAACAAAATTGGTTTCATGTCGAATCGGAGTTTGGGAGCATTTTCTCTTTAAAAAGAAAAAGAAAAAGGTTTTGGACTTTCAGGGGTCGTGCGGTTTCCGGTCCACATCCCGGTCCCGCCGAGCCTGCCACCGGCCTGTCTGGTGCACATCGACTACTGGGGTCGTGCGCACCGGCCCACTCCAGGGGGTGTCCTGGCCCATGTCTGGCACCCCGCCTGGCCGCCGGACCGGCCGGCCTAGCGCCCGGTCAACCGCCCCCGCCCCCCTCCCCGTCGGTTGGGCCCTTTTTGCTGTTGCGTGGCCTGCCTGCCCAGTTCGGCCTGTCAGCCGGCGCTGCCGGCCTGTGCGCCGGCCTGTCCGGAGCCCGGCCCGGTGGACCGACTGGCTGGCCGGCTGAGTCGTTCTTCTGCCCGATTTTCTCCCCAACGGCTCTATTTTTTCCTAGGCTATAAATATGCCTTGTTCCACCTTGGGCTGGGTTAGTTCTTCCACTCTCTCTCCTCCATTGTTGACTTTGAAGAACTTGCCCTATCTCTTGATTCCGCCCATGATTCTTGCTCATTCTTGAGGGATCTAAGAGAAGAGATCTAGATCAACAATCCCCACCAATTCATTTCTCCTCTAAGTGAGGGGAACCCTTTGGATCTAGATCTTGGAGTCATTTGTTGATTTCCTCCTCTCTAATCTCATCCTAGCATTTGTTGCTTTGGTGGGATTTGAGTGTGAAGGATTTGAACACCTTTGGTGTTCTTGATTTGCATCATTGCATATTGTTGAGCTCTCCACCACGATTAGTTCGAGTGAGAGATCGTGAGATTTTTGCTCTTGGAGGGTGACCTCCTAGTTGTCTTGGTTGGTGTCCCAGTGACCTCTTCGTTGAAGGTTGTGAAGGGACCCGGGCTTCTCCTTCGTGGTGCTTGTGAAGTGGTTGTGGAGCTTGCCATCTCCGGAGTGGAGGAAAAGCTAACCATAAGGAAAGGGGCTATTCCTTCGTGGGATAGGCTCGGAGAAGAAGGTGAGCCTTCGTGGCGTTGGAAAATCCTTCGTGGATCCCCACCTCTCCAAACGTGACATACCTTCTTACAAAGGAAGGGAACATGGGAATACATCTTCGTCTCTGCGTGCCTCGGTTATTTCTATACCCGAGTTTACTTTCCCTTGTGATAGCAATCAAGCTTGAAGTATTTATTATATCTTGCTATCACTTGTTGATCATATATATATATATATATTGTGCCTATCTTTCTTAGCTCCAGTTGTTGTTGTTGCACTTAGTTGAGCCTAGCATATTTAGGGTTTGTGCTTGTAAAATAAACGTTAGTTTAATTCCACATTCTTACAAGCCAAATCCGTAAGAGTTTTTAAAACGCCTATTCACCCCCCTCTAGGCGACATCTCATCCTTTCAATGACAATCTCTTTGCGAGAGTTTATATAAGGAATTAAGTAATAAACAAGTTGAATACATAGAGCAAACTCCCCATAATATATGCACGTGTGAATGAACTTGAATTTCATTGCATATATTGGAAATAAAAGCCTAGTGGAGTTTCCTCTAAATATTCAACCATGCAAAGCATCAAAGGGTAATGCTTAAGAACACAACACAAGCATAAAACCAAATTTCCTTAAACCCTCCAAACTTCTCCCCCATTGGCACCAATTGCTGAAATGGGCGAAAAAATCTAGAGAGGTCAGTATAGTGAGAGTTCCTCCATAAGGTGTGCATTTCTCATATTGTGAGTGAAATCAAATGCACGTATCCAATGATGAATACTTGGAGGGATTAAATCTATATCTAGGATCAAATATTGCAAAAAGATAACAAAGTCAAGAAGGAGCAAGCAGTCAAATGAACCAAAACGGAACCAAATGAAAGATTAATATAATGATACGAGGAAGAAGAGTACTCTAAACAATATAAGTAAGCTCCCCAAGGTTTGTGCACAAAGATAGACAATTTTTATTCGAATATAGGTGCACAAATATGGAATCATCACTCTCATAATATCATTCAAAGCAAAAGATACCAAGTGAGATAAAATCTTATAATCACCACAAAATAGTGCTTTAAATAAAATGAGAAAGCTCCCCAAGGTACATGCATAGATTAGATTGTTGCAATTAAATACAATATTCATAACATGGAATCCTCCCTCCCTCATTACCATCAATACACCTAAGAAATTAAACTTAACACTTAGAGCAAATAAATGGTTGAGCAATAAGTAAGAGATACCATAATAAGAGGCTCAACCAAAAGAATATGTGAGAGGCACGGCCAAGCATATTATAATACTAATACAAAGATGAGAAAATAACATCATCATAGTCTTCAAAGAGTGATTTTGCTTAGCATGACCAGACAACACATAACAATTAAATAAGATATCAAGTGGAGAATTATCATCTCTTATGTGTATAAGTTTCTCTAAGTAGACAATATCACAAAGATATTTATCCACAAAGAAACATGTACACACAAAATAGATACAAAATAATTAAAACACGATATCCAAAACAAAGTCATGCAATATACCAATAAGATCTTTGTTTTTTATCTTATTTTACATTAATGAACTTCATACACAAACACATCAAAGACATCACAAATATCAACAAGGGAAATAAGATATTTGGGATGCGTTGAGGAAAGAAATTTAAGTATCACAAAGAAAGGATACCAACACAAATAACTCAATTCGCACTTTCTTAAAAATTGCAAATGTAAGAAGATTGATGAATTGATATGTAATAATTTGGTGGATAAACATATTTGGGATGGGTGAATCATGACATGATTTTATATACTTCCAACATATGTGCTCATCTTAATTTAATCACATTAGCAATAAAGAGGTTTCATTAAGACCTTTGAAGAAGCACAACATTTGCAAATATGGATTTTCATGCCAAGATGCAACCATAAAGGTTGCAAACCATAAACATATGCATGGGAAGATACTTGTTACCGAGATAGTATTGGTGTGGATGTAGTAGATATGAATTTGTTGATCATCCTAGCTTGCCTCAAATAACCATTGGGTGACCACTTCTTCCCAAGAGTGAGACAAGTATCCAATGCATCATCATTGTACTTATATCTAATAAAACACTAGAAAAGTTCAAGTAGATAAAAGATCCATAAGATAAATGAAGACACATGGGAGTCAAAGGAAAAACATTTTCATGGCAAGAAATGAGGCAATTAAACACAAGAGCCAATGTAAAGATGATCAATACATATCTACCTCATAATAGATTTCCAATTGTCCTATGACAAGTGGTATTAGGAAATATTTCCCGGTGGTAGTTTGCAAGTGTATCCACGATCATATTTACAACAAATAAAGCATATGGAAAATAATAGGAATTAAACACCATGCCAAGAGTGATTTTCTTGATAGCCTCAAACAGTTAAACAATCATGGTAACCTATGATTAGAATAACTTAAAGCAAATGGTTTTCCAATTTTTAAATGTATAAGTCCACATTTCAGGTAAATCTTACCAAGAATATATCTCACACACAAGATCCACAAAGATAATAGCAATGAAGCCATTAGAGAAAATTGGAACTTGTATGAGCAAACATGCCACATAGGAGCAAGATAATTTACAATCAATACTATGTGACACAACTTCAAATATACACATTTTCATGGCTTGTAATATGCACAAAGCATAATACTCCCCATAATGTGATAAATAATTTATGTTCACAAGAGGAAAATAAAATCCAACTAGAGATAGTTAATGGACTCTAGAATTTGAATTTCTCATGAGGATGACATACCACATAGAAACTAGATAATATTTCAATATAAATTCTAAGTGATATTCCTCATGTACTCACATTGTTAGGATTGTGAAATTCCGAAAGGCATATCACTTCCCCAAAATGGGATATATAGTCCATTAATCACTCACAAGAGCCATATTAGATACAATAAGATGCAAGGAGGCTCCAACACAAACCGAAATACATGATGTGCAACCCAACATACATAGACTTGATTTCTCAAGATAAGCAAGTAGGAAGCACGACATATACAAACACATTCTAGGAACACAACTAACACATGCAAAGGAGCGAGTAACTTTCAATATAAATGAGTTGAGCACATGTTACCGTAAGGAGGAACATTGGATATTTGATAGAAGTGAGATAATCCAAATGACTTGGCTTGAGACAATATAATTAATGGAGGTCCCTTAATTCTTTATAATGTAGCCAAGTCTCCAATGCCCTCCAACAAACACATATCGATCAAGTTTTGGCTTGTTTGTCCCCACCCAGCAACCGGCTTGTCCCAAATAAATTTAACCATGTCCGAGAAGCCATCCCGATTAAGCCATTGATGCTGTCCAGGACTGGCGCGCTGTTGACGAGGGAGGAAAGCTTGTTCCTTCAGGTCCCCGGCAACGGCGCCAGAAAATAGCTTGATGTCTACTTCCCCCTCCTTTTCCTGTAGACAGTGTTGGGCCTCCAAGAGCAGAGGTTTGTAGAACAGCAACAAGTTTTCCCTTAAGTGGATCACCCAAGGTTTATCGAACTCAGGGAGGAAGAGGTCAAAGATATCCCTCTCATGCAACCCTGCAACCACAAAGCAAGAAGTCTCTTGTGTCCCCAACACACCTAATAGGTGCACTAGTTCGGCGAAGAGATAGTGAAATACATGTGGTATGAATATATATGAGCAGTAGCAACGGTGCCAGAAAATAGCTTGCTGGCGTGTAGTTGATGGTGGTAGTATTGCAGCAGAAGTAACACAGTGAAACAGTAAACAAGCAGTAGTAACGCAGCAGTATTTAGGAACAAGGCCTAGGGATTAAACTTTCACTAGTGGACACTCTCAACATTGATCACATAACAGAATAGATAAATGCATACTCTACACTCTTGTTGGATGATGAACACATTGCGTAGGATTACACGAACCCTCAATGCCGGAGTTAACAAGCTCCACAATTCAATGTTCATATTTAAATAACCTTAGAGTGCATGAAAGATCAATTCGACTAACCAAGTACTAACATAGCATGCACACTGTCACCTTCATGCATATGTAGGAGGAATAGATCACATCAATACTGTCATAGCAATAGTTAACTTCGCAATCTACAAGAGATCATGATCATAGCATAAACCAAGTACTAACACGGATGCACACACTGTCACCATTACACCGTGCAGGAGGAATAAAACTACTTTAATAACATTGCTAGAGTAGCACATAGATAAATTGTGATACAAAACACATTGCAATCATAAAGAGATATAAATAAGCACCTCACTATGCCATTCATCAGTGAATAAGTATTCTGTGAAATATAGCCTAAGAGACCCACACGGTGCACACACTGTCACCTTTACACATGTGGGACAAGGAGTCTCCGGAGATCACATAAGTAAAATTCACTTGACTAGCATAACGACATCTAGATTACAAGCATCATCATATGAATCTCAATCATGTAAGGCAGCTCATGAGATTATTGTATTGAAGTACATAGGAGAGAGATGAACCACATAGCTACCGGTACAGCCCCGAGCCTCGATGGAGAACTACTCCCTCCTCATGGGAGCAGCAGCGGTGATGAAGATGGCGGTGGAGATGGCAGCGGTGTCGATGGAGAAGCCTTCCGGGGGCACTTCCCCGTTCCGGCGGCGTGCCGGAACAGAGACTCCTGTCCCCCAGATCTTGGCCTCGCGATGGCGGCGGCTCTGGAAGGTTTCTGTGGGTTTCGTCGAACGCAATAGGGTTTTCGCGATGGAGGCTTTAAATAGGCGAAGAGGCGGCGCAGGAGGGCTGAAGGGGTGGCCACACCATAGGGCGGCGCGGCCTGGTCCTGGGCCGTGCCGGCCTATGGTCTGGGGGCCCAGTGCCCCCCCTCTGGTCCTTCTCGTGTGTTCTGGATGATTCCGGTGAAAATAGGAACCTGGGCGTTGATTTCGTCCAATTCCGAGAATATTTCGTTACTAGGATTTCTGAAACCAAAAACAGCAGAAAACAGGAACTGGCACTTCGGCATCTTGTTAATAGGTTAGTTCCAGAAAATGCACGAATATGACATAAAGTGTGCATAAAACATGTAGATAACATCAATAATGTGGCATGGAACACAAGAAATTATCGATACGTCGGAGACGTATCAGCATCCCCAAGCTTAGTTCTGCTCGTCCCGAGCAGGTAAAACGATAACAAAGATAATTTCTGGAGTGACATGCCATCATAACCTTGATCATACTATTTGTAAAGCATATGTAGCGAATGCAGCGATCAAAACAATGTATATGACATGAGTAAACAAGTGAATCATATAGCAAAGACTTTTCATGAATAGCACTTCAAGACAAGCATCAATAAGTCTTGGATAAGAGTTAACTCATAAAGCAATAATTCAAAGTAAAGGTATTGAAGCAACATAAAAGAAGATTAAGTTTCAGCGGTTGCTTTCAACTTGTAACATGTATATCTCATGGATAATTGTCAACATAGAGTAATATAACAAGTGCAATATTCAAATATGTAGGAATCAATGCACAGTTCACACAAGTGTTTGCTTCTTGAGGTAGAGAGAAATAGGTGAACTGACTAAACAATGAAAGTAAAAGAATGGTCCTCATAGAGGAAAAGCATCGATTGCTATATTTGTGCTAGAGCTTTGATTTTGAAAACATGAAACAATTTTGTCAACGGTAGTAATAAAGCATATGTATCATGTAAATTATATCTTACAAGTTGCAAGCCTCATGCATAGTATACTAATAGTGCCCGCACCTTGTCCTAATTAGCTTGGACTACCGGATCATCGCAATGCACATGTTTTAACCAAGTGTCACAAAGGGGTACCTCTATGCCACTTTGTACAAAGGTCTAAGGAGAAAGCTCACATTGGATTTCTCGCTATTGATTATTCTCAACTTAGACATCCATACCGGGACAACATAGACAACAGATAATGGACTCCTCTTTTATGCATAAGCATGTAACAACAATTAATAATTTTCTCATATGAGATTGAGGATATATGTCCAAAACTGAAACTTCCACCATGGATCATGGCTTTAGTTAGCGGCCCAATGTTCTTCTCTAACAATATGCACGCTCCAACCATTAAGGTGGTAGATCTCTCTTACTTCAGATAAGACGGACATGCATAGCAACTCACATGATATTCAACAAAGAATAGTTGATGGCGTCCCCAGTGAACATGGTTATCGCACAACAAGCAACTTAATAAGAGATAAAGTGCATAATTACATATTCAATACCACAATAGTTTTTAAGCTATTTGTCCCATGAGCTATATATTGCAAGGTGAAGAATGGAATTTTAAAGGTAGCACTCAAGCAATTTACTTTGGAATGGCAGAAAATACCATGTAGTAGGTAGGTATGGTGGACACAAATGGCATAGTGGTTCGCTCAAGTATTTTGGATGCATGAGAAGTATTCCCTCTCGATACAAGGTTTAGGCTAGCAAGGTTATATGAAACAAACACAAGGATGAACCGGTGCAGCAAAACTCACATAAAAGACATATTGTAAACATTATAAGACTCTACACCGTCTTCCTTGTTGTTCAAACTCAATACTAGAGATTATCTAGACCTTAGAGAAACCAAATATGCAAACCAAATTTTAGCATGCTCTATGTATTTCTTCATTAATGGGTGCAAAGCATATGATGCAAGAGCTTAAACATGAGCACAACAATTGCCAAGTATCACATTACCCAAGACATTTATAGCAATTACTACATGTATCATTTTCCAATTCCAACCATATAACAATTTAACGAAGAAGAAACTTCGCCATGAATATTATGAGTAGAAACTAAGGACATACTTGTCCATATGCTACAGCGGAGCGTGTCTCTCTCCCACACAAGCATGATGTAATCCAATTTATTCAAACACAAACAAAAATAAAAGCACACAGACGCTCCAAGTAAAGCACATAAGATGTGACCGAATAAAAATATAGTTTCAAGAGAAAGAACCTGATAATTTGTCGATGAAGAAGGGGATGCCTTGGGCATCCCCAAGCTTAGACGCTTGAGTCTTCTTGAAATATGCAGGGATGAACCACCGGGGCATCCCCAAGCTTAGACTTTTCACTCTTCTTGATCATAGTATATCATCCTCCTCTCTTGACCCTTGAAAACTTCCTCCACACCAAACTCGAAACAAACTCATTAGAGGGTTAGTGCATAATCAAAAATTCACATGTTCAGAGGTGACACAATCATTCTTAACACTTCTGGACATTGCCCAAAGCTACTGGAAGTTAATGGAACAAAGAAATCCATCCCACATAGCAAAAGAGGCAATGCGAAATAAAAGGCAGAATCTGTCAAAACAGAACAGCCCGTAAAGACGAATTTTAAAATGGCACCAGACTTGCTCAGATGAAAATGCCCAAATTGAATGAAAGTTGCGTACATATCTGAGGATCACTCACGTAAATTGGCATAATTTTCTGAGTTACTTACAGAGAATTAGGCCCAGATTCGTGACAGCAAGAAAACAGTTTCTGCGCAGTAATCCAAATCTAGTATTGACTTTACTATCAAAGACTTTACTTGGCACAACAAAACACAAAACTAAGATAAGGAGAGGTTGCTACAGTAGTAAACAACTTCCAAGACACAAATATAAAACAAAGTACTGTAGCAAAATAACACATGGGTTATCTCCCAAGAAGTTCTTTCTTTATAGCCATTAAGGTGGGCTCAGCAGTTTTAATGATGCACTCGCAAGAAATAGTATTTGAAGCAAAAGAGAGCATCAAGAGGCAAATTCAAAACACATTTAAGTCTAACATGCTTCCTATGCATAGGAATCTTGTAAATAAACAAGTTCATGAAAAGCAAAGTAACAAGCATAGGAAGATAAAACAAGTATAGCTTCAAAAATTTCAGCACATAGAGAGGTGTTTTAGTAACATGAAAATTTCTACAACCATATTTTCCTCTCTCATAATAACTTTCAGTAGTGTCATGAGCAAACTCAACAATATAACTATCACATAAAGCATTCTTATCATGAGTCTCATGCATAAAATTATTACTACTCCCAACATAAGCATAGTTATTCTTATTAATTGTAGTAGGAGCAAATTCAACAAAGTAGCTATCATTATTATTCTCATCAAGTGTAGGAGGCATAGTATTATCATCATAAAAATTACTCTCCATAGTAGGCGGCACTAAAAGACCAATATCATTATAATCATCATAAATAGGAGGCAAAGTATCATCAAAGAAAATTTTCTCCTCAATGCTTGGGGGACTAAAAAGATCATGAAAACCAGCTTCCCCAAGCTTAGAACTTTCTATATTATTATCAACAATGGTGTTCAAAGCGTTCATACTAATATTACTACCAGCATGCAAATAAGATTCCATAGGTTTTTTAATTTTCGCATCAAACAATCCATGTTTTAAATCAGGAAATAGAATAAGAAGATCATTCTTGTCCATTATGCCAAACTAGTGTAAACAAGAAACAAAAAGTTGCAATTGCAGGATCTAAAGGAAATAGCTTCGAGTACTTACAACGGCGAGAATAGCTTAGTAGCCAAGATCCGGAGTGTGAGTACCTTTTACCTTTCCTCCCCGGCAACGGCGCCAGAAAATACTTGATGCTGTCCAGGACTGGCGCGCTGTTGATGAGGGAGGAAAGCTTGTTCCTTCAGGTCCCCGGCAACGGCGCCAGAAAATAGCTTGATGTCTACTTCCCCCTCCTTTTCCTGTAGACAGTGTTGGGCCTCCAAGAGCAGAGGTTTGTAGAACAGCAGCAAGTTTTCCCTTAAGTGGATCACCCAAGGTTTATCGAACTCAGGGAGGAAGAGGTCAAAGATATCCCTCTCATGCAACCCTGCAACCACAAAGCAAGAAGTCTCTTGTGTCCCCAACACACCTAATAGGTGCACTAGTTCGGCGAAGAGATAGTGAAATACAGGTGGTATGAATATATATGAGCAGTAGCAACGGTGCCAGAAAATAGCTTGCTGGCGTGTAGTTGATGGTGGTAGTATTGCAGCAGAAGTAACACAGTGAAACAGTAAACAAGCAGTAGTAACGCAGCAGTATTTAGGAACAAGGCCTAGGGATTAAACTTTCACTAGTGGACACTCTCAACATTGATCACATAACAGAATAGATAAATGCATACTCTACACTCTTGTTGGATGATGAACACATTGCGTAGGATTACACGAACCCTCAATGCCGGAGTTAACAAGCTCCACAATTCAATGTTCATATTTAAATAACCTTAGAGTGCATGAAAGATCAATTCGACTAACCAAGTACTAACATAGCATGCACACTGTCACCTTCATGCATATGTAGGAGGAATAGATCACATCAATACTGTCATAGCAATAGTTAACTTCGCAATCTACAAGAGATCATGATCATAGCATAAACCAAGTACTAACACGGATGCACACACTGTCACCATTACACCGTGCAGGAGGAATAAAACTACTTTAATAACATTGCTAGAGTAGCACATAGATAAATTGTGATACAAAACACATTGCAATCATAAAGAGATATAAATAAGCACCTCACTATGCCATTCATCAGTGAATAAGTATTCTGTGAAATATAGCCTAAGAGACCCACACGGTGCACACACTGTCACCTTTACACACGTGGGACAAGGAGTCTCCGGAGATCACATAAGTAAAATTCACTTGACTAGCATAACGACATCTAGATTACAAGCATCATCATATGAATCTCAATCATGTAAGGCAGCTCATGCGATTATTGTATTGAAGTACATAGGAGAGAGATGAACCACATAGCTACCGGTACAGCCCCGAGCCTCGATGGAGAACTACTCCCTCCTCATGGGAGCAGCAGCGGTGATGAAGATGGCGGTGGAGATGGCAGCGGTGTCGATGGAGAAGCCTTCCGGGGGCACTTCCCCGTTCCGGCGGCGTGCCGGAACAGAGACTCCTGTCCCCCAGATCTTGGCCTCGCGATGGCGGCGGCTCTGGAAGGTTTCTGTGGGTTTCGTCGAACGCAATAGGGTTTTCGCGACGGAGGCTTTAAATAGGCGAAGAGGCGGCGCAGGAGGGCTGAAGGGGTGGCCACACCATAGGGCGGCGCGGCCTGGGCCTGGGCCGCGCCGGCCTATGGTCTGGGGGCCCAGTGCCCCCCCTCTGGCCCTTCTCGTGTGTTCTGGATGCTTCCGGTGAAAATAGGAACCTAGGCGTTGATTTCGTCCAATTCCGAGAATATTTCGTTACTAGGATTTCTGAAACCAAAAACAGCAGAAAACAGGAACTGGCACTTCGGCATCTTGTTAATAGGTTAGTTCCAGAAAATGCACGAATATGACATAAAGTGTGCATAAAACATGTAGATAACATCAATAATGTGGGATGGAACACAAGAAATTATCGATACGTCGGAGACGTATCAGCCATCCAAGTTCAAATTTGAACGGATGTCTACGTTGCGACAATGGCGTCTTAGTAGATAATATAATTGGAGTATGCTCTGACAAAGCTTCAATCCGAGGAAGAACTCGTAGAGAGACTAGAGGGAATTGAAATTCCCAATCCGAGTCCATCAATACTCGATCTAATTTTTCGCATGTAAGCTTCGGGAGACTGTTTGCCCAAGTAAACTGTCTCTCAGACATTGTAAACTCTCTCAAATCCAGACTATCGATAACAACATTGAATAAGAAAGGCTAATGGGTGTCAAATCTTCCCCTACTCTTCTCATGAGGGTATCTAAGCAAATGAAAATCCCCACCTATAATGATAGAGTGTGGATTGTCCTTTGCTCGGTTAACCAACTCTCGAATAAAAGCAGGCTTATCAACATCCTAGGCAGCACCATAGACAGAAACCAAACTCCATATGAAGTTATCAGACTTATTCCGGATGTGAATTTTAATATGAAAATCACCTCCGAAATTATCCAAAATTCCCATAGTCGCAATTCGGATCCCAACTAACAAGCCACCAGAACGCCCCGAGGCGGGCGGGATACCCAAACAAAGTCCTCCCTGCCTGAAAGGCGATTTAGAAAACTTGTTGAATAATTCCGTTTGCCCATCTCGGAGATAGCAACAAAATCTAAAGCATGTTCCCGAATACTTTCAGCAATGTGTAAGTGTTTAGCCAAGTCCTTCAGACCTCTGCTATTCTTAAACATGCCATTCATTTGGAAACAATAGAAGATTTAGTCACCTTAACCTTTTTATTAGTCCATGGATTACGTTTAATAGAGCAAAGTTTGGATTTTTGTTTAGCTGCTTGTAATTCAATACATGATCCCAACGCATCGTCATCCAAACCAACCTCCGATACCTCTCTAACTAGATGCGTGAGTAGATGACTGTCTGAGACGGTGTACACTTCCTCCTCCTCCTCATCATCATCAGATAGAGAGGTATCCGACTTGCTCGAAACCGTATGAGTTGAGTCTATCAAACTCCATACGTCTAAAAGCATTAGCCGAAACAGAAATATAACTAACAGAATTACCCAATGAAAGACCCACAGTATTAAGCTTGTAAGCCATAATAGGTGTTGGGAATGATAAAAACGACTTAGAACTCTTAGCAATACCTGAGTAGTCGAGGTTCGACTCCGTCTTACGCTGCATGGCCTTTGCCATCGAGTCCTCGTCTGTGATCACCGCACCATCGTGGCCAACTCCATGGCGAGCACTACGCCGAGAGGGTGTATAGGCCGCTGCCGACGTAGGCCACATAGGCACAACGGGTCTAGGGGAGGTAGGTGTCGTGGAAGACCCTCCTCTAGCAGCCACTGCCAGCGGCGACGAAGCCACACTGAAGCTCGTATGAGGCAACGCCGGCTGCCCCAGCTGACTCCACGATGTGCATAGGAGGAGGATGTGGTGAAGTAGAGCCTCCTCCTCCGCAAGTAGCGTCGACCGAAGACACCATCCCGGCCACATGAGAGACGGACGCGGGGACGACATCGACATGAACCATGTCAACTGGGGCCACCGGTGGAGCCTCCTCCAGACGCGCCCGAGCAGCCAGATCCAGTCCAACTGATGGAGGGGGCAAGGTCGAATTAGAAACCCCTCCTCTGGCCGATGGTGAGGCGGCCACCATGGCATCCTCTACCCGGCGCGGCTGGGCAGCAGCCACCACTGCGTCGTCCACCCGACTAGGCTGAGCCAGAACCGCACGAGGGGGTGTGATCGAGGAAGACCCTCCACGTGTCGGCTCTACCTCGACATCCCGCCCCTAAGTAGGGCTAGGTGCAGCAACCTCCGGAGAAGCAGCTGCCGCACGTCTAGCCGCAGCGGGAGAAACACGGCCGGGAGTACATACCCGTCCCCTAGCAGGTCTGTTCGAGCGAGAGTGCACCAACATAGAGAGAGTGAGAAGACTGTTGACTATCTGGTACCGGGCAATCATAAGACGTCGCATCAAGAGCCATGCGCAAAGCTTCCGTGGACACACGAGGGCTGACGGACGAAGATGAGCGACCCTCCAAAGAAGGACTAATTTCTCGTAACTTCTTCACCTCCTCGATTGCATTCGGAGTCTGCGGATTCGGGTTGGAGGGCGTGACAACAATAAGAGAGGCCACAGTGTGAGCTGGCCCTGGCGCCAAAGTGCTAGCGCCTGCCTGTTGAATATGCAAAGACCTAGTACCAGATGACCCCAGTCTAGAGTCAGAAGTGTCCATAGCATCATCCCCGGCATCAGGAGCCCCATCACCACCCTCATCTGTATCATCCTTCTTCACACAGATCAAAGGAACAAAATCCGGTTCTGGCATATAGTCAGTTGGTTCCCTACGAAAGCGGAACTCAAAAGTCTTGAATTTGACTACAGCATCAGCTTTAGCTATCGGGCGTGCCTCATCAAAAGGATCCCCAAGAACCCCAGCCTGAAGTATGGCCACCTGAATACGCACCACCGCTCTCCGTCTCAGACTCATAAGGTCAACATCCACAGTTTTCCCAACTAGAGAACCCACAACCCACAGACCCAAGAACTAATGCAGAGTATGAGGCACCCCTTCCACATGCAACCACACTTTTTCTAAATCTGCCTTATGTGGAACCTCCGTAGACCGCCACACAGAAATAGAAATAGTGGAGCTGAAAGATGGCACCACCACCTGAATGCCATCCACTCTGTCAAGATCATCGAAAGAAGGGACAGAAACCAAGAACCACATGTCCATATGAGGTACCGCCTCCCACTTCCAATAGGGCAATTGGAACACCGGCGAGCCACCTACCGAGCAATCACATCCACTAGAACCACATCACCAGTGACCACTACAAACGCGATGGGAGACTGACTCGGAGCGTGATCCTCATTGACCACAAAGTCTAGAAAAGCAGTGAAGTATGTCTCCAAGAGCCAGACCCAGAAATTGCACTTATATAATCTGTTTTAAGATATTTTAGCATCTCCGAAGTTTGGTTCCATATTCCTTAGTAATCTATATAACACTAAATTGCATGTCTCATGATGTTGTTGTTCGTGGAAGATACTAGAGTAATTAGTTTTCATACTATGAAGGTTTAGTCTCAGCATGTTACGAGTAGATGCTGCACGATGTTGTCGGATTGTCGTGTAAACAGTGACATAGGTAGTAATATACACATCTGTATTGTGTCATTCATTATATTGTAAACTCATCTTATCTTGGTGTATAATGTTGTAACATAGCTACTACCTCACTCTATCTTCACTTATTGTCATGCCATATCACTAAAACATCTTGAGATGTGTGATATTACTCCTAGTATAAGAGCAAGAGCAATAGTGCAGCCATCAGCCAGCTATAGTAGCTTGTCATGTCATCTATAGTCGAGATATAGCTAACATGTACAATAGTGTGCTATAAAAGTGTAGTATTTTTACTATATAGGGCTCATTCATTACTCTCACAAAGTGCCAAGAAGCACGAGAGTCCACTTCTCTTTTCTCTCATAATCTCTCTCCTCTAACTAATCAAAAAATCTAATATTTTATTTTTTATAGATAGCTAACTGAAAAGTAGTCTAAGATTCAAACAACTAACATGGCTAGAACTCCATTACTAAAAGCCAGGTTTGCATGGTCCATTTAAACATCATTGAAAGTTGGTGAGTTGAATTACACAGTTTATCCCTGTCTTGGGCAATACTAGGAATAAAGTGATTTCCTTTTTTTGCTAGATTTTCCTGCCTGATTTTTTCGCACAACCAAGAAGAGCGTTGACTCTTTTATACGTGACATAATTTGGTGGTTTGTACATAAGGTGCACCAATAGAAGAACAAGAGTCGCCATTCATTTGATCCACTAGCCATTTGCTCTGCACGGCCCTGGTGTCGTGGTTGCTGGGATGCTGCTAACACGCCAACCGGGATGGGATCGGATGCACTGGCGCCACCACGATATGGTGAACTCCCTGTCTCTCTGACTAGGTTCCTAATTTCTGCAGCCTGGAAGTGTGAGGAAAAACATTGTTTTTTCTGACTGTGGAGTTGCCATCCCAGTCGTTATACCTCTAAGGGCATGTCCAACGGGACGATGTAAATGGACGCTGAGCGACCGTTTCCGCGTGATCGAAAATGCGTCTGGATCATGCTCCAGCGGGACGACGCAAAGTGACCGGGCCGTCCGCGGCGACGCAAACCTGGCCCAAATATGCGTCAGGTTTGCGTCTCCGCGGTCGCGGCGAGCGTTCTCCTTTTCTTACCCGGTACCGCAAGTCAGGGACAACGAAATCGAGCGGTTCGATTTGCTTCTTTTCCCCCTTCTTTGCTGCCCTAGTGCGACTCCACCACCCCAACCCCACCCGCCGCCGTCCCGCCGCAGCGGCGCAGTACTCGCCGTCGGCTCGGTTCTAGCCGCGCGGGAGAGCAGGATCGTAGTCGGGGTTGGCTTCGGCGCGTACCTGCTGCCTGTTTTGGGGCCAAATGTTGCCGGTTGCACCGCCCACGACCTGTTCGGTCAATTGTGCCGGTAGGTGTCTTACTCCTATTTTCGGCGCTATTGTGCGCGGCCATTGATCCACAGTTCGTACCCACGCAAATGGATATGTGACAGATGCTGGAAAAGTTCCGCACGGAGGAGTCTGATCAGTCCACACAGACATTGACAACTACTGCGGCCTCCATGATCCACGAGTTCAATTCAAACCAGGGGCCGGTGCACCGGGGCTCTGTCAAGGACCGCTCAAAAAACCTACCGCGCAACATAGTGGAAGGGTAGATCCGGCTCCACAAGGACTACTTCCACCTCACCGATCCGGTGTTCAAGGAAAAAAATGTTCCGGCACCGGTACATGATGTCAAGGGAGCTGTTCATGGTCATTCTACGGGGCATCAGAAACAACGACCCCTACTTCCAATGCAGGCTTGATGCAATAGGTGCGCTAGGCTTCACCTCCTATCAAAAATGCTCCGCGGCTATTCGCATGCTATCATATGGAATGGATGCTGATATATTCGATGAGTAACTTCGAATGGGTGAGAGCACCTGCCTTGAGGCCATGTACATGTTTTGCTGAACCGTGATTGCCGTGTTTGGACATCATTACTGTAGGGAGCCAACCGTTGAGGATACAAGGCAGCTGTTGTCTATCAACGAGTCGAGAGGGTTCCCAGGAATGATTGGCAGCATAGATTGCATGCACTGGGAGTGAAAGAACTATCCATTTGGATGACAGGGTCAGTACGGGCATGCGGAGGGACGAACTGTCATTCTTGAAGCCGGCATATCTCAAAATTTATGGATTTGACATTCATTCTTTGGCATGGCCGGTTCCAACAATGATATCAATGTGTTGCACCTATCACCAGTTTTCAACAGGCTCATGCAAGGCAAAGCTCGCCGGGTGAGCTACGAGGTCAATGGAAATGAATATGACAAGTCATATTATCTTGCTGTTGGTATCTACCCTGACTGGGCCACACTGGTGAAGACTGTCCGTAATCCAAACTTCGAGAAGACGAGGAGGTTTGCCAAGATGCAAGAGGTTTGCAGGAAAGATGTGGAGCGTGGATTCGGTGTGCTCCAAGCTGGGTGGGCAATTATCCGTCACCCGACAAGAACATGGTCGTTGCACCATGCATGAGGTGATGACATGCTGCGTGATCATGCACAACATGATCGTTGAGAACGAGAACCACTGGGAATTCCAAGGTGCGCTGGTTGCGCCACTCCCTGGGGCTTTATCTTGGAAGGACTATCTGCATATGAATGTAGAGTGACATCTGATTGAGCATGAGTGGGCATTGGCTAACCATGAAGACCATGCCTATAGAAATACCATCTTATTTTCATGTAGACTTTTTAAAATTTGGATGTAATAACTATGACTTCGTTGAAACTCTTTTATTTTGTTGTTTTCAAACATCATAATTCATGCCGACGCGGAAATACGTCGGGCCGCTGGAGGCACCCCAGATGCAAACGGACGCACGAACAAAAACGGTTTTTTTCACGTCCGTCACGCGACGGAAACGGATGCACGCGGACACCGACTTGCGTCACCCCGTTGGAGATGCTCTAACGACAACGAGTGTCACCACGATCACATGCGTATAAGGATACAAAAATTTCTTGGCTGTGGATTTGTATTACGTATGATAATTCGTACAGAAATGTTTCTTCTGGTCGTTGGGTGTATGGAGATCAGCGTTCAGTTCAGAAACTGGCGTCCAGACGAATATCGTTTGATGAACAGTGCATGGTTTGTCCTTCATGTTTTTTTTAGAACAGTGCATGGTTTGTCCTTCATTTTTTTTAGTCAAAGGTTGAAATCATTGAGACCACCCGAGGATGGCTTGTACAGATCACATGATGGGCTCGAGTAATAGCCCCATTATCTTGCTTCGTGCGCAGATTCCACCAGTGTGCAGTGCTCAATGGCTGGTCGATCTGGTCTAGATGTTCAGGCTGGATTTTGCACAGAAAGCATAAATTCTCTGTCCCGAATTTGACCTAGAGGATTACTCATTGCTCGTCCGTGTAATCTTGTCAAGGCTTGAATCAGTGGTGTTATGCTTGTTCGTTGGGCCGGCATGATGAGGCGATGCTGAGTAGGGAGTAGATTGCATGTACTGTAGATCAGTAGATGCACTGTACAGCTCGAGTCGTGAGATCAAATGATTGGCTGAATTCATGAGAGTGAGCGAGACAATTCGAGAGAAAGGTGGAGAAATATTAGAACGCCATATCCTATCCACATGTCAGACTCAGTCTCACGCAAGCAAGAGATCGACCAAAAACCAAATATAAATCTATTATATACTAAATCTATTATATACTAATCTATCTATTATATACTAAAAGCAAAACAAGAGTGTTTTTCGAGGCATTAGGTTGATCCACATCATTAGAAATATATTAATGCTTGGATCTAAAATCTATGGCTATGATTTAACAAAACTTACCGTAACATAATTCTGTTGTGAACGTAAACTGTACAATAACATAGTCACGTACCTGTTTCTTTTTTTTCCTGGGAACCCATCCTATTTATATCGTGTGGAATCCAACTTCAGATCCGGTGTTAGCATGTTCTCCAAATATCTCACGTATCTGTTTCTATTTTCTGGGAAAGAGTATGTCCTATTTATATCCTACAGAATCCAACTTCCCATACGGGTTAGTATGTCCCGTAAATATCTCTCTACTTGACACAATGTTCTTTAATCCCACTCTCCAAAAATCAGTTGAGGGCAAAAATATTTACCAACACCTCAAGTACATAAGCGCGTGTCCAGAAAAATTGTACCGATTGTTATTTTTAGAAAACTCTGAGTAATGCATTATACTGTATATTTCCTGACTCAAGTACATTAGATTGTGGTATATTTCTCGCAAAAAGCTGCCGAATGCAGGCGTATGTGCGAGATACTGTATATTTTCTGACTCAAGTACATTAGATTGCGGTATATTTCTCGCAAAAAGCTGCCGAATACAAGCGTACGTGACAAGAAATATACTATAAACCAATCGGTAAAAAAAAATGTTACGTACAATAATATAGTGTACGAAAGTAAACATATGACACTTAAACACAATATTAGGAGTACAAGATATGCCCGGCGTTGATATACACGATCGAGGATAATCTGCTCTAATAAGATTCACCTCATGTATCTATCTTAGGTAATAATTGGCCCGATGCTGTTTAAACCCATTACATATCTCTAACCGATACAACTACTCCACCGTCTCTTTCATAAAAAAAGTTAGAAAGAAATATAGTACATAGCGTACACGGAAAGAACTCCGTTGCGCATATAAGATCTGGAAAGCAATTTTATTTTGCCCACGCTAGCTGCGTCCGGCGCGGGTAAATCCAGTCTGTACATATAGACCCATGGCCGCCGCGTCTATTTAAAAAAATGCTAGCTAGCTATACTGAACGTGGTGGAAAATATATGACATGGTTTGAAGTATAAAATAATTAATATTTATAAAACTGAGTATACTGATGTATACAAGGAAAACACATTTTTAATTTGATTACATAACATGTAAATAGATACCAATGTTTCGAAAATATATTTTCTGTGTTATTTTTCCTGGAGGTTGCACGTTCATGTATCGAAGAGTTGGAGACTTTCTGTCACTAGAAAATACCATTAGCCGAACTAACTCCAGGTGGATTTCAACTCGGATCGAGGCATTCCGATTTGGCGATAAAGAACTTTGCCTTGAAGGTTTCCAAATTTTCTAAAAATATAACCATCGGTATATAAATTGACTATTAATATAAAGAAATATATAAATTAAGCTCAGGTTATATTACAATTCTATTTGTGTTTATTACATTTATCTAAAGGAAAATATTTGTATACAAAAAAATACACCAATTCGGAGTTGGAGTACGTGTTGATATTTAGAAAATACCATATTTTAGAAGAGTGTCATTTATTTTAAGTGGACATAGAGAATGAGACGAAGAAATATCCAAATAAAGCAATGAAATTTCTTAGTTAGTTGCCGTACCTATTAAAAAATGACAAGTTATTTTCTATTAATTGCATCACGAACAAATTACTTTTGTATTCTATTAAAAAACCATTCTTCTTTAAATCAAACATTACACATTAAAGATGATCCATACAACTTGGAATTCTTTTTCAAACAAACACTACAATAATGCCCTCACATTTGCGAGGGCCACCTTGCCATAAAATAATCTGCCAAATATAGGCATACGTGAGAGAAATATGTTGGAAGTCAATCGGTCAAAAAAACTCCAAAGCTGATCGATACGACTCGCTCCATTTGGAAATAAGTGTCGCAAATTTATTTGTCTAAACATGTTTTCGTATATAGATGAATATGAATTTAGACAAATCTATGACACTTATTTCCCAACCGTATGAAGTAGGACCCTAAGATTGCTTGTGGTAAAGTGGGCGGGACACAATGGTCGGAAGACAGTCTATATATTTAAGAAATGCGGTAGGAGAAATCCTTAGAAGATAGATTACATTTGTCAAACTACAAAGGAAAATGGGCAAGAAAAAATAAATATATGTGTGAATATTAACTAATGCATAAACAAAAAAACAAAAAATATGGAAGTTAAATTAACTTTCCATGGTTTTAAAAAATTGTATGGCAATTTGACTTGAAAGAGTAAGACCGTATAATTTTCGGACATTGAACTGACTAGCAATACTCTGCTAGCAAGATAGCCATCCAAATTTTCCATGCTACCGAGAAAAACAAGATAAAAAGGATGTCAATAGGGTTTTTACATGAAAAATATATATGAATATTAACTCATCAAAAAATATGAAAAACATAACATAGAAAAGATGAATTAGCCTTATAAGATTTTACTAAATCATGTGTGATGTTCAATTCAAAAAGTAGCACCGGTAGGTCACTGGACGTATGGTGGACATGGATACTTCTCACAAGGTAGACTTCCAGATTTTCCAAACTACCGATAAAAAGGGCCGAGCAAGGGAAACCTGGCTTCATCGATTAATGCACGATATAATTTCATCCATACCAGAACATCAATACTCATGTAGAGCCAATATGCCAAACGATTGATCTAGCCATTCATAACCTCTGAAGTTCCACACTAACATAATAAAATAACACCCTTACAAAATCTTAAAAGTATAATTATCTATATTAAACATTTGGTATGTATGGTCTGATATTTTAAAAGTGATTATACTTACATAAATAGAAGCAAATTTCAAAATCTAAAAAAAAATCCTGCATTTAGAAACATAATATTGCTTTGTAAGACTTACATATTTAGACATACACATTTAACAAAAAAATGGTGGTTGTAAAATGTATTATTTCGGTTACATAATGCGAATGCCCATGGATCTATAAATATAGTTCTCGGTCAATTTTGACACATAATTGACAATGGTCATCTCTCCAATGATACTAAAGATGATGCCCTCGCATAAATAATATTCCTTTCTTATTTAGTATATACAAGTAGACGTTTGCATCTCTGTCGTGTTTATGCAGTCTTTCTAATTAATGCCATTAATTTCCAGGTGTATGGCTTCTCTTGGGTTGTGATTATGGTCATGCTGCTAGTTATGAAGGTAATGTAATCAAGGAAAATATGATGGAGAACCCGGGTGTAGGCGCACCTGATTTCAAAAATTCGAAAAATGCTGCTTAAATATTTCAGAAAATTTTGAAACAGTTCACACACGCATATCTCTGCTCTGCATTTGTCCCGCTAATGCCAGTTCTTATTTAGTCAAGATTTTGTTTTGATGTCGGAAATTCAATTCGGCTCCCGGGTGCGTATGATCCCTCTACCAAAAAATCATATTTCGAAATGTCACAATATTTAGACAAAAAATCCTACATGTACATCTTCATAATATATGTGTGTTCGTCAAGTTTCATGAAAAACCAATAATTTTTGTGGTCTATGTAAAAAGGAGAAAGTTTATCTTGCGACAAGCATTATTTTCAGCACATAAATTTATCTTTTTTACACACGTCACATGATAAGTTGATTTTTTATGAAACGACTTTGTGAGCACGTAGCACGTGAAGATGTACGTGCAGATTTTTTGTTTCCATTTTTTTGAAATTTAAAATGTTTATAAGATGCATTTTAAAATATAGGTAGCATATGCACCCATGTTTCAAAACACCGCTCCCGTTTGATGTAGATTATTTAATAACTTGCAACTTAGTTCTTTTATGATGTTTAACCTCTTTTTCAGCCTAAAACACTCAGCTGTCATGGTTTAGAATGATGTAGAATATTTAATAACCTGCAACTTAGTTCTGCCTACATTCCGAACTCAAAAGGGCTGATCACTAGAAACCTGGTGCATGCATGTACGTAAAAGCCTGCTGCTTCACATAACATGAAACAAGCTTCGCATGTGTTTTCTCTATCTAAAATATATACTAAATATATTTTATAAATATGGATATATGTATAATTAAAATAAACCTAGAAATATCTGTATCTAGACAAAAGTAGACACTTATTTTAGCACAAAGAAAATACGACTCTTCACATAAAAATAGCTACTATTACTGCGTGATCGTGATGGGAGAAGAAGAGTCCCTACTATGCCGACCGGCTGAGCATCATGATATTCATGAGAACGTTGGTCTATTTAAGTTTTAATATATATTTTTTTAAAGGAGTGAAGGTGAGTTTTGTGTAAACTGATCACAGTAATACATGCTAGCTATACTAGACCACTTGCATATCCGATGGTTATGGCTCACACGTTACACCAGAATATCAGAAATACAAGGATAAGTGTAGAGTTTCAATTAAATGCTCGCGAGCTCCAGTTAACTTAGGATTTGAAAAATCAAAAAAGATATTTTAGTGTTTAAATATTTTTCTAAAAGTATTTACATGGAGATTTTCCAAATAATATGGAGAATTGCCAAATAACACATTGTGTTTTTGGCTACACAAAAATCACAAAACCATGGCTTTAAAAAGGTAAAAAATAACTCCAATTTTAAAATATTTGTCTCTTTTTATGGACCACATATGAAAATATTTTTCAATGAAAACAAGGGCGTACATACTAGACATGTATATGTACCCGTATATTTATATACCGATTTTTCACGAGAAGAAAATAAACTTTTGATTTTTTTTCTAAACCAATCTCACTGAACGTCGGAAGCCAAAATAAATTTTCCCTATATATCAATATTATCATATTTCTAAGACTGTTGTATTTGTTTAGCACGATTGTACATATAGGCTAAAAATATATGTTTGTTATATAAACTTTTTTTAGGTGGATGAATGGTACAATCCTATCATATTAATCCATTGCTATATAACAGTAACATTTTCTTTTTTCGTCATTTTTCTCTGAAATTCAGAAACAGAAAATGAGAGAAAAAACATGATTTTCTTTTCATAAGAACTCCATATCAAGTAATGCAACCAAGCTATCTATAGAATTACCGATAAATTATATGCACATATAATAATGTTTTCTCACACAGACAAGTGTCGAGGGCAACTTGTGTAAGATGAGCACGAGCACAAAATTTAGGGAACACAAATGCACGAAGTGGAAAAAAACATCAATTCGACACAACTTAAGTGTTTTTGTGAAAGAAAACATGCTAAGGACACATGTAAGAGTGTGTGGTGATGATGGATCAGTTTGTTCAATATATTTTATTTATATATAATAGATATATCCAATTATACATGTGAGCAAAAACTTAGCAAATATATACCAATTTTTTGCATCAATGATACCAACAAGAACATTGGATTATAACAAATAGTTGTGTGTAAAATGACAAATATGCATAGAGCTGCAGACCACCTACACCAGAGAGCATCACTAATTGATGATGTAAAGCCTTCGCAGATTGCAGCATACTTTGTAGGTGTCGCAGCTCCAACTTTTTGTGTTACATAAATGTCTTCGAGAAAATATAAACCACTACCATCCGATTTCCCTAAGAGATATTTCATTTTCTTTTGTTATTTCTATGCAACATACAAATATATTAATTTACAAAACCGAGATAAAGTTAACCAATACCAAAGTATGTATTTTCAAAAATAATTTCGTAATGAAGAAGATTAATAGACGGAAAAAAGGTTTAAATAATTTTAAACATTTTTTATATAGATGATGCCCTCGCAAAAGCAAAACAAGAGTGTTTTTCGAGGCATTAGGTTGATCCACATCATTAGAAATATATTAATGCTTGGATCTAAAATCTATGGCTATAATTTAACAAAACTTACCGTAACATAATTCTGTTGTGAACGTAAACTGTACAATAACATAGTCACGTATCTGTTTCTTTTTTTTCCTAGGAACCCATCCTATTTATATCGTGTGGAATCCAACTTCGGATCCGGTGTTAGCATGTTCTCCAAATATCCCACGTATCTGTTTCTATTTTCTGGGAAAGAGTATGTCCTATTTATATCCTACAGAATCAAACTTCCCATGCGGGTTAGTATGTCCCGTAAATATCTCTCTACTTGACACAATGTTCTTTAATCCCACTCTCCAAAAATCAGTTGAGGACAAAAATATTTACCAACACCTCAAGTACATAAGCGCGTGTCCCAGAAAAATTGTACCGATTGTTATTTTTAGAAAACTCTGAGTAATGCATTATACTGTATATTTCCTGACTCAAGTACATTAGATTGTGGTATATTTCTCTCAAAAAGCTGCCGAATGCAGGCATATGTGCGAGATACTGTATATTTTCTGAATCAAGTACATTAGATTGCGGTATATTTCTCGCAAAAAGCTGCCGAATACAAGCGTACGTGACAAGAAATATACTATAAACCAATCGGTAAAAAAAAATGTTACGTACAATAATATAGTGTACGAAAGTAAACATATGACACTTAAACACAATATTAGGAGTACAAGATATGCCCGGCGTTGATATACACGATCGAGGATAATCTGCTCTAATAAGATTAGTAATCACCTCATGTATCTATCTTAGGTAATAATTGGCCCGATGCTGTTTAAACCCATTACATATCTCTAACCGATACAACTACTCCACCGTCTCTTTCAAAAAAAAAGTTAGAAAGAAATATAGTACATAGCATACACGGAAAGAACTCCGTTGCGCATATAAGATCTGGAAAGCAATTTTATTTTGCCCACGCTAGCTGCGTCCGGCCGGTAAATCCAGTCTGTACATATAGACCCATGGCCGCCGCGTCTATTTAAAAAAATGCTAGCTAGCTATACTGAACGTGGTGGAAAATATATGACATGGTTTGAAGTATAAAATAATTAATATTTATAAAACTGAGTATACTGATGTATACAAGGAAAACACATTTTTAATTTGATTACATAACATGTAAATAGATACCAATGTTTCGAAAATATATTTTCTGTGTTATTTTTCCTGGAGGTTGCACGTTCATGTATCGAAGAGTTGGAGACTTTCTGTCACTAGAAAAATACCATTAGCCGAACTAACTCCAGGTGGATTTCAACTCGGATCGAGGCATTCCGATTTGGCGATAAAGAACTTTGCCTTGAAGGTTTCCAAATTTTCTAAAAATATAACCATCGGTATATAAATTGACTATTAATATAAAGAAATATGTAAATTAAGCTCAGGTTATATTACAATTCTATTTGTGTTTATTACATTTATCTTAAGGAAAATATTTGTATACAAAAAAATACACCAATTGGGAGTTGGAGTACGTGTTGATATTTAGAAAATACCATATTTTAGAAGAGTGTCATTTATTTTAAGTGGACATAGAGAATGAGACGAAGAAATATCCAAATAAAGCAATGAAATTTCTTAGTTAGTTGCCATACCTATTAAAAAATGACAAGTTATTTTCTATTAATTGCATCATGAACAAATTACTTTTGTATTCTATTAAAAAACCATTCTTCTTTAAATCAAACATTACACATTAAAGATGATCCATACAACTTGGAATTCTTTTTCAAACAAACACTACAATAATGCCCTCACATTTGCGAGGGCCACCTTGCCATAAAATAATCTGCCAAATATAGGCATACGTGAGAGAAATATGTTGGAAGTCAATCGGTCAAAAAACTCCAAAGCTGATCGATATGACTCGCTCCATTTGGAAATAAGTGTCGCAAATTTATTTATCTAAACATGTTTTAGTATATAGATGAATATGAATTTAGACAAATCTATGACACTTATTTCCCAACCGTATGAAGTAGGACCCTAAGATTGCATGTGGTAAAGTGGGCGGGACACAATGGTCGGAAGACAGTCTATATATTTAAGAAATGCGGTAGGAGAAATCCTTAGAAGATAGATTACATTTGTCAAACTACAAAGGAAAATGGGCAAGAAAACATAAATATATGTGTGAATATTAGCTAATGCATAAACAAAAAACAAAAAATATGGAAGTTAAATTAACTTTCCATGGTTTTAAAAAATTGTATGGCAATTTGACTTGAAAGAGTAAGACCGTATAATTTTCGGACATTGAACTGACTAGCAATACTCTGCTAGCAAGATAGCCATCCAAATTTTCCATGCTACCGAGAAAAACAAGATAAAAAGGATGTCAATAGGGTTTTTACATGAAAAATATATATGAATATTAACTCATCAAAAAATATGAAAAACATAACATAGAAAAGATGAATTAGCCTTATAAGATTTTACTAAATCATGTGTGATGTTCAATTCAAAAAGTAGCACCGGTAGGTCACTGGACGTATGGTGGACATGGATACTTCTCACAAGGTAGACTTCCAGATTTTCCAAACTACCGATAAAAAGGGCCGAGCAAGGGAAACCTGGCTTCATCGATTAATGCACGATATAATTTCATCCATACCAGAACATCAATACTCATGTAGAGCCAATATGCCAAACGATTGATCTAGCCATTCATAACCTTTGAAGTTCCACACTAACATAATAAAATAACACCCTTACAAAATCTTAAAAGTATAATTATCTATATTAAACATTTGGTATGTATGGTCTGATATTTTAAAAGTGATTATACTTACATAAATAGAAGCAAATTTCAAAATCTAAAAAAAAATCTCGCATTTAGAAACATAATATTGCTTTGTAAGACTTACATATTTAGACATACACATTTAACAAAAAAATGGTGGTTGTAAAATGTATTATTTCGGTTACATAATGCGAATGCCCATGGATCTATAAATATAGTTCTCGGTCAATTTTGACACATAATTGACAATGGTCATCTCTCCAATGATACTAAAGATGATGCCCTCGCATAAATAATATTCCTTTCTTATTTAGTATATACAAGTAGACGTTTGCATCTCTATCGTGTTTATGCAGTCTTTCTAATTAATGCCATTAATTTCCAGGTGTATGGCTTCTCTTGGGTTGTGATTATGGTCATGCTGCTAGTTATGAAGGTAATGTAATCAAGGAAAATATGATGGAGAACCCGGGTGTAGGCGCACCTGATTTCAAAAATTCGAAAAATGCTGCTTAAATATTTCAGAAAATTTTAAAACAGTTCACACACGCATATCTCTGCTCTGCATTTGTCCCGCTAATGCCAGTTCTTATTTAGTCAAGATTTTGTTTTGATGTCGGAAATTCAATTCGGCTCCCGGGTGCGTATGCTCCCTCTACCAAAAAATCATATTTCGAAATGTCACAATATTTAGACAAAAAATCCTACATGTACATCTCCATAATATATGTGTGTTCGTCAAGTTTCATGAAAAACCAATAATTTTTGTGGTCTATGTAAAAAGGAGAAAGTTTATCTTGCGACAAGCATTATTTTCAGCACATAAATTTATCTTTTTTACACACGTCACATGATAAGTCGATTTTTTATGAAACGACTTTGTGAGCACGTAGCACGTGAAGATGTACGTGCAGATTTTTTGTTTCCATTTTTTTGAAATTTAAAATGTTTATAAGATGCATTTTAAAATATAGGTAGCATATGCACCCATGTTCCAAAACACCGCTCCCGTTTGATGTAGATTATTTAATAACTTGCAACTTAGTTCTCTGTGGAAATTTGATTTCTGAACTCCAAATTTCTTGAGCCATACTTTTGCAGTGAGAATTTTATGATGTTTAACCTCTTTTTCAGCCTAAAACACTCAGCTGTCATGGTTTAGAATGATGTAAAATATTTAATAACCTGCAACTTAGTTCTGCCTACATTCCGAACTCAAAATTTCTTGAGCCATCCTTTAGCAGTGAGAATAGTACGAGTATGATATTTTATCTCCTTTTGAACCGAAAACACTCACCCAGTTGTCATGATTTCTCTTTGCAGACTGTGTCAGTCGGCAGGAGGAGGTTCAGCGCGGAGTTCCAGCTTGTTTTCCGGCTGATCAAGGGCTGATATTCATAACATTCATCTCCATCATCGTGATCTTAACAGCGATCGCTCACATGACAATTCTCGACATATTCGTCTGCATCCTGGCTTTCATGCCGACCGGATGGGGCTTGCTTCTGGTTAGTCACACGACTAGTCTGCTCTCGTCCACACGCCTTCTTATTTTTCTACCTCAGATCTGACTTTAGCATCCTCGACTAACTTTGTTAGATTGCCCAAGCGATCAAACCTGCTGTGGAGATGGTCGGGCTGTGGGGGTCGGTCAAGGCCCTCGCCCGCGGCTATGAGATCCTCATGGGGCTTCTCCTGTTCACGCCCATCGCATTCCTTGCCTGGTTCCCCTTTGTGTCAGAGTTCCAGACCAGGATGCTGTTCAACCAGGCGTTCAGTAGAGGCCTGCAGATCTCCCGGATCCTCGGTGGGCACAAGAAGGACCGAGCCACCCGGAACAAGGAGTAGATTCAGGGCTCGTGCTAGCTCCACCCGCCCATGACTCCTCTAGATTCTTCTGTGCGCTTTGAACTGGACTATGTTAAGTTAACGGAGTTGGAGACCGAGAGGTTGTGCTGTAGGCTACTGTAGTTGGTGTTCTCCATTGTAGGAGTAGATTCAGAACTGTAGTTAGCTCTGCAGGTGAGCATTAAGCCCTGTATGTAAAGCTCTGCAGCTGAAGCTTATTATGCAGTAATGTGGGAAATGCTGGAGCCTGGAAGTCATGGCATTTGGGTTTGATCAGTCCTTTGAGTCTGAGTGTCTAACCTGCCGCTAGTCTTGTCAGCTGGGATGAGAAAATTGAAGCTCTGTGCTTGGCTCAGGTACAGAGATCCTTATGGCACCATTTTCTTGCTAAGAAGTAAGAACACATTTGAAGGTCGTTAGGTATTACATTATCCTACGACCATGGCTGCATACAGATATAGGGGCCCTGGCGCTCATGCATAGATGGATCTCTTAAGCTCTTAGCCTCTTACTATATTATATGTAGGGCAAGAACATACGACCTGTGATTGCTTGGTAATATCTGAAGTAGCAGCACTGCAGTTTTTCTAACAGTGACATAACAAGTTAAAGTCTACTGCTGTAAGTTTACATTAGGAGAATTCTACTGATCAACACACCAGAATCTAGACTTCATGGGACTGTTATCTACTCATCTCCATCTCCTGAAACTGAACCGGGAGGGAGAAAGGTACAAAATGTTGTGTCTCCTACGCTTGGGTCACCGGACGGCAGTTCTACAAATGCACATATGATGAGGCCTAGCTTTAAATAATAAGGCCTGCCACTTGTGAACCAGATCCCAGTTTGGGACGCCCATGCTAAAATTTTCATGTTCGCCACTGGCTAGGGACGACAGAGAAAGATTATGTACTACATGCATGAACCTTACACTAAGTAAGGCATATCAAGTTGCAGGGAAGTCAAAAGCAGTTTTCTCACTTAATTTAGGAGTTTTTCTGCATGTTACTCTAAGCTTCGCATCTTCTATCCTTGACTTACCGAACTCAATTGTTTCGGCAGTACCTCAACTTGTGCATTGTGTTCTTCAGACTACAAGCTCTACCCAAAGTGGCAAACAAAGCTAAGAGTTTATTATAATCCAAAACAAGGTTTTATTAAGTTCTCTGCTGCGCACACTGATGGTCCATAAACATATATTTGCTAGCACTTATGAACTAGTTAGGTATTCCGTATTCATCCCAGTGCATTGTTAGACTATGTATTGTAGGCTATACGTATTGTATACAAACTCCTGTACCTATACCTGTATGATATATAAAAGCATAACAGCCGAACCCTATTGGGTATCGAGCACTGTTCCCAAACCCTAGTTTTGTCTAACATGGTATCAGACGACGCGTTCGATCCGCGCCGCCCCGCTTCCGCCTCCTTTGCTGCCGCCGCGTCGGCCTCTCCTGCTGCGCCGCCGCCCTCGTCCCTTGCGACGGCGTCACCCTTCATGGCGTCCGCGCCTCTAGCTTGGGCCTACCCTGCCGCCCGATCTCCTGCTGCTCCCGCAGCCGCCAACCCTGCACCTGCGCCATCTGCAGGTCCAACCTCGGGGGAGGTGCCGTCTTCCTCGACTGCGGCCCATGGCCGGCCTCCGCCCTACGACAGCTCTCCTGCTCAGGAGCCCTACCGCGGCGGGCCGTATCCAGCGCCCTACGTCGCGTCCCGCCCCGCGCCCTACGTCGCGCCCACGGCAGCGCCCTACGTCGCGCCTCATGCAGCGCCCTACGCTGCAGCTTCGGCAGCGTCCTATGGCGCGTATCCTGGCGCTTCCTACGAGGCCTATGGTGCGACGCCTCCTCGTCCTACCGCGTCCCATGGTGTGATCTCGCCGGCCAACTATGGATATCATCAACTGCAACAGTACCGTGGCCCGCCTCCTAGCGAGGTGCCGATGCCATACGGTGCTTCTCCACCTTATGAAGCAGTGCCGGCCGCACCATCTGCTGATCAAGGACCGTTCCACTTTGCCCATCTGGTGACGGTGAAACTTTCTGCGGACAATTACTTGCTGTCGCGTGCTCAGGTGTTACCTCTGATGCGTAGTCACTATTTGGAAGGATATGTTGATGGTTCCGATTCTTTCGGCCTCCGGTGGTGAAACTATGGTGCCCAATCCGGCTCATCGACGATGGGTTGCTCAAGACCAAGCAATTTTGGGTGCTATCCAGTCTTCGCTCACCCCCTCTATGGCCGGCATGGTCATCTTTGCCGCTACATCGCGAGATGCTTGGGCCACCATCGAGTCCAGCTTCTCCTCGCAGTCTCTGGCGCGCTCCTCGGCTATCCGTACTCAGCTTGGCGAGATAAAGAAGCATGACCTCTCTGTCACGGCCTTCTTCAACAAGGTTAAAGCATTGGCTGACACGCTCTCTTCTATTGGACAGCCGCTCCGCCCTGAGGAGTTTAAGACATTCATTTTCAATGGCCTTGATGAGGACTATGATTCTCTGGTGGAAAATATCAGTGGGCGAGAAACACCACTTCCTGCCCGTGATCTCTATGCTCGTCTTCTGAACACAGAGCAGCGTCTCTCTACTCGTCGATCCGTGGGATCTTACTCTGATGGATCCTCGGCCAATGCGGCTCATCGTGGTGGTCCTCGTGGTTCTAAACCTGCACCACCACCACCGTCCAACCAACAAGCCCGCCCGTCCGCCCCTGTTCCTCCTGTCACTGGGCACAAGCGGCTCTCTTGTCAAGCTTGTGGTGGTGGAGTTGAGTGTCAGCTTTGTGGTCTCGAAGGTCATTTGGCGTCTCGCTGCCACCGCCGCTTCAAGCGTGATTTTCTCGGCATCGGCTCGGCATCGGCAACAATGGGAAAGGCAACGAGAAACAGGCTGCTCTAGCGTCGCAGGACTCGGGGTATACTCCCTCTTATTCAGTTGATCCTGCCTGGTATATGGACACAGGCGCCACTGACCATCTGACAAGTCAACTTGATAAGCTTGCCTCACATCAGCCATATTCTGGTCCGGATCAGGTTCGCACTGCCAATGGGTCAGGTATGCACATCTCGCATGTTGGACAGGCATCTCTCCTTTCACACACCTCTAAAAAGCTTCGTCTCCTCGATATTCTACATGTTCCATCTGTCACCCGTACTTTGCTCTCCGTTCCTAAATTTACTCGCGACAATAATGTGTTTTGTGAGTTTCACCCTTTTCATTTTTTTGTTAAGGATCGGGCAATGCGGGACGTTCTTCTTAGAGGACGAGTTCGTCATGGACTATATGCTCTTGATGTGCCATCCACCTCTCAAGCTTTCAGTGGTGTCCGAGTTTCGTCATCTCAATGGCACTCTCGTTTGGGTCACCCGGCCACGCCTATTGTGCGCCATGTGCTCCATCGCTATGAGCTGCCCGTAGAATCGAGTAATAAGGAGTTCTTAGTGTGTGATGCCTGTTAGCAAGGCAAGAGTCATCAGTTACCTTTTTCTGTTTCGAGTCGTGTTGTCAAAGCGCCTCTTGAACTTGTGTATTCAGATGTATGGGGGCCTGCTCAAACTTCTGTTAGTGGTCACAACTATTATGTCAGCTTCCTTGATGCTTTTAGTCGTTTTACCTAGCTTTACTTGATTAAGCGCAAATCTGATGTGTTTCATGTCTTCATGCAATTTCAAGCACATGTTGAGCGTTTGTTGAATCACAAGATTATTCATGTTCAATCTGATTGGGGTGGTGAGTATCGGAATCTTAGTACCTTCTTTCAGAAACTTGGAATATCACCTCATGTGTCTTGTCCTCACACACATCAGCAAAACGGTGCTGCTGAACGCAAGCACCGTCACATTGTTGAAACTGGTCTTACATTGCTTGCTCATGCCTCTGTACCCTTTCGGTTCTGGAGTGATGCCTTTGTCACCGCGTGTTTTCTTATAAACAGGCTTCCAACACGACTCCTTCATATGAAAACTCCACTAGAAATCCTACTCCATGAAACTCCTGATTACTCTTTCTTCAAGGTTTTTGGTTGTGCTTGTTGGCCTCGCCTTCGTCCGTACAATCACCATAAACTTGAATATCGATCCAAAAAATGTGTGTTTCTTGGGTATAGTCCGCTTCACAAGGGGTATAAGTGTCTCCACATTCCGTCTAATCGTGTTTATATATCCCGTGATGTCGTCTTTGATGAGACTGTTTTCCCATTCTCCTCACTACCACCGCCTCTTGACACCACTACTACTTCCTTACACTCCTTTCCTGTGTTGCCTGCTCAATTTGTGGATGCTGCATATTCTCCTGCATTGTTGCCTAATCATGGTGCAGGGACTAGACGAGGTACTCGCCTTGAGCTTCTTGATGACCTGCCGGAGCCAGGAGTTCCGGATATGGCTCCGCTCACCTCGCCTACTGCTGCTGATCCGCTCGACGACGATCGGCCGTGCATGCCCCATGCACGACGATCTGAGGTGCCGGCCTCACCTGGCGTGGACGCGTGCGTCCCCCTGGCGCCCAGCGTGTCGCCCGCTCCCTGCACTGTTTCGCATGGGCCGTCTTCGCCTGGCTTGACCACTCCAAGCTCAGCGCCCGTCGCTCCAACTGAAGCTCCATCGCCACCTGTACCTGCTTCGCCCGTGGCTGCTTCGCCCGTGGCTGTGTCACCGTCTGCCACACCACCTGGCACAGCTTCTCCTGTGTCACAGGCTCCCCCGGTACCTGTACCAGCTCTGTTGCGTCCTCATACTCGCAGTAAGAGTGGTATCTTTCGTCCTAAAGAACGCACCGATGGTACTGTGGCCTGGCTTGCGGCGTGTGTTGCTCATCTCCAGGCTGATCCGACTGCTGAACCGCGGCACTTCCAGGCTGCTTTGGATATTCCTCACTGGCGTGCAGCCATGGAACAGGAGATCCAAGCACTCAAGAAGAATAATACATGGCGTTTGGTGTCACCACCAGCTGGTGTCAATATCATTGACTCCAAATGGGTGTTCAAGGTAAAAAAGCATGCTGATGGTTCGATTGAAAGATACAAGGCACGCTTGGTTGCTAAAGGCTTCAAACAACGTTATGGTCTTGACTATGAAGATACGTTCAGTCCGGTTGTGAAGCCCACTACTATTCGCCTTCTCTTGTCATTGGCTGTCACTAGAGGTTGGTCGCTTCGTCAGTTGGATGTTCAGAATGCGTTCCTTCATGGCGTTCTGGAAGAGGAGGTATATATGCGTCAGCCACCAGGTTTCATTGATCCTGTTGAGCCACATCATCTTTGTCGTCTTGTCAAAGCACTCTATGGTCTGAAGCAGGCTCCTCGTGCATGGCATGCTAGACTTGGTGCTGCTCTTCGTGCACATGGTTTTGTGTCCTCTACTGCCGACACATCTTTGTTTATCCTTCAGCGACCTCAGGTGACCATGTATATTCTGGTCTATGTCGATGATATCATTCTTGTCAGTTCTTCAGTTGTTGCGGCTGACAGGCTGGTTCTTTGTTTGGGAGCTGACTTTGCTGTCAAGGATCTGGGAAAATTGCATTATTTCCTTGGACTTGAGGTTGCTCATTCTGACAAAGGTTTAACTCTCACTCAGCAGAAGTATTCCCATGATCTCTTGCACCGTGCGGGTATGCTACAGTGCAAGTCTACTCCTACTCCTATGTCTGCTACAGACAAACTGTCAGTTTTTGATGGAGCGCTTCTTTCTTCTGATGATGCCACGGAGTACCGCAGCGTTGTTGGTGGTCTCCAGTATTTGCTTATTACTCGACCAGACATCTCTTTTGCTGTCAATCGAGTGTGCCAGTATCTCCATGCGCCACGTGATCCACATTGGTCAGCTGTTAAGAGAATTCTGCGCTATGTCTGTCACACTGCTTCTTATGGTCTGCATCTACAACCAGCGACTTCTGGTTTGCTCTCTGCCTTCTCTGATGCAGATTGGGCTGGTTGTCCTGATGATCGTCGATCCACGGGGGGACATGCAGTGTTCTTTGGTCCTAACTTGATAGCATGGCAAGCTCGTAAACAAGCTACAATGTCTCGGAGTAGTACTGAAGCTGAGTACAAAGCAATTGCCAATGCTACAGCTGAGATTATCTGGATCCAGTCTCTACTTAGAGAGTTGAAGATCTCTCAAGCTCAGCCACAGATCCTTTGGTGTGATAACATTGGTGCTACATATCTTTCAGCAAACCCAGTGTTTCATGCTCGGACAAAACATATTGAAGTGGATTATCACTTTGTGAGGGAACGTGTTGCAAAGAAGCTTCTTCAGATTAAGTTCATCTCTTCCAAGGATCAGCTGGCTGACATTTTTACTAAGCCCTTGCCCTTACCTTCTTTTGAGGGATGTCGGCGCAATCTTAACCTCTTGAGTGTTTCAGGACATAGTTAAGATTGAGGGAGGGTGTTAGACTATGTATTGTAGGCTATACGTATTGTATACAAACTCATGTACCTATACCTGTATGATATATAAAAGCATAATAGCCGAACCCTATTGGGTATCGAGCACTGTTCCCAAACCCTAGTTTTGTCTAACATGCATGCTAGCTGTTCCACACTTCCACAGAGGTTTTCCCAAGTCTGAGATGCATCCTTCCCAATTAATTGGAAGTGGTCATTTATGTGGAGAATGGAGCCCGGGCAAAGGCAAATATCATACATTATACTTGAACCCTAAAAAAGCAAAGTCAACTTGTAACATGCATATATGGTGCATGAAGTCTGATCTCGAAACATGGCTTATCCTTCCAATTAATTGTAAGTCAACATATATATGGAGGTCAAGGGTAAATATCGTGCATTATACTCCACTTCCAATAAGTCAGCTTGTAACATGCATACATGGTGCATGGAGCCCAGTCAAGGGTAAATATCGTGCATTATACTCCACTTCCAATAAGTCAGCTTGTAACATGCATACATGTTGCATGGAGCCCAGTCAAGGGTAAATATCATATACTCCAACTCTAAGAAGTCAGCTTGTAACATGCATATATGGTGCATGAAGTATCAACTCGAAACATGGTGCAATTTGCATTGCTAAATAACTCTACCTATGCAATTGATTGATCTCTATCTACCTAGGGTTGTATTCTTTGTTCATCACAACGCGTTGGATCTAGCTATAAATAACTTGGCTTGCTCCTAGCATCCCCGTATCTTCTTCGCATCCCCAATATTGTGCTCTTCCCAAACTTCTCCACATATCTTCATCTCTGTACGCACAATGCCAATGCCTTCAGGTGCATCAGCTTCCCTTGTAGTTGCCTGCCTCGCCGTGCTGGCATTGTCCTCCCTGCGGCAGCCGGCGACGGGGACACCATGCAGCGACGCCTGTAGCGCACAGTGCGATTCAAGCTGTAGAGCCATTACTGACACGACTTGCGGCAGCGACTGCGACTCCAGGGTCCCGCCGTCTCCGCCACCTCCGCCGTCGCAGTGCGAGCAGTGCAAGTCCAGCATCGCAGTGCAGTGCGTGTCAATCTGCGACATCAACGCCTGCCGCATCAGGTACCCTATGTCTGATTGTGCTGCCATATGCAACGCCTGCACCACTTCGTGCAACAACATATGCAGCGCTCCTCCCTCGCCGCCACCCCCGGCCGCACCCACCAGTCGTCCAACTCCTTTTTGTCATGGCTGCATATACACGACCATGACGGACTGCCTTGGCACCTGCAACCAGAACTGCACCGCGACGACCTGCGGCACGGCCTGAACACGTATTGGACGTGACAAATAAGGAACACCCGTACGTTACTTTCCACGAATATGCATGTACATGGTGATGTATTATTCGGTTTAATTTGTTTCCAGATTTTGTATTGTGCACTTGTGTGGGTAGTAGTACGGACAAAGAGGGCAACTTTTGGTATGTACCAAGGATTGTATTCTGGCTGGTTAAAACATAACCGTTCTTTATGGCTCTTTAAAATGGGCCACCCTATCTAGCGCTCGAGGGCTCAAAGCTTGCCCAGCGATCACTTTGACAATTTTTTTTGGTTTAATCGTGCGTGAGTTGGCTTCCTCTTTCTAGCAAAATAATAAATACTGGATGACCCGTACGTGAGTAAACCTCTTTCTTCTCATTTCTCTGACTCACGTCCGCATTAAAACTTTTCAAAATTGAAAATTTAAAATGTTTTATCTCTCTAACAACAACTCCGATTTAAGATCCGTTTTCACAATCGAATCCGTCTCGACGAGATCTTCAAAACTAGCACCAATGTTAATATGTTTCGAGAAACTTTTTTTCAGGCTAAAAGTTATCAACCATCTCTGTTCGAATAATCAACCCCTCCGTATTTGAGTGATCAACGGTAAATGTATAAAATTATCAACCTGATGCAGACTATTAAGAAAAAGTTCTGCATGCATGCACAAAAAGACGAATCTGCTGATGTCAGCGGAATCTTTTCCAAATTTGAAAATTCAAAATGTTTTATCTCACAAATGACAACTCCAAATTAAGATCTGTTTTCACCTATGAGTCGGTCTCGACGAGATCTTCAAAACTAGCACCCATGTTGATATGTTTCGAGAAATTTTTTTCTGGCTAAAAGTTATCAACCCTCTCTATCTGAATAATCAACCTCTCCGTACTTGAGTGATCAACGGTAAATGTATAAAATTATCAACCTCGTGCAGGCTATTGAGGGAAAGTTCTGCATGCATGCACAAATAGACGAATCTGCTGATGTCAGCGGAATCTTTTCTAAATTTGAAAATTCAAAACATTTTAACTTTCAAACGACAACTCAAAATTAAGATTCGCTTTCACCAATAAATCTGTCTCGACGAGATCTTCAAAACTAGCACCCTTGTTGATATGTTTTGAGAAACTTTTTTTCGAGCTAAAAGTGATCAACCCTCTTTATTTGAATAATCAACCCCTCCGTACTTAAGTGATCAACGGTGAATGTATAAAATTATCAACCTCGTGCAGGCTATTGAGGGAAAGTTCTGCATGCATGCACAAACAGACGAATCTGCTGATGTCAGCGGAATCTTTTCTAAATTTGAAAATTCAAAACATTTTAACTTTCAAACGACAACTCTAAATTAAGATTCGCTTTCACCAATAAATCCGTCTCGACGAGATCTTCAAAACTAGCACCCATGTTGATATGTTTCGAGAAACTTTTTTCGGACTAAAAGTTATCAACTCTCTGTGTTTGAATAATCAACCCCTCTGTACTTAATTGATCAACAGTGAATGTATAAAATTATCAACCCAAAGTTAATTTTTAGGGAATCTTTTTTAGTTTTTTTTTTGCGAAAAAATCTTTTTTAATTTAGAAGCTATCAACCCGGTGTCCTGTTATTTATCCACAGTAAATATAAATAACTATCAATCCTAAAAATCTAACTTCATTTCGAATATTTTGGCGACTTTTTTTAGTTTATAAGTTATCAACTCGGTGCCCCGTTATTTATCAATGGTAATTATAAAAAACTACCAACCCTAAAAACTATTTCATTTAGAATATTTTAGCGAACATTTTTTATTTTACAAGCTATCAACCCGGTGCCTCGTTATTTATCAACGATAAATATAAATAAATAATAACCCTAAAAGTATTTCATTTAGAATATTTTAGCGACTCTCTTTTAGTTTATAAGCTATCAACCCGGTGATCCGCTATTTATCAATGGTAAATATAAATAAATATCAACCCTAAAAATTTAATTTAATTTAAAATATGTAGCAACTTTTTTTTGTTTACAAGTTATCAACCCGGTGCCCCGTTATTTATCAACGGTAAAAATAAATACCTAGCAACCCTAAAAAGTAATTTTCATTTAGAATATTTTAGCAACTTTTATTAGCTTACAACTTAAAACATTACTTAATTTGAGTAGCAAGTGGTAGTTCATTTGAGTTGCAAGTGGATCTTCCCACCCGTTATTTTCCCCCATAAAACCACTGGCCCGAAAAAGGGAATTATAAAATTAATCCAAAAAAACATGAATTACCGTACGAAATAACAACATAAAGGGAATTGCAAAAAAAGAGAATTGTCAAAAGGGAATTGCAAATAAAGAGAATTGAAAGTATGCGTCGTGCTGAAAAAAAAAGAGCGAGATGCTCTGTGCATGCATGCAGCAACTTGCTAAAAAGTTGGCTCATTAAATGCAAAATCAGGAGATACTTTATGCATGAATGCAGTGTGAATGCTCTTGGCTGTATGCAACTTGCAAGTGGGAACGTGAGGTGTTAGTGTGAACACAAAGCTACATGTGAACGTAGGATTTCAAGTGGGATGGGAATGGGATATCCGCCTCCCACTCCCTCACATCCCTATTATCCCGCTGCCCCACCTCCCTGTTATCCCATCGACGTAAAAACTAATAGGATTCCTTCGGGATGTCCCACTTGTCCCAGCTGATCAGGAAACAGCCAAACAAAAAAGCACTGCAGGCTACTGACGGGACCAGCTGATTCCAGAACTGATCTGAAGCTCCAGACCAACACAAACGTAAAAATATTTGGGGTCGCCACCATTGCCACGGAACTCGTGATATCGTAGTAGCCAGCGGCAGCGTCGCCGTCGGCCGCAACCGCGCGGCAGTCGAAGCGCAGCAGCGGCTCCACCCCCGGCTTGCTGACGAAGACCTTCATGAGCGCGTCCCTGGGCAGCGGCTCCTCGCCCAGGAACCGCAGCGGGGCAAGCAGCGCGGACACGAGGACCTCCTCGCCGTCTCCGTGGCGGCGCAGGAGCACGTCCTGCGCACGCGGCGCGTCCGACACAGCGGCGAAGTCGTTGATGTCCTGCGAAATGGGGAGGGAGGCGTGAGTGGCGCTGGATTGGGGCGATGCATCGGTGGTGGGGGGATGGGGCGGGCGGTACCTGGGAATGGAGGGAAGGGGGAGAAGAGGAGGGGGACGAGGAGAGCTCGTGGGCGATCTCCGCGCGCAGGGCGGGTAGGAGGCCATCGTCCTTGGCGCGCGCGCGGCGCGGTGGAGGGCCGCGGAGGCGGACGTGCTCAGGCGCCGCAGGAACATCGCGCCGGGCTGCAGACGGCGGCGAACGCCACGCGGTTGCGGTTATACTTTGCAGCGGCGCGGAGACATAGAGAGACGGTGGCGGCGCGGAGATCTAGGGAGACGGCGGCGGCGCGGGGGCCTAGCGAGATGGCGACGCGGAGTTTCGGGACTGGAGATGGGGATCGCTCGACGTAGGGACACGTGGGCCGTCCATGGGCTTGGTGGCCTCGTCCCACTTGGCCCGTGCGGGATTACTGAAACTTGTTACAGGGATAAGCGGGATTATAGGGATGGGATGGGACACGGGATTACCGGAAAATCCCATCCCACTTGAAATTCTATGTGAACGTAATTAAACGCTACGAGACAAAAAGGGAATTGATTTCGCGGATGGCGCGAGCGCTGCCGCGCCAAGGAAAATGATCGCTCCAGCGATCGATTGCCAGGGAGGGGATTTGCTTTAAAATTATCTAAACAGCTTAAGGCCGTTGCAATCGGTGCATTCCCAACGTTTTGACGGTGCATGCATGCGCGGTGGGCCAGCGTAGGTGTAGGTGGCGGCCGTTTCAAACTTGGCCGGTTTAGGATGGTCGGTGTGTGGCGGGCCAGAGTGCTTTCTGTGGGTTTGACCAATCCATCTTCTCCACTCGGTTCTGCAGATTTCCTCACCGCGTGGAAATATTATACCCTACCTGTTGCTCTGCCGCCACGAAACAGAGAGAAAGGAGGGAGAGATGAGGTGCAGATTCGGTGAAATCGTGCAGGCTCCAATGGCCCTCCTGTTGGGTGGAGGAATTGGGGCCTGGAGGTCATACTCGAGCGGCGACCATCACCGCTGGGTGATCCGCGAGGCGAGTGATGAGGAGGACGAGACCTTTCTCCGCACCATCAATTTCAGGGCTGACCCGGAGACAGTGGCGGCGCCACCAGGGGGCGAGGATGGGCGGTCGCCCCGACTCCCTTGTGGCGGAGCAGGCATCCTCTAATTAGAATTCCGGTGGCGGCGCTCCATTAAAGACCGCAGAATCTCTCCATCACTCGAACAAGTATTGCTCTGACATGGAAATTTCCTCTGACCTGAGACGGATGTGTCGTACTTGGCCCGTGCACACACGCGCACAAATAGCAGTTATGCAAATTTTGTATAGGTTCACCTTTTCTGGTCGCCCCTCGATCTGCAGCGGAATGCCGGGCGGGCGGAGTTGAAAGGCAGGAACCGCGTCGGCCGCGATATCCGTGGCCGCCCGGGAGATGGGGGTATCGGTGGTTGATGGCTCGGTACCTGAGGAACCCTAACACGGTCAGAGATGTGGCCGTATGCTCAAGACACTCCAACAAGCAAACCTTGACTCGGTGCAGAAGCAACAACTAGATCATGTCTCATCACCTCCTGCTCATACGTGCTCCTCGCCATCAGTCTCTCATATGTCCTCACATGGTATGTCTTCATCCCGCCCCTCCCTTAAAATTTGCTTACTGTAAGTAAGTACTATAATTCAGTACCACATAATTATAGAAAATAATCAGCAATAGCTAAGGTCACACCAAAAATCTTCATACAATTGGCCTCAATGGGTTGTCAATAGGGGAAATACAACTGCTGCACACTGCTCATCTAGGAAAGACTTAGCTTACAAAGAAGAACGGTAACCTGGGCTATGGATGATGTTATTGCTTTCCACTATGTGATTCAAAAGGAATTTTCTCTCCTAAGTCTGCAAGAAATCAGCGGTGATTCATTTACTGATAACTGAACAAGGTTTAGAAGCCAAGCCGTCTGTACAAGGTAGAACTCTTATTGCGAATATTGGCACATAACTCTTTTGCTCTGAGGAGGAATTTGCAGCAGCCATAGCCATTGACAACCTCTGTTCAGTTTGCATTACGTTTGAATGATATGGTCCACATGTTTTTTTGCTGGATGTTTATGAAGCATTGGTTGTGCTGGAATTTTGCCTTTGGCCTTAGCCCATGTCCCAATACAAATTCTGAAATTCTCTTGACTCATGTGGAAATGGCAAGGGGTGGGACTAATGTTTTGTCCCCCATTGGTAGTTGGAAGAGAGTTGGAGTGGTATATAAGGTGGGCTGTTCTAGTCCTAGTAAGTGAGTGAGAAGAGAGAGAGCCCTCGCGCACTCCTCCTCCTCCGCCGCCCGCCTCGCCTCGTCACGCACGTACGTCACGACGCGCCGCGGGTTGCGGGAACCTCGCCGAGCCTGATGAGGACATCCCTACTACACTACTAGCTACCTCCGTCATTGCAAGATGAAGACGATGCTGCTGTGAAGCTCAAGTCCAATGAAGTCAGGGTTGGACCAATGACACGAGCTCGTGCGAAGCTACTTAAGCAACAGGTGAACTTGTTCCTATGTGATACATTGATCAATGAGAACTTTATACTGCCTAAGTCGTATTACTTATGTATGATCAGGTATGAAGAGGAAACAAGCATCGCACGAGGAGGAGAGGAGCAGCTGGACAAGAAGCTGGACGTGAAGCTGGACATGGAGCTGGACATGAAGACATCCTATGGACGCGCGAGGGAGGACCGAGAGGCATGCACGAGAGGAGGAGATGCAGTTCAGGCCGGTGCCAGGCCCGGTCAGACCGGCCGTGCCGCCGGGCCACCCGGCCCCAGTCCCGGTTCGACCGGCTTCCACGCCGGATCCGTCCGGTCCAAACCGGACGCCACACTTGTGCTAGCCGGGCACTATCCAGTATGCCCGGAATCGTAGCCCGGTCACCACCCGGCGCCAGGCCCGGTTTCAACCGGCCTGACCCGGTCCTAGGCCCGGTCGACCGGCTCCTGAGCCGGCCATGTCCGAGTCTGTCTCGACCAGATCCCGATCTGGGTCGGTTATTCTTGTATTTTCTCGAACCCTGGTCATCCTGAACCCCTATATAAGTGCCCAGGACGCCCTCAAATTAGGTTTAGACCACGTTTAAGATAAACCCTAGTTCATAGTTGATTGCTTTGCAACTCTATCGAATTCATACACCATATTGCATTGATATCGGTGTATACCCTGAAAAGTCTTGTGTGATCTGCTGTTCCATTGGGAATTAGACGGTTGCAACTTACCGCTTCGTGATCGGCGGCTACGTGCGCAAGTGTGTGGAGTTGCAAATATCTTGCAGGGTTGAGAGCTGTTGCATTGACGACAGGGACCAATCGAGAGATCTCGTTGCGTCATATAAGTTATCATCCACTTCATCATCAAGTATTTCCGATGTGTTCATCCCGTGATCATCATCACCACCGTGCTTACTGAGAAGATCGGGCAATCCCTTATCATCTTGGTATCAGATTTCAGCGTTTCCTCGGTAAGCCATCCACAATCCACCCCATAGTTGAGTTGTGAGTGTTTCTGTCGTTGCCTAATCGACGGTACCTCGGAGGAGGGATCCTCACGAGGGGGAGAAGAAGTAGGGGCCCTAGGGCGGAGAGCAATCGGGACGGTGGTGCGCGATTTACCCAGCTTCGGAACACCTGCTCGAGGACAGGGCCTACTGCTGCTTGTCTGGAATTATCTGGGCGCTTTCGCGTTGTTACAATGAGTTGTTGTCTTGCCTCTAGGGCTCCCGGGATCCGGCTTATAAAGGCGTGATGGCGTGTAACTCACATGTTCGTTGGGAACCCCAAGAGGAAGGTATGATGCGCACAGTAGCAAGTTTTCCCTCAGAAAGAAACCAAGGTTTATCGAACCAGGAGGAGCCAAGAAGCACGTTGAAGGTTGATGGCGGCGGGATGTAGTGCGGCGCAACACCAGAGATTCCGGCGCCAACGTGAAACCTGCACAACACAACCAAAGTACTTTGCCCCAACGAAACAGTGAGGTTGTCAATCTCACCGGCTTGCTGTAACAAAGGATTAACCATATTGTGTGGAAGATGATTGTTTGCAGAAAACAGTAAAACAGTATTGCAGTAGATTGTATTTCAGTAAAGAGAATTGGACCGGGGTCCACAGTTCACTAGAGGTGTCTCTCCCATTAGACAAACAGCATGTTGGGTGAACAAATTACAGTTGGGCAATTGACAAATAAAGAGAGCATGACCATGCACATACATATCACGATGATTATAGTGAGATTTAATTGGGCATTACGACAAAGTACATAGACCGCCATCCAACTGCATCTATGCCTAAAAAGTCCACCTTCAGGTTATCATCCGAACCCCTTCCAGTATTAAGTTGCAAAGCAACAGACAATTGCATTAAGTATGGTGCGTAATGTAATCAACAACTACATCCTTAGACATAGCATCAATGTTTTATCCCTAGTGGCAACTGCACAACACAACCTTAGAACTTTCTGTCACTGTCCCAGGTGTCAATGCAGGCATGAACCCACTATCGAGCATAAATACTCCCTCTTGGAGTTACAAGCATCTACTTGGCCAGAGCATCTACTACTAACGGAGAGCATGCAAGATCATAAACAACACATAGATATAACTTTGATAATCAACATAACAAGTATTCTCTATTCATCGGATCCCAACAAACGCAACATATAGAATTACAGATAGATGATCTTGATCATGTTAGGCAGCTCACAAGATCCGACAATGATAGCACAATGGGGAGAAGACAACCATCTAGCTACAGCTATGGACCCATAGTCCAGGGGTAGACTACTCACACATCACACCGGAGGCGACCATGGCGGCGTAGAGTCCTCCGGGAGATGAATTCCCTCTCCGGCAGGGTGCCGGAGGCGATCTCCTGGATCCCCCGAGATGCGATCGGCGGCGGCGGCGTCTCAGTAAGGTTTTCCGTATCGTGGCTCTCGGTACTGGGGGTTTCGTCACGGAGGCTTTAAGTAGGCGGAAGGGCAAGTCAGGAGGGGGCACAGGGGCCCCACACCATAGGGCCGCGCGGCCAGGGGCCAGGCCGCGCCGCCCTAGGGTTTGGCCACCTCGTGGCCCCACTTCGTTGACTCTTCGGTCTTCTGGAAGCTTCGTGGAAAAATAGGCCCCTGGGCGTTGATTTCGTCCAATTCCGAGAATATTTCGTTACTAGGATTTCTGAAACCAAAAACAGCAGAAAAAGAATCGGCACTTCGGCATCTTGTTAATAGGTTAGTTCCAGAAAATGCACGAATATGACATAAAGTGTGCATAAAACATGTAGATAACATCAATAATGTGGCATGGAACATAAGAAATTATCGATACGTCGGAGACGTATCAGCATCCCCAAGCTTAGTTCTGCTCGTCCCGAGCAGGTAAAACGATAACACAGATAATTTCTGGAGTGACATGCCATCATAACCTTGATCATACTATTTGTAAAGCATATGTAGTGACTGCAGCGATCAAAACAATGTATATGACATGAGTAAACAAGTGAATCATATAGCAAAGACTTTTCATGAATAGTACTTCAAGACAAGCATCAATAAGTCTTGCATAAGAGTTAACTCATAAAGCAATAATTCATAGTAAAGGTGTTGAAGCAACACAAAAGAAGATTAAGTTTCAGCGATTGCTTTCAACTTGTAACATGTATATCTCATGGATATTGTCAACATAGAGTAATATAATAAGTGCAATAAGCAAGTATGTAGGAATCAATGCACAGTTCACACAAGTGTTTGCTTCTTGAGGTGGAGAGAAATAGGTGAACTGACTCAACATTGAAAGTAAAAGAAAGGTCCTCATAGAGGAAAAGCATCGATTGCTATATTTGTGCTAGAGCTTTGATTTTGAAAACATGAAACAATTTTGTCAACGGTAGTAATAAAGCATATGTATCATGTAAATTATATCTTACAAGTTGCAAGCCTCATGCATAGTGTACTAATAATGCCCGCACCTTGTCCTAATTAGCTTGGACTACCGGATCATCACAATGCACATGTTTTGACCAAGTGTCACAAAGGGGTACCTCTATGCCGCCTGTACAAAGGTCTAAGGAGAAAGCTCGCATTGGATTTCTCGCTATTGATTATTCTTCAACTTAGACATCCATACCGGGACAACATAGACAACAGATAATGGACTCCTCTTTTATGCATAAGCATGTAACAACAATTAATAATTTTCTCATTTGAGATTGAGGATATTTGTCCAAAACTGAAACTTCCACCATGGATCATGGCTTTAGTTAGCGGCCCAATGTTCTTCTCTAACAATATGCATGCTTAACCATAAGGTGGTAGATCTCTCTTACTTCAGACAAGACGGACATGCATAGCAACTCACATGAAATTCAACAAAAGATAGTTGATGGCGTCCCCAGTGAACATGGTTATCGCACAACAAGCAACTTAATAAGAGATAAAGTGCATAAGTACATATTCAATACCACAATAGTTTTTAAGCTATTTGTCCCATGAGCTATATATTGCAAAGGTGAATGATGGAATTTTAAAGGTAGCACTCAAGCAATTTACTTTGGAATGACGGAGAAATACCATGTAGTAGGTAGGTATGGTGGACACAAATGGCATAGTGGTTGGCTCAAGTATTTTGGATGCATGAGAAGTATTCCCTCTCGATACAAGGTTTAGGCTAGCAAGGCTTATTTGAAACAAACACAAGGATGAACGGCGCAGCAAAACTCACATAAAAGACATATTGTAAACATTATAAGACTCTACACCGTCTTCCTTGTTGTTCAAACTCAATACTAGAAATTATCTAGACCTTAGAGAAACCAAATATGCAAACCAAATTTTAGCATGCTCTATGTATTTCTTCATTAATGGGTGCAAAGCATATGATGCAAGAGCTTAATCATGAGCACAACAATTGCCAAGTATCACATTACCCAAGACATTTATAGCAATTACTACATGTATCATTTTCCAATTCCAACCATATAACAATTTAACGAAGAAGAAACTTCGCCATGAATACTATGAGTAGAAACCAAGGACATACTTCTCCATATGCTACAGCGGAGCGTGTCTCTCTCCCATAAAGTGAATGCTAGGATCCATTTTATTCAAACAAAACAAAAAACAAAAACAAACCGACGCTCCAAGCAAAGCACATAAGATGTGATGGAATAAAAATATAGTTTCAGGGGAGGAACCTGATAATGTTGTCGATGAAGAAGGGGATGCCTTGGGCATCCCCAAGCTTAGACGCTTGAGTCTTCTTAATATATGCTGGGGTGAACCACCGGGGCATCCCCAAGCTTAGAGCTTTCACTCTCCTTGATCATGTTGCATCATACTCCTCTCTTGATCCTTGAAAACTTACTCCACACCAAACTCGAAACAACTTATTAGAGGGTTAGTGCACAATAAAAATTAACATATTCAGAGGTGACACAATCATTCTTAACACTTCTGGACATTGCATAAAGCTACTGGACATTAGTGGATCAAAGAAATTCATCCAACATAGCAAAAGAGGCAATGCGAAATAAAAGACAGAATCTGTCAAAACAGAACAGTTCATATTGACGAATTTTAAAATGGCACCAGACTTGCTCAAATGAAAATTCTCAAATTGAATGAAAGTTGCGTACATATCTGAGGATCATGCTCGTAAATTGGCTTAATTTTCTGAGCTACCTACAGGGAGGTAGACCCAGATTCGTGACAGCAAAGAAATCTGAAACTGCGCAGTAATCCAAATCTAGTATGAACTTTTCTATCAACGACTTTACTTGGCACAACAAAACACTAAACTAAGATAAGGAGAGGTTGCTACAGTAGTAAACAACTTCCAAGACACAAAATAAAAACAAAGTACTGTAGTAAAATAAACACATGGGTTATCTCCCAAGAAGTGCTTTCTTTATAGCCATTAAGATGGGCTCAGTAATTTTAATGATGCACTCCCAAGAAATAGTATTTGAAGCAACAGAGAGAATCAAGAGGCAATTCAAAACACATTTAAGTCTAACATGCTTCCTATGCATAGGAATCTTGTAAATAAACAAGTTCATGAAGAGCAAAGTGACAAGCATAGGAAGATAAAACAAGTGTAGCTTCAAAAATTTCAGCATATAGAGAGGCATTTTAGTAACATGAAAATTTCTACAACCATATTTTCCTCTCTCATAATAACTTTCAGTAGTATCATGAGCAAACTCAACAATATAACTATCACATAAAGCATTCTTATCATGAGTCTCATGCATAAAATTATTACTCTCCACATAAGCATAATCAATTTTATTAGTTGTAGTGGGAGCAAATTCAACAAAGTGGCTATCATCATATATAGGAGGCATATTGTAATCATAAAAGAAAATTTTCTCCTCAATGCTTGGGGAACTAAAAAGATCATGCTCATCAGAGCCAACTTCCCCAAGCTTAGAATTTTCCATAGCATTAGCAACAATGGTGTTCAAAGCATTCATAGTAATAACATTCCCATTAGCATGCATATAAAGTTCCATAGGTTTTTTAATTCTCTCTTCAAACACATCATGTCCTAATTCAAGATAAAGTTCATAAAGGTCTCTCATATTTTTGTTGTTTTCCATTATGCTTAACTAGTGAAATAAAAACATGCATGATATTAAGTAAAGTAAATGCAAGTAACTAATTTTTTTTGTGTTTTTGATATAGCAAACAAGATAGCAAATAAAGTAAAACTAGCAACTAATTTTTTTTGTGTTTTGATATAATGCAGCAAACAAAGTAGTAAATAAAATAAAGCAAGACAAAAACAAAGTAAAGAGATTGGGAAGTGGAGACTCCCCTTGCAGCGTGTCTTGATCTCCCCGGCAACGACGCCAGAAAAAGAGCTTGATGGCGTGTAACTCACACGTTCGTTGGGAACCCCAAGAGGAAGGTATGATGCGCACAGCAGCAAGTTTTCCCTCAGAAAGAAACCAAGGTTTATCGAACCAGGAGGAGCCAAGAAGCACGTTGAAGGTTGATGGCGGCGGGATGTAGTGCGGCGCAACACCAGAGATTCCGGCGCCAACGTGGAACCTGCACAACACAACCAAAGTACTTTGCCCCAACGAAACAGTGAGGTTGTCAATCTCACCGGCTTGCTGTAACAAAGGATTAACCGTATTGTGTGGAAGATGATTGTTTGCAGAAAACAGTAAAACAGTATTGCAGTAGATTGTATTTCAGTAAAGAGAATTGGACCGGGGTCCACAGTTCACTAGAGGTTTCTCTCCCATAAGACAAACAGCATGTTGGGTGAACAAATTACAGTTGGGCAATTGACAAATAAAGAGAGCATGACCATGCACATACATATCATGATGAGTATAGTGAGATTTAATTGGGCATTACGACAAAGTACATAGACCGCCATCCAACTGCATCTATGCCTAAAAAGTCCACCTTCAGGTTATCATCCGAACCCCTTCCAGTATTAAGTTGCAAAGCAACAGACAATTGCATTAAGTATGGTGCGTAATGTAATCAACAACTACATCCTTAGACATAGCATCAATGTTTTATCACTAGTGGCAACAGCACAACACAACCTTAGAACTTTCTGTCACTGTCCCAGGTGTCAATGCAGGCATGAACCCACTATCGAGCATAAATACTCCCTCTTGGAGTTACAAGCATCTACTTGGCCAGAGCATCTACTAGTAACGGAGAGCATGCAAGATCATAAACAACACATATATATAACTTTGATAATCAACATAACAAGTATTCTCTATTCATCGGATCCCAACAAACGCAACATATAGAATTACAGATAGATGATCTTGATCATGTTAGGCAGCTCACAAGATCCGACAATGATAGCACAATGGGGAGAAGACAACCATCTAGCTACAGCTATGGACCCATAGTCCAGGGGTAGACTACTCACACATCACACCGGAGGCGACCATGGCGGCGTAGAGTCCTCCGGGAGATGAATCCCCTCTCCGGCAGGGTGCCGGAGGCGATCTCCTGGATCCCCCGAGATGGGATCGGCGGCGGCGGCGTCTCAGTAAGGTTTTCCGTATCGTGGCTCTCGGTACTGGGGGTTTCGTCACGGAGGCTTTAAGTAGGCGGAAGGGCAAGTCAGGAGGGGGCACAGGGGCCCCACACCATAGGGCCGCGCGGCCAGGGGCCAGGCCGCGCCGCCCTAGGGTTTGGCCGCCTCGTGGCCCCACTTCGTTGACTCTTCGGTCTTCTGGAAGCTTCGTGGAAAAATAAGCCCCTGGGCGTTGATTTCGTCCAATTCCGAGAATATTTCGTTACTAGGATTTCTGAAACCAAAAACAGCAGAAACAAAGAATCGGCACTTCGGCATCTTGTTAATAGGTTAGTTCCAGAAAATGCACGAATATGACATAAAGTGTGCATAAAACATGTAGATAACATCAATAATGTGGCATGGAACATAAGAAATTATCGATACGTCGGAGACGTATCAAGGCGCACGGATCTAGGGTTTACATGGAGAGTCCTACCCGGATACAGGTTACCTATCTACGGTACAATGTCTTGCCGTGTACGCCAAGGATCCGCCCTTCCATCTATGTCGTACCGGATCCGGGTCCCTTAACGGGCCTCCGTGGATCCGGTTTCCTCCTCAATGTCGGTTGGATCCGGCTCCCTGCTCCTGGGCTGGACATCTTCCGTCAAGATCAACAGCAACTGGGCCGCCCGATGGGCCACATGCCTCACCACCATCTGTGGGCCACCCGGGCTTGCCGGATCTAGGCACTGTCGATGGTACACCCATGAAGTATACCCACAACAGTTTCCTATCCAGAAAAAGCCAAAAATATTAGGGTTAGGTTTTGCCATAGCCTTAGATTGCACTAATTTCGAGTTTTAGTTACTTTTCGTAGTTGTTTTTGCGTATCTTTTTCTTCCATCTAGTATTGTTAGGGTTTGTGTTTCCGTTATCATCTAGAGTTAGTTTTTGTTGCTCCGAGTCCACATAGCATACAGTGTGTTTGTCCAAACCATAGCCACAGCCTTTCGATATAAGTGACTAGGAACTTCCCTAGAAGAGACTAGTTTTACTGCTCGACAGGCTGCTCATTAGGGTTTCGGTGCTTTGCATTATCTATTGGCCGTGTTATCAAGGAGTTGAGTCATAAAATCAAAAAAAAAATTTGAAAAGAAGCAAAAAGAGCTACATAACTGCGTGTGATAAAAAGAAAATTCCAAAAAGAAAAAGTGAAGTGCTAGTAGAATCAAGTGAAGGCCTAAGTTTTTCTTTAACTTCACTCGTAGTTGAGCAATCTTGTGCCTATTCCTTTGAGCTTTGCTAGCGTCTCTCGAGAGCATTGCAACCTTTCATCCATATAGTTGCATTGCCACATTTATCGCCTTGTGTAAGTATCATTGGTTGTCTACGGTCAGCGCTAGAGCTTGTTATTGGTGAAAATAGGTAGTCTACCTACAACCCCACATATATCCAGCTTTGCCATGTGATTTGTTCTTATACCCTTGATATTCGCTTCGCTACATCCGTGCACTAGTTGTCCCTACAAGTGGTAAGCAATACTAATTCACTTTGGAGCAGTAAGATTTCCTTTTCTTATTAGTTTTAAGTGAGTTGTGAGAGTACCACCATATATTTTTGATTTAGTGCACTAACCTACTAACCATGTCTGCTAGTGATGAAAAAATTGTTAACCAGAAAAACAAGAATTATGCGGATGTGATGACATGGAGGGAGTATGAAGCTCTTCGTAATGTGATGCGACGTGAATTCCGCACTCAGGACGATGAACTCAGGGGGACTGTTCAGGGGATTTCCTAGAAGCTGGATGCTACTAGTGAGACCGTCACTACAATGAAAGATCAAATGACGGATATCCAGCGCAGTCTTCAAGTTTTGCAACTGGCTGTTGACAATCTTACACAACAGCAACAACAAGAGGAAGAAGACCTTGATCTTCAGGATGAAGCACCTGGTCGTGGTGCTGGACGTGATAACCGTGGTCGTGGCTTTGTTGAACCCGGACGTCATGGTCGTGGGTTTGATGAAGAAGATGGATTGGGTAAGCCCAAGTTCTCCATACCCAAGTTTGAAGGAGGAGCTGATGTTGAAGAATACCTCACTTGGAAGCTGAAGATTGAGAAGTTATGGCGCTTACATAACTATACTGAAGATAGGAAGATCAAGCTTGCTTCTTCCGAATTTGATGGATATGCATTGCGTTGGTGGGGTGGACTTGTTCGTGCTCGAGAAGAGGATGGTGAGCTGCCTATTATCACAAGGCGTGCTATGAAGGCGGCAATGCAATCTCGTTTCGTGCCCATTAATTATTTGCGAACTATATATGATAAGTTGACCCTATTGAGACAAGGTGTGAAGACTGTTGATGAATATTACATGGAGATGGAGATGCTTATGCAGCGTGGCCGTGTCCGTGAGTCACTTCAGATGACAATGCAGTGTTTCCTACATGGTTTGAAGTATGATATCAAAGGCATTGTTCGTCATCACAGTTACACTACTATGAATGAGTTGCTACATCATGCAAGAGAAGCTGAAGCACAGTTGGCTGAAGAAGCGCAAATCAAAGGTCGTGCTACGGGAGCTGAGCGCTACACGCGCCTAGGGCGCCCCCATCTACGGCGCCGACGCCATCTTCGCGCTCCGCACCTTATTCTACTCCGTCTAGCAAACCGGTCTCCAATGTGTCCAACATAAAGAAGTCCGAACCGACTGCAAGTACGAGTGGTTCTAGCGTCTCTACTGCACGCAACCGCGATATGAATTGCCATACATGTGGTGGCAAGGGTCACTTCAAGAGAGATTGTCCTAACCGCAAGTTCATGATTATCAATGAGGACAATGAATATGAGATTGGAGATGATGTTGATCCATATGCTCAAGAAGATGATGACTATGACACTGATGGTGTAGACGCATATCCGTCTGATGCTCGCACTATTGTTTTGTCTCAACGTGCTCTTAATGTGTTGCTAAATACTCAGCGCTGCAATTTGTTTCAAACAAAGGCTTTAGTTGGTCCTGACAAAGCTTGCAAGGTCATTATTGATGGAGGGAGTTGCCGCAATTTAGCAAGCAAGGAGTTGTGTACCAAGCTGAAGTTGAATTATCTACCGCACTATCATGTCGGTACCTAAATCTCAAGTCAAAGTTTGACACGAAACCGATGTGGACTTTATTAATGGTGGAAGGGAGTAACAATCATAAGCACATTATTATTATTGATTGAACAACATTTTATTTGATGTGCCATAAGAAGTTTAGAAACTCCTAGCCCCTGGAGGTGGCGTTTTGGCACACGCGTGCATATGCACCCATTATATAAAATAATGATAAAAACAATTATATAAATGTTTAAAAAATCTGACATAAATTTTTTGGTATACATTGTGACATCCTATGTTCGTTCACAAGTTTTCGTGGAAAAATAACATTTTGTGTGATGTGTACAAAAAGGCAAAAACTGTACTGTACGTAGTCGTGTTACAGCATCAGAATTTGTCTTTTTTACATGAGCCACATAATTTTTTTTAAAAACTTGTGTACCAACATAAAATGTGTAGATATACATGTAAAATTTTAGTTTAGAATTTTTTGACACTTTAAAATGTGGATTCACATAATGGATTCCTCTACCTCGACCCCCTTGGATTCCTGAACAGACTACAGTACTAGTAGCAGCCAAAATTTAATCTCATCGAGCGGTAAAATTCCCCGCCAACGCCCAAATATCTCGCGTCGCAAAATTTCAGATCTGCGAATATTTTTTCCCTCAAAAGAAGGACTGCCAAATTCCCTTTTTCTCCTCTATCGCCCAGCTTCGCCCTAGTTTCGCCCGCAAGGCCTCAGAGAAACCGCCCCTCTTACCTACCTCCAGACCTTCACGGCCGCCGCACCGGAAAATCACTGCCGCACTTCGCCGTTCAAGCTGCCACGGCTTCAAACCTCGAGGCTGTCCTATCCGCTTGATCCGCACCTACTCCGGCGTCCACCGCACCGTATCTCGTCCGCCGACTCTATCGACCACCGCACCTGACCAGCTTCGCCGACACCGACGCCCCCGTGCACTTCACATCATCTGCTTCACCGACCTTCTAGTTCGGCCGGCGCGCTGAACACTTCATCGACCGCCCAGCATGTCCTTCTCCGACCCCCCAAGATCTGCTTCCCCAGCACCCACCGCAACAGCAGTCCCCTCGCCGACCTCCACGTCACCCATAAGAACGCGAAACACGTCTAAACGCCGCCTAGAAATAGGTAACCAGACATCCCTGCGCGTTTTGTTCTATTAGGAGTATTGCAGCTGACTGTATTTCTGAATTCGTGCTATATTTTTAACTTACAAGTGCTTTCGTTGGTAACCACCTCATCCTTTAGGTTTAAACACGACGCATAAGTATTTTTTTCCGTGACCTAACCCACCCATTCGCTGAAACTCTACATGGTATCAGAGCCTAGGTTTCCTTCCTGCTAGCCGCCACAAACAGTACCATACAAGTTCTTTCTTTGACCACAAAAACCACCGTTGAGATGTAGAAATCCAGGCGGCGGGAGGCCGCATCAGGTGCTCTGCGTGGGTTGCGGCTATCACACACAGCGATGTGAGTTGTGTGAGATCGGCGGCTGCTCGCGCGGGGAGAAAGAAGAGGGTGAAGATCGTTTTGGTTTAGAAAGGAGAGAAGAGGAAGTGAATCCGTGGCAGAGAGATCTGGATCCGTGCGAGGGGGAGAAGTTGGAGGCGTGCGGAGTGAGGCGAGCCTTTGAGCGCAGGGCGGAGCTGGAGGTTGGTGCTGGACATTGACCAGCGCGATCCGGTCGATGTGGCTAGGTGCGGTCTGCCAGGTTGGCCAGGGCGCGCAGACGAGGCGCCGATCTCACACAACTCACATTGCTGTGTGTGATAGCCGCAACCCACGCAGAGCACCTGATGCGGCCTCCCGCCGCCTGGATTTCTACATCTCAACGGTGGTTTTTGTGGTCAAAGGCGCCATCCGAGTGGAAGTGAGGAGAAAATGGAGATGTGAGGCTGTGAGGATATGTTGTGATGGAGTTGATGAGGCTGTGGTTGAGTCGTGATGGAGTTGATGAGGCTACGGTTTAGTGGTGATGGTTGTGGATATATCCAGGGGAAAGGCATGCGTGCCTGAGGTGAGACTGATTGAGGCCTGACCGGGGGATAGGCATGGGTGCTTGAGTAGTGGATGGTTGAGGCAGGAGTTGGCTGGGGGTTTGTGGGAGAGACGAAAGAGGTCAGTGGCCGGGCAGAGTGGAGAAGAGAGGCTGAGGACATTGAGGCGAGTGTGGATGGTTCTGCGGAACTTGTGTGGTGAGGCAGCCGGGGTTGTTGAGGACGTGTATGGTTAGGAGTTGTGCGTATCCCAGATGGTTGAAGTTGGATGTCCTCGCTGATAATAATAGTACAAGAAAACAACTCGTTTATTCTGATCCTCTGGATGCTACTATCTAGTTAAGCTTAGATGTGTGTACATATTTGGATGCAATGATATTCCAACCACCTTGTCCCCTGTGATTCCTCTATGTTTGCTTTGAATGGACAATGCTCAGATTAAAACAAGTGATCCCACTATTATAAGAAGAAACCAGATGAGGAATGAGTCCCCCTGGCCATCATCCTATGCCTTTTAATGAAAATTGTCAACATACCAGCGACTATATGAAACACAGGGCGGGCCCATGACTTTATAAGTGGGTATTCAAAATAAAAAAATACAAACAAAAGTAGGAAAGTAGTGAGAAAATGAGGGTTTGAAGTTCATGGATCTTTCATGCAAGAACACAACTCCCTCTAGTATGTGTCATCGAGTCATAAAAGCCGTTTGGGTTGGACTAACCATCTTATGGGCCAACTTGAACAGAGGTAATTCTTCAGATTGTAGATGTACAAATAATGCCATAAAATCTTTGTTGATAACAGCCCAAAAGGTTTGATAAACTTCACCAGGGAACCCATCCAGTCCCGGTGCTTTGTTGTGTTCCATTTGAGAAATATTTTTGAACACCTCATTCTTAGAGAAGTCAGCCGTAAATATATTGTTCTCACATTGTGATAATTGAGATATATCCTTATTATTATCCTCAACTAGAGAGAATCTATTAGAAACCGGTACCCCATAATATTTTCTTGTAGACTCAGAGCGTTAGCGCCCCAGTGTCGACCCTTCATGGCGTGCCAGGGAAAGAAACCCTAGCGCTACCGGAGTCCTTCCCATGTCTCTGACCTTCCGCCACCGGCTCCAACCGCAGTGGCGGTGGCCCCCGCTCCCATAGGACTTCAGCCGTATGCGACTGACGGAGCTAGGAAAGGGGCGACGCCCCTAGATGCATGGTGATAGTTGCATGGGTGGTGTCATGGTCCGGGCTGGAAGCCGTCCGTGTCGGAAGTGGCGTGGGGGCGTGCAATTATGGACCGAATAAGTTCGGTAGGGCAACGACCCTACGATGGGATGGTGGAAGACAATGACATGAGGCTGATGGTTTGTGGCACCAATGGACGAAGACTGCGGCGCTTGTTGCTTCTCCTTCACCATCTCGTGACCCTATGGTGCATGCCTCTGCCCATCCGCACCCAATAGACAACATTTAAATTTAGGACGAAATTAAAATTCAATTAAAATTTCGTTATATATTACAAAGTTGAATGAAATTTGGTTAAAATTTAAACTAAACTAAGCCTAAACTACTTGCTGGAGGGGCTAGCCTTGCCGAATAGGCCAACCTTGTCGGTTGTGCGGGAGTGAGACAGTCCAGCCCGGCTATCATCCCATCACTTCCTAGCATGCATCGTCCTCTCGACCCTGTCTGTAGACGCCCATGCCCTCTACTTTGGCTTCGTGTGGTTGCCGAGGTGGATCCTCTCCATTGCGTGCTGCTCCACTGCATGCTGCTTCGCCCTGCCTTCAACCAATTGCCAGCGCATCAATGTCGCTGGCTTGTGCAGCGCTTCCCTGCTCTACTGAGCCTTCAATGTCGCTCGCGCCCGAAGAGATTCATTATTCATGGTGATCCGATGATCCTCGGGGTCGATGGCCTAAGTGAGGCTTTGCGTGTTGAGGTCAATGATCTATGCTGCTTGGCGGCCATAAGCAACCGAGAGGCCTCCTCCATCGTCATGCTTTCATGGGAGATCTCCATGACCCGGTACACGAGGGCCTTGTCGCGTTCCTCTCCTAACGTGCCGTCTCGAAGGAGGTGAGCAGTGCCGCGTGCTCTAGGTCTGTCGGCTCCAGTTGGGTGTCCTATTGTGCCTGCTGCTCCTCCGCCTCCCACATCGCTTCCAACTCGTCCTCTTCGTCAACCGTAGTTGAATGAGTGGTCATCGTCTGAAGGCGGTGGGTTTTAGTACTGCTCCGATGGTGAAACGTCAATGCATACCATGGCATATGTGGTTGGAAGGCGGCGAGGCATTGTTGCATGCGAGGAATGCGGGAAGTGGCAAGGAGTGAGAGTGTGGCTTGGCTTGGCCGTATAGCTGGAGCACTATGAGTGAAACGGAGTGGGAAGCGGCGAGAAATGGAGGAAACGGCGGTAGTGTGCATTAATGCCACCGGGTGGGAAGATGCAACGCCGACGAGATGTCTCGCGTGCCTTCGCCTAGGAATCCGTGCTCCACTATTAGTAGGGTTAGATGAGCAACATGTCTATGATAGGGTTGACCCGCCAGCTGGTATCCGACCTAGCGTGGGCAACAGTTTGTGTCTGGCGCCTCCAAGAGACCCCTGAGTTTGAGTCAGTTTGTCGATGCTTGGCAACTCTTTTAGGCCACGACAGATCCAACTTATGTTTGAAAGCCGCCGGATAAAAAATTTCGTCCGACGACCCGAATAGCCGTTTTGGGAGGGGTACTGGCCACTGGGGCGTGACTATGTCAGACGACTTAGGTCTACTCGGATACATCCCGAGTCCCATCTCTCTTCTATTTATATTGCACGGTGCGGTGCACAGCTGGATACAGAATACAATACGTAATATGAGTTTGTTACAGATACTACTTCTAACACCCTCCCTTAATCACAACTTGGCCAAGTTGAGATTATGCTTAAACTTTTCAAAAGTACGAACAGGGAGAGGCTTTATGAATCCATCGACAACTTGATCCCTAGAAGGAACAAAACGAATTTCCAGCTGCTTCTTGAGAACCCTTTCTCTCACAAAATGAAAATCTATCTCAATGTGTTTGGCACATGCATGGAACACAGGATTTGCAGATAGATAAGTCGCTCCAAGATTATCACACCATAGACATGGTGACTGAGTCAGTTTCACTCCAAGCTCTGCAAGTAATGACTGTATCCATATCACCTCTGCTGTGGCATTAGCTACAGACTTGTACTCTGCCTCAGTACTGGACCGTGATAATGTAGCTTGTTTCTTTGCACTCCAGGAAATAAGATTTGGTCCAAGAAATACAGCAAAACCTCCAGTTGACCTGCGGTCATCTTCACAACCTGCCCAATCAGCATCTGAGAAGGCACTAACCAAGGTAGAGCGTGACCTCATGAATGTCAACCCAACATCAACTGTATGCTTCACATATCTCAATACTCTCTTTGCCGCAGTCCAATGCAGAGTGGTGGAAGCATGCAAATATTGACATATTTTATTTACTCCATAGGCAATATCAGGTCTGGTGAGAGTAAGGTACTGTAGTGCGCCTACCATAGTTCTGTATTTTGTGCTATCTTCACGACCCAATGGCTCTCCTTCATAAGCTGAGATCTTTTCTGAAGAAGACAAATGTGTTGGTGCTCCTTTGCAATCCTTCATACCAACTCGGGTCAGCACACCCCGTGCATTTTTGGCTTGACTAAGAACAAGTCCATGATTCCTCTTCTGAACTTCAATGCCTAAGAAATAGTAAAGATCACCTAGATCCTTGTTATCACCAGATTTTGGCCAAATCAGGAAGTGGGCCGTAAGAGAGATGGGCTTGGAAGGTCACACGTGGAAGATCTCTGAAGCGGCCTTGCGCGAAGAGTTTGGGCTAGACTGCCTGTGTATCTTTAATTATGGTAGATTATATCTTAGATTGAAAGTTAGAGTTTTACCCGTGCACGGTTAGGTGCACGCCTAAATTAGAAAGTCCCCTGGACTATAAATATGTATCTAGGGTTTATGGAATAAACAACAACCAACGTTCAACCAACCAAATCAATCTCGGTGCATCGCAAACTCCTTCATCTCGAGGGTTTCTACCGGTAAGCAACATGCTGCCTAGATCGCATCTTGCGATCTAGGCAGCACAAGCTCCACGTTGTTCATGCGTTGTTCGTACTGAAGCCTTGTTGATGGCGAGCAACGTAGTTATCATAGATGTGTTAGGGTTAGCATAGTTCTTCGCGTAAACATGCTATCGTAGTGCAACCCTTGCATATCTAGCCGCCCTCACACCTATCTCAGGTGTGGGGGCGGCACCCCGCTTGATCGTTATTTAGTAGATCTGATCCGTTACGATTGCTCCTTGTTCATCAAGGATTAGTTTAATATCTGCAATAGTTAGGCCTTACAAGGGGCTGGAGGATCCAGCGGCACGTAGGGTGTCGTTCGTTAGTCCTAGACAGGATGTTCCAGGGATCAACCTCGTGTTGGTTTTTAGGCCTTATCTAGGATCGACTTACGATCACCGTGCGTGGCCGCGAGGCCCAATCCTGAGTAGGATGTTCCGATTATGCGGTGAAAACCCTAAATCGTCGTAGATCTAATTAGCTTTATCTTGATCAAGCAGGACCACCATATATTCGTGCACCCCGTACGAATCATGGGTGGATCGGCTCCCTGAGCCGATTCACAGGATAACCTGAGAGCCGATCGAGGCTCGTATTTAATGTTTACGTGTATGCCATGCAGGAAACTAAGCGAGGCATCTCCATCACCTTCCTGACCAGGTATAGGTCAGGTGGCACGCCCTTGCAATCAGCATCGGACGTGTGACCAGAAGGCTTTGCGGGCCGTCGCTCGGAGGGACCTCGGCCAGCCGCAGCCCTAGGTTGTTCCCGGCTCTACGGTGTTGCCCGTCGCTGCCCGCCGGTGGGTTTCTGATGACAACACATTCTGGCACGCCCGGTGGGACAAGCTTCTACATCGACCACATCGCCATCTACATCTGAGATGGCGGACGGCACGCCAGTCACGTGCGAGGACCTGACCGATGAGCTCAAGAAGAAATATGACGAGATTAAGGTCATCCTCGAGGCCGACCTCATCGGCTCTTTCCACAGAACCCGTTCCCATGGCATCAGGTGGAAGGGGTTCTCGCCTAATGGTGCACTAGATGGGATAGACCTCTCTGCCCCATCGGAAGAACGCACCAGGTCCCTACGGCAGGAGATCAACTACCTGGTGGCTCACTCGCTACACCGCCACTCTGAGAACCTGGTCAACACGTTGGAGCGTGTCGCTCTTCGCGTGATCCAGGAGATCATGAGGCACCAGTACTCGCCGTCAGGACCAGCTCTCGGGACGCATCAAGGAGAGTTGCCACTCCAGTCCCGTCCACCGCTGCCATATGCGTTGGCAGCACCAGAAGTGCCGGCTTCACCGGCATTCGTCGTCTACAAGATCGGTGGTGACCCTGGTGACTACCAGTTCTTGCCTGAGGCGCCTAAGGAGATCCCTCACGGGTACACGTGCACGTATGTGCCAGATTGTGGTAACTGGGCACTCACAAACCAGGCCACAGCATCAGGGACTCCTGGGAAAACGGGAGGGACGTCAGCGACAGAGCTTGAGAAGCAGACGTGGCTAACTAGGTACGCCACCCCGACGAACCTCCAGAGCTCAGCTCCTGCAGTTGGCTCAGAGCTGGAAAAGCAAACATGGTTGGCTAAGTACGCCACCCCGGCGAATCTTCAGAGTTCAACTCCTGCAGCCAGCACAGCGGATCAGATCAGTACCATACTGAGAGACCAGTTCGGCATGGTGCCGAAAAGGAGGGCAATCGGCTATTCCAAGCCGTATCCCGACGACTACGAGATGATCCCGCTACCACCCAAATATCGGCTCCCTGATTTCTCCAAATTCAGTGGATCGGATGGTTCCAGATCCATCGAGCACGTGGGCCGATATTTGGCACAACTAGGACCGGCTTCAGTGTCGGATCAACTACGCGTGAGGCTCTTTTCACAGTCCCTCACGGGATCGGCTTTCGGATGGTACACCTCGTTGCCACCAGACTCCATCCGGACTTGGAAGCAGTTGGAAGAGCAGTTCCATACGCAGTACCATTCAGAGGCTTCCGAGTCCGGCATTGCCGATCTAGCGCAATTACGTCAGAAGCGTGGAGAAACGGTGATAGAGTACATCCAGCGCTTCAGGAATCTTAGGAACCGATGTTACTTGGTTCGTTTAACTGAAAAGGAAGCAGTCGAGTTGGCAGTAGCAGGCCTCGCAACACCGCTCAAGGACATGGCCTCCCAAGCAGACTATCCCTCACTGGCGCACATGGTTCAGAAACTGTCGGCATATGAACAGCGCCACCCGGACCTGTACCAGGACAAATTCAAGCGTGCAGTAGTCCTGGTCAATGCAGAGGAAGACGAAGTTCCTGCGGGAGACCAAGAGGTAGCAGTGGCTGAATGGGCTCGGGGAGGAACCCCCGTGTCCTGCAAATGGGTGAAGCCACCAGGCCCGCCCAGGGGATTTGATTTTGACGTGACCAAGACTGAGCAAATCTTCGACCTCCTGCTCAAGGAGAAGCAGTTGACGATTCCTGAAGGTCTCAAATTCCCCACGGCGCAAGAGCTGAACGGAAAGCCATACTGCAAATGGCATAACTCGCTCTCCCATGCCACCAACGACTGCAGGGTGTGGCGTCAGCACATCCAAGCGGCGATAGAGAAGGGACGACTGATTTTCAACCAGTACGCCATGAAGGTCGACACCCAGCCCTTCCCCGCCGTTAACATGGTAGAATGCACTTACCCTGAAGGTTGCCAGCCAGGATCCTCGTTCAGCATCAACATGGTAGGACCTGGGCACCACTCTGGCAAAGATGGAGACGAGGGCAGCTGCTCTCGTAGCAAGGACACAGAGGAAGCCGCTCCACGCGATTGGCTCCGTCATGATGGCAAGCGCTACGTCACAGAGGGAGAAGTGAAGAACATCAGATATCAGCGACCCCTCTCTGATCACCTCCTCAACAAGTATGTGAGTCAGTATGACCGACACCGACGATCCAGCGATGATGATGAAAGAGATCGTCTGGCTAGAGAAGCCAGAAGACATCGTCGGCACGATCACGATGAGGAGGAGCACGAGCGCCGTGCCAAAGAAGAATCAAGGGAGCAAGATGACAACGACAGGCACTGGGACTGCCCCTTCTTCAGACACTGCTGGGATTCAGGAATGAGCCGATTGCCCACAATCGGCAATTGCCCAGAATGCAACCAAAAGAAGAAGGAGACAGCCAACGTGTCCGTGTTCAGGCGCTTAGGGCCTCTCCCGCCACAGAGCAAACGCGCTGAGTCCCCTCGGTGGGCGGATCTCGAGGATTCAGAAGACGAGGGACAAGAAGAAGAAGACAGGTACCACCGGCCAAGGTGGTGCCCTGATGGACTCAGCCGTTCACAAAAGCGCAGGGTTCAGCGTTTGCGCGGATGCGGAGGAAGCCGAAAGGGTATACTTGCATACGTTAAGGAAGGCACGACCTGATCTGGCTGCGAAAGTTCAGCGAACCCTGGACGAAGAGGGTCGTCCACGGAAAATGGAGTGGCGCCCCAAGCAAAGGAAAGCCGATGATGAAACATCGGCTGGTACAAACATGGTGCTCGTCCTTCCGACGGAGCTTAGTGCTCCACGATTCTACGACGCACTCAAGGTGGACGATAGCAGGCGCATCAAGTCAGAGGTTGGGCTGGTTTTATCCACCAGCCCGACCGCGTAGCTGAAGCAAAGCGATGAGCAGACATGGCGAGGCTGATCCGTGTGATCGGCCCAAAAATTTATGAAGGAGCATTACGGAACCTTCAGTCAGCGCTTCAGTCGATATGGAGGCCGATTCCAGCAATCGGCCAAAATTATCTTCACCACATGTTCCGTTTATGTGCAGCATCGATCTACTGGGCAGCGGCCACGTCGTCAGATGAGGGTCAGCACGAATCCTTGCGGAGCCGACGTGCAAGTGCAGTGCCCTAGCCAACCATAAAAGCCGATATCTGCAGTCACCTGGCAGATTCGGCTCGGGGGGCATATAGTCAGATAGACATGTGCAGCAAACATGTGTACAATGAAACATTAGGGGCCGATTAGAGAGAAATCGGCCAGTAAAAAAAAATTTATAACAGACAGCCGATGCGCAGCCATCGACTCTAGTACCGTTACACAAGACCAGTGGAAGGAAACTGATCGAGGGGGGGGCAAGTCTGGCTGAGTCTTCATGATGGCTATCTCGGATTACCAGATTACCTAAGGTCATAGCCTATTTCTCGCCGGATTAAGGCTCGGGGGGCAGCTCGCCCTGAAAGCTCTCTGCTCTGGGGAGCCGATTTAGTTGAAATCGACTGGCTCTGCATCATGACTCGGAAAGCAGATGGTGGCATGTTTGGTTGACTCACTGCGGTCCTCGCCCTAATGAAGGCTCGGGGGGCAACTGACTGCGCGGAAATTTTGAGGAACTGATGCGTGGCAATCGGCTCTTTAGCCAGTGACCGAATTGACAATCGGCTAAATTAGCATAAAAGGGATCGGCAAAATCGAAACTGGAGGAATTCTTCATTGATAAACAAGATTCCTTACAAAGAATGAGTCGATTGCTCAAAGGGAGAGGTACAAAAAGAGGGGTCTGCTGACCAAACTGCTGCTACTAGACCTACACTAGTGGATCCTATCTACGGACCGTCGCTGCCGTCGTCGTCGTCCTCGGAGCTTTCATCGGCACTGCCGCCGTGGGGCTCTTCGTCGCTGCTTCCGTAGCCCTCGATGGGAGCTTCATTCTCCTCGTCATCATCGCTGTCGTCGTCGTCCCACCACATGCGGAGACGTTTCGCCGGTGGGTAGCCCTCGAGGGAGTCGTCTTCGTCTTCCTCCTTCTCTTCTTCGGAAGAGGGACAGCCGTCCCAGGGGAGCAAGTCATCCTCGCTTTCCGATGCCAGTTCCCCATCGGCTAGGAACTGGAGATCTTCATCCCCGCTGGTTAAGGACTTGTCATCCTCGGACCAGACGGAGGAGGCATGGTCCTCCTGGTCCCATTCTTCTGGTGCGCGTACATCCGGAGGTGTCTCGCGGGAGGAGGAAGACCCATAGGAAAGACCGGAAGAGGAAGAAGAGGAAGAAGACATGGTAGCGCAAGAGGGTTTTTTGGTGCCGATGGCTGGAACAGAGGAAGGGGATGAAGAGAGCTAATCGATCGGCACAGTTAAATAATGAGAAGCCTGGTGAAAATTTAATGCCATTGCAGTTTCTGAGGAAGTGATGCCAAAGCTATCGAATTTTGCAGAGAAGCTGGAAAGACAGGGCATCATGATGAAGGATACTGCGACAGGTCTGCTCTGCCACGACATGACCCTTCGAAGGAAAAACAGAGTGGTTTTGAAATTATCATTGCCAAAACCAGGGGGGCATGTGTTATCACCAGATTTTGGCCAAATCAGGAAGTGGGCCGTAAGAGAGATGGGCTTGGAAGGTCACACGTGGAAGATCTCTGAAGCGGCCTTGCGCGAAGAGTTTGGGCTAGACTGCCTGTGTATCTTTAATTATGGTAGATTATATCTTAGATTGAAAGTTAGAGTTTTACCCGTGCACGGTTAGGTGCACGCCTAAATTAGAAAGTCCCCTGGACTATAAATATGTATCTAGGGTTTATGGAATAAACAACAACCAACGTTCAACCAACCAAATCAATCTCGGCGCATCGCCAACTCCTTCATCTCGAGGGTTTCTACCGGTAAGCAACATGCTGCCTAGATCGCATCTTGCGATCTAGGCAAAGACAAGCTCCACGTTGTTCATGCGTTGCTCGTACTGAAGCCTTGTTGATGGCGAGCAACGTAGTTATCATAGATGTGTTAGGGTTAGCATAGTTCTTCGCGTAAACATGCTATCGTAGTGCAACCCTTGCATATCTAGCCGCCCTCACACCTATCTCAGGTGTGGGGGCGGCACCCCGCTTGATCGTTATTTAGTAGATCTGATCCGTTACGATTGCTCCTTGTTCATCAAGGATTAGTTTAATATCTGCAATAGTTAGGCCTTACAAGGGGCTGGAGGATCCAGCGGCACGTAGGGTGTCGTTCGTTAGTCCTAGACAGGATGTTCCGGGGATCAACCTCGTGTTGGTTTTTAGGCCTTATCTAGGATCGACTTACGATCACCGTGCGTGGCCGCGAGGCCCAATCCTGAGTAGGATGTTCCGATTATGCGGTGAAAACCCTAAATCGTCGTAGATCTAATTAGCTTTATCTTGATCAAGCAGGACCACCATATATTCGTGCACCCCGTACGAATCATGGGTGGATCGGCTCCCTGAGCCGATTCACAGGATAACCTGAGAGCCGATCGAGGCTCGTATTTAATGTTTACGTGTATGCCATGCAGGAAACTAAGCGAGGCATCTCCATCACCTTCCTGACCAGGTATAGGTCAGGTGGCACGCCCTTGCAATCAGCATCGGACGTGTGACCAGAAGGCTTTGCGGGCCGTCGCTCGGAGGGACCTCGGCCAGCCGCAGCCCTAGGTTGTTCCCGGCTCTACGGTGTTGCCCGTCGCTGCCCGCCGGTGGGTTTCTGACGACAACAATCCTTAAGAGCAAACTCCTTACTCAAATCCTTCAACAGTGCATCTGTTGCCGCCATGGAAGAGCTGGCAACTATAATATCATCCACATATATGAGCATGAAGATGGTAACAATGAACTTACGATAGATGAACAACGAAGTGTCAGACTTGGAAGCAACAAAACCAAGGCGCACCAACTGAGAGCTTAAGCGAGCATACCATGCGCGAGGTGCTTGTTTCAGTCCATAAAGTGCCTTGTCAAGTTTGCACACATACTGTGGCCTTCTCTTGTCTTCAAAACCTGGTGGTTGTTTCAGGTAGACCTCTTCTTCCAGAACACCATGTAGAAACGCGTTCTTTACATCTAACTGTCGCAAACTCCATCCCCTAGAGACAGCAAGTGCTAGGACAAGACGAACAGTGGCAATCTTGACAACAGGACTGAAGGTGTCCTCATAGTCTAAACCATATCTCTGCTTAAAGCCTTTGGCCACTAGCCTGGCCTTGTATCTGTCAATGGTTCCATCAGCCTTACGCTTGATTTTGTAGATCCATCGACAATCAATGACATTGGTGCCATGTTTGTACGGCACTAGCTTCCAAGTTTTGTTTTTCATGAGAGCATCATATTATTCACACATAGCACCTTTCCACCTTGTATCTGCAAGAGCTGTTTGTAGATCAGCCGGCTCATCTTTAGATGCAGAGAGACACCATCTCACAGACCCATCAGTGTATTCTTTAGGCTTTTTAATTCCTCTTGATGCTCTTGTAACCGGGCGTGGTACATATGGAGCTGCACCATGGCTGGGAGCAGAAGATCCTGTCCCCCTGATGATCACAGCCGAATCAGTGACAGAGGCGTCCTGGTCAGCAGCAACCAGCAGGCGATGCAGATGATCCTGAGGTCGCTGGTGTGGCTGATTGCGTGGCAGAGGAGACACCAGCAGGGGAGCTCGTCGCAGAGGATCCGGGCGAGGGACGCGGGGACTGGGACGCGGGGGACCGCGCTGCAGGAGACGGGCCACCACGGCCTGCCGTGCCAGAAGATGCTCCTCGGGAGCTAGGCGCGTCAGTTCTGGACGAGGCGCGATCCGAGGTAGATGCTGGCGCGGATCCCGACGGAGATCCTGTCGGAAGATCAACCTCGTCAGATGTGCTATGGTCATTTGCTGCTGATATTTCATGTGACTGTTGTGAGCTCATTTCAGCACTGTTTTGCCTGGAATTTTCACCGGCAGGTGCAGTAGTATGCTGTGGTTCCTGCAAGGCATGAGCTAAAGGTCTAGAGACAGTGTTAGGTGCATCAGTATTAGCCAAGTCAGTAGATTCAATATAAATCGAAATCATGTTCAGAATTCCGAAGGGACGGATCTAGGAGGAGAATTTCTTGACGAAGCAAGGCACCGGCATTGGGGTGGAGATGTTGGAAGGGAAACACAGCCTCATCAAAAACAACATCACGGGAAATATAGACTCGACCAGTGGAAACTTCGAGACACTTGACACCCTTATGGCGAGGGCTGTACCCTAAGAAGACACACTGCTTGGAGCGGAAGGCAAGTTTACGTTTGTTGTAAGGGCGAAGATTCGGCCAGCAGGCACAGCCAAACACTCCGAGGGAGGTGTAATCAGGTCGAGTCCCTAAGAGGCGATGTACAGGTGTGTCATGATTGATGACTCGGCTAGGAAGCATGTTGATTAGGTATGTGGCGGTGAGAAACGCTTCATCCCAGAATTTTAGTGGCATGTGAGCATGAGCTAGTAGAGCAAGTCCTACTTCAACAATATGACGATGTTTGCGTTCTGCCGAACCATTTTGTTGGTGAGCATGGGGACATGAGACATGGTGAGCAATGCCTTGTGTTTGGAAGAAAGAGTTTAGTTTGACATACTCTCATCCCCAATCTGATTGAATGGTAAGGATCTTGCGATCAAGCTTGCGTTCAAAAAGTTTTTGGAAGTTAACAAAGGCTGAGAAAACATCAGATTTCTTTTTAAGAAAATATATCCATGTAAACTTACTATAATCATCAATAAAGCTTACATAGTACTCATGTCGACCAACAGAAGTAGATGCAGGACCCCATACATTAGAAAACACTAACTGCAGGGGAGCTGTAGAAACACTAGTGGAAGAGGGATATGGAAGCTGATGACTCTTAGCTTGTTGACAGGAATCACACACCGACTCTATGCTCATGTCTCTAACAAAAGGAAGTTTATTCTTGCTAAGTATTTGACTAACAATAGCTAATGATGGATGACCAAGACGACTATGCCACTTTGCTTGAGAGGGCTTGGCGGCGAGAAAAGCATGCTTCGACTGGTGGGTAGATGACATCATCGAGGAAATAAGGGGATAGAGACCACCAACGCATCGTCCCCTATGGAGTATTTTCCGCGTGACTTGATCCTTAATAAGAAAATAGAACGGGTGAAATTCAATAAAGACACGATTATCTAGGGTGAAGCGATGAACAGAGAGCAGATTTTTGGAAGCACGTGGGACATGAAGTATGTTTCGAAGATGGAAATTCTGAGCAGGACTACGAATAATTGAATTACCAACATGGGAAATACTCATACCTTGTCCACTGGCAGTGTTGACCCTGTCATTGCCTCGATAGGTGTCACGCATAGTCAGATTATGGAGCTCGCCAGTAATATGATGAGTGGCGCCGGTGTCGGAGTACCAATTGGTGTCCACTCCGTATGCAGCGTTCACTTCTTTGTTGCCATAGGAGTCATCATCATCATCGGTGAATCGCCACCAGCAATCCTTGGCGGCATGACCCTCCTTATTGCAGATTTGACACGTTGTGTCAACCCAGGGTGTGGTGCGCCGACGTCCGCGACCACGGCCGCGCCCTCCTCCGGAGTTTTGAGCACGGCCAGCTCCACGTCCTTGGCGAGGACGATCATCACGGCGGTCATCACGCCGTTCATTGCGCCGGTCATCGCGGCGATCATCTCTCCTGTCATCACGCCTGCCACCGCGAGAGCCATCATTGGAGCGGGGACGGTATTGGCGCGACGCAACATTAGCAGAGGTCTCAAAAGTGTCAGAGGGCTGGCTGTCCAGCATGGCATTGCGCTCATCGTATGCGAGCAGATGGGAGAACAACTCGCTGAGCGTCAACTTGCTGCGGATCAATCCGATTGCAGCCACCAGAGGTGTGTAGCCGGAGCCAAGGCCGGCCAGGATGTATGACACCATCTCATCATCAGGAACGGGGCGACCAGCAACAGCCAGGTCATCGGCGATGGACTGCATCTTCGCTAGGAACACCGGTGTGGTCATGCTGAGTTTCTTGGTATTGGCAAGAGCAACCCGAAGATTCGTGATCTTGGATTGGTGTTGAGCGGCGAACATCTCCTCCACTGCGCGCCAGATGCCAGCGGAGTGCTCGATCCGATGAACGTGAGTAAGAACTTCACGGGAGAGAGACTTGAGGAGGTTGAGCAGGATCTGGTCCCGCGCAAGCCATGACCCGTAAGCGGGGTTGGGAACCTCCGTTGGCTCTTTGTCTTTGTCCGTCGCTTCGACGGTGATCTTCTTCGGCGGGGCAGCATCGACACCTTCCAGCAGATCGACGGGTTGCGCGCCCCGGATGGCAGGAAGTACCTGCGCGCGCCATAGCGTGTAGTTTTCGTGGGTAAGTTTCTCCGACGGAGGCTCGCCGAGGAAGATCCCAGGGGCGGCCGTCGAGGATGAGGCCATGGCGGCGATGAGAGGAAGCGGCCGACGAGTTTGGGCGGCGGCGGCGGCGGGGATGGTTTAGGGTTTGGCGATCAGGTAGAGGTAACGGAAGTACAGGCTCCTGATACCATGTCAGACGACTTAGGTCTACTCGGATACATCCCGAGTCCTATCTCTCTTCTATTTTTATTGCACGGTGCGGTGCACAGCTGGATACAGAATACAATACGTAATATGAGTTTGTTACAGATACTACTTCTAACAGACTAGACATGCTCTGTGTCATCGGTAACATTTCAACAGGCCACCCGCTTTGTTGAACATGGACAGGCGCTTTCTTTTCCGACCCTGGCCGCTTTGTTCTTGTCACGGCATCGTTCCCTTCGTTTTCCACGAAGACTTCCACACACGACGTAGGCCGTGCGCGCGCACGCGTTGCGACCGATGATGCGACGCGGCTTGCTTCGCGAGAACGCACTACCACCCGCTCGTGTGGCCGGCGAGGAAATGCCTGCATCCATGGACAGAAACAGGATGGATAGATGGCGCCATGCCCTCGTGTCGTCTCCAACTCCAAGCTCCGAAAGTAAAGACGTGAACAGTAGTGGACTGTGCCACCAATCGATCCCACGTTCGGATAATTGCTTATCCGTCAGATGAGATTGGATGCATGGTAAAACCACTCGAGTCCGTCCACGACAGGGTGAACCAAACGAGGATATGTCTGTAACAATGTGGCGCACCACGACGACACAACCGTTTCCTCTCAGACGGACCCGCCCGCGCATTCTTCTTCTTATACTCCACACGAGCGCAGTGACTGACGCTGGGGAGCGGCAGCCTGCAGAGCCGGAAGAAAATGGCACCGCGAGCCGCCTCGCTCCACGCCGTCGTCCCGGCACTGCTCCTCGTCCTTCTCCTCGCGGCGTCAGCGCCAGCACCGGCGGGGGCCTCGTCCAGGCGCCGCAGCACGCCCTCTCCTTTCCCCGCAGGGCTCGCTCCTCCGAGGTACCCGGTCGCCCCCGCGGCGGACGGCAGCGGCAACGCCACGGCGGCGAAGCCGTTCACGGCGCACTACTTCCCGCAGGAGCTGGACCACTTCACCTTCACGCCCAACTCCTCCCGCGTCTTCTCCCAGAAGTACCTCCTCAACGACACCTTCTGGCGCAAGCCGTCCGCCGGCGCCGCTGCCGCGGGGCCGCTGTTCGTGTACACAGGCAACGAGGGCGACATCGAATGGTTCGCCACCAACACCGGCTTCATGTTCGACATCGCGCCCCGCTTCGGCGCCCTCCTCGTCTTCATCGAGGTACACGCTCCGCCATGGCAAATATTTTAAGCTCAGCTATCGCGTCTCATCGCATCTCGCATCCAAAGTTTCTTTTTTGAAACGGATCGGTCCAAAGTTTTGGCTCTAGCGTTTGATTCGCCCGAGATGCGAGACCAAACAAAAAGGGCGATCGCGTTAGCTGCACACAAGACATCATTTCCGCTCTTGTTTAAGCTCAACTATTGCTGAGTAAATATCGACAGTAGTAGGTCACTGACGACGACGGTATGGGTCATGTGTGTGCAGCACCGGTTCTACGGCGAGTCGCTGCCGTTCGGGAACGACTCGTACAAGTCGGCCGACACGCTGGGCTACCTGACGTCCACGCAGGCGCTCGCCGACTTCGCCATCCTCATCACCAGCCTCAAGAGCAACCTCTCCGTCCCCGACGCACCGGTCGTCGTCTTCGGCGGATCCTACGGCGGCAGTAAGCATTGTGCACACCCTCTAATATATTGTATATACATCTATATCCCTCCGCGCCACATGGATCTGGATCTTCTGATTTGTTTTCACACCCTGGATCAGATATTTGTCGCGGTTCGAACGGGCTAAGCTAAACTTAATGTTATGTTGTGTCCACTTGAAAAAGAGAACTGATGTTGGTTTGTGTTTGTGATGGCCGGCTGTTGTCTGCAGTGCTGGCCTCATGGTTCAGGCTCAAGTACCCCCATGTCGCCATGGGAGCCGTGGCCTCCTCTGCACCCATCCTGCAGTTCGACAACATCACCCCCTGGTCGAGCTTCTACGACGCCGTCTCCGAGGACTTCAAGGTACTAGAATTACACTATAATATAGCTTTATCATCCTTTTTAGGTATCTTCATCATAGTTGTTTCTTTCAACACAAAAGTTATTTCTGGATGGCCCAACTGTGACTGGTCAAAATTATTGGTCTTTAGAAAGATCGTCATGTCTGCTTTGAATTATTAGTAGTACTGATTTCACTTGTTGACGTCCGGTAGCGTGTCTCTCTTCCTGTAGGTTATCAGTACCTTGTCACCTTAATGGGTTTCAGTTGTTGATTATGAAACAGTGACACGTATCATGAGCATGCAGCTTAAATGTGTGTGGTTAGAATCGTACTAGTACTAGTAATAACAGTACATGATGTTTAAATACCTGATTTGAAATGTGTCGCCGGCCATGACCATCCAATGATGTGGATGTCTAGGTACGTATAGGTGATGTCTTGACCGAGTTCATGACTAATTAATGATGCATGCAGATGTTGATTAGCTAGGTTGCGACGCTTAACAGCGTCCAAGGACTACTAAGTTGCAAATACATGTTTGGCTGTTGCGGATCACCTCCTTAATTTGCCTGAAAAGACTTGTTTTAATAAAACCTCTGAATGAAGCAGTTTTCCCGTAGTGTGCAAATGATGTCTTTTGTGCACTGTTCATGACTCAGCTGCCACTAATAAGGTAGAAACAAGAAGGCAACATGGGAATAGAATGAGTCATCTCTCATCTTTTAGTGACATATTTGTCTCATTCATGCTTGATTAGTCCTTGCCCCAGGCTCAAGTTTCCAAGGAAATAAAGAGGTGTTTAATCAGCTGATTGTAACATACTAACATCCAACTAATTTTGCAGTCTGAGAGCCTGAACTGCTTCACTGTCATCAAGTCAGTCTGGGACGTGCTGGATGCCAGGGGATCCAACGCCACAGGGCTCCTGGAGCTCAGCAAAACCTTCAGAGCCTGCAAGTAAGTTTTGTTCATTCAGCACACTGCCACTCTCGACAGCGTGGCAGAGTGAACTGCTTCACTCTTGTCGGGACGATGACTCGGGTGGGGCGGCATTGTTTCAGGACCGTGCAATACGTTGATTCACTGAGCAACTGGATGTGGACGGCGTTTACGTACACGGCCATGACGGACTATCCGACACCGGCCGATTTCCTGGAGAATCTGCCTGCCTACCCTGTCAAGGAGGTTCGTTACTTTGACCTGTTTTGCAACCCCATAATACTTTTGTCTGTATTACACAAAATTATTAACCTCTTATGGATTTCTCTGCAGATGTGCAAAATCATCGATGCTTTCCCCCCGGGAGCAGACGTCGTCGACAAGGCCTTCGCAGCGGCGAGCCTGTACTACAATTACACGGGTGACCAGAAGTGTTTCAAGGTGGAGGGTGGGGATGACCCCCATGGCCTCAACGGCTGGGGCTGGCAGGTAGAGAAACCTTACAGACAGGAATGTGTGATGTACTGATATCACTGAAACTCTGACAATATCATATATGTGTTTCCTGAAACGAATTGTGTGTAGGCCTGCACCGAGATGATCATGCCGATGAACGTGTCAAGCGAGAGCATGTTCCCACCATCCAGCTTCAGTTACGAGGAGAGGTCCGAGGAATGTGTCGAGAGCTACGGAGTTCGGCCGAGGGATCACTGGATCACTACCGAGTATGGTGGCACGGTAAGTATTCTTTGGGATTTATTATAGTGATGATGAGATATGTACCAACAATTGTTGGGCTTCAGTCTCACCTGGTACTGTGCTACTGTTGGCAGAAAATTTATCAAGTTCTCAAGAGGTTTGGGAGCAACATCATCTTCTCCAACGGGATGCGGGACCCGTGGAGTCGAGGCGGGTAAGATTAAAAGAATTACCATCTCAATTATTCATGTTGATGAAAGTAGTTTCAGTTATTCATTCAGATAACACTTTAACTACAGTAAACTTTTATAATCATTTGTTTCAAATTGCTATCAGGGTTCTCAAGAACATATCATCCAGCATCATTGCTCTCGTCACAGAGGAAGGTAAACAGCTGCACAATATGGAGAGCAAAAATATTCTAGAACTTGCTTACTCACGGTTTACTTCTTGTGATGGTGGTGTCCAGGGGCTCATCATCTGGACTTCAGGTCTGCAACCAAGGAGGATCCAGACTGGGTGGTAGAACAAAGGAGGCAAGAAGTTGAGATTATACAGGGGTGGATAGATCAGTATAACCAGGACACTGCGGAGATGTCACAGTAAAAAGGCAGTATTTGTTTTAAACAGTCCGATGGAAAGAAATATTTGGCTCCATACAAAATACAAAGATTTTCCTGAGATTTACAGGGTGATAGACAAAGAAAATTAAGATAACAGATTAGTGCAGCTGCAAATTCAGTAGCTTCGGTCACCCAACATCAGAAATTATAAAACTTGAACAGTCACTCTTGAAACTGATGTGCCTATATATGATGTGCGGGTGCAATGCTGGTCATGTTTTTATTTGCAGGGGAATCTCAGGCATAGAGGCAGCAATGCAGCATTGCACTGATAACAAGTACATGAAAATGGTTCCATATGACATAACATAAACTTATTTCCATTCTAGAATGTGGAAGTCTTATTACAACTGGGGCTCTGCATCGACGATGTATTTAGCCAATTATTCCACACGTCCTCTTCGACGTGGGCAACATAAAGTTATTTTATGATCCTTCAAACACAAGGAATAATTTAAAACAAATCTGAAGTAAAGTAGAAGCCCACACCCTGCTTCTAACTACCTACTACAATTCGGCGTTTTTTCGCACAACTCCGCAGTTACAGTGTGCAGGAACCATGGGCTGATGATCAACATCTGGCCTGCACAAAATGCGGAGACATCTCTGGCGCAGGTGGGGCGAACAAAGGGACTAATATTTTTCACCAAACATCATCTGAATTGAAATCCTGCAGCAAGAAAAGAAGTTCAGATTCAGATACACCTGACATGCTTAGCAAATTCATATGCAGAGCCTGAAAAGTAGGGAGAGTGAATGAGAAAAGGTGTTACCTGACTAGCCATGCTGGCAAAAATATCCTCGAGGAAGTTAGAAGTGCTGTAGGTTGGCTGATCATCAGAAGCTTGCTGCCCAGCTGCACCCTCCCCTCCATTAAGCATCTGAGTCAGCGGCGCGAAAGAGCCGCCCAGATGGCCAGGCAATGCAAAGCTGCTGCTTCCACCACCATTAACCATCTGAGCCGGCGGTGCAACAGGGTTGCCCGCCTGAAGGTTAGGCGATGGAGAGCTGGTGCTTCCCCCATTGACCATCATCTGATTCATTGGTGAGAAGTTATCATTGGTCATCTCCACTGGGGCTGCGTTGCTTGCCATGTTGAATAATGGCGTCATCTGCTCACTGTAGACATCCACTGATGTGGTGTTGTTGATGTTGGTCCCTGCCATCTGATTCTGCTGCTCATTCTGAAACACGGCGATCTCGCTAGATGAGGGTGCGAAGATTGTCTGGTTGATCTGGGGGAGTATGACGTTCACTTGTGATGATGGGAGGAGAGGTGCTCCAACCATAGAACCAGCAAAACTTGATGGCCCCACATTATTTTGCCATGGATTGCTACAGTTCCGAACAAGGTACGGGAGCTGGGTGTCGCCATGCGTGCCCATCGCAGAAGGTGCCATGCCCATCGGACCGGAGAAATGGCTGATCTGTTCTCGAGGCTGCACCGGCAACTGGTTTGCAGGTTCTAACTGTCCACCATTTGGCATTTCTGCTGTGCCGGAGGAGGTGCCAGGATGGGAGGAAGGCACCACGCTTGTGTTCACCTCCATCAGTTTCTGACGCAGGACGCTTAGGTAGGATTTGCCAGAACGGAAATGGATACGAGGAAATGCATCCTGCATTGGCTGATCTGATGTGTTTGCGACTGGGCCAACAGGAGGACCCGAAGCGTGGCGGCTTCCAGGCATGAGGCAACCATTGCCGACTGTGCCCGTGGCCCAGTTCCTGGGCTGAATAGACAGACCGTGAGGTTCTAATATTGATGGAGGAGCTGCGTAGATATTGTGAGAACCACAGGGACAAAGGGCTGACGATGGCCGGACTCCCTGGTGACTCATGCCCATGTACGAGGCATTTCTCCTGCTTTGAGACGAATCATCGGTGACCCTCTTGAGAAACAAACGATATTTCTGAAATGACAACATATATGAAGAACATATATCAGACTCATGCTCATGGGAAAGAAATGGAAGGCATGTGCGAAGCACAAAGATATGATGGTGTTATATTTTTTCAAAGGCCCTATACAATGTCTCACATTTTCACAAAGGAAGCATATTTTTCTTACACGCATCTAAAAGATGCATGAATGCATCACTAAAGATTGCACTAATAAACGGTTTTTTTAGCCTACAAATAAAATGAACATAAGAATATAAGTAAAGAATAAGGATATACAGAAGTTAAACCTGTAAATGGCTTGCAACGTTCTCCCTACTAAGGTTATGGACATTCATCATTTGTAATATCACCTTTGGAACCACCCCTGCATTTAGGTAATCATAACATTTTGTTAATTAAAATAAATCCAAGAACCGTAAACAATTTTTTTTGGTGAATAAGCAATGAAAAATTGTGAGATCTTACTGTCGACGCCGAGTCGGTTGACAACTTCCAGGAACCTGTTGTGCAGCTCACCGGTCCATGACACCCTTGGTTTCTTCCAGCTATTCCGCCTTCTTCCTCTGTTGTCATGAGAGCCTTCTCCATCATTTCTCTTCTTCTTTGAGCACTTCTTACTTTTTGCGCCACCCTTAGCAATTACTGGTAGTGCCACCCTCTGATCAGCATCATCACTGTCGTTGCTGTTGTGGATCACAGAGATATGGTTTTTCCTTACAACATGCTCCCATATGTTTCTGATCTTCTTGATATCCGCGGGTTTCACAATATAGTCACAGGCCCCATGCCGTATCCCTCTGTACATGGTAGCCTTTTCTCCATTCACAGATAGCACTGCATGACATATGGCCCGAAACTTAGCTTTGGACTTTGGAAATTTTAAAACTATAAACTTGAAATTAAATTATCCTAATGGTTCCAGATCAGATATTTGAGTTTAATATTTTTAATGAACACGGAATTGGGGAAGCAAATATGTTACACATGATGGGAAAAACTGCATCACGACAACGGTTGGCTTGATGCATGCTTCAAAGAAAAATAACTGGGGTAAAGTTTACATACCCAACAGAAAGAATCAGAAATAAGGGGCAAAGAAGTAACCATAACACAATTCATATATAGAAACCATCACACCATGTTCATGACTACTAATTATTGATGAACGATCAAATACTAGTATTGACCACCTTTTCCCCCCTAGCCTATTAGGTAGTAGCTATCATCCCAAGCAATTTTCTTATTCATGTAAAGCGGTCATCTAAAATTTCAGGTTTTGTATGATTAACTGCATGGCATACAGTTTGATTATTAAAACTTAGACAAATAAATATGTGTTTTAGTTATTTTTCTTTAAATTTGATGGAACTGCAAATTTATATGCCATATCCACATGGTAGATCGAGTCAATACATCTACATAAAAGTGTTACTCCTACTTTATATGCTATTCTCAGAGTAAATAGATTTAAAGACCATCAACTGATGTCACGTGAGGTATAAAAACTGTCTTTTTAAAACTGTCCATCAAGCTTGACTGTAAACTTAGTTGAAGCGGAGACTTTAACAATTAATTATTGGAAGATCCATCATTAGTCCAACTGATACCACATGTATTTATTTATTTCAATTTTGTACTTATGATATAAAATTGCATAGTTCGTGGATTAGGTATAAAATTAAGACAAGCAAATTATCTAGAATTATATATCTGGTAACCCCTCTCCCACTTAACTCATGTGTCGCTTCACCTCCGCTCTACTGGTCGTCGAATCTGACTGGTGCACGGTTAGATGGGACCAAATTGGTTCGGGCTAAAATTGGATTCTTTCCAAAAGACTGGGATCCTAATCAAAGACCGGGATCCTAATCTTGTTCGGGAGGCTCCTCATATTGGCCGCCACCTCCCGTACTCCTAACACTAATCATTATCGCCAACTCCTCGCCTATCGACTGTCGTGTCTTCCACCACCCCACCCTCGTGAACCACCACCATAGCCGGTCCCGCCACCATCTAACCCATGTGTCGATCAACCTCTGCTTGGTTCCCCGTTAGCCATCCGAGCTACAAGACGAATGGCTAGATGGGACTATATTGCTACGTGCCGATAAAGATGGTGCATTAGATGGGACCGCACTGCTCTGTGTCAATAAACACGATGCTTTCGTTTGACAATAAGTGAATAACATATTGCATGTATCAATCGGTTGATGCGGAGGTTGGGGTTATGTCCCCATTTCGGAAAAAAAATCGCTCGATTTTCCCTACCAAAACTAGGGGGTGTATGTGCAACAACACATATACACACGTGCTTCTATACCATTCAATGCATGTACTAGTACCATATATGGAAATATTGCCAACCCCATGTGGGCGAGGACTATAAATGTTCTTAATGACTGTGAGCTAGCAATGTCAACCGAGACAGCAAATAAAAAGTAAAATACTTGCTGGCGAAGCTGGACGGTGCAAGAGAGAGATTAATTATACTGATGACTGGCAGATCCATCTCAAGACCGATGAGCTCGAGGAGCTGGAAGCCGTCCATGTCCGGCATGTGCACGTCAGTGATAACTAGGTCGAAGTGATCCTCCCCTTTCTCCCTCAGCAGCTTTAGCGCCGTTCTTCCGTCCCTCACCCCCGTTGCTGCATCAAATCCAAGGAAACAAACATGGCAAGGATTACTCCTAGCTTCGACTGGTTCTAATGGGATAGGGCAAAAGAAGAGGATGAGGCAGATCGAGAACGCTCACGCTTGTATTTGCACTGGCGCAGAACAGCCTCTAGGACCCTGAGGGAGACGCGGTCGTCGTCGACGGCGAGCACGCGTAGCCCCTCCGGGAAGTTGTCCTCCTCAAGCGTTGCAGGTTCCTTTCCATGCCTTCGGTCACCGCAGGCCATGCCTTCCAGTCTGACAAACATAATATACAATGAAACAATACCCATAATCAATCAAACACATAAAAGGAAACAACACCCAAGATCCCATAGAAACCCCAAGAACACCACACCAATCGCCCCTAAACCCCCTACCTTTTCCAACCTTCCTCTAATGCCTGCCTCGTTGAAGGAAGAACAGTCTACTAGAGAGAAAGCGGAGAGCACGGTGGATGGTCTGCAGGACGTGCGGGGAGCGCAATTTATAGGGCCGAGGGCTCTTGGGGATCGCACTGGGACTGCGGTCCCCGAGAGGGAAGGCGCACGCTCACGCGCCCCGTGCCGCCGCCAATCATCTACTCCATAATTTCTAATTTGTGGCGTTGCGATTCAATTTGTATCACCAGTGTCAACATCTAGTGTCTGTTTGCGCTGTGGCCCGCGTTAGGGCCACCAAAACCTCGGGCACGACTGCTGGTTTTTCGCGTCAAACCAAAAATTGGGATCGGCAGTGAGATCACCCGCCAGAGGGCTCCTGTATTTCTTTCTGAGGAAGAACGGAGCGCTCCTGTTCTTAGAGAGAGACGGTCAGACCTTCCTCCATTCTACCATCATCAATGCGGATAATTAACACCAGTAAGTGGGCCTAATTAAGTTACACCTACCTTTTTTGTTTTACGTTTCTCGGTCTTTTGGTAAGGTCCTCTTTCTTTTTTTAGCTAACTGAAAATTCTAGAAAAAGGTCGACCTCTTCGAAGGGAAGCACCTTGCTCTGCGCGCGATACGTGGGTGAACGTGGGGCGCGGAAACTGCCGGTGGACTGCCTCCGCGCGCGACAGGTACTACATTCTGGCGTGTTTGCGAACTGTCCTCTTCTCGTAACGGGCCCGCATCGCACTTAACGGTTTTACTGCGACCCGATTCGCTTGTGCCTTTATCCCCGTTTTTCCCTCGGTCTTCTTCTTTCGTGGGTTCTAGCTCATAGTCTCGTCGCCTCGTCGTCGGCGCTGTTGTTTTCCCTTTTTCTCTGTTGCTGTCGATGATATACCGCACCTTGTCGTCGGTGAACGTTTTTCCTGGTCTAATGGTAAGCGCCGTCCCGAGTTTCTTCCTGCTTAGGGTTTCTTCGTTTTCTCTATTGCCTGTAAGATCTTGTTTTTTCCCTTTGATTCGATTAGATCGAATCAGTTTTTCCCTTTGTTTTTCCGGGCTGTGAGTTTCTGGGGATTTAATGGGAGGGAAGTAACACTTTCAATTGGAAATCTAATTACGAAAGGTGCATGCATATGCGTTTTCTCTCAGTAATGGCGTTGATTTGCCATCGATTTCCTCCACTGCCGACGGTCAGACCTTCCTCCATTCTACCATCATCAATGCGGAGAATTAACACCAGTAAGTGGGCCTAATTAAGTTACACCTACCTTTTTTTGTTTATGTTTCTCGGTCTTTTGGTAAGGTCCCCTTTCTTTTTTTTAGCTAACCGAAAACTCTAGAAAAAGGCCGACCTCTTCGAAGGGAAGCACCTTGCTCTGCGCGCGACACGTGGGTAAACGTGGGGCGCGGAAATTGCCGGTGGACTGCCTCCGCGCGCGACAGGTACTACGTTCTGGCGCGTTTGCGAACTGTCCTCTTCTCGTAACGGGCCCGCATTGCACTTAACGGTTTTACTGCGACCCGATTCACTTGTGCCTTTATCCCCGTTTTTCCCTTGGTCTTCTTCTTTCGTGGGTTCTAGCTCGTCGTCTTGTCGTCGGCGCTGTTGTTTTCCCTTTTTCTCTGTTGCCGTCGACGATATACCGCACCTTGTCGTCGGTGAATGTTTTTCCTGGTCTAGTGGTAAGCGCCGTCCCGAGTTTCTTCCTGCTTAGGGTTTCTTCGTTTTCTCTATTGCCTGTAAGATCTTGTTTTTTCCCTTTGATTCGATTAGATCGAATCAGCTTTTCCCTTTGTTTTTCCGGGCCGTGAGTTTCTAGGGATTTAATGGGAGGGAAGTTGTAGGGATTCGTTGCATAGAAAACAAAAATTTTCCTACCGCGAGAACGCAATCCAAGCCAAGATGCAATCTAGAAGATGGGAGCAACGAGGGGATGAACGAGACTAACCCTTGAAGATTTCCAAAGCCTATAAGAGTAGGCTCTTATTGCTGCGGTAGACGATCACTTGCCGCTTGCAAAAGCGCGTAGAAGATCTTGATCACGGTGCCACGATCGGGCAGCACCTCCGTACTCGGTCACACGTTCGGTGTTGATGACGACGTCCTTCTCCCCGTTCCAGCGGGAAGCGGAAGTAGTAGATCCTCCTCGGAATCCCGGCAGCACGACGGCGTGGTGGCGGTGTCGATGGAGATCTCCGGCGGAGCTTCGCTAAGCATATGCGGGAGAAGTAGTGGAGGAGGGGTGCTAGGGTTTGGGGAGAGGGGGTGCCATGGGCGCTGGCCTCAAGGGGGCAGGGGTGGTGCGGCCAAGCCATGGGCTGCCCCCTCCCTCTCCTCCTCATTATATAGGTGGAACCCCAAGGGTTTGCCCAAAGTCTTCGAATAAGACCCCAACAGAAAAACTGCATTATGGACGAAACCTAGAGGGACAGGGACTCTCCCCTTCCCCCTTTTCTTGGCCGGCCAAGGAGGTGGAGTCCACCATGGACTCCACCCTCCCACTTGGTTGGCTGGTTAGGGTTTGTGGAGTCCCTCCGGGACTCCTCCTTCCATAGTAATTTATTTCCGGATAATTCTAGAAACCACCTTCCATAAATTCACCGGATCATTTCCAAACTTGGAAAGTGACTTCCTATATATGAATCTTATTCTCCGGACCATTCCGGAACTCCTCGTGATGTCCTGGATCCCATCCGAGACTCTGAACAAAACTTCGAACTCCATTCCATATTCCATATCTACTTAAACGACATCAAACCTTAAGTGTGTCACCCTACGGTTCGCGAACTATGTAGACATGGTTGAGACTTCTCTCCGACCAATAACCAATAGCGGGATCTGGAGATCCATAATGGCTCCCACATATTCAACGATGACTTTAGTGATCGAATGAACCATTCACATACGATACCAATTCCCTTTGTCACGCGATATTTTACTTGTCCGAGGTTTGATCATCGGTATCACTCTATACCTTGTTCAACCTCGTCTTCTGACAAGTACTCTTTACTCGTACCGTGGTATGTGGTCTCTTATGAACTTATTCATATGCTTGCAAGACATTAGACGACATTCCACCGAGAGGGCCCAGCGTATATCTATCCGTCATCGGGATGGACAAATCCCACTGTTGATCCATATGCCTCAACTCATACTTTCCGGATACTTAATCCCACCTTTATAACCACCCATTTACGCAGTGGCGTTTGATGTAATCAAAGTACCTTTCCGGTATAAGTGATTTATATGATCTCATGGTCATAAGGACTAGGTAACTATGTATCGAAAGCTTATAGCAAATAACTTAATGACGTGATCTTATGCTACGCTTAATTGGGTGTGTCCATTATATCATTCACATAATGACATAACCTTGTTATTAATAACATCCAATGTTCATGATCATGAAACGATGATCATCTATTAATCAACAAGCTAGTTATACAAGAGGCTTACTAGGGACTCCTTGTTGTTCACATAACACACATGTATCAATGTTTCGGTTAATACAATTATAGCATGGTATGTAAACATTATCATAAACTCAAAGATATTATAATAACCATTTTATTATTGCCTCTTGGGCATATCTCCAACAGTCTCCCACTTGCACTAGAGTCAATAATCTAGTTTACATTTGTAAAGATATAACACCTTGGCCTTCCGGTGCTTTATCATGTTTTGCTCACGGGAGAGGTTTTAGTCAACGGATTTGACATGCTCAGAACCGTATGTATTTTGTAATTCATTTGCGTCTCAATGCATCACTCATTTCCAAATGAGTCGGCATTAAATATGTTTGGACTTCTGGTGGAACCTTAATTCCGCGGTCTGAAATATGTCACTAATATTGTCACACACAATATAGCTTCAAAGTTCTGACTCTGTCGGAACTACACCAAGTTCTAAAAGAACCTCTTGACTTAACATCCTTTGTCATTCACAAAACAATGACATACTCTGCCTTCTTTTGTAGAATCCGTCACAATATTTAGAACTCTTCTAAATCTAGCTTAGACAACTTCTAGCTCATTGTGCTACCTTTTAAACAACACTTAGTCTAATTTGAAATTGAAATTTTATTTTCATATGTGACAAAACAAATATCAGTGCAACACTTTACCGCGATTTGTTTGTCATTTCTTCATACAAAAACTATATATATATATTCTTGGTTCTTCTTAAGTACTCAAGAATATTCTTTACTGTTTTACAATGATCATCACATGAATCATTCTGGTATATGCTCCTAACTTTTTAGAGCACAAGATATCTGATTATGTACATATTATTCATGATCTAAAATCACTCATGTGTTTTTACTCATCGAGTGTCAGATACACTCAAGTCTTGTTAAACCTTCACATGACAAGAACATTTTCTTAATATTTCTATATTGAACTACTTCAATATCCATTCTATGTACTTTGACTTAAACTTATTATGTGTTTCAATCTATCTTCATAGATCTTGACACTAAATTTGTTTCAGTCCATATCCTTTCATTGAAATTAATTTCTCAATGAAACATTTTTAATCAAGTATATAATTACATCATTTATAACCAGCTATATGTCATCTACATAAAGTATTATAAATATGTCTCAGCGCTCCCACTTAATTTCTTGCAAATGCAAGCCTCTTCATCGTTTCTGATGAAATCAAAAACTCTTTGACTATTTCATCTGGTGAAGATTCCAACTCCGTGATACTCACTTCATCCAATTGAAGTTTGTATACCTATTTAGTATTCTACGGACTAGCAAAACAATTGGTTGTATCTAGTATACATCTTTAATACACACGTCTGATAAGTAATGTGTTTTGCCATCCTACTAGCATATCTCATAAAAGAAATATGTAGTGATTACTAGAATAATCGACATAGACTATAAGCATTGCTACGGAAGATCTAATCTTATCGTAGTCAACTCTTTGAACTTTGTCGTAAACAATTTTTCGACAAGTCTAGCTTCTTCAAGGATATTTCATCCAAGTCCATCAATTTTATAGATCTTTTTACTTTCAAAAAGTATTTATCTATCTTGGATTTCATGGCGTATAGCCATTTTAACGGAGTCAGGGCCCATCATAACTTCTTTGTTTGTAGTTGGTTTATCATTGTTCAAAATCAATCCTTTGTCCACAAATCATTTATTTGATCACAAAGTAAACCATACCTATAAGGTTCAATATGTACTTCGATCTCCATGGCTAAAACACTTTGTAGTCATGGGAGCCATGATCGTCGTGGCTGCTTCCGGAACCAATTCCGATGCTGCGCTACTCTGATCATTATGCTCAGGTTCATAAACTTTATCAAGTTCTATTGTCCTCCCACTCAAAAATTTCGCTAGAAACAATTTCTTGGAAATAAGAAACATTTACAAACTCTTTTGTCTTTGTCTCCATAGTGGGAAGAATTCCCAATCAATTCTCTGGGATAACCAACAAAGACATTCATCCGATTTTGGTTGTAAACTTATTTACTTATGCTATGCATACCAAAATTTAAGAAAGGACTATTAGGGTTCATACCCATGCCATAACTCGTATGGTGTCATTTCTACGGATCATGATGATGCTCTATTCAGTGTAAAAGCGGTAGTCTCTAAAGCATAATCCACAAAAAATATAATGGCTTTATTTTTATTTTATCTCATCATTAATCCAACAAAGTTTGGATACATCTCTTGGATACTTCATCATCACTATGATACTCCAAGAAACGTGAGTTGTAGAACAATTTCATAACTCTCTTAGATGTTCGCTAAAACTCGTAATTCAAATATTTCCACCATGATCCAATCATAGATATTTGACTTTTCTATTACGATGATTTCCTACTTCATGCTGAAAATTATTTGAATCCATTCAAATGTTTCAAACTTCTTCCTTATCGAATATATCCATATATACTCAATTCATTGTTGAAAGTTTTCATGAAGTAGAAGAATCTCCCGCACACAACTATGTCCAGTGAACCACATACATCATCATGTATTTTTCCACTAAGTTAGTTGCCCGTTCAACTCTTGGCCTATGAACGGTATTTTAATCATTCTCTTTAGAAAAGATTTGCAAGCACCAAATGATTCAAAAATCAAATGACTCCAAAAATCCATTTACATGGAGTTTCTTCATGCGTTCCTTTCTAACATGACCTAAATGGCGGTTCCACAAATAAGTGGAATTCAAATCATTTGCCTTATGGCATTTTAGCGTCAGTGTTATGTATGTGTGTTTCACCATTAAGATTTATAATAACTTATCCATCATACATGGAGTAATGTCATAATTTGAACAACTCATTGTTTTCATTTGACCAGAGCAAAATAACAATTATTAAGTTCTTTATTATAAATTCTAAGGGCTAGATAGAATGCCAACGACGAACATAATAACACTTTATTTTGTTCCAGACGTGTATTCCTATCATATTCCTTGTCAGTCACTTAGGCCATTGTATTCTTGTATTGTGTTGTTTTGTATGACACTTCATACCAACCAATATGGTACTAATACCCAAGAATTTCATTGTGTGATCTAACTAGGAATACAACCATAACATGTATATCATTTATATACACCTGAGCTAGACTTTCTAGTCTTTTCTTTCTGCCAATAATCTTTTGTAGTTTCTCTTTTAGCTTTCCTCATTATTCAGAAAAACACTTCAACATCAATAACTTCTAGGTTTGTTGGTCAAATACCAATAACCTTGAGGTTCTTACTTTGAAGTTGATCATCATATGACAAGTGTTCCGGATTTCACTATTAGTAACCTTGTAATATGATGAACAATTTCACTCATAATTTTATCCATTGTATCATGATGACTTTCTGAGACCATGTTTGTACATGCTTGGCTCATAAAGTTTAACCTTAGTATTCGCATGTGCAAATCTGGCTTGCACCCGTTGTAAGCACACGTAGAATCTATAACACCCGATCATCACGTGATGCTTCGAAACGACGAGTCTTAGCAACGGTGCATACTAAGGATGATAACTTCATGGATATGCGAATATTATTAGTGCCCCAATAGTTGGAGGATTGTGACGCCTGGCGTCTTCAACCTTCATACATTCACATAAAACTTATGAGTTCATGTAGTCTCACCAAATTATATTCTATCATCTTGCAATAAGGTCTTAGATATCACATATATCTCATACCTTGATTATTTCTGAAAACTAAATTTTCAGCTCCTTACTTTTCAAACAGATTTGAACTTCAAGTTTCACGGAGACAAGATAACTTTAGATACTAATTGAAACCATAGTTCTTTGAATCAACAATGTGAGGTTTACTAAAAGTTTGCAATAGGACTTAATCAATTCTTGATTCTTAACAATACGGTACCAATCCGTAAAGTTTCTCGTCAGATTTTAACAGTATTTCTATCTCAATAACAAGACTAGCGCATGGTAGAAAAACGGATGCCAATACTACAAAATTAATTCAAAATACTACTCAGACTATGTTTATGATAATTAGTTCATGTTTTAATCTAATTACTAATGAACTCCCACTTAACACAACATCCCTCATAGTTGTTAAGTGATACACGATCCAAATTCACTACACCAAAACCGATCATCACGTGAGATGATGTAGCTTCAATGGTGAACATCAACATGTTGATCATATCATCCATATGACTCGTGTTCAACCTTTCGGTTTCCGTTGTCCCGAGGCCATGTCTGTACATGCTAGGCTCGTCAAGCAAACCCAAGTATTCCGCGTGTGCAACATGGCTTACACCCGTTGTATGTTGAGTTTATCACACCCGATCATCACGAGATGCTTCAAAACGACGAACAATGCAACGGTGCATACGAGGGGAGAACACTTTATTATCTTGATATTAACGTGAGGGATCATCTTATAATGCTACCGTCGCAATCTAAGCAAAATAAGATGCATAAAGGATTAACATCACATGCAGTTCATATGTGATATGATATGGCCCTTTTGTCTTTGCGCCTTTGATCTTCATCTCCAAAGCACGGACATGATCTCCATCATCAACGGGCATGATCTCCATCATCGTCGGCGTAGCGTCAAGGTTCATGGCGCCGTCTTCATGGTTGTTCACCTCATGTAGCAACTATTACAACTACTTTGAAATACTACTCAACATGAAATTTAAAGACAACCATAAGGCTCCTGCCGGTTGCCACAATACAATAATGATCATCTCATACATATTCATCATCACATTATGGCCATATCACATCACCAAACCCTGCAAAAACAAGTTAGACGTCTCTAATTTGGTTTGCATATTTTACGTGGTTTAGGGTTTTCGAGAGAGATCTAATCTACCTACGAACATGAACCACAACGGTGATACTAGTGTTGTCAATAGAAGAGTAAATTGAATCTTCACTATAGTAGGAGAGACAGACACCCGCAAAGCCTCTTATGCAATACAAGTTGCATGTCGAACGAGGAACAAGTCTCATGAACGCGGTCATGTAAAGTTAGTCCGGGCCGCTTCATCCCACTATGCCACAAAGATGCAAAGTACTCAAACTAAAGATAACAAGAGCATCAACGCCCACAAAACCATTGTGTTCTACTCGTGCAACCATCTATGCATAGACACGGCTCTGATACCACTGTAGGGATTCGTTGCATAGAAAACAAAAATTTTCCTACCGCGAGAACGCAATCCAAGCCAAGATGCAATCTAGAAGATGGGAGCAACGAGGGGATGAACGAGACTAACCCTTGAAGATTTCCAAAGCCTATAAGAGTAGGCTCTTATTGCTGCGGTAGACGATCACTTGCCGCTTGCAAAAGCGCGTAGAAGATCTTGATCACGGTGCCACGATCGGGCAGCACCTCCGTACTCGGTAACACGTTCGGTGTTGATGACGACGTCCTTCTCCCCGTTCCAGCGGGCAGCGGAAGTAGTAGATCCTCCTCGGAATCCCGGCAGCACGATGGCGTGGTGGCGGTGTCGATGGAGATCTTTGGCGGAGCTTCGCTAAGCATATGCGGGAGAAGTAGTGGAGGAGGGGTGCTAGGGTTTGGGGAGAGGGGGTGCCATGGGCGCCGGCCTCAAGGGAGCAGAGGTGCTCCAATCCATGGGCTGCCCCCTCCCTCTCCTCCTCATTATATAGGTGGAACCCCAAGGGTTTGCCCAAAGTCTTCGAATAAGACCCCAACAGAAAAACTGCCTTATGGACGAAACCTAGAGGGACAGGGACTCTCCCCTTCCCCCTTTTCTTGGCCGGCCAAGGAGGTGGAGTCCACCATGGACTCCACCCTCCCACTTGGTTGGCTGGTTAGGGTTTGTGGAGTCCCTCCGGGACTCCTCCTTCCATAGTAATTTATTTCCGGATAATTCTAGAAACCACCTTCCATAAATTCACCGGATCATTTCCAAACTTGGAAAGTGACTTCCTATATATGAATCTTATTCTCCGGACCATTCCGGAACTCCTCGTGATGTCCTGGATCCCATCCGAGACTCCGAACAAAACTTTGAACTCCATTCCATATTCCATATCTACTTAAACGACATCAAACCTTAAGTGTGTCACCCTACGGTTCACGAACTATGTAGACATGGTTGAGACTTCTCTCCGACCAATAACCAATAGCGGGATCTGGAGATCCATAATGGCTCCCACATATTCAACTATGACTTTAGTGATCGAATGAACCATTCACATACGATACCAATTCCCTTTGTCACGCGATATTTTACTTGTCCGAGGTTTGATCATCGGTATCACTCTATACCTTGTTCAACCTCGTCTCCTGACAAGTACTCTTTACTCGTACCGTGGTATGTGGTCTCTTATGAACTTATTCATATGCTTGCAAGACATTAGACGACATTCCACCGATAGGGCCCAGAGTATATCTATCCGTCATCGGGATGGACAAATCCCACTGTTGATCCATATGCCTCAACTCATACTTTCCGGATACTTAATCCCACCATTATAACCTCCCATTTACGCAGTGGCGTTTGATGTAATCAAAGTACCTTTCCGGTATAAGTGATTTATATGATCTCATGGTCATAAGGACTAGGTAACTATGTATCGAAAGCTTATAGCAAATAACTTAATGACGTGATCTTATGCTACGCTTAATTGGGTGTGTCCATTATATCATTCACATAATGACATAACCTTGTTATTAATAACATCCAATGTTCATGATCATGAAACGATGATCATCTATTAATCAACAAGCTAGTTATACAAGAGGCTTACTAGGGACTCCTTGTTGTTCACATAACACACATGTATCAATGTTTCGGTTAATACAATTATAGCATGGTATGTAAACATTATCATAAACTCAAAGATATTATAATAACCATTTTATTATTGCCTCTTGGGCATATCTCCAACAGTCTCCCACTTGCACTAGAGTCAATAATCTAGTTTACATTTGTAAAGATATAACACCTTGGCCTTCCGGTGCTTTATCATGTTTTGCTCACGGGAGAGGTTTTAGTCAACGGATTTGACATGCTCAGAACCGTATGTATTTTGTAATTCATTTGCGTCTCAATGCATCACTCATTTCCAAATGAGTCGGCATTAAATATGTTTGGTCTTCTGGTGGAACCTTAATTCCGCGGTCTGAAATATGTCACTAATATTGTCACACACAATATAGCTTCAAAGTTCTGACTCTGTCGGAACTACACCAAGTTCTAACCTATTGACGAGATGCCGAAGGGCCAGTTGCTATTTTCTGCTGTTTTTGGTTTCAGAAATCCTAGTAAGGAAATATTCTCGGAATCGGACGAAATCAACGCCCAGCATCCTATTTTTCCACGAAGCTTCCAGAACACCCGAGAGTCACCAGAGGGGAGCCCTGGTGGGCCCAGGAGGTAGGCCGGCGTGGCCCAGGCCCTGGCCGCGCCGCCCTATCATCTCACCGCCTCTTCGACCCTCTGACGCCGCCTCTTCGCCTATTTAAGCCCCCTCGACCTAAAACCTCGAGACGAAAAAGCCACGGTACGAGAAACCATCCAGAGCCGCCGCCATCGCGAAGCCAAGATCTGGGGGACATGAGTCTCTGTTCCGGCACGCCGCCGGGACGGAGAAGTGCCCCCGGAAGGCTTCTCCATCGACACCACCGCCATCTTCATCAACGCTGCTGTCTCCCATGAGGAGGGAGTAGTTCTCCATCGAGGCTCGGGGCTGTACCGGTAGCTATGTGGTTCATCTCTCTCCTATGTACTTCAATACAATAATCTCATGAGCTGCCTTACATGATTGAGATTCATATGATGATGCTTGTAATCTAGATGTCGTTATGCTAGTCAAGTGGATTTTACTTATGTGATCTCTGGAGACTCCTTGTCCCACGTGTGTAAAGGTGACAGTGTGTGCACCGTGTGGGTCTCTTAGGCTATATTTCACAGAATACTTATTCGCTGTTATGAATGGCATAGTGAAGTGCTTATTTATATCTCTTTATGATTGCAATGTGTTTTGTATCACAATATATCTATGTGCTACTCTAGTGATGTTATTAAAGTAGTTTATTCCTCCTGCACGGTGTAATGGTGACAGTGTGTGCATCGTGTAGTACTTGGCGTAGGCTATGATTGTGATCTCTTGTAGATTATGAAGTTAACTATTGCTATGATGGTATTGATGTGATCTATGCCTCCTTTCGTAGCGTGAAGGTGACAGTGTGCATGCTATGTTAGTACTTGGTTTGGTTATGTTGATCTGTCATGCACTCTAAGGTTATTTAAATATGAACATTGAATATTGTGGAGCTTGTTAACTCCGACATTGAGGGTTCGTGTAATCCTACACAGTTAGTGGTGTTCATCATCCAACAAGAGGGTGTAGAGTCTAGCATCTATCTATTTATTCTGTTATGTGATCAATGTTGAGAGTGTCCACTAGTGAAAGTATGATCCCTAGGCCTTGTTCCTAAATACTGCAATTATCGCTGCTTGTTTACTGTTCTACTGTATTTGTACTGCCTGCAATATTACCACCATCAATCACACGCCAGTCCTGGACAGCAAAGCACTTTTCTGGTGCTGTTGCTACTGCTCATACTTATTCATATCACATGTATTTCACTATCTCTTCGCCGAACTAGTGCACCTATTAGGTGTGTTGGGGACACAAGAGACTTCTTGCTTTGTGGTTGCAGGGTTGCTTGAGAGGGATATCTTTGACCTCTTCCTCCCTGAGATCGATAAACATTGGGTGATCCACCTAAGGGAAACTTGCTGCTGTTCTACAAACCTCTGCTCTTGGAGGCCCAACACTATCTACAAGAATAGAAGCACCCGTAGACATCAAGCACTTTTCTGGCGCCGTTGCCGGGGAGGAAAGGTAAAAGGCACTCATACTCCAGTTCCAGGTAACTAAGTACTTTTCTGGCGCCATTGTGTGTGTGCTCGAAGCTATTTCCTTTAGATCCTGCAATTGCATCTTTTTGTTTCTTGTTTACACTAGTAAGGCATAATGGACAACAATGAGCTTCTTATTCTATTTCCTGAGTTAAGACATGGATGGTTTGATCCGAAAATTAAAAAACCCATGGAACATATTAGTATGAACACTTTGAACACCATTGTTGCTAATGATATGGAAAATTCTAAGCTTGGGGAAGCTGGTTTTGATGAGCATGATATTTTTAGTCCGCCAAGCATTGAGGAGAAAATTTACTTTGATGATACTTTGCCTCCAATTTATGATGATTATAATGACAGTGGTCTTTTGGTGCCACCTACTATGGAGAGTAAATTTTGTTATGATTATACTATGCCTCCTACACTTGATGAGAATAATAATGATAGCTACTTTGTTGAATTTGCTCCCACTACAACTAATAAAATTGACTATGCTTATGTGGAGAGTAATAATTTTATGCATGAGACTCATGATAAGAATGCTTTATGTGATAGTTATATTGTTGAGTTTGCTCATGATGCTACTGAAAGTTATTATGAGAGAGGAAAATATGGTTGTAGAAATTTTCATGTTACTAAAACACCTCTCTATATGCTTAAAATTTTGAAGTTGAGCTTGTCTAGTTTTTCTATGCTTGTTGCATTATGCTTCATGAACTTGTTTATTTACAAGATTCCTTTTCATAGGAAGCATGTTAGGCTTAAATGTGTTTTGAATTTGCCTCTTGATGCTCTCTTTTTGCTTCAAATACTATTTCTTGCGAGTGCATCATTAAAACTGCTGAGCCCATCTTAATGGCTATAAAGAAAGCACTTCTTGGGAGATAACCCATGTGTTTATTTTGCTACAGTAATTTTGTTTTATATTTGTGTTTTGTAAGTTGTTACTACTGTAGCAACCTCTCCTTATCTTAGTTTTGTGTTTTGTTGTGCCAAGTAAAGTCGTTGATAGTAAGGTTCATACTAGATTTGGATTACTGCGCAGAAACAGATTTCTTTGCTGTCACGAATCTGGGCAAAATTCTCTGTAGGTAACTCAGAAAATTATGCCAATTTACGTGAGTGATCCTCAGATATGTACGCAACTTTCATTCAATTTGAGCATTTTCATTTGAGCAAGTCTGGTGCCTCAATAAAATTCGTCTTTACGGACTGTTCTGTTTTGACAGATTCTGCCTTTTATTTCGCATTGCTTCTTTTGCTATGTGGGATGGATTTCTTTGTTCCATTAACTTCCAGTAGCTTTGTGCAATGTCCAGAAGTGTTAAGAATGATTATGTCACCTCTGAACATGTAAATTTTGATTGTGCACTAACCCTCTAATGAGTTGTTTTGAGTTTGGTGTGGAGGAAGTTTTCAAGGATCAAGAGAGGGAGATGATACAACATGATCAAGGAGAGTGAAAGCTCTAAGCTTGGGGATGCCCCGGTGGTTCACCCCTGCATATATCAAGAAGACTCAAGTGTCTAAGCTTGGGGATGCCCAAGGCATCACCTTCTTCATCGACAACATTATCAGGTTCCTCCCCTGAAACTATATTTTTATTCCATCACATCTTATGTACTTTACTTGGAGCGTCTGTTTGTTTTTGTTTTTGTTTTTGTTTGAATAAATGCTTGTGTGGGAGAGAGACACGCTCCGCTGGTTCGTATGAACACATGTGTTCTTAGCTTTTAATTTTCATGGCGAAGGTTGAAACTGCTTCGTTCATTGTTATTTGGTTGGAAACGGGAAATGCTACATGTAGTAATTCTAAAATGTCTTGGATAATGTGATACGTGGCAATTGTTGTGCTCATATTTAAGCTCTTGCATCATATACTTTGTACCCATTAATGAGGAAATACATAGATCTTGCTAAAATTTGGTTTGCATAATTGGTCTCTATAAGGTCTAGATAATTTCTAGTATTGAGTTTGAACAACAAGGAAGACGGTGTAGAGTCTTATAATGTTTACAATATGTCTTTTATGTGAGTATTGCTGCACCGGTTCATCCTTGTGTTTGTTTCAAATAGCCTTGCTAGCCTAAGCCTTGTATCGAGAGGGAATACTTCTCATGCATCCAAAATCCTTGAGCCAACCACTATGCCATTTGTGTCCACCATACCTACCTACTACATGGTATTTCTCCGCCATTCCAAAGTAAATTGCTTGAGTGCTACCTTTAAACAATTCAAAATTTATCACCTCTGATTTGTGTCAATGTTTTATAGCTCATGAGGAAGTATGTGGTGTTTATCTTTCAATCTTGTTGGGCAACTTTCACCAATGGACTAGTGGCTTCATTCGCTTATCCAATAATTTTGCAAAAAGAGCTGGCAATGGGATTCCCAGTCCCAAATTAATTAATAAAAATAGACACTCCTCCATGGTATGTGATTGTTGGACGGCACCCAAAGGATTCGGTTAGCCATGGCTTGAGAAAGCAAAGGTGGGGAGGAGTGTCATCATAATAAAAATAAAAAGGCACTCCTTCATGGTATGAGATTGTTGGCAGGCACCCGAAGGATTCGTTTAGCCATGGTTTGTGAAAGAAAGGTTGGAAGGAGTGCCACACAAAAATAAAAATAAAATGGGAGCTGCTCTTTGAAGGTTTGTCTGGCAAGGGGGTTAGAGTGCCCACTACCATTCGTTGACAACAACAAATACCTCTCAAAATTTTACTTTTATGCTCTCTTTATGTTTTCAAAATCAAAGCTCTAGCACACATATAGCAATCGATGCTTTCCTCTTTGAAGGACTATTCTTTTACTTTTATGTTGAGTCAGTTCACCTATCTCTCTCCACCGAAAGAAGCAAACACTTGTGTGAACTGTGCATTGATTCCTACATACTTGCATATTACATTTGTTATATTACTTTACATTGACAATATCCATGAGATATACATGTTATAAGTTGAAAGCAACCGCTGAAACTTAATCTTCCTTTGTGTTGCTTCAATGCCTTTACTTTGAATTATTGCTTTATGAGTTAACTCTTATGCAAGACTTATTGATGCTTGTCTTGAAGTACTATTCATGAAAAGTCTTTGCTATATGATTCAATTGTTTACTCATGTCATTTACATTGTTTGGATCGCTGCATTCATTACATGTGCTTACAATAGTATGATCAAGGTTATGATGGCATGTCACTCCAGAAATTATCTTTGTTATCGTTTACCTGCTCGGGACGAGCAGAAACTAAGCTTGGGGATGCTGATACGTCTCCGACGTATCGATAATTTCTTATGTTCGATGCCACATTATTGATGATATCTACATGTTTTATGCACACTTTATGTCATAATTATGCGTTTTCTGGAACTAACCTATTGATGAGATGCCGAAGGGCCAGTTGCTATTTTCTGCTGTTTTTGGTTTCAGAAATCCTAGTAAGGAAATATTCTCGGAATCGGACGAAATCAACGCCCAGCATCCTATTTTTCCACGAAGCTTCCAGAACACCCGAGAGTCGCCAGAGGGGAGCCCTGGTGGGCCCAGGAGGTAGGCTGGCGCGGCCCAGGCCCTGGCCGCGCCGCCCTATCATCTCACCGCCTCTTCGACCCTCTGACGCCGCCTCTTCACCTATTTAAGCCCCCTCGACCTAAAACCTCGAGACGAAAAAGCCACGGTACGAGAAACCATCCAGAGCCGCCGCCATCGCGAAGCCAAGATCTGGGGGACAGGAGTCTCTGTTCCGGCACGCCGCCGGGACGGGGAAGTGCCCCCGGAAGGCTTCTCCATCGACACTACCGCCATCTTCATCAACGCTGTTGTCTCCCATGAGGAGGGAGTAGTTCTCCATCGAGGCTCGGGGCTGTACTGGTAGCTATGTGGTTCATCTCTCTCCTATGTACTTCAATACAATAATCTCATGAGCTGCCTTACATGATTGAGATTCATATGATGATGCTTGTAATCTAGATGTCATTATGCTAGTCAAGTGGATTTTACTTATGTGATCTTCGGAGACTCCTTGTCCCACGTGTGTAAAGGTGACAGTGTGTGCACCGTGTGGGTCTCTTAGGCTATATTTCACAGAATACTTATTCACTGTTATGAATGGCATAGTGAAGTGCTTATTTATATCTCTTTATGATTGCAATGTGTTTTGTATCACAATATATCTATGTGCTACTCTAGTGATGTTATTAAAGTAGTTTATTCCTCCTGCACGGTGTAATGGTGACAGTGTGTGCATCGTGTAGTACTTGGCGTAGGCTATGATTGTGATCTCTTGTAGATTATGAAGTTAACTATTTCTATGATGGTATTGATGTGATCTATGCCTCCTTTCGTAGCGTGAAGGTGACAGTGTGCATGCTATGTTAGTACTTGGTTTGGTTATGTTGATCTGTCATGCACTCTAAGGTTATTTAAATATGAACATTGAATATTGTGGAGCTTGTTAACTCCGGCATTGAGGGTTCGTGTAATCCTACACAGTTAGTGGTGTTCATCATCCAACAAGAGGGTGTAGAGTCTAGCATCTATCTATTTATTCTGTTATGTGATCAATGTTGAGAGTGTCCACTAGTGAAAGTATGATCCCTAGGCCTTGTTCCTAAATACTGCAATTATCGCTGCTTGTTTACTGTTCTACTGTATTTGTACTGCCTGCAATATTACCACCATCAATCACACGCCAGTCCTGGACAGCAAAGCACTTTTCTGGTGCTGTTGCTACTGCTCATACTTATTCATATCACCTGTATTTCACTATCTCTTCGCCGAACGAGTGCACCTATTAGGTGTGTTGGGGACACAAGAGACTTCTTGCTTTGTGGTTGCAGGGTTGCTTGAGAGGGATATCTTTGACCTCTTCCTCCCTGAGATCGATAAACCTTGGGTGATCCACTTAAGGGAAACTTGCTGCTGTTCTACAAACCTCTGCTCTTGGAGGCCCAACATTGTCTACAAGAATAGAAGCACCCGTAGACATCAGGGCCCAGAGTATATCTATCCGTCATCGGGATGGACAAATCCCACTGTTGATCCATATGCCTCAACTCATACTTTCCGGATACTTAATCCCACCTTTATAACCACCCATTTACGCAGTGGCGTTTGATGTAATCAAAGTACCTTTCCGGTATAAGTGATTTATATGATCTTTTTTATAGATAAAAGGCACTAGGTGCCCGACTTTAAATTAATAAAGCCCAACAGGTTCACATAAGATCAGTACATGCTGCGGCGTACAGCTTAGCAAAGGAAAACAAAGACTGCAAGAAAACTGGGGTCGGCCTCCCCTAACAGACCGAGAACCAGGAAGAAGGATCAACTACGACATCCGCGCCCTGGGAAGAAGCAGGTAGGTGTAACATCAGTCGTCGTGCGGAAGATGAAGAGCATGGACCCGTCTGAGCTCGGAGATCAGCCACCTAAGCCAGGGACGGTCCCTGGGCTTCGCCAGGATGAGCCACTGCTGCAAGCAAAACATGGTTTTAAATATTATGTCAGCAGGATGTCGAATAAGCTTGGACTCCATAGTAAGTTTGTTTCTGATAAGCCAAAGCGCCCAAGATTGTGCCAGGAAAAGGCACCAAATTGTTCTACGAGCCCGACCCGCGAAATTGGTGAGAATTGCGAAGAATTGCGGGAAGGATGTAGGGCACCAACTGCATTGGAGGATGAGTCTGAGGACGCTCCAAGCGAACATGGCAAACGGGCAGGAGAAAAAAATGTGGTCCGCCGTCTCTCTTTCCCCACAGAGAGCGCAATTGCCGTTGCCCGGGCCGTGTCTCGCCAGGATGTTAGCACTAGACGGGAGATGATCGAGGACTAATTGCCACGCAAAGATACAGATTTTAAGGGGAACTTTAGCTGCCCAGGCGTCCTTGAAATGCGCCACTGTCGCCCCTTGCGGCAGTCGCGCATACAAGGATTTGACAGAGAAAATCCCGTTGTTCTCAAGGCGCCAGGACACCTTGTCCTGGCCATCAGACAACACCGTTGAGTCGATCAGCAGTTGCAGCTCTTCGAGTGCCGTGGCCAGACCCTGATCCAACTGTCTTCGAAAACTTAACGGAGCATTGGAGCCGCACACCTGAGCCACGGAGTCCATCTGCGAAGAAGCAACATTGAATAAACCTGGGAATCTGTCTTTCAGCGGGGTATCCCCCACCCACCGATCCATCCAAAACTTGGTGCGGCGACCATCCCTAATGGAGTGTTGGGCGCCTAACTTGAACAGATGTTTAATTTTGTGAATGCTGCGCCAGAACTGGGAGCCCTGCTGGCCAGATGCCGAAAAAATGTCATCTGAATTGTTGTATTTAGCGTTGATCAGCTGTCTCCACAATTGATTGCCATCCTGATATAACTTCCAGACCCATTTCATCATAAGGGCGATGTTCATCAGCCTGGAGTTTACAATCCCCAGGCCCCCACTTGCCTTAGGTCTGCAAACTGCAGGCCAATTAACCAAGTGGAATTTCCGCTTAGGGCCCACTCCCTCCCAGTAGAAGCGGGCTCTGTGAGAATCGAATTTGGCATGAATGCCATCTTGAAGCAAAAACAGGCCCATCGCATATGTAGGGAGGTTGGCGAGGCAAGCGTTGGACAAGATGAGCCGACCTCCCGACGACATGAACTTGCCCCACCAGGGTTCCACCTTCGCAGCCAGCTTTCTGACGAGGAACAGCCATTGTTCCATGGTCAATGCTCTATCCGAAATAGGCAGTCCGAGGTAGATGAAAGGAAACTCCCCCAACTTGCAGTTTAACTGGTCAGCTACACGTTGTTGTCGATCTGGTGATCTCCCCATGACGATCACCTCGGATTTGTGATAGTTGATTTTTAGGCCTGACATGTCCTCGAAGCACATGTGGATGAACTTGAGATTAATCAATTGCTGCTCATCATCCTGGATCATGATAATGGTGTCGTCCGCATATTGAAGGTGAGTAATTCCCCCCGGAATCAAGTGGGGCACCACACCCGCTATGTGGCCGGCAGAGTTGGCCTTAGTCAAAATGATCGAGAGAGCTTCTGCCATGAAGTTGAAGAGAAGAGGAGAGAGCGGGTCCCCTTGCCGTACTCCCCTCTTATTCCTGAAGAATGGGCCGATTTCGCCATTGATGGAGATAGCAGTCTGTCCACCAGAAACCAACTGCATGATCCGATGCACAGCCCCAGAATCAAAACCTTTGCATCTAAGGACCTCCCTGAGGAAGTCCCAGTTCACCCTGTCATAGGCCTTCTCAAAGTCTAGCTTTAGCAGGATACAAGCCTCCCTTCTGGCTTTAACCTCATGCACCACCTCATGGAGAGCCAAAATCCCATCCAAAATGAACCTGCCTTTGATGAACGCAGTTTGGTTCGGGCTAATCACCCTGTTAGCGATTGGGTCCAACTTGCAGGCCATAGCTTTTGAGACCATCTTGAAGATCATGTTGATAAGCGCAATAGGCCGAAACTGAGTGATGCGGTCAGCACCCTGGACCTTAGGGATCAGTGACAGGACCCCGAAGTTGAGCCTGGAAATGTCGATCCTTCCCAAGAGGAAGTCATTAACGATATGCAGGACTCCCATCCTAAGCAGGGGCCAAAACTTCTTGAAGAACTGCACGGGAAGGCCATCTGGGCCTGGAGCCGTGTCAGATTTCATATCCTGAACCAGACAGTCCAGATCAGACTGAGAGAGAGTGCGCAGAATATCCTCATTCTCCTGAGGGGAGACTCTAGCCGCCGGCACCCAGGCCCCTGGATCCAGAGAACACACCCTTGTGTCACTAGAACCCAGGAGCCGGCGGTAGAAATCGTAAATGTGTTCCTGGATCTGTCTCTTGTCCGCAATCGGGCCATCATCCGTCATAAGTCTCAGAATACAGCATTTCCTACGCCTTCCGTTGGCGACCGCATGGAAATACGCCGTGTTGGAGTCCCCCTGGAGCATCCATCTAACTCTCCCCCTCTGCCTCCAGTACTCTTCTTCTACTCTAAAAATGGCGAGGATTTGTTCTTCAAGGTGATAGCGGAATGCCCATTCCTCACCATCCAGCCCCACTGAATCAGCTTTGTCATCCAGGCCTTTGATCTGTTCTAGGAGCGCCGCCTTGGCGGCGTTAGCCTCGGCTTTACGGTTAGCATTCCAGCCCTTGAGTTTTTTCCTCACGCCACTACTCATGAAGCTCCACCAGTCGAGGACATCCCTTCCTCGAACCTTGGCAGCAAGGTCACCCCAAATAGCAGCAAACATATCAGCGAACAGCGGTAATTCAAACCATCCCGATTCAAAGAAGAATTTATTACTGGTGCATTGAATATCTTGGCCCGAATCAAGGATCAGGGGAGTATGATCAGAGCCCAAGCTGGTTTCGGCCATCAAGGAGCACAGCGGGAAGTGAGTGTCCAACTCAGGTGCGATGAGGACCCTATCCAGCACACACCTAACCGGATTAAGGCGCTTGTTCGTCCAAGTGTAACGCGCCCCGGTGCGCGGGATCTCCCGTAGACCCCAGCTAGCTATGCTGTCATTAAACGCTTCCATTCTTGCCCAGTTAATTCTGTCATTGTTTTTTATCTGCTGCATCCCGCAACAGATTGAAGTCCCCACCCATGAGAACAGGGAGGTCCGACGCTGCCACCTTTTCGGAAATTTCCTGGAGGAACTCTTGGGAATACGCATGATCTGCTGGCCCATACACTCCTATGATCTCAAACTTGAAGTTGTCCGCTCTGCACAGGATAGATGCACTGATGAAGAATTGACCCAGAGAGACTCTCCCCACATCAAAGACGATGTCCCTGAGCCCCAGGAGCATGTAGGATAACGTTGCATAGAAAACAAAAATTTTCCTACCGCGAACACGCAATCCAAGCCAAGATGCAATCTAGAAGACGGTAGCAACGAGGGGATATCGAGTCTCACCCTTGAAGAGATTCCAAAGCCTACAAGAGGAGGCTCTTGTTGCTGCGGTAGACGTTCACTTGCCGCTTGCAAAAGCGCGTAGAAGATCTTGATCACGATCGGTTCCGGCGCCACGAACGGGCATCACCTCCGTACTCGGTCACACGTTCGGTTGTTGATGAAGACGACGTCCACCTCCCCATTCCAGCGGGCAGCGGAAGTATTAGCTCCTCTTGAATCCGACAGCACGACGGCGTGGTGTCGGTGGTGGTGGAGAAGTCCGGCGGAGCTTCGCTAAAGCTACGCGGGAGTTATGGAGGAGAGGGGGGCGGCTAGGGTTTGGGAGGGGGTGGCCGGCCTCAAGGGGGTGCGGCCAACTTGTGGCTTTGTGGTGGCCGGCCTCCTCCCCTATGCCCCTCATTATATAGGTGGAACCCCAAGAGTTAGTCCCCAAGTCTTCGAATAAGACCCGAACCAAAAACCTTCCATATGGAGGGGAAACCTAGCCAAGCTAGGACTCCCACTAGAGGTGGGAGTTCCACCTCCCATATGGGGGGGTGGCCGGCCCCCTAAGGGGGAGTCCACTTGGGACTCCTCCCCCACTAGGGTTGGCCGGCCATGGAGGTGGAGTCCCATGTGGACTCCACCTTCCTTGGTGGTTTCTTCCGGACTTTTCTAGAACCTTCTAGAACCTTCCATAGAACCTTCCGCGACATTTTAATTCACATAAAATGACATCCTATATATGAATCTTATTCTCCAGACCATTCCGGAACTCCTCGTGATGTCCGGGATCTCATCCGGGAGTCCGAACAAATATTCGAACTCCATTCCATATTCAAGTACTACCATTTCAACATCCAACTTTAAGTGTGTCACCCTACGGTTCGTGAACTATGCGGACATGGTTGAGTACTCACTCCGACCAATAACCAATAGCGGGATCTGGAGATCCATAATGGCTCCCACATATTCAACGATGACTTTAGTGATCGAATGAACCATTCACATACAATACCAATTCCCTTTGTCACGCGATATTTTACTTGTCCGAGGTTTGATCTTCGGTATCACTCTATACCTTGTTCAACCTCGTCTCCTGACAAGTACTCTTTACTCGTACCGTGGTATGTGGTCTCTTATGAACTCATTCATATGCTTGCAAGACATTAGACGACATTCGACCGAGAGGGCCCAGAGTATATCTATCCGTCATCGGGATGGACAAATCCCACTGTTGATCCATATGCCTCAACTCATACTTTCCGGATACTTAATCCCACCTTTATAGCCACCCATTTACGCAGTGGTGTTTGGTGTAATCAAAGTACCTTTCCGGTATAAGTGATTTACATGATCTCATGGTCATAAGGACTAGGTAACTATGTATCGAAAGCTTATAGCAAATAACTTAATGACGAGATCTTATGCTACGCTTAATTGGGTGTGTCCATTACATCATTCATACAATGACATAACCTTGTTATTAATAACATCCAATGTTCATGATTATGAAACTAATCATCCATTAATCAACAAGCTAGTTTAAGAGGCATACTAGGGACTTCTTGTTGTCTACATATCACACATGTACTAATGTTTCAGTTAATACAATTATAGCATGATATATAAACATTTATCATAAACATAAAGATATAAATAATAACCACTTTATTATTGCCTCTAGGGCATATCTCCTTCAGTCTCCCACTTGCACTAGAGTCAATAATCTAGATTACATTGTAATATACCTAACACCCATGGCATTCTGGTGTTGGTCATGCTTTGCCCTAGGGAGAGCTTTAGTCAACGGATCTGCTACATTCAGATCAGTGTGTACTTTGCAAATCTTTACTTCTCCATCTTCGATATACTCGCGAATCGAGTGGTAACGCAGCTTGATATGCTTCAGCCTCTTGTGTGACCTTGGCTCTTGTGCATTGGCGATGGCACCCATGTTATCACAGTAAATGATTAATGGGTCCAATGCACTAGGAACCACACCGAGCTCTACAATGAACCTCTTCATCCATACCGCTTCGATGAAGCCTGCGGAAGCCACTATGTACTCGATTCTGTTGAAGACTTCGCCACCGTGCACCGCTTCGAGCTTGCCCACCATCGCAGCACCATTCAATATAAACACGTACCCAGATTGTGACTTAGAGTCATTAGGATCAGTGTTCCAACTTGCATCGGTGTAACCACTTACAACGAGCTCTTGGTCACCTCCATAACAAAGAAACATATCCTTAGTTCTTTTCAAGTACTTCAGGATATTCTTGACCGCTGTCCAGTGTTCCATTCCTGGATCACTTTGATATCTGCTAGTCAAACTAACAGCATGTGCTATATCCGGTCTAGTACATAGCATGGCATACATGATAGATCCTACTACCGAGGCATAGGGGATTTTACTCATCCTTTCTCTTTCTTCTGCCGTAGCCGATCCTTGAGTCTTACTCAAGACTTTGCCTGGTAACATAGGTAAGAACCCTTTCTTACTTTCGTCCATTCTAAACTTCTTTAGAATCTTGTCCAGATATGTACTCTGTGATATACCTATTAGGTGTCTTGATCTATCTCTATAAATCTTGATGCCTAATATATACGATGCTTCACCAAGGTCTTTCATTGAAAAACTATTATTCAAATAACCTTTAACACTGCTTAATAGTTCTATATCATTCCCGATCAACAATATGTCATCTACATATAATATCAGGAATGCTACAGAGCTCCCACTCACTTTCTTGTAAATACAGGCCTCTCCATGACACTGTATAAACCCGAAGTCTTTGATCACCTTATCAAAGCGTCGGTTCCAACTTCTTGATGCTTGCTTCAGTCCATAGATTGAATGCTGAAGTTTGTATACTTTGTCAGCATTTTTAGGATCGACAAAACCTTTGGGTTGTACCATATACAACTCTTCCTCAATGTCTCCATTAAGGAACGCCGTTTTGACATCCATCTGCCAAATCTCATAATCGAAAAATGCAGCTATTGCTAACAAAATCCTCACAGATTTTAGCTTCGCTACAGGTGAGAAAGTCTCATCGTTGTCAACTCCTTGAATTTGTCGGAAACCCTTTGCGACAAGTCGAGCTTTATAGACAGTAATATTACCATCAGCATCTGTTTTTCTCTTGAAGATCCATTTATTTCGACAGCCTTTCGGCTATCAGGTAAGTCTACCAAAGTCCATACTTTGTTATCATACATGGATCCCATTTCGGATTTCATGGCTTCTTTCCATTTGTTGGAATCTAGGCTCATCATCGCTTCTTCATACGTCGCAGGGTCCTCATCATTGTTATCCACAATCATGACATTTAGACAAGGATCATACCAATCAGGAGTGGCACGTTACCTTGTCGATCTGCGAGGTTCAGTAGTTTCCTCGTTCGAAGTTTCATGATCATTATCATTAGCTTCCTCTGTTGCCGGTGTAGGCGGTACAGGTACAACTTCAGTATCGCTACTCTGATCAACGAGTATAGATTCATCAATCTCATTGAGTTCTACTTTTCTTCCAGTCACTTCTTTAGTGAGAAATTCTTTCTCAAGAAAGGTTCCGTTCTTAGCAACAAAGATTTTGCCTTCGAATCTGTGATAGAAAGTGTACCCTATAGTTTCCTTAGGGTATCCTATGAAGACGCATTTCTCCGCTTTGGGTTCTAGCTTGTCCGGTTGTAACTTCTTTACATAGGCTTCGCAACCCCAAACTTTCAGGAACGACAGCTTAGGTTTCTTATTAGGGATTTCTATTTTCGTGCCCTCCGTTCCTTAGTTGTGCTCAGTTTCCCCAGCTCCTTAGTTTTTCCTCAGTTTTCCCCAAGTGCTTGTTTGAAACCCGCAGAAGGCAGCTCAGACGGCAGGATTCCCGTTAAGTTGACCGCTCCGTGCTGACGTGTGGGGCCGCGTCGTGTGGGCCTGCGTCGCGTGGGGCTGGTAGAAAGGGACCGCGTGGGACAGGACGAGATAGCGTTTGGTTGCACGTGAGCAGGAGCTGGGTTTTGTCTCTCTCGGCCATTGGCATTTCCCTTTTAAGAGTACCTTTTCTGCCTCCTTCTCTCTGCCTTTTTTCACATAATTAGTATCAAATCTAGAGAAGCTTACATTTCTGTCTTTCTTCAATTATTATTTGTGCCTTTTGGCCCTGGTTGTTTTCCCAATATGGCAGCAAATCTAGTAGGGAGCCCAATCTAGTACTCCATCTGGTCCATATGTATGTAGTTAAATCTAGAAGCAAATCTACAGGGAATGTACGATAAATTCACAAGGTCATATAGTAGAATAGGGATAGATAATATAGATAATAAGCTGCATTCAGCAGCCAAACATAGTAGGGTTCGAGGTTCTTCACAGCAGTACAGCACCATCATACTAACAACATAACAACGAGGGATCCCTAGCTAACAACAAAGGGATCCCAACAACAAAATGGAGGAGGCAGCGGAAGACACGTCCAGGACTCCGCCTACCCCATCTGCCTCTGCCTCCACTTGTTGCTCCCCTTGGGAGCCTTGGGCTTGAGCGGAGGCATGCGCCCGCCGGAGATCTCCACCCGCTGGATGCTGCGGAGGTGCATGCCGAGCGCCAAGTGCTTGGCGCGGAAGGAGTTGGGGTTCACCGACGCGCCGACCTTGGGGTTGGTGTGGCCGATGTTCTCGGCATGCGTGAGGACGCAGTTGAAGTCAGTGCCGCCGAGCCTCCTAGTGCAGAAGGGGCACCTGTAGACACCCTTGGCGACGTCGAGGTAGGAGACATGCGGCCGACCTGCAGCCTCCGCGGCACTTTGGCGAGTCTTGACGTCATGGTGCTCGTCGTCGCTGCCGACGTCACCGCTGCAACAACTGATCCATATCAAACGGGAATTTATTAGTGAATGAGTTGCAAACGTGCATGATAACAAAGTTAGGAAAAACAGAGGCAGCCTCAGTTAGAGTGGACACGATTATATGTCTACAGGGACGGTGTAAGCGAACCAAAGCTCATGCACAACAGATTTGTACACAGAAATGGTTCGCTGAACCCTCCCTGTAAAAATCTGTGCCCACCGATTCATCATAGGCAAAGAAACAGATTCCAGATCTGAACTTGAACACATTCCAGATTATTTGCAAAATTAAACGGTTGATATCTTTTGATTCGTGCATAAAATAACTGATTGAGATCCTATGATTACTTGCATAAATTAACTGATTGAGTTCCCATTATTACTTGCATAAATTAACCGAACGGCCGAAACCCAAATCTTGAACGAAATCAAGGAGGGATCAAAGCAAAATGGAATAAAATCGGCGCAAATATTAGCCCAATACTCATCCATCCACAGATCCATCTACACCAGCACAAATAGGGTTCAAAAAGGAATGGGGAACAAAAAAGGAAGCAAACTGTAGTTACCTCGTTCCATGGGTCCTCTATGGAGGTGTCGTAGCGGTTCGGGGGCGGGACGTACGGCACCGGCTCGTAGGGGTCCCATCCCAGCGGGATCTGACCGCGACCGGCGGCAGCAGCCTCCGATGCACCGACGGAGGCGGCGGCGACGTCCGTTGAGGGGACGGCGGCGACGTCCGTTGAGGGGACGGTGTCGAAGAGGGAGGCATCGCGCTTGGAGCTGACGGCGCCGTGGACGATGGGATTGGCATTCTCCTTGTCCATCTCGCCGGTAGAGGAGAGGGAGAGGGAGAGGGTTTTTTGCTTTGGAGAAGATGATGGGACGTGAGAGAGGCGGCGTTGCGTAGGCGAGTGAGAGTGACAGAGATAGTGGGAGGAGGCGTCTATAAAGGCAAGGGGTGGTTAATGCGACCCGCGTCCTACGCGTCCACCGCTGCACGTCTGCACGTCTTGGACTTCTGCAATGCGCCACGCATCCACGATTGCACGTCTTCGACTTCTGCACCGCGAACGGCGTCTACGCGTCAAATATTGCACGTCTTTCATTTCTGCACCGCAACACGCATCCTCGAGTCTAACCCTGGAAATTTAGATATACTCAGGTATAACCTCGAGCATTATACTAGCATTTTTTGTGTGCTCAGTTTTCCCCTTGAGTGCTAATACTGGCTAGTGCAATATGCTCAGTTTTACCCTCAAGTAGCTGGTCAACAGACAGTCAACAAATGGGATTAACTAGTTAAATGAGTCATTTAATGTGCAAAAATTCCGAAAAATAGTGGCACATACTCATGGAGTCTTCACCACAAATTGCCAGTTCTCAAAACATAGATAAGTCATAGATAAATCAAGTTTTACCACAAATTGCCACTTCTCAAATGCCTTCTCAAATCACCTAGTAGCTATGAAGGTGCATGGTTTTCCACAATAAGCCCTTCCCAAAACAGCTTTCCCCAAAACATACTTTGTCTAAATGAGGCCACAATTCTCACACTCATGTATATTTGTATTGCAAATAGTTTGAGATAGGCCAAGATGGGTTTTATTCTACAAAACACGCATTTTCCATTTTTTAAATCTCATATTTGAATCCCTTAGTCTGTTTATTACATAGGTGCCCTTGGTTTCTTGATACTACTCAGTTTTGCCCTCTCCCTCCACAAATTCTCTCACACGTGCAACATTGCCCTGATTGGTCTAGCCCATGTCACGCGGATCGTGCCCGCCGACCGTTGATCGTATGATCTAACGGGCAGGATAACCCCTCTCTCTCTCTGTCGGCGGTTACCTTCCACTCTCTAAGTATGCTAAAGGGCGGTTTTCTGTATTTATTTTCACGCGCTAAAAATTATAAACTCTTTTAGGCATTACTTTTCACGCAAAAAATGATAAACCATCACCAATTTGTTGTAGCCATAAATTTTCACGCAAAAAACGATAAACCGTCACCGATTTGTTGTAGCCATTAATTTTCACGAAAATCCCAAATGATAAACCATCACCGATTTGTTGTAGCCATTAATTTTCACGCAAAAAATGATAAACCATCACTGATTTGTTGTATCCATTACTTTTCACGCAAAAAATGATAGACCATCACCGATTTCTTGTAGCCATTACTATTCACGGTAAAAATGATAAACGAACCAATCTATCTATCTCTGTATTTGAAGTTTGGAAGGGTTCACCATCTAGTTATGTTAACTTTCGAGGTTTTGACCTGAAAACAAATGGGTATTATAAAGGGAAATAAAAGTTCAAAAAATGTAAAAACGAAACAATCTACCTATCTTTGTATAGAAGATCGTCTGTATGATTTTTGAGGTCATTTAGAGAAGGTAGAAAAAAATCCCTTTTGAGAAGGTCGAAAAAACCTAACTTGTTACAAAAGCTGGTTTCAGTGAGACCTAACCAAATTTGGCATACATTATGCCATATCTATAACAACAAGGAATATCTAAAAGGGAAAGTTTCACAAAATTTGAAATTTATGGCGAAAATGATGCCATACATGATGCTGTTTTTCGAGGTTTTGACCTGAAAATCAATTGGATATTATAAAGGGAAATAAAAAGTTCGAAAAATATAAAAACGAAACAAACTATCTATCTATGTATAGAAGATCAGCTGTATGAAATTTGAGGTCATTTAGAGGAGGTAGAATAAATCACCTTGTTAGAAAAGCTGGTTTCAGTGAGACGAAACGGCATGCGTTTAAGCAAAGTGATTTTTTCGAACATCTCCAAATGATCCCAAATTTGCCATACATGATGGCATACGTGTAACAACAAGGAACCCTATCTAAAAAGTGTCAAAAAAGTTTGCCCAACCGTATAGCTCTATCAAAAAGAACCTCACCATGGCGCTAGTATAATTTTGGGCTTAGTTACAAACTTTCGTTACCTAACCTTCAACACGAAACTTGTTTCAAATCACTTTTGGCGTACAAGAAACAAATCCCTCCTTGATTCGAGCACCACAGCCTCCAAACTTTGCCGATGCCGATATCGGCATGGTCAGAACGGCTATGCTCGACGCCACTGCTAGGTCACCGTCGGGATGCACCCTCAATCCCGTCCCCTCATTCGATCACTGACACACCAGAGATACCACCGAGGCCAATGCCGAACGTACATGCTGATGCCAATGCCGAACATGCATCCACGCCGATGTGGGCACGGCCACGCCGCCCCGCTATGTTGGACGCCACAGACCACCGCGAGGTCTTTCCCTTCGCCACCACACTCTTCTAGCACCCATCTATACACGCCAGAAAGGAGAGACACTAGTTTTCTCTACATTGCTCGCGTTCGTGTCGGACACGGCCAGTCAAAGTTTTGAGGTAGTCGTCGATGTCGTTGACCATTTCTTCTCTTCTTTGCATGGTTAAACGCGTCTAGTTCATATCTATCTAATGCGTCTGGTCTCGCCTCATGCAGTTCTTTGTGGACGTCGATCTCATCTCGGCACTCCGCAGGCCACCTCCTCCGTGCCATCGCTGTAGAGCTCCGTTTAAAAATCTATTCCTACCCGTGTATTGCCCCTTGTATCAGCGCCATGGCCCACTTGTCATTCGATATACCGAAGCCCCACTCATGCGTGTTTTGGTCAGGGATACATCGATGCTTACGGTCAAACAAAGATGGATGGTATGACGTGTCTTTGCGGGCTCTACGTGGCCCCACTAGCCAGAAGATAACGGTCAACCGTCGGGCAACTGGCCGTTACAGCATCTGTGATGGTTTCAGACAAGGTCTTGGGGAAAACTGAGGAAAAACTAAGGAGCTGGGGAAAACTGAGCACAACTAAGGAACCGAGGGCACGAAAATAGAAATCCCTTCTTATTAAACCATAGTTCATACGGTGTCGTTTCTACGGATTTTGATGGTGCTCTATTTAAAGTGAATGCGGCTGTCTCTAATGCATAACTCCAAAATGATAACGGCAAATAAGTAAGAGACATCATAGAACGAACCATATCTAAGAGAGTTCGATTACGACGTTCGGACACACCGTTACATTGAGGTGTTCCCGGCGGTGTCAATTGTGAAAGTATTCCGCATTTCTTTAAATGCATGCCAAACTCATAACTCAGATATTCACCTCCACGATCAGATCGTAGAAATTTAATCTTCTTGTTACGTTGATTTTCTACTTCACTTTGAAATTCCTTAAACTTCTCGAAAGTTTCGGATTTATGTTTCATGAAATAGATATACCCATATCTACTCAGATCATCTGTGAAGGTTAGAACATAACGATAACCACCGCGCGATGCTACGCTCATTGGTCTGCACACATCGGTATGTATGATTTCCAATAAGTCAGTAGCTCGCTCCATCATACCAGAAAATGGAGTCTTATTCATTTTACCCATTAGACATGCTTCGCATCTATCAAGTGACTCAAAGTCAAGTGATTCAAGTAATCCATCAGTATGGAGTTTCTTCATGCGTTTCACTCCAATATGACCAAGACGACAGTGCCACATATAAGTAGAATTATCATTCAATTTAATTCGCTTAGCATCAATGTTATGTATATGCGTATCACTACTATCGAGATCTAACAGAAATAAGCCATTCTTTTGTGGTGCTCGACCATAAAAGATATTATTCATAAAAATAGAACAACCATTATTCTTAGACTTGAATGAATAACCGTCTTGCATTAAACAAGATCCAGATATAATGTTCATGCTCAACGCAGGTACATAATAGCAATTATTTAGGCTTAAAACTAATCCCGAAGGTAGATGTAGAGGAAGTGTGCCGACTGCGATCACATTGACCTTGGATCTGTTTCCAACGCGCATCGTCACTTCATCTTTCAGCAGTTGTCGTTTATTCTTTAGTTCCTGTTTCGAGTTACAAATATGAGCAACCGAACCAGTATCAAATACCCAGGTACTAGAACGAGAACCAGTGAAATGAACATCTATAACATGTATATCAGATATACCTTCTTTCTTCTTATTGACAAGGCCGCTCTTCAGATCAGCCAGATACTTGGAGCAATTACGCTTCCAGTGTCCCTTCTCCTTGCAGTAATAGCACTCAGCATCAGGCTTAGGGCCGTTCTTAGGTTTCACAGGAGGCGTGGCAGCTTTCTTGCCACCCTTCTTGAATTTTCCCTTAGACTTGCCCTGTTTCTTGAAACTGGTGGTCTTGTTGACCATCAACACTTGGTGCTCTTTCTTGATCTCAATCTCAGCAGCTTTTAGCATGCCAAAGAGTTCAGGTAACTCCTTGTTCATGTTCTGCATATTGTAGTTCATCACAAAGTTCTTGTAACTTGGTGGCAGTGATTGAAGGACACGATTAATCCCCATTCTGTTAGGAATCACTATTCCCAAGTCACTGAGTTTCTTCGCATGCCCGATCATGGCGAGCATGTGCTCACTAACGGAGCTGCCTTCTTCCATCATGCAGCTGAAGAATTGTTTCGATGCTTCATAGCATTCCACGGCCGCATGAGTCTCAAAAATAGCTTTCAGCTCTTTCATCAACTCATGAGGATCGTGGTGCTCAAAACGTTTTTGAAGATCTGATTCCAGACTGCACAGGATGGCACACTGAACTTGAGAGTACCGAATTTTCCGAGTCTCGTAAACAGCTTTTACTTCATCGGTTTCAGTTTCTGCAGGAGGGTCAGCTAGCGGTGCATCAAGCACATATTGCAGATTTCCGCCAGAGAGGAAGATCCTCACATGACGGAACCAGTCGGTGAAGTTGCTACCGTTGCTCTTAAGTTTCTCTTTCTCTAGGAACTGATTAAAATTGATTGGGGACGCCATCTCTACAACATATATTTGCAAAAGTTTAGACTAAGTTTATGACAAATTGAGTTCAAATTTTAATTCAACATAATTAAAAATCTAGGTGAACTCCCACTCAAAACAATATCCCTCGCATTGTCTTAGTGATCACACGAACCAAAACCACCACACCTAAACCCGATCATCACGAGAAAAGGTGTGATTTCAATGGCGAACACTCAAAGTGTTCATCATATCAACCATATGATTCATGCTCTACCTTTCGGTATCACGTGTTCCGAGACCATGTCTGTACATGCTAGGCTCGTCAAGGCCACCTTAGTATCCGCATGTGCAAACCTGTCTTGCACCCGTTGTATGTACTTATTGAATCTATCACACCCGATCATCACGAGATGCTTCGAAACGACAAGACTTGGTAACGGTGCTACTAAGGATGAACACTTTATTATCTTGAGATTTTAGTGAGGGATCATCTTATAATGCTACCGTCGCGATCTAAGCAAAATAAGATGCATAAAAGGATTAACATCACATGCAGTTCATATGTGATATGATATGGCCCTTTTGTCTTTGCGCCTTTGATCTTCATCTCCAAAGCACGGACATGATCTCCATCATCTTCGGGCATGATCTCCATCATCGTCGGTGTAGCGTCAAGGTCAATGGCGCCGTCTTCATGATTGTCCTCCATGTAGCAACTATTACAACTACTTTGAAATACTACTCAACATGAAATTTAAAGACAACCATAAGGCTCCTGCCGGTTGCCACAATACAATAATGATCATCTCATACATATTCATCATCACATTATGGCCATATCACATCACCAAACCCTACAAAAACAAGTTAGACGTCTCTAATTTGGTTTGCATATTTTACGTGGTTTAGGGTTTTCGAGAGAGATCTAATCTACCTACGAACATGAACCACAACGTTGATACTAATGTTTTCAATAGAAGAGTAAATTGAATCTTCACTATAGTAGGAGAGACAGACACCCGCAAAGCCTCTTATGCAATACAAGTTGCATGTCGAACGAGGAACAAGTCTCATGAACGCGGTCATGTAAAGTTAGTCCGAGCCGCTTCATCCCACTATGCCACAAAGATGCAAAGTACTCAAACTAAAGATAACAAGAGCATCAATGCCCACAAAACCATTGTGTTCTACTCATGCAACCATCTATGCATAGACACGGCTCTGATACCACTGTAGGATAACGTTGCATAGAAAACAAAAATTTTCCTACCGCGAACACGCAATCCAAGCCAAGATGCAATCTAGAAGACGGTAGCAACGAGGGGATATCGAGTCTCACCCTTGAAGAGATTCCAAAGCCTACAAGAGGAGGCTCTTGTTGCTGCGGTAGACGTTCACTTGCTGCTTGCAAAAGCGCGTAGAAGATCTTGATCACGATCGGTTCCGGCGCCACGAACGGGCAGCACCTCCGTACTCGGTCACACGTTCGGTTGTTGATGAAGACGACGTCCACCTCCCCGTTCCAGCGGGCAGCGGAAGTATTAGCTCCTCTTGAATCCGACAGCACGACGGCGTGGTGTCGGTGGTGGTGGAGAAGTCCGGCGGAGCTTCGCTAAAGCTACGCGGGAGTTATGGAGGAGAGGGGGGCGGCTAGGGTTTGGGAGGGGGTGGCCGGCCTCAAGGGGGTGCGGCCAACTTGTGGCTTTGTGGTGGCCGGCCTCCTCCCCTATGCCCCTCATTATATAGGTGGAACCCCAAGAGTTAGTCCCCAAGTCTTCGAATAAGACCCGAACCAAAAACCTTCCATATGGAGGGGAAACCTAGCCAAGCTAGGACTCCCACTAGAGGTGGGAGTTCCACCTCCCATATGGGGAGTGGCCGGCCCCCTAAGGGGAGTCCACTTGGGACTCCTCCCCCACTAGGGTTGGCCGGCCATGGAGGTGGAGTCCCATGTGGACTCCACCTTCCTTGGTGGTTTCTTCCGGACTTTTCTAGAACCTTCTAGAACCTTCCATAGAACCTTCCGCGACATTTTAATTCACATAAAATGACATCCTATATATGAATCTTATTCTCCGGACCATTCCGGAACTCCTCGTGATGTCCGGGATCTCATCCGGGAGTCCGAACAAATATTCGAACTCCATTCCATATTCAAGTACTACCATTTCAACATCCAACTTTAAGTGTGTCACCCTACGGTTCGTGAACTATGCGGACATGGTTGAGTACTCACTCCGACCAATAACCAATAGCGGGATCTGGAGATCCATAATGGCTCCCACATATTCAACGATGACTTTAGTGATCGAATGAACCATTCACATACAATACCAATTCCCTTTGTCACGCGATATTTTACTTGTCCGAGGTTTGATCTTCGGTATCACTCTATACCTTGTTCAACCTCGTCTCCTGACAAGTACTCTTTACTCGTACCGTGGTATGTGGTCTCTTATGAACTCATTCATATGCTTGCAAGACATTAGACGACATTCCACCGAGAGGGCCCAGAGTATATCTATCCGTCATCGGGATGGACAAATCCCACTGTTGATCCATATGCCTCAACTCATACTTTCCGGATACTTAATCCCACCTTTATAGCCACCCATTTACGCAGTGGTGTTTGGTGTAATCAAAGTACCTTTCCGGTATAAGTGATTTACATGATCTCATGGTCATAAGGACTAGGTAACTATGTATCGAAAGCTTATAGCAAATAACTTAATGACGAGATCTTATGCTACGCTTAATTGGGTGTGTCCATTACATCATTCATACAATGACATAACCTTGTTATTAATAACATCCAATGTTCATGATTATGAAACTAATCATCCATTAATCAACAAGCTAGTTTAAGAGGCATACTAGGGACTTCTTGTTGTCTACATATCACACATGTACTAATGTTTCAGTTAATACAATTATAGCATGATATATAAACATTTATCATAAACATAAAGATATAAATAATAACCACTTTATTATTGCCTCTAGGGCATATCTCCTTCAGAGCATCCCACCCGAGTGTCCGTTTGCCGGAAGCCAGCACCAAAAAAATTTCTCCCCCACCTCAAGGCTTCTAAGTTCCTGGTCCGTGAAGTCCTGCTTGATAGTTTCTTGTAGGCAAACAAGGTCGATCTTGTGAATTCGGAGGTAGTCTTTAAGAAGAGTTCGGCGCCCCCGCCGCCTGAAACCCCTGATGTTCCAGAAGAGCGCTCTCATTGGGGACCAAACTTGCGACCCCGTGCTTGGCGGGTTAGCACTCGCATTCCGACAGCAGCAGACTTCTTGCAGACCTTCTTTTTCCTCACAGCAAGGGCCCCTTTCTTCTTTCTGCCCCCAGAGCTCTCAGGTGCACACGCATCCTCTTGGGAGGCAACCCATGTTGCCTCCGCCGGAGCTTGCAGCTCCTCCGCACCCTCCACGGAAGTCGCTGCCGCTTGCTCCGCAGCAAGCCTGTCCCGGGCAAGCGCAAGTTCTGCTTGGGCCAGCTCCTTGGCACGAATGATTGACAGCAACGGAGCCGGGTTGCCAGCCGCCGAAGGGAACAAGATGCAGCTGTCCTTGGCCACTCCCAGGAGATGTTCATCGGAAACGTTTGGGAAAACCGCAAAGCGAGAGAGGGATTTGGGAGTAGGAGAAGCGGAAGTACCTGGAGTTTTCTTCTGTGCGCGGGCGATGGCCTTCTGCAGCATCGGCTCTGCCGAGGCGGAAGCCTCACGCCTGCTCCTACGCGACGGGCCCACCGACTTGGACTTGGTGCGTGGCGCCCTTGCCACCTGCGCCGCCAGCTCGCCTATGACAGACCCCACCATGGACGAGGATCCCTTCAAACCCGCGCTCCCCTGCTGCTCCCCGTCCTCGAAAACCAGCTGCATCGCCACCTCCTTGCCTGCAGCCCCAAGAGCTAGGGAGGGGCGATCCTTGTTGCTCTTGCTGCGACGCTCCTTCTCCCTCATCAGGTTCGGGTCCGATTCCCAGGTGGGGCTCAGGCCCACCTCCGCACGCTCTTCCTGGGTTAAGTGCCATGCCTTTCCTTCAGTGCAGTCGTCCACGCTAGGAGTCGCGGGGTCGTCAGGGTTGGCTGAGTTCTTCAGAGGGGAAGGAGACACAGGCGGCTGGTCCCCCTCCGTGTCCGCAGCCAACTCTAGCGACGAGGCCGAACCCTCCACCGGGGTAAGCAGGTTCTTCAGGATGGGGAAGATATCCCCTTTCCCCATCAGGTTTGAGCCATACTGACTCAAGGCCGAGGCGGGAATCACAGAAGTTGCTTTGCTCTGAATCATCGTCTCGAGACCAAGGGCAACCGATTTGTGCTTGGGCACCCCGACGGCCCCTGGACGTGGCGCAGAGGACCCTTTGTCCTTCCTGATGTGCTTGCCGCGCCGGCCGTCCCATCCTTCTCCCTCTGATTCATCCCCTTCTTCCTCCTTGTCATCGAGAGCCGGGTTTGGAGGTGGCGGTGGAGCGGATGGTCCCGCACCAGCAGCCCCTTCCACCTGAACACGAACCTTGAAGCCTTGAGAGTTGACAAAGAGCGTAAGGTAGGAAGGGAGCTGGGCAGGGCTCCTGCAACCGACAAGCAGGCGAACTGGGGTGGAGTCAAGCTCCAGAGATTGGTCATCGACGCCGATGGGGCGCCCCAGCTCCCTTGCTGCCATCAGAATGCGTACAGGCTGTCTGTACGGTGGCGGGACGTCGAAGAGCTTCACCCACACCTCCTCGAGCCTTTCCGCCGCAGAAGGGTCCCCAACAGCAGCGCTGACCACCGCGCGGATGTTGCAGTTCGGCAGATTGAGCCCACCGCCGCGAATCGCCATGCGGAGACTATCCTTGGAAGCAAAGCAGGTGGCAAACTCCCCGTTGCTGAGCTCCTGTACGTTCCAGCACCACTCCTCATCCATCAGATCCTTCAGCTCGTCCTCCAGTTGCTCCGCCGAGAGAGTTCCCTGGGCCAGCGACACCCTTGCCGCATTGGGAGCCGGGGGAAGCAACTCCTCTTCAGGAACCTCCAAGCACACAAAGCCCATCCCGGGACTCCCGAAGCCCGCCCAGAAAGGCTCCGAGGCCCTGCTCAGCGCGGCACACATCGCCGAAAGGTGACCAGATTTGTTGCACTTGATGCAAAATGGCTCTTCTTTGCACTCCGCCTGCACATGGCCCTGCTTCCCGCAGTTGTAGCAAGTGATGTGCTTCGCTTCCCCTCCACCAGCCTCAGATCCCCTCGCCGCAGATCCTTGATGCGCCCCGCGCTCCAGCCGATCTTCCCCCCGGCCCACATCGCGCCCTCTCTGAGGCGGAGCTGGTGGGCGGCGAGGTTCCCTGCCGCGTCAATCCCTAGCGCGGAGGTCTTCCTCCCTCCGGAGGAACTCGCGATCCCTCTCCTTCTGCTGCCTCCGGTGCTCCTCCTGCTCCCTATCAAGCTTCTGGCGCAGATCTTGGTTGCGGCGCCAACCCTCGCTCCCATCGCCGAGCTCCTCGAAGCGACGCTTGCCCCTGCGCTCACGATCCATGTGGCGGCGGCGCGCGAGCGGGTTCGGGGAAGAAGGACGAGAGGAAGGGCGAACTGCGAGGCCTCTCTGCTGTAGATCTCGAGTGGCGGCTGGGAACCCTAGGGAGTGATTTAGGGTTCCGACCGGACGCCACCACCACTTAAGTACCTGAGCACCAGGGGTAGAACCATCCGAGCCCCCACCCGATCGGCCCCCAAGCATCGTGGCCGCACCCTTTTGCCCCTGGGGTACGTGTCGCCCATCTGGACTACCTGGAGACAGAATGGGCTGCGTGACTGTCATCGCCCCGCGCAGGAGGCCTGGGTCCAGCCCACCAGGCCCAGGAGGAATTGGGCCCCGGCCCGCTAACGACGAGGCCCCAGACCCAGGAGGTGCTGCGCCTCGCGAGGGAAACCCTAGCCCCCGCGTCTGCGCCCCCGCCGCCGTCGCCGGGTCCGGCGAGCCGCCCGTCCCCGGCCGCCAAGAGATGATAATCTCCCCGATCTTGCACGAGATGGGAGCCGCGGCTTCCCTGCCAGCGCCCCCACGCCGCTCCGCCGAGGTAGCCGCACCCTCCTCCCGCAAAGGCAGGGGCGGGAAGGCTTCCAGCGAGCCCAGGTCCGGCGCCGTCGCCACGAGATTCCCGGTGAGGGCGGCGTCCCACCACCCTCGGTGAGCACCACCGCACCCGCCGACGGCCCTTCCGTCCATGCCGCGACCCCCGCCGCTGGCATGATGCACGCAGACGCAGGCGTGTCCTCCTCCTCAGATCCCGTCGTCTCCGGTGAGAGGACGGAGAAAGGGTTCTTCCCACCCAAACCCTCGACGAGCAGAGCGCGGAAACGCCGGCGAGTCCCTTGCCGGCGAGCAGAGCGGTCCCTCCGCTCCTTCCTCCCTTCCCCGCCGCCGCGGAGCCCTTCCGTGCCGGCGCGGGCCTCGGTCGCCTCGCGAGGGGAGCGCCTAGCTGTTAGACACATTGTTCTCCACCACCTATATGATCTCATGGTCATAAGGACTAGGTAACTATGTATCGAAAGCTTATAGCAAATAACTTAATGACGTGATCTTATGCTACGCTTAATTGGATGTGTCCATTATATCATTCACATAATGACATAACCTTGTTATTAATAACATCCAATGTTCATGATCATGAAACGATGATCATCTATTAATCAACAAGCTAGTTATACAAGAGGCTTACTAGGGACTCCTTGTTGTTCACATAACACACATGTATCAATGTTTCGGTTAATACAATTATAGCATGGTATGTAAACATTATCATAAACTCAAAGATATTATAATAACCATTTTATTATTGCCTCTTGGGCATATCTCCAACAGAAGTAACACTTTCAATTTGAAATCTAATTACGAAAGGTGCATGCATATGCGTTTTCTCTCAGTAATGGCGTTGATTTGCCATCGATTTCTTCCACTGCCGCTCGGTTACACATCTGCTAAAGACATAAATCTGTATTCTCTAGGTTTTCTTGGCCTGTTTGCAGTTGATTATGTGGACCAGAGGAGCCGCTCAGTTACACATGCCTGATGACATGCATCTACATTCTTTAGGTTTTCTTGGTCTTTTTCCCGTCAACTTAGGGGTGCCGAAGGCGTCGCTCGGTTACACGTCTCCTGATGACATGCAAATGCAACGACTAGTTTTAGTTTTCTCCATTGCTTGTTCAGTAGGTTGTTTAGTACTTCTGTGTTCTATCGTTTAGTACATGTGTGTCCTGCCGTTCCTGGCCTGTACCTGCGGTCCTTTGTGTCTGGTATTTCTTCGTGTTTGGTCTTGGTACTAGCGTGTCATTTTGTTCTATACTTGTTTAGCTTAGTATCCCGTATTTGTGCTCCTATATCTCTAGTACATATGTGTCGACTTGTATTGTAGTTGTGTACTGGCAAATTTCTATTGTTCTGCTTTGGAAGGTGTGTGGGCGACGTCGTGCAGTGTAGGCTTCTTTTTTCGGTTGCGCTAGTGTTTATCTTCTTGTTTTTTCGTGTAGCTTCTCTTGGTCAGTTTGCTGTATACTAAGCGGCGCCAGAGGCGCCGCTCGGTTACATGTCTCCTCAGGGCATGCATATAAATTATGTTTTTATCACTGGGTCGGTTTGTCTGTCGATGTAGTGGTGCCAGAGGCGTGGCTCGTTTCTACTTGTAGTGATGATATGCAAATTGCGATGAACCCGGTGGTTTGTCCGGTTTCTCTTGGACTCTTCGGTGTCCTCCTGTTTTGTCTAGTTGCAAAAGTGCTAGACACATCGTTGATGAACTAGTTTTAGTTTTCTCCATTACTTGTTAAGTAGGTTGTTTAGTACTTCTGCGTGCTATCATTTAGTACATATGTGTCCTGCCGTTCCTAGCCTGTACATGCGGTCCTTTGTGTCTGGTACTTCTTCATGTTTGGCCTTGGTACTCGCGTATCATTTTGTACTGTACTTGTGTAGCTTAGTCTCCCGTACTTGTGCTCCTATATCTCTGGTACTTGTGCACTGACTTGTATTGTAGTTGTGCAATGACAAATTTCTATTGTTCTACTTTGGAAGGTGTATGGGCGGCATCGTGTAGTGTATGCTTCTTTTCTCGGTTGCGCTAGTGTTTATCTGCTTGATTTTCGTGTAGTTTCTCTTGGTCAATTTGCTGAAGACTAAGCGGTGCCGGAGGAGCCGCTCGGTTACATGTCTCATTAGGGCATGCATATAAATTATGTTTTTTTTCTTTGTCTATTTGCCTGTCGATGTAGTGGGGCCAGATGTGTGGCTTTTTTATACTCGTAGTGATGATATGCAAATTGCGACGACGCCAATGGTTTGTTCGGTTTCTCTTGGACGCATCGTCGTCCTCCTGTTGTGTCTAGTTACGAACGTGAGAAGCTGGACATGTCGTAGCTGAACTAGTTTTAATTTTATCCATTGCTTGTTCAGTAGGTTCTTTAGTACTTTTATGTGCATCGTTTAGTACTTATGTGTCCTGCCGTTCCTGGCCTGTAGCTGCGGTCCTCTGTGTCTGGTACTTCTTTGTGTTTGGCCTTCGTACTCGCGTGTTATTTTGTTCTGTACTGGTGTAGCTTAGTCTCCCGTACTTGTGCTCATGTATCTCTGGTACTTATGCACCGACTTGTATTGTAGTTGTGTAGTGACAAATTTCTATTGTTCTACTTTGGAAGGTGTATGGGTGGCATCGTGCAGTGTAGGCTTCTTTTTTCGGTTGCGCTAGTGTTTATCTTCTTGTTTTTTCGTGTAGTTTCTCTTGGTCAATTTGCTGTAGAATAAGCGGCGCCGGAGGTGCCGTTAGGTTACATCTCTCCTTAGGGCATGCATATAAATTATGTTTTTTTCTTCTCTTGGTCTATTTTCTTGTCAATGTAGCGGCGCCAAATGTGTGGCTCGTTTATACTTATAGTGATGTTATGCAAATTGCGATGACGTCGGTGGTTTGTCCGGTTTCTCTTGGACTCTCCATTGTCCTCCTGTTTTGTCTAGTTGCGAAAGTGAGAAGCTGGACACGTCGTAGCTGAACTAGTTTTAGTTTTCTCCATTGCTTGTTCAATAGGTTGTTTAGTACTTATGCGCGCTATCGTTTAGTACCTCTATGTCCTGTCGTTCCTGGCCTGTACCTGCGGTCATTTGTGTCTAGTACTTCTTCGTGTTTGTTCTTGGTACTCGCGTGTCATTTTATTCTATACTTGTGTAGCTTAGTCCCCCGTACTTGTGCTCATATATCTCTGCTACTTGTGCACCGACTTGTATTGTAGTTGTGCAGTGGAAAATTTCTATTGTTCTTTTTTGGAAGGTGTATGGGCGGCGTCGTGCAGTGTAGGCTTCCTTTTACGTTTGCTCTAGTGTTTATCTGCTTGCTTTTTCGTGTAGTTTGGTCAGTTTGCTGTATACTAAGCGGCGCCGGAGGCACCACTCGGTTACATGTCTCCTCAGGGCATGCATATAAATTATGTTTTTTTTTTCTCTTGGTCTGCTTGCCTGTCGATGTAGCGGTACCAGAGGCGTATCTTGTTTATACTTGTAGTGATGATATGCGAATTGCGACGACGCTGGTGGTTCGTTCGGTTTCTCTTGGACTCTTCGGTGTCCTCCTGTTTTGTCTAGTTGCAAAAGTGAGAAGCTGGACACGTCGTAGATGAACTAGTTTTAGTTTTATCCATTGCTTGTTCAGTTGGTTGTTTAGTACTTCTACGTGCTATCGTTTAGTACCTCTGTGTCCTGTCATTCCTGGCATGTACCTGTGTGTCCTGCCGTTCCTGGCATGTACCTGCGGTCCTTTGTGTCTGGTACTTCTTCGTGTTTGGCCTTGGTATTCGCGTGTCATTTTGTTCTGTACTTGTGTAGCTTAGTCTCCCGTACTTGTGCTTCTATATCTCTGGTACTTGTGCACCGACTTGTATTGTAGTTGCACAGTGACAAATTTCTATTGTTCTGCTTTGAAAGGTGAATGGGCATCATCGTGATGTGTAGGCTTCTTTTTTCGGTTGCACTAGTGTTTATCTGCTTGCTTTTTTATGTAGTTTCTCTTGGTCTATAGACTAAGCGACGCCGGAGTCGCCGCTCAGTTACATGTCTCCTCAGGGCATGAATATAAATTATGTTTTTTTTCTCTTGGTCTGTTTTCCTGTCGATTTAGCGGCGCCAAATGCGTGGCTCATTTATACTTGTAGTGATGATATGCAAATTGCGACGACGCCGGTGGTTTGTTCGGTTTCTCTTGGACTCTTCGTTGTCCTCCTGTTTTGTCTAGTTGCGGAAGTGAGAAGCTAGACACGACATAGCTGAACTAGTTTTAGTTTTCTCCATTGCTTGTTTAGTAGGTTGTTTAGTGCATATGCGTGCTATCGTGTAGTACCTGTGCGTCCTGCTGTTCCTGGCATGTACCTGTGGTCCTTTGTGTCTAGTACTTCTTCGTGTTTGTCCTTGGTACTCGCGTGTCATTTTATTGTGTACTTGTGTAGCTTAGTCTTCCGTACTTGTGCTCCTATATCTCTCTCTGGTACTTGTCCACCGACTTGTATTGTAGTTGTGCATTGGAAAATTTCTATTGTTCTTCTTTGGAAGGTGTATGGGCGGCGTCGTGCAGTGTAGGCTTGTTTTTTCGGTTGTGCTAGTGTTTATCTGCTTGCTTTTTCGTGTAGTTTCTCTTGGTCAGTTTGCTGTATACTAACGGAGCCAGAGGCGCCACTTAGTTACATGTCTCATTAGGGCATGCATATAAATTAAGTTTTTTCTCTTGGTCTATTTGCCTGTCGATGTAGCGGTGCCACAGGCGTGGTTCGTTTATACTTGTATTGATGATATGAAAATTGCGACGACGCCGGTGGTTTGTCCGGTTTCTCTTGGATTCTTCGGTGTCCTCCAGTTTTGTCTAGTTGCAAAAGTGAGAAACTGGACACGTCGTAGATGAGCTAGTTTTAGTTTTCTTCATTGCTTGTTCAGTAGTTTGTTTAGTACTTCTGCGTGCTATTGTTTAGTACATGTGTGTTCTGCCGTTCCTGGCATGTACCCGCGGTCCTTTGTGTCTGGTACTTCTTCATGTTTGGCATTGGTACTCGCGTGTTATTTTGTTCTATACTTGTGTAGCTTAGTCTCTCGTACTTGTGCTCATATATATCTGGTACTTGTGCACCGACTTGTATTGTAGTTGTGCATTGACAAATTTATATTGTTCTGCTTTGGAAGGTATATGGGCAGCACCGTGCAGTGTAGGCTTATTTTTGCGGTTGCCCTAGTGTTTATCTGCTTGCTTTTTTGTGTAGTTTCTCTTGGTCAGTTTGCTGTAGACTAAGCGGCGCCGGAGGCACTGCTCGGTTACATGTCTCCTCAGGGCATGCATATAAATTATGTTTTTTTTTCTTGTTCTGTTTGCCTGTCGATGTTGCGGCGCCAGATGTGTGGCTCGTTTATACTTGTAGTGATGATATGCAAATTGCGACGATGCCGATGGTTTTTCCGGTTTCTCTTGGACTCTTCGATGTCCTCCTGTTTTGTCTAGTTGCGAAAGTTAGAAGCTGTACACGTCATAGCTGAACTAGTTTTAGTTTTCTCCATTGGTGGTTCAGTAGGTTGTTTAGTACTTCTTCGTGCTATCGTTTAGTACCTCTCTGTCCTGCCATTCCTGGCCTATACCTGCGGTCCTTTGTGTCTAGTACTTCTTCGTGTTTATCCTTGGTACTCGCGTGTCATTTTATTCTGTACTTGTGTAGCTTAGTCTCCCGTACTTATGCTCCTATATCTTTGGTACTTGTGCACTGACTTGTATTGTAGTTGTGAAGTGGAAAATTTCTATTGTTCTTGTTTGGAAGGTGTATGGGCGATGTCGTGCAGTGTAGGCTTCTTTTTTTGGTTGCGCTAGTGTTTATCTGCTTGCTTTTTCGTGTAGTTTCTATTGGTCCGTTTGCTGTATACTAAGCGGTGCCGGAGGCGCCACTCAGTTACATGTCTCCTCAGGGCATGCATAAAAATTATGTTTTATTCTCTTGGTCTGTTTTCCTGTCGATGTAGCGGCGCCAGAGGCGTGGCTCGTTTATACTTGTAGTGATGGTATGAAAATTGCGACGACCCCAGTGGTTTGTCCGGTTTCTCTTGGACTCATCGGTGTCCTCCTGTTTTGTCTAGTTGCGAAAGTGAGAAGCTGGACACGTCGTTGCTGAAATATTTTTAGTTTTCTCCATTGCTTGTTCAGTAGGTTATTTAGTACTTCTGCGTGATATCGTTTAGTACCTGTGTGTCCTGCCGTTCCTGGCATGCACCTGCGGTCCTTTGTGTCTGGTACTTCTTCGTGTTTGGCCTTGGTACTCGCATGTCATTTTGTTCTCTACTTGTGTGGCTTAGTCTCCCATACTTGTGCTCCTATATCTCTGGTACTTATGCACCGACTTGTATTATAGTTGTGCAGTGACAAATTTCTATTGTTCTGCTTTGGAAGGTGTATGGGCGGCGTCGTGCTGTCTAGGCTTCTTTTTTCGGTTGTGCTAATGTTTATATGCTTGCTTTTTCTTGTAGTTTCTCTTGGTCAGTTTGCTATAGACTTACACGTCTCCTCAGGGCATGCAATTATTTTTATTTCCCAATTCTTGTTGAATATGTGGTTTACTGCGTGCAGTAGTTTTGTCCCTGTACGTCCAGCTATTTCTAGTCGGTACATGCTGTCTTTTATTTCTAGTACTTGTGCGTGTCTTTCTTCAATACTTGGGTGGCATCTGGTCCTGTACTTATGTACTTTAGACGTTTGTACTTGTGCTCCTATATCTCTGGTACTTGTGCTCCTATATCTCTGGTACTTGTGCACACCCATGTAATTGTGTAATTTTGTGGTAACATGTGGAAAAAGATGTTAGATCCAGGTGTTCACTCTCGTGCGGATATTCTTGACCATCTTCGTGAAGCAGTTGATCGTCACATTTCAGATATGTTTCCTGGTGAAATGCACAATGATGTAAGCTTTTTGTTATGTTTTTAATTTTAATTATTGTGTTATTGTAAATTGAATTCTTAATTGTGTTGTTTGTTTACAGTTACATTCTAAGCTCAAAGGACTGTTTAAAGATTTCTTCACTTCCTCAATGATAAGAATAGGGCATGGTCTTGTTGACCAGATGCGTCAGATGGTTTCTGTTTTGTCAATTGATTTGAATAACCAGCCTTGTACTTGCAAGGGAAAAGATCATGTAACTGAAAATGTTGTTGGACAGAGTTCTATGGCATAGAATGATGATATCAATGCAGACACCAATTCTGATGAACATCTTGAGCTTCATGAGCTTGAAGGAGATATGCCCAAGAGGCAATAATAAAAGTGGTTATTATATATCTTTATGTTTATGATAAATGTTTATATACCATGCTATAATTGTATTAACCGAAACATTGATACATGTGTGATATGTAAACAACAAAGAGTCCCTAGTATGCCTCTTAACTAGCTTGTTGATTAATGGATGATTAGTTTCATAATCATGAACATTGGATGTTATTAATAACAAGGTTATATCATTGTATGAATGATGTAATGGACACACCCATTTAAGCGTAGCATAAGATCACGTCATTAAGTTATTTGCTATAAGCTTTCGATACATAGTTACCTAGTCCTTATGACCATGAGATCATGTAAATCACTTATACCGGAAAGGTACTTTGATTACACCAAACGCCACTGCGTAAATGGGTGGTTATAAAGGTGGGATTAAGTATCCGGAAAGTATGAGTTGAGGCATATGGATCAACAGTGGGATTTGTCCATCCCGATGACGGATAGATATACTCTGGGCCCTCTCGGTGGAATGTCGTCTAATGTCTTGCAAGCATATGAATAAGTTCATAAGAGACCACATACCACGGTACGAGTAAAGAGTACTTGTCAGGAGACGAGGTTGAACAAGGTATAGAGTGATACCGATGATCAAACCTCGGACAAGTAAAATATCGCGTGACAAAGGGAATTGGTATCGTATGTGAATGGTTCATTCGATCACTAAAGTCATCGTTGAATATGTGGGAGCCATTATGGTTCTCCAGATCCCGCTATTGGTTATTGGTCGGAGTGAGTACTCAACCATGTCCGCATAGTTCGCGAACCATAGGGTGACACACTTAAAGTTGGATGTTGAAATGGTAGAACTTGAATATGGAATGGAGTTCGAATATTTGTTCAGAGTCCCGGATGAGATCCCGGACATCACGAGGAGTTCCGGAATGATCCGGAGAATAAGATTCATATATAGGAAGTCATTTTATGAGATTTAAAATGATCCGGAAGGTTCTATGGAAGGTTCTAGAAGGTTCTAGAAAAGTCTGGAAGAAACCACTTTGGAAGGCGTAGTCCCAAAGGGGCTCCACCTCCATGGCCGGCCAACCCTAGAGGGGGAGGAGTCCCAAGTGGACTCCCCCTATGGGGGCCGGCCACCCCCCCACATGGAAGGGGGGAATCCCACCCCAAGTGGGATTCCCACCTTGGGTAGGTTTCCCTATCACATGGAAGGTTTTGGGTTCGAGTCTTATTCGGAGACTTGTAGTCCAACACTTGGGGCTTCCACCTATATAATGAGGGCCAAGGGGAGGGGGTCGGCCACCCCAACAACCACCAAGGTGGCCGCACCCCTTGAGGCCGGCGCCCCCCTCTCCCAAACCCTAGCGGCTCTCTCTCCTCCACCACATCCCGCACGCTTAGCGAAGCTCTGCCGGATTTCTCCACCACCACCGATACCACGCCGTCGTGCTGTTGGATTCAAGAGGAGCTACTACTTCCGCTGCCCGCTGGAACGGGAGGTGGACGTCGTCTTCATCAACAACCGAACGTGTGACCGAGTACGGAGGTGCTGCCCGTTCGTGGCGCCGTGATCAAGATCTTCTACGCGCTTTTGCAAGCGGCAAGTGAACGTCTACCGCAGCAACAAGAGCCTCATCTTGTATGCTTTGGAATCTCTTCAAGGGTGAGACTCGATAATCCCCTCGTTGCTACCGTCTTCTAGATTGCATCTTGGCTTGGATTGCGTGTTCGCGGTAGGAAATTTTTTGTTTTCTATGCAACGTTATCCTACAGTGGTATCAGAGCCAGGTCTATGCATAGATGGTTGCACGAGTAGAACACAATGGTTTTGTGGGCGTTGATGCTCTCGTTGTCTTTAGTTTGAGTACTTTGCATCTTTGTGGCATAGTGGGATGAAGCGGCTCGGACTAACTTTACATGATCGCGTTCATGAGACTTGTTCCTCGTTCGACATGCAACTTGTATTGCATAAGAGGCTTTGCGGGTGTCTGTCTCTCCTACTATAGTGAAGATTCAATTTACTCTTCTATTGACAACATTAGTATCAACGTTATGGTTCATGATCGTAGGTAGATTAGATCTCTATCGAAAACCCTAAACCACGTAAAATATGCAAACCAAATTAGAGACGTCTAACTTGTTTTTGCAGGGTTTGGTGATGTGATATGGCCATAATGTGATGATGAATATGTATGAGATGATCATTATTGTATTGTGGCAACCGGCAGGAGCCTTATGGTTGTCTTTAAATTTCATGTTGAGTAGTATTTCAAAGTAGTTGTAATAGTTGCTACATGGAGGACAATCATGAAGACGGCGCCATTGACCTTGACGCTACGCCGACGATGATGGAGATCATGCCCGAAGATGATGGAGATCATGTCCGTGCTTTGGAGATGAAGATCAAAGGCGCAAAGACAAAAGGGCCATATCATATCACATATGAACTGCATGTGATGTTAATCCTTTTATGCATCTTATTTTGCTTAGATCGCGACGGTAGAATTATAAGATGATCCCTCACTAAAATCTCAAGATAATAAAGTGTTCATGCTTAGTAGCACCGTTGCCAAGACTTGTCGTTTCGAAGCATCTCGTGATGATCGGGTGTGATAGAATCAACAAGTGCATACAACGGGTGCAAGCCAGTTTTGCACATGCGGATACTAAGGTGGCCTTGACGAGCCTAGCATGTACAGACATGGTCTCGGAACACGTGATACCGAAAGGTAGAGCATGAATCATATGGAACACTTTGAGTGTTCGCCATTGAAATCACACCTTGTCTCGTGATGATCAGACTTAGGTGCGGTGGATTTGGTTCGTGTGATCACTAAGACAATGCGAGGGATATTGTTTTGAGTGGGAGTTCACCTAGATTTTTAATTATGTTGAATTAAAATTTGAACTCAATTTATCATAAACTTAGTCTAAACTTTTGCAAATATATGTTGTAGAGATGGCGTCCCCAATCAATTTTAACCAGTTCCTAGAGAAAGAAAAGCTTAAGAGCAACGGTAGCAACTTCACCGACTGGTTCCGTCATGTGAGGATCTTCCTCTCTGGCGGAAATCTACAATATGTTCTTGATGCACCGCTAGGTGACCCTCCTGCAGAAACTGAAACCGATGACGTAAAAGCTGTTTACGAGACTCGGAAAACTCGGTACTCTCAAGTTCAGTGTGCCATCCTGTGCAGTCTGGAATCCGATCTTCAAGAACGTTTTGAGCACCACGATCCTCATGAGTTGATGAAAGAGCTGAAAGCTATTTTTGAGACTCATGCGGCAGTGGAATGCTATGAAGCATCGAAACATTTCTTCAGCTGTATGATGGAAGAAGGCAGCTCCGTTAGTGAGCACATGCTCGCCATGACCGGGCATGCGAAGAAACTCAGTGACTTGGGAATAGTGATTCCTAACAGACTGGGGATTAATCGTGTCATTCAATCACTGCCACCAAGTTACAAGAACTTTGTGATGAACTACAATATGCAGAACATGAACAAGGAGTTACCTGAACTCTTTGGCATGCTAAAAGCTGCTGAGATTGAGATCAAGAAAGAGCACCAAGTGTTGATGGTCAACAAGACCACCAGTTTCAAGAAACAGGGCAAGTCTAAGGGAAAATTCAAGAAGGGTGGCAAGAAAGCTGCCACGCCTCCTATGAAACCTAAGAATGGTCCTAAGCACGATCTTGAGTGCTATTATCGCAAGGAGAAGGGACACCGGAAGCGTAATTGCTCCAAGTATCGGCTGATCTGAAGAGCGGCCTTGTCAAGAAAAAGAAAGAAGGTATATCTGATATACATGTTATAGATGTTTATCTCACTGGTTCTCGTTCTAGTACACGGGTATTTGATCTTTGGTTCGGTTGCTCATATTTGTAACTCGAAACAGGAACTAAAGAATAAACGAAGACTACTGAAAGATGAAGTGACGATGCGCGTTGGAAACGGATCCACAGTCGATGTGATCGCTGTCGGTACACTTCCTCTACATCTACCTTCGGGATTAGTTTTAAGCCTAAATAATTGTTATTTTGTACCCGCGTTGAGCATGAACATTATATCTGGATCTTGTTTAATGCAAGACGGTTATTCATTCAAGTCTGAGAATAATGGTTGTTCTATTTTTATGAATAATATCTTTTATGGTCGAGCGCCTGAAAAGAATGGCTTATTTCTGTTAGATCTCGATAGTAGTGATACGCATATACATAAAATTGATGCTAAGCGAATTAAATTGAATGATAAGTCTACTTATATGTGGCACTGTCGTCTTGGTCATATTGGAGTGAAACGCATGAAGAAACTCCATACCGATGGATTACTTGAATCACTTTACTTTGAGTCACTTGATAGATGCGAAGCATGTCTAATGGGAAAAATGACTAAGACTCCATTTTCTGGTATGATGGAGCGAGCTACTGACTTATTGGAAATCATACATACCGATGTGTGCGGACCAATGAGCGTAGCATCGCGCGGTGGTTATCGTTATGTTCTAACCTTCACAGATGATCTGAGTAGATATGGGTATATCTATTTCATGAAACATAAATCCGAAACTTTCGAGAAGTTTAAGGAATTCCAAAGTGAAGTAGAAAATCAACGTAACAAGAAGATTAAATTTCTACGATCTGATCGTGGAGGTGAATATCTGAGTTATGAGTTTGGCATGCATTTAAAGAAATGCGGAATACTTTCACAATTGACACCGCCGGGAACACCACAACGAAACGGTGTGTCCGAACGTCTTAATCGAACTCTCTTAGATATGGTTCGTTCTATGATGTCTCTTACTGATTTGTCGTTATCATTTTGGAGTTATGCATTAAAGACAACCGCATTCACTTTAAATAGAGCACCATCAAAATCCGTAGAAACGACACCGTATGAATTATGGTTTAATAAGAAACCTAAGCTGTCGTTCCTGAAAGTTTGGGGTTGCGAAGCCTATGTAAAGAAGTTACAACCGGACAAGCTAGAACCCAAAGCGGAGAAATGCGTCTTCATAGGATACCCTAAGGAAACTATAGGGTACACTTTCTATCACAAATCCGAAGGCAAAATCTTTGTTGCTAAGAACGGAACCTTTCTTGAGAAAGAATTTCTCACTAAAGAAGTGACTGGAAGAAAAGTAGAACTCGATGAGATTGATGAATCTATACTCGTTGATCAGAGTAGCGCAGTACCGGAAGTTGTACCTGTACCGCCTACACCGGCAACAGAGGAAGCTAATGGTAATGATCATGAAACTTCGAACGAGGAAACTACTGAACCTCGCAGATCGACAAGGTAACGTGCCACTCCTGATTGGTATGATCCTTGTCTAAATGTCATGATTGTGGATAACAATGATGAGGACCCTGCGACGTATGAAGAAGCGATGATGAGTCCAGATTCCAACAAATGGCAAGAAGCCATGAAATCCGAAATGGGATCCATGTATGATAACAAAGTATGGACTTTGGTAGACTTACCTGATAGCCGAAAGGCTGTCGAAAATAAATGGATCTTCAAGAGAAAAACAGATGCTGATGGTAATATTACTGTCTATAAAGCTCGACTTGTCGCAAAGGGTTTCCGACAAATTCAAGGAGTTGACTACGATGAGACTTTCTCACCTGTAGCGAAGCTAAAATCTGTGAGGATTTTGTTAGCAATAGCTGCATTTTTCGATTATGAGATTTGGCAGATGGATGTCAAAACGGCGTTCCTTAATGGAGACATTGAGGAAGAGTTGTATATGGTACAACCCAAAGGTTTTGTCGATCCTAAAAATGCTGACAAAGTATGCAAACTTCAGCGTTCAATCTATGGACTGAAGCAAGCATCAAGAAGTTGGAACCGACGCTTTGATAAGGTGATCAAAGACTTCGGGTTTATACAGTGTCATGGAGAGGCCTGTATTTACAAGAAAGTGAGTGGGAGCTCTGTAGCATTCCTGATATTATATGTAGATGACATATTATTGATTGGGAATGATATAGAACTATTAAGCAGTGTAAAAGGTTATTTGAATAATAGTTTTTCAATGAAAGACCTTGGTGAAGCATCGTATATATTAGGCATCAAGATTTATAGAGATAGATCAAGACGCCTAATAGGGCTATCACAGAGTACATATCTGGACAAGATTCTAAAGAAGTTTAGAATGGACGAAAGTAAGAAAAGGTTCTTACCTATGTTACCAGGCAAGGTCTTGAGTAAGACTCAAGGACCGGCTACGGCAGAAGAAAGAGAAAGGATGAGTAATATCCCCTATGCCTCGGCAGTAGGATCTATCATGTATGCCATGCTATGTACTAGACCGGATATAGCGCATGCTGTTAGTTTGACTAGCAGATATCAAAGTGATCCAGGAATGGAACACTGGACAGCGGTCAAGAATATCCTGAAGTACTTGAAAAGAACTAAGGATATGTTTCTTTGTTATGGAGGTGACCAAGAGCTCGTTGTAAGCGGTTACACCGATGCAAGTTGGAACACTGATCCTGATGACTCTAAGTCACAGTCTGGGTACGTGTTTATATTGAATGGTGCTGCAGTAAGCTGAGCGAGCTCGAAGCAGTGCACGGTGGCGAAGTCTTCAACAGAATCAGAGTACATAGCGGCTTCAGAGGCTTCATCAGAAGCGGTATGGATGAAGAGGTTCATTGTAGAGCTCAGTGTGGTTCCTAGTGCATTGGACCCATTAATCATTTACTGTGATAACATGGGTGCCATCGCCAATGCACAAGAATCAAGGTCACACAAGAGGCTGAAGCATATCAAGCTGCGTTACCACTCGATTCGCGAGTACATCGAAGATGGAGAAGTAAAGATTTGCAAAGTACACACTGATCTGAATGTAGCAGATCCGTTGACTAAAGCTCTCCCTAGGGCAAAGCATGACCAACACCAGAATGCCATGGGTGTTAGGTATATTACAATGTAATCTAGATTATTGACTCTAGTGCAAGTGGGAGACTGAAGGAGATATGCCCAAGAGGCAATAATTAAAGTGGTTATTATATATCTTTATGTTTATGATAAATGTTTATATACCATGCTATAATTGTATTAACCGAAACATTGATACATGTGTGATATGTAAACAACAAAGAGTCCCTAGTATGCCTCTTAACTAGCTTGTTGATTAATGGATGATTAGTTTCATAATCATGAACATTGGATGTTATTAATAACAAGGTTATATCATTGTATGAATGATGTAATGGACACACCCATTTAAGCGTAGCATAAGATCACGTCATTAAGTTATTTGCTATAAGCTTTCGATACATAGTTACCTAGTCCTTATGACCATGAGATCATGTAAATCACTTATACCGAAAAGGTACTTTGATTACACCAAACGCCACTGCGTAAATGGGTGGTTATAAAGGTGGGATTAAGTATCCGGAAAGTATGAGTTGAGGCATATGGATCAACAGTGGGATTTGTCCATCCCGATGACGGATAGATATACTCTGGGCCCTCTCGGTGGAATGTCGTCTAATGTCTTGCAAGCATATGAATAAGTTCATAAGAGACCACATACCACGGTACGAGTAAAGAGTACTTGTCAGGAGACGAGGTTGAACAAGGTATAGAGTGATACCGATGATCAAACCTCGGACAAGTAAAATATCGCGTGACAAAGGGAATTGGTATCGTATGTGAATGGTTCATTCGATCACTAAAGTCATCGTTGAATATGTGGGAGCCATTATGGATCTCCAGATCCCGCTATTGGTTATTGGTCGGAGTGAGTACTCAACTATGGGTACCAAACTAGAGATGGCTATGGTGCTTGGGGGCATCCATGCTACATGTACTTATATCACTGAAACTCTGACAATATCATATATGTGTTTTCTAAAACAAATTGTGTGCAGGCCTGCACCGATATGATCATGCCGATAAACGTGTCAAGCAAGAGCATGTTCCCGCCATCCGGCTTCAGTTACGAGGAGAGGTCCGAGGAATGTGTTGAGAGCTACGGAGTTGGGCCGAGGGATCACTGGATCACTACCGAGTATGGTGGCACGGTAAGTATTCTTTGGGATTTAGTATTATACTGATGATGAGATATGAACCGTCAGTACCAACAATTGTTGGGCTGCAGTCTGCAAGTGCTCACCTGGTACTGTGCTACTGTTGGCAGAAAATTTATCAAGTTCTCAAGAGGTTTGGGAGCAACATCATCTTCTCCAACGGGATGCGCGACCCGTGGAGTCGAGGCGGGTAAGATTAGAAGAATTACCATCTCAATTATTCATGTTGATGAAAGTAGTTTCATTCATTCAGATAAGACGTTAACTACAGTAAACATTTATAATCATTTCTTTCAAATTACTATCAGGTATTTGGCTACATACAAAATACAAAGATTTTCTTGTGATTTACAGGGTGATAAACAGAAAATTAAGATAACACATTAGTGCAGCTGCAAATTCAGTAGCTTCGGTCACCCAACATCAGAAATTATAAAACTTGAACAGTCACTTTTGAAACTGATGTGCGGGTGCAATGCTGGTCATGTTTTTATTTGCAGGGAATCTCAGGAATAGAGGCAGCAATGCAGCATTGCACTGACAACAAGTACATGAAAATGGTTCCATATGATATAACATAAACTTATTTCCATTCTAGAATATGGAAGTCTTATTACAACCGGGGCTCTGCATCGACGATGCGTATAGCCAATTATTCCACACGTCCTCTTCGACATCGGCAACATGAAGTTATTTTATGATCCTTCAAACACAAGGACTAATTTAAAACAAATCTGAAGTAAAGTAGAAGCCCACACCCTGCTTCTAACTACCTACTACAATTCGGCATTTTTTCGCACAACTCCGCAGATACAATGTGCAAGAATCATGGGCTGATGATCAGCATCTGGCCTGCACAAAATGCGGAGACATCTCTGGCGCAGGTGGGGCGAACAAAGGGACTAATATTCTTCACCAAACAGCATCTGGATTGAAATCCTGCAGCAAGAAAAGAAGTTCAGATTCAGATACACCTGACATGCTTAGCAAATTCATATGCAGAGCCTGAAAAGTAGGCAGAGTGAATGAGAAAGGTTGTTACCTGACTAGCCATGCTGGGAAAAATATCCTTCAGGAAGTTAGAAGTGTTGTAGGTTGGCTGATCATCAGAAGCTTGCTGCCCAGCTGGATCATCTTGCACAGGTAGAATGCCAGATGCACCCTCCCCTCCATTAAGCATCTGAGTCTGCAGCGTGACAGAGCTGCCCAGATGGCCAGGCAATGCAGAGCTGCTGCTTCTACCACCATTAACCATCTGAGCCGGCGGCGCAACAGAGCTGTCCAGATGGCCAGGCAATGCGGAGCTGCTGCTTCCACCACCATTAGCCATCTGAGCCGGCGGCGCGACAGGGTTGCCCGCCTGAAGGTTAGGCGATGGAGAGCTGGTGCTTCCCCCATTGACCATCATCTGATTCATCGGTGAGAAGTTGGCACTGGTCATCTCCATTGGGGCTGCGTTGCTTGCCATGTTGAATAATGGCGTCATCTGCTCACTGTAGACACCCACTGATGTGGTGTTGTTGATGTTGGTCCCTGCCATCTGATTCTGCTGCTCATTCTGAAACACGGCCATCTCGCTAGATGAGGGTGCAAAGATTGTCTGGTTGATCTGGGGGAGTATGACGTTCACCTGTGATGATGGGAGGAGAGGTGCTCCAACCATAGAACCAGCAAAACTTGATGGCACCACATTATTCTGCCATGGATTGCTACAGTTCCCAGCAAGGTACGAGAGCTGGGTGTTGCCATGCGTGCCCATCGCAGAAGGTCCCATGCCCATCGGACCGGAGAAATGGCTGATCTGTTCTCGAGGCTGCACCGGGAACTGGTTTGCAGATTCTAACTGCCCACCATTTGGCATTTCTGCTGCGACGGAGGAGGTGCCAGGATGGGAGGAAGGCACCACGCTTGTGTTCACCTCCATCAGTTTCTGACGCAGGACGCTCTGGTAGGATTTGCCAGAACGGAAATGGATACGAGGAAATGCATCCTGCATTGGCTGATCTGATGTGTTTGCAAATGGGCCGACAGGAGGACCCGAAGCGTGGCGGCTTCCTGTGTCAGGCATGAGGCCACCATTGTCGACTGTGCCCGTGGCCCAGTTCCTGGGCTGAATAGACAGACCGTAAGGTCCTAATATTGATGGAGGAGCTGCGTAGATATTGTGAGAACCACAGGGACAAAGGGCTGACGATGGCGGGACTCCCTGGTGACTCATGCCCATGTACGAGGCATTTCGCCTGCTTTCAGAAGAATCACCCATATGATTAGGCTTCATGGGGTCATCGGTGACCCTCTTCAGAAACAAGCGATATTTCTGAAATGAAAATATATGTGAAAGAACATATATGAGATTCATGCTCATGGGAAAGAAATGGAAGGCATGTGCGAAGCAGAAAGATATGATGGTGTTACATTGTTTCAAAAGCCCTACACAATGTTTCAGATATGTCTCACATTTTCACAAAGGAAGCATATTTTTCTTACACGCATCTAAAAGATGCATGAATGCATCACTAAAGATTGCACTAACAAGCGGTTTTTTTAGCCTATAAATAATATGAACAGAAGCATATCAGTGAAGCATAAGGATATACAGAAGTTAAACCTGCAAATGGCTTGCAACGTTCTCCCTACTAAGGTTATGGACATTCATCATTTGTAATATCGCCTTTGGAACCGCCCCTGCATTTAGGTAATCATAACATCTTGTTACTTAAAATAAATCCAAGAACCGTAAACAATTTTTTTGGGGGGAAATAAGCAATGAAAAAAATTGTGAGATCTTACTGTCGATGCCGAGTCGGTTGACAACTTCCAGGAACCTGTTGTGCAGCTCACCGGTCCATGACACCCTTGGTTTCTTCCAGGTGTTCCGCCTTCTTCCCCTATTGTCATCAGAGCCTTCTCCATCATTTCTCTTCTTCTTTGAGCACTTCTTACTCTTTGCGCCACCCTTGGCAATCACTGGTCGTGCCACCCTCTGATCAGCATCATCACTGTCACTGCTGTTGTGGATCACAGCGACGTGGTTTTTCCTTACAACATGCTGCCATATGTTTCTGGTCTCCTTTATGTCCGCGGGTTTCACAATATAGTCACAGGCCCCATGTCGTATCCCCCTGTACATGGTTGCCTTTTCTCCATTTACAGATAGCACTGCGTGACATATGGCCCGAAACTTAGCTTTGGACTTTGGAAATTTTAAAACTATAAAACTTGAAATTAAATTATCGTAATGGTTCCAGATCAGATATTTGAGTTTAATATTTGTAATGACCACGGAATTGGAGAAGCAAATATGTTACACATGATGGGAAAAACTACATCACGACAACGGTCAGTTTGATGCATGCTTCAAAGAAAAATAAATGGGGTAAAGTTTACATACCCAACAGAAAGAATCAGAAATAAGGGGCAAAGAAGTAACCATAACACAATGCATATATAGAAACCATCACACCATGTTCATAACTTCTAATTATTGATGAACGATCAAATACTGGTATTGACCACCTTTTCCCTCCTAACCTATTAGGTAGTAGCTATCATCCCAAGCAATTTTCTTATTCATGTAAAGCGGTCATCTAAAATTTCAGGTTTTGTATGATTAACTGCATGGCATACAGTTTGATTATTAAAACTTAGACGAATAAATATGTGTTTTAGTTAAATTTTCTTTAAAATTGATGGAACTGCAAATTTATATGCCATATCCACATGGTAGATCCAGTCAATACATCTACATAAAAGTGGTACTCCTACTTTATATTCTATTCTCAGAGTAAATAGGTTTAAAGACCATCAACTGATGTCACGTGAGGTATAAAAACTGTCTCCTTTTTAAGCATGAATGTAAACTTAGTTGAAGCGGAGACTTTAACAATTAATTATTGGAAGACCCATCATTAGTAACTGATACCACATGTATCTATTTATTTCGATTTTTGTACGTATGATATAAAATTGCATAGTTCATGGATTAGGTATAAAATTAAGACAGGCAAATTATCTAGAATTACATATCTTGCACCACACGACCGCATGAACCGGTACCCCCTCCCCCACGTAACTCATGTGTCGCTTCACCTCCGCTCTACTGGCCGTCGGATCTGACTCGGTTAGATGGGACCAAATTGGTTTGGGCTAAAATTGGATTCTTTCCAAAAGACTGGGATCCTAATCTTGTTCGGGAGGGTCCTCATATCGGCCACCACCTCCCGTACTCCTAACACTAACCATTATCGCCAACTCCTCGCCTGTCGACTGTCGTGCCTTCTACCACCCCACCATCATGAACCACCACTATAGCCGGTCCCGCCACCATCTAACCCATGTGTCGATCGACCTCTGCTTGGTTCCCTGTTAGCCATCCAAACTACAAGACGAATGGCTAGATGGGACTGTATTGCTACATGTCGATAAAAATGATGCATTAGATGGGACCGCACTGCTCTGGGTCGATAAACACGATGCTTTCGTTTGATAATAAGTTAATAAAATGTTGCATATGTATCAATCGATCGATGCTTAGGTTGGGGTTATGTCCCCATTTCGGAAAAAAAAATCGTTTGATTTTCCCTACCAAAACTAGGGGGTGTGTTTGTGCAACAACACATATACACACGTGCTTCTACACCACTCAATGCATGTACTAGTACCATATATGGAAATATTGCCAACCCCATGCGGGCGAGGACTATAAACGTTCTTAATGACCGTGAGCTAGCAATGTCAACCGACATAAAAAGTAAAACACTCGCTGGCAAAGCTGGACAGTGCAAGAGAGAGATTAATTATACTGATGACTGGCAGATCCATCTCGAGGCCGATGAGCTCGAGGAGCTGGAAGCCGTCCATGTCCGGCATGTGCACGTCAGTGATCACCAGGTCGAAGTGATCCTCCCCTTTCTCCCTCAGCAGCTTCAGCGCCGTCCTCCCGTCCATCACCCCCGTTGCTGCATCAAACCCAAGGAAACAAGCATGGCAAGGATTACTCCTAGCTTCGACTGGTTCTAATGGGTTAGGGTAAAAGGAGAGGAGGAGGCAGATCGAGAGCGCTCACGCTTGTATTTGCACTGGCGCAGAGCAGCCTCCAGGACCCTGAGGCAGACGCGGTTGTCGTCGACGGCGAGCACGTGCAGCCCCTCCGGGAAGTTGTCCTCCTCCAGCGCTGCCGGTTCCTTTCCATGCCTTCGGTCACCGCTGGCCATGCCTTCCAGTCTAACAAACATAATATACAATGAAACAGCACCCATAATCAATCAAACACATAAAAGGAAACAACACCCAAGATCCCAGAGAAACCCCAAGAACACCACACAAATCGCCCCTAAAACCCCTACCTTTTCCAACCTTCCTCTGATGGCTGCCTCGTTGCAGGAAGAACAGTTTACTGGAGAGAAAGCAGAGAGCACGGTGGACTGCAGGACGTGCGGGGAGCGCAATTTATAGGGCCGGGGGCTCGGGAGGTCACGCTGGGACTGCGGTCCCCGAGAGGGAAGGCGCACGCTCGCGCGCCCCGTGCCGCCGCCAATCTTCTACTCCATAATTTCTACTTTGTAGCGTTACTATTCAATTTCTATCACCAGCGTCAACATCTGGTGTCCGTTTGCGTTAGGGGCACCGAAAACCTCGGGCACGGCTGCTGGTTTCTCGCATCAAACCAAAAATTGGGAGCGGCAGTGAGATCACCCGTTGCAACGGAGGGCTCCTGTATTTTTTTTTTTTTTTTTTTGAGGAAGAACGGAGGGCTCCTGTTCGTAGAGAGAGACGGTCAGACCTTCCTCCAATCTACCATCATCAATGCGGAGAATTAACACCCCTAAGTGGGCCTAATTAAATTACACCTACCTTTTTTGTTTTACGGTCTTTTGGTAAGGCTTGCCCCTTCGTTTTTTTAGCTAGTGTTTAGGAGGCATGAAATCTAGTGCTAAGAGCCTAAGACTTACGCCCCCTTTTTTTTTTGGTTGGCGCAAATAATTTCACCTCCAGTGAATTTTAGGCCATATTTGCTCCACCTGACCTCCACGTCATTGCGTAAGTGCTTCCCTGTAACAAACCATCTGTAGAAAATTGCCAAGTCAACAGTAAAAGTTCATAAGCTTACCAAACAAATGTTTTGTAGAAAATTTCTTCCCAAATAGAAGATAATGGACATGTTTCAAATCCATACCTTCAGGCCAAGCAAGATGCAACGAACAGTTGGAACCCATTATCTTTTAGTTCTGACTAATTGACTGCTGGCCGGGCAAATTGCCAAGACATAAGCTAAAATGAAGAGATATATTGTCTTAATTCCCAAGTTGGGTTTTCAGGTGAATCAGATAAATTGTATTGGTAAATGATCGATCCAATCTTCCTTAACTAAACGGTACGTGCCACGGCATACCCAGAGATATAAATGATTGCATGAAGTCAACGTAGCGCATGAAAAAGGAGAAACGACAAAAACTCCGTACGGAGCAAAACACCACTAGAAAATGCGATGTTGCTCCAGACGGCATATGCTCTCGGTTGGTGCCTTGTTTTCATTGGTTCAGAATATGGTGGGTCCATAGAATTCATATGACCTTCTAGTAAAACACTGCCAAATATTGAATATACGTTGTATGGCCAGCATCTCGGAGAGAGAGAGAGACATTGAGGTTGTTTTATACTTTCTCTCCCCATGTTTATCTTGCAGCGGTGACCCAACCTAGACCAAGCGGCAGCATGAACTGATGTGATGCATGGTGAGCATGATCCAAGGGACGGCGCAGACACCGGGAGCTGAGGCGACGGCGCGAGTGCGGAAGATGCGGAATGAGGTTGGCACCCGTGAGGAAGGTGGACGGGGTGCTGATGATGGTAGGACACAGATAGGTGGTCAGTGGGGGAGCACCTGGAGGAAGGGTACATAGCCCCACCGAGGATGACGATGCAAAGGAAAATGAGATCTCGGTGTTGCAGCTATTTATTCCCACCTATCTCTCTATTTTTTTCTACGGTCGTGTTCTGTGTAGGAGTAGCACATGTGCCTTGCAGCTGTTTGTGTTTATGCCTAAATGGAGAAGGGGAATTGGTCTACAAAAGAGAGTCATGACAATGTTGCCGATGGTGCTTATTTACATGTTTAGAATGCAATAATATTTTATCGACTATTTTGATGTTCATGTTTTACTTTGCTATTAGTTTGAACCATCTCAAGGAAGAGCTCAATGTCATATCTTCCCGGGAGCTCTTCCCGAAGGTCTGGAAGATACAGAAAAATGTGTTGAGCTGGATGCTACACATCTGATGGGTTATGTGTGTAAGCCAAGGTTCAAGCCCCGATGCAGAATTATGAAAGTGTTTTTTTACTTATGAAAGTAATATCGCAATATACATAAAGGTACCTTCCCAGCGCGCATTTTGCCTTCGTGGTACTGTATCATGAGCTGACCTTTCTTTTTGTTGCAATAGATGTACGGCATGCGTTTACAAGTCTAACTGATGTTGGCTGTGAGCATTAAAACGACATTTTGGTTTTTCCTGTTGATGTATGCATGTGGCTGGCTCAAGAATATCGAGGTAATTAATGGAGACTAACAGAAAATCTCTATGTTTTCTTTTCCAGTCAAAGATGAATCAATAACCAATGCGTTCACTTAAAAGATGCAAGGTATGGCATTTGGTATACAGGGCACTACTTCAGCAGGATGGCAAGATGTGCTCTGTATTCTTCATAGATCTGTTTGCAATATAACCACAGAACAATTTAGGCTACCATTTTAACCAAAACACTCTTTTCTAGCCGGCTTAGTGTTTTGCTTTCACCTCTATTTCACCAATGTTGACGACATTTCTTAGAACAAACAAAATACAAGCCAGCGGAAGCCTAGAGAGCACCATATTAGCATGAAGCTAAACAATATATGTAGATATTGCAACTTTCTTACGTATAAATGTACGACTAGGTTCAGCACTTTGTTCTCATCATGGAGTACACAGATTGTTGGATAATTCAATGGCTATAGCCTGTTGGCTAACATGCCATCATCTGACTTATATATATCTAATGTGAGACTTCCGAATCTGTGATATTTATCTTCTTCCAAGTCATTTGGTTGGCAACTGATCCAGTAATTTCAACCAGACATTGCAGGTGGTAAATTGGGGCGGGGGGGGGGGGGGGCAATGACTCCATGGGACATTTTCTTCAGTAGTTTTATGCAAGAGTAACAACATGGTTAGGTTGCACTGGGCCTATCGAGACAGTCTTATATTGGAGGTTCAAGAATAGTTTCTTGAAGTGAACTAACAGCAAAAAGGAGGGCCGACATATGAAATAAGTGGCCCAGTTTTGCATAGAATAGTGCAAGTTCATATTAATATTTAATACCAACACCATTCTCCACCCTGCATAAATTGTACTGAAGTATACTACCGTATTCAACTTAATTCAACCTTTGTAGTTTCCTTGCCACATTCAGGCATAGGTACATGTGTGTGTATTAGAAGTATCTGTGTCCGGTTGGGCTATAGTCAGTGTTTGTTTACTTCTATGTCAAAACTACAGACATATTTTGCTTCCGTCATTCAAGTACTAATGTCCTACATTTAATAGCAAGGAAAGCATAATATTCAACAAATATTTCAAACATTCAGAACAAACGCTCAGATTTGAATATTTAGTGCATTTTTAAACAATCATATAAAAAAGGCCACCACGGGCGCGGCTTCCCGCTACGCTGAAGCTTACTTAGTTTTCCCTCCAGTCCGTTTTAATTGACGCGAGCTAATTAGCTATTCAACAGGACACCTCCGCGAGCTAGCGTCGATTTAACAGGAACAAAGGGAGTACTTAATAAAAGGACATGCTTTCTGTAAGTTTGGTTTTTTTTTGAATTTTTTTCCAATTTTATCCTATTCACATGAACACAGAGAATAAAACTCAGTATATCAATAAAGCTGAAAATGACTGCACAACATCACGATTCTTCAGATCAAGAAAGGGAATTTAGAGCTAATTGATGCAATCAGCTGGCACATGTAAAGGAAGTTTTGTTTCTACTAGCTTAGGGGGAGAGGAACATACCAGTTGACAGCAGACTAGCTTCCGTGCGCTTGCTGCAGCTTAGCTTTTCTTTGTCCATGAGCTCACTGACAGAACCAGCGACGCCAAGTGCTGAATCCCAACCAGCACTGATGCCCCATCGTCATACATGCCAGCAAAACCGAGCTCCTCCCCTTCGACTTGCTCTTCCAGCCGCTCAGCACCTCTTCGTCCACGGACACGGACTCATTGAGACGATGACGCGGAGCGGGAAGAAGCATGGCTTATAAGGAAGGAAAATGAGAAAATTACTAGAGGACAACATTGTGAGGAACCAGACTGTAACAAGAAACAGGCATGTTTGCTTGTGGTGATGGCAAATTTTATATACAGGTTTCATATTTATCGTTCTTAATCAGGCCGGTCGGTACAAGCTAGGCTGGCTAGAAGTCAGACATCCAAAGGTGAAAGTTGCTACAATTTAATGGGCTAGAGTCACAAGTAACAAGAGCATACCTTCATCTTCAGAATCAAATTAAGCTCCCAATTACTAATACTTGTGGCTACTGTAGATGCTGAGGAGAATGCAGTTGGACCAATTCCTTCCTGGTACTCATCAACAGCCTGGGTAAAATTGTAGCAGATAGACACTCTTCATCAAACATCATGCTCATTACCACTGTCAACCAGCCCTTTTACCCCTCAATCCCACCTCCATCGCTCACCACATTCCGCCTCCACTAGGAACACCGAATGCCGCACGCCCTTGATGCTCAGTAGAACAGCTCAGGGTGCCGCACCATCAGCAGCCCGTTGGGCACCCCGAAGTCCCTTGGCGAAGTGCGTGAGGTGGTCCACCAGCGTCCGCTTCTCCACCGTCATCGCCAGCACCACCGCGCGCGCAGGCACGCTGCTCCGCCATCTCCGTGCTCACGTCTTCACCCAATGGATCGAACGGGGAGACCCCGGGCAGGCTGTGGAGCCGCAGGCCGGAGGTAGTCCCGATGTGCGCGGAGGAGGGAGGTGCGGGAACCTCCGGAGGCGGTCGATGAGGCGGTCGGTCTGGGCACCAGGCACCAGGGCGGAGCGGCAGAGGAAGCGTCGTGGGGGGTCGACCAGCTGGAGCGCGTGCCCGAATGCGAAGAGGTCCGGGTGGCGGCGAGGGTAGGCCCGAGGTCGTCTACCCTGCGCAGCGCAGGGCGGCGAGCGCGTGGGTGAGCCCGACAGAGAGTGGAGAGGGAGGGCGCGAGGGGGCTGGAGCCTGGAGCTGGTGGGAAGAGGCGGAAGATGGTCGGGTAGCGGAGCAAGAAGGGACCAGCGGGCGGCCGCGCCGGCGCGGGAGGCCGAGGAAACGGCGGCAGCGGCGGAGAACACAGGATGCTCAATCCCGACCGGCGGCAGCGCCCCATTGCTCACAAATCAGGGATTTTGCTCTTCACAACGAAGCTAGAGCAGAGCTTTGACCCTTCTTCTCTACGGTCTATGCACACACGACATTCCATGTTGCAATCAATAATTCATTTAATTATAGTTAGTTAATCTGTAAAGCATTGCGTCGTCAGGAATTGTATCTAGAAAGCCATAGTAAAGAAAAAAAAAATTATTTGCGAAACACAGTACAGATAAAAAAACTTTTTATTTTGCGAAACACATTATAGATGTAGACGCTCACGTATACGGTTCCACATCAGAGGTATATCAAAAGTAAAAAAAATGTCCCTGAGAATGTCTCCTCTCGCGATTTCTAGGCGATTCCGGTGCACGTCCGACCCGCGGCACCGTTCATGGCGCGATCACCTCGATTCCCATCCATGGCGGGCCAGGGCGGAGAGGGGGGGTTCCTCCACGCGTCGCGCGGGCATCTCCTTCCACCACTTGCCTCCGAAGCAGCTCCGAGTTCACTGCCTCGCTCTCACAGCCGATAGCTAGGTTCATCCCAAAATCCAGAGAAAATCGAAGGCTGACGCTGGCGATCTGTGCGGACGAAGAGGGAGAAGAGGTTGCTGAGAGGTCGCTGCAAGGGGAGCTTGGTGCCGGAGTTGGGACGGAAGATATGGGACCTCGCGAAGCCGCTGCATGTCCAGATACTAGATCGGAAATGGAGAGCTCGAGGCAAGCGCTTGGCAAGGCGTCCGAGGAAGGAGCATCTCAATCGGCTGGGCGCAGATGCTTCATCTTTTCCGTCGGCTCGTTTGGGCCAATCGACATTGATTCCGAGCTTGTCATCCTCGGAGCAGATGCAACGGTTGGGGAGCAAGGTGATGCCGGAGTTTCGTGCACCCGCGGTGGCGATAATGGCGCTGCAGGTGCCGATTCAGGGGGCGGAAGCCTGGTCCGAAGACTGCCAAGTTAAGAGATTTGATCATGCGAGATCTGGAGCTCCAGGACACGGCGCAGAGAGCTGCTGGAGCAAGGAGAAGCCGCCGAGGTAGAGAGGACTACCGACGAGGGCTCTGTCTCTCCGTTCTCGTAGGCAGTGTAGCGAGCAAATGTGGGGATGTCGCCGATGTGGAACAAGCTGCAAAAACCACCAGGATTCTTGGGCCGGGATTTGAGAGTAGCTTTGACTCTCCTGGCCCTCAATCACCATGCACTGCTGCTGGCGCTAACGATGGAAGAACTCGTGGTTTCAGAAACCTTGTAGGTGCTGCTCGCCAAGTTTTTGGCGGGAATGAAGTGGTCATGGGGTTGGTGATGCTGACTGGTGCCCATCCATGGCGCTGCGGGCCAGGTCAAGGGCTGTTGGGTGCCCTAGGCTGGTCGTGGGCATGGAGGAAAAGGAGGTGGAGCTCCTTTTTGGGCAGCTTTGGCATATTCCATAGCATCTCAACAAGCCAGCACCGAGGAGAGAGGAGGATATAAAATCCAAGCGAACTGCTAGGGTTCGAAGCTCTCCTCCTTCGCCATTGCCTCCTGATAGACCTGGGATATGTTACCTAGGAGTTGAAGTAGTCGAGGTAGTGGATCTGGAGCTTGAATAATGGCTGATCGTGGCCGTGGTAGTAGGAGAGGGAGAGGTACTAGAGAGGGAAGAAGGGATCATTGGAACAAATAACATCAAAATCAACAGTTCCAGCATAATCCCCAACAACAACAATAGTTCCAGGATTTCTAGCATAATCAGGGTGGTTTTCCTTTCCCTCCACAGCCTTATGGGTTTGTTCCTGGTGGGATGCCTCCTCCTTGGGCTTTCCAGGGTGCTTACCCCCCAATTCCCTCCTCACAATTTGGTTTTTAGTCAAACCAGTGGATTGCACCTCCTGCGGAAGATTTCAACCAGAACAACGAGAGTCAAGATGGTGATGGTGCTGGTAGAGAAAAAGGTGTGCAAAATAAGCATGTGCAGAAGAAGGGCACTGGGAATGGGGAGCCTGCTCAGGTAATCCCAAATCGTATGTCCTATGCAGGTACTATTTGCCTAGGATGTGGAGAGCCTGGTCACTTCAAACAATCATGTGACAAGAAGGCCTTCTTTTTCATTTGCAAAGCAACTAATCACCTTGTGGAGGAGTGTCATGTGATAAAGAGGCCGCCTCGGATTGCTAAGTACATAGGAAGTGTTGCCACTGGCTTGGGAATTTTTTTCATATTGAAATTCCTGATGTGGTGGCGAACCATGTAGCTACAACCAAAAACTATGGTCTAGTGTTGATTGAGGAAGGGAATATTACCAAATTAGAGCTGGCCAAGGAGTTTGCTGGAATCTATAGAATAAATTGGCCTTGGTAGATCAGGGAGCTCACTAAGTGGTCCTATCTGGTCAAATTCCCTCCACATGTGCCAGTTGATCAAGTGATTGGTTACCCTAGATTTGGTCTGATAAAACCTGGTGTGTGGGTCAAGGTAGACGCTTGGGATGATGATCCAGATCATGTGCAGTCATGAAAGAGACCTGGATGAAAGTGCATGATCTGCAGCCCACTTAGTGTGAATGGAATTCTATTGCTCAAGCAGTGTCTGTGTGTGGCATTCTCCAAGAGGTTGATTGGATGAGCATCTTTAAGGATTGTGTTGAAGTAGTCAGGGTGAGGATCACGTGCAAAGATCCCACTAGGATCCCTGCTGGTAGATGTTTCATTTCTAGGGGAATTTCATAATTTCCTATTTGAAGTGAAAGAGAGCCTGCTATGGGGTGGCTGAGGACCCTCATCCACCTCCTCCTCCTTCTGATGAAAATGGTGGTAGGGGCAATGAAGATCAGGTAAATGGGCGACAAGATGGGATGGAAACTGACAACAGTGCTCCAACTAGCAATGCTTCAGCTAGTTCTAATAGTGTGACTCCAAATGCCTCAAGCTTTGGTCATGTGGTTAGAAGAGTTGATGGTGGAGGCGATGATATGAAGGAATATGTAAGTGGCTCAGAAATATGATTTACTGCTAAAAAAAGGTGCAATTTTGATGCTGGGAGGTTTGTATGGAATAGTGACTCAAATGAGGTTGTTGAGTCAATTAGGGCGAGGAGGTGTAAAAGTTCCTTATGGAGGATCGGGACCATATGTCTTGCCAACAGAAAATTGCCCTGGAAGGTGAAAATATGGATAGTGAAGTGCAAGAAGTTTCTCTACCTGAAGTGCAAGAAGTTTATCTTCCTAAGGAGATTATGCCTAGCTTTGAGAAGATTGACATGGAGATAGAAGGGAAGACAGATGGGCAGGAAAGAACCAGGAAATGCAAGGTGTGGGGGCATGTACAAGCTACAATGCAGAGTTCTAGAGTGGATAGATCTATGAATATGATGGAGAAATCTTTGGAGTATAAGAGGAACAAACTAGATGAACCTAACAAGAAGATGAAAAGTATCATTCAATCTACTACTTTTCAGTCTATAGATGTTGATGTTCTAGAATCTATTTCTAGGAATGTTGGTATTGATATTTCTTCTTTTAGCTCTAGTTGTAAATTTTCTTAAAACATAACTAGCGTATGTGGAGTTGGGGGAAAATAGCACCTGATAGTATTAGTGTTGTTGATAATAGATGTGTTAATACTGTTAATGGTGTGTCTGTAGTTGAGGAGATTCCTAGGGAGAGCATGGCTCCTGAATCACATGTTAAAAGTGTGTTAGTGTAACATCCCAAATTTCAAATCAATGAAGAAGAAGAATTCCAAATACTCAAAATTTAGAACCAACAAAAACTTTGAATTGCATATAGTACCATGCATAGGATTTGTGCATTTTGTGTGAGATTGCCATGATGATTACTTGTGTGCTTATGTACTACAATCTAAAACCCTAAATTGATCATGAGAAGATCACAAATCAAATCAAAGAAAAAGAAAGGAAATAAAATGGAGAAATCCCAAAACCCTCACATATGGTTTATGCCATTTTTGCAAATCTTTAACCTAGACCAATTTGAATTGCACCATTAGTTGTATTATGTTACTAAACACTTATTAACACTTTTGGAATCAAAGAAACTCAAATCAAATCAAATTTGAAATCAATTTGTGCTCACATGCACTAATGGTCAAATCTGCCAATTTTAATCTGGTCACTACTTTGAGCCTCTGTTTTAGAGATTTTCAAACCAAACAATTCCAACTCTTTACACCTCATCCAAGTACACATCAAGGTGAACAACTTTGGTAAAGACCACCAGTACAAATTCATCCTAGATCAAAAGTTATGCTCAAGCAAAGTTGGGACTTTTTAACAGATTCTAGTTCTTACCCAATTTGAAATTTCTCTATTCTTTTTATTTTTAAATACCACCACCACCAATGTGTGTTGTGGATCATCTGAAGCAAGTCTAATCCATCCCTCTCACCATTTTCAAATTTACTTGCATAAGGCAAATTGGACAAAAACTTGGTGATCCAATTAAATTTCAAACCCAAAATCACTATTCTCAATAGTGTTGGCCAAACCCTACCCACCACTTGACCTCACCTTGTCCCCTGGTCCCCTCTAACCCTAACCCATGTATAGGAACCCTAAATGGAGGGCTAGACATGGACAAGCCATGGCCATGCCGGCCACCTCCCATGCACTCATGCTTCCTCTCTCTCTCTCACCATCCTAGCCCTAGCAACCTTGCCCTACTGCATCCCCTTGGTCCCCTAAGCATGCTCGTGTGCGCCATTGGCCGAACGGTGGACGCCACGCACCAGACACGCACGCGCCCACGACGCCCTGGCGCGACAGGAACGGCATGGCCGCGTCCACGCGTGTCTACCGGAGCGCGCACGGTGCACGCGTCGCCTCGCCACCTCGCGCCACCCTGGCCCCCTTCTCTCCACCTCGAGCATCCTCATGCCACCGCGAACGCGCCAGACATGCTCACGACGCCGACCGCGCCCGCCGCTGCCGGAGACGACGACCGCATCCCGCCCTGGACGTGCAGTACACCACCTGCCCCCCACCAGGTTAGGCACCGTCTGACCGCGCCGTCGCCGCCAAAAGAACCGCCTGGACACGCGGAACAGGACGCCGCCCTCACCTACCTTCCTAGGCCGCCGGAGAGCCCGCGCCATTGTCGACATGCCGCAGCACCCACGGCACCCTTCCTCGTCTATAAAAGGAGACCACCCCGCGTCAAATTCTTCACACCACCACACTCACCTCACCTCCCTCGACCTCCTCAGCCACTCTCCCATCGACATTAGCCACTGGAGCCGCCCAATTGCACCACCACTGCCGTGCTCCGCCGCAGAAGCTCGCCATTGATTTCGGCCACCGTTGGAGATGCCGCCGGTACCAGGAAGTTCGCCGTCGTCTACACCTTCCTCGAGCACTGTAATATCCCAAATTTTAAAACAAAGAGAAAATGAATTTCCCTTTTTCAAAAATGAGAACCAACAAAAACTTTTCTTACATAGAGTGCTATGCATAGTGCTCATACCTAATACTTGTGTTTTTCCATGATTGTTTGTTTATTACTTTGAACCTATTTCCAAAACCCTAAACCCTAACCTTCTCAAAAACAAAGTGGGTCAAATTTGAGAAACCAAAATAAAAGAAAAAGACATATGTAGGCATATAGCCCTAATAGGTAAATCTTGAACCCTACCTTTCTTATTTTGCTAAATGGTGGTGAACTATGGTAAACCTCACTAAACCCTAAACCTCCTCTCTCTTATCACCATCCTTTGAAAAACAAAATAAAAAGATTGGATCTTAAGAAAAAGGCCTTGGTGCCTATGACTATTTTTGGTAAAACCTTTACCTTTCCTTTGTCTACCTTGGTAGATGGTTTGGAAATACCTCAACCAACTTAATCTAGTGCTACCAACCAAATCCAAGTGAGAAACAAAAATGAATTAAAACATATGCATAGAGGCATATGTGGCACTTAGCCATAATACCAAATCTTGACCTAGGCACCCACATTGTCCCAAAATGGTTTGAACCCTTTACCCAACTCAATCTAACACTAAATAAACCTCACACATGCCTAAGTGAAGCAAAGAAAAAGAAAAGAATAAAAGTGAGAAAATCACAAAACCCTCACATATGGTTTATGCCATTTTTGCAAATCTTTACCCTAGACCATTTTGACCTTCACCATTAGTTGTATTATGTTATTAAACACTTTTACAACTTTTGGAATCAAAGAAACTCAAATCAAATCAAATTCAAATTCAATTGGTGATCCCATGAAATGATGGTTAAATCTTCCATTTATATTCTGGTCACTACTTTGAGCCCCTGGATTTCAAGATTTTCAAACCAAACTTTCCCAATTCTTTGCACCACATCCAAGTACACATCAAGGTGAACAACTTTTGTAAAGACCATCTTATCAAATTCTTCCTGGATCAAAACTATGCTCATGCAAAGTTGAGACTTTTTAACATTGTTAACAATCTCATATTTTGCAAATTTGCATTTCTTTGATTTTTTTTAAATTCCACCACCACTTGTATTTGTCTCTGGTCATTTGCAACTTATCCAAATGCACCATTTTCAAATTTTGGAACCCCAAGACCCAAACCAAATCTGGAAAAGTTTGCAAATTTCAAATAGGGATCAAATCAAAACACTATTTGGAATAGTGTTTTGGCCAACCCTAATGCACCACTTGCTCCTACCCTGTCCCCTGGCCCTCTCTCTCTCCCTTGCCAGCATTGCAACCCTAGGGAGCAAGCCCTAGCTTGCATGTGCATGGCCATGCCGGCCACCATGCATGAGCACATGCTCCCCTCCTCTCCTCACCTCTTCAGCCCTGTCCACCATGTACCTTGGCGCCACCTAGCTCTCCTACCCCAGCATACACCATCCCTGGTCGAGCAGGAGGCCGACCATCGCCGGACAACGCGCGCCCAGGGTGACCAGGCCATGCCGATGGCGTCGCCCATGGACACATACTGGCCACGCGCCGCTCCAGCGCTCTGCGCCTCCCCCAGACCCCACTCCTGCACGTTGAGCTTCGCCGCCGCAACGCCAACCCGCCAGACATGCGCCCGTGCTCTCGCAAGCGCCGTCGCCGTCGACCACCTCGCCGTCTTTCCCGCACCCGTGCTGCCAGGCATCGACGTCGCCCACGCTCCCCAGGCCGTCCCCCACCTCGCCAGCAGGCTCTGTAGCACCACCTTGCCGTCGCCTACCTAGAGCCAACCTCGCCTACCCCTATTGCTCGCCGGAAACGCCGCGACCTGGTCGGGTTCGCCGCAGACTTCCGGCCACCTCGAGCGCCTATAAAAGGAGAGCTCATCCTCCTCCTCTGAGCACGCCACTCGACTCCCCTCCCTCCTCTGAGCCTCTCGCACTCTCTCCATGCAACATTGCTCACCACCACCAGCCAATTGTGACATCGCCGCCCGTGAGCCGCCGCAGACCAAGCCGACGCTACCGTCCATCCCCGGAGCTCCCACGACCACCGTTGAGTTCGCCATCGTCGACAACGTCGCCCTGCATCAACGCCGCCGCTCGCCGGAGTCCCTGCTCGCCGTCGACCCCCTAGCCCCGCTGCGGCAGTAAGTCTCTCTCGTCGATGACGACGACGACCCAGCGTCATCGATCCTCCTCTTGATCCTACGGCTCCCATTGATGCGTACCGATTCGGGTTTAAAGACCCACTAACAGGTGGGGTCTACTGTCAGTTGGCCCGTGGCGCGTTGAAACGTTACTGGGCCAGCCCAGTTCGTCTCCCCTCATTTCGGCCCAAGTGCTTTCCCGCGCAAGCCCAAAGTTTGAATTCAAATTTTGGAAATTTAATTAATTCCTTGCAGATGCTTTTTCAAATTTAAATAGAATCAAATCTACCCAACCAAATTTGATGAATTTTATATTGTTGGAAAGCTTATGAAATGCTTGATCCAACCACACTAAATAATTGAAATTCTTTGTAGAATTAATGTGACAAAAATAACAAGTCAGAGACTTTTGCAACTTCAAACAATTATTAAAAATCAACCAAAAATGATATTAAGTTGATTTCAACTCTCATAGCTCACATTTCACTTACACTAATTGTTTCTGCAAAAATATGGTGTGGTCACTTTGAGTGATCATGGCCCAAATTAAATAAAGGACTATATGGCTAGTTTAGTTAAGTGATATTGTCCAAAACTATTATGTAAATCATATGAAGTGTTTTGCTTCATTTAAATCTTGTCCCAAGTAGATTCATATGAGGTTTGGACTCTAGTCTAAATACTCTCACATGAAATACTTGGTGATATTAAATCATAATTAGAATTGTTAAATTGTATGAGATATCCTACCTCATTTAAATCAATTTCCCAAATGATGAGGATGGATGGTTGACTTAGGTCAACATGACTTCATGCATGATTGTTTGAGGAAGTTAAATCTTAAGAAGATTCAGTGAGAGGAAATTATTTCCTCAAGAACCAAATGGAAACTATCATTTACATATGTAATGAGAGAAATTTATTTCTCTAACAGTAGGTAAGAAAACCCTAGAATTATTTTACGTAGCAATGTTAAGTGATGATGCTAGCCATTAAGGCTAATTAAGACTACTTAAGTATTGCTTGGTGATGGTATCCTCGTATTCGTGTATAGACGCTAGTATCGGAGACTATCAAGAGGTGGAGGTATTCTACCAAGAAGAGGAAGAGAACTTTGACCACCTCAACAACCAAGGAAAGCTAACATCAGTGCAAGTTCTATTGTTGCAAGCTAATATTCTTGCAAAGTGCAAAGCCCTTTGGGGCAAGGCACCATTAGTCTTACCTTTCTTACCACAATCCTATCCCAAGTTTCTACCGTATAAGTTTTTACTTGTTTTATTAAAGAGTTACTTTTATAGTTAACTTTGGTCTAAGTTAAGAAGGTTACTAGTGTAGCAAAGTTAGTCTCAAAGCTAGCCAAGCAAGATAGCACCCCTCATGATTAGTGCTAGTGCTAAATACTAAAACTTGACTACTCTAGATGGGAACATGTGACTTGAAATGAATTTGAAACCTTGGAATGATGAGTCATTTCCATTGAATGATTTTTGAAGGTGAATATGACTTGGAGAAGATGGTGATTTTTGATTAAAACTGATATGGGTTTGGATGTGATACCTTTCCAATTTTTGAGTATCCCCACAATACCTGATTATGGATAGGGCTTAACTGGAAGTTTATACATCTTAGTATGGGTTCCCTCTGAACACACATCATAGGGGTTATGCCGAGGCTGCCTCCGTTGTTGAGAAATGATGTGAATTGAGGGGAATTGTACGGCCAAGCCCTGTGCAGTTCCCAGGTTGACAGTGGGTCTTCACTGGGAGGCCAAGCTCATGGGGAGAGGTACCTATACTAGGGTATGTAAGTGAAAGGTTATGGTTGATGATCCGCGTACTGAGTTATGATGATTCGGGGTTATCCTTGATGGATGAAATCAAATGTTGTGGCACCAGTGTGCAACCTCTGCATAGTGTAAACCTATTCGAATAGCCGTGTCCACGGTTACGGACAGTTGGAAAGGCCATACAGTTTCCGGTGTCAGATCCTTGAAAATGTTGGTGAAGTGAATGGTGAATGGTGACTTGTTTTTGAATCACAACGGAGTTGTGGGAATGACACTAAGGTTCCCACTTGAGTTAGTTAGCACATGAAAAAGTCTTTTCTCAAATACTTGTGAACTAAAATTGGCTTTATGCAAATTAAACTAGAGCGTAGCACCCCCTTACTAGAATTGTTAGCACTTACACTAGTATTACTTTGCGAGTACTTTAAAGTACTCACGGCTGTGTCCCTGGCTATTCAAATGGCCAGAGTATGAAGATGAACAGAACTACCAAGGAGATGACCAGCAGGATGCCTACGACAACTAGGAGTCTTCCGACGTCAAGCGTTGGCCTGTGGACTAGAGAGTCCATTTCTATTTACGCTTCCACTATGAACTTGTGTTTGTTCGTTGATCAATAGATCAACTATTTGTGTAATATGGATCATGTGATTCAAGTTGTAAGACAATATGGTTTGTAATGAATGATGACTATGATGTTCGACTATTATGCCTCACAACAACAATATTCCTGGGATTGCGATGAATGACATAATAGGCATCTGGACTTGAAAATCCGGGTGTTGACAAGTTGGTATCAAAGCCATTGTTTGACCTTAGGAGACCCTAGTTAGAATGGACGTCTGCAAAACTTAGTTTCAAAACCAAAGAAGTGAATATTTGTGAAAAACTTATTCTCACTCTTATCCTTGAGATCTTTTTCAAAATGAGAATTTCATGCTCTACTTTTTCCTTGGAGAACTACATAAAACTTTACACACTTGACCACTTCTTTAACTTACTCATCCTAATTGCTCACAGATGGAGTACAAATGGGAGTTCTATCAGCTTGGTCACGGAGGAGACCTGATGTTCGAATAGGATTTGAAGCAACTAGTGGAATATCTAGGACGCCCATATCCCGAGTTCTTCGGAACACCCCTCAATAATCAGTTGGGAGGACCACCTCGGTGGGAAGTTTCTGCATATCTACGAAGAAAGCTTGGAGCCCCGATATGGGAAACCATATGGTTTTCTGTAACGGGAAACACTTGGAAGTAAGGACTAGTCAGAGCGATGCAAGAAGCAATTGCTCGTCTGTGTGGACAAAATGAGAACAAGATCAAGAACACTCGCTTCATCTACTACCCAAGACATGACCCCATGGGAAGACCGATGACCATGCCCCCGCACATGGAGATGAACCACTATGTAGCACAGCTCGACTTCATGTTGTACAAGACCCGCAAGGAGTTGGACAACGCCCTCGCCTCTCGCCAAGCACATTATCCATGAAGACGGAGAATCCACCCTGAAGAGTAGTATCACTCCAGCACTTGAGTAGGTGTGAGTTGTATCAGGATCCCCTTGTATCGTAGAGCGAATGAATGGTTCTTCAAACCAACGGTGTGTTAGATTGGTAATGTATGGTGTTTGGTATGAATGAAAAAGTGTTGCTGGTTTTTACCCCCTCAACACTACTCAAGTTTTCAAGTTTCGAACTTTTGAACTTCTTAAATATTGAACCAAACAAACCATAGAAATTTCCCTCTTATCTTAGCATCTACCTCAATGATCAAATGGCCCCACCAACCCGCAGCGCCAACCAAGACGCCATGATGCAGATGCTAGAAATGATGATGGCAGACCGAGAAGCCGAGAGAGCTGAATGCCAAGCCAACATTGCTGCACTGCAGCAGATCGCTCAGAACAACAACGGCCATGGAAACCACGACCACCCTGGGTCGAAGCTAAAGAACTTTCAGAACACCAACCCAACTATTTTCAGCAAGACCGAAGAGCCACTTGACGCAGATGACTGGCTCCAGACAATGGAGAACAACCTAGAAGTTGCGGGAGTTGAAGCCACAGAGAAAGTGTTGTTCGCCACCCACTACCTGTCAGGACCTGCACGAGCCTAGTGGACAAGCGCCCGCGCAATAAATGCGGGACAGATGATGACCTGGGAAGACTTCAAGCTGAAGTTTAGCAAATACCATGTGCCCCAAGGACTGATCAAGAAGATGAGAGACGAGTTCCGCGAACTCAAACAAGGAAGGATGTCCGTGGTAGAATACCGTGACAGATTTCTTACTCTGTCAAGGTACGCCCCAGACGAAACCGACACCAACGAGAAGCGAAAGGAAAGATTTCTGAACGAATTACACGACGAGATGCAGACTGTACTGGTCAACATTCCCTTTGCTGACCTAGAAGCCCTGGTGGACTCCGCCATCCAGATGGAAGAGAAGCTTCACCAAGCCAACGAGAATCGCAAACGCCGGATGATGAACCAGCATGGGTCCAGCAATACCCAGAAGTACCGCAACAACTCATCTGGAGGATTCGCTCCAAGATACAACAAACCCACTGCCCAGACTTACCACCCAAACTACACCAATAACCATGGAGGACCCCCGAAGCCCGGAGGCAACAACAACAACAATCACCCCAGCAACAACAACACCAACAACAACAACGGGAACAACAACAACAACAACAACAACAACACTGACCCTAGGACTAGAAGCAACGCCATCCCCGTCGCCACCAAGGACAAGGCCACCATCACTTGTTATGAGTGTGGAGTGGTTGGGCATTACTCCAATGAGTGCCCCAAAAGATTAGCCAAGATTTCTGCCAACACCGCTGGACCTGCTCAGAACCAGCGCTGCTTTGCCGCAAGAAGGAACCAGAACAACAACAACGGCCGCCTCTACAACATGATTGCAACAGAAGCCCAAGAAGCACCTCAGGCCATGCCAAGTATGTTTTCCTGTTAAATCATATCGCCCAATCTCTCTTAGGAACCTAACTTTTCTTAAAATCTCGGGACGAGATTTGTTTAAGGGGGAAGGGTTTGTAACATCCCAAATTTTAAAACAAAGAGAAAATGAATTTCCCTTTTTCAAAAATGAGAACCAACAAAATCTTTTCTTACATAGAGTGCTATGCATAGTGCTCATACCTAATACTTGTGTTTTGCCATGATTGTTTGTTTATTACTTTGAACCTATTTCCAAAACCCTAAACCCTAACCTTCTCAAAAACAAAGTGGGTCAAATTTGAGAAACCAAAATAAAAGAAAAAGACATATGTAGGCATATAGCCCTAATAGGTAAATCTTGAACCCTACCTTTATTATTTTGCTAAATGGTGGTGAACTATGGTAAACCCCACTAAACCCTAATTAAACCTCCTCTCTCTTATCATCATCCTTTGAAAAACAAAATAAAAAGATTGGATCTTAAGAAAAAGGCCTAGGTGCCTATGACTATTTTTGGTAAAACCTTTACCTTTGCTTTGTCTACCTTGGTAGATCGTTTGGAAATACCTCAACCAACTTAATCTAGTGCTACCAACCAAATCCAAGTGAGAAACAAAAATGAATTAAAACATATGCATAGAGGCATATGTGGCACTTAGCAATAATACCAAATCTTGACCTAGGCACCCACATTGTCCCAAAATGGTTTGAACCCTTTACCCAACTCAATCTAACACTAAATAAACCTCACACATGCCTAAGTGAAGCAAAGAAAAAGAAAAGAATAAAAGTGAGAAAATGACAAAACCCCCACATATGGTTTATGCCATTTTTGCAAATCTTTACCCTAGACCATTTTGACCTTCACCATTAGTTGTATTGTGTTATTAAACACTTATTTCAACTTTTAGAATCAAATAAACTCAAATCAAATCAAATTCAAACTCCATTGGTGATCCCATAAAATGATGGTCAAATCTGCCATTTATATTTTGGTCACTACTTTGAGCCCCTGGATTTCAAGATTTTCAAACCAAACTTTCCCAATTGTTTGCACCAAATCCAAGTACACATCAAGGTGAACAAATTTTGTAAAGACCATCTTATCAAATTCTTCCTGGATCAAAAACTATGCTCATGCAAAGTTGAGACTTTTTAACATTGTTAACAATCTCAGATTTTGCAAATTTGCATTTCTTTGATTTTTTTTAAAATTCCACCACCTCTTGTATTTGTCTCTGGTCATTTGCAGCTTATCCAAATGCACCATTTTCAAATTTTGGAACCCCAAGACCCAAACCAAATTTGGCAAAGTTTGCAAATTTCAAATAGGGATCAAATCAAAACACTATTTGGAATAGTGTTTTGGCCAACCCTAATGCACCACTTGCTCCTACCCTGTCCCCTGGCCCTCTCTCTATCCCTTGCTAGCATTGTAACCCTAGGGAGCAAGCCCTAGCTTGCATGTGCATGGCCATGCCGGCCACCATGCATGAGCACATGCTCCCCTCCTCTCCTCACCTCCTCAGCCCTGTCCACCATGTCCCTTGGCGCCACCTAGCTCTCCTACCCCAGCCTACACCATCCCTGGTCGAGCAGGAGGCCGACCATTGTCGGACGACGCGCGCCCAGGGTGACCAAGCCATGCCGATGGCGTCGCCCATGGACACTTACTGGCCACGCGCCGCTCCAGCGCTCTGCGCCTCCCCCAGACCCCACTCCTGCACGTTGAGCTTCGCCGCCACAACGCCAACCCGCCAGACACGCGCCCGTGCTCTCGCAAGCGCCATCGCTATCGACCACCTCGCCATCTTTCCCGCACCCGTGCCGCCAGGCATCGACGTCGCCCGCGCTCCCCAGGCCGTCCCCCACCTCGCCAGCAGGCTCTCTAGCACCACCTTGCCATCGCCTACCTAGAGCCAACCTCGCCTACCCCTATTGCTCGCCGGAAACGCCGCGACCTAGTCAGGTTCGCCGCAGACCTCCGGCCACCTCGAGCGCCTATAAAAGGAGAGCTCATCCTCCTCCTCTGAGCACGCCACTCGACTCCCCTCCCTCCTCTGAGCCTCCTCGCACTCTCTCCATGCAACATTGCTCACCGCCGCCAGCCAATTGCGACATCGCCACCCATGAGCCGCCGCAGACCAAGCCGATGCTACCGTCCATCCCCGGAGCTCCCACGACCACCGTTGAGTTCGCCGTCGTCGACAACGTCGCCCTGCATCAACGCCGCCGCTCGCCGGAGTCCCAGCTCGCCGTCGACCTCCTAGCCCCGCCACGGCAGTAAGTCTCTCTCGTCGATGATGACGACGACCCAGCGCCGTCGATCCTCCTCTTGATCCTACGGCTCCCATTGATGCGTACCGATTCGGGTTTAAAGACCCACTGACAGGTGGGGTCTACTGTCAGTTGGCCCGTGGTGCGTTGAAACGTTACTGGGCCAGCCCAGTTCGTCTCCCCTCATTTCGGCCCAAGTGCTTTCCCGCGCAAGCCCAAAGTTTGAATTCAAATTTTGGAAATTTAATTAATTTGTTGCATATGCTTTTTCAAATTTAAATAGAATCAAATCTACCCAACCAAATTTGATGAATTTTATATGGTGTGGTCACTTTGAGTGATCGTGGCTCAAATTTAATTGTTTCTGCAAAAATATGGTGTGGTCACTTTGAGTGATCGTGGCCCAAATTAAATAAAGGACTATATGGCTAGTTTAGTTAAGTGATATTGTCCAAAACTATTATGTAAATCATATGAAGTGTTTTGCTTCATTTAAATCTTGTCCCAAGTACTTTCATATGAGGTTTGGACTCATGTCTAAATACTCTCACATGAAATACTTGGTGATATTAAATCATAATTAGAATTGTTAAATTGTATGAGGTATCCTACCTCATTTAAATCAATTTCCCAAATGATGAGGATGGATGGTAGACTTAGGTCAACATGACTTCATGCATGATTGTTTGAGGAAGTTAAATCTTAAGAATATTCAATGAGAGGAAATTATTTCCTCAAGAACCAAATGGAAACTATCATTTACATATGTAATGAGAGGAATTTATTTCTCTAACACTAGGTAAGAAAACCCTAGAATTATTTTAGGTAGCAATGTTAAGTGATGATGCTAGCCATTAAGGCTAATTAATACTACTTAAGTATTGCTTGGTGATTGTATCGTCGTATTCGTGTATAGACGCTAGTATCGGAGACTATCAAGAGGAGGAGGTATTCTACCAAGAAGAGGAAGAGAACTTTGACCACCTCAACAACCAAGGCAAGCTAACACCACTGCAAGTTCTATTGTTGCAAGCTAATATTCTTGCAAAGTGCAAAGCCCTTTGGGGCAAGGCGCCATTAGTCTTACCTTTCTTACCACAATCCTATCCCAAGTTTCTACCGTACAAGTTTTTACTTGTTTTATTAAAGAGTTACTTTTATAGTTAACTTTGGTCTAAGTTAAGAAGGTTACTAGAGTAGCAAAGTTAGTCTCAAAGCTAGCCAAGCAAGATAGCACCCCTCATGATTTGTGCTAGTGCTAAATACTAAAACTTGACTACTCTAGATGGGAACATGTGACTTGAAATAAATTTGAAACCTTGGAATGATGAGTGATTTCCATTGAATGATTTTTGAAGGTGAATATGACTTGGAGAAGATGGTGATTTTTGATTCAAACTGATATGGGTTTGGATGCGATACCTTTCCAATTTTTGAGTACCCCCACAATACCTGATTATGGGTAGGGCTTAACTGGAAGTTTATACATCTTAGTATGGGTTCCCTCTGAACACACATCACAGGGGTTATGCCGAGGCTGCCTCCGTTGTTGAGAAATAATGTGAATTGAGGTGAATTGTACGGCCAAGCCCTGTGTAGTTCCCAGGTTGACAGTGGGTCTTCACTGGGAGGCCAAGCTCATGGGGAGAGGTACCTATACTAGGGTATGTAAGTGAAAGGTTATGGTTGATGATCCGCGTACTAAGTTACGATGATTCGGGGTTATCCTCGATGGATGATATCAAATGTTGTGGCACCGGTGTGCAACCTCTGCATAGTGTAAACCTATTTGAATAGCCGTGTCCACGGTTACGGACGGTTGGAAAGGCCATACAGTTTCCGGTGTCAGATCCTTGAAAATGTTGGTGAAGTGAATGGTGAATGGTGACTTGTTTTTGAATCACAACAGAGTTGTGGGAATGACACTAAGGTTCCCACTTGAGTTAGTTAGCACATGAAAAAGTCTTTTTTCAAATACTTGTGAACTAAAATTGGCTTTATGCAAATTAAACTAGAGCGTAGCACCCCCTTACTAGAATTGTTAGCACTTACACTAGTATTAGTTTGCGAGTACTTTAAAGTACTCACGGCTGTGTCCCTGGCTATTCAAATGGCCAGAGTATGAAGATGAACAGAACTACCAAGGAGATGACCAGCAGGACGCCTACGACAACTAGGAGTCTTCCAACGTCAAGCGTTGGCCTGTGGACTAGAGAGTCCATTTCTATTTACGCTTCCGCTATGAACTTGTGTTTGTTCGTTGATCAATAGATCAACTATTTGTGTAATATGGATCATGTGATTCAAGTTGTAAGACAATATGGTTTGCAATGAATGATGACTATGATATTCGACTATTATGCCTCGCAACAACAATATTCCTGGGATTGCGATGAATGATATAATAGGCATCTGGACTTAAAAATCTGGGTGTTGACAAGCACACTGCCAACCATCGCTGGAGCCACGGTGAGCTCGCCGGACCACCTGCCTCGCCGCGCCAGTAGCTAGTCTCGCCGGAGATGACGACGTGCGTGAGCCGTCCGATCCAACTCTAATCCTACGCCTCACAAACCCCCGTACCGCTTCGTGTTTGATCAGAGGCTGATGGGTGGAGCCCACCCGTCAGGCAGCCCGCACGTAGTGGATGCGTGGTGGGCTGGCTTCCTCCCATTTAATTCGATTGAGCCCAGTAACGTTTCCCGCCAGGCCCATTGAGTTCAAATTTCGAATTTTAGTTTAAATCAAAAACCTTACTGGCTCCTTTTTCAAAATTTAATAGAATCAGTTTGGTTTAGCCAAATTTGGTAAATTTCATATTGTTGGAAAGCTAGAGAAAATATCTACACAACTACACTGGTCTCAGCCTGAGATTCTTTGTAGAATTAATGTGACAAAAATAACAAATCAGGGACTTTTGCAACTTCAAATATTATTTAAAAATCAACCAAAAATGTTTTTGAGTTGATTTCAACTCTCATGGATCACATTTCTCATACTCTAATTGATTATGTGAAAATATGGCAGGGTTACTTTGTGTGATCATGGCCTAGTTGAAATAAAGGACTATATGGCTATTTCTAGTTAAGTGATATTGTCCAAAACTATATAATAAATCATATGAGGTGTTTGCCCTCATTTAAATCTTGTCCCAAGCAACTTCATATATATGAGGTTGTGACCTTGGTCTACTTACTCTCACATTCAATTACTTGGTGATGTTAAATCATAAGTGGTATTGTTAAATAGTATGAGGTATTCTACCTCGTTTAAATCATTTCCCAAATGAGGATTATGAATGGTTGACCTTGGTCAACATGAGTTCATACATTACTCACTTGAGGAAATTAAATCTTAACAAGATTCAATGAGAGGAAATTATTTCCTCAAAGAACTAAATGGAAACTCTAATCTATATATGTAATGAGAGGAAATTATTTTTCTTAAAGAAAGAAAACCAAATTCAACTAATATGTTATGTGTGTCATGATACTAGAATAGTTTGTGTGAAGCCATGGTGTGCTTAGTATAGCTCTTGAACCTTGTTTGGTGATTGTTACCTCGTATCCATTTTTAGATGCTAGTACCGAGGAGTACCAAGAGGAGGAGGTCTACTTCCAGGAAGAGGAAGACCACTTTGATCAGTACACCAACCAAGGCAAGCTAATATTCTTGCAAGTTCAAAGCTCTATTTGAGCAAGGCAACCTCACCTTTACTTTATGTGCAATGATCCTATCCCAAGTTTTTACCCGTCAAGATTTTACTTTATTTATCAAAGGTTACTTTTATAGTTAACTTTGGTCTAAGTATAGAGTGTTACAAGAGTAGTAAAGTTAGCCTCAAAGCTTGACAAGCTAGATAGCACCCCTCATGATTAGTTGCTAGTGCTAACAAATAAAATTGACTACTCTAGATGGGAACTTGTGAATTGAAGTGAATTTGAAAACTTTGGAATGATGAGTCATTCTAGTGAAAGATCTTTGAAGGTGAATATGACCTGAATGACATGGTGAATTTCATAAAAACTGCTGTTGGTTTGGATGCGATACCTTTCCAATTAGTTAGTACCCCCACAATACCTGATTATGGGTAGGGCTTAACTGAAAGTTTATGCATCTTAGTATGGGTTCCCTCTGAACAAGCATCATAGGGGTTATGCCGAGGCTGCCTCCGTAGAATGTGAAATGATGTGAATGTACGGCCCAAGCCCTATGCAGTTCCCAGGCTGACGGTTTGTCTTCACTGGGAGGCCAAGCTCATGGGGAGAGGTGCCTATACTAGGGTATGTAAGTGAAAGGTTATGGTTGATGATCCGCGTACTGAGTTACGATGATTCAGGGTTATCCCTGTAATCAAATGTTGTGCCACAAGTGTGCAACCTCTGCAGAGTGTAAATCTATTCGAATAGCCGTGTCCACAGTTACAGACAGTTGGAAAGGCCATACTGTTTCCCGTGTCAGATATTTCTTGAAAACACTTGATGAATTGAATAGGTGACTTGACTTGAATCACAACTGAGTTGTGGAAATGACACTAATGTTCCCACTTGAGTTAATTAGCACATGAAGAGTCTTTTATCAAATACTTGTGAACTAAAACTGGCTTTATGCAAAATAAACTAGAGCTTAGTACCCCCTTACTAGAATTGATAGTACTCACACTTGTATTAGTTTGCGAGTACTTAAAGTACTCACGGCTGTGTCCCTGGCTATTCAAATGGCCAGACTATGAAAAGGAGCAGCACTACCAAGGTGACGACCAGCAGGACGCCTACGACAACTAGGAGTTCTTCTAACGTCAAGCGTTGGCCTGTGGATTAGATAGTCCACTTCTATTACGCTTCCGCTATGTATTGTGTTTGTTGATCATTAGATCAACTATGTGTGTAATATTGGATCATGTGATCTAAGTTGTAAGACGATTATGGTTTGTAATGAATGATGACTTATGATATCAACTATTATGTCTCGCAACAACAATCTTCCTGGGATTGCGATGTATGGCATGGTAGGCATCTGGACTCAAAAATCCGGGTGTTGACAAGTTGATATCAAAGCCATTGTTTGACCTTAGAAGACCTTAGTTAGAATGGACGTTCAGAAAAACTTAGTTTTGAAACCAAATGAAGAGAATATTTATGAAAAATTATTCACACTCTTTTCCTTGAGATCATTTCAAAAATTGATGAATCATGCTCTTCCTTATGAATCTACATAAAATTTTGACACACTTGTTCACCTCTCTAACTTACTCATCCAATTCACTTTCAGATGGAGCCAATGGAGCCAATCAACACCAAGTTTTACCAGCTTGGGAATGGAGGGAGTCTGATTTTCGAGCATGACCTCAATGCCCTCTCGGATTTCCTTGGACGCCCTCACCCCGAGTTTCATGGAATCGAGGTCAACGACCAGCCCAGAGAGGAGCTTCAGTGGATCATCACCGCTGATCTGAGGGGCAAGATGGAGCCTCCTACCTCTTAGAGGATCCTCTTCTCCTTTAGGGAGAGCAACTGGCTGGACGGACTCGCTCGTGCTCTTCAGGCAGCACTTGCCCGTCTGTGCGGGCAGAACATGGTGGCAATCTTAGCATCTCGCTTTGCGCACCTCGTGAGGCGTGATTCTATGGGAGTGCCCATGGAACTACAGCCCCACCCCAAGCTGAGGCACCACGCTGAGTATCTAGACTTCATGCTGTACCAGACACAGAAGGACCTAGATAACGCCCGGGTCACTCCGCCAGCAGGGACCGCAAGTCACTCCGCCAGCAGCGTGCCAAGAAGGACGCTACCATTGCGCGCCTTCGCGCAAAGATAGCATCCTTGGAGGCCACTGTCAAGGCCCAAGAGGACCAGCTGAGAGAGATAGAAGATGAAGGTGAAGACACTCAGGGAGGAGAAGCCTTCCTGAGTGATGACGATGACTTCGAGGAAGATGAGGACACTGATGTGGAGGACTATGAGTTCCTGGAGGCCGGAGCAGATGACTTCGTCCCGATCGATGTGGATGATGAGGAGTAGTTGCACTTGATCACTATAGTAGGTGTGAGTTGTATCCCGTCCCTTGTATCGTAGAACGAGTAAAATGGTTCTTAAAACCATGGAAGTGTTAGCTTGTAATGTGTGATGTTTGAATGAATGAATGTGTGTTTGTGTTCAACATCAAAAGAATTCAAGTTTTAGATTTTTGAACTTACCCAAAATAAGCCTTAGAAAATTCCCTCTTATCTCATGATCTATCTCAATGTTCAGATGGCCCCTCCCACTCGCAACAAGAGCCAAGATGCCATGATGCAACTGCTGCAGACCCTGATGGAAGATAGGGAGAATGAAAGAGCTGAACGACAAGCCAACATAGCTGCACTACAACAGATTGCCAACAACAACCAAGGCCATGGAAACCAAGATCACCCAGGATCCAAGCTCAAGAACTTCCAGAACACCAACCCTCCTGTGTTTAGCAAGACCGAAGAGCCCCTTGATGCCGACAACTGGCTCCAGACCATGGAGAACAACTTAGAAGTAGCGTGAGTCGAAGCCGCAGAGAAGGTCCTGTTTGCAACCCATTATCTTGCAGGACCAGCCCGAGCCTGGTGGACCAGCACCCGTGCCATGAACGCCGGTCAGATCACGACTTGGGTATATTTCAAGCTCAAGTTCAGCAAGTACCGCGTGCCCCCGGGTCTAATCAAGAAGATGAGGGATGAGTTCAGAGAACTCAAGCAAGGAAGGATGTTGGTGGTAGAATACCGCGATAGGTTCCTTACACTGTCAAGGTACGCCCCCGACGAGACCGACACCACAGAGAAGAGGCAAGAGAGATTCCTGAATGGACTGCATGACGAGATGCAGACTGTGCTAGTCAACATCCCCTTCGCCGACCTTGAAGCCTTGGTGGACTCCGCCATCCAGATGGAGGGCAAGCTCAACCAAGCAAACGAGAACCGCAAAAGCCGCATGATGCACCAGAATGGGCCCAGCAATGCCCCGAGGTATCGCCCCAGCTCAAGCGGAGGTTTCGCCCCAAGAAACAACAAGCCCGGATGCAGACTTCACGTCCAGGTTATCAGAACCGGAGTGGAGGAAACCCCAGGCCAGGAGGCCACAACAACTACAACAACAACCACAACAGCAACAACAACAACTTCAACCGCGCCCTGCCAAGAGCCCCCAACAACAACAACACCAACACTGCTCCGAGGACTGGGAGCAACGCTGTCCCCGTCGCCCCCAAAGTCAAGTCCACCATCACTTGGTTACGAGTGTGGAGTGGTGGGACACTACTCCAATGAGTGCCCCAAGAGGTTAGCCAAGACTGCTCCCAACACCGCAGCACCAGCTCAGCAGCAACGCCGTGTCTCCACCGGCAGAAAGTTCACCCCCAACAACCCCAACAACCGCACCGGCCGTCTCTTTCACATGAACGCCGAAGAAGCCCAAGAAGCACCAGATGTTGTACTGGGTATGTTCTCTGTTAACTCAGTACCTGCAAGAGTGTTGTTTGATTCGGGAGCATCGCATTCATTTGTCACTGAAGACTTTGCATGTACAAGTAAAATTCAACCCATCAGTTTGAAGCATGTCATGATAGTTCAAATACCTGGTTCAACCACTAAAGCTAGAAAATTTTGCAAAGATGTGCCTATCAGAATCCATGAAGTAGATTTTTATGCCAATTTGATTGTTCTGGGAACAAATGGTTTGGAAGTTGTGCTAGGAATGGATTGGATGTCAAAACACCATGGATTGATTGACTGTGCCAAGAAAGCCATCACTATGACTAGTAGCACCGGTGTATTAGTAGAACACATATCTGAAAGGCTGCCCCGAAAGTTTACCTGCAACCAAAGTGTAGCAGGGCCAACTCTGGATCAGATTAGGGTCGTTTGTAGATACCCTGATGTGTTTCCGGATGAGCTACCTGGTATGCCCCCTGATCGGGATATCGAGTTTATCATCGAGTAAATCCCCGGAACAGGACCTATAGCCCAGAGAGCCTATAGCATGAACCCAACGGAACTTGTGGAGCTGAAGAAGCAACTTGATGATATGTTAGCCAAAGGTTTGATTCAACCAAGTGCATCACCCTGGAGATCACCAGTTTTGTTTGTGGACAAGAAGGATGGTGCCACTCGTTTATGTACGGATTATCATAAGCTTAACGATGTCACCATCAAGAACAAGTACCCCTTACCCAAGATAGAAGACCTGTTTGACCAGTTGACTGGTGCCAAAGTGTTCTCTAAGATTGATCTTAGGACTGGTTATCATCAACTGAAAATCCGTGCAACGGACATCCCCAAGACTGCCTTCACCACCAGATATGGCTTGTATGAGTACAACGTCATGTCGTTTGGATTAACCAATGACCCCGCTTATTTTATGAACCTCATGAATAAGATCTTCATGAACTTTTTGGATAAGTTTGTCGTTGTCTTCATCGACGACATCCTTATCTACTCCAAATCCGAAGAAGAACATGAACATCATTTGGAGATTGTCCTAGAAACCCTTAGACAAGACAAGTTGTATGCCAAGTTCAGCAAATGTGAGTTTTGGTTGAAGGAAGTAGGATTCCTGGGACATATCTTGTCTGCAGGAGGAATTGCCGTAGATCCCGCCAAGATCAAGACCGTTACAGAATGGCAAGCCCCAACCACTCAGACCGAGGTCAGCGCTTTTCTTGGATTAGCCGGATATTACCGTAGATTTGTTGAAGGCTTTTCAAGCATAGCTAGACCCATGACCCAACTGTTGAAGAAGGACAAGAAGTTTGAATGGAATGATAAATGTGAAGAGATTTTCCAGCAGCTCAAGAGCAGATTGACCTCAGCCCCAATTTTGATCATGCCGGACATCACCAAACCCTTTGACGTCTACTGTGATGCCTCCAAGATTGGTCTTGGATGTGTGTTGATGCAAGAAGGCAAGGTGATATCATACCTGTTGAGACAACTGAGGCAACAGAGCAGAATTACCCAACCCATGACTTAGAGCTTGCAGCTGTAGTCTTAGCCTTGAAAGTTTGGCGTCATTACCTCATGGGTAACCGATGCGAGATCTATTCGGATCACAAGAGCCTGAAGTATATTTTCACCCAGAAGGAGCTGAATATGAGGCAAAAAAGATGGATAGAATTGATCAAGGATTATGATATGGAAATCCACTACCACCCCGGCAAGGCCAATGTGGTAGCAGATGCCCTGAGTAGACTGCCGTGTCAGTTGAATTCCATGATCGCAATAGAGCAACCCAGCATGTTTCATGAGTTTGAGCAATTTAGACTTGAACTAGTTAGTGAAGGATTCCTAGCCAGCATAGAGCTTCAACCCACCTTGATTAGCCAGATCAAAGAAGCCCAGAAAGGAAATGCTAGTATCAACGGAATCAAGAGCCAAATAGCTGCAGGGAAAGCACTTGGATTCACCGAAGATGAAGCAGGAGTTCTTTGGTACAACGGACGCCTTTGTGTACCATCAGACTCAGAGTTGAAGCAAGTCATGACACCCTTTACTCCATTCATCCTGGAGGGACCAAGATGTATCAAGATTTGAAGGAACAATTTTGGTGGCATGGAATGAAGAGAGAAATTGGAAGCTACATCGCCAAGTGTGACATCTGTCAGCGAGTCAAGGCGGAACATCAGCGACCCGCAGGATTGCTGTAGCCACTACAGATTCCAGAATGGAAGTGGGACTCAGTAGGAATGGACTTTATCACTGGTTTGCCCAAATCTAGCAAAGGAAATGATTCGATATGGGTAGTGGTGGATAGATTGACCAAGGTAGCCCATTTCATCCTTGTCAAGACCACATACCAAGGCCCAAAGCTAGCAGAGTTGTACATCTCTAGAATAGTCGCCCTGCATGGAACCCCGAAGTCTATTGTGTCTGATAGAGGATCCCAATTCACCTCAAGATTCTGGCAGAAAGTGCATGAAGGACTAGGAACCCGGCTGAATTTCAGCACCGCATATCACCCGCAGACCGATGGACAGACTGAAAGAGTCAACCAGATACTGGAAGACATGTTGAGAGCCTGTGTACTGGGATATGGATCTAAGTGGGAAGACTGCCTGCCTTACGCAGAATTCTCGTACAACAACAGTTACCAAGCCAGTTTACAAATGGCCCCCTTTGAAGCCCTGTACGGAAGGAAGTGTCCTACCCCTCTGAATTGGTCGGAAGTCGGAGAAAGCCAAGTCTTTGGACCAGATCTTCTTCGAGAAGCCGAAGAGAAGGTGCACAAGATTCACGAATACCTGAAGACTGCACAATCCAGACAGAAGAGTTACGCCGACAAGAGACACCGAGAGATGACCTTTGAGATCAGAGATTTTGTCTATCTCAAAGTATCCCCCTGAAAGGAATGCAGAGATTCCAGCTGAAAGGAAAGCTTGCACCCCAATATGTTGGACCCTTCAAAGTTCTAAGATGCCGAGGAGAAGTATCTTATCAACTGGAGTTGCCAGAAGAAATGTCAGCCGTGCATGATATGTTTCACATCTCACCTCCGGAAGTGTCTAGAAGTGCCCGAGAAGACCGAGGCTTTTAAGAACATCGATCACAGATCGGTGGATATCAACAAGGACTTGATGTATCGCGAAGTGCCTATTCGCATCCTGGAGGAAGATTTCAGAACCACCCGTACCCGGAGTATCAAGTTTCTAAAGATTCAGTGGAGCAACCATACCGAAGAAAAAGCCACTTGGGAGCGAGAAGACTATATGAAGAAGGAGTACCCAGATCTCTTTAGTACCTAATTTTCTTTAAGATCTTGGGACAAGATCTTTTGTACGGGGGAAGGGTTTGTAACATCCCAAATTTCAAATCAATGAAGAAGAATTCCAAATACTCAAAATTTAGAACCAACAAAAACTTTGAATTGCATATAGTATGATGCATAGGATTTGTGCATTTTGTGTGAGATTGCCATGATGATTACTTGTGTCCTGATGCACTACAATCTAAAACCCTTAACTGATCATGAGAAGATCACAAATCAAATCAAAGAAAAAGAAAGGAAATAAAATGGAGAAATCCCAAAACCCTCACATATGGTTTATGCCATTTTTGCAAATCTTTAACCTAGACCAATTTGACTTGCACCATTAGTTGTATTATGTTACTAAACACTTATTAACACTTTTGGAATCAAAGAAACTCAAATCAAATCAAATTTTAAATCAATTTGTGCTCACATGCACTAATGGTCAAATCTGCCAATTTTAATTTGGTCACTACATTGAGCCTCTGTTTGTAGAGATTTTCGAACCAAACAATTCCAACTCTTTGCACCTCATCCAAGTACACATCAAGGTGAACAACTTTGGTAAAGACCACCAGTACAAATTCATCCTAGATCAAAAGTTATGCTCCAGCAAAGTTGGGACTTTTTAACAGATTCTAGTTCTTACCCAATTTGAAATTTCTCTATTCTTTTTATTTTTAAATACCACCATCACCAATGTGTGTTGTGGATCATCTGAAGCAAGTCTAATCCATCCCTCTCACCATTTTCAAATTTACTTGCATAAGGCAAATTGGACAAAAACTTGGTGATCCAATTAAATTTCAAACCCAAAATCACTATTCTCAATAGTGTTGGCCAAACCCTACCCACCACTTGACCTCACCTTGTCCCCTGGTCCCCTCTAACCCTAACCCATGTATACGAACCCTAAATGGAGGGCTAGACATGGCCAAGCCATGGCCATGCCTGCCACCTCCCATGCACTCATTCTTTCTCTCTCTCTCACCATCCTAGCCCTAGCAACCTTGCCCTACTGCATCCCCTTGGTCCCCTGAGCATGCTCGTGTGCGCCATTGGCCGAACGGTGGACGCCACGCACCAGACACGCACGCGCCCACGATGCCCTGGCGCGACAGGAACGGCATGGCCACGTCCACGCGTGTCTGCCGGAGCGCGCACGGTGCACGCGTCGCCTCGCCACCTCGCGCCACCCTGGCCCCCTTCTCTCCACCTCGAGCATCCTCGTGCCACCGCGAACACGCCAGGCACGCTCACGACACCGACCCGCACCCGCCGCTGCCGGAGACGACGACCGCATCCCGCCTTGGACGCGCAGTACACCACCTGCCCCCGACCAGGTTAGGCACCGCCTGACCACGCCGTCGCCGCCAAAAGAACCACCTGGACACACGGAACAGGACGCCGCCCTCGCCTACCTTCCTACGCCGCCGGAGAGCCTGCGCCATTGTCGACATGCCGCAGCACCCACGGCACCCTTCCTCGTCTATAAAAGGAGACCAGCCCGTGTCACATTCTTCACACCACCGCACTCACCTCACCTCCCTCGACCTCCTCAGCCACTCGCCCATCGACATTAGCCACTGGAGCCGCCCAATTGCACCACCACTGCCATGCTCTGCCGCAGAAGCTCGCCGTCGATTTCGGCCACCGTTGGAGACGCCGCCGGTACCAGGGAGTTCGCCGTCGTCTACACCTTCCTCGAGCACACTGCCAACCATCGCTGGAGCCACGGTGAGCTCGCCGGACCACCTGCCTTGCCGCGCCAGTAGCTAGTCTCGCCGGAGATGACGACGTGCGTGAGCCGTCCGATCCAACTCTAATCCTACGCCTCACAAACCCCCGTACCGCTTCGCCTTTGATCAGAGGCTGACGGGTGGAGCCCACCCGTCAGGCAGCCCGCGCGTAGTGGATGCGTGGTGGGATGGCTTCCTCCCATTTAATTTTATTGAGCCCAGTAACGTTTCCCGCCAGGCCCATTGAGTTCAAATTTCGAATTTTAGTTTAAATCAAAAACCTTACTGGCTCCTTTTTCAAAATTTAATAGAATCAGTTTGGCTCAGCCAAATTTGGTAAATTTCATATTGTTGGAAAGCTAGAGAAAATATCTACACAACTACACTGGTCTCAGCCTGAGATTCTTTGTAGAATTAATGTGACAAAAATAACAAGTCAGGGACTTTTGCAACTTCAAACATTATTTAAAAATCAACCAAAAATGTTATTGAGTTGATCTCAGCTCTCATGGATCACATTTCACATACTCTAATTGATTATGTGAAAATATGGCAGGGTTACTTTGTGTGATCATGGCCTAGTTCAAATAAAGGACTATATGGCTATTTCTAGTTAAGTGATATTGTCCAAAACTATATAATAAATCATATGATGTGTTTGCCCTCATTTAAATCTTGTCCCAAGTAACTTCATATGAGGTTGTGACCTTGGTCTACTTACTCTCACATTGAATTACTTGGTGATGTTAAATAATAAGTGGTATTGTTAAATGGTATGAGGTATTCTACCTCATTTAAATCATTTCCCAAATGAGGATTATGAATGGTTGACCTTGGTCAACATGAGTTCATACATTACTCACTTGAGGAAATTAAATCTTAACAAGATTCAATGAGAGGAAATTATTTCCTCAAAGAACTAAATGGAAACTCTAATCTATATATGTAATGAGAAGAAATTATTTTTCTTAAAGAAAGAAAACCAAATTCAACTAATATGTTATGTGTGTCATGATACTAGAATAGTTTGTGTGAAGCCATGGTGTGCTTAGTATAGCTCTTGAACCTTGTTTGGTGATTGTTACCTCGTATCCGTTTTTAGACGCTAGTACCGAGGAATACCAGGAGGAGGAGGTCTACTTCCAGGAAGAGGAAGACCACTTTGATCAGTACACCAACCAAGGCAAGCTAATATTCTTGCAAGTGCAAAGCTCTATTTGAGCAAGGCAACCTCACCTTTACTTTATGTGCAATGATCCTATCCCAAGATTTTACCCATCAAGCTTTTACTTTATTTATCAAAGGTTACTTTTATAGTTAACTTTGGTCTAAGTATAGAGTGTTACAAGAGTAGTAAAGTTAGCCTCAAAGCTTGACAAGCTAGATAGCACCCCTCATGATTAGTTGCTAGTTCTAACAAATAAAATTGACTACTCTAGATGGGAACTTGTGAATTGAAGTGAATTTGAAAACTTTGGAATGATGAGTCATTCTAGTGAAAGATCTTTGAAGGTGAATATGACCTGAATGACATGGTGAATTTGATAAAAACTGATGTTGGTTTGGATGCGATACCTTTCCAATTAGTTAGTACCCCCACAATACCTGATTATGGGTAGGGCTTAACTGGAAGTTTATGCATCTTAGTATGGGTTCCCTCTGAACAAGCATCATAGGGGTTATGCCGAGGTTGCCTCCGTAGAATGTGAAATGATGTGAAATGAGGTGAATGTACGGCCCAAGCCCTGTGCAGTTCCCATGCTGACGGTTTGTCTTCACTGGGAGGCCAAGCTCATGGGGAGAGGTGCCTATACTAGGGTATGTAAGTGAAAGGTTATGGTTGATGATCCGCGTACTGAGTTACGATGATTCAGGGTTATCCCTGACAGATGTAATCAAATGTTGTGGCACAAGTGTGCAACCTCTGCAGAGTGTAAATCTATTTGAATAGCCGTGTCCACGGTTACGGATGGTTGGAAAGGCCATACTGTTTCCCGTGTCAGATATTTCTTGAAAACACTTGATGAATTGAATAGGTGACTTGACTTGAATCACAACTGAGTTGTGGGAATGACACTAATGTTCCCACTTGAGTTAGTTAGCACATGAAGAGTCTTTTATCAAATACTTGTGAACTAAAACTGGCTTTATGCAAAATAAACTAGAGCTTAGTACCCCCTTACTAGAATTGATAGTACTCACACTAGTATTAGTTTGCGAGTACTTAAAGTACTCATGGCTGTGTCCCTGGCTATTCAAATGGCCGGACTATGAAGAGGAGCAGCACTACCAAGGTGACAACCAGCAGGACGTCTACGACAACTAGGAGTTCTTCTGACGTCAAGCGTTGGCCTGTGGATTAGATAGTCCACTTCTATTATGCTTCCGCTATGTAATGTGTTCGTTGATCATTAGATCAACTATTTGTGTAATATTGGATCATGTGATCTAAGTTTGTAAGACGATTATGGTTTGTAATGAATGATGACTTATGATATCAACTATTATGTCTCGCAACAACAATCTTCCTGGGATTGCGATGTATGGCATGGTAGGCATCTGGACTCAAATATCCGGGTGTTGACAGTTAGCCCAGGGGATAGACACTCGATTTATTTCTGCTAGTAAGGATATGGAAATAGATGAGTATTATGAGGACATAGGTGAGAAATGCATAGAGGTTATTAGGGAGTCTTGGGGCAAGCACCCCGGGAATAAGTTTCAATGTTAGTTTCCTTTTTTTAACATTAGAGGGATAACTGTCCCTGGCGGGAAAAAGTGTTTAGATGACACTATAAGTCCTTTAAAAGTTGATTATATAGGTTTCCGGGAAACTAAGAAGGAAAAATTCACTAAATCTTTCCTGAAAATATTTTGGGAAATAGGAATTTTGAGTGGAATTTTAACTGCTGGTGGTATTTTAGTAGGGGTAAATAGTGATGTGTTTGAAGTCATCTCTTGGGAGGTGAAGGTTTTTTCTATCAGTACAATAGTTAAAATAAAGAGATCTAGTTTAAATATTAGGTTGACTACATTTTATGGCTCTCCTTATCGGGAGGAAAACGAGGCTTTTATTTCTGAGCTCCATGAGCTTTTCTTAAATTGGGATGGTCCTACCATGATTGGTGGAGACTTCAACTTAGTTAGATACCAAAGTAATAAAAGTAATGTTGTAATTGATTTTAAGTGGGCAGATAAGTTTAATGCCTGGATAGATATGTGGGCCATGGTTGAGATAGGTTTAGATGGTAGATCTTTTATCTAGGGGATAATCAAAGTAATATGATCATGAGTAGGATTGATAGGATATTATGTACTACTAGTTGTGAAGCTTTATTCCCTCTAGGTGACAAGGGATTAACTTGTCAATGCATACGGATTGTAGACTTAGGGTTTCGTAAGAAGTAGAGGGCAAGTAGATCTCGAAGGTTTCAGTCGAAAAGGTGCTCGACTAAAGATTATGGTGTTTCTGTTGACAATAGACTCGATCCTGTTCTCTTCCCTCGACTCCCCTTTATATAAGAGGTGGAGCCGAGGCTTTTCATGCCGTATAAGTTACAAACTATGAGAGGCATATGGGCCTTTCCTATATTGCCATCATATTCCTATTACAACTCTACTTTCCTTATCCGAAGTTCTCTGGGCTTTCGGGCTTCTCAATCTTCGGGTCCTTGGGCCTCTCGTCCTCTTCAGATAACCCGGGTACCTTATTCGGCATGCCTATTAGGCATACCAACCTCACTAGCCCCCGAGATTTTTCTTCAATCATAGAGTCGAGTAAAATATCCATCGTAAAAACCAAAGTATGCATTTACGATAACGATTATTTTGCTCAATGTCTATTTTGTACATGGATATTGGTAAATGAGGCTGGTTCATCTGACGGATCATGTACCAGTTAATTGCTCTTGTGGAAAACCCGCATAAACCTACTTCAAGCTCGAGTCCCTGGACTCGACCCCGGGATACTGGCATAATTCGACACACGCTGCTTAAGGACTTATCATTATCGAACTCCAGCTTTATTTTATCGAGTACCCAACGCGTCCGTCGGGATTTTTCTTCACATATGTTGATGCGGATAAAGTGGGAGAGCGCATTCGGGTACCACTACAAGAAAAGTTATGATACTCAACATCCAATTTTCGTCAGGTATGGCCCCTTTTTCGTCGCCTATGGGCCTAACCCGACGATACGGGTTCTGTGGTCCAAACTGCGTCAGGCAAAGTCCTACCACCTTTTTTTCGGTTCGTCGCGTTCGGGAGCCCTTCCGCCACGGAAAATCAGACCGTTGCAGAAGTGTTTTCGGGAGGCCGTTGACTGCTGATGTCATGCAAACTGACATGTGGCAGACGCCATTAACTGTCAGTTAACACCGTTAACCGGCTGAAACCCCGTGGTAGATGGTAGGCCCACACAAGGCCTGCCACGCCTTAAACGGGCCAACCCATTTAGTTTGCGGGTCGGGCTAGCTGACTTAGTTTGACCGGTCAATTATATAACTGGGCTGGTCCATTAGGTACATGGGCCGGGCCTAACCTCTAAGGTTGACTGGTCAAAAACTTAAATGGGCCAACCCACTAAGCACGTGGGAAGGGCCGAATGCCTTCGTTTGACTAGTCAACAGGCAAACAGGCCGGCCCACTAAGCATGGGGGGCCCACTTTCCTGTTACCGGGCTGGCCCGTTTAGTAAGTGGGGTCCACCATAAAGCAAGTGGACCGACCCAATAAGTTAGTGGGCCGGCCCACTAAGCATGTGGGGCCCACTTGCCTCTTATCGGGCCGGTCTAGTTAGTAAGTGGGGTCCACAATAAAGCAAGTGGGCTGGCCCAACAAGTTAGTGGGCCAGCCCAATAAGTAGGTGGGTCCCACTTTCATGTTAACGGGCCGGCCCAGTTAGGATGTGGGGTCCATCGTAAAGCAAGTGGGTTGGACCAATAAGTTAATGGGCCGGCGCAATAAGAAGGTGGGGCCCACTTTCCTGCTAACGGGCCGGCCCAGTTAGCAAGTGGGTCCACCATAAAGCAAATTGGGTTGGCCCATTAAGGTAGTGGGTCGGCCCAAAAGCAAAGTGGCACCCACTATCCTGTTACCGGGTCGGCCCAGTTAGCAATTGGGCTGGCCCAATAAGCTCATGGGGCCCACTTTCCTGTTACAGGGCCGGCCCAGTTAGTTAGTGGGTCCACCTTAAAGCAAGTGGGCTGGCCCAATAAGTATGTAGGCCGGCCCGTTTAGTTGGTGGTTCGGTCCACTACATAATACGTGGGCCTAGTATGGCCCAATAGTCTTGTTGGCCGGCCCATCTGCGAATTGCTATGTTAATATGCCGGCCTGTTAGGCGTTTTAGGATTTTGCGGGCCGACCCATATGTGATTTCGCTTGATTGGGCCGTTGAAGGGATGGGAATTTGTGATTTTGATTGCGCAGCACATAGAAAGATACTGAGAATATTTACGCAGCACATGATTTCTGTCGGATAGCCTCACTTACCACAAGCACCATAGAAAGCATGCGCGAAAAAACTATAGAAACTAACTAAATATTACATCAGCTGCAAGGCTTTGAAAAATATTACAGAACCCAGAGAAATTGAATGCTAATTAAACCTAGCAATACAATGAAGCGATTCGGCAATCTTTTAAGTTGTTCGTGCACCACCTATATCTAAAACAAACACATTAAAAGTTAAGACAGCAACAACGGAAAGGCAGAGACACTACAATGTTGTTTACCAAAGAATTTGGACCTCACCATTTCCTCATTATAACAAGATCATTGTAATATTGATGACCCACAAGTATAGGGGGTGTATCGTAGTATTTTCAATAAGTAAGAATGTCGATCCCAACGAGGAGCAGAAGGTGTTGACAAGCAGTTTCGATGAAGGATTCACTGTAAATGCTCACAGACAAGTATTCAGGGGGTTTTGATGTAGCAGGTGAATAAAGTACGAGTAAGTAAAGTGTGAGAGTAACAATTGCAGCGAGTGGCCCAATCCTTTTTAGCACAAAGGACAAGCCGGTTTGTTTACTTAAAATGACCAAACGTTCTCGAGGACACACGGGATTTTAGTCTAGTGCTTTCGCTACATACGGCTAATTAATCTTCATTGTTTTGATAAGTGTTGTGTGGGTGAACCTATGCTAATGTACCGCCCTTCCTAGGACTAATACATACTTGTGATTATACCCCTTGCAAGCATCCGCAACTACAAGAAAGTAATTAAGATAAATCTAACCACAGCCTTAAACTCTGAGATCCTGCTATCCCTCCTGCATCGATATACCAACGGGGGTTCAGGTTTCTGTCACTCCGGCAACCCCGCAATTGGCAAACGAGTACAAGATGCATTCCCCTAGGCCCATAAAGGTGAAGTGTCATGTAGTCGACGTTCATATGACACCACTAGAAGAATAACACCACAACTTAAATATCATAACATTGAATATTACTCAACCATACTTCACTACTAACATTTAGACTTCACCCATGTCCTCAAGAACTAAACGAACTACTCACGAGACATCATATGGAACATGATCAGAGGTGATATGATGATGAATAACAATCTGAACATAAACCTTGGTTCAATGGTTTCGCTCAATAGCATCAATAACAAGTAGAAATCAACACCGGGAGAGTTTCCCCTATCAAACAATCAAGATCCAACCCGAATTGTTACGGCGGTGACGATGTGCAGCGGTGGAGACGGCAATGATGATGATGGAGATGATGATGATGGTGATGGAGATGATGTCCAGCTCGATGATGGTGACGATGGCGTCGATTTCCCCCTCCGGGAGGGAATTTCCCCGACGGATCTCAGCCTGAGAGCTCTTTTCTCTCTGGTGTTCTCCGCCCCGTAGAGGCGGCTGTGACTCTTCGCGACTAACTCCCTGGAGCTTAGGTTTTCGGGACGAAGAAATACGCGAAGGAGAGGAGGCCAGAGGGGGCTGTGGGCCCCCTCCCCACAAGGCGGCGTGGCCAGGGCAGGGCCCGCGCCGGCCTGTGAGGGGGGCCCATGGTGGCCCTCCTCGGCTCCTCCTTCTGGCTCTCGTCATCTTCTGGAAAAATAGGATTTTTCATATAACTTTCGTCAATTGTTGATCTTCCGAAATATTGCATTCTGACGGCGCTTTTTCCAGCAGAATCCTGACTCCGGTGCGCGATCCTCCAATAATCATGAAACATGCAAAATAGATGAAATAACATAAGTATCATCTCCAAATATGAAATATATCAATGAATAACAGCAAATTATGATATAAAATAGTGATGCAAATTGGACGTATCAACTCCCCCCAAGCTTAGACTTCGCTTGTCCCCAAGCGAAACTGAACTCGGTAAACAGGACCACATGTTTATGGAGTGAAGAGCCGATAAATAAAATACGAACAAGAAGCATCATATTCATTCACACAAGACATTCTAGTAAACAACTTCCTCATATAATTCAACTTGGAACAAGTATAAGATAATCACAAATAAAGGTGCATAAGAAATCATAGTTGGTGATGGCAAACTTCGTTCTTGGTCAGAGAACAATTAACAGGATATACTCATCTATCGAGCAGCGCTCTCATGTTAAAGTTTATATGGCACAACTTGCATACTCAATCATAATAATCTCCTCATAATCATTGATAACTTTCAAAGCTATATTCATTCGGATAAAACTTGTACTAAACAAGGAAGAGTAAAAGACATGATGAAGTAAATCACAATATAGATGGTTTGATCACAACAACTCAAATGCTTGCTTAAGATGGAGGGAAATAGGTTTACTGACTCAACATAAAGTAAAAGACAGGCCCTTCGCAGAGGGAAGCAGGGATTAAATCATGTGCTAGAGCTTTTTCAATTTGAAATCATATAAAGAGAATAAAAGTAACATTTTGAGAGGTGTTTGTTGTTGTCAACGACTGGTACCGGGTACTCTAACCCCCTTGCCAGACAAACTCTCGAAGAGCGGCTCCCATAAAGTTTTATTTTGGGTTGGCACTCCTTCCAACCTTTGCTTTCACAAACCACGGCTAACCGAATCCTCGGGTGCCTGCCAACAATCTCATACCATGAAGGAGTGCCTTTTATTTTAGTTTTATTTAGATGACACTCCTCCCCTCCTTTGCTTTCTCAAGCCATGGCTAACCGAATCCTCGGGTGCCTTCCAACAATCACATACCATGGAGGAGTGTCTATGTATAAAGTTATGAAGGTTAATTAATCGGGGCTGGGAACCCCATTGCCAGCTCTTTTTGCAAAGTTATTGGATAAGCGGATGAAGCCACTATAGGAGCAGTTGTTAAGGCTTTCTTTAGAGTTTCAAAAGCTTCCTTACAGTCATCATCAAAAACAAAAAGGTACATCTTTTTGAAGAAGATTAGTAAGAGGCTTTGAAATCTTGGAGAAGTCTTTAATAAACCTCCTGTAAAACCCAGCATGACCAAGAATACTACAAATACCTTTAACATCCCTGGGGTAGGGCATCTTCTCAATTGCTTCAACTTTAGCTCTATCAACTTCAATACCTCTCTCGGAAATTTTATGTCCCAATACAATTCCTTCATTAACCATAAAGTGGCATTTCTCCCAATTAAGAACAAGGTTAGTTTCTTCACATCTCTGCAAAACTTTATCAAGGTTCCTCCATTGGTGAAAGTTGCCCAACAAGATTGAAAGATAAAACACCACATACTTCCTCATGAGCTATAAAACATTAACACAAATAAGAGATAGTAAATTTTGAATTATTTAAAGGTACCACACGAAGTATTTACTTGGAATGGCAGGAAATACCATGTAGTAGGTAGTTATGGTGGACACAAATGGCATAGGTTTGGGTTAAGGTTTGGATGCACGAGAAGCATTCCCTCTCAGGACAGGTTTTTGGCTAGCAAGGTTAATCAGCAAGCACAAGAGTTGAGGGAAACAAACAAATATACATGTGATAGAAACAATCATGCATCTTCCTTGTAAGCACAAACAATTTTAACTTCAGAATAATAAGCTATGAGCTAACAAGAAAGGAAGACAACGAAACAACTACATGTATTTCTCTTTTCTACTTAAACCTCAAAGTGTTATTGCTGTTGACCAATGTTAAGTTTGCCAAAACCAAATAGATTTATTCAATGCTCCCAAAGTGATACCAATACTAATAACAAGATCAATCATATAATAGGGATTGCAAACTAAAATAAGATGTGCAATATGTAAATGATAAGACTTCTCATTAATATTCCATAACGATAACTCACACCAAGGGATACATAGACAACCAACTAAAGGAGAGATACTTCCACACTGCAACCCATCTTATATGATAACTTCCCTACTCATGATATGACACTACTTGATAGTAAAAAGTAAAAGATAGCGATGATGTGATACCGCGGCACTCCCCCAAGCTTGGAACAAACCAAGGGGATGCCAATACCGATGATGAATTACTCCTTCAGCGATGGTGGTGATGAATTCCCATCATCCGACTTCCAAGGAAGAGGCTCTCCATCAACAAACAACATCTTGGTCTCGGGAATCCTGAAACTAGCAGCATAGCTTATGTGTTTAAACCTGTTTTCATACTCACAGTTCTGATTCTGAACGTCATAGAGTTGAGCTTGGAGTTTGTTGGTGGTGTCGTGAAGCGAGAGGATGTCGTCCCATAGCTTTGCAATTTCCTTCTCGTGTGCATCAATAAGTTCAGATACAATCTTGTGGAAGATGTCCACCTCACGCTCAGCCATCTTCTTGTAGTTGAAGACCTCTTGTTCTAGCTTCTCCATCCTGTCTTCCAAGCTTCCTTCTCCTTTAGGACCCTGGACATCTTTGATCTGCAGCTCTCCATCAACGAGCAGCAACTCCTTGGGGTGCATCTTCAGCTCGTTCATGTACAAGTTGATGACGTCCTCGCAGAAGCTGTCCTTCGGAGTTTCCGACGAAGACATGATGGCTCTAGATCCGAAGCAAATCCTGGCAGAAACAGCTCAAAACAAAACACGTCGAGAAAACGATATACGGACCTCCAGGGGTCCGGGGGATTATATAGCAGAAATTTTCACGACAGAAGGAAAGTACCAGGTCGAACCGGAGTCGGAGAGGGGCGACGAGGTGGCCACCTCATAGGGCGGCGCGGCCAGGCTGGGGCCCGCGCCGGCCTATGGGGGCACGCCCTCGTGCGTCTCCTCCACTCCGTTTCGATCTCGTAATTTTTCATATTTTCCAAAAACAGCAAAAACATTGCTCGGAAAGTAAATCGCGAACTTTTTATTACCTGTACTGTTACCTATTCAAAGTCGAGTTCTGGCGGACTGTCAATTTGACCTTTGATGAAAGACTCCGGTGTTTCCACTCGAATAACATCAACATCTACATTATAAGAATCACCTGAGATATAATGCTTGAGTCTTTGTCCATTCACCACTTGTGTGGCATTGCCTTGGAGAGAGCTAATTTTAATTGCTCCGGAACGATACACCTCCTCAACAACATATGGTCCTTCCCATTTCGAGAGTAATTTCCCTGCAAAGAATCTGAGACGAGACCGATACAATAGGACTTTATCCCCAATATTAAATTCTCTTTTGATAATCCTTCTATCATGCCATTTTTTAACTTTCTCTTTAAAGAGTTTAGCATTTTCATAAGCTTCACTTCTCCATTCATCTAGAGAACTCAATTGTAGCAACCTCTTCTTACCGGCAAGTTTAGGATCTTTATTTAATTCTCTTACAGCCCAATAAGCTTTGTGCTCTAGTTCTAAAGGTAAATGACAAGCTTTTCCATAAGCCATTTTATAAGGTGACATACCCATGGGATTTTTATAAGCAGTTCTATAAGCCCATAGTGCTTCCTTCAATTTACTAGCCCAATTCTTTCTAGATTTATTAACAGTCTTTTGCAAGATAGATTTAATCTCTCTATTTGATAATTCTACTTGCCCACTAGTTTGAGGATGATAAGCGGAAGCAATTCTATGATTAATACCATATTTAGCAAGAGTTTTTCTAAAACCACCATGAATAAAATGAGAACCTCCATCAGTCATAATATATCTAGGAACTCCAAATCGAGGAAAAATAATATCTAAAAGCATTCTTAAAGAGGTCTCACCATCAGCACTTTTTGTGGGTATGGCTTCCACCCATTTAGTATCATAATCAACAGCAACAAGTATATGAGTGTTACCTTCTGAAGAGGGAAAAGGTCCCATGAAGTCCAATCCCCAACAATCAAATGGTTCAATAACAAGAGTATAATTCATAGGCATTTCATTGCGTCTGGAGATATTACCAACCCTTTGACATTCATCACAAGATAAAATAAACTTCCTTGCATCCTTGAAGAGAGTTGGCCAATAAAAACCTGATTGTAGAACCTTTTGCGCGGTTCTATCTCCGGCGTGATGTCCTCCATAAGCACTACCATGACATTTACTCAATATCTCTTGTTGTTCATATTCGGGAACACATCTTCGCAGAATACCATCCACTCCTTCTTTATATAAGTGTGGGTCATCCCAAAAATAATGCCTCAAGTCATAAAAGAATTTCCTCCTTTGCTGGGCTGAAAAGGTTGGAGGCAAGTACTTGGAAACAATAAAGTTAGCATAATCAGCATACCAAGGGCTATCTCGCGAGCTCACCTTTATTACAGCCAATTGTTCATTTGGAAAACTATCATTAACATGAACATGATCATAAGCAATATTTTCCAATCTAGACAAATTATCAGCAACAAGATTATCAACACCTTTCCTATCTACAATATGTAAATCAAATTCTTGCAACAGAAGCACCCATCTAATAAACCTTGGCTTAGCATCTTTCTTTTGCATAAGGTATCTAATTGCAGCATGATTAGTATGAATTGTAACTTTTGAATCAACAATATAAGATCTAAACTTATCACAAGCAAAGACTACAGCTAACAATTCTTTTTCAGTAGTAGCATAATTTCTTTGAGCAGCATCAAGAGTTTTACTAGCATAATGAATAACATTCAATTTTTTATCTACTCGCTGTCTAAGAATAGCGCCTACAGCAAAATCACTAGCATCACACATAATTTCAAAAGGTAAGTTCCAATCAGGAGGTTCAACTATAGGAGCAGTCGTTAAGGCTTTCTTTAGAGTTTCAAAAGCTTCCTTACAATCATCATCAAAAAACAAAAGGTACATCTTTTTGAAGAAGATTAGTAAGAGGCTTTGAAATCTTGGAAAAGTCTTTAATAAACCTCCTATAAAACCCAGCATGACCAAGAACACTACGAATACCTTTAACATCCCTGGGATAGGGCATCTTCTCAATTGCTTCAACTTTAGCTCTATCAACTTCGATACCTCTCTCAGAAATTTTATGTCCCAACACAATTCCTTCATTAACCATAAAGTGGCATTTCTCCCAATTAAGAACAAGGTTAGTTTCTTCACATCTCTGCAAAACTTTATCAAGTTTCCGCAAGCAATTATCAAAAGAATTCCCATAGACGGAAAAATCATCCATGAATACCTCTACAATACTCTCGCAAAAGCCATGAAAAATAGCAGACATGCACCTTTGAAAAGTAGCAGGAGCATTACATAAACCAAAAGGCATACGTCTATAAGCATAAGTTCCATAGGGACAAGTGAAAGTGGTTTTCTCTTGATCCTTAGTTTTAACAGCAATTTGTGAAAACCCAGAATAACCATCAAGAAAGCAAAAATGAGTATTCTTAGATAACCTTTCTAACATTTGATCAATAAAAGGCAAAGGGTAATGATCTTTCTTAGTAACCTTATTAACTTTTCGATAATCAATGCACATTCTATACCCTACAACTACTCTTTGAGGTATGAGCTCATCATTATCATTAGGCGCAATAGTCATTCCTCCTTTCTTAGGAACACAATGCACAGGACTAACCCATTTACTATCAGCAATAGGATATATAATACCAGCTTCGAGAAGTCTTAATACCTCATTTCTTACCACATCCTTCATCTTAGGAATTAGACGACGCTGATGTTCAACAACAGGCTTTGCATCATCTTCCATATTAATGGCATGTTGGCAAATAGAGGGAGAAATCCCCTTCAAGTCATCAAGAGTATAGCCAATAGCTCCTTGGTGCTTCTTCAGTATTTCCAATAACCTTTCTTCTTCAAACTCTGAAAGCTTAGAACTAATAATAACAGGATATATTTTCTTATCATCAATATAAGCATATTTAAGATTATCAGGCAATGGTTTTAAATCAAAGACAGGATCTTCCTTTGGTGGTGGTGTTGTACCCAGATCTTCTACCGGTAAATCATGCTTAAGAATAGGTTGACGAAGGAAAATTTCATCAAGCTCATTTCTTTCTTCCCTAAAAACTTCACTCTCACTATTCTCCAAATGCTGCTGCAAAGGATTATTAGGAGCAAGGGCAATAGATGCACACTGTTCAACTCTAAAATCATTATTAGGCGAATCAGCTTTATAAGGAGTTTTGGCAAATTTAGAGAAGTTAAACTCATAAGATTCACCAGCAAATTTAGTCAAAATTTTCTCTTTCTTGCAATCTATAACAGCTCCACAAGTATTTAGAAAAGGTCTACCAAAAATGATAGGACAATACTTACTAGCAGCAGAACCAAGTACCAAAAAGTCAGCAGGATATTTAATCTTACCACATAGAACTTCCACATCTCGAACAATACCAATTGGAGAGATAGTTTCTCTATTAGCCAGCCGAATAACCACATCAATATCATCAAGTTCACAAGAACCAATTTCGTGCATAATCTCCGTGTAAAGCTCATAAGGAATAGCACTAATACTTGCACCAATATCACATAAACCATAATAACAATGATCTCCAATTCTAACAGACAACATAGGAACACTAGCTTTCCTAGACTTATTAGGATGTGAAACAATATTAGAAGCATCTTCACAGAAAATAATATGACCATCTTCCACATTTTCAGTCACAAGATCTTTAACAATTGCAACAGCAGGTTCAACTTTTATTTGTTCTTCAGGTTCTATAGGTTTCTTTTCACTTTTATTAACCGCACTATTTATAACAGAGTACTCCTTCATTTTAGCAGGGAAAGGAGTTTTTTCAATATAAGCTTCAGGAATAACATGATCAACAGTTTCAACTACAACACATTTATTTATAGATGAATCAATTTTATCTTTATATGGTTCATGATACTTATCAAAATTCTTCTTAGGCAATTCATAATGAGAGGCAAAAGCTTTGTAAAGATTTGCAGCAACTTGAGAATCAAGACCATAAGTAGCACTCAAATTACGAAATTTATTAGTATCCATAAAAGCTTCAATGCATTTATAATCATAATTTATACCTGATTCTCTATCTTTGTCGTTCTCCCATCCTTCAGTATTTTCCTGGATCCGATTAAGAAGGTCCCTTTTAAACTCTTCTTTGTTGCGTGTGAATGATCCAGAACAAGAAGTATCCAGCAAGGTCTTGTCTTGAAAAGAAAGTCTTGCATAGAAATTATCAATAATAACATTACCAGGAAGCTCATGAATGGGGCATTTGAGCATTAAAGACTTCAATCTCCCCCACGCTTGGGCAATACTCTCTCCATCATGAGGCCAAAAATTATATGCGGTTCCGATCCTTGTGAATTTCACTTGGAGGATAGAACTTAGAATAAAACCGGGGCACAATATCATTCCATTCAAGAGAATCCCCATTATCCAGTAATTTATACCAATGCGCCGCTTTACCAGACAGCGATATAGAGAATAATTTCTTCCTCACTTCATCCATAGCAATACCTGCACACTTGAATAAACCGCATAATTCATGTAAGAACAGTAAATGATCTCCAGGGTGGACAGTTCCATCCCCTGTATAACGGTTATCCACAACACGTTCAATAATTTTCATAGGTATTTTGTATGGTATTTCTTCCTCACCTGGCGCCTCATCCACTACCTTTGCAGTAGTAGTAGATTTCCCAAATAAAAATTCAAGAGAAGATCTCTCCATAATGAATTATAGCAGCAGGCAGAAATAAAATCAGCAGAAACAGTAAAAGTTTCCCTTACCAATTCCACTTACCAATAGCGCTTCACTCCCCGGCAACGGCGCCAGAAAATAGTCTTGATGACCCACAAGTATAGGGGGTGTATCGTAGTATTTTCGATAAGTAAGAATTTCGATCCCAACGAGGAGCAGAAGGTGTTGACAAGCAGTTTCGATGAAGGATTCACTGTAAATCCTCACAGACAAGTATTCAGGGGGTTTTGATGTAGCAGGTGAATAAAGTACAAGTAAGTAAAGTGCGAGAGTAACAATTGCAGTGAGTGGCCCAATCCTTTTTAGCACAAAGGACAAGCCGGTTTGTTTACTTATAATGACCAAACGTTCTCGAGGACACACGGGATTTTAGTCTAGTGCTTTCGCTACATACGGCTAATTAATCTTCATTATTTTGATAAGTGTTGTGTGGGTGAACCTATGCTAATGTACCGCCCTTCCTAGGACTAATACATACTTGTGATTATACCCCTTGCAAGCATCCGCAACTACAAGAAAGTAATTAAGATAAATCTAACCACAGCCTTGAACTCTGAGATCCTGCTATCACTCCGGCAACCCCGCAATTGGCAAACGAGTACAAGATGCATTCCCCTAGGCCCATAAAGGTGAAGTGTCATGTAGTCGACGTTCACATGACACCACTAGAAGAATAACACCACAACTTAAATATCATAACATTGAATATTACTCAACCATACTTCACTACTAACATTTAGACTTCACCCATGTCCTCAAGAACTAAACGAACTACTCACGAGACATCATATGGAACATGATCAGAGGTGATATGATGATGAATAACAATCTGAACATAAACCTTGGTTCAATGGTTTCACTCAATAGCATCAATAACAAGTAGAAATCAACACCGGGAGAGTTTCCCCTATCAAACAATCAAGATCCAACCCGAATTGTTACGGCGGTGACGATGTGCAGCGGTGGAGACGGCGATGATGATGATGGAGATGATGATGATGGTGATGGAGATGATGTCCAGCTCGATGATGGTGACGATGGCGTCGATTTCCCCCTCCGGGAGGGAATTTCCCCGGCGGATCTCAGCCTGCCGGAGAGCTCTTTTCTCTCTGGTGTTCTCCACCCCGCAGAGGTGGCTGTGACTCCTCGCGACTAACTCCCTAGAGCTTAGGTTTTCGGGACGAAGAAATACGCGAAGGAGAGGAGGCCAGAGGGGTCTGTGGGCCCCCTCCCCACAAGGCGGCGCGGCCAGGGCAGGGCCCGCGCCGGCCTGTGAGGGGGGCCCATGGTGGCCCTCCTCGGCTCCTCCTTCTGGCTCTCGTCATCTTCTGGAAAAATAGGATTTTTCATATAACTTTCGTCAATTGTTGATCTTCCGAAATATTGCATTCTGACGGCGCTTTTTCCAGCAGAATCCTGACTCCGGTGCGCGATCCTCCAATAATCATGAAACATGCAAAATAGATGAAATAACATAAGTATCATCTCCAAATATGAAATATATCAATGAATAACAGCAAATTATGATATAAAATAGTGATGCAAATTGGATGTATCAAATATCATTGACACTAAAATGGAAGAAATACCAAAGTAAACGAACAAGTAGTATCAACTAAATAGCATGCCTCATACTTTGTTAGTCAAAACAAATATTTACATTTAGGGATGGAGTCAGTGAGGCCAGGTAGGATACACAACAGATTGATATTTATCCTATCATTAGGATTAGCTAGCCCATATGGACATTCCATCGAGTAGATAGCGATCACAAACATTATGAAGCCAGAGATGGCACATCAATGAGCTCTGTATGGAAGTGGCTGCTTGTGACGGTAAAGCACACGTCCGTTGGGAACCCCAAGAGGAAGGTATGATGAGTACAGCAGTGAGTTTTCCCTCAGTAAGAAACCAAGGTTATCGAACCAGTAGGAGATGAAGATCACGTGAAGGTTGTTGGTAAAGGAGTATAGTGCGGCACAACACCAGGGATTCTGGTGCCAACGTGGAACCTGCACAACACAATCAAACTACTTTGCCCCAACTTAACAGTGAGGTTGTCAATCTCACCGGCTTGCTGAAAACAAAGGATTAAACGTATGGTGTGGAAAATGATGTTTGCTTGCAGAAAACAAACGAGAACAATGATTGCAGTAGGTTGTATTTCAGATGTAGAAGAATGGACCGGGCTCCACAGTTCACTAGTGGTGTCTCTCCAATAATATAAATAACGTGTTGGGTAAACAAATTACGGTTGGGCAATTGACAAATAGAGAGGGCATAACAATGTACATACATATCATGATGACTACTATGAGATTTACTTAGGGCATTATGACAAAGAACATAGACCGCCATACAGCATGCATCTATGCCTAAAAAGTCCACCTTCGGGTTAGCATCCGCACCCCTTCCAGTATTAAGTTGCAAGCAACAGACAATTGCATTAAGTACTGTGCGTAATGTAAACAATACAAATATCCTTAGACAAAGCATTGATGTTTTATCCCTTGTGGCAACAGCACATCCACAACCTTAGGGGTTGCTGTCACTCCCCCAGATTCAATGGAGACATGAACCCACTATCTAGCATAAATACTCTCTCTTGGAGTCACAAGTATCAACTTGGCCAGAGCCTCTACTAGCAACGGAGAGCATGCACCATCATAAACAACACATATAAGATAGATCTATAATCAACTTGACATAGTATTCCATATTCATCGGATCCCAACAAACACAACATGTAGCATTACAAATAGATGATCTTGATCATGATAGGCAGCTCACAAGATCTAAACATGATGGCACAATAGGAGAAGACAACCATCTAGCTACTGCTATGGACCCGTAGTCCAAGGATGAACTACTCACGCATCAGTCCGGAGGCGGGTATGGTGATGTAGAGCCCTCCGGTGATGATTCCGCTCTCCGGCAGGGCGCCGTAGGAGATCTGCTGAACCCCCGAGTTAGGGTTGACGGCGGCAGCGTCTCTGGAACTGTTCTGGTATTTTGGCTCTCGGTACTCGGGTTTTCGGGGACGAAGAAATAAATAGGCGAAGGGGCAGCGCCGGGGGAGCCAGGGGGCTCCCTCCCCATGTCACGACGCGACAATGGGGTCCCCCGCGCCGCCATATGGGAGGGCCCCCTGCTGGCCTTCCTCGTCTCCTGTTCGGTCTTCTGGAACACTCCGTGGAAAATAGTGCTATGGGATTTTGTTTCGTCCAATTCCGAGAATATTTGTAAAACAACTTTTCTAAAATCAAAAACAGCAGAAAACAAGAACTGACACTGCGGCATCTTGTTAATAGGTTAGTCCCAGAAAATGCATAAAAACATTATAAAGTGTGAATAAAACATGTAGGTATTGTCATAAAACTAGCATGGAACATAAGAAATTATAGATACGTTGGAGACGTATTAGTGGCAACCTCCCAAATGCAGCAGCAACTTTTGTTACTCGATTTACCTTTCCTTTGTGTTATTTTTTGTGGTCCTAGCATTTTAAATCAAACACAGAAGAGGATGCAGTAGATGTTCAGGGATGGGATGGGAGATGATACCTTGACCTTGACCATGTCGCCGCACTTGGGGCCGAGGTCGGACAGAGGAGGCATCCACCTCCCTCCGCTGGATAGCACCGCTGCCAACGGCTGCTTCTCGGCCACCCCATGCGGTCTCCGTCCTCCATGGTCACCGCAGTCGACACCGCCGCGTGCGCTCCGTGTCGCCTGCACGTGGTCGGCGGTTAGGGTTTGAGGAGGAAGAGAGAGGAGCTAGAGGACGCAGGAGTGGGTGGTGGGCACGGGAGTGGGTTACAGAGAAGGAGGACGCAGGGGGAGGGCGGCGGCGTGGAGGCAGATGGCGAGGAAGGGGAGGGCGGTGGCGTGGAGGGGGAGCAGAGGGAGGGGCAGGAGAGGGCACGGGGTGGGAGAGATATACGGACGTATGGGCCGTCGGAGGACCAATGATTGGGCCCATTTCTGTGGCGCACCGAGCAAGGTGCGCCACAGAAAGTCTTATTTATGTGGCGCACCGAGCAAGGGTGCGCCACATAATGTCTTCTTTCTGTGGCGCACGTGGCTGTGTGCACCACAGAGTGAAACCAATTATTGGGGGTGGGTCTGACCTTATTTCGGTGGCGCATGTAACTGTGGTGCGCCACAAAAGCATGCTATTTCAGTGGCGCACCTTGTCTGGTGTGCCAATGATTTCTGTGGCGCATAAAATATATGTGCGCCACAAAATAACCTCCCACGTATAACTAGTTTCCTACTAGTGACTTGTCGACGATGGTGACCGATAGTTGTCTGATTTTGAACCCGAGGGCGGCCTCGCCGATGGAGGCACTTTCTATGCTACGTGCGAAGGAATTGGCGTAGGGTGCTCTTCTGGAGAAGGCTTCCGCCTCGAGGAGGAGGTGAAAGCGGCCGCAGTGGTGGAAGGGTCCACTACCCAGCTGACCAAGGAGGTGACTGGGCTTGGTCCATCCACGGGGAGCAGTGCACCGGAGGGTTCCATTGCAGGATGGGTTGGGGAGCGAGCTAAATCAGCTCGCAGAGGCACCAAAGGGTCACTAAGCAAGGTCCGTAAGGGACGGGTTCAGAAGGGCAAATGAGATGTCTAATCTACAATATTAGGGGCTTTCAACGGCAGGGGCGCTGTTCTCAGCTCCGCAAATACATGCATCAGGAAAATATCGACATCATTAGGCTGCATGAGATGATTAGGCAGGATTTTCCCCGCTGGAACTTAAAACGCTATGTGCGGTGGGTAGTTCGCTTCGGATTGGATCTCGGCGTACAAATAATCCGGGGGATGTTACTTGGTTTCACAGATGAATGCTTTGAGGTTGGAAGGTGGAGGAAGGGGACTTTCTTCCTCAGTGCGGATGTTTGACAAAGGAAGATCAGGATGAAATGGTGGTTCATGTTGGTCTATGGCTCGGCTGATCACTCAAGATCAGGGGATTTTCTCGATGAGCTGGAGAGGGAAGTGGAGACTTACCTGCTGCCGATAATGATTGGGGTGACTTCAACCTAATCCGTCGGTCAGAGGATAAGAGCAATGCAAATGTTAACTAGCCTAGGGTGTGCCGGTTCAACGGTGCCATTGCGGCCCTGTCTCTTCGGGAACTTAATTGGGTAGGGGCCTGTTTCACCTGGGCCAACAGATAGCTCGCACATATCCGCTTGGTGCTGGATATGGTGTTTGTCTCGCCTTCTTGGGAACATAGGTTTCCGATGTGCTCCTTAACAACGGTCAGTAGAATAGGCTCGAACCACAACCACCTCATCCAAGACTATGGGGAGCAGGGGATTAAGACAAAACCATAGTTCTTCTTTGAGACTTGGTGGTTGGGGGTCCCCATGTTCCTTGAGCTGCTAGGACCTAGGATTCGAGCGTGTATTGAGGATAGGGGCCCTCATAGATGCAACATTAATGTTTGGCAATGCATATCCCGGTGCACGCGCCAGTTCCTGAAAGGGTGGGGGCGAATTTGGGGAACAAAAAGCAGGAGGCCAGGGACAGCTTGTTGAGACAAGTTCAGCAGCTGGACGATCTTGCGGACTCGTAGAGATTGGACGAGGATGGGTGGGCATTTCGGTACCACATGGAGGAGCAGATCGTTCTGATGGACTGCACCGACGAGGAATACTAGCGTCAGCAAAGCTGCATTCGGTGGACTCTGCAAGGGGATTCTTGCACCTCCTTTGTCCACGCAATTGCTAATTGAAGGCGGTGGAAATGTGTTATCCCCCATCTCACCACCGACCACGGGGAGGTGTCTGAGCAGAGAGAGCTGGTAGAGAAAATTTATCTGTTCTACCGGGGCCTGATGGGATCGAGGGGGGAATCAAGGGTGTTTTCCCTTGCCCCAGAGATTTGACCGGAAGCCAAACGAATCTCCGAGGTTGAGAACGGGGAGCTAGAACTGACTTTCACCCTGGAGGAGCTAGATGTGGTGCTGACTAGCATGCAGCCTGATTCTGCACTTGTGCCAGATAGCTTTTCGGTGGTCTTGTTTAAGAAATTCTAGGAACTGCTCAAGGGACTGATTCTCCATATTCACAATGATTTTTCCCAAGGGAAGGTCAATATCGCGCGGCTCAACTTTGGGATTCTCACTCTCATCCCCAAAGTGAAAGGGGCAGATTGTATTAAGCTCTTTAGACCTATTGCTCCGACCAATGTCATCTTTCAATTTATTGCAAAGGCGTATGCTATTCGACTTGCCCCGATAGCCCATAGGACGGTGTACATGAGTCAAATGGCCTTTATCAAAGTTAGGATCTTGCACAAGGGTGTGCTTTCTCTCCATGAGATTGCGCATGAACCTCGGGTGAAGAAGCTTGGGGGCTTTCTTTTGAAACTCGATTTCAAGAAAGCGTATGACAGAGTGGATTGGGATTTCCTTAGAGATGTACTACTAAGGAAAGGTTTCTCGACGATGGTGGTTCACAAGCTTATGTAGCTAGTGTCGGGGGGGTGGGGGGCAGACAATGATCAACATGAATGGAGAGTGCGGTTTGTATTTTTGGAACAAATAGGGAGTGAGGCAAGGGGACCCTCTCTCACCAATCCTCCTCGTCCTCATGGTCGATTCGCTGGCGGCGATCTTGTCCTAGGGCAATGAATAAGGGCATATCCAGGAGGTGGTGCCACACCTAATTCCGGGGAGGTTACTCATCTTCGATACGCGGATGACACCATGAATCTCATTGAGCCCACGAGTCTAGGGGTGGAAAACCTCAAGCTTCTATTGATTTGCTTCGAGAACATGTCTGGCCTCAAAATCAACTTCTCCAAGAGCGAGGCGATTGTGACAGGGGTCACTGAGGCGGAAAAGCTAAGGGTGGCAGACGGTATGGATTGCAGACTGTGGAGTTTCCCTTTACACTACTTGGGAATGCCACTGAGCAATAAGGTGCTCTCAGTTGCGGTCTGGAACTTCCTAACTGAGAAAGTGGGCCATCGGGTGGACCCATGGCAGGGCCTGTTCTTGGGCTCAGTCGGGCGGCTGGAACTCACAAACTCATGTCTTTCCAGTTTGCCGATGTTCGCCATGGGATTGTTCCTCCTCCACGAGGCCACACATGGGACGATGAACAAGTCCAGATCCCACTTCTTCTGGAAAGGAGTGGGGGACAAGATGAAATAGCATATGGTGGATCGGGCCACGGTTTGTCGACCTCATGCGTTCGGGGGTTTGGGCATCCTCACCACCAAGCTGATGAACATTGCTCTAATGGTCAAATGGATTTGGAAGTTGTGCCAGAACGAAGGTGGACTATGGGCAAACTTCCTCAGGGCTAAGTATCTGGGTACTAATGACTTGTTCTCCCCGGAGGTCCCAACCAAAGGATCCAAATTTTGGAACTCCATCCGAAAAAATCAATTGGTATTTTAAGCTGGAAGTGCACCACAAGGTTAGGGACGGAAGGAGGATGTATTTCTGGCTAGACTGATGGATGGGCACAGGTCTGTTGCGTGCCATTTTTTCGAGGCTGTTCGCATGTTGCGATAACCAATTTGCTACAGTTGAGGGGGTCAGGCACGCCGAGGGTTGGCGCATCAGATTTCAACGCCCTCTAGGGATGGAGGAGGCGGTCGAATGGAACAACCTTTGTAGAATCTTTGACGTTTCCCCCATGTCCGGTCCGGGGGACAGGATGAGGTGTCCTGAGCTCTGGAGGCCTCCGGTGGCTACTCCACGAACTTCCTCTACCTAAGATTGTCACAAGGGGCCACAATCACACGTTTTAAAGAGGTCTGGAGGACGAGGGTCCCGCCAAAGATTAAGGTCTTTCTTTGGCAGGTGCTTAGGGATAGACTTCCATCCGGGATACAACTGGCCAAGAGGAACGGCTCATTGGATGGGAGTGGTGCCCTGTGTGGGGAGCAGGAGGAGTGTGACCATATCTTCTTCAAATGTAGTATGGCTAAGTTCATGTGGGCAGGGGGTGAGGGAATTCTTGGCCTGCAGTTGGAACCCGGAAGGGGCCGGGGACTTCCTTGCCATTGTTCAGGGGCTATCGGGACCGCTTAAACGTCTAGCTTGGTCCACTTTTACTGCCCAGAGCTGGACACTCTAGAACATCCGCAATAAGCTAGCTTTAGAGGGAACTATCATCAACAACCCAGTTGACGCAATCTTCAAAATTTCTATCCATATGCAGGACTGGTGGGTTCTGGTTAGACAGAGTGACAGGACCTGGATTCTTCCTAGGACGAGGTTAGAAGACTCTATGCGAGATTGAGAACCTTAGTAGCAGCAGTAGGACTATGAGTTTCTTTCATTTGCTATCTTCTTGTATCGCCAGACCTATTCGAGTGTAGCTAGGAGCTGGGTGCTCGCGCTGGAGTGGAACTTGTAGGGGTTTTGTATTATGGTATCATACTTGTGTGTGTTGTATTCGAATGTTGTGATGCCGTTGAGGTTTTATATAGAAAGCCAGGCCAGAAGGTAGAGTAGAAAATAAAAGCAGACCGAGCGGCTGGTACCAGTGGCAGAGCGTGAACAAAATATAAGAAGGGGCCAACTCAATAGAAAACATCAAACAAGCAAAAAAAAAAAATGGGGCAAGTCATAGAACAGAACTTATATACTACTAGATGGCAATGTCACGATGATATATAGGGTATTGTTCTCGCAAATACAACAGATATAATAGGTTAGAGTACACCTAAGCAATATGGACAGTAATTTAGGATGCTTCAAAAGAAAATACCACGTATAAAAACTAGCTGCAGAAATGCTCTCTGGTTTTTCTTAGCTTCAAAATCAACAATTGTATCTAGGTGTTTAGTTTAGGCTGCATCGGACAAACCTCATGTATGCTCTTCGTACATCTTGCCTCTGATTTTCGAATCCATCTTCATCTTCCCTTTGATTTACATGTTCCACAATAGATATAGCATCACGAAGTCAAGTATGTTCAAGTTCAACAGCTTCTTACAAAAATAATTGCATCGCCTGCTCTTTCCCCATTGCTCCCTGTATCAAAAAACAAATTAGTGCATCAACTGAGCAATTTGAGCAATTCAGTGGCTCAATGGGCTCCTAAACTACCGGTGCAACCCAATTTTCAAAGAAAATATCAGATTCAGTAATACTATATAGCTAATTAACCTGAGAACTGGCGTCCCATAGCTAGCCTAGGTTGCCTGGATACGGCGATACGGATACGGATACCACGATACGTCGATACGTCGATTTTTCAAAAACACGGATACAAATAAGTTTGTATACATATAATTATTAATAAGATATATACAAATTACTGATTTTTTACCAGAAAAGTACCATATAGGAGTACCTATAGGTTGTTTGCATAAAAGCTTCACAACTCGAGCTCTCTCTTAGAGCATATTCAGTCGCGTCCCCCAAACGGCGTCGGATTGAGCGTTTGGGGGACGTGTTTTGTTCGTGCCGCGTTTGGGGGACGTCGCTCCCCAGTCGCGTCCCCCAAACAAAATCTCCAAATAAATATTAGTGCACAAAAATAAATGTTTTCATTCAAATTTGATTATATATTACAAATTTTGAATGAAAACGGCTACATTTCATGTAAACCCTAGCCTATTGACCGCCCGGAGGTGCGTTCGACGGGCCTACCCTGTTGTCGCCTCCCCTCCGTCGTAGCTCCTGATGCGCGCGCCGCCTCTCCATGCGTAGGGTGGTGGCCAGACGCCGCTGCTCCAGCAGGGCGTCGTCGCCTACCCTCCCCTGCTGCGCCGTCTGGAGGGAGAGCTCGACGGCGCGGTGAATCTGTGCCTCTTCGCGGGCACGGGCGGCGTCCTGGAGCTTCTTCTCTGACTTGAAGGACTCGACGAGCGCGTGATGCTGATCGGCCGTCTCGTCCGGGTGCGGCCCATCATCGTCGGACCACTCAAAGTCTTCATCCTCCTGCTCCGCCTCCTCCTCCGCCGCCTCGACCTCCGTCTCCTCCTCCTCCTCTGCCTTGGCCTCCGTCTCCTCCTCCTCCGCCTCGACCTCCATCTCCTCCCCCTCCTCCTCCATCCGCGCCTCCAAGCGCGCCGCCAACGCATTGGCCTCCGCCGCAAATGCATCCGCCTGCCTCCCCCAGGCCGCCTCCATTGCCGCCAGCGTCGCCTCCCGTTGCTGATGCTCCTCTGCCGCCAGCTGCAGCGACCGCTCCATCCACTCCCGCCACCGGCGCTCGATCACCTCCCGCCGTTCACAGTACTGCGCCTCCCGCTCCTCGCGCTGGTGACGGCGGTCATCAGCCAACCGCTGGCGAATCTCCTCCATCCGGCGCCGCCGTGCCTCTTGTGCCGTGGAGGCGTCGAACGCCGCCATGGTGTCCGCCAGTGCCTCCTCCTGCCACGCTGCTGCCGCCGCGCTCTCGTCGGCTGCGGGGTCAGGGGCGTAGAACGCCGCTTCTGCCGCAGCGTGCGCCCCCTCACGCTACTGGCGGGCCTGCTGCTCGAGTGCTTCCCGCTGCTGCTGGCGATGTGCACACCAAGCCTCCATCCCTCGTCGTCGCCGCACTTCCCGGGCGGCAACGCCGATGTCGAACTGCGAATCCGGTGGTGGAGGTGGTGGTGGAGGAGACGGTGGAGGGAACTAGCCATCGCTGGGGCGGTTCATCATTGTGCACTGGTGGTGGAGGAGGCGGCGGTGGAGCAACGAGGGATGTGCTTGTGGCGGAGAAAGGGGTGCCGACGGCTGTGGTGGCTGTCATTGAGCCGGGAGGGCCTTTTATAGACGTCGGCGTCGGGAAGAAAGCGCTGGAAGAGGCGAGAAGAGGCGGGAAGAAAGAGTGGGAACGCGCGGTGGCGTGTGAACGCCGGCGACGCGTGGAGGCTGCGCAGCACCGACGAGATGTCTCGTCTGCCCCTCCATCGCCATTAAGGCAAAGATGCCGTTGTGTGTCACTGCGCGCGAATAAGTTCCTTCGCGAGGTAGGCGACGGTTAGGTTAAAATTCAATGTGCCGCTGACGGGTCAGTCCCGCGTCGCATCGCCTCACTTTTCGTTGTGTCCGGTGTGCCCCAAGCGTCCCTTGTGGGGCGGGGACGGCCTCGGGGCACCGGACACCGTATCGGCCCGCGCCAAACGAAAATCGGGTTTGGAGGACGCAGCTGGGAACGTTTTTTTGTCCGGTGAGCCCCAAATTCCTTTAGGGGACGCGACTGGAGATGCTCTTAGTCGCTTCTCCACATAGCTCTGAAATAAAGGTCTAGTTTTTTTTTAAAAAAAAGGAAAATCAGCTCCTATGTACGTGATAGATATCACATGTATCCGATACGTATCCGCGTATCCGGTAGTATCCGATACGGATATGTGAGTTTTCTGAAGTATCCGTGCAATGTAGCTAGCTGGTGGCGTGCGTGCAAATTGGGGCGCTGGGCACTGGGCCGAGCAGCAATCGCCAACGGTGCTGGATCGCGGCGGCGCAGTGCTAGGAGGAGGATCAAGGTGCGAGGATGGGGGTCGAGAGGAGACCTAGTCATGGAGGTCGGCGGACGCCTGATGGTCTGTGTTCGTTTCCGTGGTCGAACTGGAAAGGAGAAGCAAAATTTGGGTTGGGCCCGCCGATGCCCTGAGTTAGTACGGAGTATACATGGTAAAAGTAAAACTTCGTTTTGGAAAGAGCTAATTATATCTATAGTCCTACAACTTGTCTATCATGTGCCTACATCTTGCAAAGTGTGAAGATTTGGTCGTCAATCGATCAAAAGGTGATATGTGGCATAGCAGTTTTTGTAGAAGCACCCCTAATATTTTTACCTGGCACATTAGACCCAGGACGTCTTCTTACATGCGGGTCCCACCTGTCAGTGCGAACGGAACAATAAAATTAAATACACGCGGACAGGGATTCGACCTCATGATGGGCGGACGCCTGATGGTCTGTGTTCGTTTCCGTGGTCGAACTGGAAAGGAGAAGCAAAATTTGGGTTGGGCCCGCCGATGCCCTGAGTTAGTACGGAGTATACATGGTAAAAGTAAAACTTCGTTTTGAAAAGAGCTAATTATATCTATAGTACTACAACTTGTCTATCATGTGCCTACATCTTGCAAAGTGTGAAGATTTGGTCGTCAATCAATCAAAAGGTGATACGTTGCATAGCAGTTTTTGCAGAAGCACCCCTAATATTTTTACCTGGCACATTAGACCCAGGACGTCTTCTTACATGCGGGTCCCACCTGTCAGTGCGGACGGAACAATAAAATTAAATACAGGCGGACAGGGATTCGACCTCATGAAGAGCTAATCTATACCTAATAATAAAAGCAAAAGGGTTTCTCCCTCGGTCGTCACTTTTTGTTCCAAATTTACCCTTATGAATTTGTGAATATTACAATGGCTGCCACCGCCAAGTCAACCGAACCGGTCATTAGTTTTCTGCCGAAGGGCGCTGCTCCACGCCCACGCGCCTGAGTGTTTTCCCCGTCCGTTCACCGCTGACGTCCTCTTACCCCAATCCTTTCCCCGCGCGCTGGTTGATTCGGCCGTATCCGACCACGCCAGGATAGAGAAGCACTTCCCACCTCAATTTTGAGGAGAGGAGCACGTGGCCTCCTCCGTCGACCTGGAAGCATGAGCTAATTGTCGCCTCCTGACGGTGGCGCTCGGGGAAAGATTAACGAATTAGGCGGTGTGGGGTTTCTAGCGCCTACCCGATGCGGCATGTATGGCGGCGACTGGAGGCGGTCAGGACCTCGGATCCGTGGTTCGGCAACAGGATGAGGTGCTTCCTCTGCGTGTGGTTCCGTTAGCTGCTGGCCTCATGTGCGGCTTTGGGGCTGCAAGCGAGCAGCATGCGCCGGCTTGCCGGCTCGATTTGGTGTGTGCGCGTGCTACTGTGCTAGAGCCGAGCCATCTCGGCAGATGGTGTGCATCATGCGAGCCTGGAATGTATGGAGGAGGCCCATGTGTGTCGACGATGATTTAACCATTTTTCTCTACTCGCCCTGATGTGCGTAGCCCCTGGCAAGTGACAACTATGTATGCCGTTCTTTCAGGTAGACTCAATGCAAATCTGATCGGAAATTCAGAGTTCAACACAGCGCCTACTAGCTGAGCTCTGAAACTCTGATGAAGTACAGTATCAATCGGGTTTGCTAATGTATATAGATAGATGACTAGATAGGCGTTGTACGGTCAGCGCTGGCATGCGAGGGAGCTGAGGAGGCGGTGCCGGAGTGATGCACGGCTGCCTGGTCGCGAGGCAAGCAGCAGTGCCCAACAGAGTTTGCTGCTGCTTTTGTGAAGGCGTGCTCGAGCTGCGTTGCTTTTGTGACTTCATGGGTTTAATTGCTATATGAAATGATTTCTGGCTGATTGTGCGTCGCTATTGATTTGCAATGTCAGATCTATTTACTTTTAAGAAAAAAACATATTTTAGTTTAAATTATGTGGATTTATTTTATTTACTGCAGTGTTGACTTTATTTATATGGAAATCATCCAACTAGAATTTAAAATGATAATGAAATCGAGGAAACAAGAAAAATTGGAGGAAACGGACGTGAACAATTTGAGGAGTGCTATTGATAATGTGAGTCCAATCTGTCGTCTTGCTAAAGCTTAAACAATGTGAAACAAAAATTCATAAAAAGTGGTCGATCCTATTTATTCACATCAAATTGACATTAATTTAGTACAAATTCTGTAGAGAGCAGTTCACTGATTATCCTGGTATGGCATTGCTCTCTTGCAAGGCTAACACTTGTGTTTTTTCTGTTGTAACGCACAGGCAATTATATAAGGTTTCTCCTCAAATTTTTGTCCGTTCTAGATTTAGCCCTATTTTTCAACGAAATCACTGGCAATGCCACGCTGGGCATTTTTCACCCGTCGCGCTGCGAAGGGGCCGTACATTAGGATGTATTAGTCACATGCCACACCGGGATAATGAGTTTAATAGTCCCACATCGCTCCATCATAACAAGTTTGGCCGGTTTATATATGTCATTTTTTATGGAATCAACAAGCTATCTCACTAAGATTTGATTAGCAAGAAATTAAGGCAGTTGGGGATCACGGCAGCGAAGGACGGCGACATATTGAAGAAAACAACAGAAATGAAGGATGTAAGAGCGCACTCTGAGGGAAAGGAAGAAACACAAAATTGCTCCAGCCGTCTGAACCATCGGCTAGGGGATGATGAAGGCCGGGCCCGACCGATGAACGTCGGCCTACCCACTGGTAGCGGGAGGATGAAGAAGGTCCCGATCAATGAATGGCGGCCTACCCACCGGCGGCAGGCAGGGGGAAGGGCCGGCGCTCAAGAGAACCGATGGGGCGTGTGGACGGCTGGCGGGTTGGGCTTCTCACGGCTCGGTTAGGTAGAAGGCGGGCTGGGCTGACGTGTTCCCTGTCTCTCACTCAAAATATTTTATTTTCATTTGACAAAAAAATATTAGTTTTAAAAACAAAATGGAGGGAGTTTTTTTTAAAAAATTTAATTTAAAATAAAATGTAGGGTGTAGTATTAGAAACAAAGCATGAGAAGGCGAGAAGTAGAGGACTGTGGTGGCAGCGTGTTGAGCGTCAGCATGGACCGACAGGGCGGAAAACGAACACCGGCAGCACACAACGTTCTTGGGGAAGATAGGAATCGCGCATCATGCAACGTGTCGGGAGAAACAGGTGCAGGATCGTGAAGCTCAAGTTGGCGCCCTGGAGCGGTAGGGAGGCAGAGTAATAAATCAGCAGGAGAGAGGAGGGTGGCCTCTCACGCAAGATGTGAGTTATCTACACACGGATATAAACAAATAAAAATACACCTTTTGATTTAATATGATACCATTGCAACGCACGGGTTTTGCGCTAGTTATATCTATAGTCCTAGAACTTGTCTATCATGTGCCTACATCTTGCAAAGTGTGAAGATTTGGTCGTCAATCAATCAAAAGGTGATACGTGGCATAGCAGTTTTTGCAGAAGCACCCCTAATATTTTTACCTGGCACATTAGACCCAGGACGTCTTCTTACATGCGGGTCCCACCTGTCAGTGCGGACGGAACAATAAAATTAAATACAGGCGGACAGGGATTCGACCTCACGATCTGCAGTTGAGAGTAACCCACGGTAGCCACTACAGCATGAACCACCTCATGTCGTAAATGAGGACGTTACGTTATTTCATCTGAGATTGCCAGATATAAAAATTAGACAAAACACATAAAAATTTATTTTCTGGGACGAGGTTTCGTACTCACAAGTTACAGATGACTGCCTCCTAACCATATATTTCTTGATGTTCTACTTAAGGACGGTATAGCTTTATACATATGTTCAGTTCTTTTTTCTTTTTGCTTTTTCTTGTCAAAATGACACTTAGCATATTTAATTTGTACAGTGAATATCAGTAAGAGGATAATGTATGTATATTTTACTTAACATTCGGTCTAGGTGCTTACATATTTTGTACTGAATGTTGTTGTTATAGTAAAATATGTTGTTGCAAATATATGTATTTCTTATTTAAATGATGTACTAGGTTGGGATGAAAATATGTTTTATTCCCGCATCAATAGTACTGAAAATTTTAGCTTGGCGCACAAAGTTTAACGGCCATCGTTTTGAAAAACTATAATCTATATGTCGGGAGTGGTGTTTTGGAACATGGGAGCATCAGTGGCGTAGCCACATAGGAAGCTGTGTGGTCAATTGACCACACAGGTTTTTGCCAAATCCTTTGTATATGTTGCTATAGATTATACAAAAAAATTAAAATAAATAAAAATACATGTGTTTGACATCACATATTTAAAATGACAACACATACTTTAATTTCTGGCTCCGGCACTGGGGAGCATATGCTCCCTCTATTTTGAAATACATCTTACACATATTTTGAAATTCAAAAAAAATGAAATAATAAATTTGCACGTACATCTTTAGGTGCTACGCGCTCACAAAGTTATTTCATAAAACATCGACTCGTCATGTGACCTGTGTAAAATGGAATACACAACTAAAAACACCGAGAATACATTTAGACAATATATCAAAGATGGTCATGATTTCTCGGTTAATTTAGAAATAAGTTATACCAGTTAGTTATCAATGTTTCTAGTAAAGTTCACAAGTGACATATTCTCATGTATTTTATGTACAAATATTTTTTTCTTCCAAAAATGGTCCTTAGTGTTGACTTAAAAATAGTTATTTCTTAGTCATCCAGGAACAAGAGAACTTGTAAATTAAATACTTCGAGGCCATGAAAAATATATCTATTTATGAAATGTAGGATTGCAATAACAAATAGTGCACTATGAAGTTAAAAAAAACATGTTCTAGATCTAACTAAATGGGGGTGTACATTACTTTTTTTTAAGGACAACTCCCGGGCCAGGGAAAAATACTCTCGTGCTAGGAAAAATATATCTATTTACGGCGCTTAAAATAAAAAATCGTGCACTATGAAGTTTTAAAAAACAAATTCTTTACCGTTGAAATTGTATACAGGAAACTAGTTTAGAAAAAGGACAGCGCTGAGCGTCCCCCGGGGGATCGGAACCCCCGATCCCCCGCCTCCGCGGCCGTCCGATTGCACTGACCAAAGGAAGCGCGTCCGTTGGATCAAAAGAAGAAGCGCACGGGGCACGTCGCTTTCCGTCCACAAGCGCACGTCGCTTTCCCACCCACGTGGCGTGGAGACCCCATCACCCACACCACCGCACGGGATTTATGAGTAAAAAAAGAGAAAACCAGGTCGTCTTCTCCAATAGCACAGGCAACCCCACGCCTGAGCCACGCTCGGAAAATCTGGCGAGATACTGCAGCCGCTCGCAGCGTCGCCGCGTTAGCAGCAGCATCGCTGCGTCCTTGTAGCATCCCACTTCCGCCTTGTAGCATCGCCGGTCCGGCCATCATCTTGCGATTCCAGCAGCAACCTCGTCCGCTCCACCGCCGTGCGCCCCGCTGGCAGCACAGCCGAACACTCCTTGTAGCACCTCCGCCGTCGCCTTGATAGTGTCGCTGCCCACGATGGCAACACCGCCACGCGGCTAGGGTAGCAACGCCGTGCGCCTAAAGTAGCATCACCGCCGTCCCTTGGCAGCACCGGCGGCTCACCAATGCAGCACCACCCTCCATGATCGCTGGCAGCACCACCGACCGACAGTGGTAGCATGGGCGACAAACACTTCTAGTATCCTGCAAAATTTCTGGCAGCGGCTCCACAGATCGGCGGTAGCACCGCCGCTGTTGGATGGTAGCATCATCGGGCGTCGCTCGCAGCAACGGCCAGCGTCGCTTGTAGCAAGGCATGACGGCGGTGGGTAGCAATGGCCGGCGCCGCTCGGAGCAGCAGCCGGCGCGGCTCGCAGCAAGGCATGGCGCCGCTCGGAGCAGCCGCCAGCGCGACTCGCAGCAACGGCCAGCGCCGCTTGTAGCAAGGCATGACGGCGGTGGGTAGCAATGGCCGGCGCCGCTCGGAGCAGCAGCCGGCGCGGCTCGCAGCAAGGCATGGCGCCGCTCGGAGCAGCTGCCAGCGCGACTCGCAGCAAGGCATGGCGCCGCTCGGAGCAGCTGCCACCGCGACTCGCAGCAAGGCATGGCGCCGCTCGGAGCAACGGTCGACGCGGCGGCACAGCTCACAGCAAGGCATGTCGCCGCTCGGAGCAACGGCCGGCGCCCCTCGGAGCAAGGCATGACGACAGTGGTAGCAACGGCCAGCGCCGCTCGAAGCAAGGCCTGCCGCCGCTCGGAGCAACGGCGCCGTTCGCAGCAACACATGTATGAGGCAGGAGAGGGCGGGGTTGTGGCCGCGCGCTCGTCGAGGTTGAGGCCGGCAGCGGGGCAGCTAGCGGAGGTAGAACCATGGCACGCTCGAGGCGGGAAGAGGAGGGAGGAGGAGGGATTGAGGCTCGAGGAGGAGGCAGTGTCGCTGGCGACGGATGCTGCGGCGGCCAATCGAAAGGTGCAGGCTAGAAGGCGGCGGCGCAGGATTTTTCCTGATGGGTTCATTCTCCCGAAGAACATGGAAGAAGGAGAAGATAGAACGGTAGTTGACGCTGGCCACTCCTTTTCTCCGCCACGTCAGGGACGCGTGTCGCGCTGCGAGGACGGACGATAGGAACGCGCGATCCCCCGGGGGAATTAGAGCGTTTTCCTTAGAAAAAACGGACATGCATTTGTATTTCACTCCCGACCCAATAATCGTTTACCGAAATATTTTATTTTTTATTTTCTTAAATTAGCTAGCATAGATGCATAAAATCTCTCAAGAAAAATGACAACATGCATCCATCACTCTTCCTAAATTACATGCTGTACAATTTTCCCAAAAAAATGCGTCTTGCTAAAGAAAAAATTAAGTTGTTTCATGTCTAATCAAGGGTGGTAAAAATTCACCAATCTCCACTACTACACCAATGATAAACTGTGCTTGGTCTATTGGCATGAGGTCGCGAGTTCGAGCGGTCGAAGGCTCATCTTAAACATTTTTGTTTCATCAGCACTAAAAGGTTAGCCCTGATTGGTGTAGCGCCATATATTATATGTATAATTGTATATCGTCCGTAATAAGAACGTAAGTGTATTTTTGGTCCAGTGGCCACCGAGAACTGGTGCTAGCAACAGGTCGCGAGTTCGATCCTCAACGCTCACAGGTTTATTTATTTTGTAGCCCTGACAGATGGCCCCACATGTAAGATGGCATCAAGGTCACACGGGCATATTAAAAAATATTATGTTTTTTTTTTTGCAAAAACTACAACGCCATATGTCTATTTTTGATTGATGGAGGACCAAAACTTCACATATGATACAAGTTCTAGGACTGCAGTACCACACTTTGCAAGATGTAGGACTAAACTATCACATGGTGCAAGTTATTGGACTAGCAATGTAATTAGCTCTTTTGGAAAGAGGGGGTGGGCAGCATCCCACTTTCGGTTCCACTACGCTCCGCCCGTGGCTGGTACCGCGCTGCCCGGGAAGGCGAGCTGCATCCAATGTTGGAGGAGTTTGTGACCCAAGTGGTCCGTGCGTTTTTATTTTGAAAGTTAAACATATATTAAAGCTAGCATGCCGCCTCATTATAAACCTTCCAGTCCCCTTCGGTACCCTGGTAAGGAAAAGAGTGCGTCTGGAACTTGCTGCTAAACATCAAGATTCGATTACAACATTGTTCAAAACAGCTAAATCATCTAAAGCATCTAAAGAAACCTGTCTAGGAGGATCAATATCCCAAGTAATCATATTATCCGCTTCGAAGCAGGACCTAGCAAGATTATGAGCGACCTTATTTCCTTCTCTTGGACAATGTTGAAATGTGATCATACCCAGTCGTTGAGCTATCTCAAAGCAATCTGCAATGATAGGTGTATATGGGCTCCATAGTTCAGCACCATTACAGGACTCCACTAACTCCAAACAATCCGATTCAACAATTACCGGTGAACATCCAATACTCTCAATAAGATGAAGGCCATGTCGAAGAGCTTCCGCCTCAGCTATCATAGCATCCAGCAAATTTCGTTTTGGCCATGCACCACCCGCTATCACCTCGCCATGATCATTACGTATTACTACTGCCACTGCCCCATCCCATTTGGGAAGTATGATGCATTAATGTTAGCCTTATATTTATTCCGCGGGGGTTTAAGCCACTGTACCTGCCTTGGGGTTGATTTCTTTGCCGCCAATCCATAGTTCAGGGTGAGAGCTTGTATCGATAAAGCAGATCGCACTGGTGGCGCTACCCTCTCTCCTCTCCGCTGCCACCAAATATACCAAGAAGCTACTAGGACAATTTCTTGCAAGCCGAGCTGACCAAGAATCGGTGATTTTTTTATAGGACTTCTTAGTATTTCTTCCAGAACCACTGATCCCAATCTATCCAGGCTAACCGCATTATTGATTACTTCTTCGAGTCCCAAGAATTTCCAAACTTCTTTTGCTCTCTTACATGTAAACATCAGGTGCCTGATATCTTCAGAACCTTGCAAACATATTGGGCATTGTGCAGATACTTTGATGTGTCTATTAGCCAAAACACCCAACCCTGGGATCAAACCATGCAACGCCCTCCACCCAAAATATTTTTATTTTTGCAGGAACACGTAGCTGCCAAAGAATATCCCATACCGCGTTGGTCATGGATGATCCTTGTCCATCAGACAGCCCAAATTTGATCCGAAATTGGTGCTCCCAAGTGGTCCGAGCGTTCGTGCTGCTGTTGGCGCGCTAGAGCCCAAACAGCGCTCCGTCCAGGATCAGCGCTGACATACCCCCGACCGTCTGTGGTTGTTGGGGACGGTGGTGCCCTCTTGTATGGTTTTTATCTTTCTTCCATCTAAATGCAAAACTCGCATATCTTCTTGGGGTACTCGGAAAAGAAAAACATTCATGCTGTATGGAGCGACTTTGGTGTAATGTTCTGTTCATGTAGTTGAGATTCAGTGTTTTGCAGTTCCGTGTAATGGTGGTCTGTTGGTGAAGCTATTGGTGAACGAAGTAACAATTTTGGCTACCTGTTTTCCTTTCAGAATTAACAATGGTGTTGTGTAGCTGCTACATCTCCTGAAATTTGCTAGTTTAATCAACATATTTTAAGCACACTTGGTCCGCTAACAAGTTTGACAGCTTCACAACTCAGTGCAGCTCGCGCACACCGTGATGTCCATGGCCTCGCCGGCTTAGACGCTAAGGTCCGCCGTGGATGCTCTCCAGAGCGGTCGGCCTTAAACTCGATGTGCATCCTGAAATCCTCCACGTATGCCTTGAGCCCGCGCTCGAGATATCCAGGCGGGCGCGCATGCCACCATGCCGGTAGTGAGCACTGAGCACAAGCCCAGGCGAGGCCGTCGAACAGTGCACGCCATTGGTGCCCATCGTCATGCCCAGGTTCTCTCCCTAGAAGCTTCCAGGATGGGCACGTTCGCCGCTAAGTGCGCGGTGCTGGTACGCCTCGCTGAGCGCTCCGTCTTGGCAGGATAACCGCGGAACACCGCCAAACACGCCGGGACAGCGACAGTGGATTCGTGAGCACAAGGCGGTCGCCTCTCCTCCCTCGACGATGCGTCTTCGCCATCCTGTGCGATGGGATCTACTCCATCGGTGGCGGCGCGTACATCTGCCACCGGTTCGACCGGACACACGGCTGCGAAGTGGACGGCCGCACGGCTGTGCACCTAGGGAAATATATGGAAGGTCACGGCTGCGAAAGGAAGATGTTGTTTCGAAAAGACAACAATGCTACATGGCACAAGTTTGTGGATCGGTTCTTCCCAATTGGCAAGTTTTTGTACTGCGCAAGTTGTTGTATGTCTACCTCAAAGAAATATTTCGCTCCACACAAAATACAAAGATTTTCTTGTGATTTACAGGGTGATATAGACAAAGAAAATTAAGATAACACATTAGGGCAACTGCAAATTCAGTAGCATCTGTCACTCAACATCAGAAATTATAAAACTTGAACAGTCACTTTTGGAACTTCTGTGCCTGTGATGTGCAGGTCCAATGCTGGTCATGTTTTTATTTGCAGAGGAATCTCAGGAATAGAGGCAGCATTGCACTGATAACAAGTACATGAAAAATGGTTCCATATGACAGAACATAAACTTATTTCCATTCTAGGAAATGGAAGTCTTATTACAACCAGGGCTCTTGCATCGACGATGCGTATAGCCAATTATTCCGCACACCCTCTTCGACTCCGGGAACATAAAGTTATTATATGATCCTTAAAACACAAGGAGAATTTAAAACAAAGGCTGAAGTAAAGTAGAAGCCCACACCGCTTCTAACTACCTACTACAATTCGGCGTTTTTTCGCACAACTCCGCAGATGCAATGTGCAAGAAGATGATCAGCATCAGGCCATGATCAGCATCGGGCCTGCACAAAATGCGGAGACATTTCTGGCGCAGGTGGGGCTAACAAAGGGACTAATATTCTTCATCAAACAAAGTAGCATCCGGATTGAAATCCTGCAGTAAGAAAAGAAGTTTAGATTCAGTTACACCTGACGTGCTCAGCAAATTCAAATGCAGAGCCTGAAAAATAGGTAGAGTGAAAGAGAAAAGTTGTTACCTGATTAGCCATGCTGGCAAAAAGATCCTCCAGGAAGTTGGAAGTGCTGTAGGTTGGCTGATCATCAGGAGTTTCTAGCTCAGCTGTGTCATCTTGCTCAGGTAGAATGCCAGATGTACCCTCCCCGCCATTAAACATGTTAGTCTGCGGCCCCACAGAGTTGTCCAGATGACCAGGCAATGCGGAGCTGCTGCTTCCACCACCATTAACCATCTGAGTCAGCGGCTCAGAAGAGCTGTTCAGATGGCCAGGAAATGCGGAGCTGATGCTTCCACCACCATTAACCATCTGAGCGGACGGCGCCGCAGGGTTGCTTGCCTGAAGGTTAGGCGCTGGAGAGCTAGTGCTTCTGCCATTGACCATCATCTGATTCATCGGTGAGAAGTTGTCATTGGTCATCTCTAATGGGGCTGTGTTGCTTGCCATGTTGAATAATGGCGTCATCCGCTCACTGTAGACACCCGCAGATGTGGTGTTGTTGATGTTGGTCCCTGCCATCTGAATCTGCTGCTGCTCATTCTGAAACATGGCCATCTCCCCAGTCAGTTGCTGGTTGATATGGGGAAGGTTCACGCTCACCTGTGATGATGGGATGAGAGGTGCTCCAACCATATGACAAACAGAACTTGATGGTGCCACATTCTGCCAGGGATTGCTATAGTTCCCAGCATGGTTCTGGAACTGGGCGTCGCCAGAAGATGCCATGCCCATCGGACCAGAGAAATGGCCGATCAGTTCTGGAGGCTGCACCGGGAACTGGTTTGCAGGTTCTAACAACTCGTCATTTGGCATTTCTGCTAGAAAGGAGGAGCAGCCAGGATGGGAGGAAGGCACCAGGCTTGTGCTCGCCTCCAACAGTTTCCCACGCAGGACGCTCTCGTAGGATTTGCGAGAACGGATACGAGCAGGTGCATACATACGAGGAAATGCATCCTGCATACGGTGATCTGATGTTTTTTCCAATGGGCCGACCGGAGGACCTGAAGCGTGGTGGCTTCCTGTGTCAGGCATGAGGCCAGCATTGCCAACTGTGCCTGTGGCCCAATTCATGGGCTGAACGGAAAGACCTTGAGGTCCTAATATTGATGGAGGACCTACGTAGATATTTTGTGAACCAAAAGAACAAAGGGCTGACGGCGGTAGGAGCGGGACTACCTGGTGACCCATGGCCATGTAGGAGGACTTCCTACGCTCAAACAAATCACCCAAAGGATTAGGCTTCGTGGAGTCATCGATGACTCTTTTCAGATAGAGCCGATATTTCTGAAATGGAAAGATATATGCAAGACCATATATGAGATTCAAGTTCATGGGAAAAAATGGAAGGTATGTGCAAAGCAAAAAAGATATGAAGGTGTTTCAAAAGCGTTAGACATGTTGGGGGCATGCAATATGTCTCACGTTTTCACAAATTAAACATTATATTCTTACACACATCTACATAAAAGATGCATCACTAAAGTTTGGACTAATAAACGAAAATTTGTTAGTCTGGAAATAATATGAAAACAATCATAAGGATATATAGAAGTTTAACCTGTAAATGGCTCGCAACACTCTCCCTACTAAGGTTATGGACATTCATCATTTGTAATATCGTCTTTGGAACCGCTCCTGCATTTACGTAATCATAACATTTTGTTAATTAAAACAAATCCAAAAAACCATAAATTATTTTTGGTGAATAAACAATGAAATTTTTGTGAGATCTTACTGTCGATGCCGAGTCGGTTGACAACTTCCAGGAACCTGTTGTGCAGCTCACCGGTCCATGATAGCCTTGGTTTCTTCTGGGTGGTCCGTACGCTCCTACTTTCTGTGTTCTCATCAGAGCCATCTCTATACTTTCTCTTATGCTTTGAGCACTTCTTACTCTTTGTGCCACCCTCAGCAATCAATGGTTGCCCCACCCTCTGATCAGCATCGTCACTGTCACTGCTGATGTAGGTCACAGCGATGTGGTTTTTCCTTACAACATGCTGCCATATGTTTCTGATCTCCTTGATATTCACGGGTTTCACAATATAGTCACATGCCCCATGCTTTATCCCCTTGTACACAGTCGCCTTTTCTCCGTTTGCAGATAGCACTGCGTGATATATGGCCAGAGACTTAGCTTTGGAATTTGGAAATTTAAAAACTACAAAACATACATGGAATTATCCAAATTGTTCCAGATCAGATATTTGAGTTCAATGTTTTTAATGACAGCCCAATTGGAGAAGCAAATATGTTACACATGATGGGAAAACTTGCATCACGGCAACGGTCAGTTTGATGCTTCAAAGAAAAATAGGCGGGGTAAAGTTTACACACCCAACAGAAAGAATCAGAAATAATGGTCACAGAACTAACCGGAACACAATGCATATATAGAAACCATTACACCATGTTCATAACTTATAATTATTGCTGAACTTCAAGATCAAGTATTGTCATTGACCACCTTTTTTCCCTAGCCTATTAGGTACAGAGTAGTAGCTATCGTCCCAGGCAATTTTCTTATACTTGTAAAGAGGTCATCTGAAATTTCAGGTTTTGTATGATTATTAGCATGGCAAACAGTTTTATTATTAAAATTTAGACAAATAAACTTGTGTTTTAGTTACAGTTTCTCTAAAATTGATGAAACTACTTTATATACATCCATAAAAGAGGCACTTCTAGTTTATATGCTATTCTCAAGTAAATAGGTTTAAGACCATCAACCGATGTCAAGTGAAGTATAAAAACTGTCTCTTTTTTAAGCATGAATAGAACTTAGTTGAAGACGGAGACTTCAATAATTAATTACTAGAAGACCCATCATGAGTTCAACTGATACCCATATGTATCTATTTATTTTGGTTTTCGTATCACTAGTATAGAATTGCAGAGTTCATGCATTAGGTATAAAATTAAGAAAAGCAAATTAGCCAGAATTATATATCTTGTACCACAAACTCGCATGAACCGGCACACCCCCCCCCCCCCCCCACATAACTAATGTGTCGCTCCACATGCACTCCACTAGCCGTCCGATCTAACTGGTGCAAGGTAAGATGGGACCACATTGGTTCGGGCTCAAATTGGATTCTTTCCAAAAGAATATGATCCTAATCTTGAGAGGTAGGCTCCTCATATGAGTTGCCATCTCCCATGACTCCTAACCATAACCATCACCACCATCTCCTCACCTATCATCTCTTCTAGCACCCCGCCTTTGTGAACCGCCACCACAGCTGGTCCCACCCTCCCCACCTAACCCATGTGTCGCTCCACCTCCGCTCGGCTCCCCTCTAGCCATCCGAGCTAAAAGACGAACGCTTAGATGGGACCACATTGCTCCATGCCGATAAATATGATGCATTCATTTGATAGTAATTTAATAAAAAGTTGCATGTACCCAATTCGAGAAAAAAAATTGTTTGATTTTCTCTACGAAAACTAGGAGGTGTGTGTGCGCAACAACACATATATGAACGTGCTTCTATACCACTCAATGCATGTACTCGTACCATATATAGAAACATTGCTAACCGTGACTGAGGACTAGTAAATGTTCTTAATGACCATGAGCTAGACAACAAATAATTAGTAAAACATGAGCTGGAAACGCTGGACAGTGCAAGAGAGATTAATTATACTAATGACTGGCAGATCCATCTCGAGGCCAATGATCTCCAAGAGTTGGAAGCCGTCCATGTTCGGCATGTGCACGTCGGTGATCACCAGGTCGAACTGCTCCTCCCCTTTTTCCCTCAGCATCTTCAGTGCCGTCATTCCGTCCGTCACAATTGTTGCTGCATCAAACCCAAGGAAGCAAGCATGGCAATACTTAATCCAAGCTTTAATTGGTTCTAATGGGTTAGGGCAAAAGAAGAGGAGGATGAGGGAGATCGAGAGCACTCACGCTTGTAGTTGCACTGGCGTAGGACGGCCGCTAGGACCCTCAGGCAGACGGGGTCGTCGTCGACAGCGAGCACGCGCAGCCCGTCCGGGAAGTTGTCTTCCGCCACCATAGACGGTTCCTTTCCATGCCTTCGATTACCGCTGGCCATGCCTTCCTATCTAACAAACATATAAATGGAAACAACACCCATAATTAAACAAAGATATAAAAGGAAACAACACCAAAATCCCAGAGAAACCCGAAGAACACCACAACAATCACCCCTAAAACCTCCACCATACCAACCTTCCTCTAATGGATCCCTCGATGGAGGAAGAATGGTCTACTTGAATAGAGAGGGGAGAGAAAGGTAGATGGTCTATAGGACATGCGGGGAGCGCAATTTATAGGGCCGGGGGTGCAGTGGGAGTCGCGCTGTGGTCCCCTACCGGAGAGGGAAGGCGCACGCTCACGCCCCCCCGTGCAGCCGCCAGTCTTCTACTCCATAATTTATAATTTGTGCCGTTACAATTTAGTTTTGTATCACCAGTGTTGTTCATTTGCGTTGTCTCTAGTGGGAGGGGCACCAAAACCTCGGGCACGGCTGCTGGTTTCTCGCTAAAAACCAAAATTGGGAGCGGCAGTGACATCACCCGATGCAATCGAGGGCTTCTGTGTTCATTCATGGCAGCAGATATAGAGAGAGACGGTCAGAACTTCCTCCAATCTACAATCATCAATGCAGAGAATTAACACCCGTAAGTGTCGTGGATGTGACCACCGCAGATGCTACAGGGTGCAGCACTTCGTTGATGCGGGGGCAAGGTGACGTAGCCATCTGCGGAGCAAGGTGCACAAGACGCAAGGTTTTACCCAGGTTCAGCCCCTCCGGAGAGTAAAAGTCCTACGTCCTGCTAGATCTATTTCTCAGTGGAGATTACAATGGGGGGGGGGGGGGGGGCTCAGTCGGCCTGTCGCTGAGAGCTTTGGTGGTGAGATGCGATCTCGGATTCTATATATTCTAGGGTTTAGCTCAGGGGTTTATATAGGCACCCCCGATCTAGGGTTACGTGCGGATAAGTCTGAATCATATTAGTTTCTATAAACCTGGGATGTTTTTATCCCGCGCCCAAGTAAAATAAGCTTCAGTCGCCTGGGCCTTCGGTCCAGTCGTCACTCCTAAGTTTTAGGCCCAGTCGCACCAGGGTTCTAGGCCCAGTCGCCCTGACAGACTAGACCCCTTCTTGGGCCTTCTCTCATGCAGAGAGTGAGACTAATGGTACACCCCCTAGGGCATGAGCTTGAGGCAAGGCGTGGAGATGCTTGGTGATGGGTGATATGTCGCAAACGTATCTATAATTTTTGATGCTCCATGCTTGTTTTACACGAATTCCAATATGTTTTATTTACACTTCATTGCACTTTTATACATTTTCCGGCACTAACCTATTGACAAGATGCCACAGTGCCATTTCCATGTTTTCTGCTATTTTGTATTTCAGAAAAGTTGTAAATGAAATATTCTCGGAATTGGACGAAACAAAAGCTGAAGTTAATATTTTACCGTAAGGAAGATGAAGTCCGGAGGAGAGCCGAAGAGGCATCACGGGGCGGCCACACCACCCCATGGCGCGACCAAGGGTGGGCCCGCGCCATGGCATGGTGAGGGCCACCTAGGCACCCACCGACCTTGCCCTTCCGCCTATTTATTCACGATCTCGGGAAAAACCTAAATACCTGAGCCTCCATCCACGAAAAGATCTGTCGCGGCCGCCATCGCCGACCCTAGCTCGGGAGGGTTCTGAAGCTCTTCCTGGCACCCTGCCGGAGAGGGAGATCATCACCGGAGGCCTCTACATCGCCATGCCCGCCTCCGAAGTGATGCGTGAGTAGGTCATCCCTGGACTACGGGTCCATAGCAGTAGTTATATGGTTGTCTTCCCCAATTTTTGCCTCATATTTAGATCTTGTGAGCTGCCTATCATGATCAAGATTATCCTTATGTAATGCTACATGTTGTGTTTACTGGGATCCGATGAATATGGAATACTATGTTGAGATCGATTATATATTTGTCATATGTTATTTGTGATCTTGCATGCTCTCCGTTGCTAGTAGATGCTCTGGCCAAGTATGTGCTTGTGACTCCAAGAGGGAGTATTTATGCTCGATAGTGGGTTCATGCCTCTAGTTTTTTGGAAGAGTGACAATAACTTCTAAGATTGTATATGTGCTATTGCTACTAGGGAGAAAACAACAATGTTTTGTCTAAGGATAATTCTATTGTTTACTTTACACACATTGCTTAATGCGATAATCTGTTGCTTGCAACTTAATACTGGAAGGGGTTCGGATGATAACCAGAAGGTGGATTATTAGTCATAGACGTAGTTGGATTATGATCTATGTATTATGTTGTAATGCTCAAACAAATCTCATAGTAATCATCTTGTCATGTATGGTATTTATTCTGTCAATTGCCTAGCTGTAATTTGTTCACCCAACATGTTATTTATCTTTATGGAGAAACACCTCTAGTGAACTGTGGACCCCGGTCCTCTCTTTTACACTGACACAATCATCATGTTCTGGTTACTTACTGCAAACACTATTCTCTTTTAATTCCACTGCAAACAAACATCATCTTTCCATAGTATATGGTTAATCCATTGTTTTTAGCAAAACCGGTGGGATTGATAACCTCACTGTAATGTTGGGGCAAAGTATTTTGGTTGTGTTGTGTGCAGGTTCCACGTTGTTGTTGACGCGGTAGTGCGCCCTGCCAATAGTCAGCTAGCAACACCTTCAGAAGTCACGCCTTTCTCCTACTGGTCGATGAAAACTTGGTTTCTTACCGAGGGAAAACTTGCTACTATGCTCATCATACCTTCCTCTTGGGGTTCCCCAACGGTGTGCAATCTATGCTCATGAAGCTACTTTTCTGGCGCCGTTGCCGAGGAGAAAGAGGATTTCTGCAAGGGGAGTCTCTCATATCCAATATCTTTACTTTGTTATAGTTTTGCTTAGTTTATTTTACTTTGTCTTGTTTGCTTCTCTATATAAAAAACACAAAAAATAAGTTTCTATTATAGCTTTTATTTCTGTTGCTTTATTTTAATTTTGCTAAAATGGCTACTCCTGAAAACACTAAGTTGTGTGACTTTACTAGCACAAACAACAATGATTTTATATGCACACCTATTTCTCCACCCGCTTGATGACGCACAAGTATAGGGGGTGTATCGTAGTACTTTTGATAAATAACAGTGTCGAACCCAACGAGGAGCAGAAGGTGTTGATGAGCAGTTTCAATGAAGGATTCTCTGTAAACACTAGCAAACGGGTTTTCAGGGGTATTTGATATTGCAAATAAATAAAATGCAAGTAAATAAAAGGCGGCAATAATAATTGCAGCAAGTGGCCCAATCCTTTTTAGCACAAAGGACAAGCCGGTTGTTCTACTTATATCGACCAAACGTTCTTGAGGATAGATGGGAGGTTTTATGTCAAGTGCGTTCGCGTCGCATCCGCGAATAATCTCTATTGGTATGGTAAGTGTTGTGCGGGTGAACCTATGATAATGCACTACCCTTACTAGGATAATACATACTTGTGATTAAACCCCTTGCAAGCATCCGCAACTACAAGAAGGTAATTAAGATAAAATCTAACCACATCCTTAAACTCGGAGATCCTACGCTCCCTCATGCAATTGTTTCCTAACGGGGGTTTAGGTTTCCGTCGCTCCGGCAACCGCGCAATTAGTAGCCAAATACACGATTCATTCCTCTAGGTCCATGCTGGGCGCGGAGTTGATAAAGGAGAATTTATGCGCAACGTTGAGTGGAACCCCAAGAGGAAGGTATGATGAGCACAACAGGAAGTTTTCCCTCAGTAAGAAACCGAGGTTTATCGACCAGTAAGAGAAAAATGTTCTCTCCCGAGGTGTTGCGAACCAACTTGTGGCAGGGCGCACTGCCGGCGTCAGCAACAACGTGGAGACCTACACACAGACAACCAAGTACTTTGTCCCCAACTTTCAGCGAGGTTGTCAAGCTCACTGGTTTTGCTGAAAACAAAGGATTAAACGAACCGTGTGGAAAAAGAATTGTTTGTAGAGAACAAAACAGAAAAATGATGTAGAAGATTGCAATTAAAAGTAGAAGGACCGGGGTCCACAGTTCACTAGAGGCGCCTCCCCAATAAATAAATATGCTGGGTAAACAAATTACAGATGGGAAATTGAAAAACAGAGATTCTACGCTAATGGTTGGTGCAGAATACATGCTATGAAAGTATGTGAGCATTACAACAATATACATAGACCGTAATCCAACTGCATCTATGACTAATAATCCACCTTCAGGATTGCATCCGCGACACCCTCCAGTATTAAGTTGCAAGCAACGGACTATCGCTTTAAGCAATGTGTGTAAAGTAAACGATGAAACTACCCTTGAATAGAACACCGTTGTTTTCTCCCTAGTAGCAACAGCACATCTACAACCGTAGAGAACAAGGTCACTTCCCATCGTTAAATAGAGGCATGAACCCACTATCGAGCATAAATACTCCCTCTTGGAGTCGCTAGCATCTACTTGGCTAGAGCATCTACTAGAAACGGAGAGCAAGCAAGATCATAATAACATAATTCATAATCTTAACCAAATCAACCTCTCTATAAATCGGATCCACATCAAACCAACATGTAGCAATTAAAAACATATGATCTTTATCATGTTAGGCAGCTCACAAGATCTATACATGAAGCACAACAAGGAGAGGACAGCCATCTAGCTACTGCTATGGACCCGGTCCCGTGGAGAACTACTCACGCATCACCTCGGATAAAGACATGGCGATGTAGAGGCCTCCGGCGGTGATTTCCCTCTCTGGCAGGGTGCCGGGATGGACTGTAGAACCCTCCCGAACTAGGGTTTCGTTTGACGGCGGCATCGGAACTTTTCGTGGTTGGAGGCTCTGGTCCCTGGGGTTTTCCCGATATGAGGAATAAATAGGCGGAATGACGGAGCAAAACGAGGCGACGAGGCGCCAGTACATGGGCCAGGCGCGACCAAGGGTGGGGTCGTGCCTGCCCTATGTACTGCCACGTGGCAGCTCTCCTGCGCGTGTCCTTCTGGCTCTGTTTTCATCCCGGAAAAATAAGACTCTGGGCTTTTGTTTCGTCCAATTCCGAGAAACTTTCATGTACAACTTTTCTGAAACATAAAAACAGTAGAAAACAGGAACTGGAACTGCGGCACTGCGTTAATAGGTTAGTCCCAGAAAATGCTAAAAAGTGTGGAAAAGTGCACATAAAACATATAAGAATTGTAGCAAAACAAGCATGGAGCATCAAAAATTATAGATACGTTTGGGACGTATCAACATCCCCAAGCTTAACTCCTGCTCGTCCTCGAGTAGGTAAGTGATAAAAAACAAATAATTTTTGAGGTGTCATGTTATCACACTACTTTGATCAATCTAAGTGTAATAGCAAACATAGGTGGAATCATAGAATCCTAACATAAACATGATAGATATAATCAAACAATGAAACTTAATAACCATGATAAAACATGAATAGTAATCAAACAAAAGAAAATGTATAACATGCATGGAAAGCAAAGTGATTGTCAAGAGCATAGCATAGATACATAATAAAGTGGTACTCAGGTTGTCCCATAAGTGGAAGAAAAACATAAATGCTTGGACAGCTTTAAAAGATTATAAGGATGACTAGAAACAAAAAGTTTGAACAAGCAATACCATAATTATGAATCAATATATAAAATCTTGGGACCATGCACATAAAACTAAGAATGACAACAATGCTCTCATAAGTGGTGCATAAATTAGAAGGTGGAGACTCAACATAAAAGTAAAAGAAGGTCTCTCTTTGAGAGGCAAGTAAGATCACTCATGTGCTAGAGCTTTTTATTGAAACAGCAAGAGTATAAAATGCACTTTTGAGAGGTGGATGATGTCAACGGTTATTACAAAGCATATGGGTTGTGCAAAAGTGCTACTTCTAAATCGCAAGCCTCATGCATAATTTATACTAGTGCTCACACCTCGTCCTACTCACCTCGGATCACCATTAGCTCTCATCACATACAAGTTGTTTTAGCCGAGTATCACAAAGGGGTACGCACGTGCCTCCTGTACAAAGGTCCTAGGAGATGCATTGCTTTTTATTTCTCATTTTTAAAGAATCTTCATCTTGGGACATCCATACCGGGACGACACGAGCAACAGATAAATGGACTCATCTTATTTTTTTATTGCTAGAAGCTTTCTCACAAGAGATTGAGGATTTGTCCAACTGAAACTTTGTGTTGACCCAGCGTACCACTGCATGGTGTAGTACACAAGTCGTTGACATAACACAAGTGAAACACCGTTCCACTCATATTACATCTCTCAGAGTGGTACAACAGAAACATATGCGAGTCCAAGGTATGTCTATAGAAGTACACACGAACTGTTTACATAAGATCAACATAGCCTCCTACTTTACAGTGAGGTAAAACTTCAAATAAAGCTCCAGAAGAACGACTCGTAGTCTAACTTATTGCTAACTCAAGTTTAAGAGCTACTTGGCTTGCTATAGAATTCTAGCTACTTGGGAGCTAGGATTAGGGAAAGGTTCCCTTCTATTACTAGTCTAGGTTTGCATAATAGTTGATGCAGAAGTTGACTCCATTGACTTCTTTGATTGGATCCTTCATCTTGTTGCAGTTGACTCCTTTGTCTTCGAGTTCCACAGTAGCTTCTCCTTCGGTGCCTTGATCTAAGAAGGGGGTTCAAATGGGATAGAATGAGTACGAGCGTACTCAGCAAGTTCATATTAGGAAATAGGTGTATCATGCACTAGCTACAGCCATAGACCAGAAAGTCATAGGCCAATGCAAGTTTTCACAAACATTTCTTCAAAAGGTTTATTTTATTCTGAAAACTATGCCCGTCAGTCTTCACAGGTTGACCAGAACTTCGTGGAGTTCCTTTCCTGCCGCGTTCGCAGTTCCCTTCCCGGAACAGGGAGTGACAGTCACAATTCAGTATCCTCTGCAGAGGTGCGTTACTTTTCCCATAAGAGAACTTATCCTTGTTGCCAACCGAGTAGCATGCTCGTCCACACTTCCTTTGGTGTGAGGCCAGGTGTAAGATCCAAGCCCACACCGCCTTCTCCGCGACTGCAAACCCACCCTTTTGTCCAACCGTACACCCCCAGTAGACTTCTCCCGATAATACGGCTTTACTCACGGTGTACTCCGGACAATCCATCATAGATCGTAGAGCTTATCATCACTAATGGATGGGGATTTAAAAGGATATCCCAACCTATTGCGGCAGTGCCTCCAACACCCCACCGGCTCTACCAATCCGTTGGCGTGCAGAAGGGAAAAGATACGGCTGGCTTCCCCAGAGCCATTATAGATCTCATGGTCAACGCGGTTTGTACGGCGCTAGAATCACTGGACGGCATTGGTAATTAATCCTAGGGTGATATAACCCATGCAATGGAACCTCCACCATATCAACACATACCATGGTTCCATTGCCCACCACATAGTCATATTCATAATTGTAAAATAATACTTTGCTTTTCAATGCATGAGTGATAAGTATAGTACTTTGCATATAGTTTGATACAAATAATCAAATGACATGAGCAAGCGATGAACTTGCCTTTCTTGACTGCAAGATTATGCAGGCAAAAGCTTCGATACGTGATAACTCCAAATTCTGAAATACCATCATCGTCCAGTAAGGACAATGTTTAAAGAACTGGCAAAGATGCTATAATGCATAGTATGCGATGCAATCGTCCCGAGCGTAACTTAACCTCGATGATTTAGGATGTATGAGTTGTAAAGATTTCTTTGGGGTGTGTTGCACTTTTAGAATGGTTCTCAAACAAGGTTCTTATTAGGGTTTGGTTATATTAGCATCATAACCAAGTGATATAAGACATCATAACAATCATACACATAAAGAATAGTGGTGGAATAATATGTAAAGAACAGTTGTCAATTTTAAGTTTTACAGAACATGGTTGATGATTACTTATATTATACTTCAAAAGAATAACTTTTGAAGAACATGTTGTTTAAGAAATATTTAGTATTTCAACGAAAGATTAGGGCTTCTAAGGTTTGATTAACATTTGTACTTCAAAAGAATAACTTTTGAAGAACAGGTTAAAATAAGAATATGAACTACTATATATAGGTGCTATGGCTTCTAGGGTTTACTATTGGATTCATTTAGTTTCACTAATAGGAACTAGTTGGGTTCTTAAATAGAATTGGTCTATATGTAGCAAGTATTAGCAGGTTTACTACTAAGGTTGATTATGGTACCATATCAAAGGATGATGGTCAAGATGGTTCTACAAATTAGCTATTAGGGTTTACTATGGTTTCACACTTGCTTCACTAAGTAATCTCTAATGGTTTCTTAGCTAAGTGGCTTATCATTTCCTAAGTAGGGTTTTGTGTAATAGGAGCCTGTGTTGTGAATTGCTACACAAGATTGGTACTAGGGTTCATCATTATGGTTCTACTAGGATTTAATGGTTGAGGTTGATCTTAATGGTATGGTAAATAGGAATAGTGATCAATGGTACTAATTCAATTAACAAGCTAGGGTTTATACCTAGGTGATACTAGTGAATCATATGGATTTTAATTAAAAATAGGGACATGAAATGATAATCCCATGTGACTTGGTTTATGCTAGTGGATCATAAGATGCATTCAATTGTTGCTTATTAGGGTTCTATATGTCAAGTAAATCTCACATGATCATATGTGACACATATCTAGGGTTTTAGAGTTGGTTCTAAGGTGGAATGATACATGAAATAATGGGATCCAGGTTTTACTTACTTTGAAACTAGAGTTTCTAAATCATGGTACAACTCCTAAAATGATGGTTGGACATGTAGGTGTGGTAACTAATTACTTTGAATCAAAATTAGTGATGGTTTGACATTTTATGAATCTTCACAAGATTTAATAATTAGAGTAACTCCTATTTTGGTTTAATTAATAATCAGGTTTTAATAATTGTTATTAGGTTTTAAAATAATTAAATTGTTAACTAAAGATGTTTAAGTAAATAAGTTTTGAATTACCAAAATAATATTGGCTTTTAATATTTTCTTGAGTTATTACTATTTAAAGAAAATGGTAAACGGTAATTTGCAAATTAGGTTTATGAATTACCACTAGTAATTAAGTTAATGCAAATATGATAAAGAAAATTAATCTTAACATTTTATTTAGTTACTGAATAGTTTAAATTTAATTTTGGAACTTGATTATTTATTGAATTCAATTTGTATTTTAAATAAATGAAATGGCATAATTAACAAAGTTAAAAATAAGTGAATTTTTTATTTTGACACACATTTTTGTTTTATATTTTATTTGAATAGAGTTTATTTTTATGAGCATTTAGATATATTATTCATATTTTTCTGAGTTCAAATGAATTTTATAGAATTTTGCAAAGTTTCAGCAATTTACTGGTTTTTAAATTAAAACAGAAATACTAGATGTACCGGTTCATTTCTACTTCTAGACACTGACAAGTGGGGCCATTGACTGGGTCCATTGCCACGCGGGCAACAACCAGTCAACAGAGCCAGGGAACCCCACCGCCACGCTGGCAACATCGACGGCAAGACGCCGGCGACCCGCAGACGACGGCGCCGCCATTTTTGTGCTCCCCAGGACGACCTAGTGATATATTCCGACTCCCCCTGACATGCTAAGGCTGATGGTGGCGATGGATTTGTGAGAGGGTCACCGGAGCTACCTCCGACGAGCGTCTCCTGAAGGAGATATGCCCTAGAGGCAATAATAAAGTGGTTATTATTTATATCTTTATGTTTATGATAAATGTTTATATATCATGCTATAATTGTATTAACCGAAACATTAGTACATATGTGATATGTAGACAAACAAGAAGTCCCTAGTATGCCTCTTAAACTAGCTTGTTGATTAATGGATGATTAGTTTCATAATCATGAACATTGGATGTTATTAATAACAAGGTTATATCATTATATGAATGATGTAATGGACACACCCAATTAAGCGTAGCATAAGATCTCGTCATTAAGTTATTTGCTATAAGCTTTCGATACATAGTTACGTAGTCCTTATGACCATGAGATCATGTAAATCACTTATACCGGAAAGGTACTTTGATTACACCAAACACCACTGCGTAAATGGGTGGCTATAAAGGTGGGATTAAGTATCCAGAAAGTATGAGTTGAGGCATATGGATCAACAGTGGGATTTGTCCATCCCGATGACGGATAGATATACTCTGGGCCCTCTCGGTGGAATGTCGTCTAATGTCTTGCAAGCATATGAATGAGTTCATAAGAGACCACATACCACGGTACGAGTAAAGAGTACTTGTCAGGAGACGAGGTTGAACAAGGTATAGAGTGATACCGAAGATCAAACCTCGGACAAGTAAAATATCGCGTGACAAAGGGAATTGGTATTGTATGTGAATGGTTCATACGATCACTAAAGTCATCGTTGAATATGTGGGAGCCATTATGGATCTCCAGATCCCGCTATTGGTTATTGGTCGGAGTGAGTACTCAACCATGTCCGCATAGTTCACGAACCGTAGGGTGACACACTTAAAGTTGGATGTTGAAATGGTAGTACTTGAATATGGAATGGAGTTCGAATATTTGTTCGGAGTCCCGGATGGGATCCCGGACATCACGAGGAGTTCCGGAATGGTCCGGAGAATAAGATTCATATATAGGATATCATTTTATGTGAATTAAAATGTCGCGGAAGGTTCTATGGAAGGTTCTAGAAGGTTCTAGAAAAGTCCGGAAGAAACCACCAAGGAAGGTGGAGTCCACATGGGACTCCACCTCCATGGCCGGCCAACCCTAGTGGGGGAGGAGTCCCAAGTGGACTCCCCCTTAGGGGGCCGGCCACCCCCCCATATGGGAGGTGGAACTCCCACCTCTAGTGGGAGTCCTAGCTTGGCTAGGTTTCCCCTCCATATGGAAGGTTTTGGTTTCGGGTCTTATTCGAAGACTTGGAGTCCAACACTTGGGGTTCCACCTATATAATGAGGGGCCAAGGGAGGGGGCCGGCCACCCCAAGACCACAAGCTGGCCGCCCCATTGAAGTGGCCGGCCACCCCCTCCCAAACCCTAGCCGCCCCCCTCTCCTCCATATCTCCCGCGTAGCTTTAGCGAAGCTCCGCCGGAGTTCTCCACCGCCACCGACACCACGCCGTCGTGCTGTCGGATTCAAGAGGAGCTGCTACTTCCGCTGCCCGCTGGAACAGGGAGGTGGACATCGTCTTCATCAACAACCGAACGTGTGACCGAGTATGGAGGTGCTGCCCGTTCATGGCGCCGGAACCGATCATGATCAAGATCTTCTACGCGCTTTTGCAAGCGGCAAGTGAACGTCTACCGCAACAACAAGAGCCTCCTCTTGTAGGCTTTGGAATCTCTTCAAGGGTGAGACTCGATACCCCCTCGTTGCTACCGTCTTCTAGATTGCATCTTGGCTTGGATTGCGTGTTCGCGGTAGGAATTTTTTTGTTTTCTATGCAACGTTATCCTACAGTGGTATCAGAGCCAGGTCTATGCATAGATGGTTGCACGAGTAGAACACAATGGTTTTGTGGGCGTTGATGCTCTTGTTATCTTTAGTTTGAGTACTTTGCATCTTTGTGGCATAGTGGGATGAAGCGGCTCGGACTAACTTTACATGACCGCGTTCATGAGACTTGTTCCTCGTTCGACATGCAACTTGTATTGCATAAGAGGCTTTGCGGGTGTCTGTCTCTCCTACTATAGTGAAGATTCAATTTACTCTTCTATTGAAAACATTAGTATCAACGTTGTGGTTCATGCTCGTAGGTAGATTAGATCTCTCTCGAAAACCCTAAACCACGTAAAATATGCAAACCAAATTAGAGACGTCTAACTTGTTTTTGCAGGGTTTGGTTATGTGATATGGCCATAATGTGATGATGAATATGTATGAGATGATCATTATTGTATTGTGGCAACCGGCAGGAGCCTTATGGTTGTCTTTAAATTTCATGTTGAGTAGTTTTTCAAAGTAGTTGTAATAGTTGCTACATGGAGGACAATCATGAAGACGGCGCCATTGACCTTGACGCTACGCCGACGATGATGGAGATCATGCCCGACGATGATGGAGATCATGCCCGAAGATGATGGAGATCATGTCCGTGCTTTGGAGATGAAGATCAAAGGCGCAAAGACAAAAAGGGCCATATCATATCACATATGAACTGCATGTGATGTTAATCCTTTTATGCATCTTATTTTGCTTAGATCGCGACGGTAGCATTATAAGATGATCCCTCACTAAAATCTCAAGATAATGAAGTGTTCATCCTTAGTAGCACCGTTGCCAAGACTTGTCGTTTCGAAGCATCTCGTGACGATCGGGTGTGATAGAATCAACAAGTGCATACAACGGGTGCAAGACAGTTTTGCACATGCGGATACTAAGGTGGCCTTGACGAGCCTAGCATGTACAGACATGGTCTCGGAACACGTGATACCGAAAGGTAGAGCATGAATCATATGGTTGATATGATGAACACTTTGAGTGTTCGCCATTGAAATCACACCTTGTCTCGTGATGATCGGACATAGGTGCGGTGGATTTGGTTCGTGTGATCACTAAGACAATGCGAGGGATATTGTTTTGAGTGGGAGTTCACCTAGATTTTTAATTATGTTGAATTAAAATGTGAACTCAATTTGTCATAAACTTAGTCTAAACTTTTGCAAATATATGTTGTAGAGATGGCGTCCCCAATCAATTTTAACCAGTTCCTAGAGAAAGAAAAACTTAAGAGCAACGGTAGCAACTTCACCGACTGGTTCCGTCATGTGAGGATCTTCCTCTCTGGCGGAAATGCAATATGTGCTTGATGCACCGCTAGGTGACCCTCCTGCAGAAACTGAAACCGATGAAGTAAAAGTTGTTTACGAGACTCAGAAAATACGGTACTCTCAAGTTCAGTGTGCCATCCTATGCAGTCTGGAATCCGATCTTCAAAAACGTTTTGAGCACCACGATCCTCATGAGTTGATAAAGAGCTGAAAGCTATTTTTGAGACTCATGCGGCCGTGGAATGCTATGAAGCATCGAAACAATTCTTCAGTTGCATGATGGAAGAAGGCAGCTCCGTTAGTGAGCACATGCTCGCCATGATCGGGCATGCGAAGAAACTCAGTGACCTGGGAATAGTGATTCCTAACAGACTGGGGATTAATCGTGTCCTTCAATCACTGCCACCAAGTTACAAGAACTTTGTGATGAACTACAATATGCAGAACATGAACAAGGAGTTACCTGAACTCTTTGGCATGCTGAAAGCTGCTGAGATTGAGATCAAGAAAGAGCACCAAGTGTTGATGGTCAACAAGACCACCAGTTTCAAGAAACAAGGCAAGTCTAAGGGAAAATTCAAGAAGGGTGGCAAGAAAGCTGCCACGCCTCCTATGAAACCTAAGAACGGCCCTAAGCCTGATGCTGAGTGCTATTACTGCAAGGAGAAGGGACACTGGAAGCGTAATTGCTCCAAGTATCTGGCTGATCTGAAGAGCGGCCTTGTCAAGAAGAAGAAAGAAGGTATATCTGATATACATGTTATAGATGTTTATCTCACTGGTTCTGGTTCTAGTACCTGGGTATTTGATACTGGTTCGGTTACTCATATCTGTAACTCGAAACAGGAACTAAAGAATAAACGAAGACTACTGAAAGATGAAGTGACGATGCGCGTTGGAAATGGATCTAAAGTCGATGTGATCGCTGTCGGCACACTTCCTCTACATCTACCTTCGGGATTAGTTTTAAGCCTAAATAATTGTTATTTTGTACCCGCGTTAAGCATGAACATTATATCTGGATCTTGTTTAATGCAAGAAGGTTATTCATTCAAGTCTGAGAATAATGGTTGTTCTATTTTTATGAATAATATCTTTTATGGTCAAGCACCACAAAAGAATGGTTTATTTCTGTTAGATCTCGATAGTAGTGATACGCATATACATAACATTGATGCTAAGCGAATTAAATTGAATGATAATTCTACTTATATGTGGCACTGTCGTCTTGGTCATATTGGAGTGAAACGCATGAAGAAACTCCATACTGATGGATTACTTGAATCACTTGACTTTGAGTCACTTGATAGATGCGAAGCATGTCTAATGGGAAAAATGACAAAGACTCCATTTTCTGGTATGATGGAGCGAGCTACTGACTTATTGGAAATCATACATACCGATGTGTGTGGACCAATGAGCGTAGCATCGCGCGGTGGTTATTGTTATGTTCTAACCTTCACAGATGATCTGAGTAGATATGGGTATATCTATTTCATGAAACATAAATCCGAAACTTTCGAGAAGTTTAAGGAATTCCAAAGTGAAGTAGAAAATCAACGTAACAAGAAGATCAAATTTCTACGATCTGATCGTGGAGGTGAATATCTGAGTTATGAGTTTGGCATGCATTTAAAGAAATGCGGAATACTTTCACAATTGACACCGCCGGGAACACTTCAACGAAACGGTGTGTCCGAACATCGTAATCGAACTCTCTTAGATATGGTTCGTTCTATGATGTCTCTTACTGATTTGCCGTTATCATTTTGGAGTTATGCATTAGAGACAGCCGCATTCACTTTAAATAGAGCACCATCAAAATCCGTAGAAACGACACCGTATGAATTATGGTTTAATAAGAAACCTAAGCTGTCGTTCCTGAAAGTTTGGGGTTGCGAAGCCTATGTAAAGAAGTTACAACCAGACAAGCTAGAACCCAAAGCGGAGAAATGCGTCTTCATAGGATACCCTAAGGAAACTATAGGGTATACTTTCTATCACAAATCCGAAGGCAAAATCTTTGTTGCTAAGAACGGAACCTTTCTTGAGAAAGAATTTCTCACTAAATAAGTGACAGGAAGAAAAGTAGAACTCGATGAGATTGATGAATCTATACTCGTTGATCAGAGTAGCGCAGTACCGAGAGTTGTACCAGTACCGCCTACACCGACAACAGAGGAAGCTAATGATAATGATCATGAAACTTCGAACGAGGAAACTACTGAACCTCGCAGATCGACAAGGGAACGTACCACTCCTGAGTGGTATGATCCTTGTCTAAATGTCATGATTGTGGATAACAATGATGAGGACCCTGCGACGTATGAAGAAGCGATGATGAGCCCAGATTCCAACAAATGGCAAGAAGCCATGAAATCCGAAATGGGATCCATGTATGATAACAAAGTATGGACTTTGGTAGACTTACCTGATAGCCGAAAGGCTGTCGAGAATAAATGGATCTTCAAGAGAAAAATAGATGCTGATGGTAATATTACTGTCTATAAAGCTCGACTTGTCGCAAAGGGTTTCCGACAAATTCAAGGAGTTGACTACGATGAGACTTTCTCACCTGTAGCGAAGCTAAAATCTGTGAGGATTTTGTTAGCAATAGCTGCATTTTTCGATTATGAGATTTGGCAGATGGATGTCAAAACGGCGTTCCTTAATGGAGACATTGAGGAAGAGTTGTATATGGTACAACCCAAAGGTTTTGTCGATCCTAAAAATGCTGACAAAGTATGCAAACTTCAGCGTTCAATCTATGGACTGAAGCAATCATCAAGATTTTGTTACCGACGCATTGATAATGTGATAAAAGACTTCGGGTTTATACAGTGTCATGGATAGGCATGTATTTACAAGAAAGTGAGTGGGAGCTACGTAGCATTCCTGATATTATATGTAGATGACATATTATTGATCGGGAATGATATAGAACTATTAAGCGATGTTAAAGGTTATTTGAATAATAGTTTTTCAATGAAAGACCTTGGTGAAGCATCGTATATATTAGGCATCAAGATTTATAGAGATAGATCAAGACGCCTAATAGGGCTATCACAGAGTACATATCTGGACAAGATTCTAAAGAAGTTTAAAATGGACGAAAGTAAGAAAGGGTTCTTACCTATGTTATTGTGCAAGGTCTTGAGTAAGACTCAAGGACCGGCTACGGCAGAAGAAAGAGAAAGGATGAGTAATATCCCCTATGCCTCGGCAGTAGGATCTATCATGTATGCCATGCTATGTACTAGACCGGATATAGCACATGCTGTTAGTTTGACTAGCAGATATCAAAGTGATCCAGGAATGGAGCACTGGACAGCGGTCAAGAATATCCGGTCGTCCTTGAAAAGAACTAAGGATATGTTTCTTTGTTAGGGAGGTGACCCAGAGCTCGTTGTAAACGGTTACACCGTTGCAAGTTGGAACACTGATCCTGAGGCCTCTAAGTCACGGTCTGGGTACGTGTTTATATTGAATGGTGCTGCGATAAGCTGGGCAAGCTCGAAGCGGTGCACGGTGGTGAAGTCTTCAACAGAATCAGAGTACATAGCGGCTTGAGGCTTCATCGAAGCGGTATGGATGAAGAGGTTCATTGTAGAGCTCGGTGTGGTTCCTAGTGCATTGGACCCATTAATCATTTACTGTGATAACATGGGTGCCATCGCCAATGCACAAGAGCCAAGGTCACACAAGAGGCTGAAGCATATCAAGCTGCGTTACCACTCGATTCGCGAGTACATCGAAGATGGAGAAGTAAAGATTTGCAAAGTACACACTGATCTGAATGTAGCAGATCCGTTGACTAAAGCTCTCCCTAGGGCAAAGCATGACCAACACCAGAATGCCATGGGTGTTAGGTATATTACAATGTAATCTAGATTATTGACTCTAGTGCAAGTGGGAGACTGAAGGAGATATGCCCTAGAGGCAATAATAAAGTGGTTATTATTTATATCTTTATGTTTATGATAAATGTTTATATATCATGCTATAATTGTATTAACCGAAACATTAGTACATGTGTGATATGTAGACAAACAAGAAGTCCCTAGTATGCCTCTTAAACTAGCTTGTTGATTAATGGATGATTAGTTTCATAATCATGAACATTGGATGTTATTAATAACAAGGTTATATCATTATATGAATGATGTAATGGACACACCCAATTAAGCGTAGCATAAGATCTCGTCATTAAGTTATTTGCTATAAGCTTTCGATACATAGTTACCTAGTCCTTATGACCATGAGATCATGTAAATCACTTATACCAGAAAGGTACTTTGATTACACCAAACACCACTGCGTAAATGGGTGGCTATAAAGGTGGGATTAAGTATCCGGAAAGTATGAGTTGAGGCATATGGATCAACAGTGGGATTTGTCCATCCCGATGACGGATAGATATACTCTGGGCCTTCTCAGTGGAATGTCGTCTAATGTCTTGCAAGCATATGAATGAGTTCATAAGAGACCACATACCACGATACGAGTAAAGAGTACTTGTCAGGAGACGAGGTTGAACAAGGTATAGAGTGATACCGAAGATCAAACCTCGGACAAATAAAATATCGCGTGACAAAGGGAATTGGTATTGTATGTGAATGGTTCATTCGATCACTAAAGTCATCGTTGAATATGTGGGAGCCATTATGGATCTCCAGATCCTGCTATTGGTTATTGGTCGGAGTGAGTACTCAACCATGTCCGCATAGTTCACGAACCGTAGGGTGACACACTTAAAGTTGGATGTTGAAATGGTAGTACTTGAATATGGAATGGAGTTCGAATATTTGTTCGGAGTCCCGGATGAGATCCCGGACATCACGAGGGGTTCCGGAATGGTCCGGAGAATAAGATTCATATATAGGATATCATTTTATGTGAATTAAAATGTCGCGGAAGGTTCTATGGAAGGTTCTAGAAGGTTCTAGAAAAGTCCGGAAGAAACCACCAAGGAAGGTGGAGTCCACATGGGACTCCACCTCCATGGCCGGCCAACCCTAGTGGGGGAGGAGTCCCAAGTGGACTCCCCCTTAGGGGGCCGGCCACCCCCCCATATGGGAGGTGGAACTCCCACCTCTAGTGGGAGTCCTAGCTTGGCTAGGTTTCCCCTCCATATGGAAGGTTTTGGTTTCGGGTCTTATTCGAAGACTTGGAGTCCAACACTTGGGGTTCCACCTATATAATGAGGGGCCAAGGGAGGGGGCCGGCCACCCCAAGACCACAAGCTGGCCGCCCCATTGAAGTGGCCGGCCACCCCCTCCCAAACCCTAGCCGCCCCCCTCTCCTCCATATCTCCCGCGTAGCTTTAGCGAATCTCCGCCGGAGTTCTCCACCGCCACTGACACCACGCCGTCGTGCTGTCGGATTCAAGAGGAGCTACTACTTCCGCTGCCCGCTGGAACGGGGAGGTGGACGTCGTCTTCATCAACAACCGAACGTGTGACCGAGTACGGAGGTGCTGCCCGTTCGTGGCGCCGGAACCGATCGTGATCAAGATCTTCTACGCGCTTTTGCAAGAGGCAAGTGAACGTCTACCGCAGCAACAAGAGCCTCCTCTTGTAGGCTTTGGAATCTCTTCAAGGGTGAGACTCGATACCCCCTCGTTGCTTCCGTCTTCTAGATTGCATCTTGGCTTGGATTGCGTGTTCGCGGTAGGAAATTTTTTGTTTTCTATGCAACGTTATCCTACATCTCCGCGGCGGTGCTCTCCGGCCAAGATGCACACATAGGCTACAGAGGGTTCCAGGAAGCGAAAGTAAGTTCTGTCGATGCGCAAGCTCACCGTGAACTTGCTGGTGTGGTCGGCGACGATGATTGCTGACGGAGACGAGCTCGATTTCGCCATTACCGGCGAGGTACTGCAAAAGGGATCGGCGAAATTCGTCGGCTTGAGGAAGATCCAGGTCGATTCCTTCCTCCCAGATGATCTATGGCGCCAGGCGCTTCTCCTCGACCACGCGCCTGAGGCTGGGGTGGCCTGTACCACCGTGTTCTTCCTCGACTCCGGCGAACTGGCGCGGATGGAAATGAGAGATAGAGAGGGACAGAGAGGGAATGGGGTGGTGAGTTGAACAAGAGGAGCACGGTGATCCTCTTGGTGGTATTTATAGTGCAAGAGGAGGTCAATTTAGGAAGTTCACCGCCGGCGACGGCCGAGATGTGGCGGTGACAATGGTACTGTAAACGAGCACGAATCGAGATGCTTTTGGATAGGCTCGGACGCGAGAGGAGTTGGGCGCGGTTCTGAGAGGTCTGACGATGTCCGGGGCGTCCCTATCCATCACGGTGAGGTGGCCGGGGTGCTCCTGTGTGCTGTCGTCGTTGGAGAAGACGACGATGCTCCTTTTCTTCCTCGACGAATCGGTAAGGTGGGTTGGGTCGTTTTCTTTGGTGGGCTGGGCTGGTGCTGGGCCTGGTCGACGTGGTGGTGATGGGCTGCACGACCAGGTAAGCCAGGTGAGCTTTCCCTCTCTTTCTTATTTCAAATTTCTATTTTCTGTTTTTATTTCCTGGTTTCTATTTGGTATTTGAATTCACATTTGAATTCTATTTTATTTTACAGGTTCTAAAATACTTAAGTATCAAGATAATTTGATAATCATGTTTACTGCATGGTTTTATTATTTTAAACAAATAGTTTGGTTAGTATTCAATTGAGATTTTGTGATACTTGAATTAAATAGAAATGGTTTAGGTATTTATCTCAACTCTTTAAATTTTGGAAATCAAACCTATTTTGAATGATTTGAAGTTTATAACCAGTGCTTGGTAAACATGCCTTAAGTTTTGTTATTACTTAACAATAGTGAAGTTCACATATATTTTAATTAAGGTTAGAGTTTAAAATGAAGGGTAATGTGAATGGGTTGGTTCATAATTTTATATCAGTGATTATTTCTAGGGTTTAAGAAAATGGTTGAACAAACTCTATAATTACCAATCTTGCTTAGCAACTTCTAGCTTAAATTATCTGAGATAGATCCTATGCTCATCATGGTTAACTCAACTACTTATCTGAATACTGTTTTATTTGGTTCACTCAACAAGGTATTTGGATAGCAAAGTAAAATAGGGTATTGGTTTCATTCCACTCACCAAAGGCATTTTGTCCTAAGTATAGATGGCTTGGTTTATATTTGTGATACATGATACACAAGTGGGGACATAATATTTTATGTGGGGTGGATCCTACATGAAAAGGTGTAGGTTTTGCATAATCTTCACTAAATTTAAGTATAAATAGGCATGAGGTATGGCAGGGTTCTAATTATAATCCAAGTTAATCCATGGGTTGGAATTCAAATGTAGTTTAGGGTTTAAATAGTGATCACCAATGTGATACACAACTAGGATTAGAATATGAGCATAAGCTTTGGTTATGTTTCACTAATGGAACATGGCTCTCATCTACAAGATTAAAGGTTGGTTTAAACAAGTAAGATGTAATACTACTCTAAAATTCTCTAGGATAGACATGGCTATGGTTAGCATCTATAATCTCTCTCACTTCTAAATGTCTTGTAATGGTCTAAGGTCCTACTCAAGATATGATGATATGATCCTTTAAATATATGGTTTGCCTAGGGATTCTACCTTGCAATATTCTGTAGCTTGTTCTTCAGGAAATCTGATAAACCTGCATCTTGTGGTATGCCTCCACCTCCTAGCTTCTTCATCTTGATCCTAGCTAATTCACATGGAGTGGCTCTATGTGTTTGTTCCCATGTATCATGGTACTTGATGAGCAAATGGATGAAGGGTGTGGCTCTATTTATAGGCTTGGGCAAGCTCTAGCATCATGACACATAGGTGGTGACTCTTGTGTTGGTTAGATGACTAAGGTGCTTGGTTGTCATGCCCTTATCCATAGCAATCCTTTGAGCATGAGGTGGCATAGCTTGGAAAGCAAGTCATGTAGATATTTTCATCCTATGTGGCAAGATCATTATCCTCTCATATGATTTACTTTTGGATAGCCAAGTGGCATTTGTTACTAAATATCTTGTGGATGGTTTTATTATTGTGGATGAGTCACTATATAATATTGGATTGGATTTATATTATAATATTGATCAAAAGATCAAAGTTGAAGGTTATTCCTCAATTTTGGATAGTTGGGTTTGATTTCACCAAGGCATGATCATATGAGTTTCAAAATACTCATAGTCAGTTTGATTCAAATAGTTTGAACTATAAATCGTAATGTAAATGGATTTAGTTTTATGATATTCCATATATTTAATAAGTTATGATTTAAATAAGAATGTGTAGCTTTTATGCACTTTAGACCCTGTGGTTTAACTTATTTATAAGTGAATTAAATTACACACAAAGGTATTGCTACTTTCAAGTGTTAATAAGTTAGAGTTTAATTCTTAAAGAATGTGTTGTTATAAATCTAATTCCATTTGATCTAATCCATAGATCAAATCATCTCTACCCAAAATAAGGTTTTAGCAAAGATCATAGTGAAGTTTATAGCGCTTGACTTGATGATCTACTTCAATTCCAGCAAGTCAAGTGAAACTTCAGTTACTGTGGTAAGTTTTATTTGAAAGCGCGAAAATTCCCCGGATTTTCTATGCATGAATGCAATTCACACTTTGGTGTTCTCTCATTTTATTGCCTCTAAACCTGGGATATTACAAACTTCCACCATGATACATGGCTTCGGTTAGCGGCCCAATGTGCTTCTCTAACAAAAATGTATACTCAAACTATTTTGCATGGATAATCTCCTTTATTTCAGACAAGATGAACATGCATAGCAACCCACATGATATTTAGCGGCAAAGCACGCTGAGGTGTCCCCAGTATTTCAATGGTTATCACACAACAAGCAACTTAAAAGAGCTACGGTTACACAAGGAACACGCGCTAGGCACAATAGTCATTTTCGACTACTTTCCCATGAGCAACAAAAATATAATACTTTGAAAGTTAAAGGTAGCAGATGAGCAAACTGCTATGGAATGGAAATGAAATAGCACATATAGGTAGATATGGTGGACACTTTAGCATATTTGGTTTTTTGTGCTTGATGCATGAATAAAATACTCACACAAATGGAGGCTAGAAAAAGACCGGGTGCGACCAACTAAGAGAGCATAATGGTCATAATCATGCACAGTGACAAAATATATTAATCAAAGCATAAAGTGATACAGAAGTTGCAAACTAAATGATCATAGAGGCAAGAATTGACTGGAATGTAGTCATAACGTGTTGCAAAACATGTGCCAAGTCGACCCAAATAAAAAACATTCGCAGGAGAATATATACCATAATATTATGCTTTTCTATTGTATGCTAAAAACAATGCATGAAATTTTAATTGGGACACTAAACACTCTCAATATTTGAGACTAATCATAATGAAAACATAATTAACAAGCTCATCATGAGAATAACATCTACCAAGATATGCAAAAATAACTATGCCACAGTCTAAAAATGCTTCCATTTGCATCACATACACATAAAACTTTTTTCATGCTTCCAACGCCAACCAAATGAAACCAAAAAACTCTCATATATGAAAAACAAGTAAATGTCCAGAGAGCTATTGATATACAAATAAATATAAAAGTGGAGCGTGTCTCTCTCCAACGCAAAATGTATAACAGTGGAGCATGTCTCACTCCAAAATAAACATGCAAAACAATGGAGCGTGTCTCACTCCAAAGTAAATATGCAAAGCGGTGGAGCGTGTCTCACTCCAAAGTAAACAAAAATGATGGGATGCAACTTTATTGAAAGTAAACACTCAACAAAAAGTGAAGACGCCCCTGTCGTGGTATCGTCAAGGCATATGCCATAGGATGGCTAAAGAGAGATGGTTCCTACTATGGTGTACAGCGGTATCCAGATGCGGGTATGAGCACGAGCGACACGGCGACGTACCCAGGTTCGGGGCCCTCGTATGGAGGTAACACCCCTACTCTTGCTGTAGAGTGTATAAGAGATATCACAGTACAATGGTGCTCCTTGAGCTGTATCCGGCTGCGAGGGGAGGCTAGAGGTAGACGAAGGTCTCTCTCCCCGAGCGGTTCTAAGTGTGAGAATGAGAAGTGACCGATCGTCCCCCGCGTAGGAGGGGTCGCTCAGCTTATATAGACGCTGGCAGTTTACAGAGAAGTCCCTACGACCCACTGGCTGACTCCGTAGGCTCCGGCTTTATCGCTCCTTCCCGAGGCGCTGGCGTCAACGGCCGTTGAGGCCTGTCCGTCCTTCCTGCCGAGGTCAGTGGCGCCAGGACATGCCAGGCGATGTGGGAGAGGTGTCTTTGTTGGCACCGGTAGCATGTAGCGTACGATGCAGCCTAGGCCATGATGGCCTGTTGGACACGGGGCACTGTTGCTCCACAGTGCCCCCCGCTTTACGGGAGATGAGATCAGCGTGCACTTCTGCACCCGGATTACCTTTCCGGTTCCTTCTCCTACAAGGCTCACCAGCCTCGAGCCGGTCAGGGGAGAGACAAACCAAGCCGAACATGGTACTCTGGCCCAGCCACAGCGCAGACGGCCGTGGCTAGACCAACATAGACCTGGAGTTAGCCGGCTCGCAAGGCAGCCGGCCACGGCTCCTGCCAGCTGCTCCTCAGCCGGCCTTTGCTGAGGGCCAGCTGGCCTCGAGCCAATTGTTCCCAGTACTTTGCCATACCCGGGGTCTTCCCCCCGACATTAGCCCCTGAAGCTGGCGAGGTCCTACGTAGAGAAGGACCTGGGCAGGTTTACCTGGCCATTTAGTTGATCCCATTGATCTTGTTTGAAAAGCACTTGAGGGGCCGACTGAGAATTTTCTTTCAGCCGGCTGCACCCTCTTTCGGCTTGTTCCATCCGGCTGCTCTTGAGCCGGACGCCGCTTTGGTTTCGCGGATTTGATTTTTGTAAGAGTTGGAGGTATCTCGGCCTTGTCTGGAAAGTATGGGCCGGCTCCGGGGGGGACGTCCGGATGCAGCGTGGGCGCGCCGGAGTCTCCGCCGCCTCGAGGCCTGAGCCATGACTTGACCGGCTCTGACGAAATCTTCTGCTGCGTCGCTTCGTATGGTCACATCGTTGTTCCCCCGAATTTTCTGCGGCCATGGCTGACGTGGCGCGGGGGTTATTGGTAACTGCCGGCTGCGTGGTGGAGATCGTGGGCGCTGTTAATCCCCACGCCGCGGCCCACGACCCCACGTCGCCACTTGCCCGACGCCCTTTAAATAGCAGCAGGGAGGCACCGAGCAGCCCCTCCGCTCAGTCCTTCTTCCTTGCACCCAAGCGTTTCTCTCTCTCCGCTCTTCGCACTTCTCCGCGCGCGCGTCGATCTCGCAGGCGGGACTTCGGCAAGCCCTCACATCCGGACGCGGTTGATCTACTCCGCCTGTCTGCCGGTGCCGCGCATCTGTTTTGGCGCCACGGGGGGCCGCCCGTCCATGGCGCGCGCTTCTCCGCCGCGCATCTCGATGCCAAGCTCTTCGCCGCCGTCTTCCTCTTTATCGAACATGGTGGATATGGCGCTCCCTAGGGGATCGTGGGAGGGCTCCTGCGTCACCCACGAGGACATCGCGCGCCTCGTGCGCCTCCGCCGCATCCCGCCGCAGGTGAAGGCGCGCGCTCCGGGGGATGAGGTGGCGCTGCAGCCGGAGCCCGGCGAGCGGGTGGTCTTCACCGCCCACTTCGAGTGGGGGTTCAGGCTGCTGGCTTCCGCCTTCTTCTGACACTTCTTGGATTACTTCGGCATGCAGCCGCATCACCTGCCGGCCAATGCCTTCTTCACCCTCAGCTGCTACGTGGCCTTTTGTGAGGGCTACGCCGGCTTGTGGCCGGACATGGACTTCTGGAGCCGGCTATTCTTCATCAAGGCCCAGACCAGCGACGGCCAGCTGTGAGCCTGCGGTGCGGCTTCTCTCTACTCGCGCCCCTCGACGCCTCTCCCGAAAATCCCAACTGTGGATTCGGTGGAGAAGTGGAAGACGACGTTCTTCTACGTGAAGAGCGAGAACCCGACGTTCAACTGGATGAACCTGCCGGAGTACTCCCCCGAGCCGCCTACCTCCAAGCTTAACTGGGGCCACTGCTATAAGCCGGCCGACCCGGAGGCGGATGTGAACATGTTCTGGAGGCTCCTCCGGGATTATGTCGTGGACGAGCGGCTGGCGGCCACCGACCTCCTCTGCTATTATGTCTCCCGCCGAGTGCTGCCACTGCAGGCGCGCGCCCACAAGATCTGCCACATGAGTGGCCGTCGAAGCTGGAGCTCACAAAATTCGGGGTGGCCAAGCGGGTCAACTTCGTCTCCTAGGCCAAGTTGTCGGACAACTGGGGGTGGGGGATGGAGCCCTTCAGCCGGAAAGATCCGCCGCTAGTGGTAAGTTTTCTTTTGTTTGGCCGGTTGCCAGCTTGCCTTATTGTTTATGCTGTTTGCAGAAATTCGCGCGGCAGCAGGTCGAGGATGGGGACCTGGTTCTGAAGGTATGGACGCCGGATCACGTCGATCCGGCTGACCAAGCCGGCGACGACGAGAACCCAGAGGCTGCCGAGCAGGCCGCCCAGGGGTATGATGACCCGCCGCCTTCTCCGCAGCCGGATGAGGAGGAGCAGGGGCGGACGTGCCGACTTCTTCAGAGCCACTTCGTGTGGTGCCCATATCGGTGAGGCCGCTTGCGGCTTTTTCGTCTGCACCCAAGGGGCGGAAGCAGACCACCGCCCAGCTTGAGGCGGAGGTCAAGAAGCAGCGCCGGAAGGGCCCGAAGCCGGTCCCGGAAGCGGCCGGGTGAGTTTCTCTTCCTTCGCTTGTTTGATTCCATTTCTTTCTTCTTTTTCTCATCTTCTTTTTGTTCGACCAATCTAGGGCCGCCATAGTGTTCACCAACGGCACCGGCTCTGGCCCGGCCTCTAGTGTTGTGTCACCGCCGCCTTTGCAGCGGCAGAGGAGGGAGCCGACTCCACAGCCTCTGCCTCGGGTGCGCACGTTGCCAGTCTTCCCGCCGCCTGCTATGGGGGCGGGGTCTTCTCTGATGTCTACGGGAGCTTCTATTCTTGTAGACAGTGTTGGGCCTCCAAGAGCAGAGGTTTGTAGAACAACAGCAAGTTTCCCTTAAGTGGATCACCCAAGGTTTATCGATCTTAGGGAGGAAGAGGTCAAAGATATCCCTCTCATGCAACCCTGCAACCACAAAGCAAGAAGTCTCTTGTGTCCCCAACACACCTAATAGGTGCACTAGTTCGGCGAAGAGATAGTGAAATACAGGTGGTATGAATAAGTATGAGCAGTAGCAATAGCGCCAGAAAAGTGCTTTGCTATCCAGGACTGGCGGGTGGATGATGGTGGTAATATTGCAGGCAGTAGAAACACAGTAAAACAGTAAACAAGCAGCGATAGCAGTATTTAGGAACAAGGCCTAGGGATTATACTTTCACTAGTGGACACTCTCAACATTGATCACATAAATAAATAGATAGATGCTAGACTCTACACCCTCTTGTTGGATGATGAACACCACTAATTGTGTAGGATTACACGAACCCTCAATGCCGGAGTTAACAAGCTCCACAATATTCGATATTCATGTTTAAATAACCTTAGAGTGCACGACAGATCAACATAACCAAATAGATCACATCAATACCATCATAGTAATAGTTAACTTCATAATCTACAAGAGATCACAATCATAAACTACGCCAAGTACTACATGATGCACACACTGCCACCTTTACACCATGCAGGAGGAATAGAGTACTTTAATAACATCACTAGAGTAGCACATAGATGAATAGTGATACAAAACTCATATAAATCTCAATCATGTAAGGTAGCTCATGAGATCATTGTATTGAAGTACATATGAGAGAGATTAACCACATAGCTACCGGTACAGCCCTTAGCCTCGATGGAGAACTACTCCCTCCTCATGGGAGACAGCAGCGTTGATGAAGATGGCGGTGGTGTTGATGGAGAAGCCTTCCGGGGGCACTTCCCCGTCCCGGCGGCGTGCCGGAACAGAGACTCCTGTCCCCCAGATCTTGGCTTCGCGATGGCGGCGGCTCTGGAAGGTTTCTCGTACCGTGGCTTTTCCGTATCGAGGTTTTAGGTCGAGGGGCTTCTTATAGGCGAAGAGGCGGCGTCAGAGGGTCGAAGAGGCGGTGTCACCATAAGGCGGCGCGGCTAGGGCCTGGGCCGCGCCGGCCTACCTCCTGGGCCCCCTGTGGGTCCACTCTGGTGACTCTCGGGTGTTCTGGATGCTTCCGGGGATTCTAAGATGCTGGGCGTTGATTTCGTCCGATTCCGAGAATATTTCCTTACTAGGATTTCTGAAACCAAAAACAGCAGAAAACAGCAACTGGCCCTTCGGCATCTCGTCAATAGGTTAGTTCCGGAAAACGCATAAATATGACATAAAGTATGCATAAAACATGTAGATATCATCAATAATGTGGCATGGAACATAAGAAATTATCGATACTGATACGTCCAAAACGTATCTACTTTCCCGAACACTTTTGCTATTGTTTTGCCTCTAATTTGTGTATTTTGGATGCAACTAACACGGACTAACGCTGTTTTCAGCAGAACTGCTCTGGTGTCTCGTTTTTGTGCAGAAATCCAACTTTCGGGAAAAACCTCGGAATTTATGCAGAAGGCCCTATTTTCCCAGGAAACTAACGGAGCCAGAAGGGCAATTGAAGTGGAGGCCCGAGGGCCCCACACCATGGGGCGGCGCGGCCCAGGGGGGGCCCGCGCGGCCCTGTGGTGTGGCCCCCTCGGCCGGCCTCTGACGCCCTCCTTCGGACTACTTATTCGCCTCGACCTAAAAACGCCAGGAGAGAGGTCGAAGTCGCCAGAAACCCTCCAGAACGCCGCCACATCGCGAAACTCCGTCGCGGGAGCCAGAAGCCTCCGTTCTGGCACTCCGCCGGGATGGGGAATTGGAGGAGATCATCACCGCCATCACCGCCAACGCCTCTACATCAACCAGCCATGTTTCCCCCATCCATGTGTGAGTAATTCCCCCGCTGTAGGCCGAAGGGGATGGTAGGGATTGGATGAGATTGGTCATGTAATAGCATAAGATTGTTAGGGCATAGTGCCTAGTGTCCGTAGTTGGTACTTTGATGATATTGTTGCAACTTGTTATGCTTAATGCTTGTCACTAGGGCCCGAGTGCCATGATCTCAGATCTGAACATGTTATTGCTTCATCAAGATATTCATTGTTTATGGTCTTACCTATAAGTTGTATACACATGTCGCTGTCCGGAACCGATGGCCCCGAAGTGACAGAAATCGGGACAACCGGAGGGAATGGTAGCGATGTGAGGATCACATGTGTTCACGGAGTGTTAATGCTTTGCTCCGGTACTCTATTAAAAGGAGTACCTTAATATCCAGTAGTTTCCCTTGAGGCCCGGCTGCCACCGGCTGGTAGGACAAAAGATGTTGTGCAAGTTTCTCATTGCGAGCACGCACGACTATATATGGAACACATGCCTATTGATTGCTTTGTACTTGGACACCGTTTTATTATTATCTGCAAATGCCCTGCTATGATTGTTACATGAGTTTCTCTCATCCATGCAACGCCCGTCATCCGTCCCCGTGCCTACAGTATTTTAATCCTGCTGTTTACTAAAATCACTACCGCTGTCTCATTACTCGCTGCTGTTATTTCACTACTGCTACTGCTATAAACCTGTTACATTATCGATAAACCCTTGCGAGCAAGTCTGTTTCCAGGTGCAACTGAATTGACAACTCCGTTGTTAAGGCTTCCAAGTGTTCTTTGTCTCCCCTTGTGTCGAATCAATAAATTGGGTTTTACTTCCCTCGAAGACTGTTGCGATCCCCTATACTTGTGGGTCATCAAGACTATTTTCTGGCGCCGTTGCCGGGGAGCATAGCTTTATTTGGAAGTTCACTTGGATTAATATTGTTCGCTGCAAATTCTCCATCATGGGTAAACCTCGCGATACTAAGATCGCCATATTACCATCCACTACAAGAAAAGGTACAATTCTGAATACCTCCGCTACACTTGATTCACCATCTGTGATTGATAAACTTGTTTCACCGCCACATGCTTCGCATGCGGGTACTTCTGCTGAATCTGAACACTCTCATAATATTGATAATGTTTCTGCTGTGCTTGATGATAGTGGTTCATTGGGATCCTTTCTAGATGCTACAATTGCTAGGTCTAGACAAATTGAAAATACTGAAACTCCTAATGCTACTACACCTGTTAGTTCACCTGAACTTGATTATTTTAGTGATGATCCTGAGGAAGATTATGTGGAGCTTAATGATGATTTTATTGAAAAATGCAATGCTACTATCGATGCAAGAAAAATTAAAAAGTTGCTTGCAGAACATACTGTTAGATATAAACTGTCTCCTGATCCTAAATTTGCCACATCTCCTATAAACATTAGGGATAAAGATTATGATTTTTCTCTTGATCTATCTCATATAGCTATTGTTGAGAAAACACCTTTCTGTGGTACTGAAAAAGAAAGTACTGTTGAACACATGACTGAGTTATCTACTTTGAGTAGCTTGTTTTCTGATGATGTTAAGAAGCGTACTTACTTTGTTGCTAAAATATTTCCATTCTCATTAAAGGATGACGCTAAAACTTGGTATAATAGTTTGCCACCTAGTTCTATTAAAAGTCCAAAAGAATTGCTTGCTGTTTTCTTTCGGAAATATTTTCCTGCTAGTGCTCAACATGCTGCTTTGCAAAGAGTTTATAGTTTTGACTGTGGAGATGAAGAGAAATTGCCTGAGGCTTGGGCAAGATTTTGCTCTCTTATTAGAGCTCTGCCTGACCATGACTTAGAAAAGCATGAATTACTTGATATATTTTATAGTGGACTAACCATTGATTCTAGGGCATACCTGGATAGTTGTGCTGGTTGTGTTTTCAGGAAAAGAACTCCAGACGACGCTGAAGAATTATTGGCTAAAATAGGCCGGAATTATGATGATTGGAATACGCCTGAACCAACTCCAATGCCAATAGTGAAGAAGAGGGGTTTAATTAAATTGAATGATGAAGATATGAGGGAAGCCAAGAAGTCTCTCAAGGAGAAAGGTATTAAATCTGAAGATGTGAAGAATCTACCTCCTATAGAAGATATATGTGAGATAATTCCCCCTTCACCCATGATTGAGGTAAACTCCCTTCAACGCTTTACTAGGGAAGATATTCCGTATTCGAAACCTCCTGCACAATGCTTAGATGAGTTTGATAATTATATTGTTAAGCAAGAAAATTTTAATATGAGAGTAGAGAATCATTTAATGGAAAATTCTCAAGCTATTAGTGAATTGCTTGGTATTGTGGAGAGAACCTCCAATGATGTTAAGATGCTTGTTAAACATTTTCAAATGATTCAAACTCAAATTGATCAACTCACTAAAGTGCAAAATGACTTGTTAGGGAATAATTCTAAAGAGAAACATGCTTATGAAGTAACAACTAGAGGCGGTGTCTCTACCCAGGATCCTCTATATCCTGAAGGGCATCCCAAAAGAGTTGAACAAGATTCTCAACGCATTGAACCTAGTGCTCATTCTAGGAAGAAAAAGAAGAAGAAACATAAAAATGTTGTAGAATCCTCTGAACCTGTTAATGATCCTAATAGTATTTCTATTTCTGATGCTGAAACTGAAAGTGGTAATGAACATGATAATGATAAAGATAATGATAAGAATGGTACTCCTGATAAAGAAGAGGTTGAAGAAGAACCTGAAAAGCATGCTAAAAATAAAAAGTACACTAAAGAAGATTTTATTGCTGAGAAACATGGTAATGAAAGAGAACCTTGGGTGCAAAAGCAAATGCCTTTTCCTGCTAAGAAACTAAAATCAAAGGAAGAAGAACACTATAATAAATTTTGCGATTGGATGAAACCTTTATTCTTGCAAATCCCTTTGACTGATGCTATTAAATTGCCTCCTTATTCAAAGTATATGAAAGATATTGTTACTAACAAAAGGAAAATCCCCAATGAGGAAATTTCCACTATGCTTGCTAATTACTCTTTCAATGGCAAAAATTCCAAAGAAGTTGGGCGACCCAGGTATACCTACTATTCCTTGTTCTATCAAGAATAATTATGTTAAAACTGCTCTATGTGACTTGGGAGCTGGTGTTAGTGTTATGCCTTTTTCTCTTTATAAGAGACTTTACCTAGATAAGTTGATACCTACTGATATATCTTTGCAAATGGCTGATAAATCTACTGCTATTCCTGTTGGTATATGTGAGAATGTTCCTGTTCAAGTTACTACTAACTGCTTGATATTAACTGATTTTGTTGTGTTGGAAATGCCTGAAGATGATAATATGTCTATTATTCTTGGGAGGCCTTTTCTTAACACCGCAGGGGCTGTTATTGATTGCAATAGAGGAAAGGTTACTTTCAGTGTTGATGATAGGGAGCATACCGTTTATTTTCCCAAGAGGATTGAGAAGGCATGTGGAGTTAATACTATTTCTAATGTGAGAACTATCAAAGTGGGAACTATTGATTGTCCTATATATGAGCCTAAGGAAGAATATCAAACTCTCGTGATTGGATCCATATCAATACAATTCAAGGTAACATGATTGATTTGAGGTTTATTTCTTCTTATGCTATGAAAAGGTTATTTGGTGACAAGACTTGATCAACCTTGTTAACGGATACTTTTTATATGCATAGAGAGGTAAACAACATATCTTTCTTCCTCCACTTGCTCTAGTTGCTGTAGCATTTTTAATTTGCAAAGTTCTTTAGTTATTTGAAGATTTCGAAATTTTTCCTGGCCAGTAATAATAAACTAAATACCCAGAAATGTGCGTTTTTCAAAGTTTTCAAAAATTCACAAAAATTATACCGTTGGTCTTATTTTTCGACGAGGCACCTGGGAGTGCCAGAGGATGACCTGTGGGGCACCAGAGGGCGCCACACCACTGGCCGGCGCGGCCAAGGAGGTGGCCGCGCCACCATGTGGTGTGGGCTCCCCTCTGCCCCACTTTGTCATCTCTTTCGCCCAGAACAGTCTCTCTCCCGAAAAAACTCGTACCAAGTTCATCTCTCTCGCGTTTTTGCTCCAGAGCTCCAGATTTTTCGATCTCTTTGCTCAGCCCAGATTTCTGTCTGAAATTTGGCACATTTGCTCTTCGGTATGTGACTCCTCCACCCATCCAAGTAGAATTTCGTTTGGTTGAGTATATCTTGAATATTTTGCTGCTGTAGGTAACATGTTTAGTGAGCTTGCATGCTTGTTCTAAGTGGTAGAAACTAGTTTTGATGCATGATTAGTACTCTAGCAAGTTCCTATGGTAGTTTCCCTCAATTATTTGTCACCAAATCAAATTTCTATATTGGTTGTTGAAATTTCAGAAAATGGAGTGGAATAGATATCACTTGAACCAGCAAGAATTGGAAGTCCAACAAGTTATGATGGTCAATCGCGAAGAGGGAGTATACCCCTCTTACTACCCGTGCGCGGATTTCATGAGAAGCGCGGGGATATTTGAAGATGTTCAAACTCTAATTTCTCGTGCAGGGCTGAGTGACTTTGTTGAAGGAGAGCCAAGACAATATGTGAAATTAACTATGTCTTTTGTGCAGGACTTCAAGTTCAATTGGTCGCGATCTAACCCCACGGTCCAGTATAAAATTTACAATAAAGCTGTCAACTTGCCATTTAGTGCTTTTTGTGCAGCAATTAGAGTACCGCAATGGGGATCATGTGAGAAGATAAAGGGATCGCCGCAAGAACTCTCGGATCTCTACAAGATGATTTGCGATGGAAGGAGTTTCTCAGGTGAAAGTGGTAAAATCACTAGTATTCAACTCCCGGCTATCCGCTACTTTGCCTATTTTATTACCAAGTGTGTTCTCGCTAAAAGGATTGGTGGTAAACTTTCTATCCCGGATTTGGCTTTTCTAGCTGCAGCACTGCAAAATAGTAGGTCTTATAATTTGGGGGCATTAATAGCTTATAGACTTGCTACTAACCGTGAGAAAGGTGGAATTTGTGGAGGTCTCATCGCCTCTCGTTTATTAGCTTTTCATAATGTAGAACCTCATCATGTTGATATTCCGTTCCCCATAGAAAAACTTGATATAGCCTCTATGATTAAACATGAATTTGTTTCAGATTCCTCCAACTTGGGTAACCTGTATTATAAGATGATATTTTATAAGAAAGTTTGGAGAATAACTAAGAAAACTGAGAAACTAGTAAGATTGCTCATACTGTTTTGTCTAACCTTGATTCCAGGGGAGATTGGTCGGTTACAGAAGGTGCACTGGATGCACACATAGAGAGAGGAGGTCAACATGCAAGAGACGACACGGAGGTCGAGGAGCACCTCGACTCATCATCCGATGCAGCAAGTTCCTCACATCAACACGGTGGATATGCGGAGCCTCCACGCTTTTCTTCTGCGCAGGAGCTTTACTATGACTACTCCATGGACTACCCACCGGCGAGGAACAACGACCCTCGTTGGGGTTGAACTCCACTTAGGCCAAAGGCCTAAGCTTGGGGGGGAGGTATACCAGCGTCACTCATTCTTTGCATATTATGATTGCTGGATACTTGTACATACTTGTTTTGTTCGCTTGAGTGGTTTTCTAATGAGAGGAAGATGATATTTGGGGAAGTGCTGCCTGAAAACAGATTCTGGAACGTTACTGTAAAAATCGTCAAAAATAGCCAGAGCATCATTTTAAGTTGCCAATTTTTGTGCAGGTTCCCCAGGTTATTATCTAACTTTCATTAGTTGAACACTTTTCGATCTGAGCAACGTAAGATTTTTGTTAAAATCGATTTCTGTACTGCTGACAGGTTTTGGCAGATTTCTGTCATCCTGCTTTTCTGTGTTTCTTTTAGTTTGCTATTTCTTGTTTTTGCTTTGTTTCCTTCCCAAAACACAAAAAGACCAAAAATATTTCTGTTATTTCTCTTCACCATTTGTTTGCTTTGGTTTCTTGCATTTGTTTCACTTTATTTGCTATTGCTAGTTTGCTATAAGAAAACCCAAAAAGATTTTGCTTTGTTTGCTTGTTTCCTCTTGTTCTTATTTGCAAATTGAAAACACCAAAAATATTTGCTGTTCTTCTTTGGTTTGTAAAGTTCTTTTTGAGTTCAATGGTCTTCGGTGGCTGGAGCGTGGTTTTCATTTCATATTATCCAAGCTGCACAAGTGAAAAGGCAATAATGACGATCTACGACAATCTGATTGTGGTGAGAGGCTGGTATGAACTCTATTTGTTTTCATTTTTGTACATATACTCATCCATATGAGCATGCTTAGTTGGTTCATGTGAGGTATATGTTATTTAAGAAAGTCTAGTAGTTTATGATCTCTCATGTTTAGCTCCAATCTATTAATATGAGTAGCATGTCATGGATGTTTGCTTGCATTGTTTTATTCATAAGTAAGTATGGCATTGTGGTATCCTCCTCTGAATAATTCATTTATATCGACTTGGCACATGCTCACGCATGCATATGACTGAACAAAAAGTCAATTAAGCCTCGATGATCTATATTGCTTCAGAGTTCTTGTATCACTTTTATGCCTCCGTTAATTTATTTTGCCGCAAGCATGATTATGACAGTTACTGCTCTCTTGATTTGTCGCTCCCTAGTCTATTGCTAGCCTTCACTTGTACTGAGCGGGAACGCTGCTCGTGCTTCCAAACACATGAAAACCAAGTTATTCCAGAGTGTCCACCATAAATACCTATGCATGGCATTTCAAACCATTCCAAGTAAATTCTCATGTGCTACCTTTAAAACCTTCAAAATGCTTCTCAATTTGTGTTTATGTTTCATAGCTCATGAGGAAGTATGTGGTGTTTAGCTTTCAACCTTGTCATTTACTTTTGACGGACTCTCATATGGACTAGTGGCACATCCGCTTATCCAATAATTTTGCAAAAAGAGCTGGCAATGGGATTCCCAGTCCCGAATTAATTAACTTAAATAGACACTCCTCCATGGTTTGTGATTGTTGGACGGCACCCGAAGGATTCGGTTAGCCATGGCTTGTGTAAGCAAAGGTTGGGGGAGTGTCATCATCATAATAAAACTAAAATAAAAAGGCACTCCTTCATGGTATGAGATTGTTGGCATGCACCCGAGGATTCGGTTAGCCATGGTTTGTGAAAGAAAGGTTGGAAGGAGTGCCAAATAAATATGCAATAATTCATGGGAGCCGCTCTTGAAAGTCCGGTTGGCGAGGTAGTTAGTGTACCCATTACCATTCGTTGACAACAACAAACACCTCTCAAAATAATTTTACTCCTGTCTTTATAAAAATGAAAAGCTCTAGCGCATGTTAATCCCTGCTTCCCTCTGCGAAGGGTCAATCTTTTACTTTTATGTTGTGTCTCCATTATTTCTTTGAGCACTATCTTGAGAGCACAACTGTCATTCTTAGTATAATATGCTTGTCTCAAAATATGATTGATTGTGGTATAACTTTGATGCATTTATCTTTTGACAATCACTACTTCTAGTCTTTCTATGAACTCCAGAGGTGCCCGGGCATTTATGTTTTGCCAATCAAATATAGGCAAGCGAGATACCACTTTATCATACTCTCTTATGAACATCGCAATCCTGCTTATATACATGATTCATGATGCTTATTATCAATTGTTGGTACCTCTTCATGATTGACATAGCTGTTAGATGATCTTATTTGCATGTATCTCATTATGAACTGTTTAAGTATTAGCCATTGCATGAGAATATATACATCATATGAGCAAATGTGTTCGTGAAAGTTCTTTTATCGCTCAGTTGTTAACTGAATTGCTTGAGGACAAGCAATAAGCTAAGCTTGGGGGGAGTTGATACGTCCAAAACGTATCTACTTTCCCGAACACTTTTGCTATTGTTTTGCCTCTAATTTGTGTATTTTGGATGCAACTAACACGGACTAACGCTGTTTTCGGCAGAACTGCTCGTGTCTGCTTTTTGAGCAGAAATCCAACTTTCGGGAAAAACCTCGGAATTTATGCAGAAGGCCCTATTTTCCCAGAAACTAACGGAGCAGAAGGGCAATTGAAGTGGAGGCCCGAGGGCCCATCACCATGGGGCGGCGCGGCCCAGGGGGGGCCCGCGCGGCCCTGTGGTGTGGCCCCCTCGGCCGGCCTCTGACGCCCTCCTTCGGACTACTTATTCGCCTCGACCTAAAAACGCCAGGAGAGAGGTCGAAGTCGCCAGAAACCCTCCAGAACGCCGCCACATCGCGAAACTCCGTCGCGGGAGCCAGAAGCCTCCGTTCTGGCACTCCGCCGGGACGGGGAATTGGAGGAGATCATCACCGCCATCACCGCCAACGCCTCTACATCAACCAGCCATGTTTCCCCCATCCATGTGTGAGTAATTCCTCCGCTGTAGGCCGAAGGGGATGGTAGGGATTGGATGAGATTGGTCATGTAATAGCATAAGATTGTTAGGGCATAGTGCCTAGTGTCCGTAGTTGGTACTTTGATGATATTGTTGCAACTTGTTATGCTTAATGCTTGTCACTAGGGCCCGAGTGCCATGATCTCAGATCTGAACATGTTATTGCTTCATCAAGATATTCATTGTTTATGGTCTTACCTATAAGTTGTATACACATGTCGCTGTCCGGAACCGATGGCCCCGAAGTGACAGAAATCGGGACAACCGGAGGGAATGGTAGCGATGTGAGGATCACATGTGTTCACGGAGTGTTAATGCTTTGCTCCGGTACTCTATTAAAAGGAGTACCTTAATATCCAGTAGTTTCCCTTGAGGCCCGGCTGCCACCGGCTGGTAGGACAAAAGATGTTGTGCAAGTTTCTCATTGCGAGCACGCACGACTATATATGGAACACATGCCTATTGATTGCTTTGTACTTGGACACCGTTTTATTATTATCTGCAAATGCCCTGCTATGATTGTTACATGAGTTTCTCTCATCCATGCAACGCCCGTCATCCGTCCCCGTGCCTACAGTATTTTAATCCTGCTGTTTACTAAAATCACTACTGCTGTCTCTGTTACTCTGCTGTTATTTCACTATCGCTATTGCTATAAACACATTACTACGATAAACCCTTGCGAGCAAGTCTGTTTCCAGGTGCAACTGAATTGACAACTCCGTTGTTAAGGCTTCCAAGTGTTCTTTGTCTCCCCTTGTGTCGAATCAATAAATTGGGTTTTACTTCCCTCGAAGACTGTTGCGATCCCCTATACTTGTGGGTCATCAGATATGTCGGAGACGTATCAGCATCCCCAAGCTTAGTTTCTGCTCGTCCCGAGCAGATAAACGATAACAAAGATAATTTCTGGAGTGACATTCCATCATAACCTTGATCATACTATCGTAAGCATATGTAATGAATGCAGCGATCAAAACAATGGTAATGACATGAGTAAACAACTGAATCATAAAGCAAAGACTTTTCATGAATAGTACTTTCAAGACAAGCATCAATAAGCCTTGCATAAGAGTTAACTCATAAAGCAATAAATTCATAGTAAAGGCATTGAAGCAACACAATGGAAGATTAAGTTTCAGCGGTTGCTTTCAACTTGTAACATGTATATCTCATGGATAGTTGTCAATGCAAAGCAATATAACAAGTGCAATATGCAAGTATGTAGGAATCAATGCATAGTTCACACAATTGTTTGCTTCTTGAGATGGAGAGAAATGGGTAAACTGACTCAACATAAAAGTAGAAGAATGGCCCTTCGCAGAGGGAAGCATTGATTGCTATATTTGTGCTAGAGCTTTGATTTTGAAAACAAGAAACAATTTTGTCAACAGTAGTAATAAAGCATATGCATCATGTAAATTATATCCTACAAGTTGCAAGTCTCATGCATAGTATACTAATAGTGCCCGCACCTTGTCCTAATTAGCTCGGATTACCGGGATTATCGCAATGCACATGTTTTAACCAAGTGTCACAAAGGGGTACCTCTATGCCGCCTGTACAAAGGTCTAAGGAGAAAGCTCGCATTGGATTTCTCGCTATTGATTATTCTCAACTTAGACATCCATACCGGGACAACATAGACAACAGATAATGGACTCCTCTTTTATGCATAAGAATTCAACAACAATTAATTTTCTCATATGAGATTGAGGATATTTGTCCAAAACTGAAACTTCCACCATGATTCATGGCTTTAGTTAGCGGCCCAATGTTCTTCTCTAACAATATGCATGCTCTAACCATTAAATAAGTGGTAAATCACCCTTACTTCAGACAAGACGGACATGCATAGCAACTCACATGATATTCAACAAAGAGTAGTTGATGGCGTCCCCAGGAACATGGTTATCGCACAACAAGCAACTTATAAGAAATAAAATGCATAAGTACATATTCAATACCACAATAGTTTTTAGGCTATTTGTCCCATGAGCTATATATTGCAAAGGTAAAGAATGGAAATTTTAAAGGTAGCACTCAAGCAATTTACTTTGGAATGGCGGAGAAATACCATGTAGTAGGTAGGTATGGTGGACACAAATGGCATAGTGGTTGGCTCAAGGATTTTGGATGCATGAGAAGTATTCCCTCTCGATACAAGGTTTAGGCTAGCAAGGCTATTTGAAACAAACACAAGGATGAAGTGGTGCAGCAAAACTCACATAAAAGACATATTGTAAACATTATAAGACTCTACACCGTCTTCCTTGTTGTTCAAACTCAATACTAGAAATTATCTAGACCTTAGAGAGACCAATTATGCAAACCAAATTTTAGCAAGCTCTATGTAGTTATTCATTAATAGGTGCAAAGTATATGATGTAAGAGCTTAATCATGAGCACAACAATTGCCAAGTATCACATTATTCAAGACATTTAAGCAATTACTACATGTATGATTTTCCGATTCCAACCATATAACAATTAACGAAGCAGTTTCAACCTTCGCCATGAAAATTAAAAGCTAAGAACACATGTGTTCTTATGAACCAGCGGAGCGTGTCTCTCTCCCACACAAGTATTTATTCAGAGAATGAAAATAACAAAACGAAAATAAAAGCAAACAGACGCTCCAAGTAAAGTACATAAGATGTGACCGAATAAAAATATAGTTTCAAGAGAAGGAACCTGATAATTTGTCGATGAAGAAGGGGATGCCTTGGGCATCCCCAAGCTTAGATGCTTGAGTCTTCTTGAAATATGCAGGGATGGACCACCGGGGCATCCCCAAGCTTAGACTTTTCACTCTTCTTGATCGTAGTATATCATCCTCCTCTCTTGACCCTTGAAAACTTCCTCCACACCAAACTCGAAACAAACTCATTAGAGGGTTAGTGCATAATCAAAAAATCACATGTTCAGAGGTGACACAATCATTCTTAACACTTCTGAACATTGCCCAAAGCTACTGGAAGTTAATGGAACAAAGAAATCCATCCCACATAGCAAAAGAAGCAATGCGAAATAAAAGGCAGAATCTGTCAAAACAAAACTGTCCGTAAAGACGAATTTTAAATAGGCACCAGACTTGCTCAAATGAAAATGCTCGAATTGAATGAAAGTTGCGTACATATCTGAGGATCACTCACGTAAATTGGCATAATTTTCTGAGTTACCTACAGAGAATTTTGCCCAGATTCGTGACAGCAAAGAAATCTGTTTCTGCGCAGTAATCCAAATCTAGTATGAACCTTACTATCAACGACTTTACTTGGCACAACAATGCAACAAAATAAAGATAAGGAGAGGTTGTTACAGTAGTAACAACTTTCAAGACACAAATATAAAACAAAAGTACTGTAGCAAAATAAACACATGGGTTATCTCCCAAGAAGTGCTTTCTTTATAGCCATTAAGATGGGCTCAACAGTTTTAATGATGCACTCATAAAGATGAGAGTTGAAGAAAAAGAGAGCATCAAGAAGCAAATTCAAAATACATTTAAGCCTAACATGCTTCCTATGAAAAGGAATCTTGTACACAAATAAATTCATGAAGAGCAAAGTGACAAGATCAGGAAGATAAAACAAGTGTAGTTTCAAAAATTTCAGCACATAGAGAGGTGTTTTAGTAACATGAAAATTTCTACAACCATATTTTCCTCTCTCATAATAACTTTCAGTAGCAACATGAGCAAACTCAACAATATAACTATCACATAAAGCATTCTTATCATTAGTCTCATGCATAAAATTATTACTCCCCACATAAGCATAATCAATTTTATTAGTAATAGTGGGAGCAAATTCAACAAGGTAGCTGTCATTATTATTCTCATCATCAAATATAGGAGGCATATTGTATTCATAATCAAATTTATCCTCCATAACAGGTGGTACTAAAAGACTACTATCATTATAATCATCATAAATAGGAGGTAAAGTATCATCAAAGTAAATTTCCTCCTCAATGCCCGGGGGACTAAAAAGATCATACTCATCAAAACCAGCTTCCCCAAGCTTAGAATTTTCCATATCATTAACAACAATAGTATTCAATGTGTTCATGCTAATATGTTCCATGGGTTTTTTAATTTTCGGATCAAACCATCCATGTCTTAAATTAGGAAATAGAATAAGAAGCTCATTGTTGTCCATTATGCCTTACTAGTGTAAACAAGAAACAAAATGATGCAATTGCAGGATCTAAAGGAAATAGCTTCGAGCACAAACACAATGGCGCCAGAAAAGTACTGTTACCTGGAACCGGAGTATGAGTGCCTTTTACCTTTCCTCCCCGGCAACGGCGCCAGAAAAGTGCTTGATGTCTACGGGAGCTTCTATTCTTGTAGACAGTGTTGGGCCTCCAAGAGCAGAGGTTTGTAGAACAGCAGCAAGTTTCCCTTAAGTGGATCACCCAAGGTTTATCGATCTCAGGGAGGAAGAGGTCAAAGATATCCCTCTCATGCAACCCTGCAACCACAAAGCAAGAAGTCTCTTGTGTCCCCAACACACCTAATAGGTGCACTAGTTCGGCGAAGAGATAGTGAAATACAGGTGGTATGAATAAGTATGAGCAGTAGCAACAGTGCCAGAAAAGTGCTTTGCTATCCAGGACTGGCGGGTGGATGATGGTGGTAATATTGCAGGCAGTAGAAACGCAGTAAAATAGTAAACAAGCAGCGATAGCAGTATTTAGGAACAAGGCCTAGGGATTATACTTTCACTAGTGGACACTCTCAACATTGATCACATAAATAAATAGATAGATGCTAGACTCTACACCCTCTTGTTGGATGATAAACACCACTAATTGTGTAGGATTACACGAACCCTCAATGCCGGAGTTAACAAGCTCCACAATATTCGATATTCATGTTTAAATAACCTTAGAGTGCACGACAGATCAACATAACCAAATAGATCACATCAATACCATCATAGTAATAGTTAACTTCATAATCTACAAGAGATCACAATCATAAACTACGCCAAGTACTACATGATGCACACACTGCCACCTTTACACCATGCAGGAGGAATAGAGTACTTTAATAACATCACTAGAGTAGCACATAGATGAATAGTGATACAAAACTCATATAAATCTCAATCATGTAAGGCAGCTCATGAGATCATTGTATTGAAGTACATAGGAGAGAGATTAACCACATAGCTACCGGTACAGCCCTTAGCCTCGATGGAGAACTACTCCCTCCTCATGGGAGACAGCAGCGTTGATGAAGATGGCGGTGGTGTTGATGGAGAAGCCTTCCGGGGGCACTTCCCCGTCCCGGCGGCGTGCCGGAACAGAGACTCCTGTCCCCCAGATCTTGGCTTCGCGATGGCGGCGGCTCTGGAAGGTTTCTCGTACCGTGGCTTTTTCGTATCGAGGTTTTAGGTCGAGGGGCTTCTTATAGGCGAAGAGGCGGCGTCAGAGGGTCGAAGAGGCGGTGTCACCATAAGGCGGCGCGGCTAGGGCCTGGGCCGCGCCGGCCTACCTCCTGGGCCCCCTGTGGGTCCACTCTGGTGACTCTCGGGTGTTCTGGATGCTTCCGGGGATTCTAAGATGCTGGGCGTTGATTTCGTCCGATTCTGAGAATATTTCCTTACTAGGATTTCTGAAACCAAAAGCAGCAGAAAACAGCAACTGGCCCTTCGGCATCTCGTCAATAGGTTAGTTCCGGAAAACGCATAAATATGACATAAAGTATGCATAAAACATGTAGATATCATCAATAATGTGGCATGGAACATAAGAAATTATCGATACGTCGGAGACGTATCATTCTCCTGCGCCACCTCCTGTCTCCAGCTCTCAGGGCGAGCTGGCTCGCCGCGCCGCCCAGCCAACCATTGACGACCTTTCCGTGCACTGCCGTCCTCTAAGACTAGCAGCCGAAGCCGACGGGACTACGCCTGAGGGACCAGCAACATGAGCCAGTGGGGGCGTGCCTGAGGTTGTCATCATCGACGCGAGCGCAAAGGATGCGCCACCAGCGCCAGAGCCTTCTGCTGCCACCGGCTCGGCGGGTTAGGCTGCACCGCCTCCGGCTTCAGAGCCGTCTAGATAGGAGCTAGCGCGTCCGTTCGATGTGGATGCCAGGGCGTTGGTCAAGGCCAAGGACCCGGCGAAGGAGCTGCTGGTGAGCCTCCACGTGTCTCCGGCCGCCTCGCTTGTGAACGTTGTGTCTGCCCCCGACTCCAGCCTCGGCTCAGCCGGCACCATGGAGAAGGCATGGCGCGATGCTGACGTGCACGAGGTGACGAGCTGGGACGGGAGCAGGGGGAATGCCCTTATGGAGATGTTTTTCTCGGACTTCCATGCCTTCGCCAAGGCCAGCGCCGCCGAAGCCTACAACCGCCTAACACCGGTTGAGAAGGTTAACAGGGTAAGTCCTTTGTCTATTTCTTGCAATTTGGTATTGTCTTGGTAGCCCTCCGAGGTGCAAGCCGGCTGCTGCATGGCCGGCTTGGGTTTCGTTCATGTTCTGACTTCCGGCTTTTTCCACAGTCGGTTACGCAGAAGCGGACCGCCCTGTACAACCGACTTGTGGCCAGCTACCAAAAGTCGAAAGGTGAGCGTGCCGACATGGCCCGCGAGCTAGAGGTTGCCCGAGGTAAGACTCCTTTCCTTGTGAATGTCTTTTTTCTTAGGTTTAGCCGGCTGACGACTTTGGTTTTGCCGTCTTGCAACTGCCGCTGCCCGAGTCCCTCAGTTGGAGGAGGACCTTCGCGCCGCCCGTGCGCAGTGCGCCGAGAGCGAGAAGGCGGTCAAGGCTATGGCTGCCAAGGCGCAGGAGACCGAAGGGGAGCTGGCGCGCCTGCGCTGGCTCGAGGCCAACCATCTCGCCGACCTTGACTCCATCAAATAGGTTGAGCAGGAGAAAGTGGACGACCTCAACAGGCGGCTGGACGAAGTGGACAGGCAGTGCCGTAAGCTTCGCGAGGAGGTGAGCTCCAAGTCCGAGGAGCTGACGGCCACGGCCAAGCGCCGGGTGGCGGAAATCAGCGCGCTCGACCGCGGTTTGGTGGGCAACTTGTTTTTTACCACTTTTCTTCTGTCCCTTTCCGGCTTCTGGCTGTCGGCTGCCAGCATGATTATCTGTTGGTAGCCGGTAGCTGGAAAAACTTTGAACATTTCCCGGCTTCCGGCTAGCGGCGGGCGGCGTTTGCACGCCGGTTGCCGCTAGTCTTTTTGGCTACAACATCTCCATCTTCAGGCAGGTGGCAGGCGGTGTTTTCTCGCCAGCTGCCGCCAGGCTTTGCTTTTAACTTCGATGATCTCCATCTTTAGGCTGGTGGCAGGCGGCGTTTTCTCGTCGGCTGCCGCCAGGCTTTGTTTTTAACTTTGAAATTTTGCATTTTTCTGTCCTTTCCCTGGCTTGCGGTTGATACCGCTGGCAGGGACCTGCTAGCTGATGTCAGCCGGATTTTACGGGCTTTTAACATATCTCTTTTGCAGCGGCTTTTCCCGAGGCGCAGCAGGCGGCGCTAGATGCGGCCAGCAGGGCGCGAGATGCCCGTCGGTAAGCTACCGGCGAGGAGATCTCGCCTCAATTCTCCATGGACGACTACCTGGCCTCCATGGCCACCCGCGTCGAGCCGATCACCATGATGGGCTACGAGCTTCGGCAGGCGGCAGAGGAGCTGTACTGGCAGCTGTGGCCGACGGAGACGCTGCCGGGTGATCTCGCCAACTTGATTAAGTGGCTCGAGAACGCGCCCGACCGTCTGCTCGACTGGAAGGAGTCGGCAGCGCGCGCTGGGGCTGACATGGCCCTCTCCTTCATTCTCTCTTGGTATGACGAGGTGGACCTCAACCAGCTGGAGAACCGGCGAGCTAGCGTGGAGGATTCGCTTAGCGCGGAGACCAAAACCTTCTGGCTTGCCCGGGCCTACGCCATCACTGACTTCGTCAACAATAACGTCTTCGTTAAGGACCCGAATCCACCTGAAGAGGAGGAGGAGGAGGCCGAAGACGAAGACATGGCAGACGCAGAGGCCACGCCAGAAGCGGATCCTGCAGCCGGCTCCAATGCTCCCCCGGCTGGTCCTCCTCCAGCTGGTGCTTAGACTTGCCTGCTTATTTATTTACTTTTTCCAAGACAATCGTTAAATCCCCGAAATGCCAGGTGTAGGTGTAAGACAATATTATTATCCCTTTTTTATGAAGTCACACTTTAATGTGTTTGTTAATCATTTTGTGCTCCGACTCGTTTTCCCCCTGTCCGTTTGCTTTTTCTCATCCGCCCCACTCTTTGGCTTTGCTCTTGCCGACCATACAGCCGGGTTGCGGTCTGTAGCCGAATCAAGAGCGGGCCGCTGGGTGAGGCCGATAATACTTCAGTCGAATGAGCCGAGTTGAACGTGTTGGTGCTTTTATGAAAATTTGGACAAGGGTCGAGTCGCTTTTACTCTTTCCCTTAGTCGTTTTTCGTGTGCCGGCTCCTTAAGCATCTGCTCCCGTGAGTCGGTCAACCGAGTTGCGGTCTGCTGCTGGTTCGGGAGCTGGCTGTCTGGAAGCCGGATCACGGTACTAATCCAACCGAGTGAGAGTTTTCAAGCCAATCGGCGAAAGCAGCAAAGTACGCGAAAAAATCGTTGGTACCAGGCGCATTCGGCGCAAGCTTTTTTCATTAGCATAGGTTACAAAAGGGATATAAGGGATACATATATTCCTCTCCTCAAGTGTAAAATGGGCGGAGCAAGTTGACATTCCAGGGACGTTTAGTCTCCTCGTCACCCCTGTCCGGCTTGTTTTTCTTGTCCTCTTGGGCATCTATGAGATAGTAGGAATCTTTTCCCACCGCCTTGCTCACGATGAAGGTACATTCCCATGGGGATGAAAGTTTATGCTGTCCGGCTGTCCGCTAGATCAGCCGGAGCACTAGGTCTCCTTCTCGGAATGCTAAGGGCTGGACCTTCCGACTGTGATAGCGTCGGAGGCTTTGCTGGTAAATGGTGGATCTGGACATGGCCAGCAGTCGGGCCTCTTCGACCAAGTCGACTCCATCTTCACGAGCTTCCTTGGCTTCGGCTTCAGTGCATAACTTGATTCTTGGTGCGTCGTGCTCGATATCAGTCGACAGGATGGCTTCGACCCGTATAAGAGGAAGAATGGTGTGAAGCAGACGGAGCGGTTTGGCATGGTGCGCAGGCTCCAGAGCACATTGGGCAGTTCTTCGAACCAGCAGCCGGCTGCTCGCTCGAGAGGCTCCACCAGCCGGGGCCGAATGTCGGCTAGGATCAAGTCGTTGGCTTTCTCCACCTGTCCATTGGACTCCGGATGCACCACGGACACTAAGTCCATCTGGATTCGCATTTCCTTGCAATAGCAAGAGAAGATGCCTTGGGAAAAGTTGATGCCGTTGTCGGTGATGATGCTATGGGGATAGCCGTATCTTACAATAATCTCCTTGAGGAATTGATGGCTGTGGAGCCGTCCAGCTTCTTTATCGGATTTGGCTGACAAGCCCCCGGGTTTGGCTGACAAGCCCCCGGGTTTGGCTGAGAAGCCCCCGGGTTCGGCTGAGAAGCCCCCGAGTTTGGCTGATAAGCCCCCGGGTTTGGCTGACAAGCCCCCGGGTTCGGCTGTGGAGCCAGCGGGTTCGGCTGAGAAGCCCCCGACTTAGGCTGTGAAGCCCCCGGGTTTGACTGAGAAGCCCCCGGGTCAGCCGGCACGAATATGGAATCCGAGTCCGGTGACGGTGTGATGGACAGCTTCCGCAAATGCTCCAGGGCAACACCTGGTGGGATTGCTTGTCGGGTTGAGCCTATCTTTTATAGGGCGTCAGCTGCCTCGTTGTTTGCTCGTGGGACATGATGGAATTCACGGCCGTCGAAGAAGCCGGATAGCTGCTGGACGTGGAGGCGGTATGACGCCATGTTGGCATCCTTCGCATCCCAGTCGCCAGATGCTTGCTATATAACCAAGCCAGAGTCTCCGAAGCAAAGAATACGACACACGCCAATCTCCTTGGCCACCTTGAGCCCATGAATGAGCGCTTCGTACTCCGCCACATTATTGGATGCGGTGAAGTGGATTTGCAGGACGTAGTCCAGCCGGTCTCCTCTTGGGGAGGTGATGACGATGCCGGCTCCCAAGCCGGTGCGCATCTTCGAGCCGTCGAAGTGCATCTTCCAGTGCGTGGAGTCAAACACAGGCGGCAGGTACTGCATCTCGGCCCATTCGATGAAGAAGTCGGCTAGGATCTGCGACTTGATGGCCGTCCTTGCCTCATAGAGGATGGAATGGGCCGCTAGCTCCAGGGCCTACTTCGCAACCCGGCCATTGGCGTCCTTGCTGCCAATGATTTCTGCCAAGGGCGCGGTGCACACCACCTTGATGGGATGCTCTTGGAAGTAGTGCTTGAGATTCTTGGCCACCATGTATACGCCATAGGTGACCTTCTGGTAGTGGGGGTAGTTTTTCTTTGACTGGGAGAGCACCTCGCTGAGGTAATAGACTGGGCGCTGAACCGGCTGCTCCTTGCCCTCTTCTTTGCGCTCCACCACTAGGACAACACTCACCACTCGATTGGTGGCTATGATGTACAACATCATCAGCTTCTTTGAAGCTGGCGATGCCAGGACGGGTGCGGTTGCCAACACGCGCTTCAAGTCACGGAAGGCTTCGTCCGCCTGCGATGACCAGACAAATGTGTCCGATTTCTTGAGCAACTGGTATAGGGGCAGTACCTTCTCCACCAGCCAGCTGACGAAGCGGCTCAAGGAGGCCAGGCAACCGGTGAACTTCTGGACATCCTTGAGGCACTGCGGAAGTTCCATCTTCTCGAGGGCACTGATCTTCTCCGGGTTGGCTTCAATCCCTTGCTGAGAGACGAGGTAGCCAAGGAGTTGGCCGGCTGGCACGCCGAAGGTGCACTTGGCCGGGTTGAGCTTCATCCAAAATCTTCGCAAATTGGTGAAGGTCTCTCTCAGGTCATCAAGGGGGGTACGCTTGTCCTTGGTTTTTACAATGACATCATCCACATATGTGTGAACATTTCTGCCGATTCACTCTTGTAAGCACTTTTGCATGCACATTTGATAGGTGGCGCCTGCATTTTTCAAGCCGAATGGCATAGTCGTATAGCAATACGCCTCGTACGGGGTAATGAACGAGGTCTTTATCTGATCAGCCGGATTCAAAGGAATCTGGTGGTAGCCTGAGTAGGCATCTAAGAAAGACAACAGTTCACAGCCGACAGTCGAATCTATGACTTGATCTATGCGCGGCAGGGGGAAGGGGTCCTTTGGGCATGCCTTGTTCAGGCTGGTGTAGTCGATACACATGCGCCAGGAGCTGTTCTTCTTCAAAACCAGGACCGGGTTCGCCAACCAGTCCGGGTGCAGCACTTCCATGATGAAGCTGGCTGCGAGGGGCCGGGCGATCTCTTCACTGATGGCCTTCCTTTGGCGAAGCGGCGAAGGGGTTGCTTCATCGGCTTGGCCTCTGTCCTGACGTGGAGGTGGTGATCAGCCAACTCCCTCGGCACACCCGACATGTCCCGTGGAGACCATGCAAAGATGTCCCGATTCTCACGAAGGAAGCTGGTGAGCTCGCTTTCCTATTTGCTGTCCAGGCAAGCACCGATGGTGATGAACCTATCCGGCTGCGCGGGGTCCAGCAGGATCTTTTTGGTGTCGTTGGCCGGCTAGAAGTGAGCTGTCCCAGCCGGGTTGCCGACAGCCGGCATGCCGGGTTTGCGCGGCTTTTGCCATGGCCACCACGTCTTGGATCTGCTGCTTTTCGGCAGCGATGACTAGCGTCTGAGCCATCTTTGAGCTCTGCGTGGCACACTCCATGGAGCAGCGATAGTCGTCGGCTACGGTGATGACCCCTTTTGGGCCCGACAGCTTCATCTTCAGGTACCCATAATGGGGCACCGCCATGAACTTGGTCATAGCCGGCCGGCCCACGAGCGCGTGGTAGGGGCTGACCAGGTCCACCACCTCGAACTCGATCTACTCAGTGCGGAAGTGGTCCGGCTTGCCGAACATGACTTCCAGCGTGATCCGGCCGATCGGCTGGTATAGGAGTGACCCGGCACGATGCCATGGAAGATGGTAGGGGTGGGACGCAGCTCGTTCTCCTGGATGCCCAGCTTGCGGGCAGTGTCGCGGTAGAGGATGTTGATGCTGCTACCCCCCATCGATGAGGACACGTGAGAAGCGCATGCTGCGCTGGCTTGTGCCGGCTGGCGTAGCTTCCCGGCTTGGGCACGACAGCCGGCGTGTCACGGCGATCAAAAGTGATGGCCTGCTCTGACCAGTTTAGGTACTGGGGGACCGGCGGTATGACCGCGTTTACTTCGAGGGAACGATGATGCTAGCTCGTTTTTTCCTCGGGCTCGGTGGTGAAGATGATGTACGTGGCGTCCTCCGCCAGGTACCGGCCGTGGTGGACCTAGTTTGCCTCGTGGTGCTCGAGGTTGGCATTTTCTGCGCCGGCTTGGCCACCCAACCCGCCGGCTGGCGGAGGTGGAGGTGGAGGCGGCAGCGGCTCACCGTTGGTCAGTCGCTTGGTGAAGTGGCATTCGCGGGTGGTGTGGTTGAAGGGGTTCGTGCCGCTGTGGTACTTGTACGACACGTCGAGCATCTGCTCGAATGTGAACTTCGGCTTGCAGGGCCGGTCTTGTTTCTGGCGCCGGCTGCCGCCAGCCGCCGGGTGATCCGACACGGCTGCCACATGAGCGGAGCCGTACCGGCAATCCTGCTGGTCGCTGTGCCGCTTGCCGCGGTAGTTGTCCCACCGGCTGCCATGGGAGGCTCCTTCGGCCAGCTTGCTCTTAGCCGGCTTGTGGTGGTCGCGCCTTGGCGGAGCCGGTGAAACGTCAGCCGGTGCCTTGCCGGCTTCCTCAGCCAGCGCGTACTTATCCGCGATGGCCATGAGTGCCGCCATGGTCTTGGGCTCACTGCGGCGCAGCTTGTGCCACAACATCGTGTTGGGTCGGTAGACGGCCATGCAGAAGCTGATGGCCTGGATCTCATGCACGCCCTCGCAGGAGTTGCGCATTTCGCACCAGCGCGTCAGGTACGCGCGATCCATCTCGTCTGGGCCCTTCTTGCACATTTCGAGCTGTTGGGGGCGACCCGGCTGGCGGTAGGTGCCTGTGAAGTTGCTGACGAAGGCATCCTCGTAGTCCAGCCATCTGTTGATGCTGCCGGCTGGCAAGTTGTTGAGCCAAGTGCGGCCGGAGCCGACTAGCATCAGGGGGAGTAGCGCACAGCCCAACGCTTGTTGCCTTTGGCAATGATGACTGCAGTGGGGTAGTCCAGCAGCCAGTCTTCCGGCTTGGCGGTACCATCATACTTGGGCGTGTCGCGGGGGAGCTGGAAGCCATCGACCATGGGCTCACCCAGGATCCGCGGCCCGAAGCACTTTGGGCCGGCTGGCTCCTCTTCCTCCGCGATGCGGGATTCTACGAGCCGGTTGAGGCAGTCTCGGGCGTCAACCGGCTCGACGCGCAGGCCCAGCCTGGAACGGGCCGGCGGGCGAGCGCCACTGTGTTCGGGTGCACCATGGGCATGAGAAGCACTAGGGGCATTGCCAGCGTACCTTGGGTTTTTTCTGCTGCTCGTTGGCGACGCGGAGCAGCTCGGTCACCCGCCTTGTTTGGCGGCGCAGCTCTTCGCCCTCCAGGCGGCACAGCTCCTCTACGGCGGCTTTGGCCACGGGCATGTTCTTCTCTGGGGTGTTGTAGACCGGCAGCTCCATGGAAGGAGCTGGCGATTCCGCGCCATCGCTCTCAATCTCCGCTCCTAGGCCGCCTCCTCTGCGGCGGATCAGGCCGGCTCGGCTGGGGTCGTTGCCGGTTGGTGTGCAGCCGTGGGCACGGTCAAGCTCACGCCGGGTGATGTCCAGCCGGCGCTTGGCTGCAGCTACCTCCTCCGCTTGCTTCAGCAGGAGTTGGCGGTGCGCCTCCAGGTCCGCCTCGATGCTGGTAGGGTCTGCGTCGGCTGTGAGCGGAGTGCTCAGCTTGGCCCTAACTTCCTCCAGCCGGGAGGGTGGTGGTGGCGCCTTTGCGCCAGAGACGGAAGCGCCGCCGTCCACGTTGCGCTCCAGATGAGGGACGCGGACGCGCGTGGTCTTGGTGGTGTTCTCGTCGCCGGTGGCCATGACCTCCTGCACGACACAGGGGCTGGCAAAGGTGTTGCTGGCGCCGGCTCCTGGGGGAGGGCTTGCACAGCGCAGCACTTGCTGCGGGTAGCACGGTGGCGCGACGGCTGCGACGTAGAGGTCATGGCCGGCGAAGGAGATGACGCTGCCGCCGACAGGGAAGGGCCTGTCGGCGAAGCAGCCAGGGTTGTTGCTGACACAGTTGAGGGAGCCGAATCTCCAGATCAAGCCTGAAGCGACTCGCTCGCCGGTGGTGATGGTGAGGCCCGTCCGGAAGAAGACACCGGCCGAAGACGCTGAAGGCCCCACAATGGGTGCCAAATGTCGTGGCATCGTCACGACATATGCCATAGGATGGCTAAAGAGAGGTGGTTCCTACTATGGTCTACGGCGGTATCCAGATGCAGGTATGAGCACGAGCGACACGGCGACGTACCCATGTTCGGGGCCCTCGTATGGAGGTAACACCCCTACTCCTGCTCTCGAGTGTATAAGAGATATCACAGTACAATGGTGCTCCTTGAGTTGTATCCGGCTGCGAGGGGAGGCTAGAGGTAGACGAAGGTCTCTCTCCCCGAGTGGTTCTAAGTGTGAGAATGAGAAGTGATCGATCGTCCCCCACGTAGGAGGGGTCGCTCAGCTTATATAGACGCTGGCAGTTTACAGAGGAGTCCCTATGACCTACTGGCCAGCTCCATCGGCTCCGGCTTTATCGTTCCTTCCCGAGGCGCTGGCGTCAGCGGCCGTTGAGGCCTGTCCGTCCTTCCTGCCGAGGTCAGCGGCGACAGGACGTGCCAGGCGACGTGGGAGAGGTGTATTTGTTGGCACCGGTAGCCTGTAGCGTACAGCGCAGCCTCGGCCATGATGGCCTGTTGGACGCGGGCACTGTTGCTCCATAGTGCCCCCCGCTTTACGGGATATGAGATCAGTGTGGACTTCTGCACCCGGATTACCTTTCCGGTTCCTTCTACTGCAAGGCTCACCAGCCTCGAGCTGGTCAGGGGAGAGACAAACCAAGCCGGACATTGCACGTAGAAGTCGTCCCAGCCACAGCGCAGACGGCAGTGGCTAGACCAGCATAGACCTGGAGTTAGCCGGCTCGCAAGGCAGCCGGCCACGACTCCAGCCGGCTGCTCCTCAGCTGGCCTTTGCCGCGGGCCAGCCGGCCTCGAGCCAACTGTTCCTAGTCCTTTGCCATACCCGGGGTCTTCCCCCCGACAGCTCCAAGGATAACACATATCACATGAAGGAATAAAAATATAGCTTGTTGAAAAATGACCTGGTGCTTTTTGTTGATGAAGAGGGATGCCTTGGGCATCCCCAAGCTTTGACGCTTGTACTTCATAGATATTTCTTGGGGGGTCCAGGGGACATCTCCAAGCTTGAGCTCTTGTCCATGCTTCATCTTATTGCATCATTCTTCTCTCCCTACACTTGAAAACTTCCTTCACACAAAACTCAGCACAATTGATTAGCAACATTAGTGCAAATACAAATATATCAAACCAGCAAGGCTTCAGTAATGGCACATATCAAACACTAATTTTAACATATGCTACTGTAGCTACTTCTTCCCAAAGCTCTTTTTCACAAAAGAACTCAAAAAGACGAAGCATAAGACGCAAATGCAAAACATGGCAGAAATCTGTCAAAACAGACCAGCAGGCAGAGATCGAAATTAAATAAATATTTCTGTTGCTCAAATAGAAAATGCTAAACTAACGAAAATTAGCTAAAATACTGGGGCATAAGCACAAAAATTTGCAGCTCAAAATAACGTTCTGGCGATTTTCAAGAATTTTGTTCGTGACCAGCAAAGAATCTGTTTCAGAATTGCATATACCCCAAACACTGCTTTCTTTCTATTAGAGGCTACCCTTGGCACAAAAATGAAATAAAAACGATAAGGAGAGGTTATTACAGTAGCAATAACTTCCAAGACTCAACAAAGCAAAAATAACAGAAATAAAACATGGGTTGTCTCCCATAAGCGCTTTTGTTTAACGTCTTTGAGCTAGGCGCAGAAAGGGTGCAAATCAAGTATTGTCAAGAGGTGGCTCATCAACACCATAAGTTTTCCTATAAATAATGTCATAAGGTGACTTATTTGTTTTTCTAGGGAAGTGTTCCATACCTCTTTTGAGTGGAAATTGATAACGAATTATTCCATCTCTCATATCAATGATAGCGCGCACCTGTAGTTTTAAGAAACGGTCTTCCAAAAATAATAGGGCGTGAAGCATTGCATTCAATATCCAAAACAACAAAATCAACGGGGACATAATTATTATTCACTTGTATAAGAACACTGTCAACTCTCCCCAAAGGTTTCTTTGCAGCAACATCAACAAGAAGAACATTCAAATAACATTTTTCTAACAGTGGCAAGTCAAGCATATCATAAACTCTTTTAGGTATAATAGAAATACTTTCACCAAGATCACATATAGCATTACAATCAAATTCTTCTACTCTCATCTTAATAACAGGTTCCCAACTATCTTCTAACTTTTTAGGAATTGAAGCCTCATGTTTCAACTTCTCTTCCCTCATTTTCATAATAGCACTAGCAATATGCTTTGTAAGAGCAACATTTTGTTCACTAGCATTGGGAGTTTCAGCGAGCTTTTGCAAGAACTTTATAACTTCAATAACGGTACAACTTTCAAAATCAAAATCATTGCTATCAAAAATAAAAGGACAATTATCTCCCACACCTCTAAAAATTTTAGCACGCTTGTCGGGAACAGTTTTAATGGGTTTATACACTTTTCTATGTGGAGTGGGGACTTTTCCTACAGTTTTGATTTTGCTAGTAGTAGTAGGAGGTTTGCTAGCATTCAAAGGTTCAGTATTACTATTGGTGGTGATTGTGTAAACCTTGGCTAAATTATTTTCTCTGGCCATCTCATCTTCTCTTTCCCACCTAGCATGCAATTCAACTAACAACTTCATATTGTCATCAATTCTAACTTGAATAGCATTTGCTTGAGCAAAAGTTTTATTCTCAGTATTATCATGAGGAACAACCTTTAATTTAAGAAGATCAACATCAAGAGCAAGGCTATCCACTTTAGAAACAAGAGCATCTGTTTTGCTAAACTTTTCCTCCATAGATTTATTAAAAGAAGTTTGTTTACTAATAAAATCTTTGAGCATGCCCTCAAGTTCAGAGGGAGCACTCCTATTGCTGTTATAATAATTGCCATAAGAGTTACTAAAACCACTTCCATTGTTTGGAGGATACGGCCTATAATTATTGCTACCAAAATTATTCATATAGAAATTATTATTAAAATTGTTGCTCTTAATAAAATTCACATGTAAATTTTCTTCTTGAGCAACCAAAGAGGCCAAAGGAACATTATTTGGATCCATAGGAGGATTATTATTTGCAAGCATAGACATAATAGTATCAATCTTATCACTCAAAGTAGAAGTTTCCTCAACAGAATTTACCTTTTTGCCTTGTGGAGCTCTCTCAGTATGCCACTCCAAATAATTTACCATCATATTGTCCATAAATTTTGTAGCCGCCCCAAGGGTCATAGACATAAAAGTGCCTCCAGCGGCTGAATCCAATAAGTTCCTTGAAGAAAAATGTAGTCCTGCATAGAAGGTTTGAATAATAATCAAAGTAGTCAGTCCATGAGTGGGACAATTTTTAACCAAAGATTTCATTCTTTTCCAAGCTTGGGCAACATGCTCAGTATCAAATTGTCTAAAATTCATAATATCACTTCTCAAAGATATAATTTTAGCAGGAGGATAATATTTTCCAATAAAAGCATCTTTGCATTTAACCCAAGAATCAATACTATTTCTACGCAAAGATAGCAACCACTGCTTAGCTCTACCTCTTAATTAGAAAGGAAACAATTTCAACTTAATAATATCACCATATACATCCTTATATTTTTGCATCTCACATAGCTAAATAAAATTGTTGAGGTGAGAAGCATCATCATCAGTACTAACACCAGAAAATTGCTCTTTCATAACAAGGTTCAACAAGGCAGGCTTAATCTCATAAAAAGCTCCTTCAAGAGCAGGTGGAGCAATGGGTGTGCAAATAAAATCATTGTTGTTGGTGCTAGTAAAATCACACAACTTAGTATTCTCAGGAGTAGCCATTTAATAAAAATAATGCAAGCAACAGAAATAAAAGCTATACTAATTTTTTGGATTTTCGATATAAAATGCAAACAAGATAAAAATAAAATATGCAAGCAAAACAATAATAAAGTAAAAGAGTTGAGAGTGAGAGACTCCCCTCGCAGAAGAGATGCTTTTCTCCTCGGCAATGGCGCTAGAAAAAGTCTTGATGTGCGCAGATTGCCGTGGGAGTTGGAAATTTCTGTGGTGTAACTTTTCTTCAGTTCCCCGGCAACGGCGCCAGAAAACGTCTTGCGGGGCGCGGAGTTGATAAAGGAGAATTTATGCGCAACGTTGAGTGGAACCCCAAGAGGAAGGTATGATGAGCAAAGTAGGAAGTTTTCCCTCGGTAAGAAACCAAGGTTTATCGACCAGTAGGAGAAAAATGTTCTCTCCTGAGGTGTTGCGAACCAACTCGTGGCAGGGCGCACTGCCGGTGTCAGCAGCAATGTGGAGACCTGCACACAAACAACCAAGTACTTTGTCCCCAACTTTCAGCGAGGTTGTCAATCTCACTGGTTTTGCTGAAAACAAAGGATTAAACGAACCGTGTGGAAGAAGAATTGTTTGCAGAGAACAGAACAAAAAAATGTTGTAGAAGATTGCAATTAAAAGAAGAAGGACCGGGGTCCATAGTTCATTAGAGGCGCCTCCCTAATAAATAAATATGCTGGGTAAACAAATTACAGATGGGCAATTGACAAACAGAGATTCTACGCTAATGGTTGGTGCAGAATACATGATATGAACGTATGCATGCATTACAACAATATACATAGACCGTAATCCAACTGCATCTATGACTAATAATCCACCTTCAGGATTGCATCCGCGACACCCTCCAGTATTAAGTTGCAAGCAACGGACTATCACTTTGAGCAATGTGTGTAAAGTAAACGATGAAACTACCCTTGAATAGAACACCGCTATTTTCTCCCTAGTAGCAACAGCACATCTACAACCGTAGAGAACAAGGTCACTTCCCATGGTTAAATAGAGGCATGAACCCACTATCGAACATAAATACTCCCTCTTGGAGTCGCTAGCATCTACTTGGCCAGAGCATCTACTAGAAACGGAGAGCATGCAAGATCATAATAACATAATACATAATCTCAACCAAAGCAATCTCTCTATAAATCGGATCCACATCAAACCAACATGTAGCAATTACAAATAGATGATCTTGATCATGTTAGGCAGCTCACAAGATCTATACAAGAAGCACAACAAGGAGAGGACAACCATCTAGCTACTGCTATGGACCCATGGTCCCATGGATAACTACTCACGCATCACCTCGGATGAAGACATGGCGATGTAGAGGCCTCCGACGGTGATTTCCCTCTCCGACAGGGTGCCGGGATGGACTGCAGAACCCTCCCGAACTAGGGTTTCAGTTGACGGCAGCGTTGAAACTTTTCATGGATGGAGGCTCTGGTCCCTGGGGTTTTCCCGATACGAGGAATAAATAGGCGGAAGGGCCGAGCAAACGAGGTGACGAGGCGCCAGTACATGGGTCAGGCGCGGCCAAGGGTGAGGCCGCGCCTGCCCTATGTACTTCCACGTGGCAGCTGTCCTGCGCTGTAACATCCCAAATTTTCAAACAAATAAGAAAATGAATTTCCTTTTTCCAAAAATGAGAACCAACAAAAACTTTTCTTACATATGATGCTATGCCTAATGCTCATACCTAATACTTGTGTGATTGCCATGATTGTATGTTATTACATTGAACATTCTTCCAAAACCCTAAACCCTAACTTTCTCAAACCCAAATAAATCAAATATGAAGAAACCAAAATAAAACCAAAAGACATGTGGGCATATAGCCCTAATATGCAAACCTTGACCAATACCATTCTTACTTTACTAAATGGTGGTGAACCCTTGTTAGACCCCACTAAACCCTTGTCCTTCTCCCTCTCTGGTCACCCTCCCCTTGTCAAATTGACTCATCACACTTCCATGAACACCACTCTGCAGGAATTGACCCAAGAATAGCCTTGCCAGGACCCTTGCCAACCCATGCCATTCACATGATCACCACCATGCACCCACCTGCCCTGGCCCTTTTCCCTCTCTCTCACCATGTCATCTACACTTCCCTAGACCCTAGACAACTGCTAGACACGACCATGGGATAGGGAGAGCAAGTGGATGACCACAACACTCATGCCATGTACTTGATCACCAACCCGTGGTCACCCCTGTCTCCCTGCGTGCACACTGCACCCCAACCTCTCTCACTGTGCCACTCACCTCCTCTCACCCCAGAACACCTGCTAGACATGACCATTGACGCTCAATCACGCCAGGACGACGCCACGACGCGAGGATGCCGACGTCGGCCATGTCCTAGCATGCCCTGTACACAACGCCAGCGACTCCACCACTGTGCACGCGTCCTCCTCTACCCCTATCTCTCTGCTGACGCCATAGCACTGACCGGAGAAGCCTGCACACGACGCACTCGCGACGTCGCCACCATGCCGGCCATGCCGCGCCCCTCTCCCCTGGACACTATATAAACCCCTCCGCTCGCCTTGGACATCACCACCACACCTAGCCGCATCCTCCTCTCCCTCCTAGAGCTCTCTTCTACCCTCCTCGCCGCTCCACGACGCTAGAAGCTCGCCGGCGTGCACCCGGCGGCATCCTCAAGCCACGCCATTTTTTTCCACCATAGCCACCGAGCCCTACACCAAAGTTGAAGCCCTTGAAAATCCCCTTCCAACAAGCCAAACCTCGCCTTCATCCGAGCTCCGAGGTGAGAGATATCGACCCTGCAAGATCTCAGAATCGCGAGCTTGACGAGGACCCAGATCCGTTGGATCTCGATCCAACGATCTGTGCGCCCCGCGCGCTGGCCACATGCATGCACCATGCACGCACGGCCCGGTCAGCTGCTGGGCCAGCCCAATTCTCTTCCCGCCCCCGTTTGATTCAAATTTCATTTAACTCTTTTTCAATTAAATTGCTCTCAGATACTTTGCTAAATAATTTAATATCTACAAATCCACTCGGCCAAATTTGATAAATTTTATATATTTGGAAAGCCTGTGAAATTATCTATCCAACCCAATTGGATTCAAATGAAAATATGTTGTAGAACTTGAATAGTAAAAATAACAAGTTGCCATGGGATGGCTTAAGTTGGGGCCGAATGTGTGCTAGAGGATTCATGGGAGGGTTTTGGTAAGGATGGGATGGATTCCGGGTGCTTTCCTAAAGAACTTGGCCTTGGCCAAATGTAGAAGAAGAAGAACACAAGGTTTATCTCACCTCTAGATCTCTCTATTTCTTGATCATCTAAGGTTACAGGTTTCTGGATACAGGATAGCCTATGCCCGCGATGGGGCGTGCCCCCTCTCCTTATATAGGGGAGAGGGTGGCTTACAGAGGAAGAAACCCTAGGAAACCCTAAAGGCATCTTTGACTAGACAAACTACTTTACAAAGCCACTTTGGCTACCGGTGACGCCGGTATGTCTTTAATCAGGAGCGGTGACATCCTCTGGCACCTTTTACGTCATCATCTGCTTTTGGCGTCATGGCTTTGTTTAAAGCTGAAATGCTTCGCTCATCCTTGTCCTCTAGCTCTTGAGAAAATCTTTGACCAGTCTTGCCGATGTGCTACAGTGTAGACTGTACCGGTACTCCGGTACCTTCTTAGCCGGTTCCGGTATACCCCTCCTGGGATACCGGTATGATTCACTTTGCATAAAACCAACCTTTGTTATCCGGAATAACCTTTAAGCCGGTACTTTGATGGCTCAAACCATCCGGTTTGGCATGCCTTTGGCATACCGGGGGTCATCCCCCCAACATTAGTCCTCGAAGCTGGTATAGTCCGGTGGATCCTACCCAATGGACCATGCCAGGTTCTCGTTACTCAAGGTACCGGTTTAATCCTTCCGGCATCCGGTTCAAGCCTCCCGGCGTCTTTGTCGAACTTATGTTAACACCGAATTTTTCCGGTATCTTTGTCATTAAGACCTTCCTCGACGAAGTCGTAAATATCTCGGGTACAGTGCCTGCCAGTGACATGCGCACTGTGCCTGGCGCGACAGTGTCAGGGGTCACTTCCCTTCGACTTCTGCGCTTGCATTTATGGCGCTGCACCGGATCCTCGCTGCCGTTGCGGATCCGTGTGGCCTCCCTGTGTCTTTATGTTTTCTGCGCGTGTATCGTTGCGCCACGTGGCTGCCCACGAAACGAACCGCCGTGGCCCAGCGGTTACCAGCCCACTACTCTTCCTCCGTATTTAAGGGCGGAGCGGTTCCTTCTCCTCTTCTTCTCCGCAGTCACCACTTTTCACGCGCCCTGAGCTCCTCGCCCCTTGCGCTCCCATCGTCACCATTCGCCGCCAGAGCGTTGCTCCCCGACGAACTTCCACCGCGCAGAGAGTCTCCGCCGCGCTTCTGCTGTTGCTGCATCGGGCGCCCCTTGGCAACCTCTGCTCTTCTTCCTCGCTAGTCCTCGTCGACGACTGCGAGTTCGCCCCATCTCCGGCGACCGTCGTCCTCAACGTCTTCCGCTGCCTCAGGTTAGCCTCAATGCCTCTTTGCTCTCTTCTCTTTTGCTTTCTAGTTCTTTGGCCGGTTGGGTATTTACTTTCCCTTTTTCTTTTGGTTTTTCTCTTACTCGTAGATCTTCGCGCGTGGCTAGATCTTGGGAAACCTGTTTTTAGGTAGATTCCGGTATCTTTATACTGAAATGTCTACCGAAGAATATCTTTTCGAACTAGCCGCTAGCAGTCATCACATCGAGGCCTCTGACGGGCTCGAGGCTGAACTTGCCCGGATGGAAGCTTCCTCATCCGCTCCGGGAGCCGGTTCCGGAAGGGGCCAGGAGGCCAGAAGCTCCGGCCAAGGTTCCGGTGCAAACTTGGCGGCGATCACCCGCGGAGCCTGGAAGGGATCTGATGTAAAGCAGCCGGAAATCGACTGGCTGTACCGCTCCCGGAGGATACCGGCACAAGTGCTTTACCGGACTCCAGTCAACGAGGTGGAACCCGTGCCTGAACCCGAAGAGTACGTGGTTTTCTCTGCTCATTTCGAGCGTGGCTTCGGCCTTCCTGCCTCCGATTTCTTCCGCTAGTTTCTTGACTTCTACCAACTCCAACCTCATCATCTTCCTGGCAATGCCATTTTTTATCTTTCATGCTACGTTTCCTTCATGGAGGCCTACATAGGTCTCCTTCCTACCAAAGAAGCTTTTGCTCGCTTCTTCGGCCTTCGGATCAACTCGGTCCAAGGCAAGAACATTCCCAATCCCAAACCTCCGGTCCAATGCGGATCCTGCATTATCAGCGCGCGCTAGGGGAGCCCCTTTTTCAAGTTCTCCGGTCTGGAGTCATGCCGGGCATGGCAAAAGACCTTATTTTACGTGAGGAACAAGGGCGCCGCAAATTTCATTAATCTGCCGGCTTACCATCCGGGAACGCCCACGAAGGCCAACTGGAGGTTCAATCCGGGGACCAACCATATTGAAACCAACCGGATTGTCCGCTTCATGGAGCAGCTCATGAAGGACACGGACATCTGCTCCGATGACATCATCCGCGTGTTCATCTCACGCCGGGTGCTTCCCCTCTAGCGCCGGGTTCACAAGATGAGCCAGATGTGCGGCCCCCGCGATCGCACCAAGATCACCAGCTGCCCCCTCAATAAAGAGGACGTAGCCCTCAAGGCTAGGCAAATTTGCCAAACTGACATTCCGCTGGACTGGGAGTGGGGCTTTCTTCCCCTCAGCTCCACTAATCCTCCTACAGCCGAAGTAAGAAACTGAGCAATCCGGATCGTTGTTCCGGTAGCTTTTAACGTGTTGCTAATCATCTTTCTTCTCTTTTTTCAGGCCCGCAAGCTCTTCCCTCGCATCGACGCTGAGGAACGAGGCCCTTGCCGCAAGCGCGCCTTGGACGAGGTTGACCCTGATCCTTACGTGATCGGGAACAAGCACCAGATGGGCATGACTCACACCCCACACCCCGGTAACTTTCCAACCCACGATTCCGGTACAGATGATGAGGTCACCATCCTTGAGGTATTTTGTTCTTTCGCCTCCTCATATATTGTCTTTCTGTAGATCTCCCCTCAGCCAGTGCCAACCCACAGGTTGTGGAGCGCGCCACCCCGCTGCAAGCCGAGGTCGGGGATGAATTCCTCGAGAAGCTCACCTCCCGGGGCCAGAAGAACAAGGCGCCCGCGCCCGAAGGCGGTTCAAGCGGTGCTCCCCTTGCCAAACGCTCCCGGATGGAAGTCGGCGGGAGAAAGGTCACCGCGAAGCATTACCGGTTGCTTCCTGGTAAGTTTCCGTTTCCACTTTCCTTTTGTTTCGTGACTCTTTTTTCTCCGGTTGCTTCTTCTGAACTTCTTTTTCCATCTTTACAGGCATGCGCTTGATACGTCGCAAACGTATCTATAATTTTTGATGTTCCATGCTTGTTTTACACCAATTACTATATGTTTTAAGGGACTAACCTATTAATAGTTTCAACTTTGTTGTGCAGGAAATAGGCAAATATGGAAGGAAATAGCTCATTATGGTGAAATCTGGAATTTCCCGGAATCTGTCCCTGCTGAACACTTTTCAAAGATCGCTTCGAAACTCCATCAAAACAACGTCCAATGGAAAAGTCGTAAACTACAAACTTGTAGATAATTTCAAGCCGAACAATTTGGACATCTTATTCGTCCAGAACGAACAACGGATGCATCCAGAAGAGCAGAATTAGTGCGGAGGTTCGTGCAGTCTCGGGACTCCGAAAGTTGGTGACGTATTTGACACAAACTCTTGCCATACCTGGATATTTCGGCCCAGCCACGAGTTGTGAGGCTCATGAAGGACAGAGGGGAGTCCTAGGAAGGTTCTAGAGGTGCCCAAGAGCACTTGGATCAAAGGGGCCTCCATCTCATGGCCTAGATTGCATCGCCAACAGTATATATTGATGGAAAACCCTATTTTTGGAGGCCTCCAAGCATTGTCACGAAAATCCTCCTCCTTGGCAGCAGCCAAGGAGGGGGAAACACTCATCTACACCGGCACCAACTCAAGGAAGAAGAAGGCTAAGGGGCGGCGCTCCCCCATGATGCCGGCGGCGGGGAAGGAGTCCCCCGCGCCGGCGCCGCCCACGCCTCCGCCTCCCGGCGCTCCTCGCTGAGCCCTCCAACGTCTTCACCGCCATCTCCATCACCAACTCCTCATTGTATTCAGTGGTCCATCCTCTCACAAACCTCTGTACCGCCCTATGTAAACATGGTGTTTGATGCTATAAGTTATAAGCCTGTGATCTATGACATGTTGCCTTAGTTTATTTGTTCTTTGATTGATTGGTTGTTTCTCTTTGGTTCATTAGAGTTGTATGTTGATATGTTACCGTCCTTGGTGCCCATTATATTTGTGCGCGCATGGATCAAGCACCATAGGGCTCACTAGTAGGAAAAGGCTCATCAGTGGCGCACCAAAAATCAATTCTGTGGCGCATGGGCGGTGCACCACAGAATTCTCGCCACAAAAATAAGGTTTCTGTGGCACACCGGCCCATGCGCCACAGAAAGTCTTATTTCTGTGGCGCACCGGTGGTGGTGCGCCACAGAAACTTATTTCTGTGGCGCACCGGCGGTGGTGCGCCATAGAAGTTTTTTTTGAAATTCAAAAAAAAGGGGCCGCCGAATTTTTTTAATTTTTTTTTAAATTTCGCTCGAAGGTAGCCGGAGTTGGGTGGGTGGGTGAAGGAGTTGGACGGCCGGAGGAGGAGGAGGTGGTGGTGGTGGTGGTGGTGGTGGTGGTGGTGGTGATGGAGGTGGTGGTGGTGATGGAGGTGGTGATGGAGGTGGTGGTGGAGGTGGAGGTGGAGGTGGAGGTGGTGGTGGAGGTGGTGTTGGAGGTGGTGGTGGAGGAGGTGGTGGAGGAAGAGGAGGTGGTGGTGGTGGTGATGGAGGTGGAGGAGGTGGTGATGGAGGTGGAGGAGGTGGTGGAGGAAGAGGAGGTTGTGGTGGAGGAAGAGGAGGTGATGGTCGCCGGAGGAGGAGGAGAAGGTCGTCGTCGCCGGAGTAGGAGGAGGAGGAGAAGGTCGTCGTCGCCGGAGTAGGTCGCCGGAGTAGGAGGAGGCCGGCCGGAGGAGGAGGAGGTCGCCGGAGTAGGAGGCCAGCCCCGGAGGAGGTGGTGGTGGTGGAGGAGAAGGAGAGGAGAAGTGGAGGAGAAGTTTGCACCCAAAGAGGAGAAGTGGAGGAGTAGTGAGGAGAAGTGGAGGAGGGCGGCAGAAAATACAAATTTTGGACGTTAATTCTGTGGCGCATGGGCACTAGGTGCGCCACAGAATGTTTTTTCTTTTTTTTGTATTTTGCAGCAAAAAAACTTTAACTGGCCGTAACTTTTTACTCTTTTCGAATTTGGCGATTCTAAAAATTGTCCAACCGGGGAAGCCCGGTGAATTCGGATGTAGAATTTTCGTGGGATAATTTTGATATATTATGCGTTTTTTTTCGAGTTCGTATGCGACCAGAAAACCACTTTAATGATTTTCCCACGCAATTTTGCAAAAAAAGTCGAAATTCATGTTTGTTAAATTTCAGTGGTGCTAGATGACATAATCCATGGGAATCTAGAAGGATTTTATTTTTTGAAATTTCTATCTATTTCTTTTATTTTTTACAGAGGTAAAAAAGTGAAGGAGATATGCCCTAGAGGCAATAATAAAGTGGTTATTATTTATATCTATATGTTTATGATAAATGTTTATATATCATGCTATAATTGTATTAACCGAAACATTAGTACATGTGTGATATGTAGACAACAAGAAGTCCCTAGTATGCCTCTTAAACTAGCTTGTTGATTAATGGATGATTAGTTTCATAATCATAAACATTGGATGTTATTAATAACAAGGTTATATCATTATATGAATGATGTAATGGACACACCCAATTAAGCGTAGCATAAGATCTCGTCATTAAGTTATTTGCTATAAGCTTTCGATACATAGTTACCTAGTCCTTATGACCATGAGATCATGTAAATCACTTATACCGGAAAGGTACTTTGATTACACCAAACACCACTGCGTAAATGGGTGGCTATAAAGGTGGGATTAAGTATCCGGAAAGTAAGAGTTGAGGCATATGGATCAACAGTGGGATTTGTCCATCCCGATGACGGATAGATATACTCTGGGCCCTCTCGGTGGAATGTCGTCTAATATCTTGCAAGCATATGAATGAGTTCATAAGAGACCACATACCACGGTACGAGTAAAGAGTACTTGTCAGGAGACGAGGTTGAACAAGGTATAGAGTGATACCGAAGATCAAACCTCGGACAAGTAAAATATCGCGTGACAAAGGGAATTGGTATTGTATGTGAATGGTTCATTCGATCACTAAAGTCATCGTTGAATATGTGGGAGCCATTATGGATCTCCAGATCCCGCTATTGGTTATTGGTCAGAGTGAGTACTCAACCATGTCCGCATAGTTCACGAACCGTAGGGTGACACACTTAAAGTTGGATGTTGAAATGGTAGTTCTTGAATATGGAATGGAGTTCGAATATTTGTTCGGAGTCCCGGATGAGATCCCGGACATCACGAGGAGTTCCGGAATGGTCCGGAGAATAAGATTCATATATAGGATGTCATTTTATGTGAATTAAAATGTCGCGGAAGGTTCTATGGAAGGTTCTAGAAAAGTCCGGAAGAAACCACCAAGGAAGGTGGAGTCCACATGGGACTCCACCTCCATGGCCGGCCAACCCTAGTGGGGGAGGAGTCCCAAGTGGACTCCCCCTTAGGGGGCCGGCCACCCCCCATATGGGAGGTGGAACTCCCACCTCTAGTGGGAGTCCTAGCTTGGCTAGGTTTCCCCTCCATATGGAAGGTTTTTGGTTCGGGTCTTATTCGAAGACTTGGAGACCAACTCTTGGGGATCCACCTATATAATGAGGGGCCAAGGGAGGGGGCCGGCCACCCCAAGACCACAAGCTGGCCGCCCCCCTTGAAGTGGCCGGCCACCCCCTCCCAAACCCTAGCCGCCCCCTCTCCTCCATAACTCCCGCGTAGCTTTAGCGAAGCTCCACCGGACTTCTCCACCACCACCGACACCACGCCGTCGTGCTGTCGGATTCAAGAGGAGCTACTACTTCCGCTGCCCGCTGGAACGGGAGGTGGACGTCGTCTTCATCAACAACCGAACGTGTGACCGAGTACGGAGGTGCTGCCCGTTCGTGGCGCCGGAACCGATCGTGATCAAGATCTTCTACGCGCTTTTGCAAGCGGCAAGTGAACGTCTACCGCAGCAACAAGAGCCTACTCTTGTAGGCTTTGGAATCTCTTCAAGGGTGAGACTCGATACCCCCTCGTTGCTACCGTCTTCTAGATTGCATCTTGGCTTGGATTGCGTGTTCACGGTAGGAATTTTTTTGTTTTCTATGCAATGTTATCCTACAAAAAGGCGATCCACGGGGGGGGGGGGGGTGGAGTTTCTGTGGCGCACCATCCCAAGTGCGCCACAGAAAGTCTTATTTCAGTGGCGCACCAGGACCAGTGCGCCACAGAATGTCTTATTTCTGTGGCGCACGTGATCCTGTGCGCCACAGAAATAGTGAAATCAATGATTGGGGCTGGCCCCACCAAATTTCTGTGGCGCATGGATCCATGGTGCGCCACAAAATTAAGCTATTTCTATGGCGCACCGTGCCTGGTGCGCCACAAAATAACTTTTTGTGGCGCATTTTTTGTGGTGCGCCACAGAATTAAGCTCCGCCTATAAGGGTTTTCCTACTAGTGGTTGGTTGTACTTGTATACTAGAAGGGGGGAAGTTCTGCCGGAGTGACAGAAACCTAAGGACGCGAACCGGATAGTTGCATGTATGGGAGTAAGAGGACCATTTACTTAAGGCTATGGTTGGGGAAACCTTAATGCTTGCTAGTATTTACGGATGTTTGCTAGCAAGCCAATCATATAGTACTTGTAATCCCGGAGGGAGAGCATGTATATTTGGCCTCTCCTACATAGAAAGCTGCATCGAAGACATTGAACCCAAGATCTTCACTAATTGATCTTGGACAAAGCCACCACTATTACCACCACCTTTCCACACTCATGGTACTGTTAGTTTAGTTTGTTTTATTGTTGCAGCACTAACATTTATTCCGTGTATTTTATTGTTCTGCAAAGTCACCTCTCATATCCGTTATCGCTCTAGTTTTATTTCCTAGATATTGCAAACGCTTAGTGTGCGTAGAGTTGTATCAGTGGTTGATAGAACTTGAGAGAATGTTTATCCTACCTTTAGCTCCTCGTTGGGTTCGACACTCTTACTTATCGAAAAGGCTACACACGATCCGCTATACTTGTGGGACATCAAGACCTTTTCTGGCGCCGTTGCCGCGGAGCCATAGCGTAGGTGAATATTTTCGTGTGCACTTGTTTGCTTTATCTCTAAGTAGTTTTACTTCCTGTACCTTGTTGTTCTCTATCTCTTGTATGGATAGGGAATGAGAATTACAAAAATAATTAGTTGTACTTCTTATATAAAAAAATAAAAAATGTTTTCAGAAAAGAAAAGTGATTGGAAAGATGAGTAATGCTGAAGTGGGGCTCAACCTTGAACACTTGTGTCCATGCCTGCGAAACCAAAACAATCTTTCCATGGAAACTTTTCATTAAAAACTTGTAAATAGTGTAAATAGTGTAAATAGTGTATATAGTGTACATATGCCGCTGTAAATAGAATGTATAGATAACCCCTAGTTTGTTATGCAAGTTTGTCACTATGCTGCCTGGAAAACAGATTTCCTGTGCTCCACTGTAGAAAAATTTAAAAATCACCAGAACGTGATCTTGATCTGAAATTTCTTGAGTGCATATTAGTGCTTGCTATCTAACTTTCGTTAGTTCTGACTTTTGTGATTTGAGGTACGTAGACAGATCTAATAATTCAATCTTTACGGACTGATTCTGTTGAGACAGATTTCTTGTGTTGTGCTAAAAAGATTCGTGAAAAATCTCAATATGGCATTTTGATCTGCAATTTTTTGTGCATAGACCTGAGGTTATGATCTGTCTTTCATTAATCATGAGTTTTTCGATTTGAGCTACGTAACTATCTCATTGAGTGACATCTTTACAGAGTGTTCAGTTTTGACAGATTTCTATTCTCTTTGTTTAAATATTGTACTTAGGATTCAAAAGTTTCCTTCGTTTTCGACGTACGATTGAAATAATAAGAAACCTCAGTATTACAGTGGCTAAATATTTGATACATTTTATAGAAATTAGGGATACTTGAACACTTATGGATTTTATTTAATGAGTACTAATCTACTAATGAGTTTTGTGAAGCTTTATGTGGATGCAGTTTTTAAGTTTCCAATCAATATGGTGATATGAGATGAGCAAGAGGATGCAAGAGCTCAAGCTTGGGGATGTGTAGATGGATCCCAAGAGAATATTCAAGAAGATGCAAATATCTAAGCTTGGGGATGCCCAAGGCATCCCCCTATTGATCAACCAACATGAGGTTGTCTCCTTCAAACTCAATATTACCCATCCACATGTAAGCATTGTATATAGTTGCTTTTATTATCTTTGGTTTTATCCTATTTATTTTTATTAGTTTCTTTATTAGGTTCTTGTTTCTTTATCAGTTTCACTTATAATTGGAAAACAACAACAAAAAAAGGGGGGTTTGAGAGCTCCATCAAATAATCATGCCCATCTTAAATGGCTATAAAGAAAGAGCTTTATGGAAGACAACCTAATATGTTTATATTTCTGTTATTTACTGTTTTGTTCAGTCTTGGAAGTTATTACTACTGTAATGACCTCTACTTATCATGTTTGTTTTGTTTTTGTGCCAAGAATTGCCTCTAATGGTAAGAAAGTGGTATTTGGGAGATTTGCAATCTTGTTTACTGTTTCTGGTTCGTCACGAGAAAAATCGCCAAAAATCACCAGAACGTAAGTTTGAGCTGCCAATTTACGAGCATCTTCCCCAGGTATTTATCTAACCTTCATTATTTCAGAGTTTTTCGAGTTACGCAGCGTAACTATTTTTCAAAAATCAACTTTTACGAACTGTTCTATTTTGACAGATTCTTGCACTGTTTTGCATTTGCATCTTTTTGCCCACCTTTTTAAGTTCTCTTGATCAAAGAACCTTATTGAAGTTGTGCTACAGTAGCTAATGCTTATTAAAATGCTTTTCATATGTCATACTGAACTTTGTAGATTTGATTAATATTATCATTGCACTAACGCTACCAATGAGATTTGTGATGAGTTTTGTATGAAGGAAGTTTTCAAGTGTAGGAAAGAAGAATGATGAGATGAGATGAAGAATGGACAAAAGCTCAAGCTTGGGATGCCCATGTCACCCCAAGATATATTCAAGAAGTACAAGCGTCAAAGGTTGGGGATACCCAAGGTATCGCCTTCTTCATCAATAAAAATATCAGGTCCTGTTTCTGTTCACTATATTTTATTGCTTCATATACTATGTGTTATTCTTGGAGCGTCTATTTTTTCTGTTGTATATTTTATTTTCAATAAAGTGGGCACCATCATACCATGTTTGTTTGGGAGAGAGACACACTCCGTTTTAATTGTATGAACGCTCTAGTTTTCACTCTTATTGTTCAACGAGCGTTTTATTTTTGCTTGTACTGCGTTTAGCTCTGGTTTTTCACTCCTATTTTTTTCAGAGCTTGCTAGTATGCTTCAGTTATATATGATTAGCTCTCTGATATTTAATGAATATTATAAATGAGAGTTGTTTCAAATAAGTTGATTGGTGTTGGATACGAGTAAAAAGGTTTCATATTAATAGTGATGCAAATGGAAAATCTCCTCTGATGTTTCAATTGGGTTGAATTGATCATTTAGTTTATACTTTTAATATCACCATATGCTTTAATTAATAAGTTTTGTCGCTATGCATGAATATGACCATTATTGCTCTCTTAGTTGGTCGCTATCTTTCTTTTTGCTAGCCTTCATTCTGTACTGAGTATGATCTCTACTCGTGCATCCAACCACCAAAAACCAAAAAAAATGCCGAAAGTGTCCACCATACCTACCTATATGTGGTATTTCACCGCCACTCCAAGTAAATTTACATGTGCTACCTTTAAAACCTTCAAAATAATTCCTTGTTTTTGCAATACATAGCTCATGGGAAAGTAGCCTAAAAAATATTGTGGTGAGGAATATGTCACTTATGTATCTTAGTTCTTATAGGCTGCTTGTTGTGTGGAAACCATGCTGACATGGGGACACCATCATCATATTTTTGATAAATATCATGTGAGTTACTATGCATGTCCGTCTTGTCTGAAGTAAAGGAGATAACCATGATAAAATGTTAGAGTATGAATATTGTTAGAGAAGAACATTGGGCCGCTAACCAAAGCCATGTTTACATGGTGGAAGTTTCAGCATGGACATTAAAACCTCAAAAATCTCCTATGAGAAATTTATGTTGCCAAAAGCTTTAAGCTTAAAGAGGAGTCCATTTGTCTGTTGTCCATGTTGTCCCGGTATGGATGTCTAAGTTGAGAATAATCAAAAGCGAGAAATCCAATGCGAACTTTCTCCTTAGACCTTTGTACAGGTGGCATGGAGGTACCCCTTTGTGAAATTTGGTTGAAACATATGTAATGCGATGATAATCAATGGAAATCCGAGCTAATTAGGACAATGTGCGGGCACTATTAGTATTCGATGCATGAGGCTTGCAACTTATAGGAAGTTTTATACATAACCTATATTACTTATTGCTACCGTTGACACAATTGCCTCTCTTAAAAATTTATATCTCTATGTTTTCAAAATAAAAAGCTCTAGCACATGTTTAATCTCTGCTTCCCTCTGCGAAGGGCCATTCTTTTACTTTTATGTTGAGTCTTCATCTTCTAAGTTATATGCACCATCTTATGAGAGCATAGTTGTCATTCTTAGTTCTATGTGCATGGTCCCAAAATTATTATTGATTGAATCATGAATGTGTTATTAATTGTTTTTAAATTATTTTATCTAGTCATCCTTTGAACTTTGAAGGTGCATGTCACCTCAAAAATTATTCTTTTTATCACTTACCTACTCGAGAACGACCAGGAGTTAAGCTTGGGGATGTTGATATGTCGCAAACGTATCTATAATTTTTGATGTTCAATGCTTGTTTTACACCAATTACTATATGTTTTAAGGGACTAACCTATTAATAGTTGCAAAAGTGCACAAGTTCTTGGTTTCAACTTTGTTGTGCAGGAAATAGGATATGGAAGGAAATAGCTCATTATGGTGAAATCTGGGAATCTGTCCCTGCTGAACACTTTTCAAAGATCGCTTCGAAACTCCATCAAAACAACGTCCAATAGAAAAGTCGTAAACAACAAAGTTGTAGATAATTTTAAGTCGAACAATTTGGACATCTTATTCGTCCAGAACGGACAACAGATGCATCCGGCAGAGCAGAATTACTGCGGAGGTTCGTGTAGTCTCGGGACTCCGAAAGTTGGTGACGTATTTGACACAAACTCTTTTCATACCTCGATATTTCGGCCCAGCCACGAGTTGTGAGGCTCATGAAGGATAGAGGGGAGTCCTAGGAAGGTTGTATAGGTGCCCAAGAGCCCTTAGATCAAAGGGGCATCCATCCCATGGCCTAGATTGCATCTCCAACACTATATATTGATGGGAAACCCTATTTTTGGAGGCCCCCAAGCATTATCACGAAAACCCTCCTCCTTGGAAGCAGCCAAGGAGGGGGAAACACTCATCTACACCAGCACCAACTCAAGGAAGAAGAAGGCTAAGGGCGGCGCTTGACAAGGTATCAACTTGTCAATGCCTATGGATTGTAGGCTAGGGTTTAGTTAGAAGTAGAGGGTAAGTAGATCTCGAAGGTTTCAGCCGAAAAGTACTCGACGATTATGAAAACTAGGGTTTGCAGACAATGATTCGATTGATTCTTCGTCCCTCGACTCCCCCTTTATATAGGAGGTGGAGCCGAGGGATTCGTGCTATACAAGTTTACAGAGTCCGAGACGGTTTCTAACTCATCCCGCCAGATTACAAACAACACTTCCTATTACAACTCATCTTTTCCTTAAATACATCTTGGGCTCTCGAATCTTCTTATTCTTCGGGTAGTGGGCCTTCAGTAAACCCCGGGTACTATATTCGGCAGGCCCATTTGGGGTGCCTATGTCAGTAGCCCCCGAGATTTTGCTTGAATCGTAGAGTCAGGGAAAATCTCCACTGTTTATTTTTACTCGAAAGCTTTAACTTTTTATATTTCTTCACATAAAATTCTATATTGTACAGGGATACTGGTAGTTGGGGCTAGTTCATCTGACGGATCAGGTACTAGTTAACTGCTCTAGTGGCAATCCGCAAAAACCTACTTCAAAATCACGTCCCTGGACATGATCTCGGGATACTGGTGTAAACGTCGACAGGTGCCGCTTAAGGTCTTACCATTCTGTCGAGTCCCAGTCAAATTTATCGGATACCTAACGCGTCCGTTAGGATTTTTCTTCGTATCTGTTGATACGGATAAAAGTAGCAGAGCGCAGTCTTTGGCGATGCCACGCCCAGCAGAACGGATCTGGGGTCTTACCTTCGCAAATTTGCGGCATTCAGAAATTGATCGCAACTTCGGCGTTCTGAGAATATATTGTCGAGTGCTTTTCCGGCTGTTGGAATGGCACATTTTATCGAGTCAAGTATGACTTATATTGCTCTCCCGATGGGAGTATATGTAGAGTTAATTATAACTCGAAATATACTCTCTTACTTTTTTATTTTTTATTTGATAATTTCATCGGGCACGCGAACAGCGTTCCCGATGGGAGTAGCCCCCGAGGCTACAACCAAGAACTTGTGCTTGGTTGTAGGCTCAACATTTTAGTCCACCTTGTCGCTATATTGCCATTACTTCCCAATATGATCTCTTTCTTCTTCTCTCTTTTTTTTTATCTCTCGGGTGCGCGAACAGCGCTCCCGATGGGAGTAGCCCCCGAGGCTACAGCCAAGAACTTGTGCTTGGTTGTAGGCTCCCGCAATTTCTATATTGCCATAGTCGAAATCTTACTTTTTGTCGAAGTAGCCCCCCAGCATTTGGGCAAAAACTTGTTTTTGATCAAAGGCTCCCGAAGTATTGAATAATTCTTCCTGTCGCCAATCTTCTTTTATTTTTCTTATCGACATGCTTCCGTTAATCAAATTTACTTCATCCTTCTTGAATAGTCGTGATTTTCCTGCCCTGTGGGTCCATTGCTTCCACCACGTTGACACGTCGTGCAAGTGGGGGACACACGTCCTCCGCTTTTTCTGGCGCACGTACGGTAACGCCTATCTCAGTAAAAATACTTTTTTGCCCTTGTATCTAGAAGATCTATTCTCACCACACGATTTCTTCATCGAACGGCACACTACTTCACCCAATTCTTATATAAACCTTTCTTCAACCTCCGTTCATCCCCTCGCTTGCGCCGCTCATCTGTTCCTCTTCGCAAAACTTCCCCTGCGCCCAACTCTCTCTGATCTTCCGCACGCTCATACATTGCTTTGCCCATTGCCGTTGATGCCACCGCGCGTGCGTCTGACTCGCCACAGCACTCCGGAATCCAAGATGGCCGCCGAGGATCTTGAATGGGAGAGATCCAAAATCTCCAACCAAGACACCAACATGCTGAAGAGGCTTGGCCTCATGAAGAAGGAGGACGCCATCCGCTTTCCCAGCGAAGAAAGCTACCCCAAGCCTCCAATGGAGTACCGGGTTAGTTTTGTTGATCATCTAATCCGCGGCCTTTCGACCCCAATCCACGATTTCCTCCGCGGCCTTCTTTTCGTTTATGGGATTCAACTGCACCAGTTGACCCCCAATTCCATCCTTCACATTTCTATTTTCATCACGCTTTGCGAATGCTTCCTCGGAATCCCTCCCAATTGGGCTCTGTGGAAGCGCATTTTCTGCCTCCGCCGCAATGGCTCCCACAACGTCACTTATAACATAGGTGGCGTTGTTATCTGTGTTCGTACTGATGTCGACTATTTCGACGTCAAGTTTCCTGATTCTGTCCAAGGATGGCGCAAAAAGTGGCTCTACATCCACGAAGAAAGCGCCAACTCCGTTGAGCACAACATAGTTCCTTTCGACGGAAGTGCCAGAATTCAGCGCCGCCGCTCCTGGGATGCCGAAGCTTCCGAGGAAGAGAAAAAAGCGACAGAGGCACTGATGTCTCGTATCCGCCAGCTTCAAAACACTCGAGGCAAAGAGCTGTCTGGTGTTCAAATCACTGCCTACTTCCTTAGGATTAGAGTGCAGCCTCTTCGTGCTCGCAAAAATCCCCTTTGGACGTATTCTCGGTAAAAATGACGCCAACCTAATCTCCGGTGATCTTTCCACCAAGGACTTGGAGAAGTTGGTTCGAAGACTCTCTCGCCTGGGCAAGGACCCAGTTCCTTCCTCTTGTCGCGTGGAACCATACAGCTCCACCAATCCACTCCCCGAGGTATTTTGTCTTCTCGAGTTTTTACCTTATTCCGCACTTTCTCTGCATCTCATTGTATTGTCATCTCTTTAATTTTCCTTTGGCCACTATTTTTTCAGAACCATCCTACTATGACTTCCCTTCCTCCTCTTCCGGAGGGTGGAGAAGTCGGAGAACAGGCCATCGTTGCCGAAGATACTCAAGGTTCTTCTGTTCCTGAAAGTGAAGTCGCGGGTTCTCACAAATCTGCGGCTTCTCATGAAAAAGAAGTTGAGTCTGAAGCCAGTGAGTCGACGCAATCCCTTCCTCCTGCTGTTTCTCCAAGGAACAAAAGGAAAAGGACTGATGCCGAGGATTCTGGCACCTCTAAGGCTGAAGAAGTTGTTCCCTCTCATCCGAAGGCAGCTTACGATCCTTATGTTGAATCCCTCGTCAGCTCGTAAGTCACCTTTATTTCTCCCTATTTTTGTACTCGAAATTTGTATCCTGTCTTGCTTTTTATGCTGCCGATTTTTTGACCAACAGTGATGACGAGGAAGAAGTACCAATTACTGACGTGGCTCCTCGGACAAGCACGTCACGTACTGTACTTGCCTCAGACACGCTAGTTGAAGGGGAAGAAACGTCGCCTCCTCAACAAAACGTCGTCACCACTACTCCACCATCAAGCCCCCTTGCTCCTTCACCAAAAAGGACAAGGGTTGAAAAGATTGTTGAAACTGCCCCTCAGTTGGGCAGTTCGTCGACTTTGCTCCTAGATGATGTAAGCTTGTCGACATCTATATTTTCCTTATTTTGTTTTTTCACACCTTTTCTCTTTTTCATGCCGATGTTTCTCTTGCTATGTTCACGTTGAACAGCCTATGATCAAGGATCTTCTCCGCATCGGTTCCCAATTTATTGGGTACCGTGAATATGCTAATAGAGTCGAAGGTAACGACTTTTATACTTGCTGTTTTTCCTTGATTTTTTGCTCCTGTTACTTGTCGCGATTTTTGATCTTTTCTTCCCTCTCTTTTCCATATCTCGATAGAGAAACTTGCAGAGGCCAACGAACGCGCCGACGCACTTGCTCTAAAACTTGAGCAAAGTGAGGCGGCTCGCAAGAAAGCCGAACTTGCTGCTAGCAACGCCAAGGCCGAAGCTGACGAAGCCAAGGCGAAAGCTGCTGGTGTCGAGGAACTGCAGAAAAAACTTGAGGATGCTACAGCTGCCTTAGATGGGCACAAAGCTGCGCAAGCTTCTCGTGAAGAAGGAATCCTCAAGCGCCTGAAAACGCAGAGTCGCCGCACTTTCAGTAATTTTGCTGATCTCTTCTATTTTTATGAGAATCGTTGTTTCTTGTCTTTTCACTAATGCTTTGTTTCCTTAACAGCCCAAACAAACCAAGATTTTGATCTGACAAATCCTGTCAATGACCCTGTCCTTGACGCACTTTCCTATCTGGAACTTCATGGGTCCGAGATTCGTGAAGGTGTGTCGAATGCTAACGCGGTATTGTCGGCATTGTTCCCCTACTTCTTCCCGAAGAAAGAGGAGCCTGCGACTTTCCTCAACCTTGCCAAGATGTTCAATACATCGGAAGACCTTGGACTGAAGATGCGCCAAGAAAATATGAAGGTTGCCGTTGAGAGCACTGTCGCGTTGGTTGCTGACAGTCGACAGACTATCGACTGGATGAAAGTTGGCGACACCGAGCAGATAGAGCAATCAAGGTGGAAGTCGCTGATTAAGGCAGCCAAGCCCAACACAAAGAAGATCTTGGCCTATCTTGGGATTAAGCCATCGTCGACTCCTAGCTCGTCAAGGCCGGAGGTCTAGTTGCATGCCTCTGTTTTTTCTTTCTGTTTCTTTTGCTCTTGTCGCCAAAGTAGTCATTTGGCGACACGTATTTCCTTAGCTCCACTGTAATGCTCTTGTAATTATTCCACGAGATTAATGAAAAACTCTATCTTTGATTGTCGTTTGATGTTGTCCTGTTTAAATTTCAGTTGATATTTGATAACTATACTCCAACTTCCGCTCCTTCCAATGTTTCGCCTTCTTCTTCTCGCGCGAGGAGAACTTTTGCTGATACTGCACCTGTCGACGATACCTTGTCGCAAGAACTGGATGAACTTCGGCAGCAACTTCAGTATGCGAAGAAGCAAACACTTGTGATGATGGAGCAATCTCGTAAGTCATCTGAAGCCGAAAAAGTTGCTCTTCAGCAAGCTCGCGAGGCCGTGGCTGCTAAGGAAATTGCTGCTTCCGAGACTGAAAAGGCGACTACTCGAGAAAATTTCATGCTCGAATTAATGAATGAAGCCAGTGCAGATATGTCGGGTATGCCTGTTTCATCCTCTGATATCTTTCATCTTCGTGCTATTGTCTCTTAAAGGTTTCCACTTCTTTGTTTTGATAGGTGCCTTTATTGATGCTGCTGCCGAGGAAGAGAGGGTAAATGCTAGGAAAAACCTCCTTGTTAATCTTTCCCTGGACCATGGTTCGTTGTTTTGGGCTACCCCAGAGAGGACCCGCCAAATTGTCAGATTTCAAGATCGCACCTCTCAAACTCGCGACTTCCTTGACTTCTGTACCAAGACCTTGTCCATGGTTTACAACTCCATGTTTCCTCGGAACGTCCAACCAAAAACTCTTCCTGAATTGATGGAAAGATTCAAGGATGCTCGCAAAGATCCATGATTTTGTCAAAGCTCAACTGGTAGCTGGCGCCAGATTTGCTCTTATCATGCTCCAGATCTGCCACTCAAAACTTGACCTTACCGAAGTTGTCACGAAAGTGCATCAAAAGGTAAAACGTCGAAGAGTTGGTGTTGACAGGATTAACACGAAGGTTACGCCTATAGCCGAAGAAATGATTGAGGACCTTCTTCGGATGGACGCCGACTTTTTTGCCGATGGCCATTATGCCGATTTTCTTGGCGCTGCTCCTGAAGAAAACAGAGTTACTCTTGATGATATATTGAATCAAGACTAGTTATTTTCCTCTTGTAGATATTTCTTCTTTGTAACCCATGACTATAATTATATTGTAAAGCAATCATTATATTTCTCTGTTTGTCTAGCCCCCGAGTGTTTCGGTAACTCTTTACTGTATTTGTATATTTGCGAGATTTTGAACCAAGGCATTTATATATTTATGGGGAATATGAGCCCCCGAGCTTTTTGTTGAATACTATTTTGTATTTTTGCTGACTCACGAGGTATTTGAATACCAAGGCAAGGCTTTTCTTTTGTCGACGAACTATATTGAAATTTGTCGGAGCAAAGTCTTTGATCATGTCGATAAAGAAGAAAAGTTATATCATCACTATCTTTATTATATTGCAGCACCGCGAGCCCGCCTCATTAAAAACCTTCTCCGGCCCCACTCGGTGCCCCGAAAAAGGAAAAGAGTGCGTCTGAAAACTCGCGGGCGTTTCGGTACATTGAAGTTTTACAAGGACTATATTTCGACTCTAGGCGTAGAACCGCCTAAGTTGCGCCACGTTCCAGGGGTTTGGCTCCTCCACCCCTGTCTTCTTATCCTTTATCCTGTATGCTCCTCCTCCGATTACTTCCGTGACAATGTAAGGGCCAAGCCATGGTGACTCGAGTTTTTCATGACTTTTTTGCGTTAGCCGAAGAACTAGGTCTCCCACCTGAAAAGATCTTGGCCGCAATCGTCGACTGTGGTAATTTTTCAAGTCCTGCTGATATTTAGTTACCCGAGATAATACTTCATCTCGAGCTTCATCAAGTGCGTCGACGTCATCTTCTAGCGCTCTTCTCGACGTTTCTTCATCATATTCGGCGACACGTGGAGAGTTGTGCTCTATCTCGATTGGTAGTAATGAATCTGCTCCATGAACCAGGAAAAACGGAGTTTCCTGTGTTGCTGTGTTTGGTGTTGTTCGGATGCTCCACAACACGCTTGGTAGTTCTTCTGGCCAGGTATGTCGAGCTTTTTCCAGTGGTCCTAACAAGCGCTTCTTGATGCCATTGCAGATGATGCCATTGGCTTTCTCGACTTGCCCATTGGTTTGAGGATGTGCGACTGACGCAAAGTTTAGCTTGATACCCACCTCTTCGCAATAATCTTTGAATTCATGGGATGTGAAGTTACTGCCGTTGTCTGTGACGATGCTGTGGGGCACTCCAAATCTGAAGACGAGGCCTTTTACGAATTTTACTGCGGATGCTCCGTCTGGTGAATTTATCGGCTTCGCTTCTATCCACTTTGTAAATTTGTCGACAGCTACTAACATGTATTCCTTTCCTCCTGGCCAGGATTTGTGTAACTTGCCCACCATATCAAGTCCCCATTGAGCAAAGGGCCATGACAATGGTATTGGTGCTAGCTCTGCTGCTGGAGAGTGAGGTTTCGCGGCAAACCTTTGACACGCGTCGCAAGTTCTTACTATGTCCTTGGCGTCCTCGATTGCTGTCAACCAGTAGAATCCTGCTCGAAAAACCTTGGCTGCGATAGCTCGACTACTTGCGTGGTGGCCACATATTCCTTCATGTACATCCTTCAGAATTATTCTTCCTTCTTCGGGTGTGACGCACCTTTGCAAGACGCCTGAAATACTTCGCTTATACAATTCTCCCTTGACCACCGTGAAAGCTTTGGAACGTCGAATTACTCGTCTTGCCTCAACTGGATCGTCAGGTATTTCTTTCCTGAGGATGTATGATATGTACGGCTGCATCCACGGTATCTGTATCACCATGACCAGGTCCTGGTCTTCTTCTTCGTCTTCTTGCTTTTCCTTGGTAGCCCCCGAGGGTTTCTTCTCCTTCTTTTTTGATTTTGTCGACTTAGTGGATCTCTCTGTTATCTCTTCCCAGAATACACCTGGCGGCACTGCAAGGCATTGCGATCCGATGTTTGCAAGAACGTCGGCTTCGTCGTTGCTCAATCTACTAATATGATTTACTTCGCATCCATCGAACAACTTCTCGAGCTCGTTGTACACCTCCTTATATGCCATCATGCTATCATTGACTGCGTCACATTGGTTCATAACTTGCTGTGCCACCAACTGTGAGTCGCCAAAGATTTTTAGTGGAGTTGCACCGCAGGCTTTCGCCATCTTCATCCCGTGTATGAGAGCTTCATATTCTGCTTCATTGTTAGATGCGTTAGGGAACGTCATCCGAAGGATGTACTTTAACTTGTCGCCTTCAGGTGATATGAGTACTACTCCTGCGCCAGCCCCTTCTAGTCTCTTGGACCCATCAAAGTTCATTGTCCAAGTTCTCGATAAGTCTGGGGGTCCTGTGTTTTGCAACTCCATCCACTCTGCTATGAAGTCCGGCAGAACTTGCGACTTGATTGCTTTTCTTTTTTCATACGTGATGTCCCGAGGGGAAAGTTCTATTCCCCAAAGGGAGACACGACCCGTAGCTTCTGGGTTGTTCAATATATTTGACAAAGGAGCTTCATTGACCACTACGATCGGATGTGCCGAAAAATAGTGGCGCAATTTTCGTGCTGTCGTGAACACTCCATATGCTATCTTTTGGTACTGAGGATACCTTTGTTTTGAGGGCGATAAAACTTCGCTTACGAAGTATACTGGCCTCTGCACGCCGTGGAGTTTTCCTTCTTCTTCCCTTTCGACAACTAGCACCGTGCTCACCACTTGGGGCGTGGCTGCGATATACAACAGGAGAGGTTCCCTTTCTTTTGGCGCCACCAAAATTGGTGGTGTCGAAATTGTGCGCTTCAAATCCTCGAACGCTCTGTCGGCTTCTTCGTTCCACTGGAATTTGTCTCCTTGTTTTATCAAAGCGTATAACGGCAACGCTTTTTCTCCCAGCCTCGCGACGAATCTGCTCAAAGCTGCGACTCGCCCAGTTAGCTGTTGTATTGCATTCCACGTTGTTGGCTTCCTCATTGTTAAGATAGCGTTTATTTAATCGGTATTTGCTTAAATCCCTCTTTCTGAGACTAGGAACCCCGTTTAAGTTCTCCTGCTGGGACGCCGAAAGAACACTTCGTCGGGTTCAATTTGAGGCAAAACTTATCAAGGTTGTTGAAGGTTTCCTTGAGATCCTCGATCAACGTTGCCCCCTTTTTTGATGTTATGACGACATCATCAATGTATACTTGGACGTTCTTCCCAATCTGTGTCGCCAAACACTTCTGCATCATCCTCTGATATGTTGCTCCCGCATTTTTTAGACCAAAGGGCATTGTTCTGTAGCAAAACACGCCGTAAGGTGTAATAAACGCGGTCTTTACTTCATCTTCTTCTTTCAATCTGATCTGGTTATAACCAGAATATGCATCCAGGAAGGAAAGACGTTCACATCCAGCCGTGGAGTCGATAATTTGATCGATCCTCGGGAGGGGAAAGTGATCCTTTGGACAATGTTTATTGAGACACGTAAAGTCGACGCACATGCGAAGGACCTTAGTGTTTTTCTTCGGTACCAACACAGGATTTGCTACCCATGTGGCTTCTGTGAATATCTCTTTGATAAAACCAGCTTCTTGTAGTCGATTGATTTCTGACAGCATGGCTTTGCGGTTTGGTTCCGAAAAACGCCGCAAAGGTTGTTTGATTGGTCTCGCTAGTGGATCCAAGTTTAGGTGGTGCTCGGCAAGTTCCCCGGGTACGTCTGGCATGTCAGCTGGACACCATGCGAAGATTTTCCAGTGCTCACGGAGGAACTCGACGAGCGCGCTTTCCTATGCGATATCCATGTCGTTTGCGATAGATGTCGTCTTTTTTGGGTCTGTCGGGTGAATCTGCACCTCTTTTGAATTTTTCTCGGTACTGAAAGTTGATTCTTTGTTTGGCCTTCCAACGTCTGGGAGTACGTCGTAATCAGTCATGCTTTTTGACGCCAAATACTCAGCTTGCATCCCGAAAGTTTCTGACAACCGGTGGAAATCCTTGTCGCACTTATCAGCTAAGGCGAAGCTTCCTTTGACTGTGATTGGTCCCTTTGGTCCAGGCATCCTCCACAACAAGTATGTATAATGTGGCACCGCCATAAATCTAGCATATGCTGGTCGTCCCAACAGAGCGTGATATTGCGACGGAAAATCCACGACTTCAAACTCGAGCCTCTCGATTCTATAATTTTCTCGGGTCCCAAACTGAACGTCAAGATTGATTTTTCCCAATGGATAGCTTGGTTTCTCCGGTGTGATGCCGTGGAACCTTGTGTCTGTTGGTTTCAAGTTTGCTAAGGATATGTTCATTTTCCTCAATGTATCTGCATACATAAGGTTCAAGCTGCTGCCGCCGTCTATGAACACTCGAGAGACATCAAATCCCGCGATAACTGCTGGCAAAATAAGTGCTGACTGCCCTGGTCGAGGGACTTGCTGCGGATGATCTGCTATTGTGAAGCCGATATCTTGTCCTGACCAATTAAGGTACTCAACTGTTGGTGGAGGCATTTTCTCTGCCATAAACACCTGTCGTGAGATTACTTTCTGAGCTCTATTGGACGGCCTTCCCTTCTGAATCATCGACACTGCTCCATTGGAGTTAGGATCAACATAAGGTGGTGGTGCAGGTGCTGCCGCTATTCTGAGCTGATGCCGATTGTCGTCTGTAATCGCGGGAGGAGGCGGCAAGTGAATCTCGCTTCTGGGTTCTCGAGGATTTCTCTGTGCTGCTCGCGCATTAGCGTTCTCTGCATACCGCAACATTGCTTGAAAATTGCGACAGTCCTTCTGCAAGTGCCCTGACTATCTTTTGCCGTTGCTGTCGAGGAAAAAATGCATCTGGCACGGTCCGTTCATCATCTCTTCAGGGGACACGAAAGGTCTTGGGAACCTAGGCCCGCTATTTTGCCTGTTGCGTGAATCATCTCTGTTATCACCTCGCTGTTCACTGCTTCTCTGGTAATCATCTCTGTTGCTTCCTCCTGTATTTGTCCGAAAACCTGCCGAAATTTGTCCTGGAGCGTCGTAGTTCTGGTACTGCCGAGGAAATCTTCGCCTCGGTTGATAGTTTCGACCGCGGTCCTCCTCTGGCGACCTGTGTCGTTTGTTGTGGACAGCGTCTTCTCCATCTGCCCATTTATTTGCTATCTCCATTAACGCCGATACTGTCTTTGGATTGGTCCTTCCCAAGTCCTCGACAAAATCTCCACGCCTGACTCCTGCGACAAACGCATCTATTGCTCTCTCGTCAGATATATTTTCTGCCGAGTTTTTGATGATATTCCACCTCTGGATGTACTTTCTCATTGGCTCATCTGGCTTTTGTCGACACGCTCTCAACTCTTCTAACGACGCGGGCTTTTTGCACGTGGATCTGAAGTTCTTGACGAACACGTCCTCGAAACTTTCCCAGCTGTCGATGGATCCTGGAGTGAGTTTCTTTATCCACGATCGTGCGGCTCCACTCAAGTGCACCTGGATGCTTTGCATGGCTGTTGCCCTAGTTCCTCCTGTCAGCTTCACCGTCTCTAGATAGTCGACTAGCCAATCCTCTGGATCTTGAAGGCCATCGAACTTCTTGAAATTATCGGGTAACTTGAATCCTGAGGGGACTCGGGTTTTTCGGACTCTCCTCGTGAAGCATGGTAAGCCGCACATATCTTCGTCGTTAAGTTCTGGGGATTGCCGATGATCCCTTCTGCTCTGCCGCTCTGTCGACTCTTGCTTGTGCTGCTGTGTCTCTTGCTCCACTTGGCCCTTCAGGTGCTGCCGCTGTTGCTGCTGCGGGTCGTGGACTATTTTGCCTTGCCGCTCCTTCGGGAGGCGTTGATACAAACGCTGTCCCCATAGCTCCAACTCCTGCTACCGCCATATTATACAAGTGTTTCCTTGGATCACCTGGAGGTGGTTTAGATGCAAGGATAAAAGCATGTGTCGCCATATACCCAGCCTCTGGTGTCTTAGGGATGATGTTTCCTCTTGTATCTATCGACATAAAGGACATGTCGAGGTTTTGGACCAAGTGTTCTCTTTCTGCTTCGGGTATGTGTTGCAGCCTTGATCTTGCTCGTTCTCGTGCCTCCCGATGGCTATCACCCGTAGTTCTAGATTGTCGACTTAGATCTGCCCTTCTCCCGCTGGATGCGTAAGCTGCCTCCTTCCTCCCGTTCAACTCAGCCGTCTGTTTTTCCAATTCCCCCGGCAGCTCGTGCGAGCCTATATTGATATGCTTGCAATTCTTCCGGTGTGGCTGTGGTAGCCATTGGTTCTCGTGCCGTTCATAGCTCTCGCAGCTCTGTCCCACGCTGCTTGTGAAAGTTGAACTCTATCTCGCGGCTCTGGCCCGACGTATTTGTTGCCCAGGCCTTGTCGCAGATTGGAGGGATCGACGTATGGATTTCCCAGACTGTCGAAAGCCTCAGATGTTTCCTCTTGATCTTCAATGGCGTAAATCTGATGATACTTTGTACTCAGATCTACGTTGGGTTTGGTGACATCATCGTTGAGATTGATGAAGACCTTGCCCACTGTCAGAGATTTGTCGATTTGTCGTAATCGTCGACATCGCTTGAGCCATCGCTTATATATGAGTCCGCAGATGACTCAAACGACATGTCGTTGAAGATCTTGGCGAGTTTCTCTCTTGCTCTGGTGCTGACGTAGCGTGTCGCCGAGGTTTCTTCTTCTCCTGACTCGATGGACGATGCATAGTTTGAAAAATCGGAATCGACCACCGACGATCCCGACGAAATCGGAATCTCGACACGATACGATCCTTCCTTCTCGACGCGAAAGTGAAACCTTCCGAACGTCATCTCCATGGGCTCCGCCAGATACGCATATGCATCCAAACGGGAGGGTGGGTGAGGAACAAAATCGACAAGACCAGCAGCGATCTGTTTACCTCGATCCATTGTGTTGCTTGCGGTTGACGATGTCGAAGATCTTGAGCGTGCCATCGAGATCAGCTCCTTACGCCTCTAGTCCCCACAGACGGCGCCAATTGACAAGGTATCAACTTGTCAATGCCTATGGATTGTAGGCTAGGGTTTAGTTAGAAGTAGAGGGTAAGTAGATCTCGAAGGTTTCAGCCGAAAAGTACTCGACGATTATGAAAACTAGGGTTTGCAGACAATGATTCGATTGATTCTTCGTCCCTCGACTCCCCCTTTATATAGGAGGTGGAGCCGAGGGATTCGTGCTATACAAGTTTACAGAGTCCGAGACGGTTTCTAACTCATCCCGCCAGATTACAAACAACACTTCCTATTAGAACTCATCTTTTCCTTAAATACATCTTGGGCTCTCGAATCTTCTTATTCTTCGGGTAGTGGGCCTTCAGTAAACCCCGGGTACTATATTCGGCAGGCCCATTTGGGGTGCCTATGTCAGCGCTCCCCCATGATGCCGGCGGCGGGGAAGGAGTTCCCGGCGCCGGCGCCGCCCACGCCTCCGCCTCCGCCCTCCAACGTCTTCACCGCCATCTCCATCACCAACTCCTCATTGTATTCAGTGGTCCATCCTCTCACAAATCTCTGTACCGCCCTATGTAAACATGGTGTTTGATGCTATAAGTTATAATCCTATGATCTATGTCATGTTGCCTTAGTTTATTTGTTCTTTGATTGATTGATTGTTTCTCTTTGGTTTACTAGAGTTGTATGTTGATATGTTATCGTCCTTGGTGCCCATTATATTTGTGCGCGCATGGATCAAGCACCATAGGGCTGGTTGTACTTGTATACTAGAAGGGGAAAGTTCTGCCGGAGTGACAGAAACCTAAGGACGCGAACCGGATAGTTGCATGTATGGGAGTAAGAGGACCATTTACTTAAGGCTATGGTTGGGGAAACCTTAATGCTTGCTAGTATTTACAGATGTTTGCTAGCAAGCCAATCATATAGTACTTGTAATCCCGGAGGGAGAGCATGTATATTTAGCCTCTCCTACATAGAAAGCTGCATCGAAGACATTGAACCCAAGATCTTCACTAATTGATCTTGGACAAAGCCACCACTATTACCACCGCCTTTCCACACTCATGGTACTGTTAGTTTAGTTTGTTTTATTGTTGCAGCACTAACATTTATTCCATGTATTTTATTGTTCTGCAAAGTCACCTCTCATACCAGTTATCGCTCTAGTTTTATTTCCTAGATATTGCAAACGCTTAGTGTGCGTAGAGTTGTATCAGTGGTTGATAGAACTTGAGAGAATGTTTATCCTTCCTTTAGCTCCTCGTTGGGTTCGACACTCTTACTTATCGAAAAGGCTACACACGATCCCCTATACTTGTGGGACATCAGCGCTCAAGATCTCCAAGAGCGCCACCGGCATGAGGCCGGAGACCTCGGAGGACGCCACCAGGGCCTCACATCCTCCTCAACCAAGTCCGATACCTTCTGGTGCCGGCAAATCTCCTGCCTCCTCTCGGGGAGGCAACACAAGTGCGGGGCACGCGGCCCCTGAACCTACAGATCACCGCGCAGAATATTACCTTGTCTCCCCTCCAGAAGTCCAAGACACCAGCGCCAGCAACACCGGCGCCGGCACTGAAGATGCCGGGAGGGCGGAACCTCAAGTTCCTCCCGTCCTGAAGAAGAAGAAGAAAGCAACTGCCTCCCCCTCCAAGACCGTGCCGGATCCTTCTGCACCGGCAAGCTCCGCTCCGGCAAAGGACGCACCTGAAGCTCCTACACCAAACCAGACCACGCCAACGCCCCCTTCGGCAACCTCAGCCGGAGTGCCCGCCATCGCCAAACCAACTCCACCAGAGGGCGCCAAGCTCACTGCGCAAGCACTTGCCGCGGTGGTTACGGCAGCCACCGCTCCTTCCTCCGGCTCGCAGACACTAGTTCTGCATGCCGGCCGCGCCGCTGTTGCAGCCGGTGAGACGGCCTCAGCCCATGTAATCCGGATCACCGAGTTCCACCGCAGAGGAGTTGACCTGGGCCATTTGCTTGATTACGCTGAGAAGTGGAATCAGGCAGATCTGTCGCCAGCGACGCGTGGCCTCGGCAAGGACAAGCTGCCAGCGATTGACCCCGCTGGCCATCGGAGCACCGGGCAACACTTTGGCCGGCTGCGGTGACAAGGGATTAACTTGTCAATGCCTACGGGTTGTAGACTAGGGTTTTAGTCGGAAGTAGAGGGCAAGTAGATCTCGAAGGTTTCAGCCGAAAAGTGCTCGACGATATGAAAACTAGGGTTTGTGAGACAATGAATCGATGCTTTCTTTGTCCCTCGACTCCCCCTTATATAGGAGGCGGAGCCGAGGGATTCGTGATACACAAGTTACAGAGTCCGGGAGGGTTTCCAACCCATCCCGCAAGATTACAAGTATTGCTTCCTAATACAACTCTAGCTTTCCTTAATAATAATTTGGGCTTCCGATTCTTCTTATTCTTCGAGTCGTGGGCCTTCAGTAAACCCTGGGTACTATCTTTGGTAGGCCCATTGGGGATGCGTATGTCATGCGGCGCGCGGTCAAAGGGTTTGACAACGCGTGGCACGACGCCAACAACAACGTGGTGGTAAGTTGCACAAACTTCATAGTTATGTAAATTCATGCCGGTTTTCAATCTTAGAACTTATATGTATATCCTCTCAGTCCCCGAGTTTCGGGTTGAGAACGTACGTCTTAGCGCGAAACTTCCTTAGAAACACAAGAAACCGGCATAGCCAGTCCCCGAGTTTCGGGTTGAGATCGCAGTTCTTAGCGGAAACTTTCTGTCAATACCGGCATCTTCTTTACCGGATCTCTTTAACCTGAACAGAGCGTGCTGGACACACGGAAGCGGCTCTTCGAGGAGCTTCCGTGGGAGCACCGGGAGCTCTCTGAATCCCACAGCAAGTGCCAAGGTTAGCTTTTTGCGCCCCCGGCTGCTTTTTTACCGGTTGCTTTTCCCTTTCAGCACTTATAACTTTTTTGCACCTCAGCTCTTCCGGAAGCCTCCTTCGAGGATCTCTCCGCCCAGCTTGCCGCGCTGAAAGGTACCATCTCTTCTTTTCGCTTGTCTTGCATCTTTTTAATTTTACCGGATTCATTTTACTAATTATATTTTATTCCGGTTTGTAGCTGAAAAGGAGCAGCTTCTCAAGGAGCACCACCAAGCTCTGGATGCTCAGAGGACTCACTACTACGAGCTAAAGGACCAGCTCATGGAGGCTGAACTCCGGCACTCGCGGGAGCTTAAGGAGGCTGAGGCAGCAGCTGAGGCCAAATTGGATGAATCTCTGAAGGAGTTCACCAATTCCAGCGCGGTGCTGCGGGCGGAGCTGGAGGAGCAGAGCCGAGCGCGGAAGGCGGCAGAAGATCGGATCAACCTACTCACCACGGAGCAAGCCGCGTATGACCAGCTGGTCCTGCAAGCTGATGCGCTGGCCTTCAGTAAGCCTTTATCTCTTTTTGCTTAAAAGCTTCTCTCTTTCCGGCAAGATCTCTTTATATTTGTTCCATTTGTCTTTTCTTCTTACGAGCTTTTTCCTTTCTTTCCGGCAACATTTTCTTATACCGGTTCTCTTCTCTCCCGCAGAACTTTTCCCGGATTGCCAGGTGCACGCTGTAAAGAAAGTTGCGGATCGCAGGGCTGAGCAATCAATGACCAATCCGGATGCTCCCTGGGATGCGTATGATTACTTGGTTGCGCTCACCTCCCGGATCCAGCATATGCGCTCAGTGGACCGGCATCTGGCCGATCTACCGGATGTTGCTATCCAGATCTTCAAGGTGCTGTGGCCTAAGGAACCTGTGCCGGCCAACATATCGCTCACCTCCGACCGCCTGAAGGATGTTGGACGGAGGATCCGTGAATTGAAGTGCTCAGCGGCCCGTGCCGGAGCGGATGCGGTGCTACGCATCGCCTGCTCTTGGTACGAAGACTTGGATCTGGACGCTTTCCACAGCCTTCGCGGCGAAGCTCCCATAGATATGGATCCGGTCTTAACCGCCAAGCGCCAGGACCACGCCTACCGGATTGCGGAGTTTGCCCACCTTCGCACTTTCATCCCTCCTCCTCCCGACGTCAGAGACGCAATCTCCAACGATGAGGAAGAAGACGCTGAGGACGAGGAGGATGAAGAAGCCGGAGAAGGCGACGCCCATCCGGAAGAATGCGATGCTCCTCCGGAAGCTCCTGAGGCCGTCCTGCAGCCCCCTGCTCACTACAAGGAAAAGGCCTACCGCCGGCGAACCTAAAATGCCCATTGCCGGCGCACCACGAGCCCGCCGGTGCGAACGCGCCGGTGATAAATGGCCACTGCCGGCGCACCAGGCAGTGCGCCGGCGATAGATGGATACTGCCGGCGCGCCTTCAACGCTTCGCCGGCAAAGGACCATCTTCACCGGCGCACCATCAGCTGCACCGGCAGTAGTGCTTTCAGCACTGGCGCATGCCACGTGCGCCGGCAGTAGGTCATTTAGGTGCGCCGGCAATAAATTCGAAAATTCTTTTTTCAGCTTTTTTCCAGCATATTACAATACATATTTGACAGCAGTATATATTTACAACGCAGTTCATATTTATACATTATTACATGCAATATGAGAAGCACATAGAGAGCCAAGTTTCATTTTGGTATCAGTACACAAATACGCAAATCTCGTTTCGGAATGTTGATTCATACAACACATGTGCATATGCAACACCGAACGACGAAGTTTCACAAAGTTAGAAGTCTTGGTACATAGTCGTCACAAGTATCGTCATACACCTCACAATGTAGGTCCTAACCTAAACTACAATCACATAGAACATGACCAACATGGTCATGATGACCATCATCACGAAGGCCATGGTCTTCATCTGGTTCCTCCTCATGTCCCTCATCTCTCCCGCTAGATAACGGGCGTATCTTCCTTCCGCCTCCACCCTAGTGGGGTATCCCTTGTAGCTGTTGCCGCTGAAACGGTGCACCTGTCTCCGACAGTCCTCCCAGTCGTTGTAGACTCCAGGAACCCTCCCCTTGTACACGACATATGTCGTCGGCATCTCCATTCACAAGACAAGTAAAACGTTAGTACCAATGCAATGAACAAGTGCCAACTCAAATAAGAGACAAGTAGTATGAACTAAATAGCATGTGCCTCATACTTTGTTGGTCGAAATAAATAATAACATACAGGGATGGGGTCAGTGAGGCTAGGTAGGATGCACAATAGATTGATATTTGTGGCCATCACACCAAGCCTCACTGGCCCCACCCCGGAGTGTACAAGTGACCGAACATTTTAATCATCGGCCAATGCAATTAAGAAGTGCGAACTCAAATAGAAGACAAGTAGTACGAATTAAATAGCGTGCCTCATACTTTGTCGGTCGAAACAAATATTAACATCCAGGGATGGAGTCAGTGAGGCTAGGTAGGATGCACAATAGATTGATACTTGTGGCCGTCGCACCAAGGCTCACTGGCTCCACCCCCGAGTGTACGATTGACCGACCATTCTAATCATCGGCGAACTCCAAATACGAGGCAAGTAGTGGTCGAGTAAATGCAAATAATTATTAAGCTATGTACGCCATAATCTTGAAATATATAGCAAAGTAAATGAAACTACAGACACATGTTCACATGCACATTCATACAACTAAATAAAAGCAACTAGTCGATTCTATGGGAATATATAGCAATTATTACAGTACGGAAGTTCAAGGACATATCGTTCAAGCTTTAGCAAGTGTTCCCGTCGTAGGATCAGGTTGTACGCCTAGGGGGGAATGGACGGTAGCCCTCAAGCGAGTTGAACGGCCTCTCATCACGCGACACCTCCAAGCGGAGTTCTATCTCGTCATTAGGTGGTAGACCATAGCCGTAGAAGAACTCACCAGACCTATTGTTGACATCCTGCAGGATTATCGTGCAAATGAACTGCTGGATGCGACCCCAGTTCTTTCTAATCTCTCTATCAGGGACATCCGCCATGTTTGCAAACCTGTTTCTGAGATTCTCTGGCAGCAACATGTCATCTGCGTACTTTATGTACTCCTGCATCTGAAGGATGGCGTACCACGCGTCCATCCCATTGTCGGGCGTCGATCGCTGAGGCAGGGGAAGTTGGTTGTGTGGGTTAAGACCAAGCCTCCTCGGGATTTCCTCTCTACTTTGAGGGGGCCTGCCTTGTTGGCGAAGCCGGTGAGAGCATCATTGAGAAGGGCCTTGATGTGGGTGTAGTCTTTCTTGTGGTCCCTACCCTAGTCGAGATAGACTGCATGCGAGTGTTGCGGGTGCACGACGATGAGGGTGCAGAATTTGTCTCTGCGGAAAACACACGGATTAACCTTTGGAAATGCAAATGGAGATATAGGATAGAATGGTAATGGGGGACTAGCGAGTGATTACTTACTCGGGGAAGTAAGGGATGAGAATGGCGCCCTTTTTAATGTTCGCCAGCATGAAATCCTCGACCTGCTGGGTGGCAATCGCCCGATCCCCAGCGTTGCAGATGATGCTCTCCCGCATATAGAAGGGGTCCATTATCGCAATGGTCGGCGTCTCCTCCTTAACAATCTGGGCAGACAAGCTAAGAGCAACTAGGCGAACCACACTAAAGTGGAGCGCTTGCATGCGATAGATGCTGAAGATGTCGTTGAACCGGATGAAGCACAAGTCCGCGGGGTACTTCTCGACGAAGTTCATGCCAGTTGGCACCTTCGCCACCAAGAGAGGGTAACCAGGATCTTTTGATTTGAGAAGAAGGTTCTCCACATGCAAGACAGTCTCATGCAAGCTCCTCATATCCGGGGTGAGTTTCTTCACGACATGCTCCGGCAGCATCGGTTGACCCAAGTGATGCAGAGGTCGCCAATTGTTTGGCAACTTGTCAAGGAGTGGGACCTTGTCCTTGGATTTGGCCGCCGCCGCCTTGTCTTGGGCGTCCTTCTTATTTTGCCTCTTCCTCTTCTTGGGTTGTACTGATGGACCCTCCATCGCCGTAGTGGCCGTAGCACGGAGTGTGTTTGGGCTCAACATATTTTTGACGGCAGCGGTGGCGACCTCCTCAGGATTTTCCTCCTCAGCCGTTTCTTGAGAATCGAACAGCTTCTTGGAGCACATATATTTCAAGCCCGGCGCATCCTCATGGACAACTTGTGAAGACGTAGGAATATCCCATTGGAAGTTGTCACGTTCGTATTCCTCGGCCTCTGGCGCAGCTGGCTGTTGTGGTGGGGGGCTGACCTCTGGCGCAGCTGGCCGTTCTGGTGGGGCGATGACCACGGGCGCCGCTGGCTGTCGTGGAGGGACGCTGACATGTGGCGCCGCAAGGTGCTTGTCTTTGCTTGCCGTCGACCCCGAGTAGGTGTTGATCCGAATTAGGGTCTTCGGCCATAGTAGTACCCAACCCTTCAGTGAGGCCAGATTCAACGGGCTATCGTCATCGGCACCATGCGGTTGATTAGGAGGAAACAAATCCTCATAGCCCGGTAACGCCCGATCCACTTCAACCCGGTAAACGTCATCCGCCATATCTCGTGTGTGCCACTTCTTATCCAGGGGCCGAAGGATGGACCCCCTCGCGACGTCTTTGAGTTCGTCATTTACTCTCATCAGGAAGGTGCATGGCGTTGAGAGCGCCTGCGAGAACATGTGTATGGCGTTAGAGAGAGGGCAAGGATGACGAAACTAATATATTAACTTGATGTACACATTAGTTAATTACCGTGAGGGCGTTGAGCTCGGCTAATGTCGACGGGCCAGCACATGCGGCGGCGGGCGTGGAAGTGGCGGAGGGGCTGCTACCCGGCATGGACGGTGAATCCCTAGCACCAGCGACATTGCCGGCGGCCGGAGGAGTCTCCATTATAACATTGTCATTGCCGGCGGACGGCGGCACCATCGAGTTGCTGCCGTTGAAGCTAATGACTTGCATTTTCGGGGGGGGGGGGGCCTTGTTTGCCACCCTCATACCACGCTTGTAGAGCGTTGAAATCTGCTTGGACTGAAGCGGCGACTTCAGCTTTGACTTCAGGTACGAGTGTAGCTTTGAGTTGCGGTACCAGTTGCGGTACCAAACCAGCTTGGACTTGGGCTAGGATTGACTCCCTCATTTCCTCCGCCTCCAGCTGCTTCCTCTCATTACGCGCATTTTTATTGGCCGCAGACGACAAGCCATAGTGACCATGCTTGTAGCCTGTACCGGCGCCAGCCACACGGCCTCTATGCGGCCTTCTCGTCGGTGAATGCTCATTAACGATGTTTAGCGCCCGTACGAGAGGCTTGTCCCATGCTACCCTGCCCGTCGACGCCTGGGACTAGGAGCCTTCGTCACCTTGAGAAAGTCTTTGTCTTTCTTCTTCCTGCGGAAGAAACGCGAACCATTTAGAAATGTTGCTACTATTATATGAACGATACTTGATCTAATTAAACCGGTAAATTGCTTACCAGTTTTTTCTCCAACGCCAGGACCTTCTTGTCGTTCGTGAACCAAATTATGTCGGTTACGACCTTCGGGTCCGTGACAAGTTCCCCGGTTAGTTTCTTCTTATGGTACCGGGACCTGATGAATCTTCTTTCAAGCGGGTCCTTGTACTTGAGCCAGGGGTTCTCAATGCCGGCATTTACATACGCCTCGTCCTCCTTCGCCCAATAGGGCTCCTTTCCCTCGTACCCACGGCTCCCAAGGTTGTGGTTGCCGATGTTAAGCTCCCGCATTTCCTTCCCCCACAACTTGCGATTCTTGGTTGCTTGTAGCTCTTCATTGGCCACAAAAGCATCAAAGTCCGCCTGGGTGACATGCGGAAAGGCGGAGTGGACCTCTTCGAAACCTTTGCCCTCAGCATTCAGCTTCCGCACCATGTACTTATAGCTGCTGAGGTGTTTGGTGAACTTCAGGAGGGCTTGTGAGTTCACAATGTTGTTGGTTTGATGACTGGAGGCGTAGTCGCCTAGGAACTTGTATAGTGCGTGCAACCTCGCAATGAGCTGGGCTCGCAAAGGCGCTTTGCTCTCAGCTCGGAGGTCCGTCTCGTTGAGATTGACGACCTCTCGGAGGATACATGCCAGTTGGTTGCCGTACCCCTTGGCAACATCCTTAGCCTCCACCGGCAAACCACTGGCGGGGTCCACCTCTTGATCGTGTCTCTGCCGGTGCCGACCGTGTTTTGGCGCCTTGCCTTCCGCGGCCTCTTGGAACCACTTGTCCCGGTGCCACTACTCCCGGCGGCGCCGCTAGGATCGTCGCCGCTTGTCTCGCCGCCACCCCCGGCGGCGCCGGTTGCCTCATCGCCGCTAGGCTCGTAGGTACTACCCCCGGCGGCGTCGCTTGCCTCGTTGCCGCTCGGCTCGTCGGCACTACCCCCAGCGGCATCCTCCATCTCATGGTCCTCGTCGCCGCCAACACCAGCGGCCTCGGCATCCTCCTCCGTCCTAAAGAAGTGCCTATTGTAGTGCTCCTCTAACTCTTCTTGAGACGACATGGTGGCTTGCACTAATAGAAGATGAAAAAGAGTTAGAATTCACGGAAAAATTCGGCATGACCTTTGCTAAAAATTGGTCATGCCGAGTGCTAGAATTGCCGGAACGGAAATGAATCGACATTCCGGCACTCAATAGCAACTCAATCCCTGTGTAACAGAAATGCAATTCACATATATATAGCCATGAACACCATAACCATCACCATAAACGAGAGACAATATAACTTGACCATTACAGTAGGGGAGCAGCTTGATTTTCATTTTCATTTCACCATAACCATCATAATACATAACAATAACTAGGTGCATTAGAAATACACTTAGATTAAATGAACCAGTAGCATTTAAATGAGTAGAATTTCATTAGGCATTTAAATGAACCAGTGCATCAACCAAACATCACCATCTCAACCAGAAGCAAACTAGAAGCATATACTTATGGCATTTTATGAACCAGAGACATCTAAACCAGAGAATTGCTTTTCATCTAAACATTACCGAGGCATCTAAACCAGAGAATTACTTTTCATCTAAACTAGTAGCAGTAGCATGACCATTTTTTAGTAATAGCCAGAGAATTGCTTTACATCCCTGGCATCCCTGCCAGCATTATATGTATTTATTTAGAAAAAGAGAGGTACAGATCACAAGGTTTTGAACATACAGAGGTGCTGACATTCTGATTTCATAAGACAACTCATGTGTCTAGCTAAGTATAGTGATGTGCTTAATACAGCAGAGAAACCAGAAATACAGCCCTCCCTCCAAGCACCAACAGCAATAGACGATATCATTGAAATTATGCCTTGCTTATTTTCAAAAAGCGACAGCGAGAACAAAACCCAACTGAGAAGTCACTCTGTGCTAATCTTCCCAAAGCATGACCATTTTTTCTCAAGAACAAGATAGCAAGAGTTAACATGTAAATCCTAAACCAGAGAACTAGCATCAACCATGCATAGCACCAATTTAAATCCTAAATCATTTAATACACATGAACCATTTTAGCAAACCATTTAAATAGTATTGGCAGAATCATGGACTTGATAATTGCAATTTGGTTGTTCATTTAAAAAATACTACTTATTGCTATATCAACCAGTACCTACTTCATTTGCAAGTAGCATTAGGCATTTTCATTTGCATTTGCATTAGGCATTTGTAAGCATTAGGCATTTTCATTTTCATTTGCATTTGCATTATGCATTTGTAAGCAAATATATTTCTCTACTTTTGTATACCAACTGACTACTATCCCACTTGTTGCAGCTTTAAATTTGAACAAATTTTAAAACAGGGCAAATTTCTCCACTCGGTGGCAAAATTCAAATTTGAACAAATTTTAAAACAGGGCAAATTCTCTACCAAATTGGCCCATTTTATTTTCAAGCATCTGAGCATCAATTTCAAGCATCTGAGCATCAATTTCAAGCATTAGGTAAATGCCCCATTAGGTAAATTTGCATTAGGCATTTGCAAGCATCTGAGCATCATTTCATTTGATTTTCATTTTCAATTTTTCTTACTGCAAACAATTCAATGTACAATTTTTAGCATTTAACTAAATCAATTAAATGAAACCTACTACTAGCATTCAAAATTTTATGTATAACTTATAATGAAAAATTGAAACCTATTGCTAGAATTTGAAACCAATTTTTAGCATTCAAAAATTGAAACCTACTGCTAGCTAAACCACCCTATTTGCATTTAACTAAACCAAACAATTGACAATTTTTTCAAACCAGAGAACCAATTGGTTTAGGGTTGAACAAATTCAAACCAGAGAACCCTATTTCCAATTTGAACAAGGAAATTGCAATATGGTTCATTTAAAAATTACTACATTTTCATTTGCATTGAACCAATGAACACCGCAATGAACCCTAATAGCAATTTTGTTAGGGCTACTGCAAGAACTGCAAGAACTATACCAATTTCGGAGGCAGGGAGAGGGGAAGGGAGAGGGGAAGGAAGAAGGGGAGGGAAGGGGAGGTGGAGGAGGTCCTGGCGGTGTTGGGGAAGGAAGAGGGGAAGGGAGAGGGCGGTTCCTACTGACGGTGGCGACGGCGCAGCTCCTCCTTCTCCAACGGCGCGCAGCTCCTCCTTCTCCAAGGGTCTTCTGCGGTGGCGGGGGGGGTTGGTGGTGGGGGCTTGTGGTGGGGATGGTGGAGGGGCAGAACGGCGGCACTCGAGAGGGGGAGTTGGGGCGGCGCTCGAACTCTGGATGGCGGCGGCGCTCGAACTCTGGAGGGGGAGATGGTTACGTTTGGGGAAGATGGGGGTTCGGCCGAAACGACTAAGTCATATGACTAGTCTTATTGCCGGCGCACCAGGGCATTGGTTCGCCGGGGATAACCTTGTCCCCGGCGAACCAATGCCCTGGTGCGCCGGCAATGAGGCTAGTCTGCTATAGCTGCGACTTAACCAAATTCACGTATAGCTATAGGCCCTGGTTATTTTTTTGATTCCTTTTTATTTTCTTTTTCTTTATTTTATGTTTCTTTATTCAGATATGTTAGTTATACATGAGTGTTATTATGCAAAAACAAAAATATATGTGAGTGTTATTATGCAAAAACAAAAAGATATGTGAGTTACATATACACAAAATATTGACCAACACCATATTAATAACCAAGATATGTGAGTTACTATTTTATTTCCTTCTCTTTTCAAGATAATAACCAAGCAATTAATATTAGTTATACATGCATGCAGAAAATAGACCAACACAATATTAATTAGTCATACATAAAATATTGGCCATGACCATATGAGTAGTTATGAATTACACAAAATATGAGTTATACATTGCAAATAAAGTTTTACATCATCGATTGAGAAGAGTGTTTCGCTTTCTTCTTGCTTTTCTTGCTCGTCGTTGAATAATTTAGCCCCGTGTCGTGACTTCTTCTTTTGAAGGGTCGACCTGACCTCGGTAGCGTGGTCCTGCTTCTTCTTGTGGTGTATGTTGTGTCTTCGTCCTCGGATTCTTCCATCATTGGGTCTCCGACTTGTCCTTCGAAGTCTTCCTCATTGGCGACTCCATCCATTTCGACGATGGTCCTCTTGCCTCTCCTCACGATAACACGGCTAGGCCTGGATGGGTCGGTTATGAAGAAGCATTGGTGCACGTGTTCTGCCAGTACCCATGGCTCATTCTGCGCGGTGGCGTTCGTGGACTTTGATTTGTTGGCTTCGGGTAGAAACATGGTGGTGAAATACCGGTCTTCTTTTCTGACGCTCTTAGCCCATCTGATACGGAACATCGGCACTTTCTCCCCAGCGTAGCTAAGCTCCCAGATTTCCTCGATTCTTCCATAGTATCTAGTCTTTACGTCACCCGTCCAGGAATCCATCGTTACCCCTGAGTTCTGGTAAACACTGTTCTTGTCTTTTTCTTCCGTGTAGAATGTGTACCCGTTGATATCGTACGCTTGGTAAGTCATGATGTTGGGCGCGGGGCCATGTGACAAGGCCAATACTAGTTTATCCTTGTCAGAATCTATTGGTGGGGGATTAGCATCAATGTGGTCTTTGAACCAGCGCGCGAAAGAGGAGTTGTGCTCTCTGTATATTTCTGCTTCCGTCATCATCGGCTTGCCACTGTTCTCTATCATGGTTTTGTGCTCTTTCAACCAAGGATCGATCAAGTCAATGTGTTGTAGCGCTACTAAGTTGGCCCTGTCAAAGTCGGAAGTCCGACCAGACATGTGCACGTGCAATTCCTTCCTTCCATTTTTGTGGCCTACTCCCTCGAACCTGCGGACGTGCTTGTTTTGAGGCAAACCAACAGGGTCCTCGATGTCTAGATAATTCGTGCAGAAAGAGATGCACTCTTCGGTGAGCCAGCCCTGGACGATGCTTCCATCCGGATGTGACCTGTTACGAACGTATCCTTTAATGACCCCATTCATTCTTTCAAACGGCATCATGTTGTGTAAGAATGCCGGCCCTAGACTGACGATATCATCCATGATATGGATCAACAGATGGACCATCACGTCAAAGAATGCAGGCGGGAAGTACATCTCCATCTCACATAGGATCACCACGATCTCTTCCTGGAGCCTTGCGAGTTTCTTCACGCTTATCGACTTCCGAGTTATGACGTCGAAGAAGTTACAGAGCCCAGTCAGCGTTGCACGGACATGGTCATCCATTATACCTCGGATTGCAACCGGAAGAATCTGCGTCATCATCACGTGACAGTCATGAGACTTCATGCCGCTGAAGTTTCGTTTCTTGGGGTCCATGTATCTGCTTATTAGCCTGGAGTAACCGAAGGGCACTCTGACTCCTAGAAGGCAATTGAAAAATTGATCGACCTCGGCCGGACTAAAAGTGAAGCAGGAGGGGGGACAGTAATAGTCTGGCTGCTTAATCCTTTTGCGCTTCTGACCGCCGTCCGCCTCCTCCTCCGACTGTCCCTCTTGGGCCGGCGGGATCTGAAGCTCTTCAATGATGCCCAAAACTTTCAGGTCGTGTCTTGCTTTCGGCCCATCTTTGGTCCGGTCCGGCATGTTGAGAAGAGTGCCAAGCAAGCTCTCGCACACGTTCTTTGTAATATGCATGACATCAAGGCAGTGAGGTGTATCGAGAATTTTCCAGTACGGCAAGTCCCAAAACACGGACCTCCTTTTCCATACACCAATGAGCGGCGTCGTTTCCTTTTTCTTCTTCTTATTCTATCCAGGCTTTTGACGAATCTTTCCCGGCGCAGGGCACTCCTTCCAACCTTTCAGTAATGTATCGATCTCTTCGCCGCTCTTCTTACGTGGAGGTCCTCGGGGTTCATTTGTACCATCGAACAGATCTCCACGCTTTCTCCACGGGTCAGTCTTCTGTAGCCACCTTCGATGCCCCATGTAAACTGTTTTCGAAGAGCCGGGATCCTTACCAAGCTTCAAAAACATCGTCTCTTCCATGCACCTGACACATGCCTTGTGTCCATGGCACACCTGGCACGAAATGTAACCGTATCCGAGGTAGTCCTGCATCGTCGTGATCAACGCGGCTCTCAAAGGGAAATATTCTTCTGCGACGGCGTCCCATGTATCTACCCCTTCCTCCGCCCACAACGTTTCAAGCTCCTCCTTTAATAGTTCAAGAGACATGTTGATATCGTTTCCTGGCTGTGTCGGCCCTTGAATTAGCATACTCATCTGTATGTACTTCCTCTTCATGCACAGCCAGGGCGGGAGGTTGTAGATCCATACAAACACGGGCCATGTGCTATGTGTGCTGCTCTGGTTTCCGAACGGATTGAATCCGTCCGTGCTCGCACCCAACCTGATGTTTCGGGATCTGCCCCAAAACTTCCGAATTCATTGTCTAATGCTTTCCATCGGCTTGCATCCGAAGGGTGCGTCAAGACCGGGTGCTCAATCCGCTCTTTATCATTCAACACCGCCTCCTTTCTTTCGCGTGCCGCCGCATGAGCTTTGCTTCCTTGCGGTCCGCGTAGAACCGTTGAAGCCGGGGGGCGAGCGGGAAGTACCACACAACTTTCCGAGGAGCTTTCTTCTTCCCTTTCTTGTACCGTTCAGCTTCACACACAGGACATTTGGTCTTGTCCATGTGCTCCTTGCGATACATGATACAGTCGTTGATGCAGGCGTGATACTTTTCGTGGGGTAAGTCGAGAGGGCACGTGATTCTCTTGGCCTCGGCTAGACTACCAGGACACGTGTTCCCGGCAGGAAGGAGATCTTTCACGTATTCCAGGATGTCGTCGACGCTTGTGTCCGTCCATCCATGTTTCGCCTTCATCTGCAAAGACATCGAGAGCTACTCTCAAGCGAGACTCCCCCAACCCGCGACCTGAGTCGTACAACGGAGTATTCGAGTCTATCTCGAGTTGCTCAAGCTTTGATTTCCGCTTGGTGCCTTTCGTCTTTTCGAGAAGCAGATCTTGAAGATGAGGGTCCCGCACGACTGAAGCTAGCGGCACCTCTTCGTCGTCGTCAAGGTTATTGTCGTCGTCAAGGTTATCGTCCTGTGCGACAAGCTCTTCATCGTCATCAATATCATGATGCCCTCCTTCTTGCCGGCCATTATTACCACCTGCTGCCGTCGCCCCATTGACCTCCGCGCCATCATCACTCATCCATTGAGTGTGTCCATGCATGAAACCATTAGTGAGCAGGTGCCCCTGCAATTTGCCTGAATACGGGTCAAACCATTTCCCTCGTTTGCATCTCCAGCACGGACACAATACCTCTGTGCGGTTATTTTCATACATGTCGATGATCGCGTGTTTCAGATATCTCATCACGATGCTTTCACTCATCTCGATAACCATTATCGCCTGCATGGTAAGATTACATAATTGATTAGAACCATGCATCCGTCGGTAGTTTTCACGGAAAATTTCGGCATGACCTTCCTACACGGTAGGACATAGGAGCGCAGTAAATGTGCCGAAACGGAAACTTAAAGAATCAACATTTCAAGCAACGTTGGCAACTCATTTTCAACGCCAACACACACAAGCACAAGCACAAACACAACATATATATATGCCACACACGAGCTTTGCTTCAAATTAATGTCCAATATACGTTGATTTCATTCCTCAATTTGTTCATTAATCACCTATTGGTTTGATATACTCGTCAACAAGATCGAGACGTCGCGCCGCTACCACGGCGTATGGAAGCCGACTTTCTAGTTCTAGATCTAGATTGAGCGGTCAATGCGGGATAGTAGATCTAGATCTACATAGGGGGATGTGGGAGATGCATGTAGGAAGGGAAGATTTGGTAAAAAAATATGATTTTGTTTGGTCAAATTGGCTAAATTTGGGATAGAAATGGGCAAAAAATAGGTGGGTCGGGAGAAGGGTCGGGTTGTGTGGAGGAGTGGAGTGGTAGTAGTGGGGGAAGTGGTTGTTGAGTAGAAATAACTGCCCAGGTTACTGCCGGCGCACCAGGGCATGGGTGCGCCGGCAGCATATATCCCTTTCGGCTATATCACCCCGGGCCAGGCCCAAGAATCATTGCCGGCGCACCGGCCCAGGGCTGCGCCGGCAATAGAGAATGTTCCGCCGGCGCACCCCTGGGTTGGTGCGCCGGCAATGATTCTTGGGCCTGGCCCGAATCGGCCGAGGCCATGCCAGGAAATAGCGCCGGCGAGCCTACAACACTGGTGCGCCGGCAGAAGGCCTTCATCGCCGGTGCGGCGACAATGAGGTGCGCCGGCAACAATGACCACCGGCGCACGTCCTTGGTGGTGCGCCGGTACCTATTGCCTCCAACTATAGGCTTTTTCCTAGTAGTGGCTATCTGAATGTCTCTTGTCATGTGTTTACCACACCTGCTGCCTTAAAACAATGCTTGTTAAATTCTACCCCGGCATGCCAGGGTTTATGATGTAATATAAACCTTAGCGTTTCTTTTGGTTGTGCTACAACTTTTATGTCGGTGTCTTTTATACCGATATGTTATCAAATTAAGTTCGTATGCTATCTTAGCATTTTTCTTATTGTTTGCTTTTATCTTGCACTGTGAAGATTCCGGAATTGTTTCGGCATTCAATCCGATGCACACTTGGTTCTTTTGCTTTGGCTCTGCCTACCTCTTTGGGTGTTTTGGCGTATGAGTCACAAAGTTCTTTTGCCAAGCAAGCACTTTCTTGAACTTAGAAATAACTCAAAATTTTGCACAAAAAACCGGTATAACCGGGGTTAGTTAAACTTTTTTCGGATTGTTTGCTCCCACTTCCTCTTTTCGTGTTTCACGTGCTTAGTACCTACCGGTTTATCTTGCTTGCCATGAAGCCGGGTTGCGGACAGCAGCAAAGTCGAAGACTCCGGTAAGTTCAGCATGTTACTAAACCGGAAAGAAAAAACGTTCACTAAGCAACCGGTAAACTAAAAAAATAAACATATTACATGCAATTTAAATAGGAGTAGTCCCCGAGATTCATTCGAGGTTCCGGCATCTTTTATTCATAGCATATAAGTTACAAAAAAGAACTCCTTACAGCACAACTTCAGGAATAGAAAGGACGCAACAGAGCTATGTTCCATGGGCGCTTAGTTTCCTCTCCTGACCTGTCCGCCTTTCCTTCCTTTGATTCCTGTGCACCGATCAAATAGTAGGCATCATTGTGTAGAGCCTTGCTCACAATGAAAGGTCCTTCCCATGGAGGTGAGAGTTTGTGGCGCCCCTCAGTGCGCTTCACTAGGCGTAGCACCAGGTCCCCTTCCCGGAACACTCTCGGTTTAACCTTCCGGCTATGATAGCGTCTGAGGTTCTGCTGGTATATGGCTGTTCTTGCCAAAGTCAGTTCGCTTGCTTCTTCTAGCAAGTCCACATCATTTTCTCGGGCCTCTTTTACCTCTTCTTCGGTATAGAGTTGAACCATTGGTGAATCATGTATGATATCGGTTGGTATCACGGCTTCCGCCCCATAAACCATGAAGAATGGAGTGTATCCGGTAGACCAGTTCGGAGTCGTTCTTATGCTCCACAGTACTGATGGTAGCTCATCGAGCCAACATCCTGGTGTCTTTTCAAGCGGTTCAATGAGCCTTGGTTTGATACCGGAAAGCACCAAAGCATTGGTTCTTTCCACTTGGCCATTGCCTTGCGGGTATGCGACTGAGCACAAGTCCAGCTGGATGTTGTTATCCTCACAAAATCTTTTGAATTCACCTTGAGCAAAGTTTGTGCCATTGTCAGTGATAATGCTAATCAGGGTAGCCATACCTCAAAATAACATCTTTCAAGAACTTCACCTCCGTATGCCCATCACATTTGGCAATAGGCTTCACCTCAAGCCACTTAGTAAACTTATCCACCATCACTAGGATGTGGGTCATGCTGCTCCTCGCAGTTTTGAAAGGACCAACTATGTCAAGGCACCAAACAGCGAATGGCCAAGTTAATGGTATAGTTTTCAGGCCGGATGCTGGGGTATGGTTTTGCTTGGCGTACCGCTGGCACCCATTGCATCTCCGTACCAAGTCCTCAGCGTTTTCCAGCGCCGTGGGCCTATAGAACCCATGCCGGAACGCTTTTTCCACCAGCGCCCTTGATGAGGCATGGTGTCCACACTCTCCTTGGTGAATCTCCACCAGCATTTCTTTTCCCTCTTCCGGTTCCACACATCTCTGTAGGACGCCGGTAACACTTCTCTTGTACACTTCTCCATTGATGATGGTGTAAGCTTTGGATCTCCTTTGGATTCTTTTTGACTCATTTTCGTCAACCGACAGGGTGCCGTTGATCAGGAATTCCTTAATAGGTTCAACCCAAGTTGGTGCTTCCCGGACCAGGAATACCGGTAGGTCCATCTCCATATTGTCCACCCGCATAGCCTCTTCCGGCTTAGATCCCGCAGTCCCCGGGTTTACCGGAACAGTCCCCGGGTTTTCTTCGTCAATGTCCATTGGCACAATGTGTGACTCCGGTACAAAGATTGACTCCGATTCCGGACTCGGTTTAATCGAAGGTGTCCTTAGGTGAGCCAAAGCCACTCCGGGAGGAATTTCCTGCCGGGAGGAACCTAGCTTAGATAGAGTATCCGCGGCTTCATTTTCCGCGCGCGGCACATGGTGAAACTCACAGCCCTCAAAGAAGCCGGCAATCTTTTGCACGTGGAACCGGTATGAGGCCATGTTGGCATCTTTGGCGTCCCAATCTCCGGAACACTGCTGCACCACAAGATCTGAATCGCCATAGAAAATGATCCGGTGCGCACCGATTTCTTTTGCAACCTTGAGCCCATGGATCAGAGCCTCATATTCAGCTACATTGTTTGATGCTCTGAAGTGTACTTGCAGAACATACCGGAGATGGTCTCTCTTTGGTGAAGTTAGGACCACACCGGCGCCTAGACCCTCTTTGAGCTTGGATCCGTCAAAGTGCATCTTCCAGTATTCTATCTTTTGTTCCGGCGGCTTGTATTGCATTTCCGCCCAATCAACCAAGAAATCAGCTAAAGCTTGTGATTTTATGGTGTCTCTTCTTTCGTATACCAGTACGTATGGTGATATCTGAATTGCCCACTTGGCAATCCTGCCGCTAGCATCCTTGTTGCACATGATATCTGAAATGGGTGCCTCACTCACCACCTTCATGGGGTGTTCCTCAAAGTAGTGCTCCAGCTTTGTGGCTGCCATGAACACGCCATAGGTCATTTTCTGGAAGTGAGGGTAGTTTTGCTTTGAGAGGGAGAGCACCTCGCTCAGGTAGTATACCGGTCTCTGCACGAAATTTCCTTCCTCTTCTCTTTCCACCACAACTACAACACTCATGACCCGGTTTATTGCTGCTATGTACAACAGCATGGCCTCTCTTTCCAAAGGCGAAGCCAGTACCGAAGCATTGGCTAACATTGTTTTTAGCTCTTTGAACGCTGCGTCTTCCTGAGGGGTCCAGACGAAGGTATCGGATTTTTTCATCAAAGCATAGAGTGGCAAAGCCTTTTCTCCCAACCTGCTTATGAACCGGCTTAGCGATGCCAAGCTTCCGGTAAACTTTTGCACATCTTTGAGATCTTGCGGTATAGTCATTCTTTCGATGGCCCGGATTTTTACCGGATTAACCTCGATTCCCCGGCTAGATATGAGAAAACCAAGCAGTTTGTCGGCAGGGACGCCGAAGGTGCATTTTGCCGGATTGAGTTTCATCCGGAACCTTCTTAAGTTGTCAAACGTTTGCCTCAGATCATCGATCAAGGTTTCCTTGACCTTAGTTTTTATCACAACATCGTCCACATAGACTTGCACATTTTTTCCGATTTGATCAAACAAACACTTTTGCATACAGCGCTGGTACGTTGCACCAGCGTTGCGCAAACCGAAAGGCATAGTGACATAGCAATAAGCCCCGTGCGGGGTGATAAACGCAGTTTTTATTTGATCTTGCTTTTTCAGGGGAATCTGGTGGAAACCGGAATAAGCATCCAGGAATGACAATAGTTCACAACCAGCAGTGGAATCAATCACTTGATCGATCCGGGGTAAAGGGAAAGGATCTTTCGGGCAAGCCTTGTTCAGGTTGGTGTAGTCGATGCACATGCGCCACACCTTCAGAGCTTTTGGTTCCTCCTCTTTTTTCTGCTCGACCAGCACCGGATTGGCTAGCCACTCGGTATGCAGTACTTCCACGATGAAATCGGCAACCAGTAACTTTGTCACTTCTTCTCCAATGATCTTTCTCCTGTCTTCAGCGAACCGGCGTAGGGGTTGTCGTACCAGCTTCGCATCCTTCTGGACGTTTAGAGAGTGCTCAGCCAACTCCCTCGGAACACTTACCAAGTCATCAGTAGACCAGGCAAAGATATTCCGATTCTCACGGAGGAAGTTGACGAGCGTGCTTTCCTTTGCCTCGCTGAGACCGGCACTGATACGAACGGTACGCTCAGGGTAAGCCGGATCCAGCACAATGTCTTTTGTTTCCTTGGTTGGCTTGAATGCCGGTGTGCCCAGGCTGCCACTCATTGCCGCTAAGCTCAATTGTGAGGACTAAGCCAACGCAACCGCAGTTTGCATTCTCCTTTTTTCCTCTGCGATCACCAACGATTCGGCCAGGTTTGATCCGGCGAAAGCGGTTTCCAGTGAGACCTTGTAGTTTCCTACCACAGTTAAGGGTCCACGACGTGCCGGCATCTTCTTTTTGAGATACGCCCTATGAATTGAGGCCATGAACGCTGCCAATGCCGGTCCCCCCAGCAGTGCATGGTAAGGACTCTCTAGGTCCACCACCTCGAACAGAAGATTTTCCACCCGACAATTGTCGCGTCCACCAAACGATACATCCACCCGGATTTTTCCCATGGGCGCACAATATAGCCCCGGAACGATTCCGTGGAAAGTGGTGTGAGTTGGTTGCAACATGTTCTCTGTTATTCCCAGCGTACGCATAGTGTGCCGGTACATAATGTTTATGCTGCTCCCATTGTCTATCAGCACCTTCCTGAATTTGACGCGAGCGGTTGGCCCATGCATGATAGGGTCTACAACAAGAGCATAGCCACCCGGGTTTGGCATTATCTTTGGGTGATCTTTGAACGACCAGGTGATTTCCTGATCTGACCAGAGCATGTATTTTGGAACTGCCGGCATCACCGCGTTCACTTCCATGGAACGACGATGCACACTTTGCCTGTCTGTTGGCTCAGTGACGAATACAACATAGCACATGTTTGGATCCTGATAAATGTTCCGGCCTAAAGGTGCCGGTGGTGGCGGTTGGCCATCGCCATCTCCCACCTGATGAACCTGCTGGTGCTGCTGCCGGTTTGGCTGAGGCTGTACCTGTAGAGCGTTTGCTCCGGTAAGCCGTGGTGGAGGTGGTAGTTGTTGCCGCAACATGTCTTGCGATGGTGGTAATATCGTGGTACAGCCTTGTGCTTTCGCATCTTACCGCACCTTTCAACATCAAGTACTTGACCCAGGAACAATCTTTTGTCAAATGGTTTGCCGGCTTCGCCGGATTCGGAGTGTGAAACCGGCATGGTTGTTCCATTGGTGATTCCATGGTGTATCTTGTACTGTCTTGCCAATTCTTTTTCTCTCCCCACGGTTTCTTTTCGACCCATTGTTTTTTAGGACCCGCCCAAGGCTGCGATCCGGTTTTCTGCCTCTGGCTTCCGCTGGCGCCAGAATTATCCTGCACTGCGGCCACTTATTGCCCGTACCTTCTATCCGGAAAATCTTCCCGGTACTGCTCTTGACGCTGCTGAGGTTGGTTTGTTTGTTCCGGCTCAGCTTGTACTGCCGGTTGCATTGGGTCTCCCAACGCATAGTTATCCGCTACTCGTATCATCTCTGCCATAGTTGTTGGCATGTTTCTCTGTAGCTTTTGCCACAGCGGTGAGCCTCTTCCGCACCCATTGCAAAACCAAGAAATGGCATGTGCCTCGATTACTCCCTCACAAGAGTTTCTTATGGAGTTCCATCGGGTCAGATAATCCCGATCTATTTCATGCTGATGCTGCACACACAAGGCGAGCTGCTGCGGCCTGTTTGGCCTCCGGTAGGTACTGCTGAAGTTGCTCACGAAAGCTTCCACAAAGTCTAGCCAGCCATTTATGCTTCCTGCCGACAAGTTGTTTAGCCAGATGCGTGCTGGTCCTACCAGGAATGATGGTACAATTCTCACGGCCCAGCGCCTGTTTCCTCCACCAGTGACAGTCCCTCCGCCACCGACAACATAAACTGCGGTCATGTAGTCCGCAAGCCAGTCTTCCGGCTTAGTGGTGCCATCATATGTTTTTGTATCACGGGGCAACGTGAAGTTGCGAACCGGTGGTTCCTCTGTCATGATCCGTGGGCCAAAACACTTGGGACCCGGAGGACCTTCTGCCTCGACCATTTCAGATGAGTACATCATATCCAGCCTGTGCCTCGCATCCCGGTCTGGTAGGCATCTTTCTCCTAAAAGCTCCCCCAAAGGGTTCCGGTAGGCTGCGATTCTTTCGGTTCCCGAATCAGCCTCATCGTATCTTTCCGGTACCATGGCCCTTGCATGCCGGTACCTTGGCGGAGGCATCTCCTCCTCTGCATAAGCAGCTCTTGGTGCACGATAATTTTGCCCGGTTTCACCTCTACCGGCATATTCATTTCCGGCATAGCCATATCCGGCATAGCCACGACCTGCCCCTTGGCTTTTTCTACCAGCCTCATGTCGCCTGGCTTGTTGTTTTCCGGCAAGCACGGGATCATACACAGTCATTTGCTATGCATTCATCTCTTTTTCTTTTCTTTTGTCCGGATGGGGGGACGATGCATGCCCATGGGACTTGCTTCCGGCATTCTTTGTAGAACGCACAGATCTTGAAGCCGCAGCCTTGTTTACCTTAGCAAGCTGCTCAGCATTTTGCTGCTCAATCGTATCAAGCAATTCACTAACACGATCTTGCTGCTTTGCTAAAGCATCTCCGGTAAGCGATTCACACAGCTCTACTGCAGCCTTAGCAGCTTTTATGGTTTTATCCGGGCTACTGTACTTAGGTTTCTCTACAATGCTCAAAGAAGCCGAGGTGCTTTTTCCGGCAAAAATCTCCTTACGCAGATCATGATCTAAGTTGCGAGCTCTAAGCCGGTTTTCCTGTATCCTGGCAGCCTGAGCGCTAACAGAAGCAAAGCCATGGGCAGCGTTATACTCACGTAGGGTTAGGTTCAGCTCGGGCTGCGCCCGGATGATGTCCGCGCCTGCTGAGAGCAGCTTCTGCTGTTGCGCCTCCAACTCTGCCTAAGCCGCTGCCGGATCAAGGTTCTGCGCGAGGGGCGTTGTCAGTACGCTCATGGCCGCTTGGAGAGGAGTTTCCGGTGGCGCTGTAGATGCACCCGCAACCACTTGGTCATGCTTGGTCGGCGGCTTAGCCGTGCGCGTGGACTTTGTCAGTCCCGCGCCTTCTGCTGCAGCTCCCTTGCCGGCGTCAGCCGTGCCAACCACCAGCACCTCGACGCTGCCAGCGACGTGGCCGCTGCGTAGCATAGATCTTGGCGGGTCCGGAGCCACCAGCACCGGCGAGAGGCACTGGCGATCAGGGACGGTGCCGTAGTAGACGCGGAAGCTCCCGAACTCGATGATGCGGCCGTTCTTGGGGAACTTACCTCCATTGGCGAAGCAGCCCGTGTTGTCGTTGATGAAGTCCATGGCGAGGACGCGGTCGATGAGCGCGGTGACGACACGCTCGCCGGCGATGGTGAGGAGGCCCGCCCGAATATGAACTCCAGCAAGCGTAGCTTCTGGCCCCATGGTGGGCGCCAACTGTCGTTGCGGTGAACAGACAGATGCCATGGGATGGCTTAAGTTGGGGCCGAATGTGCGCTAGAGGATTCGGGGGAGGGTTTTGGTAAGGATGGGATGGATTTCGGGTGCTTTCCTCCAGAACTTGGCCTTGGCCAGAGGTAGAAGAAGAAGAACACAAGGTTTATCTCACCTCTAGATCTCTCTATTTCTTGATGATCTAAGGTTACAGGTTTCCGGATACAGGATAGCCTATGCTCGCGATGGGGTGTGCGCCTCTCCTTATATTGGGGAGAGGGTAGCTTACAGAGGAAGAAACCCTAGGAAACCCTAAAGGCATCTTTGACTAGACAAACTACTTTACAAAGCCACTTTGGCTACCGGTGACGCCCGTATGTCTTTAATCAGGAGCGGTGACATCCTCCGGCACCTTTTACGTCATCATCTGCTTTTGGCGTCAGGGCTTCGTTTAAACCTGAAATGCTTCACTCTTCCTTGTCCTCTAGCTCTTGAGAGAATCTTTGACCAGTCTTGCCGATGTGCTACAGTGTAGACTGTACCGGTACTCCGGTACCTTCTTAGCCGGTTCCGGTATACCCCTCCTGGGATACCGGTATGATTCACTTTACATAGAACCAACCTTTGTTATCCGGAATAACCTTTAAACCGGTACTTTGATGGCTCAAACCATCCGGTTTGGCATGCCTTTGGCATACGGGGGGTCATCCCCCCAACACCTAATGAGTTTTGAGGTGAATCCAATTGCTATGATTCACATTTCAACCCCTCAAATTGTTTATGTAAAAATATGATAGTGTTGCTTCATATGATCATGGGCTAGAATCAAAAATTGGCTATGTAGTCAATACTAGCCAATTTAATTCATTTTCAAAATTTTGAATTTCAAAACTATGAGGTGTAGCACCTCATTTAAATCACCTTCCCAAGTATTATGAAGTAATATGGTGACCCTTGTTGCATGGTCTCCTACTTGCTCACTTGAGGATCTTAAATCAAAATAGTATTTAAATCACATGAGATGATGAATCTCATTTAAATCATGTTTCTCAAATGATAAGTGTGAAGTGTTGACCTTGTTCAACATGTGATCATACATTGTTACTTGAGGAAATTAAGTCTTAACAAGATTCAATGAGAGGAAATTATCTCTCCAAACTAAAAGAGAAACCCTAATCCATATTTCAATGAGAGGAAATTATTTTCCTAACACTAAGTAAGAAAGCCCTAGATTAATGTTGAGTAATGTTAGGTGATGATGCTAGATCATCTTGAGTGAGCCATTAAGGCTATTTAGGTTAATTAAGTATTGATTGGTGTTTGTATCCTCGTATTCGTTTATAGACGCTAGTACCGGAGACTATCAAGAGGAGGAGGTATTCTACCAAGAGGAAGAAGAAGAGAACTTTGATCACTACCCCAATCAAGGCAAGCTATTACCAATGCAAGCTAGACTAATGCAAGATATATTGTTGCAAGCTAATATTCTTACAAAGTGCAAAGCTCTACAAGAGCAAGGCACCCTTACATCTTACTTTATGCTTAATGGTCCTATCCCAAGTTTTTACTTTACAAACTTTATTGAATTTGATTTATCAAAGTTTATTTTTGATTCATGATTTCACTTGGTCTAGATATGGAGTAGTACAACAGCATCACACTTAGCCTTGAAAGCTATAAGCTAGTTAGCACCCCTCATGACTAGTTGCTAGTGCTAATACTGAAAGTGACTACTTTAGATGGGAACTTGTGAAAACCAATGACTTTGAAAACCTTAGAATGATGAGTCATTCTATTGAAAGATTTTGAAGGTGAATATGACTTGTGAATGACTTGGTGAATTTTACAATACCATTCCAATTTTACAAGTATCCCCACAATACCTGAATTTCGGTAAGGCTTAGCTGGAAACTTATGTATTTTAGTATAGGTTCCCTCTGAACAAGCATCATCGGGGTTATGCCAAGGCTGCCTCCACTAAAAGAGAAATGACGTGAAATGAGGTGAATGTCAGACCCAAGCCCTATGCAGTTCCCAGGTTGACTGTTGGTCTTCACTGGGAGGCCAAGCTCATGGGGAGAGGTGCCTATACTAGGGTATGTAAATGAAAGGTTATGATTGGTAGTTCGCGCACTGAGTGCGATAAATCAAGGCCAGTTACCCCTGACGGACTATTGCAATTGTTGTGGCACAAGTGTAAGACCTCTGCAGAGTTTAAACTATTCGAATAGCCGCGTCCACGGTCATGGACAGTTGGAAAGGCCATACGGTTCCATCATCAGAACTTTTCCAAAATATGAATGGTGACTTGTGACTTGAATTGAAGGGCGAATTTGACTTTGAATCACTGTTGACGCGTAAAGCACACTCCCGTTGGGAACCCCAAGTGGAAGGTGTGATGCGTACAGCAGCAAGTTTCCCTCAGTAAGAAACCAAGGATTATCGAACCAGTAGGAGTCAAGAAGCACGTTGAAGGTTGATGGTGGCGGAGTGTAGTGCGGCGCAACACCAGGGATTCCGGCGCCAACGTGGAACCTGCACAACACAATCTAAATACTTTTCCCCAACTTAACAGTGAGGTTGTCAATCTCACCGGCTTGCTGTAACAAAGGATTAGATGTATAGTGTGGAAGATGATGTTTTCTAAGAATAGTAGAACAAGTATTGCAGTAGATTGTATTCGATGTAAAAGAATGGACCGGGGTCCACAGTTCACTAGTGGTGTCTCTCCAATAAGATAAAGCATGTTGGGTGAACAAATTACAGTTGGGCAATTGGCAAATAAAGAGGGCATGACAATGCACATACATATCATGATGAGTAGTGTGAAATTCAATTGGGCATTCCGACAAAGTACATAGACCGCTATCCAGCATGCATCTATGCCTAAAAAGTCCACCTTCAGGTTAGCATCCGCACCCCTTCCAGTATTAAGTTGCAAACAACAGACAATTGCATTAAGTATGCTGTGTAATGAAATCAACACAAATATCCTTAGACACAGCATTGATGTTTTATCCCTAGTGGCAACAGCACATCCACAACCTTAGAACTTTCTGTCACTGTCCCAGATTAAATGGAGGCATGAACCCACTATCGAGCATAAATACTCCCTCTTGGAGTTACAAGTATCAACTTGGCCAGAGCCTCTACTAGCAACGGAGAGCATGCAAGATCTTAAACAACACATATATGATAGATTGATAATCAACATAACATAGTATTCCATATTCATCGGATCCCAACAAACACAACATGTAGCATTACAAATAGATGATCTTGATCATGTTAGGCAGCTCACAAGATCCAACAATGATAGCACAATGAGGAGAACACGACCATCTAGCTACTGTTATGGACCCATAGTCCAGGGGTGAACTACTCACACATCAATCCGGAGGCTATCATGGCGATGAAGAGTCCTCCGGGAGATGATTCCCCACTCCGGCAGGGTGCCGGAGGCGATCTCCTGGATCCCCCGAGATGGGATTGGCGGCGGCGTCTCTGGAAGGTTTTCCATATCGTGGCTCTCGTTACTGGGGTATTCGCGACGAAGGCTTTAAGTAGGCGGAAGGGTAGGTCAGGGGGCGACGCGAGGGCCCCACACGCCAGGGCCGTGCCACCCTGTTGTGTCGGCGCCTCGTGGCCCCACTTCGTATCTCCTCCGGTCTTCTGGAAGCTTCGTGGAAAAATAAGCCCATGGGCGTTGATTTCGTCCAATTCCGAGAATATTTCCTTTGTAGGATTTCTGAAACCAAAACCAGCAGAAAACAGCAACTCACTCTTCGGCATCTTGTCAATAGGTTAGTGCCGGAAAATGCATAAATATGACATAAAGTGTGTATAAAACATGTGTGTATCATCGTAAAAGTAGCATGGAACATAAGAAATTATAGATACGTTGGAGACGTATCAGCATCCCCAAGCTTAGTTCCTACTCGTCCTCGAGTAGGTAAACGATAACAAAGATAATTTCTTAAGTGACATGCTATCATAATCTTGATCAATACTATTGTAAGCATATGTAATGAATGAAGTGATTCGAAGCAATGGTGAATACAATGATTAAACAACTGAATCATATAACAAAGACTTTTCATGAATAGTACTTTCAAGACAAGCATCAATAATACTTGCATAAGAGTTAACTCATAAAGCAATAAATTCAAAGTAAAGGCATTGAAGCAACACAAAGGAAGATATAAGTTTCAGCGGTTGCTTTCAACTTCAACATGTTTATCTCATGGATAATTGTCAACATAAAGCAATATAACAAGTGCAATAGGTAAACATGTAAGAATCAATGCACACAGTTGACACAAGTGTTTGCTTCTAAGATGGAAGGAAGTGGGTAAACTGACTCAACATAAAAGTAGAAGAATGGCCCTTCGCAGAGGGAAGCAGGGATTGCTATATTTGTGCTAGAGCTTTTATTTTGAAAACAAGAAACAATTTTGTCAACGGTAGTAATAAAGCATATGTGTTATGTATAAGATATCTTATAAGTTGCAAGCCTCATGCATAGTATGCCAATAGTGCCCGCACCTTGTCCTAATTAGCTCGGATTACCTGGATTATCATTGCAATACATATGTTTTAACCAAGTATCACAAAGGGGTACCTCTATGCCGCCTGTACAAAGGTCTAAGGAAAAAGCTCGCATTGGATTTCTTGCTTTTGATTATTCTCAACTTAGACATCCATACCGGGACAACATAGACAACAGATAATGGACTCCTCTTTAATGCATAAGCATTCAACAACAGATAATATTCTCATAAGAGATTGAGGATTGTTGTCCAAACTGAAACTTCCACCATGGATCATGGCTTTAGTTAGCGGCCCAATGTTCTTCTCTAACAATATGCATGCTCAAACCATTCAACTCATGATAAATCGCCCTTACTTCAGACAAGACGAACATGCATAGCAACTCACATGATATTCAACAAAGGTGAAATAGTTGATGGAGTCCCCAGGAACATGGTTATCGCTCAACAAGCAACTTATAAGAAATAAGATACATAAGTATATATTCAATACCACAATAGTTTTTAAGCTATTTTTCCCATGAGCTATATATTGCAAAGACAAAGAATGGAATTTCAAAGGTAGCACTCAAGCAATTTAATCTGGAATGGCAGAGAAATACCATGTAGTAGGTAGGTATGGTGGACACAAATGGCATAGTTTTTGGCTCAAGGATTTGGATGCACGAGAAGTATTCTCTCTCAATAAAAGGCTTAGGCTAGCAAGGTTGTTTGAAGCAAACACAAGTATGAACCGGTACAGCAAAACTTACATAAGAACATATTGCAAGCATTATAAGACTCTACACTGTCTTCCTTGTTGTTCAAACCCTTACCAGAAAATATCTAGACTTTAGAGAGACCAGTCATGCAAACCAAATTTCAACAAGCTCTACAGTATTTCTTCACTAATAGGTGCAAAGTATATGATGTAAGAGCTTAAACATGAGCACAACAATTGCCAAGTATCAAATTATTCAAGACATTATACCAATTACCACATGTAGCATTTTCTGTTTCCAACCATATAAAAATTAACGAAGCAGTTTCAACCTTCGCCATGAACATTAAGAATAAAGCTAAGAACATATGTGTTCATATGCAACAGCGGAGCGTTTCTCTCTCCCACACAATGAATACTAGGATCCAATTTTATTCAAACAAAACAAAAACAAGAACATAAAGACGCTCCAAGTAAAGCACATAAGATGTGATGGAATAAAAATATAGTTTCACTAGAGGTGACCTGATAATTTGTCGATGAAGAAGGGGATGCCTTGGGCATCCCCAAGCTTAGATGCTCGAGTCTTCTTGAAATATGCAGGGATGAACCATAGGGGCATCCCCAAGCTTAGAGCTTTCACTCTCCTTGATCATATTGTATCATCCTCCTCTCTTGATCCTTGAAAACTTCCTCCACACCAAACTCAAAACAAACTCATTAGAGGGTTAGTGCATAATCAAAAATTCACATATTCAGAGGTGACATAATCATTCTTAACACTTCTGGACATTGCACAAAGCTACTAAAAGTTAATGGAACAAAGAAATCCATCAAACATAGCAAAACAGGCAATGCGAAATAAAAGGCAGAATCTGTCAAAATAGAACAGTCTGTAAAGACGAATTTTTCTGGGGCACTAGACTTGCTCAGATGAAAATTCTCAAACTGAATGAAAGTTGCGTACATATCTGAGGATCACTCACGTAAATTGGCAGATTTTTCTGAGTTACCTACATAGAACACTGCCCAAATTCGTGACAGCAAGAAATCTGTTTCTGCGCAGTAATCCAAATCTAGTATGAACCTTACTATCAAAGACTTTACTTGGCACAACAATGCAATAAAATAAAGATAAGCAGTAGTAAAAACTTCCAAGACTCAAATATAAAATAAAAGTGCAGAAGTAAAATCATGGGTTGTCTCCCATAAGCGCTTTTCTTTAACGCCTTTCAGCTAGGCGCAGAAAGTGTGAATCAAGTATTATCAAGAGACGAAGCATCAACATCATAATTTGTTCTAATGATAGAATCAAAAGGTAACTTAATTCTCTTTCTAGGGAAGTGTTTCATACCTTTCTTGAGAGGAAATTGATATTTAATATTACCTTCCTTCATATCAATAATAGCACCAATAGTTCGAAGAAAAGGTCTTCCCAAAATAATGGGACAAGATGCATTGCGTTCAATATCCAAGACAACAAAATCAACGGGGACACGGTTATTGTTAACCGTAATGCGAACATTATCAATCCTCCCCAAAGGTTTCTTTGTAGAATTATCAGTAAGATTAACATCCAAATAACAATTTTTCAATGGTGGCAAGTCAAGCATATTATAGATTTTCTTAGGCATAACGGAAATACTTGCACCAAGATCACATAAAGCATTACAATCAAAATCATTGACCTTCATCTTAATGATGGGCTCCCAACCATCTTCTAACTTCCTAGGAATAGAAGTCTCAAGTTTTAGTTTATCTTCTCTAGCTCTAATGAGAGCATTTGTAATATGCTTTGTAAAGGCCAAATTTATAGCACTAGCATTACGACTTTTAGCAAGTTTTTGTAAGAACTTTATAACTTCAGAGATGTGAAAATCATCAAAATCTAAACCATTATGATCTAAAGCAATGGGATCATTGTCCCCAATATTTTGAAAAAATTCAGCAGTTTTATCAGTTTCGGGCAGTTTTTCACGCTTTGCATTAGGAGTAGAAACATTGCCAACACCAATTATTTTACCAATGACAGTAGGAGGTGTAGCAACATGTGAAGCATTAGCATTACTAGTGGTGGTAATAGTCCAAACTTTAGCTACATTATCATCTTCAGCACTTTCTTCTTTTTCCCACCTAGCACGCAATTCAGCCATCAATCTAATATTTTCATTAATTCGAACTTGGATGGCGTTTGATGTAGAAAATGACTTAATATCTTTATTTTCATTAGGCAAAACTTTCGATTTCAAAAGATCAACATCAGTAGCAAGACTATAAACTTTAGAAGCGAGAATATCAATTTTACCAAGCTTTTCTTCAACAGATTTGTTAAAAGCAGTTTGTGTACTAATAAATTCTTTAAGCATAGCTTCAAGACCAGAGGGTGCATTCCTATTATTGTTGTAAGAATTACCATAAGAATTACCATAACCATTATTATTATGAGAAGGATATGGGCTATAGTTGTTACTAGAATTATTCCGATAAGCATTGTTGTTGAAATTATTATTTTTAATGAAGTTCACATCAACATGTTCTTCTTGGGCAACCAATGAAGCTAACGGAACATTATTAGGATCAACATTAGATCTACCATTCACAAGCATATACATAATAGCATCAATCTTATCACTCAAGGAGGAGGTTTCTTCGACAGAATTTACCTTCTTACCTTGTGGAGCTCTTTCCGTGTGCCATTCAGAGTAATTAATCATCATATTATCAAGAAGCTTTGTTGCGGCGCCTAGAGTGATGGACATAAAAGTACCTCCAGCAGCTGAATCCAATAGGTTCCGCGAAGAAAAATTCAATCCTGCATAAAAGGTTTGGATGATCATCCAAGTAGTCAGTCCATGGGTAGGGCAATTTTTAACCAAAGATTTCATTCTTTCCCATGCTTGAGCAACATGCTCATTATCCAATTGCTTAAAATTCATTATGCTACTTCTCAAAGATATAATTTTAGCAGGAGGATAATATCTACCAATGAAAGCATCCTTACATTTAGTCCATGAATCAATACTATTCTTAGGCAAAGATAGCAACCAATCTTTAGCTCTTCCTCTTAAGGATAAAGGAAACAATTTTAATTTTATAATGTCACCATCTACATCCTTATACTTTTGCATTTCACATAGTTCAACAAAATTATTAAGATGGGCAGCAGCATCATCAGAACTAACACTAGAAAATTGCTCTCTCATAACAAGATTTAGTAAAGCAGGTTTAATTTCAAAAAATTCTGCTGTAGCAGCAGGTGGAGCAATAGGTGTGCATAAGAAATCATTATTATTCGTGCTAGTGAAGTCACACAACTTAGTATTTTCAGGAGTACCCATTTTAGCAATAGTAAATAAAGTAAACTAGATAAAGTAAAAAACAAGTAACTAACTTTTTTGTGTTTTTGATATGGAGAACGCAAGCAAGATAGTAAATAAAGTAAATGCAAGTAACTAATTTTTTGTATTTTGATATAAGAAAGCAAAGAAAGCAGTAAATAAAATAAAGTAAAGCAAGACAAAAACAAAGTAAAGAGATTGGAAGTGGTAGACTCCCCTTGCAGCGTGTCTTGATCTCCCCGGCAACGGCGCCAGAAAAAGACCTTGATACTCGTAAAGCACACGCCCGTTGGGAACCCCAAGTGGAAGGTGTGATGCGTACAGCAGCAAGTTTCCCTCAGTAAGAAACCAAGGTTTATCGAACCAGTAGGAGTCAAGAAGCACGTTGAAGGTTGATGGTGGCGGAGTGTAGTGCGGCGCAACACCAGGGATTCCGGCGCCAACGTGGAACCTGCACAACACAATCCTAATACTTTGCCCCAACTTAACAGTGAGGTTGTCAATCTCACCAGCTTGCTGTAACAAAGGATTAGATGTATAGTGTGGAAGATGATGTTTGCTAAGAACAGTAGAACAAGTATTGCAGTTGATTGTATTCGATGTAAAAGAATGGACCGGGGTCCACAGTTCAGTAGTGGTGTCTCTCCAATAAGATAAAACATGTTGGGTGAACAAATTACAGTTGGGCAATTGACAAATAAAGAGGGCATGACAATGCACATACATATCATGATGAGTAGTGTGAAATTCAATTGGGCATTACGACAAAGTACATAGACCGCTATCCAGCATGCATCTATGCCTAAAAAGTCCACCTTCAGGTTAGCATCCGCACCCCTTCCAGTATTAAGTTGCAAACAACAGACAATTGCATTAAGTATGGTACGTAATGTAATCAACACAAATATCCTTAGACAAAGCATTGATGTTTTATCCCTAGTGGCAACAGCACATCCACAACCTTAGAACTTTCTGTCACTGTCCCAGATTAAATGGAGGCATGAACCCACTATTGAGCATAAATACTCCCTCTTGGAGTTACAAGTATCAACTTGGCCAGAGCCTCTACTAGAAACGGATAGCATGCAAGATCTTAAACAACACATATATGATAGATTGATAATCAACATAACATAGTATTCAATATTCATCGGATCCCAACAAACGCAACATGTAGCATTACAAATAGATGATCTTGATCATGTTAGGCAGCTCACAAGATCCAACAATGATAGCACAATGAGGAGAAGACGACCATCTAGCTACTGCTATGGACCCATAGTCCAGGGGTGAACTACTCACACATCAATCCAGAGGCGATCATGGCGATGAAGAGTCCTCCGGGAGATGATTCCCCTCTCCGTCAGGATGCCGGAGGCGATCTCCTGAATCCCCCGAGATGGGATTGACGGCGGCGGAGTCTCTGGAAGGTTTTCGGTATCGTGGTTCTCGGTACTGGGGTATTCGCGACGAAGGCTTTAAGTAGGCGGAAGGGTAGGTCAGGGGGCGACGCGAGGGCCCCACACACCAGGGCCACGCGGCCAAGGCCTGGGCCGCGCTGCCCTATTGTGTTGGAGCCTCGTGGCCCCACTTCGTATCTCCTCCGTTTTTCTGGAAGCTTCGTGGAAAAATAAGCCCCTGGGAGTTGATTTCGTCCAATTCCGAGAATATTTCTTTTGTAGGATTTCTGAAACAAAAAACAGCAGAAAACAGCAACTGGCTCTTCGGCATCTTGTCAATTGGTTAGTGCCAGAAAATGCATAAATATGACATAAAGTGTGTATAAAACATGTGTGTATCATCATAAAAGTAGCATGGAACATAAGAAATTATAGATACGTTGGAGACGTATCAATCACAACAGATTTGTGGGAATGACACTAATGTTCCCACTTGAGTTAGTTAGGCAAATGAAGAATCCTTGTTTACTAAATGCTTATGAAATAAAACTGGCTTTATGCAAATAAACCTAGAGCTTAGAACCCCATTGATATAATTGTTAGTGCTTACACTAGTATTAGTTTGCGAGTACTTTAAAGTACTCATGGCTGTGTCCCTAGCTATTCAAATGGCCAGACTATGAAGAAGAGCCCCAGTACCAGGATGAAGGACAACAAGACGTCTATGACAACTAGGACCACTCCTGACATCAACAGTTGCCTATGGAACAGATGGACCTCTACTATGTATTCCCGCTATGTGTTATGTAATTGATCATTGGATCAAGTGTTGTAATGAGACTGGATCATGTGATCCTTTTGTTTTAAGACTATTATGATGTTGTAATGAATGATGTTCTGTGATATCAATCTATTATGTCTCGCAAAAACAATATTCCTGGGATTGCGATGAATGGCATAATAGGCATCTGGACTTAAAAATCCGGGTGTTGACAAGTTGGTATCAGAGCCATTGTTTGACCTTAGGAGACCCTAGTTAGAATGGACGTCTGAAAAACTTAGTTTCAAAACAAAGGAAGTGAATATTTATGAAAACTTATTCTCCCTCTTATTCTTGAGATCTTTTTCAAAATGAGAAATTCAAGCTTTACTTTTCTTGAAAATTCTACATAAAAGTTTACACACTTGAGCACTTCTCTAACTCACTCATCCTAATTCTTCACAGATGGAGTACTCCTGTGAGTCCTAATGTTCGAGAAGGATTTGAAGCAACTAGTTGAATATTTAGGACGCCCGTATCCCGAGTTCTTCGGAATACCACTCAATAATCAGTCGGGAGGACAACCTCGGTGGGAAGTTACTGTAGATCTAAAAGGAAAGCTAGGAGCCCCAATATGGGAAACCATTTTGTTTTCTGTAATGGGAAACACTTGGAAGGAAGTAATAGTCAAAGCTATGCATGAAGCAATTGCCCGTCTGTGCGGACAGAATGTGAACAAGCTCAAGAATAACCGCTTCATTTACTACCCAAGACATGACCCCATGGGAAGACCAATAACCATGCCACCGCATCCGGAGATGAACCACTATGTGGCATATCTGGATTTCATGTTGTACAAGACCCGCAAGGAGTTGTACAACGTCCTCGCCTTTCGCCAAGCACATTACCCATGAAAACGAAGAATCCACCCTGAAGAGTAGTATCACTAAAGCACTTGAGTAAGTGTGCGTTTGTATCAGGATCCCTGATACGTCTCCGACGTATCGATAATTTCTTATGTTCCATGCCACATTATTGATGATATCTACATGTTTTATGCACACTTTATGTCATATTCGTGCATTTTTCTGGAACTAACCTATTAACAAGATGCCGAAGTGCCAGTTGCTGTTTTCTGCTGTTTTTGGTTTCAGAAATCCTAGTAAGGAAATATTCTCGGAATTGGACGAAATCAACGCCCAGGGTCCTATTTTGCCACAAAGCTTCCACAAGACCGAAGAGGAGACGAAGTGGGGCCACGAGGTGGCGACAACATAGGGCGGCGCGGCCCAAGCCCTGGCCGCGCCGACCTATGGTGTGGGCCCCTCGTGACGCCCCTTGACCTGCCCTTCCGCCTACAAATAGCCTTCATCGCGAAACCCCCAGTACCGAGAGCCACGATACGGAAAACCTTCCAGAGACACCGCCGCTGCCAATCCCATCTCGGGGGATTCAGGAGATCGCCTTCGGCACCCTGCCGGAGAGGGGAATCATCTCCCGGAGGACTCTACGCCGCCATGGTCGCCTCCGGAGTGATGTGTGAGTAGTCTACCCCTGGACTATGGGTCCATAAAAGTAGCTAGATGGTTGTCTTCTCCCCATTGTGCTTAATTGTCGGGTCTTGTGAGCTGCCGAACATGATCAAGATCATCTATCTGTAATTCTATATGTTGTGTTTGTTGGGATCAGATGAATAGAGAATACTATGTTATGTTGATTATCAATTTATATCTATGTGTTGTTTACGATCTTGCATGCTCTCCATTACTAGTAGATGCTCTGGCCAAGTAGATGCTTGTAACTCCAAGAGGGAGTATTTATGCTCGATAGTGGGTTCATGTCTCCGTGAATCTGGGGGAGTGACAGAAACCTCTAAGATTATGGATGTGCTGTTGCCACTAGGGATAAAACATTGGTGCTATGTTCGAGGATGTAGTTACTGATTACATTACGCGCAATACTTAATGCAATTGTCTGTTGTTAGCAACTTAATACTGGAAGGGGTTCGGATGATAACCTGAAGGTGGACTTTTTAGGCATAGATGCATGCTGGATAGCGGTCTATGTACTTTGTCGTAATGCCCAATTAAATCTCACTATACTCATCATAATTTGTATGTGCATGGTCATGCCCTCTTTATTTGTCAATTGCCCAACTGTAATTTGTTCACCCAACATGCTGTTTATCTTATGGGAGAGACACCTCTAGTGAACTGTGGACCCCGGTCCAATTCTCTATACTGAAATACAATCTACTGCAATACTGCTCTACTGTTTTCTGCAAACAATCATCATCCACACTATACATCTAATCCTTTGTTACAGCAAGCCGGTGAGATTGACAACCTCGCTGTTTCGTTGGGGCAAAGTACTTGGTTTGTGTTGTGCAGGTTCCACGTTGGCGCCGGAATCCCTGGTGTTGCGCCGCACTACATCTCGCCGCCATCAACCTTCAACGTGCTTCTTGACTCCTAATGGTTCGATAAACCTTGGTTTCTAACTGAGGGAAACTTACTGCTGCACGCATCACACCTTCCACTTGGGGTTCCCAACGGTCGCATGCTATACGCGTGTCAAGCTAAATTTCTGGGGCCGTTGCCGGGGAGATCAAGACACGCTGCAAGGGGAGTCTCCACATCCCAATCTCTTTTACTTTGTTTTTGTCTTGCTTAGTTTTATTTACTACTTTGTTTGCTGCACTAAATCAAAATACAAAAAAATTAGTTTTACTTTATTTGCTATCTTGTTTGCTATATCAAAAACAAAAAAAAAATTAGTTACTTGCATTTACTTTATCTAGTTCGCTTTATTTACTACTGCTAAAATGGGTACTCCTGAAAATACTAAGTTGTGTGACTTCACAACCACAAATAATAATGATTTCTTATGCACACCTATTGCTCCACCTGCTACTACAGCAGAATTCTTTGAAATTAAACCTGCTTTACTAAATCTTGTTATGCGAGAGCAATTTTCTGGTGTTAGTTCTGATGATGCTGCTGCCCATCTCAATAATTTTGTTGAACTATGTGAAATGCAAAAATATAAAGATGTAGATGGTGACATTATAAAATTAAAATTTTTCCCTTTCTCATTAAGAGGAAGAGCTAAAGATTGGTTGCTATCTCTGCCTAAGAATAGTATTGATTCATGGACTAAATGCAAGGATGCTTTTATTGGTAGATATTATCCCCCTGCTAAAATTATATCTTTGAGGAGTAGCATAATGAATTTTAAACAATTAGATACTGAACATGTTGCACAAGCATGGGAAAGAATGAAATCTCTGGTTAAAAATTGCCCAACCCATGGACTGACTACTTGGATGATCATCCAAACCTTTTATGCAGGACTGAATTTTTCTTCGCGGAACCTATTGGATTCAGCTGCTGGAGGTACCTTTATGTCCATCACTCTTGGTGAAGCAACAAAGCTTCTTGATAATATGATGATCAACTACTCTGAATGGCACACGGAAAGAGCTCCACAAGGTAAGAAGGTTAATTCTGTCGAAAAAACCTCTTCCTTGGGTGATAAGATTGATGCTATTATGTCTATGCTTGTGAATGATAGGACTAATGTTGATCCTAATAATGTTCCGTTAGCTTCATTGGTAGCTCAAGAAGAACATGTTGATGTAAACTTCATTAAAAATAATAATTTCAACAACAATGCTTACCGGAACAATTCTAGTAACAACTATAGGCCATATCCTTATAATAATGGCAACGGCTATGGTAATTCTTATGGGAATTCTTGCAACAATAATAGGAACACACCCCCTGGACTTGAAGCCATGCTTAAAGAATTTATTAGTACACAAACTGCTTTTAACAAATCTGTTGAAGAAAAGCTTGGGAAAATTGATATACTTGCTTCTAAAGTCGATAGTCTTGCTGCTGATGTTGATCTTTTAAAATCGAAAGTTATGCCTAATGAAAATCATCATAATAAAATTGTTACTACAGCAAATGCCATCCAAGTTATAATTAATGACAATATAAGATTGATGGCCGAATTGCGTGCTAGGTGGGAAAGAGAAGAAAATGAAAAAGAAGAGAATATAGCTAAAGTTTGGACTATTACCACCACTAGTAATGCTAATGCTACACAAGTTGCTGCACCTCCTACTATTACTAATAAAAGAATTGGTGTTAGCAATGTTTCCACTTCAAATGCAAAGCGCGAGAAACTGCCCGAAACTGCTGAAACTGCCTGTGATAAAACTGCTGAAATTTTTTCCAACATTGGGGATGATGATCCCATTGCTTTAGATTATAATGGTTTGAATTTTGATGATTGCCACATCTCTGAAGTTATAAAGTTCTTACAAAAACTTGCTAAAAGTCCTAATGCTAGTGCTATAAATTTGGCTTTCACGCAACATATTACAAATGCTCTCATAAAAGCTAGAGAAGAGAAACTAGAGCGCGAAGCCTCTATTCCTAGAAAGCTAGAGGATGGTTGGGAACCCATCATTAAGATGAAGGTTAAAGATTTTGATTGTAATGCTTTATGTGATCTTGGTGCAAGTATTTCCGTTATGCCTAAGAAAATTTATAATATGCTTGACTTGCCACCATTGAAAAATTGTTATTTGGATGTTAATCTTGCTGATCATTCTACAAAGAAACCTTTGGGGAAAGTTGATAATGTTCACATTACCGTTAACAATAACCTTGTCCCCATTGATTTTGTTGTCTTGGATATTGAATGCAATGCATCTTGTCCCATCATATTGGGAAGACCTTTTCTTCGAACTGTTGGTGCTATCATTGATATGAAGGAAGGTAATATTAAATATCAATTTCCTCTCAAGAAAGGTATGGAACACTTCCCTAGAAAGAGAATGAAGTTACCTTTTGATTCTATTATTAGAACAAATTATGATGTTGACACTTCGTCTCTTGATAATACTTGATACACACTTTATGCGCCTAGCTGAAAGGCGTTAAAGAAAAGCGCTTATGGGAGACAGCCCATGTTTTTTACTACAGTACTTGGTTTTTATTTTGTGTCTTGGAAGTTGTTTACTACTGTAGCAACCTCTCCTTATCTTAGTTTAGTGTTTTGTTGTGCCAAGTAAAGTCGTTGATAGTAAAGTTCATACTAGATTTGGATTACTGCGCAGAAATAGATTTCTTTGCTGTCACGAATCTGGGCTGTTTTCTCTGTAGGTAACTCAGAAAATTATGCCAATTTACGTGAGTGATCCTGAGATATGTACGCAACTTTCATTCAATTTGAGCATTTTCATTTGAGCAAGTCTGTTGCCTCAATAAAATTCTTCAATACGAACTGTTCTGTTTTTGACAGATTCTGCCTTTTATTTCGCATTGCCTGTTTTGTTATGTTCGATGGATATTTCGATTCCATTGACTTTCAGTAGCTTTTTGCAATGTCCAGAAGTGTTAAGAATGATTATGTCACCTCTGAACATGTATATTTTGATTGTGCACTAACCCTCTAATGAGTTGTTCTAAGTTTGGTGTGGAGGAAGTTTTCAAGGATCAAGAGAGGGAGACGATACAACATGATCAAGGAGAGTGAAAGCTCTAAGCTTGGGGATGCCCCGGTGGTTCACCCCTGCATATATCAAGAAGACTCAAGCATCTAAGCTTGGGGATGCCCAAGGCATCCCCTTCTTCATCGACAACATTATCAGGTTCCTCCCCTGAAACTATATTTTTATTCCATCACATCTTATGTGCTTTGCTTGGAGCGTCGGTTTGTTTTTGTTTTTGTTTTGTTTGAATAAAATGGATCCTAGCATTCATCGTGTGGGAGAGAGACACGCTCCGCTATAGCATATGGACAAATATGTCCTTAGGCTCTACTCATAATATTCATGGCGAAGTTTCTTCTTCGTTAAATTGTTATATGGTTGGAATTGGAAAATGATACATGTAGTAAATTGCTAAAATGTCTTGGATAATGTGATACTTGGCAATTGTTGTGCTCATGTTTAAGCTCTTGCATCATATGCTTTGCACCCATTAATGAAGAAATACATAGAGCATGCTAAAATTTGGTTTGCATATTTGGTCTCTCTAAAGTCTAGATAATTTCTAATATTGAGTTTGAACAACAAGGAAGACGGTGTAGAGTCTTATAATGTTTTCAATATGTCTTTTATGTGAGTTTTGCTGCACCGGTTCATCCTTGTGTTTGTTTCAAATAGCCTTGCTAGCCTAAACCTTGTATCGAGAAGGATTACTTCTCATGCATCCAAAATACTTGAGCCAACCACTATGCCATTTGTGTCCACCATACCTACCTACTACATGGTATTTCTCCGCCATTCCAAAGTAAATTGCTTGAGTGCTACCTTTAAATTTCCATTCTTCACCTTTGCAATATATAGCTCATGGGACAAATAGCTTAAAAACTATTGTGGTATTGAATATGTACTTATGCACTTTATCTCTTATTAAGTTGCTCGTTGTGCGATAACCATGTTCACTGGGGACGCCATCAACTACTCTTTGTTGAATTTCATGTGAGTTGCTATGCATGTTCGTCTTGTCTGAAGTAAGAGCGATCTACCACCTTATGGTTAGAGCATGCATATTGTTAGAGAAGAACATTGGGCCGCTAACTAAAGCCATGACCCATGGTGGAAGTTTCAGTTTTGGACATATATCCTCAATCTCATATGAGAAAATTAATTGTTGTTACATGCTTATGCATAAAAGAGGAGTCCATTATCTATTGTCTATGTTGTCCCGGTATGGATGTCTAAGTTGAGAATAATCAATAGCGAGAAATCCGATGCGAGCTTTCTCCTTAGACCTTTGTACAGGCGGCATAGAGGTACCCCTTTGTGACACTTGGTTAAAACATGTGCATTGCGATGATCCCGGTAGTCCAAGCTAATTAGGACAAGGTGCGGGCACTATTAGTATACTATGCATGAGGCTTGCAACTTGTAAGATATAATTTACATGATACATATGCTTTATTACTACCGTTGACAAAATTGTTTCTTGTTTTCAAAATCAAAGCTCTAGCACAAATATAGCAATCGATGCTTTCCTCTTTGAAGGACCTTTCTTTTACTTTTATTGTTGAGTCAGTTCACCTATCTCTCTCCACCTCAAGAAGCAAACACTTGTGTGAACTGTGCATTGATTCCTACATACTTGCATATTGCACTTATTATATTACTCTATGTTGACAATATCCATGAGATATACATGTTATAAGTTGAAAGCAACCGCTGAAACTTCATCTTCCTTTGTGTTGCTTCAATGCTTCTACTATGAATTATTGCTTTATGAGTTAACTCTTATGCAAGACTTATTGATGCTTGTCTTGAAGTACTATTCATGAAAAGTCTTTGCTATATGATTCACTTGTTTACTCATGTCATATACATTGTTTTGATCGCTGCATTCACTACATATGCTTTACAAATAGTATGATCAAGGTTATGATGGCATGTCACTCCAGAAATTATCTTTGTTTATCGTTTACCTGCTCGGGACGAGCAGGAACTAAGCTTGGGGATGCTGATACGTCTCCGACGTATCGATAATTTCTTATGTTCCATGCCACATTATTGATGATATCTACATGTTTTATGCACACTTTATGTCATATTCGTGCATTTTCTGGAACTAACCTATTAACAAGATGCCGAAGTGCCAGTTGCTGTTTTCTGCTGTTTTTGGTTTCAGAAATCCTAGTAAGGAAATATTCTCGGAATTGGACGAAATCAACGCCCAGGGTCCTATTTTGCCACGAAGCTTCCACAAGACCGAAGAGGAGACGAAGTGGGGCCACGAGGTGGCGACACCATAGGGCGGCGCGGCCCAAGCCCTGGCCGCGCCGACCTATGGTGTGGGCCCCTCGTGACGCCCCTTGACCTGCCCTTCCGCCTACAAATAGCCTTCGTCGCGAAACCCCCAGTACCGAGAGCCACGATACGGAAAACCTTCCAGAGACGCCGCCGCCGCCAATCCCATCTCGGGGGATTCAGGAGATCGCCTCCGGCACCCTACCGGAGAGGGGAATCATCTCCCGGAGGACTCTACGCCACCATGGTCGCCTCCGGAGTGATGTGTGAGTAGTCTACCCCTGGACTATGGGTCCATAGCAGTAGCTAGATGGTTGTCTTCTCCCCATTGTGCTTAATTGTCGGGTCTTGTGAGCTGCCGAACATGATCAAGATCATCTATCTGTAATTCTATATGTTGTGTTTGTTGGGATCAGATGAATAGAGAATACTATGTTATGTTGATTATCAATTTATATCTATGTGTTGTTTATGATCTTGCATGCTCTCCGTTACTAGTAGATGCTCTGGCCAAGTAGATGCTTGTAACTCCAAGAGGGAGTATTTATGCTCGATAGTGGGTTCATGTCTCCGTGAACTGGGGAGTGACAAACCTCTAAGATTATGGATGTGCTGTTGCCACTAGGGATAAAACATTGGTGCTATGTTCGAGGATGTAGTTACTGATTACATTACGCGCAATACTTAATGCAATTGTCTGTTGTTAGCAACTTAATACTGGAAGGGGTTCGGATGATAACCTGAAGGTGGACTTTTTAGGCATAGATGCATGCTGGATAGCGGTCTATGTACTTTGTCGTAATGCCCAATTAAATCTCACTATACTCATCATAATATGTATGTGCATGGTCATGCCCTCTTTATTTGTCAATTGCCCAATTGTAATTTGTTCACCCAACATGCTGTTTATCTTATGGGAGAGACACCTCTAGTGAACTGTGGACCCCGGTCCAATTCTCTATACTGAAATACAATCCCATCGCAATACTGTTCTACTGTTTTCTGCAAACAATCATCATCCACACTATACATCTAATCCTTTGTTACAGCAAGCCGGTGAGATTGACAACCTCGTTGTTTCGTTGGGGCAAAGTACTTGGTTTGTGTTGTGCAGGTTCCACGTTGGCGCCGGAATCCCTGGTGTTGCGCCGCACTACATCTCGCCGCCATCAACCTTCAACGTGCTTCTTGACTCCTACTGGTTCGATAAACCTTGGTTTCTAACTGAGGGAAACTTACTGTTGTACGAATCACACCTTTCACTTGGGGTTCCCAATGGTCGCGTGCTGTACGCGTGTCAATCCCCTTGTATCGTAGAATGAATGAATGGTTCTTCAAACCAACGATGTGTTAGCTTTGTAATGTGTGATGTTTGGAATGAATGAAAAAGTGTTGTTGGTTTTTACCCCCTCAACACTACTCAAGTTTTGAAACTTTTTGAACTTTAACTCAAACAAACCATAGAAATTTCCCTCTTATCTTATCATCTACCTCAATGATCAGATGGCCCCACCAACCCGCAGCACCAACCAAGACGCAATGATGCAGATGCTCCAGATGATGATGGCAGACCGAGAAGTCGAGAGAGCTGAACGACAAGCCAACATTGCTGCACTGCAGCAGATAGCTCAGAACAATCGAGGCCATGGAAACCACGATCACCCTGGATCGAAACTGAAGAATTTTCAGAACACCAACCCTCCAATGTTCAACAAGACTGAAGAGCCCCTAGATGCTGATGACTGGCTCCAGAAAATGGAGAACAACCTGGAAGTTGCGGGAGTAGAAGCCGCAGAGAAAGTATTGTTCGTCACCCACTACCTGACAGGACCTGCAAGAGCCTGGTGGACAAGTGCCCGCGCAATGAATGGGGGGCAAATGATGACCTGGGATGACTACTCAAGTTCAGCAAATATCATGTGCCCCAAGGACTGATCAAGAAGATGAGAGATGAGTTCCGCGAACTCAAACAAGGAAGGATGTCTGTGGTGGAATATCGCGACAGGTTTCTTACTCTATCAAGGTACGCTCCGGATGAGACCGACACCAACGAGAAAAGGAAGGAGAGATTTCTGAACGGACTGCACGATGAGATGCAGACTGTGTTAGTGAACATTCCGTTCGCTGACCTCAAAGCCCTAGTGGACTCAGCCATACAGATGGAAGGGAAGCTTCACCAAGCCAACGAGAACCGCAAGCGCAGGACGATGAACCAGAACGGACCCCACCATACACAGAAGTACCGCAACAACTCCTCTGGAGGATTTACCCCAAGAAACAACAAGCCAACTGCTCAGACGTATCGCCCAAACTACACCAACAACAACGGAGGACCCCCGAAGCCCGGAGGCAACAACAACAACCACAACAACAACAACAACAACAACAACAACCACAACAACAACAACAACAACAATGGTAACAACAACAATCCCAATACTGCCCCAAGGACTGGGAGCAATGCTACCCCCATTGCCCCAAAGAACAAGTCAACGGTAACCGGCTATGAATGTGGCACTGTGGGCCACTACTCAAATGAATGCCCCAAGAAGCTAGCCAAGACAGCCTCCAATACCACTGCACCTGCCCAGCAACAGCGCCGCTTTGCAGCTAGAAGGAACCAAAACAACCACAAAGGCCGTCTCTACCACCTGAATGCAACAGAAGCTCAGGAAGCACCCCGGGCCATGCCAAGTATGTTTCCTGTTAATCCAATTTCCCAATCTCTCTTAGGAACCTAACTTTTCTTAAAATCTCGGGACGAGATTTGTTTAAGGGGAAAGGGTTTGTAACATCCCAAATTTTCAAACAAAGAAGAAAATGAATTTTCTTTTTCCAAAAATGAGAACCAACAAAAACTTTTCTTACATATGATGCTATGCCTAATGCTCATACCTAATACTTGTGTGATTGCCTTGATTGTATGTTATTACATTGAACGTTCTTCCAAAACCCTAAACCCTAACTTTCTCAAACCCAAATAAATCAAATATGAAGAAACCAAAATAAAACCAAAAGACATATGTGGGAATATAGCCCTAATATGCAAACCTTGACCAATACCATTCTTACTTTACTAAATGGTGGTGAACCCTTGTTAGACCCCACTAAACCCTTGTCCTTCTCCCTCTCTGGTCACCCTCCCCTTGTCAAATTAACTCATCACACTTCCATGAACACCACTCTGCAGGAATTGACCCAAGAATAGCCTTGCAAGGACCCTTGCCAACCCATGCCATTCACATGATCACCACCATGCACCCACCTGCCCTCGCCCTTTTCCCTCTCTCTCACCATGTCATCTACACTTCCCTAGACCCTAGACAACTACTAGACAAGACCATGGGACAGGGAGAGCAAGTGGATGACCACTCACATACACTTATGGCCATTTTTGAAAATCCTCAACCAAGGCCATAATGACTTGTGCCAATGCTTGGGAAACATCAATAGACCAATAACAAACACTTATGCATCAAAGAAACACAAATCAAGGCAAAGGAAAATTCAAATTCAAGTTACATATGATAGTGGTCAAATCTGCCACTATTAATATGTTACCCACTTTGAGCCCTGGTATTAAGCAAATATTAAACCTAACCCTCCCAACTCTTTCCATCTCATCCAAGAGCCCATCAAGGTGAACACTTTTTGTGTTGACCAACATGGTTGCAAGCGGCGCCAAGGCGCCAACACCGGCCGGCTCCAGAAGCAAGCGGCACTCGCCAGCCGGCACGCTCCCGGCTGGGCCCGCGCATTGAGCCAACTGACGCAAGAGACCACCTTGACCGGCTGGTCGAGTCCCGCATCGCGGAAGAAGAAGGGCCAGCCGGCCCAAAGTGCTTCGGGCCCCGCATCGCCAACGAGCCCATGATCGACGGCTTCCAGCTCCCACGCGACACCCCCAAGTACGACGACACCGCCAAGCCGGAGGACTGGCTGCTGGAATACTCCACCGCAGTTGGCATCGCCAGGGGCGACAAGCGCTGGGCGGTACGATACCCCCCCTGATGCTAGTCGGCTCCGCCCGCACCTGGCTCAACAACCTACCAGCCGGCAGCATCAACAGCTGGCTGGATTTCGAAGAAGCCTTCATCAGCAACTTCATCGGCACCTACCGCCGGCCGGGTCGTCCTCAACAGCTGGAGATGTGCAAGCAGGGCCCGGACGAGACGGATCGCGCGTACCTAACGCGCTGGTGCGAGATGCGCAACTCTTGCGAGGGTGTGCATGAGATCCAGGCCATCAGCTTCTTCATGGGCGGCTACCGGCCCAACACCATGCTGTGGCACAAGCTGCGCCGCAGCGAACCCAAGACCATGGCCTCCCTCATGGCCATCGCCGACAAGTACGCGCTGGCCGAGGAAGCTGGCAAAGCGCCGGCTGAAGCATCGCCGGCTCCGTCCAGGCGGGACCACCACAAGCCGGTCGAGAACAAGCCGGCCGAGGGCGCCTCTCATGGCAGCCGGCGGGACAACTACCGCGGCAAGCGGCACAGCGACCAGCCGGACCGACGATATGGTTCCGCCCATGTGGCAGCCGTGTCGGACCATGCGGCGGCTGGCAGCAGCCGGCGCCAGAAGCAAGACCGGCCCTGGAAGCCGAAGTTCACCTTTGAGCAGATGCTCGACTCGCCGTGCAAGTACCACAGCGTCAAGAACCCCTCCAACCACACCACCCGCGACTGCCACTTCATGAAGCGGCTGACAAGCGGCGAACCGCTCCCGCCTCCACCCCCGCCTCCACCAGCCGGCGGGCCGGGTGGCCAAGCCGACGCAGAAAACGCCAACCTCGAGCACCACGAGGCTAACCAAGTGCAGCATGGCCGGTAATTGGCCGAGGATGCTACCTACATCATCTTCACCTCCGAGCCCGAGGACAAGACGAGCCAGCAGAGCCGTTCCCTCAAGGTCAACGCGGTCATACCACCGGTCCCCCAGTACCCAATCTGGTCAGAGCAGGCCATCAGTTTTGATCGCCGCGACACACCGGCTGTCCTTCCGAAGCAGGGCAGCTACGCCATCGTCCTCGACCCCACCATTAGCACAACCCGGCACAGCGTGCGTTTCTCGCGCATCCTCATCGATGGGGGCAGCAGCATCAACATCCTCTACCGCGACACCGCCCACAAGCTAGGCATCCAGGAGGCCGACTTGGGTCCCACCCCCACCGTCTTCCATGGCATCGTGCCAGGCCATTGCTGCCAGCCGATCGGTCGGATCACGCTGGAGGTGATGTTCGGGAAGCCGGATCACTTCTGCACCGAGAAGATCGAGTTCGAGGTGGTGGACCTCGCCAGCCCCTACCACGCGCTCTGGGCCGTCCGGCCCTGACCAAGTTCATGGCGGTGCCCCACTATGGGTACCTGAAGATAAAGCTGCCTGGCCCAAAAGGGGTCATCACTGTAGCCGGCGACTATCGCCGCTCCATGGACTGCACCACGCAGAGCTCCAAGATGGCCCAGACGCTAGTCATCGCCACCGAGAAGCAGCTCATCCACGACGCTGTCGCCTTGGCCAAGGCCGCGCAGACGGACATGCCGGCTGTAGGCAACCCGGCTGGGACGACTCACTTCCAGCCGGCCAACAACACCAAGAAGATCCTGCTGGACCCGGCGCAGCCGGACAAGTACGTCACCGTCGGTGCTGGCTTGAACAACAAATAGGAAAGCGAGCTCACCAGCTTCCTCCGTGAGAATCGGGACATCTTCGCATGGTCTCCAAGGGACATGCCAGATGTGCCGAGGGAGTTGGCTGAGCACCACCTCCACGTCAGGCCTGAAGCCAAGCCGGTGAAGAAGCCCCTCAGGCGCTTCGCCGAAGAAAGAAGGAAGGCCATCGGTGAAGAAATCGCCCGGCTGCTAGCAGCCGGCTTCATCATGGAAGTACTGTACCCGGACTGGTTGGCGAACCCGGTCCTGGTCCTGAAGAAGAACGGCTCTTGGCGCATGTGTATCGACTACACCAGCCTAAACAAGGCGTGCCCGAAGGACCCCTTCCCCCTGCCGCTCATAGATCAAGTCATAGATTCGACTGCCGGCTGCGAACTATTGTCTTTTGTAGGCGCCTATTCAGGCTACCACCAGATTCCTTTGAATCCGGATGATCAAATAAAGACTTTGTTCATTACCCCGTATGGGGCTTATTGCTATACGACTATGCAATTCGGCTTGAAAAACGCAGGCGCCACCTACCAAAGGTGCATGCAAAAATGCTTGCAGGATCAAATCGGCAGAAATGTTCACGCATATGTGGATGATGTCGTCGTAAAAACCAAGGAGACGAATACCCTCCTTGACGATCTGAGAGAAACCTTCACCAATCTGCGAAGATTCCGGATGAAGCTCAACCCGGCCAAGTGCACGTTCGGCGTGCCATCCGGCCAACTCCTCGGCTACCTCGTCTCTCAGCGAGGGATCGAAGCCAATCTGGAGAAGATCAGTGCCCTGGAGAAGATGGAACTGCCGCAGTGCCTCAAGGACGTCCAGAAGTTCACCGGTTGCCTGGCCTCCTTGAGCCGCTTCGTTTGCCGGCTGGGGGAGAAGGCACTGCCCCTGTACCAGTTGCTCAAGAAGACAGACAAATTCGTCTGGTCACCGCAGGCGGATGAAGGCTTCCGTGACTTAAAGCGCGTGCTCTCAACCGCACCCGTCCTCGCATCGCCGGCTTCAATGGAGCCGATGCTGTTACACATCGCCGCCACAAACCGAGTGGTTAGCGTTGTCCTGGTGGTGGAGCGCAAAGAAGCCGGCAGAGAGCAGCCGGTTTAGCGCCCAGTCTACTACCTCAGCGAGGTGCTTTCCCAGTCGAAGCAGAATTATCCCCACTACCAGAAGGTCACCTACAGCGTATACATGGCGGCCAAGAATCTCAAGCACTACTTCCAAGAGCTCCCCATCAAGGTGGTTGCCACGGCACCCCTGGCGGAGATCATCGGCAGCAAAGACGCCAATGGCCGGGTTGCCAAGTGGGCTCTGGAGCTAGCCACCCACACCATCCTCTACGAGCCACGCACGGCCATCAAGTCACAGATCCTCGCGGACTTCTTCGTCGACTGGGCCGAGATGCAATACCTGCCGCCTATACCTGACTCCACACACTGGAAGCTGCACTTCGACGGCTCGAAGATGCACAACGGCTTGGGAGCCGGCATCGTCATCACCTCTCCCAAGGGAGACCGGCTGGACTACGTCCTGCAGATCCGCTTCGCCGCATCCAACAATGTGGCGGAGTACGAAGCGCTCATCCATGGGCTGAAGCTAGCCAAGGAGGTAGGCGTGCGTCACATTCTGTGCTTCGGCGACTCCGACTTGGTTATACAGCAAGCATCTGGCGACTGGGACGCGAAGGACGCCAACATGGCCTCATACCGCTTCCACGTCCAGCAGCTATCCGGCTTCTTCGATGGCTGCGAATTCCACCATGTGCCACGAGCAAACAACGAGGCGGCTGACGCCCTATCCAAGATTGGCTCAACCCAGCAGGCAATCCCGCCAGGTGTTGCCCTGGTGCACCTGAAGAAGCTGTCCATCACACCGTCACCGGACTCGGATTCCATATTCGTGCCGGCTGACCCGGGGGCTGCTCAGCCGAACCCGGGGGCTTCATCGCCCAACTCGGGGGCTTCAAAGCCAAACCCGCCGGCTCCACAGCCGAACCCGGGCACTCCTCAGTCCAACTCGGGGGCTTCATAGCCAAACTCGGGGGCTCCAAAGCCGAACCCGCCGGCTTCAAAGCCGAACCCGGCGACCATGCAGTCGAATCCGGAAGCTCCCACGCAGGAGGCCCTGTTGGTCAGTGTATTCGAGATAAGATGCGTACCTTCATGGGCACAAGATTTCCTCTCCTACCTCACCGACGGTGTGCTGCCTGATGACAGAGTCCAGGCCAGGCAGATCGAGAGAAGGGCCAAGGCCTATACCATCATCAACCACTAGCTGTACAAACGCAGCGTAAGTGGGGTGTTCCAGCGGTGTGTCGAGCCGGCTGAAGGGATTGAGCTCCTACGGGAAATCCATCAGGGAGAGTGCGGCCACCACGCCTCCTCCAGAGCCATAGTGGTCAAAGCCTTCCGGCACGGTTTTTACTGGCCGACTGCGCTCAGAGACGCAGAAGAACTGGTGAAGAAGTGCAACGGCTGCCAGCGCCTCGCCAAGAAGAGGCACTCGTCGGCTTCCGTCTTGAAAACCATCCCCATCACCTGGCCGTTTGCCGTATGGGGCTTGGATATGGTAGGCCCGTTTAGAACCGCGCGAGGCGGCATGACACACCTCTTGGTGATGATTGACAAATTCACCAAGTGGATCGAAGCCAAGCCGATCAAGAAGCTGGACGGCTCCACAGCCGTCACATTCCTCAAGGAAATAATCGTGAGATACGGCTACCCCCACAGCATCATCACCGACAACGGCAGCAACTTTGCCCAAGGCTTCTTCTCTCACTATTGCGAGGAAATGGGGATCCGAATGGACCTAGCATCGGTGGCGCATCCGGAGTCCAATGGACAGGTGGAGAAGGCCAATGGCTTGATCCTAGCCTGCATCCGTCCCCGGCTGGTGGAGCCGCTCGAGCGAGCAGCCGGCTGCTGGATTGAAGAGCTGCCCAATGTACTGTGGAGCCTGCGTACAACGCCAAACCGCTCAGTCGGCTACACACCATTCTTCCTCGTGTACGGAGCCGAAGCCGTCCTGCCGACTGATATCGAGCACGACGCGCCAAGGATCAAGCTCTACACAGAAGCCGAAGCCAAAGAAGCTCGTGAAGATGGAGTCGATTTGGTCGAAGAGGCCCGACTGCTGGCCGTGTCCAGATCTACCATTTACCAGCAAAACCTCCGACGCTATCACAGCCGGAAGGTCCAGCCCTTAGCATTCCGAGAAGGAGACCTAGTGCCCCGGCTGATCCAACGGACAACCGTACAGCATAAACTGTCATCCCCATGGGAGGGTCCCTTCATCGTGATCAAGGCGGTAGGCAACGATTCCTACTATCTCATAGATGCCCAAGAGGCTAATAAAAACAAGGCGAACAAAACTGATGAGGAGACTAAACGTCCCTGGAATGTCAACTTGCTTTGCCCATTTTATACTTGAGAGCATTAATGTATGTATCCCTGGTACTCCTTTTGTAAGCTATGAAAAAGCAAGCACCAAGAGCGCCGATTTCGACAAGTTTTTCGCGTACTCTACCTTGTTTTTGCCGATTGGCTAACACCCTCTAACGCGGCCGGCTCAGTACCGTGATCCGGTTTCCCGACAGCCGGCTTCCGATCCAGCTACAGACCGCAACCCGGCTGTCCGGCTGGTGGGAGTAAGTGCTTAGGGAGTCGGCACGCGAAAGACGGCTAAGGGAAAGAGTGAAGGCGAATTGGCTCCTGCACAACTCTTCATAAAAGTGCCGAATTGCCGAACTCGGCTCGTTCGACTGAAATACTATCGGCCTCACCTAGCGGCACGCTCTTGATCCGGCGACGGACCGCAAGTCGGACGTACGATCGGCAAGGGCAAAGCCAAAGAGTGGGGCGGATGGGAAAAAGCGAACAAGCCGGAAGAAAGCAAGCCGGCACACAAATGATTAACAAACACATTAAAGTGTGCCTTAATAAAAGGATAATAATATTCATACATATGCGCCCGGCATTCCGGGGATTTAACGAATTGTTTGGCAAAAGCAATGCTATAGGCAGGTACATCTAAGCGCCGGCTGGATCAGGACCAGCTGGAGGAGCGTTTGCAGAGCCGGCCGCCGGGTCCGCCTCAGGCGTGTCCTCCGCCTCCTCATCTTCCACCTCCTCGTCGTCATCAGACGGCGGGTTCGGATCCTCGATGAAGACGCCCTTGTCGACGAAGTCGGCAATGGCGCAAGCTCGGGCAAGCCGGGCGGTCTTGCTTTCCGCCGGGAGCTTGTCCTCCATGTCGGCTCGCCGGTACTCCAGCTGGTCGAGGCTGACCTCGTTGTACCAGGAGAGCACGAAGGAAAGAGCCATGTCGGCTCCAGCACGCGCGACAGACTCCTTCCAGTCGAGGAAGCGGTCGGGCGCCTTGTCAAGCCAGGTGATGAGGTTGGCGAGGTCCTTCGGCAGCGTCTCTATTGGCCATAGCAGCCGGATCAGCTCTTCTGCCGCCTGCCGGAGCTCCCAGCCGAGCATCGTGATCGGCGTGACGCGGGCGGCCATGGACGCCAGATAGTCCTCCATGGAGAAGCAGTCAGAGCTTCCCTCGCCGGTCTCCCGCCTCCGGGCATCTCGCGCCTTGCTGACTGCTGCTAGTGTCGCCGCCTGCGCCTCAGGGAAGGCCGCTACAAAGAAGAAGCATGTCAAAAACCTCTCGAAGCCGGGAAAAAGACAGAAAAATGCAAAATTCCGAAGTCTAAAAAGTAAGACTAGCGACAGCCGGCAAGAACCGACTGCCCCCAGCCTGAAGATGGAGATTTCGAAGTCCAAAAGTAAGACTGGCGGCAGCCGGCAAGAACCGACTACCCCCAGCCTGAAGATGGAGATTTCGAAGTCCAAAAGTAAGACTGGCGGCAGCCGGCAAGAACCGATCGCTTCACCTGAAGATGGAGATTTCGAAGTCCAAAAGTAAGACTGGCGGCAGCCGGCAAGAACCGACTGCCCCCAGCCAGAAGATGGAGATTTCGAAGTCCAAAAGTAAGACTGGCGGCAGCCGGCAAGAACCGACTACCCCCAGCCTGAAGATGGAGATTCCGAAGTCTAAAAGGTAAGCCTGGCGGCAGCCAGCAAGAACCGACTGCCCCCAGCCTGAAGATGGAGATTTCGAAGTCCAAAAGTAAGACTGGTGGTAGCCGGCAAGAACCGACTGCCCCCAGCCAGAAGATGGAGATTTCGAAGTTTAAGGAGAAGGACTGGCGACAGCCGGCAAGAACCGCCTGCCCCCAACCTGAAGATGGAGATATCGAAAAATAAAGAGTTTCAGCCGCCGGCTGCCAACCTAAGTCGGCAGCCAACAGCCGAAAGCCGACAAAGGGAAAGGAAGAAAAAAGAAAGACTCACCCGCTAAGCCGCGGTCGAGCGCGCTAATCTCCTCCACCCACCGCTTGGCGGTGGCCGACAGCTCGTTGGACTTGGTAGTCACCTCGTCCCGGAGTTGCAGCCGCTGCCGGTCCACCTCCTCCAGCCGCTTGTGCAAGCTCACCACCTTCTCCCCCTCGGCCTGTTTGAGGGCGACGATTTCTTTGAGGTAGTTGGCCTCAAGCCGGCGCAGCCGCACCAGCTCCCCCTCGGCCACCTTCACCTTGGCAACAGCAGCCCGGCCCGCCTCCTCGCTTTCGGCGCATTGGGCGTGGGCGGCCCGAAGATCCGCCTCCAGCTGCGGGACCCGGGCGGCAACAGCTGCAAGTCAGCAAAAGAAGCCGTCAGCCGGATGAAACCATAAAAAACAAAGTCAAAAGTTAAAAGGAAAAAGTCCTACCCTTGGTGGCCTCCAGCTCGCGAGCCAAGCCGGCTGGCTCGATCTTGGCCTTGTGGTAGCTGGCCACGAGCTGGTTGTACAAGACGGTTTGTCTCTCCGAGACCATCTGAGAAAAACACAAAGTTAGACGTCTAGGCGAAACCCGGACCGGCTCCAAGCAGCCGGCCCATGCCTCGGAGGGCTACCAGGATGACAACAAAATTGCGAAAAATAACAGAAAGATAAAACACCTACCTTGTCGGCCTCCTCCAGCCGCGCCAGGTGGGTGTCGGTCTCGGCGGCTTTGGTCTTAAGGTGGGCGCGGAAGCCGAAGAAGAACATGTTCATGGGCGCCACGCCTGGACGCCCATCCCAGTTGGACACCTCGCAGGCGTCCGCCTGGTGCCATGCCTTCTCCATTGTGTCGGCTGAGCCGAGGCTGGAGTCGGAGGCGGACACCACGTTCAGCAGTCGGGCGCCTTTGGCCACATGGAGACCTTGAGGTGGCTTCGTCGGGCCCTCCGTCCTCACCAACGCCCGAGCATCGACGTCGCTCGAGTGCGCCGGCTCATCCCTGGCCGGCTCCTCCCTGGCTGGCTCCTCCCTGGCTGGCTCCTCCCTCGTCGGCTCCAAAGATGGAGCCGGCACGGTTGAAGCAGTCGGCCTGGTTGGGACCGCTGACCCTGGCGCCTGTGGCGCCCCCTCCGGGCTCTCATCCAGCACCACGACGCTGGAAGCAGCCCCGCCAACTCCAGACGCAGGCGGCACAGCCCCGCCAGGTGCACCTCTGCCGGCTCCGGCCGCAGGCTCCAGAAGCCGAGTGCGGCGCGGGAAGAGATCATCAAGAGTGGGCTGGCCAGAACGGCGAGCCGGCTCACCCTGAGCGCCAGAGCCGGGCGCCGTAGGAGAAGGTGCAGCTAAAGAAGACGCCCCCGCGGAAGGAGGCGTAACCACAGGCGGCACGATGAGGGTTGGCGTGCGCGCACGCATTGAAGGCTGCGACGTCGGCTCCCTCCTCGGCCGCGGAGCAGGCGGCACGACGCGGGAAGCCGGCCGAGAACCGCCGCCCTTGGAGAATTTTATAGCAGCCCTAGTCGGCCAAACAAGAAAAGGTAAGCAAAAAAGGAAGGAAAGAAAAGGAATCAAACAGCGAGTAAGGGAAACTCACCCGGCCGTCTCTGGAACCTTCTTGGGTCCCTTCCGGCGCTGCTTCTTCACCATCGCCTCCAGCGCGGCCGTCGACCACTCGCTGGCCCGCCTCTTCCCCTTGGGCGCGGACGAGGAAGTCGCCGAGGCGGAAGGCGGCCTCGCGGCCAAGGGCACCGCTCGTATCGGTGAGGTGGCGAACGACGCCGGCTCATCCTCCTCCTGCTGCTCTGGAGAAGGCGGCGGGTTGTGCTCTCCTTGGCCACCTTGGTCGGCCGCCTCCGGCAGGTCGTCGTCGCCGGCTTGGTCAGCCGGATCAACGTGATCCGCCGCCCAGATCTTGTGCGCCAGGTCGCCGTCCTCATCCCCCTGGCGGTCGAAGAGCTGCAAACAAGTAAAAATATTATAAGGAAGAAGCTGGCCACTGATACGTCTCCGACGTATCGATAATTTCTTATGTTTCATGCCACATTATTGATGTTATCTACATGTTTTATGCACACTTTATGTCATATTCGTGCATTTTCTGGAACTAACCTATTAACAAGATGCCGAAGTGCCGATTCTTTGTTTTCTGCTGTTTTTGGTTTCAGAAATCCTAGTAACGAAATATTCTCGGAATTGGACGAAATCAACGCCCAGGGTCCTATTTTGCCACGAAGCTTCCAGAAGTCCGAAGGAGAGACGAAGAGGGGCCACGAGGGGGCCACACCCTAGGGCGGCGCGGCCCCCCCTTGGCCACGCGGCCCTGTTGTGTGGGGCCCCCGTGCCGCCTCTTGACCTGCCCTTCCGCCTACAAATAGCCTCCGTTGCGAAAACCCCAGTACCGAGAGCCACGATACGGAAAACCTTCCAGAGACGCCGCCGCCGATCCCATCTCGGGGGATCCAGGAGATCACCTCCGGCACCCTGCCGGAGAGGGGAATCATCTCCCGGAGGACTCTACGCCGCCATGGTCGCCTCCGGAGTGATGAGTGAGTAGTCTACCCCTGGACTATGGGTCCATAGCAGTAGCTAGATGGTTGTCTTCTCCCCATTGTGCTATCATTGTCGGATCTTGTGAGCTGCCTAACATGATCAAGATCATCTATCTGTAATTCTATATGTTGCGTTTGTTGGGATCCGATGAATAGAGAATACTTGTTATGTTGATTATCAAAGTTATATCTATGTGTTGTTTATGATCTTGCATGCTCTCCGTTACTAGTAGATGCTCTGGCCAAGTAGATGCTTGTAACTCCAAGAGGGAGTATTTATGCTCGATAGTGGGTTCATGCCTGCATTGACACCTGGGACAGTGACAGAAAGTTCTAAGGTTGTGTTGTGCTGTTGCCACTAGGGATAAAACATTGATGCTATGTCTAAGGATGTAGTTGTTGATTACATTACGCACCATACTTAATGCAATTGTCTGTTGCTTTGCAACTTAATACTGGAGGGGGTTCGGATGATAACCTGAAGGTGGACTTTTTAGGCATAGATGCAGTTGGATGGCGGTCTATGTACTTTGTCGTAATGCCCAATTAAATCTCACTATACTCATCATGATATGTATGTGCATGGTCATGCCCTCTTTATTTGTCAATTGCCCAACTGTAATTTGTTCACCCAACATGCTGTTTATCTTATGGGAGAGACACCTCTAGTGAACTGTGGACCCCGGTCCAATTCTCTTTCTTGAAATACAATCTCTTTGCAATACTGTTCTACTGTTTTTCTGCAAACAATCATCTTCCACACAATACGGTTAATCCTTTGTTACAGCAAGCCGGTGAGATTGACAACCTCACTGTTTCGTTGGGGCAAAGTACTTTGGTTGTGTTGTGCAGGTTCCACGTTGGCGCCGGAATCCCTGGTGTTGCGCCGCACTACATCCCGCCGCCATCAACCTTCAACGTGCTTCTTGGCTCCTCCTGGTTCGATAAACCTTGGTTTCTTTCTGAGGGAAAACTTGCTGCTGTGCGCATCATACCTTCCTCTTGGGGTTCCCAACGAACGTGTGAGTTACACGCCATCAAGCTCTTTTTCTGGCGCCGTTGCCGGGGAGATCAAGACACGCTGCAAGGGGAGTCTCCACTTCTCAATCTCTTTACTTTGTTTTTGTCTTGCTTAGTTTTATTTACTACTTTGTATGCTGCACTAAATCAAAATACAAAAAAATTAGTTGCTAGTTTTACTTTATTTGCTATCTTGTTTGCTATATCAAAAACACAAAAAAATTAGTTACTTGCATTTACTTTATCTAGTTTGCTTTATTTACTATTGCTAAAATGGCCAACCCTGAAAATACTAAGTTGTGTGACTTCACAACCACAAATAATAATGATTTCTTATGCACACCTATTGCTCCACCTGCTACTACAGCAGAATTCTTTGAAATTAAACCTGCTTTACTGAATCTTGTTATGCGAGAGCAATTTTCTGGTGTTAGTTCTGATGATGCTGCTGCCCATCTCAATAATTTTGTTGAATTATGTGAAATGCAAAAGTATAAGGATGTAGATGGTGACATTATAAAATTAAAATTGTTCCCTTTCTCATTAAGAGGAAGAGCTAAAGATTGGTTGCTATCTCTGCCTAAGAATAATATTGATTCATGGACTAAATGCAAGGATGCTTTTATTGGTAGATATTATCCCCCTGCTAAAATTATATCTTTGAGGAGTAGCATAATGAATTTTAAACAATTAGATACTGAACATGTTGCTCAAGCTTGGGAAAGAATGAAATCTTTGGTTAAAAATTGCCCAACCCATGGACTGACTACTTGGATGATCATCCAAACCTTCTATGCAGGACTAAATTTTTCTTCACGGAATTTATTGGATTCAGCTGCTGGAGGTACCTTTATGTCCATCACTCTTGGTGAAGCAACAAAGCTTCTTGATAATATGATGATCAACTACTCTGAATGGCACACGGAAAGAGCTCCACAAGGTAAGAAGGTAAATTCACGAAGAAACCTCTTCCTTGAGTGATAAGATTGATGCTATTATGTCTATGCTTGTGAATGATAGGACTAATATTGATCCTAATAATGTTCCATTAGCTTCATTGGTTGCACAAGAAGAACATGTTGATGTGAACTTCATTAAAAATAATAATTTCAACAACAATGCTTACCGGAACAATTCTAGTAACAACTATAGGCCATATCCTTATAATAATGGCAACGGCTATGGTAATTCTTATGGGAATTCTTACAACAATAATAGGAATTCACCCCCTGGACTTGAAGCCATGCTTAAAGAATTTATTAGTACACAAACTGCTTTTAACAAATCTGTTGAAGAAAAGCTTGGGAAAATTGATATACTTGCTTCTAAAGTCGATAGTCTTGCTGCTGATGTTGATCTTTTGAAATCGAAAGTTATGCCTAATGAAAATCATCATAATAAAATTGTTACTACAGCAAATGCCATTCAAGTTAGAATTAATGAGAATATAAGATTAATGGCTGAACTGCGTGCTAGGTGGGATAGAGAAGAAAATGAAAAACTAGCTAAAGAGAAAAATGTAGCTAAAGTTTGGACTATTACCACCACAAGTAATGCTAATGCTACACATGTTGCTGCACCTCCTACTAATAATAATAAAAGAATTGGTGTTAGCAATGTTTCCACTTCTAATGCAAAGCGCGAGAAACTGCCTGAAACTGCTAAAACTGCTGAAACTGCCTGTGATAAAGCTGCTGAAATTTTTTCCAACATTGGGGATGATGATCCCATTGCTTTAGATTATAATGGTTTGAATTTTGATGATTGCCACATCTCTGAAGTTATTAAGTTCTTGCAAAAACTTGCTAAAAGTCCTAATGCTAGTGCTATAAATTTGGCTTTCACGCAACATATTACAAATGCTCTCATAAAAGCTAGAGAAGAGAAACTAGAGCGCGAAGCCTCTATTCCTAAAAAGCTAGAGGATGGTTGGGAGCCCATCATTAAGATGAAGGTTAAGGATTTTGATTGTAATGCTTTATGTGATCTTGGTGCAAGTATTTCTGTTATGCCTAAGAAAATTTATAATATGCTTGACTTGCCACCGCTGAAAAATTGTTATTTGGATGTTAATCTTGCTGATCATTCTACAAAGAAACCTTTGGGGAAAGTTGATAATGTTCGCATTACCATTAACAATAACCTTGTCCCCGTTGATTTTGTTGTCTTGGATATTGAATGCAATGCATCTTGTCCCATTATATTGGGAAGACATTTTCTTCGAACTGTTGGTGCTATCATTGATATGAAGGAAGGTAATATAAAATATCAATTTCCTCTCAAGAAAGGTATGGAACACTTCCCTAGAAAGAGAATGAAGTTACCTTTTGATTCTATTATGAGAACAAATTATGATGTTGACACTTCGTCTCTTGATAATACTTGATACACACTTTCTGCGCCTAGCTGAAAGGCGTTAAAGAAAAGCGCTTATGGGAGACAACCCATGTTTTTACCTACAGTACTTTGTTTTTATTTTGTGTCTTGGAAGTTGTTTACTACTGTAGCAACCTCTCCTTATCTTAGTTTAGTGTTTTGTTGTGCCAAGTAAAGTCTTTGATAGTAAAGTAAGTACTAGATTTGGATTACTGCGCAGTTCCAGATTTCTTTGCTGTCACGAATCTGGGTCTACCTCCCTGTAGGTAGCTCAGAAAATTAAGCCAATTTACGTGCATGATCCTCAGATATGTACGCAACTTTCATTCAATTTGGGCATTTTCATTTGAGCAAGTCTGGTGCCATTTTAAAATTCGTCAATACGAACTGTTCTGTTTTGACAGATTCTGCCTTTTATTTCGCATTGCCTCTTTTGCTATGTTGGATGAATTTGTTTGATCCATTAATGTCCAGTAGCATTATGCAATGTCCAGAAGTGTTAAGAATGATTGTGTCACCTCTGAATATGTTAATTTTTATTGTGCACTAACCCTCTAATGAGTTATTTCGAGTTTGGTGTGGAGGAAGTTTTCAAGGATCAAGAGAGGAGTATGATGCAACATGATCAAGGAGAGTGAAAGCTCTAAGCTTGGGGATGCCCCGGTGGTTCACCCCTGCATATATCAAGAAGACTCAAGCATCTAAGCTTGGGGATGCCCAAGGCATCCCCTTCTTCATCGACAATATTATCAGGTTCCTCCCCAGAAACTATATTTTTATTCCATCACATCTTATGTGCTTTTCTTGGAGCGTCGGTTTGTTTTTGTTTTTGTTTTGTTTGAATAAAATGGATCCTAGCATTCACTTTATGGGAGAGATACACGCTCCACTGTAGCATATGGACAAGTATGTCCTTGGTTTCTACTCATAGTATTCATGGCGAAGTTTCTTCTTCGTTAAATTGTTATATGGTTGGAATTGGAAAATGATACATGTAGTAATTGCTATTAATGTCTTGGGTAATGTGATACTTGGCAATTGTTGTGCTCATGTTTAAGCTCTTGCATCATATGCTTTGCACCCATTAATGAAGAAATACATAGAGCTTGCTAAAATTTGGTTTGCATATTTGGTTTCTCTAAGGTCTAGATAATTTCTAGTATTGAGTTTGAACAACAAGGAAGACGGTGTAGAGTCTTATAATGTTTTCAATATGTCTTTTATGTGAGTTTTGCTGCACCGGTTCATCCTTGTGTTTGTTTCAAATAAGCCTTGCTAGCCTAAACCTTGTATCGAGAGGGAATACTTCTCATGCATCCAAAATACTTGAGCCAACCACTATGCCATTTGTGTCCACCATACCTACCTACTACATGGTATTTTCTGCCATTCCAAAGTAAATTGCTTGAGTGCTACCTTTAAAATTCCATCATTCACCTTTGCAATATATAGCTCATGGGACAAATAGCCTAAAAACTATTGTGGTATTGAATATGTAATTATGCACTTTATCTCTTATTAAGTTGCTTGTTGTGCGATAACCATGTTCACTGGGGACGCCATCAACTACTCTTTGTTGAATTTCATGTGAGTTGCTATGCATGTCCGTCTTGTCTGAAGTAAGAGAGATCTACCACCCTATGGTTAAGCATGCATATTGTTAGAGAAGAACATTGGGCAGCTAACTAAAGCCATGATCCATGGTGGAAGTTTCAGTTTTGGACATATATCCTCAATCTCAAATGAGAAAATTATTAATTGTTGTTACATGCTTATGCATAAAAGAGGAGTCCATTATCTGTTGTCTATGTTGTCCCGGTATGGATGTTTAAGTTGAAGAATAATCAATAGCAAGAAATCCAATGCGAGCTTTCTCCTTAGACCTTTGTACAGGCGGCATAGAGGTACCCCTTTGTGACACTTGGTAAAAACATGTGCATTGTGATGATCCGGTAGTCCAAGCTAATTAGGACAAGGTGCGGGCACTATTAGTATACTATGCATGAGGCTTGCAACTTATAAGATATAATTTACATGATACATATGCTTTATTACTACCGTTGACAAAATTGTTTCATGTTTTCAAAATCAAAGCTCTAGCACAAATATAGCAATCAATGCTTTTCCTCTATGGAGGACAATTCTTTTACTTTCAATGTTGAGTCAGTTCACCTATTTCTCTCCACCTCAAGAAGCAAACACTTGTGTGAACTGTGCATTGATTCCTACATATTTGCTTATTGCACTTATTATATTACTCTATGTTGACAATATCCATGAGATATACATGTTATAAGTTGAAAGCAACCGCTGAAACTTAATCTTCCTTTGTGTTGCTTCAATGCTTTTACTTTGAATTATTGCTTTATGAGTTAACTCTTATGCAAGACTTATTGATGCTTGTCTTGAAGTGCTATTCATGAAAAGTCTTTGCTTTATGATTCACTTGTTTACTCATGTCATATACATTGTTTTGATCGCTGCATTCACTACATATGCTTTACAAATAGTATGATCAAGATTATGATGGCATGTCACTCCAGAAATTATCTGTGTTATCGTTTTACCTGCTCGGGACGAGCAGAACTAAGCTTGGGGATGCTGATACGTCTCCGACGTATCGATAATTTCTTATGTTCCATGCCACATTATTGATGTTATCTACATGTTTTATGCACACTTTATGTCATATTCGTGCATTTTCTGGAACTAACCTATTAACAAGATGCCGAAGTGCCAGTTGCTGTTTTCTGCTGTTTTTGGTTTCAGAAATCCTAGTAACAAAATATCCTCGGAATTGGACGAAATCAACGCCCAGGGTCCTATTTTGCCACGAAGCTTCCAGAAGTCCGAAGGAGAGACGAAGAGGGGCCACGAGGGGGCCACACCCTAGGGCGGCGCGGCCCCCCCTTGGCTGCGCGGCCCTGTGGTGTGGGGCCCCCGTGCCGCCTCTTGACCTGCCCTTCCGCCTACAAATAGCCTCCGTTGCGAAAACCCCAGTACCGAGAGCCACGATACGGAAAACCTTCCAGAGACGCCGCCGCCGCCGATCCCATCTCGGGGGATCCAGGAGATCACCTCTGGCACCCTGCCGGAGAGGGGAATCATCTCCCGGAGGACTCTACGCCGCCATGGTCGCCTCCGGAGTGATGAGTGAGTAGTCTACCCCTGGACTATGGGTCCATAGCAGTAGCTAGATGGTTGTCTTCTCCCCATTGTGCTATCATTGTCGGATCTTGTGAGCTGCCTAACATGATCAAGATCATCTATCTGTAATTCTATATGTTGCGTTTGTTGGGATCCGATGAATAGAGAATACTTGTTATGTTGATTATCAAAGTTATATCTATGTGTTGTTTATGATCTTGCATGCTCTCCGTTACTAGTAGATGCTCTGGCCAAGTAGATGCTTGTAACTCCAAGAGGGAGTATTTATGCTCAATAGTGGGTTCATGCCTGCATTGACACCTGGGACAGTGACAGAAAGTTCTAAGGTTGTGTTGTGCTGTTGCCACTAGGGATAAAACATTGATGCTATGTCTAAGGATGTAGTTGTTGATTACATTACGCACCATACTTAATGCAATTGTCTGTTGCTTTGCAACTAAATACTGGAGGGGGTTCGGATGATAACCTGAAGGTGGACTTTTTAGGCATAGATGCAGTTGGATGGCGGTCTATGTACTTTGTCGTAATGCCCAATTAAATCTCACTATACTCATCATGATATGTATGTGCATGGTCATGCCCTCTTTATTTGTCAATTGCCCAACTGTAATTTGTTCACCCAACATGCTGTTTATCTTATGGGAGAGACACCTCTAGTGAACTGTGGACCCCGGTCCAATTCTCTTTACTGAAATACAATCTACTGCAATACTGTTCTACTGTTTTCTGCAAACAATCATCTTCCACACAATACGGTTAATCCTTTGTTACAGAAGCCGGTGAGATTGACAACCTCACTGTTTCGTTGGGGCAAAGTACTTTGGTTGTGTTGTGCAGGTTCCACGTTGGCGCCGGAATCCCTGGTGTTGCGCCGCACTACATCCCGCCGCCATCAACCTTCAACGTGCTTCTTGGCTCCTCCTGGTTCGATAAACCTTGGTTTCTTTCTGAGGGAAAACTTGCTGCTGTGCGCATCATACCTTCCTCTTGGGGTTCCCAACGAACGTGTGAGTTACACGCCATCAGCCACGCAGCCGCAAGCCGGAATCCGGCCAACACACAAAAACTCACCGGCTCCGGCGGCGCCACCCGGTTGTAGGGCTCCATCCCCCAGTTCCAGTTCTCAGGCATCTTCGCCGACGAGATGAAGTTCACCCGCCGAGCAACCTGAGCCTTGGTGAGCTCCACCCTGGATGTCCGGGTCGGATCGAACCAGCCGGACATGTGCCCAATCTTATGGGCGCGTGCCAGCAGAGGCAGCACCCGGCGATCGGCGTAGGTGCAGAGGAGGTCTTCGGCGCACAGCCGGCCCTCCGTGACACAACCCTGCAGGAAGTCCCAGAGGAGGTTTACCTCGGCGTCCGGGTTCGACGACTTGGCGTTGTGGCCCCAGGTTATCCGGCCGACTGGCGGCACCGGGTTGTACTCCGGCAGGTTGAGCCGGTCGAACACCGGTTTCTCGCTCCGCACATAGAAGAAGGACATCTGCCACTTCTTCACCGAGTCCATAGTCGGGATCTTCGGGAAGGGCGTGCCCGTGTGGGAGTAGATCGAGGCGGCGCCACAGGCCCACAGCTGACCGTCTGTGGTCTGCGTCTTCAAGAAGAAGAGCCGGCTCCAGAAATCGATGTCCGGCCACAAGCCGGCGTAGCCCTCCATGAAGGCCACGTAGCAGCTCAGCAGGACGCAAGCGTTGGCCGGAAGGTGGTGCGGCTGCAGGCCGAAGAAGTCGAGGAAGCGGCGAAAGAAGGGCGAAGCCGGCAGGCCCAGCCCCCGGTCGAAGTGCGCTCCGAAGACCACATATTCGCCGGGCTTCGGGGTCGGCTCCACCTCGTCGCCGGGTGCCCGCGTGATCACCCCCGGCGGGATCCGGCGAAGGCGCACGAGGCGCTCGATGTCATCCTCCTTCCTGTGCGAGCCCTCCCAAGAGCCGCTCGGAGGAGCCATTGCCGTAGAAGAGGAAGAAGAGGAGGACCACGAAAGGGCAAATGGCGAGGAAGAACCGCGAGATGGCGGCGACGATGGCGGCGGCGGCGGAGAGCGTACCGTCGACACGCGAGGACCCGTGGTGCTGGTTCGACGAGCGTCCGACTGCGGAACGGCGGAGGGGCGTGGCCACGCTTGTTCGCCGGAGTTCGCCAGGAGGTCGCCGGAGGAGCTGCGGAGGCGCGAGGAGCTTGCACGAGCGGGAGAGAGAAGGCTTGGGCGTGGGAGTGAAGTGGGCGAAGTGGCCGCTTCGGTACCGCCCCAGGGCATTTATAGCCGCCTGCTCCGCGCGATGCGCCGCCACGTGGCGATCGTGGGCCACGATCGAGGATTAACTGCGTCATAACTGCGCCCACTACCGCTGCGGTTACTGGAAACGGCCACACCGCGTTGCCCACGACCACAAAGGATCCGGAAGGGACAGCGATGTGACCAGACGAAACGGCCACAGCAGTGAAGTCAGAGGCCATCAAGTCGGGTGCAGGGCCCGAGGCGGCGGAGACTCCGGCGCGCCCAAGTCGCAGCCGGACGTTTTCCTCCAACCCGGCCTAGAAACTTTCCCAACGAGGCGGAACAACCTCCAGCGATTGGAATATAAAAATCCACACAACAAAGTGGCGTCCGGCTTGAGAGTAGTCGGACGGGGCAAGCCGGAAGAGGGCGCAGCCGGCTGAACAAAAATTCTCAGCCGGCCCCTTGGGTGCTTCTCAAAGAACAATCCACGAGATCAGAGACTAAGGGTCAGGGAAACCTGCCCAGGTCGTTCTTTGCGCAGGACTTTGCTAGCTTCAGGGGCTAATGTCGGTGGGAAGACCCCGGGTAGGGCAAAGGACTAGGAACAACCGGATCAAGGCCTGTCGGCCCACGGCAAAGGCCGGCTGAGGAGCAGCCGGCTGGAGCCGTGGCCGGCTGCCTTGGGAGCCGGCTGGTTCAAAGTCCACGCTGGCCTGGCCGCAGCCGACTGCGTTGCGGCTGGGACGGCTTCAACTTGTCATATCCGGCTTGGTTTGTATCTCCCTGACATGGTCCGGGTTGGTGAGTGTGGTGACCCTGCATACCATTGCATGTTGTAGTATGCCAGTCGTTGATATAACATTCACGAAGTACCATTCCGCAAATATTACATCCCTCAGAGTAGTACAACAGAACATAGCAGGTCCATAACTCATTCATTTATTATTACAAATATCATACACATGTCGTCTCGGAGCTCCTCTTGGGTCCTAAGAGGAATACTCCTGGGTTCGAGGCGAACCCAACTTAGCTTACAATATAAGAGTCTCATTAAGTTATACATTTATTTCCTCGAGCAGCTAAATACTAAGAGTTTCAGCTGCTCGGTTACTACTACTACTCGAGATGTTCAGGCTTGATCTCCTCCGGAAGCCTCCCCGGTTCCGTAGACGATGAGGTAGTCTACGCCCTCGATACCTCGAGAGAGGTCTGGTTCTTCATAGCCGATGATCTCGGCTCCTTCATTGTTGTCGTAGTCCTCCTCCAGACGATTCAGACAATCTAAGCATGGGATTTAAGAGTGGTATGAGTACGAGCGTACTCAACAAGTTCATTATAGATAAGAGGTGTTTAATGCACTAGCTACGATATTAGACCAGAAAGACTAATACCAATGCAGGTTTTGATAAACATTTCTTCAAGAGATTGCTTTTATTCCAAAGAGCTATGTCCGTCAGCCTTCACCGGTTTACTAGAACTTCATGGAGCTCCTTTCCGGCCGCGTTCGCAGTTCCTTATCCCGGAACAGGGAGTGACAGTCACGCTTCTTTACACTGGCAGAGGGGTGTTGCTTTACCCATAAGAGATCTTAACCTTGGTGCCAACCGGGCAGCTTTCCCGTCCACACTTCCTTCGGTGTGAGGCCCGGTATAAGGTCTAGCCAATCATGTTCCTCCGCTACCTCGAACACCCACCCTTTGTTGCATGCCCCGACCCTGGGTCCACGCCAGTCCCATTATTCCTGTAGATTTCAAGGTGGACCCCGACCACGACGACAGTGCTGGGCTCTACCATACACTCCTACGCCGGTAGCTGCAAGCCATCATAGACCGCATTACCGTGGGGAATTAGAATGGGATCCCCACCCTCCGGTTGTTACGCAAGACACAACTGCTACGGCAAGCAATGCTTTACCGTGGGGAATTAGAATGGGATCCCCACCCTTCGGTTGTTCCGCCAGATACAACTGCTACGGTAAGCGCATCCGTTGATGAACGAGAGGTGGAAACACGTTTGACTACTCCGTCCCACTCCGGATCTTATGGTTAACACGGGTATTACGGCACAAGAATCACTGGCGACATTTGTTGTTTAATCCTAGATGGATATAAACCCTTGCAATGGAACCTCCACCATATCAACACAATCCATGGTTCCATTGCCAACCACATAGTCATATTCGTAGTTATGAAAATAGTGGTTTTGCTTTTTATGCAATAGTGATAACCATAGTATTTTGCAAGTAATTTGATAGAAATACTCAAATGACATGAGCAAGTGATGAACTTGCCTGAACACTGCAAAGTTTTGCAGTTGGAAGGTGTGGACTGACCCTTGTCCTCTGTTTCTGAAAAATAGCATCATTGTCCGATAAGGGCAATGGTTAAAGAAGCAATTATGCATGATTCCAGTTTTAGGGTATGTTTCCCCTTCCGATGTCGTTGTATTTTCATGTGAGAGGTTAAATACTAAGAACATCTTGGAGATACTTGATTTAGGGTAAATACAACCTTTAGATATTGTCAAGGTGTTTTTGAGAGTCCAATTGCATTAATGGACTTATTTTCATTATTGAAAATAATATGAGTGATTTAAATTATTATTTAAATCATCAGAATAAGATTTATTCTTAATTGTCTTCAAAAATTCTGTTTGGTATTTTATTTAAATAGAGAATTTTATGCTGATCCATTTACATATTTTTAATTATTTTTTAGAGCTTTTATCAATTTTCTATGGAATTTCAAAGTTTCAGGTTTTTATTGAATTGTGAAAAGACATATATGCCCCTGGGCCCACCTGTCAGTGGAGCCCAGTGGGTTGGGCTAAACCAGCTCGGGTCCAACCGACCCGAGCGGTCGCTCGCTCACTCCCTCACCCCGCGCCTCTCGACCTAACCCTAATCCCCTCCTCTCTCACTGGCGACCTGCGTCGCCCGCACCTCCGCCGTCCGATTCCGGCGGTCCCCGGCCGCCATGGCCCACGCCATGGGGCGCAATCGAACCGCCAGACGACGGCGATGCGTTCTATCCGCATCGATTTGGAGCTGACGCCGTCCCTCGCTCGTCATCGACCCTCACCGCCATGCCTAGGGTTCGGGATCCGCTTGATCCCGCGGCTCCCCAAGCCCTGGTGTGATGGTGCTGTGGCCGCCACGGTGGGGTGGTGCTGTGGGCCGCCATGGCCTGGCTTGGCCTGGTGCCGCCGCGCCCTGGCGTGTGCCGCCGTGGCCGCCATGGTGGTCGGCCTGCTCGACCCTGGTATGTTCTCCACTTCTTCTTCTCTCTCATATGCTTGTTCTTCTTCCTCTCTCAGTAGCTCTAGCCATGGCTTGCGGTTCCTGGTGCCTATGCTGCACGATGGCTGGCTTGCTGCTACTGCGTTGCTGCTGATGCTGATGTGCTTGTGCAAGCTTGCTTTACTTGCTAGAATTTCTTCCCTGTGCCTCTGTTCTTGTTTCTATGCTTGTCTGGCACTCATGTGTATTCAAAGATGCTTCCATGGCTTAGTTGCAGTATGCAATTCTTGCAAATTTGCAAGTGCCAGAGCTCCTATGGCTAGTTCTTGTGCTCAGATTCATGAGTAGGCTCATCTGAGCATTGCTATTGGCTTAACTGCATGATTCAGTGATTACTGGTATATGCTTTAGTTGTTTAGCAAGATCCAGTGGTTCATCAAGCTTTTGATGTGCTTCTGGATACAATCATATATCATCTATTTGATTATCTGTGAAGCAACTGTTGATTAAATATGGCTACTTAATTAGTTGTGGTTTGTGTGATGCTAGAATTGGGTGCTAGCATGCTTTAGCAAGCTCTGGTGATCCAGTGATCATCAGCTGCTTGATTATGGCTTGCTTTATTTACTGCCTATGCCTGTCTGGACTTATTCTGGTGACTGTGCATCACCATGCCTTGTGCTGGTGTGTGCTGTGCTTGGCTCAGTTAACTGCTGTTGCTTGCTGTGATCACTTGGATCCACTGCAAGGCTCTGGTGTGTAGATTTCCTGGACATTCATTTATCAGTGTTGTCTTGCTTGACTAAGTGGATAAATGAGATGAACTGCTTGCAGTGATGATTCTTATAATGAATTGGATTGAGCTAGAGGGATGCCAACAGTGGTTGGGGACCCTAGCTCCTTTATGAACTCAATCTGAGTAATGATACAATTGCTTGGCTTAGTGTGTGGTTGTTTCTTATTTATCTATGCTTGTCAGTGAAGCTTGGCTTCCTATTTCTGACAATATACATGATCTACTTGATACAGTAGTAGACTGGGCATCCTATGCCCTATCTGGATGGAAACCAACATGTGTTGGCACCTCCTGTGATGCATGAACTCCATGGAGTGATGATATGCTTCTCTTTTGGCTTTTCTGTGTGGCTAGGTAGTTGTTGTGACCCTAGCACTGCTTGATGTGCTAGTAAAGGTTGCTCCTACCTCTTCTGTATGCTACTATGCAATATTACTGGTAGTCAAATGGCTTTCAGTACAATTGATGTTGAAATGAAAATAGACATAGAAATGTCTATATTCTGATGGTCTTAGAAGGGCTAGTGTGGTCTGATTGTACTTGGATAGTCTCTGGGATTGTTTGCTTTCCTGTTTCCATTTGGATGATGCTACCACTGTTCTGGTTGGCATAACCATGGGTATAGGCTTGATTGATCCCTGGTCCTTTCCACTTCTTCCAGGTTTCACTTGGTCTCTGACTAAATGATGATCAAAACAGGGTTTACCCCACCCTTTTATGCTCCTGTGTTGCAAGCATGCTTATGTATGAGCAAGATATGATCTTGCTCAGGCTTTTGTGTGGTATACCTCACTCCAACTCCTAGAAATAGGTGTTGGTGTAGAGGATTTGCTTCTGTGATGCTTGGTTTGCTTGCCCTGCTCCTCCTTGCAAGCTTGTGGTGCTTTACTCCATCTGGTGCTTGCTCACAGTTGACAGTTCTTGGTGAAGCTGTTCCTGGATGGTTTCTGATGGCTTGTTGTTCTTCATGTTCTAAGTGTTCTTGCTGTTCTTGGTGAACTTACCCAGGAGCTTGTGTCGATGGAATGGTTAGGGTTTGGATGGAAAAAGGTTTTATATCATCCTCTCTTTGCTCTCCTGGTCGACAGCTGAGCCTGGCACCATTTTGGTGACTCCCCTGGCTTGTGTGTGCTGTTGTGCATGCACATAGCCTGGTGAGCTGCCTGTGTGGTTCCCTGTTGGGACTTGGTCCATTTGGTGGATCAGCTCGGCTGATCTTGATAATATCCTCTCCAGTTCATTATTTCTTTGCTAACCTGCCAAGTGGCTATGCCACTTGGCATAACACTTGTTTTTTATTTGCTTTGTATTTGTGTGCAGGGAAACAACCTGATGCTCCAAGGATCATGGAGATCATCAAGTACAAGGCTCAATGAATACTAGATTGTAGTGTTAGGATAGAACATTAAATTGTACTTTTCTTTTCTTTTCATTTTCCAATTTGTCCAATTCTTGTAATATGTTGTAATATTCATTTGTTCCAATTTTGAATATTGTAAGTGACAATGTATCTTGTGTGATTATTAATAAAGCTCAAGTTTTCCTTAATGAGCTTTACTTAATTGTTGTATTATTTATAATCTTGATTAAGGCTAATTGTTTATTAAATTATCTCAAATTTGGATAATGTGATATTCATTTGATGTTTGAATTTGAAATTCAAATTCAAACTTAGGTTGAATTCATTCATACAACTTAATTCAATCATGCAACTTAAGTTTGTGATGCAAACTCTCCCCTCTCTTCTCAAAACCCTAGCTTAGTTGAATAAGGAACAGGTTTGTCGCACTCTCGAAACCCTAACCCTGTAAGGTATCGAGAGAGAAACACTACAGGAGAACATAGCTTTGGTAACACAAGCCTGTAACAGAAGAAAAACTGTGTTACCAATAAAATTGTAGTAACACATCATTTGTGTGGCAAGTTTGGCCAGTAACATATCCTACGTAAGATCTGAAAACGTGTTACAAAGATACTAGTATAGTAACATGTACTTTTGTGTTACTCAAACAGTGTTACAAATTTTAGATTGTAGTAACACAAAATCATGTGTTGTATATAGTGTTACACAAGATCCCACAAGTATATGGTCAAAGGATAATAGAAGGGGTTGTTATCCAAGAAGAAGGTGGCAAATGCTAAGAGAGATGGGACATTGGGAAAAATGGACCTAAAAAAGAGAGTTCTTCAATTGTAAGCCATTGAGGCCGAGGTCAAATTGCTCGCCAAGGATAACAGGATCATGTTCGCTGGCTTGAGCCTCATGGACCGGATAAACCGGGCTTGGTTCGAGAAGAAGAAAATGAGCGTCCGCCAACGCGATGAGTGATCTTCCTCGCAAATCTATCTTACTTTAGTATATTTCATATGCAACTTGTGTCCTTCTGCACTCTGATTCGGTACTACGTATGAACTATGTGATTCACTAATTACTTGTAATTTGTTAGCACTATATTCTATTTTGGTGGCATTTTTCATTCATATGTTACCAATTGGGTTAAATACGAGAAAAGGCAAAAGACCACGCGAGCGGTGGCCATGTGGAGCAGCAGCCTCGCCAAAGAGTGATTTGCATTCAAGAAGATTCAGCGGTATGTATCTCACAACCAATGTTCAATGAAAGCATAGTGGTGCTCACTGAGAGAGAGAACACTAACAACGAAGCATAAGGAGGTTAGTGTCCAGCACGATATACCACAAACATGTTAGTTGTGACATGATAAGAGTGTTCAAGTAAGAATGTTCGATATATGGCACGTGATGAGAGAAGGTCGATTCGATGAATAAATCCTCATATAACATATGAGATTACTAAAAATCTAATAGAAACAACAATAAAGTAAAAAAAATGTCTTCTTTTGACATGAAGTTTCTCCAATTACGCTAAAGTTGTACACCATGCATTCATTTTTGATGGGAAGCCCATCAACCACCATCATATTGCCTTCGTTGTTTCCAAATCTTTTTTAATCTACATGTTTCCTATCTTATATTTATATTAATTCAAATATTATTAGTTTTGTATTTTATCCGGTAAGACCGTCGCCTTGATTACTTCCTCTGCATGATCAACCATGACTAGTTGGCTTTGACGATAAAAAGATAGCGAAGGCAGCGCATGATCGGCCGCTCAAGAGGAAGAACACGATCACGCGAGGGATCTTGATTTATTTTATTTATTTATTAGAAAGGCTATTTTGTTCGTTTGATCAACAAATCTGATGTCTTTTGAGGAAAAAATTCCTTTCCCTCCATCTGTTCGGTTATTTTGGTTGAGAGGGAAAATCAGTGGATGAATTTTTTAGTTATTCGCGCTAACACACATTTTTTCCCTCCATTGACACCTCCTATAAATCCAGCCCTTCTAATTAAACTCTTTTCGCCAGAGACATACCAATCTCTCCCGGAAAAAACGCATCTTTTCCCCTCCATCGCCCTCCACCGCGCCGCCACCACGAGTGCTCCTCCCTGTCGCCGCCCAGTGAGCTGTCCACCGCCGTTCCTCGCACCACTGAGCCACCCATCACCGCGCGGTCCTCCCTGTCGCACTGGGAACTCGATTCCCCAACTCCCGGTTGCGCCTGACGGCTCGCCCGCCCCCCTCCATCTCCCAGGCCTCAACATCGCGTGGAGTACAGACATTTCTTTAGCCCCCTGCAGCACGTGGTAATTGGCCAGCCACGAGCGCTTCCTCAATTTGATGCTTGAAATTGATTTGGAACATCGTTGGTAATTTCTTGCATTCACATGTTTCTTGTGGTAGTATTACTCAGTTGTGCCACCCAAATTGCAGAGGGGACTCCACAACTTGTTATTCTTTATTTCCTTGTCCGTGAGTACAAACTTGTTCTAGGTTGTTTCTCCTCTACGTGCTGATGATACCACATTACTTCTATTACTTCCTTCATTTGAAGATGTCTCAGATCATGCACAATAACGTAGCAGAGTTTCAGATTACTTAGTCAGTTCATTCTCTGAGAAAAGATGAATAAAAAGGACAACTACGTTGCACTATGGCTATGGGCCTAGCTGAACATAGATTATATTCTATGCTTCAAGTACTGAAACCAACAGTAGTGTTACTCTTAGGTTAAATTCGTCAGTTATAAGTTAAAAATTTGAGACTAAAACAGAACTAACACCAATTAGTTTGAGGCACTGACTTTACTGCAAGGCTCCTGCAATCTGGAGCTATTCCTGTGGGTTCCATTTTCTTTTCCTTCCTGAAACTTGAACATAAGTTAACTGCTACTGACAAGAAAATTTACATCTGCCTTCTAACTTCTCTCAGAAATTATGGGTCATATCAACTCTTTACTGGTTGTACCATTTGATCGACCAACCATACAAGTAGGGTTTCTTTCTCAACCAGTCAGATCCGCTCTAAGCTATTAGTAGTAGGAACTTAATTATCTTTATGCATTTCAGAGCTATGCAGGCGATTTTATAATTGACAAGCAAATGTATAAGCTAAAAATAGCTCTCACACTAGTATTGCTTAGCTGCAGCAAATTAAGAAGAAACTCTACTATGAACAAATTAGCAACCGTAGAACAAGGCTCCCATGTGTATGTAAAATCGAAACTGTTTACTGAACTTTTATTTTTTTGCTGAGAGTTATTTTATAATTAAACCATGTTCTCTTATTTTGAGATGCACATGATACTACAATATGTGTGTGTGCTTCGAGGCTTGCCTACATAATAGTCATGGCTTAAATAGATTTGATTGGTCAACTTGAAATAACTCGATTGGTATTCTTAGTCATATCTAGGGTTGTGATGGACATGTTGACCATATACCTGCACTATGTCGATGTAAATCAAGGGGTCGAAATTCTACAAATATTTATGATAAGGCTATGAGAAAATTTTCGAATATAAGAAGAGGTTAAAGAATTTCTTTTCTCTTTTCTTGTATGCATTTCTGTCGATATTTTACTTTCTGTAGGAAATTCTCCAATCAAACAATAATGCTATTTAAGGAGCCTCTGCAGTTTGGATCGGGATCCATCTCGGCACCTTGCTCTGGTCTGCTGCCGTCTGCCAGAAGATCCCACGGTACGCCTGGTGTTCATACTGCAGAGGCTGTGCTATTTGCTGATTCTTGAATCCACCGAATAACTCGTGGTCAAACTGCATAGGTGGGGTATTTGCTGATCTGTCATGTATGGCTCTGTCATGTCGAGGCGTACAGGACTACAGGCAAACCATACCACAGTAAGTTGATGTTCGCATTGTTTAGTCTATCTGGCCCAAGGCGCATATCCAAAGCCCTTCTCTGTGCCAAAATTCATGCTTTGGTGTACCATGGCCTAAGCATCAGAGATTGATTGATAGTCAAATCTTCGGTCCTTGCTCTGCACAAGTACTCATCCGTTGGTTCTGTCTCATCATGGTGGCATACAGGTTACTACCCTAGAAGGTGCCCTGGTTTGTGGAGCGCATGTGCACTGGAAGAGGCAGCTGACCGTCGTGGTTGCAGTTGGGATCTTCACGGCTCCGATTGTTGTGTCCTTCCGCATTGACAACTATGTCTGCAAAGCAAGGTTAGCCCTGTGGTATTTTAGATGAGTTCCAATTTTTATATTTTTGTTATATTGTTAGTTGAGCTAAATAAGAATATCTGCTTAGTTGTGCTTGCATCACATTGTGAGATATAGGATTCTTGGGAACAACAAGCATATTTTCTTCCTTTTTTTCTTCGAGTATAAGATGAGGTTAAATTAGATAGTTTCTTAGATGTGTCTACATCACATTCTGAGATATAAGACAATACACAGCATGAACAGCCAAGAGACGGGAAACAATTGAACTAATTGTAAAAATATTGAAAATTGGAACATTGTAGTTGCGGTATGGTTTAAATCTTGGTCGACAGTTCATGAACTAAGTGCTGTTAATGTTCATCTTCTATTACTGAAACTATATACAGTTTTTTCTGTCTCTGTTTATCATTATGACATTATAAATCATTGTCCAAGCATAGTCTGGAAGTACTTATATGTCCATCGCTAAGAGTTGGCAGATCAATATATATAATATTAGTTAGCAATGTGTTCCATTTCATCACATAATTGACTACAAAATACTATCCTTGCATTTGGTCATTCTATTCCCGGTCATGGTACTCCAGGCGGTGGTTTGATTCTATTTTGTAGCCAAGCGCTATTCTATACCTTACCTTTTTTCTTTACCATGGCTCATTTAGCAATATTCAGGGCATTCCAATGATATGCAGCTACCCGGCCATTGTGCTCCCAAGATTAATACTGTAATAGTATTTGGACGATGAAGATGCTATTTCACCTAAAAAAATACTCCGGGTTCTACTATTGGAACAGAAATCTCAACTGTCAAGAACCTTTAATAGATTCCACAAATGTACTTGCTGCATATTAGCAGTCTAGTGGATGCAAGTTCTGCATGCCTTGGTTTTCTTTATCTCCATATAATTATTTTAAATTTACATCAAGTTTTGCAACTTCTGTATGCCTTAGTACGTAATATGCTTTTTTTCGCACATTTCTAGATTTAAAAAATTGATGTGACAAACATTTGTTATCTTCATTTAACCTTCACTATGCAAGGTTCATGACTAGTATTCTTGAATCATATTTCTGTACATTTAATCATAGCTATAACGTCTGGTTTCCTTTTGCAGATTCATAAGAAGGATCATTGCAGTTGAATTATCCATATAGGTTGGAAGCACAAAAATTTCGAAGATTTCACTTACCAATATATATAGTTTACATTGATGGATTGAAAATGTAATACATTGTAGTTTTTTTGTAGATGAAATGATGCAAACACAATCGTGTAATATTCTTCGTGACGCTATTTTTCTGTACTCAAATCGATATGAATGCTATGGTGTTATATGGATAATATTGTATTCACTTCATTATTGTAACAGTCTTGTATATATATTCATAATATCTTATGTTTTCAATTTGTGAAAGTGTCATGTTTCAATTTCTATGTTATTTTCATGGTATCAATCATCAATTCATTTAATAATAATAAATTAATAAATCATTTATGATTATTTATATTTAAATAAAAATATTCTATAAAATGGGGTTTTTATGTTTCTATTTAACAATTAAACCAAATAAAAAATTATAGTGTGGTACTAATATAATAGTGTTACTATGGTGTTACTATAGTTACATAAATGTGTTACTTGCCTAGTTGACAACCTTCAATTCTAGTGTTACAATATGTGAAATATTATGTGACTAATTGTGGTACCAATGCTAAATAAAAGTGTTACCAATTATGTCACTATAGTTACAAAAACATGTTACTAGCCTATTTAGTAACACGTAAGATACATGTTACTACAAAATAATTGTAACACTGTTTTTAACATATAGTATTAGTTATTATGTGTGACAATGGACACTTCCTAGTAACACGGCCTAATGGAACACATATAGACATGTGTTACTGTTTGGCCTAGTAACATAGTTTTGGACCTGTGGTAACACAAGCCAGTGTTACCAAAGCTATGTCCTGTTGTAGTGAAACTTGTCCCCCTTCGATGCAGTTTTTGTTTAAAAGCGCGAAATTTCCCCGTAAATTACAATGCAATGCTCATCCCTTTCTAAAATCTACCCCTCGATCGTCTCTAAACCTGGGATATTACAGCCTTTCCCCCTTAAAGAAAACTTCGTCCTGAAGTTGTGGTTGTAATACCTGAAGAGTTCGGGGTATGTTTTCCTCAGGTCTTCCTCTTTTTCCCAGGTGGCTTCCCTCTCGGGATGGTGCTTCCATTGTATCTTGCAGTACTTTATCGCTCGATTCCTGAGTTGTTTCCAGTTTTCCTCGAGAATCTTTGCTGGCTTCTCGATGTATGTCAAATCTGGTTGCAACTCGAGCTCTTCATGTGATACTGGTTCATCGGGGGTCTTCAGACACTTTCGGAGTTGCGACACATGGAATACATTGTGAACCTAAGATAACCTTCCCGGTAATTCCAATTCAAAGGCTATCCCTCGGTTTTGATTCAAAATCTTGAAAGGTCCGATGTACCTAGGGCTTAGCTTTCCTTTCACTCCAAACCTCTGAAGTCCTTTCATCGGGCTCACCTTAAGATATACCATGTCTCCAACTCGTGGCTCCCATGTTCTCCTCTTTTGATCGGCATAACTTTTCTGTCGGCTCTGGGCTATCTTGAGCCTATCCCTGATAATGTCAATTATTTGTTGCTTTTCCTTGACATAATCAGGGTTAAAGTCTTTACTTGCTCCGGCTTCATACCAGCATATCGGTGATCTACACTTTCTTCCATATAGAGCTTCAAACGGTGCCCTCTTGATACTGCTTTGGTAGCTATTATTGTATGAAAACTCTGCTAGTGGTAAGTGCTCTTCCCATGATCCTCCGAAGTCTAGGGCGCAAGCCCTAAGCATATCCTCTAAGATCTGGTTGGTTCTCTCGGTTTGTCCACCTGTCTGGGGATGATAAGCGGTACTATAGTCCAACTTGGATCCTAAAGCTTCGTGCAGTTGCTTCCAGAATGCTGATGTGAACACGGATCCTCGATCCGACACGATCTTCTTGGGCACTCCATGTTTACTCACGATCTCTTTGATGTAAAGATCGATGAGTTTCTCTCCTTTATCTTGCTGATTTACCGCTAAAAAGTGTGCACTTTTCGTCAACCGGTCCACGATTACCCATATCATGTCCTTCTTTTTATTGGTCATGGGTAGTCCGGTGATGAAATCCATCCCTATCTCCTCCCATTTCCATTCTGGAATAGGTAGAGGTTGTAACTTCCCTGCCGGACTCTGATGTTCAGCCTTCACTCTTTGGCAGGTATGGCATTCCGCCACGTATTGGGCTATTTCTCTCTTCATGTTATTCCACCAGAATAACTCTTTTAGATCCATGTACATCTTTGTACTTCCCGGATGTATGGAATATGGTGTTTGATGGGCTTCCCGGAGTATTACTTCCTTAATTTCAGCAATACCGGAACACAAATTCTCTTTTGAAACCATAATGATCCAGATTCTCCGCGGTGAAATTCTGATGGTCTTCCTTCATCTATTCTTCTCATCTCCTCCATGATGAATGGATCGTCCAACTGACCCATCATTATCTCATTCTTCAAGTTAACATTTAGCTCATCGGCTACTTGTAAGGCCGATAGTCCTTCATGAGCTTTCTTCTCCCAAAGTTGTATTTGGGCTTGACTTATTTCCTTCCTCAACTCCGGTGATATTTCTTGTTCCACTCCTCCGGTACTCTTCCTACTTAAGGCATCTACTACGACATTGGCCTTTCCTGGAGTATAATTGATTGTCAAATCATAATCCTTGATCAATTCAAGCCATCTTTTCTGCCTCATGTTGAGTTCCTTCTGAGTGAAGAAATATTTGAGACTCTTATGATCTGTATAGAGCTCACACTTGGCTCCATAGAGGAAATGTCTCCATGTTTTGAGTGCAAATACCACTGCTGTTAACTCTAAATCATGTGTTGGATAATTCACTTCATGAGGTCTGAGTTGCCTCGATCCATAAGATATGACCTTCCGATCTTGCATGAGTACGCAACCCAATCCATGCTTGGATGCGTCACAGTACACGGTGTAATCCTTGCCAACTTCCGGAACCGCTAACACCGGTGCTGCGGTGAGTTTCTCCTTCAGAGTTTGAAAACTCTTCTCACACTCCTCTGACCACACGAATGGTGTGTTCTTTCTTAACAGCTTTGTCATGGGTCCTGCTATCTAGGAGAATCCTTCAATGAATCTCCGATAATATCCTGCCATTCCTAGGAATCCCCGGATTTCCTTGACAGTCTTGGGTGCTTCCCATTCTAGAACTGCTGCTACCTTGCTCGGGTTAACTGCTATTCCATCTTTACTAATGACATGACCAAGGAATTCCACTTGATCTAGCCAAAATTCACACTTGCTAAATTTGGCATAGAGTTGATGTTCCCTTAGTGTTTGCAACACTAACCTCAAATGTTCAGCATGTTCGGCCTTGTTCTTGGAATAAATCAAGATATCATCGATGAATACGATGACAAACTTGTCTATATATGGCATGAAAATCTTATTCATGAGATTCATGAAAATTGCTGGGGCATTGGTTAATCCAAAAGGCACTACAAGGTATTCATGATGTCCATACCTTGAGACAAATGCAGTTTTCGGAACGTCTTCCTTCTTGATCTTTATCTGGTGATAACCGGATCTTAGATCAATTTTGGAAAAGACTCCCGCGCCTCTAACTTGATCGAATAGATCTTGTATTCTTGGAAGTGGATACTTGTTTTTGATTGTGACGTTGTTCAGATTTCTGTAGTCTCCGCACATCCTTCTTCCTCCATCTCTTTTATCCACGAAGATCACAGGTGATCCCCATGGTGAAACACTTTCTTGTATAAATCCTTTCTATTCCAAGTCATCCAATTGCTCCTTAAGTTCTTTCAACTCCTTAGGCCCCATCTTATATGGTGCTTTAGCAATCGGAGCTGTTCCTGGAATTAGGTCGATAGTGAATTCTATCTCCCTATCTGGTGGCATACCAGGTAATTCCGCAGGAAACACATCCTGGAATTCATTCACTACAGGTATATCCTCTAACTTCACCTCCTTCATGCTGTTCAACTGTAGTTCCACTTCAATCTGTGTATGTTTGTCGCCTTGGTAGATCATTCTACTTCCATCGGGGCTTTTCAAGGATACTGTCTTGTTCACACAGTCGATCAATGCTCCATTAGCTTCCAACCAGTTCATACCAAGAATGACATCAATGTCCTTCATCGGTAAAATGAACAGGTCCGCGTCAAACGCGCACTTATTGATCATGATGACTTGTTTTTGTTTGGTATGGGTTACTACTACCGTTCCCCCCGCAGAAAGTATGGTTATGGGTGTATCTAACTTAGTGCAACTAATCCCATGTTTGATGATGAATTGTTGAGAAATGAATGATGTAGTTGCACCAGTATCAAAAAGTACTTTGCCAGGATGAGTGAGTATCTGGAGCGTACCTATCACCGCCTGATCGGAGTTGACCACCTCCTCCAGACTGGTGCAGTTCAGCTTGCCGAAGGGCTTCTTATTCTTCCAGTTCCCTCCGGTGTTTCCTCCTCGGCTTCCACCTCCTCCGCATCGACCTCCTCCGGTGTTTCTCTTGGGGCAGTCCTTCAGCATGTGCCCCTCCTGGCGACAACCAAAGCATATGATCTTTGGTTTCTTGCAATCCTTGGCAAAATGCCCTGTGAATCCACAGCTTCTGCAAACTATTTGATTTGCAGACTGGAATGCTTGGTTCTTCCTACTACCGTAGTAGTTGTTGTTGTTGTTGTTGTTGTTGTTGTTGTTGTTGTATCTGGGCTTGAAACTCAAGCTGGTATTAGGTTTGTTACTAACAAACCTCTTAGGCTCAAACTTGGCCTTTTTCCTTCTCTCCTCCTGCAGTTGTTTGAAATCATCTTCCAAAGTGATGGCAGCATCCACCAACTCTTGGAACTCGGTTGCTCTCATCATACGGAGCTGTACTTTAAACTGGGGACTTAACTCCCTCAGAAACCTTTTCTTCTTCTTGTCCTCGGTGTTGACTTCTTCAACTGCATACCGGGACAGCTTTGAGAATTCCCTGACATACGTCAGGATGGCCTTGTCCTTCTGCTCGAGACTTTCAAATTCTCGACGCTTCAGTTCCACGATACTTTCAGGGACATTGGATTCCCTGAACTTTCTTGCAAATTCTTCCCAGGTAAATACCTTTCCAGCCGGATAAACGGCTACTATATTGTCCCACCATGATGCGGCAGGTCCACACAGCAGATGGGTAGCATAACGAACCTTCTCTTGGTCGTTACATCCAATGGTATTGAGCTTTCGCTCAGTATCCATAAGCCAATCTTCCGCGTCCATTGGCTCGGGCGCGTATGCGAAAGATATAGGCTTGGTGTTCTGGAAGTCTGCTAGTGTGACTCCCGGATTCTCGGGTCTCTCTACCCGGTTCTGTTGCAGCAATTCTTGGAAGAATTTATTCTGCTGCTCCAACGTTACACGTTGTCTTTCCTCCACCAGCTGCATGTACTGGACAAAATTCTGCTGCGTCATGGGTGGTGGTGGTGGTGGAAACTGATTCCTGGCTGCTTCATCAGCCTCTTCCTTTTGTTTTGCTTCGCGCTCCATGCGCTGCGCTTCGGTCTCCTCTCCTAACGCTCCCGACATAACCCCTAGTTCTGCAACACAAGATGATACTCATAATTACTCCATGCGCAAGTTTTCTGAGCTCAACTTTGTGCACAGAACTAGTCACGCAATGGAAATCAAGAAGCAAATCCAAATCATACAAAACATATACCATGTATATACATACTTAAGTGGTCTTATTACAATACTCAAGTCGATGTGAGTATGCAAACTCACTTATTAAAGTATATGTACAAATTTATACAAATATTACATACTATAATACACGTGGTACTTGTGTATTATAGCCTCGCCTCCCTTGGTGGACTCTAGTCGATCTTCACTCCCGGTACATCCCAGGCTTCCATCCGGTCGAACGTGTCGTCCTCCTGATAGACCCTGGAACATAAGGTCTCCCCGTCGGCTGGTAATCCGAATCAGATGATGATCCTAGGGAGAAGTCAGTGTTCACAAACTGATTGTTAAGTGCATCATAGTCCACCCATCGGGTGTACTCCCCGGTAGCTCCACCATAGGTGTTTCCAACACTTGTACCCGACTCAACCTGGGTCGGATACCCTCCATCAACTCCTTCATTACTAGGATAACTCTGGTTCTGGGTTGTGGCGTCATCATTCATCTCCCCGTCGTAATACACTGAAGTACTATGGGTTCCCGTATCAGATCCCCAACGCCAACCCGTGGAATTTTCGATAGGAGTCTTGGAACGCTGATTGTTTCCGGATTCCTCTCCGCCCTCATATCCCCCATAGGAACTACCTGTAGTTCCTGTGTGTAACAGGTGTAGGTTCACGCTCAAGAGGATCAATACTAATGTAGTCACCAGCTGAGTAAACTGGTGTGTGCACTACATTCTCCATAGGTTCTTTCCCCCTATTCTCCTCCTTGGGTTCAGTAAACTCCTCTAGCATCGTATCAATTGCTCCCGTCAGATGATGATTCAACTGAAAGAGCAATGATATAAAGTTGCGACTATTGTCCATGTATTTTGCAGCTGCTATTGGTTTGCGTTTTGCATATTTGTAGTGGTTAAGCATGGGATCCTCTTCCTCCTGATTATGAGGAATGCGGGTAAATTCGGAACCCATAAGCTCTTTCGTCTTATGCTCCCGAATATCTGTGATGGCTCTCATAACAGCTATATGATAGGCTGTGTTGATAGTTCTGGCTTCCCCTGCTGGCATTACTACGCTCATTCCCAAAGATTCGGGAAGTCGCAGTCCTACCCTACACTTGGCCAATACAGTACCATCATAGTACATGTATTTCTTTACTTGGATCTGGGGATCACACCCAAATTCAAGTAACATGGCTCGTAGAATATCTGCAAGTCCTCCTTCGTATTCATTTAGTGTGGAATCCATCACTTTCACGTTTCTTCCGGGACGTGAACTTGCCATGTTGGCTGTAGAAATAGAAAGATTATAAGATTAGTAATAATGCATCATAATAGAGGTAATAAAGAATTATCGCACTAAAAGATATGATTGTTGTATTCTCAATTGAATATACATCATATTTTTAGAGAATTCTTTACTAATCCTATTTGACTCCTAACGTTTGGTCCCATTTACTAGGTTCCAACCTAAGGTCAAAGCTTTTGCTCTGATACCAACTGTGGTGACCCTGCATACCACTGCATGTTGTAGTATGCCAGTCGTTGATATAACATTCACGAAGTACCATTCCGCAAATATTACATCCCTCAGAGTAGTACAACAGAACATAGCAGGTCCATAACTCATTCATTTATTATTACAAATATCATAAACATGTCGTCTCGGAGCTCCTCTTGGGTCCTAAGAGGAATACTCCTGGGTTCGAGGCGAACCCAATTTAGCTTACAATATAAGAGTCTCATTAAGTTATACATTTATTTCCTCGAGCAGCTAAATCCTAAGAGTTTGGGCTGCTCAGTTACTACTACTACTCGAGATGTTCAGGCTTGATCTCCTCCGGAAGCCTCCCCGGTTCCGTAGACGATGAGGTAGTCTACGCCCTCGATACCTCCAGAGAGGTCTGGTTCTTCATAGCCGATGATCTCGGCTCCTTCATTGTTGTCGTAGTCCTCCTCCAGAAGATTCAGACAATCTAAGCATGGGATTTAAGAGTGGTATGAGTACGAGCGTACTCAACAAGTTCATTATAGATAAGAGGTGTTTAATGCACTAGCTACAATATTAGACCAGAAAGTCTAATACCAATGCAGGTTTTGATAAACATTTCTTCAAGAGATTGCTTTTATTCCAAAGAGCTATGTCCGTCAGCCTTCACCGGTTTACTAGAACTTCATGGAGCTCCTTTCCGGCCGCGTTCGCAGTTCCTTATCCCGGAACAGGGAGTCACAGGTCATAGTTCTTTACACTCTGCAGAGGGGTGTTGCTTTACCCATAAGAGATCTTAACCTTGGTGCCAACCGGGCAGCTTTCCCGTCCACACTTCCTTCGGTGTGAGGCCCGGTATAAGGTCTAGCCAATCATGTTCCTCCGCTACCTCGAACACCCACCCTTTGTTGCATGCCCCGACCCTGGGTCCACGCCGGTCCTATTATTCCTGTAGATTTCAAGGTGGACCCCGACCACGACGACAGTGCTCGGCTCTACCATACACTCCTACACCGGTAGCTGCAACCCATCATAGACCGCATTACCGTGGGGAATTAGAATGGGATCCCCACCCTCCGGTTGTTCCGCAAGACACAACTGCTACGGCAAGCAATGCTTTACCGTGGGGAATTAGAATGGGATCCCCACCCTCCGGTTGTTCCGCCAGATACAACTGCTACGGTAAGCGCATCCGTTGATGAACGAGAGGTGGAAACACGTTTGACTACTCCGTCCCACTCCGGATCTTATGGTTAACACGGGTATTACGGCACAAGAATCACTGGCGACATTTGTTGTTTAATCCTAGATGGATATAAACCCTTGCAATGGAACCTCCACCATATCAACACAATCCATGGTTCCATTGCCAACCACATAGTCATATTCATAGTTATGAAAATAGTGGTTTTGCTTTTTATGCAATAGTGATAACCATAGTATTTTGCAAGTAATTTGATAGAAATACTCAAATGACATGAGCAAGTGATGAACTTGCCTGAACACTACAAAGTTTTGCAGTTGGAAGGTGTGGACTGACCCTTGTCCTCTGTTTCTGAAAAATAGCATCATTGTCCGATAAGGGCAATGGTTAAAGAAGCAATTATGCATGATTCCAGTTTTAGAGTTTGTTTCCCCTTCCGATGTCGTTGTATTTTCATGTGAGAGGTTAAATACTAAGAACATCTTGGAGATACTTGATTTAGGGTAAATACAACCTTGAGATATTGTCAAGGTGTTTTTGAGAGTCCAATTGCATTAATGGACTTATTTTCATTATTGAAAATAATATGTGTGATTTAAATTATTATTTAAATCATCAGAATAAGATTTATTCTTAATTTTCTTCAAAAATTCTGTTTGGTATTTTATTTAAATAGAGAATTTTATGCTGATCCATTTACATATTTTTAATTATTTTTTTAGAGCTTTTATCAATTTTCTATGGAATTTCAAAGTTTCAGGTTTTTATTGAATTGTGAAAAGACATATATGCCCCTGGGCCCACCTGTCAGTGGAGCCCAGTGGGTTGGGCTAAACCAGCTCGGGTCCAACCGACCTGAGCGGTCGCTCGCTCACTCCCTCACCCCGTGCCTCTCGACCTAACCCTAATCCCCTCCTCTCTCACTGGCGACCTGCGTCGCCCGCACCTCCGCCGGCCGATTCCGGCGGTCCCCGACCGCCATGGCCCACGCCATGGGGTGCAATCGAACCGCCAGACGATGGCGATGCATTCTATCCGCGTCGATTTGGAGCTGACGCCGTCCCTCGCTCGTCATCGACCCTCACCACCATGCCTAGGGTTCGGGATCCGCTTGATCTCGCGGCTCCCCAAGCCCTGGTGTGATGGTGCTGTGGCCGCCACGGTGGGGTGGTGCTGTGGGCCGCCATGGCCTGGCTTGGCCTGGCGCCACCGCGCCCTCGCGTGTGCCGCCGTGGCCACCATGGTGGTCGGCCTGCTCGACCCTGGTATGTTCTCCACTTCTTCTTCTCTCTCATATGCTTGTTCTTCTTCCTCTCTCAGTAGCTCTAGCCATGGCTTGCGGTTCCTGGTGCCTATGCTGCACGATGCCTGGCTTGCTGCTACTGCGTTGCTGCTGATGCTGATGTGCTTGTGCAAGCTTGCTTTACTTGCTAGAATTTCTTCCCTGTGCCTCTGTTCTTGTTTCTATGCTTGTCTGGCACTCATGTGTATTCAAAGATGCTTCCATGGCTTAGTTGCAGTATGCAATTCTTGCAAATTTGCAAGTGCCAGAGCTCCTATGGCTAGTTCTTGTGCTCAGATTCATGAGTAGGCTCATCTGAGCATTGCTATTGGCTTAACTGCATGATTCAGTGATTACTGGTATATGCTTTAGTTGTTTAGCAAGATCCAGTGGTTCATCAAGCTTTTGATGTGCTTCTGGATACAATCATATATCATCTATTTGATTATCTGTGAAGCAACTGTTGATTAAATATGGCTACTTAATTAGCTGTGGTTTGTGTGATGCTAGAATTGGGTGCTAGCATGCTTTAGCAAGCTCTGGTGATCCAGTGATCATCAGCTGCTTGATTATGGCTTACTTTATTTACTGCCTATGCCTGTCTGGACTTATTCTGGTGACTGTGCATCACCATGCCTTGTGCTGGTGTGTGCTGTGCTTGGCTCAGTTAACTGTTGTTGCTTGCTGTGATCACTTGGATCCACTGCAAGGCTCTGGTGTGTAGATTTCCTGGACATTCATTTATCAGTGTTGTCTTGCTTGACTAAGTGGATAAATGAGATGAACTACTTGCAGTGATGATTCTTATAATGAATTGGATTGAGCTAGAGGGATGCCAACAGTGGTTGGGGACCCTAGCTCCTTTATGAACTCAATCTGAGTAATGATACAATTGCTTGGCTTAGTGTGTGGTTGTTTCTTATTTATCTATGCTTGTCAGTGAAGCTTGGCTTCCTATTTCTGACAATATACATGATCTACTTGATACAGTAGTAGACTGGGCATCCTATGCCCTATCTGGATGGAAACCAACATGTGTTGGCACCTCCTCTGATGCATGAACTCCATGGAGTGATGATATGCTTCTCTTTTGGCTTTTCTGTGTGGCTATGTAGTTGTTGTGACCCTAGCACTGCTTGATGTGCTAGTAAAGGTTGCTCCTACCTCTTCTGTATGCTACTATGCAATATTACTGGTAGTCAAATGGCTTTCAGTACAATTGATGTTGAAATGAAAATAGACATAGAAATGTCTATATTCTGATGGTCTTAGAAGGGCTAGTGTGGTCTGGTTGTACTTGGATAGTCTCTGGGATTGTTTGCTTTCCTGTTTCCATTTGGATGATGCTACCACTGTTCTGGTTGGCATAACCATGGGTATAGGCTTGATTGATCCCTGGTCCTTTCCACTTCTTCCAGGTTTCACTTGGTCTCTGACCAAATGATGATCAAAACAGGGTTTACCCCACCCTTTTATGCTCCTGTGTTGCAAGCATGCTTATGTATGAGCAAGATATGATCTTGCTCAGGCTTTTGTGTGGTATACCTCACTCCAGCTCCTAGAAATAGGTGTTGGTGTAGAGGATTTGCTTCTGTGATGCTTGGTTTGCTTGCCCTGCTCCTCCTTGCAAGCTTGTGGTGCTTTACTCCATCTGGTGCTTGCTCACAGTTGACAGTTCTTGGTGAAGCTGTCCCTGGATGGTTTCTGATGGCTTGTTGTTCTTCCTGTTCTAAGTGTTCTTGCTGTTCTTGGTGAACTTACCCAGGAGCTTGTGTCGATGGAATGGTTAGGGTTTGGATGGAAAAAGGTTTTATATCATCCTCTCTTTGCTCTCCTGGTCGACAGCTGAGCCTGGCACCATTTTGGTGACTCCCCTGGCTTGTGTGTGCTGTTGTGCGTGCACATAGCCTAGTGAGCTGCCTGTGTGGTTCCCTGTTGGGACTTGGTCCATTTGGTGGATCAGCTCGGCTGATCTTGATAATATCCTCTCTAGTTCATTATTTCTTTGCTAACCTGCCAAGTGGCTATGCCACTTGGCATAACACTTGTTTTTTATTTGCTTTGTGTTTGTGTGCAGGGAACCAACCTGATGCTCCAAGGATCATGTAGATCATCAAGTACAAGGCTCAATGAATACTAGATTGTAGTGTTAGGATAGAACATTAAATTGTACTTTTCTTTTCTTTTCATTTTCCAATTTGTCCAATTCTTGTAATATGTTGTAATATTCATTTGTTCCAATTTTGAATATTGTAAGTGACAATGTATCTTGTGTGATTATTAATAAAGCTCAAGTTTTCCTTAATGAGCTTTACTTAATTGTTGTATTATTTATAATCTTGATTAAGGCTAATTGTTTATTAAATTATCTCAAATTTGGATAATGTGATATTCATTTGATGTTTGAATTTGAAATTCAAATTCAAACTTGGGTTGAATTCATTCATACAACTTAATTCAATCATGCAACTTAAGTTTGTGATGCAAACTCTCCCCTCTCTTCTCAAAATCCTAGCTTAGTTGAATAAGGAACAGGTTTGTCGCACTCTCGAAACCCTAACCCTGTAAGGTATCGAGAGAGAAACACTACAGGAGAACATAGCTTTGGTAACACAAGCCTGTAACAGAAGAAAAACTGTGTTACTAATAAAATTGTAGTAACACATCATTTGTGTGGCAAGTTTGGCCAGTAACATATCCTACGTAAGATCTGAAAACGTGTTACAAAGATACTAGTATAGTAACATGTACTTTTGTGTTACTCAAACAGTGTTACAAATTTTAGATTGTAGTAACACAAAATCATGTGTTGTATATAGTGTTACACAAGATCCCACAAGTATATGGTCAAAGGATAATAGAAGGGGTTGTTATCCAAGAAGAAGGTGGCAAATGCTAAGAGAGATGGGACATTGGGAGAAATGGACCTAAAAAAGAGAGTTCTTCAATTGTAAGCCATTGAGGCCGAGGTCAAATTGCTCGCCAAGGATAACAGGATCATGTTCGCTGGCTTGAGCCTCATGGACCGGATAAACCGGGCTTGGTTCGAGAAGAAGAAAATGAGCGTCCGCCAACGCGATGAGTGATCTTCCTCGCAAATCTATCTTACTTTAGTATATTTCATATGCAACTTGTGTCCTTCTGCACTCTGATTCGGTACTACGTATGAACTATGTGATTCACTAATTACTTGTAATTTGTTAGCACTATATTCTATTTTTGTGGCATTTTTCATTCATATGTTACCAATTGGGTTAAATACGAGAAAAGGCAAAAGACCACGCGAGCGGTGGCCATGTGGAGCAGCAGCCTCGCCAAAGAGTGATTTGCATTCAAGAAGATTCAGCGGTATGTATCTCACAACCAATGTTCAATGAAAGCATAGTGGTGCTCACTGAGAGAGAGAACACTAACAACGAAGCATAAGGAGGTTAGTGTCCAGCACGATATACCACAAACATGTTAGTTGTGACATGATAATGCCATTGCAGTTTCCGAGGAGGTGATGCTAAAGCTATCAAATTTTTGCAGAGAAGTTGAGAAGACAAGGCATCATGATGAAGGATACTGCAACGGTTCTGCTCTGCCACGACATGACCCGACGAAGAAAAGCAGAGTGATTTTGGAATTATCAATTCCAAAACCAGGGGGGCATGTGTTATCACCAGAATTTGACCAAGTCAGAGGTGGGCCGCGATCAAGATGGGCTTGAAGAATATACATGGAAGAAATATGTGAATCGGCCTGTTATGCAAAGTTTGGGCTAGTTTGCCCGTGTATCTGTAATATAGTAGGATACGTGTCGGTTAGTTAGAGTTTGTCTCGTGCACGGTGGGGATTATTCCCACGTTAGAAAGTCTACGGACTATAAATATGTATCTAGGGTTTATGAAATAAACAACAATCACGTTCACCACAAACCAATCTAGGCGCATCGCCAACTCCCTTGTCTCGAGGGTTTTCTTCCGGGTAAGCATCATGCTGCCTAGATCGCATCTTGCGATCTAGGCAGTACAAGTTTATTCGTCGTTCATGCGTTGCTCGTACTGAAGCCTTTTTGATGGCGAGCAACGTAGTTATCTTAGATGTGTTAGGGTTAGCATTGTTCTTCGTATCATATGCTGTCGTAGTGCAACCCTTAGACATCTAGCCGCCCTTACACCTATCTTAGGTGTAGGGGCGGCACCCCGCTTGATCATTATTCAGTAGATCCGATCCGTTACGGTTGCTCCTTGTTCTTCAAGGATTAGTTTAATATCTGCAATAGTTAGGCCTTACAAAGGGTTGGAGGATCCAGCGGCGCGTAGGGTGTAGTTTGCTAGCCCTAGACAGGATGTTCCGGGGATCAACCTCGTGTTGGTTTTTAGGCCTTGTCTAGGATCGGCTTACGATCACCGTGCGTGGCCGCGAGGCCCAATCACGAGTAGGATGATCCGATTATGCGGTGAAAACCCCAAATCGTCGTAGATCGTTTTAGCTTTATCTTGATCAAGCAGGACCACCATATATTCGTACACCTCGTGCGAATCATGGGTGGATCGGCTCTTTGAGCCGATCCACAGGACAACCTGAGAGCCGATCGAGGCTCGTATTTAATGTTTACGTGTATGCCATGCAGGAAACTAAGCGAGGCATCTCCATCACCTTCCTGACCAGGTATAGGTCAGGTGGCACGCCCTGCACCCGCATCGGACGTGCGTGCCGGAGTCTTTGCGGGCCGTCGCTCGGAGGGACCAGGGCCAGCCGCAGCCCTAAGTTGCTCCCGGCTCTCCTGTGTTGCCCGTCGCTGCTCGCCGGTGGGTTTCTGACCGCAACACATTCTGGCACGCCCGGTGGGACCATCTTCGACATCAACCACATCGCCATCTACATCTGAGATGGCGGACGGCACCCCAGTCACGTACGAGGATCTGACCGAGGAGCTCAAGAAGAAGTATGACGAGGTCAAAGCGATCCTCGAAGCCGACCTCATCGGCTCTTTTCACAGAACCCGTTCACATGGCATCAGGTGGAAAGGGTTCTCGCCTGAAGGTGCGCTCGATGGAATAGACCTGTCCGCCCCGTCAGAAGAACGCACCAGGTCCCTGCGTCAGGAGATTAACCACATGGTGGCTCACTCGCTGCACCGCCACTCTGAGAACCTGGTGAACACTTTGGAGCGTGTCGCTCTTCGCGTGATCCAGGAGATCATGAGGCACCAGTACTCTCCGTCAGGACCAGCTCTCAGGACATACCAAGGAGAGATGCCACTCCAGTCCCGTCCACCGCTGCCATTCGCGTTGGCAGCACCAGAAGTGCCGAATTCACCGGCATTCGTCGTCTACAAGATCGGTGGTGACCCTAGTGACTACCAGTTCTTGCGAGGCGCCTAAGGAGATCCGTCACGGATACACGTGCACATACGTGCCAGACTGCGGTAACTGGGCGCTCACAAACCAGGCCGCAACAGCAGGGACTTCTGGAAAAGCAGGAGGGACGGCAGCGACAGATCTTGAGAAGCAGACGTGGCTAGCTAAATATGCCACTCCGACAAACCTCCAGAGCTCAGATCCTGCAGTTGGCTCAGAGCTGGAAAAGCAAGCATGGCTGGCTAAGTATGCCACTCCGGCGAATCTTCAGAGTTCGACTCCTGCAGCCAGCACCGCGGATCAAATCAGTACCATACTGAGAGACCAGTTCGGCATGGTGCCGAAAAGGAGGACAATCGGCTATTCCAAGCCGTACCCCAACGAGTACGAGTTGATCCCGCTACCACCCAAATATCGGCTCCCTGATTTCTCCAAGTTCAATGGGTCAGATGGTTCCAGCTCCATCGAGCATGTGAGCCGATACTTGGCACAGCTGGGCACGATCTCAGCAGCAGATGAGCTACGTGTGAGGTTCTTCGCACAGTCCCTCACAGGATCGGCTTTCGGGTGGTACACTTCGTTGCCACCAGACTCGATCCGGACTTGGAAGCAGTTGGAAGAGCAGTTCCACATGCAGTATCACTCAGAGGCTTCCGAGTCTGGCCTTGCCGATCTAGCACAAATACGTCAGAAGCGTGGAGAAACTGTGGCAGAATACGTCCAGCGCTTCAGAAATCTAAGGAACCGATGTTATTTGGCTCGTGTGACTGAAAAGGAAGCAGTCGAGTTGGCAGTGGTAGGCCTTGCATCACAAATCAAGGATATGGCCTCCCAAGCAGACTACCCTTCACTGGCGCACATGGTTCAGAAACTGTCGTTATATGAACAGCGCCACCCGGACTTGTACCAAGACAAATTCAAGCGTGCGGTAGTCCTGGTTGAGGCAGATGAAGACGAAGGCTCTGCGGGAGATCAAGAGGTAGCAGTGGCTGAATGGACTCGGGGGGCAACCCCCGTGTCCTGCAAATGGGTTAAGCCACCAGGTCCGCCCAGAGGGTTCGATTTTGACGTGACTAAAACTGAGCAAATCTTCGACCTCCTACTCAAGGAGAAGCAGTTGAAGTTACCCGAAGGCCTCAAAATCCCCACGGTACAGGAGCTGAATGGAAAGCCATACTGCAAATGGCATAACTCATTCTCCCATGCCACCAACGACTGTAGGGTGTGGCGTCAGCAGATCCAAATGGCGATAGAACAAGGACGTCTGATTTTCAACCAGTACGCCATGAAGGTCGACACCCACCCCTTCCCCGCCGTTAACATGGTGGAGTGCACTTACCCTGAAGGTTGCCAGCCAGGATTCTCGTTCAACATCAACATGGTAGGACCTGGACACCACTCTGGCAAGGATGGAGACGCGGGCAGCTGCTCTCGTAGCAAGGACACAGAGGAGGCCGCTCCACGCGATCGGCTCCGGCACGATGGCAAGCGCTACATCACAGAGGGAGAGGTAAAGAATGTAAGATATCAGCGACCTCTCTCTGATCACCTCCTCAACAAGTATGTGAGTCAATATAGCCAACACCGACGATCCAGCGACGATGATGGTAGAGACCGTCTGGCTAGGGACGCCAGGAGACATCGTCGGCATGATCGCAATGAGGAGGAGTAAGAGCGCCGTGCCAAGGAAGAATCGAGGGAGCAAGACGACGAGGATAGGCACTGGGACTGTCCCTTCTTCAGACACTGCTGGGATTCAGGAATGAGCGATTGCCTACAATCGGCAACTGCCCAGAATGTAGACAGAAGAGAAAGGATGCAGCTAACGTGTCCGTGTTCAAACGTCTAGGGCCTCTCCCACCTCGAAGCAAACACGCTGAGTCCCCTCGGGTGGAAGATCTCGAGGATTTGGAAGACGATGAAGAAGAAGAAGAAGACAGGTACCACCGGCCAAGGTGGTGCCCTGATGGACTCAGCCGTTCCCAAAAGCGTAGGGTTCAGCGACTGCGCGGCTTGGAGGAAGCCGAAAGGTTATATCTGCACACGCTAAGGAAGGCGCGGCCTGATCTGGCCGCGAAGATTCAGCGAACCCTGGATGAAGAGGGTCGACCACAAAAAATGGAGTGGCGCCCCAAGCAAAGGAAAGCCGATGATGAAACATCGGCTGGCACAAACATGGTGTTCATCCTTCCTACGGAGTTCAGTGCTCCAGGATTAGACGAGGCACCTGTGGCACAACTTGACTGCGGCCCACGGCCGGTTATCTTTGAGAAGCCACGAGAAAGAAGCTACAGACATCTGAAGGCCCTGTACTTGCGAGGTTATATCGATGGGAGGCCTGTCAACAAGATGCTGGTGGACACCGGAGCGGCAGTCAACATTATGCCATACTCTATGCTACGTCGGTTGGGACGCTCTAGCTCGGATCTGATCAAGACCAACGTGACATTGAGTGATTTCAACGGCCAAGCGTCTGACGCACAAGGTGTTCTGAACGTGGATCAGACCGTAGGAAGGAAAACTATCCCTACGACGTTCTTCATCGTCGATAGCAAGAGCACCTATGCTGTTCTGCTAGGAAGAGATTGGATCCACGCCAACTGTTGCATTCCCTCCACGATGCACCAATGCGTAATACAGTGGGATGGAGATGAGGTAGAGGTCGTCCAGGCCGATGACTCAGCCGAGATTTCAATGGCAGGCATGAACGCTTGGGAAACAGCAGGCCAAGAGCCACTCTCAGGTATCAATTTGGACGACTGCGAGCGCATCGACGTGACGAAGGGCAGGGTTAGGCTGGTCTTATCCACCGGCCTGACCGTGTAGCAAGAACAAACCGATGAGCAAACGTGGCGAGGCCGATCCTTGGATCGGCCCCAAAGATCTATGAAGGAACATTACAAAACCTTCATTGAGCGCTTCGATCAATATGGAGGCCGATTCCAGCAATCGGCCAAAATTATCCTCACCACATGTTCTGCTTGTGTGCAACATCGATCTACTGGGCAGCGGTTTTACGTCGGCTGATGAGTTAGGAAAGATCAATATTGGTCCTATCAGAGCCGACGTGCAAATACATGTGCCTTGGTTAACTACAGAGCCGATATCTGCAGTTCCCTGACAGATTCGGCTCGGGGGGCACCTAATCAGATGAACATGTGCAGATGAACATGTGTGCAGTGAAATATTGGGGGCCAATAGGAAAAATCGGCCAGTAAAAAAAAAATTTCATGATATACAGCCGATACAAGGACATCGACTTTAGAACTAAGAAACGAAGCCGATGCACAGCCATCGACTCTAGTACAATTACACAGGATCTACCTGCTGCGTGTTCAAGACACGGATTTCGACCAGGTCGGTTTTCAGTCCAGTTGTGATACCTTCTGCTTCCTCGAGGGAGTAAACAATGAGCCGATTTTGGGTACTTGAACCTTCTCTTCGAGGACTTCCAACCCTTTGCGACAGTTCAGCAGTACTGGCAGAAACGTCAGTTTTGGCACAAGGCAACCCTTTGCTCTTTAAGCCGTTGGTACTTCATATGCAATATCGGCTTTCAAAGGAACAAGGGTGATCGGCTCTGATGCGTCTACAAGTTGGCTATTTTCCCAGTTACGTTCGTAGACATGTTTAGGACCTCTGCATGGTGGCTGTCTCAATTTGCCTGAGTTCAAGGCCCTTGGACTGAACTGTGTATCCTCGCCACCGTTCTCACTTTGACTGAGGCTCGGGAGGGCAGCTGATTTGATAGACACTCTGTTTTTGGAGCCGATTGGAGTTGCATCGGCTGACCCTGCGCTATAACCTTCTCCGAAAGCGGTGAGTCGTTGCAGAAGCAGACTGCTAGAGCTGCGGAGAGGAGCCTGAAAGGGAAGCCGTCGTCATCTACAGGGTTTGGGCCGTCCTGTTACTGCAAGAAAATGAAGGAGACTGGATTCTCAAAACAGCCGATGAACAGCCATCAGCTGTAGGATTGCGGAATATTATGGTCAGATATCAAATCACAGTCTGAATTTGAGAAGTGCTTGATTGACGGTCTACTCGGTATCTGAGTCCGGCTTCATGGGCGTCTAAAAAAAAATCCGATACGTTGCTATCGGTCTTGGTGTGGCGAGCAGAAGGCTTGAAATTGGATTAATTGAAAGTTAAATTGGAAGAACAATTCTTATTAATTCAAAGGAGCGGCTTTACAGGAAAGAGCCGATGGCTCTCAAAAGGGGGATCTGATGCCTAGTGCACTGCTACTACTAGTCCTACACTAATTTGCCCCTGTTCTAGGGGTCGTCGCTGTCCTCATCGTCGCCGTTGTAGCTGCCGTCGGCGCTGCTTCCAGGAAGTTCCTCGTCACTGCTGCCCCAGCCCTCGGCCGGAGCTTCTTCTTCCTCATCATCATCATCATCCTCGCTGTCCGCCCAAGAGCGGAAGCGCTTTGCCGGCGGATATCCGGCGGAGGAGGAGGACTCATCCTCCTCCATTTCCTCTTCTTCCTCTACTTCTTCTTCTTCCTCCTTCCCGTCGGAGGAGGTGGGTTTCACCCAGGGATGGATGTCATCTTCGCTTTCGCTTATCAGCTCCCCTTTGATGAGGAACTTCAGGTCGTCTTCCCCATCGGTCAGAGGCAGGTCGCCATCTGACCCGACGAGTGCTTCGGGTGGGCCGTCTGGCACATGATCAAAGTTCCACTCCGGCTCGCTCGAGGAGGAAGACTGGAGGGAGAGGCCGAAGGAGACGGAGGAAGAGGAAGACATTGCTACAGGGAAAGAGGGTTTTTTCGGTGCCGATAGCTAGAACAGTGGAAGGGGATGAAGAGAGCTAATCAATCGGCACAGTTAAATAAGGAGGAGCCTAGCAGAGATTTAATGCCATTGCAGTTTCCGAGGAGGTGATGCTAAAGCTATCAAATTTTTGCAGAGAAGTTGAGAAGACAAGGCATCATGATGAAGGATACTGCAACGGTTCTGCTCTGCCACGACATGACCCGACGAAGAAAAGCAGAGTGATTTTGGAATTATCAATTCCAAAACCAGGGGGGCATGTGTTATCACCAGAATTTGACCAAGTCAGAGGTGGGCCGCGATCAAGATGGGCTTGAAGAATATACATGGAAGAAATATGTGAATCGGCCTGTTATGCAAAGTTTGGGCTAGTTTGCCCGTGTATCTGTAATATAGTAGGATACGTGTCGGTTAGTTAGAGTTTGTCTCGTGCACGGTGGGGATTATTCCCACGTTAGAAAGTCTACGGACTATAAATATATATCTAGGGTTTATGAAATAAACAACAATCACGTACACCACAAACCAATCTAGGCGCATCGCCAACTCCCTTGTCTCGAGGGTTTTCTTCCGGGTAAGCATCATGCTACCTAGATCGCATCTTGCGATCTAGGCAGTACAAGTTTATTCGTCGTTCATGCGTTGCTCGTACTGAAGCCTTTTTGATGGCGAGCAACGTAGTTATCTTAGATGTGTTAGGGTTAGCATTGTTCTTCGTATCATATGCTGTCGTAGTGCAACCCTTAGACATCTAGCCGCCCTTACACCTATCTTAGGTGTAGGGGCGGCACCCCGCTTGATCATTATTCAGTAGATCCGATCCGTTATGGTTGCTCCTTGTTCTTCAAGGATTAGTTTAATATCTGCAATAGTTAGGCCTTACAAAGGGTTGGAGGATCCAGCGGCGCGTAGGGTGTAGTTTGCTAGCCCTAGACAGGATGTTCCGGGGATTAACCTCGTGTTGGTTTTTAGGCCTTGTCTAGGATCGGCTTACGATCACCGTGCGTGGCCGCGAGGCCCAATCACGAGTAGGATGATCCGATTATGCGGTGAAAACCCCAAATCGTCGTAGATCGTTTTAGCTTTATCTTGATCAAGCAGGACCACCATATATTCGTACACCTCGTGTGAATCATGGGTGGATCGGCTCTTTGAGTCGATCCACAGGACAACCTGAGAGCCGATCGAGGCTCGTATTTAATGTTTACGTGTATGCCATGCAGGAAACTAAGCGAGGCATCTCCATCACCTTCCTGACCAGGTATAGGTCAGGGGGCACGCCCTTGCACCAGCATCGGACGTGCGTGCCGGAGTCTTTGCGGGCCGTCGCTCGGAGGGACCAGGGCCAGCCGCAGCCCTAAGTTGCTCCCGGCTCTCCTGTGTTGCCCGTCGCTGCTCGCCGGTGGGTTTTTGACCGCAACAGCCACTTGGCATAACACTTGTTTTTTATTTGCTTTGTGTTTGTGTGCAGGGAAACAACCTGATGCTCCAAGGATCATGAAGATCATCAAGTACAAGGCTCAATGAATACTAGATTGTAGTGTTAGGATAGAACATTAAATTGTACTTTTCTTTTCTTTTCATTTTCCAATTTGTCCAATTCTTGTAATATGTTGTAATATTCATTTGTTCCAATTTTGAATATTATAAGTGACAATGTATCTTGTGTGATTATTAATAAAGCTCAAGTTTTCCTTAATGAGCTTTACTTAATTGTTGCATTATTTATAATCTTGATTAAGGCTAATTGTTTATTAAATTAGCTCAAATTTGGATAATGTGATATTCATTTGATGTTTGAATTTGAAATTCAAATTCAAACTTGGGTTGAATTCATTCATACAACTTAATTCAATCATGCAACTTAAGTTTGTGATGCAAACTCTCCCCTCTCTTCTCAAAACCCTAGTTTAGGTGAATAAGGAACAGGTTTGTCGCACTCTCGAAACCCTAACCCTGTAAGGTGTCGAGAGAGAAACTTGTCCCCCTTCGATGCAGTTTTTGTTTAAAAGCGCGAAATTTCCCCGTAAATTACAATGCAATGCTCATCCCTTTCTAAAATCTACCCCTCGATCGTCTCTAAACCTGGGATATTACAGTGAGGCTTGCAGGAGAAGGAACTAGAAAGGTAGTCCGGCTCCTAAAATCCACGATGATCTCACCTTCCGTAAAGGGTGGGACACTGTAGAGCAACAGTACCTCCACCGGACAGGGCATCATGGCCCCGTACAGCTACAGGTCATGATGGCGACAGGGGCACCTCCTCTCCATACCGCTGACTTCAGGCATGCGACAAGATAGGGCTTGCACGCCCAACGGCTCCTGACAATGGTGCCTCGGGAAGGAGCGGGAAGCCGGAGCCGGCCAGCCGGCCAGTAGGTCATAGGGACTTCTATGTAAAGTGCCAGTGCCTATATAAGCTGCACTACCCCCTCTCACGCAGGGGATCGATCACTTCTTATTCATTCTAGTCTTAGCGCTGCCCTGTGAGAGAGACCATCGTCTTCCTTAGCCTCCCAGGAGCAGCCGGATACAGCTCTAGGAGCACCATTGTACTGTGATATCATCATATACACTCATAGCAGGAGTAGAGGTGTTACCTCCATTGGAGGGCCTCGAACCTGGGTACGTCGCCGTGTCGCTCGTGCCCATACCCGCATCCGGATACCGCCGTAGTCCATACTAGGAATCACTCTCTTTAGCCACCCTATGGCATATGCCATGAAGATACCACGACACTTTGAGAGGTGGCTACTTTTGTCAATGAATAGTTACAAGTGTTTTTGTCATCTTCCATACTAAACAAGTTTGAGAGCGGTTCCAAAATATTTGGGCGAAGCCTCTTTTTATTCATGCTATTTATAAAACCGTTACACTCCTCCCATCCATTTCTTACACATACCATGGCTAGCCGAATCCTCGGGTGCCGACCAACAATCACAAACCATGGAGGACTGCCACTTTCTTATTCCTTTTTTCTTACCCTTTTGGAAGTTGTGGTCAAACCAGCTCTTCTTCTTTTTTATATCTACCATTTTTTATTGACAAGCGAGATGAAGCTCACGAGTCTTGCTGTACTTAGTATAGTATGGAAGACGACAATAATAACTTTCACATCCTCATGAGCTAAAAACATAAACACAAAATGAGATGTAGTTGAAGGTTTTAAAGGTAGCACACGGAAATTTACTTGGAGTGGCGGTGAAATACCACACATAGGTAGATATGGTGGACACAAATGACATGAGTATTTTGGTTGGGATTTGGACGCATGAGAAGTATTTCCTCTCAATACAGGCTTTTGGCTAGCAAGGCTGGGTAGCAAGCATATGAATATAAGTGAAACAAGCAAATATACATGTATCAAAACGCAATTCAAATAACTCATGTTGAAAGTACAAACGATCTTGATTTGAGAATACCAAGCTTTTGAGCCAATCAAGAAATAAAGAATATCAATAATATATCTGCATGTACCTTTTTCTTTTTCTCTTCGATCTTCAAAATAATGTTGCTACTGACCAATAATAGATTTTCCAAAGCCAATAAGATGTATTCAATACTCCCAAAATGATACCAACACCAGTTAGCAAGAATGATCACACCGCTGAAATTGCAAACTAAAATAAAGTCTGCATAAAGTAAATAAGAAGGCTTCTCATTAATAATTCATGTATGCGACTCACACCAACGGATACAATGAGACAAAATAAAAGAGTGATACCTCCAATCCGCAAACTATCCTATATGACAACCACTTTATTCATGATATGACTCGACTAAAAATAAAGATAAAGGTGATAGTGATACCGTGACACTCCCCCAAGCTTGGAACAAGCCAAGGGGATGCCTATACCGAAGACAATCACTCCACAGGTGCCGGTGGTGGTGGCCCGTTCTTGCGATTGTTAAAGATCTCCTTCAGCTTCAGCTTCCTAGTTTGGCAGTTCTGCACTAAGACTCGAAGATATTCATTGTTATCTGAAGATGGCGGTGGTGGCCTTGTGATGGGAATTGAGTAATATTCCAGCATTCTGCGAAGTCTGGTGTTCTCCTCAAGGAGTATATCCACCTCCTTCCTCAGAGCTCGATAATTATCACAAAACTCATCAACAACACAGACGGCTTCTTCAGCTGAAGGGATAGAGCTTAGGTTTAGAATCGGCGGTGTTGGTCCCTGCAAGTTATGAGAAAAGACACGTCCAATGTTAGTTGCCCTTGCTGCAATATGTCCCTCCTTCTTGATCTCGGAAACAAGCTCTGCATGGATCTTGTGAATAATGTGCACTTCACGCTCCGCCATCTTCATGTACTCAGAGACTTCCTGCTCCGGCTTTTCCACCCTGGCTTCAAGATCACCCACTCATTTAGGTCCGCGGACATCTTCTATTTGCACCTTCCCATCCTTGAACATCAACTCCTTGGGATGCGTCATCAACTCGTTCAGGTACGGGTTGATGCCACCCATGAAGGGGCTATCTCCAGTTGATCCGGACGAAGACATGGCGGCACTAAACAACGAATATTCATGGCAGAAATAGGTCGAAACTAAACGTGAAGAGAACTCGAGATACAGACCTCGGAACTTCCTTGGGATTAAATAGCCAAAAGTTTCGCAATATAAGGTAAACACAGGATGAAAACGGGGCGGAGACGGACTCCGGGGTGGCAATACACACCCCAGGCGCGGCCAAGGGTGGGTCTGCGCCTGGGCCATGTATGTCCACTCCGTGCGTCACCTCGACTTCATTTTCATCTCGTAAGTTCTTGTAACATCCCAAACTTCAAATCAATAAGAAAAGGAGTTTCCAATATTCAAAATTAGAACTAACAAAAACTTTTATTTAAATATGGTGCTATGCTTAGTGTTGAATATGTGCATAGTGATCATGCATGAATAAATTGATGTTGCCATGATGATTTTTTGAGTGCTTATTAAAGAAGCTTAAACCCTAGGACATGATCATGGAACCCAAAAAGAGAGAAAGAAAAGAAATGGAAAAAAATACAAATGATCACTCACATACACTTATGGCCATTTTTGAAAATCCTCAATCAAGGCCATAATGACTTGTGCCAATGCTTGGGAAACATCAATAGACCAATAACAAACACTTTTGCATCAAAGAAACACAAATCAAGGCAAAGGAAAATTCAAATTCAAGTTACATATGATAGTGGTCAAATCTGCCACTATTATTATGTTACCCAACTTTGAGCCCTGGTTTTAAGCAAATCTTAAACCTAACCCTCCCAACTCTTTCCACCTCATCCAAGAGCCCATCAAGGTGAACACTTTTTGTGTTGACCAACATGGTTGACTCTGCCTCATTTGCTTAATATAAGAATGACAAGTGGCAACTTTGAAACCAAAAGTAGATCATACACATTTTGGTATTTCACAAAACAACTTAACTTTGCACACCACCACCACCATTGTGTGCCAAATATTATTCAAATAAACTCCAGCACAAATCTTTGAAAAATTCAAAATAAATGTTCATGCGGCCATTGTGTCGAACACCTGGTGGGCAAGAATCAGATTTGATCATACATGCTATTATTCAGTGGATCTTTGCCTAAACCCCTTTTACTTTGTGATCATTACTGTACTTCTTGACCTCCTGGACCAAACCAAGCACTTTCCCGTGGTAATTAAATCAAGGAGAGCAGCAGAACATGGCCATGTCGTGCACCATGCCACCCTACATGCCCTCTCTCTTCTCTGCCCCCTCCTTTCACTTTAATCGTGTCCAACAGCATCTCCTGGCAACCCTGATCATTACCATGCCAAGCCCTAGCACGAGGGAGGCCAGCATTGGCCAGCAATGCGCGCGCCCAGTACACCCAGTCTTGCCAGGCGTGCGCGCTCACCATGCTCTGGACGCGCCAGAGCGACAGCAAGCCCCATCGCCTCCGTCCTCCCCTACACCTCTCCCTCCGCATCGAGCATCACCACCTCTCCAGCTAGCCTGTAGACATGCTCGAATGCACGCGGAGGCACTGTCGCCGTCGTCCTCCTCCAAAGTTCGCTGCCAATACAGCCGCAGACACGGCATCATCCCGAGCTGTCCCTTCTCGCTTTCGCCGCGCCAGCAAGCACGCGAGCCTCGCCATGATGCCAGCTACCCCGTGCCATCCTTACCTTGCCTCTTCGCGCACCAGAGACGCCGCGCCATGATCGACCTCCACGGGCACCCGCAGCGCCCCTCCGCTGCTATAAATAGAGCACTCCCGCTCCTCATTTCTCCACACCATCTCACTTCCGGATGGCAATGGGTACCCGTCCCCCATTAACCCGGTCGGTACCCGCATCAAATGGAGGAGGGTATGGTGAGAAAAAAACTCCATGGATCCCTTAATGGTAAATTATCTGACCCAACGGGTCTGGCGGAGGCAGGTATGGAGGTATGAAACCCATACCCTTTAACCCGTAGACCCGCCTCAGACATATGGAGCCCACCTGTCATTGAGTAAAGAGACACCCCACGTCCGTCCCCACTCCCCAGTCCCCACTCGGCCACTCCCCAAAGAGGCAAAGACCCAAACCGGCACAAACCCTAGTTCCCCAAAGGCCAAATCCCGAGCCCGACCCCGAGCCCCCCTCTCCCTCTGCTCTCAGCCTCTCATGCCACCGCCGCCCCACTCTGCTCTCACGCCGCCGCCGCCTGCTGCCCGCCGCCAAGCACCGCCCTCCAGCCTCCACCCTGCTCCCTCCCGGGTGCCAACGCCCGCCGCCATGGAGACTCCGACCATGCCTTTCGAGGAACAGAGCGACCAGGCCGAGCCGCCGCCGCTTGGAGCAGATGCCCCGCATCTGCAGATCCCGGCGCCGGGGAGCGGGGCACGGTTGGGCTTCCTCCTCGGCGTGGCCCAGTCGCGGCCGGCATCCGAAGCTGCGCCACGGTCTGGTTTGCCTCCGGTGGGTGTTGTAGCAGGGGGCGGTAGTGGGAGCACCCGGAAGCGTGGCCGGCAGCCTCCCTCCGATGGCGACGCACATCGACAGAGCAAGCAGAAGAGAGGGAAGGAGGCCGCCGGCGATGCACAGCGACAGAAGGAGAAATCTCCATGGTATCATCTATCATGTCTTCTTATTTTTCTTTCGTAGTTGATCGATTTGAGAATGGAATTGTTGTGTCTGTACGAAAATGTGTGCATATTGTTGCAGTTGATCCATAAGAGAAGCACGAATCTGAACAAAATTGTTGTGTACTGAGAAATTATTGTGTACTGATTTGTTTCCATGAAATATGAGCAGGAAAATTAAAACAATTATTGTGCCAGTCTCAGTTGAGTAGTAGACAAGCAATATGATTCTCTGCCTACATCTGATGAGTGGGACTTTGCTGCCATGGTTGTACCTAGGCTTAGTTTGTTCTATGAGATAACTACATTATTCTCAGGCACATATTATGTCACTGCCAATGTTTTCTTTCCTAAGATCTGTGAAATCAAGATGAGAATTAGGCAGTGGGCAACCTCTACTGATCTATGTATCCAAGAGATGTCCAATAACATGATAGACAAATTTGATAAATATTGGACAGATATCCAAGGGCTAATGGGCATAGCTACACTCCTTGATCCTAGATATAAGAAGCATATGCTGGTAGCATGTTTTGCAATGCTCCATGGCGTTACCTCAACCTCTTACGAATGCACTGAAAAGGTAGATTCGGTTGTTGCTGATCTCGATCGATTAATTGAGGAGTATGAGCTGGATGGAGATGAATATCAACAACAAGAAGAATGCTCCTTGTCTGAAAAGCCAGCCCCTGCCATTATGTCTTTCTTCCATGATATTGTAGCACAACAAAAGCCTGCAGCAGCTAGACTTCAAGGTGAGATAGAGCATTACTTGTTTGATGACGTGGTGCCATATACTGAAACGTTCAATGTGTTGGATTGGTGGAAAGTGGCTGGCACAAGGTACCCTACACTAAGAAAGCTGGCAAAAGATATTTTTGCTATTCCAATCACCAGTGTTGCTTCAGAATCTGCATTTAGCACAAGTGGCAGAATAGTGAATGAACATAGGAGCCGCCTCACTTCTCACATGCTTGAGGTTCTGATGTGCTATCAAGATTGGCTTAGGAACAAGTATAAAGGTGAGAAAATGATGCATGTTTTAAACATCTGTCTCTACTCTCTACTCTACAATGTCTCTTCCAACTAATGCATCTAACCTGTCTTACTCGCATGGAAAATCTATTTTTTGCAGATGCTCATTTGGGTGAACAAAGCTTCTGGTCTTGTCTTCAAGACATACAAGAAGAGGTTAGTATGTTCCATTTGTTCTAGCATTCAAATTATATGAATTCAATGATAAACAATAAATTAACTCTCTTATTTCTGTGTACCATAGGATTCAGAGATAACCTTTGTATGATTGCTGGATGGAGATGGAAGCATGCTGCTTCCTTGCTGGAATGATTGATGGAAGCATGCTGCTACCTTTGTACCTTTGTCTGATGGATTTTTTGCCTTGCGGAAAATGTGATCTGAAATGATCTTGTAATATCGTGCTTGTGATGTGTTTCTGCTTTTATGTTGAACTTGTAATATTGGAGTGTTGGACTTAGACACTTGGATTCCTGGAGCTTGTTATTGTGGACAATTTTTTGTAATATGTGAACTTGTACTGCTATCATGATGTGTTAGAATGTTATTGTTGAAATCTAGTCGATGTATTTGATGTCAATATATTTGTTAATATCTTGCTGTCAATCTGCTGCTAAATGAGCAAACATGCTGTCAAAATTTTATGTACTTTTGTGCATTGGCGGGTCTCCAACGGGTCACGGGTACCCGTCACGGGACGGGTATGGTGGCGTTCTTGACCCGCCGGTGGGTATGGAGGCGGGTGGCGGTGGCGGGGAGAGGTGGACGGGGCGGGTATGGAGGTGGCAAACCCGCCTCCATACCCGGCGGGTGCCATCCGGAATCTCACTCTCCTCTCATCCACTAGGAGTATTGTGTACTTACTATTGCTTGAAATACCCACTCTTTGTAGTTGCCTATGTGTTGTGAAGATTTTTACTTATGGTTTGGTCTTGGATGTTGATTGTATGTCTTTTATTTTGCAGCGATAGACGCAAACTTTACGGGGAAAGAAGGAGAGGATCTTGATGAGGATTTTGGAGAAGAAGCCCAGGGACAATCAGTGATACGTTGCAAACGTATCTATAATTTTTGATGCTCCATGATTGTTTACACCAATTGCTATATGTTTTGTTTATACTTCGTGACACTTTCATTCATTTTCTGGAACTAACCTATTAACAAGATGCCACAGTGTCAGTTCCCTGTTTACTGCTGTTTTTTATATTTCAGAAAAGTTGTAAAGGAAATATTATCGGAATAAGACGAAACAAAAGCCAAAGTTCCTATTTTACCGAAACGAAGACGGAGTCCAGAGGGCAGAGGGCAGACGAAGACGAGCCAGGAGGAGGCCGCACCATGCCTAGGCGCAGCTCCTGGCCACGCCTATGAGTGGTGTGGGCCCCTCGGGAGCTCACCGACCTTGCCCTTCCGCCTATATATTCATCTGACCGGGAAAACCCTAAGTACCTGAGCCTCCATCCACGAAAAAATCCGTCGTGGCCGCCATCGCCGACCGTAGCTATGGAGGGTTCTGAAGCTCTTCCTCGCACCCCGCCGGAGAGGGGGATCATCACCAGAGGCATCTACATCGCCATGCCCCCCTCCGAAGTGATGTGTGAGTAGTTCATTCCTGGACTACGGGTCCCTAGCAGTAGCTAGATGGTTCTTTTTTCCACTTTATGCTTCATGTAGAGATCTTGTGAGCTGCCTATCATGATCAAAATCATCTTTATCTAATGTTACATTTTTGTGTTTGCTGGGATCCGTTCAATATTGAATACTCCCTCTGTCCATAATTAAACGCCAACCCACAGTTAATATTCACTTTTGCAAATAACCTCCCGGTACATCTAAAACATCTGAAATTTAGCCTTAATCAGGGCATTCCAAAATCGCTTCTTGTACTCGTCCTCCCCGCCGCACGCCGTCGTCGGGGGCGAGGAAGGAGCTCCCTGCCCTCGGCGCCCTTCAGCGTCCTTCGCGCCCTTCCAGATCCGCGTTCTCCGTCTCCACTTGAAGGGCGCGTTGGAGCTCCACGGCGGACACGGGCTGGAGCTCCACGGCGGGCATGGGATAGAGCTCCACGGCCATTATTTCACAATGAGTGGCTCCTGCGCGTCGCTCCCACGGGCGACGGCAGGGGCGAAAACCCTAACCCGCGCCTCCACCCGTCCTCCTCCCCTCCCCCCCGCCACCGCCAGCGTGGGCCGCCGGGCAAAGCCCGCGTGGCGCCGGCGGCGGCGGGATCTCCCTTACCCGCTCGAGCGTGGTCCTGCGCGGGGCAGGCGCGGTCGACGGCGGTGCGGCTCGCGGCGCCTCATGCTCGGTCCGACGGCGATGGCAGGGCCTGGCGGCGACGGTCCCGGCGGAGTGGTGGGCTGGTGCGGCTCGTGGCCTTGGGCGGCAGCGGAGGATGGTGGCGGGGCGGCTGCCGGTGGTGCGGCCCAGTTTGGGGCCAGGCGGGCCCCGATCTGGGCCAGAAGGGCCTCGGTCTGGGACAGGCGGTCCTCGGTCGGGGCCAGCTCCGGCGGAGCTCCGCTCTGCTTTCTCCACTGTTGGTGCCAGGGCTGGGCCAGGTGGGCTCAGCTCCGGCGGTCCTCGGCGGCACGGTCCGAGCCGATCCTCCTCCATTTGGGGGGTCAAAGCGGTGTTCTTGCTGGAGTTCAATGGCGAGCGCGAGGTTGCCGACAAAGTGTCGGGCTTGACCAGCGACATGGCGGCGTTGGGAACGGTGCGGTTTTGTCCCTGGGCGTCGCGGTGGGGGTGCTTCCCTGCGGCGGTATGCGGTTTCGGCCGAGGCCGTCTTGCGAGAAGTGAGGTCGCGGCGGCGCCGCCCATGGTCTCTGGCTAGCGCATGGCGATTCGGTGGTGGCACGGTTAGGATTGGCACGGTGTTGCAGGTGGATGGCGACGGCGGCCTGGGCGCAGCTGCACAGTGGCACGGCTAAGGAGGCTTGACCGAGGCCTGGCAGGCGGCCGAGCCTGATCTTGGCCGAATCGGCTACGGTACTGTGTCCGGTCAGAGGGCACCTCCTGGTGGCGGAGGGTGGATCCCCTCCCCTAGGTTGTCGTGTGCTTTGATGGCTGCTGGCAACGGTGCCTCCTACTTTGTCCATCTCGCGTTGCGATGTGATGGCCGAGTCACGGGCTCGAGTTCGTGGGGATGCCGGGGCGGCGGCCCTGGAAGGCGGACTGCGCGGATGGCTCTACGGTGGGCAACGTGGCAGCGGTGATGGTCGCACTCTTCGGTCATGAGGATGGCGTGGAGCGGACGGTGGGAGTTCCTCGAGTTGGCGGCGCTTCGGCTTTGGCAACCCCCAGATCGTTTTTGGAGATCCCATCTTGGAGACAGCGGGCGACTAAGTTCTCGGGCGCGGTGTGCGGATGCTTTCGAGCGAAAGTTCAGCGCCTCGGCGCCAACCACGGCGATGCCTGCAGGTGTCGTAACCCCCTTGGGGGCGTCGTTGTGGGTATCCGTCCCGCGCTACGGCTCCGGGTGAAAACCCTAGACCTCAAGGTCTCGACGATGGCGGCGGAATACGTCGTTACCCTCTTGGGGGCATCGTTGTGGAGCCCCGAGTCGACTTGGTCTCACCGCAATGTCTTCGGTGGCAAGTGTGGGGTTTTCTGTGTTTTTTTGTTTCTTTTCTTTGATCTGCTTTGTATGAGGTTCTCCTCTCCACCTTGTATCGGTTCGACCATTGTGGTTATAAATCGGTGCGAAAGCCTATTTCGAGGAGCTCCACGGCCACGCGCAGGAACTCCGTCATGGCCTTCATACCTAGAGCCAACTCCTCGGGCCCCGCTCCAACTCCGGCCTCCCTCCAATTCTGGCCCCGCTCCAACTCTGGCCCTGCTCGAGCTCGCCGCCGTCGCGCGTCCTCAGGCTTCCCCGAGGCATCAACAGCGTCATGCTGAAATTCAGATCATCCACGAGCCGTTTCCCCTCGCGCTGGTCTTTTATTTTGCCTGGAAATCATGGTCCTCCGCTCGCCTCTGCCGGATTGACCAAAAACCAGCGGCGCCGCCACTGAAGTGTCTCCTAGTCTGAGCACTTGTTTAATTTTCCCCTGCGCCGGTGTAGGTCTCTGTTGCTGCTCCATCCCTACTAAAGATTTTGAGAATGAAGAAATTGTTGCAGAATCCATAGTTTATGACACTTCAAGGCATCCCACTCAAGATTCAGAGAAACTACAAACACTTGTACCTACTTCAGCATCAGGTACAATATGAAGATATTGGATTTAACATTAGTCATGGTCTTTTTTTTTACTCCTGTAGAAAAGTCCCAGTATATTGAACTACTCCATAAAAATAGTTTGAACTATTTGCTCATCCAATGTTTCAACGCACATTGAACTATTCCATTAAAATAGTTTGAACTATTTGCTCATCTGATGCTTCAGAGTATATTGAACTACTCCAATGTTAGTACAGTTTGTGTGTTTACTGTTAGTATATGGAGTAGCAATAAACTATTCCCTTCTTAAACTGTGCCCTTCTTCTATTATTTAATATTTTTGTGCTTTTTTTTCTAGAACACGCGCAATACGTGCCTTATCTTTATAGAAGAGAGCAAAAACGATTTACAAGAATCGGTAACCAGATGCGAACATCATGTCCGAGAACACACACACCCACACCTCCGCCTAAGGCCTACTCTCTCGCTACTACTAGCCTCCCTCCACTCCCTCTTCTCTTGGCCTTCTCCCAAAGGTGGAACTGATCCCTAATCTCCTCGACAATCATACCGACGTTCTTCTGCTTCCTCACATCCCCAAAAGCTCTCGCGTTTCGTTGCTTCCAGAGCGTCAATGCCGTGCACACTACCATTGAGTCGAAGCGCTTCCTGTCCGCCCTCCTTACTCGCTTGCGGGCCTCCGTCCATCATCTCTGCAAGTTGCCTGCGGTACCTGGGTCATGAACCTGAAGGCTTGCGCTGCGCAGCACGCTGCACCAAACCTGTCTCGCATATGGGCAAAGGGCAAGAATATGATCCACATTATCCTCCACCTGAAGAAATGTAAAGCATGCATCCGGCGTCTCCTGGAGTCCGTGTCTCGCTCTCCTATCGGACGTCCACAGCCTATATTTCATCGCTAGCCATGCGAATATTTTGCATTTCATGGGGGCGAAGGATCCGCACACTGGCTTGCTCATACTCCATCTCACGCTGCCCTGGCAAAGCATCCCGTAGGTGGCCTTGGCCGTGTACTTCCCAGAATCCACCCCTTTCCAGGATATATGGTCCGGGTTCTCGGCATCTCTTACCATAGTCTCCACTGCCTCCCACAGGTTCCTAGCTATGCTGGTTTTTTGCAGTTTTGCGCCAAGTACTGTGTGCTTAACCTGAAACTCGGGGACTAGCTATGCCGGTTTTTTGCAGTTTCGCGCTAAGTACTGCGTGCTTAACCCGAAACTCAGGGACTAGCTATGCCGGTTTTTTGCAGTTTCGCGCTAAGCACTGCGTGCTTAACCCGAAACTCGGGGACTATGAGGATATATCTATAACTAGAAATTGGAAACCGGCATCGGTATAAGGAAAAAGTTATGAAGTTTGAGTAAAAGCTTACCACCACATTGGTGTTGGCGTCGTGCCAGGCATTGTCAAACTCACGTATGGCACGCCTGAGCCGAACGAAATGTTGCGCCGTGCTCCGCGGGCCGGAGTCATCCACCACCGACAGCTTGTCCTTGCCAAGGCCGCGCGTGGCCGCGGAAAGATCCGCTTGGTTCCACTTCTCCACGTATTCCTTGAGCGGCCCCAGGTCGGCGTTGCCGCGGGTAAGCTCGACGATCCGGCCCAGCTGAGCTGAGGCCTTTTCATCGGCAACGACCGCGGCGCGACCGGTATGCAGCACCAATGTTTGGGAGCCAGAAGGAGGTGCGGCTGCTGCTATGACCGCAACACTAAGTTGGTGTGCAGTGAGGGTACCGCCCTTCGGTGGAGTTTGCTGGGGGCAGGACTTGGCGTTCCGGCAGAAGATGCCGGCGGAGGCGCAGGTGCGGTTTTGGCTGGTGAAGGGGCCACCGGCCTGGCCTGGGGGGAGAGCTGGTAGAGGTTTTCTTCTTTTTCTTCTGGACGGGCGGAACCAGAGGTTCCGACTACCCGGCTTCTTCTGTACCGGCGCCCATGTTGCTGGCGCCGGCGACTTGGGCTTCTGGAGGGGATATGAATTCCTCCTCCGCGCGGTGATCTGGCGATTTAGGGGCCGCGTGCCCCGAACTTGTGTTTCCACCCTGAAGGGAGGAGGGAGATTTGTTGGCACCTAGAGGTACCAGACTTGTTGGACGAGGAGGAGAGGTCCTGGCGGCGTCTTCGTAGGCCTCCGGCCTCATCCCTGGTGCGCTCCTGGTAAGTACCAGTGGAGGCCTGAAAAAAGAAAGAGAAAAAAGGATTTAGTAACAAGGCACGGAAGGTGGAAGTCTAAACCGGAAAGAAATAATGTTAGCATTTTACCCAGAAGCAACCGGGATCTCGCGACAGCGCTTCACCCCGGCCTTCTTGGGGAGCTTGGCAGGGGGAGCTTTGTCGGAGGCGCTGTCGGAGGCCGGAGCCTTGCGCACTCTGGAGGCCCCGCTCGTACCGGCGCCCTCGGCCGGAGCCTTGTTCTTTCGCCCCCTCGAGGCCAAGTTATCCAAGAACTTGTGGTGACCCTGCATACCACTGCATGTTGTAGTATGCCAGTCGTTGATATAACATTCACGAAGTACCATTCCACAAATATTACATCCCTCAGAGTAGTACAACAGAACATAGCAGGTCCATAACTCATTCATTTATTATTACAAATATCATACACATGTCGTCTCGGAGCTCCTCTTGGGTCCTAAGAGGAATACTCCTGGGTTCGAGGCGAACCCAACTTAGCTTGCAATATAAGAGTCTCATTAAGTTATACATTTATTTCCTCGAGCAGATAAATACTAAGATTTTGGGCTGCTCGGTTACTACTACTACTCGAGATGTTCAGGCTTGATCTCCTCCGGAAGCCTCCCCGGTTCCGTAGACGATGAGGTAGTCTACGCCCTCGATACCTCCAGAGAGGTCTGGTTCTTCATAGCCGATGATCTCGGCTCCTTCATTGTTGTCGTAGTCCTCCTCCAGACGATTCAGACAATCTAAGCATGGGATTTAAGAGTGGTATGAGTACGAGCGTACTCAACAAGTTCATTATAGATAAGAGGTGTTTAATGCACTAGCTACGATATTAGACCAGAAAGTCTAATACCAATGCAGGTTTTGATAAACATTTCTTCAAGAGATTGCTTTTATTCCAAAGAGCTATGTCCGTCAGCCTTCACCGGTTTACTAGAACTTCATGGAGCTCCTTTCCGGCCGCGTTCGCAGTTCCTTATCCCGGAACAGGGAGTGACAGGTCACAGTTCTTTACACTCTGCAGAGGGGTGTTGCTTTACCCATAAGAGATCTTAACCTTGGTGCCAACCGGGCAGCTTTCCCGTCCACACTTCCTTCGGTGTGAGGCCCGGTATAAGGTCTAGCCAATCATGTTCCTCCGCTACCTCGAACACCCACCCTTTGTTGCATGCCCCGACCCTGGGTCCACGCCGGTCCCATTATTCCTGTAGATTTCAAGGTGGACCCCGACCACGACGACAAAGGTCTTTGGGCTCTACCATACACTCCTACGCCGGTAGCTGCAACCCATCATAGACCGCATTACCGTGGGGAATTAGAATGGGATCCCCACCCTCCGGTTGTTCCGCAAGACACAACTGCTACGGCAAGCAATGCTTTACCGTGGGGAATTAGAATGGGATCCCCACCCTCCGGTTGTTCCGCCAGATACAACTGCTACGGTAAGCGCATCCGTTGATGAACGAGAGGTGGAAACACGTTTGACTACTCCGTCCCACTCCGGATCTTATGGTTAACACGGGTATTACGACACAAGAATCACTGGCGACATTTGTTGTTTAATCCTATATGGATATAAACCCTTGCAGTGGAACCTCCACCATATCAACACAATCCATGGTTCCATTGCCAACCACATAGTCATATTCATAGTTATGAAAATAGTGGTTTTGCTTTTTATGCAATAGTGATAACCATAGTATTTTGCAAGTAATTTGATAGAAATACTCAAATGACATGAGCAAGTGATGAACTTGCCTGAACACTGCAAAGTTTTGCAGTTGGAAGGTGTGGACTGACCCTTGTCCTCTGTTTCTGAAAAATAGCATCATTGTCCGATAAGGGCAATGGTTAAAGAAGCAATTATGCATGATTCCAGTTTTAGGGTTTGTTTCCCCTTCCGATGTCGTTGTATTTTCATGTGAGAGGTTAAATACTAAGAACATCTTGGAGATACTTGATTTATGGTAAATACAACCTTGAGGTATTGTCAAGGTGTTTTTGAGAGTCCAATTGCATTAATGGACTTATTTTCATTATTGAAAATAATATGAGTGATTTAAATTATTATTTAAATCATCAGAATAAGATTTATTCTTAATTGTGTTCAAAAATTCTGTTTGGTATTTTATTTAAATAGAGAATTTTATGCTGATCCATTTACATATTTTTAATTATTTTTTTAGAGCTTTTATCAATTTTCTATGGAATTTCAAAGTTTCAGGTTTTTATTGAATTGTGAAAAGACATATATGCCCCTGGGCCCACCTGTCAGTGGAGCCCAGTGGGTTGGGCTAAACTAGCTCGGGTCCAACCGACCCGAGCGGTCGCTCGCTCACTCCCTCACCCCGCGCCTCTCGACCTAACCCTAATCCCCTCCTCTCTCACTGGCGACCTGCGTCGCCCGCACCTCCGCCGGCCGATTCCGGCGGTCCCCGGCCGCCATGGCCACGCCATGGGGCGCAATCGAACCGCCAGACGACGGCGATGCGTTCTATCTGCGTCGATTTGGAGCTGACACCGTCCCTCGCTCGTCATCGACCCTCACCGCCATGCCTAGGGTTCGGGATCCGCTTGATCCCGCGGCTCCCCAAGCCCTGGTGTGATGGTGCTGTGGCCGCCACGGTGGGGTGGTGCTGTGGGCCACCATGGCCTGGCTTGGCCTGGCGCTGCCGCGCCCTGGCGTGTGCCGCCGTGGCCGCCATGGTGGTCGGCCTGCTCGACCCTGGTATGTTCTCCACTTCTTCTTCTCTCTCATATGCTTGTTCTTCTTCCTCTCTCAGTAGCTCTAGCCATGGCTTGCGGTTCCTGGTGCCTATGCTGCACGATGCCTGGCTTGCTGCTACTGCGTTGCTGCTGATGCTGATGTGCTTGTGCAAGCTTGCTTTACTTGCTAGAATTTCTTCCCTGTGCCTCTGTTCTTGTTTCTATGCTTGTCTGGCACTCATGTGTATTCAAAGATGCTTCCATGGCTTAGTTGCAGTATGCAATTCTTGCAAATTTGCAAGTGCCAGAGCTCCTATGGCTAGTTCTTGTGCTCAGATTCATGAGTAGGCTCATCTGAGCATTGCTATTGGCTTAACTGCATGATTCAGTGATTACTGGTATATGCTTTAGTTGTTTAGCAAGATCCAGTGGTTCATCAAGCTTTTGATGTGCTTCTGGATACAATCATATATCATCTATTTGATTATCTGTGAAGCAACTGTTGATTAAATATGGCTACTTAATTAGTTGTGGTTTGTGTGATGCTAGAATTGGGTGCTAGCATGCTTTAGCAAGCTCTGGTGATCCAGTGATCATCAGCTGCTTGATTATGGCTTGCTTTATTTACTGCCTATGCCTGTCTGGACTTATTCTGGTGACTGTGCATCACCATGCCTTGTGCTGGTGTGTGCTGTGCTTGGCTCAGTTAACTGTTGTTGCTTGCTGTGATCACTTGGATCCACTGCAAGGCTCTGGTGTGTAGATTTCCTGGACATTCATTTATCAGTGTTGTCTTGCTTGACTAAGTGGATAAATGAGATGAACTGCTTGCAGTGATGATTCTTATAATGAATTGAATTCAGCTAGAGGGATGCCAACAGTGGTTGGGGACCCTAGATCCTTTATGAACTCAATCTGAGTAATGATACAATTGCTTGGCTTAGTGTGTGGTTGTTTCTTATTTATCTATTCTTGTCAGTGAAGCTTGGCTTCCTATTTCTGACAATATACATGATCTACTTGATACAGTAGTAGACTGGGCATCCTATGCCCTATCTGGATGGAAACCAACATGTGTTGGCACCTCCTGTGATGCATGAACTCCATGGAGTGATGATATGCTTCTCTTTTGGCTTTTCTGTGTGGCTAGGTAGTTGTTGTGACCCTAGCACTACTTGATGTGCTAGTAAAGGTTGCTCCTACCTCTTCTGTATGCTACTATGCAATATTACTGGTAGTCAAATGGCTTTCAGTACAATTGATGTTGAAATGAAAATAGACATAGAAATGTCTATATTCTGATGGTCTTAGAAGGGCTAGTGTGGTTTGGTTGTACTTGGATAGTCTCTGGGATTGTTTGCTTTCCTGTTTCCATTTGGATGATGCTACCACTGTTCTGGTTGGCATAACCATGGGTATAGGCTTGATTGATCCCTGGTCCTTTCCACTTCTTCCAGGTTTCACTTGGTCTCTGACCAAATGATGATCAAAACAGGGTTTACCCCACCCTTTTATGCTCTTGTGTTGCAAGCATGCTTATGTATGAGCAAGATATGATCTTGCTCAGGCTTTTGTGTGGTATACCTCACTCCAGCTCCTAGAAATAGGTGTTGGTGTAGAGGATTTGCTTCTGTGATGCTTGGTTTGCTTGCCCTGCTCCTCCTTGCAAGCTTGTGGTGCTTTACTCCATCTGGTGCTTGCTCACAGTTGACAGTTCTTGGTGAACTTACCCAGGAGCTTGTGTCGATGGAATGGTTAGGGTTTGGATGGAAAAAGGTTTTATAACATCCTCTCTTTGCTCTCCTGGTCGACAGCTGAGCCTGGCACCATTTTGGTGACTCCCCTGGCTTGTGTGTGCTGTTGTGCATGCACATAGCCTGGTGAGCTGCCTGTGTGGTTCCCTGTTGGGACTTGGTCCATTTGGTGGATCAGCTCGGCTGATCTTGATAATATCCTCTCTAGTTCATTATTTCTTTGCTAACCTGCCAAGTGGCTATGCCACTTGGCATAACACTTGTTTTTTATTTGCTTTGTGTTTGTGTGCAGGGAAACAACCTGATGCTCCAAGGATCATGGAGATCATCAAGTACAAGGCTCAATGAATACTAGATTGTAGTGTTAGGATAGAACATTAAATTGTACTTTTATTTTCTTTTCATTTTCCAATTTGTCCAATTCTTGTAATATGTTGTAATATTCATTTGTTCCAATTTTGAATATTGTAAGTGACAATGTATCTTGTGTGATTATTAATAAAGCTCAAGTTTTCCTTAATGAGCTTTACTTAATTGTTGTATTATTTATAATCTTGATTAAGGCTAATTGTTTATTAAATTATCTCAAATTTGGATAATGTGATATTCATTTGATGTTTGAATTTGAAATTCAAAATCAAACTTGGGTTGAATTCATTCATACAACTTAATTCAATCATGCAACTTAAGTTTGTGATGCAAACTCTCCCCTCTCTTCTCAAAACCCTAGTTTAGTTGAATAAGGAACAGGTTTGTCGCACTCTCGAAACCCTAACCCTGTAAGGTGTCGAGAGAGAAACTTGTCCCCCTTCGATGCAGTTTTTGTTTAAAAGCGCGAAATTTCCCCGTAAATTACAATGCAATGCTCATCCCTTTCTAAAATCTACCCCTCGATCGTCTCTAAACCTGGGATATTACAGCCTTTCCCCCTTAAAGAAAACTTCGTCCCGAAGTTGTGGTTGTAATACCTGAAGAGTTCGGGGTATGTTTTCCTCAGGTCTTCCTCTTTTTCCCAGGTGGCTTCCCTCTCGGGATGGTGCTTCCATTGTATCTTGCAGTACTTTATCGCTCGATTCCTGAGTTGCTTCCAGTTTTCCTCGAGAATCTTTGCTGGCTTCTCGATGTATGTCAAATCTGGTTGCAACTCGAGCTCTTCATGTGATACTGGTTCATCGGGGGTCTTCAGACACTTTCGGAGTTGCGACACATGGAATACATTGTGAACCTGAGATAACCTTCCCGGTAATTCCAATTCAAAGGCTATCCCTCGGTTTTGACTCAAAATCTTGAAAGGTCCGATGTACCTAGGGCTTAGCTTTCCTTTCACTCCAAACCTCTGAAGTCCTTTCATCGGGCTCACCTTAAGATATACCATGTCTCCAACTCGTGGCTCACATGTTCTCCTCTTTTCATCGGCATAACTTTTCTGTCGGCTCTGGGCTATCTTGAGCCTATCCCTGATAATGTCAATTATTTGTTGCTTTTCCTTGACATAATCAGGGTTAAACTCTTTACTTGCTCCGGCTTCATACCAGCATATCGGTGATCTACACTTTCTTCCATACAGAGCTTCAAACGGTGCCATCTTGATACTGCTTTGGTAGCTATTATTGTATGAAAACTCTGCTAGTGGCAAGTGCTCTTCCCATGATCCTCCGAAGTCTAGGGCGCAAGCCCTAAGCATATCCTCTAAGATCTGGTTGGTTCTCTCGGTTTGTCCACCTGTCTGGGGATGATAAGCGGTACTATAGTCCAACTTGGATCCTAAAGCTTCGTGTAGTTGCTTCCAGAATGCTGATGTGAACACGGATCCTCGATCCGACACGATCTTCTTGGGCACTCCATGTTTACTCACGATCTCTTTGATGTAAAGATCGATGAGTTTCTCTCCTTTATCTTGCTGATTTACCGCTAAAAAGTGTGCACTTTTCGTCAACCGGTCCACGATTACCCATATCATGTCCTTCTTTTTATTGGTCATGGGTATTCCGGTGATGAAATCCATCCCTATCTCCTCCCATTTCCATTCTGGAATAGGTAGAGGTTGTAACTTCCCTGCCGGACTCTGATGTTCAGCCTTCACTCTTTGGCAGGTATGGCATTCCGCCATGTATTGGGCTATTTCTCTCTTCATGTTATTCCACCAGAATAACTCTTTTAGATCCATGTACATCTTTGTACTTCCCGGATGTATGGAATATGGTGTTTGATGGGCTTCCCGGAGTATTACTTCCTTAATTTCAGCAATATCCGGAACACAAATTCTCTTTTGAAACCATAATGATCCAGATTCTCCGCGGTGAAATTCGGATGGTCTTCCTTCATCTATTCTTCTCATCTCCTCCATGATGAATGGATCGTCCAACTGACCCATCATTATCTCATTCTTCAAGTTAACATTTAGCTCATCGGCTACTTGTAAGGCCGATAGTCCTTCATGAGCTTCCTTCTCCCAAAGTTGTATTTGGGCTTGACTTATTTCCTTCCTCAACTCCGGTGATATTTCTTGTTCTACTCCTCCGGTACTCTTCCTACTTAAGGCATCTGCTACGACATTGGCCTTTCCTGGAGTATAATTGATTGTCAAATCATAATCCTTGATCAATTCAAGCCATCTTTTCTGCCTCATGTTGAGTTCCTTCTGAGTGAAGAAATATTTGAGACTCTTATGATCTGTATAGAGCTCACACTTGGCTCCATAGAGGAAATGTCTCCATGTTTTGAGTGCAAATACCACTGCTGCTAACTCTAAATCATGTGTTGGATAATTCACTTCATGAGGTCTGAGTTGCCTCGATACATAAGATATGACCTTCCGATCTTGCATGAGTACGCAACCCAATCCATGCTTGGATGCGTCACAGTACACGGTGTAATCCTTGCCAACTTCCAGAACTGCTAACACCGGTGCTGTGGTGAGTTTCTCCTTCAGAGTTTGAAAACTCTTCTCACACTCCTCTGACCACACGAATGGTGTGTTCTTTCTTAACAGCTTTGTCATGGGTCCTGCTATCTTGGAGAATCCTTCAATGAATCTCCGATAATATCCTGCCATTCCTAGGAATCCCCGGATTTCCTTGACAGTCTTGGGTGCTTCCCATTCTAGAATTGCTGCTACCTTGCTCGGGTTAACTGCTATTCCATCTTTACTAATGACATGACCAAGGAATTCCACTTGATCTAGCCAAAATTCACACTTGCTAAATTTGGCATAGAGTTGATGTTCCCTTAGTGTTTGCAACACTAACCTCAAATGTTCAGCATGTTCGGCCTTGTTCTTGGAATAAATCAAGATATCATCGATGAATACGATGACAAACTTGTCTAGATATGGCATGAAAATCTTATTCATGAGATTCATGAAAATTGCTGGGGCATTGGTTAATCCAAAAGGCACTACAAGGTATTCATGATGTCCATACCTTGAGACAAATGCAGTTTTCGGAACGTCTTCCTTCTTGATCTTTATCTGGTGATAACCGGATCTTAGATCAATTTTGGAAAAGACTCCCGCGCCTCTAACTTGATCGAATAGATCTTGTATTCTTGGAAGTGGATACTTGTTTTTGATTGTGACGTTGTTCAGATTTCTGTAGTCTCCGCACATCCTTCTTCCTCCATCTCTTTTATCCACGAAGATCACAGGTGATCCCCATGGTGAAACACTTTCTTGTATAAATCCTTTCTGTTCCAAGTCATCCAATTGCCCCTTAAGTTCTTTCAACTCCTTAGGCCCCATCTTATATGGTGCTTTAGCAATCGGAGCTGTTCCTGGAATTAGGTCGATAGTGAATTCTATCTCCCTATCTGGTGGCATACCAGGTAATTCCGCAGGAAACACATCCTGCAATTCATTCACTACAGGTATATCCTCTAACTTCACCTCCTTCATGATGTTCAACTGTAGTTCCACTTCAATCTGTGTATGTTTGTCGCCTTGGTAGATCATTCTACTTCCATCGGGGCTTTTCAAGGATACTGTCTTGTTCACACAGTCGATCAATGCTCCATTAGCTTCCAACCAGTTCATACCAAGAATGACATCAATGTCCTTCATCGGTAAAATGAACAGGTCCGCGTCAAACGCGCACTTATTGATCATGATGACTTGTTTTTGTTTGGTATGGGTTACTACTATCGTTCCCCCCGCAGAAAGTATGGTTATGGGTGTATCTAACTTAGTGCAACTAATCCCATGTTTGATGATGAATTGTTGAGAAATGAATGATGTAGTTGCACCAGTATCAAAAAGTACTTTGCCAGGATGAGTGAGTATCTGGAGCGTACCTATCACCGCCTGATCGGAGTTGACCACCTCCTCCAGACTGGTGCAGTTCAGCTTGCCGAAGGGCTTCTTATTCTTCCAGTTCCCTCCGGTGTTTCCTCCTCGGCTTCCACCTCCTCCAGACTGACCTCCTCCGGTGTTTCTCTTGGGGCAGTCCTTCAGCATGTGCCCCTCCTGGCGACAACCAAAGCATATGATCTTTGGTTTCTTGCAATCCTTGGCAAAATGCCCTGTGAATCCACAGCTTCTGCAAACTATTTGATTTGCAGACTGGAATGCTTGGTTCTTCCTACTACCATAGTAGTTGCTGTTGTTGTTGTTGTTGTTGTATCTGGGCTTGAAACTCAAGCTGGTATTAGGTTTGTTACTAACAAACCTCTTAGGCTCAAACTTGGCCTTTTTCCTTTTCTCCTCCTGCAGTTGTTTGAAATCATCTTTCAAAGTGATGGCAGTATCCACCAACTCTTGGAACTCGGTTGCTCTCATCATACGGAGCTGTACTTTAAACTGGGGACTTAACCCCCTCAGAAACCTTTTCTTCTTCTTGTCCTCGGTGTTGACTTCTTCAACCGCATACCGGGACAGCTTTGAGAATTCCCTGACATACGTCAGGATGGCCTTGTCCTTCTGCTCGAGACTTTCAAATTCTCGACGCTTCAGTTCCACGATACTTTCAGGGACATTGGATTCCCTGAACTTTCTTGCAAATTCCTCCCAGGTAAATACCTTTCCTGCCGGATAAACGGCTACTATATTGTCCCACCATGATGCGGCAGGTCCACACAGCAGATGGGTAGCATAACGAACCTTCTCTTGGTCGTTACATCCAACGGTATTGAGCTTTCGCTCAGTATCCATATGCCAATCTTCCGCGTCCATTGGCTCGGGCGCGTATGCGAAAGATATAGGCTTGGTGTTCTGGAAGTCTGCTAGTGTGACTCCCGGATTCTCGGGTCTCTCTACCCGGTTCTGTTGCAGCAATTCTTGGAAGAATTTATTCTGCTGCTCCAACGTTACACGTTGTCTTTCCTCCACCAGCTGCATGTACTGGACAAAATTCTGCTGCGTCATGGGTGGTGGTGGTGGTGGAAACTGATTCCTGGCTGCTTCATCAGCCTCTTCCTTTTGTTTTGCTTCGCGCTCCATGCGCTGCGCTTCGGTCTCCTCTCCTAACGCTCCCGACATAACCCCCTAGTTCTGCAACACAAGATGATACTCATAATTACTCCATGCGCAAGTTTTCTGAGCTCAACTTTGTGCACAGAACTAGTCACGCAATGGAAATCAAGAAGCAAATCCAAATCATACAAAACATATACCATGTATATACATACTTAAGTGGTCTGATTACAATACTCAAGTCGATGTGAGTATGCAAACTCACTTATTAAAGTATATGTACAAATTTATACAAATATTACATACTATAATACATGTGGTACTTGTGTATTATAGCCTCGCCTCCCTTGGTGGACTCTAGTCGATCTTCACTCCCGATACATCCCAGGCTTCCATCCGGTCGAACGTGTCGTCCTCCTGATAGACCCTGGAACATAAGGTCTCCCCGTCGGCTGGTAATCCGAATCAGATGATGATCCTAGGGAGAAGTCAGTGTTCACAAACTGATCGTTAAGTGCATCATAGTCCACCCATCGGGTGTACTCCCCGGTAGCTCCACCATAGGTGTTTCCAACACTTGTACCCGACTCAACCTGGGTCGGATACCCTCCATCAACTCCTTCATTACTAGGATAACTCTGGTTCTGGGTTGTGGCATCATCATTCATCTCCCCGTCGTAATACACTGAAGTACTATGGGTTCTCGTATCAGATCCCCAACGCCAACCCGTGGAAATTTCGATAGGAGTCTCGGAACGCTGATTGTTTCCGGATTCCTCTCCGCCCTCATATCCCCCATAGGAACTACCCAGGTAGTTCCCAGGTGTAACAGGTGTAGGTTCACGCTCAAGAGGATCAATACTAATGTACTCACCAGCTGAGTAAACTGGTGTGTGCACTACATTCTCCATAGGTTCTTTCCCCCTATTCTCCTCCTTGGGTTCAGTAAACTCCTCTAGCATCGTATCAATTGCTCCCGTCAGATGATGGTTCAACTGAAAGAGCAATGATATAAAGTTGCGACTATTGTCCATGTATTTTGCAGCTGCTATTGGTTTGCGTTTTGCATATTTGTAGTGGTTAAGCATGGGATCCTCTTCCTCCTGATTATGAGGAATGTGGGTAAATTCGGAACCCATAAGCTCTTTCGTCTTATGCTCCCGAATATCTGTGATGGCTCTCATAACAGCTATATGATAGGTTGTGTTGATAGTTCTGGCTTCCCCTGCTGGCATTACTACGCTCATTCCCAAAGATTCGGGAAGTCGCAGTCCTACCCTACACTTGGCCAATACAGTACCATCATAGTACATGTATTTCTTTACTTGGATCTGGGGATCACACCCAAATTCAAGTAACATGGCCCGTAAAATATCTGCAAGTCCTCCTTCGTATTCATTTAGTGTGGAATCCATCACTTTCACGTTTCTTCCGGGACGTGAACTTGCCATGTTGGCTGTAGAAATAGAAAGATTATAAGATTAGTAATAATGCATCATAATAGAGGTAATAAAGAATTATCGCACTAAAAGATATGATTGTTGTATTCTCAATTGAATATACACCATATTTTTAGAGAATTCTTTACTAATCCTATTTGACTCCTAACGTTTGGTCCCATATACTAGGTTCCAACCTAAGGTCAAAGCTTTTGCTCTGATACCAACTATGGTGACCCTGCATACCACTGCATGTTGTAGTATGCCAGTCGTTGATATAACATTCACGAAGTACCATTCCGCAAATATTACATCCCTCAGAGTAGTACAACAGAACATAGCAGGTCCATAACTCATTCATTTATTATTACAAATATCATACACATGTCGTCTCGGATCTCCTCTTGGGTCCTAAGAGGAATACTCCTCGGTTCGAGGCGAACCCAACTTAGCTTACAATATAAGAGTCTCATTAAGTTATACATTTATTTCCTCGAGCAGCTAAATACTAAGAGTTTGGGCTGCTCGGTTACTACTACTACTCGAGATGTTCAGGCTTGATCTCCTCCGGAAGCCTCCCCGGTTCCGTAGACGATGAGGTAGTCTACGCCCTCGATACCTCCAGAGAGGTCTGGTTCTTCATAGCCGATGATCTCGGCTCCTTCATTGTTGTCGTAGTCCTCCTCCAGACGATTCAGACAATCTAAGCATGGGATTTAAGAGTGGTATGAGTACGAGCGTACTCAACAAGTTCATTATAGATAAGAGGTGTTTAATGCACTAGCTATGATATTAGACCAGAAAGTCTAATACCAATGCAGGTTTTGATAAACATTTCTTCAAGAGATTGCTTTTATTCCAAAGAGCTATGTCCGTCAGCCTTCACCGGTTTACTAGAACTTCATGGAGCTCCTTTCCGGCCTCGTTCGCAGTTCCTTATCCCGGAACAGGGAGTGACAGGTCACGATTCTTTACACTCGCAGAGGGGTGTTGCTTTACCCATAAGAGATCTTAACCTTGGTGCCAACCGGGCAGCTTTCCCGTCCACACTTCCTTCGGTGTGAGGCCCGGTATAAGGTCTAGCCAATCATGTTCCTCCGCTACCTCGAACACCCACCCTTTGTTGCATGCCCCGACCCTGGGTCCACGCCGGTCCCATTATTCCTGTAGATTTCAAGGTGGACCCCGACCACGACGACAGTGCTGGGCTCTACCATACACTCCTACGCCGGTAGCTGCAACCCATCATAGACCGCATTACCGTGGGGAATTAGAATGGGATCCCCACCCTCCGGTTGTTCCGCAAGACACAACTGCTACGGCAAGCAATGCTTTACCGTGGGGAATTAGAATGGGATCCCCACCCTCCGGTTGTTCCGCCAGATACAACTGCTACGGTAAGCGCATCCGTTGATGAACGAGAGGTGGAAACACGTTTGACTACTCCGTCCCACTCCGGATCTTATGGTTAACACGGGTATTACGGCACAAGAATCACTGGCGACATTTGTTGTTTAATCCTAGATGGATATAAACCCTTGCAATGGAACCTCCACCATATCAACACAATCCATGGTTCCATTGCCAACCACATAGTCATATTCATAGTTATGAAAATAGTGGTTTTGCTTTTTATGCAATAGTGATAACCATAGTATTTTGCAAGTAATTTGATAGAAATACTCAAATGACATGAGCAAGTGATGAACTTGCCTGAACACTGCAAAGTTTTGCAGTTGGAAGGTGTGGACTGACCCTTGTCCTCTGTTTCTGAAAAATAGCATCATTGTCCGATAAGGGCAATGGTTAAAGAAGCAATTATGCATGATTCCAGTTTTAGGGTTTGTTTCCCCTTCCAATGTCGTTGTATTTTCATGTGAGAGGTTAAATACTAAGAACATCTTGGAGATACTTTATTTAGGGTAAATACAACCTTGAGATATTGTCAAGGTGTTTTTGAGAGTCCAATTGCATTAATGGACTTATTTTCATTATTGAAAATAATATGAGTGATTTAAATTATTATTTAAATCATCAGAATAAGATTTATTCTTAATTGTCTTCAAAAATTCTGTTTGGTATTTTATTTAAATAGAGAATTTTATGCTGATCCATTTACATATTTTTAATTATTTTTTTAGAGCTTTTATCAATTTTCTATGGAATTTCAAAGTTTCAGGTTTTTATTGAATTGTGAAAAGACATATATGCCCCTGGGCCCACCTGTCAGTGGAGCCCAGTGGGTTGGGCTAAACCAGCTCGGGTCCAACCGACCCGAGCGGTCGCTCGCTCACTCCCTCACCCCGCGCCTCTCGACCTAACCCTAATCCCCTCCTCTCTCACTGGCGACCTGCATCGCCCGCACCTCCGCCGGCCGATTCCGGCGGTCCCCGGCCGCCATGGCCCACGCCATGGGGCGCAATCGAACCGCCAGACGACGGCGATGCATTCTATCCGCGTCGATTTGGAGCTGACGCCGTCCCTCGCTCGTCATCGACCCTCACCACCATGCCTAGGGTTCGGGATCCGCTTGATCCCGCGGCTCCCCAAGCCCTGGTGTGATGGTGCTGTGGCCGCCACGGTGGGGTGGTGCTGTGGGCCGCCATGGCCTGGCTTGGCCTGGCACTGCCGCACCCTGGCGTGTGCCGCTGTGGCCGCCATGGTGGTCGGCCTGCTCGACCCTGGTATGTTCTCCACTTCTTCTTCTCTCTCATATGCTTGTTCTTCTTCCTCTCTCAGTAGCTCTAGCCATGGCTTGCGGTTCCTGGTGCCTATGCTGCACGATGGCTGGCTTGGTGCTACTGCGTTGCTGCTGATGCTGATGTGCTTGTGCAAGCTTGCTTTACTTGCTAGAATTTCTTCCCTGTGCCTCTGTTCTTGTTTCTATGCTTGTCTGGCACTCATGTGTATTCAAAGATGCTTCCATGGCTTAGTTGCAGTATGCAATTCTTGCAAATTTGCAAGTGCCAGAGCTCCTATGGCTAGTTCTTGTGCTCAGATTCATGAGTAGGCTCATCTGAGCATTGCTATTGGCTTAACTGCATGATTCAGTGATTACTGGTATATGCTTTAGTTGTTTAGCAAGATCCAGTGGTTCATCAAGCTTTTGATGTGCTTCTGGATACAATCATATATCATCTATTTGATTATCTGTGAAGCAACTGTTGATTAAATATGGCTACTTAATTAGTTGTGGTTTGTGTGATGCTAGAATTGGGTGCTAGCATGCTTTAGCAAGCTCTGGTGATCCAGTGATCATCAGCTGCTTGATTATGGCTTGCTTTATTTACTGCCTATGCCTGTCTGGACTTATTCTGGTGACTGTGCATCACCATGCCTTGTGCTGGTGTGTGCTATGCTTGGCTCAGTTAACTGCTGTTGCTTGCTGTGATCACTTGGATCCACTACAAGGCTCTGGTGTGTAGATTTCCTGGACATTCATTTATCAGTGTTGTCTTGCTTATCTAAGTGGATAAATGAGATGAACTGCTTGCAGTGATGATTCTTATAATGAATTGGATTGAGCTAGAGGGATGCCAACAGTGGTTGGGGACCCTAGCTCCTTTATGAACTCAATCTGAGTAATGATACAATTGCTTGGCTTAGTGTGTGGTTGTTTCTTATTTATCTATGCTTGTCAGTGAAGCTTGGCTTCCTATTTCTGACAATATACATGATCTACTTGATACAGTAGTAGACTGGGCATCATATGCCCTCTCTGGATGGAAACCAACATGTGTTGGCACCTCCTGTGATGCATGAACTCCATGGAGTGATGATATGCTTCTCTTTTGGCTTTTCTGTGTGGCTAGGTAGTTGTTGTGACCCTCGCACTGCTTGATGTGCTAGTAAAGGTTGCTCCTACCTCTTCTGTATGCTACTATGCAATATTACTGGTAGTCAAATGGCTTTCAGTACAATTGATGTTGAAATGAAAATAGACATAGAAATATCTATATTCTGATGGTCTTAGAAGGGCTAGTGTGGTCTGGTTGTACTTGGATAGTCTCTGGGATTGTTTGCTTTCCTGTTTCCATTTGGATGATGCTACCACTGTTCTGGTTGGCATAACCATGGGTATAGGCTTGATTGATCCCTGGTCCTTTCCACTTCTTCCAGGTTTCACTTGGTCTCTGACCAAATGATGATCAAAACAGGGTTTACCCCACCCTTTTATGCTCATGTGTTGCAAGCATGCTTATGTATGAGCAAGATATGATCTTGCTCAGGCTTTTGTGTGGTATACCTCACTCCAGCTCCTAGAAATAGGTGTTGGTGTAGAGGATTTGCTTCTGTGATGCTTGGTTTGCTTGCCCTGCTGCTCCTTGCAAGCTTGTGGTGCTTTATTCCATCTGGTGCTTGCTCACAGTTGACAGTTCTTGGTGAACTTACCCAGGAGCTTGTGTTGATGGAATGGTTAGGGTTTGGATGGAAAAAGGTTTTATATCATCCTCTCTTTGCTCTCCTGGTCGACAGCTGAGCCTGGCACCATTTTGGTGACTCCCCTGGCTTGTGTGTGATGTTGTGCATGCACATAGCCTGGTGAGCTGCCTGTGTGGTTCCCTGTTGGGACTTGGTCCATTTGGTGGATCAGCTCGGCTAATCTTGATAATATCCTCTCTAGTTCATTATTTCTTTGCTAACCTACCAAGTGGCTATGCCACTTGGCATAACACTTGTTTTTTATTTGCTTTGTGTTTGTGTGCAGGGAAACAACCTGATGCTCCAAGGATCATGGAGATCATCAAGTACAAGGCTCAATGAATACTAGATTGTAGTGTTAGGATAGAACATTAAATTGTACTTTTATTTTCTTTTCATTTTCCAATTTGTCCAATTCTTGTAATATGTTGTAATATTCATTTGTTCCAATTTTGAATATTGTAAGTGACAATGTATCTTGTGTGATTATTAATAAAGCTCAAGTTTTCCTTAATGAGCTTTACTTAATTGTTGTATTATTTATAATCTTGATTAAGGCTAATTGTTTATTAAATTATCTCAAATTTGGATCATGTGATATTCATTTGATGTTTGAATTTGAAATTCAAATTCAAACTTGGGTTGAATTCATTCATACAACTTAATTCAATCATGCAACTTAAGTTTGTGATGCAAACTCTCCCCTCTCTTCTCAAAACCCTAGTTTAGTTGAATAAGGAACAGGTTTGTCGCACTCTCGAAACCCTAACCCTGTAAGGTGTCGAGAGAGAAACTTGTCCCCCTTCGATGCAGTTTTTGTTTAAAAGCGCGAAATTTCCCCGTAAATTGCAATTCAATGCTCATCCCTTTCTAAAATCTACCCCTCGATCGTCTCTAAACCTGGGATATTACAGAACTCCTGGCCAACCTCGGCCGCCAGGGGAGCAACGTGCTCAACGACCTGAGGATTTTCACCGGCTGAAGGAGGAACTACAGAGAAACAATTTTATAAGGAAAAGGAGGTGAACAATATACCTCAAGGACAACGACGTCATCGGCAGTGTCCGAACTGTTTGCCGGAGGCAGATTTGGAAAGTTACCGGGGATCTTGAAGTGAGTTGGGCCCATCTTCTGCCTCCCTCTCACGTAAGGGTCAGCGTCGGTGTCGTCGGGAAACTGGCGGTTGTCGCAAAAGAGGCCGGCTCTTCCCTGGCGATCCAGGCGAAGTTCTGCAACACAACAAGAGCTAAGTTAAAACAAAAGTTACGATTATACCGGAAGAAGCTTTCCGGAAATCCCGAGGTCTTACTCGGGGCGGAGGGGGGTCGGAGCGGCTATAGGGCTTCAGACCGTATTTCCCACTAGCCCGCAGAGTGTTCCGGCAGATTTGCTTGGCCCTAAGGATCAAATCTCCCGGGCTTAGCGAATAAGTTGTCATCCTAGTTGGATCCCTCAGGCCGGACATTTGGCTCAACTTGTGAGCGCGGCGCTGAAGGGGCAGGACCCGGCGAGAGAGAAACAACCGGATGACATCATCAACGGTGAGCTTGGTCTCCCCCTTGGTCCTTTCAACAAACAGAGCCACTCTCCTGGACTCCTTGTCATCGTGGGGGTGGTGCAGCCAGTTCTTCATAGAGGGAGGCCCGGGGGCGTACGCCGGAAAATTGATGAAATCCTCCAGACCTTCGTTGCGAACATAGAAGAAAGTATTCTGCCAAATCCGGACTGATTCGAGACCGGAAAACTTGAAGAAAATACATCCCTGGCGGGGCGAGAGGATGCAGCCTCCGCACCGGACAAAAGGTTTGGGAAGCAGAAGATTCTTATCTTGGATAGAATTCTTCCGGAGATTGTAGAAGTAAGAAAAATTATCTACAGAAAGAGTGATACCGGCGTATCCCTCCATGAAAGCAGCAAAAGAAGAAAGATAGAAAATGGCGTTGCCCGATAGATGGTGGGGCTGGAGCTCGTACAAATCTAAAAAGGGCCGGAAGAAATCCGACGCCGGAGGCCTAAGCCGCGCTCAAAATGAGCGGCGAAGACAACGTGTTCACCGGGCTCAGGCTCAGGTTGCCGCTCCTCGCCAGGAATACGGCACCAGACCTCCTCCGGTATTCTTCTGGACCGGTATAGCCAGTCGATTTCCGTTTGAGTCACGTCAGAGCCCATCCAGGCTCCGCGTGTATAAGAATCCAGATCTACGCCAGAAGAGTTAGCAGCGGCGCCTTGGCTTGAGCTGCCCGCGTGTGCTTCTTGGTCACCGGTACCTTGACCGGAACTACCGGCCTCTTCTTCGTGCTGGGCGAGGTCTTCCTCGAGCCCATCCTCAAATAGATCCACCGGAGCCTCTTCTCCGGATGAGATCTCCGGACTTTCACTCTGCCGGGTGCTTGCGGAAGGTTCCGGAAGGGAATCTTCGGATGACATATTTTGCTAAGTTCGGAACCTAACTACGAATAGGTTTCTCAAGATTTATATCTTCGCGAAGATCTACGACAGGAAAAAACAAAGGAAAAGAGGAAATAAATATCTACCGGCCCAGGAACAATGTTGCACAGAGGGAAATGAATCGAGCCAACGGAACCAACCTGAGGGCGGCGGCGGGGGTCCTCGGCGTCAGAAGGCCCAGGGATCCACCGAAGCTTATCGAGAAGAGCAGCGGCGATAGCGAGTGCAGAGGATGCAGAAGCGGTCGTGCGGCGCTCCAGTGTTGAGGAAGGCGAATATTTCGTTGGAGAAGAGTGGGGAGACTCCGCGGCGTGCTCCTGCGGAACCTGACTGGAGAGCAACGGCTCGACGGAAAACGACGACGTAGTGGTGCTCTTGGAGCAGAGGCTCAGAGGACGCAAGGAAGACGAAGAAATGAGGAAGTGGGGGACGGAGTGGAACCGTCGCTCCCTTTATAGTGAGGAGGTTACGGGCCGTGGTGCGGCCAGGCCCACTCCACTTTGCCCGTGGGCCGCCACATGGCGTAGAACTACACGCAACACGCAGAAGTACCACACAAAGGCCACGAGGATCCGGTGAGAAACATTAAATGAGCACGCGGGAGTCGAAGGATTTAACCCCTGACGCTGCAGCGTCAGAAATAGTGTGCATGTCTGTGACAAGTGCGATTTCCAACATATTCTCGACTTCGCCGAGGAAGGTTTAATGGCAAAGCTACCGGAAAAAGATACCGGAAGCTTTTGCTGAGATCGGTATGATGAGATGGTTTCGCCCAAGACGCTGGAGAGTTTTTAACTTGAAACCAGAAGGATTAATCCGGAACGTTTTGAGATAGGAACCTGGCATGGCCCGTCGGATCGAATCCGCCGGACTATACCAGCTTCGGGGACTAATGTTGGGGGGATGGCCCCCGGTAGGTGATACGTCCATTTTGCATCACTATTTTATATCATAATTTGCTGTTATTCATTGATATATTTCATATTTGGAGATGATACTTATGTTATTTCATCTATTTTGCATGTTTCATGATTATTGGAGGATCGCGCACCGGAGTCAGGATTCTGCTGGAAAAAGCGCCGTCAGAATGCAATATTTCGGAAGATCAACAATTGACGAAATTTATCTGAAAAATCCTATTTTTCCAGAAGACGAAGGGAGCCAAAAGGAGGAGCCGAGGAGGGCCGCCGTGGGCCCACCTCACAGGTCGGCGCGGGCCAAGGCCTGGCCGTGCCGCCTTGTGGGGAGGGGGCCCACAACCCCCTCTGGCCTCCTCTCTTTCGCGTACATCTTCGTCCCGAAAACCTAAGCTCCAGAGGATAGTCGCGAAGAGTCACAGCCGCCTCTGCGGGGCGGAAAACACCAGAGAGAAAAGAGCTCTCCAGCAGGCTGAGATCCGCCGGGGAAATTCCCTCCCGGAGGGGGAAATCGACGCCATCGTCACCGTCATCGAGCTGGACATCATCTCCATCACCATCACCATCATCTCCATCAACATCACCGCCATCTCCACCGCTGCACCTCATCACCGCTGTAACAATTTGGGTTGGATCTTGATTGTTTGATAGGGGAAACTCTCCCGGTATTGATTTCTACTTGTTATTGATGCTATTGAGTGAAACCATTGAACCAAGGTTTATGTTCAGATTGTTATTCATCATCATATCACCTCTGATCATGATCCATATGATGTCTCGTGAGTAGTTCGTTTAGTTCTTGAGGACATGGGTGAAGTCTAAATGTTAGTAGTGAATTATGGTTGAGTAATATTCCATGTTATGATATTTAAGTTGTGGTGTTATTCTTCTAGTGGTGTCATGTGAACGTCGACTACATGATACTTTACCTTTATGGGCCTAGGGAAATACATCTTGTACTCGTTTGCCAATTGCGGGGTTGCCGGAGTGACATAAACCTAAACCCCCGTTGGTATATCGATGCAGGAGGGATAGCAGGATCTCAGAGTTTAAGGCTGTGGTTAGATTTATCTTAATTACTTTCTTGTAGTTGCGGATGCTTGCAAGGGGTATAATCACAAGTATGTATTAGTCCTAGGAAGGGCGATGCATTAGCATAGGTTCACCCACACAACACTTATCAAAACAATGAAGATTAATCAGCTATATGAAGCGAAAGCACTAGACTAAATTCCCGTGTGTCCTCAAGAACGTTTGGTCATTATAAGTAAACAAACCGGCTTGTCCTTTGTGCTAAAAAGGATTGGGCCACTCGCTGCAATTGTTCCTCTTGCATTTTACTTACTCGTACTTTATTCAACTGCTACATCAAAACCCCCTGAATACTTGTCTGTGAGCATTTATAGTGATTCCTACATCGAAACTACTTGTCAACACCTTCCGCTCCTCATTGGGATCGACATTCTTACTTATAGAAAATACTACGATACACCCCCTATACTTGTGGGTCATCAAGACTATTTTCTGGCGCCGTTGCCTGGGAGTGAAGCGCTATTGGTAAGTGGAATTGGTAAGGGAAACTTTAACTGTTAGTGCTGATTTTATTCCTGCCTGCTGCTATAATTCATTATGGAGAGATCTTCTCTTGAATTTTTATTTGGAAAATCTACTACTACTGCAAAGGTAGTGGATGAGGCGCCAGGTGAGGAAGAAGTTCCATACAAAATACCTATGAAAATTATTGAACGTGTTGTGGATAACCGCTATACATGGGATGGAACTGTCCATCATGGAGATCATTTACTGTTCTTACATGAATTATGCGGTTTATTCAAGTGTGCAGGTATTGCTATGGATGAAGTTAGGAAGAAACTATTCTCTATATCGATGTCTGGTAAAGCGGCGCATTGGTATAAATTACTGAATAATGGGGATTCTCTTGAATGGAATGATATTGTGCCCCGGTTTTATTCTAAATTCTATCCTCCAAGTGAAATTCACAAGGATCGGAACCGCATATATAATTTCTGGCCTCATGATGGAGAGAGTATTGCCCAAGCGTGGGGGAGATTGAAGTCTTTAATGCTCAAATGCCCCATTCATGAGCTTCCTGGTAATATTATTATTGATAATTTCTATGCAAGACTTTCTTTTCAAGACAAGACCTTGCTGGATACCTCTTGTTCTGGATCATTTACACGCAACAAAGAAGAGTTTAAAAGGGACCTTCTTAATCGGATCCAGGAGAATACTGAAGGATGGGAGATCGACAAAGGTAGAGAGTCAGGTATAAAATATGATTATAAATGCATTGAAGCTTTTATGGATACTGATAAATTTCGTAATATTAGTGCTACTTATGGTCTTGATTCTCAAGTCGTTGCAAATCTTTATAAAGCTTTTGCCTCTCATTATGAATTGCCTAAGAAGAACTTTGATAAGTATCATGAACCGTATAAAGATAAAATTGATTCATCTATAAATAAATGTGTTGTAGTTGAAACCATTGATCATGTTATTCCCGAAGCTTATATTGAAAAAACTCCCTTCCCTGCTAAAATGAAGGAGTACTCTATTATAAATAATGATGTTAATAAAAGTGAAAAGAAACCTGTAGAACCTGAAGAACAAATAAAAGTTGAACCTGCTGTTGCAATAGTTAAAGATCTTGTGACTGAAAATGTGGAGGATGGTCATATTATTTTTTGTGAAGATGCTTCTAATATTGTTTCGCATCCTAATAAGTCCAAGAAAACTAGTGTTCCTATGCTATCTGTTAGAATTGGTGATCATTGTTATTATGGTTTATGCGATATTGGTGCAAGTATTAGCGCTATTCCTTATGAGCTCTACACGGAGATTATGCACGAAATTGGTTCTTGTGAACTTGAAGATATTGATGTGGTTATTCAGCTGGCTAATAGAGAAACTATCTCTCCAATTGGTATTGTTCGAGATGTGGAAGTTCTATGTGGTAAGATTAAATATCCTGCTGACTTTTTGGTACTTGGTTCTGCTGCTAGTAAGTATTGTCCTATCATTTTTCGTAGACCTTTTCTAAATACTTGTGGAGCTATTGTAGATTGCAAGAAAGAGAAAATTTTGACTAAATTTGCTAGTGAGTCTTATGAGTTTAATTTCTCTAAATTTGCCAAAACTCCTTATAAAGCTGATTCGCCTAATAATGATTTTAGAGTTGAACAGTGTGCATCTATTGCTCTTGCTCCTAATAATCCTTTGCAGCAATATTTGGAGAATAGTGAGAGTGAAGTTTTTAGGGAAGAAAGAAATGATCTTGATGAAATTTTCCTTCGTCAACCTATTCTTAAACATGACTTGCCTGTAGAAGATCTAGGTACAACATTACCACCAAAAGAGGATCCTGTTTTTGATTTAAAACCATTGCCTGATAATCTTAAATATGCTCATATTGATGATAAGAAAATATATCCTGTTATTATTAGTTCTAAGCTTTCAGAGTTTGAAGAATAAAGGTTATTGGAAATATTGAAGAAGAACCGAGGAGCTATTGGCTACACTCTTGATGACTTGAAGGGGATTTCTCCCTCTATTTGCCAACATGCCATTAATATGGAAGATGATGCAAAGCCTGTTGTTGAACATCAGCGTCGTCTAATTCCTAAGATGAAGTATGTGTTAATAAATGAGGTATTAAAACTTCTTGAAGCTGGTATTATATATCCTATTGCTGATAGTAGATGGGTTAGTCCTGTGCATTGTGTTCCTAAGAAAGGAGGAATGACTGTTGTGCCTAATGATAATGATGAGCTCATACCTCAAAGAGTAGTTATAGGGTATAGAATGTGCATTGATTATCGAAAAGTTAATAAGGTTACTAAGAAAGATCATTACCCTTTACCTTTTATTGATCAAATGTTAGAAAGGTTATCTAAAAATACTCATTTTTGCTTTCTTGATGGTTATTCTGGGTTTTCACAAATTGATGTTAAAACTAAGGATCAAGAGAAAACCACTTTCACTTGTCCCTATGGAACCTATGCTTATAGACGCATGCCTTTTGGTTTATGTAATGCTCCTGCTACTTTTCAAAGATGCATGTCTGCTATTTTTCATGGCTTTTGCGAGAATATTGTAGAGGTATCCATGGATGATTTTTCTGTCTATGGGAATTCTTTTGATAATTGCTTGCGGAACCTTGATAAAGTTTTGCAGAGCTGTGAAGAAACTAACGTTGTTCTTAATTGGGAGAAATGCCACTTTATGGTTAATGAAGGAATTGTATTGGGACATAAAATTTCCGAGAGAGGGATTGAAGTTGATAGAGCTAAAGTTGAAGCAATTGAGAAGATGCCCTATCCTAGGGATGTTAAAGGTATTCGTAGTGTTCTTGGTCATGCTGGGTTTTATAGGAGGTTTATTAAAGATTTCTCCAAGATATCAAAACCTCTTACTAATCTTCTTCAAAAAGATGTACCTTTTGTTTTTGATGATGATTGTAAGGAAGCTTTTGAAACTCTAAAGAAAGCCTTAACAACTGCTCCTATAGTTGAACCTCCTGATTGGAACTTACCTTTTCAAATTATGTGTGATGCTAGTGATTTTGCTGTAGGCGTTGTTCTTGGACAGCGAGTAGATAAAAAATTGAATGTTATTCATTATGCTAGTAAAACTCTTGATGCTGCTCAAAGAAATTATGCTACAACTGAAAAAGAATTGTTAGCTGTAGTCTTTGCTTGTGATAAGTTTAGATCTTATATTGTTGATTCAAAAGTTACAATTCATACTGATCATGCTGCAATTAGATACCTAATGCAAAAGAAAGATGCTAAGCCAAGGCTTATTAGATGGGTACTTCTGTTGCAAGAATTTGATTTGCATATTGTAGATAGGAAAGGTGCTGATAATCCTGTTGCTGATAATTTTTCTAGATTGGAAAATATTGCTTATGATCCTGTTCCTGTTAATAATAGTTTTCCAAATGAACAATTGGCTGTAATAAAGGTGAGCTCGCGAGATAGCCCTTGGTATGCTGATTATGCTAACTTTATTGTTTCCAAGTACTTGCCTCCAACCTTTTCAGCCCAGCAAAGGAGGAAATTCTTTTATGACTTGAGGCATTATTTTTGGGATGACCCACACTTATATAAAGAAGGAGTGGATGGTATTCTGCGAAGATGTGTTCCTGAATATGAACAACAGGAGATATTGAGTAAATGTCATGGTAGTGCTTATGGAGGACATCACGCCGGAGATAGAACCGCGCAAAAGGTTCTACAATCAGGTTTTTATTGGCCAACTCTCTTCAAGGATGCAAGGAAGTTTATTTTATCTTGTGATGAAGGTCAAAGGGTTGGTAATATCTCCAGAGGCAATGAAATGCCTATGAATTATACTCTTGTTATTGAACCATTTGATTGTTGGGGTTTCGACTTCATGGGACCTTTTCCCTCTTCAGAAGGTAACACTCATATACTTGTCGCTGTTGATTATGTTACTAAATGGGTGGAAGCCATACCCACAAAAAGTGTTGATGGTGAGACCTCTTTAAGAATGCTTTTAGATATTATTTTTCCTCGATTTGGAGTTCCTAGATATATTATGACTGATGGAGGTTCTCATTTTATTCATGGTGGTTTTAGAAAAACTCTTGCTAAATATGGTATTAATCATAGAATTGCTTCTGCTTATCATCCTCAAACTAGTGGGCAAGTAGAACTATCAAATAGAGAGATTAAATCTATCTTGCAAAAAACTGTTAATAAAACTAGAAAGAATTGGGCTAGTAAATTGAAGGAAGCACTATGGGCTTATAGAACTGCTTATAAAAATCCAATGGGAATGTCACCGTATAAGATGGTTTATGGAAAAGCTTGTCATTTACCTTTAGAACTAGAGCACAAAGCTTATTGGGCTGTAAGAGAACTAAATAAAGATCCTAAACTAGCCGGTAAGAAGAGGTTGCTACAATTAATTTCCCTAGATGAATGGAGAAGTGAAGCTTATGAAAATGCTAAACTCTTTAAAGAGAAAGTTAAGAAATGGCATGATAGAAGAATTATCAAAAGAGAATTTAATATTGGGGATAAAGTCCTATTGTATCGGTCTCGTCTCAGATTCTTTGCAGGGAAATTACTCTCAAAATGGGAAGGACCCTATGTCGTTGAGGAGGTGTATCGTTCAGGGGCGATTAAAATTAGTTCTCTCCAAGGCGATGCCTCACAAGTGGTGAATGGACAAAGACTCAAGCATTATATCTTGGGTGATTCTTATAATGAAGATGTTGATGTTATTCGAGTGGAAACTCCGGAAGCTTTCATCAAAGGTCAAATTAACAGTCCGGCAGAATTCGACTTTGAATAGGTAACAGTACTGGTAATAAAAAGTTCGCGTTTTACTTTCCGAACAATGTTTTTGCTATTTTTGGTAAATATGAAAAATTACGAGATCGAAACGGAGTGGAGGAGACGCACGAGGGCGTGCCCCCATAGGCCGGCGCGGGCCCCAGCCTGGCCGCGCCGCCCAACGAGGTGGCCACCTCGTTGCCCCTCTCCGACTCTGGTTCGACCTGCTACTTTCCTTTTGTCGTAAAAATTCCTGCTATATAATCCCCCGGACCCCTGGAGGTCCGTATATCGTTTTCTCGACGTGTTTTGTTTCGAGCTGTTTTCTGCCAGGTTCTGCTCCGGATCTAGATCCATCATGTCTTCGTCGGGAACTCCGAAGGACAGCTTCTTTGAGGACGTCGTCAACCCGTACGTGAACGAGCTGAAGATGCACCCCAAGGAATTTCTGCTCGTAGATGGGGAGTTGCAGATCAAAGATGTTCAGGGTCCTAAAGGAGAAGGAAGCTTGGAAGACAGGATGGAGAAGCTAGAGCAAGAGGTCTTCAATTACAAGAAGATGGCTGAGCGTGAGGTGGACATCTTCCACAAGATTGTTGCTGAACTTATTGATGGACACAAGAAGGAGACTTCAAAGCTGTGGGACGACATCCTCTCGCTTCACGACACCACCAATAAACTCCAAGCTCAACTCTATGATGTTCAGAATCAAAACTGTGAGTATGAAAACAGGTTTAAACACATAAGCTATGCTGCTAGTTTCAGGATTCCCGAGACCAAGATGTCGTTTGTTGATGGAGAGCCTCTTCCTTGGAAGTCTGATGATGGGAAATCATCACCACCACCGCCGAAGGAGTAATTCATCATCGGTATTGGCATCCCCTTGGTTTGTTCCAAGCTTGGGGGAGTGCCGCGGTATCACATCATCACTATCTTTTACTTTTTACTATCAAGTAGTGTCATATCATGAGTAGGGAAGTTATCATATAAGATGGGTTGCAGTGTGGAAGTATCTCTCCTTAGTTGGTTGTCTATGTATCCCTTGGTGTGAGTTATCGTTATGGAATATTAATGAGAAGTCTTATCATTTACATATTACACATCTTATTTTAGTTTGCAATCTCTGTTATATGATTGATCTTGTTATTAGTATTGGTATCACTTTGAGAGCATTGAATAAATCTATTTGGTTTTGGCAAACTTAGCATTGGTCAATAGCAACAACACTTTGAGGTTTAAATAGAAAAGAGAAATACATGTAGATATGTTGTTTCATTGTCTTTCTTTCTTGTTAGCTCCTTAGCTTATTATTCTAAAGTTAAAATTGTTTGTACTTACAAGGAAGATGCATGATTGTTTCTATCACATGTATATTTGTTTGTTTCCCTCAACTCTTATGCTTGCTAATTAACCTTGCTAGCCAAAAACCTGTACCGAGAGGGAATGCTTCTCGTGCATCCAAACCTTAACCCAAGCCTATGCCATTTGTGTCCACCATAACTACCTACTACATGGTAGTTCCTGCCATTCCAAGTAAATACTTCGTGTGCTACCTTTAAACAATTCAAAATGTACTATCTCTTATTTGTGTCAATGTTTTATAGCTCATGAGGAAGTATGTGGTGTTTTATCTTTCAATCTTGTTGGTCAACTTTCACCAATGGACTAGTGGCTTCATCCACTTATCCAATAATTTTGCAAAAAGAGCTGGCAATGGGGTTCCCAGCCTCGATTAATTAACCATCATGATTTTACAAATAGACACTCCTCCATGGTATGTGAATGTTAGACGGCACCCGGGGATTCGGCTAGCCATGGCTTGAGAAAGCAAAGGAGGGGAGGAGTGTCATCTAAATAAAACTAAAATAAAAAGGCACTCCTTCATGGTATGAGATTGTTGGCAGGCACCCGAGGATTCGGTTAGCCATGGTTTGTGAAAGCAAGGTTGGAAGGAGTGCCACCCAAAATGAAAATGTTTTAATGGGAGCCGCTCTTCGAGAGTTTGTCTGGCAAGGGGGTTAGAGTACCCGCTACCAGTCGTTGACAACAACAAACACCTCTCAAAATGTTACTTTTACTCTCTTTATATGATTTCAAAACTGAAAAAGCTCTAGCACATGATTTAATCACTGCTTCCCTCTGCGAAGGGCCTGTCTTTTACTTTATGTTGAGTTAGTAAACCTATTTCCCTCCATCTCAGGCAAGCATTTGAGTTGTTGTGATCAAACCATCTATATTGTGATTCACTTCATCATGTCTTTTACTCTTCCTTGTTTAGTACAAGTTTTATCCGAATGAATATAGCTTTGAAAGTTATCAATGATTATGAGGAGATTATTATGATTGAGTATGCAAGTTGTGCCATATAAACTTTAACATGAGAGCGCTGCTCGATAGATAAGTATAACCTATTAATTGTTCTCTGACCAAGAACGAAGTTTGCCATTACCAATTATGATTTCTTATGCACCTTTATTTGTGATTACCTTTTACTTGTTTCAAGTTGAATTATATGAGGAAGTTATTCACTAGAATGTCTTGTGTGAATGAATATGATGCTTCTTGTCTGTATTTTATTTATCGACTCTTCACTCCATAAACATGTGGTCCTGTTTACCGAGTTCAGATTCGCTTGGGGACAAGCGAAGTCTAAGCTTGGGGGGAGTTGATACGTCCATTTTGCATCACTATTTTATATCATAATTTGTTGTTATTCATTGATATATTTCATATTTGGAGATGATACTTATGTTATTTCATCTATTTTGCATGTTTCATGTTTATTGGAGGATCGCGCACCGGAGTCAGGATTCTGCTGGAAAAAGCGCCGTCAGAATGCAATATTTCGGAAGATCAACAATTGACGAAATTTATATGAAAAATCCTATTTTTCCAGAAGACGAAGGGAGCCAGAAGGAGGAGCCGAGGAGGGCCGCCGTGGGCCCACCTCACAGGCCGGTGCGGGCCAAGGCCTGGCCGCGCCGCCTTGTGGGGAGGGGGCCCACAGCCCCCTCTGGCCTCCTCTCTTTCGCGTACATCTTCGTCCCGAAAACCTAAGCTCCAGAGGATAGTCGCGAAGAGTCACAGCCGCCTCTGCGGGGCGGAAAACACCAGAGAGAAAAGAGCTCTCCGGCAGGCTGAGATCCGCCGGGGAAATTCGCTCCCGGAGGGGGAAATCGACGCCATCGTCACCGTCATCGAGCTGGACATCATCTCCGTCACCATCACCATCATCTCCATCATCATCACCGCCGTCTCCACCGCTGCACCTCGTCACCGCTGTAACAATTTGGGTTGGATCTTGATTGTTTGATAGGGGAAACTCTCCCGGTATTGATTTCTACTTGTTATTGATGCTATTGAGTGAAACCATTGAACCAAGGTTTATGTTCAGATTGTTATTCATGATCATATCACCTCTGATCATGTTCCATATGATATCTCGTGAGTAGTTCGTTTAGTTCTTGAGGACATGGGTGAAGTCTAAATGTTAGTAGTGAATTATGGTTGAGTAATATTCAATGTTATGATATTTAAGTTGTGGTGTTATTCTTCTAGTGGTGTCATGTGAACGTCGACTACATGATACTTCACCTTTATGGGCCTAGGGGAATACATCTTGTACTCGTTTGCCAATTGCGGGGTTGCCGGAGTGACAGAAACCTAAACCCCCGTTGGTATATCGATGCAGGAGGGATAGCAGGATCTCAGAGTTTAAGGCTATGGTTAGATTTATCTTAATTACTTTCTTGTAGTTGCGGATGCTTGCAAGGGGTATAATCACAAGTATGTATTAGTCCTAGGAAGGGTGATGCATTAGCATAGGTTCACCCACACAACACTTATCAAAACAATGAAGATTAATCAGCTATATGAAGCGAAAGCACTAGACTAAATTCCCGTGTGTCCTCAAGAACGTTTGGTCATTATAAGTAAACAAACCGGCTTGTCCTTTGTGCTAAAAAGGATTGGGCCACTCGCTGCAATTGTTACTCTCGCATTTTACTTACTCGTACTTTATTCAACTGCTACATCAAAACCCCCTGAATACTTGTCTGTGAGCATTTACAGTGATTCCTACATCGAAACTGCTTGTCAACACCTTCTGCTCCTCGTTGGGATTGACATTCTTACTTATCGAAAATACTACGATACACCCCCTATACTTGTGGGTCATCAGTAGGCCAAAGGCTTGGCAAACTTGCCCTGTTTCAATTACAAAGATACAGGTTTAAAGATTAATCCGGATTACTAACTTATGCCGCCAAGCGCCAAGTGAAAACATACCGGTATCCTAGGAGGGGTATACCGGAATGTGACTAAATAGAGAAGAGGCCGGAGTACCGGCAGGAGCTCAACTGTAGCCTATCGGCATGCTGGTCAAAGATTCCTTCAAGAACTAGAAGAAAAAGATGAGCGAAGCAGATCAGCTTTAAACGAAGCCCTGGCGCCAAAGCAGAAGGTGACGTAAAAGCTACCGGAGGATGTCATCGTTCCCTGATTAAAGACATACCGGTGTCATCTGATGCCAAAGAGGCTTTGTAAAGTAGTTTGTCTAGTCAAAGATGTCATTAGGGTTTCTTCCCTTGTAAGCCACCCTCTCCCTATATAAGGAGAGAGGGCACACCCCTGCGCGGGAGAGTTGATTGACGGATCACAACCTAGCAGTAGAGAGAAGTAGAGCTTGTACTGTACATCTTCAACCTCTGGCCAAGGGCTAAGTTAAGGAAATCATACCGGAATTTTGTCCCAAACCTTCTCCCTTGATACTAAAACCCTCCCCCGAATCCTCTAGTGCACATTCGGCCCCAACTTAAGTCATCCCATGGCATCTGTCTGTTCACCACGCCGACATCAAGCATTCTCTCCATATCTCCTCTGCCATTTCTTTGGCTATGTCATCTATCCATCCATCCTCAGGCAGTGCCTCTCCCACTAGGCGCACATTTTTCCTCCTTGTTGGGACCCTCGCCACTACCCTCGGTGCCACCTCCTCCGCCGTATATCCATCGATCCATCTATCCTTCCAGAAGAAGGTCGACGGTCCATCGCTCACCCTAAAGAGTGCCAGGCTCTGGAACACTCCCTTGGCCTCAGGGTTCTTCAGTCCCGGCAAGCCTTGCCATGGCCTCGTCGTGTCCGTGCGCCTCAGGCAAAACCATCGCACCCTCAGCGCTAGGCCCTGTAACCTCAGGTCCTTTACTCCTAGGCCACCAAACTCCTTGGGCTTGCATATGGTTCTCCATGCCACTAGGCATTGACCTCCTTGGATCTCGTCCTTGCCTACCTAGAAAAAGGCTCTCATCCAACTGTTTATTTCCTCCAGCAACCATGCGGGGGCCTCCGCAATAACCATTTGGTGCACTGCCCTTGCTGCCACCACTGAGTTTACCAGCACCAGCCTCCCCTCACGCTGAATAAGTCCTCTCTGCCAAGCCGGCACACATTTGATGACTTGGTCCAGCATCGGCTGCCACTCAGCCTTGGTCAGGGGTCTGAGTGCTAACTGGAGACCAAGGTATTTGATCGGGAACCTCGCCAACTCGCAACCTAGGATATGTGTGGTCATCTCCTCCTCCTCATGTGTTCCTCTAATCAGGGTAGCAGTCGTCCTTCTATAATTGACCCTCAGGCCCGAGGCCTCACCAAAAAGGCTCAAGATGTGCCTCACAGCCCATAGCTCCCTGTTCTCCGGTTTTAGGAACATCACCACGTCGTTCGTATAAATCGAAAGCCTCTGTAAGGGAGATATTGAGGCCAGGTTCGCAAACAGTCCCTCCTCCACCGCCTTGGTGATCATGGCGGACAGGGTTTCCATGGCCGCCACAAATAGCATGGGCGACGTTGGGTCCCCTTGTCTCAAGCCTCATCCATGGTATATACGGTCTCCCGGAATCCCATTCACCATCACCCTTGTGTTTGTCGTGTATAGCAGGAGACCAATCCACTTTAAGAATCTCTCCCCAAATCCCATTCTCCTTAAAACCTCGAATAGGAAACTCCGGGAGATAGAGTCAAATGATCGCGCTAGATCTAGCTTTAGTAGTACCCCAGTCTGCCTCCTCATGTTGATGGCTACTTGCCTAACCAGCACAAAATTGTTGTGCAAGCTCCTATGCTTGATGAAAGCCGATTGATTCATGCTAACAATCTCCCCAAGCCTCGGACGGGGCAGCCGATTTGCAATGATTTTGGAGAACAGTTTCGCAAAGCTATGTACAAGGCTTATCGGCCTAAAGTCCTTTGTCTCAATGGCAATGGGCCTCTTGGGGATTAGGGTGATTAAAGCTCTATTGAGCCTTGCAAACCCTCTGTCGTCTCCTACTCCCAGTTTCATGATGCCGGCCAGCATGTCCTGCTTAATTACCGGCCAAGCTCGCTGATAGAAAGCGCCGGTGAAGCCATCAGGCCCCGGTGCGCGGTCAATCGGCATCTCTCGAATAGTATTCCACACTTCCTCCTCCGTGAACATGTTGTCTAACTCTGCTAGGTTCGCAACAGGGATGCCCAGCTCCTCTAGGTTTATGGTGTGCTCCCTAGTCTGAATGCTGCCCATGAGCCTGGCAAACTCTTCTGTGAACAACTCGTTCTTTCTCTTCTGCGTCGTTGCTGTTTCGTCCCCCACTCTCACGGCTGGGATATAGTTCTTAATTCTCCTCTCGTTTGCAACCGCATGAAACAGCTTGGTATTCGCATCCCCCTCTTGTAGTCATCTAACTCTCGACCTCTGCCTCGCAATAGTGCGCTCTAGGGATGCTATCCTCAACCATGCCTCCATAGGAGAGAGAGCTCTAGCCTCTTGGGCCACGTCAAACCTTAGGATAAAGGTGTTAGCCATCGCAAGTTTTAGTTTGATGTTCCCCACCTTTTTATCCCCCCAGGCCTGGAAAAACTCCACCGCATTGCGGAAGAGGGCATCCAGTCGTCTAAAGGGGTCCACAATGCTAGGGTCGCAAACCCAAGCCTGTCTTAGGGCCTCCTCGAACCCTTCTAGGTTTAGCCAGAAGGACTCAAACTTGAACCTTCTCTTTGGCATAAACGCCGCGCTCAGAGAGAGGTGGATTGGTGCATGATCCGATACCGAAGAGTATAGCGCCTGAAGGATTGAATCCGGGTGCATCAGATCCCAGTCCACTGAAGCAAAAGCCCAGTCAATGTGAGTAAGCGTGGGCACCTCCCTCTCGTTACTCCAAGTAAACCTCCTACCATGTAGGTAGAGGTCCTTGATCTCATGCTCCTGGACAAAATGTCTAAATCTCGTCATCATGAAACGGTCTATGCGGTCGTTATTCTTCTCCTCCGCGTACAAAATCATGTTGAAGTCACCTATAAGCAACCATGGCCCCGGGCAAAGGCTCCTCCTCTCCGCAAGCTCAAGCAAGAAGCTCAGCTTGTCCTCGCGGTTTTGTGGCCCGTAAACAGTGGTTATCCACCACCTATTGTTATCTCTTGGGATTACTTCCCCGTCACAGCATAGGAGTCGAAGCTAACACGCTCAATGTCGACAACCGATTTCTTCCAAGCTAGTAAGATTCCACCTCTCGTCTCCACAGCAGGCAGATACACATAACCATCAAACAATGGTCCCAGGCATTGCATTACTACATCCAGCCTCGTCTCCTGGAGGCAAATGACACTTACTCTAAGACTAGCTACGAACTCACGCACCGCATCTCTTTTGGCTGGGAACGGCCTCGAACATTCTAACACAGGATCTCAAAGCTACAATCCATGGATCTATCTAAGCTCTCTCCTCACTCCCGCGCCTCACTGCGTCGGCACTGTCACCCTGCAGTGCACCTCCCTCTCGAAGCTCATCGGGATCTCCTTGCCAAAGATGGCTGCCATCACTCTCAGATGCGCATCCCTGATCGGTGAGTCAAAGATCTCCTTGAAGCGTCTGAGATCATCCTCGCTAACCCAGAGGTTCTCCGGACAGAAACCCAATGCCTTGAGGAGCGAGCTCTCCGCCGCCGACGCCATTTTGACCTGTGTCTGTGTGCCCGCTTTGACAGGCAATAGCAAGAGAATGAGAATGTTGGAAGTACGAGAGAACAAGAGAAGACTCAAAATTGATGAGAAAATAGTGCTCTCCAATGCGTATGTTTCAATTTATTTCTACTTTTGCCTTGAGAAATTGTAGATGTGATTTGTAAAGGATGGTGGTGAAGTTAATTTCTTCTTATGAATACACAGCTATTTGTTGGAGGAAATTGCTGGCGGCAAACTACATCAGCTTGTTTTCAGGAGGAAGAAACAACCTCTTGAAGCATTGGATGTGTGGAAATATAACCGGATGCGCAAAAATGATATCTTCTCGGAACCTTTGGTACATGGTAAGCTAGTAAGCTCGATTCAAATGGTGTATTATTGCATCCAAGAAATAAACCATGCCATGCCCCAATCTCACTCTGTTACAGGCATGTGTACTGACCTACATGGTACCTACATGGCTGAATTCCCTCGGATGAGAGCACAAGGTGAGTGAGATTGATGAAGCTCACGATAGTGTCCATGATCAACCTGATAATGATAGACACCCACACTCACTGAAAATATGATACTAACCAGATGTCCAAATGATAAAACCAATCTTGGTATAAGCATAGGGGTAGGGGTCTCCGAGTGACAGGAAATCAGGAACATTGCACGGTTTGCCACTAGACATGCTAATTACCGAAAAATGTGACCGAACTGAAGACGCATTTTGTTGTTATCTTGGAAAGCTCTTCCTACTCTTGGCATTCTTCTTGCTGAGAAGATTCTGCTTCCCAGCGCACGGCCGAACGATCTATCTCGTTCCTGTCACACTGAACCGCTACGTCGATGCCTTTGTACACACACGCGCACACACGCCAGAGCAGAAATTAAGGAACGCCCAAAGAAACAGAGGGATCTTTTAAGAACAAACGTCTGATAACATACAATTATTTATGATGTCCGAAAGGCAAAGCATCAAAATTAAAAGGGAAATGTAAAATAGAAGTCTACGACCCTGCTTCTAACTAGCCTACTACAATTCGGCGTCTTTTTTTTTGGCACGATTCCACGGATACAATGTGCAACAACAGACCAGCATCTGGCCTCCCCACAATGAAGGAACTTCTTCCCCGAAGGCCGGACGAACAAACGAGCTAACGTTCTCCACCAAAGAGAACATCATCATTGAAATGCTGCATCGAGAAAGAAAGCTTGTCTTAGATACACCTCATCTGCTCGGGACATACATATGCAGAGCATGACATAGCTAGAGATGATGTCAATTCACCATAAAAACATTTGTAGTAAGATAAGCAGTAATTGTGCAATGAAAGAATGAGAAAATGTTCTTACCTGATTAGGCATGCTGGCCAAAATATCATCTAGGAAGCAGGAATTGGTGTAGGTTGGTTGCTGATAATCATCAGGAGCTTTCTGACCAACCGGGCCTTCTTGCATAGGGAGAGTGCCAGATGCATGCCCGCCATTAAGCATCTGTGTCGGCTCGACAGAACAATCCTGAATGCCAGGAAATGCACCATTAACCATCAGAGTCGGCTGCGCGACAAAACTGCCCGTCTGAAGGTTAGGCAATTGAGAGCTGGTGTTTCCACCGTTAATCATCTGAGTCATTGGTGAAAAGTTGTCAATAGTCTTCTCAGCTGGGGATGTCTTGCTTGCTATGTTGAATAATGCCCTCATCTCCTCATTGAAGCCAACCACTGGTGTGGTCTTGTTGATGATACCTTCAATCTGATTCTGCTGCTCATTCTGAAAAATGGGCATCTGGCCGGGTGAGGCGCCAAAGCTTGGCAGCTGGTTCATGTGGGGGATGTTCACTTTTGATGGGATGAGAGGTGCTCCATCCACAGGAGAAGGATAACTTGATGACGCCATATTGTTCCAGGGATAGCTAGAGTTTCCAACATGGTAAGGAAGCTGGGTATAGAGATGCGCGCCAACCGCAGAAGGTGGGTTCATCAGTTCCGGCGGCTGCACCCGAAACTTGTTTACAGGCTCTAACATCCCACTGGTTGGCATGTTTCCAAAGGAGCTGCCTACAGGATGGGAGGAAGGCACCACATTGCTTGCCCCCAACAGACTCTCAAGCAGGAAGTTTTCATGTTCTTTGTCAGAATGACTAGATGAAAAGGCATCCAACATTTTGTGATCTGATATTTTCGCAGATGAGTTGACAGGAGGACAAGAAGCGTGGCGCCTTCTGGCCTCAGGCATCGGTGGCACGGCATTCCTCAGCGTTCTGCCACCATTGCCGACAGTACTCATGGCCAAATTGGTAGACTGAAGTGGCACATGATGAGGTTCTAACACTGACGATGGAGCTGCCAACAGATTGTCTGAACCCCGGAAGGCAAGGGCCGACAACGGCTGTCCTCTGTGGTGATTCATGTTAATGCAGGAGGGTGAGTTCCACCTTTCATATGACTGTCCGTGCTTTCCTGGGCCATCGTTGACCCTTTTTAAGTAGATCCTGTACTTCTGAAATAACAAGATGTGCGAAATATATATATAAGATTCATTCTCATGGAAAAAAATGGAAGACATTTGAAAACAAAGGTGTTGCACAGTTTCAAAAGTGCCAGAGAATGTGGGCACGCAATATATCTTACATTTTCAGTTTAAAATCCATTAAAGAGTTCGAACTTATATACCAAAAATCACTAGTCTAGAAATAATATGAACACAAGCATTAAATTAAGCATAAAGGTAGAAAGTATACTTGCAGATGGCTCGCGACATTCGCTCTAGTCAGGTATTTGACATTCATCATTTTCAATATCGTCTTTGGATATGCCCCTGCATTTACATAATCAAAACTTTTTTGTTACCGAAAACAAATCCAAGAAACATAAAATTTGGTTAGGTGAGTAAGAAATAAAAAAGCTGTGAGCCCTTACCTTCTCCGAGCTGGTCGACGACTTCTAGGAACCTGCGGTGGAGCTCACCAGTCCATGACACCCTTGGCTTCTTTTGGGTAGTCGGTACGCCCATGCACTCTTTGTTCTCATCAGAACAATCCGCATCATTTTTCATCTTCTTTGAGCACCTCTTACACTTTGCATAACCCCTCTCACCCTCAACAATCACTGGTTTCACCTCCATCTGATCAGCATCGTCACTATCACTACTGCTATCGTGGTTCATAGCACGGAGGTTTTTCCTTACAACATGCTGCCATATGTTCTTGAGCTTCTTGAGACTCACTGGTTTCACCATATAGTCACACGCACCATGAGCTATCCCCTTGATTATTGTTTCCTTTTCTCCATCCACAGACAGCACTGCATGACATATTGTCGGTGACTTAGATTTGGAATGTGAAAATTGAAGAAACGGTAAATTGGACGTTGTTTGTCCTGGTGGTTCTAGATCATAAAAATGTGTTCAATATATTTTCAAATATGACACACGATTTAGGAAGCAAATGTGTTATACATGATGGACAACATTGCATCATGGCAATGGTCGGTTCGATGCTTCAAAGCAAAATAAACGGATGGAAATTTACACACTCAATACAAAAAAAAATGAAAATAATCGTTACATAACTAAACTTAAGTCCGTAACACAATGCATAGTAACCATCACAACATTTTCATAACTTTTAATAATTAATGATGAACCTCAAGATAAAGTACTCTTTTGACATTTCACCATTCTTTCCTAGCCTATTAGGTAACAGCTATCATCCCAGGCAATTATGTAAATCATATTAATTGGTCATCTGAAACTTCAGCTTATGTATGATAAACAGCATGGCACACAGTCTTATTATTACTGTTCAGGCAAATAAATATATGCAATTGCACTTTCTGTAAAATTGATGGAACTACAAATGTATATGATATCCATATATAATAGCTGTACTACTCAATGCATCCACATAAAAATAGTAGTATTACTTTATATGCTATTCTCAGGAGAAAACAGATTTTAAGACCGTCAAACTGATGTCACGAAGAGGATAAAAACATCTCTTTTATAGCTTATGTAAATGGAATGCTGATTGAAGCACAGACTTTGAATTATTGACGGACCAATCATGAGTTTAAATGATACCCACCCGTAACAGTTTATTTTGATTTTTGCAGCTTTAATGTATCAGGTATAAAATTGAGAAAAATAAATTATTTAGAATCTGGAATCTTCTATCGAACTCAATTAATGTGTCGATCCACCTCCACTCCAATGTCCATCCGATGTGACTGGTGGACGGTTAGATCGGACCACATAGGTTGGTGCTGAAATGTGACCCAATTCGTTAGATTATCTCTAAAGACAAGAATCCAATCTTCCGCACTAGCTAGCCACAACCATCAACACAATCTCGCCCACCTCTTACCGTGCACCCCTATCTTCTACCACCCCGTCCTCATAAACCGCGGCTAAGCTACTATACCGCCTAACCCATGTGTCGCTCCACCTCCGCCTCAGCTTCCTCCAATAGCCATCCGATCTAACAGATGAACGGTTAGATGGGATCCCAGTGATCCGGATCGAAACGAGATCCCACACGCATTAGATCGTCTCTACCACAAATAGGGCACGCGTGCAACAACACATGTGTGCGCATACATGCATCGTTCCTAGGACCCTTGTAAATTTAGAGGATCCACTCACATACATGCATACTACTAGCTAAAGGAACATCCACTCGATGCATCTGCTACACTTGGAGGACATATATAGAAACATTGCTAACCACGAGCTAGCAATGTCAACAAATAAACGTTTTTAATGAGCATATGGGCTAGCAATGTCAACTCAGACAGCAAACAAATACTCGTAAAACGCGAGCTGGAAGAGCTGGATAAAGAGCAAGAGAGTTCAATTATACTGATGACTGGCAGATCCATCTCGAGGCCAATGAGCTCGAGGAGCTGGAAGCCGTCCATGTCCGGCATGTGCACGTCGGTGATCACCAGGTCGAACTGATCTTCCCCTCCCTCCCTCAGTATCCTCAGAGCCGTCGCCGCGTCTGTCACCACCGTTGCTGCACCCAGCAAGGAGAAGAAAAATCATCCAATGGCCATTGATTCTAATGGATTAGGGCAAAAGAGAGGGGATTGAGGGCGCTCACGTTCATAGTTGCACTCACGCAGGAGGATCTCGAGGACCCTGAGGCAGACGCGGTTGTCGTCCACGGCGAGCACGCGCATCCCGTCCGGGAACTTGTCCAGCTCCACCGCCCGCCGCTCCTTCCCATGCCTTCCGCGGCTGGCCATGCCTCACGGTAGCAAGCTAGCTTCTTCCCACCAATCGCACCCAGCATAGCAAACACAGTCAGACACCACCCAAAAACCCACAGAAACCCCAAGAAAACCACACCAATCCCCTATAAACCCCAGCTTACCTAAGAACAATGGCTTGGTCGTCGCAGGCGGCGCGATACCTAGTACAGGCCAGAAGCTTTGAGGACGGTCGATGGTCTCGAGGACGTGCAGTGGGTTGCAATTTATAAGGCCAGGAGCATGGAGAGGAGCAGTGGGACTGCGGACGTGCGGTCCCAGAGATCCAGGGTGCTCTCCCCGTGGGCTAGCCTTCTTAATTGTACTCCTTTATTTCCAAATTTCGCAGTTAGTGTTTTCCATTTCTAATTCTTCCCTGGCACCAGTGTCGACACCTCGATCGTGTCCGCTTGCGCCCTCCACCATGGCTGCTGATGGCTTGCCAACCAAACGGACGGCTCCTGTTGCTTGTCGCAGGTAGAGAGAGGCAGGGTGGAGATGTAGTGCCATCAATGTGCAGGATTATCACCCATTACTGTGTACAATTAAGGTGGGGCTGTGTCCTTATTCTTTTTGTTGCCTTCCTCGGCACTGTGGTAAATACTCTCAACGCGTACGCGTTTTTGCTGTGCTTTCGTGTGGTTGTTGGTGGCACCTGGCCGTTCATCTGCGGTGCCCGCTGCATGCTGCAATAAATTACCAATCTTTCTTGGAAGCATATGTTTGACTGTTTCCATCTCAGGGGAGAGGACCTGCACGGTGCATGCATACTTGCTAGTACAACGTCTGTACATGACGAGATTTCGGTCAAGGGACGCTTAACTATATACGTGTGCCTAATTAACTTACCTTTTTTGTTTTCTTTTACCTTATTTATGTCTTTAGAGCATCTCCAACCATGCGATCCAAACGGACGTGCTGGGCCGTCCGTTTTGGGCCGTTTGGGTGGCCGCGCGGACACCCGGACAGTGGCGTCCGCGTGTCCGTTTAGGTCGCTCGCTACGCCCAACGCGCGGACGCAACACATATTTGAAGAAAAACAACAAAAAAATTAAAATGTAAATTTAAACTAAATTTCATTAAGCATATGCCCGATTTTGGGCAAATTTGTACATAGCCCTATTTTGGGCAAATAAACTTACAAAAGAAGCCCTCTATATGGGCTTTAAATTTAGAATAAATGTAAATTACCCTAAGCTAGGGTTAGGTCGAGGACGCGGTGGCCGCCGGTGCGCCGCCTAGTCCCTATGGCCGTCGTCGCTGTCAGCGTCGACGACGTCCCCGGGCGGCGAGGCACTGTTGTGGCTCGACCGCGCCGGGGACTCCGGCCACGGAGACCACATGGCCTCCTCCCAGGCGGAATGGGGGTCCGGAGCTGCCCGCTGCTCCGCCGCGGCAGCACGGAGCTGTGCCTCCCTTTCCTGCCAGGCGAGGCGCCTGGCCTGCTGGCGATGCTGCTCCTCCGCGCGGTGCTAGGCCTCCTGGCGCCTTCCCTCCTCCGCGCTGCGCCTGGCCTCCTGGCACTATTGCTCCTCGCGGCGAAGCCTGGCCTCCTCGCGCCGCCGCGTCACTTCCTCCTCCCGGCAGGCCTGGTTGTACAAGGCCCAGGCCTCGGCATCCTCGACCGCCTGCCGGGCCTCCTCCTCCATCACAGAGGTGTGAATGACCGCTTGGAGTTGCGGCCACTTCGCTTCCTCCTCCGCCGCCGAGATGATCAGAGCGGCGCGGAGGTCGGCGTCCTCTTCCGAGGACTCCGGCTTGGGCAGTAGCAGCAGCGGTGCCGTTTGCGCCAATGTCGCGCTGCCGCGGGCGGCCTCTCCGATGTGGAGGCCGCCGCGGTTTCCCCCAGCGGCCCGCAGCGCCGGTGGAGGACGGCGGCTGCTGCTAGCCTCCCCGTCGTTGGCTCCGGGAGCGAACCGTCGCTTCGGGGCCATGGCGGCAGTTGCGCTGGGGGAGTGGACAGTGGAGTGGGGAGTGGACTGGAGGGACAGATCCCTCCAATCCACATTTAATAAGACCCCCCGGTCATCGACAGGTGGGCCCAAGGGAGACGAGCAGGCCAGCAGTCGGACGCAACCGGACGCCGCGTGTCATCCGCGGCCACGCAAACCTAGCCCAGATTTGGGCCAGGTTTGCGTCGTTCCGGACGCCGCGGCCATCCGCATTTGCGGTGCGTCGCCGCGTTGGGCCGCGTATTTGTCCGGCTGGACCCATCCGGACGCGCGGGCGCGGGATGGGTCGCCGCGTTGGAGATGCCCTTATGTTTCTCAGGGCATAAGGTAACCGGTAAGTTAAAAAGATGGCGCTGTGTATGTCTCTCATGAGCCATAAGACAACATAAAAGTTGGTGGGCATGATTTTCCACGCAACCTCGGTGTCCTAGACCTGGAGAGTGAACACCGTGTTTGTTGTCAATCGTTTCCCGCCTCTTCTTTCTAGTAGTGACTTTGCGGCCAACCATTGTGGTTTAGACCCAGTGAGTGAATTAGCATGTCTTCTTCAGTATTTCTCCCCCAGCCCCCCACACCCCCGCCGCCCTTCTAGTTTAGCACAACCTCCAAATCCTTCGCCCAACCTCCTCATCGTCGGCTAGATCTGTTGGACGTCGATGTCACGGTAGGTGACTTCCCTTACGTCGGAGCAATGGTGTGGCACTCGCCACCTATCAAGCCACATGTCCACCACCTTCCTCAGCCCCCTTGTTGTCGTCAACTCTTCCTGGTCCGGTTTAGCTCCCACATCCCCTATCCTCGTTCTACTACTTCTCCAGCTTGTCATTCTCATCATCCTCATCTTTTTCCATCTTCCATGGAACCTCATTGCACCCGGTTGATCATAGCAAGAAGGTTGTGCCCTAAGCCTAAAAACAAATATTTAGTACAAAGTTTCATCGCAAATCACAAATGACGGACATGTCTCAAATCCATACCTTTGTCAGTTGGAATGAACATGTTTAAATCCACATTTGTGCATACTTACCATTGAGATGTGATTGATGACTTCCTAGGGATAAAACCCAAAATAAAAGCTAAAATGAAGAGATATATTGTCTCAAATTTGAGTTTTTTGAGTAAATTAAAAGAGTGGACATTATCTCTAGTACTTGAATTTTGAATGGGTAGAGACATAACCGCCAATTATTGTTGGTTGTGGTGGAGATTATCTCCGGTACATGCATTCACACACTGGCTAGACGAGCATTTCTTTGGCACAAAGAGATAGCATCATACACTCGCCATCATCAACTCAGAGTACTAGCCGCACATGTCAGGTTGTTCATCTGTTGCGTCCTTACTCGCTCGCTCACTATTTTCTTTATTATGTTCTATAATTGCCAAAATGGCATTTGTTTGACTAGTTCTATCTCAGGGAGGACCGGCACGGGCACACTCACTTGCTACAACATTTGTGCATGCATGCCAACATTTCGATCACGGGAGGCTTGAACTACACTTGTAGCTAACTAATGATGTCTACGCACGCTTCTATTCTTGTAGACAGTGTTGGGCCTCCAAGAGCAGAGGTTTGTAGAACAGCAGCAAGTTTCCCTTAAGTGAATCACCCAAGGTTGAACTCAGGGAGGTAGAGGTCAAAGATATCCCTCTCAAGCAACCCTGCAATTAAGATACAAGAAGTCTCTTGTGTCCCCAACACACCTAATACACTTGTCAGATGTATAGGTGCACTAGTTCGGCGAAGAGATAGTGAAATACAAGTAATATGGATGATTATAAGTAGTAATTGCAATCTGAAATAAAAATGGCAGCAAGCGAACATGTAGCAGAACTTGTTGGAAACGGTGTTTCAATACTTAGAAACAAGGCCTAGGGATCATACTTTCACTAGTGGACACTCTCAACAATGATCACATAATTGGATAAATAAATGCTACTCTCAAACACTCTCTTGTTGGATAACAAACGCCATTCATTGTGTAGGGCTACAAGAGCACCCTCAAGCCGGAGTAAACAAGCTCCACAACTTCATAAAGGAATCACACACAATGTGCACACTGTCACCGTCACACCGTGGAGAGTGAATCCGGAGTTCATATTAAAGTAACCTCCAGAGTGCATAATAGACCGTTGCAATTTAGACCGAGTACTAACATATCATACACATTGTCAACAATAGCTATGAAAGGGGGAATAAATCACATCAATACTATCATAGTAATGGTTAACTTCATAATCTACAAGAGATTACAATCATAACCTACGCCAAGTATTACATGATGCACACACTGTCAACTTTACATCATGGAGGAGGAATAGACTACTTTAATAACATCACTAGAGTAGCACATAGACTAATAGTGATACAAAGCTCATGATCACATAAAGATCACACCATGGGAGAGAGATGAACCACATAGCTACCGGTAGAGCCCACAGCCTCGGGGGAGAGCTACTCCCTCCTCATCATGGGAGACAGCAACGGCGATGAAGATGGCGGTGGTGTCGATGGAGATGACTCCAGGGGCAATTCCCCGTCCCGGCGGCGTGCCGGAACAGAGACTTCTGTCCCCCGAAACTTGTCTTCGCGATGGCGGCGGCTACGGAACTCTTCATGGAATATGACTTGTTATCCTAGGGTTTTCGCGACGGGGAGAATATATAGGCGGAAGGGCGGCCTCGGAAGGGTCCCGAGGGGCCCACCCCATATATGGGCGCGGCCAGGGGTCCACCCGCGCCCCCCTATGGTGTGGAGGCCCCTTGGCCCCCTCTGGCCCTTCTTTGGCTCTCTGGATCCGTCTCGGTAAAATATTGACTTCTGTCTTCGTGGGGTCCAATTCCGAGAATATTTCCTGTGTAGAATTTCTGAAACCAAAAACAGCAGAAAACAGGAACTGGCACTTCGGCATCTTGTTAATAGGTTAGTCCCGGAAAATGCATAAAAGTGATATATAATGCATATAAAACATGTAGGTATTATCATAAAACTAGCATGGACCATAAGAAATTATAGATACGTTTGAGACGTATCAACTAACATACCTTTTTGTTATTTTAGCTTATGTGTTTATGTTTCTCGGGGCATAAGATGACCATAAGTCTAAAAGATGGTGTGGTGTCTCTCTCTTGTGCTGTAAGATAACATAAAAGTTGGTGGGCACCGCATTCCATGCAACTTCCAAGTAGTAGACCTAGGGTTGAACTGGCATATTTTTGCTCTTCTCCCCTCTTCTTTCTGGTTGCGATTATTTGGGCAACCTTTGTGTTTAGGGCTAGGGATTGAACTAGCATCCTTTTATCAGTAGTGATTTTCTCCCTTGACCCCTTTCTCTCCCTAGCAAATTGACACTTCAAGTTCAGCACTTCCTCCCCATCCTCCGCTGAACCTCCCATCGCCTAGCCTTTTGGCATCGATATTAAGTTATGTAGGCAGGGAGGGGCGTGTCACTCATTAGCTATGTGAAAGCACATAGTGACTATTTCCTGTCACATATGTCAAAACCCACAGTTCATTTTTCGTATAAATTCAGTGTTTCAAAGTGAAGTTCTAATGGTGTTCATCCTTTAATGTCCTTACGGTTACATATTGTGCTTGCTGATTATTTTTGTACTCACCCTTGTGTTTCATTTGGTTTTCAAGTACAAAGTAAGTGACATATGCATGGAGACGGGTGTAGTACATCTACAACATCACTTGATCACATAGTTCTAGACAATTCTTAGTAAAGCATCATACAACCATCCTGTTTCTACTTGTGTCTTTTGGAAGTACTTAGTGTGATCCTTTGGTGGTAGTAATGTTATTGGTCAACTATTTCTACATTTCTTGTCGTGGTGTCCCTATAAACAAAGGAAGTGATGTCCGATTTTAGATTTTTTTCCTATACTTCTTGTTATTGAGATAGCATGAAAGCATCGCTAGGTATGATAGAAACCTGGGGTGTTACAAGTGCACTAACTTCCCTCTCCCCCTCATTATCATCAACTCTCCCGTGTAGGGTTTAACCACCTCGTCTTGTTCCTTTTCCTACATATCATCTCGTTTATCATTGTCATTATCCTCCTAATTTTTTGCCCTTCCAGGGAACCTCGTTGCACCCAGATGATGAAAACCAATAGGTTGTTCCCTAAGCCTACAAACAAATCTTCGGTATAAATTTTCTGTCACAAGACGGACATAATGAACATGTATGACATCCAAATTGTCATTCAAAATAGTGGTTCTTATAATTAATTGTTATGAAAAGACAGATAGTCCACAATTGTATATAGTTCACATTTTCGGTTGACGTTCCTAGGTCAAAAGCCAAGAGGTAAGCTAAAACAAGAGCTATATTGTCTAAATTTAAGTTTTTTTAGGAAATCAAAAGAGTAGCTCTTATATCACATACAAGAATTTTCAATGAATGGAGACATGATCTGTCTAATATGTTTTTAAGTAAACAAAGGCTTACTAAGGGTAAATAAGTGATCGCAAGGTGTAACCGCATCACGCGATAATGGAGCAGGGCTAAAAGATAATTAAATTATTGATTATATAGTTTTGTTGGGTACTCAATAGTTACTATCTTGGTAGAAAAAGATCCCTGGTAACTAAAACAAATTCTTGTATCAGAGGCCCAACACAAGTACATTTACTATTACTTTAACATATATTTTCTTTTTTCCACAAATATTGGAGAGCAATGCTATCCACTGAGTACCAACAGAGGTCACATTATTATTTGGGTGAGTTGGATCTGCATCATCCTAATAAAATATTCAAAATATTGTGCATGGATAATTATCTCATGGGATATGATTTTTTAAACTAAGCTATTTAAGGAATATGATAAGGCTTACCATCTTTAAGGTCACATGTTTATGAAAAGGGCCAACATAGCACGTGCAAATAATAGGAAAGTGTCATAAAAACGAGGGATGGAGCTACATACAACAATTATTATCAAATACGCCAACAATCCTGCCCTAATCCTCTTCAGAATTAGATAATAGTTCTTATCAAAAGATAATGACATTGTTAGATTCACAAAGTGACACCAACCAAACTTTCTAGATGGCTTCACTGCTGACTAAAACTACAGGTTTGTTTAGTTCCACCATCACATGTATGTTCTATTGTTCGTTCCTTCTCTTGCTATTGATTCTCCTTTTCTTACCATTTTCTTCTTATTTTCCTCTTCCATGGATCATTGTTGCACCCATTCTACAATACAAAGCAGGTTGTACCTTAAGGCTAAAGAAATGTTTGGTACAAAGTGTAAAAATTTGCAGATAATAGACATGTCTCAAATCCACATTGTTCGATTCGCAAGTTGTATGAATATATTTACCCACTCTAGTTTGTAGAAATTTTTATTTCTAGTTGAAGTCGTGCCCTAAGGCTACAAAACAAATCTTCAGTAGAAATGTACTTTGCAAGTTAGAGGTAATGGACAGCTCTAAAATCCAAATCAGTACCCCTGATTGGCTAGTTGATATGAACATGATTATATCCACAATTATACATACTTACAATTTAGTACCAGTTGATGGATTCCTAGGGCCAAAGCCAATAAATAAAATAAAATGAAAACTATATTTCGTGAATTTAAGTTGTCATGTAATCTGAAAGAGTGCCCATTATCTCAAATACATACTTTTCGATGGACAGGGACATATTATGTCTAATATTTTTATGCTAGAGCTTACTTTTCTTTTTGAACCAGGTAAGGCCCTAACGGCCTAGAAGCTGCATTAATATACCGCGGTGAGTTTAGATTTTACATAAGGAGATGAGTAGGGCTTACTAAGAGAAAATACGATTTCATGGAATCAGAATATCATGCGAGAACAGATAAGCGACAAAATAATTGAATTTTGTCATTAGAGAATTCCATTCAACTAACAATAGGTAGACAAATCTCCCTACTTATTAAAGCACATTCTTTTATAAGAGGCCCAAACCAACTACATTTACTATAAAGAGTAAATGGTATCAATAAGTTCCCATGGACCTTACATTGTCATTTGGGTGAGCGGAGACATGCAACGCTAAAATATAATATTCTAAAGTATGCACGTAAATAATCCAAATTATGCACGTCAATATTTCAAATTATGAACATGGATATTCTGAATCAAGACATTTGAGGAATACAATAAGGCTTACCATCCTTAAGGTGGCATATGACTCGATTTTACACTTATTTTTCCTTGTTTAAAATACATAATTATCAATATTTTGATGATATTATTCCTCTGACCTGCCGCTAATCACTAATTATTGAATAGATGTGAAATATCTCTGGCTATTTGTCTCCTTGCAGAAATGGGCGTACTAATGATGAAATATGGACCAATATGCAAAGAATCACGTGAATAGAATTTTTCCACGTCAACAGGCTGCTGAAGGAGTTTTAGCGAGCTTTGGTATGCCCACAAGCGCTGAAACCTTGCAGTCATACCATATCTCATCAGCTTTGTTTTATCAAGCCAAAAATCTTTTTTCAAGGGGTAAACATCATAATAGCACTGGAAGGCTATGAAAACCCTAAGTCATGCACTGCATCTATATAAAGGAGAGGGGAGCAACTGCCAGAGAGAGGATGTTCCACCACTCAACACCGAAGCTATACCGCCAGCATCATCACCATAGTCATTCACCATGTTTCTCCGTATCCCTTGTACTCTTGATTTTTTTGTGATTGACGACACTGTAAGTGCCAAGGGATTAACTTGTCAATGCCTACGGATTGTAGACTTAGGGTTTCGTAGAAAGTAGAGGGCACGTAGATCTCGAAGATTCAGCCGAAAAGGTGCTCGACTCACAAAATATGGCGTGTGTTGAGAATAGATTTGATCCTTTCTTTCTCCCTCGGCTCCCCTTTATATAGGCGGTGGAGCCGAGGCTTTCCGTGTCGTGTAAGTTACAAACTGTTGAGAGGCATAACGGGCCTTTCCTATTTTGCTACACGATTCCTAATACAACTCTATTTTTCTTATCGAGGATCTACGGTGGGCTTCTGGACCTTCAATGCTTCAGGTCGTGGGCCTCCAGATAACCTCGGGTACTTTATTCGGCATGCCTATATCTCTAAGACTATCAACTATGGATCTTTTATCAATTACAATGTTTATGATTGTTGAACTAATCTCTATGTGCGACTAATACACTCGGTCTAAGGGCTGAGGCCTAGCCTCGCATCACACATGAATTTTAGTATGAGATTGTTATTTAAATTGGTTCATTGTGATTATATGTGTATGTTCTACTGTTTGAACCTCACTCATAGAACTTTCTAGGTACCCAAGACACAAGTAGTGATGAAGATAGAGGCATAAGCAGAGGAGAGCAGAAGGCTATGCGTAAAACATATATAGTGAGAGCAAGGGGAGTACAACAGCTGAAAGTAATTCTCCGGGGACCAACAATGATGTTATAGAGCGCTAGTGTGTTGGTCTGCTACTTCTTGATTATTAATAACTAAGGCAACCCGGCCTGCAATACCTAATAGGGACAAGGTTGGAAAATTGAATTTACATTGCTATTCATTAGGATGTGGTGTCCTGGTACGCATTTCCCTCATATATTCATGTATTTGTAAGTATCTTTTATTACTAATTGTGTGGCATGCTCTCTTTTACATCCCATTATGGGTGCACAACTGCGGGTCAAACTTATACCCTAGAATATATTCATCCATCGATACAAACATAACATTAACAGCTTGGTCCAGTAAATGAAAGCATTTTAGACTACTATAGACTTGTTAGAAATCACATTTCCAAGCACATACTTTTTGGTCAATTTAACTTAAATCTCTAGGGGGGGGGGGGGGGACTACTATAGTGCATCCGTAATCTAGATTAAAAGTAACAGTGACTTGTTTTTGAAAGAGCCAAAATGACACATGAAAAAATTAGTAAAGTGCCATCAAAACTAAAAGTTTGGTTTAGCTCCATCATTCCCTTTTTGTTCCTACCATTTTGTGTTATCCATGTTCCCTTGGTTCTCCTTGTATTCAAATCCCATCTTCTTCTCCTCGCACATGGATCCTCTCATTGCAACCAATAAACAATGGTGTGAAGGTCTTGTCCATTACCTACCAAAAAATGTTCGGTATAATTTTAAGGGATTTCTATTTTCGTGCCCTCGGTTCCTTAGTTGTGCTCAGTTTTCCCCAGCCCCTTAGTTTTTCCTCAGTTTTCCCCAAAACCTTGTCTGAAACCCGCAGAAGGAGCTCGGACGGAAGGAATCCCGTTAGTTGACGTTGGTTGGTGCTGGCAAGTGGGGCCGCTGTTGGTGCCCCGCAGTGGACACGTCTTCACTTATCCAGATCATCGTGGGACCCACAACTTGTCCACGTTAAGTGCGCCGGACCCACAGCTTACCCAGGTGACCGTTGCAAAATGGGAGCCCGAGCCAGCCCCGCGCCCGTGCCCGTGCCATTGCTTCGCCTTTCTTTCTCCGCGCCCCATTGTTCTTCTTCTCCGCCAGCGGCAGCCCTTCTCCGGTAGGCGGGTGATGTCTAGTTTCTCTTCGACCTCCCGTTCTTCATGGCCGCAGTATGGACCCGTGCCTTTGACAAGATGCCACGATCGCCCACGCCAGAGCCTCTGAAGCGGTCGATCTGTAAGACGGACGAGAACGGCAACCGTGGACGTGAGTTCGTTGCATGCGAGAGCTTGCCATATAGAGAGGGGGATAAGGTTAGATCTCGCTCCAATTTCTCTGTTTTCTCTCGATTTTCTTGTTATTCCCTCGAATTTGGGATTTAGGGTTCACGTTGTTGTTTTCAGATCTTGAAGAAATGCAGGCATTTCGAGTGGATCGATGTGTACGTTCGTAGGCTTGATTGCAGGAATCAATTGGCGCTATTGGGGGCGCAATTTGGGAGGGGGACTTCTTTGAGAGAATGCGGCGGAGAGAGGAGCCGTTCCGATTAGGGACCTTCCGATTATGCCTAATGCTCCCAATGCAGAACTGGTGGAAGTGAAGGAGAACTGAAGAAAATGAACAAGCGATTAAGGCAGCTGATCGAGTTGAAGAAGCAAGCTAATCTGATGGCTGGTTGTTTTTTTTGTTGTATAATTACGATCGGATTCTTATCATTGCTCACCAGCGCTAGAAGTTGTTACAAGGGATACCTTGTTACAAATCCATTATTCATTACATGTACTTGTAGTTGTTTTCAAAGTTAGTGTGTGCATTCACCGAAATTACCAACTATATTCCCTAAAAGAAAAGGAAAGCTAAAGATCGTTGATAATTGTTAGAGGGGTGACAAATAATGCAATCACCGAAATCCGCAAATATGTATGCCTCATGTTTATACCAAAATTATACCACTTTTAGGCCTTTCCAAAATACCAATACCATATCCCAAACTATATTCCCTAAAAGAAAAGGACAGCTAAAGATAGTTGATAATTGTTAGAGGGGTGACAAATAATGCAATCGCGAAATTCGCAAAAATGTATGCCTCATGTTTATAACAAAATTATACCACTTTTAGGCCGTTTCAAAATACCAATACTATAACCCAAACTATATTCCCTAAAAGAAAAGGACAGCTCAAGATAGTTGATAATTGTTAGAGGGGTGACAAATAATGCAATCCCGAAATCCGCAAATATGTATGCCTCATGTTTATACCAAAATTATACCACTTTTAGGCCTTTCCAAAATACCAATACCATATCCCAAACTATATTCCCTAAAAGAAAAGGACAGCTAAAGATAGTTGATAATTGTTAGAGGGGTGACAAATAATGCAATCGCCGAAATCCGCAAAAATGTATGCCTCATGTTTATAACAAAATTATACCACTTTTAGGCCTTTTCAAAATACCAATACTATATCCCAAACTATATTCCCTAAAAGAAAAGGACAGCTCAAGATAGTTGATAATTGTTAGAGGGGTGACAAATAATGCAATCACCGAAATCCGCAAATATGTATGCCTCATGTTTATACCAATACTATATCCCAAACTATATTAAGTGGCAAACTCGTCATTGCATTCTCCACCGACAGAGAGAGAGAGATGGGTGGCCACGAAGAGAGAGAGAGAGAGAGAGAGAGAGGTTGCCACGAAGAGACGGATAGGGGTATACTGCCCGTTAGATCAGTGGATCAACGGTTCGTGGAGTCGATCCGTGTGACAACGGCTCAACCAATCAAGATAAGTTTGGGCTTCTCAGAGCATTTGTGACAGTACTTGAGGGCAAAACTGAGTAGTACTAAGAATCCAAGGGCACATAAATAGTAAATAGACTAAGGGATTCAAACAAAAGAATTACAAAATGAAAAATGTGTGTTTTGTACAATATAATTCATATTGGGCTACATCAAATTATTTGCAATTCAAATATACATGAGTGTGACAATTATGGCATCATTTAGACAAACTATGTTTTGGGAAAGATGTTTTGCAAAGGGGTTTGGGTGGAAAACCATGCATCTTCATAGCTACACTAGTGATTCTAGAAGTGGCAATTTGTGGTAAAACTTGATTTATATATGTTTGTTAAGGTTTTCTAGGTGGCAGGTTGCGTACGAAGACTCCATGAGTAGTTGCCACTATGTTTTTATTTTTTTGGATTTTTTTGCGCATGAAATGACTCAATTAGCTATGTTAATCTCATTTGTTGACTCTCTCGTTGACCAGCTACACGAGGGTAAAACTGAGTATATTGCACTTGCCGGTCTAAGTCCTCGAGGGGAAAACTGAGTACAGATAAAATTTACTGTATAAGGCCCGAGGTTATAACCGAGTACACCAAACGTCCCAGGGTTAGACTCGGGTAGCGGTGCACGCTGCAGCCGTGCATAAGCGGATGCGTGTTGCCGTGCATAGCGGACGCGTGTTGCGGTACACGCCACCTTCGTCTTTATAGAGCCCCTCTTTCTCTCCCTCGACGCACGTTCTCACCGGCTCATCGCAACCGCCTCTCCTGTCCCATCATCTTCTCCACAACCGAAGAAAAACCCCGAAGAAAACCGCCGGCGATGGAGAAGAATGAGATGCCCATTGTCGGCACATCAGCCGCCGCCCCGTCCAGGCCCCTGTCGCTGCTTCCATCGTAGCAGCCGGCGCATCGGCCGCCGCCCCGTCCAGGCCCCCCGTCGATTGGGACCCGTACGAACCAGGCAGCAAGACGACGCACGGAGAACTCCCTACGACACCACCATCGTCGACAACGAGCCGGAGGTAACCCTTTGTTCCCTTGTTCTTATCTCATTTCAATCATTTTGTGTTAGATCTACCGTTATTACGGTTCGTCTGCTCCTAGTTCAATCCTTTTTGTTAGATCTTGCGTTATTACTGTTCGTCTGCTCCTAGTTCGATCCTTTTGGGTTAGATCTTGCGTTATTAGTGTTTGTGATTAGCTTTTGTTTAAGATTTGTGCCGATGATGATGAATATTTGGGCATAAATTGAGTCAGGGTTTGGTCATTAAACAATTTGTGTGTACAATGTTGTTGTGCATGATCTTTGGTTTGTGACTCAAATCCTGGATATAAGTGTGTCCAATGTAATCGAGGCTACCTCTTTTTGTCGAGCCCATATTCTCATGCATGCTTTTTTGTTCACTCTCTGTTCCATCAGCGTTGCAAATGACTCCGTGTGTGTTGCAGGCTCTTTGGGGCGCCGTGACAGGTGCCGAGCAGCGACGTCGGCAATGACGACGAGTCCTTCCACACCAAGACTCGTCACGTCCTCGGGAGGCTGCAGTCCGGCCATTACGATGGCCCTTTTGCTCGAGGCATTTACAAGTGCCCCTTCGCAACAGAAGCTCCGCGCCACCGACTTCCACTCCCTGGTGAACCATGCTGAATCCATTGGCAGATGTGGCGCTAGAGTTGGAAGGACCGTGAACGTGCATGCGTACATGGCCAAACACAAAGCACTTGGGATTCACCTGCGCAACCTCCAAGCGAGTCACACGCGCTACCTGGAGGCGTTGAACGTGCCTATCGCACTCTTCGTATGTGATCGCTCTATCTCGTAGAGCAGCTTAATTTCATGTAAAATGTAGCTTATGTTGGATCTATCGGTACTACTTTTGGATCTGTCCTGAATATATCTATGCTATGTTGGTTGCTGTATGCAGCTTATCCTATATTTTTTCTCTGGATTTGTGCCCTAGATTTCCTACCTGATTGGGTAAAAACGAAGGCATAAAGAAATGAATGGCGTTAAAAAACAGAAGGAGAAGCTGCTCTAGATTTGCTACCAATTTGGGCTATCAAATATGAATGAGATCGAGCGATAGAGAGGAAAAAGGTACATTGAAAACTGCTAATCTGGGCGAAAGAGACAGAAACCACTCGTGCCCCCGTCCCGGACCCACACGCTACGGCCCCACACGCTACGGCCACACAAACACGGCCTCGTCCTGTCCCACGCGGTCCCTTCCTACCAGCCCCACACGACGCGGTCCCACACGACGCGACCCCACAAACGACACGACCCCACTCGTCAGCACGGAACGGTCAACTTAACGGATTCCTTCCGTCCGAGCTCCTTCTGCGGTTCAGACAAGGGCTTGGGGAAAACTGAGCAAAAACTAAGGAGCTGGGGAAAACTGAGTACAACTAAGGAACCGAGGGCACGAAAATAGAAATCCCTAATTTTAATATAATATGTATGTCGCTAATACATACCTTTTGAGTGGAAAGTAGCATGAACATGTTTGGAAGCACACTTGTGCATAGTAAATATTTATTTCTGGCTTACTTCATGCTCTAAGCCTACAAAACAAATCTTTCGTATAAATTTTCATTGCAAGTCAGAGATAAATGACATGTCTCAAATCCAAATCCATACCCTCGGCTGGCTAGTTGGTACGAACTTGTTTAAGTAGTTAGATATAGATATATGATTACTAAGGGTTAAATGATTACATGGAGTCAATGCATCTAGTTAAAACGGACAAATGACAAAATAGTTGAATGTCCCTACTAACTAAATAACAATATTATTTATATAAGAGGCCCACTACAACTACTTTTAGTGTAAATATTTTAGCATATATTTTTATTTTTTCCGCCAATGTTGGAGAACAATGATATCCAATGAGTTTGGACAGAGCTCACGTGTCATTTTGGTGAGTGAAGAACATGTAGTGTCCAAATTAAATATACCAAATTATGCAAGTGAACAATTGTGTTATGATATATGATTTATCAAATTAGTATATTTAATCAAGGAATCTGATAAGGCTTACCATCTTTGAGGTGACATGTTTATGAAAAGATCCAACATGCCACGTGCAAAAATTAAGGAAGTTCCATCAAACTTCCATTTGGGTGAGTGGAGATCATGCATCCTACAAATAAAATATTCCAAATTATGCGCATGGATAATAATGTTATGATATGTGATTTGTTGAATTAAGATATTTAAAGAATATTGTGAGACTTTTCATCTTTGGGGTGACATGCATGTTAATGAAAGGAGCCAACATGCCACGTGCAAAAAATAAGAAAGCATCAAACGGAATGTTTGGTTTACCTCGTGATGCCACTTCTCCATTCCTTCTCATCCTCTGTGCTTTATCATCTTACATGGATCCTAGTTGCACCCACTCAACAATAGCAACCCGGTCATGTTCTAAGCCTACCAAAAAATGTTGGTTACAAAGTGCCATTATTTGGGGATGATAGACATGTTTCAAATTCATACCTTTTGAGCGGGAAGTTGCACAAACATGTTTAAAGGCACACTTACACAAAAGAATCATTAGTTTTGGTTAAACTTGTGCCCTAAGCCTACACAAAAAATCTCTGGTAGACATTGTCATCGCAAGTTAGAGATAATGCAAATGTCTCAAATCCTAATCCATACCCTCGACTCACTAGTTGATATGCACATATTTAATCCATAGTTATGCATAGTTATCAAATTGGCTTCTCATGGAATAGTTATCAAATTGTGTTCTCGTGGCAAAGCCAATTTAAGTGTTTTCTGAATAAACTGCAATAGTGCTTGTTGTCTCAAGTACATGCATTTTCAAAGGACGGAGATATGATATGCTTATTGTTTTTGAAGTAAATAGAACTGTGCCAGGACTTACAAAGGGGAATAAATAATTGCATGGTGTCTATATCACTTTGACAATACAGAAGATAAAAAATAAATGAGTTTTGGATTAGAGTGCTCCGTTCAGCTATCAAGAGTTACAGTTTAGTTATAAATATTTTGTACACCAGAAACCACTTTTGTACACCAGAAATCCATGTTCTACTAGAAAATCAGGCTAAAACAAGTTCATATGGCTTGTATCTCCGTGTAACACAGGTGTGCATAGATACACATGTGGGTAGCGGGTCTTTTCCCAATTATGTTATGACATATGATTTGTCAAATTAATGTATTTAAGGAATATAAAAAGGCTTACCATCTTGGAGGTGACATGTTTATGAAAGAGCCAACATGCCATGTGTAATGTTGAGTCTCCTTTTATCCCCATCCCGCTCTTCTTTTCATGTTCCATGGTTCCTCATTGTACCCAATCAATAATAGCAAGTAGGTCAGCCAAACGCATACCAAACAAAATTTCGGTACAAACTCTACAAAGCGTCATAATTTGAACATAATAGACGCGTCTTAGTGGGAGTGGTATTTTGTCTCATGACACTACACCAAATTTGATTTTCAGTGACAAACTTGCCTCATGAAAAAAATTAATCGGTCACCAATAGTGCATAATAGGTTTGATATGGACAAGAATGATGAAGTGGCTAGAGATGTGTGCACTGATATCATCCATGGATGTATTCGGCGACACAGATATAGGATGAAGGAGGCGTACTGGAACAAGATTAGAGATCTTACTCCTGAAGCAGCATATTTAAAAAAGCTAGATAATGTAGATGCAGTGAATTGGAAAGATCTTGTCAACATGTGGTTTGATAAGAAATTCCAAGTATGTCATACAAATTTCTTTTACCTACATCTACTGAACTATTTCTTCTCTAATTTATATGAACTCATTCTATGCAAAAACAGATTATGTGTGGTAAGATGCAAGTTAACCGACAAGGTGTCAAGAAGAATCATACAACTGGATCTAGAAGCTTCGTTGCACACTACGAACATCTTGTAAATATTTCTTGTACCCCTTTGACAATCTTCATTTATCCGAAAATACATAATGCATACTAATTTTAATAATATCTTTACTCTTGCAGAGGATTGAAAACGAGCAGCCGGAAACTTCCCCAATTGAATTTTATAGGGTAATTCACACTAACAAGAAAGGCAGCATGACTGAAGAAGCAGAAGGTGCTTATGTAAGAATTATGTAAAGTTTAGTACTATTTGTTCTGAATATGCAACCTAATAAATTCTTCATATGTTTCTCAAATAATGATTTCAATTTTACTGTAGACTGAAATGTTGCTAAGAAAAAATGGGACCACTCCGTGAGGATGAACCACCAAAAACTGATGCACAGATCATAGAAGAAGTGGTCAAGGAAAAGACAACATCAAGAACCAGCACTTTCATAGCACGTTTGGGAGTAGGATCAGGCAACAAGAAAAACTCTGTTTTAACAACACGCATTAGAGAATTAGAAGGAAGACTTGCAGAACAGGAGAACCTGGCAGTAGAGGCAAGTATGAGCTATAAGAATATGATGGAAGCAAGGATGGAAGCATAGGATCTCAAATTTCAGGAGCTGAGATTGAAGCAGCAAGAAGAACTTGCAGCTGTGAAGAGAGTTGAGGAAGAGAAGACGATGGCTCATGAAAAGAGGCAGCAAGAATTTGATGCAATTCTAAGTTTCCTCATAAGGAAGACCCAACAATCATCCCAGGCCAGCCAATAAACAGCACCGCAAACCTGAAGGATTGTTCATCATCAATATTTGCTAGCACCTTTATTTTTCTGTCTTCTTTTCAATTTTTGAGTGTGTTACCAGAATTTCAGTGTGTACAAACTATAGTTTGTGTGCTACTATATTTAATACAATATTATTTGCTTGTCACTTCATTATAAATGTTTCAAAATTCCCGTCAATTTTTTAATTTTGGCAAATTACTGTCATTTATAAATGATAACACAAGTATGGACCCCACTTGTCAGCACTGAGGTGGTCCCACTTTCCATAATCGTCTGGTCCCACTTATCATAACCGTCTAGTCCGACTTGTCATAACCGTCTGGTCCCACTTGTCACACCCATGTGGTCCCACTTGTCATAACCGTCTGGTCCCACTTGTCATAACCATCTGGTCCCACCTGTAAGAACCGTCTGGTCCCAATTGTAAGAACTAGCTGACCCACCTGATAGTTTGCCACGTCACCAGCATTGGACCCACATTATCAGCATTAATGTCAGCGTCATGGGCCCACATGTAAGAAGCCATGTCAGCATTTCTGGACCAATACTAAGCTCCCATTCAATCTAACAATGAAAAATTATCATATTTCCCATGACAATATTAGGTTGTCACATATTATAACAATCATTGACAATCTCTAAATTATCACGGAATATGTTATCTTCGAGCACAAAACTTTGCGTACTGTCATTAGGGATTTTCTATGACAGATATTTAGTGACAAAGCCAATGAAAATAGAAATTTTTCACCTGGCTATTTTCAGTGAAAAATGGTATATTTGACCACAAAAGTGTTTTGTCACTAAAAATACTCTCTCGTGTAGTGTGGAGCATATGCTCCCATTATTTTCAAATGAATTTAGACACATTTTGAAATGTCAAACAAAAAATTAAGAAAAAAACTGTGCATACATCTTCATGTGCTACGTGCCCACAATGTTGTTTTATGAAAAATCTATTTGTCGTGTGACGTGTGTAAAAAAGACAATTCGGTGCTAAAAATAAGGATTTTCACAAGATAAATTTTCTCTTTTTACATAGAACAAAACCAGTTTTTTTCACGAAAGTTGACGAACACACATATATTGTGGAGATGTTGATGTAGGAAGTTATGTCAAAATTTTCAACACTTTGAAATATGTGTTTTTTGTAGAGGGAGCATACACACCTGATATCCCACAAGTATAGGGAATCGTTTGTAGCCTTTTCTATAAGTAAGAGTGTCGAACCCAACGAGGAGCTAAAGGTAGGATAAACATTCTCTAAAGTTCTATCAACCACTGATACAACTCTACGCGCACTAAACGTTTGCAATATCTATGAAATAAAACTACAGTGGTGGCACGAGTTTGAGAGGTGACATTGCACACTACAAGAAATGTGCCATAATATGACGTTTTTTTTATGACTGGAAATCAAAATGTCATAGCTTTATGACGTTCCTAGCTTTGACCGTCCTTGGCCACTCCGGGGGGGCAAAACCCTAGAAAATCGTGACGTTATTGGGCAAAAATGTCATTGGCAATTTAGGTCAAAACGTCATTAGCAAAATTAAGTGGCCTACGACGTTTTTCCAATGCCGATTGCGACAAATCAATAGCGTCATTGGCATTTGGCTCAATACAATGGTATGTGTTTGGCTGCCATGTCATCCATTTTGCCTATGTGTCCCTTTTCGGGTCCCACGCGCCTCACACGTGTCACTGGAAGCAACTGGCTTGAACTAACTGACATGTAGGACCAACTGATACTTGTGGGACAAAGGCGTCTTGTTATTTTTTTTCTCTGTGCCGTCCACCATTTTAATGGGCTGCTGGTGATATCCTCCTCTTTTGGGCTGTCCTCTACTAGGCTGCTGGCTGCTGGCCTACCCCACGGCGGCCCATCCGGGGGTTGAATTGCTGGCCCGACGGCCCATCCGGGGGTTGAATTGCTGGCCCGACGGCCCATCCGGGGTTGGAGTGGCTCCCGATGGAAATAACTGGCAAAAATTGCGCTTGCGGGGACTCGAACCCTCGACCTGGCGCTGCCGCACTACCACTCCCAACTGCTTTGCTACAATAGTGTTGTTGACACAAGTATGGTTGTCCATGTATATAGACATGATAGACTAATCAGTTGTCTTAAAAATCCCTCCGACCAGGTGCATCTAGCTAGGGTTCCTCCTCTGACCAAAATCCCTCCGACCAGGTGCATCTGTTGCATGGCGGCGCAGTTCCAAGCCTGCTCGGGCAGTTCTTCTAGGTCAGGAGTGTCGTCGCGTCGCCGCCGGTGGCCGGGCACGCCCATCCCGTATCGGCAGCGGCCATTCGATTATGAGCCCGCCGACGTATGTGACTGTGGCGAGAAGATGCCGCAATGGATTTCTTGGAGTGATCCGAATCCTGGGAGAAGATACCGGAACTGCAAAATTCGCTCGGTTAGTCTTCGAGCACGCCCCCCCGCCCCCATTCTGAATTTCGCCCGCCGTCTTCTGAAGTTTCTTTTCTACTATGGCTTACTTATCCTCTTTTGTTCTTCATCTGTCAGATTGCTGGTGGAATAGGGTGTAAAGTATTTAAGTGGATTGATGATCCGCTGGATGCACGTCACAAAGAGTTAGTTCGTGATCTGCGTGATGCTGTTTGGGATCGAAATGAAGAAATTGAGAGGCTCCAGGTAGAAATTGAGAGGCTCCAGGAAGAAAAGTTTCTGCTTGCTGCAAGAAAACAGAGCAACCCTGAACCAAAGAAAATGGGAGGCTTCATGGTTTGGGTGCTATCTGTAGCTTTTGTCATCTGTTGTACCTGGGTGATGTGTAGGAACTGAAATTAGGGTGAATTCAGTGATCTGTTGGTCAGGAGGAGAAGAAGCTAGAGTATATGCTAGAGTTATTGTGTTGTAATTCCAACCATTTGTCTGTTCGTGCCACAATGTTTAGTTCCTGAATTTGAACCATGTCTATGTATGTGTGCAATTCTGTTCAGTTGAAAATGTGTTCTGTTGAAAATGAGTTCTGTTGAAAATGTGTAGCAGCTACTTTTGCACGGCGGCGCCGCCCATATATGGTCACCGGCGTCAGCCATGCACGGCGGCGCCGCCCATATATGGTCGCCGGCGTCAGCCATGTATTGAAAAAATTGGGCATGGATTCCCCTAAAAATTGGGCATGGAGTCCCCAAAAAATTGGGCACAAATTCTGGGAACAAATAGCTGACATATTCAACATAAATTCTGGGAATATTGAACATAAAAATTGGGCACAAAATACTGGAACAAATAGCTGACATATTCTGGGAACAAATAGCTGACATATTCAACATAAATTCTGGGAACAAATAGCTGACATATTCAACACAAATTCGGAACAAATAGCTGACAAATTCGGTTAACAAATAGCTGACATATTCAACACAAACTGCTACTCATCTTCTTCGAAAACTTGACGCTTCCTAGTCCTATTTCCTCCATCATCATCATCATCATCCTCATCGCTGCAATATTGGTACATTGTCTGATCAACCTCCTCGATTTCTTCGGGCACAACCTCTTTGCTATGTTTCTTCAGTTTGTCCACAATGACTTTTTCAAGTAGCACACGTTCCTGGTCACTTCTCGTCCTACTCCGTGCAGTGCCTTCTTTTTCTTGCACAGGAACTTGACTGGAATCTTCATCTTGATATGATAGTACAGCAACACCGGGTCCCTGTTCATTTTCTTTTACACTCCATAGATGTCTATGGTGAAATTTCTGCACAACTTGCCATTTTCCTTTCAACTTGGTGTCTGGCACATAAAAGACCTTGGTTGCTTGTGATGTCAGAAGGAAAGGATCAGTCTTGTACCAAAACTTTTCTGTGTTAACACTCTTGAAGTGTCCATCATCGTCGAGCCCGGGTTTCCTACCACCAAGGTCAAACCAGTCACACCGGAAGAGGACAACTGACCGATGGATGCCACCGCTGGAGTTGTATTGCAATCTGATGATGGATTTGAGCTGACCAAAGAAGTCAATGCTGTTGCCATCATGATCTCCCTCAGAAACGATTCCACTATTTTGTGTCTTCCTGTTCTTCTCGCGGTCAACAGTATGGTACCGAACACTGTCAACAACACATGCCGAATATAGTCTCACTCTAAAATCTGGTTTGCACGCCAAAGCATAGAGATCAGGACAGACATCATTTCGCATTTTTCCAATCTGCAAAAAATCAACCGGGGGTGAGTAACACACACAGCAAAATTATATCATGAACTTTTCCAATCTTCAGAAATAAACCAGCTAAAGATCTCACATGAGTCTGAAACCATCTAGCAAAGTTCTTGGCAAGCCATCTATCAACATTGATCTGACCACCTTGTTGGTTCAACTCTTGTTTGCACAGGCTGGAATGGCAACAGAAAATAGATCCTAATTATTATTTGGAGAGGCTGCAATAACCTATCTATATAAGGGGATGAAGAGAAACGTACTCGATGTATGGATCAACCTCAGGGCAACTTCGGAGCACATACCACACCATGTTGTCATAGTCCTCACCAGCAAACACATATTGAGAGGCTCCAATAAATTTCACACCGTGTTTGAAAACAGACACATCACCAATATGTGAATCATCCCGCTCTGGATTTCTGCTTGGACGGTTGAATCTTGTTTCAACATCGTCGAAGTATCTCGAGCAAAATGTCAGGCACTCATCAACAATATATGCTTCAGCAATCGATCCCTCCGGCCTGGCATTGTTCCGGACATAACGCTTCAATGTTAGCAACCTTCTTTCGATTTGGGTACATCCAACCGTAATGCACCGGGCCTCTAAGCCTTGCCTCTTTTGGTAAATGGATGGCCAAATGCAGCGTCACCTCGAAGAAATATGGGGTGAAGATCTTCTCACGTTTGCAAAGAATAACTACGATTTCCTTTTCAAGTCTGTAACGTCTCTCTTCGGTGTTTTGCGGCCTGACTCTCTGAAGAAATTTCCAAGTTCAGCAACCGCTTCATATATGTCTTCATGGATTGTTCCTCGAAGGCCAGCCGGTAAGATCCTTTGAAGCAATATATGACAGTCATGGGTCTTCAGCCCTTGAAGCTTGCACTTATCAGCAGCAACACACTTGGATATGTTAGACGCGTACCCATCTGGAAACCTCACAGCTTTTATGAATTCACAAAAAGCAATTTTTTCTTGTTTACTCATTGTATATCACGCCTGTGGCATCTCAAAAGAGTCAGCTGAAACAGGCTGCAAATGCAAGTCACGTCTTATGCCCATGTCTTCCAAATCAAGCCTTGAATTCACAGTGTCTTTGGTCTTGCCTTGTATGTTCATGAAAGTACCAAGCAAATTGTCACAGATGTTTTTCTCGATGTGCATTACATCGAGATTATGCCTCAGCTTTAGATCTTCCCAGTATGGCAAGTCCCACAAACATGATCTACGGCTCCAACAACGACCGTCCTCAAGTTTCCTTTTCTTCTGAAGCTTGCCTGGTATCACATCTCTAACCCTATCAAGCTGTTGCTTCAGCTCTTCTGGAGTGAATTCCGCTGGCTTCTCACGGCTTTCAGAAGCACCATCGAATTCTTTGCTATTTCTCCAAGGATGGTGCCGAGGTAGCCAACGGCGGTGCCCAATAAAGCAGATTTTGTTCCTTAATTTCTTGGAGCAATTCTCTTTGTCACAACGCACACATGCCTGGTAACCAGCTGTGGCCCTCCACGACAATGTGTGCGGTCTTGCGGATAATCATGAATACACCATAAGATTGCAGCACGGAGATCAAACTTGTCTGAACTATTGGCATCATACGATTTTACACCTTTCCAGAGCTCCTGCAGCTCTTCCATCAAAGGCTCCATGAAGACATCAAAATCTTTTCCCGGAGAGGATGGACCAGGGATTAGCAATGCAAGCATGAAGTTGGACTGATCCATACATGCCCACGGCGGAAGGTTGTATGGCACCACGAATACGAGGCCACATCTTTGTAGGAGTTGCTCATATTCCCGTAGGGATTAAAACCATCCGTGGCAAGTCCAAGCCTTATGTTCCTGGCATCAGCGGCAAAGTCTTTATGAATATTGTCAAAATCCTTCCATGCATCCCCGTCTGCTGGATGACTGAGATCATTCTCCACGTCTTGCCGCTTCAGTTTGTGCCACTGTACTTCCTTTGATTGCTCCTTTGAAAGAAACATTCTTTGCAGCCTTGGAATCAATGGGAAGTGCCTTAGCACCTTCTCTGGGATCTTTCTCCTACCATCAGCATCTTTCCATCTGGAGGCTTTGCACTTGGGGCAATTATTCTCCTTGGCATAATCCTTCCGGAACAATACACAGTTATTCGGGCACACATGGATACTCTCATAACCAAGTCCCAACCTGCCGACTATGCAAAGTGCCTCCTCGTATGACTTTGGTATTGAGCTATTAGGGTATTGCAAGGCCAAAATCAGGAGTATCGCGTTGAATGCAACGTTGCTAATCCGGTAGTACGACTTGGCCTGAAGTAACTTGACTGTGAGTGAAAACCTTGACATTGTACCCCCATCGCTGGCTGCGCGCTTGGCTTCCTCTATCAACTCAGCAAATATAATGTCCTTTCCAGCACCTTGCGGTTCTGAGTTGTACAAATCAGCAAGCAGATCAGGAATTCTATCATCTTCGTAACCATCTTCCTCTTGCAAACCATAATAGTGTGCCTCTGCATCACCTCCACCAGCATGGTGTGCCCCTGCATCACCTCCATGTCCAGCCTCAGGTTCACCTCCATGTCCAGCCTCAGGTTCACCTCCATGTCCATGTCCGGCTTCAGGTGCACCTCCTTGTCCTCCATGTCCAGCTTCAGGTACAGGATGTAATGGTTCTCCATGGAAGACCCATCGGTCATAAGTGCTTGCCATCCCAAAAAGAAGCAAATGAGACTCTACTACATCTAGAGGTTTTGTGCACCGGTTGAGACAGCTACGACATGGGCACAGCACCTGATCAACATTGGCAGCATTCAAGCGAACAAACTGCATAAACTCTGCCACTCCCTTTGTGTGTTCAGGGGAAAGCCTTCTAATTCTTGTTGTAATCCAGCGTCTGTCCATCTGCGGAAGAACAAAATGATGCAATTAGCACACACCTAACTGCATAGCAGTTCCAATTTCAAGCAATGCACAGCAGTTCAATTCGATTTTGTGAACTGATGAAGAAGAACAGATCGAGAGGGGAGAGATGAGAGGGGTGCAGACCGGGAGATGCGGAGGGGCTCGTCCTGGAGAGGGCGAGGGGCTCGTCCTGGAGAGGGCGAGGGGCTCGTCGTCGGCGAGGCAGATGGACAGCAGATCCCTTGCTCGGACGCAGCGCCGGCACAACCACCACCGCCGTCACCTCGGACTCGGTACTTTAGTCCTAGTAACAGCACATATTGGATCACAGAGATTCGATATTGTGAACTGATGAAGAAGAACAGATTGAGAGGGGAGAGGTGAGAGGGGTGCAGACCGGGAGATGCGGAGGGGCTCGTCGTCGGAGAGGGCCGGGGCTCGTCGTCGGAGAGGGACGGGGCTCGTCGTCAGAGAGGGACGGGGCCGCCACCGCCGCCACCGCCGCCGCCGCCGCCGCTCGTCGTCGGAGATTCGAATTTCTGCTAGGTTATCGGAGGGAGTTGGATTCGGAAGGGATATTTGGGCTTCTCCTGGGCGCCAAAAAAAAATCAAAAAGAGTGAGGGCTGGGACTCGAACCCAGCACCTCTAGATGTGTCAACGTGCCAGTTAACCAGTGGAGCTATTGGAGAGATCTTGTCAGCTTACCATCCTTTATCCTTTACATAGTGGAACTAAGGCAACTTTTTTTTTATAGTTATGGATATGATCTTGTTACATAATCTATCAGAGGGGATACTGATTTAGGACAACAGTTAATTTGTACAGGAGCATTAGCTAAGCAACAGGCTAATATATGACTAATAATTAATTATGGCTAGCAAACTATATATATCTATATATACTCCAGCATATATGGACCACCAAAAGGACATTATATTACACATATATAGTGCCAGCCTTGAGCTCAATAACATAGTACCAAAAGGACACGTTAATTATAGATACTACCGAGGAGGTTCAACGCTCATTTACTTGAGCACATTACATAGACCAACAGGCCATTAGATAGTACCAGATCGATCGATAAGAGGTTCAACGCTCATATTACTTGAGCTCATACACACATATATATAGTACTACTAGCTTAATTAGAGAGGTTCAGCCTGCTAGCTCATTTCTCGAGCTTCCTAACATACAACTTGAGACCGCCCCGGGCACGAATGCGGAACCAAAACACAAAGATATCATTTGCCTTCATCTTGCTCTTCCACACCACAGCACTCCAGTTTGTTGTGATCACTGCACCGTCAAACTTCCCTTTGCCCTGGAAAATCCTCACTTTCACACCATGTCTCTCACTGTAAGAGACAAGAAAGTCATTATCTGGAAGCTGCATATTCGTCGAGATGTACTTCTTGGTAAACTTCCGGTTGAAGTACTGCAGATTATAAGATGCAAAACTTCGTTCAGATGAAGTAATTGTCAACATATAAAGATGCAAAAACATCCTTGATCGAGATGGAGTAATTATATTTACCATTCTGGAACAGCCTTCCACGGTACTTGCACTCTTTATAGTGCACACATAAAAAGGAATTGCGGGGCGCTTTTGGTCAACAAGATATCTCAGGGTATCAACTTGTGTAGGATTCATTTCCACTAGATTGGGATACATGCAAAAGTCATCCCATTCCTCACCTGCCTCTATCCTGGGACCTACATATATAAGGAAACCAGGGAATAAGGCCTAGTTTAAAGTTTTCCTAAAATTGAAGTATATCAAACCAACAGTATTTATAGAAACTGAAGTATTCCTTGAATGCTACAAATTGACTAGCTATTATGCCAAACCGAGACTAATTAAGCATTTGACCTATATCCTGCATCTATAACTACTATATATATATTTTACCTCGACGAGTCAGATGGACATCAGCAGGAGGAGGAGGAGCAACTTCCTCATGCTCAGCTGCACAATCCATTGCTGCAGCATCATCAGCTTTCTCTTGCTTGACGTGAACCCTATCTAGAGCACCATCCTCACCTTCGGAGGATGAGCTGATGTCGATGGTCTCAACGGCCTTCTTGGATGGGACCAAAATGGCAACTTCATAGTCATAGGGGTCCATGGTGTCGACCTAATAACAAGCAGTGAACAATTTGAGAACTATGAAACTATTAATTACACATTAATTAAAACTAAGTTGGGATGTTTAGGTTCAGATTGACATTCGCACTAGCAGCACTAGCACATGTTTTGAATCAATCTAAACCAGGAAAATCTACTCTAGCACTAGAATCTACTTTGAATCGATCAAACCCTAGGAAAATCGCCGCTCGGACAAAAAAACCCCAATTAAAATCCCCCGAGATTAAGTACGGCAAACCCTAGAAAATCCCCGCAGATGCCCCAAATTAACACGAGCTTCGGCCGACGGAGGCAGTGGAGCTTCGGCCGACGGAGCTTGACGGAGCTGCTTGACGGAGCTTTGGCCGACGGAGTTGGGAGAGGAAGAGGCGGCAGTGGCGGCTGGGTGAGAGAGAGTGAGACAGGGGAGAAAGTTGCTTTTGGTATAGGACATTTTGGGGTGGGTGGGGCAAAATGGCACCCACTGACGTGTGGGGCCATCTAGCAGTAGATACCACTGGGTTGGGCCATTTCCGGTAATTTTATGTGGATTAGGGGCCAGCAGATAAAATGGAACCCTCATTCTCTGTTTTTACTAATTATAATAAATCAGAAATTCCCTCCTCCGCCTCTCCGCTTCTTGACGGTTCCACTCCGCTTCTTGCCGGTTCCACTCCCACTAGACGGAAAACCCTCCTCCGCGCCAAGACGCTTCTGCCTCGCCGCTTCTGCCTCCTCCGCCGCTTCCTCCTCCACCGCTTCTGCCTCCTCCGCGCCATGGACGCTGCTTCTTCTTCCTCTTCCTCTGTTCCGCAACCGCTTCTGCCTCCTCCGCCATCAGCAATGCAGGCCATTACTCAGATCAGGACCTTCACCATCCATGGCGGCAAGGAGATCGATGTTGTCTACACAAACGAGGAGGAGACGATGAGCAAGTACCTGAAGATGTACGCGCAGTGGTATGCGGAAGAAGAAGAGAAGAAGTTTGTAGGATTGGATCTCGAGTACACTCGGGAGGACCCCAACCACGAAGAAGACAACTACCTCGCCGTCGCTCAACTGTGCATGAGGAACCACGTCCTCGTCTGCCACTTTTCCTGGTTTGTAGACCTTAATCTTGCTCTGATTTACTTAATCTTGCTCTAATTTTGTTAATCTTGCTCAGATTTTAGTTAATCGCTAGTGCATGATGAACCAAGTCACCCTCGAGTGCTCTGTTTTAGTTAATCTTGATCTGTTTTAGTTAATCTCGAGTGCAACAAATTAAACTACAAACCGTGCTAGCTGCAAAACTAGTTTTGTTTCTGTGTTTTGTGTAACAAAAGCCACAAAGCATGGTGTGCTGATCTTGCAGATTGAATCTATCCATATGCTCATCTAGCATGTACTGGATTTCATTATACCAAATTAATTATCACAAAGCAAATTTCCGGAGTCCTGATCTTGCATTTAATAGACTTTTGTTAGTTTCAAAATTATATGATGCAAAATGATATTTCAATGACTAAAAAATTTGCACTTGCACATTTCATAAAAGTGTTGGTCATGCATTCTTTTAGTACCAAATGGATTATGACTAGATAATTTTCAGACTCTTGATCATGCACTTACTAAACTTATGTCAATTTTATTCAAGTTATGAGATTGCATAGACTAAACATTCGTATTCCCAAATTTTATTCAAGTGTTGATCTCGCAAGTACTAAATTTTTGTATCAAATTGAATCTATCCATATGCTCATCTAGCATGTACTGGATTTCATTATACCAAATTAATTATGACAAGCAAATTTCCGGAGTCTTGATCTTGCATTTAATAGAATTTTGTTAGTTTCAAAATTATATGATGCAAAATGAAATTTCAATGACTAAACAATTGCACTTACACATTTCATAAAAGTGTTGTTCATGCATTCTATTAGTACCAAATGAATTATGACTAGATAATTTTCAGACTGTTGATCATGAACTTACTAAACTTATGTAGTTTCAAATTTTATATTCAAGCTATGAGATTGCATATAGGCTAGCTTCGTAGTCCCAAATTTTATTCAAGTGTTGATCTCGCAAGTACTAAATTTTTGCTTTCAGGACCAACGGGGAATGTCCGGCGCTGCGCTCATTCCTTCAAGATCAAGGAATTGTGTTCTGCAGCGTTGACAAGAGAGCAGATTTTATAAAGTTATATTACGAGAAGATTATAATTCCTAGGGAGAACTGGATCGATATCCAGGAAATTGTCAACGTCAAAGGTCTCAACGAGAGAGGAAAATTAATGAGGGATGGAATGGCTAGTCTTGCAACTAGCATCATCGACGAGTCGTACAGCCAGATGAAGAGCAAATTCCCTCCAGAGAGGCACAATTACTGGGAAGAGCAGCCGTTGTCTGATTTAAACCTGGAGTATGCAGTTAAAGATGCTTACGTGAGCTACCAGCTCTACGTTAAGATATGGTTCTTCCTGCGTTACCTTGTGTTTTGCCCCGGTTGCAAGAAGGAAGACGAGCTGAGGGGACGTCTGTGTCACAAATGCAAGGCAGCAGAGATCGAAGCTGAACATGCACAGAGAAATGCTGCAGCTGAAATAGCAAGGTTAAATGCTGAACTTGCAAGCGCGCTGGCTGAACTAGCAATCTTGAAGGCACCAGCTTCCTGCAGCGACAACACCCAGCAGACAAGTCCCCCTCATGGCAAACGGACGAAGATGAATGATGAGCAGTGGCTGGAGCGTAGTGATGCGCCGAAGAGTAGTGATTATTGGCAGAACCTGAGGAAGAAGTCGTGGACTGGTGCTAATCAGAAGAGTGATGATCCGTGGACGACGGAGATGAGTGATCAGCAGAGCCCGAAGAGTGATAATCCGTGGCTGACGAAGCCAGGCAATTACTAACGACTTCTCCAAGATCCATGCCTAGTTAATTATTTGTATTTGCTTGTCAAGAAACTTTGCTTCTATCGTCTCTTTGTTTATGAGGCACAGCTCGGGGTAGACTTGTATAGGATCTCCCCATTAGGTAGGATCATAGGATCAACTTAGAGAAATCATACTTTTCCTGATGTGAATAGTACTTGTCGGATCTGGTTGAATATTCACACCCAGATTTATCTTTTTTGTTTCTCTAAGTGTATGTCGAATTTGAATTTGAAGTTACATGTACATCTCCATAATATATGTGTATGCCTCAAGTTTCACGAGAAATCTAGGGGGGTAGACCCGCCGGGGCACACGTTCCGCTGTTTTGGGGGAAGGAGTAGGACACCGACCGCCTCAGCACCGGAACCCCACCAAATCTTGCATGTGGACCTATGATATGTGTTAAAGTGTGGTGCAAGGTCTAATGGTGCAAAAGTAGCTCCCCTAAACCCTAAACCCTAAACTGGGGAGGCTTCGAGCACTAAAACCCCTCTAAAACCCTAAACCACGACACCGGAGCTGCAGAACCATGCATCATAAACCCTAACCCTAACCCTATACCCTAAACATATACCTAACCATAAATACTTACCTTTAACCTAAACCCTAGCCCTACCCCTAAACCCTAGCCCTAACCCTACACCAAACCCTAACCGGTAGATCGTGCACACCCTCGATCGTGTGATAATGGCTCTAGCTGCGGGTATATGTGCCAAAGGGTCCCAATCTTGGTTCTCCATGTGTATATGTCCTAAACAAACCTAAAAGAATGAAAAGTTACATTGGTGCACCCTCGCACGGAGAAATCTAGGGGGGCAGACCTGCCGGGGCACACGTTCCGCTGTTTTGGGGGAAGGAGTAGGAAACGGCCCGTTTCACCACATAGTTTGTCGGAACGAGGCCATATTTGGCACGTGCGTGGACCTTAGGATGGGAAGCAAGGCCCGTGTCGCGGATTTCCAATCCGAACCACGGGCGACGGTTTTTCCATTTTCGGGGTGCGGAAGGGCTTTTTTGTGAAGGGGCTACATGGTGCGCATTTTAGTATTGCGCGAGACCTCCGCGCAGCGGTAGGATAGCTCCTACGCACCCCCGAGCACGTGCCGGATGCGCGCGGTTGCCATCTGGGAATCCCTCCCGCTTCCTGCGGTGTCCCGCCGAATCCGCTGGAAACTGACCGGATCTGAACTGGGGCCACACTTTCCTTTGCTCAATAAATGGAGGGAAAAATGTTTTTAGGTCTAGGATGCGTCATTTTATGTGCTAAATGTTTTCCGTTTCGCGCGTTGGCAGACGGGTGCACGCGCGCTCCCGGTACGGCCATACCGCATGTCCCGACGGCCCCGTTTTGCGCAGTTGGCATATTAAACGGAGCCAAAAAATCGAGCGGAGCCGCGTGGCATCATTTTATGTGTCCTGGTAACCACTTCAAAAGACGGAATTGGGATACGGCAATTATCTTGAAAAACCCTTCACGAATAGGGCTATCACGTCCGGAGTTCTATGGCTTTTAGGGGAAATGAGTAGGAAACGGCCCGTTTCACCACATAGTTTGTCGGAACGAGGCCATATTTGGCACGTGCGTGGACCTTAGGATGGGAAGCAAGGCCCGTGTCGCGGATTTCCAATCCGAACCACGGGCGATGGTTTTTCCATTTTCGGGGTGCCGGAAGGGCTTTTTTTGTGAAGGGGCTACATGGTGCGCATTTTAGTATTGCGCGAGACCTCCGCGCAGCGGTAGGATACCTCCTACGCACCACCTATCACATGCCGTATGCGCGCGGTAGCCATCTGGGAATCCCTCCCGCTTCCTGCGGTGTCCCGCCGAATCCGCTGGAAACTGACCGGATCTGAACTGGGGCCACACTTTCCTTTGCTCAATAAATGGAGGGAAAAATGTTTTTAGGTCTAGGACGCGTCATTTTATGTGCTAAATGTTTTCCGTTTCGCGCGTTGGCGGACGGGTGCACGCGCGCTCCTGGTACGGCCATACCGCATGTCCCGACGGCCCCGTTTTGCGCAGTTGGCAAATTAAACGGAGCCAAAAAATCGAGCGGAGCCGCGTGGCGTCATTTTATGTGTCCTGGTAACCACTTCAAAAGACGGAATTGGGATACGGCAATTATCTTGAAAAACCCTTCACGAATAGGGCTATCACGTCCGGAGTTCTATGGCTTTTAGGGGAAATGAGTAGGAAACGGCCCGTTTCACCACATAGTTTGTCGGAACGAGGCCATATTTGGCACGTGCGTGGACCTTAGGATGGGAAGCAAGGCCCGTGTCGCGGATTTCCAATCCGAACCACGGGCGACGGTTTTTCCATTTTCGGGGTGTCGGAAGGGCTTTTTTTTGTGAAGGGGCTACATGGTGCGCATTTTAGTATTGCGCGAGACCTCCGCGCAGCGGTAGGATAACTTCTACGCACCACCTATCACATGCCGTATGCGCGCGGTAGCCATCTGGGAATCCCTCCCGCTTCCTGCGGTGTCCCGCCGAATCCGCTGGAAACTGACCGGATCTGAACTGGGGCCACACTTTCCTTTGCTCAATAAATGGAGGGAAAAATGTTTTTAGGTCTAGGACGTGTCATTTTATGTGCTAAATGTTTTCCGTTTCGCGCGTTGGCGGACGGGTGCACGCGCGCTCCCGGTACAGCCATACCGCATGTCCCGACGGCCCCGTTTTGCGCAGTTGGCATATTAAACGGAGCCAAAAAATCGAACGGAGCCGCGTGGCGTCATTTTATGTGTCCTGGTAACCACTTCAAAAGACGGAATTGGGATACGGCAATTATCTTGAAAAACCCTTCACGAATAGGGCTATCACGTCCGGAGTTCTATGGCTTTTAGGGGAAATGAGTAGGAAACGGCCCGTTTCACCACATAGTTTGTCGGAACGAGGCCATATTTGGTACGTGCGTGGACCTTAGGATGGGAAGCAAGGCCCGTGTCGCGGATTTCCAATCCGAACCACGGGCGACGGTTTTTCCATTTTCGGGGTGCCGGAAGGGCTTTTTTTGTGAAGGGGCTACATGGTGCGCATTTTAGTATTGCGCGAGACCTCCGCGCAGCGGTAGGATACCTCCTACGCACCACCTATCACATGCCGTATGTGCACGGTAGCCATCTGGGAATCCCTCCCGCTTCCTGCGGTGTCCCGCCGAATCCGCTGGAAACTGACCGGATCTGAACTGGGGCCACACTTTCCTTTGCTCAATAAATGGAGGGAAAAATGTTTTTAGGTCTAGGACGCGTCATTTTATGTGCTAAATGTTTTCCGTTTCGCGCTTTGGCGGACGGGTGCACGCGCGCTCCCGGTACGGCCATACCGCATGTCCCGACGGCCCCATTTTGCGCAGTTGGCAAATTAAACGGAGCCAAAAAATCGAGCGGAGCCGCGTGGCGTCATTTTATGTGTCCTGGTAACCACTTCAAAAGACGGAATTGGGATACGGCAATTATCTTGAAAAACCCTTCACGAATAGGGCTATCACGTCCGGAGTTCTATGGCTTTTAGGGGAAATGAGTAGGAAACGGCCCGTTTCACCACATAGTTTGTCGGAACGAGGCCATATTTGGCACGTGCGTGGACCTTAGGATGGGAAGCAAGGCCCGTGTCGCGGATTTCCAATCCGAACCACGGGCGATGGTTTTTCCATTTTCGGGGTGCCGGAAGGGCTTTTTTTTGTGAAGGGGCTACATGGTGCGCATTTTAGTATTGCGCGAGACCTCCGCGCAGCGGTAGGATACCTCCTACGCACCACCTATCACATGCCGTATGCGCGCGGTAGCCATCTGGGAATCCCTCTCGCTTCCTGCGGTGTCCCGCCGAATCCGCTGGAAACTGACCGGATCTGAACTGGGGCCACACTTTCCTTTGCTCAATAAATGGAGGGAAAAATGTTTTTAGGTCTAGGACGCGTCATTTTATGTGCTAAATGTTTTCCGTTTCACGCGTTGGCGGACGGGTGCACGCGCGCTCCCGGTACGGCCATACCGCATGTCCCGATGGCCCCGTTTTGCGCAGTTGGCAAATTAAACGGAGCCAAAAAATCGAGCGGAGCCACGTGGCGTCATTTTATGTGTCCTGGTAACCACTTCAAAAGACGGAATTGGGATACGGCAATTATCTTGAAAAACCCTTCACGAATAGGGCTATCACGTCCGGAGTTCTATGGCTTTTAGGGGAAATGAGTAGGAAACGGCCCGTTTCACCACATCGTTTGTCGGAACGAGGCCATATTTGGCACGTGCGTGGACCTTAGGATGGGAAGCAAGGCCCATGTCGCGGATTTCCAATCCGAACCACGGGCGACGGTTTTTCCATTTTCGGGGTGCCGGAAGGGCTTTTTTTTGTGAAGGGGCTACATGGTGCGCATTTTAGTATTGCGCGAGACCTCCGCGCAGCGGTAGGATACCTCCTACGCACCACCTATCACATGCCGTATGCGCGCGGTAGCCATCTGGGAATCCCTCCCGCTTCCTGCGGTGTCCCGCCGAATCCGCTGGAAACTGACCGGATCTGAACTGGGGCCACACTTTCCTTCGCTCAATAAATGGAGGGAAAAATGTTTTTAGGTCTAGGACGCGTCATTTTATGTGCTAAATGTTTTCCGTTTCGCGCGTTGGCGGACGGGTGCACGCGCGCGCCCGGTACGTCCATACCGCATGTCCCGGCGGCCCCGTTTTGCGCAGTTGGCAAAGCAAACGGAGCCAAAAAATCGAGCGGAGCCGCGTGGCATCATTTTATGTGTCCTAGTAACCACTGCAAAAGACGGAACTGGGATACGGCAATTATCTTGGAGAACCCTTCACGAACAGGGCTATCTCGTCCGGAGTTCTATGGCTTTTAGGGGAAATGAGTAGGAAACGGCCCGTTTCACCACATAGTTTGTCGGAACGAGGCCATATTTGGCACGTGCGTGGACCTTAGGATGGGAAGCAAGGCCCGTGTCGCGGATTTCCAATCCGAACCACGGGCGACGGTTTTTCCATTTTCGGGGTGCCAGAAGGGCTTTTTTTTGTGAAGGGGCTACATGGTGCGCATTTTAGTATTGCGCGAGACCTCCGCGCAGCGGTAGGATACCTCCTACGCACCACCTATCACATGCCGTATGCGCGCGGTAGCCATCTGGGAATCCCTCCCGCTTCTGCGGTGTCCCGCCGAATCACCTCGGAAACCGACCGGATCTGAACTGGGGCCACACTTTCCTTTGCTCAATAAATGGAGGAAAAATGTTTTTAGGTCTAGGACGCGTCATTTTATGTGCTAAATGTTTTCCGTTTCGCGCGTTGGCGGACGGGTGCACGCGCGCTCGGTACGGCCATACCGCATGTCCCGACGGCCCCGTTTTGCGCAGTTGGCAAATTAAACGGAGCCAAAAATCGAGCGGAGCAGCGTGGCGTCATTTTATGTGTCCTGGTAACCACTTCAAAAGACGGAATTGGGATACGGCAATTATCTTGAAAAACCCTTCACGAATAGGGCTATCACGTCCGGAGTTCTATGGCTTTTAGGGGAAATGAGTAGGAAACGGCCCGTTTCACCACATAGTTTGTCGGAACGAGGCCATATTTGGCACGTGCGTGGACCTTAGGATGGAAAGCAAGGCCCGTGTCGCGGATTTCCAATCCGAACCACGGGCGACGGTTTTTCCATTTTCGGGGTGCCGGAAGGGCTTTTTTTTGTGAAGGGGCTACAAGGTGCGCATTTTAGTATTGCGCGAGACCTCCGCGCAGCGGTAGGATACCTCCTACGCACCACCTATCACATGCCGTATGCGCGCGGTAGCCATCTGGGAATCCCTCCCGCTTCCTGCGGTGTCCCGCCGAATCCGCTGGAAACTGACCGGATCTGAACTGGGGCCACACTTTCCTTTGCTCAATAAATGGAGGGAAAAATGTTTTTAGGTCTAGGACGCGTCATTTTATGTGCTAAATGTTTTCCGTTTCGCGCGTTGGCGGACGGGTGCACGCGCGCTCCCGGTACGGCCATACCGCATGTCCCGACGGCCCCGTTTTGCGCAGTTGGCAAATTAAACGGAGCCAAAAAATCGAGCGGAGCCGCGTGGCGTCATTTTATGTGTCCTGGTAACCACTTCAAAAGACGGAATTGGGATACGGCAATTATCTTGAAAAACCCTTCACGAATAGGGCTATCACGTCCGGAGTTCTATGGCTTTTAGGGGAAATGAGTAGGAAACGGCCCGTTTCACCACATAGTTTGTCAGAACGAGGCCATATTTGGCACGTGCGTGGACCTTAGGATGGGAAGCAAGGCCCGTGTCGCGGATTTCCAATCCGAACCACGGGCGACGGTTTTTCCATTTTCGGGTCTTGGGAAGGGCTTTTTTTGTGAAGGGGCTACATGGTGCGCATTTTAGGATTGCGATAGACATCCGCGCAGCGTTAGTATACATCATACGCACCACCTATCACATGCCGTATGCGCGCGGTAGCCATCTCTGGGAATCCCTCCCGCTTCTGCGGTGTCCCGCCGAATCCGGCTGGAAAGCGACCGGGAGGATTTGAACTGGGCCACACTTTCCTTGGCTCAATTTATGGAGGGAATCATTTTTTTTGGTCTAGGTCGCGTCATTTTATGTGCTAAATGTTTTCCGTTTCGCGCGTTGGCGGACGGGTGCATGCGCGCGCCCGGTACGGCGATACCGCATGTCCCGGCGGCCCCGTTTTGCGCAGTTGGCAAATTAAACGGAGCCAAAAAATCGAGCAGAGATGACATTCTAGCTAGGAGAATCCTTCACGATCGAACTGCCACGTTTGGAATCTTGATGTATATAGAATGGGATAAAGCTTGCATATGCCTTATGATAAGCATATAATTAGTGTGTGCAAGAGACATATATTATTTGACCTAATTAACCAAACATTTTCTGATTTTTTTTATATAATTTAATTATTAAGGATTCTAGGAGTTTCATATATCCCTATATTATTATCATTAAAGGAATGAAGGTGACACACGTTTAATTACATGATATTCTGTTTTTAAAAATATTTTAACCTACACCAAATTATATGCATTATTGCGCATTTAATTATTATTGTTTTGCACAAAAAAGCCCCAAAAATTCCCTCCAAAACCCCAAAACCCCAAAACCCTCCAAAACCCCAAAACTCTCCCGCCCAGCTTCTCCCGCCAGCTCCAGCGAAATGTTTTGAATCCGCCCGCCACTAACCTAAGCTGGAAAGGAGGGCAAATGTCCGAAACGCCACTAACCTAAGCTGGAAAGGAGGGACATTTCAGTCAAATCCCGTACGAGCTCCCTCAATTCCCCTCCCACTCCGGTGCGATACGAACCCCAATTCCCCTCCCACTCCGCTCATCCCACCCGCCGACGGCCACCGACGAGCGGCGCTCCGACGAGCGGACGAGCGGAGAGCTACCCGCCGACGACGGCCGCGCGTGCGTAGACGCTCGCCACAAGATCTTCAGGCGAGTTCCCTCCTCAACCCGACCCCTCGCCCCCACTTCTATGGCCTTTTCTTGGCCTGCTTAGGGTTTCGTCGGCCATGGCTAGGGTTACGGTTTGCTTGGCATGGCATGGTTAGGGTTAGGGATTTCGTGGCATGGCTTCTTTCCTTGGCTTGTCCAGGGTTAGGGTTGCTCGGCCTGTCATGGTTCTTGCTGCAACCAGTCCATGGTTGCTTCGGATCTTGCTTGGCATGTTCTTGCAGCAACCAGTCGATGATTGCTGCGGATCTTGCCTGGCTCAGGCTCTGTAGATTTTAGATTTGGTTTTCTGCAGTACCTATATGATTACCTGCTGCCGATCTTGCTTGCTATATGCAAGCAGTCCATGTTTGCTTCGGATCTTGATTGGCATGTGTCTTGCTGCAACCAGTCGATGATTGCTGCGGATCTTGCTTGGCTCAGGCTCTGTAGAATTTAGATCTGGTTTACTGCAGTCCCTATATGATTACCTGCTGCCGATCTTGCTTGCTGTATCCAACCAATCAATTAGTGATGCGGATCTTGCCTCGCGTGGGTCTCGCTGCAACCAGTCCATGATTGTTGGGGGATTTTACTTGGCTTGGGCTCTGTAGATTGTACATCTAGTTTACTGCAGTCCATATATGATTAGCTGCTACAGATCTTTCTTGCTGCAACTAGTACATAATATGATTACCTGCTGCGGATCTTGCTTGGTACAGATCTTTACCAAGGCATGCCCTTTTATATTTCGTCGATGAACATTTATATTGCCCTTTTATCCTGTGTTGATGAAACTTCTCCCAAACAAAGTTTGGGAGCCCTGTTTATCTGTACATGCCTACAGCTTTTTCTGTGTACATGTCTATTGTTGTATGAAGGGATATGTCTAATGATTATAACTTTGTTATCTTCTTAGGTAATACTATCAAGGTCTGACCTACTTCAAGGAGCAAGGTGAACCAGGTGATTGTTGATCCACATGAACCTATGTTGCTTGGTTCTTTAATTGCATCCATATGTTGTATCTGCTGTCACTAATTGTTATTCTTTTCGTGCCAGCACATATCCAACCCATCAACATCAGGCATGGCAAAGACTGGGAAGAAGCAGCTGGCTGGTATGCGGCTTCATCCTAACATCATTGTGTCTAATTGATGCTTTTAATCGGGTGCTGGGGTTTTTTGGCTCTGTCTGAATATTTCTGTACCCTAGGATTAAATGAAACTAAAAGTTGAAAATTGCTATGATTAAACAATTTACCTTAGTTGTTCGAGTTGGCTTGCTTCTATGCATTTCAACCATCAATCTAATGGTTACATATTTTTCTCATACATGTAAAGAAGCGCCCCTCACCGAGATAGAGAAGGACAGGGCTAGGACAATGATGCGGAACAACCGTGTCTTACAATCCCTGGGTATCCCCGCTGTAGTGTCAATTTTTAGGAAGTCACATGGTGGTCGAGGTGGAGGTCGTTCCACACTTTCAAATGATGAGTCATCTGCCATAACACAAGGCGAGAGCTCAGATTATCATCCGAGCAATGACCAATTGGTTGACCAGGAGGATGGGGAGGTTGAAGGGAGTATAGGGGAACACATTGAGAAGGTGCATTCTGCTTATCATCTTTGGAGCGCTGGCATTATTTGTATCTGTTTTCTTATTTCTGTTTTGCTATAACCTGTGATGTAATGCCATTTTGTTTTGCTATTTTTGCGAGGCATTGAAGGATCCCAAGAGTAGAAAGAAAAAGGCTTCTGTTAGAAAGACAAGCCCAGGGAGGAGGAGTAAGAGGTTGCAAAAGGAACAAAGTTCAATGCCTCCTGTTAGAGTGTTTGCTGATGCTCCAGGAGGGAGAAAGAGGCATCTGGAACCTGTTGCTGAAGTTCCTTCCAAAAGAGTCACCAGGAGGACATCAAGTGAAGCGTCTGCAATCAACAATGAAGATACTCCGCCCCGCAACAATCGCAGTAGCTCACCGCAGATTGATGAAAGGATCGATGAAGCAAGCACTGTTCGCAGGGACACAGGTCCTACTGCATCTGATGTCATGGTCCATCAGCACTTTGATTCTGATGGTTTTCTTGATCCTGAGGATGATGAAGGCAAGTTTTTGTTGGACAGCTGTCCACACTATCTACTGCCTTTTTTGTTTATCTTTATAAACTCTTTTGGTTGTGGGTGCTGCTTTCTGACATGATCTTTGTATGTATGCTATTCAGGTGGAACCACTGCTGCAGGTGGCCGTAAAAGGAAGGGCACCGGGCTGGAGCGGATTTGCAAGGGGATGGGAGTCAAGCTTACCATTGAGATTCCTCCAGGGCTGAAACGTCTGAGAAGCCTTTGCCTGCTGCCAAGTTTGCATCGGAGGGTGGAATGCTTGCAAGAGGCCAGATGCCGCTCCTTCCGCATTTCAAGTTGTACAAGAGGGATGAGAATTTGTTGGCCGACTTCGTTGGAAAGATGGGGGTAATCTTCTTCATCACCAGTTCATTTGTTAGATGATAGGAGTGCTTGCTTGATTGTTCATAGTTCATGATAACTAACCTCGTCCTTGCCCTTGTTTGCTTTGTAGGCAAATTTCAACATGGACCGCGAGTCGGAAGACATCGAGAAGGCTTGCTATGACGATCTGCGGAAAGTGTCGAAGAACAGGCGCTACATCCTGAAAAGGGACTACTTCGACAAAGTACCAGCAAATGAAGTCAGCATCAAGTCCCTGTTCAGGATGTCTCGGATGAAGAATGAGAAGCTCTAACTGCTCTGTGGGTAACCCCAAGACACAGGGTATGTTCTTTGCTTCAGTTGCAGTCATTAGTGCTTGCATGGTAGACATGATGCTCATCGTTATAGTGTGCACATTGCTGAATATCATGATTGTGCCCTTCTGCAGAACACATGTACCAAGAACAAGGACAGTCGTGCTGCGGTCAAATTTGGCCAAAAGACTGGCTCTCGTAGCTATGCTGCTCATCTGTATGCAACTGTAAGAACACTCTTACAGAATTTCCTTTTGCATCTTACTCTTGTCTCCACAAGCTTATGTTCTGATTCTTGGTGAACATCATTTCCAGAGGGAGGAGCGCAGAGGTGAAGAGCTAGATGCAGTCGACATCTTTAAGGCGACCCATCACAGCAAGAAGGATGGTTTCTCTGAGGAAGCTCTAGCTGCAATAGTAAGTGACTTGTTCATTTCACTTTTGTGAACCATTCTTGGACTCGCGTTTCCTGAATTGATGAATCTTTTGGAAATGGATCTCGGGCTGATATGGAAGCTGAGATGGCTATTCCTGTGCCAGAAGGTGCACCGCCAAGGTCTGCAGTCGCTGTTGTTGCAAAGGTTCTTAGCAAGGAAGCCAAGCACAGCACTTTCCTGAAGAATGCTGGACTTCAGCCCAGTTCCACTGTCAAGCTCAACAAGCCCACCGCAGCTGCTGTATCGGCGCATGTTCATGACCTGGAAGCACAGCTGAAGAGGTCCCAGGAGGAAGCTGAACAGATGAAGCAGCAGTTTGCTGCCATCATGGAAGAAGCTGCTGCCCAGAAGGAGAAGCAAGCGGCAAATGAAGCCGCACAAGCTCAGCGTGACAAGGACTACATGGAGCTCCTCAAGCGGACTGAGGAAAGTGATAGGAGGCTTGCTCACATGATGTCCATCTTCGGAGCATCTGCGAATTAGCTCCTGCTGCTGGTCGTATCCCTTTTTTGTGTCCCGCCATGGAACTTGGTCATATCCTGGCAGCGTGACAATAACTTGGTCATATCTGTGAACTTCTTACTGTGAATCTGTGAACTTTCTTGACATGTTGGTGAATCTGTGAACCTGGTCATTTTGCTGCTGTCACTCTGCTGTGAAATTTGCAGATTTGAAATGTTGTCTTTTATATTTTGCTGTTGAATTTCCTAATTTAATATATGCACTGTTGGGCTATTGTGGGCTCTTAAAAGGCCAAGGCCCAAAGTAGCCTAGAAATATATGGGCTCTTAAAAGGCTAGAGCCCAACAAATAATTAATTGCATTTTCGAAAAATGGGAGTTGAAAAGGCCAAAAAAGGCCGAAGCCCAAAAAACTTGCAGGACCGTAAAAAGGCCAAAGCCCATAACTTTTATGGACCCAAAAAGGCCAAGGCCCAATATCTTTATGGACCCCAAAAAGGCTGTGGCCCAAAACCTTTGTGGACCCTATAAAGGCCTAGGCCCAAAATCTTAATGGACCCTAAAAGGCCAAGGCCCAAAACCATATTGGACCCTAAAAAGGCCAAGGCCCAAAACTGTAATGGGTCCTAAAAAGGCCACGGCCCAAAACTGTAATGGGTCCTAAAAAGGCCACGGCCCAAAACTGTAATGGGTCCTAAAAAGGCCACGGCCCAATGGAAATTGGCCCAGGCCCAGTAAGTACAGCAGCTAAAAAGGCCGTTGAAAAAAAAATAAGCTAAAAAGGCCGAGGTAATTGGGCCAGTTACGGGCCAAGGCCCAACAAAGCCAAAAAAAAATAATCAGAACTAATGGGCTCAGCCCACATAAGGAGCTGAATGGACCGGGCTGAATTCAAATAACGACGTTTCTAATTCGTCACAATTTTGCCACGTCGGATTGCCACGCTGGACTCGGGGGCAGGTGCCCATGACGTTTTGGGAACGTCATGCAGTCAGTGACATTTTAAAACGTCACAAAGCTCTACGACGTTTTCAAGTGGAACGTCTTAAGCACTCACTGCTGACTCCCAGCTTTCGACGTTTTGAAAGTTGTCACAATAACGTCACAAGTAGCCATTAGTGACGTTTCAGTGACACCTTTATTTCGTCAACTTATGGCAGATTTCTTGTAATGGCAGGAAAAAAAATAGACGAAAATAAATGTTAGTGCTACAGCGGTAAAATAAACTAAGTAACCAGTAACATGCATGAGTGTGGAAAAGTGGTGGTAATAGTGGTGGCTTTTGTAACATCCCCAAATTTCAAATAAAGGAAGAAGAAGAATTCCAGAGATCTAAAATTTGGAACCAACAAAAACTTTTAAATTGCATATAGTGCCATGCATAGGACTTGTGCATTTTGAGTGATATGCCATGATGATTGTTATATTGTGTATATGATGAACTCCAAAACCCTAGAGTGATCAAGTGATGATCACCAAACAAATAAATCAAAAAGAGAAAGAAGTCAAATATTAATAAAATCTTAAAAACCCTAACATATGGTCTATGTCATTTTTGTAAATTTGACCCTAGACCCATTTGATCTTCACCAATACTTGTAATATGATATTCAAGAGTAATTACAACTTTGAGAATCAAAGATATACCATTTAAATCAAATTCAAAAATTAAAATGGGATCACATGAGATAATGGTCATTTCTGACTTTTATATTCTGGTCACCACTTTGAGCCTCTCTATTTCAAAATTTCTAAACCAAACAAATTCAAATCTTTGCATGTCATCTAAGTACACAACAAGATGAACAACTCTTGCAAAGAGCACTATACCAAATTCACTTTTGATCAAAAGTTATGAGCAAGCAAAGATGAGACATTGAAACAAATGCAACATTCTCCATTTTTCAAATGTGATCAAACCTGGCCACCACTTGACCATCACTTGACCTAGCAATGATCCTTGGACCCTCATACACCAAGCCCATGCCAGGGAAGCTAAGGAGAGGGCCAGACATGGCGTGGACATGGCCATGCCGGCCACGTTCGCCACCGACGCGCCTCCCCTCTCTTCTCTCCACAGCAGCCCTCGCCACCGTGCCCAACGCGTCGACAAAGATCTCCTGGATCCGCCCGTACGCGCCATTGACCGCGAGGACGACGCCACGACTCGCCACGGTCGCGCCCAGGTACGCCCAGGTACGCCGCGAGCGGCATGGGCGACGTCACCGTGCACGGACGCGCGCGACACGGCCACGCGTCGCTCGCAGCACTCCGTCGTACCCCGACCAAACCCGCGCGCCCTGGTACCTTCCTCGCCACGCGGAGCTCGCCGGACATGCGTGTGTCACGCCTTGGCGACCACGGTCGCCGGAGAGGACGAGCGCGCCCGTCGCGGCCGCGACAGTACATGCACGGACCCGACCACCCTACGCGTCCCCTTGCCGCGCCGTTCACGCTCGTAGCCTCGCCATGACGTCATGAACACGACCCCATCGTTGCTTAGCCCCCTAGCCCATCGGAGAAGCCGCGCCCTTGTCGACCTCGCCGCAGCACCACGGCCACCCTCGCGCCTATAAAAGGAGGCCTCGCCTCGACGAGCCCTTCACACCATCACACTCCCCTCTCCTTCCTCGACCGCCTCAGCACCTCACCATGCTCGATTAGCCACCAGAAGCTCCGAATTGCAAGATCGCCGCCGCCCACAGTAGCCGACGATCGCCGGAGAAGGACGCCGCCCCTGGAGCTACCGCCGGTACCAGGAGCTTCGCCGTCGTCCACAACTTCATCGCGCACATTGCCCAACCCTAGCTAGAGCCACGGTGAGCCTCCGACCCCCTACCTGAGCCGCCGGCGAGCCCCTCTCTCGCCGTCGACGACGATGAATATGCGCCGTTAGATCCTGTTCTAATCCGACGCGCCTCGTTGATCCATACCGCTTCGGGCGTTATGAGTCTCTGACGAGTGGAGCCCACTGTCAGGCGGCCCACGCGTGCGTGGATGCGTGGTAGGCTGGCCTTGGGCCGTTTTAAACGTTTAGGCCCAGTTAGTTTTCCCGCCGGCCTTTTTAATTCAAACTTCGTTTAATAAATTTAGTTTGAATTCAATACTGAACCCAACTTTGAAAATTCATAGAATCTGTTTGGCTTGGCCAAATTTAACAAAATTTATATATTTGGAAAGCTAGTAAAAAGATCTACAATATGCCACGGGTCTCACCTCGAGATTTTTTGTAGAAATAAAATGATAAAAAGAAGAAGGCAGGGACTTTTTCATATTCCAATAATTACTAAAAATTAACCAGAATAGATACTGAATTAATTCTAACTCCAATAGCTCACATTTGACTTACACTAATTGTTTCTGCAAGAAAATGGTGTGGTCACTTTGCATGATCATGCGCTAGTTTAATTAATGGATGAAATGGCTAGTTTAGTTAAGTGATATTGTCCAAAACTATTATGTAAATCATATGAAGTATTTTACTTCATTTAAATCTTGTCCCAAATGAATTCATGTGATGTTTGCACCACTGGTCCAAACACTCCTATATGAATATTTGGGGATTTAAATCATTTGTGGAATTATAAAATGGTATGAGGTGATCTACCTCATTTAAATCATTTTCTCAAATAATGATAATGAATGTTTGACTTAGGTCAATATGAATTCATGTATGATTATTTGAGAAGTTAAATCTTAAGAAGATTTCAATGAGAGGAAATTATTTTTCTCAAAGACTAAATGGAAATTATTAATTACACATGTAATGAGAGGAAATTATTTTTCGTTAATAAAGAACACCAATGCACCTAATTATTTTATGTGTGTGCTTAGCATAGTTTGTGTGAAGTAATGATGTGCTTAGTATAGCCCTTGAGATTGTTTAGTGATTATACCTCGTATTCAAATTTAGATGCTAGCACCGGAGATTACCAAGAGGAAGGAGAATTCTACCCAGAAGAGGAAGAAGAAAACCTAGAGAACTACCAAGGCAAGCTAATACTCTTGCAAAGTGCAAAGCCCTCCTTGGGCAAGGCACCATGATTCTTACCTTTCTTCACACAAGCCTATCTTATATTTACACCATACAAGTTTTACTTGTTGTGTTTTCAAAGAGTGGATTAAAATTGGTCTAGGGAACAAGATTACTAGAGTAGCAAAGTTGGTCTTATAGATAGCAAAGCAATGTAGCACCCCTCATGATTAGTGCTAGTGCTAAAATACTAAAATTTGACTACTCTAGATGGGAACATATGACTTGTTGAATTTGAAACCTTGGAATAATGAAACATTCCATTGAATGATTTGAGGTTGAATGTGAACAAGAGAAGATAGTGATTTTTGATGAAAACCTGATATGGGTTTGAATGCGATACCTTTCCAATTTTTGAGTACCCCCACAAATACCTGATTATGGGTAGGGCTTAGCTGGAAGTTTCTAAATTTTAGTATGAGTTCCCTCTGAACAGACGTCATAGGGGTTATGCCGAGGCTGCCTCCGTTGTTGCGAAATGATGTGAATTGAGGTGAATTGTACGGCCAAGCCCTGTGTAGTTCCCAGGTTAACAGTTGGTTTTCACTGGGAGGCCAAGCTCATGAGAAGGGGTGCTCATACTAGGATTTGTAAGTGAACTAGTACAAATGCCCGTGCGTTGCCACGGGTCTTCAAATTTCATTTCTCAGTACATGTATAATTCACAATTCACTACGAAAATTTAAAACAAACCAGGAATATCATAATATAATATAACATGATAATACCAAACGCAATAACAAGACAGCATTGATGTGCGGTTTCAAGTTCTAGGTCTTCTTGTTACTCTTCTGTTGTAAGTCCCACTGGGCCGTCATAACTGTCAACTCAACATCTCCTTTTGTGTCTATTATTGTCTCACAAAACATGGGTGTTGCAAACACAGCTGAAGGAATTCTACTTTGATATTCATAAATATAATAACGCATGTCTTTCATAAATATAATAACGCATGTCTTTCGAAACCTACTTATATTTTGTCAAGTTGCTTATTACCTTTTACCTATGTGTGGTTTAATGAGCTACTTAAATAAGTTATATGGCCTAACGGTGTAAGCGTGTGCATGCAATCGCATGATCCACAAACAAGGGATAGTTCAAATTTGAGTTATGTAATTGCTTTCATGTTTCACTCTATTTTAGCTCGATAAAATAAACATTGTCTTAAAATATGTCATATGAATCTGATAGATAGAAGGTGGAGTTGTTTTTTCCAATAATAATTTTGTATAGAGTAAGTATCCATTACCTAAGTAAATACATGTTCAATATTAAGAAAATATCTCTCATCCTATATTTGATCAAGTTAAACATCCACACACCACACATGACTTATATCATTACGGAATTTGCAGGATGCAATTTTTTGAGAAAATGATGATTTTTCAACATAATCAATTAAAAATAGTTATGAAAAGGATATTAGAAGATTTTAAAATTTAAAAGCAAGCATAATGTTTAAAATCCAAATATAATCCTAACGCTAACTGGACCGAAGCAAATCTAACATTTATTTCATTGCCTAATGAGAAGTGTATAAATTGATGAAGTAGCTCACTTCATTGCCACACTGCCGAGAAGAAAATAAAGGAGAGGTGTATGCCCTACTACGGATTATGGAAAGGAAAGAAAATGACAACATGAATCGTACACATCACACTCTCAACCTCCGCCACTGTCTTCTCTTTCCTTCGTCGAGCCGCGTCGACCATCCCCTCCATTGCCTTCAGTTGCTTGTGCGGACGGCTGCCCCTTATCTGCCTCCCTACCGCTGGCGATAGGATCAGCTCCTCCACTTCCTCCCGCCACTACCGCGAGTTTCTCACCTTCCCTGCTGCAGCGAGTTCTACTCCCTTCCCAGCCTCCCCGACGCCGGCGAGAGGACCGCCCCCTCCCCTGACTCCTAACCGCCGGAGACACGCCCCTGGTATCTTATTATCCCTAGTCATTGACCCCGGTCACCAAAGATCTCGAGGAGCCACTGGAGGTGTGGAGATCAGGCAACGCTCAATCTCGACATGCTATTTGTCAGGATCTGCTAGATCCAAATACTACAAAAGTGATAATAAGCGAAGATGTGACTAATTTAAAATTTATATTAGCACGAGGGATTCTAAAATTGGAAGAAAGCTGGAACCAAACAATATATGTTGGTAAAGGAATCCAATTGTGATTTGTATTGTACTTGACTCCACAAATGAATTCATCCAATTCAGATTTCTACCGGTGACAAAAGGACAATAACAAAAGGGTGCCTCCAAATTTCTATATCTTTGAAGACAATATATCTCATAAATGGAAGACAGAAGATGAACTAATAAAAACAAAACATATACTCCAACATTAGGTTCTTTATCTCCACTATATATTGTCTTAAATCCAATATACAACAAATCCTAGTTAAAACCTCAATCAGAACTCCAAAGGAACATCAATAATTATCAAGTATTCTGATTCAGAAATAACTCACTGCTCACCACCATAATTATTCTTGGCAGTCACCTCCCATGATCCAACCTGCAATATAAGAGCATCTCTAACAGAGCATAATGTTTATTCTTGGTAGTCACCTCCCACGATCCGCCGGAAAAGTTCGGTTCCGGCGGGATTTACGGGTTCGGGCTGAAATGCGTGCAGATCAGAGCCCGTAAACATGGGTCGGCCCGAACTGGAAGTTCAGGGGCCCGAGAAACTCACCGCACGACCTCTATTAAAAGGGTTCGCGGAGGGGAGTTCGGTTCGGAAACCCTACTCCCCTCCTGTCGCTCCTCTCCCGCCGCCGCAGCCCGCCGCCGCTCCGACGAGCAATCTCGGGCGATCGGACGCCGCTCCGCCGGCACGGCCACCACCCCGCCGTACGAAATGATGCGTGCAAGACGCGTGGGTAGGGGTGTCGGCCGATCCGGCGCCGGAAGGGCAAGTCGCCGTCCGTCGGGCGTACGGGCGGAGACGGAGCGCGTCAGGCGGTCGCGCTCCGACGCCGCATGGAAGCGGGCCGGCCGCAAGTGGCCGGACCTAATGGCGCGCGCCGCCTTGAAGCGCGCGGAGGCGGATGCGGCTGCAGCTGCGGCTGGGAAGCGGAGGCGCCCCCGCTGTCGGCGCGTGCAGCCCGCCGCTGCCGCCGTTGCCCCCGAGCGGCGACGATGATGACGACGCAGACGGACCGCCTCTGCTTTGCGGGAGCGCCTCCGGCGCGGCGGCCATCGAGGTGGCGGCGCTCGTCCTCGCCTAGCAACCGCCGACGGTCATGAACCCTCCGCCGACGGCCGGTTACAGTCTCCAGGAAACTTAATTTCTAGTCTAATTTAGGTCCGTAGTACGTAATGTAGGTCCAATGCGGATGTATTTTGCCACTATCGTTGTGAATTATGAACGAATTAAGCTTGATCGGATGAAATCGACTGCAATCGCGAAAATCAATTTCCCGTGACGTTTGATTTTCACGAGTTCAGTTAAAGTTTACGGTTTCTATTCTGCGCCGTGCCCAAATGCGCTCTCATATTCTCAATACGCTGGTTGCTGATATATAAAAGGAACCTGCGCACAAACCTGTTGTTCTTGGATGAGTATTTTCTACCGTGAACCTGCTGCTAGCTCGAAGACGTAAGACCCTCTCTGCATTTGACATATTCAAAATCATAAACTATGGTTCTTTCCCTAGCTTAAGGAAACAATCAACTGAATTGTTTGACAAATCAATAGAATATATATGCATGGTACGGATGGTAGAACATACGTACCAATCACCCAGAACTGAACCGCCACAATGAACAGCAGTAGGGAGAGGCTGCATGGCCGCTGCTCTTCTTGAAGCTCTTTCTCCTCACTGGCACAAGCATCTTCATATATTCAGATGCAAAACCCAGCCAGCGAGAGGTAACAGGCCGCGCACTCCATCGTTAGGTCTTGTAAAACCAGCTGACCCAGGCCTGCATAGCAGGTCTCCGCGCCTTCGGCGACCGCCCGCGTTGACCTGCTCGACCAGGATGGTCCCCACCACCAGCGCATGTCGGGTTAGGTCTCCCCCGACGCAGGAGATCGAACTCCCGCATCCATCCTTCTCCTTCTACAAGGACGGAGTCGTAGTCGTTCGCCGCCGCGGAGACCTGCTCGACCAGCATGATCTCCTGAAAAAGCTACCATATCTTGAACAGTATGCACAAGTCTTAGTACGAATGAAGAAGTATGTAATGTACTCCCAAGAGAGTGTATTAAGACCTCTGCAAGAATTCTAAAACAAAGTCTGAGCGTTGCAGAAAATAACTCCTGCACAAGCTCAGTAATGCAGGTTTAGAAATTCTTTTGCCAAGTTACAAAACCTCTTCAAGCACAAGGAATTGCAGGCCTTACTATTTTCAGAGATACGGCAGTTCTAACAATGATACTGCAGTAGTTTCAGACCTTAGTATTTTTCAGATAGCAAAAAAGAATACTCCATTTAATTAGAAACAGAAATACATCCTTGATTTTATTGTGCCACCAAATATATTTCTCAGGTTGTAACAATGCAGGTTGAACTACTAAACATGCAGGGAGTACTAAAAAATGGTTACTATAGTAAAAAAACAAGGGAGTATATACCTGACCTGCTTCAGAAATTGTGGAAGCATGTTTTGTAGTAACTTCAATGGCTTCAGCATTGGACGCTGCATCCCGCAGTAAATCATGTCAATGAACTCTTGAAATGAGGATTAAATATTTTCCTTCAGAAAATGCAAACATGCAACTACGAATTATGCATGATAAGCTAACATAGAGTAGTTTCTTTTTTCAGATTTACACAATTATTGAGTTAAATAAGTGCAGAGAACAAACAAGGACCAAAAGTAATTGCAGGCTGACACAACAGAATAATGAAAATCAAACATGACAAGACAAGTACAGAAAACAAAAAATGTTACTCCATCACTATGGCGGAGAATTTTCTGTCATGAGAACACATTTGCAGTTTAACCTTCAAGTGCAATGGTATTTCACAATCTAATAGAGAACTTTATGACAAATGAGAATGGGTTCAGAGAACAACACTGGTCAGCTGCCCTAGCTTTATTGCTGGTTCGAACAGGGATTAGCTTGAATAAATATGCATGGCTTAGTACTGCACATAATGAGTAGAAGGTGGAGATGAAATTGCTGATCCATACATTGCCAGGAAGAGCAGCGCCATGTTCTCCTTCAGAATCTTCTGGCGCATATGAAGAAGTTGTGAGACCCCAGATCCAACACCTTCTCGTCAGGGTTCAGCGCTGCACAAGAAACGAAGAATCGATCATCAGCGATGAGCGACGGACAACTTGGAGAGAAGCAGCTCGAACCGTGCGGCCGCATCGATGTCATTGGCGTCGGCGGGGAGCGGCGGCCTGCGTCCCTCGGCGATGTAGGTGGCTACGGCGGTGCGCGCGTGGTCCGCCACGGCGGGATCGGCGCCCAGCACGACGTGGACCGCCCACAGGCTCCGCTCCACCATCACGTTCTCTAGCAGCCTCGTGAGCCGCGGCGCCGATCTCTCCGTCAGAACCGCCACCGGGTTGCCCAGAAGCGCCGCCACCGTCGCAAGCGATGGGGGTCCCGCAGGCGGATGAGGAACCGGATCGCGCGGGGGTGGGGAGAGCAGAGGCGGCTAGGGTTGGACAGAGAATATCGAAGGGGGTCACGATCGCTCCAGCAAAGGATTGCATGGTCGTAATGGGCTTGGCCCATTTTTCCACGTGCGGGGCGAAGCAGATACGAGGACGACGAAAATTTGGAACGTATCGTGGATGGCAGGCAGAATAAGGAACCATTTTAGTCTTTTTAAGTAGTAGAGAAGGTTATGGTTGATGATCCGCGTACTGTGTTACGATGATTCGGAGTTCTTCCGACGGATGAAATCAAATGTTGTGGCACAAGTGTGCAACCTCTGCAGAGTGTAAATCTATTCGAATAGCCGTGTCCACGGTTACGGACGGTTGGAAAGGCCATACAGTTTCCTGTGTCAGATTTTTGAAAACCTTAGTGAATGTGAATGGTGACTTGGTGACTTGTTGGAATTACAACCAATGTTGTGGGAATGACACTAATGTTCCCACTTGAGTTAGTTAGCACATAATCAAATACTTGAGAACTAAAGTATGGCTTAAGCAAGTTAAACCAGAGTTTAGCACCTTTACTCCAAGAGTTGTCATTTTACATTAGTATTAGTTTGCAAGTACTTAAAGTACTTACGGCTTTGTCCCTAGCTATTCAAATGGCCAGAGTACGATGATGAACAGAATTATCACGAGGATGACCAGCAGGACGCCTACGACAACTAGGGGTTTCTGACGTCAAATGTTGGCATGTGGACTAGAGAGTCCATTTGTTGTTACGCTTCCGCTATGTATGAACTTGTGTATGTATGTTGATTGAGAGATCAACTATTTATGTAAGATGAATCATGTGATTCAATATTGTAAGACCTTATGGCTTGTAATAAATAATGACTGTGATATTCGACTATTATGCCTCGCAACAACATTATCCTGGGATTGCGATGAATGACATAATAGGCATCCGGACCTAAAAATCCGGGTGTTGACAAGTTGGTATCAGAGCCATTATTTGACCTTAGAAAACCTTAGTTAGAATGGGCGTTCATAAAAACCTAACTTTGAAATCAAAATAAAGAGAATATTTATGAAAAGTTATTCATATTCTTGTCTTGGAGGTTTTTTCGAAATTTGATAAATCATGCTCTTTCTTACTATGTTTACTTAAAATTTTGCCACACTTGTTCAAATCTCTAACTTACTCTCCCAATTCACTTTCAGATGGAGCCCAACGCACCCGTCAACACCAAGTTTTATCAACTTGGTAACGGAGGCAGCTTGATTTTCGAGCACGATCTCACCGCAGTCTCGAACTTTCTGGGACGCCTCCAGCCTGAGTTCCATGGGATCCAGGTGAATGATCAGCCTGGCGGCAAGATGCAATGGATCATTACTGCAGATCTGAGGGGAAACATGGAGTCTCCCACCTCGGAGATAATCCTGTTCTCTTTCCGTGAGAGCAACTGGCTCGATGGGCTTGCACGAGGCCTACAGGAGGCACTGGCACGCCTCTGCGGACAGAACGCGGTGCGCCTGCTTGCGTCCCGTTTCGCTCACCTAGTGAAGCGTGATGCCGCAGGAATGCCCATGGCTCTGCAGTCTCACCCTGAGTTGAGGCACCACGCCGAGCATCTAGACTTCATGCTGTATCATACTCAGCAGGATCTGGATAACGCCCGGATGTACGCGAACCAGACTCACCTCTGATACGTCTCCGACGTATCGATAATTTCTTATGTTCCATGCCACATTATTGATGTTATCTACATGTTTTATGCACACTTTATGTCATATTCGTGCATTTTCTGGAACTAACCTATTAACAAGATGCCGAAGTGCCAGTTGCTGTTTTCTGCTGTTTTTGGTTTCAGAAATCCTAGTAAGGAAATATTCTCGGAATTGGACGAAATCAAAGCCCAGGGGCCTATTTTCTCACGAAGCTTCCAGAAGTCCGAAGGAGAGACGAAGAGGGGCCACGGAGGGGCCACACCATAGGGCGGCGCGGCCCCCCCCTTGGCCGCGCCGGCCTGTAGTGTGGGGCCCCCGTGCCGCCTCTTGACCTGCCCTTCCGCCTATATAAAGTCTCCGTGACGAAACCCCCAGTACCGAGAACCACGATACGGAAAACCTTCCAGAGACGCCGCCGCCGCCGATCCCATCTCGGGGGATCCAGGAGATCGCCTCCGGCACCCTGCCGGAGAGGGGAATCATCTCCCGGAGGACTCTACGCCGCCATGGTCGCCTCCGGTGTGATGTGTGAGTAGTCTACCCCTGGACTATGGGTCCATAGCAGTAGCTAGATGGTTGTCTTCTCCCCATTGTGCTATCATTGTCGGATCTTGTGAGCTGCCTAACATGATCAAGATCATCTATCTGTAATTCTATATGTTGCGTTTGTTGGGATCCGATGAATAGAGAATACTTGTTATGTTGATTATCAAAGTTATGCTTATGTGTTGTTTATGATCTTGCATGCTTTCCGTTACTAGTAGATGCTCTGGCCAAGTAGATGCTTGTAACTCCAAGAGGGAGTACTTATGCTCGATAGTGGGTTCATGCCTCGCATTGACACAGGACAAGTGATGAAAGTTCTAAGGTTGTGTTGTGCTGTTGCCACTAGGGATAAAACATTAGTGCTATGTTCAAGGATGTAGTCACTAGTTACATTACGCACCATACTTAATGCAATTGTCTGTTGTTTGCAACTTAATACTGGAAGGGGTTCGGATGATAACCTGAAGGTGGACTTTTTAGGCATAGATGCAGTTGGATGGCGGTCTATGTACTTTGTCGTAATGCCCAATTAAATCTCACTATACTCATCATGATATGTATGTGCATGGTCATGCTCTCTTTATTTGTCAATTGCCCAACTGTAATTTGTTCACCCAACATGCTGTTTGTCTTATGGGAGAGACACCTCTAGTGAACTGTGGACCCCGGTCCAATTCTCTTTACTGAAATACAATCTACTGCAATACTTGTTCTACTGTTTTCTGCAAACAATCATCTTCCACACAATACGGTTAATCCTTTGTTACAGCAAGCCGGTGAGATTGACAACCTCACTGTTTCGTTGGGGCAAAGTACTTTGGTTGTGTTGTGCAGGTTCCACGTTGGCGCCGGAATCCCTGGTGTTGCGCCGCACTACATCCCGCCGCCATCAACCTTCAACGTGCTTCTTGGCTCCTCCTGGTTTGATAAACCTTGGTTTCTTTCTGAGGGAAAACTTGCTGCTGTGCGCATCATACCTTCCTCTTGGGGTTGCCCAACGAACGTGTGAAATACACGCCATCAAGCTCTTTTTACGGCGCCGTTGCCGGGAGATCAAGACACGCTGCAAGGGGAGTCTCCACTTCTCAATCTCTTTACTTTGTTTTTGTCTTGCTTAGTTTTATTTACTACTTTGTTTGCTGCACTAAATCAAAATACAAAAAAATTAGTTGCTAGTTTTACTTTATTTGCTATCTTGTTTGCTATATCTAAAACACAAAAAAATTAGTTTACTTGCATTTACTTTATCTAGTTTGTTTTATTTACTGTTGCTAAAATGGCCAACGCTGAAAACACTAAGTTGTGTGACTTCACAACCACAAATAATAATGATTTCTTATGCACACCTATTGCTCCACCTGCTACTACAGCAGAATTCTTTGAAATTAAACCTGCTTTACTGAATCTTGTTATGCGAGAGCAATTTTCTGGTGTTAGTTATGATGATGCTGCTGCCCATCTTAATAATTTTGTTGAACTATGTGAAATGCAAAAATATAAAGATGTAGATGGTGATATTATTAAACTAAAATTGTTTCCTTTCTCATTAAGAGGAAGAGCTAAAGATTGGTTGCTATCTCTGCCTAAGAATAGTATTGATTCATGGACTAAATGCAAGGATGCTTTTATTGGTAGATATTATCCCCCTGCTAAAATTATATCTTTGAGGAGTAGCATAATGAATTTTAAACAATTAGATACTGAACATGTTGCTCAAGCTTGGGAAAGAATGAAATCTCTGGTTAAAAATTGCCCAACCCATGGACTGACTACTTGGATGATCATCCAAACCTTCTATGCAGGACTAAATTTTTCTTCACGGAATTTATTGGATTCAGCTGCTGGAGGTACCTTTATGTCCATCACTCTTGGTGAAGCAACAAAGCTTCTTGATAATATGATGATCAACTACTCTGAATGGCACACGGAAAGAGCTCCACAAGGTAAGAAGGTAAATTCTGTCGAAGAAACCTCTTCCTTGAGTGATAAGATTGATGCTATTATGTCTATGCTTGTGAATGATAGGACTAATATTGATCCTAATAATGTTCTGTTAGCTTCATTGGTTGCACAAGAAGAACATGTTGATGTAAACTTCATTAAAAATAATAATTTCAACAACAATGCTTACCGGAACAATTCTAGTAACAACTATAGGCCATATCCTTATAATAATGGCAACGGCTATGGTAATTCTTATGGGAATTCTTACAACAATAATAGGAGTTCACCCCCTGGACTTGAAGCCATGCTTAAAGAATTTATTAGTACACAAACTGCTTTTAACAAATCTGTTGAAGAAAAGCTTGGGAAAATTGATATACTTGCTTCTAAAGTCGATAGTCTTGCTGCTGATGTTGATCTTTTGAAATCAAAAGTTTTTCCTAATGAGAATCATCATAATAAAATTACTACTACAGCAAATGCCATTCAAGTTAGAATTAATGAGAATATAAGATTAATGGCTGAACTGCGTGCTAGGTGGGATAGAGAAGAAAATGAAAAACTAGCTAAAGAAAAGAATATAGCTAAAGTTTGGACTATTACCACCACTAGTAATGCTAATGCTACACATGTTGCTGCACCTCCCACTAATACTAATAAAAGAATTGGTGTTAGCAATGTTTCCACTTCTAATGCAAAGCGCGAAAAACTGCCTGAAACTGCTAAAACTGCTGAAACTGCCTGTGATAAAGCTGCTGAAATTTTTTCCAACATTGGGGATGATGATCCCATTGCTTTAGATTATAATGGTTTGAATTTTGATGATTGCCACATCTCTGAAGTTATAAAGTTCTTGCAAAACTTGCTAAAAGTCCTAATGCTAGTGCTATAAATTTGGCTTTTACACATCATATTACAAATGCTCTTATAAAAGCTAGAGAAGAGAAACTAGAGCTAAGCCTCTATTCCTAAAAAGCTAGAGGATGGTTGGGAGCCCATCATTAAGATGAAGGTTAAAGATTTTTATTGTAATGCTTTATGTGATCTTGGTGCAAGTATCTCTGTTATGCCTAAGAAAATTTATAATATGCTTGACTTGCCACCGCTGAAAAATTGTTATTTGGATGTTAATCTTGCTGATCATTCTACAAAGAAACCTTTGGGTAAAGTTGATAATGTTCGCATTACCGTTAACAATAACCTTGTTCCCGTTGATTTTGTTGTCTTGGATATTGAATGCAATGCATCTTGTCCCATTATATTGGGAAGACCTTTTCTTCGAACTGTTGGTGCTATTATTGATATGAAGGAAGGTAATATAAAATATCAATTTCCTCTCAAGAAAGGTATGGAACACTTCCCTAGAAAGAGAATGAAGGTACCTTTTGATTCTATTATGAGAACAAATTATGATGTTGACACTTCGTCTCTTGATAATACTTGATACACACTTTCTGCGCCTAGCTGAAAGGCGTTAAAGAAAAGCGCTTATGGGAGACAACCCATGTTTTACCTACAGTACTTTGTTTTTATTTTGTGTCTTGGAAGTTGTTTACTACTGTAGCAACCTCTCCTTATCTTAGTTTTGTGTTTTGTTGTGCCAAGTTAAGCCGTTGATAGAAAAGTAAGTACTAGATTTGGATTACTGCACAGTTCCAGATTTCTTTGCTGTCACGAATCTGGGTCCACCTCCCTGTAGGTAACTCAGAAAATTAAGCCAATTTACGTGCATGATCCTCAGATATGTACGCAACTTTCATTCAATTTGAGCATTTTCATTTGAGCAAGTCTGGTGCCATTTTAAAATTCGTCAATACAAACTGTTCTGTTTTGACAGATTCTGCCTTTTATTTCGCATTGCCTCTTTCGCTATGTTGGATGAATTTCTTTGATCCACTAATGTCCAGTAGCATTATGCAATGTCCAGAAGTGTTAAGAATGATTGTGTCACCTCTGAATATGTCAATTTATATTGTGCACTAACCCTCTAATGAGTTGTTTCGAGTTTGGTGTGGAGGAAGTTTTCAAGGATCAAGAGAGGAGTATGATGCAACATGATCAAGGAGAGTGAAAGCTCTAAGCTTGGGGATGCACCCGGTGGTTCACCCCTGCATATATCAAGAAGACTCAAGCGTCTAAGCTTGGGGATGCCCAAGGCATCCCCTTCTTCATCGACAACATTATCAGGTTCCTCCCTGAAACTATATTTTTATTCCATCACATCTTATGTGCTTTTTCTTGGAGCATCGGTTTGTTTTTGTTTTTTGTTTTGTTTGAATAAAATGGATCCTAGCATTCACTTTATGGGAGAGAGACACGCTCCGCTGTAGCATATGGACAAGTATGTCCTTGGTTTCTACTCATAGTATTCATGGCGAAGTTTCTCCTTCGTTAAATTGTTATATGGTTGGAATTGGAAAATGATACATGTAGTAATTGCTATAAATGTTTTGGGTAATGTGATACTTGGCAATTGTTGTGCTCATGTTTAAGCTCTTGCATCATATGCTTTGCACCCATTAATGAAGAAATACATAGAGCATGCTAAAATTTGGTTTGCATATTTGGTTTCTCTAAGGTCTAGATAATTTCTAGTTTTGAGTTTGAACAACAAGGAAGACGGTGTAGAGTCTTATAATGTTTTCAATATGTCTTTTATGTGAGTTTTGCTGCACCGGTTCATCCTTGTGTTTGTTTCAAATAAGCCTTGCTAGCCTAAACCTTGTATCGAGAGGGAATACTTCTCATGCATCCAAAATACTTGAGCCAACCACTATGCCATTTGTGTCCACCATACCTACCTATACTACATGGTATTTTCCGCCATTCCAAAGTAAATTGCTTGAGTGCTACCTTTAAAATTCCATCATTCACCTCTGCAATATATAGCTCATGGGACAAATAGCTTAAAAACTATTGTGGTATTGAATATGTAATTATGCACTTTATCTCTTATTAAGTTGCTTGTTGTGCGATAACCATGTTCACTGGGGACGCCATCAACTTTTCATTGTTGAATTTCATGTGAGTTGCTATGCATGTTCGTCTTGTCTGAAGCAAGAGAGATCTACCACCATATGGTCAAGCATGCATATGTTAGAGAAGAACATTGGGCCGCTAACTAAAGCCATGTTCCATGGTGGAAGTTTCAGTTTTGGACAATAATCCTCAAATCTCAAATGAGAAAATTATTAATTGTTGTTATATGCTTATGCATAAAAGAGGAGTCCATTATCTGTTGTCTATGTTGTCCCGGTATGGATGTCTAAGTTGAAGAATAATCAATAGCGAGAAATCCAATGCGAGCTTTCTCCTTAGACCTTTGTACAGGCGGCATAGAGGTACCCCTTTGTGACACTTGGTAAAAACAATGCATTGTGATGACCCGGTAGTCCAAGCTAATTAGGACAAGGTGCGGGCACTATTAGTACGCTATGCATGAGGCTTGCAACTTATAAGATATAATTTACATGATGCATATGCTTTATTACTACCGTTGACAAAATTGTTTCATGTTTTCAAAATCAAAGCTCTAGCACAAATATAGCAATCGATGCTTTTCCTCTATGGAGGACTATTCTTTTACTTTCAATGTTGAGTCAGTTCACCTATCTCTCTCCACCTCAAGAAGCAAACACTTGTGTGAACTGTGCATTGATTCCTACATATTTGCTTATTGCACTTATTATATTACTCTATTATGACAATATCCATGAGATATACATGTTACAAGTTGAAAGCAACAGCTGAAACTTAATCTTCTTTTGTGTTGCTTCAATATCTCTACTTTGAATTATTGCTTTATGAGTTAACTCTTATGCAAGACTTATTGATGCTTGTCTTGAAGTGCTATTCATGAAAAGTCTTTGCTATATGATTCACTTGTTTACTCATGTCATATACATTGTTTTGATCGCTGCATTCACTACATATGCTTTACAAATAGTATGATCAAGATTATGATGGCATGTCACTCCAGAAATTATCTGTGTTATCGTTTTACCTGCTCGGGACGAGCAGAACTAAGCTTGGGGATGCTGATACGTCTCCGACGTATCGATAATTTCTTATGTTCCATGCCACATTATTGATGTTATCTACATGTTTTATGCACACTTTATGTCATATTCGTGCATTTTCTGGAACTAACCTATTAACAAGATGCCGAAGTGCCAGTTGCTGTTTTCTGCTGTTTTTGGTTTCAGAAATCCTAGTAAGGAAATATTCTCGGAATTGGACGAAATCAAAGCCCAGGGGCCTATTTTCTCACGAAGCTTCCAGAAGTCCGAAGGAGAGACGAAGAGGGGCCACGGAGGGGCCACACCATAGGGCGGCGCGGCCCCCCCCTTGGCCGCGCCGGCCTGTAGTGTGGGGCCCCCGTGCCGCCTCTTGACCTGCCCTTCCGCCTATATAAAGTCTCCGTGACGACACCCCGCACCGAGAACCACGATACGGAAAACCTTCCAGAGACGCCGCCGCCGCCGATCCCATCTCGGGGATCCAGGGAGATCGCCTCCGGCACCCTGCCGGAGAGGGGAATCATCTCCCGGAGGACTCTACGCCGCCATGGTCGCCTCCGGTGTGATGTGTGAGTAGTCTACCCCTGGACTATGGGTCCATAGCAGTAGCTAGATGGTTGTCTTCTCCCCATTGTGCTATCATTGTCGGATCTTGTGAGCTGCCTAACATGATCAAGATCATCTATCTGTAATTCTATATGTTGCGTTTGTTGGGATCCGATGAATAGAGAATACTTGTTATGTTGATTATCAAAGTTATGCTTATGTGTTGTTTATGATCTTGCATGCTTTCCGTTACTAGTAGATGCTCTGGCCAAGTAGATGCTTGTAACTCCAAGAGGGAGTACTTATGCTCGATAGTGGGTTCATGCCTCGCATTGACACCTGGGACAAAGGACAGAAAAGTTCTAAGGTTGTGTTGTGCTGTTGCCACTAGGGATAAAACATTAGTGCTATGTTCAAGGATGTAGTCACTAGTTACATTACGCACCATACTTAATGCAATTGTCTGTTGTTTGCAACTTAATACTGGAAGGGGTTCGGATGATAACCTGAAGGTGGACTTTTTAGGCATAGATGCAGTTGGATGGCGGTCTATGTACTTTGTCGTAATGCCCAATTAAATCTCACTATACTCATCATGATATGTATGTGCATGGTCATGCTCTCTTTATTTGTCAATTGCCCAACTGTAATTTGTTCACCCAACATGCTGTTTGTCTTATGGGAGAGACACCTCTAGTGAACTGTGGACCCCGGTCCAATTCTCTTTACTGAAATACAATCTACTGCAATACTTGTTCTACTGTTTTCTGCAAACAATCATCTTCCACACAATACGGTTAATCCTTTGTTACAGCAAGCCGGTGAGATTGACAACCTCACTGTTTCGTTGGGGCAAAGTACTTTGGTTGTGTTGTGCAGGTTCCACGTTGGCGCCGGAATCCCTGGTGTTGCGCCGCACTACATCCCGCCGCCATCAACCTTCAACGTGCTTCTTGGCTCCTCCTGGTTCGATAAACCTTGGTTTCTTTCTGAGGGAAAACTTGCTGATGTGCGCATCATACCTTCCTCTTGGGGTTGCCCAACGAACGTGTGAAATACACGCCATCAACCTCGCACTGGCCACTCATGGCGATGCTATCAAGATGCTGTCCAGAGACCGCAACAAGCTTCGCCTGCGGTGTGCGAAGAAGGATGCTACTATCACGCGCCTTCACGCTCAGATAGCGTCACTTGAGACCACTGTCAGGGCCTAGGAAGATCAGCTGAGAGAGATGGAGGATGAGGAGGCCGGCATCGACATTCAGGGAGGAGGCGCCTTCCTGAGTGACGATGACAACTTTGAGGAGGATGAGTTCACTGAGGAGGAGGATTACGCGTTCCTGGAGCCAGGACCTGATGATGTCGTTCCCATCGACATTGAGGATGAGGGTAGCCACACTTGATCACTGTTGTAGGCATGAGTTGAACTGTTAGTTTGTAATGTCTTATGTGGAATGAATGAATGAATGTGTGTGTTGTCATCAAAAGCATTCAAGTTTTACAAGTTTTTGAAACTCACTCAAAATAAACCATAGAATTTCCCTCTTATCTTATCATTTCTGTATATTCAGATGGCCCCTCCCAATCGAAACAACAACGATGCTATGATGCAACTGCTGCAAACCCTGCTTCAAGACAGGGAGACTAAAAGAGCTGAACGTCAAGCCAACATCGCAGCATTGCAAAACCTTGCAAACCAAGGCCATGGAAATCATGATCATCCAGGATCTAAACTCAAGAACTTCCAGAATACCAACCCTCCGGTGTTCAGCAAGACTGAAGAACCCCTCGACGCCAACGACTGGCTCCAGACTATGGAGAACAACTTGGAGGTCGCCGGAGTTGAAGCCAACGAGAAGGTCCTGTTTGCAACCCACTACCTTGCCGGACCAGCCCGAGCCTGGTGGACAAGCACCCGTGCCATGAACGGAGCTCAAGTCATGACTTGGGAAGATTTCAAGCTCAAGTTCAGCAAGTACCATGTGCCCCCGGGTCTTATCAAGAAGATGCGGGATGAATTCCGCGAACTCAAGCAAGGACGGATGACGGTGGTAGAATACCGCGATAGGTTCCTTACACTGTCAAGGTACGCCCCCGATGAGACTGACACCACTGAGAAGAGGCAAGAGAGATTCCTGAACGGACTGCATGATGAGATGCAGACTGTCCTAGTCAACATCCCCTTTGCCGACCTTGAAGCCCTTGTTGACTCCGCCATTCAGATGGAGGGCAAGTTGAACCAAGCCAATGAGAACCGCAAACGCCGCATGATGCACCAGAGTGGGCCCAGCAATACTCCCAAGTATCGCCCCAGCTCAAGCGGAGGTTTTGCCCCCAGAAACAACAAGCCCCAGATGTAGACTTCACGCCCCGGTTTCCAGAACCGGAGTGGAGGAAACCCCAGGCCAGGAGGCCATTCCAACCACAACCCCAATTACCAGAGCAACACCAACCACTTCAACCGTGCCCCAATGAGAGCCCCCAACCCCAACAACAACAACACCAACACCGCTCCAAGGACTGGGAGCAACGCCATCCCCGTCGCAACCAAGGACAAGTCCACCATCACTTGCTATGAGTGTGGTGTAGTGGGCCACTACTCCAACGAGTGCCCCAAGAGACTCGCCAAGCTCGCCGGCAACACAGCTGCACCTATTCAGCAGCAACGCCGCGTCTCCACCGGAAAGAAGTTCGCCCCCAACAACCCCAATAACCGCAACGGTCGTCTCTTCCACATGAACGCTGAAGAAGCCCAGGAAGCACCAGATGTTGTACTGGGTATGTTTCCTGTAAACTCAGTACCTGCCAGAGTGTTGTTTGATTCCGGAGCATCTCATTCTTTTGTCACCGAAGACTTTGCATCAACAAGTAAAATTCAACCTCTCAGTTTGAAACATGTCATGATAGTTCAAATCCCCGGATCAACCACTAAAGCCAGAAAATTTTGTAAAAATGTACCCATCAGAATACATGAAGTAGATTTCTATGCCAATCTGATAATTTTGGTAACCAAAGGTTTGGAAATAGTGCTGGGAATGGATTGGATGGCCAAACACCATTGAATGATTGATTGTGCCAAGAAAGCCATCACCATGACCAGTAGCACCGGTATCATAGTAGAACATGTCTCTGAACTGCTACCCAGAAAGTTTACCTGCAACCAGAGTGTAGCTAAGCCAACCTTGGAATAGATCAGGGTCGTTTGTCGATATCCTGATGTGTTTCCTGATGGTTTACCCGGTATGCCCCCAGATCGGGATATCGAGTTTATCATCGAGTTAATCCCCGGAACCAGGCCTATAGCCGAGAGAGCTTATAGCATGAACCCAGCCGAGCTCGTGGAACTGAAGAAGCAACTGGATGAACTGTTAGCCAAAGGTCTGATTCGAGCAAGTGCGTCGCCTTGGAGATCCCCAGTTTTGTTTGTGGATAAGAAGGATGGTGCCAGTCGTTTATGTACGGACTATCGTAAGCTTAACGATGTCACCATCAAGAACAAATACCCTTTGCCAAAGATAGAAGACCTGTTTGACCAGCTGACCGATGCCGTAGTATTCTCAAAGATTGATCTCAGGACTGGATACCACCAGCTGAAGATTCGTGCATCGGACATTCCCAAGACTGCCTTTACCACCAGATATGGATTGTATGAGTACAATGTCATGTCATTCGGATTGACCAATGCCCCCGCTTATTTCATGAATCTCATGAATAAGATCTTCATGAACTTTCTGGATAAGTTTGTTGTCGTTTTCATCGATGACATTCTAATCTACTCCAAGTCTGAGGAAGAACATGAACAACACCTAGAAGCTGTCCTGGAGACCCTTAGAGAGCATAAGCTGTATGCTAAGTTCAGCAAATGTGAGTTTTGGCTGAAGGAAGTAGGATTCCTGGGACATATCTTGTCTACAGGAGGAATTGATGTAGATCCCGCCAAGATCAAGACTGTTGCAGAATGGAAAGCCCCAACCACTCAGACCGAGGTCCGCGCTTTTCTTGGATTAGCCGGATATTACCGCAGATTTGTAGAAGGCTTTTCGAGCATCGCTCGACCAATGACCCAACTGCTGAAGAAGGACAAGAAGTTCGAATGGACTGACAAATGTGAGGAGAGTTTCCAACAACTCAAGCTTAGACTGACCTCAGCCCCAATTCTGATCATGCCGGACATCACCAAACCCTTTGACGTTTACTGCGATGCATCCAAGATTGGTCTCGGATGTGTGCTTATGCAAGAAGGCAAAGTGATATCTTATCTGTCCCGGCAACTGAAGCAGCATGAGCAGAACTACCCAACCCATGACCTCGAACTCGCAGCCGTAGTTTTAGCACTGAAGGTGTGGCATCATTACCTCATGGGTAATCGCTGCGAGATCTATTCGGATCACAAGAGCCTGAAGTATATCTTTACCCAGAAGGAACTGAACATGAGGCAAAGAAGATGGTTAGAATTAATCAAAGATTATGATATGGAGATTCACTACCACCCCGGCAAGGCCAATGTGGTAGCGGATGCGTTGAGCAGACTGCCGTGTCAGTTGAACTCAATGATAGCCGAAGAACAACCCAGCCTATACCAGGAGTTTGAGCAGTTTAGAATGGAGTTAGTTAGTGAAGGATTCCTAGCCAGCATGGAGCTACAACCCACCTTGATTGGTCAGATCAAGGAAGCTCAGAAGGGAAATGCCAGCATTGATGGAATCAAGACCCACATAGCCGCAGGAAAGGCCCCGGGATTCACTGTAGATGAAGAAGGAGTTATGTGGTACAACGGACGCCTGTGTGTACCATCGGACTCAGAGTTGAAGCAAGTTATTCTGAAGGAAGCCCATGACACCTTATACTCTATTCATCCCGGAGGTACCAAGATGTACCAAGATCTGAAGGAACAATTCTGGTGGCATGGAATGAAGAGAGAGATCGGAAGCTACATCGCCAAGTGTGATATTTGTCAGCGAGTCAAGGCCGAACATCAGCGACCCGCAGGACTGCAGCAACCACTACAGATTCCAGAATGGAAGTGGGACTCTGTAGGAATGGACTTTATCACAGGTTTGCCCAAATCCAGCAAAGGAAATGACTCCATATGGGTAGTTGTTGATAGATTGACCAAGGTAGCCCATTTCATCGCTGTCAAGACCACCTACCAAGGCCCAAAGTTAGCTGAGCTGTACATTTCCAGAATAGTCGCCCTGCACGGAACCCCGAAGTCAATAGTGTCAGATAGAGGATCACAATTCACCTCGAGATTCTGGCAGAAGGTGCATGAAGGACTAGGAACCCGCCTGAATTTCAGCACCGCCTATCACCCGCAGACCGATGGACAGACCGAGAGAGTCAACCAAATATTGGAGGACATGCTGAGAGCCTGTGTACTGGAATATGGATCCAAGTGGGAAGACTGCCTGCCTTACGCAGAATTCTCTTACAACAACAGTTACCAAGCCAGTTTACAGATGGCCCCTTTGAAGCTCTGTACGGAAGGAAGTGTCGTACCCCCCTGAATTGGTCGGAAGTCGGAGAAAGTCAAGTCTTTGGACCTGATGTTCTTCGTGAAGCTGAAGAGAAGGTGCACCAGATCCGAGAATACCTCAAGACGGCGCAATCACGGCAGAAGAGTTATGCCGACACGAGACGTCGAGAGATGACCTTTGAGATCGGAGATTTTGTCTATCTCAAAGTATCCCCCCTGAAAGGAATGCAGAGATTTCAGCTGAAAGGAAAGCTTGCACCCCGATATGTCGGACCCTTCAAGGTTCTGAGTCGCCCAGGAGAAGTATCTTATCAACTGGAGTTGCCTGAAGAAATGTCGGCTGTGCACGACGTGTTTCACATCTCACTCCTTCGGAAGTGCCTTGAAGTTCCTGAGAAGACCGAAGTGTTCAAGAACATTGATCACCGTTCGGTGGATATCAACCAAGATCTGACATACCGCGAAGTGCCGATTCGCATTTTGGAAGAAGCATACAGAACCACCCGCACCCGAAGCATCAAGTTTCTGAAGATACAGTGGAGCAATCATACCGAAGATGAAGCCACTTGGGAGCGAGAGGAAGACATGAAGAAGGAATACCCAGATCTCTTTAGCACCTAATTTTCTTTAAGATCTCGGGACGAGATTTTTGTAAGGGGGAAGGGTTTGTAACATCCCCAAATTTCAAATAAAGGAAGAAGAAGAATTCCAGAGATCCAAAATTTGGAACCAACAAAAACTTTTAAATTGCATATAGTGCCATGCATAGGACTTGTGCATTTTGAGTGATATGCCTTGATGATTGTTATATTGTGTATATGATGAACTCCAAAACCCTAGAGTGATCAAGTGATGATCACCAAACAAATAAATCAAAAAGAGAAAGAAGTCAAATATTAATAAAATCTTAAAAACCCTAACATATGGTCTATGTCATTTTTGTAAATTTGACCCTAGACCCATTTGATCTTCACCAATACTTGTAATATGATATTCAAGAGTAATTACAACTTTGAGAATCAAAGATATACAATTTAAATCAAATTCAAAAATTAAAATGGGATCACATGAGATAATGGTCATTTCTGACTTTTATATTCTGGTCACCACTTTGAGCCTCTCTATTTCAAAATTTCTAAACCAAACAAATTCAAATCTTTGCATGTCATCCAAGTACACAACAAGATGAACAACTCTTGCAAAGAGCACTATACCAAATTCACTTTTGATCAAAAGTTATGAGCAAGCAAAGATGAGACATTGAAACAAATGCAACATTCTCCATTTTTCAAATGTGATCAAACCAGGCCACCACTTGACCATCACTTGACCTAGCAATGATCCTTGGACCCTCATACACCAAGTCCATGCCAGGGAAGCTAAGGAGAGGGCCAGACATGGCGTGGACATGGCCATGCCGGCCACGTTCGCCACCGACGCGCCTCCCCTCTCTTCTCTCCACAGCAGCCCTCGCCACCGCGTCCAACGCGTCTACAAAGATCTCCTGGATCCGCCCGTACGCGCCATTGACCGCGAGGACGACGCCACGACTCGCCACGGTCGCGCCCAGGTACGCCCAGGTACGCCGCGAGCGGCATGGGCGACGTCACCGTGCACGGACGCGCGCGACACGGCCATGCGTCGCTCGCAGCACTCCGCCGTACCCCGACCAAACCCGCGCGCCCTGGTACCTTCCTCGCCACGCGGAGCTCGCCGTACATGCGTGTGTCACGCCTTGGCGACCACGGTCGCCGGAGAGGACGAGCGCGCCCGCCGCGGCCGCGACAGTACATGCACGGACCCGACCACCCTATGCGTCCCCTTGCCGCGCCGTTCACGCTCGTAGCCTCGCCATGACGTCGTGAACACGACCCCGTCGTTGCTTAGCCCCCTAGCCCACCGGAGAAGCCGCGCCCTTGTCGACCTCGCCGCAGCACCACGGCCACCCTCGCGCCTATAAAAGGAGGCCTCGCCTCGACGAGCCCTTCACACCATCACACTCCCCTCTCCTTCCTCGACCGCCTCAGCACCTCACCATGCTCGATTAGCCACCAGAAGCTCCCAATTCCAAGATCGCCGCCGCCCACAGTAGCCGACGATCGTCGGAGAAGGACGCCGCCCCTGGAGCTGCTGCCGGTACCAGGAGCTTCGCCGTCGTCCACAACTTCATCGCGCACATTGCCCAACCCTAGCTGGAGCCACGGTGAGCCTCCGACCCCCTACCTGAGCCACCGGCGAGCCCCTCTCTCGCCGTCGACGACGATGAATGTGCGCCATTAGATCCTGTTCTAATCCGACGCGCCTCGTTGATCCATACCGCTTCGGGCGTTATGAGTCTCTGACGAGTGGAGCCCACTGTCAGGCGGCCCGCGCGTGCGTGGATGCGTGGTGGGCTGGCCTTGGGCCGTTTTAAACGTTTAGGCCCAGTTAGTTTTCCCGCCGGCCTTTTTAATTCAAACTTCGTTTAATAAATTTAGTTTGAATTCAATACTGAACCCAACTTTGAAAATTCATAGAATCTGTTTGGCGGGGAGCGGCGGCCTGCGTCCCTCGGCGATGTAGGTGGCTACGGTGGTGCGCGCGCGGTCTGCCACGGCGGGATCGGCGCCCAGCACGACGTGGACCGCCCACAGGCTCCGCTCCACCATCACGTTCTCTAGCAGCCTCGTGAGCCGCGGCGCCGATCTCTCCGTCAGAACCACCACCGGGTTGCCCAGAAGCGCCGCCACCGTCGCAAGCGATGGGGGTCGCGCAGGCGGATGAGGAACCGGATCGCGCGGGGGTGGGGAGAGCAGAGGCGGCTAGGGTTGGACAGAGAATATCGAAGGGGGTCGCGATCGCTCCAGCAAAGGATTGCATGGTCGTAATGGGCTTGGCCCATTTTTCCGCGTGCGGGGCGAAGCAGATACGAGGACGACGAAAATTTGGAACGTATCGTGGATGGAAGGCAGAATAAGGAACCATTTTAGTCTTTTTAAGTAGTAGAGAAGGTTATGGTTGATGATCCGTGTACTGTGTTACGATGATTCGGAGTTCTTCCGATGGATGAAATCAAATGTTGTGGCACAAGTGTGTAACCTCTGCAGAGTGTAAATCTATTCGAATAGCCGTGTCCACGGTTACGGACGGTTGGAAAGGCCATACAGTTTCCTGTGTCAGATTTTTGAAAACCTTAGTGAATGTGAATGGTGACTTGGTGACTTGTTGGAATTACAACCAATGTTGTGGGAATGACACTAATGTTCCCACTTGAGTTAGTTAGCACATAATCAAATACTTGAGAACTAAAGTATGGCTTAAGCAAGTTAAACCAGAGTTTAGCACCTTTACTCCAAGAGTTGTCATTTTACATTAGTATTAGTTTGCAAGTACTTAAAGTACTTACGGCTTTGTCCCTGGCTATTCAAATGGCCAGAGTACGATGATGAACAGAATTATCACGAGGATGACCAGCAGGACGCCTACGACAACTAGGGGTTTCTGACGTCAAATGTTGGCCTGTGGACTAGAGAGTCCATTTGTTGTTACGCTTCCGCTATGTATGAACTTGTGTATGTATGTTGATTGAGAGATCAACTATTTATGTAAGATGAATCATGTGATTCAATATTGTAAGACCTTATGGCTTGTAATAAATAATGACTGTGATATTCGACTATTATGCCTCGCAACAACATTATCCTGGGATTGCGATGAATGACATAATAGGCATCCGGACCTAAAAATCCGGGTGTTGACAGCTTTGCTCAAGGCAAAATAGTGACGGCCTCGGATTCACTGTCCTCGAAGGAGCTTTCTATGTGGGAGAGGCTAAATATACATGCAGTCCGCTACTTGAGATTGCAAGCACTATATGATTGGCTTGCTAGCAAACATCCGTAACTACTAACAAGCATTAAGGTTTCCCCAACCATAGCCTTAAGCTCTAGGTCCCCTTTACTCCCATATGTGCAACTAATCGGTTCGCGTTCTCAGATTTATGTCGCTCCAGCAGAACTCCCCCCGCTTCGTTACAAATACTACCAACCCTAGGTGTTTGATCCATGCGCGCACAAATATAATGGACACCAAGGACAATAACATATCAGATCACAACTCTAATGAATCAAAGAAAATCACCCATCCAATCTAAGAACAAATAAACTACGAAACATGACATAGATCATAGGATAGAATATAGCATCGAACACCATGTTTACATAGGGTGGTACAAAGGTTTATGAGAAGATGGACCCCTGAGTAGAAGAAGGAGTTGGCGATGGGGATGGTGGTGGAGACGGTGGAGAGGCCAGCGTGGAGTTCAGCCCCTCAACTCCCTCCTTCATGGCTTCTTCGGAGCCCTCCCCCATGGAGATCATCTCCACGAGGGAGGCAGCAGGAACCCCCTGAACTAGGGTTTGTGACGGCGGCGGTGGCGGGACTTTTTGTGGAATTCTTTCTTGATATCTGATAGTTTCTCCGCGAGGGTAATATATAGGCGAAAGGGCGATGTCAGCGGAGGCCGGGGTGGCCAGTACATGGGCCAGGCGCGGCCAGGGGTGGGGCTGCGCCTACCCTGTGTACTGCCACATGGCAGCTCCCCTGCGTGTCTCCTTCTGGCTCAGGCTTCCCCTCGAAATTATAAGGTCCTGGGTTTTTGTCCCGTACAATTCCGAGAATATTTCCTGTACAACTTTTCTGAAACACAAAAACAGCAGAAAACAGGAACTAGCACTGTGGCACTATGTCAATAGGTTAGTTCCGGATGGTAGAAAACAAGCATGGAGCATCAAAAATTAGATACGTTTGCAACGTATCAACATCCCCAAGCTTAACTCCAGCTCGTCCTCGAGTAGGTAAGTGATAACAAAAAAATAATTTTTGAGGTGACATGCTGTCACACTACTTTGATCAATCAATTTGCAAAAGCAAAATAGCTGGGATCATAATCATTCTAACATAGACATGGTAGATATAATCTTGCAGTAAAACTTAATAACCATGCTATAATCATGAAGAGTAATCAAACAAAAGATAATGTATAAAGTGCATAGAAAGCAAAGTGATTGTAAAGAGCATATGATAGATGCATAATAAAGTGGTACTCAGCTTGTCCCATAAGTGGTAGCAAAACATAAATGCTAGGACACCTTCAAAAGTTTGAGAGAGTGACTAGAAACAAGAAGTTTGAGAACAAGTGATACCATAATTATGAATCAATCAATAAAAATCTTGGGACCATGCACATAAAACTAAGAATGACAACTATGCTCTCATAAGTGGTGCATAAACAAGAAGGTGGAGACTCAATATTAAAGTAAAAGATAGTCTCTATTTGAGAGGCAAGTGAGATCACTCATGTGCAAGAGCTTTTTATTGAAACAATGGAGGTAAAAGTTGCTTTTGAGAGGTGGTTGTTTATGTCAACGAGTAGTAAAAAGAGCTATTGTCATCTTCCATACTAAACAAGTTTGAGAGCGGTTCCGAAATATTTGGGCGAAGCCTATTTTCATTTATACTACTTATAAAATAATGACACTCCTTCCAACCTTTGCTTACACATACCATGGCTAACTGAATCCTCGGGTGCCTGATACGTCTCAAACGTATCTATAATTTCTTATGTTCCATACTACTTTTATGATGATACTCACATGTTTTATACACACTTTATGTCATTATTATGCATTTTCCGGCACTAACCTATTGACGAGATGCCGAAGAGCCAGTTGTCGTTTTCTCCTGTTTTTGGTTTCAGAAATCCTACAAAGGAAATATTCTCGGAATTGGACGAAATCAACGCCTAGGGTCTTATTTTTCCACGAAGCTTCCAAAAGACCGAAGGGGATACAAAGTGGGGCGACGAGGCACCGACACCACAGGGCCGCGCGGCCTGGGTGGGGCCCGCGCCGCCCTATGGTGTGGGCCCCTCGCGCCCCCTCCAACCCTACCCTTCCGCCTACTTATAGCCTTCATCGCGAAAACCCCAGTACCGAGAGCCACGATACGGAAAACCTTCCAGAGACGACGACGCCGCCAATCCCATCTTGGGGGATTCAGGAGATCGCCTGCGGCACCCTGCCGGAGAGGGGAATCATCTCCCGGAGGACTCTTCATCACCATGATCGCCTCCGGATTGATGTGTGAGTAGTTCACCCCTGGACTATGGGTCCATAGCAGTAGCTAGATGGTTGTCTTCTCCTCATTGTGCTATCATGTTAGATCTTGTGAGCTGCCTATCATGATCAAGATCATCTATTTGTAATGCTACATGTTGTGTTTGTTGGGATCCGATGAATATGGAATACTATGTCAAGTTGATTATCAATCTATCATATATGTTGTTTATGTTCTTGCATGCTCTCCGTTGCTAGTAGAGGCTCTGGCCAAGTTGATACTTGTAACTCCAAGAGGGAGTATTTATGCTCGATAGTGGGTTCATGCCTCCATTGAATCTGGGACAGTGATAAAAAGTTCTAAGGTTGTGGATGTGATGTTGCAACTAGGGATAAAACATCAATCCTTTGTCTAAGGATATTTGTTTTGATTACATTACGCACCATACTTAATGCAATTGTCTGTTGTTTGCAACTTAATACTGGAAGGGGTGCGGATGCTAACCTGAAGGTGGACTTTTTAGGCATAGATGCATGCTGGATAGCGGTCTATGTACTTTGTCGTAATGCCCTGATTAAATCTCACAGTAGTCGCCGTGATATGTATGTGCATTGTTATGCCCTCTCTATTTGTCAAATGCCCAACTGTAATTTGTTCACCCAACATGCTATTTATCTTATGGGAGAGACACCACTAGTGAACTGTGGACCCCGGTCCATTATTTTACATCTGAAATACAATCTACTGCAAACTCTGTTCTTTACTGTTCTTCGCAAACAAACATCATTTTCCACACCATACGTTTAATCCTTTGTTTACAGCAAGCCGGTGAGATTGACAACCTCACTGTTAAGTTGGGGCAAAGTATTGTGATTGTGTTGTGCAGGTTCCACGTTGGCGCCAGAATCCCTGGTGTTGCGCCGCACTACACTCCGTCACCAACAACCTTCACGTGTTCCTTGACTCCTACTGGTTCGATAACCTTGGTTTCTTACTGAGGGAAAACTTGCTGCTGTACGCATCACACCTTCCTCTTGGGGTTCCCGACAGACGTGTGTTAACTACACACCAGCAAAGATATTTTCTGGCACCGTTGCCGGGGAGATCAAGACACGCTGCAAGGGGAGTCTCCCACATCCAATTTCTTTACTTTATTTTTCTTGCTTTACTTTATTTACTGCTTTGTTTGTTCTTTACATCAAAAACACAAAAAAAATAGTTACTAGTTTTACTTTATTTACTGTCTTGTTTGCGTTCTCAATATTAAAAACACAAAAAAATTAGTTACTTATATTTACTTTATTTTGTTATCATGACTAGTCATGTAGTTGTTATTCTATCACCTGAGGAATCGATCTTTACTTTTAAACAAGGTGGTGAAGAGAGTTTTAAAGAAGCTTGGTCTAGAATTTTTGATTCTTATAGTAAAACTGAACCTAAAATGACTCTAAGTTTGCTTCTTAGTAACTTCTATTTTGGGCTTATTCTTCACTATAGATATGCCTTAGATGTTGTAGTAGGAGGAGATTTCCTTCACTGTGATGGGGATCAAGCTTTTAATGCCATAAGAAAAGTGATTACATCATCTAGCTCCGCTAATAATTTTGATTCATCTCTTGCTAGCATTCATAATAGATTAAACACCCTCGAGACAAATATATATTGTTTAAAGGAAGGGTACAACCAGATTCGCGAATATTATGAGTATGTTCTAGTAAGTTTTGAACCTTCAATGTGGGTGCCTACTATTAAAGTTGCTATTTGTGGTGAAACTTTTCATGCCCGTTGTGATATTATGTCTGAGTTTTGCCTTATGCCTAAAAGAATTTATGAATCTTTGACATTTTGGGAACTTACTGAAGGAGGAGAAGGAATAACTCTTACTGATAACTCTATTATAATTCCTATGGGTATAGCTGAAGGGGTGTTCACAACCTTTCTCGGAAGAACGGTATCCACTGATTATCTCGTTGTTGAATGTGTAGGGACAGGACAAATCACACTTGGAAGGTCCCTGCTGAAACTCGTGGGAGCAATCATAGATGTGGGGAAGGGCACTCTAAATTTACCTCTACGCCCGGATGCGGTCATATATTCCCTAAACCAAAGAGTAAGAATAAGAGTAAGAAGAGTAGGCGCAAGGCCCCTGGTAAGAATGGTAATGCTTCATCTCTTGATAATACTTGATTCACACTTTCTGCGCCTAGCTGAAAGGCGTTAAAGAAAAGCGCTTATGGGAGACAGCCCATTATTTTACTTCTGCACTTTTGTTTTATATTTGAGTCTTGGAAGTTGTTACTACTGTAGCAACCTCCCCTTATCTTTATTTTATTTCATTGTTGTGCCAAGTAAAGTCTTTGATAGTAATGTTGATACTAGATTTGGATTACTGCGCAGAAACAGATTTCTTACTGTCACGAAATTGAGCAGCCCCGTCTGTAGGTAACTCAGAAAATTCTGCCAATTTACGTGCGTGATCCTCAGATATGTACGCAACTTTCATTCAATTTGAGCTTTTTAATCTGAGTAAGTTAAGTGCCCCAGAAAAATTCATCTTTACGGACTGTTCTGTTTTGACAGATTCTGCCTTTTATTTCGCATTGCCTGTTTTGCTATGTTTGATGGATTTCTTTGTTCCATTAACTTTCAGTAGCTTTGTGCAATGTCCAGAAGTGTTAAGAATGATTATGTCACCTCTGAATATGTGAATTTTTGATTATGCACTAACCCTCTAATGAGTTTTTTTTGAGTTTGGTGTGGAGGAAGTTTTCAAGGGTCAAGAGAGGAGGATGATACAATATGATCAAGAAGAGTGAAAAGTCTAAGCTTGGAGATGCCCCCGTGGTTCATCCCTGCATATTTTAAGAAGACTCAAGCATCTAAGCTTGGGGATGCCCAAGGCATCCCTTCTTCATCGACAACTTATCAGGTCACCTCTAGTGAAACTAAATTTTTATTCAGTCACATCTTATGTGCTTTACTTGGAGCGTCTGTTTTCTTTTATTTTTTGTTTTTGTTTGAATAAAATCGGATCCTAGCATTCTTTATATGGGAGAGAGACACACTCCACTGTTGCATATGAAAACATGTGTTCTTCGTGTTACTCTTAATGTTCATGGCGAAGGTTGAAACTGCTTCGTTCATTGTTATATGGTTGGAAACAGAAAATGCTTCATGTGGTAATTGGTATAATGTCTTGAATAATTTGATACTTGGCAATTGTTGTGCTCATATAGATCATGTTTAAGCTCTTGCATCATGTACTTTGCACCTATTAATGAAGAACTACATAGAGCTTGTTACAATTTGGTTTGCATGATTGGTCTCTCTGAGTCTAGATATTTTCTGGTTAAGGTGTTTGAACAACAAGGAAGACAGTGTAGAGTCTTATAATGCTTGCAATATGTTATTATGTAAGTTTTGCTATACCAGTTTATACTTGAGTTTGCTTCAAACTACCTTGCTAGCCTAAGCCTTGTATTGAGAGGGATTACTTCTCGTGCATCCAAATCCTTGAGCCAAAAACTATGCCATTTGTGTCCACCATACCTACCTACTACATGGTATTTCTCTGCCATTCCAAAGTACATTACTTGAGTGCTACCTTTAAAATTTCATTCTTTGTCTTCGCAATACATAGCTCATGGGAAAATAGCTTTAAAAACTATTGTGGTATTGAATATGTTGCTATGTATCTTATTTCTTATAAGTTGCTTGTTGAGCGGTAACCATGTTTCTGGGGACGCCATCAACTATTACACCTTTGTTGAATATCATGTGAGTCGCTATGCATGTTCGTCTTGTCTGAAGTAAGGGCGATTTTCATGATCAAATGGTTTGAGTATGCATATTGTTAGAGGAGAACATTGGGCCGCTAACTAAAGCCATGAACCATTGTGGAAGTTTCAGTTTGGACACTAATCCTCAATCTCTTATGAGAATATTATCTGTTGTTGAATGCTTAAGCATTAAAAGAGGAGTCCATTATCTGTTGTCTATGTTGTCCCGGTATGGATGTCTAAGTTGAGAATAATCAAAAGCGAGAAATCCAATGCGAACTTTCTCCTTAGACCTTTGTACAGGCGGCATAAAGGTACCCCTTTGTGACACTTGGTTGAAACATATGTTATGCAATGATAATCCATGTTAATCCAAGCTAATTAGGACAAGGTGCGAGAACTATTGGTATACTATCCATGAGGCTTGCAACTTATAGGATATCTTATACATAACATATATGATTTATTACTACCATTGACAAAATTGTTTCTATGTTTTCAAAATGAAAAGCTCTAGCACAAAAATAGTAATCCATGCTTCCCTTTGCGAAGGGTCTATCTTCTACTTTATTGTTGAGTCAGTTTACCTATTATTTCTATCTCAGAAGCAAACACTTGTGTCAACTTTGTGCATTGATTCTTACATGTCTACCTATTGCACTTGTTATATTACTTTGTGTTGACAATTATCCATGAGATATACATGTTGAAGTTGAAAGCAACCGCTGAAACTTATATCTTCCTTTGTGTTGCTTCAAAGCTTTCTACTAAGAATTTATTGCTTTATGAGTAACTCTTATGCAAGTCTTATTGATGCTTGTCTTGAAAGTATTATTCATGAAAAGTCTTTGCTATATGATTCATTTGTTTACTCATTGTCTTCATCATTGCTTCGAATCGCTGCATTCATCTCATATGCTTTACAATAGTATTGATCAAGATTATGATAGCATGTCACTTCAGAAATTATCCTTGTTATCGTTTACCTACTCGAGGGCGAGTAGGAACTAAGCTTGGGGATGCTTGATACGTCTTAAACGTATCTATAATTTCTTATGTTCCATGCTACTTTTATGATGATACTCACATGTTTTATACACATTATATGTCATTATTATGCATTTTCCGGCACTAACCTATTGACGAGATGCCGAAGAGCCAGTTGCTGTTTTCTGTTGTTTTTGGTTTCAGAAATCCTACAAAGGAAATATTCTCGTAATTGGACGAAATCAACGCCCAGGGTCTTATTTTTCCACGAAGCTTCCAGAAGACCGAAAGGATTATGAAGTGGGGCGACGAGGCGCCGCCACACCAGGGCCGCGCGGCCAAGGGTGGGGCCGCGCCGCCCTAGCGTGTGGGGCCCCTATCAGCCCTCCGACTCCGCCCTTCCGCCTACTTAAAGCCTTCGCCGCGAAACCCTCTGTACCGAGAGCCACGATACGGAAAACCTTCCAGAGACGCCGCCGCCGCCAATCCCATCTCGGGGGATTCAGGAGATCGCCTCCGGCACCATGCCGGAGAGGGGAATCATCTCCCGGAGGACTCTTCATCGCCATGATCATGTGTGAGTAGTTCACCCCGGGACTATGGGTCCATAGCAGTAGCTAGATGGTTGTCTTCTCCTCATTGTGCTATCATGTTAGATCTTGTGAGCTGCCTATCATGATCAAGATCATCTATTTGTAATGCTACATGTTGTGTTTGTTGGGATCCGATGTATATTGAATACTATGTCAAGTTGATTATCAATCTATCATATATATGTTGTTTATGTTCTTGCATGCTTTTCGTTGCTAGTAGAGGCTCTGGCCAAGTTGATACTTGTAACTCCAAGAGGGAGTATTTATGCTCGATAGTGGGTTCATGCCTCCATTGAATCTGGGACAGTGACAGAAAGTTCTAAGGTTGTGGATGTGATGTTGCCACTAGGGATAAAACATCGATGCTTTGTCTAAGGATATTTGTGTTGATTACATTACGCACCATACTTAATGCAATTGTCTGTTGTTTACAACTTAATACTGGAAGGGGTTCGGATGATAACCTGAAAGTGGACTTTTTAGGCATAGATGCATGCTGGATAGCGGTCTATGCACTTTGTCGTAATGCCCTGATTAAATCTCATAGTACTCATCATGATATATGTATGTGCATTGTTATGCCTTCTTTATTTGTGAATTGCCCAACTGTAATTTGTTCACCCAACATGCTATTTATCTTATGGGAGAGACACCACTAATGAACTGTGAACCCCGGTCCATTCTTTACATCTGAAATACAATCTACTGCAATACTTGTTCTTTACTGTTCTTCGCAAACAAACATCAACTTCCACACTATACGATTAATCCTTTGTTTTCAGCAAGCCGGTGAGATCAACAACCTCACTGTTACGTTGGGGCAAAGTACTTTGATTGTGTTGTGCAGGTTCCACGTTGGCACCGGAATCCCGGGTGTTGCGCCGCACTACACTCCGCCACCAACAACCTTCACGTGTTCCTTGACTCCTACTCGTTCGATAACCTTGGTTTCTTACTGAGGGAAAACTTGCTACTGTACGCATCACACCTTCCTCTTGGGGTTCCCAACGGACGTGTGTTAACTGCACGCATCAAGCTCTTTTTCTGGCGCCGTTGCCGGGGAGATCAAGACACGCTGCAAGGGGAGTCTCCCACATCCAATCTCTTTAATTTGTTTTTGTCTTGCTTTTCTTTATTTTATTTACTGCTTTGTTTGCTCTTTATATCAAAAACACAAAAAAAAATTAGTTGCTAGCTTTATTTTATTTACTATCTTGATCTCCATATTAAAAACACAAAAAAATTAGTTACTTGCATTTACTTTATTTAGTTTGCTTTATTTACTACTTCTAAAATGGGTACTGTTGAGAATACTAAGTTGTGTGACTTCACTAGCACAAATAATAATGATTTCCTATGCACACCTATTGCTCCACCTGCTACTACAGGAGAATTTTTTGAAATTAAACCTGCTTTACTAAATCTTGTTATGAGAGAACAATTTTCTGGTGTTAGTTCTGATGATGCTGCTGCCCATTTTAATAATTTTGTTGAACTTTGTGAAATGCAAAAGTATAAGGATGTAGATGGTGATATTATAAAATTGAAATTGTTTCCTTTCTCCTTAAGAGGAAGAGCTAAAGATTGGTTGCTATCTTTGCCTAAGAATAGTATTGATTCATGGACTAAATGTAAGGATGTTTTTATTGGTAGATAGTATCCTCCCGCTAAAATTATATCTTTGAGAAGTAGCATAATGAATTTTAAGCAATTAGATAATGAACATGTTGCTCAAGCATTGGAGAGAATGAAATCTTTGGTGAAGAATTGCCCAACCCATGGACTAACTACTTGGATGATCATCCAAACCTTCTATGCAGGCTTAAATTTTTCTTCGCGGAACCTATTGGATTCAGATGCTGGAGGTACCTTTATGTCCATTACTTTGGGGGCGGCAACAAAGCTTCTTGATGATATGATGACAAATTACTCTGAATGGCACACGGAAAGAGCTCCACAAGGTAAGAAGGTAAAATCTGTTGAAGAAACCTCTTCCTTGAGTGATAAGATTGATGTGATTATGTCTATGCTTGTGAATGGTAGATCCAATGTTGATCCTAATAATGTTCCTTTAGCTTCATTGGTTGCCCAAGAAGAACATGTTTATGTGAACTTCATTAAAAATAATAATTTCAACAACAATGCTTATAGGAATAATTCTGGTAACAACTATAGGCCATATCCTTCTAATAATAGTAATGGTTATGGTAATTCTTATGGGAATTCTTACAACAATAATAGGAATGCACCCTCTGGTCTTGAAGCCATGCTTAAAGAATTTGTTAGTACACAAACTGCTTTTAACAAATCTGTTGAGGAAAAGCTTGATAAAATTGATATTCTTGCTTCTAAGGTTGATAGACTTGCCTCTGATGTTGATCTTTTAAAATTGAAAGTTATGCCTAATAAGGATAATGATAATAAGATTGTTACTACAGCAAACCCCATCCAAGTTTGAATTAATGAGAATATTAGATTGATGGCTGAATTGCATGCTAGGTGGGAAAGAGAAGAAAACGAAAAACTTGCTAAAGAGAATAATGTAGCTAAAGTTTGGACTATTACCACCACTAGTAATGTTGATGCTTCACATGTTGCTACACCTCCTACTATCAATGGTAAAATAATTGGTGTTGGCAATGTTTCTACTCCTAGTGCAAAGCGTGCAAAATTGCCTGAAACTGCTAAAACTGCTGAAACTGCTTGTGATAAAACTGCTGAAATTTTTCAAAATATTGGGGACAATGATCCCATTGCTGTAGATCATAATGGTTTAGATTTTGATGATTGTCACATCTCTGAAGTTATAAAGTTCTTGCAAAAACTTGCTAGAAGTCCCAATGCTAGTGCTATAAATTTGGCCTTTACAAAACATATTACAAATGCTCTCATAAAAGCTAGAGAAGAGAAACTAAAACTTGAAACTTCTAATCCTAGGAAGTTCGAAGATGGTTGGGAGCCCATCATTAAGATGAGGGTCAATAATTTTTATTGTAATGCTTTATGTGATCTTGGTGCAAGTATTTCTGTTATGCCTAAGAAAATCTATGATATGCTTGACTTGCCACCATTGAAAAATTGTTATTTGGATGTTAATCTCGCTGATAATGCTATAAAGAAACCTTTGGGGAGGATTGATAATGTTTGTATTATGGTTAACAATAACCTTGTCCCCGTTGATTTTGTTGTCTTGGATATTGAATGCAATGCATCTTGTCCCATTATATTGGGAAGACCTTTTCTTCGAACTGTTGGTGCTACCATTGATATGAAGGAAGGTAATATTAAATATCAATTTCCTCTCAAGAAAGGTATGGAACACTTCCCTAGAAAGACAATGAAGTTACCTTATGATTCTATTATTAGAACAAATTATGATGTTGATGCTTCGTCTCTTGACAATACTTGATTCACACTTTCTGCGCCTAGCTGAAAGGCGTTAAAGAAAAGCGCTTATGGGAGACAACCCATTATTTTACTACAGCACTTTTATTTTATATTTGAGTCTTGGAAGTTGTTACTACTGTAGCAACCTCTCCTTATCTTTATTTTATTGCATTGTTGTGCCAAGTAAAGTCTTTGATAGTAATGTTGATACTAGATTTGGATTACTGCGCAGAAACAGATTTCTTACTGTCACGAATTTGAGTAGAATTCTCTGTAGGTAACTCAGAAAAATCTGCCAGTTTACGTGCGTGATCCTCAGATATGTACGCAACTTTCATTCAATTTGAGCATTTTCATCTGAGCAAGTTAAGTACCCCAGAAAAATTCGTCTTTACGGACTGTTCTGTTTTGACAGATTCTGCCTTTTATTTCGCATTGCCTGTTTTGCTATGCTTGATGGATTTCTTTGTTCCATTGAATTTCAGTAGCTTTGTGCAATGTCCAGAAGTGTTAAGAATGATTATGTCACCACTGAATATATGAATTTTCAATTATGCACTAACCCTCTAATGAGTTTGTTTCGAGTTTGGTGTGGAGGAAGTTTTCAAGGGTCAAGAGAGGAGGATGATACAATATGATCAAGAAGAGTGAAAAGTCTAAGCTTGGGGATGCCCCCGTGGTTCATCCCTGCATATTTTAAGAAGACTCAAGCATCTAAGCTTGGGGATGCCCAAGGCATCCCCTTCTTCATCGACAACTTATCAGGTCACCTCTAGTGAAACTATATTTTTATTCAGTCACATCTTATGTGCTTTACTTGGAGCGTCTGTTTGCTTTTGTTTTTGTTTTTGTTTGAATAAAATCGGATCCTAGCATTCTTTGTTTGGGAGAGAGACACGCTCCGCTGTTTCGTATGAACATATATGTTCTTAGCTTTATTCTTAATGTTCATTGCGAAGGTTGAACTACTTCGTTCATTGATATATGGTTGGAAACGGAAAATGCTGCATGTGGTAATTGGTATAATGTCTTGAATAATTTGATACTTGGCAATTGTTGTGCTCATATAGATCATGTTTAAGCTCTTGCATCATGTACTTTGCACCTATTAATGAAGAACTACATAGAGCTTGTTAAAATTAGGTTTGCATGATTGGTCTCTGGAGTCTAGATATTTTCTGGTTAAGGTGTTTGAACAACAGGGAGACGATGTAAAGTCTTATAATGCTTACAATATGTTCATATGTGAGTCTTGCTGCACCGTTTTATACTTGAGTTTGCTTCAAACAACCTTGCTAGCCTAGCCTTGTATTGAGAGGGAATTCTTCTCGTGCATCCAAATCCTTGAGCCAAAAACTATGCCATTTGTGTCCACCATACCTACCTACTACATGGTATTTCTCTGCCATTCCAAAGTACGTTACTTGAGTTCTACCTTTAAATTCTATCCTTTGTCTTTGCAATATATAGCTCATGGGAAAATAGCCATAAAAACTATTGTGGTGAAGAATATGTACTTATGTATCTTATTTCTTAATAAGTTGCTTGTTGAGCGGTAACCATGCTTCTGGGGACGCCATCAACTTTTACACCTTTGTTGAATATCATGTGAGTTGCTATGCATGTTCGTCATGTCTGAAGTAAGGGCGATTTTCATGATCAAATGGTTTGAGTATGTATATTGTTAGAGAAGAACATTGGGCCGCTAACTAAAGCCATGATCCATGGTGGAAGTTTCAGTTTGGACAATTAATCCTCAATCTCTTATGAGAATATTATCTGTTGTTAAATGCTTATGCATTAAAGAGGAGTCCATTATCTATTGTCTATGTTGTCCCGGTATGGATGTCTAAGTTGAGAATAATCAAAAGCGAGAAATCCAATGCGAACTTTCTCCTTAGACCTCTGTACAGGCGGCATAGAGGTACCCCTTTGTGACACTTGGTTGAAACATATGTTATGCAATGATAATTCGTGTTAATCCAAGCTAATTAGGACAAGGTGCGAGCACTATTGGTATACTATGCATGAGGCTTGCAACTTATAGGATATCTTATACATAACATATATGATTTATTACTACCGTTGACAAAATTGTTTCTATGTTTTCAAAATGAAAAGCTCTAGCACAAAAATAGTAATCCATGCTTCCCTCTGCGAAGGGTCTATCTTCTACTTTATTGTTGAGTCAGTTTACCTATTCTTTCTATCTCAGAAGCAAACACTTGTGTCAACTATGTGCATTGATTCTTACATGTCTACCTATTGCACTTGTTATATTACTTTGTGTTGACAATTATCCATGAGATATACATGTTGAAGTTGAAAGCAACCGCTGAAACTTATATCTTCCTTTGTGTTGCTTCAAAGCTTTCTACTAAGAATTTATTGCTTTATGAGTAACTCTTATGCAAGTCTTATTGATGCTTGTCTTCAAAGTATTATTCATGAAAAGTCTTTGCTATATGATTCATTTGTTTACTCATTGTCTTCATCATTGCTTCGAATCGCTGCATTCATCTCATATGCTTTACAATAGTATTGATCAAGATTGTGATAGCATGTCACTTCAGAAATTATCCTTGTTATCGTTTACCTACTCGAGGGCGAATAGGAACTAAGCTTGGGGATGCTTGATACGTCTCAAACGTATCTATAATTTCTTATGTTCCATGCTACTTTTATGATGATACTCACATGTTTTATACACATTATATGTCATTATTATGCATTTTCCGGCACTAACCAATTGACGAGATGCCGAAGAGCCAGTTGCTGTTTTCTGCTGTTTTTGGTTTCAGAAATCCTACAAAGGAAATATTCTCGGAATTGGACGAAATCAACGCCCAGGGTCTTATTTTTCCACGAAGCTTCCAGAAGACCGAAAGGATTATGAAGTGGGGCGACGAGGCGCCGCCACACCAGGGCCGCGCGGCCAAGGGTGGGGCCGCGCCGCCCTAGCGTGTGGGGCCCCTATTAGCCCTCCGACTCCGCCCTTCCGCCTACTTAAAGCCTTCGTCGCGAAACCCTCTGTACCGAGAGCCACGATACGGAAAACCTTCCAGAGACGACGCCGCCGCCAATCCCATCTCGAGGGATTCAGGAGATCGCCTCCGGCACCCTGCCGGAGAGGGGAATCATCTCCCGGAGGACTCTTTGTCGCCATGATCGCCTCCGGATCGATGTGTGAGTAGTTCACCCCTGGACTATGGGTCCATAGCAGTAGCTAGATGGTTGTCTTCTCCTCATTGTGCTATCATGTTAGATCTTGTGAGCTTCCTATCATGATCAAGATCATCTATTTGTAGCTACATGTTGTGTTTGTTGGGATCCGATGAATATTGAATACTATGTCAAGTTGATTATCAATCTATCATATATATGTTGTTTATGTTCTTGCATGCTCTCCGTTGCTAGTAGAGGCTCTGGCCAAATTGATACTTGTAACTCCAAGAGGGAGTATTTATGCTCGATAGTGGGTTCATGCCTCCATTGAATCTGGGACAGTGACAGAAAGTTCTAAGGTTGTGGATGTGCTGTTGCCACTAGGGATAAAACATCGATGCTTTGTCTAAGGATATTTGTGTTGATTACATTACGCACCATACTTAATGCAATTGTTTGTTGTTTGCAACTTAATACTGGAAGGGGTTCGGATGATAACCTGAAAGTGGACTTTTTAGGCATAGATGCATGCTGGATAGCGGTCTATGTACTTTGTCGTAATGCCCTGATTAAATCTCATAGTACTCATCATGATATATGTATGTGCATTGTTATGCCTTCTTTATTTGTCAATTTCCCAACTGTAATTTGTTCACCCAACATGCTATTTATCTTATGGGAGAGACACCACTAATGAACTGTGGACCCCGGTCCATTCTTTACATCTGAAATACAATCTACTGCAATACTTGTTCTTTACTGTTCTTCGCAAACAAACATCATCTTCCACACTATACGGTTAATCCTTTGTTTTCAGCAAGCCGGTGAGATTGACAACCTCACTGTTACGTTGGGGCAAAGTACTTTGATTGTGTTGTGCAGGTTCCACGTTGGCGCCGGAATCCCTGGTGTTGCGCCGCACTACATGATGTCTACGTTCCCCCTCCTTTCATGTAGACAGTGTTGGGCCTCCAAGAGCAGAGGTTTGTAGAACAGCAGCAAGTTTTCCCTTAAGTGGATCACCCAAGGTTTATCGAACTCAGGGAGGAAGAGGTCAAAGATATCCCTCTCATGCAACCCTGCAACCACAAAGCAAGAAGTCTCTTGTGTCCCCAACACACCTAATAGGTGCACTAGTTCGGCGAAGAGATAGTGAAATACAGGTGGTATGAATAAGTATGAGCAGTAGCAATGGTGCCAGAAAAGTGCTTGGCGCGTAATTGATGGTGGTGGTATTGCAGCAGTAGTAACACAGTAAAACAGTAAACAAGCAGTAGTAACTCAGCAGTATTTAGGAACAAGGCCTAGGGATTACACTTTCACTAGTGGACACTCTCAACATTGATCACATAACAGAATAGATAAATGCATACTCTACACTTTTGTTGGATGATGAACACATTGCGTAGGATTACACGAACCCTCAATGCCGGAGTTAACAAGCTCCACAATAATGCTCATGTTTAAGTAACCTTTAGTGTAAGATAGATCAACAGACTAAACCGAGTACTAGCATAGCATGCACACTGTCACCTTCATGCATATGTAGGAGGAATAGATCACATCAATAATATCATAGCAATAGTTAACTCCATAATCTACAAGAGATCATGATCATAGCATAAACCAAGTACTAACATGGTGCACACACTGTCACCTTTACACACGTGCAGGAGGAATAGAACTACTTTAATAACACATCACTAGAGTAGCACATAGATAGTAGTGATACAAAACTCAGATGAATCTCAATCATGTAAAGCAGCTCATGAGATCATTGTATTGAAGTACATAGGAGAGATTAACCACATAGCTACCGGTACAGCCCCGAGCCTCGATGGAGAACTACTCCCTCCTCATGGGAGCAGCAGCGGTGATGAAGATGGCGGTGGAGATGGCAGCGGTGTCGATGGAGAAGCCTTCCGGGGGCACTTCCCCGCTCCGGCAGGGTGCCGGAACAGAGATCCTGTCCCCCAGATCTTGGCGTCGCGATGGCGGCGGCTCTGGAAGGTTTTCGTGGGTTTCGTCAATCGGTGTAGGGTTTTCTGATCCAGGGGCTTCTTATAGGCGAAGAGGCGGCGCAGGAAGGTCGAAGGGGGGCCCACACCCTAGGGGGGCGCGCCCCCCCCCCTAGGCCGCGCCGGGGTGTGGTGTGGTGGCCCTGCCACCCTTCTCTAGCGGTTCTCGTGTGTTCTGGATGCTTCCGGGTAAAATAGGAACCTGGGCGTTGATTTCGTCCGATTCCGAGAATATTTCGTTACTAGGATTTCTGAAACCAAAAACAGCAGAAAACAGGAACTGGCACTTCGGCATCTTGTTAATAGGTTAGTTCCAGAAAATGCACGAATATGACATAAAGTGTGCATAAAACATGTAGATAACATCAATAATGTGGCATGGAACATAAGAAATTATCGATACGTCGGAGACGTATCAGCATCCCCAAGCTTAGTTCTGCTCGTCCCGAGCAGGTAAAACGATAACAAAGATAATTTCTGAAGTGACATGCCATCATAAACTTGATCATACTATTTGTAAAGCATATGTAGTGAATGCAGCGATCAAAACAATGGTAATGACATGAGTAAACAACTGAATCATATAGCAAAGACTTTTCATGAATAGCACTTCAAGACAAGCATCAATAAGTCTTGCATAAGAGTTAACTCATAAAGCAATAATTCAAAGTAAAGGCATTGAAGCAACACAAAAGAAGATTAAGTTTCAGCGGTTGCTTTCAACTCGTAACATGTATATCTCATGGATATTGTCAACATAGAGTAATATAATAAGTGCAATAAGCAAATATGTAGGAATCAATGCACAGTTCACACAAGTGTTTGCTTCTTGAGGTGGAGAGAAATAGGTGAACTGACTCAACATTGAAAGTAAAAGAATGGTCCTCCATAGAGGAAAAGCATCGATTGCTATATTTGTGCTAGAGCTTTGATTTTGAAAACATGAAACAATTTTGTCAACGGTAGTAATAAAGCATATGCATCATGTAAATTATATCTTATAAGTTGCAAGCCTCATGCATAGTGTACCAATAGTGCCCGCACCTTGTCCTAATTAGCTTGGACTACCTGGATTATCACCGCAATACATATGCTTTAACCAAGTATCACAAAGGGGTACCTCTATGCCGCTTTGTACAAAGGTCTAAGGAGAAAGCTCGCATTTGGATTTCTCGCTTTTGATTATTCTCAACTTAGACATCCATACCGGGACAACATAGACAACAGATAATGGACTCCTCTTTTAATGCTTTAAGCATTCAACAACAATTAATTCTTTTCTCATTAGAGATTTGAGGATGTTTGTCCAAAACTGAAACTTCCACCATGGAACATGGCTTTAGTTAGCGGCCCAATGTTCTTCTCTCACAATATGCATGCTCAAACCATTCAACTCAGTGTAGATCGCCCTTACTTCAGACAAGACGAACATGCATAGCAACTCACATGAAATTCAACCAATGAATAGTTGATGGCGTCCCAGAAACATGGTTATCGCACAACAAGCAACTTAATAAGAGATAAAGTGCATAATTACATATTCAATACCACAATAGTTTTTAAGCTATTTGTCCCATGAGCTATATATTGCAAAGGTGAATGATGGAATTTTAAAGGTAGCACTCAAGCAATTTACTTTGGAATGGCGGAAAATACCATGTAGCATAGGTAGGTATGGTGGACACAAATGGCATAGTGGTTGGCTCAAGTATTTTGGATGCATGAGAAGTATTCCCTCTCGATACAAGGTTTAGGCTAGCAAGGCTTCTTTGAAACAAACACAAGGATGAACCGGTGCAGAAAAACTCACATAAAAGACATATTGAAAACATTATAAGACTCTACACCGTCTTCCTTGTTGTTCAAACTCAATACTAGAAATTATCTAGACCTTAGAGAAACCAAATATGCAAACCAAATTTTAGCATGCTCTATGTATTTCTTCATTAATGGGTGCAAAGCATATGATGCAAGAGCTTAATCATGAGCACAACAATTGCCAAGTATCACATTACCCAAGACATTTATAGCAATTACTACATGTATCATTTTCCAATTCCAACCATATAACAATTTAACGAAGGAGAAACTTCGCCATGAATACTATGAGTAGAAACCAAGGACATACTTGTCCATATGCTACAGCGGAGCGTGTATCTCTCCCATAAAGCATGATGTAATCCAATTTATTCAAACAAAAACAAAAACAGAAACAAACAAACAGACGCTCCAAGCAAAGCACATAAGATGTGATGGAATAAAAATATAGTTTCAGGGGAGGAACCTGATAATGTTGTCGATGAAGAAGGGGATGCCTTGGGCATCCCCAAGCTTAGACGCTTGAGTCTTCTTGATATATGCAGGGGTGAACCACCGGGTGCATCCCCAAGCTTAGAGCTTTCACTCTTCTTGATCATGTTATATCATCCTCCTCTCTTGACCCTTGAAAACTTCCTTCACACCAAACTCGAAACAACTCATTAGAGGGTTAGTGCACAATATAAATTGACATATTCAGAGGTGACACAATCATTCTTAACACTTCTGGACATTGCATAATGCTACTGGACATTAGTGGATCAAAGAAATTCATCCAACATAGCAAAAGAGGCAATGCGAAATAAAAGGCAGAATCTGTCAAAACAGAACAGTTCGTATTGACGAATTTTAAAATGGCACCAGACTTGCTCAAATGAAAATGCTCAAATTGAATGAAAGTTGCGTACATATCTGAGGATCATGCACGTAAATTGGCTTAATTTTCTGAGCTACCTACAGGGAGGTGGACCCAGATTCGTGACAGCAAAGAAATCTGGAACTGCGCAGTAATCCAAATCTAGTACTTACTTTTCTATCAACGGCTTTACTTGGCACAACAAAACACAAAACTAAGATAAGGAGAGGTTGCTACAGTAGTAAACAACTTCCAAGACACAAATATAAAACAAAGTACTGTAGCAAAATAACACATGGGTTATCTCCCAAGAAGTTCTTTTCTTTATAGCCATTAAGATGGGCTCAGCAGTTTTAATGATGCACTCGCAAGAAATAGTATTTGAAGAAAAAGAGAGCATCAAGAGGCAAGTACAAAACACATTTAAGTCTAACATGCTTCCTATGCATAGGAATCTTGTAAATAAACAAGTTCATGAAGAGCAAAGTAACAAGCATAGGAAGATAAAACAAGTGTAGCTTCAAAAATTTCAGCACATAGAGAGGTGTTTTAGTAACATGAAAATTTCTACAACCATATTTTCCTCTCTCATAATAACTTTCAGTAGCATCATGAGCAAACTCAACAATATAACTATCACATAAAGCATTCTTATCATGAGTCTCATGCATAAAATTATTACTCTCCACATAAGCATAATCAATTTTATTAGTTGTAGTGGGAGCAAATTCAACAAAGTAGCTATCATTATTATTCTCATCATCAAATATAGGAGGCATAGTATTATCATCATAAAAATTACTCTCCATAGTAGGCGGCACTAAAAGACCACTATCATTATAATCATCATATATAGGAGGCAAAGTATCATCAAAGAAAATTTTCTCCTCAATGCTTGGGGGACTAAAAATATCATGAAAACCAACTTCCCCAAGCTTAGAACTTTCTATATTATTGTCAACAATGGTGTTCAAAGCGTTCATACTAATATTACTACCAGCATGCAAAGAAGATTTCATAGGTTTTTTAATTTTCGCATCAAACAATCCATGTTTTAAATCAGGAAATAGAACAAGAAGCTCATTGTTGTCCATTATGCCAAACTAGTGTAAACAAGAAACAAAAAGATGCAATTGCAGGATCTAAAGGAAATAGCTTCGAGCACACACACGACGGCAACAGAAAAATACTTTACCTGGGAACGTAGTATGAGAGCCTTTTTACCTTTCCTCCCCGGCAACGGCGCCAGAAAAGTGCTTGATGTCTACGTTCCCCCTCCTTTCCTGTAGACAGTGTTGGGCCTCCAAGAGCAGAGGTTTGTAGAACAGCAGCAAGTTTTCCCTTAAGTGGATCACCCAAGGTTTATCGAACTCAGGGAGGAAGAGGTCAAAGATATCCCTCTCATGCAACCCTGCAACCACAAAGCAAGAAGTCTCTTGTGTCCCCAACACACCTAATAGGTGCACTAGTTCGGCGAAGAGATAGTGAAATACAGGTGGTATGAATAAGTATGAGCAGTAGCAACGGTGCCAGAAAAGTGCTTGGCGCGTAATTGATGGTGGTGGTATTGCAGCAGTAGTAACACAGTAAAACAGTAAACAAGCAGTAGTAACTCAGCAGTATTTAGGAACAAGGCCTAGGGATTACACTTTCACTAGTGGACACTCTCAACATTGATCACATAACAGAATAGATAAATGCATACTCTACACTTTTGTTGGATGATGAACACATTGCGTAGGATTACACGAACCCTCAATGCCGGAGTTAACAAGCTCCACAATAATGCTCATGTTTAAGTAACCTTTAGTGTAAGATAGATCAACAGACTAAACCGAGTACTAGCATAGCATGCACACTGTCACCTTCATGCATATGTAGGAGGAATAGATCACATCAATAATATCATAGCAATAGTTAACTCCATAATCTACAAGAGATCATGATCATAGCATAAACCAAGTACTAACACGGTGCACACACTGTCACCTTTACACACGTGCAGGAGGAATAGAACTACTTTAATAACACATCACTAGAGTAGCACATAGATAGTAGTGATACAAAACTCAGATGAATCTCAATCATGTAAAGCAGCTCATGAGATCATTGTATTGAAGTACATAGGAGAGATTAACCACATAGCTACCGGTACAGCCCCGAGCCTCGATGGAGAACTACTCCCTCCTCATGGGAGCAGCAGCGGTGATGAAGATGGCGGTGGAGATGGCAGCGGTGTCGATGGAGAAGCCTTCCGGGGGCACTTCCCCGCTCCGGCAGGGTGCCGGAACAGAGATCCTGTCCCCCAGATCTTGGCGTCGCGATGGCGGCGGCTCTGGAAGGTTTTCGTGGGTTTCGTCAATCGGTGTAGGGTTTTCTGATCCAGGGGCTTCTTATAGGCGAAGAGGCGGCGCAGGAAGGTCGAAGGGGGGCCCACACCCTAGGGGGGCGCGCCCCCCCCCTAGGCCGCGCCGGGGTGTGGTGTGGTGGCCCTGCCACCCTTCTCTGGCGGTTCTCGTGTGTTCTGGATGCTTCCGGGTAAAATAGGAACCTGGGCATTGATTTCGTCCGATTCCGAGAATATTTCGTTACTAGGATTTCTGAAACCAAAAACAGCAGAAACAGAACCGGCACTTCGGCATCTTGTTAATAGGTTAGTTCCAGAAAATGCACGAATATGACATAAAGTGTGCATAAAACATGTAGATAACATCAATAATGTGGCATGGAACATAAGAAATTATCGATACGTCGGAGACGTATCACTACACTTCGCCACCAACAACCTTCACGTGTTCCTTGACTCCTACTGGTTCGATAACCTTGGTTTCTTACTGAGGGAAAACTTGCTATTGTATGCATCACACCTTCCTCTTGGGGTTCCCAACGGACGTGTGTTAACTGCATGCATCACACCACAGGGCCGCGCAGCCTGGGTGGGGCCCGCGCCGCCCTATGGTGTGGGCCCCTCGCGCCGCCTCCAACCCAACCCTTCCGCCTACTTATAGCCTTCGTCGCAAAAACCCCAGTACCGAGAGCCACGATACGGAAAACCTTCCAGAGACGCCGCCGCCGCCAATCCCATCTCGGGGGATTCAGGAGATCGCCTCTGGCACCCTGCCGGAGAGGGGAATCATCTCCCGGAGGACTCTTCATCACCATGATCACCTCCGGATTGATGTGTGAGTAGTTCACCCCTGGACTATGGGTCCATAGCAGTAGCTAGATGGTGGTCTTCTCCTCATTGTGCTATCATGTTAGATCTTGTGAGCTTCCTATCATGATCAAGAACATCTATTTGTAATGCTACATGTTGTGTTTGTTGGGATCCGATGAATATGGAATACTATGTCAAGTTGATTATCAATCTATCATATATGTTGTTTATGTTCTTGCATGCTCTCTGTTGCTAGTAGAGGCTCTGTCCAAGTTGATACTTGTAACTCCAAGAGGGAGTATTTATGCTCGATAGTGGGTTCATGCCTCCATTGAATCTGGGACAGTGACAGAAAGTTCTAAGGTTGTGGATGTGTTGTTGCCACTAGGGATAAAACATCAATGCTTTGTCTAAGGATATTTGTGTTGATTACATTACGCACCATACTTAATGCAATTGTCTGTTGTTTGCAACTTAATACTGGAAGGGGTTCGGATGATAACCTGAAAGTGGATTTTTTAGGCATAGATGCATGCTGGATAGCAGTCTATGTACTTTGTCGTAATACCCTGATTAAATCTCATAGTACTCATCATGATATATGTATGTGCATTGTTATGCCTTCTTTATTTGTCAATTACCCAACTGTAATTTGTTCACCCAACATGCTATTTATCTTATGGGAGAGACACCACTAATGAACTGTGGACCCCGGTCCATTCTTTACATCTGAAATACAATCTACTGCAATACTTGTTCTTTACTGTTCTTCGCAAAAAAATATCATCTTCCACACTATACGGTTAATCCTTTGTTTTCAGCAAGCCGGTGAGATTAACAACCTCACTGTTACGTTGGGGCAAAGTACTTTGATTGTGTTGTGCAGGTTCCACGTTGGCGCCGGAATTCCTGGTGTTGCGCCGCACTACACTTCGCCACCAACAACCTTCACGTGTTCCTTGACTCCTACTGGTTCGATAACCTTGGTTTCTTACTGAGGGAAAACTTGCTACTGTACGCATCACACCTTCCTCTTGGGGTTCCCAACGGACGTGTGTTAACTGCACGCATCACACCACAGGGCCGCGCGGCCTGGGTGGGGCCCGCGCCGCCCTATGGTGTGGGCCCCTCGCGCCGCCTCCAACCAAACCCTTCCGCCTACTTATAGCCTTCGTCGCGAAAACCCCAGTACCGAGAGCCACGATACAGAAAACCTTCCAGAGACACCGCCGCCGCCAATCCCATCTCGGGGGATTCAGGAGATCGCCTCCGGCACCCTGCCGGAGAGGGGAATCATCTCCCGGAGGACTCTTCATCACCATGATCGCCTCCGGATTGATGTGTGAGTAGTTCACCCCTGGACTATGGGTCCATAGCAGTAGCTAGATGGTTGTCTTCTCCTCATTGTGCTATCATGTTAGATCTTGTGAGCTGCCTATCATGATCAAGATCATCTATTTGTAATGCTACATGTTGTGTTTGTTGGGATCCGATGAATATGGAATACTATGTCAAGTTGATTATCAATATATCATATATGTTGTTTATGTTCTTGCATGCTCTCCGTTGCTAGTAGAGGCTCTGGCCAAGTTGATACTTGTAACTCCAAGAGGGAGTATTTATGCTTGATAGTGGGTTCATGCCTCCATTGAATCTGGGACAGTGACAGAAAGTTCTAAGGTTGTGGATGTGTTGTTGCCACTAGGGATAAAACATCAATGCTTTGTCTAAGGATATTTGTGTTGATTACATTACGCACCATACTTAATGTGATTGTCTATTGTTTGCAACTTAATACTGGAAGGGTTGCGGATGCTAACCTGAAGGTGGACTTTTTAGGCATAGATGCATGCTGGATAGCGGTCTATATACTTTGTCGTAATGCCCTGATTAAATCTCATAGTAGTCATCGTGATTTGTATGTGCATTGTTATGCCCTCTCTATTTTTCAATTGCCCAACTGTAATTTGTTCACCCAACATGCTATTTATCTTATGGGAGAGACACCACTAGTGAACTGTGGACCCCGGTCCATTCTTTTACATCTGAAATACAATCTACTGCAAACTCTGTTCTTTACTGTTCTTCGCAAACAAACATCATTTTCCACACCATACGTTTAATCCTTTGTTTACAGCAAGCCGGTGAGATTGACAACCTCACTGTTAAGTTGGGGCAAAGTATTGTGATTGTGTTGTGCAGGTTCCACGTTGGCGCCGGAATCCCTGGTGTTGCGCCGCACTACACTCCGTCACAAACAACCTTCACGTGTTCCTTGACTCCTACTGGTTCGATAACCTTGGTTTCTTACTGAGGGAAAACTTGCTGCTGTACGCATCACACCTTCCTCTTGGGGTTCCCAACAGACGTGTGTTAACTACACGCCAGCAGTGCCGACCAAGCAATCACAAACCATGGAGGAGTGCCCTTTTCTTATAATTTTTCCATTTTCTTCCCCTATTGGAAGTTGTGGTCAAACCAGCTCTTTTTCTTTTTATATACTTTTTTATGTGACAAGCAAGATGAACCTCGCGAGTCTTTGAGTTACTTAAATAATATGGAAGACGACAACCACAATTTAATTTACTTCCTCATGAGCTAAAAACAATGTCACAAAACGAGGAGCAGTTTGAATGTTTTTAAATGTAGCACATGAGCAAACTACTATGGAATGTCAATGAAATACCACATATAGGTAGATATGGTGGACACTTTGGCATATTTGGTTTTTGGTGGTTGGATGCATGAGTAAAACACTCATACAAATGGATGCTAGAAAAACACCGGGTGCGACCAACTAAGAGAGCATAATGGCCATAATCATGCACAGCGACAAAATATATTAATCAAAGCATAAAGTGATACACAAGTTGCAAACTAAATGATCGTAGAGGCAATAATTAAGTAGTCATAACATGTTTCAAAACATGTGACAAGTCGCCCCAAATAAAGCATTTGCATGAGAATATATACCACAATATTATGCTTTTCTATTGTATGCTAAAAATAATGCATGAAAACATTCAATGGCACACTAAACACTCTCAGATATTTGAGACTAATCAAGATATAGAAATAATCAATAAGCTGAACATGAAAATAACATCTATCATGACATGCCAAAATATATGCCACAGTCTAAACATGCCTCTATTTGCGTCACTAAACACATGAAACCCTTTTATGCATCCAACGCCAACCGACTTATTTGAAAACACTCTCATAGATGATAAATAAGAAAAATACCAGAGAGCTATTCAAACATAAATAAGGAGAACCAACAAGATCTGAACAAGATATGAGTAGAAAAACCAAGAGCTAAACGCAGTACTAGCAAACTAGAACACTAGAAAAGAAATAGGAATGAAAACTAAAGTGTTCTAGGCAATTGAAACGGAGCGTGTCTTTCTCCCACACAAGAATAATAGGATCCACCCAAGTTTATTCCAGCAAACAAAACAAAATAAAACAAACAACGAAAATAAAGACGTTCCAAGAACAACACATATCATATGAAGCAATAAAAATATAGTGTATTGAAAAATGACCTGGTGCTTTTGTTGATGAGGAGGGGATGCCTTGGGCATCCCCAAGCTTTGACGCTTGTACTTCTTGGATATTTCTTGTGCTTTCCAGGGGATATCCCCAAGCTTGAGCTTTTGTCCATGCTTCATCTCATTGCATCATTCTTCTCTGCCTACACTTGAAAACTTCCTTCATACAAAACTTAACACAATTGATCAGCAACATTAGTGCAAATAACATTAGAACCAAACCAGCAAATTTTCAGTAGATACACATATCAAACACTCATTTATACATGTACTACAGTAACTACTTCTTCCTAAAGCTCTTTCTCACAAAAGAACTCAAAAAGAGGGAGCATATGAAGCAAATGAAAAATATGGCAGAAATCTGTCAAAACAGACCAGCAGGCAAAGATCGAAATTCAATAAATAGTTACGTTACTCAAATCAAAAATTTCTAAACTAACGAAAGTTATCTAACATACTGGGGCATAAGAACAAAAATTGTCAGCTCAAAATAATGTTCTGGCTATTTTCACGAATATTTTTCGTTACAGCACATAATCTGTTTCAGAAAAGCAAACATCCCAGACATCATTTCCCTTCCATTAGAGGATACTCTCGGCACAAAAACGAAATAAAAATGATAAGGAGAGGTTATTACAGTAGTAATAACTTCCAAGACTCAACAAAGCAAAAATAAAATTGGGTTATCTCCCAAAAGTGCTTTTCTTTAACGCCTTTGAGCTAGGCTTTATTAAAAACCAACCGTGGATGAGTAATAAAGAGTATGGAAGAGACAACCTCATGTAGTTGATGAATATGGGGATGACTCGGGCATCCCCAAGCTTAGATGATTGTGAAATCTTGAATTGGTTCTTAGGATGCACCTATGCATCCCCAAGCTTGAGCTCTTGTGTCTTCTTATTCATATCATCAATAATTAGCTACATCCACATAAAACTTCACAAAACTTGTTAGTAGGTTAATACTCATTAAATAAAATACACTCATGTTCAAGCTTTGAAAATTTTACATTAATATTAACTACTGGACAACAACCAATTTATAACAATTGTCGATCAAACAAAGGTTATAAACATTATGTATAAGCACAATAATCAATAAGCATGAAAATCTGTCAAAACTGGACAATCTGTAAAGATGGCATTCAAAGAGTTAGTTAAGTAGCGCAAATAGAAAAACTCAAAATTAATAAAAAAATATCATAAACTCAGGGTTATGCACAAAAAAATTCAGATTAAAACACTGCTCTGAGATTTTTCACGATTTTCAAAGTCAAGCACAGTAAATCTGTCTGAACAGAAACAGTCAGTAAAGATCTAATTAGTAACCCTATTTACACGCCTCAAATCAGAAAAGTCAGAACTAATGAAAGTTAGCTAACAAGAATTAATTTGCACTCAAAAAAATTCAGACCAAGATCACCTTCTGATGATTTTTAAAAGTTTCTACAGTAACGAAGAGAAATCTGTTTCTAAGCAAGAAAGTGGCAAACTTGCATTGTAAACAAACTAGTTAGTAACTATACATGATATTTCTATATATAGAGGACTATGTACAATATATACACAATATTTACAATATATACAAGTTTTGAAAAGCTTCCATCGAAAGAATTGTTTCGGTTTCATAGGCATGAACACAAGTGTTCAAGGTTGACCCCCAATTCACCATTACTCATCTTTCCAATCACTTTCCTGTTTGAAAACTTTTTTGATTAAAAACTACAACTAATTTTTTTGGTAATTCACATTCCCTATCATACAAGGATAGAGAACAACTTGGTACTGAAAGTAAAATTACTTAGAGATAAATCAAACAAGTGCACACAAAAATATTCATCCCACGCTATTGTTCCCCGGCAACGGCGCCAGAAAAGGTCTTGATATCCCACAAGTATAGGGGATCGTTTGTAGCCTTTTCGATAAGTAAGAGTGTCGAACCCAACGAGGAGCTAAAGATAGGATAAACATTCTCTAAAGTTCTATCAACCACTGATACAACTCTACGCGCACTAAATATTTGCAATATCTAGGAAATAAAACTACAGCGGTGGCACGGGTTTGAGAGGTGACTTTGCATGAAAATAAATACACAGAAATAAATATTAGTGCTGCAGCGGTAAAATAAACTAAGTAACCAGTAACATGAGTATGGAAAAGGGGTGGTAATAGTGGTGGCTTTGCTCAAGACAAAATAGTGACGGTCTCGGATTCACTATCCTCGAAGGAGCTTTCTATGTGGGAGAGGCTAAATATACATGCACTCCGCTACATGGGATTGCAAGCACTATATGATTGGCTTGCTAGCAAACAACCATAACTACTAACAAGCATTAAGGTTTCCCCAACCATAGCCTTAAGCTCTAGGTCCCCTTTACTCCCATACATGCAACTAATCGGCTCGCGTTCTCAGGTTTCTGTCGCACCGACAGAACTCCCCCCGCTTCGTTACAAATACTACCAACCCTAGGTGTTCTATCCATGCGCGCACAAATATAATGGACACCAAGGACAATAACATATCAGATCACAACTCTAATGAATCAAAGAAAATCACCCATCCAATCTAAGAACAAATAAACTATGAAACATGATATAGATCATAGGATAGAATATAGCATCGAACACCATGTTTACATAGGGCGGCACAGAGGTTTATGAGAGGATGGACCCTTGAGTACAAGGAGGAGTTGGCGGTGGAGACGGCGGAGAGGGCAGCGTGGAGTGCAGCCCCTCAACTCCCTCCGTCATGGCTTCTTCGGAGCCCTCCCCCATGGAGATCATCTCCACGGGGGAGGCAGCAGGAACCCCCCGAACTAGGGTTTGAGACGACGGTGGCGTCAGGACTTTTTGTGGAATTCTTTCTTGATATCTGATAGTTTCTCCGTGAGGGTAATATATAGGCGAAAGGGCGATGTCAGCGGAGGCCGGGGTGGCCAGTACATGGGCCAGGCGCGACCAGGGGTGGGGTCGCGCCTGCCCTGTGTACTGCCACGTGGCAGCTCCCCTGCGTGTCTCCTTTCGGCGCAGGCTTGCCCTCGAAATTATAAGGTCCTGGGTTTTTGTCCCGTGCAATTCCGAGAATATTTCCTGTACAACTTTTCTGAAACACAAAAACAGCAGAAAACAGGAACTGGCACTGTGGCACTATGTCAATAGGTTAGTTCTGGAAAATGCTAAAAAGTTTATCGAAATGCACATAAAACATAAGGGAATTGGTAGAAAACAAGCGTGGAGCATCAAAAATTATAGATACGTTTGCAACGTATAAGCACCTGGCAGCCGAAATTAGTTTCTGTGTCTTCAATGCATACCTTATAAGTGGCATGTTTCATGAACATGTTTAGACCCACATTTATACATAGAAATCTTTGTTTTGGTTTAGGTCATGCTCTGAGCCAACAAAACCTTTTTGGTAGACATTTTCAATGCAAGTCGGGGATAATAGACATTTTTCATACCCATATCCTACCCCTGAATGAACAGACGCTTGTTATGGCCATGTTTAAGTCCATAGATGTACACATTTATCATCATTTAATCCTAGATGCTGGATTCCCAAGGACAAAACCAAGAAATAAGCTAAAATACAATCTATATTTCCTCAAGTTTTATTTTTCGGGTAAATTAAGAAGAGTGTCCAATATCTCAAGTACATGCATTTTCAATTGATTGTAACATGATATGTCTAATATTTTTAAGTAAATGTAGTTGTGCTAGGGCTTAATAAGGGGAAATAAATTGTTGCATGGAGTCAACGCATCAAATTAAAACGGAGAAGCGGCAAAATAGTTGTATTTTTTTTAGAGTGTTCCGTTCAGTAACAATGTATGTAGAAAAAACTCCCCTAGTAATTATAACACATTCTTCTAAAGGAGTCCTACTAAAAATAAATTTATTGTAAAGATTTCAACATACATTTTGCTTCTTCCCACAAATGGTGGAGAGCAATGCTATCCAATGAGTACCCACAGAGTTTACTTTCCGGTTTGGGTGAGTGGAGACAAGCATCGTCCAAATAAAGTATTCCAAATTACGCATGTTCATATGTTATTATGCATGAGATATGAGTTTTCTAATTAAATCATTTTAGGAATACGATAAGTCTTCCCATTTTTGGGTGACATGGTTATGAAAACAGCCATTATGCCAAATGCAAAAAAGGGGATAGTGCGATCAAAATTGAAAATTTGGTTTACCTCCTCCTACTACTTGTCATTTTTTCTCACCCTCTCCTTCTCCTACTCCATAGATCCTCATTGCACCCAATTGCAGCCATGTTTTTGGGTAAGCCTACCAAACAAATGTTTGGTGTAAAGTGTCACAGTTTGAGGATAATAGACATCTCTCAAATGCACACTGTATGAATGCGAAGTTGCACAAAATGTGTACACCCACACATGTAAAAAACAAAACTTTGTTTCTTGTTGACTGCTTTCCATATCCAAAAATAAAAAAAAATGAAGAGATTTATTTTCCGGATTGTGATGTAGGTTGTTCAGATGCATTAAATAATTGGCTATTCTCTCAACTCATGCATTTTCAATAGAATGACACATGATTGTGCATATATTTAAAAAATCACATCAAAATTTAGGAGTGACAAAATAGTTGAAGTACTTAATGATTAAACACATCCTTATATAGAGGCCAGCTACAGAAAAGTCACTTGCAAATCATTTAATATCAAAGATTCCAGAATATATCATATGAGTTCCCATGGAGTTTATTTTTCTCAAGTATTGGAGAACATTTATATCAAATGAGTTCCCTTGAATACTAATATTGTTATGTTGTTGAGTTGAGACTTACATTGTTACAATCAAAGATTCCAGATTATGCATCTGAATAATTATGTTATAAGACATGATATGTCGAAATGTGAGATTTAAGGAATAATTTATGAATTTGCCATTTTTGAGGTGACATGTTTATAAAAAGAGCAATTGGGCTACATATACAAAAGGAAAGTGCCATAAAAATTGGGAATTGATCAATTTAGCTCCCTCTCCCTTATTGTTATACCCATCGCGTTTATCTTTTTATTCCTATAACCTCATATTAGTATCTTATTTCATGGATCGTCGTTGCACCAAATCAACACTAGGAAGAACTATGTTTGTAAGTTGAATATGATGAACATTTCTCAAATCCACCCTTCCGAGCAATTTGCAATGAACGTGTTTAGACCCAAAGTTATACATATCTATCTTCCACTATCGGTTGAAGGTATCTGGGGGCCAAAATTCAATATAGAAACTAAAAGTATGAGAGGTATTGTATGAGTTCCCGCATAGGTCTTTCGTTTGCATCAAAGGCCCTTCCGAGTAATTTTCAATGAACGTGTTTAGACCCAAAGTTGTACATATCTATCTTCCACTATCGGTTGAAGGTATCTTGGGGCCAAATTTGAATATGGAAACTAAAAGTATGAGAGGTATTGTATGATTTCCCACATAGGTCTTTCGTTTGCATCAAAGGAATGGCCACCGCCTCGATGCATGCAACTACAATGGACTAATACATTATCCATATAACATTTTTGGAAAAAATGTGTCACGGCTTACCGAAGGGGCATAATCTATTATGCATGGGGTCAATGCATCAAGTGAAAATGGAGATGAGGCAAAGTAATTATAATTGGGATTTCGATTATTCCATGGAGCTACCAATGGTTACTATATAGTGTAGGTAGACAGAACTCCCAACTAATAATTAAAATACATTGTGTATAATAAACCCTCCACAGCCACATTTACTTGTAAAGTGTTTAACATCTAGTTTTAGGTTTTAATGAAATATTGGACATAAATTATATCCTACGATCTCTTAGAAGCTCAAATTGTTATTGGGGTGAATCGGTAAGGATGTCAATTTACCGATGGTTATGGCTACCCTACCCATATGGGTATCCTATAGGAATATCTTTAACCAATGGATAGTACCCATACACATCCCGTGAAGTCATGTGGCATGGATATAGTCATGTACCCACCGGTATACCCAAACCATTCCCTCGTGATTTGACATGTGCACCATCGAGTTGTTGATCCACCATCCCTCCCAACCACGTCATTGTGCCAAATCATGGAGTCATCGACAACACCACCAATCTCATCCCCCCTCTAGATTTATATTTTCTTCCTTTCTAGAATCCCGGTAGGCCGGCTGCAAGTAAGAGCATGTCACGCAAGCGGTAGACCAATAGAGGGTAGGAGAACATGGTTATTACGTGATGAAACACTGTGAATTATTGTGTTGTATTAATCTACCAAATGGGTGGGTAAGGGTACCCACCAGTAAGGGCATGGGTAGAATTTTGTACCCACAAGCTATAAGGGTATTTGCATGGTATTGCTCTACTCTATCAATTGTCATTCTTAGTGAGTCAAGGCCTCCATCGTCCAAATCAAACATTAAATTATGCATGTTTATGTTATGAAATATCTATGTTGAATTCTAAGATTTAAGGAATATGGAAAGGCTATGGTGGTGCACTAGTGCAGGAGTACTCTTCTAGTTATTATGCATGTGAGTGTGGAATAGTCTGTCCAATTTGAAGTGATCAAGACACCACTAGTATGTGGGACTAAAACCATTAAGAGAGTGCCCAGTATCTTAAGGGGTAAGTACCACATGTCTCTTATCCCTAAGAGGTTGATTTAAGAAATATGGAAAGGCTATGGTGTTTTCACATGTGCGGGAGCACTCTTCCGTTATTGTGCATGTGATTGTGGAATAGTCTCTCCAATTTGAATTAATCAAGAGACCACTAGTATGAGGCACTAAACCATTAATAGAATTCCCAATAACTTAAGGGCAAGTACCATATGTCTCTAATCTCTAAGAGGCCTTCCTTGACTAGCAGGTTTATATGGCAGCTTATATAATGTTCTTCACTTTTTATGATGGCTGACCCTGTTTCACCTTAATTTTCATATGAAAAAATAGATCACAATAAATTTGAAATAATTCACTTGTAAGATCATTTCTTGATTTTATGCTTGAGTTTCAGCATCCCATTACTCTAGTTAACTGTGGATAAATAAGGAATAAAAAACAACGACGATTGGACCAGAGATGTTCTTCACATGAACTATATTAACTAAGAGTTTTCTAATGTATACATGTTCTAATTGTTTGTTTCTTGAGTTGACATGTTCATAGAAAGTGTAAACGTGCCATGTGAAAAAAAAACCAACATATCTATGTTTTATTTACGGTCGATGACTTTTAGTGGGGAGGAATTCAACGCAATAGCTAGCAAACAACATATCTATGTTTTATTTACGGTCGATGACTTTTAGGGGGGGAAATTCAATGCAATAGCTATAACGATAACATATATAGTTAGACTCCAAGTAGGTTGTTTGCATGCATAAAAGAATGTTAATTGTCTCAGATCTATGAAAATCAGATTAGAGTGTTCCATCTAGCAAACAACAGTTAATATGTAGTAGACAAAGTTCCAGACTAATTAAAATGGTTTTTTTATGAGTGCCTCCACAAATAGTTACTTGTAAAGAGTATAACATTCCAGTTTCATGCTTTTCACAAATTTTTGGGAGCAATAATATCCCATGATTTGCCATAGGGCTAACATCGTTATTTGGGTAAGCAAAGGCATGCATCGCCCAAAATCAATATTCCAAATTGTGCACGTGGATAACTATGATTTTTAGATATGATATGTTGGATCTAAGATTTAAGGAATATGGTAAGGCTTACCGTCTTTAAGGTGATATGTTTATGATAGGAGACAATGCGCCATGCAGGAAAAAAAAAGAGAAGTGCTATCAAAACTAGAAATTCAGTTTATCTCTCTTGCCCCCTTTATGTTCACCTCTCATCATCATCATCGTCATCCCACTCCTCGTGTTCTTTCTTGTCCTTTTCTACCCATCTTCATCTTCTTCTCCTTTTCCATGGATCCTAGTTACACCCAATAGATAGTAGGGCCTTCCCTGAGCCTAGCAAACCAATGTTTGGTAGAAAGCTTCCTAAGTTGAAGATAATGGACATGTGCCACCATACCTTTTAGGTGGAAAGCTTAATGAACATATTTCAACCTAGAATTGTACATAGTATCCTTTATTTACAGTTGATGGCTTGCCGAATGTCAATGAAAAAAGCTGAAAGGATGAGATATATTGTTAGAATTCCTATGCAGGGTGTTTGGGTGCATCAAATGACATCATCTCAAACCAGGGGCAGATCTAGGCCCCAGGCAACCATGGCCATGGCCCGGGACGCGACAACGGTCCAAGCTGCCGGGGCACCGTGGTAGAACCGTTTTGCAGTGCTTTAAACTGTTTATGAGAAGGTGGCCTAGGGCGTCATTCACCGCTAAATCCACCACTCTCTCAAACCCATGCATTTTCAGTGACACGAATACTTGCAATCTCCGATATAAATCGAGGCATGATTCGTCTAATATTTTTGAAGTAAGAATGGGTATGTCCCTGTGCTTACTATTGGGGGAAAATAAATAGTAGTGCATGGAGTCAACAAATCACGTTAAAATGGAGACGCCACAAAATACTTGAGCTATTTATTTACAGTGTTTTGACCAGCAAACAATAGTCATGATGTAGACAGACCAAGCTCCCTACGTAAATCACATTCTTGTATAAGAGGGCCTACGGCAGCTATAGTTACTTGCAAAGGCCTAACATCTAGCTATTCTTTTCAGCAAATATCTGAGAGCAATGATATCCAGTGGAGATGTCATGCAAAAACTAAGAGATCTCTGTTTACAGCGTTAAGTGCACATGGTAATATTATGATTTTTTTAGTTTGTCTTATCAATATTGTTAGCCATAAAATTCAAAAATCATATTTAAGCAAGTGTGCATCTCATTGTGGAACATCACTAGACTGTCCATATGAATAGTTGTTTATACTTGCTTGAAATCAGGCAAGGCCTTGCATTAAAAGAAACAAAGAAATACAGAGAAAGATGCACAAAATTACATGTTGGTCAACAGAAAGTCGGCGACAGAATCATATTCCACGACCTAATATTCTCCACCCGCTTTCTTGTTCACTTTAAGGTAGGGCAGCGCACCCATCACGTTGCTGTAATCGCTCTTGTTAACTTGGACCTGCGAAGAAAGACATAAATGCTCTATCAGTATCGAAGTGCATGCAAACCACAAAATGGCAAGTTGCAGACTGAACTCAAACTGAAACTATGAAATAAAGTGTTGTGTGCATCATTTTGATGGGGATGCCGGGGATTGCTCCCCTTTCAATGGAACTATAATCAAAATGATAGTATCACTCTCAGGAAGCTGCTGATATGGAACCTTTTGAGCTAAAAAATAGAGGGGGAAATTACTGGGTTACTTTCCAGATGCTTGATTTTTGAATCACCTGTAATTCTAATAAGAGAGTGGATTTGGTGACCGCGTGTATACGTGAGCACGCATCCATTACCGTTGGATTTGCTTTAAGATGCTAGCTTCACAAACGGAGGCAAACGGCGTCAGATCTATTTTTTCTGGCTGCTGTCCACTTTTCTGACCCACGCGGGGCAAACAAACTAGTACTCCAAGCCGCATCTCCTCCTCAACCTGCAGGCCGGCCGTACTCCACCGCGCCTCCTCTCCACTTGCATCGCTCGGCCGCTCCATGCACTACCTCGAACAGTGATGCTGGCCTCCAGGCGCGAGTTGAGCGCGCAGAGGACGGCGCCGGACATCGGCACCGTGAAGTGCAGCTCGCACATCGCCGGGATGTTCTGGGCGAACGCCGCGACCTTCACATAGTTCAGAACAAATCAGTCTAAATTCACTCGATTCTCAGCGACACCTGCGAATCAAAATCGATTTGGTTTGGGGCTACAGCGATTGTAGCTGAATTGGAGAGCCTCGATCCGACACAAGAAAAATATACTGTCTCCCTCCACGTCCGGGGCGGCGCGTCGCCGGCGGCGGACGCGATGGTGGGGCTCCAGGCGCTCCAGCTAACCTTCCGCCCCCTGCCCCGTCCTCCCCTACCTCGCTCCAGGCGCTCTGCGCCGCGCTCCGTCGACGGGAGCTCGAGGGGCGACCCAAATCGAGGTGCTGGCGTTGGCTCCCCCGCGCCGCCCTGGCCGGCAGCCTGTCGTGCCCCCGGCCGGCTCCCGCACGCCGCCCTTGACGGCAACTCCCTGCGCGCCCTTCAGCTCGCACGCGTCCCCCGAGCTCCTCTGCGGCTGCTCTGCGGTGTTCTTCCTCTCCGTCGATGGGAACTCGAGGGGTGGCCATGCGGCCCAAATCGAGCTGCTGGCGCTGGCCCGCGCGCTCGCCTGCCGCGCCCTTTGTCGGCTCCCACGCGCCGCCCTGCCTGGCAGCGCCCGCACGGCAGACTGTCGTGCCGCCGGCCGGCTCCCGCGCGCCGCCCTTGGCGGCAACGCCCCGCGCGCCCTTCGGCTCGCCCGCGCCGCACGCTCCCCGGCTCCGACTCCTCCCGGCCCGATTGAGGAGAATACAGCGACGCCCTCACTTGGCCCATGCCGGCTCCCGTTTTCGTCCTCACGGCAGGTACTATTAGTGGCGGCGGCTGCTGGGTTAATGGCGGCGGGGGACGCGCTGGTCGACGCGAGTCTGCCGGCGGTGGGGGACATGGGTGGATCGAAGGCAAGAAGTACGATGGGGAAGCGGCTAGCTGAAGATAGGATGAGAGAGTTGTATCTATCTAGTGAAGGAGATAAAACAGCACTTCAGATGTTGTGAGTTGGGCGCGTGCGTGCGTGAGGTTAGAGTAGGATTGGGTTATCATCTCACGGAGAAACACACACCGTTAGACACGTGGCAGTCAGTTAGCGCGTGCTCACGTATACACCTGATCACCGAGCTTTATCCGATTCTAATAATACAAAAATGATCATGCCACGTATCTCCAAGGACCAAATATGCAAATTTTATATTGAGTGGCCCGTTCGCTAATAAAAACAATTTTGTCCCCAGAGTGTCATATGTTTGCAGAACACTTTTTTTTTTTCTTTTAGGAAGATAATAGCTTTAGTAAGTTAACAGCACTCATAAGTTATGTTAGCATGCAAAAATAAGTTACTCCAAAAAAATATCTTTTTGGGAACTACTCGATATTGGAACAAATAATAGTTCAGAAACTACAGAATCAATTCAGCTCGAGAGGACCAACTAACCACAATCGAAAAAAAAGTAGCACGAGCTTTTCTTAAATTTCACCAACCTATAGTTACCGCGAAATTGCTCATTAAGTTAATATGCTAGCATGCAGCAGTAGGTTAGGAGGTTAGTACCAAAAAAAGGACTTCTTACGGGAACTACCTGAAACCTACTATTGGAACCAATAATGGTTTGTAAACTGTCTAATCAATTCAACTCGCCATGGAGAATTAGTCAGTCCGATAAAAGTACCTGTCAGCTTTGTTAAAACTGATCCCACCAATACTTAGCACGAAATTGCTCAGTAAGTTCTTATGTTGGAATGCAACAGTAAGTTAGTACCCAAAAAAAAAAGGTCTTCTTACTGGGAACTACATGATATTGGAACCAACAATGGTTGAAGTACCCTGAGATTTGCTAAATTTCACACACCTACACTTAGCGCAAGCTTGCTCGGTACTAGAGAGTCACAAGCCAATTGTGATCTCATTGCCAAGCACACTGACTAACTAACTGGGACACGCACGCCCACTCCCATTTATCAAGCATTTAGATCATTCCAACGTGACACCAACTAAACCTTCAAATCATTCACAGTGTGACTGGCCAGCACTTGCAACGCCAAGTACTGGGCTCACATCGACATGCCACATTACCATACAATCTATAGGGGCCTTCGAATCACAGGCAGGAACACTCGCAGATTCGTCAGAACTAGACAGGCTATAACTGAAAACATAAATGCGTGCGAGCGAGCGAACTGAAGAAAGCGTTTATTTTGTTACCATCTTGGAGAGCCTCTTCCTGCGCTTGGCGTTCTTCTTGCTGAGCAGATGCTGCTTCCCCGCGCACCTCCGCACGATCTTCCCCGTCCCCGTCACCCTGAACCGCTTCGCCGACGCCTTGCCACACGCAATAGGAGCAAAATCAAGAAACGCCCAAAGCAACAGAGGGAATTTCAACAGCGCGCGGCCGGGACGGTGCTATAGGGAGAACCTTGTGCGTCTTCATCTTGTACCCCTTTCCGGCTTTCGCGACGACGGAGAGCGAGCGGGCGAGCGGGGCCGCCGGGGAGAGCGCCGTGGCGGCGGCGACGGCCAGCGGCGCGCCGAAGAATGAGTTGGCGGCGAAGGAGATGGTGGCGTTTGCCGGCCTCTTGCCGGCGGCGGCGGCCGGGAGGGACTGGAGCGGGAGGGCGAGGCGCGCGAGGGAGAGCGACATGGCCATGGCTTCCTCTTCTTCCTTTGCTTCGCTCGCTCGATGTGAGCTGAAGGGGATTACATAGCCAGCCAGCGGAGAGGATGATGAGCGGATAGCGTACGGCTACGGGGGATTCTCAGAAATGCAGGCCACTTGGGCCGTGCTCAGACGGCCCCCGGCCCAAGCCCGCGTTAGAGCAACTCCAGCAGAACCCCATCCGCGACCCACCTCCTCTCATAAATCGCCAAAAAAAATGAAGTCGCAATCTTTTAGGCCCAATGGAATCCCGCATGGCCTGCCGCTGGCCTTTTTCTACTTCACAACTACCACCGGCGGAATCACGATCGACACGCTAAACAAGAACTGACTCTACAACCAAGCCCTAGCACCGGCCGTCGACGACGAGGCTGGTCTGTCTGTCTTCTCTCGCTCACCCAGGCTGCTGGACTGCGATGAGGACAAATCATGGTGGACGTGGACCTGTTTCCTTCCCCGCAGGCTGCCGTGCTGCCATGGACACGGAGGCGGGCGGGCCTGGTTTCGGCTCGAAGAAGAGGAAACGGCATGCCATGAGGACGAAGCAGGGTGGACGTGGACCTGGCTCTGTGTCGAAGGAAAGGAAGCCGGCGCCAGTGGCGACCCCGGCGGCAGAAGTTAGAGCCGCCAGCGACCAAGGTCCGCCGCCCGGATCGGGTGAATACGCCGCCGGTCGCATCAGTTTGATACCCGACGCCATCCTCGGCGAGATCGTCTCCTTGCTCCCCACCAAGGAGGGCGCGCGCACCCAGCTCCTCGCATCACGCTGGCGCCACATCTGGAGCTCCGCGCCTCTGAACCTTGACAGCGGCAGCCTCGCAGCGCCTATCGAAGTAGATTGCGGCGGTGAAGCAACCAGAAAGTCTGACCTCGATGGTGTCGTGTCCCGCATCCTCACCTCTCACCAGGGCCCTATTCGCCGCCTCTGTATCCCAACCGGACCAACCGCGGAGGCCTACTGGCTCCAGTCCCCAACCCTTGACAACCTCGAGCAGCTCGAGTTCTCCTACCTCCAGGACTGTGGGCCCAAAAGATCCAGCTGGGACGACCGCATATTGCCGGTGCCACCACCGTGCACCTTCCGTTTTGCCGCCACCCTTCGCCTTGCCAATATCGGAAAATGCCACCTCCCCGATAGCATCGTCCATGGGCTTCACTTCCCCCAGCTTAAGCACCTTCGGCTTCACTGGGTCTGCATTTCGGAGTGGTCGATTCACCACATGATTGCTGGGTGCCCCGCCCTTGAGTGCTTGATGATCTACTTTGTCTTTGGAGTCAATCGCCTCAAGATCAATGCTCTTAGACTAAGAATCATAGGCATGCGCACATATTCTCATGACTATTGGTCCACAGCTGAGCCACGGTTGGAGAATTTCATCATCGAGAATGCCCCTTGTCTTACAAGATTGATTCGTGCTGATCAATTCGATGCCACACGGGTATCGGTAATCTCCGCGCCTAAGCTGGAAACCTTTGGATACGTTAATAATGATCATCCCTCCTCTTTCTCCAGGAATATTGAGGTACTTCTAATAAGTTGCATTGCTATATGTACTACCAAGAATTGACATATCGTCGGCATCTTTAGAGATGTACTAATGCTGTATTTAACGCTTGATAAAGCGGCTGCGTGATGATAGCATAACCATGACGGCGCGACTTGTCAAGACTTTATACGTCCGTATGTCTGTTTTAGATCTGGATAAGGTTATTGACTTGATGAGATGCTTTCCCTGCTTGGAGAATTTGTACATTCAGAATGAGGTGACAATTCCTGTTCGCTGATATTTCATAGTGTTCATCTCTCTTTTCATAAACTTACCATACTGAGGTGGTTGATTATTTGTTTTTCCATGTTTTATTTTCAGTCAATGCTTGTAGTAGGGTCAAGGCCAAGGAATTATTGGCGCCGTAAACACCGAAATCTTATTGGATGTCTTGATATATGTCTGAAGAAAATAGTACTGGAAACTTATCGGGGCACTTTGTTTGAAGTTAACTTTCTTCAGTTCTTTGTACTGAAGGCGAGAGAGCTAGAGTTAATCAGAATTCAGGTTGAAACCATGGAGGAGGAATTCATTGCAAAACAGGAAAGGTTGCTTCAGCTTGAGAACAAGGCTTCAAGAGGTGCTCAGTTTCACTTTACGACAAATAGATGTCTTCAGGATTTTTCAGATATCTGTCGTCCATGATTTGGATTGAACTGGTCACTTCATATGTTGACGTTGAAATTGGTTCGGTGTGTCCAAGAGTTATCCACATCTATCTCATTCTTTGTTTTGTCTTCTAGTGTTTTTAGTAGTTTGTGTTACGTGATACCTTGGGACATTTAAACATGTTATGTTTTGGTTATATATTATAAGTATGTGTCAAGTGCAGAATTATGAAGAATCTCACTTAATTTTCAAACTGTTATACAGTTTGCATGATTGTGATTGATTGATATTATTGATCATAACTTCGAGGTGGCCATCTATTTGGTTATTTGTACGACCGGTCAAATTGGCGAGCTTGAATGGGAACAAGGAGAATCATAGTTTAACTATTTATACCAGCTGAATTTAGGGCATTCTATGAGCGTACTCTTGCTTGGAGAAAAGCACGTTAGAGAAGAGGCATTTAGACTGCTCTACTACATTTCTCCTGAAATATGCTAGCTAATCTTGGTTTCCACTGTCGTACCAGGCTGAACATGATTGATGAGAATTCTAACACCTTGCTTTGCGTCAGACAGCTGTGGTGCAGAAATCCGGATGGATCGAACCATAATACTCCCTCCATCTCATGAATGTTGTTTGAGATTTGTCAAAATTTAGATGTATCTAGATGATATATCGTTTTATTGCTCTTCGTCCTGCTTCCATCTGTCTGACCTTCTCGAATGAGGGTAAGATCAAGCATCTTTCATGATCCCACTGATCCAAGGAATAGATATGGCTGCGTCTAGATTCATCTAAATTTTAACAAATCATAGATAACCTTTGTGGGACAGAGGGACTGCCTAGGCTACCACGAGAAGGAGGACCAGGTCGAAGTGGAGGAGAAGGAGTGGAAGCTTCATGACGAAATCGCTGAGGTGTGTGCCATGATGCGAATGGTGAGAACACCACCGCACCAGCAGCATCTAGATTCACGAAGGAGATTTGATAAATAGAAGTCTTCCATGTCTGAACTGCATGCGCAGAAAACACAAGGTGCCTGCCGAGAATTTCCTTTCCATCAGTAGGTACCTGGCGAGAAATGAACACGTTTATTTAGCAAAGCAGATTAAGTTTCTGTGAAGTACCTGGCGAGAGAATTTCTTTCCAGTGAAGCCCCGACCGACAGAAAGTCAAATCAAGAGTTAGAAACTTTGCATGATCCTAGTGTTGGCCACTACTGTCAGACTAGGAAGGGAACTGAGCCATGAGGCATGTACTGTGTGCAATTCCGGATCAAAGTGTTTCCACGAACGCCTCTAAAAGCATCCCCACTCGTTGGCGCTCCCCACGCCCAAATCCGGCGAAATTTTCGTCCGGATTGGATCAATTTTTGGCATGGGGGCAGTATATTTCCAGTCGTGTGCTCCCCAAGCGGCGTTTCTCGGGAAAAAGAGGATGGTCCGGGGAGTCCGGACGAAAGAGGAGACACGTGGGCGTGGGCGGTTGGTTTTGCTCCATCCGGAGTCCCCGAGAGATCCCCGGGAAACCGAGGATGGCCCGGGGAGTCCGGACGAAATTATGCCGTTTTCCGGACGAAAATGAGAACCTGATGTATTTGAATTCGGCCAGATGAAAACATAAACTAAAATTTTAAAACGGTGTTCTACATGCCGAAACGGCGCCGGCACCGACGGCAGCATCCCCAAAACGGGGGGAGTTGCCGCCCTCGATGTGCGCGAGCACACTAGCGAGCGTGCGGCCCGGCGCGCCCCACCAGCGGCGGTGGCCGGCGGCGTTGTTACGCGCTGGAGGAGGGGGAGGACCGTCGTACGCTGCGAGTTCCCGTTCGTGCCGGAGACGGAAGAACTCGTTCCAGGCGTCGTAGTTGTCGGGGAGGTACTGCTCCTCCGCGTGCTGCTCCTCGCTGAGGATGACCCACATAGCATCGATAGCGGCGTCGAGATCATCGCCTCCCACCGGAAGCGGCGGGATCGGGACGCCCCCGCGCTCAGGCCCATCCTCCGGGCACGGGGAAGTACGACAGCGCTGGGTAGCCCGGCATGTGCAGAAGTCCCGCCTCCCGCTGGTGTAGGGAACGCCGGCCGAAGCCGTTGTTCGCCGGCCTTCGTCGTGGCCCGCCATTGCTCGCTGGAGGAGGATTGGGGAGAGAAGACAGGGCTTGGGAGAGGAGGGAGACAGGTTCCGCGATAAATAGAGGGAGCCACGCGTGAATCCGAGGCGACGGCATTAACTCGCCGCGTGGAAGCTACGCGTCCGACGAAGACTGGCCGGCGGCAGACTTTTGCAGCGCACGGAAGACGATTGGCCTTTGTTGCCGACAAGTCGGGGCCACCAGTCGCGCAGGAAGTTTTCTCGGTGTTTGCCGCGCTTTTGTTTCCTCCAGACTTCCCGAGCGCTCCCGGGGGGCCGGGATGACCTGGGCTCGCCGGATGGATGAAATTCCAAATCCGGACGAAAACGAGGATCCGGAGACACGATTGGACCGTTTTCGTCCATCCAGATAAAAAAAAAAGCATCCTAGAGTTCTTTCCGGGAAGATGGCTAGAGATGCTCTAAGCATCAGACTCATGGCACCACAGCGGGTTACGATCGCCATGATCACGCCAGCACAACCTCCGTTCAGGTTCATGCATCCTCTCATAAATCACCACAAAAATAGCTTCACTCATGCCGCGGAAACGGCCGGCCGCCCCTTTAGGCCCAATGGACCTGCTCCACAGTCGCATCCCGCACGGTTTTTTAGTACTTCACAACTACCACCGGCGGAATCACGATCGACACGCTGAAGAAGAACTGTCTCGACAGCCAAGACCTAGCCGGAAGTCGACGACGAGGCTAGCCTGTCTGTCTTCTCTCGCTCTCCCAGGCTGCTAGCCTGCGATGAGGACAAATCATGGTGTACGTGGACCTGTTTCCTTCCCCGCAGGCTGCCGTGCTGCCATGGAGATGGACGCGAGCGGGCCTGGTTCCCGCTCGAAGAAGAGGAAACGGCATGCCATGAGGACGAAGCAGGGTGGACGTGGACCAGATCCTGTGTCGAAGAAAAGGAAGCCGGCGCCAGTCGGGACACCGGCGTTGGCACAAGTGACAGCCGACCAAGGTCCGCCGCCTGGAGCCGGTGCTGCCGATCGCATCAGTCTGATACCAGACACCATCCTCGGCGAGATCGTCTCCCTGCTCCCCACCAAGGAGGGCGCGCGCACCCAGTTCCTCGCATCACGCTGGCGCCACATCTGGAGCTCCGCGCCTCTGAACCTCGACTGCAGCGGCCTCGCAGATGCTCGCTCCGTGTCCCTCATCCTCACCTCCCACCAAGCCCCTGTCCGCCGGCTCTGCATCCCCGCGTGCCACGGTTACACGGAAGCGACGGTCGAAGCCTGGCTTCAGTACAACGCCCTCGACAGGCTCGAGGAGATGGAATCCTGCTATGTCCGGGACTACGGACCAGCATCAGATTATTGGTGGGGGAAAACCCTTTTCCTGCCGCTGCCACCAGCGTCCATCTTCCGTTTCGCCGCCACCCTTCGCCTTGCCAATATCGGAAGATGCCGCCTCTTTGACAGCACTGTTCAAGGGCTTCACTTTCCCCAGCTTAAGCAGCTTGTGCTGTGGGTTCGCATTTCGGAGTGCTCGATTCACCGCTTGATTTTCGGGTGCCCCGCCCTTGAGTGCTTGCTGCTTTACTACATCTCAGGATTTTATTGCCTCCAAATCAATGCCCCCAAACTTAGAAGCATCGGTGTGCGCAGATATTTTCCCACCAGTTCGGCGAGTGAGCTACGGTTGGCGGAACTCACAATCGTGAATGCTCCTTGTCTTAAAAGGTTGTTTCATTTGGAACTATTTGATAACCTTGAAGTATCTGTAATCTCCGCGCATCAGATGGAGACCTTTGGATCTGTTGATATACTTCATCCTAATTTCTCCGACAAAATTGAGGTACTTACAATAAGCTGCATTTCTATATGTGCGGACAAATCGCATAGTGGCTGCATTTTCAGAAATTCAGTACTAATGTTTTATTTCATGCTTGATAAAGGGTTTTAGTGCTCCTAGACTGTCCACGACGGCGTGCCTTGTCAAGAGTTTAGCTATTCATATGCCTGTTTTAGATCTGGACAAGGTTATTGACTTGATTAGATGCTTTCCCTACTTAGAGAAGTTGTACATTCTGAATGAGGTAACCATTCTTCATTGATATTTTATAGTGTTCACCTCTATTCTCATATACTTACCATACTAATGTGATTGATTATTGGTGTTCATGTTATTTTTACAGCCAACTGATGCATCAGAGTCAAGGCCAAAGAATTTTTGGCGGCGTAAATACCGAAATCTTATTGGATGTCTTGATATCCGTCTGAAAACAGTGGTAATAGAAAATTTTAAGGGCAGTTTGTCCAAAGTAAACTTCACTACGTTCTTTGTACAGAACGCCAGAGAGCTAGAATTAATGATAATTCAGGTTGAAACCATTGATGATGAGTTTATTGCAAGACAACAGAGGTTGCTTCTGCTTGAGAAGAAGGCTTCAAGAGGTGCTTGGTTTCACTTTACGACTAATAGATGTGTCCGCGATATTCGAAATATCGATGTACGTGATTTGGATCTAACTGATCCATTTCTATACTGATGTTGAGACAGGGTTGGGTGCATTCCAGAGTTATCCTTGACTATCTCGTTTCGTGTTTTATCTTCTCGGTTTGATCGTGGAACCATATGGGTTTGTATTATCGTGGAACCTTGCGGCCTGTAGGCATGCCATTTGTGTCGTCTGTTCTTGGGTATAACATATGGTGACTACTGAATTTCTGAAGAATATTGTTGGAAATTTTAACTTTTTTTAGGTGAATTGGAAATTTTAACGGATTGATCTGGTAGTTCCCGTGACTTTGATTGCTTGTTATTGCGGTTCATAGCTTCCTACTATCATTTTGGTCACATGTGCTCTCACTTAAATTGGTGAATTTGAATGGGAACAATGAGCGTATGTATAAGTAGAAACGTAAGTCCGTGTGCTAGATTCAGATGTATACGTTCATACCTCATACCTGATTTGAGCAAATTCAGAGTATTATATTGTATGAGCGTACTCTTTTTTGTGTAGAGAAAACTACAAGTCCGCCAATACTAGCGTGGTATAATTTTTTATGTAGTGGTCTTTTAGATTTTTTTTTATGCTAACATTTGTATTTTAATCTTGCCATCGGGACTACAAGTCAAAAACTTTCTTTGGGGAAAACCATATCTTTGGATGTATGGAAAGCGCATCAAATGAGCGTGGATGGGTTACTTGAGAAACAAGAAAATGTTCTGGTGCATATAGAGAGAAGGAATTTGCTGCTGCCTGGCATCGTCAGGCGCAGGCTACAGTCGTCATGCATTGTTGCTGCTGCTGTCGTTCTAGACAACAGCAAACAGCATCACCAACATATTCTTAAGTGTGCTGATAATATATTTGTTGTGCGTTCGTGTTAGGCACAATTTATTGATGCCAAGGATGGAACCTCTTTTTTCGGGGTATCAGAGAATCTTTACTACTATATATTCTAATATGTCTGGAGTGCAATTTAGTTCCTTGTTTATGTAGAAGCAAGCCCCCTAGATCCCTTTTTTTTTCTTTTCAAAATGGAGTTTCTACCCCCTAGAACTCATCCTGATTGTTGACTGCGATCATTTCCTGGTCGTTGTCTTTTAAACATAAGGCACAAAGTGCCCAGCTTTAAATTAATAAAGCCCAAACGGCTGATGATACAAGAATGCTGAGAACAGCTTACAACATCCAAAACTACAGCAAACAAAACCCAGCTGAAGTTCTCGATGTCCTCAAGCGAGAACGAAGCACCCGTGAGCGACGGAGGTGAAGCGAGGTAGAAGCATCGAAAGCGAAGCAGCGGAGACCCGCTTGCCCCTTGATCTATCTGTCGTCTGTCAGTACTCCTCCATTGCCGGAGAGGGTCCCTACCCCCTCGTACGTCCTGGCTCGAAAGGACGCCGAACCGCCGGCAATGGAGACACTCCCCTTGAGCAGAGCACAAAGCAGGAACCAAGCCTAAACCTAGGGCAAGAACAGAGCCCCAATACTCGCAGCCCGAGCTCACCTAGCGAAGCCATGCCGCCCGCCAAGGGTTCACCCACGCAGAGCCGAAGCCGCGGACTTGGTCGTTGATGTAGAAGAGCAGTGTCGCGGAGCAGCACCGCCACCACCCAACTGCACGAAGGCAGCAACCGCACACCCCGAAGGTCCCAAAAGCAGCGCCTCCAAGGAGGGCACGACACTCATGGCGCCGCCGCCGCCCAACAAAGTTAGGATTTTCACCCCGGGAGCGCAACAGGGGTGGGGTGAAGGGAAGGGAGTACCTCGACGACGCCACCAAGGAGGAAAGCGGCGCCACTCGGGCGTCGCCGCCGTCGCAGCCGAGACCGGCACAGGGATTTCTCCCGGACTCGACTTCCAGCCACCAGCACCACCTCCAGCCATGGAACCGGCGGCACAAGGCCCACGAGTTCCAGATCCAGCGTGGTGGGAAGCGCCTAAGAGCAGTTGAGAGGATACTTCAGATCTGGCGCCCAGCCACCGGAGCAGCCCCGCGCCACGACCGCCGTCCGCCAGAACCTCGCCGCCCACGCGGCCGAGATACCGGACCGCATCCGCGCCCACCGCTCGCCGTCGAAGCCGGTGGCGCCTCACCGAGCAAGGCCGCCGCCTTGCAGTCCCGAGCCCCCACCGAGGGAGCCGCTGGACCAGCTCTGCCGCGCCATCCGCCGAGCCAGAGGCCGGCCGTTGGAGAGGAGAGCCCGTCGCGCCGCCTCCAAGGTCATGGTGAGCCCGCCGCGGAGATCCTCCACCTAGCCACCGCGGGGGGAGCCGAGAGCTCAGATCCCCACCGCCCCCTTCACCGGCGTTGCGGGCTTAGACGGCAGCGCCTCTGGGAGCGGCGGAGACGGGAGAGAGGAGGGGAGGGGGGCGGCGGCGGCGCGCTTTAGGGTTTCGCCTCCCCGGTCGCCAGGAGGGGGCGACGCGAGGAGGAGAACCGGTTTCGGTCTGTCCCTGGTCGTTGTCTTCGGGTGGCCTCTCGTCGAACATAAGCATAGTCATCGTAATTGTATGCCATCGCACATGCTTCCTCCAAAGATTAGTCGTGTGTAAATTATTTGCAACATTCCCTTTAACTTTTCATTGTTTCTTTTTATTCTCCATATCTCAAGCAGAAATAAATAAAAAATCGTGTGTAGTAAATTTTTGAGGTTGCCTCCTTGTATTCCGTCGAAGAGTATGGCCTCTTCACCTTCCTCCTGTGTGCCACATACGCATCGGGGACGATGCAGATTCCACGACCACGCTAGATAAAGCTCTACGTCGCCGCCCTCTTGGCACACAACACCTCTACGGTTGATACGACAACTTCTATATGGCTTGTAGCAAGAATACCGCATCATCACTGTGTTGAGAAGACATTTCCGATGGCGGAGGAAGAACAAGAATCTCCAGTGATGGAGGAGGAGTCTCCTCCCCTTGGTCCTCCTCCAACGTAGAATGCGAAGGAATCTCGAGGATGAAGAGGAAGCGGCGACTGAGACTGAGGAAGAAGGGTTTACCCGGTTAGCCAATTTTTAGATTCTCAAAATTCCAAATGGAAATACAAAAGCAGGAAGATTTTAGTTTTTTCTATAAATTATGGATTTTATATTTTTTTAATTTTTTAAAACCTAAAATTAATAATTTCATTCTGCATAAAGATTACTATCATTTTTACCCAATTTTTAGATTTTCAAATTTTTAGATTTTAGGTTTGGCAATAAAAATATTTAATTAATTAATAAAATTAAAAATAATACAAATTAAAAAGTTAATGTTTATTTATTTATTCAATATTATTTTACATCATTACTTTTATTTATTAAAATAATTATTTGAAATTCAAACAATAAAGAAATGTGACATCGATCAACATGTTAATAGGATTGATATGATACTACTATCACATACATGCGCGCGAAGCACTTGGATGCGGAACGGAATGGAACTCGGAAGTTAAGCGTGCTAGAGGTGGAGTAGTGGGAGGATGGGTGACCGAGCGGGAAGTTTGACCACGAGTAAGTAATTTGACTAGAGATAAGTGTAGTTAGAGATAGAGACTAAGCTATGCAAATAACTGAAATAAGAGAAATTCTGAAAAAAAAAAGAAAAAAAACGGAGTGAAAAAAATTAGAAATCCAAATGAATTAAAAAAAAATTAACGAAATAGCCTTTAGTCCCGGTTGGGGACACCAACCGCGACTAAAGGTCATTTACCCAGGCGCACGGTAGCCGCCCACGTGGACGGGCCTTTAGTCGCGCTTAATTAGTCGCGGTTGCGCAACCGCGACTAATGGCAGTTGCGAACCGCGACTAAAGGCCATTTTTCTACCAGTGGAGACCCGTCGCCGGTAGGCTTGTCCGATATATACATCTTGCAAGCCGCCGGCTAGAGTTTATCAGATTATAAGATAACTCACGGTGTTTGTAAACACTCCCCGATATAGTGAAGTTTTGCTGGCTGGCGTCCGTGGTTTTTTCTCCTTCTGTGTTGGAAGGAGTTTTGCACGTTAAATCTTGTATCCCCTGCGTGTCAAATAACTGAAATAAGAGAAATTCTGAAAAAAAAAAAAAAAAAACGGAGTGAAAAAAATTAGAAATCCAAATGAATTAAAAAAAAATTAACGAAATAGCCTTTAGTCCCGGTTGGGGACACCAACCGCGACTAAAGGTCATTTACCCAGGCGCACGGTAGCCGCCCACGTGGACGGGCCTTTAGTCGCGCTTAATTAGTCGCGGTTGTGCAACCGCGACTAATGGCAGTTGCGAACCGCGACTAAATGCCATTTTTCTACCAGTGGAGACCCGTCGCCGGTAGGCTTGTCCGATATATACATCTTGCAAGCCGCCGGCTAGAGTTTATCAGATTATAAGATAACTCACGGTGTTTGTAAACACTCCCCGATATAGTGAAGTTTTGCTGGCTGGCGTCCGTGGTTTTTTCCCCTTCTGTGTTGGAAGGAGTTTTGCACGTTAAATCTTGTATCCCCTGCGTGTGTTCTTGTTTCGTTCTTTGTTATTTGCTTGTCGCTTTTATAGCAGTTCAGGTTAAATCCATTAACGGGGAGTTTATTGCAAAACAGCAGAGGTTGCTTCAGGTGGAGAACAAGGCTTCAAGACATGCTCAGTTTCACGCAGGGCTAAGCACAGTACGTCATTTGCGACGCACAAGCACGCAGGGCTAAGCCCGCAACGCACCCCGTCACGCGGGCCGCGGAAACGGCAGGCCGCACCCTCTTCGATCCTTTAGGCCCACTAGACCAGCTCCACACTCGCATCCCGCACGGCCTGCCGCCGGCCTTTTTCTACTTTACAACTACCACACCAGCGGAATCACGAACGATCGACGCGCTGAACAAGAACTGTCTCGATCCATAGCCAAGCCCTAGCCGGCCGGCGACGACGGGGCTAGCCTACCTGGCGTGCGGCCCTGCCATGAGGACGAACCACGGACGTGTACCTGTTTCATTCCTCGCAGGCTGCCGCACTGCCATGGAGACGGAGGCGGGCGGGCCTGGTTTCGGCTCGAAGAAGAGGAAACGGCATGCCATGAGGACGAAGCAGGGTGGACGTGGACCTGGCTCTGTGTCGAAGAAAAGGAAGCCGGCGCCAGTGGCGACCCCGGCGGCGGCAGAAGTTAGAGCCGCCAGCGACCAAGGTCCGCCGCCCGGATCGGGTGAATACGCCGCGGGTCGCATCAGTTTGATACCCGACGCCATCCTCGGCGAGATCGTCTCCTTGCTCCCCACCAAGGAGGGCGCGCGCACCCAGCTCCTCGCATCACGCTGGCGCCACATCTGGAGCTCCGCGCCTCTGAACCTTGACAGCGGCAGCCTCGCAGCGCCTATCGAAGTAGATTGCGGCGGTGAAGCAACCAGAAAGTCTGACCTTGATGGTGTCGTGTCCCGCATCCTCACCTCTCACCAGGGCCCTATTCGCCGCCTCTGTATCCCAACCGGACCAACCGCGGAGGCCTACTGGCTCCAGTCCCCAACCCTTGACAACCTCGAGCAGCTCGAGTTCTCCTACCTCCAGGACTGTGGGCCCAAAAGATCCAGCTGGGACGACCGCATATTGCCGGTGCCACCACCGTGCACCTTCCGTTTTGCCGCCACCCTTCGCCTTGCCAATATCGGAAAATGCCACCTCCCCGATAGCATCGTCCATGGGCTTCACTTCCCCCAGCTTAAGCACCTTCGGCTTCACTGGGTCTGCATTTCGGAGTGGTCGATTCACCACATGATTGCTGGGTGCCCCGCCCTTGAGTGCTTGATGATCTACTTTGTCTTTGGAGTCAATCGCCTCAAGATCAATGCTCTTAGACTAAGAACCATAGGCATGCGCACATATCCTCATGACTATTGGTCCACCGGTGAGCCACGGTTGGAGAATTTCGTCATCGAGAATGCCCCTTGTCTTACAAGATTGATTCGTGCTGATCAATTCGATGCCACACGGGTATCGGTAATCTCCGCGCCTAAGCTGGAAACCTTTGGATACGTTAATAATGATCACCCCTCTTTCTCCAGGAATATTGAGGTACTTCTAATAAGTTGCATTGCTATATGTACTACCAAGAACTGACATATCGTCGGCATCTTTAGAGATGTACTAATGCTGTATTTAATGCTTGATAAAGCGGCTGCGTGATGATAGCATGACCATGGCGGCGCAACTTGTCAAGACTTTAGGCGTCCGTATGTCTGTTTTAGATCTGGATAAGGTTATTGGCTTGATGAGATGCTTTCCCTGCTTGGAGAATTTGTACATTCAGAATGAGGTGACAATTCCTGTTCCCTGGTATTTCATAGTGTTCATCTCTCTTTTCATAAACTTACCATACTGAGGTGGTTGATTATTTGTTTTTTCCATGTCTTATTTTCAGTCAATGCTTGTAGTAGGGTCAAGGCCAAAGAATTATTGGCGTCGTAAACACCGAAATCTTATTGGATGTCTTGATATATGTCTGAAGAAAATAGTACTGGAAACTTATCGGGGCACTTTGTTTGAAGTTAACTTTGTTCAGTTCTTCGTACTGAAGGCGACAGAGCTAGAGTTAATGAGAATTCAGGTTGAAACCATGGAGGAGGAATTCATTGCAAAACAGGAAAAGTTGCTTCAGCTTGAGAACAAGGCTTCAAGAGGTGCTCAGTTTCACTTTACGACAAATAGATGTCTTCAGGATTTTTCAGATATCTGTCGTCCATGATTTGGATTGAACTGGTCACTTCATATGTTGACGTTGAAATTAGTTCGGTGTGTCCAAGAGTTATCCACATCTATCTCATTCTTTGTATTGTCTTCTAGTGTTTTTAGTAGTTTGTGTTACGTGATACCTTGGGACATTTAAACATGTTATGTTTTGGTTATATATTATAAGTATGTGTCAAGTGCAGAATTATGAAGAATCTCACTTAATTTTCAAACTGGTATATAGTTTGTATGATTGTGACTGATTGATATTATGGATTATAACTTTGAGGTGGCTATCTTTTTGGTTATTTGTACCACCGGTCAAATTGGTGAGCTTGAATGGGAACAAGGAGAATCATAGTTTATTTAGGGCCTGTTTGGTTCCTAGCCACACTTTGCCAAGCCAAAGTTTGGCAATTTGGCATGTGTTTGGTTCTTGCCACACTTTAGAGCTGCCACATTTCACTAATCATATGACCCACTTGTCATAGAGTGAATTTTTTGCCAACTTTTGCCACACTTTTGTGGCTTCCAAAATCCTAGCCACACTTTTGTGGCTGCCACACTTGCCAAAGTTAGGCTTGGCAAACTGTGGCTGGGAACCAAACAGACCCTTATACCAGTGAAGTTAGGGCATTCTATGAGCGTACTCTTTGCTTGGAGAAAACCACCAGTCATCTATACTAGTAGCACGCTATAGAAGAGGCATTTAGACTGCTCTACTATATTTCTCCTGACATATGCTAGCTAATCTTGGTTTCCACTGTCGTACCAGGCTGAACATGATTGATGAGAATTCTAACACCTTGCTTTGTGTCAGACAGCTGCGGTGGGGGAATCCGGATGGATCGAACCATAATACTCCCTCCATCTCATGAATGTTGTTCCAAGAAATAGATATGGTAGCGCCTAGATTCATCTAAATTTTAACAAATTATAGACAACCTTTGTGGGACGATGCCCAGGCTACCACGAGAAGGAGGACCAGATCGAAGTGGAGGAGAAGGAGTGGAAGCTTCATGAAGAAATCGCTGAGGTGTGGGCCGTGATGCGAATGGTGAGAACACCACCACACCAGCAGCATCTAGATTCACGAACTTGAAGCCATCCCTCGACTGGCTCTCTCCTCTGTATCCTTCAAATTGAGCATGGCCTCCGTCATCGCCCAACGAGCCTCTGGATAAGTTAGGTGCATTTGAATGAAAAAGAGCTTCTGGAGTAGCTTTGCGTGATGCCGCAGACTTTGCTTGCAACTTTGCATCACAACAAGCAATTTCTTGATCCAACACCTTTCAGAGGGACATGAAGTATCCCGAGGGGTTCCTCCTCCCCCCCTCCCCTCCGGATTTGTCATCACGCACAACAAACTCTGGCGGAGAATGGGAGGACGAGAGGGTGTCACCGAACCGTTCGGGAGGCTCTCATGCGGGACGGAGGGAGCGACGAGGTGGGAGGACGAGGGGGTGTCGCCGAATCATCTGGGAGGCTCTCATGCGCGAGAGGGAGTAAGCGGGGAGGTGAAACACACTTTGTCCGTGCAATCACCTCTAGCTGGCAATTCCTTGCGGCTCCAAAAAAATTGTGCACCGCCGCTCGAAGATCCCACCTGATTCTGGCAATGTCTTAACCAATATCCGGAGAGTTACCTTGATACTGACCATTCCGACCGCAGCCTCCCGGTGCGGACAGGGTAGCAACACATGCGGGCGGCCATCGATCTAGTGCGTACTGGGAAGGAGAAGACGGGAAAAAAGGAAAAAATAACCTGACTCCTGACAGGTGGGCCTCTAAGTGGAATATGTTGTTTTACGGTTCTCTTTTGAGGGATCCGGTCTGTGCTTCATTGGCTTCATTGATTTGAGCGTATATTTGCATTTTGAGATGATACAATTTGAGATTTACGGGATCCAGTAAGATGCTCTAACACAACCTTGCATTCAACCATCCCCGAGAGTAATGTATCTTATTTTGCAAGGCCTGATTTTTGGGTGATCTTCAGGTGGGTATCATTTGGTCATCTACTTTCTTTAGACGGTAAACACGTGCATGAATCACCGGTTTTCCCACGTCGAGCAATAAGATTTCGGTGTTTTCCGATGTGTCCAATACACACCAAATGGTATTATTACGGGAAAGATCTGAATCTATTTAATTAGTTCAAAAAGGTATAAAGCATTTCAACTAGAATGAAAATTACATCGAGGTACTTAGACCACCAAACGACAACTATTGCCGCTAGAGCGAGCCGTCGATGTTCCCTTATCGTTGCTCTTGCTAGAGCCAACCTGATGTTGTAGATGACAGTCGAGAAGTCTTTGTGCACGTGCCTCTAAGGACCAACGCCCTAGAGCCGAAGTTGTCGCCATTGGACCCTTAAACTGATCCGAAGTTCGTAACACTAAACCTATATCACACATAGACTAGACGAGATCCACCACTCCATAGAAGTAAGGATCAGACGAATCCCGCCCTCCTCAATGCCACCGGCGAGATCGTCGCCAACGAGGTGGAAGAGGAGGCATGTATACCTTATTCTTGTCCTACAGAGCGTCGTCATAGCCACTAGAACGATGATTTTGGTTAACCAAACTCTAACTTTAGGAACCCTTCTACAACACCGAGCGCAAGTCCTAGGTCCCCACCTCATGCGTCCGCCGAAGTGGCAAGCAGAGGAGGTGGGGACACGTCGATTCTTGGTCGTAGATGACGAGGACAAGGCAGATGGCGATGGCTGCTAGGTTTTCCACCCTAGCCGCTGCCTCAGTTTCCTTCGGGAGGGGATGTTTCGTGAGAACTATAGGGTTTTTACGAACCCAAAAATAGTTGGAGTGTGGATGGATTAGTTCTGCTAATGTTGATTTTTCTAGAAAATGTTCAAATTAAAGAAATGTATAAATTTGAAATCTGTTCCAATTTGAAAGTTGTTCACTTTTGAAAAACGTTAAATCTAAAAAATATTTCAAAGTTTAAAAGTATCCAGAAATTTAATTATTCATTTCAGAAAAATGTTTGGTTTTTTCAATTGTTCAGATTTTGAATTCGTTTAGATTTTAGTTTGGTTGGGCCGGCTCATGTTACAACCGTTTCAGGCGGCGCGGCCGAACGGCGCCACGTTGAGCGGCGTACTGCTGTGGCTCAAACGATTGTGAGAAACTAAATAAAGAAAGGAAGGGGAATGCATAGACTGTGGAAAAGAAGAAGTGTCAAAGCTTTGCTCTAGCTGCGTTGTGAAGAGCAAAATCCCTGATTTGTGAGCAATGGGGCGCTGCCGCCGTTCGGGATTGAGCATCCTCTTCTCCGCCGCTGCCGCCGTTTCCTCGGCCTCCCGCGCCGGCGCGGCCGCCCGCTGGTCCCTCCTTGCTTCGCTACCCGACCATCTTCCGCCTCTTCCCACCAGCTCCAGCTCCAGGCTTCAGCCCCCTCTGCACTCTCTCCGTCGGGCTCACCCCCGCCGCCCACGCGGTCGCCGCCCTGGCCCTGCGCGGGGCAGACCTCGGGCCTACCCTCTCCGCCAAGCTCCACCGCCTCCTCATGACAACCCGGCGCAGCCTCCTGGTGTCCAAGGTCGCCGGCCCCGACCTCGGCCTCGGCATGGACTTCCGCGCCACGCTCTGCCCCCGCCACCCGGACCGGACCTCTTCGCATTCGGGCACGCGCTCCAGCTGGTCGACCCGCGACGCTTCGGGGTCTATCCCGAAGGGACTTCGGGGTGCCCAACTGGCTGCACGGCCTGCTGCTGGTGCGGCACCCTGAGCTGTTCTACTGAGCATCAAGGGCGTGCGGCATTCGGGGTTGACAGGAATGGTGTGTTTGGGATTGATGGTGATAGTGTCATAGTGATGAGGATGATGAGGGGACTGGAATGTGGTGAGTGATGGAAGTGGGATTGAGGGGGACAGAGAATGAAGAAGAATGTGGTACAAGGGAGCTGGTTGACAGTAGTAATGAGCATGATGTTTGATGAAGAGTGTCTATCTGCTACTACAATTTTACCCAGGCTGTTGATGAGTACTAGGAATTGGTCCAACTGCGCGCATTCCTCTCAGCATCGACAGTAGTAGCCACAAGTATTAGTACTTGGGAGCTTAATTTGATTCTGACGATGAAGGTATGTTCTTGTTACTTGTGACTCTAGCCCATTACTTGTGACTCTAGCCCATTAAGCCTTTGGATGTCTGACTTCTAGCCTAGCTTGTACCGACCTGATTAAGAACAATAAGCATGCCTGTTTCTTGTTACAGTCTGGTTCCTCACAATGTTGTCCTCTAGTAATTTTCTCATTTTCCTTCCTTATAAGCCATGCTTCTTCCGGCTCCGCGTCCTCATGTCAATGAGTCCGTGTCCGTGGACGAAGAGGTGCTGAGCGGCTGGAAGAGCAAGTCGAAGGGGAGGAGCTCGGTTTTGCTGGCATGTATAACGATGGGGCATCAGTGCTGGTTGGGATTCAGCACTTGGCGTCGCTGGTTCTGTCAGTGAGCTCATGGACAAAGAAGAGCTAAGCTGCAGCAAGCGCACGGAAGCTAGTCTGCTGTCAACTGGTATGTTCCTCTCCCCCTAAGCTAGTAGAAACAAAACTTCCTTTACATGTGCCAGCTGATTGCATCAATTAGCTCTAAATTCCCTTTCTTGATCTGAAGAATCGTGATGTTCTGCAGTCATTTTCAGCTTTATTGATATAATGAGTTTTATTCTCTGTGTTCATGTGAATAGTATAAAATTGGAAAAAAATTCAAAATAAAAACCAAACTTACAGAAAGCATGTCCTTTTATTAATTACCCCTTTGTTCCTGTTAAATCGACGCTAGCTCGCGGAGGTGTCCTCTTGAATAGCTAATTAGCTCGCATCAATTAAAACGGACTGGAGGAAAACTAAGTAAGCTTCAGCGTCGCGGGCAGCCGCGCCCGTGGTTGCCTTTTTTATATGATTGTTTAAAAATGCACTAAATATTCAGATCTGAGCGTTTGTTCTGAATGTTTCAAATATTTGTTGAATATTATGCTTTCCTTGCTATTAAATGTAGGACATTAGTACTTGAATGCCGGAACCAAATATATCTGTAGTTTTGACATAGAAGTAAAACAAACACTGACTATAGCCCAACCGGACACAGATTCTTCTAATACACACACATGTACCTATGCATGAATGTGGCAAGGAAACTACAAAGGTTGAATTAAGTTGAATACGGTAGTATGCTTCAGTACAATTTATGCAGGGTGGAGAATGGTGTTGGTATTAAATATTAATATGAACTTGCACTATTCTATACAAAACTGGGCCACTTATTTCAAAAGTTATCCACACCATAACTTGGAATCTTTGATTTGGACTATGCAGGTCTCGGCCAACCAAAATAACAATGCAAAATTATTGGTAATTCATTGGACATCGTTGATTTGGAATATTAAAAAAAAAAACATGAGAACATATGTTAATATATTAACAAATATTGTAATATTAGCGGACGAGAGTTGGCGTTTCCAACATAGAGTCATCTCCTAGCGGAGCTGCAAAATCTTTTGGTCCATGCTAGTTGTAGCACCAATGTGGTGGCATGGTATTCTTCTCGTTAAATTTTCGTATTTAATGAGTACAACGTACATGGTGCCCTTGAAAGGGGGAGAAATTTATCCCTCCCATGTCTCGCAGCTCCTGCGATGTCTACTCCTTTTGTTGCTTCCACAATTGTTTTTAGAACTTGGTTTGTTCTGGTTTTTGTGTGCTGGAACCGTTTTAAAACTCGATGGTGTAAAACTCTTGTTGGGTGCCCTAGAGCTTTATATATATAAAGCCAGGCAATACCCTGCTATCTGGGGAAAAAGTCATTTGCATCGTCATCCTCGGTGGGGCTATGTACCCTTCCTCCAGGTGCTCCCTCACCGACCACCTATCTGTGTCCTACCATCATCAGCACCCCGTCCACCTTCCTCACGGGTGCCGACCTCATTCTGCATCGCCCGCACTCGCGTCGTCGCCTCAGCTCCCGGTGTCTGCACCGTCCCTTCGATCATGCTCACGATGCATCACATCAGTTCGTGCTGCTGCTTGGTCTAGGTTGGGCCGCTGCAAGATAAACATGGGGAGAGAAAGTATAAAACAAACTCAAGGTCTCTCTCTCTCTCCGAGATGCTGGCCGTACAACGTATATTCAGTATTTAGCAGTGTGTTATTAAAATGTCATATGAATCCTATGGACCCGCCATATTCTGAACCAATGAAAACAAGGTACCAACCGAGAGCATATGCCGTCTGGAGCAACCTTGCATTTTCTAGTGGTGTTTCACTCCGTACGGAGTTTTTGTCGTTTCTCATTTTTCATGCGCTACGTTGACTTCATGCTATCATTTATATCACCGGGTATGCCGTGGCACATACCGTTTACTTAAGAAAGATTGGATTGATCATTTACCAATACAATTTATCTGATTCACCCGAAAAACCAACTTGGGAATTAAGACAATATATCTCTTCATTTTAGCTTATGTCCTGGCAATACTCCCGGCAGTGAATTAGTCAGAACTAAAACATAATGGGTTCCAACTGTTCGCTGCATCTTGCTTGGCCTGAAGGTATGGACACGTCCATTATCTTTGATTTGGGAAGAAATTTTCTACCAAACATTTGTTTGGTAAGCTTATGAACTTTACTGTTGACTTGGCAATTTTCTACGGATGGTTTTTTACAGGGAAGCACTTACGCAATGACGTGGAGGTCAGGTGGAGCAAATATGGCCTAAAATTCACGGGAGGTGAAATTATTTGTGCCAACCAAAAGGGCGTAAGTCTGAGGCTCTTAGCACTATTGATCTCATGCCTCCTAAAACACTAGCTAAAAAAACGAAGGGGCAAGCCTTACCAAAAGTCCCAGAAACGTAAAACAAAAAAGGTAGGTGTAATTTAATTAGGCCCACTCATCTCGCATTGATGATGGTAGATTGGAGGAAGGTCTGACCGTCTCTCTCTCTATATATCTGCTGCCATGAACGAACAGGAGCCCTCCGTTCTTCCTTAAAAAAAAAAACCAGGAGCCATCCGTTGCAGCGCGCGGGTGATCTCACTGCCGCTCCCAATTTTTGGTTTGATGCGAGAAACCAGCAGCCGTGCCCAAGGTTTCGGTGCCCCTAACGCAAACGGACACCAGATGTTGAATTGTAACGCTACAAATTAGAAATTATGGAGTAGAAGATTGGCGGCGGCACGGGGCGCGCGAGCGTGCGCCTTCCCTCTCGGGGACCGCAGTCCCAGCGCGATTCCCCAGAGCACCCGGCCCTATAAATTGCGCTCCCCGCTCGTCCTGCAGACCATCCAACTGTGTTCTCCGCTTTCTCTCCAGTAGACTGTTCTTCCTGCAACGAGGCAGCCATTAGAGGAAGGTTGGAAAAGGTGTGCTGTTCTTTGGGTTTCTCCGGGATCTTGGGTGTTGTTTCCTTTTATGTGTTTGATTGATTATGGGTGTTGTTTAATTGTATATTATGTTTGTTAGACTGGAAGGCATGGCCAGCGGTGACCGAAGGCATGGAAAGGAACCGGCAGCGGTGGAGGAGGACAACTTCCCAGAGGGGCTGCGCGTGCTCGCCGTCGACGACGACCGCGTCTGCCTCAGGGTCCTGGAGGCCGTTCTGCGCGAGTGCAAATACAAGCGTGAGCGCTCTCGATCTGCCTCCTCCTCTCCTTTTGCCCTAACCCATTAGAACCAGTCGAAGCTAGGAGTAATCCTTGCCATGCTTGTTTTCTTGGGTTTGATGCAGCAACGGGGGTGATGGACGGAAGGACGGCGCTGAAGCTGCTGAGGGAGAAAGGGGAGGATCACTTTGACCTGGTGATCACTGACGTGCACATGCCGGACATGGACGGCTTCCAGCTCCTCGAGCTCATCGGCCTCGAGATGGATCTGCCAGTCATCAGTATAATTAATCTCTCTCTTGCACTGTCCAGCTTTGCCAGCGAGTGTTTTACTTTTTATTTCCTGTCTCGGTTGATATTGCTAGCTCACGGTAATTAAGAACGTTTATAGTCCTCGTGCATGGGTTTGGCAATATTTCCATATATGGTACTAGTACATGCATTGAGTGGTATAGAAGCACGTGTGTATATGTGTTGTTGCACACACACACGACACACCCCCTAGTTTTGGTAGTGAAAATCAAACGATTTTTTTTCCCGAAATGGGGACATAACCCCAACCTCAACATTTTATTAACTTATTATCAAACGAAAGCATCGTGTTTATCGACACGGAGCAGTGCGGTCCCATCTAATGCATCATCTTTATCGGCATGTAGCAATACAGTCCCATTCGTCTTGTAGCTCGGATGGCTAACGGGGAACCAAGCAGAGGTCGATCGGCACATGGGTTAGATGGTGGCGGGACCGGCTATAGTGGTGGTTCATGAGGGTGGGGTGGTAGAAGACACCACGGTCGACAGGCGTGGAGTTGGCGATAATGGTTAGTGTTAGGAGTACAGGAGGTGGCAGCTGATATGAGGAGCCTCCCGAACAAGATTAGGATCCCAGTCTTTTGGAAAGAATCCAATTTTAGCCCGAACCAATTTGGTCCAATCTAACCGTGCACTAGTCAGATCCGACGGCTAGTAGAGCGGAGGTGAAGCGACACATGAGTTACGTGGTGGAGGGGGTACCGGTTCATGCGGTTGTGTGGTACAAGATATGTAATTCTAGATAATTTGCTTGTCTTAATCTTATACCTAATCCATGAACTATGCAATTTTATATCATACGTACAAAAATCGAAATAAATAGATACATGTGGTATCAGTTGGACTAATGATGGATCTTCCAATAATTAATTGTTAAAGTCTCCGCTTCAACTAAGTTTACATTCATGCTTAAAAAAGAGACAGTTTTTATACCTCACGTGTCACAAGTTGATGGTCTTTAAACCTATTTACTCTGAGAATAACATATAAAGTAGGAGTACCACTTTTATGTAGATGTATTGACATCTACCATGTGGATATGGCATATAAATTTGCAGTTCCATCAATTTTAAAGAAAATTTAACTAGAAAACATATTTATTTGTCTAAGTTTTAATAATCAAACTGTATGCCATGCAGTTAATCATACAAAATCTGAAATTTTAGATGACCGCTTTACATGAATAAGAAAATTGCTTGGGATGATAGCTACTACCTAGTAGGCTAGGGGGAAAAAGGTGGTCAATACCAGTACTTGATCGTTCATCAATAATTAGAAGTTATGAACATGGTGTGATGGTTTCTATATATGCATTGTGTTATGGTTACTTCTTTGCCCCTTATTTCTGATTCTTTCTCTTGGGTATGTAAACTTTACCCCATTTATTTTTCTCTGAAGCATGCATAAAACTGACCGTTGTCGTGATGCAGTTTTTCCCATCATGTGTAACATATTTGCTTCCCCAATTCCGTGGTCATTACAAATATTAAACTCAAATATCTGATCTGGAACCATTAGGATAATTTAATTTCAAGTTTTATAGTTTTAAAATTTCCAAAGTCCAAAGCTAAATTTCGGGCCATATGTCATGCAGTGCTATCTGTGAATGGAGAAAAGGCAACCATGTACAAGGGGATAAAGCATGGGGCATGTGACTATATTGTGAAACCCGCGGATATCAAGGAGATCAGAAACATATGGCAGCATGTTGTAAGGAAAAACCACGTTGCTGTGATCCACAACAGAAGTGACAGTGATGATGCTGATCAGAGGGTGGCACGACCAGTGATTGGTAAGGGTGGCGCAAAGAGTAAGAAGTGCTCAAAGAAGAAGAGAAATGATGGAGAAGGCTCTGATGATGACAAGAGAGGAAGAAGGCGGAACACCTGGAAGAAACCAAGGGTGTCATGGACCGGTGAGCTGCACAACAGGTTCCTGGAAGTTGTCTACCGACTCGGCGTCGACAGTAAGATCTCACAATTTTTTTCATTGCTTATTCACCAAATTTTTTTGTTTATGGTTCTTGGATTTTTTTAATTAACAAAATGTTATGATTACCTAAATGCAGGGGCGGTTCCAAAGGCGATATTAGAAATGATGAATGTCCATAACCTTAGTAGGGAGAACGTTGCGAGCCACCTACAGGTTTAACTTCTGTATATCCTTATGCTTCACTAATATGCTTCTGTTCATATTATTTCTAGGCTAAAAAAACGTTTATTAGTCCAATCTTTAGTGATGCATGTGTAAGAAAAAAAATGCTTCCTTTGTGAAAATGTGAGATATATCTGATATGTTGCATGCCCCCAGCCCCCAACATTGTCTAGGGCTTTTGAAACAATGTAACACCATCATATCTTTTTTGCTTCGCACATGCCTTCCATTTCTTTCCTATGAGCATGAATCTCATATATGTTCTTTCATATATATTGTCATTTCAGAAATATCGCTTGTTTCTGAAGAGGGTCACCGATGACCCCATGAAGCCTAATCATATGGGTGATTCGTCTGAAAGCAGGCGAAATGCCTCGTACATGGGCATGAGTCACCAGGGAGTCCTGCCGTCGTCAGCCCTTTGTCCATGTGGTTCTCACAATCTCAATGCAGCTCCTCCATCAATATTAGGACCTCACGGTCTGTCTATTCAGCCCAGGAACTGGGCCATGAGCACAGTTGGCAATGGTGGCCTCATGCCTGACACAGGAAGCCGCCACGCTTCGGGTCCTCCTGTCGGCCTGTTCGCAAACACATCAGATCAGCCAATGCAGGATGCATTTCCTCGTATCCATTTCCGTTCTGGCAAAGCCTACCATAGCGTCCTGCGTCAGAAACTGATGGAGGTGAACACAAGCGTGGTGCCTTCCTCCCATCCTGGCACCTCCTCCGTCGCAGCAGAAATGCCAAATGGTGGGCAGTTAGAACCTGCAAACCAGTTCCTAGTGCAACCTCGAGAACAGATCGGCCATTTCTCCGGTCCGATGGGCATGGCACCTTCTGCGATGGGCACACATGGCGACACCCAGCTCCCGTACCTTGCTGGGAACTGTACCAATCCATGGCAGAATAATGTGGCGCCATCAAGTTTTGCTGGTTCTATGGTTGGAGCACCTCTCCTCCCATCATCACAGGTGAACGTCAACCTCCCCCAGATCAACCAGACAATCTTTGCACCCTCATCTAGCGAGATGGCCGTGTTTCAGAATGAGCAGCAGAATCAGATGGCAGGGACCAACATCAACAACACCACATCAGTAGATATCTACAGTCAGCAGATGACGCCATTATTCAACATGGCAAGCAACGCAGCCCCAGTGGAGATGACCAATGCCAACTTCTCACCGATGAATCAGATGATGGTCAATGGGGGAAGCACCAGCTCTCCATCGCTTAACCTTCAGGCGGGCAACCCTGTCGCGCCGCCGGCTCAGATGGCTAATGGTGGTGGAAGCAGCAGCTCCGCATTGCCTGGCCATCTGGACAGCTCTGTTGTGCCGCCGGCTCAGATGGTTAATGGTGGTGGAAGCAGCAGCTCTTCATTGCCTAGCCATCTGGGCAGCTCTGTCGCGCTGCAGACTCAGATGCTTAATGGAGGGGAGGGTGCATCTGGCATTCTACCTGTGCAAGATGATCCAGCTAGGTGGCACGATTCTGATCATCAGCCAACCTACAGCACTTCTAACTTCCTGGAGGATATTTTTGCCAGCATGGCTAGTCAGGTAACAACTTTTCTCATTCACTCTGCCTACTTTCAGGCTCTGCATATGAATTTGCTAAGCATGTCAGGTGTATCTGAATCTGAACTTCTTTTCTTGCTGCAGGATTTCAATCCAGATGCTCTTTGGTGAAGAATATTAGTCCCTTTGTTCGCCCCACCTGAGCCAGAGATGTCTCCGCATTTTGTGCAGGCCAGATGCTGATCATCAGCCCATGGTTCTTGCACATTGTATCTGCGGAGTTGTGCGAAAAAACACCGAATTGTAGTAGGTAGTTAGAAGCAGGGTGTGGGCTTCTACTTTACTTCAGATTTGTTTTAAATTAGTCCTTGTGTTTGAAGGATCATAAAATAACTTTATGTTGCCGACATCGAAGAGGACGTGTGGAATAATTGGCTATACGCATCGTAGATGCAGAGTCCCGGTTGTAATAAGACTTCCATCTAGAATGGAAATAAGTTTATGTTATGTCATATGGAACCATTTTCATGTACTTGTTATCAGTGCAATGCTGCATTGCTGCCTCTATTCCTGTGCAAATAAAAACATGGCCAGCATTGCAGCCGCACATCATATATAGGCACATCAGTCTCAAAAGTGACTGTTCAAGTTTTATAATTTCTGATGTTGGGTGACCGAAGCTACTGAATTTGCAGCTGCACTAATGTTAATTTTCTTTGTCTATCACCCTGTAAATCACGGGAAATTTTTGTATTTTGTATAGAGCCAAATATTTCTTTCCATGGGACTGTTTAAAACAAATACTGCCTTCTTACTGCGACATCTCCGCAGTGTCCTGGTTATACTGATCTATCCACCCCTGTATAATCTCAACTTCTTGCCTCCTTTGTTCTACCACCCAGTCTGGATCCTCCTTGGTTGCAGACCTGAAGTCCAGATGATGAGCCCCTGGACACCACCATCACAAGAAGTAAACCATGAGTAAGCAAGTTCTAGAATATTTTTGCTCTCCATATTGGGAAACTGCTTACCTTCCTCTGTGACGAGAGCAATGATGCTGGATGATATGTTCTTGAGAACCCTGATAGTAATTTGAAAGAAATGATTATAAATGTTTACTGTAGTTAACGTCTTATCTGAATGACTGAAACTACTTTCATCAACATGAATAATTGAGATGGTAATTCTTCTAATCTTACCCGCCTCGACTCCACGGGTCACGCATCCCGTTGGAGAAGATGATGTTGCTCCCAAACCTCTTGAGAACTTGATAAATTTTCTGCCAACGGTAGCACAGTACCAGGTGAACACTTGCAGACTGCAGCCCAACAATTGTTGGTGCTGACGGCTCATATCTCATCATCAGTATAATAAATCCCAAAGAATACTTACCGTGCCACCATACTCGGTAGTGATCCAGTGATCCCTCGGCCGAACGCCTCTCGACACATTCCTCGGACCTCTCCTCATAACTGAAGCCGGATGGTGGGAACATGCTCTCGCTTGACACGTTCATCGGCATGACCATCTCAGTGCAGGCCTACACACAATTCGTTTCAGGAAACACATATACGATATTGTCAGAGTCAGTGAATATCAGTACATCACACATTCCTGCCTGTCAGGTTTCTCTACCTGCCAGCCCCAGCCGCTGAGGCCATGGGGGTCATCCTCACCCTCCACCTTGAAGCACTTCTGGTCACCCGTGTAATTGTAGTACAGGCTCGCTGCTGTGAAGGCCTTGTCGACAACGTCTGCTCCTGCGGGGAAAGCGTCGATGATCTTGCACATCTGCAGAGAAATTCATAAGAGGTTAATAATTTTTTGTAATACAGACAAAATTATTATGGGGTTGTAAAACAGGTCAAAGTGACGAACCTCCTTGACAGGGTAGGCAGGCAGATTCTCCAGGAAATCGGTATATGGAATATAAGTATATAACTAGAGCTAATCGTCATAGTCTGACCGACCGCACCAACGAAGGGGCTATTTGCATCTAGGTAAGAGAATCGATCATCCATCTTATTGTTCTAGATTGAAGCCTTCTTGGTGATGTTTTCCTTGTATCAAGAATGGACTTGAGACCGTACAATGCTTCGTCTCCAGCGGAGTTGCCAAAATATGTGTTAGACCCTAAAGTTTTCGGCTAGAGGTAGACCTCCGAATTTCCGGCCAAGACCAAAAACTTCTTGCCTCGATGCTAGGATGGAAATACTCTGGCTTACACAGTTACACTGACACATCCTCGTGCACTGTCGATGCTGGGAGCGATACGCCGTAGATGGTCAGAGCAAGATGTGTGCACAACTGCACATAGGTGATGCCGTGATGGCGGTGGCTAACATGGCTCCAAGAGAAGAGCGGTACACGATATACTCCAAGACTAGGCCCATGAGCATAGTCACCCCTGGCACGTCTCAGTTTTGGCAAGTCAGATTGCCACTCGTAGTCGCAGCGCGTCACACTGCCTGTCGTCCACACTCCTGCGTCATCTGTCACCAGCTAGCGCACATCATACATCGGCATGCGGCTGGATCACGCACGCCATGCAATTAATCAGCAAGAAACCCATCTAAACCCCACCCTCGTCGTCGTCTACTTCCCCACCGATGATCGATGCCATCTCCTCCTCCGTCCTCCCGGCTTCTCGTTTAGGTCGCCGGCCGGCGACCACGAAGATGGAGGCCACCGTGGCGGCGCCGGCGGCGCAGCTGTTAACAGGTAAATCACGTTTCTTCGATCAGAACTACCTCTCTTGATTGATTGTTGCGTTCGATTAGATTAGATTTGAATTGAATCGGGGGTTTTTCATTTGCCGTCGTTTCGTACGTCTGGTGTGATGCAGATAGGAGAGCGCCCAGATGTAGGGCTCAGTTGGGAGCGACCAGATTGTCCTGCCCAGGTATATTTTACGCGCTTGATCTGTTTCTTGGTGATTTCCATGTTGTTGTTTTATTTTCACTGGGTACAAATCAGCATTTCAAGACAGGAAATGGAGAACTGAAAAATAACCTTCTTTTTTCTATAATGCATCGAAATGCAAGGTTTTTGCGTTTTCGCGAAAAATAAATAGGGGGGGGGGGGGGGGGGGGGATTGAGACTCTGAACGGAGCCAGATGGTGTAATCCACGTTCCAGGATGGAATAGATTCAGGGATTGCACAACTGAGAAAAGAAAAAACGTGTCTTGTCTTTTTTGGGAGTGGCATATGTTTCAAAATGGTTGCTATAAATTCAACTACATAGTATATAGAACCACCATTTTTTTATGTAGAAGAGCTGGAATATGCCTTGTTTTCAATTGGAGTTCGTTTCAATAAAATGACAGTGTAGGAGGAGGTACACTGCTTGAAATGTGTGTAATTTCTTACTCAAATAGTACATGTTGTGAAGTCTACCTTTTCTCCAAATCAATCATGTATATGACTGGATGTGACGAACTGTTGTGCCTTTGATTTTGCAAATTACAGGCCGATTTGCAGTCGAGGCTTTTGGAGCCCAATCTCAAAGGCAAGTAAATCGTCTTCGATATCCGGTTTATCTGCATCTTTCTGATTTATGTTGGTTTGTTTGCAAATAGCAGTGCTACTACTGTCAGGCATAGATTCAGTGCCACTTCTCAAGCTACTAGCCCTAGAAGAATCAGGAGGCAGTGTGCAGATGATCATCCAGACTTCCATGTTGGATGCAGTGAGGTTGCTCGTGATCAGCACCATCTCGATGTGAATAGGTTTGCGGAAATCCGTGGAGAAGTTTCAAAGAAATTGCTCGCTTTCCAACAGTTTTGCAGGCCACACACAATCTATGGCACTGTGAGCTCTGGCATCACTGACTGAAATTTACATCTGTAGTTTGGGATGCATACCGCCTGATATGTTGTTTTTTTGTGGATCATGCATTTTCAGATAATAGGTATAACTTCAGTGTCTCTTCTGCCAATGAAGGGCCTAGATGATTTTACCATGACGGTACTACGAGGATATCTTGAGGTATTGTAAATTCTTATATCTTATGAGTACTATGTATGCTCTAGCAATATACATAATCGTTTGTCAAATTACAATCTAATTACACCTTTAGTTTTAGAAAAGTATGGAAATTTTTCTTTCGTTTGCAGGCTTTGGCGGCAGCTTTATGTATGAACATATATGTGGTAGGACTGAATCAGATATTTGACATCCAGATTGATAAGGTAGTATTTTTCTCTCTCTCTTGCAGTTTGACAACACTGTTCTTCATGTGTTAACATGGAATTACACTGACTAAATTATACTTTGTTCTGGAGGTCAACAAGCCAGGCCTTCCATTGGCGGCTGGGGAATTTTCCATAACAACTGCTGTATTCTTAGTACTCATATTCTTGATCATGGTATATTATGTTCAGCAGAACAAGAACAATAGCAGGTCACTCTAGTGTGATAAAAGCACAGGCTTTGGGTCTAGATACATTATATATTGTAAATTTTATTTTCAGAGCTTTAGCATCGGAATACATTCTGGATCTGCGCCATTGATGTGCGCATTAATTATCAGCTTCATCCTTGGAAGTGCATACTCAATTGAGGTAAGTAGCACTTAAATTCCAAAGTTCCATGATTTCATCAAGCATCAAGTTATGAGCATTTTCTTTCATATTAAATATTTTCCAGGCTCCGTTTCTCCGCTGGAAACGGCACGCGTTCCTTGCTGCATCATGTATCCTGTTTGTGAGGGCTATACTGGTCCAGTTAGCATTCTTTGCGCACATGCAGGTACTCAGCGCAGTCCACATCTTCATGGCACTGCCAATCCTTACTGATTTGGCTTTCTTAGGTTAACGTTTGATGGTTCATTTACAGCATCATGTTCTGATGAGGCCCTTGGCACCAACAAAATCACTTGTCTTTGCAACATTTTTCATGTGCTGCTTCTCTGCAGTCATAGCTCTATTCAAGGTAGTTAAAATCCAATTAACTTATGTTTTGTTGTCCTCAAAATTATTGTTACTAATATTCTGAGCTTTCAGGATATTCCTGATATTGATGGAGACCGGGATTTTGGCATCCAATCCTTGAGTGTGAAATTGGGCCCTCACAGAGTAAGAACATGGATCTTCAACCGCAAAAGAAAAACACTGCTTCTACCTTTCACTGACTTGGTTTTCAAGAAAAAAAATATCAGTGTAAATTAGTGTAAATTTGATCTCCTTTTATCTGCTCTAGGTGTATCAACTATGTATAAGCATACTGTTGACAGCCTATGGGGCTGCCACTCTGGTAGGAGCTTCATCCACAAATCTCTTTCAGAAGATCATCACTGTGAGCCATCCATTCTCAAAGTTTCCCAAAATAAGAGAGAAATACAAAAAAAAGTTATAAGTAAATATTATCATTTTGTTGCACATGTGCAATGCATTGATCATCTAGGTATCCGGCCATGGCCTGCTTGCTTTCACGCTTTGGCAGAGGGCACGGCACTTTGAAGTTGAGAACCAAGCGCATGTCACATCATTTTACATGTTCATTTGGAAGGTAATTAATGAAGTTGCTGGCTTATATTGTGCCTTCTGTCAGCCATTAGACTTTTGCTATGTATCTCTAATGATTATTTACACTTTTTTTGTTTGAACGCAGCTATTCTATGCAGAGTATTTTCTTATACCATTTGTACAATGAGAATGTACAAGGGCCGGCATTTCTGAACTATGTACACATGTAGAGCAAATTATGTGGGGGCTAATGCTTGGTCTGTATTTTTATTTCACCATCGGCAATTCGATAATTTGGAGGAAGAGGCAAATGTTGGACGTGTAATTCAGACACAGTCCCTTCACTAATCTGACATAGATGTTCACTTTGTGCACTATCAGAGAGACACGTCATTTCTTGAATTCAGCGGGATACAATGTTTTCCGTTTAACATGCAAATTAAGTTAGTATACTGAGTTTTGAAAACTGATGAGTGGGGTCGTAGAAATTATTTTTATTCCCTTATGTTCGATTTGGGCGTAAAATCCTCAGTTGACAAATTATTTAAAAAGGGAAAACAAACATAAAAAATCTGAAATCAATTAATAAAAATGCATTCAGAGAGGCATTCTCGAATTATGTATATTGTGCTTATGTGAAATTTCAGTCCTGCATGTCAATCAATATATGGCTAACTTCCAAAGCTAGTTGCTCAATGAGTTGCAACACATTACAAAAGAAAACCGACAGAATCATTCACTGACTACAAAGGCATAATAAACTTCAATAATACTGGTATAATGAAAACCACTCAACTTATGGAGCCAGGGGAGAAATGTGGGTGCAAAGGAAGGTACATCTTCTTGGAAGCGCCAAACGGAATGTATACTAGTACAGACATACCCTAAGTGACCCTTTTATGGCAAAGGCACGAAGAAAGCCCATGGTGGAAAATAATTGTGCCTGACAAATGAGGCATTCCTGATGGGCGTCTCACTACCCGAGCAACATCGAAAATGTTCAAAAATAATACATGTTTCAATATTTATGGAACGGCTATTCTGGTTTGACCTCGTGCGATTTTAACTAAAATGGCCTTGAAGATACATGGAAAACAGTGGGCAATGTAAAATTATTCCCTTAACTCCCATGTAAACATGTTCATAAATTATGTGCTTTATTTCCATGTAAATGTGAATATGTTCAAATGTAAACGTATTTACATGTTCTGCAACTACTACAAAACCATCTTCATGCTCCAAAATTACTGTATATTCCTCCTCTCTCTTCCATAATTCTAGGCAAGAACACCAAAGCTAAGCCTACTCCTTTCCATTCCAATGGCGCATGTGCTAGCCGATAGGGTCTACCACTTCGAGGAACAAGGAATGTTCTTTAGCTGACAACAACCATACCCATTCCCTTCGTGTCGAGGAGTAATTCCTCAGCGGCGCACAATTTAAATGTGTTGGCATGTATTGTGAATTCAATAAAGCACCGTCGCATATCAAGCAAAGGTATCTTCTATTTGGGAAGACGCAACGCCCCGTTGTCCTTCAACTTTTGTCGCGTAGGAGTGTCTCTTATTCCAAATATGATGGGCCAATAGAGTGCCAACACTCCTCAAGCAACTCTTGAGGATATCCGATATCATCTTCTAACCTAAATTGTGGTATGTTGTTTTTATGTGAAATCAATGTATGTTGCTCTAAAATCTTGGGAATTTATAGTGCACTACAAGAACTTTTGGATGCCTAGAATTCATTTTGGAGTAAACGTATTATTGTGTATATCATTTTAACTAAATATAACCTGGTGTGGAGAGAGCGGACTGGAGATGAACTATGCAGATTTTTTTTTTCACGACAACGAGCATAGTGCTCATTAATTCTTAAATTATGTTGCATCAAGATATGTTTGGGGTGTGGTGGCATGTGCACTTGATATTCGTAGGATGGCTGCAACAATGGAGGGGCTTAATGATAGGGTTTTGAGTTTTGGGGGTTCCAGGAATTATAATTTGGTAGCCACATGTGTCACTATTGTTTTGTGGACTTTGTTGAAATTTTGACGGGGAATGGTTTACAAATGTTTTATCCCGATGTTCTAGTTAGTGTTGTTTCATTGATCTCGCACACTCTTAATTCTTGATCTAGTTTTCAACAGATAAAACATCAAGACACACAGCCCTTTGGAGCAAAGTTAGCGGTGGCCGATGAGACATTCCATCACATCAAAGGGTGGTGCTCCGTGACTAAGAGATTGGGAAATTGACAATCATCATGCTGGATAAAAGCTATGTATAAATGTTTTTTTGTATCTCCATGGATGTTCTATTTTTTTGAATTTCTTGTTGTTATGATGTTTACTTGTCTCTACTTGTCATGGGAGCTACCTTAGTTGGTCATCTGATTTTGTTGTGGTGAGATATTCATTTCATTTTTTCGGTGTTTGTATCCATGTTCGAACATATTGATACTTCTTTGTTGGCTTAATTAAAGAAAGCTATGTTTGGGAATAAAAAAATTCTTATATATTGCAATGGCATAAAACTATTTTTTCATGTCTCCTTGCACTTCGTTGGTGACAAGGTATTAACTTATCAATGCCAACAAGTTGTAGACTAGGATTTCACGGAAAGTAGAGGGCAAGTAGATCTCGAAGATTTCAGCCGAAAAGGTGCTCGACTATGAAAAACTAGGGTGTGTGATGACCATGATTCGATCCTTTCTTTCTTCTTCGGCTCCCCTTTATATAGGAGGTGGAGCCGAGGCTTTTGTATCGTACAAGTTTACAATGTTTGGAAGGTTTTCACGAGTCCTCCTCATATTACATCAAGACTTCCTAATATATCTATTTTCCATATCAACACTCATTGGGCTTCCGATCTTCATGAACTTTGGGTCGTGGGCCTTCAATTATCCCCGGGTACCTTATTCTGCAGGCCCATCTGGGATGCCTATGTCAGTAGCCCCCGAGATTTTGCTTGAAATCGTAGAGTCGAGTAAAATCTTCATTGTAAAAACAATCCATAAGTTCTATGAATCTTTGTAATATTTTTTCTTGTAGTATTTATATCTTGTATAGGGATAATGGTAAATGGGGCTGGTTCATCTGACGGATCAGGTACCAGTTAACTGCTCTTGTGGCAATCCCGCAAAAACCTACTTGAAGGTCAAGTCTCTGTACTCGACCTTGGGATACTGGTTTAATTCGACATGTGCCGCTTAAGGTCTTACCATATGCCGAATTCTAGTTGAATTTTATTGAGTACCTAACGCGCCCGTTAGGATTTTTCTTCGCGTCTGTTGACACGGATAAAGTAGTAGAGCGCATTCGGGTGTGATACCACGCCGCACAGGACAGATCCCGGGGACTTACCTTCATAAAAGATGACGGCATTCAGAAATTTTATCGCGGCGGACGCGTTCTAAGAATATATTGTCGAGCGCCTTTTCCGGCTGTTGGAATGGCATATTTATTCGAGTCATATGATGACATAATATCTTATCCTCCCGATGGGAGTATGTTTCGAGTCATATATAACTCGAAAATGTGATGATCTCATATTTCGTCGGGTGCGCGACCAGCGCTCCTGATGGGAGTAGCCCCAAGGCTACGGCCAAGTGCTTGTACTTGGTGGTAGGCTCAACTTGTATTGCCTTCTTGCTATTCTCATCTTCCTTTTATCTTCTTTCTTTCTCTTTTTTTACTTAACTTGCTGCTGCTCCTTCTCTTTCTTTTTTTCAATTTCGCCAACTTTATCTTGTCCTTTGCTACCTTGTCCTCTTATCAGAAGTATAGAAAATACTTCTCATAAGAGTAGCCCCCGAGCATGTGAGAAAATTCTTGTATTTGTTCATGGGCTCCCGAAGTTTCTCTGTCGGAACACTCGAGATTTTTCTGTCGCTATATTTGATAGAAGTTCTCGAAGTTTTCTTTGGAGTGACATCAGTGCTAATGATAGCCACGATTACTTCCTTGGGAAACCACGGTTCCTGTCACTTCACTGAAACGTGGGCCCGATATTCTGCACCATCGACACGTTGCACAAGTGGGGGACACACGTCCTCCGTAATTCCCGGCACGCGCGCAGAAACTCCTGTCTAGCTAGTAACTTCACGCTGAAAAGACCGTTATACCCTTGTGGACACGCAAGGCTTAAGATGCATTTCCTTTTCATCCAACGGCACGACAGATCGGCTCCTTGCTGGCGACAGATCGGCTCCTTGCTATAAAGCCACCGCACCTTCTACCTTTTTCCCTTCGCCGCGCCGCACATCATCTTCCTCCCTCTACTTCCGCCATTGTTGTTCCTCTAAGCTCTTCGAGCCCTTGCTCTCTTTCGATCCTCTGCTCCACCAAAGCGCCCCCCATGCCGCCGCGCACGAAGCTGACCAAGCACATAGCTCCGGGCACCAACGCTCCAATGGACAAGGCTGAGATCTCTGGATGGGAGCGCTCCAAGATCTCCAACCAGGACCAGATGATGCTCAAGAAACTTGGCCTGGTGAAGAAGCAGGAACCGTTGATCTTCCCCGGCGACGAGAGCTTCCCGCGTCCTCTAATCGGATATCGGGTAACTTTCATTCACCACCTCATTCGCGGCCTCTCCACCCCTATCCACGAATTCCTTCGTGGTCTTCTCTTTGTTTACGGGATCCAGCTACACCAGCTGACCCCGAACTCCATCCTTCACATCTCTATTTTTATCACTTTGTGCGAGTGCTTCCTCGGCACCTATCCTCATTGGGGCCCTGTGGAACCGCATTTTCTACCTCCGGCGCAACAACTCCCGCAATGTCGTCTACAACGTGGGCTGCGTTTGCATCTGCGTTCGACCCGATGTTGACTATTTTGACGTCAAATTCCCCGACTCCGTCCAAGGGTGGCGCAAAAGATGGTTGTACATCCGAGATGAGTATGTCAACTCCCAGGAGTATGGCATTGCTCCATTTGTAGCTGCCGAAGAAATTCTCAGACGCCGATCTTGGGACACATAGGCCACTGCCGAAGAAAAGACATCTACCGAAGCCCTGATGAAGCGCATCCATCAGCTCCAGAACACCCGCGTAGAGGAACTCTCGAGTGTTCAGATAACTGCGTACTTCCTTCGGATCAGGGTGCAGCCTCTGCAGGCTCGCAAAAACCCCCTTTGTATGTACTCTGGTGAGAAAGATGTTGATTGTTTGTCCAAGGATCTCTTTGCGAAAGACTTGGAGAAACTCATCCGACGTTTTTCTTCCTTAAGAAAAAAACACGAGGTTCCGTCCTCTTGCCGCGTGGAACCATACATCGCCTCCCACGCTCTTCCCGAAGTAAGTGTCTTCTTTGGTTTAAATTTTCTATGTTTATCGACTCCTATTGTATTTTCTCGTGTTTTTACTTTACTGCTTTTACTCAATGCTGCACAGAACCACCCAATTATCTTTTCTCTTCGGAGGTAGATGAGCGAGCTATTGTCACCGACGACTCACAAGAAACCTCTCGTCTCGAGAGTGAAGTCGCGGGTTTTCAAAAATCTGCAACGTCCTCCGAAAAAGAGACTAAGTCGGAACATTCTGACTCTGGCCGCTCCCTCTCTCCTCCTCTCGCCGTTTCTCCTAGGCGCAAGAGGAAGAGAGATTATGTCGAAGATTCTGGCACCTCCAAACTGACTGACTCGGCTGCCGAAGAAACTTCGCCCGAAGAAGAGGGTACCTTTAATCCCTATGATGACGCTGGCGCCGTTAGCTCGTGAGTCACTTTATTTTTATGTTTTATCTAACTCCTTTTTTTTAGAATGCTCATTTTTCTATATTGACAGATCCGAAGAGGGAGAAGAAAAAGAAGAACCCGCAGTTCATGGTATGACTCGGACGAGCACGTCCAATACCATGGTTCTTTCTGAAGAGCACCGCACTACTGCGGAATCTTCACCTTCCCCTCAACAGAACGTGGAAACGTCGACTCCTACGGCCAGCCCCCGATCCCCCTCACCGAAGAAAGCAAGGATTGGGGCTGGCAAAAGTCATGAAATTATTGCGGGGGGGGGGGGGGGGGGACTTCGACCCCTTCTTTGGACGATGTAAGTCTTCCCTTTATTTGCTTCGTCAATTTTTCCCTTGCCGTCGAACTTTGCCTCTTCTGGACTTGCTTCTTGACTCGTACTCTTTACAGCCTCTGATGAAGCATCTCATCAACCTTGGAACCCAATTTATTGGGTTCCATGATGAAGCCGACGATTTGAGAGGTAAAACCTGCCTTATCTTTGGTGACTTAATTTCTTCTCCTAGCACATGTTTCTGATTTTTGATTATGGGTCTTTGCTCCTTGACTATCTTTCCAGAGGCGCTCCGCCGGGCCGAAGAACGCGCTGACGCTCTTGCAGCTAAGCTAAAAGCCGAAAAGATGCCACTACTGTTGGGGACCACCGCCAGAGACTTCAAAATGCTGAGCACGCTTTGAGCGACAAAATTACTCAGCAGATCGGGCGCGAGAATGCCATAGCAGATCAGTTCGACACCCAAAATCGTAGATTCGTTAGTAAGTTTTTTCCTTCAACTGCCTTTCTATTTATCTTGATTTGCTTCTCTAAATATTGATGAATCCATCCTTTGTTCCAGCAGGAAGGATGGGTGAAGATTTCACCTTGCACGAGGGGGTCGAGGATCGTCTTCTCAACAATCTTTCAATCCTCGAGTTGCACGGCGATCTGGCGCGCACCAATATTTCCAATGCTCGTGCCACGTTTACGCGACTCTTTCCCCACTTCTTTCCTAAAGAAACACAACCTGAGATTTTCTCTGAGCTTGTCCACCACTTCCTGGGTAAGGAAGATCCTACCTTGGTTTATCGGCAGGAAAAATTGAAGGTTGGAGTTGAGGGAACCATCTCCCTGGTGGCCGATAGCCAGCAAGACGTCGATTGGGCGAAAGGTGGTAGCCCCAAAGGGGTGAACAAGGAGAATTGGAAAACTTTGGTGAAGGCTGTCAAGCTTCTCTCGAAGAAAATCCTCGCCTTCTTGGGACCGAAGCCTGCTGCATCCGCTAGCACTGCCAGGACGGAGGTCAAGTATACCAACCTATCCCTATGCTTTTTCTTTTTTTCCTTTTGTAGTTGTCGCTATCTTTGTGATTCCAACTATCTATGTCGATTCGCTAGGAGTCAAACTTTTGTAAGGGACCCCGATTATGTAAATATCTACACTATTAATGAAAAAGTGATCCTTGCTGAATGATTGATGTCAAAATTTCTTTCTTCCAGTTCATATTTGATAACTATAACGAGGCTGCTGGACCTTCCCATGCTTCACCTGCCGCGTCTCGCTCTACACGGATGCCTGCCGATGTTTTCTTGAACGATTCTTCGTGTGCTGACTGAACTCAACAGGAGCTAGCCGAGCTTCGACAACAGCTTCAAGCCATGAAAAAACAAGCCGTCACTATTATGGACCAATCCCGCAAATCCTCCGATCGTGAGAAAGCTGCTCTTTGACAAGCTCAAGAAGCTCTGGAGTTAAAGGAAACTGCGTGATAAGGGGTGGCTGATGACCCACAAGTATAGGGGATCGCGATAGTCTTCGAGGGTAGTATAACCCAATTTATTGATTCGACACAAGGGGAGGTAAAGAATACTTATAAGCCTTAACAACTGAGTTGTCAATTCAGCTGCACCTGGAAAAGCACTAGCAACAGGGGTGATGTGAAAGTAACAGTAATATGAGAGCAGTAATAACAGTAACTCAGCAGCAGTAATAGCAATATGAGAGCGATGGCACGAGAAGATAGTTGATACTACTTCCAATGACATGTAGAACAGGTATATTATGATGAGAGATGGACCGGGGTTCCCAGCGATCTACACTAGTGGTAACTCTCCAATAAGTGACAAGTGTTGGGTGAACAAATTACAGTTGGGCAATTGATAGGAATCAAAGCATTAAGAAAGAACATCAGGCTTATTAATTATGTAGGCATGTTTTCCGTATATAGTCGTACGTGCTCGCAATGAGAAACTTGCACAACATCTTTTGTCCTACCAGCCGGTGGCAGCCGGGCCTCAAGGGAAACTACTGGATATTAAGGTACTCCTTTTAATAGAGTACCGGAGCAAAGCATTAACACACCGTGAAAACATGTGATCCTCACATCACTACCATCCCCTCCGGTTGTCCCGATTTCTGTCACTTCGGGGCCATTGGTTCCGGACAGTGACATGTGCATACAACTTGTAGATACAATCTAAGCAATAAGTATAGAGCTCAAATCTAAGATCATGCCACTCGGGCCCTAGTGACAAGCATTAAGAATAACAAGATTGCAGCAACAATAACTTCACAAACTTTATAGATAGACTAATCATAATGTATCATCCATCGGATCCCAACAAACACAACACCGATTACATCAGATGAATCTCAATCATGTAAGGCAGCTCATGAGACCATTGTATTGAAGTACATGGGGGAGAGTATACCGACATAGCTACTGCTAGAACCCGTAGTCCATGGGGGAACTACTCACGGAGCATGATGGAGGCGGTGGTGTTGATGGAGATGGCTTCCGGGGGCACTTCCCCGTTCCGGCAGGGTGCCGGAACAGAGTTCTGTCCCCCGAATTGGAGTTTCGCGATGGCGGCGGCGCCCCTGGAGTCTTTCTGGAGTTTCGTCAATTGGTACGGTGTTTTTAGGTCGAAAGGACTTTTATAGGCGAAGAGGCGGCGCAGGGGGGCACCTGGGGGCGCCACACCATAGGGTGGCGCGGGCCCAGGCCAGGCCGCACCGCCTTATGGTCTGGTGGCCCTCTGGCCCCTCTCCGACTCTTCTTCGGTGTTCTGGAGCCTTCCGGGAAAAATAGGAGGTTTGGCGTTGATTTCGTCCAATTCCGAGAATATTGCCCGAACAGCCTTTCTGGAACCAAAAACAGCAGAAAACAGGAACTGGCACTGTGGCATCTTGTTAATAGGTTAGTTCCAGAAAATGCATGAAATCATCATAAAGTGCAAGCAAAACATGTAAGTATTGTCATAAAACAAGCATGGAACGACAAAAATTATGGATACGTCGGGGACGTATCAGCATCCCCAAGCTTAGTTCCTGCTCGTCCCGAGCAGGTAAACGATAAAAAGAATAATTTCTGTAGTGACATGCTACTTACATAACCTTGATCATACTATTACAAAGCATATGAAATGAATGAAGTGACTCAAGGCAATGATCTATAGTTGCTAACAAATAGATAACATATAGCAAAACTTTTCATGAACAGTACTTTCAAAACAAGCATCAAAATTCTTGCACAAGAGTTAACTCATAAAGCAATAAGTTCATAGTAAAGGCATTGAAGCAACACAAAGGAGGATATAAGTTTCAGCGATTGCTTTCAACTTTCAACATGTATATCTCATGGATATTGTCAACATAGAGTAATATGATGAATGCAAATATGCAAGTATGTAAGAATCAATGCACAGTTAACACAAGTGTTTGCTTCTTGAGGTGGAGAGAAATAGGTGAACTGACTCAACATTAAAAGTAAAAGAATGGTCCTTCAAAGAGGAAAGCATCGATTGCTATATTTGTGCTAGAGCTTTGGTTTTGAAAACATATAGAGAGCATAAAAAGTAAAATTTTGAGAGGTGTTTGTTGTTGTCAACGAATGGTAATGGGTACACTAACTACCTCGCCAACCGGACATTCAAGAGCGGCTCCCATGAATTATTGCATATTTATTTTTGGGTGGCACTCCTTCCAACCTTTCTTTCACAAACCATGGCTAACCGAATCCTCGGGTGCCTGCCAACAATCTCATACCATGAAGGAGTGCCTTTTTATTTTAGTTTTATTATGATGACACTCCTCCCAACCTTTGCTTACACAAGCCATGGCTAACCGAATCCTTCGGGTGCCGTCCAACAATCACATACCATGGAGGAGTGTCTATTTAGTTTGATTAATTTGGGACTGGGAATCCCATTGCCAGCTCTTTTTGCAAAATTATTGGATAAGCGGATGTGCCACTAGTCCATATGAGAGTCCGTCAAAAGTAAATGACAAGGTTGAAAGCTAAACACCACATACTTCCTCATGAGCTATAAAACATTAACACAAATCAGAGGTAATAAATTTTGAATTGTTTAAAGGTAGCACTCAAGCAATTTACTTTGGAATGGCAGGAAATACCACATAGTAGGTAGGTATGGTGGACACAAATGGCATAGTGGTTGGCTCAAGTATTTTGGATGCATGAGAAGTATTCCCTCTCAATACAAGGTTTAGGCTAGCAAGGTTGTTTGAAGCAAACACAAGTATGAACCGGTACAGCAAAACTTACATAAGAACATATTGCAAGCATTATAATACTCTACACTGTCTTCCTTGTTGCTCAAACACTTTTACTAGAAAATATCTAGACCTTAAGAGAGATCAATTACGCAAACCAATTTTAACAAGCTCTACAATAGTTCTCCACTAATAGGTTTAAACTACATGCAAAAACTTATGATCTACTTGAGAGCTCAAAACAATTGCCAAGTATCAAATTATCCAAGACATATGAGGCATTTTCTTTTTCCAACCAAACAATAAGTATTGTAGCTTCCAACTTTTATCATTGAACATTAAAAGTAAAACGAAGAACAAGTGTTCATATGAAAAAGCGGAGCGTGTATCTCTCCCAAACTAGGATTGCTAAGATCCGAATTTATTCAAACACAAACAAAAATAAAAGCACACAGACGCTCCAAGTAAAGCACATAAGATGTGACTGAATAAAAATATAGTTTCAGGGGAGGAACCTGATAAGTTGATGAAGAAGGGGATGCCTTGGGCATCCCCAAGCTTAGACGCTTGAGTCTTCTTAAAATATGTAGGGATGAACCACGGGGGCATCCCCAAGCTTAGACTTTTCACTCTTCTTGATCATATATCATCCTCCTCTCTTGACCCTTGAAAACTTCCTTCACAACAAACTTCTCATAAACTTCATTAGAGGGGTTAGTACTCAAAAAATTTGAATCCACCTTGGTCCTGTAGTGGCACATTGCAAGAACTCAATAAAACATTAGCTACAGCTCTCTATGTCTAGAAAAGCTCGCTTAAAGTCCACAAGAGACAATGCAAAAAACAGAGACAGAATCTGCCAAAACAGAACAGCCAGTAAAGACGAATTTTAATAAAATACTTCCGTTGCTCAAATCAGAAAACTCAAAACTAATGAAAGTTGCGTACATATCTGAGGAACACGCACGTAAATTGGCATATTTTTCTGATTTTCCTACAGAGAAAACAGCCCAGATTCGTGACAGATAGAAATCTGTTTCTGCGCAGAAATCCAAATCTAGTATCAACCTTCGATTAGAGGCTTCACTTGGCACAACAAAACACAAAACTAAGATAAGGAGAGGTTGCTACAGTAGTAAACAACTTCCAAGACACAAATATAAGACAAAGTACTGTAGCAAAATAACACATGGGTTATCTCCCAAGAAGTTGCTTTCTTTATAGCCATTAAGATGGGCTCAGCAGTTTTAATGATGCACTCGCAAGAAATAGTATTTGAAGCAAAAGAGAGCATCAAGAAGCAAATCCATAACACATTTAAGCCTAACATGCTTCCTATGCAAAGGAATCTTGTAAATAAACAAGTTCATGAAAAGCAAAGTAACAAGCATAGGAAGATAGAACAAGTGTAATTTCAACAATTTCAGCATATAGAGAGGTGTATTAGTACCATGAAAATTTCTACAACCATATTTTCCTCTCTCATAATAATTTTCAGTAGCTTCATGAACAAACTCAACAATATAACTATCACATGCAGCATACTTTCCATGATTTCCAAACACATAATTTTTATCAAGTTCAAGAATAGTGGAATTAAAACTTTCAAACTTACTTTTATTAATAATATAACAAGGTAGTTGATCAATCTCAAGAGATATGGGACACATAGATAAAGTCAATAACTCTCCAATCCCATTTTCATTAGTAGTACAATTAATATTATCAAGTAACATAGGACCATCATCTAGAGCTTTATCATAAACATTTGCTACGCAAAATTCTTTAGTACCATGCATTTCGACATCAGGCACAAACAAAGCATTATCATAAGATTTATCAAAGTAGCATGGATTATCATAAATAACAGTAGCATAATTATTCTCACAAGTATTACTCATAGGTACTATTTCAAGAGAATCCACAGGAACATAACATTCAACCTCTTCCGGTAAGCATGGAGGACAATCAAATAGTGTAAGGGATAAAGAGTTACTCTCATTAGAAGGTTGGCATGGGTAGCTAATCCATTCTTCCTCCTTTTGTTCGTCGCTCTCCTCTTCTTTTTCATCCAATGAGCTTTCAGGTTCATCAATTTCCTCCTCTTTTTCATCCAATGAGCTTTCAGGTTCATCAATTTCTTCTTCCACCGGTTCCTGCAAATTGTGAGTGCATTCTTGTGCATTAATGAGTCTCTCTTTATAATCAATGATATAAGGATTATTACCGAAGCATTCTATGCAACAATTAAGGATAGAAGAGACATAATCTTTAAGGTCCTTACAAACAACACAAGTTTCATAATTCTCAACCATGAAGGATTCGATCTCAGAGGCTCCCATAAACACGACAAATTGTTCTACCTCTTCGAACCCATAATGAATATAGCAATTCCGATTATAGTTCTTAATTAAAAATTCCTCACTAAAGCCACATTGAAATTTAAGATGTTTAGTATCCTGTTGAGAGCAACAGTTTATATCATGGCGTTTAAGCAAGATTTTAGCAATTGTATTCACTTTTTCTATCATAGCACTCATTACTTCACCAGCTCTTGATTTCCTATAATTATTATAACATTCTATAAGCTCCAAGTAGGTTGTTGGTTCTCCCATAACAGCAGTTTTTAATTTTTTGGTTTTTCAAATTTTTATGGATTTTTGGGTATATGAGACAAATAAAACAAGACAAAAATAAACTAAGCAAAAGTAAACTACGCAAACTAATACTAGACAGAAATAAACTAAGCAAAAATAAACTAGACAAAAGTAAACTAAGCAAAACAAAATAAAATAAAACAGAGAGAGAGGTAAAGTGTACTCCCCAGGTGAACTTATGAGTAGAGCTATGCCTCCCCGGCAACGGCGCCAGAAAACAGTCTTGATGACCCACAAGTATAGGGGATCGCGATAGTCTTCGAGGGTAGTATAACCCAATTTATTGATTCGACACAAGGGGAGGTAAAGAATACTTATAAGCCTTAACAACTGAGTTGTCAATTCAGCTGCACCTGGAAAAGCACTAGCAACAGGGGTGATGTGAAAGTAACAGTAATATGAGAGCAGTAGTAACAGTAACACAGCAGCAGTAATAGCAATATGAGAGCGATGGCACGAGAAGATAGTTGATACTACTTCCAATGACATGTAGAACAGGTATATTATGATGAGAGATGGACCAGGGTTCCCAGCGATCTACACTAGTGGTAACTCTCCAATAAGTGACAAGTGTTGGGTGAACAAATTACAGTTGGGCAATTGATAGGAATCAAAGCATTAAGAAAGAACATCAGGCTTATTAATTATGTAGGCATGTTTTCCGTATATAGTCGTACGTGCTCGCAATGAGAAACTTGCACAACATCTTTTGTCCTACCAGCCGGTGGCAGCCGGGCCTCAAGGGAAACTACTGGATATTAAGGTACTCCTTTTAATAGAGTACCGGAGCAAAGCATTAACACACCGTGAAAACATGTGATCCTCACATCACTACCATCCCCTCCGGTTGTCCCGATTTCTGTCACTTCGGGGCCATTGGTTCCGGACAGTGACATGTGCATACAACTTGTAGATACAATCTAAGCAATAAGTATAGAGCTCAAATCTAAGATCATGCCACTCGGGCCCTAGTGACAAGCATTAAGAATAACAAGATTGCAGCAACAATAACTTCACAAACTTTATAGATAGACTAATCATAATGTATCATCCATCGGATCCCAACAAACACAACACCAATTACATCAGATGAATCTCAATCATGTAAGGCAGCTCATGAGACCATTGTATTGAAGTACATGGGGGAGAGTATACCGACATAGCTACTGCTAGAACCCGTAGTCCATGGGGGAACTACTCACGGAGCATGATGGAGGCGGTGGTGTTGATGGAGATGGCTTCCGGGGGCACTTCCCCGTTCCGGCAGGGTGCCGGAACAGAGTTCTGTCCCCCGAATTGGAGTTTCGCGATGGCGGCGGCGCCCCTGGAGTCTTTCTGGAGTTTCGTCAATTGGTACGGTGTTTTTAGGTCGAAAGGACTTTTATAGGCGAAGAGGCGGCGCAGGGGGGCACCTGGGGGCGCCACACCATAGGGTGGCACGGGCCCAGGCCAGGCCGCGCCGCCTTATGGTCTGGTGGCCCTCTGGCCCCTCTCCGACTCTTCTTCGGTGTTCTGGAGCCTTCCGGGAAAAATAGGAGGTTTGGCGTTGATTTCGTCCAATTCCGAGAATATTGCCCGAACAGCCTTTCTGGAACCAAAAACAGCAGAAAACAGGAACTGGCACTGTGGCATCTTGTTAATAGGTTAGTTCCGGAAAATGCATGAAATCATCATAAAGTGCAAGCAAAACATGTAAGTATTGTCATAAAACAAGCATGGAACGACAGAAATTATGGATACGTCGGGGACGTATCAGTGGCCCGATCTTCTCAGTAAGCAACGGTGGTGATGATGATCACGGGGTGATGGCAGCGGAGAAACACGACGATGTAGTGGATGATACCTTGTATGATGCAACGAGATCTCTCGATTGGTCCCTGTCGCCAATGCAACAGCTCTCAACCCTGCAAGATATTCGCAACTCCACACACTTGCGCACGTAGCCGCCAACCACGAAGCGGTAAGTTGCAACCGTCTAATTCCCATTGGAACAGCAGATCACACAAGACTTTTTCAGGATCTACACAATATCAAGCAATATGGTGTAGGGATTCAATAGTTTTGCTAAAGCAAACAACTAAGAACTAGGGTTTATCTTAAACGTGGTCTAAAGCAGCTAGGGGGCGTCCTGGGCACTTATATAGGCGTCCGGGACAAGTTCTGGTCGAAAAGATACAAGTAAAACCGACCCAGAATAGATCAGGTCGAGACAGACTCGGACTGGTCCGGTCTGGAATCCGGTTGACCGGGTCAGGGACCGGGCTGGCCGGTCTGGACCGGACCCTGGACCGGGCGGCAACCAGAAGTGTCGCAAAACTTTGTCCGGTTGGCCCCGGTACGACGCCCGGTTGGCGCCGGGGTGAATCCGGTCTATCGTTGGACCGGGCCAGGGACCGGGCGCGCCGGCGTGCCGACCGATCTGACCGGGTGCTGGACCGGCCTGGACTTCTTCTTCTCCTCTCGCACATACCTCCCGCTCCTTCCTCGCGCGTCCATGAGATATCTTCATGTCCAGCTCCATGTCCAGCTTCACGTCCTTCTTCACGTCCAGCTGCTTCTCTTCTCCTCGTGCGATGCTCGTCTCCTCTTGATACCTGATGATACATAAGTAACATGACTTAGGCAGTGTAAAGTTCTCATCAATCAAAGTATCGTTTAGAAACAAATTCACCTGTTGTTTAAGTAGCTTCGCACGAGCCCTTGTAATCGGTCCAATCCGAACTTCATATGACTTGAGCTTCACAGCAGGTTCCTCTTCAGTGGGTAATGACGGAGGTGGTAGCGAGGTAGGGATGTCCTCATCATCCCCCCTTCAAAAGGCGTCGACCCCGACGCTCCAAGGTCTTCTCCATCATATGGTGTCAAATCAGCAACACTGAAAGAATTACTGACACCAAACTCATCAACTGGAAGATCTAGTGAGTATGCATTATCATTGATCTTGGCAAGCACTTTGTAAGGACCGGCACCACGAGGCTTCAACTTAGACTTCCGCAACTTCGGGAACCTATCCTTGCGAAAATGTACCCAAACCATATCACCAGGCTTGAACAACATCTCCTTGCGCTTCTTGTTCATCCTTACAGCATTGCTCTTGCCTTTCTTTTCAATCAACTCTTTAGTCTTCACATGGATCTTTCGCACAAAATCTGCCCTCTTGGATGCCTCCATATTAACTCTCTCATGTATGGGCAAAGGCAACAAATCAAGTGGGGTAATGGGCTTGAAACCATACACCACCTCAAAAGGACACAGCTCCGTGGTAGAATGTACCGCCCTGTTGTAAGCAAACTCCACATGCGGCAAACACTCTTCCCACTCCTTCAGATTCTTCTTGATCATGGATCTCAACAATTGTGACAATGTTCTATTCACCACATCAGTTTGTCCATCAGTTTGGGGATGACAAGTAGTACTGAAAAGTAGCTTTGTCCCCAGCTTTCTCCACAGCGTCTTCCAGAAGTAGCTCATAAACTTCACGTCACGATCAGAAACAATAGTCTTCGGGACTCCATGTAGTCGCACAACCTCCCTGAAAAATAGGTTAGCAATATGCGACGCATCGTCGCTTTTGTGGCAGGCAATAAAGTGTGACATCTTAGAAAATCTGTCCACTACCACAAATATAGAATCATGGCCTCTCTTAGTACGCGGCAAACCCAACACAAAATCCATACTTATATCCTCCCAAGGTGTAGTAGGTGCCGGTAAAGGAGTATACAAACCGTGAGGCTTCAGCTTGGACTTGGACTTGTTGCAAGTAATGCATCTCTTCACATACCTGTCCACATCCCGCCTCATCTTTGGCCAATAAAAGTGGTCAGCTAGCATGAGCAGCGTCTTCTCATGCCCAAAGTGACCCATCACACCTCCTGCATGTGATTCCTGCAATAAGAGCAAACGCACAGACGATTCTGGAACACATAGTTTGTTAGCTCTAAACAAGAACCCATCATGTATGTGATATTTGTCCCATGCTTTACCAAGAGCACATAAGCGATATGGTTCAGCAAAATCATGATCAGTAGCATACAAATCACATAGTACTTCTAATCCAGGAATTTTAACATCAAGTTGAGTTAATAGCATATTCTTCCTAGATAGAGCATCAGCAACAATATTATCTTTTCCCTTCTTATGCTTAATAATGTATGGAAAAGACTCAATGAACTCAACCCACTTAGCAAGACGCTTATGCAAAGTAGATTGGGCTTTCAGATATTTCAAAGCTTCATGATCAGAATGTATGATAAATTCTTTTGGCCACAAGTAACGTTGCCAAACCTCAAGAACTCTAATTAAAGCATACAATTCTTTATCATAGATAGGATAGTTCAACTTAGCACCAGAAAGTTTCTCAGAAAAATATGCAATTGGGCGACCCTCTTGCATCAACACACCACCAATTCCAATACTACTAGCATCACATTCAATCTCAAATTGCTTATTGAAATCAGGAAGTGCAAGCAACGGTGCAGAAGTTAACAATCTCTTAAGTTCATCAAAAGCATGATCTTGGGCTGCGCCCCACTCAAATATAACACCCTTTTTAGTCAAGCCATTCAAGGGTGCAGCAATAGTACTAAAGTTGGGCACAAATCTTCTATAAAACCCAGCTAGACCATGAAAACTTCTAACTTGACTCACATTCATGGGAGTAGGCCAATTTTGAATAGCTTCAATTTTAGACACATCTACTTCTACTCCATGCTTAGAGACAACATAACCCAGAAATATGACCTTATCTGTGCAAAATGTGCACTTCTCAAGATTACCATAGAGTTTATTATCACGCAACACTTGCAAAACATGTCGAATATGTATACTATGATCCGAATCATGGCGGCTGTAGATTAATATGTCATCAAAATACACAACCACAAACTTGCCAATAAATTCACGCAAAACATGGTTCATCAGTCTCATGAAAGTCCTAGGTGCATTAGTCAAGCCAAAAGGCATTACTAACCACTCATATAAACCAAATTTTGTTTTAAAGGCTGTTTTCCACTCATCCCCTTCTTTCATCCTAATTTGATGATAACCACTACGCAAATCAATTTTAGAGAACACAGCAGCACCACTCAATTCATCTAGCATATCCTCTAAACGGGGCATAGGGTGACGATATCGAATAGTGATATTGTTTATAGCTCTATAATCTACACTCATACGCCATGTACCATATTTCTTAGGAACTAGAATAACAGGAACAACACAAGGACTAAGGCTTATGCGGATATAACCTTTGTCGAGTAGCGCTTGTACTTGCTTCTGTATCTCCTTCGTCTCTTTGGGTTTCGTTCTATATGGTGCCCGATTGGGTAGCGAAGCTCCGGGAATCAAGTCGATTTGATGCTCAATACCTCGCAATGGTGGAAGTCCTGCGGGTACATCATCCGGAAACACATCGCCAAATTCCTGCAAAACATGAGAAACACCAAGAGGAAGAGGGGTCATGTCGTTAGAAACCAAAACCGTACCCCTGTACAAGAGCACAAGAGGCATGGCTGTAGGATCCTCACTAAATTCTCTCATGTCTTCTTCGGTGGCTAATGAGACTAAGGAATTCACTCTCTCACTTTTCGTTATATCACTCACAACATTACAATTCTCTCGCCTATCTAAAGAAGCATCCTCCAAGTTAACTTCAACTTTCTGACGAGACTCATTGACAATTTGTTGTGGTGTCATAGGCTGTAAATTAATTTTCTTGCCCTTGAACTCCAAGTGATATGTATTGGCATGGCCATTGTGTTGCACAGAATGGTCATAGAGCCAAGGCCGACCCAATAGTAGGTGACACACCGTCATAGGAACGACATCAAAATCAATGCAATCCTTATACGGTCCAATAGCAAACTCAACACGCACCATGTGGTTTACCTTCATCTCACCATTGTCGCTCAACCACTGAATATAGTATGGATGCGGGTGTGGTAGATACTTCAACTTCAGCTTGGTGCACAACTCCTTGCTTGCTAAATTGCGGCAACTCCCGCCATCAATAATGACCTTCCAAGCCTTGTCAGGACCAACTAAAGCCTTTGTTTGGAACAAATTACAGCGCTGAGTAGATGCACTAGGCAACACATTAAGAGCACGCTGCGACACAACAATGGTGCGAGCATCAGACGGATATGCATCTTCACCATCAGTGTCATAGTCATCATCTTCTGGAGCATTAGGATCAACATCATCTCCAATCTCGTACTCATTTTCCTCATTGATAATCATGACTTTGCGGTTAGGACAATCTCTCTTGAAGTGACCTTTGCCACCACATGTATGATAAGCCATATCACGGTTACGCGCAGTAGACACATTAGAGCCACTCGTACTTGCAGCAGATTCGGACTTCTTTGTGTTAGACACATTGGAGACCGGCTTACTAGGCGGAGTAGATTAAGGGGCGGAGCGCGTCGAAGGCGCCGGCACCGTAGATGGTGCTGCGCGGGGTGTAAAACGCCCAGCTCCTGTAGCTCGACCTTTGATCTTTGCTTTGTCAGCCAACTGTGATTCAGCTTCTCTTGCATGATGTAACAATTGATTCATATTGGTGTAGTTGTAGTGACGAACAATGCCTTTGATATCATACTTCAAACCGTTGAGGAAACGCTGCATTGTCATCTCGAGAGACTCACGGACATGGCCACGCTGCATAAGCATCTCCATCTCCATGTAGTATTCATCCACAGTCTTCGCACCTTGTCTCAATAGAGTCAGCTTATCATATATATTCCGCAAGTAATTTGTAGGCAAAAAATGAGAAGTCATTGCCTCCTTCATAGCACGCCATGTGCGTATAGGTTGCTCACGATCCTCTTCGCGGTTACGAACAAAAGCATCCCACCAACGCAAAGCATAGCCATCAAATTCGGAAGAAGCAAGCTTGATCTTCCGATCTTCAGTATAATGTGGATGTAAACTCCACAACTTCTCAATCTTGAGCTCCCAAGTGAGGTATTCTTCAACATCAGCTCCTCCTTCAAACTTGGGTATAGAAAACTTGGGCTCACCCAATCCATCTTCTTCATCTTGTCCACGACCATTGCAGCCAAGTGGAGCCCAACCGCGAGGACGATTACCACGTGGCGCATCACGAGCATTGTGTGCGTCATCTTGAAGCTCAGGATCTTCGTCATCTTCTTCTTGTTGTTGCGCGGTCAAATTCTCAATAGCTAAGCGCAAATCATTAAGACTGCGTTGTACATCCGTCATTTGATCTTGCATTGTAGTGATGGTCACATGAGTAGCATCCAGCTTTTGGGAGATCTCTTCAACCTTCCCATTAAGCACATCGTCCTGAGCGCGGAATTCACGTCGCATCTCATTACGAAGAGCCTCATACTCCCTCCATGTGATGATATCTGCATCACTCTTGTTTTCCTGGTTAACAAGTTTATGATCACTAGCAGACATCGTTAGTAGATTAGTGCACTAAATCAAAAATATATGGTGGTACTCTCACAACTCACTCAACAACTGATAAGAAAAGGAGATCTTACCGCTCCAAAGTAAATTAGTGTTGCTTACCACTTGTAGTAACAACTAGTGCACGGATGTAGCGAAGCGAATATCAAGGGTATAAGAACAAATCACACAGCAAAGCAGGATATATGTGGGGTTGTAGGTAGGCTACCTATTTGCACCAATAACAAGCTCTAGCGCTGATCGTAGACAACCAATGATACTCACACAAGGCGATATAATAGGGCAATGCAACTATTTGGAGGAAAGGTTGCAATGCACTAGAGAGACGCTAGCAAAGCTCAACGAGACAGGCACAAGATTGCTCAACTACGGGTGCTGTAAAGTAAACTTAGGCCTTCACTTGATTCTTCTAGCACTGCACTTTGTATTTTTGTATTTTCTTTTTGTAACGCAACTATGTAGCTCTGTTTGCTTCTTTTCAATTTTCAATTTTTTTGTTTTGATTTTATGATACACTCCTTGATAACACGGCCAACAAAATATGCAAAGCACCAAAACCCTAATGAGCAGCCCGTCGAGCGGTAAAACTAGTCTCTTCTGGGGAAGTTCCTAGTCACTTTATATCGATAGGTTGTGTCTATGGTTGGGAACAAGCACACTGTACGCTATGTGGACTGATACGTCTCCAACGTATCTATAATTTCTGATGTTCCATGCTTGTTTTATGACAATACCTATACGTTTTTATGCGTTTTCCGGAACTAACCTATTGACGAGATGCCGAAGTGCCAGTTGCTATTTTCTGCTGTTTTTGGTTTCAGAAATCCTACAAAGGAAATATTCTCGGAATCGGACGAAATTAATTCCCACGATCTTATAATTCCACGAAGCTTCCAGAAAGTCAAGGGGGACCAGAGGGGAGCCCTGGGGGCCCCACACGTGTGGGCGGCGCGGCCCAAGGGGGGGCGCCCCCCTAGTGTGAGGAGGCCCCGTGGCCCCTCCGACTCTGCCTCTTCGCCTATTTAAAGCCTCCTGACCTAAAACATCGACACTGATACGTCCAAAACGTATCTACTTTCCCGAACACTTTTGCTATTGTTTTGCCTCTAATTTGTGTATTTTGGATGCAACTAACACGGACTAACGCTGTTTTCAGCAGAACTGTTCTGGTGTCTCGTTTTTGTGCAGAAATCCAACTTTTGGGAAAATCCTCGGAATTTATGCAGAAGGCCCTATTTTCCAAGAATAATGACGGAGCCAGAAGGACACGCCAGGTGGAGGCCCGAGGGCCCCACACCATAAGGCGGCGCGGCCTAGTGGGGGCCCGCGCGGCCCTATGGTGTGGCCCCCTCGGCCGGCCTCCGACGCCCTCCTTCGGACTATATAATGCCTTCGACCTAAAAACGCACGGAGAGAAGTCGAAGTCGCCAGAAAGCCTCCAGAACGCCGCCACATCGCGAAACTCCGTCGCGGGAGCCAGAAGTCTCCGTTCTGGCACTCCGCCGGGACGGGGAATTGGAGGAGATCATCGCCATCATCACCACCGACGCCTCTCCATCAACCAGCCATGCTTCCCCCATCCATGTGTGAGTAATTCCCCCGCTGTAGGCCGAAGGGGATGGTAGGGATTGGATGAGATTGGTCATGTAATAGCATAAGATTGTTAGGGCATAGTGCCTAGTGTCCGTAATTGGTACTTTGATGATATTGTTGCAACTTGTTATGCTTAATGCTTGTCACTAGGGCCCGAGTGCCATGATCTCAGATCTGAACATGTTATTGTTTCATCATGATATTCATTGTTTATTGATCTTACCTGCAAGTTGTATACACATGTCGCTGTCCGGAACCGATGGCCCCGAAGTGACAGAAATCGGGACAACCGGAGGGGATGGTAGTGATGTGAGGATCACATGTGTTCACGGAGTGTTAATGCTTTGCTCCGGTACTCTATTAAAAGGAGTACCTTAATATCCAGTAGTTTCCCTTGAGGCCCGGCTGCCACCGGCTGGTAGGACAAAAGATGTTGTGCAAGTTTCTCATTGCGAGCACGTACGACTATAATTGGAACACATGCCTATTGATTGCTTTGTACTTGGACACCGTTTTATTATTATCTGCAAATGCCCTGCTATGATTGTTACATGAGTTTCTCTCATCCATGCAACGCCCGTCATCCGTCCCCGTGCCTACAGTATTTTAATCCTGCTGTTTACTATAATCACTACTGCTGTCTCTGTTACTCTGCTGCTGTTATCTCAATATCTCTTTGCTATAAAACTGTTACTACTGATAAACTCTTGCGAGCAAGTCTGTTTCCAGGTGCAGCTGAATTGACAACTCCGCTGTTAAGGCTTCCAAGTGTTCTTTGTCTCCCCTTGTGTCGAATTAATAAATTGGGTTATACTACCCGCGAAGACTGCTGCGATCCCCTATACTTGTGGGTCATCAAGACTATTTTCTGGCGCCGTTGCCGGGGAGCATAGCTTTATTTGGAAGTTCACTTGGATTGATATTGTTCGCTACAAATTCTCCATCATGGGTAAAGCTCGCGATCCTAAAGTCGCCATATTACCATCCACTACAAGAAAAGGTACAACTCTGAGTACCTCTACTACTCTTGATTCACCATCTGTGATAAGTCAACTTGTTTCACCGCCACAAGCTTCGCTTGGTGGTACGTCTGCTGAATCTGAAAACTCTCATAATATTGATAATGTTTCTGCTGTGCTTGATGATAGTGGTTCATTGGGATCCTTTCTAGATGCTACAATTGATAGGTCTAGACAAATTGAAAATGCTGAAACTCCTAATGAAAATGCCACTACACCCGTTAGTTCACCTGAACTTGATTATTCTAGTGATGATCCTGATGAAGATTATGTGGAGCTTAATGATGATTTAATTAATAGATGTAATGCTACTGCTGATGCAAGAAACATTAAAAAGTTTCTCGCACAATATACTGTTAGACATAACCTATCTCCTGATCCTGAATTTGCCACATCTCCTATATGCATTAAGGATAAAGATTATGATTTTTCTCTTGATCTATCTCATATAGCTATTGTAGAGAAAGCACCCTTTTGTGGTACTGAAAAAGAAAGTGCTGTAGAACACATGAATGAACTTTCTTCTATGAGTAGCTTGTTTTCTGATAATGTCAAGATGCGTACTTACTTTTTCATTAAGATTTTTCCTTTCTCATTAAAGGATGATGCTAAAACTTGGTATAATAATTTGCCTCCTGGTTCTATTAAAAGTCCATCTGACTTGCGTGATGTTTTCTTTCGAAAATATTTTCCTGCTAGTGCTCAACATGCTGCTTTACAGAGAATTTATAGGTTTGACCAAGGAGATGAAGAGAAATTGCCTGCGACATGGGCAAGATTTTGTTCTCTTATCAGAGCTCGACCTGGACATGATTTGGAAAAGAATGATCTACTTGATATATTTTATAGTGGACTAACCATTGAATCTAGAGCATATTTGGATAGTTGTGCTGGTTGTGTTTTCAGGAAAAGAACTCCTGCATTTAATTTGAAGAATTATTGGCTAAAATAAGCCGGAATCATGATGATTGGAATACACCTGAACCAACTCCAACGCCAATATTGAAGAAGAGGGGTTTAATTGAATTGAATGATGAAGATATGAGGGAAGCTAAGAAGTCTCTCAAGGAGAAAGGTATTAAATCCGAAGATGTGAAGAATCTACCTCCCATAGAGGATATATGTGAGATAATTTCCCCTTCACCCATGATTGAGGTAAACTCCCTTCAACGCTTTACTAGGGAAGATATTCCATATTCAAAACCTCCCGCGCAATGCTTAGATGAGTTTGATAATTATATTGTTAAGCAAGAAAATTTTAATATGAGAGTAGAGAATCATCTAATGGAAAATTCTCAAGCTATTAGCAATTTGCATGATATTGTGGAGAGAACCTCCAATGATGTTAAGATGCTTGTTAAACATTTTCAAATGATTCAAACTCAAATTGATCAACTCACTAAAGTGCAAAATAACTTGCTAAATAATAATTCTAAAGAGAAACATGCTTATGAAGTAACAACTAGAGGTGGTGTCTCTACCCAGGATCCTCTATATCCTGAAGGGCACCCCAAAAGAATTGAACAAGATTCTCAACGCATTGAACCTAGTGCTCCATCTAAGAACAAAAAGAAGAAGAAACATAAAAATGTTGTAGAATCCTCTAAACCTGCTAATGATCCTAATAGTATTTCTATTTCCGATGCTGAAACTGAAAGTGGAAATGAACATGATAATGATAATGATAATAATAAGAATGATGCTTCTGATAAAGAAGAGGTAGAAGATGAACCTGAAAAGCATGATAAAAATAAAAAGTATACTAAAGAAGATTTTATTGCTAAGAAACATGGTAATGAAAGAGAACCTTGGGTGCAAAAGCAAATGCCTTTTCCTGCTAAGAAACTAAAATCAAAGGAAGAAGAACACTATAATAAATTTTGTGATTGGATGAAACCTTTATTCTTGCAAATCCCTTTGACTGATGCTATTAAATTGCCTCCTTATTCAAAGTATATGAAAGATATTGTTACTAACAAAAGGAAAATCCCCAATGAGGAAATTTCCACTATGCTTGCTAATTACTCTTTCAATGGCAAAGTGCCAAAGAAGTTGGGCGACCCAGGTATACCTACTATTCCTTGTTCTATTAAGAATAATTATGTTAAAACTGCTCTATGTGATTTGGGAGCCGGTGTTAGTGTTATGCCTTTTTCTCTTTATAAGAGACTTTATTTAGATAAGTTGATACCTACTGATATATCTTTGCAAATGGCTGATAAATCTACTGCTATTCCCGTTGGTATATGTGAGGATGTTCCTGTTCAAGTTACTAATAACTGCTTGATATTAACTGATTTTGTTGTGCTGGAAATGCCTGAAGATGATAATATGTCTATTATTCTTGGGAGACCTTTTATTAACACCGCAGGGGCTGTTATTGATTGCAATAAAGGAAAGGTTACTTTTAATGTTGATGATAAGGAGCACACCGTTTATTTCCCCAAGAGGATTGACAAAGTATGTGGAGTCAATACTATTTCTAATGTGAGAACTATCAAAATTGGAACTATCGATTGTCCTATATATGAGCCTAAAGAAGGTTATCAAAATCTTATGATTGGATCCATATCAATACAATTCAAGGTAACATGATTGATTTGAGGTTTATTTCTTCTTATGCTATGTAAAATTATTCGGTGGCAAGACTTGATCAACCTTGTTAACGAATACCTTTTATATGCATAGAGGAGGTAAACAACATCTCTTTCTTCCTCCACTTGTCTTATTTGCTGTAGCATTTTTGATTTGCAAAGTTCCTTAGTTGATTAGAGATTTCAAAATTTTTCCTGGCCAGTAATAATAAACTTAATACCCAGAAATGTGCATTTTTCAAAGTTTTCAAAAATTCACAAAAATTATACCGTTGGTCCTATTTTCGAAGAGGCACCTGGGAGCACCAGAGGATGACCTGTGGGGCACCCCAGGGTGCCACACCACCAGCCGGCGTGGCCAAGGAGGGGGGCGCGCCACCCTGTGGTGTGGGCCCCTCCTTGCCCTACTACTTCATCTCTTTCTCCCAGAATCTTCTCTCTCCCGAAAAAACTCGAACCAGCTTTCTCTCACTCACGTTTTTGCTCAAGAGCTCAGGATTTTTCGATCTCTTTGCTCAGCCCAGATTTCTGTCTGAAATTTGGCACATTTGCTCTCTGGTATGTGACTCCTCCGATTATCCAAGTAGAATTTTGTTTGGTTGAGTATATCTTGAATATTTTGCTGCTGTAGGTAACATGTTTAGTGAGCTTGCATGCTTGTTCTAAGTTGTATAAACTAGTTTTGATGCATGATTAGTACTCTAGCAAGTTCCTATAGTAGTTCCCCTTGATTATATATCACCAAATCAAGTTTTATATCACTTGTTGAAAAATTTCAGAAAAGAAAGATGAAGAAGTTCAACTTTGGAGAATTGTTCAAGAGAGGAACAACCAGCACCGGGAGGCCTTCTAGGACCGCCACCCGACTTAGGCGATCCTACAATGAGGATATCATCGCGCCTAGCTTCGCGCCCGAAGAGGACAATGGGGCTCCTAATGCTTCATCCTTCCCATGTTATGATTTTCTGACAAATGCAGGGATATTGGATGATTTCTTCACCCTTGTCAATAGGGCAGGTTTAGCCACCTACGTGGAAGATGAAAGGGAGCAATACTACATGCTCACTAAAATCTTCGTCGAGAGCTTCAAGTTCCACAACACGCAATATGAGCCGACAGTTGCATTCAAGATTTATGGTAATCCTATTACTATGGAGTTGGAAGAATTTTGTCGTGCATTGGATATTGCCCCTGTAGGTACAGCAAGGAGGATTGATGACAACCCCCGGGACCTGTTGGAGCTCTATCGAGGGATCACCGATGATGATTGTCGCACCATTCAGCGTGGCAAGATAAGGAACATTCAACTCCCCGCCATTAAATATTTTGCATATTACATTGCTACTAGCATTCTTGGTAGGGAGAACACTAGCAATATTTCTAGTTACCATCTTGCTTTCTTGAATATTGCACTTACTGGACGAACATCTTATTATCTTGGTTCTCTTATTGCTCGCCGCCTGTCTAATAGGGGGCCTATTTTTGGAGGAACTATTGCACTGCGCGTTTTAACACATTTAAGACTTCCTCTTGATCCTAATGATGTGCCATTAACCCCTAGGAGACTTGATATTGCTGCTATGAAAAGCCATCATTTTGTTACCGCTGATTCCACTTTAGATAATATGGTCTATAGAATGTTGTTTGCTGACGGGGATGAGAAGGAAATCCCTCTTCCCCAGCCAGGTTTGTTCAGTATTGACAGGCAATCATGGTCGCGCACTAAGGAGGAGGTGGATGAACATATGAAGATACAAGACTTCCACCAGCAGCACTCCGAGGACGCCGAGCCCTCCTACGACTACACCGTCACGTATCTGGGTGCTTCTTCTAGCACATACCCGGAATATGATCCATCTTCGTCGTACTACGGAGATGCTACTTCATGGTCTCGATGGGATTGAACTCCACTTAGGCCAAAAGCCTAAGCTTGGGGGGAGGTATACCGGCATCACTCATTCTTTGCATATTATGGTTGCTGGATACTTGTATATACTTGTTTAGTTTGTTTGAGTGGTTTTCTAATGAGAGGGAGATGATATTTGGGGAAGTGCTGCCTGAAAACAGATTCTGGACTGTTACCGTAAAAATTCTCAAAAATAGCCAGAACAGTATTTTGCGAAGCCAATTTTTGTGCATGTTCCCCAGGTTGTTATCTAACTTTCATTGGTTGAACACTTTTCGATTTGAGCAGTGGAAGAATTTATTAAAAATCGAGTACTGTACTGCTGTCAGGTTTGACGAATTTCTGCTGCTTTGTGTTTATGTGAGTTTTCTAGTTTGCCATTTCTTGTTTTTTGCTTTGTTTCCTTCCCAAAACACAAAAAAACCAAAAATATTTCTATTGTTTCTCTTTATAATTTGTTTGCTTTGGTTTCTTGCATTTGTTTCGCTTTATTTGCTATTGCTAGTTTGCTATAAGAAAACCCAAAAAGATTTTGCTTTGTTTGCTTGTTTCCTTTTGTTCTTGTTTCCAATTCGAAAACACCAAAAATATTTGCTGTTCTTCTTTGGTTTGTAAAGTTCATCATGAGTTCAATGGTCTTCGGTGGCTGGAGCGTGGTTTTCATTTTATATTATCCAAGCTACACAAGTGAAAGGCAATAATGACGATCTACGACAATTGGATTGAGGTGAGAGGCTGGTATGAACTCTATTTGTTTTCTTTTTTGTACATATACTCATCCATGTGAGCATGCTTAGTTGGTTCATGTGAGGTATATGTTATTTGAGAAAGTCTAGTAGTTCATGATCTCTCATGTTTAGCTCCAATCTATTAATATGAGTAGCATGTCATGGATGTTTGCTTGCATTGTTTTATTCATAAGTAAGTATGGCATTGTGGTATCCTCCTCTGAATAATTCATTTATATCGACTTGGCACATGCTCACGCATGCATATGACTGAACAAAAATCAATTAATCCTCGATGATTTATATTGCTTCAGAGTTCTTGTATCACTTTTATGCCTCCGTTAATTTATTTTGCCGCAAGCATGATTATGACAGTTACTGCTCTCTTGATTTGTCGCTCCCTAGTATTTTGCTAGCCTTCACTTGTACTGAGCGGGAACGCTGCTCGTGCTTCCAAACACCTGAAAACCAAGTTGTTCCAAAGTGTCCACCATAAATACCTATGCATGGCATTTCAAACCATTCCAAGTAAATTATCATGCGCTACCTTTAAAACCTTCAAAATGCTTCTCAATTTGTGTTAATGTTTCATAGCTCATGAGGAAGTATGTGGTGTTTAGCTTTCAACCTTGTCATTTATTTTTGATGGACTCTCATATGGACTAGTGGCACATCCGCTTATCCAATAATTTTATAAAAAGAGCTGGCAATGGGATTCCCAGTCCCGAATTAATTAACTTAAATAGACACTCCTCCATGGTATGTGATTGTTGGACGGCACCCGAAGGATTCGGTTAGCCATGGCTTGTGTAAGCAAAGGTTGGGGGGAGTGTCATCATAATAAAACTAAAATAAAAAGGCACTCCTTCATGGTATGAGATTATTGGCAGGCACCCGAGGATTCGGTTAGCCATGATTTGTGTAAGAAAGGTTGGAAGGAGTGCCACATAAACATGCAAATAATTCATGGGAGCTGCTCTTGGGAGTCCGGTTGGCGAGGTAGTTAGTGTACCCATTACCATTCGTTGACAACGACAAACACCTCTCAAAATAATTTTACTCCTGATTTTAAAAATGAAAAGCTCTAGCGCATGTTAATCCCTGCTTCCCTCTGCGAAGGGGTCAATCTTTTACTTTTATGTTGTGTCTCCATTCTTTCTTTGAGCACTATCTTGAGAGCACAACTGTCATTCTTAGTATAATATGCTTGTCTCAAAATATGATTGATTGTGGTATAACTTTGATGCTTTTATCTTTGACAATCACTACTTCTAGTCTTTCTATGAACTCCAGAGGTGCCCTGGCATTTATGTTTTGCCGATCAAATACGGGCAAGCGAGATACCACTTTATCATACTTTCTTATGAACATTGCAATCCTGCTCATATACATGATTCATGATGCTTATTATTAATTATTGGTACCTCTTCATGATTGACATAGCTATTAGATGATCTTATTTGTATGCATCTCATTATGAACTGCTTAAGTATTAGCCATATCATGAGAATATATACATCATATGAGCAAATGTGTTCGTGAAAGTTCTTTTATCGCTCAGTTGTTAACTGAATTGCTTGAGGACAAGCAATAAGCTAAGCTCGGGGGGAGTTGATACGTCCAAAACGTATCTACTTTCCCGAACACTTTTGCTATTGTTTTGCCTCTAATTTGTGTATTTTGGATGCAACTAACACGGACTAACGCTGTTTTCAGCAGAACTGTTCTGGTGTCTCGTTTTTGTGCAGAAATCCAACCTTTGGGAAAATCCTCGGAATTTATGCAGAAGGCCCTATTTTCCAAGAATAATGACGGAGCCAGAAGGACACGCCAGGTGGAGGCCCGAGGGCCCCACACCATAAGGCGGCGCGGCCTAGTGGGGGCCCGCGCGGCCCTATGGTGTGGCCCCCTCGGCCGGCCTCCGACGCCCTCCTTCGGACTATATAATGCCTTCGACCTAAAAACGCACGGAGAGAAGTCGAAGTCGCCAGAAAGCCTCCAGAACGCCGCCACATCGCGAAACTCCGTCGCGGGAGCCAGAAGTCTCCGTTCTGGCACTCCGCCGGGACGGGGAATTGGAGGAGATCATCGCCATCATCACCACCGACGCCTCTCCATCAACCAGCCATGCTTCCCCCATCCATGTGTGAGTAATTCCCCCACTGTAGGCCGAAGGGGATGGTAGGGATTGGATGAGATTGGTCATGTAATAGCATAAGATTGTTAGGGCATAGTGCCTAGTGTCCGTAATTGGTACTTTGATGATATTGTTGCAACTTGTTATGCTTAATGCTTGTCACTAGGGCCCGAGTGCCATGATCTCAGATCTGAACATGTTATTGTTTCATCATGATATTCATTGTTTATTGATCTTACCCGCAAGTTGTATACACATGTCGCTGTCCGGAACCGATGGCCCCGAAGTGACAGAAATCGGGACAACCGGAGGGGATGGTAGTGATGTGAGGATCACATGTGTTCACGGAGTGTTAATGCTTTGCTCCGGTACTCTATTAAAAGGAGTACCTTAATATCCAGTAGTTTCCCTTGAGGACCGGCTGCCACCGGCTGGTAGGACAAAAGATGTTGTGCAAGTTTCTCATTGCGAGCACGTACGACTATAATTGGAACACATGCCTATTGATTGATTTGTACTTGGACACCGTTTTATTATTATCTGCAAATGCCCTGCTATGATTCTTACATGAGTTTCTCTCATCCATGCAACGCCCGTCATCCGTCCCCGTGCCTACAGTATTTTAATCCTGCTGTTTACTATAATCACTACTGCTGTCTCTGTTACTCTGCTGCTGTTATCTCACTACTGCTACTGCTATAAAACTGTTACTACTGATAAACTCTTGCGAGCAAGTCTGTTTCCAGGTGCAGCTGAATTGACAACTCCACAGTTAAGGCTTCCAAGTGTTCTTTGTCTCCCCTTGTGTCGAATAAATAAATTGGGTTATACTACCCGCGAAGACTGCTGCGATCCCCTATACTTGTGGGTCATCAGACACCGATTGACGAAACCCGAGAAAACCTTCTAGAGCCGCCGCCATCGCGAAACTCCAATTCGGGGGACAGAAGTCTCTGTTCCGGCACCCTGCCGGGACGGGGAATTGCCCCCGGAAGCCATCTCCACCGCCATCTTCACCGCCATCTTCACCGCCATCGCTGTCTCCATGATGAGGAGGGAGTAATTCACCCCCGGGGCTGAGGACTCCGTGATACGCGTACAGCACGCGACCGTTGGGAACCCCAAGAGGAAAGTGTGATGCGTACAGCGGCAAGTTTTCCCTCAGTAAGAAACCAAGGTTTATCGAACCAGTAGGAGCCAAGAAGCACGTTGAAGGTTGATGGCGGCGAGATGTAGTGCGGCGCAACACCAGGGATTCCGGCGCAAACGTGGAACCTGCACAACACAACCAAAGTACTTTGCCCCAACGAAACAGTGAGGTTGTCAATCTCACCGGCTTGCTGTAACAAAGGATTAGATGTTTAGTGTGGATGATGCTTGTTTGCAGAGAACAGTAGAACAAGTACTGCAGTAGATTGTATTTGATTAAAAGAATGGACCGGGGTCCACAGTTCAATAGTGGTGTCTCTCCCATAAGATAAATAGCATGTTGGGTGAACAAATTACAATTGGGCAATTGACAAATAGAGAGGGCATGACAATGCACATACATGATATGATGAGTATTGTGAGATTTAATTGGGCATTACGACAAAGTACATAGACCGCTATCCAGCATGCATCTATGCCTAAAAAGTCCACCTTCAGGTTATCATCCGAACCCCTTCCAGTATTAAGTTGAAAACAACAGACAATTGCATTAAGTATGGTGCGTAATGTAATCAATAACTACATCCTCGGACATAGCATCAATGTTTTATCCCTAGTGGCAATAGCACATCCACAACCTTAGAACTTTCCGTCACTGTCCCAGATTTAATGGAGGCATGAACCCACTATCGAGCATAAATACTCCCTCTTGGAGATAAGAGTAAAAACTTGGCCAGAGCCTCTACTAATAACGGAGAGCATGCAAGATCATAAACAACACATAGGTAATAGATTGATAATCAACATAACATAGTATTCTCTATCCATCGGATCCCAACAAACACAACATATAGCATTACAGATAGATGATCTTGATCATGTTAGGCAGCTCACAAGATCCGACAATGAAGCATAATTAGGAGAAGACAACCATCTAGCTACTGCTATGGACCCATAGTCTAGGGGTGAACTACTCACTCATCACTCCGGAGGCGACCATGGCGGTGAAGAGTCCTCCAGGAGATGATTCCCCTCTCCGGCAGGGTGCCGGAGGCGATCTCCTGAATCCCCAGAGATGGGATTGGCGGCGGCAGTGTCTCTGGAAGGTTTTCCGTATCGTGGCTCTCGGTACTGGGGGTTTCGCGACGAAGGCTACAAGTAGGCGGAGGAGATAGGTCAGGGGGCCACACGAGGGCCCCACACAACAGGCCGGCGTGGCCAAGGCCCAGGCCACGCCGCCCTAGTGTCTGGCCACCTCGTGGCCCCACTTCGTATCATCTTCGGTCTTCTGGAAGCTTCGTTTGAAAATAGGCCCTGGGCGTTGATTTCGTCCAATTCCGAGAATATTTCCTTACTAGGATTTCTGAAACCAAAAACAGCAGAAAACAACAACTGGCTCTTCGGCATCTTGTTAATAGGTTAGTGCCGGAAAATGCATAAATATGACATAAAGTATGCATAAAACATGTAGATATCATCAATAATGTGGCATGGAACATAAGAAATTATCGATACGTCGGAGACGTATCAGCATCCCGAAGCTTAGTTCCTGCTCGTCCCGAGCAGGTAAACGATAACAAAGATAATTTCTGGAGTGACATGCCATCATAACCTTGATCATACTATTGTAAGCATATGTAATGAATGCAGCGATCAAAACAATGGTAAATGACGTGAGTAAACAAATGAATCATATAGCAAAGACTTTTCATGAATAGTACTTCAAGACAAGCATCAATAAGTCTTGCATAAGAGTTAACTCATAAAGCAATAAATCAAAGTAAAGGTATTGAAGCAACATAAAGGAAGATTAAGTTTCAGCGGTTGCTTTCAACTTGTAACATGTATGTCTCATGGATAGTTGTCAATGTAAAGTAATATAACAAGTGCAATATGCAAGTATGTAGGAATCAATGCACAGTTCACACAAGTGTTTGCTTCTTGAGATGGAGAGAAATAGGTGAGCTGGCACAACATAAAAGTAAAAGAAAGGCCCTTCGCAGAGGGAAGCATTGATTGCTATATTTGTGCTAGAGCTTTGATTTTGAAAACAAGAAACAATTTTGTCAACGGTAGTAATAAAGCATATGTGTTATGTAAATTATATCTTACAAGTTGCAAGCCTCATGCATAGTATACTAATAGTGCCCGCACCTTGTCCTAATTAGCTCGGATTACCTGGATTATCATCGCAATGCATATGTTTTAACCAAGTGTCACAAAGGGGTACCTCTATGCCGCCTGTACAAAGGTCTAAGGAGAAAGCTCGCATTGGATTTCTCGCTTTTGATTATTCTCAACTTAGACATCCATACCGGGACAACATAGACAACAGATAATGGACTCCTCTTTAATGCTTAAGCATTCAACAATTCTTAATTTTCTCATATGAGATTGAGGATATTTGTCCAAAACTGAAACTTCCACCATGGATCATGGCTTTAGTTAGCGGCCCAATGTTCTTCTCTAACAGTATGCATGCTCAAACCATTCAACTCATGGTAAATCGCCCTTACTTCAGACAAGACGGACATGCATAGCAACTCACATGATATTCAACAAAGAGTAGTTGATGGCGTCCCCAGGAACATGGTTATCGCACAACAAGCAACTTAATAAGAGATAAAGTGCATAAGTACATATTCAATACCACAATAGTTTTTAGGCTATTTGTACCATGAGCTATATATTGTAAAGATGAAGAATGGAAATTTTAAAGGTAGCACTCAAGCAATTTACTTTGGAATGGCGGAGAAATACCATGTAGTAGGTAGGTATGGTGGACACAAATGGCATAGTGGTTGGCTCAAGGATTTTGGATGCATGAGAAGTATTCCCTCTCGATACAAGGTTTAGGCTAGCAAGGCTATTTGAAATAAACACAAGGATGAACCGGTGCAGCAAAACTCACATAAAAGACATATTGTAAACATTATAAGACTCTACACCGTCTTCCTTGTTGTTCAAACACTCTACTAGAAATTATCTAGACCTTAGAGAGACCAATTATGCAAACCAAATTTTAGCAAGCTCTATGTATTTCTTCATTAATATGTGCAAAGTATATGATGCAAGAGCTTAAACATGAGCACAACAATTGCCAAGTATCAAATTATTCAAGACATTTTAGCAATTACTACATGTAGCATTTCCCGTTTCCAACCATATAACAATTTAACGAAGAAGATTCAACCTTCGCCAGGAACACTATGAGTAAAGCCTAAGGACATATTTGTCCATATGCAACAGCGGAGCGTGTCTCTCTCCCACACAATGAATGCTAGGATCCATTTTATTCAAACAAAACAAAAACAAAAACAAACCGACGCTCCAAGCAAAGTGCATAAGATGTGATGGAATAAAAATATAGTTTCACTAGAGGAACCTGATAATGTTGTCGATGAAGAAGGGGATGCCTTGGGCATCCCCAAGCTTAGACGCTTGAGTCTTCTTGAAATATGCAGGGGTGAACCACTGGGGCATCCCCAAGATTAGAGCTTTCACTCTCCTTGATCGTATTGTATCATCTCCCTCTCTTGATCCTTGAAAACTTCCTCCACACCAAACTTAAAACAACTCATTAGAGGGTTAGTGCACAATTAAAATTTACATGTTCAGAGGTGATATAATCATTCTTAACACTTCTGGACATTGCACAAAGCTTCTGAAAGTTAATGGAATAGAAAAAATCCATCAAGCATAGCAAAACAGGCAATGCGAAATAAAAGGCAGAATCTGTCAAAACAGAACAGTTCGTAAAGACGAATTTAATTGAGGCACCATACTTGCTCAAATGAAAATGCTCAAATTGAATGAAAGTTGCATACATATCTGGGGATCACTCACGTAAATTGGCATAATTTTCTGAGTTACCTACAGAGAATTAGGCCCAGATTCGTGACAGCAAGAAATCTGTTTCTGCGCAGTAATCCAAATCTAGTATGAACCTTACTATCAACGACTTTACTTGGCACAACAATGCACAAAACTAAGATAAGGAGAGGTTGCTACAGTAGTAACAACTTCCAAGACTCAAATATAAAATAAAGGTACTGTAGTAAAAACATGGGTTGTCTCCCATAAGCGCTTTTCTTTAACGCCTTTCAGCTAGGCGCAGAAAGTGTATATCAAGTATTATCAAGAGACGAAGCATCAACATCATAATTTGTTCTAATGATAGAATCAAAAGGTAACTTCATTCTCTTTCTAGGGAAGTGTTCCATACCTTTCTTGAGAGGAAATTGATATTTAATATTACCTTCCTTCATATCAATGATAGCACCAACAGTTCGAAGAAAAGGTCTTCCCAATATAATGGGACAAGATGCATTGCATTCAATATCCAAGACAACAAAATCAACGGGGACAAGGTTATTGTTAACGGTAATGCGAACATTATCAACTCTCCCCAAAGGTTTCTTTGTAGAATTATCAGCAAGATTAACATCCAAATAACAATTTTTCAATGGTGGCAAGTCAAGCATATTATAGATCTTTCTAGGCATAACAGAAATACTTGCACCAAGATCACATAAAGCATTACAATCAAAGTCATTGACCTTCATCTTAATGATGGGCTCCCAACCATCCTCTAACTTCCTTGGAATAGAAGTTTCGCGTTCTAATTTCTCTTCTCTAGCTTTTATGAGAGCATTTGTAATATGTTTCGTGAAAGCCAAATTTATAGCACTAGCATTAGGACTCTTAGCAAGTTTTTGTAAGAAATTTATAACTTCAGAGATGTGGCAATCATCAAAATCCAAACCATTATAATCTAAAGCAATGGGATCATTGTCCCCAATGTTGGAAAAAATTTCAGCAGTTTTATCACAGGCAGTTTCAGCAGTTTTAGCAGTTTCCGGCAGTTTTTCGCGCTTTGCATTAGAAGTGGAAACATTGCCAACACCAATTCTTTTACCATTAATAGTAGGAGGTGCAGCAACATGTGAAGCATTAGCATTACTAGTGGTGGTAATAGTCCAAACTTTAGCTATATTATCTTCTTTAGCATTTTCTTCTTTCTCCCACCTAACACGCAATTCGGCCATCAATCTTATATTCTCATTAATTCTAACTTGGATGGCATTTGCTGTAGTAACAATTTTATTATTATGATTTTCATTAGGCATAACTTTCGATTTCAAAAGATCAACATCAGCAGCGAGACTATCGACTTTAGAAGCAAGTATATCAATTTTTCCCAAGCTTTTCTTCAACAGATTTGTTAAAAGCAGTTTGTGTACTAATAAATTCTTTAAGCATAGCTTCAAGTCCAAGGGGTGTGTTCCTATTATTGTTGTAAGAATTCCCATAAGAATTACCATAGCCGTTGCCATTATTATAAGGATATGGCCTATAGTTGTTACTAGAATTGTTCCGGTAAGCATTGTTGTTGAAATTATTATTTTTAATGAAGTTTACATCAACATGTTCTTCTTGAGCAACCAATGAAGCTAACGGAACATTATTAGGATCAACATTAGTCCTATCATTCACAAGCATAGACATAATAGCATCAATCTTATCACTCAAGGAAGAGGTTTCTTCGACAGAATTTGCCTTCTTACCTTGTGGAGCTCTTTCCGTGTGCCATTCAGAGTAATTAATCATCATATTATCAAGAAGCTTTGTTGCTTCTCCAAGAGTGATGGACATAAAGGTACCTCCAGCAGCTGAATCCAATAGGTTCCGCGAAGAAAAATTCAGTCCTGCATAAAAGGTTTGGATGATCATCCAAGTAGTCAGTCCATGGGTTGGGCAATTTTTAACCAAAGATTTCATTCTTTCCCAAGCTTGTGCAACATGCTCATTATCCAATTGCTTAAAATTCATTATGCTACTTCTCAAAGATATAATTTTAGCAGGAGGATAATATCTACCAATGAAAGCATCCTTACATTTAGTCCATGAATCAATACTATTCTTAGGCAAAGATAGCAACCAATCTTTAGCTCTTCCTCTTAATGAGAAAGGAAACAATTTTAATTTTATAATGTCACCATCTACATCCTTATACTTTTGCATTTCACATAGTTCAACAAAGTTATTGAGATGGGCAGCAGCATCATCAGAACTAACACCAGAAAATTGCTCTCGCATAACAAGATTCAGTAAAGCAGGTTTAATTTCAAAGAATTCTGCTGTAGTAGCAGGTGGAGCAATAGGTGTGCATAAGAAATCATTATTATTTGTGGTTGTGAAGTCACACAACTTAGTATTTTCAGGAGTACCCATTTTAGCAATAGTAAATAAAGCAAACTAGATAAAGTAAATGCAAGTAACTAATTTTTTGTGTTTTTAATATGGAGAATGCAAACAAGATAGCAAATAAAGTAAAACTAGCAACTAATTTTTTTGTATTTTGATTTAATGCAGCAAACAAAGTACTAAATAAAATAAAGCAAGACAAAAACAAAGTAAAGAGATTGAAAGTGGAGACTCCCCTTGCAGCGTGTCTTGATCTCCCCGGCAACGGCGCCAGAAAACAGTCTTGATACGCGTACAACACGCGACCGTTGGGAACCCCAAGAGGAAGGTGTGATGCGTACAGCGGCAAGTTTTCCCTCAGTAAGAAACCAAGGTTTATCGAACCAGTAGGAGCCAAGAAGCACGTTGAAGGTTGATGGCGGCGAGATGTAGTGCGGTGCAACACCAGGGATTCCGGCGCCAACGTGGAACCTGCACAACACAACCAAAGTACTTTGCCCCAACGAAACAGTGAGGTAGTCAATCTCACCGGCTTGCTGTAACAAAGGATTAGATGTATAGTGTGGATGATGCTTGTTTGCAGAGAACAGTAGAACAAGTATTGCAGTAGATTGTATTCGATTAAAAGAATGGACCGGGGTCCACAGTTCACTAGTGGTGTCTCTCCCATAAGATAAATAGCATGTTGGGTGAACAAATTACAATTGGGCAATTGACAAATAGAGAGGGCATGACAATGCACATACATGATATGATGAGTATTGTGAGATTTAATTGGGCATTACGACAAAGTACATAGACCGCTATCCAGCATGCATCTATGCCTAAAAAGTCCACCTTCAGGTTATCATCCAAACCCCTTCCAGTATTAAGTTGAAAACAACAGACAATTGCATTAAGTATGGTGCGTAATGTAATCAATAACTACATCCTCGGACATAGCATCAATGTTTTATCCCTAGTGGCAACAACACATCCACAACCTTAGAACTTTCTCATCTTTGTCCCAGATTTAATGGAGGCATGAACCCACTATCGAGCATAAATACTGCCTCTTGGAGTTAAGAGTAAAAACTTGGCCAGAGCCTCTACTAATAACGGAGAGCATGCAAGATCATAAACAACACATAGGTAATAGATTGATAATCAACATAACATAGTATTCTCTATCCATCGGATCCCAACAAACACAACATATAGCATTACAGATAGATGATCTTGATCATGTTAGGCAGCTCACAAGATCCGACAATGAAGCATAATTAGGAGAAGACGACCATCTAGCTACTGCTATGGACCCATAGTCCAGGGGTGAACTACTCACTCATCACTCCGGAGGCGACCATGGCGGTGAAGAGTCCTCCGGGAGATGATTCCCCTCTCTGGCAGGGTGCCGGAGGCGATCTCCTGAATCCCCCGAGATGGGATTGGCGGCAGCGGCGTCTCTGGAAGGTTTTCCGTATCGTGGCTCTTGGTACTGGGGGTTTCGCGACGAAGGCTATAAGTAGGCGGAGGAGATAGGTCAGGGGGCCACACGAGGGCCCCAAACAACAGGCCGGCGCGGCCAAGGCCCAGGCCGCGCTGCCCTAGTGTCTGGCCACCTCGTGGCCCCACTTCGTATCATCTTTGGTCTTCTGGAAACTTCGTGTGAAAATAGGCCCCTGGGCGTTGATTTCGTCCAATTCCGAGAATATTTCCTTACTAGGATTTCTGAAACCAAAAACAGCAGAAAACAGCAACTGGCTCTTCGGCATCTTGTTAATAGGTTAGTGCCGGAAAATGCATAAATATGACATAAAGTATGCATAAAACATGTAGATATCATCAATAATGTGTCATGGAACATAAGAAATTATCGATACGTCGGAGACGTATCACTCCGCTGTAGCTATGTGGTTCATCTCTCTCTTTGTGATCTAGTTGAATATCATCTATGTGCTACTCTAGTGATGTTATTAAAGTAGTCTATTCCTCCTGCATGATGTAATTGTGACAGTGTGTGCATCATGAAGTACTTGGTATATTCTATGATTATGATCTCTTGTAGATTATGAAGTTAACTATTACTATGATGGTATTGATGTAATCTATTCCACCTTTCATAGCTTGTCGGTGACGGTGTGCATGCTATGTTAGTACTCAGTATAATTGCAATGATCTATCATGCACTCTAAGGTTATTTAAATATGAATATCGAATGTTGTGGAGCTTGTTAACTCCGGCATTGAGGTGCTCTTGTAGCCCTACACAATTAGTGGTGTTCATCATCCAACAAGAGAGTGTAGAGTAGTTTTATTATGTGATCAATGTTGAGAGTGTCCACTAGTGAAAGCAGGATCCCTAGGCCTTGTTTCCACACATCGAATCTCCGTTTGTTTACTGTTTTGTTGCATGTTTACTCGCTGCCATATTTTATTCAGATTGCTATTACCACTCATACTCATCCATATTACTTGCATCTCACTATCTCTTCGCCGAACTAGTGAACCTATACATCTGACAAGTGTATTAGGTGTGTTGGGGACACAAGAGACTTCTTGCATTGTGATCGCAGGGTTGCTCAAGAGGGATATCTTTGACCTCTTCCTCCCTGAGTTCGATAAACCTTGGGTGATCCACTTAAGGGAAAACTTGCTGCTGTTCTACAAACCTCTGGTCTTGGAGGCCCAACACTGTCTACAGGAAAAGAAGCGTGCGTAGACATCATGGACTCGGAGTAACAAAACAGAAACTAGATGATAATAGAGACTCAAACCCTAACAATACTAGATGCAAGAAAAAGATACGCAAAAACAACTACGAAAAGCAACTAAAACTCGAAATTAGTGCAATCTAAGGCTATGGCAAACCCTAACCCTAATATATTTGGCTTTTTCTGGATAGGAAAACACTCACAAGTAAACTATGGGGTGGATTGTGGATGGCTTACCGAGGAAAACTAGAAATCTGATACCAAGATGATAAGGGGTGGCCCGATCTTCTCAGTAAGCAACGGTGGTGATGATGCTCACGGGGTGATGGCAGCGGAGAAACACGACGATGTAGTGGATGATAACTTGTATGACACAACGAGATCTCTCGATTGGTCCCTGTCGCCAATGCAACAGCTCTCAACCATGCAAGATATTCGCAACTCCACACACTTGCGCACGTAGCCACCGACCACGAAGCGGTAAGTTGCAACCGTCTAATTCCCAATGGAACAACAGATCACACAAGACTTTTTTAGGATCTACACAATATCAAGCAATATGGTGTAGGGATTCAATAGTTTTGCTAAAGCAAACAACTAAGAACTAGGGTTTATCTTAAACGTCGTCTAAAGCAGCTAGGGGGGCGTCCTGGGCACTTATATAGGCGTCCGGGACAAGTTCTGGTCGAAAAGATACAAGTAAAACCGACCCAGAATAGATCTGGTCGAGACAGACTCGGACTGGTCCGGTCTGGAATCCGGTTGACCGGGTCAGGGACCGGGCTGGCCGGTCTGGACCGGACCCTGGACCGGGTGGCAACCGGAAGTGTCGCAAAACTTCATCCGGTTGGCCCCGGTACGACGCCCGGTTGGCGCCGGGGTGAATCCGGTCTGCCGACCGGTTGGACCGGGCCTGGGACTGGGCGCGCCGGCATGCCGACCGGTCTGACCGGGTGCTGGACCGGCCTGGACTTGTTCTTCTCCTCTCGCGCATACCTCCCGCTCCTCCCTCGCGCGTCAATGAGATATCTTCATGTCCAGCTCCACGTCCTTCTTCACGTCCAGCTGCTTCTCTTCTCCTCGTGCGATGCTCGTCTCCTCTTGATACCTGATGATACATAAGTAACATGACTTAGGCAGTATAAAGTTCTCATCGATCAAAGTACCGTTTAGAAACAAATTCACCTGTTGTTTAAGTAGCTTCGCACGATTCCTTGTAATCGGTCCAATCCGAACTTCATTGGACTTGAGCTTCACAGCAGGTTCATCTTCAGTGGGTAATGACAGAGGTGGTAGCGAGGTAGGGATGTCCTCATCACTGCGGTAGCTGAGGCTTTGCGAGCTGCCACCTGTGAAGATTACATGCTTGACCTGATGACTGAAGCAAGTCAAGATATGGCTGGTACGTTGCGCTGCATCTTTTCCTTTTCCTTGATATTGTTCGTGTGCTTTTTCATATCTTATTTTTCTTTATTGGCTCTAGTTTCCTTTCTTGATGCTGTTATTGAGGATCGGCGCATTGATGCGCGAGTTAAGGTCCTTCTCCGGCTTGCTAGACAAAGTAGTAGTGATTTCTGGGCGAGCGAGGACTGTACTCGACGAATTGTTCGGTTCCAGGATCATGCCGCTCAAGTTCGGGAGTTTCTTGACTTCTGCACTAGTACTTTTGGCCATGGTGTACATCGCTATGTTTCCTCGGAATCCTCAACCCGCAACTCTTCCTGATTTGATGAAAAAATTCAAGAGCGTACATCATATCCATGACTTTGTGAAAGCTCAGCTGATGGCTGGTGCCAGGTTTGCTTTGATCTGGTTGAAATTTTTTCACTCAAAATTGGATCTGAACAAAGTTATCAACGTCTGCTACTCCAAGTTAAAACAGAGGAGAAGAAACGTCGACAAGCTTAACGATGCGGTGACACCTGTTGCTGAGAAGATGATTGAAGAGCTTCTAAGGATGGGTGCTGCTTTCTTCCAAGAATATCATTATGCGGATTCCCTTGATGCTCCTGCTGAGGGTGAAAAAGTGACCATAGATGATTTGTTATAGATCTTCATCTTCTTTTCCTTCTATTGTGCTCGATTTTGAGCCAAAGTGTAAAGTTTTTATACTGCGAGTCATATGAGCTGTAAACATTATTGCGGGACTTATGTATAGTCAAAGCAAGTTTATATGTTTTTGTTTTATTCTAGCCCCCGAGCGTTTTGGTTGCGTATCTATGTTCATTATTCGCGAGGTTGTTTTAAGCAAGGCAAATAGTTTTGAGCTATATTTTATGAGAGCCGAGTATATCTTGTGAATTATTCGGGTTAGAGCCCCCGAGCCTTGCGAGAAAAATATATATCATCACTATGTTTATTATATTGCAGCATCGCAAGCCCGCCTCATTAAAAACCTTCCAGCCCCACTCGGTGCCCTGAAAGGAAAAGAGTGTGTCTGAAAACTTGCGAGCTCTTCAGTACAATGTATATTTACAAAGTCGACTATATTGTTTTCTAAGCGTATAACCGTCGAAGTTGCGCCACGTTCCATGGGTTTGGCTCGTCCTTCCCTGTTTTCTTGTCCTTCAATTTGTATGCTCCTCCTGGAATTACTTCAGTGACGATGTATGGCCTTATCCATGGAATCCCGAATTTTTCATGGCTATCTTGCGCGAGCCGAAGAACTAAGTCGCCAACTTGGAAGGACCTGGGTCGCAAATGTAGACTATGATAATTCTTGAGGTTCTGCTGGTATGTGGTTACTCTTGACAGTACTTCATCCCTTGCTTCATCAGGTGCGTCGACATCATCTTCCAGTGCCTTTCTCGAAGTTTCTTCATCATATTCTGCGACTCTTGGAGAATTATATTCTATCTCTATCGGGAGTACTGCCTCAGCTCCATGGACCAAGAAGAACGGAGTTTCTTGGGTTGTTGTATTGGGTGTTGCCCGGGTGCTCCATAACACGCTGGGTAACTCATCAATCCAAGTGTGCCGCTCTTTTTTCCAATGGTGTTAGCAACCGCTTCTTGATGCCATTGTATATGACACCGTTGCCTTTCTCGACTTGGACATTGTTTTGCGGGTGTGCCACCGATGCAAAATGTAGCTTAATGCCTACTTCTGCGCAATACTCGTTGAATTCTCTAGAGGTGAAGTTGTTGCCATTGTCCGTAACTATGATGTTAGGGACGCCAAATCGAAAAACTATCCCCTTGACGAAGTTTACCGCTGATGCTACGTCTGCCGAAGTTACTGGTGCAGCCTCTATCCACAAGCTAAATTTATCGACAGCTACAAGCAGGTGCACGTGTCCTCCTGGTCAGGACTTGTGTAATTTCCCCATCATATCAAGCCCCCATTGCGCGAAAGGCCACGCCAATGGTATTGGCATCAGCTCTGCTGCCGGTGAATGAGGTTTAGCGCGCCGCAAATCTCTGACACGCATTGCATGTGCGTACTATGTCTGTGGCATCTTCGACTATTGTCAGCCAATAAAATCCTGCCCAAAAAGCTTTGGCTGATATTACTCGACTGCTTGCTGATGGGATTCGCAGCATAGAAAACAAAAAATTTCCTACCGCAAGAACGAAAACACAAGCCAAGATCTAATCTAGAAGACGGTGGAAACGAGGGGATCACGAGACTAACCCTTGAAGATTTCCAAATCCTACGAGATTAGATCTCGTTGTTGCAGAATATGATCACTTGCCGCTTTCAAAAGCGCGTAGAAGATCTTGACGGTGCCACAATCGGGCAGCACCTCCGTACTCGGTCACACGTACGGTCTTGATGAAGACGACGTCCTCCTCCCCGTTCCAGTGGGCAGCGGAAGTAGTAGATCCTCCTCGGAATCCCGGCAGCGCGACGGCGTGGTGACGGTGGTGGTGGAGATCTCCGGCAGGGCTTCGCCTATGCACTGCGGGAGAGATATTTGGAGGAGGGGCGCTAGGGTTTGGGGAGAGAGGGGGTCTAGGGCGCCGGCCACTTGGGGGCTGCGGCCTAGGAGGCTTTGGTGTGTACGGCCCCTCCCCTTGGCTCCTCATTATATAGGTGGAAGCCCCCAAGATTTGTAGTCCAAGTCTTCGAATAAGACCCCAACAACAAAACTTGACGTAGGTGGAAAACCTACTCAAGGGGGGAGTCCTACTCAAGATGGGACTCCCACCTTTCCTTGAGGTGGGGTGGCCGGCCACCTTAGGTGGAGTCCACCTGGGACTCCTCCCCCTTAGGGTTGGCCGGCCATGCTAGTGGAGTCCCTCCGAGACTCCACCTTCCATAGTGATTTCTTCCGGACTTTTCTAGAACCTTCTAGAACCTTCCATAAATGCACCGGATCATTTTCAAACTTGTAATATGACTTCCTGCATATGAATATTATTCTACGGACCAGTCCGGAACTCCTCGTGATGTCCTGGATCCCATCCGAGACTCCGAACAAAACTTCGAACTCCATTCCATATTCCATATCTACTCAAACGACATCAAACGGCATCAAACATTAAGTGTGTCACCCTACGGTTCGCGAACTATGCAGACATGGTTGAGACTTCTCTCCGACCAATAACCAATAGTGGGATCTGGAGATCCATAACGGCTCCCACATATTCAACGATGACTTAGTGATCGAATGAACCATTTACATAAGATACCGATTCCCTTTGTCACGCGATATTTTACTTGTCCGAGGTTTGATCATCGTTATCTCTATACCTCGTTCAACCTCGTCTCATGACAAGTACTCTTTACTCGTACTGTGGTATGTGGTCTCTTATGAACCTTTCATATGCTTGCAAGCTAATTAGACGACATTCCACCGAGAGGGCCCAGAGTATATCTATCTGTCATCGGGATGGACAAATCCCACTGTTGATCCATATGCCTCAACTCATACTTTCCGAATACTTAATCCCACCTTTATAACCACTCATTTACGCAGTGGCGTTTGATGTAATCAAAGTACCCTTCCGGTATAAGTGATTTACATGATCTCATGGTCGAAGGACTAGGTAACTATGTATCGAAAGCTTATAGCAAATGAACTTAATGACGTGATCTTATGCTACGCTTAATTGGGTGTGTCCATTACATCATTCACATAATGATATAACCTTGTTATTAATAACATCCAATGTTCATGATCATGAAACTATGATCATCTATTAATCAACAAGCTAGTTATACAAGAGGCTTACTAGGGACTCCTTGTTGTTTACATAACACACATGTATCAATGTTTCAGTTAATATAATTATAGCATGGTATATAAACATTTATCATAAACACAAAGATATATAATAACCACTTTATTATTGCCTCTTGGGCATATCTCCAATAGTCTCCCACTTGCACTAGAGTCAATAATCTAGATTACATTGTAAGGTACCTAACACCCATGGCATTCTGGTGTTGGTCATGCTTTGCCCTAGGGAGAGCTTTAGTCAACGGATCTGCCACATTCAGATCAGTGTGTACTTTGCAAATCTTTACTTCTCCATCTTCGATGTACTCACGAATCGAATGAAAACGCAGCTTGATATGCTTCAGCTTCTTGTGTGACCTTGGTTCTTGTGCATTGGCGATGGCACCCATGTTGTCACAATAGATGACTAGTGGGTCCAATGCACTAGGAACCACACCAAGCTCAACAATGAACCTCTTCATCCATACCGCTTCTGATGAAGCCTCTGAAGCCGCTATGTATTCCGATTCTGTTTGAAGACTTCGCCACCGTGCACTGCTTTGAGCTGCACCAGCTTACTGCAACACCATTCAATATAAACACGTACCTAGACTGAGACTTAGAGTCATCAGGATCAGTGTTCCAACTTGCATCGGTGTAACTGGTTACAACGAGCTCTTGGTCACCTCCATAACAAAGAAACATATCCTTAGTTCTTTTCAAGTACTTCAGGATATTCTTGACCGCTGTCCAGTGTTCCATTCCTGGATCACTTTGATATCTGCTAGTCAAACTAACTGCATGTGCTATATCCGGTCTAGTACACAACATGGCATACATGATAAAGCCTACTGCCGAGGCATAGGGGATCTGATTCATCCTCTCTCTTTCTTCTGCCGTAGCCGGCCCTTGAGTCTTACTCAAGACCTTACGTGGCAACATCGGTAAGAACCCTTTCTTACTTTCATCCATTCTAAACTTCTTTAGAATCTTGTCCAGGTATGTACTCTGTGAAAGCCCTATTAGGCGTCTTGATCTATCTCTATAAATCTTGATGCCTAAAATGTACGCTGCTTCACCAAGGTCCTTCATTGAAAAACTCTTATTCAAATAACCTTTTACACTGCTTAATAGTTCTATATCATTCCCAATCAATAATATGTCATCTACAAATAATATCAGGAATGCTACAGAGCTCCCACTCACTTTCTTGTAAATACAGGCCTCTCCATGACACTGTATAAACCCGAAGTCTTTGATCACCTTATCAAAACGTCGGTTCCAACTCCTGGATGCTTGCTTCAGTCCATAAATGGAACACTGAAGTTTGCATACCTTGTTAGCATTTTTAGAATCGATAAAACCCTTGGGTTGTACCATATACAACTCTTCCTCAATGTCACCATTAAGGAACGCCGTTTTGACATCCATCTGCCAAATCTCATAATCGAAAAATGTAGCTATTGCTAACAAAATCCTCACAGACTTTAGCTTCGCTACAGGTGAGAAAGTCTCATCATAGTCAACACCTTGAATTTGTCGGAAACCCTTTGCGACAAGTCGAGCTTTATAGACAGTAACATTACCATCAGCATCTGTTTTTCTCTTGAAGATCCATTTATTTTCGACAGCCTTGCAGCTATCAGGTAAGTCTACCAAAGTCCATACTTTGTTATCATACATGGATCCCATTTCGGATTTCATGGCTTCTTGCCATTTGTTGGAATCTGGGCTCATCATCGCTTCTTCATACGTCGCAGGGTCCTCATCATTGTTGTCCACAATCATGACATTTAGACAAGGATCATACCAATCAGGAGTGGTAGATTCCCTTGTCGATCTGCGAGGTTCAGTAGCTATCTCGCTCGAAGTTTCATGATCATTGTCATTAGCTTCCTCTGTCACCGGTGTAGGCGGCACAGGAACATCTTCCGGTACTACGCTACTCTGATCAACGAGAGAAGGTTCAGTAACCTCGTTGAGTTCTACTTTTCTTCCAGTCACTTCTTTAGTGAGAAATTCTTTCTCAAGAAAGGTTCCATTTTTAGCAACAAAGATTTTTCCTTCGGATCTATGATAGAAAGTATACCCAATAGTTTCCTTAGGGTATCCTATGAAGACGCATTTCTCCGCTTTGGGTTCTAGCTTGTCCGGTTGTAACTTTTTTACATAGGCTTCGCAACCCCAAACTTTAAGGAACGACAGCTTAGGTTTCTTATTAAACCATAATTCATACGGTGTCGTTTCAACGGATTTAGATGGTGCCCTATTTAAAGTGAATGCAGCTGTCTCTAATGCATAACCACAAAATGATAATGGCAAATCAGTAAGAGACATCATAGAACGAACCATATCTAAGAGAGTTCGATTACGACGTTCACCATTTCGTTGTGGTGTTCCCGGCGGTGTCAACTGTGAAAGTATTCCACATTTCTTTAAATGCATGCCAAACTCATAACTCAGATATTCGCCTCCGCGATCAGAACGCAGAAACTTGATCTTCTTGTTAAATTTATTTTCTACTTCACTTTGGAATTCCTTAAACTTCTAAAAAAAGTTTCGGATTTATGTTTCATGAAATACATATACCCATATCTACTCAGATCATCTGTGAACGTTAGAACATAACGATAACCACCGCGTGACGCTACACTCATTGGTCCGCACACATCAGTATGTATGATTTCCAATAAGTCTGTAGCTCGCTCCATAATACCAGAGAATGGAGTCTTAGTCATTTTTCCCATTAGACATGCTTCGCATATATCAAGTGACTATAAGTCAAGTGACTCAAGTAGTCCATCAGAATGGAGATTCTTCATGCGTTTCACTCCAATATGACCAAGACGACAGTGCCACATATAAGTAGAATTATCATTTAATTTAATTCGCTTAGCATCAATGTTATGAACATGTGTATCACTACTATCGAGATTTAATATAAATAAACCATTCTTCTCAGACGCTTGACCATAAAAGATATTATTCGTAAAAATAGAACAACCATTATTCTTAGACTTGAATGAATAACCGTCTTGCATTAAACAAGATCCAGACATAATGTTCATGCTCAACGCAGGCACTAAATAACAATTATTGAGGTTTAAAACTAATCCCGAAGGTAGATGTAGAGGGAGCATGCCGACAGCGATCACATCGACCTTGGATCCATTTCTAACGCGCATCGTCACTTCATCCCTCGATAGGCCTCGTTTATTCCGTAGTTACTGTTTCGAGTTACAAATGTGAGCAACCGAACCAGTATCAAATACCCAGGCACTAGTACGAGAACCAGTAAGATAAACATCTATAACATGTATATCAGATATACCTTTCTTCTTCTTGACAAGGCCGCTCCTCAGATCAGCCAAGTACTTGGGGCAATTACGCTTCCAGTGTCCCTTCCCATTGCAGTAATAGCACTCAGTATCAGGTTTAGGGCCACCCTTAGGCTTCTCAGGAGGCGCAACAGCTTTCTTGCAGCCCTTCTTGACGTTGCCCTTCTTAGGTTTTCCTTGTTTCTTGAAACTGGTGGTCTTGTTGACCATCAACACTTGGTGCTCTTTCTGTATCTCATTCTCATCATATTTTAGCATGGAGAAGAGTTCAGGTAACTCCTTGTTCATGTTCTGCATATTGTAGTTCATCACAAAGTTCTTGTAACTAGGTGGCAGTGATTGGAGGACACGATTAATCCCCAACTTGTTAGGAATCACTATCCCCAAGTCATTGAGTTTCTTCGCATGCCCGGTCGTGGTGAGCATGTGCTCACTAACGGAGCTGCCCTCTTCCATCATGCAACTGAAGAAGTGTTTCGATGCTTCATCGCATTCCACGGCCGCATGAGTTTCAAAGATAGCTTTCAGCTCATTGACCAGCTCATACGGATCGTGGTTCTCAAAACATTTTTGAAGATCGGCTTCCAGACTGCATAGGATGGCACACTGAACTTGAGAGTACCGAGTTTTCCGAGTCTCATAAACATTCTTTACTTCATCGGATTCAGTTTCTGCAGGTGGGGCACCTAGCGGTGCATCGAGCACATATTGTAGGTTTCCACCAGCGATGAAAATCCTCACATGACGGAACCAGTCGGTGAAGTTGCTACCGTTGCTCTTAAGCTTTTCTTTCTCTAGGAACTGGTTAAAATTGATTGATGGGGATGCCATGATCTACAACATATATTTGCAATAGTTTAGACTAAGTTTATGACAAATTGAGTTCAAATTTTAATTCAACAAAATTAAAAACTAGGTGAACTCCCACTCAAAACAATATCCCTCGCATTGTCTTAGTGATCACACGAACCAAATCCACTACACCAAGTCCGATCATCACGAGACAAGATGTAACTTCAATGGCGAACACTCAAGTGTTCATCATATCAATCATATGACTCATGCTCTACCTTTCGGTATCCTGTGTTCTGAGACCATGTCTATACATGCTAGGCTCGTCAAGGCATCCGCGTGTGCAAATCTGGCTTGCACCCGTTGTATGCACATGTTGAATCTATCATACCCGATCATCACGTGATGCTTCAAAACAACAAGTCTTAGCAATGGTGCTACTAAGGATGAACACTTTATTATCTCGATATTTAGTGAGAGGGATCATCTTATAATGCTACCGTCGCGATCTAAGCAAAATAAGATGCATAAAAGGATTAACATCACATGCAATTCATATGTGATATGATATGCCCCTTTGTCTTTGCGCCTTTTATCTTCATCTCCAAAGCACGAACATGATCTCCATCATCAACGGGCATGATCTCCATCATCGTCGGCATAGCGTCAAGGTCAATGGCGTCGTCTTCATGATTGTTCTCCCATGTAGCAACTATTACAACTTCTTTGAAATACTACTCAACATGAAATTTAAAGACAACCATAAGGCTCCTGCCGGTTGCCACAATACAATAATGATCATCTCATACATATTCATCATCACATTATGGCCATATCACATCACCAAACCTTGCAAAAACAAGTTAGACGTCTCGGATTTGGTTTTCATATTTTACGTGGTTTAGGGTTTTCGAGTAAGATCCAATCTACCTACGAACATGAACCACAACGGTGATACTAGTGTTGTCAATAGAAAGAGTAAATTGGATCTTCACTATAGTAGGAGAGACAGACACCCGCAAAGCCACTTATGCAATACAAGTTGCATGTCGAGCGTGGAGCAAATTTCATGAACGCGTTCATGTAAAGTTAGCCCGAGCCGCTTCATCCCACTATGCCACAAAGATGCAAAGTACTCGAACTAAAGACAACAAAGCATCAACGCCCACAAAACAATTGTGTTCTACTCGTGCAACCAATCTATACATAGACACGGCTCTGATACCACTGATGGGATTCGTAGCATAGAAAACAAAAAAATTCCTACCGCAAGAACGAAAACACAAGCCAAGATCTAATCTAGAAGACGGTAGAAATGAGGGGATCACGAGACTAACCCTTGAAGATTTCCAAAGCCTACGAGATTAGATCTCGTTGTTGCAGAAGATGATCACTTGCCGCTTTCAAAAGCGCGTAGAAGATCTTGACAGTGCCACAATCGGGCAGCACCTCCGTACTCGGTCACATGTACGGTGTTGATGAAGACGACGTCCTCCTCCCCGTTCCAGCGGGCAGCGGAAGTAGTAGATCCTTGATGACCCACAAGTATAGGGGATCGCAACAGTCTTCGCGGGAAGTAAAACCCAATTTATTGATTCGACACAAGGGGAGACAAAGAATACTTGAAAGCCTTAACAGCGGAGTTGTCAATTCAGCTGCACCTGGAAATAGACTTGCTCGCAAGAGTTTATCAGTAGTAACAGTTTTATAGCAGTAGCAGTGGTGAAATATCAGCAGCAGTGTAACAAAGACAGCAGTAGTGATTATAGTAAACAGTAGGATTAAAATACTGTAGGCACAGGGATGGATGAACGGGCGTTGCATAGATGAGAGAAACTCATGTAACAATCAAAGCAGGGCATTTGCAGATAGTAATAAAATGGTATCCAAGTACTAAACAATCCATAGGCATGTGTTCCATATTTAGTCGTACGTGCTCGCAATGAGAAACTTGCACAACATCTTTTCTAATACCAGCCGGTGGCAGCCGGGCCTCTAGGGAATCTACTGGAAATTAAGGTACTCCTTTTAATAGAGTACCGGAGCAAAGCATTAACACTCCATGAACACATGTGATCCTCACATCACCGCCTTCCCCTCCGGTTGTCCCAATTTCTGTCACTTTGGGGCCTCGGGTTCCGGACAGCGACATATGTATACAACTTGCAGGTAAGATCATAAAACAATGCATATCATCATGAAACAATAACATGTTCAGATCTGAGATCATGGCACTCGGGCCCTAGTGACAAGCATTAAGCATAACAAGTTGCAACAATATCATCAAAGTACCAATTACGGACACTAGGCACTATGCCCTAACAATCTTATGCTATTACATGACCAATCTCATCCAATCCCTACCATCCCCTTCAGCCTACAGCGGGGGAATTACTCACACATGGATGGGGGAAACATTGCTGGTCGATGGAGAGGCGTCGGTGGTGATGTTGGTGATGATTGATACGTCTCCGACGTATCGATAATTTCTTGTGTTCCATGCCACATTATTGATGATATCTACATGTTTTATGCACACTTTATGTCATATTCGTGCATTTTCTGGAACTAACCTATTAACAAGATGCCGAAGTGCCGATTCTTTGTTTCTGCTGTTTTTGGTTTCAGAAATCCTAGTAAAGAAATATTCTCGGAATTGGACGAAATCAACGCCCAAGGTCCTATTTTGCCACGAAGCTTCCAGAAGACCGAAGAGGAGACGAAGTGGGGCCACGAGGCGGCCAAACCATAGGGCGGCGCGGCCTGGCCCTTGACCGCGCCGACCTATAGTGTGGGCCCCTCGTGTGGCCCCCTGACCTGCCCTTCCGCCTATTTAAAGCCTCCGTCGCGAAACCCCCAGTACCGAGAGCCACGATACGGAAAACCTTCCAGAGACGCTGCCGCCGCCAATCCAATCTCGGGGGAATCAGGAGATCGCCTCCGGCACCCTGACGGAGAGGGGAATCATCTCCCGGAGGACTCTACGCCGCCATGGTCGCCTCCGGAGTGATGAGTGAGTAGTCTACCCCTGGACTATGGGTCCATAGCAGTAGCTAGATGGTTGTCTTCTCCCCATTGTGCTTAATTGTCGGGTCTTGTGAGCTGCCGAACATGATCAAGATCATCTATCTGTAATTCTATATGTTGTGTTTGTTGGGATCCGATGAATAGAGAATACTTGTTATGTTGATTATCAAAGTTATGTCTATGTGTTGTTTATGATCTTGCATGCTCTCCGTTATTAGTAGATGCTCTAGCCAAGTTGATGCTAGTAACTCCAAGAGGGAGTATTTATGCTCGATAGTGGGTTCATGTCTCCGTGAATCTGGAGGAGTGACAAGAACCTCTAAGATTATGGATGTGCTGTTGCCACTAGGGATAAAACATTGGTGCTATGTTCGAGGATGTAGTTACTGATTACATTACGCGCAATACTTAATGCAAATGTCTGTTGTTAGCAACTTAATACTGGAGGGGGTTCGGATGATAACCTGAAGGTGGACTTTTTAGGCATAGATGCATGCTGGATAGCGGTCTATGTACTTTGTCGTAATGCCCAATTAAATCTCACTATACTCATCATAATATGTATGTACATGGTCATGCCTTCTCTATTTGTCAATTGCCCAACTGTAATTTGTTCACCCAACATGTTGTTTATCTTATGGGAGAGACACCTCTAGTGAACTGTGGACCCCGGTCCAATTCTCTATACTGAAATACAATCTACTGCAATACTGTTCTACTGTTTTCTGCAAACAATCATCATCCATACTATACATCTAATCCTTTGTTACAGCAAGCCGGTGAGATTGACAACCTCGCTGTTTCGTTGGGGCAAAGTACTTTGGTTGTGTTGTGCAGGTTCCACGTTGGCGCCGGAATCCCTGGTGTTGCGCCGCACTACATCTCGCCGCCATCAACCTTCAACGTTCTTCTTGGCTCCTACTGGTTCGATAAACCTTGGTTTCTTACTGAGGGAAACTTGCCGCTGTGCGCATCACACCTTCCTCTTGGGGTTCCCAACGGACGTGTCAACTACACGCATCAAGCAAATTTCTGGCGCCGTTGCCGGGGAGATCAAGACACGCTGCAAGGGGAGTCTCCACATCCCAATCTCTTTACTTTGTTTTTGTCTTGCTTTATTTTATTTACTACTTTGTTTGCTGCACTATATCAAAATACAAAAAAATTAGTTGCTAGTTTTACTTTATTTTACTGTCTTTATTGCACTCTATATCAAAAACACAAAAAAATTAGTTACTTGCATTTACTTTATCTAGTTTGCTTTATTTACTACTGCTAAAATGGCCACCCCTGAAAATACTAAGTTGTGTGATTTCACAACCACAAATAATAATGATTTCTTATGCACACCTATTGCTCCACCTGCTACTACAGCAGAATTCTTTGAAATTAAACCTGCTTTACTGAATCTTGTTATGCGAGAGCAATTTTCTGGTGTTAGTTCTGATGATGCTGCTGCCCATCTTAATAATTTTGTTGAACTATGTGAAATGCAAAAGTATAATGATGTAGATGGTGATATTATTAAATTGAAATTGTTTCCTTTCTCATTAAGAGGAAGAGCTAAAGATTGGTTGCTATCTCTGCCTAAGAATAGTATTGATTCCTGGACTAAATGCAAGGATGCTTTTATTGGTAGATATTATCCCCCTGCTAAAATTATATCTTTGAGAAGTAGCATAATGAATTTTAAACAATTGGATAGTGAACATGTTGCTCAAGCTTGGGAAAGAATGAAATCTTTGGTTAAAAATTGCCCAACCCATGGACTGACTACTTGGATGATCATCCAAACCTTTTATGCAGGACTGAATTTTTCTTCGCGGAACCTATTGGATTCAGCTGCTGGAGGTACCTTTATGTCCATCACTCTTGGTGAAGCAACAAAGCTTCTTGATAATATGATGATCAATTACTCTGAATGGCACACGGAAAGAGCTCCACAAGGTAAGAAGGTAAATTCTGTCGAAGAAACCTCTTCCTTGAGTGATAAGATTGATGCTATTATGTCTATGCTTGTGAATGATAGAACAAATGTTGATCCTAATAATGTTCCGTTAGCTTCATTGGTTGCACAATAAGAACATGTTGATGTAAACTTCATTAAAAATAATAATTTCAACAACAATGCTTACCGGAACAATTCTAGTAACAACTATAGGCCATATCCTTATAATAATGGCAACGGCTATGGTAATTCTTATGGGAATTCTTACAACAATAATAGGAATTCACCCCCTGGACTTGAAGCTATGCTTAAAGAATTTATTAGTACACAAACTGCTTTCAACAAATCTGTTGAGGAAAAACTCAATAAAATTGATATTCTCGCTTCTAAGGTTGATAGTCTTGCCTCTGATGTTGATCTTTTGAAATCGAAAGTTATGCCTAATAGGGATATTGAAAATAAAATTGTTACTACAGCAAATGCCATCCAAGTTAGAATTAATGAGAATATAAGATTAATGGCTGAATTGCGTGCTAGGTGGGATAGAGAAGAAAATGAAAAACTAGCTAAAGAGAAAAATGTAGCTAAAGTTTGGACTATTACCACCACAAGTAATGTTGATTATTCACATGTTGCTGCACCTCCTACTATTAATGGTAAAATAATTGGTGTTGGCAATGTTTCTACTCCTAATGCAAAGCGCGAGAAACTGCCTGAAACTGCTAAAACTGCTGAAACTGCCTGTGATAAAACTGCTGAAATTTTTTCCAACATTGGGGATGATGATCCCATTGCTTTAGATTATAATGGTTTGAATTTTGGTGATTGCCACATCTCTGAAGTTATAAAGTTCTTGCAAAAACTTACTAAAAGTCCTAACGCTAGTGCTATAAATTTGGCTTTCACGCAACATATTACAAATGCTCTCATAAAAGCTAGAGAAGAGAAATTAGAGCGTGAAGCCGCTATTCCTAGAAAGCTAGAGGATGGTTGGGAGCCCGTCATTAAGATGAAGGTTAAAGATTTTGATTGTAATGCCTTATGTGATCTTGGTGCAAGTATTTCCGTTATGCCTAAGAAAATTTATAATATGCTTGACTTGCCACCGCTGAAAAATTGTTATTTGGATGTTAATCTTGCTGATCATTCTACAAAGAAACCTTTGGGGAAAGTTGATAATATTCGCATTACCGTTAACAATAACCTTGTCCCCGTTGATTTTGTTGTCTTGGATATTGAATGCAATGCATCTTGTCCCATTATATTGGGAAGACCTTTTCTTCGAACCGTTGGTGCTATCATTGATATGAAGGAAGGTAATATTAAATATCAATTTCCTCTCAAGAAAGGTATGGAACACTTCTCTAGAAAGAGAATGAAGTTACCTTTTGATTCTATTATTAGAACAAATTATGATGTTGACACTTCGTCTCTTGATAATACTTGATACACACTTTCTGCACCTAGCTGAAAGGCGTTAAAGAAAAGCGCTTATGGGAGACAACCCATGTTTTTACTATAGTACTTTGTTTTTATTTTGTGTCTTGGAAGTTGTTTACTACTGTAGCAACCTCTCCTTATCTTAGTTTAGTGTTTTGTTGTGCCAAGTAAAGTCGTTGATAGTAAAGTTCATACTAGATTTGGATTACTGCGCAGAAACAGATTTCTTTGCTGTCACGAATCTGGGCTGTTTTCTCTGTAGGTAACTCAGAAAATTATGCCAATTTACGTGAGTAATCCTCAGATATGTACGCAACTTTCATTCAATTTGAGCATTTTCATTTGAGCAAGTCTGGTGCCTCGATAAAACTCGTCAATACGAACTGTTCTGTTTTGACAGATTCTGCCTTTTATTTCGCATTGCCAGTTTTGTTATGTTCGATGGATATTTCGATTCCATTGACTTTCAGTAGCTTTGGGCAATGTCCAGAAGTGTTAAGAATGATTATGTCACCTCTGAACATGTATATTTTGATTGTGCACTAACCCTCTAATGAGTTGTTCTAAGTTTGGTGTGGAGGAAGTTTTCAAGGATCAAGAGAGGGAGATGATACAACATGATCAAGGAGAGTGAAAGCTCTAAGCTTGGGGATGCCCCGGTGGTTCACCCCTGCATATTCTAAGAATACTCAAGCGTCTAAGCTTGGGGATGCCCAAGGCATCCCCTTCTTCATCGACAACATTATCAGGTTCCTCCCCTGAAACTGTATTTTTATTCCGTCACATCTTATGTGCTTTGCTTGGAGCGTCGGTTTGTTTTTGTTTTTGTTTTTGTTTTGTTTGAATAAAATGGATCCCAGCATTCACTTTGTGGGAGAGAGACACGCTCCGCTGTAGCATATGGACAAGTATGTCCTTAGGCTTTACTCATAATATTCATGGCGAAGTTTCTTCTTCGTTAAATTGTTATATGGTTGGAATTGGAAAATGATACATGTAGTAATTTGCTAAAATGTCTTGGATAATGTGATACTTGACAATTGTTGTGCTCATGTTTAAGCTCTTGCATCATATACTTTGCACCCATTAATGAAGAAATACATAGAGCATGCTAAAATTTGGTTTGCATAATTGGTCTCTCTAAAGTCTAGATAATTTCTAGTATTGAGTTTTGAACAACAAGGAAGACGGTGTAGATTCTTATAATGTTTACAATATGTCTTTTATGTGAGTTTTGCTGCACCGTTCATCCTTGTGTTTGTTTCAAATAGCCTTGCTAGCCTAAACCTTGTATCGAGTGGGATTACTTCTCATGCATCCAAAATACTTGAGCCAACCACTATGCCATTTGTGTCCACCATACCTACCTACTACATGGTATTTCTCCGCCATTCCAAAGTAAATTTCTTGAGTGCTACCTTTAAATTTCTATCCTCCACCTTTACAATATATAGCTCATGGGACAAATAGCTTAAAAACTATTGTGGTATTGAATATGTACTTATGCACTTTATCTCTTATTAAGTTGCTCGTTGTGCGATAACCATGTTTCTGGGGACGCCATCAACTACTCTTTGTTGAATTTCATGTGAGTTGCTATGCATGTTCGTCTTGTCTGAAGTAAGAGATATCTACCACCTTAATGGTTGGAGCATACATATTGTTAGAGAAGAACATTGGGCCGCTAACTAAAGCCATGATTCATGGTGGAAGTTTCAGTTTTGGACATATATCCTCAATCTCATATGAGAATAATAATTGTTGCCACATGCTTATGCATTAAAGAGGAGTCCATTATCTGTTGTCCATGTTGTCCCGGTATGGATGTCTAAGTTGAGAATAATCAAAAGCGAGAAATCCAAAATGCGAGCTTTCTCCTTAGACCTTTGTACAGGCGGCATGGAGGTACCCCATTGTGACACTTGGTTAAAACATGTGTATTGCGATGATTCGGTAGTCCAAGCTAATTAGGACAAGGTGCGGGCACTATTAGTATACTATGCATGAGGCTTGCAACTTGTAAGATATAATTTACATGATACTGATACGTCTCCGACGTATCGATAATTTCTTGTGTTCCATGCCACATTGTTGATGTTATCTACATGTTTTATGCACACTTTATGTCATATTCGTGCATTTTCTGGAACTAGCCTATTAACAAGATGCCGAAGAGCCAGTTGCTGTTTTCTGCTGTTTTTGGTTTCAGAAATCCTAGTAACGAAATATTCTCGGAATTGGACGAAATCAACGCCCAGGGTCCTATTTTGCCACGAAGCTTCTAGAAGACCGAAGAGGAGACAAAGTGGGGCCACGAGGCGGCCAAACCCTAGGGCGGCGCGGCCTGGCCCCTGGCGCGCCGACCTATGGTGTGGGGCCCTCGTGTGGCCCCCTGACCTGCCCTTCCGCCTACTTAAAGCCTCCGTCGCGAAACCCCCAGTACCGAGAGCCACGATACGGAAAACCTTCCAGAGACGCCGCCGCCGCCAATCCCATCTCGGGGGATTCAGGAGATCGCCTCCAGCACCCTGCCGGAGAGGGGAATCATCTCCCGGAGGACTCTACGCCGCCATGGTCGCCTCCGGAGTGATGTGTGAGTAGTCTACCCCTGGACTATGGGTCCATAGCAGTAGCTAGATGGTTGTCTTCTCCCCATTGTGCTTAATTGTCGGGTCTTGTGAGCTGCCGAACATGATCAAGATCATCTATCTGTAATTCTATATGTTGCGTTTGTTGGGATCCGATGAATAGAGAATACTTGTTATGTTGATTATCAAAGTTATGTCTATGTGTTGTTTATGATCTTGCATGCTCTCCATTATTAGTAGATGCTCTGGCCAAGTTGATGCTAGTAACTCCAAGAGGGAGTATTTATGCTCGATAGTGGGTTCATGTCTCCGTGAATATGGAGGAGTGACAAGAACCTCTAAGATTATGGATGTGCTGTTGCCACTAGGGATAAAACATTGGTGCTATGTTCGAGGATGTAGTCACTGATTACATTACGCGCAATACTTAATGCAATTGTCTGTTGTTAGCAACTTAATACTGGAGGGGGTTCGGATGATAACCTAAAGGTGGACTTTTTAGGCATAGATGCATGCTGGATAGCGGTCTATATACTTTGTCGTAATGCCCAATTAAATCTCACTATACTCATCATAATATGTATGTGCATGGTCATGCCCTCTCTATTTGTCAATTGCCCAACTGTAATTTGTTCACCCAACATGCTGTTTATCTTATGGGAGAGACACCTCTAGTGAACTGTGGACCCCGGTCCAATTCTCTATACTGAAATACAATCTACTGCAATACTATTCTACTGTTTTCTGCAAACAATCATCATCCATACTATACATCTAATCCTTTGTTACAGCAAGCCGGTGAGATTGACAACCTCGCTGTTTCGTTCGGGCAAAGTACTTTGGTTGTGTTGTGCAGGTTCCACGTTGGCGCCGGAATCTCTGGTGTTGCGCCGCACTACATCCCACCGCCATCAACCTTCAACGTGCTTCTTGACTCCTACTGGTTCGATTAAACCTTGGTTTCTTACTGAGGGAAACTTGCCGCTGTGCGCATCACACCTTCCTCTTGGGGTTCCCAACGGACGTGTCAACTACAATCATCAAGCAAATTTCTGGCGCCGTTGCCGGGGAGATCAAGACACACTGCAAGGGGAGTCTCCACTTCCCAATCTCTTTACTTTGTTTTTGTCTTGCTTAGTTTTATTTACTACTTTGTTTGCAGCACTAAATCAAAATACAAAAAAATTAGTTGCTAGTTTTACTTTATTTTCTATCTTGTTTGCTATATCAAAAACACAAAAAAAATTAGTTACTTGTATTTGCTTTACTTATTTCATCATGTTTCCTCCTAAGTTTGTTCTTAAAGATGTACTGGTAGGCCGAGGGTCTATCCTTGGGAAAGATAATATAGAAGATTTTTTCACTCATATTAGTACGGTTGAAGATTTTGAAGATAGACACTTGGTAGAACTTGCTCCTACTTATGAAATTGTTGTTGCTTCTTTAGTACACACGTTAGAAGCTAGATTTGTTAATCTTAATCCTGTGATTCAACATATGTTTCTTACACTCAGTGATATGGAAGAAGGAGAAAAGAAAGATTTTGTATTAGAAACCCTTCTTAAAGAATTTGGGGGAATAGCGAGAGAAGCTAGAAAAGTCTTCACTAAATATAATATGCTAGGCTCTTATACCAACTTTGCCAGTACCCTTGAGAAGATGGAAAAGGATAGACAAAAGTACACTAATGAAGTTAATTATGAGGGGGATATTAAAACATCAATACCTTGCAAGCTCTTGGGAATGTGTGAGGCACTAGAAAAGAATTTTGATTGGATTGTTCCTGAAGATTTGTTTGATGAGAGTAGCAAGCCCAAGACTAATGAAAAGGGAGCCTCTGAAACTCACATAGAAAAGATAAAATGCATAGTTGAGAAAACTCCACACCCCGCTGTAGATGCACCACCCTTTGATAATACTTGATACACACTTTCTGCGCCTAGCTGAAAGGCGTTAAAGAAAAGCGCTTATGGGAGACAACCCATGTTTTTACTACAGTACTTTGTTTTTATTTTGTGTCTTGGAAGTTGTTTACTACTGTAGCAACCTCTCCTTATCTTAGTTTAGTGTTTTGTTGTGCCAAGTAAAGTCATTGATAGTAAAGTTCATACTAGATTTGGATTACTGCGCAGAAACAGATTTCTTTGCTGTCACGAATCTGGGCTGTTTTCTCTGTAGGTAACTCAGAAAATTATGCCAATTTACGTGAGTAATCCTCAGATATGTACGCAACTTTCATTCAATTTGAGCATTTTCATTTGAGCAAGTCTGGTGCCTCGATAAAATTCGTCAATACGAACTGTTCTGTTTTGACAGATTCTGCCTTTTATTTCGCATTGCCTCTTTTGCTATGTTGGATGAATTTCTTTGATCCATTAATGTCCAGTAGCTTTATGCAATGTCCAGAAGTGCTAAGAATGATTGTGTCACCCCTGAACATGTTAATTTTTATTGTCCACTAACCCTCTAATGAGTTGTTTCGAGTTTGGTGTGGAGGAAGTTTTCAAGGATCAAGAGAGGAGTATGATGCAATATGATCAAGGAGAGTGAAAGCTTTAAGCTTGGGGATGCCCCGGTGGTTCACCCCTGCATATTCTAAGAATACTCAAGTGTCTAAGCTTGGGGATGCCCAAGGCATCCCCTTCTTCATCGACAACATTATCAGGTTCCTCCCCTGAAACTATATTTTTATTCCATCACATCTTATGTGCTTTTCTTGGAGCGTCGGTTTGTTTTTGTTTTTGTTTTGTTTGAATAAAATGGATCCTAGCATTCACCTTGTGGGAGAGAGACATGCTCCGCTGTAGCATATGGACAAGTATGTCCTTAGGCTTTACTCATAGTATTCATGGCGAAGTTTCTTCTTCGTTAAATTGTTATATGGTTGGAATTGGAAAATGATACATGTAGTAAATTGCTATAATGTCTTGGATAATGTGATACTTGGCAATTGTTGTGCTCATGCTTAAGCTCTTGCATCATATACTTTGCACCCATTAATGAAGAAATACATAGAGCATGCTTAAATTTGGTTTGCATATTTGGTCTCTCTAAAGTCTAGATAATTTCTAGTATTGAGTTTGAACAACAAGGAAGACGGTGTAGATTCTTATAATGTTTACAATATGTCTTTTATGTGAGTTTTGCTGCACCGGTTCATCCTTGTGTTTGTTTCAAATAGTCTTGCTAGCCTAAACCTTGTATCGAGAGGGAATACTTCTCATGCATCCAAAATCCTTGAGCCAACCACTATGCCATTTGTGTCCACCATATCTACCTACTACATGGTATTTCTCCGCCATTCCAAAGTAAATTGCTTGAGTGCTACCTTTAAATTTCCATTCTTCACCTTTGCAATATATAGCTCATGGGACAAATAGCTTAAAAACTATTGTGGTATTGAATATGTACTTATGCACTTTATCTCTTATTAAGTTGCTTGTTCTGCGATAACCATATTCACTGGGGACGCCATCAACTATTCTTTGTTGAATATCATGTGAGTTGCTATGCATGTTCGTCTTGTCTGAAGTAAGGGAGATCTACCACCTTATGGTTAAGCATGCATATTGTTAGAGAAGAACATTGGGCCGCTAACTAAAGCCATGATCCATGGTGGAAGTTTCAGTTTTGGACATATATCCTCAATCTCATATGAGAATAATAATTGTTGCCACATGCTTATGCATTAAAGAGGAGTCCATTATCTGTTGTCTATGTTGTCCCGGTATGGATGTCTAAGTTGAGAATAATCAATAGCGAGAAATCCAATGCGAGCTTTCTCCTTAGACCTTTGTACAGGCGGCATAGAGGTACCCCATTGTGACACTTGGTTAAAACATGTGTATTGCGATGATCCGGTAGTCCAAGCTAATTAGGACAAGGTGCGGGCACTATTAGTATACTATGCATGAGGCTTGCAACTTGTAAGATATAATTTACATGATACATATGCTTTATTACTACCGTTGACAAAATTGTTTCTTGTTTTCAAAATCAAAGCTCTAGCACAAATATAGCAATCGATGCTTTTCCTCTATGGAGGACCATTCTTTTTACTTTTATGTTGAGTCAGTTCACCGATTTCTCTCCACCTCAAGAAGCAAACTCTTGTGTGAACTGTGCATTGATTCCTACATACTTGCATATTGCACTTATTATATTACTCTATGTTGACAATATCCATGAGATATACATGTTACAAGTTGAAAGCAACCGCTGAAACTTAATCTTCCTTTGTGTTGCTTCAATACCTTTACTTTGATTTATTGCTTTATGAGTTAACTCTTATGCAAGACTTATTGATGCTTGTCTTGAAGTACTATTCATGAAAAGTCTTTGCTATATGATTCACTTGGTTACTCATGTCATATACATTGTTTTGATCGCTGTATTCACTACATATGCTTTACGAATAGTATGATCAAGGTTATGATGGCATGTCACTCCAGAAATTATCTTTGTTATCGTTTTACCTGCTCGGGACGAGCAGAACTAAGCTTGGGGATGCTGATACGTCTCCGACGTATCGATAATTTCTTGTGTTCCATGCCACATTATTGATGTTATCTACATGTTTTATGCACACTTTATGTCATATTCGTGCATTTTCTGGAACTAACCTATTAACAAGATGCCGAAGAGCCAGTTGCTGTTTTCTGTTGTTTTTGGTTTCAGAAATCCTAGTAACGAAATATTCTCGGAATTGGACGAAAGCAACGCCCAGGGTCCTATTTTGCCACGAAGCTTCCAGAAGACCGAAGAGGAGACGAAGTGGGGCTACGAGGCGGCCAAACCCTAGGGCGGCGCGGCCTGGCCCCTGGCCGCGCCGACCTATGGTGTGGGGCCCTCGTGTGGCCCCCTGACCTGCCCTTCCGCCTACTTAAAGCCTCCGTCACGAAACCCCCAGTACCGAGAGCCACGATACGGAAAACCTTCCAGAGACGCCGCCGCCGCCAATCCCATCTCGGGGGATTCAGGAGATCGCCTCCGGCACCCTGCCGGAGAGGGAAATCATCTCCCGGAGGACTCTACGCCGCCATGGTCGCCTCCGGAGTGATGTGTGAGTAGTCTACCCCTGGACTATGGGTCCATAGCAGTAGCTAGATGGTTGTCTTCTCCCCATTGTGCTTAATTGTCGGGTCTTGTGAGCTGTCGAACATGATCAAGATCATCTATCTGTAATTCTATATGTTGCGTTTGTTGGGATCCGATGAATAGAGAATACTTGTTATGTTGATTATCAAAGTTATGTCTATGTGTTGTTTATGATCTTGCATGCTCTCCGTTATTAGTAGATGCTCTGGCCAAGTTGATGCTAGTAACTCCAAGAGGGAGTATTTATGCTCGATAGTGGGTTCATGTCTCCGTGAATCTGGAGGAGTGACAAGAACCTCTAAGATTATGGATGTGCTGTTGCCACTAGGGATAAAACATTGGTGCTATGTTCGAGGATGTAGTCACTGATTACATTACGCGCAATACTTAATGCAATTGTCTGTTGTTAGCAACTTAATACTGGAGGGGGTTCGGATGATAACCTGAAGGTGGACTTTTTAGGCATAGATGCATGCTGGATAGCAGTCTATGTACTTTGTCGTAATGCCCAATTAAATCTCACTATACTCATCATAATATGTATGTGCATGGTCATGCCCTCTCTATTTGTCAATTGCCCAACTGTAATTTGTTCACCCAACATGCTGTTTATCTTATGGGAGAGACACCTCTAGTGAACTGTGGACCCCGGTCCAATTCTCTATACTGAAATACAATCTACTGCAATACTGTTCTACTGTTTTCTGCAAACAATCATCATCCACACTATACATCTAATCCTTTGTTACAGCAAGCCGGTGAGATTGACAACCTCGCTGTTTCGTTGGGGCAAAGTACTTTGGTTGTGTTGTGCAGGTTCCACGTTGGCGCCGGAATCTCTGGTGTTCCGCCGCACTACATCCCGCCGCCATCAACCTTCAACGTGCTTCTTGACTCCTACTGGTTCGATTAAACCTTGGTTTCTTACTGAGGGAAACTTGCCGTTGTGCGCATCACACCTTCCTCTTGGGGTTCCCAACGGACGTTTCAACTACACGCATCAGATACATATGCTTTATTACTACCGTTGACAAAATTGTTTCTTGTTTTCAAAATCAAAGCTCTAGCACAAATATAGCAATCGATGCTTTTCCTCTATGGAGGACCATTCTTTTTACTTTTATGTTGAGTCAGTTCACCTATTTCTCTCCACCTCAAGAAGCAAACACTTGTGTGAACTGTGCATTGATTCCTACATACTTGCATATTGCACTTATTATATTACTCTATGTTGACAATTATCCATGAGATATACATGTTATAAGTTGAAAGCAACCGCTGAAACTTAATCTTCCTTTGTGTTGCTTCAACACCTTTACTTTGATTTATTGCTTTATGAGTTAACTCTTATGCAAGACTTATTGATGCTTGTCTTGAAGTACTATTCATGAAAAGTCTTTGCTTTATGATTCACTTGTTTACTCATGTCATATACATTGTTTTGATCGCTGCATTCATTACATATGTTTACAAATAGTATGATCAAGGTTATGATGGCATGTCACTCCAGAAATTATCTTTGTTATCGTTTTACCTGCTCGGGACGAGCAGAACTAAGCTTGGGGATGCTGATACGTCTCCGACGTATCGATAATTTCTTGTGTTCCATGCCACATTATTGATGATATCTACATGTTTTATGCACACTTTATGTCATATTCGTGCATTTTCTGGAACTAACCTATTAACAAGATGCCGAAGTGCCAGTTGCTGTTTTCTGCTGTTTTTGGTTTCAGAAATCCTAGTAAAGAAATATTCTCGGAATTGGACGAAATCAACGCCCAGGGTCCTATTTTGCCACGAAGCTTCCAGAAGACCGAAGAGGAGACGAAGTGGGGCCACGAGGCGGCCAAACCATAGGGCGGCGTGGCCTGGCCCTTGGCCGCGCCAAGCTATAGTGTGGGCCCCTCGTGTGGCCCCCTGACCTGCCCTTCCGCCTACTTAAAGCCTTCGTCGCGAAACCCCCAGTACCGAGAGCCACGATACGGAAAACCTTCCAGAGACGCCGCCGCCAATCCCATCTCGGGGGATTCAGGAGATCGCCTCCGGCACCCTGCCGGAGAGGGGAATCATCTCCCGGAGGACTCTACGCCGCCATGGTCGCCTCCGGAGTGATGAGTGAGTAGTCTACCCCTGGACTATGGGTCCATAGCAGTAGCTAGATGGTTGTCTTCTCCCCATTGTGCTTAATTGTCGGGTCTTGTGAGCTGCCGAACATGATCAAGATCATCTATCTGTAATTCTATATGTTGTGTTTGTTGGGATCCGATGAATAGAGAATACTTGTTATGTTGATTATCAAAGTTATGTCTATGTGTTGTTTATGATCTTGCATGCTCTCTGTTATTAGTAGATGCTCTGACCAAGTTGATGCTAGTAACTCCAAGAGGGAGTATTTATGCTCGATAGTGGGTTCATGTCTCCGTGAATCTGGAGGAGTGACAAGAACCTCTAAGATTATGGATGTGTTGTTGCCACTAGGGATAAAAAAATTGGTGCTATGTTCGAGGATGTAGTTACTGATTACATTATGCGCAATACTTAATGCAATTGTCTGTTGTTAGCAACTTAATACTGGAGGGGGTTCGGATGATAACCTGAAGGTGGACTTTTTAGGCATAGATGCATGCTGGATAGCGGTCTATGTACTTTGTCGTAATGCCCAATTAAATATCACTATACTCATCATAATATGTATGTGCATGGTCATGCCTTCTCTATTTGTCAATTGCCCAACTGTAATTTGTTCACCCAACATGATGTTTATCTTATGGGAGAGACACCTCTAGTGAACTGTGGACCCCGGTCCAATTCTCTATACTGAAATACAATCTACTGCAATATTGTTCTACTGTTTTCTGCAAACAATCATCATCCACACTATACATCTAATCCTTTGTTACAGCAAGCCGGTGAGATTGACAACCTCGCTGTTTCGTTGGGGCAAAGTACTTTGGTTGTGTTGTGCAGGTTCCACGTTGGCGCCGGAATCCCTGGTGTTGCGCCGCACTACATCCCGCCGCCATCAACCTTCAACGTGCTTCTTGACTCCTACTGGTTCGATTAAACCTTGGTTTCTTACTGAGGGAAACTTGCCGCTGTGCGCATCACACCTTCCTCTTGGGGTTCCCAACGGACGTGTCAACTACACGCATCAATGATCTCCTCCAATTCCCCGTCCCGGCGGAGTGCCAGAACGGAGTTTCTAGTCCCGAGACGGAGTTTCGCGATGGTGGCGGCGTTCTGGATGGTTTCTGGCGACTTCGACTTCCCGTCTCGCGTTTTTAGATCGAAACCCTTAAATAGTCCAGAGGGGGGCATCAGAGGCTGGCCGAGGCGGCCACACAGTAGGGCGGCGCACCCCCTCCTGGGCCGCGCCGGCCTAGTGTGTGGGGGCCTCGGGCCTCCCCCAGGCCTGCCCTTCTGGCTCCGTGAATCTTCTGGAAAAATAAGACCTTCGACATAAATTCCGGGGATTTTCCTAAAAGTTGAATTTCTGCACAAAAACGAGACACCAGAGCAATTCTGCTGAAAACAGCGTTAGTCCGTGTTAGTTGTATCCAAAATACACAAATTAGAGGCAAAACAGTAGCAAAAGTGTTCGGGAAAGTAGATACGTTTTGGACGTATCAATCCTCCTCGGAATCCCGGTGGCACGACGGCATGGTGACGGTGGTGGTGGAGATCTCCGGCAGGGCTTCGCCTATGCACTGCTGGAGAGATATGTGGAGGAGGGGCGCTAGGGTTTGGGGAGAGAGGGGGTCTAGGGCGCCGGCCACTTGGGGGCTGCGACCTAGGAGGCTTTGTTGTGTACGGCCCCTCCCCTTGGCTCCTCATTATATAGGTGGAAGCCCCCAAGAGTTGTAGTCCAAGTCTTCGAATAAGACCCCAACAACAAAACTTGCCATAGGTGGGAAACCTACTCAAGGGGGGAGTCCTACTCAAGGTGGGACTCCCACCTTTCCTTGAGGTGGGGTGGCCGGCCACCTTAGGTGGAGTCCACCTGGGACTCCTCCCCCTTAGGGTTGGCCGTCCATGCTAGTGGAGTCCCTCCGGGACTCCACCTTCCATAGTGATTTCTTCCGGATTTTTCTAGAACCTTCTAGAACCTTCCATAAATGCACCGGATCATTTTCAAACTTGTAAAATGACTTCCTATATATGAATCTTATTCTCCGGACCATTCCGGAACTCCTCGTGATGTCCTGGATCCCATCCGAGACTCCGAACAAAACTTCGAACTCCTTTCCATATTCCATATCTACTCAAACGACATCAAACCTTAAGTGTGTCACTGTTATCACCAGATTTTGGACAAATCCAGAGGTGGGCCGTAAGAGAGATGGGCTTGGAAGACTACACGTGGAAGATCTCTGAAGCGGCCTTGCACGGAGAATTTGGGCTAGTTTGCCCGTGTATCTTTAATTATAGTAGATTATGTTTTAGATTAAGATTAGAGTTTGTATCGTGCACGGTGGGATATTCCCACGTTAGAAAGTCCGCTGGACTATAAATATGTATCTAGGGTTTATGGAATAAACAACAACTCACGTTCAACCCAAAACAAACCAATCTCGGCGCATCGCCAACTCCTTCATCTCGAGGGTTTCAATCAGGTAAGCGACATGCTGCCTAGATCGCATCTTGCGATCTAGGCAGCACAAGCTCCACGTTGTTCACGCGTTGCTCGTACTGAAGCGTCTTTGATGGCGAGCAACGTAGTTATCATAGATGTGTTAGGGTTAGCATAGTTCTTCGTATAAACATGCTTACGTAGTGCAACCCTTGCATGTCTAGCCGCCCTCACGCCTATCTCGGGTGTGGGGGCGGCACCCTGCTTGTTCATCATCTAGTAGATCTGATCCGTTACGATTGCTCCTTGTTCTGCAAGGATTAGTTTAATATCTGCAATAGTTAGGCCTTACAAAGGGGTGGAGGATCCAGCGGCACGTAGGGTGGCGTTCGCAAGTCCTAAACAGGATGTTCCGAGGATCAACGTCATGTTGGTTTTTAGGCCTTGTTTAGGATCGGCTTATGAGCACCGTGCGTGGCCGCGAGGCCCAACCTGGAGTAGGATGATCCGATTATGCGGTGAAAACCCTAAATCGTCGTAGATCTCATTAGCTATATTTTGATCAAGCAGGATCACCAAGTATTCGTGCACCCCGTACGAATCATGGGTGAATCGGCTCTTTGAGCCGATTCACAGGATAACCTGAGAGCCGATCGAGGCTCGTATTTAATGTTTACGTGTATGCCATGCAGGAACTAAGCGAGGCATCCCCATCACCTTCCTGACCAGGTATAGGTCAGGTGGCCCGCCCTTGCACGGCGCATCGCCGCGTGTGACCAGCAGAGCATTGCGGGCCGTCGCTCGGAGGGGTCTCAGCCAGCCGCAGCTCTAGGCTCTTCCCGGCTCTACACTGTGTTGACAGGCCGCTGCCCGCCGGTGGGTTTTGGCAGTCAACACATTCTGGCACGCCCGGTGGGACCATCGTCTACATCAACCACATCGCCATCTACATCTGAGATGGCGGCGGACGGCCCGCCAGGCACCGACGCGGAGCTGCCTGACGAGCTCAAGAAGAAATATGACGAGATCAAGGTCACCCTCGAAGCCGACCTCATCGGCTCTTTTCAGAGAACCCGTTCCCATGGCATCATATGGAAGGGATTCTCACCGCAAGGTGCACTCGATGGGATAGATCTCTCTGCCCCGTCGGAGGAACGCACCATGGGCCTACGGCAGGAGATCAACTACTTGGTGGCTCACTCACTACACCGCCACTCTGAAAACTTGGTCAACGTGTTGGAGCGTCTCGCTCTGCGCGTGATCCAGGAGATCATGAGCCACCAGTACTCGCCGTCAGGGCCAGCTCTCGGGACGCATCAAGGAGAGTTGCCACTCCGGTCCTGGTCCACCGCTGCCATATGCGTTGGCAGCACCACCCGAAGTGCCGGCTACACCGGCATTCGTCGTCTACAAGATTGGTGGTGACCCTAGTGACTACCGGTTCTTGGATCGAGGCGCCTAAGGAGATCCCTCAAGGATACGCGTGCACGTATGTGCCAGATTGTGGCAACTGGGCACTCTCAAACCAGGCCACAACATCAGGGACTCCGGCGAAAACAGGAGAAACGTCAGCAACAGAGCTTGAGAAGCAGACGTGGCTAACTAAGTACGCCACCCCGACGAAACTCCAGAGCCCAGCTCCTGCAGTTGGCTCAGAGCTGGAAAAGCAAACATGGCTGGCTAAGTACGCCACCCCGGCGAATCTTCAGAGTGCAACTTCTGCAGCCAAAGACAATGGATCAGATCAGTACCATACCGAGAGACCAGTTCGGCATGGTGCCGAAAAGAAGGGCAATCGGCTATTCCAAGCCGTACCCGACGAGTACGAGATGATCCCGCTGCCACCTAAATATCGGCTCCCTGACTTCTCCAAATTCGGTGGATCGGATGGCTCCGGCTCCATCGAGCACGTCGGCCGATATTTGGCGCAACTGGGACCGGCTTCAGTGTCGGATCAGCTACGCGTGAGGCTCTTTTCACAGTCCCTCACGGGATCGGCTTTTGGATGGTACACCTCTTTGCCAGCAAACTCCATCCAGTCTTGGAAGCAATTGGAAGAACAATTCCATACGCAATACCATTCGAAGCTTCCGAGTCTAGCATTGCCGATCTAGCACAACTACGTCGAAGCGCGGAGAAACGGTGACAGAGTACATCCGAGCGCTTCAGGAATCTTAGGAACCGATGTTATTCGGTTCGTATAACCGAAAAGGAAGCGATCGAGTTGGCGTAGCTGGCCTTGCAGCACAGCTCAAGGACATGGCCTCCCAAGCAGATTATCCCTCGGCGGCGCACATGGTTCGAAACTATCAGCATATGAACAGCGCCACCGGACACTGTACCAAGACAAGTTCAAGCGTGCGTAGTCATGGTCGATACGAGAGGAAGGTGAGGTGCCCGCGGGAGACCAAGAAGTAGCGGTGGCTGAGTGGACTCGGGGAGGAACCCCGTGTCCTGCAAATGGGTAAAGCCACCAGGGCCGCCCAGGGGATTTGATTTTGACGTGACCAAGACTGAACAAATCTTCGACCTCCTGCTCAAGGAGAAACAGTTGACGATTCCTGAAGGTCTCAAGTTCCCCACGGCGCAAGAGCTAAACGGAAAGCCGTACTGCAAATTCCACAACTCGCTCTCCCATGCCACCAACGACTGCAGGGTGTGGCGTCAGCACATCCAAGCGGCGATAGAGAAGGGGCGTCTAATTTTCAACCAGTACGCCATGAAGGTCGACACCCAACCCTTCCCAGCCGTTAACGTGGTGGAAGTCACCTACCCTGAGGGTTGCCAGCCAGGTCCCACGTTCAGCATCAACATGGTAGGACCTGGGAACCACTCTGGCAAAGATGGAGATGAGGGCAGCTGCTCTCATAGCAAGGATACAGAGGAGGCCGCTCCACGCGATCGGCTCCATCATGATGGCAAGCGCTACGTCACAGAGGGAGAAGTGAAGAACATAAGATATCAACGACCTCTCTCTGATCACCTCCTCAACAAATATGTGAGTCAGTATGACCAACGCCGACGGTCCAACTATGATAATGAAGGAGATCGTCTGGCTAGAGAGGCCAGAAGACATCGTCGGCAGGATCGCGATGAGGAGGAGCACGAGCGCCGTGCCACGGACACATCAAGGGAGCAAGATGACAACGCCAGACACTGGGACTGCCCTTTCTTCAGACACTGTTGGGATTCAGGAATGAGCCGATTGCCCACAATCGGCAATTGCCCAGAATGCAACCAGAAGAAGAAGGAGGCAGCCAACGTGTCTGTGTTCAAGCGCTTAGGGCCTCTCCCGCCACAGAGCAAACGTGCTGAGTCACCTCGTTGGGCAGATCTTGAGGATTCCGAAGACGAGGGACTAGAAGAAGAAGAAGACAGGTACCACCGTCCAAGGTGGTGCCCTGACGGACTCAGCCGTTCACAAAAACGCAGGGTTCAGCGGTTGCGCGGCCTGGAGGAAGCCGAAAGGTTATACTTGCACACGCTAAGGAAGGCACGACCTGATCTGGCTGCAAAGGTTCAGCGAGCCCTGGATGAAGAGGGTCGTCCACGGAGAATGGAGTGGCGTCCCAAGCAAAAGAAAGCCGATGATGAAACATCGGCTGGCACAAACATGGTGCTCGTCTTGCCGACAGAGTTTAGTGCTCCACGATTATACGATGCACTCAAGGTGGACGACAGCAGGCGCATCAAGTCAGAGGTTGGGTTGGTTTTATCCAGCCTAACCGAGTAGCAAGATTAAACCAATGAGCAAACCGTGCGAGGCTGATCCTTGTGATCGGCCCCAAAAAATTTATGGAAGAACATTACAAAACCTTCATCGAACAAGCAATGTGGAGGCCGATTCCAGCAATCGGCCAAAATTATCCTCTGCACATATTCTGTTTGTGTTCAGCAACGATCCACTCGGCGGCGGCCACGTCGGCAGATGAAAGTCAGCGTGAATCTTTGCGAAGCCGACGTGCAAGTGCAGTGCCCTGACTAACCATGAAAGCCGATATCTGCAGTCATTTGGCAGATTCGGCTCGGGGGGCATATAGTCAGATGAACATGTGCAGATAAACATGTGCAAACTTGCGTGCAGTGGAACATTGGGGGCCGATTAACATGTGCAAACTTGCGTGCAGTGGAACATTGGGGGCCGATTAAGGAGAAAAATCGGCCAAATAAAAAAAAAATTTCGCAGACCAAGACCAAGACCTACTGGCTATCGCAAGATGTGCTCAAGGCTCACGTTTTCGCTAGGATGGTTTTCAGTTTGGTGTTTCATCTACAACATCGGCGTTCAGTGGAGGGGTGCTGATCAATGACATGTGCATCCTCGCCGGTATTCTCGCCTTGATTAAGGCTCGGGGGGCGGCTCACCCTGAAGGTTCTCTGCTTTGGGGAGCCGATTTTGTTGAAATCGGCTAACTCTGCGTAGGCGGCACATTCGGCTGATCCATTACCGTTCTCGCCTCGACTGAGACTCGGGGGGCAGCTGGCTGATGACTGCTCTGTTTTGGAAAGCCGATTGGGGTCGCATCGACTGGCCCTGCATTGTGATCTCCTCTGAATCGGGGTAGGAGGCCATCAGTTTTTACAAGTTTGGACCGTCTTGTCACTGCAAGAGGAAGAAAAGGACTAGATTCTCAAAATAGCCGATGAATAGTCATCGGCTAAGGAATTGCGAAAAATTGTGGTCAGATACCAAATCGCAGCCTGAAATTGAGAAGTTCTTGGCCTACGAGTTTATCGACATGAGGGTCCGGCTTCATGGGTGTCCAGAAGAAAAATCCGATACATTGCTATCGGCCTTGACGAGACAGGCGGAAGGAATGAAATTGGGGCAATTGAAGGATGAATCAAAGGAACAATTTCATTAATTCAGAGGAGCGGCTTTACAAGAAAGAGCCGATTGGCTCTCAAAAGAGGGATCTAGTACCTAGCGCACTACTACTACTAGTCCTATTCTACTAGTCGTCGCTGTCCTCGTCGTCACCGCCGTTGATGTCGTCGGCGCTGCTCCCAGGGAGCTCCTCGTCGCTGCTACCCCAGCCCGTGGCCGGAGCTTCTTCCTCCTCGTCATCATCATCGTCCTCGCTGTCCGCCCAGGAGCGGAAGCGCTTGGTTGGCGGGTACCCGGCGGAAGAGGAAGATTCATCTTCCTCCTCCTCTTCTTCTTCGTCGTCATCTTCATCCTCGCTGTCCGCCCACATACGGGAGCGCTTCTTCAGCGGGAGCTTGGCGGAGGGGAAGGTCTCGGCCTTCGCTACTTCTCCTTCTTTCTTCTCATTATTGGAGGGGAGAGGGTTCACCTCGGAATGAGGCTTGTCCTCGTTTTTCTTCGGCGAGAATGGGGGGAAGAGGTTTGAGAAGGAGGAGGAAGAGGAAGACATGGCTGGGGGAGAAGAGGGTTTTTTGGGTGCCGATGGCTAGACAGAGGAAGGGGATGAAGGAAGCTAGTTGATCGGCACAGTTAAATAATGAGAAGCCTGGTGGAAATTTAATGTCATTACAGTTTCCAAGGAGATGACGCCGGAGCTATCGAATTTTGCAGAGAAGCTGAGAAGACAGGGCATAATGATAACGGATACTGCAACAACTCTGCTCTGCTACGACATGACCCGACGAAGAAAAGCATAATGATTTTGGAAAAATTATTTCCAAAACCAGGGGGCATGTGTTATCACCAGATTTTGGACAAATCCAGAGGTGGGCCGTAAGAGAGATGGGCTTGGAAGACTACACGTGGAAGATCTCTGAAGCGGCCTTGCACGGAGAATTTGGGCTAGTTTGCCCGTGTATCTTTAATTATAGTAGATTATGTTTTAGATTAAGATTAGAGTTTGTATCGTGCACGGTGGGATATTCCCACGTTAGAAAGTCCGCTGGACTATAAATATGTATCTAGGGTTTATGGAATAAACAACAACTCACGTTCAACCCAAAACAAACCAATCTCGGCGCATCGCCAACTCCTTCATCTCGAGGGTTTCAATCAGGTAAGCGACATGCTGCCTAGATCGCATCTTGCGATCTAGGCAGCACAAGCTCCACGTTGTTCACGCGTTGCTCGTACTGAAGCGTCTTTGATGGCGAGCAACGTAGTTATCATAGATGTGTTAGGGTTAGCATAGTTCTTCGTATAAACATGCTTACGTAGTGCAACCCTTGCATGTCTAGCCGCCCTCACGCCTATCTCGGGTGTGGGGGCGGCACCCTGCTTGTTCATCATCTAGTAGATCTGATCCGTTACGATTGCTCCTTGTTCTGCAAGGATTAGTTTAATATCTGCAATAGTTAGGCCTTACAAAGGGGTGGAGGATCCAGCGGCACGTAGGGTGGCGTTCGCAAGTCCTAAACAGGATGTTCCGAGGATCAACGTCATGTTGGTTTTTAGGCCTTGTTTAGGATCGGCTTATGAGCACCGTGCGTGGCCGCGAGGCCCTACCTGGAGTAGGATGATCCGATTATGCGGTGAAAACCCTAAATCGTCGTAGATCTCATTAGCTATATTTTGATCAAGCAGGATCACCAAGTATTCGTGCACCCCGTACGAATCATGGGTGAATCGGCTCTTTGAGCCGATTCACAGGATAACCTGAGAGCCGATCGAGGCTCGTATTTAATGTTTACGTGTATGCCATGCAGGAACTAAGCGAGGCATCCCCATCACCTTCCTGACCAGGTATAGGTCAGGTGGCACGCCCTTGCACTTCGCATCGCCGCATGTGACCAGAAGAGCATTGCGGGCCGTCGCTCGGAGGGGTCTCAGCCAGCCGCAGCTCTAGGCTCTTCCCGGCTCTACACTGTGTTGACAGGCCGCTGCCCGCCGGTGGGTTTTGGCAGTCAACAGTCACCCTACGGTTCGCGAACTATGCAGACATGGTTGAGACTTCTCTCCGACCAACAACCAATAGTGGGATCTGGAGATCCATAACGGTCCCACATATTCAACGATGACTTAGTGATCAAATGTACCATTTACATAAGATATCGATTCCCTTTGTCACGCGATATTTTACTTGTCCGAGGTTTGATCATCGTTATCTCTATACCTCGTTCAACCTCATCTCATGACAAGTACTCTTTACTCGTACCGTGGTATGTGCTCTCTTATGAACCTTTCATATGCTTGCAAGCTAATTAGACGACATTCCACCGAGAGGGCCCAGAGTATATCTATCCGTCATCGGGATGGACTGTTGATCCATATGCCTCAACTCATACTTTCCGAATAAATAATCCCACCTTTATAACCACCCATTTACGCAGTGGCGTTTGATGTAATCAAAGTACCCTTCTGGTATAAGTGATTTACATGATCTCATGGTCGAAGGACTAGGTAACTATGTATCGAAAGCTTATAGCAAATGAACTTAATGACGTGATCTTATGCTACGCTTAATTGGGTGTGTCCATTACATCATTCACATAATGATATAACCTTGTTATTAATAACATCCAATGTTCATGATCATGAAACTATGATCATCTATTAATCAACAGGCTAGTTATACAAGAGGCTTACTAGGGACTCCTTGTTGTTTACATAACACACATGTATCAATGTTTCAGTTAATACAATTATAGCATGGTATATAAACATTTATCATAAATACAAAGATATATAATAACCACTTTATTATTGCCTCTTGGGCATATCTCCAACACTTGCGTGGTGGCCGCACACTCCCTCATGCATGTCTTTTAATATAACTCGCCCTTCTTCGGGTGTGATGCACCTCTGCAGTACTCATGAGATGCTCCTTTTGTATAACTCTCCCTTGACCACGGTGAACGCATTAGATCGTCGAATAACTCGTCGTGCTTCTACCGGATCTTCGGGTATCTCCTTCCTTGTGATGTATGCCACATAAACCTGCATCCATGGAAATTGTATCATCATAACCTCTTCAGGTTCCTCCTCATCTTCCGATGCGTTTGTTTATTCAGCTCCTGGAGCCCCCGAGCCTTCCTTGGCCTTTTCTTTTTTCTTCGGCTACTTCGGCGCTTCCTTCGCCTTAGTTGATCTTTCACTTATCTCGTCCCAGAAAACGCCAGGTGGTATTGGTAAGCATTGCGAGCCGATGTTGGCCAGAACGTCGGCTTCGTCGTTGCTAAATCTGCCGATGTGATTGACTTTGCAACCATCGAAGAGTTTCTCGAGTTCATTGTACACCTCCTTGTATGATATCATGCTATCGTTGACTGCGTCGCACTTGTTCATCAGCTGTTGAGCGACCAACTGGGAGTCGCCGAAGATTTTTAATCGAGTTGCGCCACACGCCTTTGCCATCTTCATCCCGTGTATGAGGGCTTCATATTCTGCCTCATTGTTGGACGCGTTGGGGAACGCCATCCGCAGTATATATTTCATTTTGTCGCCTTGGGGTGATACAAGTATCACGCCTACTCCAGCTCCTTCTAATCTCTTGGACCCGTCAGAGTTCATATGCCAAGTACTCGACAAATCTGGGGGTCCTGTATTTTGTAGTTCCATCCACTCTGCGAAAAAGTCTAGCAGAATCTGCGACTTGATCGCCTTTCTTTTTTCGTACGTGATGTCTCGAGGGGAAAGCTCAATGCCCAAAAGGGAGACACGTCCCGTGGCTTCAGGATTGTTCAGGATGTTCGACAGAGGTGCCTCATTGACTACTATTATCGGGTGTGCCGAAAATAGTGTCGTAACTTTCTTGCTGTTGTGAATACTCCATACACAAGTTTCTGATATTGCGGGTAACTTTGCTTGGATGGTGATAGCACCTCGCTGATGAAGTATACTGGTCTCTGAACTCCATGAATCTTCCCTTCTTCTTCTTGTTCCAACACGAGGACTGTACTGACCACCTGAGGTGTGGCCGCGATATATAACAGGAGGGGTTCTTTTTTTCCTTCGGAGTCACCAACACCGGAGGTGTCGAAATTGTGCGCTTCAGATGCTCAAATGCTTTGTCTGCTTCTTTGTTCCACTCGAAATTTCTCCTTGCTTGATGAGCGCATAGAAGGGAAGCGCTTTTTCTCTTAGCCTGGCGACAAACCTGCTCAAAGATGCGACACGGCTCGTCAGCTGCTGTATCTCCTTGAGCTTGGTTGGTTTCCTCATCGTCATGATGGCCTGTATTTTCTCGAGATCTGCCTCGATTCCTCTGGCTGACACCAAGTACTCCAGAAGTTCTCCCACAGGGACAGTAAAGGAACATTTCGTCGGGTTTAGCTTGAGGCGAAACTTGCCGAGGTTGTCGAAGGTTTCTCTAAGATCATCAATCAAAGATGACCCTTGCTTTGTTGTTATGACGATGTCCTCGATGTATACTTGAACATTCTTGCCAATCTGTGTGGCGAGACACTTCTGCATCATTCTCTGATAGGTAGCTCCCGCGTTTTTCAACCTGAAGGGCATTGTTTTGTAGCAAAACACGCCATAAGGGGTTATAAAAGCTGTTTTGACTTCATCTTCTTCTTTTAGGCGGATCTGGTTGTAACTAGAATACGCGTCCAAGAAGGAAAGACGTTCGCATCCCGCTGTGGAGTCAACAATTTGATCGATCCTCGGGAGGGGAAAGTGATCCTTTGGACAATGTTTACTAAGACACGTGAAGTCGACGCACATGCGGAGGATATCAGTGTTTTTCTTCGGGACCAAAACTAGGTTAGCTACCCATGTGGCCTATGTGTGTAGTTCCTTGATGAAATTTGCTTCTTGAAGTCGATTAATCTCTGATAGCATAGCTTTGCGGTTTGGCTCCAAGAAACGCCGCAAACTTGGATCCAGATTAAGGGGGTGCTCGGCAAGTTCCCTGGGTACTCCTGGCATGTCAGCTGGACACCATGCGAAGATTTCCCAGCGCTAACGGAGGAACTCGACGAGCGTACTTTCCTATGCGCTATCCATGTTTGTTGTGATAGTTGTCGTCTTCTTAGGATCCGTCGGGTGAATCTGCACTTCCTTGGAATTCTTAGAGGTGTCGAAGGTTTGCTCCTTGAGCGGCCTTCCTCCGTTGGGTAGCACGTCGTAGTCGGTGGTGAGTCTAGAAGCTGCATACTCAGCCTGCATCCCGAAAGTTTCGGAAAGCTTATGAAAGTCCTTGTCACATTTATCTGCTAGAGCAAAACTTCCCTTCATTGTGATTGGACCTTTGGGACCAGGAATCCTCCATAGCAAGTATATATAATGCGGTACAACCATGAATCTGGCATACGCGGTTCGACCCAATATAGCGTGATACTGTGATGGAAAATCGATAAGCTCAAACTCCAACTTCTCCCTCCTGTAATTTTCTCGAGTTCCAAATTGCACGTCGAGGTTTATCTTTCCCAAAGGACAGTTCGGCTTCTCTGGTGTGATGCCATGAAAGCGGGTATCTGTTGGAGTCAAATTTGCTAGAGAGATATTCATCTTCCTTAAAGTGTTTGCGTATATGAGATTCATACTGCTCCCTCCATCTATGAATATACGCGAAACCTCGAATCCTGTGATCACTACCGGTAAAATCATGGCTGCTTGTCCTGGTCGTGGTACTTGGGGTGGGTGATCCGCTTGAGTAAATCCTATGTCCTGTCCCGACCAATTGAGGTACTCGATGGTTGGTGGAGGCATCTTCTCTGCCATGTATACCTGTCGCGAAATTACCTTTTGCATCCTATTCGAGGGTCTCCCTTTCTGAATCATCGACACTGCTCCTGTTGTGTCAATGTAAGGACCGTTGTTTGTTGGAGCTACCGCCAATTGCAACTGATGTTGATTTTCACTAGTAATTGCAGGTGGAGGTGGCAGGTGAACCTCACTCCTTGGTCCCCTGTTTGCTACTTGTGCATTTGTATGCTCCACATATCTATGCAGAGCTAGGAATGTTCGGCAGTCCTTCTGAAGGTGCCCAGACTGTCTTTTTCCGTCACTGTCGAGGAAAAAATGCATCTGGCATGGCCCGTTCAGAAGATCTACGGGTGATATATTGTATGGCCTCGGGAACCTTGGCCGATTATTTTGTCTGCTGGAGCTTGGCGCATCTCGATGATCATTGCGCTGGTCGTTACCTCTCTGGTAATCATCCAGATGATTTCCTCCACAGTTTCCTCGGAAGCCAGCCGCCACTTAGCTGGGACTGTCGTAATCTGAGAACTGAAGAGAATATCATCACCTATTTTGGTTGTTGTTTCTGTTGTGATCTTCCTCGGGTGATCTGTGTCTTTTATTATGAACAACATATTCACCATCCGCCCATCGATTCGCTATCTCCATGAGATCTGCTATTGTTCTTGGCCTGGATCTGCCCAAATCCTCGATTAAGTCTCTTCTTCGGATCCCTGCGACAAATGTGTCGATTGCTCTTTCGTCAGATATGTTTTCTGCCGATTTTTTTATGATGTTCCATCGCTGGATGTACATCCTCATTGGTTCATCATACTTCTGTTTGCTGACCCTCAACACTTCTATTGACGCAGGTTTCTTGCACATTGAGCGGAAGTTTTTTTACGAACAAGTCCTCGAAAGTCTCCCAGCTGTCGATGGATCCTTCCGGTAATTTCTTTATCCACGATCTTGCGGCTCCACTGAGGTGAACCTGGATGCTTTGCATGGCAGTTGCTCGAGTTCCACCTGTTAACTTCACCGTTTCCAGGTAATCTACCAGCCAATCCTCTGGGTCTTGCAAACCATCGAACTTTTTGTAATTATCGGGTAACTTAAACCCAGAAGGAACCCGAGTTTTATGGACTCGTCGAGTAAAACAAGGGAGCCCGCACATATCCTCTTCATCAACTTCTGGTGATTGCCGATCACTACTAGGAAATGCACTACCGCCGGCGCCCCAGAAACCCTTACCGCCGGCGTTTTTGCATTCGCCGGCGACCACCTCGCCGGTGGTAATGCCTCATCGCCGGCGCCTTCCAATTCGCCGGTGGTAAGAGCCTTTACCGCTGGCGTTTTACCCTATTCGCCGGGGGTATGTCTTACCGCCGGCGTCTTCCCATTTCGCCGGGGGTATCAGGTCGTAGTGCTGGCGATTTGGAAAACGCCAGGGATACATGAAAATTTCGCCAGTGGTAATATTAACAGGAGAAAAAATAAAAAAACTCGAATTTCACAGTATATACACCAGAATTCATAGCATATACATAGAATATACAGGCAATTACCAGAATGACAGTAAAATAGACATCATTAGCAAGATACACATCATTAGAAAGTCCCGAAATGTCCATAACATGCATGCATGCATCAATAACACAAGTGTCGACCATATGGTTCAACCATCACGACTCGAAGTAGCACGTATTACACAAATACATACAAGTCCAGTCGACGACCTAGCTAAACAACAATGACATAGTAAACTAGAGAGGCGGTAGCGGCAAGCATCATCACGATGAAAGGGGTCCTCCACATCTCCCTCCTCTGTCCCGCTCGAAAGTTGGCGTATCGAGTTTCCGCCTCCTCCAAAGTGGTGTACCCCTTGTAGCTGTTGCCGCTGAAACGGTGGACCTGCCTCCTACAGTCTTCCCAGTCCTCGTAGACTCCAGGAACCCTGCCGTGGTAGACGACATAGTACGTCATCTATGCAAACACACAACAAAGAAATGAAAGTTGTTAGTACATCCATAGAGAGAGATATAACATATAGGTGTGCAAAAGAACAAACATAAAAAATACTTATGTAATTTATGACTAACATTTGCAGGACACAAAAGTTTTTGACTCAAGTCTACTTCGGCGGGAAGGGGCGGATGCCCTCGAGCGTGTTGAATGTTCTCTCGTCACATCCATCTTCTAATCGGCCTTGTATCTCGGAATTAGAAAGTGCGGAGGCATAGTTGAACAAGCCACCATTCATGATGACATCCCTCCAGAGTATTGTGCAAATGGTCCGCTGGATGGCACGGAAGTCGCCTCTCACGTTTTCATCGGTGGTGTCCGCCATGTTCACGAACTTCCCCCGCAGAGCAGATGGCAACAAGAGATCGTTCTGAGACCTTACAACCGCCCTCATCTGTAGGATGGCAAACCATGCCTCCATCCTATTGTCATCCGCCGATTGCTTTAGGCAGGGGAACTTGGTTATGTGGTTGCACACATGGCAACCCTTAACTTTCTTCTCATGCCTGAGTTTGTTGACGCCAACCTCAGCTATGAAGCCGTTGAGGGCTTTATCAAGTGTAGACTTAAGGTCGGTGAAGTCTTTCTCCTTATCAAGCCCGGAGTCGAGATAAGTGACATCGGAATGATACGGGTAAAAGAGGAGGAGGGTGCAATACTTGAAACTGCGCAAAATGGAAATAAACCATCATACTCAGCTATTAAGGAAATTCATGAAAGAATGTAATATAGGGTACTTTAGTAACCAAATACTTACTCGCGGAAATATGGTATGACAAAGCAACTCTTATCCTTGTTTAACACCAAGAAATTCTTGATATAGTTGGCGAGAAACGCTTGTTCGGTCTGGGCGACAGTTGGAGTCATGTAGTAGGGGTCCATGATAGCGATGTGCGTTGTGTTCTCCATGGCGATATCGTGCGCCATGCTGAGCGATATGAGGCGGACCAAGCTTCGGTCTAGCTGTTGCATGTGCAAGAGCCTGAAGATGTCTTCGTACCGAATGAATATCAAGTCCGCAGGGTATGTGTTGACAAAGCCAAAGCCAGTGGGCACCTTGGCGATCAAAATCGGGTACGATGGATTTCTATCTTGAAGAAGTAGCTTCTCCTTTGTTAGAATAGCATCATGCACGCTCCTCATATCCGGCGTCAACTTGTTGACATAGTGTGCCGGCAGCATCGGCTCGCCTAAGTGATGCAACTTCCTCCACGGGGTCGGCAACTTGTCATTAACCACTATCTTGCTTGCCGCAACATCTCCCGACTTCTTCCGCTTCCTGCCCTTCTTCTTACTGCAACTGGCCGGAGCGGCGTTTTGTTTCATACCTTCCGTGGTCGCACCAAGGAGTGTCCTCGGGGTAAGCCCAACTCGGGGCGGAGCGGTGAAGGCGGTAGTGTCCTCCTGCTCGGGCGTTTCTTGTGAAAGGAACAACTTCTTCTTTAGGATATGACCGGCGGGTGGCTTGTAAGGAGAAACCGCGTCGGCGTCGAGCTCGGCGATGAACGTATCAATGGGAGCTTGATCGATGTCCAACGCCTTCTCGTGCTGACTCTCGTGCGGACTATCGGGCTGACTATCGGGCTCAAATTGATCATAAGCCGGTGGAGCACTGGCCCTGCCTTTGCCTGCCGTCAAAGCAGTCGTTGGAGCTGGGACCTTCGCTTGGCTCGGGGCATCCGTTGCATCCTGAGGAGTGACCATGCCATAGCTTGCGTCCGAACCTGAGGCGGTGTTCAGCCGAATTAGGGCTTTCGGCCATAGAAGGATGTGATTCTTGAGGTCCCCGAGAGTGAGCGGGGTTTCCGTTTCCGGGGGTTGATAAGGAGGATGGAGGTCTTGGCATCCCGGTAACGACCGGTTCACGCGAACCCGGCTCAAGCTATCATCCATCCTGACGCAGTGGAAAATCCGCTGTGTTGGCAGGATGACACTGCCGCTCGCTACAGCCTTCAACTTGTTGTCCACATTCAGTAGCAAGGTGCAAGGAGTCGCGTTCGCCTGTGAAAACATGTGTATGTCAGAGAGGGGCGACGACAAAGTAACTAATTTGTAGAGCTTGAGATACTAAATTAATTACCGTGAGGGCGTCGAGCTCGGCTCGCGTTGAAGGACCGAGGCCAGGCGTGCAGGTGACTGAGGGGCTAGTACTGGGCCCCCCCAGGTCCGGCGAATCCTCTCTAGCGCCGACATTGCCGGCGGGTGGAGTCACCAAGTTGGGTGTGCATTGAGCGTGTCTAGTTGGAGGCCGGTTGTCCGAGTTGCTGGCGCCTAGGCTGATAACCGGCATCGGTCCCTTACCGCCGGCGTCGAAGTAATTCTTCATCGACAGCACAAGATCAGGGATGATTTCATTGACCCTGTTGGCCAGCGCGTCATCGACCCTGGTAGCAACCTCGGCACTGACGCGTTGCTGAACCTCGGCACTGACTCGTTGCTGAACCTCGGCACTGACGCGTTGCTCCATGGTTGTTTCCAGGTCGGCCACCTTTTTCAGAAGAGCCTCGTGCTCCCTGTCCTTCTGCGCCTGCCGCGACTCCCTAGTGCTTGAGGGCACGTCCAAGCCATAGTCGGCAAGCTTGCGACCTCCTCCGGCGCCGGGGACACGGTGGGGCTTGTCCAAAAGCGGCCGCGCCTTCACGGTGTTCAGACCCCTGATAAAAGGCGTGTCCCACGGGACTTTGCCAGTCGACGTACGGGACGAGGAGCCAGCTGATTCGGCGGCTGCTTGTTCCGCCAACCGCCGAAGTAACATGAACAATTTTAGAATGTAATGGACTTGGTGAGCAGTATCAAATTAATAAGCTGGTAAATTGCTTACCATCGCTTTCTCTAGTGCCATCACCTTCGCGTCGGCGACCAACTCAACTCCCACCACCACATCAGGTTTCGTGGACACGTTTCCCAGCCAATTCTCGATGGTATCGGGACCTGAGATATGCCCTGAAGAGTGGGTCTTTGTACTTGGCAAAAGGGGGCTCGAGGCCAGCATTTATGTAGGCCTGGTCCTCCTTGTCCCATACCGGCTGCTTGCCTTCGAAGCCACGGCAACCGAGATTGTGGTGACCGATGTTCTTATCCGCCAGCTCCTTCCCCCAGGTCGATTGTCTTTTGGTGTACTCGAGCTCCTCGTTTTCCAAGAATTTATTATACTGCTCCAGCGTCATCCGCGGGAAGTGGCGCTGGATCTCTTCCCAAGTCTCATTGTCACCAAGCATCCCCCTCAGCATGGTTTTATAACCGCTGAGGTTCTTGGAGAACTTAGAGAGGGCTCGTCTGTTCACGATGTTATCCTTGGTATCCTCGTTCCTGTATTCCACAGGGAACTCATACCGTGCGTGCAGCCGCGCAAGGAGTTGGGCCTGCAGATGCTGCTTCTTCTTGGTTCGGAGTTTCGTCTCGTTGACGTCGACGACGTCCCGAAGGATTGCTCCCAGTTGGAGGCCGTACCCCTTCGCCACGTGCTTGGGCTCAGTAGGAATCCCGGTCTTGGCGTCCACCGCGGTGATTATGTCGCGAGTGGTGCCGACCCTGTTTGGGCGCCGCTGCTTCCGTTTCCTCTTGGCCTCGGTAGTAGTATCCGAGCTACCCCCGGCAACGCCACTGTCGGTGGTCTCGTCGGCAGCCCCCCTCTCATCCTCACCATCGTTGTCCATCTCAGCATCCTCCTCCTCCGAGGACTCGTCATCGCTGCCTCGAAGGTCCTCCAGCTGATCCGAGACCATGAGCCTGTAGTGCTCATCCAACTTCCGCTGAGAAGACCCGTCAACGTCTTCGTTGGGGTCTGCAGAAGACGACATCGCTAGCTACGTGCTTCTGCCATGTATTTAGAACTACTATTAGTCAAAGAAAGAAAACAGGTAGTGTTTTAGGAACATGCTAACAAAGGTAGATGTGACAGCATTAGGCAGCATACACATGCAGATGAAGCGGTATCTTATTAAACTATACCAACAAAAAATTCGGCATGACCTTTGCTAAAAAATGGTCATGCCGGAGTGCCAGAAATTCGCCGGAACGGAAGTTAATCGACATTCCGGCGAAACATTGGCACTCAATGTACCTGCAGACACATTTCACACAACTTTTCCTTCCAGACATATCAATATAGCAATGACCTGAGCCTCCAGCATATGCTCATGTGTATCTTTACAGTAAAATAACAAGATTATAGAAGAGCAGCAACTCAGTTCACTGACATAATCTATAGAAGAGCAGCAACTCAGTTCACTGACATAACAAGATTATAGTGCTGCCAAACATGCTACCAATACATGCTCACATCAAAGAAATCAAATACTGGAGGTGTTTGTGGCCTTAAAAACACACAGAATAATTAATCATCTCAGTTGGAAAAGTAAGGTTACTTGTTCACAGCCACAACTAGTATGTCCAAAAAACCCTTAACTAACAACATACATATGTAAAAAGGAGCTTCTGCTAGAAACTAAGCATAAACAAAAAAGGTGCTGACAGAGAAGCATCAAGTAATTTAGTATGAAGCAACTATGTCCATATCAAGCTTATATATTGATGTAAAGCGTTAATAAACAGTGGATTATTCCGTGTGTAGGTTCTATCGTCTTCATCGGGTTCTTCCATCATTGGGTCTCCGACGAGGCCGTCGAAGTCTTGCTCGTCGGCAACTCCATCCATTCCGACGAGGGCCCTTTTTCCTCTCCTTACGACAACACGGCTGGGCCTTGACGGGTCAGTTATGAAGAAGCATTGCTCGACGTGCTTAGCCAATACCCAAGGCTCATTTTGCGCGGTGGGGTTCTTGGTCTTGGATTTGGGGGGCAGTCGCATGGTGGTGACATATGCATCTTCTTTTGTGACGTCCGTAGCCCATCTGACACGAAACATCGGTAGCTTCTCCCCGACGTAGTCGAGCTCCCAGATTTCCTCGATCCTTCCGTAGTACCTTTTCTTCTCTTCACCCATGTACGATTCCATCGTCACGCCCGAGTTCTGATAGTCGCTTTTTTTGTCTCTCTCCTCTGTGGAGAATGTGTAACCGTTGATGTCGTATTTCTGATAAGTCATGAGGTTGGCGGCGGGCCCATAAGACAAGGCCAATATCATTTTGTCTACGTCGCTTGCCATTGGTGGGGGATTGGCATCAATCTGGTCTTTGAACCAGCTCGCGAAAGAGGAGTTGTGCGCTCTAAATACCTCTTGTTCCGTCATCGGCTTGTCAGCCCTGCTCTTGATCATGTTTATGTGCTGATCCACCCAAGGCTCTACCTCGTTCATGTGCTGTAGTGCTACTAAGTGGGCCCTGTTAAAGTCTGTTCTCCTATCATCTTGATCGGCATCGAGTTCCCTCCTGCCAGCGTTGTGGCCTACTCCCTCGAATCTGCCGAGGTGCTTGTTGGCGGGCAATCCAACCGGACGTGGGTCGTCCTCGTTTAAATAATTCTTGCAGAAAGAGATGCACTCCTCGGTGAGAAAGCCCTGGACGATGCTTCCATCCGGATGTGCCCTGTTACGAACGTATCCTTTGATGAAGCCGTTCATTCTTTCTAACGCCATCATGTTGTGAAGGAACGCGGGCCCGAGATCCTCGATATCGTCCACTATATGCACCAGCAGATGGACCATGATGTCAAAGAATGCGGGCGGGAAGTACATCTCCATCTTGCATAGGATGGTGATGATCTCTTCCTGCAGCCTCCCGAGTTTCTTGACGGTTATCGACTTTCGAGTGATGACGTCGAAGACGTTACACAGTCGATCCAGCGTCGCACGAACGTGCGGTTCCATTATCCCTCGGATAGCAACCGGAAGTATCTGCGTCATCATGACATGACAGTCATGAGACTTCATCCCGCTGAAGATTTTTTTCGTCGGGTCCAGCCATCTGCGTATCAGCCCCGCGTAGCCTAGGGGAAATTTGACTTCTAGTAGGCACTTGAAGAATTGTTCGAGCTCATCGGGATTTAGAGTGAAGCAGGAGGGGCGAGGAGTTTCGCGCTGCTTGGCCACCCTTTTGCGTTTGCGACCATCCGTCTCCTCCTCCTCGGTTTCCTGGTCATCCTGGGCGAAATGAAGCTCTTTTCTGATATCAAGGGCCATCAGGTCGTGTCTTGCTTTCGACCCGTCTTTGGTCCTCTCCGGCATGTTGAGCACAGTGCCAAGCAAGCTCTCGCACACGTTCTTCGTGATATGCATGACATCAAGGCTATGAGGCGTACCGAGGATCTTCCAGTACGGCAAGTCCCAAAACACGGACCTCCTTTTCCATACCCCCAAGAGCGGCCCGGGTTCCTTTTTCTTTCTCTTGTCTCCTTTCTTCCGCTTCTGGATCTTTATCTTACCCGCCGGAGGGCAGTCTTTCCAGTTTTTCAACAGAGTATCTATCTCTTCGCCGCTTCTCCTAGGTGGAGGTCCCTCGACCTCATCCTTCCCATTGAACAGGTCTCCACGCTTCCTCCACGGGTCATTCTTGGGAAGCCACATTCGATGCCTCATGTAGACGGTTTTTGAAGACCCGGGATCCTTACCCAGCTGTAAAAACGGCGTATTTTCCATGCACCTCACACATGCCTTGTGTCCGTGGCACACCTGGCACGCGATATATCCGTATCCAAGATAGTCCTGCACCGTTGTCAACGGCGGCTTTCATACGGAAAGTTTCTTGTCCGTAGGCGTCCCAAGTTTCTCGTCCCTTCCTCCCACAGAGTGACTAGCTCCTCCTTCAATAGCTCCAGATACAGGTTGATATCGCTCCCGGCTGCGTCGGCCCTTGGATTAGCATACTCATGTGTATGTACTTCTTCTTCGTGCATAGCCATGGAGGGAGGTTGTACATCCATACAAACACGGCCCAGGTGCTGAGCTTGCTGCTTTGGTTCCCAAACGGATTGAGTCCGTCGGTGCTCGCACCCAACCTCGATGTTCCTTGGTTCTTTCCCGAATTCTTCGTAATACTCATCGTCTAATGTTTTCCACCGGCTTGCATCCGAAGGGTGTGTTAGCACTGGGTTTTCAACCCGTTCCACATCACGCATCACCGCCTCCTTTCTTTCCGCGTGCCAGCGCATGAGCTTTGCTTCCTTGGGGTCCACGAAGTACCGCTGCAGACGGGGCGTCAGCGGGAAGTACCACACAACTTTTCGAGGAGATTTTTTTGTCCCTCTCTTGTATCGAGATTCGCCACACTGTGGGCATGTATCGAGATTGGCATGCTCGTTCCGATATATTACGCAGTCACTGATGCATGCGTGGTATTTCTGGTGCGGTAAATCGAGAGGGCACACGATTTTCTTGGCCTCCTGTAGGCTACCGGCACACGTGTTATCTTTAGGAAAGTGGATCTTCAAGTATCCGAAGATTTCGTCCACGCTTGTGTCCGTCCATTTGTGCTTTGCCTTCATCTCCATAATATCGAGAGCGTATCTCAGACGGCTCTCCTCCGTCCCACGAGCTGCATCGTACAACGGAGTTCTCGAGTCTACCTCGAGTTGATCCAGCTTAGCCTTCCGTCTACCAGCGATTTTGGGGTCGGTCGATGTGTTACTGAGAAGAAGTTCTTGAACATGACGGTCCTGCACGGCCGCGGTTAGCGGGGTATTTCTACTCATGTCCTCGTCGGCCGCATGCTCTTCCCGGCCTTCTTGATCACCATCAACGTGTGCGCCATCCTCTTCAACCTCGTCTCCATTGTCGTGTGGGGCATCCTCTCCATCACCTTCGTTATCATCATCTCCACCATCATCATCTCCATCACCATCGATATCATCATCTCCATCATCACTCATCCACTGAGTATGCCCCTCCATGAAACTATACCTGAGCAGGTGTTGATTCACTATGCCTGAGAAGGGGTCAAACAACGATCCTAGCTTGCATCTTCGACAAGGACACATGATATCCTTTCGCTTTTTCGATACATGTCGGCCGTCGCGTTCCACGTATCTATCCACGACGCTTTCCCTCATCGCGATGACCATCGCCGCCTACAAGACAAGATAATTGATTACACCGCCGTCTCGGTTTTCACGGAAAAAATTCGGCATGACCTTTGCTAAATATTGTCATGCTGGAGTTCCAAAATTCGCCGGAACGGAAGTTAATCAACATTCCGGCAAAACATTGGCAACTCAATGTTCCTGCACACGTCAACAAATGCAAAACAATGCATTTACATATATGGAACCGCATCTTTTGCCATCACTAGTGACATAACCGTGAATTTTCACCAACTCATGAACATTCCACTCATTAGCTATATACCTATTAGTTGACGCGACGTCCAAAAGCACCGGAGAGACGCCACACGTCGACTTTTATGCTCGAGAGATCTAGAGATCTAGAAATAGCTAGATCTAGTGGAAAAGGTGGTGGGAGGAGATAGATCTAGATCTAGATCATGCAAATCATGCTAGAGGGGCTAGGTAGTGCATGATTTGCTCAAATACATCATATTTTGTTGGTTGAAATAGCTAAAATGGGTGGGGGAATGAGATAACAAGTGCTTGGGTTGATTTTTCATCACATATGAGTGAGTGAGGGTGGTGGTAGGTGGCTGGTCGGGCTAGCTAATTAAATGGCCAAGCCCAGGTTACCGCCGGCGCCAACATGCGCGTTTGCCAGCGGTAGGGCCCATTACCGCCGGCACCTACGGCCCACAAACGCCGGCGGTAAGTGCAGGATGGGTGGCCCACCCAGCCACTTGTTACCCCCGGCATTTACGTTCTCGGGTTCGCCGGCGGTACAACCCGCTACCCCCGGCGGTTTGGGCATAAAACGCCGGCGGTAAGGGCAGGCTGGGTGGCCCGCCGAGCCACTCATTACCCCCGGCATTTCCATTTTCGTGTTCGCCGGCGGTAAAGCCCTCACCCCCGGCGCCTTGCGTTCAGCTCGCCGGCGGTAGGGTTAGGCCACCCTGCAAGGTCTTACCGCCGGCATTTTCAAACCGTACTCGCCGGCGGTAAGGAGTGCTGCTATAAGGCTTTCCCTAGTAGTGGATGTTCCCTTCTCTCCTTCCATGCTCTATCAACTCGAGCTTGTATCGTCCTATCTCTTGGGTCCCCCGCTCGAGGAGGATCTCACGCTGCCGAAGTAGGTTGAGGATTATTTTGCCTTAATGCGCTCTCGGGTTGCGGTGCACTCGCTCCTTGTATCGTTGTCCCCATGACTCCAATCCTGCCATGGCCATATTATACAATGCTTCCCTAGGATCTCCTGCAGGTGGCTTAGATGCTAGTATGAAAGCATGTGTCGCCATATATCCTGCTTCCAGTGTTTTGGGGATGATGTGCCCTCTTGAATCTACCGACATAAAGGACATGTCGAGGTTCTGTATCAGATTCTCTCTTTCGTGCTCAGGCACATTAGCTAGCCGAGATCTTCCCCTCGCACATGTTGCTCGGTGACTATCTCCCGAGGTTCTTGAGTGTTGGCTCAGGTTGGCTCTGCGCCTACTCGACGCTGAGGCTGCATCTTTTCTCTGCTCCAGTACAACTTTCTCTTTTTCTATCTCCCTTCTGGCATGAGCGAGTCTATATTGATACGCTTGCAGCTCTTGTAATGTAGCTCTAGTGGTCATCGGCTCAGTGCCATTCATGGCGCTTGCTGCTCTGTCCCAGGCTACCTGCGAAAGTTGTAATCTCTCCCGCGGTGTGGGCCCGACGTATTTATTTCCCAATCCTCGAGTGAGATCAGCGGGATCGATGTATGGATTTCCCAAATCATCGAAAGACTCTGATGTTTCATGCTCCTGGCAACTTGAGTCACCAATTGCACAGACTTGATGATATATTATCATTGTGTTTTCATCTTCAGGGTCGGTGACACCGTCGTAACAATCGGCGAAGACCTCCGGAATAGAAGTAGATCTGTCGAGCCGAAGCTGTCGATGCTCTCTGAGTCGCTGTCCAGATTGGAATCCGTGAATGACCTGAAAGACATGTCACCGAGCAGATCGGCGAGTTCTCCACCGGTGGAGTGCTTGACGTAGCTTGCCGATGAAGTCTCCTCGTCGCCTGACTCGATTGATGCTGTGGATCCCGAAAAATCGGAATCGGTCGCTAACGGTCCCGAAAAATTCAGTGCCGCCAGGCGATGCGATCCTTCTTTCCCGACGCGGAAATGGAAGCTCCTGAACGTCATCTCCATCGACTCCTCCAGATCGGCATATGCATGCAAACAGGTGGGAGGGTGAGGAACAAAATCGATGAGATCAGGTTTGACCTATTTACCTCCATCCATCGCGTTGCTTGCTACTGGTGATGTTGAACGTGCCATCGAGATCAGCTCCTTGTCGCCCCCAATTCCCACAGATGGCGCCAATTGACATGGTATTAACTTGTCAATGCCTACAAGTTGTAGACTAGGATTTCGCGGAAAGTAGAGGGCAAGTAGATCTCGAAGGTTTCAGCCGAAAAGGTGCTCGGCTATGAAAAACTAGGGTGTGTGTTGACCATGATTCAATCCTTTCTTTCTTCCTCGGCTCCCCTTTATATAGGAGGTGGAGCTGAGGCTTTCGTATCGTACAAGTTTACAATGTTCGGAAGGTTTTCACGAGTCCTCCTCGTATTACATCAAGACTTTCTAATATATCTATTTTCCATATCAACGCTTATTGAGCTTCCGATCTTCATAAACTTCGAGTCGTGGACCTTCAGTTATCCCCGGGTACCTTATTCGGTAGGCCCATCTGGGATGCCTATGTCACTTGGTTTCTTGCACAAACTTCTCATGTAGATATATATATTGATTCTAGACCACACATGCCTTCTGATTTAGTTAATATATGACATGTTTAGTTTTATTTGTCAATTTTATGGTCAATTGTATGCTCCCGTTACGTCTCATATATGGTGTGGTAGCTCCAATTTGTTGTGTCTTATAAATCAATATACTACTTTTATTCCTTGTGTATATTTCTATGCTACTTTTTTTTTACTTCAATCATTGTTTGGTATGTGCTTCTTTTATTGTGGTCATTTTGTTTCAACCACTACAAGTGTTTTCTTTAATGGTTACCAGTGTATTCTTTTATTGATACCTTTTGTATAGAGATTGTGTTCAACACCATAAATTCCAAATGGAAGATGAGCTACATGTAGCCTTTTATTTTCAAAAAATAAAATATTATCTTTAGAAGTTTCAGAAAAAATAGAAAAACATTTCTAGACATGTCCAATGATGTATAATATAAATATGAAAATATTAATACGAACTACTTTGTATTTAAGCTATATAAAAAGTGGATCAGAGTATACCAAAATTTTCATATTTTAAAACTATTAAATTCATCAGATTTTATCAATTTTGTGTAGTCTAAAACATAAAGAATTTTACATAAATTTTTGCATACTAGTAGGATACATCCTTAACTACATCCAAACCTTTTATATTCCCGACCTCTATTTCTCCACACTCTGTTTTAACCATGCTTCTTTGTTTTCAACACAGTACCAAACACCACATTGTTGGTGAATACCATGTCAAGGATAGAAAGTTTGGCATGCATAAAGCTCATCCAAGGGCATTTAGGGCCTTATTGGTAGGTTGCACCCATTTTGGTACTCTCGATGGGGAGGGCCCTGGGGGGCCATGTCCTGTCTGAAACATGATTTGGGTCGTGTTCTTAATTTTGTCTGGTTTCTTACCATAGAGTTTATTTTGGGCTTCCGGGAGATATTCTTTGGTTGACTGCCTTAGCTCCGTTGGATACAACAGTGTGTGTCTTATTATCCTTGCTAGTGAGTTGCATTTACCTCTTCTCAACATGGTGATAGACTTACCTCCCACACCAACCATACGATACATACATTAAGTACTCGAATCTATTCACCACGAGCGTTGAAACACAAAATTTACAATAAAAGAGTTGTGGGAATTGACAAGATGAAGCTAAACCTCAAATGAAAGTTCAAACAATTAACTATGTGCAATCAACTTAACGAATTCATCCAAAAATGGTATAAACATGATCACGAAGTGGAGAAGCTACACTCAACGAAATTCGGAATCGATTGCCGAAATGGAATCACATCGTGGAAGCACATGTTTATCATGTTTACCTCGCCATGAATCAAAGCACGACACCATAGATAAGAAGAGAAGAGATGACAGTGATTATCTACATACAGACGTTGGGAGGTTAAGAACTCAGATGTACTTATTTTTGACGAGTGGAACAAAAAACTTATAACACGAGAGTTGTGCGAAATGGCGAGGTGAACCTGATCCCCAAAGGAAATTTAACTATTGACCGTGCACGATCAATTTGATGAAACTCACTAAAATAAGCTCCAAACATAAACATGAAATTGAAGATTTACGCTAACGAAACTAAACCGATTAATAGAATGGAACCATATCATGGAGACGCATCTTTTTTATGTAGAGCTTATCTTGAATCGAGACATAACTAACCCCTTACATGCTCACCTACAGAGGTTGTGTCAGTGGAGTTACCCGTGTTGATTGTTCGCTCTCGTTTGGGCTTGACTCCACATAAGTTCGTGCGGGCCACAACAGCGGAGGGGACCAACTATATCAAACATGTCCTTAGATTCATTAATCTTGCTAGGTGGAAGTGAAAATAGTGATGTTCTAATAGTGGTTACTTTGTTCAATTGTGTAGCAAGTTGTAATTACGTTGTGATAGGCATCTGGTGAATGTGTTTACGTGCTTTCTGTCAGGCAAATATTTTAGCCACCTAGGAATTTACTTTTATGAGAATCGGTATGTGGTTGAATGGTTAGTAATGTAGTGACACCCCCGGGCCACCAGGTATCAAACCGCATGTTTGAAATTTGGTACGGTGGGAGGGGACATTCCTTGTTGAAGATATGCCCAAGAGGCAATAATAAAAGTGGTTATTATATATCTTTGTGTTTATGATAAATGTTTATATATCATGCTATAATTGTATTAACCGAAACATTGATACATGTATGTTATGTAAACAACAATGAGTCCCTAGTAAGCCTCTTAACTAGATTGTTGATTAATAGATGATTATAGTTTCATAATCATGAACATTGGATGTTATTAATAACAAGGTTATGTCATTATATGAATGATGTAATGGACACACCCAATTAAGCGTAGCATAAGATCACGTTATTAATTTATTTGCTATAAGCTTTCATTACATAGTTACCTAGTCCTTTCGACCATGAGATCATGTAAATCACTTATACCGGAAAGGTACTTTGATTGCATCAAACGCCACTGCGTAAATGGGTGGTTATAAAGGTGGGATTAAGTATCCGGAAAGTATGAGTTGACGCATATGGATCAACAGTGGGATTTGTCCATCCCGATGACGGATAGATATACTCTGGGCCCTCTCGATGGAATGTCGTCTAAATAGCTTGCAAGCATATGAATAAGTTCATAAGAGACCACATACCACGGTACGAGTAAAGAGTACTTGTCAGGAGACGAGGTTGAACAAGGTATAGAGAGATACCGATGATCAAACCTCGGACAAGTAAAATATCGCGTGACAAAGGGAATTGGTATCGTATGTGAATGGTTCATTCGATCACTAAGTCATCGTTGAATATGTGGGAGCCATTATGGATCTCCAGATCCCGCTATTGGTTATTGGTCGGAGAGAAGTCTCAACCATGTCCACATAGTTCGCGAACCGTAGGGTGACACACTTAAGGTTTGATGTTGTAATAGTAGAACTTGAATATTGAATGGAGTTCGAAGTTTTGTTCGGAGTCTCGGATGGGATCCCGGACATCACGAGGAGTTCCGGAATGGTCCGGAAAATAAGAATCATATATAGGAAGTCATTTTATAAGTTTGAAAATGATCCGGTGAATTTATGGAAGGTTCTAGAAGGTTCTAGAAAAGTCCGGAAGAATTCACTTTGGAAGGCGGAGTCCCGGTGGGACTCCACCACCCATGGCCGGCCAACCCTAGAGGGGTGGAGTCCCAAGTGGACTCCACCAAGGGGGCCGGCCACCCCCCTCATGGAAGGGTGGGAATCCCACTTGAGGTGGGAGTCCCACCTTGGGTAGGTTTCCCTACAACATGGAAGGTTTTGGGTTGGGGTCTTATTCGAAGACTTGTAGTCCAACACTTGGGGGTTCCACCTATATAATGAGAGGCCAAGGGGAGGGGGCCGGCTAACACAAGCCAATAGCTTGGCCGCACCCCATAGAGGCCGGCCACCCCCTCTCCCCAAACCCTAGCCGCCCCACTCCTCCCCCTCTCCCGCAACGCTTAGCGAAGCTTCGGCGGAGATCTCCATCGCCACCGCCACCACGCCGTCGTGCTGCCGGATTCAAGGAGGAGCTATTACTTCTGCTGCCCGCTGGAACAGGGAGAAGGACGTCATCTTCATCAACACCGAACGTGTGACCGAGTACGGAGGTGCTGCCCGATTGTGGCACCGTCAAGATCTTCTATGCGCTTTTGAAAGCGGCAAGTGATCGTCTACCGCAGCAACAAGATCCTCATCTTGTAGGCTTTGGAAATCTTCAAGGGTGAGTCTCGTTCATCCCCTCGTTGCTTCCGTCTTCTAGATTGCATCTTGGCTTGGATTGCGTTCTCGCGGTAGGAAAATTTTTGTTTTCTATGCAACGAATCACTACAGTGGTATCAGAGCCGTTTCTATGCATAGATGGTTGCACGAGTAGAACACAATGGTTTTGTGGGTGTTGATGCTTATGTTGTCTTTAGTTTGAGTACTTTGCATCTTTGTGGCATAGTGGGATGAAGCGGCTCGGGCTAACTTTACATGACCGCGTTCATGAGATTTGCTCCACGCTCGACATGCAACTATTGCATAAGTGGCTTTGCGGGTGTCTGTCTCTCCTACTATAGTGAAGATTCAATTTACTCTTCTATTGACAACACTAGTATCACCGTTGTGGTTCATGTTCGTAGGTAGATTAGATCTCACTCGAAAACCCTAAACCACGTAAAATATGCAAACCAAATTAGAGACGTCTAACTTGTTTTTGCAGGGTTTGGTGATGTGATATGGCCATAATGTGATGATGAATATGTATGAGATGATCATTATTGTATTGTGGCAACCGGCAGGAGCCTTATGGTTGTCTTTAAATTTCATGTTGAGTAGTATTTCAAAATAGTTGTAATAGTTGCTACATGGGAGAACAATCATGAAGACGGCGCCATTGACCTTGACGCTACGCCGACGATGATGGAGATCATGCCCATTGATGATGGAGATCATGTCCGTACTTTGGAGATGAAGATCAAAGGCGCAAAGACAAAAGGGCCATATCATATCACATATGAACTGCATGTGATGTTAATCCCTTTTATGCATCTTATTTTGCTTAGATCGTGACGGTAGCATTATAAGATGATCCCTCTCACTAAAATATCAAGATAATAAAGTGTTCATCCTTAGTAGCACCGTTATTAACACTTGTCGTTTCGAAACATCTCGTGATGATCGGGTATGATAGATTCAACAAGTGTATACAACGGGTGCAAGCCAGTTTTGCACACGCGGATACTAAGGTTGCCTTGACGAGACTAGCATGTACAGACATGGTCTCGGAACACGTGATACCGAAAGGTAGAGCATGAATCATATGATTGATATGATGAACACTTTGAGTGTTCGCCATTGAAATTACATCTTGTCTCGTGATGATCGAACTTGGTGTGGTGGATTTGGTTCGTGTGATCACTAAGACAATTCGAGGGATATTGTTTTGAGTGGCAGTTCACCTAGTTTTAAATTTTGTTAAATTAAAATTTGAACTCAATTTGTCATAAACATTAGTCTAAACTATTGCAAATATATGATTGTAGATATGGCGTCCCCAATCAATTTTAACCAGTTCCTAGAGAAAGAAAAGATTAAGAGCAACGGTAGCAACTTCACCGACTGGTTCCATCATGTGAGGATTTTCCTCGCTGGTGGAAACCTGCAATATGTGCTTGATGCACCGCTAGGTGACCCTCCTGCAGAAACTGAAACCGATGAAGTAAAGAATGTTTACGAGACTCGGAAAACTCGGTACTCTCAAGTTCAGTGTGCCATCCTATGCAGTCTGGAAGCCGATCTTCAAAAACGTTTTGAGCACCACGATCCTCATAAGTTGGTCAATGAGCTGAAAGCTATCTTTGAGACTCATGCGGCCGTGGAATGCTATGAAGCATTGAAACACTTCTTCAGCTGCATGATGGAAGAAGGCAGCTCCGTTAGAGCACATGCTCGCCATGACCGGGCATGCGAAGAAACTCAGTGATCTAGGAATAGTGATTTCTAACAGACTGGGGATTAATCGTGTCCTTCAATCACTGCCACCTAGTTACAAGAACTTTGTGATGAACTACAATATGTAGAACATGAACAAAGAGTTACCTGAACTCTTCGCCATGCTAAAATCTGCTGAGATTGAGATCAAGAAAGAGCACCAAGTGTTGATGGTCAACAAGACCACTAGTTTCAAGAAACAGGACAAGTCCAAAGGCAAATTCAAGAAGGGTGGCAAGAAAGCTGCCACACCTCATGTGAAACCTAAGACTGGCCCTAAGCCTGATGTTGAGTGCTATTACTGCAAGGAGAAGGGACACTGGAAGCGTAATTGCTCCAAGTATTTGGCTGATCTGAACAGCGGCCTTGTCAAGAAGAAGAAAGAAGGTATATCTGATATACATGTTATAGATGTTTATCTTACTGGTTCTCGTACTATTACCTGGGTATTTGATACTGGTTCGGTTGCTCATATTTGTAACTCGAAACAGGAACTAAAGAATAAACGAAGACTATTGAAGGATGAAGTGATGATGCACGTTGGAAACAGATCCAAGGTCAATGTGATCGCAGTCGGCACACTTCCTCTACATCTACCTTCGGGATTAGTTTTAAACCTCCATAATTGTTATTTTGTACCTGCGTTGAGCATGAACATTATATCTGGATCTTGTTTAATGCAAGACGGTTATTCATTCAAGTCTGAGAATAAAGGTTGTTCTATTTTTATGAATAATATCTTTTATGGTCGAGCACCTGAAAAGAATGGTTTATTTCTATTAGATCTCGATAGTAGTAATATACATATTAATAACATTGATGCTAAGCGAATTAAATTGAATGATAATTCTACTTATATGTGGCACTGTCGTCTTGGTCATATTGGAGTGAAACGCATGAAGAAACTCCATATCGATGGATTACTAGAATCACTTGACTTTGAGTCACTTGATAGATGCGAAGCATGTCTAATGGGAAAAATGACTAAGACTCCATTCTCTGGTATTATAGAGCGAGCTACAGACTTATTGGAAATCATACATACTGATGTGTGCGGACCAATGAGTGTAGCCTCGCGCGGTGGTTATCGTTATGTTCTAACCTTCACAGATGATATGAGTAGATATGGGTATATCTATTTCATGAAACATAAATCCGAAACTTTCGAGAAGTTTAAGGAATTCCAAAGTGAAGTAGAAAATCAACGTAACAAGAAGATTAAATTTCTACGATCTCATCGCGGAGGTGAATATATGAGTTATGAGTTTGGCATGCATTTAAAGAAATGCGGAATACTTTCACAATTGACTCCGCCGGGAACACCACAACGAAACGGTGTGTCCGAACATCGTAATCGAACTCTCTTAGATATGGTTCGTTCTATGATGTCTCTTACTGATTTGCCATTATCATTTTGGAGTTATGCATTAGAGACAACTGCATTCACTTTAAATAGGACACCATCTAAATCCGTTGAAACGACACCGTATGAATTATGGTTTAATAAGAAACCTAAGCTGTCGTTCCTTAAAGTTTGGGGTTGCGAAGCCTATGTAAAAAAGTTACAACCAGACAAGCTAGAACCCAAAGCGGAGAAATGCGTCTTCATAGGATACCCTAAGGAAACTATAGGGTACACTTTCTATCACAGATCCGAAGGCAAGATCTTTGTTGCTAAGAACGGAAGCTTTCTTGAGAAAGAATTTCTCACTAAAGAAGTGACTGGAAGAAAAGTAGAACTCGACGAGATCACCGAATCTTCACTCGTTGATCAGAGTAGCGCAGTACCGGAAGTTGTTCCTGTGCCGCCTACACCGGCAACAGAGGAAGCTAATGATAATGATCATGAAACTTCAAATGAGATAGCTACTGAACCTCGCAGATCGACAAGGGAACGTGCCACTCCTGATTGGTATGATCCTTGTCTAAATGTCATGATTGTGGACAACAATGATGAAGACCCTGCGACGTATGAAGAAGCGATGATGAGCCCAGATTCCAACAAATGGCAAGAAGCCATGAAATCCGAAATGGGATCCATGTATGATAACAAATTGTGGACTTTGGTAGACTTACCTGATAGCCGCAAGGCTGTCGAGAATAAATGGATCTTCAAGAGAAAAACAGATGCTGATGGTAATATTACTGTCTATAAAGCTCGACTTGTCGCAAAGGGTTTCCGACAAATTCAAGGTGTTGACTACGATGAGACTTTCTCACCTGTAGCGAAGCTAAAATCTGCGAGGATTTTGTTAGCAATAGCTGCATTTTTTGATTATGAGATTTGGCAGATGGATGTCAAAACGGTGTTCCTTAATGGAGACATTGAAGAAGAGTTGTATATGGTACAACCCAAAGGTTTTGTCGATCTTAAAAATGCTGACAATGTATGCAAACTTCAGTGTTCAATTTATGGACTGAAGCAAGCATCGAGAAGTTGGAACCGACGCTTTGATAAGGTGATCAAAGACTTCGGGTTTATACAGTGTCATGGAGAGGCCTGTATTTACAAGAAAGTGAGTGAGAGCTCTGTAGCGTTCCTGATATTATATGTAGATGACATATTATTGATTGGGAATGATATAGAACTATTAAGCAGTGTAAAAGGTTATTTGAATAATAGTTTTTCAATGAAATACCTTGGTGAAGCATCGTATATATTAGACATCAAGATTTATAGAGATAGATCAAGAAGTCTAATAGGGCTATCACAGAGTACATACCTGGACAAGATTCTAAAGAAGTTTAGAATGGACGAAAGTAAGAAAGGGTTCTTACCTTTGTTACCAGGCAAGGTCTTGAGTAAGACTCAAGGTCCGGCTACGGCAGAAGAAAGAGAAAGGATGAGTAAGATCCCCTATGCCTCGGCAGTAGGCTCTATTATGTATGCCATGCTATGTACTAGACCGGATATAGCACATGTTGTTAGTTTGACTAGCAGATATCAAAGTGATCCAGGAATGGAACACTGGACAGCGGTCAAGAATATCCTGAAGTACTTGAAAAGAACTAAGGATATGTTTCTTTGTTATGGAGGTGACCAAGAGCTCGTTGTAACCAGTTACACCGATGCAAGTTGGAACACTGATCCTGATGACTCTAAGTCTCAGTCTAGGTACGTGTTTATATTGAATGGTGCTGCAGTAAGCTGGTCAAGCTCGAAGCAGTGCATGGTGGCGAAGTCTTCAACAGAATCGGAGTACATAGCGGCTTCAGAGGCTTCATCAGAAGCGGTATGGATGAAGAGGTTCATTGTAGAGCTCGGTGTGGTTCCTAGTGCATTGGACCCACTAGTCATCTACTGTGACAACATGGGTGCCATCGCCAATGCACAAGAACCGAGGTCACACAAGAGGCTGAAGCATATCAAGCTGCGTTATCATTCGATTCGCGAGTACATCGAAGATGGAGAAGTAAAGATTTGCAAAGTACACACTGATCTGAATGTAGCAGATCCGTTGACTAAAGCTCTCCCTAGGGCAAAGCATGACCAACACCAGAATGCCATGGGTGTTACGTACCTTACAATGTAATCCAGATTATTGACTCTAGTGCAAGTGGGAGACTGTTGGAGATATGCCCAAGAGGCAATAATAAAAGTGGTTATTATATATCTTTGTGTTTATGATAAATGTTTATATATCATGCTATAATTGTATTAACTGAAACATTGATACATGTGTGTTATGTAAACAACAATGAGTCCCTAGTAAGCCTCTTAACTAGCTTGTTGATTAATAGATGATTATAGTTTCATAATCATGAACATTGTATGTTATTAATAACAAGGTTATGTCATTATATGAATGATGTAATGGACAGACACAATTAAGCGTAGCATAAGATCACGTCATTAAGTTATTTGCTATAAGCTTTCATTACATAGTTACCTAGTCCTTTCGACCATGAGATCATGTAAATCACTTATACCGGAAAGGTACTTTGATTGCATCAAACGCCACTGCGTAAATGGGTGGTTATAAAGGTGGGATTAAGTATCCGGAAAGTATGAGTTGATGCATATGGATCAATAGTGGGATTTGTCCATCCCGATGACGGATAGATATACTCTGGGCCCTCTCGGTGGAATGTCGTCTAAATAGCTTGCAAGCATATGAATAAGTTCATAAGAGACCACATACCACGGTACGAGTAAAGAGTACTTGTCAGGAGACGAGGTTGAACAAGGTATAGAGAGATACCGATGATCAAACCTCGGACAAGTAAAATATCGCGTGACAAAGGGAATTGGTATCGTATGTGAATGGTTCATTCGATCACTAAGTCATCGTTGAATATGTGGGATCCATTATGGATCTCCAGATCCCGCTATTGGTTATTTGTCGGAGAGAAGTCTCAACCATGTCCACATAGTTCGCGAACCGTAGGGTGACACACTTAAGGTTTGATGTTGTAATAGTAGAACTTGAATATGGAATGGAGTTCGAAGTTTTGTTCGGAGTCTCGGATGGGATCTCGGACATCACGAGGAGTTCCGGAATGGTCCGGAAAATAAGATTCATATATAGGAAGTCATTTAATAAGTTTGAAAATGATCCGGTGAATTTATGGAAGGTTCTAGAAGGTTCTAGAAAAGTCCGGAAGAATTCACTTTGGAAGGCGGAGTCCCGGTGGGACTCCACCACCCATGGCCAGCCAACCCTAGAGGGGTGGAGTCCCAAGTGGACTCCACCAAGGGGGCCGGCCACCCCCCTCATGGAAGGGTGGGAATCCCACTTGAGGTGGGAGTCCCACCTTGGGTAGGTTTCCCTACAACATGGAAGGTTTTGGGTTGGGGTCTTATTCGAAGACTTGTAGTCCAACACTTGGGGGTTCCACCTATATAATGAGAGGCCAAGGGGAGGGGGCCGGCTAACACAAGCCAATAGCTTGGCCGCACCCCATAGAGGCCGGCCACCCCCTCTCCCCAAACCCTAGCCGCCCCACTCCTCCCCCTCTCCCGCAACGCTTAGCGAAGCTTCGCCGGAGATCTCCATCGCCACCGCCACCACGCCGTCGTGCTGCCGGATTCAAGGAGGAGCTATTACTTCCGCTGCCCGCTGGAACAGGGAGAAGGACGTCATCTTCATCAACACCGAACGTGTGACCGAGTACGGAGGTGCTGCCCGATTGTGGCACCGTCAAGATCTTCTATGCGCTTTTGAAAGCGGCAAGTGATCGTCTACCGCAGCAACAAGATCCTCATCTTGTAGGCTTTGGAAATCTTCAAGGGTGAGTCTCGTTCATCCCCTCGTTGCTTCCGTCTTCTAGATTGCATCTTGGCTTGGATTGCGTTCTCGCGGTAGGAAAATTTTTGTTTTCTATGCAACGAATCCCTACATTCCTGTCAATAGCGAGATGTGTCATGACTTCATCAATCTGAAGACCCACTGAATTAGTTTCTTGTATTCAGTTTCTCGGAGGTGCTCACATGGGTGTAGGGTGTGCATCTGTACCTTCTTAGAGTGAATGTATGTACGTATTTATAAACGTTTGAATTTATGATGTGTTGCGTGAAGGAAACATTTGTAAAAAAAACCCAAAAGAAACACAATACAGACGCAGACAGTTTTTCCCGGAAAACTAGGAGCCTCTTGTTAGGCGATTAGGGTTCCAGTGGACGTTGACGGCGCACGTCGATCTCCGGCGTTGGCGATCGTGATTAGAAGCTCCTTCTCGATGGCGTCTGGTGCAGATCGGGCAAGGAGAGGCAAGGGGAATTGTCCCCGCGTTCAGCCCGAGCGCAGATGGAGGAAGCTTTATCGGATCTTACGGAGGAGGAAGTGACTCCGTTTGAGATCAATGATGTTGAAGAGGGTGCGAAACCTAAGCGGAGGCTAGCAGGGAAGGTACTGTACCGCAATATATTCCATATCAATGCCATTGCTAGTGCTTTGCGACCCGCATGGAGTAATCCCAGAGGCTTGGAATTCAGTTCTGTTGGCGAGAACATGTTCTTGGCAGATTTCGAATCTCAGAGAGATCGTGATCGTGTCAAAGATGGGGCGCCATGGCATGTTAGTAAGAATGTTGTGATTTTGGAGGTGTTTGTCGATTGTATAGAACCCTCTGTATTGACGTTTGATAAACTGCAAGTCTGGGCAAGAATCTTAAACTTGCCATTCAATCTGAGGAACGCAAAATGGGGGACGGCCATTGCTAAGCAGCTTGATAAGGAGGCATCCCAGGTTGTGTTTGATCCTGTGGGGGGGGGGGGGGGGGGGTTGCGTGCGAGGGTCACAGTTGATGTGACGAAGCCGCTGAGACGTGGAATCTTGATTAACTCAGCTGCAAGGAAAAGTCAGGACCGTATGAAATTCAGTATGAAAATATTCCTCACTTTTGTTTCTCTTGTGGCCGGTTAGGTCATTCGGATATGTTCTGCCTGAATCCTGGGACTAGAGATGCTGAAGGAAATTGGTCGTTTGGTCCAGGTTTGAGGGCTCTAGACGATAAAAAGAAATCTAATTGTGCTGAAAATTCGTCAAGGGAGCAGTTTGCTAGTCAGAGCAGTAAGAGGGATACTACGTTCTCGAGTTTTGCTGCTGCTGAGTCGGGTCCTGAGGCAACAACTCAGCTGAAAGGAAATGATGGGCGGAAATGTAAGGGAGGTGGTGTACTTAAAGAGTACAGGAAGGTCATTAAGCCACCTGAACAGGAGGATGCTAATGGCAAGCAATTAGTGGTCTATGATCCAAAATTGGGTGCTCATGAGCAAGATGGTAATGGGACTAGTGCCAAGAAAAGTAAGACTCCTACCAACTCTCAAAACTCGCCAAAGGCTGCGATGCAGCGTTGCCCATCCCGATGAGTTGTTTAGGATGGAACGGTCGAGGGCTTGGGAACCATGAGACCGTTCGAGAGCTCCATAGTGTACTGAAGCAAAGCACCCATGTTGCTCTTTGTTATGGAAACAAAGTTGAGCAAAGATCGTTTGGAGGACCTGCGGAGTAGATTGGGATTTGCAGGTTGCTTCACTGTTGGGAGTGATGGCCTTAGTGGCGTAATCGGTTTATTTTGGTCGGCTGAGGTCATAGTCTCGGTGAAAAATGTCAGTTCTGGCCATATCGATGCTATGGTGCAGAATAAAGACCAAAACTCCCCGGAATGGCGGTTTACTAGTTTTTATGGAGCGCCAAGGGTGGAAAATAGAAAACACAGCTAGCGCTTTCTAAGAACTCTGTTTGCATTGCCACATTTGGCCTGGTTATGTATGAGAGATTTTAATGAAACTTTGTACAATCATGAGCATTTTTCCAAGACCGATAGACCAGAGTGGCAGATGAAGAACTTTAGGGAAGTGATTGAGGATTGTCAGCTCCGAGATCTGGGGTGGTCTGGCACAGCCTATAGTTGGGATAATGAGCAATCGGGTGATCAGAATGCATGTCAAGGCAAGGTTGGATCGTGTTTTTGCAAACTCAGCGTTCCTGGCTCTGTTTGAGCATACGCGAGTTAGGCATATTGCTTCGATGGAGTCAGATCATTGTTTTGTTTTGGTTGAGCTTCGTGAACGATTGTCGAATGGCACACATAGTGCTAGAAAGTTTCGGTATGAGAATGTTTGGCAAACACATTTGGACTATGATGAGATTGTTCTACAGCACTGGTCTTGTGGATCAGGTCAGCAGGGACTATTGGGTATTACCGACGCCCTTCAAGGGCTCCAAGCGAAGATGAGTGCATGGGGAGCTAAAGAGTTCGGGTGTTTGGCGCGTATGGTCAGAAACTTGCGGAAGAAGTTGGATCGTTTGCGAGTCGGTTCATTGGGTCAAGGCCCATCTGAGGAGGAAAATGCTGTAGTAAAGAATCTGAAACGAGCCCTCCATCAGGAGGAAATTTGGATGACGCAGTGCTCCCGTGTTCGGTGGTTACGAGAGGGTGATAGGAATACCTCATATTTTCATAAACAAGCTGCTCAAAAGCAGAGAATGAATAAAATTGAGTTTTTGCAACGAGGGGATGGCTCTGTGTGTGAGAATATGGAGGGTACATATGTGGAAATACAAGGCTTTTATTTTGGCCTATTTCAGTCGCAGGGCTTTAGAGCTATGGATGAGCTTCTTGATGTTGTTCAACCTATAGTTTCTCAACAAATGAATGATGGTATGGAGGCACCATGCACAAAGGAGGAGATCAAGAAGGCCTTCTTTCAGATGGCTCCTTCAAAGGCTCCCGGTGTAGATGGCTTCATTGTCGGTTTCTTCCAGAGACATTGGTCTCTTATTAAAGATGATGTGGTGATGGCAGTTCTAGATTTCTTGAATGGTGGGACGTTACCAGTTGGGCTAAATCACACTTCTATTACGCTGATCCCCAAGGTCCCTCATCTGCAGAAAGTTTCCCAATCCAGACCGATCTCCTTGTGTTCCATTTTATTCAAAATCGGAGCCAAGTGTATTGCAAACAAACTTCGTGTCTTCCTAGATGATATTATTGGGGAAGAGCAGAGTGCTTTCGTTCGTGGACGTCTCCTCACAGATAATGTGCTGATTGCTTACGAGAGTGTCCATGCAATGAGAAGGAAGAAGAAAGGTAAAAATTATATGTGTGCTGTTAAGCTTGACATGATGAAAGCGTATGATCGGGTTGAATGGAATTTCCTTGAGGCGATCATGTATAAGCTTGGCTTCAGTGACACCATAGTGAGACTGATTCTGAAGTCCGTGTCTTCTGTCTGTTTTACTGTCCGGGTAAATGGAGAGTTACTGCCATATTTCACTGCTTCTAGAGGGCTCCGACAAGGGGATCCTATTTCCCTATATTTTTTTCACTTATGTGCTCAAGGATTGTGTAAATAGAGATAAAAGTTCCATATTCTTCAGTCAGAATACGCCTGATACGTTTCCAACGTACCGATAATTTCTTATGTTCCATGCTTGTTTTATGACATTACTTGCATGTTTTGTTCACACTTTATGTCATTATTATGCATTTTCTGGAACTAACCTATTGACAAGATGCCGAAGTGCCAGTTCCTGTTTTCTGCTGTTTTTGGTTTCAAAAATCCTAGTAAGGAAATATTCTCGGAATTGGACGAAATCAACGCCCAAAATCTTAAAATTCCACGAAGCTTCCAGAACACCCGAGAGGGACCAGAGGAGGGCCACAGGGCCACCAGACAGTAGGGCGGCGCGGCCCAAGGGGGGGCGCGCCCCCCTATTGTGTGGAGCCACTGCAGCCCTTCCGACTCCGCCTCTTCGCCTATAAGAATCCCCCTGACCTAAATCTTCGATACGAATAAGCCACGGTACGAGAAACCTTCCAGAGCCGCCGCCATCGCGAAGCCAAGATCTGGGGGACAGAAGTCTCTGTTCCGGCACGCCGCCGGGACGGGGAAGTGCCCCCGAACGGCATCTCCATCGACACCACCGCCATCTTCATCACCGCTGTTGTCTCCCATCATGAGGAGGGAGTAGTTCTCCATCGAGGCTAAGGGCTGTACCGGTAGCTATGTGGTTAATCTCTCTCCTATGTACTTCAATACAATGATCTCATGAGCTGCCTTACATGATTGAGATTCATATGAGCTTTGTATCACTATTAATCTATGTGCTACTTTAGTGATGTTATTAAAGTACTCTATTCCTCCTCCATGATCTAATGGTGACAGTGTGTGCATCATGTAGTACTTGGCGTAGTTTATGATTGTGATCTCTTGTAGATTATGAAGTTAACTATTACTATGATAGTATTGATGTGATATATTCCTCCTTTCATAGCCTGATGGTGACAGTGTGCATGCTATGTTAGTACTCGGTATAATTGCGTTGGTCTATCGTGCACTCTAAGGTTATTTAAATATGAACATCGAATGTTGTGGAGCTTGTTAACTCCGGCATTGATGTGCTCTTGTAGCCCTACACAATTAATGGTGTTCATCATCCAACAAGAGAGTGTAGAGTGGTTTTATTATGTGATCAATGTTGAGAGTGTCCACTAGTGAAAGTATGATCCCTAGGCCTTGTTTCCAAATACTGCAATCATCGCTTATTTATTGTTCTACTGCATCTTTACTTCCTGCAATATTACTACCATCAACTGCACGCCAGCAAGCTATTTTCTGGCACCGTTACTACTGCTCATATTTATTCATACCACCTATATTTCACTATCTCTTCGCCGAACTAGTGCACCTATACATCTGACAAGTGTATTAGGTGTGTTGGGGACACAAGAGACTTCTTGTATCGTGATTGCAGGGTTGCTTGAGAGGGATATCTTTGACCTCTTCCTCCCTGAGTTCGATAAACCTTGGGTGATTCACTTAAGGGAAACTTGCTGCTGTTCTACAAACCTCTGCTCTTGGAGGCCCAACACTGTCTACAGGAAAAGAAGCGTGAGTAGACATCAAGCTATTTTCTGGCGCCGTTGCCGGGGAGGAAAGGTAAAAGGCACTCACACTCTGGTCCCAGGTAACTAAGTTATTTTCTGTTGCCGTTGTAAGTGCTCGAAGCTATTTCCTTTAGATCCTGCAATTGCATCTTTTTGTTTCTTGTTTTTATTTCACTAGTTAGGCATAATGGAAAGCAACATGGAGCTTTTTAATCTATTTCCCGAGTTAAGACATGGATGGTTTGATGCGAAAATTAAAAAACCTATGGAACCTTATTTGCATGCTAGTAGCAATGATATTAGTATGAACGCTTTGAACACCATTGTTGCTAATGATATAGAAAGTTCTAAGCTTGGGGAAGCTGGTTTTGATGAGCATGATATTTTTAGTCCCCCAGGCATGGAGGAGAAAATTTTCTTTGATGATACTTTGCCTCTCATTTATGATGATTATAATGATAGTGGTCTTTTGGTGCCACCTACTATGGAGAGTAAATTTTATTATGATTATACTATGCCTCCTACACTTGATGAGAATAATAATGATAGCTACTTTGTTGAATTTACTCCCACTATTACTAATAAAATTGATTATGCTTATGTGGAGAGTAATAATTTTATGCATGAGACTCATGGTAAGAATGCTTTATGTGATAGTTATATTGTTGAGTTTGCTCATGATGCTACTGGATATTATTATGAGAGAGTAAAATATGGTTGTAGAAATTTTCATGTTACTAAAACACCTCTCTATATGCTGAAATTTTTGAAGTTACACTTGTTTTATCTTTCTATGCTTGTTGCATTATGCTTCATGAATTTGTTTATTTACAAGATTCCTTTTCATAGGAAGTGGGTTAGGCTTAAATTTGTTTTGAGTTTGCTTCTTGATGCTCTCTTTTGCTTCAACTCTTATTTCTCGCGAGTGCATCATTAAAATTGCTGAGCCCATCTTAATGGCTATAAAAAAAGCACTTCTTGGGAGATAATCCATGTTTTTATTTCACTACAGCAATTTTTTTTTATATTTGAGTCTTGGAAGTTGTTACTACTGTAGCAACCTCTCCTTATCTTTATTTTATTACATTGTTGTGCCCAGTAAAGTCTTTGATAGTAAGGTTCGTACTAGATTTGGATTACTGCGCAGAAACAGATTTCTGTTTGTCACGAATTTGGGCAGTGTTCTCTGTAGGTAATTCAGAAAAATCTGCCAATTTACGTGAGTGATCCTCAGATATGTACGCAACTTTCATTCAATTTGAGCATTTTCATCTGAGCAAGTTTAGTGCCCCAGAAAAATTCGTTTTTACGGACTGTTCTGTTTTGACAGATTCTGCCTTTTATTTCGCATTGCCTCTTTTCCTGTGTTGGATGGATTTCTTTGTTCCATTAACTTTCAGTAGCCATGGGCAATGTGCAGAAGTGTTAAGAATGATTGTGTCACCTCTGAACATGTGAATTTTTGATTATGCACTAACCCTCTAATGAGTTTGTTTCGAGTTTTGTGTGGAGGAAGTTTTCAAGGGTCAAGAGAGGAGGATGATATATGATTAAGAAGAGTGAAAAGTCTAAGCTTGGGGATACCCCCGTGGTTCATCCCTGCATATTTCAAGAAGACTCAAGCGTCTAAGCTTGGAGATACCCAAGGCATCCCCTTCTTCATCAACAATTTATCAGGTTTCTTCTATTGAAACTATATTTTTATTCCGTCACATCTTATGTACTTTACTTGGAGCGTCTGTGTGTTTTTATTTTCGTTTTTGTTATTTTCATTCTCTGAATAAATGCTTGTGTGGGAGAGAGACACGCTCCGCTGGCTCATATGAACACTGGTGTTCTTAGCTTTTAATGTTCATGGCGAAGGTTGAAACTGCTTCGTTCATTGTTATATGGTTGGAAACAGAAAATACATGTGGTAATTGGTATAATGTCTTGAATAATTTGATACTTGGCAATTGTTGTGTTCATATAGATCATGTTTAAGCTCTTGCATCATGTACTTTGCACCTATTAGTGAAGAAATACTGTAGAGCTTGTTGAAATTTGGTTTGCATGATTGGTCTCTCTAAAGTCTAGATATTTTCTGGTAAGGGTTTGAGCAACAAGGAGGACAGTGTAGAGTCTTATAATGCCTGCAATATGTTCTTATGTAAGTTTTGCTGTACCGGTTCATACTTGTGTTTGCTTCAAACAACCTTGCTAGCCTAAGCCTTGTATTGAGAGGGAATACTTCTCGTGCATCCAAATCCTTGAGCCAATAACTATGCCATTTGTGTCCACCATACCTACCTACTACATGGTATTTCTCCGCCATTCCAAAATAAATTGCTTGAGTGCTACCTTTAAACAATTCAAAATTTATCATCTCTGATTTGTGTCAATGTTTTATAGCTCATGAGGAAGCATGTGGTGTTTATCTTTCAATCTTGTTGGGCAACTTTCACCAATGGACTAGTGGCTTCATCCGCTTATCCAATAATTTTGCAAAAAGAGCTGGCAATGGGATTCCCAGTCCCAAATTAATTAACCTTCATAATTTTACAAAAATAGACACTCCTCCATGGTATGTGATTGTTGGACGGCACCCGATGATTCGGTTAGCCATGGCTTGAGAAAGCAAAGGTGGGGAGGAGTGTGATCTAAATAAAACTAAAATAAAAAGGCACTCCTTCATGGTATGAGATTGTTGGCAGGCACCCGAGGATTCGGTTAGCCATGGTTTGTGAAAGCAAGGTTGGAAGGAGTGCCACCCAAAAATAAAAATGTTTCATGGGAGCCGCTCTTCGAAGGTTTGTCTGGCAAGGGGGTTAGAGTGCCCATTACCATTCGTTGACAACAACAAACACCTCTCAAAACTTTACTTTTATGCTCTCTCTATGTTTTCAAAATGAAAGCTCTAGCACAAATATAGCAATCAATGCTTCCCTCTTCGAAGGGCCATTCTTCTACTTTTATGTTGAGTCAGTTTACCTACCTCTTTCTGTCTTAGAAGCAAACACTTGTGTTAACTGTGCATTGATTCTTACATACTTGCTTATTGCACTTATTATTTTACTTTATGTTGACAATTATCCATGAGATATGTATGTTACAAGTTGAAAGCAACCGCTGAAACTTAATCTTCCTTTGTGTTGCTTCAATGCCTTTATTTAGAATCTATTGCTTTATGAGTTAACTCTTATGCAAGACTTATTGATGCTTGTCTTGAAAGTACTATTCATGAAAAGTCTTTGCTATATGATTCAGTTGTTTAATCATTATCTTTATCATTGCTTTGAATCGCTGCATTCATCTCATATGCTTTACAATAGTATGATCAAGATTATGTTGGTAGCATGTCACTTCAGAAATTATCTTTGTTATCGTTTTCCTACTCGAGGACGAGTAGGAACTAAGCTTGGGGATGCTGATACGTCTCCAATGTATCGATAATTTCTTATGTTCCATGCTTGTTTTATGACATTACTTACATGTTTTGTTCACACTTTATGTCATTATTATGCATTTTCTGAAACTAACCTATTGACAAGATGCCGAAGTGCCAGTTCCTGTTTTCTGCTGTTTTTGGTTTCAGAAATCCTAGTAAGGAAATATTCTCGGAATTGGACGAAATCAACGCCCAGAATCTTAAAATTCCACAAAGCTTCCAGAACACCCGAGAGGGACCAGAGGAGGGCCACATGGCCACCAGACAGTAGGGCGGCGCGGCCCAAGGGGGGGCCCTATTGTGTGCAGCCACTGCAGCCCTTCCGACTCCGCCTCTTCGCCTATAAGAAGCCCCCTGACCTAAATCTTCGATACGAATAAGCCACGGTACGAGAAACCTTCCAGAGCCGCCGCCATCGCGAAGCCAAGATCTGGGGGACAGAAGTCTCTGTTCCGGCACGCCGCCGGGACGGGGAAGTGCCCCCGGAAGGCATCTCCATCGACACCACCGCCATCTTCATCACCGCTGCTGTCTCCCATGATGAGGAGGGAGTAGTTCTCCATCGAGGCTAAGGGCTGTACCGGTAGCTATGTGGTTAATCTCTCTCCTATGTACTTCAATACAATGATCTCATGAGCTTCCTTACATGATTGAGATTCATATGAGCTTTGTATCACTATTAATCTATGTGCTACTTTAGTGATGTTATTAAAGTACTCTATTCCTCCTCCATGATGTAATGGTGACAGTGTGTGCATCATGTAGTACTTGGCGTAGTTTATGATTGTGATCTCTTGTATGATAGTATTGATGTGATCTATTCCTCCTTTCATAGCCTGATGGTGACAGTGTGCATGCTATGTTAGTACTCGGTATAATTGCGTTGGTCTATCGTGCACTCTAAGGTTATTTAAATATGAACATCGAATGTTGTGGAGCTTGTTAACTCCGGCATTGAGGTGCTCTTGTAGCCCTACACATGATATGGTGTTCATCATCCAACAAGAGAGTGTAGAGTGGTTTTATTATGTGATCAATGTTGAGAGTGTCCACTAGTGAAAGTATGATCCCTAGGCCTTGTTTCCAAATACTGCAATCATCGCTTATTTACTGTTCTACTGCATCTTTACTTCCTGCAATATTACTACCATCAACTGCACGCCAGCAAGCTATTTTCTGGCACCGTTACTACTGCTCATATTTATTCATACCACCTGTATTTCACTATCTCTTCGCCGAACTAGTGCACCTATACATCTGACAAGTGTATTAGGTGTGTTGGGGACACAAGAGACTTCTTGTATCGTGATTGCAGGGTTGCTTGAGAGGGATATCTTTGACCTCTTCCTCCCTGAGTTCGATAAACCTTGGGTGATTCACTTAAGGGAAACTTGCTGCTGTTCTACAAACTTCTGCTCTTGGAGGCCCAACACTGTCTACAGGAAAAGAAGCGTGAGTAGACATCAACGCCTCAACATATTAGACAAATTCTGAAGATTTGCCTGGGTATTCCTGTGGAAGCATTCAGTGAAAGGTACCTAGGTTTACCAATAGTGGTTGGTCGTATTACTAGTGGCTCCTTTGATCATATTGCAGAAAGGATCCGTAACAGAATCCAAGGATGTGAAAGAATGATTGCTCGTGCGGGAGAGAGAGGTTTTTCTCAAAACAACTATCCAATCCATCCCTACACATAACATGAGTTGTTTTAAGCTAACAAAAAAGTTTGCAATAATTTGAGGGCTATCATTGGTAAATACTGGTGGAGCATCTCCCTTGATCGGAACTCTCTTCACTGGGTTGCCTGAAATGTTCTTACAAAACCAAAGATTAAGGGAGGAATTGGTTTTAGAGAGCTTGAGCTATTCAACGTGGCAATGCTGGGTAAACATGGATGGCGGTTGATTACCAACCCCAATTCCTTGTGCTGCTAAAAACTAGATACTATCCAGATTGTGGTTGTTGCTGGTCACGAAGCCTTGGAACAAGGGCTTATTAGTCGTATTGGGGATGGCTCCTTTACATCGGTCTGGAATGACAGGTGGATCCCTGGAACCCGGACGATGAAGCCATCGATCCAACTGAGCGATGGAAACGATGTAGAAGAAATCAACTTAGTCGTTGAACTGATTGATCATGACATTGGCTCCTGGAAAATTGATATGGTCAAAAACAACTTCATTGCACCTGAGGCTGATGCCATTCTGAATATCCCCCTTAGGTGTGTTGGTGGGGAGGACTCTTGTGCTTGGTCTCTGGAGAAATCGGGCGTGTATTCTGTAAAAACTGCATATCGTGCTCTTATGAGTTGCAACGAGCAAGCTGCTCTAGACGAAGGGACGATAACTGAGACGTCATCGACAGAAAAACGGATGTCTACTATTCTCTATAAACTACATGTGATGCCGAAGGTACGTGTCTTCTGGTGGAGGGTTCTTCGTGGCATCCTTTCTGTTGAGGCTACTCCTCTGAAGCATCGACATATATCTCAAATGAGCAAATGTAAAATTTGCCTAGCCAATGATGAAGATCTTATGCATGCGCTGATCACATGTGATCATGCACAACGGTTTTGGGTTGAAGCACAAGAATGGCTTGATTTTGCTCTCCCTAGACTTCATCCTCTCACTTGGTCACGGGATATTACATGTGATTCTATGTTTTGGATACAGACCGTGCCAAGATGATTACTACTATGTGCTCTGGAGTTCTCGAAACAGTTGGACACATGATAAGGGTAGCTATGACCCTGTCCAGTCTCTGAAAATGGCTAAGGAAGCTCTTGCAGTCTTGGAGGTTCCGTGGAAGATTGTTGCAACCTTGCCGGGCCATGGATGGCGACCTCCTGATGATGATCTAGTGAAAATCAACACGGATGGAGGGTTGTCGACTGTTGTTCGCAAAGGTGGATCGGGTGGGATTGCAAGATCTCGCGCGGATTACCTTGGTGCCTAGAGTAAGCCCTGTGAGGGTATTACTGATCCACTCATCGCAGAGACTTTGGCGCTCCGTGATGGTGTAATTTTTGCACGGCTACGTGGCTATCCGAAGGTGGTGATGGAGACCGACTGCCTAGAGGTTGTTTCCCTCTGGAACACTCGCCGTGACAATCGTTCTGTCGTGGCACCCATTTTACAAGAAGTTGGAGAGCTAGTGGATTACTTTAGTTTCTTTTCGATTCAATTTGTACCTAGATCAGCAAATAATTCTGCCCATCTCTGTGCTAAGCTAGCTTGCACATTGACGGTGACTAGTAGTTGGCTAGATTGTACCCCAGACTTCCTTAAGATCAGCATTATTGCTGATTCGGCGGGAGCTGCTTTAGTTGAATAAAAGCTCTCTGAATTCCCCGCAAAAAAGGGAAACATTTGTAATGATGAAAATATGTTTTTAAAACACTTAAAAAGTATTACCATATGGAGAACCAACCTGAGGTTGGGTAGTTAAGAGGGTGGTTGTACCCCTAGCCCATCAGAGTTTAAACTCAGGTTTGACATCTGTGTGTCTCAAAAGTTAGTGTAATCTTTCAGTGGGAGGTGATGTTCCCACCGACTGCGAGTCGTCTGTGGTGATTTCGTCAATTTCAAGACTCGATCCGACGACTCAGTCTTCTGGAGCTGCTCGTAAGGGTAGGGTGTGCGTACGTTTATAAGGATGAGTGTATACGCGTGTATGTGAGCCTTTGCCTTGGTATTGTGTTTCTAAAAAAAGTATTACCATATCACCGAAAAAAGGTTTCTACCGGTCTGAAAAATGTTTCGTTCACCCGAATAATATGGGTGGGGGTGGGGGGGGGGGGGGGGGGGCGGCATTCCATCGATAAAAGTCATTGCTTCCATATAGAACAAAAACTTGCACCCTAAGAAAATAGAGAGTTAAATTGCTGCAAGTGTTCGGTGGAAACAAATCAAAATTTTCCTTATAATTTTCTTATGCGGGATCGGACGTGCATGATTTTTTAGGTGGAGTTAGTTTTAGAAAGTACCACCTTGAGATACGTAGGTACTTGCCTGATGCTAATCCGACGGTGCTAGGCTTGTTGGCTGCTGGGAAAAAAATAACAAGTTAACTGTACCAAAAATTTCGCTGCAAATCAGTGGAAAATAAGATCTCCTGACATTACGGGAAGGCCGGGTTTTAACACTTGTGACAATTGACATTCTGTGACTTCGCTCAGCAGCCACCACCTCTTTAGCCGCCGTGAAAATTTGCTGATGATCCCATAACAGCCAACAAATTAAGCGATTAGTTACAATCTGTTAGCTCTCAGATCCGAGAGAGGGAGCTCGATACCTCCAACGCCGGCGGCCATGGCCGCCTCGCTCGAAGATCTCCGGAACGAGAGTGTGGATCTTGTAAGTCCTCATCCTCGGCTCCTCGGATCTTAACTCCAACATGCATGCACGCCGTACGGTTTAATTGCTAACGTAACTCGATCGGTTGTACTGTACGTGTTTTGATCAGGAGGCGATCCCGATCGCGGAGGTGTTCTCAGTGCTCCAGTGCTCGCCGCACGGCCTCTCCGTCGACGACGCCGCCCGCCGCCTCGAGACCTTCGGTCCCAACAAACTCGAGGAGAAGAAGGTACCTTAATCTCACTACTATCCGATCCGATCTACGGAGAACACGTAAGTGCCGTAGATCGATTCTTCATCGTGCATGCGTATGTATTCATCCGTGTGGATCTGCAGGAGAGCAAGTTCCTCAAGTTCCTGGGGTTCATGTGGAACCCACTGTCGTGGGTCATGGAATCCGCCGCCATCATGGCCATCGCCCTCGCCAACGGCGGCGGCAAGCCCCCGGACTGGCAGGACTTCGTGGGCATCGTCACCCTCCTCATCATCAACTCCACCATCAGCTTCATCGAGGAGAACAACGCCGGCAACGCCGCGGCGGCGCTGATGGCGAGCCTGGCGCCGCAGACCAAGGTGCTCCGGGGCGGCAAGTGGTCGGAGCAGGACGCCGCCATCCTCGTCCCAGGAGACATCGTCAGCATCAAGCTCGGAGACATCATTCCCGCCGATGCGCGGCTTCTCGAAGGTGACCCTCTCAAGATCGACCAGTCGGCACTCACCGGTGAGTCCATGCCCGTCACGAAGATCCCCGGCGACCCCGTGTACTCGGGTTCGACGTGCAAGCAGGGCGAGATCGAGGCTGTCGTCATCGCCACCGGCGTCCACACCTTCTTCGGCAAGGCCGCCCACCTCGTCGACTCCACCAACAACGTCGGCCACTTCCAAAAGGTACGTACGTACGTGGAAGAACTGACCACGTATTTATTTTGTTCACTCTCAAACACTTTATGACCGGTACTAATGGGGCTTTGTCAATGATGGATGGATCAGGTTCTGACGGCGATCGGAAATTTCTGCATCGTCTCAATCGCCGTCGGCATGCTGGTAGAGATAATCGTCATGTACCCGATCCAGCACCGGGCGTACCGCGACGGCATCGATAACCTGCTCGTGCTACTCATCGGCGGCATCCCGATCGCCATGCCCACCGTGCTCTCCGTCACCATGGCCATCGGATCGCACCGCCTCTCGCAGCAGGGCGCCATCACCAAGAGGATGACCGCCATCGAGGAGATGGCCGGCATGGACGTGCTCTGCAGCGACAAGACGGGCACCCTCACGCTCAACAAGCTCACCGTCGACAAGAACATGATCGAGTCCTTTGTCAGGGACGTGGACAAGGACGGCGTGGTGCTCTACGCCGCCCGGGCGTCGAGGACGGAAAACCAGGATGCCATCGACGCGTCCATCGTCGGCATGCTCGCCGACCCCAGCGAGGCACGCGCTGGCATCCAGGAGGTGCACTTCATGCCCTTCAACCCTGTGGACAAGCGCACGGCCATAACCTACATTGACGGCGCCGATGGGACGTGGCGCCGCGTCAGCAAGGGTGCGCCTGAGCAGATCATTGATCTGTGCGGGCTGCGTGAGGACGTCCGGCGGCGCGTGCACGCCATCATCGGCAAGTTCGCCGACCGTGGGCTGCGGTCGCTCGCCGTGGCGCGGCAGAGCGTGCCGGAGCGGAGCAAGGAGGGGAAGGGGTCTCCGTGGCAGTTCCTCGCCGTGCTGCCGCTATTCGACCCGCCGCGGCACGACAGTGCAGAGACCATCCGCCGCGCGCTCCACCTGGGCGTGAACGTCAAGATGATCACGGGAGACCAGCTGGCCATCGGCAAGGAGACTGGACGCCGCCTCGGCATGGGCACCAACATGTACCCCTCGACCTCTCTCCTCAAGGGCGGCGACAGCTGCGGCATGGACGTCGACGAGCTCATCGAGAAGGCGGACGGCTTCGCCGGCGTGTTCCCGGAGCACAAGTACGAGATCGTGCGGCGGCTGCAAGAGCGGAAGCACATATGCGGCATGACCGGAGACGGCGTGAACGACGCTCCTGCGCTGAAGAAGGCGGACATAGGCATCGCGGTCGCTGACGCCACTGACGCCGCCCGGAGCGCGTCGGACATCGTGCTCACGGAGCCCGGGCTGAGCGTGATCATCAGCGCCGTGCTGACGAGCAGGGCGATATTCCAACGGATGAAGAACTACACCATCTATGCTGTGTCCATCACCATCCGCGTCGTTCTGGGCTTCCTACTCCTCGCCCTCATCTGGCAGTTCGACTTCTCGCCGTTCATGGTGCTCATCATCGCCATCCTCAACGACGGCACCATCATGACCATCTCCAAGGACAGAGTCAAGCCATCGCCGACCCCCGACTCGTGGCGCCTCAATGAGATCTTTGCCACCGGCATCGTCCTGGGCACCTACCAGGCCCTCGCCACCGTCCTCTTCTTCTGGGCCGTCTACTCCACCGACTTCTTCACGGTCTCTACCTTTCTTTTCACAGGAACTACAAACGCCGGCCACCGTTCCTGCGCTGACATTATTGTCGTTGCATTTTGCAGAGGATATTACACGTGCACCCGATTGGCGGGAGCACGGAGGAGCTGATGGCAGCGGTGTACCTGCAGGTGAGCATCATCAGCCAAGCGCTCATCTTCGTGACACGATCGCGGAGCTGGTCGTACGTGGAGCGGCCGGGTGCCCTGCTCGTCCTGGCGTTCATGGCGGCCCAGCTGGTGGCGACGCTGATCGCGGTGTACGCCGACATGCCATTTGCCAAGATGAAGGGCGTAGGATGGGGCTGGGCTGGCGTCATCTGGCTCTTCTCCATCGTCACCTACATCCCGCTCGACGTTCTCAAGTTCGCCATCAGGTACTTCCTCTCCGGCAGGGGGTGGAGCAACGTGTTCGACGGCAAGACGGCGTTCGCGCAGGGGGTGGACTACGGCACGGACAAGCGCAAGGCCGAGTGGGCCGTCGCGCAGAGGTCGCTGCACGGCCTGCACGCACCCAGCGATGGTGCCGAGCCGTCCGGCGTCGGCGCCAGCGAGGACAAGGGCGAGCTCTCGGAGCTCGCCGAGCAGGCCAAGCGGCGCGCCGAGATCGCCAGGCTGAGGGAGCTGCACACGCTCAAGGGCCACGTCGACTCCGTGGTGAAGCTCAAGGGGCTCGACATCGATACCATCAACCACAACTACACAGTCTAATCGATGGATAGTGTGTTAGTGATAGACAGGTGATCGATGCTTCATACGACTAGCAGACACTCAAAAAAAAATTAGCTGTAGTCAGGAACTCAGGATACTGCCTTTTTCTGCTCTTTTCTTTCTTGTCAAGTTACAGGTTAGATTGGTCAGGTGATTGATGATGATGAATAATCATGTTTAGCTTTGGTGATTTAGTTTGTTCAGTTCAGAGATATTGTTATTTGCTCGTCCCGTAGGGGCCATTTTAGAAGTCTCTTTGGGGATTTTTTATTGATGAAGGTTACATGATTACTGAAGTCTCTTTGGCAATTTTTATTTGCTCGTCCCACAGGGCCATTTTACTGGCCCATTAGTATCTCGCTGTAGCATCACATTCTCACCAATTAGTACCTGCCTGGCCCATCACATTTCCCCCCACCCTCACTTGTTTATTTATAGAGTGTGACTATTTCTCAGTGAGAATTTACTTTGTTCTTATTTACGATGTCATCGAATTTTAGTTTCAAATCATGTTGCAACTGATAGCTAGCACGAATCCCGAAGCAAAATTTAACGGTCCGTAATTTTTTTTTAGGTGCATCCTCAGTTGCAACTAAATTTTTTGCAACCTAACATACGGTTCATATGCACGAATCACGTGCAATCAAACAGTGTAGTCCTTCACCGAGCACGAACTGAGAACTAAGCAAATCCCTTGTTTATATGAAGGAAAAAAACTACATCAGGGACAGAACTGTTACTATTTTCTGTGTGTGATGCGGTATAGCTAATCATTACAAGTTTTTATTTTTAACTCAAGCAAAAGTATGTGCTCATCTCATTATCGACTATCGCCCAATCGAGCCTGCTCGTGCTATCATGAGAATGAAGCATCATCATGGCAGTGACGTTGCCGGTTTGCAGCAACTAACCATGGAAGCGAACTGCAAGTGCAGAGATGTAATGTAACACATCATGACAGTGAAGTTGCCGGTTTGCAGACATTGGTGAAAAATGCAGATGATGAGAATGGTACAGTAAAGATGGCTAAAGCCGGTACAGAGACATTGCTTTCTTTTGGGCTGCATACATCACGTTACGGTAAAAGTGCACTGGTGGTGAACTATGCTCCGTTTTATCCACTGAGGCTGAATTCTTTGCTGCAGCGTGATATGGTACACTGAAGTTCATGTCACTGCTGGATCAGGAGGCGGCTCAAAAACCCATCTAGGGTTTTGTCCTTCTCGTCGGCGATGCTGCCGTTCCGCTACGTCTTTGGTGGATTTGGGGTCTTGGAGGTGTGGCGGACCGCGGCCTCTCGCCGGCGGGAAGGTTTCAGTTCTTCGTTTAGTTTGTTCTCGGTGTCTTCTTTGGGATGGTGAGGCGGCGGCTACTTCCTAAAGTCAGAATAAGGTCCTCCCCATCCTATCCTCGCTCCGGTGGTGCATCTATCATCGGCGGGGGGCGTGTGGAGTTGTGTGTCCGGCGGATCTCCCGTAATCCGTGGTCTTTCGTGTTCGATTGTGTGGTTTCAGGTCAGTCTTTTCCGATCTACAGTTGTCATCATTGGCGATGGTTACTGCTCTGGTACGCTGGTCCTTTGGGGCTTTAGCACGACGACTTCCCGTCTGTCTACTACAAGAAGCTCTACTACGACAAGCTTTGACTGGCTCCGGTGATGGAGGGCGAGGACGGCGGCGCGCCTTCGGCTCGTGCTAATGTCTGTAGTCGTCGCTAGGTGGTCCAATGACCTATTTGTAATTTTTATTACTTTTAGGCATCTTTGTACTACTGTTGATGATTATTCATCGGTGGAATTTTCGCAAAAAAAAAAGAAGTTCATGTCACTGCCACTTGAGGAAAAATTTGTACCACAGACAACACTGCGAAGAGAGCCAAGCTGGCGCCAAATCGCCGCGCTCTGGGTGTAGAACTCATCAACAGTCGAGTCACCCTGCTGAAGATCATGCTCCTAAAGCAACACAGATAAATACAGAGAATCCCCAGAAAGCTGATAGCGCCGACGAAGGTGAGACCACATCTCAGCAACAGTAGCAAGACCCATAAACTCAGAAGCAAACTGTGGCTGAACACTCTGAGAGAGAACAGCAGCGGCCCTAGCATCCTCATCACACCACTGAGTAAAGGCAGTTAGACTATCACGGTAGGAACTAAGAGCCTCTGAATAAGCAAGTACCTGCTGCTTATATGCCTCATCAGCAGCGGCCTCGGCAGACTTGGCCGAATCCTGAGCAGCCTGGGTAGCATCATCAGCAAGGGCCGGTGGCACAGGCGGCGGGGTAGGAGGCACAGGAGCAGTGGGACGCGGCGGGAAGGAGACCTCGCCGGTAAGAACACCCCACAATCGAAGACCCCGCATATGGATGCGCATAAAAGCAGCAAACTCCCCATAGTTGGTGCCATCAAAAATCACCGGGCACCGAGGAATGCTAACATAGCCTGTAGAAGATGACGCCATAGTGAGACTCAGATCTCTCTTCCTTTTCTTTTGAGATCATATCGAGTCAACCCACTCTCTGGCAGAGAGCCACACAAGAAGCTCACGCATGTGGGCTTGCACTCGTGTGCCAAACAAGCAGTAGCAAGCCAAGGGAATCTGGCGAAGAGCCAATCCAAGAAGGGATCGGGGCAATCCACTCCAATCCTCCACGGGGCTGTAGATCGGCCAAACGAGGTTGCGGCCGGCCGAATCGGGCAAGCAACAGCCAAACAGGGGGAGGCCGGCCGGATCGGTGCAGATCAAGAGGAGGCCGGCCGATCAGAGCAGATCAAGAGGAGGCCGCGGCGGGCTACATCGGAGGCGACCGGAGACAAGACCGGCCGGGACGGGCTGTAGCGGTGGCGGCCGGGGCAGGACGCGGAAGGAGGCGGCCAAGGTAGGAGCAGGCCGGGACAGTCGCCGGAGAACTCGTCGGTGGGATCAACGGCAGGGACGGCGGCAGCACGAAGTTGCTATGAGCAAGCGAAGCTAAACCTAAGCTCTGATACCATGTTGTGAATGAGCAACTTGTATTCACAGTGGGCCAAAGACCAGTACATGTACAATGGTACAATATGCAGGGAAACCCCTCACACTATGGGAATATACAGTATAGGGGACTATACACCACTAACACCCCCCGCAAACTCATGGTGGATCAACAACACTGAGTTTGGAGAGAAAGAAACCATGTTGTGCTCTGGTCTGGGCCTTCGTGAAGAAATCAGCAAGCTGTAGCTCAGAAGGCACATAATGAGTGGCCACAACCTGTTCCTGCACAGCATGACGCACGTAGAAGGCATCAACACCTATGTGTTTGGTGAGCTCGTGCTTCACCAGGTCATGCGCAATGCTGATGGCACCAGTACTGTCTGATAAGAGAGGAGTCGGGGCATCAGCAGAAACACCAAAGTCCGCAAGTAACTGTCGTAACCAAGTCACCTCAGCCGTCAAGAGAGCCATCGCTCGCAACTCAGCCTCAACACTCGAACGAGAGACTTCAACCTGCTTCTTGGTCTTCCAAGCAATGAGAGAGCCACCAAGAAAGACACAGTAGGCATAAAGAGACTTGCGATCCTCTGGATCACTAGCCCAGGTAGCATCTGAGTAGGTCTGGAGCTGTAAGGAGCTGGAGCGAGGAAAGAAAAGGCGACGGGAGATAGTGCCACGAAGATAGCGAAGGACACGAAGAAGATGACTATAGTGGACACTAGTGGGAGCAGCCATGAACTGACTCAGAATGTGGACTGGGTAGGAGATGTCAGGACGTGTGACAGCAAGACTCCCAACCAAGTGACGATAGCGAGTCGGGTCCGGAAGAGGATCACCATCAGTGGAACGGAGGCGGACATTGAGCTCCATAGGAGTCTCGACAATGCGCTCATCACCAAGAGTGGCATGAACGAGAAGGTCCTGAATATACTTCTCCTGGGAGATATAGAAGCCATCGGAGGTAGAGGAAACCTCAAGCCCAAGAAAGTAGCGGAGAGGACCAAGATTAGTCATGAGAAACTGATCGCAAAGACGGGCTTTGATAAAGGCAATGTACTCAGGGTCATCGCATGTGATGATCATGTCATCAACATAAAGAAGAAGCAGAGTCCGACCACGAGAGGATGTGTGGAAAAAGAGTGCAGGGACATGTGCGCTAGGGACGAAACCAGCAGCGGTGACCACAGAGGAAAACCGCTGAAACCAGGCGCGAGGGGCTTCCTTAAGGCCATAGAGAGAGCGCCGGAGACGACAAACCATACCATCGGGAACAGAGTAGCCAGGAGGTGGCTGCATGTATACCTACTCAGTCAACTCACCGTTAAGAAAAGCATTCTGCACATCAAGCTGACAGACAGACCAGTGACGAACAGAAGCAATGGCAAGAAGAGTACGAACAGTGGTCATGTGAGCCACTGGAGCAAAGGTCTCGTCATAGTCACGGCCATGCTCCTGCTGAAAGCCGCGAGCGACAAGTCGAGTCTTGTAGCGCTCAAGAGAACCATCGGAGCGAGTCTTGATTTTGTAGACCCACTTACAGTGATGGGACGAACAGAGGAAGGAGGAGTGACAACATCCCAAGTGCCAGTACGCTCAAGAGCAGCAATCTCCTGAGCCATCGCTAGCTGCCATTCGGGATGAGCAAGGGCATCCCGATAAGAGGTCGGCTCAAGGGCAGCAGAAAGACCGTAGTGAGTGGGAGAATAGCGATCGGGAGGAGGACGAGGACGAGCACGAAGATGATGAGTCGGCTCGGACGGAGAGGGCATCGCATCAGAGGTAGAGGGCATGTCAGGAGAAGCAGCATCATCCTCACGGGACGACGGGAGTAGTGAAAAGGATAGGGAGGGACGACCGTAGTCGAGGAAGGTGACATGGGAGAGGAAGGTGTGGAGGGTGGGGACGGTGGTGAGGGAGGAGAGGGAGGTCTGGCGGGTGGAGGAGGAGAAGGTGGTGAGATACTCGGTGGAGCAGGGACCTGAGGCACAGGGGGAGGTGAGGCAGGGAACATGAGAAAAGAGATATCATCCACCGAGAAGGAAGAGGAGGAGGGACGCGGGTAGAAAGGACGGGACTCATCAAAAGTGACATCCCGAGATATGCGCATCTGGCGACCAATAGGATCCCAACACTTATATCCTTTGTGGTCAGGACTGTAGCCAAGGAAGACACACTCAACAGATTGAGCACTCAGCTTGGTGCGTTCGCGTGGAGCAAGAAGAACATAGCACACGCAACCAAAAAGACGAAGGGTCGAGTAATCAGGAGTGTGACCAGTGAGACGCTCAAGAGGAATACCACCCTGCAAGGCTATGGAGGGCTGAAGGTTGATGAGATAGGTGGAAATAGAATCAGCCTCAGCCCAGAAGTGAGGAGGAAGAGATGCAGCGATCATCATCGCACGAGCCGTCTCAAGCAGGTGGCGATGCTTGAGCTCAGCCACGCCATTTTGGGCATGGGCGCCAGGGCAGGAGAACTTGGCAAGAGTGCCCTGCTCAGCAAGAAAACCACGCAACAGCTGGGAAATATACTCACCAGCAGAATCAGCCCGAAAGACACGTATAGGCGTGGAAAACTGAGTATGGACCATGGCAGCAAAACGCTTATATATCGAGAAAAGCTCGCTGCGAGAAGTCATAAAATAAATCCAAGTGTGGCGAGAGAAGTCATCAATAAAAAGAACATAATAGCGGTGCCCCCCCTTCGAAGCAAAGGGAGCCGGACCCCATACATCAGAATGAACCAAATCAAAACGACGCTAAGAGGCAGACTCACTAGTAGGATAAGGTAACTGATTCTGTTTACCAAGCCTACAACCCTGACAACCCTGAAGTGAGACATCTCCTAAGACAGGCCCCAGAAGACCTCGACAAAGTAAAGACGACAAGCGAGAACCACAAAGATGTCCAAGACGATGATGCCACTACTGGAAGGATGCGGTAGTAGAAGCAGCAAGCACACGTGGTGCAGTCGATGAAGTGGTAGAAGAAGGAACATGGAGCCAGTCAAGCTCCCAAAGACCCTGGGAGTCACGGCACCGAGGGCCAGCCTCAACCGGTGCCCGAGTGTGAGTGTCCTGAACAGAACAAGAATCAACATCAAGAATGACCCGACAACCAGAATCAGTGAATTGAGCAGCAGAAAACAGGTTCATGGTAAGACGGGGAACATAACATCAGAAACAGAAAAGGAGGAAGTAGAAAGAGTGCCACGACTAGCAACAGGAAGAGAAGTGCCATCAGCAGTAAGAACATTAACAGGAAGAGAAAGAGGTCGAAGAGAAGAAAGAGAGGAAGAATCAGGAGACATGTGAAAAGAAGCTCCAGAGTCCAGAACCCACGAGGATGTACCTAACTGTGTGGAAGAAGCCTCCACCGAGGCAGCGGTGCCAGAGGAGGCAAGAAGGCGCCGAAGTCTCGCAATATCCTGCTCAGTGAAGTCGGTGGTGGAGGACACTGAAGAGGGAGCACGCGGACCAGTAGAGGTGGGGAGTGAAGGAGATATGCCCTAGAGGCAATAATAAAGTGGTTATTATTTATATCTTTATGTTTATGATAAATGTTTATATATCATGCTATAATTGTATTAACCGAAACATTAGTACATGTGTGATATGTAGACAACAAGAAGTCCCTAGTATGCCTCTTAAACTAGCTTGTTGATTAATGGATGATTAGTTTCATAATCATGAACATTGGATGTTATTAATAACAAGGTTATGTCATTGTATGAATGATGTAATGGACACACCCAATTAAGCGTAGCATAAGATCTCGTCATTAAGTTATTTGCTATAAGCTTTCGATACATAGTTACCTAGTCCTTATGACCATGAGATCATGTAAATCACTTATACCGGAAAGGTACTTTGATTACACCAAACACCACTGCGTAAATGGGTGGTTATAAAGGTGGGATTAAGTATCCGGAAAGTATGAGTTGAGGCATATGGATCAACAGTGGGATTTGTCCATCCCGATGACGGATAGATATACTCTGGGCCCTCTCGGTGGAATGTCGTCTAATGTCTTGCAAGCATTTGAATAAGTTCATCAGAGATCACATACCACGGTACGAGTAAAGAGTACTTGTCAGGAGACGAGGTTGAACAAGGTATAGAGTGATACCGAAGATCAAACCTCGGACAAGTAAAATATCGCATGACAAAGGGAATTGGTATTGTATGTGAATGGTTCATTCGATCACTAAAGTCATCGTTGAATATGTGGGAGCCATTATGGATCTCCAGATCCCGCTATTGGTTATTGGTCGGAGTGAGTACTCAACCATGTCCACATAGTTCACGAACCGTAGGGTGACACACTTAAAGTTGGATGTTGAAATGGTAGTACTTGAATATGAAAAGGAGTTCGAATATTTGTTCGGAGTCCCGGATGAGATCCCGGACATCACGAGGAGTTCCGGAATGGTCCGGAGAATAAGATTCATATATAGGATGTCATTTTATGTGAATTAAAATGATGCGGAAGGTTCTATGGAAGGTTCTAGAAGGTTCTAGAAAGGCCGACCAACCCTAGTGGGGGTGGAGTCCCAAGTGGACTCCCCCTTAGGTGGCCGGCCACCCCCCCATATGGGAGGTAGAACTCCCACCTCTAGTGGGAGTCCTAGCTTGGGTAGGTTTCCCCACCATATGGAAGGTTTTTGGTTCGGGTCTTATTCGAAGACTTGGAGACCAACACTTGGGGTTCCACCTATATAATGAGGGGCCAAGGGAGGGGGCCAGCCACCCCAAGACCACAAGCTGGCCGCCCCCCTTGAAGTGGCCGGCCACCCCCTCCCAAACCCTAGCCGCCCCCTCTCCTCCATATCTCCCGCGTAGCTTTAGCGAAGCTCCGCCGGAGTTCTCCACCGCCACCGACACCACGCCGTCGTGCTGTCGGATTCAAGAGGAGCTACTACTTCCGCTGCCCGCTGGAACGGGAGGTGGACGTCGTCTTCATCAACAACCGAACGTGTGACCGAGTACGGAGGTGCTGCCCGTTCGTGGCGCCGGAACCGATCGTGATCAAGATCTTCTACGCGCTTTTGCAAGCGGCAAGTGAATGTCTACCGCAGCAACAAGAGCCTCCTCTTGTAGGCTTTGGAATCTCTTCAAGGGTGATACTCGATAAACCCCTCGTTGCTACCGTCTTCTAGATTGCATCTTGGCTTGGATTGCGTGTTCGCGGTAGGAAAATTTTTGTTTTCTATGCAACGTTATCCTACAGTGGTATCAGAGCCGTGTCTATGCATAGATGGTTGCACGAGTAGAACACAATGTTTTTTGTGGGCGTTGATGCTCTTGTTATCTTTTGTTTGAGTACTTTGCATCTTTGTGGCATAGTGGGATGAAGCGGCTCGGACTAACTTTACATGACCGCGTTCATGAGACTTGTTCCTCGTTCGACATGCAACTTGTATTGCATAAGAGGCTTTGCGGGTGTCTGTCTCTCCTACTATAGTGAAGATTCAATTTACTCTTCTATTGAAAACATTAGTATCAATGTTGTGGTTCATGTTCGTAGGTAGATTAGATCTCTCTCGAAAACCCTAAACCACGTAAAATATGCAAACCAAATTAGAGACGTCTAACTTGTTTTTGCAGGGTTTGGTGATGTGATATGACCATAATGTGATGATGAATATGTATGAGATGATCATTATTGTATTGTGGCAACCGGCAGGAGCCTTATGGTTGTCTTTAAATTTCATGTTGAGTAGTATTTCAAAGTAGTTGTAATAGTTGCTACATGGAGGACAATCATGAAGACGGCGCCATTGACCTTGACGCTACGCCGACGATGATGGAGATCATGCCCGAAGATGATGGAGATCATATCCGTGCTTTGGAGATGAAGATCAAAGGCGCAAAGACAAAAAAAGGGCCATATCATATCACATATGAACTGCATGTGATGTTAATCCTTTTATGCATCTTATTTTGCTTAGATCGCGACGGTAGCATTATAAGATGATCCCTCACTAAAATCTCAAGATAATAAAGTGTTCATCCTTAGTAGCACCGTTACCAAGTCTTGTCGTTTCGAAGCATCTCGTGATGATCGGGTGTGATAGATTCAATAAGTACATACAACGGGTGCAAGACAGTTTTGCACATGCGGATACTAAGGTGGCCTTGACGAGCCTAGCATGTACAGACATGGTCTCGGAACACGTGATACCGAAAGGTAGAGCATGCATCATATGGTTGATATGATGAACACTTTGAGTGTTCGCCATTGAAATCACACTTTTTCTCGTGATGATCGGGTTTAAGTGTGGTGGATTTGGTTCGTGTGATCACTAAGACAATGCGAGGGATATTGTTTTGAGTGGGAGTTCACCTAGATTTTTAATTATGTTGAATTAAAATTTGAACTCAATTTGTCATAAACTTAGTCTAAACTTTTGCAAATATATGTTGTAGAGATGGCGTCCCCAATCAATTTTAATCAGTTCGTAGAGAAAGAGAAACTTAAGAGCAACGGTAGCAACTTCACCGACTGGTTCCGTCATGTGAGGATCTTCCTCTCTGGCGGAAATCTGCAATATGTGCTTGATACACCGCTAGGTGACCCTCCTACAGAAACTGAAACCGATGAAGTAAAAGCTGTTTACGAGACTCGGAAAATTCGGTACTCTCAAGTTCAGTGTGCCATCCTGTGCAGTCTGGAATCCGATCTTCAAAAACGTTTTGAGCACCACGATCCTCATGAGTTGATGAAAGAGCTGAAAGCTATTTTTGAGACTCATGCGGCCGTGGAATGCTATGAAGCATCGAAACAATTCTTCAGCTGCATGATGGAAGAAGGCAGCTCCGTTAGTGAGCACATGCTCGCCATGACCGGGCATGCGAAGAAACTCAGTGACTTGGGAATAGTGATTCCTAACAGACTGGGGATTAATCGTGTCCTTCAATCACTGCCACCAAGTTACAAGAACTTTGTGATGAACTACAATATGCAGAACATGAACAAGGAGTTACCTGAACTCTTTGGCATGCTAAAAGCTGCTGAGATTGAGATCAAGAAAGAGCACCAAGTGTTGATGGTCAACAAGACCACCAGTTTCAAGAAACAGGGCAAGTCTAAGGGAAAATTCAAGAAGGGTGGCAAGAAAGCTGCCACGCCTCCTGTGAAACCTAAGAACGGCCCTAAGCCTGATGCTGAGTGCTATTACTGCAAGGAGAAGGGACACTGGAAGCGTAATTGCTCCAAGTATCTGGCTGATCTGAAGAGCGGCCTTGTCAAGAAGAAGAAAGAAGGTATATCTGATATACATGTTATAGATGTTCATTTCACTAGTTCTCGTTCTAGTACCTGGGTATTTGATACTGGTACGGTTGCTCATATTTGTAACTCGAAACAGGAACTAAAGAATAAACGACAACTGCTGAAAGATGAAGTGACGATGCGCGTTGGAAACGGATCCAAGGTCAATGTGATCGCAATCGGCACACTTCCTCTACATCTACCTTCGGGATTAGTTTTAAGCCTAAATAATTGTTATTATGTACCTGCGTTGAGCATGAACATTATATCTGGATCTTGTTTAATGCAAGACGGTTATTCATTCAAGTCTGAGAATAATGGTTGTTCTATTTTTATGAATAATATCTTTTATGGTCGAGCACCACAAAAGAATGGCTTATTTCTGTTAGATCTCGATAGTAGTGATACGCATATACATAACATTGATGCTAAGCGAATTAAATTGAATGATAATTCTACTTATATGTGGCACTGTCGTCTTGGTCATATTGGAGTGAAACGCATGAAGAAACTCCATACTGATGGATTACTTGAATCACTTGACTTTGAGTCACTTGATAGATGCGAAGCATGTCTAATGGGTAAACTGACTAAGACTCTATTTTCTGGTATGATGGAGCGAGCTACTGACTTATTGGAAATCATAAATACCGATGTGTGCGGACCAATGAGCGTAGCATCGCGCGGTGGTTATCGTTATGTTCTAACCTTCACAGATGATCTGAGTAGATATGGGTATATCTATTTCATGAAATATAAATCCGAAACTTTCGAGAAGTTTAAGGAATTCCAAAGTGAGGTAGAAAATCAACGTAACAAGAAGATTAAATTTCTACGATCTGATCGTGGAGGTGAATATCTGAGTTATGAGTTTGGCATGCATTTAAAGAAATGCGGAATACTTTCACAATTGACACCGCCGGGAACACCTCAACGTAACGGTGTGTCCGAATGTCGTAATCGAACTCTCTTAGATATGGTTCGTTCTATGATGTCTCTTACAGATTTGCCGTTATCATTTTGGAGTTATGCATTAGAGACAGCCGCATTCACTTTAAATAGAGCACCATCAAAATCCGTAGAAACGACACCGTATGAATTATGGTTTAACAAGAAACCTAAGCTGTCGTTCCTGAAAGTTTGGGGTTGCGAAGCCTATGTAAAGAAGTTACAACCGGACAAGCTAGAACCCAAAGCGGAGAAATGCGTCTTCATAGGATACCCTAAGGAAACTATAGGGTACATTTTCTATCACAGATCCGAAGGCAAAATCTTTGTTGCTAAGAACAGAACTTTTCTTGAGAAAGAATTTCTCACTAAAGAAGTGACTGGAAGAAAAGTAGAACTCGATGAGATTGATGAATCTATACTCGTTGATCAGAGTAGCGCAGTACCGGAAATTGTACCTGTACCGCCTACACCGGCAACAGAGGAAGCTAATGATAATGATCATGAAACTTCGAACGAGGAAACTACTGAACCTCGCAGATCGACAAGGGAACGTGCCACTCCTAATTGGTATGATCCTTGTCTAAATGTCATGATTGTGGATAACAATGATGAGGACCCTGCGACGTATGAAGAAGCGATGATGAGCCCAGATTCCAACAAATGGCAAGAAGCCATGAAATCCGAAATGGGATCCATGTATGATAACAAAGTATGGACTTTGGTAGACTTACCTGATAGCCGAAAGGCTGTCGAAAATAAATGGATCTTCAAGAGAAAAACAGATGCTGATGGTAATATTACTGTCTATAAAGCTCGACTTGTCGCAAAGGGTTTCCGACAAATTCAAGGAGTTGACTACGATGAGACTTTCTCACCTGTAGCGAAGCTAAAATCTGTGAGGATTTTGTTAGCAATAGCTGCATTTTTCGATTATGAGATTTGGGAGATGGATGTCAAAACGGCGTTCCTTAATGGAGACATTGAGGAAGAGTTGTATATGGTACAACCCAAAGGTTTTGTCGATCCTAAAAATGCTGACAAAGTATGCAAACTTCAGCGTTCAATCTATGGACTGAAGCAAGCATCGAGAAGTTGGAACCGACGTTTTGATAAGGTGATCAAAGACTTCGGGTTTATACAGTGTCATGGAGAGGCCTGTATTTACAAGAAAGTGAGTGGGAGCTCTGTAGCATTCCTGATATTATATGTAGATGACATATTATTGATCGGGAATGATATAGAACTATTAAGCAGTGTTAAAGGTTATTTGAATAATAGTTTTTCAATGAAAGACCTTGGTGAAGCATCATATATATTAGGCATCAAGATTTATAGAGATAGATCAAGACGCTTAATAGGGCTATCACAGAGTACATATCTGGACAAGATTCTAAAGAAGTTTAGAATGGACGAAAGTAAGAAAGGGTTCTTACCTATGTTACCAGGCAAAGTCTTGAGTAAGACTCAAGGACCGGCTACTAGCGAGAAGAAAGAGAAAGGATGAGTAAAATCCCCTATGCCTCGGCGATAGGGATCTATCATGTATGCCATGCTATGTACTAGACCGGATATAGCACATGCTGTTAGTTTGACTAGCAGATATCAAAGTGATCCAGGAATGGAACACTGGACAGCGGTCAAGAATATCCTGAAGTACTTGAAAAGAACTAAGGATATGTTTCTTTGTTATGGAGGTGACCAAGAGCTCTTTGTAAGTGGTTACACCGATGCAAGTTGGAACACTGATCCTGATGACTCTAAGTCACAATCTGGGTACGTGTTTATATTAAATGGTGCTGCAGTAAGCTAGGCAAGCTCGAAGCAGTGCACGGTGGCGAAGTCTTCAACAGAATCAGAGTACATAGGGGCTTCAGAGGCTTCATCAGAAGCGGTATGGATGAAGAGGTTCATTGTAGAGCTCGGTGTGGTTCCTAGTGCATTGGACCCATTAATCATTTACTGTGATAACATGGGTGCCATCGCCAATGCACAAGAGCCAAGGTCACACAAGAGGCTGAAGCATATCAAGCTGCGTTACCACTCGATTCGCGAGTACATCGAAGATGGAGAAGTAAAGATTTGCAAAGTACACACTGATCTGAATGTAGCAGATCCTTTGACTAAAGCTCTCCCTAGGGCAAAGCATGACCAACACCAGAATGCCATGGGTGTTAGGTATATTATAATGTAATCTAGATTATTGACTCTAGTGCAAGTGGGAGACTGAAGGAGATATGCCCTAGAGGCAATAATAAAGTGGTTATTATTTATATCTTTATGTTTATGATAAATATTTATATATCATGCTATAATTGTATTAACCGAAACATTAGTACATGTGTGATATGTAGACAACAAGAAGTCCCTAGTATGCCTCTTAAACTAGCTTGTTGATTAATGGATGATTAGTTTCATAATCATGAACATTGGATGTTATTAATAACAAGGTTATGTCATTGTATGAATGATGTAATGGACACACCCAATTAAGCGTAGCATAAGATCTCGTCATTAAGTTATTTGCTATAAGCTTTCGAAACATAGTTACCTAGTCCTTATGACCATGAGATCATGTAAATCACTTATACCAGAAAGGTACTTTGATTACACCAAACACCACTGCGTAAATGGGTGGTTATAAAGGTGGGATTAAGTATCCGGAAAGTATGAGTTGAGGCATATGGATCAACAGTGGGATTTGTCCATCCCGATGACGGATAGATATACTCTGGGCCCTCTCGGTGGAATGTCGTCTAATGTCTTGCAAGCATTTGAATAAGTTCATAAGAGATCACATACCACGGTACGAGTAAAGAGTACTTGTCAGGAGACGAGGTTGAACAAGGTATAGAGTGATACCGAAGATCAAACCTCGGACAAGTAAAATATCGCGTGACAAAGGGAATTGGTATTGTATGTGAATGGTTCATTCGATCACTAAAGTCATCGTTGAATATGTGGGAGCCATTATGGATCTCCAGATCCCGCTATTGGTTATTGGTCGGAGTGAGTACTCAACCATGTCCACATAGTTCACGAACCGTAGGGTGACACACTTAAAGTTGGATGTTGAAATGGTAGTACTTGAATATGGAAAGGAGTTCGAATATTTGTTCGGAGTCCCGGATGAGATCCCGGACATCACGAGGAGTTCCGGAATGGTCCGGAGAATAAGATTCATATATAGGATGTCATTTTATGTGAATTAAAATGATGCGGAAGGTTCTATGGAAGGTTCTAGAAGGTTCTAGAAAAGTCCGGAAGAAACCACCAAGGAAGGTGGAGTCCACATGGGACTCCACCTCCATGGCCGGCCAACCCTAGTGGGGGTGGAGTCCCAAGTGGACTCCCCCTTAGGGGGCCGGCCACCCCCCCCCCCCCATATGGGAGGTAGAACTCCCACCTCTAGTGGGAGTCCTAGCTTGGGTAGGTTTCCCCACCATATGGAAGGTTTTTGGTTCGGGTCTTATTCAAAGACTTGGAGACCAACACTTGGGGTTCCACCTATATAATGAGGGGCCAAGGGAGGGGGCCGGCCACCCCAAGACCACAAGCTGGCCGCCCCCCCTTGAAGTGGCCGGCCACCCCCTCCCAAACCCTAGCCGCCCCCTCTCCTCCATATCTCCCGCGTAGCTTTAGCGAAGCTCCGCCGGAGTTCTCCACCGCCACCGACACCACGCCGTCGTGCTATCGGATTCAAGAGGAGCTACTACTTCCGCTACCCGCTGGAACGGGAGGTGGACGTCGTCTTCATCAACAACCGAACGTGTGACCGAGTACGGAGGTGCTGCCCGTTCGTGGCGCCGGAACCGATCGTGATCAAGATCTTCTACGCGCTTTTGCAAGCGGCAAGTGAACGTCTACCGCAGCAACAAGAGCCTCCTCTTGTAGGATTTGGAATCTCTTCAAGGGTGAGACTCGATAAACCCCTCGTTGCTACCGTCTTCTAGATTGCATCTTGGCTTGGATTGCGTGTTCGCGGTAGGAAAATTTTTGTTTTCTATGCAATGTTATCCTAGAGGGAGCGTGCCAGTGCGCAAGTGGCGCTGCTTCTTGAAGCAGTCGGTCTCTGGGTGTCCAGGCTTGTGGCAATATCCACACAGAAGACCTGAACGAGGGTGTCCCAGAGCACGGGAAGAGCAACCTCCACGACCAGGTGGTGTGGGCAAGAGCGGCGGTGTAGGTGCAGCAGGAACTCGAGCAACAAGAACAGAAGGTGTCCTAAGAAAACCAGTACCACGCAAACGAGTCTCCTCAGCTCGGAGCTCGGTCAACACCTCTGAGATAGGGACACGGCCCCGAGCAAACAACTGAGCACGGCGGGGCTCAAACTCTGGACAAAGTCTAGACAGGAACTCATGGATCCTCTGAAAGTCCATATCTGAACGCACTGTTCGGGAACACTAGCAATTACCACAGACAACACTGCAAAGAGAGTCAAGCTTGCGCCAAATCGCCGCGCTCTGGGTGTAGAACTCATCAACAGTCGAGTCACCCTGCTGAAGATCATGCTCCTGATGCAACACAGATAAATACAGAGAATCCCCAGAAGGCTGATAGCGCTGACGAAGGTGAGACCACATCTCAGCAACATTAGCAAGGACCATAAACTCAGAAGCAAACTGTGGCTGAACACTCTGAGAGAGAACAGCAGTGGCCCTAGCATCCTCATCACACCACTGAGTAAAGGCAGTTAGACTATCACGGTAGGAACTAAGAGCCTCTGAATAAGCAAGTACCTGCTCATATGCCTCATCAGCAGCGGCCTCGGCAGACTTGGCCGAATCCTGAGCAGCCTGGGTAGCATCATCAGCAAGGGTCGGTGGCACAGGCGGCGGGGTAGGAGGCACAGGAGCAGTGGGACGCGGCGGGCAGGAGACCTCGCCGGTAAGAACACCCCACAGTCGAAGACCAAGCATATGGATGCGCATAAAAGCAGCAAACTCCCCATAGTTGGTGCCATCAAAAATCACCGGGCACCGAGGAATGCTAACATAGCCTGTAGAAGATGACGCCATAGTGAGACCCAGATATCTCTTCCTTTTTTTTGAGATCAGATCGAGTCAACCCACTCTCTGGCAGAGAGCCACACAAGAAGCTCATGCATGTGGGCTTGCGCTCGTGTGCCAAACAAGCAGTAGCAAGCCAAGGGAATCTGGAGAAGAGCCAATGCAAGAAGGGATCGGGGCAATCCACTCCAATCCTCCACGGGGCTGCAGATCGGCCAAACGAGGTTGCGGCCGGCCGAATCGGGCAAGCAGCAGCCAAAACAGGGGGAGGCCGGCCGGATCAGTGCAGATCAAGAGGAGGCCGGCCGGATCGGAGCAGATCAAGAGGAGGCCGCGGCGGGCTACAGCGGAGGCGACCGGAGACAAGACCGGCCGGGACGGGCTGCAGCGGTGGCGGCCGGAGCAGGATGCGGAAGGAGGCGGCCAAGGTAGGAGCAGGCCGGGACAGTCGCCGGAGAACTCGCCGGTGGGATCGACGACAGGGACGGCGGTAGCACGAAGTTGCTATGAGCAAGCGAAGCTAAACCTAAGCTTTGATACCATGTTGTGAATGAGCAACTTGTATTCCCAGTGGGCCAAAGACCAGTACATGTACAATGGTACAATATGCAGGGAAACTCCTCACACTATGGGAATATACAGTATAGGGGACTATACACCACTAACAAAGGTTACTTGCTTAGTATTGCCGTTTATATGCAGATCACATGAATCGTAGAACTGCAAAATTCTGCTGAAACTCATTCATGCCAATAGATGGTTTGAGCCATGCAGCTAAAATAACAGCATCCATTTCCCGGCCTATAGGGGACTATACACCACTAACAAATCCCCCTCTCTTCTTGTAATGATCTGGAGAAGGGAGATCTACATGCCTTCTGCTGTTAGGTGTTGACTCTGCTCTAGGGCTTCAGAAGCTAGTCCCAAGAGTTCATCCTTGATAGCTCCATGATCGTTGTCAATACAGATGGTTAAAGGGCGACCACTCCCACCTCGCTCGTGAGCTTCGGTTCCTTCCAGCCAGCAGACGACAAATCTATTCAACCTCCAGGATAACATGCCATCGAGGAAGCCCAACTTGATCCCACTAGCTCGTCCCAAGTGATTCCATTCCCTGCAATGCCTAGGTTGATTGCATTGTGAAGCCCCGGCAAGGTGGAGAAGGAGAAGGACATTATCGTGTTTTCCAGTTTACATCTAGGGTCCCTTGTGCAAAAATATCGGGTTGTGTTGTAATTTCACTTTTTCTGTGTGGCCTTATTGTAATTTGTAACTCAACCAGTGATTAATGAAGCTTCTTGAACCTTCGGGGACTTCCCTGTTAAAAAAATATTATCCTATGCAAGAAAATTTGGAAGTTCTCAATCAATTTATATTTATGTATCCAATGTGCATGTATATTTTGGAGAACTGGTGTGTTTCCTTCTGGCACAACATATGCATTTTCTCTGTGAAACTTTGTGTACATATGAAAGACAATAACATGCACGTTACACAAAAAAATAGAATTTTTAAATTTCATCTTTGTGAATATTTTACTATTGCCCCATGAGCTATAAAAGGCAAGAACTATGTTTCTAAATAAAATAATATATATTGGTGAGATGCTACAAACATGTAGAATCTTAAGTTTGTGAAACTTTACATACAAAAATTGAATTTCCGGGTAGGGTATGTAAAACCAAATTGGATAGTAAATAGTGATAAACATCACTATTCATGCATAATTTATTCTTTTTTAACTTAGCAAGAGAAACCACGTCGGCTAGTTCCACCACCTAGCAAGGATCCGAATCTGCAGTATTTCTGCAATATTTGCAATTTACTAAAAAACGAAAACATTGCCACACGTGTGTAACGAAAATTCTCCAATCTTCTTAGGATGTGTTCGGTTTTGGAACCGGGAGGAATGGAATGGAACGGTTCCATTCCCAGAACACATTCTTGTGTTCTTTTCTGGAATGGAGTGGAATGGAATGGTTCCAGAAAAGGGAATATTCCCTCAATATGCGGAACCGACCGGTCCGGCCGATTCGGCCGGACGAGGTGGAACGGCACAGTAATGCTGGGCGATTAACTCTAATTTAATCAAGTTTAGCAATAATTAATCAAGATTAATTATAATTAATCAAGATTAGGAATAATTAATCAAGATTAGCAATAATTAATCAAGTTTAGCAGTACTAATCAAGTTTAGCAAATAATTAATCGAGTTTAGAATAATTAATCGGGTGACTAATCTCACCCATTCCATTCCATTCTCATCCCATTCCAAAACCGAACACAGGGATGGAACCGTTCCGTGACAATTTTTTTGTCCAAACCGAACACAGGAATGGAACGGTTCCGTGACAGTGGAATGGAATGGTTCCATTCCATTCCACCTAATTCCCAAACCGAACACACCCTTAAAGAAGAAGAAAAGAGAGATGGTATCATTGAAGCTGGTGGTTGCACCTTATATGATGACATGGTCCATTCCAACTGTTGGCACGTCTCTGTGTTGCTGCTCCTCCATTCTCTTCCTAGTCACAGCAGCAGCTCAGCTCTCGTGCCCACGGCTTACGATCCTGTCCGTGGCGTTCATTTCAACGCCTAACTGACACGAACAACCGGCACCTCACTCACTGTCAGTCCAGAATTATTTTCAGATAGTTATTGCTTCTGTGGTATTTTCTGTGTTGATAAGAATATTGCTATTTCAAAATCTGCATCAACATCTTATTTTCTTTTTCTGCAATTTGGTTGTTGTTTTCATTAATTCTACTAGCAGCAGAGAAAATGAATGATGCATATTTGCTAAACATTCAGAAGTGAAAACAAAAGCTTGCATGCGTATGCTTTGGAAAAGATAAGTTCTTATGAAAAATAATACTTACTAGTTTTGAAACAAATTAAGTTGTCAAATCATCCTCGAATGCAAAAAAGGTAAAACCCATAAAAGGGGCCAGCAAGTACAGGCAGGCAGAAAGCATGTACCTGAAATAGCTTGTTGAAACCTCAGTGCAACTACAGCAGCAAAAGCTCCAGTCATCTGACTAATCTGCTAGCATTGATCGAGAGATTGAGATGGTTCTACAACAAAACAAAGATCAAGAGGTGGACAGGACAGGGACCTGTGGAGTGAGCAGTAGCAGCTCTGCCCAAGCTGGCAGTGCATGCATATGGAGTTATTGTCTGAATTGAATGAAGCAGATGCTATCTCCCTGTCAGAGCATCTCCACTCGTTTGGCCTGCCCACGACGAAATCCGGACGAAACAACCGCCGGATTGGACGAAATAAAGTCATGGGCAGTACCGTATTTCCAGTCGTCTACCCGGAGTTCGGCGGACATAGTTTAAATTCAAACAAATCGTCTGTCCCGCGCTACAAGTACGGCCAGTTGATCGGCAAAAGGACCAGCAAAAGGATCAGCCACAGATCGGCGATAGGAGGGAAATTACACGGAAACAGGCTCATCGGCAGTCCCGGCCGGCACGACGGTGTCCGACGGACCAGTTTCCTCACACGCCGTGGTCGAAGCGGCTGCGGCAGTCGACGACGAAGCAGCGACAGTCGACGTCGAAGCAGCGGTAGTCGACGAGGTAGACGGTGAGGAAGACGAGGTAGGAGCCGGCGGAGACGACAAAGAACTGGCCGGAGTGGCTCGGAGGATGTCGCTGCGGTGGCCCTAGTACCATCAGATCCGTGTTCCCGCCCATCAGAAACGCCAAGTCAGTGTTCCTCTTCTTCGCCGCCGCTTCGTCGGCTTGAGTTGGCTGTTCTTCTTCTTCGTCTTCTTCTTCGACGGCTTGGCTTCCGTCGGCCACATCCTCCACATACTCGTTGCGCGCCGCGACAGCTGCCGTCGCCCTCGCCTCCTCTTGCGTGAAGAACCCCGGGCTCGCAGCGGCGGCGGCCATGAAGAACCCTGGGCTCGCAGCGGCGGCCATGGAGCCGGAGGTGATCATCTCGTGGATCTCCTCGTCGTTCGGCGCCGCCATCGCACCGAACGGGAGCGGCCCTCGTCGCAGGGCCGGCGAGGTGCCCTCGAACTGGCCGCCGCTGCCGACGTCGAGCTCGGGCGGCGACGGCGTGAACCTGGACGGTTGGATGTAGGCGCCCTCTTGGAACATGGCAGGCGGCGACGGCGAGTAGATCGAAGGGGAGAAAGACAACGGGGAACTGCTTGTACCTTGCGTCGGCCATTGGCCGGGGAACATGGCGCCACCGCCGCCGCCGTGAACATGGCGCCACCGCCGCCGCCCTGAACATGGCCCATGCTCATGGCCATGCTGATCTTCCTCGCTTGTTCATCCTGGGCCGCCGCCGCCGCCCTCTTGGCGGTGGCTTTTTTCACCCTCTCCGCCCTGCCGCTTGTTTCGACCTCGCGCCGGATCTCGTCCGCCGCCCACTCTGCGTTCGACATACCCGGCGGCCGCTCCTTCTTCGCCCTCGGCTTCCTCGCCGTCGCCTTCGGCGGCATGGTGGTGGATGAGAAGACGAGGAGGAGAACGGTGGTGGACGAGAAGACGAGGACGGGAACTGGAAGACGAGGAGGAGAATGGACAAATTCGGCGGGAGAGTTTGGGGATTTGCAAGCAAATTGGAGGGAAATCGACAGGATTTCGCTTTCCTGTCGCCGACTACGAGGGTCCACACGACGTTTTGCGCCAAATTCTTTCGTCCGGAGTCCCCGAGCGCGCCCCGGGGGACCGGGGATGGCGTGGGCTCGCCGGATGGATGAAGGGCCAAATCCGGACGAAAACGAGGAACCGGGGGCGCGACTGGACCGAATTTCGCCGTCCGGATGGGAAAAACGTCGCTCGGGCCTCGTCGGGGAGACGAGTGGAGATGCTCTCAAGCAAGAAACATATCAAGTGCCCAGCATTTCTTCTCTGCCGACCCTGCAGGGCTTCAATGAGATGCATCCAGAGGTTGCCACCTTGAGGAGCTTTTGATTTCGTTTTGTTCTTTCTTCCTTCATCACCGTTTCTGAATTTTGACCATGTCCAGCATGATGAGGAAGTCAGATGTCATGTAAGATATTCTATAACTTTGGCTTAGACACCATAGTCAGACATAAGTCAGATTTTCTAGATGGCATGTAAGATATTTTATATATGGGAAGTGAGATGTATATGAATTTTATAAAAGATTTGACTACCCTGGAAAAAAGTACTTGATGTTACTGGCCACCAGAGTTGCCTATGATGTCCTACCTTGAGCACAAGCCAACCATTGTGTTTTAGTTGAGAGGAGATTGTCACTTGTCAGCATAGCTATAAAATGACCTAGGCTAATAAATATGTTCAAGTCGCTCGCACATAAAGGCCGGTGGCAAAGCTATATGGACATGTTCCTGTGCAATTATACATGGCTGGTTGCTTCATTCTGTTCATGTTTAGTCGGTTCAAAATAATGCAACCACATAATTATTTTCTCCTACCTAACATGCACATCTGCACTTGTTGCATTTTATTTTAGATATTAACTCTTTTAGGGAGAAATTATTGCAATCCCTATCAGAAATCAATAATCAAATTTCTTGTGCAGTAAACAGAACTATTGACATCTCTGTAGAGCTACATGACAGCTTTCTCAAATGCTATTGAGATAACAGTGTCTGGAAAATTCAGATCTGTACAGCATGGTGCCAGATCCAAAGAAAAGAAAATTCCTTTCTTCACTTCTTTGTACAATGAAAAGATATATGAGACAATTCTCTCCAAAGCAGAATTCTCTCTTTCCACCCAGCAAAATCAGTAGGTTGGAAATCCCATCCTCAGACAAGCAGCAGGTACAGGCAAGATAAGTTACACAATAAACACTAATCTACATTGGACAGTATAATTCACCCTGCTTCGATGAAACTTGTAGGATGACATCTCAAGAAGGACAATGCATTTGGCTTGGAGAAGGTGGCTCTGTAACCCTAAGTGTTCCCCCGAGCTCCGAGGGCACTAGAGGAACAAGAGAGTGGAGAACATCTGTTATCAGCGGTCTGTAACTCGGTTCGGGTTGCACACATAGAACAGCTACTGCCGCAACCTGCACATGCATGGAAGATCAGCATAAACTGTTGAAAGATAAATGTATCTGAATTTGAGAATGTTAGAAGTTTGTTGGGGATGAGTACTTGGTACAAGTGTTTTGGGTCCATTGTGTCCTTGATCACTGGGTCAATTATGTTGGGGAGCTTCGATCTGTCGGTTAGCTGAGGCATGGCCTGCACGTAATTATAAACGTGTCAGTAATATAACTGGACAGATAAATTGCAACTGATTGCTGCATAGTTTTCTCTGATGATAAACATCAAACTGTTCCTTGTTTTGTTATAAAATAAAGTGGAACAGATCATAAACATTGAAAGAATAATTACTCAGTGTGCTTTAGTAAGTTCAGAGCAAGAAATGCTGATTACCCATGACACAATTGATTGGCACTGAGACGGTGACATCTTCTCAACAGGCTTCCTTCCCATCAGGAGCTCTAAAAGCACTACCCCAAATGCGTATACATCACTCTTCTCAGTCAACTTCCCTGGAATCGACAGTCGCTAAGTATTCACATGATCAGAGTAGAATTTTTATTTTGACAGTTAAGCTTTATCTACAAATAGCAGTAGAAATTTAGAACAAAATGAGGCCGCACCATCTAATAAATATTCAGGAGCTACATATCCCAAGGTCCCAGAAATCTTCAGGTTCCCTTTGTCGAGATTCCCACCGGTAACTGCAAGTCCAAAATCTGCAATCTGTGCAATTGAGAACATTAAAAAAGTGAATCCCAACTCTATTACCTGCAGTCAATATGAAAAATAAGTTGACCTTAATCAAAAGTTGAAGGAGTGCACCTTAGCATTGAAGTCTGAATCTAAAAGTATATTAGATGATTTGAGATCCCTATGGATCACTGGAGGATTGCAGTGCTCATGAAGATACTCTAGTCCCCTGCCCAGTTTCAGTTTTCCAATATATATTAATATTATAGACTGTCAATCATCAGCTCGTCAATTAAAAAAATCATCACCCAGTGTGAAGTAAAGTGCAGGGATCATAAGAACCTCGCTGTGTCGAGCGCAATCTTCATCCGAGTGTGCCAGCTCATAGCAGATCCATGTGAAGGCCCTGAAGACAATCACAAGACACTTATGAAAAGCTCAATCTGGAAGATCTCAAGAAAGAGCTGCAGCCAATAAGTGGCAGGGGCAATCATAGAAAAGCAATACCATGCAGCTGTGTCTCCAATGATCCCTTCTCCATGAGCTCATAAACAATGTAGTGATTGCCACCATGGACGCAGAAGCCCAGGAGTGACACAATGTTGGGGTGCCGAATCCTGCCAAGCAAATCCAGCTCATTCTGCCAACAACCACAGCCCAAAGATTTAACCCACCACTAGCACCGGAGGCAATGGACATGGACAGTAACAGACGAGAACAATCACCTCGAACTCCTTCTCGCAGTCCGGCCCGCCGCCCTCGAGCCTCTTCACCGCTGCAGTGGCGCCGCCGTCGAACGCCGCCTTGTAGACGCAGCCAAACCCGCCGACGCCGAGCACATTTCCCTCATCGAACTTGCCCGTCGCTGCCTCCAGCGACGGGTACTCGATCATCGCCACGAGACCCTTCTTGCTCATTTTCACTGTGCTGAACTTGCTCAGGATTGGCACCAGTGTGATCCCTCTTGTGGCGTCTGGACAATGTAAAGTGGGTAGACGGTCTGGCTTAGACCCCAAACACATTATGAGGTGAAACAACAAATTGAGGCAGTACCTGATCTCCGGGCGCCCTTGCCGTGGGGGATCCGGCGAGACCGCCGCCACATGGTCCAGGCGTAGAGCGTGGAGAGGAAGATCATGATGGTGGCGACGGAGGCGAGGACGGTGGCGACGACCAGCTCGCGGTGGTAATGGTGGTGCCTGACCACTGTGATCACTGCAACACAGGGAGGCAGATAGCTCGCTCAGTGAGTGGAAATTTGGAACGTCCCTGAATTTTGGAGGGATTTTATTTTAATTTTGAAGGATGTAAATTATAAACTCTAACGGAAGAACAGGTTTGATGGCATTGAACTCGCGGCGAGATTTCCGCAGTAACGTTAGAGAACGACTTTCTCTCCCCTCAATTTTGAACAAACCGTAAGATCCAGAAATGCATTTTATCATCCCAGAAAAATCCAACAAAAAAAGAGGAAGAAGATTCCCCCGTCTAGAACACTAACGCATCCCAGCTCGTTGATATTCGCGAAAAAAGAACCACGCAGATCCCAAATATGCTCTGAAGCAACAGCTACAAGCTAAATTCGCAGGGGAGGGGGATATTTTGAAACGGCATATGCGGTAAACCCGTACGGAACTCTGAACAGTAAACAGCAAGAACACAGTACACACAAAAATTCAGATGAAGGCAGCGCTAGCCAGTCACCTACCGAAGGGAGGAGGCGCCGGAGCCACCGGAGAGGACAAGGAGGCAGCGGTCCCATTGCCGGCGGCAGCGGGCACGCTCGTGGCGGCCACAGACGACGGCGCCGGAGAAGAAACCGCGGCCCTCCCATTTGCCGATGAGGACGAAGACAGCAACAGCAAGAACATGCATAGGAGCGGCAATGGAGGCGGCGCCGCCGGCATCTCGGCCTCTCCTTGGCTCCTCTGCTAGGATGAGGAATCCTACAGTACTGGGAGTGTGGGGAGGCAAGAAAGCTGGAGGGCGTCTCTGCGGCGAGACGGCATGGAAGTGAGGGAACCCGAACTGCCAAAAGAAAAAGAGAAGAAAAGAAGAAACGGAGTCAAGAAAGACTATAAAAACGGGTGACGCACGGACGGAGCCATGGAGGACACCGGGACTGCCGCGTGGGCCCACGCGGCAGAGAGACGGTTCACGGGCAGTGTTCTTGCCTAGAGGGAGGGTGTGCATCTGATCTAATCTATGGCGTTGACAGAGGAATTCCTTGTTTCGTTGTGCGCCTCGTGGTCTTGGCTTCTTCCCCAGTTGAGCTGCTGCAACTGCGATCATCTCGTCGTTTTGGACATGTCCGTCTATTTTTTGTTTGGAAGCGTTTGCTTGTTTGAACCTGTCAGGCGGGCACGCAGACGAAACAAACAAGGTTGGTCAGGCGGTCTCCTCCACCTCGTGAGGCTCATCTTCCAAAAATTCTCCCGCTTCAACAGTGGCACGTAAACGGATAACCTGTGTTCCATCGTTGTCCATGGAGACGATGCCCAACGGCAATTCGCAAACAAATCGCGTCCCACGAATAGGTTCGTTTTGGAGCAACCTCAGCCCAAATGGGTTTGCGGTCCAGCGTACATGTTACGCGTCTGCATTGCACGAGTACTTGTCCGTTCCAGACCCTCCATCCAGCCACACAACCGACTCCTACCCTTCCTAGCTTCCACCCGTGTTGCCCCTCCGCCGCTACTTGCACCGTCGTCAATAGTGGCCGATTCGACCGGTGTGGGAAGGTGCACCCTATTCGGATGGAACATGCATATCGGCGCCCCCTCATAAACTTGGCCGGCAGTGTTGCTGCCGGTCACAATATAGGGGCCACCGATGAAGATACTCTAATGAGTAAAGAAAAAAAACAAAAGTAGTGCAATGGTAGATTGCCCCTATGTTTGGTTTTGGTAGTTAATAACAATCCTTATTGACTAATATTTTCATTGAATTTACACGAAGGAATATTTAACAGGGAATTCTCGCAGTCCATGTGTTAAATTCAAGTCTGGATGCTATGAAGATAAAGATATACCTTGAGTATTGCCATCAAAATCATCAATTTGAAGAGAAGACTATGATATGATCAAGTAGAAGAAATGAAGATGGAGTTCTTGTGTGGAACTCAATTTATCCATGCTCTAGCTTATGTATTAATCAATGGATGATCAATATCTTGAGAGTTTGATTATATTCCAAGATATGGATCTATGCCGGTGTCATAATAGACTCATGGGTTGAGCTATGGTTGACCAAGGTTTGGAGCATGCAATAAGATGAAGAGTTCTTTTATGTACCTTAAGATGTTATTATAGAGCATGTGGAGATACAAGGTTGAGCAAGACTAAGAGAGACATGGGTTCATGTGATCTCGTGGTATGGTATGCTTTGTCAATTAAGCTTTGTGAACTATGCTCATTTGTGTTATCCATGTGGGTTAGCAATTTTTTCATAGGCATGCATCAAAAGTAAGATCTGATATAGCCCATGAGCGTGGATGACATCAAGTGGTGATCGTCATCAAGATTGAGAAGGGAAATTTCAAGATAAGAATATCGAGAAGATCATATGCTTGCAACTTGCTGTCCATTTGGTGATAATGGACATGTGAAGACATGCTTTAATGATGTTATCCCATAGTGGTGCACCGGGGTGCCACAGTTGAGTCTTCACCAAGCAATAATGATCAAGCGAAGTATTCTGTCTTGAATGAAGTATGAAGCATCATCATCATGAAGGTCAAGCGGGATACACAAGGCAAAGGTATGCCTTGCTAGTTTTTCCTTTAACCAGTCTCGAGGTGGTTGTTGAGAGACCGAGTTATAGGATAGATAGGCACACTACTAAGAGGTGATTTTGGATGGATAACTTGATCATATTATCGTAGGGACATCAATCATTTGCATACTTTGTATCCCCTTGTTCTTGTTGCTTCTTGGTGCTTATATGTGTGAGGCTCTTGAGATTGTTACTAGCTTCCCAACAATCCCAAGTTCATCAAAAATAGAATCGGTGTCCATCTTCTATTGCGTTTTCGAGTTTGGACATTTTTACCGGCTGTTCGTGTAAAGAGTTTTCACCTATAAAGTCATGGCAACATATCCTTTGTTGGTTCCTAATGTTTCCAACAAAGTTGGTTTCATCTTAATTGGAATTCGGGAACAACAAGATAAGAGTTTTTAGTTCTCGAAACAAAATTCGTTTGAATGGTTTCCGCGAAACTGGCACACCAATTAGCGCGACCGGCCTCACCTACGGAATGACTGGCGCTGGCCGGCCCCTATGCTTGTGGCCACCGATTTCGGACACAAAACCCTACTAGTTGTGTCCCGGACTCCCAGCGACAAAACCGGTGGTCACCGGTCTAATCGGTGTAGGTTCCGGTTCCAGACTAATTCGCTGGAAAGGTTTCGGCTGGTCACATCACCCTGGTCAGCCAGATGGCGGGTGAGCCGGCACCGCTTGACTGACCAACGTGTTGCTAATTAGCTCAAACGGCTAGTTTTCTACTTGGACTATTGTAAAGCCTTTCTTCCTCCTTTAGGAGGTTAGGTCAATCATTCCTTTTGCTCTCTCTCTCTACACCTTTTTAACCTCAAAAGCTTGCTTCCTGTCCATTGCCTCCTATGATTCTTGCATCTATTTAAGGCCTTTGGAAGAGGATATTTAAATCTACAATCTCCACCAATAAATCACTCCTCTGTGTGAGGGGAACCCATTAGATCTAGATCTTAGAGGCATTTGTTGATTTCATCAATTGTTCTTCCTCTGTAATTCCTCCCTAGCACTTGTTGCTTGGTTGGGATTTGAGTACGAAGTATTTGAATACCTTTGGTGTTCTTGATTTGCATCCTTGCATAGTGTTGAGATCTCCATTATGATATTTCCGAGTGAGAGAATGTGGGCTTATTTCTCTTGGAGGGTGACATCTTAGTTGGCTTGGAATTTGTTGCCTCGGTGATCTCTCCGTGGAAGATTGTGAAGATGCCCAAGCTTTTCCTTAGTGGAGCTTGTGAATTGGTTGTAGAGCATGCCATCTTCGGAGTGGAGGAAAAACTATCTATAATGAAAGGGATTTTGTCGTTTGTGGAATTAGCTTGGAGAAGAAGATGAGCCTTCGTGGTTTTTGTGAGACCTTTGTGCTAACCCGCATCTCTATATCGTGACGTACCTCACTTCGTGTGAGGGAACACGGGAATTCATCTTCGTCTCTGCGTCCCTCGGTTATCTCTATGCCCAAGTTTAGTTTTATTATGATAGTTATCGAGCTTGAAGTACTTATATCTTGCTTACCACTTGTGTTATATATATGTTGTGTCTATCTTGCTTAGCTCTAGTTATTGGTGGTGCACTTAGTTAATCCTAGGTTGTTTAAATTTTGTGCTTAAAAAATAAACATTGGTTTAATTCTGCATTCTTACAAGATAAATCCGTAATTATTTTTTCAAACGTCTATTCAAAACCCCCTATAGGCGACATCTTTTCCTTTCAACCAGCAATGAAGCAGACATGTGGGCTTAACTACACTTAAAAGGAGTTTCTTCAGCTTCGCAACAACATACAGTTGAATGGACATCTCTAGCAGACTCCACAAAAGGATCTGGCCCACAATTTTTTCGGTTTTGGCCACTAAACGACACAAATACCTCGTAAGAGCCTGGCCGACCTGGAAATAATTTTGCGCAGAACCCTAAATCGAGCTCCGCAACCACTTCATGTGCGGGTTTCGGGGTGAAATGTGGTAAACCGCATCGACGTTTCACCCCGCCCCTTTCTACGACCGCCTCTCCATCGTCGATTCCGGCCGATTCAAGTCAACCACGGCAAAATCTCCGCCGGACTCGAGCGAGCGGAGGCCCAGTCTACCAACCTACATGATGACATCGTTCAATTTTCATGTGGCGGTCGAGTTTTTTCATCGCACACCGACAACTCTTTGTCGGTGAGACGCCCATGTCCCCGTTGGACGACTCTGACGAAGACAATGTGATGCTCACCGGTGCGGAGCGGGAGCATCACTAGCTGCAGATTTCGCGTCGCCGCTCCCTTACCATTGTCCTCTCCGATGTGTGGGAGCACGCCAAGCGCCGCTGCGACGAGGCCGAGGAGGAGCAGTGGAGGATGGAGGAGGCACGGAAGGTCTCCACTGATTTTGAGATGTGGCGCCGTGGCTTGGTTATCGTAGACTACTGTGACGGTTACTTGTGAAGCCTCGCTCAACCACCGCCAAGTCCCGATGAAGTACCTGGGCTAGCTTAACTTAGGGTTTATAGGAACTAGTATATGATCTAGTTCCATTGTTAGGTCGTTTAATTATGTAAATTATGGATGAGCTCAAATGAAGTGGTTTTGAAAATCTGGCGTGGATATTTTTTTTTGTTTTTAAATTTGCAGTACGCTTTTGCAACATCTATTTTGCCGAGATAAGAGCATCTCCAGCCGCGTCCCTCAAAGCGTCCCCCAAAGGGATTTGGGGCGCGCTGGACACAAAAACCATTCCAGTCGCGTCCCCCAAAGTCTATTTTTGTCCGGCGCGCCCCCATACGGTGTCCGGCGCCCCGAGCCCGTCCCCGTCCCATAGGGGACTCTCCGGGCACGTCGGACACAACGAAAAACGAGGCGAACCGACGCGGGCCCGACGCGTCAGCGGCTCGGAAGCTCAGCCGCCGCCTACGTAGCGACGGTGCAGTTGCCGGGAAGCGGAACCGTCGCATTGGCAACCTCGTTGACGACGCGGCAACCGCCGGAATGGAGTCGGGACTCCTCGGAAGAGCAACCGCTGCTCTTTTCGACTTCTGCACCGCCGTCCCGCGCTCAATAAGACTCGTACGTCGGCGCTTTTGGATCTTCACCGGCCGCATCCGACACCTCCAGTGACGATGAGCTACATCTCCGAGCTCCCGTCCGACACCTCCAGCGAGGGAAAGCCTGCTGGATGGCGCCATTGGTGGAGAAAGCTCCGACGCCCAGCAGCGGCGACGATTCCCTCCCGCCACTTGACAACGCGGAGGAATGGCTGGGCGTGGAGGAGGATGCGGAGGAACAAGAGTCAGAGGAGGCGGCGGTGGCCCGTGCGAAGGCGGAGGCGGACGCGAAGGCCAATACCGCCAAGGCCAAGGCGCAGCCGGCGAGCACTGGCGACAACGAGGAGGACTACGGCGCGTCGGCCGACACCGCCTCTTCGGAAGAGGTGACGAGCAGGAAGCGCCACCGTGATGACGTCGACGAGGCAGGGCCATCATCGAAGAAGAAGAAGTAGTAGTTTAAAATAATTTATATGTAATTTAATTATGTTTTTTCGAAGTTTTATATGTATTTTTTTTATGTTGAACCGATTTAAATATTAGTAAAGAGTTTTATTCTATCTATTTAAATTTTGGGGGCGGCGTTTGGGGACGCGACTGTGGAGCGACGTCCCCCAAACGCGGCACCAACGAAATACGTCCCCCAAACACTTAATCCGGCGCGCTATGGGGGACGCGGCTGGAGATGCTCTAATGTCCGCAGCGCAAAACTACATGCATTCTACCGTATCTGAGCTTTGCAGTTCCGCGTTTTGCGGTATCCGTTGGAGATGCTGTAAATAAAGCTAGTGTAACAAATCAGGCGAGGAACAATGCGGGCACACGAGAGGAATGCGCCATCAGCCACCCGCATTATCATATCTCCGGACCCGGAGCCTAGACACAATCCAATCGACTCCCATCTGCCCCTGCGCCCATACAGAGAATCAATTGCGCGATGCCGGGTGGGGCCCCACCTGCCAGACATCAAAGAACCGATGAATGTGGTTGAAAGTGGACCACGCTTTTTTCTTCTTCTGCCCTTTCTCGTGACAGTCGTCGTGAACATGGACCAACTAATAACTAGCAGCACAAATACTAGCACGTGTGACTCAAGGCGGACCTGGAATATAAATTTTAAGAGGAGGCAAAAGGTTTAATTGGGGGCTCTCTTGTGCAAATTAAAAAAAAATCAATGGTTTAATTTAAAATGTGAAAGGCTTTGTGAAATTTTCGTGGCCCCCACTCAACTTCGGCCGCTATTTCCCCTCCAATGGACAAACGACGAGACGCTTGGAGAGGTTGGGCTATCAGTCGTGCGTGCTACGTACACTCGTGTGTGTGCGTGTGCCTATAGCGGTTGATCTGTGGAAGGCTAGAGCTCCGCTGGTTCACAAATTGCACCTCTGGTTCTCCAAGCAAGGCAGATTGTGGACGGCTGATAGGCTTCAGCGAAGAAGTTTGCAACACCCCAGTGCTTTTGCCCTCTGCTGCAAAGAGCCGGAGACGGCCAACCACATCGTGGTGCAGTGTTCCTTCTCGTGCGAGATTTCGTACACCCTACTCCTGAAGTACAGGCTTCACCGCCTAACTCCGGAGGCGTCGGCGGATTTCACTTCGTGGTGGAGCTCGCTGGGGGAGAGTGCCCCTCCCTCGCTCCAGAAAGAGTTGAACACGCTCGTAATTCTCGTGGCTAGGCGACTGTGGCGTGAGAGGAACAGTCGGGTTTTTGACAAGTTTGCAACGCTACCTCGGGAGGTTTGCCGGATGATTTCTGAAGAATCCGAGCTGTGGAAGAAAGCGGGGTTGCATGGGTTGTAGAGGCCTACGGTGATGATCTCCCTCTCCGGCAGGGTGCCGGGAAGAGCTTCAGAACCCTCCCGAGCTAGGCTCGGCGATGGCGGCTGCGACGGAACTTTTCGTGGATGGAGGCTCGGGTATTTAGGTTTTTCCCGAACAGGTGAGGCCGCCTCATGGCGCTTCTTAGTCTCCCCTCCGGACTCCGTCTTCGTTACAGTAAAATAGGAACTTCTGCTTTTGTTTCGTCTAATTCCGAGAATATTTCCTATACAACTTTTTAAATACAAAACAACAGAAAACAGGAAACTGGCACTGTGACATCTTGTCAATAGGTTAGATCCGGAAAATGTATAAAAGTGCAACGAAGTAAACAAATCATATAGAAATTGGTGTAAACAAGCATAGAGCACCAAAAATTATAGATGCGTTTGCAACATATCAGCCACTCCTCCTCAGTGAGGAGCAGCTTGCCGGAGTCGTCCTCTCCATCGACTGCTTCATTCTCCTCCATGACGAGCAGCCGCCCGCTCAGCTCCTCGATCGACATCGTCTTGATATCTAGCAGAGATTCAATTGACGATGCCATATGATGGTACTTACGTGGGAGGACGCGCAGAAACTTCATCACGGCCTTGGGCTCGTCCTCCGGATCACTGAGCATCTCCAGATCACTGAGGATCGTGGAGAGACGCAGCGCGAAGGTTTCCACCGTCTCGCCGTCCTTGAACGCGAGGCGGTCATATTCGCAGCGACGTGTCTAGGCCTTGGCATCGCGCACGCGCTCTGCGCCGACGCGCAATATCTTGATCGTGTCCCACGCTGCCTTGGCGTTGTCCTTGGCAGCGTGGACGCGCACCAGCTCCGGCGGCACGGCTCAGAGTAGAGCCAACAGAGCGGCGCGATCGTCATGCTCGCCGCAGTCCCCTTCGTTCACGGCTTCCTACGGCATGTGGACTTGCGGCTGGATGCGCATGAGCACGGCCCAATCCATGTAATTGGTGCGCGTCAGCGTCGGCCAATGCGAGCCTCCGGTGATCTCGCGCACCATCCTCTCCCTCAGTGCCAGCTCTTTCCCATGGTGCTGCCCGCGACCACGACGAACCGGTGAGAGGGAGGTGCGCCTCAGAGACTTTGATCCCGACCCTAACGCCGTGTCCGTGGGCTTCTTCTTCCCCGCCGACGCATCCCTCCTTGGCAGCGGTGTCTTTGATCATGCCATGATCGGCAGGCTCTGATACCACTTGTAGCCCTGCTCTCTCTCTCCCGACTTAGCACACAAGAGAAACAAGAACAGAGATGAACAAGATGGTTTTGCCTGCGTTCAACATCGCAGCTTTTCTGCTTATCTTTCCTTCCTTTTATTATGCAAAGGGAACAATCGTGTCTGGTACCACGATCCCCATTTCCTGAACGTGCCATCCCACGCTCAAGAGACTGAGTATACAGGCAGGATCGGATCTACTACCTATGTAAAAGATCCTAGGAAATATCTGATCCTAACTGAAGTTAACTGACGAAAAACAAAGACACTACTAACTGAAACTTGACACTTATTCAGAGACACGCTATATTAACCAACAGTCAACTATTGCAGAAGCGCCGCTGCCTCGATGTAGCACCAGCAGCCAGCGGTCGCAGCAGCACCATCCGCCCCTTGTAGCACCAGCGGTCAACCTTCGCAGCAGCACAACTAGCTCCATGTAGCACCGACGGCCACCAATCGTGGCAGCACTGCCCACCCCTTATAGAACCGGTGGTCAACTCTCGGAGCAGCACCACCACCTCCATGTAGCACCTTGTCCACCGATCGCAGCAGCGCCGCCCGCCCCTTGTACCACGAGCGGAAAACGCATGAAGCAAACGTCGGCTGCGACAAGGCAGGAACGCCACCGTTTGTTGTAGCACTGACGCTCATCGCATGTAGCTTCCCCGCCACCGCCACCACTATTCCAATCGCAGCACCACGTGCAGGTACGCAGCTCCGCCGCCTTCCTTTGCAGAAGCGAAGGCGTCGAAGGTGAAAGTGCATGGAGCCCCCATGTGTGGTTTTGGTAATTAATGACAATCCCTATGGACTAATGTTTGCATTGAGTTATATTTGTAGGAGTTGTCCATAGGCAATTCTTGAACCATATGTTGGCTTCAAGGTTGCAATAAGAAGAAATTGATGAAGGATATCAAGTGTCAAGTATGTCTTGAAGATGAAGATGAAGTGAGCCCTCAAGTTACTTCAAGACATCAACATGATGAAGAATGAAGAAATGAAGTGCAAGTTCAAGATGAGCCATCTCGAAGAGATCCTTTGCTTGAGTCTTGCCATCCATATGGTGATCATGGATATGTGAAGATGCGCCTAAGAAGAAGCTCTCCCATGGTGGATTATGGGGGAGCAATCCACATGGTGGTCATGGTTATGTGAAGATGCGCCGAAGAAGAAGCTCTCCCATGGTGGATTATGGGGGAGCAATCCACAAGACTTCGTCAAGCAAGCACAAGCAAGAAAGGCGTTCCATCTTGTTGAGGTCAAGATCGTCGTCATCGAGCTCAAGTGGAATGCGCAAGTATAAGGTTTGCTCTTGATAGGGTTTGTTTCTCACCGATCTCATAGTGTAGTTGGAGACCGGTTTATAGTTTAGTTGCCGTACTATCAAGAGGGCTCTCGAGTGACTAACTCGATCGTATCGTTCGGAGAGAGCTCAAACCTTTTCATCCTTGCATCATCTTTCTTGGTTGTTATTTGGACCTTATCCATGTGATGTTTTAGAGCTTGTGCTTATTCTCATGACAAGCTCTAGTTCATCGAAAACGGATTTCGCATAGATCACTTGTTGCGTTTTCGAGTTTGGTTCATCATCTTTCTTGGTTTTATTTGGATCTTATCCATGTGATGTTTTAGAGCTTGTGCTTATTCTCATGACAAGCTCTAGTTCATTGAGAATGGTTTTTGCATGGGCAACTTGTTGCATTTTCGAGATTGGAGGTTTTACCGGTATGTCTTTTTTAGATAGGTCAAACCTTTCATCATTTTTTTCTATCCTACCTTGTTGGACTATGATGGTTTCCTGCATGATCTTGTAGAGCTTGTTCCTAGCTTCAAAACAAGCCCAAGATCATCAAAATCGGAGTCCGGATGCTAAAGTTATGCCCGTTTTAGTTTTGGTGTTTCTGCAGTTTTGCCAGGCCGGATTTTTCAGAAATATCCGGGCCGGATTATCCGGGCCGGATATTTCGGAAATATCCGGCCCCCCCGAAATCGGCTAAGGACCGGAAGAAAAGCAGCTCTGGATAGGGGCCGGATTTTTGGCCGGATTTTGTCCAGGTTTTGTCCCTGAGGCCGGATTATCCGCCCCCCGGATAATCCGGCCCCAACTTGGGCCGGAATATCCGGCCCTGGTTTTGCCCAAACGGCTCGATTTTCTTGGGGGTATAAATACCCCCCTTCTTCCTCCTTGGGCTGCTGCTTCTCTCACTCTCTCTCTCCTCCATTGTTGAACTAGAGAAGCTTGCTCCATCTCTCAATCCCTCCATGATTCTTGCCCCCATTTGAGGGAAAAGAGAGAGGAGATCTAGATCTACATTTCTACCAATCAAATCCATCTCTTTGTGAGTGGAACTCTCTAGATCTTGATCTTGGTGTTCTTTGTGAATTCCTTTGTTCTTCCTCTCTTATTCCCCCAATAGCTTTTGTAGCTTTGTTGGAATTTGAGAGAGAAGGACTTGAGCATCTTTGTGGTGTTCTTGCCATTGCATTTGGTGCATCGGTTTGAGTTCTCCACGGTGATTCGTGGTGGTGAAAGCAAGAAGGTTGTTACTCTTGGGTTCTTGGAACCCTAGACGGATTCTAGGCCTTTGTGGCGGTTTGTTGGGAGCCTCCAATTAAGTTGTGGATGTGTGCCCCAATCTTTGTGTAAGGCCCGGTTTCCGCCTAGAAGGAAATCCCTTAGTGGAACCGTGACCTAGGCCTTTGTGGCGAGGGTCACCGGAGATTTAGGTGAGGCGCCTTCGTGGCGTTCGGTGTGTGGTGTGAGTACCGCATCTTGGGGTGAGGCCTTTGTGGCGTTGGTGTGCATCGAGCAACCACACCTCAAGGTGAGCCTCTTGTGGCGTTCGGGAGCACTAAGCCACCGCACCTCTCCAACGGAGATTAGCACTCGCAAGAGTGTGAACTTCGGGATAAATCATCGTCTCCCGCGTGCCTCGGTTATCTCTATACCCGAGCTCTTTACTTATGCACTTTACCTTGTGATAGCCATCGTGCTTGAAGTTATATATATCTTGCTATCACATACTTGCTTGTATTGCTTAGCATAAGTTGTTGGTGCACTTAGGTGAACCTTTTCTTAGAATAAGTTGTTGGTGCACATAGGTGAACCATAGTATATAGGCTTTGGGCTTGACAAAGTAAACGCTAGTTTTATTCCGCATTTGTTAAGCCCATCTCGTAAAAGTTTTAAACCGCCTATTCACCCCCCCCCCCTCTAGGCGACATCCGTATCCTTTCAATTGGTATCAGAGCAAGGTCTCTCATTCTTAGGCTTCACCGCCTTGAGAGTAAAGATGTCGGCTAGAGGATTAGTGCACGATAACACTCTTATATTAGATGGCACAAATTATGATGTTTGGAAAATTTGCATGCTTAGTCATTTTCGGGACATTGACCCTTATATGGAGAAAATTGTAGATATAGGTTTTTCTCCTCCTATGGATTCACAAAATCTATCTTTAGAGGATGAGAAAAATTTATATCTCAATTCTCAAGCTTCTTATGTTCTTATGAATGCTTTGAGAGATGTAGGTCTTTTTCCATACTTGCCTTTTTGGAGCGCTCATGAATTATGGACAAAGATTCAAGATAAATATGATGTGTCCAATATTATTAAGGATGGTTGTATTGCTTCCACTTCTGGCCGTGATGAGGTCTCATCTTCTTCCACTTCACCAATGTGTGGCAAGACACAAGGTAATGATATGGTGAGTGGTGATGAAAATTGCGATGTTGATATTGAGCTTAATATTGATGATTCTTCATCTCTATCTCATTGCAATGCTTCATCTATGGACATAAACACATATAGCACTATAAATCATCTACATGCTTGTGTTAATAGTCCTTGCATATCATGTGTAAGTTTGTTGAATAAATCTCAAGATGATATGCTTTATTTGTCTTGTGGCCATGATAAAAATGATTCTATTTCCTCTAGTTGTTGTGTGTCTAACAATGTAGAGGAAACCAAAGATTCTATTGGTCAAGACAAGATGTTGAAAGGAGCCTCAAGTAACTCCTCATCTTTATCTCACGGTCCTCATATATGCCTTATGGCCAAGGGTTCCACGGTACCTCCTACCATGGAACCTAATATGTCTCGTGGTGATAAGGATGAGGATGAATATGAAGAAGAGGATTGGGTTGTCTCTCTACGTGATAAGGGTAAGAGCGTATTCAAGGTTATTTGCAAAGATAAAATTGCTAGCACTCACTTCTTTGAAATCTTGACTACCGCTATTGAGAGCCAAAAACTTATTTGGATGCATGAGAACACCATTGATAAAAAGGGTGCTCTTGAACGAGAGTATGCCAATGATGTAGCATCCCTAAAGAATTATCTTGAAGAAGAACAAGAGACCATAGCCTCTCTTGAAGAGCAACTTGAAACCCTTGAAGTGTCTCAAAATGAAATAGTTTCTAAACTCACTAAGGAAAGAGACCATGCTAAAGCTCAAGTAAAAATGCTTAAAAAGGAAAATCCCAAAGTTGGTGTTGGTCATAATAAACTTGTTAAGGATCTAGATGATCTAGACAAGGCCCACAAGGTCTTGGAGAGAGAACACTCTATCCTCACCAAGTCCCATGAGCAACTTCAAGCTTCCTATTTAAAAGAGCATGCTATGTTACCTTCTCTTCTTAATATGTCTTGTGATGATGCTTGTGCTACTAACTCTACTTCTTGTGAAGCATCTATCTTGAAGGAGAATGTTGAGCTAAGGGCTCAACTTGAATTGCTAACTAGCAATTATGGGAAATTGGAAGAAAATCATGGAAAGCTTTCTAGCTCCCATGAGGATCTTCTAGCCTCCCATGATAGGCTAAAGTTAGCTCATGAGGCTATCATATCGAAGGCAACACCTTGTGAGCCTCATGTGGATACTAGCACTACTACCCAAAATGCTATATTGCCATGTGCTAGTCCTAGTAATTCATCCACTCATAGTATTGCTAAATCTTGTGATGAATTATCTTCCTTGCCTTGTTGCTCTATGATGACCCACAAGTATAGGGGGTGTATCGTAGTATTTTCGATAAGTAAGAATGTCGATCCCAACGAGGAGCAGAAGGTGTTGACAAGCAGTTTCGATGAAGGATTCACTGTAAATGCTCACAGACAAGTATTCAGGGGGGTTTGATGTAACAGTTGAATAAAGTACGAGTAAGTAAAGTGCGAGAGTAACAATTGCAGCGAGTGGCCCAATCCTTTTTAGCACAAAGGACAAGCCGGTTTGTTTACTTATAATGACCAAACGTTCTCGAGGACACATGGGATTTTAGTCTAATGCTTTCGCTACATACGGCTAAATAATCTTCATTGTTATGATAAGTGTTGTGTGGGTGAACCTATGCTAATGTACCGCCCTTCCTAGGACTAATACATACTTGTGATTATACCCCTTGCAAGCATCCGCAACTACAAGAAAGTAATTAAGAATAAATCTAACTACAGCCTTAAACTCTGAGATCCTGCGATCCCTCCTGCATCGATATACCAACGGGGGTTTAGGTTTCTGTCACTTCGGCAACCCCGCAATTAGAAAACGAATACAAGATGCATTCCCCTAGGCCCATAAATGGTGACGTGTCATGTAGTCGACGTTCACATGACACCACTAGAAGAATAACACCACAACTTAAATATCATACCATTGAATATTACTCAACCATAGTTCACTACTAACATTTAGACTTCACCCATGTCCTCAAGAACTAAACGAACTACTCACGAGACATCATATGGAACATGATCAGAGGTGATATGATGATGAATAACAATCTGAACATAAACTTGGTTCAATGGTTTCACTCAATAGCATCAACAACAAGTAGAGATCGATACCGGGAGAGTTTCCCCTATCAAACAATCAAGATCAAACCCAAATTGCTACGGCGGTGACGGTGTCCAGCGGTGGAGACGGCGGTGATGATGGTGTAGATGATGATGATGGTGATGGAGATGATGTCCAGCTCGATGACGGTGACGATGGCGTCGATTTCCCCCTCCCGGAGGGAATTTCCCCGGCGGATTCCTGCCCGCCGGAGAGCTCTTTTCTCTCTGGTGTTCTCCGCCCCGCAGAGGCGGCTGTAACTCTTCGCGAGGTACCCTCTGTGGCTTAGGTTTTCGGGACGAAGGATTTCGCGAAGAAAAGGAGGCGAAAGGGGCTGTGGGCCCCCCACACTACATGGCGGCGCGGCCAGGCCTTGGGCCGCGCCGCCCTAGGGTGTGGGCCCACCCTGGGTCCTCCTGGCTCCTCCTTCTGGCTTCCTTCGTCATCTTGAAAAATAGGATTTTTGGTATAATTTCCTTCCACAGTTGATCTTCCGAAATAGTGCGTTCTGACGGTGCTTTTTCCAGCAGAATCCTGGCTCCGGTGCTTGATCCTCCAATAATGATGAAACATGCAAAATAGATGAAATAACATAAGTATTGTGTCCCAATATGAATATATCAATGAATAACAGCAAATTATGATATAAAATAGTGATGCAAATTGGACGTATCAACTCCCCCCAAGCTTAGACTTCGCTTGTCCCCAAGCGAGACTGAACTCAGTAAACAGGACCACATGTTTATGGAGTGAAGAGTCGATAAATAAAATACGGAAAAGAAGCATCATATTCATTCACACAGGACATTATAGTAAACAACCTCTTATAACTCAACTTGAAACAAGTATAAGGTAATCACAAATAAAGGTGCATAAGAAATCATAATTGGTGATGGCAAACTTCGTTCTTGGTCAGAGAACAATTAACAGATTATACTTATCTCATTGAGCAGCGCTCTCATGTTAAAGTTTATAATGCACAACTTGCATACTCAATCATAATGGTCTCTTCATGATCATTGATAACTTGCAAAGCTATATTCATTCAGATAAAACTTGTACTAAACAAGGAAGAATAAAAGACATGATGAAGCAAATCACAATATAATGGTTTGATCACAACTACTCAAATGCTTGCTTGAGATGGAGGGAAATAGGTTTACTGACTCAACATAAAGTAAAAGACAGGCCCTTCGCAGAGGGAAGCAGGGATTAAATCATGTGCTAGAGCTTTTTCAGTTTTGCAATCATATAAAGAGAATAAAAGTAACATTTTGAGAGGTGTTTGTTGTTGTCAACGACTGGTAGCGGGTACTCTAACCCCCTTGCCAGACAACCTCCTAAGAGCGGCTCCCATATTATTTTCATTTTGTGTGGCACTCCTTCCAACCTTTCTTTCACAAACCATGGCTAACCGAATCCTCGGGTGCCTGCCAACAATCTCATACCATGAAGGAGTGCCCTTTTTATTTTAGTTTTATTATGATGATGACACTCCCCCCAACCTTTGCTTACACAAGCCATGGCTAACCGAATCCTTCGGGTGCCGTCCATCAATCACATACCATGGAGGAGTGTCTATTTAGTTTAATTAATTTGGGACTGGGAATCCCATTGCCAGCTCTTTTTGCAAAATTATTGGATAAGCGGATGAAGCCACTAGTCCATTGGTGAAAGTTGCCCAACAAGATTGAAAGATAAAACACCACATACTTCCTCATGAGCTATGAAACATTGACACAAATAAGAGATACTAAGTTTTGAATTGTTTAAAGGTAGCACATGAAGTATTTACTTGGAATGGCAGAAAATACCATGCAGTAGGTAGGTATGGTGGACACAAATGACATAGGTTTGGGTTAAGGTTTGGATGCACGAGAAGTATTCCCTCTCAGTACAGGTCTTTGGCTAGCAAGGTTAATTAGCAAGCATAAGAGTCGAGGGAAACAAACAAATATACATGTAATAGAAACAATCATGCATCTTCCTTGTAAGCACAAACAATTTTAACTTCAGAATAATAAGCTATGAGCTAACAAGAAAGAAAGACAATGAAACAACTACATGTATTTCTCTTTTCTACTTAAACCTCAAAGTGTTGTTGCTATTGACCAATGCTAAGTTTGCCAAAACCAAATAGATTTATTCAATGCTCCCAAAGTGATACCAATACTAACAACAAGGTAAATCATATAATAGAGATTGCAAACTAGAATAAGATGTGCAATATGTAAATGATAAGACTTCTCATTAATATTCCATAACGATAACTCACAATAAGGGATACATAGATAACCAACTAAAGGAGAGATACTTCCAACTGCAACTCATCTTATATGATAACTTCCCTACTCATGATATGACACTACTTGACAATAAAAGTAAAAGGTAGTGATAATGTGATACCGCGGCACTCCCCCAAGCTTGGAACAAACCAAGGGGATGCCAATACCGATGATGAATTACTCCTGTGGAGATGGTGGTGATGAATTCCTGACAAGCTTCTCAATAAGCTCCTGAAGCTCATCAATCCTGTATGTGAGATTGCGAATCATCTCTGAATTGTGCTCGACGCGGTTAAGGAGTCTGTCCGACGGCGAGTCCCAGCTCTTGGAGTTATTTCCCCACTCTTCAGCCTCAGGCTCCCTCCTTCCTGCAGTGTTAGAACGATCTATATCCCACTGGCTAGGCAATGCTGCCTTGGGAGTCCCTTCAATTTGATTATTGAAAATTAGATTGTGGAAGGGATGGTGGATGCCTGATGGAGATGTTTTCAGAGCTAAGTAATGACGTGGAACCGCTCCTCCAGTGCGAATTCTTGCGCTCTTGTTTGCACTAAAAGGGTTGTCCACCACCTTGATGCTTGCAATGGTAGCACGCGGGTGTGCGCGCGAATCTTCCTCCACCTCTTCTTTATCCTCTTCCTTGACGTCCTGATACGTCTCCGACGTATCGATAATTTCTTATGTTCCATGCCACATTATTGATGTTATCTACATGTTTTATGCACACTTTATGTCATATTCGTGCATTTTCTGGAACTAACCTATTAACAAGATGCCGAAGTGCCAGTTCCTGTTTTCTGCTGTTTTTGGTTTCAGAAATCCTAGTAACGAAATATTCTCGGAATCGGACGAAATCAACGCCTGTGTTCCTATTTTTCCCCGGAACCATCCGTAACACCCGAGAGCCGCCGGAGGAGCCTGGGGCCCCACACCACACCCCGGCGCGGCTGCAGGGGGCCGCACCGCCCTATGGTGTGGGCCCCCGTAAGCCCTCCTGCGCCGCCTCTTCGCCTATATAAAGCCCCTGGATCGAAAACCCTGATGCGTTCGACGAAACCCACAGAAACCTTCCAGAGCCGCCGCCATCGCGAAGCCAAGATCTGGGGGACAGGAGTCTCTGTTCCGGCACGCTGCCGGAATGGGGAAGTGCCCCCGGAAGGCTTCTCCATCATCACCACCGCCATCTTCATCACCGCTGCTGCTCCCATGAGGAGGGAGTAGTTCTCCATCGAGGCTCGGGGCTGTACCGGTAGCTATGTGGTTCATCTCTCCCATGTACCTCAATACAATAATCTCATGAGCTGCTTTACATGATTGAGGTTCATATGAGTTTGTATCACAATTTATCTATGTGCTACTCTAGCAAAGTTATTAAAGTAGTTCTATTCCTCCTGCACGTGTGTAAAGGTGACAGTGTGTGCACCGTGTTAGTACTTGGTTTATGCTATGATCATGATCTCTTGTAGATTGCAAAGTTAACTATTGCTATGATAATATTGATGTGATCTATTCCTCCTACATATGCATGAAGGTGACAGTGTGCATGCTATGTTAGTACTTGGTTTAGTCTATTGATCTATCTTACACTATAAGGTTACTTAAACATGAGCATTATTGTGGAGCTTGTTAACTCCGGCATTGAGGGTTCGTGTAATCCTACGCAATGTGTTCATCATCCAACAAAAGTGTAGAGTATGCATTTATCTATTCTGTTATGTGATCAATGTTGAGAGTGTCCACTAGTGAAAGTGTAATCCCTAGGCCTTGCTCCTAAATACTGCTATCGCTACTTGTTTACTACTGCTGTGTTACTACTGCTTGTTTACTGTTTTACTGCGTTACTACTGCTGCAATACTACCACCATCAACTACACGCCAGCAAGCTATTTTCTGGCACCGTTGCTACTGCTCATACTTATTCATACCACCTGTATTTCACTATCTCTTCGCCGAACTAGTGCACCTATTAGGTGTGTTGGGGACACAAGAGACTTCTTGCTTTGTGGTTGCAGGGTTGCATGAGAGGGATATCTTTGACCTCTTCCTCCCTGAGTTCGATAAACCTTGGGTGATCCACTTAAGGGAAAACTTGCTGCTGTTCTACAAACCTCTCGCTCTTGGAGGCCCAACACCGTCTGTGAAAGGAGGGGGAACGTAGACATCAAGCACTTTTCTGGCGCCGTTGCCGGGGAGGAAAGGTAAAAGGCACTCATACTCCGGTTCCAGGTAAAGTACTTTTCTGGCGCCATTGTGTTTGTGCTCGAAGCTATTTCCTTTAGATCCTGCAATTGCATCTTTTTGTTTCTTGTTTACACTAGTAAGGCATAATGGACAACATCTGTGAGCTTTTTATTCTATTTCCTGAGTCAAGACATGAATGGTTTAATGCGAAAATTAAAAAACCCATGGAATCTTATTTGCATGCTAGTAGCAATGATATTAGTATGAACGCTTTGAACACCATTGTTGCTAATGATATGGAAAATTCTAAGCTTGGGGAAGCTGGCTTTGATGAGCATGATATTTTTAGTCCCCCAAGCATTGAGGAGAAAATTTTCTTTGATGATACTTTGCCTCCTATTTATGATGATTATAATGATAGTGGTCTTTTGGTGCCACCTACTATGGAGAGTAAATTTTGTTGTGATTATACTATGCCTCCTACACTTGATGAGAATAATAATGATAGCTACTTTGTTGAATTTGCTCCCACTACAACTAATAAAATTGATTATGCCTATGTGGAGAGTAATAATTTTATGCATGAGACTCATGATAAGAATGCTTTATGTGATAGTTATATTGTTGAGTTTGCTAATGTTGCTACTGAAAGTTATTATGAGAGAGGAAAATATGGTTGTAGAAATTTTCATGTTACTAAAATACCTCTCTATGTGCTGAAATTTTTGAAGCTATGCTTGTTTTATCTTCCTATGCTTGCTACTTTGCTCTTCATGAACTTGTTTCTTTACAAGATTCCCTTTCATAGGAAGCATGTTAGACTTAAATGTCTTTTGAATTTGCCTCTTGATGCTCTCTTTTGCTTCAAATACTATTTCTTGCGAGTGCATCATTAAAACTGCTGAGCCCATCTTAATGGCTATAAAGAAAAGAACTTCTTGGGAGATAACCCATGTGTTATTTTGCTACAGTACTTTGTTTTTATTTTGTGTCTTGGAAGTTGTTTACTACTGTAGCAACCTCTCCTTATCTTAGTTTTGTGTTTTGTTGTGCCAAGTAAAGTCTTTGATAGTAAAGTAAGTACTAGATTTGGATTACTGCGCAGTTCCAGATTTCTTTGCTGTCACGAATCTGGGTCTACCTCCCTTTAGGTAGCTCAGAAAATTAAGCCAATTTACGTGCATGATCCTCAGATATGTACGCAACTTTCATTCAATTTGAGCATTTTCATTTGAGCAAGTCTGGTGCCATTTTAAAATTCGTCAATACGAACTGTTCTGTTTTGACAGATTCTGCCTTTTATTTCGCATTGCCTCTTTTGCTATGTTGGATGAATTTCTTTGATCCACTAATGTCCAGTAGCATTATGCAATGTCCAGAAGTGTTAAGAATGATTGTGTCACCTCTGAATATGTTAATTTTTATTGTGCACTAACCCTCTAATGAGTTGTTTCGAGTTTGGTGTGGAGGAAGTTTTCAAGGATCAAGAGAGGAGGATGATATACTATGATCAAGAAGAGTGAAAGCTCTAAGCTTGGGGATGCCCCGGTGGTTCACCCCTGCATATTCTAAGAAGACTCAAGCGTCTAAGCTTGGGGATGCCCAAGGCATCCCCTTCTTCATCGACAAATTATCAGGTTCCTCCCCTGAAACTATATTTTTATTCGGTCACATCTTATGTGCTTTGCTTGGAGCGTCTGTATGCTTTTATTTTTGTTTGTGTTTGAATAAATTGGATACATCATGCTTGTGTGGGAGAGAGACACGCTCCGCTGTTGCATATGAACACATGTGTTCTTAGCTTTTAGTATTCATGGCGAAGTTTCTTCTTCGTTAAATTGTTATATGGTTGGAATTGGAAAATGATACATGTAGTAATTGCTATTAATGTCTTGGGTAATGTGATACTTGGCAATTGTTGTGCTCATGATTAAGCTCTTGCATCATATGCTTTGCACCCATTAATGAAGAAATACATAGAGCATGCTAAAATTTGGTTTGCATATTTGGTTTCTCTAAGGTATAGATAATTTCTAGTATTGAGTTTGAACAACAAGGAAGACGGTGTAGAGTCTTATAATGCTTGTAATATGTCTTTTATGTGAGTTTTGTTGCACCGGTTCATCCTTGTGTTTGTTTCAAATAAGCCTTGCTAGCCTAAACCTTGTATCGAGAGGGAATACTTCTCATGCATCCAAAATACTTGAGACAACCACTATGCCATTTGTGTCCACCATACCTACCTACTACATGGTATTTTCCGCCATTCCAAAGTAAATTGCTTGAGTGCTACCTTTAAAATTCCATCATTCACCTTTGCAATATATAGCTCATGGGACAAATAGCTTAAAAACTATTGTGGTATTGAATATGTAATTATGCACTTTATCTCTTATTAAGTTGCTTGTTGTGCGATAACCATGTTCACTGGGGACGCCATCAACTATTCATTGTTGAATTTCATGTGAGTTGCTATGCATGTCCGTCTTGTCTGAAGTAAGAGAGATCTACCACCCTATGGTTAAGCATGCATATTGTTAGAGAAGAACATTGGGCCGCTAACTAAAGCCATGATCCATGGTGGAAGTTTCAGTTTTGGACATATATCCTCAATCTCATATGAGAAAATTATTAATTGTTGTTACATGCTTATGCATAAAAGAGGAGTCCATTATCTGTTGTCTATGTTGTCCCGGTATGGATGTCTAAGTTGAGAATAATCAATAGCGAGAAATCCAATGCGAGCTTTCTCCTTAGACCTTTGTACAGGCGGCATAGAGGTACCCCTTTGTGACACTTGGTTAAAACATGTGCATTGTGATGATCCAGTAGTCCAAGCTAATTAGGACAAGGTGCGGGCACTATTAGTACACTATGCATGAGGCTTGCAACTTATAAGATATAATTTACATGATGCATATGCTTTATTACTACCGTTGACAAAATTGTTTCATGTTTTCAAAATCAAAGCTCTAGCACAAATATATCAATCGATGCTTTTCCTCTATGGAGGACCATTCTTCTACTTTTCAATGTTGAGTCAGTTCACCTATTTCTCTCCACCTCAAGAAGCAAACACTTGTGTGAACTGTGCATTGATTCCTACATACTTGCTTATTGCACTTATTATGTTACTCTATGTTGACAATAACCATGAGATATACATGTTACAAGTTGAAAGCAACCGCTGAAACTTAATCTTCTTTTGTGTTGCTTCAATGCCTTTACTTTGAATTATTGCTTTATGAGTTAACTCTTATGCAAGACTTATTGATGCTTGTCTTGAAGTGCTATTCATGAAAAGTCTTTGCTTTATGATTCAGTTGTTTACTCATGTCATTACCATTGTTTTGATCACTGCATTCACTACATATGCTTTACAAATAGTATGATCAAGTTTATGATGGCATGTCACTCCAGAAATTATCTGTGTTATCATTTTACCTACTCGGGACAAGCAGAACTAAGCTTGGGGATGCTGATACGTCTCCGACGTATCGATAATTTCTTATGTTCCATGCCACATTATTGATGTTATCTACATGTTTTATGCACACTTTATGTCATATTCGTGCATTTTCTGGAACTAACCTATTAACAAGATGCCGAAGTGCCAGTTCCTGTTTTCTGCTGTTTTTGGTTTCAGAAATCCTAGTAACGAAATATTCTCGGAATCGGACGAAATCAACGCCCAGGTTCCTATTTTTCCCGGAACCATCCAGAACACCCGAGAGCCGCCAGAGGGGAGCCCTGGGGGCCCCACACCACACCCTGGCGCGGCCAGAGGGGGGGCCGCGCCGCCCTATGGTGTGGGCCCCCCAGAAGCCCTCCTGCGCCGCCTCTTCGCCTATATAAAGCCCCTGGATCGAAAACCCTGATGCGTTCGACGAAACCCACAGAAACCTTCCAGAGCCGCCGCCATCGCGAAGCCAAGATCTGGGGGACAGGAGTCTCTGTTCCGGCACGCTGCCGGAACGGGGAAGTGCCCCCGGAAGGCTTCTCCATCATCACCACCGCCATCTTCATCACCGCTGCTGCTCCCATGAGGAGGGAGTAGTTCTCCATCGAGGCTCGGGGCTGTACCGGTAGCTATGTGGTTCATCTCTCCCATGTACCTCAATACAATAATCTCATGAGCTGCTTTACATGATTGAGATTCATATGAGTTTGTATCACAATTTATCTATGTGCTACTCTAGCAAAGTTATTAAAGTAGTTCTATTCCTCCTGCACGTGTGTAAAGGTGACAGTGTGTGCACCGTGTTAGTACTTGGTTTATGCTATGATCATGATCTCTTGTAGATTGCGAAGTTAACTATTGCTATGATAATATTGATGTGATCTATTCCTCCTACATATGCATGAAGGTGACAGTGTGCATGCTATGTTAGTACTTGGTTTAGTCTATTGATCTATCTTACACTATAAGGTTACTTAAACATGAGCATTATTGTGGAGCTTGTTAACTCCGGCATTGAGGGTTCGTGTAATCCTACGCAATGTGTTCATCATCCAACAAAAGTGTAGAGTATGCATTTATCTATTCTGTTATGTGATCAATGTTGAGAGTGTCCACTAGTGAAAGTGTAATCCCTAGGCCTTGCTCCTAAATACTGCTATCGCTACTTGTTTACTACTGCTGCGTTACTACTGCTTGTTTACTGTTTTACTGCGTTACTACTGCTGCAATACTACCACCATCAACTACACGCCAGCAAGCTATTTTCTGGCACCGTTGCTACTGCTCATACTTATTCATACCACCTGTATTTCACTATCTCTTCGCCGAACTAGTGCACCTATTAGGTGTGTTGGGGACACAAGAGACTTCTTGCTTTGTGGTTGCAGGGTTGCATGAGAGGGATATCTTTGACCTCTTCCTCCCTGAGTTCGATAAACCTTGGGTGATCCACTTAAGGGAAAACTTGCTGCTGTTCTACAAACCTCTGCTCTTGGAGGCCCAACACTGTCTACAGGAAAGGAGGGGGAACGTAGACATCACGTCCTTGTCTTCCTCTTTCCACCCAAGATCTCGATCATCTTCATCCGGAAACTCCTTGCCCTTGTTCTTGGAGACCATGGTGCTTCTAAACTGAAAACAGATCCTGGCAGAAACAGCTCGAAACAAAACACGTCGAGGAAGCGATATACGGACCTCCAGGGGTCCGGGGGATTATATAGCAAAAAATTTCACAACAAAAGGAAAGTACCAGATCGAACCAGAGTCGGAAAGGGGCGACGGGGCGGCCAGACCATAGGGCGGCGCGGGCCCAGGCTTGGCCGCGCCGGCCTATGGTGGCGCCCCCTCGTGCGTCCTTTCCACTCCGTTTCGAACTCGTAATTTTTAATATTTTCCAAAAACAGCGAAAATATTGTTCGGAAAGTAAATTGCGTACTTTTCATTACCAGTACTGTTACCTATTCAAAGTCGAGTTCTGGCGGACTGTCAATTTGCCCTTTTATGAAAGCCTCCGGTGTTTCCACTTGAATAATATCAACATCAACATTATAAGAATCACCTGAGATATAATGCTTGAGTCTTTGTCCATTCACCACTTGCGTAGCATTGCCTTGGAGAGAGCTAATTTTGATTGCTCCTGAACGATACACCTCCTCGACAACATACGGTCCTTCCCATTTCGAGAGTAATTTCCCTGCAAAGAATCTGAGACGAGACCGATACAATAGGACTTTATCCCCAATAGTAAATTCTCTTTTGATAATCCTTCTATCATGCCATTTTTTAACTTTCTCTTTAAAGAGTTTAGCATTTTCATAAGCTTCACTTCTCCATTCATCTAGAGAACTTAATTGCAACAACCTCTTATCACCGGCAAGTTTAGGATCTTTATTTAATTCTCTAACAGCCCAATAAGCTTTGTGCTCTAGTTCTAAAGGTAAATGACAAGCTTTCCCATAAACCATTTTATAAGGTGACATTCCCATGGGATTCTTATAAGCAGTTCTATAAGCCCATAATGCATCCTTCAATTTGCTAGCCCAATTCTTTCTAGTTTTATTAACAGTCTTTCCCAGAATAGATTTAATCTCTCTATTTGATAATTCTACTTGACCACTAGTTTGAGGATGATAAGCGGAAGCAATTCTATGATTAATACCATACTTAGCAAGAGTTTTTCTAAAACCTCCATGAATAAAATGAGAACCTCCATCAGTCATAATATATCTAGGCACTCCAAATCTAGGAAAAATAATATCTAAAAGCATTCTTAAAGAGGTCTCACCATCAGCACTTTTTGTAGGTATAGCTTCCACCCATTTAGTAACATAATCAACAGCAACAAGTATATGAGTGTTACCTTCTGAAGAGGGAAAAGGTCCCATGAAGTCAAATCCCCAACAATCAAATGGTTCAATAACAAGAGTATAATTCATAGGCATTTCATTATGTCTGGAGATATTACCAACCCTTTGGCATTCATCACAAGATAAAATAAACTTTCTCGCATCCTTGAAGAGAGTTGGCCAATAAAAACCTGACTGTAGAACCTTTTGCGCGGTTCTTTCTTCGGCGTGATGTCCTCCATAAGCACTACCATGACATTTACTCAATATCTCTTGTTGTTCATACTCGGGAACACATCTTCGCATAATACCATCCACTCCTTCTTTATATAAGTGTGGGTCATCCCAAAAATAATGCCTCAAGTCATAAAAGAACTTCCTCCTTTGCTGAGCTGAAAAGGTTGGAGGCAAGTACTTGGAAACAATAAAGTTAGCATAATCAGCATACCAAGGACTGTCTCGCGAGTTCACCTTTATTACAGCCAATTGTTCATTTGGAAAACTATCATTAACAGGAACAGGATCATAAGCAATATTTTCCAATCTAGACAAATTATCAGCAACAGGATTATCAGCACCTTTCCTATCTACAATATGTAAATCAAATTCTTGCAAAAGAAGTACCCATCTAATAAGCCTCGGCTTAGCATCTTTCTTTGTCATAAGGTATCTAATTGCAGCATGATCAGTATGAATAGTAACTTTTGAATCAACAATATAAGATCTAAATTTATCGCAAGCAAAGACTACAGCTAATAATTCTTTTTCAGTTGTAGCATAATTTCTTTGAGCAGCATCAAGAGTTTTACTAGCATAATGAATAACATTCAGTTTTTTATCTACTCGTTGTCCAAGAACAGCGCCTACAGCAAAATCACTAGCATCACACATAATCTCAAATGGTAAGTTCCAATCAGGAGGTTCAACTATAGGAGCAGTTGTTAAGGCTTTCTTTAGAGTTTCAAAAGCTTCCTTACAATCATCATCAAAAACAAATGGTACATCTTTTTGAAGCAGATTAGTAAGAGGCTTTGAAATCTTGGAGAAATCTTTAATAAATCTCCTATAAAACCCAGCATGACCAAGAACACTACGAATACCTTTAACATCCCTTGGATAGGGCATCTTCTCAATTGCTTCAACTTTAGCTCTATCAACTTCAATACCTCTCTCAGAAATTTTATGTCCCAATACAATTCCTTCATTAACCATAAAGTGGCATTTCTCCCAATTAAGAACAAGGTTAGTTTCTTCACATCTCTGCAAAACTTTATCAAGGTTTCGCAAGCAACTATCAAAAGAATTCCCATAGACGGAAAAATCATCCATGAATACCTCTACAATACTCTCACAAAAACCATGAAAAATAGCAGACATGCATCTTTGAAAAGTAGCAGGAGCATTACATAAACCAAAAGGCATACGTCTATAAGCATAAGTTCCATAGGGACAAGTAAAGGTGGTTTTCTCTTGATCTTTAGCTTTAACAGCAATTTGTGAAAACCCAGAATAACCATCAAGAAAACAAAAATGAGTATTTTTAGACAATCTTTCTAGCATTTGATCAATAAATGGTAAAGGGTAATGATCTTTCTTAGTAACTTTATTAACTTTTCGAAAATCAATGCACATTCTATACCCTACAACTACTCTTTGAGGAATGAGCTCATCATTATCATTAGGCACAACGGTCATTCCTCCTTTCTTGGGAACGCAATGCACAGGACTAACCCATCTACTATCAGCAATAGGATATATAATACCAGCTTCAAGAAGTCTTAATACCTCATTCCTTACCACTTCCTTCATCTTCGGAATTAGACGACGCTGATGTTCAACAACAGGCTTTGCATCATCTTCCATATTAATAGCATGTTGGCAAATAGAAGGAGAAATCCCTTTCAAATCATCAAGAGTATAGCCAATAGCTCCTCGGTGCTTCTTCAATATTTCCAATAACCTTTCTTCTTCAAACTCTGAAAGCTTAGAACTAATAATAACAGGATATATTTTCTTATCATCAATATGAGCATATTTAAGATTATCAGGCAAAGGCTTTAAATCAAAAACAGGATCTTCCTTTGGTGGCGGTGTTGTACCCAGATCTTCCACCGGTAAATCATGCTTCAGAATAGGTTGGCGAAGAAAAATTTCCTCAAGCTCATCTCTTTCTTTCCTAAAAACTTCACTCTCGCTATCCTCCAAATGTTGCTGCAAAGGATTATTAGGTACAAGAACAATAGATGCACACTGCTCCATTTTAAAATCATTACTAGGCAAATCAGCTTTATAAGGAGTTTTAGTAAATTTAGAGAAGTTAAACTCATAAGATTCACCAGCAAATTTAGTCAAAATTTTCTCTTTCTTGCAATCTATAATAGCTCCACAAGTATTTAGAAAAGGTCTACCAAAAATAATAGGACAATAATCACTAGCAATGAGAACCAAGTACCAAAAAGTCACAGGATATTTAATCTTACCGCATAAAACTTCCACATCTCGAACAATACCAATTGGAGAAATAGTTTCTCTATTAGCCAGCTGAATAACCACATCAATATCTTCAAGTTCACAAGAATCAATTTCGTGCATAATCTCCGTGTAAAGCTCATAAGGAATAGCACTAACACTTGCACCAATATCACATAATCCATAATAGCAATGATCACCAATTCTGATTCTCTATCCTTGTCGTTCTCCCAACCTTCAGTATTTTCTTGGATTCGATCAAGAAGGTCCCTTTTAAACTCTTCTTTGTTGCGTGTAAATGATCCAGAACAAGAAGTATCCAGCAAGGTCTTGTCTTGAAAAGAAAGTCTTGCATAGAAATTATCAATAATAACATTACCAGGAAGCTCATGAATGGGGCATTTGAGCATTAAAGACTTCAATCTCCCCCAAGCTTGGGCAATACTCTCTCCATCATGAGGCCAAAAATTATATATGCGATTCCGATCCTTGTGAATTTCACTTGGAGGATAGAACTTAGAATAAAACCGGGGCACAATATCATTCCATTCAAGAGAATCCCCATTATCCAGTAATTTATACCAATGCGCCGCCTTACCAGACAGCGATAAAGAGAATAGTTTCTTCCTCACTTCATCCATAGCAATACCTGCACATTTGAATAACCCGCATAATTCATGCAAAAACAGTAAATGATCACCAGGATGGACAGTTCCATCCCCTTCATAGCGGTTATCCATAACACGTTCAATAATTTTCATAGGTATTTTATATGGTATCACTTCCTCACCTGACGCCTCATCCACTACCGTTGCAGTAGTAGTAGATTTCCCAAATAAAAATTGAAGAGAAGATCTCTCCATAATGACTTATAGCAGCAGGCAGAAATAAAATCAGCACAACAGTAAAGGTTTTCCTTACCAATTCCACTTACCAATAGCGCTTCACTCCCCGGCAACGGCGCCAGAAAATAGTCTTGATGACCCACAAGTATAGGGGGTGTATCGTAGTATTTTCGATAAGTAAGAATGTCGATCCCAATGAGGAGCAGAAGGTGTTGACAAGCAGTTTCGATGAAGGATTCACTGTAAATGCTCACAGACAAGTATTCAGGGGGGTTTGATGTAACAGTTGAATAAAGTACGAGTAAGTAAAGTGCGAGAGTAACAATTGCAGCGAGTGGCCCAATCCTTTTTAGCACAAAGGACAAGCCGGTTTGTTTACTTATAATGACCAAACGTTCTCGAGGACACACGGGATTTTAGTCTAATGCTTTCGCTACATACGGCTAAATAATCTTCATTGTTATGATAAGTGTTGTGTGGGTGAACCTATGCTAATGTACCGCCCTTCCTAGGACTAATACATACTTGTGATTATACCCCTTGCAAGCATCCGCAACTACAAGAAAGTAATTAAGAATAAATCTAACTACAGCCTTAAACTCTGAGATCCTGCGATCCCTCCTGCATCGATATACCAACGGGGGTTTAGGTTTCTGTCACTCCGGCAACCCCGCAATTAGCAAACGAATACAAGATGCATTCCCCTAGGCCCATAAATGGTGAAGTGTCATGTAGTCGACGTTCACATGACACCACTAGAAGAATAACACCACAACTTAAATATCATACCATTGAATATTACTCAACCATAGTTCACTACTAACATTTAGACTTCACCCATGTCCTCAAGAACTAAACGAACTACTCACGAGACATCATATGGAACATGATCAGAGGTGATATGATGATGAATAACAATCTGAACATAAACTTGGTTCAATGGTTTCACTCAATAGCATCAACAACAAGTAGAGATCGATACGGAGAGTTTCCCTATCAAACAATCAAGATCAAACCCAAATTGCTACGGCGGTGACGGTGTCCAGCGGTGGAGACGGCGGTGATGATGGTGTAGATGATGATGATGGTGATGGAGATGATGTCCAGCTCGATGACGGTGACGATGGCGTCGATTTCCCCCTCTCGGAGGGAATTTCCCCGGCGGATTCCTGCCCGCCGGAGAGCTCTTTTCTCTCTGGTGTTCTCCGCCCCGTAGAGGCGGCTGTAACTCTTCGCGAGGTACCCTCTGTGGCTTAGGTTTTCGGGACGAAGAATTTCGCGAAGAAAAGGAGGCGAAAGGGGCTGTGGGCCCCCCACACTACATGGCGGCGCGGCCAGGCCTTGGGCCGCGCCGCCCTAGGGTGTGGGCCCACCCTGGGTCCTCCTGGCTCCTCCTTCTGGCTTCCTTCGTCATCTTGAAAAATAGGATTTTTGGTATAATTTCCTTCCACAGTTGATCTTCCGAAATATTGCGTTCTGACGGTGCTTTTTCCAGCAGAATCCTGGCTCCGGTGCTTGATCCTCCAATAATGATGAAACATGCAAAATAGATGAAATAACATAAGTATTGTGTCCCAATATGAAATATATCAATGAATAATGATACGTCTCCGACGTATCGATAATTTCTTATGTTCCATGCCACATTATTGATGTTATCTACATGTTTTATGCACACTTTATGTCATATTCGTGCATTTTCTGGAACTAACCTATTAACAAGATGCCGAAGTGCCGATTCTTTGTTTTTGCTGTTTTTGGTTTCAGAAATCCTAGTAAGGAAATATTCTCGGAATTGGACGAAATCAAAGCCCAGGGGGCCTATTTTCTCACGAAGCTTCCGTAAGTCCGAAGGAGAGACGAAGAGGGGCCACGGAGGGGCCACACTATAGGGCGGCGCGGCCCCCTTGGCCGCGCCGGCCTGTAGTGTGGGGCCCCGTGCCGCCACCAGACCTGCCCTTCCGCCTATAAAAAGTCTCCGTGACGAAACCCCCAGTACCGAGAGCCACGATCCGGAAAACCTTCCAGAGACGCCGCCGCCGCCGATCCCATCTCGGGGGATCCAGGAGATCGCCTCCGGCACCCTGCCGGAGAGGGGAATCATCTCCCGGAGGACTCTACGCCGCCATGGTCGCCTCCGGTGTGATGTGTGAGTAGTCTACCCCTGGACTATGGGTCCATAGCAGTAGCTAGATGGTTGTCTTCTCCCCATTGTGCTATCATTGTCGGATCTTGTGAGCTGCCTAACATGATCAAGATCATCTATCTGTAATTCTATATGTTGCGTTTGTTGGGATCCGATGAATAGAGAATACTTGTTATGTTGATTATCAAAGTTATACTTATGTGTTGTTTATGATCTTGCATGCTTTCCGTTACTAGTAGATGCTCTGGCCAAGTAGATGCTTGTAACTCCAAGAGGGAGTACTTATGCTCGATAGTGGGTTCATGCCTGCATTGACACCTGGGACAATGACAGAAAGTTCTAAGGTTGTGTTGTGCTGTTGCCACTAGGGATAAAACATTAGTGCTATGTTCAAGGATGTAGTCACTAGTTACATTACGCACCATACTTAATGCAATTGTCTGTTGTTTGCAACTTAATATTGGAGGGGGTTCGGATGATAACCTGAAGGTGGACTTTTTAGGCATAGATGCAGTTGGATGACGGTCTATGTACTTTGTCGTAATGCCCAATTAAATCTCACTATACTCATCATGATATGTATGTGCATGGTCATGCTCTCTTTATTTGTCAATTGCCCAACTGTAATTTGTTCACCCAACATGCTGTTCGTCTTATGGGAGAGACACCTCTAGTGAACTGTGGACCCCGGTCCAATTCTCTTCTTGAAATACACCCATCTACTGCAATACTTGTTCTACTCGTTTTCTGCAAACAATCATCTTCCACACAATACGGTTAATCCTTTGTTACTGCAAGCCGGTGAGATTGACAACCTCACTTTGTTTCGTTGGGGCAAAGTACTTTGGTTGTGTTGTGCGGGTTCCACGTTGGCGCCGGAATCCCCGGTGTTGCGCCGCACTACATCCCGCCGCCATCAACCTTCAACGTGCTTCTTGGCTCCTCCTGGTTCGATAAACCTTGGTTTCTTTCTCGAGGGAAAACTTGCTGCTGTGCGCATCATACCTTCCTCTTGGGGTTGCCCAACGAACGTGTGAAATACACGCCATCAAGCTCTTTTTAAGGCGCTCGTTGCCGGGGAGATCAAGACACGCTGCAAGGGGAGTCTCCACTTCTCAATCTCTTTACTTTGTTTTTGTCTTGCTTAGTTTTATTTACTACTTTGTTTGCTGCACTAAATCAAAATACAAAAAAATTAGTTGCTAGTTTTACTTTATTTGCTATCTTGTTTGCTATATCAAAAATACAAAAAAATTAGTTTACTTGCATTTACTTTATCTAGTTTGCTTTATTTACTGTTGCTAAAATGGCCAACGCTGAAAACACTAAGTTGTGTGACTTCACAACCACAAATAATAATGATTTCTTATGCACACCTATTGCTCCACCTGCTACTACAGCAGAATTCTTTGAAATTAAACCTGCTTTCTTGAATCTTGTTATGCGAGAGCAATTTTCCAGTGTTAGTTCTGATGATGCTGCTGCCCATCTTAATAATTTTGTTGAACTATGTGAAATGCAAAAATATAAAGATGTAGATGGTGATATTATTAAATTAAAATTGTTCCCTTTCTCATTAAGAGGAAGAGCTAAAGATTGGTTGCTATCTCTGCCTAAGAATAGTATTGATTCATGGACTAAATGCAAGGATGCTTTTATTGGTAGATATTATCCCCCTGCTAAAATTATATCTTTGAGGAGTAGCATAATGAATTTTAAACAATTAGATACTGAACATGTTGCTCAAGCTTGGGAAAGAATGAAATCTCTGGTTAAAAATTGCCCAACCCATGGACTGACTACTTGGATGATCATCCAAACCTTCTATGCAGGACTAAATTTTTCTTCACGGAATTTATTGGATTCAGCTGCTGGAGGTACCTTTATGTCCATCACTCTTGGTGAAGCAACAAAGCTTCTTGATAATATGATGATCAACTACTCTGAATGGCACACGGAAAGAGCTCCACAAGGTAAGAAGGTAAATTCTGTCAAGAAACCTCTTCCTTGAGTGATAAGATTGATGCTATTATGTCTATGCTTGTGAATGATAGGACTAATATTGATCCTAATAATGTTCCATTAGCTTCATTGGTTGCACAAGAAGAACATGTTGATGTAAACTTCATTAAAAATAATAATTTCAACAACAATGCTTACCGAACAATTCTAGTAACAACTATAGGCCATATCCTTATAATAATGGCAACGGCTATGGTAATTCTTATGGGAATTCTTACAACAATAATAGGAGTTCACCCCTGGACTTGAAGCCATGCTTAAAGAATTTATTAGTACACAAACTGCTTTTAACAAATCTGTTGAAGAAAAGCTTGGGAAAATTGATATACTTGCTTCTAAAGTCGATAGTCTTGTCATTGATGTTGATCTTTTGAAATCAAAAGTTTTGCCTAATGAGAATCATCATAATAAAATTACTACTACAGCAAATGCCATTCAAGTTAGAATTAATGAGAATATAAGATTAATGGCTGAACTGCGTGCTAGGTGGGATAGAGAAGAAAATGAAAAACTAGCTAAAGAAAAGAATATAGCTAAAGTTTGGACTATTACCACCACTAGTAATGCTAATGCTACACATGTTGCTGCACCTCCTACTCATACTAATAAAATAATTGGTGTTAGCAATGTTTCCACTTCTAATGCAAAGCGCGAAAAAACTGCTCGAAATCGCTAAAATCATTAAACCGCTCGTGATAAAGTCGCTGAAATTTTTTCCAACATTGGGGATGATGATCCCATTGCTTTAGATTATAATGGTTTGAATTTTGATGATTGCCACATCTCTGAAGTTATAAAGTTCTTGCAAAAACTTGCTAAAAGTCCTAATGCTAGTGCTATAAATTTGGCTTTTACACATCATATTACAAATGCTCTCATAAAAGCTAGAGAAGAGAAACTAGAGCGTGAAGCCTCTATTCCTAAAAAGCTAGAGGATGGTTGGGAGCCCATCATTAAGATGAAGGTTAAAGATTTTGATTGTAATGCTTTATGTGATCTTGGTGCAAGTATTTCTGTTATGCCTAAGAAAATTTATAATATGCTTGACTTGCCACCGCTGAAAAATTGTTATTTGGATGTTAATCTTGCTGATCATTCTACAAAGAAACCTTTGGGGAAAGTTGATAATGTTCGCATTACCGTTAACAATAACCTTGTTCCCGTTGATTTTGTTGTCTTGGATATTGAATGCAATGCATCTTGTCCCATTATATTGGGAAGACCTTTTCTTCGAACTGTTGGTGCTATTATTGATATGAAGGAAGGTAATATAAAATATCAATTTCCTCTCAAGAAAGGTATGGAACACTTCCCTAGAAAGAGAATGAAGGTACCTTTTGATTCTATTATGAGAACAAATTATGATGTTGACACTTCGTCTCTTGATAATACTTGATACACACTTTCTGCGCCTAGCTGAAAGGCGTTAAAGAAAAGCGCTTATGGGAGACAACCCATGTGTTATTTTACTACAGTACTTTGTTTTTATTTTGTGTCTTGGAAGTTGTTTACTACTGTAGCAACCTCTCCTTATCTTAGTTTTGTGTTTTGTTGTGCCAAGTTAAGCCGTTGATAGAAAAGTAAGTACTAGATTTGGATTACTGCACAGTTCCAGATTTCTTTGCTGTCACGAATCTGAGTCCACCTCCCTGTAGGTAGCTCAGAAAATTAAGCCAATTTACGTGCATGATCCTCAGATATGTACGCAACTTTCATTCAATTTGAGCATTTTCATTTGAGCAAGTCTGGTGCCATTTTAAAATTCGTCAATACGAACTGTTCTGTTTTGACAGATTCTGTCTTTTATTTCGCATTGCCTCTTTCGCTATGTTGGATGAATTTCTTTGATCCACTAATGTCCAGTAGCATTATGCAATGTCCAGAAGTGTTAAGAATGATTGTGTCACCTCTGAATATGTCAATTTATATTGTGCACTAACCCTCTAATGAGTTGTTTCGAGTTTGGTGTGGAGGAAGTTTTCAAGGATCAAGAGAGGAGTATGATGCAACATGATCAAGGAGAGTGAAAGCTCTAAGATTGGGGATGCACCCGGTGGTTCACCCCTGCATATATCAAGAAGACTCAAGCGTCTAAGCTTGGGGATGCCCAAGGCATCCCCTTCTTCATCGACAACATTATCAGGTTCCTCCCCTGAAACTATATTTTTATTCCATCACATCTTATGTGCTTTTTCTTGGAGCGTCGGTTTGTTTTTGTTTTTTGTTTTGTTTGAATAAAATGGATCCTAGCATTCACTTTATGGGAGAGAGACACGCTCCGCTGTAGCATATGGATAAGTATGTCCTTGGTTTCTACTCATAGTATTCATGGCGAAGTTTCTCCTTCGTTAAATTGTTATATGGTTGGAATTGGAAAATGATACATGTAGTAATTGCTATAAATGTCTTGGGTAATGTGATACTTGGCAATTGTTGTGCTCATGATTAAGCTCTTGCATCATATGCTTTGCACCCATTAATGAAGAAATACATAGAGCATGCTAAAATTTGGTTTGCATATTTGGTTTCTCTAAGGTCTAGATAATTTCTAGTATTGCGTTTGAACAACAAGGAAGACGGTGTAGAGTCTTATAATGTTTTCAATATGTCTTTTATGTGAGTTTTGCTGCACCGGTTCATCCTTGTGTTTGTTTCAAATAAGCCTTGCTAGCCTAAACCTTGTATCGAGAGGGAATACTTCTCATGCATCCAAAATACTTGAGCCAACCACTATGCCATTTGTGTCCACCATACCTACCTACTACATGGTATTTTCCGCCATTCCAAAGTAAATTGCTTGAGTGCTACCTTTAAAATTCCATCATTCACCTTTGCAATATATAGCTCATGGGACAAATAGCTTTAAACTATTGTGGTATTGAATATGTAATTATGCACTTTATCTCTTATTAAGTTGCTTGTTGTGCGATAACCATGTTCACTGGGGACGCCATCAACTTTTCGTTGTTGAATTTCATGTGAGTTGCTATGCATGTTCGTCTTGTCTGAAGTAAGAGAGATCTACCACCATATGGTCAAGCATGCATATGTTAGAGAAGAACATTGGGCCGCTAACTAAAGCCATGCTCCATGGTGGAAGTTTCAGTTTTGGACAACAATCCTCAAATCTCAAATGAGAAAATTATTAATTGTTGGTATATGCTTATGCATAAAAGAGGAGTCCATTATCTGTTGTCTATGTTGTCCCGGTATGGATGTCTAAGTTGAAGAATAATCAATAGCGAGAAATCCAATGCGAGCTTTCTCCTTAGACCTTTGTACAAAGCATAGAGGTACCCCTTTGTGACACTTGGTAAAAACAATGCATTGTGATGACCCGGTAGTCCAAGCTAATTAGGACAAGGTGCGGGCACTATTATTACGCTATGCATGAGGCTTGCAACTTATAAGATATAATTTACATGATACATATGCTTTATTACTACCGTTGACAAAATTGTTTCATGTTTTCAAAATCAAAGCTCTAGCACAAATATAGCAATCGATGCTTTTCCTCTATGGAGGACTATTCTTTTACTTTCAATGTTGAGTCAGTTCACCTATCTCTCTCCACCTCAAGAAGCAAACACTTGTGTGAACTGTGCATTGATTCCTACATATTTGCTTATTGCACTTATTATATTACTCTATGTTGACAATATCCATGAGATATACATGTTACAAGTTGAAAGCAACCGCTGAAACTTAGTCTTCTTTTGTGTTGCTTCAATATCTCTACTTTGAATTATTGCTTTATGAGTTAACTCTTATGCAACACTTATTGATGCTTGTCTTGAAGTGCTATTCATGAAAAGTCTTTGCTTTATGATTCACTTGTTTACTCATGTCATATACATTGTTTTGATCGCTGCATTCACTACATATGCTTTACAAATAGTATGATCAAGATTATGATGGCATGTCACTCCAGAAATTATCCGTGTTATCGTTTTACCTGCTCGGGACGAGCAGAACTAAGCTTGGGGATGCTGATACGTCTCCGACGTATCGATAATTTCTTATGTTCCATGCCACATTATTGATGTTATCTACATGTTTTATGCACACTTTATGTCATATTCGTGCATTTTCTGGAACTAACCTATTAACAAGATGCCGAAGTGCCGATTCTTTGTTTTCTACTGTTTTTGGTTTCAGAAATCCTAGTAAGGAAATATTCTCGGAATTGACGAAATCAAAGCCCAGCGGCCTATTTTCTCCCGAAGCTTCCCTAAGTCCGAAGGAGAGACGAAGAGGGGCCACGGAGGGGCCACACTATAGGGCGGCGCGGCCCCCCCCTTGGCCGCGCCGGCCTGTAGTGTGGGGCCCCCGTGCCGCCTCTTGACCTGCCCTTCCGCCTATAAAAAGTCTCCATGACGAAACCCCCAGTACCGAGAACCACGATACGGAAAACCTTCCAGAGACGCCGCCGCCGCCGATCCCATCTCGGGGGATCCAGGAGATCGCCTCCGCACCTGCCGGAGAGGGGAATCATCTCCCGGAGGACTCTACGCCGCCATGGTCACCTCCGCCGTGATGTGTGAGTAGTCTACCCCCGGACTATGGGTCCATAGCAGTAGCTAGATGGTTGTCTTCTCCCCATTGTGCTATCATTGTCGGATCTTGTGAGCTGCCTAACATGATCAAGATCATCTATCTATAATTCTATATGTTGCGTTTGTTGGGATCCGATGAATAGAGAATACTTGTTATGTTGATTATCAAAGTTATACTTATGTGTTGTTTATGATCTTGCATGCTTTCCGTTACTAGTAGATGCTCGCCAAGTAGATGCTTGTAACTCCAAGAGGGAGTACTTATGCTCGATAGTGGGTTCATGCCTCGCATTGACACCGGGACGATGTGAGAAAGTTCTAAGGTTGTGTTGTGCTGTTGCCACTAGGGATAAAACATTAGTGCTATGTTCAAGGATGTAGTCACTAGTTACATTACGCACCATACTTAATGCAATTGTCTGTTGTTTGCAACTTAATACTGGAGGGGGTTCGGATGATAACCTGAAGGTGGACTTTTTAGGCATAGATGCAGTTGGATGACGGTCTATGTACTTTGTCGTAATGCCCAATTAAATCTCACTATACTCATCATGATATGTATGTGCATGGTCATGCTCTCTTTATTTGTCAATTGCCCAACTGTAATTTGTTCACCCAACATGCTGTTCGTCTTATGGGAGAGACACCTCTAGTGAACTGTGGACCCCGGTCCAATTCTCTTACTGAAATACACCCATCGCAATACTTGTTCTACTGTTTTCTGCAAACAATCATCTTCCACACAATACGGTTAATCCTTTGTTACAGCAAGCCGGTGAGATTGACAACCTCACTGTTTCGTTGGGGCAAAGTACTTTGGTTGTGTTGTGCAGGTTCCACGTTGGCGCCGGAATCCCTGGTGTTGCGCCGCACTACATCCCGCCGCCATCAACCTTCAACGTGCTTCTTGGCTCCTCCTGGTTCGATAAACCTTGGTTTCTTTCTGAGGGAAAACTTGCTGCTGTGCGCATCATACCTTCCTCTTGGGGTTGCCCAACGAACGTGTGAAATACACGCCATCAAATAACAGCAAATTATGATATAAAATAGTGATGCAAATTGGACGTATCACTCTAACAATGAAGGTTCTACTTCCTCTAGTACTTGTGTTGTTACTAACCATGTAGAGGAAATCAAAGAGCTCAAGGCCCAAGTCACTTCTTTGAAGACCGACTTGGTAAAGAGTCATGAAGGGAAATGCAAACTTGACACGATGTTAAGTGTGCAACAATCCCCCAATGACAAGAGTGGACTTGGATTCAAATCCAACAACAAGAACAAGTCCAAGAACAACAACAACAAGAAGGGCCAAGTACAAGTCAAAGACCCGGCCAAGATTGTTTGCTTCAAGTGCAAAATTGAAGGGCACCATGTTAGATCTTGCCCTTTGAAGAAGAAGCAAAAAGGGAAGCGGCCTCAAGCTCAAACTCATATTCAACCTCAAGTTGAAGAAATTCCACTTCCCAAGAAGAATCAAGCCAATGCTCCCATTGTGGAGAAATCTAGTGAGAAGAAGGAGAAGAAAAGAACTTGCTACATATGCCGTGAGAAGGGCCACATCTCCTCTTTTTGCACTATTGGCACCTCATCCAACTCTATCTCCATTGATGATGTTTATTCTCTTTGTAAGGATGAGGGTGGCAATGTGTTTGCCAAATATGTTGGTGCTCAAAGTGGTGTCAAGAAAAGAACCATTTGGGTTGCCAAGCCTATTGTGACTAACCTCTTAGGACCCAACTTAGTTGGGGACCAACAATCCAAAACTTGATCAATAGGTGCTTTTTGGAGGGCATTGGAGACTTGGCTACACCATGAAGAATTAAGGGATCTTCATCATTTATATTATATCAAGCCAAGTCTTTTGATTATCTTGCTACAATCATATATCCAATGTTCCTCCTTGCGGTAACATGTTCTCAACTCATTTATATTGAAAGTTACTCGCCCCTTTGCATGTGTTAGTTTCGTTCCTAACATGTGTTTGTATATGTTGTGCTTCCTAATAGTTTTGCTTGAGAAATCAAGTCTATGAATGTTGGGTTGCACACCATGTATTTGTGTTTGTGTTGGAGCCTCTTTGCATCTTGTTGTATCTTATATGGCTCTTATGAGCGATTAATGGACAATCCCATTTTGGGGGAGTGATATTCCTTTGGGAATTTCATGATCCTAAACAATGTGTGTACATGAGGAATATCACTTAGAATTGATATTGCGAGATTATCTAGTCGCTATGTGGTATGTCATCTTCATGAGAAATTCAAATTCTAATGTCCATTAATATCTCTACTTGGATCTTATTTGCCTCTTGTGAAAATAAATTCCTTATCACATTATGGGGGAGTAATAAGCTTTGTGCATATTACAAGCCTAGAAAATGTGAACATTTGAGGTTGTGTCACATAGAATTGATACCGTAAATTATCTCTCTCCTATGTGGCATGTTTGCTCAAACAAGCTCCAATTTGCTTAAATGGCTTCATTGCTAATATCTTTGTGGATCTTATTTGTGAAAGTTTTTCTTGGCATGGTTTTTCACAACGTGTCCCTCAATACATTTTTGGAAAACCATGTGCTTCAAGTCATACTATTAATTGCTTTGCATGTTGGTATGAATACTATTAATTGCTTCGCATGTTGGTATGAATACTATTAATTACCTTGCATGTTGGTATGACTAAATGAAGCTATCAAGAAACTATCTTTGCATGATGGTTAACTCTTATCTTTTACCATATGCTTTGTTCGTTGTAAATATGATCTTATGTATACTTACAAACTACCACCGGGAAATATTTCCTAATACCTCTTGTCCTAGGACATTTGGTAATCAATTATGAGGTAGATATTTATTGATCATATCTACATTGGCTCTTGTATTTATATTTCCTTATTTATTGCCATGAATTTGTTGTGCTTTGACTCCCATGTGTCTTCCTTGCATCTTATGGATCTAAGTTGTCTATTCAAACTTTCTTAGCATTGTTAGAAGATATAGGTAGCGTGATGATCCTAGTTTTGTGCATTTTGTATTCATATAAAAAATCCTAGATAATGCACCAATCTTGGGGGAGCTCTTCTATATTTATTAGAATGCTTAACATCTCTTGATCTTTATCAAAAATTTGGTTTTGGGAGACATAAAATTTTCTTTTTGGTACTTTGTGCCATCATAAAAAGTTTCGAGGGTTTGGTTTATTTGTTAGAACCTTGCTCTCTTGGGAGTTGGTTATCTCATTCCTTTGTGTTTAGGTTTAATTAGCTTCTTATAATGAGATAAGTCTTTGGAGTCAATCTTGTGTTGATTTGATTCTTTGATATATTTTGGACAACCATTGTCTCTTGGTTTATTTGGTGTTTTGTCCAAATTGTATCTTCCTTTGGTTCTTGAAAGTATTGTGCATGCATATTTAATAAATGTATATCTTATGGCATGTGTCACTTTCTTTGATCCAAAATATAGGGTAAACTCCATCAAATCCTAATTTGGTTAAGATGTGCATAAAATTCAATTTCATATCTATATGCACATAGAATTGTGGAGTTTGTCCTATATGTTGTAGTGTCTAACTACTTCGGACCTAATTAGTCTAGGGACCATTTTGTACTTACCTTTGTGTTAGGTACAATGGATATGCATTGAATGCTTGTCTCACTCTTGGAAAGAAGTGGTGACTCAATGGTAACTTGAGGCAAGCTAGGATGGTCAACGAACAAATATCTACTACATCCACACCAATGCTATCTTGGTAACAAGTATCTTCTCATGCATACTTTTCTTGTATCCAACCTTATTGTTGCATCTTGGCATGAATCTCTTGATTTGCAAATGTTGTGCTTCTTGCAAAAGTCTTAATGAAATCTCTTTATCGTGAATGTGAGTAATTTGAGATGAGTGCATTTGTTGGGAAGTATTTTAAATCATGCTCATGATTCATCCATCCCAACTATGCCTATCTAGCAATTTTGTTGCATATCAATTCCTCAAGGCTCTCACATGTGCAATATAGATGAAAGTGCAAATTTAGTTACTTCTTTTGGTATCCCCGTTTGTGATACTTGTTGCCTTTCTCAAATGCATCCCAACTATCTTCTTTCCCTTGTTGATATTTGTGATGTATTTTAGATGTTTGTGGTTGAAGTTCATGAATGTACAATAAGATAAAATTGAGCATTTGGCCATGCTATTAAGCAAAAATTCTTATTGGTATATTGCATGACTTCGTCTTGGATATCATGCTATTTTTCTTGCGTATCTATTTTGTGTGTGCATGTTTCTTTGTGGATAAATATCTTTGTGATATTGCCCACTTAGAGAAACTTATACACATAAGAGATGATACATCTCCTTTTGATATCTTATTTATTTATTGCATGTTGATTGGTCATGCCAAGCAATATAATTCATTGAAGACTATGATGATGCTTTTTGCTCATCATTGTAATAGTCTTATAATATGCTTTATCATGACTTTCACATATCCTCTTGGTTGAGCCTTTTTATTATGGTGCCTCTTACTTGTTGCTCAACTATTTGTTTGTTGCAAGTGTTAAGCTTATTGTTCTATCTATGATCTATTGCAAATGTTTGTGTTTTAAATGGTAATAAGGGAGTGAGGATTCCATGTTATGCATATTGTATTCAAATACAACATTTTAATTTATGCATGTACCTTGGGGAGCTTCCTCATTTGATTTAGAGCACTATCTTGTGGCGATCATTAGAGTTTGATTCACTTGGTATCTTTTGTTTTTGAATGATATTATGGGAGTGATGATTCCATGTTTGTGCACTTTATACTCTAATGCAAATTGTCTAGTTTTGTGCACAAACCTTGGGGAGCTTCCTCATATTATTTAGAGCAATCTTCTTGATCTTATCATAATATCTATCTTTCTTTTGGTATCTTCCTTGTGGTTCATTTGGTTGCTTGCTTCATTTGTTGAAGCTTCTTGACTTTGTTATCTTTTTGCAATCTTTGATCCTATCTATAGTGTGATTCCTTCCGAATGTTCGTCATTGGATATGTGCATTTGATTCCACTCAAATTATGAGAAATGCACACGCTATGGAGGAAATCTCACTATATTGGTCTTCTAAATTTTTCACCCATTTCGGCAATTGGTGCCAATGGGGGAGAAGTTTGGAGGGTTTAAGGGGATTTGGTTATGTCTTTGCTTTGTGCTTAAGCATGTGCTTTTATTGCATTGCATCTTGTTGCTTTGCATAGTTGAATATTTAGAGGAAACTCCACTAGACTTTGAATGCCAATATATGCAATGAAAGTCAAGATCATTCACACATGCATATATTATGGGGGAGTTTGCTCTATATATTCAACTTATTTGTTACTTCAATTCCTTATATAAACCCTCTCAAAGAGATTATCATCAATTACGAAAATGGGGGAGATTGAAAGTGCATGGAGCCCCCATGTGTGGTTTTGGTAATTAATGACAATCCCTATGGACTAATGTTTGCATTGAGTTATATTTGTAGGAGTTGTCCATAGGCAATTCTTGAACCATATGTTGGCTTCAAGGTTGCAATAAGAAGAAATTGATGAAGGATATCAAGTGTCAAGTATGTCTTGAAGATGAAGATGAAGTGAGCCCTCAAGTTACTTCAAGACATCAACATGATGAAGAATGAAGAAATGAAGTGCAAGTTCAAGATGAGCCATCTCGAAGAGATCCTTTGCTTGAGTCTTGCCATCCATATGGTGATCATGGATATGTGAAGATGCGCCGAAGAAGAAGCTCTCCCATGCTGGATTATGGGGGAGCAATCCACATGGTGGTCATGGTTATGTGAAGATGCGCCGAAGAAGAAGCTCTCCCATGGTGGATTATGGGGGAGCAATCCACAAGACTTCGTCAAGCAAGCACAAGCAAGAAAGGCGTTCCATCTTCTTGAGGTCAAGATCGTCTCATCGAGCTCAAGTGGAATGCGCAAGTATAAGGTTTGCTCTTGATAGGGTTTGTTTCTCACCGGTCTCATAGTGTAGTTGGAGACCGGTTTATAGTTTAGTTGCCGTACTATCAAGAGGGCTCTCGAGTGACTAACTCGATCGTATCGTTCGGAGAGAGCTCAAACCTTTGCATCCTTGCATCATCTTTCTTGGTTGTTATTTGGACCTTATCCATGTGATGTTTTAGAGCTTGTGCTTATTCTCATGACAAGCTCTAGTTCATCGAAAACGGATTTCGCATAGATCACTTGTTGCGTTTTCAAGTTTGGTTCATCATCTTTCTTGGTTTTATTTGGATCTTATCCATGTGATGTTTTAGAGCTTGTGCTTATTCTCATGACAAGCTCTAGTTCATTGAGAATGGTTTTTGCATGGGCAACTTGTTGCATTTTCGAGATTGGAGGTTTTACCGGTATGTCTTTTTTAGATAGGTCAAACCTTTCATCATTTGTTTCTATCCTACCTTGTTGGACTATGATGGTTTCCTGCATGATCTTGTAGAGCTTGTTCCTAGCTTCAAAACAAGCCCAAGATCATCAAAATCGGAGTCCGGATGCTAAAGTTATGCCCGTTTTAGTTTTGGTGTTTCTGCAGTTTTGCCAGGCCGGATTTTTCAGAAATATCCGGGCCGGATTATCCGGGCCGGATATTTCGGAAATATCCGCCCCCCCCCCCCCCCGAAATCGGCTAAGGACCGGAAGAAAAGCAGCTCTGGATAGGGGCCGGATTTTTGGCCGGATTTTGTCCAGGTTTTGTCCCTGAGGCCGAATTATCCGCCCCCCGGATAATCCGGCCCCAACTTGGGCCGGAATATCCGGCCCTGGTTTTGCCCAAACGGCTCGATTTTCTTGGGGGTATAAATACCCCCCTTCTTCCTCCTTGGGCTGCTGCTTCTCTCACTCTCTCTCTCCTACATTGTTGAACTAGAGAAGCTTGCTCCATCTCTCAATCCCTCCATGATTCTTGCCCCCATTTGAGGGAAAAGAGAGAGGAGATCTAGATCTACATTTCTACCAATCAAATCCATCTCTTTGTGAGTGGAACTCTCTAGATCTTGATCTTGGTGTTCTTTGTGAATTCCTTTGTTCTTCCTCTCTTATTCCCCCAATAGCTTTTGTAGCTTTGTTGGAATTTGAGAGAGAAGGACTTGAGCATCTTTGTGGTGTTCTTGCCATTGCATTTGGTGCATCGGTTTGAGTTCTCCACGGTGATTCGTGGTGGTGAAAGCAAGAAGGTTGTTACTCTTGGGTTCTTGGAACCCTAGACGGATTCTAGGCCTTTGTGGCGGTTTGTTGGGAGCCTCCAATTAAGTTGTGGATGTGTGCCCCAATCTTTGTGTAAGGCCCGGTTTCCGCCTAGAAGGAAATCCCTTAGTGGAACCGTGACCTAGGCCTTTGTGGCGAGGGTCACCGGAGATTTAGGTGAGGCGCCTTCGTGGCGTTCGGTGTGTGGTGTGAGTACCGCATCTTGGGGTGAGGCCTTTGTGGCGTTGGTGTGCATCGAGCAACCACACCTCAAGGTGAGCCTCTTGTGGCGTTCGGGAGCACTAAGCCACCGCACCTCTCCAACGGAGATTAGCACTCGCAAGAGTGTGAACTTCGGGATAAATCATCGTCTCCCGCGTGCCTCGGTTATCTCTATACCCGAGCTCTTTACTTATGCACTTTACCTTGTGATAGCCATCGTGCTTGAAGTTATATATATCTTGCTATCACATACTTGCTTGTATTGCTTAGCATAAGTTGTTGGTGCACTTAGGTGAACCTTTTCTTAGAATAAGTTGTTGGTGCACATAGGTGAACCATAGTATATAGGCTTTGGGCTTGACAAAGTAAACGCTAGTTTTATTCCGCATTTGTTAAGCCCATCTCGTAAAAGTTTAAACCGCCTATTCAACCCCCCCCCCCCTCTAGGCGACATCCGTATCCTTTCAGACTTTCAGAAGGGGATGGGAGCACCTCGCGATGGGACATGGCAGCACCATCGCCATGGATGTGGTTACTCTACAGAAAACTTCCCGCCCCGCGAATAGAGAATGCCATTCAACCGCCCCCAGCACGTGATCTATTCTACTTGAGGTGAGAAGATTGTGGTAGGGAGAGGAAATCTAAAACAGTTGTGTGTTCAATCTGACTGTGTTCAAAATGGAAAAGAACATATGTTTTTTCGATAAAGAAAAAAAAGAAAAAAAAACATATGTAGGGAAATTTGATTTGATTTTTGGGAAATCTTCGCACACGCGCACACCTTTGCACTTTTTGATTTTTTATTTTTTATATCTCGAATAGGGGGAAATAGTTTGGATATTTTTTGCAATTTCAAATTTCAAATTATTTTAACATTCAAAATAAATTCTTGAAATATATATATACGTAATGACATAGAAATCCAAAATATTTTCTCCAGATTCTAGTTGTTATGTTCGAGTGATCTGCAAAATTCCAAGTTCAAAGATTGTTTGGTGTGAGAGATACAAAAATAAGAAGTTATTTGAGAGGGAGAAAAAAGAGCTACCACAAATCTTGATGCAATATAGATGGTACGGATACGGCCACGCGCGGAGCATCTGCTCTAAAAGTCCACCTTGATTTTTCTTTTTGACATGTTGATCTGATTTAATTTGAACGGAAAACAGACAGATTTGATTTGATTTGAGTATAAGTTAAGCCGTCCGAGTAAAACCTCCCAAGTCGTGCAAACCCTCGCCTGTTAAATCGCCTCGACACCAAGTCACCAACCCCGTCCCCCTCCCGAATCTCCTCGCGCGCCGCCCCCCCCCCCCCCCCCCCCCCGCGAGCGTACCAAATCGCCTGGTAGCAGTTCTTGTTCTCCTTCCCCGCTGATCTCCAATCGAGCAATGGCCGCGTCATCCCCCCCAAGCCCAAGCGTTTCGGGCTCGACCTGCACCCCAGAGACCGCGCGGGGCACACACTTGTTCAAGATTGACGGCTACAGCCTGTACACGGGCCTCGGGGTTGGCAAGGTCGTCGAGTCCAACACCTTCGCCGCCGGCGGCTACGATTGGGTCATCTGCTTCTACCCCGACGGCGACGAGGAGAGCAGCAAAGACTACGTTTCACTTTATCTCGAGCTCAAGACGGAGAACGCCGAGACGAGGGTGCTCTACGATCTGAGGCTGGTCGACCAGGTCCGGACGGCCCCGGCTTTCACCTGGCCAAAATCTTTCCATGAAGGACCCCGTGTGTTTAGCACCCGTGAAGGCAGTTCTGCCTCCTGGGGCTACAACAAGCTGATGAGGAAGAGCGAGCTCCAAGAGTCGCCCTACATCCTGAACGACGCGCTTGTCGTGGAGTGCAATCTCAGCGTCATCAAGCTCATGCCCCCGCACGAGGAGTCCGATGTCAAGCTTTACAGCATCACCCCCAAGGTGCCGCCCTCCGAATTGGTCGACAACCTCAGTAGATTGCTGGAGGCAACCGAGGGCGCCGACGTGTCTTTCAAGGTCAAAGACGAGGTTTTCCCGGCTCACAAGATCATCCTAGCGATGCGGTCGCCCGTCTTCTGGGTGGACTTCTACGGGCCGATGAGGGACGAGAGCAGGCGCAGCGTGACCGTCGAGGATATGCAGCCCGCCGTTTTCAGGGGACTGCTTCACTTCATCTACACCGATTCGCTGCCTCCCTTGGATGACCTCGATGACGACGACGACGGCAACGATGATGAGTATGATGAAATGCTCAGGCATTTGCTGGTGGCGGCGGATAGGTATGGCATCGAAAGGATGAAGCTGATGTGCGAGAGAAAGCTTTGCCAGAATCTCTACGCCGGGACCGTGGCCACCACCTTAGCTTTAGCCGACCAGCACCATTGCAGCCACCTCAAAGATGCCTGCATTCAGTTTATCAACTCTTCAGATAGAATGGATGATGTGGTGGAAACTCAAGGGTATAAGAACCTCAAAAGGGACTGCCCTGCTATCTTTGCTGATATATGGGAGAAAGCAGCAAAGACTCGCAAAATCTAGTAAGATGGCCGTGGATCAACTACTTCAGCCTAGTTGCTTCAGTTCACATCGTACCAACCTGAGATTAGCTTCTATCAACGATTATTTTGCACTCGTCTAAGTTTAGCAAGTATCAGACTATCAGTATCATTCTCTAAGATTTTTTTGTTTCGTTCAGTAGCTGTACATTATTGTTCAATTTTTTCCAGTTGTGTGCAGTGCGCTTATTTCTAAGGCCATGTCTATTGTGAAAATGTGAATATTTATTAGCAGTTAGCAGCATCATGGCAAGTTATTTAGCAACATATATAATTGATTGGTGCTGAATTTTGAAATTATCAAAGTGCTGATGATGCACTATATTCCAAAATATTAAGCTGTTTTGACATGTGTTTCTTTTGTTTATTCGTAGAATGGTAAAACTTTGAACACCTAATTTAACTCGAGATCATTTAAGCTTTTGGAACGAAATCAGTCCAGTTTCAAAAACCGTTTGCCCAGTCAGCCTCGCTTTTATTCTTTTCTTTTATCCTACATTTGCAGACTAGTTGAGAAAAGACATTATGGATTTGTTTCTTCTATGCCCAAGCCCAAGTCAGTATAGCTGCTGAGCGGTTGTTCATCGAAGGTCGTTGCCATATGAAATACAGTGCAAAACCTCTCTTGAGCTTTCGTCCAAAATTTGATCATGCCATGTTCTGAGATTTGCTATTCTTCACTCTTCAGAAACTAGTGTCCTGGACATGGCGTATGATTTTTTTTCTTCAGGTTTTCAGTTTGATCGTAAAATCTGATCGTGCCAGGTTCTGGAGATTTGCTGCTCGTAAAAACTTTGAAACCACGATTGGGAATAGACAGGAAACCGCTCCCGTCGCTCCCCCCCCCCCCCCCCGTGGGGCGACCGGGGTGCCCCCGCCTCCTCCACCTCTAGCGCCGCCCCTCCCCCCTTCCCCCATCGCCGCCGCCGGCTCTCCCGCCGGCGGGCAAAGCCCGGGCGGTGCTGACGGCGGCGGCTTTCCCCTCCCACCGCGCGCCTGCAGGGCCCAATGGGGCGGTCCGTGCCCTGGCCGTGGTGAGGCCCGCCGGAAGCGGCTCTGTCCAGCGCAGCTCCAGCCGTGGGGGGGCGCGAGGCTGTCGGCCGCGGCACGGAAGGGTCCTCGCGCGCGCCGCTGCTTCGTCCTCCGGCGGCATGGACGCCTAGGGTTTGCTCGTGGCCGTGGGATCTGGGCTTGTGGGCCCAGATCTGGGCCTGTTAGGGCCCGGCCGGCTCCTCTCGCTGCTGGTGGCCTTGACCGCTGGTGGTTGCCAGCGCCTCAGCCATGGCTGGCCCTGTTGTAGGTCCGTCGGGCCCGGGTCCGGCGACCGTAGTGTCCATTGACGTCGGAGTCCCATGTTCTCGGGGGCTCTCCGGCGGTTTTGGTGTAGCTTGGGGGCTATGTCCTGGTTGGCTATGTGGGATGGGTCCCTGGGCCGCCGCTTGCTCGCCGGCTTGGCAGCTTGCCAAGTACTGCAGCTGCCTCGGTGGCTAAAGTCTGGTTTTTCCCCCTCCGATCAGTTTGGCCGTGCCTGTGCAGGTGTTGACGCCCTCGGGATGGTGGGATCGTCGGGTTGCCGCCGACCTAGCGTCGTTGATGTCTAGATCTGGGCCTGGCCGGGCATTGCCAGCCAGTTGGCGTTCACCTTGCGGTTGAGTCTAGTTGGGGCTAGTTCAGGTTTCGACTTTGGTTGGGGCGCGGTAGTGATTTCTGCTCTATCTGCTCTACGTCCTCGCGATGGTGTCCGGAACATTGATCGGGTTTTGGACCTCGGTGAAAGATGCACATGGTTGTCGCATGTGCCGGTGACGGCGGCACCTGCGGGTGTCGTTCCCTTGTTGAAGGCGTCCCGATGATGTCTCTCCTGATCGAAGTGATGGGCTTCGTCCCTCCGTCTCAGCCTACTTTTCTTGGGGGGCTCGCTTTGGGCATGCCTCTCTCGAAGTGTCTTGTGGATCACCCTGTGACCTCCCGCTGGTGTCGCAGCCATCTCGTAGCGTCGGCTTGGCTACTTTTACACGGTTTGCTGCGGTAGCTGATGTCCTCCCTAGCGCCTTGGGAGGCTTTGCTAGGTCGGCGTCTGGTCGTGGTCTTGCCAGTGTGCTTATCCCAACGCCAGGGGAAGATGTTGTGTTCTTGGTCTGGACCTAGTCCGAGCTCCAGGGGTGGTGGCTCTCGGGTCTGGGAGAAAACTTTGCAGGACCTTTGTCTCTGCCGGCGACGATGATGCATACTTGCGCCATTCACCTTATTGGAGGCGGCGCCGCAAGACCCCTCCCTCCTTTGGTTCCTCATGCTCTGCCAGGTGGTCGGCCCGTTGTTGAAGTTCCCCGTGGATTGCAGTCTTGGTGCGGTGGAGGTTTGTTGGTGTGGACATGGCCGCGATTGCTCCGGTGCTGCAGAAGACAAGGCTCCCTCTTCATGGATCAAGTTGACGCTTCAGCGGGTTTAACATTATATGTGTTGTCTTTTGATTGGGTTTCAGTGTGCGCTTGGCGCGTGTGTGTTGTATTCCTAGCCGGTTGATGGCTTCGTTAATTCAAAGCCGGGCTCATTTCGAGCTTCCGTCTTTTTTTAAAACTTTGAAACCTTAGTTTCCAGTGTGCTGGGATATAAGATTTTGGAACTTAACTTGTTCTAAACCAAGCAGTTCTTTTTGGGGAAAGGACGATATTTGGAGTTTATAAGCTGCTAATTTTTTTCAAAATTTTCCTCCTTCATTTTTCTTTACAATCCTGCTGATCCTAATAAAGGAAGTAAGATTTTTTTTCAAAATTTTCGTACGTCATTTTCTTTCAAATTTGGAAAATGATTGATCTCCCTCGGGATCCCTTGTATCGCAACCTCCTGGTGCGTGGCCATTGGATGCGAAGCATTAGACGTGACATCGACACATCCGCGTGTGTGGGCTCGAGGTACCTCCTTTCTCTGCCCAACCTTATTCTCCCGACACAACCGCACGCAGCCATCCATCCAGCCTGCGCGACGCCAGCCCTCACCGCTTGCGCAGCGTCCGGTCGCAACAATCCGCGCGCCGCCGTTGACCCCGCGCCGCGCAACACCGTCGCTCGACCCGCCAAGCCGGCGAGCTCTTCTTCGCCATCGCCGACGAGCCCGCTTCTTCCCCTCGAGCCGCCGCCTCACCCTCCAACCACCGCCCCTACTTCTTCCAGATGTGCCGCAGCGTCGGGCAGTACGAGCTGCTGTCGTATCGATGGAAGATCGCCGCGCTGCCTAGGCCCATGCATAAATAATGATAGAACAATGCAATTAACTATAAGAACTAGTTCTATATGCTGCTAATATGATAGAACAATGCAATTAACTATAAAAATTTAGTATGTTCGCTGCTCCTGACTTTAAGATTATAGCTGAGATTATTCTGTTTCTTTTGTTGAAAAGGCTAGGTTTAGGAAAAAAATGTTTTGGCGGTGATGATACCTTGCTTATGAGCCTATGTAAGATCAGTTATCACTACATTAGTGAAGTCTCAAATTTTAGTATAATAGTTGATCGGTTACAAAAAAAAATATGTTACAGTATATTCCACATGCGTCAATACTATATAAATTGTCCGCATTCGTTTTGAAAATCAATTTTTACTTTACACTATTGTTTTCATATGTTTCATTTCTTTATTTGGAGGACGGTAAATATTTAAAATTATAATTTTTAATTGAGAGCATTTGAGCTCTCAGAACAACACCTGTGAATCTCCAAAACCATTTTGTTCGGTTGGACTCATTGTCTTTTTTCTTTTTCTTTTGCTTACCGTGCCACGTTTACTCCTCTACAGTTCTACATTGTTAAGCCACTTTGAGACAGATGATTGCCTCTAGACTTGACTAATTGTCGCGTATCTAGTGTTGAATAAATCTTGTGCGTCAGTATAGCGTTTTTTTCAGAGTTTCAGTTTCAGTTTCGTCAGGAAACTGTTGTTCGTCAGCCTGTTGTCGACAACAGTTAGTTTCCCTTCAGTTAAGCTCTTAGAGGTGGACCGGGGTTAGTGGTTTTTTTTTTTTTTTTGAGAATACGGTGACCTTTTTATTCCTCCATAATGTTCATGGGTTAGTGGTTAGTTGAATCCCGGATTTACCTAGTCTAATCAACGCACGATCGGGCCGTGGGGATGGCACGGATCAGTTGGATCGATGTGCATGAGTTTCACTCACGTTAGTTGGGCACGATCTCTGTAATCTATCTAATAATAAAGCAAAAAGGGTTCGCCATGATGCGGCTAAAAGGATTCCCTGAACTTCCTTGCAAATTCCTCCCAGGTAAATACCTTTCCTGCCGGATAAACGGCTACAATGTTGTCCCACCATGATGCGGCAGGTCCACATAGCAGATGGGTAGCATATCGAACCTTCTCTTGGTCGTTGCATCCAACAGTGTTGAGCATGCGCTCAGTATCCATCAGCCAATCTTCCGCGTCCATTGGCTCGGGCGCGTATGCGAAAGATATCGGCTTGGTGTTTTGGAAGTCTGCTAATGTGACTCCAGGGTTCTCAGGTCTCTCCACCCTGTTCTGCTGTAGCAACTCTTGAAAGAATTTATTCTGCTGTTCCAGCGTTACACGCTGCCTCTATTCCACCAGCTGCATGTACTGGATAAAGTTTTGCTGAGTCATGGGTGGTGGTGTGATGCGTGTGGTTGGCACGTCCGTTGGGAACCCCAAGAGGAAGGTGTGATGCGCACAGCGGCAAGTTTCCCTCAGTAAGAAACCAAGGTTTAATCGGACCAGTAGGAGTCAAGAAGCACGTTGAAGGTTGATGGCGGCGAGATGTAGTGCGGCGCAACACCAGTGATTCCGGCGCCAACGTGGAACCTGCACAACACAACCAAAGTACTTTGCCCCAACGAAACAGTGAGGTTGTCAATCTCACCGGCTTGCTGTAACAAAGAGTTAACCGTATTGTGTGGAAGATGATTGTTTGCAGAAAACAGTAGAACAAGTATTGCAGTAGATTGTATTTCAGTAAAGAGAATTGGACCGGGGTCCACAGTTCACTAGAGGTGTCTCTCCCATAAGACGAACAGCATGTTGGGTGAACAAATTACAGTTGGGCAATTGACAAATAAAGAGAGCATGACCATGCACATACATATCATGATGAGTATAGTGAGATTTAATTGGGCATTACGACAAAGTACATAGACCGTCATCCAACTGCATCTATGCCTAAAAAGTCCACCTTCAGGTTATCATCCGAACCCCTCCGGTATTAAGTTGCTAACAACAGAGACAATTGCATTAAGTATGGTGCGTAATGTAACTAGTGACTACATCCTTGAACATAGCACTAATGTTTTATCCCTAGTGGCAACAAAGACATCCGTAATCTTAGTGGTTCTTGTCACTCCTCCAGATTCACGGAGACATGAACCCACTATCGAGCATAAATACTCCCTCTTGGAGTTACTAGCATCAACTTGGCCAGAGCATCTACTAATAACGGAGAGCATGCAAGATCATAAACAACACATAGATATAACTTTGATAATCAACATAACAAGTATTCTCTATTCATCGGATCCCAACAAACGCAACATATAGAATTACAGATAGATGATCTTGATCATGTTAGGCAGCTCACAAGATCCGACAATGATAGCACAATGGGGAGAAGACAACCATCTAGCTACTGCTATGGACCCATAGTCCAGGGGTAGACTACTCACACATCACACCGGAGGCGACCATGGCGGCGTAGAGTCCTCCGGGAGATGATTCCCCTCTCCGGCAGGGTGCCGGAGGCGATCTCCTGGATCCCCCGAGATGGGATCGGCGGCGGCGGCGTCTCTGGAAGGTTTTCCGTATCGTGGCTCTCGATGCACGGGGGTTTCGTCACGGAGACTTTTTATAGGCGGAAGGGCAGGTCAAGAGGCGGCACGGGGCCCCACACCACGGGCCGCGCGGCCAAGGGGGGCCGCGCCGCCTAGGGTGTGGCCCCTCCGTGGCCCCTCTTCGTCTCCTTCGGACTTACGGAAGCTTCGTGAGAAAATAGGCCCCTGGGCTTTGATTTCGTCCAATTTCGAGAATATTTTCTTACTAGGATTTCTGAAACCAAAACAGCAGAAAACAAGAATCGGCACTTCGGCATCTTGTTAATAGGTTAGTTCCAGAAAATGCACGAATATGACATAAAGTGTGCATAAAACATGTAGATAACATCAATAATGTGGCATGGAACATAAGAAATTATCGATACGTCGGAGACGTATCATGGTGGTGGTGGAAACTGATCTCTGGCTGCACCCTCAGCCTCTTCCTTTTCTTTTGCTTCGCGCTCCATGCGCTGCGCTTCAGTCTCGTTTCCTAACGTTCCCAACATAATCCCCCTAGTTCTGCAACACAAGATGATACTCATAATTACTCCGTGCGCAAGTTTTCTGAGCTCAACTTTGTGCACAGAACTAGTCACGCAATGGAAATCAAGAAGCAAATCCAAATCATACAAAACATATACCCTGTATATACATACATAAGTGGTCTTATTACAATACTCAAGTCGATGTGAGTATGCAAACTCACTTATTAAAGTATATGTACAAATTTATACAATATTACAAACTATAATACACGTGGTACTTGTGTATTATAGCCACGCCTCCCTTGGTGGACTCTAGTCGATCTTCACTCCCGGTACATTCCAGGCTTCCATCCGGTCGAACGTGTCGTCCTCTGATGACCCACAAGTATAGGGGATCGCGATAGTCTTCGAGGGTAGTATAACCCAAATTTATTGATTCGACACAAGGGGAGGTAAAGAATACTTATAAGCCTTAACAACTGAGTTGTCAATTCAGCTGTACCTGGAAAAGCACTAGCAACAGGGGTGATGTGAAAGTAACAGTAATATGAGAGCAGTAGTAACAAGAATACAAAGAGCGTAATAGCAATATGAGAGCGATGGCACGAGAAGATAGTTGATACTACTTCCAATGACATGTAGAACGAGTATATAATGATGAGAGATGGACCGGGGTTCCCAGCGATCTACACTAGTGGTAACTCTCCAATAAGTGACAAGTGTTGGGTGAACAAATTACAGTTGGGCAATTGATAGGAATCAAAGCATTAAGATAGAACATCAGGCTTATTAATTATGTAGGCATGTTTTCCGTATATAGTCGTATGTGCTCGCAATGAGAAACTTGCACAACATCTTTTGTCCTACCAGCCGGTGGCAGCCGGGCCTCAAGGGAAACTACTGGATATTAAGGTACTCCTTTTAATAGAGTACCGGAGCAAAGCATTAACACACCGTGAAAACATGTGATCCTCACATCACTACCATCCCCTCCGGTTGTCCCGATTTCTGTCACTTCGGGGCCATTGGTTCCGGACAGTGACATGTGCATACAACTTGTAGATACAATCTAAGCAACAATATAGAGCTCAAATCTAAGATCATGCCACTCGGGCCCTAGTGACAAGCATTAAGCATAACAAGATTGCAGCAACAATAACTTCACAAACTTTATAGATAGACTAATCATAATGTATCATCCATCGGATCCCAACAAACACAACACCGATTACATCAGATGAATCTCAATCATGTAAGGCAGCTCATGAGACCATTGTATTGAAGTACATGGGGGAGAGTATACCGACATAGCTACTGCTAGAACCCGTAGTCCATGGGGGAACTACTCACGGAGCATGATGGAGGCGGTGGCGTCGATGGAGATGGCTTCCGGGGGCACTTCCCCGTTCCGGCAGGGTGCCGGAACAGAGTTCTGTCCCCCGACTGGGAGTTTCGCGATGGCGGCCGCGACCCTGGAGTCTTTCTGGAGTTTCGTCAATTGGTACTGCGTTTTTAGGTCGAAAGGGCTTTTATAGGCGAAGAGGCGGCGCAGGGGGGCACCTGGGGGCGCCACACCCTAGGCCGGCGCGGCCAAGGCCTGGCCCGCGCCGCCATGTGGTGTGGTGGCCCCCTGGCCCCTCTCCGACTCTTCTTCGGTGTTCTGGAGCCTTCCGGGAAAAATAGGAGGTTTGGCGTTGATTTCGTCCAATTCCGAGAATATTGCCCGAACAGCCTTTCTGGAACCAAAAACAGCAGAAACAGAACTGCACCGTGGCATCTTGTTAATAGGTTAGTTCCGGAAAACACATGAAATCATCATAAAGTGTAAGCAAAACATGTAAGTATTGTCATAAAACAAACATGGAACATCAGAAATTATGGATACGTCGGGGACGTATCAGCATCCCCAAGCTTAGTTCCTGCTCGTCCCGAGCAGGTAAACGATAAAAAGAATAATTTCTGTAGTGACATGCTACTTACATAACCTTGATCATACTATTACAAAGCATATGAAATGAATGAAGTGACTCAAGGCAATGATCTATAGTTGCTAACAAGTAGATAACATATAGCAAAACTTTTCATGGAGAGTACTTTCAAGACAAGCATCAAAAGATTGCACAAGAGTTAACTCATAAAGCAATAGATTCAAAGTAAAGGCATCGAAGCAACACAAAGGAAGATATAAGTTTCAGTGGTTGCTTTCAACTTTCAACATGCACATCTCATGGATAATTGTCAACACAAAGTAATATGATGAATGCAAATATGCAAGTATGTAAGAATCAATGCACAGTTGACACAAGTGTTTGCTTCTAAGATGGAAGGAAGTAGGTATACTGACTCAACATAAAGTAAAAGAATGGTCCTTCAAAGAGGAAAGCATCGATTGCTATATTTGTGCTAGAGCTTTGGTTTTGAAAACATATAGAGAGCATAAAAAGTAAAATTTTGAGAGGTGTTTGTTGTTGTCAACGAATGGTAATGGGTACACTAACTACCTCGCCAACCGGACTTTTAAGAGCGGCTCCCATTTTATTTTATTTTTGGGTGGCACTCCTTCCAACCTTTCTTTCTCAAACCATGGCTAACCGAATCCTCGGGTGCCTGCCAACAATCTCATACCATGAAGGAGTGCCTTTTTATTTTAGTTTTATTATGATGATGACACTCCCCCCAACCTTTGCTTACACAAGCCATGGCTAACCGAATCCTTCGGGTGCCTTCCAACAATCACATACCATGGAGGAGTGTCTAATTAGTTTAATTAATTTGGGACTGGGAATCCCATTGCCAGCTCTTTTTGCAAAATTATTGGATAAGCGGATGTGCCACTAGTCCATATGAGAGTCCGTCAAAAGTAAATGACAAGGTTGAAAGCTAAACACCACATACTTCCTCATGAGCTATAAAACATTGACACAAATCAGAGGTGATAAATTTTGAATTGTTTAAAGGTAGCACTCAAGCAATTTACTTTGGAATGGCAGGAAATACCACATAGTAGGTAGGTATGGTGGACACAATTGGCATAGTGGTTGGCTCAAGGATTTTGGATGCATGAGAAGTATTCCCTCTCGATACAAGGCTTAGGCTAGCAAGGTTGTTTGAAGCAAACACAAGTATGAACCGGTACAGCAAAACTTACATAAGAACGTATCGCAAGCATTATAATACTCTACACTGTCTTCCTTGTTGCTCAAACACTTTTACCAGAAAATATCTAGACCTTAAGAGAGATCAATTATGCAAACCAATTTTAACAAGCTTTACGGTAGTTCTCCACTAATAGGTTTAAACTACATGCAAAAACTTATGATCTACTTGAGAGCTCAAAACAATTGCCAAGTGTCAAATTATCCAATACATATGAGGCATTTTCTTCTTCCAACCAAATAAAGATAAGTATTGTAGCTTCCAACTTTTATCATTGAACATTAAAAGTAAAACGAAGAACAAGTGTTCATATGAAAAAGTGGAGCGTGTCTCTCTCCCAAACAAGGATTGCTAGGATCCGATCTTATTCAAACAAAACAAAAATAAAACATACAGACGCTCCAAGTAAAGCACATAAGATGTGACTGAATAAAAATATAGTTTCAGGGGAGGAACCTGATAAGTTGATGAAAGAAGGGGATGCCTTGGGCATCCCCAAGCTTAGACGCTTGAGTCTTCTTGAAATATGCAGGGATGAACCACGGGGGCATCCCCAAGCTTAGACTTTTCACTCTTCTTGATCATATATCATCCTCCTCTCTTGACCCTTGAAAACTTCCTTCACACCAAACTTCTCATAAACTTCATTAGAGGGGTTAGTACTCAAAAAATTTGAATCCACCTTGGTCCTGTAGTGGCACATTGCAAGAACTCAATAAAACATTAGCTACAGCTCTCTACGTCTAGAAAACCTCGCTTAAAGTCCACAAGAGACAATGCAAAAAACAGAGACAGAATCTGCCAAAACAGAACAGCCAGTAAAGACGAATTTTAATAAAATACTTCCGTTGCTCAAATCAGAAAACTCAAAACTAATGAAAGTTGCGTACATATCTGAGGAACACGCACGTAAATTGGCATAATTTTCTGAGTTTCCTACAGAGAATTAGACCAAGATTCGTCACAGATAGAAATCTGTTTCTGCGCAGAAATCCAAATCTAGTATCAACCTTCGATTAGAGGCTTCACTTGGCAAAACACAAAACTAAGATAAGGAGAGGTTGCTACAGTAGTAAACAACTTCCAAGACACAAATATAAAACAAAGTACTGTAGCAAAATAACACATGGGTTATCTCCCAAGAAGTTGCTTTCTTTATAGCCATTAAGATGGGCTCAGCAGTTTTAATGATGCACTCGCAAGAAATAGTATTTGAAGAAAAAGAGAGCATCAAGAGGCAAATCCAAAACACATTTAAGTCTAACATGCTTCCTATGCAAAGGAATCTTGTAAATAAACAAGTTCATGAAAAGCAAAGTAACAAGCATAGGAAGATAAAACAAGTGTAATTTCAACAATTTCAGCATATAGAGAGGTGTATTAGTACCATGAAAATTTCTACTACCATATTTTCCTCTCTCATAATAATTTTCAGTAGCTTCATGAACAAACTCAACAATATAACTATCACATGCAGCATGCTTCTCATGATTTCCAAACATATAATTTTTATCAAGTTCAAGAATAGTGGAATTAAAACTTTCAAACTTACTTTTATTAATAATATAACAAGGTAGTTGATCAATCTCAAGAGATATGGGACACATAGATAAAGTCAATAACTCTCCAATCCCATTTTCATTAGTAGTACAATTAATAGTATCAAGTAACATAGGACCATCATCTAGAGCTTTATCATAAACATTTGCTAAGCAAAATTCTTTAGTACCATGCATTTCGACATCAGGCACAAACAAAGCATTATCATAAGATTTATCAAAGTAGCATGGATTATCATAAATAACAGTAGCATAATTATTCTCACAAGTATTACTCATAGGTACTATTTCAAGAGAATCCACAGGAACATAACATTCAACCTCTTTCGGTAAGCATGGAGGACAATCAAATAGTGTAAGAGATAAAGAGTTACTCTCATTAGAAGGTTGGCATGGGTAGCTAATCCATTCTTCCTCCTTTTGTTCGTCGCTCTCCTCTTCTTTTTCATCCAATGAGCTTTCAAGTTCATCAATTTCCTCCTCTTTTTCATCCAATGAGCTTTCAGGTTCATCAGTTTCTTCTTCCACAGGTTCCTGCAAATTGTGAGTGCATTCTTGTGCATTAATGAGTCTCTCTTTATAATCAATGATATAAGGATTATTACCGAAGCATTCTATGCAACAATTAAGGATAGAAGAGACATAATCTTTAAGGTCCTTACAAACAACACAAGTTTCATAATTCTCAACCATGAAGGATTCGATCTCAGAGGCTCCCATAAACACGACAAATTGTTCTACCTCTTCGAACCCATAATGAATATAGCAATTCCGATTATAGTTCTTAATTAAAATTTCCTCACTAAAGCCACATTGAAATTTAAGATGTTTAGTATCCTGTTGAGAGCAACAGTTTATATCATGGCGTTTAAGCAAGATTTTAGCAATTGTATTCACTTTTTCTATCATAGCACTCATTACTTCACCCGCTCTTGATTTCTTATAATTATTATAACATTCTATGAGCTCCAAATAGGTTGTAGGTTCTCCCATAACAGCAGTTTTTAATTTTTTGGTTTTTCAAATTTTTATGGATTTTTGGGTATATAGGAAAAGTAAAACAAGACAAAAATAAACTAAGCAAAAGTAAACTACGCAAAATAATACTAGACAGAAATAAACTAAGCACAAATAAACTAGACAAAAGTAAACTAAGCAAAACAAAATAAAATAAAACAGAGAGAGAGGTAGAGTGTACTCCCCAGGTGAACTTATGAGTAGAGCTATGCCTCCCGGCAACGGCGCCGTAAAAACAGTCTTGATGACCCACAAGTATAGGGGATCGCGATAGTCTTTGAGGGTAGTATAACCCAAATTTATTGATTCGACACAAGGGGAGGTAAAGAATACTTATAAGCCTTAACAACTGAGTTGTCAATTCAGCTGTACCTGGAAAAGCACTAGCAACAGGGGTGATGTGAAAGTAACAGTAATATGAGAGCAGTAGTAACAAGAATACGCAGCGTAATAGCAATATGAGAGCGATGGCACGAGAAGATAGTTGATACTACTTCCAATGACATGTAGAACGAGTATATAATGATGAGAGATGGACCGGGGTTCCCAGCGATCTACACTAGTGGTAACTCTCCAATAAGTGACAAGTGTTGGGTGAACAAATTACAGTTGGGCAATTGATAGGAATCAAAGCATTAAGATAGAACATCAGGCTTATTAATTATGTAGGCATGTTTTCCGTATATAGTCGTACGTGCTCGCAATGAGAAACTTGCACAACATCTTTTGTCCTACCAGCCGGTGGCAGCCGGGCCTCAAGGGAAACTACTGGATATTAAGGTACTCCTTTTAATAGAGTACCGGAGCAAAGCATTAACACACCGTGAAAACATGTGATCCTCACATCACTACCATCCCCTCCGGTTGTCCCGATTTCTGTCACTTCGGGGCCATTGGTTCCTGGACGGAGTGACATGTGCATACAACTTGTAGATACAATCTAAGCAACAATATAGAGCTCAAATCTAAGATCATGCCACTCGGGCCCTAGTGACAAGCATTAAGCATAACAAGATTGCAGCAACAATAACTTCACAAACTTTATAGATAGACTAATCATAATGTATCATCCATCGGATCCCAACAAACACAACACCGATTACATCAGATGAATCTCAATCATGTAAGGCAGCTCATGAGACCATTGTATTGAAGTACATGGGGGAGAGTATACCGACATAGCTACTGCTAGAACCCGTAGTCCATGGGGGAACTACTCACGGAGCATGATGGAGGCGGTGGCGTCGATGGAGATGGCTTCCGGGGGCACTTCCCCGTTCCGGCAGGGTGCCGGAACAGAGTTCTGTCCCCCGAATTGGAGTTTCGCGATGGCGGCGGCGCCCCTGGAGTCTTTCTGGAGTTTCGTCAATTGGTACTGCGTTTTTAGGTCGAAAGGGCTTTTATAGGCGAAGAGGCGGCGCAGGGGGGCACCTGGGGGCGCCACACCCTAGGCCGGCGCGGCCAAGGCCTGGCCCGCGCCGCCATGTGGTGTGGTGGCCCCCTGGCCCCTCTCCGACTCTTCTTCGGTGTTCTGGAGCCTTCCGGGAAAAATAGGAGGTTTGGCGTTGATTTCGTCCAATTCCGAGAATATTGCCCGAACAGCCTTTCTGGAACCAAAAACAGCAGAAAACAGGAACTGGCACTGTGGCATCTTGTTAATAGGTTAGTTCCGGAAAACGCATGAAATCATCATAAAGTGTAAGCAAAACATGTAAGTATTGTCATAAAACAAACATGGAACATCAGAAATTATGGATACGTCGGGGACGTATCATCCTCCTGATAGACCCTGGAACATAAGGTCTCCCCGTTGGCTGGTAATCCGAATCAGATGATGATCCTAAGGAGAAATCAGTATTCACAAACTGATCGTTGAGTGCGTCATAGTCCACCCATCGGGTGTACTCTCCTGTAGCCCCACCATAAGGGTTACCAAAACTCATACCCGACTCAACTTGAGTCGGATATCCTCCATCCACTCCTTCATTACTAGGATAGCTCTGGTTCTGGGTTGTTGCGTCATCATTCATCTCTCCATCATAATACACAGAAGTACTATGAGTTCCAGTATCCGATCCCCAACGCCAACCCCTAGAATTCTCGATAGGAGTCTCGGAACGCTGGTTGTTTCCGGATTCCTCTCCTCCTTCGTATCCCCCATAGGAACTACCCAGGTAGTTCCCAGGTGTAGCAGGTGTAGGTTCACGTGCAAGTGGATCAATGCTGATGTAGTCACCAGCTGAATAAACTGGTGTGTGCACTACATTCTCCATAGGTTCTTTCCCCTTACTCTCCTCCTTGGGTTCAGTAAATTCCTCAAGCATCGTATCAATTGCTCCTATCAGATGATGGTTCAACTGAAAGAGTAATGATATGAAGTTACGGCTATTATCCATATATTTTGCCGCTGCTATGGGTTTGCGTTTAGCATATTTGTAGTGGTTGAGCATGGGATCTTCTTCCTCCTGATTATGAGGAATATGGGAGAACTCGGAATCCATAAGCTCCTTCGTCTTATGTTCCCTTATGTCGGTTATGGCTCTCATAACAGCTATATGGTAGGCTGTGTTGGTTGTCCTAGCTTCTCCAGCTGGCATGACTACGCTCATTCCCAAAGATTCGGGAAGTCGCAGTCCTACTCTGCACTTGGCCAACACCGGTCCATCATAGAACATGTACTTCTTTACTGGAATCTGGGGATCGCACCCAAATTCCAATAACATGGCTCGTAGGATATCTGCAAGTCCTCCATGGTATTCGTTCAGTGTGGAATCCATAACTTTCACGTTTCTTCCCGGTCGTGAACTTGCCATGTTGGCTGTAGAAATAGAAAGATTATAAGATTAGTAATAATGCATCATAATAGAGATAATAAAGAATTATCGCACTAAAAGATATGATTGTTGTATTCTCAATTGAATATACATCATATTTTTAGAGAATTCTTTACTAGTCCTATTTGACTCCTAACGTTTGGTCCCATTTACTAGGTTCCAACCTAAGGTCAAAGCTTTTGCTCTGATACCAACTGTGGTGACCCTGCATACCACTGCATGTTGTAGTATGCCAGTCGTTGATATAACATTCACGAAGTACCATTCCGCAAATATTACATCCCTCAGAGTAGTACAACAGAACATAGCAGGGTCCATAACTCATTCACATATAATTACAATTAACATACACAAGTCGTCTCGGAGCTCCTCTTGGGTCCTAAGAGGAAAACTCCTGGGTTCGAGGCGAACCCAACTTAACTTACAATATATGAGTCGCATTAAGTGATACATTTATTTCCTCGAGCAGCTAAATATTAAGACTTGGTGCTGCTCGGCTACAACTACTACTAGGTTTGTCTAGGCTTGATCTCCACCGGAAGCCTCCCCGGTTCCGTAGACTATGAGATAGTCTACGCCTTCAACTCCTCCTGAGAGGTCAGGTTCATCATAGCTGATAATCTCGGCTCCTTCATTGTTGTCGTAGTCCTCCTCCAGATGGTTCAGACAATCTAAGCATGGGATTAAGAGTGGTATGAGTACGAGCGTACTCAACAAGTTCATTATAGATAAGAGGTGTTTAATGCACTAGCTACGATATTAGACCAGAAAGTCTAATACCAATGCAAGTTTTTATAAACATTTCTTCAAGAGATTGCTTTTATTTCAAAGAGCTATGTCCGTCAGCCTTCACCGGTTTACTAGAACTTCATGGAGCTCCTTTCCGGCCGCGTTCGCAGTTCCTCAATCCCGGAACAAGGAGTGACAGGTCACAGTTCTTACACTCTGCAGAGGTGTGTTGCTTTACCCATAAGAGATCTTAACCTTGATGCCAACCGGGCAGCTTTCCCGTCCACACTTCCTTTGGTGTGAGGCCCGGTATAAGGTCTAGCCAATCATGTTCCTCCGCTACCTCGAACACCCACCCTTTGTTGCATGCCCCGACCCTGGGTCCTCGCCGGTCCCATTATTCCCATATATTTCAGGGTGGACCCCGACCACGACGACAGTCTGGGATCGAACCAAACTCCTTCGCCGGTAGCTGCAACCCATCATAGACCGCAATACCGTGGGGACTTAGGACTCCCCAGCCTCACCAGCTTGCTCCTTCGGGCGACAAGTGTACTACGGACTATGCCGTGGGGACTTAGGACTCCCCAGCCTCACCAGCTTGCCCCCTTGGATTACAAGTGTACTACGATAAAGCGCATCCGTTGATGAACGAGAGGTGGAAACACTTTTGACTACTCCGTCCCACTCCGGATCTTATGGTTAACACGGGTATTACGGCACAAGAATCACTGGCGACATTTGTTGTTTAATCCTAGATGGATATAAACCCGTGCAATGGAACCTCCACCATATCAACACAATCCATGGTTCCATTGCCCACCACATAGTCATATTCATAGTTATGAAAGTAGTGGTTTTGATTTTTGTGCAATAGTGATAACCATAATACTTTGCAAGTAATTTGATAAAAATACTCAAATGACATGAACAAGTGATGAACTTGCCTGAACACTGCAAAGTTTTGCAGTTGGAAGGTGTGGACTGACCCTTGTCCTCTTGTTCTGAAAAATAGCATCATTGTCCGATAAGGGCAATGGTTAAAGAAGCAATTATGCATGATTCCATTTTTAGGGTTTGTTCCCCCCTTCCGATGTCGTTATTATTTCATGTAAAAGGTTAATACTAAGAATAATTTGGGGATACTTGTTTAAAGTAAAATACCACCTTGAAATGGTGTCAAGATGTTTTTAAAGTCCAAATGCATTAATGGACTTATTTTCATTATTGAAAATAATATGTGATTTAAATCATTATTTACATCCTTAAAATAGGACTTATTCTTAATGGTATTCAAAAATTCTCTTTGATATTTTATTTAAATAGAGAATTTTATGCTGATTTATTTTCATATTTTTAAGTTATTTTTAAGAGCTTTTAATAATTTTCTATTGCATTTCCAAGTTTCATGTTTTTATTGAATTATGAAAAGTCCTTTTTGCCCCTGGGCCCACCTGTCAGGGTGGCCCAGCGGTTTAACCCTAACCCGAGCCGCTCGTCCGGCTCGGTCGGACGCACCCGTCCCCTTCCTCTCGCGCACGCGCTAACCCTAATCCCTCTGGGCTCTGGCGACACCCGCGTCGCCGCCGCCTTCGCCGATTTTCTCCGGCCAACTCCGGCCACCGCCGGCGGTGAGATGGGTATCAATCGAACCGCCGTTCGACGGCGCTTCGATTGATCTGCGTCGATCTGCTTTTCCTCGCCGCCGCCGTTCTTCCTCAACGCCCCGGTGACATGGCCGCGGGCGAATCGCCGCGATCTCGTCGTTGCCGACGAGCCTGACGCCATGGCGTGGCCGTGTGCCCCGCCGTGGTGCTGCTGGGATCCGTGCGCCCGGCAACAACTGGCTTGGCGTGACCATGGCCTGGCGCCGCCGTTCGTCCGGCGTGTGCCGCCATGCCGTCATGGCCGTGCCCTTCTCCGTCTACTGGTAAGCTCGCACCGCCTCCCTGCTGCTCTATAGCTTGTTCTTCCTCTCTCCCTTTTCTTCTAAGCTAGCTCTGGCCACGGCTTTCCTCCTTGTGGAGGTTTGCCATGCTGTTGCTGCTGCTCTGCTGCGCTTAGCTCGTTGTATGTGCTTATGTTGCTCTGCTGCTGCCTTGATGCCTATGCTGCTGTGCTGCTCATGCGGCTCTCGGCTCTAGCTAATGCTTGTGCTGCTAAGCCTATGCTCATATTCATGCTAGTTCTTCTTCTATGCCGCCTCTATACTTGCTCATGAGCAAGCTGTGATGCTCATGGCTTGCCATGTTGCTCCAGTTGTTGTTGCTGTGACTGGATAATCATGTTTGGCCCTGGTTTCTTGCCCCTGGCTTGATTGTTGTGCTTAATCCTTGCATATTTGCAAGTGCCAGTGCCTCTGACTAGATCATTGTGTTCAAATTCATGATTATGCTCCAGTGAGCATTACTGTTGGCTTAGCAGTGTGATTCAGTGATGAATTGATATGTGCTTTTCTTGTGTATTATGATCCTTTGGTTCATCAAGCCTTTGATGTGCTTCTGGATACAATTATAAAGTTATTAATTCAGTTATCTAATTATTCAGTTATGACTTGGTTGGATTTTTTCAGTAGCTGGTTAATTCCTGTTGTGGTACTAGGCTATGGCAATCTGTAGCAAGAGCTAGCAAGCTCTGATGATCCTCTGATCATCATTTGCTTGATAGTTAACTGTTGTGCTCCTTTCTGTGCCTCTCTGGGGCTCACTCTGTGCTGTTTATGCATCACACAGGCTTGACCTGATGTGTGCTGTTGCTTGATTAAGCATCAATTGATGCATGTCATGATCCATTTGATCATTTGCAAGACCCTGGTGCATCAATTGCTTGTCTGTTTCATTTATTTGTTTATCCTTGCTTGGTTAGATGGATAAATGATGTGAACTGTGATTCAGTGATGATCATATCAATGAATTTGTTAGGGCTAGCAGGATGCCAACCACTGGTTGGGTACCCTAGCCCACTACTGAACCTCTCTAGTGATGATGTGGTGGTTCTAAGTGTTGGCTTGTGGGTTGAGGTAGCCCTGGCAGCACTGTGATGCTGCCAAGGGTAGCTCCCCCTTTCTATGGCTTGTTGTGGCTTGGTGGATACATCTCTGGGCAATCCTTGTTGGATTTCCAGTGTTCTTTGCTGTTGACAAACTAGATTAGGCACAAGTGCCTATCTGTCTGATGGTTAGCCAACCATGTAGTGCTAGGTGAGTTGGGTAGGCTAGCTGTGAATCTTTCCCTTGCTGGATGCTTTGGTTTACCTCAGTGTTAATACAGTGGTTTGACCATTTCTTCCCTGGGATGATTTCTTCTGGCTTAATTCCCTTTTTGCCAGCATCAAATGGTTTGATCACCAAATGATGATTCACACAGGGTAACCACACCCTCTGGCTTGTGTATATGTTATGCACATGCTTATTTATGAGCAAAACAAAGTTTTGCTCAGGTTGATCTTGTTTATACCTCACTCCTGGTGATTTGTTGGTGTAGAGGTTTTGCTTCTGTGATGATCTTGTGGTTGGTTTACTTGCCCTGCTCCTCCTGGTGATCTTGTGGGGCTTGATTCAGTGCTGTGGTGAGTTAGCAGATTGAACAGCAGTGGCTGTTCTTGTGTTCTTGTGTTCTTGTGTTCTTACCAGTGAAGCCTGTCGATGAGAATGACTTAGGGTTTGCTTCTGAAAAGCTTATATGTGATGCTCCCTTGCTTCCCTGGTCGACAGCTCCTGCTTGTCACTTCGGTGACTCACTGTGTGTGTGTGCTGCATGCACATTCAGTGGCTTGGTGTTGAGCATGCACACATGATGTGTGTGCTGCTTGTGTGTCTGTGTGTACCAGATCCTTTGAACCTGGCTTGGAGAGGATCAGCTCGGCAGAGCTGTGATATTATCCACCATATTCACTTCTTTCCTAATCTGCCGAGTGGCTATGCCACTTGGCATCACTTCTTGTTGTTGTGATTTTTGTGCAGGGAATCAAGGATGTAATCAAGTGAAGATGAATATCATCAGATTTAATCATCTTATGAAACTAGACTTGTAATTTAGGATAGGTCATTATTTGTAATCTTCTTTTTCTTATTTGAGCAATTCCTGTAATTTGTTGTATTATTCATTTCTTTTCTCTTATGAATAATGTAATAACAATGTAAATTGTGTGATGATCAATAAAGCTCAAGGTTTTTCTCTAATGAGCTTTACTTTACTTTAATTGCTCATATTGTTTATTATTTATAATTTACTTAATGAATTTCCTCACAATTGAATTATTTAGGGTAATTATTTAATGTTTGAATTTGAAATTCAAATTCATCATTAGTTTGAATTCAACCATGCCACTTTAATTAGAATTCAATCGTGCAAACTCTCCCCTCTCTTCTCAAAACCCTAAACTCGTGAAGTGAGATGCAAGTTTGTCGCACTCTCGAAACCCTAACCCTGTAAGGTGTCGAGAGAGAAACTTGTCCCCCTTCGATGCAGTTTTTGTTCAAAAGCGCGAAATTTCCCCAGAATTTACTATGCAATGCACATCCCTTTCTAAAATCTACCCCTCGATTGTCTCTAAACCTAGGACATTACACTTTGCAACTTAATACTGGAAGGGGTTCGGATGATAACCTGAAGGTGGACTTTTTAGGCATAGATGCAGTTGGATGGCGGTCTATGTACTTTGTCGTAATGCCCAATTAAATCTCACTATAATCATCATGATATGTATGTGCATGGTCATGCTCTCTTTATTTGTCAATTGCCCAACTGTAATTTGTTCACCCAACATGCTGTTTATCTTATGGGAGAGACACCTCTAGTGAACTGTGGACCCCGGTCCAATTCTCTTTACTGAAATACAATCTACTGCAATACTTGTTCTACTGTTTTCTGCAAACAATCATCTTCCACACAATACGGTTAATCCTTTGTTATAGCAAGCCGGTGAGATTGACAACCTCACTGTTTCGTTGGGGCAAAGTACTTTGGTTGTATTGTGCAGGTTCCACGTTGGCGCCGGAATCCCTGGTGTTGCGCCGCACTACATCCCGCCGCCATCAACCTTCAACGTGCTTCTTGACTCCTACTGGTTCGATAAACCTTGGTTTCTTACTGAGGGAAACTTGCTGCTGTACGCATCACACCTTCCACTTGGGGTTCCCAACGAGCGTGTGCTTTACGCGTCATCAAACATGCGCAAAAATTGGCTTCGCAAAATAACGTTCTGGCTGTTTTTGAGAATGTTTTTGGTATCAGTCCAGAATCTGTTTTCAGGCAGCACTTCCCCAAATATCATCTCCCTCTTATTAGAAAACCACTTAAAGAAACTAAACAAGTATATACAAGTATCCAGCAACCATAATATGCAAATAATGAGTGATGCCGGTATACCTCCCCCCAAGCTTAGGCTTTTGGCCTAAGTGGAGTTCAATCCCATGGTGCCCATGAAGTAGCACCTCCGTAGTACGACGAAGATGGATCATATTCCGGGTATGTGCTGGAAGAAGCACCCGGATACGTAACGGTGTAGTCGTAGGAGGGCTCGGCGTCCTCGGAGTCATGCTGCTGGTGGAAGCCCTGTATCTTCAATTGCTCATCCACCTCCTCCTTAGAGCGCGACCATGGTTTCCTGTCAATACTGAACAAATCTGGCTGCGGCAAAGGGATTTCCCTCTCATCCCCGTCAGTAAACAACATTCTATAAACCATATTATCTAAACTAGAGTCAGTTGTAACAAATTGATGACTCTTCATAGCAGCAATATCAAGCCTTATAGGAGTTAGTTTCACATCAGTAGGGTCAAGAGGAAGATCTAGATATGCTAAAATGCGCGATGCAATAATTCCTCCAAAAATAGGCCCTTTGTTAGACAAGCGGCGAGCAATAAGAGCACCAAGATGATAAGGTGTCTCTCCAGTGAGTGCAGCAATTAAGAAAGCAAGATGATAACTAAAAATATTACTAGTGTTCTCCCTACCAAGAATGCTAGTAGCAATGTAATAAGCAAAATACTTAATGGCGGGGAGTTGGATGTTTCTTATCTTGCCACGCTGAATGGTGCGGCAATCATCATTGGTGATCTCCCGATAGAGCTACAGCAAAGCCTTGGGGTTGTCCTCGATCTTCTTTGTGGTACCTACAGGGGCAATATCCAATGCAATACAAAAATCCTCCAACTTCATAGTAACAGGATTACCATAGATCTTGAATGCAACTGTCGGATGATAGTGCTTGTTGTTGAACTTGAAGCTCTCAACAAAGATTTTAGTGAGCATGTGGTATTGCTCCCTCTCATCTCCCATATAGGCGGTTAAGCCCGCCTTACCAACGAGGGTCAAGAAATCATTCAGCAACCCTGCATTACTCAAAAAGTTATAACATGGGAAAGATGAAGTGTTAGGGACTCCATTGCCTTCTTCAGGTTCGAAGCTTGGCGCGATGACGTCCTCATTATAGGATCGCCTGAATCGGGTGGCGGTCCTAGAGGGCCTTCCCGTGCTTGTCGTCTCTCTCTCAAACACTTCTCCAAAGTTATAATTATCCATCTTCCTTTTCTGAAATTTTGAACAATCAATATAAAATTTGATTTGGTGACATATAATTGAGGGAAACTACTATAGGAACTTGCTACGGTACTAATCATGCATCAAAACTAGTTTCTACAACTTAGAACAAGCATGCAAGCTCACTAAACATGTTACCTACAGCAGCAAAATATTCAAGATATACTCAACCAAACAAAATTCTACTTGGATAATCGGAGGAGTCACATACCGGAGAGCAAATGTGCCAAATTTCAGACAGAAATCTGGGCTGAGCAAAGAGATCAAAAAATCTTGAGCTCTTGAGCAGAAACACGAGTGAGAGAAAGCTGGTGCGAATTTTTTTTTCGGGAGAGAGAAGAGAGTGGGAGGAAGAGATGAAGTAGTGGGGCAAGGAGGGGCCCACACGCCAGGGTGGCGCGCCCCCCTTGCTGGCCGCGCCGGCCTGTGGGGTGCCACCCTGGGGTGCCCCACTGGTCATCCCCAGGTGCTCCCAGGTGCGTCTTCGAAAAATAAGACCAACGGTATAATTTTTGTGAATTTTTGAAAACTTTGAAAAATGCACATTTCTGGGTATTAAATTTATTATTACTGGGCAGAAAAAGATTTTGAAACCTCTATACAACTAAATAACTTTGCAAAACAAAAGTACTACATCAAGTAGAACAAGTGGAGGAAGAAAGAAATGTTGTTTACCTCCTCTATGCATATAAAAAGTATTTGTTAACAAGGTTGATCAAGTCTTGCTACCAAATAAATTTTACATAGCATAAGAAGAAATAAACCTCAAATCAATCATCTTACCTTGAATTGTATCGATATGGATCCAATCATAATATTTTGATATCCTTCTTTAGGTTCATATATAGGACAATCAATAGCTCCAATTTTGATAGTTCTCACATTAGAAATTGTATTAACTCCACATACTTTATCAATCCTCTTGGGGAAATAAACGGTATGCTCCTTGTCATCAACATTGAAAGTAACTTTTCCTTTATTGCAATCAAGAACAGCCCCTGCGGTGTTAAGAAAAGGTCTCCCAAGAATAATAGACATATTATCATCTTCAGGCATTTCCAACACAACAAAATCAGTTAATATCAAGAAGTTATTAGTAACTTGAACAGGAACATCCTCACATATACCAATAGGAATAGCAGTAGATTTATCAGCCATTTGCAAAGATATATCAGTCGGTATCAACTTATCTAAATAAAGTCTCTTGTAAAGAGAAAAAGGCATAACACTAACACCGGCTCCCAAATCACATAGAGCATTTCTAACATAGTTATTCTTAATAGAACAAGGAATAGTCGGTATACCTGGGTCGCCCAACTTCTTTGGAACTTTGCCCTTGAAAGAGTAATTAGCAAGCATAGTGGAAATCTCCTCATTAGGAATTTTCCTTTTGTTAGAGACAATATCTTTCATATACTTTGAATAAGGAGGCAATTTAATAGCATCAGTCAAAGGGATTTGCAAGAATAAAGGTTTCATGCAATCACAAAATTTATTATAATGTTCTTCTTCCTTTGATTTCAGTTTCTTAGCAGGAAAAGGCATTTGCTTTTGAACCCAAGGTTCTCTTTCATTACCATGTTTCTTAGCAATAAAATCTTCTATAGTATACTTTTTATTTTTAGCATGCTTTTCAGGTTCATCTTCAACTTCTTCTTTATCAGAAGCATCATCCTTATCATTATCTTTATCATGTTCATTACCACTTTTAGTTTCAGCATCAGAAATAGAAATACTATTTGGATCATTAACAGGTTCAGAGGATTCTACAACATTTTTATGTTTCTTCTTCTTTTTCTTAGAAGGAGCACTAGTTTCAGTTCGTTGAGAATCTTGTTCAACTCTTTTGGGATGCCTGATACGTCTCCGACGTATCGATAATTTCTTATGTTCCATGCCACATTATTGATGATATCTACATGTTTTATACACACTTTATGTCATATTCGTGCATTTTCTGGAACTAACCTATTAACAAGATGCCGAAGTGCCGATTCTTTGTTTCTGCTGTTTTTGGTTTCAGAAATCCTAGTAACGAAATATTCTCGGAATTGGACGAAATCAATGCCCAGGGTCCTATTTTGCCACGAAGCTTCCAGAAGACCGAAGAGGAGACGGAGTGGGGCCACGAGGTGGCCACACCCTAGGGCGGCGCGGCCCAAGCCCTGGCCGCGCCGGCCTGTAGTGTGGGCCCCTCGTGCCGCCTCCTGACCTGCCCTTCCGCCTACTTAAAGCCTCCGTCGCGAAACCCCCAGTACCGAGAGCCACGATACGGAAAACCTTACTGAGACGCCGTCGCCGCCAATCCCATCTCGGGGGATTCAGGAGATCGCCTCCAGCACCCTGCCGGAGAGGGGATTCATCTCCCGGAGGACTCTACGCCGCCATGGTCGCCTCCGGAGTGATGTGTGAGTAGTCTACCCCTGGACTATGGGTCCATAGCAGTAGCTAGATGGTTGTCTTCTCCCCATTGTGCTTAATTGTTGGGTCTTGTGAGCTGCCGAACATGATCAAGATCATCTATCTGTAATTCTATATGTTGCGTTTGTTGGGATCCGATGAATAGAGAATACTTGTTATCTTGATTATCAAAGTTATGTCTATGTGTTGTTTATGATCTTGCATGCTCTCCATTACTAGTAGATGCTCTGGCCAAGTAGATGCTTGTAACTCCAAGAGGGAGTATTTATGCTCGATAGTGGGTTCATGTCTCCGTGAATCTGGGGAAGTGACAGAAATCTCTAAGATTATGGATGTGTTGTTGCCACTAGGGATAAAACATTGGTGCTATGTTCAAGGATGTAGTCACTGATTACATTACGCGCAATACTTAATGCAATTGTCTGTTGTTAGCAACTTAATACTGGAGGGGGTTCGGATGATAACCTGAAGGTGGACTTTTTAGGCATAGATGCATGCTGGATAGCGGTCTATGTACTTTGTCGTAATGCCCAATTAAATCTCACAATACTCATCATAATATGTATGTGCATGGTCATGCCCTCTTTATTTGTCAATTGCCCAACTGTAATTTGTTCACCCAACATGCTGTTTATCTTATGGGAGAGACACCTCTAGTGAACTGTGGACCCCGGTCCAATTCTCTTTACTGAAATACAATCTACTGCAATACTTGTTCTACTGTTTTCTGCAAACAATCATCTTCCACACAATACGGTTAACTCTTTGTTACAGCAAGCCGGTGAGATTGACAACCTCACTGTTTCGTTGGGGCAAAGTACTTTGGTTGTGTTGTGCAGGTTCCACGTTGGCGCCGGAATCTCTGGTGTTGCGCCGCACTACATCCCGCCGCCATCAACCTTCAACGTGCTTCTTGACTCCTACTGGTTCGATTAAACCTTGGTTTCTTACTGAGGGAAACTTGCCGCTGTGCGCATCACACCTTCCTCTTGGGGTTCCCAACGGACGTGTCAACTGCACGCATCAAGCAAATTTCTGGCGCCGTTGCCGGGGAGATCAAGACACGCTGCAAGGGGAGTCTCCACTTCCCAACCTCTTTACTTTGTTTTTGTCTTGCTTAGTTTTATTTACTACTTTGTTTGCTGCACTAAATCAAAATACAAAAAAATTAGTTGCTAGTTTTATTTTACTTGCTATCTTGTTTGCTATATTAAAAATACAAAAAAAAAATTAGTTACTTGCATTTACTTTATCTAGTTTGCTTTATTTACTACTGCTAAAATGGCCACCCCTGAAAACACTAAGTTGTGTGACTTCACAACCACAAATAATAATGATTTCTTATACACACCTATTGCTCCACCTGCTACTACAGCAGAATTCTTTGAAATTAAACCTGCTTTACTGAATCTTGTTATGCGAGAGCAATTTTCTGGTGTTAGTTCTGATGATGCTGCTGCCCATCTCAATAATTTTGTTGAATTGTGTGAAATGCAAAAATATAAGGATGTAGATGGTGATATTATTAAATTAAAATTGTTCCCTTTCTCATTAAGAGGAAGAGCTAAAGATTGGTTGCTATCTCTGCCTAAGAATAGTATTGATTCATGGACTAAATGCAAGGATGTTTTTATTGGTAGATATTATCCCCCTGCTAAAATTATATCTTTGAGGTGTAGCATAATGAATTTTAAACAATTAGATACTGAGCATGTTGCACAAGCATGGGAAAGAATGAAATCTTTGGTTAAAAATTGCCCAACCCATGGACTGACTACTTGGATGATCATCCAAACCTTTTATGCAGGACTGAATTTTTCTTCGCAGAACCTATTGGATTCAGCTTCTGGAGGTACCTTTATGTCCATCACTCTTGGTGAAGCAACAAAGCTCCTTGATAATATGATGATTAATTACTCTGAATGGCACACGGAAAGAGCTCCACAAGGTAAGAAGGTAAATTCTGTCGAAGAAACCTCTTCCTTGAGTGATAAGATTGATGCTATTATGTCTATGCTTGTGAATGATAGGACAAATGTTGATCCTAATAATGTTCCGTTAGCTTCATTGGTTGCACAATAAGAACATGTTGATGTAAACTTCATTAAAAATAATAATTTCAACAACAATGCTTACCGGAACAATTCTAGTAACAACTATAGGCCATATCCTTCTGCTAATGGTAATGGTTATGGTAATTCTTATGGGAATTCTTACAACAATAATAGGAGTGTACCCCCTGGACTTGAAGCTATGCTTAAAGAATTTATTAGTACACAAACTGCTTTTAACAAATCTGTTGAAGAAAAGCTTGGGAAAATTGATATACCCTCTTCTAAAGTTGATAGTCTTGCCTCTGATGTTGATCTTTTGAAATCGAAAGTTATGCCTAATAGGGATATTGAAAATAAAATTGTTACTACAGCAAATTCCATCCAAGTTAGAATTAATGAGAATATAAGATTAATGGCTGAATTGCGTGCTAGGTGGGATAGAGAAGAAAATGAAAAACTAGCTAAAAAAGATAATATAGCTAAAGTTTGGACTATTACCACCACTAGTAATGCTAATGCTACACATTTTGCTGCACCTCCTACTATTAATAATAAAAGAATTGGTGTTAGCAATGTTTCCACTTCTGATGCAAAGCGCGAGAAACTGCCTGAAACTGCTAAAACTGCTGAAACTGCCTGTGATAAAACTGCTGAAATTTTTTCCAACATTGGGGATGATGATCCCATTGCTTTAGACTATAATGGTTTGAATTTTGATGATTGCCACATCTCTGAAGTTATAAAGTTCTTGCAAAAACTTGCTAAAAGTCCTAATGCTAGTGCTATAAATTTGGCTTTCACGCAACATATTACAAATGCTCTCATAAAAGCTAGAGAAGAGAAACTAGAGCGCGAAGCCTCTATTCCTAGAAAGCTAGAGGATGGTTGGGAGCCCGTCATTAAGATGAAGGTCAATGGTTTTGATTGTAATGCTTTATGTGATCTTGGTGCAAGTATTTCCATTATGCCTAAGAAAATTTATAATATGCTTGACTTGCCACCGCTGAAAAATTGTTATTTGGATGTTAATCTTGCTGATCATTCTACAAAAAAACCTTTGGGGAAAGTTGATAATATTCGCATTACCGTTAACAATAACCTTGTCCCCGTTGATTTTGTTGTCTTGGATATTGAATGCAATGCATCTTGTCCCATTATATTGGGAAGACCTTTTCTTCGAACTGTTGGTGCTACTATTGATATGAAGGAAGGTAATATTAAATATAAATTTCCTCTCAAGAAAGGTATGGAACACTTCCCTAGAAAGAGAATGAAGTTACCTTTTGATTCTATTATTAGAACAAATTATGATGTTGATGCTTCGTCTCTTGATAATACTTGATACACACTTTCTGCGCCTTGCTGAAAGGCGTTAAAGAAAAGCGCTTATGGGAGACAACCCATGGTTTTTACTACAGTACTTTGTTTTTATTTTGTGTCTTGGAAGTTGTTTACTACTGTAGCAACCTCTCCTTATCTTAGTTTAGTGTTTTATTGTGCCAAGTAAAGTCGTTGATAGAAAAGTTCATACTAGATTTGGATTACTGCGCAGAAACAGATTTCTTTGCTGTCACGAATCTGGGCAACATTCTCTGTAGGTAACTCAGAAAATTATGCCAATTTACGTGAGTGATCCTCAGATATGTACGCAACTTTCATTCAATTTGAGCATTTTCATTTGAGCAAGTCTGGTGCCATTTTAAAATTCGTCTTTACGAACTGTTCTGTTTTGACAGATTCTGCCTTTTATTTCGCATTGCCTCTTTTGCTATGTTGGATGAATTTCTTTGATCCATTAATGTCCAGTAGCTTTATGCAATGTCCAGAAGTGTTAAGAATGATTGTGTCACCTCTGAACATGTTAATTTTTATTGTGCACTAACCCTCTAATGAGTTGTTCTAAGTTTGGTGTGGAGGAAGTTTTCAAGGATCAAGAGAGGAGTATGATGCAATATGATCAAGGAGAGTGAAAGCTCTAAGCTTGGGGATGCCCCGGTGGTTCACCCCTGCATATTCTAAGAAGACTCAAGCGTCTAAGCTTGGGGATGCCCAAGGCATCCCCTTCTTCATCGACAACATTATCAGGTTCCTCCCCTGAAACTATATTTTTATTCCATCACATCTTATGTGCTTTTCTTGGAGCGTCGGTTTGTTTTTGTTTTTGTTTTTGTTTGAATAAATGGATCCTAGCATTCACTGTATGGGAGAGAGACACGCTCCGCTGTAGCATATGGACAAGTATGTCCTTAGGCTTTACTCATAGTATTCATGGCGAAGTTTCTTCTTCGTTAAATTGTTATATGGTTGGAATTGGAAAATGATACATGTAGTAATTTGCTATAATGTCTTGGATAATGTGATACTTGGCAATTGTTGTGCTAATGTTTAAGCTCTTGCATCATATACTTTGCACCCATTAATGAAGAAATACATAGAGCATGCTAAAATTTGGTTTGCATATTTGGTCTCTCTAAGGTCTAGATAATTTCTAGTATTGAGTTTGAACAACAAGGAAGACGGTGTAGAGTCTTATAATGTTTTCAATATGTCTTTTATGTGAGTTTTGCTGCACCGGTTCATCCTTGTGTTTGTTTCAAATAGCCTTGCTAGCCTAAACCTTGTATCGAGAGGGATTACTTCTCATGCATCCAAAATACTTGAGCCAACCACTATACCATTTGTGTCCACCATACCTACCTACTACATGGTATTTCTCCGCCATTCCAAAGTAAATTGCTTGAGTGCTACCTTTAAATTCCATCATTCACCTTTGCAATATATAGCTCATGGGACAAATAGCTTAAAAACTATTGTGGTATTGAATATGTACTTATGCACTTTATCTCTTATTAAGTTGCTTGTTGTGCGATAACCATGTTTCTGGGGACGCCATCAACTATTCTTTGTTGAATATCATGTGAGTTTCTATGCATGTCCGTCTTGTCTGAAGTAAGAGAGATCTACCACCTTAATGGTTGGAGCATACATATTGTTAGAGAAGAACATTAGGCCGCTAACTAAAGCCATGATTCATGGTGGAAGTTTCAGTTTTGGACATATATCCTCAATCTCATATGAGAAAAATAATTGTTGCCACATGCTTATGCATTAAAGAGGAGTCCATTATCTGTTGTCCATGTTGTCCCGGTATGGATGTCTAAGTTGAGAATAATCAAAAGCGAGAAATCCAAAATGCGAGCTTTCTCCTTAGACCTTTGTACAGGCGGCATGGAGGTACCCCATTGTGACACTTGGTTAAAACATGTGTATTTGGATGATCCGGTAGTCCAAGCTAATTAGGACAAGGTGCGGGCACTATTAGTATACTATGCATGAGGCTTGCAACTTGTAAGATATAATTTACATGATACATATGCTTTATTACTACCGTTGACAAAATTGTTTCATGTTTTCAAAATAAAAGCTCTAGCACAAATATAGCAATCGATGCTTTCCTCTATGGAGGACTATTCTTTTTACTTTTATGTTGAGTCAGTTCACCTATTTCTCTCCACCTCAAGAAGCAAACACTTGTGTGAACTGTGCATTGATTCCTACATACTTGCATATTGCACTTGTTATATTACTCTATGTTGACAATTATCCATGAGATATACATGTTATAAGTTGAAAGCAACCGCTGAAACTTAATCTTCCTTTGTGTTGCTTCAATGCCTTTACTTTGAATTATTGCTTTATGAGTTAACTCTTATGCAAAACTTATTGATGCTTGTCTTGAAGTACTATTCATGAAAAGTCTTTGCTATATGATTCACTTGTTTACTCATGTCATATACATTGTTTTGATCGCTGCATTCACTACATATGCTTTACAAATAGTATGATCAAGGTTATGATGGCATGTCACTCCAGAAATTATCTTTGTTATCGTTTTACCTGCTCGGGACGAGCAGAACTAAGCTTGGGGATGCTGATACGTCTCCGACGTATCGATAATTTCTTATGTTCCATGCCACATTATTGATGATATCTACATGTTTTATGCACACTTTATGTCATATTCGTGCATTTTCTGGAACTAACCTATTAACAAGATGCCGAAGTGCCAGTTGCTGTTTTCTGCTGTTTTTGGTTTCAGAAATCCTAGTAATGAAATATTCTCGGAATCGGTCGAAATCAACGCCCAGGGTCCTATTTTGCCACGAAGCTTCCAGAAGACCGAAGAGGAGACGAAGTGGGGCCACGAGGTGGCCACACCCTAGGGCGGCGCGGCCCAAGCCCTGGCTGCGCCGGCCTGTAGTGTGGGCCCCTCGTGCCGCCTCCTGACCTGCCCTTCCGCCTACTTAAAGCCTCCGTCGCGAAACCCCCAGTACCGAGAGCCACGATACGGAAAACCTTACTGAGACGCCACTGCCGCCAATCCCATCTCGGGGGATTCAGGAGATCGCCTCCGGCACCCTGCCGGAGAGGGGATTTATCTCCCGGAGGACTCTACGCCGCCATGGTCGCCTCCGGAGTGATGTGTGAGTAGTCTACCCCTGGACTATGGGTCCATAGCAGTAGCTAGATGGTTGTCTTCTCCCCATTGTGCTTAATTGTCGGGTCTTGTGAGCTGCCGAACATGATCAAGATCATCTATCTGTAATTCTATATGTTGCGTTTGTTGGGATCCGATGAATAGAGAATACTTGTTATGTTGATTATCAAAGTTATGTCTATGTGTTGTTTATGATCTTGCATGCTCTTCGTTACTAGTAGATGCTCTGGCCAAGTAGATGCTTGTAACTCCAAGAGGGAGTATTTATGCTCGATAGTGGGTTCATGTCTCCGTGAATCTGGGGAAGTGATAGAAATCTCTAAGATTATGGATGTGCTGTTGCCACTAGGGATAAAACATTGGTGCTATGTTCAAGGATGTAGTCACTGATTACATTACGCGCAATACTTAATGCAATTGTCTGTTGTTAGCAACTTAATACTGGAGGGGGTTCGGATGATAACCTGAAGGTGGACTTTTTAGGCATAGATGCATGCTGGATAGCGGTCTATGTACTTTGTCGTAATGCCCAATTAAATCTCACAATACTCATCATAATATGTATGTGCATGGTCATGCCCTCTTTATTTGTCAATTGCCCAACTGTAATTTGTTCACCCAACATGCTGTTTATCTTATGGGAGAGACACCTCTAGTGAACTGTGGACCCCGGTCCAATTCTCTATACTGAAATACAATCAACTGCAATACTGTTCTACTGTTTTCTGCAAACAATCATCATCCACACTATACATCTAATCCTTTGTTACAGCAAGCCGGTGAGATTGACAACCTCGCTGTTTCGTTGGGGCAAAGTACTTTGGTTGTGTTGTGCAGGTTCCACGTTGGCGCCGGAATCTCTGGTGTTGCGCCGCACTACATCCCGCCGCCATCAACCTTCAACGTGCTTCTTGACTCCTACTGGTTCGATTAAACCTTGGTTTCTTACTGAGGGAAACTTGCCGCTGTGCGCATCACACCTTCCTCTTGGGGTTCCCAACGGACGTGTCAACTGCACGCATCAATGCCCCTCAGGATATAGAGGATCCTGGGTAGAGACACCGCATCTAGTTGTTACTTCATAAGCATGTTTCTCTTTAGAATTATTTTTTAACAAGTCATTTTGCACTTTAGTGAGTTGATCAATTTGAGTTTGAACCATATGAAAATGTTTAACAAGCATCTTAACATCATTGGAGGTTCTCTCCACAATATCATGCAAATTGCTAATAGCTTGAGAATTTTCCATTAGATGATTCTCTACTCTCATATTAAAATTTTCTTGCTTAACAATATAATTATCAAACTCATCTAAGCATTGAGCAGGAGGTTTTGAATACGGAATATCTTCCCTGGTAAAGCGTTGAAAGAGTTTACCTCGATCATGGATGAAGGGGGAATTATCTTGCATAAATCTTCTATGGGGGGTAAATTCTTCACATCTTCGGATTTAATACATTTATCCTTAAGAGATTTCTTGGCTTCCCTCATATCTTCATCATTTAATTTAATTAAACCCCTCTTCTTCAATATCGGCGTCGGAGTTGGTTCAGGTGTAGCCCAATCATCATGATTCTGGCCTATTTTAGCCAATAATTCTTCAGCTTCATCTGGAGTTCTTTTCCTGAAAACACAACCAGCACAACTATCCAAATATGCTCTAGACTCAACGGTTAGTCCACTATAAAATATATCAAGTAAATCATGCTTTTCCAAATCATGTCCAGGTCGAGCTCTGATAAGAGAACAAAATCTTGCTCATGCTTCAGGCAATTTCTCTCCATCTTCCTGGTCAAAGCTATAAATTTTCTGTAAAGCAGCATGTTGAGCACTAGCAGGAAAGTATTTCCGAAAGAAAACATCAAGCAAATCACCTGGATTATTAATAGAACCAGGAGGCAAACTATTATACCAAGTTTTAGCATCATCCTTTAATGAAAAAGGAAAAATTTTAGCAACAAAATAAGTGCGCATCTTGACATCATCAGAAAACAAGCTACTCATAGAAGAAAGTTCATTCATGTGTTCTACAGCACTTTCTTTTTCAGTACCACAAAAGGGTGTTTTCTGAACAATAGCTATATGAGATAGATCAAGAGAAAAATCATAATCTTTATCCTTAATGTTTATAGGAGATGTGGCAAATTTAGGATCAGGAGACAGCTTATATCTAACAGTATGTTGTGCGAGAAACTTTTTAATTTTTCTTGCATCAGTAATAGCATTGCATTTATCAATAAAATCATCATCAAGCTCCACATAATCCTCATCAGGATCATCACTAGAATAATCAACAGACTCAGGTGAATTAACAGGTGTAGCAGCATTTTCATTAGGAGTTTCAGTATTTTCAATTTGTCTAGACCTAGCAATTGTAGCATCTAGAAAAGATCCCAATGAACCACTATCATCAAGCATAGCAGAAACATTATCGATATTATAAGAATTTTCAGATTCAGCAGAAGTACCAGCAAGTGAAGCTTGTGGTGGTGAAACAAGTTGACTTATCACAGATGGTGAATCAAGAGTAGCAGAGGTACTCAGAGTTGTACCTTTTCTTGTAGTGGATGGTAATATGGCGACTTTAGAATCGCGAGATTTACCCATGATGGAGAATTTGCAGCGAACAATATCAATCCAAGTGAACTTCCAAATAAAGCTATGCTCCCCGGCAACGGCGCCAGAAAATAGTCTTGATGACCCACAAGTATAGGGGATCGCAACAGTCTTCGAGGGAAGTAAAACCCAATTTATCGATTCGACACAAGGGGAGACAAAGAATACTTGAAAGCCTTAACAGCGGAGTTGTCAATTCAGCTGCACCTGGAAACAGACTTGCTCGCAAGTGTTTATCAGTAGTAACAGTTTTATAGCAGTAGCAGTAGTGAAATAACAGCAGCAGAGTAACAAAGACAGCAGTAGTGATTACAGTAAACAACAGGATTAAAATACTGTAGGCACAGGGATGGATGACGGGCGTTGCATGGATGAGAGAAACTAATGTAACAACCAAAGCAGGGAATTTGCAGATAATAATAAAGCGGTGTCCAAGTACTAAGCAATCCATAGGCATGTGTTCTGTATATAGTCGTACGTGCTCGCAATGAGAAACTTGCACAACATCTTTTGTCCTACCAGCCGGTGGCAGCCGGGCCTCTAGGGAATCTACTGGATATTAAGGTACTCCTTTTAATAAAGTACCGAGCAAAGCATTAACACTCTGTGAACACATGTGATCTGATGTCTACGGGTGCTTCTATTCTTGTAGACAGTGTTGGGCCTCCAAGAGCAGAAGTTTGTAGAACAGCAGCAAGTTTCCCTTAAGTGGATCACCCAAGGTTTATCGAACTCAGGGAGGAAGAGGTCAAAGATATCCCTCTCGAGCAACCCTGCAACCACAAAGCAAGAAGTCTCTTGTGTTCCCAACACACCTAATACACTTGTCAGATGTATAGGTGCACTAGTTCGGCGAAGAGATAGTGAAATACAGGTGGTATGAATATATATGAGCAGTAGTAACGGCACCAGAAAATAGCTTGATGCTACAACTGGCGTGTGGTTGATGGTGGTAATATTGCAGGCAGTACAGATGCAGTAAAACAGTAAACAAGCAGCGATTTCAGTATTTGGGAACAAGGCCTAGGGATTATACTTTCACTAGTGGACACTCTCAACATTGATCACATAATAAAACCACTCTACACTCTGTTGTTGGATGATGAACACCACTAATTGTGTAGGATTACACGAACCCTCAATGCCGGAGTTAACAAGCTCCACAATATTTGATATTCATGTTTAAATAACCTTAGAGTGCATGATAGATCATTGCAATTACACCAAGTACTAACATAGCATGCACACTGGCACCTTCACACTATGAAAGGAGGCATAGATCACATCAATACTATCATAGCAATAATTAACTTCATAATCTACAAGAGATTACAATCATAACCTACGCCAAGTACTACACGATGCACACACTGTCACCATTACACCGTGCAGGAGGAATAGACTACTTTAATAACATCACTAGAGTAGCACATAGATGAATAGTGATACAAAACACATTGCAATCATAAAGGGATATAAATAAGCACTTCACTATGCTATCCATAACAGTGAATAAGTATTCTGTGAAATATAGCCTAAGAGACTCACACGGTGCACACAATGTTACCTTTACACACGTGGGACAAGGAGTCTCCAGAGATCACATAAGTAAAATCCACTTGACTAGCATAATGACATCTAGATTACAAGCATCATCATATGAATCTCAATCATGTAAGGCAGCTCATGAGATTATTGTATTGAAGTACATAGGGAGAGAGATTAACCACATAGATACCGGTACAGCCCTTAGCCTCAATGGAGAACTACTCCCTCCTCATGGGAGACAACAGCGGTGATGAAGATGGCGGTGGAGATGGCAGCGGTGTCGATGGAGAAGCCTTCCGGGGGCACTTCCCCGTCCCGACGGCGTGCCGGAACAGAGACTCCTGTCCCCCAGATCTTGGCTTCGCGATGGCGGCGGCTCTGGAAGGTTTCTCGTACCGTGGCTTTTCCGTCTCGAAGATTTAGGTCAGGGACCTTTATATAGGCGAAGAGGCGGAGTCGAAGGGCTGACGAGGCGACGACACAGTAGGGGGGCGTGGCCCACCCTCTGGCCGCGCCAGCCTATCATCTGGGGCCCACAGGGCCCTCCTCTGGTGGCTCTCGGGTGTTCTGGAAGCTTCGTCCAATTCTAAGACTCTGGGCGTTGATTTCGTCCAATTCCGAGAATATTTCCTTACTAGGATTTCTGAAACCAAAAACAGCAGAAAACAGGAACTGGCACTTCGGCATCTCGTCAATAGGTTAGTTCCGGAAAACGCATAAAAATGATACAAAGTGTGAACAAAACATGTAGGTACTGTCGTAAAACAAGCATGGAACATAAGAAACTATCGATACGTTGGAGACGTATCATGATCCTCACATCACTGCCTTCCCCTCCGGTTGTCCCAATTTCTGTCACTTTGGGGCCTCGGGTTCCGGACAGCGACATGTGTATACAACTTGCAGGTAAGATCATAAAACAATGCATATCATCATGAAACAATAACATGTTCAGATCTGAGATCATGGCACTCGGGCCCTAGTGACAAGCATTAAGCATAACAAGTTGCAACAATATCATCAAAGTACCAATTACGGACACTAGGGACTATGCCCTAACAATCTTATGCTATTACATGACCAATCTCTTCCAATCCCTACCATCCCCTTCAGCCTACAGCGGGGGAATTACTCACACATGGATGGGGGAAACATTGCTGGTCGATGGAGAGGCGTCGGTGGTGATGATGGCGATGATCTCCTCCAATTCCCCGACCCGGCGGAGTGCCAGAATGGAGTTTCTGGTCCCGAGACGGAGTTTCGCGATGGTGACGGCGTTCTGGAGGGTTTCTGGCGACTTCGACTTCTCTTCTCGCGTTCTTAGATCAAAACCCTTAAATAGTCCAGAGGAGGGCGTCATAGGCCAGCCGAGGTGGCCACACAGTAGGGCGGCGCGCCCCCCTCCTAGGCCGCGCCGGCCTAGTGTGTGGGGGCCTCGGGCCTCCACCTGGCTTGCCCTTCTGGCTCCGTAATTCTTCTGGAAAAATAAGACCTTCGACATAAATTCTGGGGATTTTCCTGAAAGTTGGATTTCTGCACAAAAACGAGACACCAGAGCAATTCTGCTGAAAATAGCGTTAGTCCGCGGTAGTTATATCCAAAATACACAAATTAGAGGCAAAACAATAGCAAGTGCTCGGGAAAGTAGATACGTTTTGGACGTATCAGTGGTGCACTTAGTTAATCCTAGCTTATTTAAATTTTGTGCTTAAAAAAAACATTGGTTTAATTCCACATTCTTACAAGACAAATCCGTAATTATTTTTTCAAACGTCTATTCAAAACCCCCTATAGGCGACATCTTTTCCTTTCAACCAGCAATGAAGCAGACATGTGGGCTTAACTACACTTAAAAGGAGTTTCTTCAGCTTCGCAACAACATACAGTTGAATGGACATCTCTAGCAGACTCCACAAAAGGATCTGGCCCACAATTTTTTTCGGTTTTGGCCACTAAACGACACAAATACCTCGTAAGAGCCCGGCCGACCTTGAAATAATTTTGCGCAAAACCCTAGATCGAGCTCCGCAACCACTTCATGTGCGGGTTTCGGGGTGAAATGTGGTAAACCGCATCGACGTTTCACCCCGCCCCTTTCTACGACCGCCTCTCCATCGTCGATTCCGGCCGATTCAGGTCAACTACGGCAAAATCTCCACCGGACTCGAGCGAGCGGAGGCCCAGTCTACCAACCTACGTGATGACATCGTTCAATTTTCGTGTGGCGGTCGAGTTTTTTCATCGCACACCGACGACTATTTGTCGGTGAGACACCCATGTCCCCGTTGGACGACTCTGACGAAGACAATGTGATGCTCACCGGCGCGGAGCGGGAGCATCGCTAGCTGCAGATTTCGCGTCGCCGCTCCCTTACCATTGTCCTCTCCGAAGTGTGGGAGCACGCCAAGCGCCGCTGCGACGAGGTCGAGGAGGAGTAGTGGAGGATGGAGGAGGCACGGAAGGCCTCCATTGATTTTGAGATGTGGCGCCGTGGCTTGGTCATCGTAGACTACTGTGACGGTTACTTGTGAAGCCTCGCTCAACCACCGCCAAGTCCCGATGAAGTACCTGGGCTAGCTTAACTTAGGGTTTAGGAACTAGTATATGATCTAGTTCCACTGTTAGGTCGTTTAATTATGTAAATTATGGATGAGCTCAAATGAAGTCGTTTGAAAATCTGGCGTGGATATTTTTTTTTGTTTTTAATTTGCAGTACGCTTTTGCAACATCTATTTTGCCGAGATAATTTCCGCAGCGCAAAACTACATGCATTCTACCGTATCTGAGCTTTGCAGTTCCGCGTTTTGCAGTATCCGTTGGAGATGCTGTAAATAAAGCTAGTGTAAAAGAAAAAAAATAAATTTAGTAACAAATCAGGCGAGGAACAATGCGGGCACACGAGAGGAATGCGCCATCAGCCGCCCGCATTATCATATCTCCGGAGCCTAGACAATATCCAAGCGAATTTTTTTTAAATAATACGAATTTTTTATTTAAGTGCAGGAATAGCGCGCGTTTTCAAATTTTTCCAAAAGTAGGACTCGGTCGGCCTGTAGTAGGCCGATCGGACAGCAGCAAACCGACTGGGTGACTCGTTGGTCGATAGCTGACCAACTGGACTGCTAGTGCCCAACTGGCCTGCTACAAACCAATTGGCTTGCTACTACCCGATTAGTTGTATGGATTTATTTTCTTCATTCGCACGACACGCTTAGGGTTAGGAGAGTACTGATACATAGTTCATACATAAATAGTTCATACATAAAGTCTGATACATAATGCATACATAAATATCTGATACATAGCATACATAAATATCTGAGATTATGGACGGCGTCTAGGGTTTCGTGGGGGCGGCGTAGCACGGGGTGTCCAACCGAACCTGTCCGGAGCCCTGGTTATGCGAGCAGGGATCCAGGAACCGGACTCGGGGTCGTACTGTGTCTCCTGTGTGGGCTCTGGTGGAGGAGTCTGCATACCGACATAGTTCTGCTGTGTGCTGTAATACTCCATGTGCTCAGGATCCTGATCACTAGCTCCCCATGAAGGATTGGACGCAGTGTGCTGCGTGTATCCTGTGCCACGAAACATAAGTGATGTCAAACTAAGTGGAGTATAGTTTATATGGAACACAATATATAGAATACTACATACCCTGTGTGTATCCTGCTCCTCCCATGAAAGGGGCTTGCTGCTGCTGCCACTGGTCGAAAGCAGCTTGCTGCTGATAGTACTGCAAGTCGTCGAAGGAAGGAGTGTGATGCTGCTGCCACGACGAACCTCCTGCCTGGTCAGGAGGTGGTGGTCTGGGTGTCGCCGTCGGCGTGAGACGAGGCCGTGATCCGTGTTGCTGGTACTGATAGTCGTCGACGGAAGGAGTGTGCTGCTGCCACGACGAACCTCCTGCCCGGCCAGGAGGCGGTGGTCTGGGTGTCACGGTCGGTGTGAGATGTGGCCGTCGCTGCTGCTGTGTGGAGGGTCGCGGTGGAAGGAGGTGGTGCTGAACGACGTCGGACCTACGGCTGCACGTGATAGCCGAGTAGATCCCGCGTAGCTTGTCCTCGAGTCGTCTCAACCATGACACATGTTGGTCACGCTGCAGAAGAGGTGCACTGGACACTTGACGTGTGTACCGAGCGACTTCATCCTGTAAGTCTGCAGTCAGCTGACCCTGAAAAATGATGGTAGCATATAAATCGTAGAACCCTATAGATAAAAGACAAGTATGATGGTGGAATAGAAAGTTATACGTACCGCATGCTGTCGACTACCGGCTGTGGACTGAATCGGGTACATATCGTGCATAGACGCAGGTGGCGCCCTCACTGGATCGATCCGGCTGGATGAGGCGCACTCGCGTGGCTGCAGTGTACCTCTGCAGATATGCGTCAAACTCCTGTGGGTCAAACTGCTCATCGTTCGGCCAGACGTGTGTTGTCGCGCCAGCCCACTCAGCAACATACGAGCCAACGCGCTGAAGCCACCATGTCGAGGAGTGGCTAGTACCCTTCCTGTTGTACCTGCAGAAAATAATTGTGTCGGTTAGCCGAACCATGATGAACAATCTTAAACTTAGCGATGCTCAGAACTTACTTGTGGACGTAGGCAGGGAGAGGCGCTATCGGTGGTGGAGGATCGACCAGCTGCCGAGAGCCGAACTGCCTCATGATCCTCTGCTGGGACATTATCTCAACGGACACATCGAAGATGATCTTCGACTGTGTCATCCAGTACGCACAATCTCTATAGCAGAGGTTAGAGATCCCGCCGGGGTACCTTGCATGCACGGCGGCGGCCGTATAGGGCTGCCAGATCACCGCCCTATCATCGAGCACGTCGAACTGCTCGGTGAACGCAGGGTAGCAGTTCCTGACCTGGTCGCGAGCAAATCGTCTCTGCGGAGAGAAATAGTCAGTACTCGTGCAAAACTATAAATTACGAAAGAACTATGTTCTACAGTCTACATACCTCGCGACGTGTCCAAAGTATGCCGAAAGTAGGCATATCGATATGGTCCGGATCATCCAACTCGTTTGCCCCGAAAGGGCGCTCAGCATCTATGTCTGGCCGACCAATCGGGAACCTCTCCCAGGACCACAGCTGCAACAACAGTGGGCAGCCAAGAAGCCCAGACTTGGGGGAGACAAGTGTACAAGCATTGCACAAACCTCGGTATGTGGCTGCTAGAACCGCGGAACCCCAACTCCGCTGTATGATGTCGTCGGCGGTTTGTGCCTCTGCTATCTCCAGTGCAATGGGGATGAAGCGCCTGCTGATGGTGGTCTGATGGTTCTCTGTGAACATGACCTTTCCAAGCAGCCACAATATGTACGCCTCGAGACTCCTAGTGATCTGTGCCTCACTCATCGGCGGTGTGAACTGTGAAACCTACAACCATGCCTGTCATGAAGGATGCAAACATTCGGCTTGTCCTTTACAATTGAAATCTTCAACTGCCTGAAAAACCATAACCAGCTTTCGGTGTTCTCACTCTCCACGAAAGCAAAAGCGAGTGGCACGATTTGATTGTTTCCGTCCATTCCAATGGCGGTCAAGATTTGACCCTTGTACTGACCGGTCAGAAACGTGCCGTCGACACATAACACGGGTCGACAAGAACCGAATGATTCGATGCATACACCGAACGAGAAATAGACTCTATGCAGAACCCTGTAAGATGGGGACTCCGGGAAAAACAAGTCCTGGATGTTCACATATGTGCCTGGATTCCTCGCCTGCAGCGTCTGCAGCATACGAACAACAGCGTCGTATGCGTCTCGAAACGAACCAAACCTCATCTCCATCGCCCTCTGCTTAGCCCTCCAAGCCTTGCCATAAGAAATGGTGTAAAAATGATGCTTCTTAACATTCTTCTGTATGGCGTTTACTCTCATGGCTTGCCCTTCCACTATTTCAGTGTACAGCAGCCGGGCTATGAGATTAGACGACAGGTTGCAATGATCATTGAGGATACTTACAAGCTCACAACTGTGCGGCACAAAGTCGCTCACACGCCATATTGTGTCATACTTAGGAACATACCCATGCACCCTTCCGGGACAATTGATGTCCACACATTCCATCGTCAGGAATTTTCCAGATGACACGGTTGTTCTCAGCTCCTCTCGGCTCACCATTGCCCACTTAATTATTGCATCCTGCATATGGAGCTTCGAAGGAAACATGGCCCCTACGGCGAGATTGTTCTCGTGATACTCCCGGTTAGAATCAAGGCCATCATTGATTGTCATTGCGGCATTTAAAAGCTGTGATTCCATCTACCAGGAATAGGCACCTCCTCCCCATCATCGGACTCATCGGAATCATCATCATCGGTTTCACCTTCGTATCTTCCTCTTCCATCTCGATTCCCGCCTCTGTATCCATTTTCTTCGTCACCATCAACCTCACCGTCTTCTCCTGTGTAACCATCACCCTGGCCACTATAAACATCTTCCGCATGGCTGCTCTGTTCAGGCTCGTAACCACCGCCACCGCCGGGTGCTTGACTGCTTTGGCCTGATTCGTAACCACCTCCTCCACCATAACCGCCTTCAGGAGGCGCTACCTCCTTCGCCACCGGAAGAACTAATGCCACAGGGTCAGTTCCTCTCCTTTCAGATCCTTTTAACCAGCTCACCCACTTAGAGGTATCATCTACAGGCCTCAGATACCATAAAATGTTTGATACCGACTTAGTCCATAATGCATGCACACCCACTGTGTGCACTTCAGGATTAAGCCCGAAACATTCTGTCAACCATTCCTTCACCTGCTCAATTGTCCATGTTCTAGGAGCAGTCATATTCATCTCTACAGATTTGAACTCACTCAGATTTACTCCCATTTCATCTGATCGAACAGTACCCACACCATAATAAAATACTATCTTCACTACATCTGTCATCTTTGCTCACCTAAAAAAAATGCGTCTGCGTCAACTACTAAAACCAGCCCACATTAATACACTAACACTAAAACCAGCCTACATTAACCTACACAGTTAACACTAATATGCAAAGATTAGGGTTTACCCTTGTAGCGTGAGCAGCCTCTCCAACAGCAGCAGCACGAACAGCACGAACAACACGCAGCACCTCAGCACCACCATGAACCAGCAGAAGCTCAGCCCCTTACACCACCACCAACCTCCACCACTTCATCACCATTGCTGCTAAACAGCACCACCAATCCTCTCCAAAACCTAACCCATCTGTAGATCGAGCTTCCCTCAACTAATAGCAGCAAAATGGTGAAGTTTTATTGGCTAAATCACTAGGGATCTGCGAAATATGCTGAAGTTTTCGAGCTGTTCTTGTGCAGCCAGGGAAGAAAGCAGGCAGGAAAGAGAGAATGGAAGAAGAGAGGAGAGAGGAGGAAGAAGAAAGAAGAAAGAAGAAAAGGGTGGCCGGGAGCGCGTGGCCGTGTCGACGAGTGGCGCCTGCGCGCGCGCGTGGCCCGGGGCCATGCCACCGTTTGGATGCTAGCGGCCGATCGGACTGCGGCAGACCGACAGGGTGCTGTCGTCTGACGGGCGTCTGTCGGGGCCCCACCGCGACCTGCAATCGGCCTGCTGTGGTCCGATCGGCCCGCGACAGTCCGATCGGCCTGCTGTTAGCCGACCGAGTCCTACTTTTGGAAAAATTTGAAAACGCGCGCTATTCCTGCACTTAAATAAAAAATTCGTATTATTTAAAAAAAATTCGCCACAATCCAATCGACTCCCATCTGCCCCTGCGCCCATCCAGAGAATCAATTGCGCAATGCCGGGTGGGGCCCCACCTGCCAGACATCAAAGAACCGATGAATGTGGTTGAAAGTGGACCACGCTTTTTTTTCTGCCCTTTCTCGTGACATTCGTCGTGAACATGGACCAACTAATAACTAACCATATACTAGCAGCACAAATACTAGCACGTGTGGAGTCAGGGCGGACCTGGAATATTGCACCTCTGGTTCGACTTCGACCGCTATTTCTCCTCCAATGGACAGACGAAGAGACGCTTGGAGAGGTTGGGCTATCAGTCGTGCGTGCGTGTGTATAGCACTCCATGAAAAAAATAGCGCGCTATTTCGGCGCTAATAGCATGCTATAGCGTTTTTAGACAGCCCGTGCTACATTATTTCGGCGCTATAGCACGCTATAGCATGCTATTAGCGCGCTAATAGCGTATTTTTCGGCAACGCTATTTTGTTATAGCGCGCTATTTTTTTCCTTGATAGCACTACGTACACTCGTGTGTGCGTGTGCCTATGGCGGCTGATCTGTGGAAGGCGTTCACAAATTGCACCTTTGGTTCTCCATGCAAGGCAGATTGTGGACGGCTGATAGGCTTCAGCAAAGAAGTTTGCAACACCCCAGTGCTTTTGCCCTCTGCTGCAAAGAGCCGGAGACGGTCAACCACATCGTGGTGCAGTGTTCCTTCTCGTGCGAGATTTCGTACACCCTACTCCTGAAGTACAGGCTTCACCGCCTAACTCCGGAGGCGTCGACGGATTTCACTTCGTGGTGGAGCTCGCTAGGGGAGAGTGCCCCTCCCTTGCTCCAGAAAGAGTTGAACACGCTCATAATTCTCGTGGCTAGGCGACTGTGGCGTGAGAGGAACAGTCGGGTTTTTGACAAGTTTGCAACGCTGCCTCGGGAGGTTTGCTGGATGATTCCTGAAGAATCCGAGCTGTGGAAGAAAGCGGGGTTGCGTGGGTTGTAGAGGCCTACGGTGATGATCTCCCTCTCCGGCAGGGTGCCGGGAAGAGTTTCAGAACCCTCCGAGCTAGGCTCGGCGATGGCGGCTGCGACGGAACTTTTCGTGGATGGAGGCTCGGGTATTTAGGTTTTTCCCGAACAGGTGAATAAATAGGCAGAAGGGCGAGGTCGGTGCTGGTGAGGCCGCCTCATGGCGCTTCTTAGTCTCCCCTCCGGACTCCGTCTTCGACAGTAAAATAGGAACTTCGGCTTTTGTTTCGTTTATATTTCCTATACAACTTTTTAAAATACAAAACAACAGAAAACAGGAAACTGGCACTGTGTCAATAGGTTAGTTCCGGAAAATGTATAAAAGTGCAACGAAGTGTAAACAAATCATATAGAAATTGGTGTAAACAAGCATAGAGCACCAAAAATTATAGATACGTTTGCAACATATCAGCCACTCCTCCTCAGTGAGGAGCAGCTTGCCGGAGTCGTCCTCTCCATCGACTGCTTCATTCTCCTCCATGACGAGCAGCCGCCCGCTCAGCTCCTCGATCGACATCGTCTTGATATCTAGCAGAGATTCAATTGACGATGCCATATGATGGTACTTACGTGGGAGGACGCGCAGAAACTTCCTCACGGCCTTGGGCTCGTACTCCGGATCACTGAGCATCTCCAGATCACTGAGGATTGTGGAGAGGCGCAGCGCGAAGGTTTCCACCATCTCGCCGTCCTTGAACGCGAGGCGGTCGTATTCGCGGCGACGTGTCTAGGCCTTGGCATCGCGCACGCGCTCTGCGCCGACGAGCAGTATCTTGATCGTGTCCCACGCTGCCTTGGCATTGTCCTTGGCAGCGAGGACGCGCACCAGTTCCGACGGCACGGCTCGGAGTAGAGCCAACAGGGCGGCGCGATCGTCATGCTCGACGCAGTCCCCTTCGTTCACGGCTTCCTACAGACTGTGGACCTGCAGCTGGATGCGCATGAGCACAGCCCAATCCGTGTAATTGGTGCGCGCGCGTCAGCGTCGGCCAATGCAAGCCTCCGGTGACGTCGTGCACCATCATCTCCCTCAGCGCCAGCTCTTGCCCATATGGTGCTGCCCGCGACCACGACGAACCGGTGAGAGGGAGGTGCGCCTCAGAGACTTTGATCCCGACCCTGACGCCGTGTCCGTGGGCTTCTTCTTCCCCGCCGACGCATCCCTCCTTGGCAGCGGTGTCTTTGATCCTGCCATGATCGGCAGGCTCTGATACCACTTGTAGCCCTGCTCTCTCTCTCACGACTTAGCACACAAGAGAAACAAGAACAGAGATGAACAAGATGGTTTTGCCTGCGTTCAACATCGCAGCTTTTCTGCTTATCTTTCATTCCTTTTATTATGCAAAGGGACCACGATCCCCATTTTCTGAACATGCCATCCCACGCTCAAGAGACCGATTATACAGGCAGGATCGGGTCTACTACCTATGTGAAAGATCCTAGGAAATAGCTGATCCTAACTGAACTAAACTGACGAAAAACAAAGACACTACTAACTGAAACTTGACACTTATTCAGAGACACGCTATATTAACCAACAGTCAACTATTGCAGAAGCGCCGCTGCCTCGATGTAGCACCAGCAGCCAGCGGTCGTATCAGCACTGTCTGCCCCTTGTAGCACCAGCGGTCAACCTTCGCAGCAGCACAACTAGCTCCATGTAGCACCGACGGCCACCAATCGTGGCAGCACCGCCCACCCCTTATAGCACCGGTGGTCAACTCTCGGAGCAGCACCACCACCTCCATGTAGAACCTTGTCCACCGATCGCAGCAGCGCCGCCCGCCCCTTGTAGCACGAGCGGAAAACGCATGAAGCAAACGCCGGCTGCGACAAGGCAGGAACGCCACCGTTTGTTGTAGCACTGACGCTCATCGCATGTAGCTTCCCCGCCACCGCCACCACTATTCCAATCGCAGCACCACGTGCAGGTACGCAGCTCCGCCGCCTTCCTTTGCAGAAGCGAAGGCGTCGAAGGGGACGGGAGCACCTCGTGATGGGACATTGTTAGACTGTATATTCTGTATATGTATTCTGTACGTACCCTTTGGTACCCATATATATATTGAGGCAGGCCACGCCCCAGAGCGTTGAGCCAATCCCACCCAAATATCCCGTGTCTCTACGTCTAACATGGTATCAGACTAGGTCAAAAAATCCTACCCTAGCCGCCGCCCCTCTCATCTACCGCCGCCGCCGCTCACCCTCTCCGGCCGCCGTCATGACTGAGCCCGGGGCATCGGCCTCCTCCTCCCCTGCGCTTCCCGCTACCGTCACTGCCGCAACGGCCCGCTCATCCCGCCGTCGTTGGCGGCTCTGCTTGCCGCTACCGCCACCAGCCAGATGGCTCTGGCGCTCTCCTCACGCCTTCTGCACCTTGGTACTGCGGCGTTCTCTGGTGGGTTCTTCCCGCCGCCGCCGGCTACACCGGTGACGCCGCCATCCTTCCCGCCTCCGCCACCGTCGTTTGCGCCTTCGGCGCCCATGGTGCCGTACACGGCACTTCCGACCAACCTCTCTGGCCCGCCGATCCCGCAGCTGCCGGGGTTTGCCGCGGCGCCTCAGGAGGCTCCGGTCCTGCCCCATGCCACCGCGGTGCCTGACGCCCCGGCCCTCGTCGATGCTGCTGCTGCACCGACTGCTCTACAACTGGCGAACCTCATCACCGTGCGCCTCACGCAGGACAACTACCTGTACTGGCGTGCTCGGATTCTGCCGCTTCTCCGCAGCCGCTATCTTGATGGCTACGTGGATGGGAGCTTCCCCTGCCCGCCGCGCTCGGTCGCGGCGTACCTCGCGGATGGAACGAGGGTGGTTGCGCCAAACCCCCTTCACCGTACCTGGGTTGCCCAGGACCAGACCATTGTCTCCGCGTTGCAGTCGTCATTGACGGAGAGCGTTGCCGGCCTGGTTCTCTTCGCCTCGTCCTCCTTCGACATATGGAGCACGCTCGAGCACACGTTCTCACAGCAGTCCACCGCTCGCGGCACGGCTCTTCAGCGTCAACTCGGTGATTGTAAGAAACTCGACTCCTCCGCGCATGACTACTTCAACAAGGTGAAGACACTCTCGGACACTCTGACGTCCATTGGGCAGTCGCTTCGTGATGAGGAGTTCACGGAGTACGTCCTTCACGGCCTCGACAGCGACTACGACAACCTTGTCGAGCACGTCAACGGCCGGGACACGCCCATACCGCAGCGGGACCTCTACTCACGCCTCATCTACACCGAGCATCGCGTCGAGGAGCGCCGCTCAACTCCGGTCATGGACCATGCTGCTGCACAAGCGGCGCACCGTGGCGCCCCCAGTGGCAGCCGCGCGCCTGCGCCTCGCCCGCCCTCTGGTCCGCCCGCTGGAGGTGGTGGCCAGTGGCAGCCGCGCGCCCCTTCTCCGCCAACTAACGGCGGCAGTCGACCTCGCCCCACCTGCCAGTTGTGCGGCATCCAGGGACATATGGCGTCCAAGTGCCACCGTCGCTTCAAACGCGACTTCCTCGGCATCGGCAACGACGGCCGTGGTAACGAGAAGCAGGCCGCCATCGCCGACAGCTACTCAGGCAACTACACGGGCTACACGCCATCCTACTTAGTTGACCCCACCTGGTACTTCGACACCGGTGCGACGGATCACATGACTACTGAGATGTCCAAGCTCAACTCGCAGGAGCCCTACCGTGGGCATGACAAGGTCCGCACCGCCGATGGTTCAGGTATGCCCATCACTCATGTTGGCTAGGCATCTCTCCTTTCTAGCACCTCCCGTAGACTCCACCTTCGTAATGTTCTTTGTGTTCCACATGTTACTCGCAATTTATTATCTGTTCGTAAGTTTACTTATGATAATGATGTTTTTTGTGAGTTTCATCCCTTTCATCTTCTCATTAAGGACCGAGCCACATGGGAGGTTCTGCTTAGAGGTCGGGTCCATCAGGGCCTATATGCGCTGGAGGCGCCGTCGTCGGTGTCGCCCGACCCGGAGGTCTTCAGTGGTGTGTGCGTGTCGCCGGCTCATTGGCATGCGCGGCTTGGTCATCCTACATCCCCCATAGTCAGCCATGTACTAAGTCGTCTTGAGCTTCCTACATCATCTAGTAATAAAATCTTAGCAGTATGTGATGCTTGTCAGCAGGGAAAGAGTCATCAACAACCTTTTGTTTCTTCCACTCGTACCGTTAAGTACCCACTTGAACTTGTTTATTCGGATGTATGGGGCCCTGCCCAAACCTCTGTTAGTGGTCATAAGTATTATGTTAGTTTCATTGATGCCTACAGTCGATTTACTTGGCTGTATTTACTTAAGAGCAAAGCTGATGTGTTTATTGTTTTCTTGCAATTTCAATTGCATGTAGAGCGCCTTCTAAATCATAAGATCATTCATGTTCAGTCGGATTGGGGGGGGTGATACGTCGATTTTGCATCACGATTTTATATCATAATTTACTGTTATTCATTGATATATTTCATATTTAGAGATGATACTTATGTTATTTCATATATTTTGCATGTTTCATGATTATTGGAGAATCGCGCACCGGAGTCAGGATTCTGCTGGAAAAAACATTGTTAAATTGCAATATTTGGGAAGATCAACAATTGACGGAAACTGCACTGAAAATCCTATTTTTCCAGAAGACGAAGCTAGCCAAAAGGAGGAGCCGAGGAGGGCCGCCATGGGCCCCCCATAGGCCGGCGTGGGCCCAGGCCTGGCCGTGCCGCATTGTGGGGAGGGGGCCCACAGCCCCCTCTGGCCTCCTCTCCTTCGCGTAATTCTTCGTTCCGAAAACCTAAGCTCCGAAGGATAGTCGCGAAGAGTCACAGCCGCCTCTGCGGGGCGGAAAACACCAAAGAGAAAAGAGCTCTCCGGCAGGCTGAAATCTGCCGGGGAAATTCCCTCTCGGAGGGGAAAATCGACGCCATCGTCACCGTCATCGAGCTGGACATCATTGGGATCATCATCACCATCATCTCCATCATCATCACCGCCATCTCCACCGCCGCACCTCGTCACCGCTGTAACAATTAGGGTTGAATCTTGATTGTTTGATAGGGGAAACTCTCCCGGTATTGATTTCTACTTGTTATTGATGCTATTGAGTGAAACCATTGAACCAAGGTTTATGTTCAGATTGTTATTCATCATCATATCACCTCTGATCATGTTCCATATGATGTCTCGTGAGTAGTTCGTTTAGTTCTTGAGGACATGGGTGAAGTCTAAATGTTAGTAGTGAATTATGTTGGGTAATATTCAATGTTATGATATTTAAGTTGTGGTGTTATTCTTCTAGTGGTGTCATGTGAATGTCGACTACATGATACTTCACCTTTATGGGCCTAGGGGAATACATCTTGTATTCGTTTGCTAATTGCGGGGTTGCCGAGGTGACAGAAACCTAAACCCCCGTTGGTATATCGATGCAGGAGGGATAGCAGGATCTCAGAGTTTAAAGTTGTGGTTAGATTTATCTTAATTACGTTCTTGTAGTTGCGGATGCTTGCAAGGGGTATAATCACAAGTATGTATTAGTCCTAGGAAGGTCGGTGCATTAGCATAGGTTCACCCACGCAACACTTATCAAAACAATGAAGATTAATCAGCTATATGAAGCGAAAGCATTAGACTAAATTTCCGTGTGTCCTCAAGAACGTTTGGTCATTATAAGTAAACAAACCGGCTTGTCCTTTGTGCTAGAAAGTTTTGGGCCACCCGCTGCAATTATTACTCTCGCATTTTACTTACTCGTACTTTATTTATCTGCTATATCAAAACCCCCTGAATACTTGTCTGTGAGCATTTACAGTGAATCCTTCATCGAAACTGCTTGTCAACACCTTCTTCTCCTCGTTGGGTTCGACACTCTTATTTATCGAAAGTACTACGATACACCCCCTATACTTGTGGGTCATCAAGACTATTTTCTGGCACCGTTGCCGGGGAGTGAAGCGCTATTGGTAAGTGGAATTGGTAAGGGAAACTTTTACTGTTCGTGCTGATTTTATTTCTGCCTGCTGCTATAATTCATTATGGAGAGATCTTCTCTTGAATTTTTATTTGGAAAATCTACTAGTACTGCAAAGGTAGTGGATGAGGCGCCAGGTGAGAAAGAGGTTCCATAAAAAATACCTATGAAAATTATTGAACGTGTTGTGGATAACCGCTATGAAGGGGATGGAACTGTCCATCCTGGAGATCATTTAATGTTCTTACATGAATTATGCGGTTTATTCAAGTGTGCAGGTATTGCTATGGATGAAGTTAGGAAGAAACTATTCTCTATATCGATGTCTGGTAAAGCGGCGCATTGGTATAAATTACTGAAGAATGGGGATTCTCTTGATTGGAATGATATTGTGCCTCTATTTTATTCTAAATTCAATCCTCCAAGTGAAATTCACAAAGATCGGAACCGCATATATAATTTCTAGCCTCATGATGGAGAGAGTATTGCCCAAGCATGGGGGAGATTGAAGTCTTTAATGCTCAAATGCCCCATTCATGAGCTTCCTGGTAATATTATTATTGATAACTTCTATGCAAGACTTTCTTTTCAAGATAAGACCTTGCTGGATACTTCTTGTTCTGGATCATTTACACGCAACAAAGAAGAGTTTAAAAGGGACCTTCTTGATCGGATTCAGGAGAATACTGAAGGATGGGAGAACGACAAAGATAGAGAGTCAGGTATAAATTATGATTATAAATGCATTGAAACTTTTATGGATACTGATAAATTTCGTATATGAGTGCTACTTATGGTCTTGATTCTCAAGTCATTGCAAATCTTTATAAAGCTTTTGCCTCTCATTTTGAATTGCCTAGGAAGAATTTTGATAAGTATCATGAACCGTATAAAGATAAAATTGATTCATCTATAAAAAAATGTGTTGTAATTGAAACTGTTGATCATATTCTTCCTGAAGCTTATATTGAAAAAACTCCTTTCCCTGCTAAAATGAAGGAGTATTCTGTTATAAATAGTGCGGTTAATAAAAGTGCAAAGAAACCTATAGAACCTGAAGAGCAAATAAAGGTTGAACCTGCTATTGCAATAGTTAAAGACCTTGTGACTGAAAATGTGGAAGATGGTCATATTATTTTCTGTGAAGATGCTTCTAATATTGTTTCGCATCCTAATAAGTCTAGGAAAACTAGTGTTCCTATGCTATCTGTTAGAATTGGTGATCATTGTTATTATGGTTTATGCGATATTGGTGCAAGTATTAGTGCTATTCCTTATGAGCTTTACACGGAGATCATGCATGAAATTGGTTCTTGTGAACTTGAAGATATTGATGTGGTTATTCGGCTAGCTAACAGAGAAACTATCTCTCCAATTGGTATTGTTCGAGATGTGGAAGTTCAATGTGGTAAGATTAAATATCCTGCTGACTTTTTGGTACTTGGTTCTGCTGCTAGTAAGTATTGTCCTATCATTTTTGGTAGACCTTTTCTAAATACTTGTGGAGCTATTATAGATTGCAAGAAAGAGAAAATTGTGACTAAATTTGCTAGTGAATCTTATGAGTTTAATTTCTCTAAATTTGCCAAAACTCCTTATAAAGCTGATTTGCCTAATAATGATTTTAGAGTTGAACAGTGTGCATCTATTGCTCTTGCTCCTAATAATCCTTTGCAGCAACATTTGGAGAATAGTGAGAGTGAAGTTTTTAGGGAAGAAAGAAATGAGCTTGATGAAATTTTCCTTCGTCAACCTTTTCTTAAGCATGATTTACCGGTTGAAGATCTAGGTACAACACCACCACCAAAGGAAGATCCTGTTTTTGATTTAAAACCATTGCCTGATAATCTTAAATATGCTCATATTGATGATAATAAAATATATCCCAGTTATTATTAGTTCTAAGCTTTCAGAGTTCGAGGAAGAAAGGTTATTGGAAATATTGAAGAAACACCGAGGAGCTATTGGCTACACTCTTGATGACTTGAAGGGAATTTCTCCCTCTATTTGCCAACATTCCATTAATATGGAAGATGATGCAAAGCCTGTTGTTGAACATCAGCGTCGTCTAATTCCTAAGATGAAGGATGTGGTAAGGAATGAGGTATTAAAACTTCTTGAAGCTGGTATTATATATCCTATTGTTGATAGTAGATGGGTTAGTCCTGTGCATTGTGTTCCTAAGAAAGGAGGAATGACTGTTGTACCTAATGATAATGATGAGCTCATCCCTCAAAGAGTAGTTGTAGGGTATAGAATGTGCATTGATTATCGAAAAGTTAATAAGGTTACTAAGAAAGATCATTACCCTTTACCTTTTATTGATCAAATGTTAGAAAGGTTATCTAAAAATACTCATTTTTTGCTTTCTTGATGGATATTCTGGGTTTTCACAAATTGCTGTTAAAACTAAGGATCAAGAGAAAACCACTTTCACTTGTCCCTATGGAACTTATGCTTATAGACGTATGCCTTTTGGTTTATGTAATGCCCCTGCTACTTTTCAAAGATGCATGTCTGCTATTTTTCATGGCTTTTGCGAGAATATTGTAGAGGTATTCATGGATGATTTTTCTGTCTATGGGAATTCTTTTGATAATTGCTTGCGGAACCTTGATAAAGTTTTGCAGAGATGTGAAGAAACTAACCTTGTTCTTAATTGGGAGAAATGCCACTTTATGGCTAATGAAGGAATTGTATTGGGACATAAAATTTCCGAGAGAGGTATCGAAGTTGATAGAGCTAAAGTTGAAGCAATTGAGAAGATGCCCTATCCAAGGGTTGTTAAAGGTATTCGTAGTGTTCTTGGTCATGCTGGGTTTTATAGGAGGTTTATTAAAGACTTTTCTAAGATTTCAAAGCCTCTTACTAATCTTCTTCGAAAAGATGTACCTTTTGTTTTTGATGATGATGGTAAGGAAGCTTTTGAAACTCTAAAGAAAGCCTTAACAACTGCTCCTATAGTTGAACCTCCTGATTGGAACTTACCTTTTGAAATTATGTGTGATGCTAGTGATTTTGTTGTAGGCGCTGTTCTTGGACAGCGAGTAGATAGAAAATTGAATATTATTCATTATGCTAGTAAAACTCTTGATGCTGCTCAAAGAAATTATGCTACAACTGAAAAAGAATTGTTAGCTGTAGTCTTTGCTTGTGACAAGTTTAGATCCTATATTGTTGATTCAAAAGTTACAATTCATACTGATCATGCTGCAATTAGATACCTTATGCAAAAGAAAGATGCTAAGCCAAGGCTTATTAGATGGGTGCTTCTGTTTCAAGAATTTGATTTGCATATTATAGATCAGAAAGGTGCTGATAATCCTATTGCTGATAATTTGTCTAGATTGGAAAATATTGCTTATGATCCTGTTCCTGTTAATGATAGTTTTCCAAATGAACAATTGGCTGTAATAAAGGTGAGCTCGCGAGATAGTCCTTGGTATGCTGGTTATGCTAACTTTATTGTTTCCAAGTACTTGCCTCCAACCTTTTCAGCTCAGCAAAGGAGGAAATTCTTTTATGACTTGAGGCATTATTTTTTGGATGACCCACACTTATATAAAGAAGGAGTGGATGGTATTCTGCGAAGATGTGTTCCCGAATATGAACAACAAGAAATATTGAGTAAATGTCATGGTAGTGCTTATGGAGGACATCACGCCGGAGATAGAACCGCGCAAAAGGTTCTACAATCAGGTTTTTATTGGCCAACTCTCTTCAAAGATGCAAGAAGGTTTATTTTATCTTGTGATGAATGTCAAAGGGTTGGTAATATCTCCAGACGCAATGAAATGCCTATGAATTATACTCTTGTTATTGAGCCATTTGATTGTTGGGGATTTGACTTCATGGGTCCTTTCCCTTCTTCAGAAGGTAACACTCATATACTTGTCGCTGTTGATTATGTTACTAAATGGGTGGAAGCCATACCCACAAAAAGTGCTGATGGTGAGACCTCTTTAAGAATGCTTTTAGATATTATCTTTCCTAGATTTGGAGTTCCTAGATATCTTATGACTGATGGAGGTTCTCATTTTATTCATGGTGGTTTTAAAAAAACTCTTGCTAAATATGGTATTAATCATAGAATTGCCTCCGCTTATCATCCTCAAACTAGTGGGCAAATAGAATTATCAAATAGAGAGATTAAATCTATCTTGCAAAAGACTGTTAATATATCTAGAAAGAATTGGGCTAGTAAATTGAAGGAAGCACTATGGGCTTATAGAACTGCTTATAAAAATCCCATGGGTATGTCACCTTATAAAATGGTTTATGGAAAAGCTTGTCATTTACCTTTAGAACTAGAGCACAAAGCTTATTGGGCTGTAAGAGAACTAAATAAAGATCCTAAACTAGCCGGTAAGAAGAGATTGCTACAATTGAGTTCTCTAGATGAATGGAGAAGTGAAGCTTATGAAAATGCTAAACTATTTAAAGAGAAAGTTAAGAAATGGCATGATAAAAGAATTATCAAAAGAGAATTTAATATTGGGGATAAAGTCCTATTGTATCGGTCTCATCTCAGATTCTTTGCAGGGAAATTACTCTCAAAATGGGAAGGACCATATGTCATTGTGGAGGTGTATCATTCAGGAGCAATTAAAATTAGTTCTCCCCAAGGCGATGTCACACAAGTGGTGAATGGACAAAGACTCAAGCATTATATCTCTGGAGATTCTTATAATGAAGATGTTGATGTTATTCGAGTGGTGACACCGAAAGCTTTCATCAAATGTCAAATTGATAGTCCGGCAGAGTTTGACTTTGAATAGGTAATAGTACTGGTAATAAAAAGTCCGCGTTTAACTTTCCGAACAATGTTTTTACTGTTTTTAGAAAATATGAAAAATTACGAGATCGAAACGGAGTGGAGGAGACGCACGAGGGCGTGCCCCCATAGGCCGGCACGGGCCCCAGCCTGGCCGCGCCGCCCTATGAGGAGGGCCCCTCGTTGCCCCTCTCCGACTCTGGTTCGACCTGGTACTTTCCTTTTGTCGCAAAAAATTATTCTATATAATCCCCCGGACCCCTGGAGGTCCGTATATCATTTTCTCGACGTGTTTTGTTTCGAGCTGTTTCTGCCAGGATCTGTTTCCAGTCTAGAAGCACCATGGTCTCCAAGAACAAGGGCAAGGAGCTTTCAGATGAAGATATTCAAGATCCCGAGTGGAAAGAGGTGGACAAGAGCGTCAAGGAAGAAGATGAAGAAGAGGTGGAGGAAGACTCGTGCGCACACCCGCGTGCTACCATCGCAAGCATCGAGGTGGTGGATGATACGTCCAAAACGTATCTACTTTCCCGAACACTTTTGCTATTGTTTTGCCTCTAATTTGTGTATTTTGGATACAACTAACGCGGACTAACGCTGTTTCAGCAGAACTGTTCTGGTGTCTCGTTTTTGTGCAGAAATCCAACTTTCGGGAAAATCCTCGAAATTTATGCAGAAGGCCCTATTTTCCCAGAATACTGACGGAGCCAGAAGGACAAGTAAGGTGGAGGCCCGAGGGCCCCACACCATAAGGCGGCGCGGCCTAGGGGGGGCCCGCGCGGCCCTATGGTGTGGCCCCCTCGGCCGGCCTCCGACGCCCTCCTTCGGACTACTTATTGGACTCGACCTAAAAATGCACGGGGAGAAGTCGAAGTCGCCAGAAAGCCTCCAGAACGCCGCCACATCGCGAAACTCCGTCTCGGGAGCCAGAAGTCTCCGTTCTGGCACTCCGCCGGGACGGGGAATTGGAGGAGATCATCGCGATCATCACCGTCAACGCCTCTACATCAACCAGCCATGTTTCCCCCATCCATGTGTGAGTAATTCCCCCGCTGTAGGCCGAAGGGGATGGTAGGGATTGGATGAGATTGGTCATGTAATAGCATAAGATTGTTAGGGCATAGTGCCTAGTGTCCGTAATTGGTACTTTGATGATATTGTTGCAACTTGCTATGCTTAATGCTTGTCACTAGGTCCCGAGTGCCATGATCTCAGATCTGAACATGTTATTGTTTCATCATGATATTCATTGTTTATTGATCTTACCTGCAAGTTGTATACACATGTCGCTGTCCGGAACCAATGGCCCCGAAGTGACAAGAATCGGGACAACCGGAGGGGATGGTAGTGATGTGAGGATCACATGTGTTCACGGAGTGTTAATGCTTTGCTCCGGTACTCTATTAAAAGGAGTACCTTAATATCCAGTAGATTCCCTAGAGGCCCGGCTGCCACCGGCTGGTAGGACAAAAGATGTTGTGCAAGTTTCTCATTGCGAGCACGTACGACTATAATTGGAACACATGCCTATTGATTGCTTTGTACTTGGACACCGTTTTATTATTATCTGCAAATGCCCTGCTATGATTGTTACATGAGTTTCTCTCATCCATGCAACGCCCGTTCATCCGTCCCCGTGCCTACAGTATTTTAATCCTGCTGTTTACTAAAATCACTACTGCTGTCTTTGTTACTCTGCCGCTGTTATTTCACTACTGCTACTGCTATAAAATTGTTACTACTGATAAACTCTTGCGAGCTAGTCTGTTTCCAGGTGCAGCTGAATTGACAACTCCGCTGTTAAGGCTTCCAAGTGTTCTTTGTCTCCCCTTGTGTCGAATCAATAAATTGGGTTTTACTTCCCTCGAAGACTGTTGCGATCCCCTATACTTGTGGGTCATCAGTGGATAACCCTTTTAGTGCAAACAAGAGCGCAAGAATTCGCACCGGAGGAAGGGTTCCACGTTATTACCTAGCTCCGAAGACATCTTCTTCAGGCACTCACCATCCCTTCCGCAATCTAATTTTCAATAGTCAAATTGAAAGGACTCCCAAGGCAGCATTGCCTAGCAATTGGGATATATATCGTTCTAACACTGCAGGAAGGATGAAGCCTGAGGGTGAAGAGTGGGGAAATAACTCCAAGAGTTGGGACTCGCCGTCGGACATACTTCTTAACCGCGTCGAGCACAATTCGGAGATGATTCGCAACCTCACGTACAAGATTGATGAGCTAAAGGAGCTTGTTAAGAAGCTTATCAAGAATTCATCACCACCACCGTTGAAGGAGTAATTCATCATCGGTATTGGCATCCCCTTGGTTTGTTCCAAGCTTGGGGAGTGCCACGGTATCACATCGTCACTATCTTTTACTTTTTACTATCAAGTAGTGTCATATCATGAGTAGGTAAGTTATCATATAAGATGGGTTGCAGTGTGGAAGTATCTCTTCTTTAGTTGGTTGTCTATGTATCCCTTGGTGTGAGTTATCGTTATGGAATATTAATGAGAAGTCTTATCATTTACATATTGCACATCTTATTTTAGTTTGCAATCTCTATTATATGATTGATCTTGTTATTAGTATTGGGATCACTTTGGGAGCATTGAATAAATCTATTTGGTTTTGGCAAACTTAGCATTGGTCAATAGCAACAACACTTTGAGGTTTAAGTAGAAAAGAGAAACACATGTAGTTGTTTCATTGTTTTCTTTCTTGTTAGCTCTTAGCTTATTATTCTGAAGTTAAAATTGTTTGTGCTTACAAGGAAGTTGCATGATTGTTTCTATCGCATGTATATTTGTTTGTTTCCCTCAACTTTTATGCTTGCTAATCAACCTTGCTAGCCAAAGACCTGTACTGAGAGGGAATGCTTCTCGTGCATCCAAACCTTAACCCAAAACCTATGCCATCAGTGTCCACCATAACTACCTACTATGTGGTACTTTCTGCCATTCCAAGTAAATACTTCGTGTGCTACCTTTAAACAATTCAAAAGTTGTTACTTCTTATTTGTGTCAATGTTTTATAGCTCATGAGGAAGTATGTGGTGTTTTATCTTTCAATCTTGTTGGGCAACTTTCACCAATGGACTAGTGGTTTCATCCGGTTATCCAATAATTTTGCAAAAAGAGCTGGCAATGGGGTTCCCATCCCCAATTAATTAACCTTCATAATTTTACAAATAGACACTCCTCCATGGTATGTGATTGTTGGAAGGCACCCGAGGATTCGGTTAGCCATGGCTTGAGAAAGCAAAGGTGGGGAGGAGTGTCATCTAAATAAAACTAAAATAAAAAGACACTCCTTCATGGTATGAGATTGATGGAAGGCACCCGAGGATTCGGTTAGCCATGGTTTGTGAAAGCAAAGGTTGGAAGGAGTGTCAACCAAAAATAAAATTTTATGGGAGCCGCTCTTCGAGAGTTTGTCTGGAAAGGGGGTTAGAGTACCCACTACCATTCGTTGACAACAACAAACGCCTCTCAAAATTTTACTTTCATGTTCTTTATGTGATTTCAAAACTGAAAAAGCTCTAGCACATGATTTAATCCCTGCTTCCCTCTGCGAAGGGCCTGTCTTTTACTTTATGTTGAGTCAGTAAACCTATTTCCCTCCATCATAAGCAAGCATTTGAGTTGTTGTGATCAAATCATTTATATTGTGATCTACTTAATCATGCATTTTACTCTTCCTTGTTTAGTAGAAGTTTTATCTTAATGAATATAGCTTTGAAAGTTATCAATGATTATGAGGAATTATTATGATTGAGTATGCAAGTTGTGCCATATAAGCTTTAACATAAGAGCGCTGCTCGATAGATAAGTACAATCTGTTAATCGTTCTCTGACCAAGAACGAAGTTTGCCATCACCAATTATGATTTCTTATGCACCTTTATTTGTGATCACCTTCTACTTGTTTCAAGTTGAATTATATGAGGAAGTTGTTCACTAGAATGTATTGTGTGAATTAATATGATGCTTCTTGTCCGTATTTGGTTTATCGACTCTTCACTCCATAAACATGTGGTCCTGTTTACCGAGTTCAGTTTCGCTTGGGGACAAGCGAAGTCTAAGCTTGGGGGAGTTGATACGTCCATTTTGCATCACTATTTTATATCATAATTTACTGTTATTCATTGATATATTTCATATTTAGAGATGATACTTATGTTGTTTCATCTATTTTGCATGTTTCATGATTATTGGAGAATCGCGCACCGGAGTCAGGATTCTGCTAGAAAAAGCACTGTCAGAATGCAATATTTGGGAAGATCAACAATTGACGGAAACTACACTGAAAATCCTATTTTTCCAGAAGACGAAGCTAGCCAAAAGGAGGAGCCGAGGAGGGCCGCCATGGGCCCCCCATAGGCCGGCGCGGGCCCAGGCCTGGCCACGCCGCCTTGTGGGGAGGGGGCCCACAGCCCCCTCTGGCCTCCTCTCCTTCGCGTACTTCTTCGTCCCAAAAATCTAAGCTCCGGAGGATAGTCGCGAAGAGTCACAGCCGCCTCTGCGGGGCGAAAAACACCAGAGAGAAAAGAGCTCTCCGGCAGGCTGAAATCTGCCGGGGAAATTCCCTCCCGGAGGGGGAAATCGACGCCATCGTCACCGTCATCGAGCTGGGCATCATTGGGATCATCATCACCATCATCTCCGTCATCATCACCGCCATCTCCACCGCCGCACCTCGTCACCGCTGTAACAATTAGGGTTGAATCTTGATTGTTTGATAGGGGAAACTCTCCCGGTATTGATTTCTACTTGTTATTGATGCTATTGAGTGAAACCATTGAACCAAGGTTTATGTTTAGATTGTTATTCATCATCATATAACCTCTGATCATGTTCCATATGATGTCTCGTGAGTAGTTCGTTTAGTTCTTGAGGACATGGGTGAAGTCTAAATGTTAGTAGTGAATTATGTTGGGTAATATTCAATGTTATGATATTTAAGTTGTGGTGTTATTCTTCTAGTGGTGTCATGTGAACGTCGACTACATGATACTTCACCTTTATGGGCCTAGGGGAATACATCTTGTATTCGTTTGCTAATTGCGGGGTTGCCGGAGTGACAGAAACCTAAACCCCCGTTGGTATATCGATGCAAGAGGGATAGCAGGATCTCAGAGTTTAAGGCTGTGGTTAGATTTATCTTAATTACTTTCTTGTAGTTGCAGATGCTTGCAAGGGGTATAATCACAAGTATGTATTAGTCCTAGGAAGGGCGGTGCATTAGCATAGGTTCACCCACGCAACACTTATCAAAACAATGAAGATTAATCAGCTATATGAAGCGAAAGCATTAGACTAAATTCCCGTGTGTCCTCAAGAATGTTTGGTCATTATAAGTAAACAAACCGGCTTGTCCTTTGTGCTAAAAAGGATTGGGCCACTCGCTGCAATTATTACTCTCGCATTTTACTTACTCGTACTTTATTTATCTGCTATATCAAAACCCCCTGAATACTTGTCTGTGAGCATTTACAGTGAATCCTTCATCGAAACTGCTTGTCAACACCTTCTGCTCCTCGTTGGGTTCGACACTCTTATTTATCGAAAGTACTACGATACACCCCCTATACTTGTGGGTCATCAGGGGGCGAATATTGCAATCTCAACTCCTTCTTTAACAAACTTGGGATTTCACATCGTGTTTCTTGTCCTCATACACATCAGCAGAATGGTGCGGTGGAACGCAAGCACCGTCACATAGTTGAAACTGGCCTAACTCTTCTTGCTCATGCATCTGTACCTTTTCATTTTTAGAGTGATGCTTTTTCCACTGCTTGCTTCTTGATCAACAGAACTCCCACTAGAAGCCTACACATGAAGACACCCCTTGAACTACTGTTTAAGGAAATCCCTGATTACACGTTCTTTAAAGTTTTTGGTTGTACTTGTTGGCCTCATCTTAGGCCTTATAATAACCATAAGCTTGAATTTTGTTCCAAAAAGTGTGTCTTTCTTGGGTACAGTGCGCTTCACAAAGGCTACAAGTGCCTACACGTTCCTAGTAATCGTGTTTATATCTCTCGTGACGTTGTCTTTGATGAAAATCAGTTTCCCTTCTCAAATATGCCATAATCTCATTCTGTGCCACCCACAAACTCCACTTATGTTAGTCCTGTCCAATTTGATGATGCTGCATATTCTCCTGTATTATTGCCTAACCACGGTGCAGGTACTGCTCGCGGCGGTTGTCTGGAGGTCCTGGATGCCCCAGTCAACGCCCACGTCGATCGGTGCATGGCGCATGCACCCGCGTCGCACCCCGAGGCACCTCCGTCGCCGCCTCTGGCGTCTAGGCCGCCATCGCCCGTGCAGCCTCCCTCGCCTCCTGCGGATGGGCCGCCCCCTGCGTCGCCCCGTCCTGGCTCACCACCCGCCTCGCCAACCCCAGCTGGGCCTGAGCCGCCTTGCACATCGCCTTGTGAGTCGCCTACGCCCTCCGCTACAGCTGGGCCGTCTTCACCTGGGCCGCCACCGGCGTCGCCCGCGTGCTCTGCACCACAGCCTAACGCTGATTCCCAGCATTCAGCTGCGTCGTCATCACCGTCTGCTTCAAGCGACGCTCCTCCACCGCCTCCTGTCACTGCCGCGCTGCGTCCCCACACTCGCAGTCGCAGTGGTATTCATCGGCCCAAGGAACGTACTGACGGTACTGTAGCATGGATTGATGCCTGCTTGGCTCAAGCGCAGTCTGATCCAACTGCTGAGCCCCATCACTACCAAGCTGCGATGAGCATCCCGCACTGGCGTGCTGCCATGGACCTTGAGTTTCAGGCTCTTCGTAAGAATGGTACCTGGCAGCTGGTTCCTCGTCGTTCTGGTGTCAATGTTATTGACTCCAAGTGGATATTTAAAGTCAAGAAGCATGCTGATGGCTCTATTGAACGATACAAGGCTCGGCTGGTCGCAAAAGGCTTCAAACAACGGTATGGGCTTGACTATGAGGATGCGTTCAGTCCTGTAGTAAAACCCACCACTATTCGGCTGCTTCTCTCACTTGCGGTTACTCGAGGTTGGGATCTTTGTCAGATGGATGTTCAGAATGCTTTTCTTCACGGTGTCTTGGAGGAAGAGGTATACATGCGCCAGCCTCCTGGTTTTGTTAATTCTGCTCGTCCACAGCATCTCTGTCGCTTGGTCAAGGCACTCTATGGCCTGAAGCAGGCTCCTCGTGCATGGCATGCACGGCTTGGTGCTGCACTTCGCTCACATGGGTTTGTGCCATCTACAGCTGATACTTTACTATTCCTCCTTCAGCGTCCAGAGGTCACTATGTATCTTCTGGTCTATGTTGATGATATCATTCTGGTTAGCTCCTCTGCTGCAGCTACGGATCGTCTCATTGTGGCTCTTGGTTCTGATTTTGCTATCAAGGATCTTGGCAAGCTACACTATTTCCTTGGGCTCGAGATCACTTATCCGGATGATGGCCTTGCTCTTTCACAGCAGAAGTACTCTCAGGATCTGTTACGGCGTGCTGGCATGCTTGAATGCAAGGCTGCTACTACGCCTATGTCTTCCACTGACACTCTGTCTGCTACTGATGGTACTCTGCTGTCTGCTGCTGATGCTACTGAGTTTCGGAGTGTTGTCGGGGGTCTTCAGTACCTCACCATCACTCAGTCTGATGTCTCATATGTAGTTAACCGTGTCTGTCAGTACCTTCATTCACCACGGGATACTCATTGGTCTGCTGTCAAGCGCATCCTGCGTTATGTTCGTTCCACTCTCACATTTGGACTTCACCTGAGGCCGGCACCTTCAGCTGTGCTCTCGGCCTTCAGTGATGCGGATTGGGCTGGTAACCCAGATGACCGGCGATCAACGGGGGGGCATGCAGTCTGGAGTGCACGCAAGAAACCTACGGTGTCTCGGAGTAGTACTGAAGCTGAGTACAAGGCTGTTGCTAATGCCACCGCGGAGCTCATTTGGGTCCAATCTCTGTTGCGTGAGTTGAGGATTGTCCAGAGACAGCCACCTGTTCTTTGGTGTGACAACATCGGTGCTACATACTTATCCTCAAACCCAGTCTTTCATGCTCGAACGAAACACATTGAAGTTGATTATCACTTTGTGAGAGAACGAGTTGCCAAGAAGCTCCTGCAGATCAGGTTTATCTCATCCAAAGATCAACTTGCTGATATCTTCACCAAACCATTTTCGCTTCCGCTGTTCACAGGATGTAGACGCAATCTTAACTTACTGAATACTTCAGGCCACAGTTAAGATTGAAGGAGGGCGTTAGACTGTATATTCTGTATATGTATTCTGTAACCTGTATGTACCCTTTGGTACCCATATATATATTGAGGCAGGCCACGCCCCAGAGCGTTGAGCCAATCCCACCCAAATATCCTGTGTCTCTACGTCTAACAGATATTGCAGCACCATCGCCATGGACGTGGTTACTCTACAGAAATCTTCCCGCCCCGCGAATAGCGAATGCCATTCAACCGCCCCAAGCACGTGATCTATTCTACTTGAGGTGAGAAGATTGTGGTAGGGAGAGGAAATCTAAAACAGCTGTGTGTTCAATCTGACTGTGTTCAAAATGGAAAAGAACATATGTAGGGAAATTTGATTTGATTTTTGGGAAATCTTCGCACACGGGTGCACCTTTGCACTTTTTGATTTTTTCTTTTTTATATCTCGAATAGGGGGGAAATAGTTTGGATATTTTTTGCAATTTCAAATTTCAAATCATTTTAACATTCAAAATAAATTCTTGAAATATATATATACGTAATGACATAAAAATCCAAAATATTTTCCCCAAATTCTAGTTGTTATGTTTGAGTGATCTGCAAAATTCCAAGTTCAAAGATTGTTTGGTGTGAGAGATACAAAAATGAGAAGTTATTTGAGAAGGAGAAAAAAAAGCTACCACAAATCTTGATGCAATATAGATGGTACAGATACGGCTACGCGCGGAGCATCTGCTCTAAAACTCCACCTTGATTTGATTTAATTTGAACGGAAAACAGACAGATTTGATTTGATTTGAGTATAAGTTAAGCCGTACGTCCGAGTAAAACCTCCCAAGTCGTGCAAACCCTCGCCTGTTAAATCGCCTCGACACCAAGTCACCAACCCCGCCCCCCTCCCGAATCCCCTCGCGCCGCCGCCCCCCCGCGAGCGTACCAAATCGCCTGGTAGCCGTTCTTGTTCTCCTTCCCCGCTGATCTCCAATCGAGCAATGGCCGCGTCATCCCCCCCAAGCCCAAGCGTTTCGGGCTCGACCTGCACCCCAGAGACCGCGCGGGGCACCCACTTGTTCAAGATTGACGGCTACAGCCTGTACACGGGCCTCGGGGTTGGCAAGGTCGTCGAGTCCAACACCTTCGCCGCCGGCGGCTACGATTGGGTCATCTGCTTCTACCCCGACGGCGACGAGGAGAGCAGCAAAGACTACGTTTCACTTTATCTCGAGCTCAAGACGGAGAACGCCGAGACGAGGGTGCTCTACGATCTGAGGCTGGTCGACCAGGTCCGGACGGCCCCGGCTTTCACCTGGCCAAAATCTTTCCATGAAGGACCCCGTGTGTTTAGCACCCGTGAAGGCAGTTCTGCCTCCTGGGGCTACAACAAGCTGATGAGGAAGAGCGAGCTCCAAGAGTCGCCCTACATCCTGAACGACGCGCTTGTCGTGGAGTGCAATCTCAGCGTCATCAAGCTCATGCCCCCGCACGAGGAGTCCGATGTCAAGCTTTACAGCATCACCCCCAAGGTGCCGCCCTCCGAATTGGTCGACAACCTCAGTAGATTGCTGGAGGCAACCGAGGGCGCCGACGTGTCTTTCAAGGTCAAAGACGAGGTTTTCCCGGCTCACAAGATCATCCTAGCGATGCGGTCGCCCGTCTTCTGGGTGGACTTCTACGGGCCGATGAGGGACGAGAGCAGGCGCAGCGTGACCGTCGAGGATATGCAGCCCGCCGTTTTCAGGGGACTGCTTCACTTCATCTACACCGATTCGCTGCCTCCCTTGGATGACCTCGATGACGACGACGACGGCAACGATGATGAGTATGATGAAATGCTCAGGCATTTGCTGGTGGCGGCGGATAGGTATGGCATCGAAAGGATGAAGCTGATGTGCGAGAGAAAGCTTTGCCAGAATCTCTACGCCGGGACCGTGGCCACCACCTTAGCTTTAGCCGACCAGCACCATTGCAGCCACCTCAAAGATGCCTGCATTCAGTTTATCAACTCTTCAGATAGAATGGATGATGTGGTGGAAACTCAAGGGTATAAGAACCTCAAAAGGGACTGCCCTGCTATCTTTGCTGATATATGGGAGAAAGCAGCAAAGACTCGCAAAATCTAGTAAGATGGCCGTGGATCAACTACTTCAGCCTAGTTGCTTCAGTTCACATCGTACCAACCTGAGATTAGCTTCTATCAACGATTATTTTGCACTCGTCTAAGTTTAGCAAGTATCAGACTATCAGTATCATTCTCTAAGATTTTTTTGTTTCGTTCAGTAGCTGTACATTATTGTTCAATTTTTTCCAGTTGTGTGCAGTGCGCTTATTTCTAAGGCCATGTCTATTGTGAAAATGTGAATATTTATTAGCAGTTAGCAGCATCATGGCAAGTTATTTAGCAACATATATAATTGATTGGTGCTGAATTTTGAAATTATCAAAGTGCTGATGATGCACTATATTCCAAAATATTAAGCTGTTTTGACATGTGTTTCTTTTGTTTATTCGTAGAATGGTAAAACTTTGAACACCTAATTTAACTCGAGATCATTTAAGCTTTTGGAACGAAATCAGTCCAGTTTCAAAAACCGTTTGCCCAGTCAGCCTCGCTTTTATTCTTTTCTTTTATCCTACATTTGCAGACTAGTTGAGAAAAGACATTATGGATTTGTTTCTTCTATGCCCAAGCCCAAGTCAGTATAGCTGCTGAGCGGTTGTTCATCGAAGGTCGTTGCCATATGAAATACAGTGCAAAACCTCTCTTGAGCTTTCGTCCAAAATTTGATCATGCCATGTTCTGAGATTTGCTATTCTTCACTCTTCAGAAACTAGTGTCCTGGACATGGCGTATGATTTTTTTTCTTCAGGTTTTCAGTTTGATCGTAAAATCTGATCGTGCCAGGTTCTGGAGATTTGCTGCTCGTAAAAACTTTGAAACCACGATTGGGAATAGACAGGAAACCGCTCCCGTCGCTCCCCCCCTCCCCCCCCCCCCCCCCCCGTGGGGCGACCGGGGTGCCCCCGCCTCCTCCACCTCTAGCGCCGCCCCTCCCCCCTTCCCCCATCGCCGCCGCCGGCTCTCCCGCCGGCGGGCAAAGCCCGGGCGGTGCTGACGGCGGCGGCTTTCCCCTCCCACCGCGCGCTCGCAGGCCCAATGGGGCGGTCCGGTGCCCCGGCCGTGGTGAGGCCCGCCGGAAGCGGCTCGTCCGCCGCAGCTCCAGCCGTGGGGGCGCGAGGCTGTCGGCCGCGGCACGGAAGGGTCCTCGCGCGCGCCGCTGCCCGTCCTCCGGCGGCATGGACGCCTAGGGTTTGCTCGTGGCCGTGGGATGCGGGCTTGTGGGCCCGCATCCGGGCCTGTTAGGGCCCGGCCGGCTCCTCTCGCTGCTGGTGGCCTTGACCGCTGGTGGTTGCCAGCGCCTCAGCCATGGCTGGCCCTGTTGTAGGTCCGTCGGGCCCGGGTCCGGCGACCGTAGTGTCCATTGACGTCGGAGTCCCATGTTCTCGGGGGCTCTCCGGCGGTTTTGGTGTAGCTTGGGGGCTATGTCCTGGTTGGCTATGTGGGATGGGTCCCTGGGCCGCCGCTTGCTCGCCGGCTTGGCAGCTTGCCAAGTACTGCAGCTGCCTCGGTGGCTAAAGTCTGGTTTTTCCCCCTCCGATCAGTTTGGCCGTGCCTGTGCAGGTGTTGACGCCCTCGGGATGGTGGGATCGTCGGGTTGCCGCCGACCTAGCGTCGTTGATGTCTAGATCTGGGCCTGGCCGGGCATTGCCAGCCAGTTGGCGTTCACCTTGCGGTTGAGTCTAGTTGGGGCTAGTTCAGGTTTCGACTTTGGTTGGGGCGCGGTAGTGATTTCTGCTCTATCTGCTCTACGTCCTCGCGATGGTGTCCGGAACATTGATCGGGTTTTGGACCTCGGTGAAAGATGCACATGGCTGTCGCATGTGCCGGTGACGGCGGCACCTGCGGGTGTCGTTCCCTTGTTGAAGGCGTCCCGATGATGTCTCTCCTGATCGAAGTGATGGGCTTCGTCCCTCCGTCTCAGCCTACTTTTCTTGGGGGGCTCGCTTTGGGCATGCCTCTCTCGAAGTGTCTTGTGGATCACCCTGTGACCTCCCGCTGGTGTCGCAGCCATCTCGTAGCGTCGGCTTGGCTACTTTTACACGGTTTGCTGCGGTAGCTGATGTCCTCCCTAGCGCCTTGGGAGGCTTTGCTAGGTCGGCGTCTGGTCGTGGTCTTGCCAGTGTGCTTATCCCAACGCCAGGGGAAGATGTTGTGTTCTTGGTCTGGACCTAGTCCGAGCTCCAGGGGTGGTGGCTCTCGGGTCTGGGAGAAAACTTTGCAGGACCTTTGTCTCTGCCGGCGACGATGATGCATACTTGCGCCATTCACCTTATTGGAGGCGGCGCCGCAAGACCCCTCCCTCCTTTGGTTCCTCATGCTCTGCCAGGTGGTCGGCCCGTTGTTGAAGTACCCCGTGGATTGCAGTCTTGGTGCGGTGGAGGTTTGTTGGTGTGGACATGGCCGCGATTGCTCCGGTGCTGCAGAAGACAAGGCTCCCTCTTCATGGATCAAGTTGACGCTTCAGCGGGTTTAACATTATATGTGTTGTCTTTTGATTGGGTTTCAGTGTGCGCTTGGCGCGTGTGTGTTGTATTCCTAGCCGGTTGATGGCTTCGTTAATTCAAAGCCGGGCTCATTTCGAGCTTCCGTCTTTTTTTAAAACTTTGAAACCTTAGTTTCCAGTGTGCTGGGATATAAGATTTTGGAACTTAACTTGTTCTAAACCAAGCAGTTCTTTTTGGGGAAAGGACGATATTTGGAGTTTATAAGCTGCTAATTTTTTTCAAAATTTTCCTCCTTCATTTTTCTTTACAATCCTGCTGATCCTAATAAAGGAAGTAAGATTTTTTTTCAAAATTTTCGTACGTCATTTTCTTTCAAATTCGGAAAATGATTGATCTCCCTCGGGATCCCTTGTATCGCAACCTCCTGGTGCGTGGCCATTGGATGCGAAGCATTAGACGTGACATCGACACATCCGCGTGTGTGGGCTCGAGGTACCTCCTTTCTCTGCCCAACCTTATTCTCCCGACACAACCGCACGCAGCCATCCATCCAGCCTGCGCGACGCCAGCCCTCACCGCTTGCGCAGCGTCCGGTCGCAACAATCCGCGCGCCGCCGTTGACCCCGCGCCGCGCAACACCGTCGCTCGACCCGCCAAGCCGGCGAGCTCTTCTTCGCCATCGCCGACGAGCCCGCTTCTTCCCCTCGAGCCGCCGCCTCACCCTCCAACCACCGCCCCTACTTCTTCCAGATGTGCCGCAGCGTCGGGCAGTACGAGCTGCTGTCGTATCGATGGAAGATCGCCGCGCTGCCTAGGCCCATGCATAAATAATGATAGAACAATGCAATTAACTATAAGAACTAGTTCTATATGCTGCTAATATGATAGAACAATGCAATTAACTATAAAAATTTAGTATGTTCGCTGCTCCTGACTTTAAGATTATAGCTGAGATTATTCTGTTTCTTTTGTTGAAAAGGCTAGGTTTAGGAAAAAAATGTTTTGGCGGTGATGATACCTTGCTTATGAGCCTATGTAAGATCAGTTATCACTACATTAGTGAAGTCTCAAATTTTAGTATAATAGTTGATCGGTTACAAAAAAAAATATGTTACAGTATATTCCACATGCGTCAATACTATATAAATTGTCCGCATTCGTTTTGAAAATCAATTTTTACTTTACACTATTGTTTTCATATGTTTCATTTCTTTATTTGGAGGACGGTAAATATTTAAAATTATAATTTTTAATTGAGAGCATTTGAGCTCTCAGAACAACACCTGTGAATCTCCAAAACCATTTTGTTCGGTTGGACTCATTGTCTTTTTTCTTTTTCTTTTGCTTACCGTGCCACGTTTACTCCTCTACAGTTCTACATTGTTAAGCCACTTTGAGACAGATGATTGCCTCTAGACTTGACTAATTGTCGCGTATCTAGTGTTGAATAAATCTTGTGCGTCAGTGTAGCGTTTTTTTCAGAGTTTCAGTTTCAGTTTCGTCAGGAAACTGTTGTTCGTCAGCCTGTTGTCGACAACAGTTAGTTTCCCTTCAGTTAAGCTCTTAGAGGTGGACCGGGGTTAGTGGTTTTTTTTTTTTTTTTGAGAATACGGTGACCTTTTTATTCCTCCATAATGTTCATGGGTTAGTGGTTAGTTGAATCCCGGATTTACCTAGTCTAATCAACGCACGATCGGGCCGTGGGGATGGCACGGATCAGTTGGATCGATGTGCATGAGTTTCACTCACGTTAGTTGGGCACGATCTCTGTAATCTATCTAATAATAAAGCAAAAAGGGTTCGCCTGGCCCATGAGTTGTTCGCCCGGCCCAGACAAAAGCCCACCTGGCCGCCTCGCTTATTCCCACGGGAGATTTCCAGGCACGCGCTGAGGACGGCCCACCGACCAGATCGGTGGCTACCGACCACCGCACACCCCCTGGTTGGGTATGGGTCAGGCCCATTTATATCTGTTTAGCCTATAGCAGTTCGGTTTTCCTTTTTCTTTTTTCTTTTCTGGTTTCTTTTTCTGTTTTTTTTCTTTTTTCTGTTTTCGGTTTTGTTTATATTTTTTTAGATTCGAAAATTTCAATTTTTATAAATTGTTCAAATTGAAAAATGTTTAAATTAAAAATGTTCAAATTTGAAAACCGTTCAAATCCGAAAACCGTTCAAATTTGAAAATCGTTGAAATTTGAATTTTGTTCAAATTCGAAAATTGTTCTAATATGAAAATCGGTCAGATTCTAAAATTGTTCAAATATAAATTTTGTTCAAATTCAGAAATGTTCAAATTCAAAAATTGTTCATAGAGTAAAATACATTTTTGTTCAAATTTAAAAATATTCAAATCTGAAAAATGTTCAGGTTTTTAAAAAGTTATTTCTTTTTAATTTGAATTTTTTTAATTTTGAGAAATGTTCAGATTTTTTTTTTACATTCTTTTAAAAAATAAAACGAACAATAGAAAACGAAAAAGAAACGAAAAAGAAAAAACGGCTTACCTGATGTTGGGCTGCGGCCCAGTTAGTAAGCCGGGGGGCGCGGGGGGTGTGCGGTGCATTCCCCCGCACCGACCAGCTCGGCGCATAGGAGCTCCCCTGAGGACGGCGGCAGGAAAAACAATCCCCGCCACGAATCAGCACCGCGCGAACGTGACCCTGCCAAATCCGGCCTGCCCACGGTGTCCAACTTCTCCCCGTTTGTACGTTCTCGAGTAGGGATTTTGTCGGCTTCTCCGAGGCTTTAAATATGGGAGCAATCGACTTCTCTTACTACATCAAATCGATCGATCTAGCTTTAAATCGAAATAGAGTGTCGATGTTATCCACCTGTGTATGCGCCGGCAGTCGGTGGCAAAGGCAGCCGAAGCAGGTGATGGAGGAGAAGGTCTTGAGGAGGGAGGGTGAGGGGCGGCCGGAACTAATTCTTGAAGAGGAGGTCAGGAATGGGGAGATCAGGAACGGCGGTCACACCTCGTGCTGACGGACTCGAACATGATGGAGATGGCTCCGCTCGATTCAGACGACCTCAGGTAGGGCTCGCGAGAAAGATCCCTATGCAAAGCCTCCACCATGCTGACATGCATGGCTGTCTCCGCTCAGTCCTATGATGTGTCGCTGCTAATTGGGGAGGAGGAGTAGGAGGGAGAAGATGAGCATCGAATATGTGACTCCCCAAGACCAACTACGCCCATAGGGCCCTGCTGATGCAGGTGATGCTCGAGGCTCACCAACTATGGACTGTGATCTCTGTCGGGACGACGAAGCAAAAAAGAAGATCGTCAAGCCATGGAGGCCCTCCTTCGTGTCGTTCCACTAGAGATGGTGTCGACGTTCGCCTTGAAGGAGGAGGCAAAGGACGCCTAGTGCACGATCATGATGATGCGCCTCCGGGTCTCGCGCGTCCGCGAGGCGAAGAAGAGCACGCTGTGAAAGCAGTACGAGCCTATAAAGTTCAACCCCGTTGAGTCGATTGATGGTTTCGGCATGGAATAGAGTTCAACCCCGTTGAGTTGATTGATGGTTTTAGCATGGAATAGACTTGGACAATAGGGTTGCACCCATTCTATCCAAGACAAGGGATCACAAGGCGACACGAACGAACCGATACTCTAACACCCCGCCGACAAAGACAAGCCATGCCATTGAAGGTATCCATCAATAAACTGCAGATCTAGGGTACACAGTAGCTAAGGTGACGAGAAAATCGCAAATCTCTCTATCGACGACAACTCCGGTCACCATTGCTAACAGTCGTGACTTAGCGATTCCATCACCAATAGGAATCACATGCTTCCCGGACTCAGGCGAGAGAGAAGACGCAGCGTTAACAACACCACTCTTAAGCCATGTGCCTCACTCGGTGAAGAAGGGCACACCATAGATCGCGTGCGAATCGGATCTCACTTTCTCGATGGAAGGATGCATAATAACACGACTAGACTACTGAGAGTTTCAAATACGCTTGTCTAGAATAAACAGTGGTGGCTATATTTATCGTTAGATAGACTCTCTTGTTTTGTTTTTTTCTGCGCAACTTGTGAATAAACTGCTTTTAATGCTACGAGTATATATGGTTTTCATGGAATAAACTTTGGACAGTGTGTTCAAACCTGAATGTGTGGGTTCGAATTGGAAACAAACAGACGCACGTCTGGAAGGTTGAAAGGGGAAAAAAAACCCTCGCTGAGTCCTCTCCTCGCGAATCGTCTCGCCGCCACCCACCGTTCCCCTCCCCCCGAATCACCACGCCACCGCTCCCCTCCCCTCGCCGCGCCGCGCCGCCTTTCCCCGCCGCCACCACCACCACCAGCCGTTCCGCGCCTCTCGAATCGCCTTCTTGCTCCCCGCTGCTCCAGTCCAGCAATGTCCGCATCCCAGAGCCGAGAGACGACGGCGTCCACCTGCGCCGCCAAGACTGCGTGTGGCACGCACTTCTTCAAAATCGAAGGTTACAGCCTGTACAGGGGGCTCGGCGTTGGCAACTCCGTTCAGTCCGCCACCTTTGCTGTCGGCGGCTACGACTGGTGCCTCAGCTTCTACCCCGACGGTTACGACAATGACAGCCAAGACTATGTGTCAGTTTTCCTCGCTCTCAAGACCGCCAACACCAAGGTGAGGGCGCTGTACGATATGACCTTAATCATCAGCCAGGGGACGCAGCCGCCGCTGCAGCCTTTTACATGGCCAAACCCTTGGCATATAGAGCCGGTTGTGTTTGACTACCGTGGTGAATGGGGTTATGCCGAATTCGTGAAGAAGAGTGACCTCAAAGAGTACATTCTGGACGACACCATTCTCATCGAGTGCAATATTGCTGTTATCAAGTTTATGGAGGCACAGGTGCAGGACACCAAGATGAAATCTGAGGTCCAAGTTCCGCAGTCAGACTTGCTGGATAATCTTAGTGATTTGCTGGAGGCACATGAGGGAGCTGATGTGTCTTTCGAGGTTGAAGGGCAGGTTTTCCCAGCTCATAAGATCATCCTGGCAATGCGGTCGCCTGTCTTCAAGGCAGAGTTCTATGGGCCGATGAGGAACAAGTGTGGGCAGAGTGTGACCATTGAAGATATGCAGCCTGCTGTTTTCAAAGCGCTGCTTCATTTCATCTACACAGATTCATTGCCCCCGATGGATGACCTCAATGATGATGACCATGAAGCAATGTTTAAGCATTTACTTGTCGCTGCAGATAGATATGCCATGGAAAGGATGAAGCTGATGTGCGAGAGGGAACTTTCCAAGAATCTCTATGCCGACACTGTGGCAACCACATTAGCTCTAGCCGACCAGCATCATTCCAACCAGCTCAAAGATGCTTGCATTGAATTTATCAACTCGTCGGATAAAATGGATGATGTCGTGGCAAGTAAAGGGTATGAGCACCTGAAAAGAGCATGTCCTATGATCTTTGCTGATATATGGGAGAAAGCAGCTAAGATTCGCAAAATGTAATGTGCTTCTGGTGGATTAACCGTAGTGTAGTTACTTCAGTTCAGAGTTGAGACCATGGCAACCTGTGTGATTTTGCTTGTCTATTTCTCAAGTTCTCAGAGATCTTTTGGGAAAGGGTAAGTAAGTTTCGTAAAATGTAAGCCTTTGACATTATAATCAGTCCCTATATATGTGGGCATATGCTCGATCACTAGCTCTTAAAAGAAAACTCTCATTTGTCGTTTCAATTTTCCCTTTACGTGGTAATTTCATTTCTCAAAGTAGTGAGCGATTAACTACCAGCCTACCATGACCACATCTATTGTGAAATTTGATGAAAATAGTAGCAAACAGTAGTATTATATCAATTTATTTAGCAAATTAATGTATATTTTGCCGAAGTTTTATGCAATGTAAGTGCTATGCCAATCTGAATATTGGGTGTCCATTATTGCTACCAGATGTTTTGTTTCTTTATTTGTAGGCCTGTAAAACTTTTAAACCTTGGTTTCCATTTGACTAAATTTGAGATTTTGGAACAAAAGATGTGCAGATTCCTAAACCAGTTTGTCCGGTAAGCCTCATTGTTCTTTGTTTTTTCCTTACCTAGTACAATTCTGCATTGTTAAACCAAACCAATTTGTAGACACTATTTTTTTCTCGAAAAACTTGTAGACACTAATTTGGCTTGATAGCTGCTGAATAGCTAGCTCTTCAGTTATTGGTCCCCTATGATCTGTTCTGCACCTTAACTTCAAGCTTCGGTGAAGAAAGAAAGGTGAAACAAATGTGCTCTTGTTGGTCAAATTCTGTAGTATATTGTTCTTAAGCATGCTAACAAGTTGCTTACTTCTTGGAAATGAGGTTTTCCTAGCGTGCACTAATAAGTCAATATGGTGATCCAAAATAGTAAAGGCAGAACTATTTACAGTTTTCATTATGTTTCGCTTTTTCTTTATATGAGTTTTTTTAAAATATTTTAAATTACTTCAGTTCTAGTTTGTTCTGTTTTAATGGTCTATGCTATCCGGGGATTCCATTTTTTCCATCCATAGGACCCTTGGCTCCTGTGTTTTTACCTTTTAGTGACAGAATCACAGAACAAGCTAATTGCTTGTCCTCAAACCTTTCTAATTTATAGCTGAATTCTGGAGGGATTTCAGTGAAATTGTGCATGTGTGCATTGACTTGTTTCCTTGCGCGCCACTTGGTTTTCTGCTTCGGTTTCTCGGAGAGCAGTCATCTCACGTGGACCTGTCTTTGTTGTTAGAAGCCTATAGTCTGGTCAGGCGGCATGAAAGAAGAAACTTCCAACCTCTATCATCTGATAAGTTTCCACGGATTTTTTTTTTCTCAAATATGTTGCCGTACATTTGCATAAGGTTTTAACAACTCTCTTCGAATGATACAAGAAACTTCCTGGCTCTTTCATCTGATAAGTTTCCACGGATTTTGTTTCCTCAATTATGTTGCCCCACATTTGCGTAGGTTTTAACAACTCCCTTCGAATAAATTGGAACTAAATCTGCGACACTTATTACGGATTGAAGGGAGTACCTAACATATTCCGCTAGAAAATCATTCACACTCAAATATCTCTCGCCGTCTCAAATACATGGCACCCAGAGCGCCAGATCGATTCCCTCGTGGAAGGAGCTGAAGGCTAATCGTTGGGTTGGCGAGTGTGGCGAAGCAGATTGATACCTCCTGAACCGTTGAGTCGTAGATCTTGAAGGCCGGAGCCCCAGAAACCATCACTCAAGCACACAAGTTTTCCATGTGTGGGTTCCACGATGATGCCCATGAGTTATGGACTTGGGTTTTATGCAACGTTCAAAAAAGCGTTGAGCGCTAAGCGAGCGGTGAGGCTCAGCCTAGAGGAACTACTGCTTAGGCGAGCTTAAGCGATGCTTAAGTGTTCAGGGTAAAAGCGAATGGACAGAAGCAGGGAAGGCTATGTAGGCATACAATAGATCATATTATGTTGTAATTTTGTACCACACGCATCCATTTTGCAAGAAGAATAAAGAATATGGATTATATACCTTGATTTGGCTTTGTTTTTCTCCACTTTCTTGTCCTCCAGGTGCTTTCTCCAGAAGCTATATGCACGCAACAAGAAAATATTACTCCCTCCGTTCCTATATATAAGCCATATAGTTTTTTGAGAAAATTTCCAGAATATAAGGTTTATTGCGTTGCCCTACTTGTATGGATAATATTTTTGGAGATTTGATTAGGTTTACTTATCTTATGCAAAGTCCTCTATTAGCTCACGGCAATTACTTACGGTTAACCCTAGCCAAACATGGTGTAATTTTTCCTAAATATGTGTTTCTTAATTTCCGTGCCAGAAATTATATGGCTTATATTTAGGACCGGAGGGAGTAGCATTTACTAAGAAAATGTTAAAAGTTGCAAGCAATAATATTCAAACAAGCAATATTAGAAGACCCACATGGCCACAGAACATATAAGTGGCATAGTCTCACACAACATTACAAGAAATAAAAGAGTTTCCAAATTCCAGTGGCAAGTTCCACACAACAAAACAAAACACACTAGAATTAAGCACACATGGATACCATGATGCCATCATATCCCAATACTTCAATGCATATCTCTACTCATCATGAACATGTACTAATCAATACTCATCATCATCCTCATACTCAATGTCATCATCCTAAAGCACATCCTCTTCCTCGGACTCGAACTCCTCCTTCTCAAGATCTCTCACTCTTGCGCTCCAATGAACTTGGAGTTGCTCTTGTGCTCCCATTGCTTCTCCTATCACATCATATGGTATCCCTATAGTCGGGTGCACACCTTGATCTCCATCCTCATCTCTAAAAACAACCAATGCATGATCATCCCCTCCTTCAAAGAGCCATCCCTGAGCTTCGGATGCATCATTGCTTAGAAGAGAATCAACTTTCTTCTTATCCTTCAACCTTTGTCTCTTTGACAACATCCTTGTATTGAATTGTATATAGACCATATTGTTGAGGCGATCTATTGTTAGTCTACTTCTTCTCTTGGTATGAATCTACAAGTGCAAGAAACAATGAGATTTAAGATTGAGAGTACTACATACAAACAATGCAATTGTGAAACTATAGTTAAGTAGTTAACCAATTCGTAGATGCTCCCATTTCTTTCACAACCAGAAGAGCTAGAAGTCAACGAGAGGATCCTCATAGCCATTTTTTTTTGTAACAAAGGAACTTCTATTCCATAGAGCTTCCACCATCCAACTGCAAATAATAACATTATGACTATTAGGCATTAGCAGCACTAAAACAGGGGCCGAGCAGCAAACCGTGGGCAAAACAGCAGCAAATTGCAGCAAAACAAGTGCAAAACTTCACTTGTTCTTACCGGGATTGTAATCCGCCCTTTCCCATGAACTTGCAAGGTTTTTTTGAAAGGTCCTTCCATGTTTTCATATAGGAGCCATTCGTCATTGATCATTTTCTTCAAAGTTATCTCATCATCTCCAAAATATTGCTCCGCACATATCATGAGAGCTACGGTCATGCTTGAATCATCAAAGATATCTTTGTTAGCATAAGTGTAGTGTGGATTTAAGAGATATGCGGTCTTGTGCAATGGACTATCAAGCCTTCCTTTCAATTTCTTGTCAATAATGGCTATAGTCTCCCTATAGTTCTTCTCATTATTTCCAAGCGCTTCCTTAATCTTGGTCTTGGCCTTCAACATTTCTCCATAAAGGCTTGACATCTCCATCAACGAAAATAAGAAGGCAAAACAATGGCTCAAGCACATTTAAGCAAAGTGTCACTCCCTTCCAAAAGTTAGCATCCATCAAGTTGGTTGTTGCATCGTTTCCTTCCTTGGTCTTCACAATTGGCATCTCCTCCCATGCTCTATCATCCACCATAGTCCTTAAAGCATCTTTCTTTTCTGCCAAGCTTTGCAAAGTAAGGAAGTTGGAAGCAAACCTAGTCACCGCCGACCTTATGATACCCCTCCTCTTTTTGCATTTCCTCGTATATGCCAAAGTCTTGTGATGCGCATAGATGAAGATAGTGACTTTCTGTGCTTGATCCACTATGGACTTGAACCTATTGATGTTACCAATTCCTTGGAACATCAATTAATGGTGTGAGTTGCACAAGAGGTCCAAAATATTTTTGGCCTCTTCTCAAGCAACAACTTCTTGGCTGCCATGTTATTGGAAGCATTGTCCGTGCAAACTTGCATCACATGTCCAGCCCCTACCTCCTCAATTGATTTGTCCACTAGTTCAAATATGACTTCCCCGGTATGTGACACATTCGAGGTCTCCTTTGACTTGAGGAAAGAAGTGTTACATGTATATATCTGTATATTGTAGTTTCCCCATATGTTAGGGGGCTTTCTGCATATGTGCACCTGTACATGTACTATATATTGTGGCCTTTGGCCCCCTGGTAATACAACAAGCATATTACCCTAACATGGTATCAGAGCCCCAGGTCTCGAGTTCAAATCCTGGCTTTCACATGGTTTTCGCAATTAAGCCTAAAAATTGCTGTTGTTCATGGTTTTCGCAATTAAGCCTAAAAATTGTTGTTGCCCCCCTCTTTAGCCACTGCTGTTTCGGTGTGCTCTTCTTCTTTCACGTGTTGACTTTCTCTTCTCCCGTCACACGCGAGTGGGGGTGTTGTGAAGTGTATATGTGGATTGGCTTGCCCTTTCCATCAGTTCGGACTTTTGGTTCAAGTGGCTAGTGCATGAAGCTTAACATGGTATCAGAGCCGAAATTGGTTCTCTAAATTTTCCGGCCGACGTTGCTTGTCCGTCGCCATTTGTCTTTCCGTGCTTCTCGTCTTCGATCGATCTTGCTCTGCTCCCGATTCCGTGCTCTGCTCTTCTCCACCGGACGCCCTGCTCCCGATCGATTCGGCTCCCGCCCCGATCAAATCGAGCCGAGGCAGGATCCAGAGCCCCGTCCCCGATCTCCTTCGACACAATCGGCCGCCTCCAGCCCGCCCCCGATCTCCTTCGCCGAGCAAGGAACCGTCGCCCGCCCGCCCCGCTCCTACAAGGCCGCCTCCAGCTTCCGTTCGGCCGCCTCCAGCGCCAGGATCCGTCGCCCGCCCGCCCCGCTCCTGCAAGGCCGCCTCCAGCCCCGCCCGTTCGGCCCACCATCTTCCGCTCGGCCGCCTCCAGCCCTGCACACTCTGCTCCCGATCTCGTCTAGTTGACTTCTACCATCTTAGAAAAAAAAGCAAAAAAAAAGAAAGAGCTATGTCTTCCACGGGCTATGTTGCGATCCCTCGCTGCCCGGTGATCTTTGATGGCGCGAATTACCCTGATTTCGCTGCCTTCATGCGCGTCCACATGTGCGGTCTTCGTCTTTGGGGTGTCCTTTCTGGCGAGGTCTCCTGTCCGCCGCGCCCCGTTGCTCCTACGGTGCCTGTTGCACCGCCACCTGTTGCCCTTGCCCCTGATGCTACTCAGGCGGATAAGGATGCAGCCAAGAGTGCTGATGACACTGCTCTGGCTGATTATGACCGGAAGGTCCAGGACCACTCTACTGCCGTTGCGACTTACCGGCTGGATCTGACCGAGTACACTCAGTGGATAGATGAGGATGCTCGTGTTGCTGTTGTTCTCACCTCCAGTGTTCTGCCTCAGTATGCTGCTGAGTTTATGGGTCTTCCCACCGCTGCTGCTCAGTGGGATTTTCTTCGTCAGCGCTATCAGCCGTCTGGGGATGCTCTCTACCTATCTGTGGTCCGCCAGGAGCATGCCCTTCAGCAGGGTGATTCTACTATTGATGAGTTCTACACTCAGAGTGTTGCTATTTGGCGTCAGCTTGATTCTCTCCGTACAGCTGTGTGTGCCACCTGTCCCTGCTGTCTGACTGTGCGCGCGGATCTGGAGTTTCAGCGCGTCTTTGAGTTCTTATCGCGGCTCCGAAAGGAGTTTGAGCCACGCTGGGCCCAGCTGCTTGCCCGTGGTCGTGTTCCGCTCTCTGAGGTACTTGCTGAGCTTCGTGCTGAGGAGACTCGTCTTCGTGGTGCTGGTCTTCTTGAGGTTCCCTCTGTTCTTGCTGCTCATGGCCCTCCTGTGCCGTCTGCTCTTGGACCTCCTATGCCGCCGGCTTCGTTGCGGCCTCCGGCACACCCGATACTTCCCACTCCTCCATTCCAGGGTCAGCGTCAGCCCCAGCAGCCTCGTGGTTCGACGTCACCTCCTTGCACCTACTGTGGCAGGCCTGGCCATACTATCACTACTTGCTGGCAGAGGGATCCCAGCTTACGCCCGCCGCATCTTACTCGTCATCAGGCTAGTTCTTCAGGATCTTCTGCTGTTGCGCTATCTGATCAGGACATTATCCGTGGTCTTCGTGCTCTGCTCGCTGGTACAGGCTCTTCCTCGACGGGTACTGCTGGTTCTGTGCCTGGCTCTTCTGGCACCGCGCGACCACCACCTTCCACACAGTCAGGTACGTCGTCCCCGTGGTATCTGGATTCTGGAGCTTCTTTTCATATGACCTCTGCGTCTTCTATTCTTTCTGCTCTTCGCTCTCTTGTTTCGCCTGTTCGTGTTAATTATCACGGCTGATGGTACCTCTCTCCCTGTTTCCAGTCGAGGCACCCTTTCTACTACCTCTTTCTCTGTTCCTGATGTTTCCCATGTTCCTAGTCTTAAGATGAACCTGTTTTCCGCTAGTCGACCATCGATTCTGGTTGTCGCGTCATTCTTGACGCTGATTCTTGTGCTGTTCAGGACCGCCGTACACAGGCGCTGGTTGGAGCTGGCCCTCGCAGCCTTGAGTCCCCGGGGCTCTGGGAGTTAGACTGGCTTCGGGTTCCTTCTGCTGCCACTTCATCTGCCAGCTCTCCTGCGGTTGCTGCTTCTGTCACTGGGTCTTTCCAGCAGTGGCATCATCGGCTGGGTCACCTCTATGGCTCCCGTTTATCGTCATTAGTTCGTCGTGGTCTTCTGGGGTCTGTCTCAGGAGACGTGTCTTTGCATTCGTGTCAGGGTTGTAGGCTAGGCAAACAGATTCAGCTTCCCTGTCCTACTAGTGCGTCTGTATCTCAGCGACCTTTTGATTTAGTTCATTCGGATGTTTGGGGTCCGGCTCCCTTTCCTTCGAAAGGGGGTCATCGATACTATATTTTGTTTATTGATGATTTTTCGCGATACACCTGGTTGTTTCTTATGCACTCTCGCAGTGAGGTGCTTTCTACTTATCAGCGTTTTGCAGCCATGGTTCGTACTCAGTATTCCACGCCTATTCGTGTGTTTCGTGCTGACTCTGCAGGAGAGTATATCTCCCAGCACCTGCGTGGTGTTCTTGCTGAGCAGGCACCCTTGCCCAGTTCTCATGTCCCAGCGCCCATGCTCAAAATGGAGTCGCCGAGCGTAAGCATCGTCATATTCTTGAGACTACCCGTGCTATGATGATTGCTTCCTCTCTTCCGCCGCATTTCTGGGCTGAGGCTGTCGCTACGTCGACTTACCTCATTAACATTCAGCCTTCTGCTTCCCTTGAAGGTGGCATTCCTCTCGAGCGTCTTTCTGGTTGCTCTCCAGATTACTCGACACTTCGTTTATTTGGTTGCGTTTGCTATGTTCTTCTCCCTCCTCGCGATCGCACCAAGCTGACCGCTCAGTCTGTTGAGTGTGTTTTTCTTGGATACAGTGATGAGCATAAGGGCTATCGCTGTTGGGACCCCGTTGGTCGTCGGATGCGCATCTCTCGTGATGTAAAGTTTGATGAGACGCGTCCCTTCTATCCTCGTCCCACCTCGGGCACTTACCCGGTGGATGATATCTCTTTTCTTCTTTTTCCGGATGCACCCCCTGCTATCCCGTCTCCTCCCCCTCCTAGTCCTGATGCGCCCCCTTCGACGCCATCCTCTCCTCCATCTAGTCCACCTAGTACTCCTCGTTCTCCAGCTTCGGATCCTTCTGATGCTGTCCCTTCTTCCGCTTCTTCTGATGAGTTGTCCTCTGCTGATGATCTTCCCCCTTCACGGCCTGTCCGTCAGCGTCGTGCTCCAGCTCGTTACTCTCCTAGTCAGTATGGTCTCTCTGTCGTTTCCGAGCCGACTTCTTATCGGGATGCTGAGTGTCATCCTGAATGGCAGCTTGATACGCGTACAGCACACGTCCGTTGGGAACCCCAAGAGGAAGGTGTGATGCGTACAGCGGCAAGTTTTCCCTCAGTAAGAAACCAAGGTTTATCGAACCAGTAGGAGCCAAGAAGCACGTTGAAGGTTGATGGCGGCGGAGTGTAGTGCGGCGCAACACCAGGGATTCCGGCGCCAACGTGGAACCTGCACAACACAACCAAATTACTTTGCCCCAACGTGACAGTGAGGTTGTCAATCTCACCGGCTTGCTGTAACAAAGGATTAGATGTATAGTGTGGATGATGATTGTTTGCAGAAAACAGTAGAACAAGTATTGCAGTAGATTGTATTCGATTAAAAGAATGGACCGGGGTCCACAGTTCACTAGAGGTGTCTCTCCGATAAGAATAAGCATGTTGGGTGAACAAATTACAGTTGGGCAATTGACAAATAAAGAGGGCATGACCATGCACATACATGTTATGATGAGTATTGTGAGATTTAATTGGGCATTACGACAAAGTACATAGACCGCTATCCAGCATGCATCTATGCCTAAAAAGTCCACCTTCAGGTTATCATCCGAACCCCCTCCAGTATTAAGTTGCAAACAACAGACAATTGCATTAAGTATGGTGCGTAATGTAATCAACAACTACATCCTTAGACATAGCATCGATGTTTTATCCCTAGTGGCAACAGCACATCCACAACCTTAGAACTTTCTATCACTGTCCCAGATTTAATGGAGGCATGAACCCACTGTCGAGCATAAATACTCCCTCTTGGAGTTAAGAGTAAAAACTTGGCCAGAGCCTCTACTAATAACGGAGAGCATGCAAGATCATAAACAACACATAGATAATAGATTGATAATCAACATAGCATAGTATTCTCTATTCATCGGATCCCAACAAATACAACATATAGCATTACAGATAGATGATCTTGATCATGTTAGGCAGCTCACAAGATCCAACAATGAAGCACAATTAGGAGAAGACGACCATCTAGCTACTGCTATGGACCCATAGTCCAGGGGTGAACTACTCACTCATCACTCCGGAGGCGACCATGGCGGTGAAGAGTCCTCCGGGAGATGATTCCCCTCGCCGGAAGGGTGCCGGAGGCGATCTCCTGAATCCCCCGAGATGGGATTGGCGGCGGCGGCGTCTCTGGAAGGTTTTCCGTATCGTGGCTCTTGGTACTGGGGGTTTCGCGACGAAGGCTTTAAGTAGGCGGAAGGGCAGGTCAAGAGGCGTCACGGGGGCCCCACACAGCAGGGCCGCACCGCCCTGGTGTGTCACCACCTCGTGGCCCCACTTCGTCTCTCCCTTGGACTTCTGGAAGCTTCGTGCAAAAATAGGCCCCTGGGCGTTGATTTCGTCCAATTCCGAGAATATTTCCTTACTAGGATTTCTGAAACCAAAAATAACGAAAACGACAAGCGGCTCTTCGGCATCTCGTTAATAGGTTAGTGCCGGAAAATGCATAAATATGACATAAAGTATGCATAAAACATGTAGGTATCATCAATAAAGTGGCATGGAACATAAGAAATTATCGATACGTTGGAGACGTATCAGCATCCCCAAGCTTAGTTCCTGCTCGTCCCGAGTAGGTAAACGATAACAAAGATAATTTCTGGAGTGACATGCCATCATAACCTTGATCATACTATTGTAAAGCACATGTAATGTATGCAGCGATCAAAACAATGGTAATGCAATGAGTAAACAAATGAATCATATAGCAAAGATTTTTCATGAATAGTACTTTGAAGACAAGCATCAATAAGTCTTGCATAAGAGTTAACTCATAAAGCAATAATTCAAAGTAAAGGCATTGAAGCAACACAAAGAAAGATTAAGTTTCAGCGGTTGCTTTCAACTTGTAACATGTATATCTCATGGATATTGTCAATGTAAAGTAATATAACAAGTGCAATATGCAAGTATGTAGGAATCAATGCATAGTTCACACAAGTGTTTGCTTCTTGAGGTGGAGAGAAATAGGTGAACTGACTCAACATAAAAGTAAAAGAAAGGCCCTTCGCAGAGGGAAGCATTGATTGCTATATTTGTGCTAGAGCTTTGATTTTGAAAACAAGAAACAATTTTGAATTATTGCATCCGCTTCTTCATCGACAACATTATCAGGTTCCTCCCCTGAAACTATATTTTTCAGGGGAGGAACCTGATAATGTTGTCGATGAAGAAGGGGATGCAATAATTCAAAATTGTTTCTTGTTTTCAAAATCAAAGCTCTAGCACAAATATAGCAATCAATGCTTCCCTCTGTGAAGGGCCTTTCTTTTACTTTTATGTTGAGTCAGTTCACCTATCTCTCTCCACCTCAAGAAGCAAACACTTGTGTGAACTGTGCATTGATTCCTACATACTTGCATATTGCACTTGTTATATTACTTTGCATTGACAACTATCCATGAGATATACATGTTACAAGTTGAAAGCAACCGCTGAAACTTCATCTTCCTTTGTGTTGCTTCAATTCCTTTACTTTGAATTATTGCTTTATGAGTTAACTCTTATGCAAGACTTATTGATGCTTGTCTTGAAGTACTATTCATGAAAAGTCTTTGCTTTATGATTCATTTGTTTACTCATGTCATTTACATTGTTTTGATCGCTGCATTCATTACATATGCTTACAATAGTATGATCGAGGTTATGATGGCATGTCACTCCAGAAATTATCTTTGTTATCGTTTACCTGCTCGGGACGAGCAGAAACTAAGCTTGGGGATGCTGATACGTCTCCGACGTATCGATAATTTCTTATGTTCCATGCCACATTATTGATGATATCTACATGTTTTATGCATACTTTATGTCATATTTATGCATTTTCCGGCACTAACCTATTAACGAGATGCCGAAGAGCCGCTTGTCAAGTTTCTGTTTTTGGTTTCAGAAATCCTAGTAAGGAAATATTCTCGGAATTGGACGAAATCAACGCCCAGGGGCCTATTTTGCCACGAAGCTTCCAGAAGACCGAAGAGGAGACGAAGTGGAGCCACGAGGTGGCCAGACGCTAGGGCGGCGCGGCCCAAGCCCTGGCCGCGCCGGCCTAGTGTGTGGGGCCCCCGTGCGGCCCCCTGACCTGCCCTTCCGCCTACATATAGTCTTCGTCGCGAAACCCCCAGTACCGAGAGCCACGATACGGAAAACCTTCCAGAGACGCCGCCGCCACCAATCCCATCTCGGGGGATTCAGGAGATCCTATCCGGCACCCTGCCGGAGAGGGGAATCATCTCCCGTAGGACTCTTCACCGCCATGGTCGCCTCCGGAGTGATGAGTGAGTAGTTCACCCCTAGACTATGGGTCCATAGCAGTATCTAGATGGTCGTCTTCTCCTCATTATGCTTCATTGTCGGGTCTTGTGAGCTGCCTAACATGATCAAGATCATCTATCTGTAATGCTATATGTTGTGTTTGTTGGGATCCGATGGATAGAGAATACTATGTTATGTTGATTATCAATCTATTACCTATGTGTTGTTTATGATCTTGCATGCTCTCCGTTATTAGTAGAGGCTCTGGCCAAGTTTTTACTCTTAACTCCAAGAGGGAGTATTTATACTCGATAGTGGGTTCATGCCTCCATTAAATGCAGGACGATGACAGAAAGTTCTAAGGTTGTGGATGTGCTGTTGCCACTAGGGATAAAACATTGATGCTATGTCCGAGGATGTAGTTATTGATTACATTACGCACCATACTTAATGCAATTGTCTGTTGTTTGCAACTTAATACTGGAAGGGGTTCGGATGATAACCTGAAGGTGGACTTTTTAGGCATAGATGCATGCTGGATAGCGGTCTATGTACTTTGTCGTAATGCTCAATTAAATCTCACTATACTCATTATATCATGTATGTGCATGGTCATGCCCTCTCTATTTGTCAATTGCCCAACTGTAATTTGTTCACCCAACATGCTATTTATCTTATGGGAGAGACACCTCTAGTGAACTGTGGACCCCGGTCCATTCTTTTAATCGAATACAATCTACTGCAATACTTGTTCTACTGTTTTCTGCAAACAATCATCATCCACACTATACATCTAATCATTTGTTACAGCAAGCCGGTGAGATTGACAACCTCGCTGTTTCGTTGGGGCAAAGTACTTTGGTTGTGTTGTGCAGGTTCCACGTTGGCGCCGGAATCCCTGGTGTTGCGCCGCACTACATCTCGCCGCCATCAACCTTCAACGTGCTTCTTGGCTCCTACTGGTTCGATAAACCTTGGTTTCTTACTGAGGGTAAACTTGCCGCTGTACGCATCACACCTTCCTCTTGGGGTTCCCAACGGACGCGTGCTGTACGCGTATCACCTACTGATGGTGATCCTCTTCCTGATCCCACCCGTTATCGCCATCTTGTTGGGAGTCTTGTTTATCTTGCTGTCACTCGTCCTGATATTTCTTATCCTATTCATATTCTGAGTCAATTTGTCTCATCTCCTACCACTGTTCACTATAGTCATCTCCTTCGTGTTCTTCGTTATCTTCGTGGCACGATCACTCGTCGCCTTTTCTTTCCCCGTTCCAGCTCTCTCCAGCTCCAGTGCTATTCGGATGCTACGTGGGCGAGTGATCCTACAGATCGTCGTTCGCTTTCTGCTTACTGTGTGTTTCTTGGTGGTTCGCTTGTTGCTTGGAAGACGAAGAAACAGGTCGCAATTTCCCGTTCGAGTGTTGAGGCTGAGTTGCGGGCTATGGCTTTGTTGATTGCTGAGGTGACTTGGTTACGGTGGTTGCTTACAGATTTTGGGGTCTCTGTTACGACACCCACTCCACTTTTGTCCGACGAGACGGGTGCTATCAGTATTGCACGTGATCCGGTCAAGCATGAGCTGACCAAGCATATCGGTGTTGATGCTTTTTACACACGTGCACAGGTACAGGATGATGTTGTTGCGGTTCATTATGTGCCTTCAGATTTGCAGTTGGCGGATTTCTTTACGAAGGCACAGACTCGAGCGCAGCATGATTTCTTACTCTCCAAACTCAGTGTTGTGGATCCACCATGAGTTTGAGGGGGGGTGTTACATGTATATATCTGTATATTGTAGTTTCCCCATATGTTAGGGGGCTTTCTGCATATGTGCACCTATATATGTACTATATATTGTGGCCTTTGGCCCCCTGGTAATACAACAAGCATATTACCCTAACAAGAAGTTCCTCCTACAATGCATACACACATTCATTATGCTTCTCCTATTCATGTTCGTCCATGCATCAGTCATAATGGTGCATCCAAGCTTGTTCTTTTGCGCTTCACGATTATCTAGAAAAGACTTGGTTCTTGCATATTCCTTAGTCAACAACTTCTCACGAAGATCAAATTGACTAGGAGGCTCATACTCGGTTCCAAACTTTCCAATGGCCTCACGCATTTGCTTGAACTCATCATTGTCAAGAGCATTGAATGGTATAACTATAGCTACACAAAAACAAGTAAAAAAAAGCAAGTAAGTTGTCCACAAGTAAAAGACAGCAATCAAGTAAATAAAAATGTGCAAGTAAATAAAAATCAGCAAGTAAAAGACAAATGGAATAGCAACATACCATGTGTATACACCCATCTAGCAACATATTGTGAAGATTGATGCACTCTCTCCTTAAATAGAGCCTCATTCATACTTAATTGCATCAAGGCTTCTTCCTTGCTTGATTTTCCATCAATAGGACGCACAAACTTGTCCATCGGACCCACTTTGTTAGGCTCCGAGTTTGATACTCCCTCACCTACAGAGCTTGATATATGCACATCATCTCTAAGATCTTGCTCATGTTGCCTCTTTATTCCCTTCATCGCTGTGACTTTCTCAAGAGCTTTGTTACAAGCCTCCTTAGCTTCGGGTGTAGCCTTCTTGCATGAGGACACAACATTTTCCACCCCTACAATGTGTTTCTTAAAACGGTAGATGCCGCCGGTGCTAATATGTCCACAAAAGTCACATTTCACCTTACTCTTGTTGAATGGATCACAATATTTGCCATACTTACAACCAACATCGCTTGAGTTGCCGATCAACACCATTGGCACCTCAGGCACCGACCCATCAGCACCTGAATCGACATCCATTATACAGTACCTCTGTACCTACAAACAATATTGCAATATGTTAGCACTAGTAGCAGGCCAGCAGCACACACAGACAGCAGGCAGCAGCAGCACAGCAAATCAGCATAAAATACATCTAATGAGTAATCACTAATATATATAAAATTTCTAAGCACTAAGCAGGCAGTTGCATAACAACAAATTAACCTAACAGTACGAGACACATGACCAGAACACAACAGGCGCCACACAGCAGTAGCAGATGAGCAGATCGAGCAGTAGAAGATGAGCAGGATATCAAATTGACTAGCATAGAGACACAACATCTGAGAAAATTAGAAGAGAAAAGGGAATAGGGAGCATATACTTGATGTGCGGCAACTGGCGGCCGACCGTGTCGAGGTCGAGCTTGTTCTGGGGCCTGGGGCTCTGGGCACCTGGGAGGAGGGGAGGTGACGGGGCTGCTTGGAGGAGGAGAGCCGGCGTCCTGGTGGCCTGGTGGAAGAGGAAGAGGGCGGCGGAGTTGGCCCTTCACCGGCAGCGGACGACGAACTGGAGAGGATAGACTCTCTCTCTCTCTCTCTCTCGCTCTCTCGCTGTATGTACTGGGAATAGTTGTTTGGATGCCACGCAACCTTAATTGTTGTTGATTGGGATGCCTGCAACCTTTATTGCCTCTTTTCCCTCCCAACTGCCGCTAATTTTTGGATATTTTCGCCGACGACCATGGACGCTCGAGGCCGCTTTTTTCCTCCGCCTTATCTTGCTACAGCGCGCAAAAGTGCACGCTTATCGCTTAGTCATTTCGCTTTTTCCGCTCAACGCTTAATGCCTCGCTTAGGACTGAAACGGAGCAGTAGGCTACCGCTACGCTCGCTTTCACGCTAAACTTTTAGGGAAGAAAATGCGCTGGTGGATTCGTTGGCATATAAACAACTGATACGTCTCCAACGTATCGATAATTTCTTATGTTCCATGCCACATTATTGATGTTATCTACATGTTTTATGCACACTTTATGTCATATTCGTGCATTTTCTGGAACTAACCTATTAACAAGATGCCGAAGTGCCGATTCTTTGTTCTGCTGTTTTTGGTTTCAGAAATCCTAGTAACGAAATATTCTCGGAATTGGACGAAATCAACGCCCAGGGTCCTATTTTGCCACGAAGCTTCCAGAAGACCGAAGAGGAGACGAAGTGGGGCCACGAGGTGGCCACACCCTAGGGCGGCGCGGCCCCTGCCCTGGCCGCGCGGCCCTATGGTGTGGGCCCCTCGTGCCGCCTCCTGACCTGCCCTTCCGCCTACTTAAAGCCTCCGTCGCGAAACCCCCAGTACCGAGAGCCACGATACGAAAAACCTTCCAGAGACGCCGCCGCTGCCAATCCCATCTCGGGGGATTCAGGAGATCGCCTCCGGCACCCTGCCGGAGAGGGGAATCATCTCCCGGAGGACTCTACGCCGCCATGGTCGCCTCCGGAGTGATGTGTGAGTAGTCTACCCCTGGACTATGGGTCCATAGCAGTAGCTAGATGGTTGTCTTCTCCCCATTGTGCTTAATTGTCGGATCTTGTGAGCTGCCTAACATGATCAAGATCATCTATCTGTAATTCTATATGTTGCGTTTGTTGGGATCCGATGAATAGAGAATACTTGTTATGTTGATTATCAAAGTTATGTCTATGTGTTGTTTATGGTCTTGCATGCTCTCCGTTATTAGTAGATGCTCTGGCCAAGTTGATGCTAGTAACTCCAAGAGGGAGTATTTATGCTCGATAGTGGGTTCATGTCTCCGTGAATCTGGAGGGGTGACAAGAACCTCTAAGGTTATGGATGTGCTGTTGCCACTAAGGATAAAACATTGGTGCTATCTTCAAGGATGTAGTCACTGATTACATTACATGCAATACTTAATGCAATTGTCTGTTGTTAGCAACTTAATACTGGAGGGGGTTCGGATGATAACCTGAAGGTGGACTTTTTAGGCATAGATGCATGCTGGATAGCGGTCTATGTACTTTGTCGTAATGCCCAATTAAATCTCACTATACTCATCATAATATGTATGTGCATGGTCATGCCCTCTTTATTTGTCAATTGCCCAACTGTAATTTGTTCACCCAACATGCTGTTTATCTTATGGGAGAGACACCTCTAGTGAACTGTGGACCCCGGTCCAATTCTCTATCTTGAAATACAATCTCTTGCAATACTGTTCTCGTTTTTCTGCAAACAATCATCATCCACACTATACATCTAATCCTTTGTTACAGCAAGCCGGTGAGATTGACAACCTCACTGTTTCGTTGGGGCAAAGTACTTTGGTTGTGTTGTGCAGGTTCCACGTTGGCGCCGGAATCCCTGGTGTTGCGCCGCACTACATCCCGCCGCCATCAACCTTCAACGTGCTTCTTGGCTCCTACTGGTTCGATAAACCTTGGTTTCATACTGAGGGAAAACTTGCCGCTGTACGCATCACACCTTCCTCTTGGGGTTCCCAACGGACGCGTGCTGTACGCGTATCAAGCTCTTTTTCTGGCGCCGTTGCCGGGGAGATCAAGACACGCTGCAAGGGGAGTCTCCACATCCCAATCTCTTTACTTTGTTTTTGTCTTGCTTAGTTTTATTTACTACTTTGTTTGCTGCACTAAATCAAAATACAAAAAAATTAGTTGCTAGTTTTACTTTATTTGCTATCTTGTTTGCTATATCAAAAACACAAAAAAATTAGTTACTTGCATTTACTTTACTTGATTCATCATGTTTCCTTTTAATTTTACCACGAAAGACATACCGGTAGGACGTGGGTCTATAATTGGGAGAAATAATATAGAAGAATTTTTCAATCATGTCAGTACCGTTGAAGATTTTGAAGATAGACACTTGGTAGAACTTGCTCCTACCTATGAAATTGCCGCTGCTGCCTTAGTTCGTATGATGGAAACTAAATTTGTTAACCTCAATCCTATAATCCAACACATGTTTCTTACACTTGGTGATATGGAAGAAGGGGAAAAGAAAGATTTTGTTTTAGAAACCCTTCTTAGAGAATTTGGTGGTATAGCAAGAGAGGCTAGAAAGGTCTTTGCTAAATATGATATGCTTGGTTCTTATACCAATTTTGTTAGTCTCCTTGAAAAGATGGATATGGATAGAATAAAGTACACTAATAATATTAATGATGGTGGGGAGATCAAAGCACCAATACCATGTAAGCTCCTAGCGATGAATGATGCACTAGAAAATAACTATGCTTGGCTTGTTCCTGAAAATTTGTTTGATGAGAGTAGCAAGCCCAAGACTAATGAAAAGGGAGATGCTAAAACTTATGTATCTAATATACTATGCCTGGTTGAGAAAACTCCACACCCCGCTGTAGATGCACCACCCTTTGATAATACTTGATACACACTTTCTGCGCCTAGCTGAAAGGCGTTAAAGAAAAGCGCTTATGGGAGACAACCCATGTTTTTACCTACAGTACTTTGTTTTATATTTGTGTCTTGGAAGTTGTTTACTACTGTAGCAACCTCTCCTTATCTTAGTTTTGTGTTTTGTTGTGCCAAGTAAAGTCGTTGATAGAAAAGTTCATACTAGATTTGGATTACTGCGCAGAAACAGATTTCTTTGCTGTCACGAATCTGGGCTGTTTTCTCTGTAGGTAACTCAGAAAATTATGCCAATTTACGTGACTGATCCTCAGATATGTACGCAACTTTCATTCAATTTGAGCATTTTCATTTGAGCAAGTCTGGTGCCTCGATAAAATTCGTCAATACGAACTGTTCTGTTTTGACAGATTCTGCCTTTTATTTCGCATTGCCTCTTTTGCTATGTTGGATGAATTCTTTGATCCATTAATGTCCAGTAGCTTTATGCAATGTCCAGAAGTGTTAAGAATGATTGTGTCACCTCTGAACATGTTAATTTTTATTGTCACTAACCCTCTAATGAGTTGTTCTAAGTTTGGTGTGGAGGAAGTTTTCAAGGATCAAGAGAGGAGTATGATGCAACATGATCAAGGAGAGTGAAAGCTCCAAGCTTGGGGATGCCCCGGTGGTTCACCCCTGCATATTCTAAGAAGACTCAAGCGTCTAAGCTTGGGGATGCCCAAGGCATCCCCTTCTTCATCGACAACATTATCAGGTTCCTCCCCTGAAACTATATTTTTATTCCATCACATCTTATGTGCTTTGCTTGGAGCGTCGGTTTGTTTTTGTTTTTGTTTTGTTTGAATAAAATGGATCCTAGCATTCACTTTGTGGGAGAGAGACACGCTCCGCTGTAGCATATGGACAAGTATGTCCTTAGTTTCTACTCATAGTATTCATGGCGAAGTTTCTTCTTCGTTAAATTGTTATATGGTTGGAATTGGAAAATGATACATGTAGTAATTGCTAAAAATGTCTTGGGTAATGTGATACTTGGCAATTGTTGTGCTCATGTTTAAGCTCTTGCATCATATACTTTGCACCCATTAATGAAGAAATACATAGAGCATGCTAAAATTTGGTTTGCATATTTGGTTTCTCTAAGGTCTAGATAATTTCTAGTATTGAGTTTGAACAACAAGGAAGACGGTGTAGAGTCTTATAATGTTTTCAATATGTCTTTTATGTGAGTTTTGCTGCACCGGTTCATCCTTGTGTTTGTTTCAAATAAGCCTTGCTAGCCTAAGCCTTGTATCGAGAGGGATTACCTCTCATGCATCCAAAATACTTGAGCCAACCACTATGCCATTTGTGTCCACCATACCTACCTACTACATGGTATTTTCCGCCATTCCAAAGTAAATTGCTTGAGTGCTACCTTTAAAATTCCATCATTCACCTTTGCAATATATAGCTCATGGGACAAATAGCTTAAAAACTATTGTGGTATTGAATATGTACTTATGCACTTTATCTCTTATTAAGTTGCTTGTTGTGCGATAACCATGTTCACTGGGGACGCCATCAACTACTCTTTGTTGAATTTCATGTGAGTTGCTATGCATGTTCGTCTTGTCTAAAGTAAGAGAGATCTACCACCTTATGGTTAAGCATGCATATTGTTAGAGAAGAACATTGGGCCGCTAACTAAAGCCATGATCCATGGTGGAAGTTTCAGTTTTGGACATATATCCTCAATCTCATATGAGAAAATTATTAATTGTTGTTACATGCTTATGCATAAAAGAGGAGTCCATTATCTGTTGTCTATGTTGTCCCGGTATGGATGTCTAAGTTGAGAATAATCAATAGCGAGAAATCCAATGCGAGCTTTCTCCTTAGACCTTTGTACAGGCGGCATAGAGGTACCCCTTTGTGACACTTGGTTAAAACATGTGCATTGTGATGATCCGGTAGTCCAAGCTAATTAGGACAAGGTGCGGGCACTATTAGTATACTATGCATGAGGCTTGCAACTTGTAAGATATAATTTACATGATACATATGCTTTATTACTACCGTTGACAAAATTGTTTCATGTTTTCAAAATCAAAGCTCTAGCACAAATATAGAAATCGATGCTTTTCCTCTATGGAGGACCATTCTTTTACTTTCATTGTTGAGTCAGTTCACCTATTTCTCTCCACCTCAAGAAGCAATCACTTGTGTGAACTATGCATTGATTCCTACATACTTGCATATTGCACTTATTATATTACTCTATGTTGACAATATCCATGAGATATACATGTTATGAGTTGAAAGCAACCGCTGAAACTTAATCTTCCTTTGTGTTGCTTCAATGCTTTTACTTTGAATTATTGCTTTATGAGTTAACTCTTATGCAAGACTTATTGATGCTTGTCTTGAAGTACTATTCATGAAAAGTCTTTGCTTTATGATTCACTTGTTTACTCATGTCATATACATTGTTTTGATCGCTGCATTCACTACATATGCTTTACAAATGGTATGATCAAGGTTATGATGGCATGTCACTCCAGAAATTATCTTTGTTATCGTTTTACCTGCTCGGGACGAGCAGAACTAAGCTTGGGGATGCTGATACGTCTCCAACGTATCGATAATTTCTTATGTTCCATGCCACATTATTGATGTTATCTACATGTTTTATGCACACTTTATGTCATATTCGTGCATTTTCTGGAACTAACCTATTAACAAGATGCCGAAGTGCCAGTTGCTATTTTCTGCTATTTTTGGTTTCAGAAATCCTAGTAACGAAATATTCTCGGAATTGGACGAAATCAACGCCCAGGGTCCTATTTTGCCACGAAGCTTCCAGAAGACCGAAGAGGAGACGAAGTGGGGCCACGAGGTGGCCACACCCTAGGGCGGCGCGGCCCCTGCAATGGCCGCGTGGCCCTATGGTGTGGGCCCCTCGTGCCGCCTCCTGACCTGCCCTTCCGCCTACTTAAAGCCTCCGTCGCGAAACCCCCAGTACCGAGAGCCACGATACGGAAAACCTTCCAGAGACGCCGCCGCCGCCAATCCCATCTCGGGGGATTCAGGAGATCGCCTCCGGCACCCTGCCGGAGAGGGGAATCATCTCCCGGAGGACTCTACGCCGCCATGGTCGCCTCCGGAGTGATGTGTGAGTAGTCTACCCCTGGACTATGGGTCCATAGCAGTAGCTAGATGGTTGTCTTCTCCCCATTGTGCTTAATTGTCAGATCTTGTGAGCTGCCTAACATGATCAAGATCATCTATCTGTAATTCTATATGTTGCGTTTGTTGGGATCCGATGAATAGAGAATACTTGTTATGTTGATTATCAAAGTTATGTCTATGTGTTGTTTATGATCTTGCATGCTCTCCGTTATTAGTAGATGCTCTGGCCAAGTTGATGCTAGTAACTCCAAGAGGGAGTATTTATGCTCGATAGTGGGTTCATGTCTCCGTGAATCTGGAGGGGTGACAAGAACCTCTAAGGTTATGGATGTGCTGTTGCCACTAGGGATAAAACATTGGTGCTATGTTCAAGGATGTAGTCACTGATTACATTACGCGCAATACTTAATGCAATTGTCTGTTGTTAGCAACTTAATACTGGAGGGGGTTCGGATGATAACCTGAAGGTGGACTTTTTAGGCATAGATGCATGCTGGATAGCGGTCTATGTACTTTGTCGTAATGCCCAATTAAATCTCACTATACTCATCATAATATGTATGTGCATGGTCATGCCCTCTTTATTTGTCAATTGCCCAACTGTAATTTGTTCACCCAACATGCTGTTTATCTTATGGGAGAGACACCTCTAGTGAACTGTGGACCCCGGTCCAATTCTCTATACTGAAATACAATCTACTGCAATACTGTTCTACAGTTTTTCTGCAAACAATCATCATCCATACTATACATCTAATCCTTTGTTACAGCAAGCCGGTGAGATTGACAACCTCACTGTTTCGTTGGGGCAAAGTACTTTGGTTGTGTTGTGCAGGTTCCACGTTGGCGCCGGAATCCCTGGTGTTGCGCCGCACTACATCCCGCCGCCATCAACCTTCAACGTGCTTCTTGGCTCCTACTGGTTCGATAAACCTTGGTTTCATACTGAGGGAAAACTTGCCGATGTACGCATCACACCTTCCTCTTGGGGTTCCCAACGGACGCGTGCTGTACGCGTATCAACAACACAACACGAGGGACGACATATAACCATCTTAGGGTTACATCATTGTCATGATGGTTATGGTGTACTCTAGGTTGTGTATCGTAGATTCCCCTCCTTGCCGATCCCCCCGATCCTTACAAAGGAGGTCAGATGTTAGGGTACCCTTGTACCCTTATAACCATCTTAGGACTCTGAGTCGTTTAGATGTTAGGGTACCCTTGTATTGCTAGTTTTTGCGTTGCACACAGGTTCATGGGCTTCTGCTTCCATTGCATTACAGGCTTCGTGGGCCTTCAGTTTGACAGCACCAGGTACAGTAATAATAGATATGTGATAAGATATGCCCACGTCAGCGAGCTCGCCCCGACTCGTCTACGGCCGCGACGCCATCTAGAGAGGGGCGGGTGGAGATGCTCGTCGTGTACAGAGTAGTGGTAGGTATGGCCTCATGCCGGTGTGGGGCTTCGTGTACGTAGTTTGGAGTGAGACCTTAGACCTGTTCGGCTTGATCTGGGAAAAATTATGGTTCTTCCTCCATTTTCTCTAACTATGGTGGCTGAAGGTGAAGCTAACAGGGAGTTGTGTTACATGTCTACCTCAAGCGTCTCCAGCGGGCACTTATCTTTTCTCTGGTCAGCCGTGGTGGCGGGAGGAGAAGGGATGGTGGCAGCACGTGTCTCGATGTTCTCTGTCCGACCGTGGTGGAAGGGGAGAAAAAAGGGGAGGCACCGAGTGATGCGGCTCGGTGTCGAAAAGATGGAATCGACGATTCCTCTATTGCCCTAGGTGGATGCGGCGGTGACTACTCGATTCTGCACCATGGGAGAAGCTTTTCTTTTATTGGGAGTATCCCCACGCCGGCGACGGGCTCGCAATCGTCCTTTATGCCCGAAAGGCGTCCACTCCCTCCTATGGCATCGGTTACGGTGAGCTCCAGCCGGTGCATGTGGGTCGTCTTTGTTGAATGTAGATGGGCTGCAGCCCAATAAGGCAGCCCATGTGGTCTACAATTTCTGAAATCTCAAGGCCCATCACGTTGGCAGCTTGGGACAGCCTTGGGGGACAAAGTTTAGGGTACGTTTGGTTTGTGCCCCAACTAGCCCCACCAATTTTTTGGCATGAGCAATGCATGGGCATGACCAAAATATTGGCAAAGTGTTGTTGTTTGGATGGCAGCCATTGTCCTTACCAAAAAATTGGCAAAATAGCCCTGTATTTGGTTTGCCACCAAGAGTATGCTTCTCCAACATGCCTACCTTTCTTATTTGTTAGTTCAACAGAACAATACTAAAATGTGTCGAAAAGGGAAAAAAATACCTACAAAAAGTAATACCACCTACTACTGGAACTTGCGTCACGCATGCAGTACCTGGTGCATGCACTTGCTAAATCGTGTGGGGACAATGGTTTAATTAGTATCCAAAGAATCAGAACACCCCTGCATGCATTAATTATAATATAAAATATATGAGACCCACCTAGACAGAGGGGCAAGTAAGGGTGCCAACTTTTTGGCGCAGCTTTTGCTCGCCCACAACTCGCCCGCGCGTTGGCAAGATTTTACACTGGCGTGCGCCCAGGCCGGTTGGCCAGCCGATTCTTTGGTCATGATCCAAATGGTTGCCAATATTCAAGGGCTAGCCAATTTTTTGCTAGGGCCAGCTTTGCTAGTCATCCAAACATGTCCTTAGTCCCACATTGCTAGTTGGGAGAGAGTTGGAGTGGTATATAAGGGCTGCTGTTCTAGTCATTCTAAGTGAGTGAGAATAGAAGGAGCCCTCGCGCACTCCTCCTCCTCCTCCGCCCGCCTGTCTCGGCTCGGCACGGCACGTCACGACACGTCACGCACGCACGTCGCGTTTCGTGACTCGAGTTCGAGTTCGAGACACACTCAAGGAAGCCTAAATTTTTGCTTGGTGCACCAACTGTGTTGGGTACGTGTCGGCCTGCATGTGCATGCTCACCGCGTGTCCCTGGCTTCCTACGCGTGTCAACGCGGTCGGGTCGGCTTCCCAGGCTATACAAGGAGATCGATCAAATCTGGAAACAGTGTTCTTAGATCTCTCTCGCGAAGTTCCTTTTGATATGCTACTCTCTAGTCTTCCCCATCCCGGCGACTGCGTGCACAGCCGTCCGGGAGAGCAGGCCTCCGAAACCCCGTCCGTTGAGATTCTGCACCGGGAGACGGGCGATAAGGTTTTTGGGGAGCGCCTCGGCGCGACTGCTCGCTGCTGTTCATGTTCATCTTCGCCGGTTCGTCTGCTCCATCGACGACTTCGACTACACCATGGGCGACATCAACAACTCCCATGGTGGTGCTGGTGCTGCTGCTGGTGCGACCTTCCCGGTCGCGATGTACGTGATTTCCCTCTCCTGCCTTGCACTGCTACTTGTTCCATGTTCAGATCTGATGCATGTGCTTAGTCTGATGTGTATGGTTAAGTATGCTCTTGCATCTGTAATGTTGCTTTCGGTAATTAAACTCACACAGAAATTGCCTAATAATCCAACAATCCAAAAACCTTATGTGCTTAGGCAATTTTCACCGTCTGGTTTTGCTGCTGCGCTCAAACCGAGCCCGTTTATGGGTTCTCATTTCAAGAGATGGCAGAGTAAGACCCTCTTGTGGCACACTTCTATGGGCGTGCACCGGGTTGCGGAAGGTACTCCCAGAGGTCCACTTACTCCTGACGAGGATAAAGCGTTCGAGGATGCCACCGTAATCTTTGTGGGTGCCGTTCTAAGTGTGCTTGGAGACAAGTTGGTTGATGCTTATCTGCACATCCGAAATGGGAAGGAACTGTGGGATGCACTGGATGCTAAGTTTGGTGCTGCCGATGCTGGAGGTGAACTGTATGCTATGGAGCAGTTCAATGACTACAGAATGGTTGAGAACCGATTTGTAGTAGAACAGGCTCATGAGATACATATCATGGCAAAGGAACTCGAGCTCCTCAAGTGTGTGCTACCGGACAAGTTTGTCGCGGGATGCATTGTCGCTAAGCTTCCCCCTTCATGGAGGAACTTTGCCACTTCCCTGAAACATCAGAGGCATGAATTTTCTGTTGAGAATATCATGAGCTCTCTGGATGTTGAGGAGAAGGCGAGGGCAAAAGACAAACACACTGGAGGAACCGAGGGACGTTCTGCTGCCAATATGGTACAGAAAAATGCCCACAAGTCCAAGGGACAGAATAAGGGAGTCTCCCAGACTACCAACTTCAAGAAGAAGGGGAAAACGGAGAAGAAAGATCCTTGCTGGGTGTGTGGCGAGACAGGCCATTGGGCTAATCGTTGTCCACAATGCAAAGGAAAGAAATGTCAGGCTGGACAGAACTCAAATTCTGTCAGCATGGTCATTGGCAACACAGAGGAAGGAACTACAGGGTATGGTAATATGTTACCTACCGTTCTTTCGATGTTTCAGCCCACGAAATGGTGGGTTGATACAGGTGCCAATGTTCATGTGTGTGCTGACATCTCCATGTTTACCTCTTATCAGGCCTGAGGTTCCTCAGTAATGATGGGGAATGGGTTACATGCTACTGTTCGTGGTGTTGGCACAGTAGATCTGAAGTTTACTTCGGGAAAGATCGTGCAACTGAGGAATGTGCTGCTTGTCCCTTCTATCAAGAAGAATCTCGTTAGTGGCTTCCGTCTTATGAAAGATGGGTTTAAGTTGGTGTTTGAGTCCAATAAAGTTGTACTGTCTAAGTATGGAACTTTTGTTGGAAAGGGGTATGAATGTGAGGGAATGTTTCGTTTCTCTCTAGAAGACTTCTGTGATAATGTTGTGAACCATGTAAGCACTAGTGTTAATGGAACTAATGTTTGGCATTCACGACTTTGTCATGTTAATTTCGGTTGTATGACACGGCTTGCTGATATGAGTTTAATTCCGAAATTCACCTTTGTCAAAGGCTCTAAGTGCCATGCTTGTGTGCAAGCAAAGCAGCCTCGCAAGCCTCACAAGCCTGCGAAGGAAAGGAACTTGGCACCATTAGAGCTCATACATTCATATATATGTGAGATGAATAGTGAGTTGACAAGAGGTGGAAAGAAATATTTCATGACTTTGATTGATGATTCCACTAGGTATTGTTATGTGTACCTACTGAAAACTAAAGATGATGCTCTTGATTTCTTTAAAATCTATAAGGCTGAAGTTGAAAATCAACTTGAAAGAAAGATAAAAAGGGTTCGGTCCGATCGTGGTGGAGAGTACTTTTCTAATGAGTTCAATTTATTCTGTGTGGAACATGGTATAATCCATGAGAGGACGCCTCCCAATTCCCCACAATCGTGGTGGAGAGTACTTTTCTAACAGATTTGGTTAACGCCATGTTAGATGTTTCGGGTTTATCCAAAGAATGGTAGGGGGAGGCTATATTGACTTCGTGTCATGTCCTAAACCGTGTTCCAACCAAGAATAAAGAGATTACCCCTTATGAGGAGTGGGAAAAGAAAAGACCAACGCTCTCCTACTATGAACTTGGGGTTGTTTGGCTAAAGTGAATTTGCCAATCACCAAAAAGCGAAAGCTTGGACCAAAAACCGTGGATTGTGTCTTTCTTGGCTATGCTGCCCATAGCATTGCTTATAGATTTCTTGTGGTGAAATCTGGAGTGGACGACATGAATATTGGCACCATCTTTGAATCAAGAGATGCTACATTCTTTGAGGATATATTCCCTATGAGAGATATGCATGGCATGTCTAGTTCGGAATCTGATCCAATACATGAAACTCCTATGGAGTCTGATGAGGAATCTGATGATGAGAGTTCAGATTCTGATGAAGATGACAATGAAACTCCCACAAGGAGTAAGAGACTGAAGGAGATATGCCCTAGAGGCAATAATAAAGTGGTTATTATTTATATCTCTATGTTTATGATAAATGTTTATATGTCATGCTATAATTGTATTAACCGAAACATTAGTACATGTGTGATATGTAGACAACAAGAAGTCCCTAGTATGCCTCTTAAACTAGCTTGTTGATTAATGGATGATTAGTTTCATAATCATGAACATTGGATGTTATTAATAACAAGGTTATATCATTATATGAATGATGTAATGGACACACCCAATTAAGCGTAGCATAAGATCTCGTCATTAAGTTATTTGCTATAAGCTTTCGATACATAGTTACCTAATCCTTATGACCATGAGATCATGTAAATCACTTATACCGGAAAGGTACTTTGATTACACCAAACGCCACTGCGTAAATGGGTGGTTATAAAGGTGGGATTAAGTATCCGGAAAGTATGAGTTGAGGCATATGGATCAACAGTGGGATTTGTCCACCCCGATGACGGATAGATATACTCTGGGCCCTCTCGGTGGAATGTCGTCTAATGTCTTGCAAGCATATGAATAAGTTCATAAGAGACCACATACCACGGTACGAGTAAAGAGTACTTGTCAGGAGACGAGGTTGAACAAGGTATAGAGTGATACCGAAGATCAAACCTCGGACAAGTAAAATATCGCGTGACAAAGGGAATTGGTATTGTATGTGAATGGTTCATTCGATCACTAAAGTCATCGTTGAATATGTGGGAGCCATTATGGATCTCCATATCCCGCTATTGGTTATTGGTCGGAGTAAGTACTCAACCATGTCCGCATAGTTCGCGAATCGTAGGGTGACACACTTAAAGTTGGATGTTGAAATGGTAGAACTTGAATATGGAATGGAGTTCGAATATTTGTTCGGAGTCCCGGATGAGATCCCGGACATCATGAGGAGTTCCGGAATGGTCCAGAGAATAAGATTCATATATAGGATGTCATTTTATGTGAATTAAAATGATGCGGAAGGTTCTAGAAGGTTCTAGAAAAGTCCGGAAGAAACCACCAAGGAAGGTGGAGTCCCGGAGGGACTCCACCTCCATGGCCGGCCAACCCTAGTGGGGGAGGAGTCCCAAGTGGACTCCCCCTATGGGGGCCGGCCACCCCCCATATGGAAGGTGGAACTCCCACCTCTAGTGGGAGTCCTAGCTTGGGTAGGTTTCCCTATCATATGGAAGGTTTTGGGTTCGGGTCTTATTTGGAGACTTGTAGTCCAACCCTTGGGGCTTCCACCTATATAATGAGGGACAAGGGGAGGGGGCCGGCCACCTCAAGCCCACAAGCTGGCCGCACCCTTCAAGTGGCCAGCCACCTCCTCCCAAACCCTAGCCGCCCCCCTCTCCTCCATAGCTCCCGCGTGCTTTAGCGAAGCTCCGCCGGAGTTCTCCACCACCACCGACACCACGCCGTCGTGTTGTCGGATTCAAGAGGAGCTACTACTTCCGCTGCCCGCTGGAACGGGAGGTGGACGTCGTCTTCATCAACAACCGAACGTGTGACTGAGTACGGAGGTGCTGCCCGTTCGTGGCGCCGGAGGGATCGTGATCAAGATCTTCTACGCGCTTTTGCAAGCGGCAAGTGAACGTCTACCGCAGCAACAAGAGCCTCCTCTTGTAGGCCTTGGAATCTCTTCAAGGGTGAGACTCGATAAACCCCTCGTTGCTACCGTCTTCTAGATTGCATCTTGGCTTGGATTGCGTGTTCGCGGTAGGAAAATTTTTGTTTTCTATGCAACATTATCGTACAGTGGTATCAGAGCCGTGTCTATGCATAGATGGTTGCACGAGTAGAACACAATGGTTTTGTGGGCGTTGATGCTCTTGTTATCTTTAGTTTGAGTACTTTGCATCTTTGTGGCATAGTGGGATGAAGCGGCTCGGACTAACTTTACATGACCGCGTTCATGAGACTTGTTCCTCGTTCGACATGCAACTTGTATTGCATAAGAGGCTTTGCGGGTGTCTGTCTCTCCTACTATAGTGAAGATTCAATTTACTCTTCTATTGAAAACATTAGTATCAACGTTGTGGTTCATGTTCGTAGGTAGATTAGATCTCTCTTGAAAACCCTAAACCACGTAAAATATGCAAACCAAATTAGAGACGTCTAACTTGTTTTTGCAGGGTTTGGTAATGTGATATGGCCATAATGTGATGATGAATATGTATGAGATGATCATTATTGTATTGTGGCAACCGGCAGGAGCCTTATGGTTGTCTTTAAATTTCATGTTGAGTAGTATTTCAAAGTAGTTGTAATAGTTGCTACATGGAGGACAATCATGAAGACGGCGCCATTGACCTTGACGCTACGCCGACGATGATGGAGATCATGCCCGAAGATGATGGAGATCATGTCCGTGCTTTGGAGATGAAGATCAAAGGCGCAAAGACAAAAAGGGCCATATCATATCACATATGAACTGCATGTGATGTTAATCCTTTTATGCATCTTATTTTGCTTAGATCGCGATGGTAGCATTATAAGATGATCCCTCACTAAAATCTCAAGATAATAAAGTGTTCATCCCTAGTAGCACCATTACCAAGTCTTGTCGGTTCGAAGCATCTCGTGATGATCAGGTGTGATAGAATCAACAAGTACATACAACGGGTGCAAGACAGTTTTGCACATGCGGATACTAAGGTGGCCTTGACGAGCCTAGCATGTACAGACATGGTCTCGGAACACGTGATACCGAAAGGTAGAGCATGAATCATATGGTTGATATGATGAACATTTTGAGTGTTCGCCATTGAAATCACACCTTGTCTCGTGATGATCGGACTTAGGTGCGGTGGATTTGGTTCGTGTGATCACTAAGACAATGCGAGGGATATTGTTTTGAGTGGGAGTTCACTTAGATTTTTAATTATGTTGAATTAAAATTTGAACTCAATTAGTCATAAACTTAGTCTAAACTTTTGCAAATATATGTTGTAGAGATGGCGTCCCCAATCAATTTTAACCAGTTCCTAGAGAAAGAAAAACTTAAGAGCAACGGTAGCAACTTCACCGACTGGTTCCGTCATGTGAGGATCTTCCTCTCTGGCGGAAATCTGCAATATGTGCTTGATGCACCGCTAGGTGACCCTCCTGCAGAAACTGAAACCGATGAAGTAAAAGCTATTTACGAGACTCGGAAAATACGGTACTCCCAAGTTCAGTGTGCCATCCTATGCAGTCTGGAATCCGATCTTCAAAAACGTTTTGAGCACCACGATCCTCATGAGTTGATGAAAGAGCTGAAAGCTATTTTTGAGACTCATGCGGCCGTGGAATGCTATGAAGCATCGAAACAATTCTTCAGCTGCATGATGGAAGAAGGCAGCTCCGTTAGTGAGCACATGCTCGCCATGACCGGGCATGCGAAGAAACTCAGTGACTTGGGAATAGTGATTCCTAACAGACTGGGGATTAATCGTGTCCTTCAATCACTGCCACCAAGTTACAAGAACTTTGTGATGAACTACAATATGCAGAACATGAACAAGGAGTTACCTGAACTCTTTGGCATGCTAAAAGTTGCTGAGATTGAGATCAAGAAAGAGCACCAAGTGTTGATGGTCAACAAGACCACCAGTTTCAAGAAACAGGGCAAGTCTAAGGGAAAATTCAAGAAGGGTGGCAAGAAAGCTGCCACGCCTCCTGTGAAACCTAAGAACGGCCCTAAGCCTGATGCTAAGTGCTATTACTGCAAGGTGAAGGGACACTGGAAGCGTAATTGCTCCAAGTATCTGGCTGATCTGAAGAGCGGCCTTGTCAAGAAGAAGAAAGAAGGTATATCTGATATGAGAGTGGATTTGGTGTTCAGATGGGTAGCTACGCATGCGGTGGTTGCCATCAGATCTGCGTTGAGATTCGATCCTCATACCCCCGCCTGTTGACCGTGTTAGGTAGCTATTCGCTAATCATTGTGGTTAAACCACATTAACTGTAGGACGACAAGACGCGCTGGAATCGCTTGCCGGGGTCACAACATACCAACAGATTCGCATCGAGCAGCGGATCGAGCTTGGGCGCCATGGTGCGCTCCATGCTGGACATCGGGAGGATGGGCTCCTGGAACGCCAGCGCGCGGTTCTCCCTGAAGTGAGGCAGCGGTAGTAGATGAACCTCGGGCGGAGCTGGTCGCGGATGCTACAGGCGAGTAGGCGCTGGCACTTCGATGCAAGATCTGTTAGGTTACCAAGAGACTGGATCCGGCCGCTCCCTTGCCCTGCTGTCTAATAGTAAACTGAAGAACAAATCGATTTTATTCTCCGGTCACGAAATCGGCTGATACAGCCCAAATCCAAGAAATCACGAAGTCTAGCAAGATGAAGACAACGAAATCAGCTATACAGAACAAATCCACACAAGTTTCTTGCTGGCACAGAGTGGTAGGTGGACGCACAGCTTCTTTGACACAATCCGCTGAATGCCACAACCAAACTGCTTGGGGGAATCAGTAGATCAGGGGGGGAGGAGCTGCAGATCCGGCCAACAGCGGACCTTGGGGTGGCCGGACGGCAAGGGAAGAAGGCGGCGGCGGCTGCCACTTCAGTAGCGATCAAGGGCGGCGCAAGTCCAGAGCTGGGAGCCTTTTATTTTTCTTACGCGAGCGGAGGAGCGCGTGGGGTACACACTGTGACCTGCGCTAATTAATCAATTGTTGTGCCAACCATTAAGGACGCGTGTGTGTTAATCATGTTTGACCAAACGGACAGGTGTTGGCTACGGAAGGGGTGCGTAGCTACCCATGTGAGTACCAGGCTTCATCCGTATCTGATATACATGTTATAGATGTTTATCTCACTGGTTCTCGTTCTAGTACCTGGGTATTTGATACTGGTTCGGTTGCTCATATTTGTAACTTGAAACAGGAACTAAAGAATAAACGACAACTGCTGAAAGATGAAGTGACGATGCACGTTGGAAACGGATCCAAGGTCAATGTGATCGCAGTCGGCACACTTCCTCTACATCTACCTTCGGGATTAGTTTTAAGCCTAAATAATTGTTATTATGTACCTGCGTTGAGCATGAACATTATATCTGGATCTTGTTTAATGCAAGATGGTTATTCATTCAAGTCTGAGAATAATGGTTGTTCTATTTTTATGAATAATATCTTTTATGGTCGAGCACCACAAAAGAATGGCTTATTTCTGTTAGATCTCGATAGTAGTGATACGCATATACATAACGTTGATGCTAAGCGAATTAAATTGAATGATAATTCTACTTATATGTGGCACTGTCGTCTTGGTCATATTGGAGTGAAACGCATGAAGAAACTCCATACTGATGGATTACTTGAATCACTTGACTTTGAGTCACTTGATAGATGCGAAGCATGTCTAATGGGTAAAATGACTAAGACTCCATTTTCTGGTATGATGGAGCGAGCTACTGACTTATTGGAAATCATACATACCGATGTGTGCGGACCAATGAGCGTAGCATCGCGCGGTGGTTATCGTTATGTTCTAACCTTCACAGATGATCTGAGTAGATATGGGTATATCTATTTCATGAAACATAAATCCGAAACTTTCGAGAAGTTTAAGGAATTTCAAAGTGAAGTAGAAAATCAACGTAACAAGAAGATTAAATTTCTACGATCTGATCGTGGAGGTGAATATCTGAGTTATGAGTTTGGCATGCATTTAAAGAAATGCGGAATACTTTCACAATTGACACCGCCGGGAACACCACAGCGAAATGGTGTGTCCGAACGTCGTAATCGAACTCTCTTAGATATGGTTCGTTCTATGATGTCTCTTACTGATTTGCCGTTATCATTTTGGAGTTATGCATTAGAGACAGCCGCATTCACTTTAAATAGAGCACCATCAAAATCCGTAGAAACGACACCGTATGAATTATGGTTTAATAAGAAACCTAAGTCATCGTTCTGAAAGTTTGGGGTTGCGAAGCCTATGTAAAGAAGTTACAACCGGACAAGCTAGAACCCAAAGCGGAGAAATGCGTCTTCATTGGATACCCTAAGGAAACTATAGGGTACACTTTCTATCACAGATCCGAAGGCAAAATCTTTGTTGCTAAGAACGGAACCTTTCTTGAGAAAGAATTTCTCACTAAAGAAGTGACTGGAAGAAAAGTAGAACTCGATGAGATTGATGAATCTATACTCGTTGATCAGAGTAGCGCAGTACCGGAAGTTGTACCTGTACCGCCTACACCGGCAATAGAGGAAGCTAATGATAATGATCATGAAACTTCGAACGAGGAAACTACTGAACCTCGTAGATCGACAAGGGAACGTGCCACTCCTGATTGTATGATCCTTGTCTAAATGTCATGATTGTGGATAACAATGATGAGGACCCTGCGACGTATGAAGAAGCGATGATGAGCCCAGATTCCAACAAATGGCAAGAAGCCATGAAATCCGAAATGGGATCCATGTATGATAACAAAGTATGGACTTTGGTAGACTTACCTGATAGCCGAAAGACTGTCGAGAATAAATGGATCTTCAAGAGAAAAGCAGATGCTGATGGTAATATTACTGTCTATAAAGCTCGACTTGTCGCAAAGGGTTTCCGACAAATTCAAGGAGTTGGCTACGATGAGACTTTCTCACCTGTAGCGAAGCTAAAATCTGTGAGGATTTTGGTAGCAATAGCTGCATTTTTCGATTATGAGATTTGGCAGATGGATGTAAAAACGGCGTTCCTTAATGGAGACATTGAGGAAGAGTTGTATATGGTACAACCCAAAGGTTTTGTCGATCCTAAAAATGCTGACAAAGTATGCAAACTTCAGCGTTCAATCTATGGACTGAAGCAAGCATCAAGAAGTTGGAACCGACGCTTTTATAAGGTGATCAAAGACTTCGGGTTTATACAGTGTCATGGAGAGGCCTGTATTTACAAGAAAGTGAGTGGGAGCTCTGTAGCATTCCTGATATTATATGTAGATGACATATTATTGATTGGGAATGATATAGAACTATTAAGCAGTGTTAAAGGTTATTTGAATAATAGTTTTTCAATGAAAGACCTTGGTGAAGCATCGTATATATTAGGCATCAAGATTTATAGAGATAGATCAAGACGCCTAATAGGGCTATCACAGAGTACATACCTGGACAAGATTCTAAAGAAGTTTAGAATGGACGAAAGTAAGAAAGGGTTCTTACCTATGTTACCAGGCAAGGTCTTGAGTAAGACTCAAGGACCGGCTACGGCAGAAGAAAGAGAAAGGATGAGTAATATCCCCTATGCCTCGGCAGTAGGATCTATCATGTATGCCATGCTATGTACTAGACCGGATATAGCACATGCTGTTAGTTTGACTAGCAGATATCAAAGTGATCCAGGAATGGAACACTGGACAGCGGTCAAGAATATCCCGAAGTACTTGAAAAGAACTAAGGATATGTTTCTTTGTTATGGAGGTGACTGATGGCGTGTATTTCACACGTTCGTTGGGCAACCCCAAGAGGAAGGTATGATGCGCACAGCAGCAAGTTTTCCCTCAGAAAGAAACCAAGGTTTATCGAACCAGGAGGAGCCAAGAAGCACGTTGAAGGTTGATGGCGGCGGGATGTAGTGCGGCGCAACACCAGGGATTCCGGCGCCAACGTGGAACCTGCACAACACAACCAAAGTACTTTGCCCCAACGAAACAGTGAGGTTGTCAATCTCACCGGCTTGCTGTAACAAAGAGTTAACCGTATTGTGTGGAAGATGATTGTTTGCAGAAAACAGTAGAACAAGTATTGCAGTAGATTGTATTTCAGTAAAGAGAATTGGACCGGGGTCCACAGTTCACTAGAGGTGTCTCTCCCATAAGACGAACAGCATGTTGGGTGAACAAATTACAGTTGGGCAATTGACAAATAAAGAGAGCATGACCATGCACATACATATCATGATGAGTATAGTGAGATTTAATTGGGCATTACGACAAAGTACATAGACCGTCATCCAACTGCATCTATGCCTAAAAAGTCCACCTTCAGGTTATCATCCGAACCCCCTCCAGTATTAAGTTGCAAACAACAGACAATTGCATTAAGTATGGTGCGTAATGTAACTAGTGACTACATCCTTGAACATAGCACTAATGTTTTATCCCTAGTGGCAATAGCACAACACAACCTTAGAACTTTCTCACATCGTCCCGGTGTCAATGCGAGGCATGAACCCAAAGTATCGAGCATAAGTACTCCTCTTGGAGTCACAAGCATCTACTTGGCCAGAGCATCTACTAGTAACGGAGAGCATGCAAGATCATAAACAACACATAGCATAACTTTGATAATCAACATAACAAGTATTCTCTATTCATCGGATCCCAACAAACGCAACATATAGAATTACAGATAGATGATCTTGATCATGTTAGGCAGCTCACAAGATCCGACAATGATAGCACAATGGGGAGAAGACAACCATCTAGCTACCGCTATGGACCCATAGTCCAGGGGTAGACTACTCACACATCACACCGGAGGCGACCATGGCGGCGTAGAGTCCTCTCGGGAGATGATTCCCCTCTCCGGCAGGGTGCCGGAGGCGATCTCTGGATCCCCGAGATGGGATCGGCGGCGGCGGCGTCTCTCGGAAGGTTTTCCGTATCGTGGCTCTCGGCACCGGGGGTTTCGTCACGGAGACTTTTATAGGCGGAAGGGCAGGTCAAGAGGCGGCACGGGGCCCCACACTACAGGCCGGCGCGGCCAAGGGGGGCCGCGCCGCCCTATGGTGTGGCCCCTCCGTGGCCCCTCTTCGTCTCTCCTTCGGACTTACGGAAGCTTCGTGAGAAAATAGGCCCCCGGGCTTTGATTTCGTCCAATTCCGAGAATATTTCCTTACTAGGATTTCTGAAACCAAAAACAGCAGAAAACAAGAATCGGCACTTCGGCATCTTGTTAATAGGTTAGTTCCGTAAAATGCACGAATATGACATAAAGTGTGCATAAAACATGTAGATAACATCAATAATGTGGCATGGAACATAAGAAATTATCGATACGTCGAGACGTATCAGCATCCCCAAGCTTAGTTCTGCTCGTCCCGAGCAGGTAAAACGATAACACGTATAATTTACGGAGTGACATGCCATCATAATCTTGATCATACTATTTGTAAAGCATATGTAGTGAATGCAGCGATCGAAACAATGTATATGACATGAGTAAACAAGTGAATCATATAGCAAAGACTTTTCATGAATAGCACTTCAAGACAAGCATCAATAAGTCTTGCATAAGAGTTAACTCATAAAGCAATAATTCAAAGTAAAGGCATTGAAACAACACAAAAGAAGATTAAGTTTCAGCGGTTGCTTTCAACTTGTAACATGTATATCTCATGGATATTGTCAACATAGAGTAATATAATAAGTGCAATAAGCAAATATGTAGGAATCAATGCACAGTTCACACAAGTGTTTGCTTCTTGAGGTGGAGAGAGATAGGTGAACTGACTCAACATTGAAAGTAAAAGAATGGTCCTCCATAGAGGAAAAGCATCGATTGCTATATTTGTGCTAGAGCTTTGATTTTGAAAACATGAAACAATTTTGTCAACGGTAGTAATAAAGCATATGCATCATGTAAATTATATCTTATAAGTTGCAAGCCTCATGCATAGTGTACTAATAGTGCCCGCACCTTGTCCTAATTAGCTTGGACTACCGGGTCATCACAATGCATTGTTTTTACCAAGTGTCACAAAGGGGTACCTCTATGCCGCTTTGTACAAAGGTCTAAGGAGAAAGCTCGCATTGGATTTCTCGCTATTGATTATTCTTCAACTTAGACATCCATACCGGGACAACATAGACAACAGATAATGGACTCCTCTTTTATGCATAAGCATATAACAACAATTAATAATTTTCTCATTTGAGATTTGAGGATTGTTGTCCAAAACTGAAACTTCCACCATGGATCATGGCTTTAGTTAGCGGCCCAATGTTCTTCTCTAACATATGCATGCTTAACCATATGGTGGTAGATCTCTCTTACTTCAGACAAGACGAACATGCATAGCAACTCACATGAAATTCAACAATGAAAAGTTGATGGCGTCCCCAGTGAACATGGTTATCGCTCAACAAGCAACTTAATAAGAGATAAAGTGCATAATTACATATTCAATACCACACTAGTTTTTAAGCTATTTGTCCCATGAGCTATATATTGCAAAGGTGAATGATGGAATTTTAAAGGTAGCACTCAAGCAATTTACTTTGGAATGGCGGAAAAATACCATGTAGTATAGGTAGGTATGGTGGACACAAATGGCATAGTGGTTGGCTCAAGTATTTTGGATGCATGAGAAGTATTCCCTCTCGATACAAGGTTTAGGCTAGCAAGGCTTATTTGAAACAAACACAAGGATGAACCGGTGCAGCAAAACTCACATAAAAGACATATTGAAAACATTATAAGACTCTACACCGTCTTCCTTGTTGTTCAAACTCAAAACTAGAAATTATCTAGACCTTAGAGAAACCAAATATGCAAACCAAATTTTAGCATGCTCTATGTATTTCTTCATTAATGGGTGCAAAGCATATGATGCAAGAGCTTAATCATGAGCACAACAATTGCCAAGTATCACATTACCCAAGACATTTATAGCAATTACTACATGTATCATTTTCCAATTCCAACCATATAACAATTTAACGAAGGAGAAACTTCGCCATGAATACTATGAGTAGAAACCAAGGACATACTTGTCCATATGCTACAGCGGAGCGTGTCTCTCTCCCATAAAGTGAATGCTAGGATCCATTTTATTCAAACAAAACAAAAAACAAAAACAAACCGACGCTCCAAGAAAAAGCACATAAGATGTAATGGAATAAAAATATAGTTTCAGGGGAGGAACCTGATAATGTTGTCGATGAAGAAGGGGATGCCTTGGGCATCCCCAAGCTTAGACGCTTGAGTCTTCTTGATATATGCAGGGGTGAACCACCGGGTGCATCCCCAAGCTTAGAGCTTTCACTCTCCTTGATCATGTTGCATCATACTCCTCTCTTGATCCTTGAAAACTTCCTCCACACCAAACTCGAAACAACTCATTAGAGGGTTAGTGCACAATATAAATTGACATATTCAGAGGTGACACAATCATTCTTAACACTTCTGGACATTGCATAATGCTACTGGACATTAATGGATCAAAGAAATTAATCCAACATAGCGAAAGAGGCAATGCGAAATAAAAGGCAGAATCTGTCAAAACAGAACAGTTCGTATTGACGAATTTTAAAATGGCACCAGACTTGCTCAAATGAAAATGCTCAAATTGAATGAAAGTTGCGTACATATCTGAGGATCATGCACGTAAATTGGCTTAATTTTCTGAGCTACCTACAGGGAGGTGGACTCAGATTCGTGACAGCAAAGAAATCTGGAACTGTGCAGTAATCCAAATCTAGTACTTACTTTTCTATCAACGGCTTAACTTGGCACAACAAAACACAAAACTAAGATAAGGAGAGGTTGCTACAGTAGTAAACAACTTCCAAGACACAAATATAAAACAAAGTACTGTAGGTAAAAACATGGGTTGTCTCCCATAAGCGCTTTTCTTTAACGCCTTTCAGCTAGGCGCAGAAAGTGTGTATCAAGTATTATCAAGAGATGGTGCATTGTTATCATGAGCTCCCCCATCCATAGTGGTACTAAGGGCTTTGTCAATTTTAGGCCTATAATAATACTTCTTTGGTCTAGGCACTTTAGAGACATACATAAACTTTTGCTCCTTACCCACATAAGCTTTCTCCTTATATTTAAGAGAAGAAAATGTTGAACCCAAGGTTCCCATAGCTTTTTCAAGTTCGTCAATCCTATTGATTTGATCATCATGGACAGCATTAGTTCCTAGGACACTAATTCTTTCATCAATTCCTCCTAAGGATTTATCAAGTTCATCAGTTTTATCAAGTAATATTTCCAATTTAGCTTCAATACTTGGAAAATTTTTCTCTATGGTTTCCAATTTTTTCATAACATCTTCAAGAGAGATTTCAGTTTTAACTTTATCAACAGGGGATATTCCAAATAAGCTCTCAATAATGCAACTAGCTTCTAATGCAGGAGTACTTAGGAAGTCACCTTTTGCGAGACTATCAAGAACATATCTATTCCAGCTAGAGATACCAACATAAAAATTCCTGAGTAAAATAATGGTGGAGTGCTTCTTAGTGCATCTATTATGAGCATCGCTAATTCTATACCAAGCATCTCTCAAATATTCTCCCCCTCGTTGCTTAAACGTGCGAACTTCAACTTCAGGATTACTCATTTTAGTAGTAGTAAATAAAGCAAACTAGATAAAGTAAATGCAAGTAAACTAATTTTTTTGTGTTTTCGATATAGCAAACAAGATAGCAAATAAAGTAAAACTAGCAACTAATTTTTTTGTATTTTGATTTAGTGCAGCAAACAAAGTAGTAAATAAAACTAAGCAAGACAAAAACAAAGTAAAGAGATTGAGAAGTGGAGACTCCTTGCAGCGTGTCTTGATCTCCCGCAACGGCGCCTTTAAAAGAGCTTGATGGCGTGTATTTCACACGTTCGTTGGGCAACCCCAAGAGGAAGGTATGATGCGCACAGCAGCAAGTTTTCCCTCGAGAAAGAAACCAAGGTTTATCGAACCAGGAGGAGCCAAGAAGCACGTTGAAGGTTGATGGCGGCGGGATGTAGTGCGGCGCAACACCAGGGATTCCGGCGCCAACGTGGAACCTGCACAACACAACCAAAGTACTTTGCCCCAACGAAACAGTGAGGTTGTCAATCTCACCGGCTTGCTGTAACAAAGAGTTAACCGTATTGTGTGGAAGATGATTGTTTGCGTAAAAACAAGAGAACAAGTATTGGCAAGAGATTGTATTTCAAGAAAGAGAATTGGACCGGGGTCCACAGTTCACTAGAGGTGTCTCTCCCATAAGACGAACATCATGTTGGGTGAACAAATTACAGTTGGGCAATTGACAAATAAAGAGAGCATGACCATGCACATACATATCATGATGAGTATAGTGAGATTTAATTGGGCATTACGACAAAGTACATAGACCGTCATCCAACCGCATCTATGCCTAAAAAGTCCACCTTCAAAGTTATCATCCGAACCCCTCCAGTATTAAGTTGCAAACAACAGACAATTGCATTAAGTATGGTGCGTAATGTAACTAGTGACTACATCCTTGAACATAGCACTAATGTTTTATCCCTAGTGGCAACAGACAACACAACCTTAGAACTTTCTCACATCGTCCTGTGTGTCAATGCGTGCATGAACCCACTATCGAGCATAAGTACTCCCTCTTGGAGTCACAAGCATCTACTTGGCCAGAGCATCTACTAGTAACGGAGAGCATGCAAGATCATAAACAACACATAGCATAACTTTGATAATCAACATAACAAGTATTCTCTATTCATCGGATCCCAACAAACGCAACATATAGAATTACAGATAGATGATCTTGATCATGTTAGGCAGCTCACAAGATCCGACAATGATAGCACAATGGGGAGAAGACAACCATCTAGCTACTGCTATGGACCCATAGTCCAGGGGTAGACTACTCACACATCACACCGGAGGCGACCATGGCGGCGTAGAGTCCTCTGGGAGATGATTCCCCTCTCCGGCAGGGTGCTGGAGGCGATCTCCTGGATCCCCCGAGATGGGATCGGCGGCGGCGGCGTCTCTGGAAGGTTTTCCGTATCGTGGCTCTCGTGATCGGGGGTTTCGTCACGGAGACTTTTTATAGGCGGAAGGGCAGGTCAAGAGGCGGCACGGGGGCCCCACACTACAGGCCGGCGCGGCCAAGGGGGGGGCCGCGCCGCCCTATGGTGTGGCCCCTCCGTGGCCCCTCTTCGTCTCTCCTTCGGACTTCTGGAAGCTTCGTGAGAAAATAGGCCCCTGGGCTTTGATTTCGTCCAATTCCGAGAATATTTCCTTACTAGGATTTCTGAAACCAAAAAACAACAGAAAACAGCAACTGGCACTTCGGCATCTTGTTAATAGGTTAGTTCCAGAAAATGCACGAATATGACATAAAGTGTGCATAAAACATGTAGATAACATCAATAATGTGGCATGGAACATAAGAAATTATCGATACGTCGGAGACGTATCAGTGACCAAGAGCTCGTTGTAAACGGTTACACCGATGCAAGTTGGAACACTGATCCTGATGACTCTAAGTCACAGTCTGGGTACGTGTTTATATTGAATGGTGCTGCAGTAAGCTGGGCAAGCTCGAAGCAGTGCACGGTGGCGAAGTCTTCAACAGAATCAGAGTACATAGCGGCTTCAGAGGCTTCATCAGAAGCGGTATGGATGAAGAGGTTCATTGTAGAGCTCGGTGTGGTTCCTAGTGCATTGGACCCATTAATCATTTATTGTGATAACATGGGTGCCATCGCCAATGCACAAGAGCCAAGGTCACACAAGAGGCTGAAGCATATCAAGCTGCGTTACCACTCGATTCGCGAGTACATCGAAGATGGAGAAGTAAAGATTTGCAAAGTACACACTGATCTGAATGTAGCAGATCCGTTGACTAAAGCTCTCCCTAGGGCAAAGCATGACCAACACCAGAATGCTATGGGTGTTAGGTATATTACAATGTAATCTAGATTATTGACTCTAGTGCAAGTGGGAGACTGAAGGAGATATGCCCTAGAGGCAATAATAAAGTGGTTATTATTTATATCTCTATGTTTATGATAAATGTTTATATGTCATGCTATAATTGTATTAACCGAAACATTAGTACATGTGTGATATGTAGACAACAAGAAGTCCCTAGTATGCCTCTTAAACTAGCTTGTTGATTAATGGATGATTAGTTTCATAATCATGAACATTGGATGTTATTAATAACAAGGTTATATCATTATATGAATGATGTAATGGACACACCCAATTAAGCGTAGCATAAGATCTCGTCATTAAGTTATTTGCTATAAGCTTTCGATACATAGTTACCTAATCCTTATGACCACGAGATCATGTAAATCACTTATACCGGAAAGGTACTTTGATTACACCAAACGCCACTGCGTAAATGGGTGGTTATAAAGGTGGGATTAAGTATCCGGAAAGTATGAGTTGAGGCATATGGATCAACAGTGGGATTTGTCCATCCCGATGACGGATAGATATACTCTGGGCCCTCTCGGTGGAATGTCGTCTAATGTCTTGCAAGCATATGAATAAGTTCATAAGAGACCACATACCACGGTACGAGTAAAGAGTACTTGTCAGGAGACGAGGTTGAACAAGGTATAGAGTGATACCGAAGATCAAACCTCGGACAAGTAAAATATCGCGTGACAAAGGGAATTGGTATTGTATGTGAATGGTTCATTCGATCACTAAAGTCATCGTTGAATATGTGGGAGCCATTATGGATCTCCATATCCCGCTATTGGTTATTGGTCGGAGTCCCGGATGAGATCCCGGACATCATGAGGAGTTCCGGAATGGTCCGGAGAATAAGATTCATATATAAGATGTCATTTTATGTGAATTAAAATGATGCGGAAGGTTCTATGGAAGGTTCTAGAAGGTTCTAGAAAAGTCCGGAAGAAACCACCATGGAAGGTGGAGTCCCTCCGGGACTCCACCTCCATGGCCGGCCAACCCTAGTGGGGGAGGAGTCCCAAGTGGACTCCCCCTATGGGGGCCGGCCACCCCCCCATATGGAAGGTGGAACTCCCACCTCTAGTGGGAGTCCTAGCTTGGGTAGGTTTCCCTATCATATGGAAGGTTTTGGGTTCGGGTCTTATTCGGAGACTTGTAGTCCAACCCTTGGGGCTTCCACCTATATAATGAGGGACAAGGGGAGGGCCCCGGCCACCTCAAGCCCACAAGCTGGCCGCACCCCTCAAGTGGCCGGCCACCTCCTCCCAAACCCTAGCCGCCCCCTCTCCTCCATAGCTCCCGCGTGCTTTAGCGAAGCTCCGCCGGAGTTCTCCACCACCACCGACACCACGCCGTCGTGCTATCGGATTCAAGAGGAGCTACTACTTCCGCTGCCCGCTGGAACGGGAGGTGGATGTCGTCTTCATCAACAACCGAACGTGTGACCGAGTACGGAGGTGCTGCCCGTTCGTGGCGCCGGAGGGATCGTGATCAAGATCTTCTACGCGCTTTTGCAAGCGGCAAGTGAACGTCTACCGCAGCAACAAGAGCCTCCTCTTGTAGGCTTTGGAATCTCTTCAAGGGTGAGAATCGATAAACCCCTCGTTGCTACCGTCTTCTAGATTGCATCTTGGCTTGGATTGCGTGTTCGCGGTAGGAATTTTTTTGTTTTCTATGCAACGTTATCCTACAGAGACAAAGGACTGCAAAGTCTTTTGGTAATGATTTCATTGTGTATCTTGTGGATGATACTCCCACTACCATTTCAGAAGCTCTCGCATCTCCTGATGCAGACTACTGGAAGGAAGCGGTTCAAAGCGAGATGGATTCCATCTTGGCTAATGGAACATGGGAGTTATCTGAGCGTCCTTATGGGTGCAAACCTGTAGGATGTAAATGGGTATTTAAGAAGAAGCTTAGAGCTGATGGTACTATTGAGAAGTACAAAGCTCGGCTTGTAGCCAAAGGCTATACCCAAAAGGAAGGCGAAGATTTCTTCGATACTTACTCACCTGTGGCGAGATGACCACCATTCGAGTACTACTATCATTGGCTGCCTCACACGGTCTTCTCGTTCATCAAATGGATGTTAAGACGGCTTTCCTAAATGGAGAGTTGGACGAGGAAATTTACATGGAACAGCCTGATGGTTTCGTACTGCAAGGTCAAGAAAGAAAGGTGTGTAAATTAAAGAAATCTTTGTATGGTCTCAAACAAGCACCCAAACAATGGCATGAGAAGTTTGAAAGAACTTTGACATCTGTGGGCTTTGTTGTCAATGAAGCTGACAAATGTGTGTACTACCGCCATGGTGGGGGTGAGGGAGTTGTCCTATGCTTGTATGTGGATGACATACTGATTTTTGGGACAAGTCTCAAAGTGATTGAGGAGGTAAAAACCTTCTTATCTCAGTGTTTTGAGATGAAAGATCTTGGAGAAGCTGATGTTATATTGAACATCAAGCTATTGAGAGATGAGAATAATGGGATTACACTTGTGCAATCTCATTATGTTGAGAAGGTGTTGAGCAGATTTGGCTATGCTGATTGCAAATCTTCTCTCACACCTTATGATCCTAGTGTCTTGCTTCGAAAGAATGAAAAGGCAACTAAAGATCAATTGAGATACTCTCAAATCATTGGTTCACTCATGTATTTAGCTTGCGCTACGAGGCCTGATATCTCCTTTGCTGTGTGCAAACTTAGCCTGTTTGTGGCCAACCCGGGAGATGATCATTGGCATGCTCTTGAGAGAGTGATGCGCTATCTAAAGGGAACCATGAGTTATGGAATTCATTATACCGGGTATCCAAGAGGACTTGAAGGGTATAGTGATTCCAATTGGATTTCTGATGCTAAAATGAAAGCCACAAGTGGATATGTTTTCACTCTTGGTGGTGGCGCTGTTTCCTGGAAGTCTTGCAAGAAGACCATCTTAACGAGGTCAACTATGGAAGCAGAACTCACAACATTAGATACAACTACTATCGAAGCGGAATGGCTTCGTGAGCTCTTGATGGACTTGCCTATGGTTGAAAAACCAATACCGGCTATCCTCATGAACTATGATAATCAAACTGTGATTGTCAAAGTGAAAAGTTCTAAGGATAATATGAAAAGTTCCAAACATATCAAGAGGAGACTGAAGTCTGTCAGAAAACTGAGAAACTTCGGAGTGATAGCATTGGATTATGTCCAAAGTGCTAAAAACCTGGCAGATCCTTTCACAAAAGGACTATCAAGAAATATGATAGACCTTGCATCAATGGAGATGGGTTTGAGACCCACTTGAGTTGCCGAGGGGGTAACCCAACCTATGTGATCGGAAATTCCGTGAAGTAGGACCTGGGAAAACAAACCGGAGCAACTGAGTTGAGAGAAAATTTAATACTCCCACTCCGCTGCAGATGCAATTCTCTCATAGCTACTGTAAGGCAGGTTGACAATGTCTTAATGTGTTCTGAGCGACTCTTGATGAGCGAAGACGCTGTCCTACAGGGCAATCTTTTGAAGAACACGCCTATATGAGTGACACTACTGGTCATAGTGTGGGAGATTTGGGTGAATCTCTAGTAAGCTCATGAAAGGCCGAGGAGTATGACTTATAAGCTCCACCCGAGGGGAAGGCTAAGGTAGCCTAGTACCGTGCCGACATTGAGCGAAACTTGCTGCACAAAGACTGACAATTCAAGGCATAGTCCATTGTTCAGTTGTAGTCAAGCGTAGCACCTTGCCTAAGTGGAAGTTCAACTTAACAGTCTCCACCGAAGTGCAGGTATATTAAACAGTGAATGGAACTAATGTGTCATCTAATGTGCATATGAGATCTGGTGGGGGATTGTTGAATGTAGATGGGCTGCAGCCCAATAAGGCAGCCCATGTGGTCTACAATTCCTGAAATCTCAAGGCCCATCACGTTGGCAGCTTGGGACAGCCTTGGGGGACAAAGTTTAGTCCCACATTGCTAGTTGGGAGAGAGTTGGAGTGGTATATAAGGGCTGTTGTTCTAGTCATTCCAAGTGAGTGAGGATAGAAGGAGCCCTCGCGCACTCCTCCTCCTCCTCCCGCCCGTCTCGGCACGGCATGTCACGACACGTCACGCACGCACGCACGTCGCGTTTCGTGACTCGAGTTCGAGTTCGAGACACACTCAAGGAAGCCTAAATTTTTGCTTGGTGCACCAACTGTGTTGGGTACGTGTCGGCCTGCATGTGCATGCTCGCCGCGTGTCCCTGGCTTGCTACGCGTGTCAACGCGGTCGGGTCGGCTTTCCCAGGCTATACCAGGAGACCGATCAGATCTGGAAACAGTGTTCTTAAATCTCTCTCGCGAAGTTCCTTTTGCTGTGCTACTCTCTAGTCTTCCCCATCCCGGCGACTGCGTGCACAGCCGTCCGGGAGAGCAGGCCTCCGAAACCCCGTCCGTTGAGATCCTGCACCGGGAGACGGGCGATAAGGTTTTCGGGGAGCGCCTCGACGCGACTGCTCGCTGCTGTTCGTGTTCATCTTCGCCGGTTCGTCTGCTTCATCGACGACTTCGACTACACCATGGGCGACATCAACAACTCCCATGGTGGTGCTGGTGCTGCTGCTGGTGCGACCTTACCGGTCGTGATGTACGTGATTTCCCTCTCCTACCTTGCACTGCTACTTGTTCCATGTTCAGATCTGATGCATGTGCTTAGTCTGATGTGTATAGTTAAGTATGCTTGTGCATCTGTAATGTTGCTTTCGGTAATTAAACTCACACGGAAATTGCCTAATAATCCAACAGTCTTTAACTTCTAGGCCTTGATGCTGAAACGTGTGCACGGTTGGGTTCATCACAGTTGGCTCTCTCCTCAACGCCCCTAAGAGCATCTCCACTCGTGCCCCCGACGAGGCCCCCGAGCGACGTTTTTCCCATCCGGACGGCGAAATTCGGCCCAGTCGCGCCCCCGGTTCCTCGTTTTCGTCCGGATTTGGCCCTTCATCCATCCGGCGAGCCCACGCCACCCCCGGCCCCCCGGGGAGCGCTCGGGGACTCCGGACGAGTGAAAAGCGGGGAAGGGCCCGATCTGTCGGTGACTCGACGCACGAACCTCACCGCCACGTCGCTCAAAATCTCCCCCACCCCTCGTATCTCTCTCGCCGCCGCACCACCCCGCCGGCTTGTTGCCCGCATTCCGCCGCCCTCCTTCCCCACTGCCTATATTCCGCCGTCTTTGGACGACGGCCTATCCGTCGCTCTTCCGCCGGCCTGCTTGCTCCTCGTCGCTCGCGGCTCGGGTTGCCTCGACCACGCCCGTCAGGTGTTCGTCCATTTGCCTCGCCGGCCATGGACTCGGACGAAGAGGAGGAGCAGATGTTCGTCGAGCTTATGCAAGAAGAGATGGCAGCAGCCGCCCAAGACGACGAGCACATGATGATCCTTGGTTGCTTGGCAAGCATGTACGCCGGACTGGCAACTGGTCGACGTGGTGGGTCGGCACGAGGTCGCCGGAAGTGCAAGCCGAGACAGCGAATGGATGGCTACTGCATGTTGTACGCCGACTACTTCGCCGACAATCCATTGCACGGTGAGAGTGTTTTCCGGCGTCGTTTCAGGATGAGCAGAAAGCTATTTCTGCAAATTGTGTATGCCATCCGCCACTTTGATCCCTACTTCAGATGCAAGGCGGATTGCACTGGTTTGGTTGCCGAACTTGTTAAATTTTATGTTGAATTTGTTTGAAATATGTCAAATGGTCGAGGTTGGGGGTTTCCTGCCGGGGGGACGGCTGGAACTTCGGCGCTCCCCACGCCAAATCTTTCTCCAATCCGGACGAAAATTTCGCCGGATTAGGGCGTGGGGAGCGCCAACGAGTGGGGATGCTCTAATGGTGTCGTCCCAGCGACCGTGAGGGTGACTGCGGCGACATCCTTGGCGGTGGAGAAGGAGCTGTGGTCGAATGCGTTTCTAGAAAACCCGCCAAAATGTACATCGATCGATCATGCTCACAGCCAGTGGCCGCACAGTGCAGAGACGCGTAGAAAGTACTGTAGTAGGAAGTAATCTACCAAGGAGAAGGGAGAAAGAAAAACGTGCAATGCAGCTAACCAACGAGACAAAGGGAGAAGCGACACGACGTACGGCAGCGGCGATCGATGCCCCATGCACGCACGGGTTAGTGCTACTAGTAGCAAGTGGCGCAATCGACCATAGCTACCTATCTATGTCGGCCAAGCCAGCCCAGGCGGGTGGACAAATTGTGGCATCAGATCCAAAATCATACACCATCTCTCGCTCTCTTCGAGCAGGCGCGACCCGGGCCCACTGGCAGCGGCACTGTGCCCGGTCCCTCTAACCTCCAAGGCCGAGCCACGTCGTCAGAGTATCGCGTCGCGCTTTCAGTGCTCAGCTAACACGTGATACGCCAACTTAGTGCTGTAGGTCCTGTTTTCTTAAATAAGTAGAGAGAGCAGTAGGAACGTTTCGGTAGTACTACCTGGTACACATGAAGTAATTAGAGAGGTCACAGGGTTGGTTCCACTTGTTCATTTTATAGAGTTCCACTCACAGGCTGCGTCGCAGTAAACTAATCCATCTGGGGTTAACTGCAGTACTAAGTCAATTGCTTTTATTTTGGGCCGAAACGGGCGGCACCGCAGCTCGCACGTAAACCTCATGGGAAGTGAACCCTGAGAGCTGAAAGCTTGGCCGCCGCACGTCGGGAATTGTTTTCTTTCTGTTTCTGCCGGCACCGTTTGTAGATAGATAGCTCGTCCATGAGCACACGGAAACCTAGAGAGGAAGGAGCCTCCTTCTCCAAGCACACTCGCTTGCCTTCCGGCGCACTACTCCTGTCGTCACGAAGTTTACCAGACCACCCATGACTTACAGGGACTGACACCCCGGACCCACCTGGGGCATAGAACCGGTCGGTCGGGGCCCCACGGCGTCGTACCGGGTCGGCGTCACGCACTGGAGCCACGCGCCGCCCCGGTCGGTGACTGACACGACTGGGCCCATTCGCCAGCGTCGGACGCGCCGCGTCATGGCGGGAGGACGCGGCGCGTAGCTGTAGGTGGGCGGGCGGGCGACGGAACGGAAGGACGGAAGGAGAGTGGAGTCGGGGCGGGCGGGTGGGGCCGGGAAGGATATTTTATGTTTTCTGCGTGGGGCGATTTAAAAGGCTCCGGGACGCCACGCCGTGGCGTTGGTTCGCCTCCACGCACACACGCCCCCCTCATTTCCGCTCCACCTTCCTCCCCTCGCCTACCTCCTCTCTCCCGTCTCTCTCCTCCACGCCTCCGCTCCCCTTTTCTCGCAGCTGAGGTGGTCAGTGGCCATGACGGAGGCGGACGCGTGCGGCGGCGGGGTGGCGGCGGCGGCGCTGGAGGAGGAGGCGGCGGGCATCATCTGCTCGCTCCGCGAGGGGGACCTCGCCGGGTGGACGCCGCCGTGGAAGAGCACGCCTGGTCCGTACGACGCCGCCACGACGAAGGAGGAGGTGAACGAGAAGGCCTGGCCGACGGTGACGCGAGGGAAGCGGTCCCGTTCGTCGCGCCGCCGCTCGCCGTCGGGCTCCGTCTCCGGCTCCGCGGCCAAGGGCCGGTGGGCGCGAGGCAGCCCGGCGTCCCCGCTCGACTACAGCGGCGGCGGCTGCGGGTCCGGCGCGTCCACCAGCGGCGGCGAGGACGGCGCCTTCTGCTCGCCGCCGGCCGTTGCCGTGCCCACGCCGGTCCAGCCATCTTCTACCTCCTCGGCCAAGGTACGTTCGTTCGTACGCAGGCGCGTGCGTCGCCATCCTCTTCCTCCTCTTCTTCTCCGCGTGCTGCAAGTCTTCTTCCTTTCGCCTGGTTGGCTGCCCGCCTGCTTTCGGTTCCCGTCCATCCACCGGTCTGTCTGACCAAACTGCCCCTGCGCAACCGTGTCACCACACCACCCTCTCCCGGATGGCTTGTGGATGAAACATCGCTTTTCCACAACACACCTCGCCCGCTTTACCGTCCGCGCGCGGGACCTTTTCTCCCTCATTCCTTCCATCATCCTCCGCCTCTTTTCTCGACTTTTCCGGTTGTTAATTTCTTTCTATGTTTGCCGCAGATCTGTGCGCAGGTTCGAACTACCGATGGCTTGTCTGCGTAGCGGCACACCGAAAATGATTTTTGCAGTGTTTAATCTCGCGCGTGTGGATAGATAGATAGATAGCAATATCAGCAGCGTCATCATTCCACATCCGGCTGGTAGTTGACTGCGGGGGGCAGCGGCGGCAATTCGCATCGGTTGGTGCCGTCCGTGGGGCTCCTGCTGCCACCACCCAACCCAAGCCAACTAGCCACCCACCCAACCAGAAGCCACTCTCACGCGGCCATACCGCTCCAAAAGCCCCAACTGTCAGTGCCCAATCTGCTCATCTTATCTAGTATCCTCTACCGGGCCCCGCCCGCCCGCCACGCAGCTGGGGCTATCGCGTCGGGGTCAACCAGGGCGCGTCGGCGCTCGGCGCGAGCGGTCCACGCGATTGGCTCGCGCGCGCCGTGTCTGGCCGTGGCGCCGGACACGGAGGCGAAGCGACGGTGCGTGCTACTGTAGCATGGTCAGGGGCGTGTCCCGGCCACTTGGTTCCTGCCACGCGTCACCCACGTCCTCGCGTGCCAGCGTAGACCGTGCGGCCCCACCTGTCACCGTCTCGTACAGGCGTGGTGGTGAGAAAAACAAAGCTGTAGCAGCATGCAGGTGGGGACATACTAGCACGGAGCATTTGGTTTCATCGAGTGTTGGGTAGCTCGTGCTACCACTGTGTACTGCAGTTCGATTTGAAATTCGTAATGCGTTTCACGTGATCGCTGCTCGCTGCCTAGTGGAGCGAGCGAGCAATCCACGCGGCTCGGTTCAAGGCCGGTGCGTTCTTGGTGGGGAGTTGGTTACTCTGGGGCTTCATCCCGTCATCATTCCTTCCCTAATCCCTCCTCCTTTCCCTGCTCTGCCTGGAATCTCCTCTCTTTTTAAAAAGAGCATGCGTCCCCCGCTAGCAGTTGCTTTCTTTCATCTCCTCCACCTGCTGTGCTGTGCGTTCGGTTGGACTCTGCTCGATCTCGTCTGCTCATATCTTTCTGCCGGTTGTTTGACGATCCTGGCTACATGAACTGCCTGACTCATCTCGTTTCCTTCTGTTGCATGCAGCAGGCGGCATCTGCCGGAGCACGGCGCGCGCTGATCCTCCCGGTGCCCGCGACGGTGTTGCAGCCCCGGCCCGCCGGACAGCGGTCGCGGAAGAAAATGGTAAGCCAAGCTCACACGGCCTTAAATTGATCGTCAAACTTGATTTGAATTAAGCAAGCGTGTCGCCCTATTCAGTAGCTAGGCGCGGTCCACCGAGGCAGGATCGGTCGTTGGAGATAGGGTGCTCAAACGGCTGGCATTTTGTAGCTTATTTTTTGTAGTACGGATCAGTCGTTGTAGTACTAGCTTAGGATGGAATAAAGCTGCTAGCTGGTGCAACCACTGCCACTGCAAGGCAAAACAGAGCGATGCAAACAAAAGCGCATGATGCATGGTACCCAAAGCACAAACAAAAGGAGCAAAAGCCGCCTGAAGCTGAAAAGATCCGCACCTTGTCACACCACCGGCCGGTCGGTCCTGTACGGCCAATTACCAACGAACCATACATAGCGTCAATTTTCGCGTATATATTTTATTCTTCTGAAGAAAATCCACTGTCTGACTTTTGTTTTGGCTCTACTTAATTTGCTGTTTTTTTTTGCTGAGTTTTCTCGTGGGGGTTTGTGATGTGCAGAGGCTCCCGGAGGTGCAGCAGCTGGTGCAGTCCCTGGCGGCCGAGAACGACGGCCTTCGACAGGTAACTGCATGCTCATCAGTTTCTCATTACGACCTCTATATTGTTCGTCCCACGCATAGACTCTGCCTAATTTTAGTCTGATCCTGTTATCACGTCTTGGTGTCTGAAAACGAACAGGAGATGCAGTTGCTGCGGAGAGCCTGCACGTCCCTCTCGAAGGAGAACAGCACGCTAGAGGTCAGTCTCCTACCCTTGCTAATTCCTACACCGCCGTACGCTTCCAGCTAGTATGCAGCGTTCGATCGAGTGCGCAATCGTAAGCCACAGAGAATGGAAATTTTCCTTGTATGTAGCGTTGGCTTTGAGCGCAAGTGAAGCGATCGACGGCAAACAAACTTTCCGGTTTGCGGGAAATAGACCATGCGTGGTGGGTCCCTTGGCTGCCTTAGTTAATCCCCTGGTGCCACGACGAGTACGTATTGGTCTCTTTGGTTTCGTCGAGAATCTCAGAGAGAGGTTCAGTGCACACACACTCGCAAGTCCCTCTCAACCACGGTTGGTGTTGCTGTCCTTGGGAAAACGGACGGTGACGGGTGCCGTTGAGATAAGCTTTAGGCAGGTTAGGATATCGATTTCCCTCGTCTTTTATTTCTCTTGTCTTTTCATTCACATCGCTCTCAACCACCGCGTGTGCCTGCGCGTGGGCCCGTCAGGCCCACCTGCAGAGGTTTGAATCACCTGTGGAGCAATTCATTAACCGGATTTCCCAAGATGGAGATGCGCTTTTACTTCCCTATCAGCGGCTGCTGCAGCTGCTCCTTGAAGATGTCTGTCCGAACCAACATGAGGTAGAAAATGGAAGCTCCTGTCAGCAGTTCAGCTTCCCTTGGCAATTTGGCATTCGATAGGGGGGGTCGTGCATTCACAGGCAGTGCAGTGCACTGTTCTGTGTAACTGGATGAACAGTAGTAAGAGTGTGAAGGCAGGCCTTGCACTGCGTACCCACGCTTCGTCTTCACTGCCCGTGCGTACCCTGTCCAGTACAGAAATCTTTCCCAATAAATAGAGAATGACAAGTTGCCACTCTATCCTACCTGTAAATGAATAACCAGTGCTGTGCACGCCACCAACCCAAACCCGGGCATGGCCATCTCGTGGCCTTCTTCAATGCCATGCATGCCAGTGCCGCAAATTATAAGCGGAGTTGCACGGCGTACTATCCATCTACCCCTGTTGCGGCCAGGGCCAGCGTGGCTGGGCCGGGCAGGGCTACGGCAACCCAGGTCTCATCTGTTCCGGGTAACCTCTAGTGTGGTACTGCTTGACCTGTGCAGTGTCACCACTCACCACACGCGCAAGGCACAGCTGAACGGACTGTAGTGTAGTGGTTCCCCTATATATTTAGGCCAACCAAGGAACTAACTGAATGGTCCCTGACCTGTTTTGTCCGTGTTGTGCATGCTAGGTCCGGCCACTGTAATGGCAGGCATGCTGGACCTTGACCTGGACCTGCTAATCTAATTGCTAACTGATACACATATAAAGCGTTTGATCGTAGTGGTAGCTCACCGTGCCTATGTCTCGAAGAACGCCGTAAGAGGAAGAGTGTCAAGAAATGCTGTTCATTCCAGGATTAGGACTCCGTAACTGAATCGGCACTTTAGGTTTCAGATTTATGCCTGTCCCTGTCGCCCGCCACACCGATGGGGATGGTTTGTTAGCTGAATTCAAACACTTTCCGTATCTGAACTTCGCTGACATTTCCTGTTTCACCAATCTTGCAGACAAGGTTGGAGCATTCTTCCTCGAGCAAGCGGAAGAGGATTGGGTCCGAAGAGCAGCAGCAACAAGCCAAGCCTCGAGCATCCGAGCGCAGCGCCGCCACGAACGGCTTCGTGCTGCCGGATCTGAACATTCCGGCGCAGGACATCACGGACGGATCAGCGGTGGCGGCTCCATGACGGCTGGCTCCGGGATCCGGGCCATTTCCGGTGGTGGTGCCTGAGTGCTAACCTCATAAGTTTATTAACCGTGTATAGGGGGAAAGCCGGCTAGAAGATGAACTGGTTTTACTACCTTGCCTGATAAGAAAGGTTCTCTTTTTTTAGTTTTGACTTGAGTTTCTGTACCCGTGGGGATTCTTCTGTATCAATGATGCAGAGAGGGGAGTTTATGTAGCTCTAGGTATAGTCCGTGTTGCTTGGTTCCTGTAAACAAAACGCAGTACATTAGGGAAGCTGTTGATATTGTTTCGTCCAATCTGGTGAGCGTTCAAGTGTGAGAGTTTCAGGTTGTGTGCTATGCTTTGTAGACACTGACATCATTACTGTAGGTCAGTAGCTCATCTGGCAACGACCAACCTCTCGTAGTCCCCACCATTCCCTGCGCAGGCAGGCAGTCAACCACAGCCTCAGATGCTGAGACTAGGCATATAGAACAGATCGATCGTGTTATATGTTCAGGTCAAATCTCATCACAAGCAAACAACTTGGAAAAAAAAGGCACCATCTACATCTCTCTCCTCCATACCATTGCCATTGCGACAAACACTGAAGTAAAACCACTTAACGAATGAAGCTTACTTGCATTACAGATATCCTAACAACGTAAGTCCTAAGTTTGACTGGAGTATCAGAAGATCGATCATGCACAGCAATATACCGCGTGTGATACTCCTGTTTGAGTCGACACGGTACCATAGCGATGGAGAGCACGGATGAGAGATTGTCAGAGTATGATAACAAACGATGTTCTTCAGCTACATGTAAGGTTGTGGCACACAATGCGGTACTTTAGCTCAGATCCGAGCATATTATACATAGATTCGGCATTCCTAAGACCTTGACTAGCTACAGATCAAGCCACATCACTTATGCAAAGGAAATAGAAGAATTTATTGATTTCTTTAAGATAAAGATGATCAATTCATCTCCGTACTATGTACAAGCCAACGTACAAGCTGTGTCAAATAGCAAGATCTTGACAGAGTTCATGAGAAGAAGATTGAAGATATCCAAGAACATGACATGAGGTTTTTCCTAAAACTATACGGGCAGATGATTTCAAGGCATGTTTCTACAAAAGCGACTCCATACGAACTTTGTAAGGACCACAATCCGTCTTACCATATAAGTGAATCAGACTGATTTGATACTAGCTGAGAAAAAATGGCTTGTTAGCATTGGATTTCAATAATTGATGATTGACAGTCGATGGGTGCTTGGCCGCTTGGAAGGACATATAGATAGACAAGTTGTCAGTAACCCCTACAATAAAAAGGTGAAGTTTGAGAGCTTCCAAGCTAGCGACCTAGTATAGAAAGTAATCGAGCCAACAAATTTTCATTTCTTTGTAAGTGTGTCCCAGTTCATTTGAAGCATGTGCAACTCTATGGTGAAAATATATTTTGATTTTGAAGGAAATATATTCCTATTCCGATGGACGTAACTCTCAAGTGGACACAATATTTTGAATTCCAATATTTGATTCTTAAGCAACAACATTAACAAGTCAGATTTTTTTTAAATCGAAGCAAATTGCCTTAACCATGGAAGGAAATTCACCCGCATATGGATATATAATTCATTGTGTTGAAAAACTATACTCCATCCGTTTTTATATATAAGGCCACAAACTCATATTCCAGGTACCAAGAAAACATAACCAAGTAATAAATATCATGATTAATTATGTGTGAGTGGGCTCCTGTTCCAGACAAATTAAGCATATTGCATGCAGTGCATTTTTTTCTATGGTTGCATGCAACTTTCACATTAATAAGCACCATCTATGTGGTAAAATTTTGATTAATTTCGCCCCGATTAGTATTAGTGGCCTTACATATTGGCAAAATCTATTTTTGATAGTGGCCTTACATATAAAAACGGAGAGAGTATTTTCACTTCAAAGAAATTCTTTTAGACATTTGGTTGTATGGGAATTAAACATAATCACACTGAAATCAAAATTTTCTTGATAAAGATATAAATTCTCTACCGGTCAAACATATTAAGCTAGAGTTTTTTTAAATATAAACATCACATTTTGTTTAAAATAAATAGTATGGTTTGGTCAAAAATTGCTCACAATTATCTTCAAAAAATAAATCTAACATAAATTAGAAGAGTAGTTATGAGTGCAAATTTAATCATGGAAAAACATTAATGTGCCAATTTAACGTTGGCTCATATAATATACATTGTGTGGTGTTTGCGCCATGAAGCTAGTGAGATAGTTTTTTTTTTGAAACTGGCTTGCATATATACTCCCTCCGTTCTGATTAAGTCTACATTCTAGGAAAAAATGAGACAAATTAGTAGTGCATTTATTAGTACTACATAGATATTTGAACAACCACTCCAAGCTACATTGAAAATAACAACATCCAATAAAAAGAGTAAAACCACCTCGTTTTCAGTGTTGTTGTTGACTAAAAGCTAGAATGTAGAGTATTTCAGAACAAATTTTGGGGCTAGAATGTAGACTATTTCAGAACGGAGGGAGTAATTAAACCGAAGTAGTTTGATTACATTCACGCTCGATCAGTCCAGCCACACAGGGAGGAGCTGAATCCATTAACACACACTCAGGCTCATACTTTCCTAGTCTAGCCAACTCATGAGCTACAGAATTGCAGTTACGATGCACTTTAGCAAACTGACATCCCGGACAGAAGCTAAGCAGTTCCTGCATGTCTCTCACCAAATCTGCAATTACTGATTTATCTGAAGTTTTATTCTGTAAAGCCTTGACAATAGCAGACCATAGCAGCGCAATCATTCTCGATAATGACAGGGCTAACACAAAACGGAAGGATAGCTTTAATACTATATAGACCAGCATTAGCTTCAGCCACTTCAGCAGACGGGCAGTAGTCTAAACGCCCCCAGGCGGAAAGAATAACATGACCAACCTCATCCCTAAGGATAGCTCCCCAAGATCCTTTGTTTGAGCTCTCAACAAATCCAGCATCGAAATTAAGTTTACACCATCCAGTCGATGGTTTGGTCCAAATTACCTGTTGCACAGGACATTTACCTTCGAGTTCAGTACTAGGACTAAACATAGGCTGCTTGCCTTTTGGATCAGCCAGCGTCTCAATCTCTCTAGTGTCCAGTGTGGAGCAAAGATAAGATTGTAGGAAATTTGAGGACTGCTCAATCCCGCATTTGCCATCTCCAAAGATCACATTGTTCCGCAGGTGCCAGGTTCGCCACCAAAGAAGAAGAAGCTTGGCTCTCATGACTCATGTCCTCATCAATTTGGTTAAGTAAGATAAGCACCCAGTACTTCCCTGTAAATTTGAAGGCATCCTCTTGAGGAAGATCCCAAACTTCCCTCAACCTCTACCTTAACGATCTGGCTTTTGTGCAAGATACCATGACATGGAAACAGTCTTCAGGTTCAGTACCACAAATAGAACATGTCGGCAGCAAGTCCATTTTCCTTCTACACCTATGTGCTTGGACACCTTGGGAATTAGTTGCAAGTTTCCATCCAAATGTTCTAACTTTGGGTTGAACTTTGGCTCCCCATATCAGTTTCCAGAGATCACGTTCACCAGCTTGTTTATTACTTGAGCCCTATCCCCTGTTCATTTCTTGGAGCTCAAGTGCCAATCTGTATGCGCTCTTTACTGAGAACATGCCATTCTTCTCGTAATGCCAAGCGACGTAGTCCTCCCCAGTTAAAGTAGGGATTTTGATTTGGAGAATATGCTCCGCAACAACATCATGGAACAAATTTCTGACTAGTTGTTCATCCCAAGTCTTTGTCTCTTGAACAATAAGATCAGAGACCCATCTCTTTCTCGACCGCGTGGCATTACCAATGACTTTTAAATTGCCTCTTGGCAACCAGTTGTCGCGCCAGATTCTAATCTTTTCACCAGTATTGATACGCCAAATCATTCCTTTTTTGAGAAGTTCAAGCCCATGAGAAGTTCAAGCCAGCACGTAGAGGTGTTTTTAATGAATGTCGTGTCAATAAGGTCTCCTGATGGATAGTATCTTGCCTTGAGTAATCTAGCACACAGACTGCTAGGAAACTCGATAAGTCTCCATGCTTGTTTCGCAAGAAGTGCTTGATTAAATAGACGGAGGTCTCGGAAGCCAATACCGCCTTTGCACTTTGGTTTGGTCATTTTTTTCCCAAGACATCTAGTGGACTTTTCTGCGATCTTCTTCGTCACCCCACCAAAAACTCCTTATGATTTGTTCTAGTTCATCACAAAGTCCGGCAGGAAATTTGAACACACTCATGGGTGGTAATGGCTTGTGCCACATATTTAACAAGGGTTTCTTTGGCTGCACTGGACATGTAACACCAGTCCGAGCATTTCTTCCACAGTCTTTCTTTGTTTATATTAAACCTTTTTACCTCTTTCGAATCACATCTCATTTCTGATAATGGTAAAACTTACGATTATAATTGGCAAACAAAAATAAAATAACAATGCAGCTTCAAACCAAAAAAATGTTGTTATTATGTAATTTTAGTGTGACCATGTTAAATCCTGTTACATTAAATTACGGCACATACTGTCAGAAAAGTGACCCCAGTTGCTTCATTTTCGAGACATGCTTACTTCAAAATTCTTTGGCTAAACCTAGATCTATGGATGATGGGGGAAAACGATACCTTAGATGAATTGCACATAGATATATCTGTTTGTGTGTATTATAGTTTCATTCATTATTATGGAAGAAGGCTAAAAAGTTGGTACATGTTTCTAGAGTGCATGATCCTCTATTTGAGGTGTAAACAAATATATGTGCTAAATATCCATTTACATAAATAGAACTTTATAGAATATACAAAATACCATTAGGCACTTGATCTAGAATGTTGCATCACTCGTTTATTGATTGTTTCATTGTCAAATATGTCTTGTCCTAGCTCGCATGAAATGTGTAGTTTAAACTTTGTCTTGAAACATCATTATTGAACTCAAATCACATAAAATGCGTCTAGTTTTTTTTTGCTCTACCGTATGCATGAAGATGTTTGCCTTGTACTTGGAAAATGGGTACCACTTGTCATCGATACGCACAGAACTTATCCATAATGTTTTGATGATTTGGTTTGTACTCCCTCAGTTCACTATTATAAGATGTTCTAGTTTTTTTTAAATGCATGTATCTAGATGCGTTCAGTACTTCAGTGTATAGGTTCACTCATTTTGGTCCTTATCTAATCCACATTGAAATATGTAAAATATCTTATAACAGTGAACGGAGGGAGTATTCTGGTTTCGAATGTGCAATTCAACCAGAAAAGTAATATAAATTTGCATCCACTGCTTAACTCAACAAACATAATACCGAATTTTGAATTATCCATATTATTCAGAAAATTGTATAAATATAAACAACCCTTCTTTATTTATTCACCCTATCATGGTAGATTAAATTATTGTCAATATGTGCAAATTTGGCCCGACAAATAAGAGACCTTCATAAATGTCCTTATTGTCTTGTCCTGGGTCAGCCTTGCACCGGTGAAATGACATGTTAGCGGAAGCTCTAAGCTGGTTTTGATGTAAATGACATATGATAAGGGACTTGCCCGTCACCACAGTAGAATAGTGTGGGGACGTGACACTTCGCGAAATGACATTAAAATTGTGAAACGAGATGCAAAATGCAGATGCTCATTTAACAGCTACGAACGCCCAATTTGTATCTGGTCAAACTTTGTAACTTTCTTGCTTCGGGTTTTCAGCACGGAAGTAACGTTGCTTCTGAATGAACGAAAAGCTTTTCTTGCTTCGGGTTTTCAGCACAGAGTTTCTGACTTTGCCGCAACAAATGCTCTGTGAAGGTATGTGTCCATTTCCGCAGACACAATCTCCCGTACTGAAATGGCTATTGTGTTGCCAAACCTCAATCCTTCTATTTCTGTACCCTCGCACCTTCCGAACATGATTCTCGGCTTGGACTCTTCTGCCAAATGCACTCCCCATAGTTAGCAAAATCATTCGACAGTCAAACATAGGCATTGTCGCTGCTTGCAGCAGATGAGCTCCTGACATAAGTCATGCAGTTTCAGATGGGCTTCTGCTAGCAACAGCCTCCCATGGCGATTCATCGGTTACGGGTTCCATGTTGTATTAAAAGCATAGCGCCAGGTAATTCAAGACGAGTTCCCGATAGAAACAGCCACCCCTGATCCGCTGGTTACAGGTAAACCGCCAACCGGATGGAATAATAGGATACGTGACCAGGAAACCGTGACTTCCAACTTACACACGCCAAGACCAAGCATACAACAGCTACGACCTGCATCGAAAGGCACAAAGGATGCCTTACCCTCTGCCAGAACCTGGCCATGGTCGCCACCACCTCGACGCATAATGCCACGAACAATCAACTGCCCATAACTCTCAACAGACACAACACGCCGCGACAGCTCAACTGTTCCGTCAGCGGCAGAAACAGGCACCTTCTCTTCTCCTGAGTCAAGCAGCAAGACTTCCATGTGATCCAAACTGCCAATACAGGCGGTAATCTTGCATCGGAGCCCTTCTGGCCATGACCCCTCGACAATCTGCATGGCGATGGTGGCCTCAACAGAGGATGCGACTAGGCCAGATGTGAACTCCAGTGTGCTAAGTTTGCTGGCGTAGAGAATGCTGCTCATGCAGGAACGGTGTCTGCACTCTCCAACATCCACGCACAAATTCATCTTTTCGCAGCATTCGAAGCGCTCGAATAGAAGGCTTAGATCGGTGTCCTCAGATTCTGTGGTTCCCTTCACTTTCAGCACAGCCTCAACGTACACCTTGTCTCTATAGAAGACAGCACGGCTAGGACCTGTCAGTACTAAACATGGATCCTGCATACAACACAACTAGTTAAGATGACAACTGAAACGGCATAGATTACACTCAAATTCAGTCTTTTCAGCAAACAAATAGAAAACACTCTAACATAGAAAATGAGCTTGATTGTCATATATTCTTATATGTGATGTGGTATCCACGTTAGTTGCTTATATGCCATAACATTTTACGATACAAAACTTAGTATTCCTTCAGTTTTATGGTTCACCATCATATTTAAGATATAAACTTATTTATATGCCTTTTTATTTATTACGGCAAGATGATTATTTTCCATGTGTGTCCATGGTCCATCATATGATCAACTTATATAACATAATATCCTAAAATTGTTTGGTTTTAAATAAATAGAGTTAGCTACAGTGCTCTAGAATAAACAATACATGTGGAAATTTAACAGTTTGGAAGTATGGTATTTTTCAAAAAGCAATAGAGTTGGGTTGTCACTTGCCAGGTATAACAAAGATTATACCAATGGTATGTACAACAACAAAGATTATACCAATAGAATTTGCTTCTATGTGCATACCAATAACAGAAATTATACATATGGTATGTACAACAGAGAAGATTGCATAAAACTGAACGGCAAAGGAGCACACAGATTACCTGTTGAGTGAGGGTTTGGCAGTTGTCCCTCGTGCGGCTGAAGATAATGTTGCGACTGTAGTCCAGTTTGTCGCGCACGGCAACCATACCGTAAACATCAAGGGGCAACTGTAGGCCCTCTAATCCTGCTACCTTGACGGTGAAGATCTGCAAAGTCCTCCAAGTACAGGTGTGATCACGCATAGGGTCGTCCGTGAAACACATGGCGGGGATACGCGCTGCAGGATAATTCTATTTAGTTAGAAGATTATAGATAAACCTACTACAGAATTATGTTCCAGTTATAATCCTAATGATAAATCGTTGAAACATTGAGGGAATATCACATTGACGTATGTACTACCTGCATAGAAGTACAGAACAACGGTGAAACTTACAAAAACAGGGAGGAACATCAATCAATCGTTTAGATAACCCTTACTGTTGTCCTCGAAGGCGAAGCCAGAGAAGCCGGTCTCCCTTGCCAGTTTCATTTCCAAGTGCTGGCGTTCGAAGTCATAATCCAACTGCCACTTGTCTTTGCTGGGATCTTCCGGCGGCGGTGGCGGCGCCTGGGCCCTCTCAGCTTCCTTCGTTAGGCGGTCCGCCTCCCGCTGGACTCGGTCCACCTCCTCCTTCTTCCTCGCCCACTCCTTCTCTTGCTGCAGGAGCGCCGCCCGCTCCTCCTTCGTGAGCTCCTCCAGTACGATCGGCGGCGCGTCGGGGTTCTCCTTGTTCAGCCTCGCAACTCCGCGCTTCAGCCTCAGCTCGTCGACCCGATCGAACGAACGCATCACCCGCGAGATATCCGGCTTCCTCGTCCGCACCACCCCCGCCGCCTTCTTCCTCCCTGCCTCCTGCGCATCGGCCTCGCATTCTCTCTTCGTCGTCGCCGCAACCGCAACCGCCGCCGCCTCCGACCCCATCTCCATCACATTGCCAAGGTTCCACCGGAGAGAGCGAGAGGGAGTTGTGGGAGGGGAATTCAGGCCCAAATCCAGCCGGGGGATAATGACCCTAACTGGGCCAAGCTCATACGAACTGTGATAATGTATAACTCGGCTTCTCGGCCCAGCCAACGTCCGTGGTGATAACGAATTGGGCCCCATAGTTTGTAATGCACGGTGTTTTTTTTTTCTGGAAAACTTTTTGAGATTTTTTTCTAGGAAACCTATTGTTCTCCTTAGAAGCAGTCGAGTACCCAAAACATTCTAAAAAAACATAATAATACCATAGTCACCACATGTATCACATTTATTTGTGTGTCAAATTAAAATTTTATCGGTCCCTTTTGCTTTCGTATAAAGGTGGTCCAACCACAGAACAGTTCAACTCTCCGGTGGGCACCGCTAATGGGAAAACAAATGTCGTACCGAACTAAACACACATACTTAGTCTGTTTTCTTGCTATTTGGTTTTTACTCTGAGTTTTGTTTGTGTATACTTTGATGTTCTGTTGTTCATTGTATTTCTTCTGGTCAACGGCCGAATATATGGGAGGACCTATCGCTCCCAAGCGTGCGGGACTGGGACGCACGTAGTGCCTCCCTCGTGCGCGTCCATGTTCGGTCGGTCCAGCCGTCCAGGAAATGGGTCATTGTGCATTTTTTCCTTTTCATATTATTCTTATTTTCTTTAAATAAATTCCAGATATGAAACCTTTTAGATTAAGTAAAATGCACCAGGGGTCCTAAAAGTATCTGCAAGGTGTCAATTGAGTCCCGAATGTATGAAAATGCACATTTAAGACGTAGAACTTTCTAAAGTGTGTCCTCAGAGGTCCTAACCTCGTCGGACTAGCTCTAACTATTGGAAATCTTGCAATAACCCCCTCCATCTATAAAACTTATGAGGAATCAGGCATTTTTTCTTCCTCTTCCCCTTCCCCTAGTGAAAATTAGGAACAACTACAGTCATCATCAAAATATCAGTATCTCTCTCAATTATGCGCAATCCATCACTGAAACGCGTCCCTGGAAGCAACCTGCTTCCAGTAAACATGCACTCTTTCACTATCATACCCAAGCTGCCTCACGAATTCATGTAACCACAATGTCATTGCATATTCGACGGTACCACTTCTTATAGTTGCAAACCATCGAACTTCTTATATAGTTGTCGGGAAATTTAAACCCAGACGGGCCCGAGTTTTACGAACTCATTGATGTCTACGGGTGCTTCTATTCTTGTAGACAGTGTTGGGCCTCCAAGAGCAGAGGTTTGTAAAACAGCAGCAAGTTTCCCTTAAGTGGATCACCCAAGGTTTATCGAACTCAGGGAGGAAGAGGTCAAAGATATCCCTCTCAAGCAACCCTGCAATCACGATACAAGAAGTCTCTTGTGTCCCCAACACACCTAATACACTTGTCAGATGTATAGGTGCACTAGTTCGGCGAAGAGATAGTGAAATACAAGTAGTATGGATGTGTATGAGTGGTAATAGAAATCTGAATAAAATATGGCAGCGAGTAAACATGCAACAGAACAGTAAATAAACGGAGATTCGATGTTTGGAAACAAGGCCTAGGGATCATACTTTCACTAGTGGACACTCTCAACATTGATCACATAATAAAACCACTCTACACTCTCTTGTTGGATGACAAACACCATTAATTGTGTAGGGCTACAAGAGCACCTCAATGCCGGAGTTAACAAGCTCCACAACATTCGATGTTCATATTTAAATAACCTTAGAGTGCATAATAGATCATTGCAATTATACCAAGTACTAACATAGCATGCACACTGTCACCATCACACTATGAAAGGAGGAATAGATCACATCAATACTATCATAGTAATAGTTAACTCCATAATCTACAAGAGATTACAATCATAACCTACGCCAAGAACTACATGATGCATACACACTGTCACCATTACATCATGAAGGAGGAATAGAGTACTTTAATAACATCACCAGAGTAACACATAGATGAATAGTGATACAAAGCTCATATGAATCTCAATCATGTAAGGCAGCTCATGAGATCATTGTATTGAAGTACATAGGAGAGAGATTAACCACATAGCTACCGGTACAGCCCTTAGCCTCGATGGAGAACTACTCCCTCCTCATGGGAGACAGCAGCGGTGATGAAGATGGCGGTGGTGTCGATGGAGATGCCTTCCGGGGGCACTTCCCCGTCCCGGCGGTGTGCCGGAACAGAGACTCCTGTCCCCCAGATCTTGGCTTCGCGATGGCGGCGGCTCTGGAAGGTTTCTCATACCGTGGCTTTTCCGTCTCGAAGATTTAGGTCAGGGGGCTTCTTATAGGTGAAGAGGCGGAGTCGGAAGGGGTCTGGGGCCACCAGACAGTAGGGGGCGCGCCTGGCTCCTTGGCCGCGCCGCCCACACGTGTGGGGCCACCAGGGCTCCCCTCTGGTGCCTCTCCGGTGTTCTGGAAGCTTCGTGCAATTATAAGATGCTGGGCGTTGATTTCGTCCAATTCCGAGAATATTTCCTTACTAGGATTTCTGAAACCAAAAACAGCAGAAAACAGGAACTGGCACTTCGGCATCTCGTCAATAGGTTAGTTCCGGAAAACACATCAAAACGATATAAAGTGTGAACAAAACATGTAGGTATTATCATAAAACTAGCATGGAAGATAAGAAATTATAGATACGTTTGAGACGTATCAAGCATCCCCAAGCTTAGTTCCTACTCGCCCTCGAGTAGGTAAACGATAACAAGGATAATTTCTGAAGTGACATGCTACCAACATGATCTTGATCAATACTATTGTAAAACATATGAGATGAATGCAGCGATTCGAAGCAATGATGAAGACAATGAGTAAACAACTGAATCATATAACAGAGACTTTTCATGAATAGTACTTTCAAGACAAGCATCAATAAATCTTGCACAAGAGTTAGCTCATAAAGCAATAGATTCAAAGTAGAAGGCAATGAAACAACACAAAGGAAGATATAAGTTTCAGCAATTGCTTTCAACTTGTAACATGTATATCTCATGGATAGTTGTCAACATAAAGCAATATAACAAGTGCAATAGGTAAACATGTAAGAATCAATGCACACAGTTGACAAAAGTGTTTGCTTCTAAGATAGAAAGAAGTAGGTAAACTGACTCAACAATAAAGTAGAAGATAGGCCCTTCGCAGAGGGAAGCAGGGATTAAATCATGTGCTAGAGCTTTTTAAGTTTTGAAATCATATAGAGAGTATAAAAGTAAAGTTTTGAGAGGTGTTTGTTGTTGTCAACGAATGGTAGCGGGTACTCTAACTACCTCGTCAACCAGACTTTCAAGAGCGGCTCCCATGAAGGATGTTATCTCTACCAGCAAGGTAGATCATCCCTCTTCTCTTTGTTTACACATGTACTTTAGTTTAGTTTATATTTTTATTTTTTTTAGATGACACTCCTCCCAACCTTTGCTTTCTCAAGCCATGGCTAACCGAATCCTCGGGTGCCTTCCAACAATCACATACCATGAAGGAGTGTCTATTTGCAAAATTAAGTTGCTTACTGATAGATCAGGGCAAAACATGTGAAGAGAATTATTAATGCAAGTTGTAATTAATTGGGGCTGGGAACCCCATTGCCAGCTCTTTTTGCAAAATTATTGGATAAGCGGATGAAGCCACTAGTCCATTGTGAAAGTCTGTCAGAAGTAAATGACAAGGTTGAAAGATAAACACCACATACTTTCTCATGAGCTATAAAACATTGACACAAATAAGAGATAATAGCTTTTGAATTGTTTAAAGGTAGCACATGAAGTATTTGCTTGGAATGGCAGAGAAATACCATGTAGTAGGTAGGTATGGTGGACACAAATGGCATAGTTTTTGGCTCAAGGATTTGGATGCACGAGAAGAATTCCTCTCAATACAAGGCTAGGCTAGCAAGGTTGTTTGAAGCAAACTCAAGTATAAAACGGTGCAGCAAGACTCACATATGAACATATTGTAAGCATTATAAGACTTTACATTGTCTTCCTTGTTGTTCAAACACCTCAACCAGAAAATATCTAGACTCTAGAGAACAATCATGCAAACCAAATTTTAACAAGCTCTATGTAGTTCTTCATTAATGGGTACAAAGTACATGATGCAAGAGCTTAAACATGATCCATATGAGCACAACAATTGCCAAGTATCAAATTATTCAAGACATTATACCAATTACCACATGAAGCATTTCATGTTTCCAACCAAATAGCAATTAACGAAGCGGTTTTCAACTCCGCCATGAACATTAAAGATAGAACTAAGAACATCAGTGTTCATATGAAAAAGCGGAGCGTGTCTCTCTCCCACACAAGCATGAATTTATTCAAACATAAACAAAAATAAAAACAAACAGACGCTCCAAGTAAAGCACATAAGATGTGACCGAATAAAAATATAGTTTCAAGAGAAGAAACCTGATAAATTGTTGATGAAGAAGGGGATGCCTTGGGCATCCCCAAGATTAGATGCTTGAGTCTTCTTGAATTATGCAGGGATGAACCACGGGGGCATCCCCAAGCTTAGACTTTTCACTCTTCTTGATCATAGTATATCATCCTCCTCTCTTGACCCTTGAAAACTTCCTCCACACCAAACTCAAAACAAACTCATTAGAGGGTTAGTGCATAATAAAAATTTCACATGTTCAGAGGTGACACAATCATTCTTAACACTTCTGGACATTGCCCAAAGCTACTGGAAGTCAATGGAACAAAGAAATCCATCCAACACAGCAAAAGAGGCAATGCGAAATAAAAGGCAGAATCTGTCAAAACAGAACAGTCCATAAAGACGAATTTTTTTAGAGGCACTGGACTTGCTCAGATGAAAATGCTCAAATTGAATGAAAGTTGCGTACATATCTGAGGATCACGCACGTAAATTGGAAGATTTTTCTGAGTTACCTACAGAGAGCCCTGCCCAAATTCGTGACAGATAGAAATCTGTTTCTGCGCAGAAATCCAAATCTAGTATCAACCTTCTAATAGAGACTTCACTTGGCACAATGATACGTCTCCGACGTATCGATAATTTCTTGTGTTCCATGCCGCATTATTGATAATATCTACATGTTTTATGCACACTTTATGTCATATTCGTGCATTTTCTGGAACTAACCTATTAACAAGATGCCGAAGTGCCGATTCTTTGTTCTGCTGTTTTTGGTTTCAGAAATCCTAGTAACGAAATATTCTCGGAATCGGACGAAATCAACGCCCAGGTTCCTATTTTGCCCGGAAGCATCCAGAACACACGAGAACCGCCAGAGAGGGGGCACTGGGCCCCCAGACCATAGGCCCGCGCGGCCCAGGCCCTGGCCGCGCCGCCCTATAGTGTCGGCGCCCCTTCGACCTTCTGACGCCGCCTCTTCGCCTATATAAAGCCCCTCGACCTAAAACCTCGATACGGAAAAGCCACGGTACGAGAAACCTTCCAGAGCCGCCGCCATCGCGAAGCCAAGATCTGGGGGACAGGAGTCTCTGTTCCGGCACGCCGCCGGGACGGGGAAGTGCCCCCGGAAGGCTTCTCCATCAACACCACCGCCATCTTCATCAACGCTGTTGTCTCCCATGAGGAGGGAGTAGTTCTCCATCGAGGCTCGGGGCTGTACCGGTAGCTATGTGGTTCATCTCTCTCCTATGTACTTCAATACAATAATCTCATGAGCTGCCTTACATGATTGAGATTCATATGATGATGCTTGTAATCTAGATGTCGTTATGCTAGTCAAGTGAATTTTACTTATGTGATCTCCGGAGACTCCTTGTCCCACGTGTGTAAAGGTGACAGTGTGTGCACCGTGTGGGTCTCTTAGGCTATATTTCACAGAATACTTATTCACTGTTATGAATGGCATAGTGAAGTGCTTATTTATATCCCTTTATGATTGCAATGTGTTTTGTATCACAATTTATCTGCATGCTACTCTAGTGATGTTATTAAAGTAGTTTTATTCCTCCTGCACGGTATAATGGTGACAGTGTGTGCATCCGTGTTAGTACTTGGCGTAGGCTATGATTATGATCTCTTGTAGATTATGAAGTTAACTATTGCTATGATGGTATTGATGTGATCTATTCCTCCTACATAGTGTGAAGGTGACAGTGTGCATGCTATGTTAGTACTTGGTTTAGTCGTGTTGATCTTTCGTGCACTCTAAGGTTATTTAAATATGAACATTGAATTGTGGAGCTTGTTAACTCCGGCATTGAGGGTTCGTGTAATCCTACGCAATGTGTTCATCATCCAACAAGAGAGTGTAGAGTATGCATTTATCTATTCTGTTATGTGATCAAAGTTGAGAGTGTCCACTACTGAAAGTATGATCCCTAGGCCTTGTTCCTAAATACTGCTATCGCTGCTTGATTACTGTTTTACTGCGTTACTACTGCTGCGTTACTACTGCTTGTTTACTGTCCTGGGCAAAGCACTTTTCTGGTGCCGTTGCTACTTATTCATACCACCTGTATTTCACTATCTCTTCGCCGAACTAGTGCACCTATTAGGTGTGTTGGGGACACAAGAGACTTCTTGCTTTGTGGTTGCAGGGTTGCATGAGAGGGGTATCTCTGACCTCTTCCTCCCTGAGTTCGATAAACCTTGGGTGATCCACTTAAGGGAAACTTGCTGCTGTCCTACAAACCTCTGCTCTTGGAGGCCCAACACTGTCTACAGGAAAAGGAGGGGGGCGTAGACATCAAGCTATTTTCTGGCGCCGTTGCCGGGGAGGAAAGGTAAAAGGTACTCACACTCCGGATCTCGGCTACTAAGCTATTTTCCGGTGCCGTTGTAAGTACTCGAAGCTATTTCCTTTAGATCCTGCAATTGCAACTTTTTGTTTCTTGTTTACACTAGTTTGGCATAATGGACAAAAATGAGCTTCTTATTCTATTTCCTGATTTAAGACATGGATGGTTTGATGCGAAAATTAAAAAACCTATGGAACATATTAGTATGAACGCTTTGAACACCATTGTTGCTAATGCTATGGAAAATTCTAAGCTTGGGGAAGCTGGCTTTGATGAGCATGATATTTTTAGTCCCCCAAGCATTGAGGAGAAAATTTACTTTGATGATACTTTGCCTCCTATATTTGATGATGAGAATAATAATGATAGCTACTTTGTTGAATTTGCTCCCACTACAACTAATAAAATTGATTATGCTTATGTGGAGAGTAATGATACTTTTATGCATGTGAATAAGAATGATTTATGTGATACTTATATTGTTGAGTTTGTTCATGATGCCTCTGAAAGTTATTATGAGAGAGGGAAACATGGTTATATGCATCTTAATAATATTAAGTTTCCCCTCTTTATGTTGAGAATCTTGAAGTTACTCGTGTTTTATCCTCTTATGCTTGTCACTTTGTTCTTCATGAATTCATTTGTGTACAAGATTCCTTTTCATAGGAAGCATGTTAGGCTTAAATTTGTTTTGAACTTGCTTCTTGATGCTCTCTTTTGCTTCAACTACTATTTCTTGCGAGTGCATCATTAAAACTGCTGAGCCCATCTTAACGGCTATAAAGAAAGAACTTCTTGGGAGATAACCCATGTGTTATTTTGCTACAGTACTTTGTTTTATATTTGTGTCTTGGAAGTTGTTTACTACTGTAGCAACCTCTCCTTATCTTAGTTTTGTGTTTTGTTGTGCCAAGTAAAGTGGTTGATAGTAAGGTTCATACTAGATTTGGATTACTGCGCAGAAACGGATTTCTTTGCTGTCACGAATCTGGGAAAAATTCTCTGTAGGTAACTCAGACAATTATACCAATTTACGTGAGTGATCCTCAGATATGTACGCAACTTTCATTCAATTTGAGCATTTTCATTTGAGCAAGTCTGGTGCCCTTTTAAAATTCGTCTTTACGGACTGTTCTGTTTTGACAGATTCTGCCTTTTATTTCGCATTGCCTCTTTTGCTATTTGGGATGGATTTCTTTGTTCCATTAACTTCCAGTAGCTTTGGGCAATGTCCAGAAGTGTTAAGAATGATTGTGTCACCTCTGAACATGTGAGTTTTTGATTATGCACTAACCCTCTAATGAGTTTGTTTCAAGTTTGGTGTGGAGGAAGTTTTCAAGGGTCAAGAGAGGAGGATGATATATTATGATCAAGGAGAGTGAAAGCTCTAAGCTTGGGGATGCCCCGGTGGTTCACCCCTGCATATTCTAAGAAGACTCAAGCGTCTAAGCTTGGGGATGCCCAATGCATCCCCTTCTTCATCGACAACATTATCAGGTTCCTCCCCTGAAACTATATTTTTATTCGGTCACATCTTATGTGCTTTACTTGGAGCGTCGGTTTGTTTTTGTTTTTGTTTTGTTTGAATAAATGCCTGTATGGGAGAGAGACACGCTCCACTGTTGCATATGGACAAGTATGTCCTTAGGCTTTACTCATAGTATTCATGGCGAAGTTTCTTCTTCGTTAAATTGTTATATGGTTGGAATTGGAAAATGATACATGTAGTAATTGCTAAAATGTCTTGGATAATGTGATACTTGGCAATTGTTGTGCTCATGTTTAAGCTCTTGCATCATATACTTTGCACCCATTAATGAAGAAACACCTAGAGCTTGCTAATTTGGTTTGCATATTTGGTCTCTCTAAAGTCTAGATAATATCTAGTATTGAGTTTTGAACAACAAGGAAGACGGTGTAGAGTCTTATAATGTTTACAATATGTCTTTTATGTGAGTTTTGCTGCACCGTTCATCCTTGTGTTTGTTTCAAATAACCTTGCTAGCCTAAACCTTGTATCGAGAGGGAATACTTCTCATGCATCCAAAATCCTTGAGCCAACCACTATGCCATTTGTGTCCACCATACCTACCTACTACATGGTATTTCTCCGCCATTCCAAAGTAAATTGCTTGAGTGCTACCTTTAAATTTCCGTCATTCACCTTTGCAATATATAGCTCATGGGACAAATAGCTTAAAAACTATTGTGGTATTGAATATGTACTTATGCACTTTATCTCTTATTAAGTTGCTTGTTGTGCGATAACCATGTTTCTGGGGACGCCATCAACTATTCTTTGTTGAATATCATGTGAGTTGCTATGCATGTCCGTCTTGTCTGAAGTAAGAGAGATCTACCACCTTAATGGTTGGAGCATACATATTGTTAGAGAAGAACATTGGGCCGCTAACTAAAGCCATGATTCATGGTGGAAGTTTCAGTTTTGGACATATATCCTCAATCTCATATGAGAATAATAATTGTTGCCACATGCTTATGCATTAAAGAGGAGTCCATTATCTGTTGTCCATGTTGTCCCGGTATGGATGTCTAAGTTGAGAATAATCAAAAGCGAGAAATCCAAAATGCGAGCTTTCTCCTTAGACCTTTGTACAGGCGGCATGGAGGTACCCCATTGTGACACTTGGTTAAAACATGTGTATTGCGATGATCCGGTAGTCCAAGCTAATTAGGACAAGGTGCGGGCACTATTAGTATACTATGCATGAGGCTTGCAACTTGTAAGATATAATTTACATAACTCATATGCTTTATTACTACCGTTGACAAAATTGTTTCATGTTTTCAAAATAAAAGCTCTAGCACAAATATAGCAATCGATGCTTTCCTCGTTGAAGAACCTTTGTTTTACTTTTAATGTTGAGTCAGTTCACCTATTTCTCTCCACCTCAAGAAGCAAACACTTGTGTGAACTGTGCATTGATTCTTACATACTTGCATATTGCACTTATTATATTTCTCTATGTTGACGATTATCCATGAGATATACATGTTATAAGTTGAAAGCAACCGCTGAAACTTAATCTTCCTTTGTGTTGCTTCAATACTTTTACTTTGATTTATTGCTTTATGAGTTAACTCTTATGCAAGACTTATTGATGCTTGTCTTGAAGTGCTATTCATGAAAAGTCTTTGCTTTATGATTCACTTGTTTACTCATGTCATTACCATTGTTTTGATCGCTGCATTCATTACATATGTTTACAAATAGTATGATCAAGGTTATGATGGCATGTCACTCCAGAAATTATCTTTGTTATCGTTTTACCTGCTCGGGACGAGCAGAACTAAGCTTGGGGATGCTGATACGTCTCCGACGTATCGATAATTTCTTGTGTTCCAAGCCGCATTATTGATAATATCTACATGTTTTATGCACACTTTATGTCATATTCGTGCATTTTCTGGAAATAACCTATTAACAAGATGCCGAAGTGCCGATTCTTTGTTTCATGCTGTTTTTGGTTTCAGAAATCCTAGTAACGAAATATTCTCGGAATCGGACGAAATCAACGCCCAGGTTCCTATTTTGCCCGGAAGCATCCAGAACACACGAGAACCGCCAGAGAGGGGGCACTGGGCCCCCAGACCATAGGCCGGCGCGGCCCAGGCCCTGGCCGCGCCGCCCTATAGTGTCGGCGCCCCTTCGACCTTCTGACGCCGCCTCTTCGCCTATATAAAGCCCCTCGACCTAAAACCTTGATACGGAAAAGCCACGGTACGAGAAACCTTCCAGAGCCGCCGCCATCGCGAAGCCAAGATCTGGGGGACAGGAGTCTCTGTTCCGGCACGCCGCCGGGACGGGGAAGTGCCCCCGGAAGGCTTCTCCATCAACACCACCGCCATCTTCATCAACGCTGCTGTCTCCCATGAGGAGGGAGTAGTTCTCCATCGAGGCTCGGGGCTGTACCGGTAGCTATGTGGTTCATCTCTCTCCTATGTACTTCAATACAATAATCTCATGAGCTGCCTTACATGATTGAGATTCATATGATGATGCTTGTAATCTAGATGTCGTTATGCTAGTCAAGTGAATTTTACTTATGTGATCTCCGGAGACTCCTTGTCCCACGTGTGTAAAGGTGACAGTGTGCACCGTGTGGGTCTCTTAGGCTATATTTCACCGAATACTTATTCACTGTTATGAATGGCATAGTGAAGTGCTTATTTATATCCCTTTATGATTGCAATGTGTTTTGTATCACAATTTATCTGCATGCTACTCTAGTGATGTTATTAAAGTAGTTTTATTCCTCCTGCACGGTGTAATGGTGACAGTGTGTGCATCCGTGTTAGTACTTGGCGTAGGCTATGATTATGATCTCTTGTAGATTATGAAGTTAACTATTGCTATGATGGTATTGATGTGATCTATTCCTCCTACATAGTGTGAAGGTGACAGTGTGCATGCTATGTTAGTACTTGGTTTAGTCGTGTTGATCTTTCGTGCACTCTAAGGTTATTTAAATATGAACATTGAATTGTGGAGCTTGTTAACTCCGGCATTGAGGGTTCGTGTAATCCTACGCAATGTGTTCATCATCCAACAAGAGAGTATAGAGTATGCATTTATCTATTCTGTTATGTGATCAAAGTTGAGAGTGTCCACTAGTGAAAGTATGATCCCTAGGCCTTGTTCCTAAATACTGCTATCGCTGCTTGATTACTGTTTTACTGCGTTACTACTGCTGCGTTACTACTGCTTGTTTACTGTCCTGAACAAAGCACTTTTCTGGTGCCGTTGCTACTTATTCATACCACCTGTATTTCACTATCTCTTTGCCGAACTAGTGCACCTATTAGGTGTGTTGGGGACACAAGAGACTTCTTGCTTTGTGGTTGCAGGGTTGCATGAGAGGGATATCTTTGACCTCTTCCTCCCTGAGTTCGATAAACCTTGGGTGATCCACTTAAGGGAAACTTGCTGATGTCCTACAAACCTCTGCTCTTGGAGGCCCAACACTGTCTACAGTAAAAGGAGGGGGGCGTAGACATCACACAACAATGCAATAAAATAAGATAAGGAGAGGTTGCTACAGTAGTAACAACTTCCAAGACACAACAAAACAGTAGCAAAATAAAGACATGGGTTATCTCCCAAGAAGTTCTTTCTTTATAGCCATTAAGATGGGCTCAGCAATTTTAATGATGCACTCCCAAGAAATAAGAGTTGAAGTAAAAGAGAGCATCAAGAAGAAAATTCAAAACAAATTTAAGCCTAACCCACTTCCTATGAAAAGGAATCTTGTAAATAAACAAGTCATGTAGGCATAATGCAACAAGCATAGAAAGATAAAGCAAGTGTAACTTCAAAAATTTCAGCATATAGAGAGGTGTTTTAGTAACATGAAAATTTCTACAACCATATTTTCCTCTCTCATAATAACTTTCAGTAGCATCATGAACAAATTCAACAATATAACTATCACATGAAACATTCTTATCATGAGCTATATGCATAAAATTATTACTCTCCACATAAGCATAATCAATTTTATTAGTTGTAGTGGGAGCAAATTCAACAAAGTAGCTATCATTATTATTCTCATCATCAAATATAGGAGGTATAGTATCATCATAATAAACTTTATCCTCCATAGTAGGCGGCACCAGAAGACCACTATCATTATAATCATCATAAATAGGAGGCAAAGTATCATCAAAGAAAATTTTCTCCTCAATGCCCGTAGGGCTAAAGAGATCATTTTCATCAAAACCGACCTCCCCAAGCTTAGAATTTTCTATATCATTATCAACAATGGTGTTCAAAGCGTTCATACTAATATTACTACTAGAATGCAAATAAGGTTCCATAGGTTTTTTAATTTTCGCATTAAACCATTCATGTCTTGACTCAGGAAATAGTTTAAAAAGCTCACAGATGTTTTCCATTATGCCTAACTAGTGTAAACAAGAAACCAAAAGATGCAATTGCAGGATCTAAAGGAAATATCTTCAAGCACTCACACATCGGCAACAGTGCTAGGAAATAGCTTAGTAGTCGGAGGATGTGAATACCTTTTACCTTACCTCCCCGGCAACGGCGCTAGAAAAGTGCTTGATGTCTACGGGTGCTTCTATTCTTGTAGACAGTGTTGGGCCTCCAAGAGCAGAGGTTTGTAGAACAGCAGCAAGTTTCCCTTAAGTGGATCACCCAAGGTTTATCGAACTTAGGGAGGAAGAGGTTAAAGATATCCCTCTCAAGCAACCCTGCAATCACGATACAAGAAGTCTCTTGTGTCCCCAACACACCTAATACACTTGTCAGATGTATAGGTGCACTAGTTCGGCGAAGAGATAGTGAAATACAAGTAGTATGGATGTGTATGAGTGGTAATAGTAATCTGAATAAAATATGGCAGCGAGTAAACATGCAACAGAACAGTACATAAACGGAGATTCGATGTTTGGAAAGAAGGCCTAGGGATCATACTTTCACTAGTGGACACTCTCAACATTGATCACATAATAAAACCACTCTACACTCTCTTGTTGGATGACAAACACCATTAATTGTGTAGGGCTACAAGAGCACCTCAATGCCGGAGTTAACAAGCTCCACAACATTCGATGTTCATATTTAAATAACCTTAGAGTGCATAATAGATCATTGCAATTATACCAAGTACTAACATAGCATGCACACTGTCACCATCACACTATGAAAGGAGGAATAGATCACATCAATACTATCATAGTAATAGTTAACTCCATAATCTACAAGAGATTACAATCATAACCTACGCCAAGAACTACATGATGCACACACTGTCACCATTACATCATGAAGGAGGAATAGAGTACTTTAATAACATCACCAGAGTAACACATAGATGAATAGTGATACAAAGCTCATATGAATCTCAATCATGTAAGGCAGCTCATGAGATCATTGTATTGAAGTACATAGGAGAGAGATTAACCACATAGCTACCGGTACAGCCCTTAGCCTCGATGGAGAACTACTCCCTCCTCATGGGAGACAGCAGCGGTGATGAAGATGGCGGTGGTGTCGATGGAGATGCCTTCCGGGGGCACTTCCCCGTCCCGGCGGCGTGCCGGAACAGAGACTCCTGTCCCCCAGATCTTGGCTTCGCGATGGCGGCAGCTCTGGAAGGTTTCTCGTACCGTGGCTTTTCCGTCTCGAAGATTTAGGTCAGGGGGCTTCTTATAGGCGAAGAGGCGGAGTCGGAAGGGGTCTGGGGCCACCAGACAGTAGGGGGCGCGCCTGGCTCCTTGGCCGCGCCGCCCACACGTGTGGGACCACCAGGGCTCCCCTCTGGTGCCTCTCCGGTGTTCTGGAAGCTTCGTGCAATTATAAGATGCTGGGCATTGATTTCGTCCAATTCCGAGAATATTTCCTTACTAGGATTTCTGAAACCAAAAACAGCAGAAAACAGGAACTGTCACTTCGGCATCTCGTCAATAGGTTAGTTCCGGAAAACGCATCAAAATGATATAAAGTGTGAACAAAACATGTAGGTATTGTCATAAAACTAGCATGGAACATAAGAAATTATAGATACATTTGAGACGTATCACTCATCGAGTAAAGCTAGGGAGTCCACACATGTCTTCCTCGTCTACTTTTGGTGAATGCCGACGTTCTCTCCTTTCTTGCCGCGCTCTATCGACCCGCGCTTGTGTTGCAGCATCTCTTGAACCACCCGTTCTTGGAGGGTCTTGTATTGTCACAGCTGGTCGTGGGCTATTTTGTCTTGGAGTACCTTCGGGAGGCGCACTTGTACTTGCGAACGCTGTCCCCATGACTCCAACTCCCGCCATAGCCATGTTGTACAACGCTTCTCTTGGATCTTCGGGAGGTGGTCTGTTTGCCAGTATGAAGGCCTGCGTCGCCATATATCCCGCTTCCGGTGTTTTTGGGATAATGTTCCCTCTTGTGTCTATTGACATAAAAGACATGTCAAGATTTTGGATCAGATGCTCCCTCTCGCCTTCAGGTATATTCTGCAGACGAGATCTTCCCCTATTGCGGGCTTCTCTATGGTTATCTCCCGAGGTTCCTGATTGTCGACTCTGTTCAACTCTTCGCCTACTTGACGCGGAAGCTGCAGTTTTTCTCTGCTCGAGTATCGCCGTTTGTTTTTCCAATTCTCGGCCAGCGCGTGCGAGTCTATATTGGTATGCTTGCAACTCCTCCGCCGTAGCCGTGGAGGTCATTGGTTCTGTACCGTTCAAGGCTCTTGATGCTCTGTCCCAAGCTGCTTGCGAAAGTTGCACCCTCTGGCGCGATGTAGGCCCGACATGCTTGGTACCTAAACCTCACGTAAGATCAGCGGGATCGATGTATGGATTTCCCAAATCATTGAAAGCCTCTGATGTCTCCTCCTCTGGGCGACTTGTCTCTCCAACTACATAGACTTGATGATATTTTATCGGGTTGATCCTCTTGAAGCTGGTTATATCGTTGCGCGGATCTGTAAGACCCGCTCGAACTGAGGTGGATCTGTCGATGAAGCCAAAGCTGTCGATGCTCTCCGAGTCGCTGCTCAGATCTGAATATGCAGGCGACCCGAAGGACATGTTGCCGAAGATGTCGGCGAGTTTTCCGCTTGACGTAGACTTGGCGAAGCGTGGCGGCGAGATTTCCTCGGCGCCCGTCTCGAACGATGATGATGATTTCGAGAAATCGGAGTCGACCGCCGACGATCCCGACGAAACCGGTGTCGCGAGACGATGCGATCCTTCCTTCCTGACGTGGAAGTGGAAACCTCCGAACGTCATCTCCATTGGCTCCTACAAATACGCATATGCATCCACACGGGCGGGAGCCGTGAGATACAAAATCAACGAGACCAGTTTCGATCTGTTTACCTCCATCCATCGCGTTGCTTGCCACTGAAGATGCCGACGATGTTGAACGTGCCATCGAGATCAGCTCCTTGTCGCCTCTAATTCCCACAGACGGCGCCAATTGACAAGGTATCGACTTGTCAATGCCTACAAGTTGTAGACTAGGGTTTCGTGGAAAGTAGAGGGCAAGTAGATCTCGAGGGTTTCAGCCGGAAAAGTACTCGACTGCTAGAAAACTAGGGTTATGTTGACAATGAATTGATCCTCTCTTTCTCCCTCGACTCCCCCTTATATAGGAGACGGAGCCGAGGGTTTCGTGATGTACAAGTTACAAACACCGGGATACTCTCTGAGTTCGTCCCGTAATAATTACAAGTCATTATTTCTAATACAACTCTATCTTTCCAAACCGATGCTTAATTGGGCTTCCGGGCTTCATATTCTTCGAGTCATGGACCTTCAGTAAACCCCGGGTTCCTTCTTCGGCAGGCCCATTGGGGATGCCTATGTCAACCACGGTGAGGGGATCATCATGGAGGGGGAAGAAGAGGGGGCCATATGACGAGGAGTAACCGGGACGGGGACTCACGAGCTACCCAGTTTTGGAAACCTCACGATGGTGGCGAGGCCCTACTGCTGCTTGTCTGGAATTGTTGGGCAACTAGTGCAAGATTAAAATTAGTCGTGTCGTGCCCTAAGGGCCCCCAGTATCCGGCTTATAAATGGTCCGAATCTATGGTTACAGGGAGTAGATCTCCATTCGGATACGACTAAGCCCTAACTATGGTAAGCTATATTGTCTTGTACGCCAAGGATCTAGCTACTCCAAGGCCGGTACAGATCTGTCCACTTAGGATCTGGGTGGACTCCTCCATATTCACTTCTCTGATAACTGGGTCGCCCGATGGGCCATAGGCCTCATCACCATCTATGGGCCACCCGGGCTTACCAGAAATGAGACCCTGTCGTGGTACTCCTAGTTAATGTACCCACGACAATAGCTCTTGGAGTTCTCCGAGATTCACCATTCTTCCGTCCAACCAAATCTCTTAGAATCATCTTCGCATTGCTCCGGACTGCCCCCTCAGCGCCACCTGCCACTTGCTAGACTCCTTGTTCTAGGCGAGCCTCGAGTACGTGGTCGCCAGCCGGCGTGGCATTGTTGTAGAGAGGCGAGTTCGGCGGAGCAGAGGAAAGCGACGGTGGTGGAGAGGCTAGCGCGGCGGAGGTGAGCGGAGGGGGTACACTAAATAGGCGGTGGTGACTCTCCGCAGAGCATCCGAGACATCGCATTTACGATGGAGTCTGCGTGTGGAGAACCGGTGACTTCATTAACGGCGACCCATTGCAGAGCATCAGAGGCGTCGTATTTAAGGATGGAGCCGCCGTAGAGTCGCTAACATGCCAGTCCCACCCTTCGAATCATACGTGGCATTGTATGCCGGTGCGGGTTTGCCGACGATTGTATTGGGCTCCAAATGGTGACGATGCATTATTGGGCGCACCGCTGTGTCTCAAAAAAAGGCACCGAACCCCCAAATCTCTATTTGGGTAACTATGGGGCGCGCCGGTGGAGATGCGCTAATTTTCTCCCAACTTTTTATGAGGGACTAAACATTGCTCCTACTCGTCTTGCCATACCTCATGTGAGAAGCCACCAACTTGGACTACATCTCACATGGGCTACCGCACTTAGGCTTTGAGATTTTATAGGAAATTTTGAAATATAATATGGGCCAATAAAATTGGGCCCAATAGTTCAACGGCCTCCTAAGTGGGCTAAGCCTTGTCTTCAGAGTCATTCCCTAGAATGCCCATGCAAAAATGTTCATGCTTGCATAATTTTTTTTTATATCTTGTACAAGATTCTCATAGCAAGTACCCCACTTTGGAATAACGTTAGCTTTCAATAGTATATAAATGGTAAAGTGGGCACATTGAAGTTGTCTTATTAAATTTGTGGCTTGTTAGATTTCAGTGTGAGCCGAAGTTCAGATCTAGGGGCAATGAGTAAAAAGTATTTAAAATTGGGTATATGTTTTCTCTGTGAAGCAACTGGTTGTCTCTTTTTGTTCATTTACGTAGCCATCCAGTCATCTTTTTCTTCCAAATGCACAACTGTAAAAAGTTATCTACTTGTTTGAAAAATATGTATGCACTAATGTAGCAATCAGATGTAGGATGTGCCTGTAATAGAGTGATGTTGACCAAGGATTGGACAAGCTACGCAATGCTCTACGCCGATAGAAACTCCAAGCACACCTCATCTCTTGAACTGTCTACAGGGGGCAGCCCTATGACACCACAACCCCACCCGACAACGACACGCTGAAGCTACCACAGAGTCAAGCTTGTCAGTATGAATAGGAACTGAGTACTCGTAGAGATGCTTATTTGTGACCATAACATCGACCTTCTCTCCTACCACGACACTGTTCTAGGAAAAGGGTGGACCCCATGGTATCACTTCAAGGACCAAGAATATGAGAAGCCACACTTCATTCAGCGGGATGACTACGTGGAAATGACAGGTATCGGCGTAACTCACAAACAGAACACCACCATTCCAGGTGGAGAGTATGTTGCTCGTTGGGTGTGTTTTATTTGTGATACTAGTACAAATGCCCGTGCGTTGCCACGGGTCCTCAAATTATATTTCTCAAACACATATATAATTCAAATATCATATATGAAATTTTGAAAATAGATTTCTAGGTGGGTATATAGAGTAGCAAAGTATAGACAATAAAAAAGAGGACCGAATGTTGGTTGAATTGTATCATAGAAGAACTTAATACATAGTCACAAAGAGACATGAGCGCAATAACAAAACAAGTTTGTTTTGCATCTGCGTCGTTCCAAGTTGTAGGTCATCTTATTACTCTTCTGCGGTAAGTCCCACACCTGTGTTCTGGGCCGTCAGAACTGTCAACTCAACAACCTCTCCTAGTAAATTGCACCGTAAAACAGCCTAATTAAAATGCATCCACTACAGAGAAAACATAGTCGTTAACAGAGAAAACATAGTCGGTAGATAGATACTGCCAAGACAGAACAATGCACAAGGAACATTAATCAATCTGGATGCACCCTGCAAATAGTAAATGTGACTACCAAGATGGAACAAGGAACAATAACTATCAGTTCAAATATCTCTAATTCTCTGTTACTCCCAAAACATCAATTGACATACTGAGCACAGGTTGTGTAATGTGATACAGTATGTAACAACAAAACCAAGTCACAGCTAGCTAAGAAGGAGAGATCTCACGAAATGCAGATATCAGTTTTACTCATTCAGATAGAAATAGCTGCAGGTATTCTCTATTTTATTAAGAGGAGCAGTACATATAGCTTCAAAAACAGCATGCTAATGTTAATAAATGAAATGATACGTCCTAATAAAATAAAGTTCTAAACCAGTACCCTAAAAACAGAAACTGCAACAAAAACAATAACCACTTCCACACCGGCCCAATCAGAACCAGGAACTAAACTTTGTTACCATTGCATCAGAATCACTGTAGTAGTTGTGCATTTTCCAAGAAGATGCTATACGGCATGTGATTTCTATTGTCCCCCATCGTGCTCTCTTTGTCACGTACGCGGCACGTTCGGCTGGCACCACCATACCACGGGGGCTTCTCTGTCTGCTCATCCATGTCCTCTCTGTTATGGTGAGCCGAGCCGTCCACCTCCATGAACAGGAGGTCATCCACGCCGGCTCATTCCACGACCTCCATGAAAATGACCCATGGATCACTCTCCACGCTGTTGCCTCGTATCTCCAGGACATCCATGTCAGGGAGGACGGGTAGGCCTCCACACTCACCCATAAGCGCCAGGAGGAAGCCAAACTTGTCCAGGACCGTGGGAAGGTCGCCTCCCTCTGCTGCTTCGTTACGCGTGGCAACGAACTGCCGCTCTTCCATGGACCACCAGCGAGACGAAGCTGGAAACCATGCCCTCCATCCCCATCTCCCATTGGTTGTACAATCCCTCCCCCCATCTCCGGCCGGCCGTTCCATCCCCTCACTCCCCATCTCCCCGCGGCCGCGCACCATGTCGTCGTAGGAGATCGCCGCCACACATTGCTTGTCAACTAAGTACATAATAAGCATTTGTTGCATATATATCATGCATGATATTTTATATCTACTAAGAAATAAAAAAGTTGGATACCCATAATGTGCTCTTTGTTGTAAGAAAAATAAAATCTATCCAAGCCTTAATAGATATAAAATCTCAAACCAATGAGCCAAAAGATTAAATTTGGGAAAAACGTTTTTACTGACACCTATATTGCGTTCATAGTCTTTTGTCTCCTCATATTGAACATGTAAGGAAGCCTAGACAAAACATCTACTTTACATACCAAAGGCATATCAGAATTTCCAAACAAGTTTTTGTTTAACAGAATACCAAGCTTAATTATAATCTGCCAATCTACTACCCTTTATTCTATCTCTAGTGACCTTTTCCATCACATGATTCCAATACATCTCTAATTATAAAATCCCTTAGGTAGGAAAGTAGAACTGCAAACTAAGGTATACGTTCAGTTTTAAGGTAGGCAAACTTCCACCATGCTCACATAAATTTCAATATCCTTATCCAAATGAATAAAAAAAATCCTGCATGGCATTAAAATACTTTTCCAATCAATCAGTTTACATGAATAACAGGAAACAATAGCATGGTATTAAAATCCTTGCAGCGCCCGTCAGGTAACTTGCCAAACATCCTGCAACACAAGTGCAACCACACATGAGCAGTTTCACATCACAAATATTGTGCGTAAATCAAACTTCCTCAAACAATGCACACAATAGCATGTATGCAACTTGTCACCTCCAACCATGGTAATCTTACACGCGCAATACGCATCCCAACTAATATAACTTTAACAAAAAATACAATAAATTAGAATTGACGGCATAACCCCAAGAAAATCCTTTCTTCGCCTCTCAAAAGTAAGAAGATAACTTTCTTTATTTAAGAATATTCGGAGAAATTGTGGTTACAACCAGAAGAGCAAAAGAAATGAATTAAGCTCAATTTCTCCAATCCTTGAAATCCTAGCATTGCTTTGCTACATGCCCCGATACATCAAAACCGCTACCACTGTATGCTACATGCCCCATACATCAAATTCTCTGGAAGAAAAAGGTTTAAAAAACTCTTGTTTTGTCGATATTTTAAATCCTTCCCCTTAGCAATATGAACTGGTGTTGCTTCTAAAATATCAAGGAAAATAAATTATTGAAGCTAACTTATATTGCGTGTATGATCTTTCAGAGTCCAATAGCTTACATTATTTGGTTGATCTAGACCAAAAGCCTCACGAGAGGCAAGCTGTAAAACATAGAAATAATAGATTATTCATCACTGATGTATGCTTCTTACCTGCTAGGCACAAAATGTAAAGAAAAAGGAAGGAATCATCAATTTAGTAACACCAAGGCTTCTTACTAATAAATGTCTACATAGCCTACTGGTAAAAATAAATATATGGAAAAAATGTCTACATAGCCTACTGGTAAAAATAAATACATGGAAAATTGAAGCCTTTCACCAAGAATATCTTGAGAGGATAGGTGTTAATTTGGCTTCGTTCAGTACATAAATAAATTTATTGGTTTAGCAAGTGAATGTATAGCACACTACTGAAGTATGAACAACTTTATCTCCCTTTCAAGATACTGAACAAGATGCTAATGGAGTGTTGTGTTCAAGAAAATTAGGTGACACAAAGTGACAAATATCGGGCTCATCTGTTGTCCACGAGAGCGAGAAATAACAAAAATACTCTCATCGTCAATAAGCATTTCCTATACTATTTGAATGAACCGATGTTCTTTGGCCCGTTGTTTTTTCTGTTATAAAAAGATTCATGCATCATCCAAATATATAGTAATATAGTAGTCCATCATCTAGTACCAATCCCAATAAAAATTGTCTTGATGGCCCCCTTTCTTCTCTCAACCAAAATCCTAGTACCAAATGACCCAACAAATCCTGCACCCTCAGCAGAAATCCGTACAGGAACTGCTCTCGGGTTGTTTCGATTTTAGTAGCTCAGAGATCGAATACACTAAATATAATTTAAAAGGAAGCGGTCAGAGAGACTGGCGGCAACCTGTGTGGCTGGCGGGAGCGTGGCCATGGTGAAGCAAGAAAGCAGCAGCCACGACGGGAATGCTAGAGCGACAGGGGCCTTCCAGCCGAGGCGGACGCCCGGGTTAGCCGTCAGCTGCGCCGCCATCCTGGAATTTTCTGCAGGGGTGGTCTTTAGAAAAAATAATTGTGGGAACAAACAAGTATCAATATGGTCTCTGATTCACTGAAAAAATACGACAACTTGTCGAGTCCTTGCAAAATCTGACAAGAAAATGACACAACAAATTACATCTTCTCCTGGATAATTTCTTCCAATTCCAAATTATAAGCACTGAATGCTTAGAATAAAAGCTAGCATTATTTCCATGTCAGCTAGTACAGACGTTGATTCACATGCCACTACCAAAAGTATCATCCTTTGGGCAAGCAGAGAGGGGTGATCAGCGATGTCCACATAGTTACGGTTGTTCAGCAGATGCATGTACAAAAGCTGATCTATTGCATAAAAGAACGACCAATTACCTTTGGACAAGCAAAGGGGTGTGGAGGAGCATCTTGTTGCATCGTGCAACAATCGCATCTTCAACTGGACCGGACATGCAGGCGGCATAAGTGTTCGAGTCGAGAGGGTTGTATCCAGATTGGAGGCCATCAATGGAACGGCAGAGAAGCTCGGTCGCGGACGACGGAGCTCACGGTCGGGCGGGACGCCAGCGGCTCGTCAGATCGGGGCCGGAAACGCGAAAGGGCTGTGGCGCCGCCGAGATCCATGGGGGCGCTGGCGATCTCGGTGGGAGCATCCCTCGGCAGATGAGGTGCTGAAATCCGCTCCTGTGCGCTGCGTGCGTGGGTGAAACCGCGAGCTCGCCTGACGGCGGCGCAGCGGGCAGCGGAGGGGGAGGAAGTTGAGTTTGGGAGAGGGCTGATTTATCCAAAACGCAGAATGGAATCTTCCCAATCCTACGACGGTCCAATCCGTATAGTTCCAGTCTCTGGAGAAGCACCACCAACAGTACCCAAGTCAGAATTGACTGATATTAGTGCTAAGGAAGGAACTAATTCGAAGAGGGAGGAATATTCAAACACAGATCACAATCACAAGCTGCCCGATCCTACGATCCAGCCTCAATTCCAACACCGAAGCTTCACCTCAGGAGGAGATCTGACCATATATATTACCAGAATAGTTGAACAGTAACCAATCGAATTGAGCAGGGACATAGCAGAGCAAACCTCCCCCACGCTTTGATTCATCCCATCTCGCCAGAACGATCAACCCCTGCTGCTGCTGCATCTAGAGGACGAGCAAAGGAACACATCCCACAAACGAGGTCAGCTGACACAATAAGAAATCGACCATGGGCGTCGAATCCACCTCGGGTTAACGCGCGATGGTATCGGCCATCGGGAGGGGAGCACCCAGGAACATGAACCCAGAAACCGGAATCCATTGAAATCTGAAATCGCCGATCACAGGGTGAATGAACCAGTTAGCCGATCCGACCGAGCACGAGAAACTGACCTGCGTCGACCACCTTGCGGGCGGGCCTCGCCACGCGGAGTTCCGGTTCAAAAACTAATCCAATCCTGCAACCGACGAGGGAACACCAGCGGTCCAAATCGAAACTATGCAGGAATCAGTCTAGGAAGACAGAGGACGCAAACCAGACAACTCGATCGATCCAGAGACATCGATCGAATCCGGATTCTTCTCCAATCCGACCCTTCGCCGAGCCGCGGGGTGGCGGACGATGCAGGCCGAGGAATCTGCGAGAGCAGGAAGGCAGAGGAGGCGACGAGGAGCAAACATCAATTGGAGACGACGAGGAGCGGAGGGGGCGTTGAAGGAGCAGCGAACAAGCACGAGTTTTGGTTGGCCCATTTGGAAGCGTGAAGAGGCGACGCGGTCCAGGCGGGCCCGTGGGGGACGACAACGACGAAACGTATTGTGATGGCAGAATAAGGAACCACTTTAGTCTTTTTAAGTAGTAGAGATAATTGTCGCTGAGTTTGGCTTACATGCAATCCTGAAATGTTGTGTTTGCATGAAACTACCGTAGCTGATATTGGCATCATTGAAAAGCAGATCAAATTTTTTTTTTTATGTACATGTAAGACTTTTCTAAACTCTATAAACATGGTTATTATTCATTTGTACTGCACTTTTTTACCATTTATCTCTTGATATTTATCTTAACCTGTACAGTCTGACTATTATACAAAAAAAAAACCCACATAATCATATACCTATGTATCAAGATAAAAAAATACAATTTTAGGGATACTATTAAAGATACAATTACAATAGATTCAGAGCATATATTTAAAGAAAAACGAGGTTAGATCTTTATTTTTTAAAAGAAAATGCCTCTTATGACAATTTGATTGAACCAAATTACTCTAGACCATAGGGAAATCAAACGATCAAAATCTCACGGTCTTCACGGAATAATTCAATCCGCCCGGTGAACTAAAAATATAAGTATACGTTTCTATATGTACTTTAATTTTCTTAAATATCTTGTTAGAGAGTTGCAAACCCGGCTAGAGTTTCTAGAGTGCATGGTCATCTATTTTAGGTGTAAGTAAATAGAAGCGTTAGCTAGCAAAAATACTAAATGGAATCATATAATTCATGAAATAGAAACTCGAGGGCCCAACCTCGGATGGCTGCATAGCTCGTTTGTTGGGTTTTTCATGGTCAAACATGTCCTTCATGTTTTTAGATTCCGTAGTTAGTTGGCACACATGTAACTTGGACTTGAATAGCAATTTTTCAATTTGGTCCAATTTTTTCGAGAATACATCTTAAAAGGTGTATTATATACATGAAGGGGCAAAGAAGCCCAAGGCGATGCCACAAGCGCAAATTCCCTTTATGCCGCGACATTAGGTCCAATAATAGGCATCCTTTTTAGCCCCGGCAAACCAGCATGCCACTGATGCTGAGCCATGGCCTGCACGTCACTGGAAACATGTAGGCGGCACGCGGCGATGCCCCAAACCATCCAGCAGCAGTATGCGCACGCGCCGCGGACGAGCACCAAGGTGAAGGCCTCCACGTCCAACCATGCCGCTGAGGCCCCGGTGCTCCACGGTCCACCGGAAAACGCACGCGTCACGGTGTATGTCCGTCGTCGCCGATGGACGCGCGCGGCACGATCTTCTATCCGAGCAGGCCCAAGGCCAATGTCTATGCATTCCCGCGCTGGGCTTCTTGCACGTGGACTTGGCGAATGGCTCGATCGTTCGTCGATGGGACAGAATCACAGCTACGCCTCCTCGCATGATGCCATCGATGATGCTCCCGTCCAGCGCGCAAATTCTCAGGCCATGGGCACCGGCACGATGTATTTCTCCTCTAGCCAACTCGTCAGCATACAGAGAGACACGATGCCTCAATACAGCCGAGCGCAGGTCCATGAGAACACCCGCGCGCCCCATCACACGGAACATGGCATCCATGACGTCCATGACCAGAACGAACAACAGGGACCACAAAGGGTCTCCTTGCCGGAGTTCACGGCCATGGAGGAAAGCAGGCCCCACACAACCATTGACTAGCACTTGCGTGGACGCGGTCCTTAGCAACATAAGCAGCCGCCCAATCCACCTCTCGGCCCGAACCCGCAATGGCGCAACACACTAAGCAGGAAAGGCCAAGAGACGTTGTCGAAAGGACGCGTCAGATCAAGCTTTGGCAGCAGCGCAGGCACCTTCCGCCGATGGAGGAGCATGGCAGACTGCTGCACCATGACAAAACTGTCGTGAATACACCGGCCGCGGATGAACACGCTCTGATTGCGGCCTACGAGCTCTGCCATTAATGGCGCCAACCGCAATTCCATAACCTTGGTGGGTGATGAGCTTGGTGAAACTGTGCACCAGGTTTATGGGCCTGAAATCCTTCAGATCAGCCGCGCCTTCCCGCTTTGGGATCAATGTGATGAACGCCAAGTTCAACCGATCTAGGCCACGATCCCTGCCAAGAGACGCCGCATGCACAACGTCCAGGACGCCGTCCTTAATGGTGCTACAGGAAGCACGGAAAAACTCCCAGGTCAAACCGTCCAAGGCAGGTGACTTGTTGGCTGGCATCGCTCAAACCGCGGTCCACACTTCGCCTTCTGTGAACCGGGCCTCGAGCTCGGAGAGGTCCACGGTAGGCAAGCCGATGGCGTCGAGAGACAAATCATGCGCCCTACGCTGCGACTGGCCCAACAACTCCAAGAAGAATGTTGTCGCCAATCCCTCCTTCTCGTCCTGATTGAAGGCATCCTGGTCACCATCGTGCAAAGCCACAATGTGGTTACGGCGGCGGCACTTGGAAGCTTGAATGTGGAAGAACGTGTCGTGGCATCCACATCCTTGACCCCTTCAACCCGAGCGTGGTGCCTGGCGCTAGTGCGTCCTAGCGAGGCAAGGCCGAGCACCCGCCGCTTGAGCCCTCTCCTAAGCTCGAGCTCCATATGCTCCAACTTCCGAGATTCGTGCACAACATCAAACCGAAGAATGACCTCGTTTGCAACCAAGAGCTGGTCGTGGATGCTACCAACCCTCTGTGAGCTCCAGCTTTGCAGGTCGCGGGCAACGTGGTGAAGCTTGAAATCCAGCCTCTCGAGTGGATCCGCCGGCAAGGCAACGGGGAAGCACCACGAAGCTGCAACTGCCTCCTGAAAACCAGCCAGCTTGACCCAAAACCTCTCGAACCTAAAATGGCGCTTGCACGGGATGGCAACCGACATGGACATGAGGGGCATGATGCGATAGCGACGAAGATAGAGCCACAAGGGACGCTGCCGGGTGCAGGGCATCCCACTCCGTCGAGCAAAACCACATGTCAATCCTTTCCATCTCCGGGGAGTCCCGCTCGTTGCTCCACGTAAACTGTTGTCCAAGCAAGCTAGCTTCCTTCAACTCTAGATCATTCACAAGCCAACGGAACATCGCCATCGACCGCTTGTTAAGGTTGGCGTTGTTCTTGTCCCGCGCCTTGAGGATGAAGTTGAAATCACCGGCATGGGCCAAGGCTCCACGAGCGATCCCCGCAACATCCTCAGTTCATCCAAGAACTCGGGCTTGAGCGGCGGCGTGCTGGGGCCATACACATGCGTCAGCCACCAAGGCTCCCCGCCACACTGCGAGAGCTGAACAGAGACAGAGAAACGGTTCATCCTCTGCGCATGGACACGAACGTCCTCGGACTTCCACGCAACGATAATGCCACCGGCCGAACCGAGAGAGGGAAAATACGCAAACCTATCGAAACCGGGTCCAAAAACGACTCAACAAATGATATAGGGGGTTACAACTTGCAACTTAGACTCAAACACACAGACAATGGACACACACGCCTCAGACACCACAACCCTAGTAGTAGATCTATGAGCTAGGAAGTTGAGCCCCAGGAGGTACCACACTTGAATGTTAATGTTCTTGGCTTGAGCTTCCATAGAAAAGTTCTACCAAATGCCACGGAACCACCAAATACTAAATAGCCTTCACCTCAACGAGCTCATCTTCGCTGACGGAACCGCACGCCAACCCGAAAAGCGCAGCAATAGCCGACACATGTTCCAGGCCCAGGGGAGGTGAAAATGGCCGCTTACTCATCGAGCTGCATGCAGACAGACGCTCATCCGCACGGCACACTCCGAGCTTGTGCATAAGGATGCGTTGAGCATGTTTAACCGACGACATGCCCTTCCCCTTGGCCGCAAGCCAACGAATCCACCTTGGCGATGGATGCACAACTTGAAAGCGCCTCCTCCTAAACCTTGGGATCGGGAAGGGCCATCAACGGATCCTCAATGTGCTGCCTAAACTGCCGAAGGAGGGTGCTCAGCGTGGCCGCGTCCTCCGTAGATGAGCCTGGCGCAGGAGTCCGTGTGGGGGGAATCGTGTCTGGTGCATGGCCATCCAATGGCCTATCCTCGCTCTCTGCATGCAGCACATGACCATCAACAGAGGCGCACCCCACGGGAGCACTGCAACTCTGGGATCCTGCCTGAGGCGACAACACACATGCTTGGTCATCAGCTGTGCATGACATGGTGCCTAGTGGGGTTGCAAGTGACTCCGCACCCGAGACCGACCGACGAGGAATGCCCGGAGAACCGCCTGTACCCGCGCAGGCACTACGATGCCCCGACAGGAAAGACTCTGCCGCCTAGATGGCAGCAGCGTTTCCACGTAGGAAAGCCGACGAATCAGCGTTCGCCCCAAGGAAGCTGCGGGAGGAGCCCACCGAAGCCAGCTATTGACTCACGAGACCGATGCACTCCCGACCAGGCGGCGACGCAAAACCCGCGTCGTTTGGTGCCACGTCCTGACCCATCCACTCGACGGAGCATGCATTGCCCATACCCCCGATTAGACACGGACCTGCCACATGCAATGGCAGCATTGAGGGCCCCACAAGAAGGACGCCAGCCCTACTAGGGCTGACATCAGGATGAGATGGAGCCTCGAAGCCGGTGGCTCCCCTGATGGCACTGGAGGCCGGCCGCCACTGCTCGAAGCCCTCGCCATGTGCCAACATCACTGGAACTGGCACCGACAGACGCATCGCCGCATCCGCGCCTCCCAACGGGGCCTCATCCGCCGGAGCGCCCTCACCATCTCAGCCAGCTTAGCCACCACGTCCTCTTCTCCTCCGCGGCGCACGGCGACGTCGCCTCCCACGTGCGCTCCCAGGCAGAACGCACGCTCCGGCATCACCAGCAGAGCCATTCTCCTCCGCGTCACGCTCGAGCGGGCTGCGCTCGTCCAGCCCATCGGAGGGACCAGACACGTCGCCGATGAGCCACCTGGAGACACAAAGCCGGATGCGATACCAGAGCATCTTTGGCGCGTCCGTCCGGGGGCGCTGCCGTCCATCCGAGCCGAGGAGCCGATCGCCATGACTGGGCTCAGGCACGGCAAGCCACCGAATAGCCGGAATAGCCGTAACATCATGCGTCCACGCCAACAGCCAAAAACATGATATGTCGTTACGATTCGCCGTAGCAGGATCGACCGCGTCCACACCATGCCGCTGCCCGGCCTCCAGCAGTTTGACGGCAGTGCACTCCACCCAAGCGTGTGCCAGAATGCCCCTGATCTCGATCTCAGCAAGGAACGGCGCTTCGGCCGGGTGCCCGTCAGCGTGACCATGACCGCGCGGTCCAGGTCCGCCTCCATCTGCGCAGTGCCCGCCGATGGCATTAAGTAGCAAACATCGGTAGCAACTAGCGGAAAGCATCGAAACAAGAAAACCGTACGGAGAACATTACCAAGAGTAACATGCTATTTTCTAGTGGCAAGCATGGAGTACATGTATCCTTGGTCTTGCGAGAACATTACGAAGTCGGTTCTGATACAGTTGTTCGCCTAATTGAGAGACAGAGTTTAATGGATAAGAGAAATCAGTCGAGGGCAGATCAAAACTGTTGGTAAGTCGTTCTTCTTCTGACTGAAAAAATGGAAGAGCTCTCGCTGTGTCATCTATCCCTTCCCCTTTCAAGTCTTAACCCTCCGCACCCTCCTCTACCATGTCCTCCTCCGTCAAATCATCATCTGAACTCTCCATCACATCCTTCTCCAAGTTTCCTATTATGGCATCGTACTGATCTAGCTCAGGAAAATGATAACGGAAATCAGCAGGATGCGCAACATTGAAGTAATGCTTCAACCGGTCATCATTGAGCAGGATGAGCTTAAGTTGGCCTTCCGATCACTTCATCAATGTGGGTGATCACACAATCTTTGAGAAGCGCCATCAATCTTGGGTCCACGCGCAGGCGTATCTTCTCTCTCACTCTGTTCCTGTTGTCCAGCGCACAATTTGATAGCTTCTGCCATGACCTCATGAACGCCCAGAGTAGATCTGCAATCGTGAGCCTCTAGTATTCAGAAAACCTTCAAGCATGTCCGCCTTTACTTCTTCTAGTAGTGTCACCTCGCAGAAGAGTACGACATCACAAAAGATCCACACTTTCCCGGGAACAAACCGATGGTAATCAAGCAGTTACATGACGTGATCACAGATTAGCAGCTCTACGAGGAACCCATGCTTAGTGGCACTGATAAGCCTTATTCGGTGGTAGCTTCGGTGCGCCATCACCGGGTGGGGTGGTGGTGTCATTGGGGTGCCCTTGTAGACAGGAGGAGAGATGAGGAACTTCCTCATAAAGCTGACTATTATTCATTTGTACTGCACTTTTTTACCATTTATCTCTTGAGATTTACCTTAACCAAATATTCTAGAAAAAATCCACATAATCATTTACCTAGGTATCAAGATAAAAAAAATTATATACATTTTTAGGGGTACTATGAAAGATACAAGTGCAACAGATTTAGAGCATGTGTTTCAAAAAAAAAACGACCTTAGTTCTTTCTTTTTCAAGAAAATGCCTTTTATTACAATTTGATTGAACCAAATTACTCTAGACCATAGGGAAATCGAAAGATCAAAATCTCACGTCTTCACGGAATAATTCAATCCAACTGGTGAACTGAAAATATAAGTATGTGTTTGTGTACCTTAGTTTTTGTAAATATCATGTTAGAGAGTTGCGAACCCGACTAGAGTTTCTAGAGTGCATGGTCACCTAATTAGGTGTAAGTAAACACAGTAGAAGAGTTAGCTACAAAAAAATACTAAACAGAATTCTAGAATGTATGAAATAGAAATTCGAGGGCCCAACCTAGGATGGTTGCATAACTTGTTTGTTCGGTTTTTCATGGTCAAACATGTCCTTTATATTCCTAGATTCCGTAGCGAGGAGAACTAACCTGAGGTTAGGTGGTTAGTAGGATGGTTGTACCCTTAGCCCACCAGAGTTCAAATCCCAGGTTTAACATTTGTGTGTCTCATAAATGCGGAATATTCATTCAGCGGGAGGCGATGTTCCCGTCGACAGCGAAGCTCCTCTGGTGACTTCATCAATTTCAAGTTTCAATTCACCGGCTCAGTCTTTCGGAGGTGTTCATAGGGGTAGGGTGTGTGTGTGCATGTGTGCATTCATAGGATGAGTGTAGACGCGTGTATGTGACCGTCTGCGTTTGTACCGTATTTCTCAAAAAAAATCTGTAGTTAGTTGGCACACATGTAACTTGGACTTGAAATAGTAAATTTTTAATTAGGTTCAACTTTTTTCAAGAATACGTCCTGAAAAGTGTAGAAGGGGCAAAGAAGCCCAAGGCCACCCCGCAAGCCCTTCTGCCGCGACATTAGGTCCAATAATATGCATCTTTTTAAAACCGGGTTAACCCAGCATTCCACTGACGCAGGGCCGCCTGCATGTCACTCGAACATGTAGGTACGCGCACGCGCCACGGACGAGCGCCAAGGTGAAGGCCCTCTGACGTTTTGACAACAACTGCAGAGGGACATCGATTGCTGTGGTTCGTTCGTCGACCATCGCACGGTAGCAGCTCAGATAACAGGGAAACAAAGCGAGGCCATCGGCCCAAGGCCCAGTTATACGAAGCAGACACAGAAACAGGGCACTCCAGCTAAGAAAAAAAAAACGGCCGTCTAGAATTCCCCTTCCCTTGCCGTCGCCGTTCGCTCGCCGGCGTGCCCAACTCCACGGTGGTGGCCGGCTGCACCACGCCTTCGAGGAAGCTTTCAACCAGCCCCGTGCCTGATTGCGCTTGGCTTCTGCGTTGCTGCTGCGCCGGCGCACGTCGACGGCATCCTCCAAGCGGAGGAGCAGGGGCGCCTGTCATCGGTCGGCCTGGTCGCTGCACTCGACCACTGCAACACCGCTTTCCTGGCGAACGTCAGCCATGTCCTCCAAGCGGAGGAGAAGCAGTGGTGTAGGCATGCCGTGCCGCCGTTCCAAGCAAAGGAGTAGTTCCTTGTTGTTTTGACTGAATACGAACTACTTCGTACTGTGTGCTAAACTAGCAGATTGTAAAGGCTGCTGTGTGTAAACTGAACATATTTTAAAGACTGGCTGTGTTATGCATAAATGAGTGTTAATAGATTGTTCCAATAAATTTTGTGCATGTGCAAATTGATCAGAAAGAACTGCATATGTTTGCTGAATTACAACGATTATTCCTATATCACTGAATTATATGTGTGCTTACTATTATCAGACAACACAAATAAGAACCGAACTAACTGCAGATCGTTGCTGCTAACTGAATTGAACAAAATGGCACCCAAGAGTGAATTTTAACTGAACTAAATGGCAACTATTGCCCATAACAAATTGAACTGAATGGCACCAGAACTGAACTAAATGTCAGCTATTGTCCATAACTAAATTGAGTGAATGGCATCCAAAAAGAGTAACATTTCACCACAACCCAGTAAAGACTTCATCTGTGATTGGTCCATGTAAATTAAACAAAGATGAAAGTAAGATTTTTTAAACAATTGTTATGATCTCTAGATCTGTAAACTAACAATATGAACAAAATTACCGTTAGTAGTTGAGTGAAGCTAAGATTGGCATTGTAAACTTCAGATTCCTTCCCTTCGCCACTACAAACACTATCATTTGCAACTTGTGCACTGCCACTACCTGCCTCTTCCACAACCTCCTGTATCTTGTAGTGAAATAAAATTGGACGGTTACCATAATTGATAGACATAATGATAACAATGAAAAAAAATTATTTAGCAACATACCTCTTCTCCGAACTGTGATGTAGTTTTGTTTTCTCTCTTTTTTTCTAATCTTGTGCTTCTTATCAAGCCAAGTTCTTTTTCGTTTTGAAGTTTTTGTTTCGACCTCCTTTTTCTTTAGGCGTGCATTAGTAAACAAGTCATTTGGTGGGCTAGCATCCGTTGGAAGCCGAGGTATGCTTGTACATGCATTGATTTTGTCTTCAATTTGCTTACCAAGGATGTCAAGTGTGCTAGATACCAACACAACACATTCTGGAAAGTTGGATGCTCGATCTGCCAAATTATGAAATTTGTGGGACATATATCTGTAGCTAAGCATGGCATCCATATTTGGATTTTCGATGACGTTTCTTCCCTCATTGTCTTGTACAGTGCCACTTCGCGCTTCCCGTGTCCATCGCTTTAGCACATAATGTGGTGGTAGTGACTTAATGTTCATCAAATCAAGAACTTTAAGAGCATGGGCACACAATATCCCAATTCTATCAAATTGTCGGCAGCTGCACCCAGCTATTTGTTGCGAAGGATCACCAGTAACTGTATACTCCTCCTCAAAGGTAAAATCTCCTACTAGATATTCATGACAGCCGTCCAATATCTTGAGGCAAGTTGACAATGATCTTATATATGCTATCCAACCAAGTTTGCCTATCCATAGAGAGAAATGACAGAGGCAGGCTAGTGAGATTTACCTCAGATTGATGTGCAAAGCGACGCATTGAGGAGCAGAGCTGTGCGGCCGCCCCACGTTCTCGCGATCGTCTTCCGGCGCTGGTTCTTTGCGATCGGTTTCTCGCGCCTTTTCTAGCTTCTCGCGCCTTTTTTTCTTAGCTGGAGTGCCCTGTTTCTGTGTCTGCTTCGTATAACTGGGCCTTGGGCCGATGGTCTCGCTTTGTTTCCCTGTTATCTGAGCTGCTACCGTGCGATGGTCGACGAACGAACCACAGCGATCGATGTCCCAGGCGATTTGCGCAAAAATAACCCAAAAGTGAAAGAAAAGCACGGACTGACCCTCCGGCGAAACTATTTCACTCATCTAACCCTTTTGTGTGGCGCCCCTCTCATGGGCGCCACACATGCCCATGTGGCGCCCCTACTGCCGGTGCCACAAACCCATCCGACGTGGCCCGTCGACGCTGAGCTGGCGAGCCGATCCGACGTGGCAGCACGTGTGGCACCGCTCTCACCGGCGCCACACTTTCAAGTGTGGCGCCCGGGCGCCACACATCCACTTAAGTTTGGCCGCGCGCGCCCGCCCAGCCCGACCCAGATTCTTTCTCCTCCCTTTGTTCTTCTTCTCTCACTGGAGGCGGCCGGTTCTCTCTCTCCCCCCCTTTCCCCCCCACCAAATCAACCACCAAATCACCAGATCTGTCCGTGGAGATCGTTACCCATCCATTTCTCAAGGTAATCCCCTTCGAATCTTCTCCATTCATCCACTAATTTCATAGATCTTGCTAGATTTGGACATGAACCCTAGACATGGAATTTTTTTGTGCACTCTATATTGTAGTGTTTGTGTTAAAGATGGTAGCCTCATGTATGCATGTGTTTGAACCATAGATTTGTTAGATTTGTTGAAACCTAGATATGAAATTTCACATGTATGTGTTGAAACACTATGTATGTATGTGTTGAAATGTGTAATATTTACCTAGGAAATGCATTCAAATGTGTTACATATGCCTAGTATTTGTGATGGAATAACTCATATTTGTTAGTGGAATGGGTCATAATATGGTTCAAACATGTGAACATGTAGGATGGCCGGTCCTGGTGGCCGTCGAGGCGGTCGAGGCCGCGGCCCTGGCGCCCCCGGGGCCGGGGAAGGGGCCGCCGCGGTGGAGCAGCAACGGCCCCACGCTCACCGTCACCTGCATCCTCCTCGTCTTCGCATGACGAACGCTGCTTCGAGTTCCTCCTTCCGCATCGACGACGATCCACTCGGCATCAAGCGGCTACCGGACAAGTTCGTCGATGGCGTCGAGCCGGCGCAGTTGCAGCTACGGGAGGCCAGCTGCAACTTCTGCCGCTGGCCCGTGGAGGTCCTGTTCGACGGGCATGGCAAGATGTACCTGCACACGGGTTGGGACAAGTTCGCCTGTGACCTCGCTCTCGAGCCCGGCTGCCAGCTCACCATCCTCTACGAGGGGGACGGCGAGATGATCATCAAGGTGTTCGACAACACAGCCTGCCGCGTGCACTACCACACCGGCGAATCCGGCTCGGACACCGATAGTTAGAACTTAGAGTGTTGTGAACTCTATCTTCATTGCTACGTGTTGTTTGAATTCTATCTTAAATTGTATGAAACTATGTGCTACGATGTTAGGTATGATGATGTTATGTCTATGATGTGTGTACGAAATTGCTGTTAATATGATGTGTGTATGAAATAGCTGTTGACATGATGGCAGTTTTGTTGGAATATGGTAGGATTTTTCATGGTTTAACACAAGTCAATGTGTGGCGCCCTTCCCACTGGCGCCACACTGCACTGTGTGGCGCCCGTGGCATCGGCGCCACATATCCATTTGTAGTTGCCCAAAACATACTGTAAGACAAATCGTCTGGGACTTAGCCGTTTTGGCGAGGCTCTATGTGTGGCGCCGATGCCACGGGCGCCACACAAAGAGCCTCGCCAAAACGGCTAAGGACTAATCGTCCGGAGCCCCTGAATGTTTTCGACCAGAAGTTGATATATGTTGGCACGTGTGGCGCCGATGGGAGGGGCGCCACACAGTGCACTGTGGCGCCAGTGGGAAGGGCGCCACACATTGACTTGTGTTAAAACCATGAAAAATCCTACCATATTCAAACAGTTTTGAGTACAACATTGCATTGAGTATGTACGACACAGCATAATGGTTCAAACGACAAATAAGGTTCGACGACATCAAGGTTCCAATTACAATAACGTTCAACGACACGAAGGTTCGAGAAGATCAAGGTTCACACAACATCATGGTTCGACAACATAAAGGTTCGACAACAAGAACATAGCCAAAGGGACATCACTGCGTGGCAAAGGCTCCCTCCCCCCTCGCCTTCTTCTTACATTCTTCAGCCAATTATTCCTTCTCCCTTATGTCACGAGCCAACTGAACGACCGAATCGAAGAAGTGGTGGCGCTCCTCCGTCTTTGCAGCTTCCGCTTGAGCTCTCTCCTCCTTGATGCGTTCAGCCTCCCTAGCCACCTCCTCTAGGTGCATCCTATTGGCCCTCTCCCTCGCAATTTTCTCAAGTTGGCAGCTCCTCAGGAATTTTATCCGTGCCTCGCGGTCCCGTTCGGCCTTCAGCTTCTCATTCCTCCTCTTGTTGCGCAATAGGTATTCCTCGTACCTCCTTTGCATACGGTCATCTTCCTCCTTCTTCTTAGCTATCTCCTCCCGCCTCTTCCTCTCAAGTTCTTCCTTCTCCCTCTTCCGCACCGTCCTTACCGCCTCCTCCCAAACGGACTCCTCCTTCTCATTGCCCTCCCATGCCCCCTTCCCCTTGGTGGGTTGAGTTGCCATAGTTGTAAACCAAATTGAAAAACCAAAGTTAGTCATGGAATATGAAAATAGAAAGTACAATGCAATTAGTAACTTGGAGACACATACAGATAAGGCCCCGCTAGGTATCGTAGCATACTAGTACCCCGACGGCCACCATGCCGACCTCTACTAAGCCCTACATGAATCCTTGGTTGCCTTGGAGCTTGTCGCCATTGTGGTTGATGCCTTGAGGCTTGTTTCCTTGGAGCTTGTTGTGTAGGATCTTGTTGCCGTGGGGCTTGTTGCCTTGGAGCTTGTTGACTTGGAGCTTGTTGCCGTTGGGCTTGTGTGCTTGGATCTTGTTGGCTTGGAGGAGGTTGACGCGGTCGGCTTGGAGGAGGTTGACGCGGTTGGCTTGGAGCTTGTTGGCTTGGGGTTTGTTGGCTTGGGGTTTGTTGGCTTCGAGGTTGATTTGAAGCTTGTTGGCTACTTGATGCTTGACTTGTGGTAGCATCATTGCCCTTTGATTTTTTGCCGGATGTGCACTTCCTTTTATTGTGGCCCTTACTATTGCATGATCCACAATTAGTTGGCTCGCGAGCTTCTTGGAATAACATGTTTCCCGAATGACCCCATCTATCCATATCTCCGTGATACCTCTTTGTCTTTCTTCTTCCACGTTTCACAACCTTCCATTCCGGATCTGGCCAACTTGCACTCCATGATACTCCGGACATTCTGATTGATCCAAGTAAGGAGAAAACATTGGAGCCCATGACCTCTTTGTGGCTTCAATAGAGAACTCGGACTCCCGAACGGTGAGCGGGTTATTGTAGTCGACACATTGATACGTCTCCAACGTATCTATAATTTCTTATGTTCCATGCTACTTTTATGATGATATACACATGTTTTATACACACTTTATGTTATTATTATGCATTTTCCGGAACTAACCTATTGACAAGATGCCGAAGTGCCAGTTCCTGTTTTCTGCTGTTTTTGGTTTCAGAAATCCTAGTAAGGAAATATTCTCGGAATTGGACGAAATCAACGCCCAGTATCTTATAATTCCACGAAGCTTCCAGAACACCGGAGAGGGACCAGAGGAGAGCCACAGGGGCCCCACACGACAGGCCGGCGCGGCCAGAGGGGGGGCCGCGCCCCCTATTGTCTGGCCCCACCAGGACCCCTCCGAGGCTGCCCTTCCGCCTACTTAAGGACTCCGTCGCGAAAACCCTAGGGGAATAAGCCACGGTACGAGAAAACTTCCAGAGCCGCCGCCATCGCGAAGCCAAGATCTGGGGGACAAAAGTCTCTGTTCCGGCACCCCGCCGGGACGGGGAAGTGCCCCCGGAAGGCATCTCCATCGACACCACCGCCATCTTCATCACCGCTGCTGTCTCCCATGAAGAGGGAGTAGTTCTCCATCGAGGCTAAGGGCTGTACCGGTAGCTATGTGGTTAATCTCTCTCCCATGTACTTCAATACAATGATCTCATGAGCTGCCTTACATGATTGAGATTCATATGATGAGCTTTATATCACTATTAATCTATGTGCTACTCTAGTGATGTTATTAAAGTACTCTATTCCTCCTCCATGATGTAATGGTGACAGTGTGTGCATCATGTAGTACTTGGCGTAGTTTATGATTGTAATCTCTTGTAGATTATGGAGTTAACTATTACTATGATAGTATTGATGTGATCTATTCCTCCTTTCATAGTCTGTCGGTGACGGTGTGCATGCTATGTTAGTACTTGGTATAATTGCGTTGGTCTATCATGCACTCTAAGGTTATTTAAATATGAACATCGAATGGTGTGGAGCTTGTTAACTCCGGCATTGAGGTGCTCTTGTAGCCCTACACAATTAATGGTGTTCATCATCCAACAAGAGAGTGTAGAGTGGTTTTATTATGTGATCAATGTTGAGAGTGTCCACTAGTGAAAGTATGATCCCTAGGCCTTGTTTCCAAATACTGCAATCATCGCTTATTTACTGTTCTACTGCATCTTTACTTCCTGCAATATTACTACCATCAACTGCACGCCAGCAAGCTATTTTCTGGCGCCGTTACTACTGCTCATATTCATTCATACCACTTGTATTTCACTATCTCTTAGCCGAACTAGTGCACCTATACATCTGACAAGTGTATTGGGTGTGTTGGGGACACAAGAGACTTCTTGTATCGTGATTGCAGGGTTGCTTGAGAGAGATATCTTTGACCTCTTCCTCCCTGAGTTCGATAAAACCTTGGGTGATTCACTTAAGGGAAAACTTGCTGCTGTTCTACAAACCTCTGCTCTTGGAGGCCCAACACTGTCGACAGGAAAAGAAGTGTGAGTAGACATCAAGCTATTTTCTGGCGCCGTTGCCGGGGAGGAAAGGTAAAAGGCACTCACACTCCGGTCCCAGGTAACTAAGTTATTTTCTGGCGCCGTTGTAAGTGCTCGAAACTATTTCCTTTAGATCCTGCAATTGCATCTTTTTGTTTCTTGTTTTTCACTAGCTAGGCATAATGGAAAGTAACAATGAGCTTTTTAAGTTATTTCCTGAGCTAAGACATGGATTGTTTGCTGTGAAAATTAAAAAACCTATGGAACCTTATTTGCATGCTAGTAGCAATAATATTAGTATGAGCGCTTTGAACACCATTATTGCTAATGATGTAGAAAGTTCTAAGCTTGGGAAAGCTGGTTTTGATGAGCATGATATTTTTAGTCCCCCAAGCATTGAGGAGAAAATTTTCTTTGATGATACTTTGCCTCCTATTTATGATGATTATAATGATAGTGGTCTTTTGGTGCCGCCTACTATGGAGGCTAAGTTTAATTATGATTACAATATGCCTCCTATATTTGATGATGAGAATAATAATGATAGCTACTTTGTTGAATTTGCTCCCACTATTACTAATAAAATTGATTATGCTTATGTGGAGAGTAATAATTTTATGCATGAGACTCATGATAAGAATGCTTCATGTGATAGTTATATTGTTGAGTTTGTTTATGATGCCACTGGACATTATTATGAGAGAGGAAAATATGGTTGTAGAAGTTTTCATGTTACTAAAACACCTCTCTATATGCTGAAATTTTTGAAGTTGCGCCTGTCTAGTCTTTCTATGCTTGTTGCATTATGCTTCATGAATTTATTTGTGTACAAGATTCCTATGCATAGGAAGTGGGTTAGACTTAAATGTGTTTTGAATTTGCTTCTTGATGCTCTCTTTTGCTTCAACTCTTATTTCTTGCGAGTGCATCATTGAAATCGCTGAGCCCATCTTAATGGCTATAAAGAAAGCACTTCTTGGGAGATAACCCATGTGTTTATTTTACTACAGCAACTTTTGTTTTATATTTGAGTCTTGGAAGTTATTAATACTGTAGCAACCTCTCCTTATCTTACTTTATTGCATTATTGTGCCAAGTAAAGTCTTTGATAGCAAGGTTGATATTAGATTTGGATTACTGCGCAGAAACAGATTTCTATCTGTCACGAATTTGGGTAGGGTTCTCTGTAGGTAACTCGGAAAAATCTGCCAATTTACGTGCGTGATCCTAAGATATGTACGCAACTTTCATTCAATTTGAGCATTTTCGTCTGAGCAAGTTAAGTGCCTCTAAAAAATTCGTCTTTACGGACTGTTCTGTTTTGACAGATTCTGCCTTTTATTTCGCATTGCCTCTTTTGCTGTGTTGGATGGATTTCTTTGTTCCATTAACTTCCAGTAGCTTTGTGCAATGTCCAGAAGTGTTAAGAATGATTGTGTCACCTCTGAACATGTGAATTTTTGATTATGCACTAACCCTCTAATGAGTTTGTTTTGAGTTTGGTGTGGAGGAAGTTTTCAAGGGTCAAGAGAGGAGGATGATACAATATGATCAAGGAGAGTGAAAGCTCTAAGCTTGGGGATGCCCCCGTGGTTCATCCCTGCATATTTCAAGATGACTCAAGCATCTAAGCTTGGGGATGCCCAAGGCATCCCCTTCTTCATCGACAACATTATCAGGTTCCTCTAGTGAAACTATATTTTTATTCCGTCACATCTTATGTGCTTTACTTGGAGCGTCTGTATGTTTTTGTTTTTGTTTGTTTGAATAAAATTGGCTCCTAGCATTCATTGTGTGGGATAGAGACACGCTCCGCTGTTGCATATGAACACATATGTTCTTAGCTTTATTCTTAATGTTCATGGCGAAGGTTGAAACTGCTTCGTTAATTGTTATATGGTTGGAAACAGAAAATGCTACATGTGGTAAATGGTATAATGTCTTGAATAATTTGATACTTGGCAATTGTTATAGCTCATGTTTAAGCTCTTGCATCATATACTTTGCACCTATTAGTGAAGAAATACATAGAGCTTGCTAAAATTTGGTTTGCATGATTGGTCTCTCTAAAGTCTAGATATTTTCTAGTAAGGGTTTGAGCAACAAGGAGGACGGTGTAGAGTTTTATAATGCTTGCAATATGTTCTTAGGTGAGTTTTGATGTACCGGTTCATACTTGTGTTTGCTTCAAATAACCTTGCTAGCCTAAGCCTTGTACTGAGAGGGAATACTTCTCATGCATCCAAATCCTTGAGCCAAAAACTATGCCATTTGTGTCCACCATACCTACCTACTACATGGTATTTTATGCCATTCCAAAGTAAATTGCTTGAGTGCTACCTTTAAATAATTCAAAATTTATCATCTCTGATTTGTGTCAATGTTTTATAGCTCATGAGGAAGTATGTGGTGTTTATCTTTCAATCTTGTTGGGCAACTTTCACTAATGGACTAGTGGCTTCATCCGCTTATCCAATAATTTTGCAAAAAGAGCTGGCAATGGGGTTCCCAGCCCCAATTAATTAACTTTCATAATTTTACAAATAGACACTCCTTCATGGTATGAGATTGTTGGCAGGCACCCGAGGATTCGGTTAGCCATGGTTTGTGAAAGCAAAGGTTGGAAGGAGTGTCACCCAAAAATAATTTTTTTTTCATGGGAGCCGCTCTTTGAAAGTCTGTCTGGCAAGGGGGTTGATACGTCTCCAACGTATCGATAATTTCTTATGTTCCATGCTACTTTATTGATGATACCTACATGTTTTATGCATACTTTATGTCATATTTATGCATTTTCCAGCACTAACCTGTTAACAAGATGCCGAAGAGCCTCTTGCTGTTTTCTGCTATTTTTGGTTTCAGAAATCCTAGTAAGGAAATATTCTCGGAATTGGACGAAATCAACGCCCAGGATCTTATTTTTCCACGAAGCTTCCAGAACACCGGGGGATAAACGAATTGGGGCGACGAGGCGGCCAGACGCTAGGGCGGCGCGGCCCAGGCCCTGGCCGCGCCGGCCTAGTGTGTGGGCCCCTCGCGTCGCCCCTAAACCTACCTCTCCGACTATAAGAAGCCTTCGTCGATAATAACTCCAGTACCGAGAGCCACGATACGGAAAACCTTCCAGAGACGCCGCCGCCGCCAATCCCATCTCGGGGGATTCAGGAGATCGCCTCCGGCACCCTGCCGGAGAGGGGAATCATCTCCCGGAGGACTCTTCACCGCCATGGTCGCCTCCGGAGTGATGAGTGAGTAGTTCACCCCTGGACTATGGGTCCATAGCAGTAGCTAGATGGTCGTCTTCTCCTAATTGTGCTTCATTGTTGGATCTTGTGAGCTGCCTAACATGATCAAGATCATCTATCTGTAATGCTATATGTTGTGTTTGTTGGGATCCGATGAATAGAGAATACTATGCTATGTTGATTATCAATCTATTATCTATGTGTTGTTTATGATCTTGCATGCTCTCCGTTACTAGTAGAGGCTCTGGCCAAGTTTTTTGCTTGTAACTCCAAGAGGGAGTATTTATGCTCGATAGTGGGTTCATGCCTCCATTAAATCTGGGACAGTGACAGAAAGTTCTAAGGTTGTGGATGTGTTGTTGCCACTAGGGATAAAACATCGATGCTATGTCTAAGGATGTAGTTGTTGATTACATTACGCACCATACTTAATGCAATTGTCTGTTGTTTGCAACTTAATACTGGAAGGGGTTCGGATGATAACCTGAAGGTGGACTTTTTAGGCATAGATGCATGCTGGATAGCGGTCTATGTACTTTGTCGTAATGCCCAATTAAATCTCACACTACTCATCATATCATGTATGTGCATGGTCATGCCCTCTTTATTTGTCAATTGCCCAACTGTAATTTGTTCACCCAACATGCTTATTCTTATCGGAGAGACGCCTCTAGTGAACTGTGGACCCCGGTCCATTCTTTTAATCGAATACAATCTACTACAAACATTGTTCTTACTGTTTTCTGCAAACAATCATCATCCACACTATACATCTAATCCTTTGTTACAGCAAGCCGGTGAGATTGACAACCTCACTGTCACGTTGGGGCAAAGTAATTTGGTTGTGTTGTGCAGGTTCCACGTTGGCGCCGGAATCCCTGGTGTTGCGCCGCACTACACTCCGCCGCCATCAACCTTCAACGTGCTTCTTGGCTCCTACTGGTTCGATAAACCTTGGTTTCTTACTGAGGGAAAACTTGCCGCTGTACGCATCACACCTTCCTCTTGGGGTTCCCAACGGACGCGTGCTGTACGCGTATCAAGCTCTTTTTCTGGCGCCGTTGCCGGGGAGATCAAGACACGCTGCAAGGGGAGTCTCCACCTCCAATCTCTTTACTTTGTTTTTGTCTTGCTTTATTTTATTTAGTACTTTGTTTGCTGCACTAAATCAAAACACAAAAAATTAGTTGCTAGTTTTACTTTATTTGCTATCTTGTTTGCTATATTAAAAACGCAAAAAAATTAGTTACTTGCATTTGCTTTATCTAGTTTGCTTTATTTACTATCGCTAAAATGAGTAATCCTGAAGTTGAAGTTCGTTCGTTTAAGCAACAAGGGGGAGAATGTTTAAAAGATGCTTGGTATAGAATTAGTGATGCCCATAATAGGTGCACTAAGAAACACTCCACCACTATCCTACTCATGAATTTTTATGTTGGTATCTCTAGCTGGAATAGGTATGTTCTTGATTGTCTCGCGGGAGGTAACTTCCTAGGTACTCCTGCCTTAGAAGCTAGTTGCATTATTGAGAGTCTATTTGGAATACCACCTGTTAATGAAGTTAAAATTGAAACCTCTCTTGAAGATGTCATGAAAAAGTTGGAAACCATAGAGCAAAATCTTCCAAGTATTGAGATTAATTTGGGAGCATTACTTGATAGCACTGATAAACTTGATAAATCTCTAGGTGGAATTAATGAGAGAATTGCCATCTTAGAAACTTGTGCTATTCATGATAATCAAACCCAAAGGATTAGTGAACTTGAAGAGGCTATGGGAACATTGGGTTCAACCTTTTCATCTATAAAGTTTAGAGAGAAAGCTTATGTGGGAAAGGAGCAAAAGTTCATGTATGTCTCTAAGGTGCCTAAACCAAAAAACTATTATAGGCTAAAAATGATAAATCTCTTAATACCACTATAGAAAAAGGAGCATCTAATATACCTAATGGGATAAATTATGAAAATGATGTTGATGCTTCATCTCTTGATAATACTTGATACACACTTTATGCGCCTAGCTGAAAGGCGTTAAAGAAAAGCGCTTATGGGAGACAACCCATGATTTTACTACTGCACTTTTGTTTTATATTTGAGTCTTGGAAGTTGTTACTACTGTAGCAACCTCTCCTTATCTTAGTTTTGTTGCATTGTTGTGCCAAGTAAAGTCTTTGATAGTAAGGTTCATACTAGATTTGGATTATTGCGCAGAAACAGATTTCTTTGCTGTAACGAATCTGGGACTGATTCTCTGTAGGTAACTCAGAAAATTATGCCAATTTACGTGAGTGATCCTCAGATATGTACTCAACTTTCATTCTATTTGAGCATTTTTATTTGAGCAAGTCTGGTGCCTCAATAAAATTCGTCTTTACGAACTGTTCTGTTTTGACAGATTCTGCCTTTTATTTCGCATTGCCTGTTTTGCTATGCTTGATGGATTTTTCTATTCCATTAACTTTCAGTAGCTTTGTGCAATGTCCAGAAGTGTTAATAATGATTATGTAACCTCTGAACATGTGAATTTTGATTGTGCACTAACCCTCTAATGAGTTGTTTTGAGTTTGGTGTGGAGGAAGTTTTCAAGGATCAAGAGAGGGAGATGATACGATATGATCAAGGAGAGTGAAAGCTCTAAGCTTGGGGATGCCCCGGTGGTTCACTCCTGCATATTTCAAGAAGACTCAAGCATCTAAGCTTGGGGATGCCTTGGGCATCCCCTTCTTCATCGACAACATTATCAGGTTCCTCTAGTGAAACTATATTTTTATTCCATCACATCTTATGTACTTTGCTTGGAGCGTCTGTTGTTTTTGTTTTTGTTTTGTTTGAATAAAATGGATCCTAGCATTCATTGTGTGGGAGAGAGACACGCTCCGCTGTTGCATATGGACAAACATGTCCTTAGGCCTTACTCATAATGTTCATGGCGAAGGTTGAATCTTCTTCGTTAAATTGTTATATGATTGGAAACGGGAAATGCTACATGTAGTAATTGGTAAAGTGTCTTGAATAATGTGATACTTGGTAATTGTTGTGCTCATGTTTAAGCTCTTGCATCATATACTTTGCACCTATTAATGAAGAAATACATAGAGCTTGCTAAAATTTGGTTTGCATAATTGGTCTCTCTAAGGTCTAGATAATTTCTAGTAAGGGTCGAACAACAAGGAAGACGGTATAGAGTCTTATAATGTTTACAATATGTGTTTTATGTAAGTTTTGCTGTACCGCTTCATACTTGTGTTTGTTTCAAATAGCCTTGCTAGCCTAAACCTTGTATCGAGAGGGAATACTTCTCATGCATCCAAAATCCTTGAGCCAACCACTATGCCATTTGTGTCCACCATACCTACCTACTACATGGTATTTCTCCACCATTCCAAAGTAAATTGCTTGAGTGCTACCTTTAAACAATTCAAAATTTATCACCTCTGATTTGTGTCAATGTTTTATAGCTCATGAGGAAGTATGTGGTGTTTATCTTTCAATCTTGTTGGGCAACTTTCAACAATGGACTAGTGGCTTCATCCGCTTACCCAATAATTTTGCAAAAAGAGCTGGCAATGGGATTCCCAGTCCCAAATTAATTAACCTTCATAATGTTACAAAAATAGACACTCCTCCACGGTATGTGATTGTTGGACGGCACCCGAAGGATTCGGTTAGCCATGGCTTGAGAAAGCAAAGGTGGGGAGGAGTGTCATCTAAATAAAACTAAAATAAAAAGGCACTCCTTCATGGTATGAGATTGTTGGCAGGCACCCGAGGATTCGGTTAGCCATGGTTTGTGAAAGAAAGGTTGGAAGGAGTGCCACCAAAAAATAAAAATAATTCATGGGAGCCGCTCTTTGAAGGTTTGTCTAGCAAGAGGGTTAGAGTGCCCACTACCATTCGTTGACAACAACAAACACCTCTCAAAATTTTACTTTTATGCTCTCTATATGTTTTCAAAATCAAAGCTCTAGCACAAATATAGCAATCAATGCTTCCCTCTACGAAGGGCCCTTCTTTTACTTTATGTTGAGTCAGTTCACCTATCTCTCTCTCCATCTCAAGAAGCAAACACTTGTGTGAACTGTGCATTGATTTCTACATACTTGCATATTGCACTTATTATATTACTTTATGTTGACAATATCCATGAGATATACATGTTACAAGTTGAAAGCAACCGCTGAAACTTAATCTTCCTTTGTGTTGCTTCAATGCCTTTACTTAGAATTATTGCTTTATGAGTTAACTCTTATGCAAGACTTATTGATGCTTGTCTTGAAAGTACTATTCATGAAAAGTCTTTGCTATATGATTCATTTGTTTACTCATGTCATTTACCATTGCTTTGATCGCTGCATTCATTACATGTGCTTACAATAGTATGATCAAGATTATGATGGCATGTCACTCCAGAAATTATCTTTGTTATCGTTTACCTACTCGGGACGAGCAGGAACTAAGCTTGGGGATGCTGATACGTCTCCAACGTATCGATAATTTCTTATGTTCCATGCTACTTTATTGATGATACCTACATGTTTTATGCATACTTTATGTCATATTTATCCATTTTCCGGCACTAACCTATTAACAAGATGCCGAAGAGCCAGTTGCTATTTTCTGCTGTTTTTGGTTTCAGAAATCCTAGTAAGGAATCTCGGAATTGGACGAAATCAACGCCCAGGATCTTATTTTTCCACGAAGCTTCCAGAACACTGGGGGATAAACGAAGTGGGGCGACGAGGCGGCCAGACGCTAGGGCGGCGCGGCCCAGGCCCTGGCCACGCCGGCCTAGTGTGTGGGCCCCTCGCGTCGCCCCTAAACCTACCTCTCGACTATAAGAAGCCTTCGTCGATAATTACTCCAGTACCGAGAGCCACGATACGGAAAACCTTCCAGAGACGCCGCCGCCAATCCCATCTCGGGGGATTCAGGAGATCGCCTCTTGCACCCTGCCGGAGAGGGGAATCATCTCCCGGAGGACTCTTCACCGCCATGGTCGCCTCCGGAGTGATGAGTGAGTAGTTCACCCCTGGACTATGGGTCCATAGCAGTAGCTAGATGGTCGTCTTCTCCTAATTGTGCTTCATTGTTGGATCTTGTGAGCTGCCTAACATGATCAAGATCATCTATCTGTAATGCTATATGTTGTGTTTGTTGGGATCCGATGAATAGAGAATACTATGCTATGTTGATTATCAATCTATTATCTATGTGTTGTTTATGATCTTGCATGCTCTCCGTTACTAGTAGAGGCTCTGGCCAAGTTTTTTGCTTGTAACTCCAAGAGGGAGTATTTATGCTCGATAGTGGGTTCATGCCTCCATTAAATCTGGGACACTGACAGAAAGTTCTAAGGTTGTGGATGTGCTGTTGCCACTAGGGATAAAACATCGATGCTTTGTCTAAGGATGTAGTTGTTGATTACTTTACGCACCATACTTAATGCAATTGTCTGTTGTTTGCAACTTAATACTGTAAGGGGTTCGGATGATAACCTGAAGGTGGACTTTTTAGGCATAGATGCATGCTGGATAGCGGTCTATGTACTTTGTCGTAATGCCCAATTAAATCTCACACTACTCATCATATCATGTATGTGCATCGTCATGCCCTCTTTATTTGTCAATTGCCCAACTGTAATTTGTTCACACAACATGCTTATTCTTATCGGAGAGACGCCTCTAGTGAACTGTGGACCCCGGTCCATTTTTTAATCGAATACAATCTACTGCAAACATTGTTCTTATTGTTTTCTGCAAACAATCATCATCCACACTATACATCTAATCCTTTGTTACAGCAAGCCGGTGAGATTGACAACCTCGCTGTCACGTTGGGGCAAAGTAATTTGGTTGTGTTGTGCAGGTTCCACGTTGGCGCCGGAATCCCTGGTGTTGCGCCGCACTACACTCCGCCGCCATCAACCTTCAACGTGCTTCTTGGCTCCTACTGGTTCGATAAACCTTGGTTTCTTACTGAGGGAAAACTTGCCGCTGTACGCATCACACCTTCCTCTTGGGGTTCCCAACGGACGCGTGCTGTACGTGTATCAGGGGTGAGAGTGCTCACTACCATTCGTTGACAACAACAAACACCTCTCAAAACTTTACTTTTATGCTCTCTTTATGTTTTCAAAATAATAGCTCTAGCACAAATATAGCAATCCATGCTTCCCTCTACGAAGGGCCTGATGGCGTGTAACTCACATGTTCGTTGGGAACCCCAAGAGGAAGGTATGATGCGCACAGCAGCAAGTTTTCCCTCAGAAAGAAACCAAGGTTTATCGAACCAGGAGGAGCCAAGAAGCACGTTGAAGGTTGATGGCGGCGGGATGTAGTGCGGCGCAACACCAGAGATTCCGGCGCCAACGTGGAACCTGCACAACACAACCAAAGTACTTTGCCCCAACGAAACAGTGAGGTTGTCAATCTCACCGGCTTGCTGTAACAAAGGATTAACCGTATTGTGTGGAAGATGATTGTTTGCAGAAAAACAAAGAGAACAAGTATTGCAAAGAGATTGTATTTTAGTATAGAGAATTGGACCGGGGTCCACAGTTCACTAGAGGTGTCTCTCCCATAAGATAAACAGCATGTTGGGTGAACAAATTACAGTTGGGCAATTGACAAATAAAGAGGGCATGACCATGCACATACATATCATGATGAGTATAGTGAGATTTAATTGGGCATTACGACAAAGTACATAGACCGCCATCCAACTGCATCTATGCCTAAAAAGTCCACCTTCAAAGTTATCATCCGAACCCTCCAGATTAAGTTGCAAAGCAAATACAATTGCATTAAGTATGGTGCGTAATGTAATCAACAACTACATCCTTAGACATAGCATCAATGTTTTATCCCTAGTGGCAACAGACAACACAACCTTAGAACTTTCGACACCGTCCTGTGTCAATGCAGGCATGAACCCACTATCGAGCATAAATACTCCCTCTTGGAGTTACAAGCATCTACTTGGCCAGAGCATCTACTAGTAACGGAGAGCATGCAAGATCATAAACAACACATAGATATAACTTTGATAATCAACATAACAAGTATTCTCTATTCATCGGATCCCAACAAACGCAACATATAGAATTACAGATAGATGATCTTGATCATGTTAGGCAGCTCGCAAGATCAGACAATGATAGCACAATGGGGAGAAGACAACCATCTAGCTACTGCTATGGACCCATAGTCCAGGGGTAGACTACTCACACATCACACCGGAGGCGACCATGGCGGCGTAGAGTCCTCCGGGAGATGATTCCCCTCTCCGGCAGGGTGCCGAGGCGATCTCTCGGATCCCCCGAGATGGGATCGGCGGCGGCGGCGTCTCTCGGAAGGTTTTCCGTATCGTGGCTCTCGCATCGGGGGTTTCGCAACGGAGGCTTTAAGTAGGCGGAAGGGCAGGTCAAGAGGCGGCACGAGGGCCCCACACCACAGGGCCGCGCGGCCAAGGGGGGGGCCGCGCCGCCCTAGGGTGTGGCCCCTCGTGGCCCCTCTTCGTCTCCTCTTCGGACTTACGGAAGGTTCGTGGCAAAATAGGACCCCGGGCGTTGATTTCGTCCAATTCCGAGAATATTTCGTTACTAGGATTTCTGAAACCAAAAACAGCAGAAAACAAAGAATCGGCACTTCGCATCTTGTTAATAGGTTAGTTCCGGAAAATGCACGAATATGACATAAAGTGTGCATAAAACATGTAGATAACATCAATAATGTGGCATGGAACATAAGAAATTATCGATACGTCGGAGACGTATCGCATCCCCAAGCTTAGTTCTGCTTCGTCCCGAGCAGTGTAAAACGATAACACGTATAATTTACGGAGTGACATGCCATCATAACCTTGATCATACTATTTGTAAAGCATATGTAGTGAATGCAGCGATCAAAACAATGTATATGACATGAGTAAACAAGTGAATCATAAAGCAAAGACTTTTCATGAATAGCACTTCAAGACAAGCATCAATAAGTCTTGCATAAGAGTTAACTCATAAAGCAATAATTCATAGTAAAAGCATTGAAGCAACACAAAGGAAGATTAAGTTTCAGCGGTTGCTTTCAACTTGTAACATGTATATCTCATGGATATTGTCAACATAGAGTAATATAATAAGTGCAATAAGCAAATATGTAGGAATCAATGCACAATTCACACAAGTGTTTGCTTCTTGAGGTGGAGAGAAATAGGTGAACTGACTCAACATTGAAAGTAAAAGAATGGTCCTCCATAGAGGAAAAGCATCGATTGCTATATTTGTGCTAGAGCTTTGATTTTGAAAACATGAAACAATTTTGTCAACGGTAGTAATAAAGCATATGTATCATGTAAATTATATCTTACAAGTTGCAAGCCTCATGCATAGTGTACTAATAGTGCCCGCACCTTGTCCTAATTAGCTTGGACTACCGGATCATCACAATGCACATGTTTTAACCAAGTGTCACAAAGGGGTACCTCTATGCCGCCTGTACAAAGGTCTAAGGAGAAAGCTCGCATTGGATTTCTCGCTATTGATTATTCTCAACTTAGACATCCATACCGGGACAACATAGACAACAGATAATGGACTCCTCTTTTATGCATAAGCATGTAGCAACAATTAATAATTTTCTCATATGAGATTGAGGATATATGTCCAAAACTGAAACTTCCACCATGGATCATGGCTTTAGTTAGCGGCCCAATGCTCTTCTCTAACAATATGCATGCTTAACCATAAGGTGGTAGATCTCTCTTACTTCGGACAAGACGGACATGCATAGCAACTCACGTGAAATTCAACAAAGAGTAGTTGATGGCGTCCCCAGTAAACATGGTTATCGCTCAACAAGCAACTTAATAAGAGATAAAGTGCATAATTACATATTCAATACCACAATAGTTTTTAAGCTATTTGTCCCATGAGCTATATATTGCAAAGGTGAATGATGGAATTTTAAAGGTAGCACTCAAGCAATTTACTTTGGAATGGCGGAAAATACCATGTAGTAGGTAGGTATGGTGGACACAAATGGCATAGTGGTTGGCTCAAGTATTTTGGATGCATGAGAAGTATTCCCTCTCGATACAAGGTTTAGGCTAGCAAGGCTTATTTGAAACAAACACAAGGATGAACCGGTGCAGCAAAACTCACATAAAAGACATATTGAAAACATTATAAGACTCTACACCGTCTTCCTTGTTGTTCAAACTCAATACTAGAAATTATCTAGACCTTAGAGAAACAAAATATGCAAACCAAATTTTAGCATGCTCTATGTATTTCTTCATTAATGGGTGCAAAGCATATGATGCAAGAGCTTAAACATGAGCACAACAATTGCCAAGTATCACATTACCCAAGACATTAATAGCAATTACTACATGTATCATTTTCCAATTCCAACCATATAACAATTTAACGAAGGAGAAACTTCGCCATGAATACTATGAGTAGAAACCAAGGACATACTTGTCCATATGCTACAGCGGAGCGTGTCTCTCTCCCATAAAGTGAATGCTAGGATCCATTTTATTCAAACAAAACAAAAAACAAAAACAAACCGACGCTCCAAGAAAAGCACATAAGATGTGATGGAATAAAAATATAGTTTCAGGGGAGGAACCTGATAATGTTGTCGATGAAGAAGGGGATGCCTTGGGCATCCCCAAGCTTAGACGCTTGAGTCTTCTTAGAATATGCAGGGGTGAACCACCGGGGCATCCCCAAGCTTAGAGCTTTCACTCTCCTTGATCATGTTGCATCATACTCCTCTCTTGATCCTTGAAAACTTCCTCCACACCAAACTTAGAACAACTCATTAGAGGGTTAGCGACAATAAAAATTAATATGTTCAGAGGTGACACAATCATTCTTAACACTTCTAGACATTGCATAAATCTACTGGACATTAATGGATCAAAGAAATTCATCCAACGTAGCAAAAGAGGCAATGCGAAATAAAAGGCAGAATCTGTCAAAACAGAACAGTTCGTATTGACGAATTTTATCGAGGCACCAGACTTGCTCAAATGAAAATGCTCAAATTGAATGAAAGTTGCGTACATATCTGAGGATCACTCACGTAAATTGGCATAATTTTCTGAGTTACCTACAGGGAAAACAGCCCAGATTCGTGACAGCAAAGAAATCTGTTTCTGCGCAGTAATCCAAATCTAGTATGAACTTTTCTATCAACGGCTTTACTTGGCACAACAAAACACTAAACTAAGATAAAGAGAGGTTGCTACAGTAGTAAACAACTTCCAAGACACAAAATAAAAACAAAGTACTGTAGGTAAAAACATGGGTTGTCTCCCATAAGCGCTTTTCTTTAACGCCTTTCAGCTAGGCGCAGAAAGTGTGTATCAAGTATTATCAAAGGGTGGTGCATTCTCAGCGGGGTGCGGAGTTTTCTCAACCAGGCATAGTATATTAGATATATAAGTTTTAGCATCTCCCTTTTCATTAGTCTTAGGCGTGCTACTCTCATCAAACAAATTTTCAGGAACAAGCCAAGCATAGTTATTTTCTAGTGCATTATTCATAGCTAGGAGTTTACATGGTATTGGTGCTTTGATCTCCCCTCCATCATTAATATTATTAGTGTACTTTATTCTATCCATATCCATCTTTTCAAGGAGACTAACAAAATTGGTGTAAGAACCAAGCATATTAAATTTGGCAAAGACCTTTCTAGCCTCTCTCGCTATACCACCAAATTCTCTAAGAAGGGTTTCTAATACAAAATATTTCTTTTCCCCTTCTTCCATATCACCAAGTGTGAGAAACATGTGTTGGATTATAGGATTGAGATTAACAAATTTAGTTCCAACATGCGAACTAAAGCAGCAGCAGCAATTTCATAGGTAGGGGCAAGGTCTACCAAGTGTCTATCCTCAAAATCGTCAACAGTACTAACATGGTTGAAAAATTCCTCTATATTATTTCTCCCAATTATAGACCCACGTCCTACCGGTATGTCTTTTGTGGTAAAATTAAAAGGAAACATGATGAATCAAATAAAGTAAATGCGAGTAACTAATTTTTTTGTGTTTTTGTTATAGCAAACAAGATAGCAAATAAAGTAAAACTAGCAACTAATTTTTTTTGTATTTTGATTTAGTGCAGCAAACAAAGTAGTAAATAAAACTAAGCAAGACAAAAACAAAGTAAAGAGATTGAGAAGTGGAGACTCCCCTTGCAGCGTGTCTTGATCTCCCCGGCAACGGCGCCAGAAAAAGAGCCTGATGGCGTGTAACTCACACGTTCGTTGGGAACCCCAAGAGGAAGGTATGATGCGCACAGCAGCAAGTTTTCCCTCAGAAAGAAACCAAGGTTTATCGAACCAGGAGGAGCCAAGAAGCACATTGAAGGTTGATGGCGGCGGGATGTAGTGCGGCGCAACACCAGAGATTCCGGCGCCAACGTGGAACCTGCACAACACAACCAAAGTACTTTGCCCCAACGAAACAGTGAGGTTGTCAATCTCACCGGCTTGCTGTAACAAAGGATTAACCGTATTGTGTGGAAGATGATTGTTTGCAGAAAACAGTAGAACAAGTATTGCAGTAGATTGTATTTTAGTATAGAGAATTGGACCGGGGTCCACAGTTCACTAGAGGTGTCTCTCCCATAAGATAAACAGCATGTTGGGTGAACAAATTACAGTTGGGCAATTGACAAATAAAGAGGGCATGACCATGCACATACATATCATGATGAGTATAGTGAGATTTAATTGGGCATTACGACAAAGTACATAGACCGCCATCCAACTGCATCTATGCCTAAAAAGTCCACCTTCAGGTTATCATCCGAACCCCCTCCAAAGATTAAGTTGCAAAGCAACAGACAATTGCATTAAGTATGGTGCGTAATGTAATCAACAACTACATCCTTAGACATAGCATCAATGTTTTATCCCTAGTGGCAACAAAGCACAACACAACCTTAGAACTTTCTCACATCGTCCTGTGTGTCAATGCAGCATGAACCCACTATCGAGCATAAATACTCCCTCTTGGAGTTACAAGCATCTACTTGGCCAGAGCATCTACTAGTAACGGAGAGCATGCAAGATCATAAACAACACATAGATATAACTTTGATAATCAACATAACAAGTATTCTCTATTCATCGGATCCCAACAAACGCAACATATAGAATTACAGATAGATGATCTTGATCATGTTAGGCAGCTCACAAGATCCGACAATGATAGCACAATGGGGAGAAGACAACCATCTAGCTACTGCTATGGACCCATAGTCCAGGGGTAGACTACTCACACATCACACCGGAGGCGACCATGGCGGCGTAGAGTCCTCCGGGAGATGATTCCCCTCTCCGGCAGAAGTCTTTGGAGGCGATCTCTGGATCCCCGAGATGGGATCGGCGGCGGCGGCGTCTGGGAAGGTTTTCCGTATCGTGGCTCTCGGTGCGGGGGTTTCGCAACGGAGGCTTTAAGTAGGCGGAAGGGCAGGTCAAGAGGCGGCACGAGGGCCCCACACCACAGGGCCGCGCGGCCAAGGGGGGGGCCGCGCCGCCCTAGGGTGTGGCCCCCTCGTGGCCCCTCTTCGTCTCCTCTTCGGACTTCTGGAAGCTTCGTGGCAAAATAGGACCCTGGGCGTTGATTTCGTCCAATTCCGAGAATATTTCGTTACTAGGATTTCTGAAACCAAAAACAGCAGAACAAAGAATCGGCACTTCGGCATCTTGTTAATAGGTTAGTTCCAGAAAATGCACGAATATGACATAAAGTGTGCATAAAACATGTAGATAACATCAATAATGTGGCATGGAACATAAGAAATTATCGATACGTCGGAGACGTATCAGGGCCCTTCTTTTACTTTATGTTGAGTCAGTTTACCAATTTCCTTCCATCTTAGAAGCAAACACTTGTGTTAACTGTGCATTGATTCTTACATACTTGCATATTTGCATTCATCATATTACGTTATGTTGACAATTATCCATGAGATATACATGTTACAAGTTGAAAGCAACTGCTGGAACTTAATCTTCCTTTGTGTTGCTCCAATGCCTTTACTTTGAATCTATTGCTTTATGAGTTAACTCTTATGCAAGACTTATTGATGCTTGTCTCGAAAGTACTATTCATGAAAAGTCTTTGCTATATGATTCAGATGTTTAACCATTGTATTTACCATTGCTTTGGATCACTTCATTCATTACATATGCTTACAATAGTATTGATCAAGATTATGATAGCATGTCACTTCAGAAATTATCTTTGTTATCGTTTACCTACTCGGGGACGAGTAGGAACTAAGCTTGGGGATGCTGATACGTCTCCAACGTATCTATAATTTCTTATGTTCCATGCTACTTTTATGATGATATACACATGTTTTATACACACTTTATGTCATTATTATGCATTTTCTGGAACTAACCTATTGACAAGATGCCGAAGTGACAGTTCCTATTTTCTGCTGTTTTTGGTTTCAGAAATCCTAGTAAGGAAATATTCTCGGAATTGGATGAAATCAACGCCCAGTATCTTATAATTCCACGAAGCTTCCAGAACACCGGAGAGGGACCAGAGGAGAGCCACAGGGGCCCCACACGATAGGCCGGCGCGGCCAGATGGGGGCCGCGCCCCCCTATTGTCTGGCCCCACCAGGACCCCTCCGAGGCTGCCCTTCCGCCTACTTAAGGACTCCGTCGCGAAAACCCTAGGGGAATAAGCCACGGTATGAGAAACCTTCCAGAGCCGCCGCCATCGCGAAGCCAAGATCTGGGGGACAGAAGTCTCTGTTCCGGCACCCCACCGGGACGGGGAAGTGCCCCCGGAAGGCATCTCCATCGACACCACCGCCATCTTCATCACCGCTGCTGTCTCCCATGAAGAGGGAGTAGTTCTCCATCGAGGCTAAGGGTTGTATCGGTAGCTATGTGGTTAATCTCTCTCCCATGTACTTCAATAAAATGATCTCATGAGCTGCCTTACATGATTGAGATTCATATGATGAGCTTTGTATCACTATTAATCTATGTGCTACTCTAGTGATGTTATTAAAGTACTCTATTCCTACTCCATGATGTAATGGTGACAGTGTGTGCATCATGTAGTATTTGGCGTAGTTTATGATTGTAATCTCTTGTAGATTATGGAGTTAACTATTACTATGATAGTATTGATGTGATCTATTCCTCCTTTCATAGTCTGTCGGTGACGGTGTGCATGCTATGTTAGTACTTGGTATAATTGCGTTGGTCTATCATGCACTCTAAGGTTATTTAAATATGAACATCGAATGTTGTGGAGCTTGTTAACTCCGGCATTGAGGTGCTCTTGTAGCCCTACACAATTAATGGTGTTCATCATCCAACAAGAGAGTGTAGAGTGGTTTTATTATGTGATCAATGTTGAGAGTGTCCACTAGTGAAAGTATGATCCCTAGGCCTTGTTTCCAAATACTGCAATCATCGCTTATTTACTGTTCTACTGCATCTTTACTTCCTGCAATATTACTACCATCAACTGCACGCCAGCAAGCTATTTTCTGGCGCCGGTACTACTGCTCATATTCATTCATACCACTTGTATTTCACTATCTCTTCGCCGAACTAGTGCACCTATACATCTGACAAGTGTATTGGGTGTGTTGGGGACACAAGAGACTTCTTGTATCGTGATTGCAGGGTTGCTTGAGAGGGATATCTTTGACCTCTTCCTCCCTGAGTTCGATAAAACCTTGGGTGATTCACTTAAGGGAAAACTTGCTGCTGTTCTACAAACCTCTGCTGTTGGAGGCCCAACACTATCTATAGGAAAAGAAGTGTGAGTAGACATCACACGTCTAGTGCGTGCCGCTGTTAGCAAGTGGGAGCAAGCCAAATGAAGCAAAGAGGGCCTCCTACATGGGCATCCACATGTCTTTAGGGACACACGGAAAGCCCGGCCTCCGTGTTGGACACCACCTTGTGTGGTGCCTCCCGGCTCATTCACTTGGTAAACCCAATCAACATTGTCATAACATGTAGCCGTTTGGGAGTCCGCCTTCCTCGCCTGAAAATCCATGAACTCTTGAACCTTCGTTGGGAACTCGCAATTCATAGCAATTTCCTTCTCCGTTTCATCGGTGTAGTTCTGGAAATAGACATTCAACTTCTCGAATGTGTATTGAATGATTGCCGTCACGGGCAATGCACGGACACCCTTCAACTCATTGTTGAAGCACTCGACCATGTTGCTTGTCATTTGGCCATATCTCCTCCCATCCTCATCATAAGCTCTTGCCCACTTTGAGTTAAACATGAGGTGTCTATGAAGAAACTCTTGACCACCCGCATTGAGGTCTTTGTGCTTCAGCAAGCCGTTATATAGGTTTGCGAAGCGGCGCTCAGAGTAAGTGAGGCAATAATCTTGAAGAAGGTCAGGCAACTCTTTGCTCTTGCATGCCCGGTAGAAGTTTGCACAAAAATGCCTCATGCACCATCGGTGATGCAAGGGAGCATGCCCGGAAATTGCAAGCTCCACCGCATTGAGAATTCCTTGATGACGATCGGAGATGACACACACTTCCTTTGAGGGTGGTATGACCCTTGTCCTCAATATATGGAAAAACCATTCCCAGTTATCATTGTTCTCAATCTCTACCAATGCAAAAGCCAGTGGTACTAAACGGTTGCTCGCATCACTTGCTATTGCCACCAATAGTGTGCCCTTCTACTGCCCGGTCAAGAAGGTACCATCCACGGCTATGACGGGCCTACAATGTTCGAATGCCCTCGTGCATTGCTCGAATGACCAAAATGCACGGTGAAATACCCTCACTCTTTTACCATCATGCAATGTCATTTTGGTTGCGGAAGGCTCCACCACATGCACCATGCCCGGGTTAGTTGCGGCCATCGCTAACAACAACCTAGGGACTCGGTTGTATGCTTCCTCCCAATCACCATACAACATCTTAAATGCGGCTTGTTTGGCCTTCCATGCCTTCCCGTACTTGACGTCGTAGGCAAACCGGGATTTGACCGTATCTTGCACGGACTTAATGCTCATGATAGGAAGTGATGATATCTCCGCCGAGAGCTTGTATGCAATGAACTCGGATGTGAGTTGACAGTGGTCCGGCTGCGCATCCTTGCCATCAAGCTTCGGCCCCCGGCACATGTGAGTGGCTACACAACTTGTTATGTGCCAAGAGGGCCCTTTTTTGAAAGGTCTTGCACGGACAACCCGGCACCTTTTATCCACACATTTTAGCGTGTACCGCTTCTTCAAGTCCGAGTGAACAACGAGGTAAGGGCGATGATGCTTAATGGAGAACTCCTTCAACCATATCTTCAATTCCAAGAAGGTATCAAACGTGAGCCCTTTAGAGATCATAGCCGTCCTACCATCCACATCTCTCTTGGATAGTGGCCTAGCTCCAAGAAGTAAACTTTTGCCACCATCAACCACGGCTCCATCCGAAAAACTAACATCACGGAACAATGGTACCCGGATATCCCGTCCGGTTACCTTCTTGAAGATCTCGGCTCTTTCGGCTTCCTTAGCCGTCAAGCCATCCTCGTCAACCTCCTCTTCGGGTCCATCATCATCCGAGTCCGACGCATAGCATCGGGAATAAGGAATGGAGTGGTCCATCTCCTCTTGCATCCAATATTTATCCAAATCACCGATATTGTTGCCATTCATCTCGAAACCATCATCGCCATCGTCATGCTCGTCATACTCATTATCCAACGGAGGTTGTTGGGTAATAGGAGATTGGACAATGGGAGATTGGGTGGCCTCTTCTTGGCTCATGGGTGGAGGACTGATACGTCTCCGACGTATCGATAATTTCTTATGTTCCATGCCACATTATTGATGATATCTACATGTTTTATGCATACTTTATGTCATATTTATGTGTTTTCCGGAACTAACCTATTGACGAGATGCCGAAGGGCCAGTTGCTGTTTTCTGCTGTTTTTGGTTTCAGAAATCCTAGTAAGGAAATATTCTCGGAATCGGACGAAATCAACGCCCAGCATCCTATTTTTCCACGAAGCTTCCAGAACACCCGAGAGTCGCCAGAGGGGGGGCCACATGGGCCCAGGAGGGTGGCCGGCGCGGCCCAGGCCCTGGCCGCGCCGCCTTACCCCCTCACCGCCTCTTCGACCCTCCGACTCCGCCTCTTCGCCTATAAAAAGGTCCTCGACCTAAAACCTCGAGACGGGAAAGCCACGGTACGAGAAACCATCCAGAGCCGCCGCCATCGCGAAGCCAAGATCTGGGGGACAGGAGTCTCTATTCTGGCAAGCCGCCGGGACGGGGAAGTGCCCCCGGAAGGCTTCTCCATCGACACCACTGCCATCTTCATCACCGCTGCTGTCTCCCATGAGGAGGGAGTAGTTCTCCATCGAGGCTCGGGGCTGTACCGGTAGCTATGTGGTTAATCTCTCTCCTATGTACTTCAATACAATAATCTCATGAGCTGCCTTACATGATTGAGATTCATATGATGATGCTTGTAATCTAGATGTCATTATGCTAGTCAAGTGGATTTTACTTATGTGATCTCCGGAGACTCCTTGTCCCACGTGTGTAAAGGTGACAGTGTGTGCACCGTGTGGGTCTCTTAGGCTATATTTCACAGAATACTTATTCACTGTTATGAATGGCATAGTGAAGTGCTTATTTATATCTCTTTATGATTGCAATGTGTTTTGTATCACAATTTATCTATGTGCTACTCTAGTGATGTTATTAAAGTAGTCTATTCCTCCTGCACGGTGTAATGGTGACAGTGTGTGCATCGTGTAGTACTTGGCGTAGGTTATGATTGTGATCTCTTGTAGATTATGAAGTTAACTATTGCTATGATGGTATTGATGTGATCTATGCCTCCTTTCGTAGCGTGAAGGTGACAGTGTGCATGCTATGTTAGTACTTGGTTTGGTTATGTTGATCTGTCATGCACTCTAAGGTTATTTAAATATGAACATCGAATATTGTGGAGCTTGTTAACTCCGGCATTGAGGGTTCGTGTAATCCTACACAGTTAGTGGTGTTCATCATCCAACAAGAGAGTGTAGAGTCTAGCATCTATTTATTTATTCTGTTATGTGATCAATGTTGAGAGTGTCCACTAGTGAAAGTATGATCCCTAGGCCTTGTTCCTAAATACTGCTATCGCTGCTTGTTTACTGTTTTACTGCGTTTCTACTGCCTGCAATATTACCACCATCAGCTACACGCCAGCAAGCACTTTTCTGGCACCGTTACTACTGCTCATACTTATTCATACCACCTATATTTCACTATCTCTTCGCCGAACTAGTGCACCTATTAGGTGTGTTGGGGACACAAGAGGCTTCTTGCTTTGTGGTTGCAGGGTTGCATGAGAGGGATATCTTTGACCTCTTCCTCCCTGAGATCGATAAACCTTGGGTGATCCACTTAAGGGAAACTTGCTGCTATTCTACAAACCTTGGGTGATCCACTTAAGAGGCCCAACACTGTCTACAAGAATAGAAGCACCCGTAGACATCAAGCACTTTTCTGGCGCCGTTGCCGGGGAGGAAAGGTAAAAGGCACTCATACTCTGGTTCCAGGTAACAGTACTTTTCTGGCGCCATTGTGTTTGTGCTCGAAGCTATTTCCTTTAGATCCTGCAATTGCATCTTTTTGTTTCTTGTTTACACTAGTTAGGCATAATGGAAAACAACAAAAATATGAGAGATCTTTATGAACTTTATCTTGAATTAGGACATGATGTGTTTGAAGAGAGAATTAAAAAACCCATGGAACTTTATATGCATGCTAATCGGAATGTTATTAATATGAATGCTTTGAACACTATTGTTGCTAATGCTATGGAAAATTCTAAGCTTGGGGAAGCTGGTTTTGATGAGCATGATATTTTTAGTCCCCCAAGCATTGAGGAGAAAATTTACTTTGATGATACTTTGCCTCCTATTTATGATGATTATAATGATAGTAGTCTTTTGTTGCCACCTGTTATGGAGGATAAATTTGATTATGATTACAATATGCCTCCTATATTTGATGATGAGAATAATAATGATAGCTACTTTGTTGAATTTGCTCCCACTACAACTAATAAAATTGATTATGCTTATGTGGAGAGTAATAATTTTATGCATGAGACTCATGATAAGAATGCTTTATGTGATAGTTATATTGTTGAGTTTGCTCATGATGCTACTGGACATTATTATGAGAGAGGAAAATATGGTTGTAGAAATTTTCATGTTACTAAAACACCTCTCTATATGCTTAAAATTTTGAAGTTGAGCTTGTCTAGTTTTCCTATACTTGTTACTTTGCTCTTCATGAACTTATTTATTTACAAGATCCCTTTTCATAGGAAGCATGTTAGACTTAAATTTGTTTTGAATTTGCCTCTTGATGCTCTCTTTTGCTTCAAATACTATTTCTTGCGAGTGCATCATTTAAACTGCTGAGCCCATCTTAACGGCTATAAAGAAAGAACTTCTTGGGAGATAACCCATGTGTTTATTTTGCTACAGTACTTTTATTTTGTATTTGTGTCTTGGAAGTTGTTACTACTGTAGCAACCTCTCCTTATCTTATTTTATTGCATTGTTGTACCAAGTAAAGTCGTTGATAGTAAGGTTCATACTAGATTTGGATTACTGCGCAGAAACAGATTTCTTTGCTGTCACGAATCTGGGCAAAATTCTCTGTAGGTAACTCAGAAAATTATGCCAATTTACGTGAGTGATCCTCAGATATGTACGCAACTTTCATTCAATTTGAGCATTTTCATTTGAGCAAGTCTGGTGCCTCAATAAAATTCGTCTTTACAGACTGTTCTGTTTTGACAGATTCTGCCTTTTATTTCGCATTGCCTCTTTTGCTATGTGGGATGGATTTCTTTGTTGCATAGACTTCCAGTACCTTAAGGCAATGTCCAGAAGTGTTAAGAATGATTGTGTCACCTCTGAACATGTGAATTTTGATTATGCACTAACCCTCTAATGAGTTGTTTTGAGTTTGGCGTGGAGGAAGTTTTCAAGGGTCAAGAGAGGAGGATGATATACTATGATCAAGGAGAGTGAAAGCTCTAAGCTTGGGGATGCCCCGGTGGTTCACCCCTGCATATTTCAAGAAGACTCAAGCATCTAAGCTTGGGGATGCCCAAGGCATCCCCTTCTTCATCGACAAATTATCAGGTTCCTTCTCTTGAAACTATATTTTTATTCGGCCACATCTTATGTACTTTACTTGGAGCGTCTGTGTGCTTTTGTTTTTGTTTTTGTTTGAATAAATGCTTGTGTGGGAGAGAGAAACGCTCCGCTGGTTCGTATGAACACATGTGTTCTGAGCTGTTAATGTTCATGGCGAAGGTTGAAACTGCTTCGTTAAATTGTTATATGGTTGGAAACGGGAAATGCTACATGTAGTAATTGCTAAAATGTCTTGGATAATGTGATACTTGGCAATTGTTGTGCTCATGTTTAAGCTCTTGCACCATATACTTTGTACCTATTAATGAAGAAATACATAGAGCTTGCTAAAATTTGGTTTGCATAATTGGTCTCTCTAAGGTCTAGATAATTTCTAGTATTGAGTTTGAACAACAAGGAAGACGGTGTAGAGTCTTATAATGTTTACAATATGTCTTTTATGTGAGTTTTGCTGCACCGGTTCATCCTTGTGTTTGTTTCAAATAACCTTGCTAGCCTAAACCTTGTATCGAGAGGGAATACTTCTCATGCATCCAAAATCCTTGAGCCAACCACTATGCCATTTGTGTCCACCATACCTACCTACTACATGGTATTTCTCCGCCATTCCAAAGTAAATTGCTTGAGTGCTACCTTTAAATTTCTATCCTCTACCTTTACAATATATAGCTCATGGGAAAAATAGCCTAAAAACTATTGTGGTATTGAATATGTAATTATGCACTTTATCTCTTATTAAGTTGCTTGTTGTGCGATAACCATGTTCCTGGGGACGCCATCAACTACTCTTTGTTGAATATCATGTGAGTTGCTATGCATGTTCGTCTTGTCTGAAGTAAGGGAGATTTACCACCAAAATGGTTAGAGCATGCATAATGTTAGAGAAGAACATTGGGCCGCTAACTAAAGCCATGATCCATGGTGGAAGTTTCAGTTTTGGACAAATATCCTCAATCTCATATGAGAAAATTAACTGTTGTTGAATGCTTATGCATAAAAGAGGAGTCCATTATCTGTTGTCTATGTTGTCCCGGCATGGATGTCTAAGTTGAGAATAATCAATAGCGAGAAATCCGATGCGAGCTTTCTCCTTAGACCTTTGTACAGGCGGCATAGAGGTACCCCTTTGTGACACTTGGTTAAAACATATGTATTGCAATGATAATCCAGGTAATCCGAGCTAATTAGGACAAGGTGCGGGCACTATTAGTATACTATGCATGAGGCTTGCAACTTGTAGGATATAATCTACATGATACATATGCTTTATTACTACCTGATACGTCCAAAACGTATCTACTTTCCCGAACACTTTTGCTATTGTTTTGCCTCTAATTTGTGTATTTTGGATGCAACTAACACGGACTAACGCTGTTTTCAGCAGAACTGTTCTGGTGTCTCGTTTTTGTGCAGAAATCCAACTTTTGGGAAAATCCTCGGAATTTATGCAGAAGGCCCTATTTTCCAAGAATAATGACGGAGCCAGAAGGACACGCCAGGTGGAGGCCCGAGGGCCCCACACCATAGGGCGGCGTGGCCCAGGGGGGCCCGCGCGGCCCTATGGTGTGGCCCCCTCGGCCGGCCTCCGACGCCCTCCTTCGGACTATATAATGCCTTCGACCTAAAAACGCACGGGGAGAAGTCGAAGTCGCCAGAAAGCCTCCAGAACGCCGCCACATCGTGAAACTCCGTCGCGGGAGCCAAAAGTCTCCGTTCTGGCACTCCGCCGGGACGGGGAATTGGAGGAGATCATCGCCATCATCACCACCGACGCCTCTCCATCAACCAGCCATGTTTCCCCCATCCATGAGTGAGTAATTCCCCCGCTGTAGGCCGAAGGGGATGGTAGGGATTGGATGAGATTGGTCATGTAATAGCATAAGATTGTTAGGGCATAGTGCCTAGTGTCCGTAATTGGTACTTTGATGATATTGTTGCAACTTGTTATGCTTAATGCTTGTCACTAGGGCCCGAGTGCCATGATCTCAGATCTGAACATGTTTATTGTTTCATCATGATATTCATTGTTTATTGATCTTACCTGCAAGTTGTATACACATGTCGCTGTCCGGAACCGATGGCCCCGAAGTGACAGAAATCGGTATAGCCGGAGGGGATGGTAGTGATGTGAGGATCACATGTGTTCATGGAGTGTTAATGCTTTGCTCCGGTACTCTATTAAAAGGAGTACCTTAATATCCAGTAGATTCCCTTGAGGCCCGGCTGCCACCGGCTGGTAGGACAAAAGATGTTGTGCAAGTTTCTCATTGCGAGCACGTACGACTATAATTGGAACACATGCCTATTGATTGCTTTGTACTTGGACACCGTTTTATTATTATCTGCAAATGCCCTGCTATGATTTACATGAGTTTCTCTCATCCATGCAACGCCCGTCATCCGTCCCCGTGCCTACAGTATTTTAATCCTGCTGTTTACTATAATCACTACTGCTGTCTCTGTTACTCTGCTGCTGCTATTTCACTACTGCTACTCCTATAAAAGCTATTATCGATAAACTCTTGCGAGCAAGTCTGTTTCCAGGTGCAGCTGAATTGACAACTCCGCTGTTAAGGCTTCCAAGTGTTTTTTGTCTCCCCTTGTGTCGAATCAATAAATTGGGTTATACTACCCGCGAAGACTGCTGTGATCCCCTATACTTGTGGGTCATCAAGACTGTTTTCTGGCGCCGTTGCCGGGGAGCATAGCTTTATTTGGAAGTTCACTTGGATTGATATTGTTCGCTGCAAATTCTCCATCATGGGTAAAGCTCGCGATCCTAAAGTCGCCATATTACCATCCACTACAAGAAAAGGTACAACTCTGAGTACCTCTGCTACACTTGATTCACCATCTGTGATAAGTCAACTTGTTTCACCGCCACAAGCTTCATTTGCTGGTACTTCTGCTGAATCTGAAAACTCTCATAATATTGATAATATTTCTGCTGTGCTTGATGATAGTGGTTCGTTGGGATCCTTTCTAGATGCTACAATTGCTAGGTCTAGACAAATTGAAAATGCTGAAACTCCTAATGAAAATGTCACTACACCTGTTAGTTCACCTGAACTTGATTATTTTAGTGATGATCCTGATGAAGATTATGTGGAGCTTAATGATGATTTAATTAGTAGATGCAATGCTACTGCTGATGCAAGAAACATTAAAAAGTTTCTTACACAATATACTGTTAGACATAAGCTATCTCCTGATCCTAAATTTGCCACATCTCCTATATGCATTAAGGATAAAGATTATGATTTTTCTCTTGATCTATCTCATATAGCTATTGTAGAGAAAGCACCCTTTTGTGGTACTGAAAAAGAAAGCGCTGTAGAACACATGAATGAACTTTCTTCTATGAGTAGCTTATTCTCTGATGATGACAAGATGCGTACTTACTTTGTCATTAAAAAATTTCCTTTCTCATTAAAGGATGATGCTAAAACTTGGTATAATAATTTGCCTCCTGGTTCTATTAAAGGTCCAGCTGATTTGCGTGATGTTTTCTTTTGAAAATACTTTCCTGCTAGTGCTCAACATGCTGCTTTACAGAGAATTTATAGATTTGATCAGGGAGATGAAGAGAAACTGCCTGCGGCATGGGCAAGATTTTGTTCTCTTATCAGAGCTCGACCTGGACATGATTTGGAAAAGAATGATCTACTTGATATATTTTATAGTGGACTAACCATTGAATCTAGAGCATATTTGGATAGTTGTGCTGGTTGTGTTTTCAGGAAAAGGACTCCGCATTAAGCTGAAGATTTATTGGCTAGAATAAGCCGGAATCATGATGATTGGAATACACCTGAACCAACTCCAACGCCAATATTGAAGAAGAGGGGTTTAATTGAATTGAATGATGAAGATATGAGGGAAGCTAAGAAGTCTCTCAAGGAGAAAGGTATTAAATCCGAAGATGTGAAGAATCTACCTCCCATAGAAGATATATGTGAGATAATTCCCCCTTCATCCATGATTGAGGAAAACTCCCTTCAACGCTTTACTAGAGAAGATATTCCGTATTCAAAACCTCCTGCGCAATGCTTAGATGAGTTTGATAATTATATTGTTAAGCAAGAAAATTTTAATATGAGAGTAGAGAATCATCTAATGGAAAATTCTCAAGCTATTAGCAATTTGCATGATATTGTGGAGAGAACCTCCAATGATGTTAAGATGCTTGTTAAACATTTTCAAATGATTCAAACTCAAATTGATCAACTCACTAAAGTGCAAAATGACTTGCTAAATAATAATTCTAAAGAGAAACATGCTTATGAAGTAACAACTAGAGGTGGTGTCTCTACCCAGGATCCTCTATATCCTGAAGGGCACCCCAAAAGAATTGAACAAGATTCTTAACGAATTGAACCTAGTGCTCATTCTAAGAAGAAAAAGAAGAAGAAACATAAAAATGTTGTAGAATCCTCTGAACCTGTTAATGATCCTAATAGTATTTCTATTTCCGATGATGAAACTGAAAGTGGTAATGAACATGATAATGATAATGATAAGAATGATGCTTCTGATAAAGAAGAGGTTGAAGATGAACCTGAAAAGCATGCTAAAAATAAAAAGTATACTAAAGAAGATTTTATTGCTAAGAAACATGGTAATGAAAGAGAACCTTGGGTGCAAAAGCAAATGCCTTTTCCTGCTAAGAAACTAAAATCAAAGGAAGAAGAACACTATAATAAATTTTGTGATTGGATGAAACCTTTATTCTTGCAAATTCCTTTGACTGATGCTATTAAATTGCCTCCTTATTCAAAGTATATGAAAGATATTGTTACTAACAAGAGGAAAATCCCCAATGAGGAGATTTCCACTATGCTTGCTAATTACTCTTTCAATGGCAAGGTTCCAAAGAAGTTGGGCAACCCAGGTATACCTACTATTCCTTGTTCTATTAAGAATAATTATGTTAAAACTGCTCTATGTGACTTGGGAGCCGGTGTTAGTGTTATGCCTTTTTCTCTTTATAAGAGACTTTATTTAGATAAGTTGATACCTACTGATATATCGTTGCAAATGGCTGATAAATCTACTGCTATTCCTGTTGGTATATGTGAGGATGTTCCTGTTCAAGTTACTAATAACTGCTTGATATTAACTGATTTTGTTGTGTTGGAAATGCCTGAAGATGATAATATGTCTATTATTCTTGGGAGACCTTTTCTTAACACCGCAGGGGCTGTTATTGATTGCAATAAAGGAAAGGTTACTTTCAATGTTGATGATAAGGAGCATACCGTTTATTTCCCCAAGAAGATTGATAAAGTATGTGGAGTCAATACTATTTCTAATGTGAGAACTATCAAAGTTGGAACTATCGATTGTCCTATATATGAGCCTAAAGAAGGTTATCAAAATCTTATGATTGGATCCATATCAATACAATTCAAGGTAACATGATTGATTTGAGGTTTATTTCTTCTTATGTTATGTAAAAATTATTCGGTGGCAAGACTTGATCAACCTTGTTAACGAATACCTTTTATATGCATAGAGGAGGTAAACAACATCTCTTTCTCACTCCACTTGTCTTATTTGCTGTAGCACTTTTGATTTGAAAAGTTCCTTAGTTAATTAGAGATTTCAAAAAATTTCCTGGCCAGTAATAATAAACTTAATACCCAGAAATGTGCATTTTTCAAAGTTTTCAAAAATTCACAAAAATTATACCGTTGGTCCTATTTTTCGAAGAGGCACCTGGGAGCACCAGAGGATGACCAGTGGGGCACCCCAGGGGGCCACCCCACCAGCCGACGCGGCCAAGGAGGGGGGCGCGCCACCCTGTGGTGTGGGCCCCTCCTTGCCCCACTACTTCATCTCTTTCTCCCAGAATCTTCTCTCTCCCGAAAAAACTCGCACCAGCTTCCTCTCACTCGCGTTTTTGCTCAAGAGCTCAGGATTTTTCGATCTCTTTGCTCAGCCCAGATTTCTGTCTGAAATTTGGCACATTTGCTCTCCGGTATGTGACTCCTCCGATTATCCAAATAGAATTTTGTTTGGTTGAGTATATCTTGAATATTTTGCTGCTGTAGGTAACATGTTTAGTGAGCTTGCATGCTTGTTCTAAGTTGTATAAACTAGTTTTGATGCATGATTAGTACTCTAGCAAGTTCCTATAGTAGTTCCCCTTGATTATATATCACCAAATCAAGTTTTATATCACTTGTTGAAAAATTTCAGAAAAGAAAGATGAAGAAGTTCAACTTTGGAGAATTGTTCAAGAGAGGAACAACCAGCACCGGGAGGCCTTCTAGGACCGCCACCCGACTTAGGCGATCCTATAATGAGGATATCATCGCGCCTAGCTTCGCGCCCGAAGAGGACAATGGGGCTCCTAATGCTTCATCCTTCCCATGTTATGATTTTCTGAGAAATGCAGGGATATTGGATGATTTCTCCACCCTTGTCAACAGGGCGGGCTTAGCCGCTTATGTGGGAGATGAAAGGGAGCAATACTACATGCTCACCAAAATCTTCGTCGAGAGCTTCAAGTTCCACAACAAGCAATATGGGCCGACAGTTGCATTCAAGATTTATGGTAATCCTATTACTATGGAGTTGGAAGAATTTTGTCGTGCATTGGATATTGCCCCTGTAGGTACAGCAAGGAGGATTGATGACAACCCCCGGGACCTGTTGGAGCTCTATCGAGGGATCACCGATGATGATTGTCGCACCATTCAGCGTGGCAAGATAAGGAACATTCAACTCCCCGCCATTAAGTATTTTGCCTATTACATTGCTACTAGCATTCTTGGTAGGGAGAACACTAGCAATATTTCTAGCTACCATCTTGCTTTCTTGAATGTTGCACTTACTGGACGAACATCTTATCATCTTGGTTCTCTTATTGCTCGCCGCCTGTCTAATAGGGGGCCTATTTTTGGAGGAACTATTGCACTGCGCATTTTAACACATTTAAGACTTCCTCTTGATTCTAATGATGTGCCATTAACCCCTAGGAGACTTGATATTGCCGCTATGAAAAGCCATCATTTTGTTACCGCTGATTCCACTTTAGATAATATGGTCTATAGAATGTTGTTTGCTGACGGGGATGAGAAGGAAATCCCTCTTCCCCAGCAAGATTTGTTCAGCATTGACAGGGAACCATGGTCGCGCACTAAGGAGGAGGTGGAGGAAAAGATAAAGATACAAGACTTCCACCAGCAACATGACTCCGAGGACGCCGAGCCCTCCTACGACTACACCGTCACGTATCCGGGTGCTTCTTCTAGCACATACCCGGAATATGATCCATCTTCGTCGTACCACGGAGATGCTACTTCATGGTCTCGATGGGATTGAACTCCACTTAGGACAAAAGCCTAAGCTTGGGGGGAGGTATACCGGCATCACTCATTCTTTGCATATTATGATTGCTGGATACTTGTATATACTTGTTTAGTTTGTTTGAGTGGTTTTCTAATGAGAGGGAGATGATATTTGGGGAAGTGCTGCCTGAAAACAGATTCTGGACTGTTACCGAAAAAATTCTCAAAAATAGCCAGAACAGTATTTTACGAAGCCAATTTTTGTGCATGATCCCCAGGTTGTTATCTAACTTTCATTAGTTGAACACTTTTCGATTTGAGCAGTGGAAGAATTTATTAAAAATCGGGTACTGTACTGCTGTCAAGTTTGACGAATTTCTGCTGCTTTGTGTTTATGTGACTTTTCTAGTTTGCCAATTCTTGTTTTCGCTTTGTTTCTTTCCCAAAACACAAAAAGATCAAAAATATTTCTGTTGTTTCTCTTCATAATTTGTTTGCTTTGGTTTCTTGCATTTGTTTCGCTTTATTTGCTATTACTAGTTTGCTATAAGAAAATCCAAAAAGATTTTGCTTTGTTTGCTTGTTTCCTTTTGTTCTTGTTTCCAATTCGAAAACACCAAAAATATTTGCTGTTCTTCTTTGGTTTGTAAAGTTCATCATGAGTTCAATGGTCTTCGGTGGCTGGAGCGTGGTTTTCATTTCATATTATCCAAGCTACACAAGTGAAAGGCAATAATGACGATCTACGACAATTGGATTGTGGTGAGAGGCTGGTATGAACTCTATTTGTTTTCATTTTTGTACATATACTCATCCATGTGAGCATGCTTAGTTGGTTCATGTGAGGTATATGTTATTTGAGAAAGTCTAGTAGTTCATGTTCTCTCATGTTTAGCTCCAATTTATTAATATGAGTAGCATGTCATGGATGTTTGCTTGCATTGTTTTATTCATAAGTAAGTATGGCATTGTGGTATCCTCCTCTGAATAATTCATTTATATCGACTTGGCACATGCTCACGCATGCATATGACTGAACAAAAGTCAATTAAGCCTCGATGATTTATATTGCTTCAGAGTTCTTGTATCACTTTTATGCCTCCGTTAATTCATTTTGCCGCAAGCATGATTATGACAGTTATTGTTCTCTTGATTTGTCGCTCCCTAGTCTTTTGCTAGCCTTCACTTGTACTGAGCGGGAACGCTGCTCGTGCTTCCAAACACCTGAAAACCAAGTTGTTCCAAAGTGTCCACCATAAATACCTATGCATGGCATTTCAAACCATTCCAAGTAAATTCTCATGCGCTACCTTTAAAACCTTCAAAATGCTTCTCAATTTGTGTTTATGTTTCATAGCTCATGAGGAAGTATGTGGTGTTTAGCTTTCAACCTTGTCATTTACTTTTGACGGACTCTCATATGGACTAGTGGCACATCCTCTTATCCAATAATTTTGCAAAAAGAGTTGGCAATGGGATTCCCAGTCCCGAATTAATTAACTTAAATAGACACTCCTCCATGGTATGTGATTGTTGGACGGCACCCGAAGGATTCGGTTAGCCATGGCTTGTGTAAGCAAAGGTTGGGGGGAGTGTCATCATAATAAAACTAAAATAAAAAGGCACTCCTTCATGGTATGTGATTGTTGGCAGGCACCCGAGGATTCGGTTAGCCATGGTTTGTGCAAGAAAGGTTGGAAGGAGTGCCACATAAACATGCAAATAATTCATGGGAGCCGCTCTTGGGAGTCCGGTTGGCGAGGTAGTTAGTGTACCTGAAAGTATAGAGATGGTAAACCTAGAGGGGGGGGTGAATAGGTTTCTACAAATTTTAATTCTTTCTTTGCAATATTAGGCTTTGCGGAATATAAAGATGAGCCTAATGCAAACTAGGTGAAGCAACCTATATGAGGATACAACTAACTCGAGCACGAAGGCTCTCACAGGCAGTTAAATCACAAGTAAGGAGTTCGGTTAGAGATAACCGATAGCACGCGGAGACGAGGATGTATTCCCGTGTTCCCTTGCTTTGCAACAAGGTACGTCGCGTTTGGAGGAGTGGAGGTCCCACGAAGGATTCCCCGCGCCACGAAGGCTCACCCTATTCTCCGGAGCCTATCCCACGAAGGAATAGCTCACTCACTTGTGGTAGACTTTGAGGTAGCCTCCAAACCTTCACAATCTTGCCCGGAGCAAATCCACAGCCCGGATGCTTCCGGACTCCTCTTGCCTACCTAGGGTTTCCAAGGAACCCTAGGAAGCAAGCTTCTCAATGAATACAAGGGGGAATGAGATTTGGCTTGGTAGAACGGTAGATCGGGTCCTCCTCTAATGATTCCCCGGAGGGATTTGAGTTTGGGTGGAGGAGGAGGGAGATCTGAGGCTTTTGGTGTTTCTAGCAATGGAGTATGAGAGAGAGAGCTCAAGAACAGCTTGTAGTGTAGTGCCTAACTGTTCAGAGGTAGGAGAAGACCTATTTATAGTGTTCTTCGAAATACGGCCGTTGGTCACTTGCCACATCAGCAGATTCTTCGAGAAACCCGGTCAACCGGATTTGGCGCCGGACAGGCCGGTCCACAGCCCGGTCGACCGATCGGCCATCGGGCCGGCCGGTTTCCAACCGGAGCTGGGACCGGGTCTTGACCGGCAGGCTTCGACCTTATCGGATGGCGTCCGGATGTCACAGCGCAGTCCGGTTGCCGACCGGGCCGCTCGGTGCAGCGCCGGTCGACCGGGCCATGGACCTGAGCCGGTCCGAAACCGGGCTGGTGACCGGACGCAGACTGGAGGGCTCGCCTTCTTTACTGGAACTCGCCCGGATGGCACCGGTTCTGGGTCCGGTTGGTGACCGAGCTGTCCGGTGCCAGGGCCGGTCCGACCGGATCTGTGACCGGCCAGGCTTTGAAAAACTAGCTGATTTTTCGTCGAATTGGGGGGTCTCCCGTTGCCTTTTGTTCCATTGCTATACCATCATACCTCTTTGGCTAATACCTGAAAGTCATCTTGTAGGCATGTATTAGACCAAATACTCTAGCACGGTGTCATAGATACCAAAATAATGGATAAGGGTAAAATACCCTTACAATCTCCCCCTTTTTGGTATACGATGACAAACCGAGCTAGAGTAACACATAGATATTATGATAAGCTCTAAACCTTGATTCCATATAAGATATTACGACAGCTCCCCCATAATGTGTGCACTTGGAGAATTTGCGTTTGAATGCAAAGTGCACCATTTGTGGAATATGAGAAGCTCCCCCAATATCTTTAGGAAACAAGCATGGTATGGACAAGTATATCAACATATATAAGCATAAAGCATGATTATCCATAAAGCATGATTATCCTAACATAGAGTAGCACACATAAAAGTCGTCCATACATATCCATACATGAATTATTCAAAGTAGCAAATGGTTCTTGAGAAATCAAAGCAAATACGCACAAGCCATATAAAATCCAAATAAAGCAACTCCCAATGGCTTGTGACAAGCAAAGAACCCCGTGATTCTAGACTCTACTCTCTTCTCCCCCTTTGGCATCGGAACACCAAAAAGGCGAAGAAAAGAGGAGAGACGCTAGCGTCCCATCAATAGAACTGGTGCCCCGCGGATGGAGAGTCGCCATCACCATCCCCATCGTCATCCTCTTCATCGTCATCCTCTTCATCATCATCCTCATTACCTTCATCCTCTTCATCATCATCATCATCAGCAGGAGGTGCACGAGCAAATCTAGGAGTAGGACCACCAAAGTACAGAGAAGGATCAAAGTTCTGGAACATCTCATCAGAAAGAAGAGGCATCTCCCAGTTTGGTGCGTGGACAGGCTCCAACTCAGGGCCAGGAGGAGGGATAGGCACATTCCTAGCAGCCATGAACTCATTTTGGCGCCTCCTTGTCTCTTGGTTCAAAGAGAGACTTTGATGTGCAACATCATTTGTATTTTTGCACATCTGCCATAAGCGAGAGAAGAACCGTGCGACACCATGCTGTGGGCGACTAGAGGAGCTGGAGCTAGCATGGTCATGGCGTGCCTTGGACCGGCGCTCAGAAGGCATCATTTCAGGAACATCCGGGCTATCACCTTGGGCAGGTACTTTGAAAGCTTCCATCCTGACCCGCTCACCTTGAGTATTGAGAGGTGCGGGCACAACCTTGTTGATGAGCAGCTGAACGTACTGGGCAAGATTAGGAGTCAACCTCTCGCGAACACAGCGCCGTAACTCACAGTAGATGAGATCACAGCCATCAATAAGTTGCCGGTGCTCAGGGTGACAGTAGTACATCAAGTTCAGATGATATGCACGGCATTCACTTGTATCGCCGGACTTGCTGATGAGAGTCTCACGAAATAGCTTGGCAAGTAAGAGGTAGGAGTAGTACATCCCAGAGATGGTGGGAGGTCCAGGTGTGGGTTCCGGCGGATAGCAAATGGCAATGTCCCCACGGTGGAACTTCTGCTGAGAATATATCTTGAAGCCAAAAGCACGCCCTCCACCAAACCCCAAAGCTTCACAGAAATCAAGATAGTTGCAAGTGTATTTCTGTTTGCCAGTCATCCAAGTCATAGTCCGAGCTGCATCATCATGGAAAAAGACCGTGGCTGAAACTGTCTCACCAAGGTTGGACAATAGCACCCATCAGTAGGTGTCAAGCACATAAGATCATACAACCCCATCCGCCTCAAGGTCGCAACCACAAAGCGAAACTTGGTGGCTTCATACATTCCAATGACATCCTTGATGGCCTTGGGCATAACAATGGTGCCTTTCTTCATGTGCTCGCGGGAGTTATAGAAGTCATCCCACATGACTTGCTGTGTGTTGGTCCAGAAGAATTGATCTCCCCCTGTGTAAGTGGGTTCCTCAAAGCGATAGGGGTTGTACTCTCTGAGTCTTCTCCATGCCCCAATATGTACATCACCAACATGGAAATCTGGCAGTACCTCATCACCATCCTGTGCTGCATGCTTATCTTTCCTCTTATTGGCAGATCTCTTGATTCGGCCTCCAGTTGAGCTGCCACCCGTAGTCTGAGGAGCACGACCAGTAGAACGCCGCGGTGGAACCCCTGAGCGCCTCCCTCGCTTGGCAACAGTGCCACGGTCCGCATCAGTCCAGTCATCACCTGTGAATCAGCAAAATAGGGCGAGGATAGCAAAGAGGTAAGTGTACATGTCATCAGCATATGTGAGGAAGCCAAAAGCATAGCCTATATTCAAGTGTTTCGACGAGATTATGCGAAAAAGCTGGGCGAGCCGGCGCAGGGGCCGGTCCGACCGGACGACAGACCGGACGAGCCGGTTGGCCATCCGGTTGACCGGGCGCTGCGCCGGACCAGCCGGTCGAGAGGCCGGTTGACCGGGCTGTAGACCGGGTCATGCTGAGTTGTGATGTTTGCCCAGAAATTCGACACAAAATCATGCAAAAACTCACAAACTTGAACATAGATTATACCAGGAGAGTGAACAATGTGCATAGGAGGGGTGTGACACTCTAGGTGGCATGAGGACTTACTAACCCTAACCCTAACCCTAACTTTTCTCAACTTTCCTCAAAAATTGGCAATGTGAGAGGGGAAAGCAAGAGGGAGAGGGATAGGGAGTAAGATTTACCCGAAGACATCGTCCTCTTGGCCCAAGAGAGCAAGAAGAACTCGTGAAGAAGGCTTGAGGACCAAATCCCCACAATCTCCCAAACTAGCTTGAGAGGGACCAAATCCTTTGGTGAAGGTGCTTGAGAGATCCCGATCTATGGTTGTGTGAAGTTTGGGGAGAATCTAGTGGTGGGAAGTGCCTAGGACGTGGTGGAGATGGTGGAGGCGGCGGCCATGGAGGTTTGAGAGGTGGGAGATAATGAGGAAGAAGATCCCCAAGGGGTATCCTCTTCAAAACATAACAGCCCGCACGGCCGGTCGGGCGCCCGGCCGACCGGCTGGATCGGACGGTCCGGCGCACAAAGCCGGTCCGACCGGGCTGCTGACCGGCCGTAGTCAATTTTCCCAAAAATGTGTCATTTTGCCTCGTTTTGCCCCTATTCTTAGTGTAAATGTGTGTGAATGCTCATATGATGACATGTACATATAGATAGATAGATGATGATGAGATGAGCATAGACATGGGGTTGGAAAACACAAAGTTCTCTAGGCATACCCATTGGAGTGAAAATGCAAACAAGATACAAATAGCTACAATGGGCATGATTCGAAGTATATCAAGGATCATAAGAGCATTTTGAAATAGTTTTTGCAATAAGATCATTTGGCCTTATATAGTCAAATCAAGTTGTAATGAAGGCTCAATGAGGGGCGGGGATTACTCCCCTATGTGAAAGCGCAAATGTCATGAGACCTCGAAGAGACATGCTTGGGTCCATATAATGACATTGGGTCTATTTATGTTGCACACATAGGTATGCATCATACCAAGATATGGTAGAATGACTATCCCCATATGTGCTATGCCTCTAAGCTAGATAGCAAGATAAATGCAAGAATATAGTGCAAGAAGTTAGTCAATCCAAGTTTTTAGGATCAAGAATACCAAGTTCTCCTCTCAAGTTAACAAAGCGGGCTTCATCCAAAGGCTTAGTGAAAATATCCGCCAATTGGTAGGTTGTTCCCACATGAGTGAGATCAATATCCTTATTGGCAACATGATCACGTAGGAAGTGATGGCGAATGTCAATATGTTTGGTGCGACAATGTTGAACCGGGTTGTTGGCGATCTTTATTGCACTTTCATTGTCACAAAGAAGAGGCACCGTACCAAGAGACACACCATAGTCTTTCAAGGTTTGCTTCATCCATAACAATTGAGTGCAACAAGATGCCGCGGATATGTATTCGGCTTCGGCGGTGGATAGGGCGGTGAAGTTTTGTTTCTTGGATGACCAACTCACCAATGACCGGCCAATAAATTGGCAAGCCCCGGAGGTAGACTTCCGATCAACCTTATCACCGGCCCAATCTGAATCCGAATAGCCAATGAGTTCAAAGGTTGACCCCTTTGGATACCATAGCCCGAGAGTAGGAGTGAGAACAAGGTATCTTAGTATCCGTTTGACCGCCACTAAATGGCTCTCCTTGGGAGCGGATTGAAAACGAGCACACATCCCTACACTTAGCATGATATCCGGCCTAGAGGCACAAAGGTAGAGCAAGGATCCTATCATGGAGCGGTATACCTTTATGTCCACATCCTTCTCACCGTCACATGAACCAAGTTGCCCCTTTACGGGCATGGGTGTCTTCATTGGACTTGCATTGGTCATGTTGAATTTCTTGAGCATGTCCTTCACATACTTTTCTTGAGAGATGAAGGTGCCTTTTGCAAGTTGCCTCACTTGGAAGCCTAGAAAGAACTTCAACTCTCCCATCATGGACATCTCAAATTTCCTAGTCATCAATAGCTCAAAAGCTTTGTTATGATTGGGGTTAGTTCCACCAAAAATAATATCATCAACATATATTTGACATATAAAGAGGCCACCCCTTTAACCCGCTTGGTGAAAAGGGTGGAATCGACCGTACCCATGCAAAACCCATCATGTAGTAAGAAATCCCTAAGGAACTCATACCAAGCACGTGGAGCTTGCTTGAGACCGTAGAGTGCCTTATGGAGTAAATACACGTGGTTGGGCTCGGCATGGGTCTTCGAAACCCGGGGGTTGAGCCACATATGCGGTTTCTTTTAGGGGACCATTCAAAAATGCACTTTTCACATCCATTTGATATAATTTGAAATTGTGGAAAGATGCAAATGCAAGCAAAAGACGAATAGCTTCAAGACGGGCTACCGGCGCAAAGGTATCCTCAAAATCCATACCTTCTATTTGGGCAAACCCTTGCGCCACTAACCTTGCTTTGTTTCGTATAACAATGCCATTCTCATCTTGCTTGTTCTTGAATACCCATTTGGTCCCAATGACATTGATGCGATGATCCTTGGGTCTCTCAACTAGAGACCATACTTCATTACGAGTGAAACACTCCAATTCTTCTTGCATGGCAATTACCCAATCCGGATCGACCAAGGCTTCATGTACCTTAAGTGGTTCAAAACTAGACACAAAAGCATGATGTTGACAATAAGTGATAAGTAATGCATGGTGTCTACGAGTTACCACTCCTCTTGAGATGCTACCAAGGACTTGATCCACTTTCATGTCACTTGCCCTTGTAGCGGCCTTGATCTTCCGAACGGTTCCTTCATGATCAATGAATTCATCTCTTGCTAGTACTTGATCATGAGGGACCACTTGAGCTTGATCATGAGTTGAGGATGTTTCTTGATCGTCATCATGATCTTGCTCCATGGAATGAGGATCTTCTTCTTGTTCTTCGGATTGAGACTCATCTTGAGTAGAGGATGGTTCTTGAGTTGCACTTGATGGTTCGGCTTGAGTTGAGCTAGGCTCCACTTGTGGCGTGCTTGAGACATCTACTCCATCATCTTGATCATCATTATGAACTTCCATGGGCCGGATGTGTCCAATGCCCATATGCTTGATGGCACTAGATGGATCATCATTATTACCTGCAACACATGGAACAACTTGCTCCACTTGGGAGCCATTATCCTCCAAGAACACCACGTCACAAGATACTTCAACAGTCCCGGAGGACCGGTTGTAGTATCTATAGGCGTGAGAGTTCTCCGCATATCCAACAAATATACCCTCTATGGTTCTAGTTTCAAATTTACCGAGCTTTCCTTTGTTGTTCTTAACAAGGCATTTGCATCCAAAGACACGAATATACATGACATTAGGCTTGTTACCGGTAAGGAGCTCGTATGGGGTTTTGTTGTGGAGGGGACGGAGAAAGAGCCGGTTGGAGTAGTGGACGGCCGTAGAGATGGCTTCTCCCCAAAAGTTGTGGGGTGAGTTGAATTCACTCAACATGGTTCTTGTCATCTCAATGATAGTCCGGTTCTTCCTTTCAACAACACCGTTTTGTTGAGGGGTGTATGGCGCCGAAAACTCATGCTTGATGCCCTCATCATCCACAAACTCTTGCATAGTGTAGTTCTTGAACTCGGTGCCATTGTCGGTCCTAATTGCCTTGATCTCGGATTCATACATACGTTGAGCTTTCTTGGCGAAGGTGATGAACTCTCTATGGGTCTCGTCCTTAGACTTAAGGAGAAAGACCCAAGAGTATCTTGAGTAATCATCAACAATGACAAGTCCATACTTGCTTCCACCAAGAGTATCATAGTGTGATGGCCCAAAGAGGTCCAAATGAAGGAGCTCCAAAGGCCTAGATGTGGTAACAATACTCTTGATGGGATGCTTCTTCTTGAGTTGCTTTCCGGCTACACATGCACTACAAACACGATCTTTCTCAAAAGAAACACCGGTTAGTCCCACAATATGCTCACCCTTTAGGAGTTGTTTAAGATTCCTCATGTTAACATGACCAAGGCGGCGATGCCACAACCATCCTTCGTCATGCTTGGCTGCCATTAGACATGTGGAGAAGGAGGGGCTCTCTTTCGAGAGGTCAACCACATAAAGGTTGTTCTCCACATATCCAACAAGGACCAATTTGAGATTGTCACTCCTAAAGACTTGCACATAATATTTAGTGAAATATGAATTGTACCCGGCATCGGCAAGATGATATATAGAGAGTAAGTTATAGCCAAGGTGTTCAACAAGCATAACCGTCTCAAGGCACAAGTCCTTAGAGATTGCTACCTTGCCATACCCAAGTACCTTTCCCTTTGAGTTGTCACCAAAGGTAATGCTTGACTTCTTGTTGATATCTTCAATGAATTGATCAAGCACACCTTTTCCTCCGGTCATATGATTGGTGCATCCACTATCAAACACCCATTTTGGACCACCGGAGGAATATCCCTACAAAATCAAGTAGAGGATTTAGGAACCCATCGATTAATGGGTTCCTTTGCAATGGCAACAATATCTTTTGGTACCCAAATTGAGTACTCTCTATAAGCATAGCCATTAGGAGGGCCAACATAGTTAGCATAGACATCACCATAATAATCAACAAATAATGCATAGTGATCGTTTGGCCCGTGCGGTCACCACTAGTGGCTTTGCCCTTTGAGGTTTTGCCATTGTTAGTGACCTTCTTGTTCTTATCTTGAGCGGGTTTCTCCTTCTTGTAGTTGTTCTTCTTGTGGGACTTGGGAACATATCCAAGTCCATACTTTTGATTGTTTGACCTTTGCTTACTCAAGAGGTCATCCAATCCCATCTTGTTCTTGGCGGTGGTGAACTTTGCAAGTTCCTTTGTTAGCCTAACATTTTCCTCAAGAATAGATGCTTGCTCACAAGAAGATTCATTAGGATGATAGTCAAGACCATATTTAGTCACCAAGGACTCAAGATATGCATTGGTCTCAACATGTAAGGAATGTTCCTCTTGTAAGCGAATATGTTCCTCAACAAGTTTAGCATGCTCACTAGTAAAGGAAATGGAGGAACAAGCAAGCTTTTCATCATCAATGGGATCCTTCATTGATCCAAGAGCCCTTTGTAAGATTCTTGAAGTAGATCATGGTTCTCTCCAAGTTTCTTGAGCTCATCCTTGACAAGCTTGTTAGCTCTTTCAAGGTGGTCAAGATCCCTAGTGAGAGAAGCATGAGCAACTTCAAGTACCTCCTTTGAGACATTGAGCTCTTGGGTCAATAATTGAGCCCTATCAATAGTTTCTAGGTCCTTAACTTTATCAAGTTCATAAGTTTCAATTTGTTGCTTAAGACCTTGAGATGTGCACCTTTCGGTTTTTAGCTCTTGTCTTAGGAGATTGAATCTCCGTTTCTTCTCATTCAATTGATATTCTAATTCCTCAATGGACTCATCCTTTTCTTTGAGTGAGTCCATCAAGAAATCAAACTTGACAAGAGCTTCACCACGAAGGGTGCATCTAACATCATAGAGTTCCTTAAGCACAATTAATTCTTCTTGATCTTCGTTCTCATCATCAAGAACACTAGATAGGGAAGGTGGAGATTCCATTACCTTGGTTTCCCTTGCCATAAGACAAGAGCCAATGATTGGAGAGGAGGGAGAGTCATCGGAGTCATCATCTTGAGTTGTTCTTGCCATGAAGGAAAAGCCAACATCATTCTCCGTGGAGTAATCTTTGGAGTAGTCATATGTGAAGAGTGACCCGGGCTTAGAGAAAGCTAAACCGGCCACTCCGGCCTCCTTCTCCTCATCTTCCTCTTCTTCATCGGACAAGTACTCGGCCCCAACAAAAGCTCTTCCCTTGTTCTTCTTGTACCGATCGTTGATTGGGTTCGGCTTCAATCTTGGCTTGACCCCTTTGATGAACTTTGGCTTGTCTATCCTTTTCTCATAAGGGCACTCATTTGCAAAGTGGTTATCTTCATCACAATTGTAGCAAGTTCTCTTCTTCTTCTTGTCATTGAGGAGCATTGGAAACTTTGCCTTGTACTTCTTGGCAAAGAAAGCAAAGTCGGTAGCAATGTCACTAGTTGAAGTCATCTCTTCATCTTCTTCAATTTCATAGTCTTCTTTGCTTTCATGGTCGACTCTAGCTTTGAGAGCAAGGTTGTGTGACGCTTCATGGTTGTGTGAGGCTTCATCAACACGGTTCATTGCCTTGAGCCTCTTTCCGGCTTTGGCCATGTTTTCATTGGCGGCCACATAGGAGACTAGATCATCGGAGTTGAGATCGGCACTCTTGGTCATGATTTGCAAGTTGAGTCCAAGGTTGGTGTCTTCTTGTTTGACGGCAATCATAGCAATGACCTTGGATTTTATGAAGGCTTCGTTCATCTCGAATCCGTCATTGTACTTCTCAGCACCAAGTCCCTTGACCCTTACTTTCAGAGCACCAAGCCTAGCATAGGCATCGAACACGGATTCTCCATCTCGAATCATGAACTGGTAGGCCTCTTGCTTTGCGGTCTCATAGAGAGCTGATTGGATCAAATCGGTTCCCTCTTGGAGTACTACGATCCGATCCCACAACTCTTTAGCGGAGACAATGTCATCGACTTGATCAAGAAGCTTGCGGTTGATGCCACTTCTAATCTTGTCACGTGCGGATGCATTGAGTTGACGGTTGTAGAACTCGGTGGAGGTCAACCGAGTAGGATCTTGTGGCTCCCGATGTCCATGAACAATGAGCTCCCATAGCTCCACACTGCACTGCGAATATGAGATTCCATAGCAGATTTCCAATGTGGAAAGTGAGTTCCATCGTAATGGGGAACGGTCCCACTATGGTTTATATGAGGCATGGGTGAAGTGTTTCTGGGATAGTCATGGTTAACATCATGGTAGGATTCCTTAGAAGCCGAAGCCCCACTAGGAGTTCCACCCGCAGTTAGGTTCTTAAGCATGGCGCTCATTTCTGTCATTTGGTTTTGTAGCTCATCCTCCTTTTTCTTCTTCTCGGCATCATATGCCAAGAAACTAGATTTCATCTCTTTAACCGAAAGGTTAGAGTCGTCATCTAGACCCTCGAAGAGTTTATCCATCTCACTCTTAAGGCGGTGAAGCCCTTAATAAGAGTCCAGGCTCTGATACCAATTGAAAGTATAGAGATGGTAAACCTAGAGGGGGGGGTGAATAGGTTTCTACAAATTTTAATTCTTTCTTTGCAATATTAGGCTTTGCGGAATATAAAGATGAGCCTAATGCAAACTAGGTGAAGCAACCTATATGAGGATACAACTAACTCGAGCACGAAGGCTCTCACAGGCAGTTAAATCACAAGTAAGGAGTTCGGTTAGAGATAACCGATAGCACGCGGAGACGAGGATGTATTCCCGTGTTCCCTTGCTTTGCAACAAGGTACGTCACGTTTGGAGGAGTGGAGGTCCCACGAAGGATTCCCCGCGCCACGAAGGCTCACCCTATTCTCCGGAGCCTATCCCACGAAGGAATAGCTCACTCACTTGTGGTAGACTTTGAGGTAGCCTCCAAACCTTCACAATCTTGCCCGGAGCAAATCCACAGCCGGATGCTTCCGGACTCCTCTTGCCTACCTAGGGTTTCCAAGGAACCCTAGGAAGCAAGCTTCTCAATGAATACAAGGGGGAATGAGATTTGGCTTGGTAGAACGGTAGATCGGGTCCTCCTCTAATGATTCCCCAGAGGGATTTGAGTTTGGGTGGAGGAGGAGGGAGATCTGAGGCTTTTGGTGTTTCTAGCAATGGAGTATGAGAGAGAGAGCTCAAGAACAGCTTGTAGTGTAGTGCCTAACTGTTCAGAGGTAGGAGAAGACCTATTTATAGTGTTCTTCGAAATACGGCCGTTGGTCACTTGCCACATAAGCAGATTCTTCGAGAAACCCGGTCAACCGGATTTGGCGCCGGACAGCCGGTCCACAGCCCCGGTCGATCGGGCCACAGATCGGGCCGGCCGGTTTCCAACCGAGCTGGGACCGGGTCTTGACCGGGCAGGCTTCGACCCACTTTGGATGGCGTCCGGATGTCACAGCGCAGAGTCCGGTTCTTGACCGGGCCGCTCGGTCTGGCGCCCGGGCCGACCGGGCCATGGACCGAGCAGCCGGTCCGAAACCGGGCTGGTGACCGGACGCAGACTGGAGGGCTCGCCTTCTTTACTGGAACTCGCCCGGATGGCACCGGTTCTGGGTCCGGTTGGTGACCGGGCTGTCCGGTGCCAGGGCCGGTCCGACCGGATCTGTGACCGGCCAGGCTCTGAAAAAGTAGCTGATTTTTCGTCGAATTGGGGGGGTCTCCCGTTGCCTTTTGTTCCATTGCTATACCATCATACCTCTTTGGCTAATACCTGAAAGTCATCTTGTAGGCATGTATTAGACCAAATACTCTAGCACGGTGTCATAGATACCAAAATAATGGATAAGGGTAAAATACCCTTACAGTACCCATTACCATTCGTTGACAACGACAAACACCTCTCAAAATAATTTTACTCCTGATTTCAAAAATGAAAAGCTCTAGCGCATGTTAATCCCTGCTTCCCTCTGCGAAGGGTCAATCTTTTACTTTTATGTTGTGTCTCCATTCTTTCTTTGAGCACTATCTTGAGAGCACAACTGTCATTCTTAGTATAATATGCTTGTCTCAAAATATGATTGATTGTGGTATAACTTTGATGCTTTTATCTTTGACAATCACTACTTCTAGTCTTTCTATGAACTCCAGAGGTGCCTGGGCATTTATGTTTTGCCGATCAAATATGGGCAAGCGAGATACCACTTTATCATACTCTCTTATGAACATTGTAATCCTGCTCATATACATGATTCATGATGCTTATTATTAATTGTTGGTACCTCTTCATGATTGACGTAGCTATTAGATGATCTTATTTGTATGCATCTCATTATGAACTGCTTAAGTATTAGCCATATCATGAGAATATATACATCATATGAACAAATGTGTTCGTGAAAGTTCTTTTATCGCTCAGTTGTTAACTGAATTGCTTGAGGACAAGCAATAAGCTAAGCTTGGGGGGAGTTGATACGTCCAAAACGTATCTACTTTCCCGAACACTTTTGCTATTGTTTTGCCTCTAATTTGTGTATTTTGGATGCAACTAACACGGACTAACGCTGTTTTCAGCAGAACTGTTCTGGTGTCTCGTTTTTGTGCAGAAATCCAACTTTTGGGAAAATCCTCGGAATTTATGCAGAAGGCCCTATTTTCCAAGAATAATGACGGAGCCAGAAGGACACGCCAGGTGGAGGCCCGAGGGCCCCACACCATAGGGCGGCGCGGCCCAGGGGGGCCCGCGCGGCCCTATGGTGTGGCCCCCTCGGCCGGCCTCCGATGCCCTCCTTCGGACTATATAATGCCTTCGACCTAAAAACGCACGGGGAGAAGTCGAAGTCGCCAGAAAGCCTCCAGAACGCCGCCACATCGCGAAACTCCGTCGCGGGAGCCAGAAGTCTCTGTTCTGGCACTCCCCCGGGACGGGGAATTGGAGGAGATCATCGCCATCATCACCACCGACGCCTCTCCATCAACCAGCCATGTTTCCCCCATCCATGAGTGAGTAATTCCCCCGCTGTAGGCCGAAGGGGATGGTAGGGATTGGATGAGATTGGTCATGTAATAACATAAGATTGTTAGGGCATAGTGCCTAGTGTCCGTAATTGGTACTTTGATGATATTGTTGCAACTTGTTATGCTTAATGCTTGTCACTAGGGCCCGAGTGCCATGATCTCAGATCTGAACATGTTATTGTTTCATCATGATATTCATTGTTTATTGATCTTACCTACAAGTTGTATACACATGTCGCTGTCCGGAACCGATGGCCCCGAAGTGACAGAAATCGGGACAACCGGAGGGGATGGTAGTGATGTGAGGATCACATGTGTTCACGGAGTGTTAATGCTTTGCTCTGATACTCTATTAAAAGGAGTACCTTAATATCCAGTAGATTCCCTTGAGGCCCGGCTGCCACCGGCTGGTAGGACAAAAGATGTTGTGCAAGTTTCTCATTGCGAGCACGTACGACTATAATTGGAACACATGCCTATTGATTGCTTTGTACTTGGACACCGTTTTATTATTATCTGCAAATGCCCTGCTATGATTTACATGAGTTTCTCTCATCCATGCAACGCCCATCATCCGTCCCCGTGCCTACAGTATTTTAATCCTGCTGTTTACTATAATCACTACTGCTGTCTCTGTTACTCTGCTGCTGCTATTTCACTACTGCTACTGCTATAAATCACATTATCGATAAACTCTTGCGAGCAAGTCTGTTTCCAGGTGCAGCTGAATTGACAACTCCGCTATTAAGGCTTCCAAGTGTTCTTTGTCTCCCCTTGTGTCGAATCAATAAATTGGGTTATACTACCCGCGAAGACTGCTGCGATCCCCTATACTTGTGGGTCATCACTACCGTTGACAAAATTGTTTCTTGTTTTCAAAATCAAAGCTCTAGCACAAATATAGCAATCGATGCTTTCCTCTTTGAAGGACCTTTCTTTTACTTTTATGTTGAGTCAGTTCACCTATCTCTCTCCACCTCAAGAAGCAAACACTTGTGTGAACTGTGCATTGATTCCTACATACTTGCATATTGCACTTGTTATATTACTTTGCATTGACAACTATCCATGAGATATACATGTTACAAGTTGAAAGCAACCGCTAAAACTTAATCTTCCTTTGTGTTGCTTCAATGCCTTTACTTTGAATTTATTGCTTTATGAGTTAACTCTTATGCAAGACTTATTGATGCTTGTCTTGAAAGTACTATTCATGAAAAGTCTTTGCTTTATGATTCAGTTGTTTACTCATGTCATTTACCATTGTTTTGATCGCTGCATTCATTACATATGCTTACAATAGTATGATCAAGGTTATGATGGCATGTCACTCCAGAAATTATCTTTGTTATCGTTTACCTGCTCGGGACGAGCAGAAACTAAGCTTGGGGATGCTGATACGTCTCCGACGTATCGATAATTTCTTATGTTCCATGCCACATTATTGATGATATCTACATGTTTTATGCATACTTTATGTCATATTTATGTGTTTTCCGGAACTAACCTATTGACGTGATGCCGAAGGGCCAGTTGCTGTTTTCTGCTGTTTTTGGTTTCATAAATCCTAGTAAGGAAATATTCTCGGAATCGGACGAAATCAACGCCCAGCATCCTATTTTTCCACGAAGCTTCCAAAACACCCGAGAGTCGCCAGAGGGGGGGGCCACATGGGCCCAGGAGGGTGGCCAGCGCGGCCCAGGCCCTGGCCGTGCCGCCTTACCCCCTCACCGCCTCTTCGACCCTCCGACTCCGCCTCTTCGCCTATAAAAAGGTCCTCGACCTAAAACCTCGAGACGGTAAAGCCACGGTACGAGAAACCATCCAGAGCCGCCGCCATCGCGAAGCCAAGATCTGGGGGACAGGAGTCTCTGTTCCGGCACGCCGCCGGGACGGGGAAGTGCCCCCGGAAGGCTTCTCCATCGACACCACCGCCATCTTCATCACCGCTGCTGTCTCCCATGAGGAGGGAGTAGTTCTCCATCGAGGCTCGGGGCTGTACCGGTAGCTATGTGGTTAAACTCTCTCCTATGTACTTCAATACAATAATCTCATGAGCTGCCTTACATGGTTGAGATTCATATGATGATGCTTGTAATCTAGATGTCATTATGCTAGTCAAGTGGATTTTACTTATGTGATCTCCGGAGACTCCTTGTCCCACGTGTGTAAAGGTGACAGTGTGTGCACCGTGTGGGTCTCTTAGGCTATATTTCACAGAATACTTATTCACTGTTATGAATGGCATAGTGAAGTGCTTATTTATATCTCTTTATGATTGCAATGTGTTTTGTATCACAATTTATCTATGTGCTGCTCTAGTGATGTTATTAAAGTAGTCTATTCCTCCTGCACGGTGTAATGGTGACAGTGTGTGCATCGTGTAGTACTTGGCGTAGGTTATGATTGTGATCTCTTGTAGATTATGAAGTTAACTATTGCTATGATGGTATTGATGTGATCTATGCCTCCTTTCGTAGCGTGAAGGTGACAGTGTGCATGCTATGTTAGTACTTGGTTTGGTTATGTTGATCTGTCATGCACTCTAAGGTTATTTAAATATGAACATCGAATATTGTGGAGCTTGTTAACTCCGGTATTGAGGATTCGTGTAATCCTACACAGTTAGTGGTGTTCATCATCCAACAAGAGAGTGTAGAGTCTAGCATCTATTTATTTATTCTGTTATGTGATCAATGTTGAGAGTGTCCACTAGTGAAAGTATGATCCCTAGGCCTTGTTCCTAAATACTGCTATCGCTGCTTGTTTACTGTTTTACTGCGTTTCTACTGCCTGCAATATTACCACCATCAGCTACACGCCAGCAAGCACTTTTCTGGCACCGTTACTATTGCTCATACTTATTCATACCACCTGTATTTCACTATCTCTTCGCCGAACTAGTGCACCTATTAGGTGTGTTGGGGACACAAGAGGCTTCTTGCTTTGTGGTTGCAGGGTTGCATGAGAGGGATATCTTTGACCTCTTGCTCCCTGAGATCGATAAACCTTGGGTGATTCACTTAAGAGAAACTTGCTGCTGTTCTACAAACCTCTACTCTTGGAGGCCCAACACTGTCTACAAGAATTGAAGCACCCGTAGACATCAAGGACTCCTCTCTCGAACGGGGGAGGAGGGCCGGTTAAGGTCAAGCTCGATACGAGCATCAACCGTCTTGGTTGCAAACAACTCCAAAGTCTTATCTTGTGACCCGGCCACCGTCTCCTTGTAAACGGACCAACGTTGCTCGGAGTTGATACGCATTGTCTTCCAACGGGTGTGCATTCCAAACCCCACATTATGCCTTCCCTCTAGCTCAACACCATCATTTGGCTCATTCCAATTCAACTCAACCCTCACTTGTTCTACCACCTCCGCAAAGCTAGGGCTAAGGTCAAACTCCAAGTCAACCTCTTCCGGGTCCGGCTCTATGTTTCCCTTCAAGAAAGCATCCTTGTCCACATGATGAACATGAACAATTCTTTCCATCCCCCTAGCATAATGGGAACAACACATACACACATGTGTTCATTAGTTACCATAATCAACAAAATATACCCATACAAACTAGCACACTACCATTTCTCCTACTTGAACAACCCTAACATCCAACCAAATCCATCTCCACCCTCAAATCAACCAAATCCACAACTAGGGTTTCACATGTAGATTCAACCAAATACACAAAATCAATGGATGAAAAGAAGGGTCACGGAGGGGATTACCTGGAGAAATGGATGGGGAACGATCTCCACGGACAGATCTGATGATTTGGTGGTGGATTTGGTGGGGGAGAGGGGGGAGAGAGAGAACCGGACGCCTATTGCTCAGTGAAGAAGAACAGAGGGAGGAGAAAGAAACTGGGTCGGGCTGGGCGGGCGCGCGCGGCCAAACTTAAGTGGATGTGTGGCGCCCTTGCCACGGGTGCCACACTTTCAAAGTGTGGCGCCGGCGAGAGCGACGCCACACGTGCTGCCACGTTGGATCGGCTCGCCAGCTCAACATCGACGGGTCACGTCGGATGGGTTTGTGGCGCCGACAGTAGGGGCGCCACATGGGCATGTGTGGCGCCACACAAAAGGGTTAGATGAGTGAAATAGTTTTGCCGGAGGGTCAGTCCGTGCTTTTCTTTCACTTTTGGTTATTTTTGTGCAAATCGCCTCGTTCCGATTCCAGTCCGTAGGTTGGATTCAGTAGGAATCAGTTAGATTGCTCCTCTAGTCCTGTGGGTCTCGCTCACGCCTCAGGATGTAAATGGCTCATCCGCTGGACATATACGAGCTGCCACTTCCGCCACATACGTGATTAGCAAATTTTGCGGCAGCCGCTAACTATTTCTGGCGGCCTCGTGCTGCTTAGCGGCGCCGCTTTGGCCGCCTACAGGATTAGCAGCTAGTACTTCCCGCTGTCGCGTGTTGCTTGATGCCTCTTACGCTTACTAGTACTACGGCTGATGGAGTGATGCGTATGCACATACGTTCTACTTCTACAACGGCTGAATTAAAATAGCAGATACTTTCTAGAAAATTCACAGGAAATGATCACAACAGAACAGAGACAGAACTCTATCACTGAACTTCATTGCAGAATTCTCTGAACTTTGGATAGGTAAAAGAGGCATCAGCTTACATAATAGAGCACAATATTAAAAGTAGAAAAGCCAGCAAGAATAGCTTGTAAGTAGCATGCAAACCTAAAACAGAGGAGTTGTATTCCAATATGAATGAAGCATATTTTTGGAAGATCTACTTTGTGCTTCTTCACTCAAAGCTCAACAAGGAAGATTCTGAACTAGAACTAATGAAAATGGTGGCAATCAGAAATCAAGAGGAAGGTTGGACTTGTTGACGGTGTCTTCTTGAGCTCTGATAGTTCATTGCTCTACACTTAGAAGTGGTCCAGCTTCTATCCTGACATAATACTGCTGCATTAACCTTGTCTAGACCGGTATTGTCCTGATATAATTACAGAAACTTGTGCAATGGAGCATCATTCGAACTCTAAAAACTTGACATGAATCTATATCTTGAAGTGCAACCAGGAGCAGCATCACAGATGAACAGAGTCTTCATTGAACAAGGAAGTCTGCAAAAATTAACAAGTATAGTGAACTTCATTGCAGAATTCTCCGAACAATGAATATGGTAAAACAATTTGCAAACATGACAAAATGAACTCAAAGAGATTTTGTGAATAAAATGAGCGCCACTTAGCACTGAATTTTGTCCTCAGGGTTGACCAGAGCATCCCTATTACAGCTTGGATGAGAACCAAGAGACTCCATCAAATAAACAAAATCCTATTTGACAGTGGCACTTAAAGCTTGGATGGGAGATAGTATGAGTTTCAAAGCTGCCTGATATGAAGGTTGCAGCATAATACTAAGAAATCACTTGCAAACCAGCAGTAATCATACTAATTAAGGAAGACGGACAAGGGACTGTGTATTTCGTATAAATTCAGAATATAACTTCTCTGTGTGTAAATCAGATAGACTGTATTGAAAACTGTTATATAAACTCTATATTAAATCACATTGCATATAGATAAATAGCTTTACTTCTTACCATTGTGCATACTTGCAGTTATACCTAAAACAAACTCAATCAATGCGAAACCAGGCAATGAAAACTGTTAAAATATAGCCAACCCAAATCAGTATGCATATGTGAATCTGCAAAGCAGGAGCACTGGCAATGCATAATACCCAAAATCTAGATGAGCAACAATACAATGAAGCACAGGTAAAAACATGCAGTACAAAGGCCTTATTCTAAAGCTAGAAAGCAAGAAATGATCGTATAAGAAGAAAACACATTAATGCCTGACCAAAACGAAACATTTGCGTGGCCAAAAGAAACAGGACATATTTATAGCTCTACAAGGCCTGACCAAAAGAAACAGGGCAGGTTTGATAACTTAGATCAAATAAAGATAAACTGAGCAGCAGAGAATAGATCAATTACACCTTCTATCTCTGAATGAAAACATGGCAAAAACAGCTGCATAAAAAGTAAGAATATTACAGTACAGAGACTAAGAAAGAATCCAGCGTTGTACCTCCTCAAAGATCATACCACCTCACAGATCATCATCATCCACAACATGAGCAAGTGACTGAACATGTTTTAGCCAATCCTGAAGACATATCAGGGCTTCAACAGTTGTACTCTTCAATCTACTTCTGTAGTCGCTTACAACTCGTTGTCCAAAGACTAAAAGCTGATTCAGAGGGTACCACGGAAGCAGGCACAGCAAGAATATCCCGAGCTATTCGAGAAAGTACAGGGTATTTGGAAGAGTGAAGCGCCCACCATTCAAGGATATTAAAATCATCTCTGCGAGGGAAGATGTCCTCTTTCAAATATGTTTCAAGTTCATTGGTAGGCTGTCGTTGTTTATTGCTCAAATGCTTATCCCAATCAGCAAGATTATTTTGTGCTGTCCCAACCTCGTCATTATACTCTCCTTGTGATGACTCATTCAATGAATTTGACATTTGCGAAGAATACTCCTTGAAGAGGCCGTTGAGGGTTGCTTCCACCTTGCTCACATGTTCAGTGGCATTTGATCCAAAGGCTTGCTTGAGTCGAAACTCAATGAATTCTTTTTTGAACCGAGGATCAAGGATCACAGGTATACAGTTTGCCAAGTACGACTCAACCCAATACTTGTCAAACTTCTCTTGCATGTTTTCCACCATTGAATTGATAACTCCATCCTTGCGCGTCGGTTCATCCTTTCTTGCTGCTTCTCTCTCCAATAGTAGTTTCAGATTCCAGACTTCATGGAAGTATAAATTTGCGATAGGACAAGTAGAACCGGCGACCACCTCTCGTTGCTTCGTGGAAAACCTTCAAGATGGAACATACAGTTTCAGCTCTTCTCCACTCTGCAGAGGATGGACAGAACTTGTAGTTTCTGTCTTCTTTCCCCAAAGTATGAAAGGCTTTTCGAAATGGGAATGCCGACTGAAGCATTAGGTATGTGGAATTCCAGCGTGTTTGCACATCAACAGAAGGGAGTGCACAAGAAACACCAACTCGTGCAACTACTTCATTGAAGTTATCCAATCGAGTCTGAGAGCTCTTCACATATTTCACACTTTCTCTTATATTATCAATTGCACTTTTCACTGCTGTCAACCCATCTTGGACAATCAGATTAAAAACATGGCATGCACAGCGAATATGGAGTAATGCACCTTCAGAATGCAGCATTTCCTTGCCTACTAGATTTTCTCTCAGATTATCAATCATTGAACCATTTACGGATGCATTATCAACAGTTATGCTAAACAGCTTGTCCTCAATATTCCATTCTTGCAAGCTTTTTAGCAGAATATTAAACATCGCAGCTCCGTTGTGGGGAGTCTCTAGCATACAAAATCTGATTATCTTCTTGTGCAATTTCCACTTCATATCTATGAAATGAGCAGTAACGCACATATAACCTAAAGTCTGGTTCGAGGTCCACATATCAGTAGTCAAAGATACTCTACCAGGATACCTCTTGAACCCTTCACTAGTTATCAACTTCTTTTCATAATACAGTTTCATGATATCATCTTTAATAGTATTTCTGGAAACCATTTCGAACAGGGGATTTAAACTTTTGACAAACTCCACAAAACCAGCATAATGAACGATTGAGAAAGGAAGCTCATCCATAACTATCATTTGCGCAAGTAGCTGTCTAGATAATTTCGGATCAAACTCCCAATTCTTAAGCATAGATGCATGAGGAGACGAAACTGAGGACTTCATCTTTTGCACAATGAGGTGCAGATCTGACCTTATTGTACAAGTGGTCAAGTGTCTGCGGACACCACTTGTACCCACTTCGCGTCCAGCTGGCAAAAACTCATTGCAATGCTTACACTCAGCTTCCACAAGCTTTCCATCATCATAATGGGGAATGAAATCCCTCCAAACAACGGAAGTTAACCTGCGTACTTTACGTCCTACAAAAGGCAGTAGATAACATTTGTAAGAACATTTTCACTAAAATTTAAGAAAAGGCAGTAGATAACATTTGTAAATCATCTCACCGCGTGAATGAGTTGTTCTCGAACCACCCAACGGAGAAGTCACCAGAGATGGCGACCTCGATGAAGATGGCGACCTCGGCATAGATGGCGACCTCAGCGTAGACTTGGCATTTTTCTGTGAAGGGGGACTTCCATCCATATCCGACAGCGACCTCCCTCTTTTTGAAGCTGCCACGTTTGCAAGAACTCCAAGCCGAGACCTCAGCATATTCACTCCAGGAGACCTGGTCACTCCGCAAGGAGAACCTCCTCCCTAGAAAAGAAAACAAAGGATATTCACATGGCAACACACATATGTAAAACAAAAGAGGAATGGAAACAGATTTTCAATCAAATACTCACTTCTGCTCTGACCATCTTCGACTTCTTCTTCGTATCCTGTAGCTCATTCGCTTGCTTCTTCTTCCTATCTTGTAACTCTTTCCTCCTTGCAGCCACCTCCAATTTAATCTTTTTGTTGTACTCTTGCTTTAGCCTCCTCTCTTCTTGCTTATGCCTCCTCTCTTCTTGCTTATGTTTCCTCTCCTCTTGTCTCTGCTTCATTTCCTCTTTCTTTCTTAATCTGCACTCAAATAAGTGTACTCAAAATTTATGGGAATAAAACATAAACAACGAAACGAGAAGATAGAGATGAGAGACTCACTTTCGCTGCTCATCCAGGGCATCCCACACCTGCTGGTCCTCATTGATGGTTTCCCACTTTAGCCTCTGCTTGTCAACATCACCCATGGGATCCAATTCTTCGAGCTCAACCGGATTCATGGATGGGCCAGCCATTTCTTCGAGGTGAACCGGCTTCATGGATGAGGCAGCCAATTCTTCAAGCTCAACCGGCTTCATGGATGGGCCAGCCATCCCTATATATTCAAGAACACATATAAGGAACAAGGGCACAGTCAGTTTATTCCGAGTTTCTGACCAAATGAACAAGTGCACAACACAAGACAGTAGAATACACAGTATAGCGACACAAATGAAGCCATGCCAACTTTCTATCAGGTCAGACTTTGTACCATACAACTGCGAATGTGTGATCCGGTGTGCTTCAACTTTCTTTCTACAGTCTGCTACCCCATGACAAATATAGCTACCCAGGGAATATTAGTACCATATACTGGGTCTCATTTTACTACAAATTGGGAGAAAGGGAGCTGAAGGGCATTACCATCTTCCTGTTGTTGGCTAACTGAATTGTTTTTTGTTGGCCGACGAATTGTTACATTCTTGAAAATTACGTCAGGGGCAGCTTAAGACCGTTTGCGTAGTATGTGTTTTATCTGCTTCCAAACAATCACTCTATTATGTAAGCTTGCCAACAGCCATTTTGCCCTTGTATAGTTGGCCTTTCTTAAGCTTTGGCAAAAACCGTTAACCTTTTCAGAAGTATATAGCACTTCTAACTTCCTGTGCAACCAAGTACCGCTTTGTAGATGGAATTGGTTTGTCAATTGATAGTAACTACTCCCTCCGTTCACTTCGCATATGTATGAAAAAAAAAGAGCCCGTAACAATTGCATATTGAAGAGCAACATCAAGTAGATCAAGCATGTTCGTATCTTGCACAGAAACTACAATGTGTGTCACAGGAACCAAATAGTATGGACTACACTGAATCAATGAAATCCTAGTGAAGAGGAGAAGTTCCTCACCGTCGAGCACGGACTTGCTCCGCCGCCGCACTGGCCCTTGGTGCCTTTGGAAAGGCCATGGTCGAGGCGGAGGGCACGGGGAAGGTAGGCTCCGTCGGATCCATCTGCCGCCGCGCCGGAGGTGGTTGGGGGCGGCGCGTGCTGCTGCCGCTGGAGGTGGTTGGGGGCGGCGCGGAGGAGGTGGTCGGGGGCGGAGGAGGTGGTCCGGGGCGGAGGAGGTGGTCGGGGGCGGCGCGGAGGAGATCGAGTGGCGGCGCGGTCGCGCGGAGGAGGAGCCCCTCCGTCTGCTCGAGGATGAGCCGCTGGGAATCGTGGCCTTTCAGGTTTTGTCCACCAGCGCCATATAAATCTTGTGGTGGGCCGCTTACGCCATTTGGGCCAAATTTCGCGGGCGGCGTATGTGGGATCGCGAAACGCCGCTGCCACTTACATCCTGAGTCACGCCCTCGCCTTCTCCCGGCGTCGTCTGCGCCGCCGGCGCCCGTCAGCCATGATTCTCCTGCAGAAACACATCCTTCTTCTCGCCTTCCGTCCCCGCGCCGCCACTACTCTCCTATCCTTCCGCCACCGATGGCTCTTCTCCAGTACCCGATTCGCCACCACCAGCGCCGCCGTCGCAGCCTTAGCTCCGTTCGCCGTGCAGGACTACCTCGTATCCTCCTACCACCTCACCCCGGCGCAGGCCGTCAAGGCCTCGAAGCTCCTCTCCCACCTCAAGTGCCCCTCCAAGCCCGACGCCGTCCTCGCCGTCCTCTCCGACCTCGGTCTCTCCCACGCCGACCTCGCCGCCGTCGCCGTGTACGACCCTCTCCTCCTCTGCTGCGAGGTCCACAAGACCCTCGTGCCGCGTCTCGCGGAGCTGCGGGACCTCGGGCTCTCCCCGTCCCAGATCGCCCGGCTCGTCGTCGCCGACCCCGCCCGCGTCCGCCGCGCCACCATAGTCTCCAAGCTGCAGTACTACGTGCCCCTCTTCGGCTCGTTCGAGGCCTTCCTCCAGGCGCTGAAGCAGAACAGGTACCTCCTCAGCTCCGACTTGGAAAACGTGGTGAAGCCCAACGTGGCCCTCCTGCGGGAGTGCGGGGTAGGTGCTTACCATATTGCCAAGCTGTGCGGCCCTGCGCCGTGGCTCCTCACCACCAAGCCGGAGCGTCTCAGGGCGATGGTGGGGCGCGCCGAGGGCCTCGGCGTGCCCCGTGGCTCCGGGATGTTCAGGTACGCGCTGCTGGCCGCCTCGTTCCTCGGCGAGGAGAAGCTTGCCGCTAAGGTGGAGTTCCTGAAGAAGACGCTCAGGTGGTCGGAAGCTGAGGCGGCCATTGCTGTCGCCAGGCATCCGGCCGTGCTGAGGAACTCCCAGGACAAGCTGCTGCGCGTGTCGGAGTTCCTCATGTCCGAGGTTGGGTTAGAGCCCGAGTACATTGCGCACAGGCCAGCAATGCTCAATCATAGCATCGAGGCTCGGCTCAGACCCCGCTACTATGTTGTAAAGTTTCTCAAGGAAAATGGACTGCTAGAGCGTGACCGAAGCTACTGCACTGCAACTCAGGTGAGCGAGAAGGTATTCCTGGAGAAGTATATACGTCCTCACAAGAATGCTGCGCCTCGCCTTGCCGAAGACTATGCTGCCACTCTCAGAGGGGAAGTGCCCGCCAGATTCAGATTGCAGGAACCAACAACAGGCTCTATAAGTATTTAGCTGCTTATTTGCATGATGACGATGATTTCACTCTCGAGCCTGCACGGTAAGCTGGAAAGTCCTTATCAGTGTGGTTCATCTAACACTCTAACTGGGTGTTTGTTGGATGTCTGCTATTGGACGTCACTTGCAGTTTTAGTAGTAGTTGCTAATGTTTTTTTTCTGAATTAGGATATGTTTTTGGTCGTCATCCAGTAGAGAAGAAAGCATCACATGTCATGTTGATACACATTGTATGAACATGACTTGTTTAGTCTGCAATTTGTACCAAGAACAAACAACTTTCGGCATCTTTAGGTCTCATTTGGGATGCCTAAGTTTTCCTGTTCCTTTAGGAAACAAATTATTCCTGTTAAATTCCTGGATTGCGGACATGCCCTGCAATGTGTATTGACACCGTTGCCAGTATGCATTACTCATCATTTTCAGTTTGCATACGCTTTGTCTACTCTCATCAATATGATTTCGCATCCTCATACTTATGCTTTGGAAAACACCAGTGGAGGTTTTCCGTGAAACAACAAAAAGGGAAGCAAAAGTGTTTTGTGTTCTTGCTTGGAGTAATGTTTTTCAGTTCGAGTACATCATTCCTTTCCACTTTACATAAGGTGTTTCAAACTAGCAAGTATTTGGATTAATAACATAACTATAATGATCTGTTGTTTTCTTTTTGGGCCAAAGTTATTTGTAGGAAATTTTCCTTGGCAGGACAAGCTAAAAATATCCGTGAGCTTCTATCATAGAATGACAGTTCTGAAGATCAGAGATTTCACACTAGTTAGACAGACCATATGATCTAGGATAAGGTAAACATAAAACTTTGTAAGACAAAACTATCAATTCAACATGACTTGGTAGATTTGAGAACTGACATAAGTTGTTTGTGGCTGGAGCATGGATAAATAAAATGCAAAAGCTACATACTGCAAGCTGTAGCCTAGATGTTTAGGGCTTTAGGCCTTACAAACTGCAAGCTACATCATGGTTGTTTTGTGTTTAGGCCTTTTGAGGAACCTGGGTGAAAGTTCTTCACATGCCTTTTAATCGTATTCATTCACAAAATTACATATATTCTGGCAGCAAAACTATTGACAAACTATGGCTTTCAAAATCAATTTTGCGAAACTACATATTTGGCCCAATTTATTGCACTGAACTTCTAATCCATCTCCACTTACTTTCCTGGCCTTGTTTTGTCATGTGATTTGGGGTATGTGATGGGCAGATGACCCAAGACGTTACTTTCGGTATCATGTAATGGCCTGTAGCTCAACACAGTTAAGTGGTCCAAAATCTGTAGATTGGTGAAATAGATTCTTAAATGCCTAGTTCCTCGATACGTTTACAGATCAGCAGTTCTGCAAAAATTACTCCTGCAAGTTTGATTTTTAGAATGTGTTTGCCCAAGCGTTATTTAAAATTCCTATTTTGTTTGTTCATTAGCACTAACGTGTCCCAACACAGACTAAGCTGGAACTTCCACTGCATCATAACAGTTCTTTTGTTTTCTGCCTAATTTCATTTTCAGGGTGCAACCTTTGTGATGTTCCATTTTTTCTACCATTTCTGAAGTTCACACATTGAATTTCTACATATAGATGGTTACTTTTGGTTCCACGTTTCATTTTGCCTCTTTTGAGTTAAAACTTATTTGTTTCCATCCCGAATTTAGTAACAGCTCCAATTGTTAATTGTTGCATCTTTTCTACTCCCTCTACTCCAGAAAAAAACTGTCACAACTATGTCTAGATACGGGTGTATTTAGACATATTTTGATACGTAAATGGTGACAGTTTTTTTTTGGAACGGAGGTAGTAGACCATTAGCAGTATTTCAGTTGAATATATTACATGGAAAGGTATTGTGTACACTGTCATGAAGTGAAGTATGTGTCTCTTAGATTTCATTAGGGTGGTTGTCGAAAATTTGCTTAACACCATAGAGTTGGCTGGACCAGTGTTTTTCTTTTGTTATACAAACCCAGTTGGGAAGTTGTTGAAGGTTTTTGTTCTCAGATTCTACTGCTAATTTGAAACGTGGGCTACGGATTGGCAACCTGAACTTTTGGAGCGTGCTATATCTTAGACACCGCATTTTGTTCACAATTCAAATTTCTTCGAAAGTCGACCGCAGATCGGAAGGATCACAGCGGCTAGGGCTTTGATATTCGGTGTCGGTGGTGGATCACATCCATGGTTTTCTACGGCGGCAGCAGTAGACGCTACTGGAAAAAAAAAAGATAGCAGTGATGTGCCATTACTAGCGCCCCACTGATAAGTGTTAGTAGTGGTGCACCTCGAGGTGCGCCAGTAGTAATCCACCTACTAGTGGGGCGTGCGTCACTTCTATTTCCTGAGGGTGCGCCACTCTTAAAAAAGTAGCTGCGTCAGTGGTAAAATTTTGAAATCTAGAGTTGTAGCTGAATCTGGCACCATCTTTTTGCGATTTGTTTTCATTTTTTTCGAATTCGTTCTATTCCATATCTTTACGTTCTATGTGCCGGGGAGGTCAACATGTGGCCGGAGAGGAGGGAAGGCCGGCGGCTGGAGAGTAGGGTGGGAGGAATGAATGTCACGTGTATCTGCTCTATATGTGGATGTGCAGAAGAGGACCCTCTACACGCATTGTTTTGGTGCCCACATCCACATGCACATACTCTTTGGTGTGCAATGAGAGATATTTGGTGCCTCCGTTCAGATGTTCAGTTTAAGGAAAATTTAGCGGTGGGTTTTAAGTTAGTGCTTATCTCTCTCCCAGCACACATGATTGATAAGTTCTTATTGGTGACTTGGAGGAACTGGTTTGCCCGTAACGAAGCAACGCATGATAAACCACTACCTAGTAGTGTCAAGTACCATTCAACAGAGGATATAATTAAAGGGTAGCAGGATATTGATCCTGACAAATCGCCTCCCAGCAAACTACTTCAGTGCCTCCATCTGCAAAAAGATGGACCAAGCCCCCCTCCGGTGCAGGTATGGTTCTCCATGATGAGTATGGGGAAGTCGTCTTCAGCGCTTGTCATCAGCATGTGATGATCCGTTTGAAGCAGAAGCTTATGCTTGTGAAGATGGCTTTCGCTTAGCGTTGGAGTGGTCGGAGAAACCAATAATCGCAGTGTCTGATTGCTCCACCCTGATCTCGGCGGTGCAGGCAACAACACAAGACGGTTCACAGTTCATTCATCTTCTGCACGATATTAAGTTGCTGCTTAATGCTAGTAGAATTGTTTCCTTTGTAAAAGTGGATCGCTCGCAGGTTCGGGTTAGTCACTCCCTCGCAAACTTTGAGAGAGCAAAAGCTCGAACTGATTTTTGCTTAGGACCGGAACATGATTATGTTTTACAGACTCCTGACCTAGACTGCCCGTAACCCCGTCTGCTTAATATATCCTCTTTTACCCGCAAACAAAAACAGTGATGCGAGGTTAGTGACCTCGTGGGCACTGACAATTCTAATATGCAGCCTGTGCCTGCTACTATTTTGGGGGCCTGCCTAGACCCCATGTACATGGAAGTGGCCTAGAGGCATCAATGGCCCTGTAGTTTAGAGAAATGGAGGAGCGCCCCGTCAATTCCATTTATAAAAACCCAGTAACTTCTGTTTCCAAACAATAAACCGAAGTATCATAAGCTAAAAAAAAACAAAGTATCATGTTTCATAAAAAGCCTCTTAAGTGTTGGTAACTGTAATTCAATCAAAATCGCAACTAACTATTTTTTTTTTTGAACAGGGAAGGAAAAGCTCCATTAATCGGTGGGCAACATTACATACAGGACCTTGGCTTTCGATGGAATAGCACAGGCATCCTGGAAAATTACAAAAAGGACCTTAGAAAGAAAATATAAAAAGCAATCCAGTCCTTCTTCTCCACCGCAACATAGAATCAATCGCAGACTACGGTTGCCGTCGACGGCGCCGGGGACAACGCCACTTGGTTCGCCAACGGGATGGGTCACCGCGCTGCGATTGCAGATCTTCCCCCATAGCCCAACGGCGTGGAGGAAGTTGATATCCTCGGAGCAGAAGTCGCCGAGGAACGGCGAGGCCTCTTTGGCCACAGATAGCGGCAGCAGAAGTTGATGACGCTTGAGATCCGCCGCAGATCGAGCTTCAAGGCGTCCCAGTGCTGCTGAGCCTATGCAATCTGCATCTCCTCTCCTCCAGATCTCCCCTCGTCACCTCGGCCGTCCAGAGGAAGAAGAGAGGAGGGATACAAAGGGGCAGAGGCAAGAACAACCCGCCTCCATGCTGGCTTGGGCGAACAAGAACCGCATCACCACCTCCCCTCGCCTCCATGGCCGGCCAGAGATGGTGATGTAGCTGGGAACGCCGTCGCCGGAACAGTCGCTACTGCGCACGCCCAGATCCCCCCGCCACCTCGGCCGGCCAGAGAGGGGAACACAGCAGAATAGGATTGTACCTGCAAAAGGAAGCAACCAGCGATATTATTCAGGCGTGTAGTGGTCTCCGCCGCCGTCCCCAGTTCCGGCCAGGGGAGCTGAGCCAGGACGAGGAAGATCCCTAGCCTCCAGATCTTGCTGAGCAAACCCGGAGCTGCACCTAAACTACTGGCATCTAGCCAAAACCTAACCCTACTATCTACAGAGAAGAGCCCGGCGCCTCCCCTCCGCCTCCTTCGGCCGGCATCGCCGGCGAGGTCAGCTTCTATTCGGCCCGGGGAGGAGAGATTCGCTCTCAGGTACTGTAGCGAAGAGAGAGACGAGAGGGGGGAAAATGAGCGCACTACATTAACTAACTATTGAACACCTGGTTCGTCACCGTATGTCAGACACGGAGGTACGGATGCATTATACCAATATCGATGTTTATTTTGTTCGCTTTGCATACCATGCGAAGAAACACATTCGGATAGAATGCCAGCTAGTTAGGATTAAGACGCTTGCAGCCAAACATCCGTATCGTTCTTCAACCACTCAAGAGAGCAATAAATTGCATTGAGGAGATGCTACTGATTGTATTTGTATTTTCCTGTACTTACTATACTCCTAAACAGCTTATTGGTTGCATTTGTAAGTGACTATTTGGACGGCATTTTAAAACAGCTTGTTTTTCGTATTCATGCTGTAAAATCTTGATGCTCATAAACTTGTTACTTTCCCGCATGCCAGAGATGCAAGTGTGGGCGATAAACACAAAAAACCTTTTGGTGGTGTTACAAACAGAAAGCCTTTTGGGAGCTATGCTTGACAAATAGATTGTCAAACCCCTAGATCCCTGCCGGCCTCCTTCTCTCGACACTCCCCCCTCCATGCCGCTGCTAGGTGCCACCGGGTAAAGCTTGCGCGGTGCATCGGCGGAGAGGCCTCCTCTCTGCAGCATGGAGAGCAAGGCTTCCTGGCGGCGCGGGCAGGACTTCCGGTGAGGCGGCGGCAGAAGTACATCGTTACGCGTAGCAAGGTACGACACCCCCTGGTGGTGCGCACTCGTCCAGTTGGGTTGGCATGCCATGCCCTTTTGTCAGCATGGTTCTAGCCACCGCGGGCGCCATGGGAAATGTGGCTAGGCCACGTGAGCCTAGATTGTTGAGGGCACCCCTATATTTGGTTTCGTGTGGGCCTTGATGGGCCAATGGGCTTGGCCAACGAGAAGGCTCTAAGGGTGGCCGAACCGATGCACAGGCTGCTGGATGGAGTTCTGGTGTAGCAGATGCGGGTGAATACCTTTGGTTTCGCCCACTGAGCGGAGTCGATGCTGCCCCATATTAAAGATCGACAAACTCGAAAGTGAGAAGTTGGTGAGGGTCAGTCTTGCCGCCGAAGACATAAACCGCCCTTGCCATGGATCGACCCTATGGCCTACCACATTGACGAAGCCGGCCATATCTGCACTGGTGAGAAATTGGGAGGTCCAGACAGGTCAAGGGGAAAGAACCAACCTTGCAGTTAAGCACATTAGCCACTCTTGCCTGTTCAAGTTGGGACACACCCATCACGATTATCTCAGTCTTTAGGAAATTAATCTTGAGGTTGGAAATAAGTTCAAAGCAAAGTAGGGGAAATTTCACATTGACAATGTTGTAGAAGAAAGTTCACGTTCACAATGGGATCACATTACTCATAAGACAGAAAAGTGGAATTCTAAAAGGAGAAAGTCCGGGAAACCATGTTTTGCTATATCAATATAGGCTCGCACGAGCTGCAAGAGAATTGGAAAAACAGACAGCTGAGCTAAACAGAAGAAAGGAGGCAGCCTCTGCATCAAGTAGGCGAAGGACAGAGCTGAGTCGACAATCTAGAACTTCGGGTGATAGCCACAGAGAAGCTCGGAACAGAGCAAGATCAAGGTTACAAAACGTACCTGAAGGAGAAAGAGAGCACTTGGTGCAAAACGTCGACATGTCTTTTATGTCAATAGACACGAGAGGGAACATCATACCCAAGACACCAGAAGCTGGGTATATGGCGACACAAGCTTTCATCCTTGCATCCAAACCACCCCCAGGAGATCCAAGGGAGGCATTGTACAACATGGCAATGGCAGGAGTTGGAGCCATGGGCACGGCGTTTGTAACAACACCTCCCGAAGGAACAGCAAGGCAAAATAGTCCACGACCTGCGGCAGCAACAGTAGCAGCTCCCGAAGGACCAAGTGGAGCAAGGGACACGGCAGCACAAGCAAGGGTCGATAGAGCGCGACAAAGCAGGAGGGAACATCGGCAGTCCCCAGAATTAAACGACGAGGATATGTGTGGCTTGCCGTGCTTCACGAGGAGAGTGCGAAAAACTCGAGTCCCTTCAGGATTCAAGTTACCTGATAACTTCAAGAAATTCGACGGCCTTCAAGATCCAGAGGATTGGCTAGTTGATTATCTCGAGACGGTGAAACTTACAGGAGGAACCAGAGCAACAGCTATGCAAAGCATCCAGGTGCATTTGAGTGGAGCCGCACGATCTTGGATAAAGAAACTTCCTCCAGGATCCATCGACAGCTGGGAAAGCTTCGAGGACGTGTTCGTCAAGAACTTCCGGTCCACGTGCAAGAAACCTGCGTCGTTAGAGGAGTTGAGAGCGTGCCGACAAAAGCCAGATGAGCCAATGAGAAAATATATCCAAAGGTGGAACATCATCAAAAACTCGGCAGAAAATATATCTGACGAGAGAGCGATAGATGCGTTTGTCGCAGGGATCAGGCGTGGAGATTTTGTCGAGGATTTGGGGAGAACCAATCCAAAGACAGTATCTGCTTTAATGGAAATAGCAAACAGGTGGGCAGATGGAGAAGATGTTGTTCATAACAAACGGCATAGGTCGCCAGAGGAAGATCGCGGTCGAAACTATCAACCAAGACGACGATTTCCTCGGCAGTACCCAAGTTACGACGCTCCAGGTCAAATTTCGGCAGGCTTCCGAGCAAACACCGGAGGAAACAACAGAGATGATTACCAGAGAAGCAATGAGCAACGAGGCGACAATAGAGATGACTCTCGAAACAATAGGCAAAATAGTGGGCCAAGGTTCCAGAGGCCTTTCGTGTCTCCCGAAGAGATGATGAACGGGCCGTGTCAGATGCACTTCTTCCTCGACAGCAACGGAAAAAGACAGTCAGGACATCTGCAGAAAGATTGTCGCAATTTCCAGGCAATGTTAAGGTGGGCAGAGCATGCTAATGCTCGGGCAGCACAGAGAAATCCTCGAGAACCCAGGAGTGAGATTCACTTGCCACCCCCTCCCGCGATTACAGACGACAATCGACATCAGCTCAGAATAGCGGCAGCACCTCCACCGCCGCCCTACGTTGATCCTAACTCTAACGGAGCGGTCTCGATGATTCAGAAAGGAAGGCCATCCAATAGAGCTCAGAAAGTAATTTCGCGGCAAGTGTTCATGGCAGAAAAAATGCCTCCACCAACAGTTGAGTACCTTAATTGGTCAGGGCAAGATATTGGCTTCACCATAGCAGATCATCCACAGCAAGTTCCTCGACCAGGGCAGTCAGCACTTATCCTACCAGCAGTCATCGCAGGGTTCGACGTCTCTCGCGTGTTCATAGATGGCGGCAGCAGCTTAAACCTTATGTATGCAGATACACTAAGGAAGGTGAATATATCCCTAGCAAACCTGAAACCAACGGACACGAGGTTCCATGGTATCACACCGGAGAAGCCAAGTTATCCGCTGGGGAAGATCAATCTCGACGTTCAGTTTGGGACTCGAGAAAATTACAGAATCGAGAATTTGGAGTTTGAAGTCGTAGATTTTCCGTCACAGTACCACGCTCTGTTGGGACAACCAGCATATGCTAGATTTATGGCGGTACCACATTACACGTACCTGATGTAAAAGGATGCCTGGACCTAAGGGACCAATCACAGTCAAAGGAAGCTTTGCTTTAGCCGATAAATGTGACAAGGATTTTCATCGGATATCAGAAACTTTCGGGATGCAAGCTGAGTATGCGGCGTCAAGGCTTATGACTGACTACGACGTGCTGCCAGACGTTGGAAGTCCAAATAAATAATCAACTTTCAATACTGAGAAAAATTCTAAGGAGGTGCAGATTCACCCGACAGACCCGAAAAAGACGACGTCCATCGCAAACGACATGGACCTCGCATAGGAAAGCGCGCTCGTCGAGTTCCTCCGTGAGAACTGGAAAATCTTCGCATGGTGTCCAGCTGACATGCCAGGAGTACCCAGGGAACTTGCCGAGCACCACCTAAACTTGGATCCACTAGCAAGACCAATCAAACAACCTTTGCGACGTTTTTCGGAACCAAATCGCAAGGCTATGCTGTCAGAAATAGATCGACTAAGAGAAGCTGGTTTTATCAAGGAGCTGCATACAGAGGCCACATGGGTAGCTAACCCAGTGTTGGTGCCGAAGAAAAACACTAAGGTCCTTCGCATGTGCGTCGACTTTACGTGTCTCAATAAACATTGTCCAAAGGATCACTTTCCCCTCCCAAGGATCGATCAAATTATCGACTCCACGGCAGGATATGAACGTCTTTCCTTCTTGGACGCATATTCTGGTTATAACCAGATCAGATTAAAAGAAGAAGATGAAGTAAAAACAGCGTTCATCACACCTTACGGCGTGTTTTGTTACAGAACAATGCCTTTTGGTCTAAAAAACGCGGGAGCAATATATCAGAGGATGATGCAGAAGTGTTTGGCGACACAGATTGGAAAAAACGTGCAAGTATACATCGACGATGTCGTCATAACATCAAAAAAGGGGGCGACACTGATCGAGGATCTCAAGGAAACCTTTGACAACCTCGACAAATTCTGCCTCAAGCTGAACCCAACAAAGTGCTCCTTCGGCATCCCAGCAGGAGAACTTCTTGGGTTTCTAGTTTCAGCAAGAGGGATTGAAGCAAATCCCGACAAAATACAAGCTATCGTAACAATGAGGAAGCCAACAAAGCTGAAAGAAATAGAACAACTAACTGGGCGAGTCGCAGCTTTGAGCAGATTCGTCGCCAGGCTGGGAGAAAAAGCGTTACCGTTCTACGCTTTGATAAAGCAAGGGGAGAAATTCCAGTGGAACGAAGAAGCCGATAGAGCTTTTGAGGATCTGAAACGCATAATTTCGACACCACCAATCTTGGTGGCGCCGAAGGAAAAGGAACCTCTCCTGCTGTACATTGCAGCCACACCCCAAGTGGTTAGCACGGTGCTAGTTGTCGAAAGAGAAGAAGAAGGAAAACTCCATGGAGTGCAAAGGCCGGTATATTTCATCAGTGAAGTTTTATCGCCTTCCAAACAGCGGTACCCGCAGTACCAGAAACTAGCATATGGAGTAATTGCAACGGCAAGAAAGTTGCGCCACTATTTTTCGGCACACCCGATAATAGTAGTCAATGAAGCACCTCTTTCAAATATACTGAACAATCCAGAAGCTACAGGGCGTGTCTCCCTTTGGGGAATAGAACTTTCCCCTCGGGACATCACGTATGAAAAAAGAAAGGCAATCAAGTCACAAGTTTTGCCAGATTTCATTGCAGAGTGGATGGAGCTGCAAAACACGGGACCCCCAGATTTATCGAGAACTTGGACCATGAACTTCGATGGATCCAAGAGAGTAGAGGGAGCTGGCGCAGGAGTAATACTTATATCACCTGAAGGCGACAAGTTAAAATACGTCCTACGGATGACGTTCCCAAACGCATCCAACAATGAAGCAGAATACGAAGCCCTCATACACGGGATGAAGATGGCGAAAGCTTGCGGTGCAACTCGACTAAAAATCTTTGGCGACTCACAATTGGTGGCTCAGCAAGTTATGAACCAATGTGATAAAGTCAATGACAGCATGATAGCATATAAGGAGGTGTATAACGAGCTTGAGAAGCTGTTCGATGGATGTGAGGTAAATCACATCAGTAGATTGAGCAATGATGAAACCGACGTTCTCGCAAACATCGGGTCGCAGTGCCTTCCAATCCCGCCAGGTGTATTTTGGGAAGAAATAGCGGAGAGATCCACGAAGCCGAAAAAGGTGCAGAAAAAAAGCAAAGGAAGAAAAAACTTCGGCGCCCCTCAAGGAAGCCGTGGAGGACGAAGAGGACCAAGAGCTTGTGATGATGGTAGAAGTTCCTTGGATGCAAGCGTACACATCATATATACTCAGGAAAGAAATACCCGACGATCGAGTTGAAGCAAGGCGAGTTATTCGACGATCCAAAGCTTTCACAGTGGTCAAAGGAGAGTTATACAAGCGAAGTATTTCAGGCGTCCTGCAAAGGTGCGTCACACCCGAGGAAGGAAGGATAATCCTAAAGGATGTGCACGAAGGAATATGTGGCCACCACGCGAGCAGTCGAGCTATTGCAGCCAAGGTTTTTCGGGCAGGATTTTATTGGTTGACAGCAATTGAGGATGCCAAAGAAATAGTACGAACCTGTGACGCGTGTCAGAGATTTGCCGCAAAACCTCACTCTCCGGTGGCAGAAGTGATGCCAATACCATTGTCGTGGCCCTTTGCCCAATGGGGACTCGATATGGTGGGCAAACTACACAAAGCTTCGCCTGGAGGCTATGAGTACCTACTGGTCGCTGTCGACAAATTCACCAAATGGGTAGAAGCGAAGCCAATAAATTCACCAGATGCAGCGTCGGCAATAAAGTTTGTGAAAGGCCTCGTTTTTCCGGTTTGGAGTGCCTCATAGCATTGTCACAGACAACGGTACAAACTTTACGTCCAAGGAATTCAAGGAGTACTGCGCAGAAGTAGGCATTAAATTGCACTTTGCGTCAGTTGGGCACCCGCAAACCAATGGCTAAGTCGAGAAAGCCAATGGTATCATCTGCAACGGCATCAAAAAGCGCCTGCTAGGACCGCTTGAAAAAGCTCGACATACCTGGCCAGAGGAATTGCCAAGTGTTTTGTGGAGCATCCGAACAACACCAAATACGGCGACACAAGAAACTCCGTTTTTTCTCGTCCACGGAGCCGAAGCAGTATTACCAATTGAAATAGAGCATGATTCTCCAAGAGTAACAGAGTATGACGAAGAAACATCACGAAAAGCTCGGGAGGATGATATGGACGCACTCGATGAAGCTCGAGACGAAGTACTTTCACGAGTTACCAAATACCAGCAGGACCTCAAAAACTACCACAGTCGACGGTTAAGGCCAAGATCTTTCCAGGTCGGAGATTTGGTTTTACGGTTAAATCAAAAAAGTACTGAAAAGCTCGAATCACCATGGCTAGGACCTTACGTCGTCACGGAAGTCATCGATGGAGGAGCGTACAGGATCAAGGACAAGAAGACGGGGGCTCCCGAGAAAAATCCCTGGAACGTGGCGCAGCTCAGGCGTTTTTACGCCTAGAGTCGAAATATAGTCCTCCCTTGTAAAAATACAATGTACTGAAACGCCCGCGAGTTTTCAGACGCACTCTTTTCCTTTTCGGGGCACCGAGTGGGGCCGGAAAGGTTTTTAATGAGGCGGGCTCGCGGTGCTGCAATATAATAAAGATAGTGGAGATATACTTCTTATTCTTCGACACGCTCGGGGGCTCAACGCCTTCAAGTTACAAAATACATACAATATAGATAAACTAGACTTACCGAAATATTTTGCCTTGGTACAATAATACCTCGCCAAATATAACATCGGAAGCTAACAATTATAAATATAGTATACTCGTCAAAATATTATTGCTTTGGTCTGAAAACCTCGCAACAAAAATATAGAACTTCGACACCAAGACACTCGGGGGCTTGTAACCCATCGATGGAAAAATAAGTATATCTTCTTACGACAAGAGGAAAAGTCTTCGAGATAGCAAAACAGTATAAACTCTAGCCAGAGGCTCGGGGGCTCCAACAATATAGGCCACTTTACAATATAAACAAATTTCTTCGGAACAAAAAGAGCTCAAAAAAATACAGACATAATCTCTCGCAATATAGTACAGTTCAATCAAGGCCTAAGATACTATCTATGGATAAACCTCTGGTTGTTTTGTGTTCAGCATAGGTCCCCTTGACGAAGAATTCTGAATCCATCTGAAGAAGTTCGTCCATCATCGACTCGGCCACAGGAGTCACCATGTCATTGAATGTGTCAATGTCATTTTTTCGCCGCGATTTCTTGGCCAAGCAATCAGCAACAATCTTCGTCAGGTCCAACTTGGGATGGCAAATGTTTATCATAATCATGGCAAACCTTGCTCCAGCAGTCAATTGAGCTCGCACAAAATTATGAATGCGAGGGGCGTCTCTAAACTTCTCCAGTAGTCCAGGAAGAGTTTTTGGAGCCTCATCTCGAGGAAATAAAGTCTTGTAAACAAGGGTTAAGGTTCTCGTGCAAAAATTGAGAAATTCGCGCACTTGGCAAGCGCGATCTTGGAATCTGACAATTTGTTGGGTCCGTTCAGGGGTGGCCCAGAACAGACAGCCATGGTTAAGAGAAAGATTGACGAGGAGATTTGTTCTGACATTTACTCTTTCATCTTCAGCGGCAGCGTCAAGAACAGAGCCTATTAAGCGACAAGGCAAGAAATTTAAGGGGAGGCACAGTAAAACAAGAAAGAAGCAGTATGAGGTTGGAAAAATATACCTAGCATATCCGTGCTAGCTTCAGACATTAGCTCGAGCATGCTATTTTCTCGAGCAGTGGCCTTTTCAGCTTCCGACACAGCAGCATCCTTGGCAGCTATGGCCTCTTTGGTTTGTTGGAGAGCAATTTTCTCTCTTTCAGATGCTTTTCGAGATTGTTCCATCATTGCCAGAGTTTGCTTTTTCATGGATTGAAGTTGTTGTCGAAGTTCTTGCAAATCTTGCGACAAATGTCTGCTTGCAGAACCTTCGATGAGGTTATTATCGACTAGCGTTTTCTTCGAAAAGGAAGAAGCAGGCGAAGTATCGGCAGAACAAGGGTCGGCGGAGTAATTATCGAATATTAACTGGAAAAGAAAGTCTCAGGATCAATGATAGTGCAAGATAGAATTTCATTGATCTTCAGGAAATTTACATGGATATTACAGAAGAAGGTTCTCCAAAAGGACTACCAAGATAATTGTCGCCAAAGCTAATATGGCGACAATAACAAAAGAAATAGAGAAAGCAAAAGAAGAGGCATTCAACTAGACCTCCGGCCTTGATGAGCTAGGAGTTGCAGATGGCTTGATCCCGAGATAGGCCAGGATCTTCTTCGTGTTGGGCTTCGCTGCCTTGATCAACGACCGCCATTTTGTTTGCTCTATCTGCTCGGTGTCGCCAACTTTCATCCAGTCAACAGTTTGTTGGCTGTCAGCGACCAAGGCAACAGTGCTCTCGACAGCAATCTTCATATTCTCCTGGCGCATCTTCAGTCCAAGATCCTCCGGTGGATTGAAGTCCTTGGCAAGGGCAAGGAAAGTCTTGGGTTCCTCTTTCTTCGGGAAGAAGTAGGGGAACAGCCTTGATAATCCCGCGTCAGCATGCTCCATGCCTTCGCGAACCTCGGTCCCATGAAACTCCAGGAAAGAGAGTGCGTCAAGGAGAGGATCATTGTCGGGATCCTCAAGCTCAAATTCTTGGTTTGTTTTACCTGCCGCAGAAAATATATGATTGGTCGACAGCAAGCAAGGAAAAGCAAGCCTAAGAAAGATAGAAGGGATCAACAAAGTTACCAAGGAAGCGTCGATTCTGTGTGTTCAAGCGCTTGATGATCGCCTGTTCATGAGTAGCCTGGGCGGCCTTGTGCTCGTTCAAAGCAGTTTCGGCATCATCAAGTCTTTTTTGCAGATCTTCGACACCAGCAGCTTTTGCCTTGGCCTTCTCAGCCTCTGCTTTAGCTTGGCCAGCGTCAAGTTCAGCCTTCTTGCGAGCCGTTTCACTTTGCTCCAGTTTCTAAGCAAGAGTGTCGACAAGCTTGTTGGCTTCTGCAAGTTTCTCTGCCAAAATAGTAAAGAATCGTCAAAATTGCGACAAAATAGGAGCAAGAAGCTATAAACAAGGGTCATTAAAAAGCTACTACCTTCAGTCTTGCTGGCATATTCACGGTACCCAATGAATTGGGCACCGATACGAACAAGCTCTTTGATCATAGGCTGTCAAAGAAGGACAAAGAAAGAAAACGTCGGTATGGGAAAAATATGAAGGCATGAAAAAGCAAACAGAGGAAATATAGATAATGACAAGAAAATCAAGAACTTACATCATCCAAGAGAGAATTAGAGGAGCTACCCAATTGGAGGGTAGGCTCCAGGATTGTTTCCATCCTTGTCCTTTTTGGTGAAGGGACAAGGGGACTCGACGGAGGAGTGCGAGCGCCGACATTTTGTTGAGGAGGCGAGGATTCATCTCCTTCAACTGGCGTCTCCGAAACAATCAAAGTATGTGACGTACTCGTACGAGCAGCCACATCAAGAGTTGGAACTTCTTCCTCATCATCACTGCGATTAAAAGTCGACAGAATAAAAAGCAAGATAGATGAAAATCTTCGAGTACAAAAAATAAGGGGAAATAAAAGTGACTTACGAGCTGATGAGGGATTCAAGATATGGATCATAAGTTGCCTTTTGACGTGAAGGACCAACTTCTTCGGCTTTGGAGGTGCCGGAATCTTCGGCATCATTCCTTTTCCTCTTGTTCCTTGGAGAAACAGCAGGAGGAGGAGATTGTGCCGATGCAGTGCCTTCGGATGCAGCCTCCTTTTCAGAGGATCCCGCAGATTTTAGAGAATCCACGGGTTCATTCACAAAGGAGGGGGCATCTTGGTTGTCATCAGTGACAACGGCCCTTTCCTCAACTTCTCCACCTTCAGGAAGAGGAGGAAGCGAGACAAGATTTGGATGGTTCTGTACAAAAAAAAAACAGGGGAAGATATCAGAAAAGGAGTTACAAAAAAGATAGCAAAGCAATAACAAATCAATCGACAAAGGTTACCTTGGGAAGTGGATTGGCGGCGCTGAATGATTTTACACGGCAAGAAGAAGGGACAGGATCTTTTTTGCTGAGAGACGAGATTTTTCGGACAAGCTTTTCTAAGTCCTTGACCTCTAAATCCGCTGACAACCGATCTGCGTCCTTATCGCCAGCATATTTCCAGAGAGGGTATTTGCGAGCCTGAAGCGGCTGCACTCTAGTCCTAAGAAAATATGCCGTGATTTGGATACCTGACAACTCTTTGCCGCGAGTATTTTGCAACTCATGGATGCGAGTCATCAGGGCTTCTGTCGCTATTTTTTCTTCTTCGGTAGCCTCTGCGTCCCAGGAGCGGCGGCGAAGGATTTTCTCGGCACCATCGAAGGGAGGGATGTTGTCTTCAGCACATCCATGATTTTCTTCCTGAATGTACAACCACTTCTTGCGCCACCCCTGGACTGAGTCAGGAAGTTTGACGTCGAAGTAATCGACGGTGGGGCGAACGGAAATAACAACGCCGCCTATATTATAGGCGATGTTGGGAGAGCCATTACGGCGACAAAAGAAAATGCGCTTCCATAACGCCCAGTTAGGCTGGACGCCAAGGAAGGCCTCGCAGAGGGTGATGAAAATGGAGATATGGAGGATGGAATTGGGCGTGAGGTGGTGAAGTTGCAGACCGTAAATAAAGAGCAGTCCGCGGAGAAAAGGATGAATGGGGGCGGAAAGACCGCGGATGAGGTGGTCGACAAAACTTACCCGATACCCCATTGGAGGGGTTGGGTAGCTTTCCTCACTAGGGAAGCTCAGCGCTTTGGGCTTCTTGCTGATCCCCAGCTTCTTCAGCAGATTGATGTCCTGGGTGGAAATCTTGGACCTTTCCCACTCCGCGGTTCCCAGATCCACGGCGGCCATTGATGATTCTGGCGTGCTGTGCCTGGTCAAACGACGCGGTGGCATCAACAATGGCGTAGGAATGCAGTTTGGAGAAGCTGAGCTTAGGGAATTGTGGAGCGCAGGAGGTTTTGCAGAGGAGAGCACAAGAATGGCGCGAGCGGAAGTGCTCGAGGAAGAAGAAAGGAGATCTTATATAGAGGTGCGGCGAAGCGGCGGACCGTTGGATGGGAAGAGTGCGCCGTAGATGATAGCCACGTGGAAACAAGGGTAAATAAGTATTTTAACATTGGAGAAGTTACGGTACGTGCGCCAGAAAAAACGGAGGACGTGTGTCCCCCACTTACACGACGTGTCAAGATAGTGGATAAATTGGGCCCGCAAGGCAGCGGGAGAAGACTTCTCGCGATTTTTGACTGGCAATCGTGGTTATCGTCAGCAATAACGTCACCTTGGCAGAAGGAAAAATTCGCCTTAACATCTTCATAAAAGGCGACATGGAAAAATAATGATGAGCCTTTGATCAAATACAAGTTCTTGATCAAATGCTCGGGGGCTACTTTGGAAAAAAGAAAAAGAAAGACAAAATAGAAATGGCGTGAGCCTATGATCAAATACAAATATTTGTTCATAGCCTCGGGGGCTACTCCCATCGGGAGCGCTGTTCGCGCACCCGAGCAATTGTAAAACTTCGGGAGAGGGAAAAAATATAGCGGCATAAGGCGTGGAGCCTACAACCAAGCACAAGTCCTTGGCTGTAGCCTCGGGGGCTACTCCCATCGGGAACGCTGTTCGCGTGCCCGATGAAATTATAAAAAGGAGAAAGAAAGAATGAAAAAAAGAAAGATAGAAGAGCAAAAGAGTATATTTCGAGTTATAAATAACTCTGCATATACTCCCATCGGGAGAGCAATATAAGTCATCTTTGACTCGATAAAATGTGCCATTCCAACAGCCGAATAAGCACTCGACAATATATTCTCAGAACGCCAAAGTTGCGATCAATTTCTGAATGCCGCAAATTTGCGAAGGTAAGACCCCAGATCCGTTCTGTGTGGCGTGGCGCCGTCTCTGACGTCGGTTTGCTACTTTTATCCGTATCAACAGATACGAAGAAAAATCCTAATGGACGCGTTAGGTACCCGATAAATTTTACTGGGACTCGACAGAATGGTAAGACCTTAAGCGGCACCTGTCGAAGTTTACACCAGTATCCCGAGATCATGTCCAGGGACGTGATCTTGAAGTAGGTTTTTGCGGATTGCCACTAGAGCAGTTAACTAGTACCTGATCCGTCAGATGAACTAGCCCCAACTACCATTATCCCTGCACAATATAGAAGTTTATGTGAAGAAATATAGAAAAGTTAAAGTTGTCGAATAAAAATAAACAGTGGAGATTTTCCCTGACTCTACGATTCAAGCAAAATCTCGGGGGCTATTGACATAGGCATCCCAAATGGGCCTGCCGAAGATAGTACCCAGGGTTTACTGAAGGCCCACTACCCGAAGAATAAGAAGATTCGGAAGCCCAAGATATTATTAAGGAAAGCTAGAGTTGTAATAGGAAGTGTTATTTGTGATCTTGCGGGATGAGTTAGAAACCTTCCCGGACTCTGTAACTTGTACAACACGAATCCCTCGGCTCCGCCTCCTATATAAGGGGGAGTCGAGGGACGAAGAAAGCATCGAATCATTGTTTCTCAAACCCTAATTTCATAATCGTCGAGTACTTTTCGGCTGAAACCTTCGAGATCTACTTGCCCTCTACTTCCAACTAAACCCTAGTCTACAACCCGTAGGCATTGACAAGTTAATACCTTGTCACTCTTGTTTAGTCCGTGTCTTTTTAAGAAATTACAAGTGGGGGGTGGGGGGGGGGGGGGGCATTGGGTTGGAATGTGCTGGTACATCTTGGTTTCATAGTTAGTGCTAAAATGCAAAGTTCATGGTATACAAGCCCCTACGCTTTCCGTTTGTACGTGATGAAAATAAATCACCCCAACCCTTAATCAACTAGCATTGTGAAACTACACTTAATAACCAAATATATTCCAAGCTGCCACCACAGATAGACCTTGAAATTTTAGAAATTATAGGCTATATAGGCCACCTACCCGGAAGATGCTGCTTATGTGTGCGGGTGTCTTCGGTTAAGCTATCCGATTGCGTGTGGATTGATCATGACTTTTCATGTGTGATTCCAAAAAAACTTTTGCTTCCCTTCACGAGCGAATTTACCAGGCAGGCTTCCATAGGCTCGAGCCTACCCTCCATTTTTGCGAAGAAAACATCAAATATGTATGCATCTACCATGGTTGATGATCAGAAATCAAAGTTTCATCAGTGGGGAGGAAAGAACTCTTAAAATGAAGCTAATATGAATCCATGACCAGTGACCAGCGAGCTAGGTTCACAACCAACAAGCAACTAGTTTTACAGATGATGGAAGAGCTTTTAAAGAACAAGTTCACTGGCGTGTGAATTTAAATGGTGTGAAACTATGTTCTTACTTTTTTGAGCCGACCCTCAAATTTTATCATTTATCCGCCGCTGCTTCCTTTTAATGTGCACCAATTTTTTTCCAGAGGAATGTGCACCATTTTTGGGCCACAAATTTTGTGCTAGAAACTACCAAGCACCCGCTTTCTTCGCTCATCTAGTAATGTTAGTTAGGAGAGTCCTTTGTGAAGCAAGAAGACCCTGACCGACCTATCACAGGGGTTTTTTGGGAAAGAACTGCTGCACTAAAACAAGTGTCTCTATTTTTACACCTTGATGACCAGATATTAGGGTCAGTAATCTTGTCATGGCTCTACCATGGCATTAGACCTTTTTTTTCTATTGTTTTGGTTGGGGTGCGCCAAGCGAGAGCAGTAGTGCAATGCTCAGTCGACCCTAGGAGCCCAGCAGCGAGCTACTGAGGCTGTCCCTTCCCCAGAAAAAATTAATTTAATATATCATGTGAACCCGTAGGATCACATATCAGATATTAAACTGATAAGAACAGATACTACACTTGATCTTAGCCAGAGGCCGAGAAAGGTATGAGTTGTCCGGTGCCCCTGCGTCTCTTTTTATTTCTCCACGAACCGCCTTCGCTCGATCGTCCGAGCGATATGGGACTATTCGAACAAGCAGACCGAAGATGCCTCCGTTCGTCACCTACCGTTTCGGGCCTTCCTGAAGCCCATCAGCAAGGCAGCGACGCACGGCCCAGTTCAAAGAAGGAAAAAAGAAGACAATGCACGAATTCGAGCAATTTATTTTCAAACAGCAAGCTAAGACTCAAACGGTAAAATTCTGGTGCGAGATTTGCAGCTTCACGTGCCAACGACTCCTTGTTGAAAATAAACAAGTAACAGCACTGATTCCTCTGGCACATGGAAGAATCTAAGGTCCAAACAAAACCTGGAGAAAACTAGAGTACCATCAAGTAGCAAATAAATCCATCTTACTCACATGTGCGGTCAAAGAGAAGATGCATGCTGGATGGACAAAAGAAAACCGTCTTACATACAGTACCTACCGTCGACGGGATGTCGGCGTATCGTTTTCCTGATGTGAATGGTCTTACGAAGTCGTAAACAGCGTTGCGTCCACAGTCCACTAATGATAATCTATGGTTTGATAGCTACAGACCACACTGAAGTTCGACTTTTGGCGCGGGCCAATGAGGTAAAAGTCCTCTGTTCAAGTTTTTTTTTGAAGTCTCCTTTGCTAAGCTGACGTCTCATAAGGTATCGCTGTCATCACAAAAAGACACAAAGTGTGTCTGGTAAACGGGCAATAACAATGAGCAAGCATATCTGGGAAGATCCAGCCATCAAGAGCTGATGATTCATGAGGTGCAACAAGAATAGGTACCCCACAGACTTGCTCTTTAAGTTCTCTTAGCACTTGATACCTAAGGTCATTCTCAAATAGATGGAATTATATGTATATACTGAGCTGGAAACAAACTATGAGCATGCTGGTTGCGGAACAGGAGGATCAAATATGCCTATTTTTTCTATGCCACTTCCAAAGTTTGATTTACATATGATAAAAGAGATGGTGGATTGTAGAAGAAACCACTAAATCCATCGTCTTACATACCCAGTCAAAGAACAGGTGCACGGTGGCTGGACAAAGAGATCTGCGAAGGTCAAATACCCAACGTGGACGGGATGCTGACCTAACGTTTTTATGATGTAAACCGCCTTACAAGGTCAGCAAACAGCGTTGCTTCCAGGGTCCACTAACGATATATAATCCTCGGTTGGATAGCAACAGGCTAAGCGTGAAGTTTACCTTTTGGCCTGAACCAATGAGATAAAAGTCCTCTGTTGCTAAAAGCTGAGGTCTTATAAGGTGTCGCTTTCAGCACAAAGTGTGGCTGGTAAACAGGTAATAACAATGAGCAAGCAATCTAAAAAAAATAACAAGGCCAGATGGGGGGACTCCACCCCAGATTTTTCATTAAGGTAGAGCAACCAATCTAAGAAGATCCAGGGCTGATGAGGTGCATAAGACTTGCCCTTAAAGTTTTCTTAGCAGTTGAGAACTGCCCAGCAAGGTCATTCTCAAGCCGATGGAACGCCCTTCCAGGTACTTATATACATATAATAAGAGTCAGCAAGGATTGTACTGATTATATGTATATACTGAGTTGCCAACTAACAATGAGCATGCTGGTCTCATAAAAGGAAGAGGAGGATCAAATGATTTATAAATAATCAAACAGATGCGGAATTGCTATCTTTGCTCTTTGTGGATTTCCTGGGATGTTGCATTCAAAAACAATGTAAACTAGTTGGGTGAAAAAGTGAACACAATGAAGTAACTTGAAGAAGATAGTAGGCTACTTTTTTGTGTATCAAGAAATAAGCATAACAGCAAATCGGGTGGTTTTTAGCTATCAGTACTTTATGTAAAGGCATTCCTGGCCTATTACCATTTTCTTGAGCAAAAACTACAGGCTATTGACAAGTCTAGAAACTTTCCACTGCCCCAATTTTGACAGGCTTCCTACCACTCACAACAAACAACGCAGACTCCACTGAAGATTATCAGAGTCAAGCTCGGGACAACCAACTCCTAAGCAATGTATGCCAACATGTGCCAGTCCAGTGTGTCAAAATGGAGCACATTAGAAAGACCAGCTGAGTGACGGGGCCACTCCAAGGAAGCCTTTCAACAGAGAATAATGGCCCGGTTGACCCTGAGATTCTAAACCAGCAGTAGCAAAACCCCGGCAGAATGGACTAGGCACTGAAAAGTGAGAATGCCACCTCGATGCAAAAAGGAGCAGAAAAGCACATACCAACATCAAAAGCTTGGACCCATCATCAAAAAGTTGACTATGTGCACCACACAGTAGTCCAACACAAGATTTGTCCCAGGAGAGGAAGAGGGGAAAAAATACCAGGTTCCAGGGCCCCTGTAAAGCACTACCTTCTATTCTTGCCCAAAAGTGATGTGCACCGGCACAAAAGGCAGAATCCCACACCCCAGGGTTCCTCATGTCATCTCTTCAGTACTACTAAATCATGCATGAGCAAGCCGATGATTGCGCATGTGAGTAATAAGACTGGATACAGTTCTTGTCAAACGTGAATCAAGATTGGCATTGCCTCTTTTTTTCCCTCTACGGAGCTTTTTACACAATTATTAGTGAGTAAGAAAGACATAAGCTAGAAAGCGTAGCGGACAAAAAGATAAACATATAGTTTGAAGGTACAAGCCTACAAGGTTAGGTGGTTAACACAACTTTGCATCTAAGCAAGAACCTAAACAAACTCACCGAACTTTCTTCCTGGATTTGTAAGGGAACCCACCAGGTGGGGAAGGCGAGAACTCCAGCGGGAGGTGAGGTGGCTCTCCCTCACCGGAAAGCAATCGGAGCAGCTCTTCGCTTGATGGCCGACGAGCAGGAGACCTCTGTATGCAGAGGAGTGCGACGGTGATGCAGAGCAGTGCCTCCTCAAGATTAACATCTTTCAATGCCGGATCGACAAGATCAGTTAAGCGGCTCACACGTGCAAGGTGCTTCGCCCATGATATGAGGCTTGCCTTCTCGATCTCCGACATGGGCGAGGCCGACATTTGCAATGGCCGGCGGCCAGAGATGAGAACTAGTAGCAGGACACCATAGCTATAGATGTCACACCTCTCAGACAGAGGACCGCCGCCGCCGTACTCCGGAGCCACATAGCAGACGGTGCCACGCATGCTTGGCGTGCTGCTTACCGCGCCGCTGCTCTTGGGCACGAAATCCCCGCTCGCCCAATCGCGGCTGCTTCTCGCACCATTGACCCACCAGTTGATGCTCCCGTTGGCATTGGCATTGGCATTGCCAGCGCTGCTGCTGCTTCTTCGGCTCCAGCTCTTCACCATGCTCCACTTGGACCGCGCCTTCCCATCCAAGTCGTCGTCGATATCACGCTCCCACCATTGCAGCCCGGCCTGCTCGCTCCTCGACTTGGCAAGCGCCCGGCGCTTCTGCTTCTTGGCAAGCTCGTCGGTGTACTCCTCGCGCCACCACTCGCGCGCCCTCCGCTTCTGCTTCTTCCTGTCCGCGCCCGGGTTGGCCGCGGCTGCCTCCGCGATCCAATCATTCTTGGGCCGCTCCTTCTTGATCTCCGACCTTATCCACTCCACCACGTAGTCCTTGACGCCGTGGCTGTTGCCGCCATTGTCCTGCCGCCACCACCAGTCGCTCCCGGAGGCGGCGCGGCCGGCGCGCGAACCGCGGCCGTTCACGCCACTGTCAACGCTGGTTTGGTCGAACCCGGAGGTGGACGCGGCGTCCGTCGGCGACGGCAACGTGAACCCGGCCTCGACGTCGTCGTCCGGCGACTTGGGGGCCACATTCCCTTCCGCGTCGACGGTGCTCTCGGCCAGGACGGAGACGACGTCGTCATCGAGAGCAGTTGTCGGGTCGTCGGCCGCTTCGGCGATGGCGCCGCTCTCGAGCTTGTCGTTGTCGGCGGGGTCGGGGTCAACGGAGTTGACGCGCGCGAGGCCGAAGTCGGCGAGGCGGGCGCGGAGGCCGGCGTCGAGCAGGACGTTGCTGGGCTTGACGTCGCCGTGCACGACGGGCGGGTCGAGCACGGCGTGGAGGTAGTGGAGCGCGGCGGCGACGTCGCGCGCCACGGCGAGGCGGCGCGGCCACTCCGCCACCAGCTCCGGGCAGCGGCGGCCCAGCAGCGCGTCCTGCAGGGACCCGTTGGGCATGAGGTCGTAGACCAGCATCATCCGGCGCCCGCGCGCGCGCCCCTCGCCCCGCCGCGGGGTCGAGTAGGCGAACGGGAGGAGGATGGAGGGGGAAGCGGGGGCGACGGAGGCGGGGGCGGCGCGGAGGAGGTGGGTGGCGACGGCGATCTCGTTGTGGAACTCGCGCTCGCCCTGGAGCGACCCGGCGGCGTCCATGACCTTGACGGCGACGGGGCGGCCGCACCCGGCGCCGCGGCGTGGGGGCGGGAGCGCGCCGCGGAAGACGGGGCCGAAGCCGCCCTGCCCGAGCTTGCCCGCCGGCGCGAAGGCCCCCGTGGCGCGCCGCAGCTTGCGGTACGACAGGCGCTCCAAAGCCGCCTCCTTTGCGTCCGCCGCGGCCGCCGCGCGGCGGTGCCGGCGGCGGCGGAACCAGAGCAGCAGCAGCGCCAGCGCCATCAGCGCCGCGAGAAGCGCGCCCGCGGCGGCGGCGAGGACGAGGGCGGTGGGGGGGAGACGGCGGAGGTGGCGGTGGTGGTGGAGGGGGGCGGGGTAGGAGGATGGGGAGGGGGAGGGGGGAGGCGGCAGCTGGCGGGAGGGCATCGGGGGCGATGGCGTAAAGCGGATTGGCTTTCTTCCACCATGAGCGCCAGTGGTGGAGCTCGCGAAGTCTTCGATCGGCCGAATTTTTTTATTGGGGGAAGAAGTCTTTGGATGCAGATGAGCTGTCAGTCTCAGCTACCAGCGGTGACGGGCGGAACGGAAGGAGAGTGGAGGAGGAGGACGACCTGGCTCGAGCTGGCTTCTCTCTGTGAGCTTCGACCGGTCGCATGGGGGCCTGTGGAAAATGCCCACTGACGGGATAACGGCCCACATACGTCTATGGCCCAGTTTGTAATGGCAAAGATGATCTTGAATTTCGAAAAAAAACGCTCCATTTGCTCTTTGAAAAAAATGTGATTATCAGCATAGTCGAATTTGAGCTTTTATTGTTTCTCGCGTACTCTTCTCATGATTATTATGAGGTTGGCTAGACTTTTATTTCTTCCCACCACACATACTGTGATCGTGAATAGAAAATTGTCAATGACACACACACAAAAGAGGCGCTAACTGTCCAACAACAAAAATGAACATTCCTTTGTGCCAACAATGCTAAACAATGCTCGTACAATGCAATTCAATCACATTTGGTATATTAGTCAGCTCTATCACCATGGGCACTTTCTAGGCATATTAATTAGTACGGCCTCTAAACCGGGACATCGCCAATATGATAAGGGTGGCTTGTTCGCGTCCAACTATCCAAGTTCGTGAGAATGAACATGTTTGACCCAAACTTCAAAGTTCAGCCCAATATGAAAAGGATTTGAAAAAGAATCGAGATATTACCATTTTGGGTGCCGACACAAGGGGCGTCGTGCAATGTAAGCATTTGTGCTCAATCTCCAAGTTTGTGCCAATTTTCTCCATTTTTAACCTAGGTTCAAGGGTGCGTGTCCTCGAAAACCTACGTCGAAGGCCGCTTTTCTAACATAGGCCAGGGTTTCTTCCCCCTCTCAGTAGATATACATTTCTGGTATGTACACCCAGCTTTTCAATGAAGTATCTTTTCAGATGTGATCTACACAAAAAAGAAGAAATGTTGGAAGGGAAAAAATAGTTTTTTTTAATCTTTTTTCGAAGTCAAGATTTTGTTATTTTTTGTATCCTACAATAAAACATGGAATTATCTAGCAAAACTTTGCATATGTGTAGATAATATGTGTGTGCATCCACACACAAAAATTAAACTGTAAAATTCTATTTTTGAGTTTCCTTTAAATACTACCGAAAACATTTGAGCTAGGAGCCAAAGCAACTATGTGCTCCAAGTATCTCCAAAGTAACACCTCCGCGGCAACAAGGAACAGAAGAAAATCTTCCACCCATACTACCAGTAGATTGCAAGAGGGTGACCAACTGACCATGCTTCGGTTCATGTGCTGCTACTCTACCGGTAATAGCAACACGAATACGTTGTGCACTGTGCCTCCGTTTGGAGCTCTCCTTGGTTCTCTGGATGGAAAGAAATCCATGACAACTTGATCATCCAGCCACATCCTTTTACTTACCCGGCTGTCATCAGAGATCTTTGGATACCAAATCAAAACCTTTGGAATGTCAATCTCATCCAAAGCCTTTTTGAGCCTCAAACAGCCGAGCAAATTATTTCCACTCCAATTATAAAAGCGTCTGGACAAGATAACCTTTGTTGGACACTAACCCCTGCAGGAAAATGGTCATCAAAGAGTGCTTATAAGCATTGCAGGAACAATATGGTACTGCCAGCAAGTCAACAGCCTAAGGAGGTACCACCCCAAGTCAAAAACTTGCTCATTCATGCATGGAAGGACAAGGAATTAGCACCAAGAGTTCAAACTTTTGCTTGGAGACTATTGCGACGAGCTCTTCCCACCGGTAAGCGTGCAGGTAGGTTCTCTAATCATATTGATAAAGAATGCTCCAGATGCGGCCTGGAGGAGGACGAGGTGCACTTATTCTTCTTATGCCCCTTCGCCAAAGCAGCTTGGTTCAGCTTCCCTTGGTTTATTAGGACAGAAATTTATGTTACAGATAATCATTCTATTCTATCAATCGTGCATGCTATCATTTCCTCTGGACATCCACATGCAACAGTAGCTAAAGTTTACACTTTCTTGTGGTGCCTTTGGAAATCTAGAAATGATGTTATTTTTGGTAGGAAAGTAAATAAACCATGTGGAGTTTTCGCTGCTGCAAATGCCATTTTACAGGGAGCCTTGATGAAACATCCAGACATGATGATCCACACATTTCCATCACCAAAACCAGATCTTCACAGTCAGCCGGGAAATTGTCTACAGCCAGGAGCGTTTATCCACAACCTGTCTATTTTTTCAGGTTCTGTCATTTTCTCAGATGTAGCTTGGAAGCCGGATCCGGGACAACAGCTAGCTCCAGCTGGCCTGGGCGTGTTCATAAAAAATGTTGGAAGTTCGCATTGCAGGGAAGTACACATTGCCGCAATTTCCCCACCAGTTTCTTCAGCACTTCAAGCTGAAGCTTTTGCCTTACTGCTAGGAGTTAAAGTTTCAGAGCATCTAAATATTCAGATAACAGGCATGTTCACAGATAATAAGGTTCTTTCCAGAGCAGCGGCAACCAACAATGTCATCGATGATCCTGGGCACTGGGAGATTGCCCCACTTTTGGCGTCCATTTTCAGCAACCAGGCCTTTGATCATCACAACATTTTCCATGTTGCTAGGCACTTCAATTTTAAAGCAGATTTTCTTTCTAAGCTAGCTCTCAGGCTTCTTAACAGGAGTTGCACTTTTAGGTGCCTTTGTATTTCGTCAACTTCTAGCATATGTCCAGTAAGGGAGGCTCTCTCAGATCAGGCGCTCTTGCCGATCAGACTTGTATCTGTAAAATGTTGTTGATCAATAAATTTCCCAGTTCAAAAAAATAAAAAATAAAAAAGAATACGTTGTGCACTTGCTTAATCAAGGCAGGTCGGGAGATGGTCCAGAAGCAGGTGGGCCGAATTCCAGAAGGTGCCATTTGAAAACTACTACAAGCCGAGATCTAATTTAATGGAAAATCTAATGCAAGATTTGCAGGTTCACGTGCAGACGACGGCTCGCGGCATGGTTAGTCGTGAACAAGTATCGTCGCGGACTAATTCCTCTGGCACATGGAAGGAAAATGCAATCTATAAAAGGAGACGAGAACACACATGAGCGAGCCGTAGATCCACGGAAAACATGAAGAAAATACGTTGCCCATCGTATGTACCTGGTCAGTCAAAGATCGACGCGAGCGCGTGGGATGGAAGCGAAGTGGATGAAATCCCGCGTGCGTAGGTGGAGGGACTGCCGACATGAAATGGTTATTAAGGCTAGTACCAATGCATCACAGGTTATAGCCTCGCCACGTCAGTTTTTACCCTCACTCTCACCCCACTCTCACCCCACGATGCCAGTGCACAGGTTATAGTGCCAGCTCTCACTTCTCTCTCCTCCACATCAGATTTTCTCTCTCCTCGACATCAGCATTTCTTTTTCAGATTAAAACATTCAAAATAATGCAAAAAAATTATTTTATTCAACTAAAATTGTTACCGATTACATTATAAAAAAAATTACATAAAAATTTAAAAAAATTACATAATCTAGGCATTAGCCCACACATGCTCAATCAAATCATGCTGCAGCTGTGTATACATCGGTGAGTCCCTCATTTCGTTGTCCATCTGAATCCTGGCTGCTAGGCTTGGTGGTGCATTGTTGTGTATCGCAGGGCCGACATTGGAATCAACTGTCTCATAGATGTCCTCCAAATTTGTATCACGCTCATCGTCGATGATCATGTTGTGCAGAATGACACATGCACGCATGATCAACCCAAGAGTACGCCTCGAGTAGGAGCGTCCCGGAACTGCTAGAATGTTGAACCTAGCCTTCAACACTCCAAAGGCACACTCGACATCTTTGCGCCAAGCTGATTGAGCAGCAGTGAACAGTCGATGCTTTTCACTTTGTGGAAGAGTAACACCTTTCATGAACACCGGCCAGGAGGGGTAGATGCCGTCGGCAAGGTACTAACCCCAGTTGTACTCGTGTCCATTCACCGTGAAGTTCACTATGGGTGCTTCTCCCCTAAGCACATCAGTGAAAAACGGCGACTGATTGAGTACATTGATGTCGTTGTTGGACCCGGCCACTCCAAAAAAGGGCATGCCAGATCCAACGATCATACGACGCAACGACTTCTAAGATTATGGTAGGGTGTTTGATGTCTCCCCTTGTGAATTGACCGGCATGCGCCACTGGGCAGTTCCTCCACTGCCAATGCATGCAATCGATGCTCCCTAACATGCCTGGAAAGCCACGCTCCTCGGCTTTCGCTAACAGACGCTGAGTATCCGCGACAGTTGGTCGACGGCAAAACTCTTCCCCGTAACAGTGAATGATGCCTTCACAGAATCTATCTGGACAATCTGATGAAGTTTGTCTAGCTAACTTAAGCCACTCATCTATCGTATCTGCAGCGGCTCCATAAGCTAATAAACGCAAAGCCGCAGTACACTTTTGTAGGGGAGAAAAACCAGCACGGTTGAGAGCATCAACTTTTTGGGTGAAATACAGAGAGTATTCACCCAATCTATCCACAATGCGTAGAAAAAGGGATCGCCTCATCCGATACCTTCGCCGAAAGAAGCTCGGAGGATAAGCACAATTGTCGGCGAAGTAGTCGTCGTAGAGCCGATCGTGGGCACCCAGACGATCACGCCTGATGAACTCTCGATGGCGTCGCGACCGTCTTGGCTCCGCCTCGAGGTTGAGCATCGCCTCCTCATACTCCGCCTGGAATGCACCGATCATATCACCCTCCATTCCGTCGCTCGAACTGCTGCTAGACGAAGGCATGGCGTTGAGAGGAGTGGAAATGGAGAGTGGAGGAGATGAAGTGAGGTGTGGAATGAGTGAAACCATATGGGGGTATTTATAGGGGGTGGGGATGAAATTTTGGGGTTTTTGGCTTTTTTTTCGAATTTTTTGAGCCAGCAACGGCCACCCCAACGGCTAGCTGACGTGGACGAATCAGATCGCGCCACGTCAGCTAGCCGTTACCCCCTCCCTCTCGCCCCGACCCGCCAGCGCACCGCCTCGCTCTCGCCCCCCTCTCGCCCCCCTCTCGCCCCCCTCTCGGCGCCAGCGCGGGCGGCAGGCGGCGGTAGCGGGCGCTACCGCCGGGCGGTGGATCCACCGCCCCGCGCTGCCGTCTCGCCTCCCTATAGCCCCGCTCTCGCCTCCCGGCGGGCGGTACCGCCCGCGCTGCCGCCCGCGTTGGCACCAGCCTAAGAAGGTAAAGGTAGCCTTCTTATTTTTTATTTTATTTTCTCCAACTAAAAAAAAATCCAATGTAGCAACCATAAGCGAAGAGTGACGTTGCTCTATTGTACATGCCCTTGTACCACAATAAAATTGTTAAGAGTACATATGAAGAGCGAGAGAGGAGGAGATCCACGCAAATAAACAATCTAGGTTTCTTCCCCTCGTCGACGACGTCGTCGGTTCGCCCCGCCTCTTGTCGGTTGGAGGTCTCGGTTCCTATTTTTGTGTTTGTCTTATTCAGAATGGTGAGGCAGCGCCTATATCCTGAAGTTTTTTTTTGAACCAAGGAAGGTCCCGAAGGACCTAGAGACAAAGCTTTATTATCTTCGGTGGGTTACAACATGCAAAGAGGACCTCAAAAGAAAACGAAAATACAACCAAGTCCTCCGAAACTTCAAAAAGGACCTTAAATCTAGAAAGAGGAACACAATCTGGTCCTTCTCCACCGCACAAACGAAGCCTCGAAGCACAACCATCTTCTCCGACACCGGGGACGAAAACTTGGGTCAGAGCTGATGTTGAACGTTGCGCTGAGGATGGGCCTCCGAAATGGCGCTCTGACCTGGAGGTTGAAGATGAGTTGACGAAGGCCAACTCGAAGCAGCCGCCATTCGGCTATGAAGATCGGCGGAATGACGAGCTCCCAGATGCAATGCCAATTAAAAGTCTTCTTGCCAGTCCTCCTTCCTCCACCATGGAGACCCTCATAAGAGCAAAAATACCAGGCCAAATCGTTGGGATCTGGCACAAGAACCAAAGCCTTATTGATATCGAAGATGCCTGCGGTGCCTCGCTTCCCTGCCTCCGTCTCCAACTAGGAACACCGCGAGGAAGAGTAACATCTGAAAGTGCATGGAGCCCCCATGTGTTGTTTTGGTAATTAATGACAATCCCTATGGACTAATGTTTGCATTGAGTTATATTTGTAGGAGTTGTCCATAGGCAATTCTTGAACCATATGTTGGCTTCAAGGTTGCAATAAGAAGAAATTGATGAAGGATATCAAGTGTCAAGTATGTCTTGAAGATGAAGATGAAGTGAGCCCTCAAGTTACTTCAAGACATCAACATGATGAAGAATGAAGAAATGATGTGCAAGTTCAAGATGAGCCTGATACGTCTCCGACGTATCGATAATTTCTTATGTTCCATGCCACATTATTGATGTTATCTACATGTTTTATGCACACTTTATGTCATATTCGTGCATTTTCTAGAACTAACCTATTAACAAGATGCCGAAGTGCCAGTTGCTGTTTTCTGCTGTTTTTGGTTTCAGAAATCCTACTAAGGAAATATTCTCGGAATCGGACGAAATCAACGCCCAGGGTCCTATTTTGCCACGAAGCTTCCAGAAGTCCGAAGACGAAACGAAGTGGGGCCACAGGGTGCCCAAACCCTAGGGCGGCGCGGCCCCCCCCTTGGCCGCGCCGGCCTATGGTGTGGGGCCCCTGTGCCCCCTCCTGACTTGCCCTTCCGCCTACTTAAAGCCTCCGTGACGAAACCCCCAGTACCGAGAGCCACGATACGGAAAACCTTCCAGAGACGCCGCCAACGCCGATCCCATCTCGGGGGATCCAGGAGATCGCCTCCGGCACCCTGCCGGAGAGGGGAATCATCTCCCGGAGGACTCTACGCCGCCATGGTCGCCTCCGGTGTGATGTGTGAGTAGTCTACCCCTGGACTATGGGTCCATAGCAGTAGCTAGATGGTTGTCTTCTCCCCATTGTGCTATCATTGTCGGATCTTGTGAGCTGCCTAACATGATCAAGATCATCTATCTGTAATTCTATATGTTGCGTTTGTTGGGATCCGATGAATAGAGAATACTTGTTATGTTGATTATCAAAGTTATATCTATGTGTTGTTTATGATCTTGCATGCTTTCCGTTACTAGTAGATGCTCTGGCCAAGTAGATGCTTGTAACTCCAAGAGGGAGTATTTATGCTCGATAGTGGGTTCATGCCTCCATTAAATCTGGGACAGTGACAGAAAGTTCTAAGGTTGTGTTGTGCTGTTGCCACTAGGGATAAAACATTGATGCTATGTCTAAGGATGTAGTTGTTGATTACATTACGCACCATACTTAATGCAATTGTCTGTTGCTTTGCAACTTAATACTGGAGGGGGTTCGGATGATAACTTTGAAGGTGGACTTTTTAGGCATAGATGCAGTTGGATGGCGGTCTATGTACTTTGTCGTAATGCCCAATTAAATCTCACTATACTCATCATGATATGTATGTGCATGGTCATGCTCTCTTTATTTGTCAATTGCCCAACTGTAATTTGTTCACCCAACATGCTGTTTGTCTTATGGGAGAGACACCTCTAGTGAACTGTGGACCCCGGTCCAATTCTCTTTACTGAAATACAATCTACTGCAATACTTGTTCTACTGTTTTCTGCAAACAATCATCTTCCACACAATACGGTTAATCCTTTGTTACAGCAAGCCGGTGAGATTGACAACCTCACTGTTTCGTTGGGGCAAAGTACTTTGGTTGTGTTGTGCAGGTTCCACGTTGGCGCCGGAATCCCTGGTGTTGCGCCGCACTACATCCCGCCGCCATCAACCTTCAACGTGCTTCTTGACTCCTACTGGTTCGATTAAACCTTGGTTTCTTACTGAGGGAAACTTGCCGCTGTGCGCATCACACCTTCCTCTTGGGGTTCCCAACGGATGTGTCAACCACACGCATCAAGCAAATTTCTGGCGCCGTTGCCGGGGAGATCAAGACACGCTGCAAGGGGAGTCTCCACTTCTCAATCTCTTTACTTTGTTTTTGTCTTGCTTAGTTTTATTTACTACTTTGTTTGCTGCACTAAATCAAAATACAAAAAAATTAGTTGCTAGTTTTACTTTATTTGCTATCTTGTTTGCTATATTCAAAAACACAAAAAAAAAATTAGTTTACTTGCATTTACTTTATCTAGTTTGTTTTATTTACTGTTGCTAAAATGGCCAACCCTGAAAATACTAAGTTGTGTGACTTCACAACCACAAATAATAATTATTTCTTATGCACACCTATTGCTCCACCTGCTACTACAGCAGAATTCTTTGAAATTAAACCTCGCTTTTTATCGAATCTTGTTATGCGAGAGCAATTTTCTGGTATTAGTTCTGATGATGCTGCTGCCCATCTTAATAATTTTGTTGAACTATGTGAAATGCAAAAATATAAAGATGTAGATGGTGATATTATTAAACTAAAATTGTTCCCTTTCTCATTAAGAGGAAGAGCTAAAGATTGGTTGCTATCTCTGCCTAAGAATAGTATTGATTCATGGACTAAATGCAAGGATGCTTTTATTGGTAGATATTATCCCCCTGCTAAAATTATATCTTTGAGGAGTAGCATAATGAATTTTAAACAATTAGATACTGAACATGTTGCTCAAGCTTGGGAAAGAATGAAATCTCTGGTTAAAAATTGCCCAACCCATGGACTGACTACTTGGATGATCATCCAAACCTTCTATGCAGGACTAAATTTTTCTTCACGGAATTTATTGGATTCAGCTGCTGGAGGTACCTTTATGTCCATCACTCTTGGTGAAGCAACAAAGCTTCTTGATAATATGATGATCAATTACTCTGAATGGCACACGGAAAGAGCTCCACAAGGTAAGAAGGTAAATTCTATCGAAGAAACCTCTTCCTTGAGTGATAAGATTGATGCTATTATGTCTATGCTTGTGAATGATAGGACTAATATTGATCCTAATAATGTTCCATTAGCTTCATTGGTTGCACAAGAAGAACATGTTGATGTAAACTTCATTAAAAATAATAATTTCAACAACAATGCTTACCGGAACAATTCTAGTAACAACTATAGGCCATATCCTTATAATAATGGCAACGGCTATGGTAATTCTTATGGGAATTCTTACAACAATAATAGGAGTTCACCCCTGGACTTGAAGCCATGCTTAAAGAATTTATTAGTACACAAACTGCTTTTAACAAATCTGTTGAAGAAAAGCTTGGGAAAATTGATATACTTGCTTCTAAAGTCGATAGTCTTGCTGCTGATGTTGATCTTTTGAAATCGAAAGTTATGCCTAATGAAAATCATCATAATAAAATTGTTACTACAGCAAATGCCATCCAAGTTAGAATTAATGAGAATATAAGATTAATGGCTGAATGCGTGCTAGGTGGGATAGAGAAGAAAATGAAAAACTAGCTAAAGAGAAGAATGTAGCTAAAGTTTGGACTATTACCACCACTAGTAATGCTAATGCTACACATGTTGCTGCACCTCCTACTACTAATAATAAAAGAATTGGTGTTAGCAATGTTTCCACTTCTAATGCAAAGCGCGAAACTGCTGAAATCGCTAAAGCTCGAAATCGCTCGTGATAAAGCTGCTGAAATTTTTTCCAACATTGGGGATGATGATCCCATTGCTCTAGATTATAATGGTTTGAATTTTGATGATTGCCACATCTCTGAAGTTATAAAGTTCTTGCAAAAACTTGCTAAAAGTCCTAATGCTAGTGCTATAAATTTGGCTTTCACACATCATATTACAAATGCTCTCATAAAAGCTAGAGAAGAGAAACTAGAGCGTGAAGCCTCTATTCCTAAAAAGCTAGAGGATGGTTGGGAGCCCATCATTAAGATGAAGGTTAAAGATTTTGATTGTAATGCTTTATGTGATCTTGGTGCAAGTATTTCCGTTATGCCTAAGAAAATTTATAATATGCTTGACTTGCCACCGCTGAAAAATTGTTATTTGGATGTTAATCTTGCTGATCATTCTACAAAGAAACCTTTGGGTAAAGTTGATAATGTTCGCATTACCGTTAACAATAACCTTGTCCCCGTTGATTTTGTTGTCTTGGATATTGAATGCAATGCATCTTGTCCCATTATATTGGGAAGACCTTTTCTTCGAACTGTTGGTGCTATCATTGATATGAAGGAAGGTAATATAAAATATCAATTTCCTCTCAAGAAAGGTATGGAACACTTCCCTAGAAAGAGAATGAAGGTACCTTTTGATTCTATTATGAGAACAAATTATGATGTTGACACTTCATCTCTTGATAATACTTGATACACACTTTCTGCGCCTAGCTGAAAGGCGTTAAAGAAAAGCGCTTATGGGAGACAACCCATGTTTTTACCTACAGTACTTTGTTTTTATTTTGTGTCTTGGAAGTTGTTTACTACTGTAGCAACCTCTTCTTATCTTAGTTTAGTGTTTTGTTGTGCCAAGTAAAGTCTTTGATAGTAAAGTAAGTACTAGATTTGGATTACTGCGCAGTTCCAGATTTCTTTGCTGTCACGAATCTGGGTCCACCTCCCTGTAAGTAGCTCAGAAAATTAAGCCAATTTACGTGCATGATCCTCAGATATGTACGCAACTTTCATTCAATTTGAGCATTTTCATTTGAGCAAGTCTGGTGCCATTTTAAAATTCGTCAATACGAACTGTTCTGTTTTGACAGATTCTGCCTTTTATTTCGCATTGCCTCTTTTGCTATGTTGGATGAATTTTTTTGATCCACTAATGTCCAGTAGCATTATGCAATGTCCAGAAGTGTTAAGAATGATTGTGTCACCTCTGAATATGTTAATTTTTATTGTGCACTAACCCTCTAATGAGTTGTTTCGAGTTTGGTGTGGAGGAAGTTTTCAAGGATCAAGAGAGGAGTATGATGCAACATGATCAAGGAGAGTGAAAGCTCTAAGCTTGGGGATGCCCCGGTGGTTCACCCCTGCATATATCAAGAAGACTCAAGCGTCTAAGCTTGGGGATGCCCAAGGCATCCCCTTCTTCATCGACAACATTATCAGGTTCCTCCCCTGAAACTATATTTTTATTCCGTCACATCTTATGTGCTTTGCTTGGAGCGTCGGTTTGTTTTTGTTTTTTTTGTTTTGTTTGAATAAAATGGATCCTAGCATTCACTTTATGGGAGAGAGACACGCTCCGCTGTAGCATATGGACAAGTATGTCCCTGGTTTCTACTCATAGTATTCATGGCGAAGTTTCTTCTTTGTTAATTTGTTATATGGTTGGAATTGGAAAATGATACATGTAGTAATTGCTATAAATGTCTTGGGTAATGTGATACTTGGCAATTGTTGTGCTCATGTTTAAGCTCTTGCATCATATGCTTTGCACCCATTAATGAAGAAATACATAGAGCATGCTAAAATTTGGTTTGCATATTTGGTTTCTCTAAGGTCTAGATAATTTCTAGTATTGAGTTTGAACAACAAGGAAGACGGTGTAGAGTCTTATAATGTTTCAATATGTCTTTTATGTGAGTCTTGCTGCACCGGTTCATCCTTGTGTTTGTTTCAAATAAGCCTTGCTAGCCTAAACCTTGTATCGAGAGGGAATACTTCTCATGCATCCAAAATACTTGAGCCAACCACTATGCCATTTGTGTCCACCATACCTACCTACTACATGGTATTTCCCGCCATTCCAAAGTAAATTGCTTGAGTGCTACCTTTAAAATTCCATCATTCACCTTTGCAATATATAGCTCATGGGACAAATAGCTTAAAAACTATTGTGGTATTGAATATGTAATTATGCACTTTATCTCTTAATAAGTTGCTTGTTGTGCGATAACCATATTTACTGGGGACGCCATCAACTACTCTTTGTTGAATTTCATGTGAGTTGCTATGCATGTCCGTCTTGTCTGAAGTAAGAGAGATCTACCACCTTATGGTTAAGCATGCATATTGTTAGAGAAGAACATTGGGCCACTAACTAAAGCCATGATCCATGGTGGAAGTTTCAGTTTTGGACATATATCCTCAATCTCAAATGAGAAAATTATTAATTGTTGTTACATGCTTATGCATAAAAGAGGAGTCCATTATCTGTTGTCTATGTTGTCCCGGTATGGATGTCTAAGTTGAAGAATAATCAATAGCGAGAAATCCAATGCGAGCTTTCTCCTTAGACCTTTGTACAGGCGGCATAGAGGTACCCCTTTGTGACACTTGGTTAAAACATGTGCATTGTGATGATCCGGTAGTCCAAGCTAATTAGGACAAGGTGCGGGCACTATTAGTACACTATGCATGAGGCTTGCAACTTGTAAGATATAATTTACATGATACATATGCTTTATTACTACCGTTGACAAAATTGTTTCATGTTTTCAAAATCAAAGCTCTAGCACAAATATAGCAATCGATGCTTTTCCTCTATGGAGGACCATTCTTTTACTTTCAATGTTGAGTCAGTTCACCTATTTCTCTCCACCTCAAGAAGCAAACACTTGTGTGAACTGTGCATTGATTCCTACATACTTGCTTATTGCACTTATTATATTACTCTATGTTGACAATATCCATGAGATATACATGTTACAAGTTGAAAGCAACCGCTGAAACTTAATCTTCTTTTGTGTTGCTTCAATGCCTTTACTTTGAATTATTGCTTTATGAGTTAACTCTTATGCAAGACTTATTGATGCTTGTCTTGAAGTGCTATTCATGAAAAGTCTTTGCTTTATGATTCACTTGTTTACTCATGTCATATACATTGTTTTGATCGCTGCATTCACTACATATGCTTTACAAATAGTATGATCAAGATTATGATGGCATGTCACTCCAGAAATTATCTGTGTTATCCTTTTACCTGCTCGGGACGAGCAGAACTAAGCTTGGGGAAGCTGATACGTCTCCGACGTATCGATAATTTCTTATGTTCCATGCCACATTATTGATGTTATCTACATGTTTTATGCACACTTTATGTCATATTCGTGCATTTTCTGGAACTAACCTATTAACAAGATGCCGAAGTGCCGATTCTTTGTTTTTCTGCTGTTTTGGTTTCAGAAATCCTAGTAAGGAAATATTCTCGGAATTGGACGAAATCAACGCCTAGGGTCCTATTTTGCCACGAAGCTTCCAGAAGTCCGAAGACGAAACGAAGTGGGGCCACAGGGTGCCCAAACCCTAGGGCGGCGCCCCCCCCCCCCCTTGGCCGCGCCGGCCTATGGTGTGGGGCCCCTGTGCCCTTCCGCCTACTTAAAACCTCCGTGACGAAACCCCTAGTACCGAGAGCCACGACACGGAAAACCTTCCAGAGACGCCGCCAACGCCAATCCCATCTCGGGGGATCCAGGAGATCGCCTCCGGCACCCTGCCGGAGAGGGGAATCATCTCCCGGAGGACTCTACGCCACCATGGTCGCCTCCGGTGTGATGTGTGAGTAGTCTACCCCTGGACTATGGGTCCATAGCAGTAGCTAGATGGTTGTCTTCTCCCCATTGTGCTATCATTGTCGGATCTTGTGAGCTGCCTAACATGATCAAGATCATCTATCTGTAATTCTATATGTTGCGTTTGTTGGGATCCGATGAATAGAGAATACTTGTTATGTTGATTATCAAAGTTATATCTATGTGTTGTTTATGATCTTGCATGCTTTCCGTTACTAGTAGATGCTCTGGCCAAGTAGATGCTTGTAACTCCAAGAGGGAGTATTTATGCTCGATAGTGGGTTCATGCCTGCATTGACACTGGGACAAAGGATGAGAAAGTTCTAAGGTTGTGTTGTGCTGTTGCCACTAGGGATAAAACATTGATGCTATGTCTAAGGATGTAGTTGTTGATTACATTACGCACCATACTTAATGCAATTGTCTGTTGCTTTGCAACTTAATATTGGAGGGGGTTCGGATGATAACCTGAAGGTGGACTTTTTAGGCATAGATGCAGTTGGATGGCGGTCTATGTACTTTGTCGTAATGCCCAATTAAATCTCACTATACTCATCATGATATGTATGTGCATGGTCATGCTCTCTTTATTTGTCAATTGCCCAACTGTAATTTGTTCACCCAACATGCTGTTTGTCTTATGGGAGAGACACCTCTAGTGAACTGTGGACCCCGGTCCAATTCTCTTTACTGAAATACAATCTACTGCAATACTTGTTCTACTGTTTTCTGCAAACAATCATCTTCCACACAATACGGTTAATCCTTTGTTACAGCAAGCCGGTGAGATTGACAACCTCACTGTTTCGTTGGGGCAAAGTACTTTGGTTGTGTTGTGCAGGTTCCACGTTGGCGCCGGAATCCCTGGTGTTGCGCCGCACTACATCCCGCCGCCATCAACCTTCAACGTGCTTCTTGACTCCTACTGGTTCGATTAAACCTTGGTTTCTTACTGAGGGAAACTTGCCGCTGTGCGCATCACACCTTCCTCTTGGGGTTCCCAACGGACGTGTCAACCACACGCATCAGAGCCATCTCGAAGAGATCCTTTGCTTGAGTCTTGACATCCATATGGTGATCATGGATATGTGAAGATGCGCCGAAGAAGAAGCTCTCCCATGGTGGATTATGGGGGAGCAATCCACATGGTGGTCATTTTTATGTGAAGATGCGCCGAAGAAGAAGCTCTTCCATGGTGGTTTATGGGGGAGCAATCTACAAGACTTCGTCAAGCAAGCACAAGCAAGAAAGGCGTTCCATCTTGTTGAGGTCAAGATCGTCGTCATCAAGCTCAAGTGGAATGGGCAAGTATAAGGTTTGCTCTTGATAGGGTTTCTTTCTCACCGGTCTCATAGTGTAGTTGGAGACCGGTTTATAGTTTAGTTGCCGTACTATCAAGAGGGCTCTCGAGTGAGTAACTCGATCGTATCGTTCGGAGAGAGCTCAAACCTTTGCATCCTTGCATCATCTTTCTTGGTTATTATTTGGATCTTATCCATGTGATGATTTAGAGCTTGTGCTTATTCTCATGACAAGCTCTAGTTCATCAAGAATGGTTTTTGCACGGGCAACTTGTTGCATTTTCAAGATTGGAGGTTTTACCGGTATGTCTTTTTTAGATAGGTTAAACCTTTCATCATTTGTTTCTATCCTCCCTTGTTGTACTATGATGGTTTCCTGCATGATCTTGTAGAGCTTGTTCCTAGCTTTAAAACAAGCCCAAGATCATCAAAATCGGAGTCGGGATGCTAAAGTTATGCCCGTTTCAGTTTGATGTTTCTGCCAGTTTTCAGGGGGGCGGATATTCCGGCCCAAGTTTGGGGCGGATAATCCGGCCCCCCGGAAAAATCCGGTTTTTGGACAAATCCGGGCAAATATCCGGCCAAATGTCCGGCCCCCATCCTGAGAGCAGTTTTCTCATGTCCTTAGCCGTTTTTCGGGGCCCGGATATTTTGCAAATATCCGGCCTGGAAAATCCGGCCTGAGCTGACCCAAACGGTCATATTTCGATGGGAGGGGGTATTTAAGCCCCCCTTCTTCCTCCTTGGGCAGCTACCTCTTCCCCTTTGTGCTCTCCACCATTGTTGACCTTGAGAGCTTGCCATATCCCTCTACTCCTCCTATACTTCTTGAATCTTTTTGAGGGAAAAGGAAGAGGAGATCTAGATCTACATTTCTACCAATCAAATCCCTCTCTTTGTGAGGGGAATCCACTAGATCTAGATCTTGGAGAAATTTGGTGTTCCTCCTCTTATTTGTTCTTCCTCTCTTATTCCCCCAATAGGTTTTGTAGCTTTGTTGGAATTTGAGAGAGAAGGACTTGAGCATCTTTGTGGTGTTCTTGCCATTGCATTTGGTGCATCGGTTTGAGTTCTCCACGGTGATTCGTGGTGGTGAAAGTAAGAAGGTTGTTACTCTTGGGTTCTTGGAACCCTAGACGGATTCTAGGCCTTTGTGGCGATTTGTTGGGAGCCTCCAATTAAGTTGTGGATGTGTGCCCCAATCTTTGTGTAAGGCCCGGTTTCCGCCTCGAAGGAAATCCCTTAGTGGAACCGTGACCTAGGCCTTTGTGGCGAGGGTCACCGGAGATTTAGGTGAGGCGCCTTCGTGGCGTTCGGTGTGTGGTGTGAGTACCGCATCTTGGGGTGAGGCCTTTGTAGCGTTGGTGTGCATCGAGCAACCACACCTCAAGGTGAGCCTCTTGTGGCGTTCGGGAGCACTAAGCAACCGCACCTCTCCACCGGAGATTAGCACTCGCAAGAGTGTGAACTCCGGGATAAATCATCGTCTCCCGCGTGCCTCGGTTATCTCTATACCCGAGCTCTTTACTTATGCACTTTACCTTGTGATAGCCATCGTGCTTGAAGTTATATATATATCTTGCTATCACATACTTGCTTGTATTGCTTAGCATAAGTTGTTGGTGCACATAGGTGAACCATTGCTTAGAATAAGTTGTTGGTGCACATAGGTGAACAATAGTATATAGGCTTTGGGCTTGACAAAGTAACGCTAGTTTTATTCCGCATTTGTTAAGCCCATCTCGTAAAAGTTTTAAATCGCCTATTCACCCCCCCCCCTCTAGGCGACATCCGTGTCCTTTCAATTGGTATCAGAGCAAGGTCTCTCATTCTTAGGCTTCACCGCCTTGAGAGTAAAGATGTCGGCTAGAGGATTAGTGCACGATAACACTCTTATATTAGATGGCACAAATTATGATGTTTGGAAAATTTGCATGCTTAGTCATTTTCGGGACATTGACCCTCATACGGAGAAAATTGTAGATATAGGTTTTTCTCCTCCTATGGATTCACAAAATCTATCGTTAGAGGATGAGAAAAATTTATATCTCAATTCTCAAGCTTCTTATGTTCTTATGAATGCTTTGAGAGATGTAGGTCTTTTTCCATACTTGCCTTTTTGGAGCGCTCATGAATTATGGACAAAGATTCAAGATAAATATGATGTGTCCAATATTATTAAGGATGGTTGTATTGCTTCCACTTCCGGCCGTGATGAGGTCTCATCTTCTTCCACTTCACCAATGTGTGGCAAGACACAAGGTAATGATATGGTGAGTGGTGATGAAAATTGCGATGTTGATATTGAGCTTAATATTGATGATTCTTCATCTCTATCTCATTGCAATGCTTCATCTATGGACATAAACACATATAGCACTATAAATCATCTACATGCTTGTGTTGATAGTCCTTGCATATCATGTGTAAGTTGCTTGAAAAAATCTAATGATGATATGCTTGCATTGTCTTGTGGCCATGATAAAAATGATTCTATTTCCTCTAGTTGTTGTGTGTCTAACAATGTAGAGGAAACCAAAGATTCTATTGGTCAAGACAAGATCTTTAAAGGAGCCTCAAGTAACTCCTCATCTTTATCTCACGGTCCTCATATATGCCTTATGGCCAAGGGTTCCACGGTACCTCCTACCATGGAACCTAATATGTCTCGTGGTGATAAGAATGAGGATGAATATGAAGAAGAGGATTGGGTTGTCTCTCTACGGGATAAAGGTGAGAGTGTATTCAAGGTTCTTTACAAAGATAAAATTGCTAGCTCTCACTTCTTTGAAATCTTGACTACCGCTATTGAGAGCCAAAAACTTATTTGGATGCATGAGAACACCATTGATAAAAAGGGTGCTCTTGAACGAGAGTATGCCGATGATGTAGCATCATTAAAGAATGAACTTGAAGAAGAACAAACCATCAAGGAAGCTCTTGAGGAGACCTTTGCTCTAGAATTGTCTAGAGAAAAGGAAAACCATGATAGAGCTCTTGAGATGGCAAATGAACTAAAGCTAAAAAATGATAAGCTTGTGTTTGTTAATGCTAAACTCCTTGAGGATTTTGAGCAACTCAAAAAGGGCTCAAGGGTCATTGAGAGTGCGCTCACCAAACTCACCGAGTCGCATGAGCAACTTAAAGCTTCTTATCTAAAAGAGCATGCCAACTTGCCTTCTCCTATTGCTATTGATAATGATGCTTGTGCTACTAACTCTACTTCTTGTGAAGCATTTATCTTGAAGGAGAATGTTGAGCTAAGGGCTCAACTTGAGTTGCTAACTAGAAATTATGGGAAATTGGAAGAAAATCATGGAAAGCTTTCTAGCTCCCATGAGGATCTTCTAGCTTCTCATGATAGGCTAAAGTTAGCTCATGAGGCTATCATATCAAAGGCAACACCTTGTGAGCCTCATGTGGATACTAGCACTACTACCCAAAATGCTATATTGCCATATGCTAGTCCTAGTAATTCATCCACTCATAATATTGCTAAATCTTGTGATGAATTATCCTCCTTGCCTTGTTGCTCTAACAATGAAGGTTCTACCTCCTCTAGTACTTGTGTTGTTACTAACCATGTAGAGGAAATCAAAGAGCTCAAGGCCCAAGTCACTTCTTTGAAGACCGACTTGGTAAAGGGTCATGAAGGGAAATGCAAACTTGACACGATGTTAAGTGTGCAACAATCCCCCAATGACAAGAGTGGACTTGGATTCAAATCCAACAACAAGAAAAAGTCCAACAACAACAACAACAACAAGGGCCAAGTACAAGTCAAAGACCCGGCCAAGATTGTTTGCTTCAAGTGCAAAATTGAAGGGCACCATGTTAGATCTTGCCCTTTGAAGAAGAAGCAAAAAGGGAAGCGGCCTCAAGCTCAAACTCATATTCAACCTCAAGTTGAAGAAATGTCACTTCCCAAGAAGAATCAAGCCAATGCTCCCATTGTGGAGAAATCTAGTGAGAAGAAGGAGAAGAAAAGAACTTGCTACATATGCCGCAAGAAGGGCCACATCTCCTCCTTTTGCACTATTGGTACCTCATCCAACTCTATCACCGTTGATGATGTTTATTCTCTTCGTAAGGATGAGGGTGGCAATGTGTTTGCCAAATTTGTTGGTGCTCAAAGTGGTGTCAAGAAAAGAACCATTTGGGTTGCCAAGCCTATTGTGACTAACCTCTTAGGACCCAACTTAGTTGGGGACCAACAATCCAAAACTTGATCAATAGGTGCTTGTTGGAGGGCATTGGAGACTTGGCTACATCATGAAGAATTAAGGGATCTTCATCATTTATATTATCTCAAGCCAAGTCTTTTGGTTATCTTACTTCTATCATACACCCAATGTTCCTCCTTGCGGTAACATGTGCTCAACTCATTTATATTGAAAGTTACTCGCCCCTTTGCATGTGTTAGTTTTGTTCCTAACATGTGTTTGTATATGTTGTGCATCCTACTTGTTTTTCTTGAGAAATCAAGTCTATGTATGTTAGGTTGCACACCATGTATTTGTGCTTGTGTTGGAGCCTCTTTGCATCTTGTTGTATCTTATATGGCTCTTATGAGAGATTAATGGACTATAACATTTTGGGGGAGTGATATGCCTTTAGGAATTTCACAATCCTAACAATGTGTGTACATGAGGAATATCACTTAGAATTGATATTGCAAGATTATCTAGTCTCTATGTGGTATGTCATCTTCATGAGAAATTCAAATTCTAATGTCCATTAATATCTCTAGTTGGATCTTATTTGCCTCTTGTGAAAATAAATTCCTTATCACATTATGGGGGAGTAATAAGCTTTGTGCATATTACAAGCCTAGGAAATGTGAACATTTGAGGTTGTGTCACATAGAATTGATATTGTAAATTGTCTCTCATATGTGACATGTTTTCTCAAACAAGTTCCAATTTGCTTAAATAGCTTCATTGCTAATATCTTTGTGGATCTTATTTGTGAAAGTTTTTCTTGGCATGGTTTTTCACAATGTGTCCCTCAATTTTTTTGGAAAACCATGTGCTTCAAGTCATACTATTAATTGCTTTGCATGTTGGTATGAATGCTATTAATTGCTTTGCATGTTGGTATGAATACTATTAATTGCTTTGCATGTTGGTATGAATACTATTAATTGCTTTGCATGTTGGTATGACTAATTGAAGCTATCAAGAAACTCTCTTTGCATGATGGTTAACTCTTATCTTTTACCATATGCTTTATTTGGTGTAAAAATGATCTTACATATACTTACAAACTACCACCGGAAAATATTTCCTAATACCTCTTGTCCTAGGACAATTGGCAATCTATTATTGGGTAGAAATTTATTGATCATATTTACATTGGCTCTTGTGTTTAAATTGTCTTATTTATTGCCATGAATGTGTTGTGCTTTGACTCCCATGTGTCTTCCTTGCATCTTATGGATCTAATTTGTCTATTCAAACTTTCTTAGCATTTTAGTAGATTTAGGTAGCGTGATGATCCTAGTTTTGTGCATTTAGTATTCATATGCAAAATCCTAGATAATGCACTAATCTTGGGGGAGCTCTCCTATATTTGTTAGAATGCTTAACATTTCTTGATCTTTATCAAAAATTTGGTTTTGGGAGTCATAAATTTTCTTTTTGGTACTTTGTGCCATCATAAAAAGTGTTGAGGGTTTGGTTTATTTGTTGGAACCTTGCTCTCTTGGGAGTTGGTTATCTCATTCCTTTGTGCTTAGGTTTAATTAGCTTCTTATAATGAGATAAGTCTTTGGAGTCAATCTTGTGTTGATTTGATTCTTTGATATAATTTGGACAACCATTGTCTCTTGGTTTATTTGGTGTTTTGTCCAAATTGTATCTTCCTTTGGTTCTTGAAAGTATTGTGCATGCATATTTAATATATGTATATCTTATGGCATGTGTCACTTTCTTTGATCCAATATATAGGGTAAACTTCATCAAATCCTAATTTGACTAAGATGTGCATGAAATTCAATTTCATATCTATATGCACATAGAATTGTGGAGTTTGTCCTATATGTTGTAGTGTGTCTAACTACTTCGGACCCAATTAGTTTGGGGATAATTGTGTACTTATCTTTGTGTTAGGTACAATGGATATGCATTGAATGCTTGTCTCACTCTTGGAAAGAAGTGGTGACTCAATGGTAACGTGAGGCAAGCTAGGATGATCAACGAACACATATCTACTACATCCACACCAATGCTATCTTGGTAACAAGTATCTTCTCATGCATACTTTTCTTGTATCCAACCTTATGGTTGCATCTTGGCATGAATCTCTTGATTTGCAAATGTTGTGCTTCTTGCAAAAGTCTTAATGAAACCTCTTTATTGTGAATGTGAGTAATTTGAGATGAGTGCATTTGTTGGGAAGTATTTTAAATCATGCTCATGATTCATCCATCCCAACTATGCCTATCTAGCAATTTTGTTGCATATCAATTCCTCAAGGCTCTCACATGTGCAATATAGATGAAAGTGCAAATTTAGTTACTTCTTTTGGTATCCCCGTTTGTGATACTTGTTGCCTTTCTCAAATGCATCCCAACTATCTTCTATCCCTTGTTGATATTTGTGATGTATTTTAGTTGTTTGTGGTTGAAGTTCATGAATGTACAATAAGATAAAATTGAGCCTTTGGCCATGCTATTAAGCAAAAATTCTTATTGGTATATTGCATGACTTCATCTTGGATATCATACTATTTTTCTTGCGTATCTATTTTATGTGTGCATGTTTCTTTGTGGATAAATATCTTTGTGATATTGCCCACTTAGAGAAACTTATACACATAAGGGATGATACATCTCCTTTTGATATCTTATTTATTTATTGCGTGTTGATTGGTCATGCTAAGCAATATAATTCATTGAAGACTATGATGATGCTTTTTGCTCATCCTTGTAATAGTCTTATAATATGCTTTATCATGCCTTTCACATATCCTCTTGGTTGAGCCTTTTATTATGGTGCCTCTTACTTGTTGCTCAACTATTTGTTTGTTGCAAGTGTTAAGCTTATTTCTCTATCTATGATCTATTCCAAATGTTTGTGTTTTAAATGGTAATGAGGGAGTGAGGATTCCATGTTATGCATATTGTATTCAAATACAACATTTTAATTTATGCATGTACCTTGGGGAGCTTCCTCATTTAATTTAGAGCACTATCTTTTGGTGATCATTAGAGTTTGATTCACTTGGTATATTTTGTTTTTGAATGATATTATGGGAGTGATGATTCCATGTTTGTGCACTTTATACTCCAATGCAAATTGTCTTGTTTTGTGCACAAACCTTGGGGAGCTTCCTCATATTATTTAGAGCAATCTTCTTGATCTTATCATAATATCTATCTTTCTTTTGGTATCTTCTTTGTGGTTCATTTGGTTGCTTGCTTCATTTGTTGAAGCTTCTTGACTTTGTTATCTTTTTGCAATCTTTGATCCTATCTATGGTGTGATTCCTTCCGAATATTCGTAATTGGATATGTGCATTTGATTCCACTCAAATTATGAGAAATGCACACGCTATGGAGGAACTCTCACTATATTGGCCTTCTAAATTTTTCACCCATTTCGGCAATTGGTGCCAATGGGGGAGAAGTTTGGAGGGTTTAAGGGAATTTGGTTATGTCTTTGCTTTGTGCTTAAGCATGTGCCTTTATTGCATTGCATCTTGTTGCTTTGCATAGTTGAATATTTAGAGGAAACTCCACTAGGCTTTGAATGCCAATATATGCAATGAAAGTCAAGATCATTCACACATGCATATATTATGGGGGAGTTTGCTCTATAGATTCAACTTATTTGTTACTTAAATTCCTTATATAAACCCTCTCAAAGAGATTGTCATCAATTACCAAAATGGGGGAGATTGAAAGTGCATGGAGCCCCCATGTGTTGTTTTGGTAATTAATGACAATCCCTATGGACTAATGTTTGCATTGAGTTATATTTGTAGGAGTTGTCCATAGGCAATTCTTGAACCATATGTTGGCTTCAAGGTTGCAATAAGAAGAAATTGATGAAGGATATCAAGTGTCAAGTATGTCTTGAAGATGAAGATGAAGTGAGCCCTCAAGTTACTTCAAGACATCAACATGATGAAGAATGAAGAAATGATGTGCAAGTTCAAGATGAGCCATCTCGAAGAGATCCTTTGCTTGAGTCTTGCCATCCATATGGTGATCATGGATATGTGAAGATGCGCCGAAGAAGAAGCTCTCCCATGGTGGATTATGGGGGAGCAATCCACATGGTGGTCATTTTTATGTGAAGATGCGCCGAAGAAGAAGCTCTTCCATGGTGGTTTATGGGGGAGCAATCTACAAGACTTCGTCAAGCAAGCACAAGCAAGAAAGGCGTTCCATCTTGTTGAGGTCAAGATCGTCGTCATCAAGCTCAAGTGGAATGCGCAAGTATAAGGTTTGCTCTTGATAGGGTTTCTTTCTCACCGGTCTCATAGTGTAGTTGGAGACCGGTTTATAGTTTAGTTGCCGTACTATCAAGAGGACTCTCGAGTGAGTAACTCGATCGTATCGTTCGGAGAGAGCTCAAACCTTTGCATCCTTGCATCATCTTTCTTGGTTATTATTTGGATCTTATCCATGTGATGATTTAGAGCTTGTGCTTATTCTCATGACAAGCTCTAGTTCATCAAGAATGGTTTTTGCACGGGCAACTTGTTGCATTTTCAAGATTGGAGGTTTTACCAGTATGTCTTTTTTAGATAGGTCAAACCTTTCATCATTTGTTTCTATCCTCCCTTGTTGGACTATGATGGTTTCCTGCATGATCTTGTAGAGCTTGTTCCTAGCTTTAAAACAAGCCCAAGATCATCAAAATCGGAGTCGGGATGCTAAAGTTATGCCCGTTTCAGTTTGATGTTTCTGCCAGTTTTCAGGGGGGCGGATATTCCGGCCCAAGTTTGGGGCGGATAATCCGGCCCCCCGGAAAAATCCGGTTTTTGGACAAATCCGGGCAAATATCCAGCCAAATGTCCGGCCCCCATCCTGAGAGCAGTTTTCTCATGTCCTTAGCCGTTTTTCGGGGCCCGGATATTTTGCAAATATCCGGCCCGGAAAATCCGGCCTGAGCTGACCCAAACGGTCATATTTCGATGGGAGGGGGTATTTAAGCCCCCCTTCTTCCTCCTTGGGCAGCTACCTCTTCCCCTTTGTGCTCTCCACCATTGTTGACCTTGAGAGCTTGCCATATCCCTCTACTCCTCCTATACTTCTTGAATCTTTTTGAGGGAAAAGGAAGAGGAGATCTAGATCTACATTTCTACCAATCAAATCTCTCTCTTTGTGAGGGGAATCCACTAGATCTAGATCTTGGAGAAATTTGGTGTTCCTCCTCTTATTTGTTCTTCCTCTCTTATTCCCCCAATAGCTTTTGTAGCTTTGTTGGAATTTGAGAGAGAAGGACTTGAGCATCTTTGTGGTGTTCTTGCCATTGCATTTGGTGCATCGGTTTGAGTTCTCCATGGTGATTCGTGGTGGTGAAAGCAAGAAGGTTGTTACTCTTGGGTTCTTGGAACCCTAGACGGATTCTAGGCCTTTGTGGCGATTTGTTGGGAGCCTCCAATTAAGTTGTGGATGTGTGCCCCAATCTTTGTGTAAGGCCCGGTTTCCGCCTCGAAGGAAATCCCTTAGTGGAACCGTGACCTAGGCCTTTGTGGCGAGGGTCACCGGAGATTTAGGTGAGGCGCCTTCGTGGCGTTCGGTGTGTGGTGTGAGTACCGCATCTTGGGGTGAGGCCTTTGTGGCATTGGTGTGCATCGAGCAACCACACCTCAAGGTGAGCCTCTTGTGGCGTTCGGGAGCACTAAGCAACCGCACCTCTCCACCGGAGATTAGCACTCGCAAGAGTGTGAACTCCGGGATAAATCATCGTCTCCCGCGTGCCTCGGTTATCTCTATACCCGAGCTCTTTACTTATGCACTTTACCTTGTGATAGCCATCGTGCTTGAAGTTATATATATATCTTGCTATCACATACTTGCTTGTATTGCTTAGCATAAGTTGTTGGTGCACATAGGTGAACCATTGTTTAGAATAAGTTGTTGGTGCACATAGGTGAACAATAGTATATAGGCTTTGGGCTTGACAAAGTAACGCTAGTTTTATTCCGCATTTGTTAAGCCCATCTCGTAAAAGTTTTAAATCGCCTATTCACCCCCCCCCCCCCTCTAGGCGACATCCGTGTCCTTTCAACATCGCCCTAGGCCGCCGGACTCTGCTCATAAGTACCGGCAAAGCATTCTAGGCAAGGGGCATAGAGCCGAAAACACAGAGGAAACAACCATAAAAACTTCTATAGTTGTACATGGTGGGGACCCTCGCCCTACTCGCCGCCGGCCACCGTCGTGGTGGAGAGTGTAGGGGTCGACCGGCCCTAGATCTTGGAACTCGAGGGAGGAGGTGGGTGAGAACGAGAGCGGAGAGGGAGAGGAGGGGTGAGATTGGAGTGAGGGCGGTCGTCCTAGTGTTATATCATGATAAGGATAATGCCCACCATGCCCTATCACCCATTCCGGCGGTGCGCCTAGCTCCGACGGAGGACGTGAAGAGTTGTCTTCCCGGCATATCTTTTTGGATCCGGTTGATGTTCGTGTTAGTTGGTGTGGTTGCAAGGCTGATGCTTCTGATTTATGGTTATCATATTTAGTGATGGTCATTGCTCTAGTATGTTGTTCCTTTGAGACTATAGCACAACAATTTTTCATATGCCTACTACAACAAGTTTTACTATGACAAGGTTTGTCCGGCTAGAATCGAGGACAGTTGCGGGCCTCCAACTCGCTCTAGTGCTTATAGTCTTCGCTATGTGATGCATAAATCCATTTGTAAATTTTATTACTTGAAATCTATTTTTAGTCATGTTGATGATATATCGGTGGATTTTCGTAAAAAATGTCAAAAGAAAATGCATATACAACAATAAAAATGAGTGAGTTGAAGTACATAGCCGGTGGTGGACTGGTGGTGGTGAACTGGTGATGCGCTGCGAGTTCCAACTTCCAGGCGTGGAGGCGCAAGTACCGGCGGCAAGCGAGCTGGATTCATGGGCGATCCAGGGGAGAGGACGGGCCACATGGCCGGGTCAGCTAACTGCGGGGCCTCTCGCTCTAACCTAGGCAACGTCCGTACGATGATCACATTTCATATCCATGGAGCTTAAGGCACTTCTCTTGCCACGCATCAGTGAGTGTGAGGAGATCCGTGCCTGACCACCAGGTCTCTCCTCTGCTGCCTTTGACTCCACCTAAGCAGCTACGATTCACCATGCATACACATCAAACTACCACTAACATAATGGGAATCGCTGAAAATTCACTTAACACAAAATTTCTTGTTTCCGTTACGGCTAAAGGAAATAAAATTTTAAGTTGATAAAAAAAGTTATTCTCTTACCGCATTATCAATCAAAAGATTGATAAAAAAAAAGAGAATCTCTAATGCGGTAACTGAAGTCCAACCAAAACTCCAGAGAACTCTAACAGCGTGCTACCAATACATCCCAATCGAAAGACAGATGCTTTTGTATCAGCTGAACTTGACTCAAGTTTCTAAAATTTCGTTGGAAGGACAAAGAAGTTCACCATAAGAACTGGTTCAGGCTTTCTGCGTATATATAAAAGCATCTCTACCGGCGTACCCCCCCCCCCCCCCAAATAGTCGTCGGCAGAGGCGCCGGCACCTTCGTATGGGGGGCGCCGGCACTGCATCCTCTATTTGGGGAGTTGTTCCCACACCGGCGCCCCCAAACCGGTGGCCCCGATAGATATTTTGAATTAAAATAACAAATAAAAGCATAAAAAATTGAATAAATAGAAGAAACATTTCATTCCACAAACTAATACATAATTGGGAATTGTGGTTTACATGAATATATAGTTTGGAACATGGTTTTCCACAAACTAATACATAGTTTGAACCATGGTTGACACAAATATAAAACATTACAAAAAAAACTAAACCTAACTAGGCTGGCCATCGCAGGTTTTGTGTGTTCGCTGCCAAGAAAGAACACTCGAGGGCACACCCAGTCACCCAAACTGGAAAATCCAGCTGGTGAGGGTGCCCCTGCTGGTTCTTTCGAGGAAGAACATCCAAAAACATGCGGGCCGATATTCGCTGCGAAGAAACAACACTCAGTCGTCGTCCTCCTCGGCGCTGTCGCCGTGGTAGTGGCGGCGGCAACGCGTCTCGTCGAACACCTTGACGGTCATGTCCCTCTCGCCAAAGTAGGAGAACATGAGCACGAAGCCGGCTTCCAGGCGGTGGTAGCGCGCGAACTTCTCCCAGCCGATGTGGAGGTACATCTTACCGCGCACGTCGTAGATCATGTCCGCGATCCACCGGCAGAAGCCGCAGGCAGCTTCCCGCAGATGCAGCGAGCCCGGGCGCTCGTTGATGTCTACGCACGCTTCTATTCTTGTAGACAGTCTTGGGCCTCCAAGAATAGAGGTTTGTAGAACAGCAGCAAGTTTCCCTTAAGTGGATCACCCAAGGTTTATCGAACTCTGGGAGGAAGAGGTCAAAGATATCCCTCTCAAGCAACCCTGCAATCACGATACAAGAAGTCTCTTGTGTCCCCAACACACCTAATACACTTGTCAGATGTATAGGTGCACTAGTTCGGCGAAGAGATAGTGAAATACAAGTGGTATGGATGTATATGAGTGGTAATAGCAATCTGAATAAAATATGGCAGCGAGTAAACATGCAACAGAACAGTAAATAAACGGAGATTCGATGTTTGGAAACAAGGCCTAGGGATCATACTTTCACTAGTGGACACTCTCAACATTGATCACATAACTGAATAAACAAATACTACTTTCTCTACACTCTCTTGTTGGATGACAAACACCATTCATTGCGTAGGGCTACAAGAGCACCTCAATGCCGGAGTTAACAAGCTCCACAACATTCGATGTTCATATTTAAATAACCTTAGAGTGCATGATAGACCATTGCAATTATACCGAGAACTAACATAGCGCACACACTGTCACCATTACACTATGAAAGGAGGAATAGATCGCATCAATACTATCATAGTAATAGTTAACTCCATAATTTACAAGAGATTACAATCATAACCTACGCCAAGTACTACATGATGCACACACTGTCACCATTACATCATGAAGGAGGAATAGAGTACTTTAATAACATCACTAGAGTAACAGATAGATGATATTCAACTAGATCACAAAGCTCATGATCACATAAAGATCACATGGGAGAGAGAGATGAACCACATAGCTACCGGTACAGCCCTTAGCCTCGAGGGAGAACTACTTCCTCCTCATGGGAGACAGCAGCGTTGATGAAGATGACGGTGGTGTCGACGGAGGAGCCTTCCGGGGGCACTTCCCCGTCCCGGCGGCGTGCCGGAACAGAGACTCATGTCCCCCAGATCTTGGCTTCGCGATGGCGGCGGCTCTGGAAGGTTTCTCGTACCGTGGCTTTTCCGTATCGATGTTTTAGGTCAGGGAGCTTTAAATAGGCGAAGAGGCAGAGTCGGAAGGGCCACGGGGGACCCACACAGTAGGGGGCGCCCCCCCCCCCCTCTGGCCGCGCCGCCATGGTGTGTGGAGGCCCTGGGCCTCCCTTCTGTGTAGGGATTCGTTGCATAGAAAACAAAAATTTTCCTACCGCGAACACGCAATCCAAGCCAAGATGCAATCTAGAAGACGGTAGCAACGAGGGGGTATCGAGTCTCACCCTTGAAGAGATTCCAAAGCCTACAAGATGAGGCTCTTGTTGCTGCGGTAGACGTTCACTTGCCGCTTGCAAAAGCGCGTAGAAGATCTTGATCACGATCGCTTCCGGCGCCACGAACGGGCAGCACCTCCGTACTCGGTCACACGTTCGGTTGTTGATGAAGACGACGTCCACCTCCCCGTTCCAGCGGGCAGCGAAAGTAGTAGCTCCTCTTGAATCCGACAGCACGATGGCGTGGTGTCGGTGGTGGTGGAGAAATCCTGCGGAGCTTCGCTAAGCGTGCAGGATGTGGTGGAGGAGAGAGGCCGCTAGGGTTTGGGGAGAGGGGGCGCCGGCCACTAAGGGGTGCGGCCACCTTGGTGGTTCTTGGGTGGCCGGCCCCCTCCCCTTGGCCCCTCTATATATAGGTGGAACCCAAGTGTTGGTCTCCAAGTCTTTGAATAAGACCCGAACCAAAAACCTTCCATATGGTGGGGAAACCTACCCAAGTTAGGACTCCCACTAGAGGTGGGGTTTCCACCTCCCATATGGGGGGGTTGCCGGCCCCCTAAGGGGGAGTCCACTTGGGACTCCTCCCCCACTAGGGTTGGCAGGCCATGCAGGTGGAGTCCCATGTGGACTCCACCTTCCTTGGTGGTTTCTTCCGGACTTTTCTAGAACCTTCTAGAACCTTCCATAGAACCTTCCGCGACATTTTAATTCACATAAAATGACATCCTATATATGAATCTTATTCTCCGGACCATTCCGGAACTCCTCGTGATGTCCGGGATCTCATCCGGGACTCCGAACAAATATTCGAACTCCATTCCATATTCAAGTTCTACCATTTCAACATCCAACTTTAAGTGTGTCACCCTACGGTTCGTGAACTATGCGGACATGGTTGAGTACTCACTCCGACCAATAACCAATAGCGGGATCTGGAGATCCATAATGGCTCCCACATATTCAACGATGACTTTAGTGATCGAATGAACCATTCACATATAATACCAATTCCCTTTGTCTCGCGATATTTTACTTGTCCGAGGTTTGATCTTCGGTATCACTCTATACCTTGTTCAACCTCGTCTCCTGACAAGTACTCTTTACTCGTACCGTGGTATGTGGTCTCTTATGAACTCATTCATATGCTTGCAAGACATTAGACGACATTCCACCGAGAGGGCCCAGAGTATATCTATCCGTCATCGGGATGGACAAATCCCACTGTTGATCCATATGCCTCAACTCATACTTTCCGGATACTTAATCCCACCTTTATAGCCACCCATTTACGCAGTGGTGTTTGGTGTAATCAAAGTACCTTTCCGGTATAAGTGATTTACATGATCTCATGGTCATAAGGACTAGGTAACTATGTATCGAAAGCTTATAGCAAATAACTTAATGACGAGATCTTATGCTACGCTTAATTGGGTGTGTCCATTACATCATTCATATAATGATATAACCTTGTTATTAATAACATCCAATGTTTATGATTATGAAACTAATCATCCATTAATTAACAAGCTAGTTTAAGAGGCATACTAGGGACTTCATTGTTGTCTACATATCACACATGTACTAATGTTTCGGTTAATACAATTATAGCATGATATATAAACATTTATCATAAACATAAAGATATAAATAATAACCATTTTATTATTGCCTCTAGGGCATATCTCCTTCAGTCTCCCACTTGCACTAGAGTCAATAATCTAGATTACATTGTAATATACCTAACACCCATGGCATTCTGGTGTTTGTCATGCTTTGCCCTAGGGAGAGCTTTAGTCAACGGATCTGCTACATTCAGATCAGTGTGTACTTTGCAAATCTTTACTTCTCCATCTTCGATGTACTCGCGAATCGAGTGGTAACGCAGCTTGATATGCTTCAGCCTCTTGTGTGACCTTGGTTCTTGTGCATTGGCGATGGCACCCATGTTGTCACAATAGATGACTAGTGGGTCCAATGCACTAGGAACCACACCGAGCTCTACAATGAACCTCTTCATCCATACCGCTTCCGATGAAGCCTCTGAAGCCGCTATGTACTCTGATTCTGTTGAGGATTTCGCCACCGTGCACTGCTTCGAGCTTGCCCACCATCGCAGCACCATTCAATATAAACACGTACCTGCATTGTGACTTAGAGTCATCAGGATCAGTGTTCCAACTTGCATCGGTGTAACTTGTTACAACGAGCTCTTGGTCACCTCCATAACAAAGAAACATATCCTTAGTTCTTTTCAAGTACTTCAGGATATTCTTGACCGCTGTCCAGTGTTCCATTCCTGGATCACTTTGATATCTGCTAGTCAAACTAACAACATGTGCTATATCCAGTCTTGTACATAGCATGGCATACATGATAGAGCCTACTGCCGAGGCATAGGGGATCTGACTCATCCTTTCTCTTTCTTCTGCCGTAGCTGGACCTTGAGTCTTACTCAAGACCTTGCCTGGTAACATAGGTAAGAATCCTTTCTTACTTTCGTCCATTCTAAACTTCTTTAGAATCTTGTCCAGGTATGTACTCTGTGATAGCCCTATTAGACGTCTTGATCTATCTCTATAAATCTTGATGCCTAATATATATGATGCTTCACCAAGGTCTTTCATTGAAAAACTATTATTCAAATAACCCTTTACACTGCTTAATAGTTCTATATCATTCCCAATCAATAATATGTCATCTACATATAATATCAGGAATGCTACAGAGCTCCCACTCACTTTCTTGTAAATACAGGCCTCTCCATGACACTGTATAAACCCGAAGTCTTTGATCACCTTATCAAAGCGTCGGTTCCAACTTCTCGATGCTTGCTTCAGTCCATAGATTGAACGCTGAAGTTTGCATACTTTGTCAACATTTTTAGGATCGACAAAACCTTTGGGTTGTACCATATACAACTCTTCCTCAATGTCTCCATTAAGGAACGCCGTTTTGACATCCATCTGCCAAATCTCATAATCGAAAAATGCAGCTATTGCTAACAAAATCCTCACAGATTTTAGCTTCGCTACAGGTGAGAAAGTCTCATCGTAGTCAACTCCTTGAATTTGTCGGAAACCCTTTGCGACAAGTCGAGCTTTATAGACAGTAATATTACCATCAGCATCTGTTTTTCTTTTGAAGATCCATTTATTCTCGACAGCCTTGCGGCTATCAGGTAAGTCTACCAAAGTCCATACTTTGTTATCATACATGGATCCCATTTCGGATTTCATGGCTTCTTGCCATTTGTTGGAATCTGGGCTCATCATCGCTTCTTCATACGTCGCAGGGTCCTCATCATTGTTATCCACAATCATGACATTTAGACAAGGATCATACCGATGCAGGTGGCACGTTCCCTTGTCGATCTGCGAGGTTCAAGAGGCTATCTCGTTTGAAGTTTGATTATCATTATCATTAGCTTCCTATGTTGCCGTGTAAGCGGCACAGAACATCTTCCGAATCTTGCGCTACTCTCGATCAACGAAAGCGGAGAGATTCTTCAATCTCATCGAGTTCTACTTTTCTTCCAGTCACTTCTTTAGTGAGAAATTCTTTCTCAAGAAAGGTTCCGTTCTTAGCAACAAAGATTTTGCCTTCGGATCTGTGATAGAAAGTGTACCCTATAGTTTCCTTAGGGTATCCTATGAAGACGCATTTCTCCGCTTTGGGTTCTAGCTTGTCCGGTTGTAACTTCTTTACATAGGCTTCGCAACCCCAAACTTTCAGAACGACGACTTAGGTTTCTTATTAAACCATAATTCATACGGTGTCGTTTCTACGGATTTTGATGGTGCTCTATTTAAAGTGAATGCGGTTGTCTCTAATGCATAACTCCAAAATGATAACGGCAAATCAGTAAGAGACATCATAGAACGAACCATATCTAAGAGAGTTCGATTACGACGTTCGGACACACCTTTACGTTGTGGTGTTCCCGGCGGTGTCAATTGTGAAAGTATTCCGCATTTCTTTATATGCATGCCAAACTCATAACTCAGATATTCACCTCCGCGATCAGATCGTAGAAATTTAATCTTCTTGTTACGTTGATTTTCTACTTCACTTTGGAATTCCTTGAACTTCTCAAAAGTCTCAGATTTATGTTTCATGAAATAGATATACCCATATCTACTCAGATCATCTGTGAAGGTTAGAACATAACGATAACCACCGCGTGATGCTACACTCATTGGTCCGCACACATCGGTATGTATGATTTCCAATAAGTCAGTAGCTCGCTCCATAATACCAGAGAATGGAGTCTTAGTCATTTTTCCCATTAGACATGCTTCGCATCTATCAAGTGACTCAAAGTCAAGTGATTCAAGTAATCCATCGATATGGAGTTTCTTCATGCGTTTCACTCCAATATGACCAAGACGACAGTGCCACATATAAGTAGAATTATCATTCAATTTAATTCGCTTAGCATCAATGTTATGTATATGTGTATCACTACTATCGAGATCTAACAGAAATAAGCCATTCTTTTCAGGTGCTCGACCATAAAAGATATTATTCATAAAAATAGAACAACCATTATTCTCAGACTTGAATGAATAACCGTCTTGCATTAAACAAGATCCAGATATAATGTTCATGCTCAACGCGGGTACAAAATAACAATTATTGAGGCTTAAAACTAATCCCGAAGGTAGATGTAGAGGAAGTGTGCCACAGACGATCACATCGACTTTGGATCCATTTCCAACGCGCATGGTCACTTCATCCTTTAGTAGTCTTCGTTTATTCTTTAGTTCTGTTTCGAGTTACAAATATGAGCAACCGAACCAAGTATCAAATACCCAGTACTAGTACGAGAACCGAAGATAAACATCTATAACATGTATATCAGATATACCTTCTTTCTTCTTCTTGACAAGGCCGCTCTTCAGATCTGCCAAATACTTGGAGCAATTACGCTTCCAGTGTCCCTTCTCCTTGCAGTAATAGCACTCAGCATCAGGCTTAGGGCCAGTCTTAGGTTTCACAGGAGGCGTGGCAGCTTTCTTGCCACTCTTCTTGTTCTTGCCTTTAGACTTGCCCCTGTTTCTTGAAGTCGGTGGTCTTGTTGACCATCAACACTTGGTGCTCTTTCTTAATTTCAATCTCAGCAGATTTCAGCATGGAGAAGAGTTCAGGTAACTCTTTGTTCATGTTCTCGCATATTGTAATTCATCACAAAGTTCTTGTAACTAGGTGGCGTGATTGAAGGACACGATTAATCCCGATCTGTTAGGAATCACTATTCCCAAGTCATCGAGTTTCTTCGCATGCCCGGTCATGGCGAGCATGTGCTCACTAACGGAGCTGCCTTCTTCCATCATGCAGCTGAAGAAGTGTTTCGATGCTTCATAGCATTCCACGGCCGCATGAGTCTCAAATATAGTCTTCAACTCATTGATTAACTCATGTGGATCGTGGTGCTCAAAATGTTTTTGAAGATCGGCTTCCAGACTGCATAAGATGGCACACTGAACTTGAGAGTACCGAGTTTTCCGAGTTGCGTAAACAGCTTTTACTTCATCGGTTTTAGTTTCTGCAGGAGGGTCACCTAGCGGTGCATCAAGCACATATTGCAGATTTCCGCCATTGAGGAAAATCCTCACATGACGGAACCAGTCGGTGAAGTTGCTACCGTTGCTCTTAAGCTTTTCTTTCTCTAGGAACTGGTTAAAATTGATTGAGGACGCCATATCTACAACATATTTGCAATAGTTTAGACTAATGTTTATGACAAATTGAGTTCAAATTTTAATTCAATATAATTAAAAACTAGGTGAACTCCCACTCAAAACAATATCCCTCGCATTGTCTTAGTGATCACATGAACCAAATCCACCACACCAAGTCCGATCATCACGAGACAAGATGTAACTTCAATGGCGAACACTCAAAGTGTTCATCATATCAATCATATGATTCATGCTCTACCTTTCGGTATCACGTGTTCCGAGACCATGTCTGTACATGCTAGGCTCGTCAAGGCCACCTTAGTATCCGCATGTGCAAATCGCTTGCACCCGTTGTATGCACTTGTTGATTCTATCACACCCGATCATCACGAGATGCTTCGAAACGACAAGTCTTGGCAACGGTGCTACTAAGGATGAACACTTTATTATCTTGAGATTTTAGTGAGAGGGATCATCTTATAATGCTACCGTCGCGATCTAAGCAAAATAAGATGCATAAAAGGATTAACATCACATGCAGTTCATATGTGATATGATATGGCCCTTTTGTGTTTGCGCCTTTGATCTTCATCTCCAAAGCACGGACATGATCTCCATCATCAACGGGCATGATCTCCATCATCGTCGGCGAAGCACCAAGGTCAATGGCGCCGTCTTCATGATTGTCCTCCATGTAGCAACTATTACAACTACTTTGAAATACTACTCAACATGAAATTTAAAGACAACCATAAGGCTCTGCCAAGTTGCCACAATACAATAATGATCATCTCATACATATTCATCATCACATTATGGCCATATCACATCACCAAACCCTGCAAAAACAAGTTAGACGTTCTCTAATTTGGTTTGCATATTTTACGTGGTTTAGGGTTTTCGAGTAAGATCCAATCTACCTACGAACATGAACCACAACGGTGATACTAGTGTTGTCAATAGAAGAGTAAATTGAATCTTCACTATAGTAGGAGAGACAGACACCCGCAAAGCCACTTATGCAATACAAGTTGCATGTCGAGCGTGGAGCATATCTCATGAACGCGGTCATGTAAAGTTAGCCCGAGCCGCTTCATCCCACTATGCCACAAAGATGCAAAGTACTCAACTAAAGATAACAAAAGCATCAACGCCCACAAACCATTGTGTTCTACTCGTGCAACCATCTATGCATAGACACGGCTCTGATACCACTGTAGGGATTCGTTGCATAGAAAACAAAAAATTTCCTACCGCGAACACGCAATCCAAGCCAAGATGCAATCTAGAAGACGGTAGCAACGAGGGGGTATCGAGTCTCACCCTTGAAGAGATTCCAAATCCTACAAGATGAGGCTCTTGTTGCTGCGGTAGACGTTCACTTGCCGCTTGCAAAAGCGCGTAGAAGATCTTGATCACGATCGCTTCCGGCGCCACGAACGGGCAGCACCTCCGTACTCGGTCACACGTTCGGTTGTTGATGAAGACGACGTCCACCTCCCCGTTCCAGCGGGCAGCGGAAGTAGTAGCTCCTCTTGAATCCGACAGCACGACGGCGTGGTGTCGGTGGTGGTGGAGAAATCCGGCGGAGCTTCGCTAAGCGTGCAGGATGTGGTGGAGGAGAGAGGCCGCTAGGGTTTGGGGAGGGGGGGCGCCGGCCACTAAGGGGTGCGGCCACCTTGGTGGTTCTTGGGTGGCCGGCCCCCTCCCCTTGGCCCCTCTATATATAGGTGGAACCCAAGTGTTGGTCTCCAAGTCTTCGAATAAGACCCGAACCAAAAACCTTCCATATGGTGGGGAAACCTACCCAAGTTAGGACTCCCACTAGAGGTGGGGTTTCCACCTCCCATATGGGGGTGGCCGCCCCCTAAGGGGGAGTCCACTTGGGACTCCTCCCCCACTAGGGTTGGCCGGCCATGGAGGTGGAGTCCCATGTGGACTCCACCTTCCTTGGTGGTTTCTTCCGGACTTTTCTAGAACCTTCTAGAACCTTCCATAGAACCTTCCGCGACATTTTAATTCACATAAAATGACATCCTATATATGAATCTTATTCTCCGGACCATTCCGGAACTCCTCATGATGTCCGGGATCTCATCCGGGACTCCGAACAAATATTCGAACTCCATTCCATATTCAAGTTCTACCATTTCAACATCCAACTTTAAGTGTGTCACCCTACGGTTCGTGAACTATGCGGACATGGTTGAGTACTCACTCCGACCAATAACCAATAGCGGGATCTGGAGATCCATAATGGCTCCCACATATTCAACAATGACTTTAGTGATCGAATGAACCATTCACATATAATACCAATTCCCTTTGTCTCGCGATATTTTACTTGTCCGAGGTTTGATCTTCGGTATCACTCTATACCTTGTTCAACCTCGTCTCCTGACAAGTACTCTTTACTCGTACCGTGGTATGTGGTCTCTTATGAACTCATTCATATGCTTGCAAGACATTAGACGACATTCCACCGAGAGGGCCCAGAGTATATCTATCCGTCATCGGGATGGACAAATCCCACTGTTGATCCATATGCCTCAACTCATACTTTCCGGATACTTAATCCCACCTTTATAGCCACCCATTACGCAGTGGTGTTTGGTGTAATCAAAGTACCTTTCCGGTATAAGTGATTTAGATGATCTCATGGTCATAAGGACTAGGTAACTATGTATCGAAAGCTTATAGCAAATAACTTAATGACGAGATCTTATGCTACGCTTAATTGGGTGTGTCCATTACATCATTCATATAATGATATAACCTTGTTATTAATAACATCCAATGTTTATGATTATGAAACTAATCATCCATTAATTAGCAAGCTAGTTTAAGAGGCATACTAGGGACTTCATTGTTGTCTACATATCACACATGTACTAATGTTTCGGTTAATACAATTATAGCATGATATATAAACATTTATCATAAACATAAAGATATAAATAATAACCATTTTATTATTGCCTCTAGGGCATATCTCCTTCACTCTGGTGCCTCTCCGGTGTTCTGGAAGCTTCGTGGAAATATAAGGTCGTGGGCCTTGATTTCGTCCAATTCCGAGAATATTTCCTTACTAGGATTTCTGAAACCAAAAACAATAAAAACAGAACCGGCACTTCGGCATCTCGTCAATAGGTTAGTTCCGGAAAACGCATCAAAACGATATAAAGTGTGAACAAAACATGTAGGTATTGTCATAAAACTAGCATGGAACATAAGAAATTATAGATACGTTTGAGACGTATCAAGCATCCCCAAGCTTAGTTCCTACTCGCCCTCGAGTAGGTAAACGATAACAAGGATAATTTCTTAAGTGACATGCTACCAACATGATCTTGGTCAATACTATTGTAAAGCATATGAGATGAATGAAGTAATTCAAAGCAATGATAAAGATGATGATTAAACAACTGAATCATATAGCAAAGACTTTTCATGAATAGTACTTTCAAGACAAGCATCAATAAGACTTGCATAAGAGTTAACTCATAAAGCAATAGATTCAAAGTAGAAGGTATTGAAGCAACACAAAGGATGATTAAGTTTCAGCAATTGCTTTCAACTTGTAACATGTATATCTCATGGATAGTTGTCAACATAAAGCAATATAACAAGTGCAATAGGTAAACATGTAAGAATCAATGCACACAGTTGACACAAGTGTTTGCTTCTAAGATAGAAGGAATAGGTAAACTGACTCAACATAAAGTAAAAGAAAGGCCCTTCGCAGAGGGAAGCAGGGGTTAAATCATGTGCTAGAGCTTTTTAAGTTTTGAAATCATATAGAGAGCATAAAAGTAAAGTTTTAAGAGGTGTTTGTTGTTGTCAACGAATGGTAGCGGGTACTCTAACTACCTTATCAACCAGACTTTCAAGAGCGGCTCCCATGAAGGACGTTATCTCTACCAGCAAGGTAGATCATCCCTCTTCTAATTTGTTTACACATGTACTTTAGTTTAGTTTTTTTATTTATTTATGGATGACACTCCTTCCGACCTTTTGCTTTCACAAGCCATGGCTAACCGAATCCTCGGGTGCCTTCCAACAATCACATACCATGAAGGAGTGTCTATTTGCAAAATTAAGTTGCTTACTGATGAATCAGAGCAAAACATGTGAAGAGAATTATTAATGAAAGTTAATTAATTGGGGCTGGGAACCCCATTGCCAGCTCTTTTTGCAAAATTATTGGATAAGCGGATATGCCACTAGTCCATTGGTGAAAGTCTGTCCGAAGTAAATGACAAGATCGAAAGATAAAGCACCACATACTTCCTCATGAGCTATAAAACATTGACACAAATAAGAGATAATAGCTTTTGAATTGTTTAAAGGTAGCACATGAAGTATTTGCTTGGAATGGCAGGAAATACCACATAGTAGGTAGATATGGTGGACACAAATGGCATAGGTTTTGGCTCAAGGTTTTGGATGCACGAGAAGCATTCCCTCTCAGTACAAGGCTTTGGCTAGCAAGGTTGTTTGAAGCAAACTCAAGTATAAAACGGTGCAACAAGACTCACATATGAACATATTGTAAGCATTATAAGACTTTACATCGTCTTCCTTGTTGTTCAAACACCTTAACCAGAAAATATCTAGACTCTAGAGAACAATCATGCAAACCAAATTTTAACAAGCTCTATGTAGTTCTTCATTAATGGGTACAAAGTACATGATGCAAGAGCTTAAACATGATCTATATGAGCACAACAATTGCCAAGTATCAAATTATTCAAGACATTATACCAATTACCACATGAAGCATTTCCTGTTTCCAACCAAATAGCAATTAACGAAGCGGTTTTCAACTCCGCCATGAACATTAAAGATAGAACTAAGAACACTAGTGTTCATATGAACAAGCGGAGCGTGTCTCTCTCCCACATAAGCATGAATTTATTCAGAGAATGAAAATAACAAAGCGAAAATAAAAGCACACAGACGCTCCAAGTAAAGCACATAAGATGTGATCGAATAAAAATATAGTTTCACTAGAGGTGACCTGATAAGTTGTCAATGAAGAAGGGGATGCCTTGGGCATCCCCAAGCTTAGATGCTTGAGTCTTCTTGAAATATGCAGGGATGAACCACGGGGGCATCCCCAAGCTTAGACTTTTCACTCTTCTTGATCATAGTATATCATCCTCCTCTCTTGACCCTTGAAAACTTCCTCCACACCAAACTCAAAACAAACTCATTAGAGGGTTAGTGCATAATCAAAAATTCACATGTTCAGAGGTGACACAATCATTCTTAACACTTCTGGACATTTCCCAAAGCTACTGGAAGTCAATGGAACAAAGAAATCCATCAAACATAGCAAAACAGGCAATGCGAAATAAAAGGCAGAATCTGTCAAAACAGAACAGTCCGTAAAGACAAATTTTTTAGAGGCACTGGACTTGCTCAGATGAAAATGCTCAAATTGAATGAAAGTTGCGTACATATCTGAGGATCACGCACGTAAATTGGCAGATTTTTCTGAGTTACCTACAGAGAACCCTGCCCAAATTCGTGACAGACAGAAATCTGTTTCTGCGCAGTAATCCAAATCTAGTATCAACATTACTATCAAAGACTTTACTTGGCACAACAATGCAATAAATAAGATAAGGAGAAGTTGCTACAGTAGTAACAACTTCCAAGACACAACAAAACAGTAGCAAAATAAAGACATGGGTTATCTCCCAAGAAGTTCTTTCTTTATAGCCATTAAGATGGGCTCAGCAATTTTAATGATGCTCGCGCAAGAAATAAGAGTTGAAGCAAAAGAGAGCATCAAGAAGCAAATTCAAAACACATTTAAGCCTAACCCACTTCCTATGAAAAGGAATCTTGTACACAAATAAATTCATGAAGAACAAAGTGACAAGCATAGGAAGATAAAACAATAGTAACTTCAAAATTCTCAACACAAAGAGGAGAAACTTAATATTATTAAGATGCATATATCCATGTTTCCCTCTCTCATAATAACTTTCAGTGGCATCATGAACAAACTCAACAATATAACTATCACATGAAACATTCTTATCATGAGCTATATGCATAAAATTATTACTCTCCACATAAGCATAATCAATTTTATTAGTTGTAGTGGGAGCAAATTCAACAAAGTAGCTATCATTATTATTCTCATCAAGTGTAGGAGGCATAGTATAATCAAAAATTTACTCTCCATAGTAGGAGGCACCAAAAGGCCACTATCATTATAATCATCATAAATAGGAGGCAAAGTATCATCAAAGAAAATTTTCTCCTCAATGCTTGGGGGACTAAAGATATCATGCTCATCAAAACCAGCTTCCCCAAGCTTAGAATTTTCCATATCATTAGCAACAATGGTGTTCAAAGCGTTCATACTAATATCATTGCTACTAGCATGCAAATAAGATTCCATAGGTTTTTTAATTTTCGCAGCAAACAATTCTAACTCAGGAAATAGCTTAAAAAGCTCACAGTTGTTTTCCATTATGCCTTACTAGTGTAAAACAAGAAACAAAAAGATGCAATTGCAGGATCTAAAGGAAATAGCTTCGAGCACTCACACACCGGCAACAGTGCTAGGAAATAGCTTAGTAGTCGGAGGATGTGAATACCTTTTACCTTACCTCCCCGGCAACGGCGCCAGAAAAGTGCTTGATGTCTACGCACGCTTCTATTCTTGTAGACAGTGTTGGGCCTCCAAGAGCAGAGGTTTGTAGAACAGCAGCAAGTTTCCCTTAAGTGGATCACCCAAGGTTTATCGAACTCAGGGAAGAAGAGGTCAAAGATATCCCTCTCAAGCAACCCTGCAATCACGATACAAGAAGTCTCTTGTGTCCCCAACACACCTAATACACTTGTCAGATGTATAGGTGCACTAGTTCGGCGAAGAGATAGTGAAATACAAGTGGTATGAATGTATATGAGTGGTAATAGCAATCTGAATAAAATATGGCAGCGAGTAAACATGCAACAGAACAGTAAATAAACGGAGATTCGATGTTTGGAAATAAGGCCTAGGGATCATACTTTCACTAGTGGACACTCTTAACATTGATCACATAACTGAATAAACAAATATTACTTTCTCTACACTCTCTTGTTGGATGACAAACACCATTCATTGCGTAGGGCTACAAGAGCACCTCAATGCCGGAGTTAACAAGCTCCACAATATTTGATGTTCATATTTAAATAACCTTAGAGTGCATGATAGACCATTGCAATTATACCGAGAACTAACATAGCGCACACACTGTCACCATTACACTATGAAAGGAGGAATAGATCGCATCAATACTATCATAGTAATAGTTAACTCCATAATCTACAAGAGATTACAACCATAACCTATGCCAAGTACTACATGATGCACACACTGTCACCATTACATCATGAAGGAGGAATAGAGTACTTTAATAACATCACTAGAGTAACACATAGATGATATTCAACTAGATCACAAAGCTCATGATCACATAAAGATCACATGGGAGAGAGAGATGAACCACATAGCTACCGGTACAGCCCTTAGCCTCGAGGGAGAACTACTCCCTCCTCATGGGAGACAACAGCGTTGATGAAGATGGCGGTGGTGTCGATGGAGGAGCCTTCCGGGGGCACTTCCACGTCCCGGCGGCGTGCCGGAACAGAGACTCCTGTCCCCCAGATCTTGGCTTCGCGATGGCGGCGGCTCTGGAAGGTTTCTCGTACCGTGGCTTTTCCGTATCGATGTTTTAGGTCAGGGAGCTTTAAATAGGCGAAGAGGCGGAGTCGGAAGGGCCACGGGGGACCCACACAGTAGGGGGGCGCCCCCCCTCTGGCCGCGCCGCCATGGTGTGTGGAGGCCCTGGGCCTCCCCTCTGGTGCCTCTCCGGTGTTCTGGAAGCTTCGTGGAAATATAAGGTCGTGGGCCTTGATTTCGTCCAATTCCGAGAATATTTCCTTACTAGGATTTCTGAAACCAAAAACAGCAGAAAACAGGAACTGGCACTTCGGCATCTCGTCAATAGGTTAGTTCCGGAAAACGCATCAAAACGATATAAAGTGTGAACAAAACATGCAGGTATTGTCATAAAACTAGCATGGAACATAAGAAATTATAGATACGTTTGAGACGGTGTCTAGCAGCCTCTGGATGCCGTGTGGATCGCCCTTGAGGACGACAACGAACTCGAACAGCACGGGCCCCTCCTCGTCCATGCCCGACGATGAAGACGATGGCGTCGCAGGCGACGGCGTGCTTGCAGCTCTGCCGTGACTATGGACACGACCACGGCCGCGACCTCGGCCTCGACCAGACATGGCGTCGTCTTTTCAGATGGTGGTGGCTAGGGTTGGGGAGAGAGGCGCTAGGGTTTGTGTGTGAGAGGGACGATGAGAGACGTCCCTTTTATAGGCCGGAGGGAGGCGGGGGAGCGGTGGCGCTCATTAACGCCGGCACGAAGAGCAAGGCACGCGCGACGGGACGGTTCGCTGCGCGTCTGCGGAAACTGCACCGCCGCTGCGCCCCAATAACTCCCGTCGCGAGGTAGGCTACGGTTAGGTTAAAATTGAATGAGCCGCTGACGCGTCGGCCCCGCCACTCCCCGCTGGCGTCGACTTTTGGGATGTGTGGCTGACAGGCGACTCCCACGCCCAAAATTTTCAGCCTCGCGAGGCGCCAGCGCGCATACCCTTGGTGAAGGGGCCGGCACGGGGTTGCCGGTGATTCTATTGGGCTCGAAAATTGTCGATGTCGCTTGGGCGTGCCCGTGCGAGTCCATTTTCGCTTCCTACCCTAAATCGCTATCGGAACCGCTATCGGGGATGCCGGTGGAGATGGTCTAACCTCGTCGGCCTCCGGAGCCAAACAAAAGAATATAATCTACAAAGTGCTGTGAGCTGTAACATCGTACCACTACCGATTAGTGTATTACCGTTGCGGCGTCATCCCGAATATACTATCGCCACAAGCCCACAACTCACAAGGAGGAGTCGTTACTACAGTAAAAAAGGGCGATGATCCATTCCATGCATGGACATGGGTGATGATTGGGCCACCTGTGAGGAAGCTGGCAATGGCTTTGATAAAGCGTCTCCAATGGAGATGTTGGGGCGAACGGCAACACCCCCGACTGGAGACATCGCGGGCCCCACGCGCACCCCCCAGCTAGGGCATATTTTGCTCTTGGTGATCCTCCATACGCCGTGCTAATTGGACAGTTCGAGGTTTCATCTTTCTGTCGGGTCCACAGAGATTAGCTAGCTAGCTAGCTAGCTAGCCCACCATCGTCTTGCTTGCTTCCCACCATCGTCTTGCTTGCTTTGTGGCTGAACTTTTCTTCTGCACAATTGAGGAGGTGGATTTAGCATGCGTCATGTTTCCCAAACAAGATATCGAAATGATATTGCTGATTCTAGTTAAGCGCTGCAGAATCTAGGATTACATGGATTAGTTAGAAGTTTGACCAAGTATGAAGAAGAAAAATATCAGCATATACAATATAATTGTAATAGAATCCTTACAAGTTATATTTTCATATTATATGCAAATCTGTAATGCTGATATAATATGCGATTTACTTCGCGTTCTATGTTTACTCAAAATCAAGATTTATAACTTGTAAGGATTCTTGTAAAAATATCAGCATTACGGATTTTGAGTCAAACTTTATAAATCATTTTTTGCGGGTAAAACTTTATAAATCTTGATTTTGAGTAAACATAGAACGCGAAGTAAATAAAAAATAGAGGAAATGTGTTTGAAATTACATGCAAGGAGAAGTTATTATCTACAAACGATAGACAGTGAGCATGGCAGGTCATGACTCACTAGCACATCATCCTGGACATTTATCAAAGTACATTTTTGGCCCCATGGCCCCCGCTTCGCCTAACCCAAGGCGACACGGATAATGTCAAATCTGACATTGTGGGGCCCTCCTTCACCCTACCTCCTCCCCGCGCTGCCGCCAGCCTGGTCGGTGACGGCAACCGGAAGGCTTTCGTCTCTCCATGTGCCGGGGATGGGGCTACCTTTTGTAGGTCAAGATGTGGAGCTACACTAGTAGAAAAAGGGGGTCCAGTTCCGGTTGATAAGGGTCGTAAGTTTCGGTTTTGCAACCGGAACTGCAGAATAAGGACTAAAGCCCCTCAACATGGGTTGTGGCGCGTGCTGGGCGGAGGAGCTTTAGTCCCGGTTTGTAACACTAACCGGGACTAAAGGCCATGGCATCTATTTTTTATTCATTTTTTTCTATTTTTTTCCAGAATTTCAAGTATTTCAGTTATTTGACCAGTTTAGTATCTAACTACACTTAATCTCTAGTCAAATTACTTACTCCTGGTCAAACTTAACGATTAGTCACACATCCTCAAACTACTCCAGCACTAGCACGCTTAACTTCTTAGTTCCTTCCGTCCCGCTTCCAAGTGCTTTGCGTGTACGTTATTGATATTAGTATCATATCAATCCTATTAACATGTTGGTCACGATGTCACATTTTTTTACTGTTTGAGTTCCAACTAATTATTTTAATAAACAAAATTAATGATGTAACAATAATCTTGAATAAATAAATAACAAAAATTCTTTTTGCAAAACCTAAAACCTAAAAAATTTCATATTTCCCTTTGACAGTTTGTTATTTTCCATAATAACTAGATAGCCTAAGCTACCTACATCTAAAAAATTATATTTTTTTATTTTACAAAGCTAAAAAAAAGCCGATCTAGGGGTGGAGCCAAAAAAAAACCCCAGAAAACCTTTAGTCACGGTGGGGGACACCAACCGGGACTAAAGAGGCTCACACCGGTGAGGCTTGCCGCAAGCCCGCAACTCCTTTAGTTCTGGTTGGTGTCTCCAACCGGGACTAAAACTTTTCGATGTCCTAATCGTTCGAACCGGGACTAATGCTTCGGGCATCTCCGAACGAAGCCCTGTTTTCTACTAGTGCTACAAGTCCGGCGACGAAGCTTGTGGTCAGGGACGGAGCCAGAAAATTAACTTGGAGGGGGCCAAATTAATATTAGGTTAGTTGGAGGGGCGAAATAGTCAATTTCTAGCAAATTTTGGGATCAATCAGCATTCAAAAGAGGGGGTCATTCAGAAAAAAGTCCAGCATAGGGGGGGGGGGGGGGCGATGGCCCTAGCTCGCCCCCTGCTAGCTCCGTCCCTGCTTGTGGTGGTTGCTAGTCTTGGAGTAGGGCCCAGTTGGACGCTCGATGGCAAGGCGACTCAAATGGGACCCATGGTGCATGTAATTCCAAACACATGTTAGTCAAATTGGCATATGATGTGACAAGTGTGTAATGTTGCAATTGCAAGTGTGGTGTGTTCATTTAGATTTTGCTTGTCTTCTTTAAAGGATCATCACCTACGGCCCTTATATTGTTACCGACAACACTAGCGGATATGCTATACAGGGGACGCCGACACACGTTCCCAATGAATGGAGAGCGATTGCACGCATCGGTGGCCCCAACAAAAATACCCTAAAAAAATGAAACAACCATTTTTCATTGAAATTTAAGGAACTTTTACGTAAAATAGTAACTAACTAAAACTCTAGCATTCGTCATCATAGTCGATATTGATGTTGCAGCACTCTCTAGACGATGGAATGAAGGCTATGCGACGGACGTTCTCAATGACATCCTTGACAGTGTGGCAGGGCCTTGACCAGAACGTGATTTCCTCGGCCATATTCTTCTCTTGTGGTTGGTGTTTGCCGTCGAAGCGGTTTAGTGCCACTTCTCACTCCTCGGAAACAGCGTCAGCTAGTAGTCGCTATCGGCGCCGTACTTTGTGTTGATCCACAACGTCTGCTTATGTCTACGGAGGAACACCTCATAGCTGAAGTACTTCCCACTAGTAGGAAAAAGCTAATAAGCGGCGCGCCTTTATCCATGCCACAAAAATATGAATTCTGTGGCGCACGGATCCATGCGCCATAGAAAGCGACATTTCTGTGGCACATCAGGCAGGCATGTGCCACATAAAACTTTATGTGGCGCACCCAGCGGTGGTGCGCCACATTTTTTATTTTTTTAAAAATGGCGTCCAAATCTAGATCTGGGCCCACCGTAATTTTGCTGGATTTTTTCTTGAAATTTGCCGGAGGTCGCCGGAGGTGGGTGGGTGGGTGAGGTGGGGTGGGTGGAGGATGAGGAGGAGGCCGACCGGAGGTGGTGGGTGGGTAGGTGGAGGAGGAGTAGGAGGAGGCCGGTTGAAGGGGGTCGCCGGAGGTGGGGAGGAGGGGGCTGCCGGAGGAGGATGAGGAGGTGGATGAGGAGGAGGAGGTCGCTGGGTGTGGAGAAGGAGGTCATCGGGTGGTGGCGGAGAGGAGGGAGGAGAAGGAGAGAAGGGGAAGTGGAAGAGAAGTGGAGAGGATGAGAAGGGGACATGGAGGAAAAGTGGAGGAGAGGAGGAGGAGGAGGAGAAAAGAGAGAGGGAGAAGGATGCCATCGAATTTCAAATTCCAGCCTAATAATTATGTGACGCATGTGCAGTTGGTGCGCCAAAGAATATTTTATTTTTCGAATATTTTATTTTTGCAGGAAAAAATCTTAATTTTGCAGTAACGTTTTACTCTTTTTGAATTTGCCGATTCTGTAAATTTCAGAACGGCCCAAGGCTATTAATTCGGATGTAACTTTTTTTCCCGGTCATTTTGATATATTGTGCGTGTTTTTCCGACTTCGTATGCAATCAGAAAAGCCGTTTAACCTTTTTCTACACTTTGTTTGCAAAAAAAGTCGAAATTCAAATTTTGCTAGTTTCCCCTACAAGTATACCAAGTACAGTTCAAAGGTTTTTTTTTGAAGTTTTTGTAACGTTCTGTGATTTTTTGAACACTAAAAATGCGATCCAGGGGAGGAGGGGGGTGTGCGTGGGTTGGAAAAACTTCTGTGGCGCATGTGGCCATATGCGCCACAGAAAGGTGACATTTCTGTGGCGCATCCAGCTCCTTGCGCCACCGAAATACTCAGAATTGGTCAACACAATAATTGGCCGCATGCCCCATGGTGCGCCACAGAAATGTCAAATTTTGTGGCACATAGAGAGTTGGTTGATGCGTGCAGTTAACACACGTCTGTTGGGAACCCCAAGAGGAAGGTGTGATGCGTACAGTAGCAAGTTTTCCCTCAGTAAGAAACCAAGGTTATCGAACCAGTAGGAGTCAACGAACACGTGAAGGTTGTTGGTGACGGAGTGTAGTGCGGCGCAACACCAGGGATTCCAGCGCCAACGTGGAACCTGCACAACACAATCAAAGTACTTTGCCCCAACGTAACAGTGAGGTTGTCAATCTCACCGGCTTGCTGAAAACAAAGAATTAGATGTATAGTATGGATGATGATGTTTGTTTGCGAAGAATAGTAAAGAACAATTGCAGTAGATTGTATTTCAGATGTAAAGAATGGACCGGGGTCCACAGTTCACTAGTGGTGTCTCTCCCATAAGATAAATAGCATGTTGGGTGAACGAATTACAGTTGGGCAATTGACAAATAAAAAAGGCATAACAATGCACATACATATATCATGATGAGTACTATGAGATTTAATCAGGGCATTACGACAAAGTACATAGACCGCTATCCAGCATGCATCTATGCCTAAAAAGTCTACTTTCAGGTTATCATCCGAACCCCTTCCGGTATTAAGTTGCAAACAACAGACAATTGCATTAAGTATGGTGCGTAATGTAATCAACACAAATATCCTAAGACAAAACATCGATGTTTTATCCCTAGTGGCAACAGCACATCCACAACCTTAGAAATTTCTCTCACTGTCCCAGATTCAATGGAGGCATGAACCCACTATCGAGCATAAATACTCCCACTTGGAGTTACAAGTATCAACTTGGCCAGAGCCTCTACTAGCAACGGAGAGCATGCAAAAACATAAACAACATATATGATAGATTGATAATCAACTTGACATAATATTCAATATTCATCGGATCCCAACAAACACAACATGTAGCATTACAAATAGATGATCTTGATCATGATAGGCAGCTCACAAGATCTAACATGATAGCACAATGAGAAGAAGACAACCATCTAGCTACTGCTATGGACCCATAGTCCAGGGGTGAACTACTCACACATCGATCCGAAGGCGATCATGGCGATGAAGAGACCTCCGGGAGATGATTCCCCCCTCCGGCAGGGTGCCGGAGGCGATCTCCTGAATCCCCCGAGATGGGATTGGCGGCGGCGGCGTCTCTGGAAGGTTTTCCGTATCGTGGCTCTCGGTACTGGGGGTTTCGCGACGAAGGCTTTAAGTAGGCGGAAGGGTAGGTTTAGGGGCGACACGAGGGCCCCACACGCCAGGGCCGCGCGTCCAAGACCTGGGCCGCGCCGCCCTGTTGTGTCGGCGCCTCGTCGCCCCACTTCGTTTCCCTTTCGGTCTTCTGGAAGCTTCGTGGAAAAATAAGACCCTGGGCATTGATTTCGTCCAATTCCGAGAATATTTCCTTTGTAGGATTTCTGAAACAAAAAATAGCAGAAAACAACAACTGGCTCTTCGGCATCTCGTCAATAGGTTAGTGTCGGAAAATGCATAATAATGACATATAATGTGTATAAAAGATGTGAGTATCATCATAAAAGTAGCATGGAACATAAGAAATTATAGATACGTTTGAGACGTATCAAGCATCCCCAAGCTTAGTTCCTACTCGCCCTCGAGTAGGTAAACGATAACAAGGATAATTTCTGAAGTGACATGCTATCATAATCTTGATCAATACTATTGTAAAGCACATGATGAAAGGACACGGATGTCGCCTAGAGGGGGGGGGGTGAATAGGCGGTTTAAAACTTTTACGAGATGGGCTTAACAAATGCGGAATAAAACTAGCGTTTACTTTGTCAAGCCCAAAGCCTATATACTATGGTTCACCTATGTGCACCAACAACTTATTCTAAGCAAAGGTTCACCTATGTGCACCAATAACTTAAGCTAAGCAATACAAGCAAGTATGTGATAGCAAGATATATATAACTTCAAGCACGATGGCTATCACAAGGTAAAGTGCATAAGTAAAGAGTTCGGGTATAGAGATAACCGAGGCACGCGGGAGACGATGATTTATCCCGGAGTTCACACTCTTGCGAGTGCTAATCTCCGGTGGAGAGGTGCGGTTGCTTAGTGCTCCCGAACGCCACAAGAGGCTCACCTTGAGGTGTGGTTGCTCGATGCACACCAACGCCACAAAGGCCTCACCCCAAGATGCGGTACTCACACCACACACCGAACGCCACGAAGGCGCCTCACCTAAATCTCCGGTGACCCTCGCCACAAAGGCCTAGGTCACGGTTCCACTAAGGGATTTCCTTCGAGGCGGAAACCGGGCCTTACACAAAGATTGGGGCACACATCCACAACTTAATTGGAGGCTCCCAACAAACCGCCACAAAGGCCTAGAATCCGTCTAGGGTTCCAAGAACCCAAGAGTAACAACTTTCTTGCTTTCACCTCCACGAATCACCGTGGAGAACTCAAACCGATGCTCCAAATGCAATGGTAAGAACACCACAAAGATGCTCAAGTCCTTCTCTCTCAAATTCCAACAAAGCTACAAAAGCTATTGGGGGAATAAGAGAGGAAGAACAAAGAAATTCACAAAGAACACCAAGATCAAGATCTAGAGAGTTCCACTCACAAAGAGATGGATTTGATTGGTAGAAAAGTAGATCTAGATCTCCTCTCTCTTTTCCCTCAAATGGGGGCAAGAATCATGGAGGGATTGAGAGATAGTGCAAGCTTCTCTAGTTCAACAATGGAGGAGAGAGAGAGTGAGAGAAGCTACAGCCCAAGGAGGAAGAAGGGGGGTATTTATACCCCCCAAGAAAATCGAGCCGTTGGGCAAAACCAGGGCCGGATAATCCGGCCTAAGTAAGGGCCGGATAATCCGCCCCCCCCCCCGGATAATCCGGCCTCTGGGTCAAAACCTGGTCAAAATCCGCGCAAATGTCCGGCCCCTATACTGAGCAGCAATTCCTCAGGTCCTTAGCCGATTTCGAGGGGGCCGGATATTTCCGAAATATCCGGCCCGGATAATCCGGCCCGGATATTTCCGAAATATCCGGCCCAAGTAAACTGCAGAAACACCAAAACTAAAACGGGCATAACTTTAGCATCCGGACTCCGATTTTGATGATCTTGGGCTTGTTTTGAAGCTAGGAACAAGCTCTACAAGATCATGCAGGAAACCGTCATAGTCCAACAAGGGAGGATAGAAACAAATAATGAAAGGTTTGACCTATCTAAAAATACATACCGGTAAAACCTCCAATCTCGAAAATGCAACAAGTTGCCCGTGCAAAAAACATTCTTGATGAACTAGAGCTTGTCATGAGAATAAGCACAAGCTCTAAATCATAACATGCATAAGATCCAAATGACAACCAAGAAAGATGATGCAAGGATGCAAAGGTTTGAGCTCTCTCCGAACGATACGATCGAGTTACTCACTCGAGAGCCCTCTTGATAGTACGGCAACTAAACTATAAACCGGTCTCCAACCACACTATGAGACCGGTGAGAAAGAAACCCTATCAAGAGCAAACCTTATACTTGCGCATTCCACTTGAGCTCGATGATGACGATCTTGACCTCAACAAGATGGAACGCCTTTCTTGATTGTGCTTGCTTGATGAAGTCTTGCGGATTGCTCCCCCATAATCCACCATGGGAGAGCTTCTTCTTCGGCGCAACTTCACATATCCATGAACACCATATGGATGGCAAGCTTCAAGCATATGAGCTTCTTCTAGATGGCACATCTTGAACTTGCACTTCATTTCTTCATTCTTCATCATATTGATGTCTTGAAGTAACTTGAGGGCTCACTTCATCTTCATCTTCAAGACATACTTGACACTTGATATCCTTCATCAATTTCTTCTTATTGCAACCTTGAAGCCAACAAATGGTTCAAGAATTGCCTATGGACAACTCCTACAAATATAACTCAATGCAAACATTAGTCCATAGGGATTGTCATTAATTACCAAAACCACACATGGGGGCTCCATGCACTTTCAATCTCCCCCATTTTGGTAATTGATGACAATCTCTTTGAGAGGGTTTATATAAGGAATTTAAGTAACAAATAAGTTGAATATATATAGAGCAAACTCCCCCATAATATATGCATGTGTGAATGATCTTGACTTTCATTGCATATATTGGCATTCAAAGCCTATTGGAGTTTCCTCTAAATATTCAACTATGCAAAGCAACAAGATGCAATGCAATAAAGGCACATGCTTAAGCACAAAGCAAAGACATAACCAAATTCCCTTAAACCCTCCAAACTTCTCCCCCATCGGCACCAATTGCCGAAATGGGTGAAAAATTTAGAAGGCCAATATAGTGAGAGTTCCTCCATAGCGTGTGCATTTCTCATAATTTGAGTGGAATCAAATGCACATATCCAATGACGAATATTCGGAAGGAATCACACTATAGATAGGATCAAAGATTGCAAAAAGATAACAAAGTCAAGAAGCTTCAACAAATGAAGTAAGCAACCAAATGAACCACAAGGAAGATATCAAAAGAAAGATAGATATTATGATAAGATCAAGAAGATTGCTCTAAATAATATGAGGAAGCTCCCCAAGGTTTGTGCACAAAACTAGACAATTTGCATTGGAGTATAAAGTGCACAAACATGGAATCATCACTCCCATAATATCATTCGGAAACAAAAGATACCAAGTGAATCAAACTCTAATGATCACCACAAGATAGTGTTCTAAATCAAATGAGGAAGCTCCCCAAGGTACATGCATAAAATAAAATGTTGCATTTGAATACAATATGCATAACATGGAATCCTCACTCCCTCATTTAAAACACAAACATTTGTAATAGATCATAGATAGAAGAGCAAGCTAAACACTTGCAACAAACAAATAGTTGAGCAACAAGTAAGAGGCACCATAATAAAAGGCTCAACCAAGAGGATATGTGAAAGGCATGATAAAGCATATTATAAGACTATTACAAGGATGAGCAAAAAGCATCATCATAGTCTTCAATGAATTATATTGCTTAGCATGACCAATCAACACGCAATAAATAAATAAGATATCAAAAGGAGATGTATCATCTCTTATGTGTAAAGTTTCTCTAAGTGGGCAATATCACAAAGATATTTATCCACAAAGAAACATGCACACATAAAATAGATACGCAAGAAAAATAGTATGATATCCAAGACGAAGTCATGCAATATACCAATAAGAATTTTTGCTTAATAGCATGGCCAAAGGCTCAATTTTATCTTATTGTACATTCATGAACTTCAACCACAAACAACTAAAATACATCACAAATATCAACAAGGGATAGAAGATAGTTGGGATGCATTGAGAAAGGCAACAAGTATCACAAACGAGGATACTAAAAGAAATAACTCAATTTGCACTTTCATCGATATTGCACATGTGAGAGGCTTGAGGAATTGATATGCAATAAAATTGCTAGATAGGCATAGATGGGATGGGTGAATCATGATCATGATTTTATATACTTCCCAACATATGTGCTCATCTCAAACTACTCACATTCGCAATAAAGAGGTTTCGTTAAGATTTTAGCAAGAAGCACAACATTTGCAAATCAAGAGATTCATGCCAAGATGCAACCACATGGTTGGATGCTAGAAAAATATGCATGAGAAAATACTTGTTACCGAGATAGCATTGGTGAGGATGTAGTAGATATGTGTTCGTTGACCATCCTAGCTTGCCTCAAGTTACCATTGAGTCACCACTTCTCCCCAAGAGTGAGACAAGCATCCAATGCATATCCATTGTACCTAACACAAAGGTAAGTACAAAAAGGTCCCCAAACTAATTGGGTTCAAAGTAGTTAGACACGCTACAACATATAGGACAAACTCCACAATTCTATGTGCATATAGATATGAAATTGAATTTCATGCACATCTTAGCCAAATTAGGATTTGATGGAGTTTACCCTATATATATGATCAAAGAAAGTGACACATGCCATAAGATATACATATATTAAATATGCATGCACAATACTTTCAAGAACCAAAGGAAGATACAATTTGGACAAAAACACCAAATAAACCAAGAGACAATGGTTGTCCAAATTATATCAAAGAATCAAATCAACACAAGATTGACTTCAAGGACTTATCTCATTATAAGAAGCTAATTAAACCTAAACACAAAGGAATGAGATAACCAACTCCCAAGAGAGCAAGGTTCCAACAAATAAACCAAACCCTCGACACTTTTTATGATGGCACAACGTACCAAAAAGAAAATTTTATGTCTCCCAAAACCAAATTTTTGATAATGATCAAGAGATGTTAAGCATTCTAATAAATATAGAAGATCTCCCCCAATATTGGTGCATTATCTAGGATTTTTCATATGAATACAAAATGCACAAAACTAGGATCATCACGCTACCTATATCTAGTAAAATGCTAAGAAAGTTTGAATAGACAAATTAGATCTATAAGATGCAAGGAAGACACATGGGAGTAAAAGCACAACACATTCATGGCAATAAATAAGACAATTTAAACACAAGAGCCAATGTAAATATGATCAATAAATTTCTACCTCATAATAGATTGCCAATTGTCCTAGGACACAAGGTATTAGGAAATATTTCCCGGTGGTAGTTTGTAAGTATATGTAAGATCATATCTACACCAAATAAAGCATATGGTAAAAGATAAGAGTTAACCATCATGCAAAGAGAGTTTCTTGATAGCTTCAATTAGTCATACCATCATGCAAAGCAATTAATAGTATTCATACCAACATGCAAAGCAATTAATTGTATTCATACCAACATGCAAAACAATTAATAGTATTGATACCAACATGCAAAGCAATTAATAGTATGACTTGAAGCATATGGTTTTCCAAAAATGTATTGAGGGACACGTTGTGAAAAACCATGCCAAGAAAAACTTTCACAAATAAGATCCACAAAGATATTAGCAATGAAGCCATTTAAGCAAATTGGAGCTTGTTTGAGCAAACATGCCACATAGGAGAGAGATAATTTACGGTATCAATTCTATGTGACACAACCTCAAATGTTCACATTTTCTAGGCTTGTAATATGCACAAAGCTTATTACTCCCCCATAATGTGATAAGGAATTTATTTTCACAAGAGGCAAATAAGATCCAAGTAGAGATATTAATGGACATTAGAATTTGAATTTCTCATGAAGATGACATACCACATAGCGACTAGATAATCTCGCAATATCAATTCTAAGTGATATTCCTCATGTACACACATTGTTTAGGATCATGAAATTTCCAAAGGAATATCACTCCCCCAAAATGGGATTGTCCATTAATCGCTCATAAGAGCCATATAAGATACAACAAGATGCAAAGAGGCTCCAACACAAACACAAATACATGGTGCGCAACCCAACATGCATAGACTTGATTTCTCAAGCAAAACTATTAGGAAGCATAACATATACAAACACATGTTAGGAACAAAACTAACACATGCAAAGGGGCGAGTAACTTTCAATATAAATGAGTTGAGAACATGTTACCGCAAGGAGGAACATTGGATATATGATACACTACAAGAAAAGTTGCCATGGCCGACGAAGTTGAAGTCGCGCCGTGGTTGCTGGTGTACCATGGCCGACGATTTTGGGTCCCTCCGTGGTGCATGTCAAAACTTTTTTTTTCTCGTTTTTGAGGCCACCTAGCCCGACGAAAGCGGCCAAAACGTCGCGTATGGTGGCCCGGGACGTGGTGCATCTCGAAATCTCGGGTTCGCCGGCCGAGTCAACGCAAATCCGCACCGCCGAGGGATGTAGGGCCCAGATGGCAGCCTCTCTGGCATTGTTTTTTTTCTCGATCGCGCCATCTCGTTCAACGTTCTCCGATCGAGCCGTTTACGATGCAGGATCATGGGTCCCGCATGTCATCCTCTATGAACCAAAATTCTTTCTATTCTTGGATTTTTTTGACCCCCTGATTTCTAGCTACTTCCTTTTTCTTTTGATCCCTTGCCGCCTTGGAAACGTTGAGACCGCTGCTGCTAAATGGGACCCGCATGTCATCCTCTATGTGCAATCAACTTTCTTTTCTTGGAGTTTTTTTTGGCACCTCATATTTGGTCACTTGCCTTTTTTTTCGATCCCCTGCCGCCTCTCAAACGGTGATACCGCGGCTGCCAAATGGGACCCGCATGTCATCCTCTATGTACTATAAAACTTTCTTTTCTTGGATTTTTTTGGCACCTCATATTTGGTCACTTGCCTTTTTTTTCGATCCCCTGCCGCCTCTGAAACGGTGATACCGCTGCTGCTAAATGGGACCCGCATGTCATCCTCTATGTACTATAAAACTTTCTTTTCTTGGATTTTTTTTTGGCACCTCATATTTGGTCACTTGCCTTTTTCTTTCGATCCCCTACCGCCTCTCAAACGGTGATACCGCTGCTGCTAAATGGGACCCGCATGTCATCCTCTATGGACTATAAAACTTTCTTTTCTTGAATTATTTTTGGCTCCTGATATTTGGTCACTTGCCTTTTTCTTTCGATCCCCTGCCGCCTCTCAAACAGTGAGACCGCTGCAGCTAAATGGGACCTGCATGTCATCCTCTATGAGCAATCGACTTTCTTTTCTTGGAGTTTTTTTTGGCACCTCATATTTGGGCACTTGCCTTTTTCTTTCGATCTCATGCCACGTTTGAAACGTTGAGGAACCTGCAGGCTCATGGGACCCGCATGTCATCCTCTATGTGCTATAAAAGTTTCTTTTCTTGAATTATTTTTGGCTCCTCATATTTTTTCACTTGTCTTTTTCTTTCGATCTCATGCCACGTTTGAAACGTTGAGGAACCTGCAGGCTCATGGGACCCGCATGTCATCCTCTATGTACTATAAAAGTTCATTTTCTTGGTTTTTTTCACCCTCTGATTTTTGGCAATTTCTTTTTTTCTTTTGAACCCCTGCCGCCTCTCAAACGGTGATACCGCTGCTGCTAAATGGGACCCGCATGTCATCCTCTATGTACTATAAAACTTTCTTTTCTTGAATTATTTTTGGCTCCTCATATTTGGTCACTTGCCTTTTTCTTTCGATCTCATGCCACGTTTGAAACGTTGAGGAACCTGCTGGCTCATGGGACCCACATGTCATCCTCTATGTGCTATAAAAGTTTATTTTCTTTATTTTTTTTCACCCTCTGATTTTTGGCTATTTCCTTTTTCTTTTGATCCCCTGCCGCCTTGGAAACGTTGAGTAAGCTGCTAACTCGTGGGATCCGCATGTCATCCTCTACGTACAATAAAGTTTCTTTTCTTGGATTATCTTTGGCTCCTGATATTTTGTCACTTGCCTTTTTCTTTCGATCTCATGCCGCCTTTGAAACGTTGAGTAAGCTGCTGGCTCATGGGTCCCGCATGTCATCCTCTACGAACAATAAAAGTTTTCTTTCTTGGAGTTATTTTTTACCCCTAATTTCTGGCTATTTGCCTTTTTCTTTTGATCTCCTGCCCCCTCTGAAACGATGAGGACGCTGTTGGCAGGTCGGTCCCACATGTCATCCTCTATGAACAATAAAAGTTTCCTTTGATGGATTTATTTTGAACCCCTAATTAATTTCTGGATATTTCCCCTGCCGCCTTGGAATCGTTGAGGATGCTGCTACCTCATGGGTCCCGCATGTCATCCTCTCAGAACGGTAAATGTTTATTTTCTTGGATTTTGTTGACCAAACGATTTTTGGCTTATTTTTTCTTTCAATCACGTGCAGCCTTTAAAACGTTGAGGACGCTGCTGGCTCACGGGTCCCACATGTCAACCTCTATGAACAATAAACGCCGAGGATCTGCTGCCTCATGGGTCCCGCATGTCATCCTCTCAGAACGAAAATGTTTCTTTTCTTGGATTTTTTACCAACAGATTTATGGTTTATTTTTTCTTTCCATCCCCTGCCGCCTTTAAAACGTTGACGACGCTGTTGGCTCATGGGTCCCCGATGTCAGCCTCCCTGTACAAGAAACATATGATATCTTGATTATTTTGCAGACAATAAACAGTGTATTGCGCTCTGAGCTATTTCAAACGGATAATTAAATCTTTATTTTTACATAAACAAACTTATATGTTGAATCTCCTTGTTTTTTTGTCTTTGCGAAGCATAGGACTTTCCTGTTTTTTTAGAAAATTCGGAACTTTCCTGTTTTGGAGTGGGCTGAAATTGTACGAGTCAAAAGGCCAAGCAGGATAGTTCGAAGGCCCAGATGTCCAGATGCAGCCCAATTGATATCTTTCTTCTTGGAATTTTTTCACCCGCTGTTGTCGGGCTACTTCATTTTTCTTTTGGTTCTGTGCCGCCTTGGAAACGTTGAGACCGCTGCTGCAAAATGGGACCCGCATGTCATCCTCTACGTACAATAAAATTTCTTTTCTTGGATTATTTTTGGCTCCTGATATTTGGTCACTTGCCTTTTTCTTTCGATCCCGTGCAGCCTCTCAAACGGTGATACCGCTCTTGCTAATTGGGACCCGCATGTCATCCTCTATGTACAATCAAGTTTCTTTTCTTGAATTATTTTTGGCTCTGATATTTGGTCACTTGCCTTTTTCTTTCGATCTCATGCCACGTTTGAAATGTTGAGGAACCCTTGGCTCATGGGACCCGCATGTCATCCTCTATGTACTATAAAAGTTCATTTTCTTTGTTTTTTTTCACCCTCTGATTTTTGGCTATTTCCTTTTTCTTTTGATCCCCTGCCGTCTTGGAAACGTTGAGTAAGCTGCTAGCTCATGGGACCCGCATGTCATCCTCTATGTCCATCAACTTTATTTTCTTGGATTTTTTTTGACCCCCTAATTTCTGGCTACTTTCTTTTTCTTTTGATCTCAAGCCGCATTTGAAACGTTGGGACCGCTGCTGCAAAATGGGACCCGCATGTCATCCTCTATGTAAATAAAGTTTCTTTTCTTGGATTATCTTTGGCTCATGATATTTGGTCACTTGCCTTTTTCTTTCGATCTCATGCCACGTTTGAAACGTTGAGGAACCTGCAGGATCATGGGTCCCGCATGTCATCCTCTACGAACAATAAAAGTTTCCTTTCTTGGAGTTATTTTTTACCCCTAATTTCTGGCTACTTGCCTTTTTCTTTTGATCTCCTGCCCCCTTTGAAACGATGAGGACGGTGTTGGCAGGTCGGTCCCACATGTCATCCTCTATGAACAATAAAACTTTCCTTTGATGGATTTATTTTGAACCCCTAATTAATTTCTGGCTATTTCCTTTTTTTTCTTTGATCCCCTGCCGCCTTGGAAACGTTGAGTATCTGCTTTGCCTCATCGGTCCCGCATGTCATCCTCTCGTAACGATAAATGTTTTATTTTCTTGGATTTTTTACCAACCGATATTTGGTTTATTTTTATTTTCGATCCCTGCTGCCTTTGAAACGTTGGACGACGCTGCTGGCTCATGGGTCCACGATGTCACCCTCCCCGTACAAGAAACATGTGATATCTTGATTATTTTGCAGACAATAAACAGTGTATTTCGCTCTGAGCTATTGCAAACGGATAAATTAAATCTTTATTTTTACAACTTATATCTTGAATCTCCTTGTTTTTTGTTTTGGCGAAGCATAGGACTTTCCTGTTTTTTTTTGAGAAAAATCCGAACTTTCATGTTCGGAGTGGGCTGAAATTGTACGAGTCAAAAGGCCCGAAGGATAGTTCGAAGGCCCAGATGTCCAGATGCAACCCAATTGAAATCTTTCTTTTCTTGGATTTTTTCACCCCCGATTTACGGCTACTTCATTTTCTTTTGGTCCCGTGCCGCCTCGGAAACGTTGAGACCGCTGCTGCAAAATGGGACCCGCATGTCATCCTCTATGTACAATAAAAGTTTGATTTCTTGGATTTTTTCACCCTACGATTTTTGGCTATTTCCTTTTTCTTTTGATCCCTGCCGCCTTTAAAACGTTTAGTAAGCTGCTGGCTCATAGGTCCCACATGTCGGCTGTATGAACGATAAAGCTTTCCTTTCTTGGAGTTTTTTTGACCCCTAATTTCTGGCTACTTTCATTTTCTTTTGATCTCAAGCCGCATTTGAAACGTTGGGACCACTGCCGCACAATGGGACCCGCATGTCATCCTCTATGTACAATCAAGTTTCTTTTCTTGGATTATTTTTGGCTCCTGATATTTGGTCACTTGTCTTTTTCTTTCGATCTCATGCCGCCCTTGAAAACGTTGAGGAACCTGCTGGCCCATGGGACCCGCATGTCATCCTCTATGTACTACAAAAGTTTCTTTTCTTGGATTTTTTCACCCTCCGATCTTTGGCTATTTCCATTTTCTTTTGATCCCCCGCCGCATTGGAAACGTTGAGTAAGTTTCTTGACCGATGGGACCCGCATGTCATCCTCTATGTACAATCAAGTCTCTTTTCTTGGATTTTTACCCTCTTATTTTTGGTCACTTGCCTTTTTCTTTCGATCTCATGCAGCCTACAAACGTTGAGGAAGGCTGCTGGCTCATGGGACCCACATGTCATCCTCTATACTATAAAAGTTTCTTTTCTTGGATTTTTTTTCACCCTCTTATTTTTGGCTATTTCCTTTTTCTTTTGATCCCCTGCCGCCTTGGAAACGTTGATTAAGCTGCTGACACAAGGGCCCCGCATGTCATCCTTTATGTACAATCAACTTGCAAGATCTTGGAGCGAAAGAGCTTGTATAAGTGGGACCCATATGTCATCCTCTATGTACAATAAAAGTTTCTTTTCTTGGATTATTTTTTGCTCCTGATATTTGGTCAGTTTCCTTTTTCTTTTGATCTCATGCCGCCTCTGAAACGTTGAGTAAGGTGCTGGCTCATGGGACCCGCATGTCATCCTCTATGTACAATAAAGTTTCTTTTCTTAGATTTTTTTTACCCCCTGATTTTTGCTAACTTGCCTTTTTCTTTTCGATCATATGCCGCCTTTGAAATTGAGGTCGCCACTGGCTCATGGGTCCCACATGTCAGCCTCTATGAACAACAAACCTTTCCTTTGTTGGATTTATTTTTTACCCCTAATTTCTGGCTATTTGCCTTTTTTCTTTTTGATCCTCGCGGCCTTTGAAACGATGAGGACGCTGCTGGCAGGTCGGTCTCACATGTCATCCTCTATGAAGAATAAAAGTTTCCTTTTTGGATTTATTTTTGACCCCTAATTTCTGGCTATTTTCCTTTTTCTTCTGATCCCTGCCGACTTCGAAATGATGAGGATGCATTGCAGATCGGTCCCACATGTCATCCTATATGAACTATAATTTTTTCCTTTGTAGGTTTTATTTTTACCCCTATTTTCGGGCTACTTGCCTTTTTCTTTGAAACGTTGAGGACGCTACTGTCTCATGGGTCCCACATGGCATCCTCTCTGAACGATAAACCTTCCTTTCTTGTTAACGACAGGTTTATCGCATTATTTTCGCAGACTAATACAAGCTCTTTCGCTCCAAGATCTTGCAAGTTAATAGAATAAATCATGGAATTATTAGGATATGTTTTAAATTTCAAATCCACTTTATGAATTTTTGAAAATACCGTGATCTTTGTGGGTATGGAGCGATCAAGGATTTTCATATTGGCCATGAGCAGTTTCAAAACTTGCAACCCAATAATTCAAAATAAATACAAACAACTTTTATGTAGAATCTCCGCGTTTTTGTTTTTTGCCAATCATAGGATCTGTGGTTCTTTAGAAAAGGGCCAACATTGCATGAGCAGAAAGGCCCATTTGTAGTTATTGGGCTTTGACAAATGAGCAAGTAGGCCTATAGCAAATACCTTGTAAATGGCCGTTGGAACCCAAAAGTATTTGTTGCCTAGACTTAGATGCCAAACTCAGCCTTATTGACATGAACCTTGCTATGCACACGACAATTTCAGTCCGATCCGTGTACGAAACACAAGATCCAACCCTTCGTGTGAGGAAGCAGGGGGCAGCACACCTCCAGATGCTCAATCGTACATACGCATATCATATAGGAGTTGTCGTATGTACATCAGTTCCGTATTGACATGTTTTTTTCTTTGGTTCACATGTGGGGTCCGCACAGTCACCTAGGTCGCACATCTACTTCCTTGCTCGTAGTTGATGCATGTTCGGTTTGGGGATGGGGTGGAACCGAACACACCCCCGTGCCAGTGGATGTACTTTACCCTTTAGCGGCGAAAAAATAGGAATGGTCCTCTCATGAGTATGATCAACAAGAGGTGGCTATATTATAAAGGACGTACACACATTGTAATTATAGTGCTGAAATAAAGTCAATCCTAAAACAGCCATGCATGGGTTATAATATGAAGGCAACACGAAATACAAAAGCAGGGCAGTGTTCAAATAAACTGATTCAAACTAGTACATACTAAAAACAGTGTACTACTTCTCAACACTTCAAGCATAATAAAAAAGTGTCACTGTTTTTTAAAGGTAACACCGAACGGGCAATGTTTAAAGCAGGCTTAAACCACATAGCCGCTTGTCGGACACTATCCCAACCATCCTTGGGAAGGCTGATAACTCCCACAGTCTCACCTTCATCTGGCTGGAGGTTGCAGCGCAAAATTTTAGGGTATTGATTATAACGAATATTCCGGTATGCTGTGTAGACGCAGTTTTTCCTCATGAATGGAACCAATGTGCCATCAGGAGCTTTGGATTCACGCTTCTTCAGGTTGGCAATGATTGGGTAATTGAGTCCGAGGAACAGAGAGTGGTCGTGAGGTCGTTAACCTCGCCTCCAAAGAAAGTCCCCGCACGTGCGGTAGATAAGGGATCCAGCTCAAAGACGTAGGTGGCAACAGAGGATATCGCCGTAGCCGAAGCCCATTAGCGATAGGGAATGTCAGGAGGTACTTCAGCATTGGCAATCCCAATCTTGTTTACTGTAAGGATGATCATCAATCGCTTGCCATCAGCAGATGGAGCGAGGAACCACGCGTACTGCTGATCATCCACCACCGGTGGCGGGATTACAGATGGGAGCATCAGGTTTTCTGCAATATTAGAAATGGAGACGAATAGGGTGTTACTGGCAACCATATTCAAACAGCAGCATTGTTCATCGTTCATGCTCACAGTATAAATACGACTATGTAAGCTAAGGACATTGGTCATTCATGTGTTCAAATCGAGTGTCCAATATATCAGTTATACTGCATCCATCCCACGAAACTAGTCTAAACTTCGCCAAAACTAGACACTAGTTAGTGTATACACAATTATATACTACCTCTGTCCCACCGAAAGTGTCCGAGATTTGTCCAAATTCAGATGTATCTAGACAGTGAAAGCATATAGATACATTCAAATTTTGACAAATATATATCATCTTAAGTTTAAGTCCTGTGCTGTAGTTAATTCCCTTTGTCTTAAGTGATCTATTAGAGAGCTTCCCTGTGACCACCCGAAGGGTAAGAAATGTTTAACTGTATAAGTGGATTGCCTAGACCTTTCCATCAGTTCGGACTTTTGGTTGCGTTGGCTAGTCCATGAAGCTTGACATGGTGTCAGAGCCAGGGTCTCGAGTTCGAGTCCTGGCTTTCGCAATTTATCCTAAAATTGTTGTTGCCCCCTCAGAGTCCACGTATATGCCTCTTGAGCTATACCTCTGAGTCTTTCCACATGTTGACTTGTCTCCCATCACACGTGAGGGGGGGTGTTGAATTGTATAAGTGGATTGCCGCCCTTGCGATCAGTTCGGACTTTTGGTTGTGTTGGTAGTGCATGAAGCTTGACAAGAAAGAAATGCTCTTTGTAGCTAACCCCAAGTCTGGTAACATTTGCAAAATAGGTATCAGATGCAGCTATCCATTCAGTAGAAGAATTTGCATTTTAGAGTTGAAGGTTCATAATCTCTTCTCTACTATTGATAGTAAAGGGTACACATGGTATTTGTTTACCTCATTTTCGCGTTCTAAAAAAGGTACGCTATATGGTTGTGCCAAGTTAAACTGATTTAAGTCTGTTCAAGTTTATCGAAAATTATACTACCAACATCTAAAACATCAATATAGGTTCATGTATTACAAAAGATATTTAGATTTTCTTTTCTCGAACACATGCCTAGTCGTGCATCATTATATATTAGAGCATACAGGGTTGTAGCAAGGCTACGAAAAACTGAGAAAGCAAAAAGAAAGAACTATACAGGGGACTAGAGGCAGCTAACTTTGTTAGGCCTGCAGGTGCTAAATCTTATATATATATGAGGTTGTAGATATTAATCGTAAACTTACTCAAACTTAAATATCATTGAATTAGGAAAAAGATAACCTGAGTTATTTTGAATGAGGGGACGTCACAATCACTAATGAAAGATAATTGTGGGAAACTGAAATCTATTCAAGAAAATGGGAGAAAAAATGTATCAAAAACAAAATTAATTATACCATTCTGCAGATTGTTCACCGATATAAACAAAGAACTGTTTGATCTGCATGTAGGTACATCCAATCAAGGCTTTTCCCCGATCTCTAGAAAATATAAGCTACGCATGTAATTACAAACGATTTTCTTCTATTTTTCTGTTTCTACGTTAACATTTGAGATACTTGTTAATTACATCCATATTCTGCAGTTGCATAGAGTTACTAATTCAGGAGTGCTTTCACATACGGAGTATACTATGTTTGCTGATAACTGACTAGTACTAATTCATTGCAAGCAACGGTTCATTCATATTCAGATAAAGGATGTGATCGTTAAGTCATATACTTATGAAAGTCCTTATGCATCTCTCTGATGCAGATGGCGGGGGTCTCTCGTCCTCCTTTTGGAGGCAAAATCAATTAGTTATATATGAAACAATGGGTGTAAAAGGTTATCAAAAAGGGTGCCTTCATAGTGCCACGTTATCTTTTGAGATACTGGTTAATTACACCCATATTCTGCAGTGGCGTAGAGTTACTAATTCAGGAATGCAATCACATACTGAGCATACTATGTTTGTTGGTGACTAATTAGTACTACTAATTCATTGCAAGCAACGGTTCATTCATATTCAGCAAAAGGGGGTGTGATCATTAAGTCATATAAGAAAGGTAAAATATAAACAAGGTAGTTCATGAATAACTTCATTGGTTAAGGCAGTGTATCATGCAATGCAACATAAGGACTGAAAAATACCATTTGCGGTGTCCCAGAAGTACGTGGAGCCGTCAGTTTCGTCCACCGCAAAAACGTGGCCACGGAGTTCAATGGCATCACAGAATTTGGATAATCAGTGCAGTGTAAAGGCCTCCAGCATTCGCCACTCGCCACCCCCTTCACGGTAGAAAATCGTTTTGTCGAACAAGGCGATGAGCTTGTAATCTGCGTACCTCCCACCTTTTGTGGGCACTTGGCAGATTACAATCTTCAACAAATTAATTGCTGGACCCCAGTTAAAAGAGTATGCAGGTCGATATGAAACAATACTATGATGAATCTTCGAATCAGGTAGGGATGGAAGGGGGATATGTCGCTCGGTGTAGACGTTCACGAGGCACCACTCATGATGATCGGCGGCGGCGATCCAGTCGCCGTTCGCGCCAAGCCATTTTCTGTCGTGCATGAACGGCAGGGCGACAGAACGGCGAGGATGGTCGAGGGGCACCAGGTCGTACACGGTATCATGCAGACGAGATGCTGTCGCCAGGTCCCAGTGTTCACCGAACCAATAAGCAGGCGGAGGCATCAGCAGGCAGGGTTCATCCCAATGGTGCATCTTACCTTCATCCTTGCTGATCATGTCGTAGAGCTCCCTGGAACATGCAGCAAGTCGGACGGTGTAGGTAACGTCCAGATGCGCAGCGATGAGGTCGATGTTGTCGCCGGTGAGAGCCTCCAAGTGGCCGTCCCCGCCGCCCCGGCAAAGCCTAGAATAATCCATCACGTGAAGATGGATTTAGGTGGATGGCGGATGCAACTGCGCTTGGGGTTTTCGGAGGAGAGGGCGAGCGCTATGGAAGGAACGATGCGGCGCGCGGCCGGCCGGGGTAAGGAGAGAAAGGTATACGGAGTAGTACTAGTGATGCGGCGTGGTGGGGATCGAGATCCTGCGCGTGCGCGTGATTCTGGGAGGGTGAAGAAGAAGATTTTTTATTTTTTTGTAACGGGGTGAAGAAGAAGATGATAGACATGCAAGGGGCAAAAACTAGGTAGTACTCTAGGCTGCTGCTGCGACTGGGCGCCGATTTGACTGTTGGTAGACTAGCACGCCACCCATCTATAAATTTGCGACGACGTTTGGTGCAGTGATGTCTCGTCACATCAGGTTGACCAGAGAGGGCTTTTTTTTTACAGTTTCCATTTCGATATATTTTTCGCCAATAATCGTAGTTCTCTACATGCCAGAGACACGTACCTTAACACGTGGGCAGCATGCAACCGCGCGAGCACCAAAATGGAATGAGAAATGTTTTAGAGTAGAACTTCATTTTCAATGCCTTTCCTAGCTTGGTTTGGAAACCGGACAGAGCTTCAGTGACTTGATGCTTCCAAGATACATTGTGACTGTGTCCCACCATCTACCATCCATTTGAGATCCAACGTTCCAAACTATCTCTTATTTCGAAGCTAAAAAAGAAAAACTATTCAGAAAATTTTGAAAAAAAATCCAGTAATATGTAGATTCCTTGTTTTAAAATCTATGAATATTTCATCGCATTCGGATGACTAGCTTGTGATTAAATAGATTCTTACGTACTCGAGCACTAGTTTAAACTAAATATATACTTGCTCACAAACCTATGATTCAAATCGAATGAAACTTCACCAAAATATAAATCGAAATATGCATGATTTACTGGAAGTTTTTCAAAATTTTCATGGTCCATGGGGTCCTCCAAAGTGCAAGCTTTTTTTTCTTGGTTGGTACTTCAAAACCGAGTTTGGATGGTGGCAAGACTTGCACAAAGAGGATGTCAAAATTTTGGCCTTTGTGAACTTTGCAATCAACATCAAGTGTCGGACTCTCGAGAAAAAAATATGAGTTGGCGCCCACCTTTCTTTCAACCGTTGGTTCTCAATCCGAGGGTGGTCCAACTAGCTAACAAAATTGGCTTGGTATTCATGGTCTTGAACCAACGATTTGGCATGGCTTTCAATCGGTATGAGAGGTGATGTATGGAGGTGATTCATACGAGAGGGCAATAAAGAAATGTTTTGTCATCCTCGCAAAGCTAGTCTATTTGGAAAGAAATGAATAATTGGTTTTTCGCAACATTGCATGATACTAATTCATGATACTATGCATTGAAGGTGTTGTATCATAGACTAGTATCAGTCTACGATACTTCCCATTGTGACTAGTCTAAGTGCTTTTGCACCATGAACACTAGCTATGCACAGACCTCAAAAAACACTTCTCCATCATTCTACTATTCACACTTTCTTTTTGTAATAGAACTATGTACCATTGTTTTTAATATAATCTTGTGTCGAGAGTATATATTTCTAAAATAGTCATTTATGTTTCGCATAAGCTCAAAGAGGGGTACTTACTTATGAGAGATATCTTTCAACTAATACGTTGTAGGAGTACTTTAATTATGTGAGCTATAGTGTGAAATGCTTACTAGAACGAGTACAAAAGGTGTTTGATAACATTACATGTGCCACACGCCCAAGTGTAGCCTCGCATTGTAGGAGCATTACATCAATTTAACAACTACGGAGGAGTAGCCTAGGTAGAGATAACAGGCAAAGGAAATAGTTCAACAGATAGTACAACACAACTACGGAAAGGGAGTAGCCTAGGTAGAGATAAACATGCAAATGAAATAGTTCAACAGATACAAATCTTGCATTACAACACGAGTATTACATAAAGTACATCAGCCCTTCTTTACGGACCCGTGACGCGAAGGCAGGTTCCATTGCCGGGCGTTGGCGAAGCTTGGGATGAGCCACAACGGAACTCGCCGCCATGTCCATCTAATGTTGGTTTGGAAACCAACAAGATGCCTTCGTAATTCAAACCGAAGCGGCAAATTTCTGGAGAAGGAGGATATGCAAGGCCTACTGCATGGTGCGATGTGTAAACAGAGTTGCTTCTCGCCATATTTGGACGGTCATGTTCTGCCCCGTCTTCTACTGGAATGATAATCGGATAGTTCACTCCAAGGAAGAGAGAATATGATCCATGGGAAATAATCCTCCTCCATGGCCTCGGTGGCATCAATCGACCGGGTGTCCATGTCGTACACCTCGCAGTCAAGTAAACCCTTACCATACCCGCGAATAGTGCGACCATGACGACCCTCGAGGTAGCAGCAGCAGGTAAAATCCGAACCAGTCCAAGATAATCCCGCCCGTCGCAACGCCCGGTATGGACCAGAAAAAGTCTAGAACCATCAGGAGATCGTGCTAACCACCAGGAGCCAAGATTGTACCGACCTTGTTCATCAAGTTCTGGCGGAATAGGTGCCGTGCTGATCAACAAAGGACCTTGCAAAGGAAAGCACAGCTTGAAGTCAGTTCAGCAAAACTTGATTAGTTCATTACATACATGAATAATGATGTAGCTAAAATACTGCCTCCGATCCAAATTAATTGACTCAACTGGATATGTCTAGCTAGATATGCACAAATTAATTGACTCAAGTTTGTCTAGCTAGATGCACTGGCTAGACAAAGCTGAGTCAACTTGATTTGGATCGGAGGGAGTACTTTATTTTGACTCAAAGGCATATCGCTGCTGATTTTGATTGAATATAGAGGGGGAAAGGTACAGGCATGACACGAAAACTGCACAACAATAAGAAAAAGGCTAAAGCTAAATCTGAAACTAGCAGGTGTAATAGCGAAAACACATCATATGAGATGAGAAAAATTACCCCAAGAAAGTTGATTCCATGCATAAACTTCGCCTGTCTGAGTTACAGCAAATACAATACCCTTGTGGATGATTGCATCGGAGTAGCCGTACGCTAAGAACTGGTTGTCAAGAACTGTCCATCTGCTAGAAGCACAGTGAAGGACTGCAATTGCCGCGTTGAAGATGGCAAGAACAGAGAAACTAGTATAATTTGAAGCAGCTGTTGGAACTCGACAAATAGCTATCTTCAGCAGTTGAAGATGTTGATCATTAGACTCGAACACAAGTTTATCCGGGGTGGATTTAAACTCACTTATTGGTGGTAGAGGAATCCGGCGACCAGTGTACACATTGACAAGCTCCCAATTCCAGGGGAAGCCAAGAAGGGCGATCCAATCTCCATTCGCGCCTGCCCACATGCCCGTACCACCATCTGGAATCACGGCATCGGAAGAGATCCTGTCCAGCGGCGTCAGTTGGCACAAGGTACCCTTGCGATCTTTTGCATCATGTTGCTTGTCCTTCGCGCACCTGCCGCTTGAACTTGTGGACGCGGGAGAAGGGATTGTGCGCGGGCGGTACCTCGGCTTGGTGAGTATGAAGAACACAGGGCATGCCAAACGGCTGAGATGCAGGCAGAGCTACACTTTGTGTTGCTGAATCATGATAAAACTTGCATGAACCGACGAGGCTCGCGGCGGTGATGACATCGCATCGGGATGCGATTTCTTCAAGGGGGCCGTCAGGAACACCCAAGAACCGCCACTCTCATTGATCGATCTCGCCATTGGAAGGATGCGGTCAAGTGGGTGTGGGGGTGTGGGAGTGGGACGCTGGCGTTTGGGTATGAGGTATTGGAGGACAGTGCGAGCGGCAGCTGGTAGAGCGATATGGATAAAAGTCCACAACTCCTACTAGTACCATCAAACAGGTGGCTCGAGATGATCCGAAAAAGGCATGGCGGCGGTGGTGCAGGGGCTGCTGGTGTAGGCGGGGTCACAGAGAAGATGGAGATGAAGAAGACGGAGAAGCGAGGCAAAAAAAACAATTTGAATTGAAATCAATAATACGAGTACTACGGGCGTGCCTTCTCTCTCTCGGTCTCTGCTGCACCATCGCACCCGTCGTGAAGGCGTGTGACCCGAGAAGAAGCTAATGTACTGTATACTGTCCTTGCACGCCGTGGAGCTGTATTTTGTCTCATCAAATCAGCTCTGGACAGTTTCAGCAGAGAAAAGATCCTTTGCCATCATCATGATATATTACCACGGGCCCACGGCAAAGGCACATTCATCTTGTACTACCATATACTGTACTGCTCTATATGTTGCACAAACCACCACTTGGACATTTTTTTGCAGTTTCCACCATGTGGTGGTCTAATATGTTGCAAATTTCACCACTTGGTTATCTAATCAGCTAGTTAGTCATGTTGATAGCAAAATCGACAAGTGGGTTCAACATGTCAATGCTCCAATTAATGTTTTAGAAAAATAAATTTTTCAAAATTCATACTTCTTTTATTTAGCTATTTAAAAATGCTTATTCATTTATTTCAACAAATATTGTGCGGTCTTGAATTTTTTTCAAACAAATATTATGGCATCGGGTTCGGGACTCCTGAAAAGGACTGGCCGTGGTACGGGAACCCGAAATGATGCCCACAACATGGTCGAAAGTGGCAAGGAACCCGTCGAGGTGGATGAACTCGAGAAACCTTGGTAGAGGTAGGGATCTTGAGGAGGCCATTAGGGTTAGCCTACCCCCCAATAAGCGTATGAACGAAAAAAATTCACATAAGTAGTAGCTATTATTAAAATTTCACAAATATTACGCGCTTTTGAATATTTCAAAAGTATTGTGGTGTCACGCTGGCCTTGCCCGAATTTTACCTTTCAGCCGGATGTCACGAGCATGATCACTCAACCAACCGGGTCCAAACATATATATACAATTGGCCTCCTCGAGCCTACACCGACTGATTGTCGCTGAACTGGATCATATAGTTTCTATTGGATTGATGTCCTAAGGAAATATTCCAACAACGGAAGTTGTTTGTTCGTTGTATTATATTCCTTTGGAATCTTGTTGGGCTTGTTTGGTTCGAAGAAAATTCATAGAAATTTTGTGGGATTCAAATCTCAGTGGCTCCTTTGATTCTTGAATACATGATAATTCATACTAATTCACGTGTTTTTTGTGTAGCACTACAACCAAAGAACATGCAATTCAAATTTGTGTGATTTCTCTCATATAGGATTAATTCAACATGCAATCATATTCAATTCCTACATTATTTCTATTTTAACATTTTGTACACATCATGCATGCGACCCAAACAATGCGTACATGGTGGGGGGTTGTTTCGTTGCAAAAGCAGTTGGTCACACCACAAACAAACATGCAACAATTAATCTAAATTCACGCGGTTTCCCCGCGATGCAACCAAACAATATTCGATGAAACTAAGCATGGCATAAACATATACAATACACACCATACATTTTGGCTGCTTTGATTATTCGCAAGATTTTCAAAGTGCGGGAATATGAAAATTGTATGATTAGAGAGTGATGATCATCTCCAAATATATAGGATTGAGAAACAACGGTATTTGGATCCAATAACATTTGATTGCGTGTGAAAACCAAAAGAAATACTAGTAGTAACATACGGTTACACAATGAAGGACTTTTGTTTTTGTATAAAAATGTATTGTCAATGAATTCTGAAAATTGCAATCCTATGAATTAAACAATCAGAAATCGTGTCAGACTAATTCCTACGTTTCGAGATTCTAGTACGGAGTATGATTTCTTTGAAGGGGCGCAGAGGGACGTGGGTAGCAATGTCTAGTCCCTGTCTTGTCTGTATACACTGTACTTACGTCAGACTAGTGTTGCTCATGAAGTCTTAATCTGACGTACTCTGAAGCTAGATGCATCACCGTTTCCAGTCTCTGTCCTCGTTTTTTCGATCGGCAAAATAGACAGAAATAACCCAAAGTCGAAAAGATTGGGAAAAACAAACTTTCGACATACTAGCAAGATTGGGTTATTTTTGTCCAAATTCTCGTTTTTTTCTCTTGGCTTCCCTACCCTTGAATCCATGTCACTTACGTGTGTTGCCCATGCATGCGTCATGTCCCACACTTCAGTGAGCACAAGTGACGTGTTGTACGTACGCAAACTCCCAGCGATCTTCTTTGTCAAGAGAAGACGCATCAAGATTCAAGACCCGATCGCATTTCTTGCTTTCAGTCTGGGGTCCTCCATGTAAAAGTTAGGGATTTAGATGTAATTTCATGTTTATTTTGTGTGCTGTTGTAAACTGTTGATATTTTATGTCCATTTCAATCTTGGTCAAATCCTAGGTTTGACCTAGAATTAAACAAGTTTAAAACATGAAAATGAAAAAGTAAGCATGGATCCTCCTTAGTCAATCCAAAATGAAGCTTTTGGGAGGTTTTTGAAATTTCCATGTTTGAAACCCAAAACCACTTCTTTTCATGCTAGACTTCATAAGACATAGTTTAGGGATAGGGGTAGATACATGATTTGTCTGGTTTCAGTATGTCTAGAGCTTTTTTATCCACTTGAATGCTTACTATATGACATAAGAAGACTATGTGCTATGGTTTTTCATTTATCTAATTTTTTTGAATTTTATGCCCATTTGAATCTTGGTCAAATCCCAGGTTTGACCAGGTTTTAAACATGTTTAAAACTTGAAAATGAAAAGGTGTAAGCATGGATCCTTTGTAGTCACTCTAAAATGAAGCTTTTGGGAGGTTCTCGAAATTTCCATGCATGCTTGAAACTCAAAACCACTTTTCTTCATGCTTGACTTCATAAGACAGAGTTTAATTAGGGTTAGGGGTAGATACACGATTTTTCTGGTTTGAATATGTCTAGACCTTGTTTATCAACTTGAATGTTTACTATATGACATAATTAAGAAGGCTATGTACGTGCTTTGGTTTTTCATTCTTTAGATTTTTGTCTGAATTTTTATGCCCATTTGAATCTTGGTCAAATCCTAGGTTTGACCAAGATTTAAATAAGTTTAAAACATGAAAATGAAAATATAAGCATCGATCCTTCTTACTCGCTCTAAAATGAAGCTTTTGGGAGGTTTTTGAAATTTCCATGTTTGAAACCAAAAACCACTTCTCTTCATGCTTGACTACATAAGACAGAGTTTAGGGTTAGGGGTAGATACATGATTTGTCTTATTTGAATATGTATAGACGTTGTTTGTCAACTTTTGAATGCTTACTATATATATGTGACATAAGAAGACTATGTGCTTTTGTTTTTCATTTTTCTAATTTTTTTAATTTTATGCCCATTTAAATCTTGGTCAAATCCTGGTTTGACAATGATTTAAACAAGTTTAAAATATGAAAATAAAAAGGTAAGCATTGATCCTTCTTAGTCACTCTAAAATGAAGCTTTTGGTAGGTTTTTGAAATTTCCATATTTGAAACCCAAAACCACTTCTCTTCATGCTTGACTACATAAGACAAAGTTTAGGGTTAGGGAGTAGATACATGATTTTTCTTGTTTGAATATGTCTAGACCTTGTTTATCAACTTTAATGCTACTATATGACATAAGAAAACTATGTGCTTTGGTTTTTCATTTTTCTGATATTTTTTGGAATTTTGATGCACATTTGAATCTTGGTCAAATCCTAGGTTTGATCGACCAATATTTAAACAAGTATATATAGAACATGAAAATGAAAAGGGAAGCATGTATCCTTCTTAATTAGTCACCCTAAAATGAAGTTTTTGGGAGGTTTTTGAAATTTCCATGTTTGAAACCTAAAACCACTTATCTTCATGCTTGACTTCGTCATAAGAACGTGATTAGGGGTTAGGGGGTAGATACATGATTGGTCTAGCTAGTTTGAATATGTCTAGACCTTGTTTATCAACTTTAATGCTTACTATATGACATATAAGAAGACTATGTGCGCTTTGGTTTTTCATTTTTCGGTTTTTTTATTTTATGCCCATTTGAATCTTGGTCGATTTAAACAAGTTTAAAACATGGAAATGAAAAGGTAAGCATCGGTCCTTCTTAGTCGCTCTAAAATGAAGCTGAATTTTGGGAGGTTTTTGAAATTTCCATGTTTGAAACCCAAAACCACTTCTCTTCATGCTTGACTTCATAAGACGAAGTTTAGGGTCGATAGGGGGTAGATACATGATTTGTCTTGTTTGAATATGTCTAGACCTTGTTTATCAACTTGAATGCTTACTATATGACATAAGAGGACTATGTGCATTGGTATTTCATTTTTTGATTTTTATGCCCATTTGAAAATCTTGGTAAAATCCTAGGTTTGTTGAGCAAGATTTAAACAAGTTTAACATGTGAAAATGATAAGGTAATTAAGTCTAGATCTTTCTCTCTTAGTAACTCTAAAATGAAGCTTTTGGGAGGTTCTTGAATTTACCATGTTTGAAACCCAAAACCACCGTACTTCTGTTCATGTTTGACTTCATAAGACAGAGTTTAGGGTTAGGGGTAGATACATGATTTTTCTGGTTTGAATATGTCTAGACCATGTTTATCAATTTGAATGCTAGCTTACTATATGACATAAGAAGGCTATGTGCTTTGGTTTTTCATTCTTTCGATTTTTTTCTGAAATTTTATGGCCATTTGAATCTTGGTCAAATCCTAGGTTCGACCAAGATTTAAACAAGTTTAAAACATGACAATGAAAAAGTAATTAATCATGGATCCTTCTTAATTAACCAGCCAGTCTAATTAAAATGAAGCTTTTTGGGAGGTTTTTGAAATTTCCATGTTTGAAACCCAAAACCACACTTCTCTGCTTCATGCTTGACTTCATATATAATTAAGACAAAGTTTAGGGTTAGGGGGTACATGATTTGTCTGGTTTGAATATGTCTAGACCTTGTTTATGAACTTGAATGCTTACTATATGACATAAGAAGACTATGTGCTTTGGTTTTTTATTTTATGCCCATTTGAATATTGGTCAAATCCTAGGTTTGACCAAGATTTAAACAAGTTTAAAACATGAAAATGAAAAGGTAAGCCTGGATCCTTCTTAACTAGTCACTCTAAAATGAAGCTTTAATTTTGGGAGGTTTTTGAAATTTCCATGTTTGAAACCAAAAATCACTTCTCTTCATGCTTGACTTCATAAGACAGAGTTTATGGTTTTAGAGGGGTAGATACATGATTTGTCTTATTTGAATATGTCTAGCTAGACCTTGTTTATCAACTTTTGAATGCTTACTATATATATGTATGTGACATAAGAAAACTATGTGCTTTGGTTTTTCATTTTTCTGATTTTTTTTGGAATTTTGATGCACATTTGAATCTTGGTAAAATCCTAGGTTTGACCAAGATTTAAACAAGTATAGAACATGAAAATGAAAAGGGAAGCATGTATCCTTCTTAATTAGTCACCCTGAAATGAAGTTTTTGGGAGGTTTTTGAAATTTCCATGTTTGAAACCCAAAACCACTTATCTTCATGCTTGACTTCGTCATAAGACAGAGTTTAGGGGTTAGGGGGTAGATACATGATTTGTCTAGCTAGTTTGAATATGTCCAGACCTTGTTTATCAACTTTAATGCTTACTATATGACATATAAGAAGACTATGTGCGCTTTGGTTTTTCATTTTTCTGTTTTTTTATTTTATGCCCATTTGAATCTTGGTTAAATCCTAGATTGACTTCATAAGACAGAGTTTAGGGTTAGGTGTAGATATACACATGATTTTTCTGGTTTGAATATGTCTAGACCTTGTTTATCAACTTGAGTGTTTACTATATGACATAATTAAGAAGGCTATGTGCTTTGGTTATTCATTATTTAGATTTTTTGTCTGAATTTTTATGCCCATTTGAATCTTGGTCAAATCCTAGGTTTGACCAAGATTTAAATAAGTTTAAAACATGGAAATGAAAAGGTAAGCATCGATCCTTCTTAGTCGCTCTAAAATGAAGCTGAATTTTGGGAGGTTTTTGAAATTTCCATGTTTGAAACCCAAAACCACTTCTCTTCATGCTTGACTTCATAAGACGAAATTTAGGGTCGATAGGGGGTAGATACATGATTTGTCTGGTTTGGATATATCTAGACCTTGTTTATCAACATGAATGCTTACGATATGACATAAGAACACTATGTGCTTTGGTTTTTTTATTTTTTTGTGCCCATTTGAATCTTGGTCAAATCCTAGGTTTGACCAAGATTTAAACAAGTATAGAACATGAAAACAAAAAGGGAAGCCTGTATCCTTCTTAGTCACCCTAAAATGAAGTTTTGGGATGTTTTTGAAATTTCCATGTTTGAAACCCAAAACCACTTCTCTTCATGCTTGACTTCTTAAGACATAGTTTAGGGGTTAGCGGGTAGATACATGATTTGTATGGTTTGAATATGTCTAGACCTTGTTTACCAACTTTAATGCTTACTATATGACATAAGAAGACTATGTGCTTTGGTTTTTCATTTTTCCGTTTTTTTTTTGAATTTTCTGCCAATTTTGTTTGACCAAGATTTAGACAAGTTTTACACGTCAAAACGAATAAGTAAGCCTGGATCCTTCTTAGTCACTCCAAAATGTACCAATTGATAGGTGCGTTAACTTTGCTTCATGGAAAAAATAATGTCATGTAAATGAGTTAACTTGGATTTCCTACCCTTGAATCCATAGGAAACTTTGTTCTAATGCACTATAATAATCAACCGAGCTTTTACACCAACAGGTCTGTCACTTACGTGTGGTGCCCATGCGTGAGGTCCCACACTTCAGTGAGCACAAGTCACGTGCAATAGGTACGCAAACTCCCAGCCATCTTCTTTGTCAAGAGAAGACGCATCAGGATGCGTATTGGAAGTCTGTGGGTCCTTCTGGATCCTTCGGTTGTCCCTCTCACAAAACAAAACAAATCTCTCTCATTCTCGGCCTCGCTCGACTCGCTCGCTCGCTCGCACCTCCTGCTCACTGACAAACCCTGCACAAAAGTCAACATCATCACCCGAAAAAGGGGAGACACCATAATTCTCTCCCTTCTTCTCTCCTTCCGAGTGATCCCTCTTCCTCTGAGTTTCACTCGACGGGCAAACACACATGTCTTTGCATAGTAGAAAAATCGACCTACGAATCTATAATTAAATAGGTTAAACTAGGGTTTTGCCCAGTACTACAGATCAAGGTTCAAAAAATCCAACTACGGGGTTCGAACAACCCCATTTCTAATCCAAGATTGTTTTCGACCTCATCCAATGGCCTCAAACTATAGGCCGGGTTAGCATCTAGTGCAGTATGTGTGAGAATGTATGCACTATGTGTGCTATAACTTGTGTGTCTTTCAAATTTGAACCAAATTTGAATAAGTTTTAAATATTTGAAATGGGGCTTTTGGCTTAAACGTTTGAAACCCAAAACGACTTCTCCTCATGCTAGACTTCATAAGACCGAGTTTAGGGTTAGTGGGTAGATACATGATTTGTCTGGTTTGAATATGTCTAAACCTTGTTTATCAACTTGAATGCTTACTATATGACATAAGAAGACCATGTGCTTTTGTTTTTCATTTTTCTATTTTTTTTAAGAATTTTATGCACATTTGATTCTGGTCAAATCCTAGGTTCAACCAAGATTTAAACAAGTTTCAAGCATGAAAATGAAAACGTAAGCCAAGATCCTTCTTAATTAGTCACTCTAAAATATATGAAGCTTTTGGGACGTACTTGAAATTTCCATGTTTGAAACCCAAAACCAATTCTCTTCATGATTGACTTCATAAGACAGAGTTTAGGGTTAGGGGTAGATATACACATGATTTTTCTGGTTTGAATATGTCTAGACCTTGTTTATCAACTTGAGTGTTTACTATATGACATAATTAAGAAGGCTATGTGCTTTGGTTTTTCATTCTTTAGATTTTTTGTCTGAATTTTTATGCCCATTTGAATCTTGGTCAAATCCTAGGTTTGACCAAGATTTAAATAAGTTTAAAACATGGAAATGAAAAGGTAAGCATCGATCCTTCTTAGTCGCTCCAAAATGAAGCTGAATTTTGGGAGGTTTTTGAAATTTCCATGTTTGAAACCCAAAACCACTTCTCTTCATGCTTGACTTCATAAGACGAAGTTTAGGGTCGATAGGGGGTAGATACATGATTTGTCTTGTTTGAATATGTCTAGACTTTGTTTATCAACTTGAATGCTTACTATATGACATAAGAGGACTATATATGTGCATTGGTATTTCATTTTTTGATTTTTATGCCCATTTGAGAATCTTGGTAAAATCCTAGGTTTGTTGAGCAAGATTTAAACAAGTTTAACATGTGAAAATGATAAGGTAATTAAGTCTGGATCTTTCTCTTAGTAACTCTAAAATGAAGCTTTTGGGAGGTTCTTGAATTTACCATGTTTGAAACCCAAAACCACCGTACTTCTGTTCATGCTTGACTTCATAAGACAGAGTTTAGGGTTAGGGGTAGATACATGATTTTTCTGGTTTGAATATGTCTAGACCATGTTTATCAATTTGAATGCTTACTAGCTATATGACATAAGAAGGCTATGTGCTTTGGTTTTTCATTCTTTCAATTTTTTTCTAAAATTTTATGGCCATTTGAATCTTGGTCAAATCCTAGGTTCGACCAAGATTTAAACAAGTTTAAAACATGACAATGAAAAGGTAATTAATCATGGATCCTTCTTAATTAACCAGCCAGTCTAATTAAAATGAAGCTTTTTGGGAGGTTTTTGAAATTTCCATGTTTGAAACCCAAAACCACACTTCTCTGCTTCATGCTTGACTTCATATATAATTAAGACAAAGTTTAGGGTTAGGGGGTACATGATTTGTCTGGTTTGAATATGTCTAGACCTTGTTTATGAACTTGAATGCTTACGATATGACATAAGAACACTATGTGCTTTGGTTTTTTTATTTTTTTGTGCCCATTTGAATCTTGGTCAAATCCTAGGTTTGACCAAGATTTAAACAAGTATAGAACATGAAAACGAAAAGGGAAGCCTGTATCCTTCTTAGTCACCCTAAAATGAAGTTTTGGGATGTTTTTGAAATTTCCATGTTTGAAACCCAAAACCACTTCTCTTCATGCTTGACTTCTTAAGACATAGTTTAGGGGTTAGCGGGTAGATACATGATTTGTATGGTTTGAATATGTCTAGACCTTGTTTATCAACTTTAATGCTTACTATATGACATAAGAAGACTATGTGCTTTGGTTTTTCATTTTTCTGTTTTTTTTTAATTTTCTGCCAATTTTGTTTGACCAAGATTTAGACAAGTTTTACACGTCAAAACGAATAAGTAAGCCTGGATCCTTCTTAGTCACTCCAAAATGTACCAATTGATAGGTGCGTTAACTTTGCTTCATGGAAAAAATAATGTCATGTAAATGAGTTAACTTGGATTTCCTACCCTTGAATCCATAGGAAACTTTGTTCTAATGCACTATAATAATCAACCGAGCTTTTACACCAGCAGGTCTGTCACTTACGTGTGGTGCCCATGCGTGAGGTCCCACACTTCAGTGAGCACAAGTCACGTGCAATAGGTACACAAACTCCCAGCCATCTTCTTTGTCAAGAGAAGACGCATCAGGATGCGTATTGGAAGTCTGTGGGTCCTTCTGGATCCTTCGGTTGTCCCTCTCACAAAAAAAAACAAATCTCTCTCATTCTCGGCCTCGCTCGACTCGCTCGCTCGCTCGCACCTCCTGCTCACTGACAAACCCTGCACAAAAGTCAACATCATCACCCGAAAAAGGGGAGACACCATAATTCTCTCCCTTCTTCTCTCCTTCCGAGTGATCCCTCTTCCTCCGAGTTTCACTCGACGGGCAAACACACATGTGCTGCATAGTAGAAAAATCGACCTACGAATCTATAATTAAATAGGTTAAACTAGGGTTTTGCCCAGTACTACAGATCAAGGTTCAAAAAATCCAACTACGGGGTTCGAACAACCCCATTTCTAATCCAAGATTTTTTCGACCTCATCCAATGGCCTCAAACTATAGGCCGGGTTAGCATCTAGTGCAGTATGTGTGAGAATGTATGCACTATGTGTGCTATAACTTGTGTGTCTTTCAAATTTGAACCAAATTTGAATAAGTTTGAAATATTTGAAATGGGGCTTTTGGCTTAAATGTTTGAAACCCAAAACGACTTCTCCTCATGCTAGACTTCATAAGACCGAGTTTAGGGTTAGTGGGTAGATACATGATTTGTCTGGTTTGAATATGTATAAACCTTGTTTATCAACTTGAATGCTTACTATATGACATAAGAAGACCATGTGCTTTTGTTTTTCATTTTTCTATTTTTTTTAAGAATTTTATGCACATTTGATTCTGGTCAAATCCTAGGTTCAACCAAGATTTAAACAAGTTTCAAGCATGAGAATGAAAACGTAAGCCAAGATCCTTCTTAATTAGTCACTCTAAAATATATGAAGCTTTTGGGACGTACTTGAAATTTCCATGTTTGAAACCCAAAACCAATTCTCTTCATGATTGACTTCATAAGACAGAGTTTAGGGTTAGGGGTAGATATACACATGATTTTTCTGGTTTGAATATGTCTAGACCTTGTTTATCAACTTGAGTGTTTACTATATGACATAATTAAGAAGGCTATGTGCTTTGGTTTTTCATTCTTTAGATTTTTTGTCTGAATTTTTATGCCCATTTGAATCTTGGTCAAATCCTAGGTTTGACCAAGATTTAAATAAGTTTAAAACATGGAAATGAAAAGGTAAGCATCGATCCTTCTTAGTCGCTCTAAAATGAAGCTGAATTTTGGGAGGTTTTTGAAATTTCCATGTTTGAAACCCAAAACCACTTCTCTTCATGCTTGACTTCATAAGACGAAGTTTAGGGTCGATAGGGGGTAGATACATGATTTGTCTTGTTTGAATATGTCTAGACCTTGTTTATCAACTTGAATGCTTACTATATGACATAAGAGGACTATATATGTGCATTGGTATTTCATTTTTTGATTTTTATGCCCATTTGAGAATCTTGGTAAAATCCTAGGTTTGTTGAGCAAGATTTAAACAAGTTTAACATGTGAAAATGATAAGGTAATTAAGTCTGGATCTTTCTCTTAGTAACTCTAAAATGAAGCTTTTGGGAGGTTCTTGAATTTACCATGTTTGAAACCCAAAACCACCGTACTTCTGTTCATGCTTGACTTCATAAGACAGAGTTTAGGGTTAGGGGTAGATACATGATTTTTCTGGTTTGAATATGTCTAGACCATGTTTATCAATTTGAATGCTTACTAGCTATATGACATAAGAAGGCTATGTGCTTTGGTTTTTCATTCTTTCGATTTTTTTCTGAAATTTTATGGCCATTTGAATCTTGGTCAAATCCTAGGTTCGACCAAGATTTAAACAAGTTTAAAACATGACAATGAAAAGGTAATTAATCATGGATCCTTCTTAATTAACCAGCCAGTCTAATTAAAATGAAGCTTTTTGGGAGGTTTTTGAAATTTCCATGTTTGAAACCCAAAACCACACTTCTCTGCTTCATGCTTGACTTCATATATAATTAAGACAAAGTTTAGGGTTAGGGGGTACATGATTTGTCTGGTTTGAATATGTCTAGACCTTGTTTATGAACTTGAATGCTTACGATATGACATAAGAACACTATGTGCTTTGGTTTTTTTATTTTTTTGTGCCCATTTGAATCTTGGTCAAATCCTAGGTTTGACCAAGATTTAAACAAGTATAGAACATGAAAACGAAAAGGGAAGCCTGTATCCTTCTTAGTCACCCTAAAATGAAGTTTTGGGAGGTTTTTGAAATTTCCATGTTTGAAACCCAAAACCACTTCTCTTCATGCTTGACTTCTTAAGACATAGTTTAGGGGTTAGCTGGTAGATACATGATTTGTATGGTTTGAATATGTCTAGACCTTGTTTATCAACTTTAATGCTTACTATATGACATAAGAAGACTATGTGCTTTGGTTTTTCATTTTTCCGTTTTTTTTTGAATTTTCTGCCAATTTTGTTTGACCAAGATTTAGACAAGTTTTACACGTCAAAACGAATAAGTAAGCCTGGATCCTTCTTAGTCACTCCAAAATGTACCAATTGATAGGTGCGTTAACTTTGCTTCATGGAAAAAATAATGTCATGTAAATGAGTTAACTTGGATTTCCTACCCTTGAATCCATAGGAAACTTTGTTCTAATGCACTATAATAATCAACTGAGCTTTTACACCAAAGAGGTCTGTCACTTACGTGTGGTGCCCATGCGTGAGGTCCCACACTTCAGTGAGCACAAGTCACGTGCAATAGGAACGCAAACTCCCAGCCATCTTCTTTGTCAAGAGAAGACGCATCAGGATGCGTATTGGAAGTCTGTGGGTCCTTCTGGATCCTTCGGTTGTCCCTCTCACAAAAAAAAACAAATCTCTCTCATTCTCGGCCTCGCTCGACTCGCTCGCTCGCTCGCACCTCCTGCTCACTGACAAACCCTGCACAAAAGTCAACATCATCACCCGAAAAAGGGGAGACACCATAATTTTCTCCCTTCTTCTCTCCTTCCGAGTGATCCCTCTTCCTCCGAGTTTCACTCGACGGGCAAACACACATGTCTTTGCATAGTAGAAAAATCGACCTACGAATCTATAATTAAATAGGTTAAACTAGGGTTTTGCCCAGTACTACAGATCAAGGTTCAAAAAATCCAACTACCGCGATCGAACAACCCCATTTCTAATCCAAGATTTTATCGACCTCATCCAATGGCCTCAAACTATAGGCCGGGTTAGCATCTAGTGCAGTATGTGTGAGAATGTATGCACTATGTGTGCTATAACTTGTGTGTCTTTCAAATTTGAACCAAATTTGAATAAGTTTGAAATATTTGAAATGGGGCTTTTGGCTTAAACGTTTGAAACCCAAAACGACTTCTCCTCATGCTAGACTTCATAAGACCGAGTTTAGGGTTAGTGGGTAGATACATGATTTGTCTGGTTTGAATATGTCTAAACCTTGTTTATCAACTTGAATGCTTACTATATGACATAAGAAGACCATGTGCTTTTGTTTTTCATTTTTCTATTTTTTTTAAGAATTTTATGCACATTTGATTCTGGTCAAATCCTAGGTTCAACCAAGATTTAAACAAGTTTCAAGCATGAGAATGAAAACGTAAGCCAAGATCCTTCTTAATTAGTCACTCTAAAATATATGAAGCTTTTGGGTCGTACTTGAAATTTCCATGTTTGAAACCCAAAACCAATTCTCTTCATGATTGACTTCATAAGACAGAGTTTAGGGTTAGGGGTAGATATACACATGATTTTTCTGGTTTGAATATGTCTAGACCTTGTTTATCAACTTGAGTGTTTACTATATGACATAATTAAGAAGGCTATGTGCTTTGGTTTTTCATTCTTTAGATTTTTTGTCTGAATTTTTATGCCCATTTGAATCTTGGTCAAATCCTAGGTTTGACCAAGATTTAAATAAGTTTAAAACATGGAAATGAAAAGGTAAGCATCGATCCTTCTTAGTCGCTCTAAAATGAAGCTGAATTTTGGGAGGTTTTTGAAATTTCCATGTTTGAAACCCAAAACCACTTCTCTTCATGCTTGACTTCATAAGACGAAGTTTAGGGTCGATAGGGGGTAGATACATGATTTGTCTTGTTTGAATATGTCTAGACCTTGTTTATCAACTTGAATGCTTACTATATGACATAAGAGGACTATATATGTGCATTGGTATTTCATTTTTTGATTTTTATGCCCATTTGAGAATCTTGGTAAAATCCTAGGTTTGTTGAGCAAGATTTAAACAAGTTTAACATGTGAAAATGATAAGGTAATTAAGTCCGGATCTTTCTCTTAGTAACTCTAAAATGAAGCTTTTGGGAGGTTCTTGAATTTACCATGTTTGAAACCCAAAACCACCGTACTTCTGTTCATGCTTGACTTCATAAGACAGAGTTTAGGGTTAGGGGTAGATACATGATTTTTCTGGTTTGAATATGTCTAGACCATGTTTATCAATTTGAATGCTTACTAGCTATATGACATAAGAAGGCTATGTGCTTTGGTTTTTCATTCTTTCGATTTTTTTCTGAAATTTTATGGCCATTTGAATCTTGGTCAAATCCTAGGTTCGACCAAGATTTAAACAAGTTTAAAACATGACAATGAAAAGGTAATTAATCATGGATCCTTCTTAATTAACCAGCCAGTCTAATTAAAATGAAGCTTTTTGGGAGGTTTTTGAAATTTCCATGTTTGAAACCCAAAACCACACTTCTCTGCTTCATGCTTGACTTCATATATAATTAAGACAAAGTTTAGGGTTAGGGGGTACATGATTTGTCTGGTTTGAATATGTCTAGACCTTGTTTATGAACTTGAATGCTTACGATATGACATAAGAACACTATGTGCTTTGGTTTTTTTATTTTTTTGTGCCCATTTGAATCTTGGTCAAATCCTAGGTTTGACCAAGATTTAAACAAGTATAGAACATGAAAACGAAAAGGGAAGCCTGTATCCTTCTTAGTCACCCTAAAATGAAGTTTTGGGATGTTTTTGAAATTTCCATGTTTGAAACCCAAAACCACTTCTCTTCATGCTTGACTTCTTAAGACATAGTTTAGGGGTTAGCGGGTAGATACATGATTTGTATGGTTTGAATATGTCTAGACCTTGTTTATCAACTTTAATGCTTACTATATGACATAAGAAGACTATGTGCTTTGGTTTTTCATTTTTCTGTTTTTTTTTTGAATTTTCTGCCAATTTTGTTTGACCAAGATTTAGACAAGTTTTACACGTCAAAACGAATAAGTAAGCCTGGATCCTTCTTAGTCACTCCAAAATGTACCAATTGATAGGTGCGTTAACTTTGCTTCATGGAAAAAATAATGTCATGTAAATGAGTTAACTTGGATTTCCTACCCTTGAATCCATAGGAAACTTTGTTCTAATGCACTATAATAATCAACCGAGCTTTTACACCAGCAGGTCTGTCACTTACGTGTGGTGCCCATGCGTGAGGTCCCACACTTCAGTGAGCACAAGTCACGTGCAATAGGTACGCAAACTCCCAGCCATCTTCTTTGTCAAGAGAAGACGCATCAGGATGCGTATTGGAAGTCTGTGGGTCCTTCTGGATCCTTCGGTTGTCCCTCTCACAAAAAAAACAAATCTCTCTCATTCTTGGCCTCGCTCGACTCGCTCGCTCGCTCGCTCGCACCTCCTGCTCACTGACAAACCCTGCACAAAAGTCAACATCATCACCCGAAAAAGGGGAGACACCATAATTCTCTCCCTTCTTCTCTCCTTCCGAGTGATCCCTCTTCCTCCGAGTTTCACTCGACGGGCAAACACACATGTGCTGCATAGTAGAAAAATCGACCTACGAATCTATAATTAAATAGGTTAAACTAGGGTTTTGCCCAGTACTACAGATCAAGGTTCAAAAAATCCAACTACGGGGTTCGAACAACCCCATTTCTAATCCAAGATTTTTTTCGACCTCATCCAATGGCCTCAAACTATAGGCCGGGTTAGCATCTAGTGCAGTATGTGTGAGAATATATGCACTATGTGTGCTATAACTTGTGTGTCTTTCAAATTTGAACCAAATTTGAATAAGTTTGAAATATTTGAAATGGGGCTTTTGGCTTAAACGTTTGAAACCCAAAACGACTTCTCCTCATGCTAGACTTCGTAAGACCGAGTTTAGGGTTAGTGGGTAGATACATGATTTGTCTGGTTTGAATATGTCTAAACCTTGTTTATCAACTTGAATGCTTACTATATGACATAAGAAGACCATGTGCTTTTGTTTTTCATTTTTCTATTTTTTTTAAGAATTTTATGCACATTTGATTCTGGTCAAATCCTAGGTTCAACCAAGATTTAAACAAGTTTCAAGCATGAAAATGAAAACGTAAGCCAAGATCCTTCTTAATTAGTCACTCTAAAATATATGAAGCTTTTGGGACGTACTTGAAATTTCCATGTTTGAAACCCAAAACCAATTCTCTTCATGATTGACTTCATAAGACAGAGTTTAGGGTTAGGGGTAGATATACACATGATTTTTCTGGTTTGAATATGTCTAGACCTTGTTTATCAACTTGAGTGTTTACTATATGACATAATTAAGAAGGCTATGTGCTTTGGTTTTTCATTCTTTAGATTTTTTGTCTGAATTTTTATGCCCATTCGAATCTTGGTCAAATCCTAGGTTTGACCAAGATTTAAATAAGTTTAAAACATGGAAATGAAAAGGTAAGCATCGATCCTTCTTAGTCGCTCTAAAATGAAGCTGAATTTTGGGAGGTTTTTGAAATTTCCATGTTTGAAACCCAAAACCACTTCTCTTCATGCTTGACTTCATAAGACGAAGTTTAGGGTCGATAGGGGGTAGATACATGATTTGTCTTGTTTGAATATGTCTAGACCTTGTTTATCAACTTGAATGCTTACTATATGACATAAGAGGACTATATATGTGCATTGGTATTTCATTTTTTGATTTTTATGCCCATTTGAGAATCTTGGTAAAATCCTAGGTTTGTTGAGCAAGATTTAAACAAGTTTAACATGTGAAAATGATAAGGTAATTAAGTCTGGATCTTTCTCTTAGTAACTCTAAAATGAAGCTTTTGGGAGGTTCTTGAATTTACCATGTTTGAAACCCAAAACCACCTTACTTCTGTTCATGCTTGACTTCATAAGACAGAGTTTAGGGTTAGGGTTAGATACATGATTTTTCTGGTTTGAATATGTCTAGACCATGTTTATCAATTTGAATGCTTACTAGCTATATGACATAAGAAGGCTATGTGCTTTGGTTTTTCATTCTTTCGATTTTTTTCTGAAATTTTATGGCCATTTGAATCTTGGTCAAATCCTAGGTTCGACCAAGATTTAAACAAGTTTAAAACATGACAATGAAAAGGTAATTAATCATGGATCCTTCTTAATTAACCAGCCAGTCTAATTAAAATGAAGCTTTTTGGGAGGTTTTTGAAATTTCCATGTTTGAAACCCAAAACCACACTTCTCTGCTTCATGCTTGACTTCATATATAATTAAGACAAAGTTTAGGGTTAGGGGGTACATGATTTGTCTGGTTTGAATATGTCTAGACCTTGTTTATGAACTTGAATGCTTACTATATGACATAAGAAGACTATGTGCTTTGGTTTTTTATTTTATTTATTTTTTATTTTATGCCCATTTGAATATTGGTCAAATCCTAGGTTTGACCAAGATTTAAACAAGTTTAAAACATGAAAATGAAAAGGTAAGCCTGGATCCTTCTTAACTAGTCACTCTAAAATGAAGCTTAATTTTGGGAGGTTTTTGAAATTTCCATGTTTGAAACCAAAAACCACTTCTCTTCATGCTTGACTTCATAAGACAGAGTTTATGGTTTTAGAGGGGTAGATACATGATTTGTCTTATTTGAATATGTCTAGCTAGACCTTGTTTATCAACTTTTGAATGCTTACTATATATATGTATGTGACATAAGAAAACTATGTGCTTTGGTTTTTCATTATTTAGAATTTTTGGAATTTTGATGCACATTTGAATCTTGGTCAAATCCTTGGTTTGACCAAGATTTAAACAAGTATAGAACATGAAAATGAAAAGGGAAGCATGTATCCTTCTTAATTAGTCACCCTAAAATGAAGTTTTTGGGAGGTTTTTGAAATTTCCATGTTTGAAACCCAAAACCACTTATCTTCATGCTTGACTTCGTCATAAGACAGAGTTTAGGGGTTAGGGGGTAGATACATGATTTGTCTAGCTAGTTTGAATATGTCCAGACCTTGTTTATCAACTTTAATGCTTACTATATGACATATAAGAAGACTATGTGCGCTTTGGTTTTTCATTTTTCTGATTTTTTATTTTATGCCCATTTGAATCTTGGTTAAATCCTAGATTGACTTCATAAGAAAGAGTTTAGGGTTAGGGGTAGATATACACATGATTTTTCTGGTTTGAATATGTCTAGACCTTGTTTATCAACTTGAGTGTTTACTATATGACATAATTAAGAAGGCTATGTGCTTTGGTTTTTCATTCTTTAGATTTTTTGTCTGAATTTTTATGCCCATTTGAATCTTGGTCAAATCCTAGGTTTGACCAAGATTTAAATAAGTTTAAAACATGGAAATGAAAAGGTAAGCATCGATCCTTCTTAGTCGCTCTAAAATGAAGCTGAATTTTGGGAGGTTTTTGAAATTTCCATGTTTGAAACCCAAAACCACTTCTCTTCATGCTTGACTTCATAAGACGAAATTTAGGGTCGATAGGGGGTAGATACATGATTTGTCTGGTTTGGATATATCTAGACCTTGTTTATCAACTTGAATGCTTACGATATGACATAAGAACACTATGTGCTTTTATTTTTTTATTTTTTTGTGCCCATTTGAATCTTGGTCAAATCCTAGGTTTGACCAAGATTTAAACAAGTATAGAACATGAAAATGAAAAGGGAAGCCTCTATCCTTCTTAGTCACCCTAAAATGAAGTTTTGGGAGGTTTTTGAAATTTCCATGTTTGAAACCCAAAACCACTTCTCTTCATGCTTGACTTCTTAAGACATAGTTTAGGGGTTAGCGGGTAGATACATGATTTGTATGGTTTGAATATGTCTAGACCTTGTTTATCAACTTTAATGCTTACTATATGACATAAGAAAACTATGTGCTTTGGTTTTTCATTTTTCTGTTTTTTTTTTGAATTTTCTGCCAATTTTGTTTGACCAAGATTTAGACAAGTTTTACACGTCAAAACGAATAAGTAAGCCTGGATCCTTCTTAGTCACTCCAAAATGTACCAATTGATAGGTGCGTTAACTTTGCTTCATGGAAAAAATAATGTCATGTAAATGAGTTAACTTGGATTTCCTACCCTTGAATCCATAGGAAACTTTGTTCTAATGCACTATAATAATCAACCGAGCTTTTACACCAGCAGGTCTGTCACTTACGTGTGGTGCCCATGCGTGAGGTCCCACACTTCAGTGAGCACAAGTCACGTGCAATAGGTACGCAAACTCCCAGCCATCTTCTTTGTCAAGAGAAGACGCATCAGGATGCGTATTGGAAGTCTGTGGGTCCTTCTGGATCCTTCCGTTGTCCCTCTCACAAAAAAAACAAATCTCTCTCATTCTCGGCCTCGCTCGACTCGCTCGCTCGCTCGCTCGCACCTCCTGCTCACTGACAAACCCTGCACAAAAGTCAACATCATCACCCGAAAAAGGGGAGACACCATAATTCTCTCCCTTCTTCTCTCCTTCGGCCTCGTTTGGCACAGGAGTATTAACCGGGTTTGTGGAGTATTATCCCGGCCTAAACTTTATACACGTGAAACCGCGAGCGAGCCGTTTGGCAGGCCGGTCTTGGCCGGGTTCAGCCCGAGTAAACCCCGCAATACACGTCGACCCGACGAGTTTTCCAGACGCTCCACCCACCTCGCGTTTTTTTGGTCCACCGGATCTCCTCTCGCGACGACGCCGGATCTCCTCTCGCAGCGACGCCGGCGGATCCCTTGCCCCGCAAACAGAAAGTAACAGCTCCGGCGACGCCTCCTTCAGCACCTTGTGTCGCCGCCTCAGCATCCGCCACCGCCGTTGACTCAGTACCCACCCCCGCCGCCTCAGAACCTGATGCCGCCGCCGCTTCAGCACCTGGTGCCCTCGCCGCTGAGGTTCCTGCCGACGTAGGCTCCTTCGGCCGTCCGTCCTCTCGTGTAAGTTCTCTTTCAACTCGCACTTCCCCTCCCTATCTAGTGCTAGATACAACTGCTACATGAATGACCTAGGGTTCTTGATGCCTCCCGTGAGATCCTGTTAGTTGCCTCTAGTTCTTGATGCCTAGGGTGAGCTAGTGGCTACGGATTCAGATTTCTGTTGGATCTATCATTCTGTCAATTGATGTAGTAATATATGATTACAGTGTTCGCCTCTAGTTCTTGATGCCACTGCATGTCCTTTTGGATCTGTTAATTGCCTCTAGTAATATATGATTTGTGTTCCATTGCACTTCCTTTTGGATTTGTCAACTGCCTCTAGTTTTTTATGCCTGCTCTGCATGAGGACAAGTGCCTCGCATGCATCTGTAGAAATTAGCAAAATTAAATCAGCATGTCATTTCTCTATCAAAAGGAACACAAGTAGTGTATAAAAACTGAAATGTCCATAGTCATTTCTCTATCAAAAGGAACTTATGGCTGCGCTGAATGGCAGACTTGGAGGCTGCAGACTAGCAGATGTCCAGATGGATGGAGTGGTCGCATGCGCTCCATTCGTTCATCCGCCAGTTATTCGCTTCACCTCCCCAGGACACATGACAAAGGTAATTTCTTTTCTTATCATCATTGTAGTCTAGTAACGATGGAGGTTCCAATGATCTGACGATGTGAGGAATTCAGAGCCGAGTTGTGCTATTGTAAATAAGAACTTGTGATCTGTAGGATGACCCTGTGCAAACATGAAATTTGGAATGCTTATACAATTAATGTGCAATGTCACTTATACGGTCTGATGCATTGTTAGATGCAGTTTCTTGCAAATCTTGTATCAATTAAATAAAATTCACTTTAGCACACAGATGTTTTACAACCAAATATATTTGCATTGTAAGATGGGGTCTAGACAATTGGTTCTAAAAGAAGGAATTTCGCAAACAAAAATTGATGCTTATAGTTTTGCTCAATTAGCTCGTTCATCCTATCATACTGATGCATTTGTATGTTATGTTGATTTCAGTCCATTTCATCCTTTGTGAGAAGAGTGGAGGTAGGTATATTTTGCTAAACAATATTCTTACTTATCATTTATTGTCCTGCTTCTAAACCATTTCATCTTTGCCCTGTTTCTGTATCTGTAACCATTTCACCACTGCCATGTTACTGAACCAGTAACATGAAATTTATTCTTTACTTGTCTGCATCCCTATTATAATGTCCGTCTTTTATTTCTTATTCATGGCATGATTGTAATTTAGGTAGGATATAATGATTACTATTGCTGGATGTTTGGTTTGGTGCTTCCTGATTGAGTTAGGCTGCCAAGTGCTTCAAGTTAGCTATGCTTTCTTTTTTAAGTCCCGGTTGCATCATGATTTGTTGTTTTACTAAGATGCTGATTAATACACATACTTGGTTTGGCAGAAACTCTGTTGGGTGGAAGTGCATCAGAGACAGCTTCTCAACATGATGCATTGCTCTGTTGGCGCGGCGGAGCGATGACACTGCCACTTGCCCGGCCTCTGCTGACTTAATAGTCACCGATGCTACCGCGTCCATCTTTAAGTCGCCTCACCTTATGTCCCCAAGCTGACAGAAGTCAAGGCCACTGCGCCTCTGATCCAGCATCTATTTTATGTAATGTGCTTGTGACCAGAGTGTAAAAGTTTAACTTTTATTCGAATTACTATGATCGTCCTAGCCTTGTTGTGTAAATTGCATTTTTGGTTGTAGAATTATCCCTGCCTGCCAAACAGATGAATAAATGGAGAGTATTGGTGACGAAGGGTTTTTTGGTGTAATGAAGTGTTTTGGGTGACAGGAGTGTTTTCACCCAATCCCCTTGGAAAAAACACTCCCACTTACTCGGTAATACACTTCAACCAAACAAGGCCTTCCGAGTGATCCCTCTTCCTCCGAGTTTCACTCGACGGGCAAACACACATGTGCTGCATAGTAGAAAAATCGACCTACGAATCTATAATTAAATAGGTTAAACTAGGGTTTTGCCCAGTACTACAGATCAAGGTTCAAAAAATCCAACTACGGGGTTCGAACAACCCCATTTCTAATCCAAGATTTTTTTCGACCTCATCCAATGGCCTCAAACTATAGGCCGGGTTAGCATCTAGTGCAGTATGTGTGAGAATGTATGCACTATGTGTGCTATAACTTGTGTGTCTTTCAAATTTGAACCAAATTTGAATAAGTTTGAAATATTTGAAATGGGGCTTTTGGCTTAAACGTTTGAAACCCAAAACGACTTCTCCTCATGCTAGACTTCATAAGACCGAGTTTAGGGTTAGGGGGTAGATACATGATTTGTCTGGTTTGAATATGTATAAACCTTGTTTATCAACTTGAATGCTTACTATATGACATAAGAAGACCATGTGCTTTTGTTTTTCATTTTTCTATTTTTTTTAAGAATTTTATGCACATTTGATTCTGGTCAAATCCTAGGTTCAACCAAGATTTAAACAAGTTTCAAGCATGAAAATGAAAACGTACGCCAAGATCCTTCTTAATTAGTCACTCTAAAATATATGAAGCTTTTGGGACGTACTTGAAATTTCCATGTTTGAAACCCAAAACCAATTCTCTTCATGATTGACTTCATAAGACAGAGTTTAGGGTTAGGGGTAGATATACACATGATTTTTCTGGTTTGAATATGTCTAGACCTTGTTTATCAACTTGAGTGTTTACTATATGACATAATTAAGAAGGCTATGTGCTTTGGTTTTTCATTCTTTAGATTTTTTGTCTGAATTTTTATGCCCATTTGAATCTTGGTCAAATCCTAGGTTTGACCAAGATTTAAATAAGTTTAAAACATGGAAATGAAAAGGTAAGCATCGATCCTTCTTAGTCGCTCTAAAATGAAGCTAAATTTTGGGAGGTTTTTGAAATTTCCATGTTTGAAACCCAAAACCACTTCTCTTCATGCTTGACTTCATAAGACGAAGTTTAGGGTCGATAGGGGGTAGATACATGATTTGTCTTGTTTGAATATGTCTAGACCTTGTTTATCAACTTGAATGCTTACTATATGACATAAGAGGACTATATATGTGCATTGGTATTTCATTTTTTGATTTTTATGCCCATTTGAGAATCTTGGTAAAATCCTAGGTTTGTTGAGCAAGATTTAAACAAGTTTAACATGTGAAAATGATAAGGTAATTAAGTCTGGATCTTTCTCTTAGTAACTCTAAAATGAAGCTTTTGGGAGGTTCTTGAATTTACCATGTTTGAAACCCAAAACCACCTTACTTCTGTTCATGCTTGACTTCATAAGACAGAGTTTAGGGTTAGGGTTAGATACATGATTTTTCTGGTTTGAATATGTCTAGACCATGTTTATCAATTTGAATGCTTACTAGCTATATGACATAAGAAGGCTATGTGCTTTGGTTTTTCATTCTTTCGATTTTTTTCTGAAATTTTATGCCCATTTGAATCTTGGTCAAATCCTAGGTTCGACCAAGATTTAAACAAGTTTAAAACATGACAATGAAAAGGTAATTAATCATGGATCCTTCTTAATTAACCAGCCAGTCTAATTAAAATGAAGCTTTTTGGGAGGTTTTTGAAATTTCCATGTTTGAAACCCAAAACCACACTTCTCTGCTTCATGCTTGACTTCATATATAATTAAGACAAAGTTTAGGGTTAGGGGGTACATGATTTGTCTGGTTTGAATATGTCTAGACCTTGTTTATGAACTTGAATGCTTACTATATGACATAAGAAGACTACGTGCTTTGGTTTTTTATTTTATTTATTTTTTATTTTATGCCCATTTGAATATTGGTCAAATCCTAGGTTTGACCAAGATTTAAACAAGTTTAAAACATGAAAATGAAAAGGTAAGCCTGGATCCTTCTTAACTAGTCACTCTAAAATGAAGCTTTAATTTTGGGAGGTTTTTGAAATTTCCATGTTTGAAACCAAAAACCACTTCTCTTCATGCTTGACTTCATAAGACAGAGTTTATGGTTTTAGAGGGGTAGATACATGATTTGTCTTATTTGAATATGTCTAGCTAGACCTTGTTTATCAACTTTTAAATGCTTACTATATATATATGTGACATAAGAAGACTATGTGCTTTTGTTTTTCATTTTTCCGATTTTTTTAATTTTATGCCCATTTAAATCTTGGTCAAATCCTAGGTTTGACAATGATTTAAACAAGTTTCAAATATGAAAATGAAAAGGTAAGCATGGATCCTTCTTAGTCACTCTAAAATGAAGCTTTTGATAGGGTTTTGAAATTTCCATATTTGAAACCCAAAACCACTTCTCTTCATGCTTGACTACATAAGACAAAGTTTAGGGTTAGGGGGTAGATACATGATTTTTCTTGTTTGAATATGTCTAGACCCTTGTTTATCAACTTTAATGCTTACTGTATGACATAAGAAAACTATGTGCTTTGGTTTTTCATTTTTCTGATTTTTTGGAATTTTGATGCACATTTGAATCTTGGTCAAATCCTAGGTTTGACCAAGATTTAAACAAGTATAGAAGATGAAAATGAAAAGGGAAGCCTGTATCCTTCTTAGTCACCCTAAAATGAAGTTTTTGGGAGGTTTTTGAAATTTCCATGTTTGAAACCCAAAACCACTTAATCTTCATGCTTGACTTCGTCATAAGACAGAGTTTAGGGGTTAGGGGGTAGATACATGATTTGTCTAGTTTGAATATGTCTAGACCTTGTTTACCAACTTTAATGCTTACTATATGACATATAAGAAGACTATGTGCGCTTTGGTTTTTCATTTTTTATTTTTTTTATTTTATGCCCATTTGAATCATGGTCAAATCCTAGATTTGACCAAGATTTAAACAAGTTTAAAACATGAAAATGGAAAGGTAAGCCCTGATCCTTCTTAGTCGCTCTAAAATGAAGCTTTTGGGATGATTTTGAAATTTCCATGTTTGAAACCCAAAACCAATTCTCTTCATGCATGCTTGACTTCATAAGACAGAGTTTAGGGTTAGGGGGTTAGATACATTATTTGTCTAGTTTGAATATGTCTAGACTTTGTATATCAACTTGAATATATTATTGTACCATGTCTCCACACAGCCCAAAATGCACATATTTTCAAAAGTTTTCATGCATGAGTACTTGTAACTAGTAAAAATAGAAAGTAAAAATAGGAACCCCATGTATGAAGGATACTAAAAAGAACTCTTTCACATTTTTTTGGTATAGATTATGAGTTTGCTTGGCTTCATACACAAGTGAGTACATGTCATGCAAAAATTAACACGAAATTTAGTTATCATGACCCATTTTTGGCGAGGCATTGTGCATATCGCCTTGAGAAACATCTTTGCGAGCTAGTGTATTAAACGTTTATTCACATATAATGGATTTTTTTACTTTATTAGTGCACACAATGACAGAATCGGCCAAATGTGTATGATTTTTGTGAAGGTGCTAGAAAAACAAGATGCACTACGATGAAGCATGAAAGGAGGCAAGGGGAGGGATAGTGAAGAGGTGGGAGAGACCGAGAGATGAACCGCAAGGTAATTAAAAAATTGGGGCCAAAACGATTCCAACTTCCTAGGCATTGACCAACTTTGCCCCTCTTAACCCAACGTGGCAGTGAACCCGTATAAGCAACAACTTCCTCTTACTCCGCTTCTCCGAAATGGTAAGAGAACCTCTCCAGCTTAAGTGACCAATCGACATAGCTATGGCCTTCCGACTTGGCTCTGGTCGCCGCGCGCGTAGTCCTACCACCGACGAGGAAGCGGAGAATCAGCGCCGCCTTCGCTTCGTCCATCGCGCACCAAGGCATAACCCGCCCGCTCTGCACTGGCCGGTTGTTCAGCCCGCGGCGGCGGCGCTGGCCGTGGAGCCCCTCGCCAGCCGCTTCCCGTGCGGGCCGATGGATGCAGAGGCAGGGATCTCCCACGCAACCCCGCATGCGACGCCCGCTCGGCCCTGGCCGGCTTTTCCGCCCGCGCATGCCGCATGGTTTTCTTTGCCAGCAGGTGAGATCCCCTTCCCGGCCGGCGCGAACGATGCGGAGGCAGGGAGCTCCCGTGGCCAGCCGCCTAATCCGACCGCACTTCAGGCGGTGCCGGCCGTGGAGCCAGGCCATTCTTTCGAAGCGCATCACGGCGACGCCCTTTGCAGGAGCAACACCGCCAAGGAGCTCGTATATAACGTGATGTTCCCGGCACTCTATAGATGCCGGGATGCTCTGCAAGCTTTCATGCAGGCTAAGAATGCGGCGGCTGCAAATCCCAGGGACGCAGCATTGCAGCGGCGCGCCGATGAGGCTAAGGAGGCGCACGCTTTCCACCAGGCGTGCCTCGACAGGCTTAACATCCAGCACGGCTTCGTGCAACCGCCAAACGCCGCTCCAGCTAAGATCCAAAAATACTCCGGTGAGCATATCACTCCGGAGTAGAACAATTCAATTTCTAGTACTGTAGGAGTACTTTATTAGTGCACAAACCTAGCGAAATTAAAGGTGTGTTCTTTGTGTGTGATGTAAATCTAAAAATTTGAAGGTTATAGCAAAAACATTTCTTCACAAATATTCGATGTGTTTGCTTGGCCTTATCTATATATCCGGTGAGCATATATGGATGCCAAATCCTTTACAAACTTAGGGCTCCTTTGATTCATAGGAATATGAAGAGTGTAGGAATAGGAAAGGTGTAGGATTGGAATGTCATGCCAAGTTGAATCCTATAGGAATATGGTGTGTCTTTGATTGTAGCAAAGGAATTTTTCCATGAGGTATGAGCTAATGCTTTTTTCCTATATAGGATTTGTACTACAAGATTCCTGTAGGAATAATTCCTATAGGATATGTTCCTATGAATCAAATGACTTGTATAGAAATTTTCCTATAGGATCCAATTCCTACATAATTCCTATATCAATCCTATGAATCAAAGGAGCCCTTATATTTTTTAAGAGATCGATGTGCATGCATCTATCTCGCCATGGTAAATTAATGAAACAAGTTGCATATTTGCCAGAATTCCAAACTTCGTGAGCAGTATAGAGATCGAGACCTTAATTAATTATTATGGGTAGGATGCATGCATGCATGGCCATTTTCTAGGGTTTTAAAGGATACTAGAGCTTTTCTAGGTTAATTTGCAACTATATGTATATTTGTTTTCTAGTTCTGGGCTGATCATTAAACTCAACATTGAGTTGTAGATTATGTGAAATTAGTACATGCCATAAAATATAGTAATTTTTTATGTACCCTACGAGGCAGTACGTGTGGTGTACCCTTAATTATTAATTGGTAGACATGTACCGTTGGCATGTTTGAAGAAAATTTGAATTTGGAAGAAGTTTTTTAAGTAAAATTAACGCAAGCACAAAATCATGTGTGATGGTGAAATTTCTAGAACAAATTAATACAAACCTAGTAATATGAGTTTGTTTGGCTTTCTGCCCACAAGTGAGTATTGTGCGCATGTACTTTGATGCAAAATCCCGCCATACAAAACTTTTTAGTTATCATATGACCTCAAGTTTGGAAGAGATCGTATTTTAAGCAACTTCACAAACAAGAGATTCTAACAATTATATGCATGCATGAAAGAATGATTTCCCTTTTTTATTACTCTACAAAAATGGCTAGATGTGTGTTATTTGTGAAGGAGGGCTACCAAATTTTAACAGTTGCACATTATTGTCATAATTCCACCTTTTGGAAGCAGTAGGGTAGACATGCTTTCCGCTTGGTAGGATGTGTTAGTGCCATCAATTTTGTAGATATAGGTTCAAGGATTTGTTCATCTTAATCTGCAACTATATATGGATTTTTAAGCTTTTGCCTAGTAATTAAACTCATAATTGAAATAATGTAGGTTATTTAACTACATACATGCCATAAATTCTGACAGGAAATACTTGGACGTGCCTTGCGAGGGTGGTAACAAACAAGAACACAATGACCAAACTTCAAATGCCAATCCACCCACCAAGCTATACGATTGGCATGTACAATCGATCGACTCCTTCTAATCAAATTTGAATACAATAGAAGAAGTTTAAAAAAAATTCAAAATGAGATCAACTTGTGCATTGAGTCATCCTTTGTTATTTATTTGCTTGTAAAATTAGAAACATAGGCATATGAATGTATTCGAAACACTTCACTTTTCAACGGGGAAGGGACCCGAAGTTCCCAGAAAAACAAAAAAAGATTACAATAGTAGTACTCCTTTGAGAAGGCAGTAGAAGAAGGATCCTCGAAGAGCCAAATGCTTTTATTATCCACAACTGTTCGGCTCTTTTCCTTCTCGTGTAAGCTATCGCGCAATGATTATACTAATGGTCGGATGGTAGTACAACCATTTTCGCAAACTTCTGCGCCCTTCATCATGTCGCATCGTATCCCGGTGTGCAAGCGATCCGCTCGAATGAAATACTCCTAAGTACGTACGGTATTCCCTCCAAAGATACACCACACGGTATTCCCTCCAAAGACGCACCGTCGCCCCGATCTGCTCGAATGAAATACTCCAAAATACTTCTGCGCCCTTCGTCATGTCAGCATCGTATCCCAGTGTGCAAGCAGTCTCCTATGAAATGGAGACGACATTTTGTTGAAAAGTGTCGGTGCATGCTATATACCACACTAGTATGAGAGTTTTTACAGCATTATTCCGATTTCCACAGAATGCATTAAATTTGGACGCGATGCCACACTGACAAGAGTGGTTTAAACAAGGCCATTATTTTTATTATGTTATATTACTACAATACTCCAAGGTAGCACTAGTAGCCTTCGGTTGTACTCACGGTCGCGCTGCCTCATTCGACCAGACTTTATTCTTCTTCTCATATATATATACAAAATACTGTCTGCCGAGGTTCGATGACCGCACCGTCGCCCCTCTCCGCGCCGCCGTCTTGGGCCGCGCCACCATTCTCCCCGCCGAGTTCTCCCCCGTCCCCGACGCACCACCGTCAAGCACCACCGGACCGATCTTCGCAGGTATGTACATCTCCAACCTCCGGCGAGTACAGAGGTTCATCGGTCATTGTGTTCGATATAACCTTAATTTGGGGATTGCAATGTGAGTAACTTACTGGGTTTTCTAGGAAAAGAAAACGGCGTCACTCGATGCCTACACTGCGTCGGCGGATACATGGAAAGCGGAGACGGATGCTCTGCATGCATCGGCGGAGACATGTAAAGCGGATGCGGATGCGGATGCGGAGGCAAAGGCGAAGGCGGTGGCTAGGACGGGCCCGGGCGCTGTGGCGCTGGCAAATGCTCATATCGAAGCTGCATTTTGTTGGAAAGTCTTGGCGCGTGCTTCGAGAGTTTTGGCGGCGCAGCCGAGAGAACCGTCGGAGGCTTCGAAGCTGGCTGCTTTGAACGCGTCGAGAGCTTGGATGGTGACTTCATCTAAGGCGGCGCTTGTTGCATATGATCGTGACTCGTCAACCCCTTTGTAAGTTCTACCTTCCCCAACTGCAATGAGGTTAGATCTGGTGGATTGGGTTTTTTGCCCAAACCAGACGTGATGATGCATTGAGATGTTTTTGTATTTTTGATGATGCATTCTGCTTCTTTTGTAATTTGGGTGATTCATTATGCTTTTTAGGTAGTAATTTTTCTGATGCACTCACCTCTTCAGGAATTTTTCATGGTTTTTTTTGTTTCTTTTTCTGTCAACCTAGCTAATGCTCTCTGCTGTTTAGCCAGAAGTTGGATGATGCATTGTACTGTTTACATATATTTTACTCTGATGATGCATTTTGCTCTTTTAGCCTTTTAGGTAATTTTTCTGATTCCTTGAACAGTGTGGGAAATTTCGATGAAGAATTTTGCTGTCAACTTAGATGATGTATTGTGCTGTTTACATTTTATTACCTATATCAAAGCTAACCCCATCTGATGTTACCACAGCGTTTTGGGTCCTGTAGAGGTCTCTTTTTCCTCCAATCGTGTTGACACGTTAGCAATTATTACTGTATATGCGAGATTGCCTTCCGTTGGTGCGTCCTATTTTTGTGGTTTTTTTTTTGCAAATTAAGGGCTTCATTGATTATGCAACAGGATTACAATTGCATTGTCCTGTTTACAATATTTTGATTTTGCTGATGCATTGTGCTGTTCACATTATTTTGATTTTGCTGATGCATTGTCCTGTTTACATTATTTTGATTTTGCTGATGCATTGTGCTGTTTACACTATTTTGATTTTGCTGATGCACCGTGCAGTTTAGGAAACTTTGATGATGAATTAGATGATGCATTTTGCTGCTTAGTCAAATTAGATGTTGCATTTTGTTTTGAAAAATAGATGATGCAGTGTGCTGTTTACATAATTTTGACGATGCATCGTGCGATTTGCATAATCCTACCAGCTTCAATCGAAGGACACCCACAACAATCAACGATCTGCCTGGTGACGAGGGATCACCTCGGCAATGCCTACGTATTGTAGACTAGGGTTTCGGGAAAGAGCGACGATGGAGATTCCGGGGACGAGATTAGGCACACGACGTACCCAGCTTCGGGTCCCCTCGGTGGAGGATCCCTACGTGCTGCTAGCAATCCAGTATATGATCATAGATGTGTTTACAGGGTGCCGCCGTAGGCGGAGCTATGTTGTCTATATTCTGTCTATATGTTGACCTCTTTCTTTCGGGTGCCTTGGCTAGCTTTATATATGCAACCAGCCTAGGGTTTTACAAGAGTCCCAGTCGACTACTTCTTCAGGTTGCCTTGTTGGGCCTTCTCCATATTGGGTCTTCTCCATATTGGGCCGAGCCAGGTATACTAATAATGGGTACCTGAAGGGTATGCCCATGTCAGTAGCCCCCGAGTTTATAGGGAAGTCGAAGACTTGCGTAGAAACTCCAAGCATAACCATCTCCGGAGTTGAAGAAAATACAAGGCGAGGTCCATGTCGTAGATCATATGTAGCGTAGATGATGTCGACGATTCTTGAAATTATCGGGTGCGCGGCAGCGCTCCCGATGGGAGTAGCCCCCGAGTCTATGGGCAAGTGCTTGCACTTGGGCATAGACTCAAGTTGTACTACTCGATGAAGAACTTAACTATATTTCTGGAGGACTCGATGAAATCCATGTGCTCCCGATGGGAGTAGGCTCCACTCGAGTCGTAGAATCGAGTTGAGTCTGCAAACCTTGATTGTCATAGATGCTGTCGAAGTTATTTTCTATCGGGTGCGCGACCAGCGCTCCCGATGGGAGTAGCCCCCGAGGCTACAGCCAAGTGTTTGCACTTGGGTGTAGGCTCAACTTGCTTTTAATCGACACCACAATTTTTCTTCTTTCTTTTATCTTATCAAGAGGGTGAACAATACTCTTGATAAGAGTAGCCCCCGAGCCTATGAGCAGGTGCTTGCACCTAGGCATAGGCTCGAGTTGTACTACTCAATAAACAACTTGGCACAGCCCCTCTTTTTTATCGACTCCAGGTCTTTGCTATTTTTATTTGACATCCATATCTATATTGTACAGGGATAATGGTAATTGGGGCTAGTTCATCTGACGGATCAGGTACTAGTTAACTGCTCTAGTGGCAATCCGCAAAAACCTACTTCAAGATCACGTCCCTGGACATGATCTCGGGATACTGGTGTTAACTCGACAGGTGCCGCTTAAGGTCTTACCATTCTGTCGAGTCCCAGTCATATTTTATCGGGTACCTAACGCGTCCGTTAGGATTTTTCTTCGTATCTGTTGATACGGATAAAAGTAGCAGAGCGCAGTCTTCGGCGATGCCACGCCCAGCAGAACGGATCTGGGGTTTTACCTTCGCAAATTTGCGCCATTCAGAAATTGATCGCAACTTTGGCGTTCTGAGAATATATTGTCGAGTGCCTTGTTCGGCTGATGCAATGACCCATTTTGCGGGTTCTTCTATATTTTTCTCTCGGGCTTGATGAGACAGCCGAATATATTGGTTCTTCTATATTGTCGTCAGGCACATCGCCGATGCTCTTGCTCAGAACAAATGACGAGTCAATGGACCCGAAGATTTGTCCATCCTCTTTTTTTTTTTCTCCCTTTTTTTCTACTTTTTTTTTTTTTTTTGGTTTCTCCTTGATGATAATTTCGTCGAGTTCCTCCCTCAGGAAAATTTCTTCGGGTTCTCCTTGAGGACAATTCTTCGGGTCCTCTTTGAGGACAATTCTTCGGGTTCCTCCTTCAGGAAAATTTCTTCGGGTCCTATTTGAGGACAATTCTTCGGCACCTCCTTGAGGATAATTCTTCGGCACCTCCCTGAGTATAATTCTTCGGCACCTCCTTGAGGATAATTCTTCGGCAACTCCTTGAAGATAATTCTTCGGGACCTCCTTAAGGATAATTCTTCGGCACCTCCTTGAGGATAATTCTTCGGTACCTCCTTGAGTATAATTCTTCGGCACCTCCTTGAGTATAATTCTTCGGCAACTCCTTGAAGATAATTCTTCGGCAACTCCTTGAAGATAATTCTTCAGGTCCTCCTTGAATAAAATTTCATTGGGTTCTCTTTTGAAGAAAATTTCGTCGGGTTCTCTCACAATTTTATCGGGTTCCTCCCTGAAGAAGATTTCGTCGGGTGCTATTTTGATTTCGTCGGGTTCCTCCCTGAAGAAGATTTTGTCGGGTGCTCTTTTGATTTCGTCGGGTTCCTCCCTGAAGAAGATTTTGTCGGGTTCTCTCTTGAAGAAAATTTCGTCGGGTGCTCTTTTATATACTTTGAAATTTGCTATCTCCTGCACAAATAAACAAACTTTTTCTATCTTTTCCTTGACTCTCTTTTTCGCATGCGGTGTTAGATGCTCGGATTTGATGATATGTAAAGTGAATATATGCCGTGCAGCCCCCGAGCGTCGGGTGCGGCAAAAGTAAATGATAATCAACTTTGTGCAAAAATAAAAGAACACTTAGCTTTTTGGACACGACGAAGTCGATGCATGATGAAGTCTTCGAGTGTAGATAAGAAATCTAGCCAAAGTAGAAACCATAAAATAATGAAAGTAGATGTCGCCAAATTATTGATTGAGAAATAGCCGAACCCCCGAGCGTTGCTGAGGTGATGTCATGATTGTTGTCGAGACGACGTGTCACAATTATTACTCGGCGAAGTCGTTGTCGAGCCCCGAGTATTATCCGTGTCGCCGAAAGAAAGCCATTAAGGATGAAATACCGAAGATGAATCCGAGATGAAGTACTTGAGATGAATTCATATTAAAGATTACACCACCAAATATATAGTATGTATTGAAGATAAATCCGTCGATATCATAGAGGATGAATCCATTGACCCGAAGAATCCAGTAATAACCATAGAAGATGAATCCATTGACCCGGAAAAGCATCGGGTATTATTTATAAGAGTGAACCAATAATAACCCGAAGAAGATAAATCCAGTAAGCCGGAGAAAATAAATCCACTGTGCCGAAGAAGATAAATCCACTAAGTCGAAGAAAATAATTCCACTGAGCCGAAGAAGATACATCCAGAGCCGAAGAAAAGAAATTCCCCAAGTAACCGAGTATATTTGTGGTAATGAAGTAATGGCGTAGCCCCCAGTGTTTGGGTGAATTTGTTGTAATAATGTAATGGCGCAGCCCCCGGGCTGGTGTGGCGAAAGTAATAATTAACTCTCGAAAGAGGAACACTCAGCTTTTCTATCGGGTGCGGCGGAGTCGACGTGGAAGTAGGTCGTGCCTTAGACGTAGTCTGTAGTCGTGCGGCGTCTGGCCGGAAGTAGTAGATGTGGCAGACATAGTTGATGAAAAAGATGCAACCGAAGTGGCGGATCCGTGGCAGGTGAGCACCTGACTGTGTTGAATCCGTGATAGGCGACTGTGCGCGGTCCGATCTGCAATTATATTACGACGCAAAAAAAACTGCGCGCAAATAATAGTACTAGCCGAAAGAAAATTGGCAAAATAAATTTTGCATTATTGGAAATATAGCACCTGATTTTTGTATCTGATGGCGAAATCGGATTTTGTTCGGTTGGCAGCCGAATCGCTATTCTTGGTACCCATGTCTTTGTGCCTTTTTTTTTTCTTGGGTCTTGATCCACGCGAGGTACTTTTTTCTTAGACCATGGGAATAGCAAAAACAGATCGGCCTTCTGCTCCTCCGTGTGTTTCTTTTCTTGTTCCTCCAGAACCTTAGTATTCATCCATTGAAAACGTCCCAACAAGCTGCGTACCAATCAGACCTGCATCTTCTTCACGATGGACATCTTGTCCCGCAGCAGCGCCCCTGCCAGCTCTGCGTCGGCTGCGCACCACGCCTTCTGAGCACAGCGATTTCCTTTTCGCGGCCGATGTATTTTTTTTTTTTTTTTTGCCTTGGAATCTTTCACCTGCCAGCCTTCTTTTTGTCGCGAACGGACATAGCTCCAGAGATGATTGCATCTTCATCAAACGCGTGAGTGTCTAGCAGCTTCTCGACTGTGCTGTCGGAAACAATTTTTCCATCCAAGCACGCGGTGCAGCCGCTGTCGACTTCTGTCTAGATCCAAAGCGAAAAAAATCCCGCCGGCTGGCTGACGAACTTGATAATTTTCTTCCCACATGCGATCTGAACTTTATTGATGATGAACTCGATAGATCCCGCCCGGATGACAAAATCCAGCGTCGCGATTCCCATAGACGGCGCCAATTGACGAGGGATCACCTCGGCAATGCCTACGTATTGTAGACTAGGGTTTCGGGAAAGAGCGACGATGGAGATTCCGGGGACGAGATTAGGCACACGACGTACCCAGCTTCGGGTCCCCTCGGTGGAGGATCCCTATGTGCTGCTAGCAATCCAGTATATGATCATAGATGTGTTTACAGGGTGCCGCCGTAGGCGGAGCTATGTTGTCTATATTCTGTCTATATGTTGACCTCTTTCTTTCGGGTGCCCTGGCTAGCTTTATATATGCAACCAGCCTAGGGTTTTACAAGAGTCCTAGTCGACTACTTCTTCAGGTTGCCTTGTTGGGCCTTCTCCATATTGGGTCTTCTCCATATTGGGCCGAGCCAGGTATACTAATAATGGGTACCCGAAGGGTATGCCCATGTCACCTGGAGATGTAGTCTCTCAGATTCTTGTCAGGCTTCCTCCCCATCCAACCTGCTTACTAGCTGCATCAGGCACCAAGAAAGCATGGAGGCAATGTATGGGAAGCAATTATTTCAGAAAGCTAACTGTGTCACACAACGGAGGAAACCCGTTGCTAGGGTTTTTCACCAACAACTCCGAGGACAATCGATTCATCACAGAGCATGATCTTCACCCGGCCATCTTGAAGATGCTGGCAATCCCGTCTCAGGTGAACGGTCCCAAAATCTATGTCCTGGGATGCCGCGATGGTATGGTGCTACTCCATTCTAATGTATCCAGTGGGTATATATCAGTCTGGGATCCAATTAGGCAAGTTCTCACAGCGATACCAGAACCACCATTGTGGCGCAATCACACAATTGAAAGCAGCGGCTCAATTCTCTGTTCGAGAAACAACTCTGAACCGTTTACACATTGTGGCAAGTTCTCGGTTGTTTGGATAACAACTAAAGGTTACGATGCACATGCTCATATCTACTCACCAGATTCAAAAGAATGGGAGTTTCTAGCTCGATCAACTCCGATGCTGTCAGAGATTGACCGTAGACCTAAGGCAACTCTCATAGGGGGTATTTTGGACGGGCCAACGAAGTCTAGATATATCATTGAGCTTGACCATGCAAAGAAGGCTCTGAAATATATTCAGTGCCCTCATGAGACGCATGATATATTCATGCTTAACATTCACATCTTCAAGGGACATAATGGAGATGTTGCCCTTGCTGTTATAAGAGATTTCACCCTACAAACATGGGCCAGTACAAGATCATCAACAGGCGATCACGAGTCATGGACATGTCATATAAATTTTGAATTGGATACTTTTTTTGGCCTTGACACATTATTTCCATACAATTGGAAACATGCAGTAAGGTTACTCTGCGTATTTGAGGACAAAAATGAGCTGGTTGTACGGGCAAAGGAGGGAGTATTCCAATTAGATATGAGCAACTCGGCAAGTGGAGAAAGTACAATTCTGCTAGACGTTGGTGCACTTTACATCCCTACTCGGTTAGACCGGGTTAGTCATTCATATGTAACCTTTGCATTCATTTACATATGACTTTTGCTGATCAATTTGTTCATTTCCTGACAAGAATCGACCTGATCCAGTGCAACATCAAGGACACGAAAAAGAACGCAGCTGTCAGAACCCATCTAATTCAAAGTTCAACATCCATAAGAGAAAAGGAAGTCGCATATGAAGGAGCAAGGCTTGTTTGGGCAAGAAGTGATAGCCCAGCTTTTGTTTGGTCTCGATGTCTTTTAGTTTTCGTTACGGTGGAAATGTCGCTGCACCATTTGTTTGTACTGCAGCTCCATAGTGCTAGCTGCTAGTACATTGGCGCTGTCCTACGTCCGCTTGTTTTGGGACATAAATATGCCACGAAACCTTTGTTTTATGTGATCAAACGGTCATCTCGCATGTATATGTTCGGGTTCTGATGAAACCTTTTTTGTGATCTGTACATATATTTGAGTCAGTCTGTGTTTTGTTTTATGATGGGCAGGAGTATTTGTTTTACTACACCATTGTTTATCCGAATTGTATTACTCACTCTATTCAAAAAGTTAGTGGCTCACCTTTTTCCTTCAAGATACGGATGTATCTACACACTAAAAACATATATAGATGAAACCATCTTCAGACAAAGTTTAGTCACTTATGTATGGACGGGGGTAATATTATTTATGTTGTGCTCCCAAACAAGCAGACATCGGACAGCGCCTGTTTAAAGTTCATATGTGTAATCTTATCCCCTTTGGAAGTTAAGAATTAAACTCTACTAGTACAACCGTGGTGGTCTTGTGATGTAGTACTCTTTAGATGCATTTGTGATGTAGTAGTACAAGACTTTTTTTGAACTGGTATAGTACTATCTAAGAAGAGTACTCCCTCCGATTCACATTCATTTTACACCAAGAAATATGGAGAGCGAGGGAGTAAATTAAACATGGCATCTCGTGCATGAAGCTTGACAGATCGATCAGGTTGGCTAGAATGGCAATACAATGCTCCTCATTAGGCAAATGCATGCCATGTACGATAGTATACATCCAGTAAAGAAGTCTATACTGACATAAAAAAGACTACATTGGGGATGAGAGTCAATTGGGGAATCTACAATACATAAAATCTTGCTCGTATCTGATTTTGGCTAAGAGGGTTTTACTCACATTACACGTGCCACTTTCCTTGTCTGCAAAACAAGTTCCAATAAAGGAAGAGGAAAGAAGAGGACATTGTGGGCGAGATTGAACACCTTTTTACGTGTTAAGCTGAGGCCTTGTTTAGCTGAGGATTTCGACTTAGGCCTAATAGCTCAGCACACCCAGAAATAAATTTCCTTGCGCGCACCACTGTCAGCAAAAATAACAAAATTAGCACGCAAGATTAAGAACGAAGTGAATTTAAGTAACTTGGTTAGCTTTTCAAGCAATATATTCAGAGAAAGAGCACACATGTCCGGCTAGAAATAATCGTAAGAGAAGAACAATAAATCTAAGACATCCCACTTCATATGCAGAAGGGACGCGACAGCGCATGGATTCATACCTTGAGTCGACTCTGGCTCGTAGAAGGGCGGTCGCGCCTCGAGGATGCCGGCGACGTCTCCACCTCGATCTCACATGTGACTGCTTCTCGGTGGGCGGTGCGCCACGCCATGTAGAAGATCTATCAAAAGAGGAGAGCCCGATGACGCTACCGACGCCTCAACCTTGATAGCACCGGCTTGTTGCTCCGCACCGAGATGCGCCACGTGCAAGATTTAGCGGATGCGCCAATTTTAGAGATATGTCATGATCGTTGTAACAAATTTCAACATCATGATGATTTGATCCTGCACTCAGCCTTGAACATAAGTACTAGTACAGTCTCACAATTTTTTTTATCATTATACTTTGTGAGATTTAGCGGATGCGCCAAATTCAGAGATAGATCATGATCATGGTAACACAATTTTCAATGTAATGATGATTTGATGTTGCACTAGACCTTGAACATAAGTACTAGTACGGTCTCACAATTTTGTATCATTATACTTTGCAAGTTTTAGCGGATGCGCCCATTTTCAGAGGATCATGGTAACAAATTTTCAACGTGATGATGATTTGATGTTGCACTCGACCTTGAACAGAAGTACTACTACTGTCTTACAATTTCTTTATCATTATACTTTGCAAGATTTAGCAGATGCGCCAAATTCAGAGATAGATCATGATCATGGTAACAAATTTTCAACGCGATGATGATTTGATGTTGCACTCGAACTTGAACAGAAGTACTAGTACAGTCTCACAATTTTTTTATCATTATACTTTGCGAGATTTAGCGGATGCGCCAAATTCAGAGATAGATCGTGATCATGGTAACACACTTTTCAATGTAATGATGATTTGATGTTGCACTCGACCTTGAACATAAGTACTAGTACGGTCTCACAATTTTGTATCATTATACTTTGCAAGTTTTAGCGGATGCGCCCATTTTCAGAGGTAGATCATGATCATGGTAACAAATTTTCAACGTGATGATGATTTGATGTTGCACTCGAACTTGAACAGAAGTACTAGTATGGTCTCACAATTTTTATTATCATTATACTTTGAAAGATATAGCGGATGCGCCAATTTCAGAGATAGATCATGATCATGGTAACAAATTTTCAACGTGATGGTGATTTGATGTTGCACTCGGCCTAGAATAGAAGTACTAGTACGGTCTCACATTTTTTTTTATCATTATACTTTGCAAGATATAGCGGATACGCTAATTTCAGAGATAGATCATGACCATGGTAGTGACCAATATTCAAGGTGACGATGATTTGATTTTGCACTCGGCCTTGAACAGAGGTACTAGTACGGTCTCACAATTTTTTATCATTATACTTGGACCTTAGCGAAATTCAAAATCTCATAGCGGCAAAACTTCCCGCCTACAAAATACAAAAAATTCACACGCTTCCAAATTCCCATTCTACCCCTGTGGAGATGACACAAAGTCGGTTGGTGGGGAGTCTGCCCGTCATTTTTTGGATCACCACCTCCCTAGCCCGGAAACCCTCCCAAAAAAATTCATTTCCCTCGAGACCACCCACCGGAACTTCCCAAGTCCCTCTCTCCCACCTCCACGACCACCGCACCGGAACATCCCCGCCGGACTTCCCCGGCCTACCCGAGCCCTCGCGATCCTCGTCATCCGGCTGCCCGCCGAGCCGCTTCATCGACGCCGTCATCAACCGGATCGGATCATCCCCGCCAAACCTCGAAACCATATGCTCATCTAGCAGTCTACCGCAAGCCGCTTCAGCTGCGGTATCGTCCACCCCACCGGAGCCGCTTCGCCGGATCCGTCGTCCACCGCATCGGATCTTGCTCACCGACACCGCTGTGCACGAACCGGATCTGCTTCACCGGCGCCGTGCATGATCTAAACTCTTCTACTGTCGCTTTTCTATTGCTTGCTGCAAGTTCTTGTTTAATCTTGGGGGAACTGTTTGTGCTAACGACGCGCCGTTACGTTTTTGCGAGATGAGATGAGTAATCATGAAGTGTAATGGTCGTCTCTACAACCCCAACAAGCACAAGTAGCGTACTTCATCACCGGATCTATCAACCCCGGGAAGATCTGCTTTGTGACTCCCACAGTGCTTCTCCTAATGTAAGTCCCTTGTTTTAGCGCCATGTTACGGGTTCGGATGCTTGTTTGTCCGAAGCTCTTTTAGTTCATTCCTAGCTATGACCGTAACACGTTGCTATTTTCTACTTCATTGCTAACTTTAAGCGATTGAACATTTTGGTTTGCATTCCCTGCTCGTAGATGTAGCCATCATAACTTCTATCTTGCTTGTGATCGTTGTTACAAAAATTATAGGTATTATAGTAACATCCTGCTATTATTTAGTTCATGGCCAATTTTAAGTAATTGCACATGTTGGTTCGCATTCCCCGCTCTATAGCTTTTGGCATCGTAACTTCTATATTTGGTTTACATTCCCCGCTTCTGTAGATCTAGCCATCATAACTTTATCTTGCTCGATCGTTGTTACAAAAATTATGGCCTGCTACTATGTTGTTTGTGCCAATTTTTTACTCCATGAACATGTTGGCTTGCATTCCCCGTACTACGGGTGATGCCATTGTTTTGTATCTAGTTCATTGTAAGCTAACAAAGTAAGGACTTAGTTTGGCATGCTATCACTACGCTTATCTAGCCCGTAGTACAAATAAACTTGTCATACTACTAGATAATAATTTTGCGTGCCATCTTGTTCTTCAAAAGCTGCATTATTGACTTGTTTCTCGACTTGGCATGACGCTCACATATGGAAAGCTGAACATATTGGTTTGCATTCCCTCTTATACAAGTTCACAGGTGATCCCACTATATTCTGTAGCTGGTCCATCCTAAGCTCCAGCATTAACTATCCTCTATGTGTTGCTCATTACAAGTTTATATCCCGAAACATCTTGATTTGCGTCCCCTTCACTATAAGTTCAGGAGTATTATTTAGTTCACGGCCAAAATGAAGTAATTGCACTTGGCACATGTTGGTTCACATTCCCTCCTCTTTAGCTTTTGCCATCGTAACTTCTATTTTTGGTTTACATTCCCTGCTCGTAGATGTAGCCATCATAACTTCATCTTGCCCGATCGTTGTTACAAAATTTATAGCCTGCTACTATGTTGTTCATGCCAATTTTGTACTCCCCGAACATGTTGGTTTGCATGGGACTCGACGTAGTAAGTCTCATTTGTTTCATTCTAACATGCTCTGTTATATTGGCTGTTGGTATGCGGCATGCACTCTTTTGCTTATTGTGCGCATTACAATGATCTTGTTATAACGACGAAATGATGAGTTCCAAATTCTTTGGCAAACAATATTGTAGTGTCTTTGCCTTTCCATTGTTGCTGTCTTAACTTGTAATGTCTTTGTTTCAGATATAGGTCTGCATGGACAACTTAAAAGATTTTGGGATCCCTTCATTGTATTGCTAGGTTTAATTACCATTCAATTTCTCTGGGTTACGTAATATTTTTCAATGCCTTGCGGTGATGTAATATTTAGTTAGTTTTTATAGTTCTTTCGCGCATTTTTTCTTTGGTGCTTGTGGTAAGTGAGGCTATCGGACGTAAATCAATGCTGCGTAAATATTCTCGTAGCTAAATCACGAATTCCCATCCCTTAAACGGCCCAATTAAGCGAAATCACATATGTGCCGCCCGCAAAATCCTAAAGCGCCTATTACGCCGGCATATAAACAAGAACTAAACGGGCTGGCCCACTTACTTATTGGGCCAGCCCACTTGATTCTTGTGGACCCCACACTTTTATTGGGCCGCCCACTTGCTTTAAGGTGGACCCCACCCACTACTGGGCCGGCCCACTAACTAGTTGGGCCAGCCCAATTGCTTTTGTGGTGGCCCCCACATACTAAATGGGCCGGCCCTTTAAGACGAAAGTGGGACCCACATGTCTTTTTGGACCGCCCACTATCTTGTTGGGCCGAACCACTTGCTATATGGTGGACCCCACATACTAAATGGGCCGGCCCTTTAACAGGAAAGTGGGACCCACCTGTGTTTTTGGCCCGGCCCACTAGCATGTTGGGCCGGCCCACTGGCTATATGGTGGACCCCACATTCTAAATGGGCCGCCCTTTAACAGAAAGTGGGACCCACGGTGTTTTGGCCCGGCCCACTATCTTGTTGGGCCGGCCCACTTGCTATATGGTGGACCCCACATACTAAATGGGCGACCTTTAATCGGAAAGTGGGACCCACCTTGTTTTGGCCCGCCCACTATCTTGTTGGGCGGCCCACTTGCTATATGGTGGACCCCACATACTAAATGGGCCGACCCTTCAACCGGAAAGTGGGACCCACCGTGTTTTTGGCCCGCCCACTATCTTGTTGGGCCGGCCCACTTGCTATATGGTGGACCCCACATACTAAATGGGCTGGCCCTTTAACAGGAAAGTGGGACCCACGGGTGCTTTTGGCCCGCCCATCGGCTTGTTGGGCCAGCCCATTTGATCAAATGTGGACCCCACGTACTAAATGGGCGCCGATAGCAGGAAAGTGGGACCCATATGCTTATTAGGCCGGCCCAATAACTTCTTGGGCCGGCCCAGTTGCTTTAATGTGGACCCCACTTTGTAAATGGGCCGGCCCGATAGCAGGAAAGTGGGTCCCACATGTCTTGTGGGCCGGCCCTTTTGCCTGTTGACCGGTCAACGAGTGCATTCGGCTCGGCCCACATGCTTAGTGGGCCGGCCCATTAAAGTTTTGACCAGTCAACCTTAGAGGTTAGGCCCGGCCCACGTAACTAATGGACCAGCCCAGCTATATAGTTGACCGGTCAAACTAAGTCAGCTGGCCCGGCCCGCAAACTTAATGGGCCGGCCCGCTTAAGACGTGGCAGGCCTCGTGTGGGCCTACCATCTACCACGGGGTTTCAGCCGGTTAACGCCGTTAACTGCCAGTTAACGGCGTCTGCCACGTGTCAGTTTGCATGACGTCAGCAGTCAACGGGCTCCCGGAAACACTTGGGCAACGGTCCGATTTTCCGTGGCGGAAGGGCGCCCAAGCGCGATGGACTGAAAAAATCGTCGTAGGACTTTGCCTGACGCAGTTTCCACAACAGAACCCATATCGTCGGGTTAGGCCCATAGGCGACGAAAAATACCCCTTAGCGGACGATTTTGAGACGTTGTCTATCAGAACTTTTCTTGTAGTGATAGTAGCAAGATAATCAAAAGACTTGGCTTGATATAATATAAATGATGAAGATCCCTTAATTCTTCATGATGTAGCCAAGTCTCCAATGCCCTCCAAACAAGCACCTATTGATCAAGTTTTGGATTGTTGGTCCCCAACTAAGTTGGGTCCTAAGAGGTTAGTCACAATAGGCTTGGCAACCCAAATGGTTCTTTTCTTGACACCACTTTGAGCACCAACATATTTGGCAAACACATTGCCACCCTCATCCTTACGAAGAGAATAAACATCATCAATGGAGATAGAGTTGGATGAGGTACCAATAGTGCAAAAAGAGGAGATGTGGCCCTTCTCACGGCATATGTAGCAAGTTCTTTTCTTCTCCTTCTCACTAGATTTCTCCACAATGGGAGCATTGGCTTGATTCTTCTTGGGAAGTGGCATTTCTTCAACTTGAGGTTGAATATGAGTTTGAGCTTGAGGCCGCTTCCCTTTTTGCTTCTTCTTCAAAGGGCAAGATCTAACATGATGCCCTTCAATTTTGCACTTGAAGCAAACAATCTTGGCCGGGTCTTTGACTTGTACTTGGCCCTTCTTGTTGTTGTTGTTGTTGTTGTTGTTGTTGGACTTGTTCTTGTTGTTGGATTTGAATCCAAGTCCACTCTTATCATTGGGGAATTGTTGCACACTTAACATCTTGTCAAGTTTGCATTTCCCTTCATGACTCTTTACCAAGTCATTCTTCAAAGAAGTGACTTGAGCCTTGAGCTCTTTGATTTCCTCTACATGGTTAGTAACAACACAAGTACTAGAGGAAGTAAAACCTTCATTGTTAGAGCAAGAAGGCAAGGAAGATAATTCATCACAAGATTTAGCAATATTATGAGTGGATGAATTACTAGGACTAGCACATGGCAATATAACATTTTGAGTAGTAGTGCTAGTACCCACATGAGGCTCACAAGGTGTTGCCTTAGATATGATAGCCTCATGAGCTAACTTTAGCCTATCATGAGAGGCTAGAAGATCCTCATGGGAGCTAGCAAGCTTTCCATGATTTTCTTCCAATTTCCCATAATTGCTAGTTAGCAAATCAAGTTGAGCCCTTAGCTCAACATTCTCCTTCAAGATAGATGCTTCACAAGAAGTAGAGTTAGTAGCACAAGCATCATCACAAGACATATCAAGAAGAGAGGGTAACATAGCATGCTCTTTTAAATATGAAGCTTGTAGTTACTCATATGACTTGGTGAGGATAGAGTGTTCGCTCTCCAAGGCCTTGTGGGCCTTGTCTAGATCATCTAGATCCTTAACAAGTTTATCAACACCAACTTTGAACTTTTCACTTTTAAGCAATTTTAATTTAGCTTTAGCATGGTCTCTTTCTTTAGTGAGTTTAGCAAATATTTCATTTTGAGACACCTCAAGGGTTTGAAGTTGCTCCTCAAGAGAGGCTACGGTCTCTTGTTCTTCTTCAAGATCATTCTTTAATGATGCTACATCATCGGCATACTCTCGTTCAAGAGCACCCTTTTTATCAATGGTGTTCTCATGCATCCAAATAAGTTTTTGGCTCTCAATAGCGGTAGTCAAGATTTCAAAGAAGTGAGAGCTAGCAATTTTATCTTTGTAAAGAACCTTGAATACACTTTCACCTTTATCGCGTAGAGAGACAACCCAATCCTCTTCTTCATATTCATCCTCATCCTTATCACCACGAGACATATTAGGTTCCATGGTAGGAGGTACCGTGGAACCCTTGGCCATAAGGTATATATGAGGACCGTGAGATAAAGATGAGGAGTTACTTGAGGCTCCTTTCAAGAACTTGTCTTGACCAATAGAATCTTTGGTTTCCTCTACAATGTTAGTCACACAACAACTAGAAGAAATAGAAGCATTTTTATCATGGCCACAAGACAAAGCAAGCATATCATCATTAGATTTATTCAAGCAACTTACACATGATATGCAAGGACTATGAACACAAGCATGTAAATCATTTCTAGTGCTAGATGTGTTTAAGTCCAAAGATGAAGCATTGCAATGAGATAGAGATGAAGAATCATCAATAGTACGCTCAATATCAACATTGCAATTTTCATCACCACTCACCATATCATTACCTTGTGTCTTACCACACTTTGGTGAAGTGGATGAAGATGAGAACTCATCACGGCCGGAAGTGGAAGCAATACAATCATCCTCAATAATATTGGACACATCATATTTGTCTTTAAGCTTTGTCCATAATTCATGAGCGCTCCCAAAAGGCATGATTGAAGAAGTAACTACATTGCTCACAACAATGGAAAACACATGAGAAGCAAGAGCATCGAGACAAGAGTTTTTCTTCTCCTCATAAGATAAATTTTGGGGATCCTTAGGAGAAGAAAACCCCATGTCAAGAAATCGCTCCATGTTCGGGGAAATACCCCGCAAAATATTAAGCACATAAATTTTCCATAGATCATAATTTGAGCCATCAAATATAAACAAGTTATTGTGATCTAATCCCCTAACCGACATCTTTACTCTCAAGGCGGTGAAGCCTAAGAATGAGAGACCTTGCTCTGATACCAATTGAAAGGACACGGATGTCGCCTAGAGGGGGGGGGGGGTGAATAGGCGGTTTAAAACTTTTACGAGATGGGCTTAACAAATGCGAAATAAAACTAGCGTTTACTTTGTCAAGCCCAAAGCCTATATACTATGGTTCACCTATGTGCACCAACAACTTATTCTAAGCAAAGGTTCACCTATGTGCACCAACAACTTAAGCTAAGCAATACAAGCAAGTATGTGATAGCAAGATATATATAACTTCAAGCACGATGGCTATCACAAGGTAAAGTGCATAAGTAAAGAGCTCGGGTATAGAGATAACCGAGGCACGCGGGAGACGATGATTTATCCCGGAGTTCACACTCTTGCGAGTGCTAATCTCCGGTGGAGAGGTGCGGTTGCTTAGTGCTCCCGAACGCCACAAGAGGCTCACCTTGAGGTGTGGTTGCTCGATGCACACCAACGCCACAAAGGCCTCACCCCAAGATGCGGTACTCACACCACACACCGAACGCCACGAAGGCGCCTCACCTAAATCTCCGGTGACCCTCGCCACAAAGGCCTAGGTCACGGTTCCACTAAGGGATTTCCTTCGAGGCGGAAACCGGGCCTTACACAAAGATTGGGGCACACATCCACAACTTAATTGGAGGCTCCCAACAAACCGCCACAAAGGCCTAGAATCCGTCTAGGGTTCCAAGAACCCAAGAGTAACAACTTTCTTGCTTTCACCTCCATGAATCACCGTGGAGAACTCAAACCGATGCTCCAAATGCAATGGCAAGAACACCACAAAGATGCTCAAGTCCTTCTCTCTCAAATTCCAACAAAGCTACAAAAGCTATTGGGGGAATAAGAGAGGAAGAACAAAGGAATTCACAAAGAACACCAAGATCAAGATCTAGAGAGTTCCACTCACAAAGAGATGGATTTGATTGGTAGAAAAGTAGATCTAGATCTCCTCTCTCTTTTCCCTCAAATGGGGGCAAGAATCATGGAGGGATTGAGAGATAGTGCAAGCTTCTCTAGTTCAACAATGGAGGAGAGAGAGAGTGAGAGAAGCTACAGCCCAAGGAGGAAGAAGGGGGATATTTATACCCCCCAAGAAAATCGAGCCGTTGGGCAAAACCAGGGCCGGATAATCCGGCCTAAGTAAGGGCCGGATAATCCGCCCCCCCCCGGATAATCCGGCCTCTGGGTCAAAACCTGGTCAAAATCCGGGCAAATGTCCGGCCCCTATACTGAGCAGCAATTCCTCAGGTCCTTAGCCGATTTCGAGGGGGCCGGATATTTCCGAAATATCCGGCCCGGATAATCCAGCCCGGATATTTCCGAAATATCCGGCCCAAGTAAACTGCAGAAACACCAAAACTAAAACGGGCATAACTTTAGCATCCGGACTCCGATTTTGATGATCTTGGGCTTGTTTTGAAGCTAGGAACAAGCTCTACAAGATCATGCAGGAAACCGTCATAGTCCAACAAGGGAAGATAGAAACAAATAATGAAAGGTTTGACCTATCTAAAAAGACATACCGGTAAAACCTCCAATCTCGAAAATGCAACAAGTTGCCCGTGCAAAAAACATTCTTGATGAACTAGAGCTTGTCATGAGAAAAAGCACAAGCTCTAAATCATCACATGCATAAGATCCAAATGACAACCAAGAAAGATGATGCAAGGATGCAAAGGTTTGAGCTCTCTCCGAACGATACGATCGAGTTACTCACTCGAGAGCCCTCTTGATAGTACGGCAACTAAACTATAAACCGGTCTCCAACCACACTATGAGACCGGTGAGAAAGAAACCCTATCAAGAGCAAACCTTATACTTGCGCATTCCACTTGAGCTCGATGATGACGATCTTGACCTCAACAAGATGGAACGCCTTTCTTGATTGTGCTTGCTTGATGAAGTCTTGCGGATTGCTCCCCCATAATCCACCATGGGAGAGCTTCTTCTTCGGCGCAACTTCACATATCCATGAACACCATATGGATGGCAAGCTTCAAGCATATGAGCTTCTTCTAGATGGCACATCTTGAACTTGCACTTCATTTCTTCATTCTTCATCATATTGATGTCTTGAAGTAACTTGAGGGCTCACTTCATCTTCATCTTCAAGACATACTTGACACTTGATATCCTTCATCAATTTCTTCTTATTGCAACCTTGAAGCCAACAAATGGTTCAAGAATTGCCTATGGACAACTCCTACAAATATAACTCAATGCAAACATTAGTCCATAGGGATTGTCATTAATTACCAAAACCACACATGGGGGCTCCATGCACTTTCAATCTCCCCCATTTTGGTAATTGATGACAATCTCTTTGAGAGGGTTTATATAAGGAATTTAAGTAACAAATAAGTTGAATATATATAGAGCAAACTCCCCCATAATATATGCATGTGTGAATGATCTTGACTTTCAATTGCATATATTGGCATTCAAAGCCTATTGGAGTTTCCTCTAAATATTCAACTATGCAGAGGGAAGCATGGATTACTATTTTTGTGCTAGAGCTTTTCATTTTGAAAACATAGAAACAATTTTGTCAACGGTAGTAATAAATCATATGTGTTATGTATAAGATATCCTATAAGTTGCAAGCCTCATGCATAGAATACTAATAGTGCCCGCACCTTGTCCTAATTAGCTTGGATTAACACGGATTATCATTGCATAACATATGTTTCAACCAAGTGTCACAAAGGGGTACCTCTATGCCGCCTGTACAGAGGTCTAAGGAGAAAGTTCGCATTGGATTTCTCGCTTTTGATTGTTCTCAACTTAGACATCCATACCGGGACAACATAGACAACAAATAATGGACTCCTCTTTTAATGCTTAAGCATTCAACAACAGATAATATTCTCATAAGAGATTGAGGATTTGTGTCCAAACTGAAACTTCCACCATGATTCATGGCTTTAGTTAGCGGCCCAATGTTCTTCTCTAACAATATGCATACTCAAACCATTTGATCATGCAAATCGCCCTTACTTCAGACAAGACGAACATGCATAGCAACTCACATGATATTCAACAAAGGTGTAAAAGTTGATGGCGTCCCCAGGAACATGGTTACCGCTCAACAAGCAACTTATTAAGAAATAAGATACATAAGTACATATTCTTCACCACAATAGTTTTTAAGGCTATTTTACCATGAGCTATGTATTGTAAAGACAAAGAATAGAATTTTAAAGGTAGCACTCAAGTAATTTACTTTGGAATGGCAGAGAAATACCATGTAGTAGGTAGGTATGGTGGACACAAATGGCATAGTTTTTGGCTCAAGGATTTGGATGCACGAGAAGAATTCCCTCTCAATACAAGGCTTAGGCTAGCAAGGTTGTTTGAAGCAAACTCAAGTAAAAAACGGTGCAGCAAGACTCACATATGAACATATTGTAAGCATTATAAGACTTTACATCGTCTCCTTATTGTTCAAATACCTTAACCAGAAAATATCTAGACTCTAGAGACCAATCATGCAAACCAAATTTTAACAAGCTCTATGTAGTTCTTCATTAATAGGTGCAAAGTACATGATGCAAGAGCTTAAACATGATCTATATGAGCACAACAATTGCCAAGTATCAAATTATTCAAGACATTATACCAGTTACCACATGAAGCATTTTCCGTTTCCAGCCATATATCAATGAACGAAGTAGTTCAACCTTCGCAATGAACATTAAGAATAAAGCTAAGAACATATGTGTTCATATGCAACATCAGAGCGTGTCTCTCTCCCACACAAGGAATGCTTGGATCCGATTTTATTCAAACAAAACAAAAATAAAAACAAACAGACGCTCCAAGTAAAGCACATAAGATGTGACTGAATAAAAATATAGTTTCACTAGAGGTGACCTGATAAGTTGTCGATGAAGAAGGGGATGCCCAAGGCATCCCCAAGCTTAGATGCTTGAGTCTTCTTGAAATATGCAGGGATGAACCACGGGGGCATCCCCAAGCTTAGACTTTTCACTCTTCTTGATCATATTGTATCATCCTCCTCTCTTGACCCTTGAAAACTTCCTCCACACCAAACTCGAAACAAGCTCATTAGAGGGTTAGTGCATAATTGAAAATTCATATATTCAGAGGTGACATAATCATTCTTAACACTTCTGGACATTGCACAAAGCTATTGAAAGTCAATGGAACAATGAAATCCATCAAACATAGCAAAACAGGCAATGCGAAATAAAAGGCAGAATCTGTCAAAACAGAACAGTCCGTAAAGACGAATTTTTCTGGGGACCTTAACTTGCTCAGATGAAAATTCTCAAATTGAATGAAAGTTGCGTACATATATGAGGATCACGCACGTAAATTGGCAGATTTTTCTGAGTTACCTACAGAGAATTCTACTCAAATTCGTGACAGTAAGAAATCTGTTTCTGCGCAGTAATCCAAATCTAGTATCAACATTACTATCAAAGACTTTACTTGGCACAACAATGCAATAAAATAAAGATAAGGAGAGGTTGCTACAGTAGTAACAACTTCCAAGACTCAAATATAAAACAAAAGTGCAGAAGTAAAATAATGGGTTGTCTCCCATAAGCGCTTTTCTTTAACGCCTTTCAGCTAGGCGCATAAAGTGTGAATCAAGTAACATCAAGAGATGAAGCATCAACATCATAATTTTCCTTACAAACACAACTTGTTGCATAGGGTACCTTAGATGCTCCATTATCTAAATTTCCCATAGTGGTACTAAGGGTTTTATCAGCTTTAGGCTTATAATAATTCTTTGGCTTAGGCACCTTAGAGACATACATGAATTTTTGCTCCTTGCCCACGTAAGCTTTCTCTTAAATTTAAGAGAAGAAAAAGTCGAACCCAATGTTCCCATAGCTTCTTCAAGTTTACCAATCCTATGGGTTTGATTATCATGAATAGCACAAGTTTCTAAAATAGCAATTCTTTCATTAATTCCTCCTAGGGATTTATCAAGTTTATCAGTATTGTCAAGTAATATTCCCAGTTTAGTATCAACACTTGGAAGATTTTTCTTATGGCTTCCAACTTTTTCATGACATCCTCAAGAGAGATTTCAATTTTAGTTTCATTAATAGGTGGTATTCCAACTAGGCTCTCAATGATGCAACTAGCTTCTAAAGCAGGAGTACCTAGGAAATTACCCCCCGAAAGAGTATCAAGAACATACATATTCCAGCTAGATATACCAACATAAAAGTTCCTAAGTAGGATAATAGTGGAGTGTTTCTTAGTGCACCTATGATGAGCATCACTAATTCTATACCAAGCATCTTTAAAGCTTTCTCCACCTTGTTGCTTAAACGAACGAACTTCAACTTCATGATTACTCATTTTTAGCAGTAGTAAATAAAGCAAACTAAATAAAGTAAATGCAAGTAACTAATTTTTTTTGTGTTTTTAATATAGAGAACGCAACAAGACAGTAAATAAAGTAAAGCTAGCAACTAATTTTTGTGTGTTTTTGATATAAGAGCAAACAAAGCAGTAAATAAAGTAAAGTAAAGCAAGACAAAAATAAAGTAAATAGATTGGAAGTAGGAGACTCCCCTTGCAGCGTGTCTTGATCTCCCCGGCAACGGCGCCAGAAAAAGTGCTTGATTCGTGCAGTTAACACACGTCCGTTGGGAACCCCAACAGGAAGGTGTGATGCGTATAGTAGCAAATTTTCCCTCAGTAAGAAACCAAGGTTATCGAACCAGTAGGAGTCAACGAACACGTGAAGGTTGTTGGTGACGGAGTGTAGTGCGGCGCAACACCAGGGATTCCGGCGCCAACGTGAAATCTGCACAACACAATCAAAGTACTTGCCCCAACGTAACAGTGAGGTTGTCAATCTCACCGGCTTGCTGAAAACAAAGGATTAGATGTATAGTGTGGATGATGATGTTTGTTTGCGAAGAACAGTAAATAACAATTGCAGTAGATTGTATTTCAGATGTAAAGAATGGACCGGGGTCCACAGTTCACTAGTGGTGTCTCTCCCATAAGATAAATAGCATGTTGTGTGAACAAATTACAGTTGGACAATTGACAAATAAAGAAGGCATAACAATGCACATACATATATCATGATGAGTACTATGAGATTTAATCAGGGCATTACGACAAAGTACATAGACCGCTATCCAGCATGCATCTATGCCTAAAAAGTCCACTTTCAGGTTATCATCCGAACCCCTTCCGGTATTAAGTTGCAAACAACAGACAATTGCATTAAGTATGGTGCGTAATGTAATCAACACAAATATCCTTAGACAAAGCATCGATGTTTTATCCCTAGTGGCAACAGCACATCCACAACCTTAGAACTTTCTGTCACTGTCCAGATTCAATGGAGGCATGAACCCACTATCGAGCATAAATACTCTCTCTTGGAGTTACAAGTATCAACTTGGCCAGAGCCTCTACTAGCAACGGAGAGCATGCAAGAACATAAACAACATATATGATAGATTGATAATCAACTTGACATAGTATTCAATATTCATCGGATCCCAACAAACACAACATGTAGCATTACAAATAGATGATCTTGATCATGATAGGCAACTCACAAGATCTAACATGATAGCACAATGAGGAGAAGACAACCATCTAGCTACTGCTATGGACCCATAGTCCAGGGATGAACTACTCACACATCGATCCGGAGGCGATCATGGCGATGAAGAGACCTCCGGGAGATGATTCCCCTCTCCGACAGGGTGCCGGAGGCGATCTCCTGAATCCCCCGAGATGGGGGTGGCGGCGGCGGCGTCTCTGGAAGGTTTTCCGTATCGTGGCTCTCGGTACTGGGGGTTTCGCGACGAAGGCTTTAAGTAGGCGGAAGGGTGGGTTTAGGGGCGACACGAGGGCCCCACACGCCAGGGCCGCGCGGCCAAGACCTGGGCCGCGCCGCCCTGTTGTGTCGGCGCCTCGTCGCCCCACTTCGTTTCCCTTTCGGTCTTCTGAAAGCTTCGTGGAAAAATAAGACCCTGGGCATTGATTTCGTCCAATTCCGAGAATATTTCCTTTGTAGGATTTCTGAAACAAAAAACAGCAGAAAACAACAACTGGCTCTTCGGCATCTCGTCAATAGGTTAGTGCCGGAAAATGCATAATAATGACATATAATGTGTATAAAACATGTGAGTATCATCATAAAAGTAGCATGGAACATAAGAAATTATAGATACGTTTGAGACGTATCATTGGTGCGCCACAAAAATGACATTATTTAGTGGCGCACGTGCCTGGGTACGCCACAGAATTTTTTTAGTGGCGCATGATTATTAGATGCGCCACAAAAAGGCATTCCATCTATATCTAGGTTCCTACTAGTGTCCCTTTGGGCGGTGGCGGCACGGGCACCCTGCCCAGGCTGATGGTGAAGCCCTTTGGCACCTTCGCTTTAGGGGACGCAAGGATGCCTTATTTGGCGAGTTGGGTGGCCTCGTGCCAGGACAACCAAGGTCTATCCATGGTGATGGTGGAGAGAGAGCGAGATAGACGGTGGGGCTAGAGTTGACGATGTACGAGTGGAGGGGTCAAATAGATAGCTATTTACGGTAGGTGGGTGGATGGCGGTGCCATTGACTTTGACGTCTTGGAAGCCCAAACGACAGGCATCTTGAAAGCCGATCCGGCCGCTGTTGACGCCTATTTTGGCCCGGTTTGAACTGAGCGGTCACAACGGCTGCCAACCGGGCCTAGGGATTCCGTTCGGCATGCCGCGGAACGCCGGTGCGCCAACACACCCATTCCACACTCAGTTCATAGGGGCCTGCATGGGTATGCCTGCTATTCTATTTCTCTAAAACCCGTGAGCTACTTATGTGGGCGTCGGGCCCTAATAAGCATATACGGGTTGTTATTGGGGCCGCTGGTCGAAGCTCTTATGCTCCCAATACTTTATGTCATGATTTGCGTTTTGGAACTAGAGTTATCCCAATACTTTATGTCATAAACTTTGAGTAATCAAACTGTACTAAATAGGATTAGCTTTGGTTTAGCGATGCCAGAAGCAATGAAACATGGGTGACCTACCAAATCAGCCTGGAAAGCTCAAAGTAGTTTTGTTTACTACTACTCCGTATGATGCTAGAGGCTTCAATCACTGCATCCTCTTGTAGACTTGTACCACATCTGAAAAACATCAATCTCAGGCCGTGTAACTACGTAGTACTACACCTTAAAGCATCCTGCTAATGAACATACTAGCTACATTAAGAACATGGGCCGTTGTGTTCCTGCAACCACGGCTGTGTTCTTAATGATTATGTTCGTCTTCCTTATGCTACCCGAAAAGAAAAGGTCAGGGTCATAACTCATAAGCTGTTAAGCTTGTAAAAGTCAAGATTTAGTAAGATCTAGAACTAGAGTTCTCGCAATACTCTGTGATATACTTTGAGTAATCGACTGTACTAATTAGCGTTAACTTTGGCTTAGGGCATCTCCAACCGGGCGACCCATCCCGCGCCCGCGCGTCCGGATGGATCCAGCCGGACAAAAACCCGGCCCAGCGCGCGGACCCATCCCTAAAACGGATGCCCGCGGCGTCCGGATCGACGCAAACCCGGCCCAAATCTTGGCCGGGTTTGCGTGGCCGCGGACGCGAAAGGCTGGTCGCTCGCGTCCGCCCCTTGTCCGCCCCTGGCCCGCGTGTCATAGGCATAAATAATATTTTTCATTAAAAAGAACTCATTACATTTTTTTTAGGTACTACTTCTATCCTAAATACGTACGGGGCCGGCGGCCTCGCCGGCGACTCCCTCGCCGGCTCGCCGTCGGGGCCGTGGATTTCACTCGACGCGGGCGGCCTGTACGCGTGAGGATTCCACTCCAGCTTACTACGGGCTGGGTGGCGCGTCGGCGAAGGCGCGGGCGTTGGCGTCGGCGCGGGCTTGGGCAGCTTGGAAGGAGGCCGTCATCCTCCTCCTTTCCGTCCGCGCACCTCGGGCGCGCTCGCGCTCCGCCTCCTGCGGCGGAATCATCCGCTTCCCGCATAGCTCCACCTCCTGCAGAGCGGCGCGTTCCACAGCGGCGCGCGCCTCAACGCGGACGAGGGCGGGGGCCTGGGCCTCGTGGATCTCCTGCCGCCGGCGCATGCGCTCTTGCCGGCCGCGCTCCGCCGACTCAGCATCCTCCCGGGCGCGCCGCTCGGGGGACGGCATCTGGATGAGGTGACGGGCTGCTCGCATAGCGAGCAGCTCGTTCTTCTGGCCGAGGAGGTCGCCTAAGCGGCGGCGGCCGGCCCGCCAGATGCCCTCGTGCTCCTTCGTCACGCGCGTGAGGTCGAGGAGTCGCTCCTCGATGGCGGCGTTGATGTTCGCCAGCGCGAGGTCCTCCTCGTTGACGGGCTCCTCCGCGGCGGCCGCCCCCTCCTCCGCGGCCTCGTACCAGCCGTCCGCGGTCTCGTGCCAGCCCTCCGCGGCCGCCTCCACCATCTCCGCGTCACCGGCCTTCTTTGCCGCCGCCTCGGCAGCGACGCGGAGCGCCTCGTCGTCGGCGACCCACCGCGAGTCCGCGCGCTCCTCCTCCACCGTCCGCGGGAACCTGGCCCGGCGGCGAGGGAGAGCTTGGCCCATGTGGCTGCGGGGGTGCGCGGCATGGCGACGGAGAAGGTGGAGTGGCCGCCGGAGAAGGTGGAGTGGGAGAGGAAGGTCCGGCGGTTCGTGTGAGACCGCCGCCGTCTTTATAGCCGGCGGTCCGGCGGGAAACTTGGCGCGAGCGCGCGCCAATGGCGTTTTCGCGCGCGCGGGAACCTTGCTGCGCGCGGGATCTTTCCCGCGCGTTCCACCGCCCACCATGGCTGTCCCGTCGAGGCCTGCCATGGCGCAGCGCCGCGCAAGGAAGACGAACCACGTGGCGTCTCTTTGGGTCGCCGCGTTGGGCGCAGCGCGCGACCCAAACGGACACGCGGACGCGGGACGCTGTCCGCGTGTCCTGGCGGCGACCCAAACGGCCCAAAACGGACGGCCCAGCGCGTCCGTTTGGATCGCCCGGTTGGAGATGCCCTTAGCAACGTAAGAAGCAATGAAACATGGGTGACCTACCAAATCTGCCTGGAAAGCTGAAGCTAATCTTGTTTACTGATCTTGGAGTACTAGGATGCAGAGACTTCAATCACTGCATCCTCTCATGCCACATCTGAAAAGATCAACCTCTCAAACCATCTAAAAAGAGCATCCTGCTAGTGAACTTTGCCAAATTGAGTTTTTTGGCTGTTGCATTCCTGCAGCCCAGCTGTAGTTTTAAACCAGTGAGTTGTGCCCAGTAAATGCACATGACACCTAAGGTCAAGGCTCTTCAATTTCTCTGCTCGTGTGACTGGGACGCGAGATCTGTCGTGTTTTGGCCCCATAAATGGTTTTCTATACAGGGCAAAGTCCTTATGACAGAGAAGTGATTTTAGTATACTACTCCTGAATCTTTTAACAACACCTGAAAACTTGACGTACGAGGGTGTCACGTGAAGCGCCAAGATTAGTGGTTAATCGTTTGAATCAATTGGATTCTGTTGCAATATTTTTATGTGGTTTTATATGGTCATAACACGATGAACGATTCCTCTAAAAAAAGGAGAAATATGAGCGCTTGACATTTTCGTATTTTTGCATTCTCAAAATGCTCAATTGCTTTGACATTTACGACTCCCTGAGGTGCTGGTAAATACTAGTCGCTGTGGAGATGGGGCTGAGACTTTGTTTGCCATGCTTGACCTTTTCTATCTCAGGTAGTGTCATTGTTTTTTTTTTTTGAACAACAAATTCCATTATATATCTGGACAGCAGGCCGCCTCATTAAAAACCTTCCAGCCCCCTTCGATACCCTGGAAGGAAAAGAGTGCGTCTGGAACCTACTGCCCCTCATCACAAAATAGTTACATCATTTACGAGCTTGCTGAGTATGAAACTATGGGGCTCATCGACCCAAGTACAGGAACTACCAGAACTACAAGAAACTCTAGCAACCTCATGAGCTACCTGGTTAGCCTCCCTATTACAGAACTCAATAAGCACATTGCCGAAACCACTCCAAAGAATATTGCAATCATCATAAATGGCTGCAGCCGATGTCGCTGAAAAACCCCCATCCTTCATAGTTTGTACCACTTGGGCACAATCAGTTTGAATCGTAAAATTCTGGATTCCAATATGTTGAGCCAGAGATAATCCTTCCCGGAATGCATAGGCTTCAGCCATAGGAGCATCTACCACATGTGGTAAGAAAATTTGCCTGGCAGCAATACAATTGCCCGTGCTGTCTCTAATAACAACTCTTGTCGCCCCCTTACCAGAATCTTCATCAAATGTCGCGTCAACATTGATTAACAAACAGCCTTCCAATGGTTTTTTCCATCCTTCTCTTTGCTTTGCATCCGGTTTCTTTAGCACTGTCATATAATTTTTCGCTAAAACCCTGATAGACATAGCTGATCTAAACGGAGTTTGGACATTTTCACCATGAACATTCAGTCTTCTTTCCCACCAAATGTACCAGTCAGCAATAAGGACCAACTCAGCTAAGCCGACCTCATCAAGAGATTGCACACGCCCTCCCCTCTTTATAATTTCCTCTACCACCACAGACCCGGATCTGTCCATGTTAATCACTTCATCTAGGATATTGGTCATGCCCAGGCATTTCCAAACCTCCCTTGCTCTTGGACAAGTGAAAAGCATATGTTTGATATCCTCCAACTCTCCATGCATATAGGGCAGCCCCCTTGATTGCCAATGTGGCGATTTGCAAGGACTCCGCGGCAAGGGATCATGGCATAAAGAACTCTCCAGCCAAAAATCTTAATTTTACTCGGAACTTCTAAGCTCCATAGTTTCTCCCAAACTGAATTATTTGCACCTTCCGCTATTGTCTCATTTCTATTATTCCTTCCAAACTTATAATTCCATCTATGTCATTGTTAGTGGCACCAAATAATTATGTGTTCTCTTGATAGAAATTAAATTGGATGCCCGTGCTTTTTGTGTACGTAAAAAAGAGGACACGTATGCTTTCTTTAACAACCTTTGTATTTATGTAAAAAGAAGTTCATGCATAACCATAATTTTGGTTTTGATCCATAAGAATACAAAACAATATGGAATACAACTTTTTTTGTTAGACATGTCCCGTATACGTTTCCTTTCCACTTTTAGTCTTGTTCGAAAAACACAAGGCCAACTAACATGAGATATACCAAATTTGGTTTGGGCTATCTTATGTACATTGCTTTTTAGTTGGCAACCATAGCCAATCTCATATACCTTTCTAACAAACTTTTAGGCTTGATTCTAAAAAGAAGATCAAGCAAAACCAAAACCAAACTAACTATTGTATACACATTTAATATATATTTCTTTGTTGCAAGCATATCCAACCTTTTGTTCTTGATACTAAAAGAAGACATGTCTTCTTAACAACCCATTAGCCTTGAGTTGAAACAAAAGATTAGAGTAAGAAAAAATGAAAAAAAACTTCTTCATGTAATATGATGTAGATTTCTTTTAGCCAGCCTTTTGTGGTTAGTCTAGATAATAGCCCAAAATAAGCTGAAATAGAAAGCATACATTGTATTTTGCAAATATAACTCGTAAAGAAGATTGAAAATAAACAATATTTTTTTGGACATCTTGCATATGTTTCCTTTTCTTGCAATCATAGCTAACCTATTTGCATTGTAATTTTTAAAAAAGAATAAATATAACGAAATTGAAACACTCTTATTTAAACATGTTCTATATACATTTCTATTTTACAGGCGGTAAAAAATAGGAGAAAATTTTATGGCACGAAACCTCTCTAGGTATTTAGAACTATATCCACTAGCCGCGTAAATCTCACCTCTTACGGGCTTACTGTCCCCTCTCTCTCCACCGCCCCTTGAGCCTTGTAGGAAAGCCTCTCCTATCTTTAGATATAGATCACGCGGTCTCACTCCACCGCTATATAATGCTAACCTATTACGTCGTACCGTCAAGACCTAATCATCCCCTCCCCCTCTCGCCGCCGCCCCCGCGCCTCTAACCCCTCTCTCCACCAGACCCAACCAATGTCACCTCCCAAGGAGGTGACATCGAACTACTCCTCCATAGTCGCTCCCTTCTCTATCTACCCCGAGGACTCATTCTTGGCCCGTCCATCGATGGCATCACACCATCCCACAAAGGTTCCTCTCAAGCTCATCTTCGACCGGCCCATGGCGCCACCCACTACGATCTTTCTTCCCACAACCAAAGTACAAACACCGTCATATCGCCGTCGTTTATTTGCTACCCCTATTTCCATGTCTTGGGTCTTTGCACAAACCCCAGACCTTTGTTTTTGCCGGAAACAAACCCAAGATCTTAACTTACCGAAATTTCGTCTTCGCGGAATGAATCCGGACATGACCCCTAAGCAGTAAGTTTCTTGAACCTGTTTTACTACACGCAACTTGATTAGGAAACATTTAATTCTGCCCTAATTTTTCTCCAAAGAAACAAATACAAATACAACAACCAAATTTAAATAGCATGAATACCACACAATTTTTTTACTAGGCACCTCGGAGGTCACTATGATCGTATTTATGCCAGTATACATACCCGTATCTAGATTTAAATGCGTGTATCCATTTCTATATCAAATCATGCGCAATGAATTTTGTTTCCCATCAAGTGTCGACGCATCACAATCTGGCTACAAGTCTTCCATCCTTATCATCAGGCACCTAATTATTTCACCATCAATACTTGTTATATGCCATTTTCTGGCACGCAATTAGATAATTGCTGTATTTCCTTCCATAATTACCTACCATGTTTTGTAGTATAAACAAAATATCACCGGTATAATATCTTCTCAGCACAATAAATGCGCGATAGATCTAGCGGCGGCGGCGGCGCGGGCGAACACTCAACTCGCCTAGACCACCCATTTCCCCTCATCTTTTCCAACTGAAAGTTAGAACCTACATCCAAATTCCTCAAAACAAATTGCTAATGTACACAAACCCTCTAACAACCCTCAGAACCCAATGATCGGTCCAGAACTAAAAATGCCAAGAAAGCAAAACAGAAACACAGGAAACCATGGGTTGGCAAGGGAAACAAACGCAAAACCAACTAGAAAGTGTCCAAAAATCCGGCATAGGAAATTTCCAACGCCGGAAAATATATAAAACGCGGAGCGCAGCGCAGAGAGTGGAGAGCAAAACAAACAAACCAAAGCCAGGGTTTTTGAGTAGAACGCACCCTGCTCCATCTCCGCTCCCCACTCTTCCTCAACCTCCATCCCCCAAAAATTCAACCCACCGCCGCCGGGAGGCGCGCCGCCGCGCGGGATCCTCCAGCCAACCCGCCCCGTGATCGCGCGCGCGCGCGGGGGCCCTCGATTCGTGGCCCTAGCGGGGTAGATCCGGGCGGGGGTGGACCCGCGCCGCGGCGGCGGCGGGATGGCCGCCACCACCGGCGAGGAGGGCGGGAGCGTCGGCGGCGGGTCCGAGAAGATGAAGCTGCTGTGCAGCCTGGGCGGCCGCATCCTGCCGCGGCCCGGGGACGGCACGCTGCGGTACGCCGGCGGGGACACCCGGATCGTGTCGGTCCCGCGCGGGGTGGCGCTGCAGGACCTGCTCGCGCGCCTCTCCGACGCCTACGGCGGCGCCACCGGCCCGCACTTCGCCGTCAAGTACCAGCTCCCCGACGAGGGCCTCGACGCGCTCATCTCCGTCTCCTCGCCCGAGGATCTCGACAACATGGTCGAGGAGTACGACAAGCTCGCCGTCGCCAGCCCCAAGCTGCGGGTCTTCATCTTCCCCGTCTTCGACGCCGCCGCCAGCGGGGAGGACGAGGCCGCCGGGTTCGACGCCGGGCTCAGGTACCTCGAGGCCGTCAACGGCATTGTGCGCAAGGACAGCATCGCCAGCCTCTCCTCCACCCAGTGCTCCGATGCCGGCGGCGGCCCCCCTGCTGCTGCTCCCACCCCTGCCGCGCCGCCTTCCCCGTCCCCCGTCTCCCCCACCTCCACCTGCTCCTACGACGCCGCGAGATCGGCCTTCAACGCCGCACCTCCACCACCACCGCAGCAGCAGCAGCAGCCGCTCGTCGACGTCTTCAGCAATGCCGCTCCCGCGCCTGCCCCCCTGAAGCAGCCGCCGCCGCAGGAGACCGCGCCTGCCCCACAGCCACCCCAGCCGCAGCCGGAGGCGGCGAGGTACAGGCAGCCGCTCTCGCAGCTGCCACCGCTGCCACCTGTGTTCATGAACGAAGCTATGCAGGGTCTGAACCAGCCGCCGCCGGACAATGCGACCTGGTTCCAGGACTGCAATATGTGCGTCAAGGCTCTGCCTCATGCTCACTCTGACCCGGTCATGAATGACTATGCTAGCGATGTGCACGGCGGGGCTGCGCCTGAGCCGATGCCGGTGTTCATGAGCCTGCGGCCTGAAGATGTGGCGAGGATCATGATGGCGGAGCGGCAGGTGCCCGCTCAGATGGGGGCTTATGGCTACACTCATATGCATCCTGTGCAGCATACCAACCCGCTGCCTGTTGATCCAGCTAGCTTCCATCAGCACGTCTATGTGCAGCAGCAGCAGCAACACCAACATCAGCAGTTACAGCAACAGCAGCAGTTACAACAACAGCAGCAGCAGCAGCAATTGCCACCCCAGCAGCAAGTGCCCTCGACTTATGGAGGATTTAACCATGTCCCTGTGATGCCTAATGAGATGGTCTCTCCGAATTCCGCCCATTCTGATATGGCGAGCTCTCATCAACAATCCATGCTGCATCAACTGCCTTCAGTCCATGGAATGGCGCAGTACTTAGTGAGGCCAAGCAATCCCACTAATCCGCTGGAAGGCGAAGGCAGTTTAAGTGGCAATTCGAGGCACCGTGAGGATGGGCAGGTCCTTCGTGATAACATGCCGCCAGTGGCACCCGTGGCCGTGCCAAGTTATATGGTGAATGTGGACAGGATGATGGATTCACTACGGGTGAGCCCCAACGAGTCTCGCTCTCCTGAGCAAAGGATTTATGCTGAGAATGGTTTACCCCAGAGTGCAACACCAGAGTACCTTCAGAGCAACACCAATACCTTTTTTGATGTCAATGAACCAAAGGTAGCCCCTCCAACTGAACCAGTTCCACTACCTTCTGTTGCCAGTCCTTATATGCAGAATGTCCAGCATCCCAATGTTAGCCATATGCCACATATGGTGAGCATCGGCGGACCGTACCCCAGTTATGTCGCCGCTACAATTGGGCATGGGGGCCTGCCTCCATCAGCTTATGGTGTTGATCTTGCGTATGCAAAAGCCGCTGTTAACCCAGTAAGTGAGCAGAAGGATCTTTTGCCTGAAGTTTATCACAGGGAAGCGCCACATGAATCCGTTCCTCCTACAAATGCTAATGCTCAGGTACCATTACCGACACCAGCATTGACAAATCATGCTCCAAATGTCGAGCAACTCCAGGAGTCTAGTTTACCAGGCCAACAGTTCAACAATGCGCACGCACTTCCACCAAGACCTAAGAGGATACCAAGCAGGGAGAACATCAGCTCAAAGGATGCTCATTCCCAAAATTCCTTGTTAAATTGCAAAGGGCCAGATTTGAATATCCCAGCGGAGGAACAACCATATCACAAAGACGCACATGCAGAACAAGCTCGGTTTGTTAAAGGTTTGATGCTTAACCATACTTCCGACTGTTATCTTGCTAGTATATGGTACTTAATGAGTTATAAGTTGTGAATTCTTATTCCTTTCTTTCATGAATCCAGGCGATGGTATCACTAATCCAGACTTACTGGGTATCGAGGATGGGCTAGCCGCATTTGAGCCTCCACCTCCTTTGCTGAATGAAGGGGTTGCGGCTGTCACTAATAAAGTAGATGGGCAAGCTCACACCAATGAGGTTAAGATGTGATTCCTTAGAAGTTCATAGATGCCCTGATTTATGTCATCTTTAATGCTAAACAAGATAAATGTGCAGGTTACGAAGAGCAAACCAGGAGATTGGACTTCAGGTCTACCAGTAGATGAGCATGGACGCCTGCAGGTTACAATCAGGAAACATGTCTTATTCCTCATGCACATCTTAAATATGAAGCAAAATATTTACCAACCACATGTTCATATTTCAGATTATAAAGAATGATGACCTTGAAGAGCTCCAAGAACTTGGTTCTGGCACTTTTGGAACTGTATATCATGGTAAATGGAGAGGCTCTGATGTTGCAATAAAAAGAATTAATGACAGATGCTTCGCTGGGAAGCCATCTGAGCAAGAAAAAATGGTATAGTTCTTAATTCATATTTGAGATTTTTTTTTAAAAATTTGCTTATGTTTTTCCTTATACTGAAAGGTCCTCAATATTTGCAGCGGCATGACTTCTGGAATGAAGCATCTAACCTTGCAGATCTGCACCACCCTAATGTTGTGGCCTTTTATGGTGTTGTTCTAGATGGACCTGGGGGATCCATCGCCACAGTTACAGAATACATGGTTAATGGCTCACTTAGGACGGCTTTGCTGAAAAATTCCAAGTATGTCCACTGTTTATATGTCTAGTACTCTAGCATACCTTTTACAAGTAATCTGGTAGAACTTTATAATCTTACATGAAGTTGAAGGGATTAAAATTCTCTGCATGTGCAGGAGCCTCGATCGACGGAAGAGACTGATCATTGCCATGGATACAGCTTTTGGAATGGAGTACTTGCATAACAAAAACATAGTGCACTTTGACCTGAAAAGTGACAATTTACTTGTTAATTTAAGGGATCCTCAACGCCCAATATGCAAGGTAAGAAGCATGACTCTTCTGTTTGTATTCTACTGTTGGCTTGTTGCACTACATTGCTAGACTATTGTTTCTTCTCTTAGGTATTCGATACTTGATGCTGTGCAATCCATCCTATATCGACTTCCCAAATTTGACACCACCTAGTGATAATTTTTAGCATCATATCCATACTTGGCAGTCTGTTCTTTAGTTTGGAACACACAGTGTTTGTTGTGATACTCGTATGGTCATTTGGTTCTGCTGCTAAATAATTGCTGATAGAACTGGAGTTCATTTATGCTAGAATGTGCTTGTGCTTAGGTAATTGGTGAGTTGCATCTTAAAACAGACACCGTTGATTTAGATTTAGCTGGAGATTAGCATAGCTAAACTTAAGGAACCATTACTTGATACTGGAAGGAACATAGGGTATGTATATCTGGATGATGGAGCTGCTGTTCTCTTGGTAATGCAAGGCTACAGAATATGAAATGGACACCAGTATATACTACCTCCGTTCTGATTTAATTAACGCTGGACACCACGTACCTGCATGCTAGCGTAGCCACCACTCCGCGTCGATTTAATCGCAACGGAAGGAGTAAATCCTAACCGCATGAAGTTACTATACCTATATGTTAGGTATATCTACTATCTGATAACAAATACTCTTATCTCATCTAGGAAGTACTTGTTTGCCATCTGAATATTGTCTTCTCTTACTGGATCGTCTAAATGTTAATGCGACGTTATCTATAGGATAAGCAAGGCTTGATGTTAATATTTTGCATTGTCACATGCAAATGGAATATTGCTTATGCGAACTGTCAATAAACTGTATCGACTAACGTGAACAAATCAAATTTAATCATTTAGGTTAAGACCATTCCTTTTTTCTATATATTAGTAATGATTTTCTTGGATGATGCAGGTTGGTGATCTTGGGCTTTCGAAAGTTAAGTGTCAGACCCTCATCTCTGGTGGTGTGAGGGGAACGCTTCCATGGATGGCCCCGGAACTTCTGAATGGAAGTAGCAGCTTGGTTTCTGAAAAGGTCTGCTAATCGATTTATATTGCTTCTGTCACTACATTTGGATAGCTATATATATTCTGGTTCATGTATAGCTCACACATTAATGTGGACATGTTTCCCTCAGGTTGACGTCTTCTCTTTTGGGATTGTTCTGTGGGAACTCCTCACAGGAGAGGAACCGTATGCAGATTTACATTATGGTGTTATTATTGGTGGGTACAAATCAGCCATGATGTGATACCCCCTCACAGAAATTATAGTTCCGGTAGATGGTCAAAGCTGATGCAAACTATTCTTCTGTTTGCAGGTGGCATTGTGAGCAACACTCTGCGGCCGCAGGTGCCCGAGTCATGCGACCCAGAGTGGAGATCACTGATGGAGCAGTGCTGGGCGACAGAACCGTCTGAACGGCCAAGCTTTACCCAGGTTGCTGTCAGGTTGCGCGCCATGGCCGCATCCCAGAAGGTGCAATCCTAGTAGCGGCATCCGTCGTCGACAAGCTCTTCCCATATTCGCGTATCTAGGAAACAAAAAATCCGGTGCTGATATATATGGCTTCATTGCGTCGTCCCCTCCCTAGGATCTATCTGTTCATACCCCTTCATTGTTTCATATCTTGTAATCATAAGTTCATCGCCAGCCCCCGCCTGTGTCTAGAAGAAGCATCGTGATGGAGACCCGTATTCTTTCATTTATACCCTTTGGCTTTAGAGGCGCGCTTCAATAAGCTTAGGTCTATTGTCGGTTATAGAGAGTCCATATTTATATTTTTCCTTTTCTTCCTTTATTTGTCCCCTCCCCCCTTGGCTCTGGGTAATAATCCAGGTGTTCGGAAGTCGTTGTCGGTCTGTCTGGTCTGGTCGGTCTGGATGTGGAACTGGTTTGTATCTGGGTGGGTAATACAAGTTTTGGGAGACTGAGAGTGAGGTCCATGCTTGTAACAAGCTCTGCAAGCTTGTGTTTTTTGTGTGTTCCTGGTGATGTTAATGTATACCGAATGGTTCAGTATCCTTGTAAAAAAAGATACCAGTTTATTTGATTCCTCTGTCAGGCTATTTTACTATCGCTCAATCTTTTGTCATGCGGTTATTATCTCTCTTCACGTTTGAGAATGGATGCTGATATTTGGGCACCAGCGTGTGTGTGCCTGATCAAATGTTCGTTATAAGCAATATGGCCTTCTGTACCTTCCTTCGTGAACGCTGCATCCTTCCTCGGAATCAAGTCGGCCATGGGATGGAGGTGTGCAGCGATGGTGATGGGGAGTCAGCGGCCCATGCGGCGAGCACGTCGACGAGGCTAGCGTGTTCACGGTTTGGACGGGATGCGCATGTGGCGTGCTTGCCGACGGCGACCCGTGATGGCCGGCTCGTTGGGCGTATCCAACGTGACCTGACGCGGCGCCCAAGTAGTCCCGAATCCCGAGTGCCCAGTGCCAATGCAACTGCCAAGGCCCTTGATCCAGCCTCGCGAGTCGGAGCACACATCGTGGTGGCAGTTGTAGTACTGGTCTCGATCGTGATCCCCAGGAAACGGGCGTGACATGACCGGCGTCTCGCCGCACGGTTACGCGCGCCTCCTCCGCCAACAAGATCAGGGGACCGATTCCATTCCCCCTGATTTGCAGACACCTTCTCTCCTTTTCCTGTTCATGCATCCCAAAAGAAAAGGTCTGATCACACCCTACCCAGACGGCAATCCGTTAACAAGCAAAACTACATGGCAAATTGTGATGGAAACTTTTAAAAGAGAACGTATTTAGAGAATTTGAGATGGCACACAACTTAACATATGAGAGGTCCTGCACGTAAATTGGCAACTCCGTGAAGCAATGTTCTTATTACCAGTAAGGTGGCTGACCTTATATTGATCCAATACCAGGATTGTGGGAAGAAGAACTTTCTTCGGAGCCTCTTTTGGGATGGTGATGTTAATCGAGTTATGGAGATCCCTACTGCACCTCCAGCTATGGATGACTTCACAGCATGGCGTCAACAAATATGAGTGGGATTATGGTTTTGGTCGGAACGAAAGAAGAGCTTTAGGAGTGGGAAGAGCCGACATAAGCCTAGTTTGGAAGAAAAAAATTGTGGAAGCTGAATACTCCATCCAATCCAAAGTTAACATTTTCGGGTGGAGAGATGTTCATAGTCTCATTCCAATCTGATAACACTATAGTGGCGGAGACGATGAAAGAGGGAGGCTTCTTGGCTGCTACTGCAGCAGCGATATTTTATTATTGCAATATTTTGGCTTTGGATTTTGCAAAAGCAAGTTATGAATACTGCCGAAAAGATGCAAATGTTGTGGCACATGAACATGCTAAGTTTAGTTTTCAGCCTTCCGGTTCCTGTAACTGGGATGATGATCCCCTAGCTTTATTTTACCTTTTTTGATTAAGGATGCAAGTGTGTTTGATTATCAGTAAAGTGCACAACAGTCCTGCTGTTTCCTAAGAAAACAAAAAAAGGTCGATCATTGCAAACTGAATTTGCACGTTTACACCTACCGCTCTTCATATGCAACACCTAGGTCCTCTTTGCAGGTGTGATGTTTTATGGCTGCTCAGGATTTTCTCCTGACAAGAGAACTGCTACATCATCATAGCAGCGAGAAAGAACAGACGAAGAGATGGGCCGAGAGGTGCACCGACAGTGATGCTGCATCATGGCCAATATACACGTATAAATATATGCAAGTATACAACACCACACAGATCACACACCACTTCCATCCCACGATTCACTTCACAAAACATCACAAAGTAGCGGCCTAAAAATACAACATCACGGAACAAAACCGTATACACTCAGATTGTCCTGCGACACCAAAGACGCAGCACAGCACAACAGCCACAAACGCTCACCGAGCAGCACCAAGAGGTGAAAGCTGCTTTCAGGTAAGACACTACCATAACACACGGTTAATCACAACATTACGTGTTTACTTTTTTTGGGGGGGGGGGGGGGGGGGTACAGATGTTGGGTCCGGGAGACGCCACGTCGGAATGCTCGTCGCTGGAGCAATAAATATATCAACCCATTCTCCACGATGGAAATGTTAATTTACACATGCGTGTTCTTCTTCTCCAACCGTGTCCTACCAAGACTGCTCGGCGTTGCCATCACCTGCATTGTTTCTATTTGCAAGAATAAGCATCGCGGAAACGGAGACCAAAAAGGTGTCAAGCATATAGTATATTAGAATTTAACAGCCGGTTGTCATGAAACCATACCTTTTTCTCTTGCTCTTGTCTGATGAGGATGAGGTGGGGTTGCTGTGCCAGTTGCGCTTGCGTTGGTTGATGAACCAATTGTTGATCTGCTTCAGTTGCAGCCCGGTTTCCTGCACCAGGCGGGCCTTGTCCTCCTCCTAAGCAAGTAAGCGGAGACGATCATCAGTAGCGGAAAAGAGGTGTGCAGGTTAAAAGGGCGATGATGGTGCCTGTGAGCTGTCACTTACAGTGGGGTATGGCCATTTTGCATGGGCTTGCCACCAGGCTTTCAGAGTAGACGCTGTGTCTCCTGGGAGTTTTCCGGCCCTTCGCTTGCGAAGTATCTCTTCCCTAATGTCCACAAGCTTTTCTCTGTACCCCTGAAAGTCAGGAATTTTGGTTATAGTTAAGACAACAACATGGTGACAACCGACAAAACTGGGAGGCAGTAATTTTACCTGCTTAAGCTCGTGCTTCAGCTCTTGCCTTACACGCTCAACCAAGGATCTCTCACCCTCGGTTAGCATTCCAAAGCCCATACCATCTGACACATCATTTCCCTCATACATGTTGCTCTCACTGTCGACCGGATTGTCTTCATCATCAGACATAGTTGCCCCGGTGCCTTCACCAGGAGATGCCCCTACAGGAAGAATCGGTATTAGCACAACTCAGAATTGGCCAATCTCCAACTTATCTTGGTAAAATTATAACTAAGACTATCCAGGCTTAAACTTGCTCTAGGTATATCTTTATAACTTCTCCTGACACAACACTCAATATTATTATCTTGATGCACACTTCATGTTCAAACATATGCATCTCAATCGCAAACTGATGCAAACCGATTGATTATTACACATTCAAACAAATCATGCAAAATGGAAATGCCCATTAAAAAAAATGAAAATCAGTCCCTCGCAGAGACATCAGATTAAGTGTGCGAACGCATATTGGCATGGTTTTCTCATGCGTACGTGCTTCCTGATGCCCATAGTCAGAATGGTGGCAAATGTTGGCTAAATATTATGCATCAGCAGGGTTAAAGAAACAATAGCAGGCAAGCTCCCAGTAAATTTAAGTAAATTTTTGAAGCTGTCAGTGTCATTTCATAACCATGAAGCGTTCTTTCATATGTAAAACTTCTTTGCACAAGGGAAGGGACTTCTTTACGTAACTAAACGAGTTACTGTTTTTTCCAATTTTCGTAATGAAAATCGATATGCCTTAGCAGGGTTCAAGAAACAATAGAGGCAACCTCCCAGTAAATTAAAGTATAATACAAGTCGAAAAGTGCTTTTAGCACACGAGCTCCAGTGCTCTCGCTCAGTTAAAAAAATTGAAAAATATTTTTACAAGTTATAAAAAATCATGAAAATAATTCTGTAGATTACCAATGATACATCCCACAATCATGGAAAATCCCAATCCGAAATTCTTTTTATTTTGACCTGGACAAAAATGACAAATTCTGATATGTTTTGGAGATTTGAAAATGACTACTTCAGATCTACAATTTTGTCATTTTTGTGTAGCTCAAAATATTAAGTATTTGAAATTGATTTTTTGCCCGTTTGTGGGATACATCATTGACTATGTGTGGATTTTTTTCCAAAATTTTTTACAACTCAAAACTATTATTTTTATTTTTTTAAAAAAAACGAGATCACTGGTGCCCATGTGCACCAAATCTCTGTCCAATACAAGTCCACTACAGATTTTTGTAGCTCTGTCAGTGTTGTTTCATAACCATCACAAATTCTTTGATACGTAAAAGCTCTTTGCACTAGGGAAAGGGGCTTCTTTTCCTAACCGAACAAGTTATTGTTTCTTCCAATTTTCATGATGAAACTCAATATTGCTACTCCAACTAACTGTTGTTGTCTGTTTTTAACTTCTTTTTTTGACAAACAACATGAAGTACCTCATAGGGCACCCCCTTATGTCAAGGCTCCCAATTACATGTTTCATAAATGTTCTCCGTGGAAGTTCATTGCACTAGACGTAGTAAGGGAAACTTTATCAGGACAACTTAGGTAAGGTAATGATCACAATTTCAGTTGCATGGTTGGTACAACACAAGGTTCATGGAGAACTGCCAATTACACCGAAGACCGAGCTGAAATCTCAATAGGTATAGCTTTAAATTCAGGTTTAAGAACTTTGGTTTGTAACTCTTGTATCTGACAAAACATAATAAGGAACCGGTACTGCTATAAAGGTGGACCTAATTTGCGATTTGTGTATGTGTAAGGCTTCCAAGGGTGCAGATTATGACTTATATTCTCTATCAGAGCATGCAACAATAGAGGAAAAAAGGTCAACTAAATTGAGCTCTTTCTAGTTGAGTTTTCTAACAATGAACTTTTTTCGTGGACTGTGTCACTGCACTCAGTTGGGTGAAGAGGGCGGAAGCAACAAAACTCTTACTGTTATTTTATTTTGCTGTGACCGAGATCCCATAAAACGGCGCCCCCCTAATTCTAGCATGATACTTAATGTGACCATGAGTAAGAGCAAAACTGTGACTTAGGTAGCATGCATGGTACAGATTGTAAAATCCTCTTCCTAGAGATCATAAGAAGCTCTAGTGCCACCTACCTGTAAGGCTCTGCAAGGTCTGCTCGAGCTCCCAGCAAGCCATCACCGCCTCCATGGCGTGAACGCGCACGTGCTGCTGGAGCTGTTCCTTGAACGAACAGAGCAGCAGCACGTAATGTGTCTGCAAGAAAAGGAAAACAATTTTTTTTAGAACATAGAGAAGGCAGGCAGGGGGAACAATACGATGGTATCTAAGCAGGATCGTCGTTTCCAAGCGAAAGACAACGGAGCTATATTAGATAATCAACGGGACAGTTGTAGTGTAGTGCATAAAAAAACAAGTTAGCTGCTCGTAAATTATAACCATATCAATCGGGGATTATTTTGAAGCAGGAGCGGTAACCAAGTTCTGAATTAGCAGCTTCAGTTGTATGACTTGTTTTAGTACGCTGCTACTGATTCCGTAATCTCTTGCTGTGTGAGTATTATAACCGGTTCCTAAGTCAAATTCCAATCCGAACAGGGAAATTTATTAGCAACCCCGCTCCAATCCGTCACCACACGGTGTTCCTAAATCTTAACATGGAATTCGCAGGACGCCCGAGACAACGCAAGCGGGGGAAATTTCATTCGGACCACAGACAGAAGCACGGACGGAACCTACAAACGCGGCGAGGAATTTAACAGGGCGCGCGCGGGGGCGGGCGGGCGGGGGGAGGTGTGTGTGTGTGGGCGCTCATACCATGAAGAGGTCGAGCTCCTCGCCGCCGGCGGGCGCGCCGGCGGGGTGGGGCAAGGGCGGCGGCGCGCGCGCGGCAATCTGCGCGTCGATGCGGGGCAGCTGGTCGACGGGCGTGGCGACGCGCAGGCAGGCGACGTGCGCCTCCAGCAGCCGCTCGTACAGCGGGTGCGCCTCGATGGCCGCCTTCTCCCGCTCCCAGCCCCCGCCTCCCGCGCCCCCAACCGGCGCGAAGCTAGGGTTCCCCGCCGCCGCGGCCGCCGCAGAAGCGGGGTCCATCCCCAGCGCGTGGTCCTGGTGGTAGTGGTACGCCATGGCCGGTCGGTCGATCGCCCCGCGGGCAGGGCGGGCAGGGCGCGCCGGCGGCGTGGACGAGGGCGGGTCGGTCGCGCACGCTTCGAAATTGGAGTGCTGCCGCCTCTGACCTCGAGAGAGAGGCGAGTTAAGAGGAGGATGGGTGCAGCTAGCAGAGAGCAGTGGGGAAGAGGGGACCGCTGGCGCGGGGTAGAGGAACGACAGCCATATGTATTCGGCGTGAGCACGTGACACATACTGCTTGCGAGAGCGAGTGAATTTCACACTTGGAAAAAAAATATTGTATATTTTTTTTATTTATCATGAAAATATGTATTAGAGGATAAATAGTTATGGTTTGAGAAATCGTACGGCGGGGAGCGAAGGCTCATGCGTCGTCGATGTGGTTGCGTGCATGATGATCACGCGGATGTGGAAATGACGGGGAGGGGCTCGCCGGGGTCGGTACGGCAGGTGGACATTGTCGAGATATTTGAACTTAGAGAGATGTCGCGGTAGAGTCACCGATGAGTATGGGTAGGCATGAAGAGGTTGGTGATGACAAATCTGACGATGAAGCACGAGGAAGATCAATGGGATAAGGGTGTGGCGCAACGAAGTTGGACCGGAGGGGCGAAGTGATCGTTGGATAGGGATACAACGTGAATAATCGTTGTATAGGGATAAAAAAGTGAATAATCGTACACCAGCTCCATCGTCCATGACACCTATAATTTGAGCGAGTCTCGTTGGAAACATATATCATACCGTTGTACTGCAAAAACATAGACCAAAGGAAGAAAAAATATAAAATAATGATGCGTCGATTTATTTGTTTTTCTTGGGATCTATTATATCATATCTGTCCGTTATAACAATAGAAACATTGGCGTGGATAATTGGATGGTAGTAGTGGGTTGAAATTGTGACACTCTAATGTTTCCCAACCTAGTGTTTTAGTACTATGAATTCAAGTTACAAAGGTTTCAGTGAGAGAACACAATACATGCTACTACTCAACGTTAACAATGTTTCATAGAAGGAAATCAAGTCAACAATAGTACTTCCTCCTGTCCATTTTAATTTACTCGAATTTAGTACAAAGTTATACTAAATATAAGTCAATTAAAAGAGTCCGGAGGGAGTACTTCTCAACGACAACCATACACAAGAGATATGGTTTAGAGAATCTTCATTAGCACCCCCAAATGTTCCCAACCATACTTGCGTTCGCCTCCTGCCCCGCAAATCGCTTGCAAAATCTCCCATGTTCAAGCTAACCGACAGCTTTGCGCTGTCTATGGAGCAACCCCCCCCCCGCCCCCGGCACACGCACACTTTGGATGTCGCTCGGTCCATCTTTCGAAAGCCACCGCAACTTCGGTCTGGCTATGCGCAGCTCGAACAACTTCATTTCCTCCTGCTTTGCGTTTCCGCCGCTGCCTTTCGACACACCAAGATGGAACGACGGCGAGATGTCTAGCGAGTCCTAGCTAGGCAACATCGGTCTTCTTAGCCAATTTGATGATTTTTTCGCTGATTTAGGGTTTTATTAGCTTAAATTTGGTCCTATTTTGTTCCATTTGTAGTATCCATAGGTGGACAATGCTCATGTGTCCATTGCCAACCTAACATTCCACGGGCTCACTGAAAATGCTATCAACACAATGCAAGTGGTAGTGTGTTTTGCTAAATTCTAGCCGATCTACGATCACAAAATACTATGCATTGTTAGTGTCTATCATTTACATTTCTAGTGCGTCATAAATTGTGGCTTCGCTTCTCGGATTGATCCCTAGTGGCCTGCAAAATTACAACATACACTATCTAGTTTGTGGGGCATGTATGAAAGCATCAACACTTCTAGAATTGAAGAAAAAACTCAAAATGATGCATGGTTACGAAGTGCCCCAACTTATTAGTTGAGTTTAGACAGACGGAGAAAGATGAGGTGGTGGTTCGGGGTCTAGGTGAAAGCTTTGCAGGACCTCGATCTCCGCCGATGCCGATGACGTATTCTCGCACCATTTACCTTCTTGGTGGCTCGCCGCAAGACCCCCTCCTTTGGATCCTCAAGTTATGCTAGGTTGATGGCCTGAGTTCCCCCTTGGGCCGCTGCTTTGGTGTGAAGGAGGTTTGTTGGCCTGGTCTGGGCCGTGGTTGCTCCGAGACAACATAAGAAAGACTCCCTGGATCTGGCGGGCTTCGGCTTGGTATTTTTGTGTTGGCTTATGTTGTGTGTGTCTCATGTTGTAACTCCTAGTTGGTTGATGACTTCGCAAATTTAAAGCTGGACCCTTCTCGAACCATCCGTCTAAAAAAAGATAGAGAAAGAGGAAAACCTACTCATATAGGCAAAAAAAGAAGCGAAAGGAGGAAAGAAAAGGATCGAAGAAGGAAAATACCGGAACATATTATTTGATCTTCTGAAAGCAAATGAATAGAGCAAGGAAAATATGAACAAGATCAAGCTAATTTTGGAAGAATTATATTGACATGCTTGGCTGAAGAGACGTACTAATCTAATTCTAAATGTAATTATTTAAGTTGTTGTATGAAACTATGCTGAGAAAAACTAGTTCGACCGGCCATCTTGGGTAGACGGCCGTAAACAGACGCGCGCGTGTGCCGGCGTCCAAACCGGTTTGTCCGGCGCTGTTGTCGGACAGAGTGTTGGAGGCGCCGGTGATCGTAGGCGACGATGCTATGCGGCTAAGAGCAAGTATAATAAGTCCTAGTCAGCTGGCTATAAGGGTTAAAATAATATATTCATGCTTAGTTGGAGGAGAGAGAGGAGGAGAGAGAAGAGGAGTGGGCTCTCATGCAAGAGCCAGCTCTAGCACGTGCTCCTAGGCACTTTGTGAGAGTGAAATGTGGGCCATCCATTGATAAAGTAGTACATGATTATAGCTCACTATTATACATGTTGGCTATATGTTAGCTACAAATGACATGGCACATGGCTTATAGCCAGCAGCTGGCTATACTATTAAACTTGCTCTAATAAGGCATGAAGAAAATTAACTAGAGGCTCTAGTTAATTTTCCAAGATAGCCATCCTCTAGTCTAGAGCCACAAACACACGTGATGATGGCTATCTTGGAGTGCCGTGGACCAGCACGTCGTTTTTGCACTAAGCAGAAAACTTGGCTAACCTGCAGGCTAATAATTAAGTAGTGGTGTTAGGGCCGGCGGGCCGATCAATCGACCTTTTCCTTTGTCGCTTTCTCTCCGTGATCTTCAAATCAAATCAATTGTGTATTCGTTTTCTTTCGGTAGGAAATGATAATCGCTCAGTTGACTAGTACCTTTTTTTTTTTGAACAGAGTTGACTAGTACTTGATTCGTTCCATAATTTTTTGTCTCAGAATTGGATGTATCCATTCATTATTTGTGTATCGACTAATCCAAATCTAAGACTAGATTTGAGGAACGGAGGGATACTATTACCCTACTACCATGCACATAAAAATGTCAGCGGTCCGACTTCTTCATCAACGACATCCTCGACAGCTTGTCACAAGAGGAGTCATACGCCTATTCAGGGCTCATGATTGCCGCGACGTCCCTCATCCAATGGCACACTGAGACGCAGAGGCCGACGCACATAGGCTCGACGAGGCCTCGCAGGGGCAACCTAAAGCGGGATCGAGAGGGTGGCTGGCTGTATCAGGACTACTTCCACCCCACCAAGGTGGTCTTCACGGAGGCCCTGTTTCGACGGCGGCATCGAATATAAAGAGACATGTTCTTGACTATTCTGTGAGGCGTGAGAGACTACGACCCCTACTTCGAATACAGACTTGATGCCACTGGTAAGCTATGATTCACCTCTTATCAGAAGTGTTCCACAGCTATTCACATGCTTGTGTATGGAGTGGCTAATGATCTCCTTGATGAGTACTTGCGAATGAGCGAGACCACCTGCCTGAAGGCAATGTGTATGTTCAGTCGAGTTGTGATTGCGGTGTGCGACGATATTTACTCGAGAGCAAATTGTTGCCGACATCGCGATCAACGAGGCAAGAGGATTTTCGAGAATGATCAGAATCATAGATTGCATGCACCAGGAGTGGAAAAACTATCCATTTGCATGGCAGAGGCAGTATAGCGGGCATGCCGAGGGGTGCACTGTCATTCTTGGGGCGGTGGCATCACATAATATGTGGGTTTGACACTCTTTCTTTTGCATGGACGATTCCCACAATAACATTAACTTGCTCCATCGCTCTCCGGTATTCTCAAGGCTTGTAGAAGGCAACATTTTCATGTGCTTAGCAATGGGATCAATGGCAATGCACACGACAAGCCATATTATCTTGTTGATGCCATCTGTCCGGATTGGGCCACACTAGTGAAGACAGTATGTAATCCCAACAGAGAAAACAAAGAGGTTTCCCTAAAGGCAAGAGATTTGCAGGAAAGATATGGAGCGGGCAGTTGGTGTGCTGCAACCTTGGTGGGCTATTGTTCATCACCCTGATAGAACATGAAATGCTCAAACAATGTATGTGGTGATGACTGCTTGTGTGATCATACACAACATTATCATTGAGCAAGCGCGTGATGGCAACCTCCATGACCAAGGATGGCAATTTCAGGGTGAGTTGGTCGAGCCGCAGCTAAGGGCATCAACGTTTGAGGAGTTTCTCCATATGAACACCGAGTTCCATGATAGCCACATATCCGCTCGTCTCAAAGCCGATATTATTGGGCATGAGTAGGCATTGAAAGGGCATAAGGAGACCGAGGAGTACTCATCGCATAAAATTTAAGCTGTTTGAATTGTGTTTGTCTTTATTTTTTGCAATTTTATTTGTTCGATTATGAATTTTATTTGCATGTGAACATTGTCATTTATTTGTTAATATGGTGTGATAAGAAACTTAACATTATTTATATTTAAGCATTATTATTTTCTATTCTTTTGTGTTATTTGGAAAATATGGTGAAAATGAACAAAAGTGGCCCGACGGGATCAAAATGCGTTGGTGCGCTGGGCTACCTCCGACCCAAACGGACATTTCAGGCAAATGAGATCAATTTGGTATCTGCGACTGGCCCAAACAGATCATAACAAACACTTTTGGTGTCCGAAATGCGTAGAGCCGCTAGAGATTTCGGTAGTCCAAATTTTAACAAATCTAAGATTTTTTTGTTGTTATTGACGGAGTATTAGTTTTCTCAAGGTTGACTTCAAAATTCAGCTCCGCGATCGAGGGAGGAGCCCAAAGAGCATCTTCAAATTAAGTTCAAACTGGTGACGTGGTTTGCGATACAATAGCGTGTGTGGGTGGTGGACGCGTCGTTGCCGTCGCTGTTTTCTTTCCTGAACAAGTTGAGGAGGATCTCTCGCCCATTATCCACTTTTGTGGAGAGGGTTAAAAGCAGCAAGGTCCGTCCGTCGAGCGGCATGGCGGCCGATGGGACTTGTTGAACCGCGATGATATTTTCTGTGGTCCCGAAAGCATGGCAGGACAGCGACGAGAAACGGAGGACGGACCACGGAGGCGGGGGCCATGGCCTGGACTAAGTGGCGACCCGGCGTCCAGTCGGAGGTCGACGCGTCGGCGCCGGTCTCGGCGCCACAAGTTTGTTTGGTGCTCCGTGATGCTAATCACGAGCGATCGTGCGTGGTAAAACTAGCTTTGGTGACTGATTCCAGGAGAACTGCAAGACAGATGGGCTGGTGCCAGTGCATCATCTGTTATAGCCTCGTCACGTCAGCTTTTACCTTCACTCTCATCCTACTCTCATCCCACTCTTACCCCACGGTCTCAGTGCACGGGCTATAGTACCAGCTCTCACTTCTCTCTCCTCCACATCACCATTTTTTTTTCAGATTAAGTTATTTCACTCGATTTTTTTAGACATTCAAAATAATGCAAGAAAATTATTTTATTCAACTCAAAATGTAATAACAAATAAATTTGCATAATAAATTTTAAAATTACATAATAAATAATAAATAAATTATAATCCTCTTCCTCCTCCTCGTTGTCATCATCTTCGTCCTCCAGACCAAGCTCTTTTTCCACCATCTGGATAGCCTTCGCATGTTTGCGCTTTTCTGCTTCGTTCATGTCGGCGGTTGATCTGTCTTTCATTTTTCATTGCTTGAGTAGCTTAGCCTTCACTAAACCATTCCACATGTTCTTCATCGCGAAGGATTTACTTGCTACCTCACTGCTTGATGAGGATTCCTTCCCCTTCCTCCTATCCTTACGTGTCGCGGCTTTCGCCCTATCGCGGCCCGTTGGACGCTCCTCCTCCGTCGTCGCCTCCCGTCCAGTCAAGCCTCTTTGGACGCGTTGGTAGGATTGTTTCCGCGGCATCGGACTCGAAGCTTGGAGCACTGGCTTCAGGAGGTGGTGGGGGGTACGGACCATATGGCGCGTATGGATACGGAGGTGGAGCGTATGAACCGTACAAAGGTGGTGGGTAAGGAGGTACAGTCCCACTCCCGCTACCTGTAGGTGGAGCATGTGGAGGTGGTGGGGGTATGGATACGGAGCCGGAGGGTATGAACCATATGGCGCCGGAGGTGGAGCGTATGGCCCATATGGCCCCGGAGGTGGTGTGCCGGAGGAGTATAAAACTCGGGGAAGCGGCGAAGAACCGACATTGGAGCGACGATGTGTCGGAGAGACATCATCTAGGGTGGCTGGTGACCCGTTGGGCTGCAAGAGATCCGTGAACGAGGTCATATCTGGAGTCCAACCAGACATGGTGGAGAAGATTTGAGAGAGTGAAGGAGATGAATGAGATGAAATGGGTGTGGAGTGAGTGAAACCATATGGGGGGTATTTATAGGGGGTGGGGAGGAAATTTTGGGCTTTTTTCGAATTTTTTGAGCGAGCAACGGCTACCCCAACGGCTAGCTGACGTGGACGAATTAGATCGCGCCACGTCAGCTAGCCGTTACCCCCTCCCTCTCGCCCCCGCTCTCGCCCCGACCCGCTAGCGCGCCGCCTCGCTCTCGCCCCCCCTCTCGCCCCCCTCTCACCCCCAGCGCGGGCGGCAGCCGGGCGGTAGCGGGCGCTACCGCCGGGCGGTGGATCCACCGCCCCGCGCTGTCGTCTCGCCCCCCTCTCGCCTCCCGGCGGGCGGTACCGCCCGCCCTCCAGCCTGTAATAACCCAGAACATAGGAACAACGAAGGGTAGATTTAGAAATGGGATGTGCATTTCATCGCAAAACGGGGGAAATTTTCGCGCCTTATTGCAACTAAACCTAAGAGGGATCGAGGTTCTCTCTCATTTTGCACTTAGGGTTAGGCAACTTGAGTTAGGGAAATTTTGACATGATCTCTTTTGTATCTTGTTGATTTGGGGAATTGATTTCATTTGACAAGTGTTAATACATTTAACAATAAGCATTGAACAATATAAAATGGAATTCATAATTTAAACACAACTTATGAATTCAAACAACTTTGAATTTCAAAGTGAATCATAAATACAATGTTTATTCCAGAATATAAATATAACATAAATCAAAAGCTCATAAACAAAAACTTGGGCTTTATTGATATCACAACACAGATTACATTGTCTTTACAATATTCTTGATACAAGAATTGATGAATAATAAACAGAAATGAAAATAAAGATTACAATATTGCTCCTAAACTAAAACCTAGACTAAATGACTTGGAGAATATCTTCTGACCATGTCCATCTTCAAAACCTGCAAAACAAAGAACCAACACTAGCCAGAATGTTAGTGTTAGCCAAAGACTTCAGTTTGGACAGAACCAAGTGTCATGCACACTTGTGCTTGTCCAAAACCATGGACAGCACAAGATAAGGGCAGTGAGACCAAACCCGAGCACCACCAGGGGGCTCAAGTTTCAGCATATGAGAGCACACAGCTCAAGTGTCTTTGGGCAGCAACAAGAAGGCCATGCAACAGAATAGTCACCAAGCAAGCCAGACTTGTGTGTCAATGCAGGGATAGAAGCAGGGTTCATTTAAAAGGGGCACAATCCCTAGAAACAAGGACCGATCGACCAGATAAGGATTCACCAGGTAAGGGTGAAGCAAGAACAAGCTCAGTTCATCCAGTTCTTGAGCAAGAACAAAACCAACACACATACCCACTCAACCACCAGAAATCATGGTGACCTGAGAAGATCATCCAAGACCTGGAGGTGAAGGGCTGTGACACAAACCCAAGTCTGCATCAACAAAACATTTCTTTCTAGGAGCTGGAACAAGGTATACCTAGTTCCTGGAAAAGATCCAAGGGATCTGATCCATCATATGCATGAAATAAGCATGGGATGAGCAGATGCTCATATGGGTAGATCATCACTTGGTTTTCACCAAGGATTACTGCCAGTCAAAAGCCACTAAAATAGAAAGCATCTAGGTACAGATCTTATACACAGAAACTAGCACATATGCACAGATGCACACACTAGCCAGATTTGATGCATAGATAGCACCAGTAGATGGCAAGGATTAGCAGCTAAGACTACACAGTAAATCCTAAGCATACAACCATCAGAAACCCTAGATTTCTTCACAGGCAAGCATATTGGCATTCATATTTATTATGATTCCCAAATATGCAAGCAAAGATGAGTAGCCAACAAGATCCAACCAACCATGTGAGCAACCAGTCAGTAGCAAGGCTACTGAGGTCACATCACACTTAGCACCAATTAAGAGAAAGCCAAATAGATCACATCACTATCCAGAAATGGATTCAGACTCTAATTGCTTGTAAAAGAATCATGAACAGCAAATTCATATACAAGCAAGTCATTTAAATCATCACTGCATAAGCAGTTCATCATAATCTAATTAATACAAGCATGAATTTATCACAGATCCATGCTAAGCAGCGTGATAGCACCTTTGTTGAGCAACACAGTTAATCTATAGCCACTAGAGCAAGTCTAGGTAGCTAAGATGAGAAACAGCACAAGTAAGCAACAGCACAGTGATGCTTGAGCATCAGCATCACAAAGATAATTGAATCAATTAGCCACAGTATTAGCCAGTAAGCTATCACTGATAATCAATTGATCAAATGGGTCAATTATAGCAAGCCAAGCTACACAGGGAGGTTAGCCAACATGCAAGGAATGATCCAATGGATCATTGGCTTGCAGAGGTAGCACTGAAGCATACCACTGGCACACACACAAGTGTCACAGATGCATCACAAGTACACCTAGACAAGCAAGCATGATAGACCAGTAAGCATAAGCAAGTCATAACCAAGCATAGCATGGCATAGTTAGCTCTTGAGCAAGTACAACAGAGCATGGCAAGTGTAGAGCATGCTAGGAGCAGCAGAGAAGCAAGCACAGCATGAACAGCAAGCAAAGCAGCATGTGCCAGTACCAGTAAATGGTAATTGGGCCATGAACTTGCAATTAACAGAAGCACAGGCAAATTGCGTAGGAATAGCATGGCTCTGTGTGATCACAGGATCACCAGAGAGCAGCAGAGCATGAGGAGGAAGAAGAACAGTAACGAGGGGAGGCGCACAGAAGAGAAGAGGAGATGCAACACTTACTTGCGCCTGGAAGTAGAGGCTAGGGCATGGCGAGGCAGTGCTCGCGCGGCCCTAACAGCTGCAAGTCCAGGGTAGGCGCCGACGTTACGCCGGCGAACCCAGACACGAACCAGCACCACCGTAGCAAGTACCTGAGGCGACGGCACGAGTACTGCAAGCAGCACCCGCGCCAGGTCAACCCCAGGCACGTACCATCGTCGGCGAGGACGAGATCTCGCCGGAGTTCGTCGAGGCGATTCTCCACGAGATCCAGATCGGAGGCGATTCGCCAGGAGAGGACGAGAAGGGAAAAACTGCGCGGACAGATCGATAGATCTGCACGCGGCGGTTCAGGATCGGTAGGTGGCTACGGCGGAGGAGCACGGCGATGGCCGGAGCGAGGCGGCGGCCATGGCGACGACGCCATCGCCACGGGAGTCGCCAGAGGTTAGGGTTAGGCGAGCGAGTGAGAGGGCCGAGTGAGGAGAGTGAGGTGGGCCGCTTCGGTGCCACCGAACACAAAAGGGGACCAGCCTTATTGGGCCGTTGATACGTCTCCGACGTATCGATAATTTCTTATGTTCCATGCCACATTATTGATGTTATCTACATGTTTTATGCACACTTTATGTCATATTCGTGCATTTTCTGGAACTAACCTATTAACAAGATGCCGAAGTGCCAGTTCCTGTTTTCTGCTGTTTTTGGTTTCAGAAATCCTAGTAACGAAATATTCTCGGAATCGGACGAAATCAACGCCCAAGTTCCTATTTTCACCGGAAGCATCCAGAACACCCGGGAAGGACCAGAGGGGGGGCACTGGGCCCCCAGACCATAGGCCGGCGCGGCCCAGGCCCTGGCCGCGCCGCCCTATGGTGTCGTCGCCCCTTCGACCCTCCTGCGCCCCCTCTTCGCCTATATAAAGCCCCTGGATCGAAAACCCTGATACGTACGACGAAACCAGAGAAAACCTTCCAGAGCCGCCGCCATCGCGATGCCAAGATCTGGGGGACAGGAGTCTCTGTTCCGGCACGCCGCCGGAACGGGGAAGTGCCCCCGGAAGGCTCCTCCATCGACACCACCGCCATCTCCATCAACGCTGCTGTCTCCCATGAGGAGGGAGTAGTTCTCCATCGAGGCTCGGGGCTGTACCGGTAGCTATGTGGTTCATCTCTCTCCTATGTACTTCAATACAATAATCTCATGAGCTGCCTTACATGATTGAGATTCATATGATGATGCTTGTAATCTAGATGTCATTATGCTAGTCAAGTGAGTTTTACTTATGTGATCTCCGGAGACTCCCGCTCCCACGTGTGTAAAGGTGACAGTGTGTGCACCGTGTGGGTCTCTTAGGCTATATTTCACAGAATACTTATTCACTGTTCAATGGCATAGTGAGGTGCTTATTTATATCTCTTTATGATTGCAATGTATTTGTATCACAATTTATCTATGTGCTACTCTAGCAATGTTATTAAAGTAGTTTTATTCCTCCTGCACGATGTAATGGTGACAGTGTGTGCATCCGTGTTAGTACTTGGTTTATGCTATGATTATGATCTCTTGTAGATTATGAAGTTAACTATTGCTATGATAGTATTGATGTGATCTATTCCTCCTACATATGCATGAAGGTGACAGTGTGCATGCTATGTTAGTACTTGGTTTAGTCTGTTGATCTATCTTACACTATAAGGTTACTAAAATATGAACATTAATTGTGGAGCTTGTTAACTCCGGCATTGAGGGTTCGTGTAATCTTACGCAATGTGTTCATCATCCAACAAAAGTGTAGAGTATGCATTTATCTATTTTGTTATGTGATCAATGTTGAGAGTGTCCACTAGTGAAAGTGTAATCCCTAGGCCTTGTTCCTAAATACTGCTATCGCTGCTTGTTTACTGTTTTACTGCGTTACTACTGCTGCAATACTACCACCATCAACTACACGCCAGCAAGCTATTTTCTGGCACCGTTGCTACTGCTCATACTTATTTATACCACCTGTATTTCACTATCTCTTCGCCGAACTAGTGCACCTATTAGGTGTGTTGGGGACACAAGAGACTTCTTGCTTTGTGGTTGCAGGGTTGCATGAGAGGGATATCTTTGACCTCTTCCTCCCTGAGTTCGATAAACCTTGGGTGATCCACTTAAGGGAAAACTTGCTGCTGTTCTACAAACCTCTGCTCTTGGAGGCCCAACACTGTCTACAGGAAAAGGAGGGGGAAGTAGACATCAAGCTATTTTTTGGCGCCGTTGCCGGGGAGGAAAGGTAAAAGGTACTCACACTCCGGATCTCGGCTACTAAGCTATTTCCCGGCGCATTGTAAGTACTCAAAGCTATTTCCTTTAGATCCTGCAATTGCAACTTTTTGTTTCTTGTTTACACTAGTTTGGCATAATGGACAAGAATGAGCTTCTATTTCTGTTTCCTGATTTAAAACATGGATTGTTTGATGCGAAAATTAAAAAACCTATGGAATCTTATTTGCATGCTGGTAGTAATATTAGTATGAACGCTTTGAACACCATTGTTGCTAATGATATGGAAAATTCTAAGCTTGGGGAAGCTGGCTTTGATGAGCATGATATTTTTAGTCCCCCAAGCATTGAGGAGAAAATTTTCTTTGATGATACTTTGCCTCCTATTTATGATGATTATAATGATATTGGTCTTTTAGTGCCGCCTACTATGGAGAGTAATTTTTATGATGATAATACTATGCCTCCTACACTTGATGAGAATAATAATGATAGCTACTTTGTTGAATTTGCTCCCACTACAACTAATAAAATTGACTATGCTTATGTTGGGAGTAGCAATAATTCTATGCATGAGACTCATGATAAGAATGCTTTATGTGATGGTTATATTGTTGAGTTTGCTCATGTTGCTACTGAAAGTTATTATGAGAGAGGAAAATATGGTTGTAGAAATTTTCATGTTACTAAAACACCTCTCTATATGCCGAAATTTTTGAAGCTACACTTGTTTTATCTTCCTATGCTTGTTACTTTGCTCTTCATGCACTTGTTTATTTACAAGATTCCTTTGCATAGGAAGCATGTTAGACTTAAATGTGTTTTGTATTTGCCTCTTGATGCTCTCTTTTGCTTCAAATACTATTTCTTATGAGTGCATCATTAAAACTGCTGAGCCCATCTTAATGGCTATAAAGAAAGAACTTCTTGGGAGATAACCCATGTGTTATTTTGCTATAGTATTTTGTTTTATATTTGTGTCTTGGAAGTTGTTTACTACTGTAGCAACCTCTCCTTATCTTAGTTTTGTGTTTTGTTGTGCCAAGTGAAGCCTCTAATCGAAGGTTGATACTAGATTTGGATTTCTGCGCAGAAACAGATTTCTATCTGTCACGAATCTGGGCTGTTTTCTCTGTACAAAAATCAGAAAAATATGCCAATTTACGTGCGTGTTCCTCAGATATGTACTCAACTTTCATTAGTTTTGAGTTTTCTGATCTGAGCAACGGAAGTATTTATTAGAAATTCGTCTTTACGGACTGTTCTGTTTTGACAGATTCTGCCTTTTATTTCGCATTGCTTCTTTCGCTGTGTTGGGTGGATTTCTTCGTTCCATTACCTTCCAGTAGCTTTGAGCAATGTCCAGAAGTGTTAAGAATGATTGTGTCACCTCTGAACATGTGAGTTTTTGATTATGTACTAACCCCTCTAATGAAGTTTATGAGAAGTTTGGTGTGAAGGAAGTTTTCAAGGGTCAAGAGAGGAGGATGATATACTATGATCAAGAAGAGTGAAAGCTCTAAGCTTGGGGATGCCCCGGTGGTTCACCCCTGCATATATCAAGAAGACTCAAGCGTCTAAGCTTGGGGATGCCCGAGGCATCCCCTTCTTCATCGACAAATTATCAGGTTCCTTCTCTTGAAACTATATTTTTATTCGGTCACATCTTATGTGCTTTACTTGGAGCGTCTGTATGCTTTTATTTTTGTTTGTGTTTGAATAAATTGGATTACATCATGCTTGTGTGGGAGAGAGACACGCTCCGCTGTTGCATATGAACACATGTGTTCTTAGCTTTTAGTATTCATGGCGAAGTTTTCTTCTTCGTTAAATTGTTATATGGTTGGAATTGGAAAATGATACATGTAGTAATTTGCTATAATGTCTTGGGTAATGTGATACTTGGCAATTGTTGTGCTCATGTTTAAGCTCTTGCATCATATGCTTTGCACCCATTAATGAAGAAATACATAGAGCTTGCTAAAATTTGGTTTGCATAATTGGTCTCTCTAAGGTCTAGATAATTTCTAGTATTGAGTTTGAACAACAAGGAAGATGGTGTAGAGTCTTATAATGTTTACAATATGTCTTTTATGTGAGTTTTGCTGCACCGGTTCATCCTTGTGTTTGTTTCAAATAACCTTGCTAGCCTAAGCCTTGTATCGAGAGGGAATACTTCTCATGCATCCAAAATACTTGAGCCAACCACTATGCCATTTGTGTCCACCATACCTACCTACTACATGGTATTTCTCCGCCATTCCAAAGTAAATTGCTTGAGTGCTACCTTTAAACAATTCAAAATTTATCACCTCTGATTTGTGTCAATGTTTTATAGCTCATGAGGAAGTATGTGGTGTTTATCTTTCAATCTTGTTGGGCAACTTTCACCAATGGACTAGTGGCTTCATCCGCTTATCCAATAATTTTGCAAAAAGAGCTGGCAATGGGATTCCCAGTCCCAAATTAATTAATCTAAATAGACACTCCTCCATGGTATGTGATTGTTGGACGGCACCCGAAGGATTCGGTTAGCCATGGCTTGAGAAAGCAAAGGTGGGGAGGAGTGTCATCATAATAAAACTAAAATAAAAAGGCACTCCTTCATGGTATGAGATTGTTGGCAGGTACCCGAGGATTCGGTTAGCCATGGTTTGTGAAAGAAAGGTTGGAAGGAGTGCCACCCAAAATAAAATAAAATGGGAGCTGCTCTTTGAAGGTTTGTCTGGCAAGGGGGTTAGAGTACCCGCTACCATTCGTTGACAATAACATACACCTCTCAAAACTTTATTTTTATGCTCTCTTTATGTTTTCAAAATAGAAGCTCTAGCACAAATATAGCAATCGATGCTTTTCCTCTATGGAGGACCATTCTTTTACTTTCAATGTTGAGTCAGTTCATCTATTTCTCTCCACCTCAAGAAGCAAACACTTGTGTGAACTGTGCATTGATTCCTACATACTTGCATATTGCATTTGTTATATTACTCTATGTTGACAATTATCCATGAGATATACATGTTACAAGTTGAAAGCAACCGCTGAAACTTAATCTTCCTTTGTGTTGCTTCAATGCCTTTACTTTGAATTATTGCTTTATGAGTTAACTCTTATGCAAGACTTACTGATGCTTGTCTTGAAGTGCTATTCATGAAAAGTCTTTGCTTTATGATTCACTTGTTTACTCATGTCATATACATTGTTTTGATTGCTGCATTCACTACATATGCTTTACAAATAGTATGATCAAGGTTATGATGGCATGTCACTCCAGAAATTATCTGTGTTATCGTTTTACCTGCTCGGGACGAGCAGAACTAAGCTTGGGGATGCTGATACGTCTCCGACGTATCGATAATTTCTTATGTTCCATGCCACATTATTGATGTTATCTACATGTTTTATGCACACTTTATGTCATATTCGTGCATTTTCTGGAACTAACCTATTAACAAGATGCCTAAGTGCCAGTTCCTGTTTTCTGCTGTTTTTGGTTTCAGAAATCCTAGTAACGAAATATTCTCGGAATCGGACGAAATCAACGCCCAAGTTCCTATTTTCACCGGAAGCATCCAGAACAACCGGGAAGGACCAGAGGGGGGGCACTGGGCCCCCAGACCATAGGCCGGCGTGGCCCAGGCCCTGGCCGCGCCGCCCTATGGTGTCGTCGCCCCTTCGACCCTCCTGCGCCGCCTCTTCGCCTATATAAAGCCCCTGGATCGAAAACCCTGATACGTACGACGAAACCAGAGAAAACCTTCCAGAGCCGCCGCCATCGCGACGCCAAGATCTGGGGGACAGGAGTCTCTGTTCCGGCACGCCGCCGGAACGGGGAAGTGCCCCCGGAAGGCTCCTCCATCGACACCACCGCCATCTCCATCAACGCTGCTGTCTCCCATGAGGAGGGAGTAGTTCTCCATCGAGGCTCGGGGCTGTACCGGTAGCTATGTGGTTCATCTCTCTCCTATGTACTTCAATACAATAATCTCATGAGCTGCCTTACATGATTGAGATTCATATGATGATGCTTGTAATCTAGATGTCATCATGCTAGTCAAGTGAGTTTTACTTATGTGATCTCCGGAGACTCCTTGTCCCACGTGTGTAAAGGTGACAGTGTGTGCACCGTGTGGGTCTCTTAGGCTATATTTCACAGAATACTTATTCACTGTTGAATGGCATAGTGAGGTGCTTATTTATATCTCTTTATGATTGCAATGTATTTGTATCACAATTTATCTATGTGCTACTCTAGCAATGTTATTAAAGTAGTTTTATTCCTCCTGCACGATGTAATGGTGACAGTGTGTGCATCTGTGTTAGTACTTGGTTTATGCTATGATTATGATCTCTTGTAGATTATGAAGTTAACTATTGCTATGATAGTATTGATGTGATCTATTCCTCCTACATATGCATGAAGGTGACAGTGTGCATGCTATGTTAGTACTTGGTTTAGTCTGTTGATCTATCTTACACTATAAGGTTACTAAAATATGAACATTAATTGTGGAGCTTGTTAACTCCGGCATTGAGGGTTCGTGTAATCCTACGCAATGTGTTCATCATCCAACAAAAGTGTAGAGTATGCATTTATCTATTCTGTTATGTGATCAATGTTGAGAGTGTCCACTAGTGAAAGTGTAATCCCTAGGCCTTGTTCCTAAATACTGCTATCGCTGCTTGTTTACTGTTTTACTGCGTTACTACTGCTGCAATACTACCACCATCAACTACACGTGTAACACCCCAAATTTCAATGAAAAAGAAAGTTAGAGAATTCCAGAATTACAAATTTTCAAACCAACAAAAACTTTTCTTTTGCATATAGTACCATGCATAGGACTTGTGCATTTGAGTGATATGCCATGATGATTGTTATTACTTGTTATTGATATGCTCTAAAAACCCTAGAGTGATCATGTGGAGATCACCAACCAAATAAATCAAAAAGGGAAGAAATTCCCATAATTGAAAAACCCTAAAAACCCTCACATATGCCCTATGGCATTTTTCGAAATTTTAACCCTAGACCTATTTGGTCTTCACCATTAGTTGAATAATGTTGTGAAACACTTATTACAACTTTTGGAATCAAGGGTTCACCATTCAAATGAATTTCCAACACTTTTCCCACTCACATGTGATGATGACCAAATCTGCCAATTTCAGTCTGATCACCACTTTGAGCCCCTGCAATTCAATTTTCCCAAACCATTCTTTGCTAACTCCTTGCACCATTTCAAAGTCAACATCAAGGTGAACAACTTTGATGAAGACCACCCTGCCAAATTCATCTTTGATCACTAGCTATGCTCACCCAAAGTGGCAACTTTATAATGAGTTCAACAATCTTCACTTAGCCATTTTGGGCCATTTTTGAAATCCAATCTTTCCACCACCACCTCAACTCATCTCTGGTCAAGTACAACTTATCTCAACTTTCACTTTTCAAAAACATTCACCATTTGAATTATTTCCATTTTTGATATTTTTGTATTTTCCAAATTTGAACCCTATTCATACACTATAGCAAATAGTGATCTACTCAAACTAACCTACTCTAACCAACCCCAAATGGTCCCCTGGTCCCCTCTCTCACTAACCCCAGCATAGAAACCCTAGGGAGGGAGAGAGAACATGCATGGCATGGCCATGCCGGCCACATGCCGGCCATGCCGCACCTCCCCCTCTCTCCTTCATCGCCGACCCTGGCCACCATGTCCCTGCACTCCACCTCACTCTACTGAGTCGCCTAGCATCGGCCGTTGTCGAGGAGGAGCCCTGCATTGGCCAGACCAGCACGCGTCCATGGCGCCCTGGACGCCGCTCGCGTCGAGCGCGTGCACGCCGCGGACACACCCTGGCCACGCGCCACGCCATGACCTCGAGCACCCCCTGGACCCCCGGCGAACACGTTGAGCCTCACCGTGACACCGCAGCGCGCCCAGACATGATCTCGACCACGACCCGTGCCCGCCGTCGCCGGAGAAGAGAACCCCGATCCGCCGCAGACGTGCCCGTCGCGGAAGCAACGCGACCAACCAAGCCACCGCCCGACCCCGTTGTCGCCGCCAATAGCATCGCCAGGAGCCGTAGAACACTGCCACCACATCGCCTAGCTCGATAGCTCGCCGGAGGAGCCGCGCCATGGTCGACTTCCTCACGGCCCCGCAGCACCCTCGCGTCCCTATAAAAGGAGACCTCTCCTCGTCGATCTGAGCACACCATCACCTTCCCCTCTTCTCACTCGATCACCTGAGCCACTCCACTGCCTCGATTAGCCACTGACGCCGCCCAATTGAAGCCTCACTGCCCGTGGTCGCCGCCGAAGCTCGCCGTCGATTGGAGCCGCCCCAGGACGAGCCGCCGGTACCAGGAGCTTCGCCGTCGTCGACATCGTCACCACGCACACTGCCAACCCTAGCTGGAGCCACCGTAAGCGCTCCGACCCCCTGCCCTCGCCGCCAGAACCTCTGCTTCTCGCCGGAGAAGACGACGACCGTGCGCCGTTGGATCGTCTTCTAATCCAACGCGCCACGTCGCTCGTACCGTTTCGGGATTTAACAGCCACTGACGCGTGGACCCCACGCTGTCAGCACGCCGCGCGTCTGTGAACCGTGGTGGGCTGGAGTGGGCCGTTTTAATTCAAATCGGCCCAGCTTCGCTTTCCCGCCGGCCCTTTTATTCAAATTTGATTTAAACCATTTCCAAACTTTTCCAATACTGCCCAAACTTTGAAATTCAACCTTTTCCAATTGGCTAAACCAAATTTAGTGAATTTGACATTGTTAGAAAGCCACTGAAATTCTCTATCCAATGCCACTGGCCTCTTGGTCAAATTCTTTGTAGAATTAATGTGACAAAAATAACAAGCCAGGGACTTTTCCCTATTCAAATAATTCTTAAAAATCAACCAAAATAGATATTAAGTTTTTTCCAACTCTAATAGCTCACTTTTGACTTACACTAATTGTTTATGCAATAAAAGGGTGTGGTCACTTTGCATGATCATGCCATGGTTTAATGAATGGATATTTTGACTAGTTTAACTAGTTGATATTATCCAAAACTATTAAAGTTAAATTGTGTGAAGTCTTACACTTCATTTAAACTTGTCTCACATGAATTCATGGGATGTTTGGACCCCTGGTTCCAAACTCTCTTATATGAATTTCTTGAGATTTAAATCAAATATAGTGTTATTTAAATGGCATGAGGTGTTCCACCTCATTTAAATCATTCTACTAAATGATGATGATGATGAACATTTGATCTAGGTCAAGATGAGTTCATCCATGATTGTTGGAGAAATTAAATCTTAAGAAGATTTCAATGAGAGGAAATTATTTCTCAAGAACCCTATGGAAACTATCATTTACACATAGAATACAAATCCTATTTAAATCCCACCACCCATGCACCCTAGTTTATTTATGTGTGTGCCTAGAGTAGTGGTGTGTTGATTTGTGATGTGTGGAATAGCCCTGGAATTAGTGAGTAATCATACTCGTATTCAAATTTAGACGGTAGCACCGGAGAGTACGCCGAAGAAGAAGGTTGCTACCAGGAGGAGGAAGAGGAACAGTTTGAGAACTACCAAGGCAAGCTAAATTACTATGCAAGCTTTTATTCTTGCCAAGTGCAAAGCCCCTTGGGGCAAGGCACCATGTCTTACCTTTTCTTATGTGAACCCATCCCAAGTTTTTACTTGTTTTCCAAATGATTTTCCTTTTATAGTTAACTTTGGTCAAAATACAAGTGGTTTTTAGAGTAGGGAGTTAGCCTTTCCAAGCAAAGCAAGGTAGCACCTCTCATGAATTAGAGCTAGTGCTAATGAACTAACCTTAACTACTCTAGATGGGAACTTTGTGATTTTGAAAGGATTTTTAAACCTTGGAATGAAGATGCATTCCATTGAATGAGTTTTGAAGGTGAATATGACCAAGAGAAGATGGTGATTTTTGATAAAACATGATGTGGGTTTGAATGCGATACCTTTCCAATTCTCAAGTACCCCCACAATACCTGATTATGGGTAGGGCTTAAGCGGAAGTTTATGCGTCTTAGTATGGGTTCCCTCTAAACAAGCGTCATCGGGGTTATGCCGAAAGCTGCCTCTACCACAAAAGAAACGATACGATATGATGCGAAAGGAGGTGAATGTCCGGCCCAAGCCCTGTGCAGTTCCCAGGTTGACTGACTGGTCTTCACTGGGAGGCCAAGCTCATGGGGAGAGGTGCTCATACTAGGATTCGTAAGTGAAAGGTTATGGTTGATGATCCGCGTACTGTGTTACGATTATTCGGGGAAATCCCGACGGATGAAATCAAATGTTGTGGCACAAGTGTGCAACCTCTGCAGAGTGTAAACCTATTCGAATAGCCGCGTCCACGGTTACGGACGGTTGGAAAGGCCATACAGTTTCCGATGTCATATCTTTGAAAAGGATGTTGAAAGGTGATGGTGAATTGACTTGTGGTGAATTGAATTGGAATCACCACTTGAATGGTGGGAATGACACTAATGTTCCCCCCTTGGGTTAGTTAGCACTTGAATAAGATTTTCTCAAAACTTTGTGAACCAAAACTAGCTTTATGCAAATAAACTAGAGCTTAGCAAACCCTACTAGAATGTCTAGCACTTTTTCTTGAATTAGTTTGCGAGTACTCAACGTACTCACGGCTTTGTCCCTGGCTATTCAAATGGCCAGAGTATGAAGATGAACAAGGAGATGACCAGCAGGACGCCTACAACAACTAAGCGCTTTCCGACGTCAAGCGTTGGCCTGTGGACTAGAGAGTCCTTGTATCTTACGCTTCCGCTATGTTGAACTATGAACTTGTGTTTGTTCGTTGATCAATAGATCAACTATTCGTGTAATATGGATCATGTGATTCCAATTTGTAAGACTTATGGGTTGTAATGAATGATGACTGTGATACTTAACTATTATGCCTCGCAACAACAATATTCCTGGGATTGCGATGTATGACATAATAGGCATTCGGACTTAAAAATCCGGGTGTTGACAAGTTGGTATCAGAGCCATTGTTTGACCTTAGAAGACCTTAGTTAGAATGGGCGTTCTGAAAAATTTAACTTTGAAATCAAATGAAAGGACTTATTTGTGAAAATTTACTACACTCTTGCCTTCGAGACTTTGCCAAAATTTGATCATGTCTATCTTATTTAAATCAACTTAAAACCTTGCCACACTTTGCACTCTCTAACTTACTCATCCAATTCTCTTTCAGATGGAGCCGAATGAACCCCTCAACACCAAGTTCTATCAGCTTGGAAACGGAGGAAGCTTGATCTTCGAGCATGACCTCGACTCCCTGTCGGATCACCTTGGCCGCCCACACCCCGAGTTTCACGGGATTCAGGTGGACGACCAGCCGGGAGGGGAACTGCAGTGGATTATCACTGCCGACTTGAGGGGCAAGCTGGAGCCTCCCACCTCGGAGAGGATCCTTTTCTCTTTCGGGGAAAGCAAGCGGCTCGACGGGCTTGCACGTGCTCTTCAGAAGCACTTGCTCGTACGTGCGGACAGAATACCGAAGCCCTTCGTGAGGAACGCTTTGCGCATCTCGCACGGCGTAACTCTGACGGAAGACCCATGGATGTGCCACTCCACCCCCAGTTGAGGCACCATGTGGATCACTTGGACTTCATGCTCTACCAGACTCAGAGGGACCTCGACGCCTCTCGCGCTTACGCGAACCAGACCCATGCTCACATCATCGAGCAGGGTGAGGCGATCAAGCTACTCAACAACGACCGCAGGAACCTTCGCCAGCAGCGTGCCAAGAAGGACGCTACGATTCGCCGCCTTCGCGACCGGATCGCGTCACTTGAGGCCACTGTCACGGCCCAGGAGGATCAGATTCGTCACATGGAGGAGGACGATGAAGGCATCGATATTCAGGGAGGAGACGCCTTTCTGAGCGATGACGATGACTTTGAGGAGGACGAGAACACCGAGGAGGAGGACTACGAGTTCCTGGAGGCCGGACAGGATGACTACGTCCCGATTGATATCGACGATGAGGAGTAGTTGCACTAGTTTCACTTATAGTAGGTGTGAGTTGTATCCCGTCCTTTGTATCGTAGCATGAGAATGGTTCTTAAAACCATTGGAGTATGTGTGTAGTTTGTACTATGTGTTGCATGAATGAATGAATGTTATGTTTGTCATGAAAAGATTACAAGTTTTCAAATGTTTTCAAACTTAAATGAACCATAGAATGTTCCCTCTTATCTCATGATCTTCTATACCTTCAGATGGCCCCTCCGAATCGCACCAACGACGCGATGATGCAGCTTCTGCAAACCCTGCTTGCAGACCGGGAAACCGAGAGAGCCGAGCGCCAAGCCAACATCATCGCCTTGCAGAACATCGCCCAAGGCCATGGAAATCATGACCACCCCGGATCCAAGCTCAAGAACTTCCAACACCAACCCTCCGGTGTTTAGCAAGACCGAGGAGCCCCTCGACGCCGACGATTGGCTCCAGACTATGGAGAACAATCTGGAAGTAGCTGGAGTGGAAGCCAACGAGAAGGTGTTGTTCGCCACTCACTACCTCGCTGGACCAGCTCGCGCTTGGTGGACAAGTACCCGTGCCATGAACGGAGGTCAATTCATGACTTGGGAGGATTTCAAACTCAAGTTCAGCAAGTACCATGTACCCCGGGTCTTATCAAGAAGATGAGGGATGAGTTCCGTGAACTGAAACAAGGTCGCATGACGGTGGTTGAGTACCGCGACAAGTTTCTCACCTTGTCAAGGTATGCCCCTGATGAGACGGACACCGTTGAAAAGAGGAAGGAGAGATTCCTGAACGGGCTGCATGATGAGATGCAGACTGTCCTCGTCAACATCCCCTTCGCCGACCTCGAAGCCCTTGTTGACTCCGCCATCCAGATGGAGGGCAAGTTGAACCAAGCCAATGAGAACCGCAAGCGCCGCATGGCAAATCAGAGTGGATCAAGCCACCCCCAAAAGTTTCGCCCTAGCTCAAGCGGAGGTTTCAATCCGAGACATAACAAACCCCCGATGCAGAACTCTCGCCCGGTTATCGTAACCGAAGTGGAGGAAACTCCAAGCCAGGAGGCTACAACCCCAACTACAACAACAACAACTACAACCGCGCTCCACCTCGAGCCCCGAACACCAACAACACCAACACCAACACCAACCCCAGAACCGGGAGCAATGCCATTCCCGTTGCGAACAAGCAGGACAAGAGCACTATCACTTGTTATGAGTGTGGTGTAGTGGGGCACTACTCCAACGAGTGTCCCAAGCGTCTTGCCAAGCTCGCCGGCAACACCGCTGCTCTGCTCAGCAGCAACGCCGTGTCTCCACCGGCAAGAAGTTCGCCCCCAACAACCCCAACAACCGCAACGGCCGCCTCTACCACATGAACGCCGAAGAAGCCCAGGAAGCCCCAGGATGTGGTACGGGTATGTTTTCTGTCAACCACACCCCTGCTAGAGTGTTGTTTGATTCCGGAGCATCGCATTCCTTTGTCACCGAAGATTTTGCATCAACAAGTAAAATTCAACCCCTCAGTTTGAAGCATGTTATGATAGTTCAAATCCCCGGATCAACCACCAAAGCCAGAAAATTTTGTAAAAATGTGCCAATCAAAATCCATGATGTTGATTTCTTTGCAAATCTCATCATACTTGGAACCAAAGGTTTGGAAGTTGTCCTAGGAATGGACTGGATGTCCAAACACAATGGATTGATAGACTGCGCCAAGAAAGCCATAACCATGACTAGCAGCACCGGAATCGTAGTTGAGCACGTCTACGAAAAACTACCCAGAAAATTTACCCGCAACCAAAGTGTATCCAAGCCTACTTCCGGATCAAATCAGGGTCGTTTGTCGCTACCACGATGTGTTTCCGGATGATCTACCCGGTATGCCCCGGACCGGGATATCGAGTTTATCATCGAGTTAATCCCCGGAACTGGACCCATCGCCCAGAGAGCCTACAGCATGAACGCAGCCGAGCTTGTGGAGCTGAAGAAGCAAATAGATGACATGTTAGCCAAAGGTTTGATCAGACCAAGTGCATCCCCCTGGAGATCCCCTGTCTTGTTTGTCGACAAGAAGGATGGTGCAAATCGTTTATGCACCGACTATCGTAAGCTTAACGATGTCACCATCAAAAACAAATACCCCTTACCCAAGATCGAAGACTTGTTCGACCAACTCACCGGATCCCGAGTTTTCTCGAAAATTGATCTTAGAACTGGATACCACCAACTGAAAATCCGAGCCACCGATATTCCAAAAACTGCCTTTACCACCAGATATGGGTTGTATGAGTACAACGTCATGTCATTTGGACTGACCAATGCTCCCGCTTATTTCATGAATCTCATGAATAAGATCTTCATGAACTTCTTGGACAAATTTGTCGTTGTTTTCATCGACGACATTTTGGTCTACTCCAAGTCCGAAGAAGAACATGAACAGCATCTGGAGATTGTTCTAGAAACCCCGAGACAGCACTGAGTTGTACGCCAAGTTTAGCAAGTGTGAGTTTTGGCTGGAAGAAGTTGGATTCCTCGGACACATCTTGTCTGCAGGAGGAATTGCCGTAGATCCCGCCAAGATCAAAACTGTTATGGAATGGAAAGCTTCGACCACACAAACTGAGGTCCGTGCTTTTCTTGGATTAGCCGGATATTACCGCAGATTTGTAGAAGGTTTTTCGAGCATCGCTCGACCAATGACCCAACTGCTGAAAAAGGACAGAAAGTTTGAGTGGACCGACAAGTGTGAAGAGAGCTTTCAACAGCTCAAGAGTAGACTGACAACAGCCCCAATCCTGATCATGCCGTATATCGCAAAGCCCTTTGACGTATATTGCGACGCCTCCAAGACTGGACTTGGATGCGTGCTTATGCAAGAAGGAAAGGTTGTATCCTACCTTTCTAGACAACTCAAGCAACATGAGCAGAACTACCCGACCCACGACCTCGAGCTTGCAGCCGTGGTCTTAGCCTTGAAAGTTTGGCGTCATTACCTCATGGGTAATCGATGCGAGATTTACTCCGACCACAAAAGCCTCAAATACATTTTCACCCAGAAGGAGTTAAACATGAGACAACGCCGATGGATCGAATTGATCAAGGATTACGACATGGAGATTCACTACCACCCGGCAAGGCCAATGTGGTAGCGGATGCTTTGAGTCGATCGCCGTGCAGCTTGAACTCCATGCTCGCAACCGAACAGCCTAGTTTGCACCAAGAGTTTGAACAGTTCAGACTTGAACTTGTAAGTGAAGGATTCCTAGCCAGCATCGAGCGCAACCCACCTTGATTGGTCAGATCAAGGAAGCCCAGAAGGACAACGCTAGCATTGATGGAATCAAGAAACAGATAGCCGCAGGAAAAGCCCCCGGATTCACCATTGACGAAGCCGGAGTGCTTTGGTACAAAGAACGCCTCTGCATACCATCGGACTCTGACCTGAAACAAGTCATCCTGCAAGAAGCCCATGACACCCTTTACTCAATCCACCCCGGAGGTACCAAGATGTACCAGGACCTGAAAGAACAATTTTGGTGGCACGGAATGAAGAGAGAGATCGGTAGCTATATCGCTAAGTGTGACATCTGCCCGGCCGAGTTAAGGCAGAACACCGAGAGACCCGCCGGACTGTTGCAACCCCTTCAGATTCCGGAATGGAAATGGGACTCCGTAGGAATGGACTTTATCACCGGACTGCCCAAATCCAGCAAAGGCAATGATTCCATATGGGTAGTGGTCGATAGATTGACCAAAGTCGCCCATTTCATCGCCGTCAAAACCACCTATCAAGGCCCCAAGTTAGCTGAACTCTACATCTCCAGAATAGTCGCCTTGCATGGAACCCCCAAATCGATAGTGTCAGATAGAGGATCACAGTTCACCTCAAGGTTACGCGAGAAAGTGCATGAAGGACTAGGCACTCGCCTAAATTTCAGCACCGCCTATCACCCTCGAGACCGACGGACAGATCGAGAGAGTAAACCAGAATCTTGGAAGACATGCTTAGAGCATGCGTCTTTGGAATACGGATCCAAGTGGGAAGACTGCCTACCTTACGCAGAATTCTCATACAACAATAGTTATCAAGCCAGCCTACAGATGGCCCCCTTTGAAGCCTTGTACGGAAGGAAGTGCCGTACCCCCCTGAACTGGTCAGAAGTCGGAGAGAGTCAAGTTTTCGGCCCAGACGTTCTTCGTGAAGCCGAAGAGAAGGTTCACAAGATCCGTGAGTACCTCAAGACTGCGCAATCCAGACAGAAGAGCTACGCCGACAAGAGACGTCGGGAGATGACCTTTGAGATCGGAGATTTTGTCTATCTCAAAGTATCCCCCTTGAAAGGGATGCAAAGGTTTCAGCTGAAAGGAAAGCTTGCACCTCGCTACGTGGGACCTTTCCAAGTCCTCAGCCGCCGAGGTGAAGTATCTTATCAACTGGAGTTGCCTGAAGAAATGTCGGCTGTGCACGACGTTTTTCACATCTCACTTCTCCGGAAATGTCTTGAAGTCCCTGAGAAGACCGAAGTGTTCAAGAACATCGATCACCGATCGGTGGATATCAACAAGGATCTGACTTACCGCGAAGTGCCGATTCGCATCCTAGAAGAAGCATACAGAACCACCCGCACCCGGAGCATCAAGTTTCTAAAGATCCAATGGAGCAATCATACCAAGGATGAAGCCACCTGGGAACGCGAAGACTTCATGAAGAAGGAGTACCCAGATCTCTTTAGTACCTAACTTTCTTTTTGATCTCGGGACGAGATCTTTTGTAAGGGGGAAGGGTTTGTAACACCCCAAATTTCAATGAAAAAGAAAGTTAGAGAATTCCAGAATTACAAATTTTCAAACCAACAAAAACTTTTCTTTTGCATATAGTACCATGCATAGGACTTGTGCATTTGAGTGATATGCCATGATGATTGTTATTACTTGTTATTGATATGCTCTAAAAACCCTAGAGTGATCATGTGGAGATCACCAACCAAATAAATCAAAAAGGGAAGAAATTCCCATAATTGAAAAACCCTAAAAACCCTCACATATGCCCTATGGCATTTTTCGAAATTTTAACCCTAGACCTATTTGGTCTTCACCATTAGTTGAATAATGTTGTGAAACACTTATTACAACTTTTGGAATCAAGGGTTCACCATTCAAATGAATTTCCAACACTTTTCCCACTCACATGTGATGATGACCAAATCTGCCAATTTCGGTCGATCACCACTTTGAGCCCCTGCAATTCAATTTTCCCAAACCATTCTTTGCTAACTCCTTGCACCATTTCAAAGTCAACATCAAGGTGAACAACTTTGATGAAGACCACCCTGCCAAATTCATCTTTGATCACTAGCTATGCTCACCCAAAGTGGCAACTTTATAATGAGTTCAACAATCTTCACTTAGCCATTTTGGGCCATTTTTGAAATCCAATCTTTCCACCACCACCTCAACTCATCTCTGGTCAAGTACAACTTATCTCAACTTTCACTTTTCAAAAACATTCACCATTTGAATTATTTCCATTTTTGATATTTTTGTATTTTCCAAATTTGAACCCTATTCATACACTATAGCAAATAGTGATCTACTCAAACTAACCTACTCTAACCAACCCCAAATGGTCCCCTGGTCCCCTCTCTCACTAACCCCAGCATAGAAACCCTAGGGAGGGAGAGAGAACATGCATGGCATGGCCATGCCGGCCACATGCCGGCCATGCCGCACCTCCCCCTCTCTCCTTCATCGCCGACCCTGGCCACCATGTCCCTGCACTCCACCTCACTCTACTGAGTCGCCTAGCATCGGCCGTTGTCGAGGAGGAGCCCCGCATTGGCCAGACCAGCACGCGTCCATGGCGCCACGGACGCCGCTCGCGTCGAGCGCGTGCACGCCGCGGACACACCCGGCCACGCGCCACGCCATGACCTCGAGCACCCCTGGACCCCGGCGAACACGTTGAGCCTCACCGTGACACCGCAGCGCGCCTAGACATGATCTCGACCACGACCCGTGCCCGCCGTCGCCGGAGAAGAGAACCCCGATCCGCCGCAGACGTGCCCGTCGCGGAAGCAACGCGACCAACCAAGCCACCGCCCGACCCCGTTGTCGCCGCCAATAGCATCGCCAGGAGCCGTAGAACACTGCCACCACATCGCCTAGCTCGATAGCTCGCCGGAGGAGCCGCGCCATGGTCGACTTCCTCCACGGCCCCGCAGCACCCTCGCGTCCCTATAAAAGGAGACCTCTCCTCGTCGATCTGAGCACACCATCACCTTCCCCTCTTCTCACTCGATCACCTGAGCCACTCCACTGCCTCGATTAGCCACTGACGCCGCCCAATTGAAGCCTCACTGCCCGTGGTCGCCGCGAAGCTCGCCGTCGATTGGAGCCGCCCAGACGAGCCGCCGGTACCAGGAGCTTCGCCGTCGTCGACATCGTCACCACGCACACCGCCAACCCTAGCTGGAGCCACCGTAAGCGCTCCGACCCCCTGCCCTCGCCGCGAACCTCTCGCTTCGCCGGAGAAGACGACGACCGTGCGCCGTTGGATCGTCTTCTAATCCAACGCGCCACGTCGCTCGTACCGTTTCGGGATTTAACAGCCACTGACGCGTGGACCCCACGCTGTCAGCACGCCGCGCGTCTGTGAACCGTGGTGGGCTGGAGTGGGCCGTTTTAATTCAAATCGGCCCAGCTTCGCTTTCCCGCCGGCCCTTTTATTCAAATTTGATTTAAACCATTTCCAAACTTTTCCAATACTGCCCAAACTTTGAAATTCAACCTTTTCCAATTGGCTAAACCAAATTTAGTGAATTTGACATTGTTAGAAAGCCACTGAAATTCTCTATCCAATGCCACTGGCCTCTTGGTCAAATTCTTTGTAGAATTAATGTGACAAAAATAACAAGCCAGGGACTTTTCCCTATTCAAATAATTCTTAAAAATCAACCAAAATAGATATTAAGTTTTTTCCAACTCTAATAGCTCACTTTTGACTTACACTAATTGTTTATGCAATAAAAGGGTGTGGTCACTTTGCATGATCATGCCATGGTTTAATGAATGGATATTTTGACTAGTTTAACTAGTTGATATTATCCAAAACTATTAAAGTTAAATTGTGTGAAGTCTTACACTTCATTTAAACTTGTCTCACATGAATTCATGGGATGTTTGGACCCCTGGTTCCAAACTCTCTTATATGAATTTCTTGAGATTTAAATCAAATATAGTGTTATTTAAATGGCATGAGGTGTTCCACCTCATTTAAATCATTCTACTAAATGATGATGATGATGAACATTTGATCTAGGTCAAGATGAGTTCATCCATGATTGTTGGAGAAATTAAATCTTAAGAAGATTTCAATGAGAGGAAATTATTTCTCAAGAACCCTATGGAAACTATCATTTACACATAGAATACAAATCCTATTTAAATCCCACCACCCATGCACCCTAGTTTATTTATGTGTGTGCCTAGAGTAGTGGTGTGTTGATTTGTGATGTGTGGAATAGCCCTGGAATTAGTGAGTAATCATACTCGTATTCAAATTTAGACGGTAGCACCGGAGAGTATGCCGAAGAAGAAGGTTGCTACCAGGAGGAGGAAGAGGAACAGTTTGAGAACTACCAAGGCAAGCTAAATTACTATGCAAGCTTTTATTCTTGCCAAGTGCAAAGCCCCTTGGGGCAAGGCACCATGTCTTACCTTTTCTTATGTGAACCCATCCCAAGTTTTTACTTGTTTTCCAAATGATTTTCCTTTTATAGTTAACTTTGGTCAAAATACAAGTGGTTTTTAGAGTAGGGAGTTAGCCTTTCCAAGCAAAGCAAGGTAGCACCTCTCATGAATTAGAGCTAGTGCTAATGAACTAACCTTAACTACTCTAGATGGGAACTTTGTGATTTTGAAAGGATTTTTAAACCTTGGAATGAAGATGCATTCCATTGAATGAGTTTTGAAGGTGAATATGACCAAGAGAAGATGGTGATTTTTGATAAAACATGATGTGGGTTTGAATGCGATACCTTTCCAATTCTCAAGTACCCCCACAATACCTGATTATGGGTAGGGCTTAACTGGAAGTTTATGCGTCTTAGTATGGGTTCCCTCTAAACAAGCGTCATCGGGGTTATGCCGAAAGCTGCCTCTACCACAAAAGAAACGATACGATATGATGCGAAAGGAGGTGAATGTCCGGCCCAAGCCTGTGCGGTTCCAGTGTTGACGGTTGGTCTTCACCGGGAGGCCAAGCTCATGGGGAGAGGTGCTCATACTAGGATTCGTAAGTGAAAGGTTATGGTTGATGATCCGCGATGCGTGTTACGATTATTCGGGAAATCCCGACGGATGAAATCAAATGTTGTGGCACAAGTGTGCAACCTCTGCAGAGTGTAAACCTATTCGAATAGCCGCGTCCACGGTTACGGACGGTTGGAAAGGCCATACAGTTTCCGATGTCATATCTTTGAAAAGGATGTTGAAAGGTGATGGTGAATTGACTTGTGGTGAATTGAATTGGAATCACCACTTGAATGGTGGGAATGACACTAATGTTCCCCCCTTGGGTTAGTTAGCACTTGAATAAGATTTTCTCAAAACTTTGTGAACCAAAACTAGCTTTATGCAAATAAACTAGAGCTTAGCAAACCCTACTAGAATGTCTAGCACTTTTTCTTGAATTAGTTTGCGAGTACTCAACGTACTCACGGCTTTGTCCCTGGCTATTCAAATGGCCAGAGTATGAAGATGAACAAGGAGATGACCAGCAGGACGCCTACAACAACTAAGCGCTTTCCGACGTCAAGCGTTGGCCTGTGGACTAGAGAGTCCTTGTATCTTACGCTTCCGCTATGTTGAACTATGAACTTGTGTTTGTTCGTTGATCAATAGATCAACTATTCGTGTAATATGGATCATGTGATTCCAATTTGTAAGACTTATGGGTTGTAATGAATGATGACTGTGATACTTAACTATTATGCCTCGCAACAACAATATTCCTGGGATTGCGATGTATGACATAATAGGCATTCGGACTTAAAAATCCGGGTGTTGACAACACGCCAGCAAGCTATTTTCTGGCATCGTTGCTACTGCTCATACTTATTTATACCACCTGTATTTCACTATCTCTTCGCCGAACTAGTGCACCTATTAGGTGTGTTGGGGACACAAGAGACTTCTTGCTTTGTGGTTGCAGGGTTGCATGAGAGGGATATCTTTGACCTCTTCCTCCCTGAGTTCGATAAACCTTGGGTGATCCACTTAAGGGAAAACTTGCTGCTGTTCTACAAACCTCTGCTCTTGGAGGCCCAACACTGTCTACAGGAAAAGGAGGGGGAAGTAGACATCAGCCGTCCCTGGGTTTAAGTTATTGGGCTGGGCCCAATATGGGTCCAGGGGGGTATTTTGGTCTTTTTACATTTAATAAAAGACAAAAACTTTACCAAATTTTAATAAATCAAAAACAACTCTAAAAATCCAATAAAAATTGGATTTATGAATGAAAAATAAATCTTAACAAGAATAAAATATGAAATGGAATTTATGAAACAAATTCAAAATTATGAATTTTCAGAATTTAAATAATAACTTGGAATTTAAAATTATTATTTCCTTGTATTTAAAATTCAAGGAAAAATCTCAAATAAGTTCAAATACTTATTTTCAAACATTTCAAAATGAAATTCTACTATTCGAAGTCATTTCTTCTGAAAAAAGGGTATTTTTCTCAGAAAAATACTATATTCCTTTTATTCCAAAAACTATAGCGGTAACTCTATAATTTTCAATTATTTTTAGAATGATTAAAGGAATCACCAAGTAAATAGTTTTACTTTGAATTGTTGTACTTTGTGTGAATTAAAATGGTTTATACTTTTAAATCAATTGTAAATTACTGTCAAAGACATAAATCTTAAATACAACCCTAAATTGTAATAACTCAACGGGGTAAAGGGATTCAACATAAAATAATACATCCATGATTGCATTATTTGGATTTTATAACATTGTCCTTACCGGACAATGATGCTTCTTACAGAACCCGAGGTCCAGGTTCCATCAACTGCATTGAACTGCACTATCTCGCAGTCCACAGGCAAGTTCACCCTTGCTCATGTCAACTTGAGTATTTTATACTACTTTAATGCAAATCTATATACTTATCATTCCTGCATCGCAAATGAAATGTTACTTTACAACTATGAATATGACTATGTGGCTGGCAATGGAACCATGGTATGTGTTGATATGGTGGAGGTTCCATTGCAATGGGTTATATCACCCTAGGATTAAATTACCAATGCCGTCCAGTGATTCTAGCGCCGTACAAATCGCGTTGACCATGAGATCTATAATGGCTCTGGGGAAGCCAGTCGTATTTTTTCCCTTCTGCACGCCAACGGATTGGTAGAGCCAGCGGGGTGCTGGAGACACTGCCGTAGGTTGGGATAGCCTTTTAAATCCCCATCCATTAGTGATGATGGCTCTACGATCTATGAAGGATTGTCCAAAGTACGCCATGAGTAAAGCCGTATTATCGGGGAAAGTCTACTGGAGGTGTGCGGGTGGACAAAAGGGTGGGTTTGCAGTCGCGGAGAAGGCGGTGTGGGCTTGGATCTTTATACCTGGCCTCACACCAAAGGAAGTGTGAACGGGGGCAAGTCCCTGCGGATGGCAAAAAGGGTGAGATCTCTTGTGGGAAAAGTAACGCACCTCTGCAGAGTGTATCAAATTGTGGCTGTCACTCCTTGTTCCAGGAAGGGAACTGCGAACGCGGCAGGAAAGGAACTCCATGAAGTTCTAGTCAACCTGTGAAGACTGACGGGCATAGTTTTCATAATAAAAGCAACCTTTTGAAGAAATGATTTCAAAAAACATGCATTGACCTGCGATTTCCTGATCAATGGTCGTAGCTAGTGCATCAAACACCTTTTTACTCTTTTAGAACTTGCTGAGTACCTCTGTACTCACTTTCTTTCGACACCCTTGCTAGACTGTGATCCGGAAGTGGAGGCTATCAACGATGGAGCACCAGAAGGAAGCTACGAGCTGGTCTACGAAGAACCTGATCTTACCGACGGAGTGGAAGGCGTAGACTATGGGATAGTCTACGGACCAGATGACACGGAGGTGGAGGAGTAGTGACATACCTTAGCATCATAGAGCCGAGCAACGTTGAACTTACCTAAATAAGTTGTTGAGCTCTTTATAGTTGTTATGAGTTGTAATCGTACTTAAGTAGTATCTTAGGGTGTTCTCATAGGACCTGTGAGAATACCAACTTGTTAAGACAATGTTTGTAATAAAGTATGGAGTGTTATGACCTGCAATGTTTCTGTTGTACCACTCTGAGGGATATGGCAAATTGTGAAGAAGTCCCTTCGCAAAGATCATATCAACGACTTGTATACTACAACATGCAGTGGTATGCTGGGTCACCGCAGCTGGTATCAGAGCAAATGTTGCGACCTTAGGTTGGAAAAACCTAGTATAGGGAAGAAACCTGTAGGAGTCTAGTAGAAATAGTAAAGGATTCTCTAGAAATATGGTGACTATTCACTTGAGAATAGCAAAACCATATATTTTAGTGCGATAATTCTTTATTATAGCTATTATGATGCATTATCACTACTAATATTCTGCTTTTGTATACAGCCATAATGGCGAACACTTTTCCTAAGAGGACTTTGAGGAAGGTTGAGGGTTGGCTCGGTGATTATGATGGACCAATAACAGCTCTCTGTGTGGGATCTTTGAAGGAACTTCATTGTGATCCACGGATACCTGTTATCAAGTATACCTACTATGATGGGGAAATCCTAGCCAAGTGCAGAGTATCGGTCCAACTACCGGAAAAATTGTTGATGAGTCGTATAATGCCATACGGAGAAGCCAAAACTATCACCACAGCCTACCATATGGGCCTATTCAAGGCAATCCTTGAGATAAGGCAGCACAAGTCAGTAGAACTGCTATGTTCAGAGTTTTCTCATATACCTCATGCCGCGGAAGATGAGGATCCCACTCTGAATCATTTGGTGTTAGCACACAGAAGTCCTGAAGCTGCAAAGACAAAGACATGGATAGCTGTAAGTCTTTATTGACCACGATGTACCTTTTACACATGAAGATGAGAGGTGAGATTGACCACATGCTAGCTGAGTTCACGGACCCTGATAAAGTCCAAACTCGGATGCGAGATTTGAGGGCACAACCACAACATACTACACCTTTCTTTAGCCTAGACAGCTATGTAGATTTGAGTGACCAGTGGTCCAAGAGAAATCCACTTACACCTAACTTTGTCCCGCACTATCCACACGTGTCAGCATCATATGAGTCTGGATATGGGGGAGATGATTCCAGGAACCTAAACTGCTCGGAGTCACCAATCGAGAATTCGATTGGTTGGCGTTTCGGGGAACCATTTGGAGATGAAGGAGAACCCATCACTTGTGAATCAGAGGATGAAGGAGGCGCGGTTAACCAGAATGTTAACCAAAGCTTTGGGCAGAAAGAGAAAGACACCAACTCCATTTCTTTAGATTTGGAGATGGGATTACCCAAAACATCCCAGTACGTCGTAGGTGAGAGTTCTGGAACAAAGAAAAAGAAGAAGAAGAAGATGAGGGGTCAAGTGAATAGGAATCCTCCATGGATGACTGGAGAAGAGGAGCTGTATTCCACTGGGGATATGTATGAGTCTTTATCTAGTTACTTTGGCATGACAGATCTCTGTCTCGGCACTTCGTCCGATTCAGACTACATACCTACGGGAAGAACCTTCATTCCGGACGGTCTTCGGAGGACAAACCGCTGTACCGGATGGACCCCAGGGATGTACGCGGAGGGGAGCTATGATGATGAGGAGTAGAGCTCCAAGGAAGAATAAAGTAATCTAGGTGGTATTGTATTAGAACGTATTTTAAATTTCCGTTGGCTTGGGCTTTGAGCCAAATAAGTGGTTTATATGTACCACATGTAATATAAGTTTGTGAGTGTGTTATGTATTATACAAAGTATATGCATAATAAATGTTTGTTTTGTATTTGCTTCTTGATTTCATTGTGTGACTAGTTCTGGGCATTGAGTTGAGCTCAGAAAGCATTTGCATGGTGTAATTATGAGTAATCGCTCTTTGTTACAGGACTAGGGGGAAAAGGCGTTAGTAGAAACCGAAGAGGCTCGCAGAGAGCGGGAAGCCAGAGAGAAAGAGGAGGCAGATGCAGCAGCTAGAGCAGAGAACGCACCACCACCACCACACCCAATGATGCACCCAGACTTCCAACAATATATGAGGTCAATGGAGGAAGATAGGAGGCGTTACCAGGAAAGCCAGAGCAAGAACATGCAGGATTTCTTTACCCATGTCATTAATGATAGGGGTAATGAAGGCAAGGGAGTAACTCTATCGGACTTCCAAAATGCAAGACCACTACCATTTACATCAGCTCCAGAACCAATGGACGCTGAAGATTGGCTCATGGATACGGAACGGAAGTTGAAGACCGTTGGTTGCAACGATGAGGAGAAGATCAGATATACAACTTATCTGTTGTCAGGACCAGCAGCATCATGGTGGGAGAACCTTGTAGCAGTACACCCTCCAGATAAGGTATTCACCTGGGAGGAGTTCAAGAAGAAGTTTCGGGATGCTCATGTTCCGGACAGCGTGGTGGAGCTGAAGAAGAGGGAATTTGAAGAACTGAGACAGAATACTGCACCAATCATGCAGTATGTTCGGGATTTCAATAGGTTATCCAGGTATGCACCTGAGGATGTAGATACAGAGGAGAAGCGGAAGAAACGGTTCATGAAAGGCATGAATCCATACATGAAGATGCAACTAAGGTTGGCACGGACTGCCGAATTCCAGGAACTGATTGACTCGGCAATCACTTTCGAGGATGATTACCGGCAAGTCCAAGAGGACAGGAGGAAGAGGGCTCGTATAGAGCCAAGGAAGTACCCAATCAGTAGACCAACACCTGATCGGAGTTTCAAACCCCGATACCGACCTACTACTGGTAACCAATACAACCGGGGAGGTCAGAGTCAGAACCCAATCAACCAGATCATCTGCAACAATTGTGGCCTAAAGGGTCATTTGCAGAAGGATTGTCAGAAATCCAGAATCATCTGCTATGGTTGTGGGAAGGAAGGACACATCAAGCCGGAGTGTCCAAACAAGTCATCCTGGAGCGGACAGAGCTCTGGAGGACGAGGTGGAAACAACAACAACAACCGCAACAACAACAACAACAACAACAACAACCGCAACTACAACAACAACAACAACAATAAGAGGGGAAAGCCTTATGGAAAGCTGAATTGCACATCTTTGGAACAAGCGGAAGAGTCGGATCAAATAGTCTTAGGTACGCTAAGCATTCTTACTCATCCTGGCAAAGTATTATTTGATACTGGAGCAACCACATCATTTCTTGCATTGGAGTTTGTGGAAAAGTTCGGGCTTAGATGTTCTAAGTTAGAAACCCCTATAACTGTTCTATCCGCGGGGGGAACGATCTTAGTAACCCACATGAAAGAAGCACAAGTCCTAACCATATGTGACTGTGTGTATTTCGCGGACCTATTCATCATACCCATGAAGGACATATCAGTCATCCTAGGGATGGATTGGTTGACAGAAAATGGAGCGGTGATTAACTGTGGAGACAAAACAGTATCACTTCGCAGCTCCATCGGAGGTCGAATAGTGTTCCAAGGAGATAAGTACAGCGAGTTGGAGATCGGATTGGAATTAAATAGCCTGAAGGAAGTGAGAATTGAAGATATTCCTGTAGTGAATGAGTTTAAGGATGTATTTCCTAAGGAACTGATACGTCCAATTTGCATCACTATTTTATATCATAATTTGCTGTTATTCATTGATATATTTCATATTGGGACACAATACTTATGTTATTTCATCTATTTTGCATGTTTCATCATTATTGGAGGATCAAGCATCGGAGCCAGGATTCTGCTGGAAAAAGCACCGTCAGAACGCAATATTTCGGAAGATCAACTGTGGGAGGAAATTATACCAAAAATCCTATTTTTCAAGATGACGAAGGAAGCCAGAAGGAGGGGCCAGGAGGACCCAGGGTGGGCCCACACCCTAGGGCGGCGCGGCCCAGGCCCTGGCCGCGCCGCCATGTGGTTTGGGGGGCCCACGACCCCTTTCGCCTCCTTTTCTTCGCGAAATCCTTCGTCCCGAAAACCTAAGCCACAGAGGGTACCTCGCGAAGAGTTACAGCCGCCTCTGCGGGGCGGAGAACACCAGAGAGAAAAGAGCTCTCCGGCGGGCAGGAATCCGCCGGGGAAATTCCCTCCGGGAGGGGGAAATCGACGCCATCGTCACCGTCATCGAGCTGGACATCATCGCCATCACCATCATCATCACCTCCACCATCATCACCGCCGTCATCACCGCTGGACACCGTCACCGCCGTAGCAATTTGGGTTTGATCTTGATTGTTTGATAGGGGAAACTCTCCCGGTATCGATCTCTACTTGTTGTTGATGCTATTGAGTGAAACCATTGAACCAAGTTTATGTTCAGATTGTTATTCATCATCATATCACCTCTGATCATGTTCCATATGATGTCTCGTGAGTAGTTCGTTTAGTTCTTGAGGACATGGGTGAAGTCTAAATGTTAGTAGTGAACTATGGTTGAGTAATATTCAATGGTGTGATATTTAAGTTGTGGTGTTATTCTTCTAGTGGTGTCATGTGAACGTCGACTACATGACACTTCACCATTTATGGGCCTAGGGGAATGCATCTTGTATTCGTTTGCCAATTGCGGGGTTGCCGGAGTGACAGAAACCTAAACCCCCGTTGGTATATCGATGCAGGAGGGATCGCAGGATCTCAGAGTTTAAGGCTGTGGTTAGATTTATTCTTAATTACTTTCTTGTAGTTGCGGATGCTTGCAAGGGGTTGTTGTCGTCAGAAACCCACCGGCGGGCAGCGACGGGCAACACCGTAGAGCCGGGAACAACCTAGGGCTGCGGCTGGCCGAGGTCCCTCCGAGCGATGGCCCGCAAAGCCTTCTGGTCACACGTCCGATGCTGATTGCAAGGGCGTGCCACCTGACCTATACCTGGTCAGGAAGGTGATGGAGATGCCTCGCTTAGTTTCCTGCATGGCATACACGTAAACGTTAAATACGAGCCTCGATCGGCTCTCAGGTTATCCTGTGAATCGGCTCAAGGAGCCGATCCACCCATGATTCGTACGGGGTGCACGAATATATGGTGGTCCTGCTTGATCAAGATAAAGCTAATTAGATCTACGACGATTTAGGGTTTTCACCGCATAATCGGAACATCCTACTCAGGATTGGGCCTCGCGGCCACGCACGGTGATCATAAGTCGATCCTAGACAAGGCCTAAAAACCAACACGAGGTTGATCCCCGGAACATCCTGTCTAGGACTAACGAACGACACCCTACGTGCCGCTGGATCCTCCAGCCCCTTGTAAGGCCTAACTATTGCAGATATTAAACTAATCCTTGATGAACAAGGAGCAATCGTAACGGATCAGATCTACTAAATAACGATCAAGCGGGGTGCCGCCCCCACACCTGAGATAGGTGTGAGGGCGGCTAGATGCGCAAGGGTTGCACTACGATAGCATGTCTACGCGAAGAACTATGCTAACCCTAACACATCTATGATAACTACGTTGCTCGCCATCAACAAGGCTTCAGTACGAGCAACGCATGAACAACGTGGAGCTTGTGCTGCCTAGATCGCGAGATGCGATCTAGGCAGCATGTTGCTTACCGATAGAAACCCTCGAGATGAAGGAGTTGGCGATGCGCCGAGATTGATTTGGTTGGTTGAACGTTGGTTGTTGTTTATTCCATAAACCCTAGATACATATTTATAGTCCAGGGGACTTTCTAATTTAGGCGTGCACCTAACCGTGCACGGGTAAAACTCTATCTTTCAATCTAAGATACAATCTACCATAATTAAAGATACACGGGCAATCAAGCCCAAACTCTTCGCGCAAGGCCGCTTCAGAGATCTTCCACGTGTGATCTTCCAAGCCCATCTCTCTCACGGCCCACTTCCTGATTTGGCCAAAATCTGGTGATAACACATGCCCCCCTGGTTTTGGCAATGATAATTTCAAAACCACTCTGTTTTTCCTTCGAAGGGTCATGTCGTGGCAGAGCAGACCTGTCGCAGTATCCTTCATCATGATGCCCTGTCTTTCCAGCTTCTCTGCAAAATTCGATAGCTTTGGCATCACTTCCTCGGAAACTGCAATGGCATTAAATTTTCACCAGGCTTCTCATTATTTAACTGTGCCGATCGATCAGCTCTCTTCATCCCCTTCCTTTGTTCCAGCCATCGGCACCAAAAAACCCTCTTCCCCTGTAACGATGTCTTCATCCTCCTCCTCCCCCTCAAGCCTCCCCCTCCAATCGTCGCCGAAGAACAAGAAAGAGGACGACCTCCACTCCGGGGTGAACCCCCTCTCCTCTGACAAGGAGAAGAAAGAAGGAAAAGTAGAGAAGACCAAGGTCTCCCCCCCCGCCAGGCTTCCGCCGAAGAAACGCTCCCGCATGTGGGCGGACAGCGAGGACGATGATGACGATGAGGAAGGAGAAGAGGAAGAGGAGGAAGATGATTCCTCCTCTTCCGCTGGGTACCCGCCGACGAAGCGCTTCCGCACTTGGGCGGACAGCGAGGATGATGATGATGACGAGGAAGACGAACCTCCGGCCAAGGGCTGGGGTAGCAGCGACGAGGAGCTTCCCGGGAGCAGCGCCGACGACCTCGGCGACGGCGATGATGAGGATAGTGACGACTAGTAGAATAGGACTAGTAGTAGCAGGGCACTAGGCACCAGATCCTTCTTTTGAGAGCCATCGGCTCTTTCTTGTAAAGCTGCTCCTTTGAATTAATGAAATCGTTCTTCCAATTAATCCAATTTTACTCCTTCCGCTAGTCATACAAAAACCGATAGCAATGTATCGGATCCCTTCCCTTCGGACGCCCGTGAAGCCAGACTCAAGTATCAATTAAACCGCCAGTCAAGTAATTTAGGCTATGACTTGATATCTGATCATGATTTCTCGCGACCCCTTAGCCGATGAATACTCATCGGCTATTTTGAGAATCAAGTCCCTTTCCTTTTCTTGCAGCGACAGGACGGTCCAAAACCTGTACAGCCGACGGCCTCCTTTTTCGGTCCCTCTCCGCAGCTTTAGCAGTTTTCCTTTGCAACACCTGAACTGCTTTCAGAGAAGATCACGATGCAGGGTCAGTCGATGTGACTCCAATCGGCTCCCAAAACAGAACATCCGCCAAGTTAGCTGCCCCCCGAGCCTTAATCAAGGCGAGAATGCCGGCGACGATGCACAGCTCGTTGATCAGCTTTATTCCACTGAACTTTGAGTACATAGCCAGTGGGTCTTGGTCGGGTCTTGGTCGTACTAGAGTCGATGGCTGCGCATCGGCTGTCTGTTAAATTTTTTTTTTACTGGCCGATTTTTCTCTAATCGGCCCCTAATGTTTCATTGTACACATGTTTGCTGCACATGTCCATCTGACTATATGCCCCCCCGAGCCGAATCTGCCAGGTGACTGCAGATATCGGCTTTCATGGTTAGCTAGGGCCCTGCACTTGCACGTCGGCTCCGCAAGGATTCGTGCTGACTTTCATCTGCCGACGTGGCCGCTGCCCAGTAGATTGACGTCGCATACAGGCAGGACATGTGATTAGGATAATTTTGGCCGATTGCTGGAATCGGCCTCCATATTGATTGGAGCGCTGACTAAAGGTTCCGTAATGCTCCTTCATAAATTTTTGGGGCCGATCACACGGATCAGCCTCGCCATGTCTGCTCATCTCTTTGCTTCAGCTACGCGGTCGGGCTGGTGGATAAAACCAGCCCAACCTCTGACTTGATGCGCCTGCTATCGTCCACCTTGAGTGCGTCGTAGAATCGTGGAGCACTAAGCTCCGTCGGAAGGACGAGCACCATGTTTGTACCAGCCGATGTTTCATCATCGGCTTTCCTTTGCTTGGGGCGCCACTCCATTTTCCGTCGACGACCCTCTTCGTCCAGGGTTCGCTGAACTTTCGCAGCCAGATCAGGTCGTGCCTTCCTTAACGTATGCAAGTATACCCTTTCGGCTTCCTCCAGACCGCGCAAACGCTGAACCCTGCGCTTTTGTGAACGGCTGAGTCCATCAGGGCACCACCTTGGCCGGTGGTACCTGTCTTCTTCTTCTTGTCCCTCGTCTTCTGAATCCTCGAGATCCGCCCACCGAGGGGACTCAGCGCGTTTGCTTTGTGGCGGGAGAGGCCCTAAGCGCCTGAACACGGACACGTTGGCTGCCTCCTTCTTCTTTTGGTTGCATTCTGGGCAATTGCCGATTGTAGGCAATCGGCTCATTCCTGAATCCCAGCAGTGTCTGAAGAAGGGGCAGTCCCAGTGCCTGTCGTTGTCATCTTGCTCCCTTGATTCTTCTTTGGCACGGCGCTCGTGCTCCTCCTCATTGTGATCATGCCGACGATGTATTCTGGCTTCTCTAGCCAGACGATCTCTTTCATCATCATCGCTGGATCGTCGGCGTCGGTCATACTGACTCACATACTTGTTGAGGAGGTGATCAGAGAGGGGTCGCTGATATCTTATGTTCTTCACTTCTCCCTCTGTGACGTAGCGCTTGCCATCATGATGGAGCCGATCGCGTGGAGCGGCTTCCTCTGTGTCCTTGCTACGAGAGCAGCTGCCCTCGTCTCCATCTTTGCCAGAGTGGTGCCCAGGTCCTACCATGTTGATGCTGAACGAGGATCCTGGCTGGCAACCTTCAGGGTAAGTGCATTCTACCATGTTAACGGCGGGGAAGGGCTGGGTGTCGACCTTCATGGCGTACTGGTTGAAAATCAGTCGTCCCTTCTCTATCGCCGCTTGGATGTGCTGACGCCACACCCTGCAGTCGTTGGTGGCATGGGAGAGCGAGTTATGCCATTTGCAGTATGGCTTTCCGTTCAGCTCTTGCACCGTGGGGAATTTGAGACCTTCAGGAATCGTCAACTGCTTCTCCTTGAGCAGGAGGTCGAAGATTTGCTCAGTCTTGGTCACGTCAAAATCAAACCCCCTGGGCGGGCCTGGTGGCTTTACCCATTTACAGGACACGGGGGTTCCTCCCCGAGCCCATTCAGCCACTGCTACCTCTTGGTCTCCCGCAGGAACTTCGTCTTCTTCTGCATCGACCAGGACTACTGCACGCTTGAATTTGTCCTGGTACAGGTCCGGGTGGCGTTGTTCATATGCCGACAGTTTCTGGACCATGTGCGCCAGTGAAGGATAGTCTGCTTGGGAGGCCATGTCCTTGAGCGGTGTTGCGAGGCCTGCTACTGCCAACTCGACTGCTTCCTTTTCAGTTAAACGAGCCGAATAACATCGGTTCCTAAGATTCCTGAAGCGCTGGATGTATTCTGTCACCGTTTCCCCGCGCTTCTGACGCAATTGTGCTAGATCGGCAATGCCGGACTCGGAAGCCTCTGAATGGTACTGCGTATGGAACTGCTCTTCCAACTGCTTCCAAGTCCGGATGGAATCTGGTGGCAACGAGGTGTACCATCCGAAAGCCGATCCCGTGAGGGACTGTGAAAAGAGCCTCACGCGTAGTTGATCCGACACTGAAGCCGGTCCTAGTTGTGCCAAATATCGGCCCACGTGCTCGATGGAGCTGGCACCATCCGATCCACTGAATTTGGAGAAATCAGGGAGCCGATATTTGGGTGGTAGCGGGATCATCTCGTAGTCATCGGGATACGGCTTGGAATAGCCGATTGCCCTCCTTTTCGGCACCATGCCGAACTGGTCTCTCAGTATGGTACTGATCTGATCCGCCGTGCTGGCTGCAGGAGTTGAACTCTGAAGATTCGCCGGGGTGGCGTACTTAGCCAACCATGCTTGCTTTTCCAGCTCTGAGCCAACTGCAGGAGCTGAGCTCTGGAGGTTCGTCGGGGTGGCGTACCTAGTTAGCCACGTCTGCTTCTCAAGCTCTATCGCTGACGTACCTCCTGTCTTCCCAAGAGTCCCTGATGCTGTGGCCTGGTTTGTGAGTGCCCAGTTACCACCATCTGGCACATACGTGCACGTGTACCCGTGAGGGATCTCCTTCGGCGCCTCAGGCAAGAACTGGTAGTCACCAGGGTCACCACCGATCTTGTAGACGACGAACGCCGGTGAAGCCGGCGCTTCTGGTGCTGCCAACGCATATGGCAGCGGTGGACGGGACTGGAGTGGCAACTCTCCTTGATGCGTCCCGAGAGCTGGTCCTGACAGCGAGTACTGGTGCCTCATGATCTCCTGGATCACGCGAAGAGCGACACGCTCCAACGTGTTGACCAGGTTCTCAGAGTGGCGGTGTAGCGAGTGGGCCACCAGGTAGTTGATCTCCTGCCGCAGGGACCTGGTGCGTTCTTCTGATGGGGCAGAAAGGTCTACCCCATCTAGTGCACCATTAGGCGAGAACCCCTTCCACCTGATGCCATGGGAACGGGTTCTGTGGAAAGAGCCGATGAGGTCGGCCTCGAGGATGACCTTAATCTCGTCATACTTCTTCTTGAGCTCATCGGTCAGGTCCTCGTACGTGACTGGCGTGCCGTCCGCCATCTCAGATGTAGATGGCGATGTGGTCGATGTAGAAGCTGGTCCCACCGGGCGTGCCAGAATGTGTTGTCGTCAGAAACCCACCGGCGGGCAGCGACGGGCAACACCGTAGAGCCGGGAACAACCTAGGGCTGCGGCTGGCCGAGGTCCCTCCGAGCGACGGCCCGCAAAGCCTTCTGGTCACACGTCCGATGCTGATTGCAAGGGCGTGCCACCTGACCTATACCTGGTCAGGAAGGTGATGGAGATGCCTCGCTTAGTTTCCTGCATGGCATACACGTAAACGTTAAATACGAGCCTCGATCGGCTCTCAGGTTATCCTGTGAATCGGCTCAAGGAGCCGATCCACCCATGATTCGTACGGGGTGCACGAATATATGGTGGTCCTGCTTGATCAAGATAAAGCTAATTAGATCTACGACGATTTAGGGTTTTCACCGCATAATCGGAACATCCTACTCAGGATTGGGCCTCGCGGCCACGCACGGTGATCATAAGTCGATCCTAGACAAGGCCTAAAAACCAACACGAGGTTGATCCCCGGAACATCCTGTCTAGGACTAACGAACGACACCCTACGTGCCGCTGGATCCTCCAGCCCCTTGTAAGGCCTAACTATTGCAGATATTAAACTAATCCTTGATGAACAAGGAGCAATCGTAACGGATCAGATCTACTAAATAACGATCAAGCGGGGTGCCGCCCCCACACCTGAGATAGGTGTGAGGGCGGCTAGATGCGCAAGGGTTGCACTACGATAGCATGTCTACGCGAAGAACTATGCTAACCCTAACACATCTATGATAACTACGTTGCTCGCCATCAACAAGGCTTCAGTACGAGCAACGCATGAACAACGTGGAGCTTGTGCTGCCTAGATCGCGAGATGCGATCTAGGCAGCATGTTGCTTACCGATAGAAACCCTCGAGATGAAGGAGTTGGTGATGCGCCAAGATTGATTTGGTTGGTTGAACGTTGGTTGTTGTTTATTCCATAAACCCTATATACATATTTATAGTCCAGGGGACTTTCTAATTTAGGCGTGCACCTAACCGTGCACGGGTAAAACTCTATCTTTCAATCTAAGATACAATCTACCATAATTAAAGATACACGGGCAATCAAGCCCAAACTCTTCGCGCAAGGCCGCTTCAGAGATCTTCCACGTGTGATCTTCCAAGCCCATCTCTCTCACGGCCCACTTCCTGATTTGGCCAAAATCTGGTGATAACAGGGGTATAATCACAAGTATGTATTAGTCCTAGGAAGGGCGGTACATTAGCATAGGTTCACCCACACAACACTTATCATAACAATGAAGATTATTTAGCCGTATGTAGCGAAAGCACTAGACTAAAATCCCGTGTGTCCTCGAGAACGTTTGGTCATCATAAGTAAACAAACCGGCTTGTCCTTTGTGCTAAAAAGGATTGGGCCACTCGCTGCAATTATTACTCTCGCACTTTACTTACTCGTACTTTATTCAACTGTTACATCAAAACCCCACGAATACTTGTACGTGAGCATTTACAGTGAATCCTTCATCGAAACTGCTTGTCAACACCTTCTGCTCCTCGTTGGGATCGACATTCTTACTTATCGAAGATACTACGATACACCCCCTATACTTGTGGGTCATCAAGACTATTTTCTGGCGCCGTTGCCGGGGAGTGAAGCGCTATTGGTAAGTGGAATTGGTAAGGAAAACCTTTACTGTTGTGCTGATTTTATTTCTGCCTGCTGCTATAAGTCATTATGGAGAGATCTTCTCTTCAATTTTTATTTGGGAAATCTACTACTACTGCAACGGTAGTGGATGAGGCGCCAGGTGAGGAAGTAATACCATATAAAATACCTATGAAAATTATTGAACGTGTTATGGATAACCGCTATGAAGGGGATGGAACTGTCCATCCTGGTGATCATTTACTGTTTTTGCATGAATTATGCGGTCTATTCAAGTGTGCAGGTATTGCTATGGATGAAGTGAGGAAGAAACTATTCTCTTTATCGCTGTCTGGTAAGGCGGCGCATTGGTATAAATTACTGGATAATGGGGATTCTCTTGAATGGAATGATATTGTGCCCCGGTTTTATTCTAAGTTCTATCCTCCAAGTGAAATTCATAAGGATCGGAATCGCATATATAATTTTTGGCCTCATGATGGAGAGAGTATTGCCCAAGCTTGGGGGAGATTGAAGTCTTTAATGCTCAAATGCCCCATTCATGAGCTTCCTGGTAATGTTATTATTGATAATTTCTATGCAAGACTTTCTTTTCAAGACAAGACCTTGCTGGATACTTCTTGTTCTGGATCATTTACACGCAACAAAGAAGAGTTTAAAAGGGACCTTCTTGATCGGATCCAAGAAAATACTGAAGGTTGGGAGAACGACAAGGATAGAGAATCAGGTATAATTTATGATTATAAATGCATTGAAGCTTTTATGGATACTGATAAATTTCGTAATATGAGTGCTACATATGGTCTTGATTCTCAAGTTGCTGCAAATCTTTATAAAGCTTTTGCCTCTCATTATGAATTGCCAAAGAAGAATTTTGATAAGTATCATGAACCGTATAAAGATAAAATTGATTCATCTATTAATAAATGCGTTGTAGTTGAAACTGCTGATCATGTTATTCCTGAAGCTTATATTGAAAAACTCCTTTCCCTGCTAAAATGAAAGAGTACTCTGTTATAAATAGTGCGGTTCATAAAAGTGAAAAGAAACCTGTAGAACCTGAAGAACAAATAAAAGTTGAAATGCTGTTGCAATAATTAAAGATCTTGTGACTGAAAATGTGGAGGATGGTCATATTATTTTCTGTGAAGATGCTTCTAATATTGTTTCACATCCTAATAAACCCAAACAAGCTAGTGTTCCTATGCTATCTGTTAGAATTGGTGATCATTGCTATTATGGATTATGTGATATTGGTGCGAGTGTTAGTGCTATTCCATATGAGCTTTACACGGAGATTATGCACGAAATTGATTCTTGTGAACTTGAAGATATTGATGTGGTTATTCAGCTGGCTAATAGAGAAACTATTTCTCCAATTGGTATTGTTCGAGATGTGGAAGTTTTATGCGGTAAGATTAAATATCCTGCTGACTTTTTGGTACTTGGTTCTGCTGCTAGTGATTATTGTCCTATTATTTTTGGTAGACCTTTTCTAAATACTTGTGGAGCTATTATAGATTGCAAGAAAGAGAAAATTTTGACTAAATTTGCTGGTGAATCTTATGAGTTTAACTTCTCTAAATTTACCAAAACTCCTTATAAAGCTGATTTGCCTAGTAATGATTTTAAAATGGAGCAGTGTGCATCTATTGTTCTTGTTCCTAACAATCCTTTGCAGCAACATTTGGAGGATAGCGAGAGTGAAGTTTTTAGGAAAGAAAGAGATGAGCTTGAAGAAATTTTTCTTCGCCAACCTATTCTCAAGCACGATTTACCGGTGGAAGATTTGGGTACAACACCGCCACCAAAGGAAGATCCTGTTTTTGATTTAAAGCCTTTACCTGATAATCTTAAATATGCTCATATTGATGATAAGAAAATATATCCTGTTATTATTAGTTCTAAGCTTTCAGAGATTGAGGAAGAAAGGTTATTGGGAATATTGAAGAAGCACCGAGGAGCTATTGGTTACACTCTTGATGATTTGAAAGGGATTTCTCCTTCTATTTGCCAACATGCTATTAATATGGAAGATGATGCAAAGCCTGTTGTTGAACATCAGCGTCGTCTAATTCCGAAGATGAAGGAAGTGGTAAGGAATGAGGTATTACGACTTCTTGAAGCTGGTATTATATATCCTATTGCTGATAGTAGATGGGTTAGTCCTGTGCATTGCGTTCCCAAGAAAGGAGGAATGACTGTTGTGCCTAATGATAATGATGAGCTCATCCCTCAAAGAGTAGTTGTAGGGTATAGAATGTGCATTGATTTTCGAAAAGTTAATAAAGTTACTAAGAAAGATCATTACCCTTTACCATTTATTGATCAAATGCTAGAAAGATTGTCTAAAAATACTCATTTTTGCTTTCTTGATGGTTATTCTGGGTTCTCACAAATTGCTGTTAAAGCTAAAGATCAAGAGAAAACCACTTTTACTTGTCCCTATGGAACTTATGCTTATAGACGCATGCCTTTTGGTTTATGTAATGCTCCTGCTACTTTTCAAAGATGCATGTCTGCTATTTTTCATGGTTTTTGTGAAAGTATTGTAGAGGTATTCATGGATGATTTTTCCGTCTATGGGAATTCTTTTGACAGTTGCTTGCGAAACCTTGATAAAGTTTTGCAGAGATGTGAAGAAACTAACCTTGTTCTTAATTGGGAGAAATGCCACTTTATGGTTAATGAAGGAATTGTATTGGGACATAAAATTTCTGAGAGAGGTATTGAAGTTGATAGAGCTAAAGTTGAAGCAATTGAGAAGATGCCCTATCCAAGGGACGTTAAAGGTATTCGTAGTGTTCTTGGTCATGCTGGGTTTTATAGGAGATTTATTAAAGATTTCTCCAAGATTTCAAAGCCTCTTACTAATCTTCTTCAAAAAGATGTACCATTTGTTTTTGATGATGATTGTAAGGAAGCTTTTGAAACTCTTAAGAAAGCCTTAACAACTGCTCCTATAGTTGAACCTCCTGATTGGAACTTACCCTTTGAGATTATGTGTGATGCTAGTGATTTTGCTGTAGGCGCTGTTCTTGGACAGAGAGTAGATAAAAAGCTGAATGTTATTCATTATGCTAGTAAAACTCTTGATGCTGCTCAAAGAAATTATGCTACAACTGAAAAGGAATTATTAGCTGTAGTCTTTGCTTGTGATAAATTTAGATCTTATATTGTTGATTCAAAAGTTACTATTCATACTGATCATGCTGCAATTAGATACCTAATGACAAAGAAAGATGCTAAGCCGGGGCTTATTAGATGGGTACTTCTTTTGCAAGAATTTGATTTACATATTGTAGATAGGAAAGGTGCTGATAATCCTGTTGCTGATAATTTGTCTAGATTGGAAAATATTGCTTATGATCCTGTTCCTGTTAATGATAGTTTTCCAAATGAACAATTGGCTGTAATAAAGGTGAGCTCGCGAGACAGTCCTTGGTATGCTGATTATGCTAACTTTATTGTTTCCAAGTACTTGCCTCCAACCTTTTCAGCTCAGCAAAGGAGGAAATTCTTTTATGACTTGAGGCATTATTTCTGGGATGACCCACACTTATATAAAGAAGGAGTGGATGGTATTATGCGAAGATGTGTTCCCGAATATGAACAACAAGAGATATTGAGTAAATGTCATGGTAGTGCTTATGGAGGACATCACGCCGGAGAAAGAACCGCGCAAAAGGTCCTACAATCAGGTTTTTATTGGCCAACTCTCTTCAAGGATGCGAGAAAGTTTATTTTATCTTGTGATGAATGCCAAAGGGTTGGTAATATCTCCAGACGCAATGAAATGCCTATGAATTATACTCTTGTTATTGAACCGTTTGATTGTTGGGGATTTGACTTCATGGGACCTTTTCCATCTTCGGAAGATAACACTCACATACTTGTTGCTGTTGATTATGTTACTAAATGGGTGGAAGCTATACCTACAAAAAGTGCTGATGGTGAGACCTCTTTAGGAATGCTTTTAGATATTATTTTTCCTAGATTTGGAGTACCTAGATATATTATGACTGATGGAGGTTCTCATTTTATTCATGGAGGTTTTAGAAAAACCCTTGCTAAGTATGGTATTAATCATAGAATTGCTTCCGCTTATCATCCTCAAACTAGTGGTCAGGTAGAATTATCAAATAGAGAGATTAAATCTATTTTGGGAAAGACCGTTAATAAAACTAGAAAGAATTGGGCTAGTAAATTGAAGGATGCACTATGGGCTTATAGAACTGCTTATAAAAATCCCATGGGAATGTCACCTTATAAAATGGTTTATGGGAAAGCTTTTCATTTACCTTTAGAACTAGAGCACAAAGCTTATTGGGCTGTTAGAGAATTAAATAAAGATCCTAAACTTGCCGGTGATAAGAGGTTGTTTCAATTGAGTTCTCTAGATGAATGGAGAAGTGAAGCTTATGAAAATGCTAAACTCTTTAAGGAGAAAGTTAAAAAATGGCATGATAGGAGGATTATCAAAAGAGAATTTAATATTGGGGATAAAGTCCTATTGTATCGGTCTCGTCTCAGATTCTTTGCAGGGAAATTACTCTCGAAATGGGAAGGACCATATGTTGTCGAGGAGGTGTATCGTTCAGGAGCAATCAAAATTAGCTCTCTCCAAGGCAGTGCTACGCAAGTGGTGAATGGACAAAGACTCAAGCATTATATCTCAGGTGATTCTTATAATGTTGATGTTGATATTATTCAAGTGGAAACACCGGAAGCTTACATCAAAGGGCAAATTGACAGTCCGCCAGAACTCGACTTTGAATAGGTAACAGTACTGGTAATGAAAAGTACGCAATTTACTTTCCGAACAATATATTCGCTGTTTTTGGAAAATATGAAAAATTACGAGTTCGAAACGGAGTGGAAAGGACGCACGAGGGCGTGGCACCATAGGCCGGCGCGGCCTGACCAGGGCCCGCGCCGCCCTATGGTTTGGCCGCCCCGTCGCCCCTTTCCGACTCTGGTTCGATCTGGTACTTTCCGTTTGTTGTGAAAATTTTTGCTATATAATCCCCCGGACCCCTGGAGGTCCGTATATTGTGTTCTCGACGTGTTTTGTTTCGAGCTGTTTCTGCCAGGATCTGTTTTCAGTTTAGAAGCACCATGGTTTCCAAGAACAAGGGCAAGGAGTTTCCGGATGAAGATGATCGAGATCTTGGGTGGAAAGAGGAAGACACGGACGTCAAGGAAGAGGATGAAGAAGAGGTGGAGGAAGATTCGCGCGCACACCCGCGTGCTACTATCGCAAGCATCACGGTGGTGGACAACCCTTTTAGTGCAAACAAGAGCGCAAGAATTCGCACTGGAGGAGGGGTTCCACGTCATTACCTAGCTCCGAAAACATCTCCATCAGGCACTCATCACCCCTTCCACAATCTAATTTTCAATAATCAAATTGAAGGGACTCCCAAGGCAGCATTGCCTAGCCAGTGGGATATAGATCGCTCTAACACTGCAGGAGAGAAGGAGCCTGAGGCTGAAGAGTGGGGAAATAACTCCAAGAGCTGGGACTCGCCGTCAGACAGACTCTTTAACCGCGTCGAGCACAATTCAGAGATGATTCGCAATCTCATATACAGGATTGACGAGCTTCAGGAGCTTATTGAGAAGCTTGTCAGGAATTCATCACCACCATCACCAAAGGAGTAATTCATCATCGGTATTGGCATCCCCTTGGTTTGTTCCAAGCTTGGGGGAGTGCCGCGGTATCACATTATCACTACCTTTTACTTTTATTTGTCAAGTAGTGTCATATCATGAGTAGGGAAGTTATCATATAAGATGGGCTGCAGTTGGAAGTATCTCTCTTTAGTTGTCTATGTATCCCTTGGTGTGAGTTATCGTTATGGAATATTAATGAGAAGTCTTATCATTTACATATTGCACATCTTATTTTAGTTTGCAATCTCTACTATATGATTTACCTTGTTGTTAGTATTGGTATCACTTTGGGAGCATTGAATAAATCTATTTGGTTTTGGCAAACTTAGCATTGGTCAATAGCAACAACACTTTGAGGTTTAGTTAGAAAAGAGAAATACATATAGATGTTTCATTGTCTTTCTTTCTTGTTAGCTCATAGCTTATTATTCTGAAGTTAAGATTGTTTGTGCTTACAAGGAAGATGCATGATTGTTTCTATCATATGTATATTTGTTTGTTTCCCTCGACTCTTATGCTTGCTAATTAACCTTGCTAGCCAAAGACCTGTACTGAGAGGGAATACTTCTCGTGCATCCAAACCTTAACCCAAACCTATGTCATTTGTGTCCACCATACCTACCTACTACATGGTATTTTCTGCCATTCCAAGTAAATACTTCATGTGCTACCTTTAAACAATTCAAAACTTAGTATATCTTATTTGTGTCAATGTTTCATAGCTCATGAGGAAGTATGTGGTGTTTTACCTTTCAATCTTGTTGGGCAACTTCCACCAATGGACTAGTGGCTTCATCCGCTTATCCAATAATTTTGCAAAAAGAGCTGGCAATGGGATTCCCAGTCCCAAATTAATTAAACCAAATAGACACTCCTCCATGGTATGTGATTGATGGACGGCACCCGAGGATTCGGTTAGCCATGGCTTGTGTAAGCAAAGGTTGGGGGGAGTGTCATCATCATAATAAAGCTAAAATAAAAAGGCACTCCTTCATGGTATGAGATTGTTGGCAGGCACCCGAGGATTCGGTTAGCCATGGTTTGTGAAAGAAAGGTTGGAAGGAGTGCCACACAAAATGAAAATAATATGGGAGCCGCTCTTTGGAGGTTGTTTGGCAAGGGGGTTAGAGTACCCGCTACCAGTCGTTGACAACAACAAACACCCCTCAAAATGTTACTTTTATTCTCTTTATATGATTTCAAAATTGAAAAAGCTCTAGCACATGATTTAATCCCTGCTTCCCTCTGCGAAGGGCCTGTCTTTTACTTTATGTTGAGTCAGTAAACCTATTTCCCTCCATCTCAAGCAAGCATTTGAGTAGTTGTGATCAAACCATTATATTGTGATTTGCTACATCATGTCTTTTATTCTTCCTTGTTTAGTACAAGTTTTATCTGAATGAATATAGCTTTGCAAGTTATCAATGATCATGAAGAGACCATTATGATTGAGTATGCAAGTTGTGCCTTATAAACTTTAACATGAGAGCGCTGCTCAATGAGATAAATATAATCTGTTAATTGTTCTCTGACCAAGAACGAAGTTTGCCATCACCAATTATGATTTCTTATGCACCTTTACTTGTGATTACCTTATACTTGTTTCAAGATGGGTTATAAGAGGTTGTTTACTATAAAGTCCTGTGTGAATGAATATGATGCTTCTTGTCCGTATTTTATTTATCGACTCTTCACTCCATAAACATGTGGTCCTGTCTATCGAGTTCAGTTTCGCTTGGGGACAAGCGAAGTCTAAGCTTGGGGGGAGTTGATACGTCCAATTTGCATCACTATTTTATATCATAATTTGCTGTTATTCATTGATATATTTCATATTGGGACACAATACTTATGTTATTTCATCTATTTTGCATGTTTCATCATTATTGGAGGATCAAGCATCGGAGCCAGGATTCTGCTGGAAAAAGCACCGTCAGAACGCAATATTTCGGAAGATCAACTGTGGGAGGAAATTATACCAAAAATCCTATTTTTCAAGATGACGAAGGAAGCCAGAAGGAGGGGCCAGGAGGACCCAGGGTGGGCCCACACCCTAGGGCGGCGCGGCCCAGGCCCTGGCCGCGCCGCCATGTGGTCTGGGGGGCCCACGACCCCTTTCGCCTCCTTTTCTTCGCGAAATCCTTCGTCCCGAAAACCTAAGCCACAGAGGGTACCTCGCGAAGAGTTGCTGACCGCCTCTGCGGGGCGGAGAACACCAGAGAGAAAAGAGCTCTCCGGCGGGCAGGAATCCGCCGGGGAAATTCCCTCCGGGAGGGGGAAATCGACGCCATCGTCACCGTCATCGAGCTGGACATCATCGCCATCACCATCATCATCACCTCCACCATCATCACCGCCGTCATCACCGCTGGACACCGTCACCGCCATAGCAATTTGGGTTTGATCTTGATTGTTTGATAGGGGAAACTCTCCCGGTATCGATCTCTACTTGTTGTTGATGCTATTGAGTGAAACCATTGAACCAAGTTTATGTTCAGATTGTTATTCATCATCATATCACCTCTGATCATGTTCCATATGATGTCTCGTGAGTAGTTCGTTTAGTTCTTGAGGACATGGGTGAAGTCTAAATGTTAGTAGTGAACTATGGTTGAGTAATATTCAATGGTGTGATATTTAAGTTGTGGTGTTATTCTTCTAGTGGTGTCATGTGAACGTCGACTACATGACACTTCACCATTTATGGGCCTAGGGGAATGCATCTTGTATTCGTTTGCCAATTGCGGGGTTGCCGGAGTGACAGAAACCTAAACCCCCGTTGGTATATCGATGCAGGAGGGATCGCAGGATCTCAGAGTTTAAGGCTGTGGTTAGATTTATTCTTAATTACTTTCTTGTAGTTGCGGATGCTTGCAAGGGGTATAATCACAAGTATGTATTAGTCCTAGGAAGGGCGGTACATTAGCATAGGTTCACCCACACAACACTTATCATACCAATGAAGATTATTTAGCCGTATGTAGCGAAAGCACTAGACTAAAATCCCGTGTGTCCTCGAGAACGTTTGGTCATCATAAGTAAACAAACCGGCTTGTCCTTTGTGCTAAAAAGGATTGGGCCACTCGCTGCAATTATTACTCTCGCACTTTACTTACTCGTACTTTATTCAACTGTTACATCAAAACCCCCTGAATACTTGTCTGTGAGCATTTACAGTGAATCCTTCATCGAAACTGCTTGTCAACACCTTCTGCTCCTCGTTGGGATCGACATTCTTACTTATCGAAGATACTACGATACACCCCCTATACTTGTGGGTCATCAGGAACTACCGGGAATGCCACCCGATAGAGAGATAGAATTCACAATCGATCTGATTCCAGGCACAGCACCAATAGCACAACCACCATATAAGATGGGGCCAAAGGAGTTAGTGGAACTGAAAGCTCAGATAGATGAACTGGAACAGAAGGGATTTATTCAAGAAAGTGTGTCACCATGGGGTACACCAGTTATTTTTGTGGATAAAAGAGATGGAGGAAAGAGAATGTGTGGAGATTACAGAAATTTGAACAATGTAACTATCAAGAACAAGTATCCTTTACCTAGAATTCAAGACCTTTTTGATCAAGTTCAAGGAGCGGGAGTCTTCTCAAAGATAGATTTAAGGTCAGGATACCATCAAATCAAGATCAAGAAGGAGGATGTACCAAAAACAGCCTTTGTATCAAGGTATGGACACCATGAATACTTGGTTGTACCATTTGTACTAACAAATGCACCAGCAATTTTCATGAATTTGATGAACAAGATATTCATGAAGTACTTGGACAAGTTTGTGATAGTGTTCATAGATGATATTCTAATCTATTCCAAAGATAAATAAGAACATGCCAGGCATTTGAAGATAGTTCTGCAAACTTTGAGGGAACATCAGCTATATGCGAAGTTTAGCAAGTGCAAATTTTGGTTAGATAGTGTTGAATTTCTTGGACATGTTATAACCAAAGAAGGCTTAGCGGTGAATCCAAGCAAGGTTCAGTCCGTATTGGAATGGAAATCACCTAAAAATGCTAAGGAGATACGAGGATTTCTTGGTATGGCAGGCTATTATCGGAGATTCATAGAGGGATTTTCGAAGATTACAGGACCAATGACCAAGTTACTCAAGAAAAATACTCCATTTGTGTGGACTGATGAGTGTGAAGCCAGCTGAAAGAACATTTCATGATCTCTGAGTTTTGTGTGTTTGTTAACAACACCGGTGATAATTTAACCGTGTGCTAAGTGGTTTACAGTTTAGGAAAAGATATCACAGGAAATCAAGACTCACTCAAAAAGGAAGAAAAAGAAGGAGGAACCTGAAGTCTGGTCCAGGCCGGCACTGCCGGCAACTCCAGCCGGCACCGGCTGGCGTGTCCGGCCGGAGACTGCCGGCGAGCCCAGGCCGGCACTGCCGGTGTGCCCAGGCCGGCACTGCCGGCGTTCCTGGCCCGGCACTGCCGGCCAGCCTGTTAGCTGCTGTTTCGATATTCTGGCCGGCACTGCCGGCGCTTCTTCTCCAACGGGCAGAAAAGTAGGTGGGGTATATATACCCCCCTTCACTTACCTTGGAAGGCTGCTCAAACCCTAAGAACTCCATCTGCCATTGCTGAGCCACCAAGAACTCCAAAATCGCCAGATCTCCTCCCTCAACCACCCAAATCACTTGTGCTTTGGAGAATCGAAGGAGAAGACCCCGATCTACATCCTCACCGAAGCGTTCTTCATTTCCCCCTCTTATGCTTGAGGGCCCCCTTGCTAGTGTTCCTCTTTGGATCCCTAGTTGTTGGTTGTTGATGTATGCTTGTTGATTTGTTGTGTTGTTACAGATTTGGGAGCCTCCAATTTGGTTGTGGATGTGTGCCCCAAGAACTTTGTAAAGGCCCGGTTTCCGCCTCGAGGAAATCCCTTAGTGGAAGTGGGCTAGGCCTTCGTGGCGTTGCTCACAGGAGATCTGAGTGAAGCCTTCGTGGCTGTTGGTTTGGCTTGCGTAGCAACCACACTCCTCCAAACGTAGACGTACCTTCTTGCAAAGGAAGGGAACTACGGGAATCATCTCCGTGTCATCGCGTGCTCCACTCTCGGTTACCTCTATCCTATTCTCTCTATATTGCTTAGATATATCTTGCTTAGTTGGTAGCCTTGTCATATAGGGAAATTCACTTAGTTGCATATCTAGAGAATTTACCATTTGTGTCAAGCCTAATTTGAAAAAGAACTAAAAATTGGTTAGCACCTATTCACCCCCCCCTCTAGGTGCGGCATACGATCCTTTCAATTGGTATCAGAGCGTCGGCTCTTATTTCGGGCTTAACCGCCTAAGAGTATGCCGGACGAGGAGTCCTCGGAAGGGGCCGCCAAGATGGTCTCCGTGGAAGACTTCAATTCGTTGAAGTCCTCCGTGGAAGCCCAAATGGAAAGCATGAAAAAGATGATTGCCGAGCTTTTGGCTCCGGCCCTTCCCAAGGCTCCTAGTGTAGAGGTTAAAGACACGGGTGTGTTACATGAGGGAGAGGCTTCGGACTTACCCTCATCTACCAAACCCGTGGAAGGTGATAACTTAAACACTATCAAATCCCCCATTGCATCTCCCAAGGGAACTAGTGAAAGGGAGAGCTACAATCGAGTACCTCCACCTTTCCAATCACCCGATATACCGGTTCCCATGCCTCATTTGAACATTAGGGGCGACCCACCTAAGTTTTCTATTGAGGATTTCGATACTTGGCAATTTGAGTTCCGCTCTCATGTTTGTAGTGCCTCCAATGAATTATGGAGAATCATCAAGGTGGGCTTCAAGCCATACAACCCCGACAATTTGACTAGAAGAGAAGCCATTGAGAGTCAACTCAACAACACCGCCTTGCACATGATTCAATCAAGTGTAGGGACAAAGGAATTGCATCGTGTCCGGAACTACACCACCGCCAAGGAAGCTTGGGAGGGTTTGACCGCGAGTTGCATTGGAAGTGAGAGCACAAGGAGGAACAAGTATAATGCTCTCAAGAATAAAGCCGAAGGGTTCATGAGGCTTCCGGATGAAGATCATGAAGATATGTATGGAAGACTTCTCACCGTTGCCGATGCCTTAGGCTCGTTGGTGCCACCCACATCAATGATTCTTGGATCAAGGAGAAGTACATTGAATGCATGATGCCATTTGTACCCATTGATGTCAAGACTCTTGTGGGAAGGGAATGCTATTCCTCTCTCACCTCTCAACAAGTTGTGCACGAATTGCAAGCTCTCAAGGTGCTTGAGGAAACCTCTCATGATTCTCGCAATCGTGCTATTGGGATGGCAAAAGGTTCCAACCTTGCCTTGGTGGTCAACTCCGTTGAAGAAGCGGTTCCTCAAGAATCTTATAGAGCATCTTGGAGTATGACTTATCCGGAAGATTTGCAATGCCACTTCCATGATCACATGGCCTTCCATGCAAAATCCTTTTGGGTTGATCCCTCCAAGGCCAAGGAAGACAACATCAAGAGGAACAACAAAAATGGGTTCACAAGCTTTGGTCCAAAGACAAGATCATGCTACAATTGTGATGACAAGCGCCACTTCATTGCCGAATGCCCCTATGAGAATAGAGAGCTTCACAATGGGAGGCTCATTCCCAAGGACAAGAGCAAAGACTCAAAGGGCAAATATTCAAAGCCACCCAACAAGAAGTTCTACAACAACAAGACCAAGAAGGGCAAGAGGCCCTCAAGAGTTGTGTTAGTAACAAGGGAAGAATATTCTACCGATGAAGTTGAAAGTTCTAGTGGCGATGAAGATGAAGAAAGCTCAAAGGAATTGGCCGCCATCGCCACCACCAACACACCCTCTTCATCTCTCTTTGAATCTCCCAATGAGAACCCTCAAATCAAGAATGCACATTGCTTCATGGCAAGGTCCTCCTTGGACACACCTATTGTGCTATCTACTCAAGAAGAGTATACCTCCGGAGATGATGATGTTGATGATGAAGAAGATGCCACCTCTAATGGATTGGTCGCTCTTGCATCCCTTTCCACCAACTCTTCATCACCAAGTGAATCCCCCAATGAGGTCATTCTTGTGGAGGAAGAAAGTTGCCTTATGGCTAAATCCTCCGAGGTATCATCCCCTAACCCCTCTATGCCTAACTTATCTAGCGATCTAGGGGTTGATGATGCTAGTCTAAAAGTGAAACAAGAAATGCTAGATGTTGATGATTTCATTCTTAACCTACAAGGTAACACTAAGAAGCATGTTTCTAGCCTCATGGTTCGTTTAGCTCAACAAAGTGATATGCTTGAGAAAAAGGGTCAAATAGAGAGAGAAGACTCTCTTGAAATCCATGCTCTTAAAAATGCTCTTGAGGAAAGTCAAGAAACTATAGCTTCTCTTGAGGAGAGGCTAGAAACTCTTGAAGAGCCTCAAGATAAAATTAACAAGCTCACTAAAGCTAGAGATCTTGCTAGGGCTAAGTTTAAAGTGCTTAAAAAGGAAAAGGCCCAATTTGAGGTTGATCATGAGAAACTTGTGAAAGATCTAGATGAACTAGACAAAGCTCACAAAGCTTTGAAGAGTGAATACACTCTCTTATCCAAGTCTTATGAGCAACTTCAAATTAGGCTTGCCTCATTTGATGTGCCTAGCTCCTCTACTCCTTCATGTGATCATGCAAATGTTATTGAGGAAAATGCTAGGTTGAAAGATGAACTTGCTAGGACCTCCTCTCCCCAAAGTAAACTTTCGTTGGATGATCTTTTGAGTAAGCAAAGATCAAACAATGGGAAGGAGGGACTTGGTTTTAATTCCAAGGCTAAAAAGGCAAACAAGAAAAAGACCAAGCCCGCACATGAGAAAGCTAATGGTGAACCCCGAAAGGGCAACACCATTAATGATGATGGTGCGGGAATAGACAATCCTCACTATGTTCTCTTTAAAGATTATTATGGTGATGTTTATGCTAAGTATGTTGGTCCATATGATGGTTATGTTGCTTGGTCTATTTGGGTCCCAAAGACCCTTGTTGCTAACAAAAGAGGACCCATTGAAAAATGGGTACCTAAATCCAAGAATTGATCTCATGTAGGACTATGCCGCCGGAGGTTCAAAATGGGTACTTGATAGTGGATGTACAAGTCATATGACCGGCGGCAAGAACCTCGTCAAGGAGTTGAGGCCTAATGTAAATGATATCACCGTCTCCTTTGGCGATAATTCTACATCCGAGGTATTGGGTTTTGGCAAGGTTGTGGTTGCACACAACATTACTCTTGTGGATGTCATGCTTGTCAAAACCCTTGGTTACAATTTGCTTTCCGTTTCCGCCCTTGGCAAGATGGGTTTCGCCGTCTTTATTGATAATGATATTGTGGTCCTCTTGTGGAGCAAGACTCTAAAAGTCGCATTCGTTGGGTATCGCGAACACAACTTGTATGTGGTGGACTTTTCGGGGACCACCACGTCAAGTGCGATGTGCCTATTCGGAAAGGCGGATGTGGGTTGGTTGTGGCATCGCCGCCTAGCCCATGTCAACATGAGAACTTTGCAAAGTCTTCACAAAGGGAACCATATTGTGGGACTAATGGAAAATGTGTCTTTTGCCAAAGATCGTGTTTGTAGGGCTTGTGTTGAAGGCAAAATGCATGACTCTCCGCATCCAAGCAAGACCATCATCTCTTCCAAGAGGATCTTGGAGCTCCTTCATGTGGATCTTTTGGTCCCGTTACTCATGCAAGTCTTGGTGCGAAGAAACATTGCTTGGTGATTGTCGATGACTACTCAAGATACACTTGGGTCTACTTTCTCAAGACGAAAGATGAGACTCAACAAATATTCATTGACTTTGCTACCGAGGTGCAACGCCAACACAACCTCCTCATTATGGCAATAAGAAGTGACAACGGCTCCGAGTTCAAGAACTACACACTCAATGATTTTCTTAGTGATGAGGGGATTCGCCATCAATATTCCGCTGCTTACACCCCTCAACAAAATGGTGTTGCGGAGAGGAAGAACCGGACTCTTATGGATATGGCAAGGTCTATGATGGCGGAGTATAAATCCCGCTTATAACTTTTGGGCCGAAGCCATCTCCACCGCTTGTCACTCCTCCAACCGGCTCTATCTCCGCAAGGGCTTGAACAAGACTCCATATGAAATACTCACCGGGAACAAGCCTAATATCTCATACTTCAAGGTGTTCGGGTGTAAGTGTTTCTACAAAATCAAAGGAGTTCGTTTGTCTAAATTTGCTCCTAAAGCTTTGGAGGGTATATTTGTTGGTTACGGTGCCGAATCTCACACTTATAGAATCTTTGATGTATCCTCCGGGATTATCATTGAATCTTGTAGTGTGAAGTTCGAAGAAAATGATGGCTCCCAAGTGGGGCAAGTTGATGTTTGTGCAGGTGATGAAATACCTCAAGATGCCATAGTAAGAATGGGTGTGGGATTTTTCCGCCCCATTGAGGGACACGGTGTGGCGTCTCGGGAAGGACTATGCTCTACCACGGTGGAGCCCTCATCTTCTCAACATCAACAAACCCCATCAAGTGAAGCAAATGATGCACCAACCCAAGAACAAGAACAAAACCCTCCCCTTGTGTGCAAGATCAAGGACAAGATCAAGAACATGATCTACCAAGAATTCATGATGGTTCCGACGAGTATCCATTTGATATTTGCTCCGCACCAAATGATGTCCAAGATCAAGCACATGATGTTGAGCACCCACAAGAGATTGTAGTTGCTCAAGTTGAAGGTCAAGACGGGGACCCAAATGATCAAGTTGATCAAGTGACACCTCCAAGGCCAAGAAGAACCAAGGAGGAGATCGAGGCCCGTCGTTTGGCAAGAAGAGAAAGGACCCTTGAAATTCGTGGACACACTCATGATAAGGTCCTAGGTGATGTTCGAGCAAAAGTCTCCACAAGAAGGCAATTGGCTAACTTTAGCAATCATCATGCCTATATCTCCGTAGTGGAACCCAAGAAAGTGTTTGAAGCTCTTGAAGATTCGGATTGGGTGGAAGCTATGCATGAGGAACTCAACAACTTCAAGCGCAACAAAGTGTGGACCTTAGTAGAGAAGCCAAAGGAGTGCCGCAATGTTATAGGCACTAAATGGATATTCAAGAACAAGCAAGATGAGTTTGGAAATATTGTGAGGAACAAGGCAAGATTGGTGGCTCAAGGTTTCTCTCAAGTTGAAGGGATTGACTTTGGAGAGACCTATGCTCCCGTGGCTCGTCTTGAGTCCATCCGTATCCTTCTTGCTTATGCATCGCATCATAACTTTAAGCTACAACAAATGGATGTGAAAAGTGCTTTTCTTAATGGTCCTTTGCATGAAGAGGTGTATGTTAAGCAACCCCCGGGTTCGAGGATCTCAACTTTCCTAACCATGTCTACAAGCTTGATAAAGCACTTTATGGTCTCAAACAAGCTCCTAGAGCTTGGTATGAGCACCTTAAGGAATTGTTGGTAGACCGTGGATTTGATGTTGGGCTAATCGACCCCACTCTTTTTACTAAGAGGGTCAATGGGGAGCTTTTCGTGTGCCAATTATATGTTGATGATATTATATTTGGCTCTACTAACAAAGCTTTCAATGATGAATTCTCAAAGCTTATGACCGCTAGGTTTGAGATGTCTATGATGGGAGAGATGAAGTTTTTCCTTGGTTTTGAGATCAAGCAATTAAGAGAAGGAACCTTCATCAATCAAGCAAAATATCTCCAAGACATGCTCAAGAGGTTCAAGATGACCGAGATGAAGGGTGTTGCCACTCCTATGGTTACCAAATGTCATCTTGCACTTGATCCCAATGGTAAAGAGGTGGATCAAAAGGTATATCGCTCCATGATTGGATCCTTGCTTTACCTTTGTGCATCTAGACCGGACATAGTGTTGAGTGTAGGTGTGTGTGCAAGGTATCAAGCTTCTCCTAAGGAGAGCCACATGATAGCTCTCAAGAGGATCTTTCGATATTTGGTTGATACCCCAAGATATGGTGTTTGGTACCCCAAAGGCTCAAGTTTTATTCTCAATGGGTACACCGATGCGGATTGGGCGGGTGACAAGGATGATAGGAAATCAACTTCCGGGGCTTGCCAATTCCTTGGTAGGTCCTTGGTGTGTTGGTCTTCTAAGAAGCAAAATTGCATATCTCTCTCCACCGCCGAAGCCGAATATGTTGCCGCCGCAAGTGGATGCACTCAATTGTTATGGATGAGGCAAACTTTAAAGGAATACGGTGTCATTTGTGACAAAGTGCCTCTATTATGTGACAATGAAAGTGCCATCAAGATTGCCTATAATCCGGTGCAACATTCAAGAACGAAGCATATTGAGATCCGGAATCACTTCATTAGGGATCATGTTGCCCGTGGTGATATTGAGCTTATCTATGTTCCTACCAAAGATCAACTTGCCGATATATTCACGAAGCCTCTTGATGAAGCAAGGTTCACTTATTTGAGGAATGAGCTAAATATCATCGATTCAAGGAGTATAGCTTGACCATCTTGCAAACACACCTTCGTCTCAAAACTTTATTTGGTTTAGATGTGGGCATGGAAATAGGGGGAGTGCGGTTTAAATTATTGAGCTATCCCTCCCCCCATAATGCCAACATTAAGAAATCATTCTCTTAATATCATATGTTGATATGTGAGCTTCAATGATGAGTAGTGACTTGGACCCAAGATATATCTTCGCGGTGCCATGTCACATCACTCATATATGGTGGCCTAGGCCACCACACTCTTCTTTGTGAAGAGTTGGAGTTGTTTGGTTTTTCATTGGATCTTTTTGACATCTCCTTGTTTATGGGAAGTCACTCATTTTTGGCCCTCATTTGATTTATTTGCAAAAATGAGTGATCATGTACCATCTCACAGTTTGGCGTATCTATCCTAAGCCTCATCTTCCCTAAAGAAACCATATCTATCTCCATACTCCAAAACTCAGTTTTTTTTGAGGGTTTTTGGGCAGTGGGCTGCTTCGGCGGCACTGCCGGCGTGCCCACACCGGCACTGCCGGTGGTGCCGGCACTGCCGGCCTCGGCTGGGCGGCACTGCCGGTGTCAGGGTGGGTTAAGTAGTGGACCCGCCAGGGGGTTAGGGCAACTGCCCTCTTCTTCCCAGCGCGTGGCTCCTCCTCCCATCCGACTCCAGCCGCCGCCGCCGTCGCCCCTGCCCTCCGGCCGCCGCCTCGGGCTCTCCTCCCTCCTCTGGGTGGTTCCTCCGGGCAGGGCCCCCCCCTCCCCTCCATGGCTTCCTCCTCCGGTTAGTCTTCCTCCTCTCTCTCCCTCTCTAGATTGGGTAGACCTCTCTAGAAGAAAGATGGGTGGACGATTCTTTCCGAAAGTTTTGCCATAGAGGTAGATAACCTTGAGCATGGTTGTGTGAAAGTTTGAGGAACAATGTTGGAGTCTAGAGCAGATCTGGCCTTTTCTCCTGTTGACCGGCACTGCCGCCGCCTCCCCACCGGCACTGCCGGTGTGGCCGGCACTGCCGCCCTTGTCTCACCGGCACTGCCGGTCGGGCCGGCACTGCCGCCCGTTCCTCCCCGGCACTGCCGGTGAAGCTGTGCCCAGATCATCTCTAGCCTTTTTCTTGTTGAATCTTAAACACTTCATTCACCATGCTTTGATTATCATAATTTGCTGTGTTTTAGTGTACCTTATCATATGCTATTCCTATCCTTTGCTCTCACAGGTGCAGGTGGTTCTCATCGCTCAAGTTCGGGCAAACGGGCGTTTCCTAGTGACTTTGACGCCGAAATTCCATCTCTGAAGAAGTCATCTCGTCGGGAGAGGGATTCCGCTCCGGCTGAACCTCGTGCTAACGTTCTCCGGAGGTTGAGAGGCTTGCCTATTGGGAAGTGGCCTGATAATGAGTATGCTCGGTTGCGTCAGTCCAACGCCTACACCACTCCCAAGGGCACCAATTGCTCTGCTCTGTTCTGGACTAAGTATCAAGAGAAGACTTTTGATGATCTCTATGCAAATGCCACTTATAAAGTCGCTCCTATGCATCACATCAACTTTGCTCACATGGATAAACACGCCAACTACTTTGCTGAAGCTCGCAATATTTGTGAGCAGTTTGGTCTTATTCCTCTGATGGAGTTTCAGCACCCTTACTGTGTGGAGGTGATTGGGCAATTCTATGCCACAGTTTATGTTGACAATGATGATGCCAAGACTATGACTTGGATGACAGAAGGTCGCATGTTGCATGGCACTTGGGACCAATTTGCAGCTTGTCTTGGTTATCCTGTGCTCACTGGCAATGAAGATGGATACTTTAGAGCCCACAACTCTCCCAAGCCCGTTGAGAAGGCTCTCCTTGCTGATCTTTATCTTGAAGGAGAAGTGGTATATGGTTCTCAGAAATTCCTCCGCCCGGTGTATGACATTCTTCTCCGCATTTACCGAGAGGTCCTTAATCCCAAGGTTGGCTGCGTTGATCAGATCTATGGATACCTTGGGAACTTGTTGCTCCTTTCTCACCAGCACCGTGACACTGGTATGCAGCTTGATGTGATGGATTTTCTGTGGCATGAGTTTTGGGCTTGCATTATGGCTCGCAAGGCCCCTGTGTTTGCTCCCTACTTCATGTTCTTCATATGCTCTCGTTGGGACAGTGCTGGTTTTGGCAAGCTCACTGATGAGGTTAACCTTCTACCTCACAAGGCTAAGGATCTCAAGGTCAAGACTCATGCCAATCCTCCTCGTCTTCCAAATGATGAGGATTCTGCTGAAGAAGAAGACTCTGATTTTGAGCTTGCCCCTCCTGCTGACAGTGGCTGGTTTGCTCGCATAGAGGCCAAGTTGGCCAAGATGTTCTGCCTCAAGTCTGACATCAACAGGCGTCAGTATCAGGCTCATAGGGAGCGGAAAATGGACAGGAGGAACACAAAGCTCATCATGCGCAAGTTGGATATTCCTGTTGAAAGTGGATCTGAGGAGGTCATCACTCCTGAAGAAGAATGGCTCTCCAAGCATGGCAATGTGACTGAGTTCGAACAGCTTGGTCTTCCCGGTCCCTCTCGCCGTCGGCGCCCTCCTAGTGATGATGTTGAGCCCGCCGAGTCTGAAGAAGATGAAGAGTCGGAGGACAATGAAGAGACGGAGAGTGAGTGAGCTCTCATGGGACGTTGTAGCATCGCTTCTTTTCTCCTTTTCGGTGTCTTTGATGCCAAAGGGGGAGAAGAAGGTCTAGTAGGACTTGCACGGGATTTGCTAGGGAGGTTTGAGGGCACAAGCATTTGCTTTTTATCATTCCGTTAAAGCTTGTGTCCTCCTTTTATCTTCTATATTATGTTGAACCTTATATTATGCTGTGTGTGGTGAACTATTGCTATGGTTTCGGTATTCTACATGGTTGAGAGTATTGTCTATGATCTATCTCATATTGATACTTGATGTGATTATGGGATTCTTGTTCATGATTTTGAGGCTATTGTACTAAAATTTTAAGGATGTCAATATGAAAAGGTATGATCTTAACTTGTCATCTTTTATCTTTTCCCATACATCTTATGCTTTATGTCCTATGAGCATTGTGCTTACTATCTTGTTAGTAGAAGTTGCTCTATACCTAATGTGTGCATATATATATTCTTGCACTAAATTTCTTGCATGCACACATCTAGGGGGAGTTTCTCTCTGCTGCCAAACATATATATAGTCTTGCTCTATTCTTTGCAAAATCCCGGTATTGTCATCAAACACCAAAAAGGGGGAGATTGAAAGAACATTTCATGATCTCTGAGTTTTGTGTGTTTGTTAACAACACCGGTGATAATTTAACCGTGTGCTAAGTGGTTTACAGTTTAGGAAAAGATATCACAGGAAATCAAGACTCACTCAAAAAGGAAGAAAAAGAAGGAGGAACCTGAAGTCTGGTCCAGGCCGGCACTGCCGGCAACTCCAGGCCGGCACTGCCGGCGTGTCCGGGCCGGCACTGCCGGCGAGCCCAGGCCGGCACTGCCGGTGTGCCCAGGCCCGGCCTTGCCCGGCGTTCTGGCGGCACTGCGCCGCCAGCCTGTTAGCTGCTGTTTCGATATTCTGGCCGGCACTGCCGGCGGATCCTGGCCGGCACTGCCGGCGCTTCTTCTCCAACGGGCAGAAAAGTAGGTGGGGTATATATACCCCCCTTCACTTACCTTGGAAGGCTGCTCAAACCCTAAGAACTCCATCTGCCATTGCTGAGCCACCAAGAACACCAAAATCGCCGCATCTCCTCCTCAACCACCCAAATCACTTGTGCTTTGGAGAATCGAAGGAGAAGACCCCGATCTACATCCTCACCGAAGCGTTCTTCATTTCCCCCTCTTATGCTTGAGGGCCCCCTTGCTAGTGTTCCTCTTTGGATCCCTAGTTGTTGGTTGTTGATGTATGCTTGTTGATTTGTTGTGTTGTTACAGATTTGGGAGCCTCCAATTTGGTTGTGGATGTGTGCCCCAAGAACTTTGTAAAGGCCCGGTTTCCGCCTCGAGGAAATCCCTTAGTGGAAGTGGGCTAGGCCTTCGTGGCGTTGCTCACAGGAGATCTGAGTGAAGCCTTCGTGGCTGTTGGTTTGGCTTGCGTAGCAACCACACTCCTCCAAACGTAGACGTACCTTCTTGCAAAGGAAGGGAACTACGGGAATCATCTCCGTGTCATCGCGTGCTCCACTCTCGGTTACCTCTATCCTATTCTCTCTATATTGCTTAGATATATCTTGCTTAGTTGGTAGCCTTGTCATATAGGGAAATTCACTTAGTTGCATATCTAGAGAATTTACCATTTGTGTCAAGCCTAATTTGAAAAAGAACTAAAAATTGGTTAGCACCTATTCACCCCCCCCCCCCTCTAGGTGCGGCATACGATCCTTTCACCAGCTTCCAAACACTAAAAGATAAGTTAACCACAACACCGGTGTTAGCAGTTCCTGAACCTGGAAAGGATTACACGGTGTATTGTGATGCTTCCAAGAATGGACTTGGATGTGTTCTTATGCAAGATCGGAAGGTAATAGCTTATGGATCAAGACAGTTGAAACCACATGAACACAACTACCCAGTACATGATCTCGAGTTAGCGGCAGTTGTGTATGCTTTGAAGAGTTGGAGACAATTTCTATATGGATCCAAGTGTGAGTTATACACCGATCACAAAAGTTTGAAATACTTCTTCACTCAGAAAGAATTAAACATGAGACAGAAGAGATGGTTAGAGTTGATTAAGGATTACGATCTTAAGATCAACTATACACCAGGCAAAGCTAATGTAGTAGCAGATGCCCTAAGTAGGAAGAGTACGGAGAATCAACCTACGGAATGGGAGATTCCAAAGGAACTTCGGAAAGAGTTAGAAGATGCTCAGATTTTGTTTATTCAAGGTGACGTCAAAGGAAGTATAGCAACCATGAGGATTATGGATGAGATGTACTCAGACTTGAAATATGAGATTATCCGAAAGCAAGCGGATGATTTGTTCATCCAAGAGGAAATCAAGAGGATTGGCGAAGGAAGACCATCGGAATTCCATCTAGGGGATTTTGATTCATTATACTTCCAGAAAAGGATCTGTGTACCAGATGATCCAGAAGTAAAGTCAATCATATTAAAGGAAGCACATGAAACCCCTTATTCCATACATCCGGGAAGTACTAAGATGTATATGGATTTGAAGGAGATGTTCTGGTGGAACAACATGAAAAGAGAAATAGCACAATATGTCTCGGAATGTCATACATGTCAACGAGTGAAGGCAGAGCATCAGAGTCCTGCGGGATTACTCAAACCACTAGAGATACCGGAATGGAAATGGGATGAAATCGGAATGGATTTTGTTACTGGTTTACCAATGACTAGTAAGAAGAAGGATATGATATGGGTAATAGTGGATAGACTTACCAAGAGTGCTCATTTCATAGCCGTAAACACAAAGGATACTGCAGAAAAGCTTGTGGATATATATGTGAAGGAGATTGTTAGCAAGCATGGAGTACCAAAGAAAATAGTCTCAGATAGAGGTTCAATTTTCACATCAGCATTCTGGAAACAACTACAAGAATCTTTGGGATCCAAGTTGGATTTCAGTACAGCATACCATCCACAAACCGGAGGACAAACCGAAAGAACCAATCAGATACTTGAGGACATGCTTAGAGCTTGTGCTCTGAACTTTGGAGGCTCATGGGAGGATCATTTACCTCTAGCAGAGTTCTCATATAACAATAGTTATCAGAGTAGCATCCAGATGGCACCGTACGAAGCATTGCACGGAAGGAAGTGTAGATCACCAATTTGTTGGTTTGAAACCGGAGAAAACAAAGAGTTTACACCGGACTACATCAAGGAGAGACAAGACGTCATCGAGGTGATCCGGGATAGACTCAAAATAGCTCAGAGTCGTCAGAAGAGTTACGCTGACTTAAAGAGAAGAGATTGGGAACCGAAAGTGGGAGACATGGTTTATCTGAAGGTTAGCCCAATGAAAGGACTTAAGAGGTTCGGAGTGAAAGGAAAGTTAAGCCCTCGATATATTGGACCATTTAAGATAATCAGTCAGAATCGAGGAACAGCTTTTGAGTTGGAGTTACCGGCACAACTAAGTCAAGTTCATAATGTATTTCATGTATCACAACTCAGGAAGTGTTTGAAGGCAACGGATGATCCCATCACATATGAAGAAATAGAATTGCAATCTGACCTAACTTATGTGGAAAGACCGGAAAAGATCTTAGATGTACAGTGGAAGAAGTTAAGAAACAGGGCAATCAAATACTGTAAAGTGCAATGGCAACATCATCGTGAGTGAGAAGCAACTTGGGAGACGGAAGAAGAATTAAGGAAGTCTTACCCCGAGATGTTCAGGTACCAATCTTAACTTCGGGACGAAGTTTCTGTTAAGGGGGAGAGGCTGTAATAACCCAGAACATAGGAACAACGAAGGGTAGATTTAGAAATGGGATGTGCATTTCATCGCAAAACGGGGGAAATTTTCGCGCCTTATTGCAACTAAACCTAAGAGGGATCGAGGTTCTCTCTCATTTTGCACTTAGGGTTAGGCAACTTGAGTTAGGGAAATTTCGACATGATCTCTTTTGTATCTTGTTGATTTGGGGAATTGATTTCATTTGACAAGTGTTAATACATTTAACAATAAGCATTGAACAATATAAAATGGAATTCATAATTTAAACACAACTTATGAATTCAAACAACTTTGAATTTCAAAGTGAATCATAAATACAATGTTTATTCCAGAATATAAATATAACATAAATCAAAAGCTCATAAACAAAAACTTGGGCTTTATTGATATCACAACACAGATTACATTGTCTTTACAATATTCTTGATACAAGAATTGATGAATAATAAACAGAAATGAAAATAAAGATTACAATATTGCTCCTAAACTAAAACCTAGACTAAATGACTTGGAGAATATCTTCTGACCATGTCCATCTTCAAAACCTGCAAAACAAAGAACCAACACTAGCCAGAATGTTAGTGTTAGCCAAAGAATTCAGTTTGGACAGAACCAAGTGTCATGCACACTTGTGCTTGTCCAAAACCATGGACAGCACAAGATAAGGGCAAGAAGAGACCAAACCTGAGCACCACCAGGGGCTCAAGTTTCAGCATATGAGAGCACACAGCTCAAGTGTGCTGGGCAGCAACAGCAAGGCCATGCAACAGAATAGTCACCAAGCAAGCCAGGCTTGTGTGTCAATGCAAGGATAGAAGCAGGGTTCATATAAAAGGGGCACAAACCCTAGAAACAGTGACCAGTCGACCAGATAAGGATTCACCAGGTAAGGGTGAAGCAAGAACAAGCTCAGTTCATCCAGTTCTTGAGCAAGAACAAAACCAACACACACACCCACTCAACCACCAGAAATCATGGTGACCTGAGAAGATCATCCAAGACCTGGAGGTGAAGGGTCATGTGACACAAACCCAAGTCTGCATCAACAAAACATTTCTTTCTAGGAGCTGGAACAAGGTATACCTAGTTCCTGGAAAAGATCCAAGGGATCTGATCCATCATATGCATGAAATAAGCATGGGATGAGCAGATGCTCATATGGGTAGATCATCACTTGGTTTTCACCAAGGATTACTGCCAGTCAAAAGCCACTAAAATAGAAAGCATCTAGGTACAGATCTTATACACAGAAACTAGCACATATGCACAGATGCACACACTAGCCAGATTTGATGCATAGATAGCACCAGTAGATGGCAAGGATTAGCAGCTAAGACGACACAGTAAATCCTAAGCATACAACCATCAGAAACCCTAGATTTCTTCACAGGCAAGCATATTGGCATTCATATTTATTATGATTCCCAAATATGCAAGCAAAGATGAGTAGCCAACAAGATCCAACCAACCATGTGAGCAACCAGTCAGTAGCAAGGCTACTGAGGTCACATCACACTTAGCACCAATTAAGAGAAAGCCAAATAGATCACATCACTATCCAGAAATGGATTCAGACTCTAATTGCTTGTAAAAGAATCATGAACAGCAAATTCATATACAAGCAAGTCATTTAAATCATCACTGCATAAGCAGTTCATCATAATCTAATTAATACAAGCATGAATTTATCACAGATCCATGCTAAGCACTGACAGTAGCACACTGTTGAGCAACACAGTTAATCTATAGCCACTAGAGCAAGTCTAGGTAGCTAAGATGAGAAACAGCACAAGTAAGCAACAGCACAGTGATGCTTGAGCATCAGCATCACAAAGATAATTGAATCATTTAGCCACAGTATTAGCCAGTAAGCTATCACTGACAATCAATTGATCAAATGGGTCAATTATAGCAAGCCAAGCTACACAGGGAGGTTAGCCAACAAGCAAGGAATGATCCAATGGATCATTGGCTTGCAGAGGTAGCACTGAAGCATACCACTGGCACACACACAAGTGTCACAGATGCATCACAAGTAGACCTAGACAAGCAAGCATGATAGACCAGTAAGCATAAGCAAGTCATAACCAAGCATAGCATGGCATAGTTAGCTCTTGAGCAAGTACAACAGAGCATGGCAAGTGTAGAGCATGCTAGGAGCAGCAGAGAAGCAAGCACAGCATGAACAGCAAGCAAAGCAGCATGTGCCAGTACCAGTAAATGGTAATTGGGCCATGAACTTGCAATTAACAGAAGCACAGGCAAATTGCGTAGGAATAGCATGGCTCTGTGTGATCACAGGATCACCAGAGAGCAGCAGAGCATGAGGAGGAAGAAGAACAGTAACGAGGGGAGGCGCACAGAAGAGAAGAGGAGATGCAACACTTACTTGCGCCTGGAAGCAGAGGCTAGGGCATGGCGAGGCAGTGCTCGCGCGGCCCTAACAGCTGCAAGTCCAGGGTAGGCGCCGACGTTACGCCGGCGAACCCAGACACGAACCAGCACCACCGTAGCAAGCACCTGAGGCGACGGCACGAGTACTGCAAGCAGCACCCGCGCCAGGTGATACGTCTCCGACGTATCGATAATTTCTTATGTTCCATGCCACATTATTGATGTTATCTACATGTTTTATGCACACTTTATGTCATATTCGTGCATTTTCTGGAACTAACCTATTAACAAGATGCCGAAGTGCCAGTTCCTGTTTTCTGCTGTTTTTGGTTTCAGAAATCCTAGTAACGAAATATTCTCGGAATCGGACGAAATCAACGCCCAAGTTCCTATTTTCACCAGAAGCATCCAGAACACCCGGGAAGGACCAGAGGGGGGGCACTGGGCCCCCAGACCATAGGCCGGCGCGGCCCAGGCCCTGGCCGCGCCGCCCTATGGTGTCGTCGCCCCTTCGACCCTCCTGCGCCGCCTCTTCGCCTATTTAAAGCCCCTGGATCGAAAACCCTGATACGTTCGACGAAACCCACAGAAACCTTCCAGAGCCGCCGCCATCGCGAGGCCAAGATCTGGGGGACAGGAGTCTCTGTTCCGGCACGCCGCCGGAACGGGGAAGTGCCCCCGGAAGGCTTCTCCATCGACACCGCTGCCATCTCCACCGCCATCTTCATCACCGCTGCTGCTCCCATGAGGAGGGAGTAGTTCTCCATCGAGGCTCGGGGCTGTACCGGTAGCTATGTGGTTCATCTCTCTCCTATGTACTTCAATACAATAATCTCATGAGCTGCCTTACATGATTGAGATTCATATGATGATGCTTGTAATCTAGATGTCATTATGCTAGTCAAGTGAGTTTTACTTATGTGATCTCCGGAGACTCCTTGTCCCACGTGTGTAAAGGTGACAGTGTGTGCACCGTGTGGGTCTCTTAGGCTATATTTCACAGAATACTTATTCACTGATGAATGGCATAGTGAGGTGCTTATTTATATCTCTTTATGATTGCAATGTGTTTGTATCACAATTTATCTATGTGCTACTCTAGCAATATTATTAAAGTAGTTCTATTCCTCCTGCACGATGTAATGGTGACAGTGTGTGCATCCATGTTAGTACTTGGTTTATGCTATGATTATGATCTCTTGTAGATTATGAAGTTAATTATTGCTATGATAGTATTGATGTGATCTATTCCTCCTACATATGCATGAAGGTGACAGTGTGCATGCTATGTTAGTACTTGGTTTAGTCTTTTGATCTATCTTACACTATAAGGTTACTAAAATATGAACATTAATTGTGGAGCTTGTTAACTCCGGCATTGAGGGTTCGTGTAATCCTACGCAATGTGTTCATCATCCAACAAGAGTGTAGAGTATGCATTTATCTATTCTGTTATGTGATCAATGTTGAGAGTGTCCACTAGTGAAAGTCTAATCCCTAGGCCTTGTTCCTAAATACTGCTATCGCTGCTTGTTTACTGTTTTACTGTGTTACTACTGCTGCAATACTACCACCATCAACTACACGCCAGCAAGCTATTTTCTGGCACCGTTGCTACTGCTCATACTTATTCATACCACCTGTATTTCACTATCTCTTCGCCGAACTAGTGCACCTATTAGGTGTGTTGGGGACACAAGAGACTTCTTGCTTTGTGGTTGCAGGGTTGCATGAGAGGGATATCTTTGACCTCTTCCTCCCTGAGTTCGATAAACCTTGGGTGATCCACTTAAGGGAAAACTTGCTGCTGTTCTACAAACCTCTGCTCTTGGAGGCCCAACACTGTCTACAGGAAAAGGAGGGGGAAGTAGACATCAAGCTATTTTCTGGCGCCGTTGCCGGGGAGGAAAGGTAAAAGGTACTCACACTCCGGACCTCGGCTACCAAGCTATTTTCCGGCGCATTGTAAGTACTCAAAGCTATTTCCTTTAGATCCTGCAATTGCATCTTTTTGTTTCTTGTTTACACTAGTTTGGCATAATGGACAAGAATGATCTTCTTATTCTATTTCCTGATTTAAAACATGGATTGTTTGATGCGAAAATTAAAAAACCTATGGAATCTTATTTGCATGCTGGTAGTAATATTAGTATGAACGCTTTGAACACCATTGTTGATAATAATATAGAAAGTTCTAAGCTTGGGGAAGCTGGTTTTCATGATCTTTTTAGTCCCCCAAGCATTGAGGAGAAAATTTTCTTTGATGATACTTTGCCTCCTATTTATGATGATTATAATGATTGTAGTCTTTTGTTACCACCTGTTATGGAGGATGAATTTGATTATGAATACAATATGCCTCCTATATTTGATGATGAGAATAATAATAGCTACTTTGTTGAATTTGCTCCCACTACAACTAATAAAATTGATTATGCTTATGTGGAGAGTAATAATTTTATGCATGAGACTCATGATAAGAATGCTTTATGTGATAGTTATATTGTTGAGTTTTCTCATGATGCTACTGAAAGTTATTATGAGAGAGGAAAATATGGTTGTAGAAATTTTCATGTTACTAAAACACCTCTCTATGTGCTGAAATTTTTGAAGCTACACTTGTTTTATCTTCCTATGCTTGTTACTTTGCTCTTCATGAACTTGTTTATTTACAAGATTCCTATGCATAGGAAGCATGTTAGACTTAAATGTGTTTTGAATTTGCCTCTTGATGCTCTCTTTTGCTTCAAATACTATTTCTTGCGAGTGCATCATTAAAACTGCTGAGCCCATCTTAATGGCTATAAAGAAAAGAACTTCTTGGGAGATAACCCATGTGTTATTTTGCTACAGTACTTTGTTTTATATTTGTGTCTTGGAAGTTGTTTACTACTGTAGCAACCTCTCCTTATCTTAGTTTTGTGTTTTGTTGTGCCAAGTGAAGCCTCTAATCGAAGGTTGATACTAGATTTGGATTTCTGCGCAGAAATAGATTTCTATCTGTCACGAATCTGGGCTGTTTTCTCTGTAGAAAAATCAGAAAAATATGCCAATTTACGTGCATGTTCCTCAGATATGTACGCAACTTTCATTAGTTTTGAGTTTTCTGATCTGAGCAACGGAAGTATTTATTAAAAATTCTTCTTTACGGACTGTTCTGTTTTGACAGATTCTGCCTTTTATTTCGCATTGCTTCTTTCGCTGTGTTGGGTGGATTTCTTTGTTCCATTACCTTCCAGTAGCTTTGAGCAATGTCCAGAAGTGTTAAGAATGATTGTGTCACCTCTGAACATGTGAGTTTTTGATTATGTACTAACCCCTCTAATGAAGTTTATGAGAAGTTTGGTGTGAAGGAAGTTTTCAAGGGTCAAGAGAGGAGGATGATATACTATGATCAAGAAGAGTGAAAGCTCTAAGCTTGGGGATGCCCCGGTGGTTCACCCCTGCATATATCAAGAAGACTCAAGCGTCTAAGCTTGGGGATGCCCAAGGCATCCCCTTCTTCATCGACAAATTATCAGGTTCCTTCTCTTGAAACTATATTTTTATTCGGTCACATCTTATGTGCTTTGCTTGGAGCGTCTGTTTGTTTTTGTTTTTGTTTGTGTTTGAATAAATTGGATTACATCATGCTTGTGTGGGAGAGAGACACGCTCCGCTGGTTCATATGAACACATGTGTTCTTAGCTTTTAGTATTCATGGCGAAGTTTCTTCTTCGTTAAATTGTTATATGGTTGGAATTGGAAAATGATACATGTAGTAATTGCTATAAATGTCTTGGGTAATGTGATACTTGGCAATTGTTGTGCTCATGTTTAAGCTCTTGCATCATACACTTTGCACCCATTAATGAAGAAATACATAGAGCATGCTAAAATTTGGTTTGCATATTTGGTCTCTCTAAGGTCTAGATAATTTCTAGTATTGAGTTTGAACAGCAAGGAAGACGGTGTAGAGTATTATAATGTTTTCAATATGTTTTTTATGTGAGTTTTGCTACACCGGTTCATCCTTGTGTTTGTTTCAAACAACCTTGCTAGCCTAAGCCTTGTATCGAGAGGGAATACTTCTCATGCATCCAAATACTTGAGCCAACCACTATGCCATTTGTGTCCACCATACCTACCTACTACATGGTATTTCTCCGCCATTCCAAAGTAAATTGCTTGAGTGCTACCTTTAAACAATTCAAAATTTATGACCTCTGATTTGTGTCAATGTTTTATAGCTCATGAGGAAGTATGTGGTGTTTATCTTTCAATCTTGTTGGGCAACTTTCACCAATGGACTTGTGGCTTCATCCGCTTATCCAATAATTTTGCAAAAAGAGCTGGCAATGGGATTCCCAGTCCCAAATTAATTAACAAAAATAGACACTCCTCCATGGTATGTGATTGTTGGACGGCACCCGAAGGATTCGATTAGCCATGGCTTGTGTAAGCAAAGGTTGGGAGGAGTGTCATCATAATAAAACTAAAATAAAAAGGCACTCCTTCATGGTATGAGATTGTTGGCAGGAACCCGAGGATTCGGTTAGCCATGGTTTGTGAAAGAAAGGTTGGAAGGAGTGCCACCCAAAAAAAAAAAATGGGAGCCGCTCTTTGAAGGTTTGTCTGGCAAGGGGGTTAGAGTACCCGCTACCATTCGTTGACAACAACACACACCTCTCAAAACTTTATTTTTATGCTCTCTTTATGTTTTCAAAATAAAAGCTCTAGCACAAATTTAGCAATCGATGCTTTCCTCTATGGAGGACCATTCTTTTACTTTCATTGTTGAGTCAGTTCACCTATTTCTCTCCACCTCAAGAAGCAAACACTTGTGTGAACTGTGCATTGATTCCTACATACTTGCATATTGCACTTATTATATTACTCTATGTTGAAAATATCCATGAGATATACATGTTACAAGTTGAAAGCAACCGCTGAAACTTCATCTTCCTTTGTGTTGCTTCAATGCCTTTACTTTGAATTATTGCTTTATGAGTTAACTTTTATGCAAGACTTATTGATGCTTGTCTCGAAATACTATTCATGAAAAGTCTTTGCTTTATGATTCAGTTGTTTACTCATGTCATTACCATTGTCTTTGATCGCTGCATTCACTACATATGCTTTACAAATAGTATGATCAAGGTTATGATGGCATGTCACTCCATAAATTATCTGTGTTATCGTTTTACCTGCTCGGGACGAGCAGAACTAAGCTTGGGGATGCTGATACGTCTCCGACGTATCGATAATTTCTTATGTTCCATGCCACATTATTGATGTTATCTACATGTTTTATGCACACTTTATGTCATATTCATGCATTTTCTGGAACTAACCTATTAACAAGATGCCGAAGTGCCAGTTCCTGTTTTCTGCTGTTTTTGGTTTCAGAAATCCTAGTAACGAAATATTCTCGGAATCGGACGAAATCAATGCCCAGGTTCCTATTTTACCCGGAAGCATCCAGAACACACGAGAACCGCCAGAGAAGGGGCACAGGCCCACCAAACCACAGGCCGGCGCGGCCAGGGGGGCCCGCGCCACCCTATGGTGTGGGCACCCCTTCGACCCTCCTGCGCCGCCTCTTCGCCTATATAAAGCCTCCGTCGCGAAAACCCTGATACGTTCAACGAAAACCACAGAAACCTTCCAGAGCCGCCGCCATCGCGAGGCCAAGATCTGGGGGACAGGAGTCTCTGTTCCGGCACGCTGCCGGAGCGGGGAAGTGCCCCCGGAAGGCTTCTCCATCGACACCGCTGCCATCTCCACCGCCATCTTCATCACCGCTGCTGCTCCCATGAGGAGGGAGTAGTTCTCCATCGAGGCTCGGGGCTGTACCGGTAGCTATGTGGTTCATCTCTCCCATGTACCTCAATACAATAATCTCATGAGCTGCTTTACATGATTGAGATTCATATGAGTTTGTATCACAATTTATCTATGTGCTACTCTAGCAATGTTATTAAAGTAGTTTTATTCCTCCTGCACGTGTGTAAAGGTGACAGTGTGTGCACCGTGTTAGTACTTGGTTTATGCTATGATCATGATCTCTTGTAGATTGCGAAGTTAACTATTGCTATGATAATATTGATGTGATCTATTCCTCCTACATATGCATGAAGGTGACAGTGTGCATGCTATGTTAGTACTTGGTTTAGTCTATTGATCTATCTTACACTATAAGGTTACTTAAACATGAGCATTATTGTGGAGCTTGTTAACTCCGGCATTGAGGGTTCGTGTAATCCTACGCAATGTGTTCATCATCCAACAAAAGTGTAGAGTATGCATTTATCTATTCTGTTATGTGATCAATGTTGAGAGTGTCCACTAGTGAAAGTGTAATCCCTAGGCCTTGTTCCTAAATACTTCTATCACTGCTTTACTGTGTTACTACTGCTGCGTTACTACTGCTTGTTTACTACACGCCAGCAAGCTATTTTCTGGCACCGTTGCTACTGCTCATACTTATTCATACCACCTGTATTTCACTATCTCTTCGCCGAACTAGTGCACCTATTAGGTGTGTTGGGGACACAAGAGACTTCTTGCTTTGTGGTTGCAGGGTTGCATGAGAGGGATATCTTTGACCTCTTCCTCCCTGAGTTCGATAAACCTTGGGTGATCCACTTAAGGGAAAACTTGCTGCTGTTCTACAAACCTCTGCTCTTGGAGGCCCAACACTGTCTACAGGAAAGGAGGGGGAACATAGACATCAGCTACCTTTAAACAATTCAAAATTTATCACCTCTGATTTGTGTCAATGTTTTATAGCTCATGAGGAAGTATGTGGTGTTTTTCTTTCAATCTTGTTGGGCAACTTTCACCAATGGACTAGCGGCTTCATCCGCTTATCCAATAATTTTGCAAAAAGAGCTGGCAATGGGATTCCCAGTCCCAAATTAATTAACAAAAATAGACACTCCTCCATGGTATGTGATTGTTGGACGGCACCCGAAGGATTCGGTTAGCCATGGCTTGTGTAAGCAAAGGTTGGGAGGAGTGTCATCATAATAAAACTAAAATAAAAAGGCGCTCCTTCATGGTATGAGATTGTTGGCAGGCACCCGAGGATTCGGTTAGCCATGGTTTGTGAAAGAAAGGTTGGAAGGAGTGCCACCCAAAATAAAATAAAATGGGAGCCGCTCTTTGAAGGTTTGTCTGGCAAGGGGGTTAGAGTGCCCACTACCATTTGTTGACAACAACATACACATCTCAAAACTTTATTTTTATGCTCCCTTTATGTTTTCAAAATCAAAGCTCTAGCACAAATATAGCAATCGATGCTTTTCCTCTATGGAGGACAATTCTTTTACTTTCAATGTTGAGTCAGTTCACCTATTTCTCTCCACCTCAAGAAGCAAACACTTGTGTGAACTGTGCATTGATTCCTACATACTTGCTTATTGCACTTATTATATTACTCTATGTTGACAATATCCATGAGATATACATGTTACAAGTTGAAAGCAACCGCTGAAACTTAATCTTCCTTTGTGTTGCTTCAATACCTTTACTTTGAATTATTGCTTTATGAGTTAACTCTTATGCAAGACTTATTGATGCTTGTCTTGAAGTGCTATTCATGAAAAGTCTTTGCTATATGATTCACTTGTTTACTCATGTCATATACATTGTTTTGATCGCTGCATTCACTACATATGCTTTACAAATAGTATGATCAAGTTTATGATGGCATGTCACTCCAGAAATTATCTGTGTTATCGTTTTACCTGCTCGGGACGAGCAGAACTAAGCTTGGGGATGCTGATACGTCTCCGACGTATCGATAATTTCTTATGTTCCATGCCACATTATTGATGTTATCTACATGTTTTATGCACACTTTATGTCATATTCGTGCATTTTCTGGAACTAACCTATTAACAAGATGCCGAAGTGCCAGTTCCTGTTTTCTGCTGTTTTTGGTTTCAGAAATCCTAGTAACGAAATATTCTCGGAATCGTACGAAATCAACGCCCAAGTTCCTATTTTCACCGGAAGCATCCAGAACACCCGGGAAGGACCAGAGGGGGGGCACTGGGCCCCCAGACCATAGGCCGGCGCGGCCCAGGCCCTGGCCGCGCCGCCCTATGGTGTCGTCGCCCCTTCGACCCTCCTGCGCCGCCTCTTCGCCTATTTAAAGCCCCTGGATCGAAAACCCTGATACGTTCGACGAAACCCACAGAAACCTTCCAGAGCCGCCGCCATCGCGAGGCCAAGATCTGGGGGACAGGAGTCTCTGTTCCGGCACGCCGCCGGAACGGGGAAGTGCCCCCGGAAGGCTTCTCCATCGACACCGCCGCCATCTCCACCGCCATCTTCATCACCGCTGCTGCTCCCATGAGGAGGGAGTAGTTCTCTATCGAGGCTCGGGGCTGTACCGGTAGCTATGTGGTTCATCTCTCTCCTATGTACTTCAATACAATAATCTCATGAGCTGCCTTACATGATTGAGATTCATATGATGATGCTTGTAATCTAGATGTCATTATGCTAGTCAAGTGAGTTTTACTTATGTGATCTCCGGAGACTCCTTGTCCCACGTGTGTAAAGGTGACAGTGTGTGCACCGTGTGGGTCTCTTAGGCTATATTTCACAGAATACTTATTCACTGATGAATGGCATAGTGAGGTGCTTATTTATATCTCTTTATGATTGCAATGTGTTTGTATCACAATTTATCTATGTGCTACTCTAGCAATGTTATTAAAGTAGTTCTATTCCTCCTGCATGATGTAATGGTGACAGTGTGTGCATCCGTGTTAGTACTTGGTTTATGCTATGATTATGATCTCTTGTAGATTATGAAGTTAATTATTGCTATGATAGTATTGATGTGATCTATTCCTCCTACATATGCATGAAGGTGACAGTGTGCATGCTATGTTAGTACTTGGTTTAGTCTTTTGATCTATCTTACACTATAAGGTTACTAAAATATGAACATTAATTGTGGAGCTTGTTAACTCCGGCATTGAGGGTTCGTGTAATCCTACGCAATGTGTTCATCATCCAACAAGAGTGTAGAGTATGCATTTATCTATTCTGTTATGTGATCAATGTTGAGAGTGTCCACTAGTGAAAGTCTAATCCCTAGGCCTTGTTCCTAAATACCGCTATCGCTGCTTGTTTACTGTTTTACTGTGTTACTACTGCTGCAATACTACCACCATCAACTACACGCCAGCAAGCTATTTTCTGGCACCGTTGCTACTGCTCATACTTATTCATACCACCTGTATTTCACTATCACTTCGCCGAACTAGTGCACCTATTAGGTGTGTTGGGGACACAAGAGACTTCTTGCTTTGTGGTTGCAGGGTTGCATGAGAGGGATATCTTTGACCTCTTCCTCCCTGAGTTCGATAAACCTTGGGTGATCCACTTAAGGGAAAACTTGCTGCTGTTCTACAAACCTCTGCTCTTGGAGGCCCAACACTGTCTACAGGAAAAGGAGGGGGAAGTAGACATCACCAGGTCAACCCCAGGCGCGTACCATCGTCGGCGAGGACGAGATCTCGCCGGAGTTCGTCGAGGCGATTCTCCACGAGATCCAGATCGGAGGCGATTCGCCAGGAGAGGACGAGAAGGGAAAAACTGCGCGGACAGATCGATAGATCTGCACGCGGCGGTTCAGGATCGGTAGGTGGCTACGGCGGAGCAGCACGGCGATGGCCGGAGCGAGGCGGCGGCCATGGCGACGACGCCATCGCCACGGGAGTCGCCAGAGGTTAGGGTTAGGCGAGCGAGTGAGAGGGCCGAGTGAGGAGAGTGAGGTGGGCCGCTTCGGCGCCACCGAACCCAAAAGGGGACCAGCCTTATTGGGCCGTCCCTGGGTTTAAGTTATTGGGCTGGGCCCAATATGGGTCCAGGGGGGTATTTTGGTCTTTTTACATTTAATAAAAGACCAAAACTTTACCAAATTTTAATAAATCAAAAACAACTCTAAAAATCCAATAAAAATTGGATTTATGAATGAAAAATAAATCTTAACAAGAATAAAATATGAAATGGAATTTATGAAACAAATTCAAAATTATGAATTTTCAGAATTTAAATAATAACTTGGAATTTAAAATTATTATTTCCTTGTATTTAAAATTCATGGAAAAATCTCAAATAAGTTCAAATACTTATTTTCAAACATTTCAAAATGAAATTCTACTATTCCAAGTCATTTCTTCTGAAAAAGGGTATTTTTCTCAGAAAAATACTATATTCCTTTTATTCCAAAAACTATAGAGGTAACTCTATAATTTTCAATTATTTTTAGAATGATTAAAGGAATCACCAAGTAAATAGTTTTACTTTGAATTGTTGTACTTTGTGTGAATTAAAATGGTTTATACTTTTAAATCAATTGTAAATTACTGTCAAAGACATAAATCTTAAATACAACCCTAAATTGTAATAACTCAACGGGGTAAAGGGATTCAACATAAAATAATACATCCATGATTGCATTATTTGGATTTTATAACATTGTCCTTACCGGACAATGATGCTTCTTACAGAACCCGAGGTCCAGGTTCCATCAACTGCATTGAACTGCACTATCTCGCAGTCCACAGGCAAGTTCACCCTTGCTCATGTCAACTTGAGTATTTTATACTACTTTAATGCAAATCTATATACTTATCATTCCTGCATCGCAAATGAAATGTTACTTTACAACTATGAATATGACTATGTGGCTGGCAATGGAACCATGGTATGTGTTGATATGGTGGAGGTTCCATTGCAATGGGTTATATCACCCTAGGATTAAATTACCAATGCCGTCCAGTGATTCTAGCGCCGTACAAATCGCGTTGACCATGAGATCTATAATGGCTCTGGGGAAGCCAGTCGTATCTTTTCCCTTCTGCACGCCAACGGATTGGTAGAGCCGGCGGGGTGCTGGAGGCACTGCCGTAGGTTGGGATAGCCTTTTAAATCCCCATCCATTAGTGATGATGGCTCTACGATCTATGAAGGATTGTCCAAAGTACACCATGAGTAAAGCCGTATTATCGGGGGAAGTCTACTGGAGGTGTGCGGGTGGACAAAAGGGTGGGTTTACAGTCGCGGAGAAGGCGGTGTGGGCTTGGATCTTTATACCTGGCCTCACACCAAAGGAAGTGTGAACGGGGGCAAGTCCCTGCGGATGGCAAAAAGGGTGAGATCTCTTGTGGGAAAAGTAACGCACCTCTGCAGAGTGTATCAAATTGTGGCTGTCACTCCTTGTTCCGGGAAGGGAACTGCGAACGCGGCAGGAATGGAACTCCATGAAGTTCTAGTCAACCTGTGAAGACTGATGGGCATAGTTTTCATAATAAAAGCAACCTTTTGAAGAAATGATTTCAAAAAACATGCATTGACCTGCGATTTCCTGATCAATGGTCGTAGCTAGTGCATCAAACACCTTTTTACTCTTTTAGAACTTGCTGAGTACCTCTGTACTCACTTTCTTTCGACACCCTTGCTAGACTGTGATCCGGAAGTGGAGGCTATCAACGATGGAGCACCAGAAGGAAGCTACGAGCTGGTCTACGAAGAACCTGATCTTACCGGCGGAGTGGAAGGCGTAGACTATGGGATAGTCTACGGACCAGATGACACGGAGGTGGAGGAGTAGTGACATACCTTAGCATCATAGAGCCGAGCAACGTAGAACTTACCTAAATAAGTTGTTGAGCTCTTTATAGTTGTTATGAGTTGTAATCGTACTTAAGTAGTATCTTAGGGTGTTCTCATAGGACCTGTGAGAATACCAACTTGTTAAGACAATGTTTGTAATAAAGTATGGAGTGTTATGACCTGCAATGTTTCTGTTGTACCACTCTGAGGGATATGACAAATTGTGAAGAAGTCCCTTCGCAAAGATCATATCAACGACTTGTATACTACAACATGCAGTGGTATGCTGGGTCACCGCACAGCCCGCGTTGGCACCAGCCGTACACTGCCATTCTTCTCACAGTCCAATTAATCACCTTTGTTATTCCTACTCTGATTAATCCTCTGGTTAAATAACGTTGACCGTTTGAGTTTGAGCTAGCTGGAGCTTATTTGAGATTGAGCTTATTTGATGTACTCGCTCCACCTTCATGGGATAGAGGGAGTATAAAAATTTGTCCCCCAAACCTCATGTGCATACGTTAGAGAGACCGCTAAGAGCATACCAACGAGGCATCAACCGGCTCAAAGCAGTAAGGAGGTTCTTGAAGATTGCAATTGCAGCATGTTTGAGGCTGAGTTGACACTGGATATATCTCTGTTGTTTGGCTCCAATTGTATTCTTCAGGCTCTCGGTGTCCAATCCTTCGGGCTGTTGTGCATCGACGCGGGGCGCAGGGCCTCCTCCGATTGCCGCAGTTGCAGCCGCACGTCAGTGGGCCTGGTGTCCACCTCCGCTAGGCCCGTTGCGGCCACCGCTGTGCGAACGATCGTGTCGTCCATGTTTGGGTCCAAGTGTCCAACACCGCCGCTTGCAAAGCAGCTACTCCGCGAAGGCCAGTTCCCTCTCCTCGGCGATGGACACCTGCACCGCGGGTATCACTATAAAAAGGTTTGCCTTCGCAAAGGACGACAGGACTCGTCCGCGCTTGACGCGTGGCAGCGCCTGCCTTCAGCAAAAGAGCGAGCCGGCCAAGCCAGCTTACGCCCCGCGCGTACTCTTCTAAATATAGCATTGTGCTACCTTTTAAACAACACTTAGCCTAATTGAGATTTGAAATTCATTTTTATATGTGACCAAAATAATATCGGTGCAACACCTTACAGCGATTTGTTTATCATTACCCCATATAAAACTATATATATCCTTGGTTCTTCTAAAGCACCCAAGGATATTCTTACTGTCATCCAATGATCATCACATGAATCATTCTGGTACATGCTCATAACACTTTAGAGCATAGGATATCTGATTGTGTACATATTAACTGTGATCTAAAGTCGCTCATGTGTCAGATACACTCATTGAGTGTCAGATACACTCAAGTCTTGTTAAACCTTCACATGACAAGAACATTTTCTTAATATTTCTATATTGAACTACTTCAATATCCATTGTATGTACTTTGACTTAAACTTATTATGTGTTTCAATCTATCTTCATAGATCTTGACACTAAATATGTTTCAGTCCATATCCTTTCATTGAAGTTAATTCTCAATGAAACCTTTTAATCAAGTATATAATTACATCATTTATAACCAACTATATGTCATCTACATAAAATATTATAAATATGTCTCAGCGCTCCCACTTACTTTCTTGCAAATGGAAGCATCTTCATCGTTTCTGATGAAATCAAAAACTCTTTGACTATTTCATCCGGTGAAGATTCCAACTCCGCGATACTCACTTCATCCAATTGAAGTTCGTATACCTATCTAGTATTCCATGGACTAGCAAAACCCTTGGTTGTATTTTGTATACACCTTTAATACACACTTCTGTTAAGTAATGTATTTTGCCATCCTACTATCATATCTCATAAAAGAAATATGTAGCGATTACTAGAATAATCCACATAGACTATAAGCATTACTACGGAAGATCTAATCTTATCGTAGTCAACTCTTTGAACTTTGTCGTAAACAACTTTTCGACAAGTCGAGCTTCTTCAAGGATATTCCATCCAAGTCCATCAATTTTATAGATCAATTTACTTTCAAATAGTATTTACCTATCTTGGATTTCATGGCGCATAGCCATTTTAACGGAGTCAGGGCCCATCATAACTTCTTTGTATGTAGTTGGTTTATCATTGTTCAAAATCAATCCTTTGTCCACAAATCATTTATTTGATCACAAAGTAAACCATACCTACAAGGTTCAATAAGTACTTCGATCTCCATGGCTAGAACACTTTGTAGTCATGGGAGCCATGATCGTCGTGGCCGCTTCCGGAACCATTTCCGATGCTGCGCTACTCTGATCATTATGCTCAGGTTCATAAACCTTATCAAGTTCTATTGTCCTCCCACTCAAATACTTCGCTAGAAACAATTTTTTTGGAAATAAGTAAGAAACATCGACAAACACTTTTGTCTTTGTCTCCATAGTGGAAAGAATTCCCAATCAATTCTTTGGGATAACCAACAAAGATATTCATCCGATTTTGTTTGTAAACTCTTAGACCAAAATTTAAAGAAAGGACTATTAGGGTTTATACCCATGCCGTAACTTGTATGGTGTCATTTCAACGGATCATGATGATGCTCTATTTAGTGTAAAAGTGGTAGTCTCTAAAGCATAATCCACAAAATATAATGGCGTCATATCATTTTTTCTCATCATTAATCCAACAAGGTTTGGATACATCTCTCGGATACTACATCATCACTATGATACTCCAAGAAATGTGAGTTGTAGAACAATTTCATAACTCTCTTAGATGTTCGCTAAAACTCGTAATTCAAATATTTCCACCATGATCCAATCATAGATATTTGACTTTTCTATTACGATGATTTCCACTTCATGCTGAAATTTATTTGAATCCATTCAAATGTTTCAAACTTCTTCCTTATCGAATATATCCACATATATATACTCAATTCATTGTTGGAAGTTTTCATGAAGTAGAAGAATCTCCCGCACACAACTATGCCCAGTGAACCACATACATCATCATGTATGTTTCCACTAAGTTAGTTGCCCGTTCAACTGTTGGCCTATGAACGGTATTTCAGTCATTCTCTTTAAAAAATATTTGCAAGCGCCAAACGATTCGAAAATCAAATGACTCCAAAAATCCATTTGCATGGAGTTTCTTCATGCGTTCCTTTCTAACATGACCTAAATGGCGGTTCCACAAATAAGTGGAATTCAAATCATTTGCCTGATGGCATTTTAGTGTCAGTGTTATGTATGTGTGTTGCACCATTAAGATTTATAATAACTTATCCATCGTACATGGAGTAATGTCATAATTTGAACAACTCATTGTTTTCATTTGACCAGAACAAAACAACAATTATGAAGTTCTTTATTATAAATCTGAAGGGCTAGATAGAATGCCAACGACGAACATAATAACACTTTATTTTTGTTCCAGACGTGCATTCCTATCATATTCTTCGTTAGTCACTTAGGTCATTGTATTCTTGTATTGCGTTGTTTTGTATGACACTTCATACCAACCAATATGGTACAGATACCCAAGAATTTCATTGTGCGACCAAACTAGGAATACATTCATAACATGTATATCATTTATATACACCTGAGCTAGACTTTCTAGTCTTTACTTTCTTTCTGCCAAAATATCTTTTGTAGTTTCTCTTTTAGCTTTCCTCATTCTCAGAAAACACTTCACCGTCAATAACTTCTAGGTTTGTTGGTCAAATACCAATAACCTTGAGGTTCTTACTTTGAAGTTGATCATCATATGACAAGTGTTCCAGATTTCACCATTAGCAACTTTATAATATGATGAACAATTTCACTCATAATTTTATCCATCATATCATGACGACTTTCCGAGACCATGTCTGTACATGCTAGGCTCGTAAAGTTTAACCTCAGTATTCGCATGTGCAAATCTGGCTTGCACCCATTGTATGCACACGTAGAATCTATAACACCCGATCATCACGTGATGCTTCGAAACGATGAGTCTTAGCAACGGTGCATACTAAGGACGATCACTTCATGGATATGCGAATATTGTTAGTGCCCCAATAGTTTGAGGATTGGGACGCCTGGCGTCTTCAACATTCATACATTCCCATAAAACTTATGAGTTTATGTAGTCTCACCAAATTATATTCTATCACCTTGCAATAAGGTCTTAGATATCACATATATCTCATACCTTGCTTATTTCTGAAAACTAAATTTTCAGCTCCTTACTTTTCAAACAGATTTGAACTTCAAGTTTCACGGAGACAAGATGATTCTAGGTACTAATTGAAATCATTGTTATTTGAATCGGCAATGTGAGGTTTACTAAAAGTTTGCAATAGGACTTAATCATTTCTTGATTCTTTAACAATAAGGTACCAGTCCATAAAGTTACTTGTCAGACTTAACAATATTTCTATCTCAATTACAAGACTAATGCATGGTAGAAAACGGATGCCAATTCTATAAATTTAATTCAAAATACTATCCAGACTATGTTCATGATAATTAGTTCATGTTTTAATCTAAATACTAATGAACTCCCATTTAATACAACATCCCTCATAATTGTTAAGTGGTACACGATCCACATCCACTACACCAAAACCGATCATCACGTGAGATGATGTAGCTTCAATGGTGAACATCAACATGTTGATCATATCATCCATATGACTCGTGTTCAATCTTTCGGTTTCTGTTGTTCCGAGACCATGTCTGTACATGCTAGGCTCGTCAAGCAAACCCAAGTATTCCGCGTGTGCAACATGGCTTACACCCGTTGTATGTGAACGTAGAGTCTATCACATCCGATCATCACGAGATGCTTCGAAACGACAAACTGTAGCAACGGTGCATACGAGGGGAGAACACTTTATTATCTTGATATTAATGTGAGGGATCATCTTATAATGCTACCGTCGCGATCTAAGCAAAATAAGATGCATAAAGGATTAACATCACATGCAATTCATATGTGATATGATATGGCCCTTTAGTCTTTGCGCCTTTGATCTTCATCTCCAAAGCACGGACATGATCTCCATCATCAACGGGCATGATCTCCATCATCGTCGGCGTAGCGTCAAGGTCCATGGAGCCGTCTTCATGGTTGTTCACCGTGTGTAGCAACTACTACAACTACTTTGAAATAATACTACAACATGAAATATAAAGACAACCATAAGGCTCCTGCCGGTTGCCATAATACAATATTGATCATCTCATACATATTCATCATCACATCATGGCCATATCACATCACCAAACCCTGCAAAAACAAGTTAGACGCCTCTAATTTGGTTTGCATATTTTACGTGGTTTAGGGTTTTCGAGTAAGATCCAATCTACCTACGAACATGAACCACAACGGTGATACTAGTGTTGTTAATAGAAAGAGTAAATTGAATCTTCACTATGGTGGGAGAGACAGACACCCGCAAAGCCACTTATGCAATACAAGTTGCATGTCAAGCGTGGAGCAAATCTCATGAACGCGGTCATGTGAAGTTAGCCCGGGCCGCTTCATCCCACCATACCGCAAGATGCAAAGTACACGAACTAAAGACAACGAAGCATCAATGCCCACAAAACAATTGTGTTCTACTCGTGCAACCAATCTATGCATAGACACGGCTCTGATACCACTGATGGGATTCGTAGCATAGAAAACAAAAAAATCCATACCGCAAGAACGAAAACCAAGCCAAGATGGAATCTAGAAGATGGTGGCAACGAGGGGATCACGAGACTTACCCTTGAAGATTTCCAAAGCCTACGAGATTAGATCTCGTTGTTGCAGAAGATGATCACTTGCTGCTTTCAAAAGCGCGTAGAAGATCTTGACGGTGCCACAATCGGGCAGCACCTCCGTACTTGGTCACACGTTCGGTGTTGATGAAGACGTCCTTCTCCCCGTTCCAGTGGGCAGCGGAAGTAGTAGATCCTCCTCGGAATCCCGGCAGCACGACGGCGTGGTGGCGGTGGTGGTGGAGATCTCCGGCAGGGCTTCGCCAAAGCGTATGCGGGAGAGGTGGAGGAGGAGAGGCGGCTAGGGTTTGGGGAGAGGGGGCTCTGGGCGCCGGCCAAGGTGTTGGCTTGAAGTGGCCAGCCCCTCCCCTTGCTCCTCGTTATATAGGTGGAACCCCCCAAGAGTTTGACTCAAAATCTTCGAATAAGACCCCAACTCAAAACTTGCCATAAGGACGAAACCTACCCATGGTGGGACTCGTACTCAAGGTGGGACTCCCACCCCTTCCTTGGGGGGGGGTGGCCGGCCACCTATGGTGGAGTCCACCTGGGACTCCTCCACCCCTTGGTTGGCCGGCCATGCTAGGTGGAGTCACCTTCCATGGTGATTTCTTCCGGACTTTTCTAGAACCTTCTAGAACCTTCCATAAATGCACCGGATCATTTTCAAACTTGGAAAATGACTTCATATATATGAATCTTATTCTCCGGACCTCCTCGTGATGTCCTGGATCCCATCCGAGACTCCGAACAAAACATCGAACTCCATTCCATATTCCATATCTACTTAAACGACATCAAACCTTAAGTGTGTCACCCTACGGTTCGTGAAATATGCAGACATGGTTGAGACTTCTCTCCGACCAATAACCAATAGCGGGATCTGGAGATCCATAATGGCTCCCACATATTCAACGATGACTTAGTGATCGATTGAACCATTTACATACGATACTGATTCCTTTTGTCACGCGATATTTTACTTGTCCGAGGTTTGATCATCGGTATCTCTATACCTCGTTCAACCTCGTCTCCAACAAGTACTCTTTACTCGTACCGTGGCATATCAGCTCTTGTGAACCATTCACATGCTTGCAAGCTAATCAGACGACATTCCACCGAGAGGGTCCACAGTATATCTATCCGTCATCGAAATGGACAAATCCCACTCTTGATCCATATGCCTCAACTCATACTTTCCGAATACTTAATCCCACCTTTATTACCATCCATTTACGCAGTGACGTTTGATGTAATCAAAGTACCCTTCCGGTATAAGTGATTTACATGATCTCATGGTCGAAGGACTAGGTAACTATGTATCGAAAGCAAATAGCAAGTTGAACTTAATGACGTGATCTTATGCTTCGCTTATTTGGGTGTGTGTCCATTATATCATTCACTCAATGACATAACCTTGTTATTAATAACATTCAATGTTCATGATCACGAAACCATGATCATCTATTAATCAACAAGCTAGTTATACAAGAGGCTTACTAGGGACTCCTTGTTGTTTACATAACACACATGTATCAATGTTTCGGTTAATACAATTTTAGCATGGTATGCAAACATTATCATAAACACAAAGATATATTATAATAACCATTTTATTATTTTCTCTTGGGCATATCTCCAACAGAAGATTTTAGTTTTTGCTATAAATTACAGATTTTTTATTTTTTTTTTATTTTTAAAAACCTAAAATTAATAATTGCATCCTGCATAAATATTACTATTACCTTTACCCAATTTTTAGATTTTCAAAACTTTAGGTTTTAGGTTTGGCAAAAAAAATTAAAAAATTAAAAAATTAAAAATAATACAAATTTAAACATTAATGTTTATTTATTTATTCAAGATTATTATTACATTATTACTTTTTTTATTAAAAGAATTATTTGAAATTCTGTTGCGTGCCAAAACCCACCGGCGAGCAGCGACGAGCAACACAAAGAGCCGGGAGGCTCCCAGAACTGCTGGTGTGTCCTGGTCCTGATACGTCTCCGACGTATCGATAATTTCTTATGTTCCATGCCACATTATTGATGTTATCTACATGTTTTATGCACACTTTATGTCATATTCGTGCATTTTCTGGAACTAACCTATTAACAAGATGCCAAAGTGCCGATTCTTTGTTTTACTGCTGTTTTTGGTTTCAGAAATCCTAGAAAGGAAATATTCTCGGAATTGGACGAAATCAAAGCCCAGGGGCCTATTTTTCCACGAAGCTTCCAGAAGTCCGAAGACGAAACGAAGTGGGGCCACAGGGTGCCCAAACCCTAGGGCGGCGCGGCCCACCCCCTGGCCGCGCCGGCCTGTGGTCTGGGGCCCCTGTGCCCCCTCCTGACTTGCCCTTCCGCCTACTTAAAGCCTCCGTGATGAAACCCCCAGTACCGAGAGCCACGATACGGAAAACCTTCCAGAGACGCCGCCAACGCCGATCCCATCTCGGGGGATCCAGGAGATCGCCTCCAGCACCCTGCCGGAGAGGGGAATCATCTCCCGGAGGACTCTACGCCGCCATGGTCGCCTCTGGTGTGATGTGTGAGTAGTCTACCCCTGGACTATGGGTCCATAGCAGTAGCTAGATGGTTGTCTTCTCCCCATTGTGCTATCATTGTCGGATCTTGTGAGCTACCTAACATGATCAAGATCATCTATCTGTAATTCTATATGTTGCGTTTGTTGGGATCCGATGAATAGAGAATACTTGTTATGTTGATTATCAAAGTTATATCTACGTGTTGTTTATGATCTTGCATGCTTTCCGTTACTAGTAGATGCTCTGGCCAAGTAGATGCTTGTAACTCCAAGAGGGAGTACTTATGCTCGATAGTGGGTTCATGCCTGCATTGACACAGGACGATGTGACAGAAAGTTCTAAGGTTGTGTTGTGCTGTTGCCACTAGGTATAAAACATTGATGCTATGTCTAAGGATGTAGTTGTTGATTACATTACGCACCATACTTAATGCAATTGTCTGTTGCTTTGCAACTTAATACTGGAGGGGGTTCGGATGATAAAATGAAGGTGGAGTTTTTTGTCATAGATGCGATTGGATGGCGGTCTATGTACTTTGTCGTAATGCCCAATTAAATCTCACTATACTCATCATGATATGTATGTGCATGGTCATGCCCTCTTTATTTGTCAATTGCCCAACTGTAATTTGTTCACCCAACATGCTGTTTGTCTTATGGGAGAGACACCTCTAGTGAACTGTGGACCCCGGTCCAATTCTCTTTACTGAAATACAATCTACTGCAATACTTGTTCTACTGTTTTCTGCAAACAATCATCTTCCACACAATACGGTTAATCCTTTGTTACAGCAAGCCGGTGAGATTGACAACCTCACTGTTTCGTTGGGGCAAAGTACTTTGGTTGTGTTGTGCAGGTTCCACGTTGGCGCCGGAATCCCTGGTGTTGCGCCGCACTACATCCCGCCGCCATCAACCTTCAACGTGCTTCTTGGCTCCTCCTGGTTCGATAAACCTTGGTTTCTTTCTGAGGGAAAACTTGCTGCTGTGCGCATCATACCTTCCTCTTGGGGTTCCCAACGAACGTGTGAGTTACACGCCATCAAGCATATTTTCTGGCGCCGTTGCCGGGGAGATCAAGACACACTGCAAGGGGAGTCTCCACTTCTCAATTTCTTTACTTTGTTTTTGTCTTGCTTAGTTTTATTTACTACTTTGTTTGCTGCACTAAATCAAAATACAAAAAAATTAGTTGCTAGTTTAATTTGTTTGCTATCTTGTTTGCTATATCAAAAACACAAAAAAAAAATTAGTTTACTTGCATTTACTTTACTCATCATGTTTCCTTTTAATTTTACCACAAAAGACATACCGGTAGGACGTGGGTCTATAGTTGGGAGAAATAATATAGAAGAATTTTTCAATCATGTTAGTACCATTGAAAGTTTTGAAGATAGACACTTGGTAGACCTTGCGCCTACTTATGAAATTGCTGCTGCGCATTTAGTTCGCCTGTTGGAAACTAAATTTGTTAATCTTAATCCTATAATCCAACACATGTTTCTCACACTTGGTGATATGGAAGAAGGGGAAAAGAAAGATTTTGTTTTAGAAACCCTTCTTAGAGAATTTGGTGGTCTAGCAAGAGAAGCTAGAAAGGTCTTTGCTAAATTTAATATGCTTGGTTCTCATACTAATTTTGTTAGTCTCCTTGAAAAGATGGACATGGATAGAATAAGATACACTAATAATATTGATGATGGTGGGGAGATCAAAGCACCAATACCATGTAAACTCTTAGCTATGAATGATGCACTAGAAAATAACTATGCTTGGCTTGTTCCTGAAAATTTGTTTGATGAGAGTAGCACACCTAAGACTAATGAAAAGGGGGATGCTAAAACCTATGTATCTAATATACTATGCCTGGTTGAGAAAACTCCGCACCCCGCTGAGAATGCACCATCCTTCGATAATACTTGATGCACACTTTCTGCGCCTAGCTGAAAGGCGTTAAAGAAAAGCGCTTATGGGAGACAACCCATGTTTTTACCTACAGTACTTTGTTTTTATTTTGTGTCTTGGAAGTTGTTTACTACTGTAGCAACCTCTCCTTATCTTAGTTTTGTGTTTTGTTGTGCCAAGTAAAGTCTTTGATAGAAAAGTAAGTACTAGATTTGGATTACTGCGCAGTTCCAGATTTCTTTGCTGTCACGAATCTGGGTCCACCTCCCTGTAGGTAGCTCAGAAAATTAAGCCAATTTACGTGCATGATCCTCAGATATGTACGCAACTTTCATTCAATTTGAGCATTTTCATTTGAGCAAGTATGGTGCCATTTTAAAATTCGTCAATACGAACTGTTCTATTTTGACAGATTCTGCCTTTTATTTCGCATTGCCTCTTTTGCTATGTTGGATGAATTTCTTTGATCCACAAATGTCCAGTAGCATTATGCAATGTCCAGAAGTGTTAAGAATGATTGTGTCACCTCTGAATATGTTAATTTTTATTGTGCACTAACCCTCTAATGAGTTGTTTCGAGTTTGGTGTGGAGGAAGTTTTCAAGGATCAAGAGAGGAGTATGATGCAACATGATCAAGGAGAGTGAAAGCTCTAAGCTTGGGGATGCCCCGGTGGTTCACCCCTGCATATATTAAGAAGACTCAAGCGTCTAAGCTTGGGGATGCCCAAGGCATCCCCTTCTTCATCGACAACATTATCAGGTTCCTCCCCTGAAACTATATTTTTATTCCATCACATCTTATGTGCTTTGCTTGGAGCGTCGGTTTGTTTTTGTTTTTTGTTTTGTTTGAATAAAATGGATCCTAGCATTCACTTTATGGGAGAGAAACACGCTTCGCTGTAGCGTATGGACAAGTATGTCCTTGGTTTCTACTCATAGTATTCATGGCGAAGTTTCTCCTTCGTTAAATTGTTATATGGTTGGAATTGGAAAATGATACATGTAGTAATTGCTATAAATGTCTTGGGTAATGTGATACTTGGCAATTGTTGTGCTCATGATTAAGCTCTTGCATCATATGCTTTGCACTCATTAATGAAGAAATACATAGAGCATGCTAAATTTGGTTTGCATATTTGGTTTCTCTAAGGTCTAGATAATTTCTAGTATTGAGTTTGAACAACAAGGAAGACGGTGTAGAGTCTTATAATGTTTTCAATATGTCTTTTATGTGAGTTTTGCTGCACCGGTTCATCCTTGTGTTTGTTTCAAATAAACCTTGCTAGCCTAAACCTTGTATCGAGAGGGAATACTTCTCATGCATCCAAAATACTTGAGCCAACCACTATGCCATTTGTGTCCACCATACCTACCTACTACATGGTATTTTCCGCCATTCCAAAGTAAATTGCTTGAGTGCTACCTTTAAAATTCCATCATTCACCTTTGCAATATATAGCTCATGGGACAAATAGCTTAAAAACTATTGTGGTATTGAATATGTAATTATGCACTTTATCTCTTATTAAGTTGCTTGTTGTGCGATAACCATGTTCACTGGGGACGCCATCAACTATTCATTGTTGAATTTCATGTGAGTTGCTATGCATGTCCGTCTTGTCTGAAGTAAGAGAGATCTACCACCCTATGGTTAAGCATGCATATGTTAGAGAAGAACATTGGGCCGCTAACTAAAGCCATGATCCATGGTGGAAGTTTCAGTTTTGGACATATATCCTCAATCTCAAATGAGAAAATTATTAATTGTTGTTACATGCTTATGCATAAAAGAGGAGTCCATTATCTATTGTCTAAGTTGTCCCGGTATGGGTGTCTAAGTTGAAGAATAATCAATAGCGAGAAATCCAATGCGAGCTTTCTCCTTAGACCTTTGTACAGGCGGCATAGAGGTACCCCTTTGTGACACTTGGTTAAAACAGTGCATTGTGATGATCCGGTAGTCCAAGCTAATTAGGACAAGGTGCGGGCACTATTAGTACACTATGCATGAGGCTTGCAACTTATAAGATATAATTTACATGATGCATATGCTTTATTACTACCGTTGACAAAATTGTTTCATGTTTTCAAAATCAAAGCTCTAGCACAAATATAGCAATCGATGCTTTTCCTCTATGGAGGACCATTCTTTTACTTTCAATGTTGAGTCAGTTCACCTATTTCTCTCCACCTCAAGAAGCAAACACTTGTGTGAACTGTGCATTGATTCCTACATACTTGCTTATTGCACTTATTATATTACTCTATGTTGACAATATCCATGAGATATACATGTTACAAGTTGAAAGCAACCGCTGAAACTTAATCTTCTTTTGTGTTGCTTCAATGCTTTTACTTTGAATTATTGCTTTATGAGTTAACTCTTATGCAAGACTTATTGATGCTTGTCTTGAAGTGCTATTCATGAAAAGTCTTTGCTTTATGATTCACTTGTTTACTCATGTCATATACATTGTTTTGATCGCTGCATTCACTACATATGCTTTACAAATAGTATGATCAAGATTATGATGGCATGTCACTCCAGAAATTATCTGTGTTATCGTTTTACCTGCTCGGGACGAGCAGAACTAAGCTTGGGGATGCTGATACGTCTCCGACGTATCGATAATTTCTTATGTTCCATGCCACATTATTGATGTTATCTACATGTTTTATGCACACTTTATGTCATATTCGTGCATTTTCTGGAACTAACCTATTAACAAGATGCCGAAGTGCCGATTCTTTATTTTCTGCTGTTTTTGGTTTCAGAAATCCTAGTAAGGAAATATTCTCGGAATTGGACGAAATCAAAGCCCAGGGGCCTATTTTTCCACGAAGCTTCCAGAAGTCCGAAGACGAAACGAAGTGGGGCCACAGGGTGCCCAAACCCTAGGGCGGCGCGGCCCACCCCCTGGCCGCGCCGGCCTGTGGTCTGGGGCCCCTGTGCCCCCTCCTGACTTGCCCTTCCGCCTACTTAAAGCCTCCGTGACGAAACCCCCAGTACCGAGAGCCACGATACGGAAAACCTTCCAGAGACGCCGCCAACGCCGATCCCATCTTGGGGATCCAGGAGATCGCCTCCGGCACCTGCCGGAGAGGGGAATCATCTCCCGGAGGACTCTACGCCGCCATGGTCGCCTCCGGTGTGATGTGTGAGTAGTCTACCCCTGGACTATGGGTCCATAGCAGTAGCTAGATGGTTGTCTTCTCCCCATTGTGCTATCATTGTCGGATCTTGTGAGCTGCCTAACATGATCAAGATCATCTATCTGTAATTCTATATGTTGCGTTTGTTGGGATCCGATGAATAGAGAATACTTGTTATGTTGATTATCAAAGTTATATCTACGTGTTGTTTATGATCTTGCATGCTTTCCGTTACTAGTAGATGCTCTGGCCAAGTAGATGCTTGTAACTCCAAGAGGGAGTACTTATGCTCGATAGTGGGTTCATGCACGCATTGACACTGGGACGATGTGAGAAAGTTCTAAGGTTGTGTTGTGCTGTTGCCACTAGGGATAAAACATTGATGCTATGTCTAAGGATGTAGTTGTTGATTACATTACGCACCATACTTAATGCAATTGTCTGTTGCTTTGCAACTTAATACTGGAGGGGGTTCGGATGATAACCTGAAGGTGGACTTTTTAGGCATAGATGCAGTTGGATGGCGGTCTATGTACTTTGTCGTAATGCCCAATTAAATCTCACTATACTCATCATGATATGTATGTGCATGGTCATGCCCTCTTTATTTGTCAATTGCCCAACTGTAATTTGTTCACCCAACATGCTGTTTGTCTTATGGGAGAGACACCTCTAGTGAACTGTGGACCCCGGTCCAATTCTCTTTACTGAAATACAATCTACTGCAATACTTGTTCTACTGTTTTCTGCAAACAATCATCTTCCACACAATACGGTTAATCCTTTGTTACAGCAAGCCGGTGAGATTGACAACCTCACTGTTTCGTTGGGGCAAAGTACTTTGGTTGTGTTGTGCAGGTTCCACGTTGGCGCCGGAATCCCTGGTGTTGCGCCGCACTACATCCCGCCGCCATCAACCTTCAACGTGCTTCTTGGCTCCTCCTGGTTCGATAAACCTTGGTTTCTTTCTGAGGGAAAACTTGCTGCTGTGCGCATCATACCTTCCTCTTGGGGTTCCCAACGAACGTGTGAGTTACACGCCATCAGGTCCCTCGGGCGACGGCCCGCAAAGCTCCGGCACACGTCCTGGCTGTTGCGAGGGCGTGCCACCTGACCTATACCTGGTCAGGAAGGTGATGGATTACTTAGATTAGTTTCCTGCATGGCAGACACGTAAACATTAAATCCGAGCCTCGATCGGCTCTCAGGTTACCCTGTGAATCAGCTCAAAGAGCCGATTGATCCATGGTCCGCATTGGATCTACGATAACATGGGGTTCCTGCTTGATCAATACCAAGTTAAATCAATCTACGACAGTCTAGGGCTTTCACCGCATAATTGGAACGTCCTACACGTAGTTGAGCCTGGTAGATACGAAAGATAGCAGAAAACTAATCCTAGAAGAGGCCTAAAAACCGACACAGAGTCGATTCCCAGAACAACCCCTCTTGGATCGGCAAACCATACCTTACGCACTACTGGATCGTTCAACCCGTTTGCAAGGCCTGACCATGCGGATATCAAGCTAATCCTTGAAGAACAAGGAACAACTATAACAGGTTAGATCTACTAGATAAAGTCCAAGCAAGATGCTGCCCTTACACCTAAGATAGGTGCAAAGGCAGCTAGATATTTAGGGGCAGCATAACTAAGCAAACATATCAGAAAAAGTATCGACGCTAGCCCCAAAACATCTATGATAACATTGTTACTCGCCATCAACAAGGCTTCAGTACGAGCAACACAAAACAACGAATAAACTGATACTGCCTAGATCGCAAGATGCGATCTAGGCAGCATGACGCTTACCCGGAAGAAACCCTCGAAACAAGGGGTGGCGATGCGCCTAGATTGTGTTTGTTGTGAACGTGATCGTCCTCCTTTCTCAATAACCCTAAGTACATATTTATAGTCCGTAGACTTTCTATCTTTGGAATAAACCTAACCGTGTACGAACCAAACTCTATCTCTTAATTCTAAACTGAAACGTGATCTACTATAATGTACAGATACACGGGCAATCTAGCCCAAACTCTCGCACGAGGCCGATTCATAAACACTTTAAGTGCATATCCTCTAAGCCCATCTCAATCACGGCCCATCTCCTCATTTGGCTAAAATCTGGTGATAACACATGCCCCCCTGGTTTTGGCAATAATAATTCCAAAACCACTCTGTTTTCCTTCATCGGGTCACGCGTTGCAGAGCAGAACCGCTACAATGCCCTTCCATCATGATGCCTTGCCTTCTCAACTTCTCCGTACTGCATGATTTGACAGTTTTGGCACCGCATCCTCGAAACTGCCACAGCATTGAATCATCTTCCACTGTATCCCCTTTATTTAACCGCATCCGAGCAGTTTACCTCTTCATCCTCTTGTTCTGCATTAGCAATCGACACTCCCCTCCTCTGCAACCATGGACTCCTCCTCTGCTTCCTACTCTTCGGGCCTCTCCTCCCAATCCTCCTCCTCCCGTGAGCCGACGCCGGAGTACGACCCGATAGCGGCGTACGAGGCCCTCGCCCCACTGTGGTGGGACGAGGTGGATTGGGACTTCACCGTTGGGTCAGAGGATGGCGAATCCTTGACCGACGGGGCAGATAACCTCCAATTCCTCGTTGACGGGGAGTTGGAGGAGGAGAGCGACGACGACGCCTTCTCCTGGGGCGAGGACATCTCCTCCGACGAGGAGGATGAAACGGAGGACGACACCTCCTCCGACGAATACCCGCCGGCGAAGCGCTTCCGCGCCGGGTCAGCGGACGACGACGACGAAGAAGAAGAAGCCCCTGCCGAGGGCTTCAGCAGCAGCGACGAAGACATCGCCGGCAACAGCGCCGATGGCGGTGAGGACGGTGACGACGAGGGCAGCGACGGCGGCGACGGCGCCAGCCCCTAGATTAGGGACTACTAGAATAGGACTAGTAGTAGTGCATTAGGCAGCATATCCTCCTTTTGTGAGCAATCGGCTCTTATTGTAAAAACCCCCTTTTAATCAATGAAGAATGCTTCTATGTCTGATTTTTCCGATTGTCAAATTAGGTCAACGCACAAAGAGCCGATAGCAACGCATCAGCCTTTTACCATAAAACGCCATTAAGGCCAGACTCAGTTACCAATTACACAGGTCCAAGCGGACATTCCCCAAATTCAAACGGTAACCTGTGACCCTTGTTTAAAGGACCAAACTCAGATCTCCAATTGCCCATCGAACAGATTCAACTCGCGGCAACGCAAATCCCAGATCCCCAATCACGCAGATTCATCTCCGCCAGCGAATCAGATGGCAGAATCGTCCAACGCCAACGCGACGGTCTCTGGCCTGAAGGTAATCTTTAACTGCCCCTCGCCATCCGAGCATAGTGTTAGAACTAATAGCAAACATCTGAATTAATGCCCTATTCCACCATTAATTTTAGGCATCAGACATCCTGTTGCCGCATCCTTCTCTTCCAAACTCTCTCTGTCTTGGCCCCCGTACTGCCGAGAGTCCTGCCCGTCTGATTTCTTGCGAGGCCCATAGGATCCCCTTCGTGCACCAGAATTTAGATCTAACTTCTTGGGCCGACTGCTTACGAGCCTGGCCTAACCCTCCTGAAGATTGGGTTTCCTGGTACAGTAGAGTATCCAAAACTTACCAATCCAAATGGGAAATCACAGGAATAGCCGATGCTCTGTCCTTATCATTGTCTCCCCTTGAGAAGCATGAAAACCTTCTAAAAACCATCGGCTACTTCTGGTCTGATGCTCTGAACTGTTTCATGTTTGGCCACGGCCCCATGACACCAACTCTGCTAGATGTGGTAATGATCACTGGCCTAGACGTTACATCCCCCAGCCCCTCTGCTTTCATGCTACCAAAGGTCCCTTTCAAGCTCTCTTCCAAAACAGAGTGCACAAACTGGGGTGCTTACCTTCGACGCCACATGAAAAATAAAGGCCCTGTAACAGAGAAAGAACACACGGCCTTCCTAAATTTCTGGTTGGAACACTTCATATTCTGTGGCCCTTCACTTGCTCCGACCAAGAATTACCTTCCCTTGGCCTATGAACTTGCCAAAGGCACCCAGCTCGGCATTGGCAAACTGTTCCTTGGAGAGGTCTATCGATATCTCCAGCTAATGTCCGTCAAATTATCTTCCCAGAAAACAGTCTAAAAACAGGAGGTCCCTGCTGGTTTATTCAGCTATGGGCTCAGCTGTATTTCCAGAACCGTATCCCAAATTTCCCACTTTTGGCTACTCGCACCTTTCCAGATGCTAACGGGAAGCAGATCCGATGCACTAGCTATGGCCAAGCCTTGTATAGCCTTCCAGGTAGTAAACTGATCCCCAAGGAAGCATCAAAGTGGTTCAGCATTTTCTTCCAAGGCCTGGACAATCCTCTCTTCTTTCCTTACAAGGAATCTGAACATTTTGAAAACCCAGTCTCCTTCAGGCTAGACAGCTTTGCTGATGACACCAGCACCCGGCAATTGTATTCCACCATGATCCGTCCCTGCTTCCTTCCAGTTGGCATGAGCACATCAAACAGGATAATCAAACCTGGTTATGAGTCGTACCAGCCGGTCGTAGCAGCCCGGCAGTTTGGTCTTGGGCAGGTGTCTCCCCATTTCTTCCTCCACCACTTAACAGAGAGCAGAGCTGACTTGCCCGATCTCCTCACCAGTCAGAGGTGTTACTCTTTCTTTGATGCTCTAGCCATCCCAGTCCCTATCAACCTCTCTTTCACCTCGTCAACCGATGGTTTTGACGCCTGGTGGTCAATGTGGAAAACTCATGCCTTCACGAGAGCTCTGGGACCGTTGCTGAAACAACTCGATGCTGAATATAATATCCCCGCAGAACAGGTACTACTGATGTCTACGGGAGCTTCTATTCTTGTAGACAGTGTTGGGCCTCCAAGAGCAGAGGTTTGTAGAACAGCAGCAAGTTTCCCTTAAGTGGATCACCCAAGGTTTATCGAACTCAGGGAGGAAGAGGTCAAAGATATCCCTCTCAAGCAACCCTGCGATCACAATGCAAGAAGTCTCTTGTGTCCCCAACACACCAAATACACTTGTCAGATGTATAGGTGCACTAGTTCGGCGAAGAGATAGTGAGATACAAGTAATATGGATGAGTATGAGTGGTAATAGCAATCTGAATAAAATATGGCAGCGAGTAAACATGCAACAAAATAGTAAACAAACGGAGATTCAATACTTGGAAGCAAGGCCAAGGGATCCTGCTTTCACTAGTGGACACTCTCAACAACGATCACATAATAGGACTACTCTACACCCTCTTGTTGGATGATGAACACCACGAATTGCGTAGGATTACACGAACCCTCAATGCCGGAGTTAACAAGCTCCACAATATTCAATGTTCATATTTAAATAACCTTAGAGTGTAAGATAGATCAACACAATCACACCGAGAACTAACATAGCATGCACACTGTCACCATCACACTATGAAGGAGGCATAGATCACATCAATACTATCATAGCAATAGTTAACTTCATAATCTACAAGAGATTACAATCATAGCCTACGCCAAGTACTAACACGGATGCACACACTGTCACCATTACACCGTGCAGGAGGAATAGAGTACTTTAATAACATCACTAGAGTAGCACATAGATAATACTCAACTTGATCACAAAGAGAGAGAGATGAACCACATAGCTACAGCGGAGCCCTCAGCCCCGGGGGTGAATTACTCCCTCCTCATCATGGAGGCAGCGATGGCGGTGAAGATGGCGGTGGAGACGGCGGTGGAGATGGCTCCGGGGGCAATTCCCCGTCCCGGCAGGGTGCCGGAACAGAGGCTTCTGTCCCCCGAATTGGCTTTCGCGATGGCGGCGGCTCTGGATGGTTTTCTCTATTTTCGTCGAACTGCTCGATGTTTTTAGGTCAGGGACGAATATATAGGCGGAGAGTCGGAGTCGGAGGGGCCACGGGGTGCCCAGATGATAGGGGGCGTGCCCCCCCTTGGGCCGCGCCGCCCTGTGGGGTGGGGCCCCCTGGCACACCTCTGACTTTTCTCCGGTGCTCTGGAAGCTTCCTGAAATTATAAGATCTCCGGAGTTGATTTCGTCCGATTCCGAAAATATTTCCTTACTAGGATTTCTGAAACCAAAAACAGCAGAAAACAGCAACTGGCCTTTCGGCATCTCGTCAATAGGTTAGTTCCGGAAAACGCATAAAAATGATATAAAGTGTGAACAAAACATGTTGGTATTGTCATAAAACAAGCATGGAACATCAGAAATTATAGATACGTTGGAGACGTATCAGCATCCCCAAGCTTAGTTCCTACTCGTCCTCGAGTAGGTAAACGATAAAAGATAATTTCTGAAGTGACATGCTACCAACATAATCTTAATCATACTATTGTAAAGCATATGAGATGAATGCAGCGATTCGAAGCAATGTAAATGCAATGAGTAAACAATTGAATCATATAGCAAAGACTTTTCATGAATAGTACTTTCAAGACAAGCATCAATAAGTTTTGCATAAGAGTTAACTCATAAAGCAATAAATTCAAAGTAAAGACATTGAAGCAACACAATGGAAGATTAAGTTTCAGCGGTTGCTTTCAACTTGTAACATGTATATCTCATGGATAGTTGTCAATGCAAAGCAATATAACAAGTGCAATATGCAAATATGTAGGAATCAATGCACAGTTCACACAAGTGTTTGCTTCTTGAGGTGGAGAGAAATAGGTGAACTGACTCAACAATAAAAGTAAAAGAATGGTCCTTCAAAGAGGAAAGCATCGATTGCTATATGTTGTCGTCAGAAACCCACCGGCGGGCAGCGACGGGCAACACCGTAGAGCCGGGAACAACCTAGGGCTGCGGCTGGCCGAGGTCCCTCCGAGCGACGGCCCGCAAAGCCTTATGGTCACACGTCCGATGCTGATTGCAAGGGCGTGCCACCTGACCTATACCTGGTCAGGAAGGTGATGGAGATGCCTCGCTTAGTTTCCTGCATGGCATACACGTAAACATTAAATACGAGCCTCGATCGGCTCTCAGGTTATCCTGTGAATCGGCTCAAGGAGCCGATCCACCCATGATTCGTACGGGGTGCACGAATATATGGTGGTCCTGCTTGATCAAGATAAAGCTAATTAGATCTACGACGATTTAGGGTTTTCACCGCATAATCGGAACATCCTACTCAGGATTGGGCCTCGCGGCCACGTACGGTGATCGTAAGTCGATCCTAGACAAGGCCTAAAAACCAACACGAGGTTGATCCCCGGAACATCCTGTCTAGGACTAACGAACGACACCCTACGTGCCGCTGGATCCTCCAGCCCCTTGTAAGGCCTAACTATTGCAGATATTAAACTAATCCTTGATGAACAAGGAGCAATCGTAACGGATCAGATCTACTAAATAACGATCAAGCGGGGTGCCGCCCCCACACCTGAGATAGGTGTGAGGGCGGCTAGATATGCAAGGGTTGCACTACGATAGCATGTTTACACGAAGAACTATGCTAACCCTAACACATCTATGATAACTACGTTGCTCGCCATCAACAAGGCTTAGTACGAGCAACGCATGAACAACGTGGAGCTTGTGCTGCCTAGATCGCAAGATGCGATCTAGGCAGCATGTTGCTTACCGGTAGAAACCCTCGAGATGAAGGAGTTGGCGATGCGCCGAGATTGATTTGGTTGGTTGAACGTTGGTTGTTGTTTATTCCATAAACCCTAGATACATATTTATAGTCCGTAGACTTTCTAACGTGGGAATAATCCCAACCGTGCACGAGGCAAACTCTAACTAACCGACACGTATCCTACTATGTTACAGATACACGGGCCAACTAGCCCAAACTTTGCATATAAAGGCCGATTCACGTATTCCTTCCATGTATATTCTTCAAGCCCATCTCCAATCGCGGCCACCTCTGATCCGGTCAAATTCTGGTGATAACACATGCCCCCCTGGTTTTGGAAATGACAATTCCAAAATCATTTTGCTTTTGCTTCGTCGGGTCATGTCGTGGCAGAGCAGAACCGTCGCAGTATCCTCCATCATGATGCCTTGCCTCTTCCACTTCTGCGTGAACTCCCATTTTTGAAGAGGTTTCAACGAAGGACCAGCCGATGACTCCCCAATCGGCTCTTAAAACAGAGCATCTACCAGGCCAGCTGCCCCCCGAGCCTCAGCCAAGGCGAGAATACTGGTGAAGATGCACAGATCAGACCAAAGGCTTGGAACTCAGATAATTCTGAGACAGCCACCCTGCCGATTCAGCCGCTCTTGACCCCATCGATTGCCTCTTCCCCCGTTGAAAGCCGATGTTGTACGCCAAACCGACTTCGACAAAGACCGTTGTAATCGGCTCATTGCAGCTGAGGAAGCTCTCATCGTTTGCCCCCTCGAGGAAGCCGAGGGCCTCAAGAAATCCGTGTCTTGCACCCCAACCGGTAGATCTTGCGTAATTGTACTAAAGTAGATGGTTGTGCATCGGCTGTATGTCATGAAAAATCATCTATGGAAGAACATTGCAAAACCAAATGACATTTGGACTGAAAGGGCAAAAGGTGGCATCTTCTGGATATTATCAACATAAAGTAATATAACAAGTGCAATATGCAAGTATGTAGGAATCAATGCACAGTTAACACAAATGTTTACTTTTTTAGATAGAAGGAAATGGGTAAACTGACTCAACAATAAAAGTAGAAGAAAGGCCCTTCGCAGAGGGAAGCATGGATTGCTATATTTGTGCTAGAGCTTTGATTTTGAAAACATGAAACAATTTTGTCAACGGTAGTAATAAAGCATATGTATCATGTAAATTATATCTTACAAGTTGCAAGCCTCATGCATAGTATACTAATAGTGCCCGCACCTTGTCCTAATTAGCTTGGACTACCGGATCATCGCAATGCACATGTTTTAACCAAGTGTCACAAAGGGGTACCTCTATGCCGCATGTACAAAGGTCTAAGGAGAAAGCTCGCATTTCGGATTTCTCGCTTTTGATTATTCTCAACTTAGACATCCATACCGGGACAACATAGACAACAGATAATGGACTCCTCTTTTATGCATAAGCATGTAACAACAATTAGTAATTTTCTCATATGAGATTGAGGATATTTGTCCAAAACTGAAACTTCCACCATGGATCATGGCTTTAGTTAGCGGCCCAATGTTCTTCTCTAACAATATGCATGCTTAACCATAAGGTGGTAGATCGCTCTTACTTCAAACAAGACGGACATGCATAGCAACTCACATGATATTCAACAAAGAATAGTTGTCAAGGCGTCCCCGAAAACATGGTTATCGCACAACAAGCAACTTAATAAGAGATAAAGTGCATAAGTACATATTCAATACCACAATAGTTTTTAAGCTATTTGTCCCATGAGCTATATATTGCAAAGGTGAAGAATGGAATTTTAAAGGTAGCACTCAAGCAATTTACTTTGGAATGGCGGAGAAATACTATGTAGTAAGTAGGTATGGTGGACACAAGTGGCATAGTATTTGGCTCAAGGATTTTGGATGCATGAGAAGTATTCCCTCTCGATACAAGGTTTAGGCTAGCAAGGTTGTTTAAAGCAAACACAAGTATGAACCGTCTGACAAAGAAAACTCACATAAAAGACATATTGAAAGCATTATAAGACTCTATACCGTCTTCATTATTGTACCTTTTATCATCATATCGAAGCCGATCGCTTGAACCGGCCTCCTCTTTGTCCTTGCCACCAGAGTGACTGCTCTCTTCTTTGTCTTTACCATGGCGGTATACAGAAGCTGCACTGAAGACCGACTTGGTGAAAATCCGCGTCTTGAACACGCAGCGGGTAGATCCATGAGAATTTTTTTACTGGCCGATTTTTCTATCGGCCCCCAATATTTTACTGCACATGTATCGCACATGTTCATAGCATCTGTCTATCTGATCATGTGCCCCCTGATGGCGTGTAACTCACACGTTCGTTGGGAACCCCAAGAGGAAGGTATGATGCGCACAGCAGCAAGTTTTCCCTCAGAAAGAAACCAAGGTTTATCGAACCAGGAGGAGCCAAGAAGCACGTTGAAGGTTGATGGCGGCGGGATGTAGTGCGGCGCAACACCAGAGATTCCGGCGCCAACGTGGAACCTGCACAACACAACCAAAGTACTTTGCCCCAACGAAACAGTGAGGTTGTCAATCTCACCGGCTTGCTGTAACAAAGGATTAACCGTATTGTGTGGAAGATGATTGTTTGCGTAAAACAAGAGAACAAGATTGCAAAGAGATTGTATTTCAGTAAAGAGAATTGGACCGGGGTCCACAGTTCACTAGAGGTGTCTCTCCCATAAGACGAACAGCATGTTGGGTGAACAAATTACAGTTGGGCAATTGACAAATAAAGAGAGCATGACCATGCACATACATATCATGATGAGTATAGTGAGATTTAATTGGGCATTACGACAAAGTACATAGACCGTCATCCAACTGCATCTATGCCTAAAAAGTCCACCTTCAGGTTATCATCCGAACCCCCTCCAGTATTAAGTTGCTAACAACAGACAATTGCATTAAGTATTGCGCGTAATGTAACTAGTGACTACATCCTTGAACATAGCACTAATGTTTTATCCCTAGTGGCAACAGCACATCCATAACCTTAGTGGTTCTTGTCACTCCTCCAGATTCACAGAGGCATGAACCCACTATCGAGCATAAATACTCCCTCTTGGAGTTACTAGCATCAACTTGGCCAGAGCATCTACTAATAACGGAGAGCATGCAAGATCATAAACAACACATAAGCATAGCTTTGATAATCAACATAACAAGTATTCTCTATTCATCGGATCCCAACAAACGCAACATATAGAATTACAGATAGATGATCTTGATCATGTTAGGCAGCTCACAAGATCCGACAATGATAGCACAATGGGGAGAAGACAACCATCTAGCTACTGCTATGGACCCATAGTCCAGGGGTAGACTACTCACACATCACACCGGAGGCGACCATGGCGGCGTAGAGTCCTCCGGGAGATGATTCCCCTCTCGGCAGGGTGCCGAAGGCGATCTCTGGATCCCCGAGATGGGATCGGCGTTGGCGGCGTCTCGGAAGGTTTTCCGTATCGTGGCTCTCGGTGAGGGGGTTTCGTCACGGAGGCTTTAAGTAGGCGGAAGGGCAAGTCAGAGGAGGGCACAGGGGCCCGGACCACGGGCCGGCGCGGCCAGGGGGTGGGCCGCGCCGCCCTAGGGTTTGGGCACCCTGTGGCCCCACTTCGTTTCGTCTTCGGACTTCTGGAAGCTTCGTGGAAAAATAGGCCCCTGGGCTTTGATTTCGTCCAATTCCGAGAATATTTCCTTACTAGGATTTCTGAAACCAAAAACAGCAGAAAACATCAACTGGCACTTCGGCATCTTGTTAATAGGTTAGTTCCAGAAAATGCACGAATATGACATAAAGTGTGCATAAAACATGTAGATAACATCAATAATGTGGCATGGAACATAAGAAATTATCGATACGTCGGAGACGTATCAGCATCCCCAAGCTTAGTTCTGCTCGTCCCGAGCAGGGTAAAACGATAACACAGATAATTTCTGGAGTGACATGCCATCATAATCTTGATCATACTATTTGTAAAGCATATGTAGTGAATGCAGCGATCAAAACAATGTATATGACATGAGTAAACAAGTGAATCATAAAGCAAAGACTTTTCATGAATAGCACTTCAAGACAAGCATCAATAAGTCTTGCATAAGAGTTAACTCATAAAGCAATAATTCAAAGTAAAGGTATTGAAGCAACACAAAAGAAGATTAAGTTTCAGCGGTTGCTTTCAACTTGTAACATGTATATCTCATGGATATTGTCAACATAGAGTAATATAATAAGTGCAATAAGCAAGTATGTAGGAATCAATGCACAGTTCACACAAGTGTTTGCTTCTTGAGGTGGAGAGAAATAGGTGAACTGACTCAACATTGAAAGTAAAAGAATGGTCCTCCATAGAGGAAAAGCATCAATTGCTATATTTGTGCTAGAGCTTTGATTTTGAAAACATGAAACAATTTTGTCAACGGTAGTAATAAAGCATATGTATCATGTAAATTATATCTTACAAGTTGCAAGCCTCATGCATAGTATACTAATAGTGCCCGCACCTTGTCCTAATTAGCTTGGACTACCGGATCATCACAATGCATTGTTTTTACCAAGTGTCACAAAGGGGTACCTCTATGCCGCCTGTACAAAGGTCTAAGGAGAAAGCTCGCATTGGATTTCTCGCTATTGATTATTCTTCAACTTAGACATCCATACCGGGACAACATAGACAACAGATAATGGACTCCTCTTTTATGCATAAGCATATAACAACAATTAATAATTTTCTCATTTGAGATTTGAGGATTGTTGTCCAAAACTGAAACTTCCACCATAGAACATGGCTTTAGTTAGCGGCCCAATGTTCTTCTCTAACATATGCATGCTTAACCCTATGGTGGTAGATCTCTCTTACTTCAGACAAGACGAACATGCATAGCAACTCACATGATATTCAACAAAGAGTAGTTGATGGCGTCCCCAGTAAACATGGTTATCGCACAACAAGCAACTTAATAAGAGATAAAGTGCATAATTACATATTCAATACCACAATAGTTTAAAGCTATTTGTCCCATGAGCTATATATTGCAAAGGTGAATGATGGAATTTTAAAGGTAGCACTCAAGCAATTTACTTTGGAATGGCGGAAAATACCATGTAGTAGGTAGGTATGGTGGACACAAATGGCATAGTGGTTGGCTCAAGTATTTTGGATGCATGAGAAGTATTCCCTCTCGATACAAGGTTCAGGCTAGCAAGGCTTATTTGAAACAAACACAAGGATGAACCGGTGCAGCAAAACTCACATAAAAGACATATTGAAAACATTATAAGACTCTACACCGTCTTCCTTGTTGTTCAAACTCAATACTAGAAATTATCTAGACCTTAGAGAAACCAAATATGCAAACCAAATTTTAGCATGCTCTATGTATTTCTTCATTAATGGGTGCAAAGCATATGATGCAAGAGCTTAATCATGAGCACAACAATTGCCAAGTATCACATTACCCAAGACATTTATAGCAATTACTACATGTATCATTTTCCAATTCCAACCATATAACAATTTAACGAAGGAGAAACTTCGCCATGAATACTATGAGTAGAAACCAAGGACATACTTGTCCATATGCTACAGCGGAGCGTGTATCTCTCCCATAAAGTGAATGCTAGGATCCATTTTATTCAAACAAAACAAAAACAAACCGACGCTCCAAGAAAAAGCACATAAGATGTGATGGAATAAAAATATAGTTTCAGGGGAGGAACCTGATAATGTTGTCGATGAAGAAGGGGATGCCTTGGGCATCCCCAAGCTTAGACGCTTGAGTCTTCTTGATATATGCAGGGGTGAACCACCGGGTGCATCCCCAAGCTTAGAGCTTTCACTCTCCTTGATCATGTTGCATCATACTCCTCTCTTGATCCTTGAAAACTTCCTCCACACCAAACTCGAAACAACTCATTAGAGGGTTAGTGCACATTATAAATTGACATATTCAGAGGTGACACAATCATTCTTAACACTTCTGGACATTGCATAATGCTACTGGACATTAATGGATCAAAGAAATTCATCCAACATAGCGAAAGAGGCAATGCGAAATAAAAGGCAGAATCTGTCAAAACAGAACAGTTCGTATTGACGAATTTTAAAATGGCACCAGACTTGCTCAAATGAAAATGCTCAAATTGAATGAAAGTTGCGTACATATCTGAGGATCATGCACGTAAATTGGCTTAATTTTCTGAGTTACCTACAGGGAGGTGGACCCAGATTCGTGACAGCAAAGAAATCTGGAACTGTGCAGTAATCCAAATCTAGTACTTACTTTTCTATCAACGGCTTAACTTGGCACAACAAAACACAAAACTAAGATAAGGAGAGGTTGCTACAGTAGTAAACAACTTCCAAGGCACAAAATAAAAACAAAGTACTGTAGGTAAAAACATGGGTTGTCTCCCATAAGCGCTTTTCTTTAACGCCTTTCAGCTAGGCGCAGAAAGTGTGTATCAAGTATTATCAAGAGATGAAGTGTCAACATCATAATTTGTTCTCATAATAGAATCAAAAGGTACCTTCATTCTCTTTCTAGGGAAGTGTTCCATACCTTTCTTGAGAGGAAATTGATATTTTATATTACCTTCCTTCATATCAATGATAGCACCAACAGTTCGAAGAAAAGGTCTTCCCAATATAATGGGGCAAGATGCATTGTATTCAATATCCAAGACAACAAAATCAACGGGAACCAGGTTATTGTTAATGGTAATGCGAACATTATCAACTTTACCCAAAGGTTTCTTTGTAGAATGATCAGCAAGATTAACATCCAAATAACAATTTTTCAGCGGTGGCAAGTCAAGCATATTATAAATTTTCTTAGGCATAACAGAGATACTTGCACCAAGATCACATAAAGCATTACAATCAAAATCTTTAATCTTCATCTTAATGATGGGCTCCCAACCATCCTCTAACTTTTTAGGAATAGAGGCTTCACGCTCTAGTTTCTCTTCTCTAGCTTTTATGAGAGCATTTGTAATATGATGCGTGAAAGCCAAATTTATAGCACTAGCATTAGGACTTTTAGCAAGTTTTTGCAAGAACTTTATAACTTCAGAGATGTGGCAATCATCAAAATTCAAACCATTATAATCAAAAGCAATGGGATCATCATCCCCAATGTTGGAAAAAATTTCAGCAGACTTTATCACAGCAGTTTCAATGATTTTAGCAGCTTTCAGTGCAGTTTTTCGCGCTTTGCATTCGAAGTGGAAACATTGCTAACACCAATTCTTTTATTAGTATGAGTAGGAGGTGCAGCAACATGTGTAGCATTAGCATTACTAGTGGTGGTAATAGTCCAAACTTTAGCTATATTCTTCTCTTTAGCTAGTTTTTCATTTTCTTCTCTATCCCACCTAGCACGCAGCTTCAGCCATTAATCTTATATTCTCATTAATTCTAACTTGAATGGCATTTGCTGTAGTAGTAATTTTATTATGATGATTCTCATTAGTCATAACTTTCGATTTCAAAAGATCAACATCAGCAGCAAGACTATCAACTTTAGAAGCAAGTATATCAATTTTCCCAAGCTTTTCTTCAACAGATTTGTTAAAAGCAGTTTGTGTACTAATAAATTCCTTAAGCATGGCTTCAAGTCCAGGGGTGAACTCCTATTATTGTTGTAAGAATTCCCATAAGAATTACCATAGCCGTTGCCATTATTATAAGGATATGGCCTATAGTTGTTACTAGAATTGTTCCGGTAAGCATTGTTGTTGAAATTATTATTTTTAATGAAGTTTACATCAACATGTTCTTCTTGTGCAACCAATGAAGCTAATGGAACATTATTAGGATCAATATTAGTCCTATCATTCACAAGCATAGACATAATAGCATCGATCTTATCACTCAAGGAAGAGGTTTCTTCGACGAAATTTACCTTCTTACCTTGTGGAGCTCTTTCCGTGTGCCATTCAGAGTAGTTGATCATCATATTATCAAGAAGCTTTGTTGCTTCACCAAGAGTGATGGACATAAAGGTACCTCCAGCAGCTGAATCCAATAAATTCCGTGAAGAAAAATTTAGTCCTGCATAGAAGGTTTGGATGATCATCCAAGTAGTCAGTCCATGGGTTGGGCAATTTTTAACCAGAGATTTCATTCTTTCCCAAGCTTGAGCAACATGTTCAGTATCTAATTGTTTAAAATTCATTATGCTACTCCTCAAAGATATAATTTTAGCAGGGGGATAATATCTACCAATAAAAGCATCCTTGCATTTAGTCCATGAATCGATACTATTCTTAGGCAGAGATAGCAACCAATCTTTAGCTCTTCCTCTTAATGAGAAAGGGAACAATTTTAGTTTAATAATATCACCATCTACATCTTTATATTTTTGCATTTCACATAGTTCAACAAAATTATTAAGATGGGCAGCAGCATCATCAGAACTAACACTGAAAATTGCTCTCGCATAACAAGATTCAAGAAAAAGCGAGTTTAATTTCAAAGAATTCTGCTGTAGTAGCAGGTGGAGCAATAGGTGTGCATAAGAAATCATTATTATTTGTGGTTGTGAAGTCACACAACTTAGTGTTTTCAGCGTTGGCCATTTTAGCAACAGTAAATAAAGCAAACTAGATAAAGTAAATGCAAGTAAACTAATTTTTTTTGTGTTTTTGATATAGCAAACAAGATAGCAAGTAAAGTAAAACTAGCAACTAATTTTTTTGTATTTTGATTTAGTGCAGCAAACAAAGTAGTAAATAAAACTAAGCAAGACAAAAACAAAGTAAAGAGATTGAGAAGTGGAGACTCCCCTTGCAGCGTGTCTTGATCTCCCCGGCAACGGCGCCAGAAAATATGCTTGATGGCGTGTAACTCACACGTTCGTTGGGAACCCCAAGAGGAAGGTATGATGCGCACAGCAGCAAGTTTTCCCTCAGAAAGAAACCAAGGTTTATCGAACCAGGAGGAGCCAAGAAGCACGTTGAAGGTTGATGGCGGCGGGATGTAGTGCGGCGCAACACCCGGGATTCCGGCGCCAACGTGGACCCTGCACAACACAACCAAAGTACTTTGCCCCAACGAAGCAGTGAGGTTGTCAATCTCACCGGCTTGCTGTAACAAAGGATTAACCGTAGTGTGTGGAAGATGATTGGTTGCAGAAAACAAGAGAACAAGATTGCAAGAGATTGTATTTCAAGAAAGAGAATTGGACCGGGGTCCACAGTTCACTAGAGGTGTCTCTCCCATAAGACGAACATCATGTTGGGTGAACAAATTACAGTTGGGCAATTGACAAATAAAGAGAGCATGACCATGCACATACATATCATGATGAGTATAGTGAGATTTAATTGGGCATTACGACAAAGTACATAGACCGTCATCCAACTGCATCTATGCCTAAAAAGTCCACCTTCAGGTTATCATCCGAACCCCTCCGGTATTAAGTTGCTAACAACGAGACAATTGCATTAAGTATTGCGCGTAATGTAACTAGTGACTACATCCTTGAACATAGCACTAATGTTTTATCCCTAGTGGCAACAGCACATCCATAACCTTAGTGGTTCTTGTCACTCCTCCAGATTCACAGAGGCATGAACCCACTATCGAGCATAAATACTCCCTCTTGGAGTTACTAGCATCAACTTGGCCAGAGCATCTACTAATAACGGAGAGCATGCAAGATCATAAACAACACATAAGCATAGCTTTGATAATCAACATAACAAGTATTCTCTATTCATCGGATCCCAACAAACGCAACATATAGAATTACAGATAGATGATCTTGATCATGTTAGGCAGCTCACAAGATCCGACAATGATAGCACAATGGGGAGAAGACAACCATCTAGCTACTGCTATGGACCCATAGTCCAGGGGTAGACTACTCACACATCACACCGGAGGCGACCATGGCGGCGTAGAGTCCTCCGGGAGATGATTCCCCTCTCCGGCAGGGTGCCGGAGGCGATCTCCTGGATCCCCCGAGATGGGATCGGCGGCGGCGGCGTCTCCGGGAAGGTTTTCCGTATCGTGGTTCTCGTGCTGGGGGTTTCGTCACGGAGACTTTTTATAGGCAAAAGGGCAGGTCAAGAGGCGGCACGGGGGCCCCACACCACAGGGCCGCGCGGCCAAGGGGGGGCCGCGCCGCCCTAGGGTGTGGCCCCTCCGTGGCCCCTCTTCGTCTCTCCTTCGGACTTCTGGAAGCTTCGTGAGAAAATAGGCCCCTGGGCTTTGATTTCGTCCAATTCCGAGAATATTTCCTTACTAGGATTTCTGAAACCAAAACAGCAATGAAAACAAGAATCGGCACTTCGGCATCTTGTTAATAGGTTAGTTCCAGAAAATGCACGAATATGACATAAAGTGTGCATAAAACATGTAGATAACATCAATAATGTGGCATGGAACATAAGAAATTATCGATACGTCGGAGACGTATCACCCCCCGAGCCGATTCTGTCAGGTTACTGCAGATATCGGCTCTGCAGTTATCCACAGAACTATACCTGAACATCGGCTCTGCCGACATGACCAATGCCGATTTCCTCGAGCTCTCAAGCCGATGTAGTCCCACCGGGCGTGCCAGAATGTGTTGTCGTCAGAAACCCACCGGCGGGCAGCGACGGGCAACACCGTAGAGCCGGGAACAACCTAGGGCTGCGGCTGGCCGAGGTCCCTCCGAGCGACGGCCCGCAAAGCCTTATGGTCACACGTCCGATGCTGATTGCAAGGGCGTGCCACCTGACCTATACCTGGTCAGGAAGGTGATGGAGATGCCTCGCTTAGTTTCCTGCATGGCATACACGTAAACATTAAATACGAGCCTCGATCGGCTCTCAGGTTATCCTGTGAATCGGCTCAAGGAGCCGATCCACCCATGATTCGTACGGGGTGCACGAATATATGGTGGTCCTGCTTGATCAAGATAAAGCTAATTAGATCTACGACGATTTAGGGTTTTCACCGCATAATCGGAACATCCTACTCAGGATTGGGCCTCGCGGCCACGCACGGTGATCGTAAGTCGATCCTAGACAAGGCCTAAAAACCAACACGAGGTTGATCCCCGGAACATCCTGTCTAGGACTAACGAACGACACCCTACGTGCCGCTGGATCCTCCAGCCCCTTGTAAGGCCTAACTATTGCAGATATTAAACTAATCCTTGATGAACAAGGAGCAATCGTAACGGATCAGATCTACTAAATAACGATCAAGCGGGGTGCCGCCCCCACACCTGAGATAGGTGTGAGGGCGGCTAGATATGCAAGGGTTGCACTACGATAGCATGTTTACACGAAGAACTATGCTAACCCTAACACATCTATGATAACTACGTTGCTCGCCATCAACAAGGCTTAGTACGAGCAACGCATGAACAACGTGGAGCTTGTGCTGCCTAGATCGCAAGATGCGATCTAGGCAGCATGTTGCTTACCGGTAGAAACCCTCGAGATGAAGGAGTTGGCGATGCGCCGAGATTGATTTGGTTGGTTGAACGTTGGTTGTTGTTTATTCCATAAACCCTAGATACATATTTATAGTCCGTAGACTTTCTAACGTGGGAATAATCCCAACCGTGCACGAGGCAAACTCTAACTAACCGACACGTATCCTACTATGTTACAGATACACGGGCCAACTAGCCCAAACTTTGCATATAAAGGCCGATTCACGTATTCCTTCCATGTATATTCTTCAAGCCCATCTCCAATCGCGGCCACCTCTGATCCGGTCAAATTCTGGTGATAACACTATATTTGTGCTAGAGCTTTTATTTTGAAAACAAGAAACAATTTTGTCAACGGTAGTAATAAAGCATATGTATCATGTAAATTATATCTTACAAGTTGCAAGCCTCATGCATAGTATACTAATAGTGCCCGCACCTTGTCCTAATTAGCTTGGACTACCGGGATCATCGCAATGCACATGTTTTAACCAAGTGTCACAAAGGGGTACCTCTATGCCGCCTGTACAAAGGTCTAAGGAGAAAGCTCGCATTGGATTTCTCGCTTTTGATTATTCTCAACTTAGACATCCATACCGGGACAACATAGACAACAGATAATGGAATCCTCTTTTATGCATAAGCATGTAGCAACAATTAGTTTTCTCATTTGAGATTGAGGATATATGTCCAAAACTGAAACTTCCACCATGAATCATGGTTTTAGTTAGCGGCCCAATGTTCTTCTCTAACAATATGCACGCTCTAACCATAAGGTGGTAGATCGCTCTTACTTCAGACAAGACGAACATGCATAGCAACTCACATGAAATTCAACAAAGAGTAGTTGATGGCGTCCCCAGGAACATGGTTATCGCACAACAAGCAACTTAATAAGAGATAAAGTGCATAAGTACATACTCAATACCACAATAGTTTTTAAGCTATTTGTCCCATGAGCTATATATTGTAAAGGTGAAGAATGGAAATTTTAAAGGTAGCACTCAAGCAATTTACTTTGGAATGGTGGAAAAATACCATGTAGTATGTAGGTATGGTGGACACAAATGGCATAGTAGTTGGCTCAAGGATTTGGATGCATGAGAAGTAATCCTTCTCGATACAAGGTTTAGGCTAGCAAGGCTATTTGAAACAAACACAAGGATGAACCGGTGCAGCAAAACTCACATAAAAGACATATTGAAAACATTATAAGACTCTACACTGTCTTCCTTGTTGTTCAAACTCAATACTAGAAATTATCTAGACCTTGGAGAGACCAAATATGCAAACCAAATTTTAGCATGCTCTATGTATTTCTTCATTAATGGGTGCAAAGCATATGATGCAAGAGCTTAAACATGAGCACAACAATTGCCAAGTATCACATTACCCAAGACATTATAGCAATTACTACATGTAGCATTTTCCGATTCCAACCATATAACAATTAACGAAGCAGTTTCAACCTTCGCCATGAAAATTAAAAGCTAAGAACACATGTGTTCATATGAACCAGTGGAGCGTGTCTCTCTCCCACACAAGCATTTATTCAAACAAAACAGAAACAAAAACAAACAGACGCTCCAAGTAAAGTACATAAGATGTGACCGAATAAAAATATAGTTTCAAGAGAAGGAACCTGATAATTTGTCGATGAAGAAGGGGATGCCTTGGGCATCCCCAAGCTTAGATGCTTGAGTCTTCTTGAAATATGCAGGGGTGAACCACCGGGGCATCCCCAAGCTTAAACTTTTCACTCTTCTTGATCATAGTATATCATCCTCCTCTCTTGACCCTTGAAAACTTCCTTCACACCAAACTTGAAACAAACTCATTAGAGGGTTAGTGCATAATCAAAAACTCACATGTTCAGAGGTGACACAATCATTCTTAACACTTCTGGACATTGCCCAAAGCTACTGGAAGTCAATGGAACAAAGAAATCCATCCCACATAGCAAAAGAAGCAATGCGAAATAAAATGCAGAATCTGTCAAAACAGAACAGTCCGTAAAGACGAATTTTATTGGGGCACCAGACTTGCTCAAATGAAAATGCCCAAATTGAATGAAAGTTGCGTACATATATGAGGATCACGCACGTAAATTGGCATAATTTTCTGAGTGACCTACAGAGAGGCATATTGAAATTCGTGACAGCAAGAAATCTGTTTCTGCGCAGCAATCCAAATCTAGTATCAACCTTACTATCAAAGACTTTACTTGGCACAACAATGAAATAAAATAAAGATAAGGAGAGGTTACTACAGTAGTAACAACTTCCAAGACACAAATATAAAACAAAATTACTGTAGCAAAATAAACACATGGGTTATCTCCCAAGAAGTTCTTTCTTTTTAGCCATTAAGATGGGCTCAGCAGTTTTAATGATGCACTCGCAAGAAATAGTATTTGAAGCAAAAGAGAGCATCAAGAGGCAAATTCAAAACAAATTTAAGCCTAACATGCTTCCTATGCAGAGGAATCTTGTACACAAATGAATTCATGAAGAACAAAGTGACAAGCATAAGAGGATAAAACATGAGTAACTTCAAGATTCTCAACATAAAGAGGGGAAACTTAATATTATTAAGATGCATATAACCATATTTCCCTCTTTCATAATAACTTTCAGTAGCATCATTGATGAAATCCACAATATACCCATCACTTAAAACATTCTTATCATGGTTCATATGCATAGAAGTATCATTAAATTTGGCGTAAGAAGAGTTATTCTCAGTAATAGTAATTGGAGCAAGATTATTATCAAGAATTTGAACATGGTAAACAAGTTGCATATTAAGGGAATTGCTTTTGGTAATCCAATCATGACTATGACAAGTTTCATAAGGATAGTTATAACCTATATCATAGCATTCTTTATAATAATCATCAAAGATCGGAGGCACAGTGTCATCATAAGAAATAGAATAGTTATCTTTCACAGTCGGTTTATCTGTGACCATACCATCATTGTTATTAGAAGGAGATGTATCAAACACATAATGATCAGTAGCAAAAGGATTTTCAAACACCTCTTCCCCAAGCTTAGAACTTTCTATATCATTATGGGAGGAAGCATGGATAGCACTGATACTATGGCAATTATTATCATCATCATTTTCAAAATTAGTTTCCCAGAGATTTGCAATATCAAAAGTAGTATGCTCATTCAAATCATGATCACTAATGTATGTAAAGGGCATAGGAAGATCATCGTATTCAGATTCATTATCACAATAATCATTAGGAGCAACATAATTACGGTTACCTAGCGTTATCTCATTCACGCGGGAATACGCCGTTACCTCTTTCTTTTTATTCTCCTCCTTCTTCTTCTTCTTCTTCTTCGTTCCCTTTTTCTTCTTCTTCTCTTCCTTCTCCTCGTTCCCTTCTTTAGGAGGAAGAGGCTTGAAGGGTGGCTTGTCCGCATAACCTGATTTACTTTCAGAAACAATAGAAGAAACTTGGGAGGATCCCTCCTTTTCATTAATTAGTTGAAAACACACAGCGGTCCTATCATATTTTGGCAAGGTGTCATCTTCTAAAATATTTTGTATGTAAGTATTTGTATGGCTATTATCAATGCAATAAGAAAAACACCCATGCAGGACATCATCAATATCAAGATCACTCATATGTAACAAAGAGATTTTTCTCGACAGTTCTTCACACCCCAAAAATAAAGTAAGTTCATCATGCTGATTAGGAGTAATTTCATCATCACAATACAAATTTGTAGCACTCATTGGGTTCAAATTATCATTGGAGGAGCATTGAAAATTAAAATGACCCACTTCATGGCAAACTTTACAAATAAAAGGATAGAGGGCACAAACTTTTTTACCAAGATCATCTAGAGCCCTAAACCACTTTCTAGTTTTTTCATTAGCATGATGGATACAATATTCATCTTTGATTTGATTAATTCCACAAGGTCTATGTATTCCACAAAAATTAACATGCTTATAGGAAATAGCATTCTTAGGAGTTTGAGCATGCTTATTGCAATAATTAACAACAATTTCATTCTTCATGCAAGCCTCTTTAAAAGGTTCATGATACTTATCAAAATTCTTTTTAGGCAATTCAAAATGAGAAGCAAAGGCTTTATAAAGATTTGCAGCAACTTGAGAGTCAAGACCATAAGTAGCACTCATATTTCGAAATTTATCGGTATCCATAAAAGCTTCAATGCATTCATAATCATAATTTATACCTGACTCTTTACCTTCATTGTTCTCCCATCCTTCAGCGTTCTCCTTAATCCGATCAAGAAGATCCCACCTAGCTTCAACCTCCTTGCTTGTGAAAGATCCCTCCGAACACGCGTCCAGATAGTCCTTGTGTTGTCCTGAAAGCCTCGCATAAAAATTGTTAACAATAACATTACAGGGGAGCTCATGAATGGGACATTTGAGCATTAGTGACTTCAATCTCCCCCACGCTTGAGAAATACTCTCTCCATCATGAGGATAAAAGTTATAAATATAAGTCCTATCAATATGCACTTCATGAGGAGGATAAAATTTAGAATAAAAGAGAGGTACAATTTCCTCCCAACCAAGAGAATGACTATTCTCCAACAATTTATACCAATGCGCCGCTTTGCCAGACAGGGAAAAAGAGAATAGCTTCTTCCTCACTTCATCCATAGAGATACCTGCACACTTGAATAAACCGCATAATTCATGCAAAAACAGTAAATGATCTCCAGGATGGACAGTTCCATCCCCTTTATAGCGGTTATCAATAACACGTTCAATAATTTTCATGGGTATCTTGAAAGCACTACTTGCAGTAGGTGGATTTAAAATATCACAAGCATCATTAGAGTTATCGCATATGGGAGATAAAGCATTATCAGAACAAATTTTCTCCCCAAAAGATGGGAAACTAAAAAGATCACAAAACTAGCTTCCCCAAGCTTAGACTTATCCATAGCATTAGCAGTGATTGCGTTCATACCAATAACATTGCTACTAGCATGCAAATGAGGTTCCATAGGTTCTTTAATTTTCGCATCACACAATTCATGTCTTAACTTAGGAAATAAAATAAGAAGCTCATTGTTGTCCATTATGCCTAACTAGTGTAAACAAGAAACAAAAAGATGCAATTGCAGGATCTAAAGGAAATAGCTTTGAGCACAAACACAATGGCGCCAGAAAAGTACTATTACCTGGAACCGAAGTATGAGTGCCTTTTACCTTTCCTCCCCGGCAACGACGCCAGAAAAGTGCTTGATGTCTACGGGAGCTTCTATTCTTGTAGACAGTGTTGGGCCTCCAAGAGCAGAGGTTTGTAGAACAGCAGCAAGTTTCCCTTAAGTGGATCACCCAAGGTTTATCGAACTCAGGGAGGAAGAGGTCAAAGATATCCCTCTCAAGCAACCCTGCGAGCACAATGCAAGAAGTCTCTTGTGTCTCCAACACACCAAATACACTTGTCAGATGTATAGGTGCACTAGTTCGGTGAAGAGATAGTGAGATACAAGTAATATGGATGAGTATGAGTGGTAATAGCAATCTGAATAAAATATGGCAGCGAGTAAACATGCAACAAAATAGTAAACAAACGGAGATTCAATGCTTGGAAGCAAGGCCCAGGGATCCTACTTTCACTAGTGGACACTCTCAACAACGATCACATAATAGGACTACTCTACACCCTCTTGTTGGATGATGAACACCACGAATTGCGTAGGATTACACGAACCCTCAATGCCGGAGTTAACAAGCTCCACAATATTCAATGTTCATATTTAAATAACCTTAGAGTGTAAGATAGATCAACACAATCACACCGAGAACTAACATAGCATGCACACTGTCACCATCACACTATGAAGGAGGCATAGATCACATCAATACTATCATAGCAATAGTTAACTTCATAATCTACAAGAGATTACAATCATAGCCTACGCCAAGTACTAACACGGATGCACACACTGTCACCATTACACCGTGCAGGAGGAATAGAGTACTTTAATAACATCACTACAGTAGCACATAGATAATACTCAACTTGATCACAAAGAGAGAGAGATGAACCACATAGCTACAGCGGAGCCCTCAGCCCCGGGGGTGAATTACTCCCTCCTCATCATGGAGGCAGCGATGGCGTTGAAGATGGCGGTGGAGACGGCGGTGGAGATGGCTCCGGGGGCAATTCCCCGTCCCGGCAGGGTGCCGGAACAGAGGCTTCTGTCCCCCGAATTGGACTTTCGCGATGGCGGCGGCTCTGGATGGTTTTCTCTGTTTTTGTCGAACTGCTTGATGTTTTTAGGTCAGGGACGAATATATAGGCGGAGAGTCGGAGTCGGAGGGGCCACGGGGTGCCCAGATGATAGGGGGCGCACCCCCCTTGGGCCGCGCTGCCCTGTGGGGTGGGGCCCCCCTGGCACCCCTCTGACTTTTCTCCGGTGCTCTGGAAGCTTCCTGAAATTATAAGATCTCCGGAGTTGATTTCGTCCGATTCCGAAAATATTTCCTTACTAGGATTTCTGAAACCAAAAACAGCAGAAAACAGCAACTGGCCTTTCGGCATCTCGTCAATAGGTTAGTTCCGGAAAACGCATAAAAATGATATAAAGTGTGAACAAAACATGTTGGTATTGTCATAAAACAAGCATGGAACATCAGAAATTATAGATACGTTGGAGACGTATCAACTACCACTCGCAAATTTCCTTGACGTGGCTTAAAATGATTTTTATAACCTTGCTCTGTCTCCTTGCAGCAACAAGATGGTCCAGAACCTACACATGATGATGGCTCCCCCTTTGAATTCTTCCCGCCGGCTCCTGTGGTCCTTTTCTGCAAAAACTCGCCACCTTTGAAAAAGGTCATGATGCAGAGCCAGCCGATTTCACCGAAATCGGCTTCCAAGAGCAAAGTATCTTCCGGGCCAGCTGCCCCCCGAGCCCCAACCAAGGCGAGAACGACGGTGAGGAAAGTAGCCGCCAGGAAAACTTTGAAGCGCCGGAGCCCTTCTCCAGATCAAGAGAGCTTGCACGTACGTTGATCCATGCCTGGACTGATTTCATCTACCCTTATGGGCTTCTGCAAACATGCTTGTGCTTACTAACTCCTTTTTTTTATATATATAGGCCTCCACCGAAGACAACTCCAGCGATGAAACGCAATCCAATCGAGGGGATTCGAGCTCTGGCAATTCTGGGAAAATCACCATGCCGAGCCAGCCAGATTTGCCACCATCGGCTTCTAGGAAAAGGCCAGTTCCTGAACCTGTTGCCCCCAAAGCTCCAATCAAAGCGGGGCAGAGCGTGAGTACCAAGAGGACTCGAAACGAACCGCAAGCCCCTTCATCAAACCAAGAGGCTTCAAATGTAATTACCCTCCATACTCTCCCCAGCTCACCTTTCATGCTAATTCATTGCTTCTCACATCGGCTAACCACCTCGTTTGCAGACTGATGACACTTCTAGTGGAGGAGTCGAGGAAGTACAGATGCTTTCCGCAAACCTGGATCCAGTAATCCCTGAGGGTGCCGTTGACAAGGTCGCCAATTTGGCCAAGCCCCCAGCAGAAACACAAGAGCCGATTACCTCATCATCGGCTGTCCCCCTGGTCTCAGGAGAGGTATACTCCTTTCGTTTGGCTTACCCTTCCCTTTTGCTGCATACTGACGCTGTTTCTGTTTGTCAGGGTGGTGATTTCTCGGGCTTGCTAACGTTCGACCCTGAATCCATCGAACCAGCTCCTTCTACGGCATGCGATGAACCACGACCCATCGTTGTCCTACATCAATTCCAACGTCTCAAAGCCTTGCTTTCCTCCCCGATCAAGACGTTGGTCGAAGACCCCGAGGAAGTGAAGAGCGTTCTTGAAGAAGTCAAGCACCATCTCCCGGTAACGTTGCATGTGAAACTTTGGCCAGTTGTGACTCTGTCTGTCTACGGGTCAAGGGTGAAGTTAGCTCGTCAGAGAATCGATCTTCGCCACGCCCAACTTCCGTTGAAAGCCGACATTGCAGACAAATGTCAGCGGCTCAATGAGAAAAAGGTGGCCTTAGATGCCAAAACTGACACCTCTGTCAGCACCGCCGAACTTGAGACCTTGCGAAAGGAATTGGAGGACCTTGAAGAGAGGGTCCGGGCAACCAAACAGCTTATTTACGATAAGGAAGCTCTTATTGCCCGCTCCCAAGAGGAAGCAGAAGGCCTCAAAGCTCAACTGAGAACTGATCTGGCAGAAATACGTGCCCTGAACAAGCAGCTGGTGACGGGCGAGGATGAAGATGACGAGGCCGAGATCGCCGAGGTGGATCGTGTCCGTGCTGACGCCCTTCGTGCCTTCGAGGCATTCCTTCAGTAGAGCCTACCCATGTAACCTGATATCTGCTCGTAACAGTTTGTACCTCTAGAGTCGATGGCTGCGCATCGGCTTTTTAGTCTAAAGTCGATGTCTGTGCATCGGCTGTGCTTTGCGTCTTGTTGCTTTGTATATATTTTTTTTACTGGCCGATTTCATGCATCGGCCCCCATATTTCACTGCCCGTCATCCCACATACTTGGGAAAAATTTCTTGAGATGCTGACCATTGACAGCCACTGGGAACTTCACACCTCTCAGCTCCTCGAGCATGTATATGTTACCTCGTGTAAGAGCCGATTTGACTCGGCTGGTCCCAGACATCTGAGAAGTAACCCTTCCAAAGTCCTGTAGAACATGTCATCCCCAATAAGGACATACTTCATGGCCTTGTACCTTATCCGTTTAGGTGCCCCCCGAGCCGAATCTTTCAAGTAATTGAAGATATCGGCTCTCCAGTCATTCGATTCCAGGAACTGTACCTGAACATCGGCTCCACCTGCTACGTTCTTGTAGCCTGACGCTTTCCGTCGCCTGCTAGACCGATGCTGAACACAGGCAAAACGTATGGTGAGAATAATTTGGGCCGATTGCTGGAATCGGCCTCCTTTTCGATTGCATTGCTCAATGAAGGTTTACACCTTATTTGTGCTCTACTACGGGAGGGAGTCTCCCTACCACGACTTACGTGACATGCTTAAGGTGAGATCATTGCTTTTATTTTTTGGGGCCGTTTGCAGGGATCGGCCTTGCCACGTACGTCCATTGACTTTGTTCTTGCTACTCTGTCAGGCCGGTGGATAAGACCAGCCTCACCCCGTTTTTTGAAGCTTCGATGCGCTCACAGCCGTCCAAACTGACTCTAGAGATCGGCTCTTGGTCGTCTGCGTCCCAAATATTCATGCCAGCTATTGAGATCTCGATCGAGTCATCTGCATGAACGACCTCCACTTCATCTCCATCCCACTGTATCAGGCATTGGTGCATTGTGGATGGAATGCAGCAGTTGGCGTGAATCCAATCCCTCCCTAGCAGGACAGCGTAGGTGCTTTTGCTGTCGACGATGAAGAATGATGTAGGGATGGTTTTTTGGCCCACGGTTAGATCCACGTTCAGAACGCCTTGCGTTTCTGATGCTTGGCCGTTGAAGTCGCTTAGTGTGATGTTGGTTTTGATCAGATCAGCGTTAGAGCGTCCCAAACTCCGTAGTATGGAGTATGGCATTATATTGACTGCCGCTCATGTGTCAACCAGCATCTTGCCGACAGGCTGCTCGTTGATATAACCTTTTAGGTACAGGGCCTTCAAATGTTTGTAGCTCTTCTCTCGTGGCTTTTCAAAGATAACTGGCCGAGGGCCGCAGTCAAACTGTGCTACCGGTACTTCTTCGGTTCTTGGAGCACAAAACTCTGACGGAAGTATGAACACCATATTTGTGCCAGCCGATGCCATCGCATCGGCTTTTATTTGTTTGGGGCGCCATTCTTTCTTCTGTGGACGCATCTCCGTCTCCAAAGTTTGCTGAATTTTCACGGCCAGATCGGGCCGTGCTTTCCTCAACGTGTGCAGGTATTGCGCCTCGGCTTCCTCCAAGCTACGTAGCCACTGAACCCTACGCTTTTGGAAATGACTGAGTCCATCAGGGCACCACCTTGGCCGGTGGTATCTATCTTCTTCTTCATCTTCTGATTCCTCGAAATCTTCCACTCGAGATGACTCAGCTCGTCTGTTCTGAGATGGGAGAGGCCCTAGACGCTTGAACACTGAAACCTCACCTGTGTCCTTCTTCTGCTGTCTACATTCTGGGCAGTTGTCGATTGTAGGCAATCGGCTCATTCCTGAATCCCAGCAGTGCTTAAAGAAAGGACAATCCCAGTGTCTGTCCATGTCTTCCTGCTCTCTCGACTTCCCCTTAGCGCGGTGCTCATACCCTTCGTCGTCTCTATCATACCGACGATATTTTCCGTTGTCTACATCAGACCGACGGCGTCGGTCGTACTGATGCTCATATTTGTTAAGGAGATGCGCAGAGAGCGGTCGTTGATACCGCACGTTTCTCACTTGTTCCTCGGTGATGTACCGTCTGTCATCATATCGGGGCCGGTCGCGTGGGCCGGCCTCCTCCTTTTCCTAGCCACGGGAGGGACCGATTTCTTTCTTATCCCTGCCATGGTGGTATACAGACCCTGCCATGTTAACATCGAATGAGAAATCCAGCTGACGCCTCATGGAGTGATTGTGTTCCACCATGTTGACGCCAGGAAACGGTTGCGTGTCCACTTTCATGGCAAACTGACCAAGGATCAAACGGCCTTGTTCTATCGCCGTTTGGATCTGCCGACGCAGTTCTTTGCAGTCATTGGTGATATGGGTGAACGAGTGATGCCACTTGCAGTACGGTCTCCCGTTCATTTCTTGCGCCGTAGGGATTTTATGGCCTTCGGGTAACTTCAGTTGTTTTTCCTTAAGCAATAAATCGAATATCTGCTCAGCTTTGCTTATATCGAAGTCAAACCCTTTTGCTGGCCCTTGTTGTTTCACCCATTTGCAGGACACGGGAGCTGCCCCCCGAGCCCATTCAGCCACGGCTACTTCCTGGTCTCTTGCAAAGTCCTCAACCTCTTCTATCTCGACCAGGCCTATCGGGCGTTTGAACTTATCTTGGTACAATTCTGGGTGGCGCTGCTCATACAATGTTAATTTCTGGACCATGTGCGCTAGTGAATTGTATTCCACTTGGAAAGCCAGATCCTTGATCGGCGCTGCGAGGCCCAACGCTGCCAGATCGACTTCTTCTTTCTCAGTTAAACGAGCCGAATAACATCGGTTCTTGACAGTCCTGAAACGCTGAATGTATTTCGACACCGTTTCTCCCCGCTTCTGCCGCACCTGCGCCAGATCGGCAATGCCAGCCTCGGTAGTTTCTGAGTGATATTGAACATGAAACTGCTCTTCCAGTTGCTTCCACGTCCGGACTGAATCTGGTGGCAACGAGGTGTACCACCCAAAAGCTGGTCCTGTGAGAGATTGCGCAAAAAACCTTACACGTAACGGGTCTGATGCTGAAATCATGCCCAACTGTGCCAAATATCGGCTCACATGCTCAATTGAGCTAGACCCTTCTGATCCATTGAACTTTGAGAACTCAGGGAGCCGATACTTGGGCGGCAGCGGAATCAAATCATATTCGTTGGGGTACGGCTTGGAATAGCCGACTGTTCTCCTCTTTGGCAGGATGCCGAACTGGTCTCTCAAGATTGTACTGATTTGTTCCACGGTATGAGCTGCAGTGGCTGAGCTTTCATGACTCGTTCTGGTGGCATATTTAGCTAGCCACGCCTGTTTATCGGCGTCCGCTCCAGAAATCCATCCTGCTGCAATCTGGTTCGTGCGCGCCAAGTTATTGCAGTCCGGCATGTATGTGCACACGTATCCATGTGGGATTTCTTTAGGCGGCTCATACAGGAATTGGCAATCGCCAGGATCGCCTCCAACCTTGTAGACAACGTATGCCGGTGAACCCTGTGGCTCTGGAGCTGCAAGCGTGAATGGCAGCTGCGGTCTGGTCTGGAATGGTATTTCTCCCTGGTGAGTCCCTAGGGTAGGCCCTCACGGAGAGTACTGATGCTTCATGATTTCCTGAACCACGCGAACCGAAATACGCTCGAAAGCGTTCACCAGGCTCTCAGAATGACGGTGTAGAGAATGAGCCACCATGTAATTAACTTCCTGGCGCAGAGCTCTGGTGCGTTCCTCTGAAGGGAGAGACAGATCTACTTCATCGAGAACGCCTTCGGGTGAGAACCCTTTCCACCTAATGCCATGTTTACGGGTCCTCTCGAAAGAGCCGATGAGCTCGGCTTCGAAGACAGCTTTAATCTCATCATATTTCTTCTTGTGCTCCTCAGGCAGATCTTCGTACGTGATTGGTCCGTCCGCCATCTCAGCTGCAGATGTTGACGTAGTTGCTGTAGAAGGTCCCACTGAGCGTGCCAGAATGTGTTTCCTGCCAAAACCCACCGGCGAGCAGCGACGAGCAACACAAAGAGCCGGGAGGCTCCCAGAACTGCTGGTGGGTCCTGGTCCCTCGGGCGACGGCCCGCAAAGCTCCGGCACACGTCCTGGCTATTGCAAGGGCATGCCACCTGACCTATACCTAGTCAGGAAAGGTGATGGATTACTTCGATTAGTTTCCTGCATGGCAGACACGTAAACATTAAATCCGAGCCTCGATCGGCTCTCAGGTTACCCTGTGAATCAGCTCAAAGAGCCGATTGATCCATGGTCCGCATTGGATCTACGATAACATGGGGTTCCTGCTTGATCAATACCAAGTTAAATCAATCTACGACAGTCTAGGGCTTTCACCGCATAATTGGAACGTCCTACACGTAGTTGAGCCTGGTAGGTACGAAAGATAGCAGAAAACTAATCCTAGAAGAGGCCTAAAAACCGACACAGAGTCGATTCCCGGAACAACCCCTCTTGGATCGGCAAACCATACCTTACGCACTACTGGATCGTTCAACCCGTTTGCAAGGCCTGACCATGCGGATATCAAGCTAATCCTTGAAGAACAAGGAACAACTATAACATGTTAGATCTACTAGATAAAGTCCAAGCAAGATGCTGCCCTTACACCTAAGATATGTGCAAAGGCAGCTAGATAATTAGGGGCAGCATAACTAAGCAAACATATCAGAAAAAGTATCGACGCTAGCCCCAAAACATCTATGATAACAGTGTTACTCGCCATCAACAAGGATTCAGTACGAGCAACACAAAACAACGAATAAACTGATACTGCCTAGATCGCAAGATGCGATCTAGGCAGCATGACGCTTACCCGGAAGAAACCCTCGAAACAAGGGGTGGCGATGCGCCTAGATTGTGTTTGTTGTGAACGTGATCGTCTTCCTTTGTCAATAACCCTAAGTACATATTTATAGTTCGTAGACTTTCTATCTTTGGAATAAACCTAACTGTGTACGAACCAAACTCTATCTCTTAATTCTAAACTGAAACGTGATCTACTATAATGTACAGATACACGGGCAATCTAACCCAAACTCTCGCACGAGGCCGATTCATAAACACTTTAAGTGCATATCCTCTAAGCCCATCTCAATCACGGCCCATCTCCTTATTTGACTAAAATCCGGTGATAACAAATTCAAACAATAAAGAAATGTGACATCGATGAACATATTAATAGGATTGATATGATACTACTATCACATACATGCGCGCGAAGCACTTGGATGCGGGACGGGATGAAACTCGAAAGTTAATCGTGCTAGTGCTAGAGTATTGGGAGGATGGATGACCGAGCGGAAAGTTTGACCACGGGTAAGTAATTTGACTAGAGATAAGTGTAGTTAGAGATAGAGACTAAACTATGCAAATAACTGAAATAATAGAAATTCTGAAAAAATAGAAAAAAAATGGAGTGAAAAAAATTAGAAAAAAAAATCTTTAGTCCCGGTTCGTAAGCAACCGGGACTAAAGGGTGGGCCGTTAGTCTCGACCCTTTAGTTCCGGTTGTGCAACCGAGACTAAGGCCTCAAGAGATTCGGTTATGAAAATTTGAGCACCGATCGGTCATTTAAAAATCTGTTAACCGACGAGTTCGGTCCCTTAAAATTCGGTACGGTCGTCGGTTAAGACCGAACTGACCGATGTATTACAGTAATGAAACAACAACATGCAAACTTCTGAAATTGATTTGCATGTACACATGATGCACGCGGCGGAAGAAAGAAAAATCAGACTCTACAATGAAGATCACCTGAACTCATCACATCTCCCTGTAAGAGTCTCAGTATTGCTCACAAAGGTAGAGAGAAAGAGAGTCAGCTCGGAGCCCCTGCCGCCGTCGGCCGTGCTGCACATGAGCGTCTGGCCGTGGTGGAGACGAGCGTCGTCTTCAGAACACCGCCGCTGCCTGGGGTAAAGACAAGGCGTTGTCATCGTCTGCAGGCCACCGCCGCCTAGAGGGTGGAGATAAGACTACTAGTCATAGTGGAAAGTAACATAAAGTAGTAATATGTACATGTGACATAGAGTAGTAACATAGAGTAGTACTAACATCAAAGTAGTATCATAGATGTTTTCATTAATTAGCTTATAGACTCATTGTATATTGGGAAGTGTGATGTTTCAGTAACTAGCTTTGTTACTCCATCCTCCTCTCTTCTCATTAACTCACTGCCACATAAGCAATTTGCTGAGTTGGACACTTAATTACTAATGAAATTACTCCCACTATGAATAGTCTAAAGATAGACGCCGCATTCCACGCTATGTTTAGTTAGACTACGAATGGACCAGGTCAAAAAAAAAGACTACGAATGGGGAGTCGAGAGTGGGCAGAAACTTGAGATACTAAATTGTTGGGCTGCATACGTGAAAGGAAGGAATCACGTGAATTAGAAGTGTTGGGCCATGAGCCTGTGAGCTACACTACAATTCCTTGGGCCATATGCATATCTAATCGGTTTCTTCGGTCACCTCGGGTAACCGAGGCACAAGACCGAACTTGCCGAATTAACTTCGGTTCCTAAGAAACAGTGACCGAATGAGTGAATAAAGTTTTCGGTTTCGGTCTATTCGGCTTCGGTCCTGGTTTATTTGGTTTGGAAATTCGGTCCTCGGTTAATATGTCCACCCCTACCTGTTATGAACCGGGACTAAAGACCCTTTTTTCTACTAGTGAGTGCATGCACGTGCTGACATTAGATCATCTCCACTCGTCTGCCGGACGAGGCCCCCGAGCGACGTTTTTCCCATCTGGACGGTGAACGCCCCCGGTTCCTCGTTTTCGTCCGGATTCGGCCCTTCATCCATCCGGCGAGCCCACGCCATCCCCGATCCCCCGGGGAGCTATCGGGGAGTCCGGACGAGTGAAAAGCGGGGAAGGGCCCGATCTATCGGCGACTGGACACACGAACCCCACCACCACCTCGCTCAAAATCCCCCCACCCCTCGTATCTCTCTCGCCGCCGGCACCACCCCGTCGGCTTGTTGCCCAGATTCCACCGTCCCCTCCTTCCCACCTGTCTATATTCCGCCGTCTTTCGACGACGGCCTATCTGCCCGCTCCTCCGCCTGCCTGTTTTTCGACGACGGCCTACTCCTCGTCGTTCGCGTCTCGGCTAGCCTCAACCACGCCCGTTAGGTGTTCGTCCATTTGCCTCGCCGGCCATGGACTCGGACGAAGAGGAGGAGCAGATGTTCGTCGAGCTTATGCGAGAAGAGATGGCAGCCGCCGCCCAAGACGAGGAGCACATGATGATCCTCGGTTGCTTATCAAGCATGTACGTCGGGGTGGCAACTGGTCGACATGGTGGGTTGGCCCAAGACGAGGAGCACTAGTCTGTCTTTATTAATTTGTTTTAAAACTTATGAAATTGTGTGCTTCATTTGTTTCAGCACTTGTTAAACATTGTACTGATTTTCGCCGAATTTGTTCAGCAATTTTCTGAATCTTGTTTACCGAACTTGTTAAAGTTTATGTCGAATTTGTTTGAAATATGTCAAATGGTCGAGGTTGGGGGTGTCCTGCCGGGGACGGCTGGAACTTCGGCGCTCCCTAGACCAAATTTTCCTCCAATCCGATGAAAAATTTCGCCAGATTTAGACGTGGGAGCGCCAACAAGTGGCACCTAGAAAACGCACCTAGCAGGCAGCCACCACTCGTCGGCGAGGTCCGTCCGACAGCACAGCCCGCCGTGTCCCACTCCGGCTTGCTCACAGCCACAGCCACACTCGTCGGGTGGACGCGCCTGGAGCAGCGCGCCGCTCGATCTTCCGGAGCCGTCGCAGGCATGTACCATCGCCCGGCTCTTTGTGAAGAACTGTTGCATGGAAACAACAAGATCATACTGATACAGTGTACTGTAGTAGCGACGGGAGTGTCATTTGTGCCACATTTGACGTCTTTTCTTCTTTCCTTTTCGTCATGACACAAGGCCTAACGACGTCTGCGATTACATGGCAGCAAACTGATACTAGGGGTCGTGTGTCAGTTGTGGAATTGTGGTTATGTACGCCATCATCTACCACATGTTGCGCGAATACACGATAGGAAGTGACGGACGTGTGATCATGCCATCTTTTATGACACCAACACAAATCAAAGTAAGAAGCAATTGCACAAACTATAGCTCACCGTAGAACGTGAGCAAAAAACCATTCCGTTAGGCCAAGTCGGTGCATAGTTCAATGTAGTCATGGCAGTTTTTATTTCAACTTATACAGAAACTACTTTCCCTACTTCAGTTAGTTTCATCGTCTTCTCAGTATATCGTTTTTTTTATTGTAACTTATATAGAAACAATTGTCTCTACTCCCTACTCTAGTTAGTTTCATCGTCCTCTTAGACTAGTCATAGTGGGAAATAATATAGAATAGTAACATGCACATGTTACTACCTCATGTTACTACCTTAGTAACATCAAAGTAGTGTCATACATGGCTTCATTAATTAGCTTTTTTTTTATAACGGGAATATATTAATATCAAGAAGATACCAATTATACTCAGCCTCTGCAACAACGCACCACCCTAATGACACTACGGATGCACACATCCAAAAAAAGGAAAAGAAAACTAAGAAACAAAAGTTCCGCTACAGTATCTCGGGCCTAACAACAGCAGTACATCCACCGCCAAGACAACACCTGAATTACAGACTCTCCAAAAAACGACGCCTCCAAGAAGGGAACAGTGCTCAAACACCATCATCGCCCGATCAAACATCTTAGGTTTTCACCCTGAAGATAGTCCCCGCTCTCAAAACAATGCCTCCACCAAGGCCATTGCCAGGCACAACCAGTTAAGGCCAGACATTGGGTTTTCACCCTTAAAGGTAGGACTCTGCGCTTCACCTGTGTTGTCGCCCCCACTTTCATACCGCTGCTGTGAAGCCTGGAACACCAAGCCAGTCTCTCAACAACGCGGAGACTTGAACCTCCCTTAGCTAGTCCTCCCCTTCGGCCTTCATGAAATTCTCTTTTTCCGACTTTCATCATGGATCCATAGTCACTTGATGTCAACACAGAAAAAGAGCTTCGCGCCGCTCCCTCCAGAACCAATCGGTCGGAATAAAAGCATGGGTGCACACGACCGAATACCTCCGATCTAGCAAACTCCAGGCAAAGCACTGTTACATTCGCCGGCGGAGCCTTCCGGAACTCAACCCTCCTGCCAGATCACGAGTCCAGGCCTCCGGTAGGTCCTCCTCTTCACGCAAGAGAGGCCCTAGGACCGCCGCCTTTATACAGGTCGGACCCCCACGTCGGCGACCATTCCGGGCTGGTCAATCCAGCCCTCCACCGGCGACACCATCGCCGGCTTCCATGCTCCTCCATCTCACGGTCGGATCGCGGTGATAGATCAAAAGATCCACCACCACCAACCGCAGGCCGACCCTCTCCGGCGCAGAAGAGAGCCACCTCCTCCGTCGAACCCAAGGCTGCTGCCCCGGGCGCCCTCGTGACGCGGAAGAAGCCCGAGATCGCCTCCACGACCGACTAGAGGCGGGGGGGAGGGCATGGCGCAGACCGAGGGCCTGGCGCAGACCGAGGGCCTGGCCGCCGCCCACCACCAGTGTTGGAGATATGCCCAAGAGGCAATAATAAAAGTGGTTATTATATATTTTTATGTTTATGATAAAAGTTTATATACCATGCTATAATTGTATTAACCGAAACATTGATACATGTGTGTTATGTAAACAACAATGAGTCCCTAGTAAGCCTCTTAACTAGCTTGTTGATTAATAGATGATTAGTTTCATAATCATGAACATTGGATGTTATTAATAACAAGGTTATATCATTATATGAATGATGTAATGGACACACCCAATTAAGCGTAGCATAAGATCACGTCATTAAGTTATTTGCTATAAGCTTTCGATACATAGTTACCTAGTCCTTTTGACCATGAGATCATGTAAATCACTTATACCGGAAAGGTACTTTGATTACATCAAACGCCACTGCGTAAATGGGTGGTTATAAAGGTGGGATTAAGTATCCGGAAAGTATGAGTTGAGGCATATGGATCAACAGTGGGATTTGTCCATCCCGATGACGGATAGATATACTCTGGGCCCTCTCGGTGGAATGTCGTCTAAATAGCTTGCAAGCATATGAATGGTTCATAAGAGACCACATACCACGGTACGAGTAAAGAGTACTTGTCAGGAGACGAGGTTAAACAAGGAATAGAGATACCGATGATCAAACCTCGGACAAGTAAAATATCGCGTGACAAAGGGAATCGGTATCGTATGTGAATGGTTCATTCGATCACTAAAGTCATCGTTGAATATGTGGGAGCCATTATGGATCTCCAGATCCCGCTATTGGTTATTGGTCGGAGAGAGGTCTCAACCATGTCTACATAGTTCACGAACCGTAGGGTGACACACTTAAGGTTTGATGTCGTTTAAGTAGATATGGAATAAGGAATGGAGTTCGAAGTTTTGTTCGGAGTCTAGGATGGGATCCAGGACATCACGAGGAGGTCCGGAATGGTCCGGAGAATAAGATTCATATATAGGAAGTCATATTCCAAGTTTGGAAATGATCCGGTGCATTTATGGCAGGTTCTAGAAGGTTCTAGAAAAGTCCGGAAGAAATCACCACGGAAAGTGGAGTCCCGGAGGGACTCCACCTTGCATGGCCAGCCAACCCTAAAGGGGAGGAGTCCAAGGTGGACTCCCCAAGGGTGGCCGGCCAACCCCCCAAGGAAGGGGTGGGAGTCCCACCTTGAGTGGGATTCCCCCCTTGGGTAGGTTTTGTCCCTATGGAAGGTTTTGGTTTCGGGTCTTATTCGAAGACTTGGATACCAACACTTGGGGATTTCCACCTATATAATGAGGAGGAGAGGGAGGGGGCTGCCCACTCTTGGCCGCACCACCTAGGGCTGCCCATGGCCGGCGCCCTAGCCACCCCCTCTCCCCAAACCCTAGCCTCTCCTCCTCCACATAATACTCCTGCAGCGCATAGGCGAAGCCCTGCCGGAGTTCTCCACCACCACCGCCACCACACCGTCGTGCTGCCGGGATTCCGAGGAGGATCTACTACTTCCGCTGCCTGCTGGAACGGGGAGAAAGGACATCTTCATCAACACCGTACGTGTGACCGAGTACGGAGGTGCTGCCCGATTGTGGCACCATCAAGATCTTCTACGCGCTTTTGAAAGCGGCAAGTGATCGTCTACCGCAGCAACGAGAACCTCCTCTCGTAGGCTTTGGAAATCTTCAAGGGTTAGTCTCGTTTATCCCCTCGTTGCTCCCATCTTATAGATTGCATCTTGGCTTGGATTGCGTTCTCGCGGTAGGAAATTTTTTGTTTTCTATGCTACGAATCCCATCAGTGGTATCTGAGCCAGGTCTATGCATAGATGGTTGCACGAGTAGAACACAATTGTTTTTGTGGGCGTTGATGCTTATGTTGTTTTTAGTTTGAGTACTTTGCATCTTTGTGGCATAGTGGGATGAAGCGGCTCGGGCTAACTTTACATGACCGCGTTCATGAGATATGCTCCACGCTCGACATGCAACTTGTATTGCATAAGTGGCTTTGCGGGTGTCTGTCTCTCCTACTATAGTAAAGATTAAATTTACTCTTCTATTGACAACACTAGTATCACCGTTGTGGTTCATGTTCGTAGGTAGATTAGATTTCACTCGAAAACCCTAAACCACGTAAAATATGCAAACCAAATTAGAGACGTCTAACTTTTTTTTGCAGGGTTTGGTGATGTGATATGGCCATAATGTGATGATGAATATGTATGAGATGATCATTATTGTATTGTGGCAACCGGCAGGAGCCTTATGGTTGTTTTTAAATTTCATGTTGAGTAGTATTTCAAAGTAGTTGTAATAGTTGCTGTTGGAGATATGCCCGAGAGGCAATAATAAAAGTGGTTATTATATATCTTTATGTTTATGATAAATGTTTATATACCATGCTATAATTGTATTAACCGAAACATTGATACATGTGTGATATGTAAACAACAAAGAGTCCCTAGTAAGCCTCTTAACTAGCTTGTTGATTAATAGATGATTAGTTTCATAATCATGAACATTGGATGTTATTAATAAACAAGATTATATCATTATATGAATGATGTAATGGACACACCCAATTAAGCGTAGCATAAGATCACGTCATTAAGTTATTTGCTATAAGCTTTCGATACATAGTTACCTAGTCCTTTCGACCATGAGATCATGTAAATCACTTATACCGGAAAGGTACTTTGATTACATCAAACGCCACTGCGTAAATGGGTGGTTATAAAGGTGGGATTAAGTATCCGAAAAGTATGAGTTGAGGCATATGGATCAACAGTGGGATTTGTCCATCCCGATGACGGATAGATATACTCTGGGCCCTCTCGGTGGAATGTCGTCTAATGTCTTGCAAGCATATGAATAAGTTCATAAGAGACCACATACCACGGTACGAGTAAAGAGTACTTGTCAAGAGACGAGGTTGAACAAGGTATAGAGTGATACCGATGATCAAACCTCGGACAAGTAAAATATCGCGTGACAAAGGGAATTGGTATCGTATGTGAATGGTTCATTCGATCACTAAGTCATCGTTGAATATGTGGGAGCCATTATGGATCTCCAGATCCCGCTATTGGTTATTGGTCGGAGAGAGTACTCAACCATGTCCACATAGTTCACGAACCGTAGGGTGACACACTTAAGGTTTGATGTTGAAATGGTAGTATTTGAATATGGAATGGAGTTCGAAGATTTGTTCAAAGTCCCGGATGAGATCCCGGACATCACGAGGAGTTCCGGAATGGTCCGGAGAATAAGATTCATATATAGGAAGTCATTTTATGTGTTTGAAAATGATCCGGTGCATTTATGGAAGGTTCTAGAAGGTTCTAGAAGGTTCTAGAATATTCCGGAAGAAAGTCACTTTGGAAGGCGGAGTCCCGAAGGGACTCCACCACCATGGCCGGCCAACCCTAAGGGGTGGAGTCCCAGGTGGACTCCACCTAAGGTGGCCGGCCACCCCCTCCCAAGGGAAGGTGGGAATCCCACCTCTAGTGGGAGTCCTAGCTTGGGTAGGTTTCATGTCATATGGAAGGTTTTGGTTTGGGGTCTTATTCGAAGACTTGTAGACCAACTCTTGGGTGTTCCACCTATATAATGAGGACCAAGGGGAGGGGGCCGGCCACCCCAACACAACAAGGTGGCCGCACCACCTAGATGGCCGGCGCCCCCCTCTCCCCAAACCCTAGCCGCCCCACTCCTCCTTCTTCCCCGCACGCTTAGCGAAGCTCCGCCGGGATTCTCCACCGCCACCGACACCACGCCGTCGTGCTGTCGGATTCAAGAGGAGCTACTACTTCCGCTGCCCGCTGGAACGGGGAGGTGGACGTCGTCTTCATCAACAACCGAATGTGTGACCGAGTACGGAGGTGCTGCCCGTTCGTGGCGCCGTGATCAAGATCTTCTACGCGCTTTTGCAAGCGGCAAGTGAACGTCTACCGCAGCAACAAGAGCCTCATCTTGTAGGCTTTGGAAATCTTCAAGGGTGAGTCTCGATCATCCCATCGTTGCTACCGTCTTCTAGATTGCATCTTGGCTTGGATTGCGTGTTCGCGGTAGGAAATTTTTTGTTTTCTATGCAACGTTGTCCTACAGTGGTATCAGAGCCGTGTCTATGCATAGATGGTTGCACGAGTAGAACACAATGGTTTTGTGGGCGTTGATGCTTTTGTTATCTTTAGTTTGAGTACTTTGCATCTTTGTGGCATAGTGGGATGAAGCGGCTCGGGCTAACTTTACATGACCGCGTTCATGAGATTTGCTCCACGCTCGACATGCAACTTGTATTGCATAAGTGGCTTTGCGGGTGTCTGTCTCTCCTACTATAGTGAAGATTCAATTTACTCTTCTATTGACAACACTAGTATCACCGTTGTGGTTCATGTTCGTAGGTAGATTGGATCTCACTCGAAAACCCTAAACCACGTAAAATATGCATACCAAATTAGAGAACGTCTAACTTGTTTTTGCAGGGTTTGGTGATGTGATATGGCCATAATGTGATGATGACTATGTATGAGATGATCATTATTGTATTGTGGCAACCGGCAGGAGCCTTATGGTTGTCTTTAAATTTCATGTTGAGTATTATTTCAAAGTAGTTGTAATAGTTGCTACATGGAGGACAATCATGAAGACGGCGCCATTGACCTTGGTGCTTCGCCGACGATGATGGAGATCATGCCCGTTGATGATGAAGATCATGTCCGTGCTTTGGAGATGAAGATCAAAGGCGCAAAGACAAAAGGGCCATATCATATCACATATGAACTGCATGTGATGTTAATCCTTTATGCATCTTATTTTGCTTAGATCGCGATGGTAGCATTATAAGATGATCCCTCTCACTAAAATATCAAGATAATAAAGTGTTCATCCTTAGTAGCACCGTTGCCAAGACTTGTCGTTTCGAAGCATCTCGTGATGATCGGGTGTGATAGACTCAACAAGTGCATACAACGGGTGCAAGCCAGTTTTGCACATGCGGATACTAAGGTGGCCTTGACGAGCCTAGCATGTACAGACATGGTCTCGGAACACGTGATACCGAAAGGTAGAGCATGAATCATATGATTGATATGATGAACATTTTGAGTGTTCACCATTGAAATTACATCTCATCTCGTGATGATCGGACTTGATGTAGTGGATTTGGTTCGTGTGATCACTAAGACAATGCGAGGGATATTGTTTTGAGTGGGAGTTCACCTAGTTTTTAATTATGTTGAATTAAAATTTGAACTCAATTTGTCATAAACATTAGTCTAAACTATTGCAAATATATGTTGTAGATATGGCGTCCCCAATCAATTTTAACCAGTTCCTAGAGAAAGAAAAGCTTAAGAGAACGGTAGCAACTTCACCGACTGGTTCCGTCATGTGAGGATCTTCCTCAATGGCGGAAATCTGCAATATGTGCTTGATGCACCGCTAGGTGACCCTCCTGCAGAAACTGAAACCGATGAAGTAAAGAATGTTTACGCAACTCGGAAAACTCGGTACTCTCAAGTTTAGTGTGCCATCCTGTGCAGTCTGGAAGCCGATCTTCAAAAACGTTTTGAGCACCACGATCCACATGAGTTAATCAATGAGTTGAAAACTATCTTTGAAACTCATGCGGCTGTGGAATGCTATGAAGCATCGAAACACTTCTTCAGTTGCATGATGGAAGAAGGCAGCTCCGTTAGTGAGCACATGCTCGCCATGACCGGGCATGCGAAGAAACTCAGTGATTTGGGAATAGTGATTCCTAACCGACTGGGGATTAATCGTGTCCTTCAATCACTGCCACCTAGTTACAAGAACTTTGTGATGAACTACAATATGCAGAACATGAACAAAGAGTTACCTGAACTCTTCTCCATGCTAAAATCTGCTGAGATTGAGATCAAGAAAGAGCACCAAGTGTTGATGGTCAACAAGACCACCAGTTTCAAGAAACAGGGCAAGTCTAAGGGAAAATTCAAGAAGGGTGGCAAGAAAGCTGCCACGCCTCCTGTGAAACCTAAGACTGGCCCTAAGCCTGATGCTGAGTGCTATTACTGCAAGGAGAAGGGACACTGGAAGCGTAATTGCTCCAAGTATTTGGCGGATCTGAAGAGCGGCCTTGTCAAGAAGAAGAAAGAAGGTATATCTGATATACATGTTATAGATGTTTATCTTACTGGTTCTCGCACTAGTACCTGGGTATTTGATACTGGTTCGGTTGCTCATATTTGTAACTCGAAACAGGAACTAAAGAATAAACGAAGACTACTAAAGGATGAAGTGACGATGCGCGTTGGAAATGGATCCAAAGTCGATGTGATCGCTGTCGGCACACTTCCTCTACATCTACCTTCGGGATTAGTTTTAAGCCTCAATAATTGTTATTTTGTACCCGCGTTGAGCATGAACATTATATCTGGATCTTGTTTAATGCAAGACGGTTATTCATTCAAATCTGAGAATAATGGTTGTTCTATTTTTATGAATAATATCTTTTATGGTGCGAGCACCTGAAAAGAATGGCTTATTTCTATTAGATCTCGATAGTAGTGATACACATATACATAACATTGATGCTAAACGAATTAAATTGAATGATAATTCTACTTATATGTGGCACTGTCGTCTTGGTCATATTGGAGTGAAACGCATGAAGAAACTCCATACCGATGGATTACTTGAATCACTTGACTTTGAGTCACTTGATAGATGCGAAGCATGTCTAATGGGAAAACTGACTAAGACTCCATTCTCTGGTATTATGGAGCGAGCTACTGACTTATTGGAAATCATACATACCGATGTGTGCGGACTAATGAGTGTAGCATCGCGCGGTGGTTATCGTTATGTTCTAACCTTCACAGATGATCTGAGTAGATATGGGTATATCTATTTCATGAAACATAAATCCGAAACTTTTGAGAAGTTTAAGGAATTCCAAAGCGAAGTAGAAAATCAACGTAACAAGAAAATTAAATTTCTACGATCTGATCGCGGAGGTGAATATCTGAGTTATGAGTTTGGCATGCATTTAAAGAAATGCGGAATACTTTCACAATTGACACCGCCGGGAACACCTTAACGAAACGGTGTGTCCGAACGTCGTAATCGAACTCTCTTAGATATGGTTCGTTCTATGATGTCTCTTACTGATTTGCCGTTATCATTTTGGAGTTATGCATTAGAGACAGCCGCATTCACTTTAAATAGAGCACCATCAAAATCCGTTGAAATGACACCGTATGAATTATGGTTTAACAAGAAACCTAAGCTGTCGTTCCTAAAAGTTTGGGGTTGCGAAGCCTATGTAAAAAAGTTACAACCGGACAAGCTAGAACCCAAAGCGGAGAAATGCGTCTTCATAGGATACCCTAAGGAAACTATAGGGTACACTTTCTATCACAGATCCGAAGGCAAGATCTTTGTTGCTAAGAATGGAACCTTTCTTGAGAAAGAATTTCTCACTAAAGAAGTGACTGGAAGAAAAGTAGAACTCGATGAGATTGATGAATCTTCACTTGTTGATCAGAGTAGCGCAGTACCGGAAGTTGTTCCTGTACCGCCTACACCGGCAACAGAGGAAGCAAATGATAATGATCATGAAACTTCAAACGAGATAGCTACTGAACCTCACAGATCGACAAGGGAACGTGCCACTCCTGATTGGTATGATCCTTGTCTAAATGTCATGATTGTGGACAACAATGATGAAGACCTTGCTACGTATGAGGAAGCGATGATGAGCCCAGATTCCAACAAATGGCAGGAAGCCATGAAATCCGAAATGGGATCCATGTATGATAACAAAGTATGGACTTTGGTAGACTTACCTGATAGCCGCAAGGCTGTCAAGAATAAATGGATCTTCAAGAGAAAAACAGATGCTGATGGTAATATTACTGTCTATAAAGCTCGACTTGTCGCAAAGGGTTTCCGACAAATTCAAGGTGTTGACTACGATGAGACTTTCTCACCTGTAGCGAAGCTAAAATCTGTGAGGATTTTGTTAGCAATAGTTGCATTTTTCGATTATGAGATTTGGCAGATGGATGTCAAAACGGCGTTCCTTAATGGAGACATTGAGGAAGAGTTGTATATGGTACAACCCAAAGGTTTTGTCGATCCTAAAAATGCTGACAAAGTATGCAAACTTCAGCGTTCAATTTATGGACTGAAGCAAGCATCAAGAAGTTGGAACCGACGCTTTGATAAGGTGATCAAAGACTTCGGGTTTATACAGTGTCATGGAGAGGCCTGTATTTACAAGAAAGTGAGTGGGAGCTCTGTAGCATTCCTGATATTAAATGTAGATGACATATTATTAATTGGGAATGATATAGAACTATTAAGCAGTGTAAAGGGTTATTTGAATAATAGTTTTCAATGAAAGACCTTGGTGAAGCATCGTATATATTAGGCATCAAGATTTATAGAGATAGATCAAGACGTCTAATAGGGCTATCACAAAGTACATACCTGGACAAGATTCTAAAGAAGTTTAGAATGGATGAAAGTAAGAAAGGATTCTTACCTATGTTACCAGGCAAGGTCTTGAGCAAGACTCAAGGTCCGGCTACGGCAGAAGAAAGAGAAAGGATGAGTCAGATCCCCTATGCCTCGGCAGTAGGCTCTATCATGTATGCCATGCTATGTACAAGACCGGATATAGCACATGCTGTTAGTTTGACTAGCAGATATCAAAGTGATCCAGGAATGGAACACTGGACAGCGGTCAAGAATATCCTGAAGTACTTGAAAAGAACTAAGGATATGTTTCTTTGTTATGGAGGTGACCAAGAGCTCGTTGTAACAAGTTACACCGATGCAAGTTGGAACACTGATCCTGATGACTCTAAGTCACAGTCTGGGTACATGTTTATATTGAATGGTGCTGTAGTAAGCTGGGCAAGCTCGAAGCAGTGCACGGTGGCGAAATCCTCAACAGAATCGGAGTACATAGCGGCTTCAGAGGCTTCATCAGAAGCGGTATGGATGAAGAGGTTCATTGTAGAGCTCGGTGTGGTTCCTAGTGCATTGGACCCATTAGTCATCTATTGTGACAACATGGGTGCCATCGCCAATGCACAAGAACCAAGGTCACACAAGAGGCTGAAGCATATCAAGCTACGTTATCATTCGATTCGCGAGTACATCGAAGATGGAGAAGTAAAGATTTGCAAAGTACACACTGATCTAAATGTAGCAGATCCGTTGACTAAAGCTCTCCCTAGGGCAAAGCATGACCAACACCAGAATGCCATGGGTGTTAGGTACCTTACAATGTAATCTAGATTATTGACTCTAGTGCAAGTGGGAGACTGTTGGAGATATGCCCAAGAGGCAATAATAAAAGTGGTTATTATATATCTTTATGTTTATGATAAATGTTTATATACCATGCTATAATTGTATTAACCAAAACATTGATACATGTGTGATATGTAAACAACAAAGAGTCCCTAGTAAGCCTCTTAACTAGCTTGTTGATTAATAGATGATTAGTTTCATAATCATGAACATTGGATGTTATTAATAAACAAGATTATATCATTATATGAATGATGTAATGGACACACCCAATTAAGCGTAGCATAAGATCACGTCATTAAGTTATTTGCTATAAGCTTTCGATACATAGTTACCTAGTCCTTTCGACCATGAGATCATGTAAATCACTTATACCGGAAAGGTACTTTGATTACATCAAACGCCACTGCGTAAATGGGTGGTTATAAAGGTGGGATTAAGTATCCGGAAAGTATGAGTTGAGGCATATGGATCAACAAAGTGGGATTTGTCCATCCCGATGACGGATAGATATACTCTGGGCCCTCTCGGTGGAATGTCGTCTAATGTCTTGCAAGCATATGAATAAGTTCATAAGAGACCACATACCACGGTACGAGTAAAGAGTACTTGTCAGGAGACGAGGTTGAACAAGGTATAGAGTGATACCGATGATCAAACCTCGGACAAGTAAAATATCGCGTGACAAAGGGAATTGGTATCGTATGTGAATGGTTCATTCGATCACTAAGTCATCGTTGAATATGTGGGAGCCATTATGGATCTCCAGATCCCGCTATTGGTTATTGGTCGGAGAGAGTACTCAACCATGTCCACATAGTTCACGAACCGTAGGGTGACACACTTAAGGTTTGATGTTGAAATGGTAGTATTTGAATATGGAATGGAGTTCGAAGATTTGTTCGAAGTCCCGGATGAGATCCCGGACATCACGAGGAGTTCCGGAATGGTCCGGAGAATAAGATTCATATATAGGAAGTCATTTTATGTGTTTGAAAATGATCCGATGCATTTATGGAAGGTTCTAGAAGGTTCTAGAATATTCCGGAAGAAAGTCACTTTGGAAGGCGGAGTCCCGAAGGGACTCCGCCACCATGGCCGGCCAACCCTAAGGGGTGGAGTCCCAGGTGGACTCCACCTAAGGTGGCCGGCCACCCCCTCCCAAGGGAAGGTGGGAATCCCACCTCTAGTGGGAGTCCTAGCTTGGGTAGGTTTCATGTCATATGGAAGGTTTTGGTTTGGGGTCTTATTCGAAGACTTGTAGACCAACTCTTGGGTGTTCCACCTATATAATGAGGACCAAGGGGAGGGGGCCGGCCACCCCAACACAACAAGGTGGCCGCACCACCTAGATGGCCGGCGCCCCCCTCTCCCCAAACCCTAGCCGCCCCACTCCTCCTTCTTCCCCGCACGCTTAGCGAAGCTCCGCCGGGATTCTCCACCGCCACCGACACCACGCCGTTGTGCTGTCGGATTCAAGAGGAGCTACTACTTCCGCTGCCCGCTGGAACGGGGAGGTGGACGTCGTCTTCATCAACAACCGAACGTGTGACCGAGTACGGAGGTGCTGCCCGTTCGTGGCGCCGTGATCAAGATCTTCTACGCGCTTTTGCAAGCGGCAAGTGAACGTCTACCGCAGCAACAAGAGCCTCATCTTGTAGGCTTTGGAAATCTTCAAGGGTGAGCCTCGATCATCCCCTCGTTGCTACCGTCTTCTAGATTGCATCTTGGCTTGGATTGCGTGTTCGCGGTAGGAAATTTTTTGTTTTCTATGCAACGTTGTCCTACAGTTGCCACATGAGGTGAACAACCATGAAGACGGCGCCATGGACCTTGACGCTACGCCGACGATGATGGAGATCATGCCCGTTGATGATGGAGATCATGTTCGTGCTTTGGAGATGAAGATCGAAGGCGCAAAGACTAAAGGGCCATATCATATCACATATGAATTGCATGTGATGTTAATCCTTTATGCATCTTATTTTGCTTAGAACGTGACGGTAGCATTATAAGATGATCCCTCACATTAATATCAAGATAATAAAGTATTCTCCCCTTGTATGCACCGTTGCAACAGTTCGTCGTTTCGAAGCATCTCATGATGATCGGATGTGATAGATTCTACGTTCATAAACAACGGGTGTAAGCCATGTTTGCACACGCAGAATACTTGGGTTTGCTTGACGAGCCTAGCATGTACAGACATGGCCTCGGGACAACGGAAACCGAAAGGTTGAACACGAGTCATATGGATGATATGATCAACATGTTGATGTTCACCACTGAAGCTACATCATCTCACGTGATGATCGGTTTTGGTGTAGTGGATGTGGATCGTGTACCACTTAACAACTATGAGGGATGTTGTATTAAGTGGGAGTTCATTAGTAATTAGATTAAAACATGAACTAATTATCATAAACATAGTCTGAGTAGTATTTTGAATTAATTTTGTAGCATTGGCATCCGTTTTTCTACCATGCGCTAGTCTTTTAATTGAGATAGAAATACTGTTAAAATCTGACAAGAAACTTTACGGACTGGTACCGTATTGTTCAAGAATCAAGAATTGTTTAAGTCCTATTGCAAACTTTTAGTAAACCTCACATTGTTGATTCAAAGAGCTATGATTTCAATTAGTACCTAAAGTTATCTTGTCTCCATGAAACTTGAAGTTCAAATCTGTTTGAAAAAGTAAGGAGCTGAAAATTTAGTTTTCAGAAATAATCAAGGTATGAGATATATGTGATATCTAAGACCTTATTGCAAGATGATAGAATATAATTTGGTGAGACTACATAAACTCATAAGTTTTATGGGAATGTATGAAGGTTGAAGACGCAAGGCGTACCAATCCTCCAACTATTGGGGCACTAACGATATTCGCATATCCATGAAGTGATCGTCCTTAGTATGCACCGTTGCTAAGACTCGTCGTTTCGTAGCATCACGTGATGATCGGGTGTTATAGATTCTACGTGTGCATACAACGGGTGCAAGCCAGATTTGCACATGAGAATACTGAGGTTAAACTTTACGAGCCTAGCATGTACAGACATGGTCTTGGAAAGTCGTCATGAATTGATGGATAAAATTATGAGTGAAATTGTTCATCATATTACAAAGTTACTAATAGTCAAATCTGGAACACTTGTCATATGATGATCAACTTCAAAGTAAGAACCTCAAGGTTATTGGTATTTGACCAACAAACCTAGAAGTTATTGAAGGTGAAGTGTTTTCTGAATAATAAGGAAAGCTAAAAGAGAAACTACAAAAGATATTTTGGCAGAAAGAAAGAAAAGACTAGAAAGTCTAGCTCAGGTGTATATAAATGATATACATGTTATGGTTGTATTCCTAGTTTGGTCACACAATGAAATTCTTGGGTATTTGTACCATATTGGTTGGTATGAAGTGTCATACAAAACAACGCAATACAAGAATACAATGGCTGATACGTCCCAAAAGTATCTATAATTTCTTATGTTCCATACTACTTTAATGATGATACTCACATGTTTTATACACATTATATGTCATTATTATGCATTTTCCGGCACTAACCTATTGACGAGATGCCAAAGAGCCAGTTGCTGTTTTCTGCTGTTTTTGGTTTCAGAAATCCTAGTAAGGAAATATTCTCGGAATTGGACGAAATCAACGCCCAGGGGCCTATTTTTCCACGAAGCTTCCAGAAGTCCGAAGAGGAAACGAAGTGGAGCCACGAGGCGATGCCACACTAGGGCGGCGCGGCCTGGCCCCTGGCCGCGCCGGCCTGTTGTGTGGGGCCCTCGTGTGGCCCCCTGACCTGCCCTTCCGCCTACTTAAAGCCTCCGTCGCGAAACCCCCAGTACCGAGAGCCACGATACGGAAAACCTTCCAGAGACGCCGCCGCCGCCAATCCCATCTCGGGGGATTCAGGAGATCGCCTCCGGCACCCTGCCGGAGAGGGGAATCATCTCCCGGAGGTCTCTTCATCGCCATGATCGCCTCCGGATCGATGTGTGAGTAGTTCACCCCTGGACTATGGGTCCATAGCAGTAGCTAGATGGTCGTCTTCTCCTCATTGTGCTATCATGTTCGATCTTGTGAGCTGCCTATCATGATCAAGATCGTCTATTTGTAATCCTTCATGTTGTGTTTGTTGGGATCCGATGAATATTGAATACTATGTCAAGTTGATTATCAATCTATCATATATGTTATTTATGTTCTTGCATGCTCTCCGCTGCTAGTAGAGGCTCTGGCCAAGTTGATACTTGTGACTCCAAGAGGGAGTATTTATGCTCGATAGTGGGTTCATGCCTCCATTAAATGCAGGGACGATGTGAGAAAGTTCTAAGATTGTGGATGTGCTGTTGCCACTAGGGATAAAACATCGATGCTTTGTCTAAGGATATTTGTGTTGATTACATTACGCACCATACTTAATGCAATTGTCTGTTGTTTACAACTTAATAACGGAAGGGGTTCGGATGATAACCTGAAAGTGGACTTTTTAGGCATAGATGCATGCTGGATGGCGGTCTATGTACTTTGTCGTAATGCCCTGATTAAATCTCATAGTACTCATCATGATATATGTATGTGTATTGTTATGCCTTCTTTATTTGTCAATTGCCCAACTGTAATTTGTTCACCCAACATCTGTTATCTTATGGGAGAGACACCACTAGTGAACTGTGGACCCCGGTCCTATTCTTTACATCTGAAATACAATCTACTGCAATACTTGTTCTTTACTGTTCTTCGCAAACAATCATCTTCCACACAATACGGTTAATCCTTTGTTCACAGCAAGCCGGTGAGATTGACAACCTCACTGTTACGTTGGGGCAAAGTACTTTGGTTGTGTTGTGCAGGTTCCACGTTGGCGCCGGAATCCCTGGTGTTGCGCTGCACTACACTCCTCCGCCATCAACCTTCAACGTGCTTCTTGACTCCTACTGGTTCGATTAAACCTTGGTTTCTTACTGAGGGAAACTTGCTACTGTGCGCATCACACCTTCCTCTTGGGGTTCCCAACGGACGTGTCAACTACACGCATCAATGGCCTAAGTGACTGACAAGGAATATGATAGCAATGCACGTCTGGAACAAAAATAAAGTGTTATTATGTTCATCGTTGGCATTTTATCTAGCCCTTATAATTTATAATAAAGAACTTAATAATTGTTATTTTGCTCTGGTCAAATGAAAACAATGAGTTGTTCAAATTATGACATTACTCCATGTACGATGGATAAGTTATTATAAATCTTAATGGTGAAACACACATACATAACACTGGCGCTAAAATGCCATAAGGCAAATGATTTGAATTCCACTTATTTGTGGAACCGCCATTTAGGTCATGTTAGAAAGGAACGCATGAAGGAACTCCATGCAAATGGATTTTTGGAGTCATTTGATTTTTGAATCGTTTGGCGCTTGCAAATCTTTTCTATAGAGAATGACTAAAATACCGTTCATAGGCCAAGAGTTGAACGGGAAACTAACTTAGTGAAAACATATATGATGATGGATGTGGTTCACTGGGCATAGTTATGTGCGGGAGATTCTTTTACTTCATGAAAACTTCCAACAATGAATTGAGTATATATATGTGGATATATTGATAAGGAAGAAGTTTGAAACATTTGAATGGATTCAAATAAATTTCAGCATGAAGTGGAAATCATCATAATAGAAAAGTCAAATATCTATGATTGGATCATAGTGGAAATATTTGAATTACGAGTTTTAGCGAACATCTAAGAGAGTTATGAAGTTGTTCTACAACTCACGTTTCTTGGAGTATCATAGTGATGATGGAGTATCCGAGAGATGTATCCAAACCTTGTTGGATCAATGATGAGATAAAATATTGATGCCATTATATTTTTTGTGGATTATGCTTTAGAGACTACCGCTTTTACACTGAATAGAGCATCATCATGATCCGTTGAAATGACACCATACGAGTTATGGCATGGGTATGAACCCTAATAGTCCTTTCTTAAATTTTGGTATGCATAGCATAAGGTGAACCAAAATCGGATGAATGTCTTTGTGGGTTATCCCAAAGAATTAATTGGGAATTCTTTCCACTATGGAGACAAAGACAAAAGTGTTTCTCGATGTTTCTTACTTATTTCCAAGAAATTGTTTTTAGCGAAGTTTTTGAGTGGGAGGACAATAGAACTTGATAAGGTTTATGAACCTGAGCATCATAATCAGAGTAGCGTAGCATCAGAATTAGTTCCGGAAGCGGCCACGACGATCATGGCTCCCATGTCTACAAAATGTTATAGTCATGGAGATCAAAGTACTTATTGAACCTTGTAGGTATGATTTACTTTGTGATCAAATAAATGATTTGTGAACAAAGGATTGTTTTTGAACAATGATAAACCAACTACAAACAAAGAAGTTATGATGGGCCCTGACTCCGTTAAAATGGCTATACGCCATGAAATCTATGTGGATTATTCTAGTAATCACTACATATTTCTTTCATGAGATATGATAGTAGGATGGCAAAATACATTACTTAACAGAACCGTGTATTAAAGGTGTATACAAGATACAACCAATTGTTTTGCTAGTCCTTGGAATACTAGATAGGTATACGAACTTCAATTGGATGAAGTGAGTATCGCGGAGTTGGAATCTTCACCGGATGAAATAGTCAAAGAGTTTTGGATTTCATCAGAAACGATGAAGATGCTTGCATTTGCAAGAAATTAAGTGGGAGCTCTGAGACATATTTATAATACTTTATGTAGATGACATATAGTTGGTTATAAATGATGTAATTATATACTTGATTATAAAAGGTTTCATTGAGAATTAACTTCAATGAAAGAATATGGACAGAAACATATTTAGTGTCAAGATCTATGAAGATAGATTGAAACACATAATAAGTTTAAGTCAAAGTACATAGAATGGATATTGAAGTAGTTCAATATAGAAATATTAAGAAGGTGTTCTTTTCATGTGAAGTTTTAACAAGACTTGAGTGTATCTGACACTCAATGAGTAAAAACACATGAGTGATTATGGATCACAAATAATATGTACACAATCAGATGTCCTGTGCTCTAAAATGTTATGAGCATATACCAGAATGATTCATGTGATGATCATTGGACGACAGTAAGAATATCCTTGAGTACTTTAGAAGAACCAAGGATATATATATAATTTTATATGGGGTAATGTCAAACAAATCGCTGTAAGGTGTTGCACCGATATTTGTTTGGTCACATATAAAAATGAAATTCAAATCTCAATTAGGCTAAGTATTGTTTAAAAGGTAACACAATGCTAGATTTAGAAGAGTTCTAAATACTGTGACGGATTCTACAAACATAGGCAAAGCATGACATTGTTTTGACAATGACTGAGGATGTTGAGTCGAGAAGTTCTTTGAGAACTTGGTGTAGTTCCGATAGTGTCAGAACTTTGAAGCTATATTGTGTATGACAATATTAGTGACATATTTCAGACCGCGGATTTAAGGTTCCACCAGAAGACCAAACATATTTAATGCCGACTCATTTGGAAAATGAGTGATGCGTGAAGACGCAAATGAATTGCAAAATACATACGTTTTTGAGTGTGTCGGAACCGTTGACTAAAGCTCTCCCTAGGGCAAAGTATGACCAACACCAGAATGCCATGGGTGTTAGGTACATTACAATGTAATCTAGATTATTGACTCTAGTGCAAGTGGGAGACTGTTGGAGATATGCCCAAGAGGCAATAATAAAAGTGGTTATTATATATCTTTATGTTTATGATAAAAGTTTATATAACATGCTATAATTGTATTAACCGAAACATTGATACATGTGTGTTATGTAAACAACAATGAGTCCCTAGTAAGCCTCTTAACTAGCTTGTTGATTAATAGATGATTAGTTTCATAATCATGAACATTGGATGTTATTAATAACAAGGTTATATCATTATATAAATGATGTAATGGACACACCCAATTAAGCGTAGCATAAGATCACGTCATTAAGTTATTTGCTATAAGCTTTCGATACATAGTTACCTAGTCCTTTTGACCATGAGATCATGTAAATCACTTATACCGGAAAGGTACTTTGATTACATCAAACGCCACTGCGTAAATGGGTGGTTATAAAGGTGGGATTAAGTATCCGGAAAGTATGAGTTGAGGCATATGGATCAACAGTGGGATTTGTCCATCCCGATGACAGATAGATATACTCTAGGCCCTCTCGGTGGAATGTCGTCTAAATAGCTTGCAAGCATATGAATGGTTCATAAGAGACCACATACCACGGTACGAGTAAAGAGTACTTGTCAGGAGACGAGGTTAAACAAGGAATAGAGATACCGATGATCAAACCTCGAACAAGTAAAATATCGCGTGACAAAGGGAATCAGTATCGTATGTGAATGGTTCATTCGATCACTAAAGTCATCGTTGAATATGTGGGAGCCATTATGGATCTCCAGATCCCGCTATTGGTTATTGGTCGGAGAGAGGTCTCAACCATGTCTACATAGTTCACGAACCGTAGGGTGACACACTTAAGGTTTGATGTCGTTTAAGTAGATATGGAATAAGGAATGGAGTTCGAAGTTTTGTTCGGAGTCTCGGATGGGATCCAGGACATCACGGGGAGGTCCGGAATGGTCCGGAGAATAAGATTCATATATAGGAAGTCATATTCCAAGTTTGGAAATGATTCGGTGCATTTATGGCAGGTTCTAGAAAAGTCCGGAAGAAAAGTCCGGAAGAAATCACCACGGAAAGTGGAGTCCCAGAGGGACTCCACCTTGCATGGCCAGCCAACCCTAAAGGGGAGGAGTCCAAGGTGGACTCCCCAAGGGTGGCCGGCCAACCCCCCAAGGAAGGGGTGGGAGTCCCACCTTGAGTGGGATTCCCCCCTTGGGTAGGTTTTGTCCCTATGGAAGGTTTTGGTTTCGGGTCTTATTCAAAGACTTGGATACCAACACTTGGGGATTTCCACCTATATAATGAGGAGGAGAGGGAGGGGGCTGCCCACTCTTGGCCGCACCACCTAGGGCTGCCCATGGCCGGCGCCCTAGCCACCCCCTCTCCCCAAACCCTAGCCTCTCCTCCTCCACATAATACTCCCGCATCGCATAGGCGAAGCCCTGCCGGAGTTCTCCACCACCACCGCCACCACGCCGTCGTGCTGCCGGGATTCCGAGGAGGATCTACTACTTCCGCTGCCTGCTGGAACGGGGAGAAGGACGTCTTCATCAACACCGTACGTGTGACCGAGTACGGAGGTGCTGCCCGATTGTGGCACCGTCAAGATCTTCTACGCGCTTTTGAAAGCGGCAAGTGATCGTCTACCGCAGCAACGAGAACCTCCTCTCGTAGGCTTTGGAAATCTTCAAGGGTTAGTCTCGTTCATCCCCTCGTTGCTCCCATCTTCTAGATTGCATCTTGGCTTGGATTGCGTTCTCGCGGTAGGAAATTTTTTGTTTTCTATGCTACGAATCCCATCAACCAGCCCCTGCTGGTGTGCTGCGGATGGAAGCCTACGGGAGGGAAGGGGGGACCGCAGCGCAAGAGCCGCCGCCGCCCCATCACCATCCGCGCCAGCCGCCGCCGCGAGCGTCGAGGAAGGGAGAGCCCGTCCACTATCCCCCACGCCGGCGAGGAAAGGCCCTCGCCGCTGCCACGCCCCGTGGGTCTTTGCCCCGGCGGCACTACCGGCGGCGACGGCGGTTAGGGTTGGGGAGAGGTCGAGAGAGGAGGTGTTGGGGAGGGGTCGGGAGAGGAGCTACAGATGGCTGCTCACGATCTTTTCTCTTCATTAATTAGCTTGTAGACTCATTATATCTTGGGAAGTGTGATATTACAGTAACTAGCTATGTTACTCCATTCTCCTCTCTCCTCATTAACTCACTGCCACATAAGCAAATTTGGTATCTTATGATATTAATATATTCCCTTTATCGAAAATATATTCTTGTTAGTTCTTAATTGTTTAGTGATCTGAATTGCATACGTATATGTATTGCTGGATGGCGGAAACACACTAGCCACTACATCATATCTATCATGGGGAATGATACCACGGGGTATATGAACATTGTGAAAGATGCATATTGTGTGATGCCAGTTAGTTAACTTCTTCATATTTTTAGGTGTCACAATGCCAAAACATAGGTCCGATGTTGTGAAAAGGAATGAAAGAAAATGAGTGAATTAACTTATTGAATCACATAGAGGTGCTTTAAGTAGGTATTTTCTGGCAACAGGTAGTGTTGATGTCATTGATGATAATCAAAGGCAAGAATGTGCACCCGAACAAGATAACAATCAAATTTTAAATGCAGCATGAGGTCAATGAACAATACTTTGATGCTAGTAAGTAACTAACTATCATCAATTTTTTTGCATAAGTAAGTAAGTAAGTAACTAACTATAATTTTTTTCTCAATGATTTGCATATAGAAATGCCCGAAGAAGTTTTTTGTGAAGCACTGAAGCATTTATTGCCAATGGAGTCATTAGAGTTTGGTTTTAATTGAGGTAATAAAATTAGCACTGAATATTTCATGCTACTATTTTTTGTCTTCCTATCTTTATATGTTGACATTGGTTAAGTGCTTAACAATTAATTTATAGACATCTCCGACTATAAATATATGGTTGGATGTTAATTTTTAATATTTTCAAGTAACACAAGACACATGTATATATATGTATCTCAATATGCGTACATATATATTAATCTTAGGGAACCCTGTCGGCACCTCGCCCTAGGCGCCCGCAAAATATAGAGCCAGCCCTGAAGTCCTCTAAGCGTGACTCGAGGATGATGTGGACCGAGGTGGAGGAAGAGAGCAAATAAAGGACGATGATCACTGACAAGGAGAGCGGCCGTGAGAAGTATGGCTATGACATGTAATAAGGGCGCCCAAAAATGTAGTAGTGTGCCATTTTATTTCAATTATTTTTCGATTGTCTTGTTCCTTGGAATTATCATTAGTAATGAACTAAAATCTTGCTATGTTTTTTCATCACTATAGCGGGAAGAAGTTAAGCATACTTCGAATGTGTTGTGGGCCTTAGCCTTCATAGGTCCCATTTATCAGTGGCAGTATGTACAATATAAATGGATAATTTGAGATGTCTGTTCCCAATATCAAAGGAAAAGGAGTTTAGAAACTTTACGTGTAACCGGGGTGGTATATATTTCCTTGCATAACCCTCAAACAAACTATAGCCTCAATCTTGCTTGATCTGGACATGGTGTGGTGGCTGACCTCGATTGCCTTATCTTCATCTTTACGAGCGGCGTGGACGACCTCGTCTCCTCCACCTCTTCTACAGCGGAGCGGTCGTCCTCACTTGCTCCCCCATCTTCCCAACCAGAGCAGGCCAACTCCTCCGAAGCTTCAAGATATCTGGATTTGTGTGCGGTATATTTCTTTGGGATTTGTCCCATGCACTTGGATCCGTGGGCGGCGCGGGTCTTCTGGATTCAGGTTCACTGTGATAATGGAGACCTACCAAACAACCTCTTGAAGGTACTACGAAGGCTTGTGGTGCCGGGCGTTGTGCCGATGGTAATGATGAATTTTTTGTGCAGTTAAGTTGCATTGTTTTTAATATAGTTACCATCCCACCTGGTAGGCCGATTCAGCAATTACTAGGCCGATTAATCGCTACTAGGGGCATGACCGTGTCGATTACTATTAATCTCATGTGTTAATCCTTTAGCCTGATTAATCCTACCGAAAGTCCGATTACTAGGTATGTTTCCAATTAACCATTGCACTTGGTCAAGAAAGTTATAAACTTTTCAATGCATATAGCTAGTACATGCGCTACCCCTCCCCAATAAAGTAGGTTTTGCAAAGCTCCTGCTTGATTGCAGCCTCCAACATCTCAAATTCCGCTATCGCCAACTAGTTCCTTGCCCTCCCAGACCAGTTACTCCCAGTTTCCTAGATACAGGAGCTTGACCACCTTGAGTAGCTCGTGAAGGAGCTCAAGAGGGCCTTTGATAGGTTAGGTGGTTGAGGTGTAAGAGGGGTCATACCCTAGCTAGGTAGGTGGTGGGAGAAGATAAACTTCAGTGGTGAGAGGATAAGAAGTAGAAGGAAGAAACGCGGCTTCGACAAGTGGATCCTGATTCGCTCGTGACCTTGAAGATTAGGTCACGGAGGAGAAACATACATGTTTTTTGGGATTTAGGCTCTAGAGAAGTAGGGCCAAACGTATAGAGGCTCATATACTATGATTTTTCTTATATAAACTGTTTTTACGTGCTAATTTGTGTAGGTTACACCGATTAATAGCCGACCGATTAAATCAGTTAATCGTCCGAATTCCGATTAATTGGTACTCCCAAACCGACCGAGCAGTTAACGATTACCGATTTCCTTACCATTGGTTTTTATATAGTTGCCATGCCACTTGTTTATTATAGTTAGCATGCCACTGATTTAGTGTAGTTGATTGGCCACCAATTTCAATATATTTAACATGACACATGCTTTTAGTGTAGGTAGGTGGTGGGAGAAGATAAACTTCAGAGGTGAGAGGATAAGAAGTAGAAGGAAGAAACGCGGCTTCGACAAGTGGATCCTGATTCGCTCGTGACCTTGAAGATTAGGTCACGGAGGAGAAACATACATGTTTTTTGGGATTTAGGCTCTAGAGAAGTAGGGCCAAACGTATAGAGGCTCATATACTATGATTTTTCTTATATAAACTGTTTTTTACGTGCTAATTTGTGTAGGTTACACCGATTAATAGCCGACCGATTAAATCAGTTAATCGTCCAAATTCCGATTAATTGGTACTCCCAAACCGACCGAGCAGTTAACGATTACCGATTTCCTTACCATTGGTTTTTATATAGTTGCCATGCCACTTGTTTATTATAGTTAGCATGCCACTGATTTAGTGTAGTTGATTGGCCACCAATTTCAATATATTTAACATGACACATGCTTTTAGTGTAGTTTTCATTCCACTTGTTTAGTATAATTAACATGCCTCTAATTTTTAATATAGGAAACGTGCCACTGGTTTAGTATATTTAACTAGCAGCTACTTTTAATACAGTTAACATGCTAAATTTTAGTACAATATTATGATGCCACTATCTATGATCAAAACACCCAAGTAACATGGTATAAGGTTATGGTCAAATACTTGTTTTCTGAAAAGGGGGAATCACCCCGGCCTCTGCATCAGATTGATGCACACAACGTGGTCAAATATTTGTTATAGTTAAATTAAATTCATGACCACGACCCTAAATCATATTGTAAGTATGGTTAAATTTTAGGCTTATATGAGTTAAGTTTAGTAGGAATATTAAGTTAACGTGCTAACCAACATTATGTTTTGTGTAGTTAACTCGAAAGTTCATGTTCTCATTGAGTAGCCTATTTTGACAAGTAGATATATGATGGCTCCCCTAGGGACACAGACCCCAAACGTCCTCGGGATAGGTTTGTAAACACCAAGCATATTGTGCATAAATGCGACATTGATTGATCCCTCGGCCTAAAGGGCAGAACAAGTCAAGTCTGCTTGGAGCTAACCCTAGAACTAGAGGAAAAACCCTTGTAATTGACTTACAATCAATCTAGCAAATAAGCATGAGTAGATATTTACGTCCACTCAGTGTGGAGCCGAATCTAGGTACATTGAAGTTCATCGTAAACTTGGAATTAAACAATAACATTTATAATTGATTCTAGGACATAATTGTTCATAGAGAACTAAAAATCTATCTTAGAAAATGACCGGCAATGTGAGTCCCTTCACTTCAACCCATGTACTAATCTTGTCAATGGCCAAGCACATTGATCGGGCCTACACAACCAGTGGTAGAGCCCTACCCTCTATGCCCAGGGACTCTACTCCGCCTCCAGGCGACGCCTTCCCATGTCCGTCCACAATCCCCTCACCTCTCAGGGGACCCCCGTCTACCTCCCCAGTGACGCCACACAAGCTGCCACTATAAGACTATAGGTATGATGTTAATATTTAGTCATAGGTTGGTGGTTCTATATATGATTATTTGACCCCAGCTAGAACTCAATCCATTTATATACTAAACAGTTATACTTTTTAACTTATTTTATCAGACCTAATGAGTACAATTTTTATGCTTAGTGTCATAGTTAACAAGATACCAATGTTTGGGAACGTATAGTGTTATTTTCATGTGGCTAGAATGTATATCTCCTAAAAGAAATCTTAAGTGTATGCGTTGTAGTAAAAGTTCTCTTTAAATTACTATTTTCATAGTTGCATAACTTATATGTCGTTGTGTCGTGTATACTTATGTATTTGTTTGTATGCATGTGCGCTTGTGTATATGTTCTAATATCCAAAAAAAATGTCATGATAGAGATCTCTAAAGCATCCGCCTCTGCGGATATCTTAGTAGTGGTTCTAGTGTATTATCATGTAAGTTTAATTATGAAAGCTTCTAGAGTTTAAATTTAGACGCGGGTGAATATGTCCTTCAAGTTGGATTAAGAAAATAAATTGACAAAAGGTGAATTCTTCTGCACTTGGTATTGTGATAGCATCGCTTTACCATCGTTAGTACTTATAAAATTATGGAACATTCCACTTTTACATACACGTGGTTTTGTTATTTTGTATGCTCGCCTTGAATCTTGGTTTCATCTGGTGTACATATGCATTGTTGTCATCTTGTCAAATAAAATTTGAGCATAAAATCAAACATGGTAATCGAGTTAACATAAATGTATTGTAATACAGCTTCAAGGACATCCATCGGAGAGAGACTACCATCCTAAATAAAAGCATGGTTGACGATCAGATTGGTTTGTTTCTTTCTGATATATGCTATTGTTGCATGGCATGAAATTTCACATTCAGTTAAGGCTTCATTCAACAATACTTTTGGCGTAGAGTATACTAATTTACTAGTATAATTTAACATTACGGTCATCCTCTCCCAGGTGGGGGGGGGGGGGGGGGGGAGTTTGCTAAGCCTATGGGTTGGATTTGCGGATGACATCTACAAGCCCGAGTAAACCGTCCCGAATAATATCACACTCAAGCACAATGTCGGTGACAACCCAAAGAATGAAGCACGAAATCCGGAACGGATGAGATGATCCACAAGAGGAAAAACTAGAATAAAGAATTAAAAACATTTTCCTCTATATATTTAGTTATCTGCAGTTATTCAACTATTACGTGTGTGCCACATGTAAGTTATTTTATGACCGGATATAATTTATTAACTAGCGGTGAGCTTTTGGATGATGATCATACTATTGTACCTTCGTGGAATTAAAATTAGAGGCCCGAGGATAAAACTGAAACTAGTCGCCATGCCTACAAAAATATGTTGTGAAAGCAAGCTCTTAATTTGTACCATTTATTCGTAATTGGCAAATATTCAAATATGTTAAATCTTTACCAACTAGACTTTAGATGGAACAAGCCATCCTTGTGAAATTCCTTGATACAAGTTCCAAGGATCTGGCTAGAGGCATCCGGATGCCTGTTTGTATATGTTAGCACTCGCTCCATAAAAGGAAAGTTGTAGCAGCTATTTACCCACGTCCAGAAAAGGAAATTTCTGGATAGACCGTAATCACTCAAAAGCACCACACCACACGTGTATTTTCTTACGTGAATTTCTTTCAAAAAGTCATAACTGTTGAACCGTATGTTGAAATTGTTATCCGCTTTCACCATTGGGCCTCTCGCGACGAGATCTTCGAAACTAGATCCCATATGTATATATTCCGATAATTTTTTTTTCTAAAAAGCAACTCTCTTGCTATGGAAAAAAAAAACTTTAGTGTTGTAGTAAAGCAACTTCGTACAAATAATTGCTTTCACTATATTTTTAATACATTTTATACCTAACTTAGTTTCTAAGATACTTACTTAGCAATAATGGCCAACAACTTCATAGTAAAGACTTGCAACATTGCACTACTAATTTCCCACCATAGTTTCTAGTATTGATGGTAACCAAACAACTTATTAGCAGCGAAAATACAACTTCATAACCAAATAGTACACAACTTAGGGGCGGTGGTAGACAACTTAGACGTGGTGAAACTATATTGAACAATGTATGCAACTTAATCATAGTTGGTATACAACTTAACAAGAGTGCGAATGCAACTTAACAACAATTGTTATGCAACTTAATAGTAGTGGATACACAACTTAGAAATAGTGGGTATGCAACTTAGCACATGCCTCGTGGAGTAACAATTTACTGCCTACAAACACGAATTAGAAAATGTGTAAGTGAACAATTTATTGTGTGAAAAAATAAAACTTAGCTCATATGTGAAACTCGCAGTACAGCTAACAAAAATACAACCTATCAAATGTGTAAAGAAACAAATTTGTTGTCTTCTTGATAGTTGTTGTTTCGAGGTTCACGACTCCATCTTGATCAACACGAATGTGGCAGATCCCAAATACATGATGCTATGCCAACTGCAAGAAGCCGAATGGGGTATCGCCTTGATACCGATGGTGCTTACGTGGGAGCTCTAGGGCGATGGAGAGGACGAGATGTGGCAGACTTGTTAGTTCGACATATGTCAGCGACAAGAGTGAACCGAGCGAGATGAAGGCAGGTTGTGATATGCAACTTATCACTAACGGTAGAAAAACTTAGAAGGGAATACATGTACTTATAGGTACGACCACTCCTTGAATTAAGTTGTTCCCACTCTCGTGTAGAGGTAGACAACTTCACATATGAGGTACACAACTTAGAACCAATGGTGTATATAACTTAACAACAATGGTATGCAACTTAGCACTAGTGATTTTGAACTTAGTAATAATAACTTAATAGAAGAGTCAAAGATTTTGCCTCCGTTTGAAAAAAAAGTATGCACCTTACTACATGTGTGACCGGTATATAACTTAGCACAAGGGGTATACAACTTAGAGATAATGGGTATGTAACTTAGTATATATGTGAAGTAACAATTTACTATCTACAAACACAACTTAGCAAATGTGTGGAAGAATAAATTATTGTGTGTAAAATACAACTTTGCTCATTTGTGAACCAAATACCATCGACAAAAATGCAACTTAGCACATGTGTGGAGAAACAAATACAGGACATGCAAGAAATCGTAGTGGATGTCGCTTTGAGATCGACGTCGCCCAGCTCGCAAATGGGATATACAACTTAGCATTAGATGGTACATATATTTAGCAATGGGTATGCAACTTAGCACATGTGTGAAGCAATAATTTACCGTGTACAAACATTACTTAGCAAATGTGTGAGAGAACAACTTATCGTGTGCAAAAAACAACTTACCTCATTTTCGAAACAACTTAAGCATACTAATTAAAGCAACTTAATTAGAATAACATACATGGCATATGGTTGTAAGTCAAAAATCAGGTTAGATGATGGAGACCAACTTTGTCACATGACAAGGGCAACTTAATTAAATCAGAATACAAGTAAATAACATTGCTTGTACAGTAAAACTTAGGTTAAGTGATGGAAACAACTTAAGCATGGTGATTAAATCAACTTAACTAGGAAATGGTATACAACTGAAGGGCATTTGGTTGTAAGTCAAAATTAGGTTACGTGACGGAAAGAAACTTATCTAGATGACAAAAAGAAACCAGTTAAATCATTAGATAACCTTAAGCATGCTCGCAAAAAAGCAACTTAATATGCAACTAGGACCATCTCTTGTAATCAACTTAGTTTAGATGATAAAATCAACTTAATCGGATGATAAAATCAACTTAGTCAGACAATAAAAGTAATTTAAACATATTGTCAAAAAAACAACTTAATTGATTCCAGGGATGCTGAAAATCAGAACAAGTCGATGTAAATGGACAGCTTGCTGGAAGTGCGGCAATATCCACTTACACCACATAAAAAAATTACAGGACTTTGCGGCAGCCGAACTTATCTGTTGGTTTTTTGCAAGCTTAGTGGCCACCACATGTCTGCATTAGGCTGTTGTACGCGAACACTAAGACACCTCCTGCTCCAGTTCTAATGATTCTTTTGCTACGCGACAGATTTACACATCAGGATATTTTTGCTATGTGCCAGTTACACAGCATAAAACATCACAGTAACTCACGATAACCCTGATTGAAATGTGGTTAATTAGTGTGGCAACCAGATAGGTAGCAACCAGAAAACGACGGTATCTTTGAGGTTATGAGGACATATGAGATTGTGCAGGCTATACAGGTACACCTAGCTAGTTTCCTAGCTATTGGAGGAACCCAAGAATCCAAAATGTTTGGTAGCAAACCAGATGTCCAGGTTATCACCCGCGGGAGCTACTCCGTAGTAGATGTCAGCTATACAACCTCCGACACTGGATTGCATAAAACACTGATGGAGGACACGAAAATCTCTGTTCCTAGCTGAACTGCGTCTGGTTTGGCTGTTTGGGACCTTAAACCAGCCAAGAAAGCTCAGACTCACGAGCTAATTAGTAGTTAGGAGAAGGCACGCGCACCTGATTCCGGCGGCGGACAGGTGCTTGCGAGGGGCGCGACCCTCCGGTGTGACGGCGGTGTCTATAGCACAGACTGGCGAGGGACGCCAAAATCTGCTGCAGCGCCAGCAGAGCAGCGGCGTGAGGAGATCCGGAGAGGGTGGAGGACGGCTGGAGCGACCTGTGCAAGTGGAGGTGGTCGGGCTCCTCGCCGCTGTTGTTGCGAGTGCCAACACCCGGTGCTCCATGGATCGACGTGGACACGGTGTTCAAGGAGGTCGAGGATGCGGGGGCAGGTCGCAGGCGGCGACGGACCTCGGGTTGCTCCCCGCCGCCGAGAACCCACCCTCGCGAGCCGGGCGCCCCTCCGTCGTCGTGCTCCCGCCCTCGCGAGCGGCTCACTCCGGCGTCGAGCACGGCGCACTCCCGCGCGCATCTCACTATCCGGCGACGAGCTCGACGCATCGCTCGCCTCACCGATTTCGATTTCTCCGTGAAACCCTAACACGATTTGAGAAATGAATTGGGAAAGGTGAACGCGACGCGCGCGGAGCGACTCCATCGGATGGTCAGGAAACGAGTGCTAGAACAGACAAACAGCATCCGAGTACTTTCTAGCATTTGGGTTTTCCAAACATCATTTTATTGTGCTATTCTAACATGTTAAATATTTGCGGCATGATTGCGTAATATTATCTCAATCTTGGCAACCTCGAAAGTCTTAGTTGTGTGAATGCAATAATCAATCAAAGTGATACGTACTTTAGATATGGACACATTTTCCAACATACAATTTTGACCATTATGTTTGTATTAATATACGAGTAGAGTTTACAAGAAATAACAATTATGAGATACTTAAGTGAAATTGTATTGAACCAGTCTCGGTAATCATTTTGCGTGCCGGTAGTTGAGATTATAATACATAAAGGTTGGCAAAAAAAAATATTTCTCGAGGGGAACCTACTAATCGTATCTTAGCACAGTGTAACAAAGCATAGAGATGAGGGGCCCTAAATTTCGGTGCCTTGTGCAGGTGCACTTTTTTTTTGGTGTAAACAAAACCGAGGCAAACAGGTAGCTGCTTGTTTACAGTAAGGAGTCGTTGGCACGTGAAGCTGCTAATCTCACACAGATTCCTGGAAACAGATTCCACCATTTGAATCTCAGTTTTAAGTTTGTGAGCAGAGGTTACTCTGAGATCCTTTCGGACATACGGCCGGAATTGGTGCACATTAGTCCTCTTTCCCTTTGAACAAAGCCGGCCATCCACGCCCGTGGGCCGCTACCTTGTTGGATGGGCTTGTATGAGGCCCGAGGGCCAGGTTTTCTACCTTGCCTACATCGCTGGTCCTGGCTAGGACATGTCGCACAAATAGTCCCACATCGCTCGCGATATGTAACGGAGGCGGTTCACGGACGAATAAATTGGGTCGCACGGGCACCGTAGAAATCATACCAACCGGATCCTACACTTCCGTCAGGGGTCTCCCTGGCGGCAAGTGTAGCATATCTGGTTTAAAATTTAATATCTGGTATATATGTTGGCTCTTGGGCCAACATGGTATTAAATGATTTATTTTGGGGAGGGCCCGCAACACAGTAGCTTGCTGCTGGAGGTCCTGAGCGTCGCCGTTGCGTTTGCACTGCAGCAACGGTGGGCGCACCCCAACCAAAACTAATGGAAAAAATCAGTTGATGGCCAGATGTGCATAACATCAATCTTGTGTTTAGTCTCGCCAAGAAATCTCATCGTCATGTGTTTTGTTTCCTGCATAAGAAAGGTCACATATTTATTGCTCATCACGCATTCACGTAGTAGTTTGGGAGCAACTATTTCTAGCCGTCTCATCGAGGAAGTATGTTGCATGAAGTCTTTTAAAGTAGGGAAAATTTGCTACATACCATCGTTATTTATTAGTATTTGCTGAAACACACTGTTTGATTATATCTTTGCTAGGTATTATTATAATTCTGTAGCGCATTTGACAGAACACGCCACCTAGCTAAAAATGGTTCTATTTTTACCTAGGTGGTATGTTCTAGCAATGTGTCACATATTTGTAATGGTATCTAGCAAAGACACAATCAGACTATGTGATTTGGCAAACACATAAAATAACACTATCATGTAGCAAAAAATTTTCATTAAAGTATCACCTCCATCCCAAAGCTTAAGCCTTATATAAATTTCAGAAAGTCAAACTATGTTAAGTTTGACTATTTTTTTTTACCAAAAATCATTAACATTTAAAATATAAATTTAATATTATTAGATAGATAATGAAATATATTTACATATGATACCTACAAAATATCATATTTGTCGATATATTTTTCTAAAAAAAATTATCACACTTTACTTAGTTTAATTTTAAAAAAAATTATAAACCTTCTATTTTGGGACGGAGGTAGTATGTAACTATGGAGCTAAATCTTCCAAGTAGAGCACGAATATTATAGCAAGAAAAATATTAGAGTGGATATTGCAAATTATCATCTTATATGTAGTCAGTTTCCTCCTAAAAGTTCGACTGCGCGGAACGATCATTTCCACGCAAAGGCTCCACCTAATTTTTTTTTTGTCACAGCGTGGGCTGGCTGGTCCGGCTGTTCCAAAATATAAGCCATTTAAGAAAGCTAAAACTAAACTAGTCTGAAGTATTTAATTATCTGTATGACATCAAGAAAGATGTACTATGATTATACCTTTATTTTGATCAACTTCAGGAATAATTATTTCTTCTTGTTCTTTTTCGGGTGGAGTAAAGTTCAGGTTCATGAGTACCATGCCGGCAAGGTATTGTGCTGGGAGCCATCCAAGTGCTGGGAGCCATCCAAGTGCCATGTTGCTGGGAACCGGCGAGGTTAGCCGCACATCGTCGGCTAGGTCTGCTGCTGGAATCGGCGGTGCCTTGCTACCAGTAGCCGTCGAGGTTCTCTAGTAGAGCCAACGAGGTGTCCTGCTACTAGGATGCCGACAAGGAGAAGCCGGTGAGGTGCTGCTGATGCAGATCACCGACGGTGAGGAGAAGCCGACGATCTGCTCCTTGGATAGGGAAGAGAAGCTTATTGTTGGTGTGGGTTGGAATAAAATAGTTGTTAAAGGTTTTTAATGTAAAATGTACAAATTATATATGGAAGAGATGAGAGATGGATCGGGCAAGATCCAGAAAATTCCCCTTTCACCCCACTCTCTGTTCTTCTACTCAATCCTCAAAATCTTGATGATTTCCATGTGAGAATCAATATGGTATCAGAGCGGGACAGTTCCTGAGTGTTCTCCCCGCAATCTTGAGCAAAGATTGGCCGCCGACAAGGTGCTGTGTCGCTGGAGTCTGGAGTCTGGAGTTTGAGGTCGTGCGTGGTGGTGCAGTATCTCCTAGTCCCTCTCTTGATCCCTGCTGCAGTCCGCCGGAGCAAGATCAAGTGGTGGCAACGAGATCAATTTCTTCCCAAGTCCACCGTCCATCTCCCTGGTACTTCACACGCAAACAGCTAGCTTATTTTCAAGTTCTGTTTTTGGCTGCCATTCTCATGCTGTGAGGTATCCACTACAAACAAAGAAGAATCCAAGTTGATTTAGAGTAGTGTGCTGCAGTAATCCAGCACTTGCCCAACTTTCTTGGCGTGTGTTCTTTGCATTGAAAAATGGCAGAACAATCTAAGGACAAGTCAGGGGATTCAAGCATAGATAAGATGTATGAAATTTTCAGTAAATTGCTTGAACAACAACAGCTTAAAGCAGTACCAGAGACAGTCAGGTATGCTCTGGAACCAAATCCAGTGAAGTTGTCAGGTCCAAGTAATTATGTCAGTTGGGCACGCCATGCTCGACTGATACTGAGTTCCCATGGTTATGAGAACCTACTTGATGATGAAGAGGAGCAGAAAAGCGGTGATACTCACCCAAAAATGATCAATGATAGAGTTCTAGTTTGGCTATTGGGAAGCATGGAACCAATAGTGCGACAGCAAGTCGAAATAATGTCAAGAGTATCTGAGGTGTGGACCGCCTTGGAGAAGCAATTCGCTGGGAAGTCAAACAAAATGCAGGCAACCCGCATCATGGAGGAGTTAACTCATCTAAATCAAGGTACAAAGTCTGTAACAGAATATGTCGGTGAATTGAAACGGCTATACAGGGACCTGCACTACTATCTGCCTTTACAACCAGTTGACAAGAAGGACTTAGCCATTCATCAAAAATGGTTTGAGACAATAGTGGGCAAGCTATTTCTAGATGGACTAAACCAGGAGCTTAACCTTCGGCGACAACTCATATTTTCGAACCGGAATGGCCTAGTCTCGATAATATCATTTCTAGTATACTTGAGGAAGAAACTTCGGTTGGGTCAACCTAAGGAGGATGATCTCGAAATGTGGAGATGATCGTGCGGCTTTATCTATGCAATACCGCCGTACTCTGTGCCCTTTGGCAAGATAGAAAAAAGCAAGTTCTTTTGTGATCACCGTAAAAGAAATGGACACACAAAGGATGTATGTTTTGAGCCGCATGGATACCCCTCTTGGTGGGAAAAAGGAAAAACTCGCCAGGGGGAGTTCAAAGTGTGAATAGAAGGCAAGCTAACCACATCGCATCTGCGGGAGCCACCAGTGGTAGATGTACGAGCTCTTGAGGAGTTCAACTCCAAGCTTAAACTCTCAGAAAGCTCAGCTTCCTCACAGGGCAACTCTAAGGTTGATTCCGGTCTCATTTCGACTTCTCATCAAGGTATGAAACTTTATCAAGCCAACACCACCACCAAATCAAAACCTTGGATTATTGATACCGGAGCCACAAACCATATGACAGGGGCTTCAGACCTGTTTATCTCTTATACACCTTGTTCAGGTAAAGACAAAGTCCGTGTAGCAGATGGATCCATGGTACCTATTGCGGGGTGTGGATCCATCCAGTGCACCAAGTCATTGTCTTTATCTCATGTTCTACATGTACCCAAGTTACCGGTTAACCTGTTATCCGTTAGTTCTCTTAATAAATCTCGCAACTGTAGAAGTTGGTTTGATCCTACTTCTTGTGCTTTTCAGGAGCTAGGGACTGGGAAAATCTTGGGGACTGGGACCGAGCATGAAGGACTTTATCATCTTGATGATGGAAGTGATGAAGTGGCTCTTGCATCATGTTTGCCTTCCTGTCAAGAGTTATTGCTGCAACACCGCAGGCTTGGACATCCTTCTTTTGCTATTTTATCCCGTGTTTATCCCGCTTTATTTAAGTTATGTCCTAAAGAGGATTTGGTATGTGATGCTTGTGAACTAGCTAAACATACTAGGGGGTCCTATCCTAGTATTGGCCTTAGAAGTAAAAAACCATTTGAAAGAATTCACTCTGATGTTTGGGGACCTTGTGAGGTTCACTCAGTTTCTGGACATCGCTGGTTTGTGACCTTTATTGATTGCTTTAGTCGATACACTTGGCTTTATCTTTTGAAGCATAAGAGCGATGTGTTGTCTGTTTTCAAAGACTTGTGTGCCCTTATTAAAAATCAGCATGCAGCTACTGTTAAAATTTTACGAACAGACAACGGTACTGAATATGTTAATCACGAGTTTGAATCATTTCTTGTTTCGAATGGTATTGAACATCAAACGTCATGTGTTAATACACCAGAGCAAAATGGTGTTGCTGAACGTAAAAACAGACATTTGCTTGAAGTTGCACGTTCATTGATGTTTACAATGAATGTTCCCAAATTCCTTTGGGGTGAGGCGATTAAGATCGCCACTTACTTGATAAATCGCATGCCTCTTCGTGTTCTGGACTACAAAACTCCTGCCGAGTGTCTTTTGAATTCTAATGAATTTGTGGTTCCTCCGAAGATCTTTGGGAGTGTTTGTTTTGTGCATGATTATAGAAATTCGGTTGGAAAATTAGATCCGCGTGCTCTTAAATGCGTGTTTATGGGTTATTCTCCCTCAAAAAAGGGCTATAGGTGTTGGTGCCCTTCGGAGCATCGTTTTTTTGTGAGCATGGATGTAACTTTCCGTGAAAATGAACCGTATTATGGGTCAAATGTTGGGTCTGGTATTTCCTTGTCTCCACTTGATGAGCAGCAAGAAAGGGGGAGTGAAGGTCCTGTCCTTGTTCTTGCTCCCACTTCAGCTAATTCCCCGTCTACTAATAACTCTCAAAATCAGGGGGAGGAAAATGATGGTGTTAGAGATGATAACTCTTGTTGTGGAGATGAGGGTGATGCTACAGGACACTTATCGCTTCCATCTCATGGTGAGGAATCCGAAATGCATGAGGACCTGTGTACCAAGATACTATCCCTTCTAACTCTGTAGCTCCTACTAGCACTTCTGGGCCCAGTGATAATCAACTTTCTACCTCTGTAGATAGTTTACCTATTGCCTTGCGAAAATCATCTAGAACTCGAAACACACCAGGATATCTTAAAGACTACAAATATGATATAGCCAATTATATCTCCTATGAATATTGTAGTCCATCTCTCCAAACTTTTATTGCTTCTCTAGATCCTATTTACATACCAAATGACTGGAAAGTAGCCTTAGAAGACCCAAAATGGAAGGAAGCAATGTTGGATGAGGTGAGAGCATTGGAGAAAAATAAAACTTGGGAGCTTGTGGATCTACCGCCAGGTAAGCGTAGGTAGGATGCAAATGGGTGTTTACTATTAAACATACACCGAGGGTACGGTAGACAGATACAAAGCACGCCTTGTAGCCAAAGGGTACACACGTACGTATGGTATAGACTATGAGGAAACCTTTGCACTGTGGCAAAGATGAACTCGTGAGGACTCTCATATCTTGTGCGATTAATTTTGATTGGAGCATCTACCGGATGGACGTAAAAAATGCATTTCTTCATGGTGACCTTCACGAAGAGGTCTATATGCAAATCCCACTCCGGCTTTGAGTCCACCATAATACAGAAAAGTACTACGCCTACATCGTTCCTTGTATGGGTTGAAACAATCACCGAGGGCGTGGTTTGATCGTTTCGCATAAGCTATGCGTAAAAGAGGCTATCGACAGAGCAACGCGGACCATACATTATTCTATAAACATGCTAATAAAAAGGTTGCAATTTTGATAGTCTACGTTGATGATATTGTGATTACAGGCAATGATAACAAAGAAATTTCTGGATTGAAGCATCATCTCGCGCAAGAGTTTGAAGTGAAGGATCTGGGACACTTGAGGTACTTCCTTGGCATAGAAGTCTTGCGTGGTCCAAAAGGTATATTTTTAACACAAAGAAAGAATATCTTATACTTGCACAACGAAAGTGGCAGCTATGGTACAAAACCAGCAGCTACTCCCATTGAACAAAATCACAGATTAAGTAGTGATGTGGGGAATCCGGTTAATAGAGAACGCTACCAAAGACTTGTGGGAAAGTTAATTTATCTTTCCCACACTCGTCCTGATATTGCATTTGTTGTGAGCGTTGTGAGTCAATTCATGCATAATCCGAGAACGGCTCATATGGATGCTGTTAATAGAATCCTACGGTACCTTAAAGGGTGCCCGGGAAAAGGTCTTCTCTATATGAAGCAAGGTAATTTACAAATTGAATGCTATACAGATGCGGATTGGGCTGGTTCTCTAGATGATCGGCGATCCACTTCTGGCTATTGTGTATTTGTTGGGGGAAACTTAGTCTCTTGGCGAAGTAAAAAACAAAATGTGGTAGCTAGATCAACTGCCGAGGCTGAGTTCAGATCCATGGCACATGGTCTATGCGAGCTATTATGGTTGCATATTCTGCTATCGGAATTGAGGTTGTGTCAGAGTAAGCCTTTGATGCTTTACTGCGATAACAAAGCAGCAATTGATATTGCAAATAATCCAGTACAACACGATCGTACTAAACATGTTGAAGTTGATCGCCATTTTATCAAGGAAAAATTGGATAGAGGGGTAGTTTGTATGCCATATGTGACTTCAGCAAATCAGATAGCAGATGTTCTAACAAAAGGTCTGCCGGATAAATTGTTCTCTATCTTCTGTAACAAGATGGGTCTATTTGATGTGTTCGCCCCATCTTGAGGGGGAGTGTTGGTGTGGGTTGGAATAAAATAGTTGTTAAAGGTTTTTAATGTAAAATGTACAAATTATATATGGAAGAGATGAGAGATGGATCGGGCAAGATCCAGAAAATTCCCCTTTCACCCCACTCTCTGTTCTTCTACTCAATCCTCAAAATCTTGATGATTTCCATGTGAGAATCAATACTTATGAAGTGATCCTGCTGCAGATCGTCGGCGGTGAGGTGTCGGCGGTGAGGGAAGAGAAGCTTATGAAGTGATCCTAAAAGTCATGTAGACCCATCAGACGGGGAGCCCAGTGTGTTTAGTTTTCTTAAGGGCAAAGTGATGATCTTTGGTGTACACATATGGCATTCGTATGCACTTGCACATCTGGTTAGTTCGCTAATACTAGGTTTCCTCCTATGATGACCTCACACCCTCTAGAATGAACGTATGACTTCAATTGTTTTTGCCCGGCCTGTGTTGAATACCCAGACTTATCTGCATTTACTGGGAGAATGGCCCAATTGCTCATACCATTGTTAGTGAAACTGAAACATGAATACACTAACACATCTTGTTTATATACGTACCCTGGATAGTTAACAAAGCATATATTGTCAACTGAATTGGTAGATTATGAAATCACATATTGGGCTTTAGGGGGCTATATATTTTGGTTTTAGATAATGAAATTGTATTTGATGGAACAAACAGTCACTTCTATTTTTTGCTACTACGGAGTGATTGTAAAAACGTATGATCAGGTAGTATTTGGATCTACTCGGATGATCCGAGCCCTCATGATTCGTTTCCTTATATAGAAGATTACAGGGAGATTACAACGAGGTAAGGGAGAGAAACCCGGACTCTATGTTCCGTGTTTAAACATAACTGAACTCTATCTCTAACACCCTCCCTTAATCACAACTTCCTTAAGTTGAGATTAAATCTAAACTCCTCAAAGTTCCTTACAGGTAGTGGCTTTGTAAAACCATCAGCAACTTGATCTTTGGAAGGAATGAAACGAATCTCCAATTGCTTCTTCAAAACTCGTTCTCTGACGAAATGAAAATCTATCTCAATATGTTTGGCCCTGGCATGGAAGACTAGATTTGCTGACAAATATGTTGCTCCTAAGTTATCACACCACAAACATGGTGGTTGCTTCAACTTGACTCCAAGCTCGCGAAGTAACGACTGCATCCAAATAACTTCAGTTGTAGCATTTGCTACTGACTTATACTCGCTTCTTGCTTGACACGGAAACCGTGGCTTGTTTCTTGGCACTCCAGAAATAAGATTTGGTCCAAAGAACACAAAGAAACCACCCGCTTGACCGACGATCATCTACACAACCAGCCCAACAAGATCGAAAAGGCGCTTAGTAGTGTTGAGTGTGACCGGAGAAAGGTTAAGCCAAAACTCATAGTATGCTTCACATATCTCAAAATCCGTTTTGCAGCCGTCCAATGAACAGTAGTAGGAGCATGCAAATACTGACACACTTTGTTGACTGCATAACAAATGTCGGGTCTTGTGAGAGTAAGATACTGCAATGCACCGACCATACTCCTATATTTAGTACTGTCTTCAGGACCTAACATGTCTCCCTCCCGTGCAGTGATCTTCTCAGAAGACGAGAGAGGCGTAGGCGAACCAGAACAATGAGTCATGCCAACACGGGCCAGAATATCCTGAGCATACTTGGCTTGATTAAGAACAATGCCATCATGTACTTTGTGCACTTCAAGGCCCAAGAAATAATGAAGGTCACCAAGATCTTTGAGAGCAAATGCTTTACCAAGAACCTTAAGCAAGGCATCGGTGGCGATCCGAGACGAACTAGCCACTATAATATCATCAACATATATAAGCATGAACATGGTAACATTGTTGTGGCGATATATGAACAAGGAGGTGTCTGACTTGGAAGCAACAAACCCATATTTGACCAACTGAGAGCTCAAGCGAGAGTACCATGCACGAGGAGCCTGTTTCAACCCATAAAGTGCCTTGTCCAATTTACACACATAATTTTTGTACCTTGGATCTTCATAGCCAGTGGTCGTCGCATATAGACTTCCTCTTCCGAACACCATGAAGAAACGCGTTCTTGACATCTAATATCGCAAACTCCATCCCCCGGAAACCGAGATAGCCAAAACAAGACGAACAGTTGCTATCTTCACCACTCGGATCGAATGTATCTTCATAATCAATACCATAGCGCTTGTTTGAACCCTTTAGCTACAAGACGTGCTTTGTAGCGATCAACAGTAACCATCAGCCTTTTCTCTTGATTTTATATATCCGGCGGCAATCAACAATATTGTTACCTCTATGTGCGGGAACAAGATGCCGTGTTTTATTTTTGGCAAGAGCACCAATCTCCTCATCCATAGCAGCTTTTCCAATTGGTATCTTGCGGGGCTAGTTGCGGACTTGTCGGTTCATCGAATCTTTGCAGAAAGGCCCCATCGGACGGTACCATCTCGTGTACGTTTGGTTTGCGAATGCCGCGGGAAGCACGCGTAACAGAGGCGAAGGAGGCACAAAGCCGGGGCACAGAGTGACCAGACACGGCGGATCCGTGAGCCTTCATCGCCAGATCCGGACGAACTTGGCGTAGACGATCCCGTGGGCGCAGTGTGGTCGCAGCAGATGGCGTTGTGTGGCCGGGAGAGGGCGCAGACGATCCGGTCGCGCGCCAGCGACGGGCGGGCGCATGTGCTGCCGCAGCAGGTGGCGTCAGCGCGCCAGGTGGGCGGGTAGACCGCGCGCGGTTGGCCGCGCGATCCGAGGAGGATCGAGCTGATCCCGAGGAGGATCCCAGCGATCCCGAGGTGGATATAGGCAGAGAATCCACCTCGTGCCCGATCTTCTTGTCTTCTTCCTCCATGATTTCATGTGAGCCGTTTAGGCTGATTTGAGCACCATTTTCGGCGCGATTTTGTTCGGCGAGTTGCTCATGAGCCGGAGGAGCCTCGAACAACAAAAGGAGTACTCACAAGCAGGGGTTAGAAGCAGGAATATCATCAGCATGTTGATCACTATCTTGGTCGTCCCCTGACACAAAGGTATGAAGAGATGGATCAAGCAATAGAATTTCTTTGCGAAGCAAAGCTCCAGCGTTAGGATGCAGATTTTTGAAGGGAAAAACATCTTCATCAAAGACAACATCTCGCGAAATATAGACACGGCCAGTGGATACTTCAAGACATTTAACCCCTTTGTGGCGAGGACTATACCCCAGAAAGACGCATTGAGTGGAACGAAATGCAAGTTTGCGTTTATTGTATGGGCGAAGGTTTGGCCGGCATGCACAACCAAACACACGAAGAGAATCGTATGATGGTTTGGTTCCTAAGAGACGATGCACAGGAGTATCATTATTAATAACTTTGCTAGGAAGCATATTGATGAGGTAGGTGGCAGTTAGGAAGGCCTCATCCCAAAATTTTAAGGGCATGTGAGCATGAGCAAGAAGAGCTAGACCAACTTCTACAATGTGTCGATGTTTTCTTCGGCCCCATTTTGTTGGTGGGCATGGGGACAGGACACATGATGAGATATACCCCGTGGATCGGAAAAGTGAGTTTAATTTCTCATACTCACCTCCCCAATCTGATCGAACAAGAAGAATCTTAGCATCAAGTTTGCGCTCAACAAGTTTTTGGAAATTAATAAAGGCGAGAATAAGCATCGACTTTCGTTTGAGCAAATAGATCCAAGTAAACTTGCTATAGTCATCAATAAAGCTTACATAGTAATCATGACGACTTACGTAAGTAGGAGCAGGGACCCCATACATCGAATAAATCAATCGAAGAGGGCGGTGGAAACACTAGTGGATACAGTGGTATGGAAGGCGATGACTTTTGGCTCGTTGACATGAATCACACACCGACTCTAGGCTAGAATCTCTTAATGAGAGAAGTTTATTTTTGCTAATGATTTGTCTAACAATAATCGAAGACGGATGACCTAGACGACTATGCCACCTTGCTTGAGAGGGCTTGGCGGCAACACATGCATGCTTGGGAGGCTTGTGATGAAGATACCAATGAAGATATGAGTGGATAAAGCCCCCAACGCATCTCCCTCTATGAAGTACTCTCCTCGTGACCTGGTCCTTGATCAAAAAGAAGAATGGATGAAACTCTATGAAAACACGATTGTCATATGTGAATTTGTGTACAGAGAGAAGATTTTTAGATGCATGTGGAACATGAAGAACATCACTAAGATGAAAATTGTGTGCGGGGTACGAACAAGAGAATGACCAACATGTGAAATAATCATACCATGACCTCCTCGTGTTGACCACTGTCGTTGCCGCGGTACTTGTCACGGACGATCATGTTGTTCGGCTCCCCGGTGATGTGATGCGTAGCACCGCTGTCCCGGTACCAATTGGTGTCAACACCATATGAGGCAACGTGGGCCTCCTTGTCATCGTAGTCATCGTCATCCTCCCGGAAGCGCCACCAACAATCTCGAGCCGGGTGGCCCTCCTTGCCGCAGATCCGGCAGTTACGTCGACCCAGGGCGTCGTGCGACGCCGGCCACGTCCACGGCCACGGCCCCCACCAGCCAGGCGCGCCCTCCGCCACGTCCTTGGCGAGGCGGGCGGTCGTCACGTCGATCGTCACGGCGGGTGTCACGCCGATCAGTATAGTCGCCGCGATCACCGCGGTGACCGCGGTCACCGCGTGCACGGTCATACGGGCGTCCACGGCCTTGGCGCTGGGTGCTATTAGCAGATGTTTCAAAGTCCATCGCAGGGCTGCCTCCCAGAATCTCCTGGCGATGATCGTACGCATGAAGCTGGGCGTAGAGAGAAGCCAGGGTAGGAGGCGTCGGCACAACACCGAGAGCGGCGACGAGGGCGTTGTAGGGCGAGCCAAGGCCAGCAAGGATGAAGGAGACATGCTCCCGCACCGGAATCATCTCGCCAGCCGCAGCAAGTTCATCAACAATACTTTGCATCTTTGTGAGATAGGCAGAAGTAGACATCTGCAGCTTCTTTGTATTTGCCAGTTGAATTCGCAGGTTCGTGACCTTGGTCTGGCATTGCGAGGCGAACATCTCCTCAACTGCGTGCCAGACGCCGGCAGCAGTCTCGATGCGTTGGACATGAGGAAGGACCTCGGGTCCGATCGACTGAAGGAGATAGCCCAAAACGATCTGGTCGCGGGAGATCCACGAGTCGTAGGCTGGGTTCGGCGCAGTAGTCGGGGTTTGATCTTTGTCTTTGTCAGCAGGTTGCACCTCAATCTTCTCTGGCGGGGCGGCGTCGGTGCCATCAAGCAGGCCAAACAAGCGCGCGCCGCGGATCGGAGGGAGAACCTGGGCACGCCACCCTGTGTAATTTGCCCGCGTCAATTTGTCGGACGGAGGCTGGCCAAGGTTGATCGGCACCGCAGAAGAGGACGCCATGGCCTAGATTGGAAGGTGGCGGCGATGGGGAAAGAGGTTTCGGCGATCAGTTTTGTCGGCGGAAGAGCCGGCCTGATACCATGTAAAAACGTATGATCAGGTAGTATTTGGATCTACTCGGATGATCCGAGCCCTCATGATTCGTTTCCTTATATAGAAGATTACAGGGAGATTACAACGAGGTAAGGGAGAGAAACCCGGACTCTATGTTCCGTGTTTAAACATAACTGAACTCTATCTCTAACAGTGATGACTTCAGTATGTAGGTGGGAGATGGTAGGTTGCTTGGTTTCTTCCTAGCAGAACTGAATTCTTACTCACACCAGGGGCGAGTGGGAGTTGTGGCTGTGATTCGTGGCCAATGCTTCTCGTAACCATCGCCGTTTGCTTCTTTGAAGTATAACCCTTAGTGACTTGCTTGATTTGCAAGTTCAGCCATGGTAACTTACCAAAGGAAGTAGAAAATAACTTTATTCCTCTTTCTGCTCTGTTTTTTTATGCTGCAGAGCAATTCACAAAATAGTATACGTTATGTAGATGCAGAAGAAAGAAACGTATGTGTGTTTAGTTTTCATAAGTGCGGAGTGATGATACTCAGTTGTTGTACATTCATAGCATTCATGTGCACATTTATATCTCTGTTCTTTTAGAAGGATGATTTTTGTTGCTTCCCGCTTGAATGCGCAGGCTTACCTGCATATACAAGGAGTGGTTGATTTTTTAAATAAATCGCATATTGGGCTTACTGAGACTAGATGTTGAAAATTAGGTTATTGAAATTGTATATGATGGGGAAGTACAAGTGACTTACTTGGATACCATGCGACTATGGGATGATGACTTTGGCATGATGGTTGGAGAAGTAGACTTACATGGATCATTCTAACACCAGTGGGGGTAATTATCCCCGTAATACGAAGCCAATGCTTCTAGGATCTTGATGTATCATTTATTTTCAATAGCAAGTTTGCACTTAGCATTGCCATATCAGATTCTTATGCTTTAGCTATTTCAGAGCGGGCAGCACAGCATAGGAATCTATTTGGAATCAGCTAGTGAAGAGGAGATCAGACGTCAGGCAGACTTGGTAGGGAAAGAGATTGATGAAACTTTGAAAAGTCTGAGGTAAGGTGTGTTGTCTTTCCCAAACACTCCTCTGATCAGTTTATGTTACCTGTTTTTAAGTCCACGTACTAAGCACACACGGTTTTGCCTGCTTGTTTTTCTGAAGTTTGAACAGGGACAAGGTACTAACGCTTTGGCAGGAGATAGCTTGGAGTGCGAAGTTGTGGTTTGGTACTTTTGCTGCATTAGAGCTCGTGTTATATGCTGACTCCCGCCGCCGCGTACCTGAGAAGTAACTTGAGCGGTCATCATGCCCTATTCCCCCGTAATTGCGCAGTGGCGAAACTACCAGTTGTGTTTATGTCTAATCTGTCAGCGCTCATCTTGTGGCATATGTTATGTAAGACTCCGTTTGTCCATGTTTCTGTCAACTTTGACTGGGTTTAGTTGGCTCTTGTCCTGGAGGAACTACTCTATTAATCTAATTTGTTCGAAGGATTGTTGTACTCCGTATGCTAGTTGGTCGACTGTCATGGTCCTTTTCAGAGACAGAAGAAAATATAGGAATTTGTCCTGTTTGTAGTAGGCCGTAACATAACAAGCTTACCATTAGCGCACAACTTATGGTTACAAGATAAGTTAAAAAATAATCTTTAACCAGCAAAAGTGCGCTAGTGTGACACCTGGTGGGGTGAACAAGGTAGCAAGCTAGCCTGGGTGAATTGAAAGGCAACATGCTGCTCTTCCTGTTTTTTGAACGAGTGAGTTTGCTGATGACATGATCCTAAGTTCAAGTTCATCATGATGTTCCTCGCTCGTTCCTGATATGAAAGTGAGAGTGGAGTGAAATCAAGTTCTGAAGGTTAAAAAATAACAGGAAGAAGAGCAGCATTTGTTGCAGATAAGGGACTCAAGCTATCGCTGTAGATTGACCCCACGGGTTGTTCAAAACTGGACTCCTTTGTGCCGAAAGACAGAAAGTAACTCTCAAAAGAACCGTGCCTTTACCAGTGAACTACAGCTCTGGCTTGGCACGCCCCAACCAAACTAGAGAAAACATTTTCGTTCACCGAGATAGGTGGTGCCATGGCGCGACAACACAACCACATCCGCTGTTTGCTCAAAAGGTAAAAACCCAACCAGTCAACCACCTGATATTTCTTTGTACTTGATACACAACCAGCAGATCATATGTTTATTCCTCGCCAAAAAATGATCATACATTTTATTACCCATCCCAAATAAAATAAGAGATTTTTTTGCTCATCCAAGAGAAACCAAGAGAAAGTTACTTCCTCACGCTGTACTTGGCAGCTACTACTAGTCTACTACCAACAAGCCTGATCTAGTTGTCTCAATGCAACAGTTCTTTCCCAAAGAGCCCAGCAATGGCTCGTCCAGGGTCTTCTTGTTTCACCAAGGATTCTCCTACCAAAACCTACATCATCAACAAGAGAACATTATTCATCCAGGAAGTCGAATAATTAAAATATTTAGACGGGCAAAGAAAGTCATGGCTGCTTGATAGCTTCTAGCAAGTAGCATATATTTTTCCGGGCCAAAACTGATGTACATCCAGAGGGGAAAGTGCATTTTTTAAATCACAAGGTAAAGATTTTATCAATCCACGAGCAATCAGATGAACTTACAGCGGAGACGCCAGCATTCTGCACATAAGCAACATCATCTGGGTTGAACAGCCCTGATTCACCAACAACCTGAAAATACATAAAGATTGGGGAAACAAATCAGCAAAAATTTAATGACAAGCATCTGTGGTCATAGTATCAAATGGTCCTTGCGGATTCATGAAACTTGCAATCAAGTCCAACAAAGGAAGCAGCGACCGACTTTGAGGTGCGTGTAGCATTCAGCATCGTAACCTTGATAGAATTCCAGATAATATAAAGTTTATAACACCTAAAAGTTACTGTGTAGAGTTCGGTTGTGAAGCATAATTTCTCCCTGTTTACTCTTACTGTAAAAGATGCCTTTTCGAATACATTCAGACAGTTCTAATCAGACTACCAGTTTATGAGTTCAGTATGGTGTTTACGGGCTTTCATGGCTTATAAAGTTTTTCTAATAAGTTTGTTATTTACTGTCATGCCTTCCAACGAATAACACCAATGTTTTTCTAGACTAGAAAAAATCACACATTAGCATGGGAGATTACCAATATTCCCTTCTCCCTGATGGCATCGCCGTGCTTCTCCAGCAATGTCTTTGTGTTTGAAGTATCCACTATAAATGTTTCTGCATCATAAATAATTTTTGACATGATAAGAAAACGACTCAATCGCCATATAAGTAAAAATTGTTGGCCTGGACCAATGCGAATGCGATGAGTCAAAACTTGTAAAATAAGAACGCCATACTTAACAAGGTGAGTGCCAGAAAAATCTCATACCAAGGCTGCGGTTGTTGATGCCAATAAGCTGAACACCATCTATCTTCAGCACACGCTCCATCTCCCTTTCATCATGAACCTATAATCAAACAATAACTTAGTTTTGTGCAGACTATAGAGATCAAATCATATTCATGCAGTACCGCAATAAGGAGACAAAAAATGAAGCCTATGTCAAACCTCAATAAGAGCTGTCAGTCCCAACTCATTGCATATCTTGAGGAAGTATTTTAAGTCATGATCAGTTAACACAGCAGCAATTAGCAGAACTGCATCAGCACCAATCGAGCGGGCATAATAGATCTGCCATTCATCAATGACAAACTCTTTGCACAGAAGGGGGCACTGCATTTACAACAGATACAACGGTATGCTGAGAAAAATGGCAACTTGGACTAATCCTCTTCACATATAAAGAACATGTATATCCATCATTACCTTCACTTCTGCTTTGCGCACCTTCTGAAGATTTTCAAAACTTCCCTGTAGAATTAAATATGTTTAGCTTACCCACTAAATACAACATATACTATCCTCAGATACATATACAGTTTCAAACGACAAACCTGAAAGTACTTCTCATCAGTCAAGATGCTCAAGCACGCAGCTCCATGCTTTTCATAAGCTCGAGCAATTTCAACCTGCAACATTTATTCGTGCTAATTATTCAACTAATCTTTGAAATTACCAGAGCTCATGGCAGTTATGAAGGAGCCCAGAAACTCACAGGATCGAAGTTCTCCCTGAGTACGCCCCTACTAGGTGATGCCTTCTTGACCTCAGCAATCAACGCCGGCACCCCATTACGCTTGTAGGCCGCGGCCAAAGCGCCATAGAAGTCTCTTGTAGGAGGGGCCTTCCCTGCAGACTCAATCACCTCCTTTAGAGGATGCCTGGCAAGCCCCTGCAGAAGACATTAGCAGTTTAGCACCCATCATATAAATGGCGCCATACCCCCTAACATCATAAGAAACATGCACAAGCATGCGCCATTTGGTGCTTCACAGTCGAATTACACAGAATGTTGAATATTCTGCTGCCATCATGTAACTTAATTAGTCAAATTACATCATGTATCACGTGGACGTACGTATCCATACTTATACGAATTGCTTCTGCATCAGTACACGAGTTAATTTTTTTCCTAGCTAAGCACTAATGTGAAGCCAATCGAATCAATCCACATTAAGGCATCTGCCATGATCTTCAGAAGCACTAATGCACATTAAAAAAAAACTCTTATTTCATCATAGGTGCAGCTGAAGATCCTACGATTATTGAAGGTGATTTTTTCTAAGATTAACATTGAGGTTTGAAAGGAGACTGTGATTAGTAAATCACTGGGTTTAGAATACCAGGCACTATAAAAATCTGTGTTATGGCGTAGTAGTAGCGTATGGGTTCTTCACCAAATAAGGGTGCATATATATATATATATATATATATAATCAAGTCCTTGGAATCTGACAGTGGATATATATTTTTTGAGTCGCGTTGTGTTTGAATAATATTGCAACTGTACTTTTTTCTCGAGTTATTATGAAATGAATATCATTCTGTTTTTTGTTTCGAGGGGACAGCATTTTAGTTCAGTTAAATAAGACCAGATCCAAATATAAGACAAAGCAACAAAAAAATCAGAACCCAAGGTCGACCTTGTTGAGCCAATGCTTATATACAGTAAATCGTATAGCCGATAGCAGGCAGGTTGCATGTAGTATTGTAGTATACCTGTGCAACTTCGATCTCCTTGTCCCAGATGATCTTCTCGAGGATGTTCCGCGGCGCCCCCATCTCCTCCTCGACCTCCTTCATGGAGGCGGTGGGACGGCAGTGCCGGCGGATGCGGATCCCCTGTCTGGCCGCGGCGTCGTTGACCGCCTTGGCGTCCTCCAGCGCCGCCGCGTTCAGCATCTCGTCCCGCGCCAGCGCTCGAACGGTGCTCTGAAAAGGAGCGGCAGAGGGGGATCCTCTTAGTATAGAATTGAGAACTCAAACCGAACTCTGAATTCGTGTCCCAAGAAACCGGGATCAAACGGATCACAGCGGAGCAGAGCGGAGGAGCGGGGAGCGGGCCGCACCTTGGGGCCGGAGCGGAGAGGGCGGGGCCGGGCGGCTGCGGCGGGAGCGAGGGCGCGGACCCGCGACGGCAGAGGGGAGCGGGCGGCGGCGGCGGCCGGGGACAAGGGAGAGGCCCTGAGCTTTGGCGAGCTGAGGAGGGCTTCCATTTGCGCGCGAGGTGGCGTGGCGTAGTGGCGTGGCGGGGGTTGGTGGGGTGGGGGTTGGTCCGCGATGTGCGGGGGTGAGGTTCGTCGCAGGTGAGGTTTTATAGCACGGACGAACGGCGGGGACGGGACGGCGGCGGCGGGAGGAGTAGCGGGTCAGCAACGGTCGGACGCCGGTGGTGCTCTGATGGCGATGGCAAGGCTCAATCTTTGCCGGGGTAAAAGTAACCTGGAAAAGAAAAAAAAGGAAAAGAAGAGCAGCACGCCTATCACGTGCGCTCGTGTCGTGTCACATGCTCGATCCGCCACGGCCATCGTTCGCATAATCGCATCACACTGTCCTTCTACATGCAAGGCTAGAATTCTATTGCTCATCCGGTTCAAAATAATTGATTAAAAATGAATCTATTTTTTACACACTAAAATATCTACTGAACTTCTTTTGATTCGAATTAATTGATTTAACTTCATCTACATACGAAATGTATCTAGACATGTTTATTGGCTATATGAATCGGAGATAGTAGAGATACCTATTTCTGAGCAACTACTCAACATGAGGAAGTACTAAGATTTCTTAACGGGTTTTAGTTATCTCACAAAAGTTCAATTGCAGTTTTTTTTAAGTAATACGGTTATAATTTTAATAGATCGATGGATTTTCGCAAAAAAAGGTACTTTTGGACTAAACCCTACAAAATCTTCATCTCAATATCATAATTATCCATCCAATAGGTATGGGAAATATTACATAAATGACTTGTTGACTCTCTACCATTACCTAATTGTTACTCCCTCCAATCTCTCTTAATTGACTGAGATTTAGTACAAGGAGGGAGTACTTTCTAACCCATATTTATACTCGATGAAAATTGCATTTTGAGTGCTTATAATTCTTTTCATTTTATATGACATTGGTGTAATAAAGAATCATGTCGACGATGATTTTTAGTTTAATGTGAACTCTATGATTATAGACACATGTGCTTTTAAAAGTGTGCCTTGCACCATATTCGGTTAGACAAATACTAGCCTTGCACAGTTACAATTCTTTGTAGTTCTTTGGAACGGAGGGACAATCCACTGAAAAGAGGCTCCTTAAACCGTAGCCATGTCAGTACATCTTCCAAAATGCTGCTGGGAAGTTCAGAACTGTTAAACACTTCAGTGCCATGTTCTATATTACGCTGGAACAGCAAACACGTGACTGATGTCGGTTACACTACACTGAACGAGTTCCAAATCTAGACCACTAGAGCATAAAAGGACGAACAAGTCAGACACCAGTCATGAGCACGACATCAGGCATGAGCACCAACAGTGACTAGATTCATAATTTCGTCTTGTAGGCAAGACCTGTTCACATCCAAGCGAAGTCCATGCTGCCGAAAACACAAAAAACTTGGAGCCCTGAAGATGGAAATGCTGATCTGGCCATGGCTCTGTCGAATCTGTTCAAACAAGACGATGAATTAATATTCAGAAGATATAGAAGAATTTTCACATCAGGTCGTTACGGACTCGAGAGTTCACGAGCAAAACTGGAACATATTGTGGAGGCTACATGGTACGCAGTATTATCAGTTTACAAGCAAATGGAACAGATTTGGAGGCTAAGTACCTAGTGTTACAGGCAGAAGCAGAATAGAATTTTCCCCATTGACAATATCAGTATGAACTGAATTTGAAATATGTAACGGCGAACACTCATGTGTTACGCAGTATAATTTGTGATGCATTGTAATGCATAGTGAGACAAGTATGCAAACATAAACAAATGAGTCACTAACTTGTAGCCTAGGAAGCCTGAAGCTCAATGTCGACACCGCCTTCAGCCTGGAAACAGGTCAAGCCACGATGGGAGGTATCGTCCGAGATAACTCGGGTTCGTGTATCTGCACCATGTTTGACCTGCCCCCAGTTTGCAGAGACAGTGAGGAGGCTGAAGCGAGGGCAATCCTCGCGCTCTTGTTCTGTTGTTCTAAGCAAGACCTACAACAACCAGAAGCGTATCCAGGGGTGCCCATGGCACCCCCTCCAAAACTACAAATGCTCTTTCACCTATTAAAATTTGTATTAATCGTGGCTAAATGTAAAGGCTCACAGGGAAGTTTTTAAGCTTGCACCACCACCGATTTCATCCTAGATTCGCCACTGCCTACAACCTACAGACGTTGAAATTGATTGTGCTGCTGCTCACTGAATGTTGGTCATCAGAACATGTCAAGGTGATGTTTCATCTATCTACAGAGAGATTGATAACTTCAAAAGAAATGTGTTCCGCTTTTCAGTTTCCTTAGCTAAAAGAGATTGCAATAGTGATGACCATGAGGTAACTAAACTGGCTCCTGTAGCTGTTTAAAAAAAGTTGGCTCGTGTAGAGGAAATTGCAGGCTTGTGGCACCTGTTTGTCAGCCCAGGTCTATCTCTGTATTCATGGTGAATCCTAATGCTCATGTTTCATGTGAATTTTAACAGGGCTATGAATAATTGAATATAATCACTAGGGAAAGTGTTCATAGGTTGGCTTCGTGGAGGTTCAGACTGGTAGATCCAGGTCCCAAGAAGGTTATTTGTCTGTGAAATTCTGTTCAAAATGTGGTGTGCACTTTTTTTGCAAGATATTACACTCCAAATTTCTATTTCCGTTTCGACTTATGTCATAGGTTGGTTTTGCTCACTTGAATGGTATTGCCTTTTGCAATCCCTATTCTGTTTGCAGTAACAAATTTTACTTCCCCCTACTTCGATACAGAAATTATAATTTGTTCAATGGACTTGTGTAGGTCACCTCTCTGTGCCCATGCTTGCCGCTAGCTAGGGTAAGGACCACTAGGTGATGAAGGATTATGTTTTTGTGTTGATCGACGGCAAATTGAGGACCTCTATGAATGTGTGCCAAAAGTTAGAATGAGCTGCACATAGTGCAAGAGGCAATAAATTTAGAAGAGGCAAACAGACTTGTTTCTGTTAAAATTAGACATGTGCTGCAAATAGTGCAATGAGCTGCATCTTTACCTAGAGGCAATAAATTTAGACAAACGATTCATGCTGTAAGGTGTGCGTCAAGTGATGTCCCAGCACAGAAAATCACGCATTGCTGCCGGTGTTGCGTCAAGTGTTATCCGTTCTAGTTCTATCTAATCAAGTGGGAATAGCATCTCAGCCACAGCGTCTGCTCGCCCAAGCCTCCATTTTCGAGTGCCTGAGCCAAGATAATGAAGTTGCTGGGGTTGTCTAGGCCAAGCTAGAAATCTATCGTCCAGGACACTAACCAAACAGATGTCCCAGGGAAGCTCCTGGATAGGCACGACATGGCCAGGACACAAAGTAAACGGGCTCTGCTTGCCTGTGTGTGCTCTCTACTATCCTACAGAGATTAATGGCATGAATTGTAACCTACAGATTCATTTCGAAGCAACAACGAAGATAAAAAAATATATAGCTGTGAAGAACTGAAGATGACTAAAAGTCTAGAAGAAAAACTTCAGGCAGAGAAGGGGAACATATTCATGTAACAATTGTCAGCTCAGATAGTAAATATTTTTTTTAGATTCTCAGGGAGACATACTCCCCGGTTCCATTTATATTGCAATAAACGAAACCAATGTCCGAACACAAACTCACCCAAAAACTACCACAAACTGAAAAACTTAAAACCTACTGTTTTAAACCAACCAACCCACCAGGGCAAACTGAACTCGCTGCAGCCCAGCGCCAGCAAAAGCACCACCACCTCTACGACTCAACAGCACGAAGAGCAAGAACCAAAAGATAGTACATATTCAAGAGTTTACAATCAAAATGGAACAGATTATCTGGGGCTACAGAGTATACATAATTACAGACAGAAGTAGAGTAGCATCTGTCCAAATGGTAATATTAATCTCAACTGAATTTCAACATGTCACTGCAAATATTCACTATTATGTGTATAGCGGTGTAACTAGCAATGCATGGTCGAACACAAAGCCAAACAGAGGCAAAGCATAAATAAACGAGTCCTGGAAAACTTGGATCATGCAAAAGTGGTACCTTTCTGTTGCAGAACTTTTTATACAACCTAAGTAGTCTACAAACTTCTAAGTTTGGTATGTTTGAATAAGAAACTTAGAACTTACATCACAGAAGGAAAAACGAATCTGGGGTTCCCCACTACCATCCTACAGAGATTAATGCTTATATTTGGCATATATTGGGAGACTCGGAAAAAGGCAGGTGAACTGTTCAAACTATCTTATAGAACAAACAAAAAGAAAAACTGTGTGACCCACCTATGACTGACCTTATGAGGCTCATTCAAATTAAACAGCTTGTGCTCGAGCACAAGCTGTTCTTGCTATAAAGAGCACTGAATCTGGCTCTTATTTGTGACTAGCAATTACGCAGGTTTATTTCAAAACCATATCAATAATAAAATTATAGATGAGAAGGTGACTAAAAGTCAAAAATTAAACTTTCTTTTCTGTATCCTTATATTAATAAAGAAAAGCAGCCAAGATGAACCGTGCTTGGATGAAACGAATTTTAAACTGGATCCACACTAGTATTCCTTCTACACCTTGAATATGAAATATAGAAAATAGTTGTCGTGATATAGCATTTCCGTGATTTCATTAGGCCTAAAATAACAATGGAATCATAAGCGATGTGAAAGATCATTTTTATTGTCAGCTTCCCTCCAAATGGCGATTGGAGCAAACAAAACAAGAAATCATAATTATGTTCCTGAGCTTGATTACCCACAACCACAAGAAAAGAACCGGTGCTAAATCGTGCAAACAAGAATGAAAGATCATAATAATGAACTATTAAGCATTAGACAAGCTGTGTGCAAACTATGAAAGGAAGGACACAAAACTAGGATGCAATAGAAAACTTACCACTTCATATTGTCGGTGAAGACAGAGATGGCGGGAAGTTGGTATATATCCACGTCTTGGACATGGCAAACCCAGAAGATTTACCACAAACACTCTCACGCTGCAACGTCTTGACATCAACTGAAATACAATCCAAGTCCATATGCGGGGTTGAGCCTACGAACCGCATGGGTCCAAACTTTCCTAGGAGCAAGTACCTCCCGGTTGCAGTTTTGATATGATGCTGGCACCCAGCACCTAATGAGATTGTCTTCTCCAACTGCCACTGGCTAGAACCCTCAGCTTTGTTTCCCCTGGTGTAATAACAGAGATCAAATTTGCCAGCTAAAGTTTCATCAAGGATGCCGAACAGTCCAAGCCTGCCTTCCCCTGCCTCCACAATGGCTAGACCTAGCGCACACCATTTTCTGGGCGGGAGGTCGGACATGGAGAACTCCATCGTACGGGTGTCAAGCACGAGCAACTCTTTCTTCTGACTCATGGTTGACTCCCAGTAGAAGCAGCCATACGCGTAATGGCGCTCGTGATACTCAGGGTCGATCGGTGACGCCACGGTTGACTTGCCCTGGCCAAGGAGCAAATCCCTCCATTCCTTGGATGCACCAGCTTGCCACTGTCCAGTGATTGAAGAGAAGACCAAAGCGGCCAACCTAGTACTGAAATGTACCATCCATATCACACCAAATGCAGTATCTGCCTCTTCTTCAAAGGGAACGAGGAAAGGCTCGCACCAGGGCTTGTGTTCCATGGCCGTGTGCGCCACCGAAGCGACTAAGCCGTCAGGTACTGGGGGAAGCAGGACGTACCCCCGGTGCAAGGGGTCGCACACCGCAAGCTCCATGGAGACCTCGCGCTGCAGGCCCTCGCCGGGGCGGAGGAGGAGGACGCGTCCGTCGCGGATGTCCTGAACGGCCCAGCTGCCGTGGTTGGGGAAGAAGGAGAAGGAGAAGTCGGCAGCAGAGGCGAGCGCGCGGGCTGCCGGCGCGGAGGAGTGAGGCGGGAGGGCGTGGTGGAACCCGTCGCGGTCGAAAAAGGCGAGGAGGGGCGGGTCATGGACGCGGCGGAAGCGGCGGAGGAAGGATCCGTCGGTGTCGACGACGAGCCGGCGGAAGGTGACGCAGGCGGCGGAGGCGCGGGCGAGGTCTTCTGCGGCCGGCAGACGGAGGAAGATCTCCGCCAGGAGGTGGTCGGGGATCTCCGTCAGCGTCGTCGCCGCTTTCCTGCGACCGCTTCGGCGACGCGCGGTGGAGGTAGCCATTGGCGTGGAGCGGTCGAGAATGCGAGCTTGAAGCCCGGCGGCGGCGGCGGCGGCGGAAGAGCTCGCAGTTGGAGGAGTGGAGTGTGCTGCTGCCGGCTCGAGTGCTCCGTGCTGCCGAAATGGGCCTTGGATGGGTAAGAACGTGTAAAGGCCATCTTGGGGTCCAGAATAAAGTGTTCAAAATGCAGAGCTACAAAATTTCCAATTTGATTCATAATTATCCATCAAATGGCTCGACGAGATCCACCACTACAGGAAAGCGGCGACCATACGAATCTCCACCCTCATCAATGCCATTGACAAGATCGCCGCCGACGAAGTGGACGAGGAGACGGGTATACCTTATTTTTGTCCTGCACAACACCGCCATAGGCCATAGCCACCATAACGACGATGTTGGTTGACCAAACTCTAACTTTAGGGACTCTTCCACAACGCCGAGCGCAGGTCCGAGGTCTCCACCCCTCCCGCCGTCGGAGCGGCTAACAGAGCAGGCGGGAACCCGCCGATGCCCAGTTCTAGACGGCGAGAATGAGGCAGATGGCGCCGACTGCTTAGGGTTTTCACCCTAGTCGCCACCCATGTTTCCTTCACGGGGGACAGAATTGGCTCAGAATATAACGAGTTTTATGAGTTGGTCAATACATGTAGTCTATTCAATTCTAGTTGCTTATTCAAAAGAGTTTTGCTAGTTCCATCTTTAGCATTGTATTCAGGTTTTTGCAATGCAAGTTGGAACACAGCAGACAAAGGCACCGCTGCCCGTGTTCACTGGGCAGCTGCGTCAGCGCGCACAGGCACACACAGACCACTGATGGTTCGCAGGAAGCCAGTGCTACGCGCCACCGACCATGCAATGTCAACTCTGATGGCCGCAACAACATCCTCTGTGCAGCCATGTTCCACCCAAGAACATCAAGTACGGCAAGCTCATAATGCCCTCGGCGCAATGGCCGGCTTGCTCCTACCTGATCTCCGCTAAGACGGTGAGCATGTCCTGGCCGCGGCACCTCTGCCGCTTGCTCCTACCTGATATCCAGCGCCACGAACTTTGTCGGGCCTGCATTCTGGACTTGATATGGGTAGGCATGCATGTCGAACAACCAAGAGAATAATTGAGAAGAAAGGACACAAACCGTTCTTGATTAATTGGGACCATCAAGTTCAACATTGTTCATCGGCATGATAGGAAGAACATAGACATGACCACTGCCAAGTGAATCACTGTCAACTTCAATGTCACACTCAGGAAACATCCACATCGATATTAACCTAATTAACCGAAATAGAGACGACGGCATCTAGGTGAAGCAAGTGCCATCCTGTAGGCAAGGTGATCACTTCTCCGAGAACTCCACTCTACTGAAATCGCAGTCACTTTGAATTAAGAACGGTGATCTGATCACATCCCCATCGAACCTGAAGAAACAAAGACAAAAGTTCAGTCTCCAGAAAAGAATTTGTGGTCCAACCATTACAATATTCAAGAGTTCAAGAACTAAAAGTAACAAGGTACTTGGGCTAGATAAGCAATAGCAGAATAGCATTTATTCCACTGGTGATATTGATCTCAACTGGACTTGAAATATGCGGACTGCAAAGGCTTCCTTTTCCACATTTAGCATTGTATGTATTTTGCAATGCAGGTTGGAACACTTGGCCAAACAAAAATGCAAGTTGGAACACACAGACTGACAGAGGCATGCAAAGGAGAACATGTTTAAATGCCATTTTAACCTTTCTCGCCTCAACTCTAATCGGTAGCTCCAATAAAAAAATGAATCAAAGTGAATTAATTTGACATATAACATGAGCAAACTATGTTCATGCCCCTTTTATGTTCCTTCTTAATAGTTAACAGAAAAACGAGTCCTAGAAATATAGGTAGTACTAAATTGGTAGTTCCCTGTTGATGACTCCATATATTTCCTTTTAGGGAGAGTTCATATATTACCAAGTAGTACAAACTTCTATGTTAGGCCAGTTTCAAGATAAAGGAACTTCTAGCATCTTGAGTAGTGACTCTCATGCTGTTATTTTTACCCTACCAGTTAGTCAGGCTTATTCAAAATAAAATCATGAGAAAAAATTGGTATATGTGAAGATGACTAACAGAAAAGTTATCTGCCTCCTTATATTTATAAAATGAAAGTGGACAGGATGAGTCATGCTTGACTGTAATGATTGTTTTTCCTGAGGTACATACTCCAAAGGTAAATTTGAGTTATAGGTGTATTCATCCACCATTACCTTGACCATAAAACTACTAAAAAATAATTGATGTGACCTAGTATTATTTTTGTGATTTCATGGGGCCTACAATAATAGTGAATGCATGAGCTATGTGGAAGATTGTTTCTCTTGCATGACTTCAAACGGAAGTTCGAAAAAACAAGACAGCAGATCACAATTATGTTCCTAAGCTTGGTTAACTTTCCCACAAGCACAAGAAAATAACCAATACTACGCGTCAGAAAGTTTACCGCTTCATATTGTCGGTGAAGACAACAATGGTGTGAAGAATTTTTGGTCCAATTTGTACAATATTGAAGAACTTAAGAGCTACAAGCAAGGTTATATGTCTTATGTTTGGATAGATATAACATTACCCTAAAGTATTGCCAGAATAGCATTTGTTCCATAAGTGACATTGATCTCAACTGGAGCTAATAAATGCAGTGCAAAGTCACATTTTTTTGTGTCTGTGACCGTAATTTGCAATGCAAGTTGGATCACATAGACAGAAGGGCAACTTTCTCCTTCTCGGATGATTTTCGCGATTGTTCCATTATTATAAGTGCTTGCTTCTTCATCGACTGGAGTTGCTGTCGAAGTTCGTTCAAATCCTGTACCGGATTAGCGTTCGAAAAATCTTCGATGAAATTATCAGCGGAAGTTTTCCTCGAGAAGGAGGAAGCGGGCAAGGCATCCGAGGAACGAGGAGCCGCGGTGTAGTTGTCAAAAACCAGCTGGAAAGAAAGTCCCGACATCAATCATTTGGCAAAATAGCATTCCATTAATTCATTTGGATATTTACATGACCATTACAAGAGGTGATTCCTAGTGAACCAATGGCAGGCTATCGCAAAAGACCACTAAGGCGACAGCAACAAAAGAAGAAGAAAAAAGAAAAACAGGGACAAGATGGTCTACTTGACCTCCGGCTTCGCAGAACTGGGGGAAGGAGCTGGCTTGTATCCGAGGAAGGAGAGGATCTTCTTCGAGTGCGGTTTGGCAACCCTAATCAAGAATTGCCACCTCTCTGTCTTCATCTTCTTCACTTCACCAACCTTCGCCTAGTCGACGTTTTGCTGGCTTTCGGCAACCAAAACTATGGTGCCTTCAACGCCAATCTTCAAGTTCTCCTGCCGGAGGGTCAGCCCAAGATCTTCTTCGGGAATGAAGTGCTTGGTAAGAGCAGCGAAGGTGTCGGGTTGTTCCTTCTTCGGGAAGAAGTAGGGGAAAAGGCGCGAAAATGCCATCTTAGTATCAGAGATACTGTGGCGTGATACGTCCCACACGTATCTATAATTTCTTATGTTCCATGCCACATTATTGATGATATCTACATGTTTTATACACATTATATGTCGTATTTATGCATTTTCCGGCACTAACCTATTAACAAGATGCCGATGAGCCAGTTGTTGTTTTCTGCTGTTTTTGGTTTCAGAAATCCTACAAAGGAAATATTCTCGGAATTGGACGAAATCAACGCCCAGGGTCCTATTTTTCCACGAAGCTTCCAGAAGACCGAAAGGGAAACGAAGTGAGGCGGCGACACGCCAGGGCGGCGCGGCCCACCTCCTGGCCGCGCGGCCCTGTTGTGTGGGCCCCTCGCGTCGCCTCCTGACCTACCCTTCCGCCTACTTAAAGCCTTCATCGCGAAACCCCCAGTACCGAGAGCCACGATACGGAAAACCTTACTGAGACGCCGCCGCCGCCAATCCCATCTCGGGGGATTCTGGAGATCGCCTCCGGCACCCTGCCGGAGAGGGGAATCATCTCCCGGAGGACTCTTCACCGCCATGATCGCCTCCGGAGTGATGAGTGAGTAGTTCACCCCTGGACTATGGGTCCATAGCAGTAGCTAGATGGTTGTCTTCTCCTCATGTGCTTCATTGTTGGATCTTGTGAGCTGCCTAACATGATCAAGATCATCTATCTGTAATGCTATATGTTGTGTTTGTCGGGATCCGATGGATAGAGAATACTATGTTATGTTAATTATCAATCTAATACCTATGTGTTGTTTATGATCTTGCATGCTCTCCGTTATTAGTAGAGGCTCTGGCCAAGTTTTTGCTCTTAACTCCAAGAGGGAGTATTTATGCTCGATAGTGGGTTCATGCCTCCATTAAATCTGGGACAGTGACAGAAAGTTCTAAGGTTGTGGATGTGCTGTTGCCACTAGGGATAAAACATTGATGCTATGTCCAAGGATGTAGTTATTGATTACATTACGCACCATACTTAATGCAATTGACTGTTGTTTGCAACTTAATACCAGAAGGGGTTCGGATGATAACCTGAAGGTGGACTTTTTAGGCATAGATGCATGCTGGATAGCGGTCTATGTACTTTGTCGTAATGCCCAATTAAATCTCACAATACTTATCATATCATGTATGTGCATTGTCATGCCCTCTCTATTTGTCAATTGCCCGACTGTAATTTGTTCACCCAACATGCTATTTATCTTATGGGAGAGACACCTCTAGTGAACTGTGGACCCCGGTCCTATTCTTTTACATCGCATACAATCTACTGCAATTGTTCTTTACTATTTTCTGCAAACAATCATCTTCCACACAATACGGTTAATCCTTTGTTACAGCAAGCCGGTGAGATTGACAACCTCATCACATTACGTTGGGGCAAAGTACTTTGGTTGTGTTGTGCAGGTTCCACGTTGGCGCCGGAATCACTGGTGTTGCGCCGCACTACATCCCTCCGCCATCAACCTTCAACGTGCTTCTTGGCTCCTCCTGGTTCGATAAACCTTGGTTTCTTTCTGAGGGAAAACTTACTGCTGTGCACATCACACCTTCCTCTTGGGGTTCCCAACGGACGTGTGTTTCACGCGCATCAAGACTGTTTTCTGGCGCCGTTGCCGGGGAGACCAAGACACGCTGCAAGGGGAGTCTCCACAATCCAATCTCTTTACTTTGTTTTTTGTCTTGCTTTACTTTATTTACTACTTTGTTTGCTGCACTTAAACAAAACACAAAAAAATTAGTTGTTAGCTTTACTTTATTTGTTGTCTTGCTCTCTATATCAAAAACACAAAAAAAAATTAGTTACTTGCATTTACTTTATTTACCTTTTGTTTATTTCATCATGTTTCCCCCTAATTACACTCTAAAAGACATACCAGTAGGACGTGGGTCTATCATTGGAAGAGATAATATAGAAGATTTTTTCACTCATGTTAGTACTACTAAAGATTTTGAAGATAGATACTTGGTAGAACTTGCTCCTACTTATGAAATTGCTGCTGCTTCTTTAGTTCACATGTTGGAAACTAAATTTGTTAATCTTAATCCTATAATCCAACACATGTTTCTCACACTTGGTGATATGGAAGAAGGGGAAAAGAAAGATTTTGTTTTAGAAACCCTTCTTAAAGAATTTGGTGGTGTAGCAAGAGAGGCTAGAAAAGTCTTCATCAAATATAAGATGCTTGGTTCTTGCACCAACTTTGCTAGTACCCTTGAAAAGATGGACATTGATAGAATAAAGTACACTAATAATAATAATGATGTAGGGGATATTAAGACATCAATACCTTGCAAGCTCGCAGGAATGTTCGAGGCACTAGAAAAGAATTATGATTGGATTGTTCCTGAAAATTTGTTTAATGAGAATAGCAAGCCTAAGAGTAATGAAAAGGGAGCCTCTGAAACTTACATAGATAAGATAACATGCATTGTTGAGGCAACTCCCAACACCCAAGGTAATGTCGATGCTTCATCTCTTGATAATACTTGATACACACTTTCTGCGCCTAGCTGAAAGGCGTTAAAGAAAAGCGCTTATGGGAGACAACCCATGTTTTTACTACAGTACTTTGTTTTATATTTGAGTCTTGGAAGTTGTTTACTACTGTAGCAACCTCTCCTTATCATGTTTTTGTGCCAAGTAAAGTCTCTATGGTAAAGTTGATGCTAGATTTGGATTGCTGCGCAGAAACAGCATTGCTGTCTGTCACGAATTCGCGCAGAAGTCTCTGTAAAAAAATCAAGAAAATCTGCAAATTTACGTGTGTGATCCTCATATATGTACGCAACTTTCATTAGTTCTGAGTTTTTCCGTTTGAGCAAGTTAAGTGCCCCTTTCAGGTTCGTCTTTACGGACTGTTCTGTTTTTGACAGATTCTACCTTTTATTTTGCATTGCCTCTTTTGCTATGTTGGATGAATTTCTTTGATCCATTAATGTCCAGTAGCTTTGTGCAATGTCCAGAAGTATTAATAATGATTGTGTCACCTCTGAACATGTGAATTTTTTATTATGCACTAACCCTCTAATGAGTTTGCTTGAAGTTTGGTGTGAAGGAAGTTTTCAAGGGTCAAGAGAGGAGTATGATATACTAAGATCAAGAGGAGTGAAAGCTCTAAGCTTGGGGATCCCCCGGTGGTTCACCCCTGCATATTTTAAGAAGACTCAAGCGTCTAAGCTTGGGGATGCCCAAGGCATCCCCTTCTTCATCGACAACATCATCAGGTTCCTCCCCTGAAACTATATTTTTATTCAGTCACATCTTATGTACTTTGCTTGGAGCGTCTGTTTGTTTTCGTTTTTGTTTTTGTTTGAATAAAATGGATCCTAGCATTCATTGTGTGGGAGAGAGACACGTTCCGCTGTTGCATATGGACAAATATGTCCTTAGGCTTTACTCATAGTATTCATGGCGAAGGTTGAATCTTCTTCGTTAAATTGTTATATGGTTGGAATCGGGAAATGCTACATGTAGTAATTCTAAAATGTCTTGGATAATTTGATACTTGGCAATTGTTGTGCTCATGATTAAGCTCTTGCATCATATACTTTGCACCCATTAATGAAGAAATACATAGAGCTTGCTAAAATTTGGTTTGCATATTTGGTCTCTCTAAAGTCTAGATAATTTCTAGTATTGAGTTTTGAACAACAAGGAAGACGGTGTAGAGTCTTATAATGTTTACAATATGTCTTTTATGTGAGTTTTGCTGCACCGGTTCATCCTTGTGTTTGTTTCAAATAAACCTTGCTAGCCTAAACCTTGTATCGAGAGGGAATACTTCTCATGCATCCAAAATCCTTGAGCCAACCACTATGCCATTTGTGTCCACCATACCTACCTACTACATGGTATTTCTCCGCCATTCCAAAGTAAATTGCTTGAGTGCTACCTTTAAATTTCCATCATTCGCCTTGCAATATATAGCTCATGGGACAAAATAGCCTTAAAAACTATTGTGGTATTGAATATGTACTTATGCACTTTATCTCTTATTAAGTTGCTTGTTGTGCGATAACCATGTTCCTGGGGACGCCATCAACTACTCTTTGTTGAATATCATGTGAGTTGCTATGCATGTCCGTCTTGTCTGAAGTAAGGGAGATCTACCACTTAATGGTTAGAGCATGCATATTGTTAGAGAAGAACATTGGGCCGCTAACTAAAACCATGAATCATGGTGGTAGTTTCAGTTTTGGACATATATCCTCAATCTCATATGAGAACACTAATTGTTGCTACATGCTTATGCATTAAAGAGGAGTCCATTATCTGTTGTCCATGTTGTCCCGGTATGGATGTCTAAGTTGAGAATAATCAAAAGCGAGAAATCCAAAATGCGAGCTTTCTCCTTAGACCTTTGTACAGGCGGCATGGAGGTACCCCTTTGTGACACTTGGTTAAAACATGTGTATTGCGATGATCCCGGTAGTCCAAGCTAATTAGGACAAGGTGCAGGCACTATTAGTACACTATGCATGAGGCTTGCAACTTGTAAGATATAATTTACATGATACATATGCTTTATTACTACCGTTGACAAAATTGTTTCATGTTTTCAAAATAAAAGCTCTAGCACAAATATAGCAATCGATGCTTTCCTCTTTGAAGGACCTTTCTTTTACTTTTATGTTGAGTCAGTTCACCTATCTCTTTCCACCTCAAGAAGCAAACACTTATGTGAACTGTGCATTGATTCCTACATACTGGCATATTGCACTTGTTATATTACTTTACATTGACACTATCCATGAGATATACATGTTATAAGTTGAAAGCAACCGCTGAAACTTAATCTTCCTTTGTGTTGCTTCAATACCTTTACTTTGATTTATTGCTTTATGAGTTAACTCTTATGCAAGACTTATTGATGCTTGTCTTGAAGTACTATTCATGATAAGTCTTTGCTTTATGATTCATTTGTTTACTCATGTCATTACCATTGTTTTGATCGCTGCATTCATTACATATGCTTACAATAGTATGATCAAGGTTATGATGGCATGTCACTCCAGAAATTATCTTTGTTATCGTTTACCTGCTCGGGACGAGCAGGAACTAAGCTTGGGGATGCTTGATACGTCCCAAACGTATCTATAATTTCTTATGTTCCATGCCACATTATTGATGATATCTACATGTTTTATACACATTATATGTCGTATTTATGCATTTTCCGGCACTAACCTATTAATAAGATGCCGAAGAGCCAGTTGCTGTTTTCTGCTGTTTTTGGTTTCAGAAATCCTACAAAGGAAATATTCTCGGAATTGGACGAAATCAACGCCCAGGGTCCTATTTTTCCACGAAGCTTCCAGAAGACCGAAAGGGAAACGAAGTGAGGCGACGAGGCGGCGACACGCCAGGGCGGCGCGGCCCACCTCCTGGCCGCGCGGCCCTGTTGTGTGGGCCCCTCGCGTCGCCTCCTGACCTACCCTTCCGCCTACTTAAAGCCTTCGTCGCGAAACCCCCAGTACCGAGAGCCACGATACGGAAAACCTTACTGAGACGCCGCCGCCGCCAATCCCATCACAGGGGATTCTGGAGATCGCCTCCGGCACCCTGCCGGAGAGGGGAATCATCTCCCGGAGGACTCTTCACCGCCATGATCGCCTCCGGAGTGATGAGTGAGTAGTTCACCCCTGGACTATGGGTCCATAGCAGTAGCTAGATGGTTGTCTTCTCCTCATGTGCTTCATTGTTGGATCTTGTGAGCTGCCTAACATGATCAAGATCATCTATCTGTAATACTATATGTTGTGTTTGTCGGGATCCGATGGATAGAGAATACTATGTTATGTTAATTATCAATCTAATACCTATGTGTTGTTTATGATCTTGCATGCTCTCCGTTATTAGTAGAGGCTCTGGCCAAGTTTTTGCTCTTAACTCCAAGAGGGAGTATTTATGCTCGATAGTGGGTTCATGCCTCCATTAAATGCAGGACGATGTGAAAGTTCTAAGGTTGTGGATGTGCTGTTGCCACTAGGGATAAAACATTGATGCTATGTCCAAGGATGTAGTTATTGATTACATTACGCACCATACTTAATGCAATTGTCTGTTGTTTGCAACTTTATACCGGAAGGGGTTCGGATGATAACCTGAAGGTGGACTTTTTAGGCATAGATGCATGCTGGATAGCGGTCTATGTACTTTGTCGTAATGCCCAATTAAATCTCACAATACTTATCATATCATGTATGTGCATTGTCATGCCCTCTCTATTTGTCAATTGCCCGACTGTAATTTGTTCACCCAACATGCTATTTATCTTATGGGAGAGACACCTCTAGTGAATTGTGGACCCCGGTCCTATTCTTTTACATCGCATACAATCTACTGCAATTGTTCTTTACTATTTTCTGCAAACAATCATCTTCCACACAATACGGTTAATCCTTTGTTACAGCAAGCCGGTGAGATTGACAACCTCACTGTTACGTTGGGGCAAAGTACTTTGGTTGTGTTGTGCAGGTTCCACGTTGGCGCCGGAATCACTGGTGTTGCGCCGCACTACATCCCTCCGCCATCAACCTTCAACATGCTTCTTGGCTCCTCCTGGTTCGATAAACCTTGGTTTCTTTCTGAGGGAAAACTTACTGCTGTGCACATCACACCTTCCTCTTGGGGTTCCCAACGGACGTGTGTTTCACGCGCATCATGGCGCACCTCATCCCCATGAATCTCGAGGAGAGAAAGAGCGTCGAGAAGACGGTCATCTTCGGGTTTTTCAAGTTCAAAATCCTGGCTCATCTTCCCTGCTGAAACAAATTTCGGGTTATCAACAAGTATACGCAAAAGATAATGTTGGAGGCAACTCGATCACAGTTATTGGCGAACTTACTGACAAAACACCCATTTTGCGACTCCAAGCGGGCGATGATATCTCCCTCACGAGCGATTTGCTGAGCTGTGTTGTCGCTTAAGGCAGTTTCAGCTTCATGGAGTCTTTTTCGAAGACTCTCGACAGAGGCAGCGTCTAGTTCAGCCTTTTCGCGAGCTTTTTCGCTTTGCTCCAGCTTGAGGGCAAGGTCATCGGCACGCTTATTAGCTTTGGCGAGAGCCTCTAGCAAGAGAAAAGATGACAATGTCAAGACAAAATAGCAAGGGAAAATTTACTCGACGGGAAGACACAAGAGAGAGGAATACCTTTCAAATTATCAGCATAGTCACGGTACCCAATAAATTGAGTACCAAGACGAATAAATTCTTTCACCAGAGGCTGAAAAAAGAAAGTGGCTGAGAAGGTCAAAAAGACGAAGAGTTCGACAGTAGACAAAAGAGTGGTAAGGATTCTTACATCATCCATAGAAGGAGTCGCCGAACTCCCGGTCAAGAGGCTTGGTTCTTTGCCAAGCTCAAACCTTGCTCTCTTCGGCGAAGGGGCACGGGGGCTGCCGACAGGAGTCGGGTGTCCTATGTCCTGCTGAGGAGGCGAGGTTTCCTCCGTAGCAGGGCGAGTCTCGGGGAGAACTAAAGTCTGTTACGTGCTCGTGGGAGCAGTCACATTAACAGTGGGTTCTTCTTCTTCGTCGCCGCTGTGCACCAAAAATAGCATGAGAATACTCAAAAAAACAATATATCGAATGAAAAAGACGACAAAGTAACTTACGAGCTAACGAGAGCATCATTGTAAGGGTTGAAGGCCTCTTCCTCTTCGGGGGAAGTTTCTTCGGCAGGTGATTCGTGATGCGTGCAGATGACACACGTCCGTTGGGAACCCCAAGAGGAAGGTGTGATGCGTACAGCAGAAAGTTTTCCCTCAGTATGAAACCAAGGTTATCGAACCAGTAGGAGTCAAGGAACACGTGAAGGTTGTTGGTGGCGGAGTGTAGTGCGGCGCAACACTAGGGATTCCGGCGCCAACGTGGAACCTGCACAACACAATCAAAGTACTTTGCCCCAACGAAACAGTGAGGTTGTCAATCTCACCGGCTTGCTGTAAACAAAGGATTAACCGTATGGTGTGGAAAATGATGTTTGTTTGCGAAGAACAGTAAAGAACAAGTATTGCAGTAGATTGTATTTCAGATGTAAAAGAATGGACCGGGGTCCACAGTTCACTAGTGGTGTCTCTCCCATAAGATAAATAGCATGTTGGGTGAACAAATTACAGTTGCGCAATTGACAAATAGAGAGGGCATAAGAATGCACATACATATCACGATGACTACTATGAGATGTCATCAGGGCATTACGACAAAGTACATAGACCGCTATCCAGCATGCATCTATGCCTAAAAAGTCCACCTTCGGGTTAGCATCCGCACCCCTTCCAGTATTAAGTTGCAAATAACAGACAATTGCATTAAGTATGGTGTGTAATGTAATCAACACAAATATCCTTAGACAAAGCATTGATGTTTTATCCCTAGTGGCAACAGCACATCCACAACCTTAGAACTTTACATCCTTTGTCCCAGATTCAATGGAGGCATGAACCCACTATCGAGCATAAATACTCCCTCTTGGAGTTACAAGTATCAACTTGGCCAGAGCCTCTACTAGCAACGGAGAGCATGCAAGAACATAAACAACATATATGATAGATTGATAATCAACTTGACATAGTATTCCATATTCATCGGATCCCAACAAACACAACATGTAGCATTACAAATAGATGATCTTGATCATGATAGGCAGCTCACAAAATCTAACATGATAGCACAATGAGGAGAAGACAACCATCTAGCTACTGCTATGGACCCATAGTCCAGGGGTGAACTACTCACACATCAATCCGGAGGCGATCATGGTGATGAAGAGTCCTCCGGGAGATGATTCCCCTCTCCGGCAGGGTGCCGGAGGCGATCTCCTGAATCCCCCGAGATGGGATTGGCGGCGGCTGCGTCTCTGGAAGGTTTTCCGTATCGTGGCTCTCGGTCCAGGGGGTTTCGTGACGAAGGCTTTAAGTAGGTGGAAGGGTAGGGTTGGAGGCAGCGCGAGGGGCCCACACCATAGGGCGGCGCGGGCCCCCCTCTGGCCGCGCGGCCCTATGGTGGCGGCGCCTCGTCGCCCCAGTTCGTAACCCTTTCGGTCTTCTGGAAGTTTCGTGAAAAAATAAGACCCTGGGCGTTGATTTCGTCCAATTCCGAGAATATTTCCTTTGTAGGATTTCTGAAACCAAAAACAGCAGAAAACAACAACTGACTCTTCGGCATCTCGTCAATAGGTTAGTGCCGGAAAATGCATAATAATGACATAAAGTGTGTATAAAACATGTGAGTATCATCATAAAAGTAGCATGGAACATAAGAAATTATCGATACGTTTGAGACGTATCAAGCATCCCCAAGCTTAGTTCCTACTCGCCCTCGAGTAGGTAAACGATAACAAGGATAATTTCTGAAGTGACATGCTATCATAATCTTGATCAATACTATTGTAAAACATATGAGATGAATGCAGCGATTCGAAGCAATGGTAAAGATAATGATTAAACAACTGAATCATATAGCAAAGACTTTTCATGAATAGTACTTTCAAGACAAGCATCAATGAGACTTGCATAAGAGTTAACTCATAAAGCAATAAATTCTTAGTAGAAAGCTTTGAAGCAACACAAAGGAAGATATAAGTTTCAGCGGTTGCTTTCAACTTCAACATGTATATCTCATGGATAATTGTCAACATAAAGCAATATAACAAGTGCAATAGGTAAACATGTAACAATCAATGCACACAGTTGACAAGTGTTTGCTTCTAAGATAGAAAGAAGTAGGTAAACTGACTCAACATAAAGTAAAAGAATGGCCCTTCGCAGAGGGAAGCATGGATTACTATTTTTGTGCTAGAGCTTTTCGTTTTGAAAACATAGAAACAATTTTGTCAACGGTAGTAATAAATCATATGTGTTATGTATAGGACATCCTATAAGTTGCAAGCCTCATGCATAGATTACCAATAGTGCTCGCACCTTGTCCTAATTAGCTTGGATTAACATGGATTATCATTGCATAACATATGTTTCAACCAAGTGTCACAAAGGGGTACCTCTATGCCGCCTGTACAGAGGTCTAAGGAGAAAGTTCGCATTGGATTTCTCGCTTTTGATTATTCTCAACTTAGACATCCATATCGGGACAACATAGACAACAGATAATGGACTCCTCTTTTAATGCTTAAGCATTCAACAACAGATAATATTCTCATAAGAGATTGAGGATTTTGTGTCCAAACTGAAACTTCCACCATGATTCATGGCTTTAGTTAGCGGCCCAATGTTCTTCTCTAACAATATGCATACTCAAACCATTTGATCATGAAAATCACCCTTACTTCAGACAAGACGAACATGCATAGGAACTCACATGATATCCAACAAAGGTGTAAAAGTTGATGGTGTCCCCAGAAACATGGTTATCGCTCAACAAGCAACTTATAAGAAATAAGATACATAGCAACATATTCAATACCACAATAGTTTTTAAGGCTATTTTCCCATGAGCTATATATTGCGAAGACAAAGAATAGAATTTTAAAGGTAGCACTCAAGTAATGTACTTTGGAATGGCAGAGAAATAACATGTAGTAGGTAGGTATGGTGGACACAAATGGCATAGTTTTTGGCTCAAGAATTTGGATGCACGAGAAGTAATCCCTCTCAATACAAGGCTTAGGCTAGCAAGGTTGTTTGAAGCAAACTCAACTATGAACCGGTACAGCAAAACTTACATAAAAACATATTGCAAGTGTTATAAGACTCTACACTGTCTTCTTTGTTGTTCAAACACCTTAACCAGGAAATATCTAGACTTAGAGAGACCAATCATGCAAACCAAATTTTAACAAGCTCTATGTAGTTCTTCATTAATAGGTGCAAAGTACATGATGCAAGAGCTTAAACATGATCTATATGAGCACAACAATTGCCAAGTATCAAATTATTCAAGACATTATACCAATTACCACATGAAGCATTTTCCGTTTCCAACCATATAATAATGAACGAAGCAGTTTTCAACATTCGCCATGAACATTAAAAGTAGCACTAAGAACACATGTGTTCATATGCAACAGCGGAGCGTGTCTCTCTCCCATACAAAAAATACTAGGATCCGATTTTATTCAAACAAAAAACGAAAATAAAAGCAAACATACGCTCCAAGTAAAGTACATAAGATGTGACTGAATAAAAATATAGTTTCACTAGAGGTGACCTGATAAGTTGTCAATGAAGAAGGGGATGCCTTGGGCATCCCCAAGCTTAGATGCTTGAGTATTCTTGAAATATGCAGGGATGAACCACGGGGGCATCCCCAAGCTTAGACTTTTCACTCTTCTTGATCATATTGTATCATCCTCCTCTCTTGACCCTTGAAAACTTCCTCCACACCAAACTCGAAACAAACTCATTAGAGGGTTAGTGCATAATTGAAAATTCATATATTCAGAGGTGAAATAATCATTCTTAACACTTTTGGACATTGCACAAAGCTACTGAAAGTTAATGGAACAAAGAAATCCATCAAACATAGCAAAACAGGCAATGCGAAATAAAAGGCAGAACCTGTCAAAACTGAACAGTCCGTAAAGACGAATTTTTCTGGGGCACTTAACTTGCTCAGATGAAAAAGCTCAAGTTGAATGAAAGTTGCGTACATATCTGAGGATCACGCACGTAAATTGGCAGAATTTTATGAGTTACCTACAGACATGGCTGCTAAATTTCGTGACAGTAAGAAATATGTTTCTGCGCAGTAATCCAAATCTAGTATCAACATTACTATCAAAGACTTTACTTGGCACAACAATGCAATAAAATAAAGATAAGGAGAGGTTGCTACAGTACTAACAACTTCCAAGACTCAAATATAAAACAAAAGTGCAGAAGTAAAATAATGGGTTGTCTCCCATAAGCGCTTTTCTTTAACGCCTTTCAGCTAGGCGCAGAAAGTGTGAATCAAGTATTATCGAGAGATGAAGCAACAACATCATAATTTGTTCTAATAATAGAATCATAAGGTAACTTCATTCTCTTTCTAGGGAAGTGTTCCATACCTTTCTTGAGAGGAAATTGATACTTAATATTACCTTCCTTCATATCAATAGTAGCACCAACAGTTCGAAAAAAAGGTCTTCCCAATATAATGGGACAAGATGCATTGCATTCAATATCCAAGACAACAAAATCAACGGGGAAAAGGTTATTGTTAACCATAATGCGAACATTATCAATCCTCCCCAAAGATTTCTTTATAGCATTATCAGCAAGATTAACATCCAAGTAACAATTTTTCAATGGTGGCAAGTCAAGCATATCATAGATTTTCTTAGGCATAACAGAAATACTTGCACCAAGATCACATAAAGCATTACAATCAAAATCATTGACCTTCATCTTAATGATGGGCTCCCAACCATCTTCTAACTTCCTAGGAATAGAAGTTTCAAGTTTTAGTTTATCTTCTCTAGCTTTTATGAGAGCATTTGTAATATGTTTTGTGAAAGCCAAATTTATAGCACTAGCATTAGGACTTTTAGCAAGTTTTTGTAAGAACTTTATAACTTCAGAGATGTGACAATCATCAAAATCTAAACCATTATGATCTACAGCAATGGGATCATTGTCCCCAATATTTTGAAAAATTTCAGCAGTTTTATCACAAACAGTTTCAGCAGTTTTAGCAGCTTCAAGCAGTTTTATACGCTTTGCACTAGGAGTAGAAACATTGCAAACACCAATTATTTTATCATTGATAGTAGGAGGTTTAGCAACATGTGAAGCATCAACATTACTAGTGGTGGTAATAGTCCAAACTTTAGCTACATTATTCTCTTTAGCAAGTTTTTCGTTTTCTTCTCTTTCCCACCTAGCATGCAATTCAGCCATCAGTCTAATATTTTCATTAATTCGAACTTGTATGGCGTTTGTTGTAGCAAATGACTTAATATATTTATCTTCATTAGGCATAACTTTCAATTTTAAAAGATCAACATCAGCAGCAAGACTATCAACCTTAGAAGCAAGAATATCAATTTTACCAAGATTTTCCTCAACAGATTTGTTAAAAGCAGTTTGTGTACTAATAAATTCTTTAAGCATGGCTTCAAGACCAGAGGGTACACTCCTATTATTGTTTTAAGAATTACCATAAGAATTACCATAACCATTACCATTATTAGAAGGATATGGCCTATAGTCGTTACCAAAATTATTCCTATATGCATTGTTGTTGAAATTATTACTTTTAATGAAGTTCACATCAACATGCTCTTCTTGAGCAACCAATGAAGCTAAAGGAACATTATTAGGATCAACATTAGATCTACCATTCACAAGCATAGACATAATAGCATCAATTTTATCACTCAAGGAGGAGGTTTCTTCAACAGAATTTACCTTCTTACCTTGTGGAGCCCTTTCAGTGTGCCATTCAGAGTAGTTGATCATCATATCATCAAGAAGCTTTGTTGCCGCCCCCAAAGTGATGGACATAAAGGTACCTCCAGCAGCTGAATCCAATAGGTTCCGCGAAGAAAAATTTAATCCTGCATAGAAGGTTTGGATGATCATCCAAGTAGTTAGTCCATGGGTTGGGCAATTCTTTACCAAAGATTTTATTCTTTCCCATGCTTGGGCAACATGTTCATTATCCAATTGCTTAAAATTCATTATGCTACTTCTCAAAGATATAATTTTAGCAGGAGGATAATATCTACCAATGAAAGCATCTTTACATTTAGTCCATGAATCAATACTATTCTTAGGCAAAGATAGCAACCAATCTTTAGCTCTTCCTCTTAAGGAGAAAGGAAACAATTTCAATTTTATAATGTCACCATCTACATCCTTATACTTTTGCATTTCACAAAGTTCAACAAAATTATTAAGATGGGCAGTAGCATCATCAGAACTAACACCAGAAAATTGCTCTCGCATAACAAGATTTAGTAAAGCAGGTTTAATTTCAAAAAATTCTGCTGTAGTAGCAGGTGGAGCAATAGGTGTGCATAGGAAATCATTATTATTTATGCTAGTGAAGTCACACAACTTAGTGTTTTCAGGAGTATTCATTTTAACAGTAGTAAATAAAGCAAACTAAATAAAGTAAATGCAAGTAACTAATTTTTTTGTGTTTTTAATATAGAGAACGCAAACAAGACAGTAAATAAAGTAAAACTAGTAACTAATTTTTTTGTATTTTTGATATAGAGAACAAACAAAGCAGTAAATAAAGTAAAGTAAAGCAAGACAAAAACAAAGTAAAGAGATTGAATGTGGGAGACTCCCCTTGCAGCGTGTCTTGATCTCCCCGACAACGGCGCCAGAAAAAATCCTTGATGCGTGCAGATGACACACGTCCGTTGGGAACCCCAAGAGGAAGGTGTGATGCGTACAGCAGAAAGTTTTCCCTCAGTATGAAACCAAGGTTATCGAACCAGTAGGAGTCAAGGAACACATGAAGGTTGTTGGTGGCGGAGTGTAGTGCGGCGCAACACCAGGGATTCCGGCGCCAACGTGGAACCTGCACAACACAATCAAAGTACTTTGCCCCAACGAAACAGTGAGGTTGTCAATCTCACCGGCTTGCTGTAAACAAAGGATTAACCGTATGGTGTGGAAAATGATGTTTGTTTGCGAAGAACAGTAAAGAACAAGTATTGCAGTAGATTGTATTTCAGATGTAAAAGAATGGACCGGGGTCCACAGTTCACTAGTGGTGTCTCTCCCATAAGATAAATAGCATGTTGGGTGAAAAAATTACAGTTGGGCAATTGACAAATAGAGAGGGCATAAGAATGCACATACATATCACGATGACTACTATGAGATGTAATCAGGGCATTACGACAAAGTACATAGACCGCTATCCAGCATGCATCTATGCCTAAAAAGTCCACCTTCGGGTTAGCATCCGCACCCCTTCCAGTATTAAGTTGCAAATAACAGACAATTGCATTAAGTATGGTGCGTAATGTAATCAACACAAATATCCTTAGACAAAGCATTGATGTTTTATCCCTAGTGGCAACATCACATCCACAACCTTAGAACTTTCTGTCACTGTCCCAGATTCAATGGAGGCATGAACCCACTATCGAGCATAAATACTCCCTCTTGGAGTTACAAGTATCAACTTGGCCAGAGCCTCTACTAGCAACGGAGAGCATGCAAGAACATAAGCAACATATATGATAGATTGATAATCAACTTGACATAGTATTCCATATTCATCGGATCCCAACAAACACACCATGTAGCATTACAAATAGATGATCTTGATCATGATAGGCAGCTGATACGTCCAAAACGTATCTACTTTCCCGAACACTTTTGCTATTGTTTTGCCTCTAATTTGTGTATTTTGGATACAACTAACACGGACTAACGCTGTTTTCAGCAGAATTGCTCTGGTGTCTCGTTTTTGTGCAGAAATTCAACTTTCAGGAAAATCCTCGGAATTTATGTCGAAGGGCTTATTTTTCCAGAAGATTCACGGAGCCAGAAGGGCAGGCCTGGGGGAGGCCCAGGGCCCCCAGACACTAGGCCGGCGCGGCCTGGAGGGGGGGGCGCGCCGCCCTAGCGTGTGGCCCCCTCGGCCAGCCTCTGACTCCCCCCTCTGGACTACTTAAGGGTTTCGATCTAAAAACGCGAGACGAGAAGTCGAAGTCGCCAGAAACCATCCAGTACGCCGCCACCATCGCGAAACTCCGTCTCGGGACCAGAAACTCCGTTCTGGCACCTCGCCGGGACGGGGAATCGGAGGAGATCATCGCCATCATCACCACCGACGCCTCTCCATCGACCAACCATGTTTCCCCCATCCATGTGTGAGTAATTCCCCCGCTGTAGGCTGAAGGGGATGGTAGGGATTGGATGAGATTGGTCATGTAATAGCATAAGATTGTTAGGGCATAGTGCCTAGTATCCATAATTGGTACTTTTATGAGTGCCATGATCTCAGATCTGAACATGTTATCAATTCATGATGATATTCATTGCTTTATGATCTTTCCTGCAAATTGTATACACGTATTGTTGTCCGGAACCCGAGGCCCCAAAGTGACAGAAATTGGGACAACCGAAGGGGAAGGCGGTGATATGAGGATCACATGTGTTCACGGAGTGTTAATGCTTTGCTCCGGTGCTCTATTAAAAGGAGTACCTTAATTTCCAGTAGATTCCCTAGAGGCCTGATGTCTACGGGTGCTTCTATTCTTGTAGAAAGTGTTGGGCCTCCAAGAGCAGAGGTTTGTAGAACAGCAGCAAGTTTCCCTTAAGTGGATCACCCAAGGTTTATCGAACTCAGGGAGGAAGAGGTCAAAGATATCCCTCTCATGCAACCCTGCAACCACAAAGCAAGAAGTCTCTTGTGTCCCCAACACACCTAATAGGTGCACTAGTTCGGCGAAGAGATAGTGAAATACAAGTGGTATGAATGAATATGAGCAGTAGTAACGGCGCCAGAAAAGTGCTTGCTGGTGTGCAGTTGATGGTAGTAATATTGCAGGAAGTAAAGATGCAGTAAAACAGTAAACAAGAAGCGATAGCAGTATTTAGGAACAAGGCCTAGGGATCATACTTTCACTAGTGGACACTCTCAACATTGATCACATAACAGAATAAATAGATAGATGCTAGACTCTACACCCTCTTGTTGGATGATGAACACCACTAACTGTGTAGGATTACACGAACCCTCAATGCCGGAGTTAACAAGCTCCACAATATTCAATGTTCATATTTAAATAACCTTAGAGTGCATGAGAGATCAACATAACCAAACCAAGTACTAACATAGCATGCACACTGTCACCTTCACACTACGAAAGGAGGAATAGATCACATCAATACTATCATAGCAATAGTTAACTTCATAATCTACAAGAGATCACAATCATAGCCTACGCCAAGTACTACACGATGCACACACTGTCACCATTACACCGTGCAGGAGGAATAAACTACTTTAATAACATCACTAGAGTAGCACACAGATATATTGTGATACAAAACACATTGCAATCATAAAGAGATATAAATAAGCACTTCACTATGCCATTCATAACAGTGAATAAGTATTCTGTGAAATATAGCCTAAGAGACCCACACGGTGCACACACTGTCACCTTTACACACGTGGGACAAGGAGTCTCCGGAGATCACATAAGTAAAACCCACTTGACTAGCATAATGACATCTAGATTACAAGCATCATCATATGAATCTCAATCATGTAAGGCAGCTCATGAGATTATTGTATTGAAGCACATAGGAGAGAGATTAACCACATAGCTACCGGTACAGCCCCGAGCCTCGATGGAGAACTACTCCCTCCTCATGGGAGACAGCAGCGTTGATGAAGATGGCGGTGGTGTCGATGGAGAAGCCTTCCGGGGGCACTTCCCCGTCCCGGCGGCGTGCCGGAACAGAGACTCATGTCCCCCAGATCTTGGCTTCGCGATGGCGGCGGCTCTGGAAGGTTTCTCGTACCGTGGCTTTTCTGTCCCGTGTTTTAGGCCAGGGACCTTTATATAGGCGAAGAGGCGGAGTTGGAGGGTCGACGAGGCGGTGTCACAGTAGGACGGCGCGGCCCACACCCTGGCCGCGCGAGCCTGGTGTGTGGTGGGCCTGTGGCCCCCCTCTAGCGACTCTCGTGTGTTCTGGAAGCTTCATGCAATCCTAAGACTCTGGGCGTTGATTTCGTCCGATTCCGAGAATATTTCCTTACTAGGATTTCTGAAACCAAAAACAGCAGAAAACAGGAACTAGCACTTCGGCATCTCGTCAATAGGTTAGTTCCGGAAAACGCATAAATATGACATATAATGTGTATAAAACATGTAGATATCATCAATAATGTGGCATGGAACATAAGAAATTATCGATACGTCGGAGACGTATCAGCATCCCCAAGCTTAGTTCCTGCTCGTCCCGAGCAGGTAAACGATAACAAAGATAATTTCTGGAGTGACATGCCATCATAACCTTGATCATACTATTGTAAGCATATGTAATGAATGCAGCGATCAAAACAATGGTAATGACATGAGTAAACAAATGAATCATAAAGCAAAGACTTTTCATGAATAGTACTTTCAAGACAAGCATCAATAAGTCTTGCATAGGAGTTAACTCATAAAGCAATAAATCAAAGTAAAGGTATTGAAGCAACACAAAGGATGATTAAGTTTCAGCAATTGCTTTCAACTTGTAACATGTATATCTCATGGATAGTTGTCAACATAAAGCAATATAACAAGTGCAATAGGTAAACATGTAAGAATCAATGCACACAGTTGACACAAGTGTTTGCTTCTAAGATAGAAAGAAGTGGGTAAACTGACTCAACATAAAGTAAAAGAATGGCCCTTCGCAGAGGGAAGCAGGGATTAAATCATGTGCTAGAGCTTTTTAAGTTTTGAAATCATATAGAGAGTATAAAAGTAAAGTTTTGAGAGGTGTTTGTTGTTGTCAACGAATGGTAGTGGGCACTCTAACTACCTCATCAACCAGACTTTCAAGAGCGGCTCCCATGAAGGACGTTATCTCTACCAGCAAGGTAGATCATCCCTCTTCTCTTTTGTTTACACATGTATTTTAGTTTAGTTTTTATTTTTTTATTTTTTTAGATGATACTCCTCCCAACCTTTGCTTTCTCAAGCCATGGCTAACCGAATCCTCGGGTGCCTTCCAACAATCTCATACCATGGAGGAGTGTCTATTTGCAAAATTAAGTTGCTTACTGATGAATCAGAGCAAAACATGTGAAGAGAATTATTAATGCAAGTTAATTAATTGGGGCTGGGAACCCCATTGCCAGCTCTTTTTGCAAAATTATTGGATAAGCGGATGAAGCCACTAGTCCATTGTGAAAGTCTGTCAAAAGTAAATGACAAGATCGAAAGATAAAACACCACATACTTCCTCATGAGTTATAAAACATTGACACAAATAAGAGATAATAGCTTTTGAATTGTTTAAAGGTAGCACATGAAGTATTTGCTTGGAATGGCAGAGAAATACCATGTAGTAGGTAGGTATGGTGGACACAAATGGCATAGTTTTTGGCTCAAGGATTTGGATGCACGAGAAGAATTCCTCTCAATACAAGGCTAGGCTAGCAAGGTTGTTTGAAGCAAACTCAAGTATAAAACGGTGCAGCAAGACTCACATATGAAGATATTGTAAGCATTATAATACTTTACATCGTATTCCTTGTTGTTCAAACACCTTAACCAGAAAATATCTAGACTCTAGAGAACAATCGTGCAAACCAAATTTTAACAAGCTCTATGTATTTCTTCACTGATAGGTGCAGAGTATATGATGCAAGAGCTTAAACATGAGCACAACAATTGCCAAGTATCAAATTATTCAAGACATTTTACCAATTACTACATGTAGCATTTCCCGTTTCCAACCATATAACAATGAACGAAGTAGTTTCAACCTTCGCCATGAACATTAAAAGCTAAGAACACATGTGTTCATACGAACCAGCGTAGCGTGTCTCTCTCCCACACAAGCATTTATTCAAACAAAAATACAAACAAAAGCACACAGACACTCCAAGTAAAGTACATAAGATGTGACTGAATAAAAATATAGTTTCAAGAAAAGAAACCTGATAAGTTGTCGATGAAGAAGGGGATGCCTTGGGCATCCCCAAGCTTAGATGCTTGAGTCTTCTTGAAATATGCAGGGATGAACCACCGGGGCATCCCCAAGCTTAGACTCTTCACTCTTCTTGATCATAGTATATCATCCTCCTCTCTTGACCCTTCAAAACTTCCTCCACACCAAACTCGAAACAAACTCATTAGAGGGTTAGTGCATAATCAAAAATTCACATGTTCAGAGGTGACACAATCATTCTTAACACTTCTGGACATTGCCCAAAGCTACTGGAAGGTAATGGAACAATGAAATCCACCCAACACAGCGAAAGAAGCAATGTGAAATAAAAGGCAGAATCTGTCAAAACAGAACAGTCCGTAAAGACGAATTTTAAAGTGGCACCAGACTTGCTCAGATGAAAATGCTCAAATTGAATGAAAGTTGCGTACATATCTGAGGATCATGCACGTAAATTGGCATAATTTTCTGAGTTACCTACAGAGAATTCTGCCCAGATTCGTGACCGACAGAAATCTGTTTCTGCGCAGTAATCCAAATCTAGTATGAACCTTGCTATCAAAGACTTTACTTGGCACAACAATGCAATAAAATAAGATAAGGAGAGGTTGCTACAGTAGTAACAACTTCCAAGACTCAAATATAAAACAAGAGTTTCTGTAGTAAAATAAACACATGGGTTATCTCCCAAGAAGTTCTTTCTTTATAGCCATTAAGATGGGCTCAGCAATTTCAATGATGCACTCGCAAGAAATAGGAGTTGAAGCAAAAGAGAGCATCAAAAAGCAAATTCAAAACACATTTAAGTCTAACATGCTTCCTATGCATAGGAATCTTGTAAATAAACAAGTTCATGAAGAGCAAAGTAACAAGCATAGGAAGATAAAACCAGTGTAACTTCAAAAATTTCAGCATATAGAGAGGTGTTTTAGTAACATGAAAATTTCTACAACCATATTTTCCTCTCTCATAATAATTTTCAGAGGCATCATGAACAAACTCAACAATATAAGTATCACATAAAGCATTCTTATTCACATGCATAAAAGTATCATTACTCTCCACATAAGCATAATCAATTTTATTGGTAATAGTGGGAGCAAATTCAACAAAGTAGCTATCATTATTATTCTCATCATAAAATATAGGAGGCATATTGTAATCATAATCAAATTTATCCTCCATAACAGGCGGTACTAAAAGACTACTATCATCATCATAAATAGGAGGTAAAGTATCATCAAAGTAAATTTTCTCCTCAATGCTTGGGGGACTAAAAATATCATGCTCATCAAAGCCAGCTTCCCCAAGCTTAGAATTTTCCATATCATTAACAACAATGGTGTTCAAAGCGTTCATACTAATATGTTCCATATGTTTTTTAATTTTCGCATCAAACCATCCATGTCTTAAATCAGGAAATAGAATAAGAAGCTCATTGTTGTCCATTATGCCTAACTAGTGTAAACAAGAAACAAAAAGATGCAATTGTAGGATTTAAAGGAAATAGCTTCGAGCACACACACAATGGCGCCAGAAAAGTACTTTACCTGGGACCGGAGTATGAGTGCCTTTTACCTTTCCTCCCCGGCAACGGCGCCAGAAAAGTGCTTCGTTGCCGGGATCCGGTGTGTGTGTGCCGTTTACCTTTCCTCCCCGGCAACGGCGCCAGAAAAGTGCTTGATGTCTACGGGTGCTTATATTCTTGTAGACAGTGTTGGGCCTCCAAGAGCAGAGGTTTGTAGAACAGCAGCAAGTTTCCCTTAAGTGGATCACCCAAGGTTTATCGAACTCAGGGAGGAAGAGGTCAAAGATATCCCTCTCATGCAACCCTGCAACCACAAAGCAAGAAGTCTCTTGTGTCCCCAACACACCTAATAGGTGCACTAGTTCGGCGAAGAGATAGTGAAATACAAGTGGTATGAATGAATATGAGCAGTAGTAACGGCGCCAGAAAAGTGCTTCTGGCGTGATTGATGGTAGTAATATTGCAGGAAGTAAAGATGCGATAAAACAAGAAACAAGAAGCGATAGCGATTTAGGAACAAGGCCTAGGGATCATACTTTCACTAGTGGACACTCTCAACATTGATCACATAACAGAATAAATAGATAGATGCTAGACTCTACACCCTCTTGTTGGATGATGAACACCACTAACTGTGTAGGATTACACGAACCCTCAATGCCGGAGTTAACAAGCTCCACAATATTCAATGTTCATATTTAAATAACCTTAGAGTGCATGAGAGATCAACATAACCAAACCAAGTACTAACATAGCATGCACACTGTCACCTTCACACTACGAAAGGAGGAATAGATCACATCAATACTATCATAGCAATAGTTAACTTCATAATCTACAAGAGATCACAATCATAGCCTACGCCAAGTACTACACGATGCACACACTGTCACCATTACACCGTGCAGGAGGAATAAACTACTTTAATAACATCACTAGAGTAGCACACAGATATATTGTGATACAAAACACATTGCAATCATAAAGAGATATAAATAAGCACTTCACTATGCCATTCATAACAGTGAATAAGTATTCTGTGAAATATAGCCTAAGAGACCCACACGGTGCACACACTGTCACCTTTACACACGTGGGACAAGGAGTCTCCGGAGATCACATAAGTAAAACCCACTTGACTAGCATAATGACATCTAGATTACAAGCATCATCATATGAATCTCAATCATGTAAGGCAGCTCATGAGATTATTGTATTGAAGCACATAGGAGAGAGATTAACCACATAGCTACCGGTACAGCCCCGAGCCTCGATGGAGAACTACTCCCTCCTCATGGGAGACAGCAGCGTTGATGAAGATGGCGGTGGTGTCGATGGAGAAGCCTTCCGGGGGCACTTCCCCGTCCCGGCGGCGTGCCGGAACAGAGACTCCTGTCCCCCAGATCTTGGCTTCGCGATGGCGGTGGCTCTGGAAGGTTTCTCGTACCGTGGCTTTTCCGTCCCGTGTTTTAGGTCAGGGACCTTTATATAGGCGAAGAGGCGGAGTTGGAGGGTCGACGAGGCGGTGTCACAGTAGGGCGGTGCGGCCCACACCCTGGCCGCACCAGCCTGGTGTGTGGTGGGCCTGTGGCCCCCCTCTGGCGACTCTCGGGTGTTCTGGAAGCTTCATGCAATCCTAAGACTCTGGGCGTTGATTTCGTCCGATTCCGAGAATATTTCCTTACTAGGATTTCTGAAACCAAAAACAGCAGAAAACAGGAACTGGCACTTCGGCATCTCGTCAATAGGTTAGTTCCGGAAAACGCATAAATATGACATATAATGTGTATAAAACATGTAGATATCATCAATAATGTGGCATGGAACATAAGAAATTATCGATACGTCGGAGACGTATCAAGGCCCGGCTGCCACCGGCTGGTAGGACAAAAGATGTTGTGCAAGTTTCTCATTGCGAGCACGTACGACTATATATGGAACACATGCCTATTGATTGATTAGTACTTGGATACCGCTTTATTATTATCTGCAAATGCCAAATCTTGATTGTTACATGAGTTTCTCTCATCCATGCAACGCCCGTCATCCATCCCTGTGCCTACAGTATTTTAATCCTGCTGTTTACTATAATCACTACTGCTGTCTTTATTACTCTGCTGCTGTTATTTCACTACTCTTTGCTATAAAAGCTGTTACCTCTTGATAAACTCTTGCGAGCAAGTCTGTTTCCAGGTGCAGCTGAATTGACAACTCCGCTGTTAAGGCTTTCAAGTATTCTTTGTCTCCCCTTGTGTTGAATCAATAAATTGGGTTTTACTTCCCGCGAAGACTGTTGCGATCCCCTATACTTGTGGGTCATCAAGACTAATTTCTGGCGCCATTGCCGGGGAGCATAGCTTTATTTGGAAGTTCACTTGGATTGATATTGTTCGCTGCAAATTCTCCATCATGGGTAAACCTCGCGATACTAAAGTCGCCATATTACCATCCACTACAAGAAAAGGTACAACTCTGAGTACCTCTGCTGCTCTTGATTCACCATCTGTGATAGATAAACTTGTTTCACCACCACAAGCTTCACATGCTGGTACTTCTGCTAGATCTGAAAGTTCCTCTTATAATTTTGATGATGCTTCTGCTGTGCTTGATAATGATGGTTCATTAGGATCTTTTCTAGATGCTACAATTGCTAGGTCTAGACAAATTGAAAATACTGAAACTCCTAATGAAAATGCTGCTACACTCGTTAATTCACACGAGTGCATTGAATACTCTAGTGATGATCCTGATGAGGATTCTGTGGAACTTGATGATGATTTTATTGATAAATGCAATGCTACTAGTGATGCAAGAAAAATTAAAAAGTTGCTTGCACAACATACTGTTAGATATAAATTGTCTCCTGATCCTAAATTTGCCACATCTCCTATAAACATTAAGGATAAGGATTATGATTTTTCTCTTGATTTATCTCATATATCTATTGTTGAGAAAACACCTTTTTGTGGTACTGAAAAAGAAAGTGCTGTAGAACACATGATTGAGTTGTCTACTCTGAGTAGCTTGTTTTCTGATGATGTTAAGAAGCGTACTTATTTCGTTGCTAAAATTTTCCCTTTCTCATTAAAGGATGATGATAAAACTTGGTATAATAGTTTGCCACCTGATTCTATTAATAGTCTAAAAGAATTGCTTGATGTTTTCTTCCGGAAATACTTTCCTGCTAGTGCTCAACATATTGCTTTACAGAGAATTTATAATTTTGATCAGGAAGATGGAGAGAAATTGCCTGAGGCTTGGGCGAGATTTTGCTCTCTTATTAGAGCTCGGCCTGAACATGATTTGGAAAAGCATGATTTACTTGATATATTTTATAGTGGATTAACCATTGAGTCTAGGGCATACCTGGATAGTTGTGCTGGTTGTTGATGTCTACGGGTGCTTCTATTCTTGTAGACAGTGTTGGGCCTCCAAGAGTAGAGGTTTGTAGAACAGCATCAAGTTTCCCTTAAGTGGATCACCCGAGGTTTATCGAACTCAGGGAGGAAGAGGTCAAAGATATCCCTCTCAAGCAACCCTGCAATCACGATACAAGAAGTCTCTTGTGTCCCCAACACACCTAATACACTTGTCAGATGTATAGGTGCACTAGTTCGGCGAAGAGATAGTGAAATACAAGTAGTATGGATGAATATGAGCAGTAGTAACGGCGCCAGAAAAGTGCTGCTGGCGTGCAGTTGATGGGAGTAATATTGCAGGAAGTAAAGATGCAGTAAAACAGTAAACATGCGATGATTGCAGTATTTGGAAACAAGGCCTAGGGATCATACTTTCACTAGTGGACACTCTCAACATTGATCACATAATTAAATAAGTTCTCTTCCTTTGTGCTACATATACTCTTGTTTGATAATGAACACCATTCGTTGTGTAGGGCTACAAGAGCACCTCAATGCCGGAGTTAACAAGCTCCACAACATTCGGCATTCATATTTAAGTAACCTTTAGAGCATAATAGATCTTTGCAATTTAAACCGAGTACTAACATAGCATACACACTGTCACCTTTACACCATGAAGGGGGAATAAATCACATCAATACTATCATAGTAATAATTAACTCCATAACCTACAAGAGATTATGATCATAACCTATGCCAAGAACTACACGATGCACACACTGTCACCATTACACCGTGAAGGAGGAATAGACTACTTTAATAACATCACAAGAGTAGCACATAGACTAATAGTGATACAAAACTCATATGAATCTCAATCATGTAAGGCAGCTCATGAGATCATTGTATTGATGTACATAGGAGAGAGATTAACCACATAACTACCGGTACCGCCCTTAGCCTCGATGGAGAACTACTCCCTCCTCATGGGAGACAACAGCGGTGATGAACATGGCGGTGGTGTCGATGGAGATGCCTTCCGGGGGCACTTCCCCGTCCCGGCGGCATGCCGGAACTTGGCTTCGCGATGGCGGCGGCTCTGGAAGGTTTCTCGTGCCGTGGCTTTTTTCGTCTCGAAGATTTAGGTCAGGGAGCTTTAAATAGGCGAAGAGGCGGAGTCGGAAGGGGTACGGAGCCACCACACAATAGGGCGGCGCGGCCAGGGCCTGGGCCGCGCCGGCCACATGTGTGGGCCCCCCAGGGCTCCCCTCTGGCAGCTCTCGGGTGTTCTGGAAGCTTCGTGGAATTCTAAGATGCTGGGCGTTGATTTCGTCCAATTCCGAGAATATTTCCTTACTAGGATTTCTGAAACCAAAAACAGCAGAAAACAAGAACTGGCACTTCGGCATCTCGTCAATAGGTTAGTTCCGGAAAACGCATCAAAACGATATAAAGTGTGAACAAAACATGTAGGTATTGTCATAAAACTAGCATGGAACATAAGAAATTATAGATACGTTTGAGACGTATCAGTTGTGTTTTCAGGAAAAGAACTCCAGACGACGCTGAAGAATTATTGGCTAGAATAGGCCGGAATCATGATGATTGGTCTACACCTGAACCAACTCCGACACCAATATTGAAGAAGAGGGGTTTAATTAAATTAAATGATGAAGATATGAGGGAAGCCAAGAAGTCTCTTAAAGAGAAGGGTATTAAATCCGAAGATGTGAAGAATTTACCTCCCATAGAAGATTTATGTAAGATCACTCCCCCTTCATCCATGATTGAGGTACACTCTCTTGAACGCTTTATTAGGGAAGATATTCCGTATTCAAAACCTCCTGCTCAATGCTTAGATGAGTTTGATAATTATATTGTTAAGCAAGAAAATTTTAATATGAGAGTAGAGAATCATTTAATGGAAAACTCTCGAGCTATTAGTGAATTGCATGGTATTGTGGAGAGAACCTCCAATGATGTTAAGATGCTTGTTAAACACTTTCATATGGTTCAAACTCAAATTGATCAACTCACTAAAGTGCAAAATGACTTGTTAAAAAACAATTCTAAAGAAAAACATGCTTATGAAGTAACAACTAGAGGCGGTGTTTCTACCCAGGATCCTCTATATCCTGAAGGGCATCCCAAAAGAGTTGAACAAGATTCTCAACGAACTGAAACTAGTGCTCCATCTAAGAAAAAGAAAAAGAAACATAAAACTGTTGTAGGATCCTCTGAGCCTGTTAATGATCCTAATAGTATTTCTATTTCTGATGCTGAAACTGAAAGTGGTAATGAACATGATAAAGATAACGATAAGAATGATGCTTCTGATAAAGAAGAGGTTGAAGAAGAACCTGAAAAGCATGCTAAAAATAAAAAGTATACCAAAGAAGATTTTATTGCTAAGAAATATGGTAATGAAAGGGAACCTTGGGTTCAAAAGCAAATGCCTTTTCCTGCTAAGAAACTAAAATCAAAGGAAGAAGAACACTATAGTAAATTTTGTGATTGGATGAAACCTTTATTCCTGCAAATCCCTTTGACTGATGCTATTAAATTGCCTCCTTATTCAAAGTATATGAAAGATATTGTCACTAACAAAAGGAAAATTCCTAATGAGGAGATTTCCACTATGCTTGCTAATTACTCTTTCAATGGCAAGGTTCCAAAGAAGCTTGGCGACCCGGAGTATACTGACTATTCCTTGTTCTATTAAGAATAATTATGTTAGAACTGCTCTATGTGATTTGGGAGCGGGTGTTAGTGTTATGCCTTTTTCTCTTTATAAGAGACTTTATTTAGATAAGTTGATACCGACTGATATATCTTTGCAAATGGCTGATAAATCTACTGCTATTCCTGTTGGTATATGTGAGGATGTTCCTGTTCAAGTTACTCAAAACTGCTTAATATTAACGGATTTTGTTGTGTTGGAAATGCCTGAAGATGATAATATGTCTATTATTCTTGGGAGACCTTTTCTTAACACCGCAGGGGCTGTTATTGATTGCAATAAAGGAAAAGTCACTTTCAATGTCGATGATAAGGAGCATACCGTTTATTTTCCCAAGAGGATTGATAAAGTATGTGGAGTTAATACAATTTCTAATGTGAGAACTATCAAAGTGGAAGATATTGATTGTCCAATATATGAGTCTAAAGAAGAATATCAAACTCTTGTGATTGGATCCGTATCAATACAATACAAGGTAACATGATTAATTTGAGGTTTAATTCTTCTTATGTTATGTAAAATTTATTTGGTGGCAAGACTTGATCACCCTTGTTAACAAGTATATTTTATATGCATAGAAGAGCTAAACAACATTTCTTTGCTTCTCCACTTGCTTTACTTGTTGTAGCACTACTTATTTTGCAAGATGCTTTAGTTGTTTAGAGGTTTGAAAATCTTTTTCTGCCCTGTAATAATAATTTTAACACCCAAAAATGTGCATGGGCACCATGGGATTGATCTCCACTTAGGCCAAAAGCCTAAGCTTGGGGGGAGGTATACCGGCATCACTCATTCTTTGCATATTATAGTTGCTGGATACTTGTACATACTTGTTTAGCTTCTTGAAGTGGTTTTCTAATAAGAGGAAGATGATATTTGGGGAAGTGCTATTTGAAAACAGATTCTGGACTGATACCAAAAAAATTACTGTGAGTAGCCAGAACGTTATTGTGAGCTGCCAATTTTTGTGCCTGTTCCCCAGGTTGTTATCTAACTTTAATTAGTTGAACACTTTTCGATCTGGGCAGCGGAAGAATTTCTTAAAAATCGATTACTGAACTGCTGTCAAGTTTGGCAGATTTCTGCTGCTTTGTGTTTATGTGACTCTTCTAGTTTTCATTTTCTTATTTTTGCTTTGTTTCTTTCCTAAAACACAAAAAGACCAAAAATATTTCTGTTGTTTCTCTTTACCATTTGCTTATTTTGGTTTCTTGCTTTTATTTTGCTTCATTTGCTATCGTTGGTTTGCTATAAGAAAATCCAAAAAGATTTTGCTTTGTTTGCTTGTTTCCTTTTGTTCTTGTTTCCAAATTCGAAAACACCAAAAATATTTGCTGTTCTTCTTTGGTTTTGTAAAATTCATTTTGGTGTTCAATGGTCTTCGGTGGTTGGAGCTTGGTTTTCACTCCATATTATTCAAGCTACACAAGTGAAAAGGCAATAATGACGATCTACAACAATCCGATTGTGGTGAGGGGCTGGTATGAACTCTATTTGTTTTCATTTTTGTACATATACTCATCCATGTGAGCATGCTTAGTTGGTTCATGTGAGGTATATGTCATTTAAGAAAGTCTAGTAGTTCATGATCTCTCATGTTTAGCTCCAATTTATTAATATGAGTAGCATGTCATAAATATTTGCTTGCATTGCTTTATTCGTAGATAGATATGACATTGTGGTATCCTCCTCTGAATAATTCACTTGAATCAACTTGGCACATGCTCACGCATGCATATGACTGAACAAAAGTCAATTAAGCCTTGACGATTTACTTCACCTCAGAGTTCTTGTATCACTTTTAAGCCTCCGTTAATTTATTTTGTCGCAAGCATGATTATGACAGTTACTGCTCTCTTGATTGTCGCTTCCCAGTCTATTGCTAGCCTTTACTTGTACTGAGCGGGAACGCTGCTCGTGCTTCCAAACCCCTGAAAACCAAGTTATTCCAGAGTGTCCACCATAAATACCTATGCATGGCATTTCAAACCATTCCAAGTAAATTCTCATGTGCTACCTTTAAAACCTTCAAAATGCTTCTCAATTTGTGTTTATGTTTTATAGCTCATGAGGAAGTATGTGGTGTTTATCTTTCAATATTGTCATTTACTCCTGACAGACTTTCATAATGGACTAGTGGCACATCCGCTTATCCAATAATTTTGCAAAAAGAGCTGGCAGCGGGGTTCCCAGCCCCAATTAATTAACTTTCATCAATAATTCTCTTCACATGCTTTGCCCTGATTTATCAGTAAGCAACTTAATTTGCAAATAGACACTCCTCCATGGTATGAGAATGTTGGAAGGCACCCGAGGATTCGGTTAGCCATGGCTTGTGTACGCAAAGGTTGGGGGGAGTGTCATCCATAATGAAACTAAAATACATGTGTAAACAAAAGAGAAGAGGGATGATCTACCTTGCTGGTAGAGATAACGTCCTTCATGGGAGCCACTCTTGAAAGTCTGGTTGATGAGGTAGTTAGAGTACCCATTACCATTCGTTGACAACAACAAACACCTCTCAAAATAATTTTACTCCTGTTTTACAAATGAAAAGCTCTAGCACATGTTAATCCCTGCTTCCCTCTGCGAAGGGTCAATCTTTTACTTTTACATTGAGTCTCCATCCTTTCTTTGAGCATTTTCTTGAGAGCACAACTGTCATTCTTAGTATAATATGCTTGTCCCAAAATATGATTAGCTGTGGTATAACTTTGATGCTTTTATCTTTGATAGTCTCTACCTACAGTCTTCCCACAAACTTCAAAGGTGCTCGAGCATTTATGTTTTGCTGTACAAATACGGGCAAGCGAGATACCACTTTATCATATCCTTTTATGAACATTGCAATCCTGCTGATAGACATTATTCATGATGTTTATTGTTAATTTGTTGGTACCTTTTCCATGATTGACATATCTATTAGATGATTTTATTTGCATGTATCTCCTTATGAATTGCTGAAGTATTTGCCATATCATGAGAATATTTACATCATATGAACAAATGTGTTCGTGAAAGTTCTTTTTATCGCACTCAGTTGTTAACTGAATTGCTTGAGGACAAGCAATAAGCTAAGCTTGGGGGGAGCTGATACGTCCAAAACGTATCTACTTTCCCGAACACTTTTGCTATTGTTTTGCCTCTAATTTGTGTATTTTGGATACAACTAACACGGACTAACGCTGTTTTCAGCAGAATTGCTCTGGTGTCTCGTTTTTGTGCAGAAATTCAACTTTCAGGAAAATCCTCGGAATTTATGTCGAAGGGCTTATTTTTCCAGAAGATTCACGGAGCCAGAAGGGCAGGCCTGGGGGAGGCCCAGGGCCCCCAGACACTAGGCCGGCGCGGCCTGGAGGGGGGGCGCGCCGCCCTAGCGTGTGGCCCCCTCGGCCAGCCTCTGACGCCCCCCTCTGGACTACTTAAGGGTTTCGATCTAAAAACGCGAGACGAGAAGTCGAAGTCGCCAGAAACCATCCAGTACGCCGCCACCGTCGCGAAACTCCGTCTCGGGACCAGAAACTCCGTTCTGGCACCTCGCCGGGACGGGGAATTGGAGGAGATCATCGCCATCATCACCACCGACGCCTCTCCATCGACCAACCATGTTTCCCCCATCCATGTGTGAGTAATTCCCCCGCTGTAGGCTGAAGGGGATGGTAGGGATTGGATGAGATTGGTCATGTAATAGCATAAGATTGTTAGGGCATAGTGCCTAGTATCCGTAATTGGTATTTTTATGATATTGTTGCAACTTGTTATGCTTAATGCTTGTCACTAGGGCCCGAGTGCCATGATCTTAGATCTGAACATGTTATCAATTCATGATGATATTCATTGCTTTATGTTCTTACCTGCAAGTTGTATACACGTATTGTTGTCCGGAACCCGAGGCCCCAAAGTGACAGAAATTGGGACAACCGAAGGGGAAGGCGGTGATATGAGGATCACATGTGTTCACGGAGTGTTAATGCTTTGCTCCGGTGCTCTATCAAAAGGAGTACCTTAATTTCCAGTAGATTCCCTAGAGGCCCGGCTGCCACCGGCTGGTAGGACAAAAGATGTTGTGCAAGTTTCTCATTGCGAGCACGTACGACTATATATGGAACACATGCCTATTGATTGATTAGTACTTGGATACCGCTTTATTATTATCTGCAAATGCCAAATCTTGATTGTTACATGAGTTTCTCTCATCCATGCAACGCCCGTCATCCATCCCTGTGCCTACAGTATTTTAATCCTGCTGTTTACTATAATCACTACTGCTGTCTTTATTACTCTGCTGCTGTTATTTCACTACTACTACTGCTATAAAACTGTTACTACTGATAAACTCTTGCGAGCAAGTTTGTTTCCAGGTGCAGCTGAATTGACAACTCCGCTATTAAGGCTTTCAAGTATTCTTTGTCTCCCCTTGTGTTGAATCAATAAATTGGGTTTTACTTCCCGCGAAGACTGTTGCGATCCCCTATACTTGTGGGTCATCAGCAACTCACAAGATCTAACATGATAGCACAATGAGGAGAAGACAACCATCTAGCTACTGCTATGGACCCATAGTCCAGGGGTGAACTACTCACACATCAATCCGGAGGCGATCATGGTGATGAAGAGTCCCCCGGGAGATGATTCCCCTCTCCGGCAGGGTGCCGGAGGCGATCTCCTGAATCCCCCGAGATGGGATTGGCGGCGGCTGCGTCTCTGGAAGGTTTTCTGTATCGTGGCTCTCGGTCCAGGGGGTTTCGTGACGAAGGCTTTAAGTAGGCGGAAGGGTAGGGTTGGAGGCGGCGCAAGGGGCCCACACCATAGGGCGGCGCGGGCCCCCCTCTGGCCGCGCGGCCCTATGGTGGCGGCGCCTCGTCGCCCCACTTCGTAACCCTTTCGGTCTTCTGGAAGCTTCGTGGAAAAATAAGACCCTGGGCATTGATTTCGTCCAATTCCGAGAATATTTCCTCTGTAGGATTTCTGAAACCAAAAACAGCAGAAAACAAAGAATCGGCTCTTCGGCATCTCGTCAATAGGTTAGTGCCGGAAAATGCATAATAATGACATAAAGTGTGTATAAAACATGTGAGTATCATCATAAAAGTAGCATGGAACATAAGAAATTATAGATACGTTTGAGACGTATCAATTCACCGGCTTTGGAGGTGCCGGAGTCTTCGACATTTCCCCTCTTCCTTTTGTTCCTGGGGGAAGCAGCGGAAGGAAGAGAGTGTACTGACTCGGAAGCCTCAGATTCAGTTTCTCTTTCAGAGGAAGCCACGGATTTGTGAGATGTCGCGGTTTCACTCTCAGGGCGAGAAGTACCCTGTGCATCTTCGGCTACGATGGCTCGATCCTCGACCTCCCCACCTTCAGGTAAGGGGGGCAGACAAGAGGTGACTTGGTGGTTCTGCAAGAGGAAAAACAATAGCAAGGTATACTTAAGGACGGAAGCTGACAGCAAACTAGTAAGATAGCAGTCGAAATTTGAATCAGATTCGAGAAAAGCAAGTTAATCGGGATAAGAATAAAAAAACTTGAGAGGCAGGTTACTTACTTTGGGGAGAGCATGGGCACCACTGTATGGATCCACGCGGCAGGAAGTTGGCACCGAGTACTTTTTGTTTAACGACGAAACACGTCGAACAAGCTTCTTCAAATCCTTCACAGAGAGATCTTTGGATAGGCGGTCGATGTATTTCTCGCCAGCATACATCCACATAGGGTTTTTGCGAGCCTATAGAGGCTGCACCCTAATCCTAAGGAAGTAGGCGGTAATCTGGATACCCGACAATTCTTTGCCTCGGGTATTCTGCAACTCATGGATGCGCTTCATCAGTGCCTCTGTCGCCATTTTCTCTTCTTCGGTGACTTCTGCATCCCAGGATCGGCGGCGAAGGATTTTTGGGCTACCGTCAAAGGGGCGATGTTGTATTCTAGCGAGTCGGAGCACTCCTCGCGGACGTATAGCCATTTTTGCGCCACCCTTGGAGGGAGTCCGGGAATTTGACGTCAAAATACTCGACGTCAGGGCGGACACAGATAACAACACCACCTATGTTGTAGGCGATGTTGTGGGAGCCGTTGCGGCGAAGGCAGAAGATGCGTTTCCACAGGGCCCAATTTGGTTGGGTCTTGAGAAAGCATTCGCAGAGGGTGATAAAGATAGAAATATGAAGGGTGGAATTGGGAGTCAGCTGGTGCAGCTGCAACCCATACACAAAAAGTAATCCACGAAGAAATTCATGGATAGGGGCGGAGAGACCACAAATGAGATGGTCAACAAAGCTAACCCGATATTCGATGGGGGGCGTCGGGAAGCTTTCCTCGCTGGGGAAGATCAGCGCCTCCTTCTTCTTCATCAGGCCAAGTTTCTTCAGCATGTTCGTGTCTTGGTTTGTGATCTTGGATCTTTCCCACTCGGAAACTTCCAGATCTGGTGTCGCCATGCCTGCGTCGGGGGTGGTGTGCTTTGAGAGCTTCGTCCACGGCGTCATCAATGTTGGTACTGAAAGGATCGAGGATGAGGATGAGCGCGAGAGCTTGCTCGGTTGCAATGGAGGATTTTGGGCAGAGAGAGGATAGGAGCGCGGCGCAGCGAAGGGGATGCTATGAGGAAGACGATGGTTATTTATGGCGAGCTAACGAAACGCCGCGCCGTTGGATGGTGAACAAATGGATTCGATGCCCTACACGTGTACCCATGGGTAACACGGTCTTTTTACTGAGATAGAACTGAACAGACGCTACAACGCGCGTGCCAGAAAAAGCGGAGGACGTGTGTCCCCCACTTGCGTAACGTGTCAAGTATCGCAGAGTTTCGGGTCCACAGGTCAGTGACATGACATAATTCGTGTCTTCCCGATACAGAGGTCGTGGCTATCGTCAGCACTGATGTCACTTTTAAAGAAAAACTTCGAGTGCGGTGCTATGACAATTGGCGACAGAGAAGGATTAATGATAATTTCGGGAGCCTTTGATCAAATACAAGTTTTTGTTCAAATGTTCGGGGGCTACTTTTTAAAAGAGGTTTGGTAAAGGAGTTGATTTGGAAGGATAAGCATTAGTTTACAGTCGCCATCAAAAAACAACCTCATGAAAAGAGAACTTCGAGCAGTTTCATCAAGAGTAGATAAGGAAACTTCGGGCATCGCAATAAAGAAAAAGGCGAGAGCCTATGATCAAATACAAGCATTTGTTCATATGCTCGGGGGCTACTCTTATCAGAAGTATTGTTTATACTTCTGATAAGAGGTAAACGCGGATGATAAAATATAGAGTTGAGCATCAGTAAAGCAAGTTGAGCCTACAACCAAGTATAAATACTTGACTGTAGCCTCGGGGGCTACTCCCATCGGGAGCGCTGGTCGCGCACCCGATAAAGATGGGAGAATCCGAAGAAGTGACAATATAGCGACAAAGATGCTAAAAAAGGTGAGCCTACAACCAAGTACAAGCACTTGGCTGTAGCCTCGGGGGCTACTCCCATCGGGAACGCTGTTTGCGTGCCCGATGAAATTAAAGAAGGCATGCTGAGCATATTTCGAGTTATACAAATAACTCTTCACATACTCCCATCGGGAGGATAAGATAAAAATATACAAGTCATCCGTTGACTCGAATAAATGTGCTATTCCAGCAGCCGAAAAAAGCACTCGACAATATATTCTCAGAGCGCCTCAGTCGCGAATTAATCTCTGAATGCCGCAATACTTTGCGAAGGTAAGTCCCCGGGATCCGTCCTGTGCGGCGTGGCACCGCCTCTGACGGCGCTTTGCTACTTTTTCCGTATCAGCAGATAAGAAGAAAAATCCTAACGGACGCGTTAGGTACCCGATAAAGCATGACTGGAATTCGGCATCTGGTAAGACCTTAAGAGGCACATGTCGAATTACGCCAGTATCCCGAGATCATGTCCATGGACGCGATCTTGAAGTAGGTTTTGGCGGATTACCACAAGAGCAGTTAACTGGTACCTGATCCGTCATATGAACCAGCCCCAATTACCGTTATCCCTGTACAATATATGACTATTTTATTAAAGTTATGTGTTGACTCGAAGAAGTTATATGGTAATTGTAAAGATGGTGATTTTCCCTGATTCTTCGATTCAAGCAAAATCTCGGGGGCTACTGACATAGGCATCCCCAATGGACCTGCCAAAGATGGTACCCGGAGTTTTACTGAAGGCCCATGACCCAAAGTTTATGAAGCCCGAAAGCCCAGTCGTAAGATAGTTTTGGAAAAATAGAGTTGTATTAGGAATATTGATTTGTAACTATTACGGGACGAACTCAAAGAGTCTCCCAGACTTTGTAAATTGAACATCACGAAACCCTCGGCTCCGCCTCCTATATAAGGGGGAGTCGAGGGACAAAGATAGCATCGATTTCATTGTCAACACAAACCCTAATTTTCATAGCAGTCGAGATCTACTTGCCCTTTACTTTCCTGAAAATCCTAGTCTATAATCTGTAGGCATTGATAAGTCGATACCTTGTCACCAGGCAGGTGCACGTTCCCCAGCGGTGGCACGACGTTCAGCTCCGGTGCATGAGCCGCGCCACGTCGACGGGCAGCGGCACCCTGCTCGGTCGCGCCTCCTTCTTGGTGCCGCTGCCGGACGCCTCGAAGTCGTTCTTCTTCTTCCCATGGTGATGCAGCGTCGTGCAGTGGTGCGGATGGGGGCGGAGGTGTGGGAAATGGTAGGTACGATGCCGGTTGATTTTTAAAGGCCGGACGCGCACGGGACACGATGCCATTAATTACGGCGCAGAAGCCCAACCACCGCCGCCAGTCCTGCTGCCGAAGAGGAAGCGATGCCATTGATGGCGAAGGCTGCGGCGCAGACGCGGAAGCGAAAACTACTGAGGGACGGCTGCGGAAGCGATGAGATCAATACGGCTCGCTGCAAGGCGACCCGTTGGAAAAGCGAGCGGTAACTTGACGCGTCCGCAACGATGCATTCGAGACGCAAAATATGTGTCGCGTTTGCGTTTCCGCGGATGATCCGATTACTACGTGTTGAGCCGCTGAGTCTGGTCCTAGAAGAGCCATTTTTCGACCGCGTGAACGTAAACGGTTGCTTATCGTCTGTTTGTTTATCGTCTGTTTGCGTCGCTCTGGAAAAAAAAAAAAAGTAGCACGCCTATCACGTGCGCTGGTATCGTGAAGGCCCATTTCGGCAGTAGACAAAAGAAAGAAGGGAGAAAAAACACGAGTCCAGCCTCGAGCGGCACACAGCCGTCGCCTCCCCTTCTAGTCCAGTCTCGTCAAGGGTTCCCGGCGGCGAAATACGCCGCCCTCCGCCGCCCGGATCCTCCGGCGACCGGCCTACGAGATGGCCTCGGAGATTCCGGAGATCCCGGGCCACCTCCTGGCCGAGATATTCCTCCGCCTGCCGGCCCCAGAGGACCTCGCCCGCACCTCCGCCGCATGCGTCGCCTTCCGCCGCCTCGTCACCGACGGCCCCTTCCTGCGCCGCTTCCGCCGCCTCCACGCCCCACCCCTCCTCGCCTTCCTCGACCTCGAGGGCTTCCACCCCGCGCTCCCGCCCCACCCCTCCGCGCCCGCCGCCGCCGCGCTCGCCGCCGCCGGCGCCGACTTCGCCTTCTCCTTCCTGCCGCCCCACTGCTCCTGGATCATCCAGGAAATCCGCGACGGCCGCGTCCTCCTCGCCCGCGACCACGGCGGAGAAGAGCGCCCCCCGGTCTTCCGCGAGCTCGTGGTGTGCGACCCCTTGCACCGCCGGTACGTCACGCTGCCCCCGCTCCCATCCACCCTAGCCGCCTCGGTACTGTTTCAACCGGCACCCGTGGCGCGCATGCCCTGGTGCGAGCCCTGCCTCGCGCCCCTCGGCGACGACGACGACACAGCATTCACAGTCATCTGCGTGGTGCACTGCGAAACCAAGCTGGCCACCTTCGTCTTCTCCTCGAGCACGGGGCAGTGGCTCCCCTCGGCGAGCAAGGGCTGGAGCGAGCTGTTCCGCGGCAGGGTCGAGTCGGCCGCGGACGCGTCGGTGCGGGAGCCTACTTCATCCAATTCCCCGCTGGACCCGACGTTCCTCAGACGCCACTACGCGTACGGCTGCTTCTACTGGGAGTCCACCATGGCCAAAAGGAAAGACCTGCTGGTCCTCGACACCCGGACGATGGAGTTCTCGATCACCGACCTGCCATCCAAGGGGTGGGGCACGCTTGGAGTGGCCATTCTGGAGGCAGGGGAAGGCGAGCTCGGGTTGTTCGGCATACGCGACCAACCGGCAGGCGGCAAACCTGATCTCTGCTACACCGTTAGAGAAAACAAGGGCGGTCAGTGGCAGATGGTGAGGACGATCGCGCTGGGTTCTGGGTGTCTGCACTATATCAAGGCTTCGACGGAGAGGTACTTTCTCCTTGTAAGCGCCGATGCCCCGCGGTGGCTAGGCTCGTCTTTCAAGATGCCAGACTTGGAATACTTCTCCATGGATGTCAAGGAATTGCAGCTTCAGAGGGTTTCTGTGAAACCTTTCGGGGCTGCCTTGTCCAGGACGCGCATATATACCAACTTCCCGCCGTCGCTGCTGTCTTCACCGACAATATGAAATGGTAAAGTTTTCTACTGCATCCTAGCTATGTCCTGCATGCCTTTCATAGTTATCACACAACTTTATGTCTAATGATTCATAGTTCATTATTGCAATTGACCGTTCTTGTTTACACAATTACCTAGCAGTTATTTTTCTTGTGGCTGTGGGAAAGCTGATCAAGCTGAGGAGCATAATTGTGATTCTTTCTCTTGTTTGGTCTAAATGTTCTTTTAAGAGGACCCGGCACAAGAGAGAAAATCTTTCACGTAGCTCATGGATCCACTATTATTCTAGGACTCTTGAGATCACAAAAATACTAGGCCACGATATTTTCGAAGAATAGTTTTATGGTTGGGGTAAAGGAGAAGCAATGCAATTTTTAGTTCCAGTTGTTTACCTTTGGAGTGTTTCACCTCAGCACAATTCATAACAATCAAACTCATCCATTTCAGTTTCTTTTTATAAATACAAGGATGCAGAGAATTTTTCTTCTGATCATCTTCAGCTCTGCACATTGCTCGTGGGTTACCTACTGCATCTGTAGGTTGCCTCCTGTTGCTAGGCGTCCACGGCCCTCGAAACAGGTTATTAACTGCACAACTAGATGAATTAACTAAACAGCCACAAGAGGAATGAAATAACATTGTCTTCAGTACATGTAGTATAGCACTATGTGTCAGGGAGGATATGCAGTAAATGCCATTTTTCGTATCAAAATTAAATTATTGCTCTCCCGCACGAGTGAAACATATTTTTAACTTAAAATGGTAAAAGTGCCAGAGCTCTTAGGACGTGTGAAGCATGTTTAGATAACATTAAATTCTTGGTCATGTATGCAACGAAAGGCTCACAGCCAATGCCACTTTTAGTTAGTACTTACACTGCCATTTCAAAAATATTTGGTAAAGTAACATCAGTAGTACAATAATTTGTATGCATGTAATAAATCTGCCTAGTAGCTCTTTCGCAAATAACAACCTTATTCACTGCTCTTAATAGCAAGAGTAGCGTGCTCACAAGCTGTTTGATTTGAATCAGCCTCATAAGATCAGTTACAGGTTGATACCCTAATAGATTTCCCTTCATGACTTAAGTTAGATTTTATTCTGTGAAACACACCTAAGCTAGAAGTTTGTTATACTACTATGTAATATACAAAGTTCTGCAACACTAGATTACCAATTTAGCATGATTTGAAGATTTCCAGATTTTGTTTCCTTTTATGTACATGCCTCTCTCTGCCTGTGTTCCAACTTGCATTGCAAATTACAGTGCTAGACACATAAAAGTATTACTTTGCAGTCACATATTTCAATTCCAGTTGAGATCAACATCACATATTGGCTAATGCTATTCTTGTAATGCTTGTGATACTGTTATATCTAGCACAACACAAAACCTATATAACACATTCCTTTTAGCTCGTAACCCCTTGAATATGTAATCCTATACATTAAATTTTACCCATTTTTCCCATCATTATTGTTGTCTTCACCAATAATATGAAGCTGTAGACTTTCTAATGTGCGTCCTTCATTCTAGTTATGTCCTTCCCTTCAATTTATCATACAGCTTGTCTAAATTTTTGATAGTTCATTATTGCACTGGTCATTCTTGTTTACATGATTTAGTATCAGTTATTTTTCTTGTACTCATGGAAAATTAATCAATCTCAGGAACATAGTTGTGGCATGTTCTCTTATTTGTTCCAATTCACATTTTAAGAGTCATATAAGAGAGATGACCTTTCACATAGCTCATGTATCCACTACTATTGTAGGTTTCATGTAATCATAAAAATACTAGGTGACAGTAATTGTTGTAAAGGAATAGTTCTATGGTCAATGTAATGGAGAATGAAAGCAAGTATAAATCCAATTTACCTTTGGAGTGTTTTAGGATAGTTTGAACATTTCACCTGCCTCTTTTCTTGGTCTGCCAATGCGTGTCATTAATCTCTGTAGGGTGATAGAGGGCATGCAACAGACACTTGTCTATCCTTGATGGTTCATTCTTACTTGGATGATTTTGTATCAGTTATTTTTTCTTGTGCTTGTGGGAAAGTTGGTCAAGCTTTGGAAGATAGTTGTGGTTCGTTGTCTTGTTTGTTCCAACTCCTGTTTTAAGAGTCATACAAGCGAAAACATCTTTCACATAGCTCATGCATCCACTGCTATTGTAGGTTTCATGTAATCATAAAAATACCGGGTCACAATAATTGTTGTCATGGAATAGTTCTATGGTCAAGGTAATGGAGAATGAATGCAATTATAAATCCAGTTTACCTTTGGAGTGTTTTACCTCAGGAAAAGAAAATCATTACAGTCAAGCATGACTCATGTCCAATTTTACTTTACAAATATAAGGAGGGATAGAAGTTTTCTTTTGGTCATTTTTAAGTATATCGGTTTTTCCCCTCATGATGGTTTTGAAACAAATCTGCGTAACTGGTATGGTCACACCTAACAGCATGAGTGAGTCACTGCTCTATATAGAAAAATCTATGATTTGTTGATTGTGACTAACCAAGAGTCCAAGAACCCTCTTATGTATTTCCTGTAAGTTAGAAGTGTTTTTCTTTGGAACTCCCTTCTGATGTATCTCCTTCCGTAACCGAAGATAGAAGTGTTTTTTCTTTCCGATGCATCTCTGTAAGTCAGAAGCTTTTTTCTTTGAAGATAAACTAAGATAGAAGTTTGTTAATAGTGCTTGGTAATATATGAAGTCTCCCTAAAAATGGAAATGCAGGAAACTAGCAATTTAGCACTACCTAATATTTCCAGGACTCATTTCTTTTTGTTTATTGCTTTGCATGCCCCTGTCTGCTGTGTTCCAACTTGCATTGCAAAATAAAGTGCTAAACATGGAAAAGCAAGTCTTTGCAGACACATATTTAAAAATCCAGTCGGGATCAGTATCACCAGTGGAACAAATGCTAGTCTGCTAGTGTTTATCTAGCCCAATATAAGACCTCTATAGCGTGTTCCTTGTGAACTCTTGAATCTTTGTAGAAATTATTCCCATAATTCTTTTTGTTGTCTGAATTTCTGTATTGTTTCTTCAGGTTCGACGGAGCCGTGATCTGAACAGCATTGTCAACTCAAAGCAACTCTTGGTTTTGGGAGCGTGGAGTTCTCTCAGAACTGATCACCTCGCCTGCAAAACGACCCAATCTACACTGCTCCACTGGACGGTGGTCGTGTCTATGGTTTTGGTCAATTAGTGTGACAGCGTTGTGGATGTTCCTTGCCTAAGAGTCTGCAAACTTAACTGCATGCTTCAGGTGGCAGTGCTCATGTCTATGTCGTTCTTCCTATCATGCCTAAGAGTGTGACATGAAGTTAACTGTCCCTGTCTATCGAGGATACATTGTGTGATTTGTTCTCTACCCTGCATGTCTACACAGATCACATCCAGGATGCAGGCCAGACCATGATCGTGTGGAGGATGCAATTGTGGTTGTCAGAGCTGGGCGTTGCATTGGCAGCGGCGCCTCTCATAGGTAGAGCGATTGCTGCATAGTGTGAAGCTTGCCAGCGGTAGCAATGGCGTGGTAGTGCCAATGTGTCGGGGAGGTCTTCTCTGCCGTCTCGAACTCTTGATGTCCTAGACGAGCGTGAGGCGCACACCGTGCCTCCGGTAGATCCTGCGCTCTTCTCTCCTTGCTCGTGATTTGCAGATTGGCCAACAATCTAGGTTTCTGCTCTCTCCCACCTCGGCATAACAGTACAACACACCGAACACCTGGTGTGTAACAGCTCGTTCTTCCCTTCAGGAAGCAGCTAGAGCCTAGAGGCGTACTTACCGGGTCGACGGCGACGGCCACTCCGCAAGCCGGTACCTCAACCGGGTTGACGGCGACGGCCACACTCTGCAAGCCGGTAGCTGTAGTCCTGAAAAAAAAATCTCCACCGGCGGCCCCATAGCGTTTTGGAGGTCGGTATCGAAAATTGGCTCGCACCGGTGCGCCCAGAAAGCGCTGGCGCTTTTTTCATGCCGGCCCTTTCGCGAAGAGCGCGAATTGGGCGCACCGGCGCCTCGCGGCACGACGGTTTTCACGGGTGGGGACACCTTGTCAGCGAGAGGTCGCCACGGTTCGCATCGAAAGCGATGCAGGAAGGTTGGTCGTCAGCATTTAATGGTCTCCCATGCGGAAACTGAGGCGGCGACTGGCCACGCGGCATCCACCCGCCTTCCCCACGCGCCTACGCCGCCGTAAATGTGGGTAGTTGGCGACGCTATCCGCCGTATTAGTACGTACGTCGCCCGCCGCCGCGACGCTATTCTCTCATCTCCTCTCTCGTCTCCACCACCGCCGCCGCGCCATCCTCTTCTCTCCACCTCAAAAATGCTGTGCCGTCTCCGCACGACGTACTCAATGCTTGGCCTCAACGGTCGCGCGCTACATGCAACGCCTCAACCACCACCGCAGCCGGAGTCGCAGCCCGACGCCGCAGTCAACCCACGGTTCGTGGTGTGGGACGAGGCCTACGTCACAGACGCAGAAGCCGAGGCGGTGGAGGAGGCGGCGCAGTGGGGCGAGCAGCCGCAGGCCCCCACCGACCCGGAGCAGGCGGTGATCCTGGCGTCGTTGAACGCGCAACGCTTCCGGAGGTTGAAAGAGGAGGAGCGGGACGCCTCCTCATGGCGGCGGAGCGACATAAGCTCATCGAGCTGAACGCTCATCTCCACACCGAGGCATTCGCCCACGAGCAAGCGAGGCTTGCCCAGAACGAGGCTTCTCGGCAAAGGCTGGCAGCGCGGGGACAGCGCCGCCGGTAAGCTCCTGCGACGCCGGTGGCCATGCTCCACCGTCAGATGCGCGAAGCAAGGGCGGAGAGGTGGGCACGGACGCAGACGGCAAAGGGGAAGAACGACGACGAGGCAGACCCATCGCGCGATCCAACCGACGGCCAGTAGATTAGGGTTAAGTGTTTAGGTTTAAATTCGAGTAACTTTTGTATAAATTTTGTATGAATTTCGGTTTTTAATGTCATTTTAAATTTAAATTTCTATTGGGGATGCCGTATAGGGACGTCGGTGTGGGAACAACATCACTAAATAGAGGATGCTCTGCCGCCGCCCCCTACCGGCGACTATTTGGGAGCCGCCGGTGGAGATGCTCTGAGTTGCCACGGCGACGGAGGCGACGGGAGGATGCGAGCACACCAGAACGACGGGTACTGAGGAACTGGCAGCCGCCGCCGCTCTCGCCACGACTCCACGAGCTCCATGGGGCTGCAATCGCAGTACGACGCCGGAGGTGCGCGGGAAAGGAAAGAACGAAATGAATGCTCCAGCTTGGTCAGACATGGCGCCTCAAGCTTCGCCGTTGCGCGTGATATATTTATAAAAACTTTCCATCTGCGGTTAGTCTTGGTGCCGGTTACGCTTTCAGAAAGGAAAATGCTTCTGATCATCCGGGGGATCAAACGTTTCATCGTCCGCCTCTGACACGCATGCGATGCATAGTGGGTTCTCTCCACGCACGCACATGGGTGGGCCCAATTAAACTGAGCGGTGGGAAATTTCCTACCAGTACCTTATCTACCTCCGCTCACGCCAAGAAGCAGAGTAGTCATCTTCTACCTCCCTCTCGGTTGCTCCCCTTCCCAGACAGCTCCGTCGCTCCAGCGCGCGGCCGCCACACCCTCACCCGCCTCTCCTCTGCGATGTCGCAGCCTCCCCCGACTCCCTCCACCTCGCAGCCACACAACCTTTTCCGCTCCCATGCCAAGCTCTGGCTCAGCTGCGCGTGGCCGCCTTGCTCCCCCGACCTCCTCTACTCCAGCCGCCCGCCGTGCCCCCGTATGCGCCCATGCTGAGCTCCGCCGGCTGAGCTTTTTTGTCTCTCATACGCGCGGCAGGCTCGACGCCGACGCCACCTCCTCGAGGGGGCTGCTACCTTGGGGGCGCGGTTGGTAGCACGGCTACGGCCGGTTGCAGCAAGGGCGGCGGCCATTTGCAGCAGGGGCGGCGGCCGATAGAAGCAGTCGCGACGGCCATTGGTAGGAGCGGCGGCGACCATTTGCAGCAGGGTCGGCCGCCGGTAGTAGCAACGGCTGCCGCCGTTCGTAGCAGCCACGGAGGCCGTCGGCAGCAGTGGCGGCAGCCGGCAGTAGCAACAGCTGCCGCCGTGCGTAGCAGCCACGAAGGCCGTCGGTAGTAACGGCGGCGACCATTTGCAGCAAGGGCGGCGGAAGGTAGTAGCAACCACGGAGGCCGTGGGTAGCAGCGACCGCGGCATGTAGTAGCAACCGCGGAGGCCGTTTGCAGCAGGGGCGGCGGCCGGTTTGTAGCAGCGACCGAGACCGTGGGTAGCAGCTGCGGCCGCCGTTTGCAGCAGGATGGCGACCGTTCGAAGCAGCGGCGGAGGCCGTGGGTAGCAGCGGGTGGCGGCCGGCCTTGCTCCAATCGACGGTTGGGCGTCGCTACAATGGTAGGGCTGCATATATTGCTACCAGCGGCCGCCATCGTTGCTCCGAGGCACACCGGGGCTGCTACCAGCTGCTGCGTCCGCGACGGCGCGCCGGGTTCTCCGTCGACGGTCCTGACCAACAGAGGAGCGCCGTCGGCCTGCACGGATGGGGCACTGGGGCAGAGCGGTCGAGGAGGGATGCCCAACCTGAGGTAGGACCACACCTGGGCAGCATGAGTCCGTGGACGAAGACAGCGACAGGTGGGCGTGTTTTTCTTTATTTTTCTAGGTGGGAATTCTCGTTGTCCCTTGTCCGTGGTGTACGGTTCTGATTGTTTGCATCTACGGCTGGCGACCCGGGGGATCGGAGTGTTTGATCCCCCGGGGGACGCTCAGCACTGTCCAGCTTTCAGGAACTCTTTTCCGGTTTGAGTTTGGCACGGCTAGTCGGCTAGCACTTGGGCACCGTGGGAAGACATAAAACACTACGGAATCGCTATCCTGCAAAACACTGTCGCCGCAGCTAGCAGGTCTTGCCGGGCGCAGTAACCATGGATCACACGCAAACCTTGCCAGACGACGTGCTCGCCAGCATCCTCGGCCTCCTCCTGCCGCGTGACCTCGCCGCCTCCCGCTGCGTGCGCAAGGCGTGGCTAGCCATCGTCGACGCCCATCGGCTGTTGCTCCCGCACATCCTCCCGCACTCGGTGCGCGGTCTCTTCTTCAACTACGTCGATTTCCATCGCCCGCACTTCTTTGCCCGCCCCTCAGCGCAGCCCGCGATTAATGGCAACCTCAACTTTTTACCACATCACCACCATCATTTCAACACAATCTTGGATCACTGCAACGGCCTCTTGTTATGCAATGACGCACCGAGCACGCGCTGCGTGGTTAACCCTGCCACGAGACAGTGGGATAATCTGCCTTGGAAGTATGAGAATGCTAACCCGCATCTTGTGTTTGACCCCGCCGCCTCACCGTACTACGAGGTGTTCTCGATTCCGCGAGTGCCTAACAAAATAGTCCCAAACTCACCGCCACCGGTGCCTCAAACGCTCGCAAAGTCTGGCAGCCTCAAACAACCCTCAAGGTCCCATGATGTCCAAGATGGATCCACAGAATCATCATCGAAAGAGTACAAACAAAAGAGTGACATGTTGCCGTGTTTTGAGTCATCGTTGATTGACATCAGAGGGGAGAACGATGACCCAACAACAGATTTGATGGAATGGCCACCATATTTATGGGGGTTAAATGTATTCTCATCTAACACAAGGCAATGGCAGACAAGGTCGTTTCTCCGTGAATGTGGGGCTGCAGGGACAATGGCTGATGCACGACTAGATCTATTGGAGCCTAGACCTTCTTGTTGGGGAAAATATGGGGGACCGAGGCGGCGCTACAGTGCTTATTGGAAAGGATCACTCTACGTGCATTGTCATGGCGCTTTCGTCGTGAGGTATAAACACCGAAGCACATCTTTGCAAAATATTTTTCAAATTATTCTACTTGTAGTGTTTCGCCTCTATGTGGATGTTTTTACAAGCATCACATCACTGGAGCATTGGCATTGATGATATTTTTTCTTGAATTAATTAATATTTGTGCAGGTTATCTTTGTCAGATTGCAAATACCAAGTAATACAAGCCCCCATAGATACCAAGAAAACCAACTATCCACAATTTCTTGGGAGATCGGAAATGGGGGTGTACCTTGCAACACTACACGATAACTATCAACTTCGGGTATGGACCCTCAGTGAATCAACCAGGTGGACACACTGGGTGTTGAAGCACCATGTTGATCTTGAGCCATTGACAATGGTAGATTTACATGACATCAGGGTTTTTGAAAACACTTGGACCATAGGCGATGATGATAATATTCGTTATTATGATTATAATTTTGATGATGAGGAGGAGGAGGAGGAGGAGGAGGATGAGGATGAAGAGGAGGAGGAGGAGGAGGATGACGGCGAGGAGGAGGAAGAAGAGGAGGAGGGGGAGGAGGAGGAGGTAACGAGCGAGGAGAGCGACTGGAACTCCGACGATGACAATATCCTGAATATTGAGGATTATGGTACTTGCGACGGCACCATCACCTTCCTTGGGTTTCACCCGTACAAAGAGGTTGTTTTCCTTGGATTAAGATCGTTGGTAGGAGTGGCTTATCATCTGAAAAGCTTGAAAGTTCAATATCTAGGTAAAATGCGCGCAAAGGATTACCACAACTTACCTATAGGTGGTATACATGAATGTTTTGCGTATACCCCTTGCATGACTGGGAAGCTTCTTAAGCATGCCTCAGGGTCCTACGCACAATAAATATTTTGGCAATAGTTTAAGGAACGACGCCCTGATGTTTAGCTCCTCATATTACTTTTTTGCCATCGTCTCTTTGAAACTTTTCTTGGTTTGTTATGTGGATATCATGTACTATGCATTACTCCCTCCGTTCCTATATATAAGCCATATAGTTTTTTGAGAAAAATTCCAGAATATAAGAGTTATTGTGTTGCCCTACTTGTATGGACACTATTTTTAGAGATTTGATTAGGTTTACTTATCTTATGCAAAGTCCTCTATTAGCTCACGACAATTACTTAGGATTAATTCAAACCAGGTGTAATTTTTCCGAAATATGAGTTCCTTAATTTCCATGCCAAAAACTATATGGCGGACCGGAGGCCGGGAGTATTAATTAATGTTTGTTCTTGTTAGTTTCTACTACCTGAGTGGAAACAACTGCATCTTTATATTTTCTGCTTGACCGCTACATTCCTCTCTTATTCCTAAAATAGTAAAATGACATTCATCTTGTTTTCATTACCGTTTTTATCACTTGGCGGCATGCTTTAATAGGCATGTGCTTCCGAATCCGAGTCAAAATTTCCACCCTTGTGATAGGTGAGCACATACCAGTCATGATACTATTTGAAAATTTACTTAAGTCGGTTGTGGATTCACTGGGGGTCCACGATTTAGATTGATGGATGTCTGTGGGTGGTGAATTGCAATGGTTTTGCACTGTTACACAAATACAAGACTAAGATTAAAGACAAGTGCACATGAAATGGATATTATGTCAAACAACTTAATACTTTCAAATTTTAAAAGTAACGGAAAAGCTATGGGCCGAACATGCCCGCATTTGCAAGTTAGCGTGACGATGACAAAGGTAAGTTGCCAAGCTATTTTTGTTGTTGTTGTGGGCCTAAAAATTTATATTTTTCGCATAAAAATACCTCCGTTGGTGACACATCGGGCGGCTGCCACACCCGTCGTGCTCGATTCCGCACGTTCACGACATGCACGTCCAAAGGTGAGGCGGAATATCATTTTTTAATGCACAAGTACCAATTGGCACTACGTAAAGAATCAATGATGACGGTCGATGATTTATGACTTGTTTCCGTTAATTGGAAAAACTATTTTCACTTGGAAAATATTTCCATCGCTCGAAATTCACTATATGAAGAAAAAACGTCATATCATACGTTCAGTATCAGTATCCACTGTGGTCTCACAATACAATAAGATCCTTTTATGTATGTATATGTATAGTAAACATGTGTTTGGCATACACATCTAGGAGCTTTTGTTTTTTATTATTTCTCTCTAAAAATAATCTAGGATCTTTTGTTTTTCTTTCTACTCTGACTGGAGCATTTTGAACACGTTTTTTCTCAGCATTTTGAGCTCTTTTTTAAGGGATTTGAGCACCTTTTCTGGACCGAGTGGACGACGGGCAGGGAGTTGTGGTTTCTACCGATGGAGCATTCGCAAATCAAAGGACGTGTGGTTTCTACAGCAGGGAGTTGTCAGAAATGACCGCATTGCCTGCAAGACGACTCAATCCACATCGCTTCACTTGGCGCCTGCCGTGCTCCTGTCTGTTGCTTCAGTTAATTAGTGTAACATCGTTGTTGATGCCCTGCCTAAGAGTTTGGAAAGTACAAACTAGCAGTGCTTCAATTAGGGCGCTTGGGTCTATTAGAGATAGAGTTTTGGGACCCGACTAGGACATGTGTAGTACTCCTAGTCGGTATAGAGTTCTATGGTCATACGATGTAATCTCTCCCTATCTCCCAATTCTCTCCCTGTACCAGACTACTATATATACATGGCAATAGATAGCTCGGAAACTATCCGAGTAGATTGAAACTACCTGATCATATTGTGTTCTTATATGGTATCAGGCCGGCTCTTCCGCCGGTAATCCATCGCAAGCTTCGACGTCGCCGCCTGCTGGTTCTTCCCCAGCCGCCATGGCGTCCTCCTCCCAACCGCCGATCAACCTCGGCCTTCCTCCGCGAGAGCTTCTCACCAGAGATAATTACCCGATCTGGCGCTCCCAGGTCCTGCCCGCGATCCGCGGTGCGCAACTCGTCGGCCTCCTTGATGGCAGCGATGCTGCTCCGCCGACAGAAGTGGAGATCGTCCCCGCTGACAAAACCTCCGGCACTGCTGCCAAGATGGGGCCGAACCCTGACTACGCCTCTTGGCTGTCTCGCGATCAGATTGTCTTGTCCTACCTTCTGCAGTCGCTGTCTCGCGAGATTCTACCTCACGTTCACCGGATTGAACACACCGCCGGTGTCTGGCGCGCCCTTCAGGAGATGTTCGCCGCCCAGAACGAAGCCAAAATCAACAATCTGCTCGTTGCCCTTGCCAACACCAAGAAGTTGCAGATGACGACCTCGGAGTTCCTCTCCAAGATGCAAGGATTTGCAGATGATCTCATTGCTGCTGGCCATCCTCTCACCGATCGCCAGCTCGTCTCGTATATTCTCGCCGGACTTGGCGCTGACTACAATGCCCTGGTGGCCGCTCTCGGCGTTGCGACGACGCCGATCACCCTGAGCCTTCTATTCTCTCATCTGCATGCATATGATCAACGGCAGCTGATGCTCAATGGTCCCTCTCCACCGGAGTTCGAGACCTCTGCCAACGCCGCCGCTCGCCAATGGCGCCCACGATCTGCCAACAACAACTTCGCCCGCAACCGCGGTGACCGCGGTGACCGCGGTGATCGCGGCGATCGTGTCGACCGTGGCGACCGTGGGGAACGACGAGATTTCCGCCGTGATGACCGTCCCTTCTATCAGGGCCGTGGGGGCGGTCGTGGACCCTCTGGAGGCGGGCGAGGCCGTGGCCGCGGGCGCCGCCGCACGACCCCGTGGGTGGATGTTACCTGCCAGATATGTAACAAGGAAGGTCATCCCGCAAAAGACTGCTGGTCCCGGTACACTGAAGATGATGACTATGGTGACAAAGAAATCCACGCTGCTTATGGGGTCGACACTAATTGGTATCAAGATTCGGGTGCCACTCATCATATTACAAGCGAGCTCAACAACTTGACCTTCAGGGACACATACAAGGGATCCGACAGGGTCAACACCGCCAATGGGCAAGGTATGAATATTTCCCATATTGGTCATTCAATAGTTCGTAACCCTACTCGAAATTTTCATCTTCGCAATATTTTGCATGTTCCTCACGCTTCTAAAAATTTGCTCTCCGTTCATCGGTTCACATATGATAATGGTGTCTTTATCGAATTTCACCCCTTCTTCTTTCTCATCAAGGATCAGGTCACCCGGAGAATCATCCATAGAGGACGGTGTGTTGGCGGCCTCTATCCTCTTATTTCATCCTTGGCGTCTTCTGGATCCCTGAAGCATGCCTTTGTCGCCGCCAAGCTTGACCAGTCCCAGTGGCATAGTCGTCTAGGTCATCCCTCTTTAGTTATTGTTAGACAAATAATAAGTAAGCATAAGCTTCCATGTGTTAGAGATACCAGCATTGTGTCCGTTTGTGATTCTTGTCAGCAAGGCAAGAGTCATCAACTTCCCTACCCTGTTTCTACTAGTGTGTCTACTGCTCCTCTTCAGTTAGTTTTTTCTGATGTTTGGGGGCCTGCCCCAACCTCTGTTGGACGACATGATTATTATGTGAGTTTTATCGATGATTACAGCAAGTTTACTTGGATCTATTTGCTTAAACACAAGTCTGATGTCTTCGATGCCTTTGTCAATTTCCAAAAACTTGTTGAACGCCAATTTGACACAAAAAATTCTTGCAGTCCAGTCTGATGGGGGAGGTGAATATATTAAGCTCAATTCACTTTTTCAGACTCAGGGTATTTCTCATCATATCTCTTGTCCACATGCTCATCAGCAAAACGGTTCTGCAGAAAGAAAACACCGTCACATTGTTGAAGTTGGTCTCTCTCTCCTTGCTCATGCTGGTATGCCTCTAAAATTTTGGGATGAAGCTTTTCTCACAGCCACATATCTAATCAATATGCTCCCTAGTCGAGTTATTAATAATGACACTCCTGTCCATCGCCTGCTTGGTAGACATCCTAATTATTCATCTCTTCGTGTCTTTGGTTGTGCATGTTGGCCAAATCTTCGGCCCTACAATCAGCGCAAACTTGCGTTTCGTTCCAAACAGTGTGTCTTTCTAGGCTACAGCCCTCGACATAAAGGAGTTAAATGTCTCGAAGTGTCCACTGGACGAGTCTATATTTCTCGTGATGTTGTTTTTGATGAGGCAGTTTTCCCTTTCAAATCCCTACATCCTAATGCTGGTGCTCTTCTTCGAAAACAAATTCTTCTCCTTGATCCTTCACTTTGCAATTTTGAGCAGGGGGACGACACTATTAGTGATTCTATTATGGAAAATACTCATACTACTAACCCATCTGCAAGTGTTGTTCCTTATGATCTACAGGGTGCAGCTCGTCGAGACGTAGCAGCAGGTGAAAATTCTGCCCAAAACAGTGCCCCGAGCAGCTCATACCAGCAATCAGGAGAAAATAACAGCAGCACAGACTCCCATGGGGATTTTCTGCCAGAATCCACCTCGGGATCCTCCCAGGTGCCATCGGGATCCGCCTCCGACGCCTCGGGATCGTCTTCTGTCCCGCCAGGTTCTGCGTCAGCGTCAGGCGGGCAGCGAGGGCCGAACGCACGTGGGCGGGACGCGGCGTCGTCCTCGCCTGGATCTTCTGCGGACAGCCTTCCGCATGCACAGCACAGTCCGGACTCAACAGCACGCAGCGCAGCCACAGCGGATCCAGGCGCCTCGCAGTCTGCGCCTGTTCCACCAGATTCTGCTGGCCACACTGGATCGGCTGCTCCTTCTTCACGTGTAGCTCAGCCTGTGCCCTCTCAGCGTCCAACTACACGTGCGACTAGAGGAATTGTCAAGCCTCGTGAGTACAAAGATGGAACAGTCCGTTGGCTTTTGACGGCTGCTACTGATGAACCAACCAATTTACAATCTGCTCTTGATGATCTAAATTGGAAAGGAGCGATGGATGAGGAATATGATGCTATCATGCGAAATAAAACGTGGAGATTGGTACCTCCGCGTGAAGGTAAAAATGTCATTGACTGTCGATGGGTGTATAAGGTGAAGCGTAAATCAGATGGTTCGATTGACAGGTATAAGGCTCGTCTTGTTGCTAAAGGTTTTAAACAGCGGTATGGAATTGACTATGAAGACACTTTCAGTCATGTTGTTAAAATTGCAACTGTTCGTCTAGTTTTGTCTTTAGCTGTTTCCAGAGGGTGGAGCTTGCGACAGTTGGATGTTAAGAATGCGTTTCTTCATGGTGTTCTGGAAGAGGAAGTATATATGAAACAACCTCCTGGGTATAAAAATAGCAGCACACCACACTTTCTGTGCAAACTAGATAAGGCACTCTATGGACTAAAACAGGCACCTCGAGCATGGTACTCTCGGTTGAGTTCTAAACTACTTGCTCTTGGTTTCTTTGCTTCCAGATCTGATGCTTCTCTGTTTATCTATCGTAAGTCCAATATCACCATCTTTATGCTTATATATGTGGATGATATCATAGTTGCTAGTTCTTCTCAAGCTGCAACTGATGCTTTGCTGAGAGATTTGAGTCAAGAGTTTGCTTTGAAAGATCTTGGTGATTTGAGTTTCTTTCTGGGAGTTGAAGTGCAGAAAGTTGACAATGGTATTGTTCTCAGTCAGTCCAAGTATGCTCGTGATATTTTGGCACGGGTTGGCATGTTAAATTGTACTGGTATGCCTACACCATTGTCTTCCTCTGAGAAGATAACTGCTCACCAAGGAGATCCATTGGGTCCAGATGATAGTACCAAATATCGGAGTTTAGTGGGAGCCTTACAGTATCTTACCCTCACTCGTCCAGATATTTCCTATGCAGTTAACAAAGTCTGTCAGTATTTACATGCTCCTTATACTGTTCACTATACTGCTGCTAAAAGGATTTTGAGATATGTTAAGCATACTATGACAGTTGGGTTAACATTTGTCAAGTCTGCATCTACTCTTGTCAGTGCTTTCTCCGATGCCGACTGGGCGGGTTGTGTTGATGACCGTCGGTCTACTGGAGGATTTGCTGTGTTTTTTGGACCAAATCTGATCTCATGGAGTGCTAAGAAGCAAGCTACAGTGTCTAGATCAAGTACTGAGGCAGAGTATAAGTCAGTGGCTAATGCAACGGCTGAGATGATGTGGGTTCAGTCTTTGCTTGCTGAGTTGGGTGTCAGACAGCGACAAACGCCTTGTTTATGGTGTGATAATTTGGGAGCTACATATTTGTCTGCTAATCCTGTTTTTCATGCAAGAGCCAAACACATCGAGATTGATTTCCATTTTGTTCGAGAACGAGTGTTGAGGAAACAGCTGGAGATTCGGTTTGTTCCTTCTAAAGATCAAGTCGCAGACGGGTTTACTAAACCATTGCCTTATCGAGCCTTTGAAGATTTCAAGCATAATCTCAACTTGCGAAGTTGTGATTAAGGGAGGGTATTAGAGATAGAGTTTTGGGACCCGACTAGGACATGTGTAGTACTCCTAGTCGGTATAGAGTTCTATGGTCATACGATGTAATCTCTCCCTATCTCCCCAATCTCTCCCTGTACCAGACTACTATATATACATGGCAATAGATAGCTCAGAAACTATCCGAGTAGATTGAAACTACCTGATCATATTGTGCGCGCAGCGGTGCAAGCGCACTTGCGCGTCCTGAACGAGTCATGGGTCGAAATTGGCCCGTTGTTTGGTAGGTCGGGCTGCACCGTCTGAGTCAAAAAGGACTTTCTGTTTGTTTGCCTGCAGCCAAACCCAAATCTCGATGGAGATGATATTAGGCTTGTTTGGTACCATCCAGGCATGCCTAATGTTACCTCTTCTCTACGACGGGTAGCCTTACCATGCTCTCACCTCCAACCACACATAAAATCACAGTTCATGATAGTTGCAAACTTACGAAACATAGCTGTTCATGAAATCATCCCTAGCTACTACGAATGGCCTAGCTACTACGAATTGCAGTTTATCATAACGGGGTCGTTCAACATACGGGGATCGAAAAATGGGTTCGAGAAACAGGGGATCATAGGGGGGTTCTTCTTCTTCACTTCTTCTTCTTCACTTCTTCACTTCTTCTTTACTTTTTCACTTCTTCTCAGATGGTGGTGTTGCCTCTAACTTTTCACATTCGTCTGCCCAGTCTTGCCTCTTCACCTTCCAGGCATCATTGTCGCCTGCTTCCATGCCATGGCCGGTCTCTACTTCATCAAAAGTGACAACCTCTTCGAAGAACTCATCCTCGCCCCAACCTAGGATCCAGTTGTGAAGAATGCAGCAAGCAAGGACCAGCTTTACCTGAGTGTCAAACGTGTGGAACGGTTTCTGGTCAAGGACCTTGAACCTGTTCTTCAATGCAGCAAAGGCCCTCACAATGGTGACTCTAAGGCTTGAGTGTCGGAGATTGAACAACTCTCTCGCATTCAGAGGTCGGTGCTTCGCAGAGAACTCGTTGAGGTGGTACCTTGTTTTCCTGAAGGGAGGTAGAATTCCAGGTCGGCATGCATATCCAGCATCTCCAAGGTAGAACTTACCGTCAGGGATTTGCAACCCATCAGGCCTTGACAAGCTGTCGGCCAGGATGCTTGCATCATGAGGTGAACCCTCCTACCCAGCAAGCACGTAGGTGAACCTCATATCGAAATCCACAGCTGCTAGAACGTTCTGCTGGTGTAGTGCTTCCTCCCGCGGAATGATGGAGACATTGATCTCGGCACCTTTGCACTGACATGCGTACCATCAATAGCCCCAATGCAATCCTGTAAAAATATTAGCACACAATCATGTTTCTGACAGTAGCACACATCTGATAGGTAGAAGGAACATGATTTTGTACTCACCCTGAAATAGGGGAACCACATGCAGCTGTTCTTGATCTTGGTGGGTGTGTTCATTGATGCTGGCTTGATCATTTCACCTCTGAGCTCCCCAATTGCGTACAACACTGATGCGCGTGAGACACACGTCCGTTGGGAACCCCAAGAGGAAGGTGTGATGTGCACAGCAGTAAGTTTTCCCTCAGAAAGAAACCAAGGTTTATCGAACCAGTAGGAGCCAAGAAGCACGTTGAAGGTTGTTGGTGGCGGAGTGTAGTGCGGCGCAACACCAGGGATTCCGGCGCCAACGTGGAACCTGCACAACACAATCACAGTACTTTGCCCCAACGTAACAGTGAGGTTGTCAATCTCACCGGCTTGCTGTAAACAAAGGATTAGATGTATAGTGTGGATGATGATGATTGTTTGCGAAGAACAGTAAAGAACAATTGCAGTAGATTGTATTTCAGATGTAAAGAATAGGACCGGGGTCCACAATTCACTAGTGGTGTCTCTCCCATAAGATAAATAGCATGTTGGGTGAACGAATTACAGTTGGGCAATTGACAAATAAAGAAGGCATAACAATGCACATACATATATCATGATGAGTACTATGAGATTTAATCAGGGCATTACGACAAAGTACATAGACCGCTATCCAGCATGCATCTATGGCTAAAAAGTCCACCTTCAGGTTATCATCCGAACCCCTTCCAGTATTAAGTTGCAAGCAACAGACAATTGCATTAAGTATAGTGCGTAATGTAATCAACACAAATATCCTTAGACAAAGCATCGATGTTTTATCCCTAGTAGCAACAGCATATCCACAACCTTAGAACTTTCTGTCACTGTCCCAGATTTAATGGAGGCATGAACCCACTATCGAGCATAAATACTCCCTCTTGGAGTCACAAGTATCAACTTGGTCAGAGCCTCTACTAGCAACGGAGAGCATGCAAGAACATAAACAACATATATGATAGATTGATAATCAACTTGACATAGTATTCAATATTCATCGGATCCCAACAAACACAACATGTAGCATTACAAATAGATGATCTTGATCATGATAGGCAGCTCACAAGATCTAACATGATAGCACAATGAGGAGAAGACAACCATCTAGCTACTGCTATGGACCCATAGTCCAGGGGAGGACTACTCACACATCGATCCGGAGGCGATCATGGCGATGAAGAGACCTCCGGGAGATGATTCCCCTCTCCGGCAGGGTGCCGGAGGCGATCTCCTGAATCCCCCGAGATGGGATTGGCGGCGGCTGCGTCTCTGGAAGGTTTTCCGTATCGTGGCTCTCGGTACTGGGGGTTTCGCGACGAAGGCTATATGTAGGCGGAAGGGTAGGTCAGGAGGCGTCACGAGGGGCCCACACAGTAGGCCGGCGCGGCCAAGGCTTGGGCCGTGCCGCCCTGTTGTGTGGCCACCTCGTGGCCCCACTTCGTTTCCTCTTCGGACTTCTGGAAGCTTCGTGGAAAAATAGGACCCTGGGCGTTGATTTCGTCCAATTCCGAGAATATTTCCTTACTAGGATTTCTGAAACCAAAAACTGCAGAAACAAAGAATCGGCTCTTTGGCATCTCGTCAATAGGTTAGTGCCGGAAAATGCATAATAATGACATATAATGTGTATAAAACATGTGAATATCATCATAAAAGTAGCATGGAACATAAGAAATTATAGATACGTTTGGGACGTATCAAGCATCCCCAAGCTTAGTTCCTACTCGCCCTCGAGTAGGTAAACGATAACAAAGATAATTTCTGAAGTGACATGCTATCATAATCTTGATCATACTATTGTAAGCATATGAGATGAATGCAGCGATTCGAAGCAATGATGAAGATAATGAGTAAACAAATGAATCATATAGCAAAGACTTTTCATGAATAATACTTTCAAGACAAGCATCAATAAGCTTGCATAAGAGTTACTCATAAAGCAATAAATTCTTAGTAGAAAGTTTTGAAACAATCACAAAGGAAGATATAAGTTTCAGCAATTGCTTTCAACTTCAACATGTTTATCTCATGGATAATTGTCAACACAAAGTAATATAACAAGTGCAATAGGTAAACATGTAAGAATCAATGCACACAGTTTACACAAGTGTTTGCTTCTAAGATAGAAAGAAGTAGGTAAACTGACTCAATAATAAAGTAGAAGAAAGGCCCTTCGCAGAGGGAAGCATGGATTACTATTTTTGTGCTAGAGCTTTTCATTTTGAAAACATAGAAACAATTTTGTCAACGGTAGTAATAAAGCATATGTGTTATGTATAAGACATCCTATAAGTTGCAAGCCTCATGCATAGTATACTAATAGTGCTCGCACCTTGTCCTAATTAGCTTGGATTAACACGGATTATCATTGCATAACATATGTTTCAACCAAGTGTCACAAAGGGGTACCTCTATGCCGCCTGTACAAGGGTCTAAGGAGAAGGTTCGCATTGGATTTCTCTCATTTGATCATTCTCAACTTAGACATCCATACCGGGACAACATAGACAACAGATAATGGACTCCTCTTTAATGCATAAGCATTCAACAACAGTTAATATTCTCATAAGAGATTGAGGTTTTGTGTCCAAACTGAAACTTCCACCATGATTCATGGCTTTAGTTAGCGGCCCAATGTTCTTCTCTAACATTATGCATACTCAAACCATTTGATCATGAAAATCGCCCTTACTTCAGACAAGACGAACATGCATAGCAACTCACATGATATTCAACAATGGTAAAAGTTGAAGGCGTCCCCAGAAACATGGTTACCGCTCAACAAGCAACTTATTAAGAAATAGGGATTTCTATTTTCGTGCCCTCGGGTCCTTAGTTGTGCTCAGTTTTCCCCAGCTCCTTAGTTTTTCCTCAGTTTTACCCAAGCGTTTGTCTGAAACCATCACACGTGATGTAACGGCCGGTTGCCCGACGGTTGACCGTTATCTTCTGACTAGTGGGGCCACGTAGAGCCTGCAAAGACACGTCAGACCATCCATCTTTGTTTGACCGTAAGCATCGCTGTATCCCTGACCAAAACGCGAACGAGTGGGGCTTCGCTATATCAAATGACAAGTGGGGCCATGACGCTGATACAAGGGGCAATACACGGGTAGGATTAGATTTTTAAACGGAGCTCTACAGCGATGGCACGGAGGAGGTGGCATGCGGGGTGCCGAGATGAGATCGACCTCCACAAAGAACTGCATGAGGCGAGACCAGACGCATTAGATAGATATGAACTAGACGCGTTTAACCATGCAAAGAAGAGAAGAAATGGTCGACGACATCGACGACCACCTCAAAACTTTGACTGACCGTGTCGGACACGAACGCGAACAATGTAGAGAAAACTAGTGTCTCTCCTTTCTGGCGTGTATAGGTGGGTGCTAGGAGAGTGTGGTGGCGAAGGGAAAGACCTCGCGGCGGTCTGTGGCGTCCAGCATAGCGGGTCGGCGTGGCCGTGCCCACAGCGGCGTGCATGCATGTTCGGCATTGGCATCAGCATGTACGTTCGGCATTGGCCTCGGCGGTATCTCTGGTGTGTCAGTGATCGAATGAGGGGACGGGATTGAGGGTGCATCCCGACGTTGACCTAGCAGTGGCGGCGAGCATAGCCATTCTGACCATGCCAATATCGGCATCGGCATCGTTTGGAGGCTGTGGTGCTCGAATCAAGTTGGGATTTGTTTCTTGTAGGACAAAATGAATTTGAAACAAGTTTCATGTTGAAGGTTAGGTAACGAAAGTTTGTAACTATCCCAAAATTATACTAGCGCCATGGTGAGGTTCTTTTTGATAGAGCTATACGGTTGGGCAAACTTTTTTGACACTTTTTAGATAGGGTTCCTTGTTGTTACACGTATGGCATCATGTATGGAAAATTTGGGGTAATTTGGAGATGTTCGAAAAAATCACTTTGCTTAAGCGCATGCCGTTTCGTCTCGCTGAAACCAGCTTTTCTAACAAGGTGATTATTTCTACCTTCTCTAAATAACCTCAAATTTCATACAGCTGATCTTCTATACATAGATAGATAGATTGTTTCGTTTTTACATTTTTCGAACTTTTTATTTCCCTTTATAATACCCAATTGATTTTCAGGTCAAAACCTCGAAAAACAACATCATGTATGGCATCATTTTCACCCTAAATTTCAAATTTTCTGAAACTTTCCCTTTTAGATATTCCTTGTTGTTATAGATATGCCATCATGTATGCCAAACTTTTGTAACAAATTAGGTTTTTTCTGCCTTCTCTAAATAACCTCAAAAATCGTACGTGATAGGTTTATCATTCTATACAAAGATAGATGGTTTATGATTTTTTGCGTGAAAAGTAGTGGCTACAACAAATTGTTGATGGTTTATCATTTTTTGCGTGAAAAGTAATGGCAACAACAAATCGGTGATGGTTTATCATTTTTTTTGCGTGAAAAGTAATGGCAACAACAAATCGGTGATGGTTTATCATTTTTTTGCGTGAAAAGTAATGGCAACAACAAATCGGTGATGGTTTATCATTTTTTTTTGCGTGAAAAGTAATGGCTACAACAAATTGTTGATGGTTTATGATTTTTTGCGTGAAAAGTAATGGCAACAACAAATCGGTGATGGTTTATCATTTTTTTTGCGTGAAAAGTAGTGGCAACAACAAATCGGTGATGGTTTATCATTTTTTTTGCGTGAAAAGTAATGGCTACAACAAATTGTTGATGGTTTATGATTTTTTGCGTGAAAAGTAATGGCTACAACAAATCGGTGATGGTTTATCATTTTTTTTGCGTGAAAAGTAATGGCAACAACAAATCGGTGATGGTTTATCATTTTTTGCGTGAAAAATAACGCCTAAAAGAGTTTATAATTTTTAGCGCGTGAAAAATAATACAGAAAACCGCCCTTCAGCATACTTAGAGGGTGGAAGCTAATTAACCGCCAACAGAGAGAGAGAGGGGTTATCCTGCCCGTTCCCTATATCATACGATCAACGGTCGGCAGGCACGATCCGCGTGACATGGGATAGACCAATCAGGGCGATGTTGCACGTCTGCGAGAATTTGTGAAGAGAGAGGGCAAAACTGAGTACTATCAAGAAACCAAGGGCACCTGAGTAGTAAATAGACTAAGGGATTCAAATATGAGATTTAAAAAATGGAAAATGCGTGTTTTGTACAATGAAACCCATCTTGGCCTACCTCAAACTATTTGCAATACCAATATACATCAGTGTGAGAATTGTGGCCTCATTTAGACAAAGTATGATTCGGGGGAAGCTGTTTTGGGAAGGGCTTATTGTGGAAAACCATGCACCTTCATAGCTACTAGGTGATTTGAGAAGTGGCAATTTGTGGTAAAACTTGATTTATCTACGATTTATCTATGATTTGAGAAGTGGCAATTGGTGGTAAAGACTCCATGAGTAAGTGCCACTCTTTTTCGGATTTTTTTGCACATTAAATGACTCATTTAACTAGTTAATCCCATTTGTTGACTCTCTGTTGACCAGCCACTTGAGGGTAAAACTGAGTATATTGCACTAGCCAGTATTAGCACTCGAGGGGAAAATTGAGCACACAAAAAATGCTAGTATAAAACTCGAGGGTATACCTGAGTATATCTAAATTTCCAGGGTTAGACTCGAGGACACGTGCAATTGTTGACGCGTAGACGCGGGTCGCGGTGGAGAAGTCTAGACGTGCAATCGTGGACGCGTGTCGCGTTGCAGAAGTCCAAGACGTGCAGACGTGCACACAGTGCACGCGTAGGACGCGGTCGCATTAACCACCCTCGCCTTTATAGACGCCTCCTCGCACTCTCTCTGTCACTCTCACTCGCTCACGCATCGCCAACTCTCTCACGTCCCATCATCTTCTCCAAAGCAAAAAACCCTCTCCCTCTTCCTCTTCCTCCGCCGGAGAGATGGACAAGGAGAATGCCAATCCCATCGTCGAGGTAGGCTCGAAGCGCGACGCCTCCATCTTCGGCGCCGTCCCCTCTACGGACGTCGCCGCCGCCGCCGCCGTCGCCGGTGCATCGGAGGCTGCTGCCGCCGGTGGCGATCGATCCCGGCGGGATGGGACCCCTACGACCCCGTGCCGTACGTCCCGCCCCCGAACCCCTACGACACCTCCCTGGAGGACCCATGGAACGAGGTAACTACGGTTTGCTTCCTTTTTTGTTCCCCATTCCTTTTTGAACCCTATTTTTGCTGGTGTAGATGGATCTGTAGATGGATGAGTATTGGGCTAATATTTGCGCCGATTTTATTCCATTTTGTTTTGATCACTTCTTGATTTCGTTTAAGATTTGGGGTTCGGCTGTTCGGTTAATTTATGCAAGTAATATTGGATCTCAATCAGTTAATTTATGCAAGCAATCATGAGATCTCAATCAGTTATTTTATGCACTAATCAAAAGATATCAACCGTTTAATTTTGCAAATAATCTCGAATGTGTTCAAGTTCAGATCTAGTTCAGATCTAGAATCTGTTTCTTTGCCTATGATGAATGGTTGGGCACAAATTTTTACAGGGAGGGTTCAGCGAACCATTGTTGTGTACAAATCTGTTGTGCATGAGCTTTAGTTCGCTTACACCTTCCCTGTAGATATATAATCATGTCCACTCTAACTGAGGCTGACTCTGTTTTTCTTAACTTTGTTATCATGTACGTTAGTCATCGTTGCAACTCATTCACTAGTTTCTGTTTGATATGGATCAGATGTCTAGCAGCGACGTTGGCAGCGACGAGGAGGAGGAGGACGTCAAGACTCGCCAGGTGCTGCGGAGGCTGCAGGTCGGCCAGTACATCTCCTACTTCGCCAAGGAGGTCTACAGTTGCCCCTTCTGCACCAGGAGACTCGGCGCCACGGACATCAACTGCCTCGTCACGCATGCTGAGAACATCAGCACCACCTTCCCCAAGGTCGGCACGACGGTGAACGTCCACTCCTTCCGCGCCAAGCACAGGGCGCTCGGCATGCACCTCCGCAGCTTGCAGCGGGTGGAGATCTCCGCCGGGCGCATGCCTCCGCTCAAGCCCAAGGCTCCCAAGGGGAGCAAGAGCAACAAGTGGAGGCAGAGCCAGATGGGGTAGGCGGAGTCCTGGACGTGTGCTGCTGCTGCCTCCTAGTTTGTTGTTGGGATCCCTTTGTTGTTAGCTAGGGATCCCTTGTTGTTATGTTAGTATGATGGTGCTGTGAAGAACCTGTTACTATGTTGGCTGCTGTGTATGCAGCTTATTATCTATCCATATTATCTAGGGATTATCTATCCCTAGTCTACTATATTTTGTTGGCCGTACTTAGTTTTCTTGATTTACTTTGACTGTGAATTTATCGTACATTATTCTGGAGATTTGCTTCTAGATTTAACTACATACATATGGACCAGAGGGAGTACTAGATTTGCTGCCATATTGGGCAAACAACGAGGGCCAAAAGGCACAAATAATTGAAGAAAGTCAGAAATGCAAGCTTCTCCAGATTTTATACTAATTTGGTGAAAAGGACAGAGAGAAAGAGGGGAAAAAGGTGCACTTAATAATGCCAATTTGGGGCCGAGAGAGACAGAACCCAGCTCCTGCTCACGTGCAACCAAACGCTTCTCGTCCTGTCCCACGCGGTCCCTTTCTACCAGCCCCACGCGACGCGGGCCCACACGACGCGGCCCCACACGTGACAGAACGGTCAACTAAACGGGAATCCTGCCGTCTGAGCTGCTTCTGCGGGTTTCAAACAAGGGCTTGGGGAAAACTGAGGAAAAACTAAGGAGCTGGGGAAAACTGAGTACAACTAAGGACCTGAGGGCACGAAAATAGAAAGCCCTAAGAAATAAGACACATAAGTACATATTCTTCACCACAATAGTTTTTAAGGCTATTTGTCCCATGAGCTATATATTGTAAAGGCAAAGAATAGAAATTTAAAGGTAGCACTCAAGTAATGTACTTTGGAATGACGGAGAAATACCATGTGGTAGGTAGGTATGGTGGACACAAATGGCATAGTATTTGGCTCAAGGATTTGGATGCACGAGAAGAATTCCTCTCAATACAAGGCTAGGCTAGCAAGGTTGTTTGAAGCAAACTCAAGTATAAAAGGTGCAGCAAAGCTCACATATGAACATATTGTAACTATTATAAGACTTTACATTGTCTCCTTGTTGTTCAAACACCTTAACCAGAAAATATCTAGACTCTAGAGATCAATCATGCAAACCAAATTTTAACAAGCTCTATGTAGTTATTCATTAATAGGTACAAGGTACATGATGCAAGAGCTTAAACATGATCTATATGAGCACAACAATTGCCAAGTATCACATTATTCAAGACATTATACCATTTACCACATGCGGCATTTTCCGTTTCCAACCATATAGCAATGAATGAAATAGTCCAACTTTCGCAATGAACATTAAAGATAAAGCTAAGAACATATGTGTTCATACGAAACAGCGGAGCGTGTCTCTCTCCCAAACAAAGAATGCTAGGATCCGATCTTATTCAAACAAAATGAAAATAAAAAACAAACAGACGATCCAAGTAAAGCACATAAGATGTGACGGAATAAAAATATAGTTTCACTAGAGGTGACCTGATAAGTTGTCGATGAAGAAGGGATGCCTTGGGTATCCCCAAGCTTAGACTCTTGGGTCTTCTTAAAATATGCAGGGATGAACCACGGGGGCATCCCCAAGCTTAAACTCTTCACTCTTCTTGATCATATTGTATCATCCTCCTCTCTTGACCCTTGAAAACTTCCTCCACACCAAACTTAAAACAAACTCATTAGAGGGTCAGTGCATAATTAATATATTCAGAGGTGACATAATCATTCTTAACACTTCTGGACATTGCACAAAGCTACTGAAAGTTAATGGAACAAAGAAATCCATCAAACATAGCAAAACAGGCAATGCGAAATAAAAGGCAGAATCTGTCAAAACAGAACAGTCCGTAAAGACGAATTTTTTAGAGGCACCAGACTTGCTCAGATGAAAATTCCCAAATTGAATGAAAGTTGCGTACATATCTGAGGATCACGCACGTAAATTGGCAGATTTTTCTGAGTTACCTACAGAGAACCATACCCAAATTCGTGACAGCAAGAAATCTATTTCTGCGCAGTAATCCAAATCTAGTATTGACTTTACTATCAAAGACTTTACTTGGCACAACAATGCAATAAAATAAAGATAAGAAGAGGTTGCTACAGTAGTAACAACTTCCAAGACTCAAATATAAAACAAAGTGCAGAAGTAAAATAATGGGTTGTCTCCCATAAGCGCTTTTCTTTAACGCCTTTCAGCTAGGTGCAGAAAGTGTGAATCAAGTATTATTAAGAGATGAGGCATCGACATCATAATTTGTTCTAATAATAGAATCATAAGGTAACTTCATTCTCTTTCTAGGGAAGTGTTCCATACCTTTGTTGAGAGGAAATTGATATTTAATATTACCTTCCTTCATATCAATGGTAGCACCAACAGTTCGAAGAAAAGGTCTTCCCAATATAATGGGACAAGATGCATTGCATTCAATATCCAAGACAACAAAATCAACGGGGACAAAGTTATTGTTAACCATAATACGAACATTATCAATCCTCCCCAAAGGTTTCTTTATAGCATTATCAGCAAGATTAACATCCAAATAACAATTTTTCAATGGTGGCAAGTCAAGCATATCATAGATTTTCTTAGGCATAACAGAAATACTTGCACCAAGATCACATAAAGCATTACAATCAAAATCATTGACCCTCATCTTAATGATGGGCTCCCAACCATCTTCTAACTTCCTAGGAATAGAAGTTTCAAGTTTTAGTTTCTCTTCTCTAGCTTTTATGAGAGCATTTGTAATATGTTTTGTAAAGGCCAAATTTATAGCACTAGCATTGGGACTTCTAGCAAGTTTTTGTAAGAACTTTATAACTTCAGAGATGTGACAATCATCAAAATCTAAACCATTATGATCTACATCAATGGAATCATTGTCCCCAATGTTGGAAAAAATTTCAGCAGTTTTATCACAAGCAGTTTCAGCAGTTTTAGCAGTTTGAGGCAATTTTGCACGCTTTGCACTAGGAGTAGAAACATTGCCAACACCAATTATTTTACCATTGATAGTAGGAGGTTTAGCAACATGTGAATCATTATCATTACTAGTGGTGGTAATAGTCCAAACTTTAGCTACATTATTCTCTTTAGCTAGTTTTTCATTTTCTTCTCTTTCCCACCTAGCATGCAATTCAGCCATCAATCTTATATTTTCATTAATTCTAACTTGGATTGCATTTGCTGTAGTAACAATCTTATTATCAATATCCTTATTAGGCATAACTTTCAATTTTAAAAGATCAACATCAGAGGCAAGTCTATCAACCTTAGAAGCAAGAATATCAATTTTATCAAGCTTTTCTTCAACAGATTTGTTAAAAGCAGTTTGTGTACTAATAAATTCTTTAAGCATGGCTTCAAGACCAGGGGGTACACTCCTATTATTGTTGTAAGAATTCCCATAAGAATTACCATAACCATTACTATTAGCAGAAGGATATGACCTATAGTTGTTACCAGAATTATTCCTATTTGTGTCACTCCTATATGGATTTTGCTGCTCTGAAAACCAATTTGTGTCACTCCTATATGGATTTTGCTCGCTTCGTCTATGTGTAGGACATAACTCTTCATTTTTGTTGACTTGCAAAAATGGAAGGTGTCCTGTTATAGGGCCTTGAAGCAAAGCTGGATGAGCGTGCTTAAGTCTAACATTGTTGCGCTCTTCTCTTTCTTCTTCCATTGAAATTGCTTCTGATTCAGCCTGTCTCTTTAGCCTTTTCTGAGAATGATGTCAACATGTATCACCATGATATCACAAAACATCAATGTCATGTTATTATCATGAACCACAATCAAGGCATACATTTGCACAATAGAATGATTTTTTTATATATGTGATATTATGCACTTTTAGGAATGAATTTTTACAAATGGCATTACACACTTTTATTTGTTCGAAAGCAACACACAAGTTCTCTATTACATGCTTCATATATGTAAGAGGTTCAATGAAAAAATATTTAAAAACCATAGTGAAGTACGAACATTCAACTAGTGAGAATAGAAAAAAAAAGTTGTCTTCCCTTAGCTAATGGATGACCCCTTATATATAAGAGAAGACGACTTACTCCATTATACCGCATGCATTCCCTTAACAACATATGCATTGTACTTCCTCCGTCTAAAAATAGGTGTCTCAACTTTATCTAGATACAGTTGTATCTCTAACTAAAATGCATCTAGATACAAATAGATAAAAGTGTGATACGTCTATTTTTAGATGGAAGGAGTACAAGTTATAGTCATTGCCTTCTCTTGATGACATGAAGAGCTAAGAGAAGCCATGCCTTCTCTAAGATTATACATTCCCTAAGTTCATTATTTAGAAACTCCGCGTTTAGTTGTTCAAATTATGTAATCCGGTAGGTTTTGGCTTCTAATTACACTTATTATTTCCTTAAAAAATCTCCATGTTAGATTTTTTCCATGTTTAAATAGATTAAATTTTATGTTACGGAGTAAATATATTTGAAAAATGCTTGTTGTCTTTATTCTTGAGTTGTGGATCTTCACCAAAATATATGCAAACAATATTTGTATAAAACTACTTAATGGTTAAAAATTTCTTATGCTTGTAGTATCTTTATTTTTGTATGTGCGTGTTTCAGTACAGTTATTTATCATATGCTTGTCATTTTTAAAACCACGCATGATTAGAAGCTTTATATTGTCTTCTTCCACCTTAAAGATTATAGGGGTAAGAACTCATTTACAGCAAAAAAAAGAAAAAAACTACTCCAACCCATATGAAATGAACTGCAGAGTGCAAGTGAAGTAAAAAAAAGTAAATTTAGACACATTGGCATACATTATTTGTTTCACATTTCTGTGAATGATGAACAACATGTTCAATAACATGTTCTTTTTTATTTGCGGTTGTCAATCTAGTTTTTTTTTTTTTGAGAATTTGGTTGTCAATCTAGTTTTTTTTTTTGTTGAGAATTTGGTTGTCAATCTAGTGAACTATAGTGGCAGAGAGGTATTTCGGCTAGGCTATAGTCCTCAGCAATCAGCAGGCCTTGCCAAGGCCCATTTCGCCAGTACAGACAGAAAACAAAGAGAAAAAAACTTCCCTAGTCCGACGCATCCTCTTCCAGTCCAGTCTCGTCGAGGGTTTCCGGCGGCATCTGAAAAGAGGGGTTCCCGGCGGCGAACTCCGCCGCCCTCCGACGCCCCGTTCCTCCGTCGACCGGGCAGGAAATGGCACTGGAGCTGCCGGAGATCCCGAGCCACCTGCTGGCCCAGATTTTTCTCCGACTGCCGGCCCCAGAAGACATCGCCCGCACCTCCGCCGTCTGCACCACCTTCCGCCGCCTCGTCACCGACGGCTCCTTCCTCCGCCGCTTCCGCCGCCTCCACGCCCCGCCCCTACTCGGCTTCCTCGACCTCGAAGGCTTCCACCCCGCCCTCCCGCCCCACCCCTCCGCGCCCGCCGCCAGCTCGTTCGCCGCCGCCGCCGACTTCACCTTCTCCTTCCTGCCAGCCCACTGCGGCTGGATCGTCCAGGAAATCCGCGACGGCCGCGTCCTCCTCGCCCGCGACCACGGAGAAGATGCGCATTCCCCGGTCTTCAAGGAGCTCGTGGTGTGCGACCCCTTGCACGGCCGGTACATCGCGCTCCCCTCGGTTCCCGACGCCCTGGCCGCTTCGGTGTGCCGTCCGGCACCCGTGGTACGCATGCCCTGGTGCGAGCCTTGCCTCGCGCCCCTCGGCGAGGACGAGGCAGCGACAGCATTCACAGTCATCTGCGTGGTACACTGCGAAAGCAAGCTGGCCACCTTCGTTTTCTCTTCGAGCACGGGACAATGGCGAGCCTCCGTGTGCAAGGGTTGGCGTGAATTGTTCCGCGGCAGGGGCGAGTCGACCGTGAATTCACCATCGAATTCACCACTGGACCCTATGTTTCTCAGACGCCATTACGCTTATGGATGCTTCTACTGGGAGTCCACCATGATTAAAAGGAAAGAGTTACTCGTGCTTGACACCCGGAGGATGGAGTTCTCGATTGCTGACCTCCCATCCAAAGGATGGAGTACGTTCGGAGTAGCCATTCTGGAGGCAGGGGAAGGCAAGCTTGGGTTGTTCGGTATACGCGATGAACCTGCAGGTGGCAAACGTGACCTCTGTTATACCATTAGACAAAACAAAGGCAAGAGGTCCAGTCAGTGGCAGATGGTGAAGGCAATCGCACTAGGTTCTGGGTGTCTGCATAATATCAAAGCTTCAACAGAGAGGTACTTTCTCCTAGTAAGTGCTGATGCCCCAGGACGACGCGTAGGCTCATCTTTGAAGATGGCAGACTTGGAATTGGAATATTTTTCCATGGATGTCAAGAAATTGCAGCTTGAGAGGGTTTGTGTGGAACCTTTTGGGTTAGCCTTGTCCAGGACGCGCATATATACCAACTTCCCGCCATCGTTTTTGTCTTCACCAACAATATGAAATGGTAAACTTTTACTGCATTCTAGTTATGTCCTTCCTTTCAAAGTTATCACACAACTTTTCTAATGCTTAAATAGTTCATTACTGCAATTCGTCGTTCTTGTTTACACAATTTACTTGTGGTTATTTTTCTTGTGTTTGTGGGAAAGCTAATCTAGCTGAGGAGCATAATTCTGTTTCCTTGTCTTGTTTGGTCTAAATGCTCTTTTAAGAGAACCAGGCAAGTGAGAAGATCTTTCACATAGCTCATGCATCGACTATTATTCTATCACAAAAATACTAGGTTGCATTATTTTTAGGATAGCTGTATTGTAGGGGTGAAGGAGAAGGAATGCAATTATAGATTCAGTTTACCTTTGAAGTGTTTCACTTAGCATAATTCATTACACTCAAGCATGACTCCTTGTCCACTTCATTTTTTTTTGCCGTGATGTTGTTTTTGAAATAAATCTGCCTAACTGGTGCTTTCACCCCAATTCACTGATCCGAATAGCAAGAATAGCGTGTGCGCACACGCTGTTTGATTTGAATTAGCCTCATAGGGTCAGTTCTAGGCTTCACATGTATCAATTACACACTGGGTATTATGATTTCCTGATAAATTTCCTTTCGTGACCTAAGTTTGATTTTTTTTCCCTATGAAACACACCTAGAAGTTTGTGGTGCTACTCGGCATGAAGCAACTAAGTTAGCATGACCTACGATTTCCAGGGCTCTTTTCCTATTGTGTACATGAGTCTGGCTATGTGTGCCAACATGGATTGCAAATTACAGTGCTAGACACAGAAAAAGTGTGACTTTGCAGTCATGTATTTCCAGTTGAGATCAGTATCACCTATGGGACAGATGTTGTTCTGGTAATGCTCTTGATACTGTTATACCTAGCGGAGTAGCAGGTGTGGACAAATGGCTCCTGAAAATCTGAAAAATATTCTGTAGAGAGTCAATGATGTATAATATAGACGTGCGAAATCTCAGTGCAAAATTCTAGGTATTTTGGGCTACAAAAGAATAACAATATCTGACAAATTATGGAGTTTTGAAAATGTGTACTGGTCACTATTCTCAGATCCACACTTTTTTTCATTTTTGTGTAGCCTAGAGTACATAGTATTTTGCATTGACATTTTGCACGCTTATAGTATACAACAATGATTGCCTACAGATTTTTTTTAGAACTTTGAACTATGATATTTCTTTAAAAATCAAATTAAAGAGTTATTTTTATTGCGTTTGTGGGAAAGCTAATCTAGCTGACGAGCATAATTCTGATTCCTTCTCTTGTTTGGTCTAAATGCTCTTTTAAGAGAACCAGGCAAGAGAGAAGATCTTTCACATAGCTCATGCATCCACTATTCTAGGACTCGTGAAATCACAAAAATACTAGGTTGCATTATTTTTAGGATAGCTGTATGGTAGGGGTAAAGGAGAAGGAATGCGATTATAGATCATGTTTACATTCGAAGTGTTTGACCTCACCAAAATTCATAAGACTCAAGCACGACTCCTTGTCCACTTTAGTTCCTTTTGTCGTGATGTTGTTTTTGAAATAAATCTGCATAACTGGTGCTTTCACCTGAGTCATTGATCTGAATAGCAAGAATAGCATGTTCTCACAAGCTGTTTGATTTGAATCAGCCTCATAGGGTCAGTTCTAAGCATGTGCTCACAAGCTGTTTGATTTGAATCAGCCTCATAGGATCAGTTTTAGGCTTCACATGTATCAAATACTCACTGTGGCTACTATGATTTCCTGATAAATTTCTTTCCGTGACCTAAGTTTGATTTTTTCTTCTATGAAGCACACCTAAGTTAGAAGTTTGTTATACTGCTCGGCATGAAGCCACCAAGTTAGCATGACCTATGATTTCCAGGGCTCGTTTCTTATTGTGTACATGAGTCTGGCTATATGTTCCAATATGGATTGCAAATTACAGTACTAGACACAGAAAAGTTTGACTTTGCAGTCACCTATTTTAATTCCAGTTGAGATCAGTATCACCTATGGGACAAATGCTATTCTGGTAATGCTCTTGATACTGTTATACCGAGCGGGTGCGGGCAAATGGTCCCCGAGCTCCATGGAGCCTTTTAGATTGAAAAAATCGAAAAATATTATGTATGTAGCCAATGATGTATACTATAGGCGTGCAAAATTCTCGGTATTTCGGGCTACACCAAAATAACAAAATCTGAAAAAAATTGGAGTTCACAAAATGTGTATTGTTCACTATTTTCAGATCCACACTTTTGTCATTTTTTGTATAGCATAGACTACATAGTATTTTGTATTGAGATTGCACGCTTATAGTATACAACATTGACTGCCTATAGTTTTTTTTTCAGAATTTTTAATACTTTGAACTATGATTTTTTTAATTTTTCAAAATAAAAAGCTACATGGAGCTTGTCCTCCATTCCGAGTTTCCGTATACCTAGCCCAATATAAGACCTAAAATATGCTCCTTTTAGCTCGTCAGCTCTTGAATATGTGTACGCTTTGGACCCAAAATTCTTCCCACCATTGTTGTTGTCTTCACTGATAATATGAAGTGGTAACCTTTGTAGTTACCACACAGCCTTTCTAATCGTCGACAGTTCATTTTTGCATTTGGACATTCTTATTTACATGATTTAGTATCTGTTATTTTCTTGTGCATGTGGGAAAGCTAATCAAGCTCAGGGTTATAATTGTGATTCGTTGTCCTGTTTGTTCCAAATGATCTTTTAAAAGAACCATGATAGAAGATCTTTCACATAGCTCATCACTATTATTGTAGGCCTCATAGAATCACAAAAATACTACTCAGTAGGTCGCAATAATTATTTTGGAGGAACAATTCTATGGTCAAGTTAATGGAGTAGGAATGCAAGTGTAAATTTAATTTACCTTTGGAGTAGAATTGCAAGTTTTTTTTGTATTATCACATATATCAGTTTTCTACCCTGATGTTTTTTTCAAAATAAATCTGCCTAATGGGTATGGTCACAAATAACAGCATGAGCAAGTCACTGCTCTGAATAGCAAATCCATGATTTGTTGATTCTGACTAACCAAGATCCCTCTGAGGTGTCTCCTAGTCTCCTTCCTTGATCTAAGTCTGAAGTTCTTTTTATCTTTGAAGCTGATATCCTCAATAGGAAACTACCAATTGAGCAGTACCTAATATTTCCAGGACGTTTTTTTTTGTTAACTAGTATAAGACACATAAAAAAGGATGTGAAGATAGTTTACTCACGTTATATGTCAGATTAATTCTCTTTGATGCATTTGTGAGCCACCTAGTAGATTTCAGGCGAGAAACGCATGTAAATGTGTTACTTTACATGCTTCCGTCTGGCTATGTGTTCCAATTTACACTGCAAATGGAAAAGCAAGTCTTTGCAGTCACATGTTTCAAGTACAGTTGAGATCAATATATCACCAATGGAGCAAATCCTATTCTGCTAATCTAAGACCTATATAACTTATTCTGTTAAGCTTGTAAACTCTTGAATCGATCTGTGTACAAAATTCTTCTAACTTCTGTCTCGTTTGTGCAGATTTGATGGAGCCATATTGAGATCATTCTTAATTCAAATCAATTCTGATTCCAATGGCGTGGAGTTCTCAGGAGATGTTATCACCTTATCTACAGCACAATCTACATTGCTTCACCTGGTGGTGGTCGTGTCTATTGTTTCAGTTAATTAGTGTAACGTGTATGTGAATGTTTCCTGCCTGAGAGTGTCACATTGAGGTTACCAGTGGTTAACAGTTGGCAGTGGTCATGTCTATGTTGTTCTTCCTATCATGCCGAAGAGTGTGACACTGAACTTACTTTACATGCCTTAGTCTGGCTGTGTGTTCCAACTTCCATTGCAAGTGACAGTGCTAAACATGGAAAAGCAAAGTATTTGCAGTCACATGTTTCAAATTTCATCAGTGGAGTTCTCTCTGAAGTGACCCCCTTGCCTACAGGATGGCACAATCTACATGTGCTTCACTTGACAGGCTGCCGTGTCTATTTCAGTTAATTAAGCAAATATCGATGTGGTCGTTTCCCTGACCGAGCATGGCATTGAAATTAACAGCGGGTCAACTTGGCAGCGGCCATGTCTATGTTGTTCTTCCTATCATGAATAGAAGGCCCTGCTGACTCTAGTTTTATGAGAACTCATTTTTGTTAATCGAACAGAAAGTTCACTTGAAAAATATTTCCTTCACGCGAAACTCACAACATGCACAAATGGAATAACTGGTCTCACCATGGGTACATGTACGGATTAGAGAAAGACATGCCATTCCAATCCGGCGTTATGAACCACCAGCCGTCACCACCAATCTGCCCCAAGTCTGTGGCCTTCGGGCCATGGGGAGGAATGGACCTGGTTCCCGTTGGCAGGAGGGCTCCGTTTTCCTGGTTTTAGGTTGAAAGTTTGGTGGGGCGGCGACGCTTTCTCCAATAAAGTCTCCTTGGGTTCAGCCTTATTTTAGCGGCAACGTCGAGAAACTTGTGGGAGTGGTGTGGTTCTCGAGGATCTTTTCTGGCGGGGGAGGGGGGGGGGGGGGGGGGGGTATTCGGATTGTCATGGAGCTTCATCGACGGTTATTCCTTCTTCCTCATCTCTGGGACGGATGTGGTCTTCTTGACCTGTTCGGCGACTTCCCGTCCGCATCCAACAACGTCAGGCCGACTGAGGGAGGAGCGGCAGCGGTGACGCGCCATCGACACTGATTATTCATTTTAGTTGAGGTGATTTGTACGGTTCGATGTTTCTCTTAATGCCAATGTTCTTTTCGCCAAAAAAAAGCCCTAAGTGTTTATCAAGTTTTTCCGGCCAATCATACACATGTAGAAGGCTTTTTTTATGGTTCCCTGTAAAAAAACTGTAGCACATTTTATTCTTGTTCTCCCTCAAATAAAATGGAGTAAGAGTTAATTTTTTTTCTCTCACTCTGGCCGTCCAAAGCCCATCGTGGCAGCAGAGAGCACTCCTCTCAAGCGCTCTCCCATCTCCTCGAGGGTTTCCGGCGGCCGGCTCCTCCGACTGCCAGCTCTTCCGCCGCCGCCGCCGGCCTGCAGCTCCCGTTCTCTATCCCACCAGGCCAATGGAGGCATCCACCGCGCGCCGTCGGAGCGTGCGCAGGAAAGCGGCGACGACTCTGACGGAAATCCCCGACCACCTCCTGGCGGAGATCTTCCTCCGGCTGCCCGCCGCAGAAGACCTCGCCCGTGCCTCTGCCGTCTGCGTCTCCTTCCGCCGGCTCGTCAAGGACAAATCCTTCCTCCGTGGCTTCCGCCGCCTCCACCGGCGTGCAGCTACCGTTCTCCACTCCTCCACGCCAATGGCGACCTCCACGGCGCGCCGTCGGCACGGTCGCAAGAAAACCAAGACGACTCTCACAGAGATCCCCGACCACCTCCTGTCCGAGATCCTCCTCCGGCTGCCCGCCGCAGGAGACCTCGCCCGTGTCTCCGCCGCCTGCGTCACATTTCGCCGCCTCGTCATCGACACCGACGGATCCTTCCTCCGCCGCTTCCGCCGCCTCCACGACCCGCTCCTCCTCGCCTTTTTCGACCGCGACGGGTTCCACCACGCCGTCCCGCCGCACCCCTCCGCGCTCGCCTCCGCTGCCGACTTCTCATTCTCATTCTTCCCCAACCATGGCGACTGGGCCGTTCAGGACATCCGCGACGGACGCGTCCTCCTCCTCCGACCCGGCGAGGGCCAGCAGCGCCGGGTCTCCATGGAGGTTCTCCACGCCGACGAGGGCCAGCAGCGCCAGGTCTCCATGGAGCTTGCGGTGTGCGATCCCTTGCACCGGAGATACGTCCTGCTTCCCCCAGTACCTGACGACTTAGTAGCTTCGGTGGCGCATGCGGCCACGGATTACAGGCCCTGTTACGAGGCTTTCCTCGCCCCCCTCGAGGAAGAGGCAGATACTGCATTCAGCGTGATATGGATGGTACATTTCAGTACTAGGTTGGCCGCTTTGGTCTTCTCTTCAATCACTGGACAGTGGCAAGTGGCTGCATCCAAGGAATGGAGGGATTTGTTCCTTGGCCAGGGCAAGTCGACCATGGTGTCACCGATCGACCGTGAATATCACGAGCGCCATTACGCTTATGGCTGCTTCTACTGGGAGTCCACCACAAGTCAGAAGAAAGGGTTGCTTGTGCTTGACACCCGTACGATGGAGTTCTCCCTTTCTGACCTCCCGCCCAGAGAATGGTGTACGCTAGGTCTAGCCATTGTGGAGGTAGGGGAAGGCAGGCTTGGACTGTTCGGTATCCTTGATAAAACTTTTGCTGGCAAATTTGAACTCTGTTATTACATCAGGGGAAACAACGCTGAGAGTTCTAGCCAGTGGAAGTTGGAGAAGACAATCTCACTAGGTTCTGGGTGCCAGCATCATATCAAAACTGCATCTGGGAGGTACTTGCTCGTAGGAAAGTTTCGAGCCATGCAGTTCGCAGGCTCAACTCCTTGGTTGCCGGGCTTGGAATATATCTCAGTTGATGTCAGGACGTTGCAGCTTGAGAAGGTTTGTAGTAAATCATCTGGGTTTGCCATGTCCAGGACTTGGATATATACCAACTTCCCGCCATCGTTGTCTTCACCGACAATATGAAGTGGTAAGTTTTCTATTGCATCCTAGTTTTATGTCCTTCCATTCATAGTTTGCACACAGCTCGTCTGATGCTTAATAGTTCATTATTATGATCGTTCATTCCTTTGGACGATTTAGCACCGGTTCTTTTCTTGTGGTTGTGGGTAATCAAGCTCAGGAACATAATTATGATTTCTTGTTTTGTTTGCTCCAATCGCCATTTGGAGGGAAGCTGACAATAAAAATGATCTTTCACATCGCTTATGCATCCATTGTTATTTTAGGCCTAATGAAATCACGGAAATGCTATATCACGATAACTATTTTCTATATTTCATATTCAAGGTGTAGAAGGAATACTAGTGTGGATCCAGTTTAAAATTCGTTTCATCCAAGCACGGTTCATCTTGGCTGCTTTTCTTTATTAATATAAGGATACTGAAAAAAAGTTTATTTTTTTACTTTTAGTCACCTTCTCATCTATAATTTTATTATCGATATGGTTTTGAAATAAATCTCCGTAATTGCTAGTCACAAATAAGAGCCAGATTCAGTGCTCTTTATAGAAAGAACAGCTTGTGCTCGAGCACAAGCTGTTTTATTTGAATGAGCCTCGTAAGGTCAGTCATAGGTGGGTCACACACTTTTTCTTTTTGTTTGTTCTATAAGATAGTTTGAACAGTTCACCTGCCTTTTTCCGAGTCTCCCAATATATGCCAAATATAAGCATTAATCTCTGTAGGATGGTAGTGGGGAACCCCAGATTCTTTTTCCTTCTGTGATGTAAGTTCTAAGTTTCTTATTCAAACATACCAAACTTAGAAGTTTGTAGACTACTTAGGTTGTATAAAAAGTTCTGCAACAGAAAGGTACCACTTTTGCATGATCCAAGTTTTCCAGGACTCGTTATTTATGCTTACATGCCTCTGTTTGGCTTTGTGTTCCACCATGCATTGCTAGTTACACCGCTATACACATAATAGTGAATATTTGCAGTGACATGTTGAAATTCAGTTGAGATTAATATTACCATTTGGACAGATGCTACTCTACTTCTGTCTGTAATTATGTATACTCTGTAGCCCCAGATAATCTGTTCCATTTTGATTGTAAACTCTTGAATATGTACTATCTGAGCTGACAATTGTTACATGAATATGTCCCCCTTCTCTGCCTGAAGTTTTTCTTCTAGACTTTTAGTCATCTTCAGTTCTTCACAGCTATATATTTTTTTATCTTCGTTGTTGCTTCGAAATGAATCTGTAGGTTACCAATTCATGCCATTAATCTCTGTAGGATAGTAGAGAGCACACACAGGCAATTAGAGCACGTTTACTTTGTGTCCTGGCCATGTCGTGCCTATCCAGGAGCTTCCCTGGGACATCTGTTTGGTCACGTCTGAATATTAATCCCTTGTCTCGATGGAGCCATTTCTGGATCAGCACTCCCATCCTCGGAGCTCCAAGTTTTTTGTGTCATTCCGGCAGCGTGGACTTGGCGCGGATGCCATTGCCTTGCCTACAAGGCTACAAGGCGTCATAGCTAATCTACAGTTGGCGACTCACATGTCCGTGCCCATGAATTGTGTCCTCATTGTTCTTCCTTTCATGAGCTCTCTACTCGTGTCTTCGGTCAGTCTAGTGTAACCCATATCGGTCATGTGGCTGCTGTCCCAGCCTAATCAATCTAGAACGTGAACAATGAAACTTGACAGTTCTGAACAATGTGTTCGGGAGAGTCTTGACACTTGTGACTTGTGTGTGGCAGGCTTGTAGTGATGAATTGAAAGGTCTGGTTCGTTAACCTTAGCCGACTTTATCTGCCTGAGTACTGAATAGTGCATGGTGCGACGTGACTGCGTTCGTGGGAGCAGAAAGAAAGGTACATGTTGATTGCCATTCCTATCACGTAATGGCTTTGTGATAGACCGTTGGTTAGTTTATTATAACTGGATTACCTCTGGAGGTATGCTTTGGTGATCATGGAACCGATCCTTATCCCTCCCGGCCGCCGTAGCCGATGGATGGGCTTGAGCATTCCACTCACAAGTTGGAATGCAGTTTTTCACTGACCAAATCAAGCACCCACACCAGGCCGAAATGCCACTTGCAATGCAGTTTTATGTAAAGACTTAGCATAAAGGGTTTCAGGTGACGAAAAAAGATCAGTTCGTTGATGCAGATTAGCAGTTACACTCTGTCCGTCTACTCGTCTGACTGGGCGGCGTCACCGTCGCCGCTGCGGTAAAGGAAGACGCCGATCGTCGCCTCTCGCCCGTCCGTCCACTCCTCTAGCCGTACGAAGCCTTTCTCTCGGAGCAGCATCGGGTTATGTCAGTTGTGTGACCGTTGCCGCCTCGGCAAAGGAAGACGCCGATCGTCGCCTCTCGTCCGTCCGTCGGCCGTTGCGCAAAAGCAGACGCCGATCGTCCGTCCGTCCAGTCCGCCGTGCCAAACCTTTCTTTCGGAGTAGCATCGGGTTCGGCTCGCGTTCACATCGATTCATTTTTGTACACATGCCCGCTGTCTCCGCTAGGTGCCTTTTGGAGCAACGGAGGAACGCTGTCGCTCCCTGTCCTTTTTGGCCTTCCTTTCGGCAGCGTGCTTTTTATCATGTCAGTTCCGCGTGAGTGTGAGTATCAGATGTTATTAGCCTCGGAAGAGAGGAAGTATCGAATGTTTGACAGTGGACGTAATCTCTCCCGTATCGTATCGTATCATATCGCTGAGAGAGGGGTTGTGCTGAGGAGCACGCACGTACTTGTAGGACTAATTAACAAGGTTTATGCACTTAGTCGCGTGGCTTTCAGTCAATCATGCTAAGCATGAGAAGAATGAGGGTAAATATGAATGAAGAAAACCAAAAGAAATCGGAAAAAGGTTCCAAACCAACACCTTTTGATTTTCTTACTTAACCATGACTATTGCAGCGCCCATAATGGCCAAAGATTAGCTTCTACTCCCTCTATTCCGATTTAATGAACTTCAATCCAAGGGAGTTTTTACAGTACCTTTTACTACACATGGGAGGTGAGTGGTATGATTTAAAATCTAGCCATTGATTTAGAGGGGTATTAAAGTTTATAACAAATCAATTATGGTAACATTTTTTGACCGATCAATTATGGTAACATTAAGCGCACTAATTCTCCTATTATTTTCCCCTAAAATCCCGTCAGCTAGATCTCAAAATACGAGAACATGTTCTTCACCATTGTTTCTGGCTTTGTGCGTCTGTATTGGTATAGATCTTGCTCCATGTCATGTTTTTGCGTTACGAAACAATGGCCATAAGAAGAGCTCTATCTCGCTGGAGTTTTGCAAAACACATGACAAGGAAACTAGCCAGACGCCTTATGAGTTCTCAATCAAGGTAGTGTAAATTCATATTACTCTCCCAATCTGGATAATTGAGCAGATAAAACTGACGAAAAAAATTCGAAGAAGGAAAGATCTAGACAATCTCCCTTTTTAACGGGATTTGCTGCCGTCATTTGTGAGCCTTCCATTTTTACGGATTTATTATTGCAACTTGCCGATTATGGCCCTTGTGGTATGAATCATACCACTATGGTTTTAGGGAGTAGTATGAGTCCACACAAACCGTTAGATCTACGAAAATGAATGGTCTATATCCTATTGGGGGTACCATAAAAGTCCCCCAATCCAAACCATTATCTTCTCATTGTCTTGTCTCCCTCACGTCAATTTAAACGGAATGGATGGAGTAGTTTATATCGCCACATTACACTCAGTTAACATCGAATCTAACGTATTGAATCTAGAACAACAAGGATGTTGATACGAGTGGCGAAGTTAGGGGAGGTAGGGGCCATGCCATTGTACACCAGGACATATTTTAGAGCTAAGTATGATTTTGACAAGTTTTTTATAGTGCAAATTGGCCTTCTTGCACACCATCATCCCAACTGATGATTAACATGTTTGGCGCTCGTTAACCTATAATCATGTCTCCGCCCCTAGGTGATACCAAACATGGTAACACCAAACATGGTAACGAGGAGGGGGTGAACCCCATTGGCATGGAATCGATGGACACAATACCACTGATCACAACAATGGCAATATTGTGGACCACGATGGTGTTCAAGAAGGCGATGCCTCTTGATTGCTTACTGTTATGTTTTATTGCACACGAGTAGTAGCTCTTGATTTACTCGCGCTCGAGCCACATGTTCTATCTCGGTCCATCCCAACTACTTGTCCCGTTTACTAGTTTTGTATAGTTGTCAGATCAAGACGATTTTTTGTTGAGTGGGAGGGCATCATCAATTGTAGGATCACAGATGATTATTATCTAATCAAAGAATTTTAGATTAAGATTTCGCACGTTTGTAGATTTCATCATTGTCTATATCTAGGATTTTTATTCAGATTTTTTTAAAACTTAAAATTATGACTCCAAATTTTTGAAAATAAAGGGCTACATATAGCTCGGCCCCCGTTTGCAATATTCGGGTGAATTACATCTATCTATTGTGCTAGACTTGTATTGGAGTACTCTTGTTTCAAAACATAAGCCTTTTTTTTTATAAAGCTAGCGTAGTTGCCCATATGCCTCGCGCTAGCTGGAAATACAACGACTAGTGGTAGCACATTTACCGTTAACGGCGGCCCATGCGTGCGGGACAGCTTGCACTCTGCACATAAAGCGACGGACCGTTGCCATCGTCCAGCTTGCGCGCGCGAGGACCGACCGTTAACGGCTCCCTCACGCGAAATCCCCAGACTACCCTCAGACGTCGCCCGACGACGGCGCTGCTTGTTTTGCTTCGCTCCGCGCCTCGTGCGCGTCTCCTACCCTTCACGCCGCCGTCGTCACTGTCCTTATCCGTCTTTTTGCCATCTCTCCCTATTTAGCGCCGCCCGCGCTCCTTCGTCTCCACTCAGCCAGCCACACTGCGACGCACCTCGACAGTCTCATAACCACGTCCCCGACCTCGAGCAAGCACACTACCCCCAAGCCAGTCTCCGGCCATGGACTCGGAGTCGTCGACGTCGGCCTACTCGCCCCCGACCCTGCGCCACAAGCTGCGGACCACCGTGTGCGGCTGCTTCGGCTCGCCCGGCAACGACGGCGGCAGGGCCAAGTGGAGGAGACGGGTGGCCGCCACGGGCGAGTTCAGGTACGACCCGCTCAGCTACGCGCTCAACTTCGACGACGGCGGCAGCGACGACAGCGACGAGGGCGCCGATGCCGCAGCGGCCGCGTTCCGGTACCGGGACTTCAGCTCCCGCCTGCCGCCCTCGCCGAAGCCGGCAGCCGCCCGCAGGCTCACCGCCGTCGCCATTGCCTGAACTCTGTTATTTTTTCCTGTAACTCTGATTTGATTTTCTTCTCTAAGCGAGACTGAAGCCCTTACTTACATCTGTAACTCTAAGGAATTACTTTATCTTCGAGCAACATTGTAGCGAGAGGAGTATAGCAGTAGTAGCAAACCGAAATGGTTCCCCGTGTAATCGACCACTAATATACAGTGAACTGAGGACTTGATTGTCACAGAAATTTGTCCCTGTTCTCCCTCTCTCTGAAACTTTTATCTCTGACAGTTTCGATCATTTCAAAGCTCTTGATTAAAATCTGCTCCGATTTCTGATTCCGGAGGCCCCATGTGGATTACATTTCATTCAGAGTTGAGCCGAGCTTGGATTGCGCTGCAGTGCGGCGACTGGCGACAAAGAAAATACTGAACTTCACTCTCTGAGTCTGAGCTACAATTCACTCTGTTCTCTGAATTTTGGAAGCCTGGCACTTTTGACAATTTGGTTCTCGCGGATGAATAGAGAGATAGGGAGCTGGTCAGAGTGAACGCACCACAGAACGGCGGAAAAGGCGCGCTGTGTGTGTGGGAATCCGATGCCGGAGAGGCGACCCAGTGCAATGCAAGTAGAGCTAGCCATTTTGGCTGTCGCTCCAAACGGTCACCTCTCTGCTAGCTGTCGGTAAGGAACAGTCAAAGGGAGTACTCACCATCGCAACAGCTAGCTTCGTTGACTGTACATGTAGGGGCTCGGAAGAGGTGAAGCTTTCGCGCCAAATTGTTCAGTCTTCTGATCTTTTACGCACTAGGAAACTAAGCAAGTGGTGTCAAAGATGTATACATGTAGAGAACCCATGCTAAAACACAAGTATTAGCGCAGCTAGCACGAATCAGCTAAGAGCATTTCCACTGGGAGCCTAAAATCGTAACCAACAGTAATTTAGGGTTAAATTGCTCACATCGGTGGTCCCAACAAAGATCTAGGTCACTCCGCTCCCAATAAAATCGGTAGAAATCCAACCCACACCCTGTACGAGGCCGTCTGATTGGGAGCGCCGGCGCTGCTAGCAAACAACTCCATTTGGCTTCCCTTCGGTCTAGCTCACATGCTAGTGACATAAACTACCAGGATCACTCCTTTCTCTCTCCTCACGTACCTCCACCTTTGTCTTTCCAACTTTGTTGACACCGGTTTGGGCAAAATACTAGTGTGTGCATCTCTCCCCAAAACTGATGGTATTATCATCGGCGCTCCCCAAACATGTCCGACATGTGCACTGCCGACTACCATTTGGGTCTGCCCGCTAGAGATGCTCTAACAAGTGATGCTGAAAATCGTCGGGTGCACGAAAAATAGCTTACAACACAACACAAACCCAATCACGCAAAAAGGTAAGAAAAAGAAACGCAACTTGAAAAAAGGTAAGAAAAAGAAACACAACTTGAAGAAGACAAAGTCTTCCACACTCGAACGCCAAAGCAAAAGTATACTATCAGGAACATATCAACTTATCAATATGAGGTCATCACAAAACAGTGAACTTCAGATGCCTAAGGAAACACACAACCCCCTCCATCGCCAAAAAGGGACCATACCCACTCGCCCCGGCTCGAAAGGCATCAGATCGTCAGGTGAAGGAGACGTTCACCCTAGAACAAGGAGGTGTGCATTCCAAGAGGCAACAGACCACCAAAAGGTTAGACCACAAACGAACCATCTTCCTGCGATGAGCACATCAGTATATCAAAGTAGCTTTAGAACCCAAGACGAAGAGGGTAAACCGGGGAGCAACCGTCGAGCACGAAGATGTAGAAAGACCGAGCAGAGACGATAACGATAACAAGCGTAGGGAATGACTGTAGTGATGATCCCAAGGAGCCATTCCAGCTACCATGGTGCTCTCACTAGGAAGGAGAACCTTGGCCCCTCCAGACAAGTGCCAGCAACAAAGACGCCAATCGAAGACGTTCAAAATTCCACTCCAACCTTCCTGTCACCACCAGCACCACGGCCACATCACCGCCATACTCCTACCATCCATGGAACCACTCGCCTGCTGCATCACCGTATACCAGACGACGCCTCCAAGGAGGAAACGACACCCACAACGCCATCGCCGTCCAATTCGAAGCAAATTTTAAAATTTCACCTAGGACGGTGGGGAGGGTGGGGGAATGGGGTCTCAACAACTCTTCCATGAGGGAAAGCGGCGCCAAAAAGCATCATTGCCATTGTTCACAGAGGACTAGTGATTTTCTCCTGGCCCCAACTCACACCACCATCTCCCTAGCCAACATCAGAGTCGACATGAAGAAGACGCCGACAACCAGCCCCAACCGAAAAGAGAGGGCTAGGATGAAGAGCAAGATCTAGCCCTCGAGATATGGTGTGCGAGCACACGAAGCAACCCTGAAATCCTCTGCTAGATGCATAGCGGTGGATCGTGGGTATGGGTCGAAGTGCCACTATCATACTCCCTCCGATCCATAATAAATATCGCAGTTTAGTTTAAATTTAAATTAAACTTGTGACGCTTATTTTAAATAGGAGGGAAGTAAGTACATAAACAAAATGTAAAAAAACATACGAAAGTGCGGATGTCAGAGATGTGTAGATATGGCCTATGAGACACGAGATCTGCCAGGTGGATGACGGTCCTTTTCGGCCTTGCGATGCGTCGCTCGTGGCAGATCGGCCAGATGGCGCGTGGAACGCGTGCTGCTTTGTTTCCATGACTTGCCCAATTTAGCTCTGTGCCCATCGGCATCACCCGCCTCCGACCGTTGCTGACCCCGCCGCCGCTGCCGCCACCGTCCCGTTCCCGCCGTCCGTGCCAGTATAAAACATCACCTGCGACGAAGCTCACACCCGCACATCGCCAACCAACCCCCACCTACCCCGGCCACCTTGCGCGTAAATGGAAGCCGTCCTCAGCGCGCCAAAGCTTAGCGCCGCTCCCATCCGCGCCGCCGCCCCCGGCCGCTCCCCTCTGCCGTCGCGGGTCGTCGCCCTCACCCCCGCCTCCGCCTCCGCCCCCGCCCGTGCTCGCCCTCTCCGCTCCGGCCCCAAGGTGCGGCCTGCTGCCCTGCTCTGTTTATTTCACCTGTCCCCTCTGCACCGTTTTCAGAGGAAAATCTCTGCGCTGTCCACCTGGCCGGATCCGTTTGATCTTGGTCTCCATCCCAGCTCGCTTGGACCAGCGATTTCTCAGGGCACGAATTCAGAGTTCGATATGCAGTTCTCTTATACAAAGAGGGTTTCTCCTCTGCTGCTGTTGTCTCCAGAACACCGTCCAGGCGCTGGCGCGGGACGAGATGCTGGGTGCGGCGGAGCCGGCGCAGTGGGAGGACGCCGCGGCCAGCCAGGGGATCCGCATCCGCCGGCACCGCCGCCCCACCGCCTCCATGAGGGAGATCGAGGAGGAGATGGGGGCGCCGCGCAACATCCTCGAGAAGATCATCTGGGACAAGGAGATCGAAGTAGCTGAGGTATGTTTTTATTGCTCTCTCATGCTTATATTTGGATTGGGTCTTAGTTTACTACAGAATAGAATGATGGCCCACCTTCTAAAAAAAGAATACAATTATAGTCCTTTCATAGGTCGAAATATGTAAATTTATTGCCAGATTTCAAATATGAAATGACTTGATTGAAATCCATACACATGGATCGCTTATTTGGTCAAGAACCCATACACTAATATATAGTCCTAACTGAAACTACTAACAGTGCTATGCCTATAACACAGGTTTTTTGACGGAGTCCAGATATTCTACACCCAATGGTGTTAATCAGAGGCTCCTTTTAAACATCCATGTTAGTCCTAGAAAAGACACCTTTGATGTAGGATCTTCAGTATACGCGTATGATCGAATTAGTGATGAACTAGTATTCATGTGCATTAGTGCTTCTGAAGATCGTCATTGCAGATCCCTCAATATGGATTGTTTCGGATTCTCTTCACATTAGTGCTTATCAAAGAAAAGCAATAATACCCATACAGATGTAGAAGTAATTCGTAAATCTGTACTTGTACGTCCACGTGATACATGGTGAGGTATGAAGGACAAGGACAATTAAGTTACTTGATGGCGTCGTGATATTCAACAACATGTTGTAGTTCAACTGTGAAGCACCAAATGGCACACACTCGTGCAGGTTTCTTATAATGTTAGGGGGGGTATGGCTTCTTATATATGATGGGTGTTAATGTTCTTCCACAGGGGCTTGCCAGGAATCCTCTAAAGGAGGTGATTGAGTCTGCAGTGAAGGCTCCTCCTACAAGAGACTTCTATGCTGCTTTGGCAGCAGCCTACAAGCGTAATGGTGTACCAGCATTGATTGCTGAGGTCAAGAAGGCATCACCAAGTAGGGGGGTGATCAGGGAGAATTTCGATCCTGTGAGTTCTGGTCTCCTTCAAGCTGCCATGAGCCCTGGTAATTTCAAAGATTAATTAAATAACTGGCGTGGAAAATTCTTGTAGGTTGAAATTGCTCAAGCTTATGAAAAGCATGGAGCTGCGTGCTTGAGCATCTTGACTGATGCGAAGTACTTTCAGGTTCGTTGTTTGAAACTGTATCTGGCGATGTTAGATGTTTTATTTGCTGGGCAAGCTAAAAATTTATTTGATTCTACAGGGAAGCTTTGAGAATCTTCGGAAGGTGCGCAGAGCAGGAGTGAAGGTAATGATAGATGGATAAACTTTACATGTGAAGCGGATTGTTCTGGGTTGCCATTTTTTCTCATTGTACCGTTGTATCTGTTATTAATGCAGTGCCCCCTTCTATGCAAAGAGTTTGTCATTGATGAATGGCAGATCTATTATGCCCGCTCGATTGGTGCTGATGCAGTTCTGCTCATTGCTGCTGTACTAACTGATATGGACTTAAAATATTTGCTCCAGATATGCAAGGAGTTGGGATTGACAGCTCTTATTGAGGTTTGACATATCCTTTATTTTTTCCTTATTGAGGTACTCCTTCCATATGATTTGATCTTTAGTCTGCAGAAAACTAAGTTTCTGTCTGATTTTAGGTTCATGATGAAAATGAGATGGAGCGTGTCCTGAGGATAGATGATGTTCAGCTTATTGGCATTAACAACCGCAGCCTTGGTATGAGATTCTTCTGGTGCTCATTTCGTTCAGTAGTTGAGTAAACATACTGCTATGTTAAGTATGATATTTTTATTCTAGAATTTTGATGCCACATTTGCAGTTATCTGAGTCAAGAATTGTCCCTTGTATGGCTTATAATCGTTTTTCTTATTATTCGAAATTTATTTATGATGCAGAAACATTTATAGTGGATACTTCGAACACGAAGACGTTGTTGGAGAAGCATGGCAATGCCATCAGGGAGAAAGGAATATTGGTAATTTCTGATGCTAATGTGTGAATTTTTCTTGTCAAGTTTTATATGCATGTATGTTCTTTGACTGAAGAAAAAACATTCGTTAGTCCCTTAATATTTATGCTCTAATTGGAAGGTATGACTGAATGTTCTCAGGCATACAGTAATTAACTTCTTCAAAAAACTTTATACGACATCAATGCCATTAAATGTCGTATTTTTTTTGGTATGTTGAACCCATAAACTTCCAGTCACTTGGATTACTGTCTGAATGTATTTGGAAGACAAGTTTTACAGTAAAAGTAAAACGGGAACTATTATGCCACCCTGACCAAACTCTACACAGTTATCTTGGTATTATCTGAAGTTCTATCATTGTTGTCATGCTGAATGTTACATGTCCCTTGAAGTCAGACATATATCCGCTTCTTTTGTTGCAAGGGTCATTCTACTTTGTCATCTCAAATGCTCATTGTTGGTTTTTTGCTGAACTATTTCCCCTACCTTTATGTATTATTTTCAGGTTGTTGGTGAATCTGGGCTATTCAACCCAGACGACGTTGCTTATGTGCAGAATGCTGGCGTCTCTGCTGTAAGTCACCAGATTGCTTTTGGATTATTGAAACTTTTCATGCATGATTTTCAAAAAGCATTATTTTTTTCTTCCAATGTCATCAGTTTTGTCCCATAAAATATAAATGCTATCAGAAAACCATGAGATTTAGTCGGATATAAATGATAGCTTTACCGAAAGGACAGCTTATATTTGCTTCTCTAGTTATTTTAATTCTTTGACTGCCTTGAACCTCATTTGACACAAGCGTGCATGTCGTGAATGTAGGTTTTGGTAGGAGAATCCTTGGTGAAGCAAGAAGACCCTGGGCGAGCCATCGCTGGGCTCTTTGGGAAGGAACTTTTGCATTGAAGCAACTAGATCGGACTTGTTTTGGCTGTAGACTAGAAGTTAGTAGCTGCCAGGCCACCCGCGTGAAGAATAATGCTCTCTTGATTCCTTCCGGATGAGCAATAAACATGTGATTTTCTGATGCGGGAAATAATCATATGATATATTACTGTAGGTGTTCTAGGTACAAAGAAAGATGAAGTTTGTCTATTTACCTTTGGATGAACCATCTGTTCAGAGTTGTATCTGCTGCTCCAATCTTGCAATGGAGCCTCAGCTCTGCACGACTAAACATGTTTGTTTTTCAGTTTTGGTTGGGGTGCGCCGGCCAGAGCTGTAGTGCAACGCAATGGCAACACTTGAGGAACCCAGCAGCAAGCTGCTGAGAACTCCCCCACAAAAGATTAATTTAATATTATGAACCCGTAGGGTTACATATCAGATATTAAACTGATAAGAACAGATACTACACTTGATCTTAGCCAGAGGCCGAGAAAGGTATGATTTGGATCGGTGCCCTGCGTCCTGTTTTATTGTTCCACGAACCGCCTTTGCTCGATCGTCCTAGCGATATGGGACTATTCCAACGAGCCAGTACCCGCGATTCGTTAGCCCAACAAAAGCGAACCTGCCTCTGGGTCTCCTGCCATTTAGGGTCTGCCCAAAAGCCCATCTAGAAAGTGGAGGCCCACATGAATCGATGATCTAGTTCGTTCAGAGTCCGACGAGATGAGAGTCCTCTGTTGAGCTAATGTCGTGTTTGCTGTGTCGCTGTAATCGCACAGAAGTAGAAATCAGAGTCTTGCTCCTAAACAGGCACCAGAGAGAACTAATGTCATACAGGCACCAGAGAGAACTAATGTCATTCTCATGGTTATGGTGGCATGGTGCTCTGGCAGCAGCCTACAAGCGTAACGTAATGGGGTGCTGGCATTAATTGCTGACGTCAAGAGGGCATCACCGAGGCATACTCAGGGAGTCCTGTAGGTCGAAATTGCTCAAGCATATGAAAGGAATGGAGCTGAGCGCTTGAGCAACTTTTTTTTTGAACTGCGCTTGAGCATCTTGACTGATCGGTGAGAAGCATTTCCAGGTTCTGTCTTTTGAAACTGTATCTATATCTTAAGTATGATGTTCATATTCTAGAAACCTTGACACATCACATTTGCATTTTTCTGAGCCAAGATTTTTCCCTTGTATGGCGAATGAATTGTTTCTCTTATTAGATCAAACACTAGTTGAATGCCCGTGCTTCGCTACGGAGTAAACGGCAGTTAGTATCTTCCATATGTATCTAAGGGCAGTTCTAGTTACCTCTCGCCCTATAGTATACTTGTTACTTGAAGCTGTAGTCTATATATTCCATGCAAACTACGTATTGGTGTTCTAGAAAGGCTCTAACTTGAAACATGAGGCAGGGAAAAGTAGAGAAGCGAAACAATAAGTAGAAAATAAGCTCAGTGTAATCTCTATCATTTTGAACAGATAAAAATGAGAGTCCATAGTCTATTATTCCCAAATGTTCTGTGGGTTCATTTAATAATGAGAAAAGTGTAATCATATTTAAATTGGGTACACAACCTTTTTAGAACTCCCCAAAACATCAAAGCATGAACATATACGATGGATCAACAGAAAAATTCCATGTACAACAATTATAAACCTCCTAAAGTGCTCTTAATTTTTTTTATCATATCACATGTTATGTATATAAATATGAAAAATAAATTTGTACTTTGCACAATACAATTCCGTATGCATACAGCATAAGGATCCAAATAACTTAGATGTACTCACTTGACACAATTAGTATATTCTCGCACAACAACATAAATGTTGTTTTTGACTTCATTTGAATTGTACTTGAGCACCTTCCTCTGGTCATAACCATCTTACATGAGCATTGTATGTCACCATAAATATTTTACCTAAAATATGTAAAGGGACTCCGCCATTTGCTGATTCCAAAAAGAAGAGAGAGCCCCCCTCTCCGCTCGGAACGCCCCCGCGTCGCTCCTCCTGGAGCGGCTCGGGCGGAGCCCACACCAGCACCACCAAGCCGCCCCCTCCCCCTGGGTCCTCCCCCGCCGCCGCTGGTGGATGCCGCCGGGCAAAGCCCGTGCGGTGGCCGGTGGCGGCGGGTCTTCTCCCCGTAGCGACGATGCGAGATCCTCCCTCGATGGCGCCGACCGAGCCCAAGCGGGCGTTGATTGGTGCGGGTGAGGCCGGCCGCGCCCAAGCGGGCGTCGGTGCGGGCGAGGCCGACCGCGGCCAAGCGGCCGTTGGCGCGGCGAGGCCGGCCGCGCTCACGCGGGCGTCGGAGCGGTTGTGCGCCGGGCGGCGGGCCGGCTGCGGTGGCGGTCGCCGGCGAAGTGAGGCTTCTTGCTCGCCGCGACGACGTCGGCGCTGGTACGAACGGCCTCGCCCAAGCGGGCGCCGGTGCGGAAGTGGGACGGGGCGCGGCGGTTCCTGGCGGGCCGATGGAGGTCGGCAGCTGCGGCGTGTTCTGCTTTGCGCCTGGCCGCGCGGACCCGATTGGGCCGGATCTGGGCAGCCCGGGCCGTGGCTTTTCCGTGGTGGCGCGATACACTGCTCCGGCTGCTTCCAGTCATGGTGGAGCGGATGGCCAAGCGGTCCTTGCTCCAGATCCAGAGCTCTGGCGGCTGAGGCAGTTTGCAGGCTGCCCGGCTGACGGCTGGAAGTATGTGCGGTGCACACAGGCTCTTGGTTGCCGGCGGAGGTGCTGGTCATGAAGGCGTCTTTCGTTGGTGCTCCGGTGAGGTATGTGGAGCAGTTGGGTGTGACTGAGGTGTGCTGGAACTCAGGCTCCGGCGAGATGCGCGATTCTCCGGATGAAAATCTTGCTCGACTCCCGTCGATGCTGGTGATGACGTCACTGTTGGGTGTCGTTCGCCTTGTTGAAGGCGTCACTGAGGAGATCGTGCACCTCTCCCACTCTTGGTTCTTGTCTTTGGGTGAAAACCTAAATCCGCTTGTCGGATTGGCGATGGCGGCATCCCGATGTCGCGACTTTGTTGGAAGCATCGTTTTGGAGACTTAGTACCGATGGGAGCACACGGACTGCGGTCAAGCGGTTGGCCGGGCACTATCAGTGGCGGACGTTCTTGGAGTCTGTGGTGATCGTGGGTTGCCCCGTGGTGGCGATAGCAAGAGCACTCTCGACATGCAGACGGCGTCAGACGAGTCTTGTTTCCGCCCTCCCAAGACCAGAGCGGCACATGCCGCCTCCCTTCGGTTATGTCTTCTCTCTCTGGTGTTGTTGAAGCCGACGAACAAGCTCGTGGCAAATGTGATCGATGCAACATGATTGGAGTGACCTTGGTGCTGTTGCAATGAAGTCGAAGTCGTCCCATCGTAAGCACGATGGATGATGTTCGGTGACGCTGCTTGCCCCGGTGGTGTGCTTTTTATGTTTGTTTCGCTCCTAACCTTCCTGGCGTCCTTTATGTCTAGCGGTGCTTTTGTTGATGTAAAGGTTTTCGCTCGGTTTTCCTTCAATAAACTGAGCAGTTTTTGGTCTCTGTACCTTTTCTTCTAATGCAACGAACACAGCAGCTCTCCTGCTGTTATTAAAAAAAAAAATATTTTACCTAAAATATGTAAGAATATGCAACTGGTACGCTCTAACGAAATAAAGATTTATGCAACATTCAATACTTACCATTTAAACCATTGTACAGTTTTGCAAATGGTGAACTTCTTTGTGAGAATTCTGGTTTTACTGCATGGAAACATATCAAGCTGCTCTATCTTCAAGAATTTTAATCTCGGCATGCACCAAAGTCAAAACCATGAGCTTGAGATATATAATTCAAATGCATCTTTTATTCACCACCAAATCATATTAGCGTCAAACATGTCGATACACAAGAAAATACACATGGCAGATGAACAGCTAAGGTACTGGCCATCTTTCTTCATATATTATTCCTTGATACATATTCAAATTATATCGGTGAGAGTAATGCTAAGATAAACATTTGTTCAACTACAACATTTAACCATAAATAATTAGCAATACAACGTCTTACCATAAATACAACTACAAGGACAAACATTTGTTCAATTACATGGTTTATCATGGTTGGAGATTTTAGGAGTCCGTCCAAGCTAGTCAATCCAATGGTGGAAAACATAGGAGTACTGAAAAGTATTGGCAATATTCATATATTTTTCATTACTATAAGGGTAGTTAGGTAATTTTGATTTCACATGCCCATGTGTCACTCTCTCCCTCGTCTCTCTATAAATTCACTGGGGCATTTTATAATTTGCCACACTTTTCTTTACACCTTTATTATTTGCCACACAACCACCACTTATCATATCACTGACATGTGGTGGCCACGTGGCAAATAATAGTGAATCAGAGAAAAGTGAGCCAAATTATAAAATTTCCACACTTCAACAACCCATCAGCGTTGCCATGGAGGCAACCGCCGCCCTGTCTGAAAGGACACGGATGTCGCCTAGAGGGGGGGTGAATAGGCGGTTTAAAACTTTTACGAGATGGGCTTAACAAATGCGGAATAAAACTAGCGTTTACTTTGTCAAGTCCAAAGCCTATAAACTATGGTTCACCTATGTGCACCAACAACTTATTCTAAGCAAAGGTTCACCTATGTGCACCAACAACTTATGCTAAGCAATACAAGCAAGTATGTGATAGCAAGATATATATAACTTCAAGCACGATGGCTATCACAAGGTAAAGTGCATAAGTAAAGAGCTCGGGTATAGAGATAACCGAGGCACGCGGGAGACGATGATTTATCCCGGAGTTCACACTCTTGCGAGTGCTAATCTCCGGTGGAGAGGTGCGGTGGCTTAGTGCTCCCGAACGCCACAAGAGGCTCACCTTGAGGTGTGGTTGCTCGATGCACACCAACGCCACAAAGGCCTCACCCCAAGATGCGGTACTCACACCACACACCGAACGCCACGAAGGCGCCTCACCTAAATCTCCGGTGACCCTCGCCACAAAGGCCTAGGTCACGGTTCCACTAAGGGATTTCCTTCGAGGCGGAAACCGGGCCTTACACAAAGGTTGGGGCACACATCCACAACTTAATTGGAGGCTCCCAACAAATCACCACAAAGGTCTAGAATCCGTCTAGGGTTCCAAGAACCCAAGAGTAACAACCTTCTTCCTTTCACCTCCACGAATCACCGTGGAGAACTCAAACCGATGCACCAAATGCAATGGCAAGAACACCACAAAGATGCTCAAGTCCTTCTCTCTCAAATTCCAACAAAGCTACAAAAGCTATTGGGGGAATAAGAGAGGAAGAACAAAGAGGAGAACACAAAATTCTCCAAGATCTAGATCTAGTGGATTCCCCTCACAAAGAGAGGGATTTGATTGGTAGGAATGTAGATCTAGATCTCCTCTTCCTTTTCCTTCAAAAAGATTCAAGAAGCATAGGAGGAGTAGAGGGAAAGGGAAGCTCTCAAGGTCAAAAATGGTGGAGAGCACAAAGGGGAAGAGATAGCTGCCCAAGGAGGAAGAAGGGGGGCTTAAATACCCCCTCCCATCGAAATATGACCGTTTGGGTGTGCTTAGGCCGGATTTTCCGGGCCGGATATTTGCAAAATATCCGGGCCCCAAAAAATGGCTAAGGACATGAGAAAACTGCTCTCAGTAAGGGGGCCGGATATTTGGCCGGATTTTCCCAAAAACCGGATTTTTCGGGGGGGCCGGATTATCCGCCCCAAACTTGGGCCGGAATATCCGCCCCCCTGAAAACTGCAGAAACACCAAAACGAGAATGATCATAACTTGAGCATCCGGACTCCGATTTTGATGATCTTGGGCTTGTTTCGAAGCTAGTAACAAGCTCTACAAGATCATGCAGGGAACCATCATAGTCCAGCAAGGTAGGATATAAATAAATGAAGAAAGGTTTGACCTATCTAAAAAAGACATACCGGTAAAACTTTCAACCTTGAAAATGCAACAAGTGATCTATGCAAAATCCATTTTCGATGAACTAGAGCTTGTCATGAGAATACGCACAAGCTCTAAAACATCACATGGATAAGATCCAAATAACAACCAAGAAAGATGATGCAAGGATGCCAAAGGTTTGAGCTCTCTCCGAACGATACGATCGAGTTACTCACTCGAGAGCCCTCTTGATAGTACGGCAACTAAACTATAAACCGGTCTCCAACTACACTATGAGACCGGTGAGAAAGAAACCCTATCAAGAGCAAACCTTATACTTGCGCATTCCACTTGAGCTCGATGACGACGATCTTGACCTCAACAAGATGAAACGCCTTTCTTGCTTGTGCTTGCTTGACGAAGTCTTGTGGATTGCTCCCCCATAATCCACCATGGGAGAGCTACTTCTTCGGCGCATCTTCACATAACCATGACCACCATGTGGATTGCTCCCCCATAGTCCACCATGGGAGAGCTTCTTCTTCGGCGCATCTTCACATATCCATGATCACCATATGGATGGCAAGACTCAAGCAAAGGATCTCTTCGAGATGGCTCATCTTGAACTTGCACATCACTTCTCCATGGCAAGCTTCAAGCTTATGAACTCTTCGAGTTGGCTCATCTTGAACTTGCACTTCATTTCTTCATTCTTCATCATGTTGATGTCTTGAAGTAACTTGAGGGCTCACTTCATCTTCATCTTCATCTTCAAGACATACTTGACACTTGATATCCTTCATCAATTTCTTCTTATTGCAACCTTGAAGCCAACATATGGTTCAAGAATTGCCTATGGACAACTCCTACAAATATAACTCAATGCAAACATTAGTCCATAGGGATTGTCATTAATTAACAAAACCACACATGGGGGCTCCATGCACTTTCAATCTCCCCCATTTTGGTAATTGATGACAATCTCTTTGAGAGGGTTTATATAAGGAATTGAAGTAGCAAGCAAGTTGAATATATAGAGCAAACTCCCCCATAATATATGCGTGTGTGAATGATCTTGACTTTCATTGCATATATTGGCATTGAAAGCCTAGTGGAGTTTCCTGTAACTATTCAACTATGCAAAGCAACAAGATGCAATGCAATAAAGGCACATGCTTAAGCACAAAGCAAAGACATAACCAAATTCCCTTAAACCCTCCAAACTTCTCCCCCATTGGCACCAATTGCCGAAATGGGTGAAAAATTTAGAAGGTCAATATAGTGAGAGTTCCTCCATAGCGTGTGCATTTCTCATAATTTGAGTGGAATCAAATGCACGTATCCAATGACGAATATTCAGAAGGAATCACACTATAGATAGGATCAAAGATTGCAAAAAGATAACAAAGTCTAGAAGCTTCAACAAATGAAGCAAGCAACCAAATGAACCACAAAGAAGATACCAAAAGAAAGATAGATATTATGATAAGATCAAGAAGATTACTCTAAATAATATGAGGAAGCTCCCCAAGGTTTGTGCACAAAACTAGACAATTTGCATTGAAGTATAAAGTGCACAAACATGGAATCATCACTCCCATAATATCATTCAAAACAAAAGATACCAAGTGAATCAAACTCTAATGATCACCACAAAATAGTGCCTTAAATAGAATGAGGAAGCTCCCCAAGGTACATGCATAAATTAAAATGTTGCATTTGAATACAATATGCATAACATGGAATCCTTACTCCCTCATTACCATTTAAAACACAAACATTTGCAATAGATCATAGATAGAAAATTAAGCTTAACACTTGTAACAAACAAATGGTTGAGCAACAAGTAAGAGGCACCATAATGAAAGGCTCAACCAAGAGGATATGTGAAAGGCATGATAAAGCATATTATAAGACTATTACAAGGATGAGCAAAAAGCATCATCATAGTGTTCAATGAATTATATTGCTTAGCATGACCAATCAACATGCAACAAATAAATAAGATATCAAATGGAGATGTATCATCTCTTATGTGTATAAGTTTCTCTAAGTGAGAAATATCACAAAGATATTTATCCACAAAGAAACATGCACACACAAAATGGATACGCAAGAAATATAGTATGATATCCCAAAAAGAAGTCATGCAGTTTACCAATAAGAATTTTTGCTTAATAGCATGGCCAAAGGCTCAATTTTATCTTATTGTACATTCATGAACTTAAACCACAAACATCTAAAATACATCACAAATATCAACAAGGGATAGAAGATAGTTGGGATGCATTTAGAAAGGCAACAAGTATCACAAACGAGGATACCAAAAGAAATAACTAAATTTGCACTTTCATCTATATTACACACGTGAGAGCCTTGAGGAATTGATATGAAATAAAATTGCTAGATAGGCATAGATGGGATGGGTGAATCATGAGCATGATTTTATATACTTCCCAACATATGTACTCATCTCAAATTACTCACATTCGCAATAAAGAGGTTTCGTTAAGACTTTAGCAAGAAGCACAACATTTGCAAATCAAGAGATTCATGCCAAGATGCAACCACATGGTTGGATGCTAGAAAAATATGCATGAGAAGATACTTGTTACCGAGATAGCATTGGTGTGGATGTAGTAGATATGTGTTCGTTGACCATCCTAGCTTGCCTCAAGTTACCATTGAGTCACCACTTCTCCCCAAGAGTGAGACAAGCATCCAATGCATATCCATTGTACCTAACACAAAGGTAAGTACAAAAAGGTCCCCAAACTAATTGGGTCCGAAGTAGTTAGACACACTACAACATATATGACGAACTCCACAATACTATGTGCATATAGATATGCAATTGAATTTCATGCACATCTTAGCCAAATTAGGATTTGATGGAGTTTACCCTATATATTGGATCAAAGAAAGTAACACATGCCATAAGATATACATATATTAAATATGCATGCACAATACTTTCAAGAACCAAAGGAAAAAATACCAAATAAATCAAGAGACAATGGTTGTCCAACTTATATCAAAGAATCAAATCAACACAAGATTGACTCCAAAGACTTATCTCATTATAAGAAGCTAATTAAACCTAAACACAAAGGAATGAGATAACCAACTCCCAAGAGAGAAAGGTTCCAACAAATAAACCAAACCCTCGAAACTTTTTACGATGGCATAAAGTACCAAAAAAGAAAATTTATGTCTCCCAAAACCAATTTTTTTTGATAATGATCAAGAGATGTTAAGCAATCTAACAAATATAGGAGAGCTCCCCCAAGATTAGTGCATTATCTAGGATTTTTCATATGAATACAAAATGCACGAAACTAGGATCATCACGCTACCTATATCTACTAAAATGCTAAGAAAGTTTGAATAGTCAAATTAGATCCATAAGATGCAAGGAAGACACATGGGAGTCAAAGCAAAACAAATTCATGGCAATAAATAGGGCAATTTGAACAGAAGAGCCAATGTTGATATGATCAATAAATATCTACCTCATAATTTATTACCACTTGTCCTAGGACAAGAGATATTAGGAAATATTTCCCGGTGGTAGTTTGTAAGTATACATAAGATCATATTTACAACAAATAAAGCATATGGTAAAAGATAAGAGTTAACCATCTTGCAAAGATAGTTTCTTGATAGCTTCATTTAGTCATACCAACATGCAAAACAATTAATAGTATTCATACCAACATGCAAAGCAATTAATAGTATTCATACCAACATGCAAAGCAATTAATCGTATTCATACCAACATGCAAAGCAATTAATAGTATTCATACCAACATGCAAAGAAATTAATAGTATGACTTGAAGCATATGGTTTTCCAAAAATGTATTGAGGGACACATTGTGAAAAACCATGCCAAGAAAAACTTTCACAAATAAGATCCACAAAGATATTAGCAATGAAGCCATTTAAGCAAATTGGAACTTGTTTGAGAAAACATGTCACATATGAGAGACAATTTACAATATCAATTCTATGTGACACAACCTCAAATGTTCACATTTCCTAGGCTTGTAATATGCACAAAGCTTATTACTCCCCCATAATGTGATAAGGAATTTATTTTCACAAGAGGCAAATAAGATCCAACTATAGATATTAATGGACATTAGAATTTGAATTTCTCATGAAGATGACATACCACATAGAGACTAGATAATCTTGCAATATCAATTCTAAGTGATATTCCTCATGTACACACATTGTTAGGATTGTGAAATTTCTAAAGGCATATCACTCCTCCAAAATGTTATAGTCCATTAATCTCTCATAAGAGCCATATAAGATACAACAAGATGCAAAGTGGCTCCAACACAAACACAAATACATGGTGTGCAACCCAACATGCATAGACTTGATTTCTCAAGAAAAGCAAATAGGAATCACAACATATACAAACACATGTTAGGAACAAAAACTAACACATGCAAAGGGGCGAGTAACTTTCAATATAAGTGAGTTGAGAACATGTTACCGCAAGGAGGAACATTGAATACATGATAGAAGCAAGATAACCAAAAGACTTGGCTTGAGATAATATAAATGATGAAGATCCCTTAATTCTTCATGATGTAGCCAAGTCTCCAATGCCCTCCAACAAGCACCTATTGATCAAGTTTTGGATTGTTGGTCCCCAACTAAGTTGGGTCCTAAGAGGTTAGTCACAATAGGCTTGGCAACCCAAATGGTTCTTTTCTTGACACCACTTTGAGCACCAACATATTTGGCAAACACATTGCCACCCTCATCCTTACGAAGAGAATAAACATCATCAATGGAGATAGAGTTGGATGAGGTACCAATAGTGCAAAAAGAGGAGATGTGGCCCTTCTCACGGCATATGTAGCAAGTTCTTTTCTTCTCCTTCTTCTCACTAGATTTCTCCACAATGGGAGCATTGGCTTGATTCTTCTTGGGAAGTGGAATTTCTTCAACTTGAGGTTGAATATGAGTTTGAGCTTGAGGCCGCTTCCCTTTTTGCTTCTTCTTCAAAGGGCAAGATCTAACATGGTGCCCTTCAATTTTGCACTTGAAGCAAACAATCTTGGCCGGGTCTTTGACTTGTACTTGGCCCTTGTTGTTGTTGTTGTTGTTGTTGTTGTTCTTGGACTTGTTCTTGTTGTTGGATTTGAATCCAAGTCCACTCTTGTCATTGGGGGATTGTTGCACACTTAACATCGTGTCAAGTTTGCATTTCCCTTCATGACTCTTTACCAAGTCATTCTTCAAAGAAGTGACTTGAGCCTTGAGCTCTTTGATTTTTCTCTACATGGTTAGTAACAACACAAGTACTAGAGGAAGTAGAACCTTCATTGTTAGAGCAAGAAGGCAAGGAAGATAATTCATCACAAGATTTAGCAATATTATGAGTGGATGAATTACTAGGACTAGCACATGGCAATATAACATTTTGAGTAGTAGTGCTAGTACCCACATGAGGCTCACAAGGTGTTGCCTTAGATATGATAGCCTCATGAGCTAACTTTAGCCTATCATGAGAGGCTAGAAGATCCTCATGGGAGCTAGCAAGCTTTCCATGATTTTCTTCCAATTTCCTATAATTGCTAGTTAGCAAATCAAGTTGAGCCCTTAGATCAACATTCTCCTTCAAGATAGATGCTTCACAAGAAGTAGAGTTAGTAGCACAAGCATCATCACAAGACATATCAAGAAGAGAGGGTAACATAGCATGCTCTTTTAAATATGAAGCTTGTAGTTGCCCATATGACTTGGTGAGGATAGAGTGTTCGCTCTCCAAGGCCTTGTGGGCCTTGTCTAGATCATCTAGATCCTTAACAAGTTTATCATGACCAACACCAACTTTGGACTTTTCATTTTTAAGCAATTTTAATTTAGCTTTAGCATGGTCTCTTTCTTTAGTGAGTTTAGCAAATATTTCATTTTGAGACACCTTAAGGGTTTCAAGTTGCTCCTCTAGAGAGGCTACGGTATCTTGTTCTTCTTCAAGATCATTCTTTAAGGATGCTACATCATTGGCATACTCTCTTTCAAGAGCACCCTTTTTATCAATGGTGTTCTCATGCATCCAAATAAGTTTTTGGCTCTCAATAGCGGTAGTCAAGATTTCAAAGAAGTGAGTGCTAGCAATTTTATCTTTGCAAATAACCTTGAATACGCTCTCACCCTTATCGCGTAGAGAGACAACCCAATCCTCTTCTTCATATTCATCCTCATCCTTATCACCACGAGACATATTAGGTTCCATGGTAGGAGGTACCGTGGAACCCTTGGCCATAAGGCATATATGAGGACCGTGAGATAAAGATGAGGAGTTACTTGAGGCTCCTTTCAAGATCTTGTCTTGACCAATAGAATCTTTGGTTTCCTCTACATTGTTAGACACACAACAACTAGAGGAAATAGAATCATTTTTATCATGGCCCCAAGACAAATCAAGCATATCATTATGAGATTTATTCAAGCAACTTACACATGATATGCAAGGACTATCAACACAAGCATGTAAATCATTTCTAGTGCTAGATATCTTTAAGTCCAAAGATGAAGCATTGCAATGAGATAGAGATGAAGAATCATCAATAGTAAGCTCAATATCAACATTGCAATTTTCACCACCACTCACCATATCATTACCTTGTGTCTTACCACACTTTAGTGAAGTGGATGAAGATGAGAACTCATCACGGCCGGAAGTGGAAGCAATACAATCATCCTTAATAATATTGGACACATCATATTTGTCTTGAAGCTTTGTCCATAATTCATGAGAGCTCCCAAAAGGCATGATTGACGAAGTAACTACATTGCTCACAACAATGGAAAACACATGAGAAGCAAGAGCATCGAGGCAAGAGTTTTTCTCCTCCTCAAGAGATAAATTTTGAGGATCCTTAGGAGAAGAAAAACCCATGTCAAGAAATCGCTCCATGTCCGGGGACATACGCCGCAAAATATTAAGCACATAAATTTTCCATAGATCATAATTTGTGCCATCAAATATAACCAAGTTATTGTGCGCTAATCCCCTAACCGACATCTTTACTCTCAAGGCGGTGAAGCCTAAGAATGAGAGACCTTGCTCTGATACCAACTGAAAGGACACGGATGTCGCCTAGAGGGGGGGGGGGGGGTGAATAGGCGGTTTAAAACTTTTACGAGATGGGCTTAACAAATGCGGAATAAAACTAGCGTTTACTTTGTCAAGTCCAAAGCCTATAAACTATGGTTCACCTATGTGCACCAACAACTTATTCTAAGCAAAGGTTCACCTATGTGCACCAACAACTTATGCTAAGCAATACAAGCAAGTATGTGATAGCAAGATATATATAACTTCAAGCACGATGGCTATCACAAGGTAAAGTGCATAAGTAAAGAGCTCGGGTATAGAGATAACCGAGGCACGCGGGAGACGATGATTTATCCCGGAGTTCACACTCTTGCGAGTGCTAATCTCCGGTGGAGAGGTGCGGTGGCTTAGTGCTCCCGAACGCCACAAGAGGCTCACCTTGAGGTGTGGTTGCTCGATGCACACCAACGCCACAAAGGCCTCACCCCAAGATGCGGTACTCACACCACACACCGAACGCCACAAAGGCGCCTCACCTAAATCTCCGGTGACCCTCGCCACAAAGGCCTAGGTCATGGTTCCACTAAGGGATTTCCTTCGAGGCGGAAACCGGGCCTTACACAAAGGTTGGGGCACACATCCACAACTTAATTGGAGGCTCCCAACAAATCACCACAAAGGTCTAGAATCCGTCTAGGGTTCCAAGAACCCAAGAGTAACAACCTTCTTCCTTTCACCTCCACGAATCACCGTGGAGAACTCAAACCGATGCACCAAATGCAATGGCAAGAACACCACAAAGATGCTCAAGTCCTTCTCTCTCAAATTCCAACAAAGCTACAAAAGCTATTGGGGGAATAAGAGAGGAAGAACAAAGAGGAGAACACAAAATTCTCCAAGATCTAGATCTAGTGGATTCCCCTCACAAAGAGAGGGATTTGATTGGTAGGAATGTAGATCTAGATCTCCTCTTCCTTTTCCTTCAAAAAGATTCAAGAAGCATAGGAGGAGTAGAGGGAAAGGGAAGCTCTCAAGGTCAAAAATGGTGGAGAGCACAAAGGGGAAGAGATAGCTGCCCAAGGAGGAAGAAGGGGGGCTTAAATACCCCCTCCCATCGAAATATGACCGTTTGGGTGTGCTTAGGCCGGATTTTCCGGGCCGGATATTTGCAAAATATCCGGGCCCCAAAAAATGGCTAAGGACATGAGAAAACTGCTCTCAGTAAGGGGGCCGGATATTTGGCCGGATTTTCCCAAAAACCGGATTTTTCGGGGGGGCCGGATTATCCGCCCCAAACTTGGGCCGGAATATCCGCCCCCCTGAAAACTGCAGAAACACCAAAACGAGAATGATCATAACTTGAGCATCCGGACTCCGATTTTGATGATCTTGGGCTTGTTTCGAAGCTAGTAACAAGCTCTACAAGATCATGCAGGGAACCATCATAGTCCAGCAAGGTAGGATATAAATAAATGAAGAAAGGTTTGACCTATCTAAAAAAGACATACCGGTAAAACCTCCAACCTTGAAAATGTAACAAGTGATCTATGCAAAATCCATTTTCGATGAACTAGAGCTTGTCATGAGAATACGCATAAGCTCTAAAACATCACATGGATAAGATCCAAATAACAACCAAGAAAGATGATGCAAGGATGCCAAAGGTTTGAGCTCTCTCCGAACGATACGATCGAGTTACTCACTCGAGAGCCCTCTTGATAGTACGGCAACTAAACTATAAACCGGTCTCCAACTACACTATGAGACCGGTGAGAAAGAAACCCTATCAAGAGCAAACCTTATACTTGCGCATTCCACTTGAGCTCGATGACGACGATCTTGACCTCAACAAGATGAAACGCCTTTCTTGCTTGTGCTTGCTTGACGAAGTCTTGTGGATTGCTCCCCCATAATCCACCATGGGAGAGCTACTTCTTCGGTGCATCTTCACATAACCATGACCACCATGTGGATTGCTCCCCCATAATCCACCATGGGAGAGCTTCTTCTTCGGCGCATCTTCACATATCCATGATCACCATATGGATGGCAAGACTCAAGCAAAGGATCTCTTCGAGATGGCTCATCTTGAACTTGCACGTCATTTCTCCATGGCAAGCTTCAAGCTTATGAACTCTTCGAGTTGTCTCATCTTGAACTTGCACTTCATTTCTTCATTCTTCATCATGTTGATATCTTGAAGTAACTTGAGGGCTCACTTCATCTTCATCTTCATCTTCAAGACATACTTGACACTTGATATCCTTCATCAATTTCTTCTTATTGCAACCTTGAAGCCAACATATGGTTCAAGAATTGCCTATGGACAACTCCTACAAATATAACTCAATGCAAACATTAGTCCATAGGGATTGTCATTAATTAACAAAACCACACATGGGGGCTCCATGCACTTTCACTGTCCCCTCCCACTTTGTCGCCCTCTTCTCCCTTCCGCCGCCATCCTCTCCTCGTAGACCTCATGCCTTCGCTTCGCCGCCCATCCACGCTTGTTCACCACCCAGATCCCCTTGCCCCTGCAAAATTCCCATTTGTAGTAGTCGCTGACGCTCCGGCGTAGTCCATCCCTCCCTGCAAAGGGAAACTTGGCTAGGATCGAGCAAAGTACGCTGGTGGGCACCTTCTCGACCGGCGCCGGCGTAGTCCAATCTCTCAATCCTGTCCTGGCGACGGGAGAGGGCATGGAGGGGTATCTGGTTGGGTTCGAGCGTCGTCTGCGGTTTGGCAGCATTTGGTTTCATCTTTCAAAATGGTTACCCCGTGCCATCAAAACTTAGTGGAAGTATCCATTTCTGGGAATTACTCTGCAAAAAGATAACTGAACATTATTTCACAATGGTATGAATATTGTAGCGTACTGCTTACACCCAGTATTGTATTAACTTGGTCACACCAATCCCATATTTACAATTTGTGATTTTTTTTTCAAATTTCTTACTGCCCCTAGAAAAAGAACTATGGAGAGATCTAGCTCTTAGGCGGTATCAGGAAATTCTAATGTAATTGAGTATTTTATATCTATATCCTTTAGTTGTAACTAATCAAGTAGCACACAATATGGTACATCACTAACTTCAATTTTCATAGGGTACTCTGCAAAGATCTCCTACATGGTAGATGGATCTTACATTGTCAAAAGTAATAGACTGTACATTCTTAGTTAAAAACATGGAAACCTTAGTGATCATGATTCAAATTGACTGTTTGTCACTATCATTTGCAAAGTACAGAGAACATGTAAAGAACAAGCTTCATTGATTTGAACATATTTTATTAATTTATTCTAGGGTGATTAATCTCTACTGAACAACAAGAACAATTAATAGAAAATTCAGTTTTCCACATGAAGTTTGAAGGCATGAATAATTTTCTTTTCTAAGTTTTTTTGCAAAAGTAACTGCAGTATTTTGTAAATTTGGATGGCCAGAACTACACCGGAGACAAGGACGGTCTTGGAAAGTGTGAGCAGGTAAAACTATGTCTTTTTTGCTTACCAGTATATTACCCTTCTCTTTCATCTAAGTCTACCCGATTAGTCTTAATTAGAGCTTCCTTTTCTGTTATCTATTTTTTTTGTCATATTTGATCTCAACTGCAGTTGTAATCGACACATTAGATGAAGAAACACCAAGATGCAATTAGTTGACAGAAGCTGCAAAGAACAAGGCTACATACACAAGTGCAGGAAGGAGGCAACTTTTTGATGTATTTCAAGGCTGCATATGGATGCGTCTTTGCATTATTATTCAAAATTCTGAGATCAACTCATTGGTTGAAATTGCTGAACGCTCTTTATTTGTGGCCGAGTTAGGTGTTGTGTCACGCGGAGTGACACAGGGTTTGAACCGATCAGTGAGGTAGCACTATATCGTCTTGTTAGTAAAGAAGTTTTGCATCAAAGTTCAGAAAAAAATACAGCAGGAAAGGACATTCACCTGCGGCATGTCTCCTATGGAGCTGGAACGAGTTCATGACCGACGCCAATGGCTTGCTTGCCGACGGGCAGAGACAACAGAGACAGTGCGCTAGCCTTTAGTATGCGACATGCTGGCTCGCACGTCTGCAGCCCGGCAGTATCCGCGTCTGTGTTCGTCGCTTCGAAGTCCGGTCTGGGCGCGCCAGCCGTCGATGCCCATACTGCTGCCCCAGCCCTGTCTCGTGATGTTGCTGCCCAGAACAGAGCAATGACCCCCGTTAGTCTTGGTCCTAGTCGGACGATGACGGGTTGGTCCCCAAGCTCGGCGACGAGACCCCAATCCAAGGAGAGGCCGCAACGCACGGCTCGGCGACAATGTGAAATTTGGGATGGTGTGATCCATATTGGATGGCCGCAGCGCACAGGTCGGCGCGATGTAACCTGGAGTTTGTTTCGGTGGTTGAGAATAATGGGGATTTGATTTGAAATAAAGACATGGGGGGTATTATTGTCCATCCTGAAAATGTGACACCAGACATTCACCTGTTTGCTCTTAATAGTAGAGATTATTTATGATGCAGAAACATTTACTGTGGATACTTCAAACACGAAGACGTTGCTGGCGAAGCACGGCAATGCCACATCAGAGAGAAGGGAATATGGTGCTAATGTGAAACCTTTGCTAGGGTTCTATGCATGCACATGTTTTGACGGTAGGAAAGCACTAGTTAGTCCCCATAATGAGAACCGCGGCATAGCCAGGATGCTTAGCACGGGCTGATACATGCTAGCCTGCCTGGGTTCGAGCCTCTGTGCTTGTAATTCCATTGCGTACTCAAGAATTCCCCTATAAAAATAAGCTTAAGAGATTCTTCCTCTTAGTCTATTTAATTTTTTTTTAAAAATAGTTAGTCCCCATAATATTTTTGCTCTAGTTGGAAGGCATAGCTGAATGGTTCCGTACATAATGTAATTAACTTCTTCAAAGAAATTTTATACTACTTGAAAGCCCATAAACATCACTCTTTTCAGTCTGCTGAATCTATAAACTTGCAGTCACGGATTACTGTCTTCACATTTGAAAGACAAGTTATACAGTACAATTGAAACATGAACAAATTATGCTACGCACACTTAACTTTGCACAGTATCTTGCCATGTTAAACTTCAGTATTATCTGGAACTCATTGATTATTGTGGTGCTGAATTTCGCATTGCATTGCACCTCAAAGTCAGGGCAGGTTTCCCCTGCCTTTCTTGGACAGGATAGCAAATGACATGAATTGGCAATGGCCATTTGATTTTGTGATCCGAAGTGCTTGTCACTGGTTCTTTTGCCGATTTTTTTCCCCTCCAACCTTCTATGTATTTTCAGGTTGTTGCTGAGCCAGGGCTATTCAATCCAGATGATGTTGCTTATGTGCAGAATGTAAGTTATCTGATTGATTGTGGATTGGTCAAAACTTTTGCTAAGCGATTTTAAAAAGCACATTTTCCCTTTCGATGTACATCAGTTTTGGTCCACAAAATATATGCTAGAAACCACGAGCAGCCACCGCTTTCTTTGCACGTCATATATCATTTTTCGTGAAAAGATATTTTACTTCTTCGATGAATGCCTTAATCCATGCTTAACATAAACGTTTCTGTTGCCGTTGTATGTTCTGGTAGAAGAGTTGCGGTGAGCCATCGCTGGGCTTTTTGGAAAAGACCTTGTTGCGTTGAAACAACTAGATCAAACTTTTTTTGTGGTAGACTAGTAGTAGGCAATCTTTTTGAACGAGACTACCTGCATGATGAATAATGTTCTCGTGCTTATGTTTGATGAGCAATGAACATGTGGTCTTTTGTAAGCGGCAGCTGCAAACAAAGATGAAGCGGAATGTTGTTAAGTCGCTCAATTCTCAACCAGACACCTGAACATGAATACTCCCTCCGTCCCATTAAATCTTAACTTTGTCAAAATTTTGATGTAACTATGGAACTGGGGGAGCACATGATTCATATTCTCTGGTTTTGGTTGAGACGCACCAAGCCAGAGCTATAGTGCAACGATAAGGCAACGCCTGAGGGAATCAGTGACAAGCCACTAAAACCTCTCCCATAAAAGATTTATTTAATATCATGAACATGTAGGCTCACATATCAGATATTGAACTGATCTCCCTCCGGTCTCTTTTATTTGACTCGAATTTAGTACAACTTTGTATTAAATTTGAGTCAATTAAAAATGACCGGAGTGAGTACTAAGTTTGATCTTAGCCAGAGAGGCCGAGAAAGGTATGATTTCGATCGCGCCCCTGTGTCCCTTTTAACTACACAATGCACCGCCTACACTGAGCTAGGCGAATCGATGTGGGACTATCACAAACAATTAGCTGACGACCTGACGCGGTTCACCCATGTAGTATCGGTAACCTCTAACTTGGCTCTGCACCTGCTTAAAACTTAAGAGCCCATAAACAATGAGCTGACGATATGGCGTCATTTGCCCATGCAGTATCAGTGATTATTTAGAGATGCAATGACCGATGGTTTTCTACACGCATCTTGTTATGGAGCTCTCTCCGCACACAACATGATTAAGAGCATATTTTTATCTTGATTAACACGAATCCTAATGCCGGAGGTGGATCCAATAATCCATGATAACACTTTGTCTTATTGAGATTCAACTCATTTCTCACTGCGCTTTTTACTTATTGCTTTATTTACTTTCTTGCAACCAATTACAACAATCTTTTAAACACCTTTATTTGAGATGAAAGAACGATTCATAAGTAGCCTTTAATATATAGTAGCAAGGAGCATTAAGATCTTAACTAGTTGCTCCTCGTGGTTCGATACTCTTTTTTCAAAACTAGCTTGTGGTCATCATGCACACAAGTAATCAACAACTTCTAAAGTAAAAGATTTTAACTAGGCGGCAATTACATATAGTTTAGTAGTAAAACAACAAAAGTACCAGCAAACTATGTAGCAAAATGGACATCCCATGCATGCTAGAGAGTAAACTATCACACCCTAAAAATGGACATCCCATGCATGCTAGAGAGTAAACTATCACACCCTAAAAATGGACATCCCATGCATGCTAGAGAGTAAACTACCACGCCCTGCAACAAATTCAAAGAACTGATACTATAAGTATATATGCCGTAGAAAATAGTACGCAATTATGCAGCAGTAGTAAACCAACAATGTAGCAAATCAGCTAACAAACATGCTAATATCAACAATTTATTACAAAAATGACACCAACATGCGCATCTATTACAGTAGAATCAAGTGCTAACCCTACCGAGAAGCAGAACATTAACATCAGAGATCGAAGGAAACCCAAGAAAACCTAGTACAAACCACCATGAAGACAAAAAGGGACTCACAACCATGATTAACAGCGGCAGGACCTTCCTCTCGCTCGAATCAACGGCCGACAACGCTTCACCTCAAACGAATTAGCCTCCAAATTAAGATGAAGGTTAGGATTTAGCAGTAAGAAACCTAAAAAAAAGCTGGGTGAAACAGGATTTAATCACGCAATAGCAACCCCGGGAGAGCCACCATGGTTAGCAGCGGCGCCTGGATTTGGAGGGGCATCACCAACATTTCGTCTCCATCCCAAACATTTCTTCCAAAAAAGCTAGGGTTGAGGGGAAAATGCAACAAAACAAGGAGTCGGGGACGCCGGAGGCAGCAACCGTCGGCGGCGGGCGGATTCGCTGAGCCATCGCCAACCTCTCTGCCACACGCGACGTGCACAGACGCGAACCCTCACCCCGCCTCGCAAGTGGTGTGCGGTTGGATGTAGCAAAAGGTATTCCCCTATTGCTTATGCGTGCACAAACGATCCGAGGTGGGTGACATGGCGAGCTAATAGCCGAGAGATTCAACGGATCGGACGATGCACCACCCGGAGTGTTGGGGGGATGACCCCCGGTATGCCAAAGGCATGCCAAACCGGATGGTTTGAGCCATTAAGATACCGGTTTAAAGTTTATTCCGGACTGTGAAGCTAAGCTTTTGGCTAAGTGAATCTTACCGGTATCCCCAAGAGGGGTATACCGGAATGAGCTAAGAAGACACCGGATTGCCGGTAAGAGGTGCACTATAGCACGTCGGCAAGACTGGTCAAAGATTCTCTCAAGAGCTAGAGGACAAGGATGAGCTAAGCAAAGTAGCTTTAAATGAAGCCCTGACGCCAAAGAGGAAGGTGACGCTGAAAGCATCCGGAGGACGTCAGCCTCCCTGATTAAAGAAGATACCGGCGTCACCAGTGATTAAAGAGACTTTGTAAAGTAGTTTGTCTGTTCAAAGATGTCATTAGGGTTTCCTAGGGTTTCTTCCCCTGTAAGCCACCCTCTCCCCTATATAAGGAGAGGGGGCACACCCCATCGCGGGCATGTGAGACCTTGTATCCAGAAACCTGTAACCACTTGAGATCAATGAAGAGAGAGATCTAGAGCTGAGTTTATATTTGTGTTCTTCTTCTTCTTCCTCTAGCCAAGGCCAAGTTCTTCAAGACACCATCCGGAAATCCATCCCATACAACCAAAACCCTCCCCCGAATCCTCTAGCGCCCATTCGGCCCCAACTTAAGCCATCCTATGGCATCTGTCTGTTCACCACGACGACAGTTGGTGCCCACCGTGGGGCATGAAGCGGCGCTTGCTGGAGTTCACATTCGGGCGGGCCTCCTCAACGTCTCCGGCGAGCGGACGGTGTCTGCGCTTGTGCAGCGCATCTACTCCATGGACTTCATCAACGACAACGCAGGCTGCTTCGCCAACGGCGGCGTCTTCCCCAAGAACGGCCGCGTCATCGAGTTCGGCAGCCATCGCGTCTACTTCAGCACCGTCCCTGTGCGCCAGTGCCTCTCACCGGTGCTGGTGGCGCCGGATCCGCCAAGGTGGCTTTGCGCTGGCCGCGCCGCCGGCAGCGTGGGGGTCATGATGGCAGGCGTGGCTGACGCCGACAAGGAGATCGCAGCGGAAGGCGCTGGCCAGGCGCTGGCCAAACTCGAAAACGCAACAAATGATCTATGTGAAATCCGTTTTCGATGAACTAGAGCTTGTCATGAGAATAAGCACAAGCTCTAAAACATCACATGGATAAGGTCCAAATAACAACCAAGAAAGATGATGCAAGGATGCAAAGGTTTGAGCTCTCTACGAACGATACGATCGAGTTACTCACTCGAGAGCCCTCTTGATAGTACGACAACTAAACTATAAACCGGTCTCCAACTACACTATGGGATCGGTGAGAAAGAAACCCTATCAAGAGCAAACCTTATACTTGCGCATTTCACTTGAGCTTGATGACGACGATCTTGACCTCAACAAGATGGAACGCCTTTCTTGCTTGTGCTTGCTTGATGAAGTCTTGTGGATTTCTCCCCCATAATCCACCATGGGAGAGCTTCTTCTTCGGCGCATCTTCACATAACCATGACCACCATGTGGATTGCTCCCCCATAATCCACCATGGGAGATCTTCTTCTTCGGCGCATCTTCACATATCCATGATCACCATATGGATGGCAAGACTCAAGCAAAGGATCTCTTCGAGATGGCTCATCTTAAACTTGCACTTCATTTCTCCATGGCAAGCTTCAAGCTTATGAACTCTTCGAGTTGGCTCATCTTGAACTTGCACTTGAACTTGCACTTCATTCTTCATTCTTCATCATGTTGATGTCTTGAAGTAACTTGAGGGCTCACTTCATCTTCATTTTCAAGACATACTTGACACTTGATATCCTTCATCAAATTCTTCTTATTGCAACCTTGAAGCCAACAAATGGTTCAAGAATTGCCTATGGACAACTCCTACAAATATAACTCAATGCAAACATTATTCCATAGGGATTGTCATTAATTACCAAAACCACACATGGGGTATCCATGCACTTTCAATCTCCCCCATTTTGGTAATTGATGACAATCTCTTTGAGAGGGTTTATATAAGAAATTTAAGTAACTAATATGTTGAATATATAGAGAAAACTCCCCCATAATATATGCATGTGTGAATGATCTTGACTTTCATTGCATATATTGGCATTCAAAGCCTAGTGGAGTTTCCTCTAAATATTCAACTATGCAAAGCAACAAGATGCAATGCAATAAAGGCACATGCTTAAGCACAAAGCAAAGACATAACCAAATTCCCTTAAACCCTCCAAACTTCTCCCCCATTGGCACCAATTGCCGAAATGGGTGAAACATTTAGAAGGCCAATATAGTGAGAGTTCCTCCATAGCGTGTGCATTTCTCATAATTTGAGTGGAATCAAATGCACATATCCAATGACGAATATTCGGAAGGAATCACACTATAGATAGGATCAAAGATTGCAAAAAGATAACAAAGTCAAGAAGCTTCAACAAATGAAGCAAGCAACCAAATGAACCATAAAGAAGATACCAAAAGAAAGATAGATATTATGATAAGATCAAGAAGATTGCTCTAAATAATATGAGGAAGCTCCCCAAGGTTTGTGCACAAAACTAGACAATTTGCATTGGAGTATAAAGTGCACAAACATGGAATCATCACTCCCATAATATCATTCAAAAACAAAAGATACCAAGTGAATCAAACTCTAATGATCACCACAAGATAGTGCTCTAAATCAAATGAGGAAGCTCCCCAAGGTACATGCATAAAATAAAATGTTGCATTTGAATAAAATATGCATAACATGAAATCCTCACTCCCTCATTACCATTTAAAACACAAACATTTGCAATAGATCATAGATAGAAAATTAAGCTTACCACTTGCAACAAACAAATGGTTGAACAACAAGTAAGAGGCACCATAATAAAAGTCTCAACCAAGAGGATATGTGAAAGACATGATAAAGCATATTATAAGACTATTACAAGGATGAGCAAAAAGCATCATCATAGTCTTCAATGAATTATATTGCTTAGCATGACCAATCAACACGCAACAAATAAATAAGATATCGAATGGAGATGTATCATCTCTTATGTGTATAAGTTTCTCTAACTGAGCAATATCACAAAGATATTTATCCACAAAGAAACATGCACACACAAAATAGATACACAAGAAATATAGCATGATATCCAAGACAAAGTCATGCAATATACCAATAAGAATTTTTGCTTAATAGCATGGCCAAAGGCTAAATTTTATCTTATGGTACATTCATGAACTTCAACCATAAACACATAAAATACATCACAAATATCCACAAGGGATAGAAGATAGTTGGGATGCTTGAGAAAGTCAACAAGTATGACAAACGAGGATACCTAAAGAAATAACTAAATTTGCACTTTCATCTATATTGCACATGTGAGAGCCTTGAGGAATTGATATGCAATAAAATTGCTAGATAGGCATAGTTGGGATGGATGAATCATGAGCATGATTTAATATACTTCCCAACAAATGCACTCATATCAAATTACTCACATCCACAATAAAGAGGTTTCATTAAGACTTTTGCAAGAAGCACACTATTTGCAAATCAAGAGATTCATGCCAAGATGCAACCATAAGGTTGGATACAAGAAAAGTATGCATGAGAAGATACTTGTTACCAATATAGCATTGGTGTGGATGTAGTAGATATGTGTTCGTTGACCATCCTAGCTTGCCTCAAGTTACCATTGAGTCACCACTTCTTTCCAAGAGTGAGACAAGCATCCAATGCATATCCATTGTACCTAACACAAAGGTAAGTACAAAATGGTCCCCAAACTAATTGGGACCGAAGTAGTTAGACACACTACAACATATAGGACAAACTCCACAATACTATGTGTATATAGATATGAAATTGAATTTCATGCACATCTTAATCAAATTAGGATTTGATGGAGTTTACCCTATATATTGGATCAAAGCAAGTAACACATGCCATAAGATATACATATATTAAATATGCATGCACAATACTTTAAAGAACCAAAGGAAGATACAATTTGGACAAAACACCAAATAAATCAAGAGACAATGTTTGTCCAAATTATATCAAAGAATCAAATCAACACAAGATTGACTCCCAAGACTTATCTCATTATAAGAAGCTAATTAAACCTAAACACAAAAGAATGAGATAACCAACTCCCAAGAGAGCAAGGTTCCAACAAATAAACCAAACCCTCGAAACTTTTTATGATGGCATAAAGTACCAAAAAGAAAATTTATGTCTCCCAAAACCAAATTTTTGATAGTGATCAAGAGATGTTAAGCATTCTAACAAATATAGGAGAGTTCCCCCAGGATTAGTGCATTATCTAGGATTTTGCATATGAATACAAAATGCACAAAACTAGGATCATCACGCTACATATATCTACTAAAATGCTAAGAAAGCTTGAATAGACAAATTAGATCCATAAGATGCAAGGAAGACACATGGGAGTAAAAGCACAACAAATTCATGGCAATAAATAAGGCAATTTAAACACAAGAGCCAATGTAGATATGATCAATAAATATCTACCTCATAATTTATTACCACTTGTCCTAGGACAAGAGGTATTAGGAAATATTTCCCGGTGGTAGTTTGTAAGTATACATAAGATCATATTTACAACGAATAGAGCATATGGTAAAAGATAAGAGTTAACCATCATGCAAAGATAGTTTCTTGATAGCTTCATTTAGTCATACCAACATGCAAGGCAATTAATAGTATTCATACCAACATGCAAAGCAATTAATAGTATTCATACCAACATGCAAAGCAATTAATAGTATGACTTGAAGCACATGGTTTCCCAAAAATGTATTGAGGGACACGTTGTGAAAAACTATGCCAAGAAAACTTTCACAAATAAGATCCACAAAGATATTAGCAATGAAGCTATTTAAGCAAATTGGAGCTTGTTTGAGCAAACATGCCACATAGGAGAGAGATAATTTACGATATCAATTCTATGTGACACAACCTCAAATGTTCACATTTTCTAGGCTTGTAATATGCACAAAGATTATTACTCCCCCATAATGTGATAAGGAATTTATTTTCACAAGAGGCAAAAAAAAAATCCAACTAGAGATATTAATGGACATTATAATTTGAATTTCTCATGAAGATGACATACCACATAGAGACTAGATAATCTTGCAATATCAATTCTAAGTGATATTCCTCATGTACACACATTGTTAGGATCATGAAATTCCCAAAGAAATATCACTCCCCCAAAATGGGATAGTCCATTAATCGCTCATAAGAGCCATATAAGATACAACAAGATGCAAAGTGGCTCATACACAAACACAAATACATGGTGTGCAACCCAACATGCATAGACTTGATTTCTCAAGAAAATCAAATAGGAATCACAACATATACAAACACATGTTAGGAACAAAAACTAACACATGCAAAGGGGCGAGTAATTTTCAATATAAATGAGTTGAGCACATGTTACCGCAAGGAGGAACATTGGATATATGATAGAAGCAAGATAACCAAGACTTGGCTTGAGATAATATAAATGATGAAGATCTCTTAATTCTTCATGATGCAGCCAAGTCTCCAATGCCCTCCAACAAGCACCTATTGATCAAGTTTTGGATTGTTGGTCCCCGACTAAGTTGGGTCCTAAGAGGTTAGTCACAATAGGCTTGGCAACCCAAATGGTTCTTTTCTTGACACCACTTTGAGCACCAACATATTTGGCAAACACATTGCCACCCTCATCCTTACGAAGAGAATAAACATCATCAATGGAGATAGAGTTGGATGAGGTACCAATAGTGCAAAAAGAGGAGATGTGGCCCTTCTCACAGCATATGTAGCAAGTTCTTTTCTTCTCCTTCTTCTCACTAGATTTCTCCATAATGGGAGCATTGGCTTGTATCTTCTTGGGAAGTGGCATTTCTTCAACTTGAGGTTGAATATGAGTTTGAGCTTGAGGCCGCTTCCCTTTTTGCTTCTTCTTCAAAGGACAAGACCTAACATGATGCCCTTCAATTTTACACTTGAAGCAAACAATCTTCGTCGGGTCTTTGACTTGTGACGAGGCGGTTCCTCGGCAATGCCCACCATGAGGGGCTTGGGTTTTAGAGAAAGGCGACGACGGAAGTTCCGGGAGCGAGGCGGTACACGACGTACCCAGGTTCACGCCCCCGCGGTGGAGGGTCGCTACGTCCTGCTAGCAATCCACTATATGAATATATATATACAGGGGGCCGCCATGGGCGGAGTAGTTGTATCTAGTCTAGTTCTAGTTCGCGGGTTGCGATGTCTAGGCGTGTCGCCTCTATGATCTATGTTTCTGAATATGCTTGTCTAAGGGGTGCTCCTGCCTGGCTTTATATATCAGCCAAGCTAGGGTTTACAAGAGTCCTAGTAGGATTCATATTGGAGTCTTCTTTCCTTGTAGTCCAAGTTGAGGTGCGTGCAGGTCCAGCTTGTCGAGTCCTTGTGCTGGTCCAGCTTCATAGTTTGCGCCAGGTATGGCAATGTCGAGTACCCGAAGGGTTATGCCCACGTCAGTAGCCCCCGAGTGTCTGGCCGAAGTGAAGCTTCGAGCAGGGACTAAAGTTGTCTTCGCCGAATGTCTTGATCATCTGTTGAATCTTGTGCTTGATGTAGAGTCGAAGTTGCTTTTTGTCGGGTACGCGAAGCGCTCCCGATGGGAGTAGCCCCCGAGTCTATGGGCGGGTGCTTGCAGCCACACATAGACTCAAGTTGTACTACTCGAAGATCTTGAATATTGATGCCGATGTCTTCAACTTTATTCTTCTTTGTTGGCGAGGTTGCCATATTTTTTATCGGGTGCGCGACTAGCGCTCCCGATGGGAGTAGCCCCCGAGCCTGTAGATAAATATGAAATAGTTATGTATAGGGTGTAAAAATGCTAAGTCAAACACCGTAGACTTTTTCAAGTTCTGAGAACTTGATGCCGATGACTCTGATGATGCCATAGATAGAGGAGTTGATGATTCAGATGATATCCCAGAGGAGCCGATGATCGAGATGATGGCCCTGAGGGGAGCCGATGATTCGGATGATACCCAGGAGGAGCCGATGATTCGGATGATGGCCCTGAGGGGAGCCGATGATTCAGATGATACCCAGGAGGAGCCGATGATTCGGATGATAGCCCAGAGGAGCCGATGATTGGGATGATGGCCCAGAGGAGCCGATGATTTTATCAAGTGCGCGCCCAGCGCTCCCGATGGAAGTGATTGTCGAGGGTGATTTAGGGTCACTTTCCTTATTGTAAATAGATGGTTTAGCTACTTCATCCGTGTTTGGATTGCGTAGTAGACACTTATTTTTCGATAGATACATGTGTATGTATTTGTACCGTGTTGATGCCGTTGGCAAATTTTGTAGGGGCAAATCTTAATTGTCCGTTTAAACATTTTCGTATTCGTTGGTCAGCAAATTATTTGAGTGATCAGCTCGTGTTGCGGGTCTTGCTAAACCCGTTGTATGTGCAACTTTGCTTTCAACCGATGTATGTCTTGACCGTGGGTCGTTTTCGTACGTGTTTCATGATCCTTGCTATCTGCGGCACTCTTTGAGGCATCTATAGCAAAGGAAAAAAGCAAGGTCCCCGTAGCTTCATGATCCTTGCTATTTGCGGCACTCTTTGAGGCATCTATAGCAAAGGAAAAGAGCAAGGTCTTCGTTGCTTCATGATCCTTGCTATCTGCGGCACTCTTTGAGGCATCTATAGCAAAGGAAAAGAGCAAGGTCTTCGTTGCTTCATGATCCTTGCTATTTGCGGCACTCTTTGAGGCGTCTATAGCAAAGGAAAAGAGCAAGGTCTTCGTTGCTTCATGATCCTTGCTATTTGCGGCACTCTTTGAGGCATCTATAGCAAAGGAAAAGAGCAATGTCCCCGTTGATTACCATCCATTGCAGCACTCGTATTTTCAGAGGCTTTTAGGTGATAACTTCAGGTATAAGAAGTCTTCATTTTCTCTTGAATTCCAATACACCAGCGCTCCCGATGGGAGTAATAATTCCAGCACACCGGCGCTCCCGATGGGAGTAATAGTCTTCATATCTTCTTGAATTCCAGCGAACCGGCGCTCCCGATGGGAGTAATAGTCTTCGTATCTTCTTGAATTCCGGCATGGATTCCAGCGAACCAGCGCCCAGCGAACCGGCGCTCCCGATGGGAACAACCGCAATAGTTCGAAGATATTCCAGGAGCCCTCGAGCAATTCCAGCGCTCCCGATGGGATCGCATCGGGTCGATATTAAATAAGATGATATCCATTGAATATTCCAGATGATGAATCCACCAACCCGAGAGTGCATCGGGAGGAGATATGTCCAGAGCCGAAGAAGATAAGTCCATCGAGTAATCATAGATGATGGAGAAAATAAATCCACTGATTCGGGGAAAATAAATCCACCGAGTAATCGAGAGTACTGGAGGTAACGATGTAATGGCGCCTCCCCAATCATCGGGTGTGGCGAAAGAAAGGGGAACACTTAGTTCTGCAGGCGCAGTCGAAATAGTTGCACGGCCAAAGATAGTCCGTGCGGCGGGCGCAGCCGATGATTCCGCGGACAGAGACAGTCCATGCGGCGGGGGCAGCCGAAATGATTCCGCGGACAGAGATAGTCCATGCGGCGGGCGCAGTGATACGTCTCCGACGTATCGATAATTTCTTATGTTCCATGCCACATTATTGATGTTATCTACATGTTTTATGCACACTTTATGTCATATTCGTGCATTTTCTGGAACTAACCTATTAACAAGATGCCGAAGTGCCAGTTCCTGTTTTCTGCTGTTTTTGGTTTCAGAAATCCTAGTAACGAAATATTCTCGGAATCGGACGAAATCAACGCCCAAGTTCCTATTTTCACCGGAAGCATCCAGAACACCCGGGAAGGACCAGAGGGGGGGCACTGGGCCCCCAGACCATAGGCCGGCGCGGCCCAGGCCTTGGCCGCGCCGCCCTATGGTGTCGTCACCCCTTCGACCCTCCTGCGCCACCTCTTCGCCTATATAATGCCCCTGGATCGAAAACCCTGATGCGTTCGACGAAAACCACAGAAACCTTCCAGAGCCGCCGCCATCGCGAGGCCAAGATCTGGGGGACAGGAGTCTCTGTTCCGGCACGCTGCCGGAGCGGGGAAGTGCCCCCGGAAGGCTTCTCCATCAACACCGCTGCCATCTCCACCGCCATCTTCATCACCGCTGCTGCTCCCATGAGGAGGGAGTAGTTCTCCATCGAGGCTCGGGGCTGTACCGGTAGCTATGTGGTTAATCTCTCTCCATGTACTTCAATACAATGATCTCATGAGCTGCTTTACATGATTGAGATTCATATGAGTTTTGTATCACAATTTATCTGTGTGCTACTCTAGCAATGTTATTAAAGTAGTATTATTCCTCCTGCACGATGTAAAGGTGACAGTGTGTGCATCCGTGTTAGTACTTGGTTTATGCTATGATCATGATCTCTTGTAGATTGCGAAGTTAACTATTGCTATGATAGTATTGATGTGATCTATTCCTCCTACATATGCATGAAGGTGACAGTGTGCATGCTATGTTAGTACTTGGTTTAGTCTTTTGATCTATCTTACACTATAAGGTTACTAAAATATGAACATTAATTGTGGAGCTTGTTAACTCCGGCATTGAGGGTTCGTGTAATCCTACGCAATGTGTTCATCATCCAACAAAAGTGTAGAGTATGCATTTATCTATTCTGTTATGTGATCAATGTTGAGAGTGTCCACTAGTGAAAGTCTAATCCCTAGGCCTTGTTCCTAAATACTGCTATCGCTACTTGTTTACTACTGCTGCGTTACTACTACTTGTTTACTGTTTACTGCGTTACTACTGCTGCAATACTACCACCATCAACTACACGCCAGCAAGCTATTTTCTGGCACCGTTGCTACTGCTCATACTTATTCATACCACCTGTATTTCACTATCTCTTCGCCGAACTAGTGCACCTATTAGGTGTGTTGGGGACACAAGAGACTTCTTTCTTTGTGGTTGCAGGGTTGCATGAGAGGGATATCTTTGACCTCTTCCTCCCTGAGTTCGATAAACCTTGGGTGATCCACTTAAGGGAAAACTTGCTGCTGTTCTACAAACCTCTGCTCTTGGAGGCCCAACACTGTCTACAGGAAAGGAGGGGGAACGTAGACATCAAGCACTTTTCTGGCGCCGTTGCCGGGGAGGAAAGGTAAAAGGTACTCACACTCCGGATCTCGGCTACTAAGCTATTTCCCGGCGCCGTAAGTACTCGAAGCTATTTCCTTTAGATCCTGCAATTGCATCTTTTTGTTTCTTGTTTACACTAGTAAGGCATAATGGACAACATCTGTCAGCTTTTTATTCTATTTCCTGAGTCAAGACATGAATGGTTTAATGCGAAAATTAAAAAACCCATGGAATCTTATTTGCATGCTAGTAGCAATGATATTAGTATGAACGCTTTGAACACCATTGTTGCTAATGATATGGAAAATTCTAAGCTTGGGGAAGCTGGCTTTGATGAGCATGATATTTTTAGTCCCCCAAGCATTGAGGAGAAAATTTTCTTTGATGATACTTTGCCTCCTATTTATGATGATTATAATGATATTGGTCTTTTAGTGCCGCCAACTATGGAGAGTAATTTTTATGATGATAATACTATGCCTCCTACACTTGATGAGAATAATAATGATAGCTACTTTGTTGAATTTGCTCCTACTACAATTAATAAGAATAACTATGCTTATGTTGGGAGTAGTAATAATTTTATGCATGAGACTCATGATAAGAATGCTTTATGTGATAGTTATATTGTTGAGTTTGCTCATGACACTACTGAAAGTTATTATGAGAGAGGAAAATATGGTTGTAGAAATTTTCATGTTACTAAAATGCCTCTCTATGTGCTGAAATTTTTGAAGCTACACTTGTTTTATCTTCCTATGCTTGTTACTTTGCTCTTCATGAACTTGTTTCTTTACAAGATTCCCTTTCATAGGAAGCATGTTAGGCTTAAATGTATTTTGAATTTGCCTCTTGATGCTCTCTTTTGCTTCAAATACTATTTCTTGCAAGTGCATCATTAAAACTGCTGAGCCCATCTTAATGGCTATAAAGAAAAGAACTTCTTGGGAGATAACCCATGTGTTATTTTGCTACAGTACTTTGTTTTATATTTGTGTCTTGGAAGTTGTTTACTACTGTAGCAACCTCTCCTTATCTTAGTTTAGTATTTTATTGTGCCAAGTAAAGCCGTTGATAGAAAAGTAAGTACTAGATTTGGATTACTGCGCAGTTCCAGATTTCTTTGCTGTCACGAATCTGGGTCTACCTCCCTGTAGGTAGCTCAGAAAATTAAGCCAATTTACGTGCATGATCCTCAGATATGTACGCAACTTTCATTCAATTTGAGCATTTTCATTTGAGCAAGTCTGGTGCCATTTTAAAATTCGTCAATACGAACTGTTCTGTTTTGACAGATTCTGCCTTTTATTTCGCATTGCCTCTTTTGCTATGTTGGATAAATTTCTTTGATCCACTAATGTCCAGTAGCATTATGCAATGTCCAGAAGTGTTAAGAATGATTGTGTCACCTCTGAATATGTTAATTTTTATTGTGCACTAACCCTCTAATGAGTTGTTTCGAGTTTGGTGTGGAGGAAGTTTTCAAGGATCAAGAGAGGAGGATGATATACTATGATCAAGGAGAGTGAAAGCTCTAAGCTTGGGGATGCCCCGGTGGTTCACCCCTGCATATATCAAGAAGACTCAAGCGTCTAAGCTTGGGGATGCCCAAGGCATCCCCTTCTTCATCGACAAATTATCAGGTTCCTTCTCTTGAAACTATATTTTTATTCAGTCACATCTTATGTGCTTTACTTGGAGCGTCTGTGTGCTTTTGTTTTTGTTTTTGTTTGAATAAATGCTTGTGTGGGAGAGAGACACGCTCCGCTGGTTCATATGAACACATGTGTTCTTAGCTTTTAGTATTCATGGCGAAGTTTCTCCTTCGTTAAATTGTTATATGGTTGGAATTGGAAAATGATACATGTAGTAATTGCTATTAATGTCTTGGGTAATGTGATACTTGGCAATTGTTGTGCTCATGATTAAGCTCTTGCATCATATGCTTTGCACCCATTAATGAAGAAATACATAGAGCATGCTATAATTTGGTTTGCATATTTGGTTTCTCTAAGGTCTAGATAATTTCTAGTATTGAGTTTGAACAACAAGGAAGACAGTGTAGAGTCTTATAATGTCTTCAATATGTCTTTTATGTGAGTTTTGCTGCACCGGTTCATCCTTGTGTTTGTTTCAAATAAGCCTTGCTAGCCTAAACCTTGTATCGAGAGGGAATACTTCTCATGCATCCAAAATACTTGAGCCAACCACTATGCCATTTGTGTCCACCATACCTACCTACTACATGGTATTTTCCGCCATTCCAAAGTAAATTGCTTGAGTGCTACCTTTAAACAATTCAAAATTTATCACCTCTGATTTGTGTCAATGTTTTATAGCTCATGAGGAAGTATGTGGTGTTTATCTTTCAATCTTGTTGGGCAACTTTCACCAATGGACTAGTGGCTTCATCCGCTTATCCAATAATTTTGCAAAAAGAGCTGGCAATGGGATTCCCAGTCCCAAATTAATTAACAAAACTAGACACTCCTCCATGGTATGTGATTGTTGGACGGCACCCGAAGGATTCGGTTAGCCATGGCTTGTGTAAGCAAAGGTTGGGAGGAGTGTCATCATAATAAAACTAAAATAAAAAGGCACTCCTTCATGGTATGAGATTGTTGGCAGGCACCCGAGGATTCGGTTAGCCATGGTTTGTGAAAGAAAGGTTGGAAGGAGTGCCACCCAAAAATAAAATAAAATGGGAGCCGCTCTTTGAAGGTTTGTCTGGCAAGGGGGTTAGAGTACCCGCTACCATTCGTTGACAACAACATACACCTCTCAAAACTTTATTTTTATGCTCTCTTTATGTTTTCAAAATCAAAGCTCTAGCACAAATATAGCAATCGATGCTTTCCTCTTTGAAGGACCATTCTTTTACTTTTATGTTGAGTCAGTTCACCTATTTCTCTCCACCTCAAGAAGCAAACACTTGTGTGAACTGTGCATTGATTCCTACATATTTGCATATTGCACTTGTTATATTACTTTGCATTGACAACTATCCATGAGATATACATGTTACAAGTTGAAAGCAACCGCTGAAACTTAATCTTCCATTGTGTTGCTTCAATGTCTTTACTTCGAATTATTGCTTTATGAGTTAACTCTTATGCAAGACTTATTGATGCTTGTCTTGAAGTGCTATTCATGAAAAGTCTTTGCTATATGATTCAGTTGTTTACTCATGTCATTACCATTGTTTTGATCGCTGCATTCACTACATATGCTTTACAAATAGTATGATCAAGGTTATGATGGCATGTCACTCCAGAAATTATCTGTGTTATCGTTTTACCTGCTCGGGACGAGCAGAACTAAGCTTGGGGATGCTGATACGTCTCCGACGTATCGATAATTTCTTATGTTCCATGCCACATTATTGATGTTATCTACATGTTTTATGCACACTTTATGTCATATTCGTGCATTTTCGGGAACTAACCTATTAACAAGATGCCGAAGTGCCAGTTACTGTGTTCGGCTGTTTGTGGTTTCAGAAATCCTCGTAACGAAATATTCTCGGAATCGGACGAAATCAACGCCCAAGTTCCGTTTTTCACCGGACGCATCCGTAACACCGGGAAGGACCAGAGGGGGGGCACTGGGCCCCCAGACCATAGGCCGGCGCGGCCCAGGCCTTGGCCGCGCCGCCCTATGGTGTCGTCACCCCTTCGACCCTCCTGCGCCGCCTCTTCGCCTATATAATGCCCCTGGATCGAAAACCCTGATGCGTTCGACGAAAACCACAGAAACCTTCCAGAGCCGCCGCCATCGCGAGGCCAAGATCTGGGGGACAGGAGTCTCTGTTCCGGCACGCTGCCGGAGCGGGGAAGTGCCCCCGGAAGGCTTCTCCATCAACACCGCTGCCATCTCCACCGCCATCTTCATCACCGCTGCTGCTCCCATGAGGAGGGAGTAGTTCTCCATCGAGGCTCGGGGCTGTACCGGTAGCTATGTGGTTAATCTCTCTCCATGTACTTCAATACAATGATCTCATGAGCTGCTTTACATGATTGAGATTCATATGAGTTTTGTATCACAATTTATCTGTGTGCTACTCTAGCAATGTTATTAAAGTAGTATTATTCCTCCTGCACGATGTAAAGGTGACAGTGTGTGCATCCGTGTTAGTACTTGGTTTATGCTATGATCATGATCTCTTGTAGATTGCGAAGTTAACTATTGCTATGATAGTATTGATGTGATCTATTCCTCCTACATATGCATGAAGGTGACAGTGTGCATGCTATGTTAGTACTTGGTTTAGTCTTTTGATCTATCTTACACTATAAGGTTACTAAAATATGAACATTAATTGTGGAGCTTGTTAACTCCGGCATTGAGGGTTCGTGTAATCCTACGCAATGTGTTCATCATCCAACAAAAGTGTAGAGTATGCATTTATCTATTCTGTTATGTGATCAATGTTGAGAGTGTCCACTAGTGAAAGTCTAATCCCTAGGCCTTGTTCCTAAATACTGCTATCGCTACTTGTTTACTACTGCTGCGTTACTACTGCTTGTTTACTGTTTACTGCGTTACTACTGCTGCAATACTACCACCATCAACTACACGCCAGCAAGCTATTTTCTGGCACCGTTGCTACTGCTCATACTTATTCATACCACATGTATTTCACTATCTCTTCGCCGAACTAGTGCACCTATTAGGTGTGTTGGGGACACAAGAGACTTCTTTCTTTGTGGTTGCAGGGTTGCATGAGAGGGATATCTTTGACCTCTTCCTCCCTGAGTTCGATAAACCTTGGGTGATCCACTTAAGGGAAAACTTGCTGCTGTTCTACAAACCTCTGCTCTTGGAGGCCCAACACTGTCTACAGGAAAGGAGGGGGAACGTAGACATCACGCAGCTGAAATGATTCCGCGGACAGAGACAGTCCATGCGGTGGGCGCAGCCGAAATAATTCCGCGGACAGAGACAGTCCATGCGGCGGGCGCAGCCGAAATAGTTGCACCATCCAAGATAATTCATGCAGCAGGCGCCAGGCAAACGCGGTCGATGAAGAGGACGCAGCTGATACGACCGATCCGCGGCGGGTGAGCATCCGAATATATTGAGTCCGTAATGCCGGGTCCATGACAGGTGAGCCCCCGAGCGCGGCAAGTGCACAACAACTGGCGCAGTGGCGGGGCGCAGTCGACTAGGCAGAGTAGTCGAAGCTTTGTTCCGATCTGATATCCTTATGTCGATGACGAGTTGATGATGACCGGTCCGATGGATGAGGTTGCGCGACGCAGTAAACGCGAACGTAGGTGCGGCAGCGGAGTTCTTCAGTTCATATATGGAAGTAGTCCAATCTGATATTTCTTGTGGCGGATGGCGAATTCGATAGAGCAAGTTTGCACTGGCAGGTGCATGCTGACGGGTCTTCAGAATTGACGGATCTCCTGGTCGCCATAGCTTAATTCTTCCAGATCGAGCCTGAGATATTCTGGTCGCGTATGAAGCCCCCCGGTCCTTCTGCACATGTGCCTTTGTCTAAACTGATTCTGCCGATGAAATTGCTATCATAGTATACGTTGAATAACCTGTGAAGTGACATGTCATGGCTTCGATTGAGAGTGCGTTCGCGTGAACTTTCTTTTCTTTCTTATGACCTGATCTGGCTATAAAGCAGTCGATTACTTTTTATGGATTCATCACAAACTTGATCCGCTCTCGATGCTTATTCCTGGACTCATGAACGTGTACGCGGTTGTACTGGAGCGTGTACGCGGTAGTACTGAAATAGATCCGATGGTTCCACAATATCTGCTGCTGTTTCACGCGGTCATGTGGTGTAGATCTGATTTACGTACAATCGATTAGCTTGGTCTCCTGACGCGAATTAGGGGAGCAGCCTCGGCTAGAATATCCGGTGGATTCCAGCGGAACCCGATAGAGAAGACATTGTTGATAAAGCTGATTCCGATGAGAAAACGAACAGAAGTGCTGGATGTGATCTGTGCGTTATGGATGATGAAGGATCCCGCCCGGATGACAAAATCCAGCCATCGCACTTCCCACAGACGGCGCCAATTGACGAGGCGGTTCCTCGGCAATGCCCACCATGAGGGGCTTGGGTTTTAGAGAAAGGCGACGACGGAAGTTCCGGGAGCGAGGCGGTACACGACGTACCCAGGTTCACGCCCCCGCGGTGGAGGGTCGCTACGTCCTGCTAGCAATCCACTATATGAATATATGTATACAGGGGGCCGCCATGGGCGGAGTAGTTGTATCTAGTCTAGTTCTAGTTCGCGGGTTGCGATGTCTAGGCGTGTCGCCTCTATGATCTATGTTTCTGAATATGCTTGTCTAAGGGGTGCCCCTGCCTGGCTTTATATATCAGCCAAGCTAGGGTTTACAAGAGTCCTAGTAGGATTCATATTGGAGTCTTCTTTCCTTGTAGTCCAAGTTGAGGTGCGTGCAGGTCCAGCTTGTCGAGTCCTTGTGCTGGTCCAGCTTCATAGTTTGAGCCGGGTATGGCAATGTCGAGTACCCGAAGGATTATGCCCACGTCAACTTTTAATTGGCCCTTCTTAATATTGTTGCTCTTGGACTTGTTCTTGTTGTTGGAGTTGAATCCAAGTCCACTCTTGTCATTGGGGGATTGTTGCACGCTCAACATCTTGTCAATTTTGCATTTCCCTTCATGACTCTTTACCAAGTCGTTCTTCAAAGAAGTGACTTGGGCCATGAGCTCTTTGATTTCCTCTACATGGTTAGTAACAACACAAGTACTAGAGGAAGTAGATCCTTCATTGTTAGAGCAACAAGGCAAGGAAGATAATTCATCACAAGATTTAGCAGTACTATGAGTGGATGAATTACAAGGACTAGCACATGGCAATATAACATTTTGAGTAGTAGTGCTAGTATCCACATGAGGCTCACAAGGTGTTGCCTTAGATATGATAGCCTCATGAGCTAACTTTAGCCTATCATGAGAGGCTAGAAGATCCTCATGGGATCTAGAAAGCTTTCCATGATTTTCTTCCAATTTCCCATAATTGCAAGTTAGTTAATCAAGTTGAGCCCTTAGCTCAACATTCTCCTTCAAGATAGATGCTTCACAAGAAGTAGAGTTAGTAGCACAAGCATCATCACAAGACATATCAAGAAGAGGGGGTAACATAGCATGCTCTTTTAAATATGAAGCTTGTAGTTGCTCATATGACTTGGTGAGGATAGAGTGTTCGCTCTCCAAGGCCTTGTGGGCCTTGTCTAGATCATCTAGATCCTTAACAAGTTTATCATGACCAACACCAACTTTGAACTTTTCATTTTTAAGCAATTTTAATTTAGCTTTAGCATGGTCTCTTTCTTTAGTGAGTTTAGCAAATATTTCATTTTGAGACACCTCAAGGGTTTGAAGTTGCTCCTCAAGAGAGGCTACGGTCTCTTGTTCTTCTTCAAGATCATTCTTTAATGATGCTACATCATCGGCATACTCTCGTTCAAGAGCACCCTTTTTATCAATGGTGTTCTCATGCATCCAAATAAGTTTTTGGCTCTCAATAGCGATAGTCAAGATTTCAAAGAAGTGAGAGCTAGCAATTTTATCTTTGTAAAGAACCTTGAATACACTCTCACCTTTATCGCGTAGAGAGACAACCCAATCCTCTTCTTCATATTCATCCTCATTCTTATCACCACGATACATATTAGGTTCCATGGTAGGAGGTACCGTGGAACCCTTGGCCATAAGGCATATATGAGGACCGTGAGATAAAGATGAGGAGTTACTTGAGGCTCCTTTCAAGATCTTGTCTTGACCAATAGAATCTTTGGTTTCCTCTACATTGTTAGACACACAACAACTAGAGGAAATAGAATCATTTTTAACATGGCCACAAGACAATGCAAGCATATCATCATTAGATTTTTTCAAGCAACTTACACATGATATGCAAGGAATATCAACACAAGCATGTAAATCATTTCTAGTGCTAGATGTGTTTAAGTCCAAAGATGAAGCATTGCAATGAGATAGAGATGAAGAATCATCAATAGTAAGCTCAATATCAATATTGCAATTTTCATCACCACTCACCATATCATTACCTTGTGTCTTACCACACTTTGGTGAAGTGGATGAAGATGAGAACTCATCACGGCCGGAAGTGGAAGCAAAACAATCATCCTCAATGATAGTGGACACATCATATTTATCTTGAAGCTTTGTCCATAATTCATGAGCGCTCCCAAAAGGCATGATTGAAGAAGTAACTACATTGCTCACAACAATGGAAAACACATGAGAAGCAAGAGCATCGAGACAAGAGTTTTTCTCCTCCTCAAGAGATAAATTTTGAGGATCCTTAGGAGAAGAAAAACCCATGTCAAGAAATCGCTCCATGTCCGGGGACATACGCTGCAAAATATTAAGCACATAAATTTTCCATAGATCATAATTTGTGCCATCAAATATAAACAAGTTATTGTGCGCTAATCCCCTAACCGACATCTTTACTCTCAAGGCGGTGAAGCCTAAGAATGAGAGACCTTGCTCTGATACCAATTGAAAGGACACGGATGTCGCCTAGAGGGGGGTGAATAGGCGATTTAAAACTTTTACGAGATGGGCTTAACAAATGCGGAATAAAACTAGCGTTTACTTTGTCAAGCCCAAAGCCTATAAACTATGGTTCACCTATGTGCACCAACAACTTATTCTAAGCAATGGTTCACCTATGTGCGCCAACAACTTATGCTAAGCAAGACAAGCAACTTATGTGATAGCAAGATATATATATATATATATATAACTTCAAGCACGATGGCTATCACAAAGTAAAGTGCATAAGTAAAGAGCTCGGGTATAGGAATAACCGAAGTGACGCGGAGACAACGATGTAGCCCGAAGTTCACACTCTTGCGAGTGCTACTCTCCGTTGGAGCGGTGTGGAGGATAAGTCACTCCAAATGCACGAGGGCCACCGTATTCTCCTCGAGAATTCCCACCAAAAGGGATGTCCTCGATCCACTATGGGACCTTAGGAAGGTCACCGAACCCGCACAAAGCTTGGGGCTATCTCCACAACTTAATTGGAGGCTCCCAATAAATTGCCACAAAGGCCTTGCCCTTGAAGATTCTCCACAACTTAATTGGAGTCCCCAAGAACACCACTAAGATGCCACAAAGGCCTTGCCCTTGAAGATTCTCCACAACTTAATTGGAGTCCCCAAGAACACCACTAAGATGCCACAAAGGCCTTGCCCTTGAAGATTCTCCACAACTTAATTGGAGTCCCCAAGAACACCACTAAGATGCCACAAAGGCCTAGACTCCGTCTAGGGTTCCAAGAACCCAAGAGTAACAACCTTCTTGCTTTCACCTCCACGAATCACCGTGGAGAACTCAAACCGATGCACCAAATGCAATGGCAAGAACACCACAAAGATGCTCAAGTCCTTCTCTCTCAAATTGCAACAAAGCTACAAAAGCTATTGGGGGAATAAGAGAGGAAGAACAAAGGAATTCACAAAGAACACCAAGATCAAGATCTAGAGAGTTCCACTCACAAAGAGATGGATTTGATTGGTAGAAATGTAGATCTAGATCTCCTCTCTCTTTTCCCTCAAGAATATGCAAGAATCATGGGAGGAATCAAGAACTAGGGCAAGCTTTGAAGTACAACAATGGAGGGGAGAGAGAGAAAGTGAACCAACCAGCCCAAGGAGGAAGAAGGGGGTCTTATATACCCCCTCCAAACGAAATATGACCGTTTGGGGCCTCCCAGGCCGGAAAATCCGCCCCCGGGCCGGATTATCCGCCCCCCGAAATCGCCCCTGGACTCGGGCCGGATATTTGGCCGGATATTTGCCCAGAATTGGCCATTCGGGCCGGATTATCCGCCCCCCCCCCCCCCCCCCCAGAAAACAGCAGAAACACCAAAACTAAAACGGGCATAACTTTAGCATCCGAACTCCGATTTTGATGATCTTGGGCTTGTTTTGAAGCTAGGAACAAGCTCTACAAGATCATGTAGGAAACCATCATAGTCCAACAAGGGAGGATAGAAACAAATGATGAAAGGTTTGACCTATCTAAAAAAGACATACCGGTAAAACCTCCAATCTCGAAAATGCAACAAGTTGCCCGTGCAAAAACCATTCTTGATGAACTAGAGCTTGTCATGAGAAAAAGAACAAGCTCTAAAACATAACATGGATAAGATCCAAATAAAACCAAGAAAGATGATGAACCAAACTCGAAAACGCAACAAATGATCTATGCGAAATCCGTTTTCGATGAACTAGAGCTTGTCATGAGAATAAGCACAAGCTCTAAAACATCACATGGATAAGGTCCAAATAACAACCAAGAAAGATGATGCAAGGATGCAAAGATTTGAGCTCTCTACGAATGATACGATCGAGTTACTCACTCGAGAGCCCTCTTGATAGTACGGCAACTAAACTATAAACCGGTCTCCAACTACACTATGAGACCGGTGAGAAAGAAACCCTATCAAGAGCAAACCTTATACTTGCACATTTCACTTGAGCTTGATGACGACGATCTTGACCTCAACAAGATGGAACGCCTTTCTTGCTTGTGCTTGCTTGATGAAGTCTTGTGGATTGCTCCCCCATAATCCACCATGGGAGAGCTTCTTCTTCGGCGCATCTTCACATAACCATGACCACCATGTGGATTGCTCCCCCATAATCCACCATGGGAGATCTTCTTCTTCGGCGCATCTTCACATATCCATGATCACCATATGGATGGCAAGACTCAAGCAAAGGATCTCTTCGAGATGGCTCATCTTAAACTTGCACTTTATTTCTCCATGGCAAGCTTCAAGCTTATGAACTCTTCGAGTTGGCTCATCTTGAACTTGCACTTGAACTTGCACTTCATTCTTCATTCTTCATCATGTTGATGTCTTGAAGTAACTTGAGGGCTCACTTCATCTTCATTTTCAAGACATACTTGAGACTTGATATCCTTCATCAAATTCTTCTTATTGCAACCTTGAAGCCAACAAATGGTTCAAGAATTGCCTATGGACAACTCCTACAAATATAACTCAATGCAAACATTATTCCATAGGGATTGTCATTAATTACCAAAACCACACATGGGGGCTCCATGCACTTTCAACCGGCATTGGCGGCGTTCATGGCCTCAACTCATACGGCTTATCTCAAGATGAAGATGCCGGCACCTCGTGGACCCTTAACTATGGTGGGAAATTACAACATCTCACTGGAAACTGCTTCCACCGGATCAAACCTGGCAGAATCGCTGGTGATTGCAGAGGAAAAAAGAAGGATGCAAACTGCGGTTGCGCTAGCTCAATCCTCACAGTTGAGCTTAGCAGCAATGAGTGGAAACTTGGGCACACCGGCATTCAAGCCGACAAAAGAAACAAAGGACATTATGCTGGATCCACCTTACCCTGAGCGTACCGTTCGTATCGGTACCGGCCTGAGTGAGGCATAGGAAAGCGCGCTTGTCAGCTTCTTCCGTGAGAATCGGAATATCTTTGCCTGGTCTACTGATGACTTGGTGGGTGTTCCGAGGGAGCTGGTTGAGCACTCTCTAAATGTCCGGAAGGATGCTAAGCCGGTGCGACAACCCTTACGCCGGTTCGCGGAAGATAGGAGAAAGATCATTGGAGAAGAAGTGACAAAGTTGCTGGTTGCCGGTTTCATCGTGGAAGTACTGCATACTGAGTGGCTAGCCAATCCGGTGCTGGTCGAGAAGAAAAAAGAGGAGGAACCCAAAGCTCCAAAGGTGTGGCGCATGTGCATCGACTACACCAATCTGAACAAGGCTTGCCCCAAAGATCCTTTCCCTCTACCCCGGATTGATCAAGTGATCGATTCCACTGCTGGTTGTGAACTGTTGTCTTTTCTGGATGCTTATTCCGGTTTCCACCAGATTCCCCTGAAAAAGGAAGATCAAATAAAAACTGCGTTCATTACCCCGCACGGGGCTTATTGCTATGTCACTATGCCTTTTGGTTTGCGCAACGCTGGTGCAACGTACCAGCGATGTATGCAAAATGCTTGTTCGATCAAATTAGAAAGAATGTGCAAGTCTATGTGGACGATGTCGTGATAAAAACTAAGGTAAAAGAAACCTTGATCGATGATCTCCGGCAAACATTTGATAACTTAAGAAGGTTCCGGATGAAACTCAATCCGGCAAAATGCACCTTCGTTGTCCCTGCCGGCAAACTGCTTGGCTTTCTTGTATCAAGCCGGGGCATTGAAGTGAATCCGGTAAAGATCCGGGCAATAGAAAGAATGACTATACCGCGGGAACTAAAAGACGTGCAAAAGTTTACCGGAAGCTTGGCATCGCTAAGCCGGTTCATAAGAAGGTTGGGAGAAAAAGCTCTGCTGCTCTATGCTTTGATGAAAAAATCCGATACCTTCATCTGGACCCCTCAGGCAGACGCAGCATTTAGAGAGCTAAAAACGATGCTAGCCACCGCACCGGTGTTGGCTTCGCCTTTGGAAAGAGAGCCCATGTTGTTATACATAGCAGCAACCAACCGGGTTGTGAGTGTTGTGGTTGTAGTGGAAAGAGAGGAGGAAGAAAAAATCGTGCAGAGGACGGTATACTACTTGAGCGAGGTGCTCTCCCTCTCAAAACAAACTACCCCCACTTCCAGAAGATGACCTATGGCGTGTTCATGCCCACCACGAAGCTTAAACATTATTTTGAGGAGCACCCCACGAAAGTGGTAAGTGAGGCACCCATTTCAGATATCATGGGCAACAAAGATGCCAGCAGCAGGATTGCAAAATGGGCAATTCAGCTGTCACCATACGTGCCGGTGTACGAAAGAAGAGATGCCATAAATCACAAGCCTTGGCTGATTTCCTGGTCGATTGGGCGGAAATGCAATACAAGCCACCGGAACAAAAGCTAGAGTACTGGAAGATGCACTTTGATGGATCCAAACTCAAAGAGGGTCTGGGTGCCGGTGTGGTACTCACCTCACCAAAGGGAGATCATCTCCGGTATGTTTTACAAGTGCATTTCAGGGCATCGAACAATGTCGCTGAGTATGAGGCTCTGATCCATGGGCTTAAGGTCGCAAAAGAAATCAGTGCACACCGGATCATTTGCTACGGCGATTCAGATCTTGTGGTGCAACAATGTTCCGGAGATTGGGACGCAAAAGATGCCAACATGGCCTCATACCGGTTTCATGTGCAAAAGATTGCCGGCTTCTTCGAAGGGTGTGAGTTTCACCATGTACCGCGGGCTGAAAATGAAGCCGCGGATGCTTTATCCAAGCTAGGCTCGTCTAGGCAGGAAATTCCTTCCGGAATAGCCTTGGCGCACTTAAGGATTCCATCGATCAAGCCAAGTCCGGAATCAAAATCAATTTTTGTACCAGAGTCGCATGTGGTGCCAATGGATATTGATGAAGGAAACCCGGGGACTGCTTCGGCAAACCCGGGGACTGCGATGTCTATACTGGAAGAAGCAATGATGGTGGATAGTATGGAGATAGATGTGCCGGTATTTCTGGTTAGAGAAGCACCATCTTGGGTTAAACCTATTAAGGAATTCCTGATCAACGGCACCTTGCCGGTTGACGAAAACGAATCGAGAAGGATCCAGCGAAGGTCCAAAGCATACACCTTCATCAATGGCGAAGTGTACAAGAGAAGTGTTGCCGGTGTCCTTCAAAGATGTGTGGAACCGGAAGAGGGAAAAGAGATGCTGGTGGAAATCCACCAAGGGGAATGTGGGCATCACGCTTCATCAAGGGCGCTGGTGGCAAAAGTGTTCCGGCATGGGTTCTATTGGCCCACTGCGATGGAGAATGCTGAGGATCTGGTACGGAAATGCAACGGGTGCCAGAGGTACGCCAAGCAAAATCATACCCCGACATCCGGTTTAAAAACTATACCGTTAACTTGGCCGTTTGCTGTTTGGTGCCTTGACATGGTTGGCCCATTCAAAACTGCAAGGGGAAACATGACCCACATCTTGGTAATGGTGGATAAATTCACCAAATGGCTGGAGGTAAAACCTATCGCAAAATGTGATGGCCATACGGCGGTAAAGTTCCTGAAAGATGTTATTTTGCTGTATGGATACCCACATAGCATCATTACTGACAATGGTTCAAACTTTGCCCAAGGAGAATTCAAGCGATTCTGTGAGGATAATAACATCCGGTTGGATTTGTGCTCGGTGGCTGATACGTCTCCGGCGTATCGATAATTTCTTATGTTCCATGCCACATTATTGATGTTATCTACATGTTTTATGCACACTTTATGTCATATTCGTGCATTTTCTGGAACTAACCTATTAACAAGATGCCGAAGTGCCGATTCTTTTTTCTGCTGTTTTTGGTTTCAGAAATCCTAGTAAGAAAATATTCTCGGAATTGGACGAAATCAAAGCCCAGGGGCCTATTTTTCCACGAAGCTTCCAGAAGTCCGAAGACGAAACGAAGAGGGGCCACGAGGCAGCCAGAGCATAGGGCGGCGCGGCCCCTGCCCTGGCCGCGCGGCCCTATGGTCTGGGCCCCTCGCGCCGCCTCTTGACCTACCCTTCCGCCTACTTAAAGCCTCCGTGACGAAACCCCCAGTACCGAGAGCCACGATACGGAAAACCTTCCAGAGACGCCGCCAACGCCGATCCCATCTCGGGGGATCCAGGAGATCGCCTCCGGCACCCTGCCGGAGAGGGGATTCATCTCCCGGAGGACTCTACGCCGCCATGGTCGCCTCCGGTGTGATGTGTGAGTAGTCTACCCCTGGACTATGGGTCCATAGCAGTAGCTAGATGGTTGTCTTCTCCCCATTGTGCTATCATTGTCGGATCTTGTGAGCTGCCTAACATGATCAAGATCATCTATCTGTAATTCTATATGTTCTGTTTGTTGGGATCCGATGAATAGAGAATACTTGTTATGTTGATTATCAAAGTTATATCTACGTGTTGTTTATGATCTTGCATGCTTTCCGTTACTAGTAGATGCTCTGGCCAAGTAGATGCTTGTAACTCCAAGAGGGAGTACTTATGCTCGATAGTGGGTTCATGCCTGCATTGACACCTGGGACAGTGATAGAAAGTTCTAAGGTTGTGTTGTGCTGTTGCCACTAGGGATAAAACATTGATGCTATGTCTAAGGATGTAGTTGTTGATTACATTACGCACCATACTTAATGCAATTGTCTGTTGCTTTGCAACTTAATACTGGAGGGGGTTCGGATGATAACCTGAAGGTGGACTTTTTAGGCATAGATGCAGTTGGATGGCGGTCTATGTACTTTGTCGTAATGCCCAATTAAATCTCACTATACTCATCATGATATGTATGTGCATGGTCATGCCCTCTTTATTTGTCAATTGCCCAACTGTAATTTGTTCACCCAACATGCTGTTTGTCTTATGGGAGAGACACCTCTAGTGAACTGTGGACCCCGGTCCAATTCTCTTTACTGAAATACAATCTACTGCAATACTTGTTCTACTGTTTTCTGCAAACAATCATCTTCCACACAATACGGTTAATCCTTTGTTACAGCAAGCCGGTGAGATTGACAACCTCACTGTTTCGTTGGGGCAAAGTACTTTGGTTGTGTTGTGCAAGTTCCACGTTGGCGCCGGAATCCCTGGTGTTGCGCCGCACTACATCCCGCCGCCATCAACCTTCAACGTGCTTCTTGGCTCCTCCTGGTTCGATAAACCTTGGTTTCTTTCTGAGGGAAAACTTGCTGCTGTGCGCATCATACCTTCCTCTTGGGGTTCCCAACGAACGTATGAGGTACACGCCATCAAGCATATTTTCTGGCGCCGTTGCCGGGGAGATCAAGACACGCTGCAAGGGGAGTCTCCACTTCTCAATCTCTTTACTTTGTTTTTATCTTGCTTAGTTTTATTTACTACTTTGTTTGCTGCACTAAATCAAAATACAAAAAAATTAGTTGCTAGTTTTACTTTATTTGCTATCTTGTTTGCTATATCAAAAACACAAAAAAATTAGTTACTTGCATTTACTTTATTTAGTTTGCTTTATTTACTACTGTTAAAATGAATACTCCTGAAAATACTAAGTTGTGTGACTACACTAGTTAGGCATAATGGACAACAATGAGCTTCTTATTCTATTTCCTGATTTAAGACATGGATGGTTTGATGCGAAAATTAAAAAACCTATGGAACATATTAGTATGAACGCTTTGAACACCATTGTTGCTAATGATATGGAAAATTCTAAGCTTGGGGAAGCTGGCTTTGATGAGCATGATATTTTTAGTCCCCCAAGCATTGAGGAGAAAATTTACTTTGATTATTACAATATGCCTCCTATATTTGATAATGAGAATAATAATGATAGCTACTTTGTTGAATTTGCTCCCACTACAACTAATAAAATTGATTATGCTTATGTGGAGAGTAATGATACTTTTATGCATGTGAATAAGAATGCTTTATGTGATACTTATATTGTTGAGTTTGTTCATGATGTCTCTGAAAATTATTATGAGAGAGGAAAATATGGTTGTAGAAATTTTCATGTTACTAAAACACCTCTCTATATGCTGAAATTTTTGAAGTTACACTTGTTTTATCTTCCTATGCTTGTTACTTTGCTCCTCATGAACTTGTTTATTTACAAGATTCCTATGCATAGGAAGCATGTTAGACTTAAATGTGTTTTGAATTTGCTTCTTGATGCTCTCTTTTACTTCAACTCTTATTTCTTGCGAGTACATCATTAAAACTGCTGAGCCCATCTTAATGGCTATAAAGAAAAGCGCTTATGGGAGACACCCATGTTTTTACCTACAGCACTTTGTTTTTATTTTGTGTCTTGGAAGTTGTTTACTACTGTAGCAACCTCTCCTTATCTTAGTTTTGTGTTTTGTTGTGCCAAGTAAAGTCTTTGATAGTAAAGTAAGTACTAGATTTGGATTACTGCGCAGTTCCAGATTTCTTTGCTGTCACGAATCTGGGTCTACCTCCCTGTAGGTAGCTCAGAAAATTAAGCCAATTTACGTGCATGATCCTCAGATATGTACGCAACTTTCATTCAATTTGAGCATTTTCATTTGAGCAAGTCTGGTGCCATTTTAAAATTTGTCAATACGAACTGTTCTGTTTTGACAGATTCTGCCTTTTATTTCGCATTGCCTCTTTTGCTATGTTGGATGAATTTCTTTGATCCACTAATGTCCAGTAGCATTATGCAATGTACAGAAGTGTTAAGAATGATTGTGTCACCTCTGAATATGTTAATTTTTATTGTGCACTAACCCTCTAATGAGTTGTTTCGAGTTTGGTGTGGAGGAAGTTTTCAAGGATCAAGAGAGGAGTATGATGCAACATGATCAAGGAGAGTGAAAGCTCTACGCTTGGGGATGCCCCGGTGGTTCACCCCTGCATATATCAAGAAGACTCAAGCGTCTAAGCTTGGGGATGCCCAAGGCATCCCCTTCTTCATCGACAACATTATCAGGTTCCTCCCCTGAAACTATATTTTTATTCCATCACATCTTATGTGCTTTGCTTGGAGCGTCGGTTTGTTTTTGTTTTTTGTTTTGTTTGAATAAAATGGATCCTAGCATTCACTTTATGGGAGAGAGACACGCTCCGCTGTAGCATATGGACAAGTATGTCCTTGGTTTCTACTCATAGTATTCATGGCGAAGTTTCTCCTTCGTTAAATTGTTATATGGTTGGAATTGGAAAATGATACATGTAGTAATTGCTATAAATGTCTTGGGTAATGTGATACTTGGCAATTGTTGTGCTCATGTTTAAGCTCTTGCATCATATGCTTTGCACTCATTAATGAAGAAATACATAGAGCATGCTAAAATTTGGTTTGCATATTTGGTTTCTCTAAGGTCTAGATAATTTCTAGTATTGAGTTTGAACAACAAGGAAGACGGTGTAGAGTCTTATAATGTTTTCAATATGTCTTTTATGTGAGTTTTGCTGCACCGGTTCATCCTTGTGTTTGTTTCAAATAAACCTTGCTAGCCTAAACCTTGTATCGAGAGGGAATACTTCTCATGCATCCAAAATACTTGAGCCAACCACTATGCCATTTGTGTCCACCATACCTACCTACTACATGGTATTTTCCGCCATCCCAAAGTAAATTGCTTGAGTGCTACCTTTAAAATTCCATCATTCACCTTTGCAATATATAGCTCATGGGACAAATAGCTTAAAAACTATTGTGGTATTGAATATGTAATTATGCACTTTATCTCTTATTAAGTTGCTTGTTGTGCGATAACCATGTTCACTGGGGACGCCATCAACTATTCATTGTTGAATTTCATGTGAGTTGCTATGCATGTCCGTCTTGTCTGAAGTAAGAGAGATCTACCACCCTATGGTTAAGCATGCATATTGTTAGAGAAGAACATTGGGCCGCTAACTAAAGCCATGATCCATGGTGGAAGTTTCAGTTTTGGACATATATCCTCAAATCTCAAATGAGAAAATTATTAATTGGTGTTACATGCTTATGCATAAAAGAGGAGTCCATTATCTGTTGTCTATGTTGTCCCGGTATGGATGTCTAAGTTGAAGAATAATCAATAGCGAGAAATCCAATGCGAGCTTTCTCCTTAGACCTTTGTACAGGCGGCATAGAGGTACCCCTTTGTGACACTTGGTTAAAACAGTGCATTGTGATGATCCGGTAGTCCAAGCTAATTAGGACAAGGTGCGGACACTATTAGTACACTATGCATGAGGCTTGCAACTTATAAGATATAATTTACATGATGCATATGCTTTATTACTACCGTTGACAAAATTGTTTCATGTTTTTTAAATCAAAGCTCTAGCACAAATATAGCAATCGATGCTTTTCCTCTATGGAGGACCATTCTTTTACTTTCAATGTTGAGTCAGTTCACCTATTTCTCTCCACCTCAAGAAGCAAACACTTGTGTGAACTGTGCATTGATTCCTACATATTTGCTTATTGCACTTATTATATTACTCTATGTTGACAATATCCATGAGATATACATGTTACAAGTTGAAAGCAACCGCTGAAACTTAATCTTCTTTTGTGTTGCTTCAATGCCTTTACTTTGAATTATTGCTTTATGAGTTAACTCTTATGCAAGACTTATTGATGCTTGTCTTGAAGTGCTATTCATGAAAAGTCTTTGCTTTATGATTCACTTGTTTACTCATGTCATATACATTGTTTTGATCGCTGCATTCACTACATATGCTTTACAAATAGTATGATCAAGATTATGATGGCATGTCACTCCAGAAATTATCTGTGTTATCGTTTTACCTGCTCGGGACGAGCAGAACTAAGCTTGGGGATGCTGATACGTCTCCGACGTATCGATAATTTCTTATGTTCCATGCCACATTATTGATGTTATCTACATGTTTTATGCACACTTTATGTCATATTCGTGCATTTTCTGGAACTAACCTATTAACAAGATGCCGAAGTGCCAGTTGCTGTTTTCTGCTATTTTTGGTTTCAGAAATCCTAGTAAGGAAATATTCTCGGAATTGGACGAAATCAAAGCCCAGGGGCCTATTTTTCCACGAAGCTTCCAGAAGTCCGAAGACGAAACGAAGAGGGGCCACGAGGCAGCCAGAGCATAGGGCGGCGCGGCCCCTGCCCTGGCCGCGCGGCCCTATGGTCTGGGCCCCTCGCGCCGCCTCTTGACCTACCCTTCCGCCTACTTAAAGCCTCCGTGACGAAACCCCCCGGCCCGAGAGCCACGATACGGAAAACCTTCCAGAGACGCCGCCAACGCCGATCCCATCTCGGGGGATCCAGGAGATCGCCTCCGGCACCCTGCCGGAGAGGGGATTCATCTCCCGGAGGACTCTACGCCGCCATGGTCGCCTCCGGTGTGATGTGTGAGTAGTCTACCCCTGGACTATGGGTCCATAGCAGTAGCTAGATGGTTGTCTTCTCCCCATTGTGCTATCATTGTCGGATCTTGTGAGCTGCCTAACATGATCAAGATCATCTATCTGTAATTCTATATGTTGCGTTTGTTGGGATCCGATGAATAGAGAATACTTGTTATGTTGATTATCAAAGTTATATCTACGTGTTGTTTATGATCTTGCATGCTTTCCGTTACTAGTAGATGCTCTGGCCAAGTAGATGCTTGTAACTCCAAGAGGGAGTACTTATGCTCGATAGTGGGTTCATGCCTGCATTGACACCGGGACAGCTGATGAAAGTTCTAAGGTTGTGTTGTGCTGTTGCCACTTTGGATAATAGATTGATGGTATGTCTTAGGATTTAGTTGTTTATTACATTACGGACCATACTTAATGGAATTGTTCCGTTGCTTTGCAACTTAATACTGGAGGGGGTTCGGATGATAACCTGAAGGTGGACTTTTTAGGCATAGATGCAGTTGGATGGCGGTCTATGTACTTTGTCGTAATGCCCAATTAAATCTCACTATACTCATCATGATATGTATGTGCATGGTCATGCCCTCTTTATTTGTCAATTGCCCAACTGTAATTTGTTCACCCAACATGCTGTTTGTCTTATGGGAGAGACACCTCTAGTGAACTGTGGACCCCGGTCCAATTCTCTTTACTGAAATACAATCTACTGCAATACTTGTTCTACTGTTTTCTGCAAACAATCATCTTCCACACAATACGGTTAATCCTTTGTTACAGCAAGCCGGTGAGATTGACAACCTCACTGTTTCGTTGGGGCAAAGTACTTTGGTTGTGTTGTGCAGGTTCCACGTTGGCGCCCGAATCCCTGGTGTTGCGCCGCACTACATCCCGCCGCCATCAACCTTCAACGTGCTTCTTGGCTCCTCCTGGTTCGATAAACCTTGGTTTCTTTCTGAGGGAAAACTTGCTGCTGTGCGCATCATACCTTCCTCTTGGGGTTCCCAACGAACGTGTGAGTTACACGCCATCAGTGGCACAACCGCAAGGCAATGGCCAGGTTGAAAGAATCAATGCACTTGTGCTTTCTGGTATAAAACCAAGGCTCATTGAACCACTCGAAAAGACACCGTGATGTTGGCTTGATGAGTTGCCATCAGTGTTGTGGAGCATAAGAACGACTCCGAACCGGTCTACCGGATACACTCCATTCTTCATGGTTTATGGGGCAGAAGTTGTAATCCCAACCGATATCATTCATGACTCTCCAAGGGTTCAACTCTATACCGAAGAAGAGGTAAAAGAGGCCCGAGAAAACGATGTGGACTTGCTGGAAGAAGCAAGAGAGCTGGCTTTGGCAAGAACAGCCATTTACCAGCAGAACCTCAGACGCTATCATAGCCGGAAGGTTAACCCGAGGGTATTCCGGGAAGGAGATCTGGTGTTACGCCTAGTGCAGCGCACTGAAGGCCGGCATAAGCTTTCACCCCCATGGGAAGGACCTTTCATTGTGAGCAAGGCTCTCCACAATGATGCCTATTATCTGATTGATGCACAGGAGTGGAAAGAAGGAAAGGCGGACAGATCCGGAGACGAAACCAAGCGGCCGTGGAACATAGCTTTGTTGCGTCCTTTCTAATCCTGAAGTTGTGGTGTAAGAAGTTCCTTTTTTGTACCTTATTTGCTATGAATAAAAGATATCGGAACCTCGAATGAATCTCGGGGACTACCCCTACTGAAATTGCATGCAATATGTTTATTTTTTCAGTTTACCGGTTGCTTGTTGAACATTTTTTCTTTCCGGTTTAGTAACGTGCTAAACCTACCGGAGTCTTCGACTCTGCTGCTGTCCGCAACCCGGCTTCATGGCAAGCAAGATAAAACGGTAGGAATTAAGCACGTGAACTACGAAAAGAGGGAGTGGGAACGGACAATCCGGAAAAGTTTCACTAACCCCGGTTATACCGGTTTTTTGTGAAACTTTCGAGTTATTTCTAAGTTCAAGAAAGTGTTCGCTTGGCAAAAGAACTTTGTGACTCATACGCCAAAACACCCAAAAGAGGTAGGCAGAGCCAAAGCAAAAGAACCAAGTGTGCATCGGATTGGATGCGGAAACAATTCTGAAATCTTCGCAGTGCAAGATAAAAGCAAACAATGAGTAAAATACTAAGGTAGTATGCAAACGTAACTAGATAAGTTACCGGTATAACATACCGGCATGAATTGTTGTAGCACAGCCAAAAGAACGGCAAAGTATTATCTTACATCATGAACCCCGGCATACCGGGGTAGGATTTAACAAGCATTGTTTTAAGCCAACAGGATAGAAAAGGTGCAAAGTGAGAGCATCTAGACAGCAGGGGCTTCAGGAGGAGCATCACCGGCTTCGGGAGCTTCCGGAGGCGCATCACCAGCTTCCGGAGGAGCATCATCTTCTCCGGCATCCTCATCTTCCTCGTCCTCTTCTTCGTCGTCACTAAGATAGTCCTTGACGTCGGGAGGAGGAGGGATGAAGGTGCGGATTAATTGGAGCGTACTCCGCTATCCGGTAGGCGCGGTCCTTCCGCTTCGCGGTGAGGACTGGGTCCTTATCGGTGGGAGCGTCGCGGCGCAAGCTGTGGAAGGCCTCCAGGTCCAAGTCTTCGTACCAGGAGCAGGCGATGCGTAGCGTCGCATCTGCTCCGGCACGGGCCAACGAGCACTGCCACTCGCGGATCCTCCGGCCGGCACCTTTCAGGCGATCGGAGGTGAGCGTCAGGTTGGCCGGCATATCCTCCCCAGGCCACAGCACTTTGAAGAGTTGGATCGCCACATCGGGCAGATCGACAAGATGCCGGTCCACCGCGCGCATGTGCTGGATCCGGGCAGAGAGGGCGACCAAATGATCATAAGGATCCCAGGGCGCATTCGGGTTCGTCATTTCTTGTTCAGCTTTGCGTTCCGTCACCTTGTTGTGCGCGTGCACCTGGGAATCCGGGAAGAGCCCTGCAAGAAAAAAAAAGAAGAAATAAGAGCATGCTACCGGAAAGTATATGCTTATAAGCAAAAGAAAGAGAGGAAAAAGGCTTACTGAGGGCGAGCGCGTCGGTTTGCACAACCAACTGGTCGTACTCCTTCTGCTCTGCCTCTAAGAGGGCGATCCGGTCTTGGGCCGCCTTCCGCGCCCGCTCTCCTCCTCCAGCTCAGCCCGCAGCACCGCGGTAGAATCAGCGCACTCCTTTAGAGTTTCATCCAGCTTGGCCTCGGCTGCGGCTTTGGCCTCCTTCCGCTCCTGGTCATGCCGGAGCTCAGTCTGCACCAGCTTTTCCTTCAGTTGGGCGGAGATAACCTCCTGGGCGTCCAGAGCTTTGCGATGCGACAGGATGAGCTGCTCCTTTTCAACTGGAATCCGGAAAAGAAACGTTAACAGGAATGTAACCGGTAGGATGCAGAGAGGCAAATCAACCGGAAAAGGAGAGCTGAGCTTTGAGGGCCTCGATGGAGGCTTCCGGAACAGCTGCTATGCAAAGAGTTTATAAGTAATGAGAGGGAAAAACAACAGGTAAAAAGAAGCCGGATGCACAAATAACGAACCTTGGCAATGGCTGTGGGCCTCAGCGAGGTCCCGGTGCTCCCACAGAAGCTCCTCAAAGAGGCACTTCCGGGCGTCCGCCGTGCTCTGTTCAAATAAAAATGACAGTAAGAAGATGCCGGTTTTTGGTGTTTCTAAGGAAGTTTCGCGCTCAAAGCTATGCTCTCAACCCGAAACTCGGGGACTGGGAAGATATACATAATCTTGAAAGAATGAAAACCGGCAAGGATTTAAAGGACTTTAAAGTTTTGTGCAACTTACCACCACATTGTTGGTAGCGTCGTGCCACGCGTTGTCAAACTCCTTGACCGCGTGCCGCAGTCGGCTAAAGTGTTGCCCGGTGCTTCGAGGGCCCGCGGGATCAATTGTCGGCATCTTGTCCTTCCCCAGGCCACGCGTCGCCGGGGACACATCCGCTTGATTCCACTTCTCAGCGTAATCAAGGAAATGCCCCAGGTCGGCTCCTCCGCGGGTGAGCTCGGTAATCCGGCCCAGCTGAGCTGAAGCCGTTTCCCCGGCCACAATAGTGGCGCGACCAGCGTGCAGTACAAGGGACTGTGGGCCGGAGCTGGCTGCGGAGGCCACCACGGCAGCTTCTGGCTTGGAGAGCTTGATGCCCTCCGGAGGTGTAGGCTTGGCCGCTGCGGGTTCTTGGCTTGGCGGCGGTGTTGGCTTGGCAACGGCTGGCTCGCCGGTAGAGGCAGCCGGTGGGGGCTTTGGAGTGGTCTTGGGCGGCGCAGGAGCTTCAGCCGCATCCCGTGCTGGAGCGGAGCTTGCCGGCGCGGAAGAGTCCGGCACGGCCTTCGAGGGGGAGGAAGCAGGAGTCCTCTTCTTCTTTTTCTTCGGGGCGGGAGGAACCCGAGGTTCCGCCCTCCCGGCAGCTTCAGTATCGGCGCCGGTGTTGCTGGCGCCAGTGTCTTGAGTTTCTGGAGGGGAGACGATGTCCTCCTCCGCGCGGTGTTCAGAAGGTTCAGGGGCCGCGCGCCCCGCACTTGTGGTGCCTCCTAGAGGGGAGGCAGAAAAGTTGCCGGCACCAGATGGTACCAGGCTTAGTTGAGGAGGAGGAGAGGTCCTCGCGGCTTCCTCAGAGCTTTCCGGCCTCATGCCGGTAGCGCTCTTGGAGATCTTGAGCGCAACGCTAGAAAAGATAAAAGAAAAAAGAAGTTCAGAGAGAGTAACCAGAAAAAGAGGTTCTTCGAACAAAGGCAAAGAAGAAAATGGAAACTTACCCGGAAGCAACCGGCATCTCCCGCCTCCGGTATTGCTTCTTGGAAACCCTCTTTCCGCCAACAACTTCCTGCCGGGAGCGCTTGGCGGGAGGAGCTTCGCTAGGGCCGGCTTTGGGCGCCGGCGCCTTGTTCTTCTTGCCCTGAGAGGCAAGTTTCTCCAAGAACTCCCGGCCAACCTCGGCCTGTAGCGGAGTAGCATGGTCCATGACATGTGGGTTGGCGCTGGCTGAGGGAGCATCTACAGCAAGACAATACATGAGGAAGCGAAAGAATAAAATACCTCGAGAACAGTGACCTCATCATCGGAACCGGAAGCATCGGTTGAAAAGTTACCGGGGCGCGAGGTGTGGGTGCGGCCCATCTTGTTCTTGGTCCAGACCACGTAAGGATCCGGATCCACTTCGTCCAAGTCCCGCTTTTGGCAAGGACCTCGAGCCTCTGCGGCAATGCGAGGAAAGCGCTCGCGGGCCTGAAAAGGAGAAAAAAGACAGTTAGTTATGCATCAAAAAGTTACCGGAAAAACAATCCGGACTGCTTAAATTCTTACTTCGGCAGTTGGGGGATTCGTGGAGCAAAGGGGAAGAAAGCCCCACTCCCAGTCCATCGGCATGTCGGTGTTGCAGATCTGCTTAGCCTTGAGGACTATGTCCTCTTTGCTTAACGGCAAGCCGGTGATTTTGGTCGGATCGCGGGGGCCGTACATCTCGCTCATCTTGTGAGCACGGCGCTGGAGGGGAAGCACCCGACGTGAGATGAAGGTGCGGATGATATCGTCGGAGCATATGTTCGTTTCCTTCCTGAGCTTCTCCAGGAAGCGAATAATCCGATTGGTTTCAATATGGTTGGTTCCCGGATTGAACCCCCAGTTGGTCCTCGTTGGCGTCTCCGGGTTGTAGGCCGGCAGATTGATAAAGTCTGCGCCGCCCTTATTCCTCACGTAGAAGGTCTCTTGCCATGCCCGGCATGAGTCGAGACCGGAAAACTTGAAGAAAGGGCTTCATTGGCGGGAGCCCACGATGCAGGATCCGCATCGTACCGGAGGCTTGGGCTTGGGAATGTCCTTGCCTTGGACCGAGTTGATCCGAAGGCTAAAGAAGCGAGCAAAGGCTTCTTTTGTGGGAAGGAGGCCGATGTAGCCCTCCATGAAGGAAACATAGCAGGAGAGGTAGAAGATGGTATTGCCAGGAAGATGGTGGGGTTGGAGTTTATAGAAGTCAAGGAACTCGCGGAAAAAATCGGAGGCCGGAAGGCCGAAACCGCGCTCGAAGTGAGAAACAAATACCACGAACTCTCCGGGTTCGGGTGCGGGTTCCAGCTCGTCGCGTGGACTCCGGCAAGATACCTGTGCCGGTATCCTCCGGGAGCGGTACAGCCAGTCGATGTCCTCTTGCACCACATCTGAGCTTTTCCAGGCTCCGCGGGTGATGGCGGATAGGTCCACTCCGGAACCTTGGCCAGAACTGCTGGCTTCCTGATCTCTTCCGGAACCGGCCACTGGAGCAGTTGATGAGGTTTCCATCCGGGCTAGTTCAGCTGAAAGGCCATCGGAAGATCCGTGGTGGTGGCTGCTGGCAACTGGTTCGGAGAGATACTCCTCGCTAGACATGCAAGCCAAAAAGATACCGGAATCTACCTAAAAACAGGTTCCCCCAGATCTAGCCTCGCGCGAAGATCTACGAGTAAGAGAAAAACCACGGAAAAAGAGAAGGTAAATCCCCAACCGGCCAAGAACGAGAAGGCAAAAAAGGAGAGAGCAAAGAGACATTGGGGCTAACCTGAGGCGGCGCAAGATGCTGAGGACAACGGTCGCCGGAGATGCGGCAGACTCACAGTCGCCGACGAGGTCTGGCAAGGAAGGAGAGCAGAGGTCATCGGGGAGCGCCCGAAGCAGCAACAACGAAAGCTCTGCGGAGAGTCTCTGCGTGGCGAAACTCAGTGGAGTCGTTGTAGGAGTTCGCCGGAGGGCAGAACGCTCTGACGGCGAACGACGACGGCAGGAGCGCAACGGGCAAGGGCTCTGGGGGCGCGAGAAGTGGTGAGTGCGGAGAAGAAGAGGGGAAGGAACCGCTCCCCCCTTAAGTAGGGAGAAGAAGTAGTGGGCTCGCAACCGCTGGGCCGCGGCGGTTCGGTTCGTGGGCCGCCACGTGGCGCAAGGATACACGCGCGGAAAACAGAAGGCCACAGGGAGGCCACACGGATCCGGAACGGCAGCGAGGATCCGATGCGGCGCCATAAATGCTAGCGCAGAAGCTGAAGGGAAGTGACCCCTGACACTGCTGCGTCAGAAACAGTGCGCATGTCACTGACAGGCACAATACCCGAGAAATTCTCGACTTCGCCGAGGAGAGTTTAATGAGAAAGATGCCGGAAATACACGGTACTGAAAGACGTAAGTTCGGCAAAAAAGCCGGAAGGTTTAAACTGGTTACCGGAAGGATTAAACCGGTACCTTGTGAGAAGGGAACCTGGCATGGACCATCGGATGAGATCCACCGGACTATACCAGCTTCGGGGACTAATGTTGGGGGGATGACCCCCGGTATGCCAAAGGCATGCCAAACCGGATGGTTTGAGCCATCAAGATACCGGTTTAAAGTTTATTCCGGACTGTGAAGCTAAGCTTTTGGCTAAGTGAATCTTACCGGTATCCCCAAGAGGGGTATACCGGAATGAGCTAAGAAGACACCGGATTGCCGGTAAGAGGTGCACTGTAGCACGTCGGCAAGACTAGTCAAAGATTCTCTCAAGAGCTAGAGGACAAGGATGAGCTAAGCAAAGTAGCTTTAAATGAAGCCCTGATGCCAAAGAGGAAGGTGACGCTGAAAGCATCCGGAGGACGTCAGCCTCCCTGATTAAAGAAGATACCGGCGTCACCAGTGAGTAAAGAGACTTTGTAAAGTAGTTTGTCTGTTCAAAGATGCCATTAGGGTTTCCTAGGGTTTCTTCCCCTGTAAGCCACCCTCTCCCATATATAAGGAGAGGGGGCACACCCCATCGCGGGCATGTGAGACCTTGTATCCAGAAACCTGTAACCACTTGAGATCAATGAAGAGAGAGATCTAGAGCTGAGTTTATATTTGTGTTCTTCTTCTTCCTCTGGCCAAGGCCAAGTTCTTCAAGACACCATCCGGAAATCCATCCCATACAACCAAAACCCTCCCCCGAATCCTCTAGCGCCCATTCGGCCCCAACTTAAGCCATCCTATGGCATCTGTCTGTTCACCATGACGACACGGAGGTTGCATCGCACGCAGCCCCCGGGGCAATAGGATCATTTTCCTTAGAATTTATATCTTTTTACCATGCATAGCATTTAAATTTCTTCTGGCTTATGCGGCTCTACTCAATATAAATGAAACCGTCGGAATCTTTTTACTTCATGGAGCTGAACAACATCAAGAGGAAGACCATCTCCATGAATGTACAACATGGCCATCACGTGATGGAAATATTTGCCACCAAGTTACCACGAGCTCGTCCTGGCCATGGCGTCTCGGCTAGCTCGCTCCTACCTGATCTCTGGCAAGAATGGCGAGCTCGTCATGGCTGCCGCGCATCTGCCTGCTTGCGTACCTCATCTCGAGTGCCGCAAGCTTTGTTGGGCATGCATTCTGGACGTGATCTGGGTTGACAACATCAGGGTAGAGGAGCGAACAGCAGAGAAAGGTGCTCTAAAAACTGAGAAGAAATGACACAAGGCGTTCTTGATTGACTGGACTGTTAAATTCAGTGTCAGACTCTCGGTCTCATGCATTATAGGAAGAGCGACGTAGATATAGCCGCTGCCAAGTGAAACCCTGTTAATTTCAATGCCACGCTCGGTCAGGGAAACGACCACATCGATATTTGTTAATTAACCGAAATAGATACAGCAACCTGCCAAGTGAAGCAAATGTAGATTGTGTCATCCTGTAGGCAAGGTGATCACTTCAGAGAACTATATATACACAATTTGAACCAGTCTTTTTCAATTGGTAATACTGATGTTCTTACGGTTCCATCGAATCTGCATAAACGAGACAGAAGTTCAGACACCTGAGATTAATTGTGTACACAGATCACTTCAAGAGTTCACGAGCTAAACAGAATAAGTTATATAGGTCTTATATTAGGCTAGATAAGCAATAGCAGGATAGCATTTGTTCCACTGGTGATATTCATCTCAATTGGACTTGAAACATGTGACTGCAAAGACTTTGCTTTTCCATGTTTAGCGCTGTCACTTGCAATGCAAATTGGACCACACAGCCAGACAGAGGCATGTAAAGTAAGTTCAGTGTCACACTCTTCGGCATGATAGGAAGAACAACATAGACATGACGGTGCCAACTGTTAAGCACTAGTAACTTCAATGTGACACTCTCAGGCAGGAAACATCCACATACACGTTACACTAATTAACTGAAACAATAGACACGACCACCACCAGGTGAAGCAATGTAGATTGTCTTGTAGATAAGGTGATCACATCTCCTGAGAACTCCACGCCATTGAAATCAGAGTTGCTTTGAATCAAGAATGTTGATCTCATTATGGCCCCATCAAATCTGCACAAACAAGACAGAAGTTCAGACACCAGAGAAGAATTTTGTGCACAGATCGATTCAACAGTGTACGAGCTAAACGGAATAAGTTACATAGGTCTTATATTAGGATAGATAAGCATTAGCGGAATAGCATTTGCTCCATTTGTGATATTGATCTCAACTGAACTTGAAACATGTGACTGCAAAGACTTGCTTTTCCATTTGCAAGGCAAATTGGAGCACATAGCCAGACGGAAGCATGTAAAGTAACACATTTACATGCCTTTCTCACCTCAACTCTACTAGGTGTCTCCAATCAGCGAATGCATTAATCTGACATATAACGTGAGTAAACTATGTTCACACCCTTTTTATGTTCTGCAGCACAGCACTAGAGTCTTAACTAGTTAACAATAAATAAATAGTCCTGGAAATATTAGGTACTGCTAAATTGGTAGTTTCCTGTTGAGGATATCAGCTTCAAAGATAACAAAGAACTTCTAACTTAAAACTAGGAAGGAGACTAGGAGACATGTCAGACGGGTCTTGCTTAGTCACAATCAACAAATCATAGATTTGCTATTCAGAGCAGTGACTCGTTCATGCTGTTATTTGTCACCATACACACTGGGCAGATTTATTTCGAAACAACATCAGAGGTAGAAAACTGATAATGTGATAATTACAAAAAAAAACTTGCAATCCTACTCCAAAGGTAAATTGAATTTATACTTGCATTCCTACTCCACTAACTTGACCATAGAACTATTCCTCTATAATAATTGTTGCGACCTACTGAGTAGTATTTTTGTGACTCTATGAGGCCTACAATAATAGTGATGAGCTACGTGAAAGATCTTCTCTCATGGTTCTTTTAGAAGAGAATTTGGAACAAACAAGAACGAATCACAATTATTACCCTGAGCTTGATTAGCTTTCCCACAGGCACAAGAAAAATAACAGATACTAAATCATGTAAATAAGAATGTCCAAGTGCAACAATGAACTATCAAGGATTAGACAGGCTGTGTGGTAACTACGAAGGGAAATACATAACTAGGACACATTCGAAAGGTAACAACAATGGTGGGAAGAATTTTGGGTCCAAAGTGTACACATATTCAAGAGCTGACGAGCTAAAAGGAACATATTATAGGTCTTATAATGGGCTAGGTATACAGGGACTGAAAATGGAGGACGAGCTCCATATAGCTCTTTAATTTGAATTTTTTTAAGAAATCATAGTTCAAAATTCTAAAAAAAATCTGTACGCAATCATTGATGTATACTATAAGCGTGCGAAATGTCAATGCAAAATACTATGTACTCTAGGCTACACAAAAATGAAAATAAGTGTGGATCTAAGAATAGTGAACAGTACACATTTTCAAAACTCCATAATTTGTCAGATATAGTTATTTTTGTGTAGCCCAAAACACCTAGAATTTTGCACTGAGATTTTGCACGTTATATTATACATCATTGACTATCTACAGAATATTTTTCAGATTTTCAGGAGCCATCTGTCCACACCTGCTACTCCGCTAGGTATAACAGTATCAAGAGCATTACCAGAACAACATCTGTCCCATAGGTGATACTGATCTCAACTGGAATTGAAATACATGACTGCAAAGTCACACTTTTCTGTGTCTAGCACTGTAATTTGCAATCCATGTTGGAACACATAGCCAGACTCATGTACACAATAGGAAAAGAGCCCTGGAAATCGTAGGTCATGCTAACTTAGTTGCTTCATGCCGAGTAGCATAACAAACTTCTGGGTGTGTTTCATAGAAAAAAGTCAAACTTAGGTCACGAAAGGAAATTTATCAGGAAGTCATAATACCCAGTGTGTAATTGATACATGTGAAGCCTAGAACTGATCCTATGAGGCTAATTCAAATCAAACAGCTTGTGAGCATACTCTATTCTTGCTATTCAGATCAGTGACTTGGGGTGTAAGCATCAGTTAGGCAGATTTTATTTCAAAAACAACATCACGGCAAAAAAAAAAATGAAGTGGACAAGGAGTCGTGCTTGAGTGTAATGAATTATGCTAAGTGAAACACTTCAAAGGTAAACTGAATCTATAATTGCATTCCTTCTCCTTCACCCCTACAATACAGCTATCCTAAAAATAATGCAACCTAGTATTTTTGTGATAGAATAATAGTGGATGCATGAGCTATGCGAAAGATCTTCTCCCTTTCCTGGTTCTCTTAAAAGAGCATTTAGATCAAACAAGACAAGGAATCAGAATTATGCTCCTCAGCTAGATTAGCTTTCCCACAAACACAAGAAAAATAAACACAAGTAAATTGTGTAAACAAGAACGACGAATTGCAATAATGAACTATTTAAGACAAATTGTGTGATAACTTTGAAAGGAAGGACATAACTAGAACGCAGTAAAAGTTTACCATTTCATATTGTTGGTGAAGACAAAAACGATGGTGGGAAGTTGGTGTATATGCGTGTCCTGGACAAGGCTAACCCAAAAGGTTTCACACAAACCCTCTCAAGCTGCAATTTCTTGACATCCATGGAGAAATATTCCAATTCCATCTTGAAAGATGAGCCTACGCGTCGTGGGGCATCAGCACTTACTAGGAGAAAGTACCTCTCTGTTGAAGCTTTGATATTATGCAGACACCCAGAACCTAGCGTCATTGCCTTCACCATCTGCCACTGACTGGACCTCTTGCCTTTGTTTTGTCTAATGGTGTAACAGAGGTCACGTTTGCCACCTGCAGGTTCATCGCGTATACCGAACAACCCAACACTGCCTTCCCCTGCCTCCAGAATGGCTACTCCGAACGTACTCCATCCTTTGGATGGGAGGTCAGCAATCGAGAACTCCATCCTCCGGGTGTCAAGCACGAGTAACTCTTTCCTTTTAATCATGGTGGACTCCCAGTAGAAGCAGCCATACGCGTAATGGCGTCTGAGGAACATAGGGTCCAGTGGTGAATTCGATGGTGAATTCACGGTCGACTCGCCCCTGCCGCAGAACAATTCACGCCAACCCTTGCACGCCGAGGCTTGCCATTGTCCCGTGCTCGAAGAGAAAACGAAGGTGGCCAGCTTGGTTTCGCAGTGTACCACGCAGATGACTGTGAATGCTGTCGTGGCTGCGTCGTCCTCGCCGAGGGGCGCGAGGCAAGGCTCGCACCAGGGCATGCGTGCAACGGGTGCCGGACGGTACACCGAATCGGCTAGGGCGGAGGGGAGCGGGGGGAGCGTGACGTAGCGGCGGTGCAAGGGGTCGCACACCACGAGCTCCTTGAAGACCGGGGAACGCGCATCTTCTCCGTGGTCGCGGGCGAGGAGGACGCGGCCGTCGCGGATTTCCTGGACGATCCAGCCGCAGTGGGGTGGCAGGAAGGAGAAGGTGAAGTCGGCGGCGGCGGCGAACGAGCTGGCGGCGGGCGCGGATGGGTGGGGCGGGAGGGCGGCGTGGAAGCCTTCGAGGTCGAGGAAGCCGAGTAGGGGCGGGGCGTGGAGGCGGCGGAAGCGGCGGAGGAAGGAGCCGTCGGTGACGAGGCGGCGGAAGGCGACGCAGGCGGCGGAGGTGCGGGCGAGGTCTTCTGGGGCCGACAGTCGGAGAAAAATCTGCGCCAGCAGGTGGCTCGGGATCTCCGGCAGCTGCAGTGCCATTTCCTGCCCGGTCGACGGAGGAACGGGGCGTCGGAGGGCGGCCGAGCTCGCCGCCGAAACCCCTTTTTTTCAGATGCCGCCGGGAACCCTCGATGAGACTGGACTGGAAGAGGATGCGTCATGCGTCGGACTAGGGAAGTGTTTTTTCTTTGTTTTGTGTATACTGTCGAAATGGGCCTTGGCAAGGCCTGCTGAGGATAGCCTAGCCGAAAAATACCTCCCCTGGAGTTCACGTCAAAGTCAACACTAATTCATATCCAAAAAACATTCCTAAAGAAATCATGTCCAAAAACAGTCATTGTCGTGATACAAGCTAAAGAAACATGTTTGCTAGATTAGCGACTTAGCGTCCATCCATGGGCCATAACTACGATTGTGGCATGCGAAAGGGAAGCCCTGAGCGTCCACCAGGGGATCAGATGCTCCGGTCCCCTGGATGGACAGCCATGCGATGTGACAAAATCGTCCGAGTTCCCACAGTCCCCACATCTAGAAAAAAAACCTGAAAATAAAGAAGTTCCCTCCTCTATTCGCATAGGAGAGCGCTCCCCTGAGCAGCGGGTTCTCCGACGAGACGCGCTCCGGTGTGACTCCGCTTGCAACATCGTATGTAGCAACGGCTCGGCGGTCTCTGTAGCAGCAGCGCCGGCCGAATGTAGCAGCCGCGACGGGAGCTTGTAAGAACAGCCAAGTCCGGAGGTAGCAGCGGTGGCAGCAGTGTCTCTGCCTGCCTGCTCTTACCTGATCTCCAGTGCCGCAAGCTTTATCGGGTCTTCATTGTGTAAAAGATTGCTACGTTACCCAATTTGATCAAAAGTTCGAACTGCTGAAAATAGACTAGGCAGTGTAGTTATATTCAACACTCACCTTCACGTCTAGGCTATTTTAGATCTTAGTGTGAGTTCGGTGCAGGTCACATAATCTTTTTTCTTTTGTTTTTAATACAAGCAGGGTCTTCAACTTAATACCTCTCGGCTCTGATACCATAGCAGAGTTCGAACTGATGAAAAGAGACTATACAGTATATTTATATTCAACAATCTCGAAGTTATTTGTGTAGACATGCAGGGTATAGAGAGGAGCAAACAACCTGGAAAGGTGTTCTAGCAATTGAGAAGACATGACGCAAGGTGTTCTTCGTTGATTGAGACCGTTAAGTTCAGGTGTCACAAGCTTAGTCTTAGCATCTTATGTGAGCATCTACGTCTGTACTGTGTTTCGTAAAAAAAGTTTTAACCTCTTAGGCATGATAGAAAGAGCAACATAGGCATGACCACTGCCAACTAAATCACTACTAATTTCAACGTTACACTAGTTAGCCTAAACAATAGACACGAGCACCTCTAGGTGAACCATGTAGATTGAGTTTTGTAGGCAAGGCGATCACATCTCCTGAGAACTCCATGCCACTGAAACCACAGTCTGCTTTGGTTTGCGAATGCTGATCAGCTCAATCGAACCTGCACAAACAAGACATAAGTTCAGACACCACGTAAATTCAGGCACAAGCTCAGACACGAGATACACATTAGCATAATAGCATTTGATCCATTATTGATATATATTGATCTCAAGTTCTCTACTCAACTTAAAACATGTGACTGCAAAGACTTGCTTTTCCATCTTTAGCACTTCCATATGCAATGCAAGTTGGAACACATAGCTAGACGGAGGCATGTAATTATTAAAGTAACACATTTACATGCCTTTCTCGCCCCTAATCTAGTATGCGGCTTCAAGAAACAAATGCATCAAAGTGAATTAATCTGACATATAACATGAGTAAACTATGTTCACACCCTTTTTATGCTCCGCACCGCAGCATTGACGTCTTACTAGTTAACAAAAAGAAACGAATCCTGGAAATATTATGTAGTGCTAAATTGGTAGTTTCCTGTCAAGGACTTCATATATTTCCTTTTTTAGGTACACTTCATATACATTTACCAAGTGCTAACAAACTTCCATCTTAGGTCAGTTTCAAAGATAAAATAAAACTTCTAACTTAGATCAAGGAAGGATATTAGGAGACACGTCCGAGGGGTCTTGATTCGTCACATTCAACAAATCATAGATTTGCTATTGAGAGCAGTTACTTGCCCATGATATTATTTGTGACCATACCAATCAGGGGGATTTATTTCAAAACAACATCATGAGTACAAAACTGATACATCAGATAATGACAAAAAGAGTACTTGCATCCCTACTCCATTATCTTGACCATAGAACTATTCCTCTAAAATAATTCTTCTGACCTACGGAGTAGTATTTGTGATAATGTGAAGCCTACAATAAAAGTGGATGCATGAGCTATGTCAAAGATTTTCTCTCATGGTTATTGTAAAAGAGCATTTCGAACAAACAAGATAACGAATCACAATTATGACCCCGAGCTTGATTAGCTTTCCCACAGGCACAAGAAAAATAACACATACTAAATCATGTAAATAAGAATGCCCAAGTGCAATAATGAACCGTCAAGAATTAGATAGACTGTGTGGTAGCTACAAAGGGAAATACTCCCTCCATCCGCGAATAAGTGGAATGGGTGTCAAAAATGTTGTTTTTTTTGATTCTACTAAAAACGTTAATCATTTGTTCATTGGCTGCCCCTTTGTCAACACCCGGCTTTTTAAGTCCAGATGCCTATTATGCCATACATCGCAATCCCAGGAATGTTTTTTTGCGAGACATAATAGATTGATATCACAGAACATCATTCATTACAAACCATAATAGTCTTACATCAAAAGGATCACATGATCCAGTCTTAATACAACAATTGATCTAAAGATCAAATACATAGCACATAGCGGAAGAAACATAGTAGCGGTCCATCTGTTCCACAGGCAACACTTGATGTCAGGAAGTAGTCCTAGTTATCATAGACGTCTTGATGTCATCCTCCTGGTACTGGTTCTCCTCTTCATAGTCTGGCCATTGAATAGCCAGGGACAAAGCCATGAGTACTTTTAAAGTACTCGCAAACTACTACTAATAGAAGTACTAGTATCTCTAATGGATTCTAAGGTTCATTTGCACAAAGCTAGTTTTATTTCATAAGCACTTATTGGCCAAAAACTCTTTCTTTGTCTATAATTACCCAAGTGGGAACATTAGTGTCATCCCCACAACTCTGTTGTGATTCAAGCCAAAGTCACAATTCAAGTTCAAGTCACAAGTCACCAGTCACATGTCACATTTTGAAAAGTTCTGATGACGGAACAGTATGGCCTTTCCAACTGTCCATGACTGCGGACGCGGTTATTCGAATAGTTTTAACAATCTGCAGAGGTCGTACACTTGTGCCACAATAATTGCAGTAATCCGTCAGGAGTAACTGGCCCTGATTTATCACACTTAGTGTGCGGACTACCAATCATAACCTTTCAATTACATACCCTAGTACAGGCACCTCTCCCTATGAGTTTGGCCTCCCAGCCATGGCAAACCGCCATCCTGGGAACTGCAAAGGGCTTGAGTCGGACATTCACCTCATTTCACGTCATTTCACTTTCAACGGAGGCAGCCTCGGCATAACCCCTATGACGCTTGTTCAGAGGGAATCCGTACTAACATACATAAGTTTACAGTTAAGCCCTACCCAGATTCAGGTATTGTGGGGGTACTTAAAAATTGCAATGGTATCGCATCCGAACCCAACCATCAGTTTTTGTCAAATTCACCTTGTCACTTCAAAGTCATATTCACCTTCAAAACTTTCAATAGAATGACTCATCATTCTAAGGTTTTCAAAGTCATTTGCTTCACCAGTTCCCATCTAGAGTAGTCAATTTTAGTTTAGCACTAGCAACTAATCATGAGGGGTGCTAACTAAGTTTTAGCTCTCTAGGCTAAGTTTGAAGCTCTAGTAGTATTCTACCTCTAGACCAATATCAATTATAAGAAAAAGCTTTGGTAAACAAAGTAAATGATTGCAAGATAAAAACTTGGGCTTGGATAAATCCTTAAACAAAAGAATATTGCAAGGGTGGCTTGTTCTAGTAGAGCTTGCTCATAGTAATATCTTGTATTGGTAATAGCTTGCCTTGAGTGGTGTAGTGATCAAAGTGTTCCTCTTCTTCTTCTTCGTAGAAGACCTCCTCTTCCTCGTAGCCTTCGGTACTAGCGTCTATAAACGGATACGAGGTAACAATCACCAAACAATACTTAAGTACCAGACTTAACACTCAAAGGGATCACACAAGCTAATCTAGCATCACAACATTATTAACATGGTGGATGGCTTTGGTTTCTTTTCAGAAAAATAATTTCCTCTCATTGAAATATTTATTAGGGTTTCTATTTATTTTCTTTGAGAAATAATTTTCTCACATTGAATATTACTAAGGTTTAATATCCTCAAATAATAAGTATGAGATCATGTTGACCAAGGTCAATCATATTTACTATTTGGGAAAATGATTTAAATGAGATACTATATCTCATGCAATTTAAATACTACTCTTGGAAAATGATTTAATATCACTAAGTAATAAAATATGAGGTTCTATAGACTAAGGTCATTACCTCATATTGAATTACTTAGGACAATGATTTAAATGAGAGAATACTTCTCATACTATTTACTTAATTAATTGGGGTAATTTAAATGGACTAGAAATAGCCACATAGCCATTATTTATTCTAGCCCATGATCATGGTAAACACCACTGTCATATTTTTGCATAAACAATTAGAGTTTTGAAATGTGAATTATGAGAATTGGAATCACCTCAAAATTCATTATCGTTGATTTTTAATAATTGTTTGAATTTGAAAAAGGCACTGCCTTGTTATTTTTACTACATGAGTTCTACAATGAGTCTAGGTTTGAGACCAGTGTAGTTGGTTAGATAATTTCATAAGCTTTCCAACAATATCAAATTCATAAATTTTGGCTCAGTAGATCTTAATTTTGAACTTGGCATCGGTATTGAATTTGGTTTAAACGAATTAAATCAAATTTGAATTAATGGGCTTGGCGGGAAAAGCTTAACGGGCCAGAGAGAGAAAAAGCAAAGAAGGTCGGCCCAGTTACGCGTCTCGCACGCACGGGCCGCCTGACAGTGGGCTCCACTCGTTAGTGAGTCTTAAACACCGAATCGGTACGTGAAAAGGGAGACGTTGGATTAGATCCAGATCGAACGGTCAACGATCGTCGTCGTCGACGGCGAGCACGGGCGCTATTGGCGGCAAGAACTAGGGGGTCAGCGGCTCACCGGAGGTCCGGCGATGGTCGGCGTGGATGCAGGGCGAGGTTGTCGACGATGGCGGTTCTCCTGGTACCGGCGGCATCTCCTGGGGCGGCTCCAATCAACGGCGTGCTTGCGGTGGTGCTGGCGGAGCTCCGACAAGCCATTGGTGGTCTACGGGCTAAATTGGGCAGCGGCGATGCTCGAGGTGGGGTTGTGAGATGAGTGAAGGAGATTGGCTTGGAGAAAATGAGCGGGGGATGCTGCCTTTTATAGGGGCGACGAGGTGCCGAGGCGCGCGGGGCAGGTCGACCATGGCGACGGCGATACAGTGGCTTGGTGACGTTGGCGATGATGCAGCGCTGTTCAGGGCGTCACGGCGAGCACGGTAGGCTTCGTGGCACAGAAAACGGTGGGCTGATGCGAGCGGGAGAGTGACGGAGGCTGGCAGTACTGAAGGAGATATGCCCTAGAGGCAATAATAAAGTGGTTATTATTTATATCTTTATGTTTATGATAAATGTTTATATATCATGCTAGAATTGTATTAACCGAAACATTAGTACATGTGTGATATGTAGACAAACAAGAAGTCCCTAGTATGCCTCTTAAACTAGCTTGTTGATTAATAGATGATTAGTTTCATAATCATGAACATTGGATGTTATTAATAACAAGGTTATGTCATTGTGTGAATGATATAATGGACACACCCAATTAAGCGTAGCATAAGATCTCGTCATTAAGTTATTTGCTATAAGCTTTCGATACATAGTTACCTAGTCCTTATGACCATGAGATCATGTAAATCACTTATACCGGAAAGGTACTTTGATTACACCAAACACCACTGCGTAAATGGGTGGCTATAAAGGTGGGATTAAGTATCCGGAAAGTATGAGTTGAGGCATATGGATCAACAGTGGGATTTGTCCATCCCGATGACGGATAGATATACTCTGGGCCCTCTCGGTGGAATGTCGTCTAATGTCTTGCAAGCATATGAATGAGTTCATAAGAGACCACATACCACGGTACGAGTAAAGAGTACTTGTCAGGAGACGAGGTTGAACAAGGTATAAAGTGATACCGAAGATCAAACCTCGGACAAGTAAAATATCGCGAGACAAAGGGAATTGTTAATATATGTGTATGGTTCCTTCGATCACTAAAGTCATCGTTGAATATGTGGGAGCCATTATGGATCTCCAGATCCCGCTATTGGTTATTGGTCGGAGTGAGTACTCAACCATGTCCGCATAGTTCTCGAACCGTAGGGTGACACACTTAAAGTTGGATGTTGAAATGGTAGTTCTTGAATTATGGAATGGAGTTCGAATATTTGTTCGGAGTCCCGGATGAGATCCCGGACATCACGAGGAGTTCCGGAATGGTCCGGAGAATAAGATTCATATATAGGATGTCATTTTATGTGAAATAAAATGTCGCGGAAGGTTCTATGGAAGGTTCTAGAAGGTTCTAGAAAAGTCCGGAAGAAACCACCAAGGAAGGTGGAGTCCACAAGGGACTCCACCTCCATGGCCGGCCAGCCCTAGTGGGGGTGGAGTCCCAAGTGGACTCCACCATAGGGGGCCGGCCACCCCCCACATGGGAGGTGGGAATCCCACCTTTGGGTGGGAGTCCTAGTTGGGCTAGGTTTGCCCCCTCCTATGGAAGGTTTTGGTTTCGGGTCTTATTCGAAGACTTGGACACCAACACTTGGGATCCACCTATATAATGAGGGGCCAAGGGAGGGGGCCGGCCACCCCAAGACCATAGCTTGGCCGCCCCCCTTGAGTGGCCGGCCACCCCCTCCCAAACCCTAGCTTTGCTCCTCCACTTCATATTTCCCGCGTAGCTTAGCGAAGCTCCGCCGGACTTCTACACCGCCACCGACACCACGCCGTCGTGCTGTCGGATTCAAGAGGAGCTACTACTTCCGCTGCCCGCTGGAACGGGGAGGTGGACGTTGTCTTCATCAACAACCGAACGTGTGACCGAGTACGGAGGTGCTGCCCGTTCGTGGCGCCGGAACCGATCGTGATCAAGATCTTCTACGCGCTTTTGCAAGCGGCAAGTGATCGTCTACCGCAGCAACAAGAGCCTCATCTTGTAGGCTTTGGAATCTCTTCAAGGGTGAGACTCGATACCCCCTCGTTGCTACCGTCTTCTAGATTGCATCTTGGCTTGGATTGCGTGTTCGCGGTAGGAAAATTTTTGTTTTCTATGCAACGTTATCCTACAAGTACCGCGGCAGAAGTCGTCGACGAGGACGATGGTGACAGGGCTCTCCGGCGCAAGCGAGCATGTCTAGGAGGGACCTGGTGGTGTGATGATGCACGGTGCATAAAAGGAGGTCAAGGGGAGGATGGTGCTGACGGGGAGAGGTGGTGCTCTGGCGCGTCCAGGGACGCGTCTGTGCGCGTGTTGGTGCGTCTGGGCGCGGGCTGGCCAGGTCATTGTCGTGCTCTCCTTGGCCCAGGGCTTGCACGATCATGATTAGGAGAGTGAGGTGAGTCTCCACCAGGACATGGTGATGTAACCTAGATGGGAGAGGAGAGAATGATGGCATGTAGGAGTGGCATGCTCACGGCATGGCCATGTCTTTGGTCAAAACCATCAAGGTACAGTGGTACCAATGCTTGGCATTGTCCAAGGGGTTCAAGGGAAAGATAATGATGACATAGGGTGTGATAGTTTAGGTTAATATCCTCTGGTTAATAGCATGTATGATCAAATCAGATTATTGCACACAAGGTGTTTGACATAACGGCCGCATGAAATTTATTTTTGAATTTTGCCAAACTTTTTCATGGAGGTGATTCATATAATGTTTGGCTTCTATTGGTGGTGTTGGTTTGCAAAATGGAGGTGGTTTGAGAAAATTCAAATTGGATATGATCTTGAATCTGATTCAAAGTTGCTACTTTGCATGCTTACATTCAGAATTTGAAAATGAGTTTGGAAGGTTGGTCTTCACCATTGTGATCACCTTGATGAGTTCTTGGATGAGGTGCAAAGAGATGAGAAAGTTTAGTTTAGAAAAGGTTAACTACAGGGACTCAAAGTAGGTATCATGTTAAAATTGTCACATATGACCATTATCATATGTGACTTGATTTTGATTTTTCTTTTGATTTGTTTTGCATTTCTTTGATTCAAATGTTATTATTTTGAGTTTAGTAATGTTTCTAAACCATCAACACAAGGTAAAATGGCCTAGGTTAAAGATTTGCAAAAGTGTCCATAGGCTCATATGTGAATTCCATTTTTTTATTTTATTTTCTTTTTCTTTGACCAAAGGTCATTGTTCTGGGTTCATTGAGTGTTAGGTTAAGTTTAATAATGGTCCACAACCATTTTGGTAAAGTAAAAATTGCATAGGTCAAGATTTGCAATTATGGCTATATGCCCACATATGCTTTTTCTTTTATTTTTCTTTTGCTTTGTTTCTCCTTGATTTTGAAATGGGGTAGGGTTTAGGGTTTATAACATGTTCAACACTCGTAAACAAACAATCATGGCAAAGATCACCACATAAATGCATGATACTATGCACATAAGGGAATGTGATTCAAAAAATTTGTTGGCTCCAAATTTTGGAACTAGGGATATTGAGTTTTTCTTTGTTTTGAAATTTTGGGGTGTTACACCCTTTGCAAAAATTATTTGGCGTATGGTTTATATTTGTTATAATATCCCCCACCAGCGAATATTACTAATATGTTTGGTTAATGGCTAAATGGTGTACACAAGAATGATAAACAGAAGATTCGTATGAGAGTTTCTCCTCTATGTTGGTCCATTTGGAGGACTAGGAATGATATCATCTTTAACAAATATAGTGGAACTAATTTTTTGCAGGTTATTCGACGCGCTGCTCATTGGATTCAACAATGGGTTTTCTTCTCCCACCGGAACAACGGCAGGATATGGTTACTGGATGCAACCGAATGCTAGTGGTTGCTGAGGACTTCTTTTTTCAGGCTACTGGATGGCGACATATTAATAGAATAGCAAATGGATAGATTTTCTATGTGTTGCATCTTCTTATGGTTGATTCATGTGTCGACCTTAGCATTTCCTTGATTGTAATAATGGATCTTTTGTAAACTCATACTTTGGTTAAATAAAGCAAGCCGTGTGCATCTATTGATGCAGAGGCTAGGGCGATGCTTCCATATCTAAAAAAAAGAATAAGTGTACGTTTTCCTTTTTTGGGAGTCAAATATTTTTTAAGTTTGATTAAACTTTTACACAAAAATAGCAACATATGTGACATCAAACTATTATATTATTAAACTAAATGTCAAGATGAATCTAGCCATATTAATTTTTTTGTAATAAATGGCTACTTTTTCCTAGAAAGTTGGTCAAAATTAATAAAGTTTAACTTAAGACATGTCCTAACATACACTTATTAGTGGATGGAGAGAGTACACACCTAGGACACATTAGAAAGGTTACCACTTCATATTGTTGGTGAAGACAACAACAACGGTGGGAAGAATTTTGGATCCAAAGTGTGCACATATTCAAGAGCTGACGAGCTAAAAGGAACATATTGTAGGTCTTATATTGGGCTAGGTACTCAAAGTGGAGGACAAGCTCCATGTAGCTCTTTATTTTGAAAACAAACATAAATTGTTTTCAAAGTTTAAAAACATTCTGAAAAAAATCTGTAGGAAAACCAATGATCTATACTATAAGCTTGCAAAATCTCAATGCAAAGTACTATGTACTCTAGGCTACACAAAAATGACAAAAGTGTGGATCTGAGAAAACTGAACAATAGTCCAAAATTTGTCACGTTTTTTTTATTTAGGTGTAGTCCAAAATACCGAGAATTTTGCAATGGGATTTTCCACACCAACAATATATATCATTGACTACATAAAGAATATTTTTCATTTTTTTGAAACTTTGAACTATTATTTTCGAATTCTTCAATCTAAAAGACGTTGCTGGAGAAGCATGGCAATGCCATCAGGGAGAAGGGAATATTGGTAATTTCTGATGCTAATGTGTGACTTTTTTTGGTCAAGTTTTATATGCATGGATGTGTTTTGACTGAAGAAAAAAAATTCGGTAGTCCCTTAATATTTATGCTCTAATTGGAAGGCATAACTGAATGTAGGCAGACATACATGAATTAATTTCTTCAAAAAAAACTTTATACGACATGAAAGCCCTCAAATGTCGTATTTTTTAGTCTGTTGAACCCATAAACTTCAATGTATTTGGAAGACAAGTTTTACAGTAAAAGTAAAACAGGAACTATTATGCTACCCTGACCAAACTCTAGACAGTTATCTTTAACTTGTTAAACATTCGTATTCTCTGAAGTTCTATTATTGTTGTGATGCTGAATGTTGCATGCACCTCCAAGTCAGAGACATATATCCGCTTCCTTTGTTGCAAGGGTCACTTTCAAATGTTCGTTGTTGGTTTTTTTTGCTGAATTATTTCCCCAACCTTTATGTATTTTCAAGTTGTTGGTGAGTCGGGGCTACTCAACCCAGATGATGTTGCTTTTGTTCAGAATGCTGGCGTCTCTGTTGTAAGTCGCCGGACTGCTTTAGGATTATCAAAACTTTTCCTACATGATTTGGAAAAGCGTTATTTTTTCCTTTCAATGTACATCAGTTTTGTCCCACAAAATATATGCTATTAGACAACTTCAACTTATATTTGCTTCTCTACTTATTTTAATTCTTTGAACGTGTTTGGTTGTAGACTAGAAGTTAGTAGCTGCTGCCTGCCAGGTCACTCGTGTGAAGAATAATGTTCTCTTGATTCCTTTAGGATGAGCAAATAATCAAGTGATTTTCTGATGCGGAAAATAAACAGTTCTACTAGATACAAAGAAAGATGAAATATGTCGTTTTTGGTTTGAAAAGTCATTTTTGCGCACTGTTCCCTAAAATAAGCATAATTTTATTATACGAAATCCTTTTTCGCGTATGACCATTCAAATTATTCTATTTCACTAAAAATCAAGGCAGGGCAGCTGCCATACCTTGCTCTAAGAGGAGCTTCACCCCTGAACGAGATGGATGCCATTTTAGGAGTAACGAGATGAATGTAGAGGTCAAGCAGAACATATATGGATGCTGTCATTTTCACTTAAGTAGAAACTAAGCAGAAACAAACAGTAATCAATATTGCATATCATATGATATCCACATAACAGACCAGGAGCAGACAATGGCAAAAACTAAAATGTGGACCTAAATATCAGGGAGCCATTCCTTAACTATTGACAAAATACTCTACTGTCTGTCTAAGGCGCGCTTTAGAAGCTTCCCAATCATGCAAGGGGTGTACGCAAAACATTCGTGTATACCTCTTGTAGGTAGGTTGTGGTAATCCTTTGCACGCATTTTACCTAGATATTGAACTTTTGAGCTTTTCAAATGATAAGCCACTCCCACCAACGACGTTAATCCTAGGAAAACAACCTCTTTGTAGGGGTGAAACCCAAGGAAGGTGATGCTGCCATCACAATTACCACAATCCTCAATATTCAGAACATTGTCATCGTCGGAGTTCCATTCGCTATCCTCGCTCGTTACCTCCTCCTCCTCCTCCTCCTCCTCCTCCTCCTCCTCCTCATCATCATCATCATCATCATCATCATCATCATCATCATCATCATCATCATCATCATCATCATCATCATCATGAACATTATCATCATCAACTATGGTCCAAGTGTTGTCAAAAACCCGGATGCCGTGTAAATCTGCCATTGTCAATGGCTCAAGATCAACATGGTGCTTCAACACCCAGTGTGTCCACCTGCTTGATTCGGTGAGGGTCCATACCCGAAGTTGATAGTTATCGTGTAGAGTTGCAAGGTACACCCCCATTTCCGATTTCCCTAGGAACTGTGGATAGTTGGTTTTCTTGGTATCTATCGGGGCTTGTATTACTTGGTATTTGCAATCTGACAAAGATAACCTGCACACATATTAATTAATCAAATAAAAAATCTCATGAACGCCAATGCTCCAGTGATGCGATGCTTGTAAAAACATTCACATAGAGGGGAAACACTACAAGTGGAATAATTTGAAAAAGATTTTGCAATGATGTGCTTCGGTGTTTATACTTGACGACGAAAGCGCCATGACAATGCACGTAGAGTGATCCTTTCCAATAAGCACTGTAGCGCCGCCTCGGCCCCCCGTATTTTCCCCAACAAGAAGGTCTAGGCTCAAATAGATCTGGTCGTGCATCAGCCATTGTCCCTGCAACCCCACTTTCACGAAGAAACAACCTCGTGTGCCATTTCCTTGTGTTAGATGAGAATACATTTAACCCCCATAAATATGGTGGCCATTCCATCAAATCTTCTATTGGGTCCTCGTGCTCCCCTATGGTGTCAATCAACGGTGGCTCAAAACACGACAATATCACTGTTTTGTTTGTGCTCTTTCAATGTTGATTCTGTGGATCCATCTTCGACAACATGTGACCATGACGATTGTTTCAGGTTCCCGAACTCGGTGAGTCTTTGAGGCACCTGTGGCGGTGTGTTTGGGACTATTTTGTTAGGCACTCGCGGAATCGAGAACACCTCATAGTGCGGTGAGATGGTGGGGTCAAACACAAGATGCGGGTTGGCGTTCTTATACTCCCAAGGGAGATTATCCCACTGTCTCGTGGCGGGGTTGACCACGCAGCGCGTGCTCCATGCGTCATTGCATAATAGGAGGCTGTTGCAGTGATCCAAGATTGTGTTGAAATGATAGTGGTAATGTGGTAAAAAGTTGAGGTTGCCATTGATCGGGAGCCGCGGCGAGGGGCGGGCAAAGAAGTGCAGGCGATGGTAGTCGACGTAGTTGAAGAAGAGGCCGCACACCGAGTGCGGGAGGACGTGCGGGAGCAACATCCCGTGGGTGTCAACAACGGCGAGCCACGCCTTGCACACACAGCGGGAGGCGGCGAGGCCGCGCGGTAGGAGGCGGCGCAGGATGCTGGCGAGCATGTCGTCAGGTAAGGTTTGCGTGTGATCCATGGTTTCCGCCGTGATCACTCGGAGGCGGGGATCAACAAGAAGCGCGGCGGCGGTGTAGGAAAGACACTAAGACAGAGGTGTGGTGGACTTCGTACGTACGTGATGTCGCATCGCTATTGTAGGCTCACGTAAACCAAAGTTGTAGCCGGTTGGGACTCAAACTGGAGAAGCGTTTCCAGGCCAAAGCGCAACCGGCAGTCCGGCACCAACACATACAGCCTGGTGGTGGGAACGGCCACGAGCGCGGTCACAGCCTCACATGGGAGTCCCAGGGAGCGCGCTTGCTGGCATGCTGATAACTTTTCTCTTCCTCTGCTAGCGCATCATTTTTCTTGTGCCTGCAGGATGAAGTCGTTACACACTGAGGGCAAACACATGCTACTGTGCCTATTAATATTTCGTTTAGACGGGGGTTAAACGATCAAAAATGGTTGCAATGGTTACATCTCTGCCAACGGTTAATGACAATTTCTTTGACATCAGAGTCTGATAAGTTTATTTGGAAACTTAATGATTCTGGAATTTTTACAGTCAAATCTATGTATCTGGATTTAATGAATGGGCATACTGTATATTTAAGGAAATATTTATGGAAGTTGAAGATTCCCCTTAAAATAAAAAAATTCATGTGGTTCCTTAGTAATAAAGTGCTTCTTACTAAGGATAATCTAGCTAAACGGAAGTGGAATGGGTGTCAAAAATGTTGTTTTTGTGATTCTACTGAGACCGTTAATCACTTGTTTATTGCTTGTCCATTTGCAAAATTGATTTGGCGCATGATTTATGTTTCTTATAATATTCCTCCACCGGCCAATGTTACTAATATGTTTGGTAATTGGTTGAATGGAGTACCTAAGATCGATAAGCAAAAGATTCGCATTGGCGTTTCAGCCATTTGTTGGTCCATATGGACGAGCCGTAATGATATCATGCCGGTACTAATTTTTTGCAGGTTATCCGACGGGCTGCCTATTGGATTCAACAATGGGCTTTCCTTCTTCCGCTGGAGTTGAGGGAGGACATGGTTACTGGGTGCAACCGGATGTTGGAGGTTACTCAGAACTTCTTTTTCCAGGCTACTGAATGACGGCATATTAATAGAATAGCCAATGAATAGCTCTTCTACGGGCCGTGTTTTCTTTTGGTTGATCTTAGTATCGACTCTACTTTTTGTTTGTTTGTAATGGTTGAATTTTGTGGTACCTACACTTTTGGTTAATAAAGAAGCAGTGTGCATCAATTGATGCACAGGCTGGGGCGATGCTCCCTTATCGAAAAAAAACTGAGGGCAAACACATCTTGGATATCCAAACTGAATCGAAATAGTATTCTTCTAAATCCAAGAGATACCTGATGGAACACGCCTATTAAAGGCTAGTTAGCAGTTAGCTGGTTATACAATTGTTCTGGAATGTGGCTGCAATTGAGTCTACATGCACCGTGCATGATTCAGACAAAATGGACACCCCCATACTGTATTCAGAGCGGATTTACTCACGGAAGAAACAAAGAAGGCCCGGATACACAAGATTCATAATTTCACAAATTGTAAATGTATCGATCTAACAGAAAAACTGCACTGCCAGCTGTTTTTTTAGATCAAAGGCCAACCAACGTTAAATTAATAATGCCAACAACGACGACAAGGTACAAAGGGCTGAACCCAGCTTACAACACACATCCACACACCCACACGAATTGCCAACAAGGCTACAACCGGAAACTCGAACAGCGATCACGACCCTTACGAAGACTCGGAGAAGACACCGGACAACAAAAGTGTCGGACCGGAGCTCACCCTAGAGAGAGCCATCGAACATGCACGCTGTCAACAGAACTCCCCGCCGCGGGCAGCGCCACCAGTGTCCGACCACCACTGTGCATCGACCACCGCCGTTCGAACCCCAACAAGCATCACCATGGAAACTCGATGCCGATGGTTGCCAAGCGAAGAACCAACGACATCCGAACAAACACGGAAAGATCCAAGACGATGTCTTCAAGAAGAACACGACACGAGAGCACCATCACCGCCCGATCCGCAGATCTTAGGTTTTCACCTGGAGCTCCTTGCTCGTCGTATACCGCGCCTCAGCCATACCACCATCCGAGAGCCGCACACTGTGAACTCCAAGGCGGTGTCTTCAAGAAGATCACGATACAAGAGCGCTGCCATAGCCCGATCCGAGGATCTTAGGCTTCACCCGGAGCACGTAGAAGGACAAGGAGAAGCCTCGGTGACGCCTTCAAGAAGGGAGCGGCGTCCGCGAAGGTCGCCGTCGTGGCCCGAGCGGGCAAGGGTTTCCCCTCAGCGAACACTCCCACCTTCTGCACAGGATACCGACCGACGAAACGATCGATCCGCTGCCACCGCACGCTGCTCGCCAGCCACCACGTCGCCCCCACGACCATGGTTTCCGGCCAGCCCCTGAGCCACTAGCACGCCCACCAACCAAAATGGCCCCCACCGACCAGGGCCGCCGCCCCGGCTCCCAACTCTACACCCTGCCACACTGAGAAAAACGAGAACTTTGTTGTGAGGACACGGGACTCCAACCGAGGAGCCGGCCAACCACCGCACCTTGCGCCGCCGCCACCAGGAGGGGAACATAGCCAGATCGGTCTCTAGCATCCCCCATGGCTGCCGACACTCATGGATCTGGGGCGAAAGTGGGCTCGAAAGGGGCCCGGGGCCCCTGCCCTGGCCCGAACTCAAGGCGGCCAGATCTGGCGCCCAACACCATATCACCAGGACCCCTCCACGCCGGAGCGGACGGGCGCCGCAGTTTCCGGCCGAGCAGCTCGACGGACTGGGCCCCACGCGCGCCGCCATCACCTTCACCAGCGCGCCATGGCTCGAGCTCACGCCGCCCGCGCCGGAACCGCTCCAGGGAGCTGCCGCCTCCACGAGCGCGCCAAGTATGCGCCGTCACCAAGCCGAGGTTGGAGCTCCGCGCCGCCGCGCCCGCCGCTCAGCGCGTCACCCTCACCGGCCTCCAGGGCCCGCGCCACGTCCACCATGCGAGGGGGTAGAGGGCCCCACCGCTGTCGGCGCCACGCGGGCTTTGCCCGGCGACGCCTTGTGGCGGCGGCGAGGGAAGGAGGAGAGGAGGGGTCGAGGAAGGTGCTGCCGGGAGCCCTCGCGTCGCTCGCGGGAGTGACCGAGAGCTAGGGTTTCAAAAAAACTGTTCTAGTTCACTGCCAGCTGGTTTGGTTCAAAAAGATCATAAAAGCTGCAGAAGATGCTTTCCTACTTAACCAAATATAAAATCAAACCATTACCAACGATGGGGTCAACTCTTATCAATGATTTTGATGCCATACTAGCTGTTACTTGAAATAAAGAGGAAAGGAATCAGTATGCACTTGTTGTCACTTACGTAGAAACACAAGAACAAGCGGTAATCAGTAACGCATGGCACATTATATCCACATAACATACAAGGAGGGGTTTCGAATAGACCACGGCCAAAATATAAATGAGAGCCCAAACATCAGGGTGCCGTTCCTTCAACTGTTGCTAAAATACCCTATATCTGCGAGGGCCCTCTGAAGCATGCTTAAGAAGCTCCCCAATCATGCAAGGCGTGTAGGGAAATGATTCATATATGTCATTTGTAGGTGAGCTATCGTAATCCTTTGGACGCATTTTCCCCAGATACTGAACTTTCGAGGTTTTCAAGTGATAAGCCACTCCTACCAATGATGTTAAACCTAGAAAAACAACCTCTTTGTAGGGGTGAAACCCAAGAAAGGTGATGCTACCGTAGTCGGTATCTAAATCTTTGATGTTCAAAACATTTTCATCGTCAGAGTTCCATTCGCTATCATCGCTCTTCTTTTGTACTGCCTTATTAGCCATTTTTGCTTCTACATCATCATCATCATCATCATCATCATCATCATCATCATCATCATCATCAACATCATCATAATGATAATAATTATAATAATGAGTATCATCATTATTAGCTATGGCCCAAGTTTTATCAAAAACATCAAGGTCGTGTAACCATACCATTTTCCATGGCTCTAGATCAATACAGTACTTTAACACCCAAAGTATCCCTCCGTTTGATTCGGCGAGGGTTCAAACCCGAAGCTGATAGCTACCATGTAGGGTTGCAAGGTACACCCCTTTTTATGATTTTCCAAGAAATTGTGCATGTTTGGGGTTTTCAATATCCATCGACTCTTTGTAGGGGCTGCCCAAGATGCGCACAAAGCAGAATTTTTGGTGGAATTAGTGAGAACCTATGAATCCGAATCACTACCTATGTTGATAGGTGGAGATTTCAATACCATTAGGAAAAGGGAAGAAAAGAATAATGATAACTTTAAGGCAAGGTGGCATTTTATTTTTAATGCAATCATTGAACATTTGAATCTCAGTGAAATTGCACTCACTGGGAGACAATTTACGTGGGCCAGTCGTCGGGATGTACCTACATATGAGAAGTTAGATAGAGTGCTGGCATCCATCACTTGGGAGCAGAAATTCCCATTAGTTACAGTGCGTGCTTTATCAAGATCTGATTCCGATCATACTCCGATACTCATTGATTCAGGAGTGAAAGCACATCTGGGCAATAAGTCAAAATTCTCCTTTGAGCTATATTGGTTGCGACAAGAAGGTTTTTTTTTTTGATTTGATAGTAAAGGAGTGAAATTTGGTTTTCATAGGGCCGGATACTATGGTGAATTGGTTAAACAAACTAAGACATATAAGAAGATTTCTCAAGGGATGGGCCAAGAATCAAAGTGGAAAATATAAAAAGGAAAAAAGAAAGATTGCTAAATATTATTGATCATTTGGATTTAAAAGCGGAATCAGACTTGTTGAGTGTGAATGAAAGAGAGGATCTCAAAAAAGCAAATGAAAGCTTAAATAAATTAAGGAGGGATGAGGAGTCTAAATGGGCTCAAAGAGCGAAAGTTAAACATATTCAGGAATGGGGCAATAACACAAAATAATTTCATTTAATAGCGAATGGCAAACATCGCAAAAAGAAAATTTTCCAATTAGAGCAAGAAGAGGGAACTATTGTTGGGGAACATAATTTGAAAGTATATATTACTGAATTCTATAAGAAATTATTTGGGGCACCGGCACCTAGTACTATCTCCTTAGTAGAGAATGATATACATGATATAACGCAAATTTCACAGAGGAGGTGTTTGAGGCAATCTCTCACAAATGGAACTCAATAAAGCTCCTGGCCCGGATGGTTTTCCGGCAGAGTTTTATCAGAAATTTTGGGAAGTAATAAAAGGTGATTTGATGGCGCTATTCACTCAGTTTAGTAAAGGGGAATTTCCCTTATACAAACTAAATTTTGGCGTAATCACATTACTTCCCAAGAAAGAGGATGCAGTACATATACAACAGTACAGACCTATTTGCCTCCTAAATGTATGTTTTAAATTTTTTACGAAGGCTGGTACTAATCGCATCTCGGGGATTGCCCCAAGAGTGATAAAACCAGCGCAATCAGCTTTTATGCCGGGTAGAAATATTTTGGAAGGAGTGGTCATTCTACATGAAAAAATCCATGAGTTACACACTAAAAAGATGGATGGGGTTTTGTTTAAAATTGATTTTGAAAAGGCTTATGATAAAGTGAAATGGCCCTTTTTGCAACAGACACTGAGGATGAAGGGTTTTGCTCCTGAATGGGGCCAATTAATACAAAAGTTTGTTCAAGGAGGAAGTGTAGGTGTTAAGGTTAATGATGACATTGGTCATTATTTCCAGACAAAAAAAGGATTGCGGCAAGGGGACCCTTTGTCTCCAATGCTTTTTAATATTGTAGTTCACATGCTGGCTATCTTAATTGAGAGAGCAAAGGAGGATGGCCAAGTAGGAGGACTCATACCCCATCTTGTTGAGGGTGGTCCCTCCATACTACAATATACCGATGATACAGTTCTTTTTTTGGAGCATGATCTACAGAAAGCGGTAAACATGAAATTAATATTGTGTCTGTTTGAGGAACTATCAGGACTTAAGATTAATTTCCATATAAGTGAAATATTTTGTTTTGGAAAGGCCAAGGAGGATGAGGATCAGTACAAACAGATCTTTGGATGTGATGCTGGCTCACTCCCCTTTAGATACTTGGGTATTCTCATTCATTACAGGAAGCTACAAAATTCTGATTGGTATCCAGTTGAGACCCGATTTGAAAGAAAATTAGGATGCTAGAAAGGGAAATTATTAGCCTATGGTGATAGGTTAGTTGTAAGGGTATATTGCCCCTATGTGTGTTTTTGGTAATTAATGACAACCCCTATGGACTAATGTTTTCATTGAGTTTATATGAAGGAATATTCCATAGGTACTACTTGTACTCCATGTGTTGGATTCAAGTATGGATGCCATGAAGATAAAGATATAACTTGTGTATTGGCATCAAGATCATCGGTTTGAAGATAAATATGTGATATGATCAACAAGAAGAAATGAAGATGGAGTTCTTATGTGGAACTCAATATTAGCCATGCTCTATCTTAAGTGAGTATGAGAAGATACAAGGTTGAGTCGTGCAAGTTCAAGATGAGCATCTCAAGTGGATCACATGCTTGAAGCTTGCCGACCATTTGGTGACATTGGACATGTGAAGATGTGCATCAATGGAGCTTTCCCATCATGGTGTATGGGGGAGCATTTGCGAGTCTTCACGAAGCAACGATGATCAAGTAAGGCATTCCGGCTAGTGTAGAGCTTGAAGAGTTATCATCAAGATCAAGCGGGATGCGCAAGGCAAAGGTATGACCTTGATAGGTTTTCCTTTTACCGGTCTCAAGGTGGTTGTTGGGAGACCGGATTATAGGATAGATAGCCGCACTATCAAGAGGGGCTTTCGGTTGAGTAACTTGATCACATCGTCTTAGGGAGCTCAACCCTTTTCATACTTTGCATATCCTTATTGCTTCTTGGTGTTTCTATGTGTAAGGTTCTTGAGCTTGTTGCTAGCTTTACAACAAGCCCAAGTTCATCGAAAACGGAGTTCGCATGCATCTTCTATTGCGTTTTCGAGGTTGGGTGATTTTATCGGTTATTCATGATATAAGGTTCTACCTTTTATATTCATGATAAAATCCCCTCCTACAGATTCTTGTGTTTTCACTTTTCATAGGATAGCATTTGTTCTTATCTCTCAAACAAAATTGGTTTCATTCGAATCGGAGTTCGGGTGCATTTGTTATTAAAGAAAAGGTAAAAGAAGAAAAAGAAAAGAAAAAGGAAAAAGGGGGGAGGCTGCCGGTTGGGCGCCCGGCCTGCTGCCTGTGAAACCGGCCCGCCTGTCCGCAACCGTCGCCAACCGGACCGGCCTCCGATGGCCTTTTGGCCCAAGTCCGATCGCAGGCCCGGTCCGTGACCGCCTGCTGCCTGCCACCCGGCCCGGCCGGACGCCTCCCCTGGGCCGCTCGCCCTGGTGCGGCCTGCTCGCCTCCTCGGCCCGCTCGCCACCGGCTGGGCCTCACAGCCCCGCGCAGCCCGCGCGCTGTGCGCCCCAAGGCTATCCGCGCATGTGTGCGTGCGCTGCCTCGCCCGGCTGTTGGGCCGGTCCGACCGGGCTGCACGCTGGCCTGTCCGGCTGCTGCTCCGGTCGGCCGGCCTGGTGGCCGGCTGGGCCGTTTTTCCTGCCCAATTTGCTGCCCGTTTTTCTTGTCTTTTTCTCTGTATTTTCCCCCAACGGGTATACTTGCTCCCTAGCTATAAATAACCCTTTCTTCCACCTTGAGCAACTAGTTCTTCCCATTCTCTCTCCTCCATTGTTGCATTTGAAGAACTTGCTCTCCGCTTTGATTCCTCCAACCATTCTTGCTCATTCTTGAGGGATCTAAGAGAGGAGATCTAGATCTACACTTCCACCAATCCATTTCTTCTCTAAGTGAGGGAATCTCTTGGGATCTAGATCTTGGAGTCTTTGGTTGACTTTCCCCTTTGTTCTTCCTCTCCAATCTCATCCTAGCATTCGTTGCTTTGGTGGGATTTGAGTGTGAAGGACTTGAACACTTCTAGTGTTCTTGCTTTGCATCATTGCATAGTGTTGAGCTCTCCACCACTATTAGTTCGAGTGAGAGACCGTGAGCTTGTTACTCTTGGAGGGAAACCTCCTAGTTGGCTTGGCGGTTGGTGCTCCGGTGATCTCTTCAAGAAGATTGTGAAGAGGCCCGGGCTTCTCGTTCGTGAAGCTTGTGAAGTGGTTGTGGAGTTTGCCATCTCCGGAGCGTAGGAAAAGCTAACCATAAGGAAAGGGTCATTATCCTTCGTGGGTGTGGTTCGGAGAATAGGGTGAGCCTTCGTGGCGCGGGGAATCCTTCGTGGGACCTCCACACCTCTAAACGTGACGTACCTTGTTGCAAAGCAAGGGAAAACGGGAATACATCCTCGTCTCCGCGTGCCTCGGTTATTTCTATACCCGAGCTCTCTTTCCTTGTGATAGCCATCGTGCTTGAAGTACATATATCTTGCTATCACTTGTGCTACATATATCTTGTGCCTATCTTGCTTAGCTCTAGTTGCCATTGTTACACTTAGTTGAGCTTAGCATATTTAGGGTTTGTGCTTGTAAACTAAACATTAGTTTAATTCCGCATTCTTACAAGACAAATCCGCAAGAGTTTGTAATTGCCTATTCACCCCCCTCTAGGCGACATCTCGATCTTTCAATAGTCCTTATCAATTCAGTATTATCAAGTTTACCTATGTTCATGTTGTCCTTCCTACAAATACCCGTTGGGGTAAGGAAACGTCTGGACTTCTATAGATCTCGTTTCTTTTGGCAATCCGATGAAAATAAAATAAAATATAGACTTACTAAATGGAATATTGTGTGTCGCCCTAAGGATCAGGGGGGCTCGGTATCGAAGTCCTTGAGATTAAAAATAAATGTCTTCTGAGTAAATGGCTCTTCAAACTTCTTAATGAAGAAGGGGTGTGGCAAGAGCTACTACAAAATAAGTACCTAAGACATAAGACTTTATCTGATGTGCAAGCCAAACCTACTGACTCTCCCTTTTGGAAGGGATTGATGGAGGTTAAGGGAGGGTTCTTTTTTAGAGGTTCTTTCAGGTGGGAAATGGTTTGAATACCCGCTTCTGGGAAGATACGTGGTTAGGAAAAACTCCTTTAGCACACCAGTATCCATCTTTATATAATATTGTACATCACAAGAATGTGACGGTTGCTCATGTACTAGCTCAAACCCCACTTAATAATAATTTTCGTAGAGTGTTGAGTGGTAATAAGTGGACTTCATGGGTAAATTTATGCCGCAAATTGATGAGGGTAAATTTGAGTGAAGATAATGATCGTTTTGTTTGGGATTTGACATCCACAGGATTATTTACGGTTAAGTCTATGTATGAGGATCTTATGAATGACCATACTCTTTTTTTTGCGAAAATATCTCTAAAAAGTTAAGGTTCCTCTTAAGATAAAGATTTTCATGTGGTTTTTGAGTAACAAAGTTTTATTAACCAAAGATAATTTAACTAAGAGACAATGGAATGGGTGTACGAAATGTGTTTTCCATTGGGATCAGGAGACTATCCAACATCTCTTTCTGGAATGTCCTTTAGCTAAACTTCTTTGGCGCACAGTTAATTTCACTTATGATCTTCCACCTCCATTAAATATTACTAATATGTTTGGTAATTGGTTAAATGAAGTAGATAGACAATCTAAGGCTTTTATCCGTGTTGGGGTGTCCGCCTTATGTTGGTCTATATGGAGGGTCAGAAATGGTATTATCTTTAACAGAAAAAATTCTTTTCACTTTTTACAGGTTATCCATATGGTGGCACATTGGGTTCAGCTTTGGTCTCTCCTCTCGCCGGAGGGACAGCGGGATGCTATGGCTACTGGATGCACACGGCTTCTGATGGTCGCTCAGGATATCTTGTGCCAGGCTGGTTGGCGGCACACTAAGAGGCTTTGTTGATGAGTTCTCCTTTTTATCGCGTTTTCTTAGCTTTGGTTGATTTTTGTATCAATCATTGTTGGCGTTCCAGATGTAAATAATAACTTTTTTGAACCTTATTATTAATAAAAAGCCGTGTGCATCATCATGATACAGAAGCCGGGGTATATCCCCATTTCGAAAAAAAAATGTATTTCTGTCGCCTTAAATGTGTATGATGTCTGATCTCTGCAAACTAGCTAGTACTAACACTCCTCAGCTGAACTTTCTAACAAGGTACGCATGTATGCATAGGAAAAGAAACCGTTTCTATTTAAATTGCATAGTTAATGAAATAATTGTCTCAGAATTGGAAAAACAAATGCCAAGTATATATGTCAGCAAGTACCTTGAATTCAAAAGCACGTGCCTACTTACTTACGCATGTGGACAAGTGATAAAAATGGTGGATAAATAAGAGACTTTTTTGTATTGAAGAATAACAAGAGAATTGTATGCGGGCAAGCAAAACATATATGGATGCAACTTCTTGCCACTTATGTAGAAACTCACAAGAACAAACATATTGGATAATAGTGGGCACATGAAATCCATGTAACAAACTAGGAACACTTTTAGAAAGACAATGGCCAAAAAAAAAACAAGGCCCCAAAAACATGTGGGTGCCGTTGCTAAAATATTCTAATGTGAGCAAGGAACCTCTGAAACATGCTCAAGAAGCTCCCCAATCATGCAAGGGGTGTATAGATATGATTCGTATATGCCATTCGTAGGTGACCTGGCGTACTTCTTCGGGCGCATTTTACCTAGATATTGAACTTTTGAGCTTTTCAAGTGATAAGCCACTGCTACTAATGATGCTAATCCCAGAAAAACAACCTCTTTGTAGGGGTGAAACCCGAGGAATGTGATGCTGCTGCAGCAAGTATCATAATGTTCAATATTTAGAAAATTTTCGTCGTCAGTGTTCCATCCCTCACTCGTTGCCATTTGGTTGTTTTCTTTTTGTACCCCTTCTTCTTTATCGTACTCGTCCTCTTCTAGTTCTTCTTCATCCACCTCTACGTCTGCAACTTTCTCTTCCTCTTTCTTTTCTTTTTCATCATCATCATCATTGTCGTTGACGTCATCATCATTGTAATAATCATAATAACAATGAAGATAATCAACATCATCAGTTACGGTCCATGTTTTGTCAAAACCCTGGATATCGCGTAACCGAACCATTGACAATGGCTCAAGATCAATATCATGCTTCAACACCCAATCTATCTGCCTACTTGATTCTCTGAGGCTCCAAACCCGAAGCTGACATGTAGCATGTATCGTTGCAAGGTACAACCCGTTCCTAGATTTTCCAAGAAACTGCCCATTTTCCTGAGTATCTATGGGCGCTTTTATTAATTGGTATTTGCAATCTGACAAAGACAACCTACATGCACAAATATTAGCTCCTCCCAAAGAAATGTCACCTGTGCCAATGTTGTAGTAATGCAATGCTTGTATAGAAATATTGATTGACATGCAAGAGAAACATTAATGGTGCAAGAATTGGAAAAGCAAGTATGCGAAGATGTATACCTCACAACAAGCGCATCATCATTGCAATGGACGTAGAGTGATCCTTGCCAATACGCACTGTAGCTCCATCTTGGCCCCACCATCTGGTGCCGCCAACCCATATATATGTACTGCAATGGATCTAGTCGTAAACTAGTCATTGTCCCCGAGCCGTCACCTTCACGGATAAACGACCTCTTCTTCCATTGTCTTGTGTTGGACGAGAATACATTTAATGTCCACAAGGATGGTGGCCATTGAACTGGCGGCGATTCTAATCTCGTCGAGAAGTCACTCTTTTGCGGTGAGTTCAAGACTAGTTTCTCAGGCGCTCGTGGAATCGAGAACACCTCATAGTGCGGTGAGGCGGCAGGGTCAAACACAAGATGTGGATTAGCATTCTCCTCTTTCCAGGCGACACATTCCCACCGTCTCGTGGCGGGGTTGACCACGTAGAGCGACCTCATGAAGTCATAGGTTAACAAGAGACCGTTACAGTGGCCCATAAATGTGTGATATCCAAGGCGGAAAAATGGCAAGAAGCCGAGATTGATCTCGGCTTGAGCAGATGGGCGGGCAAACAAGTGCGAGTGTCCATAGTCGACGTAGTTGATAAAGAGGCCGCCCACAGAGTGCGGGAATAGGTCCGGGAGCACCAGCTGGTGGGCGTCGACGACGGCGAGCCATGCTTTGCGCACGCCGCGGGAGGCGCCAACATCGCGCGGCGGGAGGCGGCACAGGATGTTGGCGAGCACGTCGTCTGGTAGAGCTTCCGTGTGATCCATGGGTACCGCGGGCAGAGAGGGGGGGAGGGGGATCGAATAGAAGCTGCGCCGGCGGCCGTGTGTTACAGGAGAGCAATTCCGGCCCGTAGGATTGTTTTTTGGCTTCTCGTGGCCTGCTTGGAGATTTAGAGCAGGCGCTATTATAGACCCAGGTTGTCCGATCCGAACTCAAACCTGAGCTGCCAAAGACTAACCGCGCGCGCGCACGGACATGAGTCTGATTGAGCTGCAAAATTAGAGTCTTGGTTTCCTCCGCTTGAAGCCAAGATTTTAGGTTGTTTTATATGCGTGATCGTTGTGCGCCACATATCCTGCAACCATGTTCTTCAGTACGGACTGATGCTCGTTCTGAGTACTATCTGGTATTCTGGTTGCTATCGTTGGAGCCGTCATGGGCGAAACTAGCCACGTTGCCCAAGTTGGCGCCAACGGGCGCCCGTGGCGCCACGCCGCCACGGCTGAGCCCACCACCACCACACCCTTGCCGGACCTGGCGAAAGAGCTCTGCTTTCTTTCCTTTCCCCCCACGCGTACAGGCTCCAGCTCCAGCGCACTGCTCCGGTTGCCGCTCACATGGAGCTCGCGGTGAGAGCGGCGGCAGCTTCCTGCTCCTCCTACCCGTTGTTCCAGCGCGCCCGCGTCCCCGGCCGCCTCCGCCGCGGCCCAGGCCTGCCGCCGCTGCCGGCTCGCCGGGTGGCCGTCGCCGCGGCCATCGCCGTCGACCCGGTACGTATCCCTCTGGCTGCTTCCAGAACCGGTTGTGAATTTGTGATTGCTTGAAAAGGGGAGAACGAGATCTTGCACGCCAGCTATTTGGTGTTGTGCTGAGGTGGGAGAGACTGGCAGGAACCAAGATTAGTATATTCAGTACAGTAACCAGTCGACTCGAGGTCGAGCTAGTCGAAGTGTAGCAGAGGTTGGTTTTCAGTTCTGGGAGATGATGTAAAGAGTGAACCTCTCATGGTAGATTAGTGAAAATGTTAGCTGCTGATCGATGTCTGAATCTCTGTTCCCATTACATGTATAGGATGCCTGAAAACTGCGAGCCAGCTTGTAGTAACACTCAGCAGCTAAACTCGCTAGCAAGGCGCTCATGGTGAGCTGCCGATGTCTGAATTTATATTGCCTTACATTAAATGTACGGATGCCTGATCTCTGCAATACCCACACGCGAGAACTAATCTCTATGACAAGGTGCTCGTGTATGCTCGGGACAGGAATCAGCTTGTTTAATACCATAGTTACTTTACTGGAAGGGTTTTGTTAAGTGTAAATGAATGTTTTGAGTGCTAGATGATTGATGTTATCCTGAGGTGGAACTCTATTCCTTTTGTGTAAAACTGATACTCGTTACGTAAAAAGATTCAGGATATCAAAACCGAGCAGAATGACGCTTTGAAGACTGAGGTGTTCGCGTGCCCTGTTTGCTATGAACCACTGATAAGGAAAGGGCCGCCAGGCATGAACTTGTATGTCTAACTCCACGACCTTCATCTCTCTTGCATATGTAGATTGGAACTTATGTTGCTTCTGATTCATGCATGTCTCAGGTCCGCAATTTATAGGTCTGGATTCAAGTGTTTGAAATGCAACAAGTCATACACCAGCAAAGACATCTTCTTGGATCTCACTGTCACTTCAGGAGCAAAAGAATACAGCGAGCTAAAGCCAGCTAGAACTGAGCTGTTTAGGAGCCCGCTCATCTCATTTCTTTACGAGAGAGGATGGCGTCAGAACTTCAACCGGAGTGGCTTCCCTGGTCGCGATGAAGAGGTACATTTCTAGGCCGCCTCATTCATTCTTCAGTTCTGTAGCGTTAAGTGAGTTCTTACTTACCTGCCCTGGAAAATCATACATGTGTCGCTGGTAACTATTTGCGCTTCATGTTTTTGTGTTGCAACCAAAAATTATCACCATTTTTCTTGCCGAGAAAATATTCATATTTATATGTATATCAGTTTTGAGCCTTTGTTGCCTTTATCAGTTCCAAATGGCTCAAGATTATTTCCAATCAGTTGCTGGTGGTATACTCGTTGATGTCAGTTGCGGCAGTGGCTTGTTTGCAAGGAAGTTCGCAACCTCTGGAGCATACTCATCAGTGATTGCTCTGGACTTTTCAGAGAATATGCTCCGCCAATGCTATGATTACATCAAGCAAGACGATACCCCGCTAAACACGTGAGGTTTCATTCTTGTTTCTTTAAAGATTTTCTTGAATGACTTGAAAATTGTCTTGCGTGTTGCAACATCCACTAAATTTTGTGTGGCAGCTAGTGGTTTGATTTAGTCAAATACCAGAAAAAACTGTGATCTATGTGTTCAACATCTAATTGAACACCATTTGATTGTCTACTCTATTATTTCAATCTTGTACAACTTCAGAACGTTGCTCTTTTCTGAGTACAGTACAGTAATCATGAATATTGAAGAGAAGTATTCTCTAATGCTTCGAGCACATACTTAACTTTTTTTTGTTCTTTTCGTTCTGCAGTAACCTTGCGCTTGTAAGGGCTGATATTTCAAGGCTCCCCTTTGCTTCATGTTCAATTGATGCCATTCATGCTGGAGCCGCTATCCACTGTTGGCCATCCCCTTCAAACGCGGTATAGTACATGGCTAGTCTGCAGTTTTTATTCAAGTGACTGTAACATGGTTCATACCTTCATATAGCAAAACTGATGTCTGTGGGTTTTTGAATTTATTCCACAAGTCCACTGAACAATGAGCCAATTTGTAATGTTTAAACCACTTTGGGCATTACATGAAAATAGTGCGCTTTATTTCTTTGAATTTTTCAGCGTTCAATGTTTTTGGGGAGCCAACAGCACTAGTTTAGTGCTTAGCAGTATGCTTGGCTAGCTTTGAGCAGATTGCGTTGAATGTCTCAGTTTGAATAAACTTGAAACTGGGGCATCACATAGTAACCTATTCATCTGAAAAGTAGTTTAGCTTTTCAGATTATTTGATTATATTGTTTAACAATGATAACATAGTTTCTACATGTTTCTTTTACTGGTTAATTTTTTTAATACCTTTATATTTGTCTTTCATCTGAACATGTCATTTCTATTAAAATTGGCACTGTATAATGGACCGAGGTTCTGAAGCATTACAGATATCAAATTACTATGGTTTGGCCAAGTTGACAAACTAATCCTTTACGTTAGATCCTGCTAATCAGTGCTCGGTCCATTATTCTTTATGTCATATGAACTCATTCATCATTATAACAATTTTAACATCTCCTGTTCCTCTTTAAAATTCAGGTAGCTGAAATCAGCCGAGTGCTGAGGCCCGGCGGCGTCTTCGTGGGGACAACCTTCTTATCCTCCCCCACGAACAGCGGTCCGTTCTCTGCCGGCGCATTGAGACCACTAAGACAGGTAAAAAGACAAGTCGTGGATCTTTTAGTGCTACTTGATATATTTTCTGCCTAGCTAACTAAGGTCACCTAGCCTGATGTACCTTCCCGGCTTCGTGCTATGGCTAGCCTGATGCGGCTTTTCTGCTTTGTCCTGCAGATTGTTGGACCGGTGAACAGCAGCTACAATTTCTTCACGGAAGGAGAGCTGGAAGACCTGTGCAAATCATGTGGTCTGGTTAATTACAGCAGCAAGGTGCAGAGGTCGTTCATCATGTTCTCCGGGCAGAAGCCATAGCCCAAGAATAGCATTCGAACTTACTCAGTGTAGCCACAGTATATAAAAATGTGTATACATTTACTTTTGCAAAATAGTATATAAATGTATATATTGATGTTATCTGTTAAAATTCAGTTGCCCGAAGTGCAACTTCTATATATACCTATCAGAGAACTAAACCAAGTGATGATCATTGATCACCCTCATTATGGACTGAATTCCAATCGGTCTCCAATTTATATACGCATACCAGATTGCCAGCCCTCGACGACAGCAAGTCGCTGCACCATGGAACACATCCTGTCTTGGGAAATGCAGAGGATGTAGGGAATGAAACAGTACCAACTTAATATAAATACTCTGTCAAAAAAAAACTTAATAAAAAAAATAAACCATAGCCCATTCTACATACGTGTAGGTCCTCTGTTCCAAATTAAAACAACCAATCGGTAATTCATCTCGTTGTCGTTAAAGATTTCATATCACAATCTGTTAACTTTTTGCATTGTCCCCTTCTTAGCATACCATTCTTCATTGTCAATATTCATTACAGTTACTAGACGATCTTGTCCAATGACGAACCTATTAGATACAACATCATTAGCAACTTCAGTACTAGTATATATTAGTGATACTAATAACAACAATAATAAAAATAATAGTAATTCACATGTGTTTCACACAGTGTAGAGAGTATGGACGGGTAGTATGAAGTTTACAAGACTATTTTAGTAGTCTCGCCAACAGGGCTGGTCCGCGGCGTTATGTCGTCCATCCGGTGCCCCCCACCAGCCCCTGTTGATTGGGTTCGGCCTAGGGCCACCGGATAATAAGTTGGGCCGCGTTAGCGGTAGAACAAAAAATGAGGGCGGCGGCTGGAAGTATTATTTTACATCGACGCCCACATTTTCACATTTCTAGGTTTATGGATGGTTGGGCGAGTGGAGATGCTCTTACATGTCTTGCGCTAAGCGACCATTGGTATAGCCACAATGATTGAAAGCACCCGTCACCTACAGTTTGTACATTAATACATCAATTTGTAGTAAATGTGCCTTTTCCTTAATTAAGAGATAGAAAACTCACAAACAGTTATTGTGATTGTAACCCTCAAAAAAATGATTGAAAGCACCAAGATGATTGAGAGCACCAAGCCAAAGTTCACCCATGCCGTGGACAATGTTAGTTGCTTCCCACCAACATTGCTTATAATAGAACTATACATAGATTAATATATACATGTTCATGGCCACGTGCAGCTCATCAAGGACTCCACAACTACAAATTTCAAGTAATACCTTAGCACAGACAGTAACTGGATAAAGACCATAAAGATCGAAAGTAATACGGGTATCATTTTTACATTACCAAAAAAATTGAAGACTAGAGAGACCGGACCGAACAAACCAAACAGGCTAAACACCTAGACTTACGTGCACCACATTTCCCCCTCCGGCAGGGTGCGGGGAAGTGTTTCAGAACCCTCCCGAGCTAGGGTGTGCAATGGCGATCGCGACGAAACTTTTCGTGGATGGAGGCTCGGGTGTTCAGGGTTTTCCCGAGATCGTGAATAAATAGGCGGAGGGGCGATGTCGGTGGAGGCCAGGAGGGCTCACACCACCCATAGGCACGGGCCAGGGCCAGGCCGCACCTAGGGCTGGTTTGGCCGTTCTGCTGCCTTTCTTCGACCCCCCCCCCCCCCCCTCTGGATTCCGTCTTCATTACAGTAAAATATTGACTTCAGTTTTTGTTTCGTCCAATTCCGAGAATATTTTCTGTACAACTTTTCTGAAATACAAAACAACAGAAAGCATGGAACTGGCACTGTGGCATCTTGTTAATAGGTTAGGGCCGGAGAATGTATAAAAGTGCAACGAAGCATGAGCAAAACATATATAAATTGGTGTAAAACAAGCATGGATCATCAAAAATCATATATATGTTTGAGACGTATCAGTAACAACTCTTGTGTATATCTTGCCGGCGTTGTGGCCTATTTAACATGGACGAGAGCACAAGACAAAGTGCATCACTTAAACGTAAACCTTTAGCATCTTTACAAAATAATCATGTTTTAATTATGTTTCAGTTTTGTTTCATAATTTTGTGAGAGGATTGAGTCAGCACATGGTTGATGTCATTGCTGACATCATTGTTGTAGGTAGCGGCAACTGTAAAAATAGGTTTTCACCCAATGCATATTCGTTAACGATATCTAGGTCAATGACATCGATTCTCGGGCTACACCTACACCATGGATGGCTGCTCTTGAACGGGCTGCTCTTGCTCATGTGGGAGCACCTTAAGATCAAAGTTACGGTTGTTCATCATGTCTATGCGAGTGGGCCTGGTGTTGATGAAGGATCTGAAACCCTTCGGTGGGGTTGCAGATGTATTTGATCGAGTGCGACCTCAAGCTTTTCTCGCTTGTGGCCGATGTCACACTGCTTATTTTTGTCTAAAGTCGACCATATAGCTCTTAAGAACAACCTTATTGACGCTCCCATGGAGAAGCTACCAATGCTCTCGCGACTCAGGGGCGACTCCGCCCCGAACCCAACCCGAGGTCCTGTTCATGGCGGGATCTCCTCGATCCGCGTCCATGGCGGGCCAGGGGGGTGGAGAGCGCCTCTACACACGTCACGCGAGCATCCGCCTCTGCCACTTGCCTCCTTCACAACACCAGTCTCTTCCACTTCGAGCTCACCGCCGATAGCTAGATTCCTTCCGAAATTCAGAGCGAATCGAAGGCTGACGCTGGCGATCTGCGCGGATGAGGAGGGAGAGGAGGCGGGGGGAGCGGCCGTGGTGGTGGGAGTGCGGTGTCGGAGGCGGGGAAGAGGAGGTGGAATCTCGCGAGGGCGCTACGGGTGCGAAAGCTAGATCGACAATGGCGAGGCAGAGGTCATCGCGCAGGGTGCATGGTGAGGACGGAGTTCAATCGCCTCGGCGCGGAGGCTTCAGCTTCTGCGTGGGCTCGTTTGGGCCAATCGCCGTTGACCCCGACCTCGACTTCCTCGGGACAGCGGCGGGGATTGAAGTCTCAGGCGGCGCCAGTAGCAAAAGCCGCCGCGGATGTGGTTCTGGCGCTGCAGGCGCTGTTGCAGGGGCGGAAGCCTGGTCCGATAATCGTGATGGTGCAGGAGGCGATACAGAGAGATCTGGAGCTCCAGGACACGGCGCAGAGCCTGCCGGTGAACAAGCGGCGCCCGGTGGAGAGGGGTTTTTGCCCGGCAAAGCAACTGTCCTCTTTCAACTTGGCAGTTCAGCGAGCTCAGGCGCAGCTTCCTCCGCATTGGAACAAGAGACCTCGGCCGCTGGGGCTGGCGGTCTCAGAACTGAAGGCGGCACTTGCGCTGCTGATCCTCAATCACCATGCGCAGCTGTTGGGATTGCCTGTAGAAGATTGCGAGGCGTCCGAAGCTTGATAGGGACTGCTGCTCTGAGTATTGGCGGGAAAGGGGAGAAAGAGGAAGTGGTGGTGGGTTCCAGGAGCTTGTCCATGGCGTAGTGGACCGAGTCAAAAAGTAGGTGCTCTGTACCCGCGGTGGACATGGAGGATAAGGAGATCGAGCTACTTTTTGAGCAACTCTGGAATATCCCACAGCATCTGGCCAAGCCACTGATACACGTACAGCACGCGTCCGTTGGGAACCCCAAGAGGAAGGTGTGATGCGTACAGCGGCAAGTTTTCCCTCAGTAAGAAACCAAGGTTTATCGAACCAGTAGGAGCCAAGAAGCACGTTGAAGGTTGATGGCGGCGAGATGTAGTGTGGCGCAACACCAGGAATTCCGGCGCCAACGTGGAACCTGCACAACACAACCCAAGTACTTTGCCCCAACGAAACAGTGAGGTTGTCAATCTCACCGGCTTGCTGTAACAAAGGATTAGATGTATAGTGTGGATGATGATTGTTTGCAGAAAACAGTAGAACAAGTATTGCAGTAGATTGTATTCAATGTAAAAGAATGGACCGGGGTCCACAGTTCACTAGAGGTGTCTCTCCCATAAGATAAATAGCATGTTGGGTGAACAAATTACAGTTGGGCAATTGACAAATAGAGAGGGCATGACCATGCACATACATGATATGATGAGTATTGTGAGATTTGATTGGGCATTACGACAAAGTACATAGACCGCTATCCAGCATGCATCTATGCCTAAAAAGTCCACCTTCAGGTTATCATCCGAACCCCTTCCAGTATTAAGTTGCAAACAACAGACAATTGCATTAAGTATGGTGCGTAATGTAATCAATAACTACATCCTCGGACATAGCATCAATGTTTTATCCCTAGTGGCAACAGCACATCCATAACCTTAGAGGTTTCTCTCACTCCCCCAGATTCACGGAGACATGAACCCACTATCGAGCATAAATACTCCCTCTTGGAGTTACAAGCATCAACTTGGCCAAAGCATCTACTAGTAACGGAGAGCATGCAATATCATAAACAACACATAGATTGATAATCAACATAACATAGTATTCTCTATCCATCGGATCCCAACAAACACAACATATAGCATTACAGATAGATGATCTTGATCATGTTAGGCAGCTCACAAGATCCGACAATGAAGCATAATGAGGAGAAGACAACCATCTGGCTACTGCTATGGACCCATAGTCCAGGGGTGAACTACTCACTCATCACTCCGGAGGCGACCATGGCGGTGTAGAGTCCTCCGGGAGATGAATCCCCTCTCCGGCAGGGTGCCGGTGGCGATCTCCTGAATCCCCCGAGATGGGATTGGCGGCGGCGGCGTCTCTGGAAGGTTTTCCGTATCGTGGCTCTCGGTACTGGGGGTTTCGCGACGAAGGCTATAAGTAGGCGGAAGGGCAGGTCAGGGGGCCACACGAGGGGCCCAGACGCCAGGGCCGCGCGGCCAAGACCTGGGCCGCGCCGCCCTATTGTTTGGCCACCTCATGGCCCCACTTTGTCTCCTCTTCGGTCTTCTGGAAGCTTCGTGTGAAAATAGGCCCCTGGGCATTGATTTCGTCCAATTCCGAGAATATTTCCTTACTAGGATTTCTGAAACCAAAAACAGCAGAAAACAACAACTGGCTCTTCGGCATCTCGTTAATAGGTTAGTGCCGGAAAATGCATAAATATGACATAAAGTATGCATAAAACATGTAGATATCATCAATAATGTGGCATGGAACATAAGAAATTATCGATACGTCGGAGACGTATCAGCATCCCCAAGCTTAGTTTCTGCTCGTCCCGAGCAGGTAAACGATAACAAAGATAATTTCTGGAGTGACATGCCATCATAACCTTGATCATACTATTGTAAGCATATGTAATGAATGCAGCAATCAAAACAATGTAAATGACATGAGTAAACAAATGAATCATATAGCAAAGTCTTTTCATGAATAGTACTTCAAGACAAGCATCAATAAGTCTTGCATAAGAGTTAACTCATAAAGCAATAATTCAAAGTAAAGGTATTGAAGCAACACAAAGAAAGATTAAGTTTCAGAGGTTGCTTTCAACTTGTAACATGTATATCTCATGGATATTGTCAATGTAAAGTAATATAACAAGTGCAATATGCAAGTATGTAGGAATCAATGCACAGTTCACACAAGTGTTTGCTTCTTGATGTGGAGAGAGATAGGTGAACTGACTCAACATAAAAGTAAAAGAAAGGTCCTTCAAAGAGGAAAGTATCGATTGCTATATTTGTGCTAGAGCTTTGATTTTGAAAACAAGAAACAATTTTGTCAACGGTAGTAATAAAGCATATGTGTTATGTAAATTATATCTTACAAGTTGCAAGCATCATGCATAGTATACTAATAGTGCCCGCACCTTGTCCTAATTAGCTCGGATTACCTGGATTATCATCGCAATGCATATGTTTTAGCCAAGTGTCACAAAGGGGTACCTCTATGCCGCCTGTACAAAGGTCTAAGGAGAAAGCTCGCATCGGATTTCTCGCTATTGATTATTCTCAACTTAGACATCCATACCGGGACAACATAGACAACAGATAATGGACTCCTCTTATATGCATAAGCATGTAGCAACAATTAATTTTCTCATATGAGATTGAGGATATTTGTCCAAAACTGAAACTTCCACCATGGATCATGGCTTTAGTTAGCGGCCCAATGTTCTTCTCTAACATTATGCAATGCTCTAACCATTTTAGCGGTAAATCTCCCTTACTTCAGACAAGACGAACATGCATAGCAACTCACATGATATTCAACAAAGAGTAGTTGATGGCGTCCCCAGGAACATGGTTATCGCACAACAAGCAACTTAATAAGAGATAAAGTGCATAAATACATATTCAATACCACAATAGTTTTTAGGCTATTTGTCCCATGAGCTATATATTGCAAAGGTAGAGGATAGAAATTTAAAAGGTAGCACTCAAGCAATTTACTTTGGAATGGCGGAGAAATACCATGTAGTAGGTAGGTATGGTGGACACAAATGGCATAGTGGTTGGCTCAAGGATTTGGATGCATGAGAAGTATTCCCTCTCGATACAAGGTTTAGGCTAGCAAGGTTATTTGAAACAAACACAAGGATGAACCGGTGCAGCAAAACTCACATAAAAGACATATTGTAAACATTATAAGACTCTACACCGTCTTCCTTCTTGTTCAAACTGAATACTAGAAATTATCTAGACCTTAGAGAGACCAATTATGCAAACCAAATTTTAGCATGCTCTATGTATTTCTTCATTAATGGGTGCAAAGTATATGATGCAAGAGCTTAAACATGAGCACAACAATTGCCAATTATCACATTATCCAAGACATTATAGCAATTACTACATGTATCATTTTCCAATTCCAACCATATAACAATTTAACGAAGAAGAAACTTTCGCCATGAATATTATGAGTAAGGCCTAAGGACATATTTGTTCATATGCAACAGCGGAGCGTGTCTCTCTCCCACACAAAGAATGCTAGGATCCATTTTATTCAAACAAAACAAAAACAAAAACAAACCGACGCTCCAAGCAAAGTACATAAGATGTGATGGAATAAAAATATAGTTTCAGGGGAGGAACCTGATAATGTTGTCGATGAAGAAGGGGATGCCTTGGGCATCTCCAAGCTTAGACGCTTGAGTCTTCTTGATATATGCAGGGGTGAACCACCGGGGCATCCCCAAGCTTAGAGCTTTCACTCTCCTTGATCATGTTGTATCATCTCCCTCTCTTGATCTTTGAAAACTTCCTCCACACCAAACTCAAAACAACTCATTAGAGGGTTAGTGCACAATTAAAATTTACATGTTCAGAGGTGACATAATCATTCTTAACACTACTGGACATTGCACAAAGCTACAGAAAGTCAATGGAATCGAAAAATCCATCAAGCATAGCAAAACAGGCAATGCGAAATAAAAGGCAGAATCTGTCAAAACAGAATAGTTCATAAAGACGAATTTTATTGAGGCACCAGACTTGCTCAAATGAAAATGCTCAAATTTAATGAAAATTGCGTACATATCTGCAGATCACTCATGTAAATTGGCATAATTTTCTGAGTTACCTAAAGAGAATTAGGCCCAGATTCGTGACAGCGAAGAAATCTGTTTCTGCGCAGTAATCCAAATCTAGTATGAACCTTACTATCAACAACTTTACTTGGCACAACAATGCACAAAACTAAGATAAGGAGAGGTTGCTACAGTAGTAACAACTTCCAAGATTCAAATATAAAATAAAAGTACTGTAGTAAAAACATGGGTTGTCTTCCATAAGCGCTTTTCTTTAACGCCTTTCAGATAGGCGCAGAAAGTGTATATCAAGTGTTATCAAGAGACGAAGTGTCAACATCATAATTTGTTCTAATAATAGAATCAAAAGGTAACTTCATTCTCTTTATAGGGAAGTGTTCCATACCTTTCTTGAGAGGAAATTGATATTTAATATTACCTTCCTTCATGTCAATAATAGCACCAACGATTAAGAAAAGGTCTTCCCAATATAATGGGACAAGATGCATTGCATTCAATATCCAAGACAACAAAATCAACGGGGACAAGGTTATTGTTAACGGTAATGCGAACATTATCAACTCTCCCCAAAGGTTTCTTTGTAGAATGATCAGCAAGATTAACATCCAAATAACAATTTTTCAATGGTGGCAAGTCAAGCATATTATAGATTTTCTTAGGCATAACAGAAATACTTGCACCAAGATCACATAAAGCATTACAATCAAAGTCATTGACCTTCATCTTAATGATGGGCTCCCAACTATCCTCTAGCTTCCTAGGAATAGAAGCTTCGCGTTCTAGTTTCTCTTCTCTAGCTTTTATGAGAGCATTTGTAATATGTTTCGTGAAAGCCAAGTTTATAGCACTAGCATTAGGACTCTTAGCAAGTTTTTGTAAGAACTTTATAACTTCAGAGATATGACAATCATAAAAATCCAAACCATTATAATCTAAAGCAATGGGATCATCATCCCCAATGTTGGAAAAAATTTCAGCAGCTTTATCACAAGCGCTTCAAAGTAGTTTTAGCAGTTTCAGGCAGTTTTTCACGCTTTGCATTAGAAGTGGAAACATTGCCAACACCAATTCTTTTACCATTATTAGTAGGAGGTGCAACAACATGTGTAGCATTAGCATTACTAGTGGTGGTAATAGTCCAAACTTTAGCTATATTATCTTCTTTTTCATTTTCTTCTTTTTCCCACCTAGCACGCAATTCGGCCATCAATCTTATATTCTCATTAATTCTAACTTGGATGGCATTTGCTGTAGTAACAATTTTATGATTATGATTTTCATGAGGCATAACTTTCAATTTCAAAAGATCAACATCAGCAGCAAGACTATCGACTTTAGAAGCAAGTATATCAATTTTCCCAAGCTTTTCTTCAACAGATTTGTTAAAAGCAGTTTGTGTACTAATAAATTCTTTAAGCATGGCTTCAAGTCCAGGGGGTAAATTCCTATTATTGTTGTAAGAATTCCCATAAGAATTACCATAGCCGTTGCCATTATTATAAGGATATGGCCTATAGTTGTTACTAGAATTGTTCCGGTAAGCATTGTTGTTGAAATTATTATTTTTAATGTAGTTTACATCAACATGTTCTTCTTGAGCAACCAATGAAGCTAACGGAACATTATTAGGATCAATATTTGTCCTAGCATTCACAAGCATAGACATAATAGCATCAATCTTATCACTCAAGGAAGAGGTTTCTTCGACAGAATTTACCTTCTTACCTTGTGGAGCTCTTTCCGTGTGCCATTCAGAGTAATTAATCATCATATTATCAAGAAGCTTTGTTGCTTCACCAAGAGTGATGGACATAAAGGTACCTCCAGCAGCTGAATCCAATAGGTTCCGTGAAGAAAAATTCAGTCCTGCATAAAAGGTTTGGATGATCATCCAAGTAGTCAGTCCATGGGTTGGGCAATTTTTAACCAAAGATTTCATTCTTTCCCATGCTTGTGCAACATGCTCAGTATCTAATTGTTTAAAATTCATTATGCTACTCCTCAAAGATATAATTTTAGGAGGGGGATAATATCTACCAATAAAAGCATCCTTGCATTTAGTCCATGAATCAATACTATTCTTAGGCAGAGATAGCAACCAATCTTTAGCTCTTCCTCTTAATGAGAAAGGAAACAATTTTAATTTTATAATGTCACCATCTACATCCTTATACTTTTGCATTTCACATAATTCAACAAAGTTATTGAGATGGGCAGCAGCATCATCGGAACTAACACCAGAAAATTGCTCTCGCATAACAAGATTCAGTAAAGCAGGTTTAATTTCAAAGAATTCCGCTGTAGTAGCAGGTGGAGTAATAGGTGTGCATAAGAAATCATTATTATTTGTGGTTGTGAAGTCACACAACTTAGTATTTTCAGGAGTACCCATTTTAGCAATAGTAAATAAAGCAAACTAGATAAAGTAAATGCAAGTAACTAATTTTTTTGTTAATATAGAGTGCAAACAAGATAGCAAGTAAAGTAAAACTAGCAACTAATTTTTTTGTGTTTTGATTTAGTGCAGCAAACAAAGTAGTAAATAAAATAATGCAAGACAAAAACAAAGTAAAGAGATTGGATTGTGGAGACTCCCCTTGCAGCGTGTCTTGATCTCCCCGGCAACGGCGCTGTAAAAATCTGCTTGATACGCGTACAAAGACGCGTCCGTTGGGAACCCCAAGAGGAAGGTGTGATGCGTACAGCGGCAAGTTTTCCCTCAGTAAGAAACCAAGGTTTATCGAACCAGTAGGAGCCAAGAAGCACGTTGAAGGTTGATGGCGGCGAGATGTAGTGCGGCGCAACACCAGGGATTCCGGCGCCAACGTGGAACCTGCACAACACAACCCAAGTACTTTGCCCCAACGAAACAGTGAGGTTGTCAATCTCACCGGCTTGCTGTAACAAAGGATTAGATGTATAGTGTGGATGATGATTGTTTGCAGAAAACAGTAGAACAAGTATTGCAGTAGATTGTATTCGATGTAAAAGAATGGACCGGGGTCCACAGTTCACTTGAGGTGTCTCTGCCATAAGATAATTAGCATGTTGGGTGAACAAATTACAGTTGGGCAATTGACAAATAGAGAGGGCATGACCATGCACATACATGATATGATGAGTATTGTGAGATTTAATTGGGCATTACGACAAAGTACATAGACCGCTATCCAGCATGCATCTATGCCTAAAAAGTCCACCTTCGGGTTAGCATCCGCACCCCTTCAAGATTAAGTTGCAAACAACAGACAATTGCATTAAGTATGGTGCGTAATGTAATCAATAACTACATCCTCGGACATAGCATCAATGTTTTATCCCTAGTGGCAACAGACATCCATAACCTTAGAGGTTTCTCTCACTCCCTGCATTCACGGAGACATGAACCCACTATCGAGCATAAATACTCCCTCTTGGAGTTACAAGCATCAACTTGGCCAAAGCATCTACTAGTAACGGAGAGCATGCAAGATCATAAACAACACATAGATTGATAATCAACATAACATAGTATTCTCTATCCATCGGATCCCAACAAACACAACATATAGCATTACAGATAGATGATCTTGATCATGTTAGGCAGCTCACAAGATCCGACAATGAAGCATAATGAGGAGAAGACAACCATCTAGCTACTGCTATGGACCCATAGTCCAGGGGTGAACTACTCACTCATCACTCCGGAGGCGACCATGGCGGTGTAGAGTCCTCCGGGAGATGAATCCCCTCTCCGGCAGGGTGCCGGAGGCGATCTCCTGAATCCCCCGAGATGGGATTGGCGGCGGCGACGTCTCTGGAAGGTTTTCCGTATCGTGGCTCTCGGTACTGGGGGTTTCGCGATGAAGGCTATAAGTAGGCGGAAGGGCAGGTCAGGGGGCCACACGAGGGGCCCAGACGCCAGGGCCGCGCGGCCAAGACCTGGGCCGCGCCGCCCTGTTGTCTGGCCACCTCGTGGCCCCACTCCGTCTCCTCTTCGGTCTTCTGGAAGTTTCGTGTGAAAATAGGCCCCTGGGTGTTGATTTCGTCCAATTCCGAGAATATTTCCTTACTAGGATTTCTGAAACCAAAAACAGCAGAAAACAGCAACTGGCTCTTCGGCATCTCGTTAATAGGTTAGTGCCGGAAAATGCATAAATATGACATAAAGTATGCATAAAAACATGTAGATATCATCAATAATGTGGCATGGAACATAAGAAATTATCGATACGTCGGAGACGTATCAGCCACCCAAGAGGGGAGAGACATATATAAACCCCCTCTCCTCCCTAGGGTTCACAGTTCTCCCTCTCTGCCGCCATTGCCACCAGAGAGACCAGGCCTATGCTACTTGGGGGCTGAAGAGTGTGAGTTTATAGATCTAGAGGTGGAGGAGCTAGTCATGGCCGATCGTGGCCGTGGTGGGAGAAACAGGGGAAGAGGTTCTGGTGGGGGAAGAGGTGATAACTGGAATCGATAGCAACATGGCAACCAGTTCAACCAGAATTCCCAGCAGCAACAGCAACATCCATTCCAAGATTTCCAGAATCAAGGTGGCTTCCCTTTCCCTCCTCAACCTTATGGTTTTGTGCCTGGAGGGATGCCTCCCCCTTGGGCCTTCTAGGGAGCATATCCTCAATTCCCTTCACAGCAGTTTGGGTATCCATCCAATCAGTGGATTGCTCCAAATTCTGAAGATTTTTCTCAGAACAACCAGAATGCAGAGGGTGTGAATGCTGCTAAAGGAAAAAGTGGAGAACCCAAGCACATGCAGAAGAAGAAAAGTGGAGGGAGTGGGGAAACTGCTCAAGTGATCCCAAATCAGATGTCCTATGTGGACACTATCTGTCTTGGTTGTGGAGAACCTGGGCATTTCAAGCAGTCATGTGCTAAGAAGGCTCTTTGTTTTATCTGCAAGGCAACCAACCATGTTGTTGAGGGTTGTCCAGTGATCAAGAGGCCTCCTCAGGTAGCTAAGTATACTGGAAGTGCAGCAAATGGCACGGGATTTTTTCACATTGAGATTCCTGATGTAGTGATGAACCATGTGGCTACTACCAATAACTGTGGATTGGTGTTGATAGAGGAGGGAAACATAACCAAAGCAGAGCTAGCTAAGGAGTTTGCTAGAATTTACAGAACAAACTGGCCTTGGCAGATCAGGGAGCTCACTCAGTGGTCTTATCTGGTCAAATTTCTACCACATCTCCTGGTGGACCAGGTGATTGGCTACCCCAGGTTTGGTTTGACAAAATCTGGTGTCTAGGTGAAAGTGGAGGCTTGGGATGATGATCAAGATCCTGTAGCTGTCATGCAAGAGACTTCGATGAAAATCCATGGACTACAACCTCCATGGTGTGAATGGAATTGTATTGCTCAAGCTGTTTCTGTATGTGGCATTCTGGAGGAAATAGATTGGATGAGTGTGTTCAAAGGTTGTGATGAGGTGGTTAGGGTCAGGATAAAATGCAGAGATGCCACTAGGATTCCTACTGGCAGGTTATTCCATTTTCAAGGAAAGTTTAATCAATTGTGTTTGAAGCAGAAGGAGAGCCTGCTGTGGGGGTGGCTGAGGACCCTCCTCCTCTACCTCCTCCTCCTTCAGATGGAAATGATGAACATGGAAATGAAGGGCAAACTGGTGAAAGGCAGGATGGTATGGAGACTGATAGGAATAATGTAGCAGGGAGTGCTAATGCTAATTCTACGGTGATGACTCCTGGTGCTTCTAGCTCTGGGTCTGTGGTGAGAAGGCTTGTTGCTGATGGGGAAGAGGTCAAGGAGTATGTCAGTGGTGCAGAAGTGTATGACCTGCTGATCAAGAATAGTTGTGTTGGTGATGATGGTAGGTTTATCTGGAAAAGTGGTGGTAGTTGTTCTCAGGATGAAGTGGGAGAAGAAGCTCAGAATTTCCTCTTGGAGGAACAGGGGGCCTTGCTGGTCAACAGGAGGGGGCCATGGAGACAGTGGAGATGAAGGTGGATGATCTTGAGGCTGCTCTACCAGATGAATTCCTCCCCACTCTGGAGAAACCTGACAAAGAGGTGATACTGGACAAAGTTGACAAGGATAAAGGAAGGAAGAAGAAGGTTTGGGGGCCTGTGCAAGCTACCAGACAGAGCTCTAGGGTGGATACTTCCATTAATGTCATGAAGAAAGCAATTGAGTACAAGAAGAGGAGCAATCTGGAGGAGCCTAACAAGAAGATGAAAGGTATAATGCAGTCTAATGTTTTTCAGTCTCTTGTTGTAGATTATCTTGAATCCTTGGCTAGAAAATTTGGTGTCGATATTTCTGCCATTAGTGCTAATGGTAGAGTAGGGAGTAATCATCATAGTTTCAATTCACCTAGGAGTGATTTAGTAGATATTGAGATTCCTAGTGAGAATTTACCTCTTGAATCTCAAAGAATAGTTTTAATTTCTGATAGTGATGCTCTAGCTGTTACTCCTGAAAAAAGTGATAGGGAAGATGATGAGAACTATGAGGATGAAGGAGATAAATGGATAGAAGTCATTAGGAAGTCTCGGGGCAAGCACCCCAGGAAGAGATTACAATGTTAGTTTCCTTTTTTAATATTAGAGGGATTACTGCTCCTGGTAGGAAGAAATGCCTAGAGGACACTGTTATCCCTTTGAAAGTTGATATGTGGGCCTTGGTAGAGATAGGTTTGGCAGGTAGATCTTTTACTTGGAGTAATAATCAAAATAATAAGATTATGAGTAGGATTGATAGAATCTTTTGCAATACTAGTTTTGAGGCCCTGTTTCCTTTGGGAAGTGCTAGAGCTTTACCCAGGCTAGGGAGTGATCACACTCCAATGGTTTGGGACTCTGGGGAGGTAAATGTGCCTAAGAAAAGTAGTTTTAAATTTGAAAAATGGTGGAGCACTAGAGTAGATTTTTTTAGATGTGGTAATTAAAGCCTGGTCTATTCTAGTAAAAAAGTAATAATCCTCTAGATATATGGCAGGCTAAGGTAAGGAATTTTAGGAGCTCTGCTAAGGGTTGGAGTGCTAATATAGATGCTGAAATTAGGAAAAATAAAAAATCCCTTATGGAGGAATATGATGTTTTAGATGTGAAGGCTGAAACTCATGAACTCTCTGAGGGTGAAGCTGGGAGATTTAAACAAATTCTTGCTGAATGAGTTCCTTTTGGATAATTGAGGAAATTAAAGCCAAGCAAAGATCTAGGGATAGAGATGTATGTGAGGGAGATAGAAACACTTCTTATTTTCATGCTTTAGCTAATCAGAGAAGAAGAAAGACAATGATTCTTGTGCTAGAAGGCCCTGAGGGTCATGTAACTGAAACAAAAAAGATGTTAGAGATAGCTAAAGCTTTTTATAAAGATTTGTTTGGTGCGGAAGAGAGACGAGAATGAGATGTTAGAAGGTAGATTTACTTTGGAGGAGATAAAAGAGGCTGTGTTTGGTTCCTATGCTGTTGGAGCACCTGGGCTAGACGGCCTGTCTTTTTTCTTTTATCAAAAATATTGGGATATTATTGATATAGATTTATTGCATCTCTTTGAAGCTTGGTTTGATGATAAGCTAGACATTTTCAGATTAAATTTTGCTATGATTACCTTGATCCCAAAGGAGGATGATGCTAGAACTATGAAGAAATTTAGACCTATAAGTTTACTTAATTGTAGCTTTAAGATTTTCTGCAAAGTGCTAACAAATAGGCTGGCCAAAATCATAGGGAGATTAATTTCTCCAAATCAATCTGCTTTTATTAAGGGTAGATATATTTTCGAGAGTGTATTTACTGCACATGAAATTGTACATGAGGTGCATAGGAGGAAAATGGAAGGTTTTGTGTTTAAAATTGATTATGAGAAGGCATATGATAGAGTTAATCTAGATTTTCTGTATGAGGTATTGCATCTTAGGGGATTTAGTCCTTTCTGGATTAGGCTTATAAAACAGTTGACCACTGGTGGTTCAGTGGGTGTGAAAATAAATGAAGTAGAGAGTGATTTCTTTATTACTGATAAAGGTTTAAGACAGGGGGACCTTCTGTCACCTGGTCTTTTTAATTTTGTAGTTGATGTTTTCTCTAAAATGTTGCTCAAGGGAAGTGATGTGGGGCTGATTAGGTGGCTCTGCCCTGACTTTGTCCCAGGTGGTGTTATCTGTCTCCAGTATGCTGATGATATCCTACTTTTCCTTGAGAAAAGTAATGAGATAGCCACTAATATGAAATAGATTTTAACTTGTTTTGAACAGATCTCTGGCATGAGAATTAATTACCATAAAAGTGAGTTAATTCCTATTAATGTAGAAATAGGGGAGTGTACCACTTTCCTGAAAACTTTTGGATGTGTGCTAGGTTCTTTCCCAATTAAATATTTAGGGATTCCTCTTCATTATGATAAGTTGAAAAGGGAGGATCTACAACCTTTGATTGACTCCCTTTTAAGTAGATTAGCTGGCTGGAGAGGGAAGTTATTATCTTCTGCAGCCAAAAGGGAATTAGTGAGGTCAGTCTTAGCTAGTATTCCAGTTTATTTGCTATCTTTCTTTAAGTTCCCCAAATGGGCTTTGAATCTTATTAATACACAACTAGCCAATTGCCTATGGAATAATGAGGAAGGGAACAACAAAATCCATTTAGCCAATTGGTCTTCTGTGTGTATGAGAAAGGAGTTTGGTGGCATGGGGATTCCTAATCTGCAAGATTTAAATTTATGTCTCTTAGGGTCTTGGGTTAAGAGATATATACAGGGGGAAGGGACCCTGTGGAGGAAGGTCATAGATTGTAAGTATAATACTAAGGATCCTAATATTCTGTGTTGCCATGATGCACACCCATCCACCTTTTGGAAAGGTGTGATGAGTGCTGCAGAAGCTGTGAGGTTTGGGTATAAATGGAAAATAGAAAATGGTAGGAGTGTCAGATTTTGGGAAGATGTTTGGTTTGGTAATACTAATTTGGCAACTCAGTTTTGGGACATATATTTTGTATCTAATCAGCAAACTAAAACTGTTAGGGATATTTGGGATGGAACAAATTTGAGATGTGATTTTAGGAGAAACTTCACTGATGATATGATGGTACAATGGCAGGAATTAGTAGCTATTGCTGAAACTATAGTTTACAACTCTGATGAGGATCAACTTATCTGGACTTATGAAACAAATGGGGTGTACTCTTCAAAATCTATGTATGCTCTAGTAAATTTTAGAGGAGTAACTCCAATTTATTTACCTGCTGTTTGAGACTTTAAAATCCCACCTAGGATTCAGATTTTCCTTTGGCTGTTGTCTCAAAACAAGATTATGACTAGAGACAATTTGAGAAAAAGGGGTATTCCAAAACCTATGGAGTGCTCCTTCTGTAGAGAATTTGAAAGTGTACGTGCATCACCTGTTTTTTGACTGTATTGTTGCAAGACAGGTGTGGGGTCTGGTCAAAGAAATCTGTAAGCATAAAGTAGATAAATATATAGATATAGCTGGTAGATGGCTATGTAACAAAATGTTTTTACAGTTTAATTTCATATCCTCTGCTAATTTGTGGGGAATTTGGAATTCTAGAAATAGCTTAGTGTTTAATAGAATTACTTGGTTGGATTTGAAGCAGGTGTGGAGGGTCATTCTTTCTTATGTGAGAAATTGGAAAGTCCCTTTCAACGACCAGATGTGGGAGGAAGTGGACTTCTTCATGAAGCATCCGTGAACCAAGATCAAAGCACCACTGGAGCTGGAACCACCCTGAAGTGTTCTTCCTTTGATTGGATATCTTCATGGGCTCCTGCCGCCAAAACTTCTCATGGAGGACGAGCGTCACTGGAGTTTCTGAAGGAGCATCCAGAGGAAGACGCTTCAGTTCATGTCGTGCTGTGAAAAAGGTTCAGCTTGGAGTGGTGTGTAAAAGAGCTTTAGAATCTGCATCTTAGCTGTTGCCGTGCTAGTGTGTCGTGGAGAGGTTTAGTTGCTGGGCTTAGCCTTAAAAATTGGCTGCTTTTGAGATGCTTTTGTCTGATGTTTGGGCGGTAGGTCTTAGCCCTGGTTTCTGTTTTGGTGTCAAACGGTGGGTGCGGGGGTGCGTTGAACTATGTGGTTTCATTTTATCGTATGAAATGGAACCGGGGAGATGTCTCCCTGTGAATCTAAAAAAAAGAACAACCTTATTTTCACATTGGAGACACCCTCAAAGAGATTTGAGTTCGAATTTCGTTTATGCTGTGTTTTGTTGCAATAAATTGGGCTCTGAATTGAATTGATAATGGAAAACCAAATCAACCAATTCAATTCAATACCACAAATGTTGTTTGGATGCGCGTGGTATTCAACTGTAGAATCAAAAGATCAATGGAATTCTAAATCTTGTTTGGATGCACATTGTGTGGAATTGCGAAATTTCAATTTGAATCAGCACTTCTTCTCCACCAAATCTGCAAAATCGAAGTGCAAATGGGGCAAGGGGAGCAGACCACCGACCGGCGAGCCCGAGATTCTTCTGACGGCGGCGGGCAGGGAGAAGTGTCAGACTGCCGGCGAGGGATGCACGAGATCCGCGGCGGGACAGGGGGAAGGGCTGGAGTTGCGGCCGCGTGGGGCTGCCGGCGGCGCGGGTGGAGCAACGACAGCAAGCGGTTGTCCGTGTCGTGGTGCCGGGGTGCCGAGCTGGTGCGGGGAGGCCGGAGATGCGCCGCCTCCTGCCGGCCGCAGGGGAAGGCAGCGGAGCCGTGCAGGATGACGGGGAGGCGGAGGTAGCCAGGACCGCGCCGGTGGCAGAGGAAGAAGAGGCTGTGGACCGCGGGGATGGTCGGGGCCGGTCGTGTAGTTGCATCGGCGCTCGGCTTTCCGGCGGGGACAGGGCGGGGGGCGGGGCGGCGAAGTTTACTGGCGGCGCCGCCGGGAGGAGCTCCTCTCGCATGAGCTGGCCTGTTCGGGACGAAGCAAGCGCTGCTCCAATTCAGAGATGAATACGGAGGTGCTGAGGTCTGAATTCGCGAAGGGGTAAGTTAGCGTGCGGGGGTGGGCTCGGAATTGGACTACAATTCCACAGACGAATACCAAACACAACCAAACGGTAGAATTGGGCCTTCAATTCTAGATTTCCAAATTCAGAGTCTAATTCTAAGCATCCAAACACTGCCTTAATTTTTCAGACGGTAAAAATCAATCGAAGAAAGAAAAACCTTGTGTGTCAGTGTCACCATCGTCTGGGACGCGACGCCGTAGGGTTTCGCGGCGATGGCGGTGGACGTGCGCAAAACTGGAACCCGGGGACACCTACTTACTTGGCTGTAACCGTGTCGGCCCAAAGGAAATCCGACCGGTACACGAACACGAGTACGCACAGCATATTATCTCCCTCGTCAGGCCCTTCTCGTGACAGATCCGTTCTCTTTTCCCCAATCAGATCAGAACCATCCCGCCGCCGACGTACCGCCGCCGATCGATCGATCTATGGAGGCACCGACGGAGCAGCCGCCGCCGCGCGGCACCAAGCGCCCGCCCGGAGACGGCGACATCTACAAGGCCTCCGGAGCACGACGTTACGGTGTTGGTTCCGCCTACGACGACGAAGAACGCGGCGGCGGCGGCGGCAGCGGCTCCCGCGACGACACCGGGTTCCTCGACGAGAACGGCACGTTCGTGGAGCGCGCGGCGCGGGGCGCCACGAAGGAGGAGGCCTGGCTGGGCCCCGCCGACGCCGACGCCGCCCCCGCCGCCACGAAGCGCGCCAGGAAGGCCCTGAGGAGGCAGGAGGAGGACGAGCGGCTCGTGGACGACCTCGTCGCCTCCCGCGCCGTGTTCGACATCAGGAAGAGGGTGGTCGGGATCCTCGAGCCCGGCGAGACGGTCCCGCGCGCCCTCAGGCGGCTCAAGGGCCTCGGCGGCGCTGCCGGCACCCGCGGGACTGCTGGCAGCAGGATGGACGAGGCGACCCGGCGCGCGTTCGACGAGCTGACGGACGCGGCCGCGGAGCTGTTCGACCGCGGCGACCTCGACGCCTACTCCCACGACCGCGAGGCGTTCGAGGAGGCGGCCTGGGCCTACGAGTACGGCCGCCGCGCCCGGGCGGCTGCTTCCGCTGCCGCGCAGGAGGTCGAAGAAGGATACCAAGCAGCCGCCACCACTCGTGACTACGTCGACGCCGGAGCGGAAACAGCCGGTGGACAGGCGGTCGATCCCGATCAGCCGGATACGCCGGGCGACGCTTCGGGTACGGCGGCGTCGGAGGCTGGCGAGGGAGCCGGCGTCGGGGGCTGGGACTACGTGTACGATCCGGCATCGGGCTACTACTACAGCAGCATCACGGGGTACTTCTACGATGCCGCGTCTGGGTGCTACTGCTCTGCGTATACCGGCACATGGTTCTCCTACGGCGACGATGGACAATGCTACGGCACCGTCAAAGAGATGGAGTAGAATGAGTTGCTGGAAATTTTTGGATTTGGCCGACCATATGTATGTATTCTGCCATAGCAGGGAGAGATTATGAACATCGGTAGAGGGCGAAGGATCGTAATCTTGGTTATTCAGCGCAGCAACCAATAGTTACAATGTTTCAATGTTAATAATCCTGAGTTGCAGCCGTGAGTAATAGTCTGATGGAGATATTTGTACCTGGCTGACCCCGTGACCGTGTATGTATTTCGCCATTTTAGTAGGCAGAGAGAGATTAAGAAGCTGGAGTGTATGCACGAGAAATTAATACAGTTTTCGGGAATATACTTTTTATCTGACATTTGTGTAAGTATTACGTTTAAATTTGCTTTTTCATGTTTTTCCTTTTTCTTTGGATCTTGTTTCTTCCAGACATGAATGAGAAAACAAAATCAGGAGCAGGTCCACCAAATGACGCTAAATATGCTCTGGGCCGCTCAATTTGGTAACCTTCCCTGGTAGCCCCAGTATTCATTCCAAAATGCAACAAAGGACAGTAAACAAACTAGATTCTCTAGTGTTACAGACGATAGGAATCAGACAATCTGGGGTTCATCATGCATTCGACAGTATTACAAATCATAGGAAGCAAATAAATCCAGTGGTCATTATTCCACATTATTACAAACCATAGTAGAGAAATAAATTCATTCAGTGTTGCATGAATCACTGCATGGAGTACCATGCAGCCATATGCCCATTATGCATTCGTCGGTAGTTTACAAGAGTATCTAGCCCAAGGAAGAAGGCAGTAAAAACCTGAATACTTTGAAGGACTTCATCTCCTTCGTCTCCCGTCCTCAGCAAAAGGGCGCACATCTAACAGTTACCAAACGAATCAGAAACATAGCAGCAATCTGAATGGCTAATAGTTACAGTAACATTTACTGAACGCAATGCAAAATAGAAAACATCAAGGCAATTTGAATACGTACCATCAGCAATCTTTTCGTGATTCGGCCCAGTAGTCGTTACACAATCGCTTGAACTTAGGATTGCAGTTCACGACCGTGAACTTCTCAAGAGATTTCGGCAGTGGTCCAAGCGACTGCATATGCTTACACGAGCTGATATTCAGTATCTTGAGCGATTTGAGGTGCTCCATGCCTGGTAAGGCATCCCAGCTGCACCTAATAATATATAGCGAATGAAGATGAATGAAAGGCCCAAGATCAGGAGCAAGTCCCTGTTGGCTCCATCCGCCGAATGTTAGTTGTTGAAGATTCTTTGGACCGCCATTATGCTCGCCCATCATCCAATTCGGAAAGGTCATACCGTGGTAACCCCATATACCTAGTCTTTCAAGATACTTGGATGGGCAAAGACCCTCAAGTACATCATCGTGATCTTCTGGACCGCAGTTCCCACTATTCCATTCAAGCACCACTTCTGTAAGCTTTTCCTTGCCAGCGAGATTGACTTCAAGAGCTTCCTCCTTGCTCTGAACATTCTCAAGACCTCGGATCTGCAGCCTGTCTTGAAGCTTGTTTAGGTGTTTCAGCTGATGCGGCTCATACCCCTGTTCCTTCCTTATTGTGAAGTTTGATAACATTTGGAGACATGTCAGCCTACCAACGCCTGGAAAATCCAGAGCTGATCTGAGAATTACACGGCGCAAGTTGACGAGGTTCGTCATATCACCTGAAAACGCTAGACTATGGCAGCCACGAAACTCTACCACCTGCATGTGGTAAAGTTTGGTAAAATTGCTTGGTACAATTATCCTGAGAAGTGTAACCGTTTCCAAACAAAAACAACGCAGATGTTTCAACCGACCAATCGAATCTGGGATTCTGATCAAACGGTTGCTGAGATCTCTTCCACTAAAACCTAATTTCAGTACCCGCAATTTCCGTAGCCCCCCCAACATATTGAACACACTCTCAAAGACTTTCCACTTGGTTAAATTAACACTTATTGTGGGATAGATGATGAGAGTGCGCAAGTTTTTCAATCCAGATATCTTCTCAATAAGCATCTCGCTATAATAAGCCCGAACAAAAAGATAGCGGACATCTTGAGGACCTTCTTGAGGACCTTCCTCTGTGGAGCCTTTCTCGATCCTGAAGTAATCTCTTCCGGCAACCTCCTCTGCTAAATCACACAGCAAATCATGAATTGTAAAGTAATCAACATAATGTAGACCTCTAATTATGTCATATGATGTTTCTTCCCCTCCTAATTGCAGAAACGAGGCCGAGAACAATTCATCAAAATAATCCTTAGCAACATCTTCCATTTCCTCTTCAGGCTTACTAGTCTTTATAAACCCTTCTGCCACCCACAACTTAACTAACTCATCACGTTTCAATCTGTGTCGTCTTGGGAAAATACTGCAGTAAGAAAAGCATCGCCTGACCTGCTCATCAAGATACTGGTAGCTCCACCACAGAGCTCCCATAGTATCGTTCAAAAGGTCCCGATCTTTCACACTCCTCCAAAACTCAACAGTCTGTGTCTCACGGAGCCGTGAACCCACTGTCCTGGCTGCTAGAGGTGATCTCTTTAGCTTTTTTGCAATATCCTCTCCAATCATTTCAAGAATTCTTCGATCATTGTCACTTACCCTTGCTCCTTGAAGTGCGTAATGCATGAACATTTCAAGGAACAGTTCATCATCCAGGTCTGATATTGGAATACATCTCTCTTTGACTGCACCCAGAGTTACTAATGCAGCTTCAGTTCGACTAGTCACCAAGATTCTGCTTCCTTCCTTCCCAACATGCAGCGGGGAAATTAACTTCTGTAGTTCTTCACGGTCTTCCGAATTCCTATTGTTGTACCAGACATCATCTAGTACCAACAAAATCCGTTTTCCACGAAGTTTCTTCTCCAGGCTTTCCTTTAGGACGTTAAGACTACTAAATTTCGGGCATTCTTCACCTGTAGCCCCCTCAAACATTTCACGGAAAATGGAATCCAAAGAGAACTTCTGGGAAACATGAATCCACATGACAATATTGAAATGGTCTTCCATGTTCTCATGATCATAAACACACCGTGCAAGTGTTGATTTCCCAGATCCGGCGATCCCATGAATGCCAATTACAGAATAACATGTACCACTAACAGTATTTACTTGACACTGGTGTTCGTTCGCATGAAGCATTGCTATGATCTTGTCACGATCTTGATCTCGGCCAATTACTCGTAGAGGACCTACAGTAATGGCTGCACTACATGAACTGGTAGAAACAACTCGTCTCCCATTATCATTACTTACGCCTGGCAAGTTCAGTTGTTCCAAAACTTTACATGCATCGCTTACAGCACTTTCTATCTTATTTAGGCTCTTCGCCAACTGTGATTTTGACATGCCACTCTCCTGCAAAAAAAATAACAAGTAAGTTGAGCCTACCAAGTAATCTTTCTGAATATAGGCTTATTGCATATCCCAATGCAAAGTAAGGGCTCTCTCTCTATCTCACCCTCTCCCTTCTCCCTCTCTCCGTCTCCGTGATGTTAATGGGAGATTTTACGGTGCATTGTACTACACATTTAAGTGTAGTGTATATATTAGATCTAACGGTTAAAATTGATTGGGCCCAAGGATAGCTTTGGAAAAAAATATTGATTTGTAATTTGTTTTCCGTGAGCAACTTTTTTTTGTTTGACTTGGAATCCAACACGCACACGCGCGACATACAAAGCGTAAACAATGACGCACGAAAGCCTAAATTGATGGACCAAACCAAGGAAACGTTAGCTCCTTTATTATTAGGTATAGATATAGATTAAGGTTGAATTGGACATCCGTGTTCTCAACTCATGCCCCGTTTATTACGGGAAGCGGCGATCTGTCGCCTCCATCGCCTTGTTTTCCTTATCGCCATTCCTTTCTCCTTCATCTTTTATGATTCCCGCGAGAATGCCTTGCAGCCATGTCGATGTGAGGATTTCATTCGTAGTTTAGCCCTGGGTGGAATTTCCAAAGAAAGGTGCCCGACAAGACAGCACCATCGCCACCAGCAGCGAAGAGCCAACCATTGGCAAGTGCAAGAGAGCTATGCGATCCCATGACAAGACGCCCCCACCGAGTTGAACACAAGAGCAAATATACCTTGGAAGAACTACGCCCCCCAAAGGTATTTGGGGCGCGCCGTTTCGTTCCCAGTCGCGCGCCCCAAAGGCCCTTTTCCGTCGCGCAGAAAGGCATGGCCCAAGTCGTATCGTGCAAACGCCTTGGCGAAGCCGTCTGGGAACCTTAGTTTGTCCGGCTCGAAGCGTAGAAGAACACCAGGAATTTGTGGGCCCGCAGCAGGTCCATGGTCGACACCTTCCACAAGAGCTTCACCGGCGGCTTCTCCTCCAGAGAGGCACTAGGGGGGCGCCTGGAAGCCCCTTCGAGCCGGAGGGAACACCGGCAGGCACATCTGCCTCGACGCTCGTGCGAGGAGCGGTGGGACCTCCATTGGGCGTCCACGAGGCCGACGCCCGATATAGGGGCAAGACTCCCTCCGTTTCCCAGCTTTGTGAGGGGCCTTGTCCTTGCTCCCCTTTGGGCGACCGCGACCCCGCTTAGCAGAGAGCAGCACCGAGCCGGCGATGTCACTGCGGTGGGTCCGTGGAGCAGGAATCCATGGGCGCGGTATGTGGAGGCGCGGAGAAGGCATGTGAATGGGGAAGTGGAGAAGGATGATGATGGAGCGTGCTGAACTGCGCATTCCTTTGTCTTTATGAAGCGCTGATACGTCTCCGACGTATCGATAATTTCTTATGTTCCATGCCACATTATTGATGTTATCTACATATTTTATGCACACTTTATGTCATATTCGTGCATTTTCTGGAACTAACCTATTAACAAGATGCCGAAGTGCCGATTCTTGTTTCTGCTGTTTTTGGTTTCAGAAATCCTAGTAAGGAAATATTCTCGGAATTGGACGAAATCAAAGCCCAGGGGCCTATTTTTCCACGAAGCTTCCAGGAAGTCCGAAGGAGAGACGAAGAGGGCGACGAGGGGCCACACCCTAGGCGGCGCGGCCCCCCCTTGGCCGCGCGGCCCTGTGGTGTGGGGCCCCGTGCCGCCTCTTGACCTGCCCTTCCGCCTACAAATAGCCTCCGTGACGAAACCCCCGGTCATCGAGAGCCACGATACGGAAAACCTTCCAGTGACGCCGCCGCCGCCGATCCCATCTCGGGGGATCCAGGAGATCGCCTCCGGCACCCTGCCGGAGAGGGGATTCATCTCCCGGAGGACTCTACGCCGCCATGGTCGCCTCCGGTGTGATGTGTGAGTAGTCTACCCCTGGACTATGGGTCCATAGCAGTAGCTAGATGGTTGTCTTCTCCCCATTGTGCTTCATTGTCGGATCTTGTGAGCTGCCTAACATGATCAAGATCGTCTATCTGTAATTCTATATGTTGCGTTTGTTGGGATCCGATGAATAGAGAATACTTGTTATGTTGATTATCAAAGTTATGCTTATGTGTTGTTTATGATCTTGCATGCTCTCCGTTACTAGTAGATGCTCTGGCCAAGTAGATGCTTGTAACTCCAAGAGGGAGTACTTATGCTCGATAGTGGGTTCATGCCTGCATTGACACAGGACAAAGGATGTGAAAGTTCTAAGGTTGTGTTGTGCTGTTGCCACTAGGGATAAAACATTGATGCTATGTCTAAGGATGTAGTTGTTGATTACATTACGCACCATACTTAATGCAATTGTCTGTTGCTTTGCAACTTAATACTGGAGGGGGTTCGGATGATAACCTGAAGGTGGACTTTTTAGGCATAGATGCAGTTGGATGGCGGTCTATGTACTTTGTCGTAATGCCCAATTAAATCTCACTATACTCATCATGATATGTATGTGCATGGTCATGCTCTCTTTATTTGTCAATTGCCCAAGCTGTAATTTGTTCACCCAACATGCTGTTCGTCTTATAGGAGAGACACCTCTAGTGAACTGTGGACCCCGGTCCAATTCTCTTTCTTGAAATACAATCTACTTTGCAATACTTGTTCTACTGTTTTCTGCAAACAATCATCTTCCACACAATACGGTTAATCCTTTGTTACAGCAAGCCGGTGAGATTGACAACCTCACTTTGTTTCGTTGGGGCAAAGTACTTTGGTTGTGTTGTGCAGGTTCCACGTTGGCGCCGGAATCCCTGGTGTTGCGCCGCACTACATCTCGCCGCCATCAACCTTCAACGTGCTTCTTGACTCCTACTGGTCCGATTAAACCTTGGTTTCTTACTGAGGGAAACTTGCCGCTGTGCGCATCACACCTTCCTCTTGGGGTTCCCAACGGACGTGCCAACCACACGCATCAAGCAAATTTCTCGGCGCCGTTGTCGGGAGATCAAGACACGCTGCAAGGGGAGTCTCCACTTCTCAATCTCTTTACTTTGTTTTTGTCTTGCTTAGTTTTATTTACTACTTTGTTTGCTGCACTAAATCAAAATACAAAAAAATTAGTTGCTAGTTTTACTTAATTTACTATCTTGTTTGCTATATCAAAAACACAAAAAATTAGTTACTTACATTTACTTTACTTATTTCATCATGTTTCCTTTTAATTTTACCACAAAAGACATACCGGTAGGACGTGGGTCTATAGTTGGGAGAAATAATATAGAAGAATTTTTCAATCATGTTAGTACTATTGAAAATTTTGAAGATAGACACTTGGTAGACCTTGCGCCTACTTATGAAATTGCTGCTGCGCATTTAGTTCGCCTGTTGGAAACTAAATTTGTTAATCTTAATCCTATAATCCAACACATGTTTTTCACACTTGGCGATATGGAAGAAGGGGAAAAGAAAGATTTTGTATTAGAAACCCTTCTTAGAGAATTTGGTGGTCTAGCAAGAGAAGCTAGAAAGGTGTTTGCTAAATTTAATATGCTTGGTTCTCCTACTAATTTTGTTAGTCTCCTTGAAAAGATGGATATGGATAGAATAAGATACACTAATAATATTGATGATGGAGGGGAGATCAAAGCACCAATACCATGTAAGCTCCTAGCTATGAATGATGCACTAGAAAATAACTATGCTTGGCTTGTTCCTGAAAATTTGTTTGATGAGAGTAGCACGCCTAAGACTAATGAAAAGGGAGATGCTAAAACTTATGTATCTAATATACTATGCCTGGTTGAGAAAAGCCCACACCCCGCTGTAGAAGTACCACCCTTTGATAATACTTGATACACACTTTCTGCGCCTAGCTGAAAGGCGTTAAAGAAAAGCGCTTATGGGAGACAACCCATGTTTTACCTACAGTACTTTGTTTTTATTTTGTGTCTTGGAAGTTGTTTACTACTGTAGCAACCTCTCCTTATCTTAGTTTTGTGTTTTGTTGTGCCAAGTTAAGCCGTTGATAGAAAAGTAAGTACTAGATTTGGATTACTGTGCAGTTCCAGATTTCTTTGCTGTCACGAATCTGGGTCCACCTCCCTGTAGGTAGCTCAGAAAATTAAGCCAATTTACGTGCATGATTCTCAGATATGTATGCAACTTTCATTCAATTTGAGCATTTTCATTTGAGCAAGTCTGGTGCCATTTTAAAATTCGTCAATACGAACTGTTCTGTTTTGACAGATTCTGCCTTTTATTTCGCATTGCCTCTTTTGCTATGTTGGATGAATTTCTTTGATCCACTAATGTCCAGTAGCATTATGCAATGTCCAGAAGTGTTAAGAATGATTGTGTCACCTCTGAATATGTCAATTTATATTGTGCACTAACCCTCTAATGAGTTGTTTCGAGTTTGGTGTGGAGGAAGTTTTCAAGGATCAAGAGAGGAGTATGATGCAACATGATCAAGGAGAGTGAAAGCTCTAAGCTTGGGGATGCCCCGGTGGTTCACCCCTGCATATATCAAGAAGACTCAAGCTGTCTAAGCTTGGGGATGCCCAAGGCATCCCCTTCTTCATCGACAACATTATCGAGTTCCTCCCTGAAACTATATTTTTATTCCATCACATCTTATGTGCTTTTTCTTGGAGCGTCGGTTTGTTTTTGTTTTTGTTTTGTTTGAATAAAATGGATCCTAGCATTCACTTTATGGGAGAGAGACACGCTCCGCTGTAGCATATGGACAAGTATGTCCTTGGTTTCTACTCATAGTATTCATGGCGAAGTTCTTCTTCGTTAAATTGTTATATGGTTGGAATTGGAAAATGATACATGTAGTAATTGCTATAAATGTCTTGGGTAATGTGATACTTGGCAATTGTTGTGCTCATGATTAAGCTCTTGCATCATATGCTTTGTACCCATTAATGAAGAAATACATAGAGCATGCTAAAATTTGGTTTGCATATTTGGTTACTCTAAGGTCTAGATAATTTCTAGTATTGAGTTTGAACAACAAGGAAGATGGTGTAGAGTCTTATAATGTTTTCAATATGTCTTTTATGTGAGTTTTGCTGCACCGGTTCATCCTTGTGTTTGTTTCAAATAAGCCTTGCTAGCCTAAACCTTGTATCGAGAGGGAATACTTCTCATGCATCCAAAATACTTGAGCCAACCACTATGCCATTTGTGTCCACCATACCTACCTACTACATGGTATTTTCCGCCATTCCAAAGTAAATTGCTTGAGTGCTACCTTTAAAATTCCATCATTCACCTTTGCAATATATAGCTCATGGGACAAATAGCTTAAAAACTATTGTGGTATTGAATATGTAATTATGCACTTTATCTCTTATTAAGTTGCTTGTTGTGCGATAACCATGTTTACTGGGGACGCCATCAACTTTTCATTGTTGAATTTCATGTGAGTTGCTATGCATGTTCGTCTTGTCTGAAGTAAGGGCGATCTACACTAAGTTGAATGGTTTGAGCATGCATATTGTGAGAGAAGAACATTGGGCCGCTAACTAAAGCCATGATCCATGGTGGAAGTTTCAGTTTTGGACAAACATCCTCAAATCTCTAATGAGAAAAGAATTAATTGTTGTTGAATGCTTAAAGCATTAAAAGAGGAGTCCATTATCTGTTGTCTATGTTGTCCCGGTATGGATGTCTAAGTTGAGAATAATCAAAAGCGAGAAATCCAAATGCGAGCTTTCTCCTTAGACCTTTGTACAGGCGGCATAGAGGTACCCCTTTGTGAAACTTGGTTAAAGCATATGTATTGCGGTGATAATCCAGGTAGTCCAAGCTAATTAGGACAAGGTGCGGGCACTATTGGTACACTATGCATGAGGCTTGCAACTTATAAGATATAATTTACATGATGCATATGCTTTATTACTACCGTTGACAAAATTGTTTCATGTTTTCAAAATCAAAGCTCTAGCACAAATATAGCAATCGATGCTTTTCCTCTATGAGGACCATTCTTTTACTTTCAATGTTGAGTCAGTTCACCTATTTCTCTCCACCTCAAGAAGCAAACACTTGTGTGAACTGTGCATTGATTCCTACATACTTGCTTATTGCACTTATTATATTACTCTATGTTGACAATATCCATGAGATATACATGTTACAAGTTGAAAGCAACCGCTGAAACTTAATCTTCTTTTGTGTTGCTTCAATGCCTTTACTTTGAATTATTGCTTTATGAGTTAACTCTTATGCAAGACTTATTGATGCTTGTCTTGAAGTGCTATTCATGAAAAGTCTTTGCTTTATGATTCACTAGTTTACTCATGTCATATATATTGTTTTGATCGCTGCATTCACTACATATGCTTTACAAATAGTATGATCAAGATTATGATGGCATGTCACTCCAGAAATTATCTGTGTTATCGTTTTACCTGCTCGGGACGAGCAGAACTAAGCTTGGGGATGCTGATACGTCTCCGACGTATCGATAATTTCTTATGTTCCATGCCACATTATTGATGTTATCTACATGTTTTATGCACACTTTATGTCATATTCGTGCATTTTCTGGAACTAACCTATTAACAAGATGCCGAAGTGCCGATTCTTTGTTTCTGCTGTTTTTGGTTTCAGAAATCCTAGTAAGGAAATATTCTCGGAATTGGACGAAATCAAAGCCCAGGGGCCTATTTTTCCACGAAGCTTCCAGAAGTCCGAAGGAGAGACGAAGAGGGGCGATGAGGGGGCCACACCCTAGGGCGGCGCGGCCCCCCCTTGGCCGCGCGGCCCTGTGGTGTGGGGCCCCCGTGCCGCCTCTTGACCTGCCCTTCCGCCTACAAATAGCCTCCGTGACGAAACCCCCAGGACCGAGAGCCACGATACGGAAAACCTTCCAGAGACGCCGCCGCCGCCGATCCCATCTCGGGGGATCCAGGAGATCGCCTCCGGCACCCTGCCGGAGAGGGGATTCATCTCCCGGAGGACTCTACGCCGCCATGGTCGCCTCCGGTGTGATGTGTGAGTAGTCTACCCCTGGACTATGGGTCCATAGCAGTAGCTAGATGGTTGTCTTCTCCCCATTGTGCTTCATTGTCGGATCTTGTGAGCTGCCTAACATGATCAAGATCGTCTATCTGTAATTCTATATGTTGCGTTTGTTGGGATCCGATGAATAGAGAATACTTGTTATGTTGATTATCAAAGTTATGCTTATGTGTTGTTTATGATCTTGCATGCTCTCCGTTACTAGTAGATGCTCTGGCCAAGTAGATGCTTGTAACTCCAAGAGGGAGTACTTATGCTCGATAGTGGGTTCATGCCTCGCATTGACACAGGGACAGTGAGAAAGTTCTAAGGTTGTGTTGTGCTTGTTGCCACTAGGGATAAAACATTGATGCTATGTCTAAGGATGTAGTTGTTGATTACATTACGCACCATACTTAATGCAATTGTCTGTTGCTTTGCAACTTAATACCGGAGGGGTTCGGATGATAACTTTGAAGGTGGACTTTTTAGGCATAGATGCAGTTGGATGGCGGTCTATGTACTTTGTCGTAATGCCCAATTAAATCTCACTATACTCATCATGATATGTATGTGCATGGTCATGCTCTCTTTATTTGTCAATTGCCCAACTGTAATTTGTTCACCCAACATGCTGTTCGTCTTATGGGAGAGACACCTCTAGTGAACTGTGGACCCCGGTCCAATTCTCTTTACTGAAATACAATCTACTGCAATACTTGTTCTCTTGTTTTACGCAAACAATCATCTTCCACACAATACGGTTAATCCTTTGTTACAGCAAGCCGGTGAGATTGACAACCTCACTGTTTCGTTGGGGCAAAGTACTTTGGTTGTGTTGTGCAGGTTCCACGTTGGCGCCGGAATCCCTGGTGTTGCGCCGCACTACATCTCGCCGCCATCAACCTTCAACGTGCTTCTTGACTCCTACTGGTCCGATTAAACCTTGGTTTCTTACTGAGGGAAACTTGCCGCTGTGCGCATCACACCTTCCTCTTGGGGTTCCCAACGGACGTGCCAACCACACGCATCAAGCGCATAGGCAGTTCCCAAGGCGACGGATTGGACTTGACGGTTCCACGATCATGGAGGATCCAACGGTTCGCCCCGGTGGAGTCCGTTTGGGATTCACGGCTGAGATAGGAACAACGTGGGCGATCCAACATGGACAAGCGCGTCTCGATGCGTGCCACCGCGTGGACCCGCAGCTTGTTGGGTCCCTGACCCTTCGCAGCTGGATCGTGCGGACCAGGCCCCCGAGGGCTACTGTCGGTATTATGGAACCCATGGTACCATGTACACCTGCTGTTGGGCCCCGCGATAGCCCATTATCAGAAGACAAGGAGGACCTCTCTGAGAGACAACAGGTCTCCACGAGAGGTGGAACATCTCGCCAAGGGATACCTCACGAAGTGTCCGGGACTTAGCCGTTTCGAGACTACCAGAAGGCGTCATGGAGCTTCCCTCCGCGAGAGGTATCTCAAGAGATGCCATCAAGATGCCATCATGAGCCGGTCACATAGGAGCAACGCTACTGAAGGATGACGCCAGTCAATGCGCACACAGAAGAGGAGTGAAGGTCCAAGTTTGCCTGCATAAAGCTAGCTGGCCATTGCCCCATTTCCAAAAGGTGCGGGGTGGACGGTGCAGGTACAGCACAGGGTCTTGACATCGTCCACAACCACTCCCTGTGAGCCGAGCCAGTTGGTGTGGCCATGGACCAAGTCCATGGTTAGGTCAGGGACACCTGTCCTTCTCCTTAGGCCATTCTGTGGTTTCCCCTCCGCCAAGTTTTCTTAGGGTGGAGGGCCAAGGCCTTCTATAAAAGGAGAGGCAGCTGCCTAGTAGGAACCTCGATCTTTTTCCAGACTCTCTCCCCAGATCCGATTCTCTTTAGATGCTCTTTAGATGGCGCCATCGTCTTCCACCTTGAGCAGATCCCATCTAGATATGGGGAAGAGAAGCACCACCACCTTGTACACCATACTCCTCTTGAAGCAAGATTGCAGGGCAGGACGTAGAGGTTTTACCTCACCACAATAGCCCTGAACCTGGGTAAAACGACGTGTCTCTCTGTCTTGCTGCTCCTGCCCCGACATGTCGATGTTGAGCTTGGAGCGTGGCTTCTAGCCCCCGTGGTCCATAACCTTGTGGGTCTTGACGATGTACCCGTGTCCTCTCGGATACGAAACCCCGACACCGAGCGTGGGACTACTACTAGTGAAGTGCCTTAAACAGCCCTGCCGAATAAATATACTGCCTTAATTTTGTTGAAGTATTGGTGATATGGGCCATTGGATCACGGAAATAAGCGGACCAAAATCCTTTGATGTACTGTAAAATGACTCATGTTAATACCTAAAACGGAAACAGCATGAAGGGAAATCTAGTTCATCGAAGGCCGAGGCGGATGCGCAATGAAGGTCGGCAAGATCCTGAATGTGATGGCCATGCTCCCACCGCTACAGTTCCAAGTAAGTTGACGAGATCACTAGGCTCATCTAGGCATCGCTAGGCGCTATGTTGGGAATCACCGGTCTCATATTTCTAGAATCTTCTAGAATATTCTTAAGTATATATGCACTGCATATTCTCAACACGTCCGATACTTCACTGATCTCTGTTGTTCATGACAATTGCGGTATGCCTTGACTCCTACGTGTGTTCGCCGTGGGTTCCAAGGCGGATGGGTCTAGATGTAATGCCTTCTTAAGTCTTGGCACAGTCATGACCACGGCGCCACCGTAGGTGAGTGAGAGTTCATCGTGAGGCATGATCGTCCTGTCAGGAATAGGATAGGACCAAGCGGTCTACTATCGGAGCTTCACAAGGAAGAGGAGCTTGTGGAAGAACGCTGCTAGTGGGAGTGGAACAGTCTTGGATGATTCCAGAATAACTTGGCTAATCTACTCTATGCGCTGCCGTCTGCTTGAGTTCCCCTAGCTAATGTGAACCGTGTATGCGTTTCCCGGTGCCACTGCCACCCACCTTTGTTATATATATGTAACTAATCCTACTTTTCGTAACAATCTGCATAGTATCTCTTACTGTATATCAAGATCTTATAATCTATCTAATTAGATAACTGTGGAAAATAGGTGAGAACGTATTCTTCTTGGTACCTATAGTTCCCTAGTTTTTCTCGTTAACACATATCTACATGGAACAAAAAGATGGGAATACTTGCAACAAAGGAGAACACATGAACCTCATCTTTTAGGGGGGAGCTTGGCATGGAAGACCGAAGATTCTTCTTCAGCAAATCCATCTTGCTCCCGCTCAACTTGGCATCCTGGATCTGCTTCTTGAGACTCTGGTACTCAACACGATCCAAGATGTCTTCGGCTTCGTAGAAAGCAGATTTGAGCTTTTCTAGCAGTGGCTCCAAGCGAACCCTGTAAGTGCTCTCATCAACTACCTCCATCACCCGCTGCAGTTGTAAAACTTGTATATCAAGTATCTTCAGCTTCTCTGATGCGTTGAACTCGAGGAGGGCGAAACCTCTGTTGAGGAGCCTAGGAATGATGGGTGAGGCGAGCCAGCCTACTGCGGTTACGCCCCATCCTATAGCAGCACCAATGCTAATTGGATCTGCCATTGCAAGATTTCAGAGAGGGGGGAGAAGGCTAGCTAAGGCTGCAGGATATGTGTGTACATTGACCCTGCAGGGTAACGCACCTGGTCGGTCTTGAAGACAGCTAAGTAACATAAACAAATACCAGTTGAGAGAGATTCCTGAACACGATACATTATTTCTCACTGGTTTGGGTTATAATAAGGGACAACTTGATATCAACATGTGACTTGATTCGTTTATTCTAATATTATGAAATGGTAGTTGGTGTACATGACTCAGTAGTCTTAAGACTTCGCAATAATGCACAGGTATCACATTGGCTTGGTTAATTCACAACAAGGTTATCTTTCTTTTTTGAACGGGACAACAATGTTATCTAATAACCAACATGCTTAATATATATGATAAAATTGTACTACAGGTTGACCATGAAAATGATGAAGTTTCCAGTCAGGACGGGTCGGTTCTATCATCTTATCAGGGCATCGACAACGCGAGCGCTAACGCCAGGCGCTAGGGTCAAATTCCCAGCGGTTAGCCCCGAATCCCACCAGATCCCGGGATTTTACCTTGCGTCGACGCAAAACAAGACGTCGGCGCTAATGTTCTTTTTTCCCCCACGAGCTACTCTGACCAGCGGCGGGCGCTATCCCCACTCCCCAGATGCTAGAAAAGAAAATCTTGGAGAATTTGCTGAGGCTTTCCACAACGGAATTAACGGAATTCACAATCAATCGTGCAAAGCAAACTATCACTGGGTACAGATCGTCGTTAAGCCTACAAATAGGTAGGCCTCGCCGAGGGCCACGGAGGAGCCTGCGCGGGGGGCTGGCCGTCTCCGGTGGTCGTCGTGCAGCGGCAGCGAACCTATCCCGCCAGGCCTAACATGGCGGCGCGGAGGAGCGAAAATCCATGGCGGCGTGAGGTCGTCTGAACTAGCATCAAATCCATGGCGTGAATCGAACAGCAAGGCCGTGCGACAGGAGTAGATGGCAGAGACGGTGGGGATCCAGGGGAGGGCCTGGTCGTTTTCGTCGTCGAGATAGAGAGCTTGAGAGGGGAAGTGTGTATCGGCCCGTCTGCTTCGTCTGTCCTTTTCTTTTCCTGGGAAAATCGCTAGCGTCCAGCGTTGGAGAGACGAGCGCTTAACCATTTTTCCTAGCATCCCAAATAAGCGCCTAGCGTTGTGAGCGAGAGCGCTTACAGATAATCCGATTTCCGGCAATTTAATTTTGTTCGCTTAAGCGCCCATCTAAGCGTTCCGCAATGTACATGCCCTCATTGGTCTGAGAAGCTAACCACGCAACACGGTTCAGTCTTGGTAAGGCTATTATTTGATACATAGATTACGCTTGGTGAGATGCCTGCCCAATGAGCACCGGCTCAACTGAAAGTGCATGGAGCCCCCATGTGTGGTTTTGGTAATTAATGATAATCCCTATGGACTAATGTTTGCATTGAGTTATATTTGTAGGAGTTGTTGACAATCCCTATGGACTAATGTTTGCATTGAGTTATATTTGTAGGAGTTGTCCATAGGCAATTCTTGAACCATTTGGTGGCTTCAAGGTTGCAATAAAAAGAAATTGATGAAGGATATCAAGTGTCAAGTATGTCTTGAAGATGAAGATGAAGTGAGCCCTCAAGTTACTTCAAGACATCAATATGATGAAGAATGAAGAATGAAGTGTAAGTTCAAGATGAGCCAACTCGAAGAGTTCATAAGCTTGAATCTTGCCATGGAGAAATGAAGTGCAAGTTCAAGATGAGCCATCTCGAAGAGATCCTTTGCTTGAGTCTTGCCATCCACATGGTGGTCATGGTTATGTGAAGATGCGCCGAAGAAGAATCTCTCCCATGGTGGATTATGGGGGAGCAATCCACAAGACTTCGTCAAGCAAGCACAAGCAAGAAAGGCGTTCCATCTTGTTGAGGTCAAGATCGTCGTCATCGAGCTCAAGTGGAATGCGCAAGTATAAGGTTTGCTCTTGATAGGGTTTCTTTCTCACCGGTCTCATAGTGTAGTTGGAGACCGGTTTATAGTTTAGTTACCGTACTATCAAGAGGGCCCTCGAGTGAGTATCTCGATCGTATCGTTCGGAAAGAGCTCAAACCTTTGCATCCTTGCATCATCTTTCTTGGTTGTTATTTGGACCTTATCCATGTGATGTTTTAGAGCTTGTGCTTATTCTCATGACAAGCTCTAGTTCATCGAAAACGGATTTCGCATAGATCACTTGTTGCGTTTTCGAGTTTGGTTCATCATCTTACTTGGTTTTATTTGGATATTATCCATGTGATGTTTTAGAGCTTGTGCTTATTCTCATGACAAGCTCTAGTTCATTGAGAATGGTTTTTCCATGGGCAACTTGTTGCATTTTCAAGATTGGAGGTTTTACCGGTATGTCTTTTTGAGATAGGTCAAACCTTTCATCATTTGTTTCTATCCTCCTTTGCTGGACTATTATGTTTCTATGCATATTGTTGTAGAGCTCGTTGTTGTGATTTCAACGAGCCCAAGATCATCGAAATCGGAGTCCGGATGCAAAAGTTATGCCCGTTTTAGTTTTGGTGTTTCTGCAGTTTGCTGATGTCTACGCCTCCTCCTTTTCCTGTAGACAGTGTTGGGCCTCCAAGAGCAGAGGTTTGTAGAACAGGAGCAAGTTTCCCTTAAGTGGATCACCCAAGGTTTATCGAACTCAGGGAGGAAGAGGTCAAAGATATCCCTCTCATGCAACCCTGCAACCACAAAGCAAGAAGTCTCTTGTGTCCCCAACACACCTAATAGGTGCACTAGTTCGGCGAAGAGATAGTGAAATACAGGTGGTATGAATAAGTATGAGCAGTAGCAACGGTGCCAGAAAATAGCTTGCTGGCGTGTAGTTGATGGTGGTAGTATTGCAGCAGTAGTAACGCAGTAAAACAGTAAACAAGCAGCGATAGCAGTATTTAGGAACAAGGCCTAGGGATTAGACTTTCGCTAGTGGACACTCTCAACATTGATCACATAACAGAATAGATAAATGCACACTCTACACTCTTGTTGGATGATGAACACATTGCGTAGGATTACACAAACACTCAATGCCGGAGTTAACAAGCTCCACAATTCAATGTTCATATTTAAATAACCTTAGAGTGCATGAAAGATCAATTCGACTAAACCAAGTACTAACATAGCATGCACACTGTCACCTTCATGCTTATGTAGGAGGAATAGTACACATCAATACTATCATAACAATAGTTAACTTCATAATCTACAAGAGATCATAATCATAGCATAAACCAAGTACTAACACGGATGCACACACTGTCACCATTACACCGTGCAGGAGGAATAAAACTACTTTAATAACATTGCTAGAGTAGCACATAGATAAATTGTGATACAAAACACATTGCAATCATAAAGAGATATAAATAAGCACTTCACTATGCCATTCATAACAGCGAATAAGTATTCTGTGAAATATAGCCTAAGAGACCCACACGGTGCACACACTGTCACCTTTACACACGTGGGACAAGGAGTCTCCGGAGATCACATAAGTAAAATTCACTTGACTAGCATAACGACATCTAGATTACAAGCATCATCATATGAATCTCAATCATGTAAGGCAGCTCATGAGATTATTGTATTGAAGCACATATGAGAGAGATGAACCACATAGCTACCGGTACAGCCCCGAGCCTCGATGGAGAACTACTCCCTCCTCATGGGAGCAGCAGCGGTGATGAAGATGGCGGTGGAGATGGCAGCGGTGTCGATGGAGAAGCCTTCCGGGGGCACTTCCCCGTTCCGGCGGCGTGCCGGAACAGAGACTCCTGTCCCCCAGATCTTGGCTTCGCGATGGCGGAGCTCTGGAAGGTTTCTGTGGGTTTCGTCGAACGCATCAGGGTTTTCGCGACGGAGGCTTTAAATAGGCGAAGAGGCGGCGCCAGAGGGTCGAAGGGGTGCCCACACCATAGGGTGGCGCGGCCCCCCCCCCCTGGCCGCGCCGGCCTAGGGTTTGGTGGGCCTGTGCCCCCTCCCTGGTGGTTCTCGTGTGTTCTGGATGCTTCCGGGCAAAATAGGAACCTGGGCGTTGATTTCGTCCGATTCCGAGAATATTTCGTTACTAGGATTTCTGAAACCAAAAACAGCAGAAAACAGGAACTGGCACTTCGGCATCTTGTTAATAGGTTAGTTCCAGAAAATGCACGAATATGACATAAAGTGTGCATAAAACATGTAGATAACATCAATAATGTGGCATGGAACATAAGAAATTATCGATACGTCGGAGACGTATCATTTGCTTAGGCCGGATATTTCGTAAATATCCGGGCCGGATATTTCGGAAATATCCGGCCCCCTCGAAATCGGCTAAGGACCTCAGGAATTGCTGCTCAGTATAGGGGCCGGACATTTGCCCGGATTTTGACCAGGTTTTGTCCCAGAGGCCGGATTATCCGGGGGGTGTAATGTCCCAGGTTTAGAGACGATCGAGGGGTAGATTTTAGAAAGGGATGTGCATTGCATGGTAAATTCTGGGGAAATTTCGCGCTTTTAAACAAAAACTGCATCGAAGGGGACAAGTTTCTCTCTCGACACCTTACAGGGTTAGGGTTTCGAGAGTGCGACAAACTTGCATCTCACTTAACTAGTTTAGGGTTTTGAGAAGAGAGGGGAGAGTTTGCATCAAACTTAAGTTGCATGATTGAATTCTAAATGAAGTGTCATGGTTGAATTCAAACCAAAGTTGAATTTGAATTTCAAATTCAAACAATAAATAATTACCCTGAATATTGAATTGTGAGGAAATTCATTAAGTAAATTATAAATAATAAACAATATGAGCAATTAAATAAAGTAAAGCTCATTAGAGAAAACTTTGAGCTTTATTGATTATCACACAATTTACATTGTCATTACAATATTCATAAGAGAAAAGAAATAAATAATACAACACATTACAAGAATTGCTCAAATAAGAAAAAGAAGATTACAAATAATGACCTATCCTAAATTACAAGTCTAGTTTCATAAGATGCTTGAATCTGATTATCTTCATCTTCACTTGATTATACTCTTGATTCCCTGCACACAACAAAGCAAGACAAGAATTATGCCAAGAGTGTCGTCGTGGTGAACAGACAGATGCCATAGGATGGCTTAGATTGGGGCCGAATGGACGCTAGAGGATTCGGGGGAGGGTTTGTGATCAGGTGGGATGAACTTCCGGATGGTTTCCTCAAGAACTTGGCCAAGGCCAGAGGTTGAAGAAGAAAGACACAAGGAAGAACTCGCTCTAGATCACCATGTTCATTGATTCACACAAGTTACAGGTTTCTCTCTATCTCTGTGTTCCACGCGTACCTACCTGCCCGCAAGGAGGGCTGCCCCCTCTCCTTATATAGGGGAGAGGGTGGCTTACAGTGCAAGAAACCCTAATGGCATCTTTGACTGGACAAACTACTTTTCCAAGCTACTGTACAAAGCTGCTTTACAAAGCTACTTTAATCATAGATGACACCGGGGTCTTCTTTAATCAGGGAAGCTAACGTCCTCCGGCTTCTTTCTCCGTCATCTTCTTCTTTATCGTCAGCCCTTCGTTTAAAGCTACTTTGCTTAGCTCATCCTTGTCTTCTAGCTCTGGAGAGGATCTTTGACCAGCCTTGCCGACAAGCCCTTCCTTCCGGTGGCCCGGTACCTTTTCTATCCGGTTCCGGTATCCCTCCTATGAGGATACCGGCATAACCTGTTCAGCCAAACGCCTATCTTAGACTCCGGCATGAACATCTAACCGGTATCCTGATGGCTCAAACCATCCGGTTTGGCATGCCTTTGGCATACCGGGGGTCATCCCCCCAACATTAGTCCCCGAAGCTGGTATAGTCTGGCGGATTCTATCCAACAGACCATGCCAGGTTCTTACGTCTTTGGATACCGGTTTGATCTATCCGGCGTTAGGTTCGGATCCGGCATCTTTGCCCGGATCTTACTTATCTTTCTTTGTAAGTCATTCTCCGGTATCTTGTCTTCCGGTACCTTAATCATTAAACACCTCCTCGGCGAAGTCGAGAATATCTCGGGCCCCGTGCCTGACAGAGACATGCGCACTGTGACTGACGCGCCAGTGTCAGTTGTCATTTCGCTTCGACTCCCGCACGCTCATTTAATGCACCGCTGCGGATCCCACTAGCCATTTTGGATCTCCTGTGTGCCTCCGTGTGGCTTCCTATTCTTTCGCGTGTATCTCGCCGACACGTGGTGGCCCATGGTGCGAACCGCCGCGGGCCGCGAGGCGAACCGCCACGGCCCAGCGGTTTTCGGCCCACTTCCCTTCTTCTTTATAAGCGCAACCGCCGCTCCTTCTTCCTCTTCTCGCATTCCCCACTTCCTCGCGCACAGTGCTCTTCGTCTCCGTGCCTTCCGCCGCTCTTCGTCCACCATCGCTCGCTCAAGCTCCGGCGCCCGGCGAACTCACGCCGTGCTTCCGCCGGACTTCGCTGCGCGGAGATCTTCAGCAGCAACTTCACCGCGCCCGCCGCATTCGTGCTTCTCTGCGAACTCCTCCGCCTCGCCGTCGACGGTGGTCATAGGCGACCGCAGGCTCACCGTACCTCCGGCGAACCTCTTCCTCCGTGACTCCGCCGCCTCAGGTTAGGCCCGATGCGCCTTTACCCCTTTCTTTCTTGCACTTCGGATCTTGGGGGCGGTAGAGTATTTATCCGTTCTTTGTTTTGCTTTTCCTCTTACTCGTAGATCTTCGCGCGAGGGTCCGTTTGGGGAAAACTGTTTCTTGGTAGATTCCGGCGTCTCCTAGATCCTTATGTCTAGCGAAGGGTCTCTCCCCGCTGCCACATCTAGCAACCAAGGTAGTAGCGCCTCTGACGGGCTAACCGAAGACCTTGCCCGGATGGATCTGGCATCTAGCCGGAAACAAGAGGCCGGCACATCTAGCCGGGCCTCCGGAAAGGACAAGACACGCGGAGCCTGGAGAGGTTCCGACGTGACCCAGTTTGAGATCGACTGGCTCTACCGGTCTAGGAGGATTCCGGAAGGAGTCATCTGCCGGCTTCCAGGCGACAAGATCCAACCGGTGCTTGAACCCGGTGAGGTCGTTGTTTTCCTTGCTCACTTTGAGCGTGGCTTCGGCCTTCCTGCTTCTGATTTCTTTCGCCAATTCCTCAACTTCTATCGTCTCCAACCTCACCACCTTCCCGGCAATGCCGTTTTTTATCTTTCTTGTTTTGTGGCCTTCATGGAGGGCTACATTGGCATTCGTCCCGCTCGCGAGACGTTTGCTCGCTTTTTCTCCCTTCGGATCAATTCGGTCCAGGGCAAAGACATTCCTAAGCCCAAACCCCCCGTTCAATGCGGGTCTTGCATCATCGGCTCCCGCCAAGGGAGCCCCTTTTTTAAGTTCAACGGCCTCGAGTCTTGCCGGTTGTGGCAGACGATGTTCTTCTATGTGAAGAACACGGGCGACGTCGACCTCATCAACTTACCGGCGTTCAACCCGGCGCCGCCCGCCAAGACTAACTGGCAGTACAACCCCGGTACGGATCATGCTGAGACGAACCGGGTGGTGCGCTTCATGCTGAGGTTGATGAAGGACACCAACATCTGCTCCGACGATATCATCCGCGCCTTCATCAGCCGCCGAGTGCTTCCCCTTCAGCAGCGCGCTCACAAGATTAGTGAGATGTACGGCCCCGGTGATCCCACCAAGATCACCGGCCTGGCCTTAAGCAAAGAGGATGTGGTCCTAAAGGCTGGCCAAATCTGTCAAACGGACATGCCGGATGACTGGGAGTGGGGCCTTTGCCCTCTCAGCGCCAGGAATCCTCCGTCCAAAGATGTAAGAAGATATGCGGCTCAGGTCGTATTACCGGTAACTTTTGTACTTGTGTCTAATCTCCTTTCTTTCCTTTGTTTTCAGGCTAAGGCCCGCTTCCCCCGGATTGACTCAGACCGGCGAGGCCCTTGCCGGAAGAGGCCCCTGGACAAGTACGATCCGGATCCCGTCATTCATTGGCTGGATCTAAGGATGGGCCGGACTCCATCTTCCCGCCTCGGCAAGTCTCCGCCGGAACCAGCTGGTTCGTCTGATGACTTGACCTTGCTCGAGGTAGCCTTTCTGTTCGTTTTCTTATATTCTTTTTGTTACTGCTATTCTGTAGACATTCCCTCAGCCAGCAACAACCCACAGGTCCATGAGCACGAGCCCCCCCTGCAGGCCGAGGTTGGCGACGAGTTTCTGGATAAACTCATGGCCGAGGGCCAGAAGAGCGATCCTCCTGCTGCTGGCGCCGGCCCCAGCCATGCTCCCTCTGCCAAACGCCCTCGGACTGAAGTCATTGGAGGGAAGCAGGTTAGCACCAAGCGCTACAAGCAGAAGCGGATGCCGATGTCTTCCGGGTAAGTTTTTATTTCTCTTTATGCTCTCTTTGTTTCCACCGAATTCTTCTCCGGTTGCTTTTTTCCAATTCGCTCTCTTTTTCCTTTCTTTCAGCCCTGCGCTTGAGCTTGGCTCTGCCGGCTCCGCGAGGACTTCAACTCCTCCTCCTCACTCAAGTCCGGTACCATCTGGTGCCGGCAACACCTCTGCCTCCCCTTCGGGAGGCACTACAAGTTCGGGGTGCGCGGCCCCAACACCTCCTGATCACCGCGCGGAGGAGGACTTCACCTCCCCTCCAGAAACTCAAGATACCGGCGCCAGCAACATCGGCGCCGGCCAGACAGATGCCGGGCAGGCGGAACCTTTGGTTCCTCCTCCCCCGAAGAAGAAGAAGAAACAATCAAGTTCTTCCCCTACCGCGCCGGATACTTCCGCGCCGGTATTTTCTCCTCCTCCCGAGGTCACGCCGACACCGCCGCCCAGCCAAGGACCTTCCGCGGCCAAGCGAGCGGCGCCGTCCGAGACCCCCAAGATCACCAAGTTCCTTAAGCCCGGGGCTTCCCGCGGCAAGGCTGTGGAGGGCGACGCCTCAGGCGGCTCTCAGGACGTGGTGCTGCACGTTGGTCCCGCTGCTGCTGTACAAGACAAGCCTACCGGCCTCCTGGGCCGGATTGTTGAGCTGAAGCGCGCGGGCAAGGACCTGGGGCACCTCCTCCCCTATGCCTAGAAGTGGAATGAGGCGGATATCTCCGCGTCTACCCGCGGCTTGGGGAAGGACCGCCTTCCGGCACCAGATCCTGCTGGGCCTCGATCCACTGAAGAACACTTCACGCGGCTTAAACGCGCCGTGAAAGAGTTCGACAGTGCCTGGTACGATGCTACCAACAATGTGGTGGTAAGTTTTACCAACTCTCTTTTATAATTTCTGTTGATGCCGGTTTCTTTTCTTTCCGGATCTTGTCTATTCTCCCAGTCCCCGAGTTTTGTGGTGAGAGCGCAGCTCTTAGCGCAAAACTTAACTTAAAAACTTAGCGTGAAACCGGCACTGCCAGTCCCCGAGTTTTGGGTTAAGAACTTTGTTCTTAGCGCAAAACTTATCTTAAAAACTTAGCGTGAAACCGGCACTGCCAGTCCCCGAGTTTCGGGTTGAAACCTTGTTTCTTTGCGCAAAACTTATCTTAAAAACTTAGCGTGAAACCGGCACTGCCAGTCCCCGAGTTTCGGGTTAAGAACTTTGTTCTTAGCGCAAAACTTATCCTAGAAACTTAGCGTGAAACCGGCACTGCCAGTCCCCGAGTTTCGGGTTGAAACCTTGTTTCTTTCTTTCTCACAACCATCTTCCTTTGAACAGAGCACTGCTGACGCCCGGAAGCAACTCTTTGAGGAGCTTCTGTGGGAGCATCGGGACCTTGCCGAGGCCCACAGCCACTGCCAAGGTTTGTTTTGTTCCTTTTCCCTCCGACATCTTTTTACCGGAATGTTGCCTTCTCTGATATTTATGCATCCTTTTGTTTAACAGTTGTTCCAGAAGCTACCATCGAGGCCCTTAAGGCCGAGGTTGTCAAGCTTCAAGGTACCACCCTTTCTTTTCCGGCTAACCCGTTCCTTTTTTCATTTCATCTATTGTTGCTTGCTAAAACTTTTCTTTCCAGTACTTAGGCGAGAAAGAGCAGCTTCTAAAGGAGCACAACGAGGCACTGGATGCTCAGAAGACCGCCTTGGGGGAGCTTAAGGAACAGGCCATGCAAGCCGCGCTTCGGCATGAGCAAGCCTTGAAGGACGCCCGGGTGGCAGCTGAGGCTAGGTTGGCGGAGGTCGTGGAGGACTCCACGAACTCCAACACCGTATTGACGGCAGAGCTAGATGAGGAGAGGAAAGCGCGGAAGGCAGCGGAGCGCCTCATTGATACCATGACCACTGATCACCGGGAATATGATCGGTTGGTTATGAAGATTGATGCGCTGGCTCTCCGTAAGTTCCTGCCTTGCCCCTTCTTTCGCTTATAAGCTTTCTCCTTTTGAAAATGTATCTTTGTTCCTTGCTTTTTCCGACATACTCTTTTCCGGTATCTCATGCTTATGCTTTTTCCTTCCTCCTGCAGAGCATTTCCCGGAATCCCAGATCTATGCCGTGAAGAAGGTGAGGGAGGATCGGATTGCGCGGGAATTTCCCAATCTGGACGCGCACTGGGATGGGTACGACTATCTTGTCGCCCTCTCCGCGCGAGTCCAACACATGCGCTGCGTCGACCGGCTCCTTGCCGACCTACCAACTGCCGCCATCCAAATCTTCAAGGTGCTGTGGCCTGAGGAGGAGCTGCCGGAGAACATCACGCTCACTGCCAACCGGCTCAAGGATGCCGGGCACCGGATCCGCGAGTGGCAATGCTCCGCGGCTCGTGCCGGAGCTGACACGGCGCTGCGCTCCGCATGTTCCTGGTACCCTGACCTGAACCTGGATGCCCTTCAAGGTGTACGTGCAGATGCTCCCACGGACACGGATCCGGCGCTCACCGCGCAGCGGCAGGATCGGGCCTACCGGCTTGCTGAGTATGCCGAGGTCCGCACCTTCATCCCTCCCCCTCCTGGCGTCAAGGACTACCTCAGCGATGAGGAAGAAGACGAGGGAGATGAGGATGAGGTTGCCGAGGACGTGCCACCGGAAGCTCCCGAGGCCGGGGCTGCTCCCCCTGAAGACGCTGAAGCCGGTGCCGCTCCACCTGATGCCCCTGCTGCTTGATGACCTTCTATCAAATGTTTGCTTGTGATCTGTCTGTTGGCCCTGTTTGCCTCGAAACAATGTTTGTTAAATTCTGCCCCGGTATGCCGGGGCTTATGATGTAAAACCTTAAGTTGCTTGTGGTTGCCGCACAACATTTTATGCCGGTAAGTTATACCGGTAGCTAATTATCTTAAGTTTGCTTTAGCACATTTGCTTTTGGTTCTGCTTTTATCCTGCACTGCAAAGATTTCCCAATTGTTTCCGCATCCAATTTGATGCATACTTGGTTCTTTTGCCTTGGCTCTGCCTGCCTTCTCTGGGCGTTCTTTGGCGTATGAGCACAAGGTTCTTTCACCAAACAAGCATCTTCTTGAACTTAGAAATAACTTTGAAATTTTGCAGAAAACCGGTTTAACCGGGGTTAGTTAAATTTTCCGGATTGTTCTTTCCTGCTCTCCCTTCTCGCAGTTCATGTGCTTATCCCCTACCGGTTTATCTTGCTTGCCATGAAGCCGATTTGCGGACAGCAGCAGAGTCGAAGACTCCGGTAGGATTTAGCACATTACTAAACCGGAAAGAAAAAACATTCAATAAGCAACCGGTAAACTGAAAAAATAAACAAGTTACATGCAACCTTATTGGGGTAGTCCCCGAGATTCATTCAAGGTTCCGGCGTCTTTTATTCATAGCATATAAGGTACAAAAAGGAACTTCTTACACCACATCTTCAAGAGTAGAAAGGACGCAACAGAGCTACGTTCCATGGGCGCTTGCTCTCCTCCCCGGACCTGTCCGCCTTTCCTTTTTTCCGCTCCTGCGCATCGATCAAGTAGTATGCATCATTGTGAAGCACCTTGCTTACAATGAAGGGACCTTCCCATGGTGGCAAAAGCTTATGCCGGCCTTCAGTGCGCTGCACTAGGCGAAGCACAAGATCTCCTTCCCGGAAAACTCTCGGGTTAACCTTCCGGTTATGATAGCGTCTGAGGTTCTGCTGGTAAATAGCTGTTCTTGCCAGAGCCAGCTCTCTTGCTTCTTCTAGCAAGTCCACATCATTTTCTCTGGCCTCTTTGACCTCTTGCTCAGTATAGAGCTGTACTCTTGGTGAATCATGGATGATATCGGTTGGTATGACTGCTTCTGCTCCATAAACCATGAAAAACGGAGTGTATCCGGTAGACCGGTTTGGAGTTGTTCTTATACTCCACAGTACTGATGGTAGCTCATCAAGCCAACATCCCGGTGACTTTTCCACTGCATCAATGAGTCTAGGTTTGATACCGGATAGTACCAAAGCATTCATTCTTTCCACTTGGCCATTGCCTTGTGGGTGTGCCACTGAGCACAAATCCAACCGGATGTTCTTGTCCTCACAGAACCTTTTGAACTCACCTTGAGCAAAGTTGGTTCCGTTGTCAGTGATGATGCTGTGCGGGTATCCATACCGCAAAATGACATCTTTCAAGAACTTTACCGCGGTGTGCCCATCACACTTTGCGATAGGTTTCACCTCTAGCCACTTGGTGAATTTATCCACCATAACCAAGATGTGGGTCATACTGCTTCTTGCAGTTTTGAATGGTCCAACCATGTCAAGGCACCAAACGGCGAATGGCCATGTTAATGGTATTGTCTTTAAACCGGATGCTGGGGTATGATTTTGCTTGGCGTACCTCTGGCAGCCGTTGCATTTTCTTACCAAATCCTCAGCGTTTTCCAAAGCCATGGGCCAGTAAAACCCATGCCGGAATACTTTAGCTACCAGCGCCCTTGATGAGGCATGATGCCCACACTCTCCTTGGTGAATTTCCTCAAGCATTTCTTTTCCTTCTTCCGGTTCCACACATCTTTGAAGGATACCGGTAACGCTTCTCTTGTACACTTCACCATTGATGAACGTATATGCCTTGGATCTTCTTTGGATTCTCCTTGATTCATTTTCGTCAGCCGGCAAGGTGCCGTTGATCAGGAATTCCTTAATAGGTTTAACCCATGACGGTGTCTCTCTAACCAAAAACACCGGTGCATCTATCTCCATGCTATCCACCAGCATCATTTCTTCCGGTATGGGTGCAGCGGTCCCCGAGCCTACCGGAGCAGTCCCCGAGCTTGCCGGAGCAGTCCCCGAGCTTGCCGGAGCAGTCCCCGGGTTCCCTTCATCGATATCCATGGGCACTACGTGCGATTTCGGTACGAAAATTGATTCCGACTCCGGGCTAGGTTTGATCGATGGTACTCTTAAGTGAGCCAAAGCTATTCCGGGAGGAATTTCTTGCCTAGATGAGCCCAGCTTGGACAAAGCATCCGCGGCTTCATTTTCCGCGCGTGGCACATGGTGAAACTCACAACCTTCGAAGAATCCGGCAATCTTTTGCACGTGAAACCGGTACGAGGCCATGTTGGCATCTTTTGCATCCCAATCTCCGGAACACTGCTGTACTACAAGATCTGAATCTCCATAGCAAATGATCCGGTGTGCACCGATTTCTTTTGCGACCTTAAGCCCATGGATCAAAGCTTCGTATTCAGCGACATTATTCGATGCCCTGAAATGCACTTGCAAAACATACCGGAGGTGGTCTCCTTTTGGTGAAGTAAGCACCACACCGGCACCTAGACCCTCCTTGAGCTTGGATCCATCAAAGTGCATTTTCCAGTATTCTATCCTCTGATCTGGCGGTTTGTATTGCATTTCCGCCCAATCCACGAGGAAATCAGCCAAAGCCTGTGATTTTATGGCATCTCTTCTTTCATATACCGGCACGTATGGTGATATCTGGATTGCCCATTTCGCAATCCTGCCGCTGGCGTCTTTGTTGCACATGATGTCGGAGATTGGTGCTTCACTTACCACCTTCATGGGGTGCTCCTCAAAGTAATGTTTGAGTTTGGTGGCGGCCATATACACGCCATAAGTCATATTTTGGAAGTGAGGGTAGTTTTGTTTTGAGAGGGAGAGCACCTCGCTCAGGTAGTATACCGGCCTCTGGACGGTTTTTCCTTCCTCTTCTCTTTCAACTACAACCACTACACTCGCAACCCGGTTTGTCGCCGCTATGTATAATAGCATAGGTTCCCTTTCTAGGGGTGAAGCCAGTATGGGTGCTGTGGCTAGCATTGTTTTTAGCTCTTTAAACGCTGCGTCTGCCTGAGGGGTCCAGACGAACGTGTCAGATTTTTTCATCAAAGCATAGAGTGGCAGAGCTTTTTCTCCCAACCTGCTTATGAACCGGCTTAGCGATGCCAAGCTTCCGGTAAACTTTTGCACATCTTTTAACTCTCGTGGGACAGTCATTCTCTCTATTGCCCGGATTTTTACCGGATTAACTTCAATGCCCCGGCTTGATACTAGGAAACCGAGCAGCTTGCCGGCAGGGACACCAAAAGTGCATTTTGCCGGATTAAGTTTCATCCGGAACCGTCTTAGGTTGTCGAATGTTTGCCGGATGTCATCAATTAAGGTGTTCTTTACCTTAGTTTTTATCACAATGTCATCTACATAGACTTGCACATTCTTTCCGATTTGATCAAACAAGCATTTTTGCATGCAGCGCTGGTACGTTGCACCAGCGTTGCGCAAACCAAAAGGCATAGTAACATAGCAGTAAGCCCCGTGCGGGGTAATGAACGCAGTTTTTATTTGATCTTCCTTTTTCAGGGGAATTTGGTGGAAACCGGAGTACGCATCCAGGAAGGACAACAATTCACACCCAGCGGTTGAATCAATCACTTGATCGATTCGTGGCAAAGGAAAAGGGTCTCTTGGGCAAGCCTTGTTTAGGTTGGTGTAGTCAATGCACATGCGCCACACCTTCGGAGCTTTTGCCTCCAGGTTCTCCTCTTTCTTCTTTTCAACCATTACCGGATTGGCCAGCCACTCTGTGTGCGTGACCTCCACAATGAATCCGGCAACAAGCAGTTTGGTCACCTCTTCTCCTATGATTTTCCTTCTATCTTCAGCGAACCGGCGCAGTGGTTGCCGCACCGGCTTGGCATCTTTCCGGACGTTTAAAGAGTGCTCAGCCAGCTCCCTCGGAACACCCACCAAATCATCAGTTGACCAGGCGAAGATATTCCGATTCTCACGGAGGAAGCTGACGAGCGTGCTTTCCTATGCTTGATCGAGGCCGGCACCGATACGAACGGTGCGCTCTGGGTAAGCCGGATCCAGCACAATGTCCTTTGTTTCATTTGTCGGCTTGAATGCCGGTGAGCCCAAGTTCCCACTCATTGCCACTAAGCTCAACTGCGAGGACTGAGCCAGCGCAACAGCTGTTTGCATCCTTTTCTTTTCCTCCGCGATCACCAGCGACTCCGCTAGGTTTGATCCGGCAGATGCAGTTTCCAGTGAGACTTTGTAGTTTCCCACCACAGTCAATGGTCCACGAGGTGCCGGCATCTTCATCTTGAGGTAAGCCGTATGAGTTGTGGCCATGAAGGCTGCCAATGCCGGTCTCCCCAGTAATGCATGGTAGGGACTATCTAGATCCACCACTTCAAACTCAACATTTTCAACCCGGCAATTGTCACGGCCTCCAAATGCTACGTCCACCCGAACTTTCCCTATCGGGGCGCAGGACAAGCCCGGAACGATTCCGTGAAACGTTGTGCGCGTTGGCTGAAGCATGTTTTCTGTTATGCCCAGCGTATGCATGGTATGCTTGTACATGATGTTGATGCTGCTGCCATTGTCTATCAGCACCTTGCTGAACTTTACTCGAGTTTGCGGCCCTTTCATGATTGGGTCCACAACAAGAGCGTATCCACCCGGATTCGGCATGATTTTGGGGTGATCCTTAATCGACCAGGTAATTTCCTGGTTGGACCACTGCATGTATTTGGGAACTGCCGGCATCACGGCGTTTACTTCCATGGAGCGGCGATGCATACTTTGCCTGTCTGTCGGCTCAGTGACAAAAACAACACAGCACATATGCGGGTCTTCGTAAACGTTCCGGCCTAAAGGTGCCGGTGGAGGTGGTTGATTATCATCTTGCTCCACCCGGTTAACTTGCTGGTACTGCTGCCGGTTTGGCTGCACCGGTAAGGCGTTTGCCCCGGTAAGCGGCGGTGGTGGCGGTAGCTGTTGCTGCCGCGGCATGTCTTGTGGCGGTTGTGCATCTTTTACCGCTCCCTTTTGCATCAAGTACTTTGTCCAGGTACAATCCTTCGTCAGGTGGTTTGACGGGTGTGCCGGATTCGGTGTGTGCCACCGGCAAGGTTGGTCCATGGCGGCTTCCATGGTGTATTTTGCGGGTTCTTGCCAGTTTCTTTTCTGGACCCAGGGGTTGTTTTCCACGCCGTGTTTCTTAGGACCCGCCCACGGCTGCGACCCGGTTCTTTGTCTCTGACTGCCGCTGGCCTCAGAGTTTTCCTGTACAGCAGCAACTTGCTACGGACCGTACCTTCGATCCGGAAAATCTTCCCTTCTCTTGTTATTCCGGTTATCCCGGTGTTGCTCTTGGCGTAGCTGTTCCGGCTCAGGTTGCACTGCCGGCTGCGTTGGGTCTCCCAACGCGTAGCTATCCGCCACACGTATCATTTCTGCCAACGTTGTCGGCATGCTCCGCTGCAGCTTTTGCCACAACGGCGAACCTCTTCTGCACCCACTGCTAAACCAAGCAATGGCCTGTGCCTCGATTACCCCTTCACAGGAGTTCCTTGTAGTGTTCCACCGAGCCAGGTAATCTCGGTCTGTTTCGTTCGGGCGCTGTACGCACAGAGCAAGTTGCTGCGGCCTGTTTGGCCTCTGATAGGTGCTGCTGAAATTGCTCACAAAAGCCTCCTCAAAATCCAGCCAGCCATTTATGCTTCCTGCCGGCAAGTTGTTTAGCCAGATTCTTGCCGGTCCAACCAAAAACGAGGGTATGATCCTCACGGCCCAACGCCTGTTTCCTCCTCCCGCTACGGTTCCTCCACCGCCTGCGACGTATACCGCGGTCACGTAATCCGCGAGCCAATCTTCCGGCTTCGTAGTGCCATCGTATGTTTTTGTGTCACGGGGCAACGTAAAGTTGCGAACTGGTGGTTTTTCTCTCATGATCCTTGGGCCAAAGCATTTTGGACCAGGAGGACCCTCTTCCTCGATTATTTCCGACAAGTACACTCTATCCAGACGGTGCCTCGCATCCCGTTCCGGTAAGTATCTCTCTCCCAAGCGTTCTCCCAATGGGTTCCGGTATGCTGCCGGTCTTGCAGAGTCAGCTTCATCATAACATTCCGGTACCGCGGCCCTTGCCTGCCGGTACCTCGGGGGATCTATTTCCTCCTCATCGTACGCTGCCCTTGCAGCTCGATAATTTTGCCCGGTTTCATATCTACCGGCATGATTGTTTCCGGCATAGCCTCCTCTGGCGTAGCCTCGCTCTGCCCCTTGGCTTTTTCTACCGGCATCATGTTGCCCGGCTTGTTGCTTTCCGGCAAGAACCGGATCATACACAGTCATCTGCTGCGCATTCACTTCTTTTTCTCTTCTCCTGTCCGGATGGGGGGACGAAGCCTGCCCATGGGACTTGCTACCGGCATTCTTTGTTGAACGCGCGGATTTTGAGGCCGCTGCCTTGTTCAGCTTAGCCAGCTGCTCAGCGTTCTGCTGCTCAATAGTTTCTAGCAACTCTCTAACACGCTCTTGCTGCTTTGCCAAAGCCTCTCCGGAAAGCGACTCGCATAGCTCTACTGCAGCCTTAGCAGCTTTTATAGTTTTATCCGGGCTACTGTACTTAGGTTTTTCCACGATGCTAACAGATGCAGAGGCACTCTTGCCGGTAAGAATCTCCTTGCACAAATCTTGATCTAGGTTGCGAGCTTTTAGCCGGTTTTCCGGCATCCTAGCAGCATGCGCGCTAACAGAAGCAAAGCCATGGGCAGCGTTGTACTCACGTAGGGTAAGGTTCAGCTCGCGCTGCGCCCGGAGGATGTCCTTGCCGCTCTCGAGCACCTTCTGGCGCTGCGCCTCCAGCTCCGCCTGAGCCGCTGCCGGATCGACGTTCTGCGCGATGGGGGTGGCGAGGACGCTCATCGCCGCTTGGAGCGGTGTCTCCGGAGGCGCGGATGATGCTCCCGCTGCGCCTGCGTCGCGCTCCAGCGGTGGCTTAGCCGCACGGGTCGAAACCGCGCGACCAGCACCTTCGCCCACAGCCTCTTTTCCTGCACCAGCCACACCGGTCATCATTACCTCGACGCTGCCGGCGGCGTGACCAGCGCAGAGCCATCTTGGTGGGTCCGGTGCCACCAGCACCGGCGAGAGGCGCTGGCGCACAGGGACGGTGCCGAAGTAGACGCGGTGGCTGCCGTTCTTGGGGAAGACGCCGCCGTTGGCGAAGCAGCCTGCGTTGTCGTTGATGAAGTCCATGGCGTAGATGCGCTGCACCAGCGCGGACACCGTACGCTCGCCGGCGACCTCGAGGATGCCCGCCCGAATGTGAACTCCTTCAAGCGCCGCTTCCTGCCCCACGGTGGGCGCCAACTATCGTCGTGGTGAACAGACAGATGCCATAGGATGGCTTAGATTGGGGCCGAATGGACGCTAGAGGATTCGGGGGAGGGTTTGTGATCAGGTGGGATGAACTTCCGGATGGTTTCCTCAAGAACTTGGCCAAGGCTAGAGGTTGAAGAAGAAAGACACAAGGAAGAACTCGCTCTAGATCACCATGTTCATTGATTCACACAAGTTACAGGTTTCTCTCTATCTCTGTGTTCCACGCGTACCTACCTGCCCGCAAGGAGGGCTGCCCCCTCTCCTTATATAGGGGAGAGGGTGGCTTACAGTGCAAGAAACCCTAATGGCATCTTTGACTGGACAAACTACTTTTCCAAGCTACTGTACAAAGCTGCTTTACAAAGCTACTTTAATCATAGATGACACCGGGGTCTTCTTTAATCAGGGAAGCTAACGTCCTCCGGCTTCTTTCTCCGTCATCTTCTTCTTTATCGTCAGCCCTTCGTTTAAAGCTACTTTGCTTAGCTCATCCTTGTCTTCTAGCTCTGGAGAGGATCTTTGACCAGCCTTGCCGACAAGCCCTTCCTTCCGATGGCCCGGTACCTTTTCTATCCGGTTCCGGTATCCCTCCTATGAGGATACCGGCATAACCTGTTCAGCCAAACGCCTATCTTAGACTCCGGCATGAACATCTAACCGGTATCCTGATGGCTCAAACCATCCGGTTTGGCATGCCTTTGGCATACCGGGGGTCATCCCCCCAACAAAGAGGCATTGCCACTTGGCAGGTTAGAAGAATAATGGAAAGGAGAGGATATGGTTCAGCTCTGCCGAGCTGATCCTCTCACATCCAAGTGCAAAGCATCAGGCACACACACACACACAGGCAGCTTACAGTGCATGTGTGCATGCTAAACAAAGACACCAAAGACGTGAGGAGTCACCAAGTGAAATCACCACTGCTGTCGACCAGAGAGAGCAAGGGAGAGGCATATATAACCTTTTTTGAGCCAAACCCTAGCTCATTCATCGACAGGCAACTTGGTAAGTCATCAGAGAGCAAGAACACTTAGAACAGGAAGAACACATAGCCAGAACCCTCATCCAGGAACAGCTCAAGCAAAGAACTGTTTCCTGTTGAGAAGCAAACCATGGAGTAGATCAAGCACAAGTCACAAGGAGGAGCAGGGCAAGTCAAACCAACCGCCAGAAGCAAAACCTCTACACCAACACACTATTTCTAGGAGCTGGAGTGAGGTATTCACATCAACATGAACAAACCAGATGGTTTTGTTCATAAATTGCACAGGCATGATCTCAAGCACACCACAAGGGTAGAAACCCTATATGTGAGTCATCATATGGCTACTGGCCAAATTGGTGCAAGTGAACAAGAGGGAAACAAATAGGAAAGCACCCTGGGAACATTGGCTATGCCAAACCAGTGACATAATCAAAGAAATCCAGCAAGGAATTAATTCCTATTTAGCTACCCAGATTCACCTAGCAACACACAGCTAGCAAAGCCATCAGAATCATGGACAGATATCTGTCCAGTATGATTTCAACATCAAATAACCTGGCAGCCTATAAAGGACTACCAAGATTAGTGCACAGAAGCATCCATGAGGTAGGAGCAACCATTTCTAAGCAGACAGAGCCTGTTAGGGTCACAACAGCTACCTATCCACATAGGAAATTCACCAAAGCATCACATCATTATCCAGTAGGATTTAGTATGAGCTAGGGTACCCAACCAGTGGTTGGCATCCCTCTAGCTACATCAAATTCATCTATATGATCATTACTGATAAACAGTTCACATCATTTATCCATCTAGTAAAGCAAGGAATTACAGATAAATGAAACAGATAAGTAACCAAAGCACCAACATCTTGCCAGTGACCCAATGGTTCACTGCAAGCATCTGATGATGCTTGAGTAAGCATTTACACACACCAGCACAAGTATAAGTGTCACACAGACACCAGGTGAAGCACCAGTAAGGCACAGGCAACAAGCATGTGATGATCATTTGATCATCAGGGCCTGCTAAAGCATGCCAATGCAAGCTGGAATCAATCACTAGTATCCCACATTAATTCTATGAATTAAACAGCCACAGATAAGCAACAATTGAATCACAGACTAAACCATAAACCATTTTTATGATTGTATCCAGAAGCACTCCATCAAGGGATGGAGCTGCCAAGTCAGTAACAATGCTCAATTGAACATGATCATGAAATTATAGCACACAGAAGAGCACTCTGGGGTACTGGCACTTGTAAATTTACAAGAATTGCACACAGCAAACAAGCCAGAACACCATAAATGTATACACTTGAGTAATTGGTGAAGATAGCATCAAGAACAGAGACACTGGCACTTGCATACTACAAGGATCATGCATAATGATCAAGCCAGGGACAAGATTATGCACACACAGGATATCCTAGTAGCAATAATGATCACAGGAGCCAGCCAGCAGGCCATGAGCATCACTGGATGTTCATGAACTATCACAGGAGGGCCACAGTAGGAGTATAGCATACAACAGTAATGCATAGAGCAAAGTAGAAGAGCAGCAGCAGCCAGAATCCATGGCAAATGCACAGCAGCAGCATACGCATAGCAGCAGCTAGCACAGCACCAGGGCTGGCTTGGCGCAAGGCACACAGAGGCGCAGAAGCAACAGCAGCACGGCAGTGCCAGCATCTCCATGAGGAGAGGCAGGCGAGTAACTAGAGCATGGCATAGAGGAGGAGGAAGAGAGGGAGAAGATGGAGGCGTACTAACCTGGAGCGGAGCACTACGGTGTCACCATGGCGGTACGGCGGCACAGCCTAGCCACGGCAGCGCCAAGCCATGGCCAAGCCAGGCGGTCGCCGAAGCGCGGAGGCTCCAGCGCAGGCACAGCGAGGCACACGGCCTCGGCATCAGGAGCGTCGGCGGCGACGAACTCGCCACAGCACATCACGGCTGGCGAGCAGAGGCGATGGGGACGCGTCGAGGAAGCGGCGAAGCACAAATCGGCGCGGTGGATCTGAAGCGCCGTCGAACGGCAGATCAGATGCGCCGCATCTCGCCGGCGGCGATGGCCGGAGTCGGCCGGAACAATTCGGCGAAGGGAGCGGCGACGCGCGTGTTGCCAGAGCGAAAGGGGAATTAGGGTTCGAGAGCGAGGGGGGCGACGAAGCGACTGGGTCGGTTGGACCGAGCCCACTGGGCTGGTCCAACCTAACCAGCTCGGCCGCCTGACGGGTGGGCCCGAGGGGTATTTTGGACATTTCCAAAATACCCATTTAAATGAGAATTTCCAAGAATTTTATAAAATAAAATACAGCTCTAAAAAAATAAGTAAAAATATGAAAATTAATCAGCATAAAATTCTCTATCTAAATAAAATATCAAAGAGAATGTTTGAAGACAACTAAGAATTAGTCTTAATTTGATGATTTAAATAATGATTTAAATCACACATATTATTTTCAATAATGAAAATAAGTCCATTAATGCATTTGGACTTTAAAAACACCTTGACAACATTTCAAAGTTGTATTTTACTTTAAATCAAGTATCCCCAAATTATTCTTAGTATTAACCTCTTACATGAAATAATAACGACATCGGAGGGGGGGAACAAACCCTAAAAAAGGAATCATGCATAATTGCTTCTTTAACCATTGCCCTTATCGGACAATGATGCTATTTTTCAGAAACAGAGGACAAGGGTCAGTCCACACCTTTCAACTGCAAAACTTTGCAGTGTTCAGGCAAGTTCATCACTTGCTCATGCCATTTGAGTATTTCTATCAAATTACTTGCAAAGTACTATGTTTATCACTATTGCATAAAAACCAAAACCACTATTTTCATAACTATGAATATGACTATGTGGTGGGCAATGGAACCATGGATTGTGTGGATATGGTGGAGGTTCCATTGCACGGGTTTATATCCATCTAGGATTAAACAACAAATGTCGCCAGTGATTCTTGTGCCGTAATACCCGTGTTAACCATAAGATCTGGAGTGGGACGGAGTAGTCAAAAGTGTTTCCACCTCTCGTTCATCAACGGATGCTCATTACCGGGTGCTCATCATCTTGCGAGACTTGATGCAGGGGTGGGAACCCGTAGAAGTCCCAACGGTAATGAGGTCTATGATGGGTTGCATCTGCCGGCGTAGGAATGTATGGTAGAGCCCTGCATTGACGTCGTGGTCGGAGTCCACCCTGAAATATATGGGAATAATGGGGCCGGCGTGGACCTAGGGTCGGAGTATGCAACAAAGGGTGGGTGTTCGAGGTAGCGGAGGAACATGATTGGCTAGACCTTATACCGGGCCTCACACCTAAGGAAGTGTGGACGGGGAAGCTGCCCGGTTGGCACCAAGGTTAAGATCTCTTATGGGTAAAGCAACACACCTCTGCAGAGTGTAAAGAATCGTGACTGTCACTCCCTGTTCCGGGATAAGGAACTGCGAACGCGGCCGGAAAGGAGCTCCATGAAGTTCTAGTAAACCGGTGAAGGCTGACGGACATAGCTCTTTGAAATAAAAGCAATCTCTTGAAGAAATGTTTATCAAAACTTGCATTGGTATTAGACTTTCTGGTCTAATATCGTAGCTAGTGCATTAAACACCTCTTATCTATAATGAACTTGTTGAGTACGCTCGTACTCATACCACTCTTAAATCCCATGCTTAGATTGTCTGAATCATCTGGAGGAGGACTACAACAACAATGAAGGAGCCGAGATCATCGGCTACGAGGAACCAGACCTCTCAGGAGGTGTTGAAGGCGTAGATTATCTCATAGTCTATGGATCCGGGGAGGCTTCCGGAGGAGATCAAGCCTAGAGATATCCGATAGAACTAGTAACCGAGCAGCCCGAACTCTTAGTATTTAGCTGCTCGAGGAAATAAATGTTTAGCTTAATGAGACACTTATATTGTAAGTTAAGTTGGGTTCGCCAGGAACCCAGGAGTATTCCTCTTAGGACCCAAGAGGAGCTCCAAGATGACATGTGTATGATAGTTGTAATAATAAGTGAATGAGTTATGGACCCTGCTATGTTCTGTTGTACTACTCTGAGGGATGTAATATTTGCGGAATGGTACTTCGTGAATGTTATATCAACGACTGGCATACTACAACATGCAGTGGTATGTGGTCACCACAGTTGGTATCAGAGCAAAAGCTTTGACCTTAGGTTGGAACCTAGTAAATGGGACAAACGTTAGGAGTCAAATAGGACTAATAAAGAATTCTCTAAAAATATGGTGTATATTCAATTGAGAATACAACAATCATATCTTTTAGTGCGATAATTCTTTATTATCTCTATTATGATGCATTATTACTAATCTTATAATCTTTCTATTTCTACAGCCAACATGACAAGTTCACGAGCGGGAAGAAACGTGAAAGTAATGGATTCCACACTAAGTGAATATCAAGGAGGACTTGCAGACATCTTACGAGCCATGTTACTTGAATTTGGGTGCGATCCCCAGATTCCAGTAAAGAAGTACATGTTCTATGATGGTTCTGTGTTGGCCAAGTGCAGGGTAGGACTGCGACTTCCCGAATCTTTGGGAATGAGCGTAGTCATGCCAGCAGGGGAAGCTAGGACAACCAACATAGCCTACCATATAGCTGTTATGAGAGCCATAACCGACATACGGGAACATAAGACGAAAGAGCTTATGGATTCCGAGTTCTCCCATATTCCTCATAATCAGGAGGAAGAAGATCCCATGCTCAACCACTACAAATATGCCAAACGCAAACCCATAGCAGCGGCAAAATATATGGATAATAGCCGCAACTTCATATCATTACTCTTTCAGTTGAACCATCATCTGATAGGAGCAATTGATACGATGCTAGAGGAATTTACTGAACCCAAGGAGGAGAGTAGGGGGAAAGAACCTATGGAGAATGTGGTGCACACACCAGTTTACTCAGCTGGTGACTACATCAGTATTGATCCACTTGAGCGTGAACCTACACCTATTACACCTGGGAACTATCTGGGTAGTTCCTATGGGGGATACGAGGGCGGAGAGGAATCCAGAAACAACCAGCGTTCCGAGACTCCTATCGAGAATTCCACGGGTTGGCGTTGGGGATATGATACTGGAACCCATAGTACTTCTGAGTATTATGATGGGGATATGAATGATGATGCCACAACCCAGAACCAGAGTTATCCCAGTAATGAAGGAGTTGATGGTGGGTATCCGACACAGGTTGAGTCGGGTATGGGTGTTGGTAACGCATATGGTGGGGCTACAGGAGAGTACACCCGATGGGTGGACTATGATGCACTCAACGATCAGTTTGTGAACACTGATTTCTCCCTAGGATCATCATCTCATTCGGATTACAAGCCAACGGGGAGACCTTATGTTCCAGGGTCTATCAGAGGACGACACGTTCGACCGGATGGAAGCCTGGGATGTACCGGGAGTGAAGATCGACTAGAGTCCACCAAGGGAGGCGAGGCTATAATACACAAGTACCACGTGTATTATAGTATGTAATATTTGTATAAATTTGTACATATACTTTAATAAGTGAGTTTGCATACTCACATCGACTTGAGTATTGTAATAAGACCACTTAAGTATGTATATACAGGATATATTTTTTGTATGATTTGGATTTGCTTCTTGATTTCCATTGCGTGACTAGTTCTATGCACAATGTTGAGCTCAGAAAACTTGCGCATGGAGTAATTATGAGTATCATCTTGTGTTGCAGGACTAGGGGGTTATGTCGGGAACGCTAGGAGAGGAGACCGATGCGCAGCGCATGGAGCGCGAAGCAAAACAAAAGGAAGAGGCTGAGGGTGCAGCCAGAGATCAGTTTCCACCACCACCACCACCCATGACGCAGCAAAATTTTATCCAGTACATGCAGTTAGTAGAGGAGAGACAGCGTGTAACACTGGAGCAGCAGAACAAATTCTTCCAAGACTTGATGCAGCAAAACAGGGTGGATAGACCTGAGAACCCGGGAGTCACATTAGCAGACTTCCAAAACACCAAGCCTATATCTTTCGCATACGCACCCGAGCCAATGGACGCGGAAGATTGGCTAATGGATACTGAGCGAAAGCTCAACACCGTTGGATGTAACGACCAAGAGAAGGTTCGTTATGCTACCCATCTGCTGTGTGGACCTGCCGCATCCTGGTGGGACAATATTGTAGCCGTTTATCCGGCTGGAAAGGTATTTACCTGGGAGGAATTTGCAAGGAAGTTCAGGGAATCCAATGTCCCTGAAAGTATCGTGGAATTGAAGCGTCGAGAATTTGAAAGTCTCGAGCAGAAGGACAAGGCAATCCTGACCTATGTCAGGGAGTTCTCTAAACTGTCCCGGTACGCTGTTGAAGAAGTCAACACCGAGGACAAGAAGAAGAAGAGATTTCTGAGGGGGTTAAGTCCCCAGTTCAAGGTTCAGCTCCGTATGATGAGAGCGACGGAGTTTCAAGAGTTGGTGGATGCAGCCATCACTCTGGAAGATGATTTCAAGCAGTTGCAGGAGGAGAAGCGAAAAAAAGCCAAGTTTGAGCCTAAGAGGTTTGTTAGTAACAAGCCTAATACCAGCTTGAGTTTCAAGCCCAGATTCAACAACAACAACAACAACAGCAACTACTACGGTAGTAGGAAGAACCAAGCATTTCAGACTGCTAACCAAATAGTTTGTCGCATCTGCGGGTTTAAAGGACATACTTCAAAGGACTGTCGCAAACCCAGAATCATCTGCTTTGGGTGCCGTGAGGAAGGACACATGCTTAGGGATTGCCCTAAGAATAGGAATAAAGGAGGACAGTCTGGAGGAGGTGGAGGTCGAGGAGGAAACATCGGAGGCAACTGGAAGAATAAGAAGCCCTTCGGCAAGCTGAACTGTACCAGTCTGGAGAAGGTGGTCAACTCTGACCAGGCGGTGATAGGTACGCTCCAGATACTCACTCATCCTGGCAAAGTACTTTTTGATACTGGTGCAACTACATCATTCATTTCTCAACAATTCATCACCAAACATGGGATTAGTTGCACTAAGTTAGATACACCCATAACCATACTTTCTGCGGGGGGAACGATAGTAGTAACCCATGCCAAACAAAAACAAGTCATCATGATCAATAAGTGCGCGTTTGACGCGGACCTGTTCATTTTACCGATGAAGGACATTGATGTCATTCTTGGTATGAACTGGTTAGAAGCTAATGGAGCATTGATCGACTGTGTAAATAAGACGGTGTCTTTGAAAAGCCCCGATGGAAGTAGAATGATCTACCAAGGAGACAAACATACACAGATCGAAGTTGAGCTACAGCTGAATAGAATGAAGGAGGTGAAGTTAGAAGAAATACCTGTAGTAAATGAATTCCAGGATGTGTTTCCTGCGGAATTACCTGGTATGCCACCAGATAGGGAGATAGAATTCACTATCGACCTAATTCCAGGAACAGCTCCAATTGCCAAAGCACCATATAAGATGGGGCCCAAGGAATTGAAAGAACTTAAGGAGCAACTGGATGACTTGGAGCAAAAGGGATTCATTCAAGAGAGTGTTTCACCACGGGGATCACCTGTGATCTTCGTGGATAAAAGAGATGGAGGAAGAAGGATGTGCGGAGACTACAAGAATCTAAACAACGTCACAATCAAGAACAAGTACCCACTTCCAAGAATACAAGATCTATTTGATCAAGTGAGAGGCGCGGGAGTCTTTTCCAAGATTGATCTAAGATCCGGTTATCACCAGATAAAGATCAAGATGGAAGACATTCCGAAAACTGCCTTTGTCTCAAGGTATGGACATCATGAATACCTTGTAGTACCTTTTGGATTGACCAATGCCCCAGCAATATTCATGAATCTCATGAATAAGATATTCATGCCATATCTAGACAAGTTTGTCATCGTATTCATCGATGATATCTTGATATATTCCAAGAACAAGGCCGAACATGCTGAACATTTGAGGTTAGTGTTGCAAACACTAAGGGAACATGAACTTTATGCCAAACTTAGTAAGTGTGAATTTTGGCTAGATCAAGTGGAATTCCTTGGTCATGTTATTAGTAAAGATGGAATAGCTGTTAACCCGAGTAAGGTAGCAGCAGTTCTAGAATGGGAAGCACCCAAGACTGTCAAGGAAATCCGAGGATTCCTAGGAATGGCAGGATATTATCGGAGATTCATTGAAGGATTCTCTAAGATAGCAGGACCTATGACAAAGCTGTTAAGGAAAAACACACCATTCGTGTGGTCAGAGGAGTGTGAGAAGAGTTTTCAAACTCTGAAGGAGAAACTCACCACGGCACCGGTGTTAGCAGTTCCGGAAGTTGGCAAGGATTACACCGTGTACTGTGACGCATCCAAACATGGATTGGGTTGCGTACTCATGCAAGATCGGAAAGTAATATCTTATGGATCGAGGCAACTCAGACCTCATGACGTAAATTATCCAACACATGACTTGGAATTAGCAGCAGTCGTATTTGCACTCAAAACTTGGAGACATTTTCTCTATGGAGCTAAGTGTGAGCTCTATACAGACCACAAAAGCCTCAAATATTTCTTCACTCAGAAGGAACTCAACATGAGGCAGAAAACATGGCTAGAATTGATCAAGGATTATGATCTGACAATCAATTACACACCAGGGAAGGCTAATGTTGTAGCAGATGCCCTGAGTAGGAAGAGTACCGGAGGAGTGGAACAAGAAATATCACCGGAGTTGAGGAAGGAAATAAGCCAAGCCCAAATACAACTTTGGGAGAAAGAAGCCCATGAAGGATTATCGGCGTTGCAAGTAGCCGATGAGCTTAATGTCAACCTGAAGAATGAGATAATGATGGGTCAAATGGACGATCCATTCATCGTTGAGGAGATGAGAAGAATAGATGAAGGAAGACCATCAGAATTTCATCGCGGAGAATCTGGATCTTTATGGTTCCAGAAAAGAATTTGCGTTCCGGATATTGCTAAAATTAAGGAAGTAATACTCCGGGAAGCTCATCAAACACCATATTCCATACATCCGGGAAGTACAAAGATGTACATGGACTTAAAGGAACTATTCTGGTGGAATAACATGAAGAGGGAGATAGCACAATATGTGGCAGAATGCCATACCTGCCAGAGAGTGAATGCTGAACACCGAGTCCGGCAGGGAAGTTACAACCTTTACCTATTCCAGAGTGGAAATGGGAGGAAATAGGGATGGATTTCATCACCGGACTACCCATGACTAATAAAAAGAAGGACATGATATGGGTAATCGTGGACCGGTTGACGAAGAGCGCTCACTTCTTAGCGGTAAATCAGCAGGATAAAGGAGAGAAACTTATCGATCTTTACATCAAAGAGATCGTGAGTAAGCATGGAGTGCCTAAGAAGATCGTGTTGGATCGAGGATCCGTGTTCACATCAGCATTCTGGAAGCAACTACACGAAGCTTTAGGATAGGACTATAGTACCGCTTATCATCCCCAGACCGGTGGACAAACCGAGAGAACCAACCAGATCTTAGAGGATATGCTTAGGGCTTGTGCCTTAGACTTCGGAGGATCATGGGAAGAACACTTACCATTAGCAGAGTTCTCATACAATAATAGTTATCAAGGCAGTATCAAAATGGCACCATTTGAAGCTATGTATGGAAGGAAGTGCAGATCACCGATATGTTGGTATGAAGCCGGAGCAAGCAAAGAGTTCAACCCTGATTATGTTAAGGAAAAACAACAAATCATTGACATTATCAGAGACAGGCTCAAGATAGCCCAAAGTCGACAAAAGAGTTATGCCGATCAGAAGAGGAGAACATGGGAGCCACGAGTTGGAGACATGGTTTATCTTAAGGTAAGCCCAATGAAAGGACTCCAGAGGTTTGGAGTAAAAGGAAAGCTCAGTCCTAGATATATAGGACCTTTCAAGATACTGAGTCAGAACCGAGGTTTAGCCTTTGAATTGGATCTACCGGGAAGGCTAGCTCAAGTTCACAATGTATTCCATGTGTCACAACTCCGAAAATGCTTAAAGACCCCAGATGAACCAGTATCACATGAAGAGCTCGAGTTACAACCAGACTTGACTTACATCGAGAAGCCAGCCAAGATTCTCGAGGAGAGCTGGAAACAACTCAGAAATAAAGCTATTAAGTATTGCAAGATACAGTGGAAGTATCACCCCGAGAGGGAAGCTACCTGGGAAAAAGAGGAAGACCTGAGGAAAACATACCCCGAGCTGTTCAGGTATTACAACCACAACTTCGGGACGAAGTTTTCTTTAAGGGGGAAAGGCTGTAATGTCCCAGGTTTAGAGACGATCGAGGGGTAGATTTTAGAAAGGGATGTGCATTGCATGGTAAATTCTGGGGAAATTTCGCGCTTTTAAACAAAAACTGCATCGAAGGGGACAAGTTTCTCTCTCGACACCTTACAGGGTTAGGGTTTCGAGAGTGCGACAAACTTGCATCTCACTTAACTAGTTTAGGGTTTTGAGAAGAGAGGGGAGAGTTTGCATCAAACTTAAGTTGCATGATTGAATTCTAAATGAAGTGTCATGGTTGAATTCAAACCAAAGTTGAATTTGAATTTCAAATTCAAACAATAAATAATTACCCTGAATATTGAATTGTGAGGAAATTCATTAAGTAAATTATAAATATTAAACAATATGAGCAATTAAATAAAGTAAAGCTCATTAGAGAAAACTTTGAGCTTTATTGATTATCACACAATTTACATTGTCATTACAATATTCATAAGAGAAAAGAAATAAATAATACAACACATTACAAGAATTGCTCAAATAAGAAAAAGAAGATTACAAATAATGACCTATCCTAAATTACAAGTCTAGTTTCATAAGATGCTTGAATCTGATTATCTTCATCCTCACTTGATTATACTCTTGATTCCCTGCACACAACAAAGCAAGACAAGAATTATGCCAAGAGGCATTGCCACTTGGCAGGTTAGAAGAATAATGGAAAGGAGAGGATATGGTTCAGCTCTGCCGAGCTGATCCTCTCACATCCAAGTGCAAAGCATCAGGCACACACACACACACAGGCAGCTTACAGTGCATGTGTGCATGCTAAACAGCACACCAGCACTGTGAGGAGTCACCAAGTGAAATCACCATCGTCGACGACCAGAGAGAGCAAGGGAGAGGCATATATAACCTTTTTTGAGCCAAACCCTAGCTCATTCATCGACAGGCAACTTGGTAAGTCATCAGAGAGCAAGAACACTTAGAACAGGAAGAACACATAGCCAGAACCCTCATCCAGGAACAGCTCAAGCAAAGAACTGTTTCCTGTTGAGAAGCAAACCATGGAGTAGATCAAGCACAAGTCACAAGGAGGAGCAGGGCAAGTCAAACCAACCGCCAGAAGCAAAACCTCTACACCAACACACTATTTCTAGGAGCTGGAGTGAGGTATTCACATCAACATGAACAAACCAGATGGTTTTGTTCATAAATTGCACAGGCATGATCTCAAGCACACCACAAGGGTAGAAACCCTATATGTGAGTCATCATATGGCTACTGGCCAAATTGGTGCAAGTGAACAAGAGGGAAACAAATAGGAAAGCACCCTGGGAACATTGGCTATGCCAAACCAAAGGACATAATCAAAGAAATCCACAAGGAATTAATTCCTATTTAGCTACCAGATTCACCTAGCAACACACAGCTAGCAAAGCCATCGAATCATGGACAGATATCTGTCCAAGATGATTTCAACATCAAATAACCTGGCAGCCTATAAAGGACTACCAAGATTAGTGCGAAGCATCCATGAGGTAGGAGCAACCATTTCTAAGCTGACAGAGCGCTTAGGGTCACAAATGTGACTACCTATCCACATAGGAAATTCACCAAAGCATCACATCATTATCCAAGAGGATTCAAGGTATGAGCTAGGGTACCCAACCAGTGGTTGGCATCCCTCTAGCTACATCAAATTCATCTATATGATCATTACTGATAAACAGTTCACATCATTTATCCATCTAGTAAAGCAAGGAATTACAGATAAATGAAACAGATAAGTAACCAAAGCACCAACATCTTGCCAGTGACCCAATGGTTCACTGCAAGCATCTGATGATGCTTGAGTAAGCATTTACACACACCAACATAAGTATAAGTGTCACACAGACACCAGGTGAAGCACCGATGAAGGCACAGGCAACAAGCATGTGATGATCATTTGATCATCAGGGCCTGCTAAAGCATGCCAATGCAAGCTGGAATCAATCACTAGTATCCCACATTAATTCTATGAATTAAACAGCCACAGATAAGCAACAATTGAATCACAGACTAAACCATAAACCATTTTTATGATTGTATCCAGAAGCACTCCATCAAGGGATGGAGCTGCCAAGTCAGTAACAATGCTCAATTGAACATGATCATGAAATTATAGCACACAGAAGAGCACTCTGGGGTACTGGCACTTGTAAATTTACAAGAATTGCACACAGCAAACAAGCCAGAACACCATAAATGTATACACTTGAGTAATTGGTGAAGATAGCATCAAGAACAGAGACACTGGCACTTGCATACTACAAGGATCATGCATAATGATCAAGCCAGGGACAAGATTATGCACACACAGGATATCCTAGTAGCAATAATGATCACAGTAGCCAGCCAAAGAAAGCCATGAGCATCACCGGATGTTCATGAACAATCACAGGAGGGCCACAAGAGGAGTATAGCATACAACAAGAATGCATAGAGCAAAGTAGAAGAGCAAAGCAGCCGTAATCCATGGCAAATGCACAAGAAGAAGATACGCATAGCAGCCTAGCACAAAGACTGTGGCTGGCTTGGCGCAAGGCACACGAGAGGCGCGAAGCAACAAAGAAGCACGGCAGTGCTGGCATCTCCATGAGGAGAGGCAGGCGAGTAACTAGAGCATGGCATAGAGGAGGAGGAAGAGAGGGAGAAGATGGAGGCGTACTAACCTGGAGCGGAGCACTACGGCGTCACCATGGCGGTACGGCGGCACAGCCTGGCCACAGCAGCGCCAAGCCATGGCCAAGCCAGGCGGTCGCCGAAGCGTGGAGGCTCCAGCGCAGGCACAGCGAGGCACACGGCCTCGGCATCAGGAGCGTCGGCGGCGACGAACTCGCCACAGCACATCACGGCTGGCGAGCAGAGGCGATGGGGACGCGTTGAGGAAGCGGCGAAGCACAGATCAGCGCGGTGGATCTGAAGCGCCGTCGAACGGCGGATCAGATGCGCCGCATCTCGCCGGCGGCGATGGTCGGAGTCGGCCGGAACAATTCGGCGAAGGGAGCGGCGACGCGCGCGTCGCCAGAGCGAAAGGGGAATTAGGGTTCGAGAGCGAGGGGGGCGACGAAGCGACTGGGTCGGTTGGACCGAGCCCACTGGGCTGGTCCAACCTAACCAGCTCGGCCGCCTGACAGGTGGGCCCGAGGGGTATTTTGGACATTTCCAAAATACCCATTTAAATGAGAATTTCCAAGAATTTTATAAAATAAAATACCGCTCTAAAAAAATAAGTAAAACTATGAAAATTAATCAGCATAAAATTCTCTATCTAAATAAAATATCAAAGAGAATATTTGAAGACAACTAAGAATAAGTCTTAATTTGATGATTTAAATAATGATTTAAATCACACATATTATTTTCAATAATGAAAATAAGTCCATTAATGCATTTGGACTTTAAAAACACCTTGACAACATTTCAAGGTTGTATTTTACTTTAAATCAAGTATCCCCAAATTATTCTTAGTATTAACCTCTTACATGAAATAATAACGACATCGGAAGGGGGGAACAAACCCTAAAAATGGAATCATGCATAATTGCTTCTTTAACCATTGCCCTTATCGGACAATGATGCTATTTTTCAGAAACAGAGGACAAGGGTCAGTCCACACCTTCCAAGTGCAAAACTTTGCAGTGTTCAGGCAAGTTCATCACTTGCTCATGCCATTTGAGTATTTCTATCAAATTACTTGCAAAGTACTATGTTTATCACTATTGCATAAAAACCAAAACCACTATTTTCATAACTATGAATATGACTATGTGGTGGGCAATGGAACCATGGATTGTGTGGATATGGTGGAGGTTCCATTGCACGGGTTTATATCCATCTAGGATTAAACAACAAATGTCGCCAGTGATTCTTGTGCCGTAATACCCGTGTTAACCATAAGATCTGGAGTGGGACGGAGTAGTCAAAAGTGTTTCCACCTCTCGTTCATCAACGGATGCTCATTACCGGGTGCTCATGATCTTGCGAGACTTGATGCAGGGGTGGGAACCCGTAGAAGTCCCAACGGTAATGAGGTCTATGATGGGTTGCATCTGCTGGCGTAGGAATGTATGGTAGAGCCCTGCATTGACGTCGTGGTCGGAGTCCACCCTGAAATATATGGGAATAATGGGGCCGGCGTGGACCCAGGGTCAGAGTATGCAACAAAGGGTGGGTGTTCGAGGTAGCGGAGGAACATGATTGGCTAGACCTTATACCGGGCCTCACACCTAAGGAAGTGTGGACGGAAAGCTGCCGGTTGGCACCAAGGTTAAGATCTCTTATGGGTAAAGCAACACACCTCTCAGAGTGTAAAGAACTGTGACCTGTCACTCCCTGTTCCGGGATAAGGAACTGCGAACGCGGCCGAAAAGGAGCTCCATGAAGTTCTAGTAAACTGGTGAAGGCTGACGGACATAGCTCTTTGAAATAAAAGCAATCTCTTGAAGAAATGTTTATCAAAACTTGCATTGGTATTAGACTTTCTGGTCTAATATCGTAGCTAGTGCATTAAACACCTCTTATCTATAATGAACTTGTTGAGTACGCTCGTACTCATACCACTCTTAAATCCCATGCTTAGATTGTCTGAATCATCTGGAGGAGGACTACAACAACAATGAAGGAGCCGAGATCATCGGCTACGAGGAACCAGACCTCTCAGGAGGTGTTGAAGGCGTAGATTATCTCATAGTCTATGGATCCGGGGAGGCTTCCGGAGGAGATCAAGCCTAGAGATATCCGATAGAACTAGTAACCGAGCAGCCCGAACTCTTAGTATTTAGCTGCTCGAGGAAATAAATGTTTAGCTTAATGAGACACTTATATTGTAAGTTAAGTTGGGTTCGCCAGGAACCCAGGAGTATTCCTCTTAGGACCCAAGAGGAGCTCCAAGATGACATGTGTATGATAGTTGTAATAATAAGTGAATGAGTTATGGACCCTGCTATGTTCTGTTGTACTACTCTGAGGGATGTAATATTTGCGGAATGGTACTTCGTGAATGTTATATCAACGACTGGCATACTACAACATGCAGTGGTATGCAGGGTCACCCACAGGGGGGGCGGATTATCCGGCCCTTACTTAGGCCGGATTATCTGCCCTGGTTTTGCCCAACGGCTCGATTTTCTTGGGGGGTATAAATACCCCCCTTCTTCCTCCTTGGGCTGTTGCTTCTTCTACTCTCTCTCTCCTCCATTGTTGTTCTTGAGAAGCTTGCCCTTTCTCTCTATCCCTCCATGATTCTTGCCCCATTTTGAGGGAAAAGAGAGAGGAGATCTAGATCCACACTTTGACCAAACCAAATCATCTCTTTGTGAGTGAATCTTTGGGATCTAGATCTTGGAGAATTTTGTGTTCTCCTCTTTGTTCTTCCTCTCCTATTCCCCCAATAGCTTTTGTAGCTTTGTTGGAATTTGAGAGAGAAGGACTTGAGCATCTTTGTGGTGTTCTTGCCATTGCATTTGGTGCATCGGTTTGAGTTCTCCACGGTGATTCGTGGTGGTGAAAGCAAGAAGGTTATTACTCTTGGGTTCTTGGAACCCTAGACGGATTCTACGCCTTTGTGGCGATTTGTTGGGAGCCTCCAATTAAGTTGTGGATGTGTGCCCCAATCTTTGTGTAAGGCCCGGTTTCCGCCTCGAAGGAAATCCCTTAGTGGAACCGTGACCTAGGCCTTTGTGGCGAGGGTCACCGGAGATTTAGGTGAGGCGCCTTCGTGGCGTTCGGTGTGTGGTGTGAGTACCGCATCTTGGGGTGAGGCCTTTGTGGCGTTGGTGTGCATCGAGCAACCACACCTCAAGGTGAGCCTCTTGTGACGTTCGGGAGCACTAAGCAACCGCACCTCTCCACCGGAGATTAGCACTCGCAAGAGTGTGAACTCCGGGATAAATCATCGTCTCCCGCGTGCCTCGGTTATCTCTATACCCGAGCTCTTTACTTATGCACTTTACCTTGTGATAGCCATCGTGCTTGAAGTTATATATATCTTGCTATCACATACTTGCTTGTATTGCTTAGCATAAGTTGTTGGTGCACATAGGTGAACCATTGCTTAGAATAAGTTGTTGGTGCACATAGGTGAACAATAGTATATAGGCTTTGGGCTTGACAAAGTAAACGCTAGTTTTATTCCGCATTTGTTAAGCCCATCTCGTAAAAGTTTTAAATCGCCTATTCACCCCCCGCCTCTAGGCGACATCTGTGTCCTTTCATCAACCTTACTGAACAGTAAATAAAAAACCGTAGAAACCAGGAAATAAAAAAAAAACACCACTCCGCCCGTCCCGCCTCGCCATGGCCAATGACAGCACAACTAGAGACTGCGGGCACTCTGAAACCAGCGGCGATGAGGAAGCCCGACCCTTGGCGTAGACCCGTGCCTCCGACTGGCGGCCGCATCAGACCTCCACCTCACGAGGCTAGCCCTACCGTCCGCACCTTGCCACAAGGTTACCGGCATGGGTGCCTTGCTCGGGCAGCCGCGGCGGCGGTAGGGAGATCTAGGGTGTGTTTGGTAGACTGGGGCCAGATATTCTCATCTCAACTGATCTCAACCAACCATCCATTGTTTGTTAGACCGAGTCGGTCCATCTCAGCTTAGCTCACCTCATACGAAAAAGCCCTCTCAGCCAGGCCGGGTTGTGAAGCTCAAATCGAGCTTCACAACTCAGCCTGGGCGAACTCATCCCGCAAAACTCCCCATCTGCGTGCCCCCCGCACCCCCAGACCCCCACTCCCCACCTACCTCACCTCTCATTTTTCTCTCACCGAACACGAGGCAGCGCCTCCTCTCCCGAAACCAACCCCCGAGCCGACTGCCATGGATGATGCCGGCTGCCGTATTCTCCGGAGATCCCCCGCGCAACGGCATCGGACGTCGCGCCCGCCCTCGTCATCACGTTTCCGCCGCCGGCCTATCGCCACGCGCCACCACAAGCCGCCCTCCACGCGCTGCCGTGACGACGGAAAACCCACGCGCCGCCGCGCCACGCGCCGTCGCCGACCACACTCCACCATGCCAGCGTAAACCGCGCCACCGCCAACCTCCGCAGCGCCCGCCACGGCCGACCGCCCACCGTCGCCGCCGGTGTAGTGCTCCCAGGCATCCATGGCGTGGTGGAGATGAGCACCGGACCTGATTGCTTTTTATTTGTCTATTTAGGGGGTTTTGTGTAAAAATCAGGACCTCTCTGAAATTTCTAGTTTTTGGGTCTATCTCAGTCCACAGATGCCTCCAAACAAAGTATCGATTCATCATATCTCAGCACATACGAGGTGCCAAACACATCACAAAATCTCAACCCAACTTGTATGAGGTCATCATATCTCAAGTGGGAGAGTAAATCTGTGTTCACCCGGGCTACCAAACACACCCCTAGTGACCGAGCGGTGGAATCTGAGTGTTGCTGCCGATCGTGAGCTCCAGTGAAAGCCAAGTCGTAGATCCGAGCCGCCCCGTCATGGATTCGTCCACTTCGTTTCTACCATGTTTCGATTTGGTACCCCTACTCCCTTGTATCTCTCTATCTATGTGAGTGTGCGTGCGTGCCTGTGTGTATTATTCTGCTTGTGTGTTGGGCGAACTCTGACCAGGGTTTGGCTGGTCGCCGGTTCCAGATCCCACCTCCTAGGGGCTTCCTCTGGCGAGCAAGTTTGACGCTAGGAACCGTAGGAGTAGAGTGGCGGAGGTTAAAACAACAACAAAATTTTGAACCTGCAACGGATGTGCGTGTTATTATACTAAGCTGACAAGAACGCTAAAGAATGGCTACAACACCACACTCGTCTTTCGGCTTACAACACACTCCGACATCAAGAATGAGAAGCACGTCTAACCCAATCTCTATCCAAAAAATAGAGAAGAGGCGAGGCACCGAGCCTCAAAACCGCGTCACGGCCAACACCAAACACCACCAAAGCACGACCAACCACCAAAGATGCTTAGACTGTAGGATAACGTTGCATAGAAAACAAAAAATTTCCTACCGCGAACACGCAATCCAAGCCAAGATGCAATCTAGAAGATGGTAGCAACGAGGGGGTATCGAGTCTCACCCTTGAAGAGATTCCAAAGCCTACAAGAGGAGGCTCTTGTTGCTGCGGTAGACGATCACTTGCCGCTTGCAAAAGCGCGTAGAAGATCTTGATCACGATCGGTTCCGGCGCCACGAACGGGCAGCACCTCCGTACTCGGTCACACGTTCGGTTGTTGATGAAGACGACGTCCACCTCCCGTTCCAGCGGGCAGCGGAAGTAGTAGCTCCTCTTGAATCCGACAGCACGACGGCGTGGTGTCGGTGGCGGTGGAGAAGTCCGGCGGAGCTTCGCTAAGCTACGCGGGAGATATGGAGGAGAGGGGGACGGCTAGGGTTTGGGAGGGCGTGGACGGCAACTTCAAGGGGGGCGCCCAGGTTGTGGTCTTCGGGTGGGCGGAGCCTCGCTTGGCCCCTCATTATATAGGTGGATCCCGAAGTTTTGGTGACCAAGTCTTCGAATAAGACCCGAACCAAAAACCTTCCATAAGAGGGGGAAACCTAGCCAAGCTAGGACTCCCACCAAAGGTGGGAGTTCCACCTCCCATATAGGGGGTGGCCGGCCCCTAAGGGGGAGTCCACTTGGGACTCCTCCCCACTAGTGTTGGCCGGCCATGGAGGTGGAGTCCCATGTGGACTCCACCTTCCTTGGTGGTTTCTTCCGGACTTTTCTAGAACCTTCTAGAACCTTCCATAGAACCTTCCGTGACATTTTAATTCACATAAAATGACATCCTATATATGAATCTTATTCTCCGGACCATTCCCGGAACTCCTCGAGATGTCCGGGATCTCCTCCGGGACGCCGAACAACAATTCGAACGCCATACCATATTCACGGACCACCATTTCAACATCCAACTTTAAGTGTGTCACCCTACGGTTCGTGAACTATCAGACATGGTTGAGTACTCACTCCGACCAATAACCAATAGCGGGATCCTGGAGATCCATAATGGCTCCCACATATTCAACGATGACTTTAGTGATCGAATGAACCATTCACATACAATACCAATTCCCTTTGTCTCGCGATATTTTACTTGTCCGAGGTTTGATCTTCGGTATCACTCTATACCTTGTTCAACCTCGTCTCCTGACAAGTACTCTTTACTCGTACCGTGGTATGTGGTCTCTTATGAACTCATTCATATGCTTGCAAGACATTAGACGACATTCCACCGAGAGGGCCCAGAGTATATCTATCCGTCATCGGGATGGACAAATCCCACTGTTGATCCATATGCCTCAACTCATACTTTCCGGATACTTAATCCCACCTTTATAGCCACCCATTTACGCAGTGGTGTTTGGTGTAATCAAAGTACCTTTCCGGTATAAGTGATTTACATGATCTCATGGTCATAAGGACTAGGTAACTATGTATCGAAAGCTTATAGCAAATAACTTAATGACGAGATCTTATGCTACGCATAATTGGGTGTGTCCATTATATCATTCATACAATGACATAACCTTGTTATTAATAACATCCAATGTTCATGATTATGAAACTAATCATCCATTAATCAACAAGCTAGTTTAAGAGGCATACTAGGGACTTCTTGTTTGTCTACATATCACACATGTACTAATGTTTCGGTTAATACAATTATAGCATGATATATAAACATTTATTATAAACATGAAGATATAAATAATAACCACTTTATTATTGCCTCTAGGGCATATCTCCTTCAAATTCTCCCACTTGCACTAGAGTCAATAATCTAGATTACATTGTAATATACCTAACACCCATGGCATTCTGGTGTTGGTCATGCTTTGCCCTAGGGAGAACTTTAGTCAACGGATCTGCTACATTCAGATCAGTGTGTACTTTGCAAATCTTTACTTCTCCATCTTCGATGTACTCGCGAATCGAGTGGTAACGCAGCTTGATATGCTTCACCTCTTGTGTGACCTTGGCTCTTGTGCATTGGCGATGGCACCCATGTTATCACAAGAAATGATTAATGGGTCCAATGCACTAGGAACCACACCGAGCTCTACAATGAACCTCTTCATCCATACCGCTTCGATGAAGCCTCTGAAACCGCTATGTACTCGATTCCGTTGAAGACTTCGCCACCGTGCACGCTTCGAGCTTGCCCACCATCGCAGCACCATTCAATATAAACACGTACCTGCATTGTGACTTAGAGTCATCAGGATCAGTGTTCCAACTTGCATCGGTGTAACCGTTTACAACGAGCTCTTGGTCACCTCCATAACAAAGAAACATATCCTTAGTTCTTTTCAAGTACTTCAGGATATTCTTGACCGATGTCCAGTGTTCCATTCTGGATCACTTTGATATCTGCTAGTCAAACTAACAAAGATGTGCTATATCCGGTCTAGTACATAGCATGGCATACATGATAGATCCCATCGCCGAGGCATAGGGGATATTACTCATCCTTTCTCTTTCTTCTGTAGTAGCCGGTCCTTGAGTCTTACTCAATACATTGCCTCGGTAACATAGGTAAGAACCCTTTCTTACTTTCGTCCATTCTAAACTTCTTTAGAATCTTGTCCAGATATGTACTCGTGATAGCCCTATTAGGCGTCTTGATCTATCTCTATAAATCTTGATGCCTAATATATACGATGCTTCACCAAGGTCTTTCATTGAAAAACTATTATTCAAATAACCTTTAACATCGCTTAATAGTTCTATATCATTCCCGATCAATAATATGTCATCTACATATAATATCAGGAATGCTACAGAGCTCCCACTCACTTTCTTGTAAATACAGCCTCTCCATGACACCGTATAAACCCGAAGTATTTGATCACCTTATCAAAGCGTCGGTTCCAACTTCTCGATGCTTGCTTCACCATAGATTGAACGCTGAAGTTTGCATACTTTGTCGCATTTTTAGGATCGACAAAACCTTTGGGTTGTACCATATACAACTCTTCCTCAATGTCTCCATTAAGGAACGCCGTTTTGACATCCATCCGCCAAATCTCATAATCGAAAAATGCAGCTATTGCTAACAAAATCCTCACAGATTTTAGCTTCGCTACAGTGAGAAAGTCTCATCGTAGTCAACTCCTTGAATTTGTCGGAAACCCTTTGCAACAAGTCGAGCTTTATAGACGAATATTACCATCAAGATCTGCTTTTCTCTTGAAGATCCATTTATTCTCGACAGCCTTTCGCTATCGTGTAAGTCTACCAAAGTCCATACTTTGTTATCATACATGGATCCCATTTCGGATTTCATGGCTTCTTGCCATTTGTTGGAATACGGGCTCATCATCGCTTCTTCATACGTCGCAGGTCCTCATCATTGTTATCCACAATCATGACATTTAGACAAGGATCATACCAATCAGAGTGGCACATTCCCTTGTCGATTTGCGAGGTTCAGTAGTTTCCTCGCTCAAGTTTCATGATCATTATCATTAGCTTCCTATGTTGCTGGTGTAGGCGGCATGTACAACTTCCAGATCGCGCTACTCCGATCAACGAGTATAGATTCATCAATCTCATCGAAGTTCTACTTTTCTTCCAAATACTTCTTTAGTGAGAAATTCTTTCTCAAGAAAGGTTCCGTTCTTAGCAACAAAGATTTTGCCTTCGGATCTGTGATAGAAAGTGTACCCTATAGTTTCCTTAGGGTATCCTATGAAGACGCATTTCTCCGCTTTGGGTTCTAGCTTGTCCGGTTGTAACTTCTTTACATAGGCTTCGCAACCCCAAACTTTCAGGAACGACATCTTAGGTTTCTTATTAAACCATAATTCATACGGTGTCGTTTCTACGGATTTTGATGGTGCTCTATTTAAAGTGAATGCGCCTGTCTCTAATGCATAACTCCAAAAAGATAACGGCAAATCAGTAAGAGACATCATACTACGAACCATATCTAAGAGAGTTCGACATTACGACGTTCGGACACACCGTTACGTTGAGGTGTTCCCGGCGGTGTCAATTGTGAAAGTATTCCGCATTTCTTTAAATGCATGCCAAACTCATAACTCAGATATTCACCTCCATGATCAGATCGTAGAAATTTGATCTTCTTGTTACGTTGATTTTCTACTTCAGTTTGAAATTCCTTAAACTTCTCGAAAGTTTCGGATTTATGTTTCATGAAATAGATATACCCATATCTACTCAGATCATCTGTGAAGGTTAGAACATAACGATAACCACCGCGCGATGCTACGCTCATTGGTCCACATACATCGGTATGTATGATTTCCAATAAGTCAGTAGCTCGCTCCATCATACTGTAAAATGGAGTCTTTGTCATTTTTCCCATTAGACATGCTTCGCATCTATCAAGTGACTCAAAGTCAAGTGATTCAAGTAATCCATCAAGATGGAGTTTCTTCATGCGTTTCACTCCAATATGACCAAGACGACAAGGTTACATATAAGTAGAATTATCATTCAATTTAATTCGCTTAGCATCAATGTTATGTATATGCGTATCACTACTATCGAGATCTAACAGAAATAAGCCATTCTTTTGTGGTGCTCAACCATAAAAGATATTATTCATAAAAATAGAACAACCATTGTTCTCAGACTTGAATGAATAACCGTCTTGCATTAAACAAGATCCAGATATAATGTTCATGCTCAACGCAGGTACATAATAGCAATTATTTAGGCTTAAAACTAATCCCGAAGGTAGATGTAGAGGAAGTGTGCCGATCGCGATCACATTGACCTTGGATCCGCTTTCCAACGCGCATCGTCACTTCATCTTTCAGCAGTTGTCGTTTATTCTTTAGTTCCTGTTTCGAGTTACAAATATGAGCAACCGAACCAAGATCAAATACCCAGGTACTAGAACGAGAACCAGGTGAAATGAACATCTATAACATGTATATCAGATATACCTTCTTTCTTCTTCTTGACAAGGCCGCTCTTCAGATCAGCCGATACTTGGAGCAATTACGCTTCAGTTGTCCCTTCTCCTTGCAAGAATAGCACTCAAAGATCGTGCTTAGGGCCGTTCTTAGGTTTCATAGGAGGCGTGGCAGCTTTCTTGCCACCCTTCTTGAATTTTCCCTTAGACTTGCCCTGTTTCTTGAAACTGGTGGTCTTGTTGACCATCAACACTTGGTGCTCTTTGTTGATCTCAATCTCAGCAGCTTTTAGCATGCCAAAGAGTTCAGGTAACTCCTTGTTCATATTCTGCATATTGTAGTTCATCACAAAATTCTTGTAACTTGGTGGCAGTGATTGAAGGACACGATTAATCCCCAGTCTGTTAGGAATCACTATTCCCAAGTCACTGAGTTTCTTCGCATGCCCGGTCATGGCGAGCATGTGCTCACTAACGGAGCTGCCTTCTTCCATCATACAACCAAGAAATGTTTCGATTCTTCATAGCATTCCTCGGCTGCATGTGTCTCTAATATAGCTTTCAGCTCTTTCATCAACTCATGAGGTTCGTGGTGCTCAAAACGTTTTTGAAGATCGGATTCCAGATCGCACAGGATGGCACATCGAACTTGAGAGTACCGAAGTTTTCCGAGTCGCGTAAACAACTTTTACTTCATCGGTTTCGGTTTCGCAGGAGGGTCACCTAGCGGTGCATCAAGCACAAATTGCAGATTTCCGCCGTAGAGGAAGATCCTCACATGACGGAACCGGTCGGTGAAGTTGCTATCGTTGCTCTTAAGTTTCTCTTTCTCTAGGAACTGATTAAAATTGATTGGGGACGCCATCTCTACAACATATATTTGCAATAGTTTAGACTAAGTTTATGACAAATTGAGTTCAAGTTTTAATGCATAATTAAAAACCTAAGTGAACTCCCAATCAAAACAATATCCCTCGCATTGTCTTAGTGATCACACGAACCAAATCCACCGCACCTAAACCCGATCATCACGAGAAAAGGTGTGATTTCAATGGCGAACACTCAAAGTGTTCATCATATCAACCATATGATTCATGCTCTACCTTTCGGTATCACGTGTTCCGAGACCATTTCTGTACATGCTAGGCTCGTCAAGGCCACCTTAGTATCCGCATGTGCAAAACTGTCTTGCACCCGTTGTATGTACTTATTGAATCTATCACACCCGATCATCACGAGATGCTTCGAAACGACAAGACTTGGTAACGGTGCTACTAAGGATGAACACTTTATTATCTTGAGATTTTAGTGAGGGATCATCTTATAATGCTACCGTCGCGATCTAAGCAAAATAAGATGCATAAAAGGATTAACATCACATGCGCTTCATATGTGATATGATATGGCCCTTTTTGTCTTTGCGCCTTTGATCTTCATCTCCAAAGCACGGACATGATCTCCATCATCTTCGGGCATGATCTCCATCATCGTCGGCTTAGCGCCAAGATCAATGGCGCCGCCTTCATGATTGTCCTCCATGTAGCAACTATTACAACTACTTTGAAATACTACTCAACATGAAATTTAAAGACAACCATAAGGCTCCCGCCAAGTTGCCACAATACAATAATGATCATCTCATACATATTCATCATCACATTATGGCCATATCACATCACCAAACCCTGCAAAAACAAGTTAGACGTCTCTAATTTGGTTTGCATATTTTACGTGGTTTAGGTTTTCGAGAAAGATCTAATCTACCTACGAACATGAACCACAACGTTGATACTAATGTTTTCAATAGAAGAGTAAATTGAATCTTCACTATAGTAGGAGAGACAGACACCCGCAAAGCCTCTTATGCAATACAAGTTGCATGTCGAACGAGGAACAAGTCTCATGAACGCGGTCATGTAAAGTTAGTCCGAGCCGCTTCATCCCACTATGCCATAAAGATGCAAAGTACTCAAACTAAAGATAACAAGAGCATCAACGCCCACAAACCATTGTGTTCTACTCGTGCAACCATCTATGCATAGACACGGCTCGATACCATCGTAGGATAACGTTGCATAGAAAACAAAAATTTTCCTACCGCGAACACGCAATCCAAGCCAAGATGCAATCTAGAAGACGGTAGCAACGAGGGGGTATCGAGTCTCACCCTTGAAGAGATTCCAAAGCCTACAAGAGGAGGCTCTTGTTGCTGCGGTAGATGATCACTTGCCGCTTGCAAAAGCGCGTAGAAGATCTTGATCACGATCGGTTCCGGCGCCACGAACGGGCAGCACCTCCGTACTTGGTCACACGTTCGGTTGTTGATGAAGACGACGTCCACCTCCGTTCCAGCGGGCAGCGGAAGTAGTAGCTCCTCTGAATCCGACAAAGATGACGGCGTGGTGTCGGTGGCGGTGGAGAAGTCCGGCGGAGCTTCGCTAAGCTACGCGGGAGATATGGAGGAGAGGGGACGGCTAGGGTTTGGGAGGGGTGGCCGGCCACTTCAAGGGGGCGGCCAGCTTGTGGTCTTGGGGTGGCCGGCCCCCTCCCTTGGCCCTCATTATATAGGTGGATCCCCAAGTGTTGGTGTCCAAGTCTTCGAATAAGACCCGAACCAAAACCTTCCATAAGAGGGGAAACCTAGCCAAGCTAGGACTCCCACCAAAGGTGGGAGTTCCACCTCCCATATGGGGGTGGCCGGCCCCAAGGGGAGTCCACTTGGGACTCCTCCCCCACTAGTGTTGGCCGGCCATGGAGGTGGAGTCCCATGTGGACTCCACCTTCCTTGGTGGTTTCTTCCGGACTTTTCTAGAACCTTCTAGAACCTTCCATAGAACCTTCCGCGACATTTTAATTCACATAAAGTGACATCCTATATATGAATCTTATTCTCCGACCATTCCGAACTCCTCGTGATGTCCGGGATCTCATCCGGACTCCGAACAAATATTCGAACTCCATTCCATATTCAAGTACTACCATTTCAACATCCAACTTTAAGTGTGTCACCCTACGGTTCGTGAACTATGCGGACATGGTTGAGTACTCACTCCGACCAATAACCAATAGCGGGATCTGGAGATCCATAATGGCTCCCACATATTCAACGATGACTTTAGTGATCGAATGAACCATTCACATACAATACCAATTCCCTTTGTCTCGCGATATTTTACTTGTCCGAGGTTTGATCTTCTATCACTCTATACCTTGTTCAACCTCGTCTCCCGACAAGTACTCTTACTCGTACCGTGGTATGTGGTCTCTTATGAACTCATTCATATGCTTGCAAGACATTAGACGACATTCCACCGAGAGGGCCCAGAGTATATCTATCCATCATCGGGATGGACAAATCCCACTGTTGATCCATATGCCTCAACTCATACTTTCCGGATACTTAATCCCACCTTTATAGCCACCCATTTACGCAGTGGTGTTTGGTGTAATCAAAGTACCTTTCTGGTATAAGTGATTTACATGATCTCATGGTCATAAGGACTAGGTAACTATGTATCGAAAGCTTATAGCAAATAAATTAATGACGAGATCTTATGCTACGCTTAATTGGGTGTGTCCATTATATCATTCATACAATGACATAACCTTGTTATTAATAACATCCAATGTTCATGATTATGAAACTAATCATCCATTAATCAACAAGCTAGTTTAAGAGGCATACTAGGTGAAGGAGATATGCCCTAGAGGCAATAATAAAGTGGTTATTATTTATATCTTTATGTTTATGATAAATGTTTATATATCATGCTAGAATTGTATTAACCGAAACATTAGTACATGTGTGATATGTTGACAAACAAGAAGTCCCTAGTATGCCTCTTAAACTAGCTTGTTGATTAATGGATGATTAGTTTCATAATCATGAACATTGGATGTTATTAATAACAAGGTTATGTCATTGTGTGAATGATGTAATGGACACACCCAATTAAGCGTAGCATAAGATCTCGTCATTAAGTTATTTGCTATAAGCTTTCGATACATAGTTACCTAGTCCTTATGACCATGAGATCATGTAAATCACTTATACCGGAAAGGTACTTTGATTACACCAAACACCACTGCGTAAATGGGTGGCTATAAAGGTGGGATTAAGTATCCTAAAGTATGAGTTGAGGCATATGGATCAACAAAGTGATTTGTCCATCCCGATGACGGATAGATATACTCTGGGCCCTCTCGGTGGAATGTCGTCTAATGTCTTGCAAGCATATGAATGAGTTCATAAGAAACCACATACCACGGCATTTAGTAAAGAGTACTTGTCAGAGACGAGGTTGAACAAGGTATAGAGTGATACCGAAGATCAAACCTCGGACAAGTAAAATATCGCGAGACAAAGGGAATTGGTATTGTATGTGAATGGTTCATTCGATCACTAAAGTCATCGTTGAATATGTGGGAGCCATTATGGATCTCCAGATCCCGCTATTGGTTATTGGTCGGAGTGAGTACTCAACCATGTCCGCATAGTTCACGAACCGTAGGGTGACACACTTAAAGTTGGATGTTGAAATGGTAGTACTTGAATATGGACTGGAGTTCGAATATTTGTTCTGAGTCCCTGATGAGATCCCGACATCACGAGGAGTTCCGGAATGGTCCGGAGAATAAGATTCATATATAGGATGTCATTTTATGTGAATTAAAATGTCGCGGAAGGTTCTATGGAAGGTTCTAGAAGGTTCTAGAAAAGTCCGGAAGAAACCACCAAGGAAGGTGGAGTCCACATGGGACTCCACCACCATGGCCGGCCAGCCCTAGGTGGGGAGGAGTCCCAAGTGGACTCCCCCTTAGGGGGCCGGCCACCCCCCACATGGGAGGTGGAAATCCCACCTTTGGGTGGGAGTCCTAGTTGGGCTAGGTTTCACCTCTTATGGAAGGTTTTTGGTTCGGGTCTTATTCGAAGACTTGGACACCAACCCTTGGGGATCCACCTATATAATGAGGGGCCAAGGGAGGGGGCCGGCCACCCCAAGACCACAAGCTGGCCGCCCCCCTTGAGTGGCCGGCCACCCCCACCCAAACCCGAGCCGCCCCCTCTCCTCCATATCTCCCGCGTAGCTTTAGCGAAGCTCCGCCGGACTTCTTCACCGCCACCGACACCACGCCGTCGTGTCGTCGGATTCAAGAGGAGCTACTACTTCCGCTGCCCGCCGGAACGGGAGGTGGACGTCGTCTTCATCAACAACCGAACGTGTGACCGAGCACGGAGGTGTCGCCTTTCGTGGCGCCGGAACCGAGCGTCCACAAGATCTTCGACGCGCTTGTGCACGCGGCAAGTGATCGTCTACCGCAGCAACAAGAGCCTCCTCTTGTAGGCTTTGGAATCTCTTCAAGGGTGAGACTCGATACCCCCCGTTGCTACCGTCTTCTAGATTGCATCTTGGCTTGGATTGCGTGTTCGCGGTAGGAAATTTTTTTTTTGTTTTCTATGCAACGTTGTCCTACACTAGGGACTTCTTGTTTGTCTACATATCACACATGTACTAATGTTTCGGTTAATACAATTATAGCATGATATATAAACATTTATCATAAACATGAAGATATAAATAATAACCACTTTATTATTGCCTCTAGGGCATATCTCCTTCATAGACCAACGTACCACTATTCATGTGCCTAGAAGAATCGGCGGTCTGGCTGGACTTGGTAAGGACATGAACGGGGGAAGTTGATGATGACGTACATTGCACCCCGGAGACTCACACCTCGAGTAGTAGATTGCACAGCACAACCGAACCTCGCGGGAGAAACTAGCGAGGCCACCATCTCCGAATGGTACAGCGAGGACACCTGCCTAGGTAGCGCCTCCAAAGAAAGGAAACAGTGTTGTAGCGCCGCCGCCGCCTGGTCCGACCAAGCAGACCTAGGGTTTCGCCTGGCATCTAGGGGAGGAACGGTCAAGCCCATGAACATGCCTCCAAGGAGGAAGTGGCACCCGCATAGCGTTACCGTGGTCGGCGTTGGAAGCACCGAGCAAAGTTTTCACCCGGGCCAGAGACCTCTCCCCCAGCAAGACGGAGACAAGCGGTGAGGTTGCATGCAAGGACTACCACCGCATAAAGCAACTGAGTCGCCGGTGAAGGAGTAGGTTGCCCAACCACCGCAGTAGCACCCAAGCTCGCTAGATCTGAGACCGAGATGGTCAAGACAAGGGAAACCATAGGTACTGCCACCACCGGAGAAACAACTCCGGCCACCACCACTGGAGGAGAGCACCACGGCAGCCTGCCCAACGGCAAGATCCAGAGCTGAGTAGGCACGATCCGGGTCGACAGGCCCGCCCAGGCCCATCGCGATGGGCGTTGCTGCCCACCACCACGCGTCGCCGACCGCCACCTCGCCAAGAGCCCCGCCGGAGCATCCACGAGCAGCCGCCTGTGCCGCCTCGCCAAGAGCCCTGCCGGAGCAGCCACGAGAAGCCGCACGTGCCGCCACAACCTCCACACCGCCTCTAGATCCACGTTGAACACCATAAACTCTCATGTATGATCTTGTAAAATAGAAAGGTCACACCATGACGAACGACCATGGCACTTTTATTTCGTGCTATACCATCTTCTCGAGGACATTTTTTCCAAGGACATACTCTCTCCGATCCTAAAAAAAATGTCGGACTGTTCTTTTTTGTATAAAAGCCCTTGTCTTTTACTTCTACTCAACCTGCACTCCAGCTTTTCTCTCCCATGCATGTCTCTGGAAAAAGTGTGTAACAACGCGTGATGTGTGTGTGTGTGATGGCAAGCTAGCTCCCACATGCATGTACCTGATAGCGCATCTGCGTATGTGATCTCGCATTTGGTATGAATTGTAAGGCTTTGAATGCAAAATGAATGTGTATTAGGCTCCTGTCACATTTTTCGGATCGGAGGGAACAAAACTTATCATAGTAGAAGATAGAATTGCACTTCAACAATGATCCGTGGTTCCTAGTGTGTTTCGATGTGAGAAGAAGAGCTCCCCTCACCAGCAAGGTAACTTGTAGAGGAAAAACTCGTCCACATATATCACCTTACGGCATGTCCAACGTTGGGCTCTTACCTGAATGCTTGGAAGTTAGATCTCCAATAGAAAACACTATCCTCAGGCGCTAAAGATCGATATCCTTTTGTAGGCGCAAGAAGTGGAGCACCCAACGCATGATTTGGCGGCGATGCTAGCCAAATTCTCGAGATCAATAGGGAATTGACGTAATGGGGGGAAATAATATCCTAGCGCCTCCCTTAAGCGCTCGCGTTCTAGTACATATGCCCTTTGAATCACTCATTCAAAAAATTCAAAGTAGCATGCACATCTCGGGGAGTATGCACACCAAAAGGAAATTCTGTAGTCTAAAACTCAACTTTTTGTTTGTTTCGTTTTTTTTATCGGAGTCTGAAGCTCAACTGAGATGCTGGGCCTGAGAAGCCCTGAAATCTGGGCACGTTACCGGCCAAGCCCATTCCCAACTCCACCAGCACCCGCACACAGCCGCATCTCGTCGACGTTCCCCGGCGGCCGGCTCTCCTGTCCCCGTCCCGGATGGCCTCTACTTCCCCTCCAATGGCGACCAGCAGCGAAGTGGCGTCGCGTCTGATGGAGATCCCCGACCACCTCCTGATGGAGATCTTCCTCCGTCTACCGGCCCCAGAAGACCTCGCCCGCACCTCCGCCGCGTGCATCTCCTTCCGCCGACTCGTCACCGACCAGTCCTTCATCCGCAGCTTCCGCCGCCTCCACGCCCCGCCACTCCTCGGCTTCCTCGACCACGACGGCTTCAACCCAGCTCTCCCGCCCAACCCTCCGCGCCCGCCGCCCGCGCGCTCGCACACGCTGCCGACTTCTCCTTCTCCTTCCTGCCCTCCCACTGCCGATGGGCCATCCGGGACATCCGCGACGGCCGCGTCCTCCTCGTCGACCCCCAAGAAGATGAGTGGGCGCCGGTCTTCAGGGAGGTCGCCGTGTGCGACCCCTTGCACCGGCGGTACGTCCTGCTCCCCCACTACCTCAAGACCTAGCCACCTCGGTGGAGCATTTCCTCCTTCCCCTCGGCGAGGAACTAGAGACAACATTCAGAGTGATCTGTGTGGCACATTTCACCACCAGGGTGGCGGCCTTCGTCTTCTCGTCAAACACCGGACAATGGCAAGCCGCTGCATCCAAGAATTATAGCGATGGCATCGGCGAAAAGTGCTTTTGACTCCCGAGCTCCAGTGCTCTCGCTACTTTTAATAAAAATTAAAAATATTTATTAGTTATCAAAAAATCTGAAAAATAATTCTGTAGATTGTTAGTGATACATCTCACAATCATGAAAAATCTCAACCCAAAATTCTTTTTACTTTGAGCTAGACAAAAATAACAAATCTGACATGTTTTTGTAGATTTGAAAATGACTACTCAGATCTGCACTTTTGTCTTTTTTGTGTAGCTTAAAATATAAAGTATTTGAAATTGATATTTTACACGTTTGTGGGATACATTATTGGCTATATGCAGATATTTTTTCCAGAATTTTTTGAAACTCAAAAATATGATTTTTAATTTATTTTAAAAACAAGATCACTGGTGCCCATGTGTACCAAATCCGCATCGATCGGAGCGAGGCGACCACTATGCATATGGCTGCTTCCATAAGGAGACTCGGGCGCCATTACGCAAATGGCTGCTTCTACTGGGACACCGCCCGATTCGGCAACCTCGATGGAGGAGCGAGAAAAGGTTGCCGTCGTTTCGACACCCGTGAGGATGGAGTTCTCCATGACCGACCTTCCGCCCGGTAACTGGGGAAGGGCGGATCTAGCCATCGTGGGGGCAGGTGATGGCAGGATTGGGATGTTCGGTTTCCATCGCGGAACTGCGTCTGTTCTCTGCTACGCCGTTGCACGAACCAAAGGCAAGAGCCCAAGCCAGTGGCAGACTGAGAAGAGAATCTCGCTAGATCCTAGGTACAATTATCGCATCGAAGATGCAACAGAGAGGTACTTGCTCTTGACAAGGACAGAAGCCTCGTCACGGACTAGATATTTCTCAATTGACATGAAGACATTCAAGCTTCAGAGTGTTTGCGAGAAGCAGCGCATGCGTTTAGTGCCCAAGTCTGAGACACGGATATATACCAACTTCCCACCATCACTGCTGTCTTCAAGGGCAGTATGAAGTGGTAAAATCATTTTTTGTATCCTAGTTAGCTCTTTCCCTCCATATAATCATCACATGACTTGCCTGCAGTCAGTAATTCTTACTTGATTTAGTATAATATGTATTTTCTTGTCCTCGTGGGAAAGCCCAGAAACATAATTTCGTTATATTATTTACTTTCCAATTACCGTGTTAAGAGCATGAGGTTAGTAAGAAAAAAGAGATATTGCATACAAGTAGCTTGTGCATGAGTGTGCTTAGGCTGTCAAGCGGGGCGGGATGCGGGTTTCATATATTTACACTACAGCTGCATTAAATCTCCTCCATTTGCTATAGCTTTTTGTTTGCGGGACGTGGAACAGGTGTTTGCAGACGCCGCGTTGCCACCCTAAGTGTGCTGCTGGAATCACAAAAACCCAGATCGCAGCAACTATTTCCGAGTAGCAGTTTGCATGCTCAAGGTAAAGTAGAAGGAATACAAGCGTAGATCCAGTTTACTTTGCATTGTTTAAACCTCGAGGTAATTCACTCAAATCAAGGACAACTTATTTTGTAAAATTTCATCTGATAGACAACGACATAGAAAAGTTTTTTTAGCCATCTTCACACGTATGATTTTATCTTGCGATGTTGTTTTGAAATAAATCTGCATAACTAGTACGGTCACAAACAAGATTCTCTGTATGACCCAGAGTTTTATAGGACCGATTCTTTTATCTTCTGTTGCCTCTGTCCGGCAATGTATTCCAACCTGTGTTGCAGATTACAGTGATAAACACACTTAAGAAATTGTTTGCAGTCACATGATCAAGTTCAGTTGAGATCAATATTAGCAATTTGGCAATCCTATCCTGCCTCTCCATGTGACACTACCTGACTGCATAAGTGCATAAGCACATGCAGAAATTGGATGGAAAATCTTCTTCGCTCTGAACCTTTGTCTTGTTTGTTCAGGTTTGATATAGTCGAAATCTGATCAGCATTGCAAGTTCAAAGTGCTTGCGATTTCAGTAGTGTGGAGCTCTGGCACCGGGTACCGACTTATCTACAAGATTACAGGATGGCGATCTACAGAGCTTCACTTGGCTAAGGTCATGTCTATGTTGTTCTTCCCAATTAATGTAAGAAGCGGCGATATGAGTGCTCCTTGTCTAAGAACGTGACATTGAATTTGAGAGTTTGTACCAATCAGCAACTGTGTGTAAAGCTAGCTGATGTTTATTTTCCCTGTCACTTTTTTTTTCATAATTGTTATTAGACTTATTGTTGGGGCTCATTGCTTGAGTTGGTCAACTGTGAATAATCCATCTTGTTGTGATGCTTTGAGTAATTCTTCTGCTGCCGTTCTTGTAGTGTCAAAATACGACTGATAGTATCGAGACAAGTGTAATACTGGAGTACTTTTTTTCCGACTTCGTATCCGAACCATGAAATATGGAAACCAACTAACTATGTTTGATCTTCTAACTATGTTCGATCTTGGTGGGAGTGCTTGCAGATGGCAGCTTGATCATCTCTCCTCTGAGCTCTACGATAGCATACAAGACTTTCTTAAAGTACTAAGAGCATGTCTAACAGATCCCTATTTTTCTGCTCCGTAAAACGCGAGTAGAGAGCCTTGTATTCACTTTTCATATTCTGTTTTACGGGGTGGGGATACGGGGTCTGCTAGCTCGGACGAGTTTCCAACCCCTCAAAACAGGGTTTTTGACAAATTGGATATTAGAAACAATACAACATTCACATTGAATAAAAGTTTTAAATCACACAATAATCGTCATAATTATTACAATAATGTTTTTCAGAACTGTCAATAAATGATCTAATGGAAGAATTAAACAAATAATAAATGTTCCGGCAATCAAACAATCAAGATAACTGTTTCACACATACAACAATAGGATATGAATGTAAAAACTCATTGGCCATGCAACTGCCATTGGTGATCAATCAGATCTTGGGTGAGCTGGTGATGAGTCTCGGCATTTTCAATGCTGCGATGCGCTGCAAGAAAAGCTTCAATCCAACCAGGGTTCCGCTGGGGCTGCACTCGGGTGCCAACATTGTCATAGAAACATGGCAAGTTCAACCCTCTCTCATCTTCAATGATTATGTTGTGAAGAATCACACAACATGTCATGATTTCAACAAGAGTTTCCTTGTCCTAAAACCTTGCAGGACCCTGGACAATGGCAAACTTTGCTTGCAAAACACCAAAAGCTCTCTCAATGTCCTTGCGGCATACCTCTTGATTTTTGGTGAAGCAAGCTTCTTTTCTTGTCAAAGCATTGTCATTTTTCTCTTTAATGGACTTGACAAGAGTTGCATAGTTAGGGTAAATACCATATGTGAGATAGTACCCATGGTGTACTCATTGTTCATAACTTTGTAGTTACAAGTTGGAGCTTCACTCTTAACTAGGCTTGCAAATAAAGAGGATCTATTCAAGACGTTGATTTCATTGAGTGTCCCCGGCAGTCCAAAAAAAGCATGCCAAATCCATAAGTCTTGCGAGGGCACAACTTCAAGAACAATGGTAGCATCATGGCTTTTGCCATAATACATTCCATGCCATGCTTTTGGACAATTTTTCCATGTCCAATGCATGCAATCCAAACTACCAAGCATCCCCGGCCACCCCCTCTTTTCATTGATCTCCATGAGTCTCTTCGTATCTTGCTCATCTGGAGTTCGGAGATACGTCTCACCATACAACTTGATCACCATCTTGGCAAACATACGCACGCAATCCGTGGTTGTTTGTACACCAATGCGAAGGTACTCATCGGTATAGTCTGCTGGGTTACCGTATGCAATCACCCTCATGGCGGCTGATATTTTCTGAAATAGGCTAAATCCCATGACATGGGCAGCGTTCCTCCTTTGCTTGAAGTAATCGCAATTTGCCTCACAATTTCTGACGATTCTCTCGAACAAACTCCTTCGCATTCGATACCTTCTACGGAAGAGGCGGGGAGAATAGGTCGGCACCTCGGCAAAATAATCTTGCATCACTGTTCGTGGCCGAGTGTGTTGTTCCGCGGAATGCACATACGCCCCATAGTGGATCCTTTCTCTCGATCCAGCAGCTTGGCGCGGTCCTCCATTTCCTTCATGCCGAACAAGAGCAGCATCATCTTCGTGTCGTCATCGTTCAGCAGTTCGTCGAGGTCCGAATCGTTGGAATCCGACGAGGACCAATCGGTCGACGAATCCACCAAATCTTCCATATGCACATCCTCCGAAGTCATCTACCACCGTGAAGCATAAATCAACCTCCAAACACGTCGATTGTACCGATGAAAACGAAGAGGAACGCGGCGGAGTACTCACCGTGGGTTTGACGGCAGAGGAGACAGCAGTGGGGGTGCGGCGGCGCGCGCGGAGGGGCGCGGATCTCCGGCGGGCGTGGACGCAGCGCAGCGCGGCTCGGTGGACGGCGGAGGGGGCCGGATCTGAAGGTTTCTGGCGGCGGCGCGGGGGAAAACGGGGTGCAAAATCTGAAATGTCCACGCGCCCTAGCTGAAATGGGATGGTGGGTTTTCCCTATATTTCCTCTCCCGCCCCGCACAAGTAGGTGAAGGAGATATGCCCTAGAGGCAATAATAAAATGGTTATTATTTATATCTTTATGTTTATGATAAATGTTTATATATCATGCTATAATTGTATTAACCGAAACATTAGTACATGTGTGATATGTAGACAACAAGAAGTCCCTAGTATGCCTCTTAAACTAGCTTGTTGATTAATGGATGATTAGTTTCATAATCATGAACATTGGATGTTATTAATAACAAGGTTATATCATTATATGAATGATGTAATGGACACACCCAATTAAGCGTAGCATAAGATCTCGTCATTAAGTTATTTGCTATAAGCTTTCGATACATAGTTACCTAGTCCTTATGACCATGAGATCATGTAAATCACTTATACCGGAAAGGTACTTTGATTACATCAAATGCCACTACGTAAATGGGTGGTTATAAAGGTGGGATTAAGTATCCGGAAAGTATGAGTTGAGGCATATGGATCAACAGTGGGATTTGTCCATCCCGATGACGGATAGATATACTCTGGGCCCTCTCGGTGGAATGTCGTCTAATGTCTTGCAAGCATATGAATAAGTTCATAAGAGACCACATACCACGGTACGAGTAAAGAGTACTTGTCAGGAGACGAGGTTGAACAAGGTATAGAGTGATACCGATGATCAAACCTCGGACAAGTAAAATATCGCGTGACAAAGGGAATTGGTATCGTATGTGAATGGTTCATTCGATCACTGAAGTCATCGTTGAATATGTGGGAGCCATTATGGATCTCCAGATCCCGCTATTGGTTATTGGTCGGAGTGAGTACTCAACCATGTCCGCATAGTTCACGAACCGTAGGGTGACACACTTAAAGTTGGATGTTGAAATGGTAGATCTTGAATATGGAATGGAGTTCGAATATTTGTTCGGAGTCCCGGATGAGATCCCGGACATCACGAGGAGTTCTGGAATGGTCCGGAGAATAAGATTCATATATAGGAAGTCATATTCCAAATTTGGAAATGATCTGGTGCATTTATGGCAGGTTCTAGAAGGTTCTAGAAAAGTCCGGAAGAAATCACCATGGAAAGTAGAGTACCGGAGGGACTCCACCTTGCATGGCTAGCCAACCCTAAAGGGGAGGAGTCCAAGGTGGACTCCCCTAGGGTGGCCGGCCAACCCCCCTCATGGAAGGGGGGAATCCCACCCCAAGTGGGATTCCCACCTTGGGTAGGTTTCCCTACATATGGGAGTTTTCATTGTTGGGGTCTTATTCTAAGCCTTGGATACCCACACTTGGGGATTTCCACCTATATAATGAGGAGGAGAGGGAGGGGGCTGCTTACTCTTGGCCGCACCACCTAGGGCTGCCCTTGGCCGGCGCCCTAGCCTCCCCCTCTCTCCCCAAACCCTAGCGGTCTCTCTCCTCCACCACATCCCGCACGCTTAAGCGAAGCTCCGCCGGATTTCTCCACCACCACCGACACCATGCCGTCGTGCTGTCGGATTCAAGAGGAGCTACTACTTCCGCTGCCCGCTGGAACGGGGAGGTGGACGTCATCTTCATCAACAACCGAACGTGTGACCGAGTACGGAGGTGCCGCCTGCTCGTGGCGCCGGAAGCGATCGTGATCAAGATCTTCTACGCGCTTTTGCAAGCGGCAAGTGAACGTCTACCGCAGCAACAAGAGCCTCATCTTGTAGGCTTTGGAATCTCTTCAAGGGTGAGACTCGATACCCCCCTCGTTGCTACCGTCTTCTAGATTGCATCTTGGCTTGGATTGCGTGTTCGCGATAGGAAATTTTTTGTTTTCTATGCAACGTTTTCCTACAGTGGTATCAGAGCCGTGTCTATGCATAGATGGTTGCACGAGTAGAACACAATGGTTTTGTGGGCGTTGATGCTCTTGTTATCTTTAGTTTGAGTACTTTGCATCTTTGTGGCATAGTGGGATGAAGCGGCTCGGACTAACTTTACATGACCGCGTTCATGAGACTTGTTCCTCGTTCGACATGCAACTTGTATTGCATAAGAGGCTTTGCGGGTGTCTGTCTCTCCTACTATAGTGAAGATTCAATTTACTGTTCTATTGACAACATTAGTATCACCGTTGTGGTTCATGTTCGTAGGTAGATTAGATCTCTCTCGAAAACCCTAAACCACGTAAAATATGCAAACCAAATTAGAGACGTCTAACTTGTTTTTGCAGGGTTTGGTGATGTGATATGGCCATAATGTGATGATGAATATGTATGAGATGATCATTATTGTATTGTGGCAACCGGCAGGAGCCTTATGGTTGTCTTTATATTTCATGTTGAGAGGTATTTCAAATTAGTTGTAATAGTTGCTACATGAGGTGAACAACCATGAAGACGGCGCCATGGACCTTGACGCTACGCCGACGATGATGGAGATCATGCCCAAAGATGATGGAGATCATGTCCGTGCTTTGGAGATGAAGATCAAAGGCACAAAGACAAAAGGGCCATATCATATCACATATGAACTGCATGTGATGTTAATCCTTTATGCATCTTATTTTGCTTAGATCGCGACGGTAGCATTATAAGATGATCCCTCACATTAATATCAAGATAATAAAGTGTTCTCCTCGTATGCACCGTTGTAACAGTTCGTCGTTTCGAAGCATCTCGTGATGATCGGATGTGATAGATTCAACGATTCACATACAACGGGTGTAAGCCATGTTGCACACGCGGAATACTTGGGTTTGCTTGACGAGCCTAGCATGTACAGACATGGCCTCGGGACAACGGAAACCGAAAGGTTGAACACGAGTCATATGGATGATATGATCAACATGTTGATGTTCACCATTGAAGCTACATCATCTCACGTGATGATCGGTTTTTGGTGTAGTGAATTTGGATCGTGTACCACTTAACAACTATGAGGGATGTTGTATTAAGTGGGAGTTCATTAGTAATTAGATTAAAACATGAACTAATTATCATAAACATAGTCTGAGTAGTATTTTGAATTAATTTTGTAGTATTGGCATCCGTTTTCTACCATGCGCTAGTCTTGTAATTGAGATAGAAATACTGTTAAAATCTGACAAGAAACTTTACGGATTGGTACCGTATTGTTAAAGAATCAAGAATTGATTAAGTCCTATTGCAAACTTTTAGTAAACCTCACATTGTTGATTCAAAGAGCTATGGTTTCAATTAGTACCTAAAGTTATCTTGTCTCCGTGAAACTTGAAGTTCAAATCTGTTTGAAAAGTAAGGAGCTAAAAATTTAGTTTTCAGAAATAATCAAAGTATGAGATATATGTGATATCTAAGACCTTATTGCAAGATGATAGAATAAAGTTTGGTGAGACTACATAAACTCATAAGTTTTATGGGAATGTACGAAGGTTGAAGACGCAAGGCGTCACAATCCTCCAACTATTGGGGCACTAACCATATTCGCATATCCATGAAGTGACCATCCTTAAATATGCACCGTTACTAAGACTCGTCGTTTCGAAGCATCACGTGATGATCGGGTGTAATAGATTCTACGTGTGCATAAAACGGGTGCAAGCTAGATTTGCACATGCAAATACCAAGGTTAAAACTTTACGAGCCTAGCATGTACAGACATGGTCTCGGAAAGTCGTCATGATATGATGGATAAAATTATGAGTGAAATTGTTCATCATATTACAAAGTTACTAATAGTGAAATCTGGAACACTTGTCATATGATGATCAACTTCAAAGTAAGAACCTCAAGGTTATTGGTATTTGACCAACAAACCTAGAAGTTAATGATGTTGAAGTGTTTTTCTGAATAATGAGGAAAGCTAAAAGAGAAACTGCAAAAGATATTTTGGCAAAAAGAAAAGAGAAGACTAGAAAGTCTAGCTCGTGTGTATATAAATGATATACATGTTATGGTTGTATTCCTAGTTAACTCACACTATGAAATTCTTGGGTATTAGTACTATATTGGTTGGTATGAAGTGTCATACAAAACAACGCAATACAAGAATACAATGGCCTAAGTGACTGACAAGGAATATGATAGGAATGCACATCAGGAACAAAAATAAAGTGTTATTGTGTTCGTCATTGGCATTCTATCTAGCCCTTAGAATTTATAATAAAGAGCTTAATAAATTGTTATTTTGCTCGGTCAAATAAAAACAATGAGTTGTTTAAATTATGACATTACTCCATGTACGATGGATAAGTTATTATAAATCTTAATGGTGAAACACACATACATAACATCGACGCTAACATGCCATAAGGCAAATGATTTGAATTTCACTTATTTGTTGAACCGCCATTTAGGTCATGTTAGAAAGGAACGCATAAAGGAACTCCATGCAAATGGATTTTTGGAGTCATTTGATTTTTGAATCATTTGGCGCTTGCAAAATCTTTTTCTAAAGAGAATGATTAAAATACCGTTCATAGGCCAAAAGTTGAACGGCAACTAACTTAGTGAAAAATACATGATGATGTATGTGGTTCACTGGGCATAGTTGAAAAGTGGAGATTCTTCTACTTCATGAAAACTTTCAAACAATGAATTGAGTATATATGTGGATATATTCAATAAGGAAAAGTTTGAAACATTTTGAATGGATTCAAATAAATTTCAGCATGAAGTGGAAATCATCGTAATAGAAAAGTCAAATATCTATGATTGGATCATGGTGGAAATATTTGAATTACGAGTTTTAGCGAACATCTAAGAGAGTTATGAAATTGTTCTACAACTCACGTTTCTTGGAGTATCATAGTGATGATGAAGTATCCGAGAGATGTATCCAAACCTTGTTGGATTAATGATGAGATAAAATATTATGACGCCATTATATTTTTGTGGATTATGCTTTAGTGACTACCGCTTTTACACTTAATAGAGCATCATCATGATCCGTTGAAATGACACCATACGAGTTATGGTATGGGTATGAATCCTAATAGTCTTTTCTTAAAATTTTGGTATGCATAGCATAAGTAAATAAGTTTACAACCAAAATCGGATGAATGTCTTTGTTGGTTATCCCAGAGAATTGATTGGGAATTCTTCCCACTATGTAGACAAAGACAAAAGTGTTTGTCAATGTTTCTTATTTCCAAGAAATTGTTTCTAGTGAAGTATTTGAGTGGGAGGACAATATAATTTGATAAGGTTTATGAACCTGAGCATAATGATCGGTGTAGCGCAGCATCGGAAATTGATTCCTAAGCGACCACGACGATCATGGCTCCCATGACTACAAAATGTTTTAGCCATGGAAATCGAAGTACATATTGAACCTTGTAGGTATGGTTTACTTTGTGATCAAATAAATGATTTGTGGACAAAGGATTGATTATGAATAATGATAAACCAACTACAAACAAAGAAGCTATGATGGGCCCTGACTCCGTTAAAATGGCTGTACGCCATGAAATCCAAGATAGATGAATACTTTTTGAAAGTAAATGGATCTATAAAATGTAGGATAACGTTGCATAGAAAACAAAAATTTTCCTACGGCGAACACGCAATCCAAGCCAAGATGCAATCTAGAAGACGGTAGCAACGAGGGGGTATCGAGTCTCACCCTTGAAGAGATTCCAAAGCCTACAAGATGAGGCTCTTGTTGCTGCGGTAGACGATCACTTGCCGCTTGCAAAAGCGCGTAGAAGATCTTGATCACGATCGGTTCCGGCGCCACGAACGGGCAGCACCTCCGTACTCGGTCACACGTTCGGTTGTTGATGAAGACGACGTCCACCTCCCCGTTCCAGCGGGCAGCGGAAGTAGTATCTCATCTTGAATCCGACAAGACGACGGCGCGTGGTGTCGGTGGCGGTGTAGAAGTCCGGCGGAGCTTCGCTAAGCTATGCGGGCAATATGGAGGAGAGGAGCTTGGCTAGGGTTTGGGAGGGGTGGCCGGCCACTCTATGGGGGGCGGCCAACTTGTGGTCTTGGGGTGGCCGGCCCCCTCCCTTGGCCCCTCATTATATAGGTGGATCCCAAGTGTTGGTGTCCAAGTCTTCGAATAAGACCCGAAACCAAAACCTTCCATAGGACCTTCCGCGACATTTTATTTCACATAAAATGACATCCTATATATGAATCTTATTCTCCGGACCATTCCGGAACTCCTCGTGATGTCCGGGATCTCATCCGGGACTCCGAACAAATATTCGAACTCCATTCCATAATTCAAGTGCTACCATTTCAACATCCAACTTTAAGTGTGTCACCCTACGGTTCGAGAACTATGCGGACATGGTTGAGTACTCACTCCGACCAATAACCAATAGCGGGATCTGGAGATCCATAATGGCTCCCACATATTCAACGATGACTTTAGTGATCGAATGAACCATACACATATATTACCAATTCCCTTTGTCTCGCGATATTTTACTTGTCCGAGGTTTGATCTTCGGTATCACTCTATACCTTGTTCAACCTCGTCTCCTGACAAGTACTCTTTACTCGTACCGTGGTATGTGGTCTCTTATGAACTCATTCATATGCTTGCAAGACATTAGACGACATTCCACCGAGAGGGCCCAGAGTATATCTATCCGTCATCGGGATGGACAAATCCCACTGTTGATCCATATGCCTCAACTCATACTTTCCGGATACTTAATCCCACCTTTATAGCCACCCATTTACGCAGTGGTGTTTGGTGTAATCAAAGTACCTTTCCGGTATAAGTGATTTACATGATCTCATGGTCATAAGGACTAGGTAACTATGTATCGAAAGCTTATAGCAAATAACTTAATGACGAGATCTTATGCTACGCTTAATTGGGTGTGTCCATTATATCATTCACACAATGACATAACCTTGTTATTAATAACATCCAATGTTCATGATTATGAAACTAATCATCTATTAATCAACAAGCTAGTTTAAGAGGCATACTAGGGACTTCTTGTTTGTCTACATATCACACATGTACTAATGTTTCGGTTAATACAATTCTAGCATGATATATAAACATTTATCATAAACATAAAGATATAAATAATAACCACTTTATTATTGCCTCTAGGGCATATCTCCTTCACTCTCCCACTTGCACTAGAGTCAATAATCTAGATTACATTGTAATATACCTAACACCCATGGCATTCTGGTGTTGGTCATGCTTTGCCCTAGGGAGAGCTTTAGTCAACGGATCTGCTACATTCAGATCAGTGTGTACTTTGCAAATCTTTACTTCTCCATCTTTGATGTACTCGCGAATCGAGTGGTAACGCAGCTTGATATGCTTCAGCCTCTTGTGTGACCTTGGCTCTTGTGCATTGGCGATGGCACCCATGTTATCACAAGAAATGATTAATGGGTCCAATGCACTAGGAACCACACCGAGCTCTACAATGAACCTCTTCATCCATACCGCTTCGATGAAGCCTCCGAAGCCGCTATGTACTCGATTCTGTTGAAGACTTCGCCACCGTGCACCGCTTCGAGCTTGCCCAGCCATCGCAAAGCACCATTCAATATAAACACGTACCTGCATTGTGACTTAGAGTCATCAGGATCGTTGTTCCAACTTGCATCGGTGTAACCGTTTACAACGAGCTCTTGGTCACCTCCATAACAAAGAAACATATCCTTAGTTCTTTTCAAGTACTTCAGATATTCTTGACCGCTGTCCGTTGTTCCATTCCCGGATCACTTTGATATCTGCTAGTCAAACTAACAAAGATGTGCTATATCCGGTCTAGTACATAGCATGGCATACATGATAGATCCTATCGCCGAGGCATAGGGGATGTTACACATCCTTTCTCTTTCTTCTCGCCGTAGCCGGTCCTTGAGTTTTACTCAATACCTTGCCTGGTAACATAGGTAAGAACCCTTTCTTACTTTCGTCCATTCTAAACTTCTTTAGAATCTTGTCCAGATATGTACTGTGATAGCCCTATTAGGCGTCTTGATCTATCTCTATAAATCTTGATGCCTAATATATACGATGCTTCACCAAGGTCTTTCATTGAAAAACTATTATTCAAATAACCCTTAACACCGCTTAATAGTTCTATATCATTCCCGATCAATAATATGTCATCTACATATAATATCGTGAATGCTACTGTAGCTCCCACTCACTTTCTTGTAAATACAGGCCTCTCCATGACACTGTATAAACCCGAAGTCTTTGATCACCTTATCAAAGCGTCGGTTCCAACTTCTTGATGCTTGCTTCAGTCCATAGATTGAACGCTGAAGTTTGCATACTTTGTCAGCATTTTTAGGATCGACAAAACCTTTGGGTTGTACCATATACAACTCTTCCTCAATATCTCCATTAAGGAACGCCGTTTTGACATCCATCTCGCCAAATCTCATAATCGAAAAATGCAGCTATTGCTAACAAAATCCTCACAGATTTTAGCTTCGCTACAGGTGAGAAAGTCTCATCGTAGTCAACTCCTTGAATTTGTCGGAAACCCTTTGCGACAAGTCGAGCTTTATAGACAAGAATATTACCATCAAAGATCTGTTTTTCTCTTGAAAATCCATTTATTCTCGACAGCCTTTCGCTTATCGTGTAAGTCTACCAAAGTCCATACTTTGTTATCATACATGGATCCCATTTCGGATTTCATGGCTTCTTGCCATTTGTTGGAATCTGGGCTCATCATCGCTTCTTCATACGTCGTGGTCCTCATCATTGTTATCTACAATCATGACATTTAGACAAGGATCATACCAATCAGGAGTGGCACGTTCCCTTTGTCGACCGCGAGGTTCAATAGTTTCCTCGTTCGAAGTTTCATGATCATTATCATTAGCTTCCTATGTTGTCCAGTGTAGGCGGTATGTGTACAACTTCCTAGATCGCGCTACTCGATCAACGAGTATAGATTCATCAATCTCATCGAGTTCTACTTTTCTTCCAAATACTTCTTTAGTGAGAAATTCTTTCTCAAGAAAGGTTCCGTTCTTAGCAACAAAGATTTTGCCTTCGGATCTGTGATAGAAAGTGTACCCTATAGTTTCCTTAGGGTATCCTATGAAGACGCATTTCTCCGCTTTGGGTTCTAGCTTGTCCGGTTGTAACTTCTTTACATAGGCTTCGCAACCCCAAACTTTCAGAACGACATCTTAGGTTTCTTATTAAACCATAATTCATACGGTGTCGTTTCTACGGATTTTGATGGTGCTCTATTTAAAGTGAATGCGCCTGTCTCTAATGCATAACTCCAAAAAGATAACGGCAAATCAAGAAGAGACATCATACTACGAACCATATCTAAGAGAGTTCGATTACGACGTTCGGACACACCGTTACGTTGAGGTGTTCCCGCGGTGTCAATTGTGAAAGTATTCCGCATTTCTTTAAATGCATGCCAAACTCATAACTCAGATATTCACCTCCATGATCAGATCGTAGAAATTTGATCTTCTTGTTACGTTGATTTTCTACTTCGCTTTGAAATTCCTTAAACTTCTCGAAAGTTTCGGATTTATGTTTCATGAAATAGATATACCCATATCTACTCAGATCATCCGTGAAGGTTAGAACATAACGATAACCACCGCGCGATGCTACGCTCATTGGTCCACATACATCGGTATGTATGATTTCCAATAAGTCAAGAGGCTCGCTCCATCATACTGTAAAATGGAGTCTTTGTCATTTTTCCCATTAGACATGCTTCGCATCTATCAAGTGACTCAAAGTCAAGTGATTCAAGTAATCCATCAAGATGGAGTTTCTTCATGCGTTTCACTCCAATATGACCAAGACGATAAAGTGCCACATATAAGTAGAATTATCATTCAATTTAATTCGCTTAGCATCAATGTTATGTATATGCGTATCACTACTATCGAGATCTAATAAATAAGCCATTCTTTTGTGGTGCTCAACCATAAAAGATATTATTCATAAAAATAGAACAACCATTGTTCTCAGACTTGAATGAATAACCGTCTTGCATTAAACAAGATCCAGATATAATGTTCATGCTCAACGCAGGTACATAATAGCAATTATTTAGGCTTAAAACTAATCCCGAAGGTAGATGTAGAGGAAGTGTGCCGACTGCGATCACATTGACCTTGGATCCGCTTTCCAACGCGCATCGTCACTTCATCTTTCAGCCAGCTTGTCGTTTATTCTTTAGTTCCTGCTTCGAGTTACAAATATGAGCAACCGAACCAAGATCAAATACCTGTGTACTAGAACGAGAACCAGTTGAAATGAACATCTATAACATGTATATCAGATATACCTTCTTTCTTCTTCTTGACAAGGCCGCTCTTTCGATCAGCCAGATACTTGGAGCAATTACGCCCAGTTGTCCCTTCTCCTTGCAAGAATAGCACTCAAGATCGGGCTTAGGGCCGTTCTTAGGTTTCATAGGAGGCGTGGCAGCTTTCTTGCCACCCTTCTTGAATTTTCCCTTAGACTTGCCCTGTTTCTTGAAACTCGGTGGTCTTGTTGACCATCAACACTTGGTGCTCTTTGTTGATCTCAATCTCAGCAGCTTTTAGCATGCCAAAGAGTTCAGGTAACTCCTTGTTCATATTCTGCATATTGTAGTTCATCACAAAATTCTTGTAACTTGGTGGCAGTGATTGAAGGACACGATTAATCCCTACCTGTTAGGAATCACTATTCCCAAGTCATCGAGTTTCTTCGCATGCCCGGTCATGGCGAGCATGTGCTCACTAACGGAGCTGCCTTCTTCCATCATACAAATCGAAGAAATGTTTCGATGCTTCATAGCATTCCATCGCCGCATGAGTCTCGAATATAGCTTTCAGCTCATTCATCAACTCATGAGGATCATGGTGCTCAAAACGTTTTTGAAGATCGGATTCCGCATCGCACAGGATGGCACACCGAACTTGAGAGTACCGAGTTTTCCGAGTCGCGTAAACAGCTTTTACTTCATCGGATTCATCTTCTCAGGAGGGTCACCTAGCGGTGCATCAAGCACAAATTGCAGATTTCCGCAGAGAGGAAGATCCTCACATGACGGAACCAATCGGTGAAGTTGCTACCGTTGCTCTTAAGTTTCTCTTTCTCTAGAACCGATTAAAATTGATTGGGGACGCCATCTCTACAACATATATTTGCAATAGTTTAGACTAAGTTTATGACAAATTGAGTTCAAATTTTAATTCAACATAATTAAAAACCTAAGTGAACTCCCACTCAAAACAATATCCCTCGCATTGTCTTAGTGATCACACGAACCAAATCCACCGCACCTAAACCCGATCATCACGAGAAAAGGTGTGATTTCAATGGCGAACACTCAAAGTGTTCATCATATCAACCATATGATTCATGCTCTACCTTTCGGTATCACGTGTTCCGAGACCATGTCTGTACATGCTAGGCTCATCAAGGCCACCTTAGTATCCGCATGTGCAAAACTGTCTTGCACCCGTTATATGTACTTATTGAATCTATCACACCCGATCATCACGAGGTGCTTCGAAACGACAAGACTTGGCAACGGTGCTACTAAGGATGAACACTTTATTATCTTGAGATTTTAGTGAGGGATCATCTTATAATGCTACCGTCGCGATCTAAGCAAAATAAGATGCATAAAAAGGATTAACATCACATGCGCTTCATATGTGATATGATATGGCCCTTTTGTTCTTGCGCCTTTGATCTTCATCTCCAAAGCACGGATATGATCTCCATCATCTTCGGGCATGATCTCCATCATCGTCGGCGAAGGCCAAGGTCAATGGCGCCGTCCTTCATGATTGTCCTCCATGTAGCAACTATTACAACTACTTTGAAATACTACTCAACATGAAATTTAAAGACAACCATAAGGCTCCTGCCGGTTGCCACAATACAATAATGATCATCTCATACATATTCATCATCACATTATGGCCATATCACATCACCAAACCCTGCAAAAACAAGTTAGACGTCTCTAATTTGGTTTGCATATTTTACGTGGTTTAGGGTTTTCGAGAGAGATCTAATCTACCTACGAACATGAACCACAACGTTGATACTAATGTTTTCAATAGAAGAGTAAATTGAATCTTTACTATAGTAGGAGAGACAGACACCCGCAAAGCCTCTTATGCAATACAAGTTGCATGTCGAACGAGGAACAAGTCTCATGAACGCGGTCATGTAAAGTTAGTCCGAGCCGCTTCATCCCACTATGCCATAAAGATGCAAAGTACTCAAACTAAAGATAACAAGAGCATCAACGCCCACAAACCATTGTGTTCTACTCGTGCAACCATCTATGCATAGACACGGCTCTGATACCACTGTAGGATAACGTTGCATAGAAAACAAAAATTTTCCTACGGCGAACACGCAATCCAAGCCAAGATGCAATCTAGAAGACGGTAGCAACGAGGGGGTATCGAGTCTCACCCTTGAAGAGATTCCAAAGCCTACAAGATGAGGCTCTTGTTGCTGCGGTAGACGATCACTTGCCGCTTGCAAAAGCGCGTAGAAGATCTTGATCACGATCGGTTCCGGCGCCACGAACGGGCAGCACTCTCCGTACTCGGTCACACGTTCGGTTGTTGATGAAGACGACGTCCACCTCCCTGCCTGCCGGCAGCGGAAGTAGTAGCTCCTCTTGAATCCGACAAAGACGACGGCGTGGTGTCGGTGGTGGTGTAGAAGTCCGGCGGAGCTTCGCTAAGCTATGCGGGCAATATGGAGGAGAGGAGCTTGGCTAGGGTTTGGGAGGGGTGGCCGGCCACTCTATGGGGGGCGGCCAACTTGTGTTCTTGGGGTGGCCGGCCCCCTCCCTTGGCCCCTCATTATATAGGTGGATCCCAAGTGTTGGTGTCCAAGTCTTCGAATAAGACCCGAAACCAAAACCTTCCATAGGACCTTCCGCGACATTTTATTTCACATAAAATGACATCCTATATATGAATCTTATTCTCCGGACCATTCCGGAACTCCTCGTGATGTCCGGGATCTCATCCGGACTCCGAACAAATATTCGAACTCCATTCCATAATTCAAGTGCTACCATTTCAACATCCAACTTTAAGTGTGTCACCCTACGGTTCGAGAACTATGCGGACATGGTTGAGTACTCACTCCGACCAATAACCAATAGCGGGATCTGGAGATCTATAATGGCTCCCACATATTCAACGATGACTTTAGTGATCGAATGAACCATACACATATATTACCAATTCCCTTTGTCTCGCGATATTTTACTTGTCCGAGGTTTGATCTTCGGTATCACTCTATACCTTGTTCAACCTCGTCTCCTGACAAGTACTCTTTACTCGTACCGTGGTATGTGGTCTCTTATGAACTCATTCATATGCTTGCAAGACATTAGACGACATTCCACCGAGAGGGCCCAGAGTATATCTATCCGTCATCGGGATGGACAAATCCCACTGTTGATCCATATGCCTCAACTCATACTTTCCGGATACTTAATCCCACCTTTATAGCCACCCATTTACGCAGTGGTGTTTGGTGTAATCAAAGTACCTTTCCGGTATAAGTGATTTACATGATCTCATGGTCATAAGGACTAGGTAACTATGTATCGAAAGCTTATAGCAAATAACTTAATGACGAGATCTTATGCTACGCTTAATTGGGTGTGTCCATTATATCATTCACACAATGACATAACCTTGTTATTAATAACATCCAATGTTCATGATTATGAAACTAATCATCTATTAATCAACAAGCTAGTTTAAGAGGCATACTAGGGACTTCTTGTTTGTCTACATATCACACATGTACTAATGTTTCGGTTAATACAATTCTAGCATGATATATAAACATTTATCATAAACATAAAGATATAAATAATAACCACTTTATTATTGCCTCTAGGGCATATCTCCTTCATAAAATTGATGGACTTGGATGAAATATCATTGAAGAAGCTTGACTTGTCGAAAAGTTGTTTACGACAAAGTTCAAATAGTTGACTACAACAAGATTAGATCTTCCGTAGCAATGCTTATAGTCTATGTGGATTATTCTAGTAATCACTACATATTTCTTTTATGAGATATGTTAGTAGGATGGCAAAATACATTACTTATCAGAAGTGTGTATTAAAGATGTATACAAGATACAACCAAGAGTTTTGCTGGTCCGTGGAATACTAGATAAGTATACGAACTTCAATTGGATGAAGTAAGTATCACGGAGTTAGAATCTTCACCAGATGAAATAGTCAAAGAGTTTTTTGATTTCATCAGAGACGATGAAGAGGCTTGCATTTGCAAGAAATTAAGTGGGAGCGCTAAGACATATTTATAATACTTTATGTAGGTGACATATAGTTGGTTATAAATGATGTAATTATATACTTGATTAAAAGGTTTCATTGAGAAATTAATTTCAATGAAAGGATATGGACTGAAACATATCTAGTGTCAAGATCTATGAAGATAGATTGAAACACATAATAAGTTTAAGTCAAAGTACATAGAATGGATATTGAAGTAGTTCAATATAGAAATATTAAGAAAATGTTCTTGTCATGTGAAGGATTAACAAGACTTGAGTGTGTCTGACACTCGATGAGTAAAAACACATGAGTGATTTTAGATCACGAATAATATGTACACAATCAGATATCATGTGCTATAAAGTGTTATGAGCATATACCAGAATGATTCATATGATGATCATTGGACAACAGTAAGAATATCCTTGAGTACTTTAGAAGAACTAAGGATATATATATATATATATTTTTTTGTATGAAGAAATGACAAACAAATCGCTGTAAGGTGTTACATCGATATTGGTTTTGTCACATATAAAATATAATTTCAATCTCAAATTAGACTAGGTATTGTTTAAAAGGTAGCACAATGAGCTAGAAGTTGTCTATGCTAGATTTAGAAGAGTTCTAAATATTGTGACGGATTATACAAAAGAAGGCCGAGTATGTCAGTGTTTTGACAAAGAGAAAGGATGTTCTGTCAAGAGGTTCGTTGAGAACTTGGTGTAGTTCGACAGAGTCGAACTTTGAAGCTATATTGTGTGTGACAATGTTAGTGACATATTTCAGCATCAAGGAATTAAGGTTCCACCAGAAGACCAAACATATTAAATGCCGACTCATTTGGAAATGAGTGACGCATTGAGACGCAAATGAATTACAAAATACATACGGTTCTGAGCATGTCAGATCCGTTGACTAAAACCTCTCCCGTGAGCAAAACATGATAAAGCACCTAAGGCCAAGGTGTTATATCTTTACAAATGTAAACTAGATTATTGACTCTAGTGCAAGTGGGAGATCAAGGAGATATGCCCTAGAGGCAATAATAAAATGGTTATTATTTATATCTTTATGTTTATGATAAATGTTTATATATCATGCTATAATTGTATTAACCGAAACATTAGTACATGTGTGATATGTAGACAACAAGAAGTCCCTAGTATGCCTCTTAAACTAGCTTGTTGATTAATGGATGATTAGTTTCATAATCATGAACATTGGATGTTATTAATAACAAGGTTATATCATTATATGAATGATGTAATGGACACACCCAATTAAGCGTAGCATAAGATCTCGTCATTAAGTTATTTGCTATAAGCTTTCGATACATAGTTACCTAGTCCTTATGACCATGAGATCATGTAAATCACTTATACCGGAAAGGTACTTTGATTACATCAAATGCCACTGCGTAAATGGGTGGTTATAAAGGTGGGATTAAGTATCCGGAAAGTATGAGTTGAAGCATATGGATCAACAAAGTGGGATTTGTCCATCCCGATGACGGATAGATATACTCGGGCCCTCTCGGTGGAATGTCGTCTAATGTCTTGCAAGCATATGAATAAGTTCATAAGAGACCACATACCACGGCATTGAGTAAAGAGTACTTGTCAGAGACGAGGTTGAACAAGGTATAGAGTGATACCGATGATCAAACCTCGGACAAGTAAAATATCGCGTGACAAAGGGAATTGGTATCGTATGTGAATGGTTCATTCGATCACTGAAGTCATCGTTGAATATGTGGGAGCCATTATGGATCTCCAGATCCCGCTATTGGTTATTGGTCGGAGTGAGTACTCAACCATGTCCGCATAGTTCACGAACCGTAGGGTGACACACTTAAAGTTGGATGTTGAAATGGTAGATCTTGAATATGGAATGGAGTTCGAATATTTGTTCGGAGTCCCGGATGAGATCCCGGACATCACGAGGAGTTCCGGAATGGTCCGGAGAATAAGATTCATATATAGGAAGTCATATTCCAAATTTGGAAATGATCCGGTGCATTTATGGCAGGTTCTAGAAGGTTCTAGAAAAGTCCGTAAGAAATCACCATGGAAAGTAGAGTCCCGGAGGGACTCCACCTTGCATGGCCAGCCAACCCTAAAGGGGAGGAGTCCAAGGTGGACTCCCCTAGGGTGGCCGGCCAACCCCCCTCATGGAAGGGGGGAATCCCACCCCAAGTGGGATTCCCACCTTGGGTAGGTTTCCCTACATATGGGAGTTTTCATTGTTGGGGTCTTATTCGAAGACTTGGATACCAACACTTGGGGATTTCCACCTATATAATGAGGAGGAGAGGGAGGGGGCTGCTTACTCTTGGCCGCACCACCTAGGGCTGCCCTTGGCCGGCGCCCTAGCCTCCCCCTCTCTCCCCAAACCCTAGCGGTCTCTCTCCTCCACCACATCCCGCACGCTTAAGCGAAGCTCCGCCGGATTTCTCCACCACCACCGACACCACGCCATCGTGCTGTCGGATTCAAGAGGAGCTACTACTTCCGCTGCCCGCTGGAACGGGGAGGTGGACGTCGTCTTCATCAACAACCGAACGTGTGACCGAGTACGGAGGTGCTGCCCGTTCGTGGCGCCGGAAGCGATCGTGATCAAGATCTTCTACGCGCTTTTGCAAGCGGCAAGTGAACGTCTCATCGCGAGCAACAAGAGCCTCATCTTGTAGGCTTTGGAATCTCTTCAAGGGTGAGACTCGATACCCCCCTCGTTGCTACCGTCTTCTAGATTGCATCTTGGCTTGGATTGCGTGTTCGCGATAGGAAATTTTTTATTTTCTATGCAACGTTTTCCTACAGTAGGGGGCCAGAAGCCACCCCCTAGCCGAAACTGAAAAAACCCGACGCGGGGGCCTGTTTTACGGGGTCTGCTAGAATGTAGGTTTGCCCTATATTTTGTTGGAGCTGGAGACGATAGGGATCAAAGGTTGATGGAGGCCGAGACGGCTCGCCGTTCTTGCAGATCTACGACACCCACACTTGCGTGACCGCGAGACGGAGAGGGTGACGGAGTCGGTGTCGAAGATCTCCGCAGTCGAAGCTACCGATGTTGCAAATCTATATCACCACCGCTGTCACCATCATTGCTAGAGTGGATTTCGTTCTAAACCTGTGGTGATTGACTATGGGGACGGTGAGACTAGTTTGCGCGCCTAAACACAGATTTCATCCCCTTTGAGTTTTCTCCGTGCACATCTTTTGTCGATTTATGCTCGCTAATGCATGTCCTAATGGAAACCGCCGAACCGAGCGTGCCTACCCGACCAACTTTTAAACCGTTTAATTATAAATTCGGTAAGAGGGAGCAAACCAATAATTCGATTTTGGTCCAACAAATTTATACCTAATAATAAAGGAGCTAAGGTTTCTGCCAAAAAGTTTCGTCAACAACATTTTTTGACCGTCTTACCCTCCCACCAAATCGCATAATACATCAAATTGCCACCATACCGGTTAATTATCACCTTGTGTGTCGAAACGTTTTCTTAGTATGATCGGGTGCTGGGCGTGGGCCGATCGCTCGCGCTAGCATGTTCAGAACCGGACCATTGTCCCCTCTTGGGCCATGATGGACCACGAGCTGTGCTGCCGGCCTAGCTCCAGCTCCGCATCCCACCCATGATAACGTAATCAATCTAATCTAAATCTAAATCTAAAATGATGCCTAAATTAGTACCACCTGGCTTCTTTATGCGGAGTTTTGCCTATTCATATACTCAGGTTTTGTGAATGTCAACAGGTCACCGAGGAAAGCATATGCAGCAGATCTAAGAGCTAATGATCAATGGGAGCGAAATACTTTGATGGCTCAGATGGGGGAATAAAAACAACGAGAAAGGAAGATTATAGAGAACTCCGAAGGAGAAAGGTGTCTTGGAAATTAATGCCGGCTCGCCAGGCTGAAGAAAATGACGGCTGCGGTGTGGCGAAGGGCTCCCGATGGAGTGGAGACGGAGGGAGGAGGGTCTTTGCCGAATCGATGCGGACAACGGAGGGAGGAGGGCCTGGCCGCAACAAAATCCGTTCCACCATGTGCTGCTGGAATCAAGATCGGAGGAGGGGGAGAGGAAAAAGAGATTCAAGGGGATCAAGGCCACTCCTGCACACGCACACGGCCGTGTCGTCGAGCCAATCGACGAGGTGCGGCATGCGGCGTACCTCCTCAACCCCATGATTCCGGTGATGAATTGCCGGTCGCTCTCTAACGGCGACCACTTGGAGCAGCCCTCCACGGTTCTACCATGTTTCCAACCCGCAGATGAGGAGTTTCTCTATATAGACAACTTTGCTTTGACAGCAGAACATGTATTTGATGATTTTTTTCTGAAAAGGAAAATCGTGCGTTGTCCTGTGTTCTTTCAGTTTCTCATGTAACATTTTCATGGATGGTCACAGTGATTTTGTGCATAGGAGTACAATCGATCGTCTGGTGTTATTTCTCCATACTTATGACATAATTGATTTGATGGGCATTAGGATCAGTCTGACTCGGACGAGCTGAGCAAAAGAGTACATATACAACGTCCGTAGACTCTGAGCTTCAATTTTTTTTTATTAAGTTTTAATAAATTCCGAAAATAAGTCCATATATGGGCAATGATGTATCTTGCAAACGTACAAAGTATTAATTTCAAATAATATGTATTCTTGGCTACACAAAAATGATGAAAATGAAGTTCTGAGTTATACATTTTTCAAATCACCAAAACATATTATATTTTGTAATTTTCTTAATCCAATAAATAAGTAAAAATTAGTTTGAGATTTTGCATTGTTGTGAGATGTATCTGTTCAGAATTATTTTTAGATTTTTCGATAACTTGTAATGATTTTTTTTAAAAAAAAAAATTTAAATAACCGGAGCACTGGAGCTAGGGAGTGAAAAGCACTTTCCCCACTGATGCCATGTGTTCGTCTCTATTGCACATTTGATATTGACATTTTCGTTATTTTCATTATTGCATGGTATAAAAAACATGTCATTCTAATTTAAATATATGAGTTGTCTTTTATTTTATTTAATATACCTTAGCAACGCACGGGTTTTGTCCTAGTAATAAAAATGGGCATACGAGCAACCAATCACAGTCTGACACGACCACGAGCTCTCGGGAAGAGCAAGATGAGGCGGCGATTTACACATAAATAACCCTTTTGTCAAACTATAGCACAGACTGACCCTCCGGCGAAACTATTTCACTCATCTAACCCTTTTGTGTGGCGCCCCTCTCATGGGCGCCACACATGCCCATGTGGCGCCCATCCTGCCGGCGCCACACACCCGTCCGACGTGGCCCGTCGACGCTGAGTTGGTGAGCCGATCCGACGTGGCAGCCCGTGTGGCGCCGCTCGCGCCGGCGCCGCCTTTGGCAAGGGCGCCACACATCCACTTATGTGTGGCCGCGCCAGCCCGCCCAGCCCGACCCAGTTTCTTTCTCCTCCCTCTGTTCTTCTTCTCTCACAGGAGGCGGCCGACTCTCTCTCTCCCCCCCCTCTCCCCCCACCAAATCCACCACCAAATCATCAGATCTGTCCGTGGAGATCGTTCCCAACTCGTTCCTTGAGGTAATCCCCTTCGAATCTTTTCCATTCATCCACTAATTTTATAGATGTTGCTAGATTTGGACATGAACCCTAGACATGGAATATTTTTTTTGTGCACTCTATATTGTAGTGTATGTGTTGAAATTCATAGCCTCATGTATGCATGTGTTTGAACCATAGATTTGTTGAAACCTAGATATGAAATTTCACATGTATGTGTTGAAACCCTATGTATGTATGTGTTGAAATGTGTAATATCTACCTAGGAAATGCATTCAAATGTGTTACATATGCGTAGTATTTGTGATGGAATAACTCATATTTGTTAGTGGAATGGGTCATAATATGGTGTTTGATGTAAACATGTAGGATGGCCGGTCCTGGTGGCCGGCGAGGCGGTCGAGGCCGCGGCCCTGGGCGCCCCCGGGGCCGGGGAAGGGGCCGCCGTGGTGGAGCAGCAACGGCCCCACGCTCACCGTCACCTGCACCCTCCTCGTCTTCGCATGACGAACGCTGCTTCGAGTTCCTCCTCCGCATCGACGACGACCCACTCAGCATCAAGCGGCTACCGGACAAGTTCGCCGAGTTCGTCGATGGCGTCGAGCCGGCGCAGCTTGCATCTACGGGAGGCCAGCTGCAACTTCGCCGCTGGCCCGTGGAGGTCCCGTTCGACGGGCAGGCAAGATGTACTCCGCACACGGGGTGGGACAAGTTCGCCCGTGACCTCTCGCTCGAGCCCGGCTGCCAGCTCACCTTCCTCTACGAGGGGGACGGCGAGATGATCGTCAAGGTGTTCGATAGTGCGCCACAAAATTAAGCTATTTCTGTGGCGCACCAAACATGGTGCGCCACAAAATAATATTCTGTGGCGCATTTTTAGTGGTACGCCACAGAACTAAGCTCCGCCTATAAGGATTTTCCTATTAGTGTGTGTATACATTTTCTTTTGCAAAATAGTATATAAATGTATATATTGATGTTATCTGTTAAAATTCAGTTGGCCGAAGTGCAACTTCTATATATACCTATCAGAGAACTAAACCAAGTGATGATCATTGATCACCCTCATTATGGACTGAATTCCAATCGGTCTCCAATTTATATACGCATACCAGATTGCCAGCCCTCGATGACAGTAAGTCGCTGCACCCAGTGGCGGACGCAGAAAAAAATTGGTTGGTGGGCACACTTTTTTTTTTGCGCTAGCCCATGTACAATAAAAATTTGTCAAATGAAAATACAAAATGCCAATGGATACACAACATTGAATTAAGTACATATATTTCAAACCAATAAGCGGCTATTTCAATAAAGAAGGCAATATAGTACTAACTAAAAACACCGAATTTCATCATATATCATGGAAACTAATACTTCCTCCTCTCCGCATTTCATCATATATCATGGAAACTCAAGCTCTGATCGTTATTATGGATTAGAGAAGATTATTTGTTTCAGTCTCCATAACTATTACAACTTTACAAGCAAAAATAAGTTGATAGTGCATTACATCACAAATTGTCCAAAACCAAAAGCCACATGTTCAAAGGACCAAAGTACTAAACAACCAGAATGTGCAGATTGCCATTCAACCGTCTATCTACAATTGTGAACAAAGAAAGGCATGAAACAAACTAACTACATCTATTATACTTTTCTCTCTACAATTCGATTCTGGAGTTGCAGTGTCCAAAAATCAAAACAATCCACCAAAGAACATATAGCAGAGGAGTAGAAACTACTAGAAAGTAGAAATTATTCACGCATATGCCGCCTTGCCGATCGTCTTAATTCATTCCCTGGCCGTCGTTCCGGCCTCACGCAATGGGCGCCTTAGACTGCACCTGCTATTGCTAGACTTTTGCAATGCTGCTCACGCTCTGCGCCTCAACGCGGTGGCCGGCCAAGCGACGAGCGGCCGAGACCCATAGTGCAATAATGCATGAGCCTGCGAGAATTTGAGGGGAGCGGGAGAACGGGAGCAGAGGAGGCAGCAATGAGGATAGCCTAGATGGGCCGAGCCTAGGAGCTGGGGAGCAAGCGACGGGGATCCGGGCAGGCGTAGCAGCCGGAGACGAAGGGGGTAGGGGAAGCCATCAGAGCCAGGTCTTGAATTTTCCAGTCGAGGGAGAGAACAGAGAAACTACAGCTTTGGATTAGGGGTAGTCCAAAAAATTCCAGAATTTGGGGTGGGCCGCGGCCCACCCATCCCACCCGGTGGCGGAGATGGGAGGACCGTGGCGGCATGCGGCCCTCGCGGAGGAAGGCGGCGGCGACGGCGATGGCGACGACCATGGTGGCGCGCGGCGGATCGGAGGAGAGGGGAGAGGGGAGAGAGGAGGGGAGAGGGGAGAGGGGAGAGGTGAACAGGCGTGGGGGAGGGCACGGGCGATGATATAAGTTACCTTAGTTCTGTGGCGCACCCGAACAGGTGCGCCACAGAATTAACTACTTCTGTGGCGCACCGAAGCACGTGCACCACAGAAAGAGTTATTTCTATGGCGCAAAGACGCCATGTGCGCCACGTAAATACCTACACTAATAATTGGTGGTGGCAGGATGTGGGCCCCATATAATTTCGTGGCGCATGGTTCAAGAGGCGCCACAAAATTAAGCTATTTCGTGGCGCACCAAAGATGGTGCGCCACAAAATAACATTTTGTGGCGCATTTTTAGTGGTGCAGAACTAAGCTCCGCCTATAAGGGTTTTCCTACTAGTGTGTGTATACATTTTCTTTTGCAAAATAGTATACAAATGTATATATTGATGTTATCTGTTAAAATTCAGTTGGCCGAAGTGCAACTTCTATATATACCTATCAGAGAACTAAACCAAGTGATGATCATTGATCACCCTCATTATGGACTGAATTCCAATCGGTCTCCAATTTATATACGCATACCAGATTGCCAGCCCTCGACGACAGTAAGTCGCTGCACCATGGAATACATCCTGTCTTGGGAAATGCAGAGGATGTAGGGAATGAAGCAGTACCAACTTAATATAAATACTCTGTCGAAAAAAAAACTTAATATAAATAAAAAAATATAAACCATAGCCCATTCTACATACGTGTAGGTCCTCTGTTCCAAATTAAAACAACCAATCGGTAATTCATCTCGTTGTCGTTAAAGATTTCATATCATAATCTGTTAACTTTTTGCATTGTCCCCTTCTTAGCATACCATTCTTCATTGTCAATATTCATTACAGTTACTAGACGATCTTGTCCACATCATTAGCAACTTCAGTACTAGTATATATTAGTGATACTAATAACAACAATAATAAAAATAATAGTAATTCACATGTGTTTCACACGGTGTAGAGAGTATGGACGGGTAGTATGAAGTTTACAAGACTATTTTAGTAGTCTCGCCAACAGGGCTGGTCCGTGGCGTTATGTCGTCCATTCGGTGCCCCCCGCCAGCCCCCGTGGATTGGGTTCGGCCTAGGGCCACCGGATAATAAGTTGGGCCGCGTTAGCGCTAAAACAAAAACCGAGGGCGGCGGCTGGAAGTATTATTTTACATCGACGCCCCCATTTTCACATTTCTAGGTCTATGGATGGTTGGGTGAGTGGAGATGCTCTTACATGCACCACATCTTGCGCTAAGCGACCATTGGTATAGCCACAATGATTGAAAGCACCCGTCACCTACAGTTTGTACATTTTTACAGCAATTTGTAGTAAATGTGCCTTTTCATTAATTAAGAGATGGAAAACTCACAAACAGTTATTGTGATTGTAACCTCAAAAAAATGATTGAAAGCACCAAGATGATTGAGAGCACCAAGCCAAAAGCTCACCCACGCCGCTGACAACGTTAATGCTTCCCACCAACATTGCTTATCTTAGAAAAGCACTAAGCTCCCAGGGTTGGGCGCGTCCCTGGGAGAGTCGCGCGTCGCTTTCGTGGGTCCACCTCGCGCTGGCGTGTCGGTGCGACTCGGTGTCTGGGGACAGTTCTGTCGTTGGGCATACTGAAGGCGGTTTATCCTTGTACGACGGTGGAATCGGGAGACGGTGGTTGCTTGAGCTGTGGGCCGACATGCCGCGTGCCTTCCATACAGACATCCTCCCTCTTCCCAAATCAATGCCACCACCACCGCCGCCGTCTCCGATTTTGGCCTTCTCCACCACTAATCAGCGTCATCAATCACCAGGTCGGCCCCCTCTCTCTCTCTTCTTTGACGATTACCCACGATTGCCCGCAGCTGCACTTACCTTCTGCCGACGGGTCGCGGCCAACCCTACCCAGGCCCGGTTCACTGGTATAGCGGTCGTCGGCGTCACCTCCTGCAGCTCCTGCGACTGCCAGCACGCCCATCTGTGCAGCCTCTATTCTTGGTCCGCCACTTCGACACCCTGGCCTCGAGTTCCTGTGCCGGCTGGACGGAGCGGGTCGCCCGTAGCCCCATCCAAGGACCTTGGCCCCATCAGGTCCTTGATAGTGCGGCTTCCTTGGCTACTCTTCAGCTACTACCTCGGGCGCCGCTACCTTGCAATGAAGGCGATTGTCGGACATTCTGCAACCGCTGTGATGGTGACCACACATCTTCAACTCTGACCCTGTTAGGTACACCAGTCTCTCACTCACTTCTTTCTGCAATCTGTTGTGCCCAGCAATCACGCCGTGGCCGACTGTGATGGTGGCCATCGGGCTGTGGTAGTGAGCTCAGCCCTCTAATTGGATTTCAAAGTATCGGACAACAGTTTCGTTTGTTCAGTTAGCCCACGGATGAATTCATACCTATTACATTGGTATTCTTTGGTTTTGCTGACCAAATAACCTGGTTTGTTTACATTTTCCCAAGCCTATAACCACTACCACCAAACCGTATGTTCCTTATTCAGTTCAGATTTCATTTGATCTGTGCCTGGTAGGTGCTCAGTTGTTGAAATGCCTTGCCACAGTTCTTGGTTTGGGGGCCAATCGGCAAAAGGATCGACCTCATCGACCTCTAGACAAGCTTGCCAGTCGCCTGATGGCCTTCCGCTGCCGCCTGCTGGCGCCGAACAAGCTTCTGGACGCCTGTCCTGCTACTTATTCCCCAAACTACCACCAAGGCTGTGCACTGTCGTGGAGTCCCCGCACAACAACCACAAGATCTACACACACCAAAATCTTCAAGAATAGCACGCGCCTGAAATTCTGCATTGCTAACTCCTCAGATATTTTACCAGTGACTCGGATGGCATAATAAGCATCAAACATATATAGATATTACTATTAGCCATACTTTGTGGTCTTTGCACCAGAGCTTTCCTTGATATTACAGGTTATTGTGCAACCTTTGCATTTTTTTCACATGGTCATGAGTTCCTAATCTTCACTCATGTTTGGAGCAACAAGCAGCATAGTCCATTTTTGTTGTTGTGTAGATTACCCGCTATTTAATTTAGAATGTGGCTTTGCACACTATTGTGACCAAGTGGTGTCGGTAAACTCCCCTGACCTTATGCTTATGCACACTAGCTAATGAGTACATTGCTGTACAGTTACGGCGCACGACACACCTTTTTTTTTCTGGGCCCTTGATAACTATATCAAACATTTATCAGGCCTCTACTATTTCTTGAGTAATTTACAGATGTTGGCAAGTAGGTATCAACAAGATATATGTCATTGAGATAAATATAATCTATGAAAGATTATCAGGCAAAATTAATTATGCCATAAATCACGAGAAGGGAAAGAATCTTCAATTTGCCATCCTTATGAATACGATGTGTTGGTTATATTGGTTTGATCTATATTATTAGTTCAATTTCTTTAAGTGACCTTGTTATCGTATTACATCTTATGTAGCTTCCACCGACAATGAAAATCTAATATCTATGTCTTATTAGATAGGTGTCATGGAAGGAGTGATCAAACTTACACCCTTCTTCGATTAGGATATGATCAAGTATTTTGAGGTTGCAGAAGGAGCAAACGTAGACGGTCTATCTGTAATGTGGCTGCTGAGGTACGGTGAATTCTAAAATGGTCTCCCGCATTCAAATGATACAACATGCTAATGTATACTATGTTATCGACTCGATATTTTTGCAATGAATCGATAAAGTGTGCAATATGTTTAAACTTCTCACCAATGGTGGACAAGATGGCTGAATCAGATGTAAAACCACCCCAAATAATCTAATCCCAGGATCGGAAGTCAGCGCGGCAAGACGCGCATGGTCCATCTAGTAATAGAACTACATAGATTAATATATACATGTTCATGGCCACGTGCAGCTCATCAAGGACTCCACAACTACAAATTTCAAGTAATACCTTAGCACAGACATAGACAGTAACTGGATAAAGACCATAAAAATCGAAAGTAATACGGGTAGCATTTTTACATTACCAAAAAATTGAAGACTAGAGAGACCGGACCGAACAAACCAAATAGGCTAAACACCTAGACTTACGTGCACCACATTTTCCCCTCCGGCAGGGTGCGAGGAAGAGCTTCAGAACCCCCCGAGCTAGGGTGTGCAATGGCGATCGCGACGAAACTTTTCGTGGATGGAGGCTCGGGTGTTCAGGGTTTTCCCGAGATCGTGAATAAATAGGCGAAGGGGCGATGTCGGTGGAGGCCAGGAGGGCTCACACCACCCATAGGCACGGGCCAGGGCCAGGTCGCACCTAGGGCTGGTTTGGCCGCCCTGCTGCCTTTCTTCGACCCCCCCTCTGGACTCCGTCTTCATTACAGTAAAATATTGACTTCGGCTTTTGTTTCGTCCAATTTCGAGAATATTTCCTGTACAACTTTTCTGAAATACAAAACAACAGAAAGCATGGAACTGGCATTGTGGCATATTGTTAATAGGTTAAGGCCGGAAAATGTATAAAAGTGCAACGAAGCATGAGCAAAACATATATAAATTGGTGTAAAACAAGCATGGAGCATCAAAAATCATAGATATGTTTGAGACGTATCAGTAACAACTCTTGTGTATATCTTGCCGGTGTTGTGGTCTATTTAACATGGACGAGAGCACGAGACAAATTGCATCACTTAAACGTAAACCTTTAATATCTTTACAAAATAATCATGTTTTAATTATGTTTCAGTTTTGTTTCATAATTTTGTGGGACGATTGAGTCAGCACATGGACGAGACAAATTGCATCACTTAAACGTAAACGGAGTCCGCCGCCACGCAAACGTGGCCCAGATCGGCTTTGGGTCAGCCCGGACGCCGCAGCCATCCGTTTAGGGATGAGTCCACGCGCTGGGCCGGGTTTTTGTCCGGTTCGGCTCATCCGGACGCGCGAGCGCGAGATGGGTCGCCGCGTTGGAGATGCCCTAATACTACCCTGATGGGTATATCCTAAAGCCAGGCCCTAAGAAAGAATAATCTTATACATGGCAAAGTATTGTGGCAGGGTTGCATATATTTAAACGGGATACATCTGCAGAGTGGGTAATGGACCATAAATTAATATTTGGGAAAATCATTAGATCCCAAAGAAGTGTTACGGAGAAAGTACATACTAGAAGGGGCGAAGTAGTTCGCGCACGGAAGATGAGCTGATAAACCCATGTGGCTGACGAAAGTGGTGCAATTGCACCACTAATAGGTATATAGACATATTTTTGCGCTTATGTTGCAACACACATCATATATATTTAGTAAAAGAGGTGTTATTTTTTAGTTCTTGTACTGCATTTATTGTTTATTTCCCGTTGCAACGCACATGCATATTTCCTAGGTACTTCTTAAACCCTTTCTTAGAGTATGAGAAGACTGGGGATGAAACGACCAATGGACCCGAATGAGAGGAAGAATACTACGAGAAACCAGATCTATCTGGAGAAATCAGAGTAGACTTTAATATATTGTATGGAGTGGAAGATGAAGAGGCAGAAACCGAGATAGAACCCAAGACGTAGATATCTTAGAATTAATTAGATGAGCCAAGCAGCATATACCCTTTCTAAATAAGTTGTTGAGCTTAAATAGCCTCATGACTAGTTTTGCCATTTTGCTTCTAGCTGGTAGATTTGAATTTTCCATTAGGTGTGAATTCTCATTGGACCAAGGAGGATCTCAAATCTTTTATATTTTCTTATGTGGGTATGAATAAAGAAACTATTTGGGCCCGTAATATTTCTACTGTAACACTCTATTGGTTGTAATATTTGCGGAACGATGTTCCGCAAGTGTTATGCCTATGACTTGCGTACAACAACATGCCATAGTGTGTTGGGTCCATCGCAGGCAAGCAAGTTGATTGAGATAAGGTTCATTCCTTCACATGATGAGATTAGGTGGCGGATGAACTCACCAAAACCTTACCAATACGACAGCTTGAAATATTTGAACATAATGTTTGTAAGTAGCTGTTAATCTCTAACATGATATGATGCTATCTGTTTTATAATTAAATATCCATTGCTTCTTCTCGTCCCTACGGGTAACAACTCTTGTGTATATCTTGCCGATGTTGTGGCCTATTTAACATGGACGAGAGCACGAGACAAAATGCATCACTTAAACGTAAACCTTTAGTATCTTCACAAAATAATCATGTTTTAATTATGTTTCAGTTTTGTTAAATAATTTTGTGGGAGGATTGAGTCAGCACATGGTTGATGTCATTGCTGACATCATTGTTGTACGTAGCGGCAACTGTAAAAAGAGGTTTTGGCCCAATGCCTATTCGTTAATGATATCCAGGTCAATGACTTCGATTCTCGGGCTACACCACGGGTGGCTGCTCTTGAACGAGCTGCTCATGCTCATGTGATAGCTCCTTAAAATCAAAGTCACGGTTGTTCATCATGTCTATGCGAGTGGGCCTGGTGTTGATGAAGGATCTCAAACCCTTCGGTGGGGTTGCAAGTGTATTTGATCGAGTGCGACCTCAAGCTTTTATCGCTTATGGCCGATGTTACAGTGCTTTTTTTTTGTCTAAGGTCGACCATATATAGCTCTTAAGACCAACCTTATTTTCACATTGGAGACACCCTCAAAGAAGAAAAGAAAAACCTTGTGTGTCAGTGTCACCATCGCCTGGGAATAGGGTTTCGCGGCGATGGCGGCGGACGTGCGCAAAACTGGAGCCCGGGGAGACCTACTTGGCTGTAACTGTGTCGGTCCAAAGGAAATCCGACCGGTACACGAACACGAGTACGCACAGCATATTATCTCCCTCGTCAGGCCCTTCTCGTGACAGATCCGTTCTCTTTTCCCCAATCAGATCGGAACCATCCCGCCGCCGACGTACCGCCGGTCGATCGATCGATCTATGGAGGCACCGGCGGAGCAGCAGCCGCCGCGCGGCACCAAGCGCCCGCCCGGAGACGGCGACATCTACAAGGCCTCCGGAGCACGACGTTACGGTGTTGGTTCCGCCTACGACGACGAAGAACGCGGCGGCGGCGGCGGCAGCGGCTCCCGCGACGACACCGGGTTCCTCGACGAGAACGGCACGTTCGTGGAGCGCGCGGCGCGGGGCGCCACGAAGGAGGAGGCCTGGCTGGGCCCCGCCGACGCCGACGCCGCCCCCGCCGCCACGAAGCGCGCCAGGAAGGCCCTGAGGAGGCAGGAGGAGGACGAGCGGCTCGTGGACGACCTCGTCGCCTCCCGCGCCGTGTTCGACATCAGGAAGAGGGTGGTCGGGATCCTCGAGCCCGGCGAGACGGTCCCGCGCGCCCTCAGGCGGCTCAAGGGCCTCGGCGGCGCTGCCGGCACCCGCGGGACTGCTGGCAGCAGGATGGACGAGGCGACCCGGCGCGCGTTCGACGAGCTGACGGACGCGGCCGCGGAGCTGTTCGACCGCGGCGACCTCGACGCCTACTCCCACGACCGCGAGGCGTTCGAGGAGGCGGCCTGGGCCTACGAGTACGGCCGCCGCGCCCGGGCGGCTGCTTCCGCTGCCGCGCAGGAGGTCGAAGAAGGATACCAAGCAGCCGCCACCACTCGTGACTACGTCGACGCCGGAGCGGAAACAGCCGGTGGACAGGCGGTCGATCCCGATCAGCCGGATACGCCGGGCGACGCTTCGGGTACGGCGGCGTCGGAGGCTGGCGAGGGAGCCGGCGTCGGGGGCTGGGACTACGTGTACGATCCGGCATCGGGCTACTACTACAGCAGCATCACGGGGTACTTCTACGATGCCGCGTCTGGGTGCTACTGCTCTGCGTATACCGGCACATGGTTCTCCTACGGCGACGATGGACAATGCTACGGCACCGTCAAAGAGATGGAGTAGAATGAGTTGCTGGAAATTTTTGGATTTGGCCGACCATATGTATGTATTCTGCCATAGCAGGGAGAGATTATGAACATCGGTAGAGGGCGAAGGATCGTAATCTTGGTTATTCAGCGCAGCAACCAATAGTTACAATGTTTCAATGTTAATAATCCTGAGTTGCAGCCGTGAGTAATAGTCTGATGGAGATATTTGTACCTGGCTGACCCCGTGACCGTGTATGTATTTCGCCATTTTAGTAGGCAGAGAGAGATTAAGAAGCTGGAGTGTATGCACGAGAAATTAATACAGTTTTCGGGAATATACTTTTTATCTGACATTTGTGTAAGTATTACGTTTAAATTTGCTTTTTCATGTTTTTCCTTTTTCTTTGGATCTTGTTTCTTCCAGACATGAATGAGAAAACAAAATCAGGAGCAGGTCCACCAAATGACGCTAAATATGCTCTGGGCCGCTCAATTTGGTAACCTTCCCTGGTAGCCCCAGTATTCATTCCAAAATGCAACAAAGGACAGTAAACAAACTAGATTCTCTAGTGTTACAGACGATAGGAATCAGACAATCTGGGGTTCATCATGCATTCGACAGTATTACAAATCATAGGAAGCAAATAAATCCAGTGGTCATTATTCCACATTATTACAAACCATAGTAGAGAAATAAATTCATTCAGTGTTGCATGAATCACTGCATGGAGTACCATGCAGCCATATGCCCATTATGCATTCGTCGGTAGTTTACAAGAGTATCTAGCCCAAGGAAGAAGGCAGTAAAAACCTGAATACTTTGAAGGACTTCATCTCCTTCGTCTCCCGTCCTCAGCAAAAGGGCGCACATCTAACAGTTACCAAACGAATCAGAAACATAGCAGCAATCTGAATGGCTAATAGTTACAGTAACATTTACTGAACGCAATGCAAAATAGAAAACATCAAGGCAATTTGAATACGTACCATCAGCAATCTTTTCGTGATTCGGCCCAGTAGTCGTTACACAATCGCTTGAACTTAGGATTGCAGTTCACGACCGTGAACTTCTCAAGAGATTTCGGCAGTGGTCCAAGCGACTGCATATGCTTACACGAGCTGATATTCAGTATCTTGAGCGATTTGAGGTGCTCCATGCCTGGTAAGGCATCCCACTGCACCTAATAATATATAGCGAATGAAGATGAATGAAAGGCCCAAGATCAGAGCAAGTCCTGTTGGCTCCATCCGCCGAATGTTAGTTGTTGAAGATTCTTTGGACCGCCATTATGCTCGCCCATCATCCAATTCGGAAAGGTCATACCGTGGTAACCCCATATACCTAGTCTTTCAAGATACTTGGATGGGCAAAGACCCTCAAGTACATCATCGTGATCTTCTGGACCGCAGTTCCCACTATTCCATTCAAGCACCACTTCTGTAAGCTTTTCCTTGCCAGCGAGATTGACTTCAAGAGCTTCCTCCTTGCTCTGAACATTCTCAAGACCTCGGATCTGCAGCCTGTCTTGAAGCTTGTTTAGGTGTTTCAGCTGATGCGGCTCATACCCCTGTTCCTTCCTTATTGTGAAGTTTGATAACATTTGGAGACATGTCAGCCTACCAACGCCTGGAAAATCCAGAGCTGATCTGAGAATTACACGGCGCAAGTTGACGAGGTTCGTCATATCACCTGAAAACGCTAGACTATGGCAGCCACGAAACTCTACCACCTGCATGTGGTAAAGTTTGGTAAAATTGCTTGGTACAATTATCCTGAGAAGTGTAACCGTTTCCAAACAAAAACAACGCAGATGTTTCAACCGACCAATCGAATCTGGGATTCTGATCAAACGGTTGCTGAGATCTCTTCCACTAAAACCTAATTTCAGTACCCGCAATTTCCGTAGCCCCCCCAACATATTGAACACACTCTCAAAGACTTTCCACTTGGTTAAATTAACACTTATTGTGGGATAGATGATGAGAGTGCGCAAGTTTTTCAATCCAGATATCTTCTCAATAAGCATCTCGCTATAATAAGCCCGAACAAAAAGATAGCGGACATCTTGAGGACCTTCTTGAGGACCTTCCTCTGTGGAGCCTTTCTCGATCCTGAAGTAATCTCTTCCGGCAACCTCCTCTGCTAAATCACACAGCAAATCATGAATTGTAAAGTAATCAACATAATGTAGACCTCTAATTATGTCATATGATGTTTCTTCCCCTCCTAATTGCAGAAACGAGGCCGAGAACAATTCATCAAAATAATCCTTAGCAACATCTTCCATTTCCTCTTCAGGCTTACTAGTCTTTATAAACCCTTCTGCCACCCACAACTTAACTAACTCATCACGTTTCAATCTGTGTCGTCTTGGGAAAATACTGCAGTAAGAAAAGCATCGCCTGACCTGCTCATCAAGATACTGGTAGCTCCACCACAGAGCTCCCATAGTATCGTTCAAAAGGTCCCGATCTTTCACACTCCTCCAAAACTCAACAGTCTGTGTCTCACGGAGCCGTGAACCCACTGTCCTGGCTGCTAGAGGTGATCTCTTTAGCTTTTTTGCAATATCCTCTCCAATCATTTCAAGAATTCTTCGATCATTGTCACTTACCCTTGCTCCTTGAAGTGCGTAATGCATGAACATTTCAAGGAACAGTTCATCATCCAGGTCTGATATTGGAATACATCTCTCTTTGACTGCACCCAGAGTTACTAATGCAGCTTCAGTTCGACTAGTCACCAAGATTCTGCTTCCTTCCTTCCCAACATGCAGCGGGGAAATTAACTTCTGTAGTTCTTCACGGTCTTCCGAATTCCTATTGTTGTACCAGACATCATCTAGTACCAACAAAATCCGTTTTCCACGAAGTTTCTTCTCCAGGCTTTCCTTTAGGACGTTAAGACTACTAAATTTCGGGCATTCTTCACCTGTAGCCCCTCAAACATTTCACGGAAAATGGAATCCAAAGAGAACTTCTGGGAAACATGAATCCACATGACAATATTGAAATGGTCTTCCATGTTCTCATGATCATAAACACACCGTGCAAGTGTTGATTTCCCAGATCCGGCGATCCCATGAATGCCAATTACAGAATAACATGTACCACTAACAGTATTTACTTGACACTGGTGTTCGTTCGCATGAAGCATTGCTATGATCTTGTCACGATCTTGATCTCGGCCAATTACTCGTAGAGGACCTACAGTAATGGCTGCACTACATGAACTGGTAGAAACAACTCGTCTCCCATTATCATTACTTACGCCTGGCAAGTTCAGTTGTTCCAAAACTTTACATGCATCGCTTACAGCACTTTCTATCTTATTTAGGCTCTTCGCCAACTGTGATTTTGACATGCCACTCTCCTGCAAAAAAAATAACAAGTAAGTTGAGCCTACCAAGTAATCTTTCTGAATATAGGCTTATTGCATATCCCAATGCAAAGTAAGGGCTCTCTCTCTATCTCACCCTCTCCCTTCTCCCTCTCTCCGTCTCCGTGATGTTAATGGGAGATTTTACGGTGCATTGTACTACACATTTAAGTGTAGTGTATATATTAGATCTAACGGTTAAAATTGATTGGGCCCAAGGATAGCTTTGGAAAAAAATATTGATTTGTAATTTGTTTTCCGTGAGCAACTTTTTTTTGTTTGACTTGGAATCCAACACGCACACGCGCGACATACAAAGCGTAAACAATGACGCACGAAAGCCTAAATTGATGGACCAAACCAAGGAAACGTTAGCTCCTTTATTATTAGGTATAGATATAGATTAAGGTTGAATTGGACATCCGTGTTCTCAACTCATGCCCCGTTTATTACGGGAAGCGGCGATCTGTCGCCTCCATCGCCTTGTTTTCCTTATCGCCATTCCTTTCTCCTTCATCTTTTATGATTCCCGCGAGAATGCCTTGCAGCCATGTCGATGTGAGGATTTCATTCGTAGTTTAGCCCTGGGTGGAATTTCCAAAGAAAGGTGCCCGACAAGACAGCACCATCGCCACCAGCAGCGAAGAGCCAACCATTGGCAAGTGCAAGAGAGCTATGCGATCCCATGACAAGACGCCCCCACCGAGTTGAACACAAGAGCAAATATACCTTGGAAGAACTACGCCCCCCAAAGGTATTTGGGGCGCGCCGTTTCGTTCCCAGTCGCGCGCCCCAAAGGCCCTTTTCCGTCGCGCAGAAAGGCATGGCCCAAGTCGTATCGTGCAAACGCCTTGGCGAAGCCGTCTGGGAACCTTAGTTTGTCCGGCTCGAAGCGTAGAAGAACACCAGGAATTTGTGGGCCCGCAGCAGGTCCATGGTCGACACCTTCCACAAGAGCTTCACCGGCGGCTTCTCCTCCAGAGAGGCACTAGGGGGGCGCCTGGAAGCCCCTTCGAGCCGGAGGGAACACCGGCAGGCACATCTGCCTCGACGCTCGTGCGAGGAGCGGTGGGACCTCCATTGGGCGTCCACGAGGCCGACGCCCGATATAGGGGCAAGACTCCCTCCGTTTCCCAGCTTTGTGAGGGGCCTTGTCCTTGCTCCCCTTTGGGCGACCGCGACCCCGCTTAGCAGAGAGCAGCACCGAGCCGGCGATGTCACTGCGGTGGGTCCGTGGAGCAGGAATCCATGGGCGCGGTATGTGGAGGCGCGGAGAAGGCATGTGAATGGGGAAGTGGAGAAGGATGATGATGGAGCGTGCTGAACTGCGCATTCCTTTGTCTTTATGAAGCGCTGATACGTCTCCGACGTATCGATAATTTCTTATGTTCCATGCCACATTATTGATGTTATCTACATATTTTATGCACACTTTATGTCATATTCGTGCATTTTCTGGAACTAACCTATTAACAAGATGCCGAAGTGCCGATTCTTGTTTTCTGCTGTTTTTGGTTTCAGAAATCCTAGTAAGGAAATATTCTCGGAATTGGACGAAATCAAAGCCCAGGGGCCTATTTTTCCACGAAGCTTCCAGAAGTCCGAAGGAGAGACGAAGAGGGGCGACGAGGGGGCCACACCCTAGGGCGGCGCGGCCCCCCCCTTGGCCGCGCGGCCCTGTGGTGTGGGGCCCCCGTGCCGCCTCTTGACCTGCCCTTCCGCCTACAAATAGCCTCCGTGACGAAACCCCCAGTACCGAGAGCCACGATACGGAAAACCTTCCAGTGACGCCGCCGCCGCCGATCCCATCTCGGGGGATCCAGGAGATCGCCTCCGGCACCCTGCCGGAGAGGGGATTCATCTCCCGGAGGACTCTACGCCGCCATGGTCGCCTCCGGTGTGATGTGTGAGTAGTCTACCCCTGGACTATGGGTCCATAGCAGTAGCTAGATGGTTGTCTTCTCCCCATTGTGCTTCATTGTCGGATCTTGTGAGCTGCCTAACATGATCAAGATCGTCTATCTGTAATTCTATATGTTGCGTTTGTTGGGATCCGATGAATAGAGAATACTTGTTATGTTGATTATCAAAGTTATGCTTATGTGTTGTTTATGATCTTGCATGCTCTCCGTTACTAGTAGATGCTCTGGCCAAGTAGATGCTTGTAACTCCAAGAGGGAGTACTTATGCTCGATAGTGGGTTCATGCCTCGCATTGACACCGGGGACAAAGGATGTAAAGTTCTAAGGTTGTGTTGTGCTGTTGCCACTAGGGATAAAACATTGATGCTATGTCTAAGGATGTAGTTGTTGATTACATTACGCACCATACTTAATGCAATTGTCTGTTGCTTTGCAACTTAATACCGGAGGGGTTCGGATGATAACCTGAAGGTGGACTTTTTAGGCATAGATGCAGTTGGATGGCGGTCTATGTACTTTGTCGTAATGCCCAATTAAATCTCACTATACTCATCATGATATGTATGTGCATGGTCATGCTCTCTTTATTTGTCAATTGCCCAACTGTAATTTGTTCACCCAACATGCTGTTCGTCTTATAGGAGAGACACCTCTAGTGAACTGTGGACCCCGGTCCAATTCTCTTTACTGAAATACAATCTACTGCAATACTTGTTCTACTGTTTTCTGCAAACAATCATCTTCCACACAATACGGTTAATCCTTTGTTACAGCAAGCCGGTGAGATTGACAACCTCACTGTTTCGTTGGGGCAAAGTACTTTGGTTGTGTTGTGCAGGTTCCACGTTGGCGCCGGAATCCCTGGTGTTGCGCCGCACTACATCTCGCCGCCATCAACCTTCAACGTGCTTCTTGACTCCTACTGGTCCGATTAAACCTTGGTTTCTTACTGAGGGAAACTTGCCGCTGTGCGCATCACACCTTCCTCTTGGGGTTCCCAACGGACGTGCCAACCACACGCATCAAGCAAATTTCTGGCGCCGTTGCCGGGGAGATCAAGACACGCTGCAAGGGGAGTCTCCACTTCTCAATCTCTTTACTTTGTTTTTGTCTTGCTTAGTTTTATTTACTACTTTGTTTGCTGCACTAAATCAAAATACAAAAAAATTAGTTGCTAGTTTTACTTAATTTACTATCTTGTTTGCTATATCAAAAACACAAAAAATTAGTTACTTACATTTACTTTACTTATTTCATCATGTTTCCTTTTAATTTTACCACAAAAGACATACCGGTAGGACGTGGGTCTATAGTTGGGAGAAATAATATAGAAGAATTTTTCAATCATGTTAGTACTATTGAAAATTTTGAAGATAGACACTTGGTAGACCTTGCGCCTACTTATGAAATTGTCTGCGCATTTAGTTCGCTCGTTGGAAACTAAATTTGTTAATCTTAATCCTATAATCCAACACATGTTTTTCACACTTGGCGATATGGAAGAAGGGGAAAAGAAAGATTTTGTATTAGAAACCCTTCTTAGAGAATTTGGTGGTCTAGCAAGAGAAGCTAGAAAGGTGTTTGCTAAATTTAATATGCTTGGTTCTCCTACTAATTTTGTTAGTCTCCTTGAAAAGATGGATATGGATAGAATAAGATACACTAATAATATTGATGATGGAGGGGAGATCAAAGCACCAATACCATGTAAGCTCCTAGCTATGAATGATGCACTAGAAAATAACTATGCTTGGCTTGTTCCTGAAAAATTTGTTTGATGAGAGTAGCACGCCTAAGACTAATGAAAAGGGAGATGCTAAAACTTATGTATCTAATATACTATGCCTGGTTGAGAAAAGCCCACACCCCGCTGTAGAAGTACCACCCTTTGATAATACTTGATACACACTTTCTGCGCCTAGCTGAAAGGCGTTAAAGAAAAGCGCTTATGGGAGACAACCCATGTTTTACCTACAGTACTTTGTTTTTATTTTGTGTCTTGGAAGTTGTTTACTACTGTAGCAACCTCTCCTTATCTTAGTTTTGTGTTTTGTTGTGCCAAGTTAAGCCGTTGATAGAAAAGTAAGTACTAGATTTGGATTACTGTGCAGTTCCAGATTTCTTTGCTGTCACGAATCTGGGTCCACCTCCCTGTAGGTAGCTCAGAAAATTAAGCCAATTTACGTGCATGATTCTCAGATATGTATGCAACTTTCATTCAATTTGAGCATTTTCATTTGAGCAAGTCTGGTGCCATTTTAAAATTCGTCAATACGAACTGTTCTGTTTTGACAGATTCTGCCTTTTATTTCGCATTGCCTCTTTTGCTATGTTGGATGAATTTCTTTGATCCACTAATGTCCAGTAGCATTATGCAATGTCCAGAAGTGTTAAGAATGATTGTGTCACCTCTGAATATGTCAATTTATATTGTGCACTAACCCTCTAATGAGTTGTTTCGAGTTTGGTGTGGAGGAAGTTTTCAAGGATCAAGAGAGGAGTATGATGCAACATGATCAAGGAGAGTGAAAGCTCTAAGCTTGGGGATGCCCCGGTGGTTCACCCCTGCATATATCAAGAAGACTCAAGCGTCTAAGCTTGGGGATGCCCAAGGCATCCCCTTCTTCATCGACAACATTATCAGGTTCCTCCCCTGAAACTATATTTTTATTCCATCACATCTTATGTGCTTTTTCTTGGAGCGTCGGTTTGTTTTTGTTTTTGTTTTGTTTGAATAAAATGGATCCTAGCATTCACTTTATGGGAGAGAGACACGCTCCGCTGTAGCATATGGACAAGTATGTCCTTGGTTTCTACTCATAGTATTCATGGCGAAGTTCTTCTTCGTTAAATTGTTATATGGTTGGAATTGGAAAATGATACATGTAGTAATTGCTATAAATGTCTTGGGTAATGTGATACTTGGCAATTGTTGTGCTCATGATTAAGCTCTTGCATCATATGCTTTGTACCCATTAATGAAGAAATACATAGAGCATGCTAAAATTTGGTTTGCATATTTGGTTACTCTAAGGTCTAGATAATTTCTAGTATTGAGTTTGAACAACAAGGAAGATGGTGTAGAGTCTTATAATGTTTTCAATATGTCTTTTATGTGAGTTTTGCTGCACCGGTTCATCCTTGTGTTTGTTTCAAATAAGCCTTGCTAGCCTAAACCTTGTATCGAGAGGGAATACTTCTCATGCATCCAAAATACTTGAGCCAACCACTATGCCATTTGTGTCCACCATACCTACCTACTACATGGTATTTTCCGCCATTCCAAAGTAAATTGCTTGAGTGCTACCTTTAAAATTCCATCATTCACCTTTGCAATATATAGCTCATGGGACAAATAGCTTAAAAACTATTGTGGTATTGAATATGTAATTATGCACTTTATCTCTTATTAAGTTGCTTGTTGTGCGATAACCATGTTTACTGGGGACGCCATCAACTTTTCATTGTTGAATTTCATGTGAGTTGCTATGCATGTTCGTCTTGTCTGAAGTAAGGGCGATCTACACTAAGTTGAATGGTTTGAGCATGCATATTGTGAGAGAAGAACATTGGGCCGCTAACTAAAGCCATGATCCATGGTGGAAGTTTCAGTTTTGGACAAACATCCTCAAATCTCTAATGAGAAAAGAATTAATTGTTGTTGAATGCTTAAAGCATTAAAAGAGGAGTCCATTATCTGTTGTCTATGTTGTCCCGGTATGGATGTCTAAGTTGAGAATAATCAAAAGCGAGAAATCCAAATGCGAGCTTTCTCCTTAGACCTTTGTACGTGCGGCATAGAGGTACCCCTTTGTGAAACTTGGTTAAAGCATATGTATTGCGGTGATAATCCAGGTAGTCCAAGCTAATTAGGACAAGGTGCGGGCACTATTGGTACACTATGCATGAGGCTTGCAACTTATAAGATATAATTTACATGATGCATATGCTTTATTACTACCGTTGACAAAATTGTTTCATGTTTTCAAAATCAAAGCTCTAGCACAAATATAGCAATCGATGCTTTTCCTCTATGAGGACCATTCTTTTACTTTCAATGTTGAGTCAGTTCACCTATTTCTCTCCACCTCAAGAAGCAAACACTTGTGTGAACTGTGCATTGATTCCTACATACTTGCTTATTGCACTTATTATATTACTCTATGTTGACAATATCCATGAGATATACATGTTACAAGTTGAAAGCAACCGCTGAAACTTAATCTTCTTTTGTGTTGCTTCAATGCCTTTACTTTGAATTATTGCTTTATGAGTTAACTCTTATGCAAGACTTATTGATGCTTGTCTTGAAGTGCTATTCATGAAAAGTCTTTGCTTTATGATTCACTAGTTTACTCATGTCATATATATTGTTTTGATCGCTGCATTCACTACATATGCTTTACAAATAGTATGATCAAGATTATGATGGCATGTCACTCCGTAAATTATCTCGTGTTATCGCTTTACCTCGCTTCGGGACGAGCAGAACTAAGCTTGGGGATGCTGATACGTCTCCGACGTATCGATAATTTCTTATGTTCCATGCCACATTATTGATGTTATCTACATGTTTTATGCACACTTTATGTCATATTCGTGCATTTTCTGGAACTAACCTATTAACAAGATGCCGAAGTGCCGCTGTCAAGTTTTCTGCTGTTTTTGGTTTCAGAAATCCTAGTAAGGAAATATTCTCGAATTGGACGAAATCAAAGCCCAGTGGGCCTATTTTTCCACGAAGCTTCCGTAAGTCCGAAGGAGAGACGAAGAGGGGCGATGAGGGGGCCACACCCTAGGGCGGCGCGGCCCCCTTGGCCGCGCGGCCCCGTGGTGTGGGGCCCCGTGCCGCCTCTTGACCTGCCCTTCCGCCTACAAATAGCCTCCGTGACGAAACCCCCAAAGCACCGAGAGCCACGATACGGAAAACCTTCCAGAGACGCCGCCGCCGCCGATCCCATCTCGGGGATCCAGAGATCGCCTCCGGCACCCCGCCGGAGAGGGGATTCATCTCCCCGGAGGACTCTACGCCGCCATGGTCGCCTCCGGTGTGATGTGTGAGTAGTCTACCCCTGGACTATGGGTCCATAGCAGTAGCTAGATGGTTGTCTTCTCCCCATTGTGCTTCATTGTCGGATCTTGTGAGCTGCCTAACATGATCAAGATCGTCTATCTGTAATTCTATATGTTGCGTTTGTTGGGATCCGATGAATAGAGAATACTTGTTATGTTGATTATCAAAGTTATGCTTATGTGTTGTTTATGATCTTGCATGCTCTCCGTTACTAGTAGATGCTCGGCCAAGTAGATGCTTGTAACTCCAAGAGGGAGTACTTATGCTCGATAGTGGGTTCATGCCCGCATTGACACCGGGACAAAGGATGTAAAGTTCTAAGGTTGTGTTGTGCTGTTGCCACTAGGGATAAAACATTGATGCTATGTCTAAGGATGTAGTTGTTGATTACATTACGCACCATACTTAATGCAATTGTCTGTTGCTTTGCAACTTAATACTGGAGGGGGTTCGGATGATAACCTGAAGGTGGACTTTTTAGGCATAGATGCAGTTGGATGGCGGTCTATGTACTTTGTCGTAATGCCCAATTAAATCTCACTATACTCATCATGATATGTATGTGCATGGTCATGCTCTCTTTATTTGTCAATTGCCCAACTGTAATTTGTTCACCCAACATGCTGTTCGTCTTATGGGAGAGACACCTCTAGTGAACTGTGGACCCCGGTCCAATTCTCTTTACTGAAATACAATCTACTGCAATACTTGTTCTACTGTTTTCTGCAAACAATCATCTTCCACACAATACGGTTAATCCTTTGTTACAGCAAGCCGGTGAGATTGACAACCTCACTGTTTCGTTGGGGCAAAGTACTTTGGTTGTGTTGTGCAGGTTCCACGTTGGCGCCGGAATCCCTGGTGTTGCGCCGCACTACATCTCGCCGCCATCAACCTTCAACGTGCTTCTTGACTCCTACTGGTCCGATTAAACCTTGGTTTCTTACTGAGGGAAACTTGCCGCTGTGCGCATCACACCTTCCTCTTGGGGTTCCCAACGGACGTGCCAACCACACGCATCAAGCGCATAGGCAGTTCCCAAGGCGACGGATTGGACTTGACGGTTCCACGATCATGGAGGATCCAACGGTTCGCCCCGGTGGAGTCCGTTTGGGATTCACGGCTGAGATAGGAACAACGTGGGCGATCCAACATGGACAAGCGCGTCTCGATGCGTGCCACCGCGTGGACCCGCAGCTTGTTGGGTCCCTGACCCTTCGCAGCTGGATCGTGCGGACCAGGCCCCCGAGGGCTACTGTCGGTATTATGGAACCCATGGTACCATGTACACCTGCTGTTGGGCCCCGCGATAGCCCATTATCAGAAGACAAGGAGGACCTCTCTGAGAGACAACAGGTCTCCACGAGAGGTGGAACATCTCGCCAAGGGATACCTCACGAAGTGTCCGGGACTTAGCCGTTTCGAGACTACCAGAAGGCGTCATGGAGCTTCCCTCCGCGAGAGGTATCTCAAGAGATGCCATCAAGATGCCATCATGAGCCGGTCACATAGGAGCAACGCTACTGAAGGATGACGCCAGTCAATGCGCACACAGAAGAGGAGTGAAGGTCCAAGTTTGCCTGCATAAAGCTAGCTGGCCATTGCCCCATTTCCAAAAGGTGCGGGGTGGACGGTGCAGTGCACAAAGACAGTGGTCTTGACATCGTCCACAACCACTCCCCGTGAGCCGAGCCAGTTGGTGTGGCCATGGACCAAGTCCATGGTTAGGTCGTGGACACCTGTCCTTCTCCTTAGGCCATTCTGTGGTTTCCCCTCCGCCAAGTTTTCTTAGGGTGGAGGGCCAAGGCCTTCTATAAAAGGAGAGGCAGCTGCCTAGTAGGAACCTCGATCTTTTCCAGACTCTCTCCCAGCATCCGATTCTCTTTAGATGCTCTTTAGATGGCGCCATCGTCTTCCACCTTGAGCAGATCCCATCTAGATATGGGGAAGAGAAGCACCACCACCTTGTACACCATACTCCTCTTGAAGCAAGATTGCAGGGCAGGACGTAGAGGTTTTACCTCACCACAATAGCCCTGAACCTGGGTAAAACGACGTGTCTCTCTGTCTTGCTGCTCCTGCCCCGACATGTCGATGTTGAGCTTGGAGCGTGGCTTCTAGCCCCCGTGGTCCATAACCTTGTGGGTCTTGACGATGTACCCGTGTCCTCTCGGATACGAAACCCCGACACCGAGCGTGGGACTACTACTAGTGAAGTGCCTTAAACAGCCCTGCCGAATAAATATACTGCCTTAATTTTGTTGAAGTATTGGTGATATGGGCCATTGGATCACGGAAATAAGCGGACCAAAATCCTTTGATGTACTGTAAAATGACTCATGTTAATACCTAAAACGGAAACAGCATGAAGGGAAATCTAGTTCATCGAAGGCCGAGGCGGATGCGCAATGAAGGTCGGCAAGATCCTGAATGTGATGGCCATGCTCCCACCGCTACAGTTCCAAGTAAGTTGACGAGATCACTAGGCTCATCTAGGCATCGCTAGGCGCTATGTTGGGAATCACCGGTCTCATATTTCTAGAATCTTCTAGAATATTCTTAAGTATATATGCACTGCATATTCTCAACACGTCCGATACTTCACTGATCTCTGTTGTTCATGACAATTGCGGTATGCCTTGACTCCTACGTGTGTTCGCCGTGGGTTCCAAGGCGGATGGGTCTAGATGTAATGCCTTCTTAAGTCTTGGCACAGTCATGACCACGGCGCCACCGTAGGTGAGTGAGAGTTCATCGTGAGGCATGATCGTCCTGTCAGGAATAGGATAGGACCAAGCGGTCTACTATCGGAGCTTCACAAGGAAGAGGAGCTTGTGGAAGAACGCTGCTAGTGGGAGTGGAACAGTCTTGGATGATTCCAGAATAACTTGGCTAATCTACTCTATGCGCTGCCGTCTGCTTGAGTTCCCCTAGCTAATGTGAACCGTGTATGCGTTTCCCGGTGCCACTGCCACCCACCTTTGTTATATATATGTAACTAATCCTACTTTTCGTAACAATCTGCATAGTATCTCTTACTGTATATCAAGATCTTATAATCTATCTAATTAGATAACTGTGGAAAATAGGTGAGAACGTATTCTTCTTGGTACCTATAGTTCCCTAGTTTTTCTCGTTAACACATATCTACATGGAACAAAAAGATGGGAATACTTGCAACAAAGGAGAACACATGAACCTCATCTTTTAGGGGGGAGCTTGGCATGGAAGACCGAAGATTCTTCTTCAGCAAATCCATCTTGCTCCCGCTCAACTTGGCATCCTGGATCTGCTTCTTGAGACTCTGGTACTCAACACGATCCAAGATGTCTTCGGCTTCGTAGAAAGCAGATTTGAGCTTTTCTAGCAGTGGCTCCAAGCGAACCCTGTAAGTGCTCTCATCAACTACCTCCATCACCCGCTGCAGTTGTAAAACTTGTATATCAAGTATCTTCAGCTTCTCTGATGCGTTGAACTCGAGGAGGGCGAAACCTCTGTTGAGGAGCCTAGGAATGATGGGTGAGGCGAGCCAGCCTACTGCGGTTACGCCCCATCCTATAGCAGCACCAATGCTAATTGGATCTGCCATTGCAAGATTTCAGAGAGGGGGGAGAAGGCTAGCTAAGGCTGCAGGATATGTGTGTACATTGACCCTGCAGGGTAACGCACCTGGTCGGTCTTGAAGACAGCTAAGTAACATAAACAAATACCAGTTGAGAGAGATTCCTGAACACGATACATTATTTCTCACTGGTTTGGGTTATAATAAGGGACAACTTGATATCAACATGTGACTTGATTCGTTTATTCTAATATTATGAAATGGTAGTTGGTGTACATGACTCAGTAGTCTTAAGACTTCGCAATAATGCACAGGTATCACATTGGCTTGGTTAATTCACAACAAGGTTATCTTTCTTTTTTGAACGGGACAACAATGTTATCTAATAACCAACATGCTTAATATATATGATAAAATTGTACTACAGGTTGACCATGAAAATGATGAAGTTTCCAGTCAGGACGGGTCGGTTCTATCATCTTATCAGGGCATCGACAACGCGAGCGCTAACGCCAGGCGCTAGGGTCAAATTCCCAGCGGTTAGCCCCGAATCCCACCAGATCCCGGGATTTTACCTTGCGTCGACGCAAAACAAGACGTCGGCGCTAATGTTCTTTTTTCCCCCACGAGCTACTCTGACCAGCGGCGGGCGCTATCCCCACTCCCCAGATGCTAGAAAAGAAAATCTTGGAGAATTTGCTGAGGCTTTCCACAACGGAATTAACGGAATTCACAATCAATCGTGCAAAGCAAACTATCACTGGGTACAGATCGTCGTTAAGCCTACAAATAGGTAGGCCTCGCCGAGGGCCACGGAGGAGCCTGCGCGGGGGGCTGGCCGTCTCCGGTGGTCGTCGTGCAGCGGCAGCGAACCTATCCCGCCAGGCCTAACATGGCGGCGCGGAGGAGCGAAAATCCATGGCGGCGTGAGGTCGTCTGAACTAGCATCAAATCCATGGCGTGAATCGAACAGCAAGGCCGTGCGACAGGAGTAGATGGCAGAGACGGTGGGGATCCAGGGGAGGGCCTGGTCGTTTTCGTCGTCGAGATAGAGAGCTTGAGAGGGGAAGTGTGTATCGGCCCGTCTGCTTCGTCTGTCCTTTTCTTTTCCTGGGAAAATCGCTAGCGTCCAGCGTTGGAGAGACGAGCGCTTAACCATTTTTCCTAGCATCCCAAATAAGCGCCTAGCGTTGTGAGCGAGAGCGCTTACAGATAATCCGATTTCCGGCAATTTAATTTTGTTCGCTTAAGCGCCCATCTAAGCGTTCCGCAATGTACATGCCCTCATTGGTCTGAGAAGCTAACCACGCAACACGGTTCAGTCTTGGTAAGGCTATTATTTGATACATAGATTACGCTTGGTGAGATGCCTGCCCAATGAGCACCGGCTCAACTGAAAGTGCATGGAGCCCCCATGTGTGGTTTTGGTAATTAATGATAATCCCTATGGACTAATGTTTGCATTGAGTTATATTTGTAGGAGTTGTTGACAATCCCTATGGACTAATGTTTGCATTGAGTTATATTTGTAGGAGTTGTCCATAGGCAATTCTTGAACCATTTGGTGGCTTCAAGGTTGCAATAAAAAGAAATTGATGAAGGATATCAAGTGTCAAGTATGTCTTGAAGATGAAGATGAAGTGAGCCCTCAAGTTACTTCAAGACATCAATATGATGAAGAATGAAGAATGAAGTGTAAGTTCAAGATGAGCCAACTCGAAGAGTTCATAAGCTTGAATCTTGCCATGGAGAAATGAAGTGCAAGTTCAAGATGAGCCATCTCGAAGAGATCCTTTGCTTGAGTCTTGCCATCCACATGGTGGTCATGGTTATGTGAAGATGCGCCGAAGAAGAATCTCTCCCATGGTGGATTATGGGGGAGCAATCCACAAGACTTCGTCAAGCAAGCACAAGCAAGAAAGGCGTTCCATCTTGTTGAGGTCAAGATCGTCGTCATCGAGCTCAAGTGGAATGCGCAAGTATAAGGTTTGCTCTTGATAGGGTTTCTTTCTCACCGGTCTCATAGTGTAGTTGGAGACCGGTTTATAGTTTAGTTACCGTACTATCAAGAGGGCCCTCGAGTGAGTATCTCGATCGTATCGTTCGGAAAGAGCTCAAACCTTTGCATCCTTGCATCATCTTTCTTGGTTGTTATTTGGACCTTATCCATGTGATGTTTTAGAGCTTGTGCTTATTCTCATGACAAGCTCTAGTTCATCGAAAACGGATTTCGCATAGATCACTTGTTGCGTTTTCGAGTTTGGTTCATCATCTTACTTGGTTTTATTTGGATATTATCCATGTGATGTTTTAGAGCTTGTGCTTATTCTCATGACAAGCTCTAGTTCATTGAGAATGGTTTTTCCATGGGCAACTTGTTGCATTTTCAAGATTGGAGGTTTTACCGGTATGTCTTTTTGAGATAGGTCAAACCTTTCATCATTTGTTTCTATCCTCCTTTGCTGGACTATTATGTTTCTATGCATATTGTTGTAGAGCTCGTTGTTGTGATTTCAACGAGCCCAAGATCATCGAAATCGGAGTCCGGATGCAAAAGTTATGCCCGTTTTAGTTTTGGTGTTTCTGCAGTTTGTCGATGTCTACGCCTCCTCCTTTTCCTGTAGACAGTGTTGGGCCTCCAAGAGCAGAGGTTTGTAGAACAGGAGCAAGTTTCCCTTAAGTGGATCACCCAAGGTTTATCGAACTCAGGGAGGAAGAGGTCAAAGATATCCCTCTCATGCAACCCTGCAACCACAAAGCAAGAAGTCTCTTGTGTCCCCAACACACCTAATAGGTGCACTAGTTCGGCGAAGAGATAGTGAAATACAGGTGGTATGAATAAGTATGAGCAGTAGCAACGGTGCCAAAAAATAGCTTGCTGGCGTGTAGTTGATGGTGGTAGTATTGCAGCAGAGTAGTAACGCAAAGAAAACAAGAAACAAGCAGTGATAGCGTATTTAGGAACAAGGCCTAGGGATTAGACTTTCGCTAGTGGACACTCTCAACATTGATCACATAATGTAATAGATAAATGCACACTCTACACTCTTGTTGGATGATGAACACATTGCGTAGGATTACACAAACACTCAATGCCGGAGTTAACAAGCTCCACAATTCAATGTTCATATTTAAATAACCTTAGAGTGCATGAAAGATCAATTCGACTAAACCAAGTACTAACATAGCATGCACACTGTCACCTTCATGCTTATGTAGGAGGAATAGTACACATCAATACTATCATAACAATAGTTAACTTCATAATCTACAAGAGATCATAATCATAGCATAAACCAAGTACTAACACGGATGCACACACTGTCACCATTACACCGTGCAGGAGGAATAAAACTACTTTAATAACATTGCTAGAGTAGCACATAGATAAATTGTGATACAAAACACATTGCAATCATAAAGAGATATAAATAAGCACTTCACTATGCCATTCATAACAGCGAATAAGTATTCTGTGAAATATAGCCTAAGAGACCCACACGGTGCACACACTGTCACCTTTACACACGTGGGACAAGGAGTCTCCGGAGATCACATAAGTAAAATTCACTTGACTAGCATAACGACATCTAGATTACAAGCATCATCATATGAATCTCAATCATGTAAGGCAGCTCATGAGATTATTGTATTGAAGCACATATGAGAGAGATGAACCACATAGCTACCGGTACAGCCCCGAGCCTCGATGGAGAACTACTCCCTCCTCATGGGAGCAGCAGCGGTGATGAAGATGGCGGTGGAGATGGCAGCGGTGTCGATGGAGAAGCCTTCCGGGGCACTTCCTCGTTCCGGCGGCGTGCCGGAACAGAGACTCTGTCCCCTGCATCTTGGCTTCGCGATGGCGGAGCTCTGGAAGGTTTCTGTGGGTTTCGTCGAACGCATCAGGGTTTTCGCGACGGAGGCTTTAAATAGGCGAAGAGGCGGCGCCAGAGGGTCGAAGGGGTGCCCACACCATAGGGTGGCGCGGCCCCCCCCCCCTGGCCGCGCCGGCCTAGGGTTTGGTGGGCCTGTGCCCCCTCCCTGGTGGTTCTCGTGTGTTCTGGATGCTTCCGGGCAAAATAGGAACCTGGGCGTTGATTTCGTCCGATTCCGAGAATATTTCGTTACTAGGATTTCTGAAACCAAAAACAGCAGAAAACAGGAACTGGCACTTCGGCATCTTGTTAATAGGTTAGTTCCAGAAAATGCACGAATATGACATAAAGTGTGCATAAAACATGTAGATAACATCAATAATGTGGCATGGAACATAAGAAATTATCGATACGTCGGAGACGTATCATTTGCTTAGGCCGGATATTTCGTAAATATCCGGGCCGGATATTTCGGAAATATCCGGCCCCCTCGAAATCGGCTAAGGACCTCAGGAATTGCTGCTCAGTATAGGGGCCGGACATTTGCCCGGATTTTGACCAGGTTTTGTCCCAGAGGCCGGATTATCCGGGGGGTGTAATGTCCCAGGTTTAGAGACGATCGAGGGGTAGATTTTAGAAAGGGATGTGCATTGCATGGTAAATTCTGGGGAAATTTCGCGCTTTTAAACAAAAACTGCATCGAAGGGGACAAGTTTCTCTCTCGACACCTTACAGGGTTAGGGTTTCGAGAGTGCGACAAACTTGCATCTCACTTAACTAGTTTAGGGTTTTGAGAAGAGAGGGGAGAGTTTGCATCAAACTTAAGTTGCATGATTGAATTCTAAATGAAGTGTCATGGTTGAATTCAAACCAAAGTTGAATTTGAATTTCAAATTCAAACAATAAATAATTACCCTGAATATTGAATTGTGAGGAAATTCATTAAGTAAATTATAAATAATAAACAATATGAGCAATTAAATAAAGTAAAGCTCATTAGAGAAAACTTTGAGCTTTATTGATTATCACACAATTTACATTGTCATTACAATATTCATAAGAGAAAAGAAATAAATAATACAACACATTACAAGAATTGCTCAAATAAGAAAAAGAAGATTACAAATAATGACCTATCCTAAATTACAAGTCTAGTTTCATAAGATGCTTGAATCTGATTATCTTCATCTTCACTTGATTATACTCTTGATTCCCTGCACACAACAAAGCAAGACAAGAATTATGCCAAGAGTGTCGTCGTGGTGAACAGACAGATGCCATAGGATGGCTTAGATTGGGGCCGAATGGACGCTAGAGGATTCGGGGGAGGTTTGTGATCAGGTGGGATGAACTTCCGGATGGTTTCCTCAAGAACTTGGCCAAGGCCAGAGGTTGAAGAAGAAAGACACAAGGAAGAACTCGCTCTAGATCACCATGTTCATTGATTCACACAAGTTACAGGTTTCTCTCTATCTCTGTGTTCCACGCGTACCTACCTGCCCGCAAGGAGGGCTGCCCCCTCTCCTTATATAGGGGAGAGGGTGGCTTACAGTGCAAGAAACCCTAATGGCATCTTTGATCGGACAAACTACTTTTCCAAGCCATCGTACAAAGCTGCTTTACAAAGCTACTTTAATCATAGATGACACCGGGGTCTTCTTTAATCAGGGAAGCTAACGTCCTCCGGCTTCTTTCTCCGTCATCTTCTTCTTTATCGTCAGCCCTTCGTTTAAAGCTACTTTGCTTAGCTCATCCTTGTCTTCTAGCTCTGGAGAGGATCTTTGACCAGCCTTGCCGACAAGCCCTTCCTTCCGGTGGCCCGGTACCTTTTCTATCCGGTTCCGGTATCCCTCCTATGAGGATACCGGCATAACCTGTTCAGCCAAACGCCTATCTTAGACTCCGGCATGAACATCTAACCGGTATCCTGATGGCTCAAACCATCCGGTTTGGCATGCCTTTGGCATACCGGGGGTCATCCCCCCAACATTAGTCCCCGAAGCTGGTATAGTCTGGCGGATTCTATCCAACAGACCATGCCAGGTTCTTACGTCTTTGGATACCGGTTTGATCTATCCGGCGTTAGGTTCGGATCCGGCATCTTTGCCCGGATCTTACTTATCTTTCTTTGTAAGTCATTCTCCGGTATCTTGTCTTCCGGTACCTTAATCATTAAACACCTCCTCGGCGAAGTCGAGAATATCTCGGGCCCCGTGCCTGACAGAGACATGCGCACCGTGGATCGACGCGCCAAGCAGTCGCTTGTCATTTCGCTTCGACTCCCGCACGCTCATTTAATGCACCGCTGCGGATCCCACTAGCCATTTTGGATCTCCTGTGTGCCTCCGTGTGGCTTCCTATTCTTTCGCGTGTATCTCGCCGACACGTGGTGGCCCATGGTGCGAACCGCCGCGGGCCGCGAGGCGAACCGCCACGGCCCAGCGGTTTTCGGCCCACTTCCCTTCTTCTTTATAAGCGCAACCGCCGCTCCTTCTTCCTCTTCTCGCATTCCCCACTTCCTCGCGCACAGTGCTCTTCGTCTCCGTGCCTTCCGCCGCTCTTCGTCCACCATCGCTCGCTCAAGCTCCGGCGCCCGGCGAACTCACGCCGTGCTTCCGCCGGACTTCGCTGCGCGGAGATCTTCAAGAAAGAACTTCACCGCGCCCGCCGCATTCGTGCTTCTCTGCGAACTCCTCCGCCTCGCCGTCGACGGTGGTCATAGGCGACCGCAGGCTCACCGTACCTCCGGCGAACCTCTTCCTCCGTGACTCCGCCGCCTCAGGTTAGGCCCGATGCGCCTTTACCCCTTTCTTTCTTGCACTTCGGATCTTGGGGGCGGTAGAGTATTTATCCGTTCTTTGTTTTGCTTTTCCTCTTACTCGTAGATCTTCGCGCGAGGGTCCGTTTGGGGAAAACTGTTTCTTGGTAGATTCCGGCGTCTCCTAGATCCTTATGTCTAGCGAAGGGTCTCTCCCCGCTGCCACATCTAGCAACCAAGGTAGTAGCGCCTCTGACGGGCTAACCGAAGACCTTGCCCGGATGGATCTGGCATCTAGCCGGAAACAAGAGGCCGGCACATCTAGCCGGGCCTCCGGAAAGGACAAGACACGCGGAGCCTGGAGAGGTTCCGACGTGACCCAGTTTGAGATCGACTGGCTCTACCGGTCTAGGAGGATTCCGGAAGGAGTCATCTGCCGGCTTCCAGGCGACAAGATCCAACCGGTGCTTGAACCCGGTGAGGTCGTTGTTTTCCTTGCTCACTTTGAGCGTGGCTTCGGCCTTCCTGCTTCTGATTTCTTTCGCCAATTCCTCAACTTCTATCGTCTCCAACCTCACCACCTTCCCGGCAATGCCGTTTTTTATCTTTCTTGTTTTGTGGCCTTCATGGAGGGCTACATTGGCATTCGTCCCGCTCGCGAGACGTTTGCTCGCTTTTTCTCCCTTCGGATCAATTCGGTCCAGGGCAAAGACATTCCTAAGCCCAAACCCCCCGTTCAATGCGGGTCTTGCATCATCGGCTCCCGCCAAGGGAGCCCCTTTTTTAAGTTCAACGGCCTCGAGTCTTGCCGGTTGTGGCAGACGATGTTCTTCTATGTGAAGAACACGGGCGACGTCGACCTCATCAACTTACCGGCGTTCAACCCGGCGCCGCCCGCCAAGACTAACTGGCAGTACAACCCCGGTACGGATCATGCTGAGACGAACCGGGTGGTGCGCTTCATGCTGAGGTTGATGAAGGACACCAACATCTGCTCCGACGATATCATCCGCGCCTTCATCAGCCGCCGAGTGCTTCCCCTTCAGCAGCGCGCTCACAAGATTAGTGAGATGTACGGCCCCGGTGATCCCACCAAGATCACCGGCCTGGCCTTAAGCAAAGAGGATGTGGTCCTAAAGGCTGGCCAAATCTGTCAAACGGACATGCCGGATGACTGGGAGTGGGGCCTTTGCCCTCTCAGCGCCAGGAATCCTCCGTCCAAAGATGTAAGAAGATATGCGGCTCAGGTCGTATTACCGGTAACTTTTGTACTTGTGTCTAATCTCCTTTCTTTCCTTTGTTTTCAGGCTAAGGCCCGCTTCCCCCGGATTGACTCAGACCGGCGAGGCCCTTGCCGGAAGAGGCCCCTGGACAAGTACGATCCGGATCCCGTCATTCATTGGCTGGATCTAAGGATGGGCCGGACTCCATCTTCCCGCCTCGGCAAGTCTCCGCCGGAACCAGCTGGTTCGTCTGATGACTTGACCTTGCTCGAGGTAGCCTTTCTGTTCGTTTTCTTATATTCTTTTTGTTACTGCTATTCTGTAGACATTCCCTCAGCCAGCAACAACCCACAGGTCCATGAGCACGAGCCCCCCCTGCAGGCCGAGGTTGGCGACGAGTTTCTGGATAAACTCATGGCCGAGGGCCAGAAGAGCGATCCTCCTGCTGCTGGCGCCGGCCCCAGCCATGCTCCCTCTGCCAAACGCCCTCGGACTGAAGTCATTGGAGGGAAGCAGGTTAGCACCAAGCGCTACAAGCAGAAGCGGATGCCGATGTCTTCCGGGTAAGTTTTTATTTCTCTTTATGCTCTCTTTGTTTCCACCGAATTCTTCTCCGGTTGCTTTTTTCCAATTCGCTCTCTTTTTCCTTTCTTTCAGCCCTGCGCTTGAGCTTGGCTCTGCCGGCTCCGCGAGGACTTCAACTCCTCCTCCTCACTCAAGTCCGGTACCATCTGGTGCCGGCAACACCTCTGCCTCCCCTTCGGGAGGCACTACAAGTTCGGGGTGCGCGGCCCCAACACCTCCTGATCACCGCGCGGAGGAGGACTTCACCTCCCCTCCAGAAACTCAAGATACCGGCGCCAGCAACATCGGCGCCGGCCAGACAGATGCCGGGCAGGCGGAACCTTTGGTTCCTCCTCCCCCGAAGAAGAAGAAGAAACAATCAAGTTCTTCCCCTACCGCGCCGGATACTTCCGCGCCGGTATTTTCTCCTCCTCCCGAGGTCACGCCGACACCGCCGCCCAGCCAAGGACCTTCCGCGGCCAAGCGAGCGGCGCCGTCCGAGACCCCCAAGATCACCAAGTTCCTTAAGCCCGGGGCTTCCCGCGGCAAGGCTGTGGAGGGCGACGCCTCAGGCGGCTCTCAGGACGTGGTGCTGCACGTTGGTCCCGCTGCTGCTGTACAAGACAAGCCTACCGGCCTCCTGGGCCGGATTGTTGAGCTGAAGCGCGCGGGCAAGGACCTGGGGCACCTCCTCCCCTATGCCTAGAAGTGGAATGAGGCGGATATCTCCGCGTCTACCCGCGGCTTGGGGAAGGACCGCCTTCCGGCACCAGATCCTGCTGGGCCTCGATCCACTGAAGAACACTTCACGCGGCTTAAACGCGCCGTGAAAGAGTTCGACAGTGCCTGGTACGATGCTACCAACAATGTGGTGGTAAGTTTTACCAACTCTCTTTTATAATTTCTGTTGATGCCGGTTTCTTTTCTTTCCGGATCTTGTCTATTCTCCCAGTCCCCGAGTTTTGTGGTGAGAGCGCAGCTCTTAGCGCAAAACTTAACTTAAAAACTTAGCGTGAAACCGGCACTGCCAGTCCCCGAGTTTTGGGTTAAGAACTTTGTTCTTAGCGCAAAACTTATCTTAAAAACTTAGCGTGAAACCGGCACTGCCAGTCCCCGAGTTTCGGGTTGAAACCTTGTTTCTTTGCGCAAAACTTATCTTAAAAACTTAGCGTGAAACCGGCACTGCCAAATCCCGAGTTTCGGGTTAAGAACTTTGTTCTTAGCGCAAAACTTATCCTAGAAACTTAGCGTGAAACCGGCACTGCCAGTCCCCGAGTTTCGGGTTGAAACCTTGTTTCTTTCTTTCTCACAACCATCTTCCTTTGAACAGAGCACTGCTGACGCCCGGAAGCAACTCTTTGAGGAGCTTCTGTGGGAGCATCGGGACCTTGCCGAGGCCCACAGCCACTGCCAAGGTTTGTTTTGTTCCTTTTCCCTCCGACATCTTTTTACCGGAATGTTGCCTTCTCTGATATTTATGCATCCTTTTGTTTAACAGTTGTTCCAGAAGCTACCATCGAGGCCCTTAAGGCCGAGGTTGTCAAGCTTCAAGGTACCACCCTTTCTTTTCCGGCTAACCCGTTCCTTTTTTCATTTCATCTATTGTTGCTTGCTAAAACTTTTCTTTCCAGTACTTAGGCGAGAAAGAGCAGCTTCTAAAGGAGCACAACGAGGCACTGGATGCTCAGAAGACCGCCTTGGGGGAGCTTAAGGAACAGGCCATGCAAGCCGCGCTTCGGCATGAGCAAGCCTTGAAGGACGCCCGGGTGGCAGCTGAGGCTAGGTTGGCGGAGGTCGTGGAGGACTCCACGAACTCCAACACCGTATTGACGGCAGAGCTAGATGAGGAGAGGAAAGCGCGGAAGGCAGCGGAGCGCCTCATTGATACCATGACCACTGATCACCGGGAATATGATCGGTTGGTTATGAAGATTGATGCGCTGGCTCTCCGTAAGTTCCTGCCTTGCCCCTTCTTTCGCTTATAAGCTTTCTCCTTTTGAAAATGTATCTTTGTTCCTTGCTTTTTCCGACATACTCTTTTCCGGTATCTCATGCTTATGCTTTTTCCTTCCTCCTGCAGAGCATTTCCCGGAATCCCAGATCTATGCCGTGAAGAAGGTGAGGGAGGATCGGATTGCGCGGGAATTTCCCAATCTGACGCGCACTGGGATGGGTACGACTATCTTGTCGCCCTCTCCGCGCGAGTCCAACACATGCGCTGCGTCGACCGGCTCCTTGCCGACCTACCAACTGCCGCCATCCAAATCTTCAAGGTGCTGTGGCCTGAGGAGGAGCTGCCGGAGAACATCACGCTCACTGCCAACCGGCTCAAGGATGTCGGGCACCGGATCCGCGAGTGGCAATGCTCCGCGGCTCGTGCCGGAGCTGACACGGCGCTGCGCTCCGCATGTTCCTGGTACCCTGACCTGAACCTGGATGCCCTTCAAGGTGTACGTGCAGATGCTCCCACGGACACGGATCCGGCGCTCACCGCGCAGCGGCAGGATCGGGCCTACCGGCTTGCTGAGTATGCCGAGGTCCGCACCTTCATCCCTCCCCCTCCTGGCGTCAAGGACTACCTCAGCGATGAGGAAGAAGACGAGGGAGATGAGGATGAGGTTGCCGAGGACGTGCCACCGGAAGCTCCCGAGGCCGGGGCTGCTCCCCCTGAAGACGCTGAAGCCGGTGCCGCTCCACCTGATGCCCCTGCTGCTTGATGACCTTCTATCAAATGTTTGCTTGTGATCTGTCTGTTGGCCCTGTTTGCCTCGAAACAATGTTTGTTAAATTCTGCCCCGGTATGCCGGGGCTTATGATGTAAAACCTTAAGTTGCTTGTGGTTGCCGCACAACATTTTATGCCGGTAAGTTATACCGGTAGCTAATTATCTTAAGTTTGCTTTAGCACATTTGCTTTTGGTTCTGCTTTTATCCTGCACTGCAAAGATTTCCCAATTGTTTCCGCATCCAATTTGATGCATACTTGGTTCTTTTGCCTTGGCTCGCCTCGCCTTCTCTGGGCGTTCTTTGGCGTATGAGCACAAGGTTCTTTCACCAAACAAGCATCTTCTTGAACTTAGAAATAACTTTGAAATTTTGCAGAAAACCGGTTTAACCGGGGTTAGTTAAATTTTCCGGATTGTTCTTTCCTGCTCTCCCTTCTCGCAGTTCATGTGCTTATCCCCTACCGGTTTATCTTGCTTGCCATGAAGCCGATTTGCGGACAGCAGCAGAGTCGAAGACTCCGGTAGGATTTAGCACATTACTAAACCGGAAAGAAAAAACATTCAATAAGCAACCGGTAAACTGAAAAAATAAACAAGTTACATGCAACCTTATTGGGGTAGTCCCCGAGATTCATTCAAGGTTCCGGCGTCTTTTATTCATAGCATATAAGGTACAAAAAGGAACTTCTTACACCACATCTTCAAGAGTAGAAAGGACGCAACAGAGCTACGTTCCATGGGCGCTTGCTCTCCTCCCCGGACCTGTCCGCCTTTCCTTTTTTCCGCTCCTGCGCATCGATCAAGTAGTATGCATCATTGTGAAGCACCTTGCTTACAATGAAGGGACCTTCCCATGGTGGCAAAAGCTTATGCCGGCCTTCAGTGCGCTGCACTAGGCGAAGCACAAGATCTCCTTCCCGGAAAACTCTCGGGTTAACCTTCCGGTTATGATAGCGTCTGAGGTTCTGCTGGTAAATAGCTGTTCTTGCCAGAGCCAGCTCTCTTGCTTCTTCTAGCAAGTCCACATCATTTTCTCTGGCCTCTTTGACCTCTTGCTCAGTATAGAGCTGTACTCTTGGTGAATCATGGATGATATCGGTTGGTAAGGATCGCTTCGCTCCATAAACCATGAAAAACGGAGTGTATCCGGTAGACCGGTTTGGAGTTGTTCTTATACTCCACAAGATCGATGGTAGCTCATCAAGCCAACATCCCGGTGACTTTTCCACTGCATCAATGAGTCTAGGTTTGATACCGGATAGTACCAAAGCATTCATTCTTTCCACTTGGCCATTGCCTTGTGGGTGTGCCACTGAGCACAAATCCAACCGGATGTTCTTGTCCTCACAGAACCTTTTGAACTCACCTTGAGCAAAGTTGGTTCCGTTGTCAGTGATGATGCTGTGCGGGTATCCATACCGCAAAATGACATCTTTCAAGAACTTTACCGCGGTGTGCCCATCACACTTTGCGATAGGTTTCACCTCTAGCCACTTGGTGAATTTATCCACCATAACCAAGATGTGGGTCATACTGCTTCTTGCAGTTTTGAATGGTCCAACCATGTCAAGGCACCAAACGGCGAATGGCCATGTTAATGGTATTGTCTTTAAACCGGATGCTGGGGTATGATTTTGCTTGGCGTACCTCTGGCAGCCGTTGCATTTTCTTACCAAATCCTCAGCGTTTTCCAAAGCCATGGGCCAGTAAAACCCATGCCGGAATACTTTAGCTACCAGCGCCCTTGATGAGGCATGATGCCCACACTCTCCTTGGTGAATTTCCTCAAGCATTTCTTTTCCTTCTTCCGGTTCCACACATCTTTGAAGGATACCGGTAACGCTTCTCTTGTACACTTCACCATTGATGAACGTATATGCCTTGGATCTTCTTTGGATTCTCCTTGATTCATTTTCGTCAGCCGGCAAGGTGCCGTTGATCAGGAATTCCTTAATAGGTTTAACCCATGACGGTGTCTCTCTAACCAAAAACACCGGTGCATCTATCTCCATGCTATCCACCAGCATCATTTCTTCCGGTATGGGTGCAGCGGTCCCCGAGCCTACCGGAGCAGTCCCCGAGCTTGCCGGAGCAGTCCCCGAGCTTGCCGGAGCAGTCCCCGGGTTCCCTTCATCGATATCCATGGGCACTACGTGCGATTTCGGTACGAAAATTGATTCCGACTCCGGGCTAGGTTTGATCGATGGTACTCTTAAGTGAGCCAAAGCTATTCCGGGAGGAATTTCTTGCCTAGATGAGCCCAGCTTGGACAAAGCATCCGCGGCTTCATTTTCCGCGCGTGGCACATGGTGAAACTCACAACCTTCGAAGAATCCGGCAATCTTTTGCACGTGAAACCGGTACGAGGCCATGTTGGCATCTTTTGCATCCCAATCTCCGAACACCGTCGTACTACAAGATCTGAATCTCCATAGCAAATGATCCGGTGTGCACCGATTTCTTTTGCGACCTTAAGCCCATGGATCAAAGCTTCGTATTCAGCGACATTATTCGATGCCCTGAAATGCACTTGCAAAACATACCGGAGGTGGTCTCCTTTTGGTGAAGTAAGCACCACACCGGCACCTAGACCCTCCTTGAGCTTGGATCCATCAAAGTGCATTTTCCAGTATTCTATCCTCTGATCTGGCGGTTTGTATTGCATTTCCGCCCAATCCACGAGGAAATCAGCCAAAGCCTGTGATTTTATGGCATCTCTTCTTTCATATACCGGCACGTATGGTGATATCTGGATTGCCCATTTCGCAATCCTGCCGCTGGCGTCTTTGTTGCACATGATGTCGGAGATTGGTGCTTCACTTACCACCTTCATGGGGTGCTCCTCAAAGTAATGTTTGAGTTTGGTGGCGGCCATATACACGCCATAAGTCATATTTTGGAAGTGAGGGTAGTTTTGTTTTGAGAGGGAGAGCACCTCGCTCAGGTAGTATACCGGCCTCTGGACGGTTTTTCCTTCCTCTTCTCTTTCAACTACAACCACTACACTCGCAACCCGGTTTGTCGCCGCTATGTATAATAGCATAGGTTCCCTTTCTAGGGGTGAAGCCAGTATGGGTGCTGTGGCTAGCATTGTTTTTAGCTCTTTAAACGCTGCGTCTGCCTGAGGGGTCCAGACGAACGTGTCAGATTTTTTCATCAAAGCATAGAGTGGCAGAGCTTTTTCTCCCAACCTGCTTATGAACCGGCTTAGCGATGCCAAGCTTCCGGTAAACTTTTGCACATCTTTTAACTCTCGTGGGACAGTCATTCTCTCTATTGCCCGGATTTTTACCGGATTAACTTCAATGCCCCGGCTTGATACTAGGAAACCGAGCAGCTTGCCGGCAGGGACACCAAAAGTGCATTTTGCCGGATTAAGTTTCATCCGGAACCGTCTTAGGTTGTCGAATGTTTGCCGGATGTCATCAATTAAGGTGTTCTTTACCTTAGTTTTTATCACAATGTCATCTACATAGACTTGCACATTCTTTCCGATTTGATCAAACAAGCATTTTTGCATGCAGCGCTGGTACGTTGCACCAGCGTTGCGCAAACCAAAAGGCATAGTAACATAGCAGTAAGCCCCGTGCGGGGTAATGAACGCAGTTTTTATTTGATCTTCCTTTTTCAGGGGAATTTGGTGGAAACCGGAGTACGCATCCAGGAAGGACAACAATTCACACCCAGCGGTTGAATCAATCACTTGATCGATTCGTGGCAAAGGAAAAGGGTCTCTTGGGCAAGCCTTGTTTAGGTTGGTGTAGTCAATGCACATGCGCCACACCTTCGGAGCTTTTGCCTCCAGGTTCTCCTCTTTCTTCTTTTCAACCATTACCGGATTGGCCAGCCACTCTGTGTGCGTGACCTCCACAATGAATCCGGCAACAAGCAGTTTGGTCACCTCTTCTCCTATGATTTTCCTTCTATCTTCAGCGAACCGGCGCAGTGGTTGCCGCACCGGCTTGGCATCTTTCCGGACGTTTAAAGAGTGCTCAGCCAGCTCCCTCGGAACACCCACCAAATCATCAGTTGACTGTGCGAAGATATTCCGATTCTCACGGAGGAAGCTGACGAGCGTGCTTTCCTATGCTTGATCGAGGCCGGCACCGATACGAACGGTGCGCTCTGGGTAAGCCGGATCCAGCACAATGTCCTTTGTTTCATTTGTCGGCTTGAATGCCGGTGAGCCCAAGTTCCCACTCATTGCCACTAAGCTCAACTGCGAGGACTGAGCCAGCGCAACAGCTGTTTGCATCCTTTTCTTTTCCTCCGCGATCACCAGCGACTCCGCTAGGTTTGATCCCAGAGATGCGATTTCAAAGTGAGACTTTGTAGTTTCCCACCACAGTCAATGGTCCACGAGGTGCCGGCATCTTCATCTTGAGGTAAGCCGTATGAGTTGTGGCCATGAAGGCTGCCAATGCCGGTCTCCCCAGTAATGCATGGTAGGGACTATCTAGATCCACCACTTCAAACTCAACATTTTCAACCCGGCAATTGTCACGGCCTCCAAATGCTACGTCCACCCGAACTTTCCCTATCGGGGCGCAGGACAAGCCCGGAACGATTCCGTGAAACGTTGTGCGCGTTGGCTGAAGCATGTTTTCTGTTATGCCCAGCGTATGCATGGTATGCTTGTACATGATGTTGATGCTGCTGCCATTGTCTATCAGCACCTTGCTGAACTTTACTCGAGTTTGCGGCCCTTTCATGATTGGGTCCACAACAAGAGCGTATCCACCCGGATTCGGCATGATTTTGGGGTGATCCTTAATCGACCAGGTAATTTCCTGGTTGGACCACTGCATGTATTTGGGAACTGCCGGCATCACGGCGTTTACTTCCATGGAGCGGCGATGCATACTTTGCCTGTCTGTCGGCTCAGTGACAAAAACAACACAGCACATATGCGGGTCTTCGTAAACGTTCCGGCCTAAAGGTGCCGGTGGAGGTGGTTGATTATCATCTTGCTCCACCCGGTTAACTTGCTGGTACTGCTGCCGGTTTGGCTGCACCGGTAAGGCGTTTGCCCCGGTAAGCGGCGGTGGTGGCGGTAGCTGTTGCTGCCGCGGCATGTCTTGTGGCGGTTGTGCATCTTTTACCGCTCCCTTTTGCATCAAGTACTTTGTCCAGGTACAATCCTTCGTCAGGTGGTTTGACGGGTGTGCCGGATTCGGTGTGTGCCACCGGCAAGGTTGGTCCATGGCGGCTTCCATGGTGTATTTTGCGGGTTCTTGCCAGTTTCTTTTCTGGACCCAGGGTTTCTTTTCCACCCACTGTTTCTTAGGACCCGCCCACGGCTGCGACCCGGTTCTTTGTCTCTGACTGCCGCTGGCCTCAGAGTTTTCCTGTACAGCAGCAACTTGCTACGGACCGTACCTTCGATCCGGAAAATCTTCCCTTCTCTTGTTATTCCGGTTATCCCGGTGTTGCTCTTGGCGTAGCTGTTCCGGCTCAGGTTGCACTGCCGGCTGCGTTGGGTCTCCCAACGCGTAGCTATCCGCCACACGTATCATTTCTGCCAACGTTGTCGGCATGCTCCGCTGCAGCTTTTGCCACAACGGCGAACCTCTTCTGCACCCACTGCTAAACCAAGCAATGGCCTGTGCCTCGATTACCCCTTCACAGGAGTTCCTTGTAGTGTTCCACCGAGCCAGGTAATCTCGGTCTGTTTCGTTCGGGCGCTGTACGCACAGAGCAAGTTGCTGCGGCCTGTTTGGCCTCTGATAGGTGCTGCTGAAATTGCTCACAAAAGCCTCCTCAAAATCCAGCCAGCCATTTATGCTTCCTGCCGGCAAGTTGTTTAGCCAGATTCTTGCCGGTCCAACCAAAAACGAGGGTATGATCCTCACGGCCCAACGCCTGTTTCCTCCTCCCGCTACGGTTCCTCCACCGCCTGCGACGTATACCGCGGTCACGTAATCCGCGAGCCAATCTTCCGGCTTCGTAGTGCCATCGTATGTTTTTGTGTCACGGGGCAACGTAAAGTTGCGAACTGGTGGTTTTTCTCTCATGATCCTTGGGCCAAAGCATTTTGGACCAGGAGGACCCTCTTCCTCGATTATTTCCGACAAGTACACTCTATCCAGACGGTGCCTCGCATCCCGTTCCGGTAAGTATCTCTCTCCCAAGCGTTCTCCCAATGGGTTCCGGTATGCTGCCGGTCTTGCAGAGTCAGCTTCATCATAACATTCCGGTACCGCGGCCCTTGCCTGCCGGTACCTCGGGGGATCTATTTCCTCCTCATCGTACGCTGCCCTTGCAGCTCGATAATTTTGCCCGGTTTCATATCTACCGGCATGATTGTTTCCGGCATAGCCTCCTCTGGCGTAGCCTCGCTCTGCCCCTTGGCTTTTTCTACCGGCATCATGTTGCCCGGCTTGTTGCTTTCCGGCAAGAACCGGATCATACATACTCATTCGTCGCGCAGTCACTTCTTTTTCTCTTCTCCTGTCCGGATGGGGGGACGAAGCCTGCCCATGGGACTTGCTACCGGCATTCTTTGTTGAACGCGCGGATTTTGAGGCCGCTGCCTTGTTCAGCTTAGCCAGCTGCTCAGCGTTCTGCTGCTCAATAGTTTCTAGCAACTCTCTAACACGCTCTTGCTGCTTTGCCAAAGCCTCTCCGGAAAGCGACTCGCATAGCTCTACTGCAGCCTTAGCAGCTTTTATAGTTTTATCCGGGCTACTGTACTTAGGTTTTTCCACGATGCTAACAGATGCAGAGGCACTCTTGCCGGTAAGAATCTCCTTGCACAAATCTTGATCTAGGTTGCGAGCTTTTAGCCGGTTTTCCGGCATCCTAGCAGCATGCGCGCTAACAGAAGCAAAGCCATGGGCAGCGTTGTACTCACGTAGGGTAAGGTTCAGCTCGCGCTGCGCCCGGAGGATGTCCTTGCCGCTCTCGAGCACCTTCTGGCGCTGCGCCTCCAGCTCCGCCTGAGCCGCTGCCGGATCGACGTTCTGCGCGATGGGGGTGGCGAGGACGCTCATCGCCGCTTGGAGCGGTGTCTCCGGAGGCGCGGATGATGCTCCCGCTGCGCCTGCGTCGCGCTCCAGCGGTGGCTTAGCCGCACGGGTCGAAACCGCGCGACCAGCACCTTCGCCCACAGCCTCTTTTCCTGCACCAGCCACACCGGTCATCATTACCTCGACGCTGCCGGCGGCGTGACCAGCGCAGAGCCATCTTGGTGGGTCCGGTGCCACCAGCACCGGCGAGAGGCGCTGGCGCACAGGGACGGTGCCGAAGTAGACGCGGTGGCTGCCGAACTCGATGACGCGGCCGTTCTTGGGGAAGACGCCGCCGTTGGCGAAGCAGCCTGCGTTGTCGTTGATGAAGTCCATGGCGTAGATGCGCTGCACCAGCGCGGACACCGTACGCTCGCCGGCGACCTCGAGGATGCCCGCCCGAATGTGAACTCCTTCAAGCGCCGCTTCCTGCCCCACGGTGGGCGCCAACTATCGTCGTGGTGAACAGACAGATGCCATAGGATGGCTTAGATTGGGGCCGAATGGACGCTAGAGGATTCGGGGGAGGGTTTGTGATCAGGTGGGATGAACTTCCGGATGGTTTCCTCAAGAACTTGGCCAAGGCTAGAGGTTGAAGAAGAAAGACACAAGGAAGAACTCGCTCTAGATCACCATGTTCATTGATTCACACAAGTTGCTGTTTCTCTCTATCTCTGTGTTCCACGCGTACCTACCTGCCCGCAAGGAGGGCTGCCCCCTCTCCTTATATAGGGGAGAGGGTGGCTTGATGCAAGAAACCCTAATGGCATCTTTGACTGGACAAACTACTTTTCCAAGCTACTGTACAAAGCTGCTTTACAAAGCTACTTTAATCATAGATGACACCGGGGTCTTCTTTAATCAGGGAAGCTAACGTCCTCCGGCTTCTTTCTCCGTCATCTTCTTCTTTATCGTCAGCCCTTCGTTTAAAGCTACTTTGCTTAGCTCATCCTTGTCTTCTAGCTCTGGAGAGGATCTTTGACCAGCCTTGCCGACAAGCCCTTCCTTCCGATGGCCCGGTACCTTTTCTATCCGGTTCCGGTATCCCTCCTATGAGGATACCGGCATAACCTGTTCAGCCAAACGCCTATCTTAGACTCCGGCATGAACATCTAACCGGTATCCTGATGGCTCAAACCATCCGGTTTGGCATGCCTTTGGCATACCGGGGGTCATCCCCCCAACAAAGAGGCATTGCCACTTGGCAGGTTAGAAGAATAATGGAAAGGAGAGGATATGGTTCAGCTCTGCCGAGCTGATCCTCTCACATCCAAGTGCAAAGCATCAGGCACACACACACACACAGTAGCTTACAAGGCATGTGTGCATGCTAAACAAAGACACCAAAGATCGTGAGGAGTCACCAAGTGAAATCACCACCGCCGTCGACCGGAGAGAGCAAGGGAGAGGCATATATAACCTTTTTTGAGCCAAACCCTAGCTCATTCATCGACAGCAACTTGGTAAGTCATCGAGAGCAAGAACACTTAGAACAGGAAGAACACATAGCCGTAACCCTCATCCAGGAACAGCTCAAGCAAAGAACTGCTTCTGTTGAGAAGCAAACCATGGAGTAGATCAAGCACAAGTCACAAGGAGGAGCAGTGGCAAGTCAAACCAACCGCTGAAGCAAAACCTCTACACCAACACACTATTTCTAGGAGCTGGAGTGAGGTATTCACATCAACATGAACAAACCAGATGGTTTTGTTCATAAATTGCACAGGCATGATCTCAAGCACACCACAAGGGTAGAAACCCTATATGTGAGTCATCATATGGCTACTGGCCAAATTGGTGCAAGTGAACAAGAGGGAAACAAATAGGAAAGCACCCTGGGAACATTGGCTATGCCAAACCAGTGACATAATCAAAGAAATCCAGCAAGGAATTAATTCCTATTTAGCTACCCAGATTCACCTAGCAACACACAGCTAGCAAAGCCATCAGAATCATGGACAGATATCTGTCCAGTATGATTTCAACATCAAATAACCTGGCAGCCTATAAAGGACTACCAAGATTAGTGCACAAGCATCCATGAGGTAGGAGCAACCATTTCTAAGGCACAGAGCCTGTTAGGGTCACAACAGCTACCTATCCACATAGGAAATTCACCAAAGCATCACATCATTATCCAGTAGGATTTAGTATGAGCTAGGGTACCCAACCAGTGGTTGGCATCCCTCTAGCTACATCAAATTCATCTATATGATCATTACTGATAAACAGTTCACATCATTTATCCATCTAGTAAAGCAAGGAATTACAGATAAATGAAACAGATAAGTAACCAAAGCACCAACATCTTGCCAGTGACCCAATGGTTCACTGCAAGCATCTGATGATGCTTGAGTAAGCATTTACACACACCAGCACAAGTATAAGTGTCACACAGACACCAGGTGAAGCACCAGTAAGGCACAGGCAACAAGCATGTGATGATCATTTGATCATCAGGGCCTGCTAAAGCATGCCAATGCAAGCTGGAATCAATCACTAGTATCCCACATTAATTCTATGAATTAAACAGCCACAGATAAGCAACAATTGAATCACAGACTAAACCATAAACCATTTTTATGATTGTATCCAGAAGCACTCCATCAAGGGATGGAGCTGCCAAGTCAGTAACAATGCTCAATTGAACATGATCATGAAATTATAGCACACAGAAGAGCACTCTGGGGTACTGGCACTTGTAAATTTACAAGAATTGCACACAGCAAACAAGCCAGAACACCATAAATGTATACACTTGAGTAATTGGTGAAGATAGCATCAAGAACAGAGACACTGGCACTTGCATACTACAAGGATCATGCATAATGATCAAGCCAGGGACAAGATTATGCACACACAGGATATCCTAGTAGCAATAATGATCACAGGAGCCAGCCAGCAGGCCATGAGCATCACTGGATGTTCATGAACTATCACAGGAGGGCCACAGTAGGAGTATAGCATACAACAGTAATGCATAGAGCAAAGTAGAAGAGCAAAGAAGCAGCGTAATCCATGGCAAATGCACGGCAAGAAGATACGCATAGCAGCAGCTAGCACAAAGACTGGGGCTGGCTTGGCGCAAGGCACACAGAGGCGCGAAGCAACAAAGAAGCACGGCAGTGCCAGCATCTCCATGAGGAGAGGCAGGCGAGTAACTAGAGCATGGCATAGAGGAGGAGGAAGAGAGGGAGAAGATGGAGGCGTACTAACCTGGAGCGGAGCACTACGGTGTCACCATGGCGGTACGGCGGCACAGCCTAGCCACGGCAGCGCCAAGCCATGGCCAAGCCAGGCGGTCGCCGAAGCGCGGAGGCTCCAGCGCAGGCACAGCGAGGCACACGGCCTCGGCATCAGGAGCGTCGGCGGCGACGAACTCGCCACAGCACATCACGGCCGGGCGAGCGAGGCGATGGGGACGCGTCGAGGAAGCGGCGAAGCACAAATCGGCGCGGTGGATCTGAAGCGCCGTCGAACGGCAGATCAGATGCGCCGCATCTCGCCGGCGGCGATGGCCGGAGTCGGCCGGAACAATTCGGCGAAGGGAGCGGCGACGCGCGTGTTGCCAGAGCGAAAGGGGAATTAGGGTTCGAGAGCGAGGGGGGCGACGAAGCGACTGGGTCGGTTGGACCGAGCCCACTGGGCTGGTCCAACCTAACCAGCTCGGCCGCCTGACGGGTGGGCCCGAGGGGTATTTTGGACATTTCCAAAATACCCATTTAAATGAGAATTTCCAAGAATTTTATAAAATAAAATACAGCTCTAAAAAAATAAGTAAAAATATGAAAATTAATCAGCATAAAATTCTCTATCTAAATAAAATATCAAAGAGAATGTTTGAAGACAACTAAGAATTAGTCTTAATTTGATGATTTAAATAATGATTTAAATCACACATATTATTTTCAATAATGAAAATAAGTCCATTAATGCATTTGGACTTTAAAAACACCTTGACAACATTTCAAAGTTGTATTTTACTTTAAATCAAGTATCCCCAAATTATTCTTAGTATTAACCTCTTACATGAAATAATAACGACATCGGAGGGGGGGAACAAACCCTAAAAAAGGAATCATGCATAATTGCTTCTTTAACCATTGCCCTTATCGGACAATGATGCTATTTTTCAGAAACAGAGGACAAGGGTCAGTCCACACCTTTCAACTGCAAAACTTTGCAGTGTTCAGGCAAGTTCATCACTTGCTCATGCCATTTGAGTATTTCTATCAAATTACTTGCAAAGTACTATGTTTATCACTATTGCATAAAAACCAAAACCACTATTTTCATAACTATGAATATGACTATGTGGTGGGCAATGGAACCATGGATTGTGTGGATATGGTGGAGGTTCCATTGCACGGGTTTATATCCATCTAGGATTAAACAACAAATGTCGCCAGTGATTCTTGTGCCGTAATACCCGTGTTAACCATAAGATCTGGAGTGGGACGGAGTAGTCAAAAGTGTTTCCACCTCTCGTTCATCAACGGATGCTCATTACCGGGTGCTCATCATCTTGCGAGACTTGATGCAGGGGTGGGAACCCGTAGAAGTCCCAACGGTAATGAGGTCTATGATGGGTTGCATCTGCCGGCGTAGGAATGTATGGTAGAGCCTCGCATTGACGTCGTGGTCGGAGTCCACCCTGAAATATATGGGAATAATGGGGCCGGCGTGGACCTAGGGTCGGAGTATGCAACAAAGGGTGGGTGTTCGAGGTAGCGGAGGAACATGATTGGCTAGACCTTATACCGGGCCTCACACCTAAGGAAGTGTGGACGGGGAAGCTGCCCGGTTGGCACCAAGGTTAAGATCTCTTATGGGTAAAGCAACACACCTCTGCAGAGTGTAAAGAACTGTGACCTGTCACTCCCTGTTCCGGGATAAGGAACTGCGAACGCGGCCGGAAAGGAGCTCCATGAAGTTCTAGTAAACCGGTGAAGGCTGACGGACATAGCTCTTTGAAATAAAAGCAATCTCTTGAAGAAATGTTTATCAAAACTTGCATTGGTATTAGACTTTCTGGTCTAATATCGTAGCTAGTGCATTAAACACCTCTTATCTATAATGAACTTGTTGAGTACGCTCGTACTCATACCACTCTTAAATCCCATGCTTAGATTGTCTGAATCATCTGGAGGAGGACTACAACAACAATGAAGGAGCCGAGATCATCGGCTACGAGGAACCAGACCTCTCAGGAGGTGTTGAAGGCGTAGATTATCTCATAGTCTATGGATCCGGGGAGGCTTCCGGAGGAGATCAAGCCTAGAGATATCCGATAGAACTAGTAACCGAGCAGCCCGAACTCTTAGTATTTAGCTGCTCGAGGAAATAAATGTTTAGCTTAATGAGACACTTATATTGTAAGTTAAGTTGGGTTCGCCAGGAACCCAGGAGTATTCCTCTTAGGACCCAAGAGGAGCTCCAAGATGACATGTGTATGATAGTTGTAATAATAAGTGAATGAGTTATGGACCCTGCTATGTTCTGTTGTACTACTCTGAGGGATGTAATATTTGCGGAATGGTACTTCGTGAATGTTATATCAACGACTGGCATACTACAACATGCAGTGGTATGCAGGGTCACCACAGTTGGTATCAGAGCAAAAGCTTTGACCTTAGGTTGGAACCTAGTAAATGGGACAAACGTTAGGAGTCAAATAGGACTAATAAAGAATTCTCTAAAAATATGGTGTATATTCAATTGAGAATACAACAATCATATCTTTTAGTGCGATAATTCTTTATTATCTCTATTATGATGCATTATTACTAATCTTATAATCTTTCTATTTCTACAGCCAACATGACAAGTTCACGAGCGGGAAGAAACGTGAAAGTAATGGATTCCACACTAAGTGAATATCAAGGAGGACTTGCAGACATCTTACGAGCCATGTTACTTGAATTTGGGTGCGATCCCTGATTCCAAAGAAAGAAGTACATGTTCTATGATGGTTCTGTGTTGGCCAAGTGCAGGGTAGGACTGCGACTTCCCGAATCTTTGGGAATGAGCGTAGTCATGCCAGCAGGGGAAGCTAGGACAACCAACATAGCCTACCATATAGCTGTTATGAGAGCCATAACCGACATACGGGAACATAAGACGAAAGAGCTTATGGATTCCGAGTTCTCCCATATTCCTCATAATCAGGAGGAAGAAGATCCCATGCTCAACCACTACAAATATGCCAAACGCAAACCCATAGCAGCGGCAAAATATATGGATAATAGCCGCAACTTCATATCATTACTCTTTCAGTTGAACCATCATCTGATAGGAGCAATTGATACGATGCTAGAGGAATTTACTGAACCCAAGGAGGAGAGTAGGGGGAAAGAACCTATGGAGAATGTGGTGCACACACCAGTTTACTCAGCTGGTGACTACATCAGTATTGATCCACTTGAGCGTGAACCTACACCTATTACACCTGGGAACTATCTGGGTAGTTCCTATGGGGGATACGAGGGCGGAGAGGAATCCAGAAACAACCAGCGTTCCGAGACTCCTATCGAGAATTCCACGGGTTGGCGTTGGGGATATGATACTGGAACCCATAGTACTTCTGAGTATTATGATGGGGATATGAATGATGATGCCACAACCCAGAACCAGAGTTATCCCAGTAATGAAGGAGTTGATGGTGGGTATCCGACACAGGTTGAGTCGGGTATGGGTGTTGGTAACGCATATGGTGGGGCTATAGGAGAGTACACCCGATGGGTGGACTATGATGCACTCAACGATCAGTTTGTGAACACTGATTTCTCCCTAGGATCATCATCTCATTCGGATTACAAGCCAACGGGGAGACCTTATGTTCCAGGGTCTATCAGGAGGACGACACGTTCGACCGGATGGAAGCCTGGGATGTACCGGGAGTGAAGATCGACTAGAGTCCACCAAGGGAGGCGAGGCTATAATACACAAGTACCACGTGTATTATAGTATGTAATATTTGTATAAATTTGTACATATACTTTAATAAGTGAGTTTGCATACTCACATCGACTTGAGTATTGTAATAAGACCACTTAAGTATGTATATACAGGATATATTTTTTGTATGATTTGGATTTGCTTCTTGATTTCCATTGCGTGACTAGTTCTATGCACAATGTTGAGCTCAGAAAACTTGCGCATGGAGTAATTATGAGTATCATCTTGTGTTGCAGGACTAGGGGGTTATGTCGGGAACGCTAGGAGAGGAGACCGATGCGCAGCGCATGGAGCGCGAAGCAAAACAAAAGGAAGAGGCTGAGGGTGCAGCCAGAGATCAGTTTCCACCACCACCACCACCCATGACGCAGCAAAATTTTATCCAGTACATGCAGTTAGTAGAGGAGAGACAGCGTGTAACACTGGAGCAGCAGAACAAATTCTTCCAAGACTTGATGCAGCAAAACAGGGTGGATAGACCTGAGAACCCGGGAGTCACATTAGCAGACTTCCAAAACACCAAGCCTATATCTTTCGCATACGCACCCGAGCCAATGGACGCGGAAGATTGGCTAATGGATACTGAGCGAAAGCTCAACACCGTTGGATGTAACGACCAAGAGAAGGTTCGTTATGCTACCCATCTGCTGTGTGGACCTGCCGCATCCTGGTGGGACAATATTGTAGCCGTTTATCCGGCTGGAAAGGTATTTACCTGGGAGGAATTTGCAAGGAAGTTCAGGGAATCCAATGTCCCTGAAAGTATCGTGGAATTGAAGCGTCGAGAATTTGAAAGTCTCGAGCAGAAGGACAAGGCAATCCTGACCTATGTCAGGGAGTTCTCTAAACTGTCCCGGTACGCTGTTGAAGAAGTCAACACCGAGGACAAGAAGAAGAAGAGATTTCTGAGGGGGTTAAGTCCCCAGTTCAAGGTTCAGCTCCGTATGATGAGAGCGACGGAGTTTCAAGAGTTGGTGGATGCAGCCATCACTCTGGAAGATGATTTCAAGCAGTTGCAGGAGGAGAAGCGAAAAAAAGCCAAGTTTGAGCCTAAGAGGTTTGTTAGTAACAAGCCTAATACCAGCTTGAGTTTCAAGCCCAGATTCAACAACAACAACAACAACAGCAACTACTACGGTAGTAGGAAGAACCAAGCATTTCAGACTGCTAACCAAATAGTTTGTCGCATCTGCGGGTTTAAAGGACATACTTCAAAGGACTGTCGCAAACCCAGAATCATCTGCTTTGGGTGCCGTGAGGAAGGACACATGCTTAGGGATTGCCCTAAGAATAGGAATAAAGGAGGACACCTGAGGAGGTGGAGGTCGAGGAGGAAACATCGGTGGCAAGTGGAAGAATAAGAAGCCCTTCGGCAAGCTGAACTGTACCAGTCTGGAGAAGGTGGTCAACTCTGACCAGGCGGTGATAGGTACGCTCCAGATACTCACTCATCCCGGCAAAGTACTTTTGATACTCGGTGCAACTACATCATTCATTTCTCAACAATTCATCACCAAACATGGGATTAGTTGCACTAAGTTAGATACACCCATAACCATACTTTCTGCGGGGGGAACGATAGTAGTAACCCATGCCAAACAAAAACAAGTCATCATGATCAATAAGTGCGCGTTTGACGCGGACCTGTTCATTTTACCGATGAAGGACATTGATGTCATTCTTGGTATGAACTGGTTAGAAGCTAATGGAGCATTGATCGACTGTGTAAATAAGACGGTGTCTTTGAAAAGCCCCGATGGAAGTAGAATGATCTACCAAGGAGACAAACATACACAGATCGAAGTTGAGCTACAGCTGAATAGAATGAAGGAGGTGAAGTTAGAAGAAATACCTGTAGTAAATGAATTCCAGGATGTGTTTCCTGCGGAATTACCTGGTATGCCACCAGATAGGGAGATAGAATTCACTATCGACCTAATTCCAGGAACAGCTCCAATTGCCAAAGCACCATATAAGATGGGGCCCAAGGAATTGAAAGAACTTAAGGAGCAACTGGATGACTTGGAGCAAAAGGGATTCATTCAAGAGAGTGTTTCACCACGGGGATCACCTGTGATCTTCGTGGATAAAAGAGATGGAGGAAGAAGGATGTGCGGAGACTACAAGAATCTAAACAACGTCACAATCAAGAACAAGTACCCACTTCCAAGAATACAAGATCTATTTGATCAAGTGAGAGGCGCGGGAGTCTTTTCCAAGATTGATCTAAGATCCGGTTATCACCAGATAAAGATCAAGATGGAAGACATTCAAATCGCCTTTGTCTCAAGGTATGGACATCATGAATACCTTGTAGTACCTTTTGGATTGACCAATGCCCCAGCAATATTCATGAATCTCATGAATAAGATATTCATGCCATATCTAGACAAGTTTGTCATCGTATTCATCGATGATATCTTGATATATTCCAAGAACAAGGCCGAACATGCTGAACATTTGAGGTTAGTGTTGCAAACACTAAGGGAACATGAACTTTATGCCAAACTTAGTAAGTGTGAATTTTGGCTAGATCAAGTGGAATTCCTTGGTCATGTTATTAGTAAAGATGGAATAGCTGTTAACCCGAGTAAGGTAGCAGCAGTTCTAGAATGGGAAGCACCCAAGACTGTCAAGGAAATCCGAGGATTCCTAGGAATGGCAGGATATTATCGGAGATTCATTGAAGGATTCTCTAAGATAGCAGGACCTATGACAAAGCTGTTAAGGAAAAACACACCATTCGTGTGGTCAGAGGAGTGTGAGAAGAGTTTTCAAACTCTGAAGGAGAAACTCACCACGGCACCGGTGTTAGCAGTTCCGGAAGTTGGCAAGGATTACACCGTGTACTGTGACGCATCCAAACATGGATTGGGTTGCGTACTCATGCAAGATCGGAAAGTAATATCTTATGGATCGAGGCAACTCAGACCTCATGACGTAAATTATCCAACACATGACTTGGAATTAGCAGCAGTCGTATTTGCACTCAAAACTTGGAGACATTTTCTCTATGGAGCTAAGTGTGAGCTCTATACAGACCACAAAAGCCTCAAATATTTCTTCACTCAGAAGGAACTCAACATGAGGCAGAAAACATGGCTAGAATTGATCAAGGATTATGATCTGACAATCAATTACACACCAGGGAAGGCTAATGTTGTAGCAGATGCCCTGAGTAGGAAGAGTACCGGAGGAGTGGAACAAGAAATATCACCGGAGTTGAGGAAGGAAATAAGCCAAGCCCAAATACAACTTTGGGAGAAAGAAGCCCATGAAGGATTATCGGCGTTGCAAGTAGCCGATGAGCTTAATGTCAACCTGAAGAATGAGATAATGATGGGTCAAATGGACGATCCATTCATCGTTGAGGAGATGAGAAGAATAGATGAAGGAAGACCATCAGAATTTCATCGCGGAGAATCTGGATCTTTATGGTTCCAGAAAAGAATTTGCGTTCCGGATATTGCTAAAATTAAGGAAGTAATACTCCGGGAAGCTCATCAAACACCATATTCCATACATCCGGGAAGTACAAAGATGTACATGGACTTAAAGGAACTATTCTGGTGGAATAACATGAAGAGGGAGATAGCACAATATGTGGCAGAATGCCATACCTGCCAGAGAGTGAAGGCTGAACACCAGAGTCCGGCAGGGAAGTTACAACCTTTACCTATTCCAGAGTGGAAATGGGAGGAAATAGGGATGGATTTCATCACCGGACTACCCATGACTAATAAAAAGAAGGACATGATATGGGTAATCGTGGACCGGTTGACGAAGAGCGCTCACTTCTTAGCGGTAAATCAGCAGGATAAAGGAGAGAAACTTATCGATCTTTACATCAAAGAGATCGTGAGTAAGCATGGAGTGCCTAAGAAGATCGTGTTGGATCGAGGATCCGTGTTCACATCAGCATTCTGGAAGCAACTACACGAAGCTTTAGGATAGGACTATAGTACCGCTTATCATCCCCAGACCGGTGGACAAACCGAGAGAACCAACCAGATCTTAGAGGATATGCTTAGGGCTTGTGCCTTAGACTTCGGAGGATCATGGGAAGAACACTTACCATTAGCAGAGTTCTCATACAATAATAGTTATCAAGGCAGTATCAAAATGGCACCATTTGAAGCTATGTATGGAAGGAAGTGCAGATCACCGATATGTTGGTATGAAGCCGGAGCAAGCAAAGAGTTCAACCCTGATTATGTTAAGGAAAAACAACAAATCATTGACATTATCAGAGACAGGCTCAAGATAGCCCAAAGTCGACAAAAGAGTTATGCCGATCAGAAGAGGAGAACATGGGAGCCACGAGTTGGAGACATGGTTTATCTTAAGGTAAGCCCAATGAAAGGACTCCAGAGGTTTGGAGTAAAAGGAAAGCTCAGTCCTAGATATATAGGACCTTTCAAGATACTGAGTCAGAACCGAGGTTTAGCCTTTGAATTGGATCTACCGGGAAGGCTAGCTCAAGTTCACAATGTATTCCATGTGTCACAACTCCGAAAATGCTTAAAGACCCCAGATGAACCAGTATCACATGAAGAGCTCGAGTTACAACCAGACTTGACTTACATCGAGAAGCCAGCCAAGATTCTCGAGGAGAGCTGGAAACAACTCAGAAATAAAGCTATTAAGTATTGCAAGATACAGTGGAAGTATCACCCCGAGAGGGAAGCTACCTGGGAAAAAGAGGAAGACCTGAGGAAAACATACCCCGAGCTGTTCAGGTATTACAACCACAACTTCGGGACGAAGTTTTCTTTAAGGGGGAAAGGCTGTAATGTCCCAGGTTTAGAGACGATCGAGGGGTAGATTTTAGAAAGGGATGTGCATTGCATGGTAAATTCTGGGGAAATTTCGCGCTTTTAAACAAAAGCGCATCGAAGGGGACAAGTTTCTCTCTCGACACCTTACAGGTTAGGGTTTCGAGAGTGCGACAAACTTGCATCTCACTTAACTAGTTTAGGGTTTTGAGAAGAGAGGGGAGAGTTTGCATCAAACTTAAGTTGCATGATTGAATTCTAAATGAAGTGTCATGGTTGAATTCAAACCAAAGTTGAATTTGAATTTCAAATTCAAACAATAAATAATTACCCTGAATATTGAATTGTGAGGAAATTCATTAAGTAAATTATAAATATTAAACAATATGAGCAATTAAATAAAGTAAAGCTCATTAGAGAAAACTTTGAGCTTTATTGATTATCACACAATTTACATTGTCATTACAATATTCATAAGAGAAAAGAAATAAATAATACAACACATTACAAGAATTGCTCAAATAAGAAAAAGAAGATTACAAATAATGACCTATCCTAAATTACAAGTCTAGTTTCATAAGATGCTTGAATCTGATTATCTTCATCCTCACTTGATTATACTCTTGATTCCCTGCACACAACAAAGCAAGACAAGAATTATGCCAAGAGGCATTGCCACTTGGCAGGTTAGAAGAATAATGGAAAGGAGAGGATATGGTTCAGCTCTGCCGAGCTGATCCTCTCACATCCAAGTGCAAAGCATCAGGCACACACACACACACAGGCAGCTTACAGTGCATGTGTGCATGCTAAACAAAGACACCAAAGACCTTTGTGAGGAGTCACCAAGTGAAATCACCACTGCTGTCGACCAGAGAGAGCAAGGGAGAGGCATATATAACCTTTTTTGAGCCAAACCCTAGCTCATTCATCGACAGGCAACTTGGTAAGTCATCAGAGAGCAAGAACACTTAGAACAGGAAGAACACATAGCCAGAACCCTCATCCAGGAACAGCTCAAGCAAAGAACTGTTTCCTGTTGAGAAGCAAACCATGGAGTAGATCAAGCACAAGTCACAAGGAGGAGCAGGGCAAGTCAAACCAACCGCCAGAAGCAAAACCTCTACACCAACACACTATTTCTAGGAGCTGGAGTGAGGTATTCACATCAACATGAACAAACCAGATGGTTTTGTTCATAAATTGCACAGGCATGATCTCAAGCACACCACAAGGGTAGAAACCCTATATGTGAGTCATCATATGGCTACTGGCCAAATTGGTGCAAGTGAACAAGAGGGAAACAAATAGGAAAGCACCCTGGGAACATTGGCTATGCCAAACCAGTGACATAATCAAAGAAATCCAGCAAGGAATTAATTCCTATTTAGCTACCCAGATTCACCTAGCAACACACAGCTAGCAAAGCCATCAGAATCATGGACAGATATCTGTCCAGTATGATTTCAACATCAAATAACCTGGCAGCCTATAAAGGACTACCAAGATTAGTGCACAGAAGCATCCATGAGGTAGGAGCAACCATTTCTAAGCAGACAGAGCCAGTTAGGGTCACAACAGCTACCTATCCACATAGGAAATTCACCAAAGCATCACATCATTATCCAGTAGGATTCAGTATGAGCTAGGGTACCCAACCAGTGGTTGGCATCCCTCTAGCTACATCAAATTCATCTATATGATCATTACTGATAAACAGTTCACATCATTTATCCATCTAGTAAAGCAAGGAATTACAGATAAATGAAACAGATAAGTAACCAAAGCACCAACATCTTGCCAGTGACCCAATGGTTCACTGCAAGCATCTGATGATGCTTGAGTAAGCATTTACACACACCAACATAAGTATAAGTGTCACACAGACACCAGGTGAAGCACCAGTAAGGCACAGGCAACAAGCATGTGATGATCATTTGATCATCAGGGCCTGCTAAAGCATGCCAATGCAAGCTGGAATCAATCACTAGTATCCCACATTAATTCTATGAATTAAACAGCCACAGATAAGCAACAATTGAATCACAGACTAAACCATAAACCATTTTTATGATTGTATCCAGAAGCACTCCATCAAGGGATGGAGCTGCCAAGTCAGTAACAATGCTCAATTGAACATGATCATGAAATTATAGCACACAGAAGAGCACTCTGGGGTACTGGCACTTGTAAATTTACAAGAATTGCACACAGCAAACAAGCCAGAACACCATAAATGTATACACTTGAGTAATTGGTGAAGATAGCATCAAGAACAGAGACACTGGCACTTGCATACTACAAGGATCATGCATAATGATCAAGCCAGGGACAAGATTATGCACACACAGGATATCCTAGTAGCAATAATGATCACAGGAGCCAGCCAGCAGGCCATGAGCATCACTGGATGTTCATGAACAATCACAGGAGGGCCACAGTAGGAGTATAGCATACAACAGTAATGCATAGAGCAAAGTAGAAGAGCAGCAGCAGCCAGAATCCATGGCAAATGCACAAGAAGAAGATACGCATAGCAGCAGCTAGCACAGCACCAGGGCTGGCTTGGCGCAAGGCACACAGAGGCGCAGAAGCAACAGCAGCACGGCAGTGCCAGCATCTCCATGAGGAGAGGCAGGCGAGTAACTAGAGCATGGCATAGAGGAGGAGGAAGAGAGGGAGAAGATGGAGGCGTACTAACCTGGAGCGGAGCACTACGGCGTCACCATGGCGGTACGGCGGCACAGCCTGGCCACGGCAGCGCCAAGCCATGGCCAAGCCAGGCGGTCGCCGAAGCGCGGAGGCTCCAGCGCAGGCACAGCGAGGCACACGGCCTCGGCATCAGGAGCGTCGGCGGCGACGAACTCGCCACAGCACATCACGGCTGGCGAGCAGAGGCGATGGGGACGCGTTGAGGAAGCGGCGAAGCACAGATCAGCGCGGTGGATCTGAAGCGCCGTCGAACGGCGGATCAGATGCGCCGCATCTCGCCGGCGGCGATGGTCGGAGTCGGCCGGAACAATTCGGCGAAGGGAGCGGCGACGCGCGCGTCGCCAGAGCGAAAGGGGAATTAGGGTTCGAGAGCGAGGGGGGCGACGAAGCGACTGGGTCGGTTGGACCGAGCCCACTGGGCTGGTCCAACCTAACCAGCTCGGCCGCCTGACAGGTGGGCCCGAGGGGTATTTTGGACATTTCCAAAATACCCATTTAAATGAGAATTTCCAAGAATTTTATAAAATAAAATACCGCTCTAAAAAAATAAGTAAAACTATGAAAATTAATCAGCATAAAATTCTCTATCTAAATAAAATATCAAAGAGAATATTTGAAGACAACTAAGAATAAGTCTTAATTTGATGATTTAAATAATGATTTAAATCACACATATTATTTTCAATAATGAAAATAAGTCCATTAATGCATTTGGACTTTAAAAACACCTTGACAACATTTCAAGGTTGTATTTTACTTTAAATCAAGTATCCCCAAATTATTCTTAGTATTAACCTCTTACATGAAATAATAACGACATCGGAAGGGGGGAACAAACCCTAAAAATGGAATCATGCATAATTGCTTCTTTAACCATTGCCCTTATCGGACAATGATGCTATTTTTCAGAAACAGAGGACAAGGGTCAGTCCACACCTTCCAAGTGCAAAACTTTGCAGTGTTCAGGCAAGTTCATCACTTGCTCATGCCATTTGAGTATTTCTATCAAATTACTTGCAAAGTACTATGTTTATCACTATTGCATAAAAACCAAAACCACTATTTTCATAACTATGAATATGACTATGTGGTGGGCAATGGAACCATGGATTGTGTGGATATGGTGGAGGTTCCATTGCACGGGTTTATATCCATCTAGGATTAAACAACAAATGTCGCCAGTGATTCTTGTGCCGTAATACCCGTGTTAACCATAAGATCTGGAGTGGGACGGAGTAGTCAAAAGTGTTTCCACCTCTCGTTCATCAACGGATGCTCATTACCGGGTGCTCATGATCTTGCGAGACTTGATGCAGGGGTGGGAACCCGTAGAAGTCCCAACGGTAATGAGGTCTATGATGGGTTGCATCTGCTGGCGTAGGAATGTATGGTAGAGCCCTGCATTGACGTCGTGGTCGGAGTCCACCCTGAAATATATGGGAATAATGGGGCCGGCGTGGACCCAGGGTCAGAGTATGCAACAAAGGGTGGGTGTTCGAGGTAGCGGAGGAACATGATTGGCTAGACCTTATACCGGGCCTCACACCTAAGGAAGTGTGGACGGGAAAGCTGCCCGGTTGGCACCAAGGTTAAGATCTCTTATGGGTAAAGCAACACACCTCTGTAGAGTGTAAAGAACTGTGACCTGTCACTCCCTGTTCCGGGATAAGGAACTGCGAACGCGGCCGAAAAGGAGCTCCATGAAGTTCTAGTAAACTGGTGAAGGCTGACGGACATAGCTCTTTGAAATAAAAGCAATCTCTTGAAGAAATGTTTATCAAAACTTGCATTGGTATTAGACTTTCTGGTCTAATATCGTAGCTAGTGCATTAAACACCTCTTATCTATAATGAACTTGTTGAGTACGCTCGTACTCATACCACTCTTAAATCCCATGCTTAGATTGTCTGAATCATCTGGAGGAGGACTACAACAACAATGAAGGAGCCGAGATCATCGGCTACGAGGAACCAGACCTCTCAGGAGGTGTTGAAGGCGTAGATTATCTCATAGTCTATGGATCCGGGGAGGCTTCCGGAGGAGATCAAGCCTAGAGATATCCGATAGAACTAGTAACCGAGCAGCCCGAACTCTTAGTATTTAGCTGCTCGAGGAAATAAATGTTTAGCTTAATGAGACACTTATATTGTAAGTTAAGTTGGGTTCGCCAGGAACCCAGGAGTATTCCTCTTAGGACCCAAGAGGAGCTCCAAGATGACATGTGTATGATAGTTGTAATAATAAGTGAATGAGTTATGGACCCTGCTATGTTCTGTTGTACTACTCTGAGGGATGTAATATTTGCGGAATGGTACTTCGTGAATGTTATATCAACGACTGGCATACTACAACATGCAGTGGTATGCAGGGTCACCACAGGGGGGGCGGATTATCCGGCCCTTACTTAGGCCGGATTATCTGGCCCTGGTTTTGCCCAACGGCTCGATTTTCTTGGGGGGTATAAATACCCCCCTTCTTCCTCCTTGGGCTGTTGCTTCTTCTACTCTCTCTCTCCTCCATTGTTGTTCTTGAGAAGCTTGCCCTTTCTCTCTATCCCTCCATGATTCTTGCCCCATTTTGAGGGAAAAGAGAGAGGAGATCTAGATCCACACTTTGACCAAACCAAATCATCTCTTTGTGAGTGAATCTTTGGGATCTAGATCTTGGAGAATTTTGTGTTCTCCTCTTTGTTCTTCCTCTCCTATTCCCCCAATAGCTTTTGTAGCTTTGTTGGAATTTGAGAGAGAAGGACTTGAGCATCTTTGTGGTGTTCTTGCCATTGCATTTGGTGCATCGGTTTGAGTTCTCCACGGTGATTCGTGGTGGTGAAAGCAAGAAGGTTATTACTCTTGGGTTCTTGGAACCCTAGACGGATTCTACGCCTTTGTGGCGATTTGTTGGGAGCCTCCAATTAAGTTGTGGATGTGTGCCCCAATCTTTGTGTAAGGCCCGGTTTCCGCCTCGAAGGAAATCCCTTAGTGGAACCGTGACCTAGGCCTTTGTGGCGAGGGTCACCGGAGATTTAGGTGAGGCGCCTTCGTGGCGTTCAGTGTGTGGTGTGAGTACCGCATCTTGGGGTGAGGCCTTTGTGGCGTTGGTGTGCATCGAGCAACCACACCTCAAGGTGAGCCTCTTGTGACGTTCGGGAGCACTAAGCAACCGCACCTCTCCACCGGAGATTAGCACTCGCAAGAGTGTGAACTCCGGGATAAATCATCGTCTCCCGCGTGCCTCGGTTATCTCTATACCCGAGCTCTTTACTTATGCACTTTACCTTGTGATAGCCATCGTGCTTGAAGTTATATATATCTTGCTATCACATACTTGCTTGTATTGCTTAGCATAAGTTGTTGGTGCACATAGGTGAACCATTGCTTAGAATAAGTTGTTGGTGCACATAGGTGAACAATAGTATATAGGCTTTGGGCTTGACAAAGTAAACGCTAGTTTTATTCCGCATTTGTTAAGCCCATCTCGTAAAAGTTTTAAATCGCCTATTCACCCCCCGCCTCTAGGCGACATCTGTGTCCTTTCATCAACCTTACTGAACAGTAAATAAAAAACCGTAGAAACCAGGAAATAAAAAAAAAACGCCACTCCGCCCGTCCCGCCTCGCCATGGCCAATGACAGCACAACTAGAGACTGCGGGCACTCTGAAACCAGCGGCGATGAGGAAGCCCGACCCTTGGCGTAGACCCGTGCCTCCGACTGGCGGCCGCATCAGACCTCCACCTCACGAGGCTAGCCCTACCGTCCGCACCTTGCCACAGTGCCACCGGCATGGGTGCCTTGCTCGGGCAGCCGCGGCGGCGGTAGGGAGATCTAGGGTGTGTTTGGTAGACTGGGGCCAGATATTCTCATCTCAACTGATCTCAACCAACCATCCATTGTTTGTTAGACCGAGTCGGTCCATCTCAGCTTAGCTCACCTCATACGAAAAAGCCCTCTCAGCCAGGCCGGGTTGTGAAGCTCAAATCGAGCTTCACAACTCAGCCTGGGCGAACTCATCCCGCAAAACTCCCCATCTGCGTGCCCCCCGCACCCCCAGACCCCCACTCCCCACCTACCTCACCTCTCATTTTTCTCTCACCGAACACGAGGCAGCGCCTCCTCTCCCGAAACCAACCCCCGAGCCGACTGCCATGGATGATGCCGGCTGCCGTATTCTCCGGAGATCCCCCGCGCAACGGCATCGGACGTCGCGCCCGCCCTCGTCATCACGTTTCCGCCGCCGGCCTACTGCCACGCGCCACCACAGGCCGCCCTCCACGCGCTGCCGTGACGACGGAAAACCCACGCGCCGCCGCGCCACGCGCCGTCGCCGACCACACTCCACCATGCCAGCGTAAACCGCGCCACCGCCAACCTCCGCAGCGCCCGCCACGGCCGACCGCCCACCGTCGCCGCCGGTGTAGTGCTCCCAGGCATCCATGGCGTGGTGGAGATGAGCACCGGACCTGATTGCTTTTTATTTGTCTATTTAGGGGGTTTTGTGTAAAAATCAGGACCTCTCTGAAATTTCTAGTTTTTGGGTCTATCTCAGTCCACAGATGCCTCCAAACAAAGTATCGATTCATCATATCTCAGCACATACGAGGTGCCAAACACATCACAAAATCTCAACCCAACTTGTATGAGGTCATCATATCTCAAGTGGGAGAGTAAATCTGTGTTCACCCGGGCTACCAAACACACCCCTAGTGACCGAGCGGTGGAATCTGAGTGTTGCTGCCGATCGTGAGCTCCAGTGAAAGCCAAGTCGTAGATCCGAGCCGCCCCGTCATGGATTCGTCCACTTCGTTTCTACCATGTTTCGATTTGGTACCCCTACTCCCTTGTATCTCTCTATCTATGTGAGTGTGCGTGCGTGCCTGTGTGTATTATTCTGCTTGTGTGTTGGGCGAACTCTGACCAGGGTTTGGCTGGTCGCCGGTTCCAGATCCCACCTCCTAGGGGCTTCCTCTGGCGAGCAAGTTTGACGCTAGGAACCGTAGGAGTAGAGTGGCGGAGGTTAAAACAACAACAAAATTTTGAACCTGCAACGGATGTGCGTGTTATTATACTAAGCTGACAAGAACGCTAAAGAATGGCTACAACACCACACTCGTCTTTCGGCTTACAACACACTCCGACATCAAGAATGAGAAGCACGTCTAACCCAATCTCTATCCAAAAAATAGAGAAGAGGCGAGGCACCGAGCCTCAAAACCGCGTCACGGCCAACACCAAACACCACCAAAGCACGACCAACCACCAAAGATGCTTAGACTGTAGGATAACGTTGCATAGAAAACAAAAAATTTCCTACCGCGAACACGCAATCCAAGCCAAGATGCAATCTAGAAGATGGTAGCAACGAGGGGGTATCGAGTCTCACCCTTGAAGAGATTCCAAAGCCTACAAGAGGAGGCTCTTGTTGCTGCGGTAGACGATCACTTGCCGCTTGCAAAAGCGCGTAGAAGATCTTGATCACGATCGGTTCCGGCGCCACGAACGGGCAGCACCTCCGTACTCGGTCACACGTTCGGTTGTTGATGAAGACGACGTCCACCTCCCGTTCCAGCGGGCAGCGGAAGTAGTAGCTCCTCTTGAATCCGACAGCACGACGGCGTGGTGTCGGTGGCGGTGGAGAAGTCCGGCGGAGCTTCGCTAAGCTACGCGGGAGATATGGAGGAGAGGGGGACGGCTAGGGTTTGGGAGGGGGTGGCCGGCCACTTCAAGGGGGGCGGCCAGCTTGTGGTCTTGGGGTGGCCGGCCCCCTCCCTTGGCCCCTCATTATATAGGTGGATCCCCAAGTGTTGGTGTCCAAGTCTTCGAATAAGACCCGAACCAAAAACCTTCCATAAGAGGGGGAAACCTAGCCAAGCTAGGACTCCCACCAAAGGTGGGAGTTCCACCTCCCATATGGGGGGGTGGCCGGCCCCCTAAGGGGGAGTCCACTTGGGACTCCTCCCCCACTAGTGTTGGCCGGCCATGGAGGTGGAGTCCCATGTGGACTCCACCTTCCTTGGTGGTTTCTTCCGGACTTTTCTAGAACCTTCTAGAACCTTCCATAGAACCTTCCGTGACATTTTAATTCACATAAAATGACATCCTATATATGAATCTTATTCTCCGGACCATTCCGGAACTCCTCGTGATGTCCGGGATCTCATCCGGGACTCCGAACAAATATTCGAACTCCATTCCATATTCAAGTACTACCATTTCAACATCCAACTTTAAGTGTGTCACCCTACGGTTCGTGAACTATGCAGACATGGTTGAGTACTCACTCCGACCAATAACCAATAGCGGGATCTGGAGATCCATAATGGCTCCCACATATTCAACGATGACTTTAGTGATCGAATGAACCATTCACATACAATACCAATTCCCTTTGTCTCGCGATATTTTACTTGTCCGAGGTTTGATCTTCGGTATCACTCTATACCTTGTTCAACCTCGTCTCCTGACAAGTACTCTTTACTCGTACCGTGGTATGTGGTCTCTTATGAACTCATTCATATGCTTGCAAGACATTAGACGACATTCCACCGAGAGGGCCCAGAGTATATCTATCCGTCATCGGGATGGACAAATCCCACTGTTGATCCATATGCCTCAACTCATACTTTCCGGATACTTAATCCCACCTTTATAGCCACCCATTTACGCAGTGGTGTTTGGTGTAATCAAAGTACCTTTCCGGTATAAGTGATTTACATGATCTCATGGTCATAAGGACTAGGTAACTATGTATCGAAAGCTTATAGCAAATAACTTAATGACGAGATCTTATGCTACGCATAATTGGGTGTGTCCATTATATCATTCATACAATGACATAACCTTGTTATTAATAACATCCAATGTTCATGATTATGAAACTAATCATCCATTAATCAACAAGCTAGTTTAAGAGGCATACTAGGGACTTCTTGTTTGTCTACATATCACACATGTACTAATGTTTCGGTTAATACAATTATAGCATGATATATAAACATTTATTATAAACATGAAGATATAAATAATAACCACTTTATTATTGCCTCTAGGGCATATCTCCTTCAGTCTCCCACTTGCACTAGAGTCAATAATCTAGATTACATTGTAATATACCTAACACCCATGGCATTCTGGTGTTGGTCATGCTTTGCCCTAGGGAGAACTTTAGTCAACGGATCTGCTACATTCAGATCAGTGTGTACTTTGCAAATCTTTACTTCTCCATCTTCGATGTACTCGCGAATCGAGTGGTAACGCAGCTTGATATGCTTCAGCCTCTTGTGTGACCTTGGCTCTTGTGCATTGGCGATGGCACCCATGTTATCACAGTAAATGATTAATGGGTCCAATGCACTAGGAACCACACCGAGCTCTACAATGAACCTCTTCATCCATACCGCTTCGATGAAGCCTACGAAACCGCTTATGTACTCGATTCTGTTGAAGACTTCGCCACCGTGCAATCGCTTCGAGCTTGCCCACCATCGCAGCACCATTCAATATAAACACGTACCCAGATTGTGACTTAGAGTCATCAGGATCAGTGTTCCAACTTGCATCGGTGTAACCGTTTACAACGAGCTCTTGGTCACCTCCATAACAAAGAAACATATCCTTAGTTCTTTTCAAGTACTTCAGGATATTCTTGACCGATGTCCAGTGTTCCATTCCTGGATCACTTTGATATCTGCTAGTCAAACTAACAGCATGTGCTATATCCGGTCTAGTACATAGCATGGCATACATGATAGATCCTACTGCCGAGGCATAGGGGATATTACTCATCCTTTCTCTTTCTTCTGCCGTAGCCGGTCCTTGAGTCTTACTCAATACATTGCCTGGTAACATAGGTAAGAACCCTTTCTTACTTTCGTCCATTCTAAACTTCTTTAGAATCTTGTCCAGATATGTACTCTGTGATAGCCCTATTAGGCGTCTTGATCTATCTCTATAAATCTTGATGCCTAATATATACGATGCTTCACCAAGGTCTTTCATTGAAAAACTATTATTCAAATAACCTTTAACACTGCTTAATAGTTCTATATCATTCCCGATCAATAATATGTCATCTACATATAATATCAGGAATGCTACAGAGCTCCCACTCACTTTCTTGTAAATACAGGCCTCTCCATGACACTGTATAAACCCGAAGTATTTGATCACCTTATCAAAGCGTCGGTTCCAACTTCTCGATGCTTGCTTCAGTCCATAGATTGAACGCTGAAGTTTGCATACTTTGTCAGCATTTTTAGGATCGACAAAACCTTTGGGTTGTACCATATACAACTCTTCCTCAATGTCTCCATTAAGGAACGCCGTTTTGACATCCATCTGCCAAATCTCATAATCGAAAAATGCAGCTATTGCTAACAAAATCCTCACAGATTTTAGCTTCGCTACAGGTGAGAAAGTCTCATCGTAGTCAACTCCTTGAATTTGTCGGAAACCCTTTGCAACAAGTCGAGCTTTATAGACAGTAATATTACCATCAGCATCTGTTTTTCTCTTGAAGATCCATTTATTCTCGACAGCCTTTCGGCTATCAGGTAAGTCTACCAAAGTCCATACTTTGTTATCATACATGGATCCCATTTCGGATTTCATGGCTTCTTGCCATTTGTTGGAATCTGGGCTCATCATCGCTTCTTCATACGTCGCAGGGTCCTCATCATTGTTATCCACAATCATGACATTTAGACAAGGATCATACCAATCAGGAGTGGCACATTCCCTTGTCGATTTGCGAGGTTCAGTAGTTTCCTCGTTCGAAGTTTCATGATCATTATCATTAGCTTCCTATGTTGCTGGTGTAGGCGGTACAGGTACAACTTCCGGTACTGCGCTACTCTGATCAACGAGTATAGATTCATCAATCTCATCGAGTTCTACTTTTCTTCCAGTCACTTCTTTAGTGAGAAATTCTTTCTCAAGAAAGGTTCCGTTCTTAGCAACAAAGATTTTGCCTTCGGATCTGTGATAGAAAGTGTACCCTATAGTTTCCTTAGGGTATCCTATGAAGACGCATTTCTCCGCTTTGGGTTCTAGCTTGTCCGGTTGTAACTTCTTTACATAGGCTTCGCAACCCCAAACTTTCAGGAACGACATCTTAGGTTTCTTATTAAACCATAATTCATACGGTGTCGTTTCTACGGATTTTGATGGTGCTCTATTTAAAGTGAATGCGCCTGTCTCTAATGCATAACTCCAAAAAGATAACGGCAAATCAGTAAGAGACATCATACTACGAACCATATCTAAGAGAGTTCGATTACGACGTTCGGACACACCGTTACGTTGAGGTGTTCCCGGCGGTGTCAATTGTGAAAGTATTCCGCATTTCTTTAAATGCATGCCAAACTCATAACTCAGATATTCACCTCCATGATCAGATCGTAGAAATTTGATCTTCTTGTTACGTTGATTTTCTACTTCAGTTTGAAATTCCTTAAACTTCTCGAAAGTTTCGGATTTATGTTTCATGAAATAGATATACCCATATCTACTCAGATCATCTGTGAAGGTTAGAACATAACGATAACCACCGCGCGATGCTACGCTCATTGGTCCACATACATCGGTATGTATGATCTCCAATAAGTCAGTAGCTCGCTCCATCATACCAGAAAATGGAGTCTTTGTCATTTTTCCCATTAGACATGCTTCGCATCTATCAAGTGACTCAAAGTCAAGTGATTCAAGTAATCCATCAGTATGGAGTTTCTTCATGCGTTTCACTCCAATATGACCAAGACGACAGTGCCACATATAAGTAGAATTATCATTCAATTTAATTCGCTTAGCATCAATGTTATGTATATGCGTATCACTACTATCGAGATCTAACAGAAATAAGCCATTCTTTTGTGGTGCTCAACCATAAAAGATATTATTCATAAAAATAGAACAACCATTGTTCTCAGACTTGAATGAATAACCGTCTTGCATTAAACAAGATCCAGATATAATGTTCATGCTCAACGCAGGTACATAATAGCAATTATTTAGGCTTAAAACTAATCCCGAAGGTAGATGTAGAGGAAGTGTGCCGACTGCGATCACATTGACCTTGGATCCGTTTCCAACGCGCATCGTCACTTCATCTTTCAGCAGTTGTCGTTTATTCTTTAGTTCTGTTTGAGTTACAAATATGAGCAACCGAACCAGTATCAAATACCTGTGTACTAGAACGAGAACCAGTGAAATGAACATCTATAACATGTATATCAGATATACCTTCTTTCTTCTTCTTGACAAGGCCGCTCTTCAGATCAGCCAGATACTTGGAGCAATTACGCTTCCAGTGTCCCTTCTCCTTGCAGTAATAGCACTCAGCATCAGGCTTAGGGCCGTTCTTAGGTTTCATAGGAGGCGTGGCAGCTTTCTTGCCACCCTTCTTGAATTTTCCCTTAGACTTGCCCTGTTTCTTGAAACTGGTGGTCTTGTTGACCATCAACACTTGGTGCTCTTTGTTGATCTCAATCTCAGCAGCTTTTAGCATGCCAAAGAGTTCAGGTAACTCCTTGTTCATATTCTGCATATTGTAGTTCATCACAAAATTCTTGTAACTTGGTGGCAGTGATTGAAGGACACGATTAATCCCCAGTCTGTTAGGAATCACTATTCCCAAGTCACTGAGTTTCTTCGCATGCCCGGTCATGGCGAGCATGTGCTCACTAACGGAGCTGCCTTCTTCCATCATACAGCTGAAGAAATGTTTCGATGCTTCATAGCATTCCACGGCCGCATGAGTCTCGAATATAGCTTTCAGCTCATTCATCAACTCATGAGGATCGTGGTGCTCAAAACGTTTTTGAAGATCGGATTCCAGACTGCACAGGATGGCACACTGAACTTGAGAGTACCGAGTTTTCCGAGTCGCGTAAACAACTTTTACTTCATCGGTTTCAGTTTCTGCAGGAGGGTCACCTAGCGGTGCATCAAGCACAAATTGCAGATTTCCGCCAGAGAGGAAGATCCTCACATGACGGAACCAGTCGGTGAAGTTGCTATCGTTGCTCTTAAGTTTCTCTTTCTCTAGGAACTGATTAAAATTGATTGGGGACGCCATCTCTACAACATATATTTGCAATAGTTTAGACTAAGTTTATGACAAATTGAGTTCAAGTTTTAATGCATAATTAAAAACCTAAGTGAACTCCCAATCAAAACAATATCCCTCGCATTGTCTTAGTGATCACACGAACCAAATCCACCGCACCTAAACCCGATCATCACGAGAAAAGGTGTGATTTCAATGGCGAACACTCAAAGTGTTCATCATATCAACCATATGATTCATGCTCTACCTTTCGGTATCACGTGTTCCGAGACCATTTCTGTACATGCTAGGCTCGTCAAGGCCACCTTAGTATCCGCATGTGCAAAACTGTCTTGCACCCGTTGTATGTACTTATTGAATCTATCACACCCGATCATCACGAGATGCTTCGAAACGACAAGACTTGGTAACGGTGCTACTAAGGATGAACACTTTATTATCTTGAGATTTTAGTGAGGGATCATCTTATAATGCTACCGTCGCGATCTAAGCAAAATAAGATGCATAAAAGGATTAACATCACATGCAGTTCATATGTGATATGATATGGCCCTTTTGTCTTTGCGCCTTTGATCTTCATCTCCAAAGCACGGACATGATCTCCATCATCTTCGGGCATGATCTCCATCATCGTCGGCTTAGCGTCAAGATCAATGGCGCCGTCTTCATGATTGTCCTCCATGTAGCAACTATTACAACTACTTTGAAATACTACTCAACATGAAATTTAAAGACAACCATAAGGCTCCTGCCGGTTGCCACAATACAATAATGATCATCTCATACATATTCATCATCACATTATGGCCATATCACATCACCAAACCCTGCAAAAACAAGTTAGACGTCTCTAATTTGGTTTGCATATTTTACGTGGTTTAGGGTTTTCGAGAAAGATCTAATCTACCTACGAACATGAACCACAACGTTGATACTAATGTTTTCAATAGAAGAGTAAATTGAATCTTCACTATAGTAGGAGAGACAGACACCCGCAAAGCCTCTTATGCAATACAAGTTGCATGTCGAACGAGGAACAAGTCTCATGAACGCGGTCATGTAAAGTTAGTCCGAGCCGCTTCATCCCACTATGCCATAAAGATGCAAAGTACTCAAACTAAAGATAACAAGAGCATCAACGCCCACAAACCATTGTGTTCTACTCGTGCAACCATCTATGCATAGACACGGCTCTGATACCACTGTAGGATAACGTTGCATAGAAAACAAAAATTTTCCTACCGCGAACACGCAATCCAAGCCAAGATGCAATCTAGAAGACGGTAGCAACGAGGGGGTATCGAGTCTCACCCTTGAAGAGATTCCAAAGCCTACAAGAGGAGGCTCTTGTTGCTGCGGTAGATGATCACTTGCCGCTTGCAAAAGCGCGTAGAAGATCTTGATCACGATCGGTTCCGGCGCCACGAACGGGCAGCACCTCCGTACTCGGTCACACGTTCGGTTGTTGATGAAGACGACGTCCACCTCCCGTTCCAGCGGGCAGCGGAAGTAGTAGCTCCTCTTGAATCCGACAGCATGACGGCGTGGTGTCGGTGGCGGTGGAGAAGTCCGGCGGAGCTTCGCTAAGCTACGCGGGAGATATGGAGGAGAGGGGGACGGCTAGGGTTTGGGAGGGGGTGGCCGGCCACTTCAAGGGGGGCGGCCAGCTTGTGGTCTTGGGGTGGCCGGCCCCCTCCCTTGGCCCCTCATTATATAGGTGGATCCCCAAGTGTTGGTGTCCAAGTCTTCGAATAAGACCCGAACCAAAAACCTTCCATAAGAGGGGGAAACCTAGCCAAGCTAGGACTCCCACCAAAGGTGGGAGTTCCACCTCCCATATGGGGGGGTGGCCGGCCCCCTAAGGGGGAGTCCACTTGGGACTCCTCCCCCACTAGTGTTGGCCGGCCATGGAGGTGGAGTCCCATGTGGACTCCACCTTCCTTGGTGGTTTCTTCCGGACTTTTCTAGAACCTTCTAGAACCTTCCATAGAACCTTCCGCGACATTTTAATTCACATAAAGTGACATCCTATATATGAATCTTATTCTCCGGACCATTCCGGAACTCCTCGTGATGTCCGGGATCTCATCCGGGACTCCGAACAAATATTCGAACTCCATTCCATATTCAAGTACTACCATTTCAACATCCAACTTTAAGTGTGTCACCCTACGGTTCGTGAACTATGCGGACATGGTTGAGTACTCACTCCGACCAATAACCAATAGCGGGATCTGGAGATCCATAATGGCTCCCACATATTCAACGATGACTTTAGTGATCGAATGAACCATTCACATACAATACCAATTCCCTTTGTCTCGCGATATTTTACTTGTCCGAGGTTTGATCTTCGGTATCACTCTATACCTTGTTCAACCTCGTCTCCTGACAAGTACTCTTTACTCGTACCGTGGTATGTGGTCTCTTATGAACTCATTCATATGCTTGCAAGACATTAGACGACATTCCACCGAGAGGGCCCAGAGTATATCTATCCATCATCGGGATGGACAAATCCCACTGTTGATCCATATGCCTCAACTCATACTTTCCGGATACTTAATCCCACCTTTATAGCCACCCATTTACGCAGTGGTGTTTGGTGTAATCAAAGTACCTTTCTGGTATAAGTGATTTACATGATCTCATGGTCATAAGGACTAGGTAACTATGTATCGAAAGCTTATAGCAAATAAATTAATGACGAGATCTTATGCTACGCTTAATTGGGTGTGTCCATTATATCATTCATACAATGACATAACCTTGTTATTAATAACATCCAATGTTCATGATTATGAAACTAATCATCCATTAATCAACAAGCTAGTTTAAGAGGCATACTAGGTGAAGGAGATATGCCCTAGAGGCAATAATAAAGTGGTTATTATTTATATCTTTATGTTTATGATAAATGTTTATATATCATGCTAGAATTGTATTAACCGAAACATTAGTACATGTGTGATATGTTGACAAACAAGAAGTCCCTAGTATGCCTCTTAAACTAGCTTGTTGATTAATGGATGATTAGTTTCATAATCATGAACATTGGATGTTATTAATAACAAGGTTATGTCATTGTGTGAATGATGTAATGGACACACCCAATTAAGCGTAGCATAAGATCTCGTCATTAAGTTATTTGCTATAAGCTTTCGATACATAGTTACCTAGTCCTTATGACCATGAGATCATGTAAATCACTTATACCGGAAAGGTACTTTGATTACACCAAACACCACTGCGTAAATGGGTGGCTATAAAGGTGGGATTAAGTATCCGGAAAGTATGAGTTGAGGCATATGGATCAACAGTGGGATTTGTCCATCCCGATGACGGATAGATATACTCTGGGCCCTCTCGGTGGAATGTCGTCTAATGTCTTGCAAGCATATGAATGAGTTCATAAGAAACCACATACCACGGTACGAGTAAAGAGTACTTGTCAGGAGACGAGGTTGAACAAGGTATAGAGTGATACCGAAGATCAAACCTCGGACAAGTAAAATATCGCGAGACAAAGGGAATTGGTATTGTATGTGAATGGTTCATTCGATCACTAAAGTCATCGTTGAATATGTGGGAGCCATTATGGATCTCCAGATCCCGCTATTGGTTATTGGTCGGAGTGAGTACTCAACCATGTCCGCATAGTTCACGAACCGTAGGGTGACACACTTAAAGTTGGATGTTGAAATGGTAGTACTTGAATATGGAATGGAGTTCGAATATTTGTTCGGAGTCCCGGATGAGATCCCGGACATCACGAGGAGTTCCGGAATGGTCCGGAGAATAAGATTCATATATAGGATGTCATTTTATGTGAATTAAAATGTCGCGGAAGGTTCTATGGAAGGTTCTAGAAGGTTCTAGAAAAGTCCGGAAGAAACCACCAAGGAAGGTGGAGTCCACATGGGACTCCACCACCATGGCCGGCCAGCCCTAGGTGGGGAGGAGTCCCAAGTGGACTCCCCCTTAGGGGGCCGGCCACCCCCCACATGGGAGGTGGAAATCCCACCTTTGGGTGGGAGTCCTAGTTGGGCTAGGTTTCACCTCTTATGGAAGGTTTTTGGTTCGGGTCTTATTCGAAGACTTGGACACCAACCCTTGGGGATCCACCTATATAATGAGGGGCCAAGGGAGGGGGCCGGCCACCCCAAGACCACAAGCTGGCCGCCCCCCTTGAGTGGCCGGCCACCCCCTCCCAAACCCTAGCCGCCCCCCTCTCCTCCATATCTCCCGCGTAGCTTAGCGAAGCTCCGCCGGACTTCTTCACCGCCACCGACACCACGCCGTCGTGCTGTCGGATTCAAGAGGAGCTACTACTTCCGCTGCCCGCTGGAACGGGGAGGTGGACGTCGTCTTCATCAACAACCGAACGTGTGACCGAGTACGGAGGTGCTGCCCGTTCGTGGCGCCGGAACCGATCGTGATCAAGATCTTCTACGCGCTTTTGCAAGCGGCAAGTGATCGTCTACCGCAGCAACAAGAGCCTCCTCTTGTAGGCTTTGGAATCTCTTCAAGGGTGAGACTCGATACCCCCCGTTGCTACCGTCTTCTAGATTGCATCTTGGCTTGGATTGCGTGTTCGCGGTAGGAAATTTTTTTTTTGTTTTCTATGCAACGTTGTCCTACACTAGGGACTTCTTGTTTGTCTACATATCACACATGTACTAATGTTTCGGTTAATACAATTATAGCATGATATATAAACATTTATCATAAACATGAAGATATAAATAATAACCACTTTATTATTGCCTCTAGGGCATATCTCCTTCATAGACCAACGTACCACTATTCATGTGCCTAGAAGAATCGGCGGTCTGGCTGGACTTGGTAAGGACATGAACGGGGGAAGTTGATGATGACGTACATTGCACCCCGGAGACTCACACCTCGAGTAGTAGATTGCACAGCACAACCGAACCTCGCGGGAGAAACTAGCGAGGCCACCATCTCCGAATGGTACAGCGAGGACACCTGCCTAGGTAGCGCCTCCAAAGAAAGGAAACAGTGTTGTAGCGCCGCCGCCGCCTGGTCCGACCAAGCAGACCTAGGGTTTCGCCTGGCATCTAGGGGAGGAACGGTCAAGCCCATGAACATGCCTCCAAGGAGGAAGTGGCACCCGCATAGCGTTACCGTGGTCGGCGTTGGAAGCACCGAGCAAAGTTTTCACCCGGGCCAGAGACCTCTCCCCCAGCAAGACGGAGACAAGCGGTGAGGTTGCATGCAAGGACTACCACCGCATAAAGCAACTGAGTCGCCGGTGAAGGAGTAGGTTGCCCAACCACCGCAGTAGCACCCAAGCTCGCTAGATCTGAGACCGAGATGGTCAAGACAAGGGAAACCATAGGTACTGCCACCACCGGAGAAACAACTCCGGCCACCACCACTGGAGGAGAGCACCACGGCAGCCTGCCCAACGGCAAGATCCAGAGCTGAGTAGGCACGATCCGGGTCGACAGGCCCGCCCAGGCCCATCGCGATGGGCGTTGCTGCCCACCACCACGCGTCGCCGACCGCCACCTCGCCAAGAGCCCCGCCGGAGCATCCACGAGCAGCCGCCTGTGCCGCCTCGCCAAGAGCCCTGCCGGAGCAGCCACGAGAAGCCGCACGTGCCGCCACAACCTCCACACCGCCTCTAGATCCACGTTGAACACCATAAACTCTCATGTATGATCTTGTAAAATAGAAAGGTCACACCATGACGAACGACCATGGCACTTTTATTTCGTGCTATACCATCTTCTCGAGGACATTTTTTCCAAGGACATACTCTCTCCGATCCTAAAAAAAATGTCGGACTGTTCTTTTTTGTATAAAAGCCCTTGTCTTTTACTTCTACTCAACCTGCACTCCAGCTTTTCTCTCCCATGCATGTCTCTGGAAAAAGTGTGTAACAACGCGTGATGTGTGTGTGTGTGATGGCAAGCTAGCTCCCACATGCATGTACCTGATAGCGCATCTGCGTATGTGATCTCGCATTTGGTATGAATTGTAAGGCTTTGAATGCAAAATGAATGTGTATTAGGCTCCTGTCACATTTTTCGGATCGGAGGGAACAAAACTTATCATAGTAGAAGATAGAATTGCACTTCAACAATGATCCGTGGTTCCTAGTGTGTTTCGATGTGAGAAGAAGAGCTCCCCTCACCAGCAAGGTAACTTGTAGAGGAAAAACTCGTCCACATATATCACCTTACGGCATGTCCAACGTTGGGCTCTTACCTGAATGCTTGGAAGTTAGATCTCCAATAGAAAACACTATCCTCAGGCGCTAAAGATCGATATCCTTTTGTAGGCGCAAGAAGTGGAGCACCCAACGCATGATTTGGCGGCGATGCTAGCCAAATTCTCGAGATCAATAGGGAATTGACGTAATGGGGGGAAATAATATCCTAGCGCCTCCCTTAAGCGCTCGCGTTCTAGTACATATGCCCTTTGAATCACTCATTCAAAAAATTCAAAGTAGCATGCACATCTCGGGGAGTATGCACACCAAAAGGAAATTCTGTAGTCTAAAACTCAACTTTTTGTTTGTTTCGTTTTTTTTATCGGAGTCTGAAGCTCAACTGAGATGCTGGGCCTGAGAAGCCCTGAAATCTGGGCACGTTACCGGCCAAGCCCATTCCCAACTCCACCAGCACCCGCACACAGCCGCATCTCGTCGACGTTCCCCGGCGGCCGGCTCTCCTGTCCCCGTCCCGGATGGCCTCTACTTCCCCTCCAATGGCGACCAGCAGCGAAGTGGCGTCGCGTCTGATGGAGATCCCCGACCACCTCCTGATGGAGATCTTCCTCCGTCTACCGGCCCCAGAAGACCTCGCCCGCACCTCCGCCGCGTGCATCTCCTTCCGCCGACTCGTCACCGACCAGTCCTTCATCCGCAGCTTCCGCCGCCTCCACGCCCCGCCACTCCTCGGCTTCCTCGACCACGACGGCTTCAACCCAGCTCTCCCGCCCAACCCCTCCGCGCCCGCCGCCCGCGCGCTCGCACACGCTGCCGACTTCTCCTTCTCCTTCCTGCCCTCCCACTGCCGATGGGCCATCCGGGACATCCGCGACGGCCGCGTCCTCCTCGTCGACCCCCAAGAAGATGAGTGGGCGCCGGTCTTCAGGGAGGTCGCCGTGTGCGACCCCTTGCACCGGCGGTACGTCCTGCTCCCCCCACTACCTCAAGACCTAGCCACCTCGGTGGAGCATTTCCTCCTTCCCCTCGGCGAGGAACTAGAGACAACATTCAGAGTGATCTGTGTGGCACATTTCACCACCAGGGTGGCGGCCTTCGTCTTCTCGTCAAACACCGGACAATGGCAAGCCGCTGCATCCAAGAATTATAGCGATGGCATCGGCGAAAAGTGCTTTTGACTCCCGAGCTCCAGTGCTCTCGCTACTTTTAATAAAAATTAAAAATATTTATTAGTTATCAAAAAATCTGAAAAATAATTCTGTAGATTGTTAGTGATACATCTCACAATCATGAAAAATCTCAACCCAAAATTCTTTTTACTTTGAGCTAGACAAAAATAACAAATCTGACATGTTTTTGTAGATTTGAAAATGACTACTCAGATCTGCACTTTTGTCTTTTTTGTGTAGCTTAAAATATAAAGTATTTGAAATTGATATTTTACACGTTTGTGGGATACATTATTGGCTATATGCAGATATTTTTTCCAGAATTTTTTGAAACTCAAAAATATGATTTTTAATTTATTTTAAAAACAAGATCACTGGTGCCCATGTGTACCAAATCCGCATCGATCGGAGCGAGGCGACCACTATGCATATGGCTGCTTCCATAAGGAGACTCGGGCGCCATTACGCAAATGGCTGCTTCTACTGGGACACCGCCCGATTCGGCAACCTGATGGAGGAGCAGAAAAGGTTGCTCGTGCTCGACACCCAGAGGATGGAGTTCTCCATGACCGACCTTCCGCCCGGTAACTGGGGAAGGGCGGATCTAGCCATCGTGGGGGCAGGTGATGGCAGGATTGGGATGTTCGGTTTCCATCGCGGAACTGCGTCTGTTCTCTGCTACGCCGTTGCACGAACCAAAGGCAAGAGCCCAAGCCAGTGGCAGACTGAGAAGAGAATCTCGCTAGATCCTAGGTACAATTATCGCATCGAAGATGCAACAGAGAGGTACTTGCTCTTGACAAGGACAGAAGCCTCGTCACGGACTAGATATTTCTCAATTGACATGAAGACATTCAAGCTTCAGAGTGTTTGCGAGAAGCAGCGCATGCGTTTAGTGCCCAAGTCTGAGACACGGATATATACCAACTTCCCACCATCACTGCTGTCTTCAAGGGCAGTATGAAGTGGTAAAATCATTTTTTGTATCCTAGTTAGCTCTTTCCCTCCATATAATCATCACATGACTTGCCTGCAGTCAGTAATTCTTACTTGATTTAGTATAATATGTATTTTCTTGTCCTCGTGGGAAAGCCCAGAAACATAATTTCGTTATATTATTTACTTTCCAATTACCGTGTTAAGAGCATGAGGTTAGTAAGAAAAAAGAGATATTGCATACAAGTAGCTTGTGCATGAGTGTGCTTAGGCTGTCAAGCGGGGCGGGATGCGGGTTTCATATATTTACACTACAGCTGCATTAAATCTCCTCCATTTGCTATAGCTTTTTGTTTGCGGGACGTGGAACAGGTGTTTGCAGACGCCGCGTTGCCACCCTAAGTGTGCTGCTGGAATCACAAAAAAACCCAGATCGCAGCAACTATTTCCGAGTAGCAGTTTGCATGCTCAAGGTAAAGTAGAAGGAATACAAGCGTAGATCCAGTTTACTTTGCATTGTTTAAACCTCGAGGTAATTCACTCAAATCAAGGACAACTTATTTTGTAAAATTTCATCTGATAGACAACGACATAGAAAAGTTTTTTTAGCCATCTTCACACGTATGATTTTATCTTGCGATGTTGTTTTGAAATAAATCTGCATAACTAGTACGGTCACAAACAAGATTCTCTGTATGACCCAGAGTTTTATAGGACCGATTCTTTTATCTTCTGTTGCCTCTGTCCGGCAATGTATTCCAACCTGTGTTGCAGATTACAGTGATAAACACACTTAAGAAATTGTTTGCAGTCACATGATCAAGTTCAGTTGAGATCAATATTAGCAATTTGGCAATCCTATCCTGCCTCTCCATGTGACACTACCTGACTGCATAAGTGCATAAGCACATGCAGAAATTGGATGGAAAATCTTCTTCGCTCTGAACCTTTGTCTTGTTTGTTCAGGTTTGATATAGTCGAAATCTGATCAGCATTGCAAGTTCAAAGTGCTTGCGATTTCAGTAGTGTGGAGCTCTGGCACCGGGTACCGACTTATCTACAAGATTACAGGATGGCGATCTACAGAGCTTCACTTGGCTAAGGTCATGTCTATGTTGTTCTTCCCAATTAATGTAAGAAGCGGCGATATGAGTGCTCCTTGTCTAAGAACGTGACATTGAATTTGAGAGTTTGTACCAATCAGCAACTGTGTGTAAAGCTAGCTGATGTTTATTTTCCCTGTCACTTTTTTTTTCATAATTGTTATTAGACTTATTGTTGGGGCTCATTGCTTGAGTTGGTCAACTGTGAATAATCCATCTTGTTGTGATGCTTTGAGTAATTCTTCTGCTGCCGTTCTTGTAGTGTCAAAATACGACTGATAGTATCGAGACAAGTGTAATACTGGAGTACTTTTTTTCCGACTTCGTATCCGAACCATGAAATATGGAAACCAACTAACTATGTTTGATCTTCTAACTATGTTCGATCTTGGTGGGAGTGCTTGCAGATGGCAGCTTGATCATCTCTCCTCTGAGCTCTACGATAGCATACAAGACTTTCTTAAAGTACTAAGAGCATGTCTAACAGATCCCTATTTTTCTGCTCCGTAAAACGCGAGTAGAGAGCCTTGTATTCACTTTTCATATTCTGTTTTACGGGGTGGGGATACGGGGTCTGCTAGCTCGGACGAGTTTCCAACCCCTCAAAACAGGGTTTTTGACAAATTGGATATTAGAAACAATACAACATTCACATTGAATAAAAGTTTTAAATCACACAATAATCGTCATAATTATTACAATAATGTTTTTCAGAACTGTCAATAAATGATCTAATGGAAGAATTAAACAAATAATAAATGTTCCGGCAATCAAACAATCAAGATAACTGTTTCACACATACAACAATAGGATATGAATGTAAAAACTCATTGGCCATGCAACTGCCATTGGTGATCAATCAGATCTTGGGTGAGCTGGTGATGAGTCTCGGCATTTTCAATGCTGCGATGCGCTGCAAGAAAAGCTTCAATCCAACCAGGGTTCCGCTGGGGCTGCACTCGGGTGCCAACATTGTCATAGAAACATGGCAAGTTCAACCCTCTCTCATCTTCAATGATTATGTTGTGAAGAATCACACAACATGTCATGATTTCAACAAGAGTTTCCTTGTCCTAAAACCTTGCAGGACCCTGGACAATGGCAAACTTTGCTTGCAAAACACCAAAAGCTCTCTCAATGTCCTTGCGGCATACCTCTTGATTTTTGGTGAAGCAAGCTTCTTTTCTTGTCAAAGCATTGTCATTTTTCTCTTTAATGGACTTGACAAGAGTTGCATAGTTAGGGTAAATACCATATGTGAGATAGTACCCATGGTGTACTCATTGTTCATAACTTTGTAGTTACAAGTTGGAGCTTCACTCTTAACTAGGCTTGCAAATAAAGAGGATCTATTCAAGACGTTGATTTCATTGAGTGTCCCCGGCAGTCCAAAAAAAGCATGCCAAATCCATAAGTCTTGCGAGGGCACAACTTCAAGAACAATGGTAGCATCATGGCTTTTGCCATAATACATTCCATGCCATGCTTTTGGACAATTTTTCCATGTCCAATGCATGCAATCCAAACTACCAAGCATCCCCGGCCACCCCCTCTTTTCATTGATCTCCATGAGTCTCTTCGTATCTTGCTCATCTGGAGTTCGGAGATACGTCTCACCATACAACTTGATCACCATCTTGGCAAACATACGCACGCAATCCGTGGTTGTTTGTACACCAATGCGAAGGTACTCATCGGTATAGTCTGCTGGGTTACCGTATGCAATCACCCTCATGGCGGCTGATATTTTCTGAAATAGGCTAAATCCCATGACATGGGCAGCGTTCCTCCTTTGCTTGAAGTAATCGCAATTTGCCTCACAATTTCTGACGATTCTCTCGAACAAACTCCTTCGCATTCGATACCTTCTACGGAAGAGGCGGGGAGAATAGGTCGGTACCTCGGCAAAATAATCTTGCATCAGCTGTTCGTGGCCGAGTGTGTTGTTCCGCGGAATGCACATACGCCCCATAGTGGATCCTTTTCTCTGATCCAGCAGCTTGGCGCGGTCCTCCATTTCCTTCATGCCGAACAAGAGCAGCATCATCTTCGTGTCGTCATCGTTCAGCAGTTCGTCGAGGTCCGAATCGTTGGAATCCGACGAGGACCAATCGGTCGACGAATCCACCAAATCTTCCATATGCACATCCTCCGAAGTCATCTACCACCGTGAAGCATAAATCAACCTCCAAACACGTCGATTGTACCGATGAAAACGAAGAGGAACGCGGCGGAGTACTCACCGTGGGTTTGACGGCAGAGGAGACAGCAGTGGGGGTGCGGCGGCGCGCGCGGAGGGGCGCGGATCTCCGGCGGGCGTGGACGCAGCGCAGCGCGGCTCGGTGGACGGCGGAGGGGGCCGGATCTGAAGGTTTCTGGCGGCGGCGCGGGGGAAAACGGGGTGCAAAATCTGAAATGTCCACGCGCCCTAGCTGAAATGGGATGGTGGGTTTTCCCTATATTTCCTCTCCCGCCCCGCACAAGTAGGTGAAGGAGATATGCCCTAGAGGCAATAATAAAATGGTTATTATTTATATCTTTATGTTTATGATAAATGTTTATATATCATGCTATAATTGTATTAACCGAAACATTAGTACATGTGTGATATGTAGACAACAAGAAGTCCCTAGTATGCCTCTTAAACTAGCTTGTTGATTAATGGATGATTAGTTTCATAATCATGAACATTGGATGTTATTAATAACAAGGTTATATCATTATATGAATGATGTAATGGACACACCCAATTAAGCGTAGCATAAGATCTCGTCATTAAGTTATTTGCTATAAGCTTTCGATACATAGTTACCTAGTCCTTATGACCATGAGATCATGTAAATCACTTATACCGGAAAGGTACTTTGATTACATCAAATGCCACTACGTAAATGGGTGGTTATAAAGGTGGGATTAAGTATCCGGAAAGTATGAGTTGAGGCATATGGATCAACAGTGGGATTTGTCCATCCCGATGACGGATAGATATACTCTGGGCCCTCTCGGTGGAATGTCGTCTAATGTCTTGCAAGCATATGAATAAGTTCATAAGAGACCACATACCACGGTACGAGTAAAGAGTACTTGTCAGGAGACGAGGTTGAACAAGGTATAGAGTGATACCGATGATCAAACCTCGGACAAGTAAAATATCGCGTGACAAAGGGAATTGGTATCGTATGTGAATGGTTCATTCGATCACTGAAGTCATCGTTGAATATGTGGGAGCCATTATGGATCTCCAGATCCCGCTATTGGTTATTGGTCGGAGTGAGTACTCAACCATGTCCGCATAGTTCACGAACCGTAGGGTGACACACTTAAAGTTGGATGTTGAAATGGTAGATCTTGAATATGGAATGGAGTTCGAATATTTGTTCGGAGTCCCGGATGAGATCCCGGACATCACGAGGAGTTCTGGAATGGTCCGGAGAATAAGATTCATATATAGGAAGTCATATTCCAAATTTGGAAATGATCTGGTGCATTTATGGCAGGTTCTAGAAGGTTCTAGAAAAGTCCGGAAGAAATCACCATGGAAAGTAGAGTACCGGAGGGACTCCACCTTGCATGGCTAGCCAACCCTAAAGGGGAGGAGTCCAAGGTGGACTCCCCTAGGGTGGCCGGCCAACCCCCCTCATGGAAGGGGGGAATCCCACCCCAAGTGGGATTCCCACCTTGGGTAGGTTTCCCTACATATGGGAGTTTTCATTGTTGGGGTCTTATTCGAAGACTTGGATACCAACACTTGGGGATTTCCACCTATATAATGAGGAGGAGAGGGAGGGGGCTGCTTACTCTTGGCCGCACCACCTAGGGCTGCCCTTGGCCGGCGCCCTAGCCTCCCCCTCTCTCCCCAAACCCTAGCGGTCTCTCTCCTCCACCACATCCCGCACGCTTAAGCGAAGCTCCGCCGGATTTCTCCACCACCACCGACACCATGCCGTCGTGCTGTCGGATTCAAGAGGAGCTACTACTTCCGCTGCCCGCTGGAACGGGGAGGTGGACGTCATCTTCATCAACAACCGAACGTGTGACCGAGTACGGAGGTGCTGCCCGTTCGTGGCGCCGGAAGCGATCGTGATCAAGATCTTCTACGCGCTTTTGCAAGCGGCAAGTGAACGTCTACCGCAGCAACAAGAGCCTCATCTTGTAGGCTTTGGAATCTCTTCAAGGGTGAGACTCGATACCCCCCTCGTTGCTACCGTCTTCTAGATTGCATCTTGGCTTGGATTGCGTGTTCGCGATAGGAAATTTTTTGTTTTCTATGCAACGTTTTCCTACAGTGGTATCAGAGCCGTGTCTATGCATAGATGGTTGCACGAGTAGAACACAATGGTTTTGTGGGCGTTGATGCTCTTGTTATCTTTAGTTTGAGTACTTTGCATCTTTGTGGCATAGTGGGATGAAGCGGCTCGGACTAACTTTACATGACCGCGTTCATGAGACTTGTTCCTCGTTCGACATGCAACTTGTATTGCATAAGAGGCTTTGCGGGTGTCTGTCTCTCCTACTATAGTGAAGATTCAATTTACTGTTCTATTGACAACATTAGTATCACCGTTGTGGTTCATGTTCGTAGGTAGATTAGATCTCTCTCGAAAACCCTAAACCACGTAAAATATGCAAACCAAATTAGAGACGTCTAACTTGTTTTTGCAGGGTTTGGTGATGTGATATGGCCATAATGTGATGATGAATATGTATGAGATGATCATTATTGTATTGTGGCAACCGGCAGGAGCCTTATGGTTGTCTTTATATTTCATGTTGAGAGGTATTTCAAATTAGTTGTAATAGTTGCTACATGAGGTGAACAACCATGAAGACGGCGCCATGGACCTTGACGCTACGCCGACGATGATGGAGATCATGCCCAAAGATGATGGAGATCATGTCCGTGCTTTGGAGATGAAGATCAAAGGCACAAAGACAAAAGGGCCATATCATATCACATATGAATTGCATGTGATGTTAATCCTTTATGCATCTTATTTTGCTTAGATCGCGACGGTAGCATTATAAGATGATCCCTCACATTAATATCAAGATAATAAAGTGTTCTCCCCTCGTATGCACCGTTGTAACAGTTCGTCGTTTCGAAGCATCTCGTGATGATCGGATGTGATAGATTCAACGATTCACATACAACGGGTGTAAGCCATGTTGCACACGCGGAATACTTGGGTTTGCTTGACGAGCCTAGCATGTCTGAGACATGGCCTCGGGACAACGGAAACCGAAAGGTTGAACACGAGTCATATGGATGATATGATCAACATGTTGATGTTCACCATTGAAGCTACATCATCTCACGTGATGATCGGTTTTTGGTGTAGTGAATTTGGATCGTGTACCACTTAACAACTATGAGGGATGTTGTATTAAGTGGGAGTTCATTAGTAATTAGATTAAAACATGAACTAATTATCATAAACATAGTCTGAGTAGTATTTTGAATTAATTTTGTAGTATTGGCATCCGTTTTCTACCATGCGCTAGTCTTGTAATTGAGATAGAAATACTGTTAAAATCTGACAAGAAACTTTACGGATTGGTACCGTATTGTTAAAGAATCAAGAATTGATTAAGTCCTATTGCAAACTTTTAGTAAACCTCACATTGTTGATTCAAAGAGCTATGGTTTCAATTAGTACCTAAAGTTATCTTGTCTCCGTGAAACTTGAAGTTCAAATCTGTTTGAAAAGTAAGGAGCTAAAAATTTAGTTTTCAGAAATAATCAAAGTATGAGATATATGTGATATCTAAGACCTTATTGCAAGATGATAGAATAAAGTTTGGTGAGACTACATAAACTCATAAGTTTTATGGGAATGTACGAAGGTTGAAGACGCAAGGCGTCACAATCCTCCAACTATTGGGGCACTAACCATATTCGCATATCCATGAAGTGACCATCCTTAAATATGCACCGTTACTAAGACTCGTCGTTTCGAAGCATCACGTGATGATCGGGTGTAATAGATTCTACGTGTGCATAAAACGGGTGCAAGCTAGATTTGCACATGCAAATACCAAGGTTAAAACTTTACGAGCCTAGCATGTACAGACATGGTCTCGGAAAGTCGTCATGATATGATGGATAAAATTATGAGTGAAATTGTTCATCATATTACAAAGTTACTAATAGTGAAATCTGGAACACTTGTCATATGATGATCAACTTCAAAGTAAGAACCTCAAGGTTATTGGTATTTGACCAACAAACCTAGAAGTTAATGATGTTGAAGTGTTTTTCTGAATAATGAGGAAAGCTAAAAGAGAAACTGCAAAAGATATTTTGGCAAAAAGAAAAGAGAAGACTAGAAAGTCTAGCTCAGGTGTATATAAATGATATACATGTTATGGTTGTATTCCTAGTTAACTCACACTATGAAATTCTTGGGTATTAGTACTATATTGGTTGGTATGAAGTGTCATACAAAACAACGCAATACAAGAATACAATGGCCTAAGTGACTGACAAGGAATATGATAGGAATGCACATCAGGAACAAAAATAAAGTGTTATTGTGTTCGTCATTGGCATTCTATCTAGCCCTTAGAATTTATAATAAAGAGCTTAATAAATTGTTATTTTGCTCTGGTCAAATAAAAACAATGAGTTGTTTAAATTATGACATTACTCCATGTACGATGGATAAGTTATTATAAATCTTAATGGTGAAACACACATACATAACACTGACGCTAAAATGCCATAAGGCAAATGATTTGAATTTCACTTATTTGTGGAACCGCCATTTAGGTCATGTTAGAAAGGAACGCATAAAGGAACTCCATGCAAATGGATTTTTGGAGTCATTTGATTTTTGAATCATTTGGCGCTTGCAAATCTTTTCTAAAGAGAATGATTAAAATACCGTTCATAGGCCAAAAGTTGAACGGGCAACTAACTTAGTGAAAAATACATGATGATGTATGTGGTTCACTGGGCATAGTTGTGTGCGGGAGATTCTTCTACTTCATGAAAACTTTCAAACAATGAATTGAGTATATATGTGGATATATTCAATAAGGAAAAGTTTGAAACATTTTGAATGGATTCAAATAAATTTCAGCATGAAGTGGAAATCATCGTAATAGAAAAGTCAAATATCTATGATTGGATCATGGTGGAAATATTTGAATTACGAGTTTTAGCGAACATCTAAGAGAGTTATGAAATTGTTCTACAACTCACGTTTCTTGGAGTATCATAGTGATGATGAAGTATCCGAGAGATGTATCCAAACCTTGTTGGATTAATGATGAGATAAAATATTATGACGCCATTATATTTTTGTGGATTATGCTTTAGTGACTACCGCTTTTACACTTAATAGAGCATCATCATGATCCGTTGAAATGACACCATACGAGTTATGGTATGGGTATGAATCCTAATAGTCTTTTCTTAAAATTTTGGTATGCATAGCATAAGTAAATAAGTTTACAACCAAAATCGGATGAATGTCTTTGTTGGTTATCCCAGAGAATTGATTGGGAATTCTTCCCACTATGTAGACAAAGACAAAAGTGTTTGTCAATGTTTCTTATTTCCAAGAAATTGTTTCTAGTGAAGTATTTGAGTGGGAGGACAATATAATTTGATAAGGTTTATGAACCTGAGCATAATGATCAGTGTAGCGCAGCATCGGAAATTGATTCCGGAAGCGACCACGACGATCATGGCTCCCATGACTACAAAATGTTTTAGCCATGGAAATCGAAGTACATATTGAACCTTGTAGGTATGGTTTACTTTGTGATCAAATAAATGATTTGTGGACAAAGGATTGATTATGAATAATGATAAACCAACTACAAACAAAGAAGCTATGATGGGCCCTGACTCCGTTAAAATGGCTGTACGCCATGAAATCCAAGATAGATGAATACTTTTTGAAAGTAAATGGATCTATAAAATGTAGGATAACGTTGCATAGAAAACAAAAATTTTCCTACGGCGAACACGCAATCCAAGCCAAGATGCAATCTAGAAGACGGTAGCAACGAGGGGGTATCGAGTCTCACCCTTGAAGAGATTCCAAAGCCTACAAGATGAGGCTCTTGTTGCTGCGGTAGACGATCACTTGCCGCTTGCAAAAGCGCGTAGAAGATCTTGATCACGATCGGTTCCGGCGCCACGAACGGGCAGCACCTCCGTACTCGGTCACACGTTCGGTTGTTGATGAAGACGACGTCCACCTCCCCGTTCCAGCGGGCAGCGGAAGTAGTAGCTCCTCTTGAATCCGACAGCACGACGGCGTGGTGTCGGTGGCGGTGTAGAAGTCCGGCGGAGCTTCGCTAAGCTATGCGGGCAATATGGAGGAGAGGAGCTTGGCTAGGGTTTGGGAGGGGTGGCCGGCCACTCTATGGGGGGCGGCCAACTTGTGGTCTTGGGGTGGCCGGCCCCCTCCCTTGGCCCCTCATTATATAGGTGGATCCCAAGTGTTGGTGTCCAAGTCTTCGAATAAGACCCGAAACCAAAACCTTCCATAGGACCTTCCGCGACATTTTATTTCACATAAAATGACATCCTATATATGAATCTTATTCTCCGGACCATTCCGGAACTCCTCGTGATGTCCGGGATCTCATCCGGGACTCCGAACAAATATTCGAACTCCATTCCATAATTCAAGTGCTACCATTTCAACATCCAACTTTAAGTGTGTCACCCTACGGTTCGAGAACTATGCGGACATGGTTGAGTACTCACTCCGACCAATAACCAATAGCGGGATCTGGAGATCCATAATGGCTCCCACATATTCAACGATGACTTTAGTGATCGAATGAACCATACACATATATTACCAATTCCCTTTGTCTCGCGATATTTTACTTGTCCGAGGTTTGATCTTCGGTATCACTCTATACCTTGTTCAACCTCGTCTCGACAAGTACTCTTTACTCGTACCGTGGTATGTGGTCTCTTATGAACTCAATCAAATGCGTGCAAGACATTCGACGACAGTCCACCGAGAGGGCCCAGAGTATATCTATCCGTCATCGGGATGGACAAATCCCTTTTGTTGATCCATATGCCTCAACTCATACTTTCCGGATACTTAATCCCACCTTTATAGCCACCCATTTACGCGGTGGTGTTTGGTGTAATCAAAGTACCTTTCCGGTATAAGTGATTTACATGATCTCATGGTCATAAGGACTAGGTAACTATGTATCGAAAGCTTATAGCAAATAACTTAATGACGAGATCTTATGCTACGCTTAATTGGGTGTGTCCATTATATCATTCACACAATGACATAACCTTGTTATTAATAACATCCAATGTTCATGATTATGAAACTAATCATCTATTAATCAACAAGCTAGTTTAAGAGGCATACTAGGGACTTCTTGTTTGTCTACATATCACACATGTACTAATGTTTCGGTTAATACAATTCTAGCATGATATATAAACATTTATCATAAACATAAAGATATAAATAATAACCACTTTATTATTGCCTCTAGGGCATATCTCCTTGAGTCTCCCACTTGCACTAGAGTCAATAATCTAGATTACATTGTAATATACCTAACACCCATGGCATTACGGTGTTGGTCATGCTTTGCCCTAGGGAGAGCTTTAGTCAACGGATCTGCTACATTCGGATCGGTGTGTACTTTGCAAATCTTTACTTCTCCATCTTTGATGTACTCGCGAATCGAGTGGTAACGCAGCTTGATATGCTTCAGCCTCTTGTGTGACCTTGGCTCTTGTGCATTGGCGATGGCACCCATGTTATCACGATAAATGATTAATGGGTCCAATGCACTAGGAACCACACCGAGCTCTACAATGAACCTCTTCATCCATACCGCTTCGATGAAGCCTACGGAAGCCGCTATGTACTCGATTCTGTTGAAGACTTCGCCACCGTGCCTTTGCTTCGAGCTTGCCCAGCTGCTGCAGCACCATTCAATATAAACACGTACCCAGATTGTGACTTAGAGTCATCGGGATCGGTGTTCCAACTTGCATCGGTGTAACCGTTTACAACGAGCTCTTGGTCACCTCCATAACAAAGAAACATATCCTTAGTTCTTTTCAAGTACTTCGGGATATTCTTGACCGCTGTCCGATGTTCCATTCTGGATCACTTTGATATCTGCTAGTCAAACTAACGGCATGTGCTATATCCGGTCTAGTACATAGCATGGCATACATGATAGATCCTCTGCCGAGGCATAGGGGATGTTACACATCCTTTCTCTTTCTTCTGCCGTAGCCGGTCCTTGAGTTTTACTCAATACCTTGCACAGTAACATAGGTAAGAACCCTTTCTTACTTTCGTCCATTCTAAACTTCTTTAGAATCTTGTCCAGATATGTACTCTGTGATAGCCCTATTAGGCGTCTTGATCTATCTCTATAAATCTTGATGCCTAATATATACGATGCTTCACCAAGGTCTTTCATTGAAAAACTATTATTCAAATAACCCTTAACAACTTGCTTAATAGTTCTATATCATTCCCGATCAATAATATGTCATCTACATATAATATCGGAATGCTACTGAGCTCCCACTCACTTTCTTGTAAATACAGGCCTCTCCATGACACTGTATAAACCCGAAGTCTTTGATCACCTTATCAAAGCGTCGGTTCCAACTTCTTGATGCTTGCTTCGGTCCATAGATTGAACGCTGAAGTTTGCATACTTTGTCGGCATTTTTAGGATCGACAAAACCTTTGGGTTGTACCATATACAACTCTTCCTCAATATCTCCATTAAGGAACGCCGTTTTGACATCCATACGCCAAATCTCATAATCGAAAAATGCAGCAATAGCTAAAAAAAACCTCACAGATTTTAGCTTCGCTACAGGTGAGAAAGTCTCATCGTAGTCAACTCCTTGAATTTGTCGGAAACCCTTTGCGACAAGTCGAGCTTTATAGACAGTAATATTACCATCAGCATCTGTTTTTCTCTTGAAAATCCATTTATTCTCGACAGCCTTTCGGCTATCAGGTAAGTCTACCAAAGTCCATACTTTGTTATCATACATGGATCCCATTTCGGATTTCATGGCTTCTTGCCATTTGTTGGAATCTGGGCTCATCATCGCTTCTTCATACGTCGCAGGGTCCTCATCATTGTTATCTACAATCATGACATTTAGACAAGGATCATACCAATCAGGAGTGGCACGTTCCCTTGTCGATCTGCGAGGTTCAATAGTTTCCTCGTTCGAAGTTTCATGATCATTATCATTAGCTTCCTATGTTGCTGGTGTAGGTGATGCACAGGTACAACTTCCGGTCTGCGCTACTCTGATCAACGAGTATAGATTCATCAATCTCATCGAGTTCTACTTTTCTTCCAGTCACTTCTTTAGTGAGAAATTCTTTCTCAAGAAAGGTTCCATTCTTAGCAACAAAGATTTTGCCTTCGGATCTGTGATAGAAAGTGTACCCTATAGTTTCCTTAGGGTATCCTATGAAGACGCATTTCTCCGCTTTGGGTTCTAGCTTGTCCGGTTGTAACTTCTTTACATAGGCTTCGCAACCCCAAACTTTCAGGAACGACATCTTAGGTTTCTTATTAAACCATAATTCATACGGTGTCGTTTCTACGGATTTTGATGGTGCTCTATTTAAAGTGAATGCGCCTGTCTCTAATGCATAACTCCAAAAAGATAACGGCAAATCAGTAAGAGACATCATACTACGAACCATATCTAAGAGAGTTCGATTACGACGTTCGGACACACCGTTACGTTGAGGTGTTCCCGGCGGTGTCAATTGTGAAAGTATTCCGCATTTCTTTAAATGCATGCCAAACTCATAACTCAGATATTCACCTCCATGATCAGATCGTAGAAATTTGATCTTCTTGTTACGTTGATTTTCTACTTCAGTTTGAAATTCCTTAAACTTCTCGAAAGTTTCGGATTTATGTTTCATGAAATAGATATACCCATATCTACTCAGATCATCTGTGAAGGTTAGAACATAACGATAACCACCGCGCGATGCTACGCTCATTGGTCCACATACATCGGTATGTATGATTTCCAATAAGTCAGTAGCTCGCTCCATCATACTGTAAAATGGAGTCTTTGTCATTTTTCCCATTAGACATGCTTCGCATCTATCAAGTGACTCAAAGTCAAGTGATTCAAGTAATCCATCGGTATGGAGTTTCTTCATGCGTTTCACTCCAATATGACCAAGGCAGCGATTGCCACATATAAGTAGAATTATCATTCAATTTAATTCGCTTAGCATCAATGTTATGTATATGCGTATCACTACTATCGAGATCTAACAGAAATAAGCCATTCTTTTGTGGTGCTCAACCATAAAAGATATTATTCATAAAAATAGAACAACCATTGTTCTCAGACTTGAATGAATAACCGTCTTGCATTAAACAAGATCCAGATATAATGTTCATGCTCAACGCAGGTACATAATAGCAATTATTTAGGCTTAAAACTAATCCCGAAGGTAGATGTAGAGGAAGTGTGCATTGCGATCACATTGACCTTGGATCCGTTTCCAACGCGCATCGTCACTTCATCTTTCAGCAGTTGTCGTTTATTCTTTAGTTCCTGTTTCGAGTTACAAATATGAGCAACCGAACCAGTATCAAATACCCAGGTACTAGAACGAGAACCAGTGAAATGAACATCTATAACATGTATATCAGATATACCTTCTTTCTTCTTCTTGACAAGGCCGCTCTTCAGATCAGCCAGATACTTGGAGCAATTACGCTTCCAGTGTCCCTTCTCCTTGCAGTAATAGCACTCAGCATCAGGCTTAGGGCCGTTCTTCGGGCGCATAGGAGGCGTGGCAGCTTTCTTGCCACCCTTCTTGAATTTTCCCTTAGACTTGCCCTGTTTCTTGAAACTGGTGGTCTTGTTGACCATCAACACTTGGTGCTCTTTGTTGATCTCAATCTCAGCAGCTTTTAGCATGCCAAAGAGTTCAGGTAACTCCTTGTTCATATTCTGCATATTGTAGTTCATCACAAAATTCTTGTAACTTGGTGGCAGTGATTGAAGGACACGATTAATCCCCAGTCTGTTAGGAATCACTATTCCCAAGTCACTGAGTTTCTTCGCATGCCCGGTCATGGCGAGCATGTGCTCACTAACGGAGCTGCCTTCTTCCATCATACAGTGAAGAAATGTTTCGATGCTTCATAGCATTCCATCGCCGCATGAGTCTCGAATATAGCTTTCAGCTCATTCATCAACTCATGAGGATCATGGTGCTCAAAACGTTTTTGAAGATCGGATTCAGTGCACGGGATGGCACATCGAACTTGAGAGTACCGAGTTTTCCGAGTCGCGTAAACAGCTTTTACTTCATCGGATTCATCTTCTGCAGGAGGGTCACCTAGCGGTGCATCAAGCACAAATTGCAGATTTCCGCCGAGAGGAAGATCCTCACATGACGGAACCGATCGGTGAAGTTGCGACCGTTGCTCTTAAGTTTCTCTTTCTCTAGGAACTGATTAAAATTGATTGGGGACGCCATCTCTACAACATATATTTGCAATAGTTTAGACTAAGTTTATGACAAATTGAGTTCAAATTTTAATTCAACATAATTAAAAACCTAAGTGAACTCCCACTCAAAACAATATCCCTCGCATTGTCTTAGTGATCACACGAACCAAATCCACCGCACCTAAACCCGATCATCACGAGAAAAGGTGTGATTTCAATGGCGAACACTCAAAGTGTTCATCATATCAACCATATGATTCATGCTCTACCTTTCGGTATCACGTGTTCCGAGACCATGTCGGTACATGCTAGGCTCATCAAGGCCACCTTAGTATCCGCATGTGCAAAACTGTCTTGCACCCGTTATATGTACTTATTGAATCTATCACACCCGATCATCACGAGGTGCTTCAAACGACAAGACTTGGCAACGGTGCTACTAAGGATGAACACTTTATTATCTTGAGATTTTAGTGAGGGATCATCTTATAATGCTACCGTCGCGATCTAAGCAAAATAAGATGCATAAAAAGGATTAACATCACATGCGGTTCATATGTGATATGATATGGCCCTTTTGTTCTTGCGCCTTTGATCTTCATCTCCAAAGCACGGATATGATCTCCATCATCTTCGGGCATGATCTCCATCATCGTCGGCGTAGCGTCAAGGTCAATGGCGCCGTCTTCATGATTGTCCTCCATGTAGCAACTATTACAACTACTTTGAAATACTACTCAACATGAAATTTAAAGACAACCATAAGGCTCCTGCCGGTTGCCACAATACAATAATGATCATCTCATACATATTCATCATCACATTATGGCCATATCACATCACCAAACCCTGCAAAAACAAGTTAGACGTCTCTAATTTGGTTTGCATATTTTACGTGGTTTAGGGTTTTCGAGAGAGATCTAATCTACCTACGAACATGAACCACAACGTTGATACTAATGTTTTCAATAGAAGAGTAAATTGAATCTTTACTATAGTAGGAGAGACAGACACCCGCAAAGCCTCTTATGCAATACAAGTTGCATGTCGAACGAGGAACAAGTCTCATGAACGCGGTCATGTAAAGTTAGTCCGAGCCGCTTCATCCCACTATGCCATAAAGATGCAAAGTACTCAAACTAAAGATAACAAGAGCATCAACGCCCACAAACCATTGTGTTCTACTCGTGCAACCATCTATGCATAGACACGGCTCTGATACCACTGTAGGATAACGTTGCATAGAAAACAAAAATTTTCCTACGGCGAACACGCAATCCAAGCCAAGATGCAATCTAGAAGACGGTAGCAACGAGGGGGTATCGAGTCTCACCCTTGAAGAGATTCCAAAGCCTACAAGATGAGGCTCTTGTTGCTGCGGTAGACGATCACTTGCCGCTTGCAAAAGCGCGTAGAAGATCTTGATCACGATCGGTTCCGGCGCCACGAACGGGCAGCACCTCCGTACTCGGTCACACGTTCGGTTGTTGATGAAGACGACGTCCACCTCCCCGTTCCAGCGGGCAGCGGAAGTAGTAGCTCCTCTTGAATCCGACAGCACGACGGCGTGGTGTCGGTGGTGGTGTAGAAGTCCGGCGGAGCTTCGCTAAGCTATGCGGGCAATATGGAGGAGAGGAGCTTGGCTAGGGTTTGGGAGGGGTGGCCGGCCACTCTATGGGGGGCGGCCAACTTGTGTTCTTGGGGTGGCCGGCCCCCTCCCTTGGCCCCTCATTATATAGGTGGATCCCAAGTGTTGGTGTCCAAGTCTTCGAATAAGACCCGAAACCAAAACCTTCCATAGGACCTTCCGCGACATTTTATTTCACATAAAATGACATCCTATATATGAATCTTATTCTCCGGACCATTCCGGAACTCCTCGTGATGTCCGGGATCTCATCCGGGACTCCGAACAAATATTCGAACTCCATTCCATAATTCAAGTGCTACCATTTCAACATCCAACTTTAAGTGTGTCACCCTACGGTTCGAGAACTATGCGGACATGGTTGAGTACTCACTCCGACCAATAACCAATAGCGGGATCTGGAGATCTATAATGGCTCCCACATATTCAACGATGACTTTAGTGATCGAATGAACCATACACATATATTACCAATTCCCTTTGTCTCGCGATATTTTACTTGTCCGAGGTTTGATCTTCGGTATCACTCTATACCTTGTTCAACCTCGTCTCCTGACAAGTACTCTTTACTCGTACCGTGGTATGTGGTCTCTTATGAACTCATTCATATGCTTGCAAGACATTAGACGACATTCCACCGAGAGGGCCCAGAGTATATCTATCCGTCATCGGGATGGACAAATCCCACTGTTGATCCATATGCCTCAACTCATACTTTCCGGATACTTAATCCCACCTTTATAGCCACCCATTTACGCAGTGGTGTTTGGTGTAATCAAAGTACCTTTCCGGTATAAGTGATTTACATGATCTCATGGTCATAAGGACTAGGTAACTATGTATCGAAAGCTTATAGCAAATAACTTAATGACGAGATCTTATGCTACGCTTAATTGGGTGTGTCCATTATATCATTCACACAATGACATAACCTTGTTATTAATAACATCCAATGTTCATGATTATGAAACTAATCATCTATTAATCAACAAGCTAGTTTAAGAGGCATACTAGGGACTTCTTGTTTGTCTACATATCACACATGTACTAATGTTTCGGTTAATACAATTCTAGCATGATATATAAACATTTATCATAAACATAAAGATATAAATAATAACCACTTTATTATTGCCTCTAGGGCATATCTCCTTCATAAAATTGATGGACTTGGATGAAATATCATTGAAGAAGCTTGACTTGTCGAAAAGTTGTTTACGACAAAGTTCAAATAGTTGACTACAACAAGATTAGATCTTCCGTAGCAATGCTTATAGTCTATGTGGATTATTCTAGTAATCACTACATATTTCTTTTATGAGATATGTTAGTAGGATGGCAAAATACATTACTTATCAGAAGTGTGTATTAAAGATGTATACAAGATACAACCAAGAGTTTTGCTGGTCCGTGGAATACTAGATAAGTATACGAACTTCAATTGGATGAAGTAAGTATCACGGAGTTAGAATCTTCACCAGATGAAATAGTCAAAGAGTTTTTTGATTTCATCAGAGACGATGAAGAGGCTTGCATTTGCAAGAAATTAAGTGGGAGCGCTAAGACATATTTATAATACTTTATGTAGGTGACATATAGTTGGTTATAAATGATGTAATTATATACTTGATTAAAAGGTTTCATTGAGAAATTAATTTCAATGAAAGGATATGGACTGAAACATATCTAGTGTCAAGATCTATGAAGATAGATTGAAACACATAATAAGTTTAAGTCAAAGTACATAGAATGGATATTGAAGTAGTTCAATATAGAAATATTAAGAAAATGTTCTTGTCATGTGAAGGATTAACAAGACTTGAGTGTGTCTGACACTCGATGAGTAAAAACACATGAGTGATTTTAGATCACGAATAATATGTACACAATCAGATATCATGTGCTATAAAGTGTTATGAGCATATACCAGAATGATTCATATGATGATCATTGGACAACAGTAAGAATATCCTTGAGTACTTTAGAAGAACTAAGGATATATATATATATATATTTTTTTGTATGAAGAAATGACAAACAAATCGCTGTAAGGTGTTACATCGATATTGGTTTTGTCACATATAAAATATAATTTCAATCTCAAATTAGACTAGGTATTGTTTAAAAGGTAGCACAATGAGCTAGAAGTTGTCTATGCTAGATTTAGAAGAGTTCTAAATATTGTGACGGATTCTACAAAAGAAGGCAGAGTATGTCATTGTTTTGACAATGACAAAGGATGTTAAGTCAAGAGGTTCTTTGAGAACTTGGTGTAGTTCTGACAGAGTCAGAACTTTGAAGCTATATTGTGTGTGACAATGTTAGTGACATATTTCAGACCGCGGAATTAAGGTTCCACCAGAAGACCAAACATATTAAATGCCGACTCATTTGGAAATGAGTGACGCATTGAGACGCAAATGAATTACAAAATACATACGGTTCTGAGCATGTCAGATCCGTTGACTAAAACCTCTCCCGTGAGCAAAACATGATAAAGCACCGGAAGGCCAAGGTGTTATATCTTTACAAATGTAAACTAGATTATTGACTCTAGTGCAAGTGGGAGACTGAAGGAGATATGCCCTAGAGGCAATAATAAAATGGTTATTATTTATATCTTTATGTTTATGATAAATGTTTATATATCATGCTATAATTGTATTAACCGAAACATTAGTACATGTGTGATATGTAGACAACAAGAAGTCCCTAGTATGCCTCTTAAACTAGCTTGTTGATTAATGGATGATTAGTTTCATAATCATGAACATTGGATGTTATTAATAACAAGGTTATATCATTATATGAATGATGTAATGGACACACCCAATTAAGCGTAGCATAAGATCTCGTCATTAAGTTATTTGCTATAAGCTTTCGATACATAGTTACCTAGTCCTTATGACCATGAGATCATGTAAATCACTTATACCGGAAAGGTACTTTGATTACATCAAATGCCACTGCGTAAATGGGTGGTTATAAAGGTGGGATTAAGTATCCGGAAAGTATGAGTTGAAGCATATGGATCAACAGTGGGATTTGTCCATCCCGATGACGGATAGATATACTCTGGGCCCTCTCGGTGGAATGTCGTCTAATGTCTTGCAAGCATATGAATAAGTTCATAAGAGACCACATACCACGGTACGAGTAAAGAGTACTTGTCAGGAGACGAGGTTGAACAAGGTATAGAGTGATACCGATGATCAAACCTCGGACAAGTAAAATATCGCGTGACAAAGGGAATTGGTATCGTATGTGAATGGTTCATTCGATCACTGAAGTCATCGTTGAATATGTGGGAGCCATTATGGATCTCCAGATCCCGCTATTGGTTATTGGTCGGAGTGAGTACTCAACCATGTCCGCATAGTTCACGAACCGTAGGGTGACACACTTAAAGTTGGATGTTGAAATGGTAGATCTTGAATATGGAATGGAGTTCGAATATTTGTTCGGAGTCCCGGATGAGATCCCGGACATCACGAGGAGTTCCGGAATGGTCCGGAGAATAAGATTCATATATAGGAAGTCATATTCCAAATTTGGAAATGATCCGGTGCATTTATGGCAGGTTCTAGAAGGTTCTAGAAAAGTCCGGAAGAAATCACCATGGAAAGTAGAGTCCCGGAGGGACTCCACCTTGCATGGCCAGCCAACCCTAAAGGGGAGGAGTCCAAGGTGGACTCCCCTAGGGTGGCCGGCCAACCCCCCTCATGGAAGGGGGGAATCCCACCCCAAGTGGGATTCCCACCTTGGGTAGGTTTCCCTACATATGGGAGTTTTCATTGTTGGGGTCTTATTCGAAGACTTGGATACCAACACTTGGGGATTTCCACCTATATAATGAGGAGGAGAGGGAGGGGGCTGCTTACTCTTGGCCGCACCACCTAGGGCTGCCCTTGGCCGGCGCCCTAGCCTCCCCCTCTCTCCCCAAACCCTAGCGGTCTCTCTCCTCCACCACATCCCGCACGCTTAAGCGAAGCTCCGCCGGATTTCTCCACCACCACCGACACCACGCCATCGTGCTGTCGGATTCAAGAGGAGCTACTACTTCCGCTGCCCGCTGGAACGGGGAGGTGGACGTCGTCTTCATCAACAACCGAACGTGTGACCGAGTACGGAGGTGCTGCCCGTTCGTGGCGCCGGAAGCGATCGTGATCAAGATCTTCTACGCGCTTTTGCAAGCGGCAAGTGAACGTCTACCGCAGCAACAAGAGCCTCATCTTGTAGGCTTTGGAATCTCTTCAAGGGTGAGACTCGATACCCCCCTCGTTGCTACCGTCTTCTAGATTGCATCTTGGCTTGGATTGCGTGTTCGCGATAGGAAATTTTTTATTTTCTATGCAACGTTTTCCTACAGTAGGGGGCCAGAAGCCACCCCCTAGCCGAAACTGAAAAAACCCGACGCGGGGGCCTGTTTTACGGGGTCTGCTAGAATGTAGGTTTGCCCTATATTTTGTTGGAGCTGGAGACGATAGGGATCAAAGGTTGATGGAGGCCGAGACGGCTCGCCGTTCTTGCAGATCTACGACACCCACACTTGCGTGACCGCGAGACGGAGAGGGTGACGGAGTCGGTGTCGAAGATCTCCGCAGTCGAAGCTACCGATGTTGCAAATCTATATCACCACCGCTGTCACCATCATTGCTAGAGTGGATTTCGTTCTAAACCTGTGGTGATTGACTATGGGGACGGTGAGACTAGTTTGCGCGCCTAAACACAGATTTCATCCCCTTTGAGTTTTCTCCGTGCACATCTTTTGTCGATTTATGCTCGCTAATGCATGTCCTAATGGAAACCGCCGAACCGAGCGTGCCTACCCGACCAACTTTTAAACCGTTTAATTATAAATTCGGTAAGAGGGAGCAAACCAATAATTCGATTTTGGTCCAACAAATTTATACCTAATAATAAAGGAGCTAAGGTTTCTGCCAAAAAGTTTCGTCAACAACATTTTTTGACCGTCTTACCCTCCCACCAAATCGCATAATACATCAAATTGCCACCATACCGGTTAATTATCACCTTGTGTGTCGAAACGTTTTCTTAGTATGATCGGGTGCTGGGCGTGGGCCGATCGCTCGCGCTAGCATGTTCAGAACCGGACCATTGTCCCCTCTTGGGCCATGATGGACCACGAGCTGTGCTGCCGGCCTAGCTCCAGCTCCGCATCCCACCCATGATAACGTAATCAATCTAATCTAAATCTAAATCTAAAATGATGCCTAAATTAGTACCACCTGGCTTCTTTATGCGGAGTTTTGCCTATTCATATACTCAGGTTTTGTGAATGTCAACAGGTCACCGAGGAAAGCATATGCAGCAGATCTAAGAGCTAATGATCAATGGGAGCGAAATACTTTGATGGCTCAGATGGGGGAATAAAAACAACGAGAAAGGAAGATTATAGAGAACTCCGAAGGAGAAAGGTGTCTTGGAAATTAATGCCGGCTCGCCAGGCTGAAGAAAATGACGGCTGCGGTGTGGCGAAGGGCTCCCGATGGAGTGGAGACGGAGGGAGGAGGGTCTTTGCCGAATCGATGCGGACAACGGAGGGAGGAGGGCCTGGCCGCAACAAAATCCGTTCCACCATGTGCTGCTGGAATCAAGATCGGAGGAGGGGAGAGGAAAAAGAGATTCAAGGGGATCAAGGCCACTCCTGCACACGCACACGGCCGTGTCGTCGAGCCAATCGACGAGGTGCGGCATGCGGCGTACCTCCTCAACCCCATGATTCCGGTGATGAATTGCCGGTCGCTCTCTAACGGCGACCACTTGGAGCAGCCCTCCACGGTTCTACCATGTTTCCAACCCGCAGATGAGGAGTTTCTCTATATAGACAACTTTGCTTTGACAGCAGAACATGTATTTGATGATTTTTTCTGAAAAGGAAAATCGTGCGTTGTCCTGTGTTCTTTCAGTTTCTCATGTAACATTTTCATGGATGGTCACAGTGATTTTGTGCATAGGAGTACAATCGATCGTCTGGTGTTATTTCTCCATACTTATGACATAATTGATTTGATGGGCATTAGGATCAGTCTGACTCGGACGAGCTGAGCAAAAGAGTACATATACAACGTCCGTAGACTCTGAGCTTCAATTTTTTTATTAAGTTTTAATAAATTCCGAAAATAAGTCCATATATGGGCAATGATGTATCTTGCAAACGTACAAAGTATTAATTTCAAATAATATGTATTCTTGGCTACACAAAAATGATGAAAATGAAGTTCTGAGTTATACATTTTTCAAATCACCAAAACATATTATATTTTGTAATTTTCTTAATCCAATAAATAAGTAAAAATTAGTTTGAGATTTTGCATTGTTGTGAGATGTATCTGTTCAGAATTATTTTTAGATTTTTCGATAACTTGTAATGATTTTTTTTAAAAAAAAAAATTTAAATAACCGGAGCACTGGAGCTAGGGAGTGAAAAGCACTTTCCCCACTGATGCCATGTGTTCGTCTCTATTGCACATTTGATATTGACATTTTCGTTATTTTCATTATTGCATGGTATAAAAAACATGTCATTCTAATTTAAATATATGAGTTGTCTTTTATTTTATTTAATATACCTTAGCAACGCACGGGTTTTGTCCTAGTAATAAAAATGGGCATACGAGCAACCAATCACAGTCTGACACGACCACGAGCTCTCGGGAAGAGCAAGATGAGGCGGCGATTTACACATAAATAACCCTTTTGTCAAACTATAGCACAGACTGACCCTCCGGCGAAACTATTTCACTCATCTAACCCTTTTGTGTGGCGCCCCTCTCATGGGCGCCACACATGCCCATGTGGCGCCCATCCTGCCGGCGCCACACACCCGTCCGACGTGGCCCGTCGACGCTGAGTTGGTGAGCCGATCCGACGTGGCAGCCCGTGTGGCGCCGCTCGCGCCGGCGCCGCCTTTGGCAAGGGCGCCACACATCCACTTATGTGTGGCCGCGCCAGCCCGCCCAGCCCGACCCAGTTTCTTTCTCCTCCCTCTGTTCTTCTTCTCTCACAGGAGGCGGCCGACTCTCTCTCTCCCCCCCCTCTCCCCCCACCAAATCCACCACCAAATCATCAGATCTGTCCGTGGAGATCGTTCCCAACTCGTTCCTTGAGGTAATCCCCTTCGAATCTTTTCCATTCATCCACTAATTTTATAGATGTTGCTAGATTTGGACATGAACCCTAGACATGGAATATTTTTTTTGTGCACTCTATATTGTAGTGTATGTGTTGAAATTCATAGCCTCATGTATGCATGTGTTTGAACCATAGATTTGTTGAAACCTAGATATGAAATTTCACATGTATGTGTTGAAACCCTATGTATGTATGTGTTGAAATGTGTAATATCTACCTAGGAAATGCATTCAAATGTGTTACATATGCGTAGTATTTGTGATGGAATAACTCATATTTGTTAGTGGAATGGGTCATAATATGGTGTTTGATGTAAACATGTAGGATGGCCGGTCCTGGTGGCCGGCGAGGCGGTCGAGGCCGCGGCCCTGGGCGCCCCCGGGGCCGGGGAAGGGGCCGCCGTGGTGGAGCAGCAACGGCCCCACGCTCACCGTCACCTGCACCCTCCTCGTCTTCGCATGACGAACGCTGCTTCGAGTTCCTCCTCCGCATCGACGACGACCCACTCAGCATCAAGCGGCTACCGGACAAGTTCGCCGAGTTCGTCGATGGCGTCGAGCCGGCGCAGTTGCATCTACGGGAGGCCAGCTGCAACTTCTGCCGCTGGCCCGTGGAGGTCCTGTTCGACGGGCAGGGCAAGATGTACCTGCACACGGGGTGGGACAAGTTCGCCCGTGACCTCTCGCTCGAGCCCGGCTGCCAGCTCACCTTCCTCTACGAGGGGGACGGCGAGATGATCGTCAAGGTGTTCGATAGTGCGCCACAAAATTAAGCTATTTCTGTGGCGCACCAGCATGGTGCGCCACAAAATAATATTCTGTGGCGCATTTTTAGTGGTACGCCACAGAACTAAGCTCCGCCTATAAGGATTTTCCTATTAGTGTGTGTATACATTTTCTTTTGCAAAATAGTATATAAATGTATATATTGATGTTATCTGTTAAAATTCAGTTGGCCGAAGTGCAACTTCTATATATACCTATCAGAGAACTAAACCAAGTGATGATCATTGATCACCCTCATTATGGACTGAATTCCAATCGGTCTCCAATTTATATACGCATACCAGATTGCCAGCCCTCGATGACAGTAAGTCGCTGCACCCAGTGGCGGACGCAGAAAAAAATTGGTTGGTGGGCACACTTTTTTTTTTGCGCTAGCCCATGTACAATAAAAATTTGTCAAATGAAAATACAAAATGCCAATGGATACACAACATTGAATTAAGTACATATATTTCAAACCAATAAGCGGCTATTTCAATAAAGAAGGCAATATAGTACTAACTAAAAACACCGAATTTCATCATATATCATGGAAACTAATACTTCCTCCTCTCCGCATTTCATCATATATCATGGAAACTCAAGCTCTGATCGTTATTATGGATTAGAGAAGATTATTTGTTTCAGTCTCCATAACTATTACAACTTTACAAGCAAAAATAAGTTGATAGTGCATTACATCACAAATTGTCCAAAACCAAAAGCCACATGTTCAAAGGACCAAAGTACTAAACAACCAGAATGTGCAGATTGCCATTCAACCGTCTATCTACAATTGTGAACAAAGAAAGGCATGAAACAAACTAACTACATCTATTATACTTTTCTCTCTACAATTCGATTCTGGAGTTGCAGTGTCCAAAAATCAAAACAATCCACCAAAGAACATATAGCAGAGGAGTAGAAACTACTAGAAAGTAGAAATTATTCACGCATATGCCGCCTTGCCGATCGTCTTAATTCATTCCCTGGCCGTCGTTCCGGCCTCACGCAATGGGCGCCTTAGACTGCACCTGCTATTGCTAGACTTTTGCAATGCTGCTCACGCTCTGCGCCTCAACGCGGTGGCCGGCCAAGCGACGAGCGGCCGAGACCCATAGTGCAATAATGCATGAGCCTGCGAGAATTTGAGGGGAGCGGGAGAACGGGAGCAGAGGAGGCAGCAATGAGGATAGCCTAGATGGGCCGAGCCTAGGAGCTGGGGAGCAAGCGACGGGGATCCGGGCAGGCGTAGCAGCCGGAGACGAAGGGGGTAGGGGAAGCCATCAGAGCCAGGTCTTGAATTTTCCAGTCGAGGGAGAGAACAGAGAAACTACAGCTTTGGATTAGGGGTAGTCCAAAAAAATTCCAGAATTTGGGGTGGGCCGCGGCCCACCCTGCCCACCCTGTGGCGGAGATGGGAGGACCGTGGCGGCATGCGGCCCTCGCGGAGGAAGGCGGCGGCGACGGCGATGGCGACGACCATGGTGGCGCGCGGCGGATCGGAGGAGAGGGGAGAGGGGAGAGAGGAGGGGAGAGGGGAGAGGGGAGAGGTGAACAGGCGTGGGGGAGGGCACGGGCGATGATATAAGTTACCTTAGTTCTGTGGCGCACCCGAACAGGTGCGCCACAGAATTAACTACTTCTGTGGCGCACCGAAGCACGTGCACCACAGAAAGAGTTATTTCTATGGCGCAGCACGCCATGTGCGCCACAGAAATACCTACACTAATAATTGGTGGTGGCAGGATGTGGGCCCCATATAATTTCTGTGGCGCATGGTTCAGTAGTGCGCCACAAAATTAAGCTATTTCTGTGGCGCACCAGCATGGTGCGCCACAAAATAACATTTTGTGGCGCATTTTTAGTGGTGCAGAACTAAGCTCCGCCTATAAGGGTTTTCCTACTAGTGTGTGTATACATTTTCTTTTGCAAAATAGTATACAAATGTATATATTGATGTTATCTGTTAAAATTCAGTTGGCCGAAGTGCAACTTCTATATATACCTATCAGAGAACTAAACCAAGTGATGATCATTGATCACCCTCATTATGGACTGAATTCCAATCGGTCTCCAATTTATATACGCATACCAGATTGCCAGCCCTCGACGACAGTAAGTCGCTGCACCATGGAATACATCCTGTCTTGGGAAATGCAGAGGATGTAGGGAATGAAGCAGTACCAACTTAATATAAATACTCTGTCGAAAAAAAAACTTAATATAAATAAAAAAATATAAACCATAGCCCATTCTACATACGTGTAGGTCCTCTGTTCCAAATTAAAACAACCAATCGGTAATTCATCTCGTTGTCGTTAAAGATTTCATATCATAATCTGTTAACTTTTTGCATTGTCCCCTTCTTAGCATACCATTCTTCATTGTCAATATTCATTACAGTTACTAGACGATCTTGTCCACATCATTAGCAACTTCAGTACTAGTATATATTAGTGATACTAATAACAACAATAATAAAAATAATAGTAATTCACATGTGTTTCACACGGTGTAGAGAGTATGGACGGGTAGTATGAAGTTTACAAGACTATTTTAGTAGTCTCGCCAACAGGGCTGGTCCGTGGCGTTATGTCGTCCATTCGGTGCCCCCCGCCAGCCCCCGTGGATTGGGTTCGGCCTAGGGCCACCGGATAATAAGTTGGGCCGCGTTAGCGCTAAAACAAAAACCGAGGGCGGCGGCTGGAAGTATTATTTTACATCGACGCCCCCATTTTCACATTTCTAGGTCTATGGATGGTTGGGTGAGTGGAGATGCTCTTACATGCACCACATCTTGCGCTAAGCGACCATTGGTATAGCCACAATGATTGAAAGCACCCGTCACCTACAGTTTGTACATTTTTACAGCAATTTGTAGTAAATGTGCCTTTTCATTAATTAAGAGATGGAAAACTCACAAACAGTTATTGTGATTGTAACCCTCAAAAAAATGATTGAAAGCACCAAGATGATTGAGAGCACCAAGCCAAAGTTCACCCATGCCGTGGACAATGTTAGTTGCTTCCCACCAACATTGCTTATCTTAGAAAAGCACTAAGCTCCCAGGGTTGGGCGCGTCCCTGGGAGAGTCGCGCGTCGCTTTCGTGGGTCCACCTCGCGCTGGCGTGTCGGTGCGACTCGGTGTCTGGGGACAGTTCTGTCGTTGGGCATACTGAAGGCGGTTTATCCTTGTACGACGGTGGAATCGGGAGACGGTGGTTGCTTGAGCTGTGGGCCGACATGCCGCGTGCCTTCCATACAGACATCCTCCCTCTTCCCAAATCAATGCCACCACCACCGCCGCCGTCTCCGATTTTGGCCTTCTCCACCACTAATCAGCGTCATCAATCACCAGGTCGGCCCCCTCTCTCTCTCTTCTTTGACGATTACCCACGATTGCCCGCAGCTGCACTTACCTTCTGCCGACGGGTCGCGGCCAACCCTACCCAGGCCCGGTTCACTGGTATAGCGGTCGTCGGCGTCACCTCCTGCAGCTCCTGCGACTGCCAGCACGCCCATCTGTGCAGCCTCTATTCTTGGTCCGCCACTTCGACACCCTGGCCTCGAGTTCCTGTGCCGGCTGGACGGAGCGGGTCGCCCGTAGCCCCATCCAAGGACCTTGGCCCCATCAGGTCCTTGATAGTGCGGCTTCCTTGGCTACTCTTCAGCTACTACCTCGGGCGCCGCTACCTTGCAATGAAGGCGATTGTCGGACATTCTGCAACCGCTGTGATGGTGACCACACATCTTCAACTCTGACCCTGTTAGGTACACCAGTCTCTCACTCACTTCTTTCTGCAATCTGTTGTGCCCAGCAATCACGCCGTGGCCGACTGTGATGGTGGCCATCGGGCTGTGGTAGTGAGCTCAGCCCTCTAATTGGATTTCAAAGTATCGGACAACAGTTTCGTTTGTTCAGTTAGCCCACGGATGAATTCATACCTATTACATTGGTATTCTTTGGTTTTGCTGACCAAATAACCTGGTTTGTTTACATTTTCCCAAGCCTATAACCACTACCACCAAACCGTATGTTCCTTATTCAGTTCAGATTTCATTTGATCTGTGCCTGGTAGGTGCTCAGTTGTTGAAATGCCTTGCCACAGTTCTTGGTTTGGGGGGCCAATCGGCAAAAGGATCGACCTCATCGACCTCTAGACAAGCTTGCCAGTCGCCTGATGGCCTTCCGCTGCCGCCTGCTGGCGCCGAACAAGCTTCTGGACGCCTGTCCTGCTACTTATTCCCCAAACTACCACCAAGGCTGTGCACTGTCGTGGAGTCCCCGCACAACAACCACAAGATCTACACACACCAAAATCTTCAAGAATAGCACGCGCCTGAAATTCTGCATTGCTAACTCCTCAGATATTTTACCAGTGACTCGGATGGCATAATAAGCATCAAACATATATAGATATTACTATTAGCCATACTTTGTGGTCTTTGCACCAGAGCTTTCCTTGATATTACAGGTTATTGTGCAACCTTTGCATTTTTTTCACATGGTCATGAGTTCCTAATCTTCACTCATGTTTGGAGCAACAAGCAGCATAGTCCATTTTTGTTGTTGTGTAGATTACCCGCTATTTAATTTAGAATGTGGCTTTGCACACTATTGTGACCAAGTGGTGTCGGTAAACTCCCCTGACCTTATGCTTATGCACACTAGCTAATGAGTACATTGCTGTACAGTTACGGCGCACGACACACCTTTTTTTTTCTGGGCCCTTGATAACTATATCAAACATTTATCAGGCCTCTACTATTTCTTGAGTAATTTACAGATGTTGGCAAGTAGGTATCAACAAGATATATGTCATTGAGATAAATATAATCTATGAAAGATTATCAGGCAAAATTAATTATGCCATAAATCACGAGAAGGGAAAGAATCTTCAATTTGCCATCCTTATGAATACGATGTGTTGGTTATATTGGTTTGATCTATATTATTAGTTCAATTTCTTTAAGTGACCTTGTTATCGTATTACATCTTATGTAGCTTCCACCGACAATGAAAATCTAATATCTATGTCTTATTAGATAGGTGTCATGGAAGGAGTGATCAAACTTACACCCTTCTTCGATTAGGATATGATCAAGTATTTTGAGGTTGCAGAAGGAGCAAACGTAGACGGTCTATCTGTAATGTGGCTGCTGAGGTACGGTGAATTCTAAAATGGTCTCCCGCATTCAAATGATACAACATGCTAATGTATACTATGTTATCGACTCGATATTTTTGCAATGAATCGATAAAGTGTGCAATATGTTTAAACTTCTCACCAATGGTGGACAAGATGGCTGAATCAGATGTAAAACCACCCCAAATAATCTAATCCCAGGATCGGAAGTCAGCGCGGCAAGACGCGCATGGTCCATCTAGTAATAGAACTACATAGATTAATATATACATGTTCATGGCCACGTGCAGCTCATCAAGGACTCCACAACTACAAATTTCAAGTAATACCTTAGCACAGACATAGACAGTAACTGGATAAAGACCATAAAAATCGAAAGTAATACGGGTAGCATTTTTACATTACCAAAAAATTGAAGACTAGAGAGACCGGACCGAACAAACCAAATAGGCTAAACACCTAGACTTACGTGCACCACATTTTCCCCTCCGGCAGGGTGCGAGGAAGAGCTTCAGAACCCCCCGAGCTAGGGTGTGCAATGGCGATCGCGACGAAACTTTTCGTGGATGGAGGCTCGGGTGTTCAGGGTTTTCCCGAGATCGTGAATAAATAGGCGAAGGGGCGATGTCGGTGGAGGCCAGGAGGGCTCACACCACCCATAGGCACGGGCCAGGGCCAGGTCGCACCTAGGGCTGGTTTGGCCGCCCTGCTGCCTTTCTTCGACCCCCCCTCTGGACTCCGTCTTCATTACAGTAAAATATTGACTTCGGCTTTTGTTTCGTCCAATTTCGAGAATATTTCCTGTACAACTTTTCTGAAATACAAAACAACAGAAAGCATGGAACTGGCATTGTGGCATATTGTTAATAGGTTAAGGCCGGAAAATGTATAAAAGTGCAACGAAGCATGAGCAAAACATATATAAATTGGTGTAAAACAAGCATGGAGCATCAAAAATCATAGATATGTTTGAGACGTATCAGTAACAACTCTTGTGTATATCTTGCCGGTGTTGTGGTCTATTTAACATGGACGAGAGCACGAGACAAATTGCATCACTTAAACGTAAACCTTTAATATCTTTACAAAATAATCATGTTTTAATTATGTTTCAGTTTTGTTTCATAATTTTGTGGGACGATTGAGTCAGCACATGGACGAGACAAATTGCATCACTTAAACGTAAACGGAGTCCGCCGCCACGCAAACGTGGCCCAGATCGGCTTTGGGTCAGCCCGGACGCCGCAGCCATCCGTTTAGGGATGAATCCACGCGCTGGGCCGGGTTTTTGTCCGGTTCGGCTCATCCGGACGCGCGAGCGCGAGATGGGTCGCCGCGTTGGAGATGCCCTAATACTACCCTGATGGGTATATCCTAAAGCCAGGCCCTAAGAAAGAATAATCTTATACATGGCAAAGTATTGTGGCAGGGTTGCATATATTTAAACGGGATACATCTGCAGAGTGGGTAATGGACCATAAATTAATATTTGGGAAAATCATTAGATCCCAAAGAAGTGTTACGGAGAAAGTACATACTAGAAGGGGCGAAGTAGTTCGCGCACGGAAGATGAGCTGATAAACCCATGTGGCTGACGAAAGTGGTGCAATTGCACCACTAATAGGTATATAGACATATTTTTGCGCTTATGTTGCAACACACATCATATATATTTAGTAAAAGAGGTGTTATTTTTTAGTTCTTGTACTGCATTTATTGTTTATTTCCCGTTGCAACGCACATGCATATTTCCTAGGTACTTCTTAAACCCTTTCTTAGAGTATGAGAAGACTGGGGATGAAACGACCAATGGACCCGAATGAGAGGAAGAATACTACGAGAAACCAGATCTATCTGGAGAAATCAGAGTAGACTTTAATATATTGTATGGAGTGGAAGATGAAGAGGCAGAAACCGAGATAGAACCCAAGACGTAGATATCTTAGAATTAATTAGATGAGCCAAGCAGCATATACCCTTTCTAAATAAGTTGTTGAGCTTAAATAGCCTCATGACTAGTTTTGCCATTTTGCTTCTAGCTGGTAGATTTGAATTTTCCATTAGGTGTGAATTCTCATTGGACCAAGGAGGATCTCAAATCTTTTATATTTTCTTATGTGGGTATGAATAAAGAAACTATTTGGGCCCGTAATATTTCTACTGTAACACTCTATTGGTTGTAATATTTGCGGAACGATGTTCCGCAAGTGTTATGCCTATGACTTGCGTACAACAACATGCCATAGTGTGTTGGGTCCATCGCAGGCAAGCAAGTTGATTGAGATAAGGTTCATTCCTTCACATGATGAGATTAGGTGGCGGATGAACTCACCAAAACCTTACCAATACGACAGCTTGAAATATTTGAACATAATGTTTGTAAGTAGCTGTTAATCTCTAACATGATATGATGCTATCTGTTTTATAATTAAATATCCATTGCTTCTTCTCGTCCCTACGGGTAACAACTCTTGTGTATATCTTGCCGATGTTGTGGCCTATTTAACATGGACGAGAGCACGAGACAAAATGCATCACTTAAACGTAAACCTTTAGTATCTTCACAAAATAATCATGTTTTAATTATGTTTCAGTTTTGTTAAATAATTTTGTGGGAGGATTGAGTCAGCACATGGTTGATGTCATTGCTGACATCATTGTTGTACGTAGCGGCAACTGTAAAAAGAGGTTTTGGCCCAATGCCTATTCGTTAATGATATCCAGGTCAATGACTTCGATTCTCGGGCTACACCACGGGTGGCTGCTCTTGAACGAGCTGCTCATGCTCATGTGATAGCTCCTTAAAATCAAAGTCACGGTTGTTCATCATGTCTATGCGAGTGGGCCTGGTGTTGATGAAGGATCTCAAACCCTTCGGTGGGGTTGCAAGTGTATTTGATCGAGTGCGACCTCAAGCTTTTATCGCTTATGGCCGATGTTACAGTGCTTTTTTTTTGTCTAAGGTCGACCATATATAGCTCTTAAGACCAACCTTATTTTCACATTGGAGACACCCTCAAAGAAGAAAAGAAAAACCTTGTGTGTCAGTGTCACCATCGCCTGGGAATAGGGTTTCGCGGCGATGGCGGCGGACGTGCGCAAAACTGGAGCCCGGGGAGACCTACTTGGCTGTAACTGTGTCGGTCCAAAGGAAATCCGACCGGTACACGAACACGAGTACGCACAGCATATTATCTCCCTCGTCAGGCCCTTCTCGTGACAGATCCGTTCTCTTTTCCCCAATCAGATCGGAACCATCCCGCCGCCGACGTACCGCCGGTCGATCGATCGATCTATGGAGGCACCGGCGGAGCAGCAGCCGCCGCGCGGCACCAAGCGACCGCCCGAAGACGGCGACGTCTACAAGGCCAACGGAGCCCGACGCTACGACTTCTCCCGCGACGAAGAGGGTGGCGGCGGCGGCGGCTGCAACTCCTCCACCGGGTTCCTCGACGAGAACGGCACGTTCGTGGAGCGCGCGGCGCGGGGCGGCACGAAGGAGGAGGCCTGGCTGGGCCCCGCCGACGCCGACGCCGCCCCCGCCGCCACGAAGCGCGCCAGGAAGGCCCTGAGGAAGCAGGAGGAGGACGAGCGGCTCGTGGACGACCTCGTCGCCTCCCGCGCCGTGTTCGACATCAGGAAGAGGGTGGTCGGGATCCTCGAGCCCGGCGAGACGGTCCCGCGCGCCCTCAGGCGGCTCAAGGGCCTCGGCGGCGGCGCGCCCACCGCCGCCGCCGGCGCGCGCGGGACTGCTAGCAGCAGGATGGACGAGGAGACGCGGCGCGCGTTCGACGAGCTGACGGACGCGGCGGCGGAGCTGTTCGACCGCGGCGACCTCGACGCCTACTCCCACGACCGCGAGGCGTTCGAGGAGGCGGCGTGGGCCTACGAGTACCGCCGCCGTGCCCGCGCCTCTGGTTCCGCCGCCGCTGCCGCGCAGGAGGTCGAAGAAGGATGCGCAGTCAGTCCCGATCAGCCGGATACGCCGGGCGACGCTTCGGGTACGGCGGCGGCGGAGGCTGGCGAGGGAGCCGGCGTCGGGGGCTGGGACTACGTGTACGATCCGGCGTCGGGCAACTACTACAGCAGCAGCACGGGGTACTTCTACGATGCTGCGTCTGGGTGCTACTGCTCGGCGTATACGGGCACATGGTTCTCCTACGGCGACGATGGACAATGCTACGGCACGGGCAAAGAGTTGCAGCCGTGAGTAATTAACAGCCATTTTAGTATGCAGAGAGTAATAGTCTGATGGAGATATTAATACAGTTTTCCCTGGTAGCCCCAGTATTCATTCGAAAATGCAACAAAGGACATTAAGCAAACCAGATTCTTTAGTGTTACAAACAATAGGAATCAAACAATCTGGGGTTCATCATGCATTCGACAGTATTACAAATCATAGGAAGCAAATAAATCCAGTGGTCATTATTCCACATTATTACAAAACCATAGTAAAGAAATAAATTCAGTGTTCCATCACTGCATGCACCATGCAGCCATATGCCATTATGGATTCGTCGGTAGTTTACAAGAGTATGTAGCCCAAGGAAGAAGCCAGTAAAAACCTGAATACTTTGAAGGACTTCATCTCCTTCGTCTCCCGTCCTCAGCAAAAGGGCACCCATCTAACAGTTATCAAACAAATCAGTAACATAGCAGCAACCTGAACGACTAGTAGTTACAGTAACATTTACTGAACGCAATGGAAAGTAGAAGACATCAAGGCAATTTGAGTACGTACCATCAGCAATCTTTTCGCGATTCGGCCCAGGAGTTACACAATCGCTCCAACTCAGGATTGCAGTACTCGACCGTGAACTTCTCAAGAGATTTCGGCAGTGTTCCAAGCGACTGCATATGCTCACACGCGTAGATATCCAGTATCTTGAGCGATTTGAGGTGCTCCATGCCTGGTAAGGCATCCCAGCTGCATCTAGTAATATATAGCGAATGAAGATGAATGAAAGGCCCAAGATCAGGAGCAAGTCCCTGTTGACTCCATCCGCCGAATATTAGTTGTTGAAGATTCTTTGGACCGCCATTATGCTCGCCCATCATCCAATTCGGTAAGGTCATACCGTGGTAACCCCATATACCTAGTCTTTCAAGATACTTGGATGGGCAAAGACCCTCAAGTACATCATCGTGATCTTCTGGACCGCAGTTCCCACTATCCCATTGCAGCACCACTTCTGTAAGCTTTTCCTTGCCAGCGAGATTGACTTCAAGAGCTTCCTCCTTGCTCTGAACATTTTCAAGACCTCGGATGTGCAGCCTATCTTGAAGCTTGTTTAGGTGTTTCAGCTGATGCGGCTCATACCCCTGTTCCTTCCTTATTGTGAAGTGTACTAACATTTGGAGCCATGTCAGCCTGCCAATGCCTGGAAAATCCAGAGCAGAAGTGCTAATTACACGGCGCAAGTTGACGAGGTTCGACATATCACCTGAAAACGCTAGACTTCTGCACCAACCAAAATCTACCACCTGCATGTGGTAAAGTTTGGTAAAAGTGCCTGGTACAGTTATCTTGGGAAGTGCAGCCGTCATTTGAAAAGCTAAATAACGCAGATGATTCAACTGACCAATCGAATCTGGGATTGAGATCAAACGGTCGTTGGGATCACTTCCACTAAAACCTAATTTCAGTACCCGCAATTTCCGTAGCCCCCTCAAAATATTGAACACACTCTCAAAGACTTTCCATTCGGTTGAATAGATGATGAGAGTGCGCAAGTTTTTCAATCCAGATATCTTCTCAATAAGCATCTCGCTATAATAAGCCCCAACAAAAAGATAGCGGACATCTTGAGGACCTTCCTCTCTGGAGCCTTTCTCGATCCTGAAGTAATCTCTTCCGGCAACCTCCTCTGCTAAATCACACAGCAGATCATGAATTGTAAAGTAATCAACAACATATGCACCTGTACCCACCTCATGTAATGTTTTCCCTCCTAATTGCAGAAACGAGGCCGACAACAATTCATTAAAATAATTCTTAGCAACATCTTCCATTTCCTCTTCAGGCTTACTAGGTTTTATAAACCCTTCTGCCACCCACAACTTAACTAGCTCATCACGTTTCAAATGATGTCCTCTAGGAAAAATACTGCAGTAAGCAAAGCATCGCCTGACCTGCTCATCAAGATACTGGTAGCTCCACCACAGAGCTCCCATCGTACTGTTCAAGAGGTCCCGATCTTTCTCACTCCTCCAAAACTCAACCGTCTGCGTCTCTCGGAGCCGTGAGCCCACTGTTCTAGCTGCTAGAGGTGATCTTTTTAGTTTTTTTGCAATGTCCTCCGCGATCATTTCAAGTATTATTCGATCATTGTCACTTACCCTTGCATCTCGAAGTGCATAATGCATGAACATTTCAAGAAACACTTCATCATCCAGGTCTGATATTGGAATACATCTCCCTTTTACAGCACCCAGAGTTAGTAGAGCAGCTTCAGTTCGACTAGTCACCAAGATTCTGCTTCCTGTCTTCCCAACATGCAACGGAGAAATTAACTTTTGTAGTTCTTCACGGTCTTCTGAATTCCTAATGTTGTACCAGACATCATCCAGTACCAACAAAATCCGTTTTCCACGCAGTTTCTCCTCTAGACTTTCCTTTAGGATGTTAAGACTACTGAATTTCGGGCATTCTTTATGTGTTGCACCCTCAAACATTTCACTGAAAATGGAATCCAAAGCGAAATTCTGGGAAACATGAATCCACATAAGAATGTCGAAATGGCCTTCCATTTTCTCTTGCTTGCACTTTTTCTCATGATCATAAACACATTGTGCAAGTGTCGATTTCCCAGACCCGGCGATGCCATGAATGCCAATTACAGAATAACATGTACCACTTGTGGTGTTTACTTGACAATGGTATTCCTTCTCATGAAGCATCGCTATGATCTTGTCACGATCTTGATCTCGACCAATTACTCGTAGCGGAGGACCTGCAGTAGTGACTGCGCTACGTGAACTGGTAGCAACAGCTCGTCTCGCGCTATCATTACGAACACCTGGCAAGTTCAGTTGTTCCAAAACTTCACATGCATCACTTATAGCACTCCCTATCTTCTTTAGGCTCTTCTCCAACTGCAGTTTTGACATACCACTCTCCTGCAAAACCAGATAACAGAAGTTTTAGGCTACAAGAATTCCTTCGTTTGAAGAATATATAAAGCATCTTTTTCTCACGAATGTTGGCTTATTTCATATCCCAATGAAAAGGCATTTTTTTCTCTATTCTCTCTTAATATCTAATAAAAGCATGCACTACATGAAAAGAATCTAGATCGTCGACGGCCAAGGCGGCTGCGCAATGGAGGTGGGCGATATCAGGAGTGCGCTGGCCGTGTCCTATATTGTTGAGTGTTTAAGGTGCGCCAATGAGGTCACTGGGCTCATCTCGGCACTCCTGGGTGCCATATTGTGTCGATAGCTCGATTATCTCATCCATTGTGCGTGCCAGGTGTGATATGCCTTACGCCGACGTGTGGTGGCTGTAGGAGACGTACAGGGGTGGTGGGTCGGTCCAACCTTTTCTGTTACTTCAGTAATTCTATGACACCTTCTGAAGCCCTGATCCAATAGCGAGCAAGGCGCCGCAGGCAGAGGGCAGTTCACTGAGAGGTAAACGGTGTATTACCAGGGCTGCACAAGGAAGAGGAGCTTGCGGGAAAATGCTGCTAGTTGGAGAATGGCACAGTCTTGGATCATTCCAGGACAATTTGGCTAATCTACTACTATAAGAAACGCTATATGCACTTGCGGAAAAGCAAAATCTCTTTGAAAATAAAAATCTGGCTGTAGCTGATATAATGGCATAATGCAATTGCTACAAAAGATAACATGCTGAAGAGAAGATGAATTGAAAGTGCTTGCTGCCAGTTCTATCACAAAGATTAATCCATTTCTCATCTTTTCTTTGAATGTGTAGCAGCAAAATATATATGTTTGAAATACATTTGGCATGGCCATTGGAGCACCTAATAGGCCTGAGAGTTTCAGTTCTTCTGGTGATTCCCCCAATATGTTCCAGCTAGTAGAAACTTTCAAATTGCTGGACTGGCGCTATTTGCTGGGCCATTTGGAAGTTAAAAAATAGAGCATGCTTAAGAGAAAACTCATCAAATCCCTTAATGAGCTAGTTTCTCTGCTGTCTTGATGAATTACTGGGCAGGTCTCCATAATCCCTCTGATGCGGTGAATATCAAAGCTGGCGCCGATGGACTCCTCCGCTTAGCTGCTGCTACGTTTTCTTTGTCTGAGAGACAAACTGACAGGAGAGACATTCGGCTGATCGAAGGACAAAGGACAGATCCTGATGTTGATGACATGGAAACTGAAGAGAATGATATCTAAAATCTACTGCCGCTGCTTCTACTCCCTCCCCTGCTTCTACTCCCTCCCCTCGGTGGAGTAGCTTCGTTTTTCTGACCTAGAAGTTTGAGTTTTTTAGAAGTGTGCTGTTGGCCGTTGGTTTGTGTGGCTTTTGATGAGTTGTAATTGGTTCTATAAAATAACCTCCCTAAACGCTAGTAGTAGGCGGCGATCACTCTCCTACTTTTTCCTTACTTTTTGAACACCTGTTTTTTTCGTTATCTTGATGGTAATGAAAATCGATCCCATGCTAGAGGGCTTGGAGAAAAATAAGAAACACTATATAAACTCTTGATTCATTGCTTAATTTACATAGCACAAATGTCTCGCTTATATAGGTTATAGATGGCTCAAAAGAAACTAATCCTATTTTTCGTGAAAATCGACATTGTGTCTCTTAATATATTTGAAGATCTATTTTTCGCCAGTTTTCCTTAAAACTGTATTGTTTGGGTTTTCTTTGTCTGGTTTTCCTTATAAATTGGACACGGGTGTTGAGTTGTATCTGTTTTTGGCCGGTTTCCCTTATAAATTGGTCAAATGTCTCTCTACGTAATGAATAGGCAGCTCCCTGCCGGTTGCTCCAAAATATGTGAGATTGCATTCTGATTTACAATTATAGCTCCCTAGGTTATCTCATTAACATACATCTATGTGGCACAAAATGATGGGAGAACCTGCAACAAAGCAGCATGCATCCAAATATGAGGGCTGGGAAATACCTCATCTTTCAGTGGGGAGCTTGGCATGGCACACGGAAGACAATTCCTTAGAAAATCCATCTTACGTGGAGGCATGCTCGCATCTAACTTGGCACCCTGGATCTGCTTCTTGAGACTTTGGTACTCAACACGATCCAAGATGTCTTCGGCTTCGTAGAAAGCAGATTTGAGCTTTTCTAGCAGTGGCTCCAAGCGAACCCTGTAAGTGCTCTCATCAACTACCTCCATCACCCGCTGCAGTTGTAAAACTTGTATATCAAGTATCTTCAGTTTCTCTGGTGCGTTCAACTCGAGGAGGGCGAAACCTTTGTTGAGGAGCCTAGGAATGATGGGTGAGGCGAGCCAACCTACTGCCGTTACGCCCCATCCTACAGCAGCACTAATGCTAATTGGATCCGCCATTGCAAGATTTCAGAGAGGGGGGAGAAGGCTAGATAAGGCTGCAGGATATGTGTGTACACTGACCCTTCAGGGTAACGCACCTGGTCGACCTTGAAGACAGCCAAGTAACATAAACAAGTACCAGTTGAGAGAGATTCCTGAACACGATACATTATTTATCACTGGGTTTGGGTTATAATAAGGGACAACTTGATACCAACATGTGACTTGATTGGTTTATTCTAATTTTATGAAATGGTAGTTGCTGGACATGACTTAGTAGTTTTAGGGTCTGTTTATTTGGGGTGCAGCTTTTGAAAATCAGTTGTAGCTGTTGAGCTGTGAAAAAGCTGATGTGAGAAGGAGCCGTTGGAAATAGAGATTTGATGCTTGGTAGAAATGCTTTTTGTAGTTGTTGTTGTTAGTTTCAGGAGTGAAATGTCTAGAATACCCTGAATATTGTAGATATTGTATAAATGATGTCTTGAAATAAATTAATTGTTTCTGACTGTTTTTTCACATAACTACTATGTTTATGAGGTGATTTACCTTTTTTTGCTAAAATGAATTACATATTTCAAGCAGTTTTTACATAATTATTTAAAATGAATTTCGAAGTCCATATTAGCCCACCCGAGTTTTTTCATAAATCGCATGATTAAGAGCTGATTTAGCCAAACTTTAACAATTTTCTTTCTTAGAATTAATGTAAAATTCTGTATACAGAACATATAGAATTGAGGCAAAGCAATTCTATACACTAGATGATGCCCCGCGCGTTGCTGCGGGAGTTTGTAGGAAGAAAGTACGTATATATTAGAACACATAACATAAATAAGTTGAACATAGTTGTGAACCATGTCTTCTTTATGCGAAGGAAAAATAATTTCATTAGGATGTATGATGTATGACTTGCTGGAAGGATACATGATTACATGTGTACATAGCACAACAAATATATAGTCAAAACGCATAAAGCCATATGTCAATTTGGTATAACAATTTATAATTAAGTTTCCAATGAGAATAACTCGTGAATAATACTATTGGAAATGACTGACCAATGTTTTTACAATTTGCACAAAAATGACATGGGAAAATATAATGTTGGACATAATAAGCCATGGTGAATCAAGAGAAAGCTCTAACTCTAAACACATTGTTCAACAACGATTCAATGATTGAACATGCCATTCCTCCTTTCTTTCCCTATTAATGGGTTAAACCTGAGACAATGGCGTGTAAGTTGTGTAAAAAAGCTATGAAAATTAAGGGAGATGAGTAAAAAAATTACAAATTCTACAAAGACAAACATAAATAGAAGGTGTTGATCTGCAGAAACTCTAGAGCAATCAAAGAAGGAACAATTTGTAGCATTAATTAAAAGAAAACATATTGCTTACATCTATAGATTGGGACTTTTGAATATATTTATGAGAGCACAACCACGGAAGTTTTGCACGTAGCAAATAAAACAAAATCAAATGCATCTGACTGCCATCATATCCTGAAGACAAATGTCAGAAGAAGTGTTAGCTTTGCTTACTCCAAATCTGTACCTACTTATATTTTTAGGTAGTGTTCAGTTTTTTGTTCAGAATAACGTTAGTCCATGCAACGATCAAGTAGCTTCTTGAGCAGTTCGGTAGCGGGATCGAGTTACATGTGCGGGCCTGGGATGCCACGTCCAGTGCGCAACATGGTGATAGACTCAATCACGTTTTGTTATCTCAACGTTATTTGCTGCAATCCTTCCAAATAAGAAGAGAAAAAGATGGAACAGTAAGCTGCTAACTTTTACAGAGGCAAAATTCCTCTCATGTGTCTTCCTATATGATAATCACTGAGATCGCGTCGAGTTAATTCAGGTATGATATTACAAAAAGTTACTGATCAATCCTCCTTGTTAACATTTAGAATAAGGAGTTTGTAACATCAAATTTGAATAGCATAGAAACAATAAATCTTGTAGTATTGCAAGAAATTTTCTCTAGATTTTATGTAGAAAACATAGTAAACTGATTGATAAAATCCAATGTGCCTGCAAACACAATCAGCTAGAAAAAACCAGATTACTCGATAGAAATTCTGCAACTTTCAATGAAATTCCAATCAAATCTCCAGCAGTTTTTGAGCGGAGAGCAAGCTAACAATTTGAGAAAACAATTGTGAGGATAAATAATAAAGTGAGAAGGAGAAGGAGATGGACGCAAGCAGGCGGACACTCGGGATGTCCATGTCTACACGAACGGGGAGCTTCTTAAAGATCCACATGCCTGATTATAATTATTTTTACAAATTGTTGATGCTTACATCCATAGATGTGAAGGAAAGTAGAGTATGCGTACCAATGCAGGAAGGCACTGTGCGGAGTCGATGAATCCAAAGTAAATCCCAATAAATCCGGAAGAAAGCGCAAGAAATCCGGAGGGCCTGAGGTAGGCGGAGACGAAATCCAGAGCCGGAGACCATCAACCTGGCAGATTGGAAAGGCATACTTGAGGGGTTCAAGAAATCCGGAGGGCCTGACGGTGGAGCAGATGAAATCCAGAGCCAAAGAGGCCGCTGGGTGCGGTGGCGGCGCGAGCAAGCTGCCTTGATTTGTGTGGAGATGGATGGTACCACGTCGTGCGTTTTAAGCTGGGGAAAAGGGCGGCGGAGGATGATCTCCATTCAGCAGTTTTCATTCTGGCTTTAATGCCTCGAAATTATACGATTTAATGCTTGGATTTATGGCCGCACTATGCTGGGAAGGAAGAGGGACGCTGCTGATGGTGGAGGAAGACGAAGTTGTTTCGTGTTGTTTCTGGTTTTCGTAAGGGTGAACGTCAACGAACAGCGGGCCAAGCCCCAGCCGATGTTGGTTCGAAGCAGGCCAGCGTAACCTGGCCCATGTCAGTTTAAACTTTCTGTTACAGCCCACGCCGGCCACATCGGTTCTAAGCGAGGGGAATCGTACCTGACTACCTGGGAGCTCCTCGACACCGACCTGGTCGGCGCTGGGAGAATGCCGCACACCCTCGCGCTCCCGGGTAGCTAGCTGGGCTGCGGCCCAACATCAGGTAATTCGTTTTTTCTTTTTCGTTTCTTTTTGTTTTCTGTTGTTTGTTTTCTTTTTTAAAAGAATTTTTTAAAATCTGAACATTTGTCAAAATTAAAAAATTTAAATTAAAAATAAATAACTTTTTAAAAATCTGAACATTTTTTAGATTTGAACATTTTTAAATTTGAACAAAAATGTAGTTTACTCTATGAACAATTTCCAAATTTGAACAAAATTTATATTTGAACAATTTTCTAATCTGAACGATTTTCATATTAGAACAATTTTCGAATTTGAACACATTTCAAATTTGAACGATTTTCAAATTTGAACGATTTTCAAATTTAAACGGTTTTCAAATTTGAACGATTTTTTGATTTGAACGGTTTTCAATTTTGAACATTTTTGAATTTAAACATTTTTCAATTTGAACAATTTTTTAAAATTGAAATTTTCGAATCTGAAAAAATATAAATAAAACTGAAAATAGAAAAAAGAAAAAGAAAACAGAAAAAGAAACCAGAAAAAGAAACCAGAAAAAGAAACCAGAAAAGAAAAAAGAAAAAGGAAAAACGAACTGCTACAGGCTAAATAGACACTAATGGGCCTGGCCCATACCCGACCAGGGGGTGTGCGGTGGCCGGTAGCCACCGACCTGGTCGGTGTATAGGTTTTCCCCTACCTGAGGCCTGAGGGAGACAGAAATTGAGGTGACGTGGCCTCACTAAAATCCAGGAAAATCAGGTAGTGGTGGTTGCTTTTTAGAGATAAAAGATACATCCATCAACCATACATGGGATGGCCTAGATATTCCATTCCACGGTATTAATTAATTCCTGGAATAATAAAAATAGATACGAAGTACTTGGGGACAGCAAGATCCGACGGCTGGGTCCTCGTTCAGATCCAAGGCAGTAATGGTTCCCGAGCACGCTCCTGGACGGGAGGGCAACAGGGATGAGATCCTCCTACCGGTGGTGAAGACAGAGACGAGCTCGTCGTCCTTCCAGTTGGTCGCGGACGGGATTTTGGTGACGAGGACAAACTCCCGCGTTCCGGCGGCGCCTGTGTGCTGCGGCCGACGGGGACTAGATCAACCCGCCGTGCACCCGGTTGATTTGGGAATGGAGGGATTTGGCGCAGGCCGAGAACGGAGAGAGGAGCAGCAGAGGTTGCGGGGACGAGGACGACAACGGACAAGTGAGGTCTTCGACGGCCGACGTGAGCGAGCTCGATCCGGCCGATTCATTGACGGCATGGGTTGCAGCCTTGCAGGAGGTCGGGAACGCGGCAGGGGACAAGGTTTGGGGAAGGGAACGGTGGGGTCGGCGGCGGGGAATGGCGGCGGCGATGGTGAAACAGAAACGCCCGCCAGAGCTAGGATGAGGAAGAGGAATCTGACCGATTCCGGGCATGTTCGGTTTAAGTGGGGTTGAGCCAGATTGAAAGGTATTGACCGGCAATTAAACATGATAGTTGAATGCCCGTGCTTTGCCACGGCATCCACCTAATCTTTTCTATCATCTCACATGTAAATATAAAATGCACATAAATATTCATGTATAAAAATAGATTGCCAAGTAGTAATTCAGATGCACATATATGCACATGTCTCAAATCTGTCAGCAAGTATTACATTTTGAAATACAATGATCATGAAGAGAGTTACTCAAATGTGGTCTAGCTACATCAACATGAAATTAGCATGGGAAAGACCCCTCTTTCGGAACCCTCCCGCGTAGATGTCTGCCCTTAGAACGCCTGAAATATGCTTCTTGATAAGCATCTCTTTCATTGTCCCATCTTGACCTGAATACTCGGGTCAAGGGATATGGTTGCTCCTGCGGCTTCAAAGCAACACGTCCTTTCTATCCTACCAGTTTGGGTTGCAGGCTATCGTCACAACTCACGAAGATGTGAGGCATGCCATACGTCGACAGGTTCCTATGATGTCATCATAGGTCCACTTACGTGGAAGTTTAATGTGTGCCATTTCCATAATAGTTATACCAACATTCATTCTCTATAGTTTCATTCTTGAACCGGTCACCTTAAGCTTAAAGAAAATCACGGATATACTTGTGAGAATAAAGTTAAGAATGAATACTATAGGTAATGGACATCACTGATTCTATCACAGAAAATGTTGATGCATGCCCAATTGAAGAGTTCACCTATACAAACCTTTTCATGAGCAAAAAGGGTATGTGTCGACCAAAATCCAACAATTTGGGTATGGATCTTTTGTGAAGTGGTCCTAAAAAATAAGATCTAATGTGAAATTCAAATTTTAATTTTGTAGGGTCAAGTCTAGAATAAATTATATCAGATCATGTAAAAAGATAACTTAACTGAGAAGGTTTTGGTACCATCTATAACATTTAAATAACCAAATAATATAGAGCATAAAACTCTCATATTGTTTGTACTGCTATTGCAATACGATATCCCTTTGCCCTTTCCGTATTAAAAAGTACAAGAATTGACTGATTACCTATGCCCTATCATGAAGGGAATAACTATTCCCTTTTGTTCCTCAACCTGCTCGAACTTTTCATCTAAGTGCAGTAAGAGAGATTTAAAAGCTAATAAACATATGAAAAATTCACTCCTCTAACCACTAATTTTGAACCCACTCTGTTCTTCTTCAGAATTAGGAACTTGAGTGACCAAAGTAGAAAACAAATCATAAATATCATACTGAGACCATAAACACACCAGATCAGAGAGTTGTGCAGAAGGCTGATGGGAGCAAAATTCTGTAATCCACAGTATATGTATCATGGCAAATAGGCCAAAGTACTGGCAGCCTGGTTGTTGTTCAACCATTTGCAATGAAAATTTATTCTCATGTATGTAATGATAAAAGTCCGTGTCAATTAAAACTTCATTGTACTTGGTCCGTCTTCAAGACAAACTAAATTCACAGATCCAAAGGAGCTACAAGGATCTAGAAGCTTATCATAATTAAAGCTCATGTTGCAGTAAATTGCACATAACCAAATATATAGCTAAGTGAACAATATCAAGTTAAGAGATGATATTATTAGCATGGCAACATGATTTTACAACCAAGTGATCAAAGCTAATTTCCATCAGTAAAGACATAAATATCTCTTAGCTGAGTTCACAAACAATTGTTGTTAAAATATGCTGCAACTTAATATTGTAAGGGTACATTGCCCCTATGTGTGGTTTTGGTAATTAATGACAACCCCTATGGACTAATGTTTTCATTGAGTTTATATGAAGGAATATTCCATAGGTACTACTTGCTCTCCATGTGTTGGATTCAAGTATGGATGCCATGAAGATAAAGATATACCTTGTGTATTGGCATCAAGATCATCGGTATGAAGATATATGTGTGATATGATCAAGAAGAAGAAATGAAGATGGAGTTCTTGTGTGGAACTCAATATTAGCCATGCTCTATCTTAAGTGAGTATGAGAAGATACAAGGTTGAGTTGGGCAAGTTCAAGATGAGCATCTTGAGTGGATCACATGCTTGAAGCTTGCCGTCCATTTGGTGATAGTGGACATGTGAAGATGTGCATCAATGAAGCTTTCCCATCATTGTGTATGGGGGAGCATTTGTGAGTATACACGAAGCGACAATGATCAAGTGATGGGATGCGCAAGGCAAAGGTATGACCTTGATAGGTTTTCCTTTTACCGGTCTCGAGGTGGTTGATGGGAGACCGGATTATAGGATAGATAGCCGCACTATTAAGAGGGTCTTTCGGTTGGTTAACTTGATCACATCGTCTTAGGGAGCTCAATCCTTGCATGCGTTGCATATTCTTATTGCTTCTTGGTGTTTCTCTATGTGAGGTTCTTGAGCTTGTTGCTAGCTTTACAACAAGCCCAAGTTCATCGAAAACGGTGTTCGCATGCATCTTCTATTGCGTTTTCGAGGTTGGGTGATTTTACCGGTTATTCATGATATAAGGTTCTACCCTTTTATATTCATGATAAAATCCCCTCCTACAGTTTCATGAGTTTGCACTTTCTATTGGATAGCATTTGTTGTTATCTTTCCAACGAAATTAGTTTCATGTCAATCGGAGTTCGGGAGCTCTAGTTATTAAAGGAAAAGGAAAAAGAATAAAAAGAAAAAAGGGGAAGGGGCCAGCCGGCCGGACCGGCCCAGCCGCCGGGCCACCCGGTCGAAACCGGCCCGGCGCCGACGCCGACCGGGCGGCGATCGAGGCGCCCCCGACCTGGTCCGGCCCAGGCCCGGTCGCCGACCGGCCCACCCGGTGCTGGCCCCGGCCGGACCGGCCTCGGCCCGCCAAAGGCCCGCGCGGCCCGAAGCCTCCGCGCCGCCCGTGCGCAATCGGGGCCGTCGGCTCCGCCGGCCCACCCGCGCGCCCTTGCTCGGCTGGCCTCACGGCCGGTGCTGGGCCTCACCGCCCCGCCGGCCCAGCCCGCCTGGCCTCCCCGCGCGCTGAAGGCCATCTGCCGCCTGGCGCGCCTCGCGCCCAGCCGGTCGGTGGGCCGGTCCGACCGGGCAGGCCACCGGCCTCTCCGGCCTAGGCTCCGGTCGGCCGGCCTGCTGGCCGGCTGGGCTGTCTTTTTTAGCCGATTTTAATCCGATTTTCACCCGGTTTTCTCCCCAACGGTTATTTTTCTCTCTAGACTATAAATAGCCCTTCTTCCACCTTGAGCAACCAGTTCTTCCCATTCTCTCACCTCCATTGTTGCCTTTTGAAGAACTTGCTCTCCCCCTTGATTCCTCCAACCATTCTTGCTCATATTTGAGGATTTGAGAGAGGAGATCTAGATCTACACTTCCACCAAACCGTTTCTTCTCTAAGTGAGGGAATCTCTTGGGATCTAGATCTTGGAGTCTTTTGTTGACTTTCCCCATTGTTCTTCCTCTCCAATCTCATCCTAGCATTTGTTGTTTGGGTGGGATTTGAGAGTGAAGGATTTGAACACCTCTAGTGTTCTTGCTTTGCATCATTGCATAGTGTTGAGCTCTCCACCACGATTTGTTCGAGTGAGAGACCGTGAGCTTGTTACTCTTGGAGGGTGACCTCCTAGTTGGCTTGGTTGGTGTCCCGGTGATCTCTTCGTGGAAGATTGTGAAGGGGCCCGGGCTTCTCCTTCGTGGAGCTTGTGAAGTGGTTGTGGAGCTTGCCATCTCCGGAGCGGAGGAAAAGCTAACCATAAGGAAAGGGCCATTATCCTTCGTGGGTGTGGTTCGGAGAATAGGGTGAGCCTTCGTGGCGCGGGGAATCCTTCGTGGGACCTCCACTCCTCCAAACGTGACGTACCTTGTTGCAAAGCAAGGGAACACGGGAATACATCCTCGTCTCCGCGTGCCTCGGTTATTTCTATACCCGAGCTCTCTTTCCTTGTGATAGCCATCGTGCTTGAAGTACATATATCTTGCTATCACTTGTGCTACATATATCTTGTGCCTATCTTGCTTAGCTCTAGTTGCTATTGTCACACTTAGTTGAGCTTAGCATATTTAGGGTTTGTGCTTGTAATCTAAACGATAGTTTAATTCCGCATTCTTACAAGACAAATCCGCAAGAGTTTGTAATTGCCTATTCACCCCCCCACTAGGCGACATCTCGATCTTTCAATTGGTATCAGAGCAAGGTCTCTCCTTGTTTAAGGCTTCACCGCCTTGAGAGTAAAGATGTCGGCTAGTTGTTGCGGTCAAAACCCACCGGCGGGCAGCGACGGGCAACACCGTAGAGCCGGGAACAACTTTGGGTTGCGGCTGGCCCTGGTCCCTCCGAGCGACGGCCCGCAAAGCCTCTGGTACACACGTCCGATGCTGATGCAAGGGCGTGCCACCTGACCTATACCTGGTCAGGAAGGTGATGGAGATGCCTCGCTTAGTTTCCTGCATGGCATACACGTAAACATTAAATACGAGCCTCGATCGGCTCTCAGGTTATCCTGTGAATCGGCTCAAGGAGCCGATCCACCCATGATTCGTACGAGGTGCACGAATATATGGTGGTCCTACTTGATCAAGATAAAGCTAATGTGATCTACGACGATTTAGGGTTTTCACCGCATAATCGGATCATCCTACTCACGATTGGGCCTCGCGGCCACGCACGGTGATCGTAAGCCGATCCTAGATAGGGCCTAAAAACCAACACGAGGTTGATCCCCGGAACATCCTGTCTAGGACTAGCAAACGACACCCTACGTGCCGCTGGATCCTCCAACCCTTTGTAAGGCCTAACTATTGCAGATATTAAACTAATCCTTGTAGAACAAGGAGCAACCGTAACGGATCGGATCTACTAAATTATGATCAAGCGGGGTGCCGCCCCCACACCTAAGATAGGTGTGAGGGCGGCTAGATATGCAAGGGTTGCACTACGATAGCATATGATACGAAGAACAATGCTAACCCTAACATATCTAAGATAACTACGTTGCTCGCCATCAAAAAGGCTTCAGTACGAGCAACGCATGAACAACATGAAGCTTGTGCTGCCTAGATCGCAAGATGCGATCTAGGCAGCATGATGCTTACTGGTAGAAACCCTCGAGACGAAGGAGTTGGCGATGCGCCGAGATTGATTTGTTGGTTGAACGTTGGTTGTTGTTTATTCCATGAACCCTAGATACATATTTATAGTCCAGGGGACTTTCTAATTTAGGCGTGCACCTAACCGTGCACGGGTCAAACTCTATCTTCTAATCTAAGATGCGATCTACTATATTACAGATACAAGGGCAAACTAGCCCAAACTTTGCATATAAGGCCGATTCACGTATTTCTTCCGTATATAATCTTCAAGTCCATCTTGATCGCGGCCCACCTCTGACTCGGTCAAATTCTGGTGATAACACATGCACCCCTGGTTTTGGAATTGATAATTCCAAAATCACTCTGCTTTTTCTTCGTCGGGTCATGTCGTGGCAGAACCGTCGCAGTATCCTTCATCATGATGCCTTGCCTTCTCAACTTCTCCGCGTGAGCTCCCATTTTTGAAGAAGGTTTCGACGAAGGACCAGCCGATGACACCCCAATCGGCTTTTTAAAACAGAGCATCTACCAGGCCAGCTGCCCCCCGAGCTTCAGTCAAGGCGAGAATAGCGGTGAGGATACACGGATCAGACAAAGGGTTTTGAACTTAGGTAATTCTGAGACAGCCACCATGCCGAGCCAGCCAAACTTGCCCCCATCGATCGCCTCTTCTTCCGTTGAAAGCCGATATTGTAGACGAAACACCAACGGCTTAATGAGCAAAAGGCTGCCTTGCATGCCAAAACTGGCGTTTCTGACAGTACTGCTGAACTGGCGTAAAGGGTTGGAAGTCCTAGAAGAGAAAGTTCGGGCACCAAAATCGGCTCATTGCAGCTGAGGAAGCCCTCATTGTTCACTCCCTCAAGGAAGCAGAAGACCTTGAAGCTGAACTGAAGACCGACTTGGTGAAAATCCGCGTCTTGAACACGCAGCGGGTAGATCCTGTGTAATTATACTAGAGTCGATGGCTGTGCATCGGCTTTATTTCTTAGCTCTAAAGTCGATGTCCGTGCATCGGCTGTATACCATGAGAAAAATCATCTATGGAAGAACATTGCAAAACCAAATGACATTTGGACTGAAAGGGCAAAAGGTGGCATCTTCTGGATATTATCAACATAAAGTAATATAACAAGTGCAATATGCAAGTATGTAGGAATCAATGCATAGTTAACACAAATGTTTGCTTTTTTAGGTGGAGAGAAATAGGTGAACTGACTCAACATTGAAAGTAAAAGAATGGTCCTCATAGAGGAAAAGCATCAATTGCTATATTTGTGCTAGAGCTTTGATTTTGAAAACATGAAACAATTTTGTCAACGGTAGTAATAAGGCATATGTATCATGTAAATTATATCTTACAAGTTGCAAGCCTCATGCATAGTATACTAATAGTGCCCGCACCTTGTCCTAATTAGCTTGGACTACCGGATCATCACAATGCACACGTTTTAACCAAGTGTCACAAAGGGGTACCTCTATGCCGCCTGTACAAAGGTCTAAGGAGAAAAGCTCGCATTGGATTTCTCGCTATTGATTATTCTCAACTTAGACATCCATACCGGGACAACATAGACAACAGATAATGGACTCCTCTTTTATGCATAAGCATGTAACAACAATTAATAATTTTCTCATTTGAGATTGAGGGTATATGTCCAAAACTGAAACTTCCACCATGGATCATGGCTTTAGTTAGCGGCCCAATGTTCTTCTCTAACAATATGCATGCTTAACCATAAGGTGGTAGATCGCTCTTACTTCAGACAAGACGAACATGCATAGCAACTCACATGAAATTCAACAAAGAGTAGTTGATGGCGTCCCCAGTAAACATGGTTATCGCACAACAAGCAACTTAATAAGAGATAAAGTGCATAATTACATATTCAATACCACAATAGTTTTTAAGCTATTTGTCCCATGAGCTTGTATATTGCAAAGATAAAGAATAGAAATTTCAAAGGTAGCACTCAAGCAATTTACTTTGGAATGGCGGAGAAATACCATGTAGTAGGTAGGTATGGTGGACACAAGTGGCATAGTGTTTGGCTCAAGGATCTTGGATGCATGAGAAGTATTCCCTCTCGATACAAGGTTTAGGCTAGCAAGGTTGTTTAAAGCAAACACAAGTATGAACCGGTACAGCAAAACTCACATAAAAGACATATTGAAAGCATTATAAGACTCTATACCGTCTTCATTGTTGTACCTTTTATCATTATATCGAAGCCGATCGCTTGAACCGGCCCCCTCTTTGTCCTTGCCACCAGAGTGACTGCTTTCTTCTTTGTCTTTGCCATGGCGGTAAACAGAATGAGCTACCATGTAGTTAATTTCCCGGCGCGAGCTGCAGTCCATTCTTCTGAAGGGGTGGACAGATCTACTTGGTCGAGGGCACCCTCGGCTGTAAAGCCGTTCCACCTGATGCCATGAGAACGGGTCTTCGAGAAAGAGCCGATTAGATCGGCTTCAAAGAGAGCCTTGAGCTCATCGTACCTCTTCTTGTGCTCATCAGGCAGTTCTGCGTACGTGACTGGGTCGCCAGCCATCTCAGCTGTGGATGTCGACATGGTTGCTGAAGAGTGTCCCACCGGGCGTGCCAGAATGTGTTGCGGTCAAAACCCACCGGCGGGCAGCGACGGGCAACACCGTAGAGCCGGGAACAACTTAGGGCTGCGGCTGGCCCTGGTCCCTCCGAGCGACGGCCCACAAAGCCTCTGGTACACACGTCCGATGCTGATGCAAGGGCGTGCCACCTGACCTATACCTGGTCAGGAAGGTGATGGAGATGCCTCGCTTAGTTTCTTGCATGGCATACACGTAAACATTAAATACGAGCCTCGATCGGCTCTCAGGTTATCCTGTGAATCGGCTCAAGGAGCCGATCCACCCATGATTCGTACGAGGTGCACGAATATATGGTGGTCCTGCTTGATCAAGATAAAGCTAATGCGATCTACGACGATTTAGGGTTTTCACCGCATAATCGGATCATCCTACTCACGATTGGGCCTCGCGGCCACGCACGGTGATCGTAAGCCGATCCTAGATAGGGCCTAAAAACCAACACGAGGTTGATCCCCGGAACATCCTGTCTAGGACTAGCAAACGACACCCTACGTGCCGCTGGATCCTCCAACCCTTTGTAAGGCCTAACTATTGCAGATATTAAACTAATCCTTGTAGAACAAGGAGCAACCGTAACGGATCGGATCTACTAAATTATGATCAAGCGGGGTGCCGCCCCCACACCTAAGATAGGTGTGAGGGCGGCTAGATATGCAAGGGTTGCACTACGATAGCATATGATACGAAGAACAATGCTAACCCTAACATATCTAAGATAACTACGTTGCTCGCCATCAAAAAGGCTTCAGTACGAGCAACGCATGAACAACATGAAGCTTGTGCTGCCTAGATCGCAAGATGCGATCTAGGCAGCATGATGCTTACTGGTAGAAACCCTCGAGACGAAGGAGTTGGCGATGCGCCGAGATTGATTTGTTGGTTGAACGTTGGTTGTTGTTTATTCCATGAACCCTAGATACATATTTATAGTCCAGGGGACTTTCTAATTTAGGCGTGCACGGTTTCGTGCACGGGTCAAACTCTATCTTCTAATCTAAGATGCGATCTACTATATTACAGATACAAGGGCAAACTAGCCCAAACTTTGCATATAAGGCCGATTCACGTATTTCTTCCGTATATAATCTTCAAGTCCATCTTGATCGCGGCCCACCTCTGACTCGGTCAAATTCTGGTGATAACACTAGTATAGTGCACAATGACACAATTGTCTTTAATGGCACAAATTATCTTTTGTGGCGAAATTGCTTGCTTTGTAACCTTCGGACCTTGTGTCCTCATATAGAGCAATTTCTTGATGTCGGTTTTTCTCCTCCGATGGATTCTCAAAATCTATCTTTAGAGGATGAGAAAAACTTACATCTTGAAGCTCAAGTATCTAATGAGCTTTTATTCTCCTTGAGACCCGATTTTCGTAGGCTCTTGATATATATAAAGCGAAAATCGTCTCATGAGATGTGGATCAAGCTTAAGGAAATGTTTGGTGGATCCACTTCTCAATTGGTCGGTGGTGACTCCGAGGAGCTCTCTTCCCCTTCACATCATGAAGAGCTCCAAGTTGCTTCCACCTCCGGTCGTGATGATATATCATCTTCTTCCACTTCACCAACGTGTTGCAAGACACAAGGTAATGATATGGTGAGTGGTGAGGGAAATTGCAATGTTGATATTGTGCTCATTAGTGATGACTCTTCATCTCTATCTCATTGCAATGGTTCCTCTTTGGACTTAAACACATCTTGCATTGAAAATAATCTACATGCTTGTGTTGATAGTCCTTGCATATCATGCGTAAATTGCTTACATAGATCTCATGAGGATATGCTTGCCTTGTCTTGCTCCCATAATCAAAATGTTTCTATTCCCTCTAGTTGCTTGTTGACTAACATTGTAGAGGAAACCGAACACTCTATGGATCAAGACATGATTTCAAATGAGGATTCAAGAATATCTTCATCTTCATCCTCCGGTATGCACATGTGCCTTATGGCAAATGGACCAAAGGTATCTCCTACTTTGACTCCTAGCACATCCTCTAATGATGAGAGTGATGATGATGATAATGATGAAGAACATAATATCTTGGTGCATGATATGGCAATGGTATATGCTTCTCTTCGTGGTAATAAAGAAGCTCGTGCGTATCTCGAACACTCTATGGATACCTTGAATAAATATAGGGAAACCATAGTGGAGTTGGAGTCCCATATTGAAAATGGGGAAATGAGATTCACTCTCCTCAAGCATGAGCTAAAAGATGAGAAGCATGCTAATTTCATGCTTACACAAAAAATTGAATCCTATATGCATGAAAATGAGAAAACTAGTGTTGATGCTTGTGCTACTAACTCTAATTCTTGTGAAGCATCGACCTTAAAGGAGAATGTTGAGCTAAGGGCTCAACTTGAGTTGCTAACTAGCAATTATAGGGAATTGGAAGAAAGTCATAAAAAGCTCTCAAGCTCTCATGATGATCTTCTAATTTCCTATGATGGGCTAAAGTTAGCTCATGAGGCAAGTATCACTAAGGTAACATCTTGTGAGCCTCATATGGATGTTAGCACAATCTCTAGTACGAATGTTATATTGCCATGTGCTAGTCCTTGTATTCCATCTAGTCAAACTAGTGATACACCTTGTGTTGGATTACTCACTTTGCCTTGTTGCTCTAACAATGAAGCTTCTACTTCCTCTAGTACTTGTATTTCTACTAACCATGTAGAGGAAATAAAAGAGCTCGAGGCTCAAGTTCTTTCTTTGAAGAAAGACTTGGAAAAGCGTCATGAAGGGAAATCCGCACTTGACAAGATGCTAAGTGTGCAACAATCCCCCAATGACAAGAGTGGACTTGGATTCAACTCCAATAACAAGAACAAGTCCAAGAGCAAGAGCAACAAGAAGAAGGGCCAAGACAAAGTCAAGGATCCGGCCAAGTTGGTTTGTTTCAAGTGCAAGGTTGAAGGGCATCATGTTAGATCATGCCCATTGAAGAAGAAGAAGAAGCACTTGAGTGAGAAACAACAAGGGAAACGGCCACAAGGTAAAGGTCAAGCTCATGCTCGACCTCAAGTTGAAGATAGGCCACTTCCCAAGAAGAATCAAGATATTGTTCCCCAAGAGAACAAATCAATAAAGAAGAGAAAGGGGAACACTTGCTACTTATGCCGGGAGAAGGGGCACTTTGCTTCTTCTTGCTTAGGTGGTACCTTATCTAACCCTATAATTGTTGATGATGATTATTCTCTAGGGAAGGATAAGAATGGCAATGTGTTTGCCAAGTTTGTTGGAACTCAAAGTAGTTTCAAGAAAAGAACCATTTGGGTTGCCAAGCCTATTGTGACTAACCTCTTAGGACCCAACTTGGTTGGGGACCAACAATCTCAAACTTGATCAATAGGTACAAGTGGAGGTCATTGGAGACTTGGCTATTTCATGAAGAATTAAGGGATCTTCATATATTATATTTTGACCAAGCCAAGTCGTATGGATCATTATCTATATCTTTTATCCAATGTTCCTCCTTGCGGTAACTTATACTTCAACTCTTCATATTTATTGTAAGTTACTTGCCCCTTTGCATGTTTGGTTTTGTACCAAATATGTGTATGTATGTGTTGTGTCTTACTTGCCTATATTGTGTATTCAAGTATGTTTGTTTGACTCATCATATACTTGTGTATTGTTTTGAGCCTAATGCATCTTGATGATATCTTATTTGGCTCTCTTTTAAGTGATTAATGGAACATCCCATTTTGGGGGAGTAATATGCTTTGTGCATCTCTCTTTCTTTAAAATGTGTGTATATGAGTACCACCACTTAGTATTGATATTGCAAGATTATCTAGTCACTATGTGGTGTGTCATACTCATGAGAAATTCAAATTCTAAATATCCATTAATCATCTCTAGTTGAATTTTAGTTGCCTCTTATTTAGAAGATATGTTTTATCACATTATGGGGGAGTAATATGTTTTGTACATATCACAAGCCTAGAAAATGTGAACATATGAGGTTATGCCACTTAGAGTTGATGCTCTTAATTATCTTGTTCCTAGGTGGCATGTTTGCTCAAACAAGCTCCATTCCTAATAAAAATATTTTATTACTCATCTTATGGGTTCTTGTTTGAGTAATAAATTCTTGGTACGGTTTTCCTCAAATACATATCTCTATATCTTATTTGGGACACCGATTGCTTCAAGTTATTCTAATCATTGCCGTGCGTGATTGTTTGACTAGTTGAAGCTATCAAGAATCTTCATCCGTGCATAGTGCTTAATTCTATATACTTATCCTATGCCTTTTATTGTGAAGTTGATCCTTACTATCTTTGTCAATTCACCACCGGAAATTATTTCCAATATACTCATTGTCTTTGACAATTGATAACCTTATATGTGGTTGAATTTATGGATCACCTTCACCTTGGATTGCTTCTTATTGCGTTATTTTATTTCCAACAAATCCTTGTAGCTCCCATATGTCTTCCTTGTCCCTTTGAAAAATCTTTTGATAAATTCTCTTGATTCATATCAAGTGTTTGTTTTGGAAGACAAACCTTTTCCTTACGGTACATTGTGCCATTGTGAAAAGTTTATAGGGTTTGGTTTATTTTGTTTGAACCTTGCTCTTTGGGGGAGTTTGCTATCTCATTCTTTCTTACATGATTTATTTGCTTGAATGAGATAAATCCTTGAGCATGTTTGCTTTATTTCATCCTTTATGCTCAATGGTTTCTTCTTAGTTCATTTGTTGAACTTTGTTGAACAAATCTTTTGAGATTTGCTTCTTAGATATAACTTGGACAACAAATTTGTTTTGTGGCACCTCTATGCCTTATTTAATTCTTTTGGTGTTTTGTCCAAAGTATATCTTTCTTGGATCTTTAAAAGTTTTGGTGCATGCTTATATGTAATTTGTTTATGCTTGTAGCATGCTTGCTTTCTTTCGATCCATTATGTAGGATATACTCCATCAAATCCTAAATGGCTAAGATGTGCATGAAATTCGAATTTCATCTAAATATGCATATGTTTATATGGAGTGTGTTCTATATATTGTGGTTAGTCTAACCATGTTGGACCCAATAAGTTTGGGGACCAAGATGTACTTGAATGATGTTTTAGGTACATTGGAGATGCAATGGAGGCTTGTCTCATCTATAAGGAAGGTGTTGTCACCATATGAGGATTGGAGTCAAGCTAGGATGATCGATGAACTCTTATCTACTACATCAAGCCATTGCCATCTCGGTAACAAGTATCTTATTCATGCACTCTCATATAGCATCCAACCTCTTGTAGGTTGTATCTTGGCATGAAATTATTTATTTCGAAAATATTGCGGTTCTTGAAAAACCCTTTTAAAGTAAAACTTCTTATTGAACATTTGAGTAATTTGAGAAGATGCATATGATAGGTTATATATATATATATATCATACTTTATGATTCACCTATCACAAATATGCCCTCTAGCAATTTATTGCATATCAATTCCTCAAAGAGCTCTTGTGTGCAATATTGATGAATTTGTGAAATAAATCCGTATTTGTGATACTTGTTGCCTTTCTCAAAACACTCCAACTAGCTCTACTTCCCTTATTGTTAGTTGTAATGTTTTTGAGGTTTAACTTGGTTGAAGTTCATTCATATATACCATAAGTGAAAATTGGAGCCATAGGCTATATATGCTTCTTAAGCAAACATCCTTTGGTATATTTTATGACTTCATCTTGGATATCTTGTTTTATCTATTTCGTTAACCTCTTGTGTGTGCATGTTTCTTTATGGATCACTTTGTCCACTTTAGAAACTCATATACATAAGAGTGTTAATCCATCACCTTGATATCCTTGATCTTTGCCGACCATCTTTTACCCCTTTTGTTTTTAGTGGGTTGGTAAAGAAAATTTATGAGTGCTTGGTTTATTTATTTTCTTCATGCACTCATATCTCGTAATTGTTGGACTAAAGTTGTTCTTGATAAGCATACTCTCTTTATCTTAGTTGTGTTCTAAATGATATATAGGGAGTGAGGATTCCATGTTTGTGCATATTGTATTCAAACGCAAACATTATAAATTGTGCACGAACCTTGGGGAGCTTTCTTATTTTTAGAGCACCATATCTCTCTTATCATGATATCTTTGTTTGTCCAATTGGATCCTTGATTGCTTGCCTTTATTTGTTGAAGCTCACTTCACCATATTATCTTTATGCAATCTTTGATCCTCAATATAATTTGATTTCCTTCAAGTATTCATCATTGGATATGTGCACTTGATTCCACTCAAATTATGAGAAGTGCACACTTTGGGGAGGAACTCACATTATATTGGCCTTCTAAATTTTTCACCCATTTTGACAATCGATGCCAATGGGGGAGAAGTTTAGAGGGTTTAAGGGAATGGTTTTATACTTAAGCTTGGTTTGTGCTTAAGTGTTTTGCCTCTCGGGGAGGAACTCACATTATATTGGCCTTCTAAATTTTTCACCCATTTTGACAATCGATGCCAATGGGGGAGAAGTTTAGAGGGTTTAAGGGAATGGTTTTATACTTAAGCTTGGTTTGTGCTTAAGTGTTTTGCCTCTCATGCATTCCATATTTATATGTCTTGCATGGTTGTATATATATAGTGGAAACTATCCCAAAGGTTAATCTTGACAATGTATGCAATGAATTCATGTTCATCACACGTGCATATATTGTGGGGGAGTTTTCTCTATATATATTGGTTCTACTCACATCCATTGCATTTGTTGTAGTTGTGTGAGTAGAGCCGGTTTTGATATGGACTAGTTGCTTTGTGTTACTTGACCATATCAAATACAACCTCTTGTATACAACTTATTCTCGGATAAGTTGCGTACTTGTCACTAATATTCATTATATAAACCCTCTTATTGTGGTTGTCATCAATTACCAAAATGGGGGAGATTGTAAGGGTACATTTCCCCTATGTGTGGTTTTGGTAATTAATGACAACCCCTATGGACTAATGTTTTCATTGAGTTTATATGAAGGAATATTCCATAGGTACTACTTGCTCTCCATGTGTTGGATTCAAGTATGGATGCCATGAAGATAAAGATATACCTTGTGTATTGGCATCAAGATCATCGGTATGAAGATATATGTGTGATATGATCAAGAAGAAGAAATGAAGATGGAGTTCTTGTGTGGAACTCAATATTAGCCATGCTCTATCTTAAGTGAGTATGAGAAGATACAAGGTTGAGTTGGGCAAGTTCAAGATGAGCATCTTGAGTGGATCACATGCTTGAAGCTTGCCGTCCATTTGGTGATAGTGGACATGTGAAGATGTGCATCAATGAAGCTTTCCCATCATTGTGTATGGGGGAGCATTTGTGAGTATACACGAAGCGACAATGATCAAGTGATGGGATGCGCAAGGCAAAGGTATGACCTTGATAGGTTTTCCTTTTACCGGTCTCGAGGTGGTTGATGGGAGACCGGATTATAGGATAGATAGCCGCACTATTAAGAGGGGCTTTCGGTTGGTTAACTTGATCACATCGTCTTAGGGAGCTCAATCCTTGCATGCGTTGCATATTCTTATTGCTTCTTGGTGTTTCTCTATGTGAGGTTCTTGAGCTTGTTGCTAGCTTTACAACAAGCCCAAGTTCATCGAAAACGGTGTTCGCATGCATCTTCTATTGCGTTTTCGAGGTTGGGTGATTTTACCGGTTATTCATGATATAAGGTTCTACCCTTTTATATTCATGATAAAATCCCCTCCTATAGTTTCATGAGTTTGCACTTTCTATTGGATAGCATTTGTTGTTATCTTTCCAACGAAATTAGTTTCATGTCAATCGGAGTTCGGGAGCTCTAGTTATTAAAGGAAAAGGAAAAAGAATAAAAAGAAAAAAGGGGAAGGGGCCAGCCGGCCGGACCGGCCCAGCCGCCGGGCCACCCGGTCGAAACCGGCCCGGGCGCTGACGCCGACCGGGCGAGGCGGCGTACGAGGCGCCCCGACCTGGTCCGGCCCAGGCTCCGGTCGCCGACCGGCCCACCCGTCTTGGCCCCGGCCGGACCGGCCTCGGCCCGCCGAAGGCCCGCGCGGCTGAAGCCTCCGCGCCGCCCCGTGCGCAAGCGGGCCCGTCGGCTCCGCCGGCCCACCCGCGCGCCCTTGCACGGGCTGGCCTCCTGGCCGGTCTGGGCCTCACCGCCCGCCGGCCCAGCCGCGGCCTGGCCTCCCGCGCGCTGAAGGCCATCTGCCGCCCGGCGCGCCTCTGCCCAGCCCCGGTCGGTGGGCCGGTCCGACCGGGCAGGCCACCGGCCTCTCCGGCCCAGGCTCCGGTCGGCCGGCCTGCTGGCCGGCTGGGCTGTCTTTTTTAGCCGATTTTAATCCGATTTTCACCCGGTTTTCTCCCCAACGGTTATTTTTCTCTCTAGACTATAAATAGCCCTTCTTCCACCTTGAGCAACCAGTTCTTCCCATTCTCTCACCTCCATTGTTGCCTTTTGAAGAACTTGCTCTCCCCCTTGATTCCTCCAACCATTCTTGCTCATATTTGAGGATTTGAGAGAGGATATCTAGATCTACACTTCCACCAAACCGTTTCTTCTCTAAGTGAGGGAATCTCTTGGGATCTAGATCTTGGAGTCTTTTGTTGACTTTCCCCATTGTTCTTCCTCTCCAATCTCATCCTAGCATTTGTTGTTTGGGTGGGATTTGATAGTGAAGGATTTGAACACCTCTAGTGTTCTTGCTTTGCATCATTGCATAGTGTTGAGCTCTCCACCACGATTTGTTCGAGTGAGAGACCGTGAGCTTGTTACTCTTGGAGGGTGACCTCCTAGTTGGCTTGGTTGGTGTCCCGGTGATCTCTTCGTGGAAGATTGTGAAGGGGCCCGGGCTTCTCCTTCGTGGAGCTTGTGAAGTGGTTGTGGAGCTTGCCATCTCCGGAGCGGAGGAAAAGCTAACCATAAGGAAAGGGCCATTATCCTTCGTGGGTGTGGTTCGGAGAATAGGGTGAGCCTTCGTGGCGCGGGGAATCCTTCGTGGGACCTCCACTCCTCCAAACGTGACGTACCTTGTTGCAAAGCAAGGGAACACGGGAATACATCCTCGTCTCCGCGTGCCTCGGTTATTTCTATACCCGAGCTCTCTTTCCTTGTGATAGCCATCGTGCTTGAAGTACATATATCTTGCTATCACTTGTGCTACATATATCTTGTGCCTATCTTGCTTAGCTCTAGTTGCTATTGTCACACTTAGTTGAGCTTAGCATATTTAGGGTTTGTGCTTGTAATCTAAACGATAGTTTAATTCCGCATTCTTACAAGACAAATCCGCAAGAGTTTGTAATTGCATATTCACCCCCCCCTCTAGGCGACATCTCGATCTTTCAAATATGCTTCAGAAATGAAACGTAACTTAAGATGTATGGGCAAAGATATAATCAACATCATAGAACAAATGCAACAAAAAAACATACCTAATATGCATTATTCAAAACGATCAGCATACCACATGGTCGGAAGTCATATTGGTATAGTGAATGACAACTACTATGTTGTAAACAATATACAACTCATTACTTGTTTTCTTTGTACCTTAGTTAAGACATAGCTTGTTTTCTCCGTTTCTGTTGTGAACTATACGTTGTGTGGCAATAAAGTCCCATTTCTTGCTATTGTTCTCCTTTGATCTATATGTGGATATGTCAAAGTAGAATTACGTTGCACCACCAGTAAGGTACTCCAACTCCAGAACAACACATCAGACATTGCTTGGCATGCTAATATTTCAATTTTATGTCTGAATATCCATATCCGTAGCACCTATTACAGGCCCTGTAAATTGTAAGTCTCAGGAAAAAATTTCATGCTCCGTACCATGGTAGAAAGGAATACTTTCAAAGTAAATCCATTTTCTTTTGGCCAAATATTTTTTCAATGCAAAATCCATTCAATGGAAGGCAAAAGTAAACTCCAAGGAGACACAACATAATACCAGCGAGGGAGAAAGGCTCATTAAGAACTTGTTGGTGCCTTGAATCCTTCAGGTTTTAGATCAACAGAGAGATAGTAGAGTGATACAGAGAACCTAGGATAGATTTCTTCTTGTGGTAGAAAACCTACAGTGTACCTGATGACGGTTTAGCTTTTCTTCAAGTATGATTCAGTCTTTTTCTAGGGAACCAATCACTATAAGAATTTTTTTTGCAAATCGTGGATCTCAGTGGTGTCGATTTGTTCACAGGTTTGAAAATTGAGCTCCTCAATTCTACTCAGCCGGACTCCGGAGAAATAGAATAAGGGGAATACACTGTTATATACTTCAAACATGTAACAGTTATTGCAACCGATAGGGACATAACAAGAGAAAATGGAATTATACATGCATATACAGGTTCAAACTATCCAGCCACTTCATTAACATTGCATGTGTTTAAATGAGTCTTTATCAGAGAACCCCAATGGTTGAGCCATCATGCTTTACTCAATAGCACTATTTGCAGCTGAAGTTTGATTTACCACATCTGAAGTATGCACATCTCTGATTCTATCACATAAACTTTCGTGCATGCCAAATTGAAGAGGTCATCTCTGATTCCAGATACATGCCTTTTACGAAGGCGGGTACAAATCGTATAACGGGGATTGCCCCACGAGTTATAAAACCCACGCAATCAGCCTTTATGCCGGGAAGGAATATCTTCGAGGGGGTGGTCATTCTTCATGAAACGATTCATGAGATACATAATAAGAAGATGGATGGGGTCCTATTTAAGATTGCCTTTGAAAAGGCTTATGATAAAGTGAAATGGCGATTCTTACAACAGACTTTGAGAATGAAGGGCTTTGCTCCTGAATGGTGTCGGATGATCCAACAATATGTCCAAGGAGGGAGTATCGGGGTTAAGGTAAATGATGATACTGGTCATTATTTTCGGACAAAAAAAGGTTTGAGACAAGGTGATCCGTTGTCTCCTATTCTTTTTAATATTGTGGTGGATATGCTTGCCATCATAATTGAACGAGCAAAAAATGATGGCCAAGTAGGGGGGCTTATTCCTCATCTTGTTGAGGAGGATCTCTATATTACAATATGCCGACGATACTATCCTTTTCTTGGAACATGACCTCCAGAAAGCTGTGAATATGAAATTAATTCTATGTTTATTTGAAGAACTATCAGGCTCAAAATTAATTTCCACCAGAGTGAGATTTTTTGTTTTGGTAAGGCTGAGAATGAGGTGGACCAGTACGAACAGATTTTTGGATGTGATGCTGGTTCCTTACCTTTTAAATACTTAGGTATTTCTATCCATTATAGAAAGCTTAGAAACTCTGATTGGTATCCAGTGGAGACCCGGTTTGAAAGCAAATTGGGATGCTGGAAAGGAAAATTATTGTCCTATGGGGATATACTTGTTCTTATCAATTCTGTTTTAACAAATTTACCGATGTTCATGTTATTTTTTCTAGAGATACCTGTTGGGGTAAGGAAAAGGTTGGATTTTTATAGATCCAGATTCTTTTGGCAATCTAAGGAAAACAAAAGAAAGTATAGACTTACCAAGTGGAATATTGTGTGCCGACCCAAAGATCAAGGGGGTCTAGGTATTGAGGTTCTTGAACTCAAGAACAGATGTTTATTGAGTAAGTGGCTTTATAAACTTCTTAATGAGGACGAGGTGTGGCAAGAGTTGTTGTACAATAAATACCTAAGACAAAAGACCTTATCTGAGGTAACAGCTAAACCTACAGACTCTCCATTTTGGAAGGGATTGATGGGGGTTAAGGACGATTTTTTTAGTAGAGGGTTCTTCAATATAGGTACTGGAGAAAATACCCGGTTCTGGGAAGATATCTGGTTAGGTAAAACATCGTTAGCTCAACAATATCCATCCTTATATAATATCGTGCATCACAAGAATGTAACGGTAGCCCATGTGTTAGCTCAAACGCCTCTGAATATCAGTTTCAGGAGGTTGTTGGTGGAAAACAAATGGACTTTATGGTTACAGTTATGCCGTAAGCTCATGAGGATTAATTTATCTGATGATAATGATCGATTTGTTTGGAGTTTGACAATAAATGGTACTTTTACAGTCAAATCGATGTATGAGGATCTTATGAATGACCATACATCCTTTCTATGAAAATATCTCTGGAAGGTTAGAGTTCCTTTAAAGATAAAAATATTTATGTGGTTCTTGAGTAATAAGGTGTTGCTCACTAAAGACAATTTAGCTAAAAGATGGTGGAATGGGTGTACAAAATGTGTTTTTGGCGGAGAGCAGGAGACTATTGAACATTTGTTTATCACTTGTCCCTTAGCTAAACTACTGTGGCACACGATTAGTTTTACTTTTGCTCTTCCACCTCCGACCAATACTACGAAAATGTTCGGTAATTGGTTAAATGGAGTTGATAGGCAATCTAAGGCTTTCATCCATATTGGGGTTTTTGCCTTATGTTGGTATATATGGAAGGCGAGGAATGATATTATTTTTAACAAAAAAACATTCTTTTCACTTTTTGCACGTTATCCATACGGTGTCACATTGGGTCCAGCTGTGGGCTCTGCTATCACCGGAGGGACAGCGGGATGCTATGGCTACTGGATGCACACGGCTCCAGATGGTCGCTCAGGATATCTTGTGCCAGGCTGGTTGGCGGCAGAGTAGACGACTACAATGATTTGTAATACTTTTTTCCTTTGGTATCCTTTGCTGGTTGATTCTTGTATCAGCTCTGGGCGATGATTGAGATGTTAAAAACTTTGTATGCTTGGATTTTTAATAAAAGGCCGTGTGCATCATCATGATGCAGAAGCCGAGGTTTCACTCCCCATTTAAAAAAAAAGTTACATACCTTTTCACAAGCAAAAAGGTAGACGTTCAGACAACCAAAAGCCAAAAATTTGGGTGTCAATCTTCTAGGAAATGATCTGGAAAATAAGATATGATGTGAAATGGAAAATAAGATATGATGTGAAATGGAAAATAAGATATGATGTGAAATGAGAGTTCAATCTTGCAGGATCTGGACCAGAAAAAAAAATCAAAGTTGTTACAGTGCATAGCATTTAAGCAACCACATAATTTAGAGCCTAGATGTTTTTATAAAGAACATACATCATTTTACATTAGAAGAAACACCAAGATGACCCTAATGACAACTGAACCCAAAATACCAAGGCTAACAAAATAGCACACAAGCTGGACCCAACGAAATGAAACTAAATCTCAAGCCCTATAGTTGGGCTTCAGGTGGCCGTGAAAGAAGTGGCAGTTGTTAGAGCCTGGATGTGATCGATACAACAAGTGAAATTACACAAACTGCAGAGAACTCATTATGATAAATGTTTCCGTTCATCAATAGGAATACAATAAGTACTCTAGGAGATCATCGGATATACGAATACAAATCCATTTTGACAAGGCTTTCCATACTTTCCGAAGGCACAAACAACCACCCTTAATAACCATGACTAAACCTCTTGCTGGTATCATTCTTAGGCCATCGACCATCGGATTATTCTAGGGAGCCCTAAAACTTAACCAATATGAGTGATAATGCTAATGCGCCTTATCAACATCAATCACATTTAGGACAACTCAAGTCATACACAAATGTCAATTACCTCATAAACCAGCAGATGGAAGCGTGTCCGAGCAGCGGGTTGCGGATGCAGAACTCCGCCGTGTACCTTACAGTCGTCCCAGAAACATGTACCGCATCCACCTGCACGCGACGCCGGAATAGAATAATGCTTCCGCGTGGGGGAAAGCAAGATGATTGGTGATCATCACCGGTGGCGTCAACAACGGTTTTGCCGTTAGAGAGGCAGAGGCAGCTAGTCCGGTCCCCCGGATTCGAGAGAGGCGGCAGCAGCTAGTATGTCAAAAACACATACACTATGTTAAAACAAACTCAATTCAAGATTTAGTGTGCCCAGATAATATATTTCTTGGCAATGGAAGAAAAAAATAAATCTCATAGTAAGGCTTCACAGAAAAAGAATGAATATATTTCTACCATCATTGTCAAGTCGCCATGGAAATTACAGCTAGAAACAGACTAAATTAAATCCATGCTTAGAAAAGGTGACAGCGTTTTAGAATGGACAATGTAAAACGTTATTAAGCACTACCTCGACCACTCAACAACATTGATCAACCAGGCAAAGTACTTGCATATATCTTAAAGATGCTAGTGCTGATTTCTATGTAATCTTTCCTGAACTTAACCTCATTGCGTAACTAATTCCGATCTACAAACCATTGAGACAATTCGTCAGACAGTTATAGGTGGTCATACATGTGGATGCCAGTGCCACTGCTCACCACTCGTGTGTCTGACAATTCCTCCTAGAATGGTTTCATCAGCTTCAAATCCACCATCAGATGAAGAAAACTGAGGACAACAAAGGCCTAACAAAATCGTTAATTAACCAAACGAAAATTCATACTGGAGCAAAAGTAAGGACAACAAAATGCTCATTTATTTCTAGGCCTTTGAGAACTTAAGTAAGGATTTAGTTCTTAGTCTGATCATTACCTTACTGCTTGTCTCATTTACTGTCCCAGATGAGGATGATACTCTGACTGAACATGAAACGAAGGTGAAGAAATCAAAGGCTGCATCTGCGTCTAAATATTTGAAAAGCTCTTCCCTGGATCAGAATGCGTCGCGGCTAATGAGGATCATGACATCTGCACGTAGAAAATGCTTTCTGAATAGATTAGATTCACACAATGTGGTGCTTTGTTGAATGATTTTGTAAATCTAGTAGACAGACTATTATTATACTCCATGCCGTTCATCGCAAAAACTCAAAGATTTTGTGTTATGGATATGTTCACAGAACCTCCAGTATTGTTACCTAAGTTTGTGCACAGCTAGCAGGTAGGTTCCAGGGGGTAAACATAAGCTGGGTTTATGTCATGTAAAGGGTGCGCATGCTAAGCCAAAGTGCAAATGCTTCCCTGCTAGAACAAACAAAAATTCAGAGATTGCCAAAGATATAAACCGGCAGAGATTGGATTTATGTAGGTTGTATTTTACCAGATGAAAAGGTCATGAAAATCTAGCATCTAAGAGCATCTCCAGCAGGCGCGCTATATCGCGGCGCGCTAAAACACTGATTATGCGCGCTGTAAACCGATGCCGCGCGCCGGAGCGATTTCTCCCCCGTCGGGTGCGCCATTTTGCAGCGCGCGTTGGCGCGGTAAAATAGCACCTCCGCCGGACGCGCCATTTTGCAGCGCGCGGGCGCGGCGCAAACAACAAACACCCACAAGTATGCATCCAACAAGATCAAACAATATATAAAAATTCACAAATAAATTGTACCATCCAAATACAAATACATTGTTGACAACAATACTTCACACCAAATACAACACGTCCAACATACAACAATACAACATGGTTTTCAGACAATACAACACATAGTTTACAAACAAATACAACAAATATGCAACTATTGTTGTCCATTCCAATTCCACCATTCTTCCATGAGATCTTTTTGAAGCTCATCATGTGTGTCGTTGCACCGAATGGCATGGTATAAGGCAATGAATCGGGCAATCCTATGTGCGGATCTCCTCACTTGCACGGGAACCCCCATCAAGTCGTAGTGGGTATGATCCACATCTTTTCCGCGATCATCCTCTATAATCATGTTGTGCATGATTACACACGCGGTCATGATATACCAAAGGCATTCTTGATCCCAAAATCTAGCCGGTCCTCTAACAATGGCAAATTGGGCTTGCAAAATCCCAAATGCTCTCTCTACATCTTTCCTAGCCGCCGCTTGTGCATTGTGGAATTGGGTTTGCTTCTTACCTCTTGGTTGAATAATTGGCTTCACAAATGTTTGCCACCTTGGATATATGCCGTCGGCGAGGAAGTAGCCATAGTTGTACTTGTGGCCATTTGCTTCAAACTCCACCAATGTACCTTCCCGCATTGCAAGTCTTGTCATTAGTGGTGACCGTTGAAGAACATTGATGTCATTGCAAGATCCGGGCATTCCAAAGAAAGCATGCCATATCCAAGTCTCTTGGTCGGCCACCGCTTCAAGTACTATGGTGGCATCCTTCTTGTAGCCTTTGAATTGTCCATGCCATGCCGCTGGACAATTCTTCCAACTCCAATGCATACAATCAATGGAACCAAGCATACCGGGAAACCCCCGGTTGGCGTTGATCTCCAAAAGTCTTGCCGTGTCTTGAGCATTGGGGGCTCTCATGTATGTGGAGCCAAAGACATTGACAATTGCAACGACAAAGCGCTTCACACACAAGATAGAAGTGCTCTCTCCCATGGCCAAATGATCATCAACTAGATCCGTTGGTATACCATATGCCAACATACGCAAGGCGGCGGTCACCTTTTGATATGTGGTATGACCAAGTTCTCCGGCGGCATTCCTCCTTTGCTCAAAGAAGCGATCATATTTGGTGACCTCCGTTGCAATGTGCTTGAACAAGTTGAGACTCATCCGAAAACGCCGCCGAAAATAGCTTTCGGGGAAAATCGGATTCTCATTGAAATACGACCGCATCAACTTCTCATGCCCTTCAATCCTTTCTCTCCACAACTTCTGTCTACCGAACACCGATCCACCAAATTTTGGCCTCTTAACGGCGCGGTATGCTAATAGTATTGATATGTTCTCCTCTTCTTCTTGGTCGAACTCGTCATCCGATGAATCATATGATGAACTCTAGAAACATATGTATAAAATTACTTCACTATGCTATTGTAGATAATTGGCGACTAATAGAGGCCGGCCGGCCGGCAGAGGTTCATACCTTGCGAGCAAATGGGCGAGCACCATGGGCGCGCCATGTTGCTAGCAAGCTCGAGGACGACGATGACGACATGGCGACGCGACGGCGGAGGAGAACGCGACGGCGGCGCGCCGCAGAGAAGGAGTGCCGAGTACAACTTGTCGCTGGCGGCGGCGCGAGCGGCACAGTGCGGCGGCGGAGCGCCCGCTGCTGCCCGGAGGAGGTGCGGGCGACGCGGATCTACGGCGCGGCGGCGCGCAGAAGCGGGGGCGGCCGCGGAATCGACCGGCGGCGGCTGGATTTCGCGCCGGCGGTAGGTGGGGAAATGAGGGCGCGGGCGCGGGGGGAGGAATTTTCCAGCCGTTGGCTTTTCGCGCTTGGACGAGCGTTGCCGCGCGCTGTAGCCGGCGCGCCAGATATGCCGCTCCCTTTTGTGCAAAACGCCGCGCGCCCTAAAATTTTTATAGCGCCGCGCCGTTTACCGCGCCTGCTGGAGCGCCGCATTCCCTCCCGCGCGCGCTATATCGGACGTTTTTATGCCGCGCGGCCTATATAGCGCGCCTGTTGGAGATGCTCTAATGATTTGGTATTACTGGGATTTGCTTAGTTCAGTACAGTACTACAGTGTGTTACAACACAGATGATCTCAGAATTTTATGTTGTTCAGTCAGACTTTTTAGGTTGTTCAGCATCGAGGAGTATAAGCAAATCCCAGAATTTTTTAGGTTGCTACCTATAAGTAACATGGAATGAGTGGCCATTTTTCTTGTACCCATTTCTTTGGTGAATTAAATTTCCAGAACTTTGTTTGAGCTCTCTAACAAAAAACACTTGGATTGGAGTATTCTCATTCCTACAATCAATAGAGAAACCAAAAAGGAACATCATCCTACCTTAGCATCTGGTAACCACTGATCCAATGCAGTCAAAAGCACAAGGAAACTAAGCCATATTACTGAAACTAATCCGGAGTCTGGAGCACAAGGCAATCTGAAGACTGGAGCAAAAGTACTGGAACCACACGGCCAGATGCGCACCTAAGAACGGAGGCGGCCGTTGTCTGCCAGGAGCACGTCGCGTCCGGCGAGCTGATTTTCCTTCCACCGAGCGCGGCTATTCTGGAACCACACGGCCACCTTGCGTGGAGCCATCCCCAGCCGCCGTGGCAGCTCGATTTTCCGCTCCGGCTCGAGGTTCCGCTTCTCCTCCTCGAAGCTCTGCTCCAGCGCCACCACCTGCTCATCGGTCAGCCGCCGCTTCCTTTCCGCCGTTCCACCACCAGCGCCACTCGAGCTCCGCCGTGCCGCCACCACCGCCACCGCGGGATATCCAGAGCAAATTGGCATCTTTACCATGACCTCGGGAGGATCCAGCCACATCACGCAATTGGAGCTCTGTCGTGCCTCCAATAGCAGCACCACCGCGATTGGATCTCCTCCAGCCACCACCGCGACTTGATCTCCGCCGTGCCGCCACCACTGAGAGAGATCCGGAGGAAAATCCCCATTTTTATCACACCACGGTGGGCACCGGAGGATGACGGATTCCGCGAAGCGAGAGAAGTATAGAACGCCCGCGGCGAGCGGAGGAGAGGGCGGCGACATCGCGCGCCACGTCCGGTGGAGGGCTTGGGGCGGAGAGGGAGCAGCGTCGGGTGGAGGGCGTCGTCGACGAGAGCAAGGAAGAAGGCAACTTCAGGGTGGAGGGCGGTGTCTGCGCGTGGACCGTGCGCGTGGTCGGAAAAACAACAGGGGGTTTTTCACGAAAACGTCGATCCGACACCTTTTCGCGGACGGAGGGAGTACCATTTATTCAGCCTACTAGATTTAGATGTGCGCCTTGGCGCACGACCCCGTGAACTTTACGGCGATTTACATTTTGTATAGCAACAATAAAAAATAAGGTGAGAAATGATAATTTATTTCTTAGAGTTTAAATAACAAAATCAATAGTGCGATATTAGATAGAATACACAAAATCATGAACAGAGTGGCAAACGCTTATATACAATTAGAGAAATAGGAAAGCATATTATGGCAACACATCTACATAAGGTGCTTAAGCCAAGGACATGGTATAAAACGCGGCATCCATCAGTGATAGACAAAGCTCGCTAATTGGTTCAAACTTATTGTAACCTGCAAATATACGTGGAATGAAATAGAGAAATCATTCAACAACTCAAGTCTTTCAAAATACCAATGTACATCTACAGAAAAAATTGTATTATAAAGAGAGAAATGAATACAGCTGCCTAAAACGTAAGAGACTCCCATACATGTAAAACAATTTAATTGTCCATGCTACAATACTTTAAATGTCCATGCAGTTGAATTTTGGTTAGGTCCCGAGAACTAAAGGATGTTGGCCAGATTGAACCATCTTTTCATCAAGAATTTAAACATAAACAAAAAAAATGCATGGAGAATCTCTCCAAGCAGAGAAAAGGTTCACAGTTGTACTGCTAACTTAATATATAACCAACGGCACATAAAAAGGAGAAAAGGAAGCAACACATATATCGACTTGTACTGCTAACTTAATATATTTTAATTCAAACTATTCTAGCAATTTGAAGAACTAATAATAATTTGTCTATTAATATAAAATTCACAATAACAAAATCTCAGGTATAGGAAAAGAAGAGATGCAATCTGCTGCTCAGGAATGGGGAAAACATGCAGATTATGACAAAAGAGTGAAGCATCTGTAAGTGGTGGAGGAACATTTGTGCTAGAAAAAACGCAGCAAATAAAATAAAATCGTCTTGGTAGTAGGTCTGAATTCAGACTTTCAGAGGTCCCAAGCTTTAATATTATGTCCTTGGTTAATACATGCACCTACGACAATACTTTTCCTAGTAAGCAATCAATGAACTGTGAATACATCAAGGGAAAACATCAGAAATATATAGATAAATAGAGAGAGAAGAGAACATCCAGTACCTGTGTTTTATCAAAAAGCCAGTGGGCATTGAACTTGTCTCTCTAGCCTAGGTCGCATTTCATCGAATAAAGGAACTGAATTTTTGCTGCGAGGGAAATTACCTTCAACATCCATAATAATATAATTTAGTTCTTTTAGGAATAAGCTCCTCGTAATTATTTCATCAAAATAGAATGCACAACTTAACATAACAGAATCATCTCTCTTTCTAATGCCAGTCAGTAATCTCACCTTTGAATATTAAAGTGGTACATTTGTTCTACATGTACTCAAAACACAAACTGTACACTAAGATGGATTTTCACATGCATAACGGAATTGATTGCAGGTATAAGCTTGTTTACCTAGCACATATCACTGATACATCTTCGCTGACAAAATATACAACAATTCCTTTTTTTCCTAGCTGGGCGATCAAAATCTGGATCTATACAGTATTATTCATGATCTAAATTGTGTCACTGCTCAGATACACCAACCACACTTTATTCATCTCCTTCTTAAATTCTCACATGAACATGACAATACCTACTGCCACAATGTGATGTCTGTAAAACTGGAATTTTCTGTTCATGTGCCTAAAATATTAGAAGAGCGGGAACATACGACCATGGACACCGAATAAAGCCAAACCAAGATGAAGTTAGTTGGATTTTTAGAGAAAACAGAGAGGGGAGAATCTGGTATACCTAGCATTGCATCATTTGTGCATTTACCTACGTGGTTGCAGTAGAAAAGTTCAGTGTAAACTACCACCAATCATAAAGTTCACCAAGAAAACATTAATAAGAGAAATGGAACAACAGTTTGAGCAATCTTCTTTGCACAGATTTAAAAAAAAAACTTGAACGCATGTCACTCATTTAGACATAGGATTTAAATACATGTGTATCCTCCACTACGACATGCACAAACTATCACAAAGCCTATAGCTCTAAGCATGTAAGTACAGTGCATATGCACTATGGCACGGTAAATACACAATAGCATACATATATACCATTAGGAAGACATAGTCAAACCAGAAACATAGAAGTTCAGTCAAGGAAATGAAGACCCAAAAGTCAACCTGCAATTATTCAACTGCTTCGTGTCTCAGATAAAAATGGCAACACCCTCTGATACTCTGGTTAAAATTTACATGACGTCTATCATACTTATTTTATAGTACTATTTCTTGTAGTCCTAGTTCTTCTTAAGTAGTGGCGCAAAAACTTAGTTGTACAGGACTAATTAAGTCCGAAACATACATATAGTTAATAACCTTAATTACGTGGGCTTGTTCGGCAATCAGAAGGACATGTATAGAAGAAGATTGATGCTATGATCAGACAAACCTCAGTTAGTGACACCGGCTGCAGATACAACCTGAAACTCGAGTTGAAAAAACTGAAATTGTATCCTTGTTTCCGTTGCAGCCTGTAAATATGGGAGAGTACAATAAGGTAAGCAAGAAGCACTAGAACAAAAACAAATACAAATAACTCAAACAGATACCGATGTATAAGTTATATATAACCTGATAGGTTATGGTAGTTGTTGCATGAATGGACTCCCACCACTTGACCTTGGACTAAATCAATTTAAATGAATAGTGGTAGTATTGTGCACTGCAGCGCTAACCTAAAATAAGACCAACAAATCAAAAGGTGCTAGTGATAGAGCCAAGTAATGGACATACAAACGATTTCCTAAATCATGAAATGGCCAGCCAGGAACTAAACAAATGGGAAAGGGCCTCTGGCTAGCGGCAACATGACGGCGACTGGACACACTTGAAGGACACAACGATCGTGTAGAGCAGCATCGTAACATCACAACCTGGCGACCTGGCAGTGGCGGCAAGACCCGGCCATAGTGGCAGCGGAGATCACGAGTCAGCAAAGACACAGCCTGGCACATTCACAAAGTGCAGAATGCGTTGTATAGAGCTTGCTTGGATTTTCTTGTAACTACAGCTTGCTTGTATTTTCCTAAAATAGGCAATACATTATTTAATTCATGTAAAGTTTAGAGGAAACGAATTACTGAATGCACATGACAATATAAAAATGAATTAATCTGTACCTATATCATGCTTGGATTTTCCTCAAACACCTTACATGCATATATACAAAAACATCTGCACAGAGAAAAATGAAAACCAATGGAAAGTGAAGGTAAGAAGGGAGGATGGAAATGAAGAGAATGAGAGGGGCGTAGAGGAGGAGAGATAGAGCCGGAGGAGGCTGAGCCGGGCTAGGGATGGAGGTTCTAGGCCACATGTTCATACTGCTGCCGCTCCACATTTGCGCTTGATCCTCCTCCCTACACTCTTCTCTCTCACTCCCCGCGAGACGGCCAAGTGCGGGAAGGTACGGAAAAAAGGAGGAGAAGGGTGTGGGCTAGCGGCCTCTCACCTTGAATCGACGTCGCATGAAGCTGTGGCGGCCTTCCGCTCCTCCTGGCGACCTTCCACTCATGTGCCCCGGCAGCACGCAGAGGTGAGGCAGAGCCCAGAAGCGGCACGGTATCGGTGGCCCAGCGAGGAGGCGGCGGACAACGCCGCTGCTCCCGCATGCTCGTGCCGCGGCGGCGGACGGCGGCGCTGCGGACGACGCCGTTGCTCCCGCATGTTCGTGCCGCGGTGGTGGACGGCGGCGCTGCCATGCGCAGGCGAGGGAAGGGGCGGCGCAGGTGAGGGAAGGAGCGGCGCGACGGGAGGAGAAGGGGCGACGCGATGGGTGGAGTCGTGGAGAAGGGGAGAGGCGGCAGGTGCGCGAGGGGGAGAGGAGGACGAGGGTTGCGTGCTGTCTCCCCTATCTGCGAGAAACCGGGCCGGGGCGGGCTTCATAGGACCCATGGATAAAACGCGGATCCGTGTGAGGGCCTCACGCCCTGGACGAAACGGCCGGCCGAGATCGCGCTACGTCACCTTAATCGGACGGCCGAAAATCCAAACGCTTGTGAGACCCCCTATGGGGGGCATCATATACACCTTTAGACTAGATTTAGATGTGCGCCTTGGCGCACGATCCCGTAAAATGCACACTAAATTATGTTTTGTATAAGAACGATAAAAATAAGGTGAAAATAGGTTTTAGTTTTAATGGTAATTCTCTTTTTAGGTTTTGTAGAAGTGAGGATGAAATTAGGATAACAAATACAAAATCATAAACTGAGTAGCAAATGTTTTATATAATCACATAAATAGAGGAATATAACACATTAATTAACTAACACTATGGTTATGTTAAAGAGCAACACACGTAAGAAAGGAATCAAAAGCCACATGGTAAGCTACCTATGGGCATTGTCCCAGCATGGTTTGTTGAGGTCACGGCACACAGGAAACGTTTATACTTGCAACACCAAAAGTTAGCACCGATGCCAAATGAAAAGATGAATTAACACCATCAAAGGTGAGGAAAATCAAATAAATGGTAAGAAGTGGTGCTTGTCTTTTCACATTGATGAACGTTTTGTATAACATTTATAATAAGCTGAGAAAACAAAGAGAACATCATAACATAATTGTTGGAACCAGACGAAATCACAAACATATTAACAGATTGCGTGTAAAAAGCAACAAAATGGCGGCAGTAAAGAGGCTATTAACAACCTTACAGTACATGAGTGTATAACAATTTTTATAGATACAACCTTGGTTGTAAGCTTAGGAATAGGATCTCATCCTCATTTTCTCTAGCCGTTTCTCCAAACACTCACACGGAAGAGATTAAATTTGACAAAATCAGCAAGAGATTCCTTGAATAGTCACCTACTTGGTGGCGCAGCGCAATATTGATAACCAATGAATGATGAGTTTAGATTCGTTGACCACACTGAAATAAGATAAAATATCCATTTCCCCTGCAAATATAGGTTAATAGGAAACATATAAATGATACCATGCTGGAATGTCTAACGAAATAAAGAGCGGCTAGCAGAATAATCTCAGATAGTGGAGCTAACAAAGATAACTATAGCTGACTCAGTTTTCCCAAGGAATCTCAGCATGTTACCATTAAAGCACTATCACCTCAGAGATCAAATTTTAGCGGCGGGCCGTTGCGATCAATGCAATAGTTAGATCATAAATAGAATGAACATATAGACACAGAAAGGAAGCACGTGAGAAACATCAGCGACCTTCTTTGGGTCAGAGAGGAATACATATCTCCTTGCTAAGCACTGAATCCTTTTCCTGGGACCATAAAAACAACAACAGCTGAGATTGCTGAAATATTGCCAAGCACATCTGGACATAAGAGAAAGAGAGTTATTTGTATTTGGCCCAAGAGAATAAGCAGATAATTTATGACAGAAGTAAGAAGAAAGATTAGTGAGCACACACAATGTCGTTCAGGAGTCACAACTGGCACATTGAGACAATATATTTCACCCAAAGAGGGAAATCATCGAGATTGCCATATTAACAGTAAATTACCGTTGATGCACCAATAATTATAGTAAAACCTGCTGCAACCGGTCTTAAGAATTGACCTTGGTAGCACCAGTAGGAATTCACTAATCTCATGCAAGATATTAATGAAGTTTTCAACAGGCACAGATATAGCACTATTGGTCTAAGAAAAACGAGATGGTAAAAAAACACCAGTTAAGAACATGTATAATACAGAGAAATACAATACGCAATATTATTTTCTGTCTTGATTCCTCAATCATTTAACACCATATCTGAAGAAACAATGAAGCTTTCTAGCTAATTATACAATGATGGCACAAATAAAGACAGGTGCGTGTATCCAAACTGAAGTGAGAAGTGGTACAAATTATGTTCCTAATTATATTTAAATATTTACAAAGAAGCATAAAACATGTCAATTACGCCCTGATGATAGCTTTATTCCCAAACTGTACAACACTGACATATAGCGGCATATTATTGAAAGGAAAAGCAGTCAGATTCAGTTCCTAATTATATACTCAAGCTGCTGAAAATAATCTTTTGCAAATTCTACACTCAAGCTGCTGAAAATAATCTTGTGGTTTCTCTTTATGCAGCGCAGATTTAGTCTTGAATTAACACTGGCTGAACATAGCAAGAAGTGAAGATTAAGAAAAGAGCATACTAATCAGAGCATGGGTAAACCACAATCTCACTCAGACTACCTGAACGTCTGGCAGTGCTGCAGCAAACCCTCCTCTGGGTGTGTGAAACCAAGGAAAGTCAAGGAACATGCAAAGTTGAATGGAAAAATATAGAAGGCTCTTGCTAATAAAATTCAATCTATACATCAAGGCCGCCATGCCATGAGCGCTGAGCTGAAAACAGAGAAGCTCTCATACTAAAAAAAATCACCGATGCATCAAGGCCGGCGTGCCTATGATTTCACATCTCGAGCCTCATATTGAGTATCCTAAGCAAGCATGGTGTCAGCGGCAACACACTGTAGATGCCAGCCACCTCTACATCTTGCATCTCGGTGAGGCTCAACATTCTCCTAAGCAGCCAGATCACTCTTAGAGAAGACGAATTTATTGTTGGTGACAACTGCAGGTGAAAGAACAAATATTAAACACAATTGTTTACCAACCAAGGTTGCAACCCACCATTGTTCAGAATACATCATATCTTATATTCCATGAGCTTGTTACTGAACGAACTGAACATCAAAACAGAACCTAGTACATATTCGTGAAGGGAAGACTAAATATAATACAAACAGAGTATATCCCATGAGCTTGTTACTGAAGCCAAAATTGAACATCAAAACATAACCTAGTACATATTTGTGAAGAGAAGGGCAAATGTAATACCAAACATACTTTCTGCCTATTCGATGAAATTGGTGCCTTCCAAAGGATTGCCACAACAATATTGCTCCCTGCAAGCACAGAACAAGATTACATCAACCATGCGATGTATTGTCATCACAGTCTAAAAAAAAACCAAAATGGCAGTGGGCACAGAACAAGATTACATCAACCATGCGATGTATTGTCATCACACTCTAAAAAAAACCAAAATGGCAGTGGGTGTATATTTCTGCAGAGAGGATTTAAGAAAATCAAAAAATTACTACGCGGTGAAGCAAAGATGTGAAATCTAATTAGAAATGAGTGCAGTTCTTGAGAGACTCACTTTGGAAGTCTTATTGTTGTGACCACTGTAAATTCCAGGGAAATAGAGGGGATGCCCCAGATTGGTATGAATAGTTCTGGGATCATGAATGATATTAGAAGTTCAATCAAATCTATTTTAACTTGAACGATCCTAAAAATATGAGTAAAATTATGTTACCATGGGGTGACACTAAATAACCTAGTAGAATTATGATGTGAAAATGGATTTGACCTGTCAAATTTTCTTTGCTTCATTGAATTACTTCTAGTGTCACATTTCTTTGCTTCATAGAATTGCTTCATCCAAATAATATGAGATTTTTTTCTCCAGGTCTGGGCTCACCTCCAGCTGATGGTGGAGCTGTTGCACCTGGGTGCAGGGCTAGCGCCTACAAAAATAGGATTAAACTTAGGAAGGTCAAGCAAGTAGTTCTACAAATCATTAGAAATAGCTGTCTAAAATATTTAGCTTTGAACCAAATGCAGTTTACACACCAGGGCAAAGATAAATTCATACATCGGCACCCATGAGATATAATAGCACCTAATAAGCTATGTGGGATTCTAGGCTAACCTGAGCAACATAGTACCTAATAAGTTGTCTAGGCAGACCTGAGTGCCCAGGAGATAACTCATACTTTAGAACCTAGAAATGAAAATGCATTAGGGTAGTGCATTAGGGCCAGCGCGAAGGGCATTAGGGTAGTGCTTCCGACGACCTGGGATGTGCACTGAGTCACTTCTTGTACCTGTACCCCGCCTCCTAGGAGGCTTGTAAAACTATCTATCTTTTCAATGAAATGAAACGCAAAAGTCTTTTGCGTTTTCTCGAAAAAGAAATGAAAATGCAGAAGGTAATAGAGTAAATCAAAATGTGTGCAACACACAAGGAAAAGCCAAATTTTTCGAATCTAAATAGATCTGTTTTAAATAATACACCAATGGTTATGTGATTACCAAAGCAAGAGAAGCATTTCAGGTTAGCTAAAACTAAAATTGGAAGGCAACCTGAATATATATGATCCAATCTTGAAACCACAGTTTCAGCATTTAAAACACGTGCATATTTACATCAAGGGTTTATCTGAAAAGAAAGATGGCAAACTTTGTTTAACCTTGATGCTGGATGTTTTCCCACGCTGGTGGATGGTCTGATCACCTTATTTACTCAAGGTTCTCAAAAATGAACTTCAATGAAATTTATTGGCACCATTGCAAGACTGATACTTCCCATAGAAAGAACCGACCACTTCATGCGTCCCTCGAGGTCTGAGCTTCGCAAAATTTCCCATGAAGTTCAAAAAATCAGGGTCAAATCGGTATGTATAAATCAACCTTCATATGAACAAAGGCACAGTTGAATCAATGAATATGAACCCTTGCTTTAGGCCGGTCAACCCAGAGAACTCAGACCCGCTAAAGTTACGTCACTGCAAAGGGAGGAATAAAGCGCAACTAAAACCACATAAATAGCTCACCTTTGAGATGGCCAATACCTCTCACACATCATGCCCTGCACCTCATTGTATTGGAAGGTGAAACCAGATAGGTAAGGCCCATTGAATAAACTTAAAAGGTCTTCGCCACCTCCTTTATCCCAACCCGTAGCTGTTGTTCCAACTCTGAGTGCAAGAATGGGTCACATAACAGAAAGAGGTATATATAAAACAAGCAATTCACATAACCAAGAGATGCAAATCTTAATAGGTGCTATTTTAGGTTGCTATTTAGACCTCTACAAAAGTAACTAAAAAAATCTCTGACAATTAAAAAATTTTCTTGGTGTAATTCCGCTGATGTGCTAACATATTTTCCCCACATGTAATCAAAAAGGTTTGCATATACTATTTAAGAATAGATTTGGGCTAGCAAAGGCACTTCATTAGCAAAGCATGACAAAGATATCTGAAGAATAGCAGCTTGGGGTTCTCGAGCTTAAATTAGCTGAGCATGAGTTGCAGCCGTGCTCCAGCCTGGTTTTCATGCGCTGAGATCAGAGGAGCCTCATGGGGGTCTCACCAATTCTCTATACCACCATCCTCCAGAAAACACAAAATCAACCAAATCAGAAAATGAAGACTACTTTGCTTCAAAAGGAACATAAAAGAGGAAAGTTATAATGCTAAGAGTACGTTTCAAGCCAATGTACAATTAACAAATCACCGTATCCTACTAATAATATTTCCAAGTTTTTTTCATTTACAGCAGTGCATTGGTTTATCATTGTTTCTCTGTTTTCAAAAAAAAAATTTAGATTATTTGTCGACTTTTGAAAATAAATAAAAGGCATTCCTGTTTAAGAATCATCTAAAACCATGGTTAGTTCAAATAGGAGTAGCTGAAGAGGCACGTGTGAATGAAATTAGAGAATGAACCAAACCTGCAGTATGGTTGTATGTAATTTTACTTGAACAAAGAAAATCCACAACTTGCAGTATGGTTCGAAGCATAAATGGCAAACCCTTACATGCCCGAAGAGCAAGATTTTGGCCCAAATTTCCACTTCCAACGCTGAACTGATTCAGGTAATATGTGAAGCAGTGAGTATTTAGCACAATAATCAGCAACAACAAAAGTCTGAATGTTGAATCATAATACCAGCAGCTCAACACGTGCACAATTTCGAAAACAAATCCATGCCAGAGAGATAAGTTACCTTGCAAAATTAATCTGTTTCTACCTCGAAGTGGCTCCACCTGTTGAACTGTGGACCAATGGAGCAAAAAAAAGCCAAGCAGGTTGCTAGCCAACCACGCACGTGCAGCTCCAGCAGCCCCTCCTACTTGCACCGGCGGTGCGCTGCTCCTGCTGGCCAGCGGTCGTCCAGGGAGGCTGGGGGTTGGAGATGGGCGTGGGAGAAGGAGAAGGGAGGGCGGCTAGGGAGGCGAGCTCCTGCCGTGTGGGGCGAGGTCGCCTTCTCCCCCATGCCGAGCTCTGCCTCCTCTAGCCATGGCGCCCAAATGGGTGTTGAGGAAGACGAGGACGAAGATCCTCCGCACATCTCTGCCTCATCCAGCCATGAGAGGCCCCGCTGCCGTCCGACCGCCGCCGCCGTCGGAGCTCCCGCAGCGACATCCCACACCCACGACAGCCGCCCTTCTCCGCACTGACTCTGCCCCAATACCGCCGGGCAGCCGCCGAGAAAGAGGGGAGGCACGCAGAAGAGGAGGAGGCGGCGCGAAGGGAGGAAGGAGGAGGCGCAAGGGAGGGCGCGGCTGGAAGCGTGGGGATGCCCAGTGGCGGCGATGGAGGCGTGAGGGGAGGGGAGGGGAGAAGGCGAGAGGCGGCTGTGAGGGGAAGAGGATAAGGTTTGGCTGGTGGCCTCCCGATATTTTTTTGCTGGCCTCTTCTCTCCTCCTTCTGCTGAGCCAATCATATGGTGCCACGTGGACCAACCGGTGGAGATCAAGCGAGGCAACTCCCAGCTGGTGAGCGCGATGTGGCGATCGTGGATAGCCTCAGAGAGCCCCATGGGGGTGCAACAATTATACCTTTAGATGCACGCAGGCGATACCTTAAATCGTGCCTAGCGTGGACCTGAGAAGGCAGCGGCGGCTCCCAGACTAACGTCATGTGTTCCATGACGGGCAGATTGGTGGAGCGACTTTTTCCCGGTGGAGAGACCGCCGTGAGGAGCGAGGACGCAGTGACCGCATCCAGGCTGTCCCTTCTCTGGCCTGAGGTTGCGGGGGATGCCATCAGATTTTCGGTGGCCGGGTGGAGCGACATGTGGCGGCACTCGAGGGATGCAGCGTCGGGGCAAGAGAATGCCGGAATCGGAAGACTGCCAGCACCACGGCGATTTGCACAAAAATAACCCAAAAGTTAAAGAAAAGCACAGACTGACCTTCCGGCGAAACTATTTCACCAATCTAACCCTTTTGTGTGGCGCCCCTCTCATCGGCGCCACACATGCCCAGCCGACGTGGCGCCCTCGACGCTGAGCTGGTCTGCCGATCCGACGTGGCAGCATGTGTGGCGCCCCTCCCGACGGCGCCACACATGCCAACTTATATCAACTTTTGGGTCGAAAACATCCAGGGGCTCCGGACGTCTGGGACTTAGCCGTTTTGGCGAGCCTCTACGTGTGGCGCCGATGCCACGGCCTAGCCCGACCCTCTCTTTCTCTTCTTTCTCTCCTCTCTTCCTCTCCTTCAACCGCCGCCGCCGGCCGCCTCTCCGCCGCCCCCCACCAAATCCTCCACGGATTGGACAGATCTGGCCGGCCAAATCCATCCCCATACAATCCTCAAGGTATTCCCCTTCGTTCCCCTTCGATTCATCCAAAATTTGCTCCGGTTTAATTCGATTTAGCCGTTTTGCCTAGATTGGAAATGTTGGTTGTGTTTGAACCATAGATTTGTATGCATGTGTTTGAACCATAGATTTGAACCTTAGATTTGTTGGAACCATAGATTGTATGCATGTGTTTGAACCATAGATGTTAAATTTTGCTAGATTGTATGCATTGTATCCAAAGATGTTTGAAATGGCTATGTATGTGTTGAAATGGTTATGTAAGTGTTGAATATGTATGTGTAGGAACCCTAGATATGTATGTATCCTAGATTTGTGGAGGAACCCTAGGCATCAAATTTCATGAATGTGTATGTGAAGGAGTAACTCATATGGTGTTCTATCCCTAGATATGAATGTATATGTATGTATTTGATGTATTTGTGATGGCTTATTTGGATATATTCTCATGTATGTGTTTGATGTATTTGTGATGGCTTATTTGGATATATTCTCATGTATGTGTAAATGATACGTCTCCGACGTATCGATAATTTCTTATGTTCCATGCTTGTTTTATGACAATACCTACATGTTTTGTTCACACTTTATATCGTTTTGATGCATTTTCCGGAACTAACCTATTGACGAGATGCCAAAGGGCCAGTTGCTGTTTTCTGCTGTTTTTGGTTTCAGAAATCCTAGTAAGGAAATATTCTCGGAATCGGACGAAATCAACGCCCAGCATCTTAGAATTCCACGAAGCTTCCAGAACACCCGAGAGCCACCAGAGGAGGGCCCTGTGGGCCCCACACATGTAGGCGGCGCGGCCTAGGCCCTGGCCGCGCCACCCTACTGTGTCGCGCCTCTTCAGCCCTCCGACTCCGTCTCTTCGCCTATTTAAAGGTCCCTGGCCTAAATCTTCGATACGAATAAACCACGGTACGAGAAACCTTCCAGAGCCGCCGCCATCGCGAAGCCAAGATCTGGGGGACAGGAGTCTCTGTTCCGGCACGCTGCCGGGACGGGGAAGTGCCCCCGGAAGGCATCTCCATCGACACCACCGCCATCTCCATCAACGCTGCTGTCTCCCATGAGGAGGGAGTAGTTCTCCATCGAGGCTAAGGGCTGTACCGGTAGCTATGTGGTTAATCTCTCTCCTATGTACTTCAATACAATGATCTCATGAGCTGCCTTACATGATTGAGATTCATATGAGCTTTGTATCACTATTACTCTATGTGCTACTCTAGTGATGTTATTAAAGTACTCTATTCCTCCTCCATGATGTAATGTTGACAGTGTGTGCATCATGTAGTACTTGGCGTAGTTTATGATTATGATCTCTTGTAGATTATGAAGTTAACTATTACTATGATGGTATTAATGTGATCTATTCCTCCTTTCATAGTATGAAGGTGACAGTGTGCATGCTATGTTAGTACTTGGTATAATTGTGTTGATCTATCATGCACTCTAAGGTTATTTAAATATGAATATCGAATGTTGTGGAGCTTGTTAACTCCGGCATTGAGGTGCTCTTGTAGCCCTACACAAATAGCGGTGTTCATCATCCAACAAGAGAGTGTAGAGTGGTTTTATTATGTGATCAATATTGAGAGTGTCCACTAGTGAAAGTAGGATCCCTAGGCCTTGTTTCCAAATACTGCAATCATCGCTTGTTTACTGTTTTACTGCATCTGTACTTCCTGCAATATTACCCACATCAACTGCACGCCAGCAAGCACTTTTCTGGCGCCGTTACTACTGCTCATATACATTCATACCACCTGTATTTCACTATCTCTTCGCCGAACTAGTGCACCTATACATCTGACAAGTGTATTAGGTGTGTTGGGGACACAAGAGACTTCTTGCATTGTGATTGCAGGGTTGCTTGAGAGGGATATCTTTGACCTCTTCCTCCCTGAGTTCGATAAACCTTGGGTGATCCACTTAAGGGAAAACTTGCTGCTGTTCTACAAACCTCTGCTCTTGGAGGCCCAACACTGTCTACAGGAAAAGGAGTGTGCGTAGACATCAGTAAACATGTAGGATGGTGTGGCTCCTGGATCAAGAGTATGAAAGGGATCACCGGGCTGTTCATATGACGGAGAGGACAACGGATCTTCACCCTTTGAAGATTCGTTACCATGGCACAGTTGATATACCGTATGACGAGAGGTACACAGAGTTCATCGAGCCTACCGGTCTTCTGCCGTTCATATCCCTTGTAACCCGTGGGGGGGCGAACATGAACGCCGCGGCACTCACCGCCCTTGTCGACCGGTGGAGGCCGGAGACTCACACCTTCCACTTGAGGGCCGGCGAGATGGCCCCTACTCTCCAGGATGTTTCCATGATCCTTGGACTACCTATTCAGGGCGAGCCACTGTGTATGAACACAACTTCTGATGGGTGGCGCCAGCAGATGGAGGCGCTTATTGGCAGGGCTCCTCCGCTGCCAGCACAACCAAAGGAGAGAGCTCCCCCCGGCGCGTCTTTCTCTTGGATCAGGACTAACTTTGGAGAATGCCCGGAAGGGGCCAACGAGGACACTCTGAGGACGTACACCCGCGTGTACTTATGGTACATGATTTCGAGGACTCTCTTTCCTGACAGTGGGGGGAAGCTGGCCCATTGGTGTTGGCTGAAGGCGCTTACGGTGTTGGAGCGCCGGTGGAGTTGGGGAACAGCGGCACTTGCCTACCTCTACCGGCAGGTGATGATTTGTTCTATGTACTATTTTCCTATAGTAGTGTGCTAGACAAAGTACTAACCAAATGTCTTATGTGCGCAGTTGGACGAAGCTTGTCGCCGGACTGGGAGCAGGACTGGGAGCGGCGGTATTGGTGGATGCATGCTCCTACTTTCCGTATGGAACTGGGACCGTCTATCAGTTGGGCGGCCTAGGACACTCACCGAGAGGCCATGGCCTCATCACCATGAGAACCTTGATCGGGAGCCCACTTGGGCATACCTTTGGGACAATGTCTCGGAGATGACGAGCGATCCAATGGTCATGTACAGGCAGTACACTGCGGAGTTGGACACTCTTACCACTGAGCAGGTAACCGATCACTCTTTTGCAATCCTAGTTTTCATTGATTCTACTGGCATGTTCTAAATTCTGAAATATTTGTATGCTGCAGGTGGAATGGGAGCCATATGGTAGCTACTACCATATTGGCGCCGGGATGACTGACCTCAACCACAAGTGCACGGAGGAGGCGCGGTTCTGGCGTATCCGCTGCCCACTCATATGCATGTGGCTTGTTGAACACCACCAGCCGCAAAGAGTGATGAGACAGTTTGGGCTGTATCAGGAGTGCCCACCAGTGTGGCAAGATACGGACAAGGCGCTTCATAGGTAAACTTCTGGAATCATGCGATGGAAGATTCTTGATAGAAGAGGTACAAACTAACTTCTTGATTCTTGCAGGCTTGATAGGCAGTGGCAGAGGAAGATCACAAATTAGCCAGTCCATCATAGCGGCCACCTCGCAGCGTTCCAACACTGTTTGGAAGCGGCACGGAATGCTGGCCCTGAGGAGATTGTGCCTCACGACTTGGCCGCTTTCAACAACTACCTCGAGTGGTTCCATGAGAACACGCGTATCGAGTTAGTGAAGCACGCGTATGCTGAGGACATCTTGGACGACCCCATCGAGTTCGATGAGGTTGCGCAAAGCCAGCACGACACCTTTGCTCGCAGAGGGAGATCGACTTCTATGGCTTTCGAGCTGAACTTCGTGGTAATGGATTCTCTCACTAACTAGTACATCATCTAGATTGCCATGTGCTCGCTTCAATTGTGTATGCTATGTTTGTCACAGCGGGAGGAGATCCAAAAAACAGCTCACGAGTGCGAGATTATGTGGGAGCAGAGCGGGAGAGATGAAAAGCCTGTCGGACCGTTGCGGCATTTCATTAAGGTATGATCACCAACTTTGAATGTACGCTATTATGTTGTGGTGGCTTTGTAACCATGAGTTCCATGACGCAGAACACTGCACGAAAGATGCGGCGGTTAGCCAGCTTGCTAGGTTGCCGTGAAGGCGAAATTGCTACATCTTCCTCTTCAGAAGAGCGGGAGGTATGGACTATTTTGTTGCCGTCAAACATGTTCTTACTAATTTCAACTTTTGTAATCTCATGTGTTCATGTTTGTGAAGATTCCTGACGACGAGCTAATTCTGAGTCAAAGCATACCTCCAAAGCATAACCTCCAAGCAAGCCCCACGGTCAGCTTACCAGTTGAAGCCAAGGGGCAAGGCTCCTAACCGGTACACTCCGGAAGATTATGTCAACCGAGGAAAGAAGGTTGTCACTGAGGAGGATGAGGGGCCGCCGCGGAGATCATCTTTGTCGAGGATGAGGAACGACGAGCCGTTATCTTCAAAGGAGGAGGAGCAGGAGGAGCAGCAGCAACAAGAGCCACGGCAGCGGACGAAGAGGATGGTCGTCCGGAAGCAGCCCGCGAGGATGGCACGTCGAGGACGACACTAGGATGTGCTACGTGTTGTTGTGAACTCTTCATAAGTATCGAGTTGTGAACCCTATGTCATTTCGAACAATGTCTGTAATGGTACTTGTTGTTTGAATTTACTTGCTACGATGTAGACTACATCTTCTGAGATTGCTACTTGTTGTGTATGTTCTGAGATTGCTACTTGTTGTTGTTGTTTGAAAACTGTTGGAGTTTGGTAGGATTTTCCATGGTTTTAACACAAGTCAATGTGTGGCGCCCTCCACACTGGCGCCACACTGCACTGTGTGGCGCCCATGGCATCGCCGCCACACATGCCAACTTATATCAAGCACTGGGTCGAAAACATCCAAGGGCTCCGGACGATAAGTCCTTAGCCGTTTTCGCGAGCCTCTTTGTGTGGCGCCCATGGCATCGGCGCCCGTGGCATCGGCGCCACACATAGAGCCTCGCAAAACGGCTAAGTCCCAGACGAATTGTCTCACAGTATGTTTTGGGCAATTACAAGTGCATGTGTGGCGCCGTCGGGAGGGGCGCCACACATGCTGCCACGTCGGATCGGCAGACCAGCTCAGCGTCGACGGCGCCACATCGGCTGGGAGAGTGGCGCCGGCAGGAGGGGCACCACACTGGCATGTGTGACGCCGATGAGAGGGGCGCCACACAAAAGGGTTAGATTGGTGAAATAGTTTCGCCGGAGGGTCAGTCTGTGCTTTTCTTTAACTTTTGGGTTATTTTTGTGCAAATCGCCCAGCACCACATCCAACTCTCTCTTCATGTGGACTCCTTCCCCCAGAGCCAAAGGCCCTCCTCCCCGTGGTCTTCCGTGCCCCGACCCTCGTCTTGGTGGGAGGGACGAACCTTGAAGGAGAGTTTTTTTGAGTGGGTTGTGGGACTGGCAGAACGAATTTAGGAGGTGATCGTGCGAGCAGCGGTTTGCCTTCTCTACGGTTTTCGTTTGCGCTGGTTCTTTCTCGTTTTTTTCTTAGGCAGGGCACGGAGTCACGGCGAGCGATTAGGACGTACCATGGGACACCACCTCTATTCATTTAATATAGTAGAGATTCCCTACCATTCCATGCTAATTCTTACTGGGTAGGGTGTAACCGAACAAGATCTCCAATGGGCGGGTCGGGTTACACGGAGTGGCAAGATTTTCGTAAATACAGAAAAGTGTAGAGGACAGTTCGGTCCAGGGTAACTTGGAAAGCAGTGAAAGCTCGGGAAGTACCTCCCGACTAGCTTTCCCCTTCGGTAGGCTCGCCTAATGCATTTTTTTGACAGGTGGAGGGGTCTCGAATAGGGCTGGAATTCGAGCCAAGCCGAGCAAGCTTGGCTCGACTCGCTAAATCTCGGTCAACAATTGAATTAGCTCGATTCGACTCGTTTAACAACCGAGAATAGATTTAAAACTCAGCTCGACTCGCAAAGCTCGCGAGTAACTCAGGAGTAGCTCATTTAAAATTATCAAATAGTACATGTAAAATGTATAATGTATTTTTCCTAAATATTTGGGCATGAACAATGCCTAAAAAGCATTAGGATTATGGTGCCATAACAATATAAACCACAGGGAATCAATATATCAAGGACAATAAGATTGCCAAGTTGAAAAACCACAAATATACTTGCCTATTTTGGTGGGCTTGCGCCGACTTCATTTTTACCGAGCTCAAAGAGCTACTCGCGAGTTCGATGAACTCGGCTCGTTTAGCTTGAACTCGTTTAGCAACAAAATATGAAACTCGGCTTGGCTCGTTATACACCGAGTTCGAGTCGAGCCGAGTGATGACCACAAGTATAGGGATCACAACAGTCTTCAAGGAAAGTAAAATCCAAATTTATTGATTCGATACGAGGGGAGCCAAAGAATATTTATAAGCTTTAACAAGTGAGTTGTCAATTCATCTGCACATGAATATAAACTTGCTTGCAATAATTAATCAGTAGTAACAGTTTTATGGCAGTGGAAGTAGTGAAGTAACTGCAATAGTAAAATAAAAACAGCAGTAGTGATGATTGCAGTAGACAGCAGGATTAAAATATTGTAGGCATAGGGATGGATGAACTGTGTTGCATGAATGAGAGAGTCCATGTAATAGCAAGACATAGGCATTGCAAGTAATAATGATATAAGCATACTAGCATAATATATCCATAGTTCCTATTTAGTCGTGCGTGCTCGTAATGAGAAACTTGCATGATATATTTTGTCCTACCAGCCCATTGCAGCGGGGCCTCTAGGGAAACTACTGGTAATTAAGGTACTCCTTTAAATAGAGTACCCGAGCAAAGCATTAACACTCCGTGAACACACGTGATCCTCATATCATAGCCATCCCCTCCGATTATCCCAATTCTTAGTCACTTTGCGGCCTCGGGTTCCGGACAACAATATGTGTATATAACTTGCAGATATGATAAAAATAATAATTATCCTCATGAATCAATGACATGTTCAGATCTGAGATCATGACACTTGGGCCCAAAGTGATAAGCATTAAGTATAGCAAGTTGCAACAATGTCAAAAATACTAACAACGGATACTAGATACTATGCCCATAACAATCTTATAGCTATTACATGACCAATCTCATCCAATCCCTACCATCCCCTACAGCCTACAACGGGGAATTACTCACACATGGATGGGGAAACATGGATGGTTGATGGAGAGGCGTCGGTGATGGTGATGGCGATGATCTCCGCCTACCCCATTCTCCATGGACGACCGCGAGCGAGAGCGAGAGCGAAAGCAAGAGAGTGCTCTGCTCTTCGTGACCTAGCTAGGGGCTTTCCCGATTTGGGATTGATTTGGATGGGTGTGGTTTCGACTGAAGAGGACAGGGGAGAAAAGTAATATATATGAGCGGCGGTTCGGGCGTGGCCGTGTGTACACGTACGCGTATATACACAGCGTTTCGGGTCATACGGGCTTCTACGTGGGCCGTACGAATCCACCCAAACCCGCAGTAGTTTCCCGAAGGACGATCCTACCCCTAGCCCCGAACCGGTATCGATGCATCCTGACTGTCCACGTGTTTTGACGAGTTGGTGACTTTGGAGAGGGTACGTACGGAAGCAAAATCGTTTTTCTTTCTCCATGTTTTGTTTTCCTTTTGTTTTTATTGAGTTTTGTATCTAGCCTATCTTAATTTGCTTGAAAAAACGTGAACAAAAAAATAATTTGCTTGGAAAAAACCTTTGTTGTATATCTCAAAGACGAGTTTTTTTTTTTGCATATGTGCTAAGATGCTCTCGGTTGCATGAAAGGGTGGTTGCATTTCGTACGAAGGGTGACTCGGGGCGTGAGACGACCACGAGCTCAATTTTTTTTTCGAAAGACAATATAGATGTAGACGCTCATATATACGCACATATACTTACCTCTATTAACGCACACATGTAGATCTTATCCATATGAGCATCTTCGAGAGACTGCGTTCAAAAAAACTTCATTCGATGGATCTTGAGATTTATGAAGTCACTACATGCGCCTCGCTGTCGACGGAAATGACGCCTCCCACTGTAGAATACTCCTCCCTTAATGAGACACAAGGGTGTTAAATCTGGGGTTTAAACTCTGGTGGGATGGAGCCTGGAGGTGCTATTGCCCTCCTAAGAGCAAGTCTAATAGTATAGTCGGTTGTTGGCTATAAGCAAGTTGCCAAGTCATCTATACCCCCTCTTTCATAGTTTATCAGGCGTGCGCGTACCCCTAGGTCACAAATTTGATCAAGTTAGCATTAGTTATATGTTATAAAAATTATATTATTAGAAAATTTAGATGTTCTATTTTCTAATGATATATTTTTTCATCATATAATTTAAATTATATAGGTTAAATTGGTGACCTAGTGATACGGGGAAGACTAGTAAACCGAGATGGAGTGAGTAGTTAGGTTGTACTAGCTAACATGTACAATAGTTGGCTATAACAATATCATACTTTATCAATGTATGACCCACCTTTCAGTCTCACAAATTACCTACGAGCACGTGCTAGAGCTGGCTCTTGCATAAGAGCCCACTTAGCTTCTCTCTCCTTTTCTCTCTCCTCCAACTAGACAAGAATATGTTATTTTATTTCTTATAGCCAACCGAGTAAGACCGAAAAACTGGCCGAAACCGAAAAACTCTTTCTTTTTATTGTACATGCTTTAAGACCATCTCTAGCGGTGACTGAAAAACTGGCCGAAACTGAAAAACTTCGGCGGATATACGGGTTCGGGCCGAAACTGGGCTAGAACGAAGCCCGAACTCGCAGCCTGGCCCGTATAACGAGTTCGACCCCCCCGAAAAACTACGCGGCCACCCCGTATTAAAAGGGGCCACGGAGGGGAGTTCGTTTTCCAAACCCTACTCCCCTCCGCCGCTTCCACTCCCTCCGCCGCTGCCTCACACGTATTCCGGCAAGCAATCGAGTAGGCCACAGCCACCTCTCCATCCTCCTAAGCGACACGATGGCCTCCTGTGGCGGCGGAGCAGGCTGCGGCGCGGGATTGGGCGGCGGGGACTGATACGTCTCAAACGTATCTATAATTTCTTATGTTCCATGCTTATTTTATGACAATACTCACATGTTTTATATACACTTTATATCGTTTATATGCATTTTCCGGCACTAACCTATTAACAAGATGCTGAAGCGCCAGTTCCTGTTTTCTGCTATTTTTGGTTTCAGAAATCCTACACAGGAAATATTCTCGGAATTGGACGAAACAAAAGCCCAGGGTCTTATTTTTCCACGGAGCTTCCAGAAGACCGAAGAGGATATGAAGTGGGGCCACGAGGCGCCGCCACCATAGGGCCGCACGGCCAAAGGGGGGCCCGCGCCGCCTTATGGTGTAGGGCCCCCGTGCCTCTCCCGACTCTGCCCTTCCGCCTACTTATACTCTCCGTCGCGAAAACCCTATTACCGAGAGCCACGATACGAGAAAAGTTCCAGAGACACCGCCGCCGCCAATCCCATCGCGGGGGATTCAGGAGATCATCTCCGGCACCCTGCCGGAGAGGGGAATCATCACCCGGAGGACTCTACATCACCATGATCGCCTCCGGACTGATGTGTGAGTAGTACATCCTTGGACTATGGGTCCATAGCAGTAGCTAGATGGTTGTCTTCTCCTCTTGTGCCATCATGTTAGATCTTGTGAGCTGCCTATCATGATCAAGATCATCTATTTGTAATGCTACATGTTGTGTTTGTTGGGATCCGATGAATATGGAATACTATGTCAAGTTGATTATCAATCTATCATATATGTGTTGTTTATGATCTTGCATGCTCTCCGTTGCTAGTAGAGGCTCTGGCCAAGTTGATACTTGTGACTCCAAGAGGGAGTATTTATGCTCGATAGTGGGTTCATGCCTCCATTGAATCTGGGACAAGGATGAAAAGTTCTAAGGTTGTGGATGTGTTGTTGCCACTAGGGATAAAACATCAATGCTTTGTCTAAGGATATTTGTGTTGATTACATTACGCACCATACTTAATGCAATTGTCTGTTGTTTGCAACTTAATACTGGAAGGGGTGCGGATGCTAACCCGAAGGTGGACTTTTTAGGCATAGATGCATGCTGGATAGCGATCTATGTAATTTGTCGTAATGCCCTAAGTGAATCTCATATTAGTCATCATGATAAGTATGTGCATTGTTATGCCCTCTCTATTTGTCAATTGCCCAACCGTAATTTGTTCACCCAACATGCTATTTCTTATTAGAGAGACACCACTAGTGAACTGTGGACCCCGGTCCATTCTTTTACATCTGAATACAATCTACTTCAATCATTGTTCTCTACTGTTCTTTGCAAACAAACATCATTTTCCACACCATACGTTTAATCCTTTGTTTACAGCAAGCCGGTGAGATTGACAACCTCACTGTTAAGTTGGGGCAAAGTATTTTGATTGTGTTGTGCAGGTTCCACGTTGGCGCCGGATGATACGTCCAATTTGCATCACTATTTTATATCATAATTTGCTGTTATTCATTGATATATTTCATATTTGGAGATGATACTTATGTTATTTCATCTATTTTGCATGATTCATGATTATTGGAGGATCGCGCACCGGAGTCAGGATTCTGCTGGAAAAAGCGCCGTCAGAATGCAATATTTCGGAAGATCAACAGTCGACGGAAATTATATGAAAAATCCTATTTTTCCAGAAGACGAAGGGAGCCAGAAGGGGGAGCCGAGGGGACCCGACGTGGGCCCACCTCATAGGCCGGCGCGGCCCAAGGCCTGGCCGCGCCGCCCTGTGAGGAGGGGGCCCACAGCCCCCTCTCGCCTCCTTTTCTTCGCGAACGTCTTCGTCCCGAAAACCTAAGATCCAGGGGATAGGTCGCGAAGAGACACAGCCGCCTCTGCGAGGCGGAGAACACCAGAGAGAAAAGAGCTCTCCGGCAGGCTGAGATCTGCCGGGGAAATTCCCTCCCGGAGGGGGAAATAGACGCCATCGTCACCGCCATCGAGTTGGACATCATCTCCATCGCCATCATCATCATCTTCATCATCATCACCGCCGTCCCCACCGCTGCACATCGTCACCGCTGTAGCAATTGGGGTTTGATCTTGATTGTTTGATAGGGGAAACTCTCCCGGTGTTGATTTCTACTTGTTATTGATGCTATTGAGTGAAACCGTTGAACCAAGGTTTATGTTCAGATTGTTATTCATCATCATATCACCTCTGATCATGTTCCATATGATGTCTCGTGAGTAGTTCGTTTAGTTCTTGAGGACATGGGTGAAGTCTAAGTGTTAGTAGTGAAGTATGGTTGAGTAATATTCAATGTTATGATATTTAAGTTGTGGTGTTATTCTTCTAGTGGTGTCGTGTGAACGTCGACTACATGACACTTCACCTTTATGGGCCTAGGGGAATGCATCTTGTACTCGTTTGCCAATTGCGGGGTTGCCGGAGTGACAGAAACCTGAGCCCCCGTTGGTATATCGATGCAGGAGGGATAGCAGGATCTCAGAGTTTAAGGCTGTGGTTAGATTTATCTTAATTACTTTCTTGTAGTTGCGGATGCTTGCAAGGGGTATAATCACAAGTATGTATTAGTCCTAGGAAGGGCGGTACATTAGCATAGGTTCACCCACACAACACTTATCAAAACAATGAAGATTAATTAGCCGTATGTAGCGAAAGCACTAGACTAAAATCCCGTGTGTCCTCAGGAACGTTTGGTTATTATAAGTAAACAAACCGGCATGTCCTTTGTGCTAAAAAGGATTGGGCCACTTGCTGCAATTGTTACTCTCGCACTTTACTTACTCGTACTTTATTCATCTGTTACATCAAAACCCCCTGAATACTTGTCTGTGAGCATTTACAGTGAATCCTTCATCGAAACTGCTTGTCAACACCTTCTGCTCCTCGTTGGGATCGACATTCTTACTTATCGAAGATACTACGATACACCCCCTATACTTGTGGGTCATCAAGACTATTTTCTGGCGCCGTTGCCGGGGAGTGAAGCGCTATTGGTAAGTGGAATTGGTAAGGGAAATTTCTACTGTTTGTGCTGATTTTATTTCTGCTTGCTGCCATAATTCATTATGGAGAGATCTTCTCTTGAGTGTTTATTTGGGAAATCTACTACTACTGCAAAGGTAGTGGATGAGGCGCCAGGTGAGGAAGAGATACCATACAAAATACCTATGAAAATTATTGAACGTGTAGTGGATAACCGTTATACAGGGGATGGAACTGTCCAGCCTGGAGATCATTTACTGTTCTTACATGAATTATGCGGTTTATTCAAGTGTGCAGGTATTGCTATGGATGAAGTGAGGAAGAAACTATTCTCTATATCGTTGTCTGGTAAAGCGGCGCATTGGTATAAATTACTGGATAATGGGGATTCTCTTGAATGGAATGATATTGTGCGCCGGTTTTATTCTAAGTTCTATCCTCCAAGTGAAATTCATAAGGATCGGAACCGCATATATAATTTTTGGCCTCATGATGGAGAGAGTATTGCCCAAGCATGGGGGAGATTGAAGTCTTTAATGCTCAAATGCCCCATTCATGAGCTTCCTGATAATGTTATTATTGATAATTTCTATGCAAGACTTTCTTTTGAAGACAAGACCTTGCTGGATACTTCTTGTTCTGGATCATTCACGCGCAACAAAGAAGAGTTTAAAAGGGACCTTCTTAATCGGATCCAGGAAAATACTGAAGGATGGGAGAACGACAAAGATAGAGAATCAGGTATAAATTATGATTACAAATGCATTGAAGCTTTTATGGATACTGATAAATTTCGTAATATGAGTGCTACTTATGGTCTTGATTCTCAAGTTGCTGCAAATCTTTATAAAGCTTTTGCCTCTGATTATGAATTGCCTAAGAAGAATTTTGATAAGTATCATGAACCGTATAAAGATAAAATTGATTCATCTATAAATAAATGTGTTGTAGTTGAAACTGTTGATCATGTTATTCCTGAAGCTTATATTGAAAAAACTCCTTTCCCTGCTAAAATGAAGGAGTACTCTGTTATAAATAGTGCGGTTCATAAAAGTGAAAAGAAACCTATAGAACCTGAAGAACAAATAATAGTTGAACCTGCTGTTGCAATAGTTAAAGATCTTGTGACTGAAAATGTGGAGGATGGTCATATTATTTTCTGTGAAGATGCTTCTAATATTGTTTCACATCCTAATAAGTCTAAGAAAGCTAGTGTTCCTATGCTATCTGTTAGAATTGGAGATCATTGTTATTATGGTTTATGTGATATTGGTGCAAGCATTAGTGCTATTCCTTATGAGCTTTACACGGAGATTATGCACGAAATTGGTTCTTGTGAACTTGAAGATATTGATGTGGTAATTCGGCTTGCTAATAGAGAGACTATCTCTCCAATTGGTATTGTTCGAGATGTGGAAGTTCTATGCGGTAAGATTAAATATCCTGCTGACTTTTTGGTACTTGGTTCTGCTCCTAGTAAATATTGTCCTATCATTTTTGGTAGACCTTTTCTAAATACTTGTGGAGCTATTATAGATTGCAAGAAAGAGAAAAATTCTGACTAAATTTGCTGGTGAATCTTATGAGTTTAACTTCTCTAAATTTACCAAAACTCCTTATAAAGCTGATTTGCCTAATAACGATTTTAGAGTTGAACAGTGTGCATCTATTGCTCTTGCTCCTAATAATCCTTTGCAGCAACATTTGGAGAATAGTGAGAGTGAAGTTTTTAGGGAAGAAAGAAATGAGCTTGATGAAATTTTTCTCCGTCAACCTATTCTTAAGCATGATTTACCGGTAGAAGATCTGGGTACAACACCGCCACCAAAGGAAGATCCTGTCTTTGATTTAAAACCATTACCTGATAATCTTAAATATGCTCATATTGATGATAAGAAAATATATCCTGTTATTATTAGTTCTAAGCATACAGAGATTGCAGAAGAAAGGTTATTGGAAATATTGAAGAAACACCGAGGTGCTATTGGCTACACTCTTGATGACTTGAAGGGGATTTCTCCCTCTATTTGCCAACACGCCATTAATATGGAAGATGATGCAAAGCCTGTTGTTGAACCTCAGCGTCGTCTAATTCCTAAGATGAAGGATGTGGTAAGAAATGAGGTATTAAGACTTCTTGAAGCTGGTATTATATATCCTATTGCTGATAGTAGATGGGTTAGTCCTATGCATTGTGTTCCTAAGAAAGGAGGAATGACTGTTGTGCCTAATGATAATGATGAGCTCATACCTCAAAGAGTAGTTGTAGGGTATAGAATGTGCATTGATTATCGTAAAGTTAATAAAGTTACTAAGAAAGATCATTACCCTTTGCCTTTTATTGATCAAATGTTAGAAAGGTTATCCAAAAATACTCATTTTTGCTTTCTTGATGGTTATTCTGGGTTTTCGCAAATTGCTGTTAAAACTAAGGATCAAGAGAAAACCACTTTCACTTGTCCCTATGGAACTTATGCTTATAGACGTATGCCTTTTGGTTTATGTAATGCTCCTGCTACTTTTCAAAGATGCATGTCTGCTATTTTTCATGGCTTTTGCGAGAGTATTGTAGAGGTATTCATGGATGATTTTTCTGTCTATGGGAATTCTTTTGATAATTGCTTGCGGAACCTTGATAAAGTTTTGCAGAGATGTGAAGAAACTAACCTTGTTCTTAATTGGGAGAAATGCCACTTTGTGGTTAATGAAGGAATTGTATTGGGACATAAAATTTCCGAGAGAGGTATTGAAGTTGATAGAGCTAAAGTTGAAGCAATTGAGAAGATGCCCTATCCTAGGGATGTTAAAGGTATTCGTAGTGTTCTTGGTCATGCTGGGTTTTATAGGAGGTTTATTAAAGACTTCTCCAAGATTTCAAAGCCTCTTACTAAACTTCTTCAAAAAGATGTACCTTTTGTTTTTGATGATGATTGTAAGGAAGCTTTTGAAACTTTAAAGAAAGCCTTAACAACTGCTCCTATAGTTGAACCTCCTGATTGGAACTTACCATTTGAAATTATGTGTGATGCTAGTGATTTTGCTGTAGGCGCTGTTCTTGGACAGCGAGTAAATAAAAAATTGAATGTTATTCATTATGCTAGTAAAACTCTTGATGCTGCTCAAAGGAATTATGCTACTACTGAAAAAGAATTGTTAGCTGTAGTCTTTGCTTGTGATAAGTTTAGATCTTATATTGTTGATTCAAAAGTTACTATTCATATTGATCATGCTGCAATCAGATACCTTATGCAAAAGAAAGATGCTAAGCCAAGGCTTATTAGATGGGTACTTCTGTTGCAAGAATTTTATTTACATATTGTAGATAGGAAAGGTGCTGATAATCCTGTTGCTGATAATTTGTCTAGATTGGAAAATATTGCTTATGATCCTGTTCCTGTTAATGATAGTTTTTCAAATGAACAATTGGCTGTAATAAAGGTGAGCTCGCGAGACAGTCCTTGGTATGCTGATTATGCTAACTTTATTGTTTCCAAGTACTTGCCTCCGACCTTTTCAGCTCAGCAAAGGAGGAAATTCTTTTATGACTTGAGGCATTATTTGTGGTATGACCCACACTTATATAAAGAAGGAGTGGATGGTATTCTGCGAAGATGTGTTCCCGAATATGAACAGCAAGAGATATTGAGTAAATGTCATGGGAGTGCTTATGGAGGACATCACGCCGGAGATAGAACCGCGCAAAAGGTTCTACAATCAGGTTTTTATTGGCCAACTCTCTTCAAAGATGCAAGGAAGTTTATTTTATCTTGTGATGAATGCCAAAGGGTTGGTAATATCTCCAGACGCAATGAAATGCCTATGAATTATACTCTTGTTATTGAACCATTTGATTGTTGGGGATTTGACTTCATGGGACCTTTTCCCTCTTCAGAAGGTAACACTCATATACTTGTCGCTGTTGATTATGTTACTAAATGGGTGGAAGCCATACCTACAAAAAGTGCTGATGGTGAGACCTCTTTAAGAATGCTTTTAGATATTATTTTTCCTCGATTTGGAGTTCCTAGATATATTATGACTGATGGAGGTTCTCATTTTATTCATGGTGGTTTTAGAAAAAATCTTGCTAAATATGGCATTAATCATAGAATTGCTTCCGCTTATCATCCTCAAACTAGTGGGCAAGTAGAACTATCAAATAGAGAAATTAAATCTATCTTGCAAAAGACTGTTAATAAAACTAGAAAGAATTGGGCTAGTAAATTGAAGGAAGCACTATGGGATTATAGAACTGCTTATAAAACTCCCATGGGAATGTCGCCTTATAAAATGGTTTATGGAAAAGCTTGTCATTTACCTTTAGAGCTAGAGCATAAAGCTTATTGGGATGTTAGAGAATTAAATAAAGATCCTAAACTAGCTGGTAATAAGAGGTTGCTGCAATTGAGTTCTCTAGATGAATGGAGAAGTGAAGCTTATGAAAATGCTAAACTCTTTAAAGAGAAAGTTAAAAAATGGCATGATAGAAGGATTATCAAAAGAGAATTTAATATTGGGGATAAAGTCATATTGTATCGGTCTCGTCTCAGATTCTTTGCAGGGAAATTACTCTCGAAATGGGAAGGACCATATGTTGTTGAGGAGGTGTATCGTTCAGGAGCAATAAAAATTAGCTCTCTCCAAGGCAATGCCACACAAGTGGTGAATGGACAAAGACTCAAGCATTATATCTCAGGTGATTCTTACAATGTAGATGTTGATGTTATTCGAGTGGAAACACCGGAGGCTTTCATCAAAGGACAAATTAACAGTCCGCCAGAACTCGACTTTGAATAGGTAACAATACTGGTAATAAAAAGTTCGCAATTTACTTTCCGAACAATGTTTTTGGTATTTTTGGAAAATATGAAAAATTACGAGATCGAAACGGAGTGGAGGAGACGCACGAGGGCGTGCCCCCATAGGCCGGCGCGGGCCCCAGCCAGGCCGCGCCGCCCTATGAGCTGGCCGCCTCGTCGCCTCTTTCCGACTCTGGTTCGACCTGGTACTTTCCTTATGACATAAAAATTCTTGCTATATAATCCCCCGGACCCCTGGAGGTCCGTATATCGTTTTCTCGACGTGTTTTGTTTCGAGCTGTTTCTGCCAGGATCTGCTTTCAATCTAGGAGCACCATGGTCTCCAAGAACAAGGGCAAGGAGCTTTCGGATGAACATATTCAAGATCCCGAGTGGAAAGAGGTGGACAAAAGCGTCAAGGAAGAGGATGAAGAAAATGTGGAGGAAGACTCGCGCGCATACCCGCGTGCTACCATCGCAAGCATCGAGGTGGTGGATAACCCTTTTAGTGCAAACAAGAGCGCAAGAATTCGCACCGGAGGAAGGGTTCCACGTCATTACCTAGCTCCAAAGACATTTTCTTCAGGCACTCACCATCCCTTCCGCAATCTAATTTTCAATAGTCAAATTGAAAGGACTCCCAAGGCAGCATTGTCTAGCAATTGGGATATAGATCGTTCTAACACTGCAGGAAGGATGAAGCCTGAGGGTGAAGAGTGGGGAAATAACTCCAAGAGTTGGGACTCGCCGTCGGACATACTTCTTAACCGCGTCGAGCATAATTCGGAGATGATCCGCAACCTCATGTACAAGATTGATGAGCTTCAGGAGCTTGTTGAGAAGCTTGTCAAGAATTCATCACCATCATCGCCGAAGGAGTAATTCATCATCGGTATTGGCATCCCCTTGGTTTGTTCCAAGCTTGGGGGAGTGCCGCGGTATCACATCATCACTACCTTTTACTTTTTACTGTCAAGTAGTGTCATATCATGAGTAGGGAAGTTATCATATAAGATAGGTTGCAGTGTGGAAGTATCTCTCCTTTAGTTGGTTGTCTATGTATCCCTTGGTGTGAGTTATCGTTATGGAATATTAATGAGAAGTCTTATCATTTACATATTGCACATCTTATTTTAGTTTGCAATCCTTATTATATGATTGATCTTGTTATTAGTATTGGTATCACTTTGGGAGCATTGAATAAATCTATTTGGTTTTGGCAAACTTAGCATTGGTCAATAGCAACAACACTTTGAGGTTTAAGTAGAAAAGAGAAATACATGTAGTTGTTTCATTGTCTTCCTTTCTTGTTAGCTCATAGCTTATTATTCTGAAGTTAAAATTGTTTGTGCTTACAAGGAAGCTGCATGATTGTTTCTATCACATGTATATTTGTTTGCTTCCCTCGACTCTTATGCTTGCTAATTAACCTTGCTAGCCAAAGACCTGTACTGAGAGGGAATACCTCTCATGCATCCAAACCTTAACCCAAACCTATGCCATTTGTGTCCACCATAACTACCTACTACATGGTATTTCCTGCCATTCCAAGTAAATACTTCGTGTGCTACTGCTGGCGTGAAGTTGACGTGGGAGTTAGAAATCTTTGTGGAGTAACTTTTCTTCAGTTCCCCGGCAACGGCGCCAAAAATTTAGCTTGACACGCGTACAGCACGCGACCGTTGGGAACCCCAAGTGGAAGGTGTGATGCGTACAGCAGTAAGTTTCCCTCAGTAAGAAACCAAGGTTTATCGAACCAGTAGGAGCCAAGAAGCAGGTTGAAGGTTGATGGCGGCGGAGTGTAGTGCGGCGCAACACCAGGGATTTCAGCGCCAACGTGGAACCTGCACAACACAACCAAAGTACTTTGCCCCAACGTGACAGTGAGGTTGTCAATCTCACCGGCTTGCTGTAACAGAGGATTAGATGTATAGTGTGGATGATGATTGTTTGCAGAAAACAGTAGAACGAGTATTGCAGTTGATTGTATTAGATGTTAAGAATGGACCGGGGTCCACAGTTCACTAGAGGCGTCTCTCACATAAGAATAAGCATGTTGGGTGAACAAATTACAGTTGGGCAATTGACAAATAAAGAGGGCATGACAATGCACATACATGATATGATGAATATTGTGAGATTCAATTGGGCATTACGACAAAGTACATAGACCGCTATCCAGCATGCATCTATGCCTAAAAAGTCCACTTTCAGGTTATCATCCGAACCCCTTCCGGTATTAAGTTGCAAGCAACAGACAATTGCATTAAGTATGGTGCGTAATGTAATCAATAACTATGTCCTCGGATATAGCATCAATGTTTTATCCCTAATGGCAACAGCACATCCACAACCTTAGAACTTTCTGTCACTGTCCCAGATTTAATGGAGGCATGAACCCACTATCGAGCATAAATACTCCCTCTTGGAGTTACTAGCAAAAACTTGGCCAGAGCCTCTACTAACAACGGAGAGCATGCAAGATCATAAACAACACATAGGTAATAGATTGATAATCAACATAACATAGTATTCTCTATCCATCGGATCCCAACAAACACAACATATAGCATTACAGATAGATGATCTTGATCATGTTAGGCAGCTCACAAGATCCGACAATGAAGCACAATGAGGAGAAGACGACCATCTAGCTACTGCTATGGACCCATAGTCCAGGGGTGAACTACTCACTCATCAATCCGGAGGCGACCATGGCGGTGTAGAGTCCTCCGGGAGATGAATCCCCTCTCCGGCAGGGTGCCGGAGGCGATCTCCTGAATCCCCCGAGATGGGATTGGCGGCGGCGGCGTCTCAGTAAGGTTTTCCGTATCGTGGCTCTCGGTACTGGGGGTTTCGCGACGGAGACTTTAAGTAGGCGGAAGGGCAGAGTCGGAGGAGTCACGGGGGCCCCACACGCTAGGGCCGCGTGGGCCCGCCCTGGGCCACGCCGCCCTAGTGTGGCGGCACCCCGTGGCCCCACTTCGTCTCCCCCTAGGTCTTCTGGAAGCTTCGTGTGAAAATAGGCCCCTGGGCGTTGATTTCGTCCAATTCCGAGAATATTTCCTTACTAGGATTTCTGAAACCAAAACAAAGCAGAAAACAAAGAATCGGCTCTTCGGCATCTCGTTAATAGGTTAGTGCCGGAAAATGCATAATAATGACATATAATGTGTATAAAACATGTGAGTATCATCATAAAAGTAGCATGGAACATAAGAAATTATAGATACGTTTGAGACGTATCAAGCATCCCCAAGCTTAGTTCCTACTCGTCCCGAGTAGGTAAACGATAACAAAGATAATTTCTTAGTGACAATGCTACCAACATAATCTTGATCAATACTATTGTAAGCACATGTAATGAATGCAGCGATTTGAAACAATGGTAAATGACATGAGTAAACAATTGAATCATAAAGCAAAGACTTTTCATGAATAGTACTTCAAGACAAGCATCAATAAGTCTTGCATAAGAGTTAACTCATAAAGCAATAATTCAAAGTAAAGGTATTGAAGCAACACAAAGGAAGATAAAGTTTCAGCGGTTGCTTTCAACTTGTAACATGTATATCTCATGGATATTGTCAATGTAAAGTAATATAACAAGTGCAATATGCAAGTATGTAGGAATCAATGCACAGTTCACACAAGTGTTTGCTTCTTGAGGTGGAGAGAAATAGGTGAACTGACTCAACATAAAAGTAAAAGAATGGCCCTTCGCAGAGGGAAGCATTGATTGCTATATTTGTGCTAGAGCTTTGGTTTTGAAAACAAGAAACAATTTTGTCAACGGTAGTAATAAAGCATATGAGTTATGTAAATTATATCTTACAAGTTGCAAGCCTCATGCATAGTATACTAATAGTGCCCGCACCTTGTCCTAATTAGCTTGGATTACCGGGATTATCATTGCAATACACATGTTTTAACCAAGTGTCACAAAGGGGTACCTCTATGCCGCATGTACAAAGGTCTAAGGAGAAAGCTCGCATTGGATTTCTAGCTTTTGGTTATTCTCAACTTAGACATCCATACCGGGACAACATACACAACAGATAATGGACTCCTCTTTTATGCATAAGCATGTAGCAACAATTAGTGTTCTCATATGAGATTGAGGATATATGTCCAAAACTGAAACTTCCACCATGGATCATGGCTTTAGTTAGCGGCCCAATGTTCTTCTCTAACAATATGCATGCTCTAACCATTAAATGAGTGGTAAATCGCCCTTACTTCAGACAAGATGAACATGCATAGCAACTCACATGATATTCAACAAAGAAATAGTTGATGGCGTCCCCAGGAACATGGTTATCGCACAACAAGCAACTTAATAACAGATAAAGTGCATAAGTACATATTCAATACCACAATAGTTTTTAAGCTATTTGTCCCATGAGCTATATATTGCAAAGATAAAGAATGGAAATTTTAAAGGTAGCACTCAAGCAATTTACTTTGGAATGGCGGAGAAATACCAAAACTTTTGCTCCTTACCCACATAAGCTTTTTCTCTAAACTTTATAGATGAAAAGGTTGAACCCAAGGTTCCCATAGCTTTTTCAAGCTCACCAATCCTATTGATTTGATCATCATAGACAACACAAGTTCCTAGGACACTAATTCTTTCATCAATTCCTCCTAAGGATTTATCAAGTTCATCAGTTTTATCAAGTAACATCTCCAATTTAGTTTCTACACTCGGAAAATTTTTCTCTATGGTTTCCAATTTTTTCATAACATCCTCAAGAGAGATTTCAATTTTAGTTTCATTAACAGGTGGTGTTCCAAATAAACTCTCAATAATGCAACTAGCTTCTAAAGCGGGAGCGCCTAGGAAGTTACCTCCCGCGAGACAATCAAGAACATATCTATTCCAGCTAGAGATACCAACATAAAAATTCCTAAGTAGGATAGTGGTGGAGTGTTTCTTAGTGCACCTATTATGGGCATCACTGATTCTATACCAAGCATCTTTTAAACATTCTCCCCCTTGTTGCTTAAATGAACGAACTTCAACTTCAGGATTACTCATTTCAGCAGTAGTAACTAAAGCAAACTAGATAAAGTAAATGCAAGTAACTAATTTTTTTTTTCTGTTTTTGATATAGCAAACAAGATAGCAAATAAAGTAAAACTAGCAACTAATTTTTTTTTGTATTTTGATTTAGTGCAGCAAACAAAGTAGTAAATAAAACTAAGCAAGACAAAAACAAAGTAAAGAGATTGAGAAGTGGAGACTCCCCTTGCAGCGTGTCTTGATCTCCCCGGCAACGGCGCCAGAAAAAGAGCTTGATGGCGTGTAACTCACACGTTCGTTGGGAACCCCAAGAGGAAGGTATGATGCGCACAGCAGCAAGTTTTCCCTCAGAAAGAAACCAAGGTTTATTGAACCAGGAGGAGCCAAGAAGCACGTTGAAGGTTGATGGCGGCGGGATGTAGTGCGGTGCAACACCAGAGATTCTAGCGCCAACGTGGAACCTGCACAACACAACCAAAGTACTTTGCCCCAACGAAACAGTGAGGTTGTCAATCTCACCGGCTTGCTGTAACAAAGGATTAACCGTATTATGTGGAAGATGATTGTTTGCAGAAAACAGTAGAACATGTATTGCAGTAGATTGTATTTCAGTAAAGAGAATTGGACCGGGGTCCACAGTTCACTAGAGGTGTCTCTCCCATAAGATAAAAGCATGTTGGGTGAACAAATTACAGTTGGGCAATTGACAAATAAAGAGGGCATGACCATGCACATACATATCATGATGAGTATAGTGAGATTTAATTGGGCATTACGACAAAGTACATAGACCGCCATCCAACTGCATCTATGCCTAAAAAGTCCACCTTCAGGTTATCATCCGAACCCCCTCCAGTATTAAGTTGCAAAGCAACAGACAATTGCATTAAGTATGATGCGTAATGTAATCAACAACTACATCCTTAGACATAGCATCAATGTTTTATCCCTAGTGGCAACAGCACAACACAACCTTAGAACTTTCTCACATCGTCCTGTGTCAATGCAGGCATGAACCCACTATCGAGCATAAATACTCCCTCTTGGAGTTACAAGCATCTACTTGGCCAGAGCATCTACTAGTAACGGAGAGCATGCAAGATCATAAACAACACATAGACATAACTTTGATAATCAACATAACAAGTATTCTCTATTCATCGGATCCCAACAAACGCAACATATAGAATTACAGATAGATGATCTTGATCATGTTAGGCAGCTCACAAGATCCGACAATGATAGCACAATGGGGAGAAGACAACCATCTAGCTACTGCTATGGACCCATAGGCCAGGGGTAGACTACTCACACATCACTCCGGAGGCGACCATGGCGGCGTAGAGTCCTCCGGGAGATGATTCCCCTCTCCGGCAGGGTGCCGGAGGCGATCTCCTGGATCCCCCGAGATGGGATCGGCGGCGGCGGCGTCTCAGTAAGGTTTTCCGTATCGTGGCTCTCTGCATCGGGGTTTCGCGACGGAGGCTTTAAGTAGGCGGAAGGGCAGGTCAGGGGGCCACACGAGGGCCCCACACCACAGGTCGGCGCGGCCAAGGGCCAGGCCGCGCCGCCCTAGTGTTTGGCCATCTCGTGGCCCCACTTCGTCTCCTCTTCGGTCTTCTGGAAGCTTCGTGGCAAAATAGGACCCTGGGCGTTGATTTCGTCCAATTCCGAGAATATTTCGTTACTAGGATTTCTGAAACCAAAAACAGCAGAAAACAGAATCGGCACTTCGGCATCTTGTTAATAGGTTAGTTCCAGAAAATGCACGAATATGACATAAAGTGTGCATAAAACATGTAGATAACATCAATAATGTGGCATGGAACATAAGAAATTATCGATACATCGGAGACGTATCACTCCACTCAAATGCACCTGGATGCTTTGCATAGCTGTTGCCCTAGTTCCTCCTGTGAGCTTCACTGTCTCGAGATAATCAACTAGCCAGTCCTCTGGATCCTGAAGGCCGTCGAATTTCTTGAAGTTATCAGGTAACTTGAATCCTGAAGGGACTCGAGTTTTTCGGACTCTCCTCGTGAAGCACGGCAAGCCACACATGTCCTCGTCGTTAAGTTCTGGGGATTGCCGATGTTCCCTTCTGCCTTGCCGCGCTCTGTCGACCCTTGCTTGTGCTGCCGTGTCTCTTGCTCCACTTGGTCCTTCAGGGGCTGCCGCTGTTGCTGCTGCAGGTCGTGGACTATTTTGCCTTGCCGCTCCTTCGGGAGGCGTGGATACAAACGCTGTCCCCATAGCTCCAACTCCTGCTATCGCCATATTGTATAGTGTTTCCCTTGGATCTCCTGGAGGTGGTTTAGATGCGAGGATAAAAGCATGTGTCGCCATATACCCAGCCTCTGGTGTCTTAGGGATGATGTTTCCTCTTGTATCTATCGACATAAAGGACATGTCGAGGTTTTGGACCAAGTGCTCTCTTTCTGCTTCGGGTACGTGTTGTAACCTTGATCTTGCTCTGTTCCGAGCCTCCCTGTGGCTATCGCCCGAAGTTCTAGATTGTCGACTCAAATCTGCCCTTCTCCTGCTGGATGCAGAAGCTGCCTCCTTTCTTCTGTTTAACTCAGCTGTCTGTTTTTCCAATTCTCTTGCAGCTCGTGCGAGTCTATATTGATACGCTTGTAATTGCTCTGGCGTGGCTGTGGTAGCCATTGGTTCTGAGCCATCTATAGCTCTTGCGGCTCTATCCCATGCTGCTTGCGAGAGTTGAACTCTGTGTCGCGGCTGTGGCCCGACGTATTTATTGCCCAAGCCTCGTCGTAGATCGGAGGGATCGACGTATGGATTTCCCAGATCGTCGAAAGCCTCAGATGTTTGCTCTTGATCATTGCTTGGCTCTCCAATGGCATAAATCTGGTGATATTTTGTATTTAGATCTATGTTAGGTTTGGTGACACCATCGTTGAGATTGGTGAAGACCTTGCCCACTGTAGTAGATTTGTCGATGAAGTCGTAACTATCGACACTGCTTGAGCCATCGCTTATATATGAGTCCGCAGATGACTCAATCGACATGTCGCTGAAGATTTTGGCGAGTTTCTCTCTTGCCCTGGTGCTGACGTAGCGTGTCGACGAAGTTTCTTCTTCTCCTGATTCGGTTGACGATGTATAGCTTGAAAAATCGGAATCGACCGCCGATGATCCCGACGAAATCGGAATTTCGACACGATACGATCCTTCCTTCTCGACGCGAAAGCGAAACCTTCCGAACGTCATCTCCATAGGCTCCGCCAAATACGCATATGCATCCAAACGGGAGGGTGGGTGAGGAACAAAATCGACAGGACCAGCAGCGATCTGTTTACCTCGATCCATTGCGTTGCTTGCAGTTGATGATGTCGAAGATCTTGAACGTGCCATCGAGATCAGATCCTTACGCCTCTAGTTCCCACAGACGGCGCCAATTGACAAGGTATTAACTTGTCAATGCCTATGGATTGTAGGCTAGGGTTTAGTTAGAAGTAGAGGGTAAGTAGATCTCGAAGGTTTCAGCCGAAAAGTACTCGACGATTGCGAAAACTAGGGTTTGTAGACAATGATTCGATCCTTTCCTCGTCCCTCGACTCCCCCTTATATAGGAGGCGGAGCCGAGGGATTCGTGTTGTACAAATTACATAGTCCGGGACGGTTTCTAACTCATCCCACAAGATTACAAATAACACTTCTGATTACAACTCTAGCTTTCCTTAATAATATCTTGGGCTTCCGAATCTTCTTATTCTTCGAGTAGTGGGCCTTCAGCAAACCCCGGGTACTATCTTCAGTAGGCCCATTGGGGATGCCTATGTCAGTTAGAGTACCCGCTACCAGTCGTTGACAACATCAAACACCTCTCAAAATGTTACTTTCATTCTCTTTATATGATTTCAAAACTGAAAAAGCTCTAGCACATGATTTAATCCCTGCTTCCCTCTGCGAAGGGCCTGTCTTTTACTCTATGTTGAGTCAGTAAACCTATTTCCCTCCATCTTAAGCAAGCATTTGAGTTGTTGTGATCAAACCATTATATTGTGATTTGCTTCATCATGCCTTTTATTCTTCCTTGTTTAGTACAAGTTTTATCTGAATGAATATAGCTTTGCAAGTTATCAATGATCATGAGGACGTTATTATGATTGAGTATGCAAGTTGTGCCATATAAACTTTAACATAAGAGCGTTGCTCGATAGATAAGTATAACCTGTTAACTGTTCTTTGACCAAGAACGAAGTTTGCCATCACCAACTATGATTTCTTATGCACCTTTATTTTTGATTACCTTATACTTGTTTCAAGTTGAATTATATGAGGAAGTTGTTTACTAAAATGTCTTGTGTGAATGAATATGAAGCTTCTTGTCCGTATTTTATTTATCGACTCTTCACTCCATAAACATGTGGTCCTGTTTACCGAGTTCAGTTTCACTTGGGGACAAGCGAAGTCTAAGCTTGGGGGGAGTTGATACGTCCAATTTGCATCACTATTTTATATCATAATTTGCTGTTATTCATTGATATATTTCATATTTGGAGATGATACTTATGTTATTTCATCTATTTTGCATGATTCATGATTATTGGAGGATCGCGCACCGGAGTCAGGATTCTGCTGGAAAAAGCGCCGTCAGAATGCAATATTTCGGAAGATCAACAGTTGACGGAAATTATATGAAAAATCCTATTTTTCCAGAAGACGAAGGGAGCCAGAAGGGGGAGCCGAGGGGACCCGAGGTGGGCCCACCTCATAGGCCGGCGCGGCCCAAGGCCTGGCTGCGCCGCCCTGTGAGGAGGGGGCCCACAGCCCCCTCTCGCCTCCTTTTCTTCGTGAACGTCTTCGTCCCGAAAACCGAAGCTCCAGGGGATAGGTCGCGAAGAGACACAGCCGCCTCTGCGAGGCGGAGAACACCAGAGAGAAAAGAGCTCTCCGGCAGGCTGAGATCCGCCGGGGAAATTCCCTCCCGGAGGGGGAAATCGACGCCATCGTCACCGCCATCGAGTTGGACATCATCTCCATCGCCATCATCATCATCTTCATCATCATCACCGCCGTCTCCACCGCTGCACATCGTCACCGCTGTAGCAATTTGGGTTTGATCTTGATTGTTTGATAGGGGAAACTCTCCCGGTGTTGATTTCTACTTGTTATTGATGCTATTGAGTGAAACCGTTGAACCAAGGTTTATGTTCAGATTGTTATTCATCATCATATCACCTCTGATCATGTTCCATATGATGTCTCATGAGTAGTTCGTTTAGTTCTTGAGGACATGGGTGAAGTCTAAATGTTAGTAGTGAAGTATGGTTGAGTAATATTCAATGTTATGATATTTAAGTTGTGGTGTTATTCTTCTAGTGGTGTCGTGTGAACGTCGACTACATGACACTTCACCTTTATGGGCCTAGGGGAATGCATCTTGTACTCATTTGCCAATTGCGGGGTTGCCGGAGTGACAGAAACCTGAGCCCCCGTTGGTATATCGATGCAGGAGGGATAGCAGGATCTCAGAGTTTAAGGCTGTGGTTAGATTTATCTTAATTACTTTCTTGTAGTTGCGGATGCTTGCAAGGGGTATAATCACAAGTATGTATTAGTCCTAGGAAGGGCGGTACATTAGCATAGGTTCACCCACACAACACTTATCAAAACAATGAAGATTAATTAGCCGTATGTAGCGAAAGCACTAGACTAAAATCCCGTGTGTCCTCAGGAACGTTTGGTTATTATAAGTAAACAAACCGGCTTGTCCTTTGTGCTAAAAAGGATTGGGCCACTTGCTGCAATTGTTACTCTCGCACTTTACTTACTCGTACTTTATTCATCTGTTACATCAAAACCCCCTGAATACTTGTCTGTGAGCATTTACAGTGAATCCTTCATCGAAACTGCTTGTCAACACCTTCTGCTCCTCGTTGGGATCGACATTCTTACTTATCGAAGATACTACGATACACCCCCTATACTTGTGGGTCATCACCGGAATCCCTGGTGTTGCGCCGCACTACACTCCTCCACCAACAACCTTCACGTGGCCTTCATCTCCTACTGGTTCGATAAACCTTGGTTTCTTACTGAGGAAAAACTTGCTGCTGTACACATCATACCTTCCTCTTGGGGTTCCCAACGGACGAGTGCTTTACCGTCACAAGGAAGCTACTTTCTGGTGCCGTTGCAATCCAACTCCCACGTTAGCAGCTCTTTTTCTGGCGCCGTTGCCGGGGAGATCAAGACACGCTGCAAGGGGAGTCTCCCACATCCAATCTCTTTACTTTGTTATTGACTTGCTTTACTTTATTTTATTTTCTGCTTTGTTTGTTTTTCTTTATATCAAAAATACAAAAAAAATTAGTTACTTGCTTTACTTTATTTACTGTCTTGTTTGCGTTCTCTATATAAAAAATACAAAAAAATTAGTTACTTGTTTTACTTTACTTAATTTAGTTTGCTTTACTTACTTTTATTATTGTTAAAATGAGTAATCCTGAAGTTGAAGTTCGTTCGTTTAAGCAACAAGGGGGAGAGAGTTTTAAAGATGCTTGGTATAGAATTAGTGATGCTCATCATAGATGCACTAAGAAACACTCCACTATTATCCTCCTCAGGAACTTCTATGTTGGTATCTCTAGCTAGAATAGTTATGTTCTTGATACTCTTGCGGGAGGTAATTTCCTAGGCACTCCTGCTTTAGAAGCTAGTTGCATTATCGAGAGTCTAGTTGGAATACCACATGTTAATGAAGCTAAAATTGAAATTTCTCTTGAAGATGTCATGAAAAAGTTGGAGGTCATAGAAAAAAATCTTCCAAGTGTTGAGACTAAATTGGGAATATTACTTGATAACACTGATAAACTTGATAAATCTCTGGGAAGAATTAATGAAAGAATTGCTGTTTTAGAAACTTGTGCTATCCATGATAATCAAACCCATAGGATTGGTGAACTTGAAGAAGCTATGGGAACCTTGAGTTCAACTTTTTCTTCTCTTAAGTTTAAGGAGAAAGCTTATGTGGGTAAGGAGCAAAAGTTCATGTATGTCTCTAAGGTGCCTAAGCCAAAAAAAAAACTATTATAAGCCTAAAATTGATAAAGCCCTTAGTACCACTATGGGAAATTTAGATAATGGAGCATCTAAGATACCTATTGTAACAAGTTGTAAAAATTATGATGTTGATGCTTCATCTCTTAATAATACTTGAGTTACACTTTCTGCACCTAGCTGAAAGGCGTTAAAGAAAAGCGCTTATGGGAGACAACCCATTATTTTACTACAGCAATTTTTGTTTTATATTTGAGTCTTTGAAGTTGTTACTACTGTAGCAACCTCTCCTTATCTTTATTTTATTGCATTGTTGTGCCAAGTAAAGTCTTTGATAGTAAGGTTGATACTAGATTTGGATTTCTGCGCAGAAACAGATTTCTTGCTGTAACGAATTTGAGTAGATCTCTCTGTAGGTAACTCAGAAAAATCTGCCAATTTTCATGAGTAGTCCTCAGATACGTACGCAACTTTCATTAAACTTGAGCTTCTTCATCTGAGCATGTTAAGTGCCTCGAAAAAATTCATCTTTACGGACTGTTCTGTTTTGACAGATTCTGCCTTTTATTTCACATTGCCTCTTTTGCTATGTTGAATGGATTTCTTTGTTCCATTAACTTTCAGTAGCTTTGGGCAATGTCCAGAAGTGTTAAGAATGATGATGTTACCTCTGAACATGTGAATTTTTGATTATGCACTAACCCTCTAATGAGTTTGTTTTGAGTTTCGTGTGGAGGAAGTTTTCAAGGGTCAAGAGAGGAGGATGATACAATATGATCAAGAAGAGTGAAAAGTCTAAGCTTGGGGATGCCCCCGTGGTTCATCCCTGCATATTTCAAGAAGACTCAAGCATCTAAGCTTGGGGATACCCAAGGCATCCCCTTCTTCATCGACAACTTATCAGGTCACCTCTAGTGAAACTATATTTTTATTCCGTCACATCTTATGTGCTTTACTTGGAGCGTATGTATGTTTTTATTTTTGTTTATGTTTGAATAAAATCGGATCCTAGCATTCCTTGTGTGGGAGAGAGACACGCTCCGCTGTTTCATATGAACACTGGTGTTCTTAGCTTTACTTTTAATGTTCATGGCGAAGGCTGAAACTGCTTCGTTCATTGCTATTTGGTTGGAAACAGAAAATGCTTCATGTGGTAATTGGTATATTGTCTTGAATAATTTGATACTTGGCAATTGTTTTGCTCAAATAGATCATGTTTAAGCTCTTGTATCATGTAGACTGCACCTATTAGTGGAGAACTACTGTAGAGCTTGTTAAAATTTGGTTTGCATGATTGGCCTCTCTAAAAGTCTAGATATTTTCTGGTAAAGTGTTTGAACAACAAGGAAGACAGTGTAGAGTCTTATAATGCTTGCAATATGTTCTTATGTAAATTTTGCTGTACCGGTTCATACTTGTGTTTGCTTCAAACAACCTTGCTAGCCAAAGCCTTGTACTGAAAGGGAATACTTCTCGTGCATCCAAAACCTTGAGCCAAAACCTATGCCATTTGTGTCCACCATACCTACCTACTACGTGGTATTTCTCTGCCATTCCAAAGTAATTTGCTTGAGTGATACCTTTAAAATTTCATTCCTTGTCTTTGCAATATATAGCTCATGGGAAAATAGCCTTAAAAACTATTGTGGTAAAGAATATGTCTTATGTGTCTTATTTCTTATAAGTTGCTTGTTGAGCGGTAACCATGTTTCTGGGGACGCTATCAACTATTACACCTTTGTTGAAGATCATGTGAGTTGCTATGCATGTTCGTCTTGTCTGAAGTAAGGGAGATTTATCATGATCAAATGGTTTGAGTATGCATATTGTTAGAGAAGAACTTTGGGCCGCCAACCAAAGCCATGTATCATGGTGGAAGTTTCAGTTTGGACATTAAACCTCAATCTCTTATGAGAATATTATCTGTTGTTGAATGCTTATGCATTAAAGAGGAGTCCATTATATGTTTTCTATGTTGTCCCGGTATGGATGTCCTAAGTTGAGATCTATCAAAAACAAGAAATCAAATGCGATCTATCTCCTTGGACCTTTGTACAGGCGACATAGAGGTACCCCTTTGTGAGACTTAGTTGAAACATATGTAATGCAATGAGAATCCAAGCTAATTAGGACAAGGTGCGAACACTATTGGTATGCTATGCATGAGGCTTGCAACTTATAGGATGTCTTATGCATAACACATATGAATTATTACTACCGTTGAAAAAATTGTTTCTATGTTTTCAAAATAAAAGCTCTAGCACAAAAATAGCAATCCATGCTTCCCTCTGCGAAGGGCTCTTTCTTTTACTTTATGTTGAGTCAGTTTACCTACTTCTTTCTATCTTATAAGCAAACACTTGTGTCAACCATGTGCATTGATTCCTACATACTTGCTTATTTGCATTCATCATATTACTTTGTGTTGACAATCATCCATGATATATATATCCATGAGATATACATCCATGAGATATACATGTTGAAGTTGAAAGCAACTGCTGAAACTTATACCTTCCTTTGTGTTGCTTCAAAACTTTCTACTAAGAATTTATTGCTTTATGAGTTAACTACTATGCAAGTCTTATTGATGCTTATCTTGAAAGTACTATTCATGAAAAGTATTTGCTATATGATTCAGTTGTTTAGTCATTGTCTTTACCATTGCTTCGAATCACTTCATTCATCTCATATGCTTTACAATAGTATTGATCAAGATTATGATTGCAGCATGTCACTTCAGAAATTATCCTTGTTATCGTTTACCTACTCGAGGGCGAGTATGAACTAAGCTTGGGGATGCTTGATACGTCTCAAACGTATCTATAATTTCTTATGTTCCATGCTTGTTTTATGACAATACTCACATGGGGAGGAGTCCACTTGGGACTCCTCCTCCCTTAGGCTGGCCGGCCAAGGTGGGTGGAGTCCCAGGACTCCACCTTCCATGCTGATTTCTTCCGGATTCTTCTAGAACCTTCTAGAACCTTCCAAAAAAATACCGGATCATTTTCAAACCTAGAAAATGACTTCCTATATATGAATCTTATTCTCCGGACCATTCCGGACCTCCTCGTGATGTCCTGGATCCCATCCGAGACTCCGAACAAAACTTCAAACTCCATTCCATATTCCATATCTACTTAAACGATATCAAACCTTAAGTGTGTCACCCTACGGTTCGCGAACTATGTAGACATGGTTGAGACCTCTCTCCGACCAATAACCAATAGCGGGATCTGGAGATCCATAATGGCTCCCACATATTCGACGATGACTTTAGTGATCGACTGAACCATTTACATACGATACCGATTCCCTTTGTCACGCGATATTTTACTTGTCCGAGGTTTGATCATCGGTATCTCTATACCTCGTTCAACCTCGTCCCATGACAAGTACTCTTTACTCGTACCGTGGTATGCGGTCTCTTATGAACCATTCATATGATTGCAAGCTAATTAGACGACATTCCACCGAGAGGGCCCAGAGTATATCTATCCGTCATCGGGATGGACAAATCTCACTGTTGATCCATATGCCTCAACTCATACTTTCCAGATACTTAATCCCACCTTTATAACCACCCATTTACACAGTGGCGTTTGATGTAATCAAAGTACCCTTCCGGTATAAGTGATTTACATGATCTCATGATCGAAGGACTAGGTAACTATGTATCGAAAGGTTATAGCAAATAACATAATGACGTGATCTTATGCTACGCTTAATTGGGTGTTTCCATTATATCATTCACATAATGACATAACCTTGTTATTAATAACATCCAATGTTCATGATCATGAAACGATGATCATCTATTAATCAACAAGCTAGTTATACAAGAGGCTTACTAGGGACTCCTTGTTGTTCACATAACACACATGTATCAATGTTTCGGTTAATACAATTATAGCATGGTATGTAAACATTATCATAAACTCAAAGATATATTATAATAACCATTTTGTTATTGCCTCTTGGGCATATCTCCAACAGTCTCCCACTTCACTAGAGTCAATAATCTAGTTTACATTTGTAAAGATATAACACCTTGGCCTTCCGGTGCTTTATCATGTATTGCTCACGGGAGAGGTTTTAGTCAACGAATCTGACACGCTCAGAAACATATGTATTTTGCAATTCATTTGCGTCTCAACGCATCACTCATTTTCCAAATGAGTCGGCATTATTCTTATATATGTTCAGTCCTCTGGTGGAACCTTAATTCCACGGTCTGAAATATGTCACTAATATTGTCATACACAATATAGCTTCAAAGTTCTGACACTATCGGAACTACACCAAGTTCTCCAAGAACTCTTCGACTCAAACATCCTCAGTCATTGTCAAAACAATGACATACTATGCCTTTGTTTGTAGAATCCATCACAATATTTAGAACTCTTCTAAATCTAGCATTGTGCTACCTTTTAAACAACACTTAGCCTAATTTAGATTTTGAATTTCATTTTCATATGTGATCAAACAAATATCGGTGCAACGTCTTACAGCGATTTGTTTTGTCATTACCCCATATAAAAATATATATGTATCCTTGGTTCTTCTAAAGCACACATGGATATTCTTACTGTTTGTCCAATGATCATCACATAAATCATTCTGGTATATGCTCCTAACTTTTCAGAGCATAGGACATCTGATTTTGTACATATTATTCGTGATCTATAATCACTCATGTGTTTTTACTTATTGAGTGTCAGATACGCTCAAGTCTTGTTAAACCTTCACATGACAAGAACATTTTCTTAATATTTTTATATTGAACTACTTCAATATCCATTCTATGTACTTTGACTTAAACTTATTATGTGTTTCAATCTATCTTCATAGATTTTGACACTAAATTTGTTTCAGTCCATATCCTTTCATTAAAGTTAATTCTCAATGAAACCTTTTAATCAAGTATATAATTACATCATTTATAACCAACTATATGTCATCTACATAAAGTATTATAAATATGTCTCAGCGCTCCCACTTAATTTCTTGCAAATGCAAGCCTCTTCATCGTCTCTGATGAAATCAAAAACTCTTTGACTATTTCATCTGGTGAAGATTCCAACTCCGCGATACTCACTTCATCCAATTGAAGTTTGTGTACCGATCTAGTATTCCATGGACCAGCAAAACTCTTGGTTGTATCTTGTATACACCTTTAATACACACTTCTGTTAAGTAATGTATTTTGCCATCCTACTATCATATCTCATAAAAGAAATATGTAGCGATTACTAAAATAATCCACATAGACTATAAGCATCGCTACGTAAGATCTAATCTTATCGTAGTCAACTCTTTGAACTTTGTCGTAAACAACTTTTCAACAAGTCAAGCTTCTTCAAGGATATTCCATCCAAGTCCATCAATTTTATAGATCCATTTACTTTCAAAAAGTATTCATCTATCTTGGATTTCATGGCGTATAGCCATTTTAATGGAGTCAGGGCCCATCATAACTTTTTTGTATGTAGTTGATTTATCATTGTTCAAAAAACAATCCTTTGTCCACAAATCATTTATTTGATCACAAAGCAAATCATACCTACAAGGTTCAATAGGTATTTTGATCTCCATGGCTAAAACATTTTATAGTCATGGGAGCCATGATCGTCGTGGCTGCTTCCGAAACCAATTCCGATGCTGCGCTACTCTGATCATTATGCTCAGGTTCATAAACCTTATCAATTTCTATTGTCCTCCCACTCAAATACTTCACTAGAAACAATTTCTTGGAAATAAATAAGAAACATCGACAAACACTTTTGTCTTTGTATCCATAGTGAAAAGAATTCCCAATCAATACTTTGGGATAACCAACAAAGACTTTCATCCGATTTTGGTTGTAAACTTATTTACTTATGCTATGCATACCAAATTTTAAGAAAGGACTATCAGGGTTCATGCCCATGCCATAACTCATATGGTGTCATTTCAACGGATCATGATGATGCTCTATTCAGTGTAAAAGCGGTAGTCACTAAAGCATAATCCACAAAAATATAATGGCGTCATAATATTTTATCTCATCATTAATCCAACAAGGTTTGGATACATCTCTCAGATACTTCATCATCAATATGATACTCCAAGAAATGTGAGTTGTAGAACAATTTCATAACTCTCTTAGATGTTCGCTAAAACTAGTAATTCAAATATTTCCACTATGATCCAATCATAGATATTTGACTTTTCTATTACGATGATTTCCACTTCATGCTGAAATTTATTTGAATCCATTCAAATGTTTCAAAGTTTTTCCTTATCGAATATATCCACATATATATACTCAATTCATTGTTGGAAGTTTTCATGAAGTAGAAGAATCTCCCGCACACAACTATGCCCAGTGAACCACATATATCATCATGTATGTTTTCACTAAGTTAGTTGCCCGTTCAACTCTTGGCCTATGAACGGTATTTTAGTCATTCTCTTTAGAAAAGATTTGCAAGTGCCAAACGATTCAAAAATCAAATGACTCCAAAAATCCATTTGCATGGAGTTCCTTCATGCGTTCTTCTCTAAAATGACCTAAATGGCGGTTCCACAAATAAGTGGAATTCAAATCATTTGCCTTATGGCATTTTAGCGTCAGTGTTATGTATGTGTGTTTCACCATTAAGATTTATAATAACTTATCCATCGTACATGGAGTAATGTCATAATTTCAACAACTCATTGTTTTTATTTGACCAGAGCAAAATAACAATTTATTAAGTTCTTTATTATAAATTCTAAGGGCTAGATAGAATGCCAACGACGAACATAATAACACTTTATTTTTGTTCCAGACGTGCATTCCTATCATATTCCTTGTCAGTCACTTAGGCCATTGTATTCTTGTATTGCGTTATTTTGTATGACACTTCATACCAACCAATATGGTACTAATACCCAAGAATTTTATTGTATGACCTAACTAGGAATACAACCATAACATGTATATCATTTATATACACCTGAGCTAGACTTTCTAGTCTTTTCTTTCTTTCTGCCAATAATCTTTTGTAGTTTCTCTTTTAGCTTTCCTTATTATTCAGAAAAACACTTCAACATCAATAACTTCTAGGTTTGTTTGGTAAAATACCAATAACTTTGAGGTTCTTACTTTGAAGTTGATCATCATATGACAAGTGTTCCGGATTTCACTATTAGTAACCTTTTAATATGACGAACAACTTTCACTCATAATTTTATCCATCATATCATGACGACTTTTCGAGACCATGTCTATACATGCTAGGCTCGTAAAGTTTAACCTCAGTATTTGCATGTGCAAATCTGGCTTGCACCCATTGTATGCACACGTAGAATCTATAACACCCGATCATCACGTTATGCTTCGAAACTACGAGTCTTAGCAATGGTGCATACTAAGGACGATCACTTCATGGATATGCGAATATCGTTAGTGCCCCAATAGTTGGAGGATTGGGACGCCATGCGTCTTCAACCTTCGTACATTCCCATAAAACTTATGAGTTTATGTAGTCTCACCAAATTATATTCTATCATCTTGCAATAAGGTCTTATATATCACATATATTTCATACCTTGATTATTTCTGAAAACTAAATTTTCAGCTCCTTACTTTTCAAACAGATTTGAACTTCAAGTTTCACGGAGAGAAGATAACTTTAGGTACTAATTGAAACTACAACTCTTTGAATCAATAATGTGAGGTTTACTAAAAGTTTGCAATAGGACTTAATCATTTCTTGATTCTTTAACAATACGGTACCAGTCCGTAAAGTTTCTTGTCAGACTTAACAGTATTTCTATCTCAATTACAAGACTAGCGCATGGTAGAAAAAAACGGATGCCAATACTACAAAATTAATTCAAAATACTACTCAGACTATGTTCATGATAATTAGTTCATGTTTTAATCTAATTACTAATGAACTCCCACTTAATACAACATCCCTCATAGTTGTTAAGTGGTACACGATCCAAATCCACTACACCAAAACCGATCATCAAGTGAGATGATGTAGCTTCAATGGTGAACATCAACATGTTGATCATATCATCCATATGACTCGTGTTCAACCTTTCGGTTTCCGTTGTCCCGAGGCCATGTCTGTACATGCTAGGCTCGTCAAGCAAACCCAAGTATTCCGCGTGTGCAACATGGCTTACACCCGTTGTATGTGAACGTTGAGTCTATCACATCCGATCATCACGAGATGCTTCGAAACGACGAACTATATCAACGGTGCATACGAGGGGAGAACACTTTATTATCTTGATATTAATGTGAGGGATCATCTTATAATGCTACCGTCGCGATCTAAGCAAAATAAGATGCATAAAGGATTAACATCACATGCAATTCATATGTTATATGATATGGCCCTTTAGTCTTTGCGCCTTCGATCTTCATCTCCAAGGCACGGACATGATCTCCATCATCAACGGGCATGATCTCCATCATTGTCGGCGTAGCGTCAAGGTCCATGGCGCCGTCTTCATGGTTGTTCACCTCATGTAGCAACTATTACAACTACTTTAAAATACTACTCAACATGAAATTTAAAGACAACCATAAGGCTCCTGCCGGTTGCCACAATACAATAATGATCATCTCATACATATTCATCATCACATCATGGCCATATCACATCACCAAACCCTGCAAAAACAAGTTAGACGTCTCTAATTTGGTTTGCATATTTTACGTGGTTTAGGGTTTTCGAGTAAGATCCAATCTACCTACGAACATGAACCACAATGATGATACTAGTGTTGTCAATAGAAAGAGTAAATTGAATCTTCACTATGGTGGGAGAGACAGACACCCGCAAAGCCACTTATGCAATACAAGTTGCATGTCGAACGTGGAGCAAGTCTCATGAACGCGGTCATGTAAAGTTAGCCGAGCCGCTTCATCCCACCATGCCGCAAGATGCAAAGTACACGAACTAAAGACAACAAAGCATCAACGCCCACAAAACCATTGTGTTCTACTCGTGCAACCAATCTATGCATAGACACGGCTCTGATACCACTGTAGGGATTCGTAGCATAGAAAACAAAAAATTTCCTACCGCGAGAACGCAATCCAAGCCAAGATGCAATCTAGAAGACGGGAGCAACGAGTGGATGAACGAGACTAACCCTTGAAGATTTCCAAAGCCTACAAGAGGAGGCTCTCGTTGCTGCGGTAGACGATCACTTGCCGCTTTCAAAAGCGCGTAGAAGATCTTGACGGTGCCACAATCGGGCAGCACCTCCGTACTTGGTCACACATACGGTGTTGACGAAGACGTCCTTCTCCCCGTTCCAGCGGGCAGCGGAAGTAGTAGATCCTCCTCGGAATCCTGGTAGCACGACGGCGCAGTGGCGGTGGTGGTGGAGATCTCCGACAGAGCTTCACCTAAGCTATGGGGGAGAGAGAGGGAGGAGGGAACCGCTAGGGTTTCTGGGAGAGGGGGCTCTTGGGGGGTGCGGCCATGGTGGTCTTGGTGTGGCCGGCCAGCCCCTCCCCTCCCCTCTTTATATAGGTGGAAGCTCCAAGGATTAGGTCAAAAGTCTCCGAATAAGACCCAAACATAAACCTTCCATATGACCAGCCACCATGGGGGAGTGGGACTCCCCCTTTTCCTTTGGTGGGGTGGCCAGCCACCATGGGGAGGAGTCCACTTGGGACTCCTCCTCCCTTAGGCTGGCCGGCCAAGGTGGGTGGAGTCCCTCTGACTCCACCTTCCATGCTGATTTCTTCCGGATTCTTCTAGAACCTTCTAGAACCTTCCAAAAAAATACCGGATCATTTTCAAACCTAGAAAATGACTTCCTATATATGAATCTTATTCTCCGGACCATTCCGGACGTCCTCGTGATGTCCTGGATCCCATCCGAGACTCCGAACAAAACTTCAAACTCCATTCCATATTCCATATCTACTTAAACGACATCAAACCTTAAGTGTGTCACCCTACGGTTCGCGAACTATGTAGACATGGTTGAGACCTCTCTCCGACCAATAACCAATAGCGGGATCTGGAGATCCATAATGGCTCCCACATATTCAACGATGACTTTAGTGATCGACTGAACCATTTACATACGATACCGATTCCCTTTGTCACGCGATATTTTACTTGTCCGAGGTTTGATCATCGGTATCTCTATACCTCGTTCAACCTCGTCCCATGACAAGTACTCTTTACTCGTACCGTGGTATGCGGTCTCTTATGAACCATTCATATGATTGCAAGCTAATTAGACGACATTCCACCGAGAGGGCCCAGAGTATATCTATCCGTCATCGGGATGGACAAATCTCACTGTTGATCCATATGCCTCAACTCATACTTTCCAGATACTTAATCCCACCTTTATAACCACCCATTTACGCAGTGGCGTTTGATGTAATCAAAGTACCCTTCCAGTATAAGTGATTTACATGATCTCATGATCGAAGGACTAGGTAACTATGTATCGAAAGCTTATAGCAAATAACATAATGACGTGATCTTATGCTACGCTTAATTGGGTGTTTCCATTATATCATTCACATAATGACATAACCTTGTTATTAATAACATCCAATGTTCATGATCATGAAACGATGATCATCTATTAATCAACAAGCTAGTTATACAAGAGGCTTACTAGGGACTCCTTGTTGTTCACATAACACACATGTATCAATGTTTCGGTTAATACAATTATAGCATGGTATGTAAACATTATCATAAACTCAAAGATATATTATAATAACCATTTTGTTATTGCCTCTTGGGCATATCTCCAACAATCTCCCACTTCACTAGAGTCAATAATCTAGTTTACATTTGTAAAGATATAACACCTTGGCCTTCCGGTGCTTTATCATGTATTGCTCACGGGAGAGGTTTTAGTCAACGAATCTGACACGCTCAGAAACGTATGTATTTTGCAATTCATTTGCGTCTCAACGCATCACTCATTTTCCAAATGAGTCGGCATTATTCTTATATGTTCAGTCCTCTGGTGGAACCTTAATTCCGCGGTCTGAAGTATGTCACTAATATTGTCATACACAATATAGCTTCAAAGTTCTGACACTATCGGAACTACACCAAGTTCTCCAAGAACTCTTCGACTTAAACATCCTCAGTCATTGTCAAAACAATGACATACTATGCCTTCGTTTGTAGAATCCGTCACAATATTTAGAACTCTTCTAAATCTAGCATTGTGCTACCTTTTAAACAACACTTAGCATAATTTAGTAAAGCCAAGGACATATTTGTCCATATGCAACAGCGGAGCGTGTCTCTCTCCCACACAATGAATGCTAGGATCCAACTTTATTCAAACAAAACAAAAACAAAAACATACAGACGCTCCAAGCAAAGCACATAAGATGTGACGGAATAAAAATATAGTTTCACTAGAGGAACCTGATAATGTTGTCGATGAAGAAGGGTATGCCTTGGGCATCCCCAAGCTTAGATGCTTGAGTAGTCTTGAAATATGCAGGGATGAACCACGGGGGCATCCCCAAGCTTAGAGTTTTCACTCTCGATCATATTGTATCATCCTCCTCTCTTGATCCTTGAAAACTTCCTCCACACAAAACTCAAAACAACTCATTAGAGGGTTAGTGCATAATCAAAATTCACATTTTCAGAGGTGACATAATCATTCTTAACACTTCTGGACATTGCACAAATCTACTGAAAGTTAATGGAACAAAGAAATCCATCAAACATAGCAAAACAGGCAATGCAAAATAAAAGGCAGAATCTGTCAAAACAGAACAGTACGTAAAGACGAATTTTTTAGGTGCACCAGAATTGCTCAAATGAAAATGCTTAAATTGAATGAAAGTTGCGTACATATCTGAGGATCACGCACGTAAATTGGCATAATTTTCTGAGTTACCTACAGACGGGGCGAATCAATTTCGTGACAGTAAGAATTCTGTTTCTGCGCAGCAATCCAAATCTAGTATCAACTCTACTATCAAAGACTTTACTTGGCACAACAATGCAATAAAATAAAGATAAGGAGAGGTTGCTACAGTAGTAACAACTTCCAAGACTCAACAAAACAGTAATAAAATAAAAACATGGGTTATCTCCCAACAAGTGCTTTCTTTATAGCCATTAAGATGGGCTCAGTAATTTTAATGATGCTCACATAAGGATGAGAGTTGAAGCAAAGAGAGCATCAAAAAGCAAGTATGAAACAAATTTAAGCCTAACCCACTTCCTATTCATAGGAATCTTGTACACAAATAAATTCATGAAGATCAAAGTGACAAGCATTGGAAGATAAAACACGAGTAACTTCAAAATTTTCAGCATATAGAGAGGTGTTTTAGTACCATGAAAATTTCTACAACCATAGTTTCCTCTCTCATAATAATTTCCAATAGCATCATGAACAAACTCAACAATATAACTATCACATAAATCATTCTTATCATGAGTCTCATGCATAAAATAATTACTACTCCCAACATAAGCATAGTCATTCTTATTAATTGTAGTGGGAGCAAATTCAACAAAGTAGCTATCATTATTATTCTCATCACCATAATCATCAAATGTAGGAGGCATATTGTAATCATAATAAACTTTATCCTCCATAGTAGGTGGCACCAAAATACCACTATCATCATAAATGGGAGGCAAAGTATCATCAAAGTAAATTTTCTCCTCCATGCTCGGGGGACTAAAAATATCATGCTCATCAAAATCAGCTTCCCCAAGCTTAAATTCTTCCATAACATTAGAAATAATAGTGTTCAAAGAGTTCATGCTAATAACATTGCTACAACTATTTTGCAAACAAAGTTCCATGGGTTTTTTAATTTTCTCTTCAAACACCTCATGTCCTAATTCAATATAAATTTCATAAAGATCTCTAATTTTTTTGTTGTTTTCCATTAAGCCTAACTAGTGAAATAAAAACAAGAAAAAAAATGATGCAATTGCAGGATTGCTCATTTTAGCAATAGTAAATAAAGCGAACTAAATAAAGTAAATGCAAGTAACTATTTTTTTTGTGTTTTTAATATAGAGAACGCAAACAAGACAGTAAATAAAGTAAAGCAAGTAACTAACTTTTTTGTATTTTGATATAGAGAAAGTAAACAAAGCAGTAAATAAAATAAAGCAAGACAAAAACAAAGTAAAGAGATTGGAAGTGGAGACTCCCCTTGCAGCGTGTCTTGATCTCCCCGGCAACGGCGCCAGAAAAAGTGCTGCTGACGTGGGAGTTGACGTGGGATTGCAACGTCGCCAGAAAGTAGCTTCCTTGTGACGGTAAAGCACTCGTCCGTTGGGAACCCCAAGAGGAAGGTGTGATGCGTACAGCGGCAAGTTTTCCCTCAGTAAGAAACCAAGGTTTATCGAACCAGTAGGAGTCAAGAAGCACGTTGAAGGTTGATGACGGTGAAGTGTAGTGCGGCGCAACACCAGAGATTTCGGCGCCAACGTGGAACCTGCACAACACAACCAAATTACTTTGCCCCAACTTAACAGTGAGGTTGTCAATCTCACCGACTTGCTGTAACAAAGGATTAGATGTATAGTATGGATGATGATGTTTGCAGAAAACAGTAGAACGAGTATTGCAGTAGATTGTATTCGATGTAAAAGAATGGACCGGGGTCCACAGTTCACTAGTGGTGTCTCTCCCATAAGATAAATAGCATGTTGGGTGAACAAATTACAGTTGGGCAATTGACAAATAAAGAGGGCATGACCATGCACATACATGTTATGATGAGTAGTGTGAAATTCAATTGGGCATTACGACAAAGTACATAGACCGCTATCCAGCATGCATCTATGCCTAAAAAGTCCACCTTCAGGTTATCATCCGAACCCCCTCCAGTATTAAGTTGCAAACAACAGACAATTGCATTAAGTATGGTGCGTAATGTAATCAACAAATACATCCTTAGACATAGCATTGATGTTTTATCCCTAGTGGCAACAACACATCCACAACCTAAGAACTTTCTGTCACTGTCCCAGATTTAATGGAGGCATGAACCCACTATCTAGCATAAATACTCCCTCTTGGAGTTACAAGTAACGACTTGGCCAGAGCCTCTACTAATAACGGAGAGCATGCAAGATCATAAACAATACATAGATGATAGATTGATAATCAACATAGCATAGTATTCCATATTCATCAGATCCCAACAAACGCAACATGTAGCATTACAAATAGATGATCTTGATCATGTTAGGCAGCTCACAAGATCCAACAATGATAGCACAATTAGGAGAAGACGACCATCTAGCTACTGCTATGGACCCATAGTGTAACATCCCAAAAATTCAAAACAAAACCAATGAATTTCCTAGTTCCAAATTTTGGAACCAACAAAAACTTTTATTAAATTAAGTTTGATGCTTAGTGATCTTGCTTAATTCTTGTGCTATTGCCATGATTGCTTGTTATAGTAGTTTGAAATAATCTTAAACCCTAAACCTCACCCCTCTTTTCACCATCCTAGTTAAAATAAAATAAAAGAAAATTAAATAAGAAAAAGGCATATGTGCCTATGGCTATATTTATAAAACCTTAATCTTTTCTAATTTGCTTAGAGGTTTGGAAACCCTTCATACACCTTACCTAGTACTTATCAAACCTAATCCAAGTTGTTTCCAAAGAAAATAAAAAGAAACTAAAAATGCCATAGAGGCATATGAGAGTAAAATGCAAAGTTGTGAAATTGAGGATCTTGACCCTAGGACTTGTTGTGAATGGTTGGATCACTCCTCTATGCCATTTCAACACTCAACAACATCAATTGGGTCAAGCCAAGTCAAATTAAAACTCAAATGCACCATATGCATAGAGGCATATGTGACACATAGCCATAATATCCAATTCTTGCCCTATGACTTAAAACCTTGACCACTTGATGTGAAACCACCTCTCAACTCAATATAATACTAAATTGACCCTAACCCATGTCCAAGTAAAGCAAGATGAACAATTTACAAGTTTAATGAAATATGACACATCACCCCTTATGTGTTATGGCCATTTTTGCAAATCTTTGAGCAAGACCATTTGAATTGGTTTCAATGGTCTTAAAATGTTTCTAAACTAATAAGAATCACATTAGAGTCAAGAAAAGTCAAATCAAATAGAGAGAAATCAAATGGTGAGATAATTCCAATTTCACTCACATACACATAAGACCAATTTTGCAAATCTTCACCAAAGGCCACCATTGCTTGATCTATTGTTTGTAAAACTCTTATATATGATAAACAAACACAATTGCATCAAAGAAACAAGAATCAAACCAAAGCAAATATCAAAACTTACATACATGTGATAATGGTCATTTTGCCATTTTATAAAATGTTCCCTACTTTACCCCCTGGTTTTGACTTTTCTTCAAACTAAACTTGGTCAACCAAAGCCATGTCATCCAAGACCATGTCAAGGTGAGTAACTTTCATGTTGACCACCATGGATAGAGTTGACTAGGTTGACCAGTATGAATATGACAAATAGTGTATGTAAAGCAAAGTGAAGATCAACCTCAAATTTGAATCTTTGCAAATCCACTCCAAATTGAACACAACCACCACCATTCCAACTCTTTAATTATATGTTTGAGCTCCACCAAAAAGAAATCCAAAATTTGACAAAAAGTTTCATGCGGCCAATTCATCAAACACCTTGCAGGCAGCATTTCAACTTTGGCAAACACTCTAATATCCTCTGGATTTTTGCCTCCACCACTTTAACTTTGTGATCATCAACATCCTTGTACCTCCTCTGCATCATCCTATGCACTGCAGCCCTGCTAAAATTGGTGCAATGATCATGAACTTCATCATGCCGAGCCAAAGGACACCACCATGCCACTCATCTCTCTGGCTCTCCCCTCTCTCTTTCACCATGTCTCAGAGCTTCTCTGGATCACAAGGACACTGCCAGTACCAAGCCCGGGCTCACCCATGCACGGCATTGGCCAAACATTGCACGCCCAGTACCACGCCACGACGTGCCAGGCACGCGGTGAGCGTGCACTGAGCGCGCCAGAGCGCCACGCGACCCGTCGCCCTCGTCCTCCTCCTGCATCCCTACGCCGGCGTCGAGCACCACCTCCCTCGCCTCTACCCCGTAGACAAGCTCCTTAGCCCGCGCATGCACCATCATCGCCGTCCTCCTCCGCTTTTGGCCGCGCACGCCGTGACAGAGACCGCATGCGCCCGAGCCATTCCATCACGCCCTGGACGAGCTAGCTGCACCTAGAGCATCGCCGTGATGCCGCCTACACGTAGCCGTCCTCGCCTCGCCCTTTCGCACGCCGGAGCGGCCACGCCATGAGCGACCCCTCTCAGCACCCGCGGCACCACCTCTCCCGCTATAAATAGAAGAGCTCCGGGCACCATTTCTTCACAACATCTCCTCCCCTCTCACCACTGGTTCTCCTCGCATCAATAGCTAGTCCGATTAGCACCTCCACCGCCGGAATTTCAAGATCGGAGCCGCCGGAGGCCGCAGCTCACTGTCGCCGATTTACGCCGCCCCAGGCCTCGCCACCGCTACCAGACGTTTCCTCGCCGTCGACAACGCCGCCTCGCACCCACCAGAACCCCGCGGGAACCTCCGTCACGCCGCCGACCCCCTACCTCGCCGGCGCAGCAAGTCCTCTCCTCCGTCGACGACGACGAAGCCCCACCGTCGGATCCCCTTCTAATCGCACGGTTCCAGTTGAAAGGTACCGCTTCGGCGTTTAACACTCACTGACCGCTGGGTCCCACTGTCAGCTGGCCCGTGGCGCTAGTTGGGCTGGCCTGCTTCTCTCTCTCCCTCTGCGGCCCATTTACCTTCCCGCCTAAGCCCAAGATTTGAATTCGTTTTAAATCATTTCATTGAATTAGCTCACAGATGCTTTAATCAAATTCAAATAACTTCAAATCTACTCAACAAAATTTGACCAACCTTATATTGTTGGAAAGCCCATGAAATTCTTGATCCAACCCCACTGGATTCAACCTCATATCTTGTGTAGATTTTGAATAGCAAAAATAACAAAACAGAGACTTTTCAGTATTCAAATAAATATAGAAAATCAACCAATTTGAATTTTGAAGTGAATCCAATTGCAATAATTCACATTTAACAAACCCTAAATTACTATGTAAAAATATGATATAGGTTCTGTACATGATCATGGGCTAGAAGCAAAATCTTGGCTATGTAGTCAATACTAGTCCTCTTAAACTATTTCAAATTTTAGGAATTTAAATCTATGAGGTGTAGCACCTCATTTAAATCATTTCTCCAGTGATATGAAGTAAGTTATTGACCTTTATTTACTTAGGCTCATACTTGCTCACTTGTAGATTTTAAATCAATATAGTTTTTAAATTGCAATGGTTATTTAAATCACATGAGATGATAAATCTCATTTAAATCATTTTTCTCAAATAATAAGTGTGAAGTGTTGACCTTGGTCAACATGAGATCATCCCTGGTTATTTGAGAAGATTAAATTTTAAAAAGATTCAATGAGAGGAAATTATTTCTCCAAACCAAAGAGAAACCCTAATTTCAATTTTCAATGAGAGGAAATTATTCTCTTAATATTAAATAAGGAAACCCTAGCTTAATTTGTGAATAAATGTTAAGTAGTGATGCTAGATCAATTGTGTGAGCCATTAAGGCTAATTAAGAATACTTAAGTGTTGTATGGTGATTGTATCCTCGTATTCGTTTATAGACGCTAGTACCGGAGACTATCAAGAGGAAGAGGTATTCTACCAAGAAGAAGAGCAAGAACACTTTGATCACCTCACCAATCAAGGCAAGATAATACTCTTGCAAAGTGCAAAGCTCACCATGAGCAAGGCATCCCCCATTTATTTTATGTTCATGATCCTATTTCCCAGTTTTACTTTACAAGCTTTACTTACTTTTGTTTTATCAAAGTATATCTTGATTTATGTTTCACTTGGTTAGTATTGGATTAGTACAAGAATATCAAGGTTAGCCTAGAAGCAAAGCAAATTACTTAGCACCCCTCATACTTAGATGCCAGTGCTAAACCCTAAAAGTGACTACTCTAGTTGGGAACTGTGAAATGAAATGACTTTGAAAACCTTGGAGTGATGAGTCATGCTATTGAAAGATTTTGAAGGTGAATATGACTTGTGAATGACTTGGTGAATTTTACAAAACTGATGGTTGGGTTCGGATGCGATACCATTCCAATTTTACAAGTACCCCCACAATACCTGAATCTGGGTAAGGCTTAGCTGGAAATTTATGTGTCTTAGTATGGGTTCCCTCTAAAACAAGCGTCATCGGGGTTATGCCGGAGGCTGCCTCTACATCAAAAGGAATGATGTGAAATGACGTGAAATGAGGTGAATGTTCGGCCCAAGCCCTGTGCAGTTCCCAGGCTGACTGTCTGTCTTCACTGGGAGGCCAAGCTCATGGGGAGAGGTGCCTATACTAGGATAGGTAAATGAAAGGTTAGGATTGGTAGTTCGCGTACTGCGTATGATAAATCAGGGCCAGTTACCCTTGACGAACTATTGCAATTGTTGTGGCACAAGTGTACAACCTCTGCAGAGTTTAACCTATTCGAATAGCCGCGTCCGCGGTCATGGACAGTTGGAAAGGCCATACTGTTCCGTCATCAGAAATTTTCTAAAAATATGAATGGTGAATTGTGACTTGAATTGAAAGGTGACTTTGATTTTGAATCACACCTGAGTTGTGGGAATGACACTAATGTTCCCACTTGAGTTTAGCAAATGAAGAAGTTTTGAATATTAAAAATGCTTATGAAATAAAACTGGCTTTCTGCAAATGAAACTAGAGCTTAGAACCCCCTTGCTATAGTTGATAGTATTTACCTTAGTATTAGTTTGCGAGTACTTTAAAGTACTCATGGATGTGTCCCTGGCTATTCAAATGGCCAGACTATGAAGACGAGTACCAGAACCCGGAAGAAGGACAGCAGGACGTCTACGACAACTAGGATCACTCCTGACGTCAACAGTTGCCTGTGGAATAGATGGACTACTACTACGCTATTTCGCTTCCGCTATGTGTTATGTAATTGATCAATAGAACTTCTATTATTGTAATAAGACTGGATCAGGTGATCCTTTATTTGTAAGATGATTATGGTATGTAATGAATGATGTGTTGTGATATCAATCTATTATGTCTCGCAAAAACAATACTCCTGGGATTGCGAGGAATGGCATAATAGGCATCTGGACTTAAAAATCCGGGTGTTGACAAGTTGGTATCAGAGCCATTGTTTGACCTTAGGAGACCCTAGTTAGAATGGACGTCTGCAAAACTTAGTTTCAAAACCAAAGAAGTGAATATTTGCGAAAAACTTATTCTCACTCTTATCCTGGAGATCTTTTTCAAAATGAGAAATTCATGCCCTCCTTTTTATTGCCATTTCTACATAAAATTTTGCACACTGGAATACTTCTCTAATTTACTCCTCTTTGTTCATAGATGGAATACAAATGGGAGTGCTATCAGCTTGGTCACGCAGGAGAACTGCGGTTCGAAAAGGATTTGAAGCAACTAGTTGAATATCTAGGACACCCGTATCCCGAGTTCTTCGGAATACCCCTCAACAACCACTCCGGAGAACCCCCTCGGTGGGAAGTTTCTACTGATCTACGAAGAAAGCTTGGAGCCCCGGTATGGGAAACCATCTGGTTTTCTGTAACGGGAAACACTTGGAAGGAAGGACTAGTCAGAGCTATGCAAGAAGCAATTTTCCGTCTGTGCGGACAAAATGAGAACAAGATCAAGAACACTCGCTTCATCTACTACCCAAGACATGACCCCATGGGAAGACCGATGACCATGCCCCCGCACGCGGAGATGAACCCCTATGTAGCCCACCAGGACTTCAGGATGTACAAAACCCGTAGAGATTTGGACAACGCCCTCGCCTCTCGCCAAGCACATCACCCGTGAAGACGAAGAATCCACCCCGAAGAGTAGCATCACCCCAGCACTTAAGTAGGTGTGAGTTGTATCAGGATCCCCTTGTATCGTAGAGCGAATGAATGGTTCTTCAAACCAACGGTGTGTTAGCTTTGTAATATGTGATGTGTGGTATGAATGAAAAAGTGTTGTTGGTTTTACCCCCGCAACACTACTCAAGTTTTCAATTTATGAACTTTTAAACTTTAACCAAACAAACCCTAGAAATTTCCCTCTTATCTTATCATCTACCTCAATGTTCAAATGGCCCCACCAACCCGCAACGCCACCCAGGATGCCATGATGCAACTGCTGCAGACGATGATGGCAGACCGGGAAGCCGAAAGAGCTGAACGCCAAGCAAATCTTGCCGCACTACAACAGATAGCTCAGAACAATCAAGGCCATGGGAACCACGATCACCTCGGATCGAAGCTGAAGAATTTTCAGAACACCAACCCACCGATGTTCAACAAGACCGAAGAGCCCCTTGATGCTGATGACTGGCTCCAGACGATGGAGAACAACCTCGAAGTTGCGGGAGTAGAAGCCGCAGAAAAAGTACTGTTCGCCACCCACTACCTGTCAGGACCTGCCAGAGCCTGGTGGACAAGTGCCCATGCAATGAATGCGGGACAGATGATGACCTGGGAAGACTTCAAGTTGAAGTTCAGCAAGTACCATGTGCCCCAAGGACTGATCAAGAAGATGAGAGACGAGTTCCGGGAACTCAAGCAAGGAAGGATGTCCGTGGTGGAATACCGCGACAGATTTCTCACTCTATCAAGGTACGCCCCAGATGAGACCGACACCAATGAGAAGAGAAAGGAGAGATTTCTGAACGGACTGCACGACGAGATGCAAACTATGTTGGTTAACATTTCGTTCGCTGACTTAGAAGCCCTAGTGGACTCAGCCATACAGATGGAAGGAAAGCTGCATCAAGCCAATGAGAACCGCAAGCGCAGAATGATGAACCAGAATGGACCCCACCATACCCAGAAGTACCGCAATAACTCCTCTGGAGGATTTACCTCAAGAAACAACAAGCCACCTGCTCAGAATTATCGCCCCAACTACCCCAACAACAACGGAGGACCCCCAAAGACCGGAGGCAACAACAACAACAGCCACAACAACAACCACCACCACAACAGCAACAACAACAATGGAACCAATAATAACACCAATACTGCCCCAAGAACTGGAAGCAATGCCACCCCCGTCACCCCGAAGGACAAGTCAACTGTGAACTGCTATGAATGTGGAGTTGTGGGTCACTACTCCAATGAGTGCCCGAAGAAGCTTGCCAAGATGGCCGCCAATACCACTGCACCTGCTCAGCAACAGCGCCGATTCGCAGGAAGAAGGAACCAGAACAACAACAACGGCCGTTTTTACCACATGACTGCCACTGAAGCTCAGGAAGCACCCCAGACCATGCCAAGTATGTCTTCATGTTAATCCAAAATACTCAATCTCTCTTAGGAACCTAACCTTTCTTAAAATCTCGGGACGAGATTTGTTTAAGGGGGAAGGGTTTGTAACATCCCAAAAATTCAAAACAAAACCAATGAATTTCCTAGTTCCAAATTTTGGAACCAACAAAAACTTTTATTAAATTAAGTTTGATGCTTAGTGATCTTGCTTAATTCTTGTGCTATTGCCATGATTGCTTGTTATAGTAGTTTGAAATAATCTTAAACCCTAAACCTCACCCCTCTTTTCACCATCCTAGTTAAAATAAAATAAAAGAAAATTAAATAAGAAAAAGGCATATGTGCCTATGGCTATATTTATAAAACCTTAATCTTTTCTACTTTGCTTAGAGGTTTGGAAACCCTTCATACACCTTACCTAGTACTTATCAAACCTAATCCAAGTTGTTTCCAAAGAAAATAAAAAGAAACTAAAAATGCCATAGAGGCATATGAGAGTAAAATGCAAAGTTGTGAAATTGAGGATCTTGACCCTAGGACTTGTTGTGAATGGTTGGATCACTCCTCTATGCCATTTCAACACTCAACAACATCAATTGGGTCAAGCCAAGTCAAATTAAAACTCAAATGCACCATATGCATAGAGGCATATGTGACACATAGCCATAATATCCAATTCTTGCCCTATGACTTAAAACCTTGACCACTTGATGTGAAACCACCTCTCAACTCAATATAATACTAAATTGACCCTAACCCATGTCCAAGTAAAGCAAGATGAACAATTTACAAGTTTAATGAAATATGACACATCACCCCTTATGTGGTATGGCCATTTTTGCAAATCTTTGAGCAAGACCATTTGAATTGGTTTCAATGGTCTTAAAATGTTTCTAAACTAATAAGAATCACATTAGAGTCAAGAAAAGTCAAATCAAATAGAGAGAAATCAAATGGTGAGATAATTCCAATTTCACTCACATACACATAAGACCAATTTTGCAAATCTTCACCAAAGGCCACCATTGCTTGATCTATTGTTTGTAAAACTCTTATATATGATAAACAAACACAATTGCATCAAAGAAACAAGAATCAAACCAAAGCAAATATCAAAACTTACATACATGTGATAATGGTCATTTTGCCATTTTATAAAATGTTCCCTACTTTACCCCCTGGTTTTGACTTTTCTTCAAACTAAACTTGGTCAACCAAAGCCATGTCATCCAAGACCATGTCAAGGTGAGTAACTTTCATGTTGACCACCATGGATAGAGTTGACTAGGTTGACCAGTATGAATATGACAAATAGTGTATGTAAAGCAAAGTGAAGATCAACCTCAAATTTGAATCTTTGCAAATCCACTCCAAATTGAACACAACCACCACCATTCCAACTCTTTAATTATATGTTTGAGCTCCACCAAAAAGAAATCCAAAATTTGACAAAAAGTTTCATGCGGCCAATTCATCAAACACCTTGCAGGCAGCATTTCAACTTTGGCAAACACTCTAATATCCTCTGGATTTTTGCCTCCACCACTTTAACTTTGTGATCATCAACATCCTTGTACCTCCTCTGCATCATCCTATGCACTGCAGCCCTGCTAAAATTGGTGCAATGATCATGAACTTCATCATGCCGAGCCAAAGGACACCACCATGCCACTCATCTCTCTGGCTCTCCCCTCTCTCTTTCACCATGTCTCAGAGCTTCTCTGGATCACAAGGACACTGCCAGTACCAAGCCCGGGCTCACCCATGCACGGCATTGGCCAAACATTGCACGCCCAGTACCACGCCACGACGTGCCAGGCACGCGGTGAGCGTGCACTGAGCGCGCCAGAGCGCCACGCGACCCGTCGCCCTCGTCCTCCTCCTGCATCCCTACGCCGGCGTCGAGCACCACCTCCCTCGCCTCTACCCCGTAGACAAGCTCCTTAGCCCGCGCATGCACCATCATCGCCGTCCTCCTCCGCTTTTGGCCGCGCACGCCGTGACAGAGACCGCATGCGCCCGAGCCATTCCATCACGCCCTGGACGAGCTAGCTGCACCTAGAGCATCGCCGTGATGCCGCCTACACGTAGCCGTCCTCGCCTCGCCCTTTCGCACGCCGGAGCGGCCACGCCATGAGCGACCCCTCTCAGCACCCGCGGCACCACCTCTCCCGCTATAAATAGAAGAGCTCCGGGCACCATTTCTTCACAACATCTCCTCCCCTCTCACCACTGGTTCTCCTCGCATCAATAGCTAGTCCGATTAGCACCTCCACCGCCGGAATTTCAAGATCGGAGCCGCCGGAGGCCGCAGCTCACCGTCGCCGATTTACGCCGCCCCAGGCCTCGCCACCGCTACCAGACGTTTCCTCGCTGTCGACAACGCCGCCTCGCACCCACCAGAACCCCGCGGGAACCTCCATCACGCCGCCGACCCCCTACCTCGCCGGCGCAGCAAGTCCTCTCCTCCGTCGACGGCGACGAAGCCCCACCGTCGGATCCCCTTCTAATCGCACGATTCCAGTTGAAAGGTACCGCTTCGGCGTTTAACACTCACTGACCGCTGGGTCCCACTGTCAGCTGGCCCGTGGCGCTAGTTGGGGTGGCCTGCTTCTCTCTCTCCCTATGCGGCCCATTTACCTTCCCGCCTAAGCCCAAGATTTGAATTCGTTTTAAATCATTTCATTGAATTAGCTCACAGATGCTTTAATCAAATTCAAATAACTTCAAATCTACTCAACCAAATTTGACCAACCTTATATTGTTGGAAAGCCCATGAAAATCTTGATCCGACCCCACTGGATTCAACCTCATATCTTGTGTAGATTTTGAATAGCAAAAATAACAAAACAGAGACTTTTCAGTATTCAAATAAATATAGAAAATCAACCAATCTGCATTTTGAAGTGAATCCAATTGCAATAATTCACATTTAACAAACCCTAAATTACTATGTAAAAATATGATATAGTTTCTATACATGATCATGGGCTAGAAGCAAAATCTTGGCTATGTAGTCAATACTAGTCCTCTTAAACTATTTCAAATTTTAGGAATTTAAATCTATGAGGTGTAGCACCTCATTTAAATCATTTCTCCAGTGATATGAAGTAAGTTATTGACCTTTATTTACTTAGGCTCATACTTGCTCACTTGTAGATTTTAAATCAATATAGTTTTTAAATTGCAATGGTTATTTAAATCACATGAGATGATAAATCTCATTTAAATCATTTTTCTCAAATAATAAGTGTGAAGTGTTGACCTTGGTCAACATGAGATCATCCCTGGTTATTTGAGAAGATTAAATTTTAAGAAGATTCAATGAGAGGAAATTATTTCTCCAAACCAAAGAGAAACCCTAATTTCAATTTTCAATGAGAGGAAATTATTCTCTTAATATTAAATAAGGAAACCCTAGCTTAATTTGTGAATAAATGTTAAGTAGTGATGCTAGATCAATTGTGTGAGCCATTAAGGCTAATTAAGAATACTTAAGTGTTGTATGGTGATTGTATCCTCGTATTCGTTTATAGACGCTAGTACCGGAGACTATCAAGAGGAAGAGGTATTCTACCAAGAAGAAGAGCAAGAACACTTTGATCACCTCACCAATCAAGGCAAGATAATACTCTTGCAAAGTGCAAAGCTCACCATGAGCAAGGCATCCCCCATTTATTTTATGTTCATGATCCTATTTCCCAGTTTTACTTTACAAGCTTTACTTACTTTTGTTTTATCAAAGTATATCTTGATTTATGTTTCACTTGGTTAGTATTGGATTAGTACAAGAATATCAAGGTTAGCCTAGAAGCAAAGCAAATTACTTAGCACCCCTCATACTTAGATGCCAGTGCTAAACCATAAAAGTGACTACTCTAGTTGGGAACTGTGAAATGAAATGACTTTGAAAACATTGGAATGATGAGTCATGCTATTGAAAGATTTTGAAGGTGAATATGACTTGTGAATGACTTGGTGAATTTTACAAAACTGATGGTTGGGTTCGGATGCGATACCATTCCAATTTTACAAGTACCCCCACAATACCTGAATCTGGGTAAGGCTTAGCTGGAAATTTATGTGTCTTAGTATGGGTTCCCTCTAAAACAAGCGTCATCGGGGTTATGCCGGAGGATGCCTCTACATCAAAAGGAATGATGTGAAATGACGTGAAATGAGGTGAATGTCCGGCCCAAGCCCTGTGCAGTTCCTGTGCCGACCGTCTCTGTCTTCACTGGGAGGCCAAGCTCATGGGGAGAGGTGCCTATACTAGGATAGGTAAATGAAAGGTTAGGATTGGTAGTTCGCGTACTGCGTACGATAAATCAGGGCCAGTTACCCCTGACGAACTATTGCAATTGTTGTGGCACAAGTGTACAACCTCTGCAGAGTTGGAAAGGCCATACTGTTCTGTCATCAGAAATTTTCTAAAAATATGAATGGTGAATTGTGACTTGAATTGAAAGGTGACTTTGATTTTGAATCACACCTGAGTTGTGGGAATGACACTAATGTTCCCACTTGAGTTTAGCAAATGAAGAAGTTTTGAATATTAAAAGTGCTTATGAAATAAAACTGGCTTTCTGCAAATGAAACTAGAGCTTAGAACCCCCTTGCTATAGTTGATAGTATTTACCTTAGTATTAGTTTGCGAGTACTTTAAAGTACTCATGGATGTGTCCCTGGCTATTCAAATGGCCAGACTATGAAGACGAGTACCAGAACCCGGAAGAAGGACAGCAGGACGTCTACGACAACTAGGATCACTCCTGACGTCAACAGTTGCCTGTGGAATAGATGGACTACTACTACGCTATTTCGCTTCCGCTATGTGTTATGTAATTGATCAATAGAACTTCTATTATTGTAATAAGACTGGATCAGGTGATCCTTTATTTGTAAGACGATTATGGTATGTAATGAATGATGTGTTGTGATATCAATCTATTATGTCTCGCAAAAACAATACTCCTGGGATTGCGAGGAATGGCATAATAGGCATCTGGACTTAAAAATCCGGGTGTTGACACATAGTCCAGGGGTGAACTACTCACACATCACTCCAGAGGCGACCATGGCGGTGAAGAGTCCTCCGGGAGATGATTCCCCTCTCCGGCAAGGTGCCGGAGGCAATCTCCTGAATCCCCCGAGATGGGATTGGCGGCGGCGGCGTCTCTGGAAGGTTTTCCGTATCGTGGCTCTCGGTACTGGGGTATTCGCGACGAAGACTTTAAGTAGGCGGAAGGGCGGAGTCGGAGGGCTGACGAGGGGGCCACACGCTAGGGCCGCGCGGGCCCCCCTTGGGCCGCGCCGCCCTAGTGTGGCGGCGCCTCGTCGCCCCACTTCATTTCCCTTTCGGTCTTCTGGAAGCTTCGTGGAAAAATAAGCCCCTGGGCGTTGATTTCGTCCAATTCCGAGAATATTTCCTTACTAGGATTTCTGAAACCAAAAACAGCAGAAAACAGCAACTGGCTCTTCGGCATCTTGTTAATAGGTTAGTGCCGGAAAATGCATAAATATGACATAAAGTATGTATAAAACATGTGTGTATCATCATAAAACAAGCATGGAACATAAGAAATTATCGATACGTTGGAGACGTATCAGACTCCAAGAGGGAGCATTTATGCTCGATAGTGGGTTCATGCCTCCATTGAATCTGGGACAGTGACAGAAAGTTCTAAGGTTGTGGATGTGCTGTTGCCACTAGGGATAAAACATCAATGCTTTGTCTAAGGATATTTGTGTTGATTACATTACGCACCATACTTAATGCAGTTGTCTGTTGTTTGCAACTTAATACTGGAAGGGGTGCGGATGCTAACCCGAAGGTGGACTTTTTAGGCATAGATGCATGTTGGATAGCGTTCTATGTAATTTGTCATAATGCCCTAAGTGAATCTCATATTAGTCATCATGATAAGTATGTGCATTGTTATGCCCTCTCTATTTGTCAATTGCCAAACTGTAATTTGTTCACCCAACATGCTATTTCTTATTGGAGAGACACCACTAGTGAACTATGGACCCCGGTCCATTCTTTTACATCTGAATATAATCTACTGCAATCATTGTTCTCTACTGTTCTTTGTAGACAAACAACATTTTCCACACCATATGTTTAATCCTTTGTTTACAGCAAGCCAGTGAGATTGACAACCTCACTGTTAAGTTGGGGCAAAGTATTTTGATTGTGTTGTGCAGGTTCCACGTTGGCGCCGGAATCCCTGGTGTTGCGCCGCACTACACTCCTCCACCAACAACCTTCACGTGGCCTTCATCTCCTACTGGTTCGATAAACCTTGTTTTCTTACTGAGGGAAAACTTGCTGCTGTACACATCGTACCTTCCTCTTGGGGTTCCCAACGGACGAGTGCTTTACCATCACAAGGAAGCTACTTTATGGTGTCGTTGCAATCCAACTCCCACGTTAGCAGGGACTCGCCGCCGCGTCCCCCCGTGTTCCGCACCGAGGAGGAGCCGGTGGACCAACTGGGGCTCACGTCCCCAGGGAAGCTGGCGAGGGGTCGTCGTCTAGCAGCTCCAGTTGCACACCACTGCGCCAGTCCGAGGACGACGACCTCGTCCCCGCGCGGTCGCCCACCTTCTCGGCGGGCGACTACATCCACGGCTCCGACGAGGAGGACGCCGTGCTCTCGCAGACGTAGGCCATCTCCGCGGTAGAGGCCCGCACTGGCTTCCGCCGGGAGGAGGCGGACACCGTATGCCAAGTACGTGAGTATGAGGCGGCCCGCCGGGAGGAGCACGTCCGCCATGTCAAGCTCGAGATAGTCAAGCTTGACGCTGACGAGGAGTGAAGCTCGTCGACTAGCGTCGACGCCGTCTGCCGCCGAGACACTCCGCCACCACCGTTAGCCACGCGCATAGGCCATTATTTAGGCCGCATTTTGGTTCAAATTAGTAGCGACCGCCGGTGTATAAGTAATTTAGGTTTAATCGAATTATGTAACTTTTGATGCTTAATCAGAGCATCAAATCCATCTACCAATTTAGCCGCCATATTTTAAATTCAATTTTTAGTTCTTATTTTACGTATTTTAATCTGTGACAAGGTTTTCCCGACCCGTAAATACGAGTTGGTGAAGTGAACTGAGTTTTACCGTTCTAGAGAAATTGTAAGGAAAATGCTCGTTTTCCTCCGGAGGTTACAACGCATCTCACTGCCTCCGGGTTGACCGTGCGCCATGCGTCCTTGAGAGAAAGAACTGACCATGTGCGGTGGGACCTACCACCTACCTTATCTTCTCACCTCATCTTCTCCCGTCCACACAAATCCCCCATCTCTTTCTCCTACATTCATGCCACCGAGCAACTCGCCGGCCCTGTCTCCTACCGGAGCTCTACTCCGACCAGCTCCGCCGCCCCCATCTCGCAAACACGCCACCATCCCTCTCTCTCTCCCCCGTGGCGCCGCCATTTTTCCGCACCAAGGCGTTGCCCGCTGCTCCCCATCTTGATTTTGCGGTGGTGCTCGCAAACCACAGTTGTTGCGTGGGCAACAAGTGGAAGGTGAAAGAACATTTCATGATCTCTGAGTTTTGTGTGTTTGTTAACAACACCGGTGACAATTTAACCGTCTGCTAAGTGGTTTACAGTTTAGGAAAAGATATCACAGGAAAATCTCGACCCACTCAAAAAGGAAGAAAAGAAGAAGGAGGAACCTGGAGACTGGCCCAGGCCGGCACTGCCGGCAACACCGGGCCGGCACTGCCGGTGTGTGTACCCCGGCACTGCCGGCGATTCCTGGCCGGCACTGCCGGTGAGTGCACCCCGGCACTGCCGGCGTTTCTGGCCCGGCACTCCCGGCCTGCCTGTCGGGCTGCTGTTTCGAAAATATGGCCGGCACTGCCGGCGTCTCAGGGCCGGCACTGCCGGCGATTCGTCTCCAACGGGCAGAAAAGCTGGGGGTATAAATACCCCCCTTCACCTACCTTGGAAGGTTGCTCAAACCCTAAGACATTCATCCTCCATTGCTGAGCCACCAAGAACACCAAAATAGCCAGATCTCCTCCCTCAACCACCCAAATCACTTGTGCTTTGGAGAATCGAAGGAGAAGACCCCGATCTACATCCTCACCGAAGCGTTTCTCATTTCCCCCTCTTATGCTTGAGGGCCCCCTTGCTAGTGTTCCTCTTTGGATCCCTAGTTGATTTGTGTTGATGTGTTGTTGTTGATTGTTGTATTGTTACGGATTTGGGAGCCTCCAATTCAGTTGTGGATGTGTGCCCCAAGAACCTTGTAAAGGCCCGGTTTCCGCCTCGAGGAAATCCCTTAGTGGAAGTGGGCTAGGCCTTCGTGGCGTTGCTCACCGGAGATCTGAGTGAAGCCTTCGTGGCTGTTGGTTTGGCTTTCGTAGCAACCACACTCCTCCAAACGTAGACGTACCTTCTTGCAAAGGAAGGGAACTACGGGAATCATCTCCGTGTCATCGCGTGCTCCACTCTCGGTTACCTCTATCCTATTCTATCCCTTATATTGTGTAGCTATATCTTGCTTAGTTGCTTATCTTGTCATATAGGTAAATTCACGTAGTTGCATATCTAGAGAATTTACCTTTGTGTCAAGCCTAAATTGAAAAGGAACTAAAAATTGGTTAGCACCTATTCACCCCCCCCCTCTAGGTGCGGCATACGATCCGTTCAATTGGTATCAGAGCCTCGACTCTTATTTCGGGCTTAACCGCCTAAGAGTATGCCGAACGAGGAGCCCTCGGAAGGGGCCGCTAAGACGGTCTCCATGGAAGACTTCAATTCGTTGAAGTCCTCCATGGAAGCCCAAATGGAAAGCATGAAAAAGATGATTTCCGAGCTTTTGGCTCCGGTCCCTCCCAAGGCTCCCATTGTAGAGGTTAAGGACACGGGTGCGTTAGAAGAGGGAGATGCTTCGGCATTACCCTCCTCTACCAAACCTGTGGAAGGTGATAACTTAAACACTATCAAATCTCCCATTGCATCTCCTAAGGGAACTAGTGGAGGTGAGAGCTACAATCGAGTACCTCCACCTTTTCTATCTCCCGATATACCGGTTCCCCATCCTCATATAAACATTCGGGGCGACCCACCTAAGTTTTCCGTTAATGATTTCGATACTTGGCAATTTGAGTTTAGCTCTCATGTTCGCAGTGCCTCCAATGAACTTTGGAGAATCATCGTGGAAGGCTTCAAGCCTTACAACCCCGACAAGTTGACTAGAAGAGAAGCGGTTGATAGTCAACTCAACAACACCGCCTTGCACATGATTCAAACTAGTGTGGGGACAAAGGACTTGTCTCGTGTTCGGCACTTCACCACCGCCAAGGATGCTTGGGAAGGTTTGGCTGCTAGTTGCATTGGAAGTGAGAGCACAAGAAGGAACAAGTTTAATGCTCTTCGGAATAAAGTCGAAGGGTTCATGAGGCTACCGGATGAAGATCATGAAGACATGTATGGAAGGCTTCTCACCGTTGCTGATGCCTTCCGGATTGTTGGTGCCACACACATCAATGACACTTGGATCAAAGAAAAGTACATCGATTGCATGATGCCGTTTGAACCCATTGATGTCAAGACTCTTGTCGGTAGAGAATGCTATTCCTCTCTCACTTCTCAACAAGCCGTGCACGAGATGCAAGCTCTTAAGGTGCTTGAGCAAAACTCTCATGATTCTCGCAATCGGGCTCTTGGGATGTCAAAAGGGTCCAACCTTGCATTGGTGGTCAACTCCGTGGAAGAAGTGATCCCTCAAGAATCTTATAGGGCATCTTGGAGCATGTCCTATCCGGAAGACTTGGAACACCACTACCATGACCACATGGCATTCCATGCTAAATCTTTTTGGGTTGACCCATCCAACGCCAAGGAAGACAACATCAAGAGAAACAACCCAAGGGGGTTCACAAGTTCGGGCCCAAGGACAAGATCTTGCTACAATTGTGATGACAAGCGCCACTTCATTGCCGAGTGCCCTTATGAGAATAGGGAGACTCATGGTGGAAGGCTCATTCCCAAGGACAAGAGCAAAGACTCAAAGGGCAAATATTCAAAAGCCCCTAAGAAGAAATTCTACAACAACAAGACCAAGAAGGGCAAGAGGCCCTCAAAAATTGTGCTAGTTACTAGGGAAGAATATTCTTCCGATGAAGTTGAAAGCTCTAGTAGTGATGAAGATGAAGAAAGCTCAAAGGAAGTGGCCGCCATTGTCACCACCAACATTCCCTCTTCATCTCTCTTTGAATCCCCCAATGAGAATCCTCATATCAAGAATGCACATTGCTTCATGGCAAGGTCCTCCTTGGATACATCTATTGTGCTATCAACTCAAGAAGAGTATACCTCCGGAGATGATGATGTTGATGATGAAGAAGATGCAACCTCTAATGGATTGGTCGCTCTTGCCTCCCTCTCCACTAACTCTTCATCACCAAGTGAATCCCCCAATGAGGTCATTCATGTGGAGGAAGAAAGTTGCCTCATGGCTAAATCCTCCGAGGTATCATCCCCTAACCCCCCTATGCCTATCATTTCAAGTGATCTAGGGGTTGACCTTGCTAGTCTAAAAGTGAAACAAGAAATGCTAGAGTTTGATGATTTCATTCTTAACCTACAAGGTAACACTAAGAAGCATGTTTCAAGTCTCATGGTTCGTATAGCTCAACTAAATGATACTCTTGAGAAAAAGTGCCAAATAGAAGGAGAAGACTCTCTAGAGATACATGCTCTTAAAAATGCTCTTGAGGAATGTCAAGAAACTATAGCATCTCTTGAAGAGAGGCTAGAAAATCTTGAAGAACCTCAAGATAAACTTAACAAGCTCACTAAAGCTAGAGATCTTGCTAGAGCTAAGACTAAAGTGCGTATAAAGGAAAAGGCCAAATTTGGTGTTGATCATGAGAAACTTGTGAAGGATCTAGATGAACTAGACAAGGCTCACAAAGCTTTGAAGAGTGAATACTCTCTCCTCTCCGAGTCTTATGAGCAACTTCAAATTAGGCTTGCTTCATATGACATACCTAGTACCTCTACTCCTTCATGTGATCATGCAAATATTATTGAGGAAAATGCTAGGTTGAAGGATGAACTTGCTAAGGCCTCCTCTCCCCAAAGTAAACTTTCCTTGGATGATCTTTTAAGTAAGCAAAGGTCAAACAATGGGAAGGAGGGACTTGGTTTTAACACCAAGGCTAAAAAGGCAAACAAGAGAAAGACCAAGCCCGCACATGAGAAAGCTAATGGTGAAACCCGAAAGGGCAAAACCATTAATGATGATGGTGCGGGAATAGATAACCCTCACTATGTTCTTTTTAAAGATTATTATGGTGATGTGTATGCTAAATATGTTGGTCCATATGATGGTTATGTTGCTTGGTCTATTTGGGTCCCAAAGACCCTTGTTGCTAACAAAAGAGGACCCATTGAGAAATGGGTACCTAAATCCAAGAATTGATCTCATGTAGGACTATGCCGCCGGAGGTTCAAAATGGGTACTTGATAGTGGATGTACAAGTCATATGACCGGCGGCAAGAACCTCGTCAAGGAGTTGAGGCCCAACATAAATGATATCACCGTCTCCTTTGGCGATAATTCTACATCCGAGGTATTGGGTTTTGGTAAGGTTGTGGTTGCACACAACATTACTCTTGTGGATGTCATGCTTGTCAAAACCCTTGGTTACAATTTGCTTTCCGTTTCCGCCCTTGGCAAGATGGGTTTCGCCGTCTTTATTGATAATGATATTGTGGTCCTCTTGTGGAGCAAGACTCTAAAAGTCGCTTTTGTTGGGTACCGCGAACACAACTTGTATGTGGTGGACTTTTCGGGGACCACCACGACAAGTGCGATGTGCCTATTCGGAAAGGCGGACGTGGGTTGGTTGTGGCATCGCCGCCTAGCCCATGTCAACATGAGAACTTTGCAAAGTCTTCACAAGGGGAACCATATTGTGGGACTAATGGAAAATGTGTCTTTTGCCAAAGATCGTGTTTGTAGGGCTTGTGTTGAAGGCAAAATGCATGACTCTCCGCATCCAAGCAAGACCATCATCTCTTCCAAGAGGATCTTGGAGCTCCTTCATGTGGATCTCTTTGGTCCCGTTACTCATGCAAGTCTTGGTGCGAAGAAACATTGCTTGGTGATTGTCGATGACTACTCAAGATACACTTGGGTCTACTTTCTCAAGACGAAAGATGAGACTCAACAAATATTCATTGACTTTGCTACCGAGGTGCAACGCCAACACAACCTCCTCATTATGGCAATAAGAAGTGACAACGGCTCCGAGTTCAAGAACTACACACTCAATGATTTTCTTAGTGATGAGGGGATTCGTCATCAATATTCCGCTGCTTACACCCCTCAACAAAATGGTGTTGCGGAGAGGAAGAACCGGACTCTTATGGATATGGCAAGATCTATGATGGCGGAGTATAAATCCCGCTATAACTTTTGGGCCGAAGCCATCTCCACCGCTTGCCACTCTTCTAACCGGCTCTATCTCCGCAAGGGCTTGAACAAGACTCCATATGAAATACTCACCGGGAACAAGCCTAATATCTCATACTTCAAGGTGTTCGGGTGTAAGTGTTTCTACAAAATCAAAGGAGTTCGTTTATCTAAATTTGCTCCTAAAGCTTTGGAGGGTATATTTGTTGGTTACGGTGCCGAATCTCACACTTATAGAATCTTTGATGTATCCTCCGGGATTATCATTGAATCTTGTAGTGTGAAGTTCGAAGAAAATGATGGCTCCCAAGTGGGGCAAGTTGATGTTTGTGCAGGTGATGAAATACCTCAAGATGCCATAGTAAGAATGGGTGTGGGATTTTTCCGCCCCATTGAGGGACACGGTGTGGCGTCTCGGGAAGGACTATGCTCTACCACGGTGGAGCCCTCATCTTCTCAACATCAACAAACCCCATCTAGTGAAGCAAATGATGCACCAACCCAAGAACAAGAACAAGACCCTCCCTATTGTGTGCAAGATCAAGGACAAGATCAACCAAGCATTCATGATGGCTCCAATGAGGATCCAATCAACTCTTGCCCTTCTCCGAATATTGTTCAAGATCAAGCACATGAGGATGAGCAACCTCAAGAAATTGAGGAAGCTCAAGTTGAAGGTCAAGACGGGGACCCAAATGATCAAGTTGATCAAGTGACACCTCCAAGGCCAAGAAGGACCAAGGAGGAGATCGAGGCCCGTCGTCTAGCAAGAAGAGAAAGACAACTTGAACGTCTTGAACACACTCATGACAAGGTTCTTGGTGATGTAAGGTCAAAGGTTTCCACAAGAAGGCAATTGGCTAACTTTAGCAATCATCATGCTTATATCTCCTTGGTGGAACCCAAGAAAGTATTTGAAGCCCTTGAAGATTCGGATTGGTTGGAAGCTATGCATGAAGAACTCAACAACTTTAAGCGCAACAAAGTGTGGACCTTAGTAGAGAAGCCAAAGGGGTGCCGCAATGTTATAGGCACTAAATGGATATTCAAGAACAAGCAAGATGAGTTTGGAAATGTTGTGAGGAACAAGGCAAGATTGGTGGCTCAAGCATTCTCTCAAGTTGAGGAAATTGACTTTGGAGAAACCTATGCTCCCGTGGCTCGCCTTGAGTCCATCCGTATCCTTCTTGATTATGCATCGCATCATAACTTTAAGTTACAACAAATGGATGTGAAAAGTGCTTTTCTTAATGGTCCTTTGCATGAAGAGGTTTATGTTAAGCAACCCCCGGGGTTCGAGGATCTCAAATTTCCTAACCATGTCTACAAGCTTGATAAAGCACTTTATGGTCTCAAACAAGCTCCTAGAGCTTGGTACGAGCACCTTAAGGAATTGTTGGTAGACCGTGGGTTTGATGTTGGGCTAATCGATCCCACTCTTTTTACTAAGAGGGTCAATGGGGAGCTTTTCGTTTGCCAATTATATGTTGATGATATTATCTTTGGCTCTACTAACAAAGCTTTCAATGATGAATTCTCAAAGCTTATGACCGATAGGTTTGAGATGTCTATGATGGGAGAGATGAAGTTCTTCCTTGGTTTTGAGATCAAGCAATTGAGGGAAGGAACCTTCATCAATCAAGCAAAATATCTCCAAGACATGCTCAAGAGGTTCAAGATGACCGAGATGAAGGGTGTGGCCACTCCTATGGTTACTAAATGTCATCTTGCACTAGATCCCAATGGTAAAGAGGTGGATCAAAAGGTATATCGCTCCATGATTGGATCCTTGCTTTACCTTTGTGCATCTAGACCGGACATAGTGTTGAGTGTTGGTGTGTGTGCAAGGTATCAAGCTTCTCCTAAGGAGAGCCACATGATGGCTCTCAAAAGAATCTTTCGATATTTGGTTGATACCCCAAGATATGGTATTTGGTACCCAAAAGGCTCAAGCTTTATTCTCAATGGATACACCGATGCGGATTGGGCGGGAGACAAGGATGATAGGAAATCAAATTCCGGGGCTTGGCAATTTCTTGGTAGGTCCTTGGTGTGTTGGTCTTCTAAGAAGCAAAATTGTATATCTCTCTCCACCGCCGAAGCCGAATATGTTGCCGCCGCAAGTGGATGCACTCAATTGTTATGGATGAGGCAAACTTTAAAGGAATACGGTGTCATTTGTGACAAAGTGCCTCTATTATGTGACAATGAAAGTGCCATCAAGATTGCCTATAATCCGGTGCAACATTCAAGAACGAAGCATATTGAGATCCGGAATAATTTCATTAGGGATCATGTTGCCCGTGGTGATATTGAGCTTATCTATGTTCCTACCAAAGATCAACTTGCCGATATATTCACGAAGCCTCTTGATGAAGCAAGGTTCACTTATTTGAGGAATGAGCTAAATATCATTGATTCAAGGAGTATAGCTTGACCATCTTGCAAACACACCTTTGTCTCAAAACTTTATTTGGTTTAGATGTGGGCATGGAAATAGGGGGAGTGCGGTTTAAATTATTGAGCTATCCCTCCCCCCATAATGCCAACATTAAGAAATCATTCTCTTTATATCATGTGTTGATATGTGAGCTTCAATGATGAGTAGTGGCTTGGACCCAAGATATATCTTCGCGGTGCCATGCCATAACACTCATATATGGTGGCCTAGGCCACCACACTCTTCTTTGTGAAGATTTGGAGTAATTTGGAACTTTATTGGACTTCATTTGCCTATCCTTTGTTCTTATGGGAAATCACTCATGTTTGGTCTTTATTTGCAATCTTTTGCAAATATGAGTGATATCGTACCATCAATAGTGTGCTCTTTCTATCCTAAGCCCCACCTTACCTAAAAGAAACCATTTCTATCTCCATAGACTAAAATTTTGCAAATTTTCGAGGTTTTTGGGTTGTGAGATGCTTCGGCGGCACTGCCGGTGCCTACACCCCTGCACTGCCGGTGGCACCGGCACTGCCGGCCTCGGCTGGGCGGCACTGCCGCTGTGGGCGGGAGTTATGTTGAGGGCCCGCAGGGGGAGTTAGGGCAACTGCCCCTTTCTCCCCCATCGCGCGTGCCTCTCCTCTCTCTCCCGTCCCCGACCCCAGCCGTCGCCGCCGTCGACTCCTGCCCTCCGGCCGCTGTCCCTGGACATCCTTCCTCCTCTGGTCGGTGGATCCGGACAATGCCCCCTCCTCTCCATGGCTCCCTCCTCCGGTTAGTTCTTCTCCTCTCTCTCCCTCTCTAGATTGGGTTGACCTCTCTAGAAGAAAGATGGGTGGACGATTCTCTCCGTAAGTTTTGCCATAGAGGTGGATGATCCTGTGCATGGTGCTGTGAAATTTTGAGGAACAATGGTTGAGTCTAGAGCAGATCTGGTGTGTTTCCATGTTGACCGGCACTGCCGCCCCTGTCTCACCAAGATCGCCGCCTGTCTCACCGGCTGCCGATTGGCTAAGCTAAGATCGCCCATACCACCCTTGCAAGATCGCCGGTGAAGCTGAGTCCAAATCATCTTTAGCCTCTTCTTTTTGTATCTTGAACATATCATTGATCATGCCTTGCTTATCAAGTTTGCTCTGTTTTAGTGTACCTTATCCTATGCTTCTTCTACCCATTGCTCTCACAGGTGCAGGTGGTTCTTGTAACATCCCAAGTTTCAACAATAATAATCAAGAAAGAAAATTTCCCAAACTCAAAATTTGCAATTAACAAAAACTTTTTCTATGCATATAGTGCCACATATAGTTTCATGCATTTGAGTGAATTTCTTTTGTGCAATTGCCATGATGAGTGTTAATATGATGATCAAGTGTGCTTAAACCCTAAACCAAGATCATCTAACCCTAATTTGAGAAGAAAAGAAGAAAAATGAGAAAAACCTATTTCTCCCTCACATACACATTATGCCAAATTGCAAATCTTCACTCTAGGCCATAATTGCTTGCTCTCTTGCTTGTAGAATACTTAAATATGATAAACTAACACAATTGCATCATTGGAACAAGAATCAAACCAAAGGAAATCTCAAAAACTTCACACATATGATAATGGTCATATGGCACCAAAATATTTTCTTCACTACTTTACCCCTCTGGTTTTCTTTATTCCTAAACTAAACTTGGTCAACCAAAGCCATGTCATCCAAGACCATGTCAAGGTGAGTAACTTTCATGTTGACCACCATTGCTAGAGTTGACTAGGTTGACCAGTATGAATGTGACAAGTAGTGATGCTGAAACAAAGAGAAGATCATCTCACTTTTGCCATTTTGCAAAACAACTCCAAATTGAACAAAACCACCACCATTCCAACACATTAATTATATAAATGAGATTCACCAAAAAGAAAACCAAAATTAAACCAAAATGTTCATGCGGCCATTTGACCGAACACTTGGCAGGCATAGTTTCCATTTTGTGTTACACTCTATTGTCCACTGGTTTCTTGCCTAAACCAACTTTAAACCGTGATCATTTGCTCCCTCTGCCTCCCCTGCATCGAGCTTGGTACTTGCTAGGGTTGGGAAAGGTGGAAAAGTGAGAAGAAATGAACCATGCCATGCACACCCGGCCACCTTTGGCATCCCTCTCTCTGGCCACCATCTCAACGCTTCTCCTTGTCCCAGAGCATCTCTGCATCACGAGGAACCTCACCGTACACGCCCCAGCAACGCCAAGGATTGGCATTGGCCAGACGAGCCGCGTCCAAAGCGTGCCAGGACATGCCAGCCCACACGGTGACCGCGCTCTGGCCGCGCCAGGACGCCAAGCGCTCGAGCACCCCCGTCCTCTCCCTGCATCCCTATCACTACGTCGAGCATCTACTCCCCGCCCTCTACATGCTAGACACTCGCCCAGGCCTGCCCCTGCTCCGTCGCCGTCGTCCTCCTCACTTTTCGGCCGCGCGCCCCGTCACAGACATTGGATGCGCTCGAGCCATCCCTTCACGCTTTGGCCGCGCCAGCTACAAGTTGAGCATCGCCAGTACGAGAGCTAGCCCTAGCCGTCCTTCACTTGCCCTTTGGATCGCCACAAGAGCCACTCCATGGCCGCTCCTCCACATCACATTCGGCCACCTCCCGCCCGCTATAAATAGAGACGATCGGCTCCTCCTCTCTTCACACAACTCACTCCCCTCTCCTCACTGAGCATTCTCCCCCAACCAATTTCACCTCTCACCGCCGGAGTTGCTCGAATCGCGAGCTCGAGTCCGCCGGAGCCCGCGGAAGCCCTGCATCGCCTGGAGCCTCGCCGAGCTCCGCCGCTGCACCAGGCGCTTCCTCGTCGACGTCCACTTCCTCGAGCAGCTTGCCCACCACCTGCAACGGCCTGGTACTCCCTCCCACCCCCTAGGCTCGCCGCCAGGGAGCTCGTCGCTCGCCGGAGACGACGACGCTCACACGCCGTCGGATCTCATTCTAATCCTACGGCTTAGATCCCGCGTACCGCTTCACTGTGTTAAGCGCCGCTGACAGGTGGCCCCCACCTCGTCAGGGCAGCCCAGTGGCACCCGTTGCTTGTTGGGCTGCGCAGTGATTTTAATTTCTGTTTCGGCCCAGTAACGTTTCCCGCCTAGCCCATGAATTCAAATTTAGTTTTAACAATTATTCAAATGTGCTGCAGATGGTTTAGTAAAATTTGAATAGTTTGAAATCTGCCAAACCAAATTTAGCAAACTCTATACCGTTGGAAAGCCCATGAAATTATCTAACTAATGCCACTGGTCCCATCTTCAAATTCAAAGTAGAATTAATCTGATAAAAATAACAAGACAGGGGCTTTTGTACATTCAAACTTTATTTAAAATTCAACCATAATAGATTTTGAATTGTTTCCAACTCTAATAAATCACAAATGATGTCCTCTAATTGATTATGCAATAACATAGACAGGTTGTTTGTATCATCATGGACTAGATCAAATTAAATGGCTATGTAGTCAATTCTAGTGCAATTAATCTTGAAATTCAAATTCAACAAATAGTATGAGAGCTACTCTCTCATTTAAATCTTGATCCTAAGTAATATAACCAGGGGGAATGACTTAGTCTAATGAACCTCTGATAATTATTACTTAGAGATTTTAATTCATTTAAATGTTAGTATTAAAATATGAGAAGTGTAGCACTTCAATTAAATTATACTCACATATAATAGATATGGAATGTTGACTTTGGTCAACCTATATTTCATACCTGATTGTTATATGTAGAGATTAAATCTTAATAAGATGTAATGAGAAGAAATCAATTTCTCTAAAGATCTAAATAGCCAATTTAAAGAAATAAGAATAATGAGAGGAAATTATTTTTCTCTTAAATAAGAACTAACCAAGTAATTCACTATGCCATGTTTGATTTATGATAGGATTAGTGTGTGAACTCTTTTGAGTGTTCCTAGTTTAGTATGTGAGCTTGGTTTAGTATTTATACCTCGTATTCGTATATAGACGCTAGTAACGAGGAATATCAAGAGGAGGAAGCCTACTCCCAAGAAGAAGAGGAGAACTTCGATAACTACTCAGCACAAGGCAAGCTAACCCTTGCTACACACAAGTGCTTAGCTCTACAAGAGCAAAGGCACCATCACACCTTATTTTATGTATTACCTATCCCATGTTTTTTTTACATCACATTTACTTTCGCTTATTTATTTCAAAGTACTTTTTGATTTATGATTCACTTGGTCTAGGTTAGAACAATATTTAAGGTTAGCTTAGCACCAATCAAAGCTAGATAGCACCCCTCATGAAATAGTGCTAGTGCTAATCAAATAAAATTGACTACTCTAGATGGGAACATGGTGAAGTGAAATGACTTTGAAAGAATGTAAAGTGGAGGAAATGAACAAGAGAAGATGGTGATTTTTTATAAAACTGATGATTGGGTCTGAATGCGATACCCTTCCAATTATACAAGTACCCCCACAATACCTGATTATGGGTAGGGCTTAACTAGAAACTTGTGTATTTTAGTATGGGTTCCCTCTAAACAAGCATCATAGGGGTTACGCCGAGGCTGCCTCCGTTAAGTGTGGAACGATGTTAATATGAGGTGAATGTACGGCCCAAGCCCTGTGCAGTTCCCGGGTTTACTGTGGTTTCCACCGGGAGGCCAAGCTCATGGGGAGAGGTGCTCATACTAGCATATATAAGTGAAAGGTTATGGTTGATGATCCGCGTACTGTGTTACGATGATTCGGGGTTATCCTTGACGGATGTAATCAAAAGTTGTGGCACAAGAGTACGACCTCTGCAGAGTGTTAAACCTATTCGAATAGCCGTGTCCACGGTTACAGACGATTGGAAAGGCCATACTATCTCCGTTATCATAAATTTGATCTTAAAAAGGAAAGATGAATTGAAAGGTGATATTGAGGTGAATCAATGTGAGTTGTGGGAATGACACTAATGTTCCCACTTGAGTTAGTCTAGTACATGATAAGGCTTTACTAAATGTTTATCAAACTAAAACTTGGCTTTATGCAAATAAACCTAGAGCTTAGCACCCCCTTACTACACTTCATAAGTAATTACTTTAGTGTTAGTTTGCGAGTACTTTAAAGTACTCATGGCTTTGCCCTGGCTATTCAAATGCCAGACTTTGAAGGAGAGCACCAGTATCAGGATGACGGACAACAGGACGTCTACGATAACTAGGATCGTCTTCTAACGTCAAGCATTGCCTGTGGAATAGATAGTCCACTACTACTTCGCTTCCGCTACTATTTGTGTTGTTGAACAATATATTCGTGTAATATTGGATCATGTGATCTACGGTTGTAAGACAATGTGTGTTGTAATAAATGATGACTCTATGCTACTTACTATTATGTCTCGCAAAAACATTATTCCTGGGATTGCGATGTACGGCATAATAGGCATCTGGACTTAAAAATCCAGGTGTTCACAGTTCTCATCGCTCTAACTCAGGCAAACGGGCGGTACCTCGTGACTTTGAAGCTGAAATCCCACCTTTGAAGAAGTCGTCTCGTTGGGAGAAGGATATGGCTCCGGCTGAACCTCGAGCTAACCTCATCCGGAGGCTGAGAGGCATGCCCATTGGGAAGTGGCCATATAATGAGTATGCTCGGCTGCGTCAGACTAACATCTACACCTCTCCCAAGGCCACCAATTGCTCTGAGCTGTTCTGGTCTAAGTATCAAGAGAAGATTTTCTATGATCTCTATGCCAATGCCACCTATAAAGTCGCTCCTATGCATCACATCAGCTTTACTCACATGGATAGACACGCCCAATACTTTGCAGAAGCTCGGGAGATTTGTCACCAGTTTGGTCTCTTTCCCCTGATGAAGTTTCATCATCCTTACTGTGTGGATGTGATTGGGCAATTCTTTGCCACAGTTTATGTTGACAATGATGATGCCAAGACTATGACTTGGATGACAGAGGGTCGCATGTTACATGGCACTTGGGACCAATTTGCAGCTTGTCTTGGTTATCCGGTGCTCCCTGATAATGCAGACGGATATTTTAGAGCTCACAACACTCCCAAGCCCACTGAGAAGGCTCTCCTTGTTGATCTTTATCTTGAAGGAGAAGTAGTATATGGATCTCAGAAATTCCTTCGCCCGGTGTATGACATCCTTCTCCGCATTTATCGAGAGGTCCTTAATCCCAAGGTTGGGTGCGTTGATCAGATCTATGGATATCTTGGGAACTTGTTATATCTCTCTCACCAGCACCGTGACACTGGACTTCAGCTTGATGTGATGGACTTTCTGTGGAATGAGTTTTGGGCATGCATTATAGCTCGCAAGGCTCCTGTATTTGCTCCCTACTTCATGTTCTTCATATGCACTCGTTGGGACAATGCTGGATATGGCAATCTCTCTAATGAGGTTACTCTTCTACCTCACAAGGCCAAGGATCTCAAGGTCAAGACTCATGCTAATCCTCCTCGTCTTCCCAATGATGAGGACTCTGCTGAAGAAGACTCTGACTTGGAGTTTGCTCCCCTGCTAACAATGGCTGGGTTGCTCGCATAGAGGCCAAGTTGGCCAAGATGTTATGTCTTAAGTCTGACATCAACAAGCGTCACTATCAGGCTCATAGGGAGCGGAAAATGGACAGGAGGAACCAAAGCTCATCATGCGCAAGCTGGATATTCCTGTTGAGAGTGGATCTGAGGAGGTCATCACTCCTGAAGAAGAATGGCTCTCTAAGCATGGCAATGTGACTGAGTTTGAACAGCCTGGGCTTCCCGGTCCTTCTCGCCGTCGGCGCCCTCCTAGTGATGATGTTGAGCCCACCGAGTCTGAAGATGATGAAGAGACGGAGGATGAGTGAGCTCTCATGGGACGTTGTAGCATCGCTTCTTTTCTCCTTTTTGGTGTCTTGATGCCAAAGGGGGAGACGAAGGTCTAGTAGGACTTGCACGGGATTTGCTAGGGTGGTTTGAGGGCACAAGCATTTGCTTTTTATCATTCCGTTAAAGCTTGTGTCCTCCGTTTATCTTCTATGTTATGTTGAACCTTATCTTGTGTTTTATGTGTCCTATGTGTGGTGGACAAGACTTTTTAGTGAGTGAACTATTGCTATGGTTTTCGGTATTCTATATGGTTGAGAGTATTGTCATGGATTGGTATGATCATCTTATATCTCATATTGTCTATGGATTTATCTCAAATTGATACTTGATGTGATTGTGGGATTCTTGTTCATGATATTGAGACTATTGTCTTGATTTGTTAAGGATGTCATTATGAAAGGGTATGATCTTAACTTGTCATCTTTTATCTTTTCCCTTACATTATATGTCTTATGTCTTATGAGCTTTGTGCTTACTATCTTGTAAGTTGAAGTTGCTCTATACCTAATGTGTGCATATATATATTCTTGCACTAAATTTCTCGCATGCACACATCTAGGGGGAGTTTCTCTCTTCTGTCAAACATATAGATGTTCTTGCTCTATTCTTTGCAAAATCCCGGTATTGTCATCAAACACCAAAAAGGGGGAGATTGAAAGAACATTTCATGATCTCTGAGTTTTGTGTGTTCGTTAACAACACCGGTGACAATTTAACCGTCTGCTAAGTGGTTTACAGTTTAGGAAAAGATATCACAGGAAAATCTCGACCCACTCAAAAAGGAAGAAAAGAAGAAGGAGGAACCTGGAGATCGCCCCCGCAAGACCGGCCGGCACTGCCGGCACTGCCGGTGTGTGTACCCCGGCACTGCCGGTGATTCCTGGCCGGCACTGCCGGTGAGTGCACCCCGGCACTGCCGGCCTGCCTGTCGGGCTGCTGTTTCAAAAATATGGCCGGCACTGCCGGCGTCTCAGGGCCGGCACTGCCGACGATTCGTCTCCAACGGGCAGAAAAGCTGGGGGGGTATAAATACCCCCCTTCACCTACCTTGGAAGGTTGCTCAAACCCTAAGACATTCATCCTCCATTGCTGAGCCACCAAGAACACCAAAATAGCCAGATCTCCTCCCTCAACCACCCAAATCACTTGTGCTTTGAAGAATCGAAGGAGAAGACCCCGATCTACATCCTCACCGAAGCGTTTCTCATTTCCCCCTCTTATGCTTGAGGGCCCCCTTGCTAGTGTTCCTCTTTGGATCCCTAGTTGATTTGTGTTGATGTGTTGTTGTTGATTGTTGTATTGTTACAGATTTGGGAGCCTCCAATTCAGTTGTGGATGTGTGCCCCAAGAACCTTGTAAAGGCCCGGTTTCCGCCTCGAGGAAATCCCTTAGTGGAAGTGGGCTAGGCCTTCGTGGCGTTGCTCACCGGAGATCTGAGTGAAGCCTTCGTGCCTGTTGGTTTGGCTTTCGTAGCAACCACACTCCTCCAAACGTAGACGTACCTTCTTGCAAAGGAAGGGAACTACGGGAATCATCTCCGTGTCATCGCGTGCTCCACTCTCGGTTACCTCTATCCTATTCTATCCCTTATATTGTGTAGCTATATCTTGCTTAGTTGCTTATCTTGTCATATAGGTAAATTCACGTAGTTGCATATCTAGAGAATTTACCTTTGTGTCAAGCCTAAATTGAAAAGGAACTAAAAATTGGTTAGCACCTATTCACTCCCCTCTAGGTGCGGCATACGATCCGTTCAGCAGGGCGGCGGTGTTGTAAGCTGTTGGCGGCGATGCAACGAGCAGCGGCCAGCGTGGCTACCAGTGGCGGGTGGTGGGTGGTGGCGCTGCAGTCGGTGGAACCGATGCTACGAGCGGTAGCCGACGCTGCTACCTACGGTGGGCGGCGGTGCTGCCTTCTCTTAGAAGAGGGAGGTGCTTCCCGGGGAGGGAGGTGGCGCTGCGCCGCCGGAGCTTCAAAGCTTTGCAGCCGGAGCTGCAAATGTGAGCCATGGGAGCTGCAAAAGTACCCCGTTGGTGCTGCAAGACTGCCGTCGAGCGCGGCCATGGTGCTGCAAGCCGCCGATGTCGGCGCCTCCGGAGCTGCAAATGTGCACCATGGGAGCTGCAAAAGTGCCCCGCCGGTGCTGCAAGCCCACTGTCGAGCGCCGCCGCGGTGCTGCAAGCCGCCAACGTCCGTGCCGCCGGAGCTGCAAACGCGCGCCATGGGAGCTGCAAAAGTGCCCCGCCGGTGCTGCAAGACCGCCGTCGAGCGCCACCGCAGTGCTGCAAGCCGCCGACGTCGGTGCCGCCGACGTGCTACAAGCCCCCCAGCCGAGCGCGGTGGCGGCGTTGCAAGCCCATCGATGTTGGCGCTGCCTCAGTGCTGCAAGTCGGCCGTTGGGACACCACCGGCGGTGCTAGAAGGTGTCAATGTTTCAAGACGGGTGGCGGTGCTACCAACCGGAGTCGACGCGTTCCGGCGAGGTCCCTCGTCAGCTTTTCTTCGTGTGCGGGCGAACGAAGGTGCTGTTGTAGTACGCGCGTCGACCATGTCTGTAGATTCATTTGTTTTCCATTTTCCCTATACGGGGGAGTTGAGTGCCGCACATGGGTATGGTCCCGGAGGACACATGTCGGGCAGGGGAGTCGGAGTCCGGGGGAAATATCCTCCGGAAGATCCTCAGCACTATCCATATTGTAAGAGCATCTCCAATCGTTTGGCCTCCCACGCCGAAATCCGGAGATAATTTCGTTCGGATTGGACGAAAAAAAGGCGTGGGGAGGGCCAGTTTCCCAGCCGCGATCCCAGTCGTAGCTGTTGATTTAAGTTTGAAAAACGTAAACTTGACGAAATACGGCAAAATGACTGAATTTAGACTAACTTTAATGATATTTACTATATAGAGGGCGAAGTTCATACATAGAGGCCAAATTCGACTATATTTCGAATTCGGCTAGGGGAATACAACTCAAAATTTCAAAACACGGCGCTCTACATGCCCAAATGGCGGTAGAACACCGTGTAGTCGCCGTCGTCGCCGCCATCATCATCGGAGCCGTCGTCGTCAAACTGCGGCGGCGCGGCCTGGCTGCTGCCCTGACCGGCGTCTCCCCACCGACCACTGGTGCGAGGCGGGGACGGTGATGGCTTGTACCAGTCGTCGTCGGAGGCGTCGTCGGAGGCTTCGAGGTTGATGACGGGGACGGCGACGCCGGATGGAGGAGTCGTAGGCCGGCGGTAGCGTGCGATGTCCTCGAGGAGCCTCGCCTGCCGCTCCGCCTCCTCCTTCTCCCACTGCTCCCTCGACCAGGCGCAGACCTGGTCGAGTGGCATGGAGTTCTCGGCGGGGATGAGGTCCTGGAGGGACCTCGCCATGATGGCCTCGAGGATGGCGGCATCCTGGGCGCTTTCGGCCTCCTCCACCTTCACCTTCGCTGGCTTGCGCTTCCGCTCACCGGAGGTGTCGGGTTCGCGCTTGTGGCGGCGCCGTCCTTGTGCCGTCGATGGCTCGCGGATGACGATCCCGCCGCCGCGCGCGCGGTTGCTCGGCGGGGAAGACGGCTCCTTTTTCACCGGCGCCAAGGATGGCGCCGACCTGGAGATCGACCTCGCCGCCGAACCGGACGACGAGGAACTGGCAGCCATGCGCCGTGGCTGCCAGCTTCCCCTGCGGCGGCTGGCCGATGCCCTCGACAGTGGGGGCATCGTCAGAATGGGGAAGTTGTCGCCCTCGATGTGCTCGAGGACGGCCTCGAGCGTCCGGCTCGGCACGCTCCACCATCGCTTGCGTCCGGCGGCGTTGTTGCGCGGAGGCGGAGGCGACGGGCCGTCGTAGGAGGCGAGCTCCTGCTCCAACCGGCAAAGGAAGAAGGAGTTCCACGCCGTCAGGTTGTCGGGGTGGTAGCGCGGCTCGGCGCGGTCTTGGTCCGACAACGTTAGTCGGACCTCCTCGATGGTGGCTTCGAGGTAGCGTCCCTGGGGTGGCGGCGGAATTGGCACGCCGCCCGCACTTAGCCGCCACCCGCCGCCGGGAGGCCTCGTGTCCGGCGGGCAGGGGTACCCCGCCTGGTGGAGGAGGTGCCCCTCCCACGCGTGGAGCGACCGGCGAGGGAAGCCGTTGTTGGCGGCGCCGTCTTCGTCGTTGTAGGCCATGGATCTCGTCGAGGTCGAGGGAAGGAAGAGGAAGAGGAAGAGTGGTGCGACGCGTCGTGGCGAGCGGGGTATTTAGGCGAGCCAGGAGCCGGCGATTTATTGCCGCGTGGATGCTACGCGTCCGCGGCGAGCTGACCGGCGGCAGCCTTTACTCAGCGCGGAAGACGATGGGTCTGTCGCTGACCGACCGGGTCCTTCTCTCGCGCGGAAGCCGAAGCGAAAGCGCGGAGAGAAATCTCGGCGTTTCGCGCGCTTTCGCTTCGTCCGGAGTCCCCGAGCGCGCCTCGGGGGACTGGGGATGGCGTGGGCTCGCCGGATGTATTTAGGCCCAAATCCGGAGAAAAACGAGGAATCGGGAGCGCGACTGGACCGAAATTCGCCGTCCGGATGAGAAAAACGGCGCTCGGGGCTAAGTCGGGGAGACGAGTGGGGATGCTCTAAGAGCATCTCCAACAGGCGCGCTATATAGGCCGTGCGGCATAAAAACGTCCGATATAGCGCGCGCGGAAGGGAACGTGGCGCTCCAGCAGGCGCGGTAAACGGCGCGGCGCGCTAAAAAATTTAGAGCGCGCGGCATTTTGCACAAACCGGAGCGGCATATCTGGCGCGTCGGCTACAGCGCGCGGCAACGCTCGTCCAAGCGCGAAAAATCCCCCGCGCTTCCTCTTCCGCGTCGCCGTCCCGAGCGCCCAATCCGTCGTCTCCGCGCGCCGCCGGTGATCCCGACGATGGACGACCCCTCCGGCAACCCGCCGACCCCTCCCTACTTTGTTCAACCCTCCGCCGCCGCCACCTCCGCCGCGCCACCGCCAAACCCTACCGGCGGCGCCGACGGCGGCAACCCAATGGCTGCTGCGCGCGCGCTCTTCGTCCCGCCGCGCGGGCTGCTGCACGCAGGCGCGCGGCCGCGGCGTAGATGGCGCAGGGCACCGCGCCGAGGGGGGGAGGGTGCCGTCGAACAAACGGCCGCACCTCGGTCCCGCCGCTGTCGCGCCGCCGAAGAAACCGAAGAAACCCATCCCTCGCCGGCAGCCTCCTCCTCCGGCGCCGAACCAGGCGCCTCCTCCTCCTCCTCCTCCGCCGACCCAGCCGACGCCTCCGTCCGGCAACCGCGCGGGCGCACATATGGTGGATGATGAAATGCCCGAGAGGTAAAAATCACTAGTTTTTGTCGAATTTTAGTTTACTAGATGCATACCTAGCCGTATAGTAATGAATTTCATTGCAATGTAGAGTGGATGATGCGGCATTCATGTACACAATGAATGTTGGATCCTCGTTCTTGCATGATGAAGCCGCCGATGGGGAGGAGGAATATGAGGATGTAGATGAGGAAGGAGAAGGATTGATTGAACCTCGCCCTCCCGGCCGGTCCGCCAACTACACCATAGCGGAGGACAAGTTGCTTTGCAAGACGTGGTTGACAATTGGAATGGATCCAACAACCGGTACCGATCAAACAAGAGAAACATATTGGATGAGGATGACGGATTACTTCAACACACACAACACAAGTGGGATCGAGCGAACCATGCGCTCACTTCGGTCCCGTTGGTCCGGGATCAACACCGATTGCCAAAAATGGGCGGGCGTGCAAGCCAACATCGATGTTCTCAATCCAAGTGGCACTAATGAGAATGATAGGGTAAGTCATTCTACTATGTTCACCGTATGGCTCTACTTCATATGGCTCTACTTCATATGGCTCATCTATTTTCTTTTCCGCATATGTGTAGAACTCCATGGCTCAAGGATTGTTTAGGGATGTGGGAAAGAAGAACAAGAAAGGCAACAAGATTCTTGGCAAGCCATTCACCTTGCATCATTGCTATGAAGTGCTAGGGAATGAAGAGAAGTGGAAGACGCGCAGCAAGATGGACGCGGCAACTATGGCGGCCAATGCTACCGGTGATGCAACAATCATTGATGATGATGATTCAAGTGATGAAGGGCAGATGAAGAGAAGCTCCACTCCTCACTCCGTCAACAATGGGCGGAGGAATGTGCATGGTAGGAAGACCGCCAAGGAAATGAAGGGAAAGAAGGCCGGAGATGATGACATTGCCATGGCTATGGAAAGGATTGCAAATGCAAGGTTGCAAGCAAATGAAGATAGAAAGATGCAACGAAACTTGGAAAAAGAGGCTATGGATGCTATTGAAGCTAGGAGAGCCGCTTTGGAGGAGAGGATTGCCGCCAACGAGGAGAGGAAGTTGGCTTTGGAGGAGAAGAGGCAAGCCACCGAGGAGCATGCACGCCTAGCGGAGGAGGAGAGGAAGCTTTTCTTGATGGATACTTCCCATATGGATGAGAGGCAAAAGGAGTACATCAACCTTCTTCGCGATGAAGTGTTGGCCAAAAAGAGATTGTTGGTAGCCAACATGAACACTTCCACTACCGGCATGTTTGGAGGAGGCATGTTTGGAGGAGGCATGCCGACGTTTGGAGGAGGCATGGGAGGCATGGCGGGCATGGGAAGCATGCCCATGCCCACCATGGGAGGCATCGCCGGCATGGGAAGCATACCCATGGCCGGCATGGGAGGCATGGCCGACATGGGAGGCTATTCCTCCTTCAACCCAAGAAGATGAGGAAGAAGAAGAAGCTGTTGACTTGGAGAATGCGGAAGTGTGATATGCTACTATTCCTCCTTCAACCCAAGAAGATGAGGAAGAAGAAGAAGCTATTGACTTGGAGAATGCGGAAGTGTGATATGCATTTGTGATATGCAAATTGTGTGTTCCACTTTGTCTATTTGAACCATATGTCGTGTGTCATTGTTGAACTACGTCATTTTGTGTGTCGTTCTTGAACTATGTGATGTATGTTGCACTTTGTATCCATTTAAATTATGGTACATCATTTGTTTCATGAATTATGTGTGATTATTTGATCTTTGTGAATGCAAAATAGTCTAGAAAATTGTTTTCCGCGCCCGCACGCGCTGTATTTTGCCGCGCCCGGCGGAGGACCATTTATTCCGCCCGCGCACGCGCTGCATTTTGCCGCGTCCGGCGGAGGAAAAACCGGCCCAGCGCGTGCTAGCTGTTTACCGCGCGCAGAATCTGAGGTATAGCGCGCCGCGATATAGCGCGCCTGTTGGAGATGCTCTAAGGGCATCTCCAACCGGCCGACCCATCCCGCGCCCGCGCGTCCGGATGGGTCGAGCCGGACAAAAACGCGGCCCAGCGCGGGGACGCACCGCAAAAGCGGACGGCCGCAGCGTCCGGAACGACGCAAACCCGGCCCAAATCTGGGCCTGGTTTGCGTGGCCGCGGACGCGGAAGGCTGGTCGCTCGCGTCCGCCCCTTGTCCGGCCCTGGCCCGCGTGTCATAGACATAAACATTTGTTTTCATTTAGAAGAACCTATTACATTTTTTTAACTACTACTTCTATCCTACTACGTACGGGGCGAGGGCATCTGGACGAGGTGACGGGCTGCTCGCATAGCGAGCAGCTGGTTCTTCTGCCCGAGGAGGTTGCCTAATCGGAGGCGGCCGGCCCGGCAGGTGGCCTCGTGCTCCTTCGTCACGCGCGTGAGGTCGGCGAGACGTTCCTCGATGGCGGCGTTGATGTTCGCCAGCGCGAGGTCCTCCTCGTCGACGGTCTCCTCCGTGGCGGCCGCCCCCTCCTCCGCGGCCTCGTACCAGCCGTCCGCGTTCTCGTGCCATCCGTCCATGGCCACCTCCACCATCTCCGCATCCCCTTCATTCGCCGCCGCCGCGACGCGGAGCGCCTCGTCGTCGGCGACCCACCGCGAGTCCGCGCGCTCCTCCTCCTCCGTCCGCGGGAACCTGGCCCGGGCGGCGAGGGAGAGCTTGGCCCACGTGGTCTGGAGGGTGCGCGGCATGGCGCCGAGAAGGTGGAGGAGAGAACGGTGATGCGATGCGTGTGAGAGACCGCTGCCGTCTTTATAGCCGGCGGTCTGGCGGGAAACTTGGGCGCGAGCGCGCGCCAATGGCGTTTCGCGCGCGCGGGAACCTTGGTGCGCGCGGGATCTTTCCGCGCGTTCCATCGCCACCATGGCCGTCCCGTCGAGGCACTGCCATGGCGCGGCGCGCGCGAAGACGAACCACGTGGCGTCTCTTTGGGTCGCCGCGTTGGGCGCCGCGTGCGACCCAAACGGACACGCGGACGCGGGGCGCTGTCCGCGTGTCCGGGCTGCCACGCAAACGGCCCAAAACGGACCGCCCAGCGCGTCCGTTTGGGTGGGCCGGTTGGAGATGCCCTAAGCACCCAACCACGTGTTCTCACCACGAGCTCAGTTGTTATTCACTGACTGACTGGGTCCACCTCTGTGCAACCTCGCCGTTTCGCGGAGATAAATACAACCGGCTGGATGGGCTGCTTCGACGGTAACAGGCCCAAAACATAGCCACCAGCGGGCTCATCCCAGCCCAGCCCGGCCCGCTCGGTCCCGCAGCCCCACCCGCGCCGCCTCGCATCGCGGCCCTCACTTGCCCCCGTCCCCTTCCCTCTCCCGACCCCTGCCGATCTCGCCCTCCCTCCTCGCCGACCTTCCTCACCGCCCCTACCCGCCGCCGCACTCCTCCCCAGACACCGGCCATCGCCCCGGCCGCCGCCGCGGAAGTCCCTCTCCCCGCGCCGCCGCCCTCGATCCTCGATTCTCGCGCCGTTGCCCGTGACCTAGCCGGTGGTGGGGGCCTAGGGTTCGCGCCCGCGCGCGGCAGCCATGAGCGACGGCGAGCGCCGCGACGACGAGGCCGCGACCACCAGCGCCGCAGGTGAGGAGCTCTGCTCGTCGCCCCCCTCCCAGTTGTCTAGGGCTTGATTGATCGAAGCTGGCTCAACTCGCCCTGCCACGCTCACTCCGCCTCACTTCCAGATGACGACGACGAAGAGGAGTACGAGGAGCCCGGCGGAGGGAACCACTTCCTCGGCTTCATGTTCGGCAACGTCGACGATGCTGGCGACTTGGACGCCGACTATCTCGACGAGGTAGGTTACTGCGTTCACTGTCCCCGTTTTCTTAGCAATCTCCTGTTTTCTTGTGTTGTATTTTTTCTACATAGAGCATCCGGCTGCATCTAGCAGATGACACGCAGCTAGGCCTTTCCTTAGCACTTCGGTGTGCAGTACTGTCATATGCCTCCTAAATGGTGCAAACAGATTGATGGAGAACTTTGCCCAGTGGGGTATGGCTGGCTTGTCGTAATCCGAGCGCACAAGTTTCATCTTGTCACCACCGTACAGCTTATTTATTCAACACTGTGACTCTTGTGAATAGTTTCCTCTCCCTAAGGCCTTGTTCGGCTAATACGCTTCTCAAGTGTGTTGGGAGGTGTCAGAGGAGAGTTTTGACTTAGGTGGGGTTTAATACCCCTGAAACCATGCCAATCCCCTCCGGAATTCTTGAAACCGAACAATCCCCTCCGGAGTTTTGACTTCAATTTTATTTGGTAGAAGTGCTTCATCATCATTTGGCATGTTTACCTGTATGATTTTTATGGCTTATAGTGATCTATTTATCTGTAGTAGCTAACAGTAACTCTTGAGCAATCTTACCTTTTCCGAAAAAAAAACGATACTTGAGCAATCACCAAACGAATAAAGTGGCAGTATCAATGTTCTTATCGTTGACAGAGTGGGTAGACTCTACAAGGTCAAACATGCAAGATATTTTTTTTTTTACTTTTCTTTAGTAGGTCTTCAGAATTTGACCAGAAACAAGTCAGTTGTGCAGCGTAGGGTCACTGTTGTTCAATTTTGGCTGGAACTTTTGAGAACAAAATATATTTATTTTTCTTGGTAATGAAATGCAGGTGCTTAGGCTCAGTTCTTTTTAGCTTCAGCTTGTGCATAAGCTGCTACAGCTCGTGCTGCCCAAATAAACGGCCGTGAAAATAAGCTGCACAGTAAACTACGTCCAGTTCTTTTCAGCTGTTGCTGTCTCAGCTTATTTTGGTAGTTGCAAGATGACAAATCTAAAATACCCCTTGATGGAAAATGAATCTCGTAGCTAGTATCTGAATCCACCAAGAAACTGAATGAACAAAGTCGTGACTGCAATCAGTTCGGCAGCGTCCTGCTAGCCATCAGATTGATGGACGCGTGCGCGGTAACAACTAGCTAGCCCAAGCATCTGCTGTTAGCGATTCCAGCCGTGCTGATTCTCGTCACGCGGAGGTCGGAGATGCGTACGCGCGACAGATCCCGGCCATCAGATCACGCGGAGGTCGGAGATGCGTACGTTGCAACCTGCTGTGCGCAGCGCCGGTCGATTGCCGCAGTAGAGGGAGGAGGTGCTCCGCCGAAGGGCCGGTCGCTCCGCTCGATCTGGCCGACGAGGTGCACAGAATCGCCGCGGCCTATCCTTCCTCCATGGAATAGAACGTGGTGGATGCTGGGAAAGATTTGGTGGGCGTAGGTGCCGGGCGGCGGCCGGAGTTGCCGGCGGCGGGGACGGCGGTGGCGGAAGTGTGGGAAGGAACCCTAGCGCCTGTGTGTGCCTGTCGATGGGGAAAACGTTTTGGTCTGGGGTTGGTCTGCTCGGTGGCATTTGCACGTAATTAGGCAAAGGAATAGGGGCATATCTTTGTACCGTTTCGGTGGGAGCTCGGGAAGCTGTGGAAAGCTGGGGTCTGGTGGCTTCCACAAATCGTGAAGGAATCGTCGAAGCTGGCTGTCCACAGAAACGGCTTAAAAACGAGATCTTTTGGGCTTAGCTTATTTTGACCACGAAGCTACCCAGAAGCTCCAAAAGAACTGACCCTTAATTTCTTATCATATCTTTTTTATTTTATTGACAGGCTGCGAAGGAACATCTTTTTTTTTTGCTTCATTTCTTATTACATCCTTTTTCTTGAATTGACAGGATGCGAAGGAACATCTTTTTGCTCTGGCAGACAAGCTTGGTACATCCTTGAAAGACATTGATGTATGGCATCCTACGATGAATGCTACTTCGATTAATATTTTTGTTTTCTTTTCAAACGCATTAATACAGTGTTGTTTGCTTATAGCTAACTAAGTCTTCTCCAGCACCTGCTGATCCTTCTGAGCAAGGTAGGTGGCATCTCTATAATTCTGTATAATCTGCATGAACTGGCTTTAATGTGTTCTTCGTTGACTCCAATTTGTATTCTGTTTTCCATCTAATCATACATATATGTATACAGTATACACACAGTAAGTTGATGCCTGATATTTTTTTCTGTTCTGTAGATTATGATGAGAAAGCGGAGGATGCTGTTGACTATGAAGATATTGATGAACAATATGATGGACCTGAAGTTGAAGCAGCTACAGAGGAAGACCATTTGCTATCCAAGAAAGATTACTTCTCCTCAAACACAATGCTTGCTTCGGTCAATAGTAAAGTTTCAGTGTTTGAGGACGAGAACTATGACGAGGATGAAGAACCACCCACTGATGTTGAGCTACCTGATGATAACGTTATACCAGGTTTGGCATATCTGTACTCATAGATGTGTATGTGTGCTTATTGAAAAATTTACAAAAAATCTGGACGAGTGTTGCTCATGGCGGTAAAGTTAATCTGAGAAAATGAATAGTGTTGTGTTTTTATGGATGGCAGTAAACCAGCAATATTATTGTTTTCATGAATGGTTTTCATTTGTAACTTCTCAAAATATTGTGCTGATGCATCTCGCTCCCAGTGATTCATTTATGAACAACAGGTTTGAAAGCAAAATAAGCCAATCTCATCCGCTGAAGTCAACAACTTATAAAGTTTATGTTTTAATGCTATTCATATGCTTTTCTTCTTTTTATTGTTTATTATGTTTGAACATTATTTACATGTATTTCATCTTGTTAGTTGACACAAGTCTCCTTTCTCTTTATCTATTTGGATGTCATTTCAGCTGAGCAGCTGGATGCGTTACCCTCTAACGAAACCCCTGCCATTGAAACGGTATCTAACTCGTTACCACAATCAGGGGAAAGTATGGACATTGAATATGAAGTTTGTCAGGTACGCATTATTTATATTGGACTATTTCCCACATGAATTCTGAATCACATGGCATCATTAGTTGAGTTTTTGTTCATTCAGAATTTGGTTTATTTTTAATTAAATAAAAAAATATGTCGGCTTGTCACATAATAATATGGTTGAGTTAGGGTTGAGGAATTTTGGATGACAGTGAAATTTACTTCTTAGGTTGGATGACGCTTATTTTGGTGAAATTAGCTAGGAGACCATAAAACACTTTTAATGGCTAAAAGACACTGGATCCTTGATGCCACGTGCGACCTGGTTCCAGGTTTAAATGATACAGCAGTTCCATGTAGAGAAGTACATATTTCTCATGCTCTGTAGTTAATTGCATCAACATATTTCTACTCATAAATATGCAGTTGCTTTCTAATGATATCCACCTGTCTCACTGAACTGCTTCTCTGTAATGTAGCAGGAAGAAGTTGACACCGAAGGAGGTCATCTCCAGTCTAAATCTGGGACTTCCCTCCCTGTTTTATGCATAGAGGATGGGAGTGTGATCTTGAAGTTCTCTGAAATTTTTGGCGCACAGGAGCCTCTAAGAAAAGCCAAGACAGATTGCCATCAACGGCCAGTGAATAAAGGTATACAACTGGCTGATTATAAGAAACAAATCTGAGAAGATCATCATTAATCCCTTGGCAGCATTGCATATATAGCTGGTTTGTTATTGGAGGGATATGAGCCTGAAAGTAATGGTTACATAGAATCTTATTTGGGTATTTAATCTGAATATAAATCAATGTAATTAGTACTACCTACTACCAACTATGTCGAGAGTATATGTTTATTACTGATTGTATGATCATTTTGTCCGAGACCAAGTCCTAATTTAGTAGGGAGAAAATATGTTCTGGTTTGGGTTGGCAGACAGGATTTTGGAAAGTCACATTTGTGCATCTGAATTTTTTCGGGAAAATCATAGATGTGTGGAATATGAACAATTTAATTTAATAGTGAACTAGTTTTAGAAAGTTTGTCACTTCTGACCGGCCATATGCCTTTGTCTGGTATTAATTGCTTCCAGAGCTCCGCATCACAAATGTCTGTGACATTGTTGAAGATGACGAGGAAGTATTTCTGCGGAGTACTATTCAAGATCTCCCATCTTTGAAGCATATCAAGATGAGTGAAGATTTTGTCGAGAGTGACAGTGATGAGTTAACTTCTAATGATACTTGTGGGTTTAAAGACTTGTGTCTTTCTGAACAACCGATGAAGGATGCACACAAGGATTTCCCTACTGCTCAACAAGCTCCAGTTTGTCCTGATTTTTATCCACTTGAGCATGATGACTGGGAAAATGGTATCATTTGGGGCAATTCACCGACAAATGAAAGCCAGGCTTCTTTAAAAAGCTGTGTAATATCTGAAGAGAGTGCTGATACTCAAAGTAAAGACACGGCTAAAGATTATGGTTATGTATCCAGGTGTTCTGATGTACAGAGTAAAAATAATGGTTCTCCAATGATAACAGAGCCAGTAACAACACAGCCTTTTGGCTGTACGGAAATACCTGCTTCAGCTAGTTACCATTACCCTGAGAACAGTTACCCTCTATTGAGAAAAGAGACTCCTCAGGAGAAGAATGACTTGGACAACACAGTACCAAATAACATAAATGGAACATTTAAAATTGATACCATGAAATGTTTAAACAATCTCTCAAGACTGAACAAGGAGCTGTTAGAAGGATCTTGGTTGGACAACATAATTTGGGATCCCAGTCAGGATATTCCAAAGCCTAAGCTAATCCTTGATCTTAAAGATGAGCAGATGCTTTTTGAGATTCTAGATGAAAAGAATGGGGATCATCTCCGCTCTCATTCTCGTGCGATGATTGTCACTCGGTCAATGAAGACTTCAACAGTGGGAAATTTTGACCATAACAACCAAGCAGTTACATTGGATAGCCAGTTTGACATTTCCAATGACAAATTTTATTCTAACAGGAAGATGTCACAGCAAGCTAAATCTCATACTAAAAAGCGTTCTTCAATGGGCATAAAGGTGGTACATTCTGTTCCTGCTCAGAAGCTGCAGTTCATGAAGCCGTTGAGCGAGTACGAGCCTGCCTACCCATTGCCATATTTATTTAAATTCTACATATGGATTTCTCATCTTGTGTTGGATTAGTAAACTTTTATTTTTTGAGTCTTGCAGTCTATGTACAGTTATTTCATCAAGGTGACAAGTATTGCACCTAGAATGTCATGAAACATAATTAAATCAGTAATCAGAATAATCATTAAAAATACTTTTCAACAGAAAGTGTGACCTATTATCTTGCCTTCATTGGTAATATATCCTCAAGTGAACAACCAGCAGTTCTGTTGTCCTGAGGAAATATTCCTGTAATGATGGATATGTGCACCTTTTGTACTTGTACCTATGCATATATTGTCACCCCTGCTCTGCTGGACTTTTCCTTTCTGTAACTTGGTTGCGTATGCTGCTGTTTTACAGCAGATTTTCAGATAATATAAGATGCATTATTTTGGAGATCAGTAATTGGGTGTAGTATGAACTTGTGACATCTCTCGGTGCGCTGTAGGGGCAAAACACTTATTTGGAACGCGAAACTTTAGATATTAATTTGTATTTCTGGTCAGATGCATTTCCTCTTCTAGTGGAGAATAACGGATTCTATATTTTGATTCTTTACTGCTTCTACTGCTTGCTCTGGATAATGATCATCAGTTTATGTTTCACATGTTTACGCTCTTGGTTCTTAGCTATGTTCAGCAAGTATGCTTCTGGGACTTTGTTGTCATGTGTACCTCACCTAATACCTACTGAACTCTGTTATTGTTGTTCTTTGCTGGCTTCGGTCCTAAAAGTTTGATTTCCTTTCATGCAGAAAGGAAATTGTGAACTTCCATAGACCAAAAGCTAAGTGGTTCCCCCGTGAAAATAAAATTGCTGCTGACTTGCAAGGACCTGCTTGTGGTCATGGACCAATGACTGTTATAGTGATGACATTGGCTGGAAAAGGAGTGAAGCTTGCCGTCAACACAGAGGAAACTCCACTCTCTGTCAAATCAAAAGCTTCCAAGAAATTAGGTTAGTACTCATCCGTTAATGTTTTGTCTTTTTCATTAGTCTGGAATATCCCTGCTCTATCTTAAGATTATTTATTAGTTAGGAGGTCATCAATAGTTGACGCCTTAACCTCCATGCAGAATTCAGACCATCTGAAAAGATCAAATTATTTTGTTCTGGAAAAGAACTTGAGGATGAGATCTCCTTGGCTATGCAAAATGTGCGGCCAAACTCTATTCTACATGTTGTTCGCACTGAAGTGCATCTATGGCCAAAAGCACAGAAGTTACCTGGTGAGGACAAGGCTCTACGTCCTCCTGGGGCATTCAGGAAAAAGGTCGACTTGTCCGTTAAGGATGGGCATGTATTTTTGATGGAGTAAGTCCAGTTTACTTACATTTCCCTTCATATCACAAGAGTAATAATCATATGAATAGAACTTTTCAGAAACGTGTACACATACAGATTCTTATGTGTGTATCCAAATTTACTGCTACTTTAGCTAAGTAGTGAACATGGTGTTACATTGTGTAAAAGTGCCATCGGTCATTTGAATGGGTTATATGCTGTACTATTTGTTGTTTTTGTCATGTATGTTCTTGTTCACTAATGTACCATGTGTTATTTTCGCTTTCAATGCAGATACTGTGAGGAGAGACCTTTACTACTTGCAAATGCAGGAATGGGTGCTCGACTCTGCACGTACTACCAGAAAACTTCACCCACTGATCAGACAGCTACATCCCTGCGAAGCAACAATGATGGACTGGGTACAGTGCTTGCTATTGAGCCTGCTGATAAATCTCCTTTTCTGGGAGATGTACGTTCTGGGTCTCATCAATCATGTCTTGAAACAAACATGTATAGAGCACCTACATTTCCTCATAAGGTAGCATCGACTGATTATCTTTTAGTTCGTTCGCCTAAAGGGATGCTTTCTCTTCGTCGCATTGACAAGCTATACGCTGTTGGCCAACAAGTAAGCCCTTGTGCTGGAATACTGTATTCTATATCTGCAGAATGTTCTATACTGTCAAACTTTCCTTTTGATTTGCTGGAAGGCATAGTTTTGAACATGTTTACTGGGGTAATTTGTTTATTTACTAGGCTGCAAATATGTAATGCCGGAAAACCTTCCTCATGTATTTTCCCTTTCTTTACTCGTAAAGATCTCCATATTACTTTCTAATGTTTCCTAGCTTCAATAAATCGGCAGAGCACCTGCCTTTCCCGTAAAAAAACGTGAAATGCTGGAAAATCTTCAGCAAAGAGTAGATATATATGTTTCTGCTCTGCATATAGTTAATTAAAAACACATGCTGTGATATCCACAAATAAACATTTTGCTGTTTCTTGCATGGCATCATTCTAGGAGATGATATATTTGCAACAAACTGTTGAATCCATAGAATGATAGATTTGTGCTTTCCTGGCAGGAACCACATATGGAAGTATTTTCACCAGGAACGAAAAATATGCTGAACTATCTTATGAATCGAGTTCTCGTATATGTATATCGTCAATTCCGTCTTAGGGAGAGGCCTGGTGCTCTATCTCAGATCCGAGCTGATGAATTACCTATTCAGTACCCTCTGACAGAAGCTATTGTGAGAAAACGAATGAAGCATTGTGCGGACTTGAAGGTAGATCTACCACCCATGTTAGCATCACTTCTGTAATTGTGTTTGTGCATGTCCTTTTTTGTCTTCCAGTTACAGCTTTGTGTTTTTTTTACCATAAATAACAGTCTCCTGCATCATTAAACAGAAAATACCCAATGGACATTTGTTCTGGACACAGAGACCTGACTTCCGGATTCCATCAGAAGAGGAAGTGAGAAGATTAGTGCCACCAGAGAGTGTGAGTTTCTCTAGAAATTACTTGTGCCAACCAATTTTTTTCCCGACGACAGTGGACAATTATCTAACATAACCATTAACTTCTATATGAGGATTGCCAGCTTGATCTACTACTCACTCCCTCTGTTTCAATGCCCCAAAGTTTTGTGCTTGCAGAAGTATAAAATCAAGAAAATCTAGATTCGTACTGTATTATTCCCATCTATAGGTATAGCAGTTAAATCTCTCCCTGTTGTCACCAATGCAAAGGGGTTAGAATTGCATACTGCATTAGCAACAATTCTTGCTTTTGTGAAAAGACAAAATGAAAAGTAAACGTTATATTTCATTGTATACTATATAAGATGACTGTCAGTTTCAGCACTCCTATAAGAATGGTTGGACATGTTTTCTTTTAGATTAACGGCTAGATTAGCAACCAACCTTTCTGGACTGTACTCTTTAGTAAGCAAAGATCTCCACAATTTGTTTCATCAGATCCAGGGGCTGGAATATGTGATGATGTGGTTGAGAAGCAAGCACATTTTGCTCTTAGAGTATCTCAGGTGCAAAAGCTTGTGCTCACAAAGGTGCTTAGAAGCATATCACTGGGCACCCATTTAACTACTTAAGCATCTAACCTTCCAATACAAACTGACAAGGACTAATACAAGAATCAGCTTTTAACCGAGCACCAGCACTTAGCTTTGAGGTAGTATGTCTAACGTGGTAAGAAATCTACCTCTGTGCACCTACCATCTTGGAGCACTGGAGATGCCCTTAGGCAAAATTGGATAGCCATGATATGTCCCTGATTACTTCTAAAGTTAGAACTGTTATCCTGACTCTGTCAATAGGGAATCAAGGTCTGTGATCAACTGAACTATCTAAGATGTCACTTTACATCCTTAAAATTGAATCTAATCTGTTGATTCCTTGAACTTCTTATTTTCTCACGACAGCTATCGTCGTTTGTCAGTTAAATGACTGACAAATAATAATGCAAGGGCCTATTGGCAGAATTAAGTTTGTGGACCAACTATGGCTGCCACAGTATCTTTCATTATAGAAATCGACTGATACACCTAATTGGCGCACTTATGCAAGTTCAGGGACCTGCTACACTAAAAACTCATGTTTGTGGAGAGTACAACTGAACCAGTTCAAGGAACTTTGGTTTATCATTATTCGCTACTTGCCGGTGATTACCACAGTACAAGCAAACATGCCTTTAGCAAACACTTTGCAAGACAAAATAATGGAGTTTTTTTGTACCTTAATTCTTCGATACACCAAAAGGTTGAGCTCATATCGGATGGTTGAAAGAACTTGCATGATTAGAAAGTTCACAACAAGTTGATACACTCCTGACAAATAGATGTTGAAGCTCTCGGTGTGCTGCTATTTTTTTATCTTGTGAATGTCAAATTGCCAACCTTTTTTTCTGTATTTTAAACGTTTAATAATGGTAATATTCATTCTGGAAGAAGTGCCATGTCTTGTATTGAGTTCATGGCAGCTGAAATTTTCCCTCCTTCAGGTGTGCTGTCATGAGAGTATGCAAGCTGGTCAGCATCGTCTCCATCGCTTGGGAATTAAAAAGCTTACTCAGCCTGTGGGACTTGCTTCCGCAATGAATCAGCTTCCTGATGAAGCAATTGAGCTCGCTGCGGCAGCACATATTGAGAGGGAATTGCAAATCACTAGCTGGAACCTTACCAGCAATTTTGTTGCTTGTACTAATCAGGTACTTCACTCAAAATATATTATCCATGTATTCAGTGTGCTAGAACAACTTCTTTCGCCATTTTAGTAATAGGTTTTGGAAGTAAAACCACTAGGCGCTAATGACATAATTGATAGTAATGTGTTCTAGAGAGACGATGTATAAACTTCGTCTATTGTTATTTGCTGAATTAACATTGAGTCATTGGGAGAGAATGAACACTACAACCATGTAAGAACATGAAAAGACTCGCAAGGTGGAAATTGTATGTGAAGAAGTGGCTGATTCTTGAATGGTACTCCGTTGTATATACTCCGGGGTGCTCTTTTTGGTCCTGTTTGGACTGATGCAACAGTTATGATCAAACCAAACACTGCAGATCTGCAGAGAGAGATGGTTGTGGGATGTATTATGTGTGCGTTGAGACAAACTAAATGTGTCTGCTTCAAGTGTCACATATGGTGATGGAGGGTAGAGAGAACAAGTGAAGCAAGGAGGGGTAGAGAATTGGGGTGCACATAAAGTAGAGAAATTAGTAGAGAGTGATGGAGGATTAGTCCTCTCCCAATGAGCTTGAGCACCACCCTCCACAGAAGTGCCTTCTCAAGCTTTTATCCTGCAAGTACATTTTTTTGGGGGGAGGGGGGTGGGGTGGGGTGGGGTGGGTGGGGCGTCGCAGCTTCATGCCGTGTTATGTTTTAAATGCCCTTTTAAATAATAAAGTAAAGTATGTTGGTAATGCTCCTTGTCTACTGCCCTAATCTGATTTTCTTGGGTGTATGCAGGACAGAGAGAATATAGAAAGACTAGAAATTACTGGTGTTGGTGATCCATCTGGCCGTGGTTTAGGATTTAGCTACGTGCGAGTAACTCCAAAAGCACCTGTCGCTAATTCAAGTCATAAGAAAAAGTCTGCTGCAGCCAAAGGTACCACCGTTACGGGAACAGATGCTGATCTCCGCAGGTTGAGCATGGATGCAGCCCGAGAGGTACCATCAAGCCTGATGATTTAGCAGTAGTATACTTTTATGTGGGTCAGTAACTGACAACCGACATGCTAGGCCCTGGCCAGCTCAACTTAAGGGATATAATCCCCCCGATACTGTGTTTTTACCTAGGAAATTATCTTTATAAGAAAGTTATCACTTAGCTTGGGCCTTAAGACAACTAGAGATGAGATTTTCCTTAGTTACAAGATTTCTTAGATTCGATCATTAAGGCCAGCTCTTTATAAAGAGGCTTCACACGTACATTTTCATGAAGAAAGAAGTATTGCAATCTTGACTGGTTTATGCCCTGGGGTTCCAAGCTTGACATGACATAGGATCATAGAACAGGCTTCACTGACAACACTTATGATATATATGTGCATTGATAGTCTTTCAAATGCTCATTTTATTGACTGGTTTATTAAGAAAGTTATATGCCATACCTGTAAAAATGGAATAATTTCCTTAATACATTTATATTTGCCAAAATGCCATTGGCTATAACAAATAAAGAGTGCGACCTACCCACGCGTGATTTAACTGGAAGGAAATTTGCCGCATTCATATCTTTTTAGACTTTGTATTTACTAATACTTGCCGTTGATATTGCTGTAAACAGTTGCTTCTCAAATTTGGCGTTCCAGACGAGCAAATTGATAAATTAACAAGGTGGCATCGGATTGCTATGGTGAGGAAGCTTTCAAGTGAGCAAGCAGCGTCAGGAATTACTATTGATGAAATTCCAGTTAGTAAGTTTGCACGTGGACAAAGGATGTCTTTTCTGCAGCTTCAACATCAAACTAAAGAGAAATGTCAGGAAATTTGGGACAGACAAGTTCAGTCACTCTCAGCTATGGACGGTGATGACAATGCCAGTGATACAGAAGCCAACAGTGATCTGGACTCATTTGCTGGGGATCTTGAAAACTTGCTAGATGCTGAAGAATTTGACGATGAGGATGTTGGTACTGCAGACCTGAGGAGTGATAAAGCAGATGGAACAAGAGGGCTTAAAATGAGAAGGTGCCCTACTCAAGCACTATCTAACGAAGAAATTCAAGATGATGAAGCAGAAGCTGCTTTAGTAAAAAAATTGCTTGAAGGTGGTTAATTCATAGTTGTTGCTTTCCAAAGACCAACTTTAGTAGTTATGATTAATGTACTTTTGTTTTGCAGAGAGTGGTAATGATACAAAGAGGAAGAAGCAACCTGCGGGAATGGCAAATTATGGCACCTCTATGTATAATCAGGGTGCAAATAAAACGAAGCAGGGTAAATCGTCTGGCTATGGTAGTGCATCAACTCCAAAGGAGAGCACGCCAAGAGGAGTGAAAGAGGTATCAGAAATTCATATCTAAGTTTATGAGCCTAATCTTGGTTGTTGCTGGTACATTATCTGTCACCATACAAGCAGAAACAAGCTCTAATAGAACTTATATTGCTGCATGCAGGTCGAATATTCTTTTACTGAAGGTGCTTTACCCTCAAAACTTAAAACTAAGCCGATGGGCGATGCAAATGATATCATTCTAGTTAAAAAGAAAAATGTTCCAGGAAAGGATGGGTTTAAGGTAAGTCCAGAGCATGATTGTGATGTATGTATTATTTCTTTGTATTCCGCTGGAGACCATTGATTATTTCATGTGTATTTTCTACTTGGGTTGCAGAAACTATATTTGAATGCATAAACTTTCATGTGTCTTTCTGAATTACCCACTCCAGGTCCATAATACTTGTCATTTTGGACATCGACAGTCTCCAAATTCTAATTATTTTTCACTAATTCACATTGGAATATTTTATGAAATCTAATAAATTCTGTATTGTAGTAATACTTCATGAGACAAATTTAACTCTAGCCCCATTGGATAATAAATTCTAATAAATTATGTATTGTAGAAGTACTTCACATTGGATAATTTCCGGAGAGAAAATCAGGTAATAATGATAAACAATGGGGCAGTCAGTTTCCCCATCCAACTCTAGCCCAACTCTAAGAAATGCCCTTAAATCCAAAAACTTCCACTTTACATCCCTCAACTCTCAAAGTTGAACCACCCTCATTCCCTACACTATCTGGTTTCTCAACTCTCAAAGGTGAATCACCCTCATTACCTACACTATCTGGTTTCGGCCGACGTGACACATACGTTGAACATAATACTGATGTTCTGTCCACTATGACAATAACTAGCTGAATTAGAGAGGTGCCAAAATTCATGTTTGTGCTCTTGTGGCAATTCACACTAATGCTGCTCTGAAGTGTTTCTTTGCTTTGCCAGATACCTGCAAGTTAGGTTTGAATGTTGCTGTGTAGACTAATTGACTTGTCTTGACAAATCTATGGTTCATGGGTTGAACTTGTCAACTTGTTTTAATAGGAGTAGCATTTAGTATAATGCTGATCTTATCTTCCGTTCTTGGTTCTTATGTGGCATGCCTTTTTTATTTTAAGGAGAAGAGGCAGGGAGCGAGGGGTGACAGTCTTGTATGTGGAGCTTGTGGTCAGGTAGGCATAGTAGATTGAATTACTTGTGCTCTGGAAATATTGTTTCCTAACTTTGTATGTCACATTGTTATTGCTTAGCTTGGACACATGCGGACCAACAAACTGTGCCCCAAGTATGGGGAGGATCCAGAAACCTCAGAAATGGATGCCATTTCCTTCAGACATAATCCTCTTGATGTCGTGAGTCATGTTCAAACAAAGGCACCAAGCAAGAGGTTGGTAGCCAAGGTTTCACCCGAAGTTCCTGAAACTGAGGGACCAGAAAGCATTGAAAAGATCAAACCAGTAAAATTCAGATGTGGGCCACCTGACAAGTTCTTGGAGAGGAGCATGTCAGTCGCAGGTTCTTCGGTTTCTGATAAACGTACAATGGATGCTACAGATTTGAAATCTACTGGAAAAGTGGGCAAGATTAAAATATTCAATAAGATTAAATCTGAAGATTATCCTCCTGATACTCCTAAGCCATCAGTTGTAATACGTCCTCCTGCTGAAGCAGAGAAGGATGCACCTCGTAAGAAGGTCATTATCAAGCAGCCTAAGGGGCATGTAGACCAGCAAAGAGCTATTGACATTAGGAGTGGCCAGGAGCCCAGAAAGATAAGGAAAATTGCTGAGTTATCAACCTTAGAGAAGGCTAACCGAGAGGAAGATCATTGGTTTGCTGGAGAGCCCAGCCAGATGAATTCCTCTGGTAGGTTGGGTTCGGAGGGTAATAGAAAAAACAAAGTAATGGGAAATGATGAATCCTGGAGAGCTTTTCAAGAGCAGCGAGAGAGACAGGAACAGAGGTTAATTGAAGCTAGGATGTATGAAGCAAGCAGGGAGGAAGAGCTCCAGAAGGCAAAGAAGAAAAACAAGAAAAAGAAAAAACATGAATTTCGAGATGACGACGTTCTGGATCACCGGCCATATAGAAATGACAGAAAGGTACCTGAAAGGAATCGAGCAGCAAAGAGACGTACTCCAGCTGATATGGCAGAATATGCTCCATCGGCCAAGCGGCGCCGAGGAGGAGAGGTACTTCTTTTCGCTCATGTTTGGTGGAAGTATGCGTTGTTTTATTAATGTTTACCTAAACCGTTTATGCTGATTCCCTTCCGATGAGAATTACTTGTAACAAAAAATTTGATTAATGCCAGGTATCCAGCTTTGTCTCTGTTTTTTTGTTCTGCCTCCTAGAATTATCCCTAATTTTTTTCTCAACTAAAGAGTCTCAGTCATTTATGCCATCTCAACAGAATAGTATTGCTTCTGTGAAGAGATGAAGGAACAGGACCGTAGAAAAAATCACTTTTATCATGTATTCCATCTGTTTTATTCTGTTCTTAGTTTTTCAGTTCCATCATTTTTCTTGAATATTTTTTATCATTTAGTTTTTCAACTAGTTTTTTTATGATACCTATTTGTGCTACTGTCTGAAAGAACAGACATAACCAATCGATGTTTGTTTATTTGCAAGACTAGGAATCTGAACTGAGTTGGTTGTTTGCATCCTAATGCAGGTTGAGCTCTCCAACATATTGGAAAAGATAGTTGATCACCTGAGGGACCAAACTTCTATATCCTTATTGTTCCTCAAACCAGTGACAAAGAAAATCGCTCCTGATTACTACGATGTAATCCTGCGCCCGATGGACCTTGGCACGATAAGGGACAAGGCGAGGAAGATGGAGTACAAAAACAGGGACGAGTTCAGGCATGACGTGGCGCAGATCAGATTGAACGCGCATTTGTACAATGACTCGCGGCACCCCCACATCCCTCCGCTAGCTGAGCAGCTCCTGGAGATATGCGACAGCCTTCTCTTGGAGAGCGCGGACTTGCTCGATGATGCGGAAAGCGCGATCGAGGGGTAGGACAATAACAAGATACAGCACCTTTGCGCCGTATCATCATCCTGACGTAGATTGCTGTACCTGCTGATCTTTAGCGAGCAAGGGGGGAAAGCACACCTGTAAATTCTTTTTTAGGTTGGTCCTCGACTGTTTCTTCTGCCTGGTGGCTGCTTCCGGGTGTTTGGAGTCGGAGTGTACACAAGCAAGCTTTAGGCTAGTCGTCTAGGCAGGGCCTGCTGTACCTATGGGGCCTCTTGCTGTAAAAAAGTGTAGCAATATTACAATGTCAATATTCAGATGTTGTAGCTGTACATCCTGTGCGCGGATGATCTTTTTTGAATCATATGGATATAGATGCAGAAAGGTCAAACAACTATTCTTATGGGCTCCTCTGTTGCTAATGTTATTTGTATCAATTCGATTCAAAGGGTAGTCACTGATGTTTGATCTGTTTGAACTGGCATTGTTTGGTGAATGTTTCTGTGTAATGAGAGGCAACTGTACAAAATGTCCATAGTCAAAGCGTGTGGAATTGTGGATTGAGTTATTATCATGTACAAGTTGCTTACCTGCTTGTGTATATAACATTATTTTGAGGTGCCAGATGATGTGTACAATGGAGACTTGTGGCTATGCCTTGGTGATGTAACACGGTATTAACCAAACCATCTTCTATACAATGTTTTTCCTCACCTGATGCTGTTTCTCGTAGTACTTGGTCGCAAAGGATGATGTGATCCATTTTTGATCAGGATCTTGACGTATTAACAGTGCACAATAGCTAGAGATTATCGTTACTACTTATTTGCCTTACCCGGGAGAAAATATAGGTTTACTAATCCATAAGTACAGACTTCCCCGGAGGGAGTACAAAATGTCTTTGGTTTTTTCTGCAGTGTCGGACTGACGACGCATACATTCAGACCGGACGAACAGCACAATCAGACTGAAAGCGTGTTCCGTTTGGCAGTGACGAAACCCGGGAAGCGGGCGACGTTTTTGTAATCCCAAAATTCAGTGTGGTGCTTCCGTCGGCCAGAGAAGAAGACCCGACTCATTCTTTGCTATGCCATGCCATGCATGCGTTCAAATCATGGGTGTCTTGCATTGCGATTTGGGATAGCTACAAGCTGCTAACCGCACCACCTAACCTACCATGAGTCCATGACCAGTTCCGAGTTGCAGTCACTTTCGCAAGCTTATCTTTCTCATTGCTGTGCACAAGTAATCTCCCAAGTGAAAGAGTAGTACTCTTGACCGTCGAGTAGTTTCAGACGTAGGCAGGCAGCTAGCCATGGCCGGGTCCTCTCACCACCGGCGTTGCCTGGTCGTGATCCTCCTCATCGTCGTTTTGCAGACGTCCTTGTACGTCAGCTCGGCTGCGGCGTCGACGCCTCTGGCGGCGGAGCGGACGCGGCGGAAGGACCCGCTGGACGGGCTCCGCTACTACGGCGGCGGATGGAACATCAGCGACAGGCACTACATCGCGGCAAGTTCCTCTCACTTAGCTTCTACCATGCTTGGTTTCACCCCGTACGTTGTGCTCACGCTCTCGCCGCTACGTGCAGTCGGTGGCTTTCAGCGCGGCGCCGGCGTTCGCGGCCGCAGCGGTTTGGTTCGTCGCCTTCGCCTTGGCGGGGCTCGTGGCCTGCTGCTGCCGGTGCTGCCGCGGCGGCACCATCAGCGACTACTCCTACTCACGCAAGAAATTCGCCGTCTCCCTCATCCTCGTCCTCGCCTTCACGGCGGCCGCCGTCATCGGGTGCGCGGTGCTGTACGACGGACAAGGGAAGCTGGACTGGACAGCACCACCTCCTCGGGCCCTTCCTAGCACGATAGATGAGCGTTCGCGGGTACGGTCTGGGTGCGGGTCGACGTTCCGGCCGGGCACGTTTTCTTCGGCGCGCCTTGTTTCGATGGGGACCACCAAACCATGGCAAATACGGAGTACTATGCACCACGATCGATCGAAGGTAGCGAGACGAGAATCGCACACGCACACGCACACGCACGCCCCCGCCCCCCTTCCCTCACGTGCGCGCGTGCCTACGCCAGCCTGGCTCCAGCAGGTTCGTTTCTTTTCCGCCCCCCTCCTTTCCTTTTCTTTTCTTGCTTAATTGCATGCGGGGTGGGTCAATTCAATTAATCCAGACTTGTCCTCTTATTTTCTTTTCTTTTGTTTTATCACAACAACCTAAGCTAAGCTAGCTAGCTACGACTAGGCTAATCTCGATCAGCTCCGCACTCCACAAGCTACGTGGATTCAGTCCTTTTCCTATTATCTTAATTTGCTCAATACCAAAAGGAATTCATCACGTTTAATTCTTTCTCTCTGCGCGCGCGCGGCCGGTACGCACGCAAGTAATCTCCCAATTTTTTTCTCAAAAAAAAGTAATCTCCCAATTCCACTTGCTCCTCTTGCCGGTGGAATTAATAATTTTTTTCGATAAAGGGAATATATTAATATCAAGAAGATACCAATTACACCCAAATTTCTCTGCAACAACGCACCACCCTAAAGACTACGGATGACACAGCCAAAAAACAAGAAAAGAAAACTAAGAAATAAAAGTCCCGCTAAAGATATCTCTACCAACAACAAAGAATACATCCACCGCCAAGACCGGTGCAATTAATAATACATGGAGCCACAGAGCTTAATTCATTTTGGGGCGCTCTATCTCCATGCATGTACCTATATGCTGTTTCATTTATCTCTCAGACGCGAACGCGCGTGGCCATGCACTATACCTCGTTTTTTTTCTCCCCTTGACATTTCTCTCGCGCACGCGCACCCAAGATTAATTTACTTTGCCTTTTTTCCATCCACCGGTTCAAATCACCAACATTCACGTCACAGTCTACGATTCAAATCACCTGTTTTATTACCCGCAAAGAAGAAATAGTACTCGGGTTGTCCGAGTCATCGCGGTTCCCGGATCAGGCCGTGGTCCTAATTTGCTTCAAATGTCGAACTACGTCGTCGTGGGTTGCCGGGAGAGTTTCTCTCGGTGGCGGCGGCAAAGATCCACGGCATCCCTAGCTGCCAACTCTTCATATCAGGTCATCTTAATCTAGTACGTGCCAAATAGTACATGCAAAGTCGTTTCCATGCCGCCCATCGAAACCATGCAAAATTAAGCACATAAACCAATCGTGTACCTGCCGCACAATTCCATGCAACACCACAAGGTATTAGCTAGTATAGCTGGATTCAGTTTTCTTCTTCTCGATCTTTATTTGCTCAACTCAAGGCCAAGGCTACATACACAACTCACGTGTTCCCAATCTTTTCGTTCTCTCTGCTAGCTGTACGCACGCAATTAATTGATGGAGCACTGGTTTAGGCGCTCAACTTTTCCGCGACATGCTCTTTCATTTTTCGAACGATCCAGTCCACTCAATATCCGTACTAGTACGTCTTTCTTTTTTCTTTGGCCTTTCTCTCGCGCGCGCAAGAGGGTGATTTATTTAATTAAGTTTGCATCCGTCTCCGATCGATCGATACCTGATCATCGATTTGGAGCACAAACAGTCACGTCACAGTCTCCCATCCATCGGTACCTCCCAATTGTGCGCTATTCAATTAGCTAGCTGTTTAAACTTGAATAACCTGCTGCCTGGCAGCACAGATCGAAAAGGTTCGCCTCCGCCTCGCGGGGCCATTCGCGCCTAGAAACGCCCCTAAATACCCACCACCTCCTCTTTCCTTCCTTCCTTTCTTTCTTTCTTTCTTTCTTTCTTTCTTTTTCTTTTTAGTAATATATTTCATATTGGCCTTATACTTATCCCAACATTTGGGCGCCCAAATCACTTTTCAAAATCTCACTCGACTTTTTTCTTCCTGGTCTTGAGTTTTCGGCTACTATTACATAACATAGTACTATAATACATCCACCCAATTTAAAGCTTCCACATTGAATCTCCAAAACCATTTTCTGCATATACACAAGGTCTAGAAAATTTTACTAATCTACTTGCAACGGCAGGGCTCGAAAACGCCAAACTACGTACCGGCTGCCGTATTCACCGTCATTGTCATCGTCGATGGTCATGATGTCCATTTCTCAACCGCCTCCATGGTGGGACGCTTCTCACCAACCTTTGGATGGCGGCGACGAGGCCTTGCCATTCACCGTCATCGGGATAGAGAACCTCACCCCCCCCAAAGCTCCGGCTTGCGCTCCACCTTGATCGGAGAGGGCTGTCGCGGCGGCATCAGCTCCGGCTTGGGCTCCTTCTTCGGCCGGTGAAAGGACATACTAACACACGTGGTGCCGCGCCTTGTCCACCTTGGGCGTCCAAAAAGAAATCCCAGGCGCGGGGGGTCGACAGCGCGCGACTGGGCGAAGACACCAAAGCCGTCACAGTGGGGTGGCCCGACGGGGATGATGAGGCGTCGAATCTGTGTGGCGCGTGATAGAGTGGACGGAAGACCCACACAACAATACGCCATGACCACCAGGGGTGGCGCCCAGCCTTGTAGTACTGGGCGGGGTGCACCAGCCCGTCAAACGCGCTGACATATTCCTTGCATTCTTCGTCAAGAACCAGCGGCCACATTTCGGATCTGGCTGCAAAGCTTGGGTTGCGTCGTTCCTTGATCAGCAACGCCAGTTTGCGGCCGGTAGGGCGGGGGAGGGGGGGGGGGGGGGGTTGATGGGATGGCGTACCCATCAGTGCTGATACTCCACTGCCTGGGGAGCTATCAGTCTGGCGAGGATCCCGTACTTGGCGAGCTCAAACGCCAGAGGGTGTGCATCCATGGCTAGTGCCACAGGGAGTCGCATCTGCCGCCCGCCTCGTCATTGTTCAGCATCGGATGCCGATGATGTTATTTTGAGGGAAAGGAGGTTCAGGCGGTGAGGGGGAGCGTGGCATTAACGCCAGCACGGGAAGACACACCTTCGCTGCGTTGGGAATCCTCATCGCCGCGTCTCGTCGCGGTTGGGGGAGTGACAGCGGAGCTAGTCCTCGAATAGTTGGGAAGTTTCCACTCCATTCACGATTAAATAATTAATGCTGGTCGGCGAGGGGCACTGACAAGGTGGGCCGCAAACTGTGCAATGGAGACATTAATGCGCGGTCGGCCACGCTCGTGGGGCCCAATTAACCTTGGTGATGAGGATGTCGCGGCATGCTGCCAACGTGCATGAAAAGGTGGCGTGGCAATTTGCGAAACGCCGACATCCTTTACAATGGCGTTGCACCAGTGCACTGCGCCACTAAATATACGACCCTGCTAAGCATATCCTACTAGTGATAGATCACGTTATTTTATGTGTCATCTTATTGATACATTTTGATGTGGTATTATAACTATCCATGTGATATCAGGACTATTTTTGAAAGCGTGCTATTATTTGTTTATTAGCATCAATTAATACTAATTAAGACTAGGTGGTCAAGTAAAGTAGTGGTTATCGTTAGCAAGTAGTAGAGGATCTATGCGCCCAAAGGACACAATGGTTAGAGCATCTCCACCGGCGCGCCCCAAATAGTCGCCGGCAGAGCCGCCGGCACATCCGTATGGGGGGGGGGCACTACATTCTCTATTTGGGATGATGTTCCCACACTGGCACCCCTAAACCGGAGGCCCCGATAGATGATTTGAATTAAAATGTCAAATAAAATCATAGAAATTCGAATAAAGAGGAGGAACTTTCCAAAAACTAATACATAATTCGGAACATGATTTACACAAAGTAAGACATAGTTTGGAACATGATTTCTACAAACTAATACATAGTTTGAACCATGGTTGACACAAATTAGTGTTGGCATCACAGGTTTCGTGTGTTCGGTACCAAGAAAGAACACTCCTAGGGACTCACAGTCACCCAAACTGGAAAATCCAGCTGGTGATGATAGCCCTGTTAGTCCTTTCGAGGGAGAACATCCAGAAACCTCCGTGCTATTTTTGTTGCGAAGAAACAACACTCAATCGTCCTTCTCATCGGTGTCGCCGTTGTAGTGTCGGCGGCAGCGCGTCTCATCGAACAACTTGGCGCTCATATCAGCGTCGCCGAGGTAGGAGAATGTGAGCACGCAGCCGGCTTCGAGGTCGTGGTAGCGCGCGAACTTTTCCCAACCGGTGTGGAGGTACATCTTGCCGCGCCCGTCGAAGAGCACGTCCACCGGCCACCGGCAGTAGTCGCAGCCAGTCTCCCGCAGATGCAGCGCGGTCGGCTCATTGCCGGCGACGAAGTCGGCGAACTTGTCCGCAGCCTTTGGATGCCGAGTGGGTCGCCCTTGAGGATGACGAAGAACTCGAACAACACTTCCTGATCTTCATGCAGGTCCGACGATGAAGACGACAGCGTCGCAGGCGACGACGAGCGTGCAGCTCTGCCGCGGTCACGGCCACGACCACGGCCGCGACCTCGGCCTCGGCCTCTGCCTCTACCAGCCATGGCGTCGTCTCTTGATATGGTGGCGACTAGGGTTGGGGAGAGAGGTGCTAGGGTTTGTGTGGGAGGGTCGATGCGAGAGCGCCCTTTTTATAGACTGGAGGGAGGCGGGGGAGCGGTGGCGCTCATTAACATCGGCACGGAGAGCTAGGCGCGATGAGACGGTTCGTTGCGCCTCTGCAGAAACTGCACCGCCGCTGCGCGCCAATAACTTCTGTCGCGAGGTAGGCGACGGTTAGGTTAAAACTGAATGTGCCGATGACGCGTCGGCCCCGCCACTCCCCATTGGCGTCGACTTTTGGGATGTGTGGCTGACAGGCGGCTCCTAGGCCGGCCGCCGTTGCGGTATACCTGCATGCCGCGCCAAAGCCCAACCAGGGTGGAGATACATGCATGTGATATCTAGCTAGCTTTAAACTTGGTTCAAGTTTGATATGCTAAGTGCATGTGATGTCTAGCTGACTAGCTGATAGGATTTTCTATAAGTCATGCGCGAGTTAGCGAGTTTCATGAAAATGGAACATCTCGATGGATTCAGTCATGCCGTTTTAGTTAGTCGCTTGCGGCTGCGGCCGGCATGACCATCCTGGTGATCGGTTACGATGGCCACTGCGTACTGTGCATCCTCTACCGCCAGATTACTAACAATCCCGTGCATGTTGGTGCCCCATGCGCGGCCACGGTTCCCGCCAAGTCCCATGCATGTGGAGCCCCGTGTTCCGGTGACAGTTCAACATCCATGCCATGGCCATGTTCCGCGACATGTCTGAGGACTGCTCGTCAAGGAACCCGAAGGTGCCAATGGCATGTTAATCGGATATCATGTAGGATTTTCTCCGAGAAAATTTATGACACATGTGTTTTTTTCCCACTCGCTTAAACATATGTTAATGTTTTTTGTGGGCCTTTTCTAAAGACAAAATCATGTTGCAATCGGAGATGTCTAAAAATCAGCCCAAGCCTACCGGCGACGGGCCTCGCTCCGCTCGTCAGAAGTCAGCCTCCCTTTAATATATGAATTTGGATCACAATATAACATAGCTAAATCGTGTTTCTCATGGGCCATTGAAAAAGGTTTAAAGATTCCAAAGCTATGTCACAATTTTAGTCCCACATTTATAAGGCAAGAAGCTTGGAACCAACTTATAAGGAGAGCTCTTGTAGTCATCTAAAACTGCTATAGACACACAATGCCTTGCACTGTACCCGCATAGCGCGTGAATATTCGCAACTTATGACTTTCATATATAAAGCTACATGACCAGGTTGATCGCTTTTGAAGCTGCCATATATCGGTGGTTAGGATATGAAATTAGTGGGCACGTCCACGGCGTGCCCGCCTTGGCCTACATAAGCTGCAGCGCCGTCACACACGATAACCAGGTGTCCACTTCTGCGAGACATGCTGGTCAACAATGTTTAGCAGGTTACTGGACTACGTATCATTTTGCAAAACATGGCACTTGACAGCATGCATTGTAGGATTCGTTGACACTACTAGAGTTTAGAACAGAACGCTGGCACTCGCAATACTGCCCCAGAAGCGGCGTGATGACGTCGTCTTGGTCGCATGCTTCGCGGACAGGAGCTTTGTGTGGGCCAGCGCAGAGGAACTCCTTCCGCTCCATGATGGCTTCCCGCACCTTGCCGACGTCGCGTCGGCGCCCAGAGGACATCGGATAGACGACGGCCTGCGGCGTGACCATGATAATGAAGCAGGTCTTCGTGAACGATTGGCTCTAGAGAGACGCGCACAACGCGGACGCGATGGACATGACTTTCGACATGGACGCGTCCCGTGTCATGGAATTCTTCTGGTACGTCCGCACACTGGCGTTGGCTCTAGAGCACATGGCTGATAGGCTCGACCTCTCCGCCGTCGCGGGAGCAGGCCCTAGGCGTGCAACACCTCTGAGGAGGGAAAGAGCAAGGTGACATATTTTTCGCGGCAACTCCACGATGGCCGTGATGACGCCGGCTGGAGCGGCGCACTTCGCCATCGCCAACATGCCGCACTGGAGCGGTGATTTGGCGATGGCAACGTTGCGTTCTTTAGATAAGTTGGATATCATGCAGAAATTTCTCCCGCGACAATTTATGATACATGTGCTTGTTTTTGGCCTTTTTAAGATAAAACTTGCTTCAATGGGAGATGTCTAAATCATGTGCATGCATGGAAAACACCACAGTACTTTAACCAACTTTATGGTCATCATTCTGCAACATGTAGTACATCATGCTACATGGCGCGGCTCTAGCTTTTTTTTTTTTTTTTTTTTTTTTTTTTTTTTTTTTGACCCCACGATCTGTGTTACAGCTGTAGTATCTGAACTTATGCACTAACTCAACACCACACTCACACCACACACACGCACACCACTAGTGCACAAGTTAGACTCTAGAACTATACACACAGCACACATAATTTAGGTGTCCCTAGGAGCTAGTAGTTGTGGCACATATGTGTGGAGGGGATTTTTATTTGGGACCAGAGCCCCGGTGGGACATCCCAAGAAATTCGGCCACAACGGGACTCGAACCTGGGATGGGTTGGATGGCCACTGCCAACACCAACCATCGAGCTAAACCACTGCCACAATTAATTGGTACGCGGCCGGACACATGACGGGGATAACAAGGCCTATAGCTACGGCCCAATGCATATGCATTGAAGGCCTTTGACATAACTAGCCAGAAATAGCACAACCCTGGGCAGGAAACAAACATAGAGAGGAGTTTAGTCCCACATCGCTTAGGGGTGAAAGTTTTGAGCAACTTATAAGGTGAGCTGTGGTAGTCATATAAATTGCTAGAAACACACAACTGGTTGCACTATACCCACATAGCGTGTGCTCTCGCGTGAATATTCGCGACTTAAGACTTTGGACACTTGGCGACGGCGCGGCTAGCAAATAAAATTTATCTTTTTTTTATTTTGGCAAGATTAAAATATTCAATAAGATTAAATCTGAAGATTATCCTCCTGATACTCCTAAGCCATCAGATGTAATACGTCCTCCTGCTGAAGCAGAGAAGGATGCACCTCGTAAGAAGGTCATTATCAAGCAGCCAAAGGGGCATGTAGACCAGCAAAGAGCTATTGAAATTAGGAGTGGCCAGGAGCCCAGAAAGATAAGGAAAATTGCTGAGTTATCAACCTTAGAGAAGGCTAACAGAGAGGAAGATCATTGGTATGCTGGAGAGCCCAGCCAGATGAATTCCTCTGGTAGGTTGGGTTCGGAGGGTAATAGAAAAAACAAAGTAATGGGAAATGATGAATCCTGGAGAGCTTTTCAAGAGCAGCGAGAGAGACAGGAACAGAGGTTAATTGAAGCTAGGATGTATGAAGCAAGCAGGGAGGAAGAGCTCCAGAAGGCAAAGAAGAAAAACAAGAAAAAGAAAAAACATGAATTTCGAGATGACGACGTTCTGGATCACCGGCCGTATAGAAATGACAGAAAGGTACCTGAAAGGAATCGAGCAGCAAAGAGACGTACTCCAGCTGATATGACAGAATATGCTCCATCGGCCAAGCGGCGCCGAGGAGGAGAGGTACTTCTTTTCGCTCATGTTTGGTGGAAGTATGCGTTGTTTTATTAATGTTTACCTAAACCGTTTATGCTGATTCCCTTCTCCGATGAGAATTACTTGTAACCAAAACTTTGATAATGCCAGGTATCCAGCTTTGTCTCCGTTTTTATGTTCTGTCTCCTAGAATTATCCCTAGCTTTTTTTTCTCAACTAAAGAGTCTCAGTCATTTATGTGGTCTCAACAGAATAGTATTGCTTCTGTGAAGAGATGAAGGAATAGTAAGGTTCATACTAGATTTGGATTACTGCGCAGAAACAGATTTCTTTGCTGTCACGAATCTGGGCAAAATTCTCTGTAGGTAACTAAGAAAATTATGCCAATTTACGTGAGTGATTCAATATTGTTTCCTTACAACTACGAGTGAGAGTCTTAATGATCTTTTATGCACATTCAATTTTTTTTACTCGATGTTAAGTGTAATTCCTGACGTATATGCATAACATGTGCAGCTTCCACTGGATTCTACTAGACATTCAACCTGATAAGGGAATAGTTGAAGTAAGAGACCCACTGAGTAGAGGCGTGGACGGGTTCCATGACTTGCAGAAGTTGCTCCAAGTGTAATTTCCTTCATCGCCGCGCTTTATCTTTCGTGAGATATCAATTAATTATCCACTCATTCAATCATTCTTTTGCCTGGCAGGACTTGGAAAGCTTTGAAGAATCATCATAAGGAGATTACCTGGGCAGAGAAGCTAACATTTACTCCTGTACCGTGCCCCAGCAGCCACAAGGGACGAATCTATGTGGATACTACGTTTGCGAGTCCATTCGCATGTTAACCACTTAGAAGCAGAACAAAAATAAATTTAAAGTAAGCAATAACATTCAGAACTTCATTTATTATCATCAATATTTCGTTATCAAGATTGATATAGTCATACTCATCTCATTTTCGTATATAGGTCGACTACATGCGAGACATACTCCAACCAAAGGAACACCTACTAGGAATCGCCGGGGAACTGGCGGGACTTTTGGTTAGAGAAGTATTAAACAACAAAGGCTTGTTTAGTCCAAGAAGATGCTCTACCTCCAAATAGACGGTCGTTAGTACCGCTTGTCTGTCGATCGTGAGCTCCATGTATATATATATATATATATATATATATATATATATATATATATATATATATATATATATATATATATATATATATATATATATATATATATATATATATATATATATATATATATATATATATATACCTAATAATAAAGAAAATAAGGTTTCTTGTTCGTCCGTTTTTTATTGCCACTGATTTTTATTAAAATTACACGGCGTGCCACCGGTAAGTAGAAAAACGATTCGAAACACCGCCTGCTATGACCGCATAAACGGAGCCCTCCGAGGTCCGAGCGCTGAGTCCTACGCGGCTACGCGCCACCTACCGTGTTACGGTCGAATTCATCCGTCGACCCTACCACGGCCCCCTCGACTCCCTCTTCCCACACGGAAATAAAACATCTTCCCCAGGTTCGGATTCTGCCACAGATCGACAGCTCCGTGAGATCCCCGACGTCCTTGGAGAAAACAAAGAATCCGTCCAACTTGACGCCGGTTAGGGCCTGGCGCCGCAGGGCTCAGCCGCCTAGCACCTCTGTCTTTGTGGAATCGGTGATCTTCACGCCGACACGGCCAACCTGGAGGTCGATCTGGCTGCCGCGGTGCTCGATTTGGATGCGTGACGGCGAAGACCTGGCGACAAGGGGTAGCCAGGTGGAGCTGAATGAGATGGATTTGGTTCACAAAATCGGGGGTCCATCCCTGGAAAAGTGGGCAAGATTAAAATATTCAATAAGATTAAATCTGAAGATTATCCTCCTGATACTCCTAAGCCATCTAAAGGTATAATAGCTGCCCCCCCATGGGGGCTTCACAGCGATCCTTGCACGTGAGTCGTTGGATCTTCCTTGCAACGAATCTCAGCCGTTGATTCCTGGCTCAGAATCTACTAGCTAACCCCATGCAACGGCCAACTGTTACCCGCCTCCGGCTGCCATGTGGGCCCCACCTTTGCCGGCCCCGCACGTCAGCGACCGTGGCTGGGATCTCCATCGGTGCGCACTGGCGGCGGGCAGAGATCTCCACCCCGCAGGGGTATTTTCGGAATTTCATCCTGACATGGTATAAAAGCGAGCCCCCAGGCAAAAAAAACCCTAGCCTCCTCCCGCACCTGCCCCGCGCCCGCCCATCGCCGCCGCCGCCTCCGGCCCGCTGCCTCGCGGCCCCGCCCGCCTCGACCCTGCCCCTGCCCCGTTGTCGTCGCCGGCCGCCGCCTCGAGGCGCCTCCGACGGTGCGGCTAAGGGGCGGCGCGACCGGTTCCCGTAGGGATGGCGGCGCGGGCGACCTCCACAGGCCATTGAGTGCCGGGGAGCAGGGCCGCCGGCGAGGCACGTCGCGAGCGCGCGGGAAGCCGCGCCGCCGGTAGAGGTCTACAGGCTCCGCTCCCCAATCCACGCGCAGCCAGCCGCTCTCCAATCCCCGCAGCCGCCGCCCCCGTCCCTTCTCCTCCCCTTCCCTCGGCCTCACCTTCTCCACCTGCAACCCCCGTCGCCGGGGCGCCGCTGCCGTGCACACACGCGTAGAGGATGCCGCCAGGCCCTCCACAAGTGCCGTGCGGCGGATCTAAGCGAGGAGGAGCGCCCACCTCCGATTTGTGGTCATAGGAGGCGTCCTCCATGGTGGTCGTGCGGGTGAGGCCGGAGCGTGGTCGTGGACGTCGTCCTCCTCTGCAGCAGCGATCCAGGCACAGGGACTTCCACCGAGGAGGCCGGGCCTCCGTGCTGACTCGTCGTCGTTCTCATCGTATGGTCATCCCGCCCTCCCCACTGCCCCATCCTCCTCCAGCTCTCTACCTTATTTTTTTCCTTGCATTTCTCTCTCTAATTGTTTCCTATTGTTTGTAGGAGGTAGATTTTTCACACGCTAATGTTTGGTTTAACCAAATGGATCTATATTGGTGCTCCACCGTTCATTTGGCTCCATTGATTGTTGGCTTGCTGCTCACTGGAATATAATCAATCCATCATTCAACGAAAAATATGCAGAGTTCACTTTATGGATGATTCACCAACATTAGTATTTTTCCTCTGAATGCGGAGTGTTTTTAAAGCTGCTTCATAGATCCACGGTGATGATTGGTTTCCTTGCCAAGTGTTCTTAACCTCCATGTTCTGATTGAGTTGTTCATACAAATTTTGTTAACAATATTGCCTTTGGATGTGTAATTATCTTTGTTTGATTGGTCACTCTCTATTTTTAGTTTTACTGCTCGCTTTCCCATAAGAAAACTATGCAAGTTCCTTTTAAGTATAATGCCAGCATCGAGTCATGGTCATACTGATAATAATTATCAGTGATACATTTGCATCGGGTTACCTCTGTGAAAGAGGATTGTCTGTTGTATCACACTACTAAGCTTTTGCTCCATGCTTTTGGCTCATCGTGATAATTAGTAGATTTAATTAACTAAAAGACTGTATCTGCAACATTACCAATAATTGTTTTTATTGCAGATTTGGGGAAGCAGATTGCATGTTTGTTATCTCCTGCAAGCATAATGGAATAACTGAGGTGAAGCCTAAATTAAGTATGCTTAGGTCAGTGCATGCTTTTCATTCCATTCTGTAGCCGCAACTAGCGAAAGAGAATTTCTTTTAGCACCTGCAATTTTAATCTTGATAGGTTTCATCAACGATAGATTTGTTTATGATTACAGAGAGACAAGGTTTAAATGTCACTTGCACTAAGTTATATGGTTTATTGACTTGCAGATCTCCTTCTACATTGATTTGCGGAGGGGTTTTCACAAATAAACAAATGAGGGATAAAGGTGCCATGCTTCGTGTTTGGTGACAGCTCTCTCAACACAAAGTATTCCTTTATTAGAGTTGGGTTTCCTTGCCGGCGACCTCGTCGTCTCTAACCTGTCTAAGGTATACCATATCATCCCTGTCTCTTCTTTGATTTCTGTTGTACAATTCATAATTTATGCTTGGCTGCTGCAATTCAGCTATGATCCAGAGGTAAAGAAAGTGACTGAACTGACTGCAGAAGTGTGTGCTGGACCTCAACTTGCTTGATTTACTTCGATTAATTTGATATTTTTTTATTCAGCTCTAATTGTGTGAAGTGGGATGAGGACAATCTGTATGAGTTTGAATCAAGCAAGCCAGTGAGACGAGAAGATACCTGAGCCCAAGACATAGTATCACCCTATTATGATAGATGGTGATGGCATATACCCTGTTACTTTTATCTCATCATATCTGACCACTGTTAGTGCAAAAACTGAATATTTTTATCAATTGCTTGTTGTCTAGGGTCAGTATCACCAAAGCACCCGTTTGACAAGTGCCTAGATGAGACTGTTAATGTTGAAGCTATTCTAACTGTTTTAAATGGCGTGGCTTCTTCAAGTAAAAATGATTCTAAGGATGATGATTGGGCAACCTCAGATGATGATGCGGATTCCATGGAACATGATGATGGTTGGTAGCTTCTTGCTCAATAGCTATTATAATGTGGTTATTCTGTTTGCAGTAATTTTCAATCATATATTGCTATATTGTGTTTGAATCTATTTAAATGAGGGAAATTAATGTGACTTGCTTTTTAGTGGAAAAACTAAGTTGGTTTTATAGTGACTGCATGGATGATTAGTCTTAAAAGGTTATGCTACATGTTGATTCAAGATTATGATGAAAAATCAAGATTATATATAGTTGTTAGCCTGTGAGGTGTTATCTGCTTGATGGTTAGTTTCTGGAGTAAACCACCAATTACCAGTGTGCACTGTTCTACAAGTTGAGCTATGCAAATCAATGTTATGCTATCAACTAATGACAACTCATATAGCTTTTCTTAATTTCCTACCTTACAAAAAGCTTTCACAGCTCTTTTCTAAGAAAATAAATTTTATCTTATAACATGATTTGTGTGTTTATATAACTGCTAAAAAAGGACATGAACTGAACCATAAGCTAGCAGGCTGAGCATTTTACATGACCTCCAAGCTATAGAGATCACAATGGTTTGGATCCTTGAGTTTCTACCTTTTCCTTGAATCTATATCTTTATTCCCTAGGTTGGACTCGATGTAGAGTATCATGGTCACCAACTATTGGATATGCTTGTTATGTGCGATTGCTGGCAGAGATGGACAAGAAATAAGGTGATGCTACACACTGAATTCTATCTTGGTTTTGCTGGAAATTCTATCCGGGTTTCGCTCTCTACCACGAAACAATTTCTTTTCCATTTAGGTACATTGTTTATTGTTCATTTCCATCTGATTTTATTCTTGGACAACTTTTCCAGGTGTATTTTGGAGGAAGAAGATGGAACTTCTTATTGTTTGGTCTCCAATGTATTTTGGTTCAGGTGCCCCGGTCTAATGATTTTTCTTGCTGGTTATAGTATTTCTGGATCATATGGTTCGACATCCATCCATACATAACCATTGAAAACGTACATATTTCATGCAACTTCATTGTACTTTGGGTACTTTTATCCAATCTGGTCTTATTGCTCATATCCAATATCCATGTGCTTGAATGCCTTTTTTATGTTTGGATGTGCCGCCGCGAGGAGGAGCGGCCGGTGGGGATCCACATGAGCTGGAATTTTGTCCTCCTCTGCCTGTGGAAGTAGCAGATGCCCGTTCAAGCTCAGGGCACTATGCTTAAAATATTAGTTCAGGCTATTACCCTTAAAAAGATTAGCGGATCCCACTCCATGCCGTTTCCTTTAAAAATTATTAGATGGCCTAATTCCACTTTCCATAATATATGCTCCTTTGTTTATGATTAGGCAATAACACTTGAATTATTAGGCATTCTTGATGTATCTTTTCTTTTGGCATGTACTGTGTCCTGTTGTTATGACTATTACTTATGCTATTTTACGAGTGGATATTAGCGCAGTGGGTAGCGGGATGCTGAACTTGCTAGCCAGAGGAATGAAGTAGACACTTACTTTTTATTGCACCATTATATTTACAGCATAGGTCCTTATTAGCTATTGTGTTTAAGACAGCAGCTTTCAGTAGTTTGTAGCTGACGGACAATGGAGCAAGGATGAAACAAAAGCTTTTGTGGTATTCCAAGTGCGTCTTTGCATTCCTCAAGTAGTTGTCGATGCTGCCCATGCTGACATATGAAGCCAGTTATTTGCAGAGGTGGTACATTTTATGGTGCTTTTCATTTAACATACTCTGCATAATTTAAGTTGTATTCCAGATATGCATTAGTTTAGCAAAGTTGATGGCCTATTCCGTGTAAGTGGTGTTCTTACCCTGTTTAGTACATCGCAGATTGTAAATGAAGAAATTGTATCCGTTGATGGATACGAGAGACAGTTAGGAAAGCAGCGCAAAGTCTAAATTTGAAAAAGAAAGCTGCTATGACCATCTTCAGTAAAGCAGTATACCTCTTCCTTAAAAAACTATGCAAGCTCAAATATTTGATTTTTCCTGCTGTTGCATTTGTTCTACTACCTACAAAAAAATCAAATAATCCAGAGAAATAAAGTAATCATTTTGTTTACAAACCGTACATCTATACTGACTTCTTTTATTTCAAAATGAGGCTTTTGTTTTCTACTCTATTTTCTGAATGGTACTGTAGTTTTTTACGAGTTTCCTGGATTTTCTTCGTAGTAGCACCATTTAAGGTGTTATGATGCATTCATACCCTTACATCATGCTTGCCGTTTCTTCATAACTCACATGGCAACAACAGGTTGATATCCGGAATTCTTATTTTCTTATATACAATGTATTTAACTTGGCTTGTCATTTGGTGGTGCTTACACAATGGTGGCATGCCTATTGATTCAAGAATTCATGTGATTAGAAAAAAAAAATTATGTAGATTGGAGACAAATTTCTATATCTCAATTGAATAATCCATGGTGAACAGATTTATAGTATATTAGATTAGCGATAAAATCTTCAGAATGATACCTTCTTCCTGCTGATGTTAACTTTCTGCATTACCAATTCAAGTGATAGGTACGGATTCTCAGAGAACAAAAGCAACTGGGGGAATCACATTGAGCATGCAAAAAAACTGAAAAGGTAAATTTCCTTCACCACAAATGTCTACCTCTTTCGTATTGCGGCACACACTTGTTTTCTAAGAATTTGTACTCCTTTTTCGTATAACCATTTACTTGCTATCACAAGTTGCTTTCTATTTTTCTTATGAACTATATCTTTCATATAATAATAAGGACGGATGAACACTCACGTGCATTACTTCTGTATAATCTAAAGGTTATGTTAGGCAGTGGTGATGAGATATTTGATTTAGGTGCAAGTTTTCATCTTTTATTAGGTAAATGCTCTCTCTGTCATATCACTGAGCTTCATAGAAGGGCAAGTGCGTCATAATTGGTTATTTTGTGCATATAAATCAAATGTTTCCTGTTTGCACACTGACCTACTGGGTTGTTTGTGTAAAGGGGGTCAACTACCTCGTGCTTGCCCCAATTCTTTGTTGCAAGAAACTAATCTGAGAAGTCATTTAGTTTGTAGTGTAGTTCATCTGTTTAGCTGGTGGCCTAAGGTACTACTTGGTCAGAAAAGCTAATTTCCAATCTTATTGGATGATTGCCCAGTTATATGAATCCAATTTGGAAACATGTATACTGTTCTGTAGTGTTTACGTAGTTGCTTAGCTCATGGTTCTTCTTTAGTATTGCTTCCTGCGTTTCTTTTCTATTATATGGCTGCGGGAAATAACATGCAAAGATCAGTGGTTTGAAGTTTGATCATGTATCCACCTAAAAACAGATTAAAACAAAGTCATGCAATAGTTACAATATATTTCTTTCTTTCTTATAATTATAGCTGAAATAATGTTCAGTGGCCATTGCCTATCTTTTTAGGTAGCTGAGGGAATCAATATCAGGTCTTCTTTATCGAACGAGCCGTGGACAAAGAACAACAATAGGCTGAACTGGAGGTTGGTTTCAGTGGGGTTTGATCGCCGATTTTTCTTCAGTGCAAGTACCTGCATATTGTGGTCAACAATAGGTCTATCTATACATTCGGCAATTCTGAGTGGTACAAGTTGAAGAAGTTCAATCTATATATACTGGACTTTAATACTTGTGTTTCATTCATCAGTATTCGCATCACCAATGAAGGCATCCTTTAATAATAGGTCAGGAGCGATGAGATTTCACAAATTCTTGTGTTTCTTTCATCAGTATTCGCATCACCAATGAAGGCATAAATTAATAATAAGTGTATACTTTGAATCTAGATGTATGATGTCCGTTTCTAATTGTTTGTTGTCTTTCTGTATATCTTATGTTCAGGTTTTTGGTGGCTGTATTGTCTTTAATCTACCTCTCTTGTTGTCTTCAGTGAGTATTGTCTAATTTGGCTCGGAATGTCTAATGTGTGATATGTATTGTCTTGCTTGTTTAGGATGGACAGACGTATAAAAAGATAGCTTTTTTGCTTCCTGTTTTTATGCTACTTTCCGTTGCTACTGAAACTATATGTGATGACATGCCTACGGTACAGCTCAGCTGAATGAAATAGTTTCTGACGGTTGTGGTCCGGGTTTTCAAACTACCAATTTGACCTGTTATGATAGCAATGAACAATTTGACCTGAATGAGCAAACTGACTGCAAGTTTCGAAGTGTTATAGCTGGTTGTGTCAAAGGGAGAACCCTCTGACTTTATCACTTTGATTTTTTCAGCACAACAATTTTCACCAAATCTTTGCAAGCGATCCAACAAATAGAATCATTGCTCTTGCTCAACCTCAAGGGGACGTAGTTCCGTGCTTCCCTATCTTCCTGCTGAAGAGCTGCTTCGCCCCAGCTCGGATACCGGCCTCGCCTGCAAAATGCATCGCGAGGTAGCTGCAGAGAATCTGATTTTGGCACCGTCGCAGTGGCGGCACCGGCGTCCATGAACGATCGAGTAGAGATGATGTTGCCTGGTGACCCGTAGCTGACCGCCACGAACAACTCGCACTATTTTTCTTTCCTCGATTACTCAAAAAAATTTGCTCGTCTTTACCTCGAATCATCTAGACAAGTTGTTGCTATAATTAGCTACCTACATGTGGCCATGTGGGCTGCACCTCGTGCCGTGGAACCTCTGAAAAGCCTCGACAAAGACCGAAGCATATGTATGTCAGAGTATTTTGTTTACTAATTCATCAGTGTGTATTGCAAGACATATCTATAATGTAGGCTACATATCATTGATTTAGATGGATACCTAACATAGTGTTTTATTATCCGTTTACCAATACAAAAGACAGCAGACAAGATGCGACCCAAAATCTTTTTGACATAAGAACACATATATTATAAGATGCAACAGGCCGCCTCATTAAAAACCTTCCAGTCCCCTCAGGTACCCTGGTAAGGAAAAGAGTGCGAAAGAAACCTGCTGCCCAAAGATTACAGAGTGTTCTTACAATCTAGAAAAACCAGGTCCCGAACGCAGTCGGGAACAGAGTCACATAAAATAGCACTAACACCTGATTTTCCTACTTGCGCCAAGACATGAGCAACGCCATTGCACACACGGTCCACCTTTGAGACGACGATGTCTCGAAAGATCTTCAGAAGTTCCCGTGCCTCTAGAATTAGTGCCCAGCTTGGAGATTGTTCCACGGACTCAGACGATATCGACATCACAAGACGGAGACAATCAGACTCCAAGATCGCTGGCCACCTCTGTAGATTGATCAAATGCCGAATTCCTTCAAGACAAGCCAGCACTTCCGCTTCCTCAGCGCTATTGCAAAAAGGAATAAATTTCCATTCCGTTAATATCACTTGCCCCAGCTGATCACGAATGATGATCCCAAGTCCAGCATGCTTCGACACCGAGTCCCAACCAGCATCAACATTGGCCTTTATTTTGCCGTCGCCCGGAGGAGTCCAAGAGGAGCATACATCCAAGGTGGTATTGTTCCCATTAGTCACTGCCGCATAGGATTGTTGATAGTTCACCAAGAATTGAACCGAGGACGAAATCGAAGCCTTCCCGTCACCATGGACTACATTGTTGCGGTGATGCCAGGATCTCCATAACAAATAAATAATCTTCGCTTGTACCTCGAAAGTGGTCGAGCCTAGAAGCTGAAAAAACCAGTCCTTGCAATTGTTCATGAAAATAGATTCTGTAGGAGGGACCGGTGTGCACGCAGCTCATCTCGCAAAGCACGCGCCAGGGTACAGCGGACAAGGGCATGGTGTGCATCCTCCTCCTCTTGCCCACATATAGAGCAGATTGGGCTAACCGAACTTATTCTACGGTGAAGTCCCGTGAGTACACCTAGAGAGTCTGTCGCAGTCCGCCAAGCAAAGACACGCATCTTCTGTGGGACCTTTGCCTTCCACACGAGACCCCAAATCCTCCGATCGCCGTCTGGTTCTGAACTAGATTGGCCCTGATTCAGTCGCTGCCACGACTCTTGCATGCCGATTCTATACGCTGAACGGACGCTAAAAGCTCCGTTACTTTCGCCACTCCAGGCAATAAAATCCTCCGTTGCACGAGATGGCAATTTAATATTTAAGATGGTATTTGCATCATGGGGCCACACACAATCACGAACAATAGCTTCATTCCACGTTCTGGATTCATGATCAATAAGATCAGCTACCCACTTCTTCCGCGAATGTCCTCTCCTTCCATCAACTTTCAGAGCACCGGGTCTAGGAAGCCAATTGTCACGAAAGATCTTCACATTATAGCCTGTACCAATCCTCCATATAATTCCTCTTTTCAGTAAATCCAGACCATGAACTATACCCTGCCACGTCTGAGACTGATTCTGGATAAAAGCTGTGTCAATAAGATGGCCCGAAGGATAGTAGCGAGCTTTCAGGAGTCGAGCACACAAACTATCAGGAAATTGTAAAAGTCGCCAGGCTTGACGTGCCAGAAGGGCCTGGTTAAAGACACGTAGATCTCGGAATCCTGTGCCTCCCTTCGCTTTAGGACGTGTGATTTTATCCCAAGCTAGCCAATGTAGCTTCTTTTTATTCTGTTCATCTCCCCACCAGAAGTTGCGTATGATTTGCTCAAGATCATCGACGAGTCCCAATGGGAATTTGAATACACCCATAGCATATGTCGAGATAGACTGAAGTATAGCCTTGATTAAAATTTCTTTTGCCCCCGAGGACATATATTTCTCAGACCAATCGCTCGCGTGTTTGGCAAATTTTCCTTTTGTTGAGACAAACTTTCCCTTCTTCAGTCTTCCTTCAGGTACCGGTAGGCCCAAGTACTTTTCCTCAAAACAATTAGTATCATATTGCAAGATATTCTTTAGTTCAGCTTGTACTGCCGCTGTACATTGATCGCCAAACATAATCGAACACTTCCCCAAGCTTACAAGTTGGCCAGTACCTTGCTCATAACGGTCCAATATGGATTTGATCACTGTAGCTTGTTCTACAGAACCCTCAAAGAAGAGGAGACTGTCATCCGCAAATAACAGGTGGGATATTCCGGGTGCCCTCCGACAAATATGCAACTCCCGAAGAGAATTGCTCTCAATCTCCTTCCGAATGAGACAGGATAAACCATCAGCAACAAATAGGAAAAGGTACGGTGAAAGAGGATCACCTTGACGTATACCACGAGTTGGGGTGAAGGAGTCCAACATATGTCCGTTAAAGCGAATAGTGTATCGCACGGTGGTAACACACTCCATTACCCACCGTATCCATTGACTATGAAAGCCCAATTTCGCTAAAACCCCTTCCAAAAACCTCCAGTCCACGCGATCATACGCTTTGGCCATATCCAATTTGTACGCACAGAAATTCCTACGGGCTGCCGAACCCGTCTGTATAGAGTGGATGCACTCAAACGCCATTAATGCATTGTCCGTAATAAGGCGCCCAGGGATAAAAGCACTCTGAGTTGGCGAGATAATATCTTGGAGTAGTGGCCTAAGCCGGTTAACAAGACACTTCGAAACTACCTTGAAAATGACGTTGCACAGACTAATAGGTCTAAAATCTCTTAGGGCCTCCGGGTCATTTTTCTTCGGAATTAGAACAATAACAGTATCATTTACTCCTTCGGGCATAGTTCCAGTTGCAAAGAAGCATTGAACCGCTAGTACAACCTCATCCTTGAGAAGGTCCCAATTCCTCTGCAAAAAGCGGGCCGGAAAACCGTCAGGTCCTGGGGCTTTTAGAGGCCCTATTTGGAAAAGGGCATCGCTGATTTCCTTTTCAGTAAACGGAGCACAGAGCTTGATGTTCATATCATCGTCCACGCACGTCTGCATACAGTCAGTGATGATACTTGGGTTGATGTTTTCCTCCTGCGAGTATAAAGACTGGAAAAACCCCGTGGCAAGGTTACCCATCTCGACCTCATCCGAGGTCCATGTGCCATCTTCCCGCTTCAGGCGTCTAACTCTATTCTTCCTTCTGCGCCATGAGGCCCGCCTGTGAAAGTACTTTGTGTTTCGGTCTCCCTCACGTAACCATGCAACTCTGGAACGCTGCATCCACATAATTTCCTCCCTATAAAGGAGTTCATCCATCTCTTTCTCTAATCCAATACGTGCAGCAACACTAGCATCATCTGTTAGTTGGCGAACACGCTCCAACTCCTCACGCTTCTTCTGAATTTCCTTAGGTACAGACTTAAAATGAGTTCGTTTCCACCTATGTAGATTGTCCATGACAGAGCGAAGAGCGGCAGCCACATCACCCAGATCCTGTCCCGGTATTCTCCGAGACCACGCTTCCTCGACCGCAGCGGAAAGAGATGGCTCCCGTTCCCAGACTACTTCATATCTCCGACATGGAATACTCGGCAGACAATTGGTGGAAGCATCAACGGCGAGAAGGATCGGGCAATGGTCTGACCGGGAGGACGTTAGGTGTCGAAGCCGGTGTTCCGGGAATAGGGAGGACCACGCCGGTGAGGCCACAGCTCGGTCTAGCCGGACTTTTACATTACGTTCCCCACGCTGCTTATTGTCGAAAGTCCAAGGCGTACCAATGAAGCCAATGTCATGAAGATCACAGTGTGATAAAACCTCCCTAAAGTCCATCATAAGCCTCTCCGATCGTGTTGTTTGGGAGAAATGCTCCTCCTGCCACATTGCTTCATTAAAATCACCCAACATAAGCCAAGGTTTGTCGGAGCGATCCTTTATTTGCCGCAGCTTTGTCCACATATGATGGCGATCACTAGCCTTCGGCTCTCCATAAATAAAAGTCCCTCTCCACATATGATCATAGGGGCCACCACTAATATGGACATCAATATGATGGTTACTAAAGGAAAGGAGATCAACAATAACGTCCTCCGTCCAGTAAAGTGCTATGCCGCCTCCTTTCCCAGTCCCCTTCACCTGAAAACATTCTTTCATTCCGATTCTGAAACGTAAATTCTCCACTCGCTCCTTACTTTGTCTGGTCTCGCAGAGAAAGACTAGACATGGCTTGTACGTCTGTACGAGACAGACGAGTTCTTGAACGGTCGCAGATGTGGGCCACCTGACAAGTTCTTGGAGAGGAGCATGTCAGTCGCAGGTTCTTCGGTTTCTGATAAACGTACAATGGATGCTACAGATTTGAAATCTACTGGAAAAGTGGGCAAGATTAAAATATTCAATAAGATTAAATCTGAAGATTATCCTCCTGATACTCCTAAGCCATCAGTTGTAATACGTCCTCCTGCTGAAGCAGAGAAGGATGCACCTCGTAAGAAGGTCATTATCAAGCAGCCTAAGGGGCATGTAGACCAGCAAAGAGCTATTGACATTAGGAGTGGCCAGGAGCCCAGAAAGATAAGGAAAATTGCTGAGTTATCAACCTTAGAGAAGGCTAACCGAGAGGAAGATCATTGGTTTGCTGGAGAGCCCAGCCAGATGAATTCCTCTGGTAGGTTGGGTTCGGAGGGTAATAGAAAAAACAAAGTAATGGGAAATGATGAATCCTGGAGAGCTTTTCAAGAGCAGCGAGAGAGACAGGAACAGAGGTTAATTGAAGCTAGGATGTATGAAGCAAGCAGGGAGGAAGAGCTCCAGAAGGCAAAGAAGAAAAACAAGAAAAAGAAAAAACATGAATTTCGAGATGACGACGTTCTGGATCACCGGCCATATAGAAATGACAGAAAGGTACCTGAAAGGAATCGAGCAGCAAAGAGACGTACTCCAGCTGATATGGCAGAATATGCTCCATCGGCCAAGCGGCGCCGAGGAGGAGAGGTACTTCTTTTCGCTCATGTTTGGTGGAAGTATGCGTTGTTTTATTAATGTTTACCTAAACCGTTTATGCTGATTCCCTTCCGATGAGAATTACTTGTAACAAAAAATTTGATTAATGCCAGGTATCCAGCTTTGTCTCTGTTTTTTTGTTCTGCCTCCTAGAATTATCCCTAATTTTTTTTTTCTCAACTAAAGAGTCTCAGTCATTTATGCCATCTCAACAGAATAGTATTGCTTCTGTGAAGAGATGAAGGAACAGGACCGTAGAAAAAATCACTTTTATCATGTATTCCATCTGTTTTATTCTGTTCTTAGTTTTTCAGTTCCATCATTTTTCTTGAATATTTTTTATCATTTAGTTTTTCAACTAGTTTTTTTATGATACCTATTTGTGCTACTGTCTGAAAGAACAGACATAACCAATCGATGTTTGTTTATTTGCAAGACTAGGAATCTGAACTGAGTTGGTTGTTTGCATCCTAATGCAGGTTGAGCTCTCCAACATATTGGAAAAGATAGTTGATCACCTGAGGGACCAAACTTCTATATCCTTATTGTTCCTCAAACCAGTGACAAAGAAAATCGCTCCTGATTACTACGATGTAATCCTGCGCCCGATGGACCTTGGCACGATAAGGGACAAGGCGAGGAAGATGGAGTACAAAAACAGGGACGAGTTCAGGCATGACGTGGCGCAGATCAGATTGAACGCGCATTTGTACAATGACTCGCGGCACCCCCACATCCCTCCGCTAGCTGAGCAGCTCCTGGAGATATGCGACAGCCTTCTCTTGGAGAGCGCGGACTTGCTCGATGATGCGGAAAGCGCGATCGAGGGGTAGGACAATAACAAGATACAGCACCTTTGCGCCGTATCATCATCCTGACGTAGATTGCTGTACCTGCTGATCTTTAGCGAGCAAGGGGGGAAAGCACACCTGTAAATTCTTTTTTAGGTTGGTCCTCGACTGTTTCTTCTGCCTGGTGGCTGCTTCCGGGTGTTTGGAGTCGGAGTGTACACAAGCAAGCTTTAGGCTAGTCGTCTAGGCAGGGCCTGCTGTACCTATGGGGCCTCTTGCTGTAAAAAAGTGTAGCAATATTACAATGTCAATATTCAGATGTTGTAGCTGTACATCCTGTGCGCGGATGATCTTTTTTGAATCATATGGATATAGATGCAGAAAGGTCAAACAACTATTCTTATGGGCTCCTCTGTTGCTAATGTTATTTGTATCAATTCGATTCAAAGGGTAGTCACTGATGTTTGATCTGTTTGAACTGGCATTGTTTGGTGAATGTTTCTGTGTAATGAGAGGCAACTGTACAAAATGTCCATAGTCAAAGCGTGTGGAATTGTGGATTGAGTTATTATCATGTACAAGTTGCTTACCTGCTTGTGTATATAACATTATTTTGAGGTGCCAGATGATGTGTACAATGGAGACTTGTGGCTATGCCTTGGTGATGTAACACGGTATTAACCAAACCATCTTCTATACAATGTTTTTCCTCACCTGATGCTGTTTCTCGTAGTACTTGGTCGCAAAGGATGATGTGATCCATTTTTGATCAGGATCTTGACGTATTAACAGTGCACAATAGCTAGAGATTATCGTTACTACTTATTTGCCTTACCCGGGAGAAAATATAGGTTTACTAATCCATAAGTACAGACTCCCCCGGAGGGAGTACAAAATGTCTTTGGTTTTTTCTGCAGTGTCGGACTGACGACGCATACATTCAGACCGGACGAACAGCACAATCAGACTGAAAGCGTGTTCCGTTTGGCAGTGACGAAACCCGGGAAGCGGGCGACGTTTTTGTAATCCCAAAATTCAGTGTGGTGCTTCCGTCGGCCAGAGAAGAAGACCCGACTCATTCTTTGCTATGCCATGCCATGCATGCGTTCAAATCATGGGTGTCTTGCATTGCGATTTGGGATAGCTACAAGCTGCTAACCGCACCACCTAACCTACCATGAGTCCATGACCAGTTCCGAGTTGCAGTCACTTTCGCAAGCTTATCTTTCTCATTGCTGTGCACAAGTAATCTCCCAAGTGAAAGAGTAGTACTCTTGACCGTCGAGTAGTTTCAGACGTAGGCAGGCAGCTAGCCATGGCCGGGTCCTCTCACCACCGGCGTTGCCTGGTCGTGATCCTCCTCATCGTCGTTTTGCAGACGTCCTTGTACGTCAGCTCGGCTGCGGCGTCGACGCCTCTGGCGGCGGAGCGGACGCGGCGGAAGGACCCGCTGGACGGGCTCCGCTACTACGGCGGCGGATGGAACATCAGCGACAGGCACTACATCGCGGCAAGTTCCTCTCACTTAGCTTCTACCATGCTTGGTTTCACCCCGTACGTTGTGCTCACGCTCTCGCCGCTACGTGCAGTCGGTGGCTTTCAGCGCGGCGCCGGCGTTCGCGGCCGCAGCGGTTTGGTTCGTCGCCTTCGCCTTGGCGGGGCTCGTGGCCTGCTGCTGCCGGTGCTGCCGCGGCGGCACCATCAGCGACTACTCCTACTCACGCAAGAAATTCGCCGTCTCCCTCATCCTCGTCCTCGCCTTCACGGCGGCCGCCGTCATCGGGTGCGCGGTGCTGTACGACGGACAAGGGAAGCTGGACTGGACAGCACCACCTCCTCGGGCCCTTCCTAGCACGATAGATGAGCGTTCGCGGGTACGGTCTGGGTGCGGGTCGACGTTCCGGCCGGGCACGTTTTCTTCGGCGCGCCTTGTTTCGATGGGGACCACCAAACCATGGCAAATACGGAGTACTATGCACCACGATCGATCGAAGGTAGCGAGACGAGAATCGCACACGCACACGCACACGCACGCCCCCGCCCCCCTTCCCTCACGTGCGCGCGTGCCTACGCCAGCCTGGCTCCAGCAGGTTCGTTTCTTTTCCGCCCCCCTCCTTTCCTTTTCTTTTCTTGCTTAATTGCATGCGGGGTGGGTCAATTCAATTAATCCAGACTTGTCCTCTTATTTTCTTTTCTTTTGTTTTATCACAACAACCTAAGCTAAGCTAGCTAGCTACGACTAGGCTAATCTCGATCAGCTCCGCACTCCACAAGCTACGTGGATTCAGTCCTTTTCCTATTATCTTAATTTGCTCAATACCAAAAGGAATTCATCACGTTTAATTCTTTCTCTCTGCGCGCGCGCGGCCGGTACGCACGCAAGTAATCTCCCAATTTTTTTCTCAAAAAAAAGTAATCTCCCAATTCCACTTGCTCCTCTTGCCGGTGGAATTAATAATTTTTTTCGATAAAGGGAATATATTAATATCAAGAAGATACCAATTACACCCAGCCTCTGCAACAACGCACCACCCTAATGGCACTACGGATGCACACAGCCAAAAACAAGAAAAGAAAACTAAGAAATAAAAGTCCCGCTACAGTATCTCGGGCCTAACAACAGCAATACATCCACCGCCAAGACCGGTGCAATTAATAATACATGGAGCCACAGAGCTTAATTCATTTTGGGGCGCTCTATCTCCATGCATGTACCTATATGCTGTTTCATTTATCTCTCAGACGCGAACGCGCGTGGCCATGCACTATACCTCGTTTTTTTTCTCCCCTTGACATTTCTCTCGCGCACGCGCACCCAAGATTAATTTACTTTGCCTTTTTTCCATCCACCGGTTCAAATCACCAACATTCACGTCACAGTCTACGATTCAAATCACCTGTTTTATTACCCGCAAAGAAGAAATAGTACTCGGGTTGTCCGAGTCATCGCGGTTCCCGGATCAGGCCGTGGTCCTAATTTGCTTCAAATGTCGAACTACGTCGTCGTGGGTTGCCGGGAGAGTTTCTCTCGGTGGCGGCGGCAAAGATCCACGGCATCCCTAGCTGCCAACTCTTCATATCAGGTCATCTTAATCTAGTACGTGCCAAATAGTACATGCAAAGTCGTTTCCATGCCGCCCATCGAAACCATGCAAAATTAAGCACATAAACCAATCGTGTACCTGCCGCACAATTCCATGCAACACCACAAGGTATTAGCTAGTATAGCTGGATTCAGTTTTCTTCTTCTCGATCTTTATTTGCTCAACTCAAGGCCAAGGCTACATACACAACTCACGTGTTCCCAATCTTTTCGTTTCTTGTTCGTCCGTTTTTTATTGCCACTGATTTTTATTAAAATTACACGGCGTGCCACCGGTAAGTAGAAAAACGATTCGAAACACCGCCTGCTATGACCGCATAAACGGAGCCCTCCGAGGTCCGAGCGCTGAGTCCTACGCGGCTACGCGCCACCTACCGTGTTACGGTCGAATTCATCCGTCGACCCTACCACGGCCCCCTCGACTCCCTCTTCCCACACGGAAATAAAACATCTTCCCCAGGTTCGGATTCTGCCACAGATCGACAGCTCCGTGAGATCCCCGACGTCCTTGGAGAAAACAAAGAATCCGTCCAACTTGACGCCGGTTAGGGCCTGGCGCCGCAGGGCTCAGCCGCCTAGCACCTCTGTGCTGTGGAATCAGCTGATCTTCACGCCGACACGGCCAACCTGGAGGTCGATCTGGCTGCCGCGGTGCTCGATTTGGATGCGTGACGGCGAAGACCTGGCGACAAGGGGTAGCCAGGTGGAGCTGAATGAGATGGATTTGGTTCACAAAATCGGGGGTCCATCCCTGGAAAAGTGGGCAAGATTAAAATATTCAATAAGATTAAATCTGAAGATTATCCTCCTGATACTCCTAAGCCATCTAAAGGTATAATAGCTGCCCCCCCATGGGGGCTTCACAGCGATCCTTGCACGTGAGTCGTTGGATCTTCCTTGCAACGAATCTCAGCCGTTGATTCCTGGCTCAGAATCTACTAGCTAACCCCATGCAACGGCCAACTGTTACCCGCCTCCGGCTGCCATGTGGGCCCCACCTTTGCCGGCCCCGCACGTCAGCGACCGTGGCTGGGATCTCCATCGGTGCGCACTGGCGGCGGGCAGAGATCTCCACCCCGCAGGGGTATTTTCGGAATTTCATCCTGACATGGTATAAAAGCGAGCCCCCAGGCAAAAAAAACCCTAGCCTCCTCCCGCACCTGCCCCGCGCCCGCCTGTCGCCCGCCGCCGCCTCCAGCCGCCGCTGCCTCGCGGCCCCGCCCCGCCCTCGACCCTGCCCCTGCCCCGTTGTCGTCGCCGGCCGCCGCCTCGAGGCGCCTCCGACGGTGCGGCTAAGGGGCGGCGCGACCGGTTCCCGTAGGGATGGCGGCGCGGGCGACCTCCACGAGCCATTGAGTGCCGGGGAGCAGGGCCGCCGGCGAGGCACGTCGCGAGCGCGCGGGAAGCCGCGCCGCCGGTAGAGGTCTACAGGCTCCGCTCCCCAATCCACGCGCAGCCAGCCGCTCTCAATCCCCGCAGCCGCCGCCCCCGTCCCTTCTCCTCCCCTTCCCTCGGCCTCACCTTCTCCACCTGCAACCCCCGTCGCCGGGGCGCCGCTGCCGTGCACACACGCGTAGAGGATGCCGCCAGGCCCTCCACAAGTGCCGTGCGGCGGATCTAAGCGAGGAGGAGCGCCCACCTCCGATTTGTGGTCATAGGAGGCGTCCTCCATGGTGGTCGTGCGGGTGAGGCCGGAGCGTGGTCGTGGACGTCGTCCTCCTCTGCAGCAGCGATCCAGGCACAGGGACTTCCACCGAGGAGGCCGGGCCTCCGTGCTGACTCGTCGTCGTTCTCATCGTATGGTCATCCCGCCCGCCCCACTGCCCCATCCTCCTCCAGCTCTCTACCTTATTTTTTTCCTTGCATTTCCCTCTCTAATTGTTTCCTATTGTTTGTAGGAGGTAGATTTTTCACACGCTAATGTTTGGTTTAACCAAATGGATCTATATTGGTGCTCCACCGTTCATTTGGCTCCATTGATTGTTGGCTTGCTGCTCACTGGAATATAATCAATCCATCATTCAACGAAAAATATGCAGAGTTCACTTTATGGATGATTCACCAACATTAGTATTTTTCCTCTGAATGCGGAGTGTTTTTAAAGCTGCTTCATAGATCCACGGTGATGATTGGTTTCCTTGCCAAGTGTTCTTAACCTCCATGTTCTGATTGAGTTGTTCATACAAATTTTGTTAACAATATTGCCTTTGGATGTGTAATTATCTTTGTTTGATTGGTCACTCTCTATTTTTAGTTTTACTGCTCGCTTTCCCATAAGAAAACTATGCAAGTTCCTTTTAAGTATAATGCCAGCATCGAGTCATGGTCATACTGATAATAATTATCAGTGATACATTTGCATCGGGTTACCTCTGTGAAAGAGGATTGTCTGTTGTATCACACTACTAAGCTTTTGCTCCATGCTTTTGGCTCATCGTGATAATTAGTAGATTTAATTAACTAAAAGACTGTATCTGCAACATTACCAATAATTGTTTTTATTGCAGATTTGGGGAAGCAGATTGCATGTTTGTTATCTCCTGCAAGCATAATGGAATAACTGAGGTGAAGCCTAAATTAAGTATGCTTAGGTCAGTGCATGCTTTTCATTCCATTCTGTAGCCGCAACTAGCGAAAGAGAATTTCTTTTAGCACCTGCAATTTTAATCTTGATAGGTTTCATCAACGATAGATTTGTTTATGATTACAGAGAGACAAGGTTTAAATGTCACTTGCACTAAGTTATATGGTTTATTGACTTGCAGATCTCCTTCTACATTGATTTGCGGAGGGGTTTTCACAAATAAACAAATGAGGGATAAAGGTGCCATGCTTCGTGTTTGGTGACAGCTCTCTCAACACAAAGTATTCCTTTATTAGAGTTGGGTTTCCTTGCCGGCGACCTCGTCGTCTCTAACCTGTCTAAGGTATACCATATCATCCCTGTCTCTTCTTTGATTTCTGTTGTACAATTCATAATTTATGCTTGGCTGCTGCAATTCAGCTATGATCCAGAGGTAAAGAAAGTGACTGAACTGACTGCAGAAGTGTGTGCTGGACCTCAACTTGCTTGATTTACTTCGATTAATTTGATATTTTTTTATTCAGCTCTAATTGTGTGAAGTGGGATGAGGACAATCTGTATGAGTTTGAATCAAGCAAGCCAGTGAGACAGAAGATACCTGAGCTCAAGACATAGTATCACCCTATTATGATAGATGGTGATGGCATATACCCTGTTACTTTTATCTCATCATATCTGACCACTGTTAGTGCAAAAACTGAATATTTTTATCAATTGCTTGTTGTCTAGGGTCAGTATCACCAAAGCACCCGTTTGACAAGTGCCTAGATGAGACTGTTAATGTTGAAGCTATTCTAACTGTTTTAAATGGCGTGGCTTCTTCAAGTAAAAATGATTCTAAGGATGATGATTGGGCAACCTCAGATGATGATGCGGATTCCATGGAACATGATGATGGTTGGTAGCTTCTTGCTCAATAGCTATTATAATGTGGTTATTCTGTTTGCAGTAATTTTCAATCATATATTGCTATATTGTGTTTGAATCTATTTAAATGAGGGAAATTAATGTGACTTGCTTTTTAGTGGAAAAACTAAGTTGGTTTTATAGTGACTGCATGGATGATTAGTCTTAAAAGGTTATGCTACATGTTGATTCAAGATTATGATGAAAAATCAAGATTATATATAGTTGTTAGCCTGTGAGGTGTTATCTGCTTGATGGTTAGTTTCTGGAGTAAACCACCAATTACCAGTGTGCACTGTTCTACAAGTTGAGCTATGCAAATCAATGTTATGCTATCAACTAATGACAACTCATATAGCTTTTCTTAATTTCCTACCTTACAAAAAGCTTTCACAGCTCTTTTCTAAGAAAATAAATTTTATCTTATAACATGATTTGTGTGTTTATATAACTGCTAAAAAAGGACATGAACTGAACCATAAGCTAGCAGGCTGAGCATTTTACATGACCTCCAAGCTATAGAGATCACAATGGTTTGGATCCTTGAGTTTCTACCTTTTCCTTGAATCTATATCTTTATTCCCTAGGTTGGACTCGATGTAGAGTATCATGGTCACCAACTATTGGATATGCTTGTTATGTGCGATTGCTGGCAGAGATGGACAAGAAATAAGGTGATGCTACACACTGAATTCTATCTTGGTTTTGCTGGAAATTCTATCCGGGTTTCGCTCTCTACCACGAAACAATTTCTTTTCCATTTAGGTACATTGTTTATTGTTCATTTCCATCTGATTTTATTCTTGGACAACTTTTCCAGGTGTATTTTGGAGGAAGAAGATGGAACTTCTTATTGTTTGGTCTCCAATGTATTTTGGTTCAGGTGCCCCGGTCTAATGATTTTTCTTGCTGGTTATAGTATTTCTGGATCATATGGTTCGACATCCATCCATACATAACCATTGAAAACGTACATATTTCATGCAACTTCATTGTACTTTGGGTACTTTTATCCAATCTGGTCTTATTGCTCATATCCAATATCCATGTGCTTGAATGCCTTTTTTATGTTTGGATGTGCCGCCGCGAGGAGGAGCGGCCGGTGGGGATCCACATGAGCTGGAATTTTGTCCTCCTCTGCCTGTGGAAGTAGCAGATGCCCGTTCAAGCTCAGGGCACTATGCTTAAAATATTAGTTCAGGCTATTACCCTTAAAAAGATTAGCGGATCCCACTCCATGCCGTTTCCTTTAAAAAATTATTAGATGGCCTAATTCCACTTTCCATAATATATGCTCCTTTGTTTATGATTAGGCAATAACACTTGAATTATTAGGCATTCTTGATGTATCTTTTCTTTTGGCATGTACTGTGTCCTGTTGTTATGACTATTACTTATGCTATTTTACGAGTGGATATTAGCGCAGTGGGTAGCGGGATGCTGAACTTGCTAGCCAGAGGAATGAAGTAGACACTTACTTTTTATTGCACCATTATATTTACAGCATAGGTCCTTATTAGCTATTGTGTTTAAGACAGCAGCTTTCAGTAGTTTGTAGCTGACGGACAATGGAGCAAGGATGAAACAAAAGCTTTTGTGGTATTCCAAGTGCGTCTTTGCATTCCTCAAGTAGTTGTCGATGCTGCCCATGCTGACATATGAAGCCAGTTATTTGCAGAGGTGGTACATTTTATGGTGCTTTTCATTTAACATACTCTGCATAATTTAAGTTGTATTCCAGATATGCATTAGTTTAGCAAAGTTGATGGCCTATTCCGTGTAAGTGGTGTTCTTACCCTGTTTAGTACATCGCAGATTGTAAATGAAGAAATTGTATCCGTTGATGGATACGAGAGACAGTTAGGAAAGCAGCGCAAAGTCTAAATTTGAAAAAGAAAGCTGCTATGACCATCTTCAGTAAAGCAGTATACCTCTTCCTTAAAAAACTATGCAAGCTCAAATATTTGATTTTTCCTGCTGTTGCATTTGTTCTACTACCTACAAAAAAATCAAATAATCCAGAGAAATAAAGTAATCATTTTGTTTACAAACCGTACATCTATACTGACTTCTTTTATTTCAAAATGAGGCTTTTGTTTTCTACTCTATTTTCTGAATGGTACTGTAGTTTTTTACGAGTTTCCTGGATTTTCTTCGTAGTAGCACCATTTAAGGTGTTATGATGCATTCATACCCTTACATCATGCTTGCCGTTTCTTCATAACTCACATGGCAACAACAGGTTGATATCCGGAATTCTTATTTTCTTATATACAATGTATTTAACTTGGCTTGTCATTTGGTGGTGCTTACACAATGGTGGCATGCCTATTGATTCAAGAATTCATGTGATTAGAAAAAAAAAATTATGTAGATTGGAGACAAATTTCTATATCTCAATTGAATAATCCATGGTGAACAGATTTATAGTATATTAGATTAGCGATAAAATCTTCAGAATGATACCTTCTTCCTGCTGATGTTAACTTTCTGCATTACCAATTCAAGTGATAGGTACGGATTCTCAGAGAACAAAAGCAACTGGGGGAATCACATTGAGCATGCAAAAACTGAAAAGGTAAATTTCCTTCACCACAAATGTCTACCTCTTTCGTATTGCGGCACACACTTGTTTTCTAAGAATTTGTACTCCTTTTTCGTATAACCATTTACTTGCTATCACAAGTTGCTTTCTATTTTTCTTATGAACTATATCTTTCATATAATAATAAGGACGGATGAACACTCACGTGCATTACTTCTGTATAATCTAAAGGTTATGTTAGGCAGTGGTGATGAGATATTTGATTTAGGTGCAAGTTTTCATCTTTTATTAGGTAAATGCTCTCTCTGTCATATCACTGAGCTTCATAGAAGGGCAAGTGCGTCATAATTGGTTATTTTGTGCATATAAATCAAATGTTTCCTGTTTGCACACTGACCTACTGGGTTGTTTGTGTAAAGGGGGTCAACTACCTCGTGCTTGCCCCAATTCTTTGTTGCAAGAAACTAATCTGAGAAGTCATTTAGTTTGTAGTGTAGTTCATCTGTTTAGCTGGTGGCCTAAGGTACTACTTGGTCAGAAAAGCTAATTTCCAATCTTATTGGATGATTGCCCAGTTATATGAATCCAATTTGGAAACATGTATACTGTTCTGTAGTGTTTACGTAGTTGCTTAGCTCATGGTTCTTCTTTAGTATTGCTTCCTGCGTTTCTTTTCTATTATATGGCTGCGGGAAATAACATGCAAAGATCAGTGGTTTGAAGTTTGATCATGTATCCACCTAAAAACAGATTAAAACAAAGTCATGCAATAGTTACAATATATTTCTTTCTTTCTTATAATTATAGCTGAAATAATGTTCAGTGGCCATTGCCTATCTTTTTAGGTAGCTGAGGGAATCAATATCAGGTCTTCTTTATCGAACGAGCCGTGGACAAAGAACAACAATAGGCTGAACTGGAGGTTGGTTTCAGTGGGGTTTGATCGCCGATTTTTCTTCAGTGCAAGTACCTGCATATTGTGGTCAACAATAGGTCTATCTATACATTCGGCAATTCTGAGTGGTACAAGTTGAAGAAGTTCAATCTATATATACTGGACTTTAATACTTGTGTTTCATTCATCAGTATTCGCATCACCAATGAAGGCATCCTTTAATAATAGGTCAGGAGCGATGAGATTTCACAAATTCTTGTGTTTCTTTCATCAGTATTCGCATCACCAATGAAGGCATAAATTAATAATAAGTGTATACTTTGAATCTAGATGTATGATGTCCGTTTCTAATTGTTTGTTGTCTTTCTGTATATCTTATGTTCAGGTTTTTGGTGGCTGTATTGTCTTTAATCTACCTCTCTTGTTGTCTTCAGTGAGTATTGTCTAATTTGGCTCGGAATGTCTAATGTGTGATATGTATTGTCTTGCTTGTTTAGGATGGACAGACGTATAAAAAGATAGCTTTTTTGCTTCCTGTTTTTATGCTACTTTCCGTTGCTACTGAAACTATATGTGATGACATGCCTACGGTACAGCTCAGCTGAATGAAATAGTTTCTGACGGTTGTGGTCCGGGTTTTCAAACTACCAATTTGACCTGTTATGATAGCAATGAACAATTTGACCTGAATGAGCAAACTGACTGCAAGTTTCGAAGTGTTATAGCTGGTTGTGTCAAAGGGAGAACCCTCTGACTTTATCACTTTGATTTTTTCAGCACAACAATTTTCACCAAATCTTTGCAAGCGATCCAACAAATAGAATCATTGCTCTTGCTCAACCTCAAGGGGACGTAGTTCCGTGCTTCCCTATCTTCCTGCTGAAGAGCTGCTTCGCCCCAGCTCGGATACCGGCCTCGCCTGCAAAATGCATCGCGAGGTAGCTGCAGAGAATCTGATTTTGGCACCGTCGCAGTGGCGGCACCGGCGTCCATGAACGATCGAGTAGAGATGATGTTGCCTGGTGACCCGTAGCTGACCGCCACGAACAACTCGCACTATTTTTCTTTCCTCGATTACTCAAAAAAAATTTGCTCGTCTTTACCTCGAATCATCTAGACAAGTTGTTGCTATAATTAGCTACCTACATGTGGCCATGTGGGCTGCACCTCGTGCCGTGGAACCTCTGAAAAGCCTCGACAAAGACCGAAGCATATGTATGTCAGAGTATTTTGTTTACTAATTCATCAGTGTGTATTGCAAGACATATCTATAATGTAGGCTACATATCATTGATTTAGATGGATACCTAACATAGTGTTTTATTATCCGTTTACCAATACAAAAGACAGCAGACAAGATGCGACCCAAAATCTTTTTTTTGACATAAGAACACATATATTATAAGATGCAGCAGGCCGCCTCATTAAAAACCTTCCAGTCCCCTCAGGTACCCTGGTAAGGAAAAGAGTGCGAAAGAAAACCTGCTGCCCAAGGATTACAGAGTGTTCTTACAATCTAGAAAAACCAGGTCCCGAACGCAGTCGGGAACAGAGTCACATAAAATAGCACTAACACCTGATTTTCCTACTTGCGCCAAGACATGAGCAACGCCATTGCACACACGGTCCACCTTTGAGACGACGATGTCTCGAAAGATCTTCAGAAGTTCCCGTGCCTCTAGAATTAGTGCCCAGCTTGGAGATTGTTCCACGGACTCAGACGATATCGACATCACAGCACGGAGACAATCAGACTCCAAGATCGCTGGCCACCTCTGTAGATTGATCAAATGCCGAATTCCTTCAAGACAAGCCAGCACTTCCGCTTCCTCAGCGCTATTGCAAAAAGGAATAAATTTCCATTCCGTTAATATCACTTGCCCCAGCTGATCACGAATGATGATCCCCAGTCCAGCGTGCTTCGACACTGAGTCCCAACCAGCATCAACATTGGCCTTTATTTTGCCGTCGCCCGGAGGAGTCCAAGAGGAGCATACATCCAAGGTGGTATTGTTCCCATTAGTCACTGCCGCATAGGATTGTTGATAGTTCACCAAGAATTGAACCGAGGACGAAATCGAAGCCTTCCCGTCACCATGGACTACATTGTTGCGGTGATGCCAGGATCTCCATAACAAATAAATAATCTTCGCTTGTACCTCGAAAGTGGTCGAGCCTAGAAGCTGAAAAAACCAGTCCTTGCAATTGTTCATGAAAATAGATTCTGTAGGGAGGGACCAGTGTGCACGCAGCTCATCTCGCAAAGCACGCGCCAGGGTACAGCGGACAAGGGCATGGTGTGCATCCTCCTCCTCTTGCCCACATATAGAGCAGATTGGGCTAACCGAACTTATTCTACGGTGAAGTCCCGTGAGTACACCTAGAGAGTCTGTCGCAGTCCGCCAAGCAAAGACACGCATCTTCTGTGGGACCTTTGCCTTCCACACGAGACCCCAAATCCTCCGATCGCCGTCTGGTTCTGAACTAGATTGGCCCTGATTCAGTCGCTGCCACGACTCTTGCATGCCGATTCTATACGCTGAACGGACGCTAAAAGCTCCGTTACTTTCGCCACTCCAGGCAATAAAATCCTCCGTTGCACGAGATGGCAATTTAATATTTAAGATGGTATTTGCATCATGGGGCCACACACAATCACGAACAATAGCTTCATTCCACGTTCTGGATTCATGATCAATAAGATCAGCTACCCACTTCTTCCGCGAATGTCCTCTCCTTCCATCAACTTTCAGAGCACCGGGTCTAGGAAGCCAATTGTCACGAAAGATCTTCACATTATAGCCTGTACCAATCCTCCATATAATTCCTCTTTTCAGTAAATCCAGACCATGAACTATACCCTGCCACGTCTGAGACTGATTCTGGATAAAAGCTGTGTCAATAAGATGGCCCGAAGGATAGTAGCGAGCTTTCAGGAGTCGAGCACACAAACTATCAGGAAATTGTAAAAGTCGCCAGGCTTGACGTGCCAGAAGGGCCTGGTTAAAGACACGTAGATCTCGGAATCCTGTGCCTCCCTTCGCTTTAGGACGTGTGATTTTATCCCAAGCTAGCCAATGTAGCTTCTTTTTATTCTGTTCATCTCCCCACCAGAAGTTGCGTATGATTTGCTCAAGATCATCGACGAGTCCCAATGGGAATTTGAATACACCCATAGCATATGTCGAGATAGACTGAAGTATAGCCTTGATTAAAATTTCTTTTGCCCCCGAGGACATATATTTCTCAGACCAATCGCTCGCGTGTTTGGCAAATTTTCCTTTTGTTGAGACAAACTTTCCCTTCTTCAGTCTTCCTTCAGGTACCGGTAGGCCCAAGTACTTTTCCTCAAAACAATTAGTATCATATTGCAAGATATTCTTTAGTTCAGCTTGTACTGCCGCTGTACATTGATCGCCAAACATAATCGAACACTTCCCCAAGCTTACAAGTTGGCCAGTACCTTGCTCATAACGGTCCAATATGGATTTGATCACTGTAGCTTGTTCTACAGAACCCTCAAAGAAGAGGAGACTGTCATCCGCAAATAACAGGTGGGATATTCCGGGTGCCCTCCGACAAATATGCAACTCCCGAAGAGAATTGCTCTCAATCTCCTTCCGAATGAGACAGGATAAACCATCAGCAACAAATAGGAAAAGGTACGGTGAAAGAGGATCACCTTGACGTATACCACGAGTTGGGGTGAAGGAGTCCAACATATGTCCGTTAAAGCGAATAGTGTATCGCACGGTGGTAACACACTCCATTACCCACCGTATCCATTGACTATGAAAGCCCAATTTCGCTAAAACCCCTTCCAAAAACCTCCAGTCCACGCGATCATACGCTTTGGCCATATCCAATTTGTACGCACAGAAATTCCTACGGGCTGCCGAACCCGTCTGTATAGAGTGGATGCACTCAAACGCCATTAATGCATTGTCCGTAATAAGGCGCCCAGGGATAAAAGCACTCTGAGTTGGCGAGATAATATCTTGGAGTAGTGGCCTAAGCCGGTTAACAAGACACTTCGAAACTACCTTGAAAATGACGTTGCCTGAGACTAATAGGTCTAAAATCTCTTAGGGCCTCCGGGTCATTTTTCTTCGGAATTAGAACAATAACAGTATCATTTACTCCTTCGGGCATAGTTCCAGTTGCAAAGAAGCATTGAACCGCTAGTACAACCTCATCCTTGAGAAGGTCCCAATTCCTCTGCAAAAAGCGGGCCGGAAAACCGTCAGGTCCTGGGGCTTTTAGAGGCCCTATTTGGAAAAGGGCATCGCTGATTTCCTTTTCAGTAAACGGAGCACCGAGCTTGATGTTCATATCATCGTCCACGCACGTCTGCATACAGTCAGTGATGATACTTGGGTTGATGTTTTCCTCCTGCGAGTATAAAGACTGGAAAAACCCCGTGGCAAGGTTACCCATCTCGACCTCATCCGAGGTCCATGTGCCATCTTCCCGCTTCAGGCGTCTAACTCTATTCTTCCTTCTGCGCCATGAGGCCCGCCTGTGAAAGTACTTTGTGTTTCGGTCTCCCTCACGTAACCATGCAACTCTGGAACGCTGCATCCACATAATTTCCTCCCTATAAAGGAGTTCATCCATCTCTTTCTCTAATCCAATACGTGCAGCAACACTAGCATCATCTGTTAGTTGGCGAACACGCTCCAACTCCTCACGCTTCTTCTGAATTTCCTTAGGTACAGACTTAAAATGAGTTCGTTTCCACCTATGTAGATTGTCCATGACAGAGCGAAGAGCGGCAGCCACATCACCCAGATCCTGTCCCGGTATTCTCCGAGACCACGCTTCCTCGACCGCAGCGGAAAGAGATGGCTCCCGTTCCCAGACTACTTCATATCTCCGACATGGAATACTCGGCAGACAATTGGTGGAAGCATCAACGGCGAGAAGGATCGGGCAATGGTCTGACCGGGAGGACGTTAGGTGTCGAAGCCGGTGTTCCGGGAATAGGGAGGACCACGCCGGTGAGGCCACAGCTCGGTCTAGCCGGACTTTTACATTACGTTCCCCACGCTGCTTATTGTCGAAAGTCCAAGGCGTACCAATGAAGCCAATGTCATGAAGATCACAGTGTGATAAAACCTCCCTAAAGTCCATCATAAGCCTCTCCGATCGTGTTGTTTGGGAGAAATGCTCCTCCTGCCACATTGCTTCATTAAAATCACCCAACATAAGCCAAGGTTTGTCGGAGCGATCCTTTATTTGCCGCAGCTTTGTCCACATATGATGGCGATCACTAGCCTTCGGCTCTCCATAAATAAAAGTCCCTCTCCACATATGATCATAGGGGCCACCACTAATATGGACATCAATATGATGGTTACTAAAGGAAAGGAGATCAACAATAACGTCCTCCGTCCAGTAAAGTGCTATGCCGCCTCCTTTCCCAGTCCCCTTCACCTGAAAACATTCTTTCATTCCGATTCTGAAACGTAAATTCTCCACTCGCTCCTTACTTTGTCTGGTCTCGCAGAGAAAGACTAGACATGGCTTGTACGTCTGTACGAGACAGACGAGTTCTTGAACGGTCGCAGGTTGCCCCACTCCGCGACCGTTCCAGCATAATGTCGTCATTGGGCCCGGCGGTCCTCCTCCACGGAGGCCGCCGATGTTGCCAAATTATTTGTGAGTTCTCCCGTCTTCCTCATCTTCGCTCGATCACGAGGGTCGACATATACAGGGGGTGGTGGAGGCGCTGTCTCGGGCTGTAGCGTGTCTGTATTTCGCGTACCAGACTCCTTAGTTCCATCTTCCATAGTGATTTCAACTGAATTCATATCCAGCTTCCTACTAATACCGGCAGTGGCTTCCTTCCCTACTGTCTTTTCCTCGGTTTCCAAATCAGAAGGTATGGTCTTCATAGGACTGGAACCTGTATCAGTCAGATCAGTAGTATCATCAAGAGAGGCCTCTTCAGAAGACCGTTTCCTGGCAAAGCCAGTAGTCGCTCCTCCCCTACCAGAAAAACCTCCACGAGATGGAGCGTTCGGTGTAAAACGACGAGGATCTGGGTTCGGCTGGTTTGCACGTCGAGTAGCCAACATCCAAGAGCCCCACTGCAGCTGTTTTTCTTCCCATACGCCATCACCACACTCCTCATGATCATGCCCAAGGAGTCCACACCGTTTGCAGAAAAATGGTAGCTTCTCGTATTTCACCATTAGCCTCTTCTTTCCCTCCGGGATTGTAAGAGAGACAAACCTCATCAGAGCCTTTTCAATGTTAATTCGAACCCGAACACGCACATAGTTGCCTTCAAAGAACAGTTTTGGGGCTAGCTGAACTTCCTTTACCTTCCCAATTTTGCGGGCAAGATCATCAACGATTTCAAGCTTCCGGTATAGCTCCGGTATACCGTGAATCTGAGCCCAAACGTACATGCCGTTGAACACAAACTTTTCAGGGGCGCTCAGCCCATCGTAATCCTCCACGAGTAGTCCAAAGCCACGAAAAATCCATGGTCCCTGATGAACAACCTTTTTCCAATCACCGAGACAATGCATCTGGAAAATAAACAGGTTCTCTCCCGCCTCACGGCAATCTGGTTCTCGCGAGAGATTCCAAATCCCCTTCATCTTCTCGAACAGAGATTCAGCACTGAAAGTGCGGTTTGTAAGGACCTTCCCAATGGCAAGCCAGCGGGCTGCATCTTGGTACACCTTGGCCTTCTCAGCTCCGATCACCACGTCGTCGAGCTCGTCGTCGTTGAGTTCTAGGTGGCTGAGCATGTCGTCAATCTCCCCGTCTCCTCCAGCCGCCATACCAGGCGAACCAGCAAGTTCTTTGCCCGCCATCACGAAACAGCTTCGCAAGTCACAATCTGAACTCCTCTTGACGGCAAGAAAACCAGACAGGAAACGAACAGCAGAGATGACTAGGATCAGGGAATAAAAAAGTGGAACCAGCGATGGTGGAAACCGATCAGGACTCAGAAAAAACGTGATCTCACGGGGCAGCGAAAAGGATCGCCGCCGCCGGAGCCAGAAACCCTAAACGAGAGGGTAACGCTACAGTTATGACTTTGCATAGATGCGACCCAAAATCTAAGAGTTTTGGTAGAAGGACTTGGTTGTTCTCTTAGCCTGCTATATAACATTATCTACAATAATGTTCACCGCCGCTAAACATGTTGTGGTTCAATTCGAATTTCACGGGATCATGCGCCAAGGCGCACGTTTAAATCTAGTCAGTTGTAATACGTCCTCCTGCTGAAGCAGAGAAGGATGCACCTCGTAAGAAGGTCATTATCAAGCAGCCAAAGGGGCATGTAGACCAGCAAAGAGCTATTGAAATTAGGAGTGGCCAGGAGCCCAGAAAGATAAGGAAAATTGCTGAGTTATCAACCTTAGAGAAGGCTAACAGAGAGGAAGATCATTGGTATGCTGGAGAGCCCAGCCAGATGAATTCCTCTGGTAGGTTGGGTTCGGAGGGTAATAGAAAAAACAAAGTAATGGGAAATGATGAATCCTGGAGAGCTTTTCAAGAGCAGCGAGAGAGACAGGAACAGAGGTTAATTGAAGCTAGGATGTATGAAGCAAGCAGGGAGGAAGAGCTCCAGAAGGCAAAGAAGAAAAACAAGAAAAAGAAAAAAACATGAATTTCGAGATGACGACGTTCTGGATCACCGGCCGTATAGAAATGACAGAAAGGTACCTGAAAGGAATCGAGCAGCAAAGAGACGGATATGACAGAATATGCTCCATCGGCCAAGCGGCGCCGAGGAGGAGAGGTACTTCTTTTCGCTCATGTTTGGTGGAAGTATGCGTTGTTTTATTAATGTTTACCTAAACCGTTTATGCTGATTCCCTTCTCCGATGAGAATTACTTGTAACCAAAACTTTGATAATGCCAGGTATCCAGCTTTGTCTCCGTTTTTATGTTGTGTCTCCTAGAATTAGCCCTAGCTTTTTTTTCTCAACTAAAGAGTCTCATTCATTTATGGGATCTCAACAGAATAGTATTGCTTCTCTGAAGAGATGAAGGAACAGGACCGTAGAAAAAATCACTCTTATTATGTATTTCATCTGGTTGGACATGTTTTCTTCTAGATTAACGGCTAGATTAGCAACCAACCTTTCCGGACTGTACTCTTTAGTAGGCAAAGATCTCCACAATTTGTTTCATCAGATCCAGGGGCTGGAATATGTGATGATGTGGTTGAGAAGCCAGCACATTTTGCTCTTAGAGTATCTCAGGTGCAAAAGCTTGTGCTCACAAAGGTGCTTAGAAGCACATCACTGGTCACCCATTTAACTACTTAAGCATCTAACCTTCTAATACAAACTGACAAGGACTCGTGCAAGAATCAGCTTTTAACCGAGCACCGGCACTTAGCTTTGAGGTAGTATGTCTAACGTGGTAAGAAATCTACCTATGTGCACCGACCATCTTGGAGCACTGGAGATGCCCTTAGGCAAAATTGGATAGCCATGATATATCCCTGATTACTTCTAAAGTTAGAACTGTTATCCTGAATCTGTCAATAGGGAATCAAGGCCTGTGATCAACTGAACTATCTAAGATGTCACTTTACATCTTTAAAATTGAATCTAATCTGTTGATTCCTTGAACTTCCTTATTTTCTCACGACAGCTATCGCCGTTTCAGTTAAATGACTGACAAATAATAATGCTAGGGCCTATTGGCAGAATTAAGTTTGTGGACCAACTATGGCTGCCACAGTATTTTTCATTATAGCAATCGACTGATACACCTAATTGGCGCACTTATGTAAATTCAGGGACCTGCCACACTAAAACTCATGTTTGCTGAGAGTACAACTGAACCAGTTCAAGGAACTTTGGTTTATCATTATTCGCTACTTGCCGGTGATTACCACAGTACAAGCAAACATGCCTTTAGCAAACACTTTGCAACACAAAATAGTGGAGTTTTTTTGTACCTTAATTCTTCGATACACCAAAAGCTTGAGCTCATATCGGATGGTTGAAAGAACTTGCATGATTAGAAAGTTCACAACAAGTTGATACACTCCTGACAAATAGATGTTGAAGCTCTCGGTGTGCTGCTATTTTTTTTTATCTTGTGAATGTCAAATTGCCAACCTTTATTTCTGTAGTTTAAACGTTTAATAATGGTAAATATTCATTCTGGAAGAAGTGCCATGTCTTGTATTGAGTTCATGGCAGCTGAAATTTTCCCTCCTTCAGGTGTGCTGTCATGAGAGTATGCAAGCTGGTCAGCATCGTCTCCATCGCTTGGGAATTAAAAAGCTTACTCAGCCTGCGGGACTTGCTTCCGCAATGAATCAGCTTCCTGATGAAGCAATTGAGCTTGCTGCGGCAGCACATATTGAGAGGGAATTGCAAATCACTAGCTGGAACCTTACCAGCAATTTTGTTGCTTGTACTAATCAGGTACTTCACTCAATGTATATTATCCATGTATTTAGTGTGCCAGAACAACTTCTTTTGCCATTTTAGTAATAGGTTTTGGAAGTAAAACCACTAGGTGCTAACGACAGAATTGATAGTAATGTGTTCTAGAAAGACGATGTATAAACTTCGTCTATTATTATTTGCTGAATTAACATTGAGTCATTGGGAGAGAATGAACTCTACAACCATGTAAGAACATGAAAAGACTCGCAAGGTGGAAATTGTATGTGAAGAAGTGGCTGATTCTTGAATGGTACTCCATTGTATATACTTCGGGGTGCTCTTTTTGGTCCTGTTTGGACTGATGCAACAGTTATGATCAAACACTGCAGATCTGCAGAGAGAGGTGGTTGTGGAATGTATTTTGTGTGCGTCGAGACAAACTAAATGTGTCTGCTTCAAGTGTCACATATGGTGATGGAGGGAAGAGAGAACCAGTGAAGCAAGGAGGGGTAGAGAATTGAGGTGACACATAAAGTAGAGAAATTAGTAGAGAGTGTGATGGAGGATTAGTCCTCTCCCAGTGAGGTTGAGCGTCAGGGGGGGGGGGGGGGGGGCGTCGCAGCTTCATGCTGTGTTATGTTTTAAATGCCCTTTTAAATAATAAAGTAAAGTATGTTGTTAATGCTCCTTGTCTATTGTCCTAATCTGATTTTCTTGGGTGTATGCAGGACAGAGAAAATATAGAAAGACTAGAAATTACTGGTGTTGGTGATCCATCTGGCCGTGGTTTAGGATTTAGCTACGTGCGAGTAACTCCAAAAGCACCTGTTGCTAATTCAAGTCATAAGAAAAAGTCTGCTGCAGCCAAAGGTACCACCGTTACGGGAACAGATGCTGATCTCCGCAGGTTGAGCATGGATGCAGCCCGAGAGGTACCATCAAGCCTGATGATTTAGCAGTACTATACTTTCATGTGGGTCAGTAACTGACAACCGACATGCTAGGCCCTGGCCAGCTCAACTTAAGGGATATAATCCCCCCGATACTTTTTTTTTACCTAGGAAATTATCTTTATAAGAAAGCTATCACTTAGCTTGGGCCTTAAGACAACTAGAGATGAGATATTCCTTAGTTACAAGATTTCTTAGATTCGATCATTAAGGCCAGCTATTTATAAAGAGGCTTCACACGTACATTTTCATGAAGAAAGCAGTATTGCAATCTTGACTGGTTTATGCCCTGGGGTTCCAAGCTTGACATGACATAGGATCATAGAACAGGCTTCACTGAGAACACTTATGATATATATGTGCATTGATAGTCTTTCAGATGCTCATTTTATTGACTGGTTTATTAAGAAAGTTATATGCCATACCTGTAAAAAATGGAATAATTTCCTTCATATATTTTTATTTTCCAAAATTCCATTGGCTATAACAAATAAAGAATACAACCTACCCACGTTGTGATTTGACTGGAAGGAAATTTGCCGTATTCATATCTTTTTAGACTTTGTATTTACTAATACTTGCCATTGATATTGCTGTAAACAGTTGCTTCTCAAATTTGGCGTTCCAGACGAACAAATTGATAAATTAACAAGGTGGCATCGTATTGCTATGGTGAGGAAGCTTTCAAGTGAGCAAGCAGCGTCAGGAATTACTATTGATGAAATTCCAGTTAGTAAGTTTGCACGTGGACAAAGGATGTCTTTTCTGCAGCTTCAACAGCAAACTAAAGAGAAATGTCAGGAAATTTGGGACAGACAAGTTCAGTCACTCTCAGCTATGGACGGTGATGACAATGCCAGTGATACAGAAGCCAACAGTGATCTGGACTCATTTGCTGGGGATCTTGAAAACTTGCTAGATGCTGAAGAATTTGACGATGAGGATGTTGGTACTGCAGACCTGAGGAGTGATAAAGCAGATGGAACAAGAGGGCTTAAAATGAGAAGGTGCCCTACTCAAGCACTATCTAACGAAGAAATTCAAGATGATCAAGCAGAAGCTGCTTTAGTAAAAAAATTGCTTGAAGGTGGTTAATTCATAGTTGTTGCTTTCCAAAGACCAACTTTAGTAGTTATGATTAATGTACTTTTGTTTTGCAGAGAGTGGTAATGACACAAAGAGGAAGAAGCAACCTGCGGGAATGGCAAATTATGGCACCTCTATGTATAATAATCAGGGTGCAAATAAAACGAAGCAGGGTAAATCGTCTGGCTATGGTAGTGCATCAACTCCAAAGGAGAGCACGCCAAGAGGAGCGAAAGAGGTCTCAGAAATTCATATCTAAGTTTATGAGCCTAATCTTGGTTGCTGTATACTTGGTTGTTGCTGGTACATTATCTGTCACCATACAAGCAGAAACAAGCTCTAATAGAACTTATATGGCTGCATGCAGGTTGAATATTCTTTTACTGAAGGTGCTTTACCCTCAAAACTTAAAACTAAGCCGATGGGTGATGCAAATGATATCATTTTAGTTAAAAAGAAAATTGTTCCAGGAAAGGATGGGTTTAAGGTAAGTCCAGAGCATGATTGTGATGTATGTATTGTTTCTTTGTATTCCGCTGGAGACCATTGATTATTTCATGTGTATTTTCTAATTGGGTTGCTAGAAACTACTCCCTCCGTTCTTTTTTAATTGACTCGGATTTAGTACAAGTTTGTACTAAATTTGAGTTAATTAAAAAGGAACGGAGGGAGTATATTTGAATGCATAAACTGTCATGTGTCTTTCTGAATTACCCACTCCAGTTCCATAATACTTGTCATTTTGGACATCGACAGTCTCCAAATTCTAATTATTTTTCACTAATTCACATTGGAATATTTTATGAAATCTAATAAATTATGTATTGTAGAAGTACTTCATGAGACAAATTTAAGCATATGATTTCAAAATATTCAATCTAATTCTTGAAGTCGCGTCAATTTTGTTCTAGGTCTGCCCTGGAGATTATTACCATCTTCTGAAATATATAAATGCAATAATATTTATCTTACCCTACAACCTGCCCAACCTTTGTCATCTTGACTATTCAAGGTCAGGATAATTTCCTGAGAGAAAAACAGCTAATAATGATAAACAATGGGGAAGTCAGTTTCCCCATTCAACTCTAGCCCAAGTCTAAGAAATGCCCTTAAATCCAAAAAAAAATCACTTTACGTCCCTCAACTATCAAAGGTGAACCACCCTCATTTCCTACACTATCTGGTTTCTCAACTCTCAAAGGTGTGAATCACCCTCATTACCTACACTATCTGGTTTCGGCCGACGCGACACATACGTTGGACATAATACTGATGTTCTGTCCACTATCACAATAACTAGCTGAATTAGAGAGGTGCCAAAATTCATGTTTGTGCTCTTGTGGCAATTCACGCTAATGCTGCTCTGAAGTGTTTCTTTGCTTTGCCAGATACCTGCAAGTTAGGTTTGAATGTTGCTGTGTAGACTAATTGACTTGTCTTGACAAATCTATGGTTCATGGGTTGAACTTGTCAACTTGTTTTAATAGGAGTAGCATTTAGTATAATGCTGATCTTATCTTCCATTCTTGGTTCTTATGTGGCATGCCTTTTTTATTTTAAGGAGAAGAGGCAGGGAGCGAGGGGTGACAGTCTTGTATGCGGAGCTTGTGGTCAGGTAGGCTTAGTAGATTGAATTACTCGTGCTCTGGAAATATTGTTTCCTAACTTTGTATGTCACATTGTCATTGCTTAGCTTGGACACATGCGGACCAACAAACTGTGCCCCAAGTATGGGGAGGATCCAGAAACCTCAGAAATGGATGCCATTTCCTTCAGACATAATCCTCTTGATGTCGTGAGTCATGTTCAAACAAAGGCACCAGGCAAGAGGTTGCTAGCCAAGGTTTCACCCGAAGTTCCTGAAACTGAGGGACCAGAAAGCATTGAAAAGATCAAACCAGTAAAATTCAGATGTGGGCCACCTGATAAGTTCTTGGAGAGGAGCATGTCAGTCGCAGGTTCTTCGGTTTCTGATAAACGTACAATGGATGGTACAAATTTGAAATCTACTGGAAAAGTGGGCAAGATTAAAATATTCAATAAGATTAAATCTGAAGATTATCCTCCTGATACTCCTAAGCCATCAGTTGTAATACGTCCTCCTGCTGAAGCAGAGAAGGATGCACCTCGTAAGAAGGTCATTATCAAGCAGCCAAAGGGGCATGTAGACCAGCAAAGAGCTATTGAAATTAGGAGTGGCCAGGAGCCCAGAAAGATAAGGAAAATTGCTGAGTTATCAACCTTAGAGAAGGCTAACAGAGAGGAAGATCATTGGTATGCTGGAGAGCCCAGCCAGATGAATTCCTCTGGTAGGTTGGGTTCGGAGGGTAATAGAAAAAACAAAGTAATGGGAAATGATGAATCCTGGAGAGCTTTTCAAGAGCAGCGAGAGAGACAGGAACAAAGGTTAATTGAAGCTAGGATGTATGAAGCAAGCAGGGAGGAAGAGCTCCAGAAGGCAAAGAAGAAAAACAAGAAAAAGAAAAAACATGAATTTCGAGATGACGACGTTCTGGATCACCGGCCGTATAGAAATGACAGAAAGGTACCTGAAAGGAATCGAGCAGCAAAGAGACGTACTCCAGCTGATATGACAGAATATGCTCCATCGGCCAAGCGGCGCCGAGGAGGAGAGGTACTTCTTTTCGCTCATGTTTGGTGGAAGTATGCGTTGTTTTATTAATGTTTACCTAAACCGTTTATGCTGATTCCCTTCTCCGATGAGAATTACTTGTAACCAAAACTTTGATAATGCCAGGTATCCAGCTTTGTCTCCGTTTTTATGTTCTGTCTCCTAGAATTATCCCTAGCTTTTTTTTTTTCTCAACTAAAGAGTCTCAGTCATTTATGTGGTCTCAACAGAATAGTATTGCTTCTGTGAAGAGATGAAGGAATAGTAAGGTTCATACTAGATTTGGATTACTGCGCAGAAACAGATTTCTTTGCTGTCACGAATCTGGGCAAAATTCTCTGTAGGTAACTAAGAAAATTATGCCAATTTACGTGAGTGATTCAATATTGTTTCCTTACAACTACGAGTGAGAGTCTTAATGATCTTTTATGCACATTCAATTTTTCTTACTCGATGTTAACTGTAATTCCTGACGTATATGCATAACATGTGCAGCTTCCACTGGATTCTACTAGACATTCAACCTGATAAGGGAATAGTTGAAGTAAGAGACCCACTGAGTAGAGGCGTGGACGGATTCCATGACTTGCAGAAGTTGCTCCAAGTGTAATTTCCTTCATCGCCGCGCTTTATCTTTCGTGAGATATCAATTAATTATCCACTCATTCAATCATTCTTTTGCCTGGCAGGACTTGGAAAGCTTTGAAGAATCATCATAAGGAGATTACCTGGGCAGAGAAGCTAACATTTACTCCTGTACCGTGCCCCAGCAGCCACAAGGGACGAATCTATGTGGATACTACGTTTGCGAGTCCATTCGCATGTTAACCACTTAGAAGCAGAACAAAAATAAATTTAAAGTAAGCAATAACATTCACAACTTCATTTATTATCATCAATATTTCGTTATCAAGATTGATATAGTCATACTCATCTCATTTTCGTATATAGGTCGACTACATGCGGGACATACTCCAACCAAAGGAACACCTACTAGGAATCGCCGGGGAACTGGCGGGACTTTTGGTTAGAGAAGTATTAAACAACAAAGGCTTGTTTAGTCCAAGAAGATGTATACCTAATAATAAAGAAAATAAGGTTTCTTGTTCGTCCGTTTTTTATTGCCACTGATTTTTATTAAAATTACACGGCGTGCCACCGGTAAGTAGAAAAACGATTCGAAACACCGCCTGCTATGACCGCATAAACGGAGCCCTCCGAGGTCCGAGCGCTGAGTCCTACGCGGCTACGCGCCACCTACCGTGTTACGGTCGAATTCATCCGTCGACCCTACCACGGCCCCCTCGACTCCCTCTTCCCACACGGAAATAAAACATCTTCCCCAGGTTCGGATTCTGCCACAGATCGACAGCTCCGTGAGATCCCCGACGTCCTTGGAGAAAACAAAGAATCCGTCCAACTTGACGCCGGTTAGGGCCTGGCGCCGCAGGGCTCAGCCGCCTAGCACCTCTGTGCTGTGGAATCAGCTGATCTTCACGCCGACACGGCCACCCTGGAGGTCGATCTGGCTGCCGCGGCGCTCGATTTGGATGCGTGACGGCGAAGACCTGGCGACAAGGGGTAGCCAGGTGGAGCTGAATGAGATGGATTTGGTTCACAAAATCGGGGGTCCATCCCTAGAGCAAATCCACAGCTTCTTCCCTACATCGCTCTCCTCCCAAGTCCCGACCAGAACCGCCGCCACCACCCTTCACCTCGTCAATCTCTGGCCACTGGAAACCTCCGCCTCCAACGGCCGGTGGAACCGGACGATCGAGGCCCAAATCACCTCGCCGACGAGAAGGACATGGAGGTGGAGGGAGGGTCCGGGTCCTTGCTCTTCTCAGCAACGGCGTGCACAATAGGGACAGACTATCGTGATGTCGTTCCTTCCTTCCAGATACAGTGCCTATATTTTGGTCTTTCGCCTATCTCTGCAACGTCAAAATTACACCACATCCTGTTGGTCTCAAGTAGCGGCCTTCTACTTGACCATGCTGCTTCATAGCCTGCTTTGAGGACTCGCCATTAGGTACTGCTGCGGCTTTCTTCTCTGCCCATCGATCTCATACAGTTCCCTGCTCCCAAAGAAGTAACAGATGATATGTAAGACAACTGAAGACAACTCCCGTCGTATGTTTAGGAAGAGATTGATAATGCAGGTTGTTCCAGCCCAGACCCAGACGTTTGAAAAAAATGATACATGCATTGGCATCAGGTGCCGGTGTATTGTTCGAAATTCCCAGAAACTAGGTGTATTAACTGATTTTGAAGTGCATAAGTAATAAGATATAGCTGATTAAGCAAATGATGCACTATTTTTTCACCGAAAGGAGGTTTGAGACTAAATGATGCACTATGGCTTACCTCCTATAGATTGTACATAAGGATTCACAGCTGATTGCGCATGAAGAGGGTTTGGATCGAGGGAATTCGGCGCTGCTGCTGCTGCTGCACTTTTGCTGCAACTTTGGGCAGAAAGTTTAGACACACTGGGTTAGCTAATTGTTAGGTGTACTTTTAGAGCAGGTGCTTGGTGAGCACCCGTATCCACACCGTTTATGTTGCATCAAGATCCGTGCAAGTTTTTTTGTTCCCCTCTCAAACAATTTCTCATTTTTGTATCTCTCACACCACACATTATTTGAACTCGAAAATTTGCAGATCACTTAAAAATAACAATTGGAATGTGGGAAAAATATTTTGGATTTTCTATGTCATTATCTATATATGTATTTCAAGAATTTATTTTGAAATTTAAATAATTTAAAATTTTAATTTGCACAAAAAAATTCGGATCTATTTTTCCTCCATTCTATTTGTTATTTTTGAATGACCTGAAAAAAAATCAAATCGAAATGTTACATAATTTGGAAGATACAAAAAAGACAAAGTGAAAAAAAGTGAAGGTGCGCAGGACGCACCTGCTCCATTGAAGTTTTCCCAATTGTTAGAGAAGACATGTAAAATGAGATTTGTTGATATTGCTAGAGATTTCTGATATACTAGAGGGTGTTGGTACTGACTAAGGCACACAATACTGAATTGTTGATTGATGTGGATGCATTTAGTTGTTAATTTCATTGGAGTCTACTTAAGTAATGCTGAATATTTGCCCATTGTCACTCTGCACAATTGTATTGTTCGCGTGCAATATATCTGGTAATGACTCGGATGACTCTCACTGGATTTAAGTGAGCCCACACTAATGATTCTCCTTTGATTCAAGTCCATACAAAACAAAATTTATATTTACAGCCTGTCGGTAGCCAACGACGAGGGCCATGGGGAACGACCAGAACAGCATCCGCGGCACCGCCATCACCAGCCATGAGCAACATCGCGTGCAGTCGCACTCAGGTGAGCAGACTGTTATTTTTTTCGACAAAGAGGTGAGCAGAATGTTAAGTTGCGGTCTGTCGTGGTATCAGGTGGCGGCCAGTATCAGCACTGGTTGCTGGTCAAGTCTGGTACCGCTTCATCTAGCTTCGTCTTGGTGTCCATTGGAACGTCTTTCATCTGAGTTCCAATGACGTGTTTCGCAACTGAATGTAATATGTAGCAGAGTACAAGGGGAATACGCAGCAGCTGGGCACGAGCATGCCGGCTGCAAAAGCAACACGTTCGTCCTTGACATCGCCGTCCTGCCGCGTGCTAACTTCGTCGGAAGTCTGAATTGCTTCTCCATTATAGTTAGCCGTTTTAATATTTATTTCTTGGGTGCAACGCACGGGTCTTTTTCCTAGTGTGTGTGTGTGTGTGTGTGTGTGTGTGTGTATATATATATATATATATATATATATATATATATATATATATATATATATATATATATATATATATATATATATATATATATATATATATAGGTCTTTATTCTCGAACCGGTTCGAGAATAACTATTCTCGAACCCTTTCTGAACTTCCCGGTACATGGATGTGAACTTCTTTTTCCCTTAATCTGAACTTCCCGACGGACTTCAATATTGTGCAGGGCGAACTTCAGAAACTTTAGTCTAGTTTGAAGTGAACTTCAGAAAATATAGCAAACTTCCGTCGCATCTGAACTTCCCGCTGCATAGCAGTGTGAACTTCTACACGGAGCAGCAGAATTCCATGTTTTGGCGGACAGTGTTTTGAGGTTTATTTTTCAACCATTTATCGGAATCGTACATATGATATACCATTGAAAAGATATGAAAATTTCGCAACTTTTTCGTGCTGAAAGTTTTTTAAAATTCCGAACAATTTGAAAGTAATTTCAAATATACAAAACAACGTTTTCGCGGATTTCTCCTGTTTCGGACAGTTGTTTGCCCTTAATTTTTACACCACTTGTCGGATTAATACATATGATATACCATTGGAAAGATATAGAAATTGCGCACCATTTTTGTTTTGGAAGTTTTTCCAAATTTTGTACGCTTTAAAACTAATTTCGAATATACAAAAAAGTTTTCGCGGATTTCTATATATTCGTAAGGTTATTTTGGATCCATTGTTTCAACCGTCTATCGGATTGATACAAATGATACCCCGTTGGAAAGCTGTTGACTAGGCACAAACTTTTGGTTTTGAACATTTTACCAAATTATTTAGGATTTAAGAGCAGATTTCAAAATGCTTGAATTGGTTTCCGCTCAGAAAAACCGAGTACCTAAACATCCCCTGTATATGAAAGTGAACTTCCAGGTTTCTATTAGTGAACTTCGTGGCTCTGTATAAGTGTTTTTAATGTTGGTTTTGTCGTAGTTTTCAAACTTTTTATCCGGATGCAAATAATCCGGGTGCAAATAATATACCATTAAAAAGATATCAATTTTGTGCAACGTTTTCATGTTGATTATTTTCCAAAATTTCTTGCGATTTAGTAGCAATTTCAATTATAAAAAACTCTTGACATATTTTCTTGATAGTGGACTTCCATGCTTTACATAGTAGTAACGTTGGAATTTTTCACTATATTTGAAGCTAGACTGAGGATTTTATAATAAACTTCTGGAGTTCCACGAGTGAATTACCTGGTATTTATAGTTTGTTTTTCCATACGAATAAGACAACATTTGTGTACAAGAATGAACTTTTATACAATAGAAATGTGAACTTTCTGCATGGATCTTTTTCTCAACCACTACCCAATAAAGAAAAGTCAAATTTTCTACACAGAACTTCTCTCAAAAAAATGAACTTATGGATTAATAAAAATGACGTCCTGCTAAAAAAAGGGCAAACTTTTTAGAGGCATTCAGAGCGAACTTCCCGCCAAAAACTTCACCTAGATTAGAAGCAAACTTCTTTTGGTAGATGAAGTGAACTTCCAAACACACATTTTATATGTCAACATCTTTTTACGAGACATCACACATACCACAATTTCAAAGACGATCTGTAAAATAGGAGGTAACACACAACGCACATAGAAAAACATCAACTCGGCCAGAGCCCAATGACTGAACTACTCATGGACTTAAAACGAACTTACACTGAAAAAGCTAGCTAACTGAACTTCACATCAACTCAGGGCAGCACACAGAGTCATGACAACAAAGAATTTCCTGATGCCCTAGGAGACAAAGCCATTGATGGCTAGACCACCACCAGGGCTCATCGTAGTCCACCAGTCCTGCCTTTTGCATGGAGCTGACTTCCAACTACTGCTACCTTGTCTTGGAAGTCCAGCCCCCTGATTCACATAAATGGCTCAATTATAAGACATCAAATTTGTTAGGCCAAAATTAGACCACTTCAAACAAATAGAAAGATGAACCATAAAAAAATGAACTGATTTGAGACCAGAAACTTGAGCGCATATCCATGGTGTTAGAAAGTCGAAAAGCATCAGTACAAAATGAAATGTAAACGTTCTTTTATAAGCAGACTGAACTTCTACCTTTTTACGGTCTAAAACGCATCAGCACGTACATACTAGCAAGACTGAATCCCCAGTCCAGGCATAGTAAACTACCCAGCAATGGTTCTTTTTTTTCAAGGTGAACTGTTTTTAGTATCTTATGGTATGTTTAGTAATAAAAGTTGACATCACAGCAAGGAAATACTGAACTTCATATCACGCATTTAGTACACATCATTTTTCATTTACACCAAAATATTAAACTTCATATTTCTTGCATTTTCTAATCCTGCTTTAGATGTCGTTGCAAATATGTAATGAATAAATTCAAAAGAGTCAATGCAAATTTAACAATTTTTGCCAAATCTGAACTCATTCACATATAGAATTATAGTTATTAACAAAGGTCATATGATTGAATCTACCTGCTATATGTCACAATCTTATGGATGAAATCAACTTGGAATGAACTTTGCAAACAATAAAACAGAAGTTCGATTAAAAATTGAATTGTAAGATGGAAATAAATAACAAGTGCACTGTCTAAACTGAAACGAATGAACTTCCTAAAACTATCAATTTTACCGAGGACATTTTTCTTCTATCTTAATTTAAAAGGAATGTGAACTCCATATTTTTGGCCTAAACGAACTGCTCACAATTTAGAAGTGAATTGCTTAGCGATGTAAGGCACACAAGCAAGTACGACCAAGAATAAAATCACATGCAGCAGTAGCATTTTGCATAGCAGCAACCAGCATAGCGACAACCGTGCGAGGAGCAGGCTGACCTGGGCATTAACGACCCGCCGAAGCCATGGACTCCCAGGACAGCGCAGGGTGAACTCCCGTGTTGGTTACATCACGTGCTAGCTTATTCCGCATGTTGCGCCACCGTGATGAACAGGTGGCCGCCCGCCATCAAGTCCAGCCTGTGTGACGACAACGAAACTAGACTTCCCAGAAAAGGGTGCCGGAGTTCACTGCCACCACACGTGGTGAAAATCTACAAAATGAAAAGTGAACTTTCTCTGTAAAAATTGAGATTCTACTTTTTATAGTCAGACACGCAACGACACAAATAAACAGTATATAAACCAGACTGGGGAGCTAAAACAAGAACTTACCCTGCAAAAAATGCTACCAGGGTATTAACAATAGTTTAAGGCCACTGCGCCTTATGCACTTACTCAAAAAAGGAAAACTTCCTGGTAATATAGAACTGAATTGTCCACGGAAAAGGTCCCAACTTTAGGCATGATTAAAAAATACACATCAATAAAATTCCCATTCATTCACTTGAAGACCAAGACCAGATGGACAAAACAAGAGAACTCGTGTAACTACAGTAGTCAACAAAAATAGATTGACTTGTCATATTGTAAATAGTGAACTTCCTCATAGGCAAGTGAGCCTAACGGATAAAATAGTGAACTTCATAACCACACTGTTTGCGGCTGCTCGCAATAACCTTAGAATAAGATCAGATAAACCATGAGTGCACCTTATTGGGATTAAGAAACAAAGCACTTGAACAATATATCAATCCAGTACTAAAAAATGGTGCTAGATCTGACAACTTAGTATAGGAAACTAAAAGAAATGAATAATTTGGAGGTCGCTTGCTAGATTGTAATCCTATCAGTCCTGGAGCATACCTTAAGTTTATTGTTGAAATCCCCACGGAGTATTACCAGATCATCATTCCACATATTAGATATAACATAGGAGGCTCGATCAAGTAATGCTCCTTACCTTTCTGAGAAAAAAAGCACCATAAGGACACTAGTGGACAGGTAGATGGTCAAGAGCAAAAGAAACGCTAGATAATGCTTTTATACAACAAAAACAAGATTGCTCTTTCAATAACATGCATTTTATACAAATGAAATTTATTTTATTGCAGAGTGAACTTCACTTTTACACGAAATGAACTCACTATGATCATTTAGTTTGTTTTCATAGAAGAATTGCACTGGACAGCCAAGGCACGGCTGTAATCCGGGCGGTAAACTCTACGGCACGTAGTGGACCGCCGAGGGAGCAGAAGGTGGACTCGCCGGCTGCATGCTTCTGGGCTTGTGTTTTGGAGCAGAAGGTGCAGTTGTTAATTTTTTTCGTGAAATTTTCACTTTTCTGCACATTGACCAGTAGCAATGAACTGATGTTATTTTTGGCAAAAGAATATAAACCAACCTGTAATAAACTGAAACTTTTGTAGGAAAATAAAAAGGTAAAATCCCATGCATTGTTGATTGAACTGAACTTCCTATCTAATGAAATTAAACTTAACATCCAGACCACACTTTTTATATGAAAAAATGAACTTTTGTGCAAATACGAAGTGAGCTTCACGAGAATTTTCAATGAACTTCACATTTTTGCGCTTATTTGGACAAGCGAACTTGCATTTTAAATAAAATCGAACTTCACATTTTTGTGTTTATATGGACAAGCGAACTTGCATTTTAAATAAAAGCGAACTTCACCTTTTTGTGCGTATGTGGATAAGCGAACTTGCATTTTAAATAAAAGCGAACTTCACATTTTTGTGCTTATGTAGACAAGCGAGCGTGCATTTTAAATAAAAACAAACTTGCATTTTAAATAAAAGAGAACTTCACATTTTTGTGCTTATGTGGACAAGCAAGCTTGCATTTTTTTTTAAAAGCGAACTTGCATTTTCAATAAAAGTGAACTTCACTTTATTGTGCTTATGTGGACAAGCTAGCTTGCATTTTAAATAAAAGCGGACTTGCATTTTAAATAAAAGTGAACTTCACATTTTTCTGCTTATGTGACGAGCTTGCATTTTAAATAAAAGCTAACTTGCATTTTTTATAAAAGTGAACTTCACTTTTTTATGCTTATGTGGACAAGCGGGTTTGCAATTTTAAACAAAAGCTAACTTGCATTTTTGCTAACTGTTGGGGGCAAAATATATTTGTTCTTTCCCTCTATATCCAAGCCATGCTATGTCTGGGTTCAGGTTAGTCAGAACAACCATGCAACTATGACCAGATAAAAATACTCCACCATTATGTCACTGCCATGGAGTATATTTTGTACCAATTATTGTCTTCTCACGGATCAGGCGGTACTAAATTTTGCTTCTCCAGACATAGGTGTCTTCTCGTGGATCAGGGGAAGGCAGCTTTATAAAATTTCTATAAAACAGTACAACTTGAAGTTGTTTATCACTACCATGCATATCTCCCTGAAAGGTGACATTACGTCAAATTGATATTGCCTCGTTAAGACTCGGATTCAATTCTTGGCAGAGCAGGTGAGGTGAGTGATACACAGTGGAGACTGCAGCTAATTAATTTTCCCCCAAGTTGTACTGTTGTAGATACATGATATGGACCTTGGAACTGCAGTACCCACCCTTCTGAAACTAGTAATGGCTATCTCCAATAGGCAGGCTAGTCAAAAAAAGCTAGCAATTTTCTGGCCTTGCGGCCCAAGATTTTCCGATGGTAAGAACAGTTTCAACAAAAGCATGGAAGGCACCAGTAACTCAACTCTGGTTTTAAGCCTGAATCGGCTGGACCCTGGTACCAATCTACATTAGCTGTGTGTCGTTCTCAAGATGGTGCGAACTGAATTGATAGACAGACCTGTTTCCCCCCCCGCACATTAGACAGAAAACAAAATCAAGACATAGCCAGAATCAATCAACAGATGTCTAGATCGGTGAGGTTCTGGCCCGATTGAACCGTAAAAGATTAACATCTAATCTTAATCATATCGCAGAGATTTACATAGAGGGGGAGGAGGTTGCAAACCGTACCAGGAAGTCCAGGATACGACGGAAGCGGGGAACGAGGGTTCGGAGAGCCGCCGTGGTGGCGCTTCGTGTGCCATCGCCGATTGCGGCCCCCCATGGCTGGGAGGATGGGCGCCGCCTACCAGGACGGCTATCCAGGCCGGGGCGGTGCGGCGCGCAGGGGAGGATCCAGGCCGGGGCGGCGCTCAGGGTAGGAGCCATGCCGGGGCGGCGCGCAGGGGAGGATCCAGGCTGGGGCGGCGCACGCTGAGTAGCGTGTAACGCAGTGGAGGCACGGCCCCTCCCGGCGGCGCGGTTGAGATGGGGATCCGGCTGTGCGTGGGAGGAAGACTTGGCCTATCGCCGGGATGAAGGCGCGCGGTGACGCCGGCTGCCTCCGGGAAGAAGGTGAGCGGGAGTTGGGAACGGCGGCGACGCCAGCTGCCGCCGGGAAGAAGGTGAGGCGGGAGTTGGGACTGGTCTGCGACGCGGCTGCCGCCGGGAAGAAGGTGGGGCGGGAGTTGGGGACGGCCACCGGGAAGAAGCTGGGGAAGTTCACAGGGAGGAGAAGTGGGGAGGCGTCGGTGGGTTTTCTCACACGGGGTTGGTTCGAGAGCTTGTCGGTGGTTCGGCTCGGCCTGGACCAGGGGGTTCGAGAATAGGTATTCTAGAACCCTCTTAAGGGGGGTTCGAGAATAGTTCAGCCCTATATATATATATATATATATATATATATATATATATATATATATATATATATATATAAGGGGAATCGACTTTTGCTTCCAATATTTGTTTGATCGATCTATATATATATATATAATGAATGAACGTGTACAACTTCTAGTAGCGTACAAATATATGCAACTTTTATTTTCGAATGAAAAAAATGAAATAACAGGCGTGCTGCACCCCTCAAACCCTAAAGCAGCAACGTTGTGCGCGCGCCACGTAGAGGGCCTTTTGTCGCCCGCGACAAAAGGGCCTGTGCCCTGCGCGCCCCGCGGCTGCCACGTGGTGGACCTTATGTCGCGGGTCGTAAGTGACCCGCGACAAAAGGGTCGCGCCTCCCTTGTCGCGGCTGGCCGCCCGCGACAAAAGGGTCATACGACCCGCGACATTAGGCCTGTTTTCCACTAGTGGAAGCACACAAACAGACCGAAAGCGTGTTTCGTTTGGCAATGACGAAACCCGGGAAACGGGCGACGTTTTTTAATCCCAAAATTCAGTGTGGTACTTCCGTCGGCCAGAGACGAAGACCCGGCTCATTCCATGCCATGCGTACGTCCAAATCATCAGTGTATAGTCATTTGGGGTTGCTAATTGCACCACCTAACCTGCCATGACCAGTTCCGAGTGCAAGTCACTTTCGCAAGCTTATCTTTCTCATTGCTGTACGCAAGTAATCTCCCAAGTGAAACGGTAATACACTTGAGCATCGTCTGCTGCTCGGAGTTTCAGTTCAGCTAGCCATGGCCGGGTCCTCTCACCGCCGTTGCCTGGTCGTCATGCTCCTCGTCGCAGTCTTGGCGTCCTTGTACGTCAGCTCGGTCTCGTCGGCGCCGCTAGCGGCGGAGCGGACGCGGCGGAAGGACCCGCTCGACGGGCTCCGCTACTACGTCGGCGGATGGAACATCAGCGACAGGCACTACATCGCGGTATGTTCATCCACTTCAGCTTCTACTGTGCTTCTTGCGTAGCAACCTAGCACGCCTTGCTCACGCCTTCGAGTAAATCGTCGGTGCAGTCGGTGGGTTTCAGCGCGGCGCCGGTGTTCGCGGCCGCGGCGGTCTGGTTCGTCGTCTTCGCCTTGGCGGGGCTCGTGGCCTGCTGCTGCCGGTGCTGCCGCGGCAAAACCATCAGCGACTACTCCTACTCGCGCAAGAAATTCGCCGTCTCCCTTATCCTCGTCCTCGCCTTCACGGCGGCCGCAGTCGTCGGGTGCGCGGTGCTGTACGATTGGCAGGGGAAGCTGGACGGCAGCACCTCCTCGACGCTGCGTTACGTGGTGAACCAGTCGGATAACGCGGCGGCGAGTTTGAGAGGGTTCGCCGGGTTCATCGAGACGGCCAAGGCGGTCGGCGGCGCGTCCGCGGTGCTCCCGCCCGACCTCGGGCGGAAGGTCGACGAGGTCGCGGCCAGAGTGGACGCGGCGGCGGACGAGCTCAACGCGCGCACCGCCAGCAACGCGCGCAAGATCCGGACCGCGCTGGACACCATGTACGTGTATATCATCATATATACTATCATATGGCTCGTAGTGACAATAGATGACGATGATCTTTCTTTTATTGGTTCAATTTGTTTGATTGCAGGAGGAAGATTCTGATCGGTGTGGCAGCGGTGATGCTGGTCTTGGCGTTTTTGGGGCTTGGTGAGCACTTTTTTAAGATATAAAGAACACATGATTTTCTCTCAAAAAAAAGAAGACATGAATTATTTAGAAACTTTCTTTTTAAGATGCTTTGGATTGTTTGTTTGAAACTTGCTCAAATGTTTTAGAATTCTGTAGCATTTAAGCTATGGATCCGATTATACCCTACTCATAAACTTTAATTCTGTAGCATTTAAGCTAAAGGTGCACTTGTTGACTCAGTAATGTTAAGTGACCCGGTCAACTGAAAAATCTGAAAAACCACCTTTTTGTATTTTCTGTAGTAATCGAACAGTTCCAAGAAAAATTAGCGAAACCATTTACAAAAAAGTTGCTCTTCTTAAGTTTGGAATATTATGTGACTCGGTCAGCTAAAAACTAGGAATGCCAACTTTGCAACTTACTCTCGTTTCAGCTGTTTGGAGTAGCATCTATGATGCTAAAGTTGCACTTCTGCACGTACGTTACAATTTTGAGTGACTGCGCGAAAAAATTAGAGAAATCAACTTTGCAATTGTTGTAAAATCAAACAGTTCCATGTCAAATTACTATGAATCCGATTATCCACAGCGGCCGGCACGCCTTCTTGCTGCACTCAGACTGTAATTTACAGTTTGCGACTTGTTCATGTTTCATCTGCTTGTGATTACCATACCAATTTTTAGTTTCCTCTTGTCACCACTGTCAATTTGTTTCCTCTTGTCAATTTGTTGCAGTGTTTTCGTTGGCTGGGCTGGAGTCAGTCGTTCGCTTGTAAGCACAACATCCTCCTCAACATCACATATTCTTCTTACTTTTCCACCACAACCTTCTCATATTAGAGTACCACTAACAGATATCCAAATGTTGACTTTGCAGCTTAGTATTTCTAGGATGGATCCTTGTTGCGGCAACATTTATATTGTCGGGTGTTTTCCTCCTCTTGCACAAGTAAGAGTTGCAAATTAGCACAACGTTCTTTACGCATCTTTGTTTTCATACAACTAGACATCACTCCAGTTTACTTTATTTAGAGAGTGAATTCTACTTTATACACCTAATTTCACATTTTTTACACTAGTTACCCCAAATTTAGCACTACCTCTGATCCCAAATTCTATAAAAACATGCAAAACACACAATACAAGTAATCATCTTAGATATTGCATAGGCGCTTATGGTGATGAAGGGCCAATCGGTAGATTACATTATCATCCATATTGGTAAAAATATCCCCTGCCGTGTTTTCCAACCGTGTAGGCACCTTCATAAACAGGTTGCGGTTCTCCACACACTATAAAAACCGCCATGAATGAAATGTAGTTGTGCACCGGTAGATAATCTGCATGAGAGAATATTTTTTATCATTGAAAACCTTGCCGTTTATACTTAACCATAGCGACCAGATATCGGCAAGTACTCCCACCCTAATAAGTATTTTAAACATATGATCCACATATTTTAGCCAACTGCCGAATATATTAGCAGCACTACGTAACGGCTATAAAGTAGAACCTATGCGAATGACTGATGAGGCTCACAGAGGGGGTCATCATTTTGGTGGGACTCCAAGAGCAGAGTGTCGTAGTAAGCGTATTTTTCTCATAAGGGTGACTCGAGGGTTTATATCAAACTCTCGGGGAATTGGCTCAAGTTATCTTTTCTCCTCTTCCAGCAATTCTGCAAAGCAAAGTTTCGCCTTGTATCTCCAACTCTACCGTGTGTTGTCAAACACAACATTTCGTATTACTAATAGTAGATAAAAGAGAAATTTAAAGTAAAGTAAAGAAAATAAACTAAGCGAACTAAATAAAAACAGTAAAGTGATAATGGCTTTTGGGTTTTGTGTGTGTTTAAGTGGAGAAAGTATTTTTGTATTTTCGGATTAATAAATTGCAGCAAATAGAAAGTATGATAAAAGTGTTGGAAAGATATTTCTTATGATTAAAAATAGACCGGGGTTTATGGGTTCACTTTTCTACTCTCTTTTTACGATGTAGTGAGTACTAATAATTTACCAATGACATAATATTGGTGGAACTTTAATATATATTTGATAAGCACTTATATGGGCATCACATCATAACATAGAGATGATCAATAAATCTCTCTTAAACTCTTCAAGAATGGGAAAACTTAAAGCAATCTTAAATTAAGAATCAACAGAGTATAACCTTAAATATTTTAACATGATGTTTGAATATCAAATATTCTACCTTGAACAAACAAGATTATCACAATTGTCACATGATAAACATACCACATGAATTTACTTTATCCCTAGTGAGGCAGCAAAAGAAAGGTAAAAACCATAATAGATCATGAATTTATTGTCACTATTCAATCACTACAACCATTCTACTCCATCTAATACACACATCTTCCCATACATGTTCTTGCATAAAGGTTTGATCAGAACAAGCACTTAAGAATGAGGTACATGTAAATCAATACATATTACACAAAATATATTCCAGTCTCATATATATCATAGAATAAAGATCCACCACATAGGAATTACATAAGATCATAATCATGTTGGGAAGCTCATATAATACTACAATCTATAAAGAATGAGAGAGAAACATTGAGAGGAGGGAATTACTTTTATATTCCCTCCGTTCCTTTCTATAATGCCTATTGTTTTTTCGCATTTGTTTCAGAATATAAGAGTAAAACTATGTTTTATTGCAAAGAATCCTTCCACCGATCAGGTCAAGTCCAGAAAATCTGGAAACTGATCTGATCATGTATTTCTTAGATCTATTTTAAATTTCCTATTTTGTCGGTGATACCGCTAGGGGGTTTTGTGTGAAAAAATGGCTCGCGCTAATTTCCGTGCCAAAAAACAATAGGTACTATAGAAAGGAACGGAGGGAGTATGTTCTTTCTTCTAAAAATCTGAATTATGCATTGGAAGCTGACGGTGCCTCTGCTCTTTTTCAGCGTGGTAGGGGACACCTGCATGGCCATGGAAGAATGGGTTCTGCGCCCGCAGAATAACACTGCACTAGACGACATCCTGCCCTGCGCCGACGCGGCGGTGACCACCGACGCCGTGCGAAGAAGCAAGGAGGTGAACCAGCAGCTCGTCGCCACACTCAACGGTCTGCTATCGAATGTCTCCAACGCCAACAATGTCCCGCCCCAGGTCGGCCCGCCTGTCTACTACAACCAGTCCGGCCCTCCGGTGCCCTTGCTCTGCAACCCCTACCGCGCGGACCTCACCGACCGCCCCTGCGCTGCCGGTGAGGTCCCCGCCATCAATGCACCGCAAGCGTGGCAGGGCTTCGTGTGCCGCACCACGGGCGCGTCGGGATCAGAGGTGTGCGCGACGGTGGGGCGCCTCACGCCGGCGATGTACACCCAGGCGCTGGCCGTCGCCAACGCGAGCGACGGGCTGGTTGGCTACGGGCCGGTGCTGGCCGGCCTGGCGGACTGCACGTTCGTGCGCCGGACGTTCGAGACGGTCGTGGCGGACAGCTGCCCCGGGCTGAGGCGGTACAGCGCCAGGGTGTACCAGGCTTTGCTTGCCGTGGCGGCGGGCGTGATGGCGGCAGTGGTGGCGTGGCTGGTTCACTCCAGGGAGAGGCGGCGGCGGCGCGAGGCTGTGAGGTTCAGGGTGTCACCGTACAGGCTCCCCATCGACGAGAAGTCGCTGCTCAAGAGCCCGCGGCGGCCGTACAGGAGAGCCGAAAGCAACGGAGGCCTCATGACTAGGTAGATGCATGACGGTGGCATGTAGTTGTGGGTAGAGCTTGACGATGTCGGGAACATGAGAATTTCACATACTCCCTCCATCCTAAAATAAGTGACTTAATTTTAACTAGATTTGGTTATATAGACACGTTTTTAGTTTTTAGTGTGTAGATACATCGTTATCTACAAAAAGTTGGGTCACTTAATTTTGGGCGGGATTAGGACAAATTTCCACTCGAGGGAATATGTGTACTCTTTCCGATTCAAATTAATTAACCCAACTTTATTTAGATAAGCATGCATCTAGAGTTAAAACATGTCTAGATACATGTATATCTAGATAAAGTTGAGTCAATTAATTTGAATTGGAGGAAGTACCAAATCAGGCCTCAATTATGTATGTACATGTATTTAGTTTTGTATAAAATGAGGTAACCCTCCGCGCCACACGATCTATAAAGAGTCACACACTTTGACCATCAACTTATGTGCAAATATACTGAAATAAATATAAATATTATATCATGATACTATAACTTTATATTAAATTATCGACACTTATTACAGATCAGAGAAAATAGTAGATTTCATTATTGATGGACTATTATTAGTTGAGTGAATTGCACAATGGTACATGGAACAACCAATTTCATTTTTCTTTTCTGCATAAGAACATAACTTTTGGCGCCTTAACTTGTTGTGAGTGGAAGAGTTTAAATAGTTTTATAAGGGCTATAGAAGCAAAGATGTTATAAATTTGTAGAACCTCTTCCTACAAAATACTGAAGGTGGATGAGGTATCTCTTCATTCACATTGTTCAGAAGGTGGATGTTCATGATGCTTTACTTGAAGATCGAGGAAGCCAAATGTAGTAGGCCTTCTTCCTGCAACTTCAGTTTAGAAGGTGGTTGGCGCATTTCCTATGCTTGCCTATGGTGTTATGATAATTGATAGTGTGGACGAAATTGTTAGCCTTGTTGAGAGCACCATGACATAAGTTTCAAGAGATTTTTCAAGCTTGTTGCTGAGGTGTTTGGGGAGGAATACTCGAGGACACCCACAGTTGAGGACACTATAAGGATGATGTCTATGAACATGGGAAGACGGTTTCTACAGAAGGTTTGTCGTTTTGACTATATTCACTGCAAGAGAAATAGTTGCAAAGCTCCGAAAGGACAATTTAGATGGCATGCGGATGGTCCAACCATATTCATGAAGCTCTAGAATCTCAAGATTTCTAGGTTGGCATTCCTTCAAACTTGGTCAAGGAGCTAGACCGCTCAAATATGCTCAATATATTCCACAAGCTCGGCATTTCGAAAGCTTTGACTCAGTCAACTCGAATTTCCTTCTCAAATTTTTGTAGCGTCTTGGTTTTGGCCAATGCTCGCTAGTTGGGCTTGTCTTTTATTGGCTTCCACATTCTCGATGGTCCTTCTAAGTGAAAATCTGGGTCGATCAAGATGGGCATGCGGTCCTGCACGGGGTTGCCCCGGGTCATGCTGGCTCGCCCTGTGGTTGCCGGGGCTAAGGAGGTGTCCTCCTTCCTGGCTTTCACCGGCGAGGCTGCAGGGGCGGGAGCGGTGCTGGACGGCGGGGCGGCGGCCCTGTGTGCAATGGGTGGATTGGCGGCTGATGTGGCTGCGAGGGCGGCATGGCTGGACCGGGGAGCTCGCGATGCTGCGGCCGACTGCTCGGCCTCCCTCTGTGTGGCGGTTGGCGGCGCCCGCGGAGCTCTTCTCTGTGAGCTTGGTCGGCGGTAGTGGTGCGACTCGGCTCTTCAACCCCGCGCGGTGCGGGTGGTGGCAGCGGAGCTCGCCAAGCTCCTTGGTCTGGTTATGGTGGCGGCGGTGGTTTGTGTGCGGCGATTGTTGGAGATATACCCAAGAGGCAATAATAAAAGTGGTTATTATATATCTTTGTGTTTATGATAAATGTTTATATACCATGCTATAATTGTATTAACCGAAATATTGATACATGTGTGTTATGTAAACAACAATGAGTCCCTAGTAAGCCTCTTAACTAGCTTGTTGATTAATAGATGATTATAGTTTCATAATCATGAACATTGGATGTTATTAATAACAAGGTTATATCATTATATGAATGAGGTAATGGACACACCCAATTAAGCGTAGCATAAGATCACGTCATTAAGTTATTTGCTATAAGCTTTCGATACATAGTTACCTAGTCCTTTCGACCATGAGATCATATAAATCACTTATACCGAAAAGGTACTTTGATTACATCAAACGCCACTGCGTAAATGGGTGGTTATAAAGGTGGGATTAAGTATCCGGAAAGTATAAGTTGAGGCATATGGATCAACAGTGGGATTTGTCCATCCCGATGACGGATAGATATACTCTGGGCCCTCTCGGTGGAATGTCGTCTAAATAGCTTGCAAGCATATGAATAGTTCATAAGAGACCACATACCACGGTACGAGTAAAGAGTACTTGTCAGGAGACGAGGTTGAACAAGGTATAGAGAGATACCGATGATCAAACCTCGGATAAGTAAAATATCACGTGACAAAGGGAATCGGTATCGTATGTGAATGGTTCATTCGATCACTAAGTCATCGTTGAATATGTGGGAGCCATTATGGAACTCCAGATCCCGCTATTGGTTATTGGTCGGAAAGGGTTCTCAACTATGTCTACATAGTTCGCGAACCGTAGGGTGACACACGTAAGGTTTGATGTCGTATTAGTAGAACTTGAATATGGAATGGAGTTCGAAGTTTTGTTCGGAGTCTCGGATGGGATCCCAAACATCACGAGGAGTTCCGGAATGGTCCGGAGAATAAGATTCATATATAGGAAGTCATTTTATAAGTTTGAAAATGATCCGGTGCATTTATGGAAGGTTCTAGAAGGTTCTAGAAATGTCCGGAAGAAATCACTTTGGAAGGCGGAGTCCCGAATGGACTCCACCTCCCATGGCCGGCCAACCCTAGAGGGGTGGAGTCCCAGGTGGACTCCACCAAAGGTGGCCGGTGATACGTCCCAAACGTATCTATAATTTCTTATGTTCCATGCTTGTTTTATGATGATACACACATGTTTTATACACACTTTATGTCATTATTATGCGTTTTCCGGAACTAACCTATTAACGAGTTGCCGAAGTGTCAGTTCCTGTTTTTTGCTGTTTTTGGTTTCAGAAATCCTAGTAAGGAAATATTCTCGGAATTGGACGAAATCAATGCCCAACATCTTATAATTGCACGAAGCTTCCAGAACACCGGAGAGGCCTGGTGGCCCCACACGTGTGGGCGGCGCGGCCAAGGAGCCAGGCGCGCCCCCCTATTGTGTGGCACCCCCGTAACCCTTCTGACTCCGCCTCTTCGCCTATAAGAAGCCCCCTAACCTAAATCTTCGATACGGAAAAGCCACGGTACGAGAAACCTTCCAGAGCCGCCGCCATCGCGAAGCCAAGATCTGGGGGACAGAAGTCTCTGTTCTGGCACGCCACCGGGACTGGGAAGTGCCCCCGGAAGGCTTCTCCATCGACACCACCGCCATCTTCATCACCGCTGCTGTCTCCCATGAGGAGGGAGTAGTTCTCCCTCGAGGCTAAGGGCTATACCGGTACCTATGTGGTTAATCTCTCTCCTATGTACTTCAATACAATGATCTCATGAGCTGCCTTACATGATTGAGATTCATATGAGTTTTGTATCACTATTCATCTATGTGTTACTCTAGTGATGTTATTAAAGTACTCTATTCCTCCTTCATGATGTAATGGTGACAGTGTGTGCATCATGTAGTACTTGGCGTAGGTTATGATTGTAATCTCTTGTAGGTTATGGAGTTAACTATTACTTTGATAGTATTGATGTGATCTATTCCTCCTTCATAGTGTGATGGTGACAGTGTGCATGCTATGTTAGTACTTGGTATAATTGCAATGATCTATTATGCACTCTAAGGTTATTTAAATATGAACATCGAATGTTGTGGAGCTTGTTAACTCCGACATTGAGGTGCTCTTGTAGCCCTACACAATTAATGGTGTTCATCATCCAACAAGAGAGTGTAGAGTGGTTTTATTATATGATCAATGTTGAGAGTGTCCACTAGTGAAAGTATGATCCCTAGGCCTTGTTTCCAAACATCGAATTTCCGTTTATTTACTATTCTGTTGCATGTTTACTCGCTGCCATATTTTATTCAGATTGCTATTACCACTCATATACATCCATACTACTTGTATTTCACTATCTCTTCGCCGAACTAGTGCACCTATACATCTGACAAGTGTATTAGGTGTGTTGGGGACACAAGAGACTTCTTGTATCGTGATTGCAGGGTTGCTTGAGAGGGATATCTTTGACCTCTTCCTCCCTGAGTTCGATAAACCTTGAGTGATCCAATTAAGGGAAACTTGCTGCTGTTCTACAAACCTCTGCTCTTGGAGGCCCAACACTGTCTACAAGAATAGAAGCACCCGTAGACATCAAGCACTTTTCTGGCGCCGTTGCCGGGGAGGAAAGGTAAAAGGCACTCATACTCCGGTCCCAGGTAACTAAGTACTTTTCTGTTGCCGTTGTGTGTGAGTGCTCGAAGCTATTTCCTTTAGATCCTGCAATTGCATCTTTTTGTTTCTTGTTTTACACTAGTAAGGCATAATGGAAAACATCTGTGAGCTCTTTAAACTATTTCCCGAGTCAAGACATGAATGGTTTAATGCAAATATTAAAAAACCTATGGAACCTTATTTGCATGCTAGTAGTAATATTAGTATGAACGCTTTGAACATCATTGTTGATAATGATATAGAAAATTCTAAGCTTGGGGAGGTCGGTTTTTGATGAAAATGATCTCTTTAGCCCTCCGGGTATTGAGGAGAAAGTTTATGTTGATTATGATATGCCTCCCATATATGATGATTATAATGATAGTGGTCTTATGGTGCCGCCTACTATGGAGGATAAAGTTTATTATGATGATACTATACCTCCTATATTTGATGATGAGAATAATAATGATAGCTACTTTGTTGAATTTGCTCCCACTACAACTAATAAAATTGATTATGCTTATGTTGGGAGTAGTAATAATTTTATGCATGAGACTCATGATAAGAATGTTTCATTTGATAGTTATATTGTTGAGTTTGTTCATGATGCTACTTAAAATCATTATGAGAGAGGAAAATATGGTTGTAGAAGTTTTCATGTTACTAAAACACCTCTCTATATGCTGAAAATCTTGAAGTTGCGCTCGTCTAGTTTTCCTATGCTTGTTGCATTATGCCTACATGACTTGTTTATTTACAAGATTCCTTTTCATAGGAAGTGGGTTAGGCTTAAATTTGTTTTGAATTTTCTTCTTGATGCTCTCTTTTGCTTCAACTCTTATTTCTTGCGAGCATCATTAAAATTGCTGAGCCCATCTTAATGGCTATAAAGAAAGCACTTCTTGGGAGATAACCCATGTTTTATTTTGTTACTGTTTTGTTGAGTCTTGGAAGTTGTTACTACTGTAGCAATCTCTCCTTATCTTATTTTATTACATTGTTGTGCCAAGTAAAGTCTTTGATAGTAATGTTGATACTAGATTTGGATTACTGCGCAGAAACAGATTTCTTGCTGTCACGAATTTGGGCAGGGTTCTCTGTAGGTAACTCAGAAAAATCTGCCAATTTACGTGCGTGATCCTCATATATGTACGCAACTTTCATTCAATTTGAGCATTTTCATCTGAGCAAGTTCATTGCCTCTAAAAAATTCGTCTTTACGGAGTGTTCTGTTTTGACAGATTCTGCCTTTTATTTCACATTGCCTCTTTTGCTGTGTTGGATGGATTTCTTTGTTCCATTGACTTCCAGTAGCTTTGTGCAATGTCCAGAAGTGTTAAGAATGATTGTGTCACCTCTGAACATGTGAAATTTTCAATTATGCACTAACCCTCTAATGAGTTTGTTTTAAGTTTGGTGTGGAGGAAGTTTTCAAGGGTCAAGAGAGGAGGATGATATACTATGATCAAGAAGAGTGAAAAGTCTAAGCTTGGGGATGCCCCCGTGGTTCATCCCTGCATATTTCAAGAAGACTCAAGCATCTAAGCTTGGGGATGCCCAAGGCATCCCCTTCTTCATCGACAACTTATCAGGTCACTTCTCTTGAAACTATATTTTTATTCGGTCACATCTTATGTACTTTACTTGGAGCGTCTGTTTGTTTTTGTTTTGTTTGAATAAATTCATGTTTGGTGGGAGAGAGACACGCTCCGCTTTTTCATATGAACACTAGTGTTCCTCGCTTTACTTTTAATGTTCATGGCGAAGGTTGAAACTGCTTCGTTCATTGTTATATGATTGGAAACAGAAAATGCTGCATGTGGTAATTGGTATAATGTCTTGAATAATTTGATACTTGGCAATTGTTGTGCTCATACAGATCATGTTTAAGCTCTTGCATCATGTACTTTGCACCTATTAATGAAGAACTACATAGAGCTTGTTAAAATTTGGTTTGCATGATTGGTCTCTAGAGTCTAGATATTTTCTGGTTAAGGTGTTTGAACAACAAGGAAGACGATGTAAAGTCTTATAATGCTTACAATATGTTCATATGTGAGTCTTGCTGCACCGTTTTATACTTGAGTTTGCTTCAAACAACCTTGCTAGCCTAGCCTTGTATTGAGAGGAATTCTTCTCGTGCATCCAAATCCTTGAGCCAAAAACTATGCCATTTGTGTCCACCATACCTACCTACTACATGGTATTTCTCTGCCATTCCAAGCAAATACTTCATGTGCTACCTTTAAACAATTCAAAAGCTATTATCTCTTATTTGTGTCAATGTTTTATAGCTCATGAGGAAGTATGTGGTGTTTTATCTTTCGATCTTGTCATTTACTTTTGACAGACTTTCACAATGGACTAGTGGCATATCGGCTTATCTAATAATTTTGCAAAAAGAGCTGGCAATGGGGTGCCCAGCCCCAATTAATTAACTTGCATTAATAATTCTCTTCACATGCTTTGCCCTGATCTATCAGTAAGCAACTTAATTTTGCAAATAGACACTCCTCCATGGTATGTGAATGTTGGAAGGCACCCGAGGATTCGGTTAGCCATGGCTTGTGTAAGCAAAAGGTTGGGAGGAGTGTCATCAATAATGAAACTAAAATACATGTGTAAACAAAAGAGAAGAGGGATGATCTACCTTGCTGGTAGAGATAACGTCCTTCATGGGAGCCGCTCTTGAAAGTCTGGTTGATAAGGTAGTTAGAGTACCCATTACCATTCGTTGACAATAACAAACACCTCTCAAAACTTTATTTGTATGCTCTCTATATGATTTCAAAACTTAAAAAGCTCTAGCACATGATTTAATCCCTGCTTCCCTCTGCGAAGGGCCATTATTTTACTTTATGTTGAGTCAGTTTACCTACTTCTTTCTATCTTAGAAGCAAACACTTGTGTCAACTGTGTGCATTGATTCTTACATGTTTACCTATTGCACTTGTTATATTGCTTTATGTTGACAACTATCCATGAGATATACATGTTACAAGTTGAAAGCAATTGCTGAAACTTAATCATCCTTTGTGTTGCTTCAATGCCTTTTACTTTGAATCTATTGCTTTATGAGTTAACTCTTATGCAAGTCTTATTGATGCTTGTCTTGAAAGTAATATTCATGAAAAGTCTTTGCTATATGATTCAGTTGTTTAGTCATTATCTTTACTATCACTTCATTCACTTCATATGCTTTACAATAATGTTGATCAAGATTATGTTGGTAGCATGTCACTTAAGAAATTATCATTGTTATCGTTTACCTACTCGAGGGCGAGTAGGAACTAAGCTTGGGGATGCTTGATACGTCCCAAACGTATCTATAATTTCTTATGTTCCATGCTTGTTTTATGATGATACCCACATGTTTTATACACACTTTATGTCATTATTATGCGTTTTCCGGAACTAACCTATTAACGAGATGCCGAAGTGCCAGTTCCTGTTTTCTGCTGTTTTTGGTTTCAAAAATCCTAGTAAGGAAATATTCTCGGAATTGGACGAAATCAACGCCCAGCATCTTATAATTGCACGAAGCTTCCAGAACACCGGAGAGGCACCAGAGGGGAGCCCTGGTAGCCCCACACATGTGGGCGGTGCGGCCAAGGAGCCAGGCGCGCCCCCCTATTGTGTGGCGCCCCCGTAACCCTTCCGACTCCGCCTCTTCGCCTATAAGAAGCCCCCTGACCTAAATCTTCGATACGGAAAAGCCACGGTACGAGAAACCTTCCAGAGCCGCCGCCATCGCGAAGCCAAGATCTGGGGGACAGAAGTCTCTGTTCTGGCACGCCGCCGGGACGGGGAAGTTCCCCCGGAAGGCTTCTCCATCGACACCACCGCCATCTTCATCACCGCTGCTGTCTCCCATGAGGAGGGAGTAGTTCTCCCTCGAGGCTAAGGGCTGTACCGGTAGCTATGTGGTTAATCTCTCTCCTACGTACTTCAATACAATGATCTAATGAGCTGCCTTACATGATTGAGATTGTGTTATCACCAGAATTTGACCGAGTCAGAGGTGGGCCGCGATCAAGATGGGCTTGAAGAATATACATGGAAGAAATACGTGAATCGGCCTGTTATGCAAAGTTTGGGCTAGTTTGCCCGTGTATCTGTAATATAGTAGGATACGTGTCGGTTAGTTAGAGTTTGTCTCGTGCACGGTGGGGATTATTCCCACGTTAGAAAGTCTACGGACTATAAATATGTATCTAGGGTTTATGAAATAAACAACAATCACGTTCACCATAAATCAATCTAGGCGCATCGCCAACTCCCTTGTCTCGAAGGGTTTCTTCCGGGTAAGCATCATGCTGCCGAGATCGCATCTTGCGATCTAGGCAGTACAAGTTTATTCGTTATCCATGCGTTGCTCGTACTGAAGCCCTTTTGATGGCGAGCAACGTAGTTATCTTAGATGTGTTAGGGTTAGCATTGTTCTTCGTATCACATGCTATCGTCGTGCAACCCTTAGACATCTAGCCGCCCTTACGCCTATCTCAGGCGTAGGGGCGGCACCCCGCTTGATCTTTATTTAGTAGATCCGATCCGTTATGGTTGCTCCTTGTTCTTCAAGGATTAGTTTAATATCTGCATAGTTAGGCCTTACAAAGGGTTGGAGGATCCAGCGGCGCGTAGGGTGTAGTTTGCTAGCCCTAGACAGGATGTTCCGGGGATCAACCTCGTGTTGGTTTTTAGGCCCTGTCTAGGATCGGCTTACGATCACCGTGCGCGGCCGCGAGGCCCAATCACGAGTAGGACGTTCCGATTATGCGGTGAAAACCCTAAATCGTCGTAGATCGTTTTAGCTTTATCTTGATCAAGCAGGACCACCATATATTCGTACACCTCGTGCGAATCATGGGTGGATCGGCTCTGTGAGCCGATTCACAGGACAACCTGAGAGCCGATCGAGGCTCGTATTTAATGTTTACGTGTATGCCATGCAGGAAACAAAGCTAGGCATCTCGATCACCTTCCCGACCAGGTATAGGTCGGAGTGGCACGCCTTGCACCAGCATCGGACGTGCGTGCCGGAGTCTTTGCGGGCCGTCGCTCGGAGGGACCAGGGCCAGCCGCAGCCCTAAGTTGCTCCCGGCTCTCTGTGTTGCCCGTCGCTGCTCGCCGGTGGGTTTCGACCGCAACACATTCTGGCACGCCCGGTGGGACAATCTTCGACATCAACCACATCGCCATCTACATCTGAGATGGCGGACGGCACTCCAGTCACGTACGAGGATCTGACCGAGGAGCTCAAGAAGAAGTATGACGATGTCAAAGCTGTCCTCGAAGCCGACCTCATCGGCTCTTTTCACAGGACCCGCTCACACGGCATCAGGTGGAGAGGGTTCACACCTGAAGGCGCGCTCGATGGAGTGGACCTGTCCACCCCGTTAGAAGAATGCACTGCGTCCTTGCGTCAGGAGATCAATTTCATGGTAGCTCATTCACTACACCGCCATTCTGAGAGCCTGGTGAACACTTTGGAGCGCGTCGCTCTTCGGGTGATCCAGGAAATCATGAGGCATCAGTACTCTCCGTCAGGACCAGCTCTCGGGACTTACCAGGGAGAGACACCACTCCAGTCCCGTCCACCGTTGCCATTCGCGTTGGCAGCACCAGAGGTGCCGAATACACCGGCATTCGTCGTCTACAAGATCGGTGGTGACCCTAGTGACTACCAGTTCTTGCACGAGGCGCCTAAGGAGATCCCTCACAGATACACGTGCACATACGTGCCAGACTGCGGCAACCGGGCGCTCACAAACCAGGCCGCAACAGCAGGGACTTCTGGAAAAGCAGGAGGAACTTCAGCAGCAGATCTTGAGAAGCAGACGTGGCTAGCTAAGTATGCCACTCCAACAAACCTCCAGAGCTCAGCTCCTGCAGTTGGCTCAGAGCTGGAAAAGCAAGCATGGCTGGCTAAGTATGCCACTCCGGCAAATCTTCAGAGTTCGACTCCTGCAGCCAGCACCGCGGATCAAATCAGTACCATACTGAGAGACCAGTTCGGCATGGTGCCGAAAAGGAGGACAATCGGCTATTCCAAGCCGTACCCCAACGAGTACGAGTTGATCCCGCTACCACCCAAATATCGGCTCCCTGATTTCTCCAAGTTCAATGGATCAGATGGTTCCAGCTCCATCGAGCATGTGAGCCGATATTTGGCACAGCTGGGCACGATCTCAGCAGCAGATGAGCTACGTGTGAGGTTCTTCGCACAGTCCCTCACAGGATCGGCTTTCGGGTGGTACACTTCGTTGCCACCAGACTCGATCCGGACTTGGAAGCAGTTGGAAGAACAGTTCCACATGCAGTATCACTCAGAGGCTTCCGAGTCTGGCCTTGCCGATCTAGCACAAATACGTCAGAAGCGTGGAGAAACTGTGGCAGAATACGTCCAGCGCTTCAGAAATCTTAGGAACCGATGTTATTCGGCTCGTGTGACTGAAAAGGAAGCAGTCGAGTTGGCAGTGGTGGGCCTTGCATCACCAATCAAGGACATGGCCTCCCAAGCAGACTACCCTTCACTGGCGCACATGGTTCAGAAACTGTCGTTATATGAACAGCGCCACCCGGACTTGTACCAGGACAAATTCAAGCGTGCGGTAGTCCTGGTTGAGGCAGATGAAGACGAAGGCTCTGCGGGAGATCAAGAAGTAGCAGTGGCTGAATGGACTCGGGGGGCAACCCCCGTGTCCTGCAAATGGGTTAAGCCACCAGGTCCGCCCAGAGGGTTTGATTTTGACGTAACTAAAACTGAGCAAATCTTCGACCTCTTACTCAAGGAGAAGCAGTTGAAGTTACCCGAAGGCCTCAAAATCCCCACGGTACAGGAGCTGAACGGAAAGCCATACTGCAAATGGCATAACTCGTTCTCCCATGCCACCAACGACTGCAGGGTGTGGCGTCAGCAGATCCAAATGGCGATAGAACAAGGACGTCTGATTTTCAACCAGTACGCCATGAAGGTCGACACCCACCCCTTCCCCGCCGTTAACATGGTGGAGTGCACTTACCCTGAAGGTTGCCAGCCAGGATTCTCGTTCAACATCAACATGGTAGGACCTGGACACCACTCTGGCAAGGATGGAGACGAGGGCAGCTGCTCTCGTAGCAAGGACACAGAGGAGGCCGCTCCACGCGATCGGCTCCGGCACGATGGCAAGCGCTATATCACAGAGGGAGAAGTAAGGAACGTAAGATATCAGCGACCTCTCTCCGATCACCTCCTCAACAAGTACGTGAGTCAATATAGCCAACGCCGACGATCCAGCGACGATGATGATAGAGACCGTCTGGCTAGGGACGCCTGGAGACATCGTCGGCATGATCGCGACGAGGAGGAATACGAGCGCCGTGCCAAGGAAAAATCGAGGGAGCAAGACGACGAGGATAGGCACTGGGACTGCCCCTTCTTCAGACACTGCTGGGATTCAGGAATGAGCCGATTGCCTACAATCGGCAATTGCCCAGAATGTAAACAAACGAGGAAGGATGCAGCTAACGTGTCCGTGTTCAAACGTCTAGGGCCTCTCCCACTTCGGAACAAGCACGCTGAGTCCCCTCGGGTGGAAGATCTCGAGGATTTGGAAGACGATGAAGAAGAAGAAGACAGGTACCACCGGCCAAGGTGGTGCCCTGATGGACTCAGCCGTTCCCAAAAGCGTAGGGTTCAGCGACTGCGCGGCTTGGAGGAAGCCGAAAGGTTATATCTGCACACGCTAAGGAAGGCGCGGCCTAATCTGGCCGCGAAGATCCAGCGAACCCTGGATGAAGAGGGTCGACCACAAAAAATGGAGTGGCGCCCCAAGCAAAGGAAAGCCGATGATGAAACATCGGCTGGCACAAACATGGTGTTCATCCTTCCTACGGAGTTCAGCGCTCCAGGATTAGACGAGGCACCTGTAGCACAACTTGATTGCGGCCCACGGCCGGTTATCTTTGAGAAGCCACGAGAAAGAAGCTACAGACATCTGAAGGCCCTGTACTTGCGAGGTTATATCGATGGGAGGCCTGTCAACAAGATGCTGGTGGACACCGGAGCGGCAGTCAACATTATGCCATACTCTATGCTACGTCGGTTGGGACGCTCTAGCTCGGATCTGATCAAGACCAACGTGACATTGAGCGATTTCAACGGCCAAGCGTCTGACGCACAAGGTGTTCTGAACGTGGATCTGACCGTAGGAAGGAAAACCATCCCTACGACGTTCTTCATCGTCGATAGCAAGAGCACCTATGCTGTTACGCTAGGAAGAGATTGGATCCACGCCAAGCTGTTGCATTCCCTCCACGATGCACCAATGCGTAATACAAATGGGATGGAGATGAGGTAGAGGTCGTCCAGGCCGATGACTCAGCCGAGATTTCAACGGCTGGCATGAACGCTTGGGAAACAGCAGGTCAAGAGCCACTCTCAGGTATCAATTTGGACGACTGCGAGCGCATCGACGTGACAAAGGGCAGGGTTAGGCTGGTCTTATCCACCGGCCTGACCGTGTAGCAAGAACAAACCGATGAGCAAACGTGGCGAGGCCGATCCTTGGGATCGGCCCCAAAGATATATGGAGGGACATTGCAAAACCTTCATTGAGCGCTTCGATCAATATGGAGGCCGATTCCAGCAATCGGCCAAAATTATCCTCACCACATGTTCTGCTTGTGTTCAACATCGATCTACTTGGCAGCGGTTCTACGTCGGCTGATGAGTTAGGAAAAATCAACATTGGTCCTACCGGAGCCGACGTGCAAATACAGTGCCTTGGCTAACTACAGAGCCGATATCTGCAGTTACCTGACAGATTCGGCTCGGGGGGCACCTAATCAGATGAACATGTGTGCAGCGAAGTGTTGGGGGCCGATAGAAAAATCGGCTAGTAAAAAAAAATCAGCATCACGATATATAGCCGATGCACGGACATCGACTTTAGAACTAAGAAACAAAGCCGATGCACAGCCATCGACTCTAGTACAATTACACAGGATCTACCTGCTGCGTGTTCAAGACGCGGATTTTCACCAAGTCCAGTTCATCTGTGAGGCCCTCTACTTCCTCGAGGGGGCAAACAATGAGAGCTTCCTCAGCTGCAATGAGCCGATTGCAGCAGTACTGTCAGAAGTCAGCCTGGGCGTGCTAGGCGGCCTGTTGCTCGTTAAGCCGTTGGTGACAGTATCAGCTTTCAACGGAGGAAGAGGCAATCGATGGGGGCAAGTTCGGCTGGTTTGGCATGGTGGCTGTCTCAGAGTTACCTGAGTTCAAAGCCCTTGGTCTGATCTGTGCATCCTCACCAATATTCTCGCCATGACTGAGGCTCGGGGGGCAGCTAGCTTGGTAGATGCTCTGCTTTTTAGAAGCCGATTGGAGTATCATCGGCTGATCCTTCGTCGCAACCTTCTTCACAAAATGATGAGTGCTCGCAGAAGAGGATTGCTGGAGCTGGTGGGAGAAATTTAAGGGCTCCCTTGAAAACTCTACATTATCCACCAGATCTCAAGGACATCAGCTGAAGAACTGAAGGATGGTTTGTGAAGGACCGATGCGTTGCTATCGGCTCATTGAGCATTGGCTAAGGGGACAAATCGGTAAAATCAGTATGAGGGGAAATCGGCTAAATTAGCTCAAGGGAAATCGGCAAGATCAAATTGGGGAAAGTTCTTCATTGATAAGCAGGATTTCTTACATGAAGAGCTGATTGCTCTCAAAAGGAAGTACTAGGGGATACATTGCCCCATCTACTACTACTGATCCTATGCTAAAAGGTCCTATCTACGGGCCGTCGCTGCCCTCGTCGTCGCGGCTATCGGCGCTACTCCCGGCGAGCTCGTCGTCGCTGCTCCAGCGGCCGCCGGCCGGGCCTTCATTGTCCTCATCCTCCTCGTCAGCATCGTCGTCGTCGCTGTCGAAGTCGCTGAGGTTCCCCGGCCAGGGACATAAGCGCTTGGCCGGCGGCTCGGCGGAGGAGGTGTCATCCTCCTCCTCCTCCTTCTCCTCCTCCTCCTCCTCGGGGGAGGTGAAGTCATCGCAGGAGAAGCGATCGTCATCGCTCTCCTCCTCCGTTTCCCCATCGGCGAGGAAGCGGAGGTCACTTTCCCCGTCGGTCGAGGACTTGTCGTCCTCAGACCAGACGGAGAAATCATGGCTGGATTCCTCCCCGGCTTCGATGGCGCGGCAGATGTTGGCCGCATGGGCCTCCTCCGGGTTCCACTCCGGCGTCGGCTCGCGGGAAGAGGAGGACTGGGTGGAAATATCCGATGAAGTAGAGGAGGAAGAAGACATGGTGGCGCAGGAGGGCTTTTGGAGTGCTAATGCGAAGGGGATGCGGAAGCGAACTGTTTGGAGCGGTTAAATAAAAGGGGATATAGTGGAAATTCAATGCCACGGCAGTTTCCGAGGAAGTGATGCTTAACAAAAAAAAATTTGCCAGGTCATGCGGAGAAGTTGAGAAGGCAAGGCATCATGATGAAGGATACTGCGACGGTTCTGCCACGACATGACCCGACGAAGAAAAGCAGAGTGATTTTGGAATTATCAATTCCAAAACCGGGGGGCATGTGTTATCACCAGAATTTGACCGAGTCAGAGGTGGGCCGCGATCAAGATGGGCTTGAAGAATATACATGGAAGAAATACGTGAATCGGCCTGTTATGCAAAGTTTGGGCTAGTTTGCCCGTGTATCTGTAATATAGTAGGATACGTGTCGGTTAGTTAGAGTTTGTCTCGTGCACGGTGGGGATTATTCCCACGTTAGAAAGTCTACGGACTATAAATATGTATCTAGGGTTTATGAAATAAACAACAATCACGTTCACCACAAATCAATCTAGGCGCATCGCCAACTCCCTTGTCTCGAAGGGTTTCTTCCGGGTAAGCATCATGCTGCCGAGATCGCATCTTGCGATCTAGGCAGTACAAGTTTATTCGTTATCCATGCGTTGCTCGTACTGAAGCCCTTTTGATGGCGAGCAACGTAGTTATCTTAGATGTGTTAGGGTTAGCATTGTTCTTCGTATCACATGCTATCGTCGTGCAACCCTTAGACATCTAGCCTCCCTTACGCCTATCTTAGGCGTAGGGGCGGCACCCCGCTTGATCTTTATTTAGTAGATCCGATCCGTTATGGTTGCTCCTTGTTCTTCAAGGATTAGTTTAATATCTGCATAGTTAGGCCTTACAAAGGGTTGGAGGATCCAGCAGCGCGTAGGGTGTAGTTTGCTAGCCCTAGACAGGATGTTCCGGGGATCAACCTCGTGTTGGTTTTTAGGCCCTGTCTAGGATCGGCTTACGATCACCGTGCGCGGCCGCGAGGCCCAATCACGAGTAGAACGTTCCAATTATGCGGTGAAAACCCTAAATCGTCGTAGATCGTTTTAGCTTTATCTTGATCAAGCAGGACCACCATATATTCGTACACCTCGTGCGAATCATGGGTGGATCGGCTCTGTGAGCCGATTCACAGGACAACCTGAGAGCCGATCGAGGCTCGTATTTAATGTTTACGTGTATGCCATGCAGGAAACTAAGCGAGGCATCTCCATCACCTTCCTGACCAGGTATAGGTCAGGTGGCACGCCCTTGCACCAGCATCGGACGTGCGTGCCGGAGTCTTTGCGGGCCGTCGCTCGGAGGGACCACGGCCAGCCGCAGCCCTAAGTTGCTCCCGGCTCTCCTGTGTTGCCCGTCGCTGCTCGCCGGTGGGTTTCTGACCGCAACAGATTCATATGAGTTTTGTATCACTATTCATCTATGTGTTACTCTAGTGATGTTATTAAAGTACTCTATTCCTCCTTCATGATGTAATGGTGACAGTGTGTGCATCATGTAGTACTTGGCGTAGGTTATGATTGTAATCTCTTGTAGGTTATGGAGTTAACTATTACTATGATAGTATTGATGTGATCTATTCCTCCTTCATAGTGTGATGGTGACAGTGTGCATGCTATGTTAGTACTTGGTATAATTGCAATGATCTATTATGCACTCTAAGGTTATATAAATATGAACATCGAATGTTGTGGAGCTTGTTAACTCCGGCATTGAGGTGCTCTTGTAGCCCTACACAATTAATGGTGTTCATCATCCAACAAGAGAGTGTAGAGTGGTTTTATTATGTGATCAATGTTGAGAGTGTCCACTAGTGAAAGTATGATCCCTAGGCCTTGTTTCCAAACATTGAATCTCCGTTTATTTACTGTTCTGTTGCATGTTTACTCGCTGCCATATTTTATTCAGATTGCTATTACCACTCATATACATCCATACTACTTGTATTTCACTATCTCTTCGCCGAACTAGTGCACCTATACATCTGACAAGTGTATTAGGTGTGTTGGGGACACAAGAGACTTCTTGTATCGTGATTGCAGGGTTGCTTGAGAGGGATATCTTTGACCTCTTCCTCCCTGAGTTCGATAAACCTTGGGTGATCCACTTAAGGGAAACTTGCTGCTGTTCTACAAACCTCTGCTCTTGGAGGCCCAACACTGTCTACAAGAATAGAAGCACCCATAGACATCAGCCGGCCACCCCCCTCATGGAAGGGTGGGAGTCCCACTTGAGGTGGGAATCCCACCTTGGGTAGGTTTTGTTGGGATACGTTGCATACAAAACAAAAAATTTCCTACCGCGAGAACGCAATTCAAGCCAAGATGCAATCTAGAAGACGGGAGCAACGAGGGGATGATCAAGACTCACCCTTGAAGATTTCCAAAGCCTATAAGAGTAGGCTCTTATTGCTGCGGTAGACGATCACTTGCCGCTTGCAAAAGCGCGTAGAAGATCTTGATCACGGTGCCACGATCGGCAGCACCTCCGTACTCGGTCACACGTTCGGTGTTGATGACGACGTCCTTCTCCCCGTTCCAGTGGGCAGCGGAAGTAGTAGATCCTCCTCGGAATCCCGGCAGCACGACGGCGTGGTGGCGGTGGTGGTGGAGAACTCCGGCAGGGCTTCGCCTATGCGCTGCGGGAGTTTGTATGTGGAGGAGGGGAGGCTAGGGTTTGGGGAGAGGGGGTGCCATGGGCGCCGGCCTCAAGGGGGCAGGGGTGGTGCGGCCAAGCCATGGGCTGCCCCCTCCCTCTCCTCCTCATTATATAGGTGGAACCCCAAGTGTTTGCCCAAAGTCTTCGAATAAGACCCCAACAGAAAAACTGCCTTATGGACGAAACCTAGAGGGACAGGGACTCTCCCCTTTCCCCTTTTCTTGGCCGGCCAAGGAGGTGGAGTCCACCATGGACTCCACCCTCCCACTTGGTTGGCTGGTTAGGGTTTGTGGAGTCCCTCCGGGACTCCTCCTTCCATAGTGATTTATTTCCGGATAATTCTAGAAACCACCTTCCATAAATTCACCGGATCATTTCCAAACTTGGAAAGTGACTTCCTATATATGAATCTTATTCTCCGGACCATTCCGGAACTCCTCGTGATGTCCTGGATCCCATCCGAGACTCCGAACAAAACTTCGAACTCCATTCCATATTCCATATCTACTTAAACGACATCAAACCTTAAGTGTGTCACCCTACGGTTCGCGAACTATGTAGACATGGTTGAGACTTCTCTCCGACCAATAACCAATAGCGGGATCTGGAGATCCATAATGGCTCCCACATATTCAACGATGACTTTAGTGATCGAATGAACCATTCACATACGATACCAATTCCCTTTGTCACGCGATATTTTACTTGTCCGAGGTTTGATCATCGGTATCTCTATACCTCGTTCAACCTCGTCTCATGACAAGTACTCTTTACTCGTACCATGGTATGTGGTCTCTTATGAACCATTCATATGCTTGCAAGCTATTAGACGACATTCCACCGAGAGGGCCCAGAGTATATCTATCCGTCATCGGGATGGACAAATCCCACTGTTGATCCATATGCCTCAACTCATACTTTCCGGATACTTAATCCCACCTTTATAATCACCCATTTACGCAGTGGCGTTTGATGTAATCAAAGTACCTTTCCGGTATAAGTGATTTACATGATCTCATGGTCATAAGGACTAGGTAACTATGTATCGAAAGCTTATAGCAAATAACTTAATGACGTGATCTTATGCTACGCTTATTTGGGTGTGTCCATTATATCATTCACATAATGACATAACCTTGTTATTAATAACATCCAATGTTCATGATCATGAAACGATGATCATCTATTAATCAACAAGCTAGTTATACAAGAGGCTTACTAGGGACTCATTGTTGTTTACATAACACACATGTATCAATGTTTCGGTTAATACAATTATAGCATGATATATAAACTTTTATCATAAACATAAAGATATATAATAACCACTTTTATTATTGCCTCTTGGGCATATCTCCAACAGGTTTCCCTACACATGGAAGGTTTTGGGTTGGGGTCTTATTCGAAGATTTGTAGTCCAACACTTGGGGGTTCCACCTTTATAATGAGGGGCAAGGGGAGGGGGCCGGCCACCACAAGCCCATAGCTTGGCCGCACCCCTAAGTGGCCGGCCACCCCCTCTCCCCAAACCCTAGCCGCCCCATGATGTCTAAGGGTGCTTCTATTATTGTAGACAGTGTTGGGCCTCCAAGAGCAGAGGTTTGTAGAACAACAGCAAGTTTCCCTTAAGTGGATCACCCAAGGTTTATCGAACTCAGGGAGGAAGAGGTCAAAGATATCCCTCTCATGCAACCCTGCAACCACAAAGCAAGAAGTCTCTTGTGTCCCCAACACACCTAATAGGTGCACTAGTTCGGCGAAGAGATAGTGAAATACAAGTGGTATGAATGAATATGAGCAGTAGTAACGGCGCCAGAAAAGTGCTTGCCGGCGTGCAGTTGATGGTAGTAATATTGCAGGAAGTAAACAAGCAGTAAAACAGTAAACAAGCAGTGATAGCAGTATTTAGGAACAAGGCCTAGGGATCATACTTTCACTAGTGGACACTCTCAACATTGATCACATAACAGAATAAATAAATAGATGCTAGACTCTACACCCTCTTGTTGGATGATGAACACCACTAACTGTGTAGGATTACACGAACCCTCAATGCCGGAGTTAACAAGCTCCACAATATTCAATGTTCATATTTAAATAACCTTAGAGTGCATGATAGATCAACATAACCAAACCAAGTACTAACATAGCATGCACACTGTCACCTTCACACTACGAAAGGAGGAATAGATCACATCAATACTATCATAGCAATAGTTAACTTCATAATCTACAAGAGATCACAATCATAGCCTACGCCAAGTACTACACGATGCACACACTGTCACCAGTACACCGTGCAGGAGGAATAAACTACTTTAATAACATCACTAGAGTAGCACACATATAAATTGTGATACAAAACACATTGCAATCATAAAGAGATATAAATAAGCACTTCACTATGCCATTCATAACAGCGAATAAGTATTCTGTGAAATATAGCCTAAGAGACCCACACGGTGCACACACTATCACCTTTACACACGTGGGACAAGGAGTCTCCGGAGATCACATAAGTAAAATCCACTTGACTAGCATAATGACATCTAGATTACAAGCATCATCATATGAATCTCAATCATGTAAGGCAGCTCATGAGATTATTGTATTGAAGTACATAGGAGAGAGATGAACCACATAGCTACCGGTACAGCCCCGAGCCTCGATGGAGAACTACTCCCTCCTCATGGGAGACACCAGCGTTGATGAAGATGGCGGTGGTGTCGATGGAGAAGCCTTCCGGGGGCACTTCCCCGTCCCGGCGGCGTGCCGGAACAGAGACTCCTGTCCCCCAGATCTTGGCTTCGCGATGGCGGCGGCTCTGGAAGGTTTTCTCTGGTTTCGTCGAACGTGGTAGGGTTTTCGCAACGGAGACTTTAAGTAGGCGGAAGGGCAAGGTTGGTGGAGTCCTGGTGGGGCCACACACTAGGCCGGCGCGGCCAGGGCTTGGGCCGCGCCGCCCTACTGTGTCCCCACCTCGTGGCCCCACTTCGTTTCCCCTTCGGACTTCTGGAAGCTTCGTGGAAAAATAGGACCCTGGGCGTTGATTTCGTCCAATTCCGAGAATATTTCCTTACTAGGATTTCTGAAACCAAAAACAGCAGAAAACAGCAACTAGCCCTTCGGCATCTCGTCAATAGGTTAGTTCCGGAAAAGGCATAATAATGACATAAAGTATGCATAAAACATGTAGATATCATCAATAATGTGGCATGGAACATAAGAAATTATCGATACGTCGGAGACGTATCAGCATCCCCAAGCTTAGTTCCTGCTCGTCCCGAGCAGGTAAACGATAACAAAGATAATTTCTGGAGTGACATGCCATCATAACCTTGATCATACTATTGTAAGCATATGTAATGAATGCAGCGATCAAAACAATGGTAATGACATGAGTAAACAAATGAATCATAAAGCAAAGACTTTTCATGAATAGTACTTCAAGACAAGCATCAATAAGTCTTGCATAGGAGTTAACTCATAAAGCAATAATTCAAAGTAAAAGGTATTGAAGCAACATAAAAGAAGATTAAGTTTCAGCGGTTGCTTTCAACTTATAACATGTATATCTCATGGATAATTGTCAACATAGAGTAATATAACAAATGCAATATGCAAGTATGTAGGAATCAATGCACAGTTCACACAAGTGTTTGCTTCTTGAGGTGGAGAGATAGGTGAACTGACTCAACATAAAAGTAAAAGAAAGGCCCTATAAAGAGGAAAGCATCGATTGCTATATTTGTGCTAGAGCTTTGGTTTTGAAAACATGAAACAATTTTGTCAACGGTAGTAATAAAGCATATGTATCATGTAAATTATATCTTACAAGTTACAAGCCTCATGCATAGTGTACTAATAGTGCTCGCACCTTGTCCTAATTAGCTTGGATTAACAATGATTATCATTGCATAACATATGTTTCAACCAAGTGTCACAAAGGGGTACCTCTATGCCGCCTGTACAAGGGTCTAAGGAGAAAGTTCGCATTGGATTTCTCGCTTTTGATCATTCTTCAACTTAGACACCCATACCGGGACAACATAGACAACAGATAATGGACTCCTCTTTTAATGCTTAAGCATTCAACAACGATTAATATTCTCATAAGAGATTGAGGTTTTATGTCCAAACTGAAACTTCCACCATGATTCATGGCTTTAGTTAGCGGCCCAATGTTCTTCTCTAACAGTATGCATACTCAAACCATTTGATTGTGAAAACCGCCCTTACTTCAGACAAGACGAACATGCATAGCAACTCACATGATATTCAACAAAGAGTAGTTGATGGCGTCCCCAGGAGCATGGTTATCGCACAACAAGCAACTTAATAAGAGATAAAGTGCATAAGTACATATTCAATACCACAATAGTTTTTAAGGCTATTTTGTCCCATGAGCTATATATTGCAAAGGCGAATGATGGAAATTTAAAGGTAGCACTCAAGCAATTTACTTTGGAATGGCGGAGAAATACCATGTAGTAGGTAGGTATGGTGGACACAAATGGCATAGTGGTTGGCTCAAGGATTTTGGATGCATGAGAAGTATTCCCTCTCGATACAAGGTTTAGGCTAGCAAGGTTATTTGAAACAAACAAAAGGATGAACCGGTGCAGCAAAACTCACATAAAAGACATATTGTAAACATTATAAGACTCTACACCGTCTTCCTTGTTGTTCAAACTCTTTACTAGAAATTATCTAGACCTTAGAGAGACCAAATATGCAAACCAAATTTTAGCAAGCTCTATGTATTTCTTCATTAATAGGTGCAAAGTATATGATGCAAGAGCTTAAACATGAGCACAACAATTGCCAATTATCACATCATCCAAGACATTTTACCAATTACTACATGTAACATTTCCCGTTTCCAACCATATAACAATTAACGAAGCAGTTTTAACCTTCGCCATGAACATTAAAAGCTAAGAACACATGTGTTCATATGAACCAGCGGAGCGTGTCTCTCTCCCACACAAGGATTTATTCAAACAAAAACACAAACAAAAGCACACAGACGCTCCAAGTAAAGTACATAAGATGTGACCGAATAAAAATATAGTTTCAAGAGAAGAAACCTGATAAGTTGTCGATGAAGAAGGGGATGCCTTGGGCATCCCCAAGCTTAGACGCTTGAGTATTCTTGAAATATGCAGGGATGAACCACCGGGGCATCCCCAAGCTTAGACTCTTCACTCTTCTTGATCATAGTATATCATCCTCCTCTCTTGACCCTTGAAAACTTCCTCCACACCAAACTCAAAGCAAACTCATTAGAGGGTTAGTGCATAATCAAAAACTCACATGTTCAGAGGTGACACAATCATTCTTAACACTTCTGGACATTGCCCAAAGCTGCTGGAAGGTAATGGAACAAAGAAATCCACCCAACACAGCGAAAGAAGCAATGCGAAATAAAAGGCAGAATCTGTCAAAACAGAACAGTCCGTAAAGACGAATTTTAAAATGGCACCAGACTTGCTCAGATGAAAATGCCCAAATTGAATGAAAGTTGCGTACATATCTGAGGATCACTCACGTAAATTGGAATAATTTTCTGAGTTACCTACAGAGAATTAGGCCCAGATTCGTGACAGCAAGAAATCTGTTTCTGCACAGTAATCCAAATCTAGTATGAACCTTGCTATCAAAGACTTTACTTGGCACAACAATGCAACAAAACTAAGATAAGGATAGGTTGCTACAGTAACAACTTCCAAGACAGAAATATAAAACAAAGGTACTGTAGCAAAATAAACACATGGGTTATCTCCCAAGAAGTTCTTTCTTTATAGCCATTAAGATGGGCTCAACAGTTTTAATGATGTACTCGCAAGAAATAGTATTTGAAGCAAAAAGGAGCATCAAGAGGCAAATTCAAAACAAATTTAAGCCTAGCATGCTTCCTATGCATAGGAATCTTGTACACAAATGAATTCTTGAAGAACAAGGTGACAAGCATAAGAGGATAAAACACGAGTAACTTCAAAATTCTCAACATAAAGAGGGGAAACTTAATATTATTAAGATGCATATAACCATGTTTCCCTCTCTCATAATAACTTTCAGTAGCATCATTGATGAAATCCACAATATACCCATCACTTAAAACATTCTTATCATGGTTCATATGCATAGGAGTATCATTAATTTTGGCATAAGAAGAGTTCTTCTCATTAATAGTAATTGGAGCAAGATTATTATCAAGAATTTGAACATGGTAAATAAGTTGCATATTAAGGGAATTGTTTTTGGCAATCCAATCATAACTATGACAAGTTTCATAAGGATAGTTGTAACCTATATCATAGCATTCTTTATAATAATCATTAAAGGTCGGAGGCACAGTGTCATCATAAGAAATAGAATAGTTATCTTTCACAGTCGGTTTATCTGTGACCATACCATCATTGTTATTAGAAGGAGATGTATCAAACACATAATGATCAGTAGCAAAAGGATTTTCAAACACCTCTTCCCCAAGCTTAGAGCTTTCTATATCATTATGGGTGGAAGCATGGATAGTACTGATACTATGGTAATTATTAACATCATCATTTTCAGAATTAGTTTCCCAGAGATTTGCAATATCAAAAGTAGTGTGCTCTTTCAAATCATGATCACTAATGTAGGTAAAGGGCATAGGAAGATTGCTGTACTCAGATTCATTATCATAATAATCATCAGGAGCAACATACTTACGGTTACCTATCGTTATCTCATACACGCGGGGATATGTTGTTACCTCTTTCTTTTTATTCCCCTTCTTCTTCTTCTTCTTCTTCTTCTTCTTCTTCATTCCCTTCTTCTTCTTCTTCTTCTCCTTTTCCTCGTTCCCTTCTTTAGGAGGGAGAGGCTTGATGAGAGGCTTCTCCACATAACCTGCTTTATTTCCAGAAACAATAGAAGAAACTTGGGAGGATTCCTCCTTTTCATTAATAAGTTCAAAACTCACAGCGGTCCTATCATATTTTGGCAAGGTGTCATCTTCTAAAATATTTTGTATGTAAGTATTTGTATGGCAATTATCAATGCAATAAGAAAAACACCCATGCAGGACATCATCAACATCAAGATCATTAATATCTAACAAAGAAATTTTTCTTGATAACTCTTCACACCTCAAAAATAAAGTGAGTTCATCATGCTGATTAGGAGTAATTTCATCATCACAATACAAATTTGCAGCACTCATTGGGTTCAAATTATCATTGGTGGAGCATTGAAAATTAAAATGACCCACTTCATGGCAAACTTCACAAATAAAAGGATAGAGGGCACAAACTTTTTTACCAAGATCATCTAGAGCCCTAGCCAACTTTCTAGTTTTTTCATTAATATGATGGATACAATATTCATCTTTGATTTGATTAATTCCACAAGGTCTATGCATTCCACAAAAATTAACATGCTTATAGGAAATAGCATTCTTAGGAGTTTGAGCATGCTTATTGCAATCATTAACAACAATTTCATCCTTCATGCAAGCCTCTTTAAAAGGTTCATGATACTTATCAAAATTCTTTTTAGGCAATTCAAAATGAGAAGCAAAGGCTTTATATAGATTTGCAGCAACTTGAGAGTCAAGACCATAAGTAGCACTCATATCTCGAAATTTATCAGTATCCATAAAAGCTTCAATGCATTCATAATCATAGTTTATACCTGACTCTTCACCTTTGTTGTTCTCCCATCCTTCAGCATTCTCCTCAATCCGATCAAGAAGATCCCACCTAGCTTCAACCTCCTTGCTTGTGAAAGATCCCTCTGAACAGGCATCCAGATAGTCCTTGTGTTGTCCTGAAAGCCTCGCATAAAAATTGTTAACAATAACATTACGGGGGAGCTCATGAATGGGACATTTGAGTATTAGTGACTTCAATCTCCCCCATGCTTGAGAAATACTCTCTCCATCACGAGGATAAAAGTTATAAATATAATTCCTATCAATATGCACTTCATGAGGAGGATAAAATTTAGAATAAAAGAGAAGTACAATTTCCTCCCAACCAAGAGAATGACTATTCTTCAACAATTTATACCAATGCACCGCTTTACTGCACAGCGAAAAAGAGAATAGCTTCTTCCTCACTTCATCCATAGAGATACCTGCACACTTGAATAACCCGCATAATCCATGCAAAAATAGTAAATGATCTCCAGGATGGACAGTTCCATCCCCTTTATAGCGGTTATCAATAACACGTTCAATAATTTTCATGGGTATCTTGAAAGCAGTACTTGCAGTTGGTGAACAAGCATCATTAGAGTTATCGCATATGGGAGATAAAGCATTATCAGAACAAATTTTCTCCCCTAAAGATGGGAAACTAAAAAGATCACAAAAACTAGCTTCCCCAAGCTTAGACTTATCCATAGCATTAGCAGTGATTGCGTTCATACTAATAACATTGCTACTAGCATGCAATTGAGGCTCCATAGGTTCTTTAATTTTCGCATCACACAATTCATGTCTTAACTTAGGAAATAAATTAAAAAGCTCATAGTTGTATTCCATTATGCCTTACTAGTGTAAAACAAGAAACAAAAAGATGCAATTGCAGGATCTAAAGGAAAATAGCTTCGAGCGCACACACAACGGCAACAGAAAAGTACTTTACCTGGGACCGGAGTATGAGTGCCTTTTACCTTTCCTCCCCGGCAACGGCGCCAGAAAATAGCTTAGTTGCCGGGGTCCGATGTGTGTGTGCCGTTTACCTTTCCTCCCCGGCAACGGCGCCAGAAAATAGCTTGATGTCTACGGGTGCTTCTATTCTTGTAGACAGTGTTGGGCCTCCAAGAGCAGAGGTTTGTAGAACAGCAGCAAGTTTCCCTTAAGTGGATCACCCAAGGTTTATCGAACTCAGGGAGGAAGAGGTCAAAGATATCCCTCTCATGCAACCCTGCAACCACAAAGCAAGAAGTCTCTTGTGTCCCCAACACACCTAATAGGTGCATGATACGTCTCCGACGTATCGATAATTTCTTATGTTCCATGCCACATTATTGATGTTATCTACATGTTTTATGCACACTTTATGTCATATTCGTGCATTTTCTGGAACTAACCTATTAACAAGATGCCGAAGTGCCGATTCTGTTTTCTATTGTTTTTGGTTTCAGAAATCCTAGTAACGAAATATTCTCGGAATTGGACGAAATCAACGCCCAGGGTCCTATTTTGCCACGAAGCTTCCAGAAGACCGAAGAGGAGACGAAGTGGGGCCACGAGGTGGCGACACCATAGGGCGGCGCGGCCCAAGCCCTGGCCGTGCCGACCTAGGGTGTGGGCCCCTCGTGCCCCATCCTGACCTGCCCTTCCGCCTACTTAAAGCCTCCGTCGCGAAACCCCCAGTACCGAGAGCCACGATACGGAAAACCTTACTGAGACGCCGCCGCCGCCAATCCCATCTCGGGGGATTCAGGAGATCGCCTCCGGCACCCTGCCGGAGAGGGGATTCATCTCCCGGAGGACTCTACGCCGCCATGGTCGCCTCCGGAGTGATGTGTGAGTAGTCTACCCCTGGACTATGGGTCCATAGCAGTAGCTAGATGGTTGTCTTCTCCCCATTGTGCTTCATTGTCGGATCTTGTGAGCTGCCTAACATGATCAAGATCATCTATCTGTAATTCTATATGTTGCGTTTGTTGGGATCTGATGAATAGAGAATACTTGTTATGTTGATTATCAAAGTTATGTCTATGTGTTGTTTATGATCTTGCATGCTCTCCGTTACTAGTAGATGCTCTGGCCAAGTAGATGCTTGTAACTCCAAGAGGGAGTATTTATGCTCGATAGTGGGTTCATGTCTCCGTGAATCTGGGGGAGTGACAGAAACCTCTAAGATTATGGATGTGCTGTTGCCACTAGGGATAAAACATTGGTGCTATGTTCAAGGATGTAGTTACTGATTACATTACGCGCAATACTTAATGCAATTGTCTGTTGTTAGCAACTTAATACTGGAGGGGGTTCGGATGATAACCTGAAGGTGGACTTTTTAGGCATAGATGCATGCTGGATAGCGGTCTATGTACTTTGTCGTAATGCCCAATTAAATCTCACTATACTCATCATAATATGTATGTGCATGGTCATGCCCTCTTTATTTGTTAATTGCCCAACTGTAATTTGTTCACCCAACATGCTATTTATCTTATGGGAGAGACACCTCTAGTGAACTGTGGACCCCGGTCCAATTCTCTATACTGAAATACAATCTACTGCAATACTTGTTCTACTGTTTTCTGCAAACAATCATCTTCCACACAATACGGTTAATCCTTTGTTACAGCAAGCCGGTGAGATTGACAACTGATACGTCTCCGACGTATCGATAATTTCTTATGTTCCATGCCACATTATTGATGTTATCTACATGTTTTATGCACACTTTATGTCATATTCGTGCATTTTCTGGAACTAACCTATTAACAAGATGCCGAAGTGCCAGTTCCTGTTTTCTGCTGTTTTTGGTTTCAGAAATCCTAGTAACGAAATATTCTCGGAATCGGACGAAATCAACGCCCATGTTCCTATTTTGCCCGGAAGCATCCAGAACACCCGAGAGCCGTCAGAGAGGGGGCACTGGGCCCCCAGACCATAGGCCGGCGCGGCCAGGGGGGGGCCCGCGCCACCCTATGGTGTGGGCACCCCTTCGACCGTCCTGCGCCGCCTCTTCGCCTATTTAAAGCCTCCGTCGCGAAAACCCTGATGCGTTCGACGAAACCCACAGAAACCTTCCAGAGCCGCCGCCATCGCGAAGCCAAGATCTGGGGGACAGGAGTCTCTGTTCCGGCACACCGCCGGAACGGGGAAGTGCCCCCGGAAGGCTTCTCCATCGACACCGCTGCCATCTCCACCGCCATCTTCATCACCGCTGCTGCTCCCATGAGGAGGGAGTAGTTATCCATCGAGGCTCGGGGCCGTACCGGTAGCTATGTGGTTCATCTCTCTCCTATGTGCTTCAATACAATAATCTCATGAGCTGCCTTACATGATTGAGATTCATATGATGATGCTTGTAATCTAGATGTCGTTATGCTAGTCAAGTGAATTTTACTTATGTGATCTCCGGAGACTCCTTGTCCCACGTGTGTAAAGGTGACAGTGTGTGCACCGTGTGGGTCTCTTAGGCTATATTTCACAGAATACTTATTCACTGATGAATGACATAGTGAGGTGCTTATTTATATCTCTTTATGTTTGCAATGTATTTTGTATCACAATTTATCTATGTGCTACTCTAGCAATGTTATTAAAGTAGTTTTATTCCTCCTACACGGTGTAATGGTGACAGTGTGTGCATCCGTGTTAGTACTTGGTTTATGCTATGATCATGATCTCTTGTAGATTGCGAAGTTAACTATTGCTATGACAGTATTGATGTGATCTATTCCTCCTACATATGCATGAAGGTGACAGTGTGCATGCTATGTTAGTACTTGGTTTAGTCGAATTGATCTTTCATGCACTCTAAGGTTACTTAAATATGAACATTGAATTGTGGAGCTTGTTAACTCCGGCATTGAGGGTTCGTGTAATCCTACGCAATGTGTTCATCATCCAACAAGAGTGTAGAGTATGCATTTATCTATTCTGTTATGTGATCAATGTTGAGAGTGTCCACTAGTGAAAGTGTAATCCCTAGGCCTTGTTCCTAAATACTGCTATCGCTGCTTGTTTACTGTTTTACTGCGTTACTACTGCTGCAATACTACCACCATCAACTACACGCCAGCAAGCTATTTTTTGGCACCGTTGCTACTGCTCATATATATTCATACCACCTGTATTTCACTACCTCTTCGCCAAACTAGTGCACCTATTAGGTGTGTTGGGGACACAAGAGACTTCTTGCTTTGTGGTTGCAGGGTTGCATGAGAGGGATATCTTTGACCTCTTCCTCCCTGAGTTCGATAAACCTTGGGTGATCCACTTAAGGGAAAACTTGCTGCTGTTCTACAAACCTCTGCTCTTGGAGGCCCAACACTGTCTACAGGAAAAGGAGGGGGGCGTAGACATCAACAACCTCACTGTTTCGTTGGGGCAAAGTATTTTGGTTGTGTTGTGCAGGTTCCACGTTGGCGCCGGAATCTCTGGTGTTGCGCCGCACTACATCCCGCCGCCATCAACCTTCAACGTGCTTCTTGACTCCTACTGGTTCGATTAAACCTTGGTTTCTTACTGAGGGAAACTTGCCGCTGTGCGCATCACACCTTCCTCTTGGGGTTCCCAACGGACGTGTCAACCACACGCATCAAGCAAATTTCTGGCGCCGTTGCCGGGGAGATCAAGACACGCTGCAAGGGGAGTCTCCACTTCCCAATCTCTTTACTTTGTTTTTGTCTTGCTTAGTTTTATTTATTACTTTATTTGCTATCTTGTTTGCTATATCAAAAACACAAAAAAATTAGTTACTTGCATTTACTTTACTTATTTCATCATGTTTCCTCCTAAGTTTGTTCTTAAAGATGTACCGGTAGGCCGAGGGTCTATCCTTGGGAAAGACAATATAGAAGATTTTTTCACTCATCTTAGTACGGTCGAAGATTTTGAAGATAGACACTTGGTAGAACTTGCTCCCACTTATGAAATTGCTGTTGCTTCTTTAGTACACGCGTTAGAAGCTAGATTTGTTAATCTTAATCCTGTGATTCAACATATGTTTCTTACACTCAGTGATATGGAAGAAGGAGAAAAGAAAGATTTTGTTTTAGAAACCCTTCTTAAAGAATTTGGGGGAATAGCGAGAGAAGCTAGAAAAGTCTTCACTAAATATAATATGCTAGGCTCTTATACCAACTTTGCCAGTACCCTTGAGAGGATGGAAGAGGATAGACAAAAGTACACTAATGAAGTTAATTATGAGGGGGATATTAAAACATCAATACCTTGCAAACTCTTGGGAATGTGTGAGGCACTAGAAAAGAATTTTGATTGGATTGTTCCTGAAGATTTGTTTGATGAGAGTAGCAAGCCCAAGACTAATGAAAAGGGAGCCTCTGAAACTCACATAGAAAAGATAAGATGCATAGTTGAGAAAAATCCACACCCCGCTGTAGAAGTACCACCCTTTGATAATACTTGATACACACTTTCTGCGCCTAGCTGAAAGGCGTTAAAGAAAAGCGCTTATGGGAGACAACCCATGTTTTTACCTACAGTACTTTGTTTTTATTTTGTGTCTTGGAAGTTGTTTACTACTGTAGCAACCTCTCCTTATCTTAGTTTAGTGTTTTGTTGTGCCAAGTAAAGTCGTTGATAGTAAAGTTTCATACTAGATTTGGATTACTGCACAGAAACAGATTTCTTTGCTGTCACGAATCTGGGCTGTTTTCTCTGTAGGTAACTCAGAAAATTATGCCAATTTACGTGAGTGATCCTCAGATATGTACGCAACTTTCATTCAATTTGAGCATTTTCATTTGAGCAAGTCTGGTGCCTCGATAAAATTCGTCAATACGAACTGTTCTGTTTTGACAGATTCTGCCTTTTATTTCGCATTGCCTCTTTTGCTATGTTGGATGAATTTCTTTGATCCATTAATGTCCAGTAGCTTTATGCAATGTCCAGAAATGTTAAGAATGATTGTGTCACCTCTGAACATGTTAATTTTTATTGTCGCTAACCCTCTAATGAGTTGTTCTAAGTTTGGTGTGGAGGAAGTTTTCAAGGATCAAGAGAGGAGTATGATGCAACATGATCAAGGAGAGTGAAAGCTCTAAGCTTGGGGATGCCCCGGTGGTTCACCCCTGCATATTTTAAGAAGACTCAAGCGTCTAAGCTTGGGGATGCCCAAGGCATCCCCTTCTTCATCGACAACATTATCAGGTTCCTCCCCTGAAACTATATTTTTATTCCATCACATCTTATGTGCTTTTCTTGGAGCGTCGGTTTGTTTTTGTTTTTGTTTTGTTTGAATAAAATGGATCCTAGCATTCACTTTATGGGAGAGAGACACGCTCCGCTGTAGCATATGGACAAGTATGTCCTTAGCTTCTACTCATAGTATTCATGGCGAAGTTTCTTCTTCGTTAAATTGTTATATGGTTGGAATTGGAAAATGATACATGTAGTAATTGCTATAAATGTCTTGGGTAATGTGATACTTGGCAATTGTTGTGCTCATGTTTAAGCTCTTGCATCATATGCTTTGCACCCACTAATGAAGAAATACATAGAGCATGCTAAAATTTGGTTTGCATATTTGGTCTCTCTAAGGTCTAGATAATTTCTAGTATTGAGTTTGAACAACAAGGAAGACGGTGTAGAGTCTTATAATGTTTACAATATGTCTTTTATGTGAGTTTTGCTGCACCGGTTCATCCTTGTGTTTGTTTCAAATAGCCTTGCTAGCCCAAACCTTGTATCGAGAGGGAATACTTCTCATGCATCCAAAATCCTTGAGCCAACCACTATGCCATTTGTGTCCACCATACCTACCTACTACATGGTATTTCTCCGCCATTCCAAAGTAAATTGCTTGAGTGCTACCTTTAAAATTCCATCATTCACCTTTGCAATATATAGCTCATGGGACAAATAGCTTAAAAACTATTGTGGTATTGAATATGTACTTATGCACTTTATCTCTTATTAAGTTGCTTGTTGTGCGATAACCATGTTTCTGGGGACGCCATCAACTATTCTTTGTTGAATATCATGTGAGTTGCTATGCATGTCCGTCTTGTCTGAAGTAAGAGAGATCTACCACCTTAATGGTTGGAGCATACATATTGTTAGAGAAGAACATTGGGCCGCTAACTAAAGCCATGATTCATGGTGGAAGTTTCAATTTTGGACATATATCCTCAATCTCATATGAGAAAATTATTAATTGTTGTTACATGCTTATGCATAAAAGAGGAGTCCATTATCTATTGTCTATGTTGTCCCGGTATGGATGTCTAAGTTGAGAATAATCAATAGCGAGAAATCCAATGCGAGCTTTCTCCTTAGACCTTTGTACAGGCGGCATAGAGGTACCCCTTTGTGACACTTGGTTAAAACATGTGCATTGTGATGATCCGGTAGTCCAAGCTAATTAGGACAAGGTGCGGGCACTATTAGTATACTATGCACGAGGCTTGCAACTTGTAAGATATAATTTACATGATACATATGCTTTATTACTACCGTTGACAAAATTGTTTCATGTTTTCAAAATCAAAGCTCTAGCACAAATATAGCAATCGATGCTTTTCCTCTATGGAGGACCATTCTTTTACTTTCATTGTTGAGTCAGTTCACCTATTTCTCTCCACCTCAAGAAGCAAACACTTGTGTGAACTGTGCATCGATTCCTACATACTTGCATATTGCACTTATTATATTACTCTATGTTGACAATATCCATGAGATATACATGTTATAAGTTGAAAGCAACCGCTGAAACTTAATCTTCCTTTGTGTTGCTTCAATACCTTTACTTTGATTTATTGCTTTATGAGTTAACTCTTATGCAAGACTTATTGATGCTTGTCTTGAAGTACTATTCATGAAAAGTCTTTGCTATATGATTCACGTGTTTACTCATGTCATATACATTGTTTTGATCGCTGCATTCACTACATATGCTTTACAAATAGTATGATCAAGGTTATGATGGCATGTCACTCCAGAAATTATCTGTGTTATCGTTTTACCTGCTCGGGACGAGCAGAACTAAGCTTGGGGATGCTGATACGTCTCCGACGTATCGATAATTTCTTATGTTCCATGCCACATTATTGATGTTATCTACATGTTTTATGCACACTTTATGTCATATTCGTGCATTTTCTGGAACTAACCTATTAACAAGATGCCGAAGTGCCGATTCTTTGTTTTCTGCTGTTTTGGTTTCAGAAATCCTAGTAACGAAATATTCTCGGAATTGGACGAAATCAACGCCCGGGGTCCTATTTTGCCACGAAGCTTCCAAGACCGAAGAGGAGACGAAGTGGGGCCACGAGGTGGCGACACCATAGGCGGCGCGGCCCAAGCCCGGCCGCGCCGACCTAGGGTGTGGGCCCTCGTGCCCCATCCTGACCTGCCCTTCCGCCTACTTAAAGCCTCCGTCGCGAAACCCCCGGTACGAGAGCCACGATACGGAAAACCTGCGAGACGCCGCCGCCGCCAATCCCATCTCGGGGGATTCAGGAGATCGCCTCCGGCACCCTGCCGGAGAGGGGATTCATCTCCCGGAGGACTCTACGCCGCCATGGTCGCCTCCGGAGTGATGTGTGAGTAGTCTACCCCTGGACTATGGGTCCATAGCAGTAGCTAGATGGTTGTCTTCTCCCCATTGTGCTTCATTGTCGGATCTTGTGAGCTGCCTAACATGATCAAGATCATCTATCTGTAATTATATATGTTGCGTTTGTTGGGATCCGATGAATAGAGAATACTTGTATGTTGATTATCAAAGTTATGTCTATGTGTTGTTTATGATCTTGCATGCTCTCCGTTACTAGTAGATGCTCTGGCCAAGTAGATGCTTGTAACTCCAAGAGGGAGTATTTATGCTCGATAGTGGGTTCATGTCTCCGTGAATCTGGGAGTGACAGAAACCTCTAAGATTATGGATGTCTTGTTGCCACTAGGGATAAAACATTGGTGCTATGTTCAAGGATGTAGTTACTGATTACATTACGCGCAATACTTAATGCAATTGTCTGTTGTTAGCAACTTAATACTGGAGGGGGTTCGGATGATAACCTGAAGGTGGACTTTTTAGGCATAGATGCATGCTGGATAGCGGTCTATGTACTTTGTCGTAATGCCCAATTAAATCTCACTATACTCATCATAATATGTATGTGCATGGTCATGCCCTCTTTATTTGTCAATTGCCCAACTGTAATTTGTTCACCCAACATGCTATTTATCTTATGGGAGAGACACCTCTAGTGAACTGTGGACCCCGGTCCAATTCTCTATACTGAAATACAATCTACTGCAATACTTGTTCTACTGTTTTCTGCAAACAATCATCTTCCACACAATACGGTTAATCCTTTGTTACAGCAAGCCGGTGAGATTGACAACCTCACTGTTTCGTTGGGGCAAAGTACTTTGGTTGTGTTGTGCAGGTTCCACGTTGGCGCCGGAATCTCTGGTGTTGCGCCGCACTACATCCCGCCGCTATCAACCTTCAACGTGCTTCTTGACTCCTACTGGTTCGATTAAACCTTGGTTTCTTACTGAGGGAAACTTGCCGCTGTGCGCATCACACCTTCCTCTTGGGGTTCCCAACGGACGTGTCAACCACACGCATCAGTGCACTAGTTCGGCGAAGACATAGTGAAATACAAGTGGTATGAATGAATATGAGCAGTAGTAACGGCGCCAGAAAAGTGCTTGCCGGCGTGCAGTTGATGGTAGTAATATTGCAGGAAGTAAACAAGCAGTAAAACAGTAAACAAGCAGTGATAGCAGTATTTAGGAACAAGGCCTAGGGATCATACTTTCACTAGTGGACACTCTCAACATTGATCACATAACAGAATAAATAAATAGATGCTAGACTCTACACCCTCTTGTTGGATGATGAACACCACTAACTGTGTAGGATTACACGAACCCTCAATGCCGGAGTTAACAAGCTCCACAATATTCAATGCTCATATTTAAATAACCTTAGAGTGCATGACAGATCAACATAACCAAACCAAGTACTAACATAGCATGCACACTGTCACCTTCACACTACGAAAGGAGGAATAGATCACATCAATACTATCATAGCAATAGTTAACTTCATAATCTACAAGAGATCACAATCATAGTCTACGCCAAGTACTACACGATGCACACACTGTCACCATTACACCGTGCAGGAGGAATAAACTACTTTAATAACATCACTAGAGTAGCACACAGATAAATTATGATACAAAACACATTGCAATCATAAAGAGATATAAATAAGCACTTCACTATGCCATTCATAACAGCGAATAAGTATTCTGTGAAATATAGCCTAAGAGACCCACACGGTGCACACACTGTCACCTTTACACACGTGGGACAAGGAGTCTCCGGAGATCACATAAGTAAAATCCACTTGACTAGCATAATGACATCTAGATTACAAGCATCATCATATGAATCTCAATCATGTAAGGCAGCTCATGAGATTATTGTATTGAAGTACATAGGAGAGAGATGAACCACATAGCTATCGGTACAGCCCCGAGCCTCGATGGAGAACTACTCCCTCCTCATGGGAGACAGCAGCGTTGATGAAGATGGCGGTGGTGTCGATGGAGAAGCCTGCCGGGGGCACTTCCCCGTCCCGGCGGCGTGCCAGAACAGAGACTCATGTCCCCCAGATCTTGGCTTCGCGATGGCGGCGGCTCTGGAAGGTTTTCTCTGGTTTCGTCGAACGTGGTAGGGTTTTCGCAACGAAGACTTTAAGTGGGCGAAAGGGCAAGGTCGGTGGAGTCCTGGTGGGGCCACACACTAGGCCGGGGCGGCCAGGGCTTGGGCCGCGCCGCCCTACTGTGTCCCCACCTCGTGGCCCCACTTCGTTTCCCCTTCGGACTTCTGGAAGCTTCGTGGAAAAATAGGACCCTGGGCGTTGATTTCGTCCAATTCCGAGAATATTTCCTTACTAGGATTTCTGAAACCAAAAACAGCAGAAACAAAGAATCGGCCCTTCGGCATCTCGTCAATAGGTTAGTTCCGTAAAACGCATAATAATGACATAAAGTATGCATAAAACATGTAGATATCATCAATAATGTGGCATGGAACATAAGAAATTATCGATACGTCGGAGACGTATCACCCCACTCCTCCACCTCTCCCGCAACACTTAGCGAAGCTCCGCCGGAGATCTCCATCGCCACCGCCATCACGCCGTCGTGCTGCCGGATTCAAGGAGGAGCTACTACTTCCGCTGCCCGCTGGAACGGGGAGAAGGACGTCGTCTTCATCAACACCGAACGTGTGACCGAGTACGGAGGTGCTGCCCGATTGTGGCACCGTCAAGATCTTCTACGCGCTTTTGAAAGCGGCAAGTGATCGTCTACCGCACCAACAAGAGCCTCATCTTGTAGGCTTTGGAAATCTTCAAGGGTGAGTCTCGTTCATCCCCTCGTTGCTCCCGTCTTCTAGATTGCATCTTGGCTTGGATTGCGTTCTCGCGGTAGGAAATTGTTTGTTTTCTATGCAACGAATCCCTACAGTGGTATCAGAGCCGTGTCTATGCATAGATGGTTGCACGAGTAGAACACAATTGTTTTGTGGGCGTTGATGCTTATGTTGTCTTTAGTTTGAGTACTTTGCATCTTTGTGACATAGTGGGATGAAGCGGCTCGGGCTAACTTTACATGACCGCGTTCATGAGATTTGCTCCACGCTCGACATGCAACTTGTATTGCATAAGTGGCTTTGCGGGTGTCTATCTCTCCTACTATAGGGAAGATTCAATTTACTCTTCTATTGACAACACTAGTATCACCGTTGTGGTTCATGTTCGTAGGTAGATTAGATCTCACTCGAAAACCCTAAACCACGTAAAATATGCAAACCAAATTAGAGACGTCTAACTTGTTTTTGCAGGGTTTGGTGATGTGATATGGCCATAATGTGATGATGAATATGTATGAGATGATCATTATTGTATTGTGGCAACCGGCAGGAGCCTTATGGTTGTTTTTAAATTTCATGTTGAGTAGTATTTAAAAGTAGTTGTAATAGTTGCTACATGAGGTGAACAATGAAGACGGCGCCATGGACCTTGACGCTATGCCGACGATGATGGAGATCATGCCCGTTGATGATGGAGATCATGTCCGTGCTTTGGAGATGAAGATCGAAGGCGCAAAGACTAAAGGGCCATATCATATCACATATGAATTGCATGTGATGTTAATCCTTTATGCATCTTATTTTGCTTAGAACGCGACGGTAGCATTATAAGATGATCCCTCACATTAATATCAAGATAATAAAGTGTTCTCCCCTTGTATGCACCGTTGCAACAGTTCGTCGTTTCGAAGCATCTCGTGATGATCGGATGTGATAGATTCTACGTTCATAAACAACGGGTGTAAGCCATGTTTGCACACGCAGAATACTTGGGTTTGCTTGACGAACCTAGCTTGTACAGACATGGCCTCGGGACAACGGAAACCGAAAGGTTGAACACGAGTCATATGGATGATATGATCAACATGTTGATGTTCACCATTGAAGCTACATCATCTCACGTGATGATCGGTTTTGGTGTAGTGGATGTGGATCGTGTACCACTTAACAACTATGAGGGATGTTGTATTAAGCGGGACTTCATTAGTAATTAGATTAAAACATGAACTAATTATCATAAACATAGTCTGAGTAGTATTTTGAATTAATTTTGTAGCATTGGCATCGGTTTTTCTACCATGCAATAGTCTTGTAATTGAGATAGAAATACTGTTAAAATCTGACAAGAAACTTTACGGACTGGTACCGTATTGTTCAAGAATCAAGAATTGTTTAAGTCCTATCGCAAACTTTTAGTAAACCTCACATTGTTGATTCAAAGAGCTATGATTTCAATTAGTACCTAAAGTTATCTTGTCTCCATGAAATTTGAAGTTCAAATCTATTTGAAAAAGTAAGGAGCTGAAAATTTAGTTTTCAGAAATAAGCAAGGTATGAGATATATGTGATATCTAAGACCTTATTACAAGATGATAGAATATAATCTAGTGAGACTACATAAACTCATAAGTTGTATGAGAATGTACGAAGGTTGAAGACGTCCGGCGTCCCAATCCTCCAACTAAGTTGGACACTAAAGATATTCGCATATCTATGAAATGATCGTCCTTAGTATGCACCGTTGCTAAGACTCGTTGTTTCGAAGCATCTCGTGATGATCGGGTGTTATAGATTCTACGAGTGCATGCAACGGGTGCAAGTCAGATTTGCACATGCGAATACTGAGGTTAAACTTTAAACGAGCCTAGTGACATAGGCATCCCAAATGGGCCTGCTGAAGATAGTACCCGGGGTTTGCTGAAGGCCCACTACCCGAAGAATAAGAAGATTCGGGAGCCCAAGATATATTAAGGAAAGTTAGAATTGTGATAGGAAGTGTTATTTGTAATCTGGCGGGATGAATTAGAAACCGTCCCGGACTCTGTAACTTGTACAACACGAATCCCTCGGCTCCGCCTCTTATATAAAGGGGGAGTCGAGGGACGAAGAGATCATCGAATCATTGTTTCAAACCCTAGTTTCCATAATCGTCGAGTACTTTTCGGCTGAAACCTTCGAGATCTACTTGCCCTCTACTTCCAACTAAACCCTAGCCTACAATCCATAGGCATTGACAAGTTGATACCTTGTCAATTGGCGCCGTCCGTGGGGACTAGAGGCGTAAGGATCTGATCTCGATGGCACGGTCAAGATCTTCGACATCATCAACCGCAAGCAACATAATGGATCGAGGTAAACAGATCGCTGCTGGTCTTGTCGATTTTGTTCCTCACCCACCCTCCCGTTTGGATGCATATGCGTATCTGGCGGAGCCTATGGAGATGACGTTCGGAAGGTTTTGCTTTCGCGTCGAGAAGGAAGGATCGTATCGTGTCGAAATTCCAATTTCGTCGGGATCGTCGGCGGTCGATTCTGATTTTTTAAGCTATACATCGTCAACCGAATTAGGAGAAGACGAAACTTCGTCGACACGCTACGTCAGCACCAGGGCAAGAGAGAAACTCGCCAAGATCTTCAGCGACATGTCGTTTGAGTCATCTGCGGACTTATATATAAGCGATGGCTCAAGCAATGTCGACAGTTATGACTTCATCGACAAATCTATCACAGTGGGCAAGGTCTTCATCAACCTCAATGATGATGTCACCAAACCCAACGTAGATCTGAATACAAAATACCATCAGATTTATGCTATTGAAGATCAAGAGGAAACATCTGAGGCTTTCGACGATCTGGGAAATCCATACGTCGATCCCTCTGATCTGCGACGAGGCCTGGGCAATAAATACGTCGGGCCACAGCCGCGAGACAGAGTTCAACTTTCGCAAGCAGCGTGGGACAGAGCCGCGAGAGCTATGAACGGTACAGAACCAATGGCTACCACGGCCACACCAGAGGAATTACAAGCATATCAATATAGGCTCGCACGAGCTGCCAGAGAATTGGAAAAACAGACAGCTGAGTTAAACAGGAGAAAGGAGGCAGCTTCTGCATCCAGCAAGAGAAGGGCAGATCTAAGTCGACAATCTAGAACTTCGGGTGATAGCCACAGGGAGGCTCGGAACAGAGGAAGATCAAGGTTACAACATATACCCGAAGCAGAAAGAGAGCACTTGGTTCAAAACCTCGACATGTCCTTTATGTCGATAGATACAAGAGGGAACATTATCCCTAAGACACCAGAAGCTGGGTATATGGCGACACAAGCTTTTATCCTCGCATCTAAACCACCTCCAGGCGATCCAAGGGAAACACTGTACAATATGGCGATAGCAGGAGTTGGAGCTATGGGGACATCGTTTGTATCAACGCCTCCCGAAGGAGCGGCAAGGCAAAATAGTCCACGACCTGCAGTAGCAACGACGGTAATCCCTGAAGGACCAAGCGGAGCAAGAGACACGGTAGCACAAGCAAGGGTCGATAGAGCACGGCAAAGCAGAAGGGAACATCGGCAATCCCCGGAGCTTAACGACGAAGATATGTGCGGCTTGCCATGTTTCACGAGGAGAGTCCGAAAAACTAGAGTCCCTTCAGGATTCAAGTTACCCGATAACTTCAAGAAATTCGACGGCCTTCAAGATCCAGAGGATTGGCTAGTTGACTATCTCGAGACAGTAAAGCTCACAGGAGGAACCAGAGCAACAGCTATGCAAAGCATCCAGGTGCATCTGAGTGGAGCAGCACGATCTTGGATAAAGAAACTTACCCCAGGATCCATCGACAGTTGGGAAAGCTTCGAGGATGTGTTCATCAAGAACTTCCGGTCCACATGCAAGAAACCTGCGTCGTTGGAGGAGTTGAGAGCATGTCGACAAAAGCCGGACGAGCCAATGAGAAAATACATCCAAAGGTGGAACATCATCAAAAACTCGGCAGAAAATATATCTGATGAGAGAGCGATAGATGCGTTTGTCGCAGGAATCCGGCGCGGAGATTTCGTCGAGGACTTGGGAAGGACCAACCCAAAGACAGTATCCGCGTTAATGGAAATAGCAAACAGATGGGCAGATGGAGAAGATGCTGTCCACAACAAAAGGCACAGGTCGCCAGAGGAAGACCGTGGCCGAAATTATCAACCGAGGCGACGATTTCCTTGGCAGTACCAGAACTATGACGCTCCAGGACAAATTTCGGCAGGTTTTCGGGCAAACACAGGAGGAAATAACAGAGATGATTATCAGAGAAGCAGCGAGCAGCGAGGCGATAACAGGGACGATTCTCGCAACAACAGGCAAAATAGCGGGCCTAGGTTCCCGAGGCCTTTCGTTTCCCCCGAAGAAATGATTAATGGGCCGTGTCAGATGCACTTTTTCCTCGACAGCAACGGAAAAAGACAGTCAGGGCACCTGCAGAAAGACTGTCGTAATTTCCAGGCAATGTTAAGGTATGCAGAGCATGCTAACGCTCGAGCAGCACAGAGAAATCCTCGAGAACCCAGGAGCGAGATTCATTTGCCACCACCTCCCGCGATTACAGACGACAATCGACATCAGCTCAGAATAGCGGCAGCACCCCCACCACCACCTTATGTTGATCCTAACTCCAATGGAGTGGTGTCGATGATTCAGAAGGGAAGGCCATCCAATAGAGCTCAGAAAATAATCTCACGACAAGTGTTTATGGCAGAAAAAATGCCTCCACCAACTGTCGAATATCTCAATTGGTCAGGGCAAGATATTGGCTTCACCATAGCAGATCACCCGCAGCAAGTCCCTCGACCAGGGCAGTCAGCACTTATTCTGCCAGCAGTCATTGCGGGATTTGATGTCTCTCGAGTGTTCATAGACGGCAGCAGCAGCTTAAACCTTATGTATGCAGATACATTGAGGAAGATGAACATATCCTTAGCAAACTTGAAGCCAACAGACACAAGGTTCCACGGCATCACACCGGAGAAACCAAGTTATCCATTGGGGAAGATCAATCTCGATGTTCAGTTCGGAACCCGAGAAAATTATAGAATCGAGAGGCTGGAATTTGAAGTCGTGGATTTTCCGTCGCAGTACCACGCTTTGTTGGGACGACCAGCATATGCTAGATTTATGGCGGTGCCACACTATACATACCTGTTGTGGAGATTGCCTGGACCAAAGGGACCAATCACAGTCAAAGGAAGCTTCGCCTTAGCTGATAAGTGCGACAAGGATTTCCATCGGCTATCAGAAACTTTCGGGATGCAAGCTGAGTATTTAGCGTCAAAAAGTATGACTGACTACGACGTGCTGCCAGACGTTGGAAGGCCAAATAAAGAATCAACTTTTAATACCGAGAAAAATTCTAAGGAGGTGCAGATTCACCCGACAGACCCGAAAAAGACGACGTCCATTGCAACAAATATGGATATCGCATAGGAAAGCGCGCTCATCAAGTTCCTCCATGAGCTCTGGAAAATCTTCGCATGGTGTCCAGCTGACATGCCAGGAGTACCCAGGGAACTTGCCGAGCACCACCTCAACTTGGATCCTCTCGCGAGACCAATCAAACAACCCTTGCGGCGTTTTTCGGAACCAAACCGCAAAGCTATGTTATCAGAAATAGATCGACTTAAAGATGCTGGTTTTATCAAAGAGGTATCTACAGAAGCCACATGGGTAGCTAACCCAGTGATGGTGCCGAAGAAACACACGACAGTCCTTCGCATGTGCGTCGACTTTACGTGTCTCAATAAACATTGTCCTAAGGATCACTTTCCCCTCCCAAGGATCGATCAAATCATCGACTCCACGGCAGGATGTGAACGTCTTTCCTTTTTGGATGCATACTCTGGTTATAACCAGATCAGATTAAAAGAAGATGATGAGGCCAAAACAGCGTTTATTACACCTTACGGCGTGTTTTGCTACAAAACAATGCCCTTTGGTCTAAAAAATGCGGGAGCAACATATCAGAGGATGATGCAGAAGTGTTTGGCGACACAGATTGGGAAAAACGTGCAAGTATACATCGACGATGTCGTCATAACATCAAAAAAGGGGGCAACGTTGATCGAGGATCTCAAACAAAACCTTTGACAACCTCGACAAATTCTGCCTAAAATTAAACCCGACGAAATGTTCTTTTGGCGTCCCAGCAGGAGAACTTCTGGGGTTTCTAGTTTCAGCAAGAGGGATTGAAGCAAATCCCGACAAAATACAAGCTATAATAACAATGAGGAAGCCAACAAAGTTGAAAGAGATACAGCAGCTAACTGGGCGAGTCGCAGCTTTGAGCAGATTCGTCGCCAGGCTGGGAGAAAAAGCGTTACCATTTTACGCTCTGATAAAACAAGGAGATAAATTCCAGTGGAACGAAGAGGCCGACAGAGCTTTCGAGGATTTGAAGCGCACAATTTCGACACCACCAATTTTGGTGGCACCGAAGGAAAAGGAACCTCTCCTGCTGTATATTGCAGCCACGCCCCAAGTAGTTAGCACAGTGCTAGTTGTCGAAAGAGAAGAAGAAGGAAAACTCCATGGAGTGCAAAGGCCAGTATATTTCATCAGTGAAGTTCTGTCGCCCTCCAAACAGCGGTACCCGCAGTACCAAAAACTAGCATATGGAGTAATTGCAACTGCAAGGAAGTTGCGCCACTATTTTTCGGCACACCCGATAATAGTAGTCAACGAAGCACCTCTTTCAAATATACTAAACAATCCAGAAGCTACAGGGCGTGTCTCCCTTTGGGGAATAGAACTTTCCCCTCGGGACATCACGTATGAAAAAAGAAAGGCAATCAAGTCGCAAGTTCTGCCAGATTTCATTGCAGAATGGATGGAGCTACAAAACACGGGACCCCCAGATTTATCGAGAACCTGGACCATGAATTTCGACGGGTCCAAGAGAGTAGAAGGAGCTGGCGCAGGAGTAGTACTTATATCACCTGAAGGCGACAAGTTGAAATACATCCTTCGGATGACGTTCCCTAACGCATCTAACAATGAAGCAGAATATGAAGCCCTCATACACGGGATGAAGATGGCAAAAGCTTGCGGTGCAACTCGACTAAAAATCTTTGGCGACTCACAATTGGTGGCTCAGCAAGTTATGAACCAATGTGACGCAGTCAATGATAGCATGGTAGCATACAAGGAGGTGTACAATGAGCTCGAGAAGCTATTTGATGGATGCGAGGTAAATCACATCAGTAGATTGAGCAACGATGAAGCCGACGTCCTCGCAAACATCGGGTCGCAGTGCCTCTCAATCCCGCCAGGAGTATTTTGGGAAGAAATAGCGGAGAGATCCACGAAGCCAAAAAAGGTGCAGAAAAAAGCAAAATAGGAGAAAACTTCGACGCTTCTCAAAGAAACCACGGAGGATGAAGAGGACCAAGAACTTGTGATGATGATACAAATTCCATGGATGCAAGCATATATATCATACATCCTCAGGAAAGAAATACCCGACGATCCAGTTGAAGCAAGGCGAGTTATTCGACGATCCAAAGCTTTCACAGTGATCAAAGGGGAATTATACAAGCGAAGTATTTCAGGCGTCCTCCAAAGGTGTGTCACACCCGAAGAAGGAAGAGTAATTCTGAAGGACGTGCACGAAGGGATATGTGGCCACCACGCAAGTAGTCGAGCTATTGCAGCCAAAGTCTTTCGGGCAGGATTCTATTGGCTGACAGCAATCGAGGATGCCAAGGAAATAGTAAGAACTTGCGACGCGTGTCAAAGATTTGCCGCAAAACCTCACTCTCCAGCAGCAGAACTAGCACCAATACCATTGTCATGGCCCTTCGCCCAATGGGGACTTGATATGGTGGGCAAGCTGCACAAAGCTTCGCCAGGAGGATATGAGTACTTGCTGGTTGCTGTCGACAAATTCACCAAGTGGATAGAAGCAAAGCCGATAAATTCACCAGATGCAGCATCAGCAATAAAATTCGTGAAGGGCATTGTTTTTCGATTTTGAGTACCTCATAGCATCGTCACAGACAATGGCAGCAACTTCACATCAAAGGAGTTCAAGGCGTACTGTGCAGAGGTAGGCATCAAATTGCACTTTGCGTCAGTTGCACATCCTCCAACCAATGGTCAAGTCGAGAAAGCCAATGGCATCATCTGCAATGGCATCAAGAAACGCCTGTTAGGACCACTGGAAAAAGCTCGACATACCTGGCCAGAAGAACTACCAAGTGTGTTATGGAGCATCCGAACAACACCAAATACAGCGACACAGGAGACCCCGTTTTTCCTTGTCCATGGAGCAGAGGCAGTACTGCCAATAGAAATAGAGCACGACTTCCCCAGAGTCACAGAGTATAATGAAGAAGCTTCCAGGAAAGCATTGGAAGATGACGTCGACGCACTCGACGAAGCTCGAGACGAAGTATTATCAAGGGTAACCAAATATCGGCAGGACCTGAAAAATTACCACAGTCGACGTTTGAGACCAAGATCTTTTCAAGTCGGAGACCTAGTTTTGCGACTCAATCAAGAGCGCACTGAAAAACTCGAGTCGCCATGGCTTGGCCCCTACGTCATAACGGAAGTAATTGAAGGAGGAGCGCACAGGATAAAGGACAAGAAGACAGGGGTTCCCGAGAAAAACCCCTGGAACGTAGCACAGCTCAGGCGGTTCTACGCCTAGAGTCGAAATATAGTCCTTTTCTGTAAAAATACAATGTACTAAAACGCCCACGAGTTTTCAGACGCACTCTTTTCCTTTTCGGGGCACCGAGTGGGGCCGGAAAGGTTTTTAATGAGGCGGGCTCGCGGTGCTGCAATATAATAAAGATAGTGGAGATATATTTCTTATTCTTCGACACGCTCGGGGGCTCAACGCCTTCAAGTTTCAAAATACGTACAATATAGACATATTAGACTTACCAAAATATTTCGCCTTGGTACACTAAATACCTCGCCAAATATCGGAAGTTAATAAAATCATAAACATAGTGTATGCGCCAAAGAAACTTACTGCTTTGGTCTAAGAACCTCGCAACAAAAATATAGAACTGTGATACCACGACACTCGGGGGCTTCCAACCCATCAATGAAAAAATAGAGATATCTTATTATGACAGGAGGGAAAACATCCGAGATAGAAAAACAGTATAGACTCCAGCCAAAAGCTCGGGGGCTCAGTGATCAAAAACACAGTTTAACAATATAGATTGTGTTTACAAATACACAAAAATGTATCAATGATAGAAATACAGCAAAGAAGAGGAAAAAGTTTTCAAGGGAAACCTAGCACATGATCTATAGTTATCCGTTCAGTAGAAGGACGAATACTATGTTCAGCATAGCTTCCCTTCACGAAGAACTCAGAATCCATCCGAAGAAGTTCATCCATCATATCTTCAGCAACAGGAGTCACCAAATCGTCAATCTTGCCCATATTTCTCTTTTTCTTTGCCATCTTCGCCAAACAAGTAGGAACAATTTGATCTATGGGCAATTTTGGATGACAAATTTTTATCATCATCATGGCAAATCTTGCGCCAGCAGAAAGTTGAGCTCGCACAAAGCCATGGATTCGAGGAGCATCTCGAAATTTCTCCATTAAAGCTGGAAGGGTTTCTGGCATTTTGTTCCGAGGGAACATGGTCCCATAAACTAAGAATAAAGTCTTCGTACAGAAGTCAAGGAAATCGCGGACCTGAGCCGCGCGATCTTGAAATCTGACGATTTGGCGGGTGCGCTCAGGAGTAACCCAAAAATTAGACCCATGTTGCGCAGCCAGTCTCAGCAAAACAGTGGTTCGAGCTTCAACACGTTGGTCTTCGGCAACAGCATCCAGAAACGAGCCTGACACATCAAACAAAAAATCAAGTAACGAATGGTGAAGAATAATACCTAATATGGTTACGAGCGGGAAACATACCTGTCATGTCCAAACTGGCATCAGTCATCAGCTGAAGCATATAATTCTCGCGAGAAGAAGCTTCAGCAGCTTCAGCAACAGCAGCATCCTTCGCAGCGATGGCTTCCTTTGCCTGTTGAAGAGCAATTTCCTCTCTCTCGGACGCTTGTCGAGATTTTTCCATCATCGCAAGAGTTTGTTTCTTCATGGATTGAAGTTGCTGTCGAAGTTCTTGCAAATCTTCTGACGAATGTTTGTTTGAAGAACCTTCGAGAGGGTTATCAGCGATTGGCATTTTCTTCGAGAAGGAAGAAGCGGGAGAAGCATCGGCAGAGCAAGGATTGGTCGAATAGTTGTCAAATATTAACTGGAAAAGAAAGCGCCAGGATCAATGATAGTGCCAGAGGAAATTTCATTAATTTCTAGAAACATTTACATAGGCATTACAAAAGAAGTTTCTCCTAAAGGACTACCAGGATAATTGTCGCCACAGCTAAAATTGGCGACAAGGGCAAAAGAAGCAGAGAACGAAAAAACAAAGAGGCATGCAACTAGACCTCCGGCCTTGATGAGCTAGGAGTTGAAGCTGGTCTGATCCCAAGATAGGCCAGGATTTTCTTCGTGTTGGGCTTGGCTGCCTTAATCAACGACCTCCATCTTGACTGCTCTATCTGATCGGTGTCGCCAACCTTCATCCAATCAACAGATTGTTGGCTGTCAGCGACCAAGGCAACAGTACTCTCGACAGCAATCTTCATGTTTTCCTGGCGCATCTTCAGTCCAAGGTCCTCTGATGAATTGAAGCTCTTGGCAAGGGTAAGGAAAGTCGGGGGCTCCTCTTTCTTCGGGAAGAAGTAGGGGAACAGCGCCGACAGTCCCGCACTAGCATTCGCCACGCCTTCACGAATTTCGGCTCCATGAAGCTCCAGATAAGAAAGTGCGTCAAGGAGAGGATCATTGTCGGGATTTTCCAGGTCAAACTCTTGGTTTGTTTGGTCTGCCACATGAAACAAAACGTTGGTCAAAAACAAGAAACAGCGGGTAGCACAAAAATAGAAGGAATCAATAATATTACTTTGAGTGCGTCGACTTTGTGATTTCAGGCGCTTGAGGATCCCCTGCTCACGATCAGCCTGTGCAGTTTTGTGCTCGTTTAAAGCAGTTTCAGCATCCTCAAGTCTTTTCTGCAGATCCTCGACACGAGCAGTCTTTGCTTTGGCTTCATCAGCCTCTGCTTTGGCTTCGCTAGCAACAAGTTCGGCTTTCTTGCGGGCCGCTTCACTTTGCTCCAGTTTTTGAGCAAGTGCGTCGGCACGTTTGTTGGCCTCTGCAAGTTTCTCTGTCGAAAAAAAAAAAGAGGAAAGGTCAAAAATGGCGACAAACGACAAGAGCAAGAAGTAAAAAATTATTACCTTCAGTTCTGCTGGCATATTCACGGTACCCAATGAATTGGGATCCGATGCGGATAAGCTCTTTGATCATGGGCTGTCAAAAAAGAACAAAGAAAGAGAAATATTGGTATGAAAAAAGAGTGAAGGCGTGAAAAAGCAAAATAGAGGAAATATAGATATTGGCAAGAAAATTCAAAAACTTACATCATCCAAGAGCAAAGTGGAAGAGCTACCCAATTGAGGGGCAGGCTCAATGATCATCTCAATCCTCGTCCTTTTTGGTGAAGGAGCAAGGGGGCTTGATGGCGGAGTAGTGGTGACGACGTTTTGTTGAGGAGGCGAAGATTCTTCTCCTTCAACTAGCGCGTCCGAAGCAAGTAAAGTATGTGACGTGCTCGTACGAGGAGCCACGTCAACAGTTCGTACTTCTTCCTCGTCATCGCTGTAATTAAAAGAAGACATCATAAAAAGCAAGACAAGACAAACATTTCAGGTACAGAAATAAGGAGAAATAAAAATAACTTACGAGCTGACGAGGGATTCAAGATAAGGATCGTAAGCTGCCTTCTGACGCGAAGGATCAACTTCTTCGGCTCTGGAAGTGCCGGAATTTTCGACATCTTTCCTCTTCCTTTTGCCTATTGGGGAGACAGCGGGAGGAGGAGATTGTGCCGACGCAGTGCCTTCGGAAGAACCCGCCGATTTTCGAGAATCCACGGGTTCATTCACAAAAGATGGGGCTTCTTGATTGTCATCAGTGACAATCGCCCTTTCTTCGACTTCTCCACCTTCAGGGAGAGGCGGAAGCGAGACAAGATCTGGATGATCCTGTGCACAAAAAAATAGGGAGAGACGTTAGATAAGGAGTTACAAAACAGTTAGCAAAGCAACAAACAAGACAATAAGCAAAGATTACCTGGGGGAGTGGATTGGCGGCACTGAAAGGTTTTACACGACAAGAAGCAGGGACAGGATCTTTTTTGTTGAGAGATGAGATTTTTCGGACAAGCTTTTCCAAGTCTTTGACTTCCAAATCCACCGACAGACGATCTACATCCTCGCTGCCAGCATATCTCCATAGAGGATATTTGCGAGCCTAAGGCGGCTGCACTCTAGTTCTAAGAAAATATGCGATAATTTGGATACCCGATAACTCCTTGCCGCGAGTATTTTGCAACTCGTGGATACGAGTCATCAAGGCTTCTGTCGACACCCGTTCTTCTTCGGTGGCCTCCGCGTCCCAGGAGCGGCGGCGGAAAATTTTCTCGGCACCATCAAAAGGCGGGATGTTGTCCTCTGCACATCCATGGTTTTCCTCCTGAATGTACAACCACTTCTTGCGCCATCCTTGAACTGAGTCAGGAAGCTTAACGTCGAAGTAGTTGACAGTGGGTCGAACAGAAATCACAACGCCGCCTATATTATAGGCGACATTGGGCGAGCCATTACGGCGGCAGAAGAAAATGCGCTTCCAAAGTGCCCAGTTAGGCTGGACGCCAAGGAAGGCCTCGCACAAAGTGATAAAAATGGAAATGTGGAGGATTGAATTTGGCGTGAGATGGTGGAGTTGCAGACCGTAGATAAAGAGAAGTCCACGGAGAAAAGGATGAATGGGGGCGGAAAGTCCGCGGATGAGGTGGTCGACAAAACTTACCCGGTACCCCATTGGAGGGGTTGGGTAGCTTTCCTCGCTGGGGAAGCGCAATGCCTGGGGTTTCTTGCTGATCCCCAGCTTCTTCAGCATATTGATGTCCTGAGCGGAAATCTTTGATCTTTCCCACTCCGCCATTCCAAGATCCACGGCGGCCATGGAGGATTCCGGCGTACTGTGCCTTGTTAATCGACGCGGTGGCATCAACAATGGCGCAGGGTTTGCAGCTTGGAAGTGAGGAGCTTAGGAGATTGTGGATTGCAGGAGGAAATTTGCAGATGAGAAAAGGGGGGACGGCGCGAGCGGAAGTGCTCAAGGAGGAAGACGATGATCTTATATAAGGGTGCGGCGAAACGACGAACCGTTGGATAAGGAATATGTGTGACAGATGATAACCACGTGGCAACAAGGGTAAAAAAGTAACTTAACACTGGGGAAGTTACGGTGCGTGTGCCCGAAAAAGCGGAGGACGTGTGTCCCCCACCTGCACGACGTGTCAAGATGGTGAATTAATTGGGCCCGCATGGCGGCGAGAAAAGGCTTGTCGCAAATTTTTGATAGACAATCGTGGCTATCGTCAGCAACAACGTCATCTTGACAGAGGGAAAAATTCGACTCAACAGCTTTGTAAAAGGCGACACGGAAAAATAATGATGGAGCTTTTGATCAAATACAAGTTTCCGATCAAATGCTCGGGGGCTACTTTGGAAAAAAGAAAAAGATCTAGAAGGAAAAAATAGAAGTGGCATGAGCCTATGACCAAATATGAATATTTGGTCATAGCCTCGGGGGCTACTCCCATCGGGAGCGCTGTTCGCGCACCCGAGAAATTGTAAAACTCCGGGAGAGAAAGGGAAATATGTCGGCATAAGGCGTGGAGCCTGCACCCAAGTACAAGTCCTTGGCTGTAGCCTCGGGGGCTACTCCCATCGGGAACGCTGTTCGCGTGCCCGATGAAATTATAAAAGAAAGAAAGACAGAGAAAAAAGAAAGATAAAAGAGCAAAAGAGTATATTTCGAGTTATAACTAACTCTACATATACTCCCATCGGGAGAATAATATAAGTCATCTTTGACTCGATAAAATGTGCCATTCCAACAGCCGGAAAAGCACTCGACAATATATTCTCAGAACGCCAAAGTTGCGATCAATTTATGAATGCCGCAAATTTGTGAAGGTAAGACCCCAGATCCGTTCTGCTGGGCGTGGCATCGCCGAAGAATGCGCTCTGCTACTTTTATCCATATCAACAGATACGAAGAAAAATCCTAACGGACGCGTTAGGTACCCGATAAATTTTACTGGGACTCGACAGAATGGTAAGACCTTAAGCGGCACCTGTCGAAGTTTACACCAGTATCCCGAGGTCATGTCCAGGGACGTGATCTTGAAGTAGGTTTTTGCGGATTGCCACTAGAGCAGTTAACTAGTACCTGATCCGTCAGATGAACTAGCCCCAACTACCATTATCCCTGTACAATATAGAATTTTATGTAAAGAAATATAGAAAAGTTGAAGTTGTCGAATAAAAGTAATAGTGGAGATTTTCCCCGACTCTACGATTCAAGAAAAATCTCGGGGCTACTGACATAGGCATCCCAAATGGGCCTGCTGAAGATAGTACCCGGGGTTTGCTGAAGGCCCACTACCCGAAGAATAAGAAGATTCGGGAGCCCAAGATATATTAAGGAAAGTTAGAATTGTGATAGGAAGTGTTATTTGTAATCTGGCGGGATGAATTAGAAACCGTCCCGGACTCTGTAACTTGTACAACACGAATCCCTCGGCTCCGCCTCTTATATAAAGGGGGAGTCGAGGGACGAAGAGATCATCGAATCATTGTTTCAAACCCTAGTTTCCATAATCGTCGAGTACTTTTCGGCTGAAACCTTCGAGATCTACTTGCCCTCTACTTCCAACTAAACCCTAGCCTACAATCCATAGGCATTGACAAGTTGATACCTTGTCACCTAGCATGTACAAACATGGTCTCGGTAAGTCATCATGAAACAATGGATAAAATTATGAGTGAAATTGTTCATCATATTACAAGGTTACTAATAGTGAAATCCGGAACACTTGTCATATGATGATCAACTTCAAAGTAAGAACCTCAAGGTTATTGGTATTTGACCAACAAACCTAGAAGTTATTGAAGGTGAAGTGTTTTCTGAATAATGAGGAAAGCTAAAAGAGAAACTACAAAAGATATTTTGGCAGAAAGAAAAGAAAAGACTAGAAAGTCTAGCTCAGGTGTATATACATGATATACATGTTATGGTTGTATTCCTAGTTTGGTCACACAATGAAATTCTTGGGTATTAGTACCATATTGGTTGGTATGAAGTGTCATACAAAACAACGCAATACAAGAAAACAATGGCCCAAATGACTAACAAGGAATATGATAGGAATGCACGTCTGGAACAAAAATAAAGTGTTATTATGTTCGTCGTTGGCATTCTATCTAGCCCTTAGAATTTATAATAAAGAACTTAATAATTGTTATTTTGCTCTGGTCAAATAAAAACAATGAGTTGTTCAAATTATGACATTACTCCATGTACGATGGATAAGTTATTATAAATCTTAATGGTGAAACACACATACATAACACTGACGCTAAAATGCCATAAGGCAAATGATTTGAATTCCACTTATTTGTGGAACCGCCATTTAGGTCATGTTAGAAAGGAACGCATGAAGGAACTCCATGCAAATAGATTTTTTGGAGTCATTCGATTTTTGAATCGTTTGGCGCTTGCAAATCTTTTCTAAAGAGAATGACTGAAATACCGTTCATAGGCCAAGAGTTGAACGGGCAACTAACTTAGTGGAAACATACATGATGATATATGTGGTTCACCGGGCATAGTTGTGTGCGGGAGATTCTTCTACTTCATGAAAACTTCCAACAATGAATTGAGTATATATATGTGGATATATTCGATAAGGAATAAGTTTGAAACATTTGAATAGATTCAAATAAATTTCAGCATGAAGTAGAAATCATCGTAATAGAAAAGTCAAATATCTATGATTGGATCATAGTGGAAATATTTGAATTACGAGTTTTAGCGAACATCTAAGAGAGTTATGAAGTTGTTCTACAACTCACGTTTCTTGGAGTATCATAGTGATGATGAAGTATCCGAGAGACGTATCCAAACCTTGTTGGATTAATGATGAGATAAAATAAAGCCATTATATTTTTGTGGATTATGCTTTAGAGACTACCGCTTTTACACTGAATAGAGCATCATCATGATCCGTTGAAATGACACCATACGAGTTATGGCATGGGTATGAACCCTAATAGTTCTTTCTTAAATTTTGGTATGCATAGCATAAGGTAAATAAGTTTACAACCAAAATCGGATGAATGTCTTTGTTAGTTATCCCAAAGAATTAATTAGGAATTCTTTCCACTATGAAGTAAAAGATAAAAGTGTTTGTTAATGTTACTTGCTTATTTCCAAGAAATTGTTTTCTAGCGAAGCATTTGAGTGGGAGGACAATAGAACTTGATAAGGTTTATGAACCTGAGCATAATGATCAGAGTAGCGCAACATCGGAATTGGTTCCGGAAGCGACCACGACGATCATAGCTCTCATGACTACAAAGTGTTTTAGTCATGGAGATCGAAGTACATATTGAACCTTGTAGGTATGGTTTACTTTGTGATCAAATAAATGATTTGTGAACAAAGGATTGATTTTGAACAATGATAAATCAACTACAAACAAAGAAGTTATGATGGGCCCTGACTCCGTTAAAATGGCTATACGCCATAAAATCCAAAATAGATAAATACTTTTTGAAAGTAAATGGATCTATAAAATTGATGGACTTGGATGAAATATCATTGAAGAAGCTCGACTTATCGAAAAATAGTTTACGACAAAGTTCAAAGAGTTGACTACGATAAGATTAGATCTTCTGAAGCAATGCTTAAAGTCTATATGGATTATTCTAGTAATCGCTACATATTTCTTTTATGAGATATGCTAGTAGGATGGCAAAATACATTACTTAACAGAAGTGTGTATCAAAGGTGTATACAAGATACAAACCAAGAGTTTTGCTATCCGTGGAATACTAGATAAGTATACGAACTTCAATTGGATGAAGTGAGTATCGCAGAGTTGGAATCTTCACCGGATGAAATAGTCAAAGAATTTTTGATTTCATCAGAAACGATGAAGATGCTTGCATTTGCAAGAAATTAAGTGGGAGCGCTGAGACATATTTATAATACTTTATGTAGATACATATAGTTGGTTATAAATGATGTAATTATATACTTGATTATAAAAGGTTTCATTGAGAATTAACTTCAATGAAAGGATATGGACTGAAACATATTTAGTGTCAAGATCTATGAAGATAGATTGAGACACATAATAAGTTTAAGTCAAAGTATATAGAATGGATATTGAAGTAGTTCAATATAGAAATATTAAGAAAATGTTCTTGTCATGTGAAGGTTTAACAAGACTTGAGTGTATCTGACACTCAATGAGTAAAAACACATGAGTGATTATAGATCACGAATAATATGTACACAATCAGATGTCCTGTGTTCTAAAAAGTTAGGAGCATATACCAGAATGATACATGTGATGATCAATGGACAAATAGTAAGAATATCCCTGTGTGCTTTAGAAGAACCAAGGATATATATATATATAGTTTTATATGGGGTAATGACAAACAAATCGATGTAAGGTGTTGCACCGATATTTGTTTGGTCACATATAAAATTAATTTCAAATCTCCATTAGGCTAAGTGTTGATTAAAAGGTAGCACAATGCTAGATTTAGAAGAGTTCTAAAATATTGTGACAGATTCTACAAAAGAAGGCAGAGTATGTCATTGTTTTGACAATGATTGAGGATGTTAAGTCAAGAAGTTCTTTGTGAACTTGGTGTAGTTCCGATAGTGTCAGAACTTTGAAGCTATATTGTGTATGACAATATTAGTGACATATTTCTGACCGCGGAATTAAGGTTCCACCAGAAGACCAAACATATTTAATGCCGACTCATTTGGAAAATGAGTGATGCGTGAAGACGCTAATGAATTGCAAAATACATACGTTTCTGAGTGTGTCAGAATCGTTGACTAAAGCTCTCCCTAGGGCAAAGTATGACCAACACCAGAATGCCATGGGTGTTAGGTACATTACAATGTAATATAGATTATTGACTCTAGTGCAAGTGGGAGACTGAAGGAGATATGCCCTAGAGGCAATAATAAAGTGGTTATTATTTATATCTTTATGTTTATGATAAATGTTTATATATCATGCTATAATTGTATTAACCGAAACATTAGTACATGTGTGATATGTAGACAAACAAGAAGTCCCTAGTATGCCTCTTAAACTAGCTTGTTGATTAATGGATGATTAGTTTCATAATCATGAACATTGGATGTTATTAATAACAAGGTTATATCATTATATGAATGATGTAATGGACACACCCAATTAAGCGTAGCATAAGATCTCGTCATTAAGTTATTTGCTATAAGCTTTCGATACATAGTTACCTAGTCCTTATGACCATGAGATCATGTAAATCACTTATACCGGAAAGGTACTTTGATTACATCAAACGCCACTGCGTAAATGGGTGGTTATAAAGGTGGGATTAAGTATCCGGAAAGTGTGAGTTGAGGCATATGGATCAACAGTGGGATTTGTCCATCCCGATGACGGATAGATATACTCTGGGCCCTCTCAGTGGAATGTCGTCTAAATAGCTTGCAAGCATATGAATAGTTCATAAGAGACCACATACCACGGTACGAGTAAAGAGTACTTGTCAGGAGACGAGGTTGAACAAGGTATAGAGTGATACCGAAGATCAAACCTCGGACAAGTAAAATATCGCGTGACAAAGGGAATTGGTATAGTATGTGAATGGTTCATTCGATCACTAAAGTCATCGTTGAATATGTGGGAGCCATTATGGATCTCCAGATCCCGCTATTGGTTATTGGTCGGAGTGAGTACTCAACCATGTCCGCATAGTTCACGAACCGTAGGGTGACACACTTAAAGTTGGATGTTGAAATGGTAGAACTTGAATATGGAATGGAGTTCGAATATTTGTTCGGAGTCCCGGATGAGATCCCGGACATCACGAGGAGTTCCGGAATGGTCCGGAGAATAAGATTCATATATAGGAAGTCATATTCCAAGTTTGAAAATGATCCGGTGCATTTATGGAAGGTTCTAGAAGGTTCTAGAAAAGTCCGGAAGAAATCACTTTGGAAGGCGGAGTCCCGAAGGGACTCCACCTCCCATGGCCGGCCAACCCTAGAGGGGTGGAGTCCCAGGTGGACTCCACCAAAGGTGGCCGGCCACCCCCCTCATGGAAGGGTGGGAGTCCCACTTGAGGTGGGAATCCCACCTTGGGTAGGTTTCCCTACACATGGAAGGTTTTGGGTTGGGGTCTCATTCGAAGACTTGGACTAGAACTCTTGGGGCTTCCACCTATATAATGAGGAGGACAAGGAGGGGGGCAGCCACTCTTTGGCTCAGCCTTGGACGCACCCCTTAGAGGGCCGGCGCCCAACCCCCCTCTCTCCCCAAACCCTAGCTTCTTCTCCTCCTCCACTTCTCCCGCATATGCTTAGCGAAGCTCCGCCGGAGATCTCCACCGCCACCGCCACCACGCCGTCGTGCTGCCGGATTCAAGGAGGAGCTACTACTTCCGCTGCCCGCTGGAACGGGGAGAAGGACGTCGTCTTCATCAACAACCGAACGTGTGACCGAGTACGGAGGTGCTGCCCGTTCGTGGCGCCGGAACCGATCGTGATCAAGATCTTCTACGCGCTTTTGCAAGCGGCAAGTGAACGTCTACCGCAGCAACAAGAGCCTCCTCTTGTAGGCTTTGGAATCTCTTCAAGGGTGAGACTCGATAAACCCCTCGTTGCTACTGTCTTCTAGATTGCATCTTGGCTTGGATTGCGTGTTCGCGGTAGGAAATTTTTTGTTTTCTATGCAACGTTATCCTACAGAAAAGCCATCAGAAATGGAGGAAACCTCAATGCCAAGAAAATAGCGAAGAGGACCAAGATCAGTCATAAGAAACTGATCGCGAAGACGAGCGTTAACAAAGGCAATATACTCAGGATCATCACCAGTAATGATCATATCATCAACATAGAGAAGAAGAAGAGTACGTCCACGAGGAGAAGTGTGAACGAAAAGTGCTAGATCATGAAGACTAGGAGAGAAACCAGCAGCAGTCACCACAGAGGCGAAGCACTCGAACCAGGCACGAGGGGCTTGTTTGAGACAATAGAGAGAACGTCGAAGATGACAAACCATTCCATCGGGAACAGAATACCCAGGAGGAGGCTGCATGTAAACCTCCTCACTCAACTCGCCATTAAGAAAAGCATTCTGAACATCAAGCTGGGAGACAGACCATCGACGAACAGAAGCAACAGCAAGAAGGGTACGCACAGTAGTCATATGAGCCACAAGGGCAAAAGTCTCATCATAGTCACGGCCGTGCTCCTGCTGAAAGCCACGAGCCACAAGACGCGCTTTATAGCGCTCAAGAGATCCATCAGAGCGAGTCTTAATTTTATAGACCCACTTACACGTGATAGGACGAACACCAGAAGGGGGAGAAACAAGATCCCAAGTGCTAGTGCGCTCAAGCGCAGCGATCTCCTCAGCCATGGCAAGCTGCCATTCAGGATGACGCTCGGCATCCCGATAAGAAGTCAGCTCGGAAACAACAGAGAGACCATACTAACTAGGAGAGTAACGAACTGGAGCACGACGCTGACGAACAACCGTGAAGGAGGAAGCTCTTCGGCAGAAGACAACTCATCAGAAGAAGAGGAAGAAGGGACAACATCGGAAGGATCCGAAGCCGGAGAACAAGGAGTAGTAGGTAGACTAGACGAACGAGAGGATGGCACCGAAGGGGGCGAATCAGAAGTAGGAGGGAGAGGAGGAGGGACAGCAGGGGGTGCATCCGAAAAAAGAAGAAAAGAGATATCATCCACCGGGTAAGTACCCGAGGTGGGGCGAGGATAGAAGGGACGCGTCTCATCAAACGTGACGTCACGAGAGATGCACATCCGATGACCAACATGGTCCCAACAGCGATGGCCCTTATGCTCATCACTGTATCCGAGAAAAACACACTCAACAGACTGAGCGGTCAGTTTGGTGCGTTCGCGAGGAGGGAGAAGAACATAGCAAACACAACCAAATAAACGAAGAGTCGAGTAATCTGGAGAGCTACCAGAAAGACGCTCGAGAGGAATGCCACCTTGAAGGGCAGCAGACGGCGGAATGTTAATGAGGTAAGTCGACGTAGCGACAGCCTCAGCCCAGAAATGCGGCAGAAGAGAGGAAGCAATCATCATAGCACGGGTAGTCTCAAGAATATGATGATGCTTACGCTTGGCGACACCATTTTGAGCATGGGCGCCGGGACACGAGAACTGGGCAAGGGTGCCCTGCTCAGCAAGAACACCACGCAGGTGCTGGGAGATATACTCTCCTGCAGAATCAGCATGAAACACACGAATATGCGTGGAATACTGAGTACGAACCATGGCTGCAAAACGCTGATAAATAGAGATCACCCCACTACGAGAGTGCATAAGAAACAACCAGGTGTATCGCGAAAAATCATCAATAAACAAAATATAGTATCGATGACCCCCTTTCGAAGGAAAGGGAGCCGGACCCCAAACATCAATGAACTAAATCAAAAGGTCGCTGAGATACAGACGCACTAGTAGGATAGGGAAGCTGAATCTGTTTGCCTAACCTACAACCCTGACACGAATGCAAGACACATCTCCTGAGACAGACCCCAGAAGACCACGACGAACTAATGACGATAAACGGGAGCCACAGAGGTGACTCAGCCGTGATGCCACTGTTGAAAAGATCCAGTGACAGAAGCAGCAACCGCAGGAGAACTGGCAGATGAAGTGTCAGCAGAAGAAAACGCGAAGCCAATCTAACTCCCAGAGCCCCGGGGACTCAAGGCTGCGAGGGCCAGCTCCAACCAGGGCCTGTGTACGGCGGTCCTGAACAGCATAAGAATCACAACTAGAATCAGTAAGCTGACTAGCAGAAAACAGGTTCATTTTAAGACTAGGAACATGAGAAACATCAGAAACAAAGAAAGAGGTAGTAGAAAGGGTGCCTCGACTGGAAACAGGAAGAGAGGTACGTACCATCAGCTGTGATAACACGAACATGAGAAACAATAGTGCGAAGAGCAGAAAGAATAGAAGACGCAGAGGTCATATGAAAAGAAGCTCCAGAATCCAGATACCACGAGGATGACGTACCTGACTGTGTGGAAGGTGGTGGTCGAGCGGTGCCAGAAGAACCAGGCACAGAACCAGCAGTACCCGTCGAGGAAGAACCTGTACCAGCGAGCAGACCACGAAGACCATGGATAATGTCCTGATTAGATAGCGCAACAGCAGAAGATCCTGAAGAACCAGCCTGACGACGAGTATGTTGCGGCGGACGTAAGCTGGGATCCCTCTGCCAGCAAGTAGAGACAGTGTGGCCAGTCCTGCCACAGTAGGTGCAAGGAAGTGATGTCGAACCACGAGGCTGCTGGGGCTGACGCTGGCCCTGGAATGGATGAGTAGGGAGTATCGGCTGTGCCGGAGACAGCAACGAAGCCGGCGACATAGGAGGTCCACGAGCAGACGGCATAGGAGGGCCACGAGCAGCAAGAACAGAGGGAACCTCAAGAAGACCAGCACCACGAAGACGAGTCTCCTCAGCACGAAGCTCAGCAAGTACCTCAGAGAGCGAAACACGACCACGGGCAAGCAGCTGGGCACGGGGCAGCTCAAACTCCTTACGGAGCCGCGACAAGAACTCAAAAACGCGCTGAAACTCCAGATCCGCGCGCACAGTCAGACAGCAGGGACAGGTGGCACACACAGCTGTACGGAGAGAATCAAGATGACGCCAAATAGCAGCAGTCTGTGTGTAGAACTCATCAATAGTAGAATCACCCTGCTGAAGGGCATGCTCCTGGCGGACCACAGACAAGTAGAGAGCATCCCCAGACGGCTGATAGCGCTGACGAAGAAAAGCCCCTGAGCAGCACCGGTGGGAAGACCCATAAACTCAGCAGCATAATGAGGCAGAACACTGGAGGTGAGAACAACAGCAGCACGAGCATCCTCATCTATCCACTGAGTGTACTCGGTCAGATCCAGCCAGTAAGTCGCAACGGAAGTAGAGTGGTCTTGGACCTTCCGGTCATAATCAGCCAGAGTAGTGTGATCAGCACTCTTGGCTGCATCCTTATCCGCCTGAGTAGCATCAGGGGCAAGGGCAACAGGTGGCGGTGCAACAGGCACCGTAGGAGCAACAGGGCGCGGCGGACAGGAGACCTCACCAGAAAGCACACCAAAAAGATGAAGACCGCGCATGTGGACGCGCATGAAGGCAGCGAAATCAGGGTAATTCGCGCCATCAAAGATCACCGGGCAGCGAGGGATCGCAACATAGCCCGAGGAAGACATAGCTCTTTTTTTCAGATCCAAAGAAACAGATCGAAATCAACCCGACGGAAACAGAGCGGGGACGAGCGGACGAGGGAAGGAGAGGGGCCGGCGGGGAAGCGGCTGGCCGGCGGGAGAGAGGCTGGCCGGCGGGGGAGCAGCTGGCCGGCGGGGAGATCCGACCGGGGAGAGGCGGCGGGCAGAGTAGCGGCCGGGGAGAGGCGGCGGCCGGGAAGAAGAGGGTCGGCGGGGGAGCAGCTGGCCGGCGGGGAAGGGCTGGCCGGCAGCGGAGCAGCGGCCGGGGAGGGGCGGCGGCCGAGGAGAGGCGGCCGGGCCGGAAGGGCGGCGGGCGGAGCAGCAGCCGGGGAGAGGCGGCGGCCGGAGAGAGGCGGCAGCCGGAACAAGCCAAAGAGAAAGAGGCCGTACGGACTAGAAGAAAAAGAGGACCAATTTTGGCTCTGATACCATGTTAGGGCAATATGCTTGTTGTATTACCAGGGGGCCAAATGCCACAATATATAGTACATGTACATGTGTAAATATGCAGGAAACCCCCTAACATATGGGGAAACTAAAATATACATATATATACATCTAACAGTGGTTACCCGGTCGTGGCGTATAGATATCGTATGTATACAGAACGAGTATACATGGGTTGGAAAAAAACCAAATATAGCCCCTCAACTTCGATTAACGAGGATCCCTGAAGGAGAGCTCTTCAAATAGACCGTGCTGGTTTCTCTAAACCAAGCTTCGAAGAAAGTGAGACGGTCTAAAAGCATCGGTTATATTTTCACCCCCTATTCACAATCCTTATTGTGTATGGATGGACGAGACACAATTATAGACGAGCAATAACGATGTCATCTGTTGAATGTGGGATATGATGGACTTTTGCTTTTCTTGGTCATCATCAGGTTTTGCACTTTTTTGGACTTCATTTCACTAGGTACATGTCGACTTTGCCGCGCTTTCTTCGGGAGGTTGACTTGACTTGGATAAAACAGATTTGTTCATAACCTGGAAATAGAGAGATTCATGGCAATGCGTGGTGCAGATCGGTCTTGTCCTTCACTCACTCGAACTCATGTACCGGCCCATTCATGTAGACAGATCAAACGATTTTACTAGTAATTCTAGGAGTTGTGGAATCTTGACAGATCACTCTGAATCTAGTTTCTACTGCGCGGTAGGTAATACTCGCAGGAACAGAACATTAACAAGAAACACGAGATGGGCAGAATGATGGATCGACTGAAACTGATGAACTAGGATGTTGATCGTCACGCAATTCTCACGTCGGCTTGAGGTCCTGGAACATGCAGTCCCACTTGATCTCGCCTCTTCCGGGGGCGGCGGCGGCGCCGCCGTCGGAGCTCTGCTCCTCCTCGCCGCCGCTCTCGTCTTCCTCCTCCTCATCCTCCTCGTAGGCGCAGTCGTGGAACATGAGGCTTGCCTTCTGCGACGACCCCGACGAGAACCGGACACCACCACCGGCTGTCCGGCTCCCGTGGCAACACCGCTGTCCGTGATCATAAGCACCATCTTCTTCACGCCCCTATTCCGCTGGCGCAAGGCGCCAGCGCGGACCACGACGTCGTCGCTGCCGCTGCAGATCCTCGGCACGACGGTCGTCGACGCCCTGCCGCTGCTGCAGATCCTCGGCACGACCGACGTCGACGCCTTTCCCCCGCCGCCTGCGAGCCGGCGCGCGCACCGGGCGATGCACTTGCCGGCCTTTCGCGCCAGCCGTGCGGTCACGGAGGAGGACAGCAGCGAGTTGGCGGAGGCCGCAGCAGCGGCGTCCTTCCTCGCGAGCTTGAGGATCTCGAGGCGGTGCTTGGCGACGGCGACGCCCATGCTCTTGAGCAGGTCGTGGTCGAAGTCGGGCGCGTCGGCAGGCTCCAGCTCGTTCTCGCTGAAGAGCAGGCCGTACTCGTACGTCGCCGCCGGCGTCAGCCCGGCCTTGGAGAGCCACGCGTACCAGTCCATCGATCAAGCTGCCTCTCTCTCGGTATGATCTCTTCTCACTCACTGGTAAGTGCGGCAGCTCATAATACGTGTTGGATCTTTATAGAAAGAAAGCTGAGTTTGTTGCAGCAGCTGCTGCACGGGTGAGCTCACATGCATGCAGTGCACCGGCCGGCAAAAGGATTACTACGGCTATAACGCGTGAAACATTAGTTGCGATGGTCGTAATGGACTCAGTACTGGTGTGTGTATCTTGAAGCGTTGGATCTTGTGCATCAATCAGCCATCAGTACACGAGATCGATCTGAAGACTGAAGATCCAACATTATGTACAGTGGCTGCACCACATCCTGCCGAGGCAAAAAGGGTGCAAAGAAAGAGACGGATCAGGATTTCATTATCTAAAGCTGTCAGGCCGATCTGATGCAAATCCCTGTCTATGCATAAGCAGGGGGTGCAGTGGCTCCTCACATGCCCCTGCAAAGCTAGTGCAAAGGTGGTGCCAGTTGAAGGCTTTCCTTGTCTGCTTATCATTGCTTACATGTAGGTGTGTTTATTAAGTGGGAGCATCTCTGCCAGTGTCTTTCTTACAATTCAGTTTCGTTAATCCAGTTCAATTACCGAGGCAGCGGATATGATAGATGAATTGTGTTAAGGCGACGAGCAAGCATAATTAGAGGCTAAACAGGACGAGAGGAAAGCGATGGGAGTGGCGACAAGGTCACGGTCGGCCATAACCCATAAGCTAGGGTCCTACGTTTTCTTTTACTGCAACTGTTGTTTAATTGAGATCAAAGGTTACACAAGATTTCAACTCAAGCATTTGGGAGAAATGCACATGTCCCGTGCATGTATGCACCTTTAATTTTTGAGTGGTTACTTTGACGTTAGGATATGTAACATGGAACAATGTCTACTCACCACTAGCACTCTCTCATCTCTATTAGTACACACATCCTATTTTTTCATGCACAAATTTGAATTATATGTGTTCGAATGAATATCTACATAACAATTTGTTCAAATTAACATGTATATTTATTCTATGATGTATTCAACAAGCTCAAAATTAACAAAATTGAAAACCCGAATTCCAAATCACAGTGAAAGGTTATGATTCACACAATGAAACATCATGATTCATAATGAAACACATTCGATGTTTTTATCTTGTTTCTCATCCATGTATGTTATGGTTTGAAACCTAAGAAAGTTAACAATTATTTTTATTACTATATGATGAACAAAGTTTGAAACACAGCATGTAATAGACTATTTAAAAAAATATTTCACGAGGTGTCATTAAGTTATCAAAGTTTCACCAGGTTACAAAAGTGGGTTTTGTTTTAGAAGCTCCCTTCACTAGAAACCCAAATATTCAAACGGGTTTAAATTACACTTCTCATTGAAAAAGGCAAAATTAAGCTTTCATCACGCAACCTTCGTGTTGCGCGACGTGGTACCGTCGGCCGGCCCTACTAGAAAACGGGTCTTTAGTCCCGGTTGGTAAGGGGCTTTAGTTCCGGATGTGCAACTGGGACTAAAGCCCCCTCCCTTTACTCCCGGCTGTGTTGCGAACCAGGACTAAAGGCCCCTCCACGTGGATTGCGGACTTGTGGGCGCGCGTCGGGGCGAAGGACCTTTAGTCCCGGTTTGTAACACCAACCGGGACTAAAGACCATGCCAACTATTTTTTATTCATTTTTTTTTCCAATCTCTCTTTCTTTCTATGTTTTTCTTCAAAATTTCTAGTATTTCAGTTCTTTGGCAAGTTTAGTCTCTAACTACACTTAATCTCAGGTTAAATTGCTCACTTGTGGTCAAACTTCCTGCTTAGTCAACCAAACTCAACCTGCTCTAGCACTAGCATGCTTAACTTCTCACTTCCTTTCACCCTCCTTCCAAATGCTTTGCACGTATGTTATTGATATTAGTATCATATCAATTATTTTAAGCTCTTGGTCACGATGTCACAGTTCTTTAGTGTTTGAATTCTAAATAATTATTTTAATAAACAAACATAATGATGTAATAATAATTTTGAATAAATAAATAACAATAATATTCTAATTTTTTCTATTTTTTTGGCAAAACCTAAATTCCTGAAATTTTTCATACTTTCCTTTGGCAGTTCGAGAATCTAAAGATTGGCTAATCGGGTAAACCCTGGTGAATTGGATGTAACTTTTCGCGTAGATACATTTTCATATATTAAACATTTTTTTTAGTTTGTATGCAAGCAGAAATTCCGTTTTACCGATACATGACGCAATTTTGCGAAAAAAGTCAAAATTAATGTTTGTTAATCACTAGTGGAAAACATGCCTAATGCCGCGGGCCGTAAGACCCTTTTGTCGCGGGCGGCCAGCCGCGACAACGGAGGCACGACAAAAGGCCCAACCTTTTGTCGCGGGTCGCTTACCATCCGCGACATAAGGTCCACCACGTGGCAGGCGCGGGGCGCGCAGGGGACACCCCCTTTTGTCGCGAGTGGTATTACAGCCCGCGATAAAAGACCCTCTACGTGGCGTGCGCAGAATGCTGCTGCTTTAGGGTTTGAGGGGTGCAGTGATGCGTGCAATTAACACACGTCCGTTGGAAACCCCAAGAGGAAGGTGTGATGCAGACAGTAGCAAGTTTTCCCTCAGAAAGAAACCAAGGTTTATCGAACCAGGAGGAGCCAAGAAGCACGTTGAAGGTTGATGGCGGCGAAGTATAGTGCGGCGCAACACCAGGGATTCCGGCGCCAACGTGGAACCTGCACAACACAACCAAAGTACTTTGCCCCAACGAAACAGTGAGGTTGTCAATCTCACCGGCTTGCTGTAACAAAGGATGAGATGTATAGTGTGGATGATGATTGTTTGCGAAGAACAGTAAAGAACAAGTATTGCAGTAGATTGTATTTAATGTAAAAGAATGGACCGGGGTCCAATGTTCACTAGAGGTGTCTCTCCCATAAGATAAATAGCATGTTGGATGAACAAATTACAGTCGGGCAATTGACAAATAGAGAGGGCATGACAATGCACATACATGATATGATAAATATAGTGAGATTTAATTGGGCATTACGACAAAGTACATAGACCGCTATCCAGCATGCATCTATGCCTAAAAAGTCCACCTTCAGGTTATCATCCGAACCCCTTCCGGTATTAAGTTGCAAACAACAGACAATTGCATTAAGTATGGCGCGTAATGTAATCAATAACTACATCCTTGGACATAGCATCATTGTTTTATCCCTAGTGGCAACAGCACATCCACAACCTTAGAACTTTCTGTCACTGTCCCAGATTTAATGGAGGCAGGAACCCACTATCGAGCATAAATACTCCCTCTTGGAGTTAAGAGCAAAAACTTGGCCAGAGGCTCTACTAATAACGGAGAGCATGCAAGATCATAAACAACACATAGGTAATAGATTGATAATCACCATAACATAGTATTCTCTATCCATCGGATCCCGACAAACACAACATATAGCATTACAGATAGATGATCTTGATCATGTTAGGCAGCTCACAAGATCCAACAATGAAGCACATAAGGAGAAGACGACCATCTAGCTACTGCTATGGACCCAAGTCCAGGGGTGAACTACTCACTCATCACTCCGGAGGCGACCATGGCGGTGAAGAGTCCTCCGGGAGATGATTCCCCTCTCCGGCAGGGTGCCGGAGGCGATCTCCTGAATCCCCCGAGATGGGATTGGCGGCGGCGGCGTCTCAGTAAGGTTTTCCGTATCGTGGCTCTCGGTACTGGGGGTTTCGCGACGGAGGCTTTAAGTAGGCGGAAGGGCAACGCAGGGGGCCACACGAGGGCCCCACACGCTAGGGCCGCGCGGCCAAGGCCTGGGCCGCGCCGCCCTAGTGTGGCGGCGCCTCGTGGCCCCACTTCCTTTCCCTCTCGATCTTCTGGAAGCTTCATGTAAAAATAGGCTCCTGGGCGTTGATTTCGTCCAATTCCGAGAATATTTCCTTACTAGGATTTCTGAAACCAAAAACAGCAGAAAACAGCAACTGGCTCTTCGGCATCTTGTTAATAGGTTAGTGCCGGAAAATGCATAAATACGACATGTAATGTGTATAAAACATGTAGATATCATCAATAATGTGGCATGGAACATAAAAAATTATCGATACGTCGGAGACGTATCAGCATCCCCAAGCTTAGTTCCTGCTCGTCCCGAGCAGGTAAACGATAACAAAGATAATTTCTGGAGTGACATGCCATCATAACCTTGATCATACTATTGTAAGCATATGTAATGAATGCAGCGATCAAAAACAATGGTAATGACATGAGTAAACAAATGAATCATAAAGCAAAGACTTTTCATGAATAGTACTTCAAGACAAGCATCAATAAGTCTTGCATAAGAGTTAACTCATAAAGCAATAAATCAAAGTAAAGGTATTGAAGCAACACAAAGGAAGATTAAGTTTCAGCGGTTGCTTTCAACTTATAACATGTATATCTCATGGATATTGTCAATGTAAAGTAATATAACAAGTGCAATATGCAAGTATGTAGGAATCAATGCACAGTTCACACAAGTGTTTGCTTCTTGAGGTGGAGAGAGATAGGTGAACTGACTCAACATAAAAGTAAAAGAAAGGTCCTTCAAAGAGGAAAGCATCGATTGCTATATTTGTGCTAGAGCTTTTATTTTGAAAACATGAAACAATTTTGTCAACGGTAGTAATAAAGCATATGTATCATGTAAATTATATCTTACAAGTTGCAAGCCTCATGCATAGTGTACTAATAGTGCCCGCACCTTGTCCTAATTAGCTTGGGTTAACACTGATCATCATTGCATAACATATGTTTCAACCAAGTGTCACAAAGGGGTACCTCTATGCCGCCTGTACAAGGGTCTAAGGAGAAAGTTCGCATTGGATTTCTCGCTTTTGATCATTCTTCAACTTAGACACCCATACCGGGACAACATAGACAACAGATAATGGACTCCTCTTTTAATGCTTAAGCATTCAACAACAGTTAATATTCTCATAAGAGATTGAGGTTTTACGTCCAAACTGAAACTTCCACCATGATTCATGGCTTTAGTTAGCGGCCCAATGTTCTTCTCTAACAGTATGCATACTCAAACCATTTGATTGTGAAAACCGCCCTTACTTCAGACAAGACGAACATGCATAGCAACTCACATGATATTCAGCAAAGAGTTGATGTCGTCCCCAGGAACATGGTTATCGCACAACAAGCAACTTAATAAGAGATAAAGTGCATAAGTACATATTCAATACCACAATAGTTTTTAAGGCTATTTCTTCCCATGAGCTATATATTGCAAAGGCGAATGATGGAAATTTAAAGGTAGCACTCAAGCAATTTACTTTGGAATGGCGGAGAAATACCATGTAGTAGGTAGGTATGGTGGACACAAATGGCATAGTGGTTGGCGCAAGGATTTTGGATGCATGAGAAGTATTCCCTCTCGATACAAGGTTTAGGCTAGCAAGGTTTATTTGAAACAAACACAAGGATGAACCGGTGCAGCAAAACTCACATAAAAGACATATTGTAAACATTATAAGACTCTACACCGTCTTCCTTGTTGTTCAAAACTCAATACTAGAAATTATCTAGACTTTAGAGAGACCAAATATGCAAACCAAATTTTAGCAAGCTCTATGTATTTCTTCATTAATGGGTGCAAAGTATATGATGCAAGAGCTTAAACATGAGCACAACAATTGCCAAGTATCAAATTATTCAAGACATTTTAGAATTACTACATGTAGCATTTCCCGATTCCAACCATATAACAATTTAACGAAGAAGATTCAACCTTCGCCATGAATACTATGAGTAAAGCCTAAGGACATATTTGTCCATATGCAACAGCGGAGCGTGTCTCTCTCCCACACAATGAATGCTAGGATCCATTTTATTCAAACAAAAACAAAAACAAAAACAAACAGACGCTCCAAGCAAAGTACATAAGATGTGACTGAATAAAAATATAGTTTCAGGGGAGGAACCTGATGATGTTGTCGATGAAGAAGGGGATGCCCAAGGCATCCCCAAGCTTAGACGCTTGAGTCTTCTTAAAATATGCAGGGGTGAACCACCGGGGCATCCCCAAGCTTAGATATTTCACTCATCTTGATCATAGTATATCATACTCCTCTCTTGACCCTTGAAAACTTCCTCCACACCAAACTCGAAACAAACTCATTAGAGGGTCAGTGCATAATTCATATATTCAGAGGTGACATAATCATTCTTAATACTTCTGGACATTGCACAAAGCTAGTGAAAGTTAATGGAACAAAGAAATCCATCAGACATAGCAAAACAGGCAATGCGAAATAAAAGGCAGAATCTGTCAAAACAGAACAGTCCGGAAAGACGAATTTTAAAGTGGCACCAGACTTGCTCAGATGAAAATGCTCAAATTGAATGAAAGTTGCGTACATATCTGAGGATCACGCACGTAAATTGGCAGATTTGTCTGAGTTACCTACAGAGAATTCTGCCCAGATTCGTGACAGCAAGAAATCTGTTTCTGCGCAGTAATCCAAATCTAGTATTGGCTTTACTATCAAAGACTTTACTTGGCACAACAATGCAATAAAATAAAGATAAGGAGAGGTTTCTACAGTAGTAACAACTTCCAAGACTCAACAAAACAGTAGCAAAATAAACACATGGGTTATCTCCCAAGAAGTGCTTTCTTTATAGCCATTAAGATGGGCTCAGTAATTTAATGATGCTCACATAAGGATGAGAGTTGAAGCAAAAAGAGAGCATCAAAAAGCAAATTCAAAACACATTTAAGTCTAACATGCTTCCTATGCATAGGAATCTTGTAAATAAACAAGTTCATGAAGAGCAAAGTAACAAGCATAGGAAGATAAAACAAGTGTAACTTCAAGATTTTCAGCAAAAAGAGAGGTGTTTTAGTAACATGAAAATTTCTACAACCATATTTTCCTCTCTCATAATAACTTTCAGAGGCATCATGAACAAACTCAACAATATAAGTATCACATATAGCATTCTTATTCACATGCATAAAAGTATCATTACTCTCCACATAAGCATAATCAATTTTATTAGTTGTAGTGGGAGCAAATTCAACAAAGTAGCTATCATTATTATTCTCATCATCAAATATAGGAGGCATATTGTAATCATAATTAAACTTACCCTCCATAGTAGGCGGTACCAAAAGACCACTATCATTATAATCATCATATATAAGAGGCAAAGTATCATCAAAGAAAATTTTCTCCTCAATGCTTGGGGGACTAAAAATATCACACTCATCAAAACCAGCTTCCCCAAGCTTAGAATTTTCCATGGCATTAGCAACAATGGTGTTCAAAGCATTCTTAGTAATAACATTCCCATTAGCATGCATATAAAGTTCCATGGGTTTTTTAATTCTCTCTTCAAACACATCATGTCCTAATTCAAGATAAAGTTCATAAAGATCTCTCATATTTTTGTTGTTTTCCATTAAGCCTAACTAGTGAAATCGCACAACTTAGTATTCTCAACAGTACCCATTTTAGCAATAGTAAATAAAGCAAACTAAGTAAAGTAAATGCAAGTAACTAATTTTTTTGTGTTTTTGATATAGAGAACAAGGCAGTAAATAAAGTAAAGCTAGCAACTAATTTTTTTGTGTTTTGTTTAAGTGCAGCAAACAAGGTAGTAAATAAAATAAAGCAAGACAAAAACAAAGTAAAGAGATTGGATTGTGGAGACTCCCCTTGCAGCGTGTCTTGATCTCCCCGGCAACGGCGCCAGAAAAAAAGCTTGATGCGTGCAATTAACACACGTCCGTTGGAAACCCCAAGAGGAAGGTGTGATGCAGACAGTAGCAAGTTTTCCCTCAGAAAGAAACCAAGGTTTATCGAACCAGGTGGAGCCAAGAATCACGTTGAAGGTTGATGGCGGCGAAGTATAGTGCGGCACAACACCAGGGATTCCGGCGCCAACGTGGAACCTGCATAACACAACCAAAGTACTTTGCCCCAACGAAACAGTGAGGTTGTCAATCTCACCGGCTTGCTGTAACAAAAGATTAGATGTATAGTGTGGATGATGATTGTTTGCGAAGAACAGTAAAGAACAAGTATTGCAGTAGATTGTATTTAATGTAAAAGAATGGACCGGGGTCCACAGTTCACTAGAGGTGTCTCTCCCATAAGATAAATAGCATGTTGGGTGAACAAATTACAGTCGGGCAATTGACAAATAGAGAGGCATGACAATGCACATACATGATATGATAAATATAGTGAGATTTAATTGGGCATTACGACAAAGTACATAGACCGCTATCCAGCATGCATCTATGCCTAAAAAGTCCACCTTCAGGTTATCATCCGAACCCCTTCCGGTATTAAGTTGCAAACAACAGACAATTGCATTAAGTATGGTGCGTAATGTAATCAATAACTACATCCTTGGACATAGCATCAATGTTTTATCCCTAGTGGCAACAGCACATCCACAACCTTAGAACTTTCATCCTTGTCCTGCATTTAATGGAGGCATGAACCCACTATCGAGCATAAATACTCCCTCTTGGAGTTAAGAGCAAAAACTTGGCCAGAGCCTCTACTAATAACGGAGAGCATGTAAGATCATAAACAACACATAGGTAATAGATTGATAATCACCATAACATAGTATTCTCTATCCATCGGATCCCGACAAACACAACATATAGCATTACAGATAGATGATCTTGATCATGTTAGGCAGCTCACAAGATCCAACAATGAAGCACATAAGGAGAAGACGACCATCTAGCTACTGCTATGGACCCATAGTCCAGGGGTGAACTACTCACTCATCACTCCGGAGGCGACCATGGCGGTGAAGAGTCCTCCGGGAGATGATTCCCCTCTCCGGCAGGGTGCCGGAGGCGATCTCCTGAATCCCCCGAGATGGGATTGGTGGCGGCGGCGTCTCAGTAAGGTTTTCCGTATCGCGGCTCTCGGTACTGGGGGTTTCGCGACGGAGGCTTTAAGTAGGCGGAAGGGCAACGCAGGGGGGCACACGAGGGCCCCACACGCTAGGGCCGCGCGGTCAAGGCCTGGGCCGCGTCGCCCTAGTGTGGCGGCGCCTCGTGGCCCCACTTCCTTTCCCTCTCGGTCCTCTGGAAGCTTCGTGTAAAAATAGGCCCCTGGGCGTTGATTTCGTCCAATTCCGAGAATATTTCCTTACTAGGATTTCTGAAACCAAAAACAGCAGAAAACAGCAACTGGCTCTTCGGCATCTTGTTAATAGGTTAGTGCCGGAAAATGCATAAATACGACATATAATGTGTATAAAACATGTAGATATCATCAATAATATGGCATGAAACATAAGAAATTATCGATACGTCGGAGACGTATCATGCAACACCCCCCCACCCCCGCCACCGCCCCCCTTTATTTCATTTTAAAATAAAATTTGCATATATTTGTACGCTACTACAGGCTGTACATGTTCATTCATTATATATAGATCGAGCAAACAAATATTGGAAGCAAAAGTCGATCTATTCGTAGATTCCCCTTACATATACATGGAGCTCACGACTACCGGGACTAAAACCCGTCGTCTATTCGAACCATTACATTGGGATCATTTGATGCGCCTATTTGGACTAAACAAGCCGTTGTCGTCTATTACTTCTCTCATCAGAAGTCCCACCACTTCCTCCGTAATTTCTAGTAGGTGTTCGTGTGGTTGGAGCTTCTCCCGCATGAAGTCGACCTATATAGAAAAATGAGATGAATATGACTATACCAATCTTGATAACGAAATATTGACGATAGTAAATTAATATTGTGAATGTTATTTGTTACGTTGAATCTATTAGCGTTGTGCTTCTCAGTGGTTGACATGCGAATGGACTCATAAACGTAGTATTCACATAGATTCATCCCATGTGGTTGATGGGCGCACGGTATAGGAGTAAATGTTAGCTTCTCTGCGAAGTTACCCACAGTATTCTTTTTGAAAACTCTCCAAACCCTGTCAGCCAAAAGAATGATTGAATGAGTGGATAATTAATTGATATCTCACGATAGATATAGCGCGGCAATGATTGAAATTACCTATGGAGCAACTTCTGCAAGTCGCGGAACCCGTCCCGGCCTCTACTCAATGGGTCCCTTACTTCAACTATTCCCTTATTAACTTGAATGTTTAGCAGAATTCAGTGGAAACTGCACATGTTTATATGTATATATACGTCATGAATTACACTTAACATCGAGTAAGAAAAATTGAATGTGCACAACAGATCAGTAAGACTCTCACCTATAGTTGTAAGAAAACAGTATTGAATCACAGAAATGTTGCTCCCCTATAAACCTCAGTAGGTTTTTCCCCGTTTCGTCGGTTTTATCCCTTACCGTGTCATGATGTACTTGGTCAACAAACCCAATATTGATTATCTTATTACTTATGCATTCACTGATCTTCAGTCTGCATAAGAGAGCACATAAGATATAATGAGTATATGCAATGAACAGGAACAACTGAATGAACATGAACTTATATGTAGTTAACAACTTACAAGCAATAGCAACTCATGAGAGATTTGTCGAGGGCCTCAAAATTGAATAACTGCCAGAGTTCAGAAATCTCAATATGGAGATCCTCCCTTCGGAAGTAATATTCCTCTGGGATATTCTCCACGATGTATCTTGTGTCCACCTTGCACGCATCAAGGTACCACTGATGCAAATTCCGCATATGCGTTGGCAGTTGATGCAGCCGCTCTTTGCTGACCAAGTCGATCCCGAAGAAAAATTTACGAGCTATATCAGCAGTGGGTACTGCAACATCTGCGGCACCCAACAAATCCTCCACGGTACAGCTAACTTGAGCCGCTAGCTTTATAGCTTCTTCCATATCGAAACCACCATGTTCCTGGTACACCGAGGGAACATCTAACACTTTGAGTGGTGGGATCGATTGTTTGGCCTGTTCTCTGAGCTGGGGAACTTCCTTTCTTTTTCTGCCTGCTGTCGCTTGCTTGGCATTGAGGGGTGCACTTGTTGAACTTGATTTTATTCTCGGCTACACTTCTAGTTGATGATTTGCCTGTGCTAGCACTATCCTTCTTAGCAGTATCCTTGTTCTCAATTACCCTTGCAAGTGTGCGTGTATAGTCATCCTTCTTCTCGTGTAAGTCATATTGCGATGGTGTGTTCAGAAAATCAAGAGCATATGCTTTTTGCTTCTCGGTGTATGGCGATGGGGGTTTTTCCTTATGAAGATGTTCATGCGTGTGTTTCTTTACAACGGCCTCATTTTCCTCTTCAGTAAGATCGTAAGGACGGGGGGGGGAGGAACCTTTGGTACTCTTGGGAGGGGCGATAGCTTGCGGACAGAACTCTTGAAATGCTTCCGATTGGGTGCATGCCGAGTCTTAGTGGGCGCAGGCGGCAGCGCTGGAGATGGAGATGGACTAGGGATGTCGTGGTCGTACCCATGGGGTGATGGTGGCGACATGTGACCAGTCGGAGGAGGTGATGGTGGCATGCGATCACTTGGAGGAGGTGATGGTGACCTGGGACGACTAGTAGGGGGTACCCAGCCTGGAAGCTTGATGCTTTTCTTTTCCCAAAGAATGATTTCACCCAGTACGTCTTCGAGTGTATCCCGACCATCACCTCCAGGGATTACGAGCTGCAATGACTCCCACGACGGTACAACTGAATCCACCCCGACACGAGCATAGCCAGCTGGAATCTCATTGCCATGCCATGTTGCCGACTCACCTTCAGCTCCTAATGCAGGTAAGACATAGCCGACTGCCACCTTAAGAGATACGTTTCTGAACACCTCATGGAGATCACAAGGTGTTTGCTCCTTGATGCCATCCACGGGGTCGCCAGGACCGCCATCTATCATCCGTGTAGGCGGGGCCTCCGAGTCGGCCACGATGTTTCCTCGCTGATGAGATATGCCGGCGGTATTATCTGGCTCGCTCTGTCATTTAAGTTCATTAATCTCCCGCTGCTGCTGCTAAATCTCCCGCTGCTGCTGGTCAAGTTGGCGTTGGAACTCGGCCATCCGGTCATTCTGCACCTCTAGCTGGCGTTTTTTTGCTCTCGCTCGGATTCTATAAATCTTCGCATCGTCCGGAAACCCAAGCGATCACGGAATACTAGGGCCAAAGCCTCTTGCAACTAAATGACATAACTCATGGACATCTCGAAGGATTTTAGTTTTTAAATTTTTCATCAATTTCTTTTGTATTTTACAAAGCTAAAAAAGCGATCCATATGAGGGGAGGGGGGCGGAGCCAAAAAAACCTAGAAAACCTTTAATCTGGGTTCGTGTCTCCAACCGAGACTAAAAGGGTAGATCTTTTGTCTCGGTTTGTAACATCAACCGGGACTAAAGGTTTCACACTAGTGGCAACCCACAACAACCCCTTTTGTCTAACTGAAACTAAAGATCCCGTTACGAACCGGGATTAAAACTTTTCAGCGTTATAGCCGTTCGAACCGAAATAAATGCTCACATTAGTTCCCGATCAAAACACGATCGAGATTAATCCTTCAGACAACTTCAAAACCAAGGCCTATTTTCTATTAGTGGGGGTTAAATGATTTGCCCGTCGAGGCGTCGACCCACGCCTTGGCTTAACTAATATGACTGGCCAGCAGCTCAAAGTGTTTTGTTGTGTTATTATGACCCGCATCACAGGTTGCTCCCATAATTCTTCTTGTTTGAAGTACTGTAGTTGTTAACTTTGACCAAGGCACATACATATAGTGTCACGCAATCATTTTGTTTCAGTGTATGTCATAACTAAAATGCCCTTTGTTGTTCTTTCTGGGCACGTGCGATATGGTCCATCAAATTCCTTTATTGCAGAGCCACACTTTCTTTTGGAGGGAAAGCAACCACGTTAATTTCAAACAATAGTTACATCATCTATAAGTTGACCTAAGATGCAGGTAGGGAGTTCATCGATCCGGTTACAATTTTTTGACTGAAAACAAAACCTAGCCTGCTCATGAACAATTATATTAGTTTTCCTAGAACATGTTAGATTATTAGGCAATTTTCGTGTGAGATTAATAACCAAAAACAACATGACAGATGCACAAATATATTTAACCACACACATCAGACTAAGCACATGCATTAGATCTGAACATGGAACAAGTAGCAGTGCAAGGTAAGAGAGAAAAAGCACGTACATCGCGACCGGGAAAGTCGCACCAACAGCAGCACCATGGTCATTGTTGATGTCGCCCATGGTGTATTCGAATCTGTCGAGGAAGCAGTCGAACCGGCGAAGATGAAGACGAACAACAGCGAGCAGTCGCGCCGAGACGCTCCCCAAAAAACCTTATCGCCCGCCTCCCAGTGCAGGATCTCGACGGACGGGGTTTCGGAGGCCTGCTCTCTGGGACGACTGTGCACGCAGTCGCCGGGATGGGGAAGACTAGAGAGTAGCGCAGTAAAAGGAACTTCATCGTGAGAGAGGCAGACTAGAGTTCTGGGCGTGAGCCTCCAGATCTGTTCTGTCTCCCTGTATAGCCTGGGAGGAGAGCCGATCCGACCGCGTTGCCACGTGTAAAAAGCCAGGGACACGCGGCTAGCATGCACATGCAGATCGAGATGTACCCAACTCAGTTGGTGCACCAAGCAAAAAATTTAGTCTTCCTTGAGTGTGTCTCGAACTCGAACTCGAACTCGAGTCACGAAACGCGACATGCGTGCGTGATGAGGCGAGGCGGGGCGGGGCGGGCAGAGGAGGAGTGCGCGAGGGCTCCTTCTATTCTCACTCACTTGAAAGGACTAGAACAGTAGCCCTTATATACCACTCCAACTCCCTCCCAACTAGCAATGTAGGACTAAACTTTGTCCCCCAAGGCTGTCCCCAAGCTGCCAACGTGATGGGTCTTGAGATTTCAGGAATTGTAGACTACATGGGCTGCAGCCCAGTAAGCCCATCTACATCTAACAATCCTCCACCAGATCTCAGAGTCACATCAGATGGCACGTTAGTTCCATTCACTGTTTAATATACCTGCACTTCAGTGGAGACTGTTAAGTTGAACTTCCACCTAAAAAAGGAGCTACGCTTGACTACAACTGAACAATGGACTATGCCTTGAATTGTCAGCCTTGTGCAGCAAGTTTTACTCAATGACGGCACGGTACTAGGCTACCATAGCCTTCCCCTCGGGTGGAGCTTATAAGTCATACTCCTCAGCCCTTCATGAGCTTACTAGAGATTCACCCAAATCTCCCACACTGTGACCAGCAGTGTCACTCATATAGGTGTGTTCTTCAAAGATCAACCTGTAGGACAGCGTCTTCGCTCATCAAGAGCCGCACATAACACATTAAGACATTGTCAACCTGCCTTACAGTTGCTATGAGAGCATTTGCATCTGCAGCGGGAGTGTGTGAATTATTCTCTCAACTCAGTTGCTCCGGTTTATTTTCCCAGGTCCTACTTCATGAAATTTCCGATCACATAGGTTGGGTTACCCCCTCAGAAACGTATGTGGGTCTCAAACTCATCTCCCTCGATGCAAGATCTATCATATTTCTTGATAGTCCTTTTGTGAAAGGATCTGCAGATTCTTAGCACTTTGGACATAATCCAATGCTATCACTCCGGAGTTTTTCAGTTTTCTGACTAACTTCAATCTCCTCTTGACATGTTTGGAACTTTTCATATTATCCTTAGAACTTTTCACTTTGATAATCACAGTTTGATTATCACAGTTCATGAGGATAGCCGGTATTGTCTTTTCAACCATGGGCAAGTCCAGCAAGAGATCACGAAGCCATTCCGCTTCGACAGTAGTTGTATCTAATGATGTGAGTTCTGCTTCCATAGTTGACCTCGTTAAGATGGTGTGCTTGCAAGACTTCCAGGAAACAACACCACCACCAAGTGTGAAAGCATATCCACTTGTGGCCTTCATCTTAGCATCTGAAATCCAATTAGAATCACTATACAATTCAAGTCCTCTTGGAGACCCGGTATAATGAATTCCATAACTCATGGTTCCCTTTAGATAGTGCATCATGATGACGCGTGAAGCACACGTCCGTTGGGAACCCCAAGAGGAAGGTGTGATGCGTACAGCAACAAGTTTTCCCTCAGTAAGAAACCAAGGTTATCGAACCAGTAGGAGATGAAGGTTGTTGGTGAAGGAGTGTAGTGCGGCGCAACACCAGGGATTTCGGCGCCAACGTGGAACCTGCACAACACAATCAAAATACTTTGCCGCAACATAACAGTGAGGTTGTCAATCTCATCGGCTTGCTGTAAACAAAGGATTAAACATATGGTGTGGAGAATGATGTTTGTTTGCAAAGAACAACAGAGAACAATGATTGCAGTAGATTGTATTTCAGATGTAAAAGAATGGACCGGGGTCCACAGTTCACTAGTGGTGTCTCTCCAATAAGATAAATAGCATGTTGGGTGCACAAATTACAGTTGGGAAATTGACAAATAGAGAGGGCATAACAATGCACATACATATCATGATGACTACTATGATATTTACTTAGGGCATTACGACAAAGAACATAGACCGCTATCCAGCATGCATCTATGCCTAAAAAGTCCACCTTCGGGTTAGCATCCGCACCCCTTCCAGTATTAAGTTGCAAACAACAGACAATTGCATTAAGTACTGTGCGTAATGTAAACAATACAAATATCCTTAGACAAAGCATTGATGTTTTATCCCTAGTGGCACAAAGACATCCACAACCTTAGAACTTTCTGTCACTGTCCCAGATTCAATGGAGGCATGAACCCACTATCGAGCATAAATACTCCCTCTTGGAGTCACAAGTATCAACTTGGCCAGAGCCTCTACTAGCAACGGAGAGCATGCAAGAACATAAATAACACATATATGATAGATCGATAATCAACTTGACATAGTATTCCATATTCATCGGATCCCAACAAACGCAACATGCAGCATTACAAATAGATGATCTTGATCATGATAGGCAGCTCACAAGATCTAAACATGATAGCACAAGAGGAGAAGACAACCATCTAACTACTGCTATGGACCCATAGTCCAAGGATGAACTACTCACGCATCAGTCCGGAGGCGGGCATGGTGATGTAGAGCCCTCCGGTGATGATTCCCCTTTCCGCCAGGGTGCAGGAGGCGATCTTTAGAACCCCCCGAGGTAGGGTTGACGGCGGCGGCGTCTCTGGAACTTTTCTCGTATCGTGGCTCTCGGTACTAGGTTTTTCGCGACGGAAGGAATAAATAGGCGAAGGGGCAGAGTCGGGGGGCGCCCGAGGGGCCCACCCCATAGGCCGGCGCGGCTAGGGGTGGGGCCGCGCCCCCCTATGGTGTGGCCTCCTTGCGTCCCCTCTTCGTCTCCTCTTCGGTGTTCTGGAAGGCTCCGTGGAAAATAAGACCGTGGGCTTTTGTTTCGTCCAATTCCGAGAATATTTCCTGTGTAGGATTTCTGAAACCAAAAACAGCAGAAAACAGGAACTGGCGCTTCGGCATCTTGTTAATAGGTTAGTACCGGAAAATGCATCAAAATGATGTAAAGTGTATATAAAACATGTGAGTATTGTCATAAAACTAGCATGGAACATAAGAATTTATAGATACGTTCGAGACGTATCAAGCATCCCCAAGTTTAGTTCCTACTCGCCCTCGAGTAGGTAAACGATAACAAGGATAATTTCTGAAATGACATGCTACTATCATAATCTTGATCAATACTATTGTAAAGCATATGAGATGAATGAAGTGATTCGAAGCAATGGTCTATAGTTTTGCTAACAAAAAGATAATGACTAAACAACTGAATCATATAGCAAAAACTTTTCATGAAAAGTACTTTCAAGACAAGCATCAACAAGTCTTGCATAAGAGTTAACTCATAAAGCAATAGATTCTTAATAGAAGGTTTTGAAGCAACACAAAGGATGATTAAGTTTCAGAAATTGCTTTCAACTTATAACATGTATATCTCATGGATAATTGTCAACACAAAGTAATATAACAAGTGCAATAAGTAAACATGTAAGAATCAATGCACACAGTTGACACAAGTGTTTGCTTCTAAGATAGAAAGAAGTAGGTAAACTGACTCAACATAAAGTAAAAGAAAGGCCCTTCGCAGAGGGAAGCAGGGATTACTCATGTGCTAGAGCTTTTTATTTTGAAAACATGGAAACAATTTTGTCAACGGTAGTAATAATTCATATGTGTTATGCATAAAACCTCCTATAAGTTGCAAGCCTCATGCATCGAATAGCAATAGTGCCCGCACCTTGTCCTAATTAGCTCAGACTTCCATGGATTATCATTGCATTACATATGTTTCAACCAAGCATTTGATTTCTCAATTTTGATAAATCTCAACTTGAGGACATCCATACCGGGACAACATAGAAAACAGATAATGGACTCCTCTTTTATGCTTTAAGCATTCAACAACAGATAATATTCTCATAAGAGATTTGAGGATTAATGTCCAAGCTGAAACTTCCACCATGATACATGGCTTTGGTTGGCGGCCCAATGTTCTTCTCTAACAATATGCATACTCAAATCATTTAATCATGAGAAATCTCCCTTACTTCAGACAAGAAGAACATGCATAGCAACTCACATGATATTCAACAAAGGTGTAAAAAGTTGATGGCGTCCCCAGAAACATGGTTACCGCTCAACAAGCAACTTATCTCTACTATTAAGAGCAAACTGGTGAATGTCTGGTGTCACATTTTCAGGATGAACAATAATACCCCCCACGTCTTTAAATGCCACCGCCCTTAAAAATCTCTCCTTCCGTTTTCCGTTTCCTCTCTCCTCCCTTCGTCCGCCGTGCGTCGACATGCAGACATTTCTTTTCCTTCCCACACTATACCGTACCGATCCAATCTTAGGTGTTCCCATCCCCATGGTGCCCTATCGCCATCCCCTTCCAAACCCTAGGGCCTCTTCCCGTCCGCCAAAGACATGCCGCCGCCTGCTCTCCTCGGGAACGCACCACTTAGCCGCAGATCATCGCGTGTGAAGCTCGGGCTCCTCCGGCTTCTTTCCCGTGGCGACCCCCTTGATGCCGGCGGCATTACGGCCGGGGACGGCGCGGTGGCTTCCCTCAGGCTCGTCCGCGTTGCTGCCTTGCTTGGGGGCCAGATCGACTTTGTGGGGCCTAGATCAACGGGCGACAGCATCATCAAGCGGTCCTTCAGGGCCTTCTTCTCCTTCCCACAGGTGCTGCTGGGCGCACAGTGGCCATGATGCGGAAGCTTCGACCTTGCCTTCCTGGTCTAGGAGATGTTGGGGTTGGTGTCCCGGCTGTGCGCCGTCACAGCTGAGCTGTCTGTGGTCACACTACGATTCGTGATGGGCGCACAGAGAGGCGTTGGAGTTCAAGTTCATTCTTTGTTTGTGTGTTTGCCGATCGGATATGGCCGCAGCTCCCATGCCCGCCGGTGTCCCACATCCAGATGTTGTACGAGATTGACCATCCTATCTTCCCCTTTGGCGCTGGCACCCCTGGCTGGGACGGGAAGTATTTCTTCACTACCGTGGACATCGCATCCATCATCGAACAATGAAAGGGTGCTTGTCGCCTCTGTCATCACATCATCGTCAGGCTTGGCCGGGCACAACCAAAATACTGGAAGTACACAGGTAACATAGCTAGGAATTGTTGATACCATAGTTATTTTTTCTTCTATCGGTTATATTTCTTCTGCAGAGGCTCAAACTTATCTTTGACACAACTATCTACTACCTTTGTGCCACTACTAGGAAATGTTCGTTTGGTTGCATAATCCCTAAACATTTTTACGTGTTGATCTGCAGTTACTTATCTGACAGTGTTGGAAATAATCAGGAGTTTGACGTTTTTGTAGTCGCATTAATGGTGACACTCCAGGCATTACTTCGGAGCTATTTTCCCATAATAGTCTGATTATTGACGAGGCCTTTATTTGGAATTAGTTTTTTAAGTGATGGCCACACTTTCAATATGGATAAATAAGCCTTTGTATTTTTTAGTTAACTGCAGATTTGAGGGAGTGCTTATAAGCAGAACAAACGAGGTCTCTTTTTGTGAAAGCATGGCATAAGTACTCTTTGCTTGTACCTGTTAGACTTAATCTTGATTCTAATTGTATCTGCATATTTAGTTTTGAATCTTGCATATAGTTAAGGTGTTCATGTAGCCTGTTGTAGTCCGGCAAGGTGTACGTGTGATGCGTACGAAGCCGACGAGGTTCAACGAAGGCAAGCGAGGTGAGATGCTTGTGGCGTCGTGCGACACGACGAACATAGCGAGATGCCGACAGTGGCGTGAAGCTGCAGTGCCAAGTGTTGTCGACAACGAGTTGCTACTGAACTCACACGACCGAGTGAATCGGTAGTCTGTAGGTGAGTAGTTATCAACATGCAAAAATTGTTAGCTGTGTGTACATGCATGTAGGCCCAGTCATTTGTTCCTGGAGCGAATCTAGGAGATGATCGAGTCGTGGATTAGTGGTGTGAGTGCATGGAGTAGTGGCCTGATGGCGTGTAACTCACACGTTCGTTGGGAACCCCAAGAGGAAGGTATGATGCGCACAGCAGCAAGTTTTCCCTCAGAAAGAAACCAAGGTTTATCGAACCAGGAGGAGCCAAGAAGCACGTTGAAGGTTGATAGCGGCGGGATGTAGTGCGGCGCAACACCAGAGATTCCGGCGCCAACGTGGAACCTGCACAACACAACCAAAGTACTTTGCCCCAACGAAACAGTGAGGTTGTCAATCTCACCGGCTTGCTGTAACAAAGGATTAACCGTATTGTGTGGAAGATGATTGTTTGCGAAACAGTAGAGAACAGTATTGCAGTAGATTGTATTTCAGTAAAGAGAATTGGACCGGGGTCCACAGTTCACTAGAGGTGTCTCTCCCATAAGACGAACAGCATGTTGGGTGAACAAATTACAGTTGGGCAATTGACAAATAAAGAGAGCATGACCATGCACATACATATCATGATGAGTATAGTGAGATTTAATTGGGCATTACGACAAAGTACATAGACCGCCATCCAACTGCATCTATGCCTAAAAAGTCCACCTTCAGGTTATCATCCGAACCCCCTCCAGTATTAAGTTGCTAACAACAGACAATTGCATTAAGTATTGCGCGTAATGTAACTAGTGACTACATCCTTGAACATAGCACTAATGTTTTATCCCTAGTGGCAACAGCACATCCATAACCTTAGTGGTTCTTGTCACTCCTCCAGATTCACGGAGGCATGAACCCACTATCGAGCATAAATACTCCCTCTTGGAGTTACTAGCATCAACTTGGCCAAAGCATCTACTAATAACGGAGAGCATGCAAGATCATAAACAACACATAGATATAACTTTGATAATCAACATAACAAGTATTCTCTATTCATCGGATCCCAACAAACGCAACATATAGAATTACAGATAGACGATCTTGATCATGTTAGGCAGCTCACAAGATCCGACAATGATAGCACAATGGGGAGAAGACAACCATCTAGCTACTGCTATGGACCCATAGTCCAGGGGTAGACTACTCACACATCACTCCGGAGGCGACCATGGCGGCGTAGAGTCCTCCGGGAGATGATTCCCCTCTCCGGCAGGGTGCTGGAGGCGATCTCTGGATCCCCCGAGATGGGATCGGCGGCGGCGGCGTCTCCGGAAGGTTTTCCGTATCGTGGCTCTCGGTCTGGGGGTTTCGTCACGGAGACTTTTTATAGGCGGAAGGGCAGGTCAAGAGGCGACACGGGGCCCCACACCACGGGGCCGCGCGGCCAAGGGGGCCGCGCCGCCCTAGGGTGTGGCCCTCCGTGGCCCCTCTTCGTCTCTCCTTCGGACTTCTGGAAGCTTCGTGAGAAAATAGGCCCCTGGGCTTTGATTTCGTCCAATTCCGAGAATATTTCGTTACTAGGATTTCTGAAACCAAAAACAGCAGAAAACAGCAACTGGCACTTCAGCATCTTGTTAATAGGTTAGTTCCAGAAAATGCACGAATATGACATAAAGTGTGCATAAAACATGTAGATAACATCAATAATGTGGCATGGAACATAAGAAATTATCGATACGTCGGAGACGTATCAGCATCCCCAAGCTTAGTTCTGCTCGTCCCAGCAGTAAAACGATAACACGTATAATTTCTGGAGTGACATGCCATCATAATCTTGATCATACTATTTGTAAAGCATATGTAGTGAATGCAGCGATCAAAACAATGTATATGACATGAGTAAACAAGTGAATCATATAGCAAAGACTTTTCATGAATAGCACTTCAAGACAAGCATCAATAAGTCTTGCATAAGAGTTAACTCATAAAGCAATAATTCAAAGTAGAGATATTGAAGCAACACAAAAGAAGATTAAGTTTCAGCGGTTGCTTTCAACTTGTAACATGTATATCTCATGGATATTGTCAACATAGAGTAATATAATAAGTGCAATAAGCAAGTATGTAGGAATCAATGCACAGTTCACACAAGTGTTTGCTTCTTGAGGTGGAGAGAAATAGGTGAACTGACTCAACATTGAAAGTAAAAGAATAGTCCTCCATAGAGGAAAAGCATCGATTGCTATATTTGTGCTAGAGCTTTGATTTTTGAAAACATGAAACAATTTTGTCAACGGTAGTAATAAAGCATATGCATCATGTAAATTATATCTTATAAGTTGCAAGTCTCATGCATAGTATACTAATAGTGTCCGCACCTTGTCCTAATTAGCTTGGACTACCGGATCATCACAATGCATTGTTTTTACCAAGTGTCACAAAGGGGTACCTCTATGTCGCCTGTACAAAGGTCTAAGGAGAAAGCTCGCATTGGATTTCTCGCTATTGATTATTCTTCAACTTAGACATCCATACCGGGACAACATAGACAACAGATAATGGACTCCTCTTTTATGCATAAGCATGTAACAACAATTAATAATTTTCTCATTTGAGATTTGAGGATTATTGTCCAAAACTGAAACTTCCACCATGGATCATGGCTTTAGTTAGCGGCCCAATGTTCTTCTCTAACATATGCATGCTCCAACCATAAGGTGGTAGATCGCTCTTACTTCAAACAAGACGGACATGCATAGCAACTCACATGATATTCAACAATGAATAGTTGATGGCGTCCCCAGTAAACATGGTTATCGCACAACAAGCAACTTAATAAGAAATAAAGTGCATAATTACATATTCAATACCACAATAGTTTTTAAGCTATTTGTCCCATGAGCTATATATTGCAAAGGTGAAGAATGGAATTTTAAAGGTAGCACTCAAGCAATTTACTTTGGAATGGCGGAAAATACCATGTAGTATAGGTAGGTATGGTGGACACAAATGGCATAGTGGTTGGCTCAAGTATTTTGGATGCATGAGAAGTATTCCCTCTCGATACAAGGTTTAGGCTAGCAAGGCTTATTTGAAACAAACACAAGGATGAACCGGTGCAGCAAAACTCACATAAAAGACATATTGAAAACATTATAAGACTCTACACCGTCTTCCTTGTTGTTCAAACTCAATACTAGAAATTATCCAGACCTTAGAGAAACCAAATATGCAAACCAAATTTTAGCATGCTCTATGTATTTCTTCATTAATGGGTGCAAAGCATATGATGCAAGAGCTTAATCATGAGCACAACAATTGCCAAGTATCACATTACCCAAGACATTAATAGCAATTACTACATGTATCATTTTCCAATTCCAACCATATAACAATTTAACGAAGGAGAAACTTCGCCATGAATACTATGAGTAGAAACCAAGGACATACTCGTCCATATGCTACAGCGGAGCGTGTCTCTCTCCCATAAAGTGAATGCTAGGATCCATTTTATTCAAACAAAACAAAAACAAAAACAAACCGACGCTCCAAGAAAAAGCACATAAGATGTGATGGAATAAAAATATAGTTTCAGGGGAGGAACCTGATAATGTTGTCGATGAAGAAGGGGATGCCTTGGGCATCCCCAAGCTTAGACGCTTGAGTCTTCTTGATATATGCAGGGGTGAACCACCGGGTGCATCCCCAAGCTTAGAGCTTTCACTCTCCTTGATCATGTTGCATCATACTCCTCTCTTGATCCTTGAAAACTTCCTCCACACCAAACTCGAAACAACTCATTAGAGGGTTAGTGCACAATATAAATTGACATATTCAGAGGTGACACAATCATTCTTAACACTTCAGGACATTGCATAATGCTACTGGACATTAATGGATCAAAGAAATTCATCCAACATAGCGAAAGAGGCAATGCGAAATAAAAGGCAGAATCTGTCAAAACAGAACAGTTCGTATTGACAAATTTTAAAATGGCACAGACTTGCTCAAATGAAAATGCTCAAATTGAATGAAAGTTGCGTACATATCTGAGGATCACTCACGTAAATTGGCATAATTTTCTGAGTTACCTACAAAGGGATTTTGCCCAGATTCGTGACAGCAAAGAAATCTGGAACTGCGCAGTAATCCAAATCTAGTACTTACTTTTCTATCAACGGCTTAACTTGGCACAACAAAACACAAAACTAAGATAAGGAGAGGTTGCTACAGTAGTAAACAACTTCCAAGACACAAAATAAAAACAAAGTACTGTAGGTAAAAACATGGGTTGTCTCCCATAAGCGCTTTTCTTTAACGCCTTTCAGCTAGGCGCAGAAAGTGTGTATCAAGTATTATCAAGAGACGAAGTGTCAACATCATAATTTGTTCTCATAATGGAATCAAAAGGTACCTTCATTCTCTTTCTAGGGAAGTGTTCCATACCTTTCTTGAGAGGAAATTGATATTTTATATTACCTTCCTTCATATCAATAATAGCACCAACAGTTCGAAGAAAAGGTCTTCCCAATATAATGGGACAAGATGCATTGCATTCAATATCCAAGACAACAAAATCAACGGGAACAAGGTTATTGTTAACGGTAATGCGAACATTATCAACTTTACCCAAAGGTTTCTTTGTAGAATGATCAGCAAGATTAACATCCAAATAACAATTTTTCAGCGGTGGCAAGTCAAGCATATTATAAATTTTCTTAGTCATAACAGAAATACTTGCACCAAGATCACATAAAGCATTACAATAAAAATCTTTAACCTTCATCTTAATGATGGGCTCCCAACCATCCTCTAGCTTTTTAGGAATAGAGGCTTCGCGCTCTAGTTTCTCTTCTCTAGCTTTTATAAGAGCATTTGTAATATGATGTGTAAAAGCCAAATTTATAGCACTAGCATTAGGACTTTTAGCAAGTTTTTGCAAGAACTTTATAACTTCAGAGATGTGGCAATCATCAAAATTCAAACCATTATAATCTAAAGCAATGGGATCATCATCCCCAATGTTGGAAAAAATTTCAGCAGCTTTATCAAAGGCGATTTCAATGATTTCAGTGCAGTTTTTCGCGCTTTGCATTAGAAGTGGAAACATTGCTAACACCAATTCTTTTATTAGTATGAGTAGGAGGTGCAGCAACATGTGTAGCATTAGCATTACTAGTGGTAGTAATAGTCCAAACTTTAGCTATATTCTTCTCTTTAGCTAGTTTTTCATTTTCTTCTCTATCCCACCTAGCACGCAGTTCAGCCATTAATCTTATATTCTCATTAATTCTAACTTGAATGGCATTTGCTGTAGTAGAAATTTTATTATGATGATTCTCATTAGGCAAAACTTTTGATTTCAAAAGATCAACATCAACAGCAAGACTATCGACTTTAGAAGCAAGTATATCAATTTTCCCAAGCTTTTCTTCAACAGATTTGTTAAAAGCAGTTTGTGTACTAATAAATTCTTTAAGCATGGCTTCAAGTCCAGGGGGTGAATTCCTATTATGGTTGTAAGAATTACCATAAGAATTACCATAGCCGTTGCCATTATTATAAGGATATGGTCTATAGTTGTTACTAGAATTGTTCCGGTAAGCATTGTTGTTGAAATTATTATTTTTAATGAAGTTTACATCAACATGTTCTTCTTGTGCAACTAATGAAGCTAATGGAACATTATTAGGATCAATATTAGTCCTATCATTCACAAGCATAGACATAATAGCATCAATCTTATCACTCAAGGAAGAGGTTTCTTCGACAGAATTTACCTTCTTACCTTGTGGAGCTCTTTCCGTGTGCCATTCAGAGTAATTGATCATCATATTATCAAGAAGCTTTGTTGCTTCACCAAGAGTGATGGACATAAAGGTACCTCCAGCAGCTGAATCCAATAAATTCCGTGAAGAAAAATTTAGTCCTGCATAGAAGGTTTGGATGATCATCCAAGTAGTCAGTCCATGGGTTGGGCAATTTTTAACCAAAGATTTCATTCTTTCCCAAGCTTGAGCAACATGTTCAGTATCTAATTGTTTAAAATTCATTATGCTACTCCTCAAAGATATAATTTTAGCAGGGGGATAATATCTACCAATAAAAGCATCCTTGCATTTAGTCCATGAATCAATACTATTCTTAGGCAGAGATAGCAACCAATCTTTAGCTCTTCCTCTTAATGAGAAAGGGAACAATTTTAGTTTAATAATATCACCATCTACATCTTTATATTTTTGCATTTCACATAGTTCAACAAAATTATTAAGATGGGCAGCAGCATCATCAGAACTAACACCAGAAAATTGCTCTCGCATAGCAAGATTCAGTAAAGCAGGTTTAATTTCAAAGAATTCTGCTGTAGTAGCAAGTGGAGCAATAGGTGTGCATAAGAAATCATTATTATTTGTGGTTGTGAAGTCACACAACTTAGTGTTTTCAGCGTTGGCCATTTTAGCAGTAGTAAATAAAGCAAACTAGATAAAGTAAATGCAAGTAAACTAATTTTTTTGTGTTTTCGATATAGCAAACAAGATAGCAAATAAAGTAAAACTAGCAACTAATTTTTTTGTATTTTGATTTAGTGCAGCAAACAAAGTAGTAAATAAAACTAAGCAAGACAAAAACAAAGTAAAGAGATTGAGAAGTGGAGACTCCCCTTGCAGCGTGTCTTGATCTCCCCGGCAACGGCGCCAGAAAAAGAGCTTGATGGCGTGTAACTCACACGTTCGTTGGGAACCCCAAGAGGAAGGTATGATGCGCACAGCAGCAAGTTTTCCCTCAGAAAGAAACCAAGGTTTATCGAACCAGGAGGAGCCAAGAAGCACGTTGAAGGTTGATAGCGGCGGGATGTAGTGCGGCGCAACACCAGAGATTCCGGCGCCAACGTGGAACCTGCACAACACAACCAAAGTACTTTGCCCCAACGAAACAGTGAGGTTGTCAATCTCACCGGCTTGCTGTAATAAAGGATTAACCGTATTGTGTGGAAGATGATTGTTTGCAGAAAACAGTAGAACAGTATTGCAGTAGATTGTATTTCAGTAAAGAGAATTGGACCGGGGTCCACAGTTCACTAGAGGTGTCTCTCCCATAAGACGAACATCATGTTGGGTGAACAAATTACAGTTGGGCAATTGACAAATAAAGAGAGCATGACCATGCACATACATATCATGATGAGTATAGTGAGATTTAATTGGGCATTACGACAAAGTACATAGACCGCCATCCAACTGCATCTATGCCTAAAAAGTCCACCTTCAGGTTATCATCCGAACCCCCTCCAGTATTAAGTTGCTAACAACAGACAATTGCATTAAGTATTGCGCGTAATGTAACTAGTGACTACATCCTTGAACATAGCACTAATGTTTTATCCCTAGTGGCAACAGCACATCCATAACCTTAGTGGTTCTTGTCACTCCTCCAGATTCACGGAGGCATGAACCCACTATCGAGCATAAATACTCCCTCTTGGAGTTACTAGCATCAACTTGGCCAAAGCATCTACTAATAACGGAGAGCATGCAAGATCATAAACAACACATAGATATAACTTTGATAATCAACATAACAAGTATTCTCTATTCATCGGATCCCAACAAACGCAACATATAGAATTACAGATAGACGATCTTGATCATGTTAGGCAGCTCACAAGATCCGACAATGATAGCACAATGGGGAGAAGACAACCATCTAGCTACTGCTATGGACCCATAGTCCAGGGGTAGACTACTCACACATCACTCCGGAGGCGACCATGGCGGCGTAGAGTCCTCCGGGAGATGATTCCCCTCTCCGGCAGGGTGCCGGAGGCGATCTCCTGGATCCCCCGAGATGGGATCGGCGGCGGCGGCGTCTCAGTAAGGTTTTCCGTATCGTGGCTCTCGGTACTGGGGGTTTCGTCACGGAGACTTTTTATAGGCGGAAGGGCAGGTCAAGAGGCGGCACGGGGGCCCCACACCACAGGGCCGCGTGGCCAAGGGGGGGCCGCGCCGCCCTAGGGTGTGGCCCCTCCGTGGCCCCTCTTCGTCTCTCCTTCGGACTTCTGGAAGCTTCGTGAGAAAATAGGCCCCTGGGCTTTGATTTCGTCCAATTCCGAGAATATTTCGTTACTAGGATTTCTGAAACCAAAAACAGCAGAAAACAGCAACTGGCACTTCGGCATCTTGTTAATAGGTTAGTTCCAGAAAATGCACGAATATGACATAAAGTGTGCATAAAACATGTAGATAACATCAATAATGTGGCATGGAACATAAGAAATTATCGATACGTCGGAGACGTATCATGGCCGCATGGTATGCGTGTGCGGCTGCCTATTTAAACCATTGTAAATCAGACTGTTGATATATGAGAAAGAAGAGAAAATGTAGTCACGGTTGAAAACCAGGGAAGTGTCTTTGGCAAAGCCTTGTCTCCTTCCTTGGCTAGTGTGTGTACGGATGTGTTGTGTTAAGAGAAACAAGAGAGATAGTGAGAGTCGAGAGGTAGAAGAAGATGGGGCTGCGAGATGCATCCCCAACAATTGGTATCAGAGCGAGAAGATCTGGGAGGCCTACGGCGGTGCGATGCGAAGCCGACAACGGTGGCGGTGGCGGCGGACTCCATACAAAGTGGAGGCTGGTGGCATGAGGTGGAGCTTGCCGGCGTGATGCCGCTTGCAGGCCGGCGCGGTGCGACGCTGCGATGAGGCGACGGTGGTGTGATGCTGCAGCGAGAAGGCGACGGTGTGATGCCGTTACAAGAAGACGACGTCAGCGACGATCGGCTGCTCTTTGAAGTTGCGGCAAGATTGGAGAATCAAGATTAGGGGGGAAATTGTTAGACTTAATCTTGATTCTAATTGTATCTGCATATTTAGTTTTGAATCTTGCATATAGTTAAGGTGTTCATGTAGCCTGTTGTAGTCCGGCAAGGTGTACGTGTGATGCGTACGAAGCCGACGAGGTTCAACGAAGGCAAGCGAGGTGAGATGCTTGTGGCGTCGTGCGACACGACGAACATAGCGAGATGCCGACAGTGGCGTGAAGCTGCAGTGCCAAGTGTTGTCGACAACGAGTTGCTACTGAACTCACACGACCGAGTGAATCGGTAGTCTGTAGGTGAGTAGTTATCAACATGCAAAAACTGTTAGCTGTGTGTACATGCATGTAGGCCCAGTCATTTGTTCCTGGAGCGAATCTAGGAGATGATCGAGTCGTGGATTAGTGGTGTGAGTGCATGGAGTAGTGGCCGCATGGTATGCGTGTGCGGCTGCCTATTTAAACCATTGTAAATCAGACTGTTGATATATGAGAAAGAAGAGAAAATGTAGTCACGGTTGAAAACCAGGGAAGTGTCTTTGGCAAAGCCTTGTCTCCTTCCTTGGCTAGTGTGTGTACGGATATGTTGTGTTAAGAGAAACAAGAGAGATAGTGAGAGTCGAGAGGTAGAAGAAGATGGGGCTGCGAGATGCATCCCCAACAGTACCCAAGTCATACATATGGCCAAAGACATGCTATCATAATGTTTACAAGCTGCTATTTTAGTGATGCAAATGTGTCATATTTTGTGGCTGCTACTTTGCCGCATGTGGAGTTTCAGGAGTGTTTAACTAGGGAGCAATTTTTTAGGTTTTTTTATGACATTTATTATCCGCACTTTTCTTGAGACTGCTAACACTGACTGATTGGTTTGAGACAATGAAAAACCAAGCCAGTTGATGAGTTAGCGCATGTGCATGACTCAAGTTGCAGTATACTCAACATGGTTGAGGTCTTGAGGATGTGTTTTATTAACAAGTACACTTTGCTTATTTTGTACAGGCCTATCTGTACATTATGGTTCCTTTTGAGCTCATTGAACGGATCAGGAAGCAGATGCTGAAATACAAGTAGCTATTCATATTATCACTGACATGTGTTTTGTGGTGCAAAGTTTTTATGACAGTATGAAACTCTCAAGACATGGTCGGAGCCAATGGTACGCACTGGAGGCATAGGTCACGTCAACAACGTAGTTTAACTGTTTCTCGGGTGATAACTACCACTACCAGGGATGACCACACTGGTGGTTAGCGACGGGTATGATGGTGGTGTTGGGCAAGAGTCACGGCATCGAGTTTTTGCTGTCTCCTCATCCATGTGAAGTTGGTTCAAACAATATGGAAGGAGAAGTCAAGCTTTGTACCTCCTCCAGAAGATGAAATCTTGAAGGTAATCAGATGTTTTTATTACTTTAGTCATCGTTTTCACAATTAGGTAATCTTCTTTCAACTCTGCCCATTGCAGTAGATTGATAGTTTCTTATACAGAGACTGGAAATGAGGGTCTGTGTATTGACATGAAATCTGGCGGGTAAGTGTTTCATCTTGGAAGTAAAATACATGTATATTCAAAACTAAGTATTTTCCTGAGTTTGGGGTAAACAAAGGAAGTAAAATACATGTATATTCTGGTCCACTTTAAGTCTGCCCTTTAAACAAAGGAAGCCTTATTGTCATCCTTTATTCTCTTAGTGACATCATTATATGTTGATTAAGTATTGGCCGGCTTATTGTTTTATATCAGGGGTAACTAAGGAAGCCTTATTAGAATGTTTGAACAGTTACATCCTTCCCAACACGTTGCCTTTGTGTAGGAATGGCTCATTTGGTCTTTGATTTGTCAAGAAAATTTATTGTACTATATTTTTTGATCACTCAATTTCTATATTATTGAGGCTTGAAATGGAATTTGCAAGGGTTGCCAATGCTGAAGGACACGGAAGCGTGCAGCATTTTCCAGAGTTTGGGGTGGAAGGAAAATTCTGTTTTGGCTAGACCGTTGGATTGGTGGCCTGACGATGGCTGATATTGCACAGGCAGTTGTCCAGAAAGTCACCACAAGAACAAAGAACGGGCTCTTGGTCTTGGAGGCACTCCAGGAGAACAGTTGGGCAACGCGTCAGTCTATGGGTAAAAATCGCTAGAGTTCAGAGAAACGATCAGGTCCCAGGCACCTTCCGTGGCCATCCCCCCCAGGCCAATACACTGCTCGAGAGAGTTACCACATGCTATGCCATGGGCACGTCCTATCGGAGTTTGCTAAACCTACCTGGAGATCGGCAGCCACCTCAAATGCAAATTATTTGGTTGGTTGTCGTCTAACAATAGATTCTAGACCTATGGGCGTGTGAGGCATGTTCTTCAGGATAGCATGGTGTTTACGCTAGGAAAGTCTTGTTCAGCAGCTAGAGATAAGATATCCTTGTGAAGATTTCATCGGCTGACAAGGATCAATGTGGAGGATACCAAGAAGAGGGGGGTTTACACTTTGGTGATTATGATAGCTTTGGTCAATTTGTAAACAAGGCAACGTCCGTGTATTAGGAAACATAAGAAGGCAATTTGTCCCTAAAAAAGGAATATGATGCTAAGGAATTAATTAATTGCATCATGGATGAGCTGAGCCTGTGGAAGCTTGCAGCTGCCGGAGGGAGACGGTGTGTGTGTGTTGTGTGTAAATGTGACAGTTTGTTCGCAACTATGTCAAGCATCTTGTAAATTGCTTCTTTTTTCCTTAACAATATGGTGCGCTATTTGCGCACTCTCAGAAAAAAGTTTCATTTGTCGGTTTCATATTCTTGCATGTTTTCTGTTAAATATCGGAACCTATATGAAAATAAGGGCACACAAGGTTTAGATTTGACTTATATACGAATATGTAAGGAATGGAAATGGCCAGATCGTGGACTTAGTTTTATTACCCTTATTACTTTAAGGTTATAAATATTCATCTCTTCATTTTATTATGACATGTATGTTTCTTTTTTAATCATACAAACTTACGATCGAAAGTGGTTGAAAGAATTGATATTTTCCTTTATTTGTATATTAAGACAACATCTATCAACGGAGGAAGTATTATATTTGAGTTTTTATCCTATATATGTTCCAAGTTTTTATTCTATAAATATGTTAAATACTACACGCGGTTATTTTTTCCTACATACTTGCAATATTTACATGCATTATATGTTCACCCGTATAACATAGACGTCATCAAATATACGGCAAGGAGCCGTGGCGAAGCACGGGCATTCAACTAGTAAGAACTAAGATACATAAGCGGCATATTCATTACCACAATAGTTTTTAGGCTACTTTCCCATGAGATATGTATTGCAAAGACAAGGAATGAAATTTTTGAAGGTAGCACGCAAGCAATTTACTTTGGAATGGCAGAAAAATACCACATAGTAGGTAGTTATGGTGGACACAAATGGCATAAGTTTTGGCTCAAGGTTTTGGATGCACGAGAAGTAATCTCTCTCAGTACAAGGCTTTGGCTAGCAAGGTTGTTTGAAGCAAACACAAGTATGAACCGGTACAGCAAAACTTTCATAAGAACATATTGCAAGCATTATAAGACTCTACACTGTCTTCCTTGTTGCTCAAACACTTTTACCAGAAAATATCTAGACTTTAGAGAGACCAATCATGCAAACCAAATTTCAACAAGCTCTACGGTAGTTCTCCACTAATAGGTTTAAACTACATGATGCAAAAGCTTAAACATGATCTACTTGTAACGGCCCCGGATAGTACCCCTATTAGATTTGCTTATTCTTTTCTTTTTATGCATCATCATGACATCATGCATCATATCATCCATGTTTTTCACTAAATAAAATTATTTTATAAAGCCTAGATATTTTGTTTTCCTCTCATACGGTTTATATAATAAACCCTCCTCTTTTCTTTTCTCTAACAAAACCCCTAAACCTCCCGGGCCTCCCTCCTCTTTGGCCCAACTCGTCCTCTATCTTTTCTCCTTTTCTTTTCCCTGTTGGCCCTCTCCCTCTCCTCTTTCCTGCAGCCCAGCACCGGCTCGCTCCTCTCCAGCCCAACCTCCCTTGTTCTGGCCCGTACCCCTTCGCACGAGAGGCTCCTCTTCTTTCCGGGTTCGTCGTTTACCCACACGCAGGAGGCGTGACCCCTTTTTCCCATGGCCGCGCGTGGTCCTTCCTCTCCAGCACCGTGCGCCCACCTGCTCCCTCTCCTCTCCCTTTTAAGCGCCTCGTGATCTCCGCCAAACCCTAGCCCTCCTTCCTCTGGGCGCCGCCACTATCTCCTCTTCTTCCCCAACTTCCTCTTTTTCTCTCTGTGAACAAACGAGAAACCCCTGTACACCACCGCACCTTCCCCTCCATGGCACGGTCGAACCAGGCCACCCCTCGCCGAGCCGAGACCACCGGCGGATGCGCCTCGTCGTCCTCTCCATCCTCACGTGAGGAATCGAACCAGAATCTCTCCAATCTCCCGCAAAATCGCCAATTCCGTTCATGACCTGCCGGCGAGTTTCTTCGATTTCGGCCGCTGCGGTGTACCTCTGGCCTCACCAACCCCTCCAATGGCTTCCTGGTGATGTTCTTGTTCCCCATGACCTCTGGCTCTTCTCGTTTCTGCTCCTAGACGCGCCGCCGACGGTGACCATCTTTTTGCCCCGCAGGACCTCGTCGCTGGCCGTTCTCCGGTGGTACCCCGCCCTCACCTCCGCCCGCCTCAGATCCTCCACGTCGCGGCGCATCTACGACGCCCTCTGCCTCGTCCCGCCTCAGCCTCCCTCGACAAATCCGAGCTCGACTTGATCTCAGCCATGGCGTATGTGTCTCAGACCTCGGCCTAATTCTGGTCAAAAGTGCCACGCGTCTACTTCTAATCAAAACCCAACGACCAGCTTAGTGGTAATCCCCTGCTTCCTAACCCATCAGATCCCTGGTTCAAATCACCACTCTGGCTATTTAAGCCTCTTTTTGTTCTGGATCAGATCCGGCCCCGTTGATGGGCTTCGACCCAGATCCATAGCGTGGCAGGCTGCATCTCATCACCGGATCGGCCCACCAGCACCACCTCGCCATGCGGCAGGTAGCAGCCCAACGCCCTTCCAGCCCAATTCCTTTTCCCTGTCTTTTTCTTCTTTTTGCAAATCTGTCTATTTTATATCTTTTAAACTATAACTCCAAATGAAAAGTGTTATATATGAAAATTGATCAGAAAAATGTGCTGAACATGAATATGCCATCCATATGCCTGTTTGCATCTTGCATCATGTCGAGACGTGATAGTTCGTGCATACCACCTAACATATATGCGGAGTATTTCGGACGCCGACTATGGTTTTCCCCGCTCCGTTTAAATTTGAAGTAGCTCACCCTTGCCATGTTATGCCATGCTAATCAACCCTTAAATTTGTCGGTAGGAAATGCAACCTTAACCTAATTTGTTTGTCCGGGGTTCCGACTCCGATTAATATGGATAAGTTCCATCACCGCATCATGTTTGCCATGTCATGCATATCATCTTGATCATGCCGATTCTTCTTGCGTAGTTGTAAGACTTGCATGCGTTGTGTGTTCCAGCATTTGCTTCTTCTCGGATAGGATCGCGAAGTGGAGATGTGAGATACGACGAGTTCTCCGACAAGTTCTTCTGCAGCTTTCCACAGGCGAGCCCACCCCTTCACCTATTTTACTTTTACATGCTCTTTTGATCTATTGCTGTCCTTGTGTTGCGATTCTGTTGTGTCACGTGTCCTATCCACCTGTTACCTATATGTCCGAGATACACCTCCTCGCCCTACCTATTGTTTGTTGTTTGCCAGCTTTGCGAGTCGTAGGCGTGTTTAGGATCTGTTGTTTATCTCGATCTGTTATCGGGATATGTTGGGTTGTTGGGAGGTTTTTTACATGCTATATCATTTGTTGGAGATAATCACACTTTACTTTATTGTTAACAACTAAAATTGTAAGCAGAGGCATCTGTGAGCCCCTTTGCGAAAGCATCGGAACTTTGACTCGCTAATGTCCCCTAGGACCCGAGTTCTTGTTATCTGTTCCGAGATTGAGCGCTCTACCCGTACGTGGGGGAATGGGACCCCCATCACCAACTACCTTTCCTCGAGTCTGTTTATTGGGAGCCACAACCTTGGTTTTATTTGCTCATATGCACGATGCACGTTTTACTTCCTGTTGCCTTCGGGTGTTTATTCCTGTACTGTACTCATAACGCGGGACTCTTTATCCTTGGCCGGTCGTTAGTGCCCGCCTTGGAAGCCGACGCAAACCTCTGGGTCCGTATCGGAGTACGGCCGGACTTCGTCACGGGTAGCTTAGTTGGGTGGCTCCCATTAAATTTTCTCTTGCATTGGGAACGGTCTTGATGTGAGACTCCACCTGTAGTAAGTGGGTTCGAGCATGCGTATGGTTACATTTGGGCAACCCCTGCAGGGTGTACATCTTATCGATAAGCCGTGTCCGCGGTTATGGACGACTTGGAATTGTATGGCTTGATCATAGAACAACTTACACCTTATACTTGTTGTTAATAATCTGATAATAACTTGCGTAGTAATATAGCATTACTACAACCGATACCTAATAAAACTGGTCCACCGTTGAGTGCCTTTTACATTGCCTCTTCGCAATTGTTGAAGGGGATATGTGTAATCGGCTGGGTTATGTTTGTGTAGTATTTATCTGTTACCTTGTGCGCTCTCTTATCTTCTCTGAGTAGACGGATGTTGTAGCGTGTCTCTATTGGATAGTAGCTTTGCTGCCGCTAAACTCCACATATAGCCGGGTGAAGTTTATACCGCCCACCAGCGAGCATAGCTGGTCTTGTCTCGCAAGTACGTGCCAATGGTACTTACCCTCGCCTTCCTTTCTTTTTGTCTCCTCCCCCTTTTGTCGGCAACCGATGGCCCGACTTTGACAGGTACGAGATGATGACGTTAGCAAGGTTACCCTTCCGGCTTGGCCTGGGCAGGGTTATGGACGCCACTGGTTATCTTCAGGACTCTTAGTCCAATTTGTATCTTGTCCGTACTCGGACGTATTTGATCTTCTGTATGATTCGGATCTTTGTATGTATCTATTTGTATCTTGACTCGTTGGAGTCGTTGTTGTAATATATGTTTCTTGTGGGCTCTATTGTAATCCTGTTGTAATGTTACTGCTCGTGTTAATTCCTCTGGCATCACGTGTGTGATTCTTCGCGCACGTCGTGTCGGAGGGCGTCTCTGGATCGATATCGTGCGGATTTCGGCGGGATCGCTGGAATCCTCAGGATACCGGTTCCGGGGCGTCACAAGTTGGTATCAGAGCCTCAGGTTGACGGTACCCCACTAGTCCAGCCTGTAGGATAACCTTGCCAACAGACGTCGTTGTGTCTAGTGTCAAAACTATTCTCTAAAATTCGTTGGATAGATCTGATTAGCTCTGATTTTTCTCCTTACCTATATTCTTTCTCATCTTATCTTCGCGAGTTTTGAGTCTTCTCTCTTATCTGAGTTTTTCCGAGTCTTAGGTTCCGACGTGGGTTGGACGATCTATGCCTTTCACCTATTAGGTCTGATCTTCGGAGGATACCGACGGAAGCGCATCATCAACAGCGGGACAATGACTTCTTGTTAGTGGTGTCGCCCTATCAGCATGGAGCAAGAACTCTTGTTAGTGGTGTCGAGGAGATCAACACTTCGCCAGAAGAAGGTTCCACCTCGAGGTCGGGTAATTGTCAACATGGTACAAGAAGACTCGATAGTTTAACCAACTCCCCCTTGGCTTGACGTGGAACCTCGGGGCGAGGTTCCTTGTTAGTGGTGTCGATTGTAACGGCCCCGGATAGTACCCCTATTAGATTTGCTTATTCTTTTCTTTTTATGCATCATCATGACATCATGCATCATATCATCCATGTTTTTCACTAAATAAAATTATTTTATAAAGCCTAGATATTTTGTTTTCCTCTCATACGGTTTATATAATAAACCCTCCTCTTTTCTTTTCTCTAACAAAACCCCTAAACCTCCCGGGCCTCCCTCCTCTTTGGCCCAACTCGTCCTCTATCTTTTCTCCTTTTCTTTTCCCTGTTGGCCCTCTCCCTCTCCTCTTTCCTGCAGCCCAGCACCGGCTCGCTCCTCTCCAGCCCAACCTCCCTTGTTCTGGCCCGTACCCCTTCGCACGAGAGGCTCCTCTTCTTTCCGGGTTCGTCGTTTACCCACACGCAGGAGGCGTGACCCCTTTTTCCCATGGCCGCGCGTGGTCCTTCCTCTCCAGCACCGTGCGCCCACCTGCTCCCTCTCCTCTCCCTTTTAAGCGCCTCGTGATCTCCGCCAAACCCTAGCCCTCCTTCCTCTGGGCGCCGCCACTATCTCCTCTTCTTCCCCAACTTCCTCTTTTTCTCTCTGTGAACAAACGAGAAACCCCTGTACACCACCGCACCTTCCCCTCCATGGCACGGTCGAACCAGGCCACCCCTCGCCGAGCCGAGACCACCGGCGGATGCGCCTCGTCGTCCTCTCCATCCTCACGTGAGGAATCGAACCAGAATCTCTCCAATCTCCCGCAAAATCGCCAATTCCGTTCATGACCTGCCGGCGAGTTTCTTCGATTTCGGCCGCTGCGGTGTACCTCTGGCCTCACCAACCCCTCCAATGGCTTCCTGGTGATGTTCTTGTTCCCCATGACCTCTGGCTCTTCTCGTTTCTGCTCCTAGACGCGCCGCCGACGGTGACCATCTTTTTGCCCCGCAGGACCTCGTCGCTGGCCGTTCTCCGGTGGTACCCCGCCCTCACCTCCGCCCGCCTCAGATCCTCCACGTCGCGGCGCATCTACGACGCCCTCTGCCTCGTCCCGCCTCAGCCTCCCTCGACAAATCCGAGCTCGACTTGATCTCAGCCATGGCGTATGTGTCTCAGACCTCGGCCTAATTCTGGTCAAAAGTGCCACGCGTCTACTTCTAATCAAAACCCAACGACCAGCTTAGTGGTAATCCCCTGCTTCCTAACCCATCAGATCCCTGGTTCAAATCACCACTCTGGCTATTTAAGCCTCTTTTTGTTCTGGATCAGATCCGGCCCCGTTGATGGGCTTCGACCCAGATCCATAGCGTGGCAGGCTGCATCTCATCACCGGATCGGCCCACCAGCACCACCTCGCCATGCGGCAGGTAGCAGCCCAACGCCCTTCCAGCCCAATTCCTTTTCCCTGTCTTTTTCTTCTTTTTGCAAATCTGTCTATTTTATATCTTTTAAACTATAACTCCAAATGAAAAGTGTTATATATGAAAATTGATCAGAAAAATGTGCTGAACATGAATATGCCATCCATATGCCTGTTTGCATCTTGCATCATGTCGAGACGTGATAGTTCGTGCATACCACCTAACATATATGCGGAGTATTTCGGACGCCGACTATGGTTTTCCCCGCTCCGTTTAAATTTGAAGTAGCTCACCCTTGCCATGTTATGCCATGCTAATCAACCCTTAAATTTGTCGGTAGGAAATGCAACCTTAACCTAATTTGTTTGTCCGGGGTTCCGACTCCGATTAATATGGATAAGTTCCATCACCGCATCATGTTTGCCATGTCATGCATATCATCTTGATCATGCCGATTCTTCTTGCGTAGTTGTAAGACTTGCATGCGTTGTGTGTTCCAGCATTTGCTTCTTCTCGGATAGGATCGCGAAGTGGAGATGTGAGATACGACGAGTTCTCCGACAAGTTCTTCTGCAGCTTTCCACAGGCGAGCCCACCCCTTCACCTATTTTACTTTTACATGCTCTTTTGATCTATTGCTGTCCTTGTGTTGCGATTCTGTTGTGTCACGTGTCCTATCCACCTGTTACCTATATGTCCGAGATACACCTCCTCGCCCTACCTATTGTTTGTTGTTTGCCAGCTTTGCGAGTCGTAGGCGTGTTTAGGATCTGTTGTTTATCTCGATCTGTTATCGGGATATGTTGGGTTGTTGGGAGGTTTTTTACATGCTATATCATTTGTTGGAGATAATCACACTTTACTTTATTGTTAACAACTAAAATTGTAAGCAGAGGCATCTGTGAGCCCCTTTGCGAAAGCATCGGAACTTTGACTCGCTAATGTCCCCTAGGACCCGAGTTCTTGTTATCTGTTCCGAGATTGAGCGCTCTACCCGTACGTGGGGGAATGGGACCCCCATCACCCACTACCTTTCCTCGAGTCTGTTTATTGGGAGCCACAACCTTGGTTTTATTTGCTCATATGCACGATGCACGTTTTACTTCCTGTTGCCTTCGGGTGTTTATTCCTGTACTGTACTCATAACGCGGGACTCTTTATCCTTGGCCGGTCGTTAGTGCCCGCCTTGGAAGCCGACGCAAACCTCTGGGTCCGTATCGGAGTACGGCCGGACTTCGTCACGGGTAGCTTAGTTGGGTGGCTCCCATTAAATTTTCTCTTGCATTGGGAACGGTCTTGATGTGAGACTCCACCTGTAGTAAGTGGGTTCGAGCATGCGTATGGTTACATTTGGGCAACCCCTGCAGGGTGTACATCTTATCGATAAGCCGTGTCCGCGGTTATGGACGACTTGGAATTGTATGGCTTGATCATAGAACAACTTACACCTTATACTTGTTGTTAATAATCTGATAATAACTTGCGTAGTAGTATAGCATTACTACAACCGATACCTAATAAAACTGGTCCACCGTTGAGTGCCTTTTACATTGCCTCTTCGCAATTGTTGAAGGGGATATGTGTAATCGGCTGGGTTATGTTTGTGTAGTATTTATCTGTTACCTTGTGCGCTCTCTTATCTTCTCTGAGTAGACGGATGTTGTAGCGTGTCTCTATTGGATAGTAGCTTTGCTGCCGCTAAACTCCACATATAGCCGGGTGAAGTTTATACCGCCCACCAGCGAGCATAGCTGGTCTTGTCTCGCAAGTACGTGCCAATGGTACTTACCCTCGCCTTCCTTTCTTTTTGTCTCCTCCCCCTTTTGTCGGCAACCGATGGCCCGACTTTGACAGGTACGAGATGATGACGTTAGCAAGGTTACCCTTCCGGCTTGGCCTGGGCAGGGTTATGGACGCCACTGGTTATCTTCAGGACTCTTAGTCCAATTTGTATCTTGTCCGTACTCGGACGTATTTGATCTTCTGTATGATTCGGATCTTTGTATGTATCTATTTGTATCTTGACTCGTTGGAGTCGTTGTTGTAATATATGTTTCTTGTGGGCTCTATTGTAATCCTGTTGTAATGTTACTGCTCGTGTTAATTCCTCTGGCATCACGTGTGTGATTCTTCGCGCACGTCGTGTCGGAGGGCGTCTCTGGATCGATATCGTGCGGATTTCGGCGGGATCGCTGGAATCCTCAGGATACCGGTTCCGGGGTGTCACACTACTTGAGAGCTCAAAACAATTGCCAAGTATCAAATTATTCAAGACAATATATCATTTAACACATGAAGCATTTTCTGTTTCCAACCAAATAGCAATATATGAAGCGACTTTCAGCTTTCGCCATGAATATTAAAAACGAAGAACACAAGTGTTCAAATGAAAAAGCGAAGCGTGTCTCTCTCCAACACAAGGAATGCTAGGATCCGATTTTATTCAAACATAAACAAAAATAAAAACAAACAGACGCTCCAAGTAAAGAACATAAGATGTGACGGAATAAAAATATAGTTTCACTAGAGGTGACTTGATAAGTTGTTGATGAAGAAGGGGATGCCTTGGGCATCCCCAAGCTTAGATGCTTGAGTCTTCTTGAAATATGCAGGGATGAACCACGGGGGCATCCCCAAGCATAGACTTTTCACTCTTCTTGATCATATCATATCATCCTCCTCTCTTGATCCTTGAAAACTTCCTTCACACCAAACTCAAAACAATCTCATTAGAGTGTTAGTGCATAATCAAAAATTCACATGTTCAGCGAGGACACAATCATTCCCAACACTTCTGGACATTACCCAAGGCTACTGAAAGTTAATGGAGCAAAGAAATCCACTCAACACAGTAAAAGAGGCAATGCGAAATAAAAGGCAGAATCTGTCAAAACAGAACAGTCCGTAAAGACAAACTTTTTTGAGGCACTTAACAGGCTTAGATGAAAAAGCTCAAATTGAACGAAAGTTGCGTACGTATCTGAGGATCACGCATGAATTTTTTCAGCATTTTACGAGTTTCCTACAGAGAGATCTACTCAAATTCGTCACAGGTAAAAATCTGTTTCTGCGCAGGAATCCAAATTTAGTATCAACTTTACTATCAAAGACTTTACTTGGCACAACAACGAAATAAACATGATAAGAAGAGGTTGTTACAGTAGTAACAACTTCCAAGACACAACAAAACAGTAGCAAAAATAAAAAACAACATGGGTTATCTCCCAAGAAGTGCTTTTCTTTAACGCCTTTCAGCTAGGCGCAGAAAGTGCAAATCAAGTAACATCAAGAGAAAAAGCATCAACATTATAATTTGTTCTAATAATAGAATCAAAAGGCAACTTCATTCTCTTTCTAGGGAAGTGTTCCATACCTTTCTTGAGAGGGAATTGATATTTAATATTTCCTTCTTTCATATCAATAATAGCACCAACAGTTCGAAGAAAGGGTCTTCCCAAAATAATAGGACAAGATGCATTGCATTCAATATCCAAGACAACAAAATCAACGGGAACAAGGTTATTGTTAATCGTAATGTGAACATTGTCAATCCTCCCCAAAGGTTTCTTTATAGAATTATCATCAAGATTAACATCCAAATAACAATATTTCAATGGTGGCAAGTCAAGCATATCATAGAGTTTCTTAGGCATAACAGAAATACTTGCACCAAGATCACATAAAGCATTACAATCAAAATCATTGACCTTCATTTTAATGATGGGCTCCCAACCATCTTCCAACTTCCTAGGAATAGAAGTTTCAAGTTTTAATTCCTCTTATCTAGCTTTAATGAGAGCATTTGTAATATGTTTTGTAAAGGCCAAGTTTATAGCACTAGAATTAGGACTTCTAGCAAGTTTTTGCAAGAACTTAATAACTTCAGAGATATGACAATTATCAAAATCAAAACCATTATGATCTAAAGCAATGGGATCATTGTCCCCAATACTCTGAATTTTTTTAGCACTTTTATCACAAACAGTTTTAGCAGTTTCAGGCAATTTTGCATGCTTTGTATTAGGAGTAGAAACATTGCCAACACCAATTATTCTACCATTGATAGTAGGAGGTTTAGCAACATGTGAAGCATTAACATTACTACTAGTGGTGGTAATAGTCCAAACTTTAGCTACATTATTCTCTTTAGCAAGTTTTTCTTCTCTTTCCCACCTAGCATGCAATTCAGCCATCATTCTAATATTGTCATTAATTCGAACTTGGATAGCATTTGCTGTAGTAAGAATTTGGGTATCATTATCCTCAGGTTTAGCAGCCATTTTATTAATTAAAGAAGCTTGTGACTCAGACATGTATGAGATTCGGTTTTCAGCATTTGCAAGCTTAGTTTGCAAACCAGAAATTTCCATATTCAAATTTTCAAGTTGATTCCCTATATTTTTCAACAAGGCGGATTGTTCATTCATAGTTTTAGTAAACAATTGATTTTGCTCATATTGTGATTGCATAAAGCTCTTAGTAGCTCTTTCAATTTCTAGCATCTTTTCCTCACTAGGCAAAACAGATCTACCATAAGAATTACCACTATTAGAAGGATATGGCCTATAGTTGTTACCAAAATTATTCCTATAAGCATTGTTGTTGAAATTATTACTTTTAATGAAGTTTAGATCAACTTGCTCTTCTTGAGCAACCAATGAAGCTAAAGGAACATTATTAGGATCAACATTAGATCTACCATTAACAAGCATAGACATAATAACATCAATCTTATCACTCAAGGAGGAGGTTTCTTAAACATAATTTACCTTCTTACCTTGAGGAGTCCTTTCAGTGTGCCATTCAGAGTAGTTGATCATCATATCATCAAGAAGTTTTGTTGCAGCATCCAAAGTGATGGACATAAAAGTACCTCCAGCAGCTGAATCCAATAGGTTCCTTGAAGAAAAATTTAATCCTGCATAGAAGGTTTGGATGATCATCCAAGTAGTTAGTCCATGGGTAGGGCAATTCTTTACCAAAGATTTTATTCTTTCCCATGCTTGGGCAACATGTTCATTATCCAATTGCTTAAATTCATAATGCTACTTCTCAAAGATATAATTTTAGCATGAGGATAATATCTTCCAATGAAAGCATCTTTACATTTAGTCCATGAATCAATACTATTCTTAGGCAAAGATAGCAACCAATCTTTAGCTCTTCCTCTTAAGGAGAAAGGAAACAATTTCAGTTTTATAATATCCCCATCTACATCCTTATACTTTTGCATTTCACAAAGTTCAACAAAATTATTAAGATGGGCAGCAGCATCATCAGTACTAACACCAGAAAATTGCCCTCTCATAACAAGATTTAGTAAAGCAGGTTTAATTTCATAAAATTCTGATGTAGTGGCAGGTGGAGCAATAGGAGTGCATATGAAATCATTATTATTGGTGCTAGTACAATCACACAACTTAGTGTTTTCAGGAGTATTCATTTTAACAGTAGTAAAGCAAACCGAATTAAATAATGTAAAACAAGTAACTAATTTTTTTGTGTTTTTGATATAAAGAAAGCAAAACAAGACAGAAAATAAAATAAAATAAAGCAAGACAATAAACAAAGTAAAGAGATTGGGTGTGAGAGACTCCCCTTGCATCGTGTCTTGATCTCCCCGGAAACGGCGCCAGAAAATATGCTTGATGACGCGTGAAGCACACGTCCGCTGGGAACCCCAAGAGGAAGGTGTGATGCGTACAGCAGCAAGTTTTCCCTCAGTAAGAAACCAAGGTTATCGAACCAGTAGGAGACGAAGGCCACGTGAAGGTTGTTGGTGAAGGAGTGTAGTTGTTGACTGCCAAAACCCACCGGCGGGCAGTGACTTGTCAACACTGTAGAGCCGGGAAGAGCCTAGAGCTGCGGCTGGCTGAGACCCCTCCGAGCGACGGCCCGCAATGCTCTTCTGGTCACACGCGGCGATGCGAAGTGCAAGGGCGTGCCACCTGACCTATACCTGGTCAGGAAGGTGATGGAGATGCCTCGCTTAGTTTCCTGCAGGGCATACACGTAAACGTTAAATACGAGCCTCGATCGGCTCTCAGGTTATCCTGTGAATCGGCTCAAAGAGCCGATCCACCCATGATTCGTACGGGGTGCACGAATATATGGTGGTCCTGCTTGATCAAGATAAAGTTAATGAGATCTACGACGATTTAGGGTTTTCACCGCATAATCGGATCATCCTACTCTAGGTTGGGCCTCGCGGCCACGCACGGTGATCGTAAGCCGATCCTAAACAAGGCCTAAAAACCAACACAAGGTTGATCCCCGGAACATCCTGTTTAGGGCCAACGAACGACACCCTACGTGCCGCTGGATCCTCCACCCCTTTGTAAGGCCTAACTATTGCAGATATTAAACTAATCCTTGTAGAACAAGGAGCAATCGTAACAGATCAGATCTACTAAATAATGATCAAGCGGGGTGCCGCCCCCACACCTGAGATAGGTGTGAGGGCGGCTAGACATGCAAGGGTTGCACTACGTAAGCATGTTATACGAAGAACTATGCTAACCCTAACACATCTATGATAACTACGTTGCTCGCCATCAAAGACGCTTCAGTACGAGCAACGCATGAACAACGTGGGGCTTGTGCTGCCTAGATCGCAAGATGCGATCTAGGCAGCATGTCGCTTACCTGATAGAAACCCTCGAGACGAAGGAGTTGGCGATGCGCCGAGATTGGTTTGTTTTGGGTTGAACGTGAGTTGTTGTTTATTTCATAAACCCTAGATACATATTTATAGTCCGTAGACTTTCTAACGTGGGAATAATCCCAACCGTGCACGAGGCAAACTCTAACTAACCGACACGTATCCTACTATGTTACAGATACACGGGCCAACTAGCCCAAACTTTGCATATAAAGGCCGATTCACGTATTCCTTCCATGTATATTCTTCAAGCCCATCTCCAATCGCGGCCCACCTCTGATCCGGTCAAATTCTGGTGATAACACATGCCCCCCTGGTTTTGGAAATGACAATTCCAAAATCATTTTGCTTTTCCTTCGTCGGGTCATGTCGTGGCAGAGCAAAACCGTCGCAGTATCCTCCATCATGATGCCTTGCCTCTTCCACCTCTGCGTGAACTCCCATTTTTGAAGAAGGTTTCGACGAAGGACCAGCCGATGACACCCCAATCGGCTTTTAAAACAGAGCATCTACTAGGCCAGCTGCCCCCCGAGCCTCAGCCAAGGCGAGAATACTGGTGAAGATGCACAGATCAGACCAAAGGCTTGGAACTCAGATAATTCTGAGACAGCCACCCTACCGATTCAGCCGCTCTTGACCCCATCGATTGCCTCTTCCCCCATTGAAAGCCGATGTTGTACGCCAAAACTGACTTCTGACAGCACTGTTGTAATCGGCTCATTGCAGCTGAGGAAGCTCTCATCGTTTGCCCCCTCGAGGAAGCAGAGGGCCTCAAGAAATCCGTGTCTTGCACCCCAACCGGTGGATCTTGCGTAATTGTACTAGAGTCGATGGTTGTGCATCGGCTGTATGTCATGAAAAATCATCTATGGAAGAACATTGCAAAACCAAATGACATTTGGACTGAAAGGGCAAAAGGTGGCATCTTCTGGATATTATCAACATAAAGTAATATAACAAGTGCAATATGCAAGTATGTAGGAATCAATGCACAGTTAACACAAATGTTTGCTTTTTTAGATAGAAGGAAATGGGTAAACTGACTCAACAATAAAAGTAGAAGAAAGGCCCTTCGCAGAGGGAAGCATGGATTGCTATATTTGTGCTAGAGCTTTGATTTTGAAAACATGAAACAATTTTGTCAACGGTAGTAATAAAGCATATGTATCATGTAAATTATATCTTACAAGTTGCAAGCCTCATGCATAGTATACTAATAGTGCCCGCACCTTGTCCTAATTAGCTTGGACTACCGGATCATCGCAATGCACATGTTTTAACCAAGTGTCACAAAGGGGTACCTCTATGCCGCCTGTACAAAGGTCTAAGGAGAAAGCTCGCATTTTGGATTTCTCGCTTTTGATTATTCTCAACTTAGACATCCATACCGGGACAACATAGACAACAGATAATGGACTCCTCTTTTATGCATAAGCATGTAACAACAATTAGTAATTTTCTCATATGAGATTGAGGATATTTGTCCAAAACTGAAACTTCCACCATGGATCATGGCTTTAGTTAGCGGCCCAATGTTCTTCTCTAACAATATGCATGCTTAACCATAAGGTGGTAGATCGCTCTTACTTCAAACAAGACGGACATGCATAGCAACTCACATGATATTCAACAAAGAATAGTTGCTGGCGTCCCCAGAAACGTGGTTATCGCACAACAAGCAACTTAATAAGAGATAAAGTGCATAAGTACATATTCAATACCACAATAGTTTTTAAGCTATTTGTCCCATGAGCTATATATTGCAAGGGTGAAGAATGGAATTTTAAAGGTAGCAATCAAGCAATTTACTTTGGAATGGCGGAGAAATACTATGTAGTAGGTAGGTATGGTGGACACAAGTGGCATAGTATTTGGCTCAAGGATTTTGGATGCATGAGAAGTATTCCCTCTCGATACAAGGTTTAGGCTAGCAAGGTTGTTTAAAGCAAACACAAGTATGAACCGGTACAACAAAACTCACATAAAAGACATATTGAAAGCATTATAAGACTCTATACCGTCTTCATTATTGTACCTTTTATCATCATATCGAAGCCGATCGCTTGAACCGGCCTCCTCTTTGTCCTTGCCACCAGAGTGACTGCTCTCTTCTTTGTCTTTACCATGGCGGTATACAGAAGTTGCACTGAAGACCGACTTGGTGAAAATCCGCGTCTTGAACACGCAGCGGGCAGATCCATGAGAATTTTTTTTTACTGGCCGATTTTTCTATCGGCCCCCAATATTTCACTGCATATGTATCGCACATGTTCATAGCATCTGTCTATCTGATTATGTGCCCCCCCGAGCCGATTCTGTCAGGTTACTGCAGATATCGGCTCTGCAGTTATCCACAGAACTATACCTGAACATCGGCTCTGCAGACATGACCAATGCCGATTTCCTCGAGCTCTCAAGCCGATGTAGTCCCACCGGGCGTGCCAGAATGTGTTGACTGCCAAAACCCACCGGCGGGCAGTGACTTGTCAACACTGTAGAGCCGGGAAGAGCCTAGAGCTGCGGCTGGCTGAGACCCCTCCGAGCGACGGCCCGCAATGCTCTTCTGGTCACACGCGGCGATGCGAAGTGCAAGGGCGTGCCACCTGACCTATACCTGGTCAGGAAGGTGATGGAGATGCCTCGCTTAGTTTCCTGCAGGGCATACACGTAAACGTTAAATACGAGCCTCGATCGGCTCTCAGGTTATCCTGTGAATCGGCTCAAAGAGCCGATCCACCCATGATTCGTACGGGGTGCACGAATATATGGTGGTCCTGCTTGATCAAGATAAAGTTAATGAGATCTACGACGATTTAGGGTTTTCACCGCATAATCGGATCATCCTACTCTAGGTTGGGCCTCGCGGCCACGCACGGTGATCGTAAGCCGATCCTAAACAAGGCCTAAAAACCAACACAAGGTTGATCCCCGGAACATCCTGTTTAGGGCCAACGAACGACACCCTACGTGCCGCTGGATCCTCCACCCCTTTGTAAGGCCTAACTATTGCAGATATTAAACTAATCCTTGTAGAACAAGGAGCAATCGTAACAGATCAGATCTACTAAATAATGATCAAGCGGGGTGCCGCCCCCACACCTGAGATAGGTGTGAGGGCGGCTAGACATGCAAGGGTTGCACTACGTAAGCATGTTATACGAAGAACTATGCTAACCCTAACACATCTATGATAACTACGTTGCTCGCCATCAAAGACGCTTCAGTACGAGCAACGCATGAACAACGTGGGGCTTGTGCTGCCTAGATCGCAAGATGCGATCTAGGCAGCATGTCGCTTACCTGATAGAAACCCTCGAGACGAAGGAGTTGGCGATGCGCCGAGATTGGTTTGTTTTGGGTTGAACGTGAGTTGTTGTTTATTTCATAAACCCTAGATACATATTTATAGTCCGTAGACTTTCTAACGTGGGAATAATCCCAACCGTGCACGAGGCAAACTCTAACTAACCAACACGTATCCTACTATGTTACAGATACACGGGCCAACTAGCCCAAACTTTGCATATAAAGGCCGATTCACGTATTCCTTCCATGTATATTCTTCAAGCCCATCTCCAATCGCGGCCCACCTCTGATCCGGTCAAATTCTGGTGATAACAGTAGTGCGGCGCAACATCAGGGATTCCGGCGCCAACGTGGAACCTGCACAACACAATCAAAATACTTTGCCCCAACTTAACAGTGAGGTTGTCAATCTCACCGGCTTGCTGTAAACAAAGGATTAAACGTATGGTGTGGAGAATGATATTTGTTTGCAAAGAACAACGGAGAGCAATGATTTGCAGTAGATTGTATTTCAGATGTAAAAGAATGGACCGGGGTCCACAGTTCACTAGTGGTGTCTCTCCTATAAGATAAATAGCATGTTGGGTGAACAAATTACAGTTGGGCAATTGACAAATAGAGAGGGCATAACAATGCACATACATATCATGATGACTACTATGAGATTTACTTAGGGCATTACGACAAAGAACATAGACCGCTATCCAGCATGCATCTATGCCTAAAAAGTCCACCTTCGGGTTAGCATCCGCGCCCCTTCCAGTATTAAGTTGCAAACAACAGACAATTGCATTAAGTACTGTGCGTAATGTAAACAATACAAATATCCTTAGACAAAGCATTGATGTTTTATCCCTAGTGGCAACAGCACATCCACAACCTTAGAACTTTCTATCACTGTCCCAGATTCAATGGAGGCATGAACCCACTATCGAGCATAAATACTCCCTCTTGGAGTCACAAGTATCAACTTGGCCAGAGCCTCTACTAGCAACGGAGAGCATGCAAGAACATAAATAACACATATATGATAGATCGATAATCAACTTGACATAGTATTCCATATTCATCGGATCCCAACAAACGCAACATGTAGCATTACAAATAGATGATCTTGATCATGATAGGCAGCTCACAAGATCTAAACATGATAGCACAAGAGGAGAAGACAACCATCTAGCTACTGCTATGGACCCATAGTCCAAGGATGAACTACTCACGCATCAGTCCGGAGGCGGGCATGGTGATGTAGAGCCCTCCGGTGATGATTCCCCTCTCCGACAGGGTGCCGGAGGTGATCTTCAGAACCCCCCGAGGTAGGGTTGACGGCGGCGGCGTCTCTGGAACTTTTCTCGTATCGTGGCTCTCGGTACTAGGGTTTTCGCGACAGAAGGAATAAATAGGCGAAGGGGCAGAGTCGGGGGGCGCCCGAGGGCCCACCCCATAGGCCGGCGCGGCCAGGGGTGGGGCCGCGCACCCCTATGGTGTGGCCGCCTCGCGTCCCCTCTTCGTCTCCTCTTCGGTGTTCTGGAAGGCTCCATGGAAAATAAGACCGTGGGCTTTTGTTTCGTCCAATTCCGAGAATATTTCCTGTGTAGGATTTCTGAAACCAAAAATAGCAGAAAACAGGAACTGGCGCTTCGGCATCTTGCTAATAGGTTAGTACCGAAAATGCATCAAAATGATGTAAAGTGTATATAAAACATGTGAGTATTGTCATAAAACTAGCATGGAACATAAGAAATTATAGATACGTTTGAGACGTATCACATCACTCTCTCAAGATCATGCCAATGATCATCTCCCGGGTTGGCCACAAATCGGCTAAGTTTGCATACAACAAACGAGATATCAGGCCTCGTAGCGCAAGCTAAATACATGAATGAACCAATGATCTGAGAGTATCTCAATTGATCTCTAGTTGCCTTTTTATTCTTTCGAAGCAAGACACTAGGATCAGAAGGTATGAGAGAAGATTTACAATCAGCATAGTCAAAACTGCTCAACACATTCTCAACATAATGAGATTGCACAAGTGTAATCCCATTATTTCCATCTTTCAATAACTTGATATTTAATATAACATCAGCTTCTCCAAGATCTTTCATCTCGAAACACTGAGATAAGAAGGTTTTGACCTCCTCAATCAGTTTGAGACTTGTCCTGATAATTAGTATGTCATCCACATATAAACATAGGACAACTCCCTCACCTCCACCATGGCGGTAGTACACACATTTGTCGGCTTCATTAACAACAAAGCCCACAGATGTCAAAGTTCTTTCAAACTTCTCATGCCATTGTTTGGGTGCTTGTTTGAGACCATACAAAGATTTCTTTAACTTACACACCTTTCTTTCTTGACCTTGTAGTATGAAACCATCAGGCTGTTCCATGTAAATTTCTGCTTGTGACGGTAAAGCACACGTCCGTTGGGAACCCCAAGAGGAAGGTGTGATGCGTACAACAGCAAGTTTTCCCTCAGTAAGAAACCAAGGTTATCGAACCAGTAGGAGATGAAGGCCACGTGAAGGTTGTTGGTGAAGGAGTGTAGTGCGGCGCAACACCAGGGATTCCGACGCCAACGTGGAACCTGCACAACACAATCAAAATACTTTGCCCCAACTTAACAGTGAGGTTGTCAATCTCACCGGCTTGTTGTAAACAAAGGTTTAAACGTATGGTGTGGAGAATGATGTTTGTTTGCAAAGAACAACACAGAACAATGATTGCAGTAGATTGTATTTCAGATGTAAAAGAATGGACCGGGGTCCACAGTTCACTAGTAGTGTCTCTCCAATAAGATAAATAGCATGTTGGGTGAACAAATTACAGTTAGGCAATTGACAAATAGAGATGCATACACATATCATGATGACTACTATGAGATTTACTTAGGGCATTACGACAAAGAACATAGACCGCTATCCAGCATGCATCTATGCCTAAAAAGTCCACCTTCGGGTTAGCATCCGCACCCCTTCCAGTATTAAGTTGCAAACAACAGACAATTGCATTAATTACTGTGCGTAATGTAATAAATACAAATATCCTTAGACAAAGCATTGATGTTTTATCCCTAGTGGCAACAACACATCCATAACCTTAGAACTTTCTGTCACTGTCCCAGATTCAATGGAGGCATGAACCCACTATCGAGCATAAATACTCCCTCTTGGAGTCACAAGTATCAACTTGGCCAGAGCCTCTACTAGCAACGGAGAGCATGCAAGAACATAAACAACACATATATGACAGATCGATAATAAACTTGACATAGTATTCAATATTCATCGGATCCCAACAAACACAACATGTAGCATTACAAATAGATGATCTTGATCATGATAGGCAGCTCACAAGATCTAAACATGATAGCACAAGAGGAGAAGACAACCATCTAGCTACTGCTATGGACCCATAGTCCAAGGATGAACTACTCATGCATCAGCCCGGAGGCGGGCATGGTGATGTAGAGCCCTCCGGTGATGATTCCCCTCTCCGGCAGGGTGCCGGAGGCGATATCCTGAATCCCCCGAGATGGGATTGGCGGCGGTGGTGTCTCAGTAACTTTTCTCGTATCGTGGCTCTCGGTGATAGGGTTTTCGCGACGGAGAGAATATATAGGCGAAGGGGCAGAGTCGGGGGACGCTCGAGGGGCCCACCCCATAAGGCGGCGCGGCCAGGGGTGGGGCCGCGCCCCCCTATGGTGTGGCCGCCTCGCGTCCCTTCTTCGTCTCCTCTTCGGTGTTCTGGAAGGATCCGTGGACAATAGGACCGTGCACTTTTGTTTCGTCCAATTCCGAGAATATTTCCTGTGTAGGATTTCTGAAACCAAAAACAGCAGAAAACAGGAACTGGCGCTTCAGCATCTTGTTAATAGGTTAGTGCCGGAAAATGCATCAAAATGATGTAAAGTGTATATAAAACATGTGAGTATTGTCATATAACTAGCATGGAACATAAGAAATTATAGATACGTTTGAGACGTATCAATTTCCTCATCCAACTCTCCATTTAAGAAAGCCGTCTTAACGTCCATTTGATGAACGAGAAGACCGTTTGAGGCAGCCAATGACAGTAGCACTCGAATTGTGGTCAATCTCACCACAAGTGAGTAGGTATCGAAGAAATCTTCACCTTCCTTTTGGGTATAGCCTTTGGCTACAAGCCGAGCTTTGTACTTCTCAATAGTACCATCAACTCGAAGCTTCTTCTTAAACACCCATTTACATCCTACAGGTTTGCACCCAGAAGGACGCTCAGTTAACTCCCACGTTCCATTAGCCAAGATGGAATCCATCTCGCTTTGAACCGCTTCCTTCCAGTAATCTGCATCAGGAGATGTGAGAGCTTCTGAAATGGTAGTGGAAGTATCATCCACAAGATACACAATGAAATCATTACCAAAAGACTTTGCAGTCCTTTGTCTCTTACTCCTTGTTGGAGCTTCATTGTCATCCTCACCAGAATCTGAACTCTCATCATCAGATTCGCTAGACTCCATAGGAGTTTCATGAATTGGTGATGACCCACAAGTATAGGGGGTGCATCGTAGTACTTTCGATAAATAAGAGTGTCGAACCCAACGAGGAGCAGAAGGTGTTGACAAGCAGTTTCGATGAAGGATTCACTGTAAATGCTCACAGACAAGTTTTCATGAGGTTTTGATATAGCAGATAAATAAAATACAAGTAAGTAATATGCGAGAATAATAATTGCAGCAAGTGACCCAATCCTTTTTAGCACAAAGGACAAGACGGTTTGTTTACTTATGATGACCAAACGTTCTTGAGGACACACGGGAATTTAGTCTAGTGCTTTCGCTTCATATAGTTGATTAATCTTCATTGTTTTGATAAGTGTTGTGTGGGTGAACCTATGCTAATGCACCGCCCCTTCCTAGGACTAATACATACTTGTGATTAATGCAAGCATCCGCAAATACAAGAAAGTAATTAAGATAAATCTAACCACAGCCTTAAACTCTGAGATCCTGCTATCCCTCATGCATTGATATACCAACGGGGGTTCAGGTTGCTATCACTCCGGCAACCCCACAATTAGAAAAAGAATAAAAGATGCATTCCCCTAGGCCCATAAAGGTGAAGTGGCATGTAGTCGACGTTCACATGACACCACTAGAAGAATAACACCACAACTTAAATATCAAACCATTAAATATTACTCAACATAGTTCACTACTAACATTAATTTAGACTTCACCCATGTCCTCAAGAACTAAACGAACTACTCACAAGACATCATATGGAACATGATCAGATGTGATATGATGATGGATAACAATCTGAACATAAACCTTGATTCAATGGTTTCACTCAATAGCATCAATAACAAGGAGTAATCAACACCGGGAGAGTTTTCCCTATGAAATACTCAAGATTTAACCCTAGATGTTACAGCGGAGACGAGGTGCAGCGGTGGAGATGACGGTGTCGGTGGTGGAGATGATGATGATGATCCCAATGAAGTCCAGCTCGATGACGATGGCGACGATTTCCCCCCTCCGGGAGGGAATTTCCTCGGCAGATTTCTGCCTGCCGGAGAGCTCTTTTCTCTCTGGTGTTTTTCCGCCTCGAGGAGGCGGCGATGACTATCCTCGATGTTCCCCCACACCTTAGGGTTTCTGGGAGATGAAGTACGCGAAAGGGCGATGGCCGAGGGGGTCGTGGGCCCCCTCCCCACGTGGCGGCGCTGGCATTGGTGGCCGCGCCGACCCATGGGGAGGGCCCATGGCGGCCCTCCTCGGCCTCCCCTTTTGGCTGGCTCCGTCATCTGGAAAAATAGGAGCTTCGGTATATTTTCCGTCAATTGTTGATCTTCAGAAATATTTTATCCTGACAATGCTTTTTCCAGCAGAATTCTGACTCCGGTGAGTAATTCTCCAATAATCATGAAACATGCAAAATAGGTGAAATAACATAAGTATCATCTCTAAATATGAAATATATCAATGAATAACAGTAAATTATGATATAAAATAGTGATGCAAAATGGACGTGTCAACTCCCCCCAAGCTTAGACCTCGCTTGTCCCCAAGCGAAACTGAACTTAGTAAACAAGACCACATGTTTATGGAGTGAAGATTCGATAAATAAAATATGGACAAGAAGCATCACATTTATTAATTCACAGAAGACATTCTAGTAAACAACTTCCTCATATAACTCAACTTGAAACAAGTAAAGGGAAATCACAAATAAAGGTGCATAGGAAATCATAATTGGTGATGGCAAACTTCGTTCTTGGTCAAAGAACAATTAACAGATTGTACTTATCTTTCGAGCAGAGTCTTTATATTAGAGCTTATATGGCAGAACTTACATGCTCAATCATAACAATCTCCTCATAATCATTGATAACCTTCAAAGTCATATTCATTCAGATAAAATTTGTATTAAACAAGGAAGAATAAAAGACATGATTAAATAGATCACAATATAAATGGTTGGATCACAAGAACTCAATTGCTTGCTTGAGATAGAGGGAAATAGGTTTACTGACTCAACATAAAAGTAAAAGATAGGCCCTTCGCAGAGGGAAGCAGGGATTAAATCATGTGCTAGAGCTTTTTAAGTTTTGAAATCATAAAGAGAGCATAAAAATAAAGTTTTGAGAGGTGTTTGTTGTTGTCAACGAATGATAGTGGGCACTCTAACCCCCTTGTCAAATAGACTTTCAAAGAGCGGCTCCCATGAAGGACGTTATCTCTACCAGCAAGGTAGATCATCCCTCTTCTCTTTTGTTTACACATGTATTTTAGTTTTATTTATAGATGACACTCCTCCCAACCTTTGCTTTCACAAGCCATGGCTAACATGTGATACCATCCTCGGGTGCCTTCCAACATTTCACATACCATGGAGGAGTGTCTATTGCAAAATTAAGTTGCTTACTGATAAATCAGGGCAAAACATGTGAAGAGAATTATTAATGAAAGTTATTAATTGGGGCTGGGCACCCCGTTGCCAGCTCTTTTTGCAAAATTATTGGATAAGCGGATGTATATGCCACTAGTCCATTGGTGAAAGTCTGCCCAACAAGACTGAAAGATAAAACACCACATACTTCCTCATGAGCTATAAAACATTGACACAAATAAGGAGTAATAAAGTTTTGAATTGTTTAAAGGTAGCACATGAAGTATTTACTTGGAATGGTAGAAAAATGCCACATAGTAGGTAGTTATGGTGGACACAAATGGCATAGGTTTTGGCTCAAGGTTTTGGATGCACGAGAAGCATTCCCTCTCAGTACAAGTCTTTGGCTAGCAAGGTTGGTTAGCAAGCATAAGAGTTGAGGGAAACAAACAAATATACATGTGATAGAAACAATCATGCATCTTCCTTGTAAGCACAAACAATTTTAACTTCAGAATACTAAGCTCATTAGCCAACAAGAAAGAAAGATAATGAAATAATATATCTACATGTACTTCCCTATTTTCTACTTAAGCCTCAAAGTATTGTTGCTGTTGACCAATGCTAAGTTTGACAAAACCAAATAGATTTACTTGATGCTCCCAAAGTGATATCAATACTAACAACAAGATCAATCATATAACAGAAATTGCAAACTAAAATAAGGTGTGCAAAAAGTAAATGATAAAACTTCTCATTAATATTCCATAACGATAACTCACACCAAGGGATACATAGATAACCAACTAAAAGAGAGATACTTCCACACTGCAAACCATCTTATATGATAACTTCCCTACTCATGATATGACACTACTTGACAGTAAAAAGGTAAAGGGATTTCTATTTTCGTGCCCTCAGGTCCTTAGTTGTACTCAGTTTTCCCCAGCTCCTTAGTTTTTCCTCAGTTTTCTCCAAGCCCTTGTTTGAAACCCGCAGAAGCAGCTCAGACGGCAGGATTCCCGTTTAGTTGACCGTTCTGTCACGTGTGGGGTGATACGTCTCCGACGTATCGATAATTTCTTATGTTCCATGCCACATTATTGATGTTATCTACATGTTTTATGCACACTTTATGTCATATTCGTGCATTTTCTGGAACTAACCTATTAACAAGATGCCGAAGTGCCGATTCTTGTTTCTGCTGTTTTTGGTTTCAGAAATCCTAGTAACGAAATATTCTCGGAATTGGACGAAATCAACGCCCAGGGTCCTATTTTGCCACGAAGCTTCCAGAAGACCGAAGAGGAGACGAAGTGGGGCCACGAGGTGGCCACACCCTAGGGCGGCGCCCCCCCCTTGGCCGCGCGGCCCTGTGGTGTGGGCCCCTCGTGCCGCCTCCTGACCTGCCCTTCCGCCTACTTAAAGCCTCCGTCGCGAAACCCCCAGTACCGAGAGCCACGATACGGAAAACCTTACTGAGACGCCGCCGCCGCCAATCCCATCTCGGGGGATTCAGGAGATCGCCTCCGGCACCCTGCCGGAGAGGGGATTCATCTCCCGGAGGACTCTACGCCGCCATGGTCGCCTCCGGAGTGATGTGTGAGTAGTCTACCCCTGGACTATGGGTCCATAGCAGTAGCTAGATGGTTGTCTTCTCTCCATTGTGCTTCATTGTCGGATCTTGTGAGCTGCCTAACATGATCAAGATCATCTATCTGTAATTCTATATGTTACGTTTGTTGGGATCCGATGAATAGAGAATACTTGTTATGTTGATTATCAAAGTTATGTCTATGTGTTGTTTATGATCTTGCATGCTCTCCGTTACTAGTAGATTCTCTGGCCAAGTAGATGCTTGTAACTCCAAGAGGGAGTATTTATGCTCGATAGTGGGTTCATGTCTCCGTGAATCTGGGGGAGTGACAGAAACCTCTAAGATTATGGATGTGCTGTTGCCACTAGGGATAAAACATTGGTGCTATGTTCAAGGATGTAGTTACTGATTACATTACGCGCAATACTTAATGCAATTGTCTGTTGTTAGCAACTTAATACTGGAGGGGGTTCGGATGATAACCTGAAGGTGGACTTTTTAGGCATAGATGCATGCTGGATAGCGGTCTATGTACTTTGTCGTAATGCCCAATTAAATCTCACTATACTCATCATAATATGTATGTGCATGGTCATGCCCTCTTTATTTGTCAATTGCCCAACTGTAATTTGTTCACCCAACATGCTATTTATCTTATGGGAGAGACACCTCTAGTGAACCTGTGGACCCGGTCCAATTCTCTATCTTGAAATACAATCTATTGCAATACTGTTTTTCTTGTTTTACGCAAACAATCATCTTCCACACAATACGGTTAATCCTTTGTTACAGCAAGCCGGTGAGATTGACAACCTCACTGTTTCGTTGGGGCAAAGTACTTTGGTTGTGTTGTGCAGGTTCCACGTTGGCGCCGGAATCTCTGGTGTTGCGCCGCACTACATCCCGCCGCCATCAACCTTCAACGTGCTTCTTGACTCCTACTGGTTCGATTAAACCTTGGTTTCTTACTGAGGGAAACTTGCCGCTGTGCGCATCACACCTTCCTCTTGGGGTTCCCAACGGACGTGTCAACCACATGCATGAAGCAAATTTCTGGCGCCGTTGCCGGGGACCTGAAGAAAAGTTACACCACAAAGATTTCTATCTCCCACGTCAACTGCACGCCAGCAGCAAATTTCTGGCGCCGTTGCCGGGGAGATCAAGACACGCTGCAAGGGGAGTCTCCACTTCCCAATCTCTTTACTTTGTTTTTGTCTTGCTTAGTTTTATTTACTACTTTGTTTGCTGCACTAAATCAAAATACAAAAAAAATTAGTTGCTAGTTTTACTTTATTTGCTATCTTGTTTGCTATATCAAAAACACAAAAAAATTAGGTACTTGCATTTACTTTATCTAGTTTGCTTTATTTACTGTTGCTAAAATGGCTACCCCTGAAAATACTAAGTTGTGTGACTTCACAACCACATATAATAATGATTTCTTATGCACACCTATTGCTCCACCTGCTACTACAGCAGAATTCTTTGAAATTAAACCTGCTTTACTGAATCTTGTTATGCGAGAGCAATTTTCTGGTGTTAGTTCTGATGATGCTGCTGCCCATCTTAATAATTTTGTTGAATTATGTGAAATGCAAAAATATAAAGATGTAGATGGTGACATTATAAAATTAAAATTGTTCCCTTTCTCATTAAGAGGAAGATCTAAAGATTGGTTGCTATCTCTGCCTAAGAATAGTATTGATTCCTGGACTAAATGCAAGGATGCTTTTATTGGTAGATATTATCCCCCTGCTAAAATTATATCTTTGAGGAGTAGCATAATGAATTTTAAACAATTAGATACTGAACATGTTGCTCAAGCATGGGAAAGAATGAAATCTCTGGTTAAAAATTGCCCAACCCATGGACTGACTACTTGGATGATCATCCAAACCTTCTATGTAGGACTAAATTTTTCTTCGCGGAATTTATTGGATTCAGCTGCTGGAGGTACCTTTATGTCCATCACTCTTGGTTAAGCAACAAAGCTTCTTGATAATATGATGATCAATTACTCTGAATGGCACACGGAAAGAGCTCCACAAGGTAAGAAGGTAAATTCTGTCGAAGAAACCTCTTCCTTGAGTGATAAGATTGATGCTATTATGTCTATGCTTGTGAATGATAGGACTAATGTTGATCCTAATAATGTTCCGTTAGCTTCATTGGTTGCACAAGAAGAACATGTTGATGTAAACTTCATTAAAAATAATAATTTCAACAACAATGCTTACCGGAACAATTCTAGTAACAACTATAGGCCATATCCTTATAATAATGGCAACGGTTATGCTAATTCTTATGGGAATTCTTACAATAATAATAGGAACACACCCCCTGGACTTGAAACCATGCTTAAAGAATTTATTAGTACACAAACTGCTTTTAACAAATCTGTTGAAGAAAAGCTTGGGAAAATTGATATTCTCGCTTCTAAAGTCGATAGTCTTGCTGCTGATGTTGATCTTTTGAAATCGAAAGTTATGCCTAATGAGAATCATCATAATAAAATTGTTACTACAGCAAATGCCATCCAAGTTAGAATTAATGAGAATATAAGATTAATGGCTGAACTGCGTGCAAGGTGGGATAGAGAAGAAAATGAAAAACTAGCTAAAGAGAAAAATGTAGCTAAAGTTTGGACTATTACCACGACTAGTAATGCTAATGCTACACATGTTGCTGCACCTCCTACTATTAATAATAAAATAATTGGTGTTAGCAATGTTTCCACTTCTAATGCAAAGCGCGAAACTGCACAAAGCTGCTAAAACTGCTGAAACTGCCTCGTGATAAACCGCTGAAATTTTTCCAACATTGGGGATGATGATCCCATTGCTTTAGATTATAATGGTTTGAATTTTGATGATTGCCACATCTCTGAAGTTATAAAGTTCTTGCAAAAACTTGCTAAAAGTCCTAATGCTAGTGCTATAAATTTGGCTTTCACGCAACATATTACAAATGCTCTCATAAAAGCTAGAGAAGAGAAACTAGAGCGCGAAGCCTCTATTCCTAGGAAGCTAGAGGATGGTTGGGAGCCCATCATTAAGATAAAGGTTAAAGATTTTGATTGTAATGCTTTATGTGATCTTGGTGCAAGTATTTCTGTTATGCCTAAGAAAATCTATAATATGCTTGACTTGCCACCGCTGAAAAATTGTTATTTGGATGTTAATCTTGCTGATCATTCTACAAAGAAACCTTTGGGGAAAGTTGATAATGTTCGCATTACCGTTAACAATAACCTTGTCCCCGTTGATTTTGTTGTCTTGGATATTGAATGCAATGCATCTTGTCCCATCATATTGGGAAGACCTTTTCTTCGAACTGATGGTGCTACTATTGATATGAAGGAAGGTAATATAAAATATCAATTTCCACTCAAGAAAGGTATGGAACACTTCCCTAGAAAGAGAATGAAGTTACCTTTTGATTCTATTATTAGAACAAATTATGATGTTGACACTTCGTCTCTTGATAATACTTGATACACACTTTCTGCGCCTAGCTGAAAGGCGTTAAAGAAAAAGCGCTTATGGGAGACAACCCATGCTTTTACCTACAGTACTTTGTTTTTATTTTTGTGTCTTGGAAGTTGTTTACTACTGTAGCAACCTCTCCTTATCTTAGTTTAGTGTTTTGTTGTGCCAAGTAAAGTCGTTGATAGAAAAGTTCATACTAGATTTGGATTACTGCGCAGTTTCAGATTTCTTTGCTGCCACGAATCTGGGCTTAATTCTCTGTAGGTAACTCAGAAAATTATGCCAATTTACGTGAGTGATCCTCAGATATGTACGCAACTTTCATTCAATTTGAGCATTTTCATTTGAGCAAGTCTGGTGCCTCGATAAAATTCGTCAATACGAACTGTTCTGTTTTGACAGATTCTGCCTTTTATTTCGCATTGCCTCTTTTGCTATGTTGGATGAATTTCTTTGATCCATTAATGTCCAGTAGCTTTATGCAATGTCCAGAAGTGTTAAGAATGATTGTGTCACCTCTGAACATGTTAATTTTTATTGTCGCTAACCCTCTAATGAGTTGTTCTAAGTTTGGTGTGGAGGAAGTTTTCAAGGATCAAGAGAGGAGTATGATGCAACATGATCAAGGAGAGTGAAAACTCTAAGCTTGGGGATGCCCCGGTGGTTCACCCCTGCATATTCTAAGAAGACTCAAGCGTCTAAGCTTGGGGATGCCCAAGGCATCCCCTTCTTCATCGATAACATTATCAGGTTCCTCCCCTGAAACTATATTTTTATTCCATCACATCTTATGTGCTTTTCTTGGAGCGTCGGTTTGTTTTTGTTTTTGTTTTGTTTGAATAAAATGGATCCTAGCATTCACTTTATGGGAGAGAGACACGCTCCGCTGTAGCATATGGACAAGTATGTCCTTAGCTTCTACTCATAGTATTCATGGCGAAGTTTCTTCTTCGTTAAATTGTTATATGGTTGGAATTGGAAAATGATACATGTAGTAATTGCTATAAATGTCTTGGGTAATATGATACTTGGCAATTGTTGTGCTCATGTTTAAGCTCTTGCATCATATGCTTTGCACCCACTAATGAAGAAATACATAGAGCATGCTAAAATTTGGTTTGCATATTTGATTTCTCTAAAGTCTAGATAATTTCTAGTATTGAGTTTGAACAACAAGGAAGACGGTGTAGAGTCTTATAATGTTTACAATATGTCTTTTATGTGAGTTTTGTTGCACCAGTTCATCCTTGTGTTTGTTTCAAATAAGCCTTGCTAGCCTAAACCTTGTATCGAGAGGGATTACTTCTCATGCATCCAAACTACTTGAGCCAACCACTATGCCATTTGTGTCCACCATACCTACCTACTACATGGTATTTTCTGCCATTCCAAAGTAAATTTCTTGAGTGCTACCTTTAAAATTCCATCATTCACCTTTACAATATATAGCTCATGGGACAAATAGCTTAAAAACTATTGTGGTATTGAATATGTACTTATGCACTTTATCTCTTATTAAGTTGCTTGTTGTGCGATAACCATGTTCACTGGGGACGCCATCAACTATTCTTTATTGAATTTCATGTGAGTTGCTATGCATGTTCGTCTTGTCTGAAGTAAGAGAGATCTACCACCTTATGGTTAAGCATGTGTTGGCGTCAGAAACCCACCGGCGGGCAGCGACGGGCAACACCGTAGAGCCGGGAACAACCTAGGGCTGCGGCTGGCCGAGGTCCCTCCGAGCGACGGCCCGCAAAGCCTTCTGGTCACACGTCCGATGCTGATCGCAAGGGCGTGCCACCTGACCTATACCTGGTCAGGAAGGTGATGGAGATGCCTCGCTTAGTTTCCTGCATGGCATACACGTAAACATTAAATACGAGCCTCGATCGGCTCTCAGGTTATCCTGTGAATCGGCTCAAAGAGCCGATCCACCCATGATTCGTACGGGGTGCACGAATATATGGTGGTCCTGCTTGATCAAGATAAAGCTAATTAGATCTACGACGATTTGGGGTTTTCACCGCATAATCGGAACATCCTACTCAGGATTGGGCCTCGCGGCCACGCACGGTGATCGTAAGTCGATCCTAGACAAGGCCTAAAAACCAACACGAGGTTGATCCCCGGAACATCCTGTCTAGGACTAACGAACGACACCCTACGTGCCGCTGGATCCTCCAGCCCCTTGTAAGGCCTAACTATTGCAGATATTAAACTAATCCTCGATGAACAAGGAGCAATCGTAACGGATCAGATCTACTAAATAACGATCAAGCGGGGTGCCGCCCCCACACCTGAGATAGGTGTGAGGGCGGCTAGATATGCAAGGGTTGCACTACGATAGCATGTTTACGCGAAGAACTATGCTAACCCTAACACATCTATGATAACTACGTTGCTCGCCATCAACAAGGCTTCAGTACGGGCAACGCATGAACAACGTGGAGCTTGTGCTGCCTAGATCGCAAGATGCGATCTAGGCAGCATGTTGCTTACCGGTAGAAACCCTCGAGTTGAAGGAGTTGGCGATGCGCCGAGATTGATTTGGTTGGTTGAACGTTGGTTGTTGTTTATTCCATAAACCCTAGATACATATTTATAGTCCAGGGGACTTTCTAATTTAGGCGTGCACCTAACCGTGCACGGGTAAAACTCTAACTTTCAATCTAAGATATAATCTACCATAATTAAAGATACACGGGCAGTCTAGCCCAAACTCTTCGCGCAAGGCCGCTTCAGAGATCCTCCACGTGTGATCTTCCAAGCCCATCTCTCTTACGGCCCACTTCCTGATTTGGCCGAAATCTGGTGATAACACATGCCCCCCTGGTTTTGGCAATGATAATTTCAAAACCACTCTGTTTTTCCTTCGAAGGGTCATGTCGTGGCAGAGCAGACCTGTCGCAGTATCCTTCATCATGATGCCCTGTCTTTCCCGCTTCTCTGCAAAATTCGATAGCTTTGGCATCACTTCCTCGGAAACTGCAATGGCATTAAATTTTCACCAGGCTTCTCATTATTTAACTGTGCCGATCGATTAGCTCTCTTCATTCCCTTCCTCTGTTCCAGCCATCGGCACCAAAAAAAAAACCCTCTTCCTCTGTAGCCATGTCTTCCTCTTCGTCTACCTCCTCAGGCCTCCCCCTCCAATCTTCACCGAAGAGCAAGACTGAAGACGACCTCCACCCCGGGGCGAACCCCATCTCCTCCGACAAGAAGGAGGAAGAAGGAAAGGCAGAGAAGACCAAGGTCTCCCCCTCCGCCAGGCTCCCCCCGAAGAAACGCCCCCGCATGTGGGCGGACAGCGAGGACGATGATGACGACGAGGAGGAAGAGGAGGAGGATGAATCTTCCTCCTCCATCGGGTATCCGCCGACCAAGCGCTTCCGCTCCTGGGCGGACAGCGAGGATGATGATGATGACGAGGAAGACGAAGCTCCGGCCAAGGGCTGGGGTAGCAGCGATGAGGAGCTTCCTGGGAGCAGCGCCGACGACCTCGACGACGGCGACGATGAGGATAGCGACGACTAGTAGAGTAGGACTAGTAATAGCAGTGCACTAGGCACCAGATCCCTCTTTTGAGAGCCATCGGCTCTTTCTTGTAAAGCCGCTCCTTTGAATTAATGAAATTGTTCTTTCAATTAATCCAATTTCACTCCTTCCGCTAATCATACCAAGACCGATAGCAACGTATCGGATTCCTTTTCCTTTGGACGCCCGTGAAGCCGGACTCAAATGTCGATTAGACCGCCAATCAAGCACTTCTCAAATTCTGGCTGTGATTTCTCGCAACCCCTTAGCCGATGACTACTCATCGGCTATTTTGAGAATCGAGTCCCTTTCCTTTTCTTGCAGCGACAGGACGGTCTAAAACCTGTAAAGCCGACAGCCTTCCGGTTCCTCTCCGTAGCTTTAGCAGTTTTCTTTTTTGCAACACCTGAACTGCTTCAGAGAAGATCACAATGCAGGGTCAGTCGATGCGACTCCAATCGGCTCCCAAAACAGAATATCTACCAAATTAGCTGCCCCCCGAGCCTTAATCAAGGCGAGAATACCGGCGAGGACGCACAGGTCGTTGATCAGCTTTCTTCTACTGAACGTCAATGTTGATGTGAACTTCGAGCACATAGCCAGTAGATCTTGGTCTCGTGTAACTGTGCTAGAGTCGATGGCTGCGCATCGGCTGTCTGTTATGAATTTTTTTTTTTTTTTTACTGGCCGATTTTTCTCTAATCGGCCCCTAATGTTTCATTGTACACATGTTTGCTGCACATGTCCATCTGACTATATGCCCCCCGAGCCGAATCTGCCAGATGACTGCAGATATCGGCTTTTGTGGTTAACCAGGGCACTGCACTTGCACGTCGGCTCTGCAAGGATTCGTGCTGACTTTCATCTGCCGACGTGGCCGCTGCCCAGTAGATTGACGTTGCATACAGGCAGAACATGTGATTAGGATAATTCTGGCCGATTGCTGGAATCGGCCTCCATATTGATTGGAGCGCTGACTGAAGGTTCTGTAATGCTCCTTCACAATTTTTGGGGCCGATCACAAGGATCAGCCTCGCCATGTCTGCTCATCGCTCTGCTTCAGTTACGCGGTCGGGCTGGTGGATAAAACCAGCCCAACCTCTGACTTGATGCGCCTGCTATCGTCCACCTTGAGTGCGTCGTAGAATCGTGGAGCACTAAGCTCCGTCGGAAGGACGAGCACCATGTTTGTACCAGCCGATGTTTCATCATCGGCTTTCCTTTGCTTGGGGCGCCACTCCATTTTCCGTGGACGACCTTCTTCGTCCAGGGTTCGCTGAACTTTCGCAGCCAGATCAGGTCGTGCCTTCCTTAACGTATGCAAGTACACCCTTTCGGCTTCTTCCAGACCGCGCAAACGCTGAACCCTGCGCTTTTGTGAACGGCTGAGTCCATCAGGGCACCACCTTGGCCGGTGGTACCTGTCTTCTTCTTCTTGTCGTCTTCTGAATCCTCGAGATCCGCCCACCGAGGGGACTCAGCGCGTTTGCTCTGTGGCGGGAGAGGCCCTAAGCGCCTGAACACGGACACGTTGGCTGCCTCCTTCTTCTTGTGGTTGCATTCTGGGCAATTGCCGATTGTGGGCAATCGGCTCATTCCTGAATCCCAGCAGTGTCTGAAGAAGGGGCAGTCCCAGTGCCTGTCGTTGTCATCTTGCTCCCTTGACTCTTCTTTGGCACGGCGCTCGTGCTCCTCCTCATCGTGATCGTGCCGACGATGTGTTCTGGCTTCTCTAGCCAGACGATCTCTTTCATCATCATCGCTGGATCGTCGGCGTTGGTCATACTGACTCACATATTTGTTGAGGAGGTGATCAGAGAGGGGTCGCTGATATCTGATGTTCTTCACTTCTCCCTCTGTGACGTAGCGCTTGCCATCATGTCGGAGCCGATCGCGTGGAGCGGCTTCCTCTGTGTCCTTGCTACGAGAGCAGCTGCCCTCGTCTCCATCTTTGCCAGAGTGGTGCCCAGGTCCTACCATGTTGATGCTGAACGAGGATCCTGGCTGGCAACCTTCAGGGTATGTGCATTCTACCATGTTAACGGCGGGGAAGGGCTGGGTGTCGACCTTCATGGCGTACTGGTTGAAAATCAGTCGTCCCTTCTCTATCACCGCTTGGATGTGCTGACGCCACACCCTGCAGTCGTTGGTGGCATGGGAGAGCGAGTTATGCCATTTGCAGTATGGCTTTCCGTTCAGCTCTTGCACCGTGGGGAATTTGAGACCTTCAGGAATCGTCAACTGCTTCTCCTTGAGCAGGAGGTCGAAGATTTGCTCAGTCTTGGTCACGTCAAAATCAAATCCCCTGGGCGGGCCTTGTGGCTTTACCCATTTGCAGGACACGGGGGTTCCTCCCCGCGTCCATTCAGCCACTGCTATCTCTTGATCTCCCGCAGGAACTTCGTCTTCCTCTGCATCGACCAGGACTACTGCACGCTTGAATTTGTCCTGGTACAGGTCCGGGTGGCGCTGTTCATATGCCGACAGTTTCTGAACCATGTGCGCCAGTGAGGGATAGTCTGCTTGGGAGGCCATGTCCTTGAGCGGTGTTGCGAGGCCTGCTACTGCCAACTCGACTGCTTCCTTTTCAGTTAACCGAACCGAATAACATCGGTTCCTAAGATTCCTGAAGCGCTGGATGTACTCTGTCACAGTTTCTCCACGCTTCTGACGTAGTTGCGCTAGATCGGCAATGCCGGACTCGGAAGCCTCTGAATGGTACTGCGTATGGAACTGCTCTTCCAACTGCTTCCAAGTCCGGATGGAGTCTGGTGGCAACGAGGTGTACCATCCGAAAGCCGATCCCGTGAGGGACTGTGAAAAGAGCCTCACGCGTAGTTGATCCGACACTGAAGCCGGTCCTAGTTGTGCCAAATATCGGCCCACGTGCTCGGTGGAGCTGGAACCATCTGATCCACTGAATTTGGAGAAGTCAGGGAGCCGATATTTGGGTGGTAGCGGGATCATCTCGTAGTCGTCGGGATACGGCTTGGAATAGCCGATTGCCCTCCTTTTCGGCACCATGCCGAACTGGTCTCTTAGTATGGTACTGATCTGATCCGCTGTGCTGGCTGCAGGAGTTGAATTCTGGAGATTCGCCGGGGTGGCGTACTTAGCCAACCATGTTTGCTTTTCCAGCTCTGAGCCAACTGCAGGAGCTGAGCTCTGGAGGTTCGTCGGGGTGGCGTACCTAGTTAGCCACGTCTGCTTCTCAAGCTCTGTCGCTGACGTCCCTCCTGTTTTCCCAGGAGTCCCTGATGCTGTGGCCTGGTTTATGAGTGCCCAGTTACCACAATCTGGCACATACGTGCACGTGTACCCGTGAGGGATTTCCTTAGGCGCCTCCGGCAAGAACTGGTAGTCACCAGGGTCACCACCGATCTTGTAGACGACGAATGCCGGTGAAGCCGGCACTTCTAGTGCTGCCAACGCATATGGCAGCGGTGGACGGGACTGGAGTGGCAACTCTCCTTGATGCGTCCCGAGCGCTGGTCCTGACGGCGAGTACTGGTGCCTCATGATCTCCTGGATCACGCGAAGAGCGACACGCTCCAACGTGTTGACCAGGTTCTCAGAGTGGCGGTGTAGCGAGTGAGCCACCAGGTAGTTGATCTCCTGCCGCAGGGACCTGGTGCGTTCTTCCGATGGGGCAGAGAGGTCTATCCCATCTAGTGTACCATTAGGCGAGAACCCCTTCCACCTGATGCCATGGGAACGGGTTCTGTGGAAAGAGCCGATGAGGTCGGCCTCGAGGATGACCTTAATTTCGTCATACTTCTTCTTGAGCTCATCGGTCAAGTCCTCGTACGTGACTGGCGTGCCGTCCGCCATCTCAGATGTAGATGGCGATGTGGTCGATGTAGAAGCTTGTCCCACCGGGCGTGCCAGAATGTGTTGGCGTCAGAAACCCACCGGCGGGCAGCGACGGGCAACACCGTAGAGCCGGGAACAACCTAGGGCTGCGGCTGGCCGAGGTCCCTCCGAGCGACGGCCCGCAAAGCCTTCTGGTCACACGTCCGATGCTGATCGCAAGGGCGTGCCACCTGACCTATACCTGGTCAGGAAGGTGATGGAGATGCCTCGCTTAGTTTCCTGCATGGCATACACGTAAACATTAAATACGAGCCTCGATCGGCTCTCAGGTTATCCTGTGAATCGGCTCAAAGAGCCGATCCACCCATGATTCGTACGGGGTGCACGAATATATGGTGGTCCTGCTTGATCAAGATAAAGCTAATTAGATCTACGACGATTTGGGGTTTTCACCGCATAATCGGAACATCCTACTCAGGATTGGGCCTCGCGGCCACGCACGGTGATCGTAAGTCGATCCTAGACAAGGCCTAAAAACCAACACGAGGTTGATCCCCGGAACATCCTGTCTAGGACTAACGAACGACACCCTACGTGCCGCTGGATCCTCCAGCCCCTTGTAAGGCCTAACTATTGCAGATATTAAACTAATCCTCGATGAACAAGGAGCAATCGTAACGGATCAGATCTACTAAATAACGATCAAGCGGGGTGCCGCCCCCACACCTGAGATAGGTGTGAGGGCGGCTAGATATGCAAGGGTTGCACTACGATAGCATGTTTACGCGAAGAACTATGCTAACCCTAACACATCTATGATAACTACGTTGCTCGCCATCAACAAGGCTTCAGTACGGGCAACGCATGAACAACGTGGAGCTTGTGCTGCCTAGATCGCAAGATGCGATCTAGGCAGCATGTTGCTTACCGGTAGAAACCCTCGAGTTGAAGGAGTTGGCGATGCGCCGAGATTGATTTGGTTGGTTGAACGTTGGTTGTTGTTTATTCCATAAACCCTAGATACATATTTATAGTCCAGGGGACTTTCTAATTTAGGCGTGCACCTAACCGTGCACGGGTAAAACTCTAACTTTCAATCTAAGATATAATCTACCATAATTAAAGATACACGGGCAGTCTAGCCCAAACTCTTCGCGCAAGGCCGCTTCAGAGATCCTCCACGTGTGATCTTCCAAGCCCATCTCTCTTACGGCCCACTTCCTGATTTGGCCGAAATCTGGTGATAACACATGCCCCCCTGGTTTTGGCAATGATAATTTCAAAACCACTCTGTTTTTCCTTCGAAGGGTCATGTCGTGGCAGAGCAGACCTGTCGCAGTATCCTTCATCATGATGCCCTGTCTTTCCCGCTTCTCTGCAAAATTCGATAGCTTTGGCATCACTTCCTCGGAAACTGCAATGGCATTAAATTTTCACCAGGCTTCTCATTATTTAACTGTGCCGATCGATTAGCTCTCTTCATTCCCTTCCTCTGTTCCAGCCATCGGCACCAAAAAAAACCCTCTTCCTCTGTAGCCATGTCTTCCTCTTCGTCTACCTCCTCAGGCCTCCCCCTCCAATCTTCACCGAAGAGCAAGACTGAAGACGACCTCCACCCCGGGGCGAACCCCATCTCCTCCGACAAGAAGGAGGAAGAAGGAAAGGCAGAGAAGACCAAGGTCTCCCCCTCCGCCAGGCTCCCCCCGAAGAAACGCCCCCGCATGTGGGCGGACAGCGAGGACGATGATGACGACGAGGAGGAAGAGGAGGAGGATGAATCTTCCTCCTCCATCGGGTATCCGCCGACCAAGCGCTTCCGCTCCTGGGCGGACAGCGAGGATGATGATGATGACGAGGAAGACAAAGCTCCGGCCAAGGGCTGGGGTAGCAGCGACGAGGAGCTTCCTGGGAGCAGCGCCGACGACCTCGACGACGGCGACGATGAGGATAGCGACGACTAGTAGAGTAGGACTAGTAATAGCAGTGCACTAGGCACCAGATCCCTCTTTTGAGAGCCATCGGCTCTTTCTTGTAAAGCCGCTCCTTTGAATTAATGAAATTGTTCTTTCAATTAATCCAATTTCACTCCTTCCGCTAATCATACCAAGACCGATAGCAACGTATCGGATTCCTTTTCCTTTGGACGCCCGTGAAGCCGGACTCAAATGTCGATTAGACCGCCAATCAAGCACTTCTCAAATTCTGGCTGTGATTTCTTGCAACCCCTTAGCCGATGACTACTCATCGGCTATTTTGAGAATCGAGTCCCTTTCCTTTTCTTGCAGCGACAGGACGGTCTAAAACCTGTAAAGCCGACAGCCTTCCGGTTCCTCTCCGTAGCTTTAGCAGTTTTCTTTTTTGCAACACCTGAACTGCTTCAGAGAAGATCACAATGCAGGGTCAGTCGATGCGACTCCAATCGGCTCCCAAAACAGAATATCTACCAAATTAGCTGCCCCCCGAGCCTTAATCAAGGCGAGAATACCGGCGAGGACGCACAGGTCGTTGATCAGCTTTCTTCTACTGAACGTCAATGTTGATGTGAACTTCGAGCACATAGCCAGTAGATCTTGGTCTCGTGTAACTGTGCTAGAGTCGATGGCTGCGCATCGGCTGTCTGTTATGAAATTTTTTTTTTTTTACTGGCCGATTTTTCTCTAATCGGCCCCTAATGTTTCATTGTACACATGTTTGCTGCACATGTCCATCTGACTATATGCCCCCCGAGCCGAATCTGCCAGATGACTGCAGATATCGGCTTTTGTGGTTAACCAGGGCACTGCACTTGCACGTCGGCTCTGCAAGGATTCGTGCTGACTTTCATCTGCCGACGTGGCCGCTGCCCAGTAGATTGACGTTGCATACAGGCAGAACATGTGATTAGGATAATTCTGGCCGATTGCTGGAATCGGCCTCCATATTGATTGGAGCGCTGACTGAAGGTTCTGTAATGCTCCTTCACAATTTTTGGGGCCGATCACAAGGATCAGCCTCGCCATGTCTGCTCATCGCTCTGCTTCAGTTACGCGGTCGGGCTGGTGGATAAAACCAGCCCAACCTCTGACTTGATGCGCCTGCTATCGTCCACCTTGAGTGCGTCGTAGAATCGTGGAGCACTAAGCTCCGTCGGAAGGACGAGCACCATGTTTGTACCAGCCGATGTTTCATCATCGGCTTTCCTTTGCTTGGGGCGCCACTCCATTTTCCGTGGACGACCTTCTTCGTCCAGGGTTCGCTGAACTTTCGCAGCCAGATCAGGTCGTGCCTTCCTTAACGTATGCAAGTACACCCTTTCGGCTTCTTCCGTGACTGGCGCAAACGCTGAACCCTGCGCTTTTGTGAACGGCTGAGTCCATCAGGGCACCACCTTGGCCGGTGGTACCTGTCTTCTTCTTCTTGTCCCTCGTCTTCTGAATCCTCGAGATCCGCCCACCGAGGGGACTCAGCGCGTTTGCTCTGTGGCGGGAGAGGCCCTAAGCGCCTGAACACGGACACGTTGGCTGCCTCCTTCTTCTTGTGGTTGCATTCTGGGCAATTGCCGATTGTGGGCAATCGGCTCATTCCTGAATCCCAGAAGTGTCTGAAGAAGGGGCAGTCCCAGTGCCTGTCGTTGTCATCTTGCTCCCTTGACTCTTCTTTGGCACGGCGCTCGTGCTCCTCCTCATCGTGATCGTGCCGACGATGTGTTCTGGCTTCTCTAGCCAGACGATCTCTTTCATCATCATCGCTGGATCGTCGGCGTTGGTCATACTGACTCACATATTTGTTGAGGAGGTGATCAGAGAGGGGTCGCTGATATCTGATGTTCTTCACTTCTCCCTCTGTGATGTAGCGCTTGCCATCATGTCGGAGCCGATCGCGTGGAGCGGCTTCCTCTGTGTCCTTGCTACGAGAGCAGCTGCCCTCGTCTCCATCTTTGCCAGAGTGGTGCCCAGGTCCTACCATGTTGATGCTGAACGAGGATCCTGGCTGGCAACCTTCAGGGTATGTGCATTCTACCATGTTAACGGCGGGGAAGGGCTGGGTGTCGACCTTCATGGCGTACTGGTTGAAAATCAGTCGTCCCTTCTCTATCACCGCTTGGATGTGCTGACGCCACACCCTGCAGTCGTTGGTGGCATGGGAGAGCGAGTTATGCCATTTGCAGTATGGCTTTCCGTTCAGCTCTTGCACCGTGGGGAATTTGAGACCTTCAGGAATCGTCAACTGCTTCTCCTTGAGCAGGAGGTCGAAGATTTGCTCAGTCTTGGTCACGTCAAAATCAAATCCCCTGGGCGGGCCTGGTGGCTTTACCCATTTGCAGGACACGGGGGTTCCTCCCCGCGTCCATTCAGCCACTGCTATCTCTTGATCTCCCGCAGGAACTTCGTCTTCCTCTGCATCGACCAGGACTACTGCACGCTTGAATTTGTCCTGGTACAGGTCCGGGTGGCGCTGTTCATATGCCGATAGTTTCTGAACCATGTGCGCCAGTGAGGGATAGTCTGCTTGGGAGGCCATGTCCTTGAGCGGTGTTGCGAGGCCTGCTACTGCCAACTCGACTGCTTCCTTTTCAGTTAACCGAACCGAATAACATCGGTTCCTAAGATTCCTGAAGCGCTGGATGTACTCTGTCACAGTTTCTCCACGCTTCTGACGTAGTTGCGCTAGATCGGCAATGCCGGACTCTGAAGCCTCTGAATGGTACTGCGTATGGAACTGCTCTTCCAACTGCTTCCAAGTCCGGATGGAGTCTGGTGGCAACGAGGTGTACCATCCGAAAGCCGATCCCGTGAGGGACTGTGAAAAGAGCCTCACGCGTAGTTGATCCGACACTGAAGCCGGTCCTAGTTGTGCCAAATATCGGCCCACGTGCTCGGTGGAGCTGGAACCATCTGATCCACTGAATTTGGAGAAGTCAGGGAGCCGATATTTGGGTGGTAGCGGGATCATCTCGTAGTCGTCGGGATACGGCTTGGAATAGCCGATTGCCCTCCTTTTCGGCACCATGCCGAACTGGTCTCTTAGTATGGTACTGATCCGATCCGCTGTGCTGGCTGCAGGAGTTGAATTACGGAGATTCGCCGGGTGGCGTACTTAGCCAACCATGTTTGCTTTTCCAGCTCCGAGCCAAGCTGCAGGAGCTGAGCTCTGGAGGTTCGTCGGGGTGGCGTACCTAGTTAGCCACGTCTGCTTCTCAAGCTCTGTCGCTGACGTCCCTCCTGTTTTCCCAGGAGTCCCTGATGCTGTGGCCTGGTTTATGAGTGCCCAGTTACCACAATCTGGCACATACGTGCACGTGTACCCGTGAGGGATTTCCTTAGGCGCCTCCGGCAAGAACTGGTAGTCACCAGGGTCACCACCGATCTTGTAGACGACGAATGCCGGTGAAGCCGGCACTTCTAGTGCTGCCAACGCATATGGCAGCGGTGGACGGGACTGGAGTGGCAACTCTCCTTGATGCGTCCCGAGCGCTGGTCCTGACGGCGAGTACTGGTGCCTCATGATCTCCTGGATCACGCGAAGAGCGACACGCTCCAACGTGTTGACCAGGTTCTCAGAGTGGCGGTGTAGCGAGTGAGCCACCAGGTAGTTGATCTCCTCGCCGCAGGGACACGGTGCGTTCTTCCGATGGGGCAGAGAGGTCTATCCCATCTAGTGTACCATTAGGCGAGAACCCCTTCCACCTGATGCCATGGGAACGGGTTCTGTGGAAAGAGCCGATGAGGTCGGCCTCGAGGATGACCTTAATTTCGTCATACTTCTTCTTGAGCTCATCGGTCAAGTCCTCGTACGTGACTGGCGTGCCGTCCGCCATCTCAGATGTAGATGGCGATGTGGTCGATGTAGAAGCTTGTCCCACCGGGCGTGCCAGAATGTGTTGGCGTCAGAAACCCACCGGCGGGCAGCGACGGGCAACACCGTAGAGCCGGGAACAACCTAGGGCTGCGGCTGGCCGAGGTCCCTCCGAGCGACGGCCCGCAAAGCCTTCTGGTCACACGTCCGATGCTGATCGCAAGGGCGTGCCACCTGACCTATACCTGGTCGGAAGGTGATGGAGATGCCTCGCTTAGTTTCTGCATGGCATACACGTAAACATTAAATACGAGCCTCGATCGGCTCTCGAGGTTATCTGTGAATCGGCTCAAAGAGCCGATCCACCCATGATTCGTACGGGGTGCACGAATATATGGTGGTCCTGCTTGATCAAGATAAAGCTAATTAGATCTACGACGATTTGGGGTTTTCACCGCATAATCGGAACATCCTACTCAGGATTGGGCCTCGCGGCCACGCACGGTGATCGTAAGTCGATCCTAGACAAGGCCTAAAAACCAACACGAGGTTGATCCCCGGAACATCCTGTCTAGGACTAACGAACGACACCCTACGTGCCGCTGGATCCTCCAGCCCCTTGTAAGGCCTAACTATTGCAGATATTAAACTAATCCTCGATGAACAAGGAGCAATCGTAACGGATCAGATCTACTAAATAACGATCAAGCGGGGTGCCGCCCCCACACCTGAGATAGGTGTGAGGGCGGCTAGATATGCAAGGGTTGCACTACGATAGCATGTTTACGCGAAGAACTATGCTAACCCTAACACATCTATGATAACTACGTTGCTCGCCATCAACAAGGCTTCAGTACGGGCAACGCATGAACAACGTGGAGCTTGTGCTGCCTAGATCGCAAGATGCGATCTAGGCAGCATGTTGCTTACCGGTAGAAACCCTCGAGTTGAAGGAGTTGGCGATGCGCCGAGATTGATTTGGTTGGTTGAACGTTGGTTGTTGTTTATTCCATAAACCCTAGATACATATTTATAGTCCAGGGGACTTTCTAATTTAGGCGTGCACCTAACCGTGCACGGGTAAAACTCTAACTTTCAATCTAAGATATAATCTACCATAATTAAAGATACACGGGCAGTCTAGCCCAAACTCTTCGCGCAAGGCCGCTTCAGAGATCCTCCACGTGTGATCTTCCAAGCCCATCTCTCTTACGGCCCACTTCCTGATTTGGCCGAAATCTGGTGATAACAGCATGCATATTGTTAGAGAAGAACAATGGGCCGCTAACTAAAGCCATGATCCATGGTGGAAGTTTCAGTTTTGGATATATATCCTCAATCTCATATGAGAAAATTATTAATTGTTGTTACATGCTTATGCATAAAAGAGGAGTCCATTATCTGTTGTCTATGTTGTCCCGGTATGGATGTCTAAGTTGAGAATAATCAATAGCGAGAAATCCAATGCGAGCTTTCTCCTTAGACCTTTGTACAGGCGGCATAGAGGTACCCCTTTGTGACACTTGGTTAAAACATGTGCATTGTGATGATCCGGTAGTCCAAGCTAATTAGGACAAGGTGCGGGCACTATTAGTATACTATGCATGAGGCTTGCAACTTGTAAGATATAATTTACATGATACATATGCTTTATTACTACCGTTGACAAAATTGTTTCATGTTTTCAAAATCAAAGCTCTAGCACAAATACAGCAATCGATGCTTTTCCTCTATGGAGGACCATTCTTTTACTTTCATTGTTGAGTCAGTTCACCTATTTCTCTCCACTTGTGTGAACTGTGCATCGATTCCTACATACTTGCATATTGCACTTATTATATTACTCTATATTGACAATATCCATAAGATATACATGTTATAAGTTGAAAGCAACCGCTGAAACTTAATCTTCCTTTGTGTTGCTTCAATACCTTTACTTTGATTTATTGCTTTATGAGTTAACTCGTATGCAAGACTTATTGATGCTTGTCTTGAATACTATTCATGAAAAGTCTTTGCTATATGATTCACTTGTTTACTCATGTCATATACATTGTTTTGATCGCTGCATTCACTACATATGCTTTATAAATAGTATGATCAAGGTTATGATGGCATGTCACTCCAGAAATTATACCGTGTTTATCGTTTTACTCGCTCGGACGAGCAGAACTAAGCAGGGATGTTGATACGTCTCCGACGTATCGATAATTTCTTATGTTCCATGCCACATTATTGATGTTATCTACATGTTTTATGCACACTTTATGTCATATTCGTGCATTTTCTGGAACTAACCTATTAACAAGATGCCGAAGTGCCGATTCTGTTTTCTGCTGTTTTTGGTTTCAGAAATCCTAGTAACGAAATATTCTCGGAATTGGACGAAATCAACGCCCAGGGTCCTATTTTGCCACGAAGCTTCCAGAAGAGCGAAGAGGAGACGAAGTGGGGCCACGAGGTGGCCACACCCTAGGGCGGCGCGGCCCCCCCTTGGCCGCGCGGCCCTGTGGTGTGGGCCCCTCGTGCCGCCTCCTGACCTGCCCTTCCGCCTACTTAAAGCCTCCGTCGCGAAACCCCCAGTACCGAGAGCCACGATACGGAAAACCTTACTGAGACGCCGCCGCCGCCAATCCCATCTCGGGGGATTCAGGAGATCGCCTCCGGCACCCTGCCGGAGAGGGGATTCATCTCCCGGAGGACTCTACGCCGCCATGGTCGCCTCCGGAGTGATGTGTGAGTAGTCTACCCCTGGACTATGGGTCCATAGCAGTAGCTAGATGGTTGTCTTCTCCCCATTGTGCTTCATTGTCGGATCTTGTGAGCTGCCTAACATGATCAAGATCATCTATCTGTAATTCTATATGTTGCGTTTGTTGGGATCCGATGAATAGAGAATACTTGATATGTTGATTATCAAAGTTATGTCTATGTGTTGTTTATGATCTTGCATGCTCTCCGTTACTAGTAGATGCTCTGGCCAAGTAGATGCTTGTAACTCCAAGAGGGAGTATTTATGCTCGATAGTGGGTTCATGTCTCCATGTATCTGGGGGAGTGACAGAAACCTCTAAGATTATGGATGTGATGTTGCCACTAGGGATAAACATTGGTGCTATGTTCAAGGATGTAGTTACTGATTACATTACGCGCAATACTTAATGCAATTGTCTGTTGTTAGCAACTTAATACTGGAGGGGGTTCGGATGATAACCTGAAGGTGGACTTCTTAGGCATAGATGCATGCTGGATAGCGGTCTATGTACTTTGTCGTAATGCCCAATTAAATCTCACTATACTCATCATAATATGTATGTGCATGGTCGTGCCCTCTTTATTTGTCAATTGCCCAACTGTAATTTGTTCACCCAACATGCTATTTATCTTATGGGAGAGACACCTCTAGTGAATTGTGGACCCCGGTCCAATTCTCTATACCGAAATACAATCTATTGCAATACTGTTTTACTGTTTTCTGCAAACAATCATCTTCCACACAATACGGTTAATCCTTTGTTACAGCAAGCCGGTGAGATTGACAACCTCACTGTTTCGTTGGGGCAAAGTACTTTGGTTGTGTTGTGCAGGTTCCACGTTGGCGCCGGAATCTCTGGTGTTGCGCCGCACTACATCCCGCCGCCATCAACCTTCAACGTGCTTCTTGACTCCTACTGGTTCGATTAAACCTTGGTTTCTTACTGAGGGAAACTTGCCGCTGTGCGCATCACACCTTCCTCTTGGGGTTCCCAACGGACGTGTCAACCACACGCATCATGGGGCCGCGTCGTGTGGGGCCGGTAGAAAGGGACCGCGTGGGACAGGACGAGACCGCGTTTGGTTGCGCACGTGAGCAGGAGCTGGGTTCTGTCTCTCTCGGCCCCAAATTGGCATTATTAAGAGCACCTTTTCCCCTCTTTTCTCTCTGTCCTTTTCACCAAATATCAAATCTATAGAAGTTTGCATTTCTGTCTTTCTTCAATTATTTGTGCCTTTTGGCCCTCGTTGTTTGCCCAATATGGCAGCAAATCTAGTAGGGATCCCAATCTAGTACTCCCTCTGGTCCATATAGAAGCAAATATCCAGGGTAATGTACGATAAATTCACAGTCATAGTAAATCGAGAAAACAAAGTAGGGCCAACAAAATATAGTAGAATAGGGATAGATAATAGGGATCCCTCCCTAGATAATAAGCTGCATACACAGCAGCCAACATAGTAACAGGTTCTAGGTTCTTCACAGCACCATCATACTAACAACATAACAACAAGGGATCCCTAGCTAACAACAAAGGGATCCCAACAACAAAATGGGAGGCAGCAGCAGCACACGTCCAGGACTCCACCTACCCCATCTGGCTCTCCCTCCACTTGTTGCTGCTGCTCCCCTTGGGAGCCTTGGGCTTGAGCGGAGGCATGCGCCCGACGGAGATCTCCACCCGCTGCATGCTGCGGAGGTGCATGCCGAGCGCCCTGTGCTTGGTGCGGAAGGAGTAGACGTTCACCATCGTGCCGACCTTGGGGAAGGTGTTGCTGATGTTCTCAGCATGCGTGACGAGGCAGTTGAAGTCCGTGCCGCCGATTCTCCTGGTGCAGAAGGGGCACCTGTAGACACCCTCGGCGAAGTAGGAGATGTACTGGCCGACCTGCAGCCTCCGCAGCACCTGGCGAGTCTTGACATCCTCCTCCTCCTCGTCGCTGCCGACGTCGCTGCCAGACAGCTGATCCATATCAAACAGAAACTATGAGTGAATGAGTTGCAACGATGACGAACGTGCATGATAACAAAGTTAGGAAAAACAAAGTCTGCCTCAGTTAGATTGGGCACGATTATATATCTACAGGGAAGGTGTAAGCGAACCAAAGCTCATGCACAACAGATTTGTACATAGCAATGGTTCGCTGAACCCTCCCTGTAAAAAATTGTGCCCAACGATTCATCGTAGGCAAAGAAACAGATTCCAGATCTGAACTTGAACACATTCCAGATTATTTGCAAAATTAAACGGTTGATATCTTTCGATTAGTGCATAAAATAACTGATTGAGATCCCATTTTACTTTCATAAATTAACTGATTGAGATCCAATTATTACTTGCATAAATTAACCGAACGGCCGAACCCCAAATCTTAAAGGAAATCAAGAAGTGATCAAAACAAAATGGAATAAAATCGGCGCAAATATTAGCCCAATACTCATCCATCTACAGATCCATCTACACCAGCAAAAATAGGGTTCAAAAAGGAATGGGGAACAAAAAAGGAAGCAAACCGTAGTTACCTCATTCCATGGGTCCTCCAGGAAGGTGTCGTAGGGGTTCGGGGACGGGACGTACGGCACCGGCTCATAGGGGTCATATCCCGGCGGGATCTGACCGCCACCGGCGGCAGCAGCCTCTGATGCACCGGCGGAGGCAGCGGCGATGTCCGTTGAGGGGACGGCGTCGAAGAGGGAGGCGTCGCGCTTGGAGCCGACGACGTCGTGGACGATGGGATTGGCATTCTCCTTGTCCATCTCGCCGGCAGAGGAGAGGGAGAGGGAGAGGGTTTTTTTGCTTTGGAGAAGATGATGGGACGTGAGAGAGGCGTCGTTGCGTGGGCGAGTGAGAGTGACAGAGATAGTGGGAGGAGGCGTCTATAAAGGCGAGGGGTGGTTAATGCGACCCGCATCCTACGCGTCCACCGCTGCACGTCTGCACGTCTTGGACTTCTGCAATGCGACACGCGTCCACGATTGCACGTCTTCGACTTCTGCACCGCGACCCGCGTCTACGCGTCAACAATTGCACGTCTTCCATTTCTGCACCGCAACACGCGTCCTCGAGTCTAACCCTGGAAATTTAGATATACTTAGGTATAACCTCGAGTCATATACTAGCATTTTTTGTGTGCTCAGTTTTCCCCTTGAGTGCTAATACTGGCTAGTGCAATATGCTCAGTTTTACCCTCATGTGGCTGGTCAACAGACAGTCAACAAATGGGATTAACTAGTCAAATGAGTCATTTAATGTGCAAAAAATTCCGAAAAATAGTGGCACATACTCATGGAGTCTTTACCACAAATTTCCAGTTCTCAAAACATAGATAAGTCATAGATAAATCAAGTTTTACCACAAATTGCCACTTCTCAAAGGCCTTCTCAAATCACCTAGTAGCTATGAAGGTGCATGGTTTTCCACAATAAGCCCTTCCCAAAACAGCTTTCCCCAAAACATACTTTGTCTAAATGAGGCCACAATTCTCACACTCATGTATATTTGTATTGCAAATAGTTTGAGGTAGGCCAAGATGGGTTTCATTGTACAAAACACACATTTTCCATTTTTTAAATCTCATATTTGAATCCCTTAGTCTGTTTATTACACAGGTGCCCTTGCTTTCTTGATACTACTCAGTTTTGCCCTCTCCCTACACAAATTCTCGCAGACGTGCAACATTGCCCTGATTGGTCTAGCCCATGTCACGCGGATCGTGCCCGCCGACCGTTGATCGTATGATCTAACGGGCAGGATAACCCCTCTCTCTCTCTGTCGGCGGTTACCTTCCACTCTCTAAGTATGCTAAAGGGAGGTTTTCTGTATTCATTTTCACGCGCTAAAAATTATAAACTCTTTTAGGCATTACTTTTCACGCAAAAAATGATAAACCATCACCGATTTGTTGTAGCCATTAATTTTCACGCAAAAAATGATAAACCATCACCGATTTGTTGTAGCCATTAATTTTCACAAAAAAAATAATAAACCATCACCGATTTGTTGTAGCCATTAATTTCATGCAAAAAATGATAAACCATCACCGATTTGTTGTAGCCATTTTTCACGCAAAAAATGATAAACCATCACCGATTTGTTGTAGCCATTAATTTTCACGCAAAAAATGATAAACCATCACCGATTTGTTGTAGCCATTAATTTTCACGAAAAAATGATAAACCATCACCGATTTGTTGTATCGATTACTTTTCACACAAAAAATCTACCTATCTTTGTATAGAAGATCGTCTGTATGATTTTTTAGGTCATTTAGAGAAGGTTTCAATGAGACCTAACCAAATTTGGCATACATGATGCCATATCTATAACAACAAGGAATATCTAAAAGGGAAAGTTTCACAAAATTTGAAATTTAGGGCGAAAATGATGCCATACATGATGCCATAACTTGTTACAAAATCTGAAAATCAATTGGGAATTATAAAGGGAAATAAAAAGTTCGAAAAATGTAAAAACGAAACCATCTATCTATCTATGTATAGAAGATCAGCTGTATGAAATTTGAGGTCATTTAGAGAATGTAGAAAAAATCACCTTGTTAGAAAAGCTGGTTTCAGTGAGACGAAACGGCATGCGTTTAAGCAAAGTGATTTTTTCGAACATCTCCAAATGACCCCAAATTTGCCATACATGATGACATACGTGTAACAACAAGGAACCCTATCTAAAAAGTGTCAAAAAAGTTTGCCCAACCGTATAACTCTATCAAAAAGAACCTCACCATGGCGCTAGTATAATTTTGGGCTTAGTTACAAACTTTCGTTACCTAACCTTCAACACGAAACTTGTTTCAAATCACTTTTGGCATACAAGAAACAAATCCCACCTTGATTCGAGCACCACAGCCTCCAAACGATGCCGATGCCGATATCGGCATGGTCAGAACGACTATGCTCGCCGCCACTGCTAGGTCACCGTCGGGATGCACCGTCAATCCCGTCCCCTCATTCGATCACTGACACACCAGAGATACCGCCGAGGCCAGTGCCGAACGTACATGCTGATGCCAATGCCGAACATGCATGCACGCCGCTGTGGGCACGGCCACGCCGCCCAGCTATGCTGGACGCCACAGACCACCGCGAGGTCTTTCCCTTCGCCACCACACTCTTCTAGCACCCATCTATACACGCCAGAAAGGAGAGACACTAGTTTTCTCTACATTGCTCGCGTTCGTGTCGAACACGGTCAGTCAAAGTTTTGAGGTAGTCATCGATGTCGTCGACCATTTCTTCTCTTCTTTGCATGGTTAAACGCGTCTAGTTCATATCTATCTAATGCCTCATGCAGTTCTTTATGGACATCGATCTCATCTCGGCACCCCGCAGGCCACCTCCTCCGTGCCATCGCTGTAGAGCTCCGTTTAAAAATCTATTCCTACCCGTGTATTGCCAATTGTATCAGCGCCATGGCCCACTTGTCATTCGATATACCGAAGCCCCACTCGTGCGCGTTTTGGTCAGGGATACACCGATGCTTACAGTCAAACAAAGATGGATGGTCTGACGTGTCTTTGCAGGCTCTACGTGGCCCCACTAGTCAGAAGATAACGGTCAACCATCGGGCAACCGGCCGTTACATCACGTGTGATGGTTTCAGACAAAGGCTTGGGTAAAACTGAGGAAAAACTAAGGAGCTGAGGAAAACTGAGCACAACTAAGGACCCAAGGGCACGAAAATAGAAATCCCAAAGGTAAAAGATAGTGATGATGTGATAGCGCGGCACTCCCCCAAGCTTGGAACAAGCCAAGGGGATGCCAATACCAATGATGAATTACTCCTTCGGTGATGGTGGTGAATTCTTGATAAGTTTCTTAACAAGCTCCTTTAGCTCATCAATCTCGTAGGTGAGGTTGCGGATCAGCTCCGAGTTGTGCTCGACGCGGTTAATGAGTATGTCAGACGGCGAGTCCCAACTCTTAGAGTTGTTTCCCCACTCCTCAGCTTCAGGTTTCATCCTTCCTGCATTATTAGAATGATCCATACCCCAGCTACTAGGCAATTCTGCCTCAGGAATCCTTTCAATTTGACTCTTATTAATTAGAGTGTGGAAGGGGTTATTGATGCCTGGAGAAGATGTCCTTGGAGCTAGGAAGCGACGTGGGACTTTTCCTCCGGTGCTCATCTATGCGCCTCTCTTGAGGTTGAACGGATTCGCCACCACCCCGATGCTTGCGACGGTGGCGCGCGGGTATACACGCGGGTCTTCCTCCACTTCTCCTTCATCTTCACTCTCGACTTCTTCTTTCAACTCGGGGTCTTGAATATCTTCCTCCAAAGGCCCCTTGCCCTTGTTGTTGGAAACCATGGTGCTTCTAGATCAAAAACAGATCCTGGCAGAAAACAGCTTGAAACAAAACACGACGAGAAGACGATATACGGACCTCGGGGGATCCGGGGGATTATATAACAAAAAATTTCACGACAAAAGGAAAGCACCAGGTCGAACCCAAGTGGGAGAGGGACTCCGAGGAGCCGTCCCCATATGGCGGCGCGGCCAGAGTGGGGCCCGCGCCACCACATGGGGACGCTCCCTCGTGCGCCTCCTCCACTCTGATTCGATCTCGTAATTTTTCATATTTTCTAAAAATAGCAAAAATATTGTTCGGAAAGTTAAACGTGGAATTTTTACTACCAAAACTGTTACCTATTCGAAGTCAAACTCTGCAGAACTATCAATTTGATCTTTGATGGAAGTTTCCGGAGTCACCACTCAAATAACATCAACATCTTCATTATAAGAATCTCTAGAAATATAATGTTTGAGTCTTTGTCCATTCACCACTTGTGTGGCATCATCTTTCAGCGAAGCAATTTTTATTGCCCCTGAACGATACACCTCCACAATGACATATGGTCCTTCCCATTTTGAGAGTAATTTTCCTGCAAAAAATCTGAGACGAGACCGATACAATAGGACTTTATCTCCAACATTAAATTATCTTTTAATAATTCTTCTATCATGCCATTTCTTAACTTCTTAAAAATTCTAGCATTTTCATAAGCTTCACTTCTCCACTCATCTAAAGAACTCAATTGTAGCAACCTTTTCTTACCGGCAAGTTTAAAATCTTTATTAAATTCTCTTACAGCCCAATAAGCTTTGTGCTCTAGTTCTAAAGGTAAATGACAAGCTTTTCCATAAACCATTTTATAAGGAGACATACCCATAGGATTTTTATAAGCAGTTCTATAAGCCCACAACGCTTCCTTCAACTTACTAGCCCAATTTTTCCTAGATTTATTAATAGTCTTTTGCAAGATAGATTTAATTTCTCTATTTGATAATTCTATTTGCCCACTAGTTTGAGGATGATAAGCTGAATCAATTCTATGATTAATACCATATTTAGCAAGAGTTTTTCTAAAACCACCATGAATAAAATGAGAACCTCCATCAGTTATAAGATATCTAGGTACTCCAAACCTAGGAAAAATAACATCTAAAAGCATTTTTAAAGAGGTCTCACCATCAGCACTTTTTGTGGGTATGGCTTCCACCCATTTAGTAACATAATCAACAGCAACAAGTATATGAGTGTTACCTTCTAAAGAAGGGAAAGGACCCATGAAGTCAAATCCCCAACAATCAAATGGTTCAATAACAAGAGTATAATTCATAGGCATTTCATTGCGTCTAGATATATTACCAACTCTTTGACATTCATCACAAGATAAAATAAACTTTCTTGCATCTTTAAAGAGAGCTGGCCAATAAAAACCTGACTGTAGAACCTTTTGTGCGGTTCTATCTCCGGCGTGATGTTCTCCGTAAACACTACCATGACACTTACTCAATATCTCTTCTTGTTCATATTCGGGGACACATCTTCGCATAATACCATCCACTCCTTCTTTATATAAGTGTGGGTCATCCCAAAAATAATGCCTCAAGTCATAAAAGAATTTCCTCCTTTGCTGAGCTGAAAAGGTTGGAGGCAAGTACATGGAAACAATAAAGTTAGCATAATCAACATACCAAGGACTATCTCGCGAGCTCACCTTTATTGCAGCCAATTGTTCATTTGGAAAACTATCATTAACAGGAACAGGATCATAAGCAATATTTTCCAATCTAGACAAATTATCAGCAACAGGATTATCAGCACCTTTCCTATCTACAATATGTAAATCAAATTCTTGCAAAAGAAGGACCCATCTAATAAGCCTTGGCTTAGCATCTTTCTTTTCCATAAGGTACCTAATTGCAGCATGATCAGTATGAACTGTGACTTTTGAATCAACAATATAAGGTCTAAACTTGTCACAAGCAAAAACTATAGCTAATAACTCTTTTTCAGTTGTAGCATAATTTCTTTGAGCAACATCAAGAGTCTTACTAGCATAATGAATAACATTCAATTTTTATCTACTCGTTGTCCAAGAATAGCACCTACAGCAAAATCACTAGCATCACACATAATTTCAAAAGGTAAATTCCAATCAGGAGGTTCAACTACAGGAGCAGTTGTTAAGGCTTTCTTTAGAGTTTCAAAAGCTTCCTTACAATCATCATCAAAGACAAAAGGTACATCTTTTTGAAGAAAATTAGTAAGAGGCTTTGAAATTTTAGAGAAATCTTTAATAAATCTCCTATAAAAACCAGCATGACCAAGAATACTACGAATACCTTTAACATCCATAGGATAGGGCATCTTCTTAATTGCTTCAACTTTAGCTCTATCAACTTCAATACCTGATACGTCTCCGACGTATCGATAATTTCTTATGTTCCATGCCACATTATTGATGTTATCTACATGTTTTATGCACACTTTATGTCATATTCGTGCATTTTCTGGAACTAACCTATTAACAAGATGCCGAAGTGCCAGTTGCTGTTTTCTGCTGTTTTTGGTTTCAGAAATCCTAGTAAGGAAATATTCTCGGAATTGGACGAAATCAAAGCCCAGGGGCCTATTTTCTCACGAAGCTTCCAGAAGTCCGAAGGAGAGACGAAGAGGGGCCACGGAGGGGCCACACCCTAGGGCGGCGCGGCCCCCCCCTTGGCCGCGCGGCCCTGTGGTGTGGGGCCCCCGTGCCGCCTCTTGACCTGCCCTTTCGCCTATAAAAATTCTCCGTGACGAAAACCCCAGTACCGAGAACCACGATACGGAAAACCTTCCAGAGACGCCGCCGCCGCCGATCCCATCTCGGGGGATCCAGGAGATCGCCTCCGGCACCCTGCCGGAGAGGGGAATCATCTCCCGGAGGACTCTACGCCGACATGGTCGCCTCCGGTGTGATGTGTGAGTAGTCTACCCCTGGACTATGGGTCCATAGCAGTAGCTAGATGGTTGTCTTCTCCCCATTGTGCTATCATTGTCGGATCTTGTGAGCTGCCTAACATGATCAAGATCATCTATCTGTAATTCTATATGTTGCGTTTGTTGGGATCCGATGAATAGAGAATACTTGTTATGTTGATTATCAAAGTTATGCTATGTGTTGTTTATGATCTTGCATGCTCTCCGTTACTAGTAGATGCTCTGGCCAAGTAGATGCTTGTAACTCCAAGAGGGAGTATTTATGCTCGATAGTGGGTTCATGCCTGCATTGACACCTGGGACAGTGACAGAAAGTTCTAAGGTTGTGTTGTGCTGTTGCCACTAGGAATAAAACATTAGTGCTATGTTCAAGGATGTAGTCACTAGTTACATTACGCACCATACTTAATGCAATTGTCTGTTGCTTTGCAACTTAATACTGGAGGGGGTTCGGATGATAACCTGAAGGTGGACTTTTTAGGCACAGATGCAGTTGGATGGCGGTCTATGTACTTTGTCGTAATGCCCAATTAAATCTCACTATACTCATCATGATATGTATGTGCATGGTCATGCTCTCTTTATTTGTCAATTGCCCAACTGTAATTTATTCACCCAACATGCTGTTCGTCTTATGGGAGAGACACCTCTAGTGAACTGTGGACCCCGGTCCAATTCTCTTTACTGAAATACAATCTACTGCAATCTGTTTCTCTTTGTTTTCGCAAACAATCATCTTCCACACAATACGGTTAATCCTTTGTTACAGCAAGCCGGTGAGATTGACAACCTCACTATTTCGTTGGGGCAAAGTACTTTGGTTGTGTTGTGCAGGTTCCACGTTGGCGCCGGAATCTCTGGTGTTGCGCCGCACTACATCCCGCCGCCATCAACCTTCAACGTGCTTCTTGGCTCCTCCTGGTTCGATAAACCTTGGTTTCTTTCTGAGGGAAAACTTGCTGCTGTGCGCATCATACCTTCCTCTTGGGGTTGCCCAACGAACGTGTGAAATACACGCCATCAAGCATATTTTCTGGCGCCGTTGCCGGGGAGTGAAGCGCTATTGGTAAGTGGAATTGGTAAGGAAAACCTTTACTGTTGTGCTGATTTTATTTCTGCCTGCTGCTATAAGTCATTATGGAGAGATCTTCTCTTCAATTTCTATTTGGGAAATCTACTACTACTGCAACGGTAGTGGATGAAGCGCCAGGTGGGGAAGTAATACCATATAAAATACCTATGAAAATTATTGAACGTGTTATGGATAACCGCTATGAAGGGGATGGAACTGTCCACCCTGGAGATCATTTATTGTTCTTACATGAATTATGCGGTTTATTCAAGTGTGCAGGTATTGCTATGGATGAAGTGAGGAAGAAACTATTCTCTTTATCGCTGTCTGGTAAAGCGGCGCATTGGTATAAATTATTGGATAATGGGGATTCTCTTGAATGGAATGATATTGTGCCCCGGTTTTATTCTAAGTTCTATCCTCCAAGTGAAATTCATAAGGATCGGAATCGCATATATAATTTTTGGCCTCATGATGGAGAGAGTATTGCCCAAGCTTGGGGGAGATTGAAGTCTTTAATGCTCAAATGCCCCATTCATGAGCTTCCTGGTAATGTTATTATTGATAATTTATATGCAAGAATTTCTTTTCAAGACAAGACCTTGCTGTATACTTCTTGTTATGGATCATTTACACGCAACAAAGAATAGTTTAAAATTGACATTCTTGATAGAATCAAATAAAATACTGAATGATGGTAGAACGACAAAGATCGAGAATCAGGTATAATTTATGATTATAAATGCATTGAAGCTTTTATGGATACTGATAAATTTCGTAATATGAGTGCTACATATGGTCTTGATTCTCAAGTTGCTGCAAATCTTTATAAAGCTTTTGCTTCTCATTATGAATTGCCAAAGAAGAATTTTGATAAGTATCATGAACCGTATAAAGATAAAATTGATTCATCTATTAATAAATGTGTTGCAGTTGAAACTGCTGATCATGTTATTCCTGAAGCTTATATTGAAAAAACTCCTTTCCCTGCTAAAATGAAGGAGTACTCTGATATAAATAGTGCGGTTCATAAAAGTGAAAAGAAACCTGTAGAACCTGAAGAACAAATAAAAGTTGAACCTGCTGTTGCAATAGTTAAAGATCTTGTGACTGAAAATGTGGAGGATGGTCATATTATTTTCTGTGAAGATGCTTCTCATATTGTTTCACATCCTAATAAACCCAAACAAGCTAGTGTTCCTATGCTATCTGTTAGAATTGGTGATCATTGCTATTATGGATTATGTGATATTGGTGCAAGTGTTAGTGCTATTCCGTATGAGCTTTACACGGAGATTATGCACGAAATTGATTCTTGTGAACTTGAAGATATTGATGTGGTTATTCAGCTGGCTAATAGAGAAACTATTTCTCCAATTGGTATTGTTCGAGATGTGGAAGTTTTATGCGGTAAGATTAAATATCCTGCTGACTTTTTGGTACTTGGTTCTGCTGCTAGTGATTATTGTCCTATTATTTTTGGTAGACCTTTTCTAAATACTTGTGGAGCTATTATAGGTTGCAAGAAAGAGAAAATTTTGACTAAATTTGCTGGTGAATCTTATGAGTTTAACTTCTCTAAATTTACTAAAACTCCTTATAAAGCTGATTTGCCTAGTAATGATATTAAAATGGAGCAATGTGCATCTATTGTTCTTGTTCCTAATAATCCTTTGCAGCAACATTTGGAGGATAGCGAGAGCGAAATTTTTAGGAAAGAAAGAGATGAGCTTGAGGAAATTTTTCTTCGTCAACCTATTCTCAAGCATGATTTACCGGTGGAAGATTTGGGTACAACACCGCCACCAAAGGAAGATCCTGTTTTTGATTTAAAGCCTTTACCTGATAATCTTAAATATGCTCATATTGATGATAAGAAAATATATCCTGTTATTATTAGTTCTAAGCTTTCAGAGATTGAGGAAGAAAGGTTATTGGAAATATTGAAGAAGCATCGAGGCGCTATTGGCTACACTCTTGATGATTTGAAAGGGATTTCTCCTTCTATTTGCCAACATGCTATTAATATGGAAGATGATGCAAAGCCTCGTTGTTGAACCTCAAAGATTGCCTAATTCCAAAGATGAAAGAAGTGGTAAGGAATGAGGTACTACGACTCCTTGAAGCTGGTATTATATATCCTATTGCTGATAGTAGATGGGTTAGTCCTGTGCACTGTGTTCCCAAGAAAGGAGGTATGACTGTTGTGCCTAATGATAATGATGAGCTCATTCCTCAAAGAGTAGTTGTAGGGTATAGAATGTGCATTGATTTTCGAAAAGTTAATAAAGTTACTAAAAAGATCATTACCCTTTACCCTTTATTGATCAAATGCTAGAAAGATTATCTAAAAATACTCATTTTTGCTTTCTTGATGGTTATTCTGGGTTTTCACAAATTGTCTGTTAAAGCTAAAGATCAAGAGAAAACCACTTTTACTCCGTCCCTATGGAACTTATGCTTATAGACGCATGCCTTTTGGTTTATGTAATGCTCCTGCTACTTTTCAAAGATGCATGTCTGCTATTTTTCATGGTTTTTCTGAAAGTATTGTAGAGGTATTCATGGATGATTTTTCCGTCTATGGGAATTCTTTTGATAGCTGCTTGCGAAACCTTGATAAAGTTTTGCAGAGATGTGAAGAAACTAACCTTGTTCTTAATTGGGAGAAATGCCACTTTATGGTTAATGAAGGAATTGTATTGGGACATAAAATTTCTGAGAGAGGTATTGAAGTTGATAGAGCTAAAGTTGAAGCAATCGAGAAGATGCCTTATCCGAGGGATGTTAAAGGTATTCGTAGTGTTCTTGGTCATGCTGGGTTTTATAGGAGATTTATTAAAGATTTCTCTAAGATTTCAAAGCCTCTTACTAATCTTCTTCAAAAAGATGTACCATTTGTTTTTGATGATGATTGTAAGGAAGCGTTTGAAACTCTTAAGAAAGCCTTAACAACTGCTCCTATAGTTGAACCCCCTGATTGGAATTTACCCTTTGAAATTATGTGTGATGCTAGTGATTTTGCTGTAGGCACTGTCCTTGGACAAACAGTAGATAAAAAACTGAATGTTATTCATTATGCTAGTAAAACTCTTGATGCTGCTCAAAGAAATTATGCTACAACTGAAAAGGAATTATTAGCTGTAGTTTTTGCTTGTGATAAATTTAGATCTTATATTGTTGATTCAAAAGTTACTATTCATACTGATCATGCTGCAATTAGATACCTAATGACAAAGAAAGATGCTAAGCCAAGGCTTATTAGATGGGTACTTCTTTTGCAAGAATTTGATTTACATATTGTAGATAGGAAAGGTGCTGATAATCCTGTTCTTGATAATTTGTCTAGATTGGAAAATATTGCTTATGATCCTGTTCCTGTTAATGATAGTTTTCCAAATGAACAATTGGCTGTAATAAAGGTGAGCTCGCGAGACAGTCCTTGTTATGCTGATTATGCTAACTTTATTGTTTCCAAGTACTTGCCTCCAACCTTTTCAGTTCAGCAAAGGAGGAAATTCTTTTATGATTTGAGGCATTATTTCTGGGATGACCCACACTTATATAAAGAAGGAGTGGATGGTATTATGCGAAGATGTGTTCCCGAATATGAACAACAGGAGATATTGAGTAAATGTCATGGTAGTGCTTATGGAGGACATCACGCCGGAGAAAGAACCGCGCAAAAGGTTCTACAATCAGGTTTTTATTGGCCAACTCTCTTCAAAGATGCGAGAAAGTTTATTTTATCTTGTGATGAATGCCAAAGGGTTGGTAATATCTCCAGACGCAATGAAATGCCTATGAAATATACTCTTGTTATTGAACCGTTTGATTGTTGGGGATTTGACTTCATGGGACCTTTTCCGTCTTCAGAAGGTAACACTCATATACTTGTTGCTGTTGATTATGTTACTAAATGGGTGGAGGCTATACCTACAAAAAGTGCTGATGGTGAGACCTCTTTAAGAATGCTCTTAGATATTATTTTTCCTAGATTTGGAGTACCTAGATATATTATGACTGATGGAGGTTCTCATTTTATTCATGGAGGTTTTAGAAAAACTCTTGCTAGGTATGGTATTAATCATAGAATTGCTTCGCTTATCATCCTCAAACTAGTGGTCAAGTAGAATTATCAAATAGAGAGATTAAATCTATCTTGCAAAAGACTCGTTAATAAAACTAGAAAGAATTGGGCTAGTAAATTGAAGGATGCACTTTGGGCTTATAGAACTGCTTATAAAAATCCCATGGGAATGTCACCTTATAAAATGGTTTATGGGAAAGCTTGTCATTTACCTTTAGAACTAGAGCACAAAGCTTATTGGGCTGTTAGAGAATTAAATAAAGATCCTAAACTTACCGGTGATAAGAGATTGTTGCAATTGAGTTCCCTAGATGAATGGAGAAGTGAAGCTTATGAAAATGCTAAACTCTTTAAAGAGAAAGTTAAAAAATGGCATGATAGGAGGATTATCAAAAGAGAATTTAATATTGGGGATAAAGTCCTATTGTATCGGTCTCGTCTCAGATTCTTTGCAGGGAAATTACTCTCGAAATGGGAAGGACCATATGTTGTCGAGGAGGTGTATCGTTCAGGAGCAATCAAAATTAGCTCTCTCCAAGGCAATGCTACGCAAGTGGTGAATGGACAAAGACTCAAGCATTATATCTCAGGTGATTCCTATAATGTTGATGTTGATATTATTCAAGTGGAAACACCGGAGGATTTCATCAAAGGGCAAATTGACAGTCCGCCAGAACTCGACTTTGAATAGGTAACGATCGGTAATGAAAAGTACGCAATTTACTTTCCGAACAATATTTTTGCTGTTTTTGGAAAATATGCGAAATTACGAGTTCGAAACGGAGTGGAAAGGACGCACGAGGGGTGCCACCATAGGCGGCGCGGCTCGACCTGGGCCCGCGCCGGCCTATGGTTTGGCCGCCCCGTCGCCCCTTTCCGACTCTGGTTCGATCTGGTACTTTCCGTTTGTCGTGAAAAATTTTGCTATATAATCCCCCGGACCCCTGGAGGTCCGTATATCGTGTTTTCGACGTGTTTTGTTTCGAGCTGTTTCTGCCAGGATCTGTTTTCGGTTTAGAAGCACCATGGTTTCCAAGAACAAGGGCAAGGAGTTTCCGGATGAAGATGATCGAGATCTTGGGTGGAAAGAGGAAGTCAAGGACGTCAAGGAAGAAGATGAAGAAGAGGTGGAGGAAGACTCGCGCGCAAGCCCGCGTGCTACCATCGCAAGCATCAAGGTGATGGACAACCCTTTTAGTGCAAACAAGAGCGCAAGAATTCGCACTGGAGGAGCGGTTCCACGTCATTACCTAGCTCCGAGAACATCTCCATCAGGCACTCATCACCCCTTCCACAATCTAATTTTCAATAATCAAATTGAAGGGACTCCCAAGGCAGCATTGCCTAGCCAGTGGGATATAGATCGCTCTAACACTGCAGGAGAGAAGGAGCCTGAAGCTGAAGAGTGGGGAAATAACTCCAAGAGCTGGGACTCGCCATCAGACAGACTCTTTAACCGCGTCGAGCACAACTCAGAGATGATTCGCAATCTCATACACAGGATTGACGAGCTTCAGGAGCTTATTGAGAAGCTTGTCAGGAATTCATCACCACCATCGCCGAAGGAGTAATTCATCATCGGTTTTGGCATCCCCTTGGTTTGTTCCAAGCTTGGGGGAGTGCCGCGGTATCACATTATCACTACCTTTTACTTTTATTGTCAAGTAGTGTCATATCATGAGTAGGGAAGTTATCATATAAGATGGGTTGCGTTTGGAAGTATCTCTCCTTTAGTTGGTTGTCTATGTATCCCTTGGTGTGAGTTATCGTTATGGAATATTAATGAGAAGACTTATCATTTACATATTGCACATCTTATTTTAGTTTGCAATCTTTACTATATGATTCACCTTGTTGTTAGTATTGGTATCACTTTGGGAGCATTGAATAAATCTATTTGGTTTTGGCAAACTTAGCATTGGTCAATAGCAACAACACTTTAAGGTTTAAATAGAAAAGAGAAATACATGTAGATGTTTCATTGTCTTTCTTGTTAGCTCATAGCTTATTATTCTGAAGTTAAAATTGTTTGTGCTTACAAGGAAGATGCATGATTGTTTCTATCACATGTATATTAGTTTGTTTCCCTCGACTCTTATGCTTGCTAATTAACCTTGCTAGCCAAAGACCTGTACTGAGAGGGAATACTTCTCGTGCATCCAAACCTTAACCCAAACCTATGCCATTTGTGTCCACCATACCTACCTACTACATGGTATTTTCTGCCATTCCAAGTAAATACTTCATGTGCTACCTTTAAACAATTCAAAACTTAGTATCTCTTATTTGTGTTAATGTTTCATAGCTCATGAGGAAGTATGTGGTGTTTTATCTTTCAATCTTGTTGGGCAACTTTCACCAATGGACTAGTGGCTACATCCGCTTATCCAATAATTCTGCAAAAAGAGCTGGCAATGGGATTCCCAGTCCCAAATTAATTAAATTAAATAGACACTCCTCCATGGTATGTGATTGATGGACGGCACCCGAAGGATTCGGTTAGCCATGGCTTGTGTAAGCAAAGGTTGGGGGGAGTGTCATCATCATAATAAAACTAAAATAAAAAGGCACTCCTTCATGGTATGAGATTGTTGGCAGGCACCCGAGGATTCGGTTAGCCATGGTTTGTGAAAGAAAGGTTGGAAGGAGTGCCACACAAAATGAAAATAATATGGGAGCCGCTCTTAGGAGGTTGTCTGGCAAGGGGGTTAGAGTACCCGCTACCAGTCGTTGACAACAACAAACACTTCTCAAAATGTTACTTTTATTCTCTTTATATGATTGCAAAACTGAAAGAGCTCTAGCACATGATTTAATCCCTGCTTCCCTCTGCGAAGGGCCTGTCTTTTACTTTATGTTGAGTCAGTAAACCTATTTCCCTCCATCTCAAGCAAGCATTTGAGTAGTTGTGATCAAACCATAATATTGTGATTTGCTACATCATGTCTTTTATTCTTCCTTGTTTAGTACAAGTTTTATCTGAATGAATATAGCTTTGCAAGTTATCAATGAACATGAGAAGACCATTATGATTGAGTATGCAAGTTGTGCCTTATAAATGAGAGCGCTGCTCAATAAGATAAATATAATCTGTTAGTTGTTCTCTGACCAAGAACGAAGTTTGCCATCACCAATCATGATTTCTCATGCACCTTTACTTGTGATTACCCTATACTTGTTTCAATATGAGTTATAAGAGGTTGTCTACTATAATGTCCTGTGTGAATGAATATGATGCTTCTTGTCCGTATTTTATTTATCGACTCTTCACTCCATAAACATGTGGTCATGTCTATCGAGCTCAGTTTCGCTTGGGGACAAGCGAAGTCTAAGCTTGGGGGGAGTTGATACGTCCAATTTGCATCACTATTTTATATCATAATTTGCTGTTATTCATTGATATATTTCATATTGGGACACATTACTTATGTTATTTCATCTATTTTGCATGTTTCATCGTTATTGGAGGATCGAACACCGGAGCCAGGATTCTGCTGGAAAAAGCACCGTCAGAACGCAATATTTTGGAAGATCAACTCTGGAAGGAAATTATACCAAAAATCCTATTTTTCAAGATGACGAAGGAAGCCAGAAGGAGGAGCCAGGAGCAGCCAGGGTGGGCCCACACCCTAGGGCGGCGCGGGCCAGGCCCTGGCCGCGCCGGCCTGTGGTGTGGAGGGCCCACGACCCCTTTCGCCTCCTTTTCTTCGCCAAACCCTTCGTCCCGAAGACCTAAGCCACAGAGGGTACCTCGCGAAGAGTTACAGCCGCCTCTGCGGGGCGGAGAACACCAGAGAGAAAAGAGCTCTCCGGCGGGCAGGAATCCGGGAAATTCCCTCCGGGGAGGGGAAATCGACGCCATCGTCACCGTCATCGAGCTGGACATCATCGCCATCACCATCATCATCATCTCCACCATCATCACCGCCGTCATCACCGCTGGACACCGTCACCGCCATAGCAATTTGGGTTTGATCTTGATTGTTTGATAGGGGAAACTCTCCCGGTATCGATTTCTACTTGTTGTTGATGCTATTGAGTGAAACCATTGAACCAAGTTTATGTTCAGATTGTTATTCATCATCATATCACCTCTGATCATGTTCCGTATGATGTCTCGTGAGTAGTTCGTTTAGTTCTTGAGGACATGGGTGAAGTCTAAATGTTAGTAGTGAACTATGGATGAGTAATATTCAATGGTGTGATATTTAAGTTGTGGTGTTATTCTTCTAGTGGTGTCATGTGAACGTCGACTACATGACACTTCACCATTTATGGGCCTAGGGGAATGCATCTTGTATTCGTTTGCCAATTGCGGGGTTGCCGGAGTGACAGAAACCTAAACCCCCGTTGGTATATCGATGCAGGAGGGATCGCAGGATCTCAGAGTTTAAGGCTGTGGTTAGATTTATTTCTTAATTACTTTCTTGTAGTTGCGGATGCTTGCAAGGGGTATAATCACAAGTATGTATTAGTCCTAGGAAGGGCGGTACATTAGCATAGGTTCACCCACACAACACTTATCACAACAATGAAGATTATTTAGCCGTATGTAGCGAAAGCACTAGACTAAAATCCCGTGTGTCCTCGAGAACGTTTGGTCATTATAAGTAAACAAACCGGCTTGTCCTTTGTGCTAAAAAGGATTGGGCCACTCGCTGCAATTGTTACTCTCGCACTTTACATACTCGTACTTTATTCAACTGTTACATCAAACCCCCCTGAATACTTGTCTGTGAGCATTTACAGTGAATCCTTCATCGAAACTGCTTATCAACACCTTCTGCTCCTCGTTGGGATCGACATTCTTACTTATCGAAGATACTACGATACACCCCCTATACTTGTGGGTCATCAAGAATATTTTCTGAAAATATGCTTGATGGCGTGTATTTCACACGTTCGTTGGGCAACCCCAAGAGGAAGGTATGATGCGCACAGCAGCAAGTTTTCCCTCAGAAAGAAACCAAGGTTTATCGAACCAGGAGGAGCCAAGAAGCACGTTGAAGGTTGATGGCGGCGGGATGTAGTGCGGCGCAACACCAGAGATTCCGGCGCCAACGTGGAACCTGCACAACACAACCAAAGTACTTTGCCCCAACGAAACAGTGAGGTTGTCAATCTCACCGGCTTGCTGTAACAAAGGATTAACCGTATTGTGTGGAAGATGATTGTTTGCAGAAAACAGTAGAACAGTATTGCAGTAGATTGTATTTCAGTAAAGAGAATTGGACCGGGGTCCACAGTTCACTAGAGGTGTCTCTCCCATAAGACGAACAGCATGTTGGGTGAACAAATTACAGTTGGGCAATTGACAAATAAAGAGAGCATGACCATGCACATACATATCATGATGAGTATAGTGAGATTTAATTGGGCATTACGACAAAGTACATAGACCGCCATCCAACTGCATCTATGCCTAAAAAGTCCACCTTCAGGTTATCATCCGAACCCCCTCCAGTATTAAGTTGCAAAGCAACAGACAATTGCATTAAGTATGGTGCGTAATGTAACTAGTGACTACATCCTTGAACATAGCACTAATGTTTTATTCCTAGTGGCAACAGCACAACACAACCTTAGAACTTTCTCACATCGTCCCGTGTCAATGTGCATGAACCCACTATCGAGCATAAATACTCCCTCTTGGAGTTACAAGCATCTACTTGGCCAGAGCATCTACTAGTAACGGAGAGCATGCAAGATCATAAACAACACATAGCATAACTTTGATAATCAACATAACAAGTATTCTCTATTCATCGGATCCCAACAAACGCAACATATAGAATTACAGATAGATGATCTTGATCATGTTAGGCAGCTCACAAGATCCGACAATGATAGCACAATGGGGAGAAGACAACCATCTAGCTACTGCTATGGACCCATAGTCCAGGGGTAGACTACTCACACATCACACCGGAGGCGACCATGGCGGCGTAGAGTCCTCCGGGAGATGATTCCCCTCTCCGGCAGGGTGCCGGAGGCGATCTCTGGATCCCCGAGATGGGATCGGCGGCGGCGGCGTCTCTGGAAGGTTTTCCGTATCGTGGTTCTCGGTGCGGGGTTTCGTCACGGAGACTTTTTATAGGCGAAAGGGCAGGTCAAGAGGCGGCACGGGGCCCCACACCACGGGCCGCGCGGCCAAGGGGGCCGCGCCGCCCTAGGGTGTGGCCCCTCCGTGGCCCCTCTTCGTCTCTCCTTCGGACTTCTGGAAGCTTCGTGAGAAAATAGGCCCTGGGCTTTGATTTCGTCCAATTCCGAGAATATTTCCTTACTAGGATTTCTGAAACCAAAAACAGCAGAACAAAGAATCGGCACTTCGGCATCTTGTTAATAGGTTAGTTCCAGAAAATGCACGAATATGACATAAAGTGTGCATAAAACATGTAGATAACATCAATAATGTGGCATGGAACATAAGAAATTATCGATACGTCGGAGACGTATCAGCATCCCCAAGCTTAGTTCTGCTCGTCCCGAGCAGGTAAAACGATAACACAGGATAATTTACGAGTGACATGCCATCATAATCTTGATCATACTATTTGTAAAGCATATGTAGTGAATGCAGCGATCAAAACAATGTATATGACATGAGTAAACAAGTGAATCATATAGCAAAGACTTTTCATGAATAGCACTTCAAGACAAGCATCAATAAGTCTTGCATAAGAGTTAACTCATAAAGCAATAATTCAAAGTAAAAGGTATTGAAGCAACACAAAAGAAGATTAAGTTTCAGCGGTTGCTTTCAACTTGTAACATGTATATCTCATGGATATTGTCAACATAGAGTAATATAATAAGTGCAATAAGCAAGTATGTAGGAATCAATGCATAGTTCACACAAGTGTTTGCTTCTTGAGGTGGAAACATTGCTAACACCAATTCTTTTATTAGTATGAGTAGGAGGTGCAGCAACATGTGTAGCATTAGCATTACTAGTGGTGGTAATAGTCCAAACTTTAGCTATATTCTTCTCTTTAGCTAGTTTTTCATTTTCTTCTCTATCCCACCTAGCACGCAGTTCAGCCATTAATCTTATATTCTCATTAATTCTAACTTGAATGGCATTTGCTGTAGTAGTAATTTTATTATGATGATTCTCATTAGGCAAAACTTTTGATTTCAAAAGATCAACATCAGCAGCAAGACTATCAACTTTAGAAGCAAGTATATCAATTTTCCCAAGCTTTTCTTCAACAGATTTGTTAAAAGCAGTTTGTGTACTAATAAATTCCTTAAGCATGGCTTCAAGTCCAGGGGGTGAACTCCTATTATTGTTGTAAGAATTCCCATAAGAATTACCATAGCCGTTGCCATTATTATAAGGATATGGCCTATAGTTGTTACTAGAATTGTTCCGGTAAGCATTGTTGTTGAAATTATTATTTTTAATGAAGTTTACATCAACATGTTCTTCTTGTGCAACCAATGAAGCTAATGGAACATTATTAGGATCAATATTAGTCCTATCATTCACAAGCATAGACATAATAGCATCGATCTTATCACTCAAGGAAGAGGTTTCTTCGACAGAATTTACCTTCTTACCTTGTGGAGCTCTTTCCGTGTGCCATTCAGAGTAGTTGATCATCATATTATCAAGAAGCTTTGTTGCCTCACCAAGAGTGATGGACATAAAGGTACCTCCAGCAGCTGAATCCAATAAATTCCATGAAGAAAAATTTAGTCCTGCATAGAAGGTTTGGATGATCATCCAAGTAGTCAGTCCATGGGTTGGGCAATTTTTAACCAGAGATTTCATTCTTTCCCAAGCTTGAGCAACATGTTCAGTATCTAATTGTTTAAAATTCATTATGCTACTCCTCAAAGATATAATTTTAGCAGGGGGATAATATCTACCAATAAAAGCATCCTTGCATTTAGTCCATGAATCGATACTATTCTTAGGCAGAGATAGCAACCAATCTTTAGCTCTTCCTCTTAATGAGAAAGGGAACAATTTTAGTTTAATAATATCACCATCTACATCTTTATATTTTTGCATTTCACATAGTTCAACAAAATTATTAAGATGGGCAGCAGCATCATCAGAACTAACACCAGAAAATTGCTCTCGCATAACAAGATTCAGTAAAGCAGGTTTAATTTCAAAGAATTCTGCTGTAGTAGCAGGTGGAGCAATAGGTGTGCATAAGAAATCATTATTATTTGTGGTTGTGAAGTCACACAACTTAGTGTTTTCAGCGTTGGCCATTTTAGCAACAGTAAATAAAGCAAACTAGATAAAGTAAATGCAAGTAAACTAATTTTTTTGTGTTTTTGATATAGCAAACAAGATAGCAAGTAAAGTAAAACTAGCAACTAATTTTTTTGTATTTTGATTTAGTGCAGCAAACAAAGTAGTAAATAAAACTAAGCAAGACAAAAACAAAGTAAAGAGATTGAGAAGTGGAGACTCCCCTTGCAGCGTGTCTTAATCTCCCCGGCAACGGCGCCAGAAAATATTCTTGATGACCCACAAGTATAGGGGGTGTATCGTAGTATCTTCGATAAGTAAGAATGTCGATCCCAACGAGGAGCAGAAGGTGTTGATAAGCAGTTTCGATGAAGGATTCACTGTAAATGCTCACAGACAAGTATTCAGGGGGGTTTGATGTAACAGTTGAATAAAGTACGAGTATGTAAAGTGCGAGAGTAACAATTGCAGCGAGTGGCCCAATCCTTTTTAGCACAAAGGACAAGCCGGTTTGTTTACTTATAATGACCAAACGTTCTCGAGGACACACGGGATTTTAGTCTAGTGCTTTCGCTACATACGGCTAAATAATCTTCATTGTTGTGATAAGTGTTGTGTGGGTGAACCTATGCTAATGTACCGCCCTTCCTAGGACTAATACATACTTGTGATTATACCCCTTGCAAGCATCCGCAACTACAAGAAAGTAATTAAGAAATAAATCTAACCACAGCCTTAAACTCTGAGATCCTGCGATCCCTCCTGCATCGATATACCAACGGGGGTTTAGGTTTCTGTCACTCCGGCAACCCCGCAATTGGCAAACGAATACAAGATGCATTCCCCTAGGCCCATAAATGGTGAAGTGTCATGTAGTCGACGTTCACATGACACCACTAGAAGAATAACACCACAACTTAAATATCACACCATTGAATATTACTCATCCATAGTTCACTACTAACATTTAGACTTCACCCATGTCCTCAAGAACTAAACGAACTACTCACGAGACATCATACGGAACATGATCAGAGGTGATATGATGATGAATAACAATCTGAACATAAACTTGGTTCAATGGTTTCACTCAATAGCATCAACAACAAGTAGAAATCGATACCGGGAGAGTTTCCCCTATCAAACAATCAAGATCAAACCCAAATTGCTATGGCGGTGACGGTGTCCAGCGGTGATGACGGCGGTGATGATGGTGGAGATGATGATGATGGTGATGGCGATGATGTCCAGCTCGATGACGGTGACGATGGCGTCGATTTCCCCCTCCCGGAGGGAATTTCCCCGGCGGATTCCTGCCCGCCGGAGAGCTCTTTTCTCTCTGGTGTTCTCCGCCCCGCAGAGGCGGCAGTAACTCTTCGCGAGGTACCCTCTGTGGCTTAGGTCTTCGGGACGAAGGGTTTGGCGAAGAAAAGGAGGCGAAAGGGGTCGTGGGCCCTCCACACCACAGGCCGGCGCGGCCAGGGCCTGGCCCGCGCCGCCCTAGGGTGTGGGCCCACCCTGGCTGCTCCTGGCTCCTCCTTCTGGCTTCCTTCGTCATCTTGAAAAATAGGATTTTTGGTATAATTTCCTTCCAGAGTTGATCTTCCAAAATATTGCGTTCTGACGGTGCTTTTTCCAAAGCGGAATCCTCGGCTCCGGTGTTCGATCCTCCAATAACGATGAAACATGCAAAATAGATGAAATAACATAAGTAATGTGTCCCAATATGAAATATATCAATGAATAACAGCAAATTATGATATAAAATAGTGATGCAAATTGGACGTATCAATACCTCTCTCCGAAATTTTATGTCCCAATATAATTCCTTCATTAACCATAAAGTGGCATTTCTCCCAATTAAGAACAAGGTTAGTTTCTTCACATCTCTGCAAAACTTTATTAAGGTTTCGCAAACAATTATCAAAGGAATTCCCATAGACAGAAAAATCATCCATGAATACCTCTACAATCTTTTCACAAAAGCCATGAAAAATAGCAGACATGCATCTTTGAAAAGTAGCAGGAGCATTACATAAACCAAAAGGCATACGCCTATAAGCATAAGTTCCATAGGGACAGGTGAAAGTGGTTTTCTCTTGATATTTAGTTCTAACAGCAATTTGTGAAAACCCAGAATAACCATCAAGAAAGCAGAAATGAGTATTTTTAGATAACCTTTCTAGCATTTGATCAATAAAAGGTAAAGGGTAGTGATCTTTCTTAGTAACTTTATTAACCTTTCGAAAATCAATGCACATTCTATACCCTACAACTACTCTTTGAGGGATGAGCTCATCATTATCATTAGGTACAACAGTTATTCCTCCTTTCTTAGGAACACAATGTACATGACTAACCCATCTACTATCAACAATAGGATATATAATACCAGCTTCAAGAAGTTTCAATACCTCATTCCTTACCACATCCTTCATCTTAGGAATTAGACGACGCTGATGTTCAACAATAGGCTTTGCATCATCTTCCATGTTGATGGCATGTTGGCAAATAGAGGGAGAAATCCTCGGTGTTTCTTCAATATTTCCAATAATCCTTCTTCCTCAAAATCTGAAAGCTTAGCACTAATAATAACATGATATGTTTTCTTATCATCAATATAAGCATACTTAAGATTATCAGGTAACGGTTTCAAATCAAAAACAGGATCTTCCTTTGGTGGTGGTGTTGTCCTAGATCTTCGACCGGTAAGTCATGTTTAAGAATGGGTTGACGAAGGAAAATTTCATCAAGCTCATTCCTTTCTTCCCTAAAGACTTCACTCTCATGATCCTCCAAATATTGCTGCAAAGGATTATTAGGAGCAAGAGCAATAGATGCAAGCTGTTCAACTCTAAAATCATCATTAGGCAATTCAGCTTCATAAGGAACTTTGGCAAATTTAGAGAAATTAAACTCATAAGATTCACCAGCAAATTTAGTCACAATTTTCTCTTTCTTGCAATCTATAATAGCTCCACAAGTATTTAGAAAAGGTCTACCAAAAATGATAGGACAAGTCTTACTAGCAGCAGAACCAAGTACCAAAAAGTCAGCAGGATATTTAATCTTACCACATAGAACTTCCACATCTCGAACAATACCAATAGGAGAGATAGTTTCTCTATTATCTAGCCGAATATCCACATCAATATCTTCAAGTTCACAAGAACCAATTTCATGCATGATTTCCCTGTAAAGCTCATAAGGAATGGCACTAGAACTTGCACCAATATCGCATAAACCATAATAACAATGATCACCAATTCTAACAGAGAGCATAGGAACATTGGCTTTCCTAGACTTACTAGGATGTGAAAAGATATTAGAAGCATCTTCACAGAAAATGATGTGACCATCTTCTACATTTTCATTCACAAGGTCTTTAACTATTGCAACAGCAGGTTCAACATTTATTTTCTCCTCAGGTTCTATAGGTTTCTTTGCACTTTTGTTAACCACACTAGTTATAACAGAATACTCCTTCATTTTAGCAGAAAAAGGAATTTTTTCAATATAAGCTTCAGGAAGAATGTGATCAACAGTTTTAACTTCAATACATTTACCTATAGGTGAATCAGTTTTATCTTTGTAAGGTTCATGATACTTATTAAAACTCTCCCTAGGCAATTCAAAATGAGAGGCAAAAGCTTTATAAAAATTTGCAACAACTTGAGAGTCAAGACCATAAGTAGCACTCATATTTCGAAATTTATCAGTATCCATAAAAGTTTCAATGCATTCATAATCATAATTTATACCTGACTCTCTACCTTTGTCGTTATCCCATCCTTCAGTATTCTCCTGAATCCGATCAAGAAGGTCCCATTTAAACTCTTCTTTGTTGCGCGTGAATGATCCAGAACAAGTAGTATCCAGCAAGGTTTTATCTTGAAAAGAAAGTCTTGCATAGAAATTATCAATAATGATATTACCAGGAAGCTCATGAATGGGGCATTTGAGCATTAAAGACTTCAATCTCCCCCATGCTTGGGCAATACTCTCTCCATCATGAGGCCAGAAATTATATATGCGGTTTCGGTCTTTGTGAATTTCACTTGGAGGATAGAATTTAGAATAAAATAGAGGCATAATATCCTTCCAATCAAGAGAATGCCCATTCTTCAGCAGTTTATACCAATGCGCCGCTTTACCAGACAGCGACATAGAGAATAGTTTCTTCCTAACTTCATCCATAGAAATACCTGCACACTTGAATAACCCGCATAATTCATGTAAAAACAGTAAATGATCTCCAGGATGGACAGTTCCATCCCCTTCATAGCGGTTATCCACAACACGTTCAATAATTTTCATAGGTATTTTATATGTAATCACTTTCTCATCTGGCGCCTCATCCACTACCTTTGCAGTAGTAGTGGATTTTCCAAATAGGAATTCAAGAGAAGATCTCTCCATAATGAATTATAGCAGCAGGCAAAAATAAAAACAACACGTACAGTTAAAGTTTTCCTTACCAATTCCACTTACCAATAGCGCTTCACTCCCCGTCAACGGCGCCAGAAAATAGTCTTGATGACCCACAGGTATAGGGGGTGTATCGTAATACTTTCAATAAATAAGAGTGTCGAACCCAACGAGGAGCAGAAGGTGTTGACAAGCAGTTTTGATGAAGGATTCACTGTAAATGCTCACAGACAAGTTTTCAGGAGGTTTTGATATAGCAGATAAATAAAATACAAGTAAGTAAAATGCGAGAATAATAATTGCAGCAAGTGGCCCAATCCTTTTTATCACCACGGACAAGCCGGTTTGTTTACTTATGATGACCAAACGTTCTTGAGGACACACGGGAATTTAGTCTAGTGCTTTCGCTTCATATAGTTGATTAATCTTCATTGTTTTGATAAGTGTTGTGTAGGTGAACCTATGCTAATGCACCGCCCTTCCTAGGACTAATACATACTTGTGATTAAACCCCTTGCAAGCATCCGCAAATACAAGAAAGTAATTAAGATAAATCTAACCACAGCCTTAAACTCTGAGATCCTGCTATCCCTCATGCATCGATATACCAACGGGGTTCGGTTCTGTCACTCCGGCAACCCCACAATTAGCAAACGAATACAAGATGCATTCCCCTAGGCCCATAAAGGTGAAGTGTCATGTAGTCGACGTTCACATGACACCACTAGAAGAATAACACCACAACTTAAATATCAAACCACATTACTCAACATAGTTCACTACTAACATTTAGACTTCACCCATGTCCTCAAGAACTAAACGAACTACTCACAAGACATCATATGGAACATAATCAGAGGTGATATGATGATGGATAACAATCTGAACATAAACCTTGATTCAACGGTTTCACTCAATAGCATCAATAACAAGGAGTAATCAACACCGGGAGAGTTTTCCCTATGAAATACTCAAGATTCAACCCTAGATGTTACAGCGGAGACGAGGTGCAGCGGTGGAGATGACGGTGTCGGTGGTGGAGATGATGATGATGATCTCAATGAAGTCCAGCTCGATGACGGTGACGATGGCGACGATTTCCCCCCTCCGGGAGGGAATTTCCCCAGCAGATTTCTGCCTGCCGGAGAGCTCTTTTCTCTCTGGTGTTTTTCCGCCTTGAGGAGGCAGCGATGACTATCCTCGATGTTCCCCCGCACCTTAGGGTTTCTGTGAGATGAAGTACGCGAAAGGGCGATGGCCGAGGGGGTTGTGGGCCCCCTCCCCACGTGGAAGCGCGTCGGCATTGGTGGCCGCGCCGGCCCATGGGGAGGGCCCATGGCGGCCCTCCTCGGCCTCCCCTTTTGGCTGGCTCCGCCATCTGGAAAAATAGGAGCTTCGGTATATTTTCCGTCAATTGTTGATCTTCAGAAATATTGTATCCTGACGGTGCTTTTTCCAGCAGAATTCTGACTCCGGTGAGTAATTCTCGAATAATCATGAAACATGCAAAATAGGTGAAATAACATAAGTATGATCTCTAAATATGAAATATATCAATGAATAACAGTAAATTATGATATAAAATAGTGATGCAAAATGGACGTATCAACTGGATCAGATTCCCAACTAGACATGCCATGCATATCTCTCATAGGAAATATATCCTCAAAGAATGTAGCATCTCTTGACTCAAAGATGGTGCCAACATTCATTTTGTACAGTCCAGATTTCACCACGAGAAATCTATAAGCAATGCTATGGGCAGCATAGCCAAGAAAGACACAATCGACGGTTTTTGGTCCAAGCTTTCGCTTCTTGTTGATTGGCAAATTCACTTTAGCCAAACAACCCCAAGTTCGCAGGTAGGAGAGTGTTGGTCTTTTCTTTTCCCATTCCTCATATGGGGTAATCTCTTTATTCTTGGTTGGAACACGGTTTAGGACATGACACGAAGTCAATATAGCCTCCCCCCACCATTCCTTGGATAAACCCGAAACATCTAACATGGCGTTAACCAAACCTGTTAGAGTATGGTTTTTCCTTTCCGCAATCCCATTGGATTGTGGGGAATTGGGAGGCGTCCTCTCATGGATTATACCATGTTCCGCACAGAATAAATTGAACTCATTAGAAAAGTACTCTCCACCACGATCGGACTGAACCCTTTTTATATTTCTTTCAAGTTGGTTCTCAACCTCAGCCTTATAGATTTTGAAGAAATCAAGAGCCTCATCTTTAGTTTTCAGGAGATACACATAACAATACCTAGTGGAATCATCAATCAAAGTCATGAAATATTTCTTTCCACCTCTTGTCAACTCACCATTCATCTCACATAGATCTGAATGTATGAACTCCAGTGGTGCCAAGTTTCTTTTCTTCGCGGGCTTGTGAGGCTTGCGAGGCTGCTTTGCTTGCACACAAGCATGGCACTTCGAGCCTTTTACAAAGGTGAATTTCGGAATTAAACTCATCTCAGCAAGCCATGTCATACAACCGAAATTAACATGGCAAAGTCGTGAATGCCAAACATTAGTCTCGTTAATACTAGTGCTTACATGGTTCACAACATTATCACAGAAGTCTTCTAGAGAGAAACGAAATATTCCCTCACATTCATAACCCTTTCCAACAAAGGTTCCATACTTAGACAGTACAATTTATTGGACTCAAACACCAACTTAAACCCGTTTTCATAAGATGGGAGCAACTAACGAGATTCTTCTTGATAGAAGGGACATGCAGCACGTTCTTCGGTTTCACGATCTTCCCCGAAGTAAACTTCAGATCTACCGTGCCAACACCACGAACAGTAGCATGTAACCCATATTTCCCATCATTACTGAGGAACCTCGGGCCTAATAAGAGATAAACATGGAGATGTCAGCACACACATGACATTAGCACCTGTATCAACCCACCATTCTGTGGGCTGAAACACAGAAAGAACAGTAGGTAATATATTACCATACCCTGTAGTTCCTCCCTCCGTGTTACCAATGACCATGTTGACAGAAGTTGAGTTCTGTCCAGCCTGACCTTTCTTTCCTTTGCGTTGTGGAGAACGATGAGCCCAATGACCTATCTCGCCACACACCCAGCAAGGATCTTTCTTCTCTGTTTTCCACTTCTTCTTGAAGTTGGTAGTCTGGGAGACTCCCTTGTTCTTTCCCTTGTACTTGTGGGCATTTTTCTGTACCATATTGGCAGTAGAACGTCCCTCGGTTCCTCTAGTGTGTTTGTCTTTTGCCCTCGCCTTCTCCTCAACATCCAGAGAGCCCATGATATTCTCAATAGAGAACTGATGCCTTTGATGTTTCAGAGAAGTGGCAAAGTTCCTCCATGAAGGGGGAAGCTTAGCGACAATGCATCCCGCGACAAACTTGTCCGGTAGCACACACTAGTAGGAAAACCCTTATAGGCGGAGCTTATTTCTGTGGCGCACCACCAAAAATGCGCCACAGAAAGTTATTTTGTGGCGCACCAGACACGGTGCGCCACAGAAATAGCTTAATTTTGTGGCGCACTAGGGATCCATGCGCCACAGAAATTTGGTGGGGTCAGCCCCAATCATTGGTTTCACTATTTCTGTGGCGCACAGGATCACGTGCGCCACAGAAATAAGACATTACGTGGCGCAACGGCCCGGTGCGCCACTGAATTAAGACTTTCGTGGCGCCTTGGTCCTGGTGCGCCACTGATTTAAGACTTTCTGTGGCGCACGTGGGATGGTGCGCCACAGAAAGCCTTATTTCTGTGGCGCACATGAGTTCCATGCAACTCCACCCCCCCCCCCCGTGGATCGCCTTTTTAACCTCTGTAAAAAATAAAAAAAATAGATAAAATTTTCAAAAAATAAATCCCTTCAAGATGCCTATGTATTATGTCATCTTTTACCACTGAGAATTAACAAACAATAATTTCAACTTTTTTTGCAAAATTACGTGGGAAAATCATCAAACTGGATTTCTGGTTGCATACGAACTCGGAAAAAAACGCATAATATATCAAAATGTTCCCACGAAAAATCTACATTCGAATTCACCCGGGCTTGCCCGGTTGGACAATTTTTAGAATCTACAAATTCGAAAAGAGTAAAAAGTTACGGGCAGTTAAAGATTTTTTGCTGCAAAATACAAAAAAAAGAAAAAAAAATTCGGTGGCGCACCAAGTGCCCATGCGCCACAGAAATAACGTTCGAAATTTGAAATTTCTGGCGCCCACTTCTCCTTCTCTCCTCCATTTCTCCACTTCTCCCCTTCTCCCATTCTCCACTTCTCCCCTTCTCCTCCCCTCTTCTCTTCCTCTCCTCTACTTCTCCACTTCTCCCCTTCTCCTCCTCTCCTCTTCTCTTCCTCTCCTCCACTTCTCCACTTCTCCTCTCTCCTCTCCTACACCGGCGACCTACTCCGGCGACCAACAACTCCGGCGACCTACTCCGGCGACCTACTACGGCGACCACGACCAACACCTCCTCCGACGACCACCTCCTCCACAACAACCACCTTCTCCTCCTCCTCCGGCGACAACAACAACAACCACCACCACCACCTCCTCTACCACCACCACCACCACCACCACCACCACCTCCTCCTCCTCCTCTACCACCACCACCACCACCACCACCACCACCACCTCCACCTCCACCTCCTCCTATTCCACCACCACCACCTCCTCCGGCCGGCCTCATCCTCCACCCACCCACCCCACCCACGCAACCAATCACCCACCTCCGGCGACCTTCCAGAAAAATTTAAAAAAAAAATCGGTGGCCCCAGATCTAGATCTAGATCTAGATCCGCCGCCACTTTTTGAAATTTTAAAAAAAAAATTACTGTGGCGCACCGGCGGTGGTGCGCCACAGAAATAAGACTTCCTGTTTCTGTGGCGCACCACCGCCCGGTGCGCCACAGAAATAAGCTTTCTATGGCGCATTGGCTGGTGCGCCACAGAATCCTTATTTTTGTGGCGAGAATTCTGTGGCGCACCACCCATGCGCCACAGAATGTGTTTTTGGTGCGCCACTGATGAGGCTTTTCCTACTAGTGACACACTTGAGGAGCTCAAGTTCCTTTGCCATGATATGTATCTCATGAGCCTGTTCTACTACAGATCGGTTCTCAACCATTTTGTAGTCATTGAACTGCTCCATAACATACAGTTCACCTCCGGCATCGGCTGCACCGAACTTAGCGTCCAGTGCATCCCACAGTTCCTTCCCATTTCGGATGTGCAGATAAGCATCAACCAACTTGTCTCCAAGCACACTTAGGACGACACCCACAAAGATTACGGTGGCATCCCCGAAGCTTTATCCTCTTCAGGAGTAAGCGGACCTCTGGGAGTACCTTCCGCAACTCGGTGCACGCCCATAGAAGTGAGCCACAAGAGGGTCTTATTCTGCCATCTCTTGAAATGAGAACCCGTAAACGGGCTCGGTTTGAGCGCAGTAGCAAAAAAAGACGGTGAAAATTGCCTAAGCACATAAGGTTTTTGGATGTTAGATTATTAGGTAATTTCCGTGTGAGATTAATTACCGAAAACAACATGACAGATGCACAAGCATACTTAACCACACACATCAGACTAAGCACATGCATCAGATCTGAAGATGGAACAAGTAGCAGTGCAAGGTAAGAGAGAAAAGCATGTACATCGCGACCGGGAAGGTCGCACCAGCAGCTAACACCATGGTCATTGTTGATGTCACCCATGGTGTAGTCGGATCTGTCAAGGAAGCAGTCGAACCGGCGAAGATGAAGACGAACAGCAGCGAGCAGTCGCGTTGAGACGCTCCCCAAAAACCTTATCGCCCGCCTCCCAGTGCAGGATCTCGACAGACGGGGTTTCAGAGGCCTGCTCTCCCGGACAGCTCTGCACGCAGTCACCGGGATGGGGAAGACTAGAGAGTAGCGCAGCAAAAAGAACTTTTTTGTGAGAGAGGCAGACTAGAGTTCTGGGCGTGAGCCTCCAGATCTGTTCTGTCTCCTGGTGTAGCCTTTAGGCTTCCTTGAGTGTGTCTCGAACTCGAACTCAAGTCACGAAATGTGACGTGCGTGCGTGCGTGACGAGGCGGGGCGGACGGAGGAGGAGGAGGAGTGCGCGAGGGATCCTTCTATTCTCACTCACTTGGAAGGACTAGAATAACAAACCTTATATACCACTCCAACTTTCCCCAACTAGCAATCTGGAACTAAATTTTGTCCCCAAGGCTGTCCCAAAGCTATCAACGTGATGGGTCTTGAGATTTCAAAAATTGTAGATTAAATGGGCTGCCTTACTGGACTGCAGCCCATCTACGTCTAAGAGGACAATGCTTGAAATCACCCACACATTCCGTATAAACCCCCCTCATCGCCGTACGGAATAGAATATTTTCAACGTACAAGCCCATGATGTAGGTACGAAATAGGGACCTACTTCCATGGAAGCTGATTGACACTCGTCGCTTATTTCTTTCCTGAACTATGTGCGTTCGGTGACAAACCTCGACGCAATAAAACTTACATATTGAGCTAACCTTAAAAACACTAAAGAACAAAATAGAACTTAATTAAGTCTCTAACTGAGGTAAAGCCATATGATATAATGCTCATAACACCATAAGGCCAGAGCAAAAGGGCTTCGGTGCCTAGACTTTTATTTTCTTGAAAAGAGGATCATAGTCCTAGCCTCTGGACCAATCAATCGATGCACATATTTTATTGCATAGTTTTAGAAACGATGTTGTTTACTGGCCATCAGACAGACGGATTAAAATATCCAAGCAAGTATGATTATGTCTAATCGAAATTGTTGCCCCACGAGTACCTATTAAATGAATAATAATTAATCTTGTGATCCACCGACTTTTTGAACATTGATATAATATGAGATCTAGTTTTATAAATCTCATCGAGACCGATTTAGATCCTAAATCATAGTTAACGGTTGAGAAATAAAACACTTGAATATTTGAAATAGGAAAGATTCTAGGCGGGCAACAACAAATTTGTCTCTTACCGCATACGTGCAAAACTCACGCGACCGTTAGCTAGGGTCGCCCTTTAATACCTCCAATACAATATTTCTCACTCTGAAAATGGTAAGAAAGAGTTGCATCATGTGTATGATACATGTCTATGCTATTTCTCCTTTGTCTAATCGCGAAGCGATATGAGAAAAGAAACACGTGCACTTAATTTTACAAGTTCAGCTAATAATAGTCTGCATTACCACAAACATGCAAAACTTTTCATAAATAATTTGCATTATAATTCAAAAATTAACTAAGAATGAATTTTTGTTTGGTCCGGAACTAACCGCTGGCTGGCTACCTAGGGTCGCCATTTGATACCGGACAGGGTGTTTCTGCACCCGGGTGCATATGCACCCTTTATTTGAAATGCATATTAAACATATTTCCAAATGTTAAAAAAATAAAAACAAAAATGCCTCGTGTATACCTTGACATGTTACATGTTCACAAAGTTGTTTCAGCAAAAACCGATATGTTTTGTGCCCTGTACTAAAAAGACAAATTTTTGGTGTTAAAATAGTCTATTTCTTGAGGCATTATTTGTCTTTTTTACACATGGTACAAAAATTGTTGGTTTTACCTGTAACTTTATGTGTACACATAGAACATGTCCCTCTACATGCTAAATTTTTTTCCTAAATTTTTTTACTTTTTGAAATATGTTTTATACATACCAGGTGCATATGCACCCATGATCAGTTTTGGTTTTCCGTTTGATACCACCCTATAATATTTCTCAATATGAAAGTAGTAGGAAAGAGTTGTCTACATTATTTCTCATTGGCCTTATCACTAAACAATAGGAGAAAAGAAACACGTGCACTTAATTTAGCAAGTTCAGCTAATAATAGTATAGACTAATTAACGCTATGATTAGATTTAGGGTACATATATGCATGCCTACGTACTCACCTGTACCGATGCAGGCATGCAGCCATTCTTGACGCCCTTCCAGAGGTAGCTAGCTCCACCCGCGCGCTTAATCTGCGTGCCCAATCGGTTCCTCTAGCGCAGCCATGGACGCTGCCGAGGGGAAGCCAACACCGGCGGCGGCGCCGTCCCACCCTCAAGGGCCGCCGCAGGTGAACCCCTGGTCGACGGGGCTGTTCGACTGCACGCAGGACCCGGCGAGCTGCTGGCTAACGTGCCTGTGCCCGTGCATCACCTTCGGTCAGCTGGCGGAGATCGTGGACCGTGGGTCGACGTCGAGCGGCGCGAGCGGGGCGCTGTACATGGGGATTGGGATCCTCACGGGGTGGGAGTTCCAGTGGATCTACTCCTGCTTTTACCGCACCAAGATGCGCGCGCAGTACGGCCTCCAGGAGACCCCCTTCCCGGACTGCTGCGTCCACTGCCTCTGCGAGCCATGCGCCATCTGCCAGGAGTACCGCGAGCTCAGGAACCGAGGCTTCGTCATGGACATCGGTTCGTTAATTACCTTCCTTTCATTTACATGGAGCTAGGACACATGCATGTGTGGCAGCAAATCAAGTAATATATATGGTTCTTCATACATGCAGGATGGCACGCCAACATGGAGCTCCAGCAGCAGCAGGGCCGCGGCGGCGCGGCTGCGACCTCGCCGCCCGCCATGCACGCAGATGGGATGACCCGCTGATCCATCATCGATCTAATGCAACAATCGGTGCTAGATGGCTTGCTTACATATATAGCTACCTACGTACCTGTTGGATTCATACATTCATATAGTCTTTGCTAATGTAAATTAAATCGCAAAGCTTCCTCCATCTCATGGATGCAAGGAGAGTTGATTAATTTTGGAACAAGAAAGTCCATTTTTCATCCTTAAACATTCACACTAGTAGAAAATCTCTCATCAGTACCGGTTCCAGAGGGGCTTTAGTACCGGTTGAGCAACCGGTATTAATTATCCGGCACTAAAGGCCCCCCCCCCTTTCGTACCGGTTGCTTACGAACCGGTATAAAAGGCCCTCCACGTGGGCCACCAGGAGAGCTCAGGGCCAAGGAGCTTTGGTACCGGTTGGTAATAAGAACCGGTACCAAAGGTTCCCACCCGCGGCAGGGAATTTGCCCAAATCTCTGCCGCGGCAGAGAATTGGTTTTTTAGGGTTTTTGGAGGGGTTTAGGGATATCGGTTTGTTTCATATCGCGTCGATGCACCAGAAACGCGTTTGGGTTTAGGTAGTACATGAAGATCAAGATGATGCATAGCAAGTTGGTGCATATAATATAACACACATGTTATTGCATAAGATCGCAAATTAAGTAGCACTATGCATGAAGATCGATCTTCATGCATAGTGGTACTCTCCGAGGCGTACTCTATATATGTCTATTACATGTAGCATAGTGGTACTCTTCGAGTCAACTATATATGTAACATGTACATCTTCATTCATAGTGGTACTCTGCGAGTGGTGGTATGACGTCCCGAAGGAAAAATCCCGCCAATTCCTCGCCTATTGCTATGAAGCGGTCATCGATTGAGAGCTTGTTCCGCTTTCTTGCCAACTATAAAAGAATAAGATACAAATGAATACATGAAACAACTATTACTGAAACTCAGCACAACTTATGATAACAAAACAAATTTGTGAAGATTGTTTTTGTACCTCTTTATTTCTTTCATTATTCGTTCTCTCGCTGACAATTCTGCGGATGTACTCGCAAACGAAGAATCCACAGAGATCGGTCCCCGGAGGTTGTTGCGGGCATTTCTTTATAAGAATATAATTCAATCAAACAATACTCAATTATGATAATTAAAAGGTGTGTGGACCTAGGTAGTACTACTTACTTTCGCACGCCATCGCAGCTTCGGTGTCCATTCACGGGACGTATCTTCCTTGATGAAAGTTTGCCATACGCTGCTCGACAAAAGAAAATGCATAAAAGAGTCATCAATTAGTTCAAAGCAGGAAATTAACGAAACAAACCGATAAGAATTAAAATTACCCATCGTCGGGTTCCGGACCACGGGCACTCTCATAGATCAATTTCTGCACCGCTTCTTCCCCCTCCTCATCTCAGACGAAGGTGCCGTCCTCCATACCTCAATGTCACTACAAAATTAAGAAAGCAATTGTATTTCATTCATCATGTAATGATCATATAACACATTGCTAGATGGATAACAATTGAAATGAAGAAAGCAAAAAACCCTAACCCTAATACTTGGTGCTCCTATTTCTTGACCCTAACTCTATGTCGCGGCGGCACTGCCACGGACTCGGCACCGCTATGGACCCTAACCCTAACACTCGGCGCTATTCTCCTCTCGCTCTTCTCTCTTTTTCTCGACCCTAACCCTAACACTTGGAGCTCCTCCTCTCGCGAGCTCACAGACGGCGACAACAACGGAGAAAAAAGAGAGAACGACCTAGTAAATCAGTATTCCCCTCCCTCTGTCTCTCACGCTGACGACGTGCGCGCCCTGCACGAGAGCGGCAGCAAAGACCCCGCTCGGCCCTACACGGCGACGCCGAAGAGCATGCTGGTATGTCGACACGTCGCTACGGGCACCAAACTACGCATAGGGCCGTCCAGCGCGTCTCGGACTGTCCATGTCGGTCGAGCACCGTAAAAGAGACGGTGGTTAACGACACGGGAACGAGCACAGCTCACTGCCGCGCCCATGTCGCGGCGGTCCGGCCGCCGCCCCTGTCCTTCACACGTCGGGGATGCCGGTCAGCAAGTTAATTAGAGCTCCAGCAGGTTCAGCCGCCGGCAGGTAGAGCAGGCCACCGGGGATGCTGCCGTTGAGGTAGTTCTGCCCGAGCCGGACGCGCCCAGCCCCGCCGGCACGCCCAGCTCCGGCGGGATGCGCCCGTGTCGCGGCGGCACCAGCCGGCTGCAGCTTGGCGACCAGCTGCTGCTGCTGGTCGTAGAGGTGAAGGGGCGGGGTGGCCTGGCCGGCGCCTACCCTCCGCACGGCAGCGCGGCATTTCGTCGAACACGCCGCAGGCATGCGTGAGGGGAGTGATACGTCTCCGACGTATCGATAATTTCTTACGTTCCATGCCACATTATTGATGTTATCTACATGTTTTATGCACACTTTATGTCATATTCGTGCATTTATTGGAACAAACCTATTAACAAGATGCCGAAGTGCCAGTTCCTGTTTTTTGCTGTTTTTGGTTTCAGAAATCCTAGTAACGAAATATTCTCGGAATCAGATGAAATCAACGCCCAAGTTCCTATTTTCACCGGAAGCATCCAGAACACCCGAGAAGGACCAGAGGGGGGGCACTGGGCCACCAGACCATAGGCCGGCGCGGCCCAGGCCCTGGACGCGCCGCCCTATGGTGTCGTCGCCCCTTCGACCCTCCTGCGCCGCCTCTTCTCCTATATAAAGCCCCTGGATCGAAAACCCTGATGCGTTCGACGAAACCCACAGAAACCTTCCAGAGCCGCCGCCATCGCGAAGCCAAGATCTGGGGGACAGGAGTCTCTGTTCCGGCACGCCGCCGGGACGGGGAAGTGCCCCCGGAAGGCTTCTCCATCATCACCACCACCATCTTCATCACCGCTGCTGCTCCCATGAGGAGGGAGTAGTTCTCCATCGAGGCTCGGGGCTGTACCGGTAGCTATGTGGTTCATCTCTCTCCCATGTACCTCAATACAATAATCTCATGAGCTGCTTTACATGATTGAGATTCATATGAGTTTTGTATCACTACTATTCTATGTGCTACTCTACTGATGTTATTAAAGTAGTTATATTCCTCCTGCACGATGTAATGGTGACAGTGTGTGCATCCGTGTTAGTACTTGGTTTATGCTATGATCATGATCTCTTGTAGATTGCGAAGTTAACTATTGCTATGATAGTATTGATGTGATCTATTCCTCCTACATATGCATGAAGGTGACAGTGTGCATGCTATGTTAGTACTTGGTTTAGTCTTTTGATCTATCTTACACTATAAGGTTACTAAAATATGAACATTAATTGTGGAGCTTGTTAACTCCGGCATTGAGGGTTCGTGTAATCCTACGCAATGTGATCATCATCCAACAAAAGTGTAGAGTATGCATTTATCTATTCTGTTATGTGATCAATGTTGAGAGTATCCACTAGTGAAAGTGTAATCCCTAGGCCTTGTTCCTAAATACTGCTATCGCTGCTTGTTTACTGTTTTACTGCGTTACTACTGCTGCAATACTACCACCATCAACTACACGCCAGCAAGCTATTTTCTGGCACCGTTGCTACTGCTCATACTTATTCATACCACCTGTATTTCACTATCTCTTCGCCGAACTAGTACACCTATTAGGTGTGTTGGGGACACAATAGACTTCTTGCTTTGTGGTTGCAGGGTTGCATGAGAGGGATATCTTTGACCTCTTCCTCCCTGAGATCGATAAACCTTGGGTGATCCACTTAAGGGAAAACTTGCTGCTGTTCTACAAACCTCTGCTCTTGGAGGCCCAACACTGTCTACAGGAAAGGAGGGGGAACGTAGACATCAAGCTATTTTCTGGCGCCGTTGCCGGGGAGGAAAGGTAAAAGGTACTCACACTCCGGATCTCGGCTACTAAGCTATTTTCCGCCGTTGTAAGTACTCGAAGCTATTTCCTTTAGATCCTGCAATTGCATCTTTTTGTTTCTTGTTTACACTAGTTTGGCATAATGGACAACAATGAGCTTCTTATTCTATTTCCTGATTTAAAACATGGATTGTTTGATGCGAAAATTAAAAAACCTATGGAATCTTATTTGCATGCTGGTAGTAATATTAGTATGAACGCTTTGAACACCATTGTTGATAATAATATAGAAAGTTCTAAGCTTGGGGAAGCTGGTTTTCATGATCTTTTTAGTCCCCCAAGCATTGAGGAGAAAATTTTCTTTGATGATACTTTGTCTCCTATTTATGATGATTATAATGATATTGGTCTTTTAGTGCCACCTACTATGGAGAGTAAATTTTGTTGTGATTATACTATGCCTCCAACACTTGATGAGAATAATAATGATAGCTACTTTGTTGAATTTGCTCCCATAACAACTAATAAAATTTATTATGCTTATGTGGAGAGTAATAATTTTATGCATGAGACTCATGATAAGAATGCTTTATGTGATAGTTATATTGTTGAGTTTGCTCATGACACTACTGAAAGTTATTATGAGAGAGGAAAATATGGTTGTAGAAATTTTCATGTTACTAAAACACCTCTCTATGTGCTGAAATTTTTGAAGCTATACTTGTCTTATCTTCCTATGCTTGTTACTTTGCTTTTCATGAACTTGTTTATTTACAAGATTCCTATGCATAGGAAGCATGTTAGACTTAAATGTGTTTTGAATTTGCCTCTGGATGCTCTCTTTCACTTCAACTACTATTTCTTATGAGTGCATCATTAAAACTGCTGAGCCCATCTTAACGGCTATAAAGAAAGAACTTCTTGGGAGATAACCCATGTGTTATTTTGCTACAGTACTTTTTTTTATGTTGTGTCTTGGAAGTTGTTTACTACTGTAGCAACCTCTCCTTATCGTAGTTTTGTGTTTTGTTGTGCCAAGTAAAGTTTTTGATAGAAAAGTAAATACTAGATTTGGATTACTGCGCAGAAACTGTTTTCTTGCTGTCACGAATCTGGGCCTAATTCTCTGTAGGTAACTCAGAAAATTATGCCAATTTACGTGAGTGATCCTCAGATATGTACGCAACTTTCATTAAATTTGAGCATTTTCATCTGAGCAAGTCTGGTGCCCTTTTAAAATTCGTCTTTACGGACTGTTCTGTTTTGACAGATTCTGCCTTTTATTTCGCATTGATTCTTTCGCTGTGTTGGGTGGATTTCTTTGTTCCATTACCTTCCAGTAGCTTTAGGCAATGTCCAGAAGTGTTAAGAATGATTGTGTCACCTCTGAACATGTGAGTTTTTGATTATGCACTAACCCTCTAATGAGTTTGTTTCGAGTTTGGTGTGGAGGAAGTTTTCAAGGATCAAGAGAGGAGGATGATATACTACGATCAACAAGAGTGAAAAGTCTAAGCTTGGGGATGCCCCGGTGGTTCACCCCTGCATATATCAAGAAGACTCAAGCGTCTAAGCTTGGGGATGCCCAAGGCATCCCCTTCTTCATCGACAACATTATCAGGTTCCTCCCCTGAAACTATATTTTTATTCCATCACATCTTATGTGCTTTGCTTGGAGCGTCGGTTTGTTTTTGTTTTTGTTTGTGTTTGAATAAATTGGATTACATCATGCTTGTGTGGGAGAGAGACACGCTCCGTTGGTTCGTATGAACACATGTGTTCTTAGCTCATAATATTCATGGCGAAGTTTCTTCTTCGTTAAATTGTTATATGGTTGGAATTGGAAAATGATACATGTAGTAATTGCTATAAATGTCTTGGGTAATGTGATACTTGGCAATTGTTGTGCTCATGTTTAAGCTCTTGCATCATATGCTTTGCACCCATTAATGAAGAAATACATAGAGCATGCTAAAATTTGGTTTGCATATTTGGTTTCTCTAAGGTCTACATAATTTCTAGTATTGAGTTTGAACAACAAGGAAGACGATGTAGATTCTTATAATGTTTACAATATGTCTTTTATGTGAGTTTTGCTGCACCGGTTCATCCTTGTGTTTGTTTCAAATAAGCCTTGCTAGCCTAAACCTTGTATCGAGAGGGAATACTTCTCATGCATCCAAAATACTTGAGCCAACCGCTATGCCATTTGTGTCCACCATACCTACCTACTACATGGTATTTCTCCGCCATTCCAAAGTAAATTGCTTGAGTGCTACCTTTAAAATTCCATCATTCACCTTTACAATATATAGCTCATGGGACAAATAGCTTAAAAACTATTGTGGTATTGAATATGTACTTATGCACTTTATCTCTTATTAAGTTGCTTGTTGTGCGATAACCATGTTTCTGGGGACGCCATCAACTATTCTTTGTTGAATATCATGTGAGTTGCTATGCATGTTCGTCTTGTCTGAAGTAAGAGAGATCTACCACCTTATGGTTAAGCATGCATATTGTTAGAGAAGAACATTGGGCCGCTAACTAAAGCCATGATCCATGGTAGAAGTTTCAGTTTTGGACAAATATCCTCAATCTCATATGAGAAAATTATTAATTGTTGTTACATGCTTATGCATAAAAGAGGAGTCCATTATCTGTTGTCTATGTTGTCCCGGTATGGATGTCTAAGTTGAGAATAATCAATAGCGAGAAATCTAATGCGAGCTTTCTCCTTAGACCTTTGTACAAAGTGCATAGAGGTACCCCTTTGTGACACTTGGTTAAAACATGTGCATTGCGATGATCCGGTAGTCCAAGCTAATTAGGACAAGGTGCGGGCACTATTAGTATACTATGCATGAGGCTTGCAACTTGTAAGATATAATTTACATGATACATATGCTTTATTACTACCGTTGACAAAATTGTTTCATGTTTTCAAAATCAAAGCTCTAGCACAAATATAGCAATCGATGCTTTTCCTCTATGGAGGACCATTCTTTTACTTTCATTGTTGATTCAGTTCACCTATTTCTCTCCACCTCAAGAAGCAAACACCTGTGTGAACTGTGCATTGATTCCTACATACTTGCTTATTGCACTTATTATATTACTCTATGTTGACAATATCCATGAGATATACATGTTACAAGTTGAAAGCAACCGCTGAAACTTCATCTTCCTTTGTGTTGCTTCAATACCTTTACTTTGAATTATTGCTTTATGAGTTAACTCTTATGCAAGACTTATTGATGCTTGTCTTGAAGTGCTATTCATGATAAGTCTTTGCTATATGATTCACTTGTTTACTCATGTCATATACATTGTTTTGATTGCTGCATTCACTACATATGCTTTACAAATAGTATGATCAAGGTTATGATGGCATGTCACTCCAGAAATTATCTGTGTTATCGTTTTACCTGCCCGGGACGAGCAGAACTAAGCTTGGGGATGCTGATACGTCTCCGACGTATCGATAATTTCTTACGTTCCATGCCACATTATTGATGTTATCTACATGTTTTATGCACACGTTATGTCATATTCGTGCATTTATTGGAACTAACCTATTAACAAGATGCCGAAGTGCCAGTTCCTGTTTTCTGCTGTTTTTGGTTTCAGAAATCCTAGTAACGAAATATTCTCGGAATCAGACGAAATCAACGCCCAAGTTCCTATTTTCACCGGAAGCATCCAGAACACCCGGGAAGGACCAGAGGGGGGGCACTGGGCCCCCAGACCATAGGCCGGCGCGGCCCAGGCCCTGGCCGCGCCGCCCTATGGTGTCGTCGCCCCTTCGACCCTCCTGCGCCGCCTCTTCTCCTATATAAAGCCCCTGGATCGAAAACCCTGATGCGTTCGACGAAACCCACAGAAACCTTCCAGAGCCGCCGCCATCGCGAAGCCAAGATCTGGGGGACAGGAGTCTCTGTTCCGGCACGCCGCCGGGACGGGGAAGTTCCCCCGGAAGGCTTCTCCATCATCACCACCGCCATCTTCATCACCGCTGCTGCTCCCATGAGGAGGGAGTAGTTCTCCATCGAGGCTCGGGGCTGTACCGGTAGCTATGTGGTTCATCTCTCTCCCATGTACCTCAATACAATAATCTCATGAGCTGCTTTACATGATTGAGATTCATATGAGTTTTGTATCACTACGATTCTATGTGCTACTCTAGTGATGTTATTAAAGTAGTTATATTCCTCCTGCACGATGTAATGGTGACAGTGTGTGCATCCGTGTTAGTACTTGGTTTATGCTATGATCATGATCTCTTGTAGATTGCGAAGTTAACTATTGCTATGATAGTATTGATGTGATCTATTCCTCCTACATATGCATGAAGGTGACAGTGTGCATGCTATGTTAGTACTTGGTTTAGTCTTTTGATCTATCTTACACTATAAGGTTACTAAAATATGAACATTAATTGTGGAGCTTGTTAACTCCGGCATTGAGGGTTCGTGTAATCCTACGCAATGTGTTCATCATCCAACAAAAGTGTAGAGTATGCATTTATCTATTCTGTTATGTGATCAATGTTGAGAGTGTCCACTAGTGAAAGTGTAATCCCTAGGCCTTGTTCCTAAATACTACTATCGCTGCTTGTTTCTTTGTTTCTTTGCGTTACTATCGCTGCAATACTACCACCATCAACTACACGCCAGCAAGCTATTTTACGGCACCGTTACTCTTGCTCATACTTATTCATACCACCTGTATTTCACTATCTCTTCGCCGAACTAGTACACCTATTAGGTGTGTTGGGGACACAAGAGACTTCTTGCTTTGTGGTTGCAGGGTTGCATGAGAGGGATATCTTTGACCTCTTCCTCCCTGAGATCGATAAACCTTGGGTGATCCACTTAAGGGAAAACTTGCTGCTGTTCTACAAACCTCTGCTCTTGGAGGCCCAACACTGTCTACAGGAAAGGAGGGGGAACGTAGACATCAGGGAGGCCGGCAGCGAGCTCACCGCGGCAGTCGTCGCGCGTGCGCGGGCTCCTCCCGGCGAAGCGCGCGGCGGCTAGGGAGGCGAGGTGAGGGAGGCGAGGCGAGGGAGGGAGAGGGAGGTCCTCACCTCGGTTGCCGGCGCGGGGAAAGGGTGGAGCGGCGGGCGTCGACGCGGCGACGACGGCGACCCGGCCTGCTGCTGCGCGCGACGGTTGCCTGCTGCTGCGAGGCTACGGCGACGGCGGCGGCGCGTGGAGCTTCGGGCGATGGCGACGGCAGCGGCGCGTGGAGCTGCGGGCTACGGCGACGGCGGCGGCGCGTGGGCCTGTGCGCGCGCGGCGGTCTTGTGCTGTTTTTTTGGCCAAGTTTGGCCACGCCTAAGTGTTATACAGAGGAGTACCCTTTGGTACCGGTTGGTACCACCAACCGGTACGAAAGACCTTTCGTTAGGTTGGTGGTACCAACCGGTACCAAAGGGTTTTTTTGTTTTCTTTTTTTGTTTTTCTTGTTTTCTTTTCTTTTGCTGTTTCTTTTCTATTTCTTTTTTATTTTCTGTTTTTTCTTTCTTTTCTGTTTCTTTTTCTTTTCTTTTGTGTTTCTTTTCTTTTCTTTTTATTTTCTATTTCTTTTCTTTTCTATTTGTTTTCTATTTCTTTTTCTATTTCCGTTTGTTTTCTTTTCTATTTCTTTTCTATATCCTTTTTTATATTTCTTTTATATTTATTTTGTTTTCTATTTCTTCTTTCTTTTCTTTTCTGTTTTTTTTCTTTTCTTTTGTGTTTCTTTTCTTTTCTTTTTATTTTCTATTTCTTTTCTTTTCTATTTCTTTTCTATTTCTTTTTCTATTTCCGTTTGTTTTCTTTTCTATTTGTTTTCTATATCCTTTTTTATATTTCTTTTCTATATATTTTCTAATTCTTTTCTATATATTATCTATTTCTATTCTTTACTCCTGCCACGACGCCGTCCGTGCGGGAAACTTTCCCGCCATGTACGACGGAAAAAGGCGGGAAAGAAAGGGCGGGAATAAAATTTTATTACGATTGAACTCGAATTAAAAGTACATAGCTTAACTGAAAATTAAAGATATATGGCCAAATTCTACTGTTGGAGTCATTCAGTCATACTCGTGCCTAGCCCTGTAGTAGTCGCCACTGTAGTCGTCGTAGTCGCCGTCATCATCGTCGCTGGCATCGGGGTCGCGGTACTCTCCGGTCGGCGGGTGAGCACGCGTGGGCTGGGACTGAGGGTAGCGCAGGCGGGGGCCACGGTAGGCCATGACGCCCTGGAGAGTCCGGCCGCGCCACCACAGCCGACGGCCGGCCTCGTTGAAGTTCGAAGGAGGCGGACCGCCCTCCTCATGCCTGGAAAGTGCCCTCTCACGCCGATTGATGAAGAAGCTTTCCCAAGTCGGGCTGTAGTCGGGATGCCACTGGGGATTCCTCCGCTGCTCTGGCGTGAGCTCGAAGTAGTAGTGGTTCGTGATGGCCATCTCGCGCGCCACACCTAGAGGGACTGGAGGGACCGGTGCGCCTCCGACGCTTAGCAACCAGCCGGTCGGGACGCGGTAGCCGGCGGGCAGGGGTAGTTCGAGGCGCAAGCGCCTCCGCCTCCCGGGGGGTTAGAGATGCGATGGAAGCCATGGGAGAGAATGATGAGGTTTGCAGATATGAGTCTAGATGTGATATGTAAATGGTGGCCAAGCCTACATATATATAGTGAAAAAATGGCGGGAAGACAAAGGCGGGAACCGGTGGAAAGCGTGGGAAGAAAATAGGCGGGAAGACAGAGGCAAACCTTTAGTACCGGTTGGTGGGTGCAACCGGTACTAAAGCTGTCGGCAGGATAAGGACGCCCTGCTCGATGAGATAAAGTATGTAGCGCACGACGCCCTGTCGGTGGGATAAGGACGCGTGGGTAACCTTTAGTACCGGTTCGTGTCTGCAACCGGTACTAAAGCTGTCGGCAGGATAAGGACGCTCTGCCTATAAAAGGAGCATCGATACACCATGGGAAGCAGCTCAACAAGCCAACATGGATGGAGAGTTTCATCACCATGGATGGAGGAAAGGGTTGGGAAATCTCCCGTGGCGGAACTTGTCGAAGATGCCCTTGGTGCACACGCCCTATGGCATCTCCGGAAGTTCCGCCTCGGAAAAATTTCCCTGCAAGCCCGTGGAAGACTCCATCTCCTCTAACAATGTTGGGGAAAGGGTTGGGAAATCTCCCGTGGCGGAACTTGTCGAAGATGCCCTTGGTGCACACGCCATATGGCATCTTCGGAAGTTCCGCCTCGGAATTTTTTTCCTGCAAGCCCGTGGAAGACTCCATCTCCTCTAACAATGTTGCGGAAAGGGTTGGGAAATCTCCCGTGGCGGAACTTCTCGAATATGCCCTTGGTGCACATGCCCTATATATGGCATATTCGGAAGTTCCGCCTCGGAAAAATTTCCCTGCAAGCCCGTGACTTAACTAGTAAAACAAGCCAACCATCTCCATTGTTAATATCTTACATACAGTAACATCATTACACAAAAGTGATTTCCATATTGAGATACACAAGTTATGATCCCTATATGTAGCTACCTAGTCTTCTGAGTTTTCTTCGCCCGTTTCCCTTTCTTCTTACTGCGACGCAACCATGGACAATCTTCATTGTTTAAGATGATGCTTGGGTCAATTTTTACCTTGAAGGGTGGAATATCGTCAAACTTATTATAATCTTCTGACATGTCTGTCTTGTCCTCTACTCCCACGATGTTTCTTTTTCCTGAAAGAACTATGTGCCGCTTTGGCTCATCGTATGATGTGTCCTCTTGCCTTTCTTTTCTTTTTTCGGTTTGCTAGACATATCCTTCACATAAAAAACCTGAGCCACTTCACTGGCTAGGACAAATGGTTCGGTGTCGTACCCTAGATTCTTGAAATCCACTGTAGTCATTCCGTACTGCGGGTCTACCTGTACCCCGTCCTTCAGGTTGAACCATTTACACCGGAACAAAGGGACCTTGAAATTAGGTCCATAGTCAAGTTCCCATATCTCCTCTATGTACCCATAATATGTGACCTTGTTCCCATTGCCATCTTCTGCATCAAAGCGGGCACCACTGTTTTGGTTGGTGCTCTTTTTGTCTTGGGCGAAAGTGTAAAATGTGTTCCCATTAATCTCGTACCCTTGAAAAGTCGATATAGTAGAAGATGGTTGCTTGGCCAACAAGTACAGCTGCTCGTCATCGGTGACATTCATGAGACGTGTTTGCAACCAACCGCCGAAAGTCTTCATGTGTTCTCCATCAATCCAATCTTCACGTTGCTCCGGGTATTTAGAGCGTAAGATCTCCTTGTGTTCCTCTTTGTACGGAGCCACCAAGATGGAATTATGTAGAACTGTGTAGTGTGCTTGAGTGAAAGAATGTCCGTCCATACACGTTGCTGATTTCTTTCCTAGCGTGCCTTTTCCACGCAGTCTCCCCTCATAGCGCGATTCAGGAACTCCGATCGGCTTAAGGTCAGGAATAAAGTCAACACAAAACTCAATGACCTCCTCTATTCCATAGCCCTTGGAGATGCTTCCTTCTGGCCTAGCACGGTTATGAACGTACTTCTTTAAGACTCCCATGAATCTCTCAAAGGGGAACATGTTGTGTAGAAATACAGGACCGAGAACGCCAATCTCTTCGACCAGGTGAAGTAGGAGATGTGTCATAATATTGAAGAAGGATGGTGGGAACACCAACTCGAAGCTGACTAGACATTGGACCACATCCTTCTGTAAATTTTGTAGAGTAAGTGGATTGATCACCTTCTGAGAAATTGCATTGAGGAACGCACATAGCTTCACAATGGGTACTCGAACATTTTCCGGCAGAAGCCCCCTCAATGCAACCGGAAGTAATTGTGTCATAATCACGTGGCAGTCATGAGACTTTAGGTTTTGAAACTTTTTCTCCGACATGTTTATTATTCCCTTTATATTCGACGAGAAGCCAGACGGGACCTTGATGCTACTCAGGACTTCAAAAAAGATCTCCTTCTCCTCTTTGGTAAGAGCATAGCTGGCAGGACCTTGATACTTCTCTGGATTCAGGTTGTTTCCTTCGTGGATACTTTGCTGGTCCTGCCGTGCATCCGGTGTATCTTTTGTCTTCCCATACACGCCCAAGAAGTTTAGCAGGTTCACGCAAAGATTTTTCGTCACGTGCATCACGTCGATTGCAGAGTGAACCTCTAAGAATTTCCAGTAGGGTAGCTCCCAAAATATCGACTTCTTCTTCCACATGGGTACGTGTCCGTCAACATCATGCGGAACAGATTGTCCGCTGGGACCCTTTCCAAAGATCACTTTTAAATCCTTGACCATATCATATATAACTTCCCCATTAGGGCGGGTAGGCTTCGTTCGGTTATCTGCCTCACCTCCGAAATGCTTTCCTCTCTTTCTTACGTGATGTTGTTTTGGAAGAAATCGACGATGCCCCAGGTACACATTCTTGTTTCCCAAATAATTACTATCAGTCTCACCTAAACAGTGTGTGCATGCATTGTATCCCTTGTTTGACTGCCCTAAAATGTTACCAAGAGCAGGCCAATCATTGATGGTTACAAATAACAATGCTCGTAGGTTAAATTCCTTTTGTTCGTGCTCATCCCACACAGGTACACCTTCGTCACGCCACAACTCTAAAAGTTCTTCAACCAATGGCCTCAGGTACACATCAATGTCGTTGCCGGGTTGCTTCGGGCCCTGGATGATGATGACCCACAAGTATAGGGGGTGTATCGTAGTATCTTCGATAAGTAAGAATGTCGATCCCAACGAGGAGCAGAAGGTGTTGACAAGCAGTTTCGATGAAGGATTCACTATAAATGCTCACAGACAAGTATTCAGGGGGTTTTGATGTAACAGTTGTATAAAGTACGAGTAAGTAAAGTGCGAGAATAACAATTGCAGCGAGTGGCCCAATCCTTTTTAGCACAAAGGACAAGCCGGTTTGTTTACTTATAATGACCAAGCGTTCTCGAGGACACACGGGATTTTAGTCTAGTGCTTTCGCTACATACGGCTAAATAATCTTCATTGTTATGATAAGTGTTGTGTGGGTGAACCTATGCTAATGTACCGCCCTTCCTAGGACTAATACACACTTGTGATTATACCCCTTGCAAGCATCCGCAACTACAAGAAAGTAATTAAGAATAAATCTAACCACAGCCTTAAACTCTGAGATCCTGCGATCCCTCCTGCATCGATATACCAACGGGGGTTTAGGTTTCTGTCACTCCGGCAACCCCGCAATTGGCAAACGAATACAAGATGCATTCCCCTAGGCCCATAAATGGTGAAGTGTCATGTAGTCGACGTTCACATGACACCACTAGAAGAATAACACCACAACTTAAATATCATACCATTGAATATTACTCAACCATAGTTCACTACTAACATTTAGACTTCACCCATGTCCTCAAGAACTAAACGAACTACTCACAAGACATCATATGGAACATGATCAGAGGTGATATGATGATGAATAACAATCTGAACATAAACTTGGTTCAATGGTTTCACTCAATAGCATCAACAACAAGTAGAAATCGATACCGGGAGAGTTTTCCCTATCAAACAATCAAGATCAAACCCAAATTGCTACAGCGGTGACGAGGTGCTGCGGTGGAGACGGCGGTGATGATGGTGGAGATGATGGTGATGGCGGTGGAGATGATGTCCAGCTCGATGACGGTGACGATGGCGTCGATTTCCCCCTCCGGGAGGGAATTTCCCCGGCGGATTCCTGCCCGCCGGAGAGCTCTTTTCTCTCTGGTGTTCTCCGCCCCGCAGAGGCGGCTGTAACTCTTCGCGAGGTACCCTCTGTGGCTTAGGTCTTCGGGACGAAGGGTTTCGCGAAGAAAAGGAGGCGAAAGGGGCTGTGGGCCCCCCACACCACATGGCGGCGCGGCCAGGCCATGGGCCGCGCCGCCCTAGGGTGTGGGCCCACCCTGGGTCCTCCTGGCTCCTCCTTCTGGCTTCCTTCGTCATCTTGAAAAATAGGATTTTTGGTATAATTTCCTTCCACAGTTGATCTTCCGAAATATCGCGTTCTGACGGTGCCTTTTCCAGCAGAATCCTGGCTCCGGTGCTTGATCCTCCAATAATGATGAAACATGCAAAATAGATGAAATAACATAAGTATTGTGTCCCAATATGAAATATATCAATGAATAACAGCAAATTATGATATAAAATAGTGATGCAAATTGGACGTATCAACTCCCCCCAAGCTTAGACTTCGCTTGTCCCCAGTAACCGAGGCTCGATAGACAGGACCACATGTTTATGGAGTGAAGAGTCGATAAATAAAATACGGACAAGAAGCATCATATTCATTCACACAAGACATTATAGTAAACACCCTCTTATAATTCAACTTGAAACAAGTATAAGGTAATCACAAGTAAAGGTGCATAAGAAATCATAATTGGTGATGGCAAACTTCGTTCTTGGTCAGAGAACAATTAACAGATTATATTTATCTCATTGAGCAGCGCTCTCATGTTAAAGTTTATAAGGCACAACTTGCATACTCAATCATAATGGTCTTTTCATAATCATTGATAACTTGCAAAGCTATATTCATTCAGATAAAACTTGTACTAAACAAGGAAGAATAAAAGACATGATGAAGCAAATCACAATATAATGGTTTGATCACAACTACTCAAATGCTTGCTTGAGATGGAGGGAAATAGGTTTACTGACTCAACATAAAGTAAAAGACAGGCCCTTCGCAGAGGGAAGTAGGGATTAAATCATGTGCTAGAGCTTTTTCAGTTTTGAAATCATATAGAGATAATAAAAATACATTTTGAGAGGTATTTGTTGTTGTCAACGACTAGTAGCGGGTACTCTAACCCCCTTGCCAAACAACCTCCAAAGAGCGGCTCCCATATTATTTTCATTTTGTGTGGCACTCCCTCCAACCTTTCTTTCACAAACCATGGCTAAAATTGGAAGGAGCGGAAGATGGAGTATAGTTATCAAATACCAACTGAAATTTAATAAAACAAGACAACATCAATTATCAAGCAAAAGATAGAGTTCTCGTTAATCTTTCGGAATAATTACAAAGGCCTTACAGTGGAGCTAATGAAGTACGTGTCGCCAAATAACTACTTTGGCGACAAGAGCAAAAGAAACAGAAAAAGAAAAACAAAGAGGCATGCAACTAGACCTCCGGCCTTGATGAGCTAGGAGTCGAAGCTGGTTTGATCCCGAGATAGGCCAAGATTTTCTTCGTGTTGGGCTTGGCTGCTTTAATCAGCGACCTCCATCTTGATTGCTCTATCTGATTGGTGTCGCCAACTTTCATCCAATCAATAGTCTGTTGGCTGTCAGCAACCAGGGCAACAGTGCTTTCGACAGCAATCTTCATGTTTTCCTGACACATCTTCAGTCCAAGGTCCTCTGATGAATTGAAGCTCTTGGCCAGGGTAAGGAAAGTCGGGGGCTCCTCTTTCTTCGGGAAGAAGAAGGGGAACAGCGCTGACAGTCCCGCACTAGCATTCGCCACACCTTCACGAATTTCGGCTCCATGAAGCTCCAGATAAGAAAGTGCGTCAAGGAGAGGATCATTGTCGGGATTCTCCAGGTCAAACTCTTGGTTTGTTTGGTCTGCCACATGAAACAAAATGTTGGTCAAAAGCAAGAAAACAGCGGGTAGCACAAAAATAGAAGAAGTCAATAATATTACTTTGAGTGCGTCGACTTTGTGATTTCAGGCGCTTGAGGATCCCCTGTTCACGAGCAGCTTGTGCAGCTTTATGCTCGTTTAAAGCAGATTCAGCATCCTCAAGTCTCTTCTGCAGTTCCTCGACACTAGCAGCTTTTGCTTTAGCTTCATCAGCCTCGGCTTTGGCTTCGCTAGCAACAAGTTCGGCTTTCTTGCGAGCCGCCTCGCTTTGCTCCAGTTTTTGAGCAAGTGCGTCGGCACGTTTGTTGGCCTCTGCAAGTTTCTCTGTCGAAGTAAAAAAGAAAAAAAGAAAGGTTAACAAGGTTGCGACAAAGGACAGGAGCAAGAAGTCAAAAACAAAGACAGCAAAAAAGTTATTACCCTCAGTTCTGTTGGCATGTTCACGGTACCCAACGAATTGGGATCCGATGCGAATAAGCTCTTTGACCATGGGCTGTCAAAGAAGAAACAAAGAGAGAGAGAAATATCGGTATGAAAAACGGGTGAAGACATGAAAAAACAAAATAGAGGAAATATAGATATCGACAAACTTACATCGTCCAAGAACAAAGAAGAAGAGCCGCCTAACTGAGGGGCAGGCTCAATAATCGTTTCAATCCTTGCCCTTTTTGGTGAAGGCGCAAGGGGGCTTGATGGCGGAGTAGTGGTGACGATGTTCCGTTGAGGAGGCGAAGATTCTTTTCCTTCAACTAGTGTGTCCGAAGCAAGCAAAGTATGTGACGTACTCGTACGGGGAGCCGCGTCGACAGCTCGTACTTCTCCCTCGTCATCACTACGATTAAAAGAAGATAGCATAAAAAGCAGGACAAGACAAAACATTTCGGGTACAGAGATAAGGAGAAATAAAATAGACTTACGAGCTGACGAAGGATTCAAGATAAGGATCGTAAGCTGCCTTCTGGTGTGAAGGATCAACTTCTTCGGCTTTGGAAGTGCCGGAGCTTTCGACATTATTCCTTTTCCTTTTGCCTTTCGGGGAGACAGCGGGAGGAGGAGATTGTGCCGACGAAGTATCTTCGGAATTACCCGCAGATTTTCGTGAATCCACGGGTTCGTTCACAAAGGATGGAGCTTCCTGATTGTCATCCGTGACAATGGCCCTTTCTTCGACTTCTCCATCCTCAGGAAGAGGAGGAAGGGAAGCCATAGTAGGATGGTTCTGCAGCAAAATAGCGACAAAAGAAAAATTAGAGAAATATCAATACAATGAGATGCAGGGAAAATTCGGAATAAGACAAAAATTCGAGAAGACAAAATACCTCGGGTAGAGGATTGGCGGAGCTGTATGGTGCCACGCGGCAAGAGGAGGGAATAGGATCCTTCTTGTTCAGCGAGGATATTCTTCGAATCAGCTTCTCCAAGTCCTTTACAGAAAGATCATTGGAGAGCCTATTGGCGTCATTTGCACCAGCATACGTCCAAAGGGGATTTTTGCGGGCCTGAAGAGGCTGCACTCTAATCCTAAGGAAGTAGGCGGTGATTTGAACACCGGACAGTTCTTTGCCTCAAGTATTTTGAAGCTGATGAATACGAGACATAAGTGCTTCTGTCGACGTTTTCTCTTCTTCGGAAGCTTCAGCATCCCAGGAGCGGTGGCGCTGAATTTTAGCGCTTCCGTCGAAAGGGGCTATGTTGTGCTCAACGGAATTGGCACTTTCTTCGTGTATATAGAGCCACCTTTTGCGCCACCCTTGGACAGAATCAGGAAATTTGACATCGAAGTAATCAACGTCAGATCGAACACAGATAACAACGCCGCCTATGTTATAGGAGGCGTTGTGGGAGCCATTGCGGCGGAGGCAGAAAATGCGTTTCCACAGAGCCCAGTTAGGAGGGACTCCAAGGAAGCACTCGCAAAGAGTGATAAAAATAGAGACATGGGGGATGGAATTGGGGGTCAACTGGTGCAGCTGAATCCCATAAACAAAAAGAAGGCCGCGGAGGAAATCGTGAATTGGGGCAGAAAGGCCGCGGATGAGGTGATCAACGAAACTAACCCGATACTCCATTGGAGGGTTTGGGTAGCTTTCTTCGCTGGGAAAGCGGATGGCGTCCTCTTTCTTCATCAGGCCTAGCCTCTTCAGCAGGTTGACGTCTTGGTTGGAGATTTTAGATCTCTCCCACTCAAGGTCTTCAGCGGCCATCTTGGACTCTGGAGTACTGTGGCGAGTGAGTCGCGTGCGCGGTGGCATCAACGGCACTGGAACAGCAACGTTCGTGCGTGCAGATGATCAAAGAGAGTTGGGCGTAGTGGAAGTTTTTGCAAAGAGGAACAGATGTGCGGCGCAAGCGAAGGAGTGAACGGAGGTGGAAGAAAGGTTTATATAGGAATCGGGCGAAGCAATGCACCGTTGGATGAAGAAATCGTGTGGTGAAAAAAAGATCTTGTAGATAAAGGGTAAAAAGGTATTTTTACTGAGATGGAATAGAACAGGCGTTACCGTACGTGCGCCAGGAAAAGCGGAGGACGTGTGTCCCCCACTTGCACGACGTGTCAACATGGTGGACACAATGGACCCACAAGGCAGAAAAATCACGACTATTAACAGAGATGAAGTAAATTTGACTAAGGGAAGCATGTCGACAAGAAAAATAAAAGCAGATTGGCGACAGGAGAAGTCATTGAATACTTCGGGAGCCTTTGATCAAATACAAGTTTTTGCCCAAATGCTCGGGGGCTACTTTGACAAAAGTAAAATTTCGAGTATGGCAATATAGAAATTGTGGGAGCCTACAACCAAGCACAAGTCCTTGGCTGTAGCCTCGGGGGCTACTCCCATCGGGAGCGCTGGTCGCGCACCCGAGAGATGAAAAGAAGATCATATCGAGAAATAATGACAATATAGCGGCAAGGTGGACTAAAATGTTGAGCCTACAACCAAGTACAAGTCCTTGGCTGTAGCCTCGGGGGCTACTCCCATCGGGAACGCTGTTCGCGTGCCCGATGAAGTTAAAATAGAAAGATAGAAAAGCAAAAAAGTATATTTTGAGTTATAATTAACTCTACATATACTCCCATCGGAAGAACAATATAAGTCATATTTGACTCGATAAAATGTGCCACTCCAACAGCCGGAAAAGCACTCGACAATATATTCTCAGAACGCCAAAGTTGCGATCAATTTCTGAATGCCGCAAATTTGCGAAGGTAAGACCCCAGATCCGTTCTGCTGGGCGTGGGATCGCCGAAGACTGCGCTCTGCTACTTTTATCCGTATCAACAGATACGAAGAAAAATCCTAACGGACGCGTTAGGTACTCGATAAATTTGACTGGGACTCGACAGAATGGTAAGACCTTAAGCGGCACCTGTCGAAGTTTACACCAGTATCCCGAGATCATGTCCAGGGACGTGATCTTGAAGTAGGTTTTTGCGGATTGCCACTAGAGCAGTTAACTAGTACCTGATCCGTCAGATGAACTAGCCCCAACTACCATTATCCCTGTACAATATAGAATTTTATGTGAAGAAATATAAAAAGGTTAAAGCTAACGAATAAAAATAAACAGTGGAGATTTTCCCTGACTCTACGATTCAAGCAAAATCTCGGGGGCTACTGACATAGGCATCCCAAATGGGCCTGCCGAAGATAGTACCCGGGGTTTACTGAAGGCCCAATACCCGAAGGATAAGAAGTTTCGGGAGCCCAAGATATATTAAGGAAAGTTAGAGTTGTAACAGGAAGTGTTATTTGTAATCTGGCGGGATGAGTTAGAAACCGGCCCGGACTCTGTAACTTGTACAAAACAAAACCCTCGGCTCCACCTCTTATATAAAGGGGGAGTCGAGGGACGAAGAGATCATCGAATCATTGTTACAAACCCTAGTTTTCATAATCGTCGAGTACTTTTCGGCTGAAACCTTCGAGATCTACTTGCCCTCTACTTCCAACTAAACCCTAGCCTATAATCCATAGGCATTGACAAGTTGATACCTTGTCACCGAATCCTCGGGTGCCTGCCAACAATCTCATACCATGAAGGAGTGCCTTTTTATTTTAGCTTTATTATGATGATGACACTCCCCCCAACCTTTGCTTACACAAGCCATGGCTAACCGAATCCTTCGGGTGCCGTCCATCAATCACATACCATGGAGGAGTGTCTATTTAGTTTAATTAATTTGGGACTGGGAATCCCATTGCCAGCTCTTTTTGCAAAATTATTGGATAAGCGGATGAAGCCACTAGTCCATTGGTGGAAGTTGCCCAACAAGATTGAAAGATGAAACACCACATACTTCCTCATGAGCTATGAAACATTGACACAAATAAGAGATACTAAGTTTTGAATTGTTTAAAGGTAGCACATGAAGTATTTACTTGGAATGGCAGAAAATACCATATAGTAGGTAGGTATGGTGGACACAAATGGCATAGGTTTGGGTTAAGGTTTGGATGCACGAGAAGTATTCCCTCTCAGTACAGGTTTTTGGCTAGCAAGGTTAATTAGCAAGCATAAGAGTCGAGGGAAACAAACAAATATACATGTGATAGAAACAATCATGCATCTTCCTTGTAAGCACAAACAATCTTGACTTCAGAATAATAAGCTATGAGCTAACAAGAAAGAAAGACAATGAAACAACTACATGTATTTCTCTTTTCTATTTAAACCTCAAAGTATTGTTGCTATTGACCAATGCTAAGTTTGCCAAAACCAAATAGATTTATTCAATGCTCCCAAAGTGATACCAATACTAACAACAAGGTAAATCATATAATAGAGATTGCAAACTAAAATAAGATGTGCAATATGTAAATGATAAGACTTCTCATTAATATTCCATAACGATAACTCACACCAAGGGATACATAGATAACCAACTAAAGGAGAGACACTTCCAAACTGCAACCCATCTTATATGATAACTTCCCTACTCATGATATGACACTACTTGACAATAAAAAGTAAAAGATAGTGATAATGTGATACCGTGGCACTCCCCCAAGCTTGGAACAAACCAAGGGGATGCCAATACCGATGATGAATTACTCCTTTGGCGATGGTGGTGATGAACTCCTCCTGCGCTTCTTAATAAACTCCTTCAACTTCAGTTTCTCAGCTTGACAATTCTGCACTAAGATTCGAAGAGATTCATTGTTATCTGAAGTTGGCGATGACGACCTTGTGATGCGAATCGAGTGGTATTCCAGCATTCTTCGGAGACGGCAATTCTCCTCTTGGAGTATCTCCACTTCTCTTCTTACAGCCCGATATTGATCACAAAACTCATCAGTAGTCCGTAGAACTTCTTCCAACATGGGGAAGGAGTCGAGGCTAAGAGCGGGTGGTAAAGGTCCCTGCAGGTTATGAGAAAAAGAACGTCGAGTGTCAACAGATCCCACTAAGATTTGCTTGCTCCTTCCGGCTTGCTGCTTTTGTCTTGATGGCACCTCCTTCACTTCTTCCTCCGAAAGCCCCTTGCCCTTGTCGTTGGAGGCCATGGTGCTTCTAAACCGAAAACAGATCCTGGCAGAAACAGCTCGAAACAAAACACGTCGAGAACACAATATACGGACCTCCAGGGGTCCGGGGGATTATATAGCAAAAAATTTCACAACAAACGGAAAGTACCAGATCGAAACAGAGTCGGAAAGGGGCGACGGGGCGGCCAGACCATAGGTCGGCGCGGGCCCAGGCTTGGCCACGCTGGCCTATGGTGCCATGCCCTCGTGCGTCCTTTCCACTTCGTTTCGAACTCGTAATTTTTCATATTTTCCAAAAACAGTGAAAATATTGTTCGGAAAGTAAATTGCGTACTTTTCATTACCAGTACTGTTACCTATTCAAAGTCGAGTTCTGGCGGATTGTCAATTTGCCCTTTTATGAAAGCCTCCGGTGTTTCCACTTGAATAATATCAACATCAACATTATAGGAATCACCTGAGATATAATGCTTGAGTCTTTGTCCATTCACCACTTGCGTAGCATTGCCTTGGAGAGAGCTAATTTTGATTGCTCCTGAACGAAACACCTCCTCGACAACATATGGTCCTTCCCATTTCGAGAGTAATTTCCCTGCAAAGAATCTGAGACGAGACCGATACAATAGGACTTTATCCCCAATATTAAATTCTCTTTTGATAATCCTTCTATCATGCCATTTTTTAACTTTCTCTTTAAAGAGTTTAGCATTTTCATAAGCTTCACTTCTCCATTCATCTAGAGAACTTAATTGCAACAACCTCTTATCACCGGCAAGTTTAGGATCTTTATTTAATTCTCTAACAGCCCAATAAGCTTTGTGCTCTAGTTCTAAAGGTAAATGACAAGCTTTCCCATAAACCATTTTATAAGGTGACATTCCCATGGGATTTTTGTAAGCAGTTCTATAAGCCCAAAGTGCATCCTTCAATTTACTAGCCCAATTCTTTCTAGTTTTATTAACGGTCTTTCCCAAAATAGATTTAATCTCTCTATTTGATAATTCTACTTGACCACTAGTTTGAGGATGATAAGCGGAAGCAATTCTATGATTAATACCATACTTAGCAAGAGTTTTTCTAAAACCTCCATGAATAAAATGAGAACCTCCATCAGTCATAATATATCTAGGCACTCCAAATCTAGGAAAAATAATATCTAAAAGCATTCTTAAAGAGGTCTCACCATCATCACTTTTTGTAGGTATGGCTTCCACCCATTTAGTAACATAATCAACAGCAACAAGTATATGAGTGTTACCTTCTGAAGAGGGAAAAAGGTCCCATGAAGTCAAATCCCCAACAATCAAATGGTTCAATAACAAGAGTATAATTCATAGGCATTTCATTACGTCTGGAGATATTACCAACCCTTTGACATTCATCACAAGATAAAATAAACTTTCTCGCATCCTTGAAGAGAGTTGGCCAATAAAAACCTGATTGTAGAACCTTTTGCGCGGTTCTTTCTCCGGGGTGATGTCCTCCATAAGCACTACCATGACATTTACTCAATATCTCTTGTTGTTCATATTCGGGAACACATCTTCGCATAATACCATCCACTCCTTCTTTATATAAGTGTGGGTCATCCCAAAAATAATGCCTCAAGTCATAAAAGAATTTCCTCCTTTGCTGAGCTGAAAAGGTTGGAGGCAAGTACTTGGAAACAATAAAGTTAGCATAATCAGCATACCAAGGACTGTCTCGCGAGCTCACCTTTATTACAGCCAATTGTTCATTTGGAAAACTATCATTAACAGGAACAAGATCATGAGCAATATTTTCCAATCTAGACAAATTATCAGCAACGGGATTATCAGCACCTTTCCTATCTACAATATGTAAATCAAATTCTTGCAAAAGAAGTACCCATCTAATAAGCCTCGGCTTAGCATCTTTCTTTGTCATAAGGTATCTAATTGCAGCATGATCAGTATGAATAGTAACTTTTGAATCAACAATATAAGGTCTAAATTTATCGCAAGCAAAGACTACAGCTAATAATTCTTTTTCAGTTGTAGCATAATTTCTTTGAGCAGCATCAAGAGTTTTACTAGCATAATGAATAACATTCAGTTTTTTATCTACTCGCTGTCCAAGAACAGCGCCTACAGCAAAATCACTAGCATCACACATAATTTCAAATGGTAAATTCCAATCAGGAGGTTCAACTATAGGAGCAGTTGTTAAGGCTTTCTTAAGAGTTTCAAAAGCTTCCTTACAATCATCATCAAAAACAAAAGGTACATCTTTTTGAAGAAGATTAGTAAGAGGCTTTGAAATCTTGGAGAAATCTTTAATAAATCTCCTATAAAACCCAGCATGACCAAGAACACTACGAATACCTTTAACATCCCTAGGATAGGGCATCTTCTCAATTGCTTCAACTTTAGCTCTATCAACTTCAATACCTCTCTCAGAAATTTTATGTCCCAATACAATTCCTTCATTGACCATAAAGTGGCATTTCTCCCAATTAAGAACAAGGTTAGTTTCTTCACATCTCTGCAAAACTTTATCAAGGTTTCGCAAGCAACTATCAAATGAATTCCCATAGACGGAAAAATCATCCATGAATACCTCTACAATACTCTCACAAAAACCATGAAAAATAGCAGACATGCATCTTTGAAAAGTAGCAGGAGCATTACATAAACCAAAAGGCATACGTCTATAAGCATAAGTTCCATAGGGACAAGTAAAAGTGGTTTTCTCTTGATCTTTAGCTTTAACAGCAATTTGAGAAAACCCAGAATAACCATCGAGAAAACAAAAATGAGTATTTTTAGACAATCTTTCTAACATTTGATCAATAAATGGTAAAGGGTAATGATCTTTCTTAGTAACTTTATCAACTTTTCGAAAATCAATGCACATTCTATACCCTACAACTACTCTTTGAGGGATGAGCTCATCATTATCATTAGGCACAACAGTCATTCCTCCTTTCTTGGGAACGCAATGCACAGGACTAACCCATCTACTATCAGCAATAGGATATATAATACCAGCTTCAAGAAGTCTTAATACCTCATTCCTTACCACTTCCTTCATCTTCGGAATTAGACGACGCTGATGTTCAACAACAGGCTTTGCATCATCTTCCATATTAATAGCATGTTGGCAAATAGAAGGGGAAATCCCTTTCAAATCATCAAGAGTGTAGCCAATAGCTCCTCGGTGCTTCTTCAATATTTCCAATAACCTTTCTTCCTCAATCTCTGAAAGCTTAGAACTAATAATAACAGGATATATTTTCTTATCATCAATATGAGCATATTTAAGGTTATCAGGCAAAGGCTTTAAATCAAAAACAGGATCTTCCTTTGGTGGCGGTGTTGTACCCAGATCTTCCACCGGTAAATCATGCTTGAGAATAGGTTGGCGAAGAAAAATTTCCTCAAGCTCATCTCTTTCTTTCCTAAAAACTTCACTCTCGCTATCCTCCAAATGTTCTTTGCAAAGGATTATTAGGAACAAGAACAATAGATGCACATTGCTCCATTTTAAAATCATTACTAGGCAAGTCAGCTTTATAAGGAGTTTTAGTAAATTTAGAGAAGTTAAACTCATAAGATTCACCAGCAAATTTAGTCAAAATTTTCTCTTTCTTGCAATCTATAATAGCTCCACAAGTATTTAGAAAAGGTCTACCAAAAATAATAGGACAATAATCACTAGCAGCAGAACCAAGTACCAAAAAGTCAGCAGGATATTTAATCTTACCGCATAAAACTTCCACATCTCGAACAATACCAATTGGAGAAATAGTTTCTCTATTAGCCAGCTGAATAACCACATCAATATCTTCAAGTTCACAAGAATCAATTTCGTGCATAATCTCCGTGTAAAGCTCATAAGGGATAGCACTAACACTTGCACCAATATCACATAATCCATAATAGCAATGATCACCAATTCTAACAGATAGCATAGGAACACTAGCTTGTTTGGGTTTATTAGGATGTGAAACAATATTAGAAGCATCTTCACAGAAAATAATATGACCATCCTCCATATTTTCAGTCACAAGATCTTTAACTATTGCAACAACAGGTTCAACTTTTATTTGTTCTTCAGGTTCTACAGGTTTCTTTTCACTTTTATGAACCACACTATTTATAACAGAGTACTCCTTCATTTTAGCAGGGAAAGGAGTTTTTTCAATATAAGCTTCAGGAATAACATTATCAGCAGTTTCAACTACAACGCATTTATTAATAGATGAATCAATTTTATATTTATACGGTTCATGATACTTATCAAAATTCTTCTTTGGCAATTCATAATGAGAGGCAAAAGCTTTATAAAGATTTACAGTAACTTGAGAATCAAGACCATATGTAGCACTCATATTACGAAATTTATCAGTATCCATAAAAGCTTCAATGCATTTATAATCATAAATTATACCTGATTCTCTATCCTTGTCGTTCTCCCAACCTTCAGTATTTTCTTGGATCCGATCAAGAAGGTCCCTTTTAAACTCTTCTTTGTTGCGTGTAAATGATCCAGAACAAGAAGTATCCAGCAAGGTCTTGTCTTGAAAAGAAAGTCTTGCATAGAAATTATCAATAATAACATTACCAGGAAGCTCGTGAATGGGGCATTTGAGCATTAAAGACTTCAATCTCCCCCAAGCTTGGGCAATACTCTCTCCATCATGAGGCCAAAAATTATATATGCGATTCTGATCCTTATGAATTTCACTTGGAGGATAGAACTTAGAATAAAACCGGGGCACAATATCATTCCATTCAAGAGAATCCCCATTATCCAGTAATTTATACCAATGCGCCGCCTTACCAGACATCGATAAAGAGAATAGTTTCTTCCTCATTTCATCCATAGCAATACCTGCACACTTGAATAAACCGCATAATTCATGCAAAAACAGTAAATGATCACCGGGATGGACAGTTCCATCTCCTTCATAGCGGTTATCCATAACACGTTCAATAATTTTCATAGGTATTTTATATGGTATCACTTCCTCACCTGGCGCCTCATCCACTGCCGTTGCAGTAGTAGTAGATTTCCCAAATAAAAATTGAAGAGAAGATCTCTCCATAATGACTTATAGCAGCGAGCGAGAAATAAAATCAGCACAAACAGTAAATGTTTTCCTTACCAATTCCACTTACCAATAGCGCTTCACTCCCCGGCAACGGCGCCAGAAAATAGTCTTGATGACCCACAAGTATAGGGGGTGTATCGTAGTATCTTCGATAAGTAAGAATGTCGATCCCAACGAGGAGCAGAAGGTGTTGACAAGCAGTTTCGATGAAGGATTCACTGTAAATGCTCACAGACAAGTATTCAGGGGGTTTTGATGTAACAGTTGAATAAAGTACGAGTAAGTAAAGTGCGAGAGTAACAATTGCAGCGAGTGGCCCAATCCTTTTTAGCACAAAGGACAAGCCGGTTTGTTTACTTATAATGACCAAGCGTTCTCGAGGACACACGGGATTTTAGTCTAGTGCTTTCGCTACATACGGCTAAATAATCTTCATTGTTATGATAAGTGTTGTGTGGGTGAACCTATGCTAATGTACCGCCCTTCCTAGGACTAATACACACTTGTGATTATACCCCTTGCAAGCATCCGCAACTACAAGAAAGTAATTAAGAATAAATCTAACCACAGCCTTAAACTCTGAGATCCTGCGATCCCTCCTGCATCGATATACCAACGGGGTTTAGGTTTCTGTCACTCCGGCAACCCCGCAATTGGCAAACGAATACAAGATGCATTCCCCTAGGCCCATAAATGGTGAAGTGTCATGTAGTCGACGTTCACATGACACCACTAGAAGAATAACACCACAACTTAAATATCATACCATTGAATATTACTCAACCATAGTTCACTACTAACATTTAGACTTCACCCATGTCCTCAAGAACTAAATGAACTACTCACAAGACATCATATGGAACATGATCAGAGGTGATATGATGATGAATAACAATCTGAACATAAACTTGGTTCAATGGTTTCACTCAATAGCATCAACAACAAGTAGAAATCGATACCGGGAGAGTTTCCCCTATCAAACAATCAAGATCAAACCCAAATTGCTACAGCGGTGACGAGGTGCTGCGGTGGAGATGGCGGTGATGATGGTGGAGATGATGGTGATGGTGGTGGAGATGATGTCCAGCTCGATGACGGTGACGATGGCGTCGATTTCCCCCTCCGGGAGGGAATTTCCCCGGCGGATTCCTGCCCGCCGGAGAGCTCTTTTCTCTCTGGTGTTCTCCGCCCCGCAGAGGCGGCTGTAACTCTTCGCGAGGTACCCTCTGTGGCTTAGGTCTTCGGGACGAAGGGTTTCGCGAAGAAAAGGAGGCGAAAGGGGTTGTGGGCCCCCCACACCACATGGCGGCGCGGCCAGGCCATGGGCCGCGCCGCCCTAGGGTGTGGGCCCACCCTGGCTCCTCCTTCTGGCTTCCTTCGTCATCTTGAAAAATAGGATTTTTGGTATAATTTCCTTCCACAGTTGATCTTCCGAAATATCGCGTTCTGACGGTGCCTTTTCCAGCAGAATCCTGGCTCCGGTGCTTGATCCTCCAATAATGATGAAACATGCAAAATAGATGAAATAACATGAGTATTGTGTCCCAATATGAAATATATCAATGAATAACAGCAAATTATGATATAAAATAGTGATGCAAATTGGACGTATCAGATGAGCACTGGCATCATAATGAACTTCCGCTTCATGCACAACCAAGGAGGAAGGTTATAGATACATAGAGTCACTGGCCAGGTGCTATGACTGGAGCTCTGCTCCCCGAAAGGATTAAAGCCATCTGTACTTAGACCAAATCTTAAGTTCCTTGCGTCATCTGAAAATGACTTGAACTCTCTGTCGATTTTTCTCCACTGCGACCCGTCAGCGGGGTGTCTCAGCATCACATCTTTCTTACGGTCCTCTTTGTGCCATCGCAACAACTTGGCACGCTCTTTGTTCTGGAACAAACGTTTCAACCGTGGTATTATAGGAGCATACCACATCACCTTCGCAGGAACCCTCTTCCTGGGGGTGGACTCACCCTCAACATCGCCAGGGTCATCTCGCCTGATCTTATACCTCAATGCACTACATACCGGGCATGCATTCAAATTCTCGTACTCCCCGCGGTAGAGGATGCAGTCATTGATGCATGCATGTATCTTCTGCACCTCTAATCCTAGAGGGCAGACAACCTTCTTTGCTTCGTACGTGCTAGAGGGCAACACGTTCTCCCCTGGAAGCATCTTCTTTATTATTTTCAGCAACTTTTCAAATCCCTTGTCAGAAGTACCATTCTCTGCCTTCCACTGCAGCAATTCCAGCGTGGTACCCAGCTTTTTCTGACCATTTTCGCAATTTGGGTACAACAGTTTGTTGTGATCCTCTAACATTTTCTCCAACTTCAACCTCTCCTTTTCATTTCCGCAGTTCATCTTCGCATCAAGAATGGCCCGACCCAAATCATCATCCGGGTCATCAAAAATCGGCTCATCGAAAATGAGCTCTTCTTCAGCTTCGTCTTCCCCCATTCTACTACCACCGTCTTCAGTGAATAAGGGATAGTTGTCACTATCCTCTTCTTCTTCGTTGTCTTCCAATATAACCCCTCTTTCTCCGTGCTTGGTCCAACAATTATAGCTGGGCATGAAACCATTCTCCGGCGAGGTGGACGTGAAGGGTCTTCGAGGTAGAGTAATCCTTCATATTCTTACGGAACTACATGGACAATACATGAAACCATTCGACCGCTTTGTTTGCCTCAGCCACGTTGAGAAAATAATGCATGCCGGTAATGAACTCGGGATGGCACCGGTCACACCGTACATCCATTGTCGACTCATCTGCATTTTATATGTATATCAAAAATCATTAAAATCACAACATCATGGATATATGAGTGACCAACTTAATTAATATTCAAGTTCATCACATAAAACTAATTGTTTTTTATAAAAGAAGAGGGGCTCACCGAGGTTGTACCGTGCCGGCTAGGGGACGACGCTGGCGATCGGCAATGTAAGGACGGGGATGATACTAATTAAAACCTACAAAACATACCATAATTTCAGCTCAAATTGCATATAAAAAAATAAAATCACTAACTTAGGCATTTCATCGAACACCTTGCTTGCACTACAAAAATAGTACGAGTTAAAACTACCAAAGAACTGAGCTAAATTCGGAACGCCGGAAGGAAGGATGATATTGCTAACCCTTGGATAGATGTATGCCGTTAATCTTGTTAAAATGGTGGAGAAAAATAAAGATTATTGGAGTGTGAGAGGTGCAAAATATTTGGAAATGTGAGGAGAAGTGAGAATGAGATATGCAGGGAGCTCGGGTGCTGCCGCGCGCTCATATAGGGCACAGACCCTTTAGTACCGGTTCCTTACACGAACCGGTACTAAAGGTGCAACCCTGGCCCCACCACCGCCTGGAAATCGGGCCCAAACCCTTTAATACCGGTTCGTGTTACGAACCGGTATTAAAGGTCCATAACGAACCGGTATTGATGTCCCACGCACGGAACCGGTATTAATGCCCCCTTTAGTACCGGTTCGTAAGGGAACCGGTACTAAAGGCTTAGATGGATGAGAGGTTTTCTACTAGTGCTCACCAATGTTCACTTGTCGTTATAAATGTTTCCTATGGTACAAAATAGACCCTGAACTTTGCCAACACATTCAAACGCCCGGTTTTGCTGATTTTCTTGCATAGATGAGCAAAAAACAGACCTGGACCATGACCATGACCGAACCACACTCACGCGTGAGAGGGGCTAGCGTTCGGTTTTCTCACATGATGAACATGGATGACGTGTGGAGCGTATGTTGTTTTCATAGTTTTAGAGGGAGGAAATGCAAATTACTCGCAAGTTTGACAAGTCAATTTTTGTTGGAATATTAAAGCAGACCAACGTGGGAGATAGTGCCGGGACCCCAACTTACAAGTGGAAAATCCTTGTTGTTTCAAAATCCACTTCTAAGATATATCCATCGAAATTTCTTCTATTGGGTTCGTGACTTTTCTCATAAAGGACAACCAACCCTCAATAATGGGTAGTCCAGACATGAGCCACACATTTGGTATCTCCAAGGAAGACAAACAAGTTGGGGACTTTTAATATACCGATGATACGATTTTGTTCATGAAACACGACCCAGAGAAGGCGCCATAAATATTAAAATGATTCTATGCATCTTTGAAAAATTATTAGGCCTTCAGATATAAGTTCCATAAAAGTGAGATTTTCTATTTTGGAATGGCGTCGGAGAGTGGGAATGAGTACAGGCAAATTTTGGGCTATGCTGTGGACTCTCTCCCTTTTTGGTACCTTGGAGTTAATTCCAATTCATTGTAGAAAAATCCTTAATAAATAATGGAATCCAATATAAAACCAATTTGAGAAGAAATTGAGATGCTGGCAAGGAAAGCTTCTCTCACATGGAGACATGCTTATTATAATAAATTCCGTTTTTACGAGTCTCTCGATGTTAATGTTTTCTTTGTTTTAAATACCTAAAGGGGTAAGGAAGAGGTTTGATTTCTACCAGTCATGTTTTTCTGGATGATTTGAAGCATAGATACCATTTAACCAAATGGAAAATTATATGGAAAATTAAAGACCAAGGGAGGCTGGGTGTTGAGTTATTAGGCATAACAAATAAATTCTTATTAAGTAAGTGGGTATTTTTAATTTGTTGAACGAGGAAAGATTATGGCAAGAACCCATGAACAAAAATACTTTAAGAATAAAACTATGTCACAAAAGATGACAAAGCATAGAAATTCAAAGTTTCGGAAAGGAAGCATGAAAGCCAAAACTTTGTTTTTTTAAAAGAGGTTCTTTTAGAGTGGGTAATAATAGTCAAATACATGATTCTCGGAAGACACATGCACTAGTATGGATATGCTTAGTGGGAACATGCGATTAATGGCGCACTGTATTAGTTCAACGCCATTATTATTACTGCAACATCACCATTGTGGGACCACTTAGGGCGTTCAACAAGGCTAGCAGCGCCACCATTAAGTGGACCCAGCGCGCAAGCCTGACCGGCAGTAATGATGGCTTTGAGCTCTAAGACCACCCACAATGGGAGTATCATATGTAGTATCATGCATCACATGCATGCAAAAAGCTGATGTGGCGGTGCAATTAAAGATGAGAGAGATGATAATAGTATCATCGGTAGATACCGTATCATAGCACGTAGTACTAGAAAATTTAATGTCAAACAAATCTTGTACATATATTTGCATTGAGATTTTACAAATCAATTAATATAAGAAGATTATGATACTACCATATGATACAATGCATTGTAGACATAATAACATATAGTAGTATCATACACATGATACTTCTATATGATACTATGCATTGTGACTAGTCTAAGGCTGCTCATAGTGGGAGTAACATAAGGTGGTGTCATGCATAAGTTACTAGTTCATGTTACTACCTTCATAGTGGAAAGTAACTTAGAGATGGTATCATGCAAAGTCTCATTTATTAGTTTGTAGACTCATTTTATCTTGGGGTGTGTGATGTTATGGTAACATAGCTAGTTACCACCTCCATCTCTTTCTTCATTTATTGCTATGCCATGTCACCAAAACACCTTGAAATATGTGATGTTACTACCTAAGTTACTCCCACTATGAGCAGTCTAAGCCACGCCATAGTTACACAGCTGTTGGTGAAGCACTGCATGCGTGCACACCACCATTTCTGACTATGTTGGTGGCATGCGCGCGAATCTCCATGCCATGACTGAAACAGGTTGCGTGACTTGTCATGTCATGTATGGCACCATGGGAAAAAAGCCTCCCGCGCCCGCTTGGACTGTAATATGACTCATATTTATTAAAATATGACCTATTTGCCGAAGAAAAGGTAACAACCAATGAATTGTATGAAAGAGTCTTAGAAGTGAAAGACGCCGATGATCAAACAATGATGGACACTGAGGTTGTTGCTGTATTTCTAAGGCGCCGTATCCAGCCAGCTATGTCTAGAGCTCATCCGATGTGGTATATTGGTTGTAAAAAAGGGCGTGGGGGCAACATTTTGCCAGTCGCACCCCCGGCATTCGCCCCTCAGTGGCGAATCACCATGCCATGACTGGAAACGGGTCGTGTGACTTGTCATGTCATGTATGGCACCATGCTAAAATAAATTTTATTCTGAATAAAAAACATCTTTTATTTGCTAGTGAGCTAGCCACGTCGTCTATAAGTCATGAATATTCACGCGAGCCCACGCGCTATGTGCTACATGTGTGCAGTGCAACCCGATATGTGTTTCTAGCAATTTATATAGCTACCACAGCTTACCTTATAAGTTGCTCAAAACTTCCACCCCTTACCGAGTTACCGATGTGGGACTAAAAGTATGGTCGTTTCCTGGCCAGGCTGCGCTACTTCTCGCTAGTTGTGTCAAAAGACTCTGGTGCGTGCATTTGATTATTGGGCTTTAGCTAGACCTTTGTATCAGCCAGTCTTGCCTGGCGTCCCAGCCTGCCAGGCCCACGTGCCATGCAGAACTTTGTATTGATTTAGTGTGTGATGTAGAATAGTGGCAGTTGGTCTATGCGTAGTGCCCTCCGGTGCATGCATGCACATGGTCATCCGTACAAATCGAGTAAATTACATAAATGTCGTGGCCCTCAGCGCCAGAAGTTGGCTCGCCCTGCTGCCGCCGTGGACGGCGGACACGACATGACCGCGCCGAGGAGGTGCGGGATACTGCGAGCAGTGCATGGCCTCCGGTCAAGATCCGAGCGCCTGCCAGGGACGGCCGCGGGCGTAGGCAAGCTCGGGGATAGGGAAGATGTGGGCGCCGGTGAGCTGGCCGCTTCTCTGACTCGCGCACGGATCAGGTCAACGCGAGGAAAAAAAAAGGAAGAAAAGAGAATTAGGAAGGAAACCTAACGGCTGTCCGACGGCCGTTTGCTCTGAAAAGTGGCCCGCGCGGTTAAACCGGTGTCAATCTTAAAATTGCTCTATCTGTTACAAGTTGCCCCAGAAGTTATACTTACTTGTTAAAATTATCAAAGATGGTACCAACTCGCAACCGTTGCCCCAAAAGTGGTACCTATATGTAATTTACTCGTACAAATCCATTATTTTTTAGTTAACTGCACTCAACTTAGACATTCTCCAATTGCAACAAGTTTTATATTAACTAAATACCTAAAATAGGTTAATATATGTTTACCGCCCAGCTTTGCGTCCCGGCAGCTTTTACCGCCCAAATTTTAGCACCTACCTACTCGCCGGGTCTTCCCACACAACTTCTTTGTACCAAGATTTCATGTGCCGGCGGCCTTTTTTGGGAGGCCGTATCCGTCGCATACGAACTCCGAATTGGACATGTGACCAGGCGTCGAAACTGTCTCTAGAAAGTGGGTTTTCCACGAGCCACTGGACTTGCGTTTTTCTTGAACTCTGCAATTGAACGCTGGCGGCGGCGGAGCATCTCTCTCCCCAGCGTGGATGTGGTGGCGCGGTCGGCGGGGGCGCCGTGCTCGACGTCTGGCGCGGCGGCGCGTTGGCTCGACCACGGCGTGGTGAAGACGTAGCTCCGGCGGGGTGGCGGTGCGGCTAGTGGCTGGCTGGCGCGGCCTTGCGACGGTGTGCCCGTGGCCATGGGTGGCGGTGATGGGCCCATATCTGGGCCAGCGGGCCTAGGTCTAGGCCTCATCTGGACTGCCTCGGGTTGGGCGGCCCCGATGCGTCTGGTCGACGAGCGGCGAGGGCGCTGGTTCGTCTTCCCCCATGTCCTGCGGCGGGCATCGTGGTGGGTGCCTCGGTCCGGCGTCCTCGACTCCTCGGGATGTGAGGCGGTGGCGGGCGGCGTCTGCGACGTGGATCGTCGGTTCGCGTCGGTTTCTGAGGTAGTAGCTGCTGTCCTTGGCTCCTTCTCACCTTTTCCCCACCTCCCAGACGAAAGTCCAAAATCTCGCTGATTGAGCGGTGATACATCTCCGACGTATCGATAATTTCTTATGTTCCATGCCACATTATTGATGTTATCTACATGTTTTATGCACACTTTATGTCATATTCGTGCATTTTCTGGAACTAACCTATTAACAAGATGCCGAAGTGCCAGTTGCTGTTTTCTGCTGTTTTTGGTTTCAGAAATCCTAGTAACGAAATATTCTCGGAATTGGACGAAATCAACGCTCAGGGGCCTATTTTTCCACGAAGCTTCCAGAAGTCCGAAGACGAAACGGAGTGGGGCCACAGGGTGCCCAAACCCTAGGGCGGCGCGGCCCCCCCTGGCCGCGCCGGCCTATGGTGTGGGGCCCCTGTGCCCCCTCCTGACTTGCCCTTCCGCCTACTTAAAGCCTCCGTGACGAAACCCCCAGTACCGAGAGCCACGATACGGAAAACCTTACTGAGACGCCGCCGCCGCCGATCCCATCTCGGGGGATCCAGGAGATCGCCTCCGGCACCCTGCCGGAGAGGGGATTCATCTCCCGGAGGACTCTACGCCGCCATGGTCGCCTCCGGTGTGATGTGTGAGTAGTCTACCCCTGGACTATGGGTCCATAGCTGTAGCTAGATGGTTGTCTTCTCCCCATTGTGCTATCATTGTCGGATCTTGTGAGCTGCCTAACATGATCAAGATCATCTATCTGTAATTCTATATGTTGCGTTTGTTGGGATCCGATGAATAGAGAATACTTGTTATGTTGATTATCAAAGTTATATCTATGTGTTGTTTATGATCTTGCATGCTCTCCGTTACTAGTAGATGCTCTGGCCAAGTAGATGCTTGTAACTCCAAGAGGGAGTATTTATGCTCGATAGTGGGTTCATGCCTGCATTGACACAGGACGGTGACAGAAAGTTCTAAGGTTGTGTTGTGCTGTTGCCACTAGGGATAAAACATTGATGCTATGTCTAAGGATGTAGTTGTTGATTACATTACGCACCATACTTAATGCAATTGTCTGTTGCTTTGCAACTTAATACTGGAAGGGGTTCGGATGATAACCTGAAGGTGGACTTTTTAGGCATAGATGCAGTTGGATGGCGGTCTATGTACTTTGTCGTAATGCCCAATTAAATCTCACTATACTCATCATGATATGTATGTGCATGGTCATGCTCTCTTTATTTGTCAATTGCCCAACTGTAATTTGTTCACCCAACATGCTGTTTGTCTTATGGGAGAGACACCTCTAGTGAACTGTGGACCCCGGTCCAATTCTCTTTCTTGAAATACAATCTCTTGCCAATACTTGTTTCTTGTTTTACGCAAACAATCATCTTCCACACAATACGGTTAATCCTTTGTTACAGCAAGCCGGTGAGATTGACAACCTCACTGTTTCGTTGGGGCAAAGTACTTTGGTTGTGTTGTGCAGGTTCCACGTTGGCGCCGGAATCCCTGGTGTTGCGCCGCACTACATCCCGCCGCCATCAACCTTCAACGTGCTTCTTGGCTCCTCCTGGTTCGATAAACCTTGGTTTCTTTCTGAGGGAAAACTTGCTGCTGTGCGCATCATACCTTCCTCTTGGGGTTCCCAACGAACGTGTGAGTTACACGCCATCAAGCGGCGGCGACGCGCTGCTGCGCCGTGACCTTCTTGGAGGCGCCGCCTGGGGAGGTTTGGGTAGGGTGGCGGAGCTAAAGGTTGCAGCTTTTGGTCAACGTCGGTCTTCGAGTAGCTGCAGTGATCTCTGGCCCGTATGCGTGTGTCGACTGCAGTCTGCCCCATCCTCTGCAGGTGCTCCCGATGGATTTCTTGTCGCTGGTGGGTGTCCAAGTGCTCGGCAGTGTGGCCGGTATGGTGTGATCTTCGTCAAGGTAGTCTTCGTCCAGGGCGGCGCTGGGTCCGGAGCCCAACACCTCTGCAGCTTTTGGGTGAGCTTCTCTCATGTCCGATGGTTCGACACTTTCAAGACAGGCGACAGGGCAGGGGCCCTCTTCGACATGAGAACAGGTTGGTGCTTCTGGTGCTCGTAGTCCCGGTTGTTCTCCCCTAGTTCAAGACTGCAATTCTGCTCCTGGCAGTGCCTCACCGTGCTTCCTGGCTGGTGTCCTTGGTGTCGAACAGCGGCGGTCTGCACTTCTGCAAGCTTGTCCTCGCTCTTAGTGCAGTGTTGTAAATCGTTCTGTGTGTACCCTTGTATCTTCCTTGTCGTGGTGTGCGTGGTGCGGTGTACTGTTGTAATCCCTAGCGGTTGATGGCTTTGTTAATTTAAAGCTGGGCTTTTGAGCCTTCTATTTTAAAAAATTAATCAGGCTTTTTCAGAACGGAGAGGCCCCTTGCCCTGTTCCGGAGAAGATGCCAATGGCTGACTAGTATTTAGCACGTTTCGGTCTATAAAATATTACTGATGCATCTTATCATACATGGAAATAAATATTGCGCCCGCTATACATCTAGGACCAGAAAAATTCGCATGCCTCTTAATTTACAAATCCAGCTAATAATAGTGTAAGCTAATTAACCATGGGATTATATTCGTTTAGGTTGCATGCATGCGTACATGCTGACCTATAGCCATTATTTGCAACCATTATATATGCCACTCTTCCCGCGCTAGCTCCTCTTGACTCCTGAGGCCAGCCTCGCTTACATACCCCTCCACCAGTCTCGCTACCGGTGGCCGGAGGAGGAATAGGCTAATTATTCCGCGTGCCCGCCGCTGGCTGGCCGAGACCACCAGCCACCATGGACGCCGCCGAGGCTAAGCCAACACCAGTAACGGCCACGCCGTCACGGCCGCGCGCGCAGCCGCCGGTGAACCCCTGGTCGACGGGGCTGTTCGACTGCATGGAGGACCCAGGCATCTGCTGCCTGACGTGCATCTGCCCGTGCATGACGTTCGGGCTGATGGCGGAGATCGTGGACCGGGGGGCGACGTCGAGCGGCGCGAGCGGGGCGATGTACATCGGGATGGGGGTCATGACGGGGTGGGGGTGCCAGTGGATCTACACCTGGTTCTACCGCACCAAGATGCGCGCGCAGTACGGCCTCCAGGAGACCCCCTACCCGGACTGCTGCGTCACTGGCTTCTGCGAGCCCTTGGCCATCTGCCAGCAGTTCCGCGAGCTCAGGAACCGAGGCTTCGTCATGGACATCGGTACGTGCCCTCTGCGTTTGTCTCGTCTTGAAGACCCCGATCCGTGTTGACAGCGTTCTAATTGCTAAATGGTTTTCGTGCAGGATGGCACGCGAACATGGAGCTGCAGCAGCAGCAGGGGCGTGGCGGCAACGCGGCCACGGTGCCGCCGGCCATGCACGTTGATGGAATGACCCGTTGATCGATGATCTAAGTTCTGTGCTAGCTAGCTACCAACCTGTCGGATCCATACATACGTATAGTCTTTGCTAGCTAGCTAATGGTAAATCGCAACGCTGCTTCTTGCACCTCGCGGATGCAAGGAGATTTATCTTTTTTGACGCCGAGTCGAGTAGTAGTTCATGTAAAACGTAATTGAGGGGAACTGTTCAACACCCAATGGGGTGTGGCTATCTCATATATATATAGGGGTACACAAAGGTGTACAATACAATATACAACATATACAGAAGCTATGTATAATACAGTCTAACACCCTCCCTCAATCTTAACTATGGCCAGAGGTACTAAGCAAGTTAAAATTGCGCCTACAACCATCAAACAAGGGCTGAGGTAGTAGCTTTGTGAAGATGTCAGCAAGTTGATCCTTTGAGGAGATGAACTTGATACAAAGTAGCTTCCGAGCAACACGTTCCCTCACAAAATGATAGTCAACTTCAATGTGTTTTGTTCGGGCATGAAACACCGGATTAGATGACAAGTATGTCGCTCCAATATTATCACACCAAAGAACATGAGACATGCGCTGAGAAATCCGCAACTCCCTCAACAGTGACTGTACCCATATAAGCTCTGCTGTGGCATCTGCAACCGCCTTATACTCAGCTTCAGTACTACTGCGAGATACTGTAGCTTGTTTACGAGCACGCCAGGCGATCAGATTAGAACCAAGAAACACTGCATATCCCCCCGTGGATCGCCTATCATCAGGACAACCAGCCCAGTCAGCATCAGAGAACGCGGAGAGAACACAGGATGCAGTAGGACGCACAGCCATGCCATAGGCAGAAGTATGACGCACATACCGAAGAATGCGTTTGACAGCAGACCAATGAGAAATAGTGGGAGTATGGAGAAACCGGCACACCCGATTAACAGCATAGGAGATATCAGGGCGAGTGATAGTCAAGTACTGAAGACCACCAACCAGACTCCGATAGGCAGTAGCATCCTCAGCCGAGAGGGGATCACCATCAAACGCAGACAGGCGATCAGTGGCAGACATGGGTGTAGCAACGGGCTTACACTGAAGCATACCAGCACGACGCAAAAGATCCTGTGGAGTATTTCTGCTGAGTAAGAATCAGTCCATCAGCAGAAAAGTGAACCTCCAGGCCAAGAAAATAGTGTAATCTCCCAAGATCCTTGACAGCAAAATCGGAGCTCATAGCAGTCACCAAGCGATCAGCAGCAGTAACTGAAGAACTGACAAGAATAATGTCATCGACATAAACCAAGAGATACATGGTCACTTCAGGCCGCTAAAGCAAGAAGAGTGACGTATCAGCAGTAGAGGGAACAAAACCAAGAGCCCGAAGAACAGCTGCAAGACGTGCATGCAAAGCACGAGGAGCCTGCTTCAACCCATAGATCGCCTTGACAAGCCGACACAAATGATTAGGGCGAGCGGGATCAACAAAACCAGGAGGTTGTCGCATGTATACCTCTTCCTCAAGAACACCATGAAGAAAGGCATTCTGAACATCAAGTTGGCGCAAGGACCAACCACGAGTGACAGCAAGGGAGAGCAGAATGCGAATCGTCGCTGGTTTAACCACCGGACTGAACGTATCCTCATAATCCAGACCATACCGTTGCTTAAACCCTTTGGCAACAAGACGCGCCTTGTATCGCTCAATAGTGCCATCAGCATGCTTCTTGACTTTAAACACCCAATTCGAGTCAATAACATTAACACCAGAACGAGACGGAACAAGCTGCCAAGTGTCATTTTTATGCAGTGCCTGTATCTCCAACTCCATAGCAGCACGCCAGTGAGGAATACCCAGAGCAGCTTGAAAATGACGAGGTTCAGCAGTAGGGTCGAGAGTAGACTGAGCCACACATGCAGCTATCCATGCCACGGTTCCATCAGTGCGCTGGCGCGGCCGAACAATGCCGCTTTTGCTTCGAGTGTGAGGACCCAGCAATGGCGGAGCAGCAGGTGGTGAGGTAGACACCACAGGGGCAGCTGACGTGATGGTGGATGCACCAAAACCGGCTGACCCAGATATAGCTGATGAAGAGGAGGCAGGGGACGCACAGGGCGTCATAGCAGACGCCGCCGGCCCAGACGACACCAACGCAGGCGAGGATGGGGATGGCGATGACGCCGACGTGTAGGGCGATGGCGAGGTAGGCTGAGGCGAGACGGGCGATGGCGAGGGCGTCGACGCGCGGGGCGGCGATGGAGGGTCGCCCAGTGGGCCGACCAACAGAGGCCATGGCGAAGACGGCGTGGCAGCCTCGGGAGAAGCAACCGGGGTTGCATGGCCCATGCAGGGGCCATGATCGACGTCCGGCGACAAGGAGTCAGCGGACGGAGGAGCAGGGACATCCAGCAGTTGCACACGGGCGCCTCGACCAGTACCTGCACCATGATCAGACAACAAGCTCGGAGCATATGCAATATCAACAAATTGGTCAGGTAAAGGCGGAGAGAGGCTCGGTGGTGGGGAGGAGGTATCGGTGGTGGGAAGTGCAGAAAACGGAAACACATTCTCATCGAACACGACATCCCTAGAGAAGTAGACACGGTTAGATGGGACATGAAGGCATTTGTACCTTTTATGAAGAGAACTATACCCAAGAAAGACGCACTTCTTAGACCGAAACTCCAACTTCCGACTATTATACGGACGCAGGTGAGGCCAACAGGCACAACCAAACACCTTGAAGAAGGTGTAGTTCGGGATCTCATTCAACAGGAGTTCAAGAGGAGATTTCATGTGGAGTAGACGTGTAGGGAGCCGGTTTATGAGAAAACAGGCTGTGGAAAAAGCATCACTTCAAAACCGAAACGGTAGAGATGCATGGGCTAAAAGTGTGAGGCCAGTCTCAACTAGATGGCGATGCTTACGTTCAGCGGTACCATTCTGCTGATGTGTATGAGGACATGAGACACGGTGAGTGATCCCAAGCTTCTGAAAGAACTCATTGAGGTGATGATACTCACCACCCCAGTCGGATTGGACATGAACAATTTTATGCTTGAGAAGACGTTCAACATGAGCTTGAAAACGAATAAACACATCAAACATATCAGACTTGCGTTTAATAAGATAAAGCCAGGTAAAGCGACTATAAGCATCAATAAAACTGGCATAGTATGAATGACCACTAACAGAGGTTTGGGCAGGGCCCCATACATCCGAAAAAATAAGCTCAAGTGGAGTTTTGACTACACGAGTGGACTCTGAAAAAGGAAGCTGATGACTCTTGCCCTGCTGACAGGCATCACACACTGTATCTACTTTATTACTAGACCCAACTGGAAGCTCATGGCGGTGGAGGACATGGCGAACAACAGGAGTGGCAGGATGACCCAGACGAGCGTGCCAATGTGATGGAGAAACACGAACACGTACCGCTGAACACCTGGGAGACTGGCGAAGCAAGCTCATAGAGACCATGGCGGCATCGACCTCTAAGAAGAACGTCCCTCGTGGCCCGGTCCTTAACAAAAAAATGAAACTGGTGAAACTCAACAAAAACATCATTATCACGAGTAAGTTGTGGAACAGACAGTAGACTACGAGTGACAGAAGGAACATGAAGGACGTTGAAAAGACGCAAGTGTTTGGAGTTGGAAGTAAGGAGAGAGGCCTGACCAACATGTGATATGTGCATACCTGCGCCGTTGGCGGTGCGAACGTGATCATGCCCCTGATAGGGCTCATGGGCATTGAGCTTCGCCATCTCGCTCGTCAGATGGTTGGTAGCCCCAGTATCCATGTACCATGGAGCATCAACCGAGTAGGACTGAGTATGTCCATGAGTAGCAAGAGCAGCCTGCTTATCATTCCCTTTGCCATTGTTGCCAAGACCAAGAAATTCCGCCTTGAATCGTCGATGACACTTGGAGGCGACGTGGCCATCAATACCACATAGCTGACAGGCGGCAAACGCACCACAGGTGGCGCAGCAAGCTCGGGGCCGGCCGTTCTGGCTGGTGATGACGGGGCGGGAGCCTGTTGTCGGCGCGGCAGTGTCCCCAGGCGGCGTCACCAACTTGGGAAGGTACTGCTGCTTGGGAGGCTTGCCCCCACGAGTCGCCGCGTTGGCAGCAGCATAGGAGGGGCTTGAGCGGCGACTCACAATGCGCTGCTCCGTGGCCAGCATGCGTGCATAGAGTTCCCGTGGCTGAATAGGGATGGTGCGACCTGTGATATTTTCAACAAGAGAGTCATAGTCATCATCAAGGCCATTAACCACATAGGATATGAATTCCTCGGGACGCAGAGGCTGGCCAATAGATGCCAAAGTATCAGCCAATGCGGAGATCTTGTTGAAGTAGAGGGTAACTGTAAGATCATTCTTCTTCAATTCACCAAGCTGAGTGCAGATGGCCATGGACCGAGCAATGGACTGCGTGGAGTAGCTAGTGTCAAGAGCAGCCCACGCCTCACGCGACATAGTGGCAAAGAGCACCAGTCCAGAGACACTATCAGTCAAGGAAGACTGAATCCCAGAAAGAATGGCTTGATCCTGCGCCACCCACTGATGATAGGCCGGATGATACGACGGAGGGCATGGTAGGGAGCCATCGATGAAGCCCTCGAGGTGACGGCTCCGAAGCAGAGGAAGCACCTGAGCACGCCATGCCAGTTAGTTATCCGGTGACAGCTTCACCGGGATAAGGTGGGCGATGTAGAAGGGCGCCACGCCGCCCGCAGGTGCGCCGGCCATGGCATAGGCAGCAGGCGAGGGCACGACAGGCGGCGGAGCCACACCATATAGCGGACCAGGAGGAGCAGCATCAGGCGTAGCAGCTGGAGCCGGGGCAAGCCCTAGATGGGACGTTCCACCATAGGCACCACCATACCCATGGGGATCAGGGACTAGCCTACCATGGGAGGCCGATGGCTCGAACGAGGACGACGGCATCGACGAGGAGCCGGCCTGCAGAAGTCCCTGGTAAAGCGCCAGGGCGTTGAAGTGCTCCGGGGTAGGGTTGAAGTAGAACCCGGGCGGAGCCGCAGCAGCGACCGTCGACGGAGGAGGCGCGGTCGGTGTAGGCAGTGGAGCCGGAGGCAGCGAGGGAACCACCGTGGTCGGAGGAGCTAGCGACGTAGGCGCCGGCACCGTGGACACGATCGGCGGCGAGACGAAGCCCGGCACAGGAGCGATCTGGCCCGAGAACATCGCACCCGCGGTTAGAGTGGAGAGCGGGGCGAACGGAGACATCGCGACACCGGGAGCAGTGCCGCCGTTCAAGAGGCGGGCGAGCACTGGCGGGAGAGCAGGGGCCTGCATGGGCGGCAGCACAGAGGCTGCGGCGTCAGGGAGAGCAGGCGCCGTCGGCGGCAGCATAGGAGCGGCGGCATGCGGGACAGGAGCCGGCGGCGGCTAGGGCAGCGGAAGACGACATCGTAACCTAGATTGATACCATGTAAAACGTAATTGAGGGGAACTGCTCAACACCCAATGGGGTGTGGCTATCTCATATATATATAGGGGTACACAAAGGTGTACAATACAATATACAGCATATACATAAGCTATGTATAATACAGTCTAACAGTTCATGTTATCATCACGGGTTCTCTGGTGTGTAAACTGCAATTCAAGGACATTTAGATATAGTCAGATGCACATTTGTCTTCATTATCACTAGAGGTCAATATGAAATGTTTCCACTATAGTTTTCGATGCATCAGCTTTTAGGAGCAAAGATAATAGTAGAGTCAATTGACAGCTACATTTGATTGCCTTGCCATCTCATCCAAAACCCATGGTCAGATTCTATTTCAGCTAGTTGGTGAGGTTCCGAGGTGGATTTAGACGAGTCTCGGCTTGGATTTATATGATCTAAAGCGTATGGCAAGAAGTCTAAATCTACTTCCGCAAAGAAAAGTAAAAATCCACGTTACCTCCGCAAAGATGTAAATGTCATAATCTCTTAATGATTTCCAATTTGTGACATATTTATTAGTTGCAGAGATTTCGATGACCTGGATAAAAATTTACATATTGCTGATTATGTTCGGGATCATAATTTTGATTTTGTTGCTATCACAGAGACATGTAGATGTTAATTCCCTTGCCGGTGAACGTTCTTAACCTTCCATATATCTTGGTACTAAGTCAATTCAATGAATGTGTTAGCCTTTTCAGATGAGGACTTTCGTATTGAATGCCATATATATGTAGTAAGGTTGACAACTTTACATGGAGTTATGTTGCCGTGTATGGTGTTGCCAATGATGAGCATAAAGCTGCTTTCGTACGGTGAACTAGTTCATCTTTCCAAGAGTAATTCATCATCTGTTCCAATAGGACTGATTTTAATATGCTAAGATCCCAACATGAAAAAAAGTAGAGGTAGGTTCGATAAGCACTAATTGATCTTAATTATTCAAAGTTGTAATAGACAGTTTAGATCTACTAGTACACTACCTCTGCGTTGCTACGTAAAATACATATATACCTTATATCCAATCTGGACGTCTCATCGCTGAGACTCAATATCTCTCTACATGTTTCTCTCTCGCCGCGAGCCTACGCCGACAAGATCTACTGACGTGGCCGATGCCAAGTCGGTGGCATCGCCACCCCTCTAAGGACAAGCCTTGTAGAATCGATCGACCCGTGTAACTATGCACATGATAATAATTCATTTTTTGGATTAAAAGTACACAAATAAATTTATAATATTTTATAATAAGTTCATTTTTTGTACAATTTTAATATTTTTTTAAATATTTTTAATTGATCTACTCTTTTATAATTTTGTAATTTTTTTCTATTTACTCTTTTGCTTATATTTATTGTTTAACACCTTCTTGTCTACTAAGCAAACGAGCTATATATTGCTCCCTACTAGTTTACACATATCATTTAAATATGTTATTAAAAAAATAACAATTTAGGGAGTATTATATATCACCGAATAAGCATGTCGATTACATGCATGGAATGTGATTTTTGAACCTGCTGGGAAGCCTGGAAAACAAGGTTGACGGAGGTTCGTCCCTGTCACCATCTTTTCAAGCGTCACCTGTACTATGCATTTGTTCCAAAAGTACGGACGGCCCTTTCAGCTTTCTGCCTGCGTCTATGTAACCACTGCAAAGTAAACAATATCGAAATGACATCGTATATTTTCTTCTGAAATATATGCATGTGGATGTTTGTGAATGAGTTAGGCGATGATAATTTGATTCTAAAATGGTTTTATATGGCCTTTAGTAAAAAACAATTATGAGCACCTCTAAATTTGACCTTTTTCATCATATATTCCGTAGCAACGCGCAAGAAATTATCTAGTAGTAATTAATCCAGTTGTACTGAAGATTATCTGCATTTAGAAGTAATAAATGACTGAACATCTATTTGAGCTTTCTTCATCCCATCTACTAATCATGGTTATACTAGTGATATCTCACTTAGTATACACTACTGGTTGGGGCGCCCCATGGGGCGCCTCCTCGCCGTACAGTGGCTCTCAAATTTCGTCCCAATAGCAGCCATATTTTATTTTGTGTGTTCGTCTTTTTTTTTGCCACTCCTTCGACTCCAACTGCGTCCCAAATGCCTCATCAAAACGAGAAAACCACAGGTTGATAGAATGGTATAGTAGGTTTATTCCTATTAGGTATCCATAGTCTATCAGGCTGTAGAAAAAGCAAAAGTTACATGTTACATCCACGGTCCATGATTCTTCTGCTAGTGGCCAGGTTACAACATACATGCCTACACGGCTACACACAGCTTAGCTTGCGTTTTTTTAATGGATGTGGATTAATCTGAATCTGCCTTAGTACTACCTCTTACAAGAAAACCCATCGTCCTAGCCATACAGTGGCAAGCCCAATCTCATCATCCCAATCACTGCCCAATTTTGTTCTCTGTCAATTCCTTTTTGCCGTACACTTCGGTCGATTCTTCAAAGCATCCGTCGCAGCTCTCTTTGTTCACCCTTCTCCCGTTGGCATGCCGCTGCCGCCCCTGTTCGGTCTTCAATGTGGATGCTCTGATTCATCAAGTCACGGGAGGTACCTGTCTTGGACCTTGGCATGCCAATCTGCATGGCCATCTTTTCCAGGAAACTGTCATGTCCTCCCGTCATCATTGATTAGTTCTGACAAAAGAGGAGAAACAGAAAGACCTCGGTATATGGTGTGATTTCTAATTACGACCCAAATAGGAAAAACTGAGTAGGCAAGAAGCATGATATCATAGTTTCATCAATCAAAGAATTTATCCTAGATGAACTACATAAGTAATTAACAGGACGATAAGTATGTGCGAAACCTTTGTTTAATAAAAAATAGGTGTAACCCTTGCTAGCAAAAATTAGAATGCAAAAGAGAGCTGAATTCAACTCAATGCAAATATTACAACATAATGAGCAATAGAGGAAAGCAAGTTTATACAGTTCACATAACATTCTTCAATAATAGAACAATGTTTGTTTTTTCGGCCCAATAAGGTAAATCAACCCAAGTATGTGCATCACGAAATATGAAGTAGCTTACATAAAAAATAAGGATAATGCAGTGCTAAATTATGTATGGCACCATAGCCAACATAGATCCTTATTTCATCCTATTTACCTAGAATAATTAGATTTATAAAAGACCAATCATCGCCCTAATTGTGACACTCGTTGGCAGACTAAGGGGAGATCGCAGATACATCAAATCTATCTCGAACCTAAAAAGAGAAGGCCGAAAGGCATTGAAGAAAATGAATATGGTGCAAGACCAACTTAAGACAGTTAGTACAAGGAAATTTTATGATGAAACAGGTAGGAGCTCACATTCCTCCTTTTTTTAGAAACTTCATTATACTCCGATCTGACCTCCATCCAACTGTCTTGGTGTTCATAAGCTATATTGGTAGAGGCAACGATCTTGCACTGTCTTATTGATCTCTGAATACTCAGGAGTGTAACTATCCTAAACATTGTACACAATGGAGACAAATGCTATGGATATAGCCTAAGATGATAAATGTACAGTATGTAGTAGATTTTCTCAAATAGATTCTTATCATGTAATCGTTTAACAATACTGCTATTACATCTCCACTACAGGAATTGCACGAGGTGCCGACGGCCGGCGGCCCTCGGCGTACCACCGCCTCGCCCTCGGCGTACGGTACGCCGACGGGGACCCTCGGCATAGCTCCTCGGGGAAGGTCCGCCTCGGCAGATGCCAGGTGGCCCTCGGCGTAGACGGCGAGGGCCGAGGGCGAGGCCCACCCGTCGGCGTACTAGCCCTCGGTGTAGCTCGCTAACGGGCGACGTCGATCTGACGGCCGTTACCGCTACGCCGAGGGTGCGGCCGTCGGCGTACACCGCCACGCGGCGGGCCCTGGCGAGCCGTGGCGCACGCTACGCCGAGCGCCTGGCCGTCGGCGTAGGAGGCCACGTGGCACATCCTGGACGCTCCCCTGGCACACGCTACGCCGAGCGCCTGGCCGTCGGCGTAGGAGGCCACATGGCGCATCCTGGACGCTCCCTGGCACACGCTACGCCGAGCGCCTGGCCGTCGGCGTAGGAGGCCACGTGGCGCATCCTGGGCGACCTGTTGCACTCTACGCCGAGCGTCTGGCCGTCGGCGTACCACTGACCATATGGTCCAGGTCGACGCTATGCCGAGGGTTAACCCGTCGGCGTAGCACTGACCATTTTTTTTCTTTTTTTTGCTGGTTTGGTTGTTTCCCAGGATTAGCAGCACATTTATCACAAATAATTCACACGAACTAGAGTAAGTGCAAATAGACATAACACGAAGTTCAAGTCTCATAACATAGTTGCGGATGCATAGTCGTAGTCTCATAACATAGCTACAAGTGTAATAGTGTCATAGTGCGGATACATAATAGTGCGGATACATAAGTAGCTACTATGGGACAACTAGAGGAGCTCGTCGCCGCTAGACACCGGCCCGGGCCGATGCCTTGCAGTAGAAGCTGCGGAAGAACCACCGGGAAAAGTACCGGAAGAAGTACCGGGAGAAGTACCGGGAGTAGCACCGGGAGAAGGACCACCATGATGAACCGGTGTCATCTCCCTCCCACCACCCTGGTTTCCGGAACATCCCGTTCCCTACACACATGTTCCCGAGATGTTAGCAATTTGCGAGGCAAAGGAAAGCCGTAGTATTCGGTTTGGCGAAGAACTTACCGCTGTTCTCCCATAGTACTCCGCAGCGAAATTTTCCTTCGATGGATAGTTTGGCACCGCCCCGGAAAGGGAGGCATCGGCCCTGAATCCACTGTCTGTCCAGTTTGATTGGCCAGCATCGACGCCTGCAAGATAGTTTACATGTCAGTCTTTGCAGAAATGTAGCATCAAACTAGGGGAAAGTGGGAGTTGTCATCATTTGCGAAAACAAAGGTTGAAACTTACATGTATATATGCCATGTACTCCGTGAACTGCTGCTGCTGCCGGTTGAAGGCCACCTGATATTCTTGATGAGCGGCCACGTAGGCCGCCTCGAAGTCAGGCTACAATTTCACAAATTCATGTCTCGTTAGCACTTAGCAATGTATGAACGAAAGTCGGAAAGAGGATGGAAATGAGGGAAACTTACGTCGTATGCGGGTTGTTGCCGAGCCCGGCGACGAGGCAGGAGAGGGGGGCTGTCCTTGGTGAGGCCCGCCTTGAGACGCGTGAAGGTCGTGGTGAGCTTATGCTTGACGGCCTTGTTAAGCATCTTGAGACGGCCATGCGGCAACCCTCCGGACGAAAGGACCAACGACTCCTCGTCGAGCTCCGCGGTCATGGGGTCATCCACCTTCGGGTGACGATGCCTCACCATCGCGCAGTAGTTCTCGGCGTCCTCGGCGTAGCTGCCGAAGTACTCAGGGAGCGAGGGCTGAGGCTGCGAGAGATCGGGCCTCTTAAGCCGCATCCTGTTGTATACCTCGACGTCAGAAATCTCCTCGTCGGGTCCTAACTCGGCCCTCTGCATCGCGAAAGGAAATGTTGTGAGTATCAACTTTGAACCTGACAGAAAATAAAATGTATACATACCATCTTCCCCTTGTAGCGCTCGTAGCTGAGGTTTCCCCCGCAGTGTGTGCCACCGTCGCCTCGGTTCTCCGCGTTCCGCCTCGCCACGGCTGCAAAGTCCTCGTCCATCCTGAGCCACCTCGTCCTAACCAACTCCTCCCATGCATCGGGATGCGGCTCGGCCCACTCGGGGATAACCTGAAAATGCAATACTCAACTCAATATAATGCAATTGCAACTTAGTAGCAATGTAGAATCTCATTGACATTTTACTCACCGACATGTAGTCCTCCACCGTCATCACGTACTCGGCCTTAGCACGGTGACCGACAATGTCCGGCTTGTGGACCCTCTCGCCTCTCGACGCCCAGAAGTGACTAGTTGACATGATCCTTTGGTTGTACCACACCTGCGGTGTCAACCTCTCACAAGTCGCCCGCAAAGTCATCTCCGCCGTCTCCTCAAACTTGGTCGCCACACGATAAAAACACTTCAATCATGCAAAAAAATAATTGTGAGAGTCATGAGTTAGCACATTGGGGTCATCAAATATGAACGAAGCTCGAGAAAATATGTGTTACCCAAAACTTTCTCATCACAGCCTCAGCACCCATCGGGAAGCCTATGCTAGGGGCACTCTCATAGTCCGCCCAAGTAATGGCTAGCTTCTTCTCGCTAGCGGGGACCGTGCCGAGGGGATAGTACTTGCCCGGCCAGAACTTCCTAAGCAAAGCTCCAATCATACTGTTAGGCAGGCGCCCCTTAGCCCCCGGAGGAAATGTCCAATTGCTGCACATGAAAATCAAACATTAGTACATGGTGTGTCTCTATATGACCAAAATGAAAGTACATGTTTGAAATTGACAAATTAGTACACTTACTCAGGGCCAGAAGGAATAATAAGGAGCTTCGCCTCATGGGTCTTAGGCTTCTTCCTCTCGTCGGGGACTCTCGCTTCCCCACGAAGCTTCAGTTGCTTCGGCCGCCCCTCCTCCTCCGGAGTCTCGAACCCGCGGCTAGAGTCCTCCTCGGCTCTAGACTCCGTCTCCGCCTCCTCTCTAGACGACGGCCCCTCCAAAAAGAACCCGGAAGCGACGTCGCCTGAGGCCGATGGTGGTGGCTCAAAGTCCGCTCCTCCCTAGCCACCTCCACCTCCACCTCCACCTCCTCGTCCCCGTCCTCGTCCTCCTCCTCGTCCCGCGCCGTCCTCGTAACGCGGATTGGGACGCTGTGGCCTGTCACTCCTTCTAACATTGTTCTTGCGCTGTTGCATCTTCTTAAGCAAGCTCGACGAGTCCTCCTTGCCGCCGCTCATACTGTTCAATCACCTGCATTGATAAAGAGGAAACAATTAAGCATGTTGAAAAATATATAAATACTAAGCATAAAGACACTAAACAATTAAGAAGCATGTTGAAAAATATATAAATACTAAGCATAAAGACACTATGCAATTAAGAAGCATGTTGAAAAATATATAAATACTAAGCATAAAGACACTAAACAATTAAGAAGCATGTTGAAAAATATATAAGAAGCATAAACACATAAAAGACCCTCACTAGCCGTCATCAATCTCATTGTCAATCTCATTTTCTTTCTCCTTGTCGCTATCACTATCACTATCTTTTGAGTAGTAAGTTGGAGCCTGATAGATGGGTGGAGGCTCATCATCGCTATCATCTTCCACTTGTAACTTCTCGAGCATATCTATGTCCTTTAGATCCACCACTGACTCACCACGAGGTTCTGCATCGTTCTCGTTCCTGAGGTCCTCTTCAAGAACACATTCTAACTCAAAGTGCCCGAACTCCTCTTCCTCTTGATAGAAAATCCCCTCGTATGTTACAGGGTCAATGTTGTTGTAATCGTCCTCGGAGGGAATCGGTAGGTTACCATGTGGCGATAACTGGAACACGACTTCCCAGCCGTTGAGTGTCGCTTTCTGGCATGGGTACGGCAAATAATAAACTTGCTTGGCTTGGTGAGCATAAATATAGACATCGGCTCCGGTATAGGTGGTGGAAGGCTTAACTTCTACTAACCCAATGGACTTGGTAACTCTCTGTCCACCTCTTGGGTCGAACCAATGACACTTGAACACAACGAGATTGAGTTGTTTGTTTGTACGATTGAAGGTCAGCTCGTATACATTCTCTAACCTCCCGTAGTAATCAAAGGTATCGGATCCTCTAGTGAAGACACCAGTATTTATCGTTTTTGGATTCGCCCGGCCCTTCTGGTGTGTCTCTGTATGGAAGCGAAACCCATTCACGTCATACTTTTCATACTTCATGACGTCACGGTTACAACCTTGGGATACACATCTCAACTCATCTGTCATCTCAACGTTTCCATCTTTTGCAGTGGTTACTAGGACACATCTAGTCAGTTTCCAGCGGATTCGGCGGGACACCGCAGGAAGTGGGAGGGATTCCCAGATGGCTACCGCGCGCATATGACATGTGATAGGTGGTGCGTAGGAGGTATCCTACCGCCGCGCGGAGGTCCCGCGCAATACTAAAATACGCACCATGTAGCTCCTTCACAAAAAAAAGCCCTTCCGGCACCCCGAAAATGGAAACCCCGTCGCCCGTGGTTCGGATTGGAAATCCGCGACCGGGGCCTTGCTTCCCATCCTAAGGCCCACGCGCGTGCCAAATATGGCCTCGTTCCCACAAACTATGTGGTGAAACGGGCCGTTTCCTACTCATTTCCCCTAAAAGTCATAGAACTCCGGACGTGATAGCCCTATTCGTGAAGGGTTTTTCAAGATAATTGCCGTATCCCAGTTCCGTCTTTTGCAGTGGTTACTAGGACACATAAAATGACGCCACGCGGCTCCGCTCGAATTTTTGGCTCCGTTTACTTTGCCAACTGTGCAAAACGGGGCCGCCGGGACATGCGGTATGGCCGTATCGGGCGCGCGCGTGCACCCGTACGCCAACGCGCGAAACGGAAAACATTTAGCACATAAAATGACGCGTCCTAGACCTAAAAACATTTTTCCGTCCATTTATTGAGCGAAGGAAAGTGTCGCCCCAGTTCAAATCCGGTCAGTTTCCAGCGGATTCGGCGGGACACCGCAGGAAGCGGGAGGGATTCCCAGATGGCTGCCGCGCGCATATGGCATGTGATAGGTGGTGCGTAGGAGGTATCCTACCGCCACGCGGAGGTCCCGCGCAATACTAAAATGCGCACCATGTAGCTCCTTCACAAAAAAAGCCCTTTCGGTACCCCGAAAATGGAAAACCCTTCGCCCGTGGTTCGGATTGGAAATCCGCGACCGGGGCCTTGCTTCCCATCCTAAGGCCCACGCACGAGCCAAATATGGCCTCGTTCCGACAAACTATGTGGTGAAACGGGCCGTTTCCTACTCATTTCCCCTAAAAGCCATAGAACTCCGGACGAGATAGCCCTGTTCGTGAAGGGTTTTTCAAGATAATTGCCGTATCCCAGTTCCGTCTCTTGCAGTGGTTACTAGGACACATAAAATGACGCCACGCGGCTCCACTCGAATTTTTGGCTCCGTTTACTTTGCCAACTGTGCAAAACGGGGCCGCCGGGACATGCGGTATGGCCCTACCGGGCGCGCGCGTGCACCCGTCCGCCAACGCGCGAAACGGAAAACATTTAGCACATAAAATGACGCGTCCTCGACCTAAAAACATTTTTCCCTCCTTTTATTGAGCGAAGGAAAGTGTCGTCCCAGTTCAAATCCGGTCAGTTTCCAGCGGATTCGGCGGGAGTTTCGACATACAGAACCTGGATTTTACCAAGTGCGGGCCCATGTATGCGGAAATCATCAACGCCGGGTACATGCAAGGTTAGACAAACCTTACATCACACTTGTACACATATGTTAGGGACAAATGCAAGTTTTCCAGCGATTCCGACGCTCCGGTGATCTGTATCTTAGGAAACCCTAGGGCGGGGACCCTGCAGATCTACCCCTATAGCTTTTTCCGTGCGAGGGTTTACCAATGGATTTTTTTATTTGCTTTGCTTTGTTTAGGACATATGCACATGGAAACCATAGGTTTGGAATGAAATAGGCCCCGGATGAGCCGTAGCAGGAGTTTCCACATACATATCCTGGATTTTACCAAGTGCTAGCCCATGTATGCGGAAATCGTCAACGCCGGGTACATGCAAGGTTAGACAAACCTTACATCACACTTATACACATATGTTAGGGACAAATGCAAGTTTTCCAGCGATTCCGACGCTCCGGTGATTTGTATCTTAGGCAACCCTAGGGCGGGGACCCTGCAGATCTACCCCTATAGCTTTCTCCGTGCGAGGGTTTACCAATGGATTTTTTATTTGCTTTTCTTTGTTTAGGACATATGCACATGGAAACCATAGGTTTGGAATGAAATAGACCCCGGATGAGCCGTAGCAGGAGTTTCCACATACAGATCCTGGATATTACCAAGTGCTAGCCCATGTATGCGGAAATCATCAACGCGGGTACATGCAAGGTTAGACAAACCTTACATCACAGTTTTATACATATGTTAGGGACAAATGCAAGTTTTCCAGCGATTCCAACGCTCCGGTGATCTGTATCTTGGGAAACCCTAGGGCGGGGACCCTGCAGATCTACCCCTATAGTTTTTTCCGTGCGAGGTTTTACCAATAGACTTTTTTATTTGCTTTGCTTTGTTTAGGACATATGCACATGGAAACCATAGGTTTGGAATGAAATAGGCCCCGGATGAGCCGTAGCAGGAGTTTCCACCGATTCGGACGCTCCGGTGGTTTGTATCTAGGGAAACCCTAGGGCGGGGACCCCGCAAATCTACCCCTAGGGTTAGGGTTAGGGTTTGAGTTAGGGTTAGCAATGGACTTTTTTCCTTTGTTTTAGGACATATGTACATCGATAGCAGATGTTGGGCCTACTGGCTCCCGTCGACCCGTCTACGAAGAGCGTCACTCGTGGGATCTACATAAGCCATCTACCATTTTTTCTTTTAAAAAAGTAACTATTTTTACATAATTCATACTAGTACATAAATAAAACAAACATAATATAAAGTAAATGAGAGAGAAGAAAAAAAGAAAAAATATATGTATGCCGAGGGTGGCCGTCGGCATAGGTGGGTGATGCCCTATGCCGAGGGTGGCCCTCGGCGCCTCGCTGACGCCGTGACCGAGCCGTCCCGGCCGGAGCGGGACCGGAGCACATGCCTGTGCTACGCCGACGGCCTTGCGTATGCTGAGGGTGGCCGTCGGCGTAGCTCTCTCTACGCCGAGGGTATTCATACGCCGAGGGGCTCGGTGGGCTGCTGCCATGGACCGGACGTATGCCGACGGCCCCGACATTTGGCCGTCGGCGTACGCCACGGCCGTCGGCGCAGCGGGCCGTTCATGTAGTGCTCCTAGCAAGAATTATAGATAAATTGGAAGGAATGTCAATGTATCAATGTACCTATACTATGTATGTCATTCTTTTAATGGACGAATGAAAATGGTTAGAGCAGCAAAGCATACACGGTTCTCACATGAACAATAGTTACCTGAGTTTCTTTGAAAAAAACCATTTAAGGAAGACGTACACATGTGATTGGAACTATCTCAAGTATCTGATGGACATGGCAAGACAATTTGGGCATTGTTAGAGATATAGGAGCAGAAGCACAAAATTTAACAGAGTTAATAGTAGTGGAGTTAGAGTTTGTCCAGACCTGATTGCCCCAGAATCGATTAATCAAATAGAAAAGTGTCATATATGAACAGAAGCAAAATGTTTTAAGAAAACCTGGTCAATAAGCAATTAGATGAACTCAAATAATTTGGAGTGTTGCGCGCCTCCCTGGACGGTTTTTTTACCACATCTAAATTTGGTTCTTTGTGTCCTATGAATCAAGCACTGATGCAATAACAACATTGTATACATTCCTTCAAATGCAGAAAAAGGAAAACACTACCGCTATAAAGTCATAGTACCCTGACCTATTATTTTTACCCCTAATTATGAGCTATAATAGAGAACAAGAATCATGATCAACATGATTGTTCAAGAAGAACCAAAGAAGCAAAATAAGACAAATAGGTTGTACGCTGCAAGGAAATAGTATGTAAGAAGACCTTGTCTGGTCTGTAATAATTTCTAGAGGATCGGGCGGGTTGGCAATGAAATGGAAGCTTAAATCATCGGAAGCCATTTCTTAAAACTTTCTTGAACTTCAGATCAGCTGCAAACGAAAAGAAAAAAGTTAGATTCTTACCAGAACAAAATTTTCTTGGTGGCAGGTTAACAAATTTATTTATTATAGGAAGAAAATAAAGCAGATAGTCCTAGAATAGTATGCAAATAGAGCAAATATTTGACCAAATTTTCATGAAAATAACATGTAATATTTTAGCTTAATTACCTCAATAGGAAGCCACCTGAATTCCAACGAATTGAACATGCTCATGCAAACTTTGCTACACACAGTTTCTGTCATGCGGATCTCATCAAGTTTACAGAGATATCATGAGGTTGAGTTTGTGAACATCGTCAGTGTAGATAGATGTTATCTTTAACGATGTTATCTTTAACAAATTCAGAAAATGTATGAGGCGTATGATACTCCTTACAAGGATGCTATCAAGTGATAAGTTCTCTAGCTTCTCAACTGATGCTGCTTCCATCGGCCAGTGCATGAATACCTATGGCAACACGTGGAATATGATACATTGAATGAGACATGAAATCCAAGGTCTATCCTGATTGGTTCATTTTTTTGCATCAGACATAAAAACAAACGGACCCATCAGCTTACCTAGTCTGAAGTTCTATCTGGTCATGCCAATTGGTTTCTTCCAGCTCGGATATTGCTTTTCTACAGATTTCTGCATTCAAAGATACCTCATTATCTGTTGTGTTTTCTAGAAATTTTACACTTCACCGATGCTACGCAGCCAACCTACAAAGTGACGATGCCACACATTTCAGTATTTTAAAGCTGCTGGAAAATTATTTCCTTATACAGTTAACCAAGCCCAAAGATTCACCGCCATAATAAGTGACAAACTAATTGGCGTGATTGCTCAGTTTGTCTAATTATACCGCTAGGAGTGAAAAACCTGTGACAAACTCACAAATCCATCACTAATTCTAATTAACAACAACTAAATGTCACTTGAGCCATGGCAGAAAAGAAAACTGAAGAAGAGAGAGACAGAGAACTCACCACAATGACCACCCAACTGCACCCATAGGCGTGGCGGCCATGGGTTGCATTTGCTCGCCAGGGACGTGTGCTCGTCTATGAGCATGTGTATGCAGTAAAAAAACCTGAAAAAAAATAGATTCAGCTGTATGAAGCATAACAACAAACATGTAGAGGGCACTAACACAAAAAATTATATGCCCAAGATTTTTTGCATCAATTATTTGTGTGACATCAGTCAGCCTAAAGATTAATTTCTTGTACACATTGTACCCAGTACGTAGCAGTTAAAACACAATGTATCATGCTCACTGGAGCACCCACATGGAAAAATAAAATTGTAGTTCATTACTTGTCTTGCCTGCATACTCTGAACGGTGTGCTACTCCCAGCTCTAGAGGTTCTTTTGTATGATCTCTTCCTTGTGTTTCAAGGGTTCCTGATTAGTCCCCTACAGAACTGAATTTCTGTTCTGACCCCAACACCGCGAGGTACTTGTCTGCTCCTAAAAAGTTGCTACTGATCGATGACGAGTGAGTATTCTTGGTTGAGCAAGAACCAATTACTAGCATCAACCATATCTGTATCAATCCATATGAAACACGCGCGCATGGCGGTTATGAATAATTCATGTCCACTTGACATACCTAGCCATACACCGGACTGGCATTTGCGTTTTTTTGGTAATTGGCAAGCTGGAGAAGGCCAGTACGCGCGCCACACCCGGAAGTAGCTAATGTAACCTCCAGGATGAAGTACTAACTAAAATGCATCTGCGCTCCACAAGGCCGCGCCGCCATCTCCAGAATACAATCCGTCACTTGCTCTCTCGCGCGCGCGCCACTCACACATGAGCCCATCAGCACCCACATGGCACAGCGCCTCCGCCACGGCCGCCGCCGCCGCTCCTCAGTGGCGGAACGAGGAGCTCGGCGAGCTGGCCGTGGCTCTACACATATCTCCGAGAGCGGCATTCGCCATCACCGTCGGTATCGTCGTCGCCTGCGTTGTCTGCGTGCTGCTGTTCTTCTGCGCCGTCATCCGCGCCGTCGGCCGCAGGTGCGCGGGTGTGCGCGCACGGCGGCGCGTCCACCCGGCGGACGACGGCGACCTCTGAATATTGCTCTCATCACGATGCGCCCCGTCCAGCTCGTGCCGAGGATCTGCAGCGGCGGCAGGGCGTCGACGTCCGTCACCGTCGGGCCGAGGATATGTAGCGGCGGAGGCGACAATGTTGTCGTCCGCGCCGGTGCCTTACTCCAGCGGAGGAGGGGCGTCAAGAAGATGGTGCTCATGATCACCGACAGCGGCGTTGCGACGGGGGTCGGCGGCGGTTCCACGACTGCGCCTACGAGGAAGACGACGAGGCCGGCGTCGACAGCGAGGAGGAGCTGCTGTCCGACGGCGCCGCCACCGTCGGAGAAGGCGAGATCTAGTGGGACGTACTCCATGTTCCAGGACCTCAAGCCGACGTGAGAATTGCGTGATGATCGACACCTAGCTCGTCAGTTTCAGCAGTGGGTAGATCCATCATTCTGTTCTGACCCATCTCGTGTTCCTCGTTAATCTTCTCTTCCTGCGAGCATTATACCTACCGCGCACTAGTAAAATCGTTTGATATTTCTGCATGAACGGGTTCATGAGTTCGAGTGAATATGTCTATCTACATGTTATGTCAGAATCTGAACAAATCTGTTTCATCCTAGTCAAATGAGTCAACCTCAAAAAAAAATGAGTCAACCTCACATGTGTTACTCCAGCTTTAATCTTGATTGTATCCAGGGGCGGAGCTACGTTGTAAGTCTGGGGTCAATTGACCCCGATGACTTCAGCCCAATGCCTTCGATCTGTAGGCTAATAGGAAGATATTACCTCTGTGAAAAACGAATTGACCCCATCAACCCAGCACATGAATCCTTCCAAAGCGCGAGTGCAATATGCTCCAGTACTATTTCCAGGTAGATGCAGTTACTCGTGGGCTCGTGGCCCCCTGCTCCTCCAGATGGATCTGGATGACCGCTCCCTTGTTTTGGTGACGAGACGGCTTCAAGCCCTGTACCTCCGTTTGAATTTGAAAAGAATGAGCATTTCTATTTCGTTTGCATCTAGTTCAGGTCATAGAAATTGTAGGTCGGTGAAGCCTTCGTCCAGATCGTAGAAAGCGAGATGCCTGCTAGTCGTGCGATGCCGTGTGTGAGGTGAGATGCAGCGATGTCGTGTGAAACAACATGTGCGCGCGTGGAGGGAGGAGAAGGCCTGCATGTCAAGTGCCATCCGAGTGAATCAGTGTTGTTCAGTTTGCTTGTTAGGGTATCTCTAACCGAACCCGTAAAAGACCGAACCGAATATTTATAGTTCAGTCTACCAAAATATTGTTTTCGGTTCGGAAAAAGGCTTGCGCAAACCAAAACTATAAAACAAAATATTATGCTTTATATGTTCGGTTTGCGGGCTTTGTTCCGCGACAACACCTTCCGAACCTGTCAAATCATGGTTTTTCACACACGTAAACCACCACATTCAACAATCGATCATAAATAATCAAATAAATAGTCTTGAGCACACAATAGTCAGCTAAATTATTACAGCAAATGAAAAAATGTTTCAACCAAATTAAAACAATAGTTTCCAAAAAATAAAACAAATAAACAAATGTTTCAACAATGGTTCATCTCACATATATATGACTGAAATGGTAGGATCATGTTTGCCGACGGCCATGGAGTTTCCAGCGGTGCATTTTGAGATCATAAACGAGTTGGGAATGAGTATTGACATTCTCAATCTGCCAATCCGTTCCAAGTAAAGCTTCAATGCGACCGGGATTCCTTTGGGCTTGCAATACTTCACGGACTTCACAAAATTTGCCCAGTCCGAATAAATGCCATCGGCTAGATAGTATCTTGTTGTATATTCATTATTCATAACTTTGTAATTGCATGTGGGCGCATCTCCGGTTGTTAGTTTTGCAAACAAATGAGACCTATATAAAACGTTGATGTCAGCGAGTGTCCCCAGCAAACCAGAAAAAAAAACAATGTCAAATTCACAAATCCTGTGATGCCACGGCCTCAAGTACAATGGGAGGATCTTTGTTTTTCCCACAGTATATTTCATGCCATGCCTTGGGACAATTTTTCCAAGTCCAATGCATAAAATCAATACTACCAAGCATACCAGGCCAACCTCTTTTCTCATTTGCATCCATCAATCTTTTTGTGTCATCGTCAGTGGGGGCTCGAAGATGCTTTGGACCAAACAACTTGATTATCATCCAAGCGAACCTACACACGGACTCGGTGGTTTTATCTTCACCAATTTGAAGATACTCATCGGTGTAATCCACAGAGACGCCATACGCAATCACCCTTATGAAAGCCGATATTTTTTGATAGGCACTAAAACCCATCTCGTTGGCATTACTGTTACGTTGCTTCAAGTAATTTGAGTTTGCTTCGCAGGCCTTGAAGATTGTGATGAACAAACTACGATGCATGTGATACCTCCTACAGAATAGATGCGGCGGATAAATAGGTACCTCGGTGAAGTAGTCATCCCATAGTTGCGCATGGTCGAGGAGGCGATTCCTTTGGATGGAGTTGCGGCCAATCACCAAGCTGTGTCTCCGATTAGCTTCGCGCATTCGAGGATGGCGGTCTCGGTGCTGTCGTCCTGGAGAAGATCGTCGAGGTCCAAATCGTCAGAGGAGGATGAATCAGACATATCAACGTCGGGGAACTAAACGGTGGAGATCATCCTCGATTTGGCCAGCGCGGCGGCGGAGATGAAGGAGGAGACGTGGGCTAGATGCGCGGCAGCCAACCGGAGCTCCGTGTCGGCGGATTCACTCGAATCGGGAGGCGCGGCGGCGGAATCTAGTGGCAGCGCGGAGAAGTGGGAAGAGAGCGAGCGGTTGGGTGGGCTGAACCTTCCACTCTTCCTAGATATAGATTCACATTCAGTTCGGCCTTTCGACCCCTACAAGTAGGGGTCGGGTCGAGTTGCGTTTTTGGGCTGGGCCTGTAAATTTTTTTCGAGCTAACCTCGTTTATTGTTACTTATCTGCACCCTTTCGCGAACTGAATCCGTAAACTTGCGGTTATTTTATAATTTTCTGTCTTTTTAGGGGGGGTCTGTTAGAGATGCTCTTAGCTAGGTGTATGCAAGTCCCTTAGCCGGTCATGTGTTACTGTGTTAGTGGCCAGTGTATTGTTAGTGCGTGAATGCATACAATTAGTGGTGAGTGGATGAGTGGCCCGAGTGTTAAACTATATATAATTCATTCAGTTAATGAGAAAGGTACGCCGTGAGGGCACCAGCCAAAACGTAACGTTTATGTGCACCAGGGAGAAGTGTGTCTATCGGCAAAGGAAATTCTTGGAGTGTATATGTGTGTTCTCGTGTTTTTTTATCGGAAGTAAACGAATTACCTCATCTCATTAAATAAGAAGAGAGTCTAACAATAAGGTAAAGGACCAATTAATGGTAAAGGGGACTACTCACCCATTATTACAGTGCTCAAATGCTTGCCTAAGAAGCACCGTGGTAGGGACGAATTTGTTACGGAACACCCGTGCATTCCTCTCATTTCAAATTGTCCAACTAGTGAGCATGGTGAGGGATGCCATCGTCTTGTGGTTCGGGACATCATTACTTGACAATCTACCCACAAAGTAAGAATGGATAGGTCGGTGGCCCAATTGGCGGTGTTGATGGAGCCAAGGCCGAGCCACTCCTTTATCATCCCCCAAAGCCTTTTGGAGAAGTGGCAATGGAAAAAGAGGTGCACCGCTGTTTCTGGAGTTTGCTTGCAAAGGGGTATAGGCCACAATTGTTCCAACCTCGCTTTTCAAGATGGTTCGCCGTCCATAGCCTATTTTAAATGGTCCACCAAGCAAAGAATTTAAACTTTGGAGTCCCCCAAGGCTTCCACACGACCTTGTTGAAGATGGCAGACGTGGCCACAAAGAATTGTGGCTTGTAAGCCGAAGAAGATGTGTACTCCCCATTAGTTGTTAGGTTCCAGACAATGGAATCCTCAATATCTTCATCTAGATGCACATTTCTAAGCTCAACCCAAAGACATGAATTCATGAAGGTGGTTCAAAGAGAAGTTTGCGTCCTTCCTGATCTTTGCAATCCATGCCCCCCTTGCAAATCTTGCTTGACCTTCCATTTTTTCCTAGTGGGGGCCCCAAAAATTAGGGGAGTGATATCTTTGGGATTCCGACCATTGAGCCAAGGGGAGTCCCAAAAAGATGCAATACTACCATTGCCAATGGTGATTGTGGTCGAAGCATAGAAAAGGTCTATATCCACGGAGTCACAAGGGTTGTCAAGGCCTAACCAAAGCTTATTGGGGTCTCTCCATTCGAACCATGGCCACCGCAACCGGAGAGCCCGAGCAAACTTCTCGAGGTTAAGGAACCCAAGAACGCCAAGAAGAGTAGGTCTACACATCGCCTCCCAATTTATCTTGAACTAGCCTCCGGTGATTTCTTTGGTGTCGGGCCAAAGGAATGCACACTTAATCTTATTCATGCTTGTGCGGCAACTCGGCGAGACATGTAGAGGCGTGAGGTGGATAGTATCTTGCAAGGTGAGGATGGATTTCATAAGAGGCCCAAGGCCCGCCCCATTGATGTTTTTTTCCATTCCAAGTCACCAATTTCCCTCCGATCTTATCTTCGAGTGGTTGGAAATCCACTCTTTTTAGTTGCCAAATCGAAAGTGGTAGCCCGAGATATATCAATGGAAATGAGGTTTTTTATCACCAGCAAGCCCATGAGCACATCATGAAGGTTGATGTCGTGGCACCGAATGCGGACGACCAAGATTTTTTGGAAATTTATTGCAAGCCCAGTGACTTCTCCAAACCTAGGAGAATTGTTGAAAAGTTTCGGGCATCCTCCTCATGTGGGGAAATAAACACCTGTTATCACCAGAATTTGACCAAGTTGGAGGTGGGCCACGATCAAGATAAGCCTGAAGGTTATTTTTGGAGAGAACACGAAGATCGGCCTTTTATACCAAGTTGGGCTTAATTGCCCGTGTATCTGTAAAATATTAGATCGCATCTTAGTTTAGAAGTTAGAATCTTACTCGTGCACGGTTTGGTGCACGCCCACATTAGAAAGTCCGCTGGACTATAAATATGTATCTAGGGTTATGGAAAAAACAACAACACAACGTTCACCCCAAAACAAACCAATCTCGGCGCATCGCCAACTCCTTCGTCTCGAGGGTTTCAATCAGGTAAGCGACATGCTGCCTAGATCGCATCTTGCGATCTAGGCAGCACAAGCTCCACGTTGTTCATGCGTTGCCCGTACTGAAGCGTCTTTGATGGCGGGCAACGTAGTTATCATAGATGTGTTAGGGTTAGCATAGTTCTCCGTATAACATGCTTACGTAGTGCAACCCTTGCATGTCTAGCCGCCCTCACACCTATCTCAGGTGTGGGGGCGGCACCCTGCTTGTTCTTTATTTAGTAGATCTGATCCGTTACGATTGCTCCTTGCTCTGCAAGGATTAGTTTAATATCTGCAATAGTTAGGCCTTACAAAGGGGGGGAGGATCCAGCGGCACGTAGGGTGGCGTTCGCAAGTCCTAAACAGGATGTTCCGAGGATCAACGCCATGTTGGTTTTTTGGCCTTGTTTAGGATCGGCTTACGAGCACCGTGCGTGGCCGCGAGGCCCAACCTGGAGTAGGATGATCCGATTATGCGGTGAAAACCCTAAATCGTCGTAGATCTCATTAGCTTTATCTTGATCAAGCAGGATCACCAAGTATTCGTGCACCCCGTACGAATCATGGGTGGATCGGCTCTTTGAGCCGATTCACAGGATAACCTGAGAGCCGATCGAGGCTCTTATTTAATGTTTACGTGTATGCCATGCAGGAACTAAGCGCGGCATCCCCATCACCTTCCTGACCAGGTATAGGTCAGGTGGCACGCCCTTGCACTTCGCATCGCCGCGTGTGACCAGAAGAGCATTGCGGGCCGTCGCTCGGAGGGGTCTCAGCCAGCCGCAGCTCTAGGCTCTTCCCGGCTCTACACTGTGTTGACAGGCCGCTGCCCGCCGGTGGGTTTTGGCAGTCAACACATTCTGGCACGCCCGGTGGGACACAGAGGAGGCCGCTCCACGCGATCGGCTCCATCATGACGGCAAGCGCTACGTCACAGAGGGAGAAGTGAAGAACATAAGATATCAACGACCTCTCTCTGATCACCTCCTCAACAAATATGTGAGTCCGTATGACCAACGCCGACGGTCCAACTATGATGATGAAGGAGATCGTCTGGCTAGAGAAGCCAGAAGACATTGTCGGCAGAATCGCGATGAGGAGGAGCACGAGCGCCGTGCCACAGACAAGTCAAGGGAGCAAGATGACAACGCCAGACACTGGGACTGCCCTTTCTTCAGACACTGCTGGGATTCAGGAATGAGCCGATTGCCCACAATCGGCAATTGCCCAGAATGCAACCAGAAGAAGAAGGAGGCAGCCAACGTGTCTGTGTTCAAGCGCTTAGGGCCTCTCCCGCCACAGAGCAAACGTGCTGAGTCACCTCGTTGGGCAGATCTGGAGGATTCCGAAGACGAGGGACTAGAAGAAGAAGAAGACAGGTACCACCGTCCAAGGTGGTGCCCTGACGGACTCAGCCGTTCACAAAAACGCAGGGTTCAGCGGTTGCGCGGCCTGGAGGAAGCCGAAAGGTTATACTTGCACACGCTAAGGAAGGCACGGCCTGATCTGGCTGCAAAGGTTCAGCGAGCCCTGGATGAGGAGGGTCGTCCACGGAGGATGGAGTGGCGTCCCAAGCAAAAGAAAGCCGATGATGAAACATCGGCTGGCACAAACATGGTGTTTGTCTTGCCGACAGAGCTTAGTGCTCCACGATTATACGATACACTCAAGGTGGATGACAGCAGGCGCATCAAGTCAGAGGTTGGGTTGGTTTTGTCCAGCCTAACCGAGTAGCAAGATTAAAGCAATGAGCAAACCGGGTGAGGCTGATCCTTGTGATCGGCCCCAAAAAATTTATGGAGGAAAATTACAAAACCTTCATCGAACAAGCAATGTGGAGGCCGATTCCAGCAATCGGCTAAAGTTATTTTCTGCACATATTCTGTTTGTGGTCAGCGACGATCTACTGGGCAGCGGCCACGTCGGCAGGTGAAAGTCAGCATGAATCTTTGCGAAGCCGACGTACAAGTGCAGTGCCCTGACTAACCATGAAAGCCGATATCTGCAGTCATTTGGCAGATTCGGCTCGGGGGGCATATAGTCAGATGAACGTGTGCAGGTAACACGTGCAGACATGCGTGCAGTGGAACATTGGGGGCCGATTGAGAAAGATCGGCCAAATAAATTTTTTTTTGATACAAAGCCGATGCGCGGCCATCGACTCTAGTACAGTTACGCAAGACCAAGACCTACTGGCTCAAGGCTCACTTCTTCGTCCAGATGGTTTTCGGTTTGGTGTTCCTCTGCGACATCGACGTTTGGCGATCAATGACCTATGCATCCTCGCCGGTATTCTCGCCTTGATTAAGGCTCGGGGGGCAGCTCGCCTTAAAAAAATCTTTACCCGGAAGAGCCGATTTGGTTAGAATCGGTTGGTTCTGCGTTCTAACTGGGAGGCCAGTGGAAGCTCGCCCCGAAAGTTCTTGGCCCTGGAAACCCAACTTGGTTGGAGTCGGCTGTTTCTACATCGCAATTACCCTGAAGAATGGTGCGTTGATTACAGGAGTGCCAGTCTCAGCATCTAAGCTAATTCAGCAACAGTCCCGGGGTTTTTTTCTTGCAGATTATCGTCAGGGACCGATTGCGTTGCCGACAGTCTTTGAGCATTGGATAAACTGAGGGTCGACGGAGTCGGAGGAAGGTAATCGACTTTGGTGCATCCTTTTCTGACGAACTCGCCTCAAGTAAGGCTCGGGGGGCAGTAGGCCTGTTGGATGCTCTATTCGGGAGGCGATTGGGGTACCATCGGCTAAACTTTCATTGCAACCTTCTTCACAAAATGATGAGTGTTTGGTCTGGTTGAAGGAATTCAGAGGCGTTCCGGGAGTCTTTGTTTTGTCCACCAGATCTCAGGATAATCAGTGAAGAATTGATGGATAGTAAAATGTGGAGGCTGATACATGGCGCGATAGAAAGTTTTCTGTTGACAGAGCCGATGCGCAGACGTTAACTTTAGAGATTGCAAAGGTTGTGGTCAGATATCAAGTTACAGTCTGAATTCGAGGAGTGTTTACCTGGGTATCTGTCCGATTTGTGATTTAAGTTCGGCCTTATTAGTATACGAGGGAGAAAAGCCGATACGTTGGTATCGGTTCTTGGTGCGTTGACTTGTTTTGGCAGTCGGAGTATTTGAAATTAAACAAATGGAGAATCACAGCAGAAGGACGATTTTCATTGATCGAAGAGGGATTCTTTACAAGAAAGAGCCGATGGCTCTCAAAAGATCATCCGATGCCTAATGCACCACTACTACTACTAGCCCTATGCTACTCCCTAATCTAAGGGCCTTCGCTGCCCTCTTCGCCATCATCGAAGCTGCCGGCGGCGCTGCTACCAGCAGGCTCCTCGTCGCTGCTGATGAAGCTGCCGGCAGGGGCTTCATCTTCCTCGTCGTCGTCGTCGTCGTCCGACCCGTCCCAGCCACGGAAGCGCTTGGCCGGCGGGTATCCCGCGGAGGAGGAGTCGTCCTCCGACCCCTCCGCCTTTTCTTCCTCCTCGTCGGAGGAGAGGACGGCCTCCCATGGGAAGAGGTCGTCGTCACTCGCCGGTACCAGCTCCCCGTCGACGAGGAACTGGAGGTCCTCCTCCCCTTCGGTGGGGGGTTCGTCGTCTTCCGATTCGATGGGAAAGTCCCAGTCCCGCGCGTCCCAATATTCTGGGGCGCGGGCCTCGTAGATGGCCATCAGGTTGACCTCCTGCTCGGGCTCACTGGAGGAGGAGGACTGGAAGGACAGGCTGGAGGAGGAAGAAGAATCCATGGCGGGCCGAGAAGGGTTTTTTGTTTGCCGAAGGCTACTGCGGAACAGGAGGATGAAGAAGCAAACCGCTCGACGCGGTTAAAAATAAAGGGGACGGGGAAGTTTAATGCTGTGGTGATTTTCCGAGAAGGTGGTGCCAAAAAACTGTCAAATCGTGCAGAGAAGTTGGGAAGGTAAATTGTCATGATGAAAACTGCTGCGACGGTTTTGCTCTGCCACGACATGACCCGACGAAAGAGAAGCGTAATGATTTTGGAAATGTCATTTCCAAAACCAGGGGGGCATGTGTTATCACCAGAATTTGACCAAGTTGGAGGTGGGCCACGATCAAGATAAGCCTGAAGGTTATTTTTGGAGAGAACACGAAGATCGGCCTTTTATACCAAGTTGGGCTTAATTGCCCGTGTATCTGTAAAATATTAGATCGCATCTTAGTTTAGAAGTTAGAATCTTACTCGTGCACGGTTTGGTGCACGCCCACATTAGAAAGTCCGCTGGACTATAAATATGTATCTAGGGTTATGGAAAAAACAACAACACAACGTTCACCCCAAAACAAACCAATCTCGGCGCATCGCCAACTCCTTCGTCTCGAGGGTTTCAATCAGGTAAGCGACATGCTGCCTAGATCGCATCTTGCGATCTAGGCAGCACAAGCTCCACGTTGTTCATGCGTTGCCCGTACTGAAGCGTCTTTGATGGCGGGCAACGTAGTTATCATAGATGTGTTAGGGTTAGCATAGTTCTCCGTATAACATGCTTACGTAGTGCAACCCTTGCATGTCTAGCCGCCCTCACACCTATCTCAGGTGTGGGGGCGGCACCCTGCTTGTTCTTTATTTAGTAGATCTGATCCGTTACGATTGCTCCTTGCTCTGCAAGGATTAGTTTAATATCTGCAATAGTTAGGCCTTACAAAGGGGGGGAGGATCCAGCGGCACGTAGGGTGGCGTTCGCAAGTCCTAAACAGGATGTTCCGAGGATCAACGCCATGTTGGTTTTTTGGCCTTGTTTAGGATCGGCTTACGAGCACCGTGCGTGGCCGCGAGGCCCAACCTGGAGTAGGATGATCCGATTATGCGGTGAAAACCCTAAATCGTCGTAGATCTCATTAGCTTTATCTTGATCAAGCAGGATCACCAAGTATTCGTGCACCCCGTACGAATCATGGGTGGATCGGCTCTTTGAGCCGATTCACAGGATAACCTGAGAGCCGATCGAGGCTCTTATTTAATGTTTACGTGTATGCCATGCAGGAACTAAGCGCGGCATCCCCATCACCTTCCTGACCAGGTATAGGTCAGGTGGCACGCCCTTGCACTTCGCATCGCCGCGTGTGACCAGAAGAGCATTGCGGGCCGTCGCTCGGAGGGGTCTCAGCCAGCCGCAGCTCTAGGCTCTTCCCGGCTCTACACTGTGTTGACAGGCCGCTGCCCGCCGGTGGGTTTTGGCAGTCAACAACACCGCTGCATTATCCATGTAAATCGAGGTACAAAGCACGGTTCCTCCTCCTCTAATCTTATGAAGTAGCACATGGTGAGGGGAAAGCTCAAGAATTTGTTGGAGTGGGTCGATGGTGAGCACAAAGAGTAACGGAGAGAGAGGTTCTCCTTTCCTCAACCTCCTCCCATGCTTGATGGGTAGGCCTGACATGGGTAGGACCAAAGTAAGGCGATGATCCATTCGTGGAATTTTGGCGGAAACCCATGTCTTTTGAGAAGCTCTAGTATGAATTCGCAACGCATGGAGTCAAACGCTTTTCGGATGTCAAGCTTGAAAAGGAGCGAAGGGACTTTGTTCCTATGTAGCCTTCTTGCAAGGTTGTGTACATACATGAAGTTTCCATGAATACTCCTATTTTGATGAAAGCACTTTGGGCATTGGAGACAATGTTATTCATAAGGGGGGCGAGACAGAGAGCAATCATCTTGGATATAACACTAGTAGGAAAAGGGCTATAGATGGGATGCTATTCTGTGGATTATTGGTTTTGCGTGCATGTGCCACGGAGTGCGCCACAGAAAAAGTTTATTTTTGTGGCGCACCAGGAGCGCATGCGCCACATAAATATGGTGGGGCCCACACCCGGCCAGCCCCAATCATTGGTCTCACTATTTCTGTGGCGCATAGTGCCACATGCGCCACATAATTAGGGCTTTCTGTAGTGCACCTTACCTGGTGCGCCACAGAAATAGAACCAGTAATTGCCACGGTATATCATCGCCCTCTTCACCCCCCTTCGCGCATACGCCACCATCTCCCCTCCTCCTCCCCCAAATCGAACCCCTTTGTCCCCCTTCTCCCGCGTCGGCCGGCCTCCATGGATCGCGCCGTCGTCGCCTGCCCCCGCGATGGCCGGCCTCGACGGAGCACGCCGCAATCTCCTTCCCCGCGACTGCCGTCCTAGATGGAGTGCGCTGCCTCCTCCTTCTTCCGCGACGGCCATATGCCTCCACGCTCCACGCTTCCCCGCCACCACCAGCAGAACCCGCTTCGGCGTGGACACGTGATACGTCTCCAACGTATCTATAATTTCTGATGTTCCATGCTAGTTTTATGACAATACCTATATGTTTTGCTCACACTTTATAATGTTTTTGTGCATTTTCCGGGACTAACCTATTAACAAGATGCCGAGGTGCCAGTTCCTGTTTTCTGCTGTTTTTGGTTCCACAAAAGCTGTTCGGGCAATATTCTCGGAATTCGACGAAACAAAAGCAAAACCTCCTATTTCTCCGAGGGACAAACGGAGCCAGAAGGGCAAGCCAGAGGGAGGCCCACGGCCTCCAGACCATAGGGGGGCGCGGCCAAGGAGGGGGGCGCGCCGCCATATGGTGTGGGCCCCCCGGAAACCCCCTCGCGCCGCCCTTTCGCCTATATATTCCCTCGCGACGCGAAAACCCTACATTAACAGATCATATTCCAGAAAGACTCCAGGAGCGCCGCCGCCATCGCGAAACCTAGTTTCGGGGGTCAGAAGTTCCTGTTTCGGCACCCTGCCGGGACGGGGATTGACCCCCGGAAGCCTTCTCCATCGACGCCACCGCCTCCATCATGCTCCGTGAGTAGTTCCCTGATACGTCTCCGACGTATCGATAATTTCTTATGTTCCATGCCACATTATTGATGTTATCTACATGTTTTATGCACACTTTATGTCATATTCGTGCATTTTCTGGAACTAACCTATTAACAAGATGCCGAAGTGCCGATTCTTTGTTTTCTGCTGTTTTTGGTTTCAGAAATCCTCGTAAGGAAATATTCTCGGAATTGGACGAAATCAAAGCCCAGGGGCCTATTTTCTCACGAAGCTTCCAGAAGTCCGAAGGAGAGACGAAGAGGGGCCACGGAGGGGCCACACCCTAGGGCGGCGCGGCCCCCCCTTGGCCGCGCGGCCCTGTGGTGTGGGGCCCCCGTGCCGCCTCTTGACCTGCCCTTTCGCCTATAAAAAGTCTCCGTGACGAAAACCCCAGTACCGAGAACCACGATACGGAAAACCTTCCAGAGACGCCGCCGCCGCCGATCCCATCTCGGGGGATCCAGGAGATCGCCTCCGGCACCCTGCCGGAGAGGGGAATCATCTCCCGGAGGACTCTACGCCGCCATGGTCGCCTCCGGTGTGATGAGTGAGTAGTCTACCCCTGGACTATGGGTCCATAGCAGTAGCTAGATGGTTGTCTTCTCCCCATTGTGCTATCATTGTCGGATCTTGTGAGCTGCCTAACATGATCAAGATCATCTATCTGTAATTCTATATGTTGCGTTTGTTGGGATCCGATGAATAGAGAATACTTGTTATGTTGATTATCAAAGCTATGCTTATGTGTTGTTTATGATTTTGCATGCTTTCCGTTACTAGTAGATGCTCTGGCCAAGTAGATGCTTGTAACTCCAAGAGGGAGTACTTATGCTCGATAGTGGGTTCATGCCTGCATTGACACAGGGACAGTGACAGAAAGTTCTAAGGTTGTGTTGTGCTGTTGCCACTAGGGATAAAACATTAGTGCTATGTTCAAGGATGTAGTCACTAGTTACATTACGCACCATACTTAATGCAATTGTCTGTTGTTAGCAACTTAATACTGGAAGGGGTTCGGATGATAACCTGAAGGTGGACTTTTTAGGCATAGATGCAGTTGGATGGCGGTCTATGTACTTTGTCGTAATGCCCAATTAAATCTCACTATACTCATCATGATATGTATGTGCATGGTCATGCTCTCTTTATTTGTCAATTGCCCAACTGTAATTTGTTCACCCAACATGCTGTTTGTCTTATGGGAGAGACACCTCTAGTGAACTGTGGACCCCGGTCCAATTCTCTTTCTTGAAATACAATCTCTTGCAATCTTGTTCTCTTGTTTTCTGCAAACAATCATCTTCCACACAATACGGTTAATCCTTTGTTACAGCAAGCCGGTGAGATTGACAACCTCACTGTTTTGTTGGGGCAAAGTACTTTGGTTGTGTTGTGCAGGTTCCACGTTGGCGCCGGAATCTCTGGTGTTGCGCCGCACTACATCCCGCCGCCATCAACCTTCAACGTGCTTCTTGGCTCCTCCTGGTTCGATAAACCTTGGTTTCTTTCTGAGGGAAAACTTGCTGCTGTGCGCATCATACCTTCCTCTTGGGGTTGCCCAACGAACGTGTGAAATACACGCCATCAAGCATATTTTCTGGCGCCGTTGCCGGGGAGATCAAGACACGCTGCAAGGGGAGTCTCCACTTCTCAATCTCTTTACTTTGTTTTTGTCTTGCTTAGTTTTATTTACTACTTTGTTCGCTGCACTAAATCAAAATACAAAAAAATTAGTTGCTAGTTTTACTTTATTTGCTATCTTGTTTGCTATATCAAAAACACAAAAAATTAGTTACTTGTTTTACTTCACTTAATATCATGCATGTTTTTATTTCACTAGTTAAGCATAATGGAAAACAACAAAAATATGAGAGATCTTTATGAACTTTATCTTGAATTAGGACATGATGTGTTTGAAGAGAGAATTAAAAAACCCATGGAACTTTATATGCATGCTAATGGGAATGTTATTACTATGAATGCTTTGAACACCATTGTTGCTAATGCTATGGAAAATTCTAAGCTTGGGGAAGCTGGCTCTGATGAGCATGATCTTTTTAGTCCCCCAAGCATTGAGGAGAAAATTTTCTTTTATGATTACAATATGCCTCCTATATATGATGATAGCCACTTTGTTGAATTTGCTCCCACTACAACTAATAAAATTGATTATGCTTATGTGGAGAGTAATAATTTTATGCATGAGACTCATGATAAGAATACTTTATGTGATAGTTATATTGTTGAGTTTTCTCATGATGCTACTGAAAGTTATTATGAGAGAGGAAAATATGGTTGTAGAAATTTTCATGTTACTAAAACACCTCTCTATGTGCTGAAATTTTTGAAGCTACACTTGTTTTATCTTTCTACGCTTGTTGCATTATGCTTCTTGAACTTGTTTATTTACAAGATTCCTCTTCATAGGAAGCATGTTAGACTTAAATGTGTTTTGAATTTGCCTCTTGAAGCTCTCTTTTGCTTCAAATACTATTTCTTGCGAGTGCATCATCAAAACTGCTGAGCCCATCTTAATGGCTATAAAGAAAGAACTTCCTGGGAGATAACCCATGTGTTATTTTACTACAGTACTTTGTTTTTATTTTATGTCTTGGAAGTTGTTTACTACTGTAGCAACCTCTCCTTATCTAAGTTTTGTGTTTTGTTGTGCCAAGTTAAGCCGTTGATAGAAAAGTAAGTACTAGATTTGGATTACTGCACAGTTCCAGATTTCTTTGCTGTCACGAATCTGGGTCCACCTCCCTGTAGGTAACTCAGAAAATTAAGCCAATTTACGTGCATGATCCTCAGATATGTACGCAACTTTCATTCAATTTGAGCATTTTCATTTGAGCAAGTCTGGTGCCATTTTAAAATTCGTCAATACGAACTGTTCTGTTTTGACAGATTCTGCCTTTTATTTCGCATTGCCTCTTTCGCTATGTTGGATGAATTTCTTTGATCCACTAATGTCCAGTAGCATTATGCAATGTCCAGAAGTGTTAAGAATGATTGTGTCACCTCTGAATATGTCAATTTATAATGAGCACTAACCCTCTAATGAGTTGTTTCGAGTTTGGTGTGGAGGAAGTTTTCAAGGATCAAGAGAGGAGTATGATGCAACATGATCAAGGAGAGTGAAAGCTCTAAGCTTGGGGATGCACCCGGTGGTTCACCCCTGCATATATCAAGAAGACTCAAGCGTCTAAGCTTGGGGATGCCCAAGGCATCCCCTTCTTCATCGACAACATTATCAGGTTCCTCCCCTGAAACTATATTTTTATTCCATCACATCTTATGTGCTTTTTCTTGGAGCGTCGGTTTGTTTTTGTTTTTTATTTTGTTTGAATAAAATGGATCCTAGCATTCACTTTATGGGAGAGATACACGCTCCGCTGTAGCATATGGACAAGTATGTCCTTGGTTTCTACTCATAGTATTCATGGCGAAGTTTCTCCTTCGTTAAATTGTTATATGGTTGGAATTGGAAAATGATACATGTAGTAATTGCTATAAATGTCTTGGGTAATGTGATACTTGGCAATTGTTGTGCTCATGATTAAGCTCTTGCATCATATGCTTTGCACCCATTAATGAAGAAATACATAGAGCATGCTAAAATTTGGTTTGCATATTTGGTTTCTCTAAGGTCTAGATAATTTATAGTATTGAGTTTGAACAACAAGGAAGACGGTGTAGAGTCTTATAATGTTTTCAATATGTCTTTTATGTGAGTTTTGCTGCACCGGTTCATCCTTGTGTTTGTTTCAAATAAGCCTTGCTAGCCTAAACCTTGTATCGAGAGGGAATACTTCTCATGCATCCAAAATACTTGAGACAACCACTATGCCATTTGTGTCCACCATACCTACCTATACTACATGGTATTTTCCGCCATTCCAAAGTAAATTGCTTGAGTGCTACCTTTAAACAATTCAAAATTTATCACCTCTGATTTGTGTCAATGTTTTATAGCTCATGAGGAAGTATGTGGTGTTTATCTTTCAATCTTGTTGGGCAACTTTCACCAATGGACTAGTGGCTTCATCCGCTTATCCAATAATTTTGCAAAAAGAGCTGGCAATGGGATTCCCAGTCCCAAATTAATTAACAAAAAATAGACACTCCTCCATGGTATGTGATTGTTGGACGGCACCCGAAGGATTCGGTTAGCCATGGCTTGTGTAAGCAAAGGTTGGAAGGAGTGTCATCATAATAAAACTAAAATAAAAAGGCACTCCTTCATGGTATGAGATTGTTGGCAGGCACCCGAGGATTCGGTTAGCCATGGTTTGTGAAAGAAAGGTTGGAAGGAGTGCCACCCAAAATAAAATAAAATGGGAGCCGCTCTTTGAAGGTTTGTCTGGCAAGGGGGTTAGAGTACCCGCTACCATTCGTTGACAACGACATACACCTCTCAAAACTTTATTTTTATGCTTTCTTTATGTTTTCAAAATCAAAGCTCTAGCACAAATATAGCAATCGATGCTTTTCCTCTATGGAGGACCATTCTTTTACTTTTATTGTTGAGTCAGTTCACCTATTTCTCTCCACCTCAAGAAGCAAACACTTGTGTGAACTATGCATTGATTCCTACATACTTGCTTATTGCACTTATTATATTACTCTATGTTGACAATATCCATGAGATATACATGTTACAAGTTGAAAGCAACCGCTGAAACTTAATCTTCTTTTGTGTTGCTTCAATACCTTTACTTTGAATTATTGCTTTATGAGTTAACTCTTATGCAAGACTTAATTGATGCTTGTCTTGAAGTGCTATTCATGAAAAGTCTTTGCTTTATGATTCACTTGTTTACTCATGTCATATACATTGTTTTGATCGCTGCATTCACTACATATGCTTTACAAATAGTATGATCAAGATTATGATGGCATGTCACTCCAGAAATTATCTCGTGTTATCGTTTTACCCGCTCGGGACGAGCGTAACTAAGCTTGGGGATGCTGATACGTCTCCGACGTATCGATAATTTCTTATGTTCCATGCCACATTATTGATGTTATCTACATGTTTTATGCACACTTTATGTCATATTCGTGCATTTTCTGGAACTAACCTATTAACAAGATGCCGAAGTGCCGATTCTGTTTTCTGCTGTTCTTGGTTTCAGAAATCCTAGTAAGGAAATATTCTCGGAATTGGACGAAATCAAAGCCCAGGGGGCCTATTTTCTCACGAAGCTTCCAGAAGTCCGAAGGAGAGACGAAGAGGGGCCACGGAGGGGCCACACCCTAGGCGGCGCGGCCCCCTTGGCCGCGCGGCCCTGTGGTGTGGGGCCCCGTGCCGCCTCTTGACCTGCCCTTTCGCCTATAAAAAGTCTCCGTGACGAAACCCCGCACCGAGAACCACGATACGGAAAACCTTCCAGAGACGCCGCCGCCGCCGATCCCATCTCGGGGGATCCAGGAGATCGCCTCCGGCACCCTGCCGGAGAGGGGAATCATCTCCCGGAGGACTCTACGCCGCCATGGTCGCCTCCGGTGTGATGAGTGAGTAGTCTACCCCTGGACTATGGGTCCATAGCAGTAGCTAGATGGTTGTCTTCTCCCCATTGTGCTATCATTGTCGGATCTTGTGAGCTGCCTAACATGATCAAGATCATCTATCTGTAATTCTATATGTTGCGTTTGTTGGGATCCGATGAATAGAGAATACTTGTTATGTTGATTATCAAAGCTATGCTTATGTGTTGTTTATGATTTTGCATGCTTTCCGTTACTAGTAGATGCTCTGGCCAAGTAGATGCTTGTAACTCCAAGAGGGAGTACTTATGCTCGATAGTGGGTTCATGCCTGCATTGACACCTGGGACAAAGGATGACGAAAGTTCTAAGGTTGTGTTGTGCTGTTGCCACTAGGGATAAAACATTAGTGCTATGCTCAAGGATGTAGTCACTAGTTACATTACGCACCATACTTAATGCAATTGTCTGTTGTTAGCAACTTAATACTGGAAGGGGTTTGGATGATAACCTGAAGGTGGACTTTTTAGGCATAGATGCAGTTGGATGGCGGTCTATGTACTTTGTCGTAATGCCCAATTAAATCTCACTATACTCATCATGATATGTATGTGCATGGTCATGCTCTCTTTATTTGTCAATTGCCCAACTGTAATTTGTTCACCCAACATGCTGTTTGTCTTATGGGAGAGACACCTCTAGTGAACTGTGGACCCCGGTCCAATTCTCTTTACTGAAATACAATCTACTGCAATACTTTGTTCTCTTGTTTTCTGCAAACAATCATCTTCCACACAATACGGTTAATCCTTTGTTACAGCAAGCCGGTGAGATTGACAACCTCACTGTTTCGTTGGGGCAAAGTACTTTGGTTGTGTTGTGCAGGTTCCACGTTGGCGCCGGAATCTCTGGTGTTGCGCCGCACTACATCCCGCCGCCATCAACCTTCAACGTGCTTCTTGGCTCCTCCTGGTTCGATAAACCTTGGTTTCTTTCTGAGGGAAAACTTGCTGCTGTGCGCATCATACCTTCCTCTTGGGGTTGCCCAACGAACGTGTGAAATACACGCCATCATTCCCCCATGGACTACAGGTTCTAGCAGTAGCTAGTTGGTACTCTCTCTCCCATGTAATTGAATACAATGATGTCATGAGCTGCCTTACATGATTGAGATCCATCTGATGTAATCGGTGTTGTGTTTGTTGGGATCCGATGAATTGTTACATTATGATCAGTCTATCTATATAAGTTTGTGAAGTTATTGTTGCTGCAATCTTGTTGTGTTTAATGCTTGTCACTAGTGCATGAGTGGCATGATCTTAGATTTAAGCTCTATAATTATTGCTTAGATTGTATCTACAAGTTGTTTGCACATGTCTATGTCCGGAACCCGAGGCCACATAGTGACAGCAACTGGGATAACTGGAGGGGATGGCTTAGATATGAGGATCACATGTTTTAACCAAGTGTTAATGCTTTGCTCCGGTGCTCTATTAAAAGGAGTACCTTAATTACCAGTAGATTCCCTTGAGGCCCGGCTGCCACCGGCTGGTAGGACAGAAAGATGTTATGCAAGTTTCTCATTGCGAGCACGTATGACTATATATGGAAAACATGCCTACGCATAATTAATAGACTAGATGTTTTGTCTTATGCTATTTCAATCCTATCAATTGCCCAACTGTAATTTGTTCACCCAACACTTGTTATTGGAGAGTTACCACTAGTGTAGATAGCTGGGAACCCCGGTCCATCTTTCATCATCAAATACTCACTCGGTCCTATATGCCATTAGAAGTAGTATCAACTATTTTCTAGTGCCATTGCCTCGTATTCTTATTCTTTATGCTTCTTTGTATTCTTGTTACTATTGCTCTCATATTACTGCTGCTTTCACATCACCCCTGTTACTAGTGCTTTTCTAGGTGCAGCTGAATTGACAACTCAGTTGTTAAGGCTTATAAGTATTTTTTGTCTCCCCTTGTGTCGAATCAATAAATTTGGGTGTTACTTCCCTCGAAGACTGTTGCGATCATCTATACTTATGGGTTATCAACACGCGCCCGGCCACGGAGACTGTTGATGGCGTGTACAGCACACGTCCGTTGGGAACCCCAAGAGGAAGGTATGATGCGCACAGTAGCAAGTTTTCCCTCAGAAATAAACCAAGGTTTATCGAACCAGGAGGAGCCAAGAAGCACGTTGAAGGTTGATGGCGGCGGGATGTAGTGCGATGCAACACCAGGGATTCCGGCGCCAACGTGGAACCTGCAAAACACAACCAAAGTACTTTGCCCCAACGAAATAGTGAGGTTGTCAATCTCACCGGCTTGCTGTAACAAAGGATTAGATGTATAGTGTGGATGATGATTGTTTGCAGAAAACAGTAAAACAAGTATTGCAGTAGATTGTATTCGATGTAAAAGAATGGACCGGGGTCCACAGTTCACTAGAGGTGTCTCTCCCATAAGATAAATAGCATGTTGGGTGAACAAATTACAATCGGGCAATTGACAAATAGAGAGGGCATGACAATGCACATACATGATATGATAAGTATAGTGAAATTTAATTGGGCATTACGACAAAGTACATAGACCGCTATCCAGCATGCATCTATGCCCAAAAAGTCCACCTTCAGGTTATCATCCGAACCCCTTCCAGTATTAAGTTGCAAACAACAGACAATTGCATTAAGTATGGTGCGTAATGTAATCAATAACTACATCCTTGGACATAGCATCAATGTTTTATCCCTAGTGGCAACAGCACATCCACAACCTTAGAACTTTCTGTCACTGTCCCAGATTTAATGGAGGCATGAACCCACTATCGAGCATAAATACTCCCTCTTGGAGTTAAGAGCAAAAACTTGGCCAGAGCCTCTACTAATAACGGAGAGCATGCAAGATCATAAACAACACATAGGTAATAGATTGATAATCACCATAACATAGTATTCTCTATCCATCGGATCCCGACAAACACAACATATAGAATTACAGATAGATGATCTTGATCATGTTAGGCAGCTCACAAGATCCAACAATGAAGCACATAAGGAGAAGACGACCATCTAGCTACTGCTATGGACCCATAGTCCAGGGGTGAACTACTCACTCATCACTCCGGAGGCGACCATGGCGGTGAAGAGTCCTCCGGGAGATGATTCCCCTCTCCGGCAGGGTGCCGGAGGCGATCTCCAGAATCCCCCGAGATGGGATTGGCGGCGGCGGCATCTCGATGGGTTTTCCGTATCGTGGCTCTCGGTACTGGGGGTTTCGCGACGGAGGCTTTAAGTAGGCGGAAGGGCAACGCAGGGGGCCACACGAGGGCCCCACACGCTAGGGCCGCGCCGCCCTAGTGTGGCGGCGCCTCGTGGCCCCACTTCCTTTCCCCCTCGGTCTTCTGGAAGCTTCGTGCAAAAATAGGACCCTGGGCGTTGATTTCGTCCAATTCCGAGAATATTTCCTTACTAGGATTTCTGAAACCAAAAACAGCAGAAAACAGCAACTGGCTCTTCGGCATCTTGTTAATAGGTTAGTGCCGGAAAATGCATAAATACGACATATAATGTGTATAAAACATGTAGATATCATCAATAATGTGGCATGGAACATAAGAAATTATCGATACGTCGGAGACGTATCAGCATCCCCAAGCTTAGTTCCTGCTCGTCCCGAGCAGGTAAACGATAACAAAGATAATTTCTGGAGTGACATGCCATCATAACCTTGATCATACTATTGTAAGCATATGTAATGAATGCTGCGATCAAAAACAATGGTAATGACATGAGTAAACAAATGAATCATAAAGCAAAGACTTTTCATGAATAGTACTTCAATACAAGCATCAATAAATCTTGCATAAGAGTTAACTCATAAAGCAATAAATCAAAGTAAAGGTATTGAAGCAACACAAAGGAAGATTAAGTTTCAGCGGTTGCTTTCAACTTGTAACATGTATATCTCATGGATATTGTCAATGTAAAGTAATATAACAAGTGCAATATGCAAGTATGTAGGAATCAATGCACAGTTCACACAAGTGTTTGCTTCTTGAGGTGGAGAGAAATAGGTGAACTGACTCAACATAAAAGTAAAAGAAAGGTCCTTCAAAAAGGAAAGCATCGATTGCTATATTTGTGCTAGAGCTTTTATTTTGAAAACATGAAACAATTTTGTCAACGGTAGTAATAAAGCATATGTATCATGTAAATTATATCTTACAAGTTGCAAGCCTCATGTGTAGTGTACTAATAGTGCTCGCACCTTGTCCTAATTAGCTTGGGTTAACACTGATCATCATTGCATAACATATGTTTCAACCAAGTGTCACAAAGGGGTACCTCTATGTCACTTTGTACAAGGGTCTAAGCAGCAAGTTCGCATTGGATTTCTCGCTTTTGATCATTCTTCAACTTAGACACCCATACCGGGACAACATAGACAACAGATAATGGACTCCTCTTTTAATGCTTAAGCATTCAACAACAGTTAATATTCTCATAAGAGATTGAGGTTTTATGTCCAAACTGAAACTTCCACCATGATTCATAGCTTTAGTTAGCGGCCCAATGTTCTTCTCTAACAGTATGCATACTCAAACCATTTGGTTGTGAAAACCGCCCTTACTTCAGACAAGACGAACATGCATAGCAACTCACATGATATTCAACAAAAAGTTGATGGCGTCCCCCGGAACATGGTTATCGCACAACAAGCAACTTAATAAGAGATAAAGTGCATAAGTACATATTCAATACCACAATAGTTTTTAAGGCTATTTTGTCCCATGAGCTATATATTGCAAAGGCGAATGATGGAATTTTAAAGGTAGCACTCAAGCAATTTACTTTGGAATGGCGGAGAAATACCATGTAGTAGGTAGGTATGGTGGACACAAATGGCATAGTGGTTGGCTCAAGGATTTTGGATGCATGAGAAGTATTCCCTCTCGATACAAGGTTTAGGCTAGCAAGGTTTATTTGAAACAAACACAAGGATGAACCGGTGCAGCAAAACTCACATAAAAGACATATTGTAAACATTATAAGACTCTACACCGTCTTCCTTGTTGTTCAAAACTCAATACTAGAAATTATCTAGACTTTAGAGAGACCAAATGTGCAAACCAAATTTTAGCAAGCTCTATGTATTTCTTCATTAATGGGTGCAAAGTATATGATGCAAGAGCTTAAACATGAGCACAACAATTGCCAAGTATCAAATTATTCAAGACATTTTAGAATTACTACATGTAGCATTTCCCGATTCCAACCATATAACAATTTAACGAAGAAGATTCAACCTTCGCCATGAATACTATGAGTAAAGCCTAAGGACATATTTGTCCATATGCAACAGCGGAGCGTGTCTCTCTCCCACACAATGAATGCTAGGATCCATTTTATTCAAACAAAAACAAAAGCAAAAACAAAAAGACGCTCCAAGCAAAGTACATAAGATGTGACTGAATAAAAATATAGTTTCAGGGGAGGAACCTGATGATGTTGTCGATGAAGAAGGGGATGTCTTGGGCATCCCCAAGCTTAGACGCTTGAGTCTTCTTAAAATATGCAGGGGTGAACCACCGGGGCATTATCATACTCCTCTCTTGACCCTTGAAAACTTCCTTCACACCAAACTTCAAGCAAACTCATTAGAGGGTTAGCGCACAATAAAAATCCACATGTTCAGAGGTGACACAATCATTCTTAACACTTCTGGACATTGCAAAAAGCTACTGGACATTAATGGAACAAAGAAATTCATCCAACATAGCAAAAGAGGCAATGCGAAATAAAAGGCAGAATCTGTCAAAAACAGAACAGTCCGTAAAGACGAACCTGGAAGGGCACTTAACTTGCTCAAACGGAAAAACTCAAAACTAATGAAAGTTGCGTACATATCTGAGGATCACGCACGTAAATTTGCAGATTTTTTTGATTTTTTACAGAGACTTCTGAGCGAATTCGTGACAGACAGCAATGTTGTTTCTGTGCAGCAATCCAAATTTAGCATCAACTTTACCATAGAGACTTTACTTGGCACAAAAACATGATAAGGAGATGTTGCTACAGTAGTAAACAACTTCCAAGATTCAAATATAAAGCAAAGTACTGTAGTAAAAACATGGGTTGTCTCCCATAAGCGCTTTTCTTTAACGCCTTTCAGCTAGGCGCAGAAAGTGTAAATCGAGTATTATCAAGAGATGAAGCATCGGCATTACCTTGCGTGTTGGGAGTTGCATCAACAATGCATGTTATCTTATCTATGTAAGTTTCAGAGGCTCCCTTTTCATTACTCTTAGGCTTGCTATTCTCATCAAACAAATTTTCAGGAACAAGCCAACCATAGTTATTTTCTAATGCCTCAAACATTCCTGCAAGCTTGCAAGGTATTGATGTCTTAATATCCCCTACATCATTAACATTATTAGTGTACTTTACTCTCTCCATGTCCATCTTTTCAAGGATACTAACAAAATTGGTATAAGAGCCAAGCATATTGTATTTAATAAAGACCTTTCTAGCCTCTCTTGCTACACCACCAAATTCTTTAAGAAGGGTTTCTAAAACAAAATCTTTCTTTTCCCCTTCCTCCATATCACCGAGTGTGAGAAACATGTGTTGGATTATAGTATTGAGATTAACAAATTTAGTTTCCAACATGCGAACTAAAGAAGCAGCAGCAATTTCATAAGTAGGAGCAAGTTCTGCCAAGTGTCTATCTTCCAAATCTTCAGCGGTACTAACATGAGTGAAAAAATCTTCTATATTATCTCTTCCAATTATAGACCCTCGGCCTACCGGTATGTCTTTTAGAGTGTAGTTAGGAGGAAACATGATGAAATAAACAAAAGGTAAATAAAGTAAATGCAAGTAACTAATTTTTTTGTGTTTTTGATATAGAGAGCAAGACAAGTAAATAAAGTAAAGCTAGCAACTAATTTTTTTGTGTTTTGTTTAAGTGCAGCAAACAAAGTAGTAAATAAAATAAAGCAAGACAAAAACAAAGTAAAGAGATTGGATTGTGGAGACTCCCCTTGCAGCGTGTCTTGATCTCCCCGGCAACGGCGCCAGAAAAAATGCTTGATGGCGTGTACAGCACACGTCCGTTAGGAACCCCAAGAGGAAGGTATGATGCGCACAGTAGCAAGTTTTCCCTCAGAAAGAAACCAAGGTTTATCGAACCAGGAGGAGCCAAGAAGCACGTTGAAGGTTGATGGCGGCGGGATGTAGTGCGGCGCAACACCAGGGATTCTGGCGCCAACGTGGAACCTGCACAACACAACCAAAGTACTTTGCCCCAACGAAACAGTGAGGTTGTCAATCTCACCGGCTTGCTGTAACAAAGGATTAGATGTATAGTGTGGATGATGATTGTTTGCAGAAAACAGTAAAACAAGTATTGCAGTATATTGTATTCGATGTAAAAGAATGGACCGGGGTCCACAGTTCACTAGAGGTGTCTCTCCCATAAGATAAATAGCATGTTGGATGAACAAATTACAGTCGGGCAATTGACAAATAGAGAGGGGCTGACAATGCACATACATGATATGATAAGTATAGTGAAATTTAATTGGGCATTACGACAAAGTACATAGACCGCTATCCAGCATGCATCTATGCCTAAAAAGTCCACCTTCAGGTTATCATCCGAACCCCTTCCAGTATTAAGTTGCAAACAACAGACAATTGCATTAAGTATGGTGCGTAATGTAATCAATAACTACATCCTTGGACATAGCATCAATGTTTTATCCCTAGTGGCAACAGCACATCCACAACCTTAGAACTTTCACATCCTTGTCCTGCATTTAATGGAGGCATGAACCCACTATCGAGCATAAATACTCCCTCTTGGAGTTAAGAGCAAAAACTTGGCCAGAGCCTCTACTAATAACGGAGAGCATGCAAGATCATAAACAACACATAGGTAATAGATTGATAATCACCATAACATAGTATTCTCTATCCATCGGATCCCGACAAACACAACATATAGAATTACAGATAGATGATCTTGATCATGTTAGGCAGCTCACAAGATCCAACAATGAAGCACATAAGGAGAAGACGACCATCTAGCTACTGCTATGGACCCATAGTCCAGGGGTGAACTACTCACTCATCACTCCGGAGGCGACCATGGCGGTGAAGAGTCCTCCGGGAGATGCTTCCCCTCTCCGGCAGGGTGCCGGAGGCGATCTCCAGAATCCCCCGAGATGGGATTGGCGGCGGCGGCGTCTCAGTAAGGTTTTCCGTATCGTGGCTCTCGGTACTGGGGGTTTCGCGACGGAGGCTTTAAGTAGGCGGAAGGGCAACGCAGGGGGCCACACGAGGGCCCCACACGCTAGGGCCGCGCGGCCATGGCCTGGGCCGCGCCGCCCTAGTGTGGCGGCGCCTCGTGGCCCCACTTCCTTTCCCCCTCGGTCTTCTGGAAGCTTCGTGCAAAAATAGGACCCTGGGCGTTGATTTCGTCCAATTCCGAGAATATTTCCTTACTAGGATTTCTGAAACCAAAAACAACAGAAACAAAGAATCGGCTCTTCGGCATCTTGTTAATAGGTTAGTGCCGGAAAATGCATAAATACGACATATAATGTGTATAAAACATGTAGATATCATCAATAATGTGGCATGGAACATAAGAAATTATCGATACGTCGGAGACGTATCAACTGTGGGAGGACCTCCTCCACCATGGCGTCTGTCTCGTCCACCATGGCGTCTGCCCCCACCCTCCTCCACCACCACGGTACGGGCCTCCCGCTACCCTTATCGACAATTTCCCCTTAGGCTAAGAATTTTACAGGTATTTGCATGTTGTCGTGGTTGCAAGCGTTTGCCGTGAGATTAGGGCACATGCTTTGTGGTTTATGGTTGATCTATGGCATTGTGACTGACAGCAAAATTTCAGAGCAGATGCTTGATGTTCATGTACTATATGCTTGTTGTGTGTGCTTTATTTGGCAAGACGCGAGAGCTTAGTAATAGAGTGTATCCTTGCTGTATTTGACAAGAATCATAACTTTAGCAAGGCTAACCATGACCAACCACACAAGACAAATCATGATGAATCAATGTGTGTGGCTGTTCACTAGTCCATCAGCACATAGCAACATAGGTGAATCGACACTTGCTTTGCACAAGAAATAAAAAACATCTCTCCAACACATGAATTAGATAGCATGTAGCACAAATAACAGCACTTGAAACATACCTTGGAGACAAATATTTATACCACCGAAATTGATGACATGATCCACGGCCACCGGAGTGCCTCCCCGCTGCACTTGTGGATATCGCCGATGATGTTCACCACCGCACCTACTCCTCATGTTACCCCTCTGAGGCAGACTCCCGGTATCCCTTCTTCGCTCCCTTTAGCTCCTCCTTCTCTAATGAGCTTTGAACCTGTAAATGAAAAAGGTTTTAGCAGTGTCTATGCACTAGCAAACACCACACAATCAAAACAAAATGAGCACAACTGATGCCTACATCTCTCTGCCTACATACTAGTGCCTAATAAACATCTAGGCACGTAGCTAGCCTTCATTTACTGCATACACAGTACAGCCAACACATGCAATCCAACAGAAAAAATGCATTGCTAGCTAGGTTCATTTAGTTTCATTGCTACTGCTAGAAAATAAAATGAAATGCTACTGCTACTGCTAGAATGATTTAGTTGCAGGTTGAAGTAGGAAAAAAGAAAATATTTGTACACGCAAGGAACCTTGCTAACTTTGAGCAGTGGTTTAAACCAGTGAAGTTTAAGCATGCCTTTGTTGTGCATAATTTTTTTGACAAGAATCAAAGCTTTAGCAAGGCTAACCATGACATCATCCTATACCCTGTCTATAATGCTCACTGGTTGCTCAAAATTAATGCAGTTTATATGTTAATGCTCACTGGTTTGGTTCAAAATGAATGCTCATGCTCACTGGTTGCTATATATGTGTATATGTTGTACATGGTTCTCTAGAAAGTAGAGCATATAGAAATATAATGGGCATTCTCTAGTTATAAATGATTTCTTTATAAATGATTTGGTCTTTAATTTTATTTGTACTTGCCGATGATTAGAATGTTCAGTCACCTGTACACTCTGGGGTGGGGCGAGTGAACCTGGTGTGACGACACAAATATCAATCTCTTATGCATCCTACTTGGCTTCACTTACCCCATCCCTGAATGTTAATATTCGTTTCGACCAACAAAGTATGAGGCATATGCTATCAAGTTGATACCACTTGGCTCTTTCTTCTATTTTAGTGCCGATGATTAGAATGTTTGGTCACCTGTACACTCTGGGGTGGGGTGAGCGAACTTGGTGTGATGGGAAAAATATCAATCTCTTGTGCATCCTACATGGATTCGCTAACCCCATCTCTGAATGTTAATATTTGTTTGGACCAACAAAGTATGAGACATATGCTATCAAGTTGATACCACTTGGCTCGTTCTTCTATTTTAGTGCCGATGATTAGAATGTTTGGTCACATGTACACTCGGGGGTGGTGCAAGCGAGCCTGGTGTGATGGCACAAATATCAATATCTTGTGCATCCTACCTGGCCTTGCTTACACCATCCCTGAATGTTAATATTTGTTTCAACCAACAAAGTATGAGGCAATCCATTTCGTTCATACTACTTGTCTCTTATTTGAGTTGACACTTCTTAATTGCATTAGCCGATGATTAGAATGTTTGGTCCCCATACACTTTTGGGTGGGGCCAGTAAACCGACACAAATATCAATCTCTTGTGCATCCTACTTGGCTTCGCTGACCCAATCCATGAATGTTAATATTTGTTTTGACCAAAAAAGTATGAGGCATATGCTATCTAGTTGATACTACTTGGCTCGTATTTGAGTTGGACTCGTTTATTTTGGTCTTTCTTCCACTTTAGTACCGATGATTAAATTTTTTGGTCACTACACTTGGGAGCGGTGCCAGTGAGCCTGGTGTGATGGCACAAATATAAATCTCTTGTGCATCCTACCTGGCCTCATTGACACCGTCCCTAAATGTTAATATTTGTTTCGACCAACAAAGTATGAGGCATCGCCACAAACAATTCGCCGATGATTAGAATGTTTGGTCACTACACTCGGGGGCGGTGCTAGTGAGCCTCGTGTGATTGCATAAATATCAATCTCTTGTGCATCCTAGCTGGCTTACTAACGCCATCCCGAAATGTTAATACTTGTTTCAACCAACAAAGTATGAGGCATGCTATTTAGTTGATACTACTTGGCTCATATTTGAGTTGGAATTATTCGTTTATTTTGGTCTTTCTTCGAGATAGGGCCGATGATTAGAATGTTTGGTCACCGTACACTCTGGGGTGGCGTAAGTGAGCCTGGTAAGATAGCACAAATATCGATCTCGTGTGAATCGGAGTTGGCTTCACTTACGCCATCCCTGAATGTTAATATTTATTTTGACCAGCAATGTATGAGGCATTGATTTATTATATCCTGGTTGGCACTTATTTGTGTTGGCCTTCTTCGTTCATTTTGGTGTTTCTTCCATTTTAGCCACTACACACTCGGGGCGGTGCAAGCGAGCCTGGCGGGAGAGAGGAGGGAGCCGAGGAGGAACCAGATGAAGACCCCGATGCAAGCGAGCTTGGCGGGAGAGAGGAGGGAGCAGAGGAGGAACCGGATGAAGACCATCATCGCGGCGGTACTCTATTTCATCCTAGTGTAGGCGGCGGCCGGTGTCACTTCATTTGCATCTCGAGATGATGAACTTTGTATGGATTATGAGTTGTATGGAGCTTATGTATAACTCGATCGGGCTCTAAATAATGTGATGATGATGTATAATGTTACTATATTATATCTATCTAGTATACATGATGTCTATATTATATTTGTATATGCATGTATATCTAAATGTATAAAATCTGTACAAAACCTGTATATGTACAGCAGGCAGTACAAAATCGGGTATACCTATAGATTATTCTGTGGCGCACCAGAAACAAATTCAATGGCGCACATATTTCTGTGGCCTTTTGGGCCACGTAACATCTTATTCCTGTGGCACACCGTCTCCAGTGCGCCACATAATATCTTAATTCGGTGGCGCATGGGCCGGTGCACCACAGAATCCTTATTTTTGTGGCGAAGATTCTGTGACGCATGCCCATGCGCCACGGAATATGATTTTTGGTGCGCCAATAATGAACCTTTTCCTACTAATGTAATCTTCGCGATGGCATGGATAAGGCTAATGGGCCTATAGTCGATGATGTCCTCGGCCCCTCTTTTACTGGCAAGAGAAGTGAGATTAGATAAATAGAAAAGACAAGTGGGGCTGAGCGATCAGCTCCAACAAAATGAAGTGAAAAAAGTGCAAAAGCTGATGATGACCAGGAAAACCAAAAGTCCATCATATCTCACATTCAACAGATGACATCGTTATTTTTTTTGCGAAATTAAATATATTACTCAAATGGAAATATCCTGGTTACAAGCTTGAACTATGACATCTGGACCAGAGTGGTTCGAAACCAGGTTTTGCCTCGACTTGCATCCTAGTTTAGCTAGCAAATGACTAACTTCATTCATATGTCTACTCACATGCTTTACCTGCACTACTCTACTCTGCCTGCAAAGCTTCTTTATATCATTGACTATGGCTGCAACTGACGAATGATTAACGCCTTCTTCCTGAACCATTGACGTTAGGACGAGGCAATCAGATTCCACCAAGAACGGTAGGTTCGTGTGCTACAAGGCTAGTGCAATGCCTTGGTTGCAGGCGATGGCTTCAGCTTCGAGGGGGCTCGCACACATCTCCATATTAGAGCAAGTTGTAACTATAATATGTCCTTTTTCATCTCTAAGGATTATACCCACACCCCCTCTGTTTTCCAGCTAGACTGTCCCATGCGCCATCAACATTTAGTTTCATCCACCCAGGCGGTGGCTTGGTCCATTTTTTCTGATTCTCTGCCCTCCTCTTCAAAGCCGGACTCTCTCTCTTCTTAGATTGCATGTGATCATACATTATGACGCTCTTCCCTTCACAGTATCCGCCACCGGGTTTTGCTTGATCAACAACAAAGAATCAACGTAGCTGCAGAGGAACCTCCTAGATGCCTCCATCGGTGGTGGCTGTTTGTGATGAACCACTTCGTTACGTACATGCCAAATAGCCAAAACGTCATCAGCATCATTAGTCTTTCTTGCTCCGAGGCCATGTCCAGGTTGTGCAACAACCACTCCGGTCCTGTGTTAGAGATCTCGTGCAGCTCCTTTAGAGGCCACACCTCACGCATCCCCTCCCACAGCTGCTTCGCCAACGGACACCTGCAAAAAGTATGGTACGTGTCCTCACGTTCCATTCCACATACAACACAAATGTCAGATACTTCCAAGTTCCTTTTCATTTTATTTTCCCAAGTAGCTAGGGAATTTGTCGCCAATCTCCATGCAAAGACTCGTACCTTTGGGGGAGCAGGGCACCCCCACACTGTGTCCCAGACGACACGATTGCCGTCTGGTGCCCTGCTCGCTGCGCACGACGAAGTGCGATGAGTTGATTTCCATGCAAGTCTGTATGCACTCTTGACGGAGAATATGCCTCTAGCGTCCGGTCCCCATGCGAGCACATCGCCATCGTGGCTTGTAGAGGGCTTGATTTTCACTATTTCTTCCACATCTAGCTCAAGAAAATACTTGCGCAAAAGCTCCATGTTGCACGTGCCCTCCTCCGAAATGAAATCAACAACTCGCCTGAGTCTGCACTTTCCTTGCTTCGATATCGGACGATATGAGAATGGTCGCTGCAGCCAAGGATCCCGCCATGCTCGGATTTGGCTTCCATTGCCCACCCTCCACACCAGCTCCTTCTTGAGAAGCTCGAGACCGTACTATATAGCTTGCCAAGATGAGGAAGCATTACCTGCAAAAACAGTGTCCTCCAGACATCGTTATTACTCTATAATTGTATCTCGTCCATCCATACACAATAAACTAATAAGGATTGTGAATAGGGAGTGAAAACAGAATGGATACTTTTAGACTGTCTGACTGACTCGAAGCTTGGTTTAGAGAAACCAACACGAGTCTATTCTGAATGAAGGTAAAAATGAGTCGAACCACCGGTATTTAGCAGAAAGTTCAACTAAATACGGTGGACCCACTATGTAAAACCTCAATCCAAGCAGGGCCTAATGCGAGACTTAGAGGTGTTTTTTTTAGTTCCGAGAACACTTACGGGAAGCGAGGTGGAATCAATTGGTTGGTTCAAATCTTGCACTATTCCGTGGTTAATCTCATAAGTGAGATTCCGTAAAAAACAATCTGTAGATATAGCATTGTTGGAGAGAAACAAGGTATTCTCTACTATTTGTGTTTAAATATAAGTGTGACACATAGGATAGGGGTAGAGGAAAGGATGAGCGACACTCGTCGGTATCCAACTATAAGGCTTTTTCAAGAATTTATTTCCTTCGTTCCCTTCATGAAAAAAGACAGGGATGTGACAAGGATGTGTTTTGCTAAAACAGTGTCAATTCTGACAGTTTCTATCCAAGTTTGGTAAGATTTTGGACTAAGTTCATGAGCAAAGTATTTAAAAAAGTAGATACATTTAAGATGTATCAGATACCCTAAGCTTAGCTCGTTGTTTGTCTTTAAGAAACTCAAAATAGTGGAGGAGAAGCGATAAAAGACTTCCACAAGAACTTACCTTAATTCCTGAATGAGAAGTAAACAATATCAAGTAATCATTATATAACGATTATAAAAAAATCATAAAGCACTAATAGCGTAGTGTTCAAGATTTTATATGAGTTACAAAATGGTTATGACTGAGTAACGATATTTGGTAAAGATTAAAAGTATAGCATTGTCAAAAAAGTTATATTTGCATCTCTATCTCTTTTTCTTGTCAAAGTTACTCGAAGAGGTCTTACAACCGTTCTTCACAATATTCTTCTAATATAATACTCATTATGTTGGTTGCAAACTAAATACACTGGGTAATGCTGCTTCATTCTAGTCCCTCAATGTTTGAACACTTAGCATAGAAAGCGACATGTATATGTTTACTAACAGTTGACAACATGATAGAAGGAAATATGACCTTTTTTTTGCTTAAAAGCTTATATGCGAGCTCCAGGAGAATTTTTATTTGTATCTAAGCCTTAGGTGTTGCCTATATGATAATAGTAAGCTTGATAATATTATTCGGTTGAGGTGTATCATTGTCCCTTTCTGCGAGTAGTCAGACCACTTTATTTACATCATCATGTCTACACCGATGGCACGTCCAATCTCCAAGGAGAATGACAATTAGCTGAATTTGTTCTTAATTGAAAATGTCCATTACGTAAGCGTGGCTTAGGTTAACGGCCCAAGCCAAGCCAATACGGTTCTCAAGTTTACAATGATCTACATGTAAAGCTCATATATAGAGTGAAGAATTTCATTTATTAGTCAAGATTAAACAGCTCAAGGGTTTTATTTTATTTTCCAGGTCATGGGCTCAAGGGTTCGTAATTTGTAATCTAGTCTAAATAACCGATTTGATCTCCGATCAAGACATGGGTGTCACGCCCCAGGAGAGACGATATAATCTCCCGAGGGCGACCCATGATGCATAAGTGGTGAGAAACCCTAGCATCAGCATCGTCAGACTTGCCATCCTGATACCATGTAGCCAACTATTACAAATTGCCACTTGTAGGAAACTGTATATCTGTAGCGTATATTCCATGCGCCATAGAACTCACACACTAAATTTTATTTTTGTAGGGCATATCTATATGCGCCACAGAATTATCAAATTTTGATATGCTCCACAGAATTTTATTAAAAAATAAAAGAATCGAGAATAATAAAAATGAAATAATCTAGAAAAAACTAAATATTTGAATTCTTTGAATATCTAGTAAGGGTGCGAACATATCTCAAATCATCCTCAAATTGCTCCAACGTAAGTACGCTTAACTTTTAAGTTCTATTTAATTGATCTACCCTTATGCAACTGTAGTTCTTATTGATATTAGTATCATATAAACCCTCTTAAGCCAAGAATTTCAAAAGAAAAATTCAAAATTTTAAAAAATCCAAAGAATTGAAAAAAATTCAAAAATGTAATTTTAAAAAATGAAATAATTTAAGAATTCAAAAAAATAACTTTTTTAAAAAACTAAAATTTTCAAAAATATCAGAAAAAATCTTAAAGTTCAAAAATTAGAAAAATCAAAAAAATTAAAATTTCAAAAAATCTTAAATTTGAAAATTCAAAAATATCAAAAGAATATAGAAATTAAAAAATATTCAAGAAAATAGAAAATTTAAAAAAACTAATATAAAACATATAAAAATCCTGGAAGTTCAAAAATTGGAAATGATTTTAAAAATTCTAAAATTTTAAAAAATCTAAAATTTTAAAAAATCTAAAATTTAAAAATCCAAACAAAAAATTATTTGGCGCATACAAAAATACACATTTGTGTGGCGCATATCAATATGCGCCATAGAAATGTGTATTTGTGTGGCGCATATATCAATATGCGCCACAGAAAGTCTCAATTTTGTGGTGCATATTTTTTTAATGTGTCGCAGAATTCCAACAATTCTATGGAGCATTTGTTTTATGCGCCACAAAAGTACTTTTATGGAGCACGTGTTTTTAAATGCGCCACATAATCTATATTTATCTATACGCATTTTTCTAGTAGTGTATGAACTAATGAAAAGGGGCGAAATAATATATTAACATTTTACATGTGTGTAAAGCACGTCTTCAAGATTAGCAAATCACTAGGTGGCCAAGACTCAAGGGGCCCTTTAAAACTACAAGATGAATCTAAAAGAGGCCAATAAAAACAGATCTGAGAATAAAGGAGGAAACACTACTTCATCTCTGTGGGCACGGCTAAGAAGAGAAAACAATAGGCAAGAACAAAGCCGATTCACAGACGAACTGGATTTGCAGAACGAAAAACTCATAGGCAAAGTTGAATCCCCACTGGTGAAATAGTTGTTGACCTTAACCAAACCCAGGATAGAGAGTCATCATGGATAGCACCGGCCAGCGCCACCGGCACAGACGGAGTAGAAGGCGCAGTCTTCTACTGATCTGCAAGCGTAGCGACCAAATGGGAGAGATGAGGAAGAGAGAACGGTGAGGGCGAAGCGGAAGCGGCAGGGGAAAAGTGAGATGGATGGTGCTGAAAAGCTGGTGAGGCACAGCAATAAACGTCTTGGACACGCACAAACGTAGCTCCATCGTGGGCTACTGGCGAGACGACAGCGAGCACGAGCGCACCCAAGACCGAGGCAGCGGCACGTGAAAAGCCCAACCTACCCCTGCGAGAGAAGATATTCTCCACAACTGCACCGCATCGACCCATATGCAGTAGGCACGCGTGACTCACCCAAAATTCACCCAGGCGACAGACATGATGGGCCAGGCCAACAGAGGACCCCGCGTGCAGCCACAGGGCGGGTAATGATTCGCTGTTCCATGGCTTTATCTAGAAATAGGAGCAAATGGGAGGACGTCCACACATCCCCAGGCCCACCACGCCCACTGACCCTTGCGACTCAGGCTCAACCCACTCAAACGCCACCCTACATGACTGACAGATTGGACCGGCCGAATGCGGGTCCCATGCGCAGCCACATGCGGGTAAACCATCGCTGTTCCATGTCTTGATTTTAAGGGAACAAATGGAAGGCCACGCTCACCAATGACCAGGTCCAGAATAGACGCTTCAGATGCAGTAGATGGGAAGATCTGATGGTCCAGAATCAGTGATCGCTGTGAGAGCCCCATAGAGGTGCAGCAATTATACCTTTAGATTAAATCACTAGGTGGCCAAGACTCTAGGGGCGTTAGGGAACAAGATGTGGCGGTAGAATCCTGATGCCATTGAACCACACATACGTTAGACAACGATTAGAAACCAGACACACCATGGTGTATCAAACTGTAGCACACACGAACACAGTCGCCTCTCTCTCTCGTGGGTGTGCCACTGCCCGGAGCCTGATCTGAGAGGCGATTCCGATCTGGGTTTGCTAGACATCACGCCACCTTCTCATGATGGAAGACATGTAATTTCAGTTTTTTAGAACACATGTAACTGTAGGTAACTGTCGTGTACCAGGTCTATGCCATGTACTGAGCTCAGCCAAGGTCTACCAAGAGGACCAAGCCCGGCCCAAACCTGGGTGTGTTCAGTGTATTGGGAGATGTCCCTATGTAATGTGAAGTTGGGTGAGTCTAGGGTTATCAATGATGATTAGCGTGTAACGCTTGTATTCTTCGCCTACATGGTGCTTCTCTCTCCCCCTTTGAACTCGAGTTTCTAGTCTAGATATGTGTATATGTGGTTGTATCCATGCTCTCTAGCTATTTGGTACAGTAACATCATATCATAACATTTTCCTTGATAGGGGATTCATCTCGATGATACAACTTATTGTCAACTTGTACTTAGATTACAAAACCATGTACCTAATTAGTACATCCACCTGGTCCACCATAATAGACATGCATGCCATCATTGTCCTGCCCGAATTTATCAACTGTGTAACATGTCATCTTGCTACTGCTTGCAATGGTCTTTGCGCTATTCGGTGTAACATACATGTTATTCCCATCCACAATTTTAATATCTCTCACAAAAGCTGCTTTCCCATAACCCTCCGAAGCATAATGCCCACTACCCATTTCAGGAAAATATGACTGAACTGTTGGGCCACTAAGATGTCCACCCCAAAATGCTATATTCGATTTATCCTTCAAGTGGTTGAAGATTGAAGCCGGCCAGTATCCAACTGGGGTCTTGTTCTTACCATATGCTAACCACCAGTTTGCGGTCTTTGGGTCCTATAACACATTAAAGATGATATATGATGGTCATGTAATATTAAGTGCACAAAATGGCAATGCCATATTACACCAAAATATCACTAATATCTATGTTTCATATTGTTTCTATAGTTCAGCTGACAATTCCAATCAATATGCAACCTCCTTTCAGAAATAAGTGACTCAACTTTATCTTGATAAAGATGTATCTACATTCTAAAATGCATCCAGATACATTCGTATCTAGAAATAGTTGAGGCCCTTATTTCCGGTCAGAGGAAGTAGGATAATAGAAGATATAATAGAATAAACTAAATGGGGTCAATCAACATTAGTGACAGGGGTTATTTATAGTATGTGTAAATTGATAATTCAAATACTTCATAGGAGCAACCTTTCTTAATTTTTTGTTCCATATATTTTATCTACTATTGATGGACTAGGGAAAACAATGTATTATTGCTCCAATTACTAGATTTGAATACATAATCTCTTGTAACATTAGAAAATCCTGACATGGATGCAAATTAGTTGCGCATGTACATGACCCACATTGCATGAACGTAAATTAGTCATACGTTATTTAATCTTATAAAAATACCTTAAACAAATGAACATGTATTTCATATTGAGCGCCATTATAGGTAGAAACTGGATGTATCCTTCCTCCAAGGACAACGCTCGGACTAACTTGCACAAAACCAGGACATCGGTGATCCCAACAAGCATTGTTGTCCTTACCATACTGACACAAAAATATACTAGTTAAAGAAGCTTATACTTCCATAGTGATAATGCATAACATTTGGGGTTGAGGTTGCTTATCCTTACCCAAGTAGTGTGAAATCTAGCAAAATCATCACCATGCAAGCTTGGCCACACCTACAAGGTGTGATAGGACATTACCAACTCCGAGAAATCCCGTGAAATGTGTGCACTAGTTTGGAATGATATGAAAAATACAAGCATAGTGTTTCTATTACTTCAAATGTAACTAACATATGATGTTCATGTATTGTTAGCTAGATATATTTCCTTATGTAAAATATTTAAAATCATATACGAGCATTTATATTATAAGTAATTCCTTGGATGAATGTTTAAATTTTTGAAGTTTTCAACTATTTCTAAGCATGGTTAGAATTAAGTTGATTGTACTTACAACAGATCCAGCAGCTATTGTTTCATAATAGCTCGTGTTCTCGTTATTTGACATCTCAACCCATGATGCACTAAAATCTGCAGTTTTTTCTTTCACTTTTGGCTCATAAACATTGATGGAAACATGAGATCCGTATATATCATCTACGATTTTGATACCTGCGAGCTACAACAAACAAATAAATATTAATTATTAGGGACAGTAAAGAGTAACCATATAACCACGAGGATAGTGGAACAAATGGATTTAAATTGTTCAAATAGCCATCATGTTGCTATAAAAAAATCATGGGTTTTTATTATTAAGTGCAAAATTTAAAAGGAAAAAATATGTCAATGTTACTTTCTTGTATGATGATTATAATTATTGATATTTCGTATGATAGGAAAGTGGATTTGAACCTATTATAGATGTTGGAAATTGACATGATCCTACCTGGTTGGATCAAGCAATTAAGTGTGTGAAATGTTCATCTTTCAATAAATGGTATCTACTTAGTAACCACATGAGATTGCATACATTGTTGATTATCAGAAAATAGTTTGGTCCATGGCACGTTTTCGTAAGCATGTTCCATGGATAGTTGAAGCCACAAAAATGGATAAGGTAAACATTACCTGGTGTAAATTTTAGCTTCCTAAACCTATTTATAGTGGGTATTGGAACTTACATATGTGGATTCCACAATGTGTTCCACTATATATAACATATTAACTAGAGACATGATAAATATAAGGTTACAAATTTTGTTCACCACACATTTAGTACATATCAGTTATTTGTACAAATATATTGTGTGACACTAGTGACTAAATTAGCTACTCAATTTAGTATATATATATATATATATATGTGTGTGTGTGTGTGTCAAGTATGTCATTGTTTGAAGAAACTTTGAATATTGTATTCATGAAAAATGTTTTTTTCTCTCGCAAAGACTATGCCGAAGTACTCTTTTCAAAGCTTGGAGTAAGATTCCATCCGGAAGTGAGTCTGTCCAAACTAGTTTGCCCTACTTTGGGTAAAATACATTCAGATGACAAATCCATTATGTTTTGATAACTTCAGTGGAACATCGAGTATTAGGACTATATAATTAAACACTCAATAACATTGGACACATAAGGGTAAAATGTGTACTCAATTGATGCTCAACTGTTGCTAATATATTATAACGTACCTCTCCTTTACCAGCATTATCCATCGGGTGATAATTTGAAATCTCTATTTTACCATCTTTTCTATCTTGTAATATTGGGATGGATCCTTCCGGGCATGCGACAAAGGGCAGTTGTGCCATTGAATTCGTAGCTTCGGTTAAAGCCCAACTATGTAGCTCAGATGGATAAGAGCTAGGTTTCATCTGTGCCACAAGTAGAACAACGTTAGTCTCAAACTGAACATCAAAGTGCTCTTACAACTACCACGGATGGAAAAAAGGGGTGAAGTTAATATGAAAACTGAAAAAAATGGACTTGAAACCTTTGATTTTCGCTTTTAGAAAAAAAACATGACTATGAGAAGTGCACAATACAAAAAAAGAAAAAGAAAAACACTATAATCAACAACAATGCATAAATTCATTTTTCCCTAATTTTCATATTTTAATTTACTCGTAATTTAAAAATATATTTCAAGAAATTTATTGAAACAGGCTGAGATTGTATTTAATTTTCTAATAGCAATATACTTATCTGTAAAAACAAATAAATTAAGACAAGCTTCAAAAGTTAAAAAAATGGACTCCAATATCCGGATGTTCCTTTCTTTTGATGTCAAAATCCACTTCTAGCCAATATATCAATCTCTCCATATCTAACCCGTCGGAGGATAAATCACATCTCTCCCATATCTGTTTTCTCCTTTCCCTTATTGGTAGATAAATCTTGAATTCTGGAGGTCTAGAATTTTCTTCCATGTCAACCAAAGCAACATCAACAAAGGAAGACAGTAAAATTGTCCATAATTCCAATACAGTTTCACTGAATACAAGTACGACTTTAAAATACTATACTGGTGATGATGTACCCAATATATGTTTTACATTGAAATCGCTAACAACTGACCTGTATTTCATGATTCTTCAACAAGGGGTGGTCAAGCGCTGGTTGTTGGTTTATATCAATGCACTTGAAGACGTCCGCATCTTCAGTCTATATTGGACATTCAAATACTTGTCAGAAATTTATCGCAATCTATATAAATACAACAAAGTCACTATTTTTCGTGTGAGTACCTTAATGGTCTCGATTGCATGATCATCAGATCGTATTTCTCCAAGAGCCAAAGACACACATAGGAGGAGAATGATCACTATGTTTGCTCTGAATGTTAACATTGTTGAAACGGTGATTGGTCAGCCTAATTTTCTTTGTTTCTTCAGCTACTATGCCTACTGATCGTGTTTTATAAGAGAGGGCGTGTGTGTGGTGGGAGGTAGGTAGGGGGGAGGGGTAATTATGTCATTTTTATGCTTGCCTGGATTATATGGACGCAGTAAATACTGCATTAAAAGGAATTGTCTGCTCCTAGCAATAAGTAAATAAAATGGCTGGACAAATTTCACACATACTTAATCAAGATAAGGTCGATATTATGGACTAGCCAGCTGGAAGGAAATAAAGGATATGCATATAAATTGTCTTGATTTGGTTTCCTAATTTATTCATATGTCAGAAAACTTAGTGTGTTTAACCCTGAAAAAAAAATCAGTCTTTACAAATCAACTATATTAATTAAATTGAGGTAAATAAATATTTATAATCTTATTTTCTCGTGGTAGTGAATGCACAACCAGACGTGTGCAACAGCTAAAGGGGGGGAGAATCTACAACCTGTTCATCAGCAAAAGGGCCAAAAACGTTTCGTCCCTGGGCTCCCGCGAGTCCCAGGGCGAAACCCTAAATCGCCGCCGCCAGAGCTCTTCTCCCCCTTCCCCGCTTCGCTGCCGCCAGGAGGGCGCCGCCGGGCGAAGCTCCGGGGCGCCAGCGGCGGCGGGGCACCTCTCCCCTCCTCGCGGTGTCGCCGGCGCGGGCGGTCTCGTCGCGAAGGGGCACGACGCTGGCAGGGGGCGTGGCGGCGTGGTGGCTCTGTGTGCTGGGCGCACTCGGGCGGCGGCGACTCCGGCGGAGGCATCTGCGCGGCGCCGGGCAGCGCGAGCTCGGCGGCGGCGGGATCGGGCGTCGAGCACGGCGGCGCGAGCTTCGACGGCCACGGCGGGGCGGGCCGGCGGTGGCGAGGCCTTCAGGGATGGAGCAGGGCGAGGCGTGAGCTGGGTGGCCTCCCTGGCCGCCCTGCGTGCGGGTTGGGGCAGGGGTCCCGGGCCCTGCCAGGCCCAGTTCGCCCCCAGATCTGGTACCCGGCGGCCATGGTGGCCGGCGGCTGCCTCTCTGCCCTTCTTTGGGGTCTATAGGTCGAACCTCGCGGCGGTGTTTCTTGTTTCCCTCGGTGCTGCAGCGGGCAGGGTTGGGATGTCGGGGCGGCGGCCCAAGAAGGGGGGAGCTATATGGTTGGCGGGTGAGCCAGTAGCTCTGGTGTTGGTCGGTGCCATGGTTGTGGGGGCGACGTGGTAATCGGCGAGTCGAGTGGTGTGGGGTGTAGATGGCGGTGAGGTTGCCAAGGGGAAACCTTTGCCGCTCGGGCCACGGCGGCGGCGTCCGCAGACGGCGTTCCGTTGTTGAAGGCGCCGTGAGGCCAACCTCCGTCCCTCTACTTCGTCCGGGTGAAAACCCAAGATCCTCGGATCGGGCGGTGGCGGCACTCCGGTGTCGTGCTCTTCTTAAAGACACCGTCTTGGAGCCTGATACGTCTCCAACGTATCGATAATTTCTTATGTTCCATGCCACATTATTGATGTTATCTACATGTTTTATGCACACTTTATGTCATATTCGTGCATTTTCTGGAACTAACCTATTAACAAGATGCCGAAGTGCCGATTCTTTGTTCTGCTGTTTTTGGTTTCAGAAATCCTAGTAACGAAATATTCTCGGAATTGGACGAAATCAAAGCCCAGGGGCCTATTTTCTCACGAAGCTTCCAGAAGTCCGAAGGAGAGACGAAGAGGGGCCACGGAGGGGCCACACCCTAGGGCGGCGCGGCCCCCCCCTTGGCCGCGCGGCCCTGTGGTGTGGGGCCCCCGTGCCGCCTCTTGACCTGCCCTTCCGCCTATAAAAAGTCTCCGTGACGAAATCCCCAGTACCGAGAGCCACGATACGGAAAACCTTCCAGAGACGCCGCCGCCGCCGATCCCATCTCGGGGGATCCAGGAGATCGCCTCCGGCACCCTGCCGGAGAGGGGATTCATCTCCCGGAGGACTCTACGCCGCCATGGTCGCCTCCGGAGTGATGTGTGAGTAGTCTACCCCTGGACTATGGGTCCATAGCAGTAGCTAGATGGTTGTCTTCTCCCCATTGTGCTATCATTGTCGGATCTTGTGAGCTGCCTAACATGATCAAGATCATCTATCTGTAATTCTATATGTTGCGTTTGTTGGGATCCGATGAATAGAGAATACTTGTTATGTTGATTATCAAAGTTATATCTATGTGTTGTTTATGATCTTGCATGCTCTCCGTTATTAGTAGATGCTTTGGCCAAGTTGATGCTAGTAACTCCAAGAGGGAGTATTTATGCTCGATAGTGGGTTCATGCCTCCGTGAATCTGGAGGAGTGACAAGAACCACTAAGGTTATGGATGTGCTGTTGCCACTAGGGATAAAACATTAGTGCTATGTTCAAGGATGTAGTCACTAGTTACATTACGCGCAATACTTAATGCAATTGTCTGTTGTTAGCAACTTAATACTGGAGGGGGTTCGGATGATAACCTGAAGGTGGACTTTTTAGGCATAGATGCAGTTGGATGGCGGTCTATGTACTTTGTCGTAATGCCCAATTAAATCTCACTATACTCATCATGATATGTATGTGCATGGTCATGCTCTCTTTATTTGTCAATTGCCCAACTGTAATTTGTTCACCCAACATGTTGTTCGTCTTATGGGAGAGACACCTCTAGTGAACTGTGGACCCCGGTCCAATTCTCTTTACTGAAATACAATCTACTGCAATACTGTTCTACTGTTTTCTGCAAACAATCATCTTCCACACAATACGGTTAATCCTTTGTTACAGCAAGGCGGTGAGATTGACAACCTCACTGTTTCGTTGGGGCAAAGTACTTTGGTTGTGTTGTGCAGGTTCCACGTTGGCGCCGGAATCTCTGGTGTTGCGCCGCACTACATCCCGCCGTCATCAACCTTCAACGTGCTTCTTGGCTCCTCCTGGTTCGATAAACCTTGGTTTCTTTCTGAGGGAAAACTTGCTGCTGTGCGCATCATACCTTCCTCTTGGGGTTCCCAACGAACGTGTGAGTTACACGCCATCAAGCACTTTTTCTGGCGCCGTTGCCGGGGAGATCAAGACACGCTGCAAGGGGAGTCTCCACTTCTCAATCTCTTTACTTTGTTTTTCTCTTGCTTAGTTTTATTTACTACTTTGTTTGCTGCACTAAATCAAAATACAAAAAAAAATTAGTTGCTAGTTTTACTTTATTTGCTATCTTGTTTGCTATATCGAAAACACAAAAAAATTAGTTTACTTGCATTTACTTTATCTAGTTTGCTTTATTTACTACTGCTAAAATGGCCAACGCTGAAAACACTAAGTTGTGTGACTTCACAACCACAAATAATAATGATTTCTTATGCACACCTATTGCTCCACCTGCTACTACAGCAGAATTCTTTGAAATTAAACCTGCTTTACTGAATCTTGTTATGCGAGAGCAATTTTAAGTGTTAGTTCTGATGATGCTGCTGCCCATCTTAATAATTTTGTTGAACTATGTGAAATGCAAAAATATAAAGATGTAGATGGTGATATTATTAAACTAAAATTGTTCCCTTTCTCATTAAGAGGAAGAGCTAAAGATTGGTTGCTATCTCTGCCTAAGAATAGTATTGATTCATGGACTAAATGCAAGGATGCTTTTATTGGTAGATATTATCCCCCTGCTAAAATTATATCTTTGAGGAGTAGCATAATGAATTTTAAACAATTAGATACTGAACATGTTGCTCAAGCTTGGGAAAGAATGAAATCTTTGGTTAAAAATTGCCCAACCCATGGACTGACTACTTGGATGATCATCCAAACCTTCTATGCAGGACTAAATTTTTCTTCACGGAATTTATTGGATTCAGCTGCTGGAGGTACCTTTATGTCCATCACTCTTGGTGAAGCAACAAAGCTTCTTGATAATATGATGATCAATTACTCTGAATGGCACACGGAAAGAGCTCCACAAGGTAAGAAGGTAAATTACGAAGAAACCTCTTCCTTGAGTGATAAGATTGATGCTATTATGTCTATGCTTGTGAATGATAGGACTAATATTGATCCTAATAATGTTCCATTAGCTTCATTAGTTGCACAAGAAGAACATGTTGATGTAAACTTCATTAAAAATAATAATTTCAACAACAATGCTTACCGGAACAATTCTAGTAACAACTATAGACCATATCCTTATAATAATGTCAACGGCTATGGTAATTCTTATGGTAATTCTTACAACCATAATAGGAATTCACCCCCTGGACTTGAAGCCATGCTTAAAGAATTTATTAGTACACAAACTGCTTTTAACAAATCTGTTGAAGAAAAGCTTGGGAAAATTGATATACTTGCTTCTAAAGTCGATAGTCTTGCTGTTGATGTTGATCTTTTGAAATCAAAAGTTTTGCCTAATGAGAATCATCATAATAAAATTTCTACTACAGCAAATGCCATTCAAGTTAGAATTAATGAGAATATAAGATTAATGGCTGAACTGCGTGCTAGGTGGGATAGAGAAGAAAATGAAAAACTAGCTAAAGAGAAGAATATAGCTAAAGTTTGGACTATTACCACCACTAGTAATGCTTATGCTACACATGTTGCTGCACCTCCTACTCATACTAATAAAAGAATTGGTGTTAGCAATGTTTCCACTTCTAATGCAAAGCGCGAAAAAGCACTGAAAGCTGCTAAAGCTACTTGAAAGCGCCTTTGATAAAGCTGCTGAAATTTTTTCCAACATTGGGGATGATGATCCCATTGCTTTAGATTATAATGGTTTGAATTTTGATGATTGCCACATCTCTGAAGTTATAAAGTTCTTGCAAAAACTTGCTAAAAGTCCTAATGCTAGTGCTATAAATTTGGCTTTTACACATCATATTACAAATGCTCTTATAAAAGCTAGAGAAGAGAAACTAGAGGGCGAAGCCTCTATTCCTAAAAAGCTAGAGGATGGTTGGGAGCCCATCATTAAGATGAAGGTTAAAGATTTTGATTGTAATGCTTTATGTGATCTTGGTGCAAGTATTTCTGTTATGCCTAAGAAAATTTATAATATGCTTGACTTGCCACCGCTGAAAAATTGTTATTTGGATGTTAATCTCGCTGATCATTCTACAAAGAAACCTTTGGGTAAAGTTGATAATGTTCGTATTACCGTTAACAATAACCTTGTTCCCGTTGATTTTGTTGTCTTGGATATTGAATGCAATGCATCTTGTCCCATTATATTGGGAAGACCTTTTCTTCGAACTGTTGGTGCTATTATTGATATGAAGGAAGGTAATATAAAATATCAATTTCCTCTCAAGAAAGGTATGGAACACTTCCCTAGAAAGAGAATGAAGGTACCTTTTGATTCCATTATGAGAACAAATTATGATGTTGACACTTCGTCTCTTGATAATACTTGATACACACTTTCTGCGCCTAGCTGAAAGGCGTTAAAGAAAAGCGCTTATGGGAGACAACCCATGTTTTTACCTACAGTACTTTGTTTTTATTTTGTGTCTTGGAAGTTGTTTACTACTGTAGCAACCTCTCCTTATCTTAGTTTTGTGTTTTGTTGTGCCAAGTTAAGCCGTTGATAGAAAAGTAAGTACTAGATTTGGATTACTGCGCAGTTCCAGATTTCTTTGCTGTCACGAATCTGGGCAAAATCCCTCTGTAGGTAACTCAGAAAATTATGCCAATTTACGTGAGTGATCCTCAGATATGTACGCAACTTTCATTCAATTTGAGCATTTTTATTTGAGCAAGTCTGGTGCCATTTTAAAATTCGTCAATACGAACTGTTCTGTTTTGATAGATTCTGCCTTTTATTTCGCATTGCCTCTTTCGCTATGTTGGATGAATTTCTTTGATCCATTAATGTCCAGTAGCATTATGCAATGTCCAGAAGTGTTAAGAATGATTGTGTCACCTCTGAATATGTCAATTTATATTGTGCACTAACCCTCTAATGAGTTGTTTCGAGTTTGGTGTGGAGGAAGTTTTCAAGGATCAAGAGAGGAGTATGATGCAACATGATCAAGGAGAGTGAAAGCTCTAAGCTTGGGGATGCACCCGGTGGTTCACCCCTGCATATATCAAGAAGACTCAAGCGTCTAAGCTTGGGGATGCCCAAGGCATCCCCTTCTTCATCGACAACATTATCAGGTTCCTCCCCTGAAACTATATTTTTATTCCATCACATCTTATGTGCTTTTTCTTGGAGCGTCGGTTTGTTTTTGTTTTTGTTTTATTTGAATAAAATGGATCCTAGCATTCACTTTATGGGAGAGAGACACGCTCCGCTGTAGCATATGGACAAGTATGTCCTTGGTTTCTACTCATAGTATTCATGGCGAAGTTTCTCCTTCGTTAAATTGTTATATGGTTGGAATTGGAAAATGATACATGTAGTAATTGCTATTAATGTCTTGGGTAATGTGATACTTGGCAATTGTTGTGCTCATGATTAAGCTCTTGCATCATATGCTTTGCACCCATTAATGAAGAAATACATAGAGCATGTTAAAATTTGGTTTGCATATTTGGTTTCTCTAAGGTCTAGATAATTTCTAGTATTGAGTTTGAACAACAAGGAAGACGGTGTAGAGTCTTATAATGTTTTCAATATGTCTTTTATGTGAGTTTTGCTGCACCGGTTCATCCTTGTGTTTGTTTCAAATAAGCCTTGCTAGCCTAAACCTTGTATCGAGAGGGAATACTTCTCATGCATCCAAAATACTTGAGCCAACCACTATGCCATTTGTGTCCACCATACCTACCTACTACATGGTATTTTCCGCCATTCCAAAGTAAATTGCTTGAGTGCTACCTTTAAAATTCCATTCTTCACCTTTGCAATATATAGCTCATGGGACAAATAGCTTAAAAACTATTGTGGTATTGAATATGTAATTATGCACTTTATTTCTTATTAAGTTGCTTGTTGTGCGATAACCATGTTTACTGGGGACGCCATCAACTATTCATTGTTGAATATCATGTGAGTTGCTATGCATGTCCGTCTTGTTTGAAGTAAGAGCGATCTACCACCTTATGGTTGGAGCATGCATATGTTAGAGAAGAACATTGGGCCGCTAACTAAAGCCATGATCCATGGTGGAAGTTTCAGTTTTGGACAACAATCCTCAAATCTCAAATGAGAAAATTATTAATTGTTGTTACATGCTTATGCATAAAAGAGGAGTCCATTATCTGTTGTCTATGTTGTCCCGGTATGGATGTCTAAGTTGAAGAATAATCAATAGCGAGAAATCCAATGCGAGCTTTCTCCTTAGACCTTTGTACAGGCGACATAGAGGTACCCCTTTGTGACACTTGGTAAAAACAATGCATTGTGATGATCCGGTAGTCCAAGCTAATTAGGACAAGGTGCGGACACTATTAGTATACTATGCATGAGACTTGCAACTTATAAGATATAATTTACATGATGCATATGCTTTATTACTACCGTTGACAAAATTGTTTCATGTTTTCAAAAATCAAAGCTCTAGCACAAATATAGCAATCGATGCTTTTCCTCTATGGAGGACTATTCTTTTACTTTCAATGTTGAGTCAGTTCACCTATTTCTCTCCACCTCAAGAAGCAAACACTTGTGTGAACTGTGCATTGATTCCTACATACTTGCTTATTGCACTTATTATATTACTCTATGTTGACAATATCCATGAGATATACATGTTACAAGTTGAAAGCAACCGCTGAAACTTAATCTTCTTTTGTGTTGCTTCAATATCTCTACTTTGAATTATTGCTTTATGAGTTAACTCTTATGCAAGACTTATTGATGCTTGTCTTGAAGTGCTATTCATGAAAAGTCTTTGCTATATGATTCACTTGTTTACTCATGTCATATACATTGTTTTGATCGCTGCATTCACTACATATGCTTTACAAATAGTATGATCAAGATTATGATGGCATGTCACTCCAGAAATTATCTGTGTTATCGTTTTACCTGCTCGGGACGAGCAGAACTAAGCTTGGGGATGCTGATACGTCTCCAACGTATCGATAATTTCTTATGTTCCATGCCACATTATTGATGTTATCTACATGTTTTATGCACACTTTATGTCATATTCGTGCATTTTCTGGAACTAACCTATTAACAAGATGCCGAAGTGCCGATTCTTTGTTTTTGCTGTTTTTGGTTTCAGAAATCCTAGTAACGAAATATTCTCGGAATTGGACGAAATCAAAGCCCGGGGGCCTATTTTCTCATGAAGCTTCCAGAAGTCCGAAGGAGAGACGAAGAGGGGCCACGGAGGGCCACACCCTAGGGCGGCGCGGCCCCCCTTGGCCGCGCGGCCCTGTGGTGTGGGGCCCCGTGCCGCCTCTTGACCTGCCCTTCCGCCTATAAAAAGTCTCCGTGACGAAACCCCGAGTACCGAGAGCCACGATACGGAAAACCTTCCAGAGACGCCGTCGCCGCCGATCCCATCTCGGGGATCCGGAGATCGCCTCGGCACCCTGCCGGAGAGGGGATTCATCTCCCGGAGGACTCTACGCCGCCATGGTCGCCTCCGGAGTGATGTGTGAGTAGTCTACCCCTGGACTATGGGTCCATAGCAGTAGCTAGATGGTTGTCTTCTCCCCATTGTGCTATCATTGTCGGATCTTGTGAGCTGCCTAACATGATCAAGATCATCTATCTGTAATTCTATATGTTGCGTTTGTTGGGATCCGATGAATAGAGAATACTTGTTATGTTGATTATCAAAGTTATATCTATGTGTTGTTTATGATCTTGCATGCTCTCCGTTATTAGTAGATGCTTTGGCCAAGTTGATGCTAGTAACTCCAAGAGGGAGTATTTATGCTCGATAGTGGGTTCATGCCTCCGTGAATCTGGAGGAGTGACAAGAACCACTAAGGTTATGGATGTGCTGTTGCCACTAGGGATAAAACATTAGTGCTATGTTCAAGGATGTAGTCACTAGTTACATTACGCGCAATACTTAATGCAATTGTCTGTTGTTAGCAACTTAATACTTGGAGGGGTTCGGATGATAACTTTGAAGGTGGACTTTTTAGGCATAGATGCAGTTGGATGGCGGTCTATGTACTTTGTCGTAATGCCCAATTAAATCTCACTATACTCATCATGATATGTATGTGCATGGTCATGCTCTCTTTATTTGTCAATTGCCCAACTGTAATTTGTTCACCCAACATCTTTTGCCGTCTTATGGGAGAGACACCTCTAGTGAACTGTGGACCCCGGTCCAATTCTCTTTCTTGAAATACAATCTCTTAATCTTGTTCTCTTGTTTTACGCAAACAATCATCTTCCACACAATACGGTTAATCCTTTGTTACAGCAAGCCGGTGAGATTGACAACCTCACTGTTTCGTTGGGGCAAAGTACTTTGGTTGTGTTGTGCAGGTTCCACGTTGGCGCCGGAATCTCTGGTGTTGCGCCGCACTACATCCCGCCGCCATCAACCTTCAACGTGCTTCTTGGCTCCTCCTGGTTCGATAAACCTTGGTTTCTTTCTGAGGGAAAACTTGCTGCTGTGCGCATCATACCTTCCTCTTGGGGTTCCCAACGAACGTGTGAGTTACACGCCATCAGAGCCCACAGCGCGAGGCTCACCGAAGGTTGTGACGGAGGTGATTCTTCGGTGATCTTCGGCAAGGCTTGCCCTGTACCCTTCCCTAGTCGAGCTTCCTTGGCGCTGCTCTTCGGTTTGCGAGCAATGTGGGTCGGTCCCCGGTGGTGGTCGGCTTCCGGTGGCGTCTCTGCGACGGAGGAGTTTTGTTGAGGTGCGCGTGCAAAATGGCTCGCTCTCGAGTGAGCTCCGGCCCGACACTGTAGACTCCAGTTCTTCTCCGAGTCCTCGTAGGCGCTTTGGTTGAACCTGTTGGTCGCGCTTCCGGTTGTAACTTCTTCGGTAGTTCGTGTGGGTGTGTGGTGTCGTTCTGTAAGCTGGGTTCAGCACTTTGTATCGTTCTCGCTGTTGGTGGCTTTGTTAATTCAAAGTTGGGCACTTGAGTGCCTTTTATCTAAAAAAACATTAAGATGTTGAAAAAGAACCGAGATGTAGTGAGGTTAGAGGACATTATGAACAAGTTTCAGATACTAGGAGATTTGTGAATGACGAAGACAAAGAATAACGAATATGAAGGACGAACAATAGAAGGCAAGGAATATCTTCAAAGAATTTTCATTTTTGTTTTTTTAGAAGAACAATTTCATGTTGACTAAGATTTATTTTTTTAAACGGAGGCAAAATTTTTGCCTCGTCCATTCATTAAGCAGAAGGTGCCCGGTTAATAAAAGAAAACCGGGCGAAAACCAAAAACAACAGTGCCAAAGCACACCCACAACCATACACACTATGCCACAAGGGGCACACCTAGCCACCCTGGCTACCCACAAAAGCTATACAAGAAACTCCAGTCGTCCTATGCCAAACAGATGGCTCTTCGAGGAGAGATCGGTAGCTCCGATTCTGAAGACGAGCCTCGGAGAGGAGATGCGCAAGACAAGCGTCAAATAGGACCTTCACCGGACCGCCCCTTGAAGGTCATCGTACACCGCCTAAGGCCAACTTCACAGCAAGAGGAGATCATAACGAAGACATTCGGACATGCCGGAACGGAGCCGACTAACATGACCTTGCCGCAACCAAACCTTGGTCACCACCATCGTCGTTGCCTCACAAGCCTCCACCCGGAACACCCGCATCTCCGGTTGACCTCCCGCCAACCCAGATGCCCTGTATGTCCAGCCCGCCGAAGTGAGCGACTTCAAGACGACGCCCTCGAGAGGGGAAACGACGAAGAACCGACACCGTCGTCCGACCCCGTGGGATCTAGGCTTTCACCCGAAGACGTGAACCCGAGGCAGCGAATGTCGGAGAGCTCCACAACTGTCCCTCAAGAAAGACGGCGACATCCACAAATGACGCGTGGTCAGGATTTCTTCCAGAGCAAACGAGCCACCGCACCCTCCCACAGCCAGATAGTGAGACGAATACCGAAAACGCTGCCAGTCCGCACTACGCAGACACACCTCATGTGCAGAAGCAGCACCATCGCTGTAGGGATTCGTTGCATAGAAAACAAAAAATTTCCTACCGCGAGAACGCAATCCAAGCCAAGATGCAATCTAGAAGACGGGAGCAACGAGGGGATGAACGAGACTCACCCTTGAAGATTTCCAAAGCCTACAAGATGAGGCTCTTGTTGCTGCGGTAGACGATCACTTGCCGCTTTCAAAAGCGCGTAGAAGATCTTGACGGTGAGGTATCGATTAACTAAGACTTCCGAGTGGAGTTCAGGAAGCAGCACAAGATGTTCTTTATTCCGTGATGAAAGAGGTGACATATGACACCATGAGATTTTATTTCTTTTACCAAACAACATAGAGTTATCACAAATGAAAATGCACGACACACCTTGGTGATTTCTTGTGGCGGGCAGGAAGAGGTTCAGCGCTGGAAGATATAGATAGAATCGGGGGAAGAGAGCGAGTGAGCATGAGGCGAGGGAGACGACGACCAAGTGTATTGGATTACTGTCATGTACTCGGCCTGTGCGCGCGTGGAGCGCCGTTGCTCTTGGACATGCGACACTGCTCCAGGGCCGTCCGCCGTGGGAAGAGTCGTCTCTGGCGGAGCGGCGGCGACGGCCATGGTCTCTGGCCACGATGGGTTTAGGACGGGGTTAGCCAAGAGGGAGGAGCTCCAGAGAGGGGAACGGCCGAAGGCCTCGCCGGCGGCGGTGCCTCCACACGAACCCGCCAATGAAGCCGGGATCCTGGAGTCTCTCGCCTCCATCGCGGGCGATGGGACGGAGGTGGCAGCGCATGTCCCCTCGTTCGCCATGGATCCCTCCCGGAATGGCTGCGCGGGTAGATCTCGAGATTCGTGCCGCGGCGCGGGGCTGGAGGGCGGCGCCGAAATCGAATAGTAGGCCTCACTTCCGCCACTTTCGATGGTGCTGCGTTGCAGTCCTGCGTGCTTGAGCTCGCTGGGTGAAATACGTGATTTTCGTTGAGGCTTGCCCATCTACGTACTCGCAGAGTCAAGGGATGCGGGCGGAGCCAATGAAGAAAGACGAAACGAGGACGCAGCTTTCATCTTTACAGGTTGTGCTGAGATCTCGATCTTCGGTGAGATATTCTAGGGAGTCTAGCAAAATTAGCGCTACAACACACCATCTAAATTAGCGCGAGGGTGGACTTGGTTAGTTGCATGCGGTGGATTTTGCTAGAGAAGGATAACTAATTAGCCCCAGACAGACGGTGAGGTTGTTAGGATTTAAAACAGGCTGTTGAGCGGGCACGCGGGTGGCATTTGGGCTGGTGTTGTTTTGTTAGTTGCGTTTTCTTTGTGACGTGGGGGGTATTATTGTCCATCCTGAAAATGTGACACCAGACATTCACCAGTTTGCTCTTAATAGTAGAGATGAGCACCTCCGAGGGACTGAGTCGGCATATCTTGAGGTTGACGAAGTCACCACTGGTGCCTCGCTGTTGACGGGCACGTCACCTACCACTGAAAGCATAGCCGGTTAAATCCTGGAATAAATCCAGGTAAATACAAACACGCATGCCAAGTCTAGGACTTAAACATAGGTGGGTTGGTTCCACCACAATAGACCTAACCACCAGAGCCAAGCTCTGTTTGCATCTAAAATATAAAATTAGCAGCATTAGAAAATATATTTTAAATTTATATATATTTGTAGTTATGGATGTTGATATTTTTTGTTACATCTTAGGTCCAATTTTAGGAATATTAACTTTGACTAAAACTAAAACGCATGGTAAAAAACGGAGGGAGTATTTAAGTTGTGTAAGCACATGTATGTCATATTTTCCACCCAAATATCAAATCTTGTGAACCTTTGGATCTAAAAAATAGAGGGTTTATTTGAGGGTATCATAAAACACCTAAAAAAATGCAAATAAACTTTTATTCCTTGATAATTAAACATTGGATCCGTCACAATCCAAGTTATTACAGTTTATTATGGTCTGCATAACGGCAAATACATCATTATTTCTAGTGGCTTCTTATTTAGTGTCCGGGCACCAATTCGTCCCTAGTTATCGCCACAGTCGATGAACTGGTAGTTGACGGTGAGGTGGCCATCATTTACACCTTGCCCGTTGGCGTCGACCTTGCTGAACACCGTGTCGTAGTCGAGGTCTAGGCCGCCGTTGCTGCACTGGTCCACGATCCTCGCCGTGATCTGTTGGCCGGTCGCCGGGTTGGTCACCTATAAATATCCAGACGAACAACTCGTCAGCCAATACGCATGAGTATGTAGTTCCTCTGGTTCAAATTAATTGACTCCGCTTTATCTAATATACATAAATGTAGACTAGATACTTAACTAAATATATACAAATTTAGAAAAAAAAATTGAATCTATTAATATGAGTATGAGGAAGTAGCATTTTACACCGCATATCCATGTTCCTCTAGAGTTATATTGTCGATCGTTAGTGCTTACCCGGAGGCACTTGCCGCAGGACGCCTGACCGGTGGGCCCAGCGGGCCCGCAGAAGGCGGTCCAGCCGTACTTGGAGCGCCAGGCGAAGGACATGTTGGCGTCCCAGGTGGCGCAGTAGGCGCTAGCGGTGTTGAGGTCCCAGTTGATCTTCTGGGGGCTGTAGTAGTTGTAGGTGGCGCGCACGTTGGTCGCCGACTGCGCCGCAGCCATGGCCGCCGCCGCGCACAGCAGGACCGCCGCCAGCGCCGCACGTCCGGCCATCGTTGTCGTCGTTGCCGCCTTGCGACAGGATGTGTATGCAGTGGCGAGTGGCAGCTTAGCAGAAATCGATCGAGAGGCTATGAACCTGTGCAGATTGATAATGGCTGTTTCCAGTGAGCTTTATATAGGGTTGCACCGGCGCATAGCATGCGGTGGACTTTTCTTTCTCCATGCGCATTTTTTTCCAAACCTCTGGAATAACGTGCAGGTGTCAACGAAAATTCCACGCATGAGCCAACCAAGGACGTGGACATCTTCCACGCAGTTTGGCTGGCTCGTTTTGACCACAGGTTTTCTGGAAACAAAAACGGTCCTATTTCCATATTGATGCATGTGTTCACGCAATTCATATTTTTTTGCTACGGGTACACAATATCATGTACACGTGTTCAGCTCAGCACCTTGTTTCTTGGGATGCAGGTGATAGATTCCTGGATATGCTTATCAGTTCCTGCACCAATATCTGTTTCTTATAGTCAGAACACGAGTTCAGCGGGCGATATCTACCACCACAAGCTCATTCTTGCTTCAGGTTTAAGTTGTTCTCAGCTAATTCAGAGTAAGTTTTTTTTGTGGGTTATTCAAAGTAAGTTAACGAAAAGAAAATTACATGTTAACGAAAAGAAGATGATCGAGTTGCTGGTGAGAGAGTTCGTTCAGGCATTGCTCAACAGTTGTGGACTAATCATCAACAACGTAGAGCTCACCAAGAAGATGATTAAGCACTACAATATGTTTTCCATCTTTATTTGCAGACATAACTATCATTAGAACTTTTAGTTTCTTTATTTGCAGATACATTGCATAATTATCAGTTGAGCTTTGAACATTTCTTTGCACATACTATTTTGCCATGACAACTTGGTAGTGCGTTCATGCTCTGATGGCTCATATATTGTTCCCATCCTAAATTTATGCATTGATATTGACTATATTCAAAGCTTCACTGATAATGGATTTTCTTAAGATAGAGAGGTCACCTGAAATAATTTGGAGGTGTATGTCACAGATCGACATCCCAGGAACACGCAGGTCAAGCCATGGCGTCACAGCAAGACGTTGGGGAATTATAGGCCAACTTTTTTCACGTTACGAAATTTTCTGGGTTTCCGTTTTTGCCGTCGCACGCGTCACGCGGATGGCCTCGCTCGATTCATGCGGACAGACGCTCGAGTTCACACTCTCTCGTCAACCTCGCCGGTGCGATCTCCGTCGCCCGCATCAGCGCCGCGGTCTCCCTCGCCCGCCACCGCCCTCTACCTCGCGCAGGTCGCCGCCTCCCTTTTCCTCTTGCTTCATCGCCTCTCCCGCGGTCTCTAACTAATCTGCCGCATGCATCGAGCTCGACAAAATCCGATTTTTTCCCTCCTCCGGGTAGCCGGATCTGCAGCGGTGGTGCTCGATCTGTCGAGCCAAGGTAGGGTGGAGCTCCAATTGTGGTTGTGGTTGTGCGGAGCTCCAGTCGTAGGTTGTGGTGGTGTGGAGAAGTCCTCCCAGATCTCAGCGAAGGCCCACGCCGGGGTCGGCGTTGTCCGTGGGGGAGGGCTAGAATGAGGAGGGCGTCGTCGTAATGGCCTTCTCCTGCATGGCCCGCCTCACCCCCTCCCTCCCATGGTCGGCAGCGAAGCTCCAGTTTCGCCGTCGTTGTCATCAAGATATTGGTACTGTCATGTGGGAGCTCCAGTTCCGGGGTAGCGATGGGACTCATGGAGAGCTGCTGCCGGAGCTGCAGCTGCCTCTCGAACTCCACTGCGTCAGCTATCCCCCTTCCCCATGTCTAGTTGTTCTGTTATGTGCTCACGCTAGAATCAGTGGAGAGGAAATCATGTGAATCTCGTAGGAATTTTTACCATAAATGTGAGTATCAGTACTTCTGACTAATGCTATATCTCATGGAATTATGTTGAGTCCTTCCCTGTATTTGCTTGATGTAGCCATACCATGACCAAAACACCATGTCGACTCTCTCCCCCTTGCTTAATTGTCGATGTGTAGTGTACCAGAGAGCTCTACCTCCTAGTGGTTTACTAGTAGCACTGTAGTATCATATGGAGGATACTTTGGTTAAAAATGTAGCTTTATGATTTGTCTTGCATACTCGTGTGCATTTGTTCAAAATCTTTGTGTTAGTTAAAGTGTGAGATGCCTGCTTAGAGTAGATCAAATTGAGTTGGCAATGAAATTGTTTTTAGCTTAACTGATTAGCATGTGTAAAATTCTGCCAATGTACAGTTGTTCAGAGTTGTATACCTTTTGTGGTGTCTTGCTATTACTGTCAATGACTGTCGAAAATTGTCCATCCAGTTTAGCTTTTTAAGGAGATGATTGTTCATGTCGATTCTCCATGTATGCTTGAACAGTTTTGCATAACCTATAGTTGTATCTTCCTGCTCAATAGAAAAATGTTCATTCCTCACCGATATAACAGTAGCAGTTTGTAGCCATTTTTTAAGTACTCCCTGCATTTCAGGGGTCAAATATGCAAGAAAATCATGTAGCATGACAGACTGATTGTTGTAGTTTTCTTTGTTTGCTGTATCTGATTTGGTGATTCTTGCCAGGTTGAGAAGGCAAAGCAAGACTATGCCCTATCTGATCTCAGTGACATACTAAGCCATGGCCATTGACATTCAGTGGGGGTGATGAATCTGCTCTCCAACGGTGTGGAGAAGCTCGACTTCTTCTCCGACTAGCACGACGACAACCAGCATGGAGAAGCAAGGGCGATGAGGTGAACTGTGTTCCATGCATCTGCTGTCAAGTTCTTGCAGGATAATATGCAGCGCCTAATGCAGTTTGTATCCTTTCACTCACAGCCGGTGGCGGTCGGACATGAGCAACTGCCGTGGACGGCTTCTCAGGTGGCATAGGAGTGGGTGTGGGCATGGAGAGGGAGCCTCGTAGAGACCAAGAACAGGGTGGTCGAGGACTGTGCCGGCGTTGGAGGTGAGCACAAGAGACAACCATCTCTCTCTGAATATTGATGTGTTGGGGAGTACCATTATTTGATTCAGCAATATTCTGTTTAGACATCAATTAGCATGGCCTGTATAAATTTGCTTGTTCTGAATTCCCTTGCTGGTTTCGATGTGTGAATTGTGAAAGAGCTGAGCAGATGAGACACCAATTTATGATCTCCAAATAAACATTGAGTAACTGCATTCCATTTTGATTTATTCACTTGATGCAGTAAATTAACTTGCAAATATTCAGTCAATGTGAAGTTAGCTCTAATAATCAACCACTCACATACTACATCTCAGTTCTTCTGTTGTAAAGAAGTTGTCTGATGGGGTCATGGTCATGTACACTGTTGTCTTTTCTTCAGTGTTAAGTGTCATTGTTCAGTCATCTTTGCTTGTTCAGTCTTTTCTTTGATGGATCCAGTCGCCAGTCTCTTTCTTAATTGCATATGCTGCTCTTGTGAAAATGCTCTAGTCAGCTAACTGTTCTTGTGAAAATGATACATCTTCAGTTATTCTTGTCCGGTAAGCATGGTTATAAATGCATCGCAATATCTTACTGTATGCAAGGTATGACTGATAGTATAATAGCAATGCTCTGAAAATACAGTATGAAAACACGTGCATATATGAGATATGCTGCAGTACATGGATTTATTTTTGAAAGTTTATGCGTGTGTCTTGTGAAAATGCACTCAAGATAGAAACAGGAGATCATTTATTCTGTTTCCAGAGCTACATGGATCGTGTGGTGATGGGGAGGACCGATTCTTCCTGGGGGAGAAGGGATCTGGCTGGGGGAGGAGGAAGCTTGTTGGGGGAGGAGCGAGCTGTCTAGGGGAGGAGGAGCTGGCCGGTGGAGGATCGATTCCGGCGGACGACGGGGCTGGTTGAGGAGGGGGAGTTGAGATCGGATCTAAGTGTTAGATAGGGGTATAGATGTCTTTTCATTGCATTTTCACCTGGTCGGAAACTCATGTTGGGAAGCTCATCTAATACTACAATCTATAAAGAATGAGAGAGAAACATTGAGAGGAGGGAATTACTTTTATACTCCCTCCGTTCCTTTCTATAATGCCTATTGTTTTTTCGCATTTGTTTCAGAATATAAGAGTAAAACTATGTTTTATTGCAAAGAATCCTTCCACCGATCAGGTCAAGTCCAGAAAATCTGGAAACTGATCTGGTCATGTATTTCTTAGATCTATTTTAAATTTCCTATTTTGTCGGTGATACCGCTAGGGGGTTTTGTGTGAAAAAATGGCTCGCGCTAATTTCCGTGCCAAAAAACAATAGGTACTATAGAAAGGAACGGAGGGAGTATGTTCTTTCTTCTAAAAATCTGAATTATGCATTGGAAGCTGACGGTGCCTCTGCTCTTTTTCAGCGTGGTAGGGGACACCTGCATGGCCATGGAAGAATGGGTTCTGCGCCCGCAGAATAACACTGCACTAGACGACATCCTGCCCTGCGCCGACGCGGCGGCGACCACCGACGCCGTGCGAAGAAGCAAGGAGGTGAACCAGCAGCTCGTCGCCACGCTCAACGGTCTGCTATCGAATGTCTCCAACGCCAACAATGTCCCGCCCCAGGTCGGCCCGCCTGTCTACTACAACCAGTCCGGCCCGCCTGTCTACTACAACCAGTCCGGCCCTCCGGTGCCCTTGCTCTGCAACCCCTACCGCGCGGACCTCACCGACCGCCCCTGCGCTGCCGGTGAGGTCCCCGCCATCAATGCACCGCAAGCGTGGCAGGGCTTCGTGTGCCGCACCACGGGCGCGTCGGGATCAGAGGTGTGCGCGACGGTGGGGCGCCTCACGCCGGCGATGTACACCCAGGCGCTAGCCGTCGCCAACGCGAGCGACGGGCTGGTTGGCTACGGGCCGGTGCTGGCCGGCCTGGCGGACTGCACGTTCGTGCGCCGGACGTTCGAGACGGTCGTGGCGGACAGCTGCCCCGGGCTGAGGCGGTACAGCGCCAGGGTGTACCAGGCTTTGCTTGCCGTGGCGGCGGGCGTGATGGCGGCAGTGGTGGCGTGGCTGGTTCACTCCAGGGAGAGGCGGCGGCGGCGCGAGGCTGTGAGGTTCAGGGTGTCACCGTACAGGCTCCCCATCGACGAGAAGTCGCTGCTCAAGAGCCCGCGGCGGCCGTACAGGAGAGCCGAAAGCAACGGAGGCCTCATGACTAGGTAGATGCATGACGGTGGCATGTAGTTGTGGGTAGAGCTTGACGATGTCGGGAACATGAGAATTTCACATACTCCCTCCATCCTAAAATAAGTGACTTAATTTTAACTAGATTTGGTTATATAGACACGTTTTTAGTTTTTAGTGTGTAGATACATCGTTATCTACAAAAAGTTGGGTCACTTAATTTTGGGCGGGATTAGGACAAATTTCCACTCGAGGGAATATGTGTACTCTTTCCGATTCAAATTAATTAACCCAACTTTATTTAGATAAGCACGCATCTAGAGTTAAAACATGTCTAGATACATGTATATCTAGATAAAGTTGAGTCAATTAATTTGAATTGGAGGAAGTACCAAATCAGGCCTCAATTATGTATGTACATGTATTTAGTTTTGTATAAAATGAGGTAACCCTCCGCGCCACACGATCTATAAAGAGTCACACACTTTGACCATCAACTTATGTGCAAATATACTGAAATAAATATAAATATTATATCATGATACTATAACTTTATATTAAATTATCGACACTTATTACAGATCAGAGAAAATAGTAGATTTCATTATTGATGGACTATTATTAGTTGAGTGAATTGCACAATGGTACATGGAACAACCAATTTCATTTTTCTTTTCTGCATAAGAACATAACTTTTGGCGCCTTAACTTGTTGTGAGTGGAAGAGTTTAAATAGTTTTATAAGGGCTATAGAAGCAAAGATGTTATAAATTTGTAGAACCTCTTCCTACAAAATACTGAAGGTGGATGAGGTATCTCTTCATTCACATTGTTCAGAAGGTGGATGTTCATGATGCTTTACTTGAAGATCGAGGAAGCCAAATGTAGTAGGCCTTCTTCCTGCAACTTCAGTTTAGAAGGTGGTTGGCGCATTTCCTATGCTTGCCTATGGTGTTATGATAATTGATAGTGTGGACGAAATTGTTAGCCTTGTTGAGAGCACCATGACATAAGTTTCAAGAGATTTTTCAAGCTTGTTGCTGAGGTGTTTGGGGAGGAATACTCGAGGACACCCACAGTTGAGGACACTATAAGGATGATGTCTATGAACATGGGAAGACGGTTTCTACAGAAGGTTTGTCGTTTTGACTATATTCACTGCAAGAGAAATAGTTGCAAAGCTCCGAAAGGACAATTTAGATGGCATGCGGATGGTCCAACCATATTCATGAAGCTCTAGAATCTCAAGATTTCTAGGTTGGCATTCCTTCAAACTTGGTCAAGGAGCTAGACCGCTCAAATATGCTCAATATATTCCACAAGCTCGGCATTTCGAAAGCTTTGACTCAGTCAACTCGAATTTCCTTCTCAAATTTTTGTAGCGTCTTGGTTTTGGCCAATGCTCGCTAGTTGGGCTTGTCTTTTATTGGCTTCCACATTCTCGATGGTCCTTCTAAGTGAAAATCTGGGTCGATCAAGATGGGCATGCGGTCCTGCACGGGGTTGCCCCGGGTCATGCTAGCTCGCCCTGTGGTTGCCGGGGCTAAGGAGGTGTCCTCCTTCCTGGCTTTCACCGGCGAGGCTGCAGGGGCGGGAGCGGTGCTGGACGGCGGGGCGGCGGCCCTGTGTGCAATGGGTGGATTGGCGGCTGATGTGGCTGCGAGGGCGGCATGGCTGGACCGGGGAGCTCGCGATGCTGCGGCCGACTGCTCGGCCTCCCTCTGTGTGGCGGTTGGCGGCGCCCGCGGAGCTCTTCTCTGTGAGCTTGGTCGGCGGTAGTGGTGCGACTCGGCTCTTCAACCCCGCGCGGTGCGGGTGGTGGCAGCGGAGCTCGCCAAGCTCCTTGGTCTGGTTATGGTGGCGGCGGTGGTTTGTGTGCGGTGATTGTTGGAGATATACCCAAGAGGCAATAATAAAAGTGGTTATTATATATCTTTGTGTTTATGATAAATGTTTATATACCATGCTATAATTGTATTAACCGAAATATTGATACATGTGTGTTATGTAAACAACAATGAGTCCCTAGTAAGCCTCTTAACTAGCTTGTTGATTAATAGATGATTATAGTTTCATAATCATGAACATTGGATGTTATTAATAACAAGGTTATATCATTATATGAATGATGTAATGGACACACCCAATTAAGCGTAGCATAAGATCACGTCATTAAGTTATTTGCTATAAGCTTTCGATACATAGTTACCTAGTCCTTTCGACCATGAGATCATATAAATCACTTATACCGAAAAGGTACTTTGATTACATCAAACGCCACTGCGTAAATGGGTGGTTATAAAGGTGGGATTAAGTATCCGGAAAGTATAAGTTGAGGCATATGGATCAACAGTGGGATTTGTCCATCCCGATGACGGATAGATATACTCTGGGCCCTCTCGGTGGAATGTCGTCTAAATAGCTTGCAAGCATATGAATAGTTCATAAGAGACCACATACCACGGTACGAGTAAAGAGTACTTGTCAGGAGACGAGGTTGAACAAGGTATAGAGAGATACCGATGATCAAACCTCGGATAAGTAAAATATCGCGTGACAAAGGGAATCGGTATCGTATGTGAATGGTTCATTCGATCACTAAGTCATCGTTGAATATGTGGGAGCCATTATGGAACTCCAGATCCCGCTATTGGTTATTGGTCGGAAAGGGTTCTCAACTATGTCTACATAGTTCGCGAACCGTAGGGTGACACACTTAAGGTTTGATGTCGTATTAGTAGAACTTGAATATGGAATGGAGTTCGAAGTTTTGTTCGGAGTCTCGGATGGGATCCCAAACATCACGAGGAGTTCCAGAATGGTCCGGAGAATAAGATTCATATATAGGAAGTCATTTTATAAGTTTGAAAATGATCCGGTGCATTTATGGAAGGTTCTAGAAGGTTCTAGAAATGTCCGGAAGAAATCACTTTGGAAGGCGGAGTCCCGAAGGGACTCCACCTCCCATGGCCGGCCAACCCTAGAGGGGTGGAGTCCCAGGTGGACTCCACCAAAGGTGGCCGGTGATACGTCCCAAACGTATCTATAATTTCTTATGTTCCATGCTTGTTTTATGATGATACACACATGTTTTATACACACTTTATGTCATTATTATGCGTTTTCCGGAACTAACCTATTAACGAGTTGCCGAAGTGTCAGTTCCTGTTTTCTGCTGTTTTTGGTTTCAGAAATCCTAGTAAGGAAATATTCTCGGAATTGGACGAAATCAACGCCCAACATCTTATAATTGCACGAAGCTTCCAGAACACCGGAGAGGCCTGGTGGCCCCACACGTGTGGGCGGCGCGGCCAAGGAGCCAGGCGCGCCCCCCTATTGTGTGGCGCCCCCGTAACCCTTCTGACTCCGCCTTTTCGCCATAAGAAGCCCCCTAACCTAAATCTTCGATACGGAAAAGCCACGGTACGAGAAACCTTCCAGAGCCGCCGCCATCGCGAAGCCAAGATCTGGGGGACAGAAGTCTCTGTTCCGGCACGCCACCGGGACTGGGAAGTGCCCCCGGAAGGCTTCTCCATCGACACCACCGCCATCTTCATCACCGCTGCTGTCTCCCATGAGGAGGGAGTAGTTCTCCCTCGAGGCTAAGGGCTATACCGGTAGCTATGTGGTTAATCTCTCTCCTATGTACTTCAATACAATGATCTCATGAGCTGCCTTACATGATTGAGATTCATATGAGTTTTGTATCACTATTCATCTATGTGTTACTCTAGTGATGTTATTAAAGTACTCTATTCCTCCTTCATGATGTAATGGTGACAGTGTGTGCATCATGTAGTACTTGGCGTAGGTTATGATTGTAATCTCTTGTAGGTTATGGAGTTAACTATTACTTTGATAGTATTGATGTGATCTATTCCTCCTTCATAGTGTGATGGTGACAGTGTGCATGCTATGTTAGTACTTGGTATAATTGCAATGATCTATTATGCACTCTAAGGTTATTTAAATATGAACATCGAATGTTGTGGAGCTTGTTAACTCCGACATTGAGGTGCTCTTGTAGCCCTACACAATTAATGGTGTTCATCATCCAACAAGAGAGTGTAGAGTGGTTTTATTATATGATCAATGTTGAGAGTGTCCACTAGTGAAAGTATGATCCCTAGGCCTTGTTTCCAAACATCGAATTTCCGTTTATTTACTGTTCTGTTGCATGTTTACTCGCTGCCATATTTTATTCAGATTGCTATTACCACTCATATACATCCATACTACTTGTATTTCACTATCTCTTCGCCGAACTAGTGCACCTATACATCTGACAAGTGTATTAGGTGTGTTGGGGACACAAGAGACTTCTTGTATCGTGATTGCAGGGTTGCTTGAGAGGGATATCTTTGACCTCTTCCTCCCTGAGTTCGATAAACCTTGAGTGATCCAATTAAGGGAAACTTGCTGCTGTTCTACAAACCTCTGCTCTTGGAGGCCCAACACTGTCTACAAGAATAGAAGCACCCGTAGACATCAAGCACTTTTCTGGCGCCGTTGCCGGGGAGGAAAGGTAAAAGGCACTCATACTCCGGTCCCAGGTAACTAAGTACTTTTCTGTTGCCGTTGTGTGTGAGTGCTCGAAGCTATTTCCTTTAGATCCTGCAATTGCATCTTTTTGTTTCTTGTTTTACACTAGTAAGGCATAATGGAAAACATCTGTGAGCTCTTTAAACTATTTCCCGAGTCAAGACATGAATGGTTTAATGCAAATATTAAAAAACCTATGGAACCTTATTTGCATGCTAGTAGTAATATTAGTATGAACGCTTTGAACATCATTGTTGATAATGATATAGAAAATTCTAAGCTTGGGGAGGTCGGTTTTTGATGAAAATGATCTCTTTAGCCCTCCGGGTATTGAGGAGAAAGTTTATGTTGATTATGATATGCCTCCCATATATGATGATTATAATGATAGTGGTCTTCTGGTGCCGCCTACTATGGAGGATAAAGTTTATTATGATGATACTATACCTCCTATATTTGATGATGAGAATAATAATGATAGCTACTTTGTTGAATTTGCTCCCACTACAACTAATAAAATTGATTATGCTTATGTTGGGAGTAGTAATAATTTTATGCATGAGACTCATGATAAGAATGTTTCATTTGATAGTTATATTGTTGAGTTTGTTCATGATGCTACTTAAAATCATTATGAGAGAGGAAAATATGGTTGTAGAAGTTTTCATGTTACTAAAACACCTCTCTATATGCTGAAAATCTTGAAGTTGCGCTCGTCTAGTTTTCCTATGCTTGTTGCATTATGCCTACATGACTTGTTTATTTACAAGATTCCTTTTCATAGGAAGTGGGTTAGGCTTAAATTTGTTTTGAATTTTCTTCTTGATGCTCTCTTTTGCTTCAACTCTTATTTCTTGCGAGCATCATTAAAATTGCTGAGCCCATCTTAATGGCTATAAAGAAAGCACTTCTTGGGAGATAACCCATGTTTTATTTTGTTACTGTTTTGTTGAGTCTTGGAAGTTGTTACTACTGTAGCAATCTCTCCTTATCTTATTTTATTACATTGTTGTGCCAAGTAAAGTCTTTGATAGTAATGTTGATACTAGATTTGGATTACTGCGCAGAAACAGATTTCTTGCTGTCACGAATTTGGGCAGGGTTCTCTGTAGGTAACTCAGAAAAATCTGCCAATTTACGTGCGTGATCCTCATATATGTACGCAACTTTCATTCAATTTGAGCATTTTCATCTGAGCAAGTTCATTGCCTCTAAAAAATTCGTCTTTACGGAGTGTTCTGTTTTGACAGATTCTGCCTTTTATTTCACATTGCCTCTTTTGCTGTGTTGGATGGATTTCTTTGTTCCATTGACTTCCAGTAGCTTTGTGCAATGTCCAGAAGTGTTAAGAATGATTGTGTCACCTCTGAACATGTGAAATTTTCAATTATGCACTAACCCTCTAATGAGTTTGTTTTAAGTTTGGTGTGGAGGAAGTTTTCAAGGGTCAAGAGAGGAGGATGATATACTATGATCAAGAAGAGTGAAAAGTCTAAGCTTGGGGATGCCCCCGTGGTTCATCCCTGCATATTTCAAGAAGACTCAAGCATCTAAGCTTGGGGATGCCCAAGGCATCCCCTTCTTCATCGACAACTTATCAGGTCACTTCTCTTGAAACTATATTTTTATTCGGTCACATCTTATGTACTTTACTTGGAGCGTCTGTTTGTTTTTGTTTTGTTTGAATAAATTCATGTTTGGTGGGAGAGAGACACGCTCCGCTTTTTCATATGAACACTAGTGTTCCTCGCTTTACTTTTAATGTTCATGGCGAAGGTTGAAACTGCTTCGTTCATTGTTATATGATTGGAAACAGAAAATGCTGCATGTGGTAATTGGTATAATGTCTTGAATAATTTGATACTTGGCAATTGTTGTGCTCATACAGATCATGTTTAAGCTCTTGCATCATGTACTTTGCACCTATTAATGAAGAACTACATAGATCTTGTTAAAATTTGGTTTGCATGATTGGTCTCTAGAGTCTAGATATTTTCTGGTTAAGGTGTTTGAACAACAAGGAAGACGATGTAAAGTCTTATAATGCTTACAATATGTTCATATGTGAGTCTTGCTGCACCATTTTATACTTGAGTTTGCTTCAAACAACCTTGCTAGCCTAGCCTTGTATTGAGAGGAATTCTTCTCGTGCATCCAAATCCTTGAGCCAAAAACTATGCCATTTGTGTCCACCATACCTACCTACTACATGGTATTTCTCTGCCATTCCAAGCAAATACTTCATGTGCTACCTTTAAACAATTCAAAAGCTATTATCTCTTATTTGTTTCAATGTTTTATAGCTCATGAGGAAGTATGTGGTGTTTTATCTTTCGATCTTGTCATTTACTTTTGACAGACTTTCACAATGGACTAGTGGCATATCGGCTTATCTAATAATTTTGCAAAAAGAGCTGGCAATGGGGTGCCCAGCCCCAATTAATTAACTTGCATTAATAATTCTCTTCACATGCTTTGCCCTGATCTATCAGTAAGCAACTTAATTTTGCAAATAGACACTCCTCCATGGTATGTGAATGTTGGAAGGCACCCGAGGATTCGGTTAGCCATGGCTTGTGTAAGCAAAAGGTTGGGAGGAGTGTCATCAATAATGAAACTAAAATACATGTGTAAACAAAAGAGAAGAGGGATGATCTACCTTGCTGGTAGAGATAACGTCCTTCATGGGAGCCGCTCTTGAAAGTCTGGTTGATAAGGTAGTTAGAGTACCCATTACCATTCGTTGACAATAACAAACACCTCTCAAAACTTTATTTGTATGCTCTCTATATGATTTCAAAACTTAAAAAGCTCTAGCACATGATTTAATCCCTGCTTCCCTCTGCGAAGGGCCATTATTTTACTTTATGTTGAGTCAGTTTACCTACTTCTTTCTATCTTAGAAGCAAACACTTGTGTCAACTGTGTGCATTGATTCTTACATGTTTACATATTGCACTTGTTATATTGCTTTATGTTGACAACTATCCATGAGATATACATGTTACAAGTTGAAAGCAATTGCTGAAACTTAATCATCCTTTGTGTTGCTTCAATGCCTTTTACTTTGAATCTATTGCTTTATGAGTTAACTCTTATGCAAGTCTTATTGATGCTTGTCTTGAAAGTAATATTCATGAAAAGTCTTTGCTATATGATTCAGTTGTTTAGTCATTATCTTTACTATCACTTCATTCACTTCATATGCTTTACAATAATGTTGATCAAGATTATGTTGGTAGCATGTCACTTAAGAAATTATCATTGTTATCATTTACCTACTCGAGGGCGAGTAGGAACTAAGCTTGGGGATGCTTGATACGTCCCAAACGTATCTATAATTTCTTATGTTCCATGCTTGTTTTATGATGATACCCACATGTTTTATACACACTTTATGTCATTATTATGCGTTTTCCGGAACTAACCTATTAACGAGATGCCGAAGTGCCAGTTCCTGTTTTCTGCTGTTTTTGGTTTCAAAAATCCTAGTAAGGAAATATTCTCGGAATTGGACGAAATCAACGCCCAGCATCTTATAATTGCACGAAGCTTCCAGAACACCGGAGAGGCACCAGAGGGGAGCCCTGGTAGCCCCACACGTGTGGGCGGTGCGACCAAGGAGCCAGGCGCGCCCCCCTATTGTGTGGCGCCCCCGTAACCCTTCCGACTCCGCCTCTTCGCCTATAAGAAGCCCCCTGACCTAAATCTTCGATACGGAAAAGCCACGGTACGAGAAACCTTCCAGAGCCGCCGCCATCGCGAAGCCAAGATCTGGGGGACAGAAGTCTCTGTTCTGGCACGCCGCCGGGACGGGGAAGTTCCCCCGGAAGGCTTCTCCATCGACACCACCGCCATCTTCATCACCGCTGCTGTCTCCCATGAGGAGGGAGTAGTTCTCCCTCGAGGCTAAGGGCTGTACCGGTAGCTATGTGGTTAATCTCTCTCCTACGTACTTCAATACAATGATCTAATGAGCTGCCTTACATGATTGAGATTGTGTTATCACCAGAATTTGACCGAGTCAGAGGTGGGCCGCGATCAAGATGGGCTTGAAGAATATACATGGAAGAAATACGTGAATCGGCCTGTTATGCAAAGTTTGGGCTAGTTTGCCCGTGTATCTGTAATATAGTAGGATACGTGTCGGTTAGTTAGAGTTTGTCTCGTGCACGGTGGGGATTATTCCCACGTTAGAAAGTCTACGGACTATAAATATGTATCTAGGGTTTATGAAATAAACAACAATCACGTTCACCATAAATCAATCTAGGCGCATCGCCAACTCCCTTGTCTCGAAGGGTTTCTTCCGGGTAAGCATCATGCTGCCGAGATCGCATCTTGCGATCTAGGCAGTACAAGTTTATTCGTTATCCATGCGTTGCTCATACTGAAGCCCTTTTGATGGCGAGCAACGTAGTTATCTTAGATGTGTTAGGGTTAGCATTGTTCTTCGTATCACATGCTATCGTCGTGCAACCCTTAGACATCTAGCCGCCCTTACGCCTATCTCAGGCGTAGGGGCGGCACCCCGCTTGATCTTTATTTAGTAGATCCGATCCGTTATGGTTGCTCCTTGTTCTTCAAGGATTAGTTTAATATCTGCATAGTTAGGCCTTACAAAGGGTTGGAGGATCCAGCGGCGCGTAGGGTGTAGTTTGCTAGCCCTAGACAGGATGTTCCGGGGATCAACCTCGTGTTGGTTTTTAGGCCCTGTCTAGGATCGGCTTACGATCACCGTGCGCGGCCGCGAGGCCCAATCACGAGTAGGACGTTCCGATTATGCGGTGAAAACCCTAAATCGTCGTAGATCGTTTTAGCTTTATCTTGATCAAGCAGGACCACCATATATTCGTACACCTCGTGCGAATCATGGGTGGATCGGCTCTGTGAGCCGATTCACAGGACAACCTGAGAGCCGATCGAGGCTCGTATTTAATGTTTACGTGTATGCCATGCAGGAAACTAAGCGAGGCATCTCCATCACCTTCCTGACCAGGTATAGGTCAGGTGGCACGCCCTTGCACCAGCATCGGACGTGCGTGCCGGAGTCTTTGCGGGCCGTCGCTCGGAGGGACCAGGGCCAGCCGCAGCCCTAAGTTGCTCCCGGCTCTCCTGTGTTGCCCGTCGCTGCTCGCCGGTGGGTTTCTGACCGCAACACATTCTGGCACGCCCGGTGGGACAATCTTCGACATCAACCACATCGCCATCTACATCTGAGATGGCGGACGGCACTCCAGTCACGTACGAGGATCTGACCGAGGAGCTCAAGAAGAAGTATGACGATGTCAAAGCTGTCCTCGAAGCCGACCTCATCGGCTCTTTTCACAGGACCCGCTCACACGGCATCAGGTGGAGAGAGTTCACACCTGAAGGCGCGCCCGATGGAGTGGACCTGTCCACCCCGTTAGAAGAACGCACTGCGTCCTTGCGTCAGGAGATCAATTTCATGGTAGCTCATTCACTACACCGCCATTCTGAGAGCCTGGTGAACACTTTGGAGCGCGTCGCTCTTCGGGTGATCCAGGAAATCATGAGGCATCAGTACTCTCCGTCAGGACCAGCTCTCGGGACTTACCAGGGAGAGACACCACTCCAGTCCCGTCCACCGTTGCCATTCGCGTTGGCAGCACCAGAGGTGCCGAATACACCGGCATTCGTCGTCTACAAGATCGGTGGTGACCCTAGTGACTACCAGTTCTTGCACGAGGCGCCTAAGGAGATCCCTCACAGATACACGTGCACATACGTGCCAGACTGCGGCAACCGGGCGCTCACAAACCAGGCCGCAACAGCAGGGACTTCTGGAAAAGCAGGAGGAACTTCAAAGAAGAGATCTTGAGAAGCGACGTGGCTAGCTAAGTATGCCACTCCAACAAACCTCCGTGAGCTCAGCTCCTGCAGGTTGGCTCAGAGCTGGAAAAGCAAGCATGGCTAGCTAAGTATGCCACTCCGGCAAATCTTCGTAGTTCGACTCTGCAGCCAAAGCACCGCGGATCAAATCGATACCATCGAGAGACCAGTTCGGCATGGTGCCGAAAAGGAGGACAATCGGCTATTCCAAGCCGTACCCCAACGAGTACGAGTTGATCCCGCTACCACCCAAATATCGGCTCCCTGATTTCTCCAAGTTTAATGGATCAGATGGTTCCAGCTCCATCGAGCATGTGAGCCGATATTTGGCACAGCTGGGCACGATCTCAGCAGCAGATGAGCTACGTGTGAGGTTCTTCGCACAGTCCCTCACAGGATCGGCTCTCGGGTGGTACACTTCGTTGCCACCAGACTCGATCCGGACTTGGAAGCAGTTGGAAGAACAGTTCCACATGCAGTATCACTCAGAGGCTTCCGAGTCTGGCCTTGCCGATCTAGCACAAATACGTCGAAGCGTGGAGAAGCGTGGCAGAATACGTCCAGCGCTTCAGAAATCTTAGGAACCGATGTTATTCGGCTCGTGTGACTGAAAATGAAGTAGTCGAGTTGGCAGTGGTGGGCCTTGCATCACCAATCAAGGACATGGCCTCCCAAGCAGACTACCCTTCACTGGCGCACATGGTTCAGAAACTGTCGTTATATGAACAGCGCCACCCGGACTTGTACCAGGACAAATTCAAGCGTGCGGTAGTCCTGGTTGAGGCAGATGAAGACGAAGGCTCTGCGGGAGATCAAGAAGTAGCAGTGGCTGAATGGACTCGGGGGGCAACCCCCGTGTCCTGCAAATGGGTTAAGCCACCAGGTCCGCCCAGAGGGTTTAATTTTGACGTAACTAAAACTGAGCAAATCTTCGACCTCTTACTCAAGGAGAAGCAGTTGAAGTTACCCGAAGGCCTCAAAATCCCCACGGTACAGGAGCTGAACGGAAAGCCATACTGCAAATGGCATAACTCGTTCTCCCATGCCACCAACGACTGCAGGGTGTGGCGTCAGCAGATCCAAATGGCGATAGAACAAGGACGTCTGATTTTCAACCAGTACGCCATGAAGGTCGACACCCACCCCTTCCCCGCCGTTAACATGGTGGAGTGCACTTACCCTGAAGGTTGCCAGCCAGGATTCTCGTTCAACATCAACATGGTAGGACCTGGACACCACTCTGGCAAGGATGGAGACGAGGGCAGCTGCTCTCGTAGCAAGGACACAGAGGAGGCCGCTCCACGCGATCGGCTCCGGCACGATGGCAAGCGCTATATCACAGAGGGAGAAGTAAGGAACGTAAGATATCAGCGACCTCTCTCTGATCACCTCCTCAACAAGTACGTGAGTCAATATAGCCAACGCCGACGATCCAGCGACGATGATGATAGAGACCGTCTGGCTAGGGACGCCAGGAGACATCGTCGGCATGATCGCGACGAGGAGGAATACGAGCGCCGTGCCAAGGAAAAATCGAGGGAGCAAGACGACGAGGATAGGCACTGGGACTGCCCCTTCTTCAGACACTGCTGGGATTCAGGAATGAGCCGATTGCCTACAATCGGCAACTGCCCAGAATGTAAACAAAAGAGGAAGGATGCAGCTAACGTGTCCGTGTTCAAACGTCTAGGGCCTCTCCCACTTCGGAACAAGCACGCTGAGTCCCCTCGGGTGGAAGATCTCGAGGATTTGGAAGACGATGAAGAAGAAGAAGACAGGTACCACCGGCCAAGGTGGTGTGATACGTCTCCGACGTATCGATAATTTCTTATGTTCCATGCCACATTATTGATGTTATCTACATGTTTTATGCACACTTTATGTCATATTCGTGCATTTTCTGGAACTAACCTATTAACAAGATGCCGAAGTGCCGATTCTTGTTTTTCTGCTGTTTTTGGTTTCAGAAATCCTAGTAAGGAAATATTCTCGGAATTGGACGAAATCAAAGCCCAGGGGCCTATTTTCTCACGAAGCTTCCAGAAGTCCGAAGGAGAGACGAAGAGGGGCCACGGAGGGGCCACACTACAAGGCGGCGCGGCCCCCCCCTTGGCCGCGCGGCCCTGTGGTGTGGGGCCCCCGTGCCGCCTCTTGACCTGCCCTTCCGCCTACAAATAGCCTCCGTGACGAAACCCCCAGTACCGAGAACCACGATACGGAAAACCTTCCAGAGACGCCGCCGCCGATCCCATCTCGGGGGATCCAGGAGATCGCCTCCGGCACCCTGCCGGAGAGGGGAATCATCTCCCGGAGGACTCTACGCCGCCATGGTCGCCTCCGGTGTGATGTGTGAGTAGTCTACCCCTGGACTATGGGTCCATAGCAGTAGCTAGATGGTTGTCTTCTCCCCATTGTGCTATCATTGTCGGATCTTGTGAGCTGCCTATCATGATCAAGATCATCTATCTGTAATTCTATATGTTGCGTTTGTTGGGATCCGATGAATAGAGAATACTTGTTATGTTGATTATCAAAGTTATGCTTATGTGTTGTTTATGATCTTGCATGCTTTCCGTTACTAGTAGATGCTCTGGCCAAGTAGATGCTTGTAACTCCAAGAGGGAGTACTTATGCTCGATAGTGGGTTCATGCCTGCATTAACACAGGACGATGTGAGAAAGTTTTAAGGTTGTGTTGTGCTGTTGCCACTAGGGATAAAACATTGATGCTATGTCTAAGGATGTAGTTGTTGATTACATTACGCACCATACTTAATGCAATTGTCTGTTGCTTTGCAACTTAATACTGGAGGGGGTTCGGATGATAACCTGAAGGTGGACTTTTTAGGCATAGATGCAGTTGGATGGCGGTCTATGTACTTTGTCGTAATGCCCAATTAAATCTCACTATACTCATCATGATATGTATGTGCATTGTCATGCTCTCTTTATTTGTCAATTGCCCAACTGTAATTTGTTCACCCAACATGCTGTTCGTCTTATGGGAGAGACACCTCTAGTGAACTGTGGACCCCGGTCCAATTCTCTTTACTGAAATACAATCTACTGCAATACTTGTTCTACTGTTTTCTGCAAACAATCATCTTCCACACAATACGGTTAATCCTTTGTTACAGCAAGCCGGTGAGATTGACAACCTCACTGTTTCGTTGGGGCAAAGTACTTTGGTTGTGTTGTGCAGGTTCCACGTTGGCGCCGGAATCCCTGGTGTTGCGCCGCACTACATCCCGCCGCCATCAACCTTCAACGTGCTTCTTGGCTCCTCCTGGTTCGATAAACCTTGGCTTCTTTCTGAGGGAAAACTTGCTGCTGTGCGCATCATACCTTCCTCTTGGGGTTGCCCAACGAACGTGTGAAATACACGCCATCAAGCATATTTTCTGGCGCCGTTGCCGGGGAGATCAAGACACGCTGCAAGGGGAGTCTCCACTTCTCAATCTCTTTACTTTGTTTTTGTCTTGCTTAGTTTTATTTACTACTTTGTTTGCTGCACTAAATCAAAATACAAAAAATTAGTTGCTAGTTTTACTTTACTTGTTATCTTGTTTACTATATCAAAAACACAAAAAAATTAGTTTACTTGCATTTACTTTATCTAGTTTGTTTTATTTACTGTTGCTAAAATGGCCAACGCTGAAAATACTAAGTTGTGTGACTTCACAACCACAAATAATAATGATTTCTTATGCACACCTATTGCTCCACCTGCTACTACAGCAGAATTCTTTGAAATTAAACCTGCTTTACTGAATCTTGTTATGCGAGAGCAATTTTCTGGAATTAGTTCTGATGATGCTGCTGCCCATCTTAATAATTTTGTTGAACTATGTGAAATGCAAAAATATAAAGATGTAGATGGTGATATTATTAAACTAAAATTATTCCCTTTCTCATTAAGAGGACGAGCTAAAGATTGGTTGCTATCTCTGCCTAAGAATAGTATTGATTCATGGACTAAATGCAAGGATGCTTTTATTGGTAGATATTATCCCCCTGCTAAAATTATATCTTTGAGGAGTAGCATAATGAATTTTAAACAATTAGATACTGAACATGTTGCTCAAGCTTGGGAAAGAATGAAATCTCTGGTTAAAAATTGCCCAACCCATGGACTGACTACTTGGATGATCATCCAAACCTTCTATGCAGGACTAAATTTTTCTTCACGGAATTTATTGGATTCAGCTGCTGGAGGTACCTTTATGTCCATCACTCTTGGTGAAGCAACAAAGCTTCTTGATAATATGATGATCAACTACTCTGAATGGCACACGGAAAGAGCTCCACAAGGTAAGAAGGTAAATTCTGTCGAAGAAACCTCTTCCTTGAGTGATAAGATTGATGCTATTATGTCTATGCTTGTGAATGATAGGACTAATATTGATCCTAATAATGTTCCATTAGCTTCATTGGTTGCACAAGAAGAACATGTTGATGTAAACTTTATTAAAAATAATAATTTCAACAACAATGCTTACCGGAACAATTCTAGTAACAACTATAGGCCATATCCTTATAATAATGGCAACGGCTATGGTAATTCTTATGGAAATTCTTACAACAATAATAGGAGTTCACCCCCTGGACTTGAAGCCATGCTTAAAGAATTTATTAGTACACAAACTGCTTTTAACAAATCTGTTGAAGAAAAGCTTGGGAAAATTGATATACTTGCTTCTAAAGTCGATAGTCTTGCTGCTGATGTTGATCTTTTGAAATCGAAAGTTTTGCCTAATGAGAATCATCATAATAAAATTGTTACTACAGAAAATGCCATTCAAGTTAGAATTAATGAGAATATAAGATTAATGGCTGAACTGCGTGCTAGGTGGGATAGAGAAGAAAATGAAAAACTAGCTAAAGAGAAGAATATAGCTAAAGTTTGGACTATTACCACCACTAGTAATGCTAATGCTACACATGTTGCTGCACCTTCTACTCATACTAATAAAAGAATTGGTGTTAGCAATGTTTCCACTTCTAATGCAAAGCGCGAAAAACTGCCTGAAATTGCTAAAACTGCTGAAACTGCCTGTGATAAAGCTGCTGAAATTTTTTCCAACATTGGGGATGATGATCCCATTGCTTTAGATTATAATGGTTTGAATTTTGATGATTGCCACATCTCTGAAGTTATAAAGTTCTTGCAAAAACTTGCTAAAAGTCCTAATGCTAGTGCTATAAATTTGGCTTTCACGCATCATATTACAAATGCTCTCATAAAAGCTAGAGAAGAGAAATTAGAGCGTGAAGCCTCTATTCCTAAAAAGCTAGAGGATGGTTGGGAGCCCATCATTAAGATGAAGGTTAAAGATTTTGATTGTAATGCTTTATGTGATCTTGGTGCAAGTATTTCTGTTATGCCTAAGAAAATTTATAATATGCTTCACTTGCCACCGCTGAAAAATTGTTATTTGGATGTTAATCTTGCTGATCATTCTACAAAGAAACCTTTGGGGAAAGTTGATAATGTTCGTATTACCGTTAACAATAACCTTGTTCCCGTTGATTTTGTTGTCTTGGATATTGAATGCAATGCATCTTGTCCCATTATATTGGGAAGACCTTTTCTTCGAACTGTTGGTGCTATTATTGATATGAAGGAAGGTAATATAAAATATCAATTTCCTCTCAAGAAAGGTATGGAACACTTCCCTAGAAAGAGAATGAAGTACCCTTTTGATTCTATTATGAGAACAAATTATGATGTTGACACTTCGTCTCTTGATAATACTTGATACACACTTTCTGCGCCTAGCTGAAAGGCGTTAAAGAAAAGCGCTTATGGGAGACAACCCATGTTTTTACCTACAGTACTTTGTTTTTATTTTGTGTCTTGGAAGTTGTTTACTACTGTAGCAACCTCTCCTTATCTTAGTTTTGTGTTTTGTTGTGCCAAGTTAAGCCGTTGATAGAAAAGTAGGTACTAGATTTGGATTACTGCACAGTTCCAGATTTCTTTGCTGTCACGAATCTGGGTCCACCTCCCTGTAGGTAGCTCAGAAAATTAAGCCAATTTACGTGCATGATCCTCAGATATGTATGCAACTTTCATTCAATTTGAGCATTTTCATTTGAGCAAGTCTGGTGCCATTTTAAAATTCGTCAATACGAACTGTTCTGTTTTGACAGATTCTGCCTTTTATTTCGCATTGCCTCTTTCGCTATGTTGGATGAATTTCTTTGATCCACTAATGTCCAGTAGCATTATGCAATGTCCAGAAGTGTTAAGAATGATTGTGTCACCTCTGAATATGTTAATTTATAATGTGCACTAACCCTCTAATGAGTTGTTTCGAGTTTGGTGTGGAGGAAGTTTTCAAGGATCAAGAGAGGAGTATGATGCAACATGATCAAGGAGAGTGAAAGCTCTAAGCTTGGGGATGCACCCGGTGGTTCACCCCTGCATATATCAAGAAGACTCAAGCGTCTAAGCTTGGGGATGCCCAAGGCATCCCCTTCTTCATCGACAACATTATCAGGTTCCTCCCTGAAACTATATTTTTATTCCATCACATCTTATGTGCTTTTTCTTGGAGCGTCGGTTTGTTTTTGTTTTTGTTTTGTTTGAATAAAATGGATCCTAGCATTCACTTTATGGGAGAGAGACACGCTCCGCTGTAGCATATGGACAAGTATGTCCTTGGTTTCTACTCATAGTATTCATGGCGAAGTTTCTCCTTCGTTAAATTGTTATATGGTTGGAATTGGAAAATGATACATGTAGTAATTGCTATAAATGTCTTGGGTAATGTGATACTTGGCAATTGTTGTGCTCATGTTTAAGCTCTTGCACCATATGCTTTGCACCCATTAATGAAGAAATACATAGAGCATGCTTAAATTTGGTTTGCATATTTGGTTTCTCTAAGGTCTAGATAATTTCTAGTATTGAGTTTGAACAACAAGGAAGACGGTGTAGAGTCTTATAATGGTTTCAATATGTCTTTTATGTGAGTTTTGCTGCACCGGTTCATCCTTGTGTTTGTTTCAAATAAGCCTTGCTAGCCTAAACCTTGTATCGAGAGGGAATACTTCTCATGCATCCAAAATACTTGAGCCAACCACTATGCCATTTGTGTCCACCATACCTACCTACTACATGGTATTTTCCAGCCATTCCAAAGTAAATTGCTTGAGTGCTACCTTTAAAACTCCATCATTCACCTTTGCAATATATAGCTCATGGGACAAATAGCTTAAAACCTATTGTGGTATTGAATATGTAATTATGCACTTTATCTCTTATTAAGTTGCTTGTTGTGCGATAACCATGTTTACTGGGGACGCCATCAACTGTTCATTGTTGAATTTCATGTGAGTTGCTATGCATGTTCGTCTTGTCTGAAGTAAGGGCGATCTACACTGAGTTGAATGGTTTGAGCATGCATATTGTGAGAGAAGAACATCGGGCCGCTAACCGAAGCCATGTTCCATGGTGGAAGTTTCAGTTTTGGACAACAATCCTCAAATCTCTAATGAGAAAAGAATTAATTGTTGTTGAATGCTTAAAGCATTAAAAGAGGAGTCCATTATCTGTTGTCTATGTTGTCCCGGTATGGATGTCTAAGTTGAGAATAATCAATAGCGAGAAATCCAATGCGAGCTTTCTCTTTAGACCTTTGTACAGGCGGCATAGAGGTACCCCTTTGTGATACTTGGTTAAAGCATATGTATTGCGGTGATAATCCAGGTAGTCCAAGCTAATTAGGACAAGGTGCGGGCACTATTAGTACACTATGCATGAGGCTTGCAACTTATAAGATATAATTTACATGATGCATATGCTTTATTACTACCGTTGACAAAATTGTTTCATGTTTTCAAAATCAAAGCTCTAGCACAAATATAGCAATCGATGCTTTTTCCTCTATGGAGGACCATTCTTTTACTTTCAATGTTGAGTCAGTTCACCTATTTCTCTCCACCTCAAGAAGCAAACATTTGTGTGAACCGTGCATTGATTCCTACATACTAGCTTATTGCACTTATTATATTACTCTATGTTGACAATATCCATGAGATATACATGTTACAAGTTGAAAGCAACCGCTGAAACTTAATCTTCTTTTGAGTTGCTTCAATATCTCTACTTTGAATTATTGCTTTATGAGTTAACTCTTATGCAAGACTTATTGATGCTTGTCTTGAAGTGCTATTCATGAAAAGTCTTTGCTATATGATTCACTTGTTTACTCATGTCATATACATTGTTTTGATCGCTGCATTCACTACATATGCTTTACAAATAGTATGATCAAGGTTATGATGGCATGTCACTCCAGAAATTATCTGTGTTATCGTTTTACCTGCTCGGGACGAGCAGAACTAAGCTTGGGGATGCTGATACGTCTCCGACGTATCGATAATTTCTTATGTTCCATGCCACATTATTGATGTTATCTACATGTTTTATGCACACTTTATGTCATATTCGTGCATTTTCTGGAACTAACCTATTAACAAGATGCCGAAGTGCCGATTCTTGTTTTCTGCTGTTTTTGGTTTCAGAAATCCTAGTAAGGAAATATTCTCGAATTGGACGAAATCAAAGCCCGGGGGCCTATTTTCTCACGAAGCTTCCAGAAGTCCGAAGGAGAGACGAAGAGGGGCCACGGAGGGGCCACACTATAGGCGGCGCGGCCCCCTTGGCCGCGCGGCCCTGTGGTGTGGGGCCCCCGTGCCGCCTCTTGACCTGCCCTTCCGCCTACAAATAGCCTCCGTGACGAAACCCCCGCACCGAGAACCACGATACGGAAAACCTTCCCGGAGACGCCGCCGCCGCCGATCCCATCTCGGGGGATCCAGAGATCGCCTCCGGCACCCTGCCGGAGAGGGGAATCATCTCAGGAGGACTCTACGCCGCCATGGTCGCCTCCGGTGTGATGTGTGAGTAGTCTACCCCTGGACTATGGGTCCATAGCAGTAGCTAGATGGTTGTCTTCTCCCCATTGTGCTATCATTGTCGGATCTTGTGAGCTGCCTATCATGATCAAGATCATCTATCTGTAATTCTATATGTTGCGTGTGTTGGGATCCGATGAATAGAGAATACTTGTTATGTTGATTATCAAAGTTATGCTTATGTGTTGTTTATGATCTTGCATGCTTTCCGTTACTAGTAGATGCTCTGGCCAAGTAGATGATTGTAACTCCAAGAGGGAGTACTTATGATCGATAGTGGGTTCATGCTCGCATTAACACAGGACGATGTGACAGAAAGTTCTAAGGTTGTGTTGTGCTGTTGCCACTAGGGATAAAACATTGATGCTATGTCTAAGGATGTAGTTGTTGATTACATTACGCACCATACTTAATGCAATTGTCTGTTGCTTTGCAACTTAATACTGGAGGGGGTTCGGATGATAACCTGAAGGTGGACTTTTTAGGCATAGATGCAGTTGGATGGCGGTCTATGTACTTTGTCGTAATGCCCAATTAAATCTCACTATACTCATCATGATATGTATGTGCATTGTCATGCTCTCTTTATTTGTCAATTGCCCAACTGTAATTTGTTCACCCAACATGCTGTTCGTCTTATGGGAGAGACACCTCTAGTGAACTGTGGACCCCGGTCCAATTCTCTTTACTGAAATACAATCTACTGCAATACTTGTTCTACTGTTTTCTGCAAACAATCATCTTCCACACAATACGGTTAATCCTTTGTTACAGCAAGCCGGTGAGATTGACAACCTCACTGTTTCGTTGGGGCAAAGTACTTTGGTTGTGTTGTGCAGGTTCCACGTTGGCGCCGGAATCCCTGGTGTTGCGCCGCACTACATCCCGCCGCCATCAACCTTCAACGTGCTTCTTGGCTCCTCCTGGTTCGATAAACCTTGGTTTCTTTCTGAGGGAAAACTTGCTGCTGTGCGCATCATACCTTCCTCTTGGGGTTGCCCAACGAACGTGTGAAATACACGCCATCATGGTGCCCTGATGGACTCAGCCGTTCCCAAAAGCGTAGGGTTCAGCGACTGCGCGGCTTGGAGGAAGCCGAAAGGTTATATCTGCACACGCTAAGGAAGGCGCGGCCTAATCTGGCCGCGAAGATCCAGCAAACCCTGGATGAAGAGGGTCGACCACAAAAAATGGAGTGGCGCCCCAAGCAAAGGAAAGCCGATGATGAAACATCGGCTGGCACAAACATGGTGTTCATCCTTCCTACGGAGTTCAGCGCTCCAGGATTAGACGAGGCACCTGTAGCACAACTTGATTGCGGCCCACGGCCGGTTATCTTTGAGAAGCCACGAGAATGAAGCTACAGACATCTGAAGGCCCTGTACTTGCGAGGTTATATCGATGGGAGGCCTGTCAACAAGATGCTGGTGGACACCGGAGCGGCAGTCAACATTATGCCATACTCTATGCTACGTCGGTTGGGACGCTCTAGCTCGGATCTGATCAAGACCAACGTGACATTGAGCGATTTCAACGGCCAAGCGTCTGACGCACAAGGTGTTCTGAACGTGGATCTGACCGTAGGAAGGAAAACCATCCCTACGACGTTCTTCATCGTCGATAGCAAGAGCACCTATGCTGTTCTGCTAGGAAGAGATTGGATCCACGCCAACTGTTGCATTCCCTCCATGATGCACCAATGCGTAATACAGTGGGATGGAGATGAGGTAGAGGTCGTCCAGGCCGATGACTCAGCCGAGATTTCAACGGCTGGCATGAACGCTTGGGAAACAGCAGGTCAAGAGCCACTCTCAGGTATCAATTTGGACGACTGCGAGCGCATCGACGTGACAAAGGGCAGGGTTAGGCTGGTCTTATCCACCGGCCTGACCGTGTAGCAAGAACAAACCGATGAGCAAACGTGGCGAGGCCGATCCTTGGGATCGGCCCCAAAGATATATGGAGGGACATTGCAAAACCTTCATTGAGCGCTTCGATCAATATGGAGGCCGATTCCAGCAATCGGCCAAAATTATCCTCACCACATGTTCTGCTTGTGTTCAACATCGATCTACTTGGCAGCGGTTCTACGTCGGCTGATGAGTTAGGAAAAATCAACATTGGTCCTACCGGAGCCGACGTGCAAATACAGTGCCTTGGCTAACTACAGAGCCGATATCTGCAGTTACCTGACAGATTCGGCTCGGGGGGCACCTAATCAGATGAACATGTGTGCAGCGAAGTGTTGGGGGCCGATAGAAAAATCGGCTAGTAAAAAAAAATCAGCAACACGATATATAGCCGATGCACGGACATCGACTTTAGAACTAAGAAACAAAGCCGATGCACAGCCATCGACTCTAGTACAATTACACAGGATCTACCTGCTGCGTGTTCAAGACGCGGATTTTCACCAAGTCCAGTTCATCTGTGAGGCCCTCTACTTCCTCGAGGGGGCAAACAATGAGAGCTTCCTCAGCTGCAATGAGCCGATTGCAGCAGTACTGTCAGAAGTCAGCCTGGGCGTGCTAGGCGGCCTGTTGCTCGTTAAGCCGTTGGTGACAGTATCGGCTTTCAACGGAGGAAGAGGCAATCGATGGGGGCAAGTTCGGCTGGTTCGGCATGGTGGCTGTCTCAGAGTTACCTGAGTTCAAAGCCCTTGGTCTGATCTGTGCATCCTCACCAATATTCTCGCCATGACTGAGGCTCGGGGGGCAGCTAGCTTGGTAGATGCTCTGCTTTTTAGAAGCCGATTGGAGTATCATCGGCTGATCCTTCGTCGCAACCTTCTTCACAAAATGATGAGTGCTCGCAGAAGAGGATTGCTGGAGCTGGTGGGAGAAATTTAAGGGCTCCCTTGAAAACTCTACATTATCCACCAGATCTCAAGGACATCAGCTGAAGAACTGAAGGATGGTTTGTGAAGGACCGATGCGTTGCTATCGGCTCATTGAGCATTGGCTAAGGGGACAAATCGGTAAAATCAGTATGAGGGGAAATCGGCTAAATTAGCTCAAGGGAAATCGGCAAGATCAAATTGGGGAAAGTTCTTCATTGATAAGCAGGATTTCTTACATGAAGAGCTGATTGCTCTCAAAAGGAAGTACTAGGGGATACATTGCCCCATCTACTACTACTGATCCTATGCTAAAAGGTCCTATCTACGGGCCGTCGCTGCCCTCGTCGTCGCGGCTGTCGGCGCTACTCCCGGCGGGCTCGTCGTCGCTGCTCCAGCGGCCGCCGGCCGGGCCTTCATTGTCCTCATCCTCCTCGTCAGCATCGTCGTCGTCGCTGTTGAAGTCGCTGAGGTTCCCCGGCCAGGGACATAAGCGCTTGGCCGGCGGCTCGTCGGAGGAGGTGTCATCCTCCTCCTCCTCCTTCTCCTCCTCCTCCTCCTCGGGGGAGGTGAAGTCATCGCAGGAGAAGCGATCGTCATCGCTCTCCTCCTCCGTTTCCCCGTCGGCGAGGAAGCGGAGGTCACTTTCCCCGTCGGTCGAGGACTTGTCGTCCTCAGACCAGACGGAGAAATCATGGCTGGATTCCTCCCCGGCTTCGATGGCGCGGCAGATGTTGGCCGCATGGGCCTCCTCCGGGTTCCACTCCGGCATCGGCTCGCGGGAAGAGGAGGACTGGGTGGAAATATCCGATGAAGCAGAGGAGGAAGAAGACATGGTGGCGCAGGAGGGCTTTTGGAGTGCTAATGCGAAGGGGATGCGGAAGCGAACTGTTTGGAGCGGTTAAATAAAAGGGGATATAGTGGAAATTCAATGCCACGGCAGTTTCCGAGGAAGTGATGCTTAACAAAAAAAAATTTGCCAGGTCATGCGGAGAAGTTGAGAAGGCAAGGCATCATGATGAAGGATACTGCGACGGTTCTGCCACGACATGACCCGACGAAGAAAAGCAGAGTGATTTTGGAATTATCAATTCCAAAACCAGGGGGGCATGTGTTATCACCAGAATTTGACCGAGTCAGAGGTGGGCCGCGATCAAGATGGGCTTGAAGAATATACATGGAAGAAATACGTGAATCGGCCTGTTATGCAAAGTTTGGGCTAGTTTGCCCGTGTATCTGTAATATAGTAGGATACGTGTCGGTTAGTTAGAGTTTGTCTCGTGCACGGTGGGGATTATTCCCACGTTAGAAAGTCTCCGGACTATAAATATGTATCTAGGGTTTATGAAATAAACAACAATCACGTTCACCACAAATCAATCTAGGCGCATCGCCAACTCCCTTGTCTCGAAGGGTTTCTTCCGGGTAAGCATCATGCTGCCGAGATCGCATCTTGCGATCTAGGCAGTACAAGTTTATTCGTTATCCATGCGTTGCTCGTACTGAAGCCCTTTTGATGGCGAGCAACGTAGTTATCCTAGATGTGTTAGGGTTAGCATTGTTCTTCGTATCACATGCTATCGTCGTGCAACCCTTAGACATCTAGCCTCCCTTACGCCTATCTTAGGCGTAGGGGCGGCACCCCGCTTGATCTTTATTTAGTAGATCCGATCCGTTATGGTTGCTCCTTGTTCTTCAAGGATTAGTTTAATATCTGCATAGTTAGGCCTTACAAAGGGTTGGAGGATCCAGCAGCGCGTAGGGTGTAGTTTGCTAGCCCTAGACAGGATGTTCCGGGGATCAACCTCGTGTTGGTTTTTAGGCCCTGTCTAGGATCGGCTTACGATCACCGTGCGCGGCCGCGAGGCCCAATCACGAGTAGAACGTTCCAATTATGCGGTGAAAACCCTAAATCGTCGTAGATCGTTTTAGCTTTATCTTGATCAAGCAGGACCACCATATATTCGTACACCTCGTGCGAATCATGGGTGGATCGGCTCTGTGAGCCGATTCACAGGACAACCTGAGAGCCGATCGAGGCTCGTATTTAATGTTTACGTGTATGCCATGCAGGAAACTAAGCGAGGCATCTCCATCACCTTCCTGACCAGGTATAGGTCAGGTGGCACGCCCTTGCACCAGCATCGGACGTGCGTGCCGGAGTCTTTGCGGGCCGTCGCTCGGAGGGACCAGGGCCAGCCGCAGCCCTAAGTTGCTCCCAGCTCTCCTGTGTTGCCCGTCGCTGCTCGCCGGTGGGTTTCTGACCGCAACAGATTCATATGAGTTTTGTATCACTATTCATCTATGTGTTACTCTAGTGATGTTATTAAAGTACTCTATTCCTCCTTCATGATGTAATGGTGACAGTGTGTGCATCATGTAGTACTTGGCGTAGGTTATGATTGTAATCTCTTGTAGGTTATGGAGTTAACTATTACTATGATAGTATTGATGTGATCTATTCCTCCTTCATAGTGTGATGGTGACAGTGTGCATGCTATGTTAGTACTTGGTATAATTGCAATGATCTATTATGCACTCTAAGGTTATATAAATATGAACATCGAATGTTGTGGAGCTTGTTAACTCCGGCATTGAGGTGCTCTTGTAGCCCTACACAATTAATGGTGTTCATCATCCAACAAGAGAGTGTAGAGTGGTTTTATTATGTGATCAATGTTGAGAGTGTCCACTAGTGAAAGTATGATCCCTAGGCCTTGTTTCCAAACATCGAATCTCCGTTTATTCTTTATTCGTTGCATGTTTACTCGCTGCCATATTTTATTCAGATTGCTATTACCACTCATATACATCCATACTACTTGTATTTCACTATCTCTTCGCCGAACTAGTGCACCTATACATCTGACAAGTGTATTAGGTGTGTTGGGGACACAAGAGACTTCTTGTATCGTGATTGCAGGGTTGCTTGAGAGGGATATCTTTGACCTCTTCCTCCCTGAGATCGATAAACCTTGGGTGATCCACTTAAGGGAAACTTGCTGCTGTTCTACAAACCTCTGCTCTTGGAGGCCCAACACTGTCTACAAGAATAGAAGCACCCATAGACATCAGCCGGCCACCCCCCTCATGGAAGGGTGGGAGTCCCACTTGAGGTGGGAATCCCACCTTGGGTAGGTTTTGTTGGGATACGTTGCATACAAAACAAAAAATTTCCTACCGCGAGAACGCAATTCAAGCCAAGATGCAATCTAGAAGACGGGAGCAACGAGGGGATGATCAAGACTCACCCTTGAAGATTTCCAAAGCCTATAAGAGTAGGCTCTTATTGCTGCGGTAGACGATCACTTGCCGCTTGCAAAAGCGCGTAGAAGATCTTGATCACGGTGCCACGATCGGCAGCACCTCCGTACTCGGTCACACGTTCGGTGTTGATGACGACGTCCTTCTCCCCGTTCCAGCGGGCAGCGGAAGTAGTAGATCCTCCTCGGAATCCCGGCAGCACGACGGCGTGGTGGCGGTGGTGGTGGAGAACTCCGGCAGGGCTTCGCCTATGCGCTGCGGGAGTTTGTATGTGGAGGAGGGGAGGCTAGGGTTTGGGGAGAGGGGGTGCCATGGGCGCCGGCCTCAAGGGGGCAGGGGTGGTGCGGCCAAGCCATGGGCTGCCCCCTCCCTCTCCTCCTCATTATATAGGTGGAACCCCAAGGGTTTGCCCAAAGTCTTCGAATAAGACCCCAACAGAAAAACTGCCTTATGGACGAAACCTAGAGGGACAGGGACTCTCCCCTTTCCCCTTTTCTTGGCCGGCCAAGGAGGTGGAGTCCACCATGGACTCCGCCCTCCCACTTGGTTGGCTGGTTAGGGTTTGTGGAGTCCCTCCGGGACTCCTCCTTCCATAGTGATTTATTTCCGGATAATTCTAGAAACCACCTTCCATAAATTCACCGGATCATTTCCAAACTTGGAAAGTGACTTCCTATATATGAATCTTATTCTCCGGACCATTCCGGAACTCCTCGTGATGTCCTGGATCCCATCCGAGACTCCAAACAAAACTTCGAACTCCATTCCATATTCCATATCTACTTAAACGACATCAAACCTTAAGTGTGTCACCCTACGGTTCGCGAACTATGTAGACATGGTTGAGACTTCTCTCCGACCAATAACCAATAGCGGGATCTGGAGATCCATAAAGGCTCCCACATATTCAACGATGACTTTAGTGATCGAATGAACCATTCACATACGATACCAATTCCCTTTGTCACGCGATATTTTACTTGTCCGAGGTTTGATCATCGGTATCTCTATACCTCGTTCAACCTCGTCTCATGACAAGTACTCTTTACTCGTACCATGGTATGTGGTCTCTTATGAACCATTCATATGCTTGCAAGCTATTAGACGACATTCCACCGAGAGGGCCCAGAGTATATCTATCCGTCATCGGGATGGACAAATCCCACTGTTGATCCATATGCCTCAACTCATACTTTCCGGATACTTAATCCCACCTTTATAATCACCCATTTACGCAGTGGCGTTTGATGTAATCAAAGTACCTTTCCGGTATAAGTGATTTACATGATCTCATGGTCATAAGGACTAGGTAACTATGTATCGAAAGCTTATAGCAAATAACTTAATGACGTGATCTTATGCTACGCTTATTTGGGTGTGTCCATTATATCATTCACATAATGACATAACCTTGTTATTAATAACATCCAATGTTCATGATCATGAAACGATGATCATCTATTAATCAACAAGCTAGTTATATAAGAGGCTTACTAGGGACTCATTGTTGTTTACATAACACACATGTATCAATGTTTCGGTTAATACAATTATAGCATGATATATAAACTTTTATCATAAACATAAAGATATATAATAACCACTTTTATTATTGCCTCTTGGGCATATCTCCAACAGGTTTCCCTACACATGGAAGGTTTTGGGTTGGGGTCTTATTCGAAGATTTGTAGTCCAACACTTGGGGGCTCCACCTTTATAATGAGGGGCAAGGGGAGGGGGCCGGCCACCACAAGCCCATAGCTTGGCCGCACCCCTAAGTGGCCGGCCACCCCCTCTCCCCAAACCCTAGCCGCCCCATGATGTCTAAGGGTGCTTCTATTATTGTAGACAGTGTTGGGCCTCCAAGAGCAGAGGTTTGTAGAACAACAGCAAGTTTCCCTTAAGTGGATCACCCAAGGTTTATCGAACTCAGGGAGGAAGAGGTCAAAGATATCCCTCTCATGCAACCCTGCAACCACAAAGCAAGAAGTCTCTTGTGTCCCCAACACACCTAATAGGTGCACTAGTTCGGCGAAGAGATAGTGAAATACAAGTGGTATGAATGAATATGAGCAGTAGTAACGGCGCCAGAAAAGTGCTTGCCGGCGTGCAGTTGATGGTAGTAATATTGCAGGAAGTAAACAAGCAGTAAAACAGTAAACAAGCAGTGATAGCAGTATTTAGGAACAAGGCCTAGGGATCATACTTTCACAAGTGGACACTCTCAACATTGATCACATAACAGAATAAATAAATAGATGCTAGACTCTACACCCTCTTGTTGGATGATGAACACCACTAACTGTGTAGGATTACACGAACCCTCAATGCCGGAGTTAACAAGCTCCACAATATTCAATGTTCATATTTAAATAACCTTAGAGTGCATGATAGATCAACATAACCAAACCAAGTACTAACATAGCATGCACACTGTCACCTTCACACTACGAAAGGAGGAATAGATCACATCAATACTATCATAGCAATAGTTAACTTCATAATCTACAAGAGATCACAATCATAGCCTACGCCAAGTACTACACGATGCACACACTGTCACCATTACACCGTGCAGGAGGAATAAACTACTTTAATAACATCACTAGAGTAGCACACAGATAAATTGTGATACAAAACACATTGCAATCATAAAGAGATATAAATAAGCACTTCACTATGCCATTCATAACAGCGAATAAGTATTATGTGAAATATAGCCTAAGAGACCCACACGGTGCACACACTGTCACCTTTACACACGTGGGACAAGGAGTCTCCGGAGATCACATAAGTAAAATCCACTTGACTAGCATAATGACATCTAGATTACAAGCATCATCATATGAATCTCAATCATGTAAGGCAGCTCATGAGATTATTGTATTGAAGTACATAGGAGAGAGATGAACCACATAGCTACCGGTACAGCCCCGAGCCTCGATGGAGAACTACTCCCTCCACATGGGAGACACCAGCGTTGATGAAGATGGTGGTGGTGTCGATGGAGAAGCCTTCCGGGGGCACTTCCCCGTCCCGGCGGCGTGCCGGAACAGAGACTCCTGTCCCCCAGATCTTGGCTTCGCGATGGCGGCGGCTCTGGAAGGTTTTCTCTAGTTTCGTCGAACGTGGTAGGGTTTTCGCAACGGAGACTTTAAGTAGGCGGAAGGGCAAGGTTGGTGGAGTCCTGGTGGGGCCACACACTAGGCCGGCACGGCCAGGGCTTGGGCCGCGCCGCCCTACTGTGTCCCCACCTCGTGGCCCCACTTCGTTTCCCCTTCGGACTTCTGGAAGCTTCGTGGAAAAATAGGACCCTGGGCGTTGATTTCGTCCAATTCCGAGAATATTTCCTTACTAGGATTTCTGAAACCAAAAACAGCAGAAAACAGCAACTAGCCCTTCGGCATCTCGTCAATAGGTTAGTTCCGGAAAAGGCATAATAATGACATAAAGTATGCATAAAACATGTAGATATCATCAATAATGTGGCATGGAACATAAGAAATTATCGATACGTCGGAGACGTATCAGCATCCCCAAGCTTAGTTCTCGTCGTCCCGAGCAGTAAACGATAACAAAGATAATTTCTGGAGTGACATGCCATCATAACCTTGATCATACTATTGTAAGCATATGTAATGAATGCAGCGATCAAAACAATGGTAATGACATGAGTAAACAAATGAATCATAAAGCAAAGACTTTTCATGAATAGTACTTCAAGACAAGCATCAATAAGTCTTGCATAGGAGTTAACTCATAAAGCAATAATTCAAAGTAAAAGGTATTGAAGCAACATAAAAGAAGATTAAGTTTCAGCGGTTGCTTTCAACTTATAACATGTATATCTCATGGATAATTGTCAACATAGAGTAATATAACAAATGCAATATGCAAGTATGTAGGAATCAATGCACAGTTCACACAAGTGTTTGCTTCTTGAGGTGGAGAGATAGGTGAACTGACTCAACATAAAAGTAAAAGAAAGGCCCTATAAAGAGGAAAGCATCGATTGCTATATTTGTGCTAGAGCTTTGGTTTTGAAAACATGAAACAATTTTGTCAACGGTAGTAATAAAGCATATGTATCATGTAAATTATATCTTACAAGTTACAAGCCTCATGCATAGTGTACTAATAGTGCTCGCACCTTGTCCTAATTAGCTTGGATTAACAATGATTATCATTGCATAACATATGTTTCAACCAAGTGTCACAAAGGGGTACCTCTATGCCGCCTGTACAAGGGTCTAAGGAGAAAGTTCGCATTGGATTTCTCGCTTTTGATCATTCTTCAACTTAGACACCCATACCGGGACAACATAGACAACAGATAATGGACTCCTCTTTTAATGCTTAAGCATTCAACAACAGTTAATATTCTCATAAGAGATTGAGGTTTTATGTCCAAACTGAAACTTCCACCATGATTCATGGCTTTAGTTAGCGGCCCAATGTTCTTCTCTAACAGTATGCATACTCAAACCATTTGATTGTGAAAACCGCCCTTACTTCAGACAAGACGAACATGCATAGCAACTCACATGATATTCAACAAAGAGTAGTTGATGGCGTCCCCAGGAGCATGGTTATCGCACAACAAGCAACTTAATAAGAGATAAAGTGCATAAGTACATATTCAATACCACAATAGTTTTTAAGGCTATTTTATCCCATGAGCTATATATTGCAAAGGCGAATAATGGAAATTTAAAGGTAGCACTCAAGCAATTTACTTTGGAATGGCGGAGAAATACCATGTAGTAGGTAGGTATGGTGGACACAAATGGCATAGTGGTTGGCTCAAGGATTTTGGATGCATGAGAAGTATTCCCTCTCGATACAAGGTTTAGGCTAGCAAGGTTATTTGAAACAAACAAAAGGATGAACCGGTGCAGCAAAACTCACATAAAAGACATATTGTAAACATTATAAGACTCTACACCGTCTTCCTTGTTGTTCAAACTCTTTACTAGAAATTATCTAGACCTTAGAGAGACCAAATATGCAAACCAAATTTTAGCAAGCTCTATGTATTTCTTCATTAATAGGTGCAAAGTATATGATGCAAGAGCTTAAACATGAGCACAACAATTGCCAATTATCACATCATCCAAGACATTTTACCAATTACTACATGTAACATTTCCCGTTTCCAACCATATAACAATTAACGAAGCAGTTTTAACCTTCGCCATGAACATTAAAAGCTAAGAACACATGTGTTCATATGAACCAGCGGAGCGTGTCTCTCTCCCACACAAGGATTTATTCAAACAAAAACACAAACAAAAGCACACAGACGCTCCAAGTAAAGTACATAAGATGTGACCGAATAAAAATATAGTTTCAAGAGAAGAAACCTGATAAGTTGTCGATGAAGAAGGGGATGCCTTGGGCATCCCCAAGCTTAGACGCTTGAGTATTCTTGAAATATGCAGGGATGAACCACCGGGGCATCCCCAAGCTTAGACTCTTCACTCTTCTTGATCATAGTATATCATCCTCCTCTCTTGACCCTTGAAAACTTCCTCCACACCAAACTCAAAGCAAACTCATTAGAGGGTTAGTGCATAATCAAAAACTCACATGTTCAGAGGTGACACAATCATTCTTAACACTTCTGGACATTGCCCAAAGCTGCTGGACGGTAATGGAACAAAGAAATCCACCCAACACAGCGAAAGAAGCAATGCGAAATAAAAGGCAGAATCTGTCAAAACAGAACAGTCCGTAAAGACGAATTTTAAAATGGCACCAGACTTGCTCAGATGAAAATGCCCAAATTGAATGAAAGTTGCGTACATATCTGAGGATCACTCACGTAAATTGGAATAATTTTCTGAGTTACCTACAGAGAATTAGGCCCAGATTCGTGACAGCAAGAAATCTGTTTCTGCACAGTAATCCAAATCTAGTATGAACCTTGCTATCAAAGACTTTACTTGGCACAACAATGCAACAAAACTAAGATAAGGATAGGTTGCTACAGTAGTAACAACTTCCAGGACACAAATATAAAACAAAGGTACTGTAACAAAATAAACACATGGGTTATCTCCCAAGAAGTTCTTTCTTTATAGCCATTAAGATGGGCTCAGCAGTTTTAATGATGTACTCGCAAGAAATAGTATTTGAAGCAAAAAGGAGCATCAAGAGGCAAATTCAAAACAAATTTAAGCCTAGCATGCTTCCTATGCATAGGAATCTTGTACACAAATGAATTCTTGAAGAACAAGGTGACAAGCATAAGAGGATAAAACACGAGTAACTTCAAAATTCTCAACATAAAGAGGGGAAACTTAATATTATTAAGATGCATATAACCATGTTTCCCTCTCTCATAATAACTTTCAGTAGCATCATTGATGAAATCCACAATATACCCATCACTTAAAACATTCTTATCATGGTTCATATGCATAGGAGTATCATTAATTTTGGCATAAGAAGAGTTCTTCTCATTAATAGTAATTGGAGCAAGATTATTATCAAGAATTTGAACATGGTAAATAAGTTGCATATTAAGGGAATTGTTTTTGGCAATCCAATCATAACTATGACAAGTTTCATAAGGATAGTTGTAACCTATATCATAGCATTCTTTATAATAATCATTAAAGGTCGGAGGCACAGTGTCATCATAAGAAATAGAATAGTTATCTTTCACAGTCGGTTTATCTGTGACCATACCATCATTGTTATTAGAAGGAGATGTATCAAACACATAATGATCAGTAGCAAAAGGATTTTCAAACACCTCTTCCCCAAGCTTAGAGCTTTCTATATCATTATGGGTGGAAGCATGGATAGTACTGATACTATGGTAATTATTAACATCATCATTTTCAGAATTAGTTTCCCAGAGATTTGCAATATCAAAAGTAGTGTGCTCTTTCAAATCATGATCACTAATGTAGGTAAAGGGCATAGGAAGATCGTTGTACTTAGATTCATTATCATAATAATCATCAGGAGCAACATACTTACGGTTACCTATCGTTATCTCATACACGCGGGGATATGTTGTTACCTCTTTCTTTTTATTCCCCTTCTTCTTCTTCTTCTTCTTCTTCTTCATTCCCTTCTTCTTCTTCTTCTTCTCCTTTTCCTCGTTCCCTTCTTTAGGAGGGAGAGGCTTGATGAGAGGCTTCTCCACATAACCTGCTTTATTTCCAGAAACAATAGAAGAAACTTGGGAGGATTCCTCCTTTTCATTAATAAGTTCAAAACTCACAGCGGTCCTATCATATTTTGGCAAGGTGTCATCTTCTAAAATATTTTGTATGTAAGTATTTGTATGGCAATTATCAATGCAATAAGAAAAACACCCATGCAGGACATCATCAACATCAAGATCATTAATATCTAACAAAGAAATTTTTCTTGATAACTCTTCACACCTCAAAAATAAAGTGAGTTCATCATGCTGATTAGGAGTAATTTCATCATCACAATACAAATTTGCAGCACTCATTGGGTTCAAATTATCATTGGTGGAGCATTGAAAATTAAAATGACCCACTTCATGGCAAACTTCACAAATAAAAGGATAGAGGGCACAAACTTTTTTACCAAGATCATCTAGAGCCCTAGCCAACTTTCTAGTTTTTTCATTAATATGATGGATACAATATTCATCTTTGATTTGATTAATTCCACAAGGTCTATGCATTCCACAAAAATTAACATGCTTATAGGAAATAGCATTCTTAGGAGTTTGAGCATGCTTATTGCAATCATTAACAACAATTTCATCCTTCATGCAAGCCTCTTTAAAAGGTTCATGATACTTATCAAAATTCTTTTTAGGCAATTCAAAATGAGAAGCAAAGGCTTTATATAGATTTGCAGCAACTTGAGAGTCAAGACCATAAGTAGCACTCATATCTCGAAATTTATCAGTATCCATAAAAGCTTCAATGCATTCATAATCATAGTTTATACCTGACTCTTCACCTTTGTTGTTCTCCCATCCTTCAGCATTCTCCTCAATCCGATCAAGAAGATCCCACCTAGCTTCAACCTCCTTGCTTGTGAAAGATCCCTCTGAACAGGCATCCAGATAGTCCTTGTGTTGTCCTGAAAGCCTCGCATAAAAATTGTTAACAATAACATTACGGGGGAGCTCATGAATGGGACATTTGAGTATTAGTGACTTCAATCTCCCCCATGCTTGAGAAATACTCTCTCCATCACGAGGATAAAAGTTATAAATATAATTCCTATCAATATGCACTTCATGAGGAGGATAAAATTTAGAATAAAAGAGAAGTACAATTTCCTCCCAACCAAGAGAATGACTATTCTTCAACAATTTATACCAATGCACCGCTTTACCAGACAGCGAAAAAGAGAATAGCTTCTTCCTCACTTCATCCATAGAGATACCTGCACACTTGAATAACCCGCATAATCCATGCAAAAATAGTAAATGATCTCCAGGATGGACAGTTCCATCCCCTTTATAGCGGTTATCAATAACACGTTCAATAATTTTCATGGGTATCTTGAAAGCAGTACTTGCAGTTGGTGAACAAGCATCATTAGAGTTATCGCATATGGGAGATAAAGCATTATCAGAACAAATTTTCTCCCCTAAAGATGGGAAACTAAAAAGATCACAAAAACTAGCTTCCCCAAGCTTAGACTTATCCATAGCATTAGCAGTGATTGCGTTCATACTAATAACATTGCTACTAGCATGCAATTGAGGCTCCATAGGTTCTTTAATTTTCGCATCACACAATTCATGTCTTAACTTAGGAAATAAATTAAAAAGCTCATAGTTGTATTCCATTATGCCTTACTAGTGTAAAACAAGAAACAAAAAGATGCAATTGCAGGATCTAAAGGAAAATAGCTTCGAGCGCACACACAACGGCAACAGAAAAGTACTTTACCTGGGACCGGAGTATGAGTGCCTTTTACCTTTCCTCCCCGGCAATGGCGCCAGAAAATAGCTTAGTTGCCGGGGTCCGATGTGTGTGTGCCGTTTACCTTTCCTCCCCGGCAACGGCGCCAGAAAATAGCTTGATGTCTACGGGTGCTTCTATTCTTGTAGACAGTGTTGGGCCTCCAAGAGCAGAGGTTTGTAGAACAGCAGCAAGTTTCCCTTAAGTGGATCACCCAAGGTTTATCGAACTCAGGGAGGAAGAGGTCAAAGATATCCCTCTCATGCAACCCTGCAACCACAAAGCAAGAAGTCTCTTGTGTTCCCAACACACCTAATAGGTGCATGATACGTCTCCGACGTATCGATAATTTCTTATGTTCCATGCCACATTATTGATGTTATCTACATGTTTTATGCACACTTTATGTCATATTCGTGCATTTTCTGGAACTAACCTATTAACAAGATGCCGAAGTGCCAGTTGCTGTTTTCTGCTGTTTTTGGTTTCAGAAATCCTAGTAACGAAATATTCTCGGAATTGGACGAAATCAACGCCCAGGGTCCTATTTTGCCACGAAGCTTCCAGAAGACCGAAGAGGAGACGAAGTGGGGCCACGAGGTGGCGACACCATAGGGCGGCGCGGCCCAAGCCCTGGCCGCGCCGACCTAGGGTGTGGGCCTCGTGCCCCATCCTGACCTGCCCTTCCGCCTACTTAAAGCCTCCGTCGCGAAACCCCCAGTACCGAGAGCCACGATACGGAAAACCTTACTGAGACGCCGCCGCCGCCAATCCCATCTCGGGGGATTCAGGAGATCGCCTCCGGCACCCTGCCAGAGAGGGGATTCATCTCCCGGAGGACTCTACGCCGCCATGGTCGCCTCCGGAGTGATGTGTGAGTAGTCTACCCCTGGACTATGGGTCCATAGCAGTAGCTAGATGGTTGTCTTCTCCCCATTGTGCTTCATTGTCGGATCTTGTGAGCTGCCTAACATGATCAAGATCATCTATCTGTAATTCTATATGTTGCGTTTGTTGGGATCCGATGAATAGAGAATACTTGTTATGTTGATTATCAAAGTTATGTCTATGTGTTGTTTATGATCTTGCATGCTCTCCGTTACTAGTAGATGCTCTGGCCAAGTAGATGCTTGTAACTCCAAGAGGGAGTATTTATGCTCGATAGTGGGTTCATGTCTCCGTGAATCTGGGGGAGTGACAGAAACCTCTAAGATTATGGATGTGCTGTTGCCACTAGGGATAAAACATTGGTGCTATGTTCAAGGATGTAGTTACTGATTACATTACGCGCAATACTTAATGCAATTGTCTGTTGTTAGCAACTTAATACTGGAGGGGGTTCGGATGATAACCTGAAGGTGGACTTTTTAGGCATAGATGCATGCTGGATAGCGGTCTATGTACTTTGTCGTAATGCCCAATTAAATCTCACTATACTCATCATAATATGTATGTGCATGGTCATGCCCTCTTTATTTGTTAATTGCCCAACTGTAATTTGTTCACCCAACATGCTATTTATCTTATGGGAGAGACACCTCTAGTGAACTGTGGACCCCGGTCCGATTCTCTATACTGAAATACAATCTACTGCAATACTTGTTCTACTGTTTTCTGCAAACAATCATCTTCCACACAATACGGTTAATCCTTTGTTACAGCAAGCCGGTGAGATTGACAACTGATACGTCTCCGACGTATCGATAATTTCTTATGTTCCATGCCACATTATTGATGTTATCTACATGTTTTATGCACACTTTATGTCATATTCGTGCATTTTCTGGAACTAACCTATTAACAAGATGCCGAAGTGCCAGTTCCTGTTTTCTGCTGTTTTTGGTTTCAGAAATCCTAGTAACGAAATATTCTCGGAATCGGACGAAATCAACGCCCATGTTCCTATTTTGCCCGGAAGCATCCAGAACACCCGAGAGCCGTCAGAGAGGGGGCACTGGGCCCCCAGACCATAGGCCGGCGCGGCCAGGGGGGGGGCCCGCGCCACCCTATGGTGTGGGCACCCCTTCGACCCTCCTGCGCCGCCTCTTCGCCTATTTAAAGCCTCCGTCGCGAAAACCCTGATGCGTTCGACGAAACCCACAGAAACCTTCCAGAGCCGCCGCCACCACGAAGCCAAGATCTGGGGGACAGGAGTCTCTGTTCCGGCACGCCGCCGGAACGGGGAAGTGCCCCGGAAGGCTTCTCCATCGACACCGCTGCCATCTCCACCGCCATCTTCATCACCGCTGCTGCTCCCATGAGGAGGGAGTAGTTATCCATCGAGGCTCGGGGCCGTACCGGTAGCTATGTGGTTCATCTCTCTCCTATGTGCTTCAATACAATAATCTCATGAGCTGCCTTACATGATTGAGATTCATATGATGATGCTTGTAATCTAGATGTCGTTATGCTAGTCAAGTGAATTTTACTTATGTGATCTCCGGAGACTCCTTGTCCCACGTGTGTAAAGGTGACAGTGTGTGCACCGTGTGGGTCTCTTAGGCTATATTTCACAGAATACTTATTCACTGATGAATGGCATAGTGAGGTGCTTATTTATATCTCTTTATGATTGCAATGTATTTTGTATCACAATTTATCTATGTGCTACTCTAGCAATGTTATTAAAGTAGTTTTATTCCTCCTACACGGTGTAATGGTGACAGTGTGTGCATCCGTGTTAGTACTTGGTTTATGCTATGATCATGATCTCTTGTAGATTGCGAAGTTAACTATTGCTATGACAGTATTGATGTGATCTATTCCTCCTACATATGCATGAAGGTGACAGTGTGCATGCTATGTTAGTACTTGGTTTAGTCGAATTGATCTTTCATGCACTCTAAGGTTAGTTAAATATGAACATTGAATTGTGGAGCTTGTTAACTCCGGCATTGAGGGTTCGTGTAATCCTACGCAATGTGTTCATCATCCATCAAGAGTGTAGAGTATGCATTTATCTATTCTGTTATGTGATCAATGTTGAGAGTGTCCACTAGTGAAAGTGTAATCCCTAGGCCTTGTTCCTAAATACTGCTATCTCTGCTTGTTTACTGTTTTACTGCGTTACTACTGCTGCAATACTACCAACATCAACTACACGCCAGCAAGCTATTTTTTGGCACCGTTGCTACTGCTCATATATATTCATACCACCTGTATTTCACTATCTCTTCGCCAAACTAGTGCACCTATTAGGTGTGTTGGGGACACAAGAGACTTCTTGCTTTGTGGTTGCAGGGTTGCATGAGAGGGATATCTTTGACCTCTTCCTCCCTGAGTTCGATAAACCTTGGGTGATCCACTTAAGGGAAAACTTGCTGCTGTTCTACAAACCTCTGCTCTTGGAGGCCCAACACTGTCTACAGGAAAAGGAGGGGGGTGTAGACATCAACAACCTCACTGTTTCGTTGGGGCAAAGTACTTTGGTTGTGTTGTGCAGGTTCCACGTTGGCGCCGGAATCTCTGGTGTTGCGCCGCACTACATCCCGCCGCCATCAACCTTCAACGTGCTTCTTGACTCCTACTGGTTCGATTAAACCTTGGTTTCTTACTGAGGGAAACTTGCCGCTGTGCGCATCACACCTTCCTCTTGGGGTTCCCAACGGACGTGTCAACCACACGCATCAAGCAAATTTCTGGCGCCGTTGCCGGGGAGATCAAGACACGCTGCAAGGGGAGTCTCCACTTCCCAATCTCTTTACTTTGTTTTTGTCTTGCTTAGTTTTATTTATTACTTTATTTGCTATCTTGTTTGCTATATCAAAAACACAAAAAAATTAGTTACTTGCATTTACTTTACTTATTTCATCATGTTTCCTCCTAAGTTTGTTCTTAAAGATGTACCGGTAGGCCGAGGGTCTATCCTTGGGAAAGACAATATAGAAGATTTTTTCACTCATCTTAGTACGGTCGAAGATTTTGAAGATAGACACTTGGTAGAACTTGCTCCCACTTATGAAATTGCTGTTGCTTCTTTAGTACACGCGTTAGAAGCTAGATTTGTTAATCTTAATCCTGTGATTCAACATATGTTTCTTACACTCAGTGATATGGAAGAAGGAGAAAAGAAAGATTTTGTTTTAGAAACCCTTCTTAAAGAATTTGGGGGAATAGCGAGAGAAGCTAGAAAAGTCTTCACTAAATATAATATGCTAGGCTCTTATACCAACTTTGCCAGTACCCTTGAGAGGATGGAAGAGGATAGACAAAAGTACACTAATGAAGTTAATTATGAGGGGGATATTAAAACATCAATACCTTGCAAACTCTTGGGAATGTGTGAGGCACTAGAAAAGAATTTTGATTGGATTGTTCCTGAAGATTTGTTTGATGAGAGTAGCAAGCCCAAGACTAATGAAAAGGGAGCCTCTGAAACTCACATAGAAAAGATAAGATGCATAGTTGAGAAAAATCCACACCCCGCTGTAGAAGTACCACCCTTTGATAATACTTGATACACACTTTCTGCGCCTAGCTGAAAGGCGTTAAAGAAAAGCGCTTATGGGAGACAACCCATGTTTTTACCTACAGTACTTTGTTTTTATTTTGTGTCTTGGAAGTTGTTTACTACTGTAGCAACCTCTCCTTATCTTAGTTTAGTGTTTTGTTGTGCCAAGTAAAGTCGTTGATAGTAAAGTTTCATACTAGATTTGGATTACTGCACAGAAACAGATTTCTTTGCTGTCACGAATCTGGGCTGTTTTCTCTGTAGGTAACTCAGAAAATTATGCCAATTTACGTGAGTGATCCTCAGATATGTACGCAACTTTCATTCAATTTGAGCATTTTCATTTGAGCAAGTCTGGTGCCTCGATAAAATTCGTCAATACGAACTGTTCTGTTTTGACAGATTCTGCCTTTTATTTCGCATTGCCTCTTTTGCTATGTTGGATGAATTTCTTTGATCCATTAATGTCCAGTAGCTTTATGCAATGTCCAGAAATGTTAAGAATGATTGTGTCACCTCTGAACATGTTAATTTTTATTGTCGCTAACCCTCTAATGAGTTGTTCTAAGTTTGGTGTGGAGGAAGTTTTCAAGGATCAAGAGAGGAGTATGATGCAACATGATCAAGGAGAGTGAAAGCTCTAAGCTTGGGGATGCCCCGGTGGTTCACCCCTGCATATTTTAAGAAGACTCAAGCGTCTAAGCTTGGGGATGCCCAAGGCATCCCCTTCTTCATCGACAACATTATCAGGTTCCTCCTGAAACTATATTTTTATTCCATCACATCTTATGTGCTTTTCTTGGAGCGTCGGTTTGTTTTTGTTTTTGTTTTGTTTGAATAAAATGGATCCTAGCATTCACTTTATGGGAGAGAGACACGCTCGCTGTAGCATATGGACAAGTATGTCCTTAGCTTCTACTCATAGTATTCATGGCGAAGTTTCTTCTTCGTTAAATTGTTATATGGTTGGAATTGGAAAATGATACATGTAGTAATTGCTATAAATGTCTTGGGTAATGTGATACTTGGAAATTGTTGTGCTCATGTTTAAGCTCTTGCATCATATGCTTTGCACCCACTAATGAAGAAATACATAGAGCATGCTAAAATTTGGTTTGCATATTTGGTCTCTCTAAGGTCTAGATAATTTCTAGTATTGAGTTTGAACAACAAGGAAGACGGTGTAGAGTCTTATAATGTTTACAATATGTCTTTTATGTGAGTTTTGCTGCACCGGTTCATCCTTGTGTTTGTTTCAAATAGCCTTGCTAGCCCAAACCTTGTATCGAGAGGGAATACTTCTCATGCATCCAAAATCCTTGAGCCAACCACTATGCCATTTGTGTCCACCATACCTACCTACTACATGGTATTTCTCCGCCATTCCAAAGTAAATTGCTTGAGTGCTACCTTTAAAATTCCATCATTCACCTTTGCAATATATAGCTCATGGGACAAATAGCTTAAAAACTATTGTGGTATTGAATATGTACTTATGCACTTTATCTCTTATTAAGTTGCTTGTTGTGCGATAACCATGTTTCTGGGGACGCCATCAACTATTCTTTGTTGAATATCATGTGAGTTGCTATGCATGTCCGTCTTGTCTGAAGTAAGAGAGATCTACCACCTTAATGGTTGGAGCATACATATTGTTAGAGAAGAACATTGGGCCGCTAACTAAAGCCATGATTCATGGTGGAAGTTTCAATTTTGGACATATATCCTCAATCTCATATGAGAAAATTATTAATTGTTGTTACATGCTTATGCATAAAAGAGGAGTCCATTATCTATTGTCTATGTTGTCCCGGTATGGATGTCTAAGTTGAGAATAATCAATAGCGAGAAATCCAATGCGAGCTTTCTCCTTAGACCTTTGTACAGGCGGCATAGAGGTACCCCTTTGTGACACTTGGTTAAAACATGTGCATTGTGATGATCCGGTAGTCCAAGCTAATTAGGACAAGGTGCGGGCACTATTAGTATACTATGCACGAGGCTTGCAACTTGTAAGATATAATTTACATGATACATATGCTTTATTACTACCGTTGACAAAATTGTTTCATGTTTTCAAAATCAAAGCTCTAGCACAAATATAGCAATCGATGCTTTTCCTCTATGGAGGACCATTCTTTTACTTTCATTGTTGAGTCAGTTCACCTATTTCTCTCCACCTCAAGAAGCAAACACTTGTGTGAACTGTGCATCGATTCCTACATACTTGCATATTGCACTTATTATATTACTCTATGTTGACAATATCCATGAGATATACATGTTATAAGTTGAAAGCAACCGCTGAAACTTAATCTTCCTTTGTGTTGCTTCAATACCTTTACTTTGATTTATTGCTTTATGAGTTAACTCTTATGCAAGACTTATTGATGCTTGTCTTGAAGTACTATTCATGAAAAGTCTTTGCTATATGATTCACGTGTTTACTCATGTCATATACATTGTTTTGATCGCTGCATTCACTACATATGCTTTACAAATAGTATGATCAAGGTTATGATGGCATGTCACTCCAGAAATTATACGTGTTATCGTTTTACCCGCCGGGACGACGAGAACTAAACTTGGGGATGCTGATACGTCTCCGACGTATCGATAATTTCTTATGTTCCATGCCACATTATTGATGTTATCTACATGTTTTATGCACACTTTATGTCATATTCGTGCATTTTCTGGAACTAACCTATTAACAAGATGCCGAAGTGCCGATTCTTGTTTTCTGCTGTTTTTGGTTTCAGAAATCCTAGTAACGAAATATTCTCGGAATTGGACGAAATCAACGCCCAGGGTCCTATTTTGCCACGAAGCTTCCAGAAGACCGAAGAGGAGACGAAGTGGGGCCACGAGGTGGCGACACCATAGGGCGGCGCGGCCCAAGCCCTGGCCGCGCCGACCTAGGGTGTGGGCCCCTCGTGCCCCATCCTGACCTGCCCTTCCGCCTACTTAAAGCCTCCGTCGCGAAACCCCCAGTACCGAGAGCCACGATACGGAAAACCTTACTGAGACGCCGCCGCCGCCAATCCCATCTCGGGGGATTCAGGAGATCGCCTCCGGCACCCTGCCGGAGAGGGGATTCATCTCCCGGAGGACTCTACGCCGCCATGGTCGCCTCCGGAGTGATGTGTGAGTAGTCTACCCCTGGACTATGGGTCCATAGCAGTAGCTAGATGGTTGTCTTCTCCCCATTGTGCTTCATTGTCGGATCTTGTGAGCTGCCTAACATGATCAAGATCATCTATCTGTAATTATATATGTTGCGTTTGTTGGGATCCGATGAATAGAGAATACTTGTATGTTGATTATCAAAGTTATGTCTATGTGTTGTTTATGATCTTGCATGCTCTCCGTTACTAGTAGATGCTCTGGCCAAGTAGATGCTTGTAACTCCAAGAGGGAGTATTTATGCTCGATAGTGGGTTCATGTCTCCGTGAATCTGGGGGAGTGACAGAAACCTCTAAGATTATGGATGTGCTGTTGCCACTAGGGATAAAACATTGGTGCTATGTTCAAGGATGTAGTTACTGATTACATTACGCGCAATACTTAATGCAATTGTCTGTTGTTAGCAACTTAATACTGGAGGGGGTTCGGATGATAACCTGAAGGTGGACTTTTTAGGCATAGATGCATGCTGGATAGCGGTCTATGTACTTTGTCGTAATGCCCAATTAAATCTCACTATACTCATCATAATATGTATGTGCATGGTCATGCCCTCTTTATTTGTCAATTGCCCAACTGTAATTTGTTCACCCAACATGCTATTTATCTTATGGGAGAGACACCTCTAGTGAACTGTGGACCCCGGTCCAATTCTCTATACTGAAATACAATCTACTGCAATACTTGTTCTACTGTTTTCTGCAAACAATCATCTTCCACACAATACGGTTAATCCTTTGTTACAGCAAGCCGGTGAGATTGACAACCTCACTGTTTCGTTGGGGCAAAGTACTTTGGTTGTGTTGTGCAGGTTCCACGTTGGCGCCGGAATCTCTAGTGTTGCGCCGCACTACATCCCGCCGCCATCAACCTTCAACGTGCTTCTTGACTCCTACTGGTTCGATTAAACCTTGGTTTCTTACTGAGGGAAACTTGCCGCTGTGCGCATCACACCTTCCTCTTGGGGTTCCCAACGGACGTGTCAACCACATGCATCAGTGCACTAGTTCGGCGAAGACATAGTGAAATACAAGTGGTATGAATGAATATGAGCAGTAGTAACGGCGCCAGAAAAGTGCTTGCCGGCGTGCAGTTGATGGTAGTAATATTGCAGGAAGTAAACAAGCAGTAAAACAGTAAACAAGCAGTGATAGCAGTATTTAGGAACAAGGCCTAGGGATCATACTTTCACTAGTGGACACTCTCAACATTGATCACATAACAGAATAAATAAATAGATGCTAGACTCTACACCCTCTTGTTGGATGATGAACACCACTAACTGTGTAGGATTACACGAACCCTCAATGCCGGAGTTAACAAGCTCCACAATATTCAATGTTCATATTTAAATAACCTTAGAGTGCATGACAGATCAACATAACCAAACCAAGTACTAACATAGCATGCACACTGTCACCTTCACACTACGAAAGGAGGAATAGATCACATCAATACTATCATAGCAATAGTTAACTTCATAATCTACAAGAGATCACAATCATAGTCTACGCCAAGTACTACACGATGCACACACTGTCACCATTACACCGTGCAGGAGGAATAATCTACTTTAATAACATCACTAGAGTAGCACACAGATAAATTATGATACAAAACACATTGCAATCATAAAGAGATATAAATAAGCACTTCACTATGCCATTCATAACAGCGAATAAGTATTCTGTGAAATATAGCCTAAGAGACCCACACGGTGCACACACTGTCACCTTTACACACGTGGGACAAGGAGTCTCCGGAGATCACATAAGTAAAATCCACTTGACTAGCATAATGACATCTAGATTACAAGCATCATCATATGAATCTCAATCATGTAAGGCAGCTCATGAGATTATTGTATTGAAGTACATAGGAGAGAGATGAACCACATAGCTATCGGTACAGCCCCGAGCCTCGATGGAGAACTACTCCCTCCTCATGGGAGACAGCAGCGTTGATGAAGATGGCGGTGGTGTCGATGGAGAAGCCTTCCGGGGGCACTTCCCCGTCCCGGCGGCGTGCCGGAACAGAGACTCATGTCCCCCAGATCTTGGCTTCGCGATGGCGGCGGCTCTGGAAGGTTTTCTCTGGTTTCGTCGAACGTGGTAGGGTTTTCGCAACGAAGACTTTAAGTAGGCGGAAGGGCAAGGTCGGTGGAGTCCTGGTGGGGCCACACACTAGGCCGGGGCGGCCAGGGCTTGGGCCGCGCCGCCCTACTGTGTCCCCACCTCGTGGCCCCACTTCGTTTCCCCTTCGGACTTCTGGAAGCTTCGTGGAAAAATAGGACCCTGGGCGTTGATTTCGTCCAATTCCGAGAATATTTCCTTACTAGGATTTCTGAAACCAAAAACAACAGAAAACAGCAACTGGCCCTTCGGCATCTCGTCAATAGGTTAGTTCCGTAAAACGCATAATAATGACATAAAGTATGCATAAAACATGTAGATATCATCAATAATGTGGCATGGAACATAAGAAATTATCGATACGTCGGAGACGTATCACCCCACTCCTCCACCTCTCCCGCAACACTTAGCGAAGCTCCGCCGGAGATCTCCATCGCCACCGCCATCACGCCGTCGTGCTGCCGGATTCAAGGAGGAGCTACTACTTCCGCTGCCCGCTGGAACGGGGAGAAGGACGTCGTCTTCATCAACACCGAACGTGTGACCGAGTACGGAGGTGCTGCCCGATTGTGGCACCGTCAAGATCTTCTACGCGCTTTTGAAAGCGGCAAGTGATCGTCTACCGCACCAACAAGAGCCTCATCTTGTAGGCTTTGGAAATCTTCAAGGGTGAGTCTCGTTCATCCCCTCGTTGCTCCCGTCTTCTAGATTGCATCTTGGCTTGGATTGCGTTCTCGCGGTAGGAAATTGTTTGTTTTCTATGCAACGAATCCCTACAGTGGTATCAGAGCCGTGTCTATGCATAGATGGTTGCACGAGTAGAACACAATTGTTTTGTGGGCGTTGATGCTTATGTTGTCTTTAGTTTGAGTACTTTGCATCTTTGTGACATAGTGGGATGAAGCGGCTCGGGCTAACTTTACATGACCGCGTTCATGAGATTTGCTCCACGCTCGACATGCAACTTGTATTGCATAAGTGGCTTTGCGGGTGTCTATCTCTCCTACTATAGGGAAGATTCAATTTACTCTTCTATTGACAACACTAGTATCACCGTTGTGGTTCATGTTCGTAGGTAGATTAGATCTCACTCGAAAACCCTAAACCACGTAAAATATGCAAACCAAATTAGAGACGTCTAACTTGTTTTTGCAGGGTTTGGTGATGTGATATGGCCATAATGTGATGATGAATATGTATGAGATGATCATTATTGTATTGTGGCAACCGGCAGGAGCCTTATGGTTGTTTTTGAATTTCATGTTGAGTAGTATTTAAAAGTAGTTGTAATAGTTGCTACATGAGGTGAACAATGAAGACGGCGCCATGGACCTTGACGCTACGCCGACGATGATGGAGATCATGCCCGTTGATGATGGAGATCATGTCCGTGCTTTGGAGATGAAGATCGAAGGCGCAAAGACTAAAGGGCCATATCATATCACATATGAATTGCATGTGATGTTAATCCTTTATGCATCTTATTTTGCTTAGAACGCGACGGTAGCATTATAAGATGATCCCTCACATTAATATCAAGATAATAAAGTGTTCTCCCCTTGTATGCACCGTTGCAACAGTTCGTCGTTTCGAAGCATCTCGTGATGATCGGATGTGATAGATTCTACGTTCATAAACAACGGGTGTAAGCCATGTTTGCACACGCAGAATACTTGGGTTTGCTTGACGAACCTAGCTTGTACAGACACGGCCTCGGGACAACGGAAACCGAAAGGTTGAACACGAGTCATATGGATGATATGATCAACATGTTGATGTTCACCATTGAAGCTACATCATCTCATGTGATGATCAGTTTTGGTGTAGTGGATGTGGATCGTGTACCACTTAACAACTATGAGGGATGTTGTATTAAGCGGGACTTCATTAGTAATTAGATTAAAACATGAACTAATTATCATAAACATAGTCTGAGTAGTATTTTGAATTAATTTTGTAGCATTGGCATCGGTTTTTCTACCATGCAATAGTCTTGTAATTGAGATAGAAATACTGTTAAAATCTGACAAGAAACTTTACGGACTGGTACCGTATTGTTCAAGAATCAAGAATTGTTTAAGTCCTATCGCAAACTTTTAGTAAACCTCACATTGTTGATTCAAAGAGCTATGATTTCAATTAGTACCTAAAGTTATCTTGTCTCCATGAAATTTGAAGTTCAAATCTATTTGAAAAAGTAAGGAGCTGAAAATTTAGTTTTCAGAAATAAGCAAGGTATGAGATATATGTGATATCTAAGACCTTATTACAAGATGATAGAATATAATCTAGTGAGACTACATAAACTCATAAGTTGTATGAGAATGTACGAAGGTTGAAGACGTCCGGCGTCCCAATCCTCCAACTAAGTTGGACACTAAAGATATTCGCATATCTATGAAATGATCGTCCTTAGTATGCACCGTTGCTAAGACTCGTTGTTTCGAAGCATCTCGTGATGATCGGGTGTTATAGATTCTACGAGTGCATGCAACGGGTGCAAGTCAGATTTGCACATGCGAATACTGAGGTTAAACTTTAAACGAGCCTAGTGACATAGGCATCCCAAATGGGCCTGCTGAAGATAGTACCCGGGGTTTGCTGAAGGCCCACTACCCGAAGAATAAGAAGATTCGGGAGCCCAAGATATATTAAGGAAAGTTAGAATTGTGATAGGAAGTGTTATTTGTAATCTGGCGGGATGAATTAGAAACCGTCCCGGACTCTGTAACTTGTACAACACGAATCCCTCGGCTCCGCCTCTTATATAAAGGGGGAGTCGAGGGACGAAGAGATCATCGAATCATTGTTTCAAACCCTAGTTTCCATAATCGTCGAGTACTTTTCGGCTGAAACCTTCGAGATCTACTTGCCCTCTACTTCCAACTAAACCCTAGCCTACAATCCATAGGCATTGACAAGTTGATACCTTGTCAATTGGCACCGTCCGTGGGGACTAGAGGCGTAAGGATCTGATCTCGATGGCACGGTCAAGATCTTCGACATCATCAACCGCAAGCAACATAATGGATCGAGGTAAACAGATCGCTGCTGGTCTTGTCGATTTTGTTCCTCACCCACCCTCCCGTTTGGATGCATATGCGTATCTGGCGGAGCCTATGGAGATGACGTTCGGAAGGTTTTGCTTTCGCGTCGAGAAGGAAGGATCGTATCGTGTCGAAATTCCGATTTCGTCGGGATCGTCGGCGGTCGATTCTGATTTTTTAAGCTATACATCGTCAACCGAATTAGGAGAAGACGAAACTTCGTCGACACGCTACGTCAGCACCAGGGCAAGAGAGAAACTCGCCAAGATCTTCAGCGACATGTCGTTTGAGTCATCTGCGGACTCATATATAAGCGATGGCTCAAGCAATGTCGACAGTTATGACTTCATCGACAAATCTATCACAGTGGGCAAGGTCTTCATCAACCTCAACGATGATGTCACCAAACCCAACATAGATCTGAATACAAAATACCATCAGATTTATGCTATTGAAGATCAAGAGGAAACATCTGAGGCTTTCGACGATCTGGGAAATCCATACGTCGATCCCTGCGATGCGACGAGGCACGGGCAATAAATACGTCGGGCCACAGCCGCGAGACAGAGTTCAACTTTCGCAAGCAGCGTGGGACAGAGCCGCGAGAGCTATGAACGGTACAGAACCAATGGCTACCACGGCCACACCAGAGGAATTACAAGCATATCAATATAGGCTCGCACGAGCTGCCAGAGAATTGGAAAAACAGACAGCTGAGTTAAACAGGAGAAAGGAGGCAGCTTCTGCATCCAGCAGGAGAAGGGCAGATCTAAGTCGACAATCTAGAACTTCGGGTGATAGCCACAGGGAGGCTCGGAACAGAGGAAGATCAAGGTTACAACATACACCCGAAGCAGAAAGAGAGCACTTGGTTCAAAACCTCGACATGTCCTTTATGTCGATAGATACAAGAGGGAACATTATCCCTAAGACACCAGAAGCTGGGTATATGGCGACACAAGCTTTTATCCTCGCATCTAAACCACCTCCAGGCGATCCAAGGGAAACACTGTACAATATGGCGATAGCAGGAGTTGGAGCTATGGGGACATCGTTTGTATCAACGCCTCCCGAAGGAGCGGCAAGGCAAAATAGTCCACGACCTGCAGTAGCAACGACGGTAATCCCTGAAGGACCAAGCGGAGCAAGAGACACGGTAGCACAAGCAAGGGTCGATAGAGCACGGCAAAGCAGAAGGGAACATCGGCAATCCCCGGAGCTTAACGACGAAGATATGTGCGGCTTGCCATGTTTCACGAGGAGAGTCCGAAAAACTAGAGTCCCTTCAGGATTCAAGTTACCCGATAACTTCAAGAAATTCGACGGCCTTCAAGATCCAGAGGATTGGCTAGTTGACTATCTCGAGACAGTAAAGCTCACAGGAGGAACCAGAGCAACAGCTATGCAAAGCATCCGGTGCATCCGAGTGGAGCAGCACGATCTTGGATAAAGAAACTTACCCCAGGATCCATCGACAGTTGGGAAAGCTTCGAGGATGTGTTCATCAAGAACTTCCAGTCCACATGCAAGAAACCTGCGTCGTTGGAGGAGTTGAGAGCATGTCGACAAAAGCCGGACGAGCCAATGAGAAAATACATCCAAAGGTGGAACATCATCAAAAACTCGGCAGAAAATATATCTGATGAGAGAGCGATAGATGCGTTTGTCGCGAGAATCCGGCGCGGAGATTTCGTTGAGGACTTGGGAAGGACCAACCCAAAGACGATATCCGCGTTAATGGAAATAGCAAACAGATGGGCAGATGGAGAAGATGCTGTCCACAACAAAAGGCACAGGTCGCGAGAGGAAGACCGTGGCAGAAATTATCAACCGAGGCGACGATTTCCTCGGCAGATGCAGAACTATGACGCTCCAGGACAAATTTCGGCAGGTTTTCGGGCAAACACAGGAGGAAATAACAGAGATGATTATCAGAGAAGCAGCGAGCAGCGAGGCGATAACAGGGACGATTCTCGCAACAACAGGCAAAATAGCGGGCCTAGGTTCCCGAGGCCTTTCGTTTCCCCCGAAGAAATGATTAATGGGCCGTGTCAGATGCACTTTTTCCTCGACAGCAACGGAAAAAGACAGTCAGGGCACCTGCAGAAAGACTGTCGTAATTTCCAGGCAATGTTAAGGTATGCAGAGCACGCTAACGCTCAAGCAGCACAGAGAAATCCTCGAGAACCCAGGAGCGAGATTCATTTGCCACCACCTCCCGCGATTACAGACGACAATCGACATCAGCTCAGAATAGCGGCAGCACCCCCACCACCACCTTATGTTGATCCTAACTCCAATGGAGTGGTGTCGATGATTCAGAAGGGAAGGCCATCCAATAGAGCTCAGAAAATAATCTCACGACAAGTGTTTATGGCAGAAAAAATGCCTCCACCAACTGTCGAATATCTCAATTGGTCAGGGCAAGATATTGGCTTCACCATAGCAGATCACCCGCAGCAAGTCCCTCGACCAGGGCAGTCAGCACTTATTGCCGGCGGTCATTGCGGGATTTGATGTCTCTCGAGTGTTCATAGACGGCGGCAGCAGCTTAAACCTTATGTATGCAGATACATTGAGGAAGATGAACATATCCTTAGCAAACTTGAAGCCAACAGACACAAGGTTCCACGGCATCACACCGGAGAAACCAAGTTATCCATTGGGGAAGATCAATCTCGACGTTCAGTTCGGAACCCGAGAAAATTATAGAATCGAGAGGCTGGAATTTGAAGTCGTGGATTTTCCGTCGCAGTACCACGCTTTGTTGGGACGACCAGCATATGCTAGATTTATGGCGGTGCCACACTATACATACCTGTTGTGGAGATTGCCTGGACCAAAGGGACCAATCACAGTCAAAGGAAGCTTCGCCTTAGCTGATAAGTGCGACAAGGATTTCCATCGGCTATCAGAAACTTTCGGGATGCAAGCTGAGTATTTAGCGTCAAAAAGTATGACTGACTACGACGTGCTGCCAGACGTTGGAAGGCCAAATAAAGAATCAACTTTTAATACCGAGAAAAATTCTAAGGAGGTGCAGATTCACCCGACAGACCCGAAAAAGACGACGTCCATTGCAACAAATATGGATATCGCATAGGAAAGCGCGCTCGTCAAGTTCCTCTGTGAGCTCTGGAAAATCTTCGCATGGTGTCCAGCTGACATGCCAGGAGTACCCAGGGAACTTGCCGAGCACCACCTCAACTTGGATCCTCTCGCGAGACCAATCAAACAACCCTTGCGGCGTTTTTCGGAACCAAACCGCAAAGCTATGTTATCAGAAATAGATCGACTTAAAGATGCTGGTTTTATCAAAGAGGTATATACAGAAGCCACATGGGTAGCTAACCCAGTGATGGTGCCGAAGAAACACACGACAGTCCTTCGCATGTGCGTCGACTTTACGTGTCTCAATAAACATTGTCCTAAGGATCACTTTCCCCTCCCAAGGATCGATCAAATCATCGACTCCACGGCAGGATGTGAACGTCTTTCCTTTTTGGATGCATACTCTGGTTATAACCAGATCAGATTAAAAGAAGATGATGAGGCCAAAACAGTGTTTATTACACCTTACGGCGTGTTTTGCTACAAAACAATGCCCTTTGGTCTAAAAAATGCGGGAGCAACATATCAGAGGATGATGCAGAAGTGTTTGGCGACACAGATTGGGAAAAACGTGCAAGTATACATCGACGATGTCGTCATAACATCAAAAAAGGGGGCAACGTTGATCGAGGATCTCAAACAAAACCTTTGACAACCTCGACAAATTCTGCCTAAAATTAAACCCGACGAAGTGTTCTTTTGGCGTCCCAGCAGGAGAACTTCTGGGGTTTCTAGTTTCAGCAAGAGGGATTGAAGCAAATCCCAACAAAATACAAGCTATAATAACAATGAGGAAGCCAACAAAGTTGAAAGAGATACAGCAGCTAACTGGGCGAGTCGCAGCTTTGAGCAGATTCGTCGCCAGGCTGGGAGAAAAAGCGTTACCATTTTACGCTCTGATAAAACAAGGAGATAAATTCCAGTGGAACGAAGAGGCCGACAGAGCTTTCGAGGATTTGAAGCGCACAATTTCGACACCACCAATTTTGGTGGCACCGAAGGAAAAGGAACCTCTCCTGCTGTATATTGCAGCCACGCCCCAAGTAGTTAGCACAGTGCTAGTTGTCGAAAGAGAAGAAGAAGGAAAACTCCATGGAGTGCAAAGGCCAGTATATTTCATCAGTGAAGTTCTGTCGCCCTCCAAACAGCGGTACCCGCAGTACCAAAAACTAGCATATGGAGTAATTGCAACTGCAAGGAAGTTGCGCCACTATTTTTCGGCACACCCGATAATAGTAGTCAACGAAGCACCTCTTTCAAATATACTAAACAATCCAGAAGCTACAGGGCGTGTCTCCCTTTGGGGAATAGAACTTTCCCCTCGGGACATCACGTATGAAAAAAGAAAGGCAATCAAGTCGCAAGTTCTGCCAGATTTCATTGCAGAATGGATGGAGCTACAAAACACGGGACCCCTAGATTTATCGAGAACCTGGACCATGAATTTCGACGGGTCCAAGAGAGTAGAAGGAGCTGGCGCAGGAGTAGTACTTATATCACCTGAAGGCGACAAGTTGAAATACATCCTTCGGATGACGTTCCCTAACGCATCTAACAATGAAGCAGAATATGAAGCCCTCATACACGGGATGAAGATGGCAAAAGCTTGCGGTGCAACTCGACTAAAAATCTTTGGCGACTCACAATTGGTGGCTCAGCAAGTTATGAACCAATGTGACGCAGTCAATGATAGCATGGTAGCATACAAGGAGGTGTACAATGAGCTCGAGAAGCTATTTGATGGATGCGAGGTAAATCACATCAGTAGATTGAGCAACGATGAAGCCGACGTCCTCGCAAACATCGGGTCGCAGTGCTTCTCAATCCCGCCAGGAGTATTTTGGGAAGAAATAGCGGAGAGATCCACGAAGCCAAAAAAGGTGCAGAAAAAAGCAAAAGAGGAGAAAACTTCGACGCTTCTCAAAGAAACCACGGAGGATGAAGAGGACCAAGAACTTGTGATGATGATACAAATTCCATGGATGCAAGCATATATATCATACATCCTCAGGAAAGAAATACCCGACGATCCAGTTGAAGCAAGGCGAGTTATTCGACGATCCAAAGCTTTCACAGTGATCAAAGGGGAATTATACAAGCGAAGTATTTCAGGCGTCCTCCAAAGGTGTGTCACACCCTAAGAAGGAAGAGTAATTCTGAAGGACGTGCACGAAGGGATATGTGGCCACCACGCAAGTAGTCGAGCTATTGCAGCCAAAGTCTTTCGGGCAGGATTCTATTGGCTGACAGCAATCGAGGATGCCAAGGAAATAGTAAGAACTTGCGACGCGTGTCAAAGATTTGCCGCAAAACCTCACTCTCCAGCAGAACTAGCACCAATACCATTGTCATGGCCCTTCGCCCAATGGGGACTTGATATGGTGGGCAAGCTGCACAAAGCTTCGCCAGGAGGATATGAGTACTTGCTGGTTGCTGTCGACAAATTCACCAAGTGGATAGAAGCAAAGCCGATAAATTCACCAGATGCAGCATCAGCAATAAAATTCGTGAAGGGCATTGTTTTTCGATTTTGAGTACCTCATAGCATCGTCACAGACAATGGCAGCAACTTCACATCAAAGGAGTTCAAGGCGTACTGTGCAGAGGTAGGCATCAAATTGCACTTTGCGTCAGTTGCACATCCTCCAACCAATGGTCAAGTCGAGAAAGCCAATGGCATCATCTGCAATGGCATCAAGAAACGCCTGTTAGGACCACTGGAAAAAGCTCGACATACCTGGCCAGAAGAACTACCAAGTGTGTTATGGAGCATCCGAACAACACCAAATACAGCGACACAGGAGACCCTGTTTTTCCTTGTCCATGGAGCAGACGATGCGCCAATAGAAATAGAGCACGACTTCCCCAGAGTCACAGAGTATAATGAAGAAGCTTCCAGGAAAGCATTGGAAGATGACGTCGACGCACTCGACGAAGCTCGAGACGAAGTATTATCAAGGGTAACCAAATATCGGCAGGACCTGAAAAATTACCACAGTCGACGTTTGAGACCAAGATCTTTTCAAGTCGGAGACCTAGTTTTGCGACTCAATCAAGAGCGCACTGAAAAACTCGAGTCGCCATGGCTTGGCCCCTACGTCATAACGGAAGTAATTGAAGGAGGAGCGTATAGGATAAAGGACAAGAAGGCAGGGGTTCCCGAGAAAAACCCCTGGAACGTAGCACAGCTCAGGCGGTTCTACGCCTAGAGTCGAAATATAGTCCTTTTCTGTAAAAATACAATGTACTGAAACGCCCGCGAGTTTTCAGACGCACTCTTTTCCTTTTCGGGGCACCGAGTGGGGCCGGAAAGGTTTTTAATGAGGCGGGCTCGCGGTGCTGCAATATAATAAAGATAGTGGAGATGTATTTCTTATTCTTCGACACGCTCGGGGGCTCAACGCCTTCAAGTTTCAAAATATGTACAATATAGACATATTAGACTTACCAAAATATTTCGCCTTGGTACACTAAATACCTCGCCAAATATCGGAAGTTAATAAAATCATAAACATAGTGTATGCGCCAAAGAAACTTACTGCTTTGGTCTAAGAACCTCGCAACAAAAATATAGAACTGTGATACCACGACACTCGGGGGCTTCCAACCCATCAATGAAAAAATAGAGATATCTTATTATGACAGGAGGGAAAACATCCGAGATAGAAAAACAGTATAGACTCCAGCCAAAAGCTCGGGGGCTCAGTGATCAAAAACACAGTTTAACAATATAGATTGTGTTTACAAATACACAAAAATGTATCAATGATAGAAATACAGCAAAGAAGAGGAAAAAGTTTTCAAGGGAAACCTAGCACATGATCTATAGTTATCCGCTCAGTAGAAGGACGAATACTATGTTCAGCATAGCTTCCCTTCACGAAGAACTCAGAATCCATCCGAAGAAGTTCATCCATCATATCTTCAGCAACAGGAGTCACCAAATCGTCAATCTTGCCCATATTTCTCTTTTTCTTTGCCATCTTCACCAAACAAGTAGGAACAATTTGATCTATGGGCAATTTTGGATGACAAATTTTTATCATCATCATGGCAAATCTTGCGCCAGCAGAAAGTTGAGCTCGCACAAAGCCATGGATTCGAGGAGCATCTCGAAATTTCTCCATTAAAGCTGGAAGGGTTTCTGGCATTTTGTTCCGAGGGAACATGGTCCCATAAACTAAGAATAAAGTCTTCGTACAGAAGTCAAGGAAATCGCGGACCTGAGCCGCGCGATCTTGAAATCTGACGATTTGGCGGGTGCGCTCAGGAGTAACCCAAAAATTAGACCCATGTTGCGCAGCCAGTCTCAGCAAAACAGTGGTTCGAGCTTCAACACGTTGGTCTTCGGCAACAGCATCCAGAAACGAGCCTGACACATCAAACAAAAAATCAAGTAACGAATGGTGAAGAATAATACCTAATATGGTTACGAGCGGGAAACATACCTGTCATGTCCAAACTGGCATCAGTCATCAGCTGAAGCATATAATTCTCGCGAGAAGAAGCTTCAGCTTAAACAATGACAGCATCCTTCGCAGCGATGGCTTCCTTTGCCTGTTGAAGAGCAATTTCCTCTCTCTCGGACGCTTGTCGAGATTTTTCCATCATCGCAAGAGTTTGTTTCTTCATGGATTGAAGTTGCTGTCGAAGTTCTTGCAAATCTTCTGACGAATGTTTGTTTGAAGAACCTTCGAGAGGGTTATCAGCGATTGGCATTTTCTTCGAGAAGGAAGAAGCGGGAGAAGCATCGGCAGAGCAAGGATTGGTCGAATAGTTGTCAAATATTAACTGGAAAAGAAAGCGCCAGGATCAATGATAGTGCCAGAGGAAATTTCATTAATTTCTAGAAACATTTACATAGGCATTACAAAAGAAGTTTCTCCTAAAGGACTACCAGGATAATTGTCGCCACAGCTACAATTGGCGACAAGGGCAAAAGAAGCAGAGAACGAAAAAACAAAGAGGCATGCAACTAGACCTCCGGCCTTGATGAGCTAGGAGTTGAAGCTGGTCTGATCCCAAGATAGGCCAGGATTTTCTTCGTGTTGGGCTTGGCTGCCTTAATCAACGACCTCCATCTTGACTGCTCTATCTGATCGGTGTCGCCAACCTTCATCCAATCAACAGATTGTTGGCACATCGACGACCAAGGCAACAGTACTCTCGACAGCAATCTTCATGTTTTCCTGGCGCATCTTCAGTCCAAGGTCCTCTGATGAATTGAAGCTCTTGGCAAGGGTAAGGAAAGTCGGGGGCTCCTCTTTCTTCGGGAAGAAGTAGGGGAACAGCGCCGACAGTCCCGCACTAGCATTCGCCACGCCTTCACGAATTTCGGCTCCATGAAGCTCCAGATAAGAAAATGCGTCAAGGAGAGGATCATTGTCGGGATTTTCCAGGTCAAACTCTTGGTTTGTTTGGTCTGCCACATGAAACAAAACGTTGGTCAAAAACAAGAAACAGCGGGTAGCACAAAAATAGAAGGAATCAATAATATTACTTTGAGTGCGTCGACTTTGTGATTTCAGGCGCTTGAGGATCCCCTGCTCACGATCAGCCTGTGCAGTTTTGTGCTCGTTTAAAGCAGTTTCAGCATCCTCAAGTCTTTTCTGCAGATCCTCGACACGAGCAGTCTTTGCTTTGGCTTCATCAGCCTCTGCTTTGGCTTCGCTAGCAACAAGTTCGGCTTTCTTGCGGGCCGCTTCACTTTGCTCCAGTTTTTGAGCAAGTGTGTCGGCACGTTTGTTGGCCTCTGCAAGTTTCTCTGTCGAAATAAAAAAAAGAGGAAAGATCAAAAATGGCGACAAACGACAAGAGCAAGAAGTAAAAAATTATTACCTTCAGTTCTGCTGGCATATTCACGGTACCCAATGAATTGGGATCCGATGCGGATAAGCTCTTTGATCATGGGCTGTCAAAAAAGAACAAAGAAAGAGAAATATTGGTATGAAAAAAGAGTGAAGGCGTGAAAAAGCAAAATAGAGGAAATATAGATATTGGCAAGAAAATTCAAAAACTTACATCATCCAAGAGCAAAGTGGAAGAGCTACCCAATTGAGGGGCAGGCTCAATGATCGTCTCAATCCTCGTCCTTTTTGGTGAAGGAGCAAGGGGGCTTGATGGCGGAGTAGTGGTGACGACGTTTTGTTGAGGAGGCGAAGATTCTTCTCCTTCAACTAGCGCGTCCGAAGCAAGTAAAGTATGTGACGTGCTCGTACGAGGAGCCACGTCAACAGTTCGTACTTCTTCCTCGTCATCGCTGTAATTAAAAGAAGACATCATAAAAAGCAAGACAAGACAAACATTTCAGGTACAGAAATAAGGAGAAATAAAAATAACTTACGAGCTGACGAGGGATTCAAGATAAGGATCGTAAGCTGCCTTCTGACGCGAAGGATCAACTTCTTCGGCTCTGGAAGTGCCGGAATTTTCGACATCTTTCCTCTTCCTTTTGCCTATTGGGGAGACAGCGGGAGGAGGAGATTGTGCCGACGCAGTGCCTTCGGAAGAACCCGCCGATTTTCGAGAATCCACGGGTTCATTCACAAAAGATGGGGCTTCTTGATTGTCATCAGTGACAATCGCCCTTTCTTCGACTTCTCCACCTTCAGGGAGAGGCGGAAGCGAGACAAGATCTGGATGATCCTGTGCACAAAAAAATAGGGAGAGACGTTAGATAAGGAGTTACAAAACAGTTAGCAAAGCAACAAACAAGACAATAAGCAAAGATTACCTGGGGGAGTGGATTGGCGGCACTGAAAGGTTTTACACGACAAGAAGCAGGGACAGGATCTTTTTTGTTGAGAGATGAGATTTTTCGGACAAGCTTTTCCAAGTCTTTGACTTCCAAATCCACCGACAGACGATCTACATCCTCGCTGCCAGCATATCTCCATAGAGGATATTTGCGAGCCTGAAGCGGCTGCACTCTAGTTCTAAGAAAATATGCAGTAATTTGGATACCCGATAACTCCTTGCCGCGAGTATTTTGCAACTCGTGGATACGAGTCATCAAGGCTTCTGTCGACACCCGTTCTTCTTCGGTGGCCTCCGCGTCCCAGGAGCGGCGGCGGAAAATTTTCTCGGCACCATCAAAAGGCGGGATGTTGTCCTCTGCACATCCATGGTTTTCCTCCTGAATGTACAACCACTTCTTGCGCCATCCTTGAACTGAGTCAGGAAGCTTAACGTCGAAGTAGTTGACAGTGGGTCGAACAGAAATCACAACGCCGCCTATATTATAGGCGACATTGGGCGAGCCATTACGGCGGCAGAAGAAAATGCGCTTCCAAAGCGCCCAGTTAGGCTGGACGCCAAGGAAGGCCTCGCACAAAGTGATAAAAATGGAAATGTGGAGGATTGAATTTGGCGTGAGATGGTGGAGTTGCAGACCGTAGATAAAGAGAAGTCCACGGAGAAAAGGATGAATGGGGGCGGAAAGTCCGCGGATGAGGTGGTCGACAAAACTTACCCGGTACCCCATTGGAGGGGTTGGGTAGCTTTCCTCGCTGGGGAAGCGCAATGCCTGGGGTTTCTTGCTGATCCCCAGCTTCTTCAGCATATTGATGTCCTGAGCGGAAATCTTTGATCTTTCCCACTCCGCCGTTCCAAGATCCACGGCGGCCATGGAGGATTCCGGCGTACTGTGCCTTGTTAATCGACGCGGTGGCATCAACAATGGCGCAGGGTTTGCAGCTTGGAAGTGAGGAGCTTAGGAGATTGTGGATTGCAGGAGGAAATTTTGCAGATGAGAAAAGGGGGACGGCGCGAGCGGAAGTGCTCAAGGAGGAAGACGATGATCTTATATAAGGGTGCGGCGAAACGACGAACCGTTGGATAAGGAATATGTGTGACAGATGATAACCACGTGGCAACAAGGGTAAAAAAGTAACTTAACACTGGGGAAGTTACGGTGCGTGTGCCCGAAAAAGCGGAGGACGTGTGTCCCCCACCTGCACGACGTGTCAAGATGGTGAATTAATTGGGCCCGCATGGCGGAGAGAAAAGGCTTGTCGCAAATTTTTGATAGACAATCGTGGCTATCGTCAGCAACAACGTCATCTTGACAGAGGGAAAAATTCGACTCAACAGCTTTGTAAAAGGCGACACGGAAAAATAATGATGGAGCTTTTGATCAAATACAAGTTTCCGATCAAATGCTCGGGGGCTACTTTGGAAAAAAGAAAAAGATCTAGAAGGAAAAAATAGAAGTGGCATGAGCCTATGACCAAATATGAATATTTGGTCATAGCCTCGGGGGCTACTCCCATCGGGAGCGCTGTTCGCGCACCCGAGAAATTGTAAAACTCCGGGAGAGAAAGGGAAATATGTCGGCATAAGGCGTGGAGCCTACACCCAAGTACAAGTCCTTGGCTGTAGCCTCGGGGGCTACTCCCATCGGGAACGCTGTTCGCGTGCCCGATGAAATTATAAAAGAAAGAAAGACAGAGAAAAAAGAAAGATAAAAGAGCAAAAGAGTATATTTCGAGTTATAACTAACTCTACATATACTCCCATCGGGAGAATAATATAAGTCATCTTTGACTCGATAAAATGTGCCATTCCAACAGCCGGAAAAGCACTCGACAATATATTCTCAGAACGCCAAAGTTGCGATCAATTTATGAATGCCGCAAATTTGTGAAGGTAAGACCCCAGATCCGTTCTGCTGGGCGTGGCATCGCCGAAGAATGCGCTCTGCTACTTTTATCCATATCAACAGATACGAAGAAAAATCCTAACGGACGCGTTAGGTACCCGATAAATTTTACTGGGACTCGACAGAATGGTAAGACCTTAAGCGGCACCTGTCGAAGTTTACACCAGTATCCCAAGGTCATGTCCAGGGACGTGATCTTGAAGTAGGTTTTTGCGGATTGCCACTAGAGCAGTTAACTAGTACCTGATCCGTCAGATGAACTAGCCCCAACTACCATTATCCCTGTACAATATAGAATTTTATGTAAAGAAATATAGAAAAGTTGAAGTTGTCGAATAAAAGTAAACAGTGGAGATTTTCCCTGACTCTACGATTCAAGAAAAATCTCGGGGGCTACTGACATAGGCATCCCAAATGGGCCTGCTGAAGATAGTACCCGGGGTTTGCTGAAGGCCCACTACCCGAAGAATAAGAAGATTCGGGAGCCCAAGATATATTAAGGAAAGTTAGAATTGTGATAGGAAGTGTTATTTGTAATCTGGCGGGATGAATTAGAAACCGTCCCGGACTCTGTAACTTGTACAACACGAATCCCTCGGCTCCGCCTCTTATATAAAGGGGGAGTCAAGGGACGAAGAGATCATCGAATCATTGTTTCAAACCCTAGTTTCCATAATCGTCGAGTACTTTTCGGCTGAAACCTTCGAGATCTACTTGCCCTCTACTTCCAACTAAACCCTAGCCTACAATCCATAGGCATTGACAAGTTGATACCTTGTCACCTAGCATGTACAAACATGGTCTCGGTAAGTCATCATGAAACAATGGATAAAATTATGAGTGAAATTGTTCATCATATTACAAGGTTACTAATAGTGAAATCCGGAACACTTGTCATATGATGATCAACTTCAAAGTAAGAACCTCAAGGTTATTGGTATTTGACCAACAAACCTAGAAGTTATTGAAGGTGAAGTGTTTTCTGAATAATGAGGAAAGCTAAAAGAGAAACTACAAAAGATATTTTGGCAGAAAGAAAAGAAAAGACTAGAAAGTCTAGCTCAGGTGTATATACATGATATACATGTTATGGTTGTATTCCTAGTTTGGTCACACAATGAAATTCTTGGGTATTAGTACCATATTGGTTGGTATGAAGTGTCATACAAAACAACGCAATACAAGAAAACAATGGCCCAAATGACTAACAAGGAATATGATAGGAATGCACGTCTGGAACAAAAATAAAGTGTTATTATGTTCGTCGTTGGCATTCTATCTAGCCCTTAGAATTTATAATAAAGAACTTAATAATTGTTATTTTGCTCTGGTCAAATAAAAACAATGAGTTGTTCAAATTATGACATTACTCCATGTACGATGGATAAGTTATTATAAATCTTAATGGTGAAACACACATACATAACACTGACGCTAAAATGCCATAAGGCAAATGATTTGAATTCCACTTATTTGTGGAACCGCCATTTAGGTCATGTTAGAAAGGAACGCATGAAGGAACTCCATGCAAATAGATTTTTTGGAGTCATTCGATTTTTGAATCGTTTGGCGCTTGCAAATCTTTTCTAAAGAGAATGACTGAAATACCGTTCATAGGCCAAGAGTTGAACGGGCAACTAACTTAGTGGAAACATACATGATGATATATGTGGTTCACCGGGCATAGTTGTGTGCGGGAGATTCTTCTACTTCATGAAAACTTCCAACAATGAATTGAGTATATATATGTGGATATATTCGATAAGGAATAAGTTTGAAACATTTGAATAGATTCAAATAAATTTCAGCATGAAGTAGAAATCATCGTAATAGAAAAGTCAAATATCTATGATTGGATCATAGTGGAAATATTTGAATTACGAGTTTTAGCGAACATCTAAGAGAGTTATGAAGTTGTTCTACAACTCACGTTTCTTGGAGTATCATAGTGATGATGAAGTATCCGAGAGACGTATCCAAACCTTGTTGGATTAATGATGAGATAAAATAAAGCCATTATATTTTTGTGGATTATGCTTTAGAGACTACCGCTTTTACACTGAATAGAGCATCATCATGATCCGTTGAAATGACACCATACGAGTTATGGCATGGGTATGAACCCTAATAGTTCTTTCTTAAATTTTGGTATGCATAGCATAAGGTAAATAAGTTTACAACCAAAATCGGATGAATGTCTTTGTTAGTTATCCCAAAGAATTAATTAGGAATTCTTTCCACTATGAAGTAAAAGATAAAAGTGTTTGTTAATGTTACTTGCTTATTTCCAAGAAATTGTTTTCTAGCGAAGCATTTGAGTGGGAGGACAATAGAACTTGATAAGGTTTATGAACCTGAGCATAATGATCAGAGTAGCGCAACATCGGAATTGGTTCCGGAAGCGACCATGATGGCGTGTATTTCACACGTTCGTTGGGCAGCCCCAAGAGGAAGGTATGATGCGCACAGCAGCAAGTTTTCCCTCAGAAAGAAACCAAGGTTTATCGAACCAGGAGGAGCCAAGAAGCACGTTGAAGGTTGATGGCGGCGGGATGTAGTGCGGCGCAACACCAGGGATTCCGACGCCAACGTGGAACCTGCACAACACAACCAAAGTACTTTGCCCCAACGAAACAGTGAGGTTGTCAATCTCACCGGCTTGCTGTAACAAAGGATTAACCGTATTGTGTGGAAGATGATTGTTTGCAGAAAACAGTAGAACAGTATTGCAGTAGATTGTATTTCAGTAAAGAGAATTGGACCGGGGTCCACAGTTCACTAGAGGTGTCTCTCCCATAAGACGAACAGCATGTTGGGTGAACAAATTACAGTTGGGCAATTGACAAATAAAGAGAGCATGACCATGCACATACATATCATGATGAGTATAGTGAGATTTAATTGGGCATTACGACAAAGTACATAGACCGCCATCCAACTGCATCTATGCCTAAAAAGTCCACCTTCAGGTTATCATCCGAACCCCCTCCAGTATTAAGTTGCAAAGCAACAGACAATTGCATTAAGTATGGTGCGTAATGTAATCAACAACTACATCCTTAGACATAGCATCAATGTTTTATCCCTAGTGGCAACAGCACAACACAACCTTAGAACTTTCTGTCATTGTCCCAGGTGTTAATGCAGGCATGAACCCACTATCGAGCATAAGTACTCCCTCTTGGAGTTACAAGCATCTACTTGGCCAGAGCATCTACTAGTAACGGAGAGCATGCAAGATCATAAACAACACATAGCATAACTTTGATAATCAACATAACAAGTATTCTCTATTCATCGGATCCCAACAAACGCAACATATAGAATTACAGATAGATGATCTTGATCATGTTAGGCAGCTCACAAGATCCGACAATGATAGCACAATGGGGAGAAGACAACCATCTAGCTACTGCTATGGACCCATAGTCCAGGGGTAGACTACTCACTCATCACACCGGAGGCGACCATGGCGGCGTAGAGTCCTCCGGGAGATGATTCCCCTCTCCGGCAGGGTGCCGGAGGCGATCTCCTGGATCCCCCGAGATGGGATCGGCGGCGGCGGCGTCTCTGGAAGGTTTTCCGTATCGTGGTTCTCGGTACTGGGGTTTTCGTCACGGAGACTTTTTATAGGCGAAAGGGCAGGTCAAGAGGCGGCACGGGGGCCCCACACCACAGGGCCGCGCGGCCAAGGGGGGGCCGCGCCGCCCTAGGGTGTGGCCCCTCCGTGGCCCCTCTTCGTCTCTCCTTCGGACTTCTGGAAGCTTCGTGAGAAAATAGGCCCCTGGGCTTTGATTTCGTCCAATTCCGAGAATATTTCCTTACTAGGATTTCTGAAACCAAAAACAGCAGAAAACAAAGAATCGGCACTTCGGCATCTTGTTAATAGGTTAGTTCCAGAAAATGCACAAATATGACATAAAGTGTGCATAAAACATGTAGATAACATCAATAATGTGGCATGGAACATAAGAAATTATCGATACGTCGGAGACGTATCAGCATCCCCAAGCTTAGTTCTGCTCGTCCCGAGCAGGTAAAACGATAACACAGATAATTTCTGGAGTGACATGCCATCATAATCTTGATCATACTATTTGTAAAGTATATGTAGTGAATGCAGCGATCAAAACAATGTATATGACATGAGTAAACAAGTGAATCATATAGCAAAGACTTTTCATGAATAGCACTTCAAGACAAGCATCAATAAGTCTTGCATAAGAGTTAACTCATAAAGCAATAATTCAAAGTAAAGGTATTGAAGCAACACAAAAGAAGATTAAGTTTCAGCGGTTGCTTTCAACTTGTAACATGTATATCTCATGGATATTGTCAACATAGAGTAATATAATAAGTGCAATAAGCAAGTATGTAGGAATCAATGCATAGTTCACACAAGTGTTTGCTTCTTGAGGTGGAGAGAAATAGGTGAACTGACTCAACATTGAAAGTAAAAGAATGGTCCTCCATAGAGGAAAAGCAGCGATTGCTATATTTGTGCTAGAGCTTTGATTTTGAAAACATAAAGAGAGCATAAAAATAAAGTTTTGAGAGGTGTATGTTGTTGTCAACGAATGGTAGCGGGTACTCTAACCCCCTTGCCAGACAAACCTTCAAAGAGCGGCTCCCATTTTATTTTATTTTGGGTGGCACTCCTTCCAACCTTTCTTTCACAAACCATGGCTAACCGAATCCTCGGGTGCCTGCCAACAATCTCATACCATGAAGGAGTGCCTTTTTATTTTAGTTTTATTATGATGACACTCCTCCCAACCTTTGCTTACACAAGCCATGGCTAACCGAATCCTTCGGGTGCCGTCCAACAATCACATACCATGGAGGAGTGTCTATTTTTTGTTAATTAATTTGGGACTGGGAATCCCATTGCCAGCTCTTTTTGCAAAATTATTGGATAAGCGGATGAAGCCACTAGTCCATTGGTGAAAGTTGCCCAACAAGATTGAAAGATAAACACCACATACTTCCTCATGAGCTATAAAACATTGACACAAATCAGAGGTGATAAATTTTGAATTGTTTAAAGGTAGCACTCAAGCAATTTACTTTGGAATGGCGGAAAATACCATGTAGTATAGGTAGGTATGGTGGACACAAATGGCATAGTGGTTGGCTCAAGTATTTTGGATGCATGAGAAGTATTCCCTCTCGATACAAGGTTTAGGCTAGCAAGGCTTATTTGAAACAAACACAAGGATGAACCGGTGCAGCAAAACTCACATAAAAGACATATTGAAAACATTATAAGACTCTACACCGTCTTCCTTGTTGTTCAAACTCAATACTAGAAATTATCTAGACCTTAGAGAAACCAAATATGCAAACCAAATTTTAGCATGCTCTATGTATTTCTTCATTAATGGGTGCAAAGCATATGATGCAAGAGCTTAATCATGAGCACAACAATTGCCAAGTATCACATTACCCAAGACATTTATAGCAATTACTACATGTATCATTTTCCAATTCCAACCATATAACAATTTAACGAAGGAGAAACTTCGCCATGAATACTATGAGTAGAAACCAAGGACATACTTGTCCATATGCTACAGCGGAGCGTGTCTCTCTCCCATAAAGTGAATGCTAGGATCCATTTTATTCAAACAAAACAAAAAAAAAAAAACCGACGCTCCAAGAAAAAGCACATAAGATGTGATGGAATAAAAATATAGTTTCAGGGGAGGAACCTGATAATGTTGTCGATGAAGAAGGGGATGCCTTGGGCATCCCCAAGCTTAGACGCTTGAGTCTTCTTGATATATGCAGGGGTGAACCACCGGGTGCATCCCCAAGCTTAGAGCTTTCACTCTCCTTGATCATGTTGCATCATACTCCTCTCTTGATCCTTGAAAACTTCCTCCACACCAAACTCGAAACAACTCATTAGAGGGTTAGTGCACATTATAAATTGACATATTCAGAGGTGACACAATCATTCTTAACACTTCTGGACATTGCATAATGCTACTGGACATTAGTGGATCAAAGAAATTCATCCAACATAGCGAAAGAGGCAATGCGAAATAAAAGGCAGAATCTGTCAAAACAGAACAGTTCGTATTGACGAATTTTAAAATGGCACCAGACTTGCTCAAATGAAAATGCTCAAATTGAATGAAAGTTGCGTACATATCTGAGGATCATGCACGTAAATTGGCTTAATTTTCTGAGTTACCTACAGGGAGGTGGACCCAGATTCGTGACAGCAAAGAAATCTGGAACTGTGCAGTAATCCAAATCTAGTACTTACTTTTCTATCAACGGCTTAACTTGGCACAACAAAACACAAAACTAAGATAAGGAGAGGTTGCTACAGTAGTAAACAACTTCCAAGACACAAAATAAAAACAAAGTACTGTAGGTAAAAACATGGGTTGTCTCCCATAAGCGCTTTTCTTTAACGCCTTTCAGCTAGGCGCAGAAAGTGTGTATCAAGTATTATCGAGAGATGAAGTGTCAACATCATAATTTGTTCTCATAATAGAATCAAAAGGTACCTTCATTCTATTTCTAGGGAAGTGTTCCATACCTTTCTTGAGAGGAAATTGATATTTTATATTACCTTCCTTCATATCAATGATAGCACCAACAGTTCGAAGAAAAGGTCTTCCCAATATAATGGGGCAAGATGCATTGCATTCAATATCCAAGACAACAAAATCAACGGGAACCAGGTTATTGTTAATGGTAATGCGAACATTATCAACTTTACCCAAAGGTTTCTTTGTAGAATGATCAGCAAGATTAACATCCAAATAACAATTTTTCAGCGGTGGCAAGTCAAGCATATTATAAATTTTCTTAGGCATAACAGAGATACTTGCACCAAGATCACATAAAGCATTACAATCAAAATCTTTAATCTTCATCTTAATGATGGGCTCCCAACCATCTTCTAGCTTTTTAGGAATAGAGGCTTCACGCTCTAGTTTCTCTTCTCTAGCTTTTATGAGAGCATTTGTAATATGATGCGTGAAAGCCAAATTTATAGCACTAGCATTAGGACTTTTAGCAAGTTTTTGCAAGAACTTTATAACTTCAGAGATGTGGCAATCATCAAAATTCAAACCATTATAATCTAAAGCAATGGGATCATCATCCCCAATGTTGGAAAAAATTTCAGCAGCTTTATCACAGGCAGTTTCAGCAGTTTTAGCAGTTTCAGGCAGTTTTTCGCGCTTTGCATTCGAGGTGGAAACATTGCTAACACCAATTCTTTTATTAGTATGAGTAGGAGGTGCAGCAACATGTGTAGCATTAGCATTACTAGTGGTGGTAATAGTCCAAACTTTAGCTATATTCTTCTCTTTAGCTAGTTTTTCATTTTCTTCTCTATCCCACCTAGCACGCAGTTCAGCCATTAATCTTATATTCTCATTAATTCTAACTTGAATGGCATTTGCTGTAGTAACAATTTTATTATGATGATTCTCATTAGGCAAAACTTTTGATTTCAAAAGATCAACATCAGCAGCAAGACTATCGACTTTAGAAGCAAGTATATCAATTTTCCCAAGCTTTTCTTCAACAGATTTGTTAAAAGCAGTTTGTGTACTAATAAATTCCTTAAGCATGGCTTCAAGTCCAGGGGTGAATTCCTATTATTGTTGTAAGAATTCCCATAAGAATTACCATAGCCGTTGCCATTATTATAAGGATATGGCCTATAGTTGTTACTAGAATTGTTCCGGTAAGCATTGTTGTTGAAATTATTATTTTTAATGAAGTTTACATCAACATGTTCTTCTTGTGCAACCAATGAAGCTAATGGAACATTATTAGGATCAATCTTAGTCCTATCATTCACAAGCATAGACATAATAGCATCGATCTTATCACTCAAGGAAGAGGTTTCTTCGTAATTTACCTTCTTACCTTGTGGAGCTCTTTCCGTGTGCCATTCAGAGTAATTGATCATCATATTATCAAGAAGCTTTGTTGCTTCACCAAGAGTGATGGACATAAAGGTACCTCCAGCAGCTGAATCCAATAAATTCCGTGAAGAAAAATTTAGTCCTGCATAGAAGGTTTGGATGATCATCCAAGTAGTCAGTCCATGGGTTGGGCAATTTTTAACCAAAGATTTCATTCTTTCCCAAGCTTGAGCAACATGTTCAGTATCTAATTGTTTAAAATTCATTATGCTACTCCTCAAAGATATAATTTTAGCAGGGGGATAATATCTACCAATAAAAGCATCCTTGCATTTAGTCCATGAATCAATACTATTCTTAGGCGAGATAGCAACCAATCTTTAGCTCTTCCTCTTAATGAGAAAGGGAACAATTTTAGTTTAATAATATCACCATCTACATCTTTATATTTTTGCATTTCACATAGTTCAACAAAATTATTAAGATGGGCAGCAGCATCATCGAACTAACACCAGAAAATTGCTCTCGCATAACAAGATTCGATAAAGCAGGTTTAATTTCAAAGAATTCTGCTGTAGTAGCAGGTGGAGCAATAGGTGTACATAAGAAATCATTATTATTTGTGGTTGTGAAGTCACACAACTTAGTGTTTTCAGCGTTGGCCATTTTAGCAACAGTAAATAAAGCAAACTAGATAAAGTAAATGCAAGTAAACTAATTTTTTTGTGTTTTTGATATAGCAAACAAGATAGCAAGTAAAGTAAAACTAGCAACTAATTTTTTTGTATTTTGATTTAGTGCAGCAAACAAAGTAGTAAATAAAACTAAGCAAGACAAAAACAAAGTAAAGAGATTGAGAAGTGGAGACTCCCCTTGCAGCGTGTCTTGATCTCCCCGGCAACGGCGCCAGAAAATATGCTTGATGGCGTGTATTTCACACGTTCGTTGGGCAACCCCAAGAGGAAGGTATGATGCGCACAGCAGCAAGTTTTCCCTCGGAAAGAAACCAAGGTTTATCGAACCAGGAGGAGCCAAGAAGCACGTTGAAGGTTGATGGCGTCGGGATGTAGTGCGGCGCAACACCAGGGATTCCGGCGCCAACGTGGAACCTGCACAACACAACCAAAGTACTTTGCCCCAACGAAACAGTGAGGTTGTCAATCTCACCGGCTTGCTGTAACAAAGGATTAACCGTATTGTGTGGAAGATGATTGTTTGCAGAAAACAGTAGAACAGTATTGCAGTAGATTGTATTTCAGTAAAGAGAATTGGACCGGGGTCCACAGTTCACTAGAGGTGTCTCTCCCATAAGACGAACAGCATGTTGGGTGAACAAATTATAGTTGGGCAATTGACAAATAAAGAGAGCATGACCATGCACATACATATCATGATGAGTATAGTGAGATTTAATTGGGCATTACGACAAAGTACATAGACCGCCATCCAACTGCATCTATGCCTAAAAAGTCCACCTTCAGGTTATCATCCAAACCCCTCCGGTATTAAGTTGCAAAGCAACAGACAATTGCATTAAGTATGGTGCGTAATGTAATCAACAACTACATCCTTAGACATAGCATCAATGTTTTATCCCTAGTGGCAACAGCACAACACAACCTTAGAACTTTCTACATCGTCCCAGGTGTCAATGCAGGCATGAACCCACTATCGAGCATAAGTACTCCCTCTTGGAGTTACAAGCATCTACTTGGCCAGAGCATCTACTAGTAACGGAGAGCATGCAAGATCATAAACAACACATAGCATAACTTTGATAATCAACATAACAAGTATTCTCTATTCATCGGATCCCAACAAACGCAACATATAGAATTACAGATAGATGATCTTGATCATGTTAGGCAGCTCACAAGATCCGACAATGATAGCACAATGGGGAGAAGACAACCATCTAGCTACTGCTATGGACCCATAGTCCAGGGGTAGACTACTCACTCATCACACCGGAGGCGACCATGGCGGCGTAGAGTCCTCCGGGAGATGATTCCCCTCTCCGGCAGGGTGCCGGAGGCGATCTCCTGGATCCCCCGAGATGGGATCGGCGGCGGCGGCGTCTCTGGAAGGTTTTCCATATCGTGGTTCTCGGTACTGGGGTTTTCGTCACGGAGACTTTTTATAGGCGAAAGGGCAGGTCAAGAGGCGGCACGGGGGCCCCACACCACAGGGCCGCGCGGCCCAGGGGGGGGCCGCGCCGCCCTAGGGTGTGGCCCCTCCGTGGCCCCTCTTCGTCTCTCCTTCGGACTTCTGGAAGCTTCGTGAGAAAATAGGCCCCTGGGCTTTGATTTCGTCCAATTCCGAGAATATTTCCTTACTAGGATTTCTGAAACCAAAAACAGCAGAAAACAAAGAATCGGCACTTCGGCATCTTGTTAATAGGTTAGTTCCAGAAAATGCACGAATATGACATAAAGTGTGCATAAAACATGTAGATAACATCAATAATGTGGCATGGAACATAAGAAATTATCGATACGTCGGAGACGTATCAGACCACGACGATCATAGCTCTCATGACTACAAAGTGTTTTAGTCATGGAGATCGAAGTACATATTGAACCTTGTAGGTATGGTTTACTTTGTGATCAAATAAATGATTTGTGAACAAAGGATTGATTTTGAACAATGATAAATCAACTACAAACAAAGAAGTTATGATGGGCCCTGACTCCGTTAAAATGGCTATACGCCATAAAATCCAAAATAGATAAATACTTTTTGAAAGTAAATGGATCTATAAAATTGATGGACTTGGATGAAATATCATTGAAGAAGCTCGACTTGTCGAAAAATAGTTTACGACAAAGTTCAAAGAGTTGACTACGATAAGATTAGATCTTCTGAAGCAATGCTTAAAGTCTATATGGATTATTCTAGTAATCGCTACATATTTCTTTTATGAGATATGCTAGTAGGATGGCAAAATACATTACTTAACAGAAGTGTGTATCAAAGGTGTATACAAGATACAAACCAAGAGTTTTGCTATCCGTGGAATACTAGATAAGTATACGAACTTCAATTGGATGAAGTGAGTATCGCGGAGTTGGAATCTTCACCGGATGAAATAGTCAAAGAATTTTTGATTTCATCAGAAACGATGAAGATGCTTGCATTTGCAAGAAATTAAGTGGGAGCGCTGAGACATATTTATAATACTTTATGTAGATACATATAGTTGGTTATAAATGATGTAATTATATACTTGATTATAAAAGGTTTCATTGAGAATTAACTTCAATGAAAGGATATGGACTGAAACATATTTAGTGTCAAGATCTATGAAGATAGATTGAGACACATAATAAGTTTAAGTCAAAGTATATAGAATGGATATTGAAGTAGTTCAATATAGAAATATTAAGAAAATGTTCTTGTCATGTGAAGGTTTAACAAGACTTGAGTGTATCTGACACTCAATGAGTAAAAACACATGAGTGATTATAGATCACGAATAATATGTACACAATCAGATGTCCTGTGTTCTAAAAAGTTAGGAGCATATACCAGAATGATACATGTGATGATCAATGGACAAATAGTAAGAATATCCCTGTGTGCTTTAGAAGAACCAAGGATATATATATATAGTTTTATATGGGGTAATGACAAACAAATCGATGTAAGGTGTTGCACCGATATTTGTTTGGTCACATATAAAATTAATTTCAAATCTCCATTAGGCTAAGTGTTGATTAAAAGGTAGCACAATGCTAGATTTAGAAGAGTTCTAAAATATTGTGACAGATTCTACAAAAGAAGGCAGAGTATGTCATTGTTTTGACAATGATTGAGGATGTTAAGTCAAGAAGTTCTTTGTGAACTTGGTGTAGTTCCGATAGTGTCAGAACTTTGAAGCTATATTGTGTATGACAATATTAGTGACATATTTCTGACCGCGGAATTAAGGTTCCACCAGAAGACCAAACATATTTAATGCCGACTCATTTGGAAAATGAGTGATGCGTGAAGACGCTAATGAATTGCAAAATACATACGTTTCTGAGTGTGTCAGAATCGTTGACTAAAACCTCTCCCGTGAGCAAAACATGATAAAGCACCAGAAGGCCAAGGTGTTATATCTTTACAAATGTAAACTAGATTATTGACTCTAGTGCAAGTGGGAGACTGTTGGAGATATGCCCAAGAGGCAATAATAAAAGTGGTTATTATATATCTTTGTGTTTATGATAAATGTTTATATACCATGCTATAATTGTATTAACCGAAACATTGATACATGTGTGTTATGTAAACAACAATGAGTCCCTAGTAAGCCTCTTAACTAGCTTGTTGATTAATAGATGATTATAGTTTCATAATCATGAACATTGGATGTTATTAATAACAAGGTTATATCATTATATGAATGATGTAATGGACACACCCAATTAAGCGTAGCATAAGATCACGTCATTAAGTTATTTGCTATAAGCTTTCGATACATAGTTACCTAGTCCTTTCGACCATGAGATCATATAAATCACTTATACCGGAAAGGTACTTTGATTACATCAAACGCCACTGCGTAAATGGGTGGTTATAAAGGTGGGATTAAGTATCCAGAAAGTGTGAGTTGAGGCATATGGATCAACAGTGGGATTTGTCCATCCTGATGACGGATAGATATACTCTGGGCCCTCTCGGTGGAATGTCGTCTAAATAGCTTGCAAGCATATGAATAGTTCATAAGAGACCACATACCACGGTACGAGTAAAGAGTACTTGTCAGGAGACGAGGTTGAACAAGGTATAGAGAGATACCGATGATCAAACCTCGGACAAGTAAAATATCGCGTGACAAAGGGAATCGGTATCGTATGTGAATGGTTCATTCGATCACTAAGTCATTGTTGAATATGTGGGAGCCATTATGGATCTCCAGATCCCGCTATTAGTTATTGGTCGGAAAGAGTTCTCAACCATGTCTACATAGTTCGCGAACCGTAAGGTGACACACTTAAGGTTTGATGTCGTATTAGTAGAACTTGAATATGGAATGGAGTTCGAAGTTTTGTTCGGAGTCTTGGATGGGATCCCAGACATCACGAGGAGTTCCGAAATGGTCCGGAGAATAAGATTCATATATAGGAAGTCATTTTATAAGTTTGAAAATGATCCGGTGCATTTATGGAAGGTTCTAGAAGGTTCTAGAAAAGTCCGGAAGAAATCACTTTGGAAGGCGGAGTCCCGAAGGGACTCCACCTCCCATGGCCGGCCAACCCTAGAGGGGTGGAGTCCCAGGTGGACTCCACCAAAGGTGGCCGGCCACCCCCCTCATGGAAGGGTGGGAGTCCCACTTGAGGTGGGAATCCCACCTTGGGTAGGTTTCCCTACACATGGAAGGTTTTGGGTTGGGGTCTCATTCGAAGATTTGTAGTCCAACACTTGGGGGTTCCACCTATATAATGAGGGGAAAGGGGAGGGGGCCGGCCACCACAAGCCCATAGCTTGGCCGCACCCCTAAGTGGCCGGCCACCCCCTCTCCCCAAACCCTAGCCGCCCCACTCCTCCACCTCTCCCGCAACGCTTAGCGAAGCTCCGCCGGAGATCTCCATCGCCACCGCCACCACGCCGTCGTGCTACCGGATTCAAGGAGGAGCTACTACTTCCGCTGACCGCTGGAACGGGGAGAAGGACGTCGTCTTCATCAACACCGAACGTGTGACCGAGTACGGAGGTGCTGCCCGATTGTGGCACCGTCAAGATCTTCTACGCGCTTTTGAAAGCGGCAAGTGATCGTCTACCGCAGCAACAAGAGCCTCATCTTGTAGGCTTTGGAAATCTTCAAGGGTGAGTCTCGTTCATCCCCTCGTTGCTCCCGTCTTCTAGATTGCATCTTGGCTTGGATTGCGTTCTCGCGGTAGGAATTTTTTTGTTTTCTATGCAACGAATCCCTACAGCGATGGTGCTGCTTCTGCACATGAGGTGTGTCTGCGTAGTGCGGACTGGCAGCGTTTTCGGTATTCGTCTCACTATCTGGCTGTGGGAGGGTGCGGTGGCTCGTTTGCTCTGGAAGAAATCCTGACCACGCGTCATTTGTGGATGTCGCCGTCTTTCTTGAGGGACAGTTGTGGAGCTCTCCGACATTCGCTGCCTCGGGTTCACGTCTTCGGGTGAAAGCCTAGATCCCACGGGGTCGGACGACGGTGTCGGTTCTTCGTCGTTTCCCCTCTCGAGGGCGTCGTCTTGAAGTCGCTCACTTCGGCGGGCTGGACATACAGGGCATCTGGGTTGGCGGGAGGTCAACCGGAGATGCGGGTGTTCCGGGTGGAGGCTTGTGAGGCAACGACGATGGTGGTGACCAAGGTTTGGTTGCGGCAAGGTCATGTTAGTCGGCTCCGTTCCGGCATGTCCGAATGTCTTCGTTATGATCTCCTCTTGCTGTGAAGTTGGCCTTAGGCGGTGTACGATGACCTTCAAGGGGCGGTCCGGTGAAGGTCCTATTTGACGCTTGTCTTGCGCATCTCCTCTCCGAGGCTCGTCTTCAGAATCGGAGCTACCGATCTCTCCTCGAAGAGCCATCTGTTTGGCATAGGACGACTGGAGTTTCTTGTATAGCTTTTGTGGGTAGCCAGGGTGGCTAGGTGTGCCCCTTGTGGCATAGTGTGTATGGTTGTGGGTGTGCTTTGGCACTGTTGTTTTTGGTTTTCGCCCGGTTTTCTTTTATTAACCGGGCACCTTCTGCTTAATGAATGGACGAGGCAAAAATTTTGCCTCCGTTTAAAAAAATAAATCTTAGTCAACATGAAATTGTTCTTCTAAAAAAACAAAAATGAAAATTCTTTGAAGATATTCCTTGCCTTCTATTGTTCGTCCTTCATATTCGTTATTCTTTGTCTTCGTCATTCACAAATCTCCTAGTATCTGAAACTTGTTCATAATGTCCTCTAACCTCACTACATCTCGGTTCTTTTTCAACATCTTAATGTTTTTTTAGATAAAAGGCACTCAAGTGCCCAACTTTGAATTAACAAAGCCACCAACAGCGAGAACGATACAAAGTGCTGAACCCAGCTTACAGAACGACACCACACACCCACACGAACTACCGAAGAAGTTACAACCGGAAGCGCGACCAACAGGTTCAACCAAAGCGCCTACGAGGACTCGGAGAAGAACTGGAGTCTACAGTGTCGGGCCGGAGCTCACTCGAGAGCGAGCCATTTTGCACGCGCACCTCAACAAAACTCCTCCGTCGCAGAGACGCCACCGGAAGCCGACCACCACCGGGGACCGACCCACATTGCTCGCAAACCGAAGAGCAGCGCCAAGGAAGCTCGACTAGGGAAGGGTACAGGGCAAGCCTTGCCGAAGATCGCCGAAGAATCACCTCCGTCACAACCTTCGGTGAGCCTCGCGCTGTGGGCTCCAAGACGGTGTCTTTAAGAAGAGCACGACACCGGAGTGCCGCCACCGCCCGATCCGAGGATCTTGGGTTTTCACCCGGACGAAGTAGAGGGACGGAGGTTGGCCTCACGGCGCCTTCAACAACGGAACGCCGTCTGCGGACGCCGCCGCCGTGGCCCGAGCGGCAAAGGTTTCCCCTTGGCAACCTCACCGCCATCTACACCCCACACCACTCGACTCGCCGATTACCACGTCGCCCCCACAACCATGGCACCGACCAACACCAGAGCTACTGGCTCACCCGCCAACCATATAGCTCCCCCCTTCTAGGGCCGCCGCCCCGACATCCCAACCCTGCCCGCTGCAGCACCGAGGGAAACAAGAAACACCGCCGCGAGGTTCGACCTATAGACCCCAAAGAAGGCCAGAGAGGCAGCCGCCGGCCACCATGGCCGCCGGGTACCAGATCTGGGGGCGAACTGGGCCTGGCAGGGCCCGGGACCCCTGCCCCAACCCGCACGCAGGGCGGCCAGGGAGGCCACCCAGCTCACGCCTCGCCCTGCTCCATCCCTGAAGGCCTCGCCACCGCCGGCCCGCCCCGCCGTGGCCGTCGAAGCTCGCGCCGCCGTGCTCGAAGCCCTGATCCCGCCGCCGGCCGAGCTCGCGCCGCCCGGCGCTGCAGATGCCTCCGCTGGAGTCGCCGCCGCCACTGAGTGCGCCCAGCACACAGAGCCACCACGCCGCCACGCCCCTGCCAGCGTCGTGCCCCTTCGCGACGAGACCGCCCGCGCCGGCGACACCGCGAGGAGGGGAGAGGTGCCCCGCCGCCGCTGGCGCCCCCGAGCTTCGCCCGGCGGCGCCCTCCTGGCGGCAGCGAAGCGGGGAAGGGGGAGAAGAGCTCTGGCGGCGGCGATTTAGGGTTTCGCCCTGGGACTCGCGGGAGCCCAGGGACGAAACGTTTTTGGCCCTTTTGCTGATGAACAGGTTGTAGATTCTCCCCCCCTTTAGCTGTTGCACACGTCTGGTGGTGCATTCACTACCACGAGAAAATAAGATTATAAATATTTATTTACCTCAATTTAATTAATATAGTTGATTTGTAAAGACTGATTTTTTTTTCAGGGTTAAACACACTAAGTTTTCTGACATATGAATAAATTAGGAAACCAAATCAAGACAATTTATATGCATATCCTTTATTTCCTTCCAGCTGGCTAGTCCATAATATCGACCTTATCTTGATTAAGTATGTGTGAAATTTGTCCAGCCATTTTATTTACTTATTGCTAGGAGCAGACAATTCCTTTTAATGCAGTATTTACTGCGTCCATATAATCCAGGCAAGCATAAAAATGACATAATTACCCCTCCCCCCTACCTACCTCCCACCACACACACGCCCTCTCTTATAAAACACGATCAGTAGGCATAGTAGCTGAAGAAACAAAGAAAATTAGGCTGACCAATCACCGTTTCAACAATGTTAACATTCAGAGCAAACATAGTGATCATTCTCCTCCTATGTGTGTCTTTGGCTCTTGGAGAAATACGATCTGATGATCATGCAATCGAGACCATTAAGGTACTCACACGAAAAATAGTGACTTTGTTGTATTTATATAGATTGCGATAAATTTCTGACAAGTATTTGAATGTCCAATATAGACTGAAGATGCGGACGTCTTCAAGTGCATTGATATAAACCAACAACCAGCGCTTGACCACCCCTTGTTGAAGAATCATGAAATACAGGTCAGTTGTTAGCGATTTCAATGTAAAACATATATTGGGTACATCATCACCAGTATAGTATTTTAAACTCGTACTTGTATTCAGTGAAACTGTATTGGAATTATGGACAATTTTACTGTCTTCCTTTGTTGATGTTGCTTTGGTTGACATGGAAGAAAATTCTAGACCTCCAGAATTCAAGATTTATCTACCAATAAGGGAAAGGAGAAAACAGATATGGGAGAGATGTGATTTATCCTCCGACGGGTTAGATATGGAGAGATTGATATATTGGCTAGAAGTGGATTTTGACATCAAAAGAAAGGAACATCCGGATATTGGAGTCCATTTTTTGATCTTTTGAAGCTTGTCTTAATTTATTTGTTTTTACAGATAAGTATATTGCTATTAGAAAATTAAATACAATCTCAGCCTGTTTCAATAAATTTCTTGAAATATATTTTTAAATTACGAGTAAATTAAAATATGAAAATTAGGGAAAAATGAATTTATGCATTGTTGTTGATTATAGTGTTTTTCTTTTTCTTTTTTTGTATTGTGCACTTCTCATAGTCATGTTTTTTTTCTAAAAGCGAAAATCAAAGGTTTCAAGTCCATTTTTTTCAGTTTTCATATTAACTTCACCCCTTTTTTCCATCCGTGGTAGTTGTAAGAGCACTTTGATGTTCAGTTTGAGACTAACGTTGTTCTACTTGTGGCACAGATGAAACCTAGCTCTTATCCATCTGAGCTACATAGTTGGGCTTTAACCGAAGCTACGAATTCAATGGCACAACTGCCCTTTGTCGCATGCCCGGAAGGATCCATCCCAATATTACAAGATAGAAAAGATGGTAAAATAGAGATTTCAAATTATCACCCGATGGATAATGCTGGTAAATGAGAGGTACGTTATAATATATTAGCAACAGTTGAGCATCAATTGAGTACACATTTTACCCTTATGTGTCCAATGTTATTGAGTGTTTAATTATATAGTCCTAATACTCGATGTTCCACTGAAGTTATCAAAACATAATGGATTTGTCATCTGAATGTATTTTACCCAAAGTAGGGCAAACTAGTTTGGACAGACTCACTTCCGGATGGAATCTTACTCCAAGCTTTGAAAAGAGTACTTCGGCATAGTCTTTGCGAGAGAAAAAAACATTTTTCATGAATACAATATTCAAAGTTTCTTCAAACAATGACATACTTGACACACACATATATATATATATATATATATATATATATATCTATATCTATATATATTTCCAGGAATTTCCTTTTGATTAATATGCACTAAATTGAGTAGCTAATTTAGTCACTAGTGTCACACAATATATTTGTACAAATAACTGATATGTACTAAATGTGTGGTGAACAAAATTTGTAACCTTATATTTATCATGTCTCTAGTTAATATGTTATATATAGTGGAACACATTGTGGAATCCACATATGTAAGTTCCAATACCCACTATAAATAGGTTTAGGAAGCTAAAATTTACACCAGGTAATGTTTACCTTATCCATTTTTGTGGCTTCAACTATCCATGGAACATGCTTACGAAAACGTGCCATGGACCAAACTATTTTCTGATAATCAACAATGTATGCAATCTCATGTGGTTACTAAGTAGATACCATTTATTGAAAGATGAACATTTCACACACTTAATTGCTTGATCCAACCAGGTAGGATCATGTCAATTTCCAACATCTATAATAGGTTCAAATCCACTTTCCTATCATACGAAATATCAATAATTATAATCATCATACAAGAAAGTAACATTGACATATTTTTTCCTTTTAAATTTTGCACTTAATAATAAAAACCCATGATTTTTTTATAGCAACATGATGGCTATTTGAACAATTTAAATCCATTTGTTCCACTATCCTCGTGGTTATATGGTTACTCTTTACTGTCCCTAATAATTAATATTTATTTGTTTGTTGTAGCTCGCAGGTATCAAAATCGTAGATGATATATACGGATCTCATGTTTCCATCAATGTTTATGAGCCAAAAGTGAAAGAAAAAACTGCAGATTTTAGTGCATCATGGGTTGAGATGTCAAATAACGAGAACACGAGCTATTATGAAACAATAGCTGCTGGATCTGTTGTAAGTACAATCAACTTAATTCTAACCATGCTTAGAAATAGTTGAAAACTTCAAAAATTTAAACATTCATCCAAGGAATTACTTATAATATAAATGCTCGTATATGATTTTAAATATTTTACATAAGGAAATATATCTAGCTAACAATACATGAACATCATATGTTAGTTACATTTGAAGTAATAGAAACACTATGCTTGTATTTTCCATATCATTCCAAACTAGTGCACACATTTCACGGGATTTCTCGGAGTTGGTAATGTCCTATCACACCTTGTAGGTGTGGCCAAGCTTGCATGGTGATGATTTTGCTAGATTTCACACTACTTGGGTAAGGATAAGCAACCTCAACCCCAAATGTTATGCATTATCACTATGGAAGTATAAGCTTCTTTAACTAGTATATTTTTGTGTCAGTATGGTAAGGACAACAATGCTTGTTGGGATCACCGATGTCCTGGTTTTGTGCAAGTTAGTCCGAGCGTTGTCCTTGGAGGAAGGATACATCCAGTTTCTACCTATAATGGCGCTCAATATGAAATACATGTTCATTTGTTTAAGGTATTTTTATAAGATTAAATAACGTATGACTAATTTACGTTCATGCAATGTGGGTCATGTACATGCGCAACTAATTTGCATCCATGTCAGGATTTTCTAATGTTACAAGAGATTATGTATTCAAATCTAGTAATTGGAGCAATAATACATTGTTTTCCCTAGTCCATCAATAGTAGATAAAATATATGGAACAAAAAATTAAGAAAGGTTGCTCCTATGAAGTATTTGAATTATCAATTTACACATACTATAAATAACCCCTGTCACTAATGTTGATTGACCCCATTTAGTTTATTCTATTATATCTTCTATTATCCTACTTCCTCTGATCGGAAATAAGGGCCTCAACTATTTCTAGATACGAATGTATCTGGATGCATTTTAGAATGTAGATACATCTTTATCAAGATAAAGTTGAGTCACTTATTTCTGAAAGGAGGTTGCATATTGATTGGAATTGTCAGCTGAACTATAGAAACAATATGAAACATAGATATTAGTGATATTTTGGTGTAATATGGCATTGCCATTTTGTGCACTTAATATTACATGACCATCATATATCATCTTTAATGTGTTATAGGACCCAAAGACCGCAAACTGGTGGTTAGCATATGGTAAGAACAAGACCCCAGTTGGATACTGGCCGGCTTCAATCTTCAACCACTTGAAGGATAAATCGAATATAGCATTTTGGGGTGGACATCTTAGTGGCCCAACAGTTCAGTCATATTTTCCTGAAATGGGTAGTGGGCATTATGCTTCGGAGGGTTATGGGAAAGCAGCTTTTGTGAGAGATATTAAAATTGTGGATGGGAATAACATGTATGTTACACCGAATAGCGCAAAGACCATTGCAAGCAGTAGCAAGATGACATGTTACACAGTTGATAAATTCGGGCAGGACAATGATGGCATGCATGTCTATTATGGTGGACCAGGTGGATGTACTAATTAGGTACATGGTTTTGTAATCTAAGTACAAGTTGACAATAAGTTGTATCATCGAGATGAATCCCCTATCAAGGAAAATGTTATGATATGATGTTACTGTACCAAATAGCTAGAGAGCATGGATACAACCACATATACACATATCTAGACTAGAAACTCGAGTTCAAAGGGGGAGAGAGAAGCACCATGTAGGCGAAGAATACAAGCGTTACACGCTAATCATCATTGATAACCCTAGACTCACCCAACTTCACATTACATAGGGACATCTCCCAATACACTGAACACACCCAGGTTTGGGCCGGGCTTGGTCCTCTTGGTAGACCTTGGCTGAGCTCAGTACATGGCATAGACCTGGTACACGACAGTTACCTACAGTTACATGTGTTCTAAAAAACTGAAATTACATGTCTTCCATCATGAGAAGGTGGCGTGATGTCTAGCAAACCCAGATCGGAATCGCCTCTCAGATCAGGCTCCGGGCAGTGGCACACCCACGAGAGAGAGAGAGGCGACTGTGTTCGTGTGTGCTACAGTTTGATACACCATGGTGTGTCTGGTTTCTAATCGTTGTCTAACGTATGTGTGGTTCAATGGCATCAGGATTCTACCGCCACATCTTGTTCCCTAACGCCCCTAGAGTCTTGGCCACCTAGTGATTTAATCTAAAGGTATAATTGCTGCACCTCTATGGGGCTCTCACAGCGATCACTGATTCTGGACCATCAGATCTTCCCATCTACTGCATCTGAAGCGTCTATTCTGGACCTGGTCATTGGTGAGCGTGGCCTTCCATTTGTTCCCTTAAAATCAAGACATGGAACAGCGATGGTTTACCCGCATGTGGCTGCGCATGGGACCCGCATTCGGCCGGTCCAATCTGTCAGTCATGTAGGGTGGCATTTGAGTGGGTTGAGCCTGAGTCGCAAGGGTCAGTGGGCGTGGTGGGCCTGGGGATGTGTGGACGTCCTCCCATTTGCTCCTATTTCTAGATAAAGCCATGGAACAGCGAATCATTACCCGCCCTGTGGCTGGGCCTGGCCCATCATGTCTGTCGCCTGGGTGAATTTTGGGTGAGTCACGCGTGCCTACTGCATATGGGTCGATGCGGTGCAGTTGTGGAGAATATCTTCTCTCGCAGGGGTAGGTTGGGCTTTTCACGTGCCGCTGCCTCGGTCTTGGGTGCGCTCGTGCTCGCTGTCGTCTCGCCAGTAGCCCACGATGGAGCTACGTTTGTGCGTGTCCAAGACGTTTATTGCTGTGCCTCACCAGCTTTTCAGCACCATCCATCTCACTTTTCCCCTGCCGCTTCCGCTTCGCCCTCACCGTTCTCTCTTCCTCATCTCTCCCATTTGGTCGCTACGCTTGCAGATCAGTAGACGACTGCGCCTTCTACTCCGTCTGTGCCGGTGGCGCTGGCCGGTGCTATCCATGATGGCTCTCTATCCTGGGTTTGGTTAAGGTCAACAACTATTTCACCAGTGGGGATTCAACTTTGCCTATGAGTTTTTCGTTCTGCAAATCCAGTTCGTCTGTGAATCGGCTTTGTTCTTGCCTATTGTTTTCTCTTCTTAGCCGTGCCAACAGAGATGAAGTAGTGTTTCCTCCTTTATTCTCAGATCTGTTTTTATTGGCCTCTTTTAGATTCATCTTGTAGTTTTAAAGGGCCCCTTGAGTCTTGGCCACCTAGTGATTTGCTAATCTTGAAGACGTGCTTTACACACATGTAAAATGTTAATATATTATTTCGCCCCTTTTCATTAGTTCATACACTACTAGAAAAATGCGTATAGATAAATATAGATTATGTGGCGCATTTAAAAACACGTGCTCCATAAAAGTACTTTTGTGGCGCATAAAACAAATGCTCCATAGAATTGTTGGAATTCTGCGACACATTAAAAAAATATGCACCACAAAATTGAGACTTTCTGTGGCGCATATTGATATATGCGCCACACAAATACACATTTCTATGGCGCATATTGATATGCGCCACACAAATGTGTATTTTTGTATGCGCCAAATAATTTTTTGTTTGGATTTTTAAATTTTAGATTTTTTAAAATTTTAGATTTTTTAAAATTTTAGAATTTTTAAAATCATTTCCAATTTTTGAACTTCCAGGATTTTTATATGTTTTATATTAGTTTTTTTAAAATTTCTATTTTCTTGAATATTTTTTAATTTCTATATTCTTTTGATATTTTTGAATTTTCAAATTTAAGATTTTTTGAAATTTTAATTTTTTTGATTTTTCTAATTTTTGAACTTTAAGATTTTTTCTGATATTTTTGAAAATTTTAGTTTTTTTAAAAAGTTATTTTTTTGAATTCTTAAATTATTTCATTTTTTAAAATTACATTTTTGAATTTTTTTCAATTCTTTGGATTTTTTAAAATTTTGAATTTTTCTTTTGAAATTCTTGGCTTAAGAGGGTTTATATGATACTAATATCAATAAGAACTACAGTTGCATAAGGGTAGATCAATTAAATAGAACTTAAAAGTTAAGCGTACTTACGTTGGAGCAATTTGAGGATGATTTGAGATATGTTCGCACCCTTACTAGATATTCAAAAAATTCAAATATTTAGTTTTTTCTAGATTATTTCATTTTTATTATTCTCGATTCTTTTATTTTTTAATAAAATTCTGTGGAGCATATCAAAATTTGATAATTCTGTGGCGCATATAGATATGCCCTACAAAAATAAAATTTAGTGTGTGAGTTCTATGGCGCATGGAATATACGCTACAGATATACAGTTTCCTACAAGTGGCAATTTGTAATAGTTGGCTACATGGTATCAGGATGGCAAGTCTGACGATGCTGATGCTAGGGTTTCTCACCACTTATGCATCATGGGTCGCCCTCGGGAGATTATATCGTCTCTCCTGGGGCGTGACACCCATGTCTTGATCGGAGATCAAATCGGTTATTTAGACTAGATTACAAATTACGAACCCTTGAGCCCATGACCTGGAAAATAAAATAAAACCCTTGAGCTGTTTAATCTTGACTAATAAATGAAATTCTTCACTCTATATATGAGCTTTACATGTAGATCATTGTAAACTTGAGAACCGTATTGGCTTGGCTTGGGCCGTTAACCTAAGCCACGCTTACGTAATGGACATTTTCAATTAAGAACAAATTCAGCTAATTGTCATTCTCCTTGGAGATTGGACGTGCCATCGGTGTAGACATGATGATGTAAATAAAGTGGTCTGACTACTCGCAGAAAGGGACAATGATACACCTCAACCGAATAATATTATCAAGCTTACTATTATCATATAGGCAACACCTAAGGCTTAGATACAAATAAAAATTCTCCTGGAGCTCGCATATAAGCTTTTAAGCAAAAAAAAGGTCATATTTCCTTCTATCATGTTGTCAACTGTTAGTAAACATATACATGTCGCTTTCTATGCTAAGTGTTCAAACATTGAGGGACTAGAATGAAGCAGCATTACCCAGTGTATTTAGTTTGCAACCAACATAATGAGTATTATATTAGAAGAATATTGTGAAGAACGGTTGTAAGACCTCTTCGAGTAACTTTGACAAGAAAAAGAGATAGAGATGCAAATATAACTTTTTTGACAATACTATACTTTTAATCTTTACCAAATATCGTTACTCAGTCATAACCATTTTGTAACTCATATAAAATCTTGAACACTACGCTATTAGTGCTTTATGATTTTTTTATAATCGTTATATAATGATTACTTGATATTGTTTACTTCTCATTCAGGAATTAAGGTAAGTTCTTGTGGAAGTCTTTTATCGCTTCTCCTCCACTATTTTGAGTTTCTTAAAGACAAACAACGAGCTAAGCTTAGGGTATCTGATACATCTTAAATGTATCTACTTTTTTAAATACTTTGCTCATGAACTTAGTCCAAAATCTTACCAAACTTGGATAGAAACTGTCAGAATTGACACTGTTTTAGCAAAACACATCCTTGTCACATCCCTGTCTTTTTTCATGAAGGGAACGAAGGAAATAAATTCTTGAAAAAGCCTTATAGTTGGATACCGACGAGTGTCGCTCATCCTTTCCTCTACCCCTATCCTATGTGTCACACTTATATTTAAACACAAATAGTAGAGAATACCTTGTTTCTCTCCAACAATGCTATATCTACAGATTGTTTTTTACGGAATCTCACTTATGAGATTAACCACGGAATAGTGCAAGATTTGAACCAACCAATTGATTCCACCTCGCTTCCCGTAAGTGTTCTCGGAACTAAAAAAAACACCTCTAAGTCTCGCATTAGGCCCTGCTTGGATTGAGGTTTTACATAGTGGGTCCACCGTATTTAGTTGAACTTTCTGCTAAATACCGGTGGTTCGACTCATTTTTACCTTCATTCAGAATAGACTCGTGTTGGTTTCTCTAAACCAAGCTTCGAGTCAGTCAGACAGTCTAAAAGTATCCATTCTGTTTTCACTCCCTATTCACAATCCTTATTAGTTTATTGTGTATGGATGGACGAGATACAATTATCTTTACTATTAAAAGCAAACTGGTGAATGGCTGGTGTCACATTTTCAGGATGGACAATAATACCCCCTAATTTTTACTATTAAGGTGAAATCTGCGTATGCCTGGTGTCACACTTGTAACAAATTACAACTATGTGCCATCCCAACCTCAATCCTGCAGACTCACTAACTGAAAAAAAACAACCCGCAACCCCTAACAATCAGCGTCACTAACAACCTTCACCTGATTACAGGAACAACCTTTCCTCACCCTTCGCACGCACATCCCGCTAGAGTAAAATCCGAAATCAAAAAGGGATAAGATGCTTATGCCGCGTGGTTATAGTCTTTCCAATGCCGAATTTTCGTGGCAGAGCTGCTGCAGCTCGGAGGATGAGGTCGTATGAGACACCGTTGTACTGATGTGCCCTTCACCGCCATAGGAAATAGCTTGTGGAGAAGCAGCGACGAGGCCGAGGGCCAATCTTGGCGCACGGGTCAGCATATGCGCCAGTGCGCTGGACCCAAAGGCCACATCTACCTTGGCTGAGGCGCGTCGTGAGGTATGTTGCGGAGGATCGGAGGCATGCGGATGTTCTTATTTCGCTTGCCCATTCATGGGGACATGGGAGGCGGTCGTCGGGGCTAAGGTGGCAGGCAATAATGTCATCTTTAGATGCGAGAAGCTAAGGTGCCCGCATTCATTTACCGCACGGACGTGGAAGAAGCTGTGGATGGTGAACGCCACCACAACTGTGATGTTGTGGACCTGCTCCTGCAGCTCATCGCCATCGGTGAGATCTGGCCACCTGGGTGTCCGCGTGCTCAAGGACTGACCATCCTGCTTCTGTGCTTCATGACGCCCAAGGAGGCCGTAGCGGCCCGTGCTTCCGTTCGGCCGGACCATGTCGTCGAGAAGGCTGCTGACTTGCCGCGAAATGTTTTTCTCAATCCCTAGCCCGGGTTCTCCATGTTTCAGTTTGTCTATATTTGAACGTTGTTTCCTGAAATTGAATGTCTTCCGACATTTGGTAGACCCTTTCAAACTCGAAATCTAGATTTCGTCAAACTGCGAAGAAAAAGATTTAGGGTTGATGTAGACGTTGCTCATTTTCCTATGCTAGAGTTGGTTTCGAATTTGCGTTATTTAGATAGGGCGCTGCCGATTTCATTCTTGCGCCCCAGTGTGTATATTCTGCTGCTTGGTGTACAGGTGACGAGCTAATTTAGACGGAAGGCTTGAAATGAGCCCGACTTTGAATTAACAAAGTCATCAACTGGATAGAAGTTACACCGAGAGTTACAACACACACGCGCCAAGCGCACACCACATAACACAACAAAGGACAACACAGAGAGGAAAGGCGAAGCACCCTTTGATCCATGAAAAGGGAGCCTTGTCGTTTGTTGCACTGGAGCGATCGCGACCGTGTCCACGCCAACGAACCTCCACCGCACCGAAAATGCACACAAGGGAAACTCAACGACGGACCGGCTATCTAGCAGAGCTTGAGGAACCAAAGAAAGGGGGTCTTGTGGCGACGCCTCCAAAAAGGTGAATGGCGCAAGAATGCGTCATCGTCGTCGGAGACAAGCCGGCGATTGCGAATCATGGGAGCTTGGGTTCGCTGATCTGACACAGATCATTAGATGCCATGTCAATTTTTAAAATCTGGATTAAAGATTTAGGGTCTTAGAATAAACCGATTAATGCATCCATTCCTTTAGAAGGGCACTATGCTTAATGTTGAGCTACTGGATATTTTCCTCAAGAGTGTTAGCTCAAAAATTTGCTAATCATTAGGTGATTTCTCAACAATACTTTCACTAAGTGGTTTGGTCAGTCATGTCACATTAGCACACTGATTACCTTGTGCACAAGCTACGGCCTACAATTACCTTTACTTCTAAGAGGTTGTCATGCAAGCCGAACATGTAAGCGGAGTCAGAAGGGAATTTAGATAATCGACACAACCATGTTATCTCAAGCAAGCCGCTGCAATGAAAAAAACTAACGTCATGGTCGAAGGTGTATACTTCTTCTTGCACTCTGTTGTTAATTTGTTCCTCACATGTCTAATTTCCTCCACTTCATACGTGTTGATCCCTGCTATTTCATGACCCCCCCCCCCCCCCCCCTAGGGGATCACGCCCTCGCAACCTTCGGGTGCGCGGCCATCCGATGGAACCGACCGTGCGGGGATGCTTTCCTTGGCCCTACGTCCCACCGCCCCCTAACAAAATATCTCAAGCCCCAGCCTTGTCCTCTCCTCCCTCGACAACATCTTCTCCACTGGTTAGTATCCACCGACCGCTTGATCCTCCCTGCATCTCCTGGCCATGCACTGACACGGCCCCAGCCTCACGCACCTCCCTCGTGCAGCCCCGCCACCGGCTGCCATCGGAGGAGCCCCACGGCGAGGACGACTAGCACGAATCTAGCCAAGAAGGATTTCTCGACACCGATGCTACCTCCCCATCGGCCGTGCGAATCCTGTGTACGGACGACGGATGGTGCCTTGGTGAGGTCGAGCACGGGGCAATAACTCGAGCGCGGTACTGGCATTGTTCTCGTGCGACTCCGCTATGGATGGGGAACGGAGGGGTTCACAATGGGAGGAGGAGGGGCAGGAGAGGTGGAGATGATAATGGAGCGGTGCTGCAAACCAACCTTGGTGGGGCTACGCGGGGAGTGTGGTGGTGCTACAACGGAACTCTGGTTGTGCTACAAAGGAAATCTGGTTGTGCTACGAAGAGGGTCATCGGCAACGATAGTCAATGAAAGAAGGTAAATGTATGATGATATTTGTAATTTATCGCAAATAATTCATAAGTTATATGCGATGCATATGTTGTGAAATATATATGTTTTGATCAATATAATGTATCTTGGCCTAATTTGTTGAGCCGTGGCAACGCACGGGCATTCAACTAGTATAGAGTAATAACGATGTCTGGAGGACACTGTTTTTGCAGGTAATGCTTCCTCATCTTGGCAAGCTATATAGTACGGTCTCGAGCTTCTCAAGAAGGAGCTGGTGTGGAGGGTGGGCAATGGAAGCCAAATCCGAGCATGGCGGGATCCTTGGCTGCAGCGACCATTCTCATATCGTCCGATATCGAAGCAAGGAAAGTGCAGACTCAGGCGAGTTGTTGATTTCATTTCGGAGGAGGGCACGTGCAACATGGAGCTTTTGCGCAAGTATTTTCTTGAGCTAGATGTGGAAGAAATAGTGAAAATCAAGCCCTCTACAAGCCACGATGGCGATGTGCTCGCATGGGGACCGGACGCTAGAGGCATATTCTCCGTCAAGAGTGCATACAGACTTGCATGGAAATCAACTCATCGCACTTCGTCGTGCGCAGCGAGCAGGGCACCAGACGGCAATCGTGTCGTCTGGGACACAGTGTGGGGGTGCCCTGCTCCCCCAAAGGTACGAGTCTTTGCATGGAGATTGGCGACAAATTCCCTAGCTACTTGGGAAAATAAAATGAAAAGGAACTTGGAAGTATCTGACATTTGTGTTGTATGTGGAATGGAACGTGAGGACACGTACCATACTTTTTGCAGGTGTCCGTTGGCGAAGCAGCTGTGGGAGGGGATGCGTGAGGTGTGGCCTCTAAAGGAGCTGCACGAGATCTCTAACACAGGACCGGAGTGGTTGTTGCACAACCTGGACATGGCCTCGGAGCAAGAAAGACTAATGATGCTGATGACGTTTTGGCTATTTGGCATGTACGTAACGAAGTGGTTCATCACAAACAGCCACCACCGATGGAGGCATCTAGGAGGTTCCTCTGCAGCTACGTTGATTCTTTGTTGTTGATCAAGCAAAACCCGGTGGCGGATACTGTGAAGGGAAGAGCGTCATAATGTATGATCACATGCAATCTAAGAAGAGAGAGAGTCCGGCTTTGAAGAGGAGGGCAGAGAATCAGAAAAAATGGACCAAGCCACCGCCTGGGTGGATGAAACTAAATGTTGATGGCGCATGGGACAGTCTAGCTGGAAAACAGAGGGGGTGTGGGTATGATCCTTAGAGATGAAAAAGGACATATTATAGTTACAACTTGCTCTAATATGGAGATGTGTGCGAGCCCCCTCGAAGCTGAAGCCATCGCCTGCAACCAAGGCATTGCACTAGCCTTGTAGCACACGAACCTACCGTTCTTGGTGGAATCTGATTGCCTCGTCCTAACGTCAATGGTTCAGGAAGAAGGCGTTAATCATTCGTCAGTTGCAGCCATAGTCAATGATATAAAGAAGCTTTGCAGGCAGAGTAGAGTAGTGCAGGTAAAGCATGTGAGTAGACATATGAATGAAGTTAGTCATTTGCTAGCTAAACTAGGATGCAAGTCGAGGCAAAACCTGGTTTCGAACCACTCTGGTCCAGATGTCATAGTTCAAGCTTGTAACCAGGATATTTCCATTTGAGTAATATATTTAATTTCGCAAAAAAAATAACGATGTCATCTGTTGAATGTGAGATATGATGGACTTTTGGTTTTCCTGGTCATCATCAGCTTTTGCACTTTTTTCACTTCATTTTGTTGGAGCTGATCGCTCAGCCCCACTTGTCTTTTCTATTTATCTAATCTCACTTCTCTTGCCAGTAAAAGAGGGGCCGAGGACATCATCGACTATAGGCCCATTAGCCTTATCCATGCCATCGCGAAGATTACATTAGTAGGAAAAGGTTCATTATTGGCGCACCAAAAATCATATTCCGTGGCGCATGGGCATGCGTCACAGAATCTTCGCCACAAAAATAAGGATTCTGTGGTGCACCGGCCCATGCGCCACCGAATTAAGATATTATGTGGCGCACTGGAGACGGTGTGCCACAGGAATAAGATGTTCTGTGGCCCAGGTGCGTCACAGAAATATGTGCGCCATTGAATTTGTTTCTGGTGCGCCACAGAATAATCTATAGGTATACCCGATTTTGTACTGCCTGCTGTACATATACAGGTTTTGTACAGATTTTATACATTTAGATATACATGCATATACAAATATAATATAGACATCATGTATACTAGATAGATATAATATAGTAACATTATACATCATCATCACATTATTTAGAGCCCGATCGAGTTATACATAAGCTCCATACAACTCATAATCCATACAAAGTTCATCATCTCGAGATGCAAATGAAGTGACACCGGCCGCCGCCTACACTAGGATGAAATAGAGTACCGCCGCGATGATGGTCTTCATCCGGTTCCTCCTCTGCTCCCTCCTCTCTCCCGCCAAGCTCGCTTGCATCGGGGTCTTCATCTGGTTCCTCCTCGGCTCCCTCCTCTCTCCCGCCAGGCTCGCTTGCACCGCCCCGAGTGTGTAGTGGCTAAAATGGAAGAAACACCAAAATGAACGAAGAAGGCCAACACAAATAAGTGCCAACCAGGATATAATAAATCAATGCCTCATACATTGCTGGTCAAAATAAATATTAACATTCAGGGATGGCGTAAGTGAAGCCAACTCCGATTCACACGAGATCGATATTTGTGCTATCTTACCAGGCTCACTTACGCCACCCCAGAGTGTACGGTGACCAAACATTCTAATCATCGGCCCTATCTCGAAGAAAGACCAAAATAAACGAATAATTCCAACTCAAATATGAGCCAAGTAGTATCAACTAAATAGCATGCCTCATACTTTGTTGGTTGAAACAAGTATTAACATTTCGGGATGACGTTAGTAAGCCAGCTAGGATGCACAAGAGATTGATATTTATGCAATCACACGAGGCTCACTAGCACCGCCCCCGAGTGTAGTGACCAAACATTCTAATCATCGGCGAATTGTTTGTGGCGATGCCTCATACTTTGTTGGTCGAAACAAATATTAACATTTAGGGACGGTGTCAATGAGGCCAGGTAGGATGCACAAGAGATTTATATTTGTGCCATCACACCAGGCTCACTGGCACCGCTCCCAAGTGTAGTGACCAAAAAATTTAATCATCGGTACTAAAGTGGAAGAAAGACCAAAATAAACGAGTCCAACTCAAATACGAGCCAAGTAGTATCAACTAGATAGCATATGCCTCATACTTTTTTGGTCAAAACAAATATTAACATTCATGGACTGGGTCAGCGAAGCCAAGTAGGATGCACAAGAGATTGATATTTGTGTCGGTTTATCGCCCCACCCAAAAGTGTATGGGGACCAAACATTCTAATCATCGGCTAATGCAATTAAGAAGTGTCAACTCAAATAAGAGACAAGTAGTATGAACGAAATGGATTGCCTCATACTTTGTTGGTTGAAACAAATATTAACATTCAGGGATGGTGTAAGCAAGGCCAGGTAGGATGCACAAGATATTGATATTTGTGCCATCACACCAGGCTCGCTTGCACCACCCCCGAGTGTACATGTGACCAAACATTCTAATCATCGGCACTAAAATAGAAGAACGAGCCAAGTGGTATCAACTTGATAGCATATGTCTCATACTTTGTTGGTCCAAACAAATATTAACATTCAGAGATGGGGTTAGCGAATCCATGTAGGATGCACAAGAGATTGATATTTTTCCCATCACACCAAGTTCGCTCACCCCACCCCAGAGTGTACAGGTGACCAAACATTCTAATCATCGGCACTAAAATAGAAGAAAGAGCCAAGTGGTATCAACTTGATAGCATATGCCTCATACTTTGTTGGTCGAAACGAATATTAACATTCAGGGATGGGGTAAGTGAAGCCAAGTAGGATGCATAAGAGATTGATATTTGTGTCGTCACACCAGGTTCACTCGCCCCACCCCAGAGTGTACAGGTGACTGAACATTCTAATCATCGGCAAGTACAAATAAAATTAAAGACCAAATCATTTATAAAGAAATCATTTATAACTAGAGAATGCCCATTATATTTCTATATGCTCTACTTTCTAGAGAACCATGTACAACATATACACATATATAGCAACCAAGTGAGCATGAGCATTCATTTTGAACCAAACCAAGTGAGCATTAACATATAAACTGCATTAATTTTGAGCAACCAGTGAGCATTATAGACAGGGTATAGGATGATGTCATGGTTAGCCTTGCTAAAGCTTTGATTCTTGTCAAAAAAATTATGCACAACAAAGGCATGCTTAAACTTCACTGGTTTAAACCACTGCTCAAAGTTAGCAAGGTTCCTTGCGTGTACAAATATTTTCTTTTTTCCTACTTCAACCTGCAACTAAATCATTCTAGCAGTAGCAGTAGCATTTCATTTTATTTTCTAGCAGTAGCAATGAAACTAAATGAACCTAGCTAGCAATGCATTTTTTCTGTTGGATTGCATGTGTTGGCTGTACTGTGTATGCAGTAAATGAAGGCTAGCTACGTGCCTAGATGTTTATTAGGCACTAGTATGTAGGCAGAGAGATGTAGGCATCAGTTGTGCTCATTTTGTTTTGATTGTGTGGTGTTTGCTAGTGCATAGACACTGCTAAAACCTTTTTCATTTACAGGTTCAAAGCTCATTAGAGAAGGAGGAGCTAAAGGGAGCGAAGAAGGGATACCGGGAGTCTGCCTCAGAGGGGTAACATGAGGAGTAGGTGCGGTGGTGAACATCATCGGCGATATCCACAAGTGCAGCGGGGAGGCACTCCGGTGGCCGTGGATCATGTCATCAATTTCGGTGGTATAAATATTTGTCTCCAAGGTATGTTTCAAGTGCTGTTATTTGTGCTACATGCTATCTAATTCATGTGTTGGTGAGATGTTTTTTATTTCTTGTGCAAAGCAAGTGTCGATTCACCTATGTTGCTATGTGCTGATGGACTAGTGAACAGCCACACACATTGATTCATCATGATTTGTCTTGTGTGGTTGGTCATGGTTAGCCTTGCTAAAGTTATGATTCTTGTCAAATACAGCAAGGATACACTCTATTACTAAGCTCTCGCGTCTTGCCAAATAAAGCACACACAACAAGCATATAGTACATGAACATCAAGCATCTGCTCTGAAATTTTGCTGTCAGTCACAATGCCATAGATCAACCATAAACCACAAAGCATGTGCCCTAATCTCACGGCAAACGCTTGCAACCACGACAACATGCAAATACCTGTAAAATTCTTAGCCTAAGGGGAAATTGTCGATAAGGGTAGCGGGAGGCCCGTACCGTGGTGGTGGAGGAGGGTGGGGGCAGACGCCATGGTGGACGAGACAGACGCCATGGTGGAGGAGGTCCTCCCACAGTTGATACGTCTCCGACGTATCGATAATTTCTTATGTTCCATGCCACATTATTGATGATATCTACATGTTTTATACACATTATATGTCGTATTTATGCATTTTCCGGCACTAACCTATTAACAAGATGCCGAAGAGCCAGTTGCTGTTTTCTGTTGTTTTTGGTTTCAGAAATCCTAGTAAGGAAATATTCTCGGAATTGGACGAAATCAACACCCAGGGTCCTATTTTTGCACGAAGCTTCCAGAAGACCGAGGGGGAAAGGAAGTGGGGCCACGAGGCGCCGCCACACTAGGGCGGCGCGGCCCAGGCCTTGGCCGCGCGGCCCTAGCGTGTGGGGCCCTCGTGTGGCCCCCTGCGTTGCCCTTCCGCCTACTTAAAGCCTCTCGTCGCGAAACCCCGCATCGAGAGCCACGATACGGAAAACCTTACTGAGACGCCGCCGCCGCCAATCCCATCTCGGGGGATTCTGGAGATCGCCTCCGGCACCCTGCCGGAGAGGGGAATCATCTCCCGGAGGACTCTTCACCGCCATGGTCGCCTCCGGAGTGATGAGTGAGTAGTTCACCCCTGGACTATGGGTCCATAGCAGTAGCTAGATGGTCGTCTTCTCCTTATGTGCTTCATTGTTGGATCTTGTGAGCTGCCTAACATGATCAAGATCATCTATCTGTAATTCTATATGTTGTGTTTGTCGGGATCCGATGGATAGAGAATACTATGTTATGGTGATTATCAATCTATTACCTATGTGTTGTTTATGATCTTGCATGCTCTCCGTTATTAGTAGAGGCTCTGGCCAAGTTTTTGCTCTTAACTCCAAGAGGGAGTATTTATGCTCGATAGTGGGTTCATGCCTCCATTAAATGCAGGACGATGTGAGAAAGTTCTAAGGTTGTGGATGTGCTGTTGCCACTAGGGATAAAACATTGATGCTATGTCCAAGGATGTAGTTATTGATTACATTACGCACCATACTTAATGCAATTGTCTGTTGTTTGCAACTTAATACCGGAAGGGGTTCGGATGATAACCTGAAGGTGGACTTTTTAGGCATAGATGCATGCTGGATAGCGGTCTATGTACTTTGTCGTAATGCCCAATTAAATTTCACTATACTTATCATATCATGTATGTGCATTGTCATCCCCTCTCTATTTGTCAATTGCCCGACTGTAATTTGTTCATCCAACATGCTATTTATCTTATGGGAGAGACACCTCTAGTGAATTGTGGACCCCGGTCCATTCTTTTACATCGAATACAATATACTGCAATACTTGTTTTACTGTTTTCTGCAAACAATCATCATCCACACTATACATCTAATCCTTTGTTACAGCAAGCCGGTGAGATTGACAACCTCACTGTTTCGTTGGGGCAAAGTACTTTGGTTGTGTTGTGCAGGTTCCACGTTGGCGCCAGAATCCCTGGTGTTGCGCCGCACTACATCCCGCCGCCATCAACCTTCAACGTGCTTCTTGGCTCCTCCTGGTTCGATAAACTTTGGTTTCTTTCTGAGGGAAAACTTGCTACTGTGCGCATCATACCTTCCTCTTGGGGTTCCTAACGGACGTGTGCTGTACACGCCATCAAGCATTTTTTCTGGCGCCGTTGCCGGGGAGATCAAGACACGCTGCAAGGGGAGTCTCCACAATCCAATCTCTTTACTTTGTTTTTGTCTTGCTTTATTTTATTTACTACTTTGTTTGCTGCACTTAAACAAAACACAAAAAAATTAGTTGCTAGCTTTACTTTATTTACTTGTCTTGCTCTCTATATCAAAAACACAAAAAAATTAGTTACTTGCATTTACTTTATTTACCTTTTGTTTATTTCATCATGTTTCCTCCTAACTACACTCTAAAAGACATACCGGTAGGCCGAGGGTCTATAATTGGAAGAGATAATATAGAAGATTTTTTCACTCATGTTAGTACCGCTGAAGATTTGGAAGATAGACACTTGGCAGAACTTGCTCCTACTTATGAAATTGCTGCTGCTTCTTTAGTTCGCATGTTGGAAACTAAATTTGTTAATCTCAATACTATAATCCAACACATGTTTCTCACACTCGGTGATATGGAGGAAGGGGAAAAGAAAGATTTTGTTTTAGAAACCCTTCTTAAAGAATTTGGTGGTGTAGCAAGAGAGGCTAGAAAGGTCTTTATTAAATACAATATGCTTGGCTCTTATACCAATTTTGTTAGTATCCTTGAAAAGATGGACATGGAGAGAGTAAAGTACACTAATAATGTTAATGATGTAGGGGATATTAAGACATCAATACCTTGCAAGCTTGCAGGAATGTTTGAGGCATTAGAAAATAACTATGGTTGGCTTGTTCCTGAAAATTTGTTTGATGAGAATAGCAAGCCTAAGAGTAATGAAAAGGGAGCCTCTGAAACTTACATAGATAAGATAACATGCATTGTTGATGCAACTCCCAACACGCAAGGTAATGCCGATGCTTCATCTCTTGATAATACTCGATTTACACTTTCTGCGCCTAGCTGAAAGGCGTTAAAGAAAAGCGCTTATGGGAGACAACCCATGTTTTTACTACAGTACTTTGCTTTATATTTGAGTCTTGGAAGTTGTTTACTACTGTAGCAACATCTCCTTATCATGTTTTTGTGCCAAGTAAAGTCTCTATGGTAAAGTTGATGCTAAATTTGGATTGCTGCACAGAAACAACATTGCTGTCTGTCACGAATTCGCTCAGAAGTCTCTGTAAAAAATCAAAAAAATCTGCAAATTTACGTGCGTGATCCTCAGATATGTACGCAACTTTCATTAGTTTTGAGTTTTTCCGTTTGAGCAAGTTAAGTGCCCCTTCCAGGTTCGTCTTTACGGACTGTTCTGTTTTTGACAGATTCTGCCTTTTATTTCGCATTGCCTCTTTTGCTATGTTGGATGAATTTCTTTGTTCCATTAATGTCCAGTAGCTTTGTGCAATGTCCAGAAGTGTTAAGAATGATTGTGTCACCTCTGAACATGTGGATTTTTATTGTGCGCTAACCCTCTAATGAGTTTGCTTGAAGTTTGGTGTGAAGGAAGTTTTCAAGGGTCAAGAGAGGAGTATGATAATGCCCCGGTGGTTCACCCCTGCATATTTTAAGAAGACTCAAGCGTCTAAGCTTGGGGATGCCCAAGACATCCCCTTCTTCATCGACAACATCATCAGGTTCCTCCCCTGAAACTATATTTTTATTCAGTCACATCTTATGTACTTTGCTTGGAGCGTCTTTTTGTTTTTGCTTTTGTTTTTGTTTGAATAAAATGGATCCTAGCATTCATTGTGTGGGAGAGAGACACGCTCCGCTGTTGCATATGGACAAATATGTCCTTAGGCTTTACTCATAGTATTCATGGCGAAGGTTGAATCTTCTTCGTTAAATTGTTATATGGTTGGAATCGGGAAATGCTACATGTAGTAATTCTAAAATGTCTTGAATAATTTGATACTTGGCAATTGTTGTACTCATGTTTAAGCTCTTGCATCATATACTTTGCACCCATTAATGAAGAAATACATAGAGCTTGCTAAAATTTGGTTTGCACATTTGGTCTCTCTAAAGTCTAGATAATTTCTAGTATTGAGTTTTGAACAACAAGGAAGACGGTGTAGAGTCTTATAATGTTTACAATATGTCTTTTATGTGAGTTTTGCTGCACCGGTTCATCCTTGTGTTTGTTTCAAATAAACCTTGCTAGCCTAAACCTTGTATCGAGAGGGAATACTTCTCATGCATCCAAAATCCTTGAGCCAACCACTATGCCATTTGTGTCCACCATACCTACCTACTACATGGTATTTCTCCGCCATTCCAAAGTAAATTGCTTGAGTGCTACCTTTAAAATTCCATCATTCGCCTTTGCAATATATAGCTCATGGGACAAAATAGCCTTAAAAACTATTGTGGTATTGAATATGTACTTATGCACTTTATCTCTTATTAAGTTGCTTGTTGTGCGATAACCATGTTCCGGGGGACGCCATCAACTTTTTGTTGAATATCATGTGAGTTGCTATGCATGTTCGTCTTGTCTGAAGTAAGGGCGGTTTTCACAACCAAATGGTTTGAGTATGCATACTGTTAGAGAAGAACATTGGGCCGCTAACTAAAGCTATGAATCATGGTGGAAGTTTCAGTTTGGACATAAAACCTCAATCTCTTATGAGAATATTAACTGTTGTTGAATGCTTAAGCATTAAAAGAGGAGTCCATTATCTGTTGTCTATGTTGTCCCGGTATGGGTGTCTAAGTTGAAGAATGATCAAAAGCGAGAAATCCAATGCGAACTTTCTCCTTAGACCCTTGTACAGGCGGCATAGAGGTACCCCTTTGTGACACTTGGTTGAAACATATGTTATGCAATGATGATCAGTGTTAACCCAAGCTAATTAGGACAAGGTGCGAGCACTATTAGTACACTACGCATGAGGCTTGCAACTTGTAAGATATAATTTACATGATACATATGCTTTATTACTACCGTTGACAAAATTGTTTCATGTTTTCAAAATAAAAGCTCTAGCACAAATATAGCAATCGATGCTTTCCTCTTTGAAGGACCTTTCTTTTACTTTTATGTTGAGTCAGTTCACCTATTTCTCTCCACCTCAAGAAGCAAACACTTGTGTGAACTGTGCATTGATTCCTACATACTTGCATATTGCACTTGTTATATTACTTTACATTGACAATATCCATGAGATATACATGTTACAAGTTGAAAGCAACCGCTGAAACTTAATCTTCCTTTGTGTTGCTTCAATACCTTTACTTTGATTTATTGCTTTATGAGTTAACTCTTATGCAAGATTTATTGATGCTTGTATTGAAGTACTATTCATGAAAAGTCTTTGCTTTATGATTCATTTGTTTACTCATGTCATTACCATTGTTTTTGATCGCTGCATTCATTACATATGCTTACAATAGTATGATCAAGGTTATGATGGCATGTCACTCCAGAAATTATCTTTGTTATCGTTTACCTGCTCGGGACGAGCAGGAACTAAGCTTGGGGATGCTGATACGTCTCCGACGTATCGATAATTTCTTATGTTCCATGCCACATTATTGATGATATCTACATGTTTTATACACATTATATGTCGTATTTATGCATTTTCCGGCACTAACCTATTAACAAGATGCCGAAGAGCCGATTCTTTGTTTTCTGCTGTTTTTGGTTTCAGAAATCCTAGTAAGGAAATATTCTCGGAATTGGACGAAATCAACGCCCAGGGTCCTATTTTTGCACGAAGCTTCCAGAAGACCGAGGGGGAAAGGAAGTGGGGCCACGAGGCGCCGCCACACTAGGGCGGCGCGGCCCAGGCCTTGGCCGCGCGGCCCTAGCGTGTGGGGCCCTCGTGTGGCCCCCTGCGTTGCCCTTCCGCCTACTTAAAGCCTCCGTCGCGAAACCCCCAGTACCGAGAGCCACGATACGGAAAACCTTACTGAGATGCCGCCGCCGCCAATCCCATCTCGGGGGATTCTGGAGATCGCCTCCGGCACCCTGCCGGAGAGGGGAATCATCTCCCGGAGGACTCTTCACCGCCATGGTCGCCTCCGGAGTGATGAGTGAGTAGTTCACCCCTGGACTATGGGTCCATAGCAGTAGCTAGATGGTCGTCTTCTCCTTATGTGCTTCATTGTTGGATCTTGTGAGCTGCCTAACATGATCAAGATCATCTATCTGTAATTCTATATGTTGTGTTTGTCGGGATCCGATGGATAGAGAATACTATGTTATGGTGATTATCAATCTATTACCTATGTGTTGTTTATGATCTTGCATGCTCTCCGTTATTAGTAGAGGCTCTGGCCAAGTTTTTGCTCTTAACTCCAAGAGGGAGTATTTATGCTCGATAGTGGGTTCATGCCTCCATTAAATCTGGGACCGTGACAGAAAGTTCTAAGGTTGTGGATGTGCTGTTGCCACTAGGGATAAAACATTGATGCTATGTCCAAGGATGTAGTTATTGATTACATTACGCACCATACTTAATGCAATTGTCTGTTGTTTGCAACTTAATACTGGAAGGGGTTCGGATGATAACCTGAAGGTGGACTTTTTGGGCATAGATGCATGCTGGATAGCGGTCTATGTACTTTGTCGTAATGCCCAATTAAATTTCACTATACTTATCATATCATGTATGTGCATTGTCATGCCCTCTCTATTTGTCAATTGCCCGATTGTAATTTGTTCACCCAACATGCTATTTATCTTATGGGAGAGACACCTCTAGTGAACTGTGGACCCCGGTCCATTCTTTTACATCGAATACAATCTACTGCAATACTTGTTTTACTGTTTTCTGCAAACAATCATCATCCACACTATACATCTAATCCTTTGTTACAGCAAGCCGGTGAGATTGACAACCTCACTATTTCGTTGGGGCAAAGTACTTTGGTTGTGTTTTGCAGGTTCCACGTTGGCGCCGGAATCCCTGGTGTTGCATCGCACTACATCCCGCCGCCATCAACCTTCAACGTGCTTCTTGGCTCCTCCTGGTTCGATAAACCTTGGTTTATTTCTGAGGGAAAACTTGCTACTGTGCGCATCATACCTTCCTCTTGGGGTTCCCAACGGACGTGTGCTGTACACGCCATCAACAGTCTCCGTGGCCGGGCGCGTGTTGATAACCCACAAGTATAGATGATCGCAACAGTCTTCGAGGGAAGTAACACCCAAATTTATTGATTCGACACAAGGGGAGACAAAGAATACTTATAAGCCTTAACAACTGAGTTGTCAATTCAGCTGCACCTAGAAAAGCACTAGTAACAGGGGTGATGTGAAAGCAGCAGTAATATGAGAGCAATAGTAACAGTAACACAGCAGCAGTAACAGTAACACAGAGGCAATGGCACTAGAAAATAGTTGATACTACTTCTAATGGCATATAGGACCGAGTGAGTATTTGATGATGAAAGATGGACCGGGGTTCCCAGCTATCTACACTAGTGGTAACTCTCCAATAACAAGTGTTGGGTGAACAAATTACAGTTGGGCAATTGATAGGATTGAAATAGCATAAGACAGAACATCTAGTCTATTAATTATGCGTAGGCATGTTTTCCATATATAGTCATACGTGCTCGCAATGAGAAACTTGCATAACATCTTTCTGTCCTACCAGCCGGTGGCAGCCGGGCCTCAAGGGAATCTACTGGTAATTAAGGTACTCCTTTTAATAGAGCACCGGAGCAAAGCATTAACACTTGGTTAAAACATGTGATCCTCATATCTAAGCCATCCCCTCCAGTTATCCCAGTTGCTGTCACTATGTGGCCTCGGGTTCCGGACATAGACATGTGCAAACAACTTGTAGATACAATCTAAGCAATAATTATAGAGCTTAAATCTAAGATCATGCCACTCATGCACTAGTGACAAGCATTAAACACAACAAGATTGCAGCAACAATAACTTCACAAACTTATATAGATAGACTGATCATAATGTAACAATTCATCGGATCCCAACAAACACAACACCGATTACATCAGATGGATCTCAATCATGTAAGGCAGCTCATGACATCATTGTATTCAATTACATGGGAGAGAGAGTACCAACTAGCTACTGCTAGAACCTGTAGTCCATGGGGGAACTACTCACGGAGCATGATGGAGGCGGTGGCGTCGATGGAGAAGGCTTCCGGGGGTCAATCCCCGTCCCGGCAGGGTGCCGAAACAGGAACTTCTGACCCCCGAAACTAGGTTTCGCGATGGCGGCGGCGCTCCTGGAGTCTTTCTGGAATATGATCTGTTAATGTAGGGTTTTCGCGTCGCGAGGGAATATATAGGCGAAAGGGCGGCGCGAGGGGGTTTCCGGGGGGCCCACACCATATGGCGGCGCGCCCCCCTCCTTGGCCGCGCCCCCCTATGGTCTGGAGGCCGTGGGCCTCCCTCTGGCTTGCCCTTCTGGCTCCGTTTGTCCCTCGGAGAAATAGGAGGTTTTGCTTTTGTTTCGTCGAATTCCGAGAATATTGCCCAAACAGCTTTTGTGGAACCAAAAACAGCAGAAAACAGGAACTGGCACCTCGGCATCTTGTTAATAGGTTAGTCCCGGAAAATGCACAAAAACATTATAAAGTGTGAGCAAAACATATAGGTATTGTCATAAAACTAGCATGGAACATCAGAAATTATAGATACGTTGGAGACGTATCACGTGTCCACGCCGAAGCGGGTTCTGCTGGTGGTGGCGGGGAAGCGTGGAGCGTGGAGGCATATGGCCGTCGCGGAAGAAGGAGGAGGCAGCGCACTCCATCTAGGACGGCAGTCGCGGGGAAGGAGATTGCGGCGTGCTCCGTCGAGGCCGGCCATCGCGGGGGCAGGCGACGACGGCGCGATCCATGGAGGCCGGCCGACGCGGGAGAAGGGGGACAAAGGGGTTCGATTTGGGGGAGGAGGAGGGGAGATGGTGGCGTATGCGCGAAGGGGGGTGAAGAGGGCGATGATATACCGTGGCAATTACTGGTTCTATTTCTGTGGCGCACCAGGTAAGGTGCACTACAGAAAGCCCTAATTATGTGGCGCATGTGGCACTGTGCGCCACAGAAATAGTGAGACCAATGATTGGGGCTGGCCGGGTGTGGGCCCCACCATATTTATGTGGCGCATGCGCTCCTGGTGCGCCACAAAAATAAACTTTTTCTGTGGCGCACTCCGTGGCACATGCACGCAAAACCAATAATCCACAGAATAGCATCCCATCTATAGCCCTTTTCCTACTAGTGTTATATCCAAGATGATTGCTCTCTGTCTCGCCCCCCTTATGAATAACATTGTCTCCAATGCCCAAAGTGCTTTCATCAAAATAGGAGTATTCATGGAAACTTCATGTATGTACACAACCTTGCAAGAAGGCTACATAGGAACAAAGTCCCTTCGCTCCTTTTCAAGCTTGACATCCGAAAAGCGTTTGACTCCATGCGTTGCGAATTCATACTAGAGCTTCTCAAAAGACATGGGTTTCCGCCAAAATTCCACGAATGGATCATCGCCTTACTTTGGTCCTACCCATGTCAGGCCTACCCATCAAGCATGGGAGGAGGTTGAGGAAAGGAGAACCTCTCTCTCCGTTACTCTTTGTGCTCACCATCGACCCACTCCAACAAATTCTTGAGCTTTCCCCTCACCATGTGCTACTTCATAAGATTAGAGGAGGAGGAACCGTGCTTTGTACCTCGATTTACATGGATAATGCAGCGGTGTTTATTTCCCCACATGAGGAGGATGCCCGAAACTTTTCAACAATTCTCCTAGGTTTGGAGAAGTCACTGGGCTTGCAATAAATTTCCAAAAAATCTTGGTCGTCCGCATTCGGTGCCACGACATCAACCTTCATGATGTGCTCATGGGCTTGCTGGTGATAAAAAACCTCATTTCCATTGATATATCTCGGGCTACCACTTTCGATTTGGCAACTAAAAAGAGTGGATTTCCAACCACTCGAAGATAAGATCGGAGGGAAATTGGTGACTTGGAATGGAAAAAAACATCAATGGGGCGGGCCTTGGGCCTCTTATGAAATCCATCCTCACCTTGCAAGATACTATCCACCTCACGCCTCTACATGTCTCGCCGAGTTGCCGCACAAGCATGAATAAGATTAAGTGTGCATTCCTTTGGCCCGACACCAAAGAAATCACCGGAGGCTAGTTCAAGATAAATTGGGAGGCGATGTGTAGACCTACTCTTCTTGGCGTTCTTGGGTTCCTTAACCTCGAGAAGTTTGCTCGGGCTCTCCGGTTGCGGTGGCCATGGTTCGAATGGAGAGACCCCAATAAGCTTTGGTTAGGCCTTGACAACCCTTGTGACTCCGTGGATATAGACCTTTTCTATGCTTCGACCACAATCACCATTGGCAATGGTAGTATTGCATCTTTTTGGGACTCCCCTTGGCTCAATGGTCGGAATCCCAAAGATATCGCTCCCCTAATTTTTGGGGCCCCCACTAGGAAAAAATGGAAGGTCAAGCAAGATTTGCAAGGGGGGCATGGATTGCAAAGATCAGGAAGGACGCAAACTTCTCTTTGAACCACCTTCATGAATTCATGTCTTTGGGTTGAGCTTAGAAATGTGCATCTAGATGAAGATATTGAGGATTCCATTGTCTGGAACCTAACAACTAATGGGGAGTACACATCTTCTTCGGCTTACAAGCCACAATTCTTTGTGGCCACGTCTGCCATCTTCAACAAGGTCGTGTGGAAGCCTTGGGGGACTCCAAAGTTTAAATTCTTTGCTTGGTGGACCATTTAAAATAGGCTATGGACGGCGAACCATCTTGAAAAGCGAGGTTGGAACAATTGTGGCCTATACCCCTTTGCAAGCAAACTCCAGAAACAGCGGTGCACCTCTTTTTCCATTGCCACTTCTCCAAAAGGCTTTGGGGGATGATAAAGGAGTGGCTCGGCCTTGGCTCCATCAACACCGCCAATTGGGCCACCGACCTATCCATTCTTACTTTGTGGGTAGATTGTCAAGTAATGATGTCCCGAACCACAAGACGATGGCATCCCTCACCATGCTCACTAGTTGGACAATTTGAAATGAGAGGAATGCACGGGTGTTCCGTAACAAATTCGTCCCTACCACGGTGCTTCTTAGGCAAGCATTTGAGCACTGTAATAATGGGTGAGTAGTCCCCTTTACCATTAATTGGTCCTTTACCTTATTGTTAGACTCTCTTCTTATTTAATGAGATGAGGTAATTCGTTTACTTCCGATAAAAAAACACGAGAACACACATATACACTCCAAGAATTTCCTTTGCCGATAGACACACTTCTCCCTGGTGCACATAAACGTTACGTTTTGGCTGGTGCCCTCACGGCGTACCTTTCTCATTAACTGAATGAATTATATATAGTTTAACACTCGGGCCACTCATCCACTCACCACTAATTGTATGCATTCACGCACTAACAATACACTGGCCACTAACACAGTAACACATGACCGGCTAAGGGACTTGCATACACCTAGCTAAGAGCATCTCTAACAGACCCCCCCTAAAAAGACAGAAAATTATAAAATAACCGCAAGTTTACGGATTCAGTTCGCGAAAGGGTGCAGATAAGTAACAATAAACGAGGTTAGCTCGAAAAAAATTTACAGGCCCAGCCCAAAAACGCAACTCGACCCGACCCCTACTTGTAGGGGTCGAAAGGCCGAACTGAATGTGAATCTATATCTAGGAAGAGTGGAAGGTTCAGCCCACCCAACCGCTCGCTCTCTTCCCACTTCTCCGCGCTGCCACTAGATTCCGCCGCCGCGCCTCCCGATTCGAGTGAATCCGCCGACACGGAGCTCCGGTTGGCTGCCGCGCATCTAGCCCGCGTCTCCTCCTTCATCTCCGCCGCCGCGCTGGCCAAATCGAGGATGATCTCCACCGTTTAGTTCCCCGACGTTGATATGTCTGATTCATCCTCCTCTGACGATTTGGACCTCGACGATCTTCTCCAGGACGACAGCACCGAGACCGCCATCCTCGAACGCGCGAAGCTAATCGGAGACACAGCTTGGTGATTGGCCGCAACTCCATCCAAAGGAATCGCCTCCTCGACCATGCGCAACTATGGGATGACTACTTCACCGAGGTACCTATTTATCCGCCGCATCTATTCTGTAGGAGGTATCACATGCATCGTAGTTTGTTCATCACAATCTTCAAGGCCTGCGAAGCAAACTCAAATTACTTGAAGCAACGTAACAGTAATGCCAACGAGATGGGTTTTAGTGCCTATCAAAAAATATCGGCTTTCATAAGGGTGATTGCGTATGGCGTCTCTGTGGATTACACCGATGAGTATCTTCAAATTGGTGAAGATAAAACCACCGAGTCCGTGTGTAGGTTCGCTTGGATGATAATCAAGTTGTTTGGTCCAAAGCATCTTCGAGCCCCCACTGACGATGACACAAAAAGATTGATGGATGCAAATGAGAAAAGAGGTTGGCCTGGTATGCTTGGTAGTATTGATTTTATGCATTGGACTTGGAAAAATTGTCCCAAGGCATGGCATGAAATATACTGTGGGAAAAACAAAGATCCTCCCATTGTACTTGAGGCCGTGGCATCACAGGATTTGTGAATTTGACATTGTTTTTTTTTCTGGTTTGCTGGGGACACTCGCTGACATCAACGTTTTATATAGGTCTCATTTGTTTGCAAAACTAACAACCGGAGATGCGCCCACATGCAATTACAAAGTTATGAATAATGAATATACAACAAGATACTATCTAGCCGATGGCATTTATTCGGACTGGGCAAATTTTGTGAAGTCCGTGAAGTATTGCAAGCCCAAAGGAATCCCGGTCGCATTGAAGCTTTACTTGGAACGGATTGGCAGATTGAGAATGTCAATACTCATTCCCAACTCGTTTATGATCTCAAAATGCACCGCTGGAAACTCCATGGCCGTCGGCAAACATGATCCTACCATTTCAGTCATATATATGTGAGATGAACCATTGTTGAAACATTTGTTTATTTGTTTTATTTTTTGGAAACTATTGTTTTAATTTGGTTGAAACATTTTTTCATTTGCTGTAATAATTTAGCTGACTATTGTGTGCTCAAGACTATTTATTTGATTATTTATGATCGATTGTTGAATGTGGTGGTTTACGTGTGTGAAAAACCATGATTTGACAGGTTCGGAAGGTGTTGTCGCGGAACAAAGCCCGCAAACCGAACATATAAAGCATAATATTTTGTTTTATAGTTTTGGTTTGCGCAAGCCTTTTTCCGAACCGAAAACAATATTTTGGTAGACTGAACTATAAATATTCGGTTCGGTCTTTTACGGGTTCGGTTAGAGATACCCTAACAAGCAAACTGAACAACACTGATTCACTCGGATGGCACTTGACATGCAGGCCTTCTCCTCCCTCCACGCGCGCACATGTTGTTTCACACGACATCGCTGCATCTCACCTCACACACGGCATCGCACGACTAGCAGGCATCTCGCTTTCTACGATCTGGACGAAGGCTTCACCGACCTACAATTTCTATGACCTGAACTAGATGCAAACGAAATAGAAATGCTCATTCTTTTCAAATTCAAACGGAGGTACAGGGCTTGAAGCCGTCTCGTCACCAAAACAAGGGAGCGGTCATCCAGATCCATCTGGAGGAGCAGGGGGCCACGAGCCCACGAGTAACTGCATCTACCTGGAAATAGTACTGGAGCATATTGCACTCGCGCTTTGGAAGGATTCATGTGCTGGGTTGATGGGGTCAATTCGTTTTTCACAGGGGTAATATCTTCCTATTAGCCTACAGATCGAAGGCATTGGGCTGAAGTCATCGGGGTCAATTGACCCCAGACTTACAACGTAGCTCCGCCCCTGGATACAATCAAGATTAAAGCTGGAGTAACACATGTGAGGTTGACTCATTTTTTTTTGAGGTTGACTCATTTGACTAGGATGAAACAGATTTGTTCAGATTCTGACATAACATGTAGATAGACATATTCACTCGAACTCATGAACCCGTTCATGCAGAAATATCAAACGATTTTACTAGTGCGCGGTAGGTATAATGCTCGCAGGAAGAGAAGATTAACGAGGAACACGAGATGGGTCAGAACAGAATGATGGATCTACCCACTGCTGAAACTGACGAGCTAGGTGTCGATCATCACGCAATTCTCACGTCGGCTTGAGGTCCTGGAACATGGAGTACGTCCCACTAGATCTCGCCTTCTCCGACGGTGGCGGCGCCGTCGGACAGCAGCTCCTCCTCGCTGTCGACGCCGGCCTCGTCGTCTTCCTCGTAGGCGCAGTCGTGGAACCGCCGCCGACCCCCGTCGCAACGCCGCTGTCGGTGATCATGAGCACCATCTTCTTGACGCCCCTCCTCCGCTGGAGTAAGGCACCGGCGCGGACGACAACATTGTCGCCTCCGCCGCTACATATCCTCGGCCCGACGGTGACGGACGTCGACGCCCTGCCGCCGCTGCAGATCCTCGGCACGAGCTGGACGGGGCGCATCGTGATGAGAGCAATATTCAGAGGTCGCCGTCGTCCGCCGGGTGGACGCGCCGCCGTGCGCGCACACCCGCGCACCTGCGGCCGACGGCGCGGATGACGGCGCAGAAGAACAGCAGCACGCAGACAACGCAGGCGACGACGATGCCGACGGTGATGGCGAATGCCGCTCTCGGAGATATGTGTAGAGCCACGGCCAGCTCGCCGAGCTCCTCGTTCCGCCACTGAGGAGCGGCGGCGGCGGCCGTGGCGGAGGCGCTGTGCCATGTGGGTGCTGATGGGCTCATGTGTGAGTGGCGCGCGCGCGAGAGAGCAAGTGACGGATTGTATTCTGGAGATGGCGGCGCGGCCTTGTGGAGCGCAGATGCATTTTAGTTAGTACTTCATCCTGGAGGTTACATTAGCTACTTCCGGGTGTGGCGCACTGGCGCGCGTACTGGCCTTCTCCAGCTTGCCAATTACCAAAAAAACGCAAATGCCAGTCCGGTGTATGGCTAGGTATGTCAAGTGGACATGAATTATTCATAACCGCCATGCGCGCGTGTTTCATATGGATTGATACAGATATGGTTGATGCTAGTAATTGGTTCTTGCTCAACCAAGAATACTCACTCGTCATCAGTAGCAACTTTTTAGGAGCAGACAAGTACCTCGCGGTGTTGGGGTCAGAACAGAAATTCAGTTCTGTAGGGGACTAATCAGGAACCCTTGAAACACAAGGAAGAGATCATACAAAAGAACCTCTAGAGCTGGGAGTAGCACACCGTTCAGAGTATGCAGGCAAGACAAGTAATGAACTACAATTTTACTTTTCCATGTGGGTGCTCCAGTGAGCATGATACATTGTGTTTTAACTGCTACGTACTGGGTACAATGTGTACAAGAAATTAATCTTTAGGCTGACTGACGTCACACAAATAATTGATGCAAAAAATCTTGGGCATATAATTTTTTGTGTTAGTGCCCTCTACATGTTTGTTGTTATGCTTCAAACAGCTGAATCTATTTTTTTTCAGGTTTTTTTACTGCATACACATGCTCATAGACGAGCACACGTCCCTGGCGAGCAAATGCAACCCATGGCCGCCACGCCTATGGGTGCAGTTGGGTGGTCATTGTGGTGAGTTCTCTGTCTCTCTCTTCTTCAGTTTTCTTTTCTCCATGGCTCAAGTGACATTTAGTTGTTAATTAGAATTAGTGATGGATTTGTGAGTTTGTCACATGTTTTTCACTCCTAGCGGTATAATTAGACAAACTGAGCAATCACGCCAATTAGTTTGTCACTTATTATGGCGGTGAATCTTTGGGCTTGGTTAACTGTATAAGGAATAATTTTCCAGCAGCTTTAAAATACTGAAATGTTTGGCATCGTCACTTTGTAGGTTGGCTGCGTAGCATCGGTGAAGTGTAAAATTTCTAGAAAACACAACAGATAATGAGGTATCTTTGAATGCAGAAATCTGTAGAAAAGCAATATCCGAGCTGGAAGAAACCAATTGGCATGACCAGATAGAACTTCAGACTAGGTAAGCTGATGGGTCCGTTTGTTTTTATGTCTGATGCAAAAAAATGAACCAATCAGGATAGACCTTGGATTTCATGTCTCATTCAATGTATCATATTCCACGTGTTGCCATAGGTATTCATGCACTGGCCGATGGAAGCAGCATCAGTTGAGAAGCTAGAGAACTTATCACTTGATAGCATCCTTGTAAGGAGTATCATACGCCTCATACATTTTCTGAATTTGTTAAAGATAACATCGTTAAAGATAACATCTAATTACACTGAAGATGTTCACAAACTCAACCTCATGATATCTCTGTAAACTTGATGAGATCCGCATGACAGAAACTGTGTGTAGCAAAGTTTGCATGAGCATGTTCAATTCGTTGGAATTCAGGTGGCTTCCTATTGAGGTAATTAAGCTAAAATATTACATGTTATTTTCATGAAAATTTGGTCAAATATTTGCTCTATTTGCATACTATTCTAGGACTATCTGCTTTATTTTCTTCCTATAATAAATAAATTTGTTAACCTGCCACCAAGAAAATTTTGTTCTGGTAAGAATCTAACTTTTTTCTTTTCTTTTGCAGGTGATCTGAAGTTCAAGAAAGTTTTAAGAAATGGCTTCCGATGATTTAAGCTTCCATTTCATTGCCAACCCGCCCGATCCTCTAGAAATTATTACAGACCAGACAAGGTCTTCTTACACTACAGGAAAATCAGGCGCTGCCGTGCAGCCAAACTTTGCCGTGAGCTGCTGCACGGCAAAGATTTCTTTGCCGTGCGCAGCAAGAAGAGCGCACGGCAACCCATAAGCGCACGGCAAAGTATGAGAGCAGCGCACGGCAAAGAAACAAAGCACGGCAAAGAAAGATATGGCGCACGGCAAAGAAGTTCCTCACGGCAAAGAATGGGAGAAGCGCACGGCAAAGATTGTAGGACGGCAAAGTCCCTGCAAGCCGCACGGCAAAGAAACAGCTCACGGCAAAGGTCTGGGCACTGCCGTGCAGCCAAACTTTGCCGTGCAGACAGACAAGTTGCACGGCAAAGGGTCCTTTGCCGTGCGCTTCTCCCTTTGCCGTGCGCCATTATACTTTTTTTTTGTTTTTCTAACTATTTTATTTCATCTACTACTTATATTTATTTTGTTAATTAGTTTTTCTTTTTGATGACTATTTATTACACTATGTGAAATACAAAATTAGTCTCCATGCTCATCCCCCACATATATCAGGGTTCCGGTGCTCCGGCGGCCGTCCCCCTCCTTCCCCCCCAAAACAGCGGGACGGCGGGTCTACCCCCTAGATTTCTCCGCGCGACGTTCCACCAATATACCTTTTCATAGGTTTAGGTTTGTTTAGTCCATGGACATATGGAAAACCATGTGTGGTACCCTTTGGCACAGTCTAGCCCCCGATATACCCGCGGCGGGACACTTCACCGTACACGTCCAGGAATCTGTTAAGTGTTATCGCCCGAAGGTGAGGAATGTCAGACCGGGGATCCATGCCATGCACCATTTGGTGAATTACACCTAGCATCACACTTTGAAACATAGAATAGGTCCACATGCAAGGTTTGGTGGGGTTCCGGTGCTCCGGCGGTCGTTCTCCCCCTCCTCCCCCAAAACAATGGAACGTGTGCCCCGGCGGGTCTACCCCCCTAGATTTCTCCGCGCGAGGGTGCACCAATGTAACTTTTCATTCTTTTAGGTTTGTTTAGTACATATACACATGGAGAACCAAAGATTGGGACCCTTTGGCACATATACCAGCAGCTAGAGCCATTATCACACGATCGACGGTGTGCAGTCTCTTGGTTAGGGTTAGGTGTAGGGTTAGGGCTAGGGTTTAGGGGCTAGGGCTAGGGTTTAGGTTAAAGGGTAAGTATTTATGGTTAGGTATAGGTTTAGGGTTTAGGGTTAGGGTTAGGGTTTATGATGCATGGTTCTGCAGCTCCGGCGTAGTGGTTTAGGGATTTAGAGGGGCTTAGGGCTCGAAGCATCCCAAGTTTAGTGTTTCGTGTTTAGGGGTGCTACTTTTGCACCATTACACCTAGCATCACACTTTTACACATATCATAGGTCCACATGCAAGGTTTGGTGGGGTTCCGGTGCTCACGGCGGTCGTTATCCCCCTCCTCCCCCAAAACAATGAACGTGTGCCCCGGCGGGTCTACCCCCTAGATTTCTCCGCGAGGGTGCACCAATGTAACTTTTCATTCTTTTAGGTTTGTTTAGTACATATACACATGGAGAACCAAAGATTGGGACCCTTTGGCACATATACCAGCAGCTAGAGCCATTATCACACGATCGACGGTGTGCCTGGTCTCTTGGTTAGGGTTAGGTGTAGGGTTAGGGCTAGGGTTTAGGGGCTAGGGCTAGGGTTTAGGTTAAAGGGTAAGTATTTATGGTTAGGTTTAGGTTTAGGGTTTAGGGTTAGAGTTAGGGTTTATGATGCATGGTTCTATGACTCCGGCGTCGTGGTTTAGGGATTTAGAGGGGTTTAGGGCTCGAAGCCTCCCAGCTTAGGGTTTAGGGTTTAGGGGAGCTACTTTTGCACCATTAGACCTTGCACCACACTTTGAAACATATCATAGGTCCACATGCAAGGTTTGGTGGGGTTCCGGTGCTCCGGCGGTCGTTATCCCCCTCCTCCCCCCAAAACAGCGGAACGCGTGCCCCGGCGGGTCTACCCCCCTAGATTTCTCCGCGCGAGGGTGCACTAATGTAAATTTTCATAGGTTTAGGTTTGTTTAGTCCATGGACATATGGAAAACCATGTGTGGCACCCTTTGGCACAGTCTAGCCCCCGATATACCCGCGGCGGGACACTTCAGCGTACACGTCCGGGGAATACGGTAAGTGTTATCGCCCGAAGGTGAGGAATGTCAGACCGGGGATCCATGCCATGCACCATTTTGTGAATCACACCTTGCATCACACTTTGACACATAGAATAGGTCCACATGCAAGGTTTGGTGGGGTTCCGGTGCTCCGGCGGTCGTTCTCCCCCTCCTCCCCCCAAAACAGCGGAACGTGTGCCCCGGCGGGTCTACCCCCCTAGATTTCTCCGCGCGAGGGTGCACCAATGTAAATTTTCATTCCTTTATGTTTGTTTAGTACATATACACATGGAGAACCAAAGATTGGGACCCTTTGGCACATATACCAGCAGCTAGAGCCATTATCACACGATCGACGGTGTGCCTGGTCTACTGGTTAGGGTTAGGTGTAGGGTTAGGGCTAGGGTTTAGGGGCTAGGGCTAGGGTTTAGGTTAAAGGGTAAGTATTTATGGTTAGGTATAGGTTTAGGGTTTAGGGTTAGGGTTAGGGTTTATGATGCATGGTTCTGCAGCTCCGGCGTCGTGGTTTAGGGATTTAGAGGGGCTTAGGGCTCGAAGCCTCCCCAGTTTAGGGTTTAGGGTTTAGGGGAGCTACTTTTGCACCATTACACCTAGCATCACACTTTTACACATATCATAGGTCCACATGCAAGGTTTGGTGGGGTTCCGGTGCTCCGGCGGTCGTTATCCCCCTCCTCCCCCAAAACAATGGAACGTGTGCCCCGGCGGGTCTACCCCTAGATTTCTCCGCGCGAGGGTGCACCAATGTAACTTTTCATTCTTTTTAGGTTTGTTTAGTACATATACACATGGAGAACCAAAGATTGGGACCCTTTGGCACATATACCAGCAGCTAGAGCCATTATCACACGATCGACGGTGTGCTCTGGTCTCTTGGTTAGGGTTAGGTGTAGGGTTAGGGCTAGGGTTTAGGGGCTAGGGCTAGGGTTTAGGTTAAAGGGTAAGTATTTATGGTTAGGTTTAGGTTTAGGGTTTAGGGTTAGGGTTAGGGTTTATGATGCATGGTTCTGCAGCTCCGGCGTCGTGGTTTAGGGATTTAGAGGGGTTTAGGGCTCGAAGCCTCCCCAGTTTAGGGTTTAGGGTTTAGGGGAGCTACTTTTGCACCATTAGACCTTGCACCACACTTTGAAACATATCATAGGTCCACATGCAAGGTTTGGTGGGGTTCCGGTGCTCCGGCGGTCGTTATCCCCCTCCTCCCCCCAAAACAATGAACGCGTGCCCGGCGGGTCTACCCCCCTAGATTTCTCCGCGCGGGGGTGCACCAATGTAACTTTTCATAGGTTTAGGTTTGTTTAGTCCATGGACATATGGAAAACCATGTGTGGCACCCTTTGGCACAGTCTAGCCCCCGATATACCCGCGGCGGGACACTTCAGCGTACACGTCCAGGAATCTGTTAAGTGTTATCGCCCGAAGGTGAGGAATGTCAGACCGGGGATCCATGCCATGCACCATTTTGTGAATCACACCTTGCATCACACTTTGACACATAGAATAGGTCCACATGCAAGGTTTGGTGGGGTTCCGGTGCTCCGGCGGTCGTTCTCCCCCTCCTCCCCCCAAAACAGCGGAACGTGTGCCCCGGCGGGTCTACCCCCCTAGATTTCTCCGCGCGAGGGTGCACCAATGTAACTTTTCATTCCTTTATGTTTGTTTAGTACATATACACATGGAGAACCAAAGATTGGGACCCTTTGGCACATATACCAGCAGCTAGAGCCATTATCACACGATCGACGGTGTGCCTGGTCTACTGGTTAGGGTTAGGTGTAGGGTTAGGGCTAGGGTTTAGGGGCTAGGGCTAGGGTTTAGGTTAAAGGGTAAGTATTTATGGTTAGGTATAGGTTTAGGGTTTAGGGTTAGGGTTAGGGTTTATGATGCATGGTTCTGCAGCTCCGGCGTCGTGGTTTAGGGATTTAGAGGGGCTTAGGGCTCGAAGCCTCCCCAGTTTAGGGTTTAGGGTTTAGGGGAGCTAATTTTGCACCATTACACCTAGCATCACACTTTTACACATATCATAGGTCCACATGCAAGGTTTGGTGGGGTTCCGGTGCTCCGGCGGTCGTTATCCCCCTCCTCCCCCCAAAACAGCGGAACGTGTGCCCCGGCGGGTCTACCCCCCTAGATTTCTCCGCGCGAGGGTGCACCAATGTAACTTTTCATTCTTTTAGGTTTGTTTAGTACATATACACATGGAGAACCAAAGATTGGGACCCTTTGGCACATATACCAGCAGCTAGAGCCATTATCACACGATCGACGGTGTGCCTGGTCTACTGGTTAGGGTTAGGTGTAGGGTTAGGGCTAGGGTTTAGGGGCTAGGGCTAGGGTTTAGGTTAAAGGGTAAGTATTTATGGTTAGGTTTAGGTTTAGGGTTTAGGGTTAGGGTTAGGGTTTATGATGCATGGTTCTGCAGCTCCGGCGTCGTGGTTTAGGGATTTAGAGGGGTTTAGGGCTCGAAGCCTCCCCAGTTTAGGGTTTAGGGTTTAGGGGAGCTACTTTTGCACCATTAGACCTTGCACCACACTTTGAAACATATCATAGGTCCACATGCAAGGTTTGGTGGGGTTCCGGTGCTCCGGCGGTCGTTATCCCCCTCCTCCCCCAAAACAGCGGAACGCGTGCCCCGGCGGGTCTACCCCCCTAGATTTCTCCGCGCGAGGGTGCACCAATGTAACTTTTCATAGGTTTAGGTTTGTTTAGTCCATGGACATATGGAAAACCATGTGTGGCACCCTTTGGCACAGTCTAGCCCCCGATATACCCGCGGCGGGACACTTCAGCGTACACGTCCAGGAATCTGTTAAGTGTTATCGCCCGAAGGTGAGGAATGTCAGACCGGGGATCCATGCCATGCACCATTTTGTGAATCACACCTTGCATCACACTTTGACACATAGAATAGGTCCACATGCAAGGTTTGGTGGGGTTCCGGTGCTCCGGCGGTCGTTCTCCCCCTCCTCCCCCCAAAACAGCGGAACGTGTGCCCCGTCGGGTCTACCCCCCTAGATTTCTCCGCGCGAGGGTGCACCAATGTAACTTTTCATTCCTTTATGTTTGTTTAGTACATATACACATGGAGAACCAAATATTGGGACCCTTTGGCACATATACCAGCAGCTAGAGCCATTATCACACGATCGACGGTGTGCCTGGTCTACTGGTTAGGGTTAGGTGTAGGGTTAGGGCTAGGGTTTAGGGGCTAGGGCTAGGGTTTAGGTTAAAGGGTAAGTATTTATGGTTAGGTATAGGTTTAGGGTTTAGGGTTAGGGTTAGGGTTTATGATGCATGGTTCTGCAGCTCCGGCGTCGTTGTTTAGGGATTTAGAGGGGTTTAGGGCTCGAAGCCTCCCCAGTTTAGGGTTTAGGGTTTAGGGGAGCTACTTTTGCACCATTACACCTAGCATCACACTTTTACACATATCATAGGTCCACATGCAAGGTTTGGTGGGGTTCCGGTGCTCCGGCGGTCGTTCTCCCCTCCTCCCCCAAAACAATGGAACGTGTGCCCCGGCGGGTCTACCCCCCTAGATTTCTCCGCGCGAGGGTGCACCAATGTAACTTTTCATTCTTTTAGGTTTGTTTAGTACATATACACATGGAGAACCAAAGATTGGGACCCTTTGGCACATATACCAGCAGCTAGAGCCATTATCACACGATCGACGGTGTGCACGGTCTCTGTTAGGGTTAGGTGTAGGGTTAGGGCTAGGGTTTAGGGGCTAGGGCTAGGGTTTAGGTTAAAGGGTAAGTATTTATGGTTAGGTTTAGGTTTAGGGTTTAGGGTTAGGGTTAGGGTTTATGATGCATGGTTCTGCAGCTCCGGCGTCGTGGTTTAGGGATTTAGAGGGGTTTAGGGCTCGAAGCCTCCCCAGTTTAGGGTTTAGGGTTTAGGGGAGCTACTTTTGCACCATTAGACCTTGCACCACACTTTGAAACATATCATAGGTCCACATGCAAGGTTTGGTGGGGTTCCGGTGCTCCGGCGGTCGTTATCCCCCTCCTCCCCCCAAAACAGCGGAACGCGTGCCCCGGCGGGTCTACCCCCCTAGATTTCTCCGCGCGAGGGTGCACCAATGTAACTTTTCATAGGTTTAGGTTTGTTTAGTCCATGGACAAATGGAAAACCATGTGTGGCACCCTTTTGCACACTCTAGCCCCCGATATAGCCGATGCCGGACACTACAGCGTACACGTCCAGGAATACGGTTAAGTGTTATCGCCCGAAGGTGAGGAATGTCAGACCGGGGATCCATGCCATGCACCATTTTGTGAATCACACCTTGCATCACACTTTGACACATAGAATAGGTCCACATGCAAGGTTTGGTGGGGTTCCGGTGCTCCGGCGGTCGTTATCCCCCTCCTCCCCCAAAACAGCGGGAACGTGTGCCCCGGCGGGTCTACCCCCCTAGATTTCTCCGCGCGAGGGTGCACCAATGTAACTTTTCATTCCTTTATGTTTGTTTAGTACATATACACATGGAGAACCAAAGATTGGGACCCTTTGGCACATATACCAGCAGCTAGAGCCATTATCACACGATCGACGGTGTGCCTGGTCTACTGGTTAGGGTTAGGTGTAGGGTTAGGGCTAGGGTTTAGGGGCTAGGGCTAGGGTTTAGGTTAAAGGGTAAGTATTTATGGTTAGGTATAGGTTTAGGGTTTAGGGTTAGGGTTAGGGTTTATGATGCATGGTTCTGCAGCTCCGGCGTCGTGGTTTAGGGATTTAGAGGGGTTTAGGGCTCGAAGCCTCCCCAGTTTAGGGTTTAGGGTTTAGGGGAGCTACTTTTGCACCATTACACCTAGCATCACACTTTGACACATATCATAGGTCCACATGCAAGGTTTGGTGGGGTTCCGGTGCTCCGGCGGTCGTTATCCCCCTCCTCCCCCCAAAACAGCGGAACGTGTGCCCCGGCGGGTCTACCCCCCTAGATTTCTCCGCGCGAGGGTGCACCAATGTAACTTTTCATTCTTTTAGGTTTGTTTAGTACATATACACATGGAGAACCAAAGATTGGGACCCTTTGGCACATATACCAGCAGCTAGAGCCATTATCACACGATCGACGGTGTGCCTGGTCTACTGGTTAGGGTTAGGTGTAGGGTTAGGGCTAGGGTTTAGGGGCTAGGGCTAGGGTTTAGGTTAAAGGGTAAGTATTTATGGTTAGGTATAGGTTTAGGGTTTAGGGTTAGGGTTAGGGTTTATGATGCATGGTTCTGCAGCTCCGGCGTCGTGGTTTAGGGATTTAGAGGGGTTTAGGGCTCGAAGCCTCCCCAGTTTAGGGTTTAGGGTTTAGGGGAGCTACTTTTGCACCATTACACCTTGCACCACACTTTGACACATATCATAGGTCCACATGCAAGGTTTGGTGGGGTTCCGGTGTTCCGGCGGTCGTTCTCCCCCTCCTCCCCACAAAACAGCGGTATGCGTGCCCCCGGCGGGTCTACCCCCCTAGATTTCTCCGCGCGACATGCAACAATGTACTTTTTCATTGAAAAGCATGATACATACATTAATAAATAATACACATGTTCAAAAAACAGCTTTAGTATAATTTTGAAATACTACTCAATGTTGTTCATAATTAAAATGGTAAAAAAAAAAGAAAAAAAATGTTTGCCGTGCGCAAGCGCACGGCAAAGAGGGCTGCCGCACGGCAAAGGGGCTTTGCGCATGGCAAAGTCCTAGCCGCACGGCAAAGCCACCCTGCCGCACGGCAAAGACTTGCGCACGGCAAAGACACCGTACTTGACCTAAATCGAGTCGGTCCCGACCAGGTGAATTGGCTAATCGAGCCGCGCGCTGCCTAGTTCCTCCCCCCACACGCACCGAGCGCCGCCGCCCACCTCCTGCTCCCCCTCTGCCCCTCCGGCCAGCCGCCGGCGCCACCCCCCCCGCCCACACAGCCGCCGCCCACCTCCTCTCCCCCTCTGCCCCTCCGGCGAAGCGCGCGAGGACCTCCTCCCCGCCCAAGCCCCCGTGCCCACCGCCGCCGCCTCTACAGGACGCGCCCGCCGAGGATCCCCGCGCGCTCCTCCGCCGCCGCTGGGAGCTCGCCGTCCGTCCTCCACTTCCTCCGGGTGAGCCCCCGCTTCCGCTTAGCCGCCTAGGATTTTGTCGAGCCGGTCCTTGAGCGCGCCCAGCGGCGGGCCGTGGTCGCCGGCACCTTGCGCAGCGGCAGCGGCAGCGGCGGCAGCGGCAGCGGCAGCGGCGGCGCAGCGAAGCCGGTCCGTGGCGGAAGCCGACGCGCGGGTCTGCCGCCGGCCGCGGTGGGCGGCGATCGGGGACGAGAAGGAGAGCTGAGAGCTGGGTCGGTAGACGGAGGCCCGGCGGAAAATCAGGAGGGAGTTGGTTGCCTCCGAACCCTAGCAGGTGGGACTGGGGAAATGGTCCATGGCGACGTGTACGGGGTGGACTGGAGGGCGGAGGGCGGCGGTGGAGGGTGGATGTGGTTGGGGCGAGAGAAGAGGGCCGGCGTTGGGTAGGCGGCGGCGCTGGTATTGAATGGTAAGAGAGAGAGAGGGGGGGCTGCGGCGTGGAAGGAAGGAAGGAAATAGGGGCGGGCGTCGACGCCGGTGAGGGGCGCGGTCTAGGGTGGCCGGCGAGTGAGGAGGAGCATCAGCGAGCGGCGGCGCGGCGTTGTCGGGGGGATGAAATGGGGGAAAGTGGAAGGGGCCGGCGTTTGGGTAGGGGATGGATTTCCTCTGATTTCGATTTCGATTTCGATTTCTCGGGAGGATGGATTTTTGGTTCACGCACGCTTTTACCCCTGAAGTTTAACCCCTCCTGTCGCATAGAACCAGCTATTGACGGCATACGCGGGAGTATATGCTCAAATGCAACAATTGTGCAAAAATATGTGTGTAAAATTTCAAATTAAATATTGACCATCTTGGATACGCCTTAGTTGTTACATGTAGATGATATATTGCCTATGCATCTGCTGAAAGCGGTTTTATGACCCTTGTGCCTGTTTTAGCATAGTTGTTTTATGATACGGATATGTTAAAACTAGGCACATATGGTAGATATAAGATAATGTGTCGGAAGGAAATTCTTTATGGTGAAGTAATATTGTTATACCACTATTGTAAAAAATTCTTGTTCACTTGCATGACTATTTTTCTTGTTATGCAGGCGATGCTTCGAGGTGGACACGAGGGGCGGCGTCGCGGGGGTGTTTGACGGGGCGTTTCGGATCTTCTTCGACGATTCTCTCAGAGGGTCGTTGGTCTTCTTCGCCGGCTGTCGGTCACGCTTCGAGGGTGAGAATCCGTTCGCCTCTCTTGTACCTAGGTTTTTTCTTTATGTCTAGATCACCAAGTCTGTCGCGATACCTAGGCGTCTCTTCCCGACCGTAAGGGTTACGCGGATAAATATGCATTAGTGGTCTCGCATATTATGAACCGTAACTCTTACGGCATTTATCGGGACAGCCGGCGGATGCGTAGTTGGGTACGTTCTCCGTGCTCTACCCCGATCCGAGACAGGATTTCGGTAGCGCCTCCCCGTTGTTCTCCGGATGCACACCCCTCTCGGCTTTTTGCCGAGACGTGTATCGGGAGAGCAGCGGGGAGGTGCTGCCGAAATTCTGTCTCGGATCGGGGTAGAGCTGGGAGAACGTACTCAATCTACGGATCCGGCGGCTGCTAGGAGCCCACCTAGTAGAGTTTCAGGTTGATGCACGCGTAAAATAAATAAATATATGATGCATTTATTTCCTATTTGATATATAAATGCTATGTTCGTCTGTTTTGTTGCTGATTAGAGGATGGATAATCGTGGCTGGATGTACGATGGCAGAATCAGTCAGTGGAACTATACTGATGAATGGGGAGAAAAGACCGAGCAGTTTGTGGATAGGGCGTTTGCCATCCCTAGCAGACCTATAAGTGTTTGGTGCCCTTGTAGTAAGTGCGCTAACCGAAAGGCACAGGACAAGGAAACTATGAGTATGCACCTGATCAAGTTTGGGTTCACACCGTCCTACAGGATTTGGACTTACCATGGAGAAAAGGCAAAGAAACGTGCTAGGAAGGAGGTGCGGCAGATTCAACCTAGGGGGGAATATGACACTGGTTTTGATAGGTGCTTAGAAAACTTGGCTAATGGTAATGTGCCTGAAAGCTCTCATGTAGAGGTGGAGACACCTCAGGATGCGGAGACAAGTGAGGACCCGGAGGAAAACACAAAGGAGTACTATGAGGCTCTGTTTGCTTCGCAGAAACCCCTACATGAAAATACGAGAGGTTACCCAACTAGATGCCATCGCTCGCCTTATGGCCTTGAAGTGCCATAGGAACTTGTGCAGAGATGGGTTCGATGAACTTCTGGTCATCGTAGGCAGCCTTCTGCCGAAAGGGCACCTCTTGCCGCAAAACTTCTACTATTCGACCAAATTGCTCAGTGACCTTAAGATGTCATCTCAGCAGATACACGCTTGTCCAAAGGGATGCATGCTATTCAGAGAGGAGCACGCTGACACAAATTATTGCATCAAATGCAATTCCTCTAGGTACTTTGAGGTAGACCGCAATGGTGATGGTCGAAGAGGCAGACCACGGTTGCCAAGAATATCCTCCGCTATCTTCCAGTTCTACCGAGGATCCAGCGGCTCTTCATGACCGAGGATACTGCCCAGCAGATGAGGTGGGCCGTGGAAGGAAACAGATACACCGACAAGATGATACATCCGTCGGATGGTACTGCATGGAAGAACTTTGTGAAGAAATTTCCATTGAAAGCAGGTGACCCGAGGAGCGTAGCGATTGCGATATCAACCGATGGGTTCAATCCATATGGTATGTCGGCTGCGGTATACGGTTGTTGGCCGTTGTTTGTTATTCCCATGAACCTCCCCCCGGCGTCTCGCATGAGATCAGAGAACATGTTTGTGTCGATGATAATCCCAGTGGCCCAAATACCCGGGCAAGAACATGAATGTGTACTGGAACCGCTGGTGGATGACTTGGTTCGTGGCTGGGAAGGTCGCGGGATCCGAACATATGACGCATCAAAGAAGGAGTACTTCGATATGTATGTGTGGTACCACACGTCCCTGCATGACCTGCCAGCACGTGCTTTGTTCTGCGGGTGGTGTACACATGGGAAGTGGCCTTGCCCACAGTGCAGACAGGCCGTGACTTTCTTCTGGCTAAACAAGGGAGGCAAGTATTCATGCTTTGATGAAGCTCGACAGTTCCTTGAGCGGAGGCATGCATACAGGAGTGATGTAAAGAGTTTCAAGAAAGGCCGTGTTGTCCGTGGCCCGAAGCCAATTCCGAAGACCGGAACGGAAATCAAGGCCGAGTTAGATGCTCTTCAGCCTAGCCTCGATGGGAATGGTTTCTTAGGATATGGGGAGACACACCAATGGACTCACAAGCCGTGCTTATGGAAGCTCCCTTACTTTGAGTTTCTCGAGCTCCCGCATAACATTGATGTAATGCACACCGAGAAGAATATCAGTGAAGCCATTTGGAGCACGATTGTGGACACTGAGAAGACGAAGGATAACATAAAGGCTCGAATTGATCAAGAAAGGTGGTGTGATAGGCCGGAGTTGAACATGCAGCCACCTAATGGTGCCAAAAAAACTTGGACTAAGCCACACGCTCCGTTCTGCCTCACAAAGGCCCAAAAAAGGGAGGTCTTCCAATGGATGAAGGACTCCTTGTTTTTCCCCGATGGGTTCGCAGCCAACTGGATGAGGGGCCTGAACATTGAAACGCTGCGAGTACAAGGACTGAAGAGTCATGACTACCACATATGGCTTGAGCGGATAATGCCGGTGATGATTCGAGGCTATGTCCCTGAGAAGACTTGGCGAGTGCTAGCGAGGTTGAGTTTTTCTTCCGCCAGATTTGTGCTAGGGAGTTAGACACTAAAGTGATTGAGAAGCTGGATGAAGAGGCACCCGTGTTGCTTTGCGATCCGGAGAAGATCTTTCCTCCAGGGTTTTTAATCCGATGCAACACATGATCCTGCACCTCGCGGAGGAGTGCTTAAAGGGGGCCCGAATTGGGGCCGTTGGCGCTTGGTCCCGAGAGAGAAACACAAAAGCTTCGTCAAATGACCGGCAATAAATGCAAGATCGAAGCATCCATAGCCGAGGCAGTCTGAACGTGGAGGTGGCAAACTTCACCACTAAGCACTATGATCCCAACATTCCCACAAAGCACAACCCGGTCCTCCGTTTAAATGCCGCCAACAATGAAGAAGTACCCAAGCTTAGCATCTTCGTGGGGCTTGGTGGCAAGTCAAGTGGCTCGAAGCCGTACAGAACGGACCTACCTGAGCGGACCTTGATCCACTCGTATGTCTTAAACACCATGGTCGAAGTGAAGCCGTACATCGAGTAAGTGCGAACCATTTAATTATTCGCAAACGTTCACTCGTATGTTCGTGGCTAACTCTTCCTCTTTTCATCGGTATAGGAAATTCAAGGCTATACATTGGAAGAATACCCACAGGGAGCCTACCCGGAAGAATCCAAGCAAATTTTCGATAAGGGAGGCGGTTTCGGTTTCAGTAGCTGGTTTTGTAATTTGGTACTATTCTATCCAAATTAGCTAGCACTTCCTACATTTATCGGTCATTTCTCGTTCTAAACTTCTTGTGCTAAACTTGTAGGCAAGAACTGACAAAGAGATGAAGTCAGAGCTAAGAAAAATTGCTAGGGGCTTTGACCATTCCGTAGAAGCGTTCAACTCCTATGACGTGAACGGGTATCGCTTCCAGACCCATCAATACACAACAAGCCGGCCCAACGCGAAGACAATAAATAGTGGGGTGGTATGTCAAGGTGATGATGGGCTCCATTACTATGGAAGAGTCGAGGGTATATACGAGCTGAATTACGGGTTTCACAAAGGGCTAAATCCCGTCGTCTTCAAATGCCATTGGTTTGACCCACGTCGGGTGAGACGGGATCCTGAAATTGGGTTGGTCGAAGTTGAAAGGAACTCCATTTATAAGGGAGAGGATGTGTACATCTTGGCAACCCAGGCCTTTCAAGTATTCTATCTCCCGTACGCGTGCAGAAACCCGACAAAACGTCTACATGGATGGGATGTTGTGATGACGGTGCCTTCACGCAATAGGCCGCCCCCGCCAAACAAGGACGATTACCGCCGCGTAGACCCCACAGCAAGGAGTGTCGAGTTTTATCAGGAAGAAGGGCTCCCCGGCCATTTCACAATCGGCTTGCCGACTATCGATGACATGGTCGTAGACGATGAACAAGAAGACGCGGGCATGGATGGAGACAATGCGAGAAGATGAAGTCGAGGATGTCTGTGCCCGGAAGACTTGATTTTGCTAGAGGCGTTCAAAGCAGGGATTGACCTCGATGCAGATGGACCACCTCCAGGTTTCATTGATGATTATTGGTTCGCCGAGCCTGATGACGATGAGGAGACACGCGGTCCAATCACGGATGGCGACACAAAGCTGCGATCTATGTAGTAGTAATTGTGAGGCTAGCCTATTTGTAATAACTCCGTGTAATAGAGATTGTCTAGCTAGGTTATTTGTAAGAACTCCGTGCTATGTTTGAGAGAACTCTATGGTAGCTATTTGTTGCTTCCACTAATTAATTAATGTTCATCCTTTTGCATTATTTGTTGCTTTCATTAATGTTCATCTACTTATATTTCTGTTGCTTTCACTAATATTTATCTCTTTACAATATTGCGTACTAATAAACCACTCTCTTCATTTGTGTTTGCAGGTGATTGAAGCATGCCGCCAAAAAAAAGGGGTGGCGGTCTTAAAAAGAAGCTCAAGGACTTGGTAGGTGTAGGGACTTCGAGGCGGGGCCCCCCACCTAGCCCCCCTCCTAGCCCCCCTCCTGTCGCTCCCACAGGGCGGCCGCGTAGGAAGAATGCGACGCGGGTACTCACTCCTAGTCCTAGCCCCCCTCCCGCAGCCGATGATGATGACGAGGAGGAGGACCAGGAGCACCACGGGGGTGGGGAGGACCAGGAGGAGGAGGTGGGTGGGGAGGACCAGGAGGAGGAGGGGGGTGGGGAGGACCAGGAGGAGGAGGGGGACGAGGAGGACCTCTCGGAGGATGAGGGGTTGGGGAACTTAGTGTTCGATCCTGATCCAAGCCTAGAGTGGTGTGAGCCAGAGGATTACCGCACGTTCCAGCTTTGGAGAGGCCGAGGCCACGTGATAGGAAGCCATATCGGCGTGGGATAACACAGCTCCCTCGCCGAGAAGAGCTGGCGCTACAGGCACGTTGTTCTTGTGCCCTATGGAAGGAGGTACATGTTATTTTTTGGCATTTCGTTATCGCAATTTTGTCATTATCAAAATTATTATCACATACATATTGATGTTGTCGTTTCATGGTGCAGCTCGTTCCAGTTTGAAGACCCGACGCAGAGACCGCCACGTGGGTACTCGAACATCCTTGGGGGCCTACTTAGGTGGTATTTCCCTGGGATAGTCAACTTCCCTACTGGTGGCTGCGACGTAGCTTGGAGGTGGGCGCACTACAGCCTCGCGGAAGATCCTCTTGGCCGCGGCACCGCGGCGGATATGGTTGTTGCCAAATTCTGGGTACGTGACTTTTGACTTCTTACCATTCATACACTCTCCTTGGTTCACAATAATTGCACTAATGCCCCTTGTTTTACCTATGTGCATGGTTGCAGAAATACTTCAAGAGGGCCGAGGGCAAGGAGAATGCGTGCGATGATGTCCTACACCAGCTTGCAAGGAAGAGGGTGACTGGCATGCACTACGAGGCACGTATTCAATGCGTCCGCGACTGGCACGCCGACCGCTTCGTCCACATGAGTAAGGAGGACGCTCGCGACACGCTCATGCAGCCGTGGCAAGTACTTGCAGGTATTTGCATTTATGTGTTATTGATTTCTTTATCGCCATGTAGTTTATTTTACCATAATGGGTTTATCTTGTGCATGTAGAACCCTCCTCGCATGCGTCGGCAACGACGATAGGTGCTTTCGTGCGATGGTCATGTGGTGGACATGCCCCCGGTACCTCAAGAAGCACGAGGAGGGCAAGGCGAAGCGGGCGAGAGATGCGAGGTGGATCGCATATCCAAGGCAGCATCCCCATCTCTCTTCACCTGCAGAAGGAGGTGAGCAAATTAATGGTTCCTTCATTCTTTGAATTCATGTTATATATTTGTTAACTCCGCAAGGGTGTGTCACTTCACTCAATTACATGTTCTCTTTTGCAGGAAGTCAGGACAGAGCGAAGCCTCAACGTCTTTGCCGTGCTAAAGAAGATGAAGCAAAGGAAGACGCCTGATCCTGAGACGGGGTCCGTGTGGGTTAACCCGCAATCCGAGACCCAGTGCACGGCGTATGTCTCCAAGTTCAAGCAGAAGCACGGCGAGGACGCCAATCCAGAGGCCGAGGACTTTGACCCTGAGGTCGCGGTGCTTGCGGGAGAAGGCTTGAAGCATGGCCGCCTATGGTTTGGTGACGGGTGCGTCGACCCAGCGAGGGTTCCCTCTCTCCGCCAGATCCGTCGTGGTCGCAAGAGCGGCCACCCCGCGCTAGCGCCCCGGCCACGGGCTTCGGATCTAGCTGTCGAGCGGTTACGGGTATGTTCTTCCTCGGGTCTCTACATTTCCTTTACATGCTTTCCATTGAAATGTTAATGACATCGCGGCAACACAACGTAGGAGGAGATGGCAGCGAAGGAGCAGGCGGCCCAGAGCAAAGGGCGCAGATGGAGCGGCAGATTCTGCGGCACCAGCAGCAGCAGACACAGATGATGCGGCAGATGCAACAAATAGCAGTAGATGATGCAAGCAGCGAGCACGGATGAGCTGGCTCATGAGCCGAGACGGCTCTGTCTTCTCCACCGGGGAGTCTTCCTCCTCCACCTTACTCCATGTGGATGCCGCCACCGCCCACTCGCACCCCGGGGACACCTATCACCGTCAACAACATGAACATCATCCGGAGCATGAACCTCGGTGAGTCCTCCTACGCTTGTGCCCAACCCGCTACTTGTGCTTGTTCAAGTGTTCAATATGCAAATGCATGTTCATTCCATCAACCTGCTTACAGATTTTATGTCACAAGGCAATGACAATGAGGCCGGCGGAAGCGGAGGAGGACAAGGTTGATGGCATGGTCTTCGTGCACTTTGTCGGATTGTATGCTTGTAATGGATTGTAATATTGGACATTGCACTATGGACTCTATGTAACTTGTGTGGATGGACTATGGACTCTATGTAATGCATGAATGTGTGTGTTTGATGTATTTGTGGTGTTCCCGTAGTGTTTGGTGATGTTATGTTGAAGATTATATGAGTATATGCTTTATTGTCAATTGCTATATTTGAAATGCAGGGAATAAGCAAAAAACAGCAAAAAAATGAAAAAAACAGGGCCCTTTGCCGTGCGTGTGCACACGGCAAAGGACATTTGGTCACTTTGCCGTGTGCACACGCACGGCAAAGGAGCCACGTGTCGCTAAACTGTGCTCCTGGGAGCTCACTGGGTGTGGCTGCAGGAGGCTTGGCCGTGCAGGAAGGGGCGCGGGCGCACGGCAAAGAATTGTCGCACGGCACAGAGAAGCGCACGGCAAAGAATTATGGGCACGGCAAAGTATTGGGCGCACGGCAAAGAGGGGATGCACGGCAACGACTCGAGCGCACGGCAACGAGCGCGCGCACGGCAAACGCTCGAGCGCACGGCAACAAGCGCGCGCACGGCAATGAGCCTTTGCAGTGCGGTTTGGTCAGGCGCACGGCAATGTCTTCTTTGCCGTCGAGGGCGTTGCCGTGCAGACGTTGCCGTGCGTCGAGTCGACGCACGGCAAATCCTTTGCCGGGCAAATAAGGGCCTTTGCCGTGCGAATTGTCGCACGGCAATGAACTGTTTTCCCGTAGTGTTACATACTATTTCCTTGCAGCGTACAACCTATTTGTCTTATTTTGCTTCTTTGGTTCTTCTTGAACAATCATGTTGATCATGATTCTTGTTCTCTATTATAGCTCATAATTAGGGGTAAAAATAATAGGTCAGGGTACTATGACTTTATAGCGGTAGTGTTTTCCTTTTTCTGCATTTGAAGGAATGTATACAATGTTGTTATTGCATCAGTGCTTGATTCATAGGACACAAAGAACCAAATTTAGATGTGGTAAAAAACCCGTCCAGGGAGGCGCGCAACACTCCAAATTATTTGAGTTCATCTAATTGCTTATTGACCAGGTTTTCTTAAAACATTTTGCTTCTGTTCATATATGACACTTTTCTATTTGATTAATCGATTCTGGGGCAATCAGGTCTGGACAAACTCTAACTCCACTACTATTAACTCTGTTAAATTTTGTGCTTCTGCTCCTATATCTCTAACAATGCCCAAATTGTCTTGCCATGTCCATCAGATACTTGAGATAGTTCCAATCACATGTGTACGTCTTCCTTAAATGGTTTTTTTCAAAGAAGCTCAGGTAACTATTGTTCATGTGAGAACCGTGTATGCTTTGCTGCTCTAACCATTTTCATTCGTCCATTAAAAGAATGACATACATAGTATAGGTACATTGATACATTGAGATTCCTTCCAATTTATCTATAATTCTTGCTAGGAGCACTACAGGAATGGCTCGCTGCGCCGACGGCCGTGGCGTACGCCGACGGCCAAATGTCGGGGCCGTCGGCGTACGTCCGGTCCATGGCAGCAGCCCACCGAGCCCCTCGGCGTATGAATACCCTCGGCGTAGAGAGAGCTACGCCGACGGCCACCCTCGGCATACGCAAGGCCGTCGGCGTAGCACAGGCATGTGCTCCGGTCCCGCTCCGGCCGGGACGGCTCGGTCACGGCGTCAGCGAGGCGCCGAGGGCCACCCTCGGCATAGGGCATCACCCACCTATGCCGACGGCCACCCTCGGCATACATATTTTTTTTCTTTTTTTTCTTCTCTCTCATTTACTTTATATTATGTTTGTTTTATTTATGTACTAGTATGAATTATGTAAAAATAGTTACTTTTTTAAAAGAAAAAAATGGTAGATGGCTTATGTAGATCCCACGAGTGACGCTCTTCGTAGACGGGTCGACGGGAGCCAGTAGGCCCAACATCTGCTATCGATGTACATATGTCCTAAAACAAAGGAAAAAAGTCCATTGCTAACCCTAACTCAAACCCTAACCCTAACCCTAGGGGTAGATTTGCGGGGTCCCCGCCCTAGGGTTTCCCTAGATACAAACCACCGGAGCGTCCGAATCGGTGGAAACTCCTGCTACGGCTCATCCGGGGCCTATTTCATTCCAAACCTATGGTTTCCATGTGCATATGTCCTAAACAAAGCAAAGCAAATAAAAAAATCCATTGGTAAAACCTCGCACGGAAAAAACTATAGGGGTAGATCTGCAGGGTCCCCGCCCTAGGGTTTCCCAAGATACAGATCACCGGAGCGTTGGAATCGCTGGAAAACTTGCATTTGTCCCTAACATATGTATAAAACTGTGATGTAAGGTTTGTCTAACCTTGCATGTACCCGCGTTGATGATTTCCGCATACATGGGCTAGCACTTGGTAATATCCAGGATCTGTATGTGGAAACTCCTGCTACGGCTCATCCGGGGTCTATTTCATTCCAAACCTATGGTTTCCATGTGCATATGTCCTAAACAAAGAAAAGCAAATAAAAAATCCATTGGTAAACCCTCGCACGGAGAAAGCTATAGGGGTAGATCTGCAGGGTCCCCGCCCTAGGGTTGCCTAAGATACAAATCACCGGAGCGTCGGAATCGCTGGAAAACTTGCATTTGTCCCTAACATATGTGTACAAGTGTGATGTAAGGTTTGTCTAGCCTTGCATGTACCCGGCGTTGACGATTTCCGCATACATGGGCTAGCACTTGGTAAAATCCAGGATATGTATGTGGAAACTCCTGCTACGGCTCATCCGGGGCCTATTTCATTCCAAACCTATGGTTTCCATGTGCATATGTCCTAAACAAAGCAAAGAAAATAAAAAAATCCATTGGTAAACCCTCGCACGGAAAAAGCTATAGGGGTAGATCTGCAGGGTCCCCGCCCTAGGGTTTCCTAAGATACAGATCACCGGAGCGTCGGAATCGCTGGAAAACTTGCATTTGTCCCTAACATATGTGTACAAGTGTGATGTAAGGTTTGTCTAACCTTGCACGTACCCGGCGTTGATGATTTCCGCATACATGGGCCCGCACTTGGTAAAATCCAGGATCTGTATGTCGAAACTCCCGCCGAATCCGCTGGAAACTGACCGGATTTGAACTGGGACGACACTTTCCTTCGCTCAATAAAAGGAGGGAAAAATGTTTTTAGGTCGAGGACGCGTCATTTTATGTGCTAAATGTTTTCCGTTTCACGCGTTGGCGGATGGGTGCACGCGCGCGCCTGGTAGGGCCATACCGCATGTCCCGGCGGCCCCGTTTTGCACAGTTGGCAAAGTAAACGGAGCCAAAAAATTCGAGTGGAGCCGCGTGGCGTCATTTTATGTGTCCTAGTAACCACTGCAAGAGACGGAACTGGGATACGGCAATTATCTTGAAAAACCCTTCACGAACAGGGCTATCTCGTCCGGAGTTCTATGGCTTTTAGGGGAAATGAGTAGGAAACGGCCCGTTTCACCACATAGTTTGTCGGAACGAGGCCATATTTGGCTCGTGCGTGGGCCTTAGGATGGGAAGCAAGGCCCCGGTCGCGGATTTCCAATCCGAACCACGGGCGATGGGTTTTCCATTTTCGGGGTACCGAAAGGGCTTTTTTTGTGAAGGAGCTACATGGTGCGCATTTTAGTATTGCGCGGGACCTCCGCGCGGCGGTATGATACCTCCTACGCACCACCTATCACATGCCATATGCGCGCGGCAGCCATCTGGGAATCCCTCCCGCTTCCTGCGGTGTCCCGCCGAATCCGCTGGAAACTGACCGGATTTGAACTGGGGCGACACTTTCCTTCGCTCAATAAATGGACGGAAAAATGTTTTTAGGTCTAGGACGCGTCATTTTATGTGCTAAATGTTTTCCGTTTCGCGCGTTGGCGTACGGGTGCACGCGCGCGCCCGGTACGGCCATACCGCATGTCCCGGCGGCCCCGTTTTGCACAGTTGGCAAAGTAAACGGAGCCAAAAATTCGAGCGGAGCCGCGTGGCGTCATTTTATGTGTCCTAGTAACCACTGCAAAAGACGGAACTGGGATACGGCAATTATCTTGAAAAACCCTTCACGAATAGGGCTATCACGTCCGGAGTTCTATGACTTTTAGGGGAAATGAGTAGGAAACGTCCGGTTTTACCACATAGTTTGTCGGAACGAGGCCATATTTGGCACGCGTGTGGGCCTTAGGATGGGAAGCAAGGCCCCGGTCGCGGATTTCCAATCCGAACCACGGGCGACGGGGTTTCCATTTTCGGGGTGCCGGAAGGGCTTTTTTTTGTGAAGGAGCTACATGGTGCGCATTTTAGTATTGCGCGGGACCTCCGCGCGGCGGTAGGATACCTACTACGCACCACCTATCACATGCCATATGCGCGCGGCAGCCATCTGGGAATCCCTCCCGCTTCCTGCGGTGTCCCGCCGAATCCGCTGGAAACTGACCAGATGTGTCCTAGTAACCACTGCAAAAGATGGAAACGTTGAGATGACAGATGAGTTGAGATGTGTATCCCAAGGTTGTAACCGTGACGTCATGAAGTATGAAAAGTATGACGTGAATGGGTTTCGCTTCCATACAGAGACACACCAGAAGGGCCGGGCGAATCCAAAAACGATAAATACTGGTGTCTTCACTAGAGGATCCGATACCTTTGATTACTACGGGAGGTTAGAGAATGTATACGATCTGACCTTCAATCGTACAAACAAACAACTCAATCTCGTTGTGTTCAAGTGTCATTGGTTCGACCCAAGAGGTGGACAGAGAGTTACCAAGTCCATTGGGTTAGTAGAAGTTAAGCCTTCCACCACCTATACCGGAGCCGATGTCTATATTGTTGCTCACCAAGCCAAGCAAGTTTATTATTTGCCGTACCCATGCCAGAAAGCGACACTCAACGGCTGGGAAGTCGTGTTCCAGGTATCGCCACATGGTAACCTACTGATTCCCTCCGAGGACGATTACAACAACATTGACCCTATAACATACGAGGGGATTTTCTATCAAGAGGAAGAGGAGTTCGGGCACTTTGAGTTAGAATATGTTCTTGAAGAGGACCTCAGGAACGAGAACGATGCAGAACCTCATGGTGAGTCAGTGGTGGATCTAAAGGACATAGATATGCTCGAGAAGTTACAAGTGGAAGATGATAGCGATGATGAGCCTCCACCCATCTATCAGGCTCCAACTTACTACTCAAAAGATAGTGATAGTGACAAGGAGAAAGAAAATGAGATTGACAATGAGATTGATGACGGCTAGTGAGGGTCTTTTATGTGTTTATGCTTCTTATATATTTTTCAACATGCTTCTTAATTGTTTAGTGTCTTTATGCTTAGTATTTATATATTTTTCAACATGCTTCTTAATTGCATAGTGTCTTTATGCTTAGTATTTATATATTTTTCAACATGCTTCTTAATTGTTTAGTGTCGTTATGCTTAGTATTTATATATTTTTCAACATGCTTAATTGTTTTCTCTTTATCAATGCAGGTGATTGAACAGTATGAGCGGCGGCAAGGAGGACTCGTCGAGCTTGCTTAAGAAGATGCAACAGCGTAAGAACAATGTTAGAAGGAGTGACAGGCCACAGCGTCCCAATCCGCGTTACGAGGACGGCGCGGGAGGAGGACGAGGACGGGGACGAGGAGGTGGAGGTGGAGGTGGAGGTGGAGGTGGCTAGGGAGGAGCGGACTTTGAGCCACCACCGTCGGCCTCAGGCGACGTCGCTTCTGGGTTCTTTTTGGAGGGGCCGTCGTCTAGAGAGGAGGCGGAGACGGAGTCTAGAGCCGAGGAGGACTCTAGCCGCGGGTTCGAGACTCCGGAGGAGGAGGGGCGGCCGAAGCAACTGAAGCTTCGTGGGGAAGCGAGAGTCCCCGACGAGAGGAAGGAGCCTAAGACCCATGAGGCGAAGCTCCTTATTATTCATTCTGGCCCTGAGTAAGTGTACTAATTTGTCAATTTCAAACATGTACTTTCATTTTGGTCATATAGAGACACACCATGTACTAATGTTTGATTTTCATGTGCAGCAATTGGACATTTCCTCCGGGGGCTAAGGGGCGCCTGCCTAGCAGTATGATTGGACCTTTGCTTAGGAAGTTCTGGCCGGGCAAGTACTATCCCCTCGGCATGGTCCCCGCTAGCGAGAAGAAGCTAGCCATTACTTGGGCGGACTATGAGAGTGCCCCTAGCATAGGCTTCCCGACGGCTGCTGAGGCTGTGATGAGAAAGTTTTGGGTAAGACATATTTTCTCGAGCTTCGTTCATATTTGATGACCCCAATGTGCTAACTCATGACTCTCACAATTGTTTTTTTTGCATGATTGAAGTGTTTTTATCGTGTGGCGACCAAGTTTGAGGAGACGGCGGAGATGACTTTGCGGGCGACTTGTGAGAGGTTGACACCGCAGGTGTGGTACAACCAAAGGATCACGTCAACTAGTCACTTCTGGGCGTCGAGAGGCGAGAGGGTCCACAAGCCGGACATTGTCGGTCACCGTGCTAAGGCCGAGTACGTGATGACGGTGGAGGACTACATGTCGGTGAGTAAAATGTCAATGAGATTCTACATTGCTACTAAGTTGCAATTGCATTATATTGAGTTGAGTATTGCATTTTCAGGTTATCCCCGAGTGGGCCGAGCCGCATCCCGATGCATGGGAGGAGTTGGTTAGGACGAGGTGGCTCAAGATGGACGAGGACTTTGCAGCCGTGGCGAGGCGGAACGCGGAGAACCGAGGCAACGGTGGCACACACTGCGGGGGAAACCTCAGCTACGAGCGCTACAAGGGGAAGATGGTATGTATACATTTTATTTCCTGTCAGGTTCAAAGTTGATACTCACAACATTTCCTTTCGCGATGCAGAGGGCCGAGTTAGGACCCGGCGAGGAGATTTCTGACGTCGAGGTATACAACAGGATGCGGCTTAAGAGGCCCGATCTCTCGCAGCCTCAGCCCTCGCTCCCTGAGTACTTCGGCACCTACGCCGAGGACGCCGAGAACTACTGCGCGATGGTGAGGCATCGTCACCCGGAGGTGGATGACCCCATGACCGCGGAGCTCGACGAGGAGTCGTTGGTCCTTTCGTCCGGAGGGTTGCCGCATGGCCGTCTCAAGATGCTTAACACACTAGTGGAAAAGAGGCCTTTGGTCCCAAGCAAATGTCCCAGTGCTGAACCAAACCGGGTCCAATGGGGGCATTGGTCCCGGTTCGTTTCTGCCCAGGACGACCCCACTCGCTGGCGCCTGTCCTGTAGTGGCCTTTGGACCCGGTTTGTAATACAAACCGGGACTAAAGGGTCCACCGCAGGGCGCGGCAGGCCATGTCAGTCGTGGGGAACCCTTTAGTCCCGGTTTGTATTACAAACCGGGTCCAAAGGCCCCCCTCTGGCTATATAACCTTGCCCCTGCCCAAGTGTGAGCCACACTTAGCCATTTTTTCACTATCTTCACAAGAGGGGTGTATTGCTTTCCTCTCTTCTTCACATGCACAAGAGGTGTTCGATGAAAGGCTTAAGAGGATTTGCCACTTGAGTTTACACAAATCAAGCCACACTTAACTTGCTTTTTTCTTCTTCATCGAGGTTAACAACTTTATCCTTTTCATCTGCAATTGATAAAATGCATGTGTATATATACATCGTGATGTTCTGTAATGGTTTTGATCAGCTTAATTATATCATGCAGATGAATCGGCAATGGATGTACATTGACCGACGGTTTGACGAGTTCACTGCGGGCCTGGATAATTTTATGGCCGTGGCGGAGGCAAACAAACATGGTGGCTTCATGTATTGTCCATGTGTGGACTGCAAGAATACCGTAAATTACGCTCACTCGAGTCTCATTCACAGCTACCTTCTGCGATCCGGTTTCATGCCCAGTTACTATTGTTGGACCAAGCACGGAGAAAGAGGGGTTATGATGGAAGACAATGACGAAGAGGAAGAGGATGATGACGGTTATCCCAATTTCCCTGAATACGATGATACTGCAGAAGGCAATGAAGACAATGAAGTAGAAGATCAAGAGGCACCAGATGAGTCTGCTGATGATGATCTTGGCTGGGCCATTGCTGATGCAAGGAGAGAATGTGAAGCTGAAAAGGAAAGGTTGGCCTTCGACAAGATGATAGAAGATCACAACAAATTGTTATACCCAACTTGCGAAGATGGCCATAAAAAGCTAGGCAGCACACTGGAATTGTTGCAATGGAAGGCAGAGAACGGTGTCACTGACTCAGGATTTGGAAAGTTGCTGACAATAATTAAGAGGAAGCTTCCAAGGGGTAACGAATTGCCCTCCAGTACGTACGAAGCGAAGAAGATTGTCTGCCCTCTAGGATTAGATGTGCAAAAGATACATGCATGCATTAATGACTGCATCCTCTACCGCGATGAGTACGAGAATTTGGATGCATGTCCGGTGTGCACTGCATTGCGGTATAAGATCAGACGAGATGACCCTGGTGATGTTGAGGGCGAGCGCCCCAGGAAGAGGGTTCCTGCCAAGGTTATGTGGTATGCTCCTATAATACCACGGCTGAAACGCTTGTTCAGAAATAAAGAGCATGCTAGGTTGTTGCGATGGCACAAAGAAGACCATAAGAAAGACGTGATGTTGAGGCACCCTGCTGATGGCTCCCAATGGAGAAAAATCGATAGAGAGTTCCCAAACTTTGCACAGGATGCAAGGAACTTACGGTTTGGTCTAAGTACAGATGGCATGAATCCTTTTGGAGAGCAGAGCTGCAGCCATAGCACCTGGCTTTGTGACTCTTTGTATATATAACCTTCCTCCTTGGTTGTGCATGAAGCGGAAGTTCATTATGATGCCAGTGCTCATACAAGGCCCGAAGCAACCCGGGAACGACATTGATGTGTACCTGAAGCCATTAGTCCAAGAACTTCTACAGCTGTGGTCCCTAGCAGGTGTACGTGTGTGGGACGAGCACAAGCAGGAGGAATTTGACCTAAGAGCGATGCTTTTCGTAACCATCAATGACTGGCCTGCTCTTGGTAACATTTCAGGACAGTCAAACAGGGGATACAATGCATGCACACACTGTTTACATGAGCTCGAAGGTGATTATTTGGAAAAAGGTCAGAAGGTCGTGTACACGGGGCATCGTCGATTTCTTAGGCTTACCCATCCCGTAAGAAAGAAAGGCAAGCATTACAACGGTGAGGCTGATCACGGAGGAAGCCTCCCATCGTGATAGTGTTGATATATTTGGTATGGTCAAGGATCTAGATGTAATATTTGGAAAGGGTCCCGGCGGACGGTGCATTCCGAATGACGATGCTGGACACGCGCCCATGTGGAAGAAGAAATCTATATTTTGGGATCTACCCTATTGGGAAGTCTTAGAGGTCCGCTCTTCAATCGATGTGATGCACGTGACGAAGAATCTTTGCGTGAACCTGCTAGGCTTTCTGGGTGTGTACGGGAAGACAAAAGATACACCAGAAGCACGGGAGGACCAGCAACGTTGGAAAGACCCCAAAAAGCTGCATGAGAGAGTTAAAGGACGTCATTTATCCAGCTACGCTCTTACAAAAGCAGAGAAGGAAATATTTTTTGAATGTCTTAGCAGTATCATGGTCCCGTCTGGCTTCTCCTCCAATATAAAGGGAATAATAAATATGGAGAAGAAAACATTCCAGAACTTGAAGTCTCATGACTGTCACGTGATAATGACACAGTTGCTTCCGATTGCATTGAGGGGGCTTCTACCGGAAAATGTTCGACTCCCCATTGTGAAGCTATGTGCATTCCTCAATGCAATTTCTCAGAAGGTAATAAATCCAGAAATTCTACCGAGGTTGCAGAATGATGTGGTCCAATGTCTCGTTAGTTTTGAGCTGGTGTTCCCACCATCCTTCTTCAATATTATGACACATCTCCTCGTTCACCTGGTCGATGAGATTTCCATTCTCGGTCCTGTGTTTCTACACAATATGTTCCCCTTCGAGAGGTTCATGGGAGTCTTGAAGAAATATGTTCATAACCGTGCTAGGCCAGAAGGAAGCATCTCCAAGGGCTATGGAACAGAGGAGGTCATTGAATTCTATGTTGACTTTATTCCTGACCTTAAGCCGATTGGTGTTCCTGAATCGCGGCATGAAGGGAGACTAAGTGGAAAAGGCACGCTAGGAAGGAAATCAATGATATGTAGGGACGAGATTTCTTTGACTCAAGCACACTACACAGTTCTACAAAGTTCCACCTTGGTGGCTCCGTAGATCGGTGACCACAAGAACTTTCTACGCTCCCAGAACCCGGGGCAGTCGAACGATTGGATTAGACGTGAACATATGTCGACTTTTGGCGGTTGGTTGCAAAAACATCTCCTGAATAACAAACATATTGAAGATCAGTTGTACTTGCTGGCCCAGACACCATCTTCGACTATAGTGACTTTCCAAGGGTACGAGATAAATGGGAGTACATTTTACACGATCGCCCAAGATAAAAAGAGCACCAACCAAAACAGTGGTGTCCGGTTTGATGCAATAATGAATGAAGGCCCAAATGACACATATTATGGTTACATAGAGGATATATGGGAACTTGACTATGGACCTTCTTTTAAGGTCCCTTTGTTTAGGTGCAAATGGGTCAACAAAACAGGAGGCGGGGTTCAGGTAGACAAGTTGTATGGAATGACAACAGTGGATCTCAACAATCTTGGGTATAGAGACGAACCATTCGTCCTAGCCAAGGATGTGGCCCAGGTTTTCTATGTGAAGGATATGTCTACCAAACCAAGAAAAAGGAAACATAAGGAAACAAATACATCAAACGATGAGCCAAAGCGCCACATAGTTCTTTCTGGAAAAAGAAACATCGTGGGAGTGGAGGACAAGACAGACATGTCAGAAGATTATAATCAGTTTGATGAAATTCCACCCTTCAGAGTGAACATTGATCCAAGCATCAAGTTAAATGATGAAGATGCTCCATCATCAAGTTAATTGAAGAATGTTCATGGCACAAATGAGTATCTCAACATGGCAATCAATTTCCCATTTATTTTTGTGTAATCATGTAACTGTATGTAAGATATTAAAAGTGGAGATGCGCCACGGGAGATTTCCCAACCCTTTCCCCAACACTGTTAGATGAGATGTAGTCGTTCAAGGGCTTGCAGGAAAAAATTCCAAGGCGCAGTTTCTGAAGATGTCGTAGGGCGTGTGCACCAACGACATCTTCGAGAAACTGCGCCACGGGAGATTTCCCAACCCTTTCCCCAACACAGTTAGATGAGATGTAGTCGTTCAGGGGCTTGCAGGAAAAAATTCCAAGGCGCAGTTTCTGAAGATGCCGTAGGGCGTGTGCATGATGTCTACGTTCCCCCTCCTTTCCTGTAGACAGTGTTGGGCCTCCAAGAGCAGAGGTTTGTAGAACAGCAGCAAGTTTTCCCTTAAGTGGATCACCCAAGGTTTATCGAACTCAGGGAGGAAAAGGTCAAAGATATCCCTCTCATGCAACCCTGCAACCACAAAGCAAGAAGTCTCTTGTGTCCCCAACACACCTAATAGGTGCACTAGTTCGGCGAAGAGATAGTGAAATACAGGTGGTATGAATAAGTATGAGCAGTAGCAACGGTGCCAGAAAATAGCTTGCTGGCGTGTAGTTGATGGTGGTAGTATTGCAGCAGTAGTAACACAGTGAAACAGTAAACAAGCAGTAGTAACGCAGCAGTATTTAGGAACAAGGCCTAGGGATTAGACTTTCACTAGTGGACACTCTCAACATTGATCACATAACAGAACAGATAAATGCATACTCTACACTTTTGTTGGATGATGAACACATTGCGTAGGATTACACGAACCCTCAATGCCGGAGTTAACAAGCTCCACAATACTGTTCATGTTTTAGTAACCTTATAGTGTAAGATAGATCAATAGACTAAACCAAGTACTAACATAGCATGCACACTGTCACCTTCATGCATATGTAGGAGGAATAGATCACATCAATATTATCATAGCAATAGTTAACTTCGCAATCTACAAGAGATCATGATCATAGCATAAACCAAGTACTAACACGGTGCACACACTGTCACCTTTACACACGTGCAGGAGGAATAGAACTACTTTAATAACTTTGCTAGAGTAGCACATAGATAAATTGTGATACAAACTCATATGAATCTCAATCATGTAAAGCAGCTCATGAGATCATTGTATTGAGGTACATAGGAGAGATGAACCACATAGCTACCGGTACAGCCCCGAGCCTCGATGGAGAACTACTCCCTCCTCATGGGAGCAGCAACGGTGATGAAGATGGCGGTGGAGATGGCAGCGGTGTCGATGGAGAAGCCTTCCGGGGGCACTTCCCCGCTCCGGCAGCGTGCCGGAACAGAGACTCCTGTCCCCCAGATCTTGGCCTCGCGATGGCGGCGGCTCTGGAAGGTTTCTGTGGTTTTCGCCGAACGTATCAGGGTTTTCGATCCAGGGGCTTTATATAGGCGAAGAGGCGGCGCAGGAGGGTCGAAGGGGCGACGACACCATAGGGCGGCGCGGCCAGGGCCTGGGCCGCGCCGGCCTAGGGTCTGGGGGCCCAGTGCCCCCCCTCTGGTCCTTCCCGGGTGTTCTGGATGCTTCCGGTGAAAATAGGAACTTGGGCGTTGATTTCGTCCGATTCCGAGAATATTTCGTTACTACGATTTCTGAAACTAAAAACAGCAGAAAATAGGAACTGGCACTTCGGCATCTTGTTAATAGGTTAGTTCCAGAAAATGCACGAATATGACATAAAGTGTGCATAAAACATGTAGATAACATCAATAATGTGGCATGGAACACAAGAAATTATCGATACATCGGAGACGTATCAGCATCCCCAAGCTTAGTTCTGCTCGTCCCGAGCAGGTAAAACGATAACACAGATAATTTCTGGAGTGACATGCCATCATAATCTTGATCATACTATTTGTAAAGCATATGTAGTGAATGCATCGATCAAAACAATATATATGACATGAGTAAACAAGTGAATCATAAAGCAAAGACTTTTCATGAATAGCACTTCAAGACAAGCATCAATAAGTCTTGCATAAGAGTTAACTCATAAAGCAATAATTCAAAGTAAAGGTATTGAAGCAACACAAAAGAAGATTAAGTTTCAGCGGTTGCTTTCAACTTGTAACATGTATATCTCATGGATATTGTCAACATAGAGTAATATAATAAGTGCAATAAGCAAGTATGTAGGAATCAATGCACAGTTCACACAAGTGTTTGCTTCTTGAGGTGGAGAGAAATAGGTGAACTGACTCAACATTGAAAGTAAAAGAATGGTCCTCCGTAGAGGAAAAGCATCGATTGCTATATTTGTGCTAGAGCTTTGATTTTGAAAACATGAAACAATTTTGTCAACGGTAGTAATAAAGCATATGTATCATGTAAATTATATCTTATAAGTTGCAAGCCTCATGCATAGTGTACTAATAGTGCCCGCACCTTGTCCTAATTAGCTTGGACTACCGGATCATCACAATGCACATGTTTTAACCAAGTGTCACAAAGGGGTACCTCTATGCCGCCTGTACAAAGGTCTAAGGAGAAAGCTCGCATTGGATTTCTTGCTATTGATTATTCTTCAACTTAGACATCCATACCGGGACAACATAGACAACAGATAATGGACTCCTCTTTTATGCATAAGCATGTAACAACAATTAATAATTTTCTCATTTGAGATTGAGGATATATGTCCAAAACTGAAACTTCCACCATGGATCATGGCTTTAGTTAGCGGCCCAATGTTCTTCTCTAACAATATGCATGCTTAACCATAAGGTGGTAGATCGCTCTTACTTCAGACAAGACGAACATGCATAGCAACTCACATGAAATTCAACAATGAGTAGTTGATGGCGTCCCCAGTGAACATGGTTATCGCACAACAAGCAACTTAATAAGAGATAAAGTGCATAAGTACATATTCAATACCACAATAGTTTTTAAGCTATTTGTCCCATGAGCTATATATTGCAAAGGTGAATGATGGAATTTTAAAGGTAGCACTCAAGCAATTTACTTTGGAATGGCGGAAAAATACCATGTAGTAGGTAGGTATGGTGGACACAAATGGCATAGTGGTTGGCTCAAGTATTTTGGATGCATGAGAAGTATTCCCTCTCGATACAAGGTTTAGGCTAGCAAGGCTTATTTGAAACAAACACAAGGATGAACCGGTGCAGCAAAACTCACATAAAAGACATATTGAAAACATTATAAGACTCTACACCGTCTTCCTTGTTGTTCAAACTCAATACTAGAAATTATCTAGACCTTAGAGAAACCAAATATGCAAACCAAATTTTAGCATGCTCTATGTATTTCTTCATTAATGGGTGCAAAGCATATGATGCAAGAGCTTAAACATGAGCACAATAATTGCCAAGTATCACATTACCTAAGACATTTTAGCAATTACTACATGTATCATTTTCCAATTCCAACCATATAACAATTTAACGAAGCAGTTTCAACCTTCGCCATGAAAATTAAAAGCTAAGAACACATGTGTTCATATGCAACAGCGGAGCGTGTCTCTCTCCCACACAAGCATGATGTAATCCAATTTATTCAAACACAAACAAAAATAAAAGCATACAGACGCTCCAAGTAAAGCACATAAGATGTGACCGAATAAAAATATAGTTTCAAGAGAAGGAACCTGATAATTTGTCGATGAAGAAGGGGATGCCTTGGGCATCCCCAAGCTTAGACGCTTGAGTCTTCTTAGAATATGCAGGGGTGAACCACCGGGGCATCCCCAAGCTTAGAGCTTTCACTCTTCTTGATCATAGTATATCATCCTCCTCTCTTGACCCTTGAAAACTTCCTTCACACCAAACTTCTCATAAACTTCATTAGAGGGGTTAGTACATAATCAAAAACTCACATGTTCAGAGGTGACACAATCATTCTTAACACTTCTGGACATTGCATAAAGCTACTGGACATTCATGGATCAAAGAAATTCATCCAACATAGCAAAAGAGGCAATGCGAAATAAAAGGCAGAATCTGTCCAAACAGAACAGTCCGTAAAGACAAATTTCTAATAAATACTTCCGTTGCTCAAATCAGAAAACTCAAAACTAATGAAAGTTGCGTACATATCTGAGGAACACGCACGTAAATTGGCATATTTTTCTGATTTTTCTGCAGAGAGAAAATCCCAGATTCGTGACAGATAGAAATCTGTTTCTGCGCAGAAATCCAAATCTAGTATCAACCTTCGATTAGAGGCTTCACTTGGCACAACAAAACACAAAACTAAGATAAGGAGAGGTTGCTACAGTAGTAAACAACTTCCAAGACACAAATATAAAACAAAGTACTGTAGCAAAATAACACATGGGTTATCTCCCAAGAAGTTCTTTTCTTTATAGCCATTAAGATGGGCTCAGCAGTTTTAATGATGCACTCGCAAGAAATAGTATTTGAGGCAAAAGAGATCATCAAGAGGCAAGTATGAAACAAATTTAAGCCTAACATGCTTCCTATGCATAGGAATCTTGTAAATAAACAAGTTCAAGAAGCATAATGCAACAAGCATAGAAAGATAAAACAAGTGTAGTTTCAAAAATTTCAGCACATAGAGAGGTGTTTTAGTAACATGAAAATTTCTACAATCATATTTTCCTCTCTCATAATAACTTTCAGTAGCATCATGAGCAAACTCAACAATATAACTATCACATAAAGCATTCTTATCATGAGTCTCATGCATAAAATTATTACTCTCCACATAGGCATAATCAATTTTATTAGTAATAGTGGGAGCAAATTCAACAAAGTAGCTATCACTATTATTCTCATCAAGTGTAGGAGACATAGTATAATCACAACAAAATTTACTCTCCATAGTAGGTGGCACCAAAAGACCACTATCATTATAATCATCATAAATAGGAGGCAAAGTATCATCAAAGAAAATTTTCTCCTCAATGCTTGGGGGACTAAAAAGATCATGAAAACCAGCTTCCCCAAGCTTAGAACTTTCTATATTATTATCAACAATGGTGTTCAAAGCGTTCATACTAATATTACTACCAGCATGCAAATAAGATTCCATAGGTTTTTTAATTTTCGCATCAAACAATCCATGTTTTAAATCAGGAAATAGAATAAGAAGCTCATTCTTGTCCATTATGCCAAACTAGTGTAAACAAGAAACAAAAAGTTGCAATTGCAGGATCTAAAGGAAATAGCTTCGAGTACTTACAACAACGAAAATAGCTTAGTAGCCGAGGTCCGGAGTGTGAGTACCTTTTACCTTTCCTCCCCGGCAACGGCGCCAGAAAATACTTGATGCTGTCCAGGACTGGCGCGTGGTTGACGAGGGAGGAAATTCCTGTTGTGTAGCTTTCTGGTCCCCGGCAACGGCACCAGAAAATAGCTTGATGTCTACGTTCCCCCTCCTTTCCTGTAGACAGTGTTGGGCCTCCAAGAGCAGAGGTTTGTAGAACAGCAGCAAGTTTTCCCTTAAGTGGATCACCCAAGGTTTATCAAACTCAGGGAGGAAAAGGTCAAAGATATCCCTCTCATGCAACCCTGCAACCACAAAGCAAGAAGTCTCTTGTGTCCCCAACACACCTAATAGGTGCACTAGTTCGGCGAAGAGATAGTGAAATACAGGTGGTATGAATAAGTATGAGCAGTAGCAACGGTGCCAGAAAATAGCTTGCTGGCGTGTAGTTGATGGTGGTAGTATTGCAGCAGTAGTAACACAGTGAAACAGTAAACAAGCAGTAGTAACGCAGCAGTATTTAGGAACAAGGCCTAGGGATTAGACTTTCACTAGTGGACACTCTCAACATTGATCACATAACAGAACAGATAAATGCATACTCTACACTTTTGTTGGATGATGAACACATTGCGTAGGATTACACGAACCCTCAATGCCGGAGTTAACAAGCTCCACAATACTGTTCATGTTTTAGTAACCTTATAGTGTAAGATAGATCAATAGACTAAACCAAGTACTAACATAGCATGCACACTGTCACCTTCATGCATATGTAGGAGGAATAGATCACATCAATATTATCATAGCAATAGTTAACTTCGCAATCTACAAGAGATCATGATCATAGCATAAACCAAGTACTAACACGGTGCACACACTGTCACCTTTACACACGTGCAGGAGGAATAGAACTACTTTAATAACTTTGCTAGAGTAGCACATAGATAAATTGTGATACAAACTCATATGAATCTCAATCATGTAAAGCAGCTCATGAGATCATTGTATTGAGGTACATAGGAGAGATGAACCACATAGCTACCGGTACAGCCCCGAGCCTCGATGGAGAACTACTCCCTCCTCATGGGAGCAGCAACGGTGATGAAGATGGCGGTGGAGATGGCAGCGGTGTCGATGGAGAAGCCTTCCGGGGGCACTTCCCCGCTCCGGCAGCGTGCCGGAACAGAGACTCCTGTCCCCCAGATCTTGGCCTCGCGATGGCGGCGGCTCTGGAAGGTTTCTGTGGTTTTCACCGAACGTATCAGGGTTTTCGATTCAGGGGCTTTATATAGGCGAAGAGGCGGCGCAGGAGGGTCGAAGGGGCGACGACACCATAGGGCGGCGCGGCCAGGGCCTGGGCCGCGCCGGCCTAGGGTCTGGGGGCCCAGTGCCCCCCCTCTGGTCCTTCCCGGGTGTTCTGGATGCTTCCGGTGAAAATAGGAACTTGGGCGTTGATTTCGTCCGATTCCGAGAATATTTCGTTACTACGATTTCTGAAACCAAAAACAGCAGAAAACAGGAACTGGCACTTCGGCATCTTGTTAATAGGTTAGTTCCAGAAAATGCATGAATATGACATAAAGTGTGCATAAAACATGTAGATAACATCAATAATGTGGCATGGAACACAAGAAATTATCGATACGTCGGAGACGTATCAGTGCACCAACGACATCTTCGAGAAACTGCGCCACGGGAGATTTCCCAACCCTTTCCCCAACACTGTTAGATGAGATGTAGTCGTTTAGGGGCTTGCAGGGAAAAATTCCGAGGAGCAGCTTCCGAAGATGTCGTAGGGCGTGTGCACCAACGACATCTTCGGGAAGCTGCGCCACGGGAGATTTCCCAACCCTTCCCTTCATCCATGGGAATGAAACTCTGCAAGGCGTATCAATGCTCCTTTTGTAGGCACGGCACCTCTTCTACTTTGTCTTGTTCCTTCGACAGGGCGTCGTGCGCTACATGCTTTATCTCATCGAGCAGTGCGTCCACCCATGCGTTCTTATCCTGCCGACATCTTTAGTCCCGGTTGTACCCACCAGCCGGGACTAAAGGTTACCCACACGTCCTTATCCCACCGACAGTTTTGTTAGATGACACAAAAAAGGATCTTTAGTCCCGGTTGTACCCACCAGCCGGGACTAAAGGTTACCCACACGTCCTTATCCCACCGACAGTTTTTGGCGCCACTGCGTTCCCGCCTATTTTTCTTCCCGCGCTTTCCACTGCTTCCCGCCTCCGTCCTCCCGCCATTTTTTCACTATATATATGTTGGCTTGGCCTCCATTTACATATCACATCTAGACTCATATCTGCAAACCTCATCACCAGGTCACATGGCTTCCATCGTATCTCTAACCCTCCGGGAGGCGGAGGCGCTTTGCGCGTCGAACTACCCCTGCCCGCCGGGCTACCGCGTCCCTACCGGCTGGTTGCTGAGCGTCGGAGGGGTACCGGTCCCTCCTGTCCCTCTAGGTGTGGCGCGCGAGATGGCCATCACGAACCACTACTACTTCGAGCTCACGCCAGAGCAGCAGAGGAATCCCCAGTGGCATCCCGACTACAACCCGACTTGGGACAGCTTCTTCATCAATCGGCGTGAGAGGGCGCTCGCCAGGCACGAGGAGGGCGGCCCGCCTCCTTCGAACTTCAACGAGGCCGGCCGTCGGCTGTGGTGGCGCGACCGAACTCTCCAGGGCGTCATGGCCCACCGTGGCCCCCGCCTGCGCTACCCTCAGTCCCAGCCCACGCATGCTCTCCCGCCGAGGTTTGACTACCGCGACCCCGATGCCAGCGACGATGATGACGGCGACTACGACGACTACAGTGGCGAGTACTATAGGGCTAGGCACGAGTATGACTGAATGACTCGAACAGTCGAATCTGGCCATGTATCTTAATTAATTTTCAGTTGAGCTAGGCACGAGTACTATAGGGCTAGGCACGAGTACTATCTGGCCATGTATCTTAATTAATTTTCAGTTGAGTTCTGTACTTTAATTCCACATGTAATCTGGCGGGAAACTTTTCTCATCATCAGCGTCTGCCACAACGACTTTATTGAAAATACAATAAAATAGATAAACAACTAGTCTAGTCGATCTACTCGTCGTCGGAGGTTGTCTCGGTCCAAATGTCGTCCCACCGAGGGTCGTTGTCGGCCCAAGTTGTATTCGGGTTATCGAGCTCGAACACGGCGACGGCCCGACGATGGCGCCTGTTGGACCTGCGTTGTGCCCGGAGGTCAGCGAAGAACGCGGCGGTGTTGTCGACGTCGTTGGGGAACTGCGCCCTCCACTGGCGCATCAACTCCTCGTCGTGCTCGGCGATTGCGATCCGGCGCTGCACCTGGCGGTGGCGGCGACGGTCCTCGTCGTCGACGAGGCACGGCGTCGGCGCGAGGAACTCCGCCTCCTCTAGCGATTCGACGTCTGGGAAGTTCATGTCGCACCGTGGCCGCCGAAATCGCCATGCGGCCGCGTCGTAAGCGCGCGCCGCCAGCTCCGGGGTGTTGTACGTGCCGAGGGTGAGCCGGAAGCCACCGGCGCGCATCTCGGCGTAGAACCTACCGTTCGGCCGCGCTCGGACGCCACGGAAGCCGGACGAGCCGCGACGGCGCGGCGGCATCCCGGCGACGAATGAACGGAGGCGACGGCGACGTGTGGTTCCGCGCGCACGCGGCGCTTTATAGCACAGCGACGCGGCAAGTTTGGCGACAGGTGGCGCGGGGAAGCGGCGGGGCGTGGCACGTGGAAGCGGCGGCGACAGGTGGCGCGGGGAAGCGGCGGGGCGTGGCACGTGGAAGCGGGATCTACACGTCGCACGGCTGTGGCGGCGGGGCGAGGCACGTGGAAGCGGCGGCGACACGTGGCACGGGGAAGGGACACGTGTGGCGGTGGCGGTGGTGGGCAGTACACGGCGGTGGCCCGTACATGGCGGTGACGGTGGTGGCCAGGCGGTGGCGGTGGCGACGGTGGCCAGTACACGGCGGTGGCGACGGTGGCCTGTACATGCATGGCGGTGGCGGCGGGGCGAGGCACGTGGAAGCGGCGGCGACACGTGGCACGGGGAAGGGACACGTGTGGCGGTGGCGGTGGTGGCCAGTACATGGCGGTGGCGGTGGTGGGCAGTACACGGCGGTGGCCCGTACATGGCGGTGACGGCGGGGCGAGGCACGTGGAAGCGGCGGCGACACGTGGCACGGGGAAGGGACACGTGTGGCGGTGGCGGTGGTGGCCAGTACATGGCGGTGGCGGTGGTGGGCAGTACACGGCGGTGGCGACGGTGGCCAGTACACGGCGGTGGCGACGGTGGCCTGTACATGCATGGCGGTGGCGGCGGTGGACACGTGTGGCAGTGCGGTGGCTTTTTTTCATTTGAAATAAGGCGGGAATGAAATTTTTTTAAAAAAGTGGCCTTTGGACCCGGTTTGTATTACAAACCGGGACTAACGGCCTTTTTTGCGCGCGCAGCGAAAACGCAGCAAAAATGGCCTTTAGTCCCGGTTTGTATTACAAACCGGGTCCAAAGGGGGGTCTTTGGTCCCGGTTTGTAACACCAACCGGGTCCAAAGGGGGAGGGGGTATAAAAGTGGTCCTTCGTCTCCGCGCGGAGATCAATCCCGCGGAGACGACGACCCGACGCCGCCAGGCTGCTGAGTTCGCCCGCCGTCGCTGCCGCCGCCCCTGCCGCACGCAACCGCCGCCGCCGCACGACGCCGCCTCCTCCTCAGCCGCGCACGCGCGCAACCGCCGCCTCGATCGACTCCGCCGGCTCCACTCCGCCGGCTACCGCCACCGTCGCCGCCTCTCTCGCGCGCGCAACCGCCGCCGTCTCCGCCGCCTCCACTCCGCCGGCTACCGCCACCGTCGCCGCCTCCTCGCCGCCGCGCGCCTCCTCCTCCGGTAAGAGCCGCCGCCCCCCACGGCCCCTTCTCCTTTTTTTTTCTTTCTTTTTTAGTCTTTTTTTTAGATTAGTTTGTTAAGTTAGAAAAATTAGATTAGTTTGTTAAGTTAGAAAAATTAGTTAAAACAATAGTTAGAAAATTAATTAGTAAAATTAGTTAGTAAAATATTTAGTTAGTGTGTTAGTGAAAAATAGTTAGAACTTTAGTTAAAACAATAGTTAGAAAATTAGTTAGTGTGTTAGTGTAAAATAGTTAGCGCGCAAAAACGCCGGCGCCCCCCCAAATAGAGATGTACGCCGGCGCCCCCCAAATAGAGATGTACGCCGGTGCCCCCTTACGCGGTAGTGCCGGCGCCCCCCAAATAGAGATGTACGCCGGTGCCCCCTTACGCGGTAGTGCCGGCGCTCTTGCCGGCGCCCCCCAAATAAAGGATGTACGCCCGGCGCCCCCTTACGCGGTAGTGCCGGCGCCCCCCAAATAGAGGATGTACGCCCGGCGCCCCCTTACGCGGTAGTGCCAGCGCTCTTGCCGGCGCCCCCCAAATAGAGGATGTACGCCGGCGCCCCCTTACGCGGTAGTGCCGGCGCTCTTGCCGGCGCCCCCCAAATAGAGGATGTACGCCCGGCGCCCCCTTACGCGGTAGTGCCGACGCCCCCCAAATAGAGGATGTACGCCCGGCGCTCCCTTACGCGGTAGTGCCGGCGCTCTTGCCGGCGCCCCCCAAATAGAGGATGTACGCCGGCGCCCCCTTACGCGGTAGTGCCGGCGCCCCCCAAATAGAGGATGTTGTGCCGGCGCCCCCTTACGTGGTGTGCTGACGCTCTTGCCGGCGCCCCCAAATAGAAGATGTAGTGCCGGTGCCCCCTTACGCGGTAGTGCCGGCGCCCCCAGAATAGAGTATGTAGTGCCGGCGCCCCCCAAATGGTAGTGCCGGCGCCGACTAACATATAGTGAATTTATTTTTTAATTTATGTTAACGTTGGTACATATATATATGATTTGTTTTCGTAGCTACGATGCCGCGACAGCCGCCGCGCCGTGGTCTGACTCTTCTAGAGGAGATGGAGCAGATGGGGGAGGTCCGGGACTGGGCTCCGCCGGGGTGGCACTGGGAGGTCTTAGCTTCCGGGTCGCGCACCTTGGTGCGGAATCCGGGTCCCGTTGTCGACCTGGATATTCTTTGGTGGAGGTCTTATGGGCCACGGTCGTTTCAGAGGGAGCCGGCCCCGCCGGAGGAGGTAGCTCAGCGTATTGAAGCGGAGGACCAGCACGTTCGCCGTTACATGTACGCGTTAGACAACATGTATAGGACCGGATGGAGCGTTATGCGGGGATCTCATGTTAGCTATGCTCCCGTTGTTGTTCCGTGGCTTTGGGGGTACACCCAGCGCGGCTCAGGACCCGGTCGGCGCCCTCTAGGACCCGGTCTGCGCGGTTGAGTGGTTGTAGTAGTGATTGATATGTATTAGGGTTAAATAAACATGAACCCGATCTATGTATGCATGTAACTGCAGTATCTGCTTTCAGCACTATATTATCGATCCTTAGTTAAGAACTACATATGTAACTCCATTTTCAGTTTTCTGCATTATCCTTAATTTGATCATATGATGGTTCCTATGTATAGCTTGCAGGTCGTTGTAGAAAGCATGGACAGAGATGAAATTCAAGAAAATTTCATGGAGGAACTCATAGCAAACGGTACTCTGGATGATCGCGACGACGACGTTATTCCAGATGATGGCGGTGACGATGTCACCGCAACTTATTTGAATGACTCCGGTGAGGGAGCGGAGAATATTGAGGAAGAAGATCCTAGTGGCGCCGGTGAGGAACAAGATCATCATAATGGCTCCCAAACTGTAGTTATCACCGAGGTATATAAATTAATTAAGCCGCTGTTGATCGACTAGATGCATTAACTAATTAAATTGTACTGACTATGAACTATTTCTTTTTTAGCCCTCCGGATCGAGCACTTCTTCTGTAAAGTCGAGGAAGCGAGGCCCGGCCAAAAAGTTGGATGACGGTGTTAGGCACGACATCACCCACATCGAAAAGGATGGTAAACCGATTGCTCCAGAGAAAGGTGCAAAGTCATTTATAGCTCAATGCGGAGTGCTTGTTAGGGACCACGTCCCGATCACCGTTCGAGAATGGCACAAGCCGAAGGGACTAGTGCTGTCTGCAGAGGAAGAAGCTCAAGGTCTTTATATCGATGATGTAGCCAAAAACAGCATTATGAACAAGCTCATGTCACATTTCAACATAGTACCCGAAGAGGGGGGTGACGCTGAAAAGGCCAAGATGGAGCAGGCCCTCCGCGAGTTTGGCAAGAAGAAGATGGCCGAACTATTCAAGAGCCACAAGAAAAGATTGCGCCGCCTTATCAAGTTAAAGAAGACTCGGACAGTGAGAAGGTAAAAATCACTGGACGAATTCGTGAAGTACAGCACGGAGTCAGAAGAATTTTTGAGAAGGTCGGAAATAAATAAGGCAAATGCTGCGTTGAAGCTATATCACCAAATTCTGGGTCCAGGTGGATACAAGGCTAACAGTCCTAAGTGGCAGGCAGCTGAGGCGGAACTGACCAGTAAAGGGATCAGATTAGGGACACACGGTTGGATCGAACGGTGCAAGGAGTGGTTCTACGGGATTGGGGGAACGTTGGATCCAGAAACAGGGAAGTGCATCTATAAGAAAGCTCATCTGAAGGTTCCCATTGATGCCCTGGAACAAGCACATAGGGACGTGGAGGCGGGGTTGTTCCAGCCCGAAAGAGAGAACGATGAGCTGACACGCGCCCTTGGGAACAAAGAACACGGCGGACGAACACGAGGCACAAAGAGGCTCAGTTCCGTGGAAGTATGGCTTTCCTGCGGAAAGGAAGAGATTTCCTGATAAAAGCCATGAGAGGAGGAAGGCAAGGGAAACAGACCGCCTGGCTAACTTAGAGGAGGGTATGAGCACCATGCAAGCCCAATTAACCATGGTAACCCAAGTACTTACATCTCAGATGGCTCGGGGGCAGGCTGTAGATCCTGCACTGCTCAATGCCCTCGCCCCGCTGCAATCTCAACCACACCGGAAAAGCAGCGTGGCTTCCTCTCAGCAGGTGGATAATGATGATGATGATGACCAGGTGGTCGAGCCTCCTCGTGGATGATCTCACTGAGAGCCGTCCTTGTGAGCTGCATGTTAAAGTTTTCAACCTATCCTTCAAGGCGGCGGTCGGCATCCACTTACCTACAAGGTCTTACCATTGCCGTCCGGTCCAAGACGACTTTCTTTGTTGTGATGGTGGATGAAGTGTTGAGAGAGTATGAGGGGTTGGTGCTTGAGCACCCTGCAGGTGAAGATGGGGAAATCAAAGAAGCCGGGAGAAGCACGTAGAACCACCGTGCAATGGCGGAAGGAGAACATTGTGTTTCCGGGTGAGAAGCCAACAAGGTGCCACCTCCGCCTCCTCCGCCACCTGTGCAGTCTCCTCCGCGTGATGATTCTCCTCTGCGCGATGATGATTCCCCTATCCATGACCAGTCTCCTCCGCGTGAAAATACTCCGCCGCCTCCTCCTCCTCGTCAGGAGACTCCGCCGCCTCCACCTAAGCAAAAGAGGAAGCGGTCCGCGGCACCTCCTACAGCTCCGAAGAGATCATCAACTCCAATGAGGGCACAGACTCCAGAGTTGTTACCACATGAGCAGACTGAAGAGCAAAAGGCGTTTCTTGCGCCGAAGAAGATGTTTATTCCACCGCAGACAGTGAAGCACTTTGCCGAGACGAGAATGAAGAGACCTGAGCTGAGAGCTGATTATGACCGCTCTCTTGGACAGTCCTCTAGAGCGAGCAAAGAAGCAAAAAAAGTCGCCCAGCTTGGACAGCAGGACATTCAGGCCGTACCCCACTTCATCGTGGAGCCCTATCATGATCCAGAGACGGCATCGATGATCGAACGGGCGGCTAGAGCTCAGGGAGCATCAGTTGAGTACGAAGATTACTATCCAACGGCTCAAGTGGTAAACAAGTATAGATACGGATCTGATCTCGTCAAACCTGGCGAGCTCGCGCGTCTAGGGACTCAGATGCGAAGGTTGCATGACTGGTACCTGAAAGCCTGTCGAAGATGTGAAAGCTACATCACGGTGTATCTTAGAGATGAGCATTACTTCCGGGGGGAAGACGAGATAAACCTTGAGTTAGAAGAACTGTTTCAGTTATTCAATCAAGATGCCCTCGACAAAGCTGTCATCAGTTTCTACTGCCTGTAAGTGATTTATTTGTGTAATTAAGTTTGTAGCTCATTCATTTGCACTAACAATTATCCTCATTATATTCTTTGTGTACGCTATACATTTAATTATGCAGAATGAAGAAGCTGGAATACAAAAGAGGCAAGCTCCTACCGCTGGGGTTCATAGACCCAAACACAGTTCATGAAGTTACGGTTCGACGGTACCCCAAGGACACAGAGGACAACATCGTAATGTTTTTAGAGAAGCAAGCAGACAAAGAGGATATATTCTTTCCCTACAACTTCAAGTGAGTGTTATATATAACATACATTATGCTTGTGCACCTTCCACTTTATTCTCGTAATCATTGAGCTATGCTTGTGCAGTTTTCACTTTATTCTCCTAATCATTGATCTTCACCTTGGAGTCGTAAACATCATGGACTCGAAACATAAAGAATATGCGGAATGGGCGGACATGGCTGCCATCCTCCAGAGGTAGTTTCAATCAATTTCGTATTGGCATCTTCATCTGCTCTAATTCGAAGATATCATCAACTAATCAATTACTCATTTACTCATTATTTTTTGCCGGGCAGGGCTTGGAAACGGTTCATCAATACTGTTCCGGGTGAATGGAAACCGGAGCTTACATTTAAAGATTACCCTGTAAGTAGTACTATATATATAGCTATGTCCGTGAAACTTTATATATGATATTTACTTTCAATACGATGCTTGATTGTTAGTTTGATCGAACTATTTTTTCGTAAAGTGTATGAGGCAGGAACAAGGGAATAACTTATGTGGATACTACGTCTGCACCTTCATGCGTGACATGTCCTGTCCCAAGGGTGGGGATGCCCAAATACACCACACTCGTGTACGATAACAAATTTTCACAATTAATCTTAATTAGTACCATCTATTGTATTGAGTTCCATTCATATATTGATCTCCTTTTTTAAATATAGATGACACGCCTGCGGGACACTCTCATAACAGCGGATCAAATAAAAGCAATTCAAGAGGAAATCGCGGGATTCTTTATTACCGAGGTCCTTACCCCAGGTGGAGAGCACTATCGGAAGATCGTGACGGCGGAGGATATTCGTTCAGGAGATGTTGTATTGTAAATATGCATGCATTACGTGTACTGTGTTGACTATGTCGTGTACAGTTGACGATGTCTATATATATTCATGACGATTTTTTGTGGTTTTCTTGAATGATATATATGCATTGCTGAAACTCTGCCGCGGCAGAGAAACGCCCTGTTTCTCTGCCGCGGCAGAGAAACGCTGGTACAGCCTAAATCTGTGCCGCGGCAGAGAAATAGCAATTCTCTGCCGCGGCAGAGAAACCTAGGCCCGGTTCGTACGACGAACCGGGACCAAAGGCCTTCCACCGCGAGCTCCCTGGCCGCACCACGTGTCGTGGCCTTTAGGCCCGGTTGATCTTTGAACCGGGACTAATGGGTACCCCCTTTAGTCCCGCCTAGTTGGTCCCGGTTCGGGAACCGGGTCTAAAGGCCCAAATGGACCGGGCCTATTGCCCCGTTTTCCACTAGTGACAAGGCCGTCAAGCATAAGCTCACCACGACCTTCACGCGTCTCAAGGCGGGCCTCACCAAGGACAGCCCCCCTCTCCCGCCTCGTCGCCGGGCTCGGCAACAACCCGCATACGACGTAAGTTTCCCTCATTTCCATCCTCTTTCCGACTTTCGTTCATACATTGCTAAGTGCTAACGAGACATGAATTTGTGAAATTGTAGCCTGACTTCGAGGCGGCCTACGTGGCCGCTCATCAAGAATATCAGGTGGCCTTCAACCGGCAGCAGCAGCAGTTCACAGAGTACATGGCATATATACATGTAAGTTCCAACCTTTGTTTTCGCAAATGATGACAAGTCCCACTTTCCCCTAGTTTGATGCTTCATTTCTGTAAAGACTGACATGTAAACTATCTTGCAGGCGTCGATGCTGGCCAATCAAACTGGACAGACAGTGGATTCAGGGCCGATGCCTCCCTTTCCGGGGCCGGTGCCAAACTATCCATCGAAGGAAAATTTCGCTGCGGAGTACTATGGGAGAACAGCGGTAAGTTCTTCGCCAAACCTAATACTACGGCTTTCCTTTGCCTCGCAAATTGCTAACATCTCGGGAACATGTGTGTAGGGAACGGGATGTTCCGGAAACCAGGGTGGTGGGAGGGAGATGACACCGGTTCATCATGGTGGTCCTTCTCCCGGTGCTACTCCCGGTACTTCTCCCGGTACTTCTCCCGGTACTTCTCCCGGTGGTTCTTCCGCAGCTTCTACTGCAAGGCATCGGCCCGGGCCGGTGTCTAGCGGCGACGAGCTCCTCTAGTTGTCCCATAGTAGCTACTTATGTATCCGCACTATTATGTATCCGCACTATGACACTATTACACTTGTAGCTATGTTATGAGACTACGACTATGTATCCGCAACTATGTTATGAGACTTGAACTTCGTGTTATGTCTATTTGCACTTACTCTAGTTCGTGTGAATTATTTGTGATAAATGTGCTGCTAATCCTGGGAAACAACCAAACCAGCAAAAAAACGCCGACGGGTTAACCCTCGGCATAGCGTCGACCTGGACCATATGGTCAGTGGTACGCCGACGGCCAGACGCTCGGCGTAGAGTGCAACAGGTCGCCCAGGATGTGCCACGTGGCCTCCTACGCCGACGGCCAGGCGCTCGGCGTAGCGTGTGCCAGGGAGCGTCCAGGATGCGCCATGTGGCCTCCTACGCCGACGGCCAGGCGCTCGGCGTAGCGTGTGCCAGGGGAGCGTCCAGGATGTGCCACGTGGCCTCCTACGCCGACGGCCAGGCGCTCGGCGTAGCGTGCGCCACGGCTCGCCAGGGCCCGCCGCGTGGCGGTGTACGCCGACGGCCGCACCCTCGGCGTAGCGGTAACGGCCGTCAGATCGACGTCGCCCGTTAGCGAGCTACGCCGAGGGCTAGTACGCCGACGGGTGGGCCTCGCCCTTGGCCCTCGCCGTCTACGCCGAGGGCCACCTGGCTTCTGCCGAGGCGGACCTTCCCCGAGGAGCTATGCCGAGGGTCCCCGTCGGCGTACCGTACGCCGAGGGCGAGGCGGTGGTACGCCGAGGGCCGCCGGCCGTCGGCACCTCGTGCAATTCCTGTAGTGGAGATGTAATAGCAGTATTGTTAAACGATTACATGATAAGAATCTATTTGAGAAAATCTACTACATACTGTACATTTATCATCTTAGGCTATATCCATAGCATTTGTCTCCATTGTGTACAATGTTTAGGATAGTTACACTCCTGAGTATTCAGAGATCAATAAGACAGTGCAAGATCGTTGCCTCTACCAATATAGCTTATGAACACCAAGACAGTTGGATGGAGGTCAGATCGGAGTATAATGAAGTTTCTAAAAAAAGGAGGAATGTGAGCTCCTACCTGTTTCATCATAAAATTTCCTTGTACTAACTGTCTTAAGTTGATCTTGCACCATATTCATTTTCTTCAATGCCTTTCGGCCTTCTCTTTTTAGGTTCGAGATAGATTTGATGTATCTGCGATCTCCCCTTAGTCTGCCAACGAGTGTCACAATTAGGGCGATGATTGGTCTTTTATAAATCTAATTATTCTAGGTAAATAGGATGAAATAAGGATCTATGTTGGCTATGGTGCCATACATAATTTAGCACTGCATTATCCTTATTTTTTATGTAAGCTACTTCATATTTCGTGATGCACATACTTGGGTTGATTTACCTTATTGGGCCGAAAAAACAAACATTGTTCTATTATTGAAGAATGTTATGTGAACTGTATAAACTTGCTTTCCTCTATTGCTCATTATGTTGTAATATTTGCATTGAGTTGAATTCAGCTCTCTTTTGCATTCTAATTTTTGCTAGCAAGGGTTACACCTATTTTTTATTAAACAAAGGTTTCGCACATACTTATCATCCTGTTAATTACTTATGTAGTTCATCTAGGATAAATTCTTTGATTGATGAAACTATGATATCATGCTTCTTGCCTACTCAGTTTTTCCTATTTCGGTCGTAATTAGAAATCACACCATATACCGAGGTCTTTCTGTTTCTCCTCTTTTGTCAGAACTAATCAATGATGACGGGAGGACATGACAGTTTCCTGGAAAAGATGGCCATGCAGATTGGCATGCCAAGGTCCAAGACAGGTACCTCCCGTGACTTGATGAATCAGAGCATCCACATTGAAGACCGAACAGGGGCGGCAGCGGCATGCCAACGGGAGAAGGGTGAACAAAGAGAGCTGCGAAGGATGCTTTGAAGAATCGACCGAAGTGTACGGCAAAAAGGAATTGACAGAGAACAAAATTGGGCAGTGATTGGGATGATGAGATTGGGCTTGCCACTGTATGGCTAGGACGATGGGTTTTCTTGTAAGAGGTAGTACTAAGGCAGATTCAGATTAATCCACATCCATTAAAAAAACTCAAGCTAAGCTGTGTGTAGCCGTGTAGGCATGTATGTTGTAACCTGGCCACTAGCAGAAGAATCATGGACCGTGGATGTAACATGTAACTTTTGCTTTTTCTACAGCCTGATAGACTATGGATACCTAATAGGAATAAACCTACTATACCATTCTATCAACCTGTGGTTTTCTCGTTTTGATGAGGCATTTGGGACGCAGTTGGAGTCGAAGGAGTGGTGAAAAAAAAAGACGAACACACAAAATAAAATATGGCTGCTATTGGGACGAAATTTGAGAGCCACTGTACGGCGAGGAGGCGCCCCATGGGGCGCCCCAACCAGTAGTGTATACTAAGTGAGATATCACTAGTATAACCATGATTAGTAGATGGGATGAAGAAAGCTCAAATAGATGTTCAGTCATTTATTACTTCTAAATGCAAATAATCTTCAGTACAACTGGACTAATTACTACTAGATAATTTCTTGCGCGTTGCTACGGAATATATGATGAAAAAGGTCAAATAAAACCATTTTAGAATCAAATTATCATCGCCTAACTCATTCACAAACATCCACATGCATATATTTCAGAAGAAAATATACGATGTCATTTCGATATTGTTTACTTTGCAGTGGTTACATAGACGCAGGCAGAAAGCTGAAAGGGCCGTCCGTACTTTTGGAACAAATGCATAGTACAGGTGACGCTTGAAAAGATGGTGACAGGGACGAACCTCCGTCAACCTTGTTTTCCAGGCTTCCCAGCAGGTTCAAAAATCACATTCCATGCATGTAATCGACATGCTTATTCGGTGATATATAATACTCCCTAAATTGTTATTTTTTTAATAACATATTTAAATGATATGTGTAAACTAGTAGGGAGCAATATATAGCTCGTTTGCTTAGTAGACAAGAAGGTGTTAAACAATAAATATAAACAAAAGAGTAAATAGAAAAAAATTACAAAATTATAAAAGAGTAGATCAATTAAAAATATTTAAAAAAATATTAAAATTGTACAAAAAATGAACTTATTATAAAATATTATAAATTTATTTGTGTACTTTTAATCCAAAAAATGAATTATTATCATGTGCATAGTTACGCGGGTCGATCGATTCTACAAGGCTTGTCCTTAGAGGGGTGGCGATGCCACCGACTTGGCATCGGCCACGTCAGTAGATCTTGTCGGCGTAGGCTCGCGGCGAGAGAGAAACATGTAGAGAGATATTGAGTCTCAGCGATGAGACGTCCAGATTGGATATAAGGTATATATGTATTTTACGTAGCAACGCAGAGGTAGTGTACTAGTAGATCAAAACTGTCTATTACAACTTTGAATAATTAAGACCAATTAGTGCTTATCGAACCTACCTCTACTTTTTTTCATGTTGGGATCTTAGCATATTAAAATCAGTCCTATTGGAACAGATGATGAATTACTCTTAGAAAGATGAACTAGTTCACCGTACGAAAGCAGCTTTATGCTCATCATTGGCAACACCATACACGGCAACATAACTCCATGTAAAGTTGTCAACCTTACTACATATATATGGCATTCAATACGAAAGTCCTCATCTGAAAAGGCTAACACATTCATTGAATTGACTTAGTACCAAGATATATGGAAGGTTAAGAACATTCACCGGCAAGGGAATTAACATCTACATGTCTCTGTGATAGCAACAAAATCAAAATTATGATCCCGAACATAATCAGCAATATGTAAATTTTTATCCAGGTCATCGAAATCTCTGCAACTAATAAATATGTCACAAATTGGAAATCATTAAGAGATTATGACATTTACATCTTTGCGGAGGTAACGTGGATTTTTACTTTTCTTTGCGGAAGTAGATTTAGACTTCTTGCCATACGCTTTAGATCATATAAATCCAAGCCGAGACTCGTCTAAATCCACCTCGGAACCTCACCAACTAGCTGAAATAGAATCTGACCATGGGTTTTGGATGAGATGGCAAGGCAATCAAATGTAGCTGTCAATTGACTCTACTATTATCTTTGCTCCTAAAAGCTGATGCATCGAAAACTATAGTGGAAACATTTCATATTGACCTCTAGTGATAATGAAGACAAATGTGCATCTGACTATATCTAAATGTCCTTGAATTGCAGTTTACACACCAGAGAACCCGTGATGATAACATGAACTGTTAGACTGTATTATACATAGCTTATGTATATGCTGTATATTGTATTGTACACCTTTGTGTACCCCTATATATATATATATGAGATAGCCACACCCCATTGGGTGTTGAGCAGTTCCCCTCAATTACGTTTTACATGGTATCAATCTAGGTTACGATGTCGTCTTCCGCTGCCCTAGCCGCCGCCGCCGCCTCTGTGCAGCCGCCGCCGGCTCCTGTCCCGCATGCCGCCGCTCCTATGCTGCCGCCGGCGGCGCCTGCTCTCCCTGACGCCACAGCCTCTGTGCTGCCGCCCATGCAGGCCCCTGCTCTCCCGCCAGTGCTCGCCCGCCTCTTGAACGGCGGCACTGCTCCCGGTGTCGCGATGTCTCCGTTCGCCCCGCTCTCCACTCTAACCGCGGGTGCGATGTTCTCGGGCCAGATCGCTCCTGTGCCGGGCTTCGTCTCGCCGCCGATCGTGTCCACGGTGCCGGCGCCTACGTCGCTAGCTCCTCCGACCACGGTGGTTCCCTCGCTGCCTCCGGCTCCACTGCCTACACCGACCGCGCCTCCTCCGTCGACGGTCGCTGCTGCGGCTCCGCCCGGGTTCTACTTCAACCCTACCCCGGAGCACTTCAACGCCCTGGCGCTTTACCAGGGACTTCTGCAGGCCGGCTCCTCGTCGATGCCGTCGTCCTCGTTCGAGCCATCGGCCTCCCATGGTAGGCTAGTCCCTGATCCCCATGGGTATGGTGGTGCCTATGGTGGAACGTCCCATCTAGGGCTTGCCCCGGCTCCAGCTGCTACGCCTGATGCTGCTCCTCCTGGTCCGCTATATGGTGTGGCTCCACCGCCCGTCGTGCCCTCGCCTGCTGCCTATGCCATGGCCGGCGCACCTGCGGGCGGCGTGGCGCCCTTCTACATCGCCCACCTTATCCCGGTGAAGCTGTCACCGGATAACTAACTGGCATGGCGTGCTCAGGTGCTTCCTCTGCTTCGGAGCCGTCACCTCGAGGGCTTCATCGATGGCTCCCTACCATGCCCTCCGTCGTATCATCCGGCCTATCATCAGTGGGTGGCGCAGGATCAAGCCATTCTTTCTGGGATTCAGTCTTCCTTGACTGATAGTGTCTCTGGACTGGTGCTCTTTGCCACTATGTCGCGTGAGGCGTGGGCTGCTCTTGACACTAGCTACTCCACGCAGTCCATTGCTCGGTCCATGGCCATCCGCACTCAGCTTGGTGAATTGAAGAAGAATGATCTTACAGTTACCCTCTACTTCAACAAGATCTCCGCATTGGCTGATACTTTGGCATCTATTGGCCAGCCTCTGCGTCCCGAGGAATTCATATCCTATGTGGTTAATGGCCTTGATGATGACTATGACTCTCTTGTTGAAAATATCACAGGTCGCACCATCCCTATTCAGCCACGGGAACTCTATGCACGCATGCTGGCCACGGAGCAGCGCATTGTGAGTCGCCGCTCGAGCCCCTCCTATGCTGCTGCCAACGCGGCGACTCGTGGGGGCAAGCCTCCCAAGCAGCAGTACCTGCCCAAGTCGGTGACGCCGCCTGGGGACACTGCCGCGCCGACAACAGGCTCCTGCCCCGTCATCACCAGCCAGAACGGCCGGCCCCGTGCTTGCTGCGCCACCTGTGGTGCGTTTGCCGCCTGTCAGCTATGTGGTATTGATGGCCACGTCGCCTCCAAGTGTCATCGACAATTCAAGGCGGAATTTCTTGGTCTTGGCAACAATGGCAAAGGGAATGATAAGCAGGCTGCTCTTGCTACTCATGGACATACTCAGTCCTACTCGGTTGATGCTCCATGGTACATGGATACTGGGGCTACCAACCATCTGACGAGCGAGATGGCGAAGCTCAATGCCCATGAGCCCTATCAGGGGCACGATCACGTTCGCACCGCCAACGGCGCAGGTATGCACATATCACATGTTGGTCAGGCCTCTCTCCTTACTTCCAACTCCAAACACTTGCGTCTTCTCAACGTCCTTCATGTTCCTTCTGTCACTCGTAGTCTGCTGTCTGTTCCACAACTTACTCGTGATAATGATGTTTTTGTTGAGTTTCACCAGTTTCATTTTTTTGTTAAGGACCGGGCCACGAGGGACGTTCTTCTTAGAGGTCGATGCCGCCATGGTCTCTATGAGCTTGCTTCGCCAGTCTCCCAGGTGTTCAGCGGTGTTCGTGTTTCTCCATCACATTGGCACGCTCGTCTGGGTCATCCTGCCACTCCTGTTGTTCGCCATGTCCTCCACCGCCATGAGCTTCCAGTTGGGTTTAGTAATAAAGTAGATACAGTGTGTGATGCCTGTCAGCAGGGCAAGAGTCATCAGCTTCCTTTTTCAGAGTCCACTCGTGTAGTCAAAACTCCACTTGAGCTTATTTTTTCGGATGTATGGGGCCCTGCCCAAACCTCTGTTAGTGGTCATTCATACTATGTCAGTTTTATTGATGCTTATAGTCGCTTTACCTGGCTTTATCTTATTAAACGCAAGTCTGATGTGTTTGATGTGTTTATTCGTTTTCAAGCTCATGTTGAACTTCTTCTCAAGCATAAAATTGTTCATGTCCAATCCGACTGGGGTGGTGAGTATCATCACCTCAATGAGTTCTTTCAGAAGCTTGGGATCACTCACCGTGTCTCATGTCCTCATACACATCAGCAGAATGGTACCGCTGAACGTAAGCATCGCCATCTAGTTGAGACTGGCCTCACACTTTTAGCCCATGCATCTCTACCGTTTCGGTTTTGGAGTGATGCTTTTTCCACAGCCTGTTTTCTCATAAACCGGCTCCCTACACGTCTACTCCACATGAAATCTCCTCTTGAACTCCTGTTGAATGAGATCCCGGACTACACCTTCTTCAAGGTGTTTGGTTGTGCCTGTTGGCCTCACCTGCGTCCGTATAATAGTCGGAAGTTGGAGTTTCGGTCTAAGAAGTGCGTCTTTCTTGGGTATAGTTCTCTTCATAAAAGGTACAAATGCCTTCATGTCCCATCTAACCGTGTCTACTTCTCTAGGGATGTCGTGTTCGATGAGAATGTGTTTCCGTTTTCTGCACTTCCCACCACCGATACCTCCTCCCCACCACTGTCACAGTCCTCTCCGCCTTTACCTGACCAATTTGTTGATATTGCATATGCTCCGAGCTTGTTGTCTGATCATGGTGCAGGTACTGGTCGAGGCGCCCGTGTGCAACTGCTGGACGTCCCTGCTCCTCCGTCCGCTGACTCCTTGTCGCCGGACGTCGATCATGGCCCCTGCATGGGCCATGCAACCCCGGTTGCTTCTCCCGAGGCTGCCACGCCGTCTTCGCCACGGCCTCTGTTGGTCGGCCCACTGGGCGACCCTCCATCGCCGCCCCGCGCGTCGACGCCCTCGCCATCGCCCGTCTCGCCTCAGCCTACCTCGCCATCGCCCTACGCGTCGGCGTCATCGCCATCCCCATCCTCGCCTGCGTTGGTGTCGTCTGGGCCGGCGGCGTCTGCTATGACGCCCTGTGCGTCCCCTGCCTCCTCTTCATCAGCTATATCTGGGTCAGCCGGTTCTGGTGCATCCACCATCACGTCAGCTGCCCCTGTGGTGTCTACCTCACCACCTGCTGCTCCGCCATTGCTGGGTCCTCACACTCGAAGCAAAAGCGGCATTGTTCGGCCGCGCCAGCGCACTGATGGAACCGTGGCATGGATAGCTGCATGTGTGGCTCAGTCTACTCTCGACCCTACTGCTGAACCTCGTCATTTTCAAGCTGCTCTGGGTATTCCTCACTGGCGTGCTGCTATGGAGTTGGAGATACAGGCACTGCATAAAAATGACACTTGGCAGCTTGTTCCGTCTCGTTCTGGTGTTAATGTTATTGACTCGAAGTGGGTGTTTAAAGTCAAGAAGCATGCTGATGGCACTATTGAGCGATACAAGGCGCGTCTTGTTGCCAAAGGGTTTAAGCAACGGTATGGTCTGGATTATGAGGATACGTTCAGTCCGGTGGTCAAACCAGCGACGATTCGCATTCTGCTCTCCCTTGCTGTCACTCGTGGTTGGTCCTTGCGCCAACTTGATGTTCAGAATGCCTTTCTTCATGGTGTTCTTGAGGAAGAGGTATACATGCGGCAACCTCCTGGTTTTGTTGATCCCGCTCGCCCTAATCATTTGTGTCGGCTTATCAAGGCGATCTATGGGTTGAAGCAGGCTCCTCGTGCTTTGCATGCACGTCTTGCAGCTGTTCTTCGGGCTCTTGGTTTTGTTCCCTCTACTGCTGATACGTCACTCTTCTTGCTTCAGCGGCCTGAAGTGACCATGTATCTCTTGGTTTATGTCGATGACATTATTCTTGTCAGTTCTTCAGTTACTGCTGCTGATCGCTTGGTGACTGGGAGCTCCGATTTTGCTGTCAAGGATCTTGGGAGATTACACTATTTTCTTGGCCTGGAGGTTCACTTTTCTGCTGATGGACTGATTCTTACTCAGCAGAAATACTCCACAGGATCTTTTGCGTCGTGCTGGTATGCTTCAGTGTAAGCCCGTTGCTACACCCATGTCTGCCACTGATCGCCTGTCTGCGTTTGATGGTGATCCCCTCTCGGCTGAGGATGCTACTGCCTATCGGAGTCTGGTTGGTGGTCTTCAGTACTTGACTATCACTCGCCCTGATATCTCCTATGCTGTTAATCGGGTGTGCCAGTTTCTCCATACTCCCACTGTTTCTCATTGGTCTGCTGTCAAACGCATTCTTCGGTATGTGCGTCATACTTCTGCCTATGGCATGGCTGTGCGTCCTACTGCATCCTGTGTTCTCTCCGCGTTCTCTGATGCTGACTGGGCTGTTGTCCTGATGATAGGCGATCCACGGGGGGATATGCAGTGTTTCTTGGTTCTAATCTGATCGCCTGGCGTGCTCGTAAACAAGCTACAGTATCTCGCAGTAGTACTGAAGCTGAGTATAAGGCGGTTGCAGATGCCACAACAGAGCTTATATGGGTACAGTCACTGTTGAGGGAGTTGCGGATTTCTCAGCGCATGTCTCATGTTCTTTGGTGTGATAATATTGGAGCGACATACTTGTCATCTAATCCGGTGTTTCATGCCCGAACAAAACACATTGAAGTTGACTATCATTTTGTGAGGGAACGTGTTGCTCGGAAGCTACTTTGTATCAAGTTCATCTCCTCAAAGGATCAACTTGCTGACATCTTCACAAAGCTACTACCTCAGCCCTTGTTTGATGGTTGTAGGCGCAATCTTAACTTGCTTAGTACCTCTGGCCATAGTTAAGATTGAGGGAGGGTGTTAGACTGTATTATACATAGCTTCTATATATGCTGTATATTGTATTGTACACCTTTGTGTACCCCTATATATATATGAGATAGCCACACCCCATTGGGTGTTGAGCAGTTCCCCTCAATTACGTTTTACATGAACTACTACTCGACTCGGCGTCAAAAAAGATAAATCTCCTTGCATCCGCGAGGTGCAAGAAGCAGCGTTGCGATTTACCATTAGCTAGCTAGCAAAGACTATACGTATGTATGGATCCGACAGGTTGGTAGCTAGCTAGCACAGAACTTAGATCATCGATCAACGGGTCATTCCATCAACGTGCATGGCCGGCGGCACCGTGGCCGCGTTGCCGCCACGCCCCTGCTGCTGCTGCAGCTCCATGTTCGCGTGCCATCCTGCACGAAAACCATTTAGCAATTAGAACGCTGTCAACACGGATCGGGGTCTTCAAGACGAGACAAACGCAGAGGGCACGTACCGATGTCCATGACGAAGCCTCGGTTCCTGAGCTCGCGGAACTGCTGGCAGATGGCCAAGGGCTCGCAGAAGCCTGTGACGCAGCAGTCCGGGTAGGGTGTCTCCTGGAGGCCGTACTGCGCGCGCATCTTGGTGCGGTAGAACCAGGTGTAGATCCACTGGCACCCCCACCCCGTCATGACCCCCATCCCGATGTACATCGCCCCGCTGGCGCCGCTCGACGTCGCTCCCCGGTCCACGATCTCCGCCATCAGCCCGAACGTCATGCACGGGCCGGCAGAGGCACGTCAGGCAGCAGATGCCTGGGTCCTCCATGCAGTCGAACAGCCCCGTCGACCAGGGGTTCACCGGCGGCTGCGCGCGCGGCCGTGACGGCGTGGCCGTTACTGGTGTTGGCTTAGCCTCGGCGGCGTCCATGGTGGCTGGTGGTCTCGGCCAGCCAGCGGGCACGCGGAATAATTAGCCTATTCCTCCTCCGGCCACCGGTAGCGAGACTGGTGGAGGGGTATGTAAGCGAGGCTGGCCTCAGGAGTCAAGAGGAGCTAGCGCGGGAAGAGTGGCATATATAATGGTTACAAATAATGGCTATAGGTCAGCATGTACGCATGCATGCAACCTAAACGAATATAATCCCATGGTTAATTAGCTTACACTATTATTAGCTGGATTTGTAAATTAAGAGGCATGCGAATTTTTCTGGTCCTAGATGTATAGCGGGCGCAATATTTATTTCCATGTATGATAAGATGCATCATAATATTTTATAGACCGAAACGTGCTAAATACTAGTCAGCCATTGGCATCTTCTCCGGAACAGGGCAAGGGGCCTCTCCGTTCTGGAAAAGCCTGATTAAATTTTTTAAATAGAAGGCTCAAAAGTCCAGCTTTAAATTAACAAAGCCATCAACCGCCACCGCACCACGCACACCATGACAAGGAAGATACAAGGGTACACACAGAACGATTTACAACACTGCACTAAGAGCGAGGACAATCTTGCAGAAGTGTAGACCGCCGCTGTTCGACACCAAGGACACCAGCTAGGAAGCACGATGAGGCACTGCCAGGAGCAGAATTGCAGTCTTGAACCAGGGGAGAACAACCGGGACTACGAGCACCAGAAGCACCAACCTGTTCTCATGCCGAAGAGGGCCCCTGCCCTCTCGCCTGGCTCGAAGGTGTCGAACCATCGGACATGAGAGAAGCTCAACCAAAAGCTGCAGAGGTGTTGGGCTCCGGACCCAGTGCCGCCCTGGACGAAGACTACCTTGACGAAGATCACACCATACCGCCACACTGCCGACCACTTGGACACCCACCAGCGACAAGAAATCCGTCGGGAGCACCTGCAGAGGACGGGGCAGACTGCAGCCGACACACGCATACGGGCCAGAGATCACCGCATGCAGCTACTCGAAGACCGACATTGACCAAAAGCTGCAACCTTTAGCTCCGCCACCCTACCCAAACCTCCCCAGGCGGCGCCTCCAAGAAGGTCACGGCGCAGCAGCGCGTCGCCGTCGCCCAATCAGCGAGATTTTGGACTTTCGTTCGGGAGGTGGGGAAAAGGTGAGAAGGAGCCAAGGACAGCAGCTACTACCTCAGAAACCGACGTGAACCGACGATCCACGTCGCAGATGCTGCCCGCCACCGCCTCACATCCCGAGGAGTCGAGGACGCCGGACCGAGGCACCCACCACGATTCCCGCCTTAGGACATGGGGGAAGACGAACCAGCGCCCTCGCCGCTCGTCGACCAGACGCATCGGGGCCGCCCAACCCGAGGCAGTCCAGATGAGGCCTAGACCTAGGCCCGCTGGCCCAGATATGGGCCCGTCACCGCCACCCATGGCCACGGGCACACCGTCGCAGGGCCGCGCCAGCCAGCCACTAGCCGCACCGCCACCCCGCCGGAGCTACGTCTTCACCACGTCGTGGTCGAGCCAACGCGCCAGACACAGCCACGCGGGGGAGAGAGATGCCCCGCCGCCGCCAGCGTTCAATTGCAGAGTTCAAGCAAAACGCAAGTCCAGTGGCTCGTGGAAAACCCACCTTGTAGAGACGGTTTCGATGCCTGGTCACATGTCCAATTCGGAGTTCGTATGCGACGGATACGGCCTCCCAAAAAAGGCCGCCGGCACATGAAATCTTGGTACAAAGAAGTTGTGTGGGAAGACCCGGCGAGTAGGTAGGTGCTAAAATTTAGGCGGAAAAAGCTGCCGGGACGCAAAGCTGGGCGGTAAACATATATTAACCTATTTTAGGTATTTAGTTAATATAAAACTTGTTGCAATTGGAGAATGTCTAAGTCGAGCACAGTTAACTAAAAAATAATGGATTTGTACGGATGACCATGTGCATGCATGCACCGGAGGGCACTACGCATACCTTGACCAACTGCCACTATTCTACATCACACACTAAATCAATACAAAGTTCTGCATGGCACGTGGGCCCGGCAGGCTGGGACGCGAGGCAAGACTGGCTGATACAAGGTCTAGCTAAAGCCCAATAATCAAATGCACGCGCCAGAGTCTTTTGACACAACTAGCGAGAAGTAGCACAACCTGGGCAGGAAACCACCATACTTTAGTCCCATATCGGTAAGGGGTGGAAGTTTTGACCAACTTATAAGGTGAGCTGTGGTAGCCATATAAATTGCTAGAAACACACATCGGGTTGCACTGCACATGTATGGCACATAGCGCGTGGGCTCGCGCGAATATTCACGACTTATAGACGATGCGGCTAGCTCACTAGCAAATAAAATATGTTTTTTTATTCAGAATAAAATTTATTTTAGCATGGTGCCATACATGACATGACAAGTCACACGACCCGTTTCCAGTCATAGCATGGTGATTCGCCACTGAGGGGCAAATGCCGGGTGTGCGACTGGGAAAATGTTGCCCCGACGCCTTTTTTACAACCAATATAGCCACATCGAATGAGCTCTAGGCATAGCTGGCTGGATGCGGCGCCTTAGAAATACAGCAACAACCTCAGTGCCGATCATTGTTTGATCATCGGCGTCTTTCACTTCCAAGACTCTTTCATACAATTCATTGGTTGTTACCTTTTCTTCGGCAAATAGGTCATATTTTAATAAATGTGAGTCATATTACAGTCCAAGCGGGCGCGGGAGGCTTTTTTCCCATGGTGCACTGGTGGAAAAAGGGGCTTTGGTCGCGGTTGGCAACTGCCATTAGTCGCGGTTGCGCAACCGCGACCAAAGTAGCGCGACTAAAGGCCCCCCCCTTTAGTCGCGGTTCCTTACGAACCGCGACTAAAGGCCCGTCCACGTGGGCCGCAGGCGAGCGCCAGGGCGGAGGACCTTTAGTCGCGGTTCTTCTGGCCAACCGCGACTAAAGGCCTCCGCAGGGTTTAGGGTTTTAGCCCCCCTCCCCCTAAATCTGGTTTCTTTTTAATTTGTATTGTTTTATTTCTTTTGGGTTTTAATTTTGAAGGAGTTTCACATATTCTACGGTACTACAGCATACATGCATATGAATGTACAATTTCAAACAAATTTGAAATTAGAACCAAAAAGAATTCAAGAGGAATATACAATATATATTCAATATCGGATGACCATATACAATATATATTCAATATCGGATGACCATATACAATTTTGAACAAGATTCCATCCATAATTTAGTGCATATAAAGATCTACGTCATCGTAATGGTGTTCTCCTCTAGGATCGATGACTTCCCTCGCCAACCATCCAGCTAGTTCCTCTTGAAGTGGTCGGAAGCGAGCTTCTGGACTAAGCGTCTTCCGGAGGTTATTCCTCAGGATGTTGTTCTCACACTTCTGGTCCCGCTCATTGCAGTATCTCCGGATCCTCTCACAAACATAGTATCCACATAGATTGGTCCCCGGTGGCTGAATATCCCTCGATCGTCCGCACTGCCATTTTAAAATGTAGCTCTTTTTTGAATTCACCGACCTTGGTATCTACGAACCGTCTCCAAACCCTACGAGGCAAAGAAAATTAAATGAACAAGAGAGTTATTAATTAGTTACTTGATATTAGGAAATGATGAACGAAATAGGCCGATCGATATAGAGCGCAAATGAATGAAAATAATTACTTTTGCATCATTTTTCTCATGTCGGCCCAAAGCGCCGGATCCATATTCAGAGAGTCGTGGACGAGAACTGAGGAGGTCTGAAATTGAATTACCATAAGAATCCAGTGGAACCTGCGGACACGATACATGCACAGTCATGCATAACTCATCGATTAGCCACATACCATGCATGGAGTAAACAAAAGAGAATGTGCTCAAGACAGAAACACTCACCCAAAATGGTAAGGAAATAGAATATCACTTTTGAGTTTCTGTTTTCTAATAAACCGCCACAGGTCATCCTCCACGTCGGCGGGGTGGTGTTCTAACACATATGAATTAACGATTTGTGGGTCAATGAACCCAACATCATGGATGTTCCTTATTCGCATTTCCCGCTTCTTCATTCTGCATAATAGCGTACACAACAAGATAGTTAGGACAATATATATATATATATATATATATATATATATATATATATATATATATATCCAAAATAGTGGGCTACCATGGTGGCTAGCTATGCATACCATAGCAGCCATCTGATTTCCTATACGTTACACCAGATATACACTGGGGAGCACACTCTTCAAAGGGAACACACTAACGTCGTCACATACACAGCTGGCCGAGAGCACGTTTTTCAAATTTTGAATCCACATCACAATACACTTTGCAGTACAAAGATGTTGTACATGCTGCCAGCTTGCAAGGAAAAATTAACGCAAAACGAACTGTAGTACACTACGAATTACAAATGGCTGATATGTCTTATCCCAACACCACTCAAAGTGCAAAACGAAGTGCAAATCAAACTGCATATTTAGACGTCTCCAACATATCAGGCCATAAGACTTGCACTTCTTTCGGCACCCCTAGTGAATTAGCAAGCAGCTGACTTCCTTTATCTTCTAAATTATTGTTTAGGCGAGCTCATGCATATCTGAAAAGACGCGATTCACTCATCATCAACAATGTGCATCCTACTAGTTTGATTTCAACAAGTTTCAGTTCTGCAAGTTTTGATTCTTTTTGATACTGCATTTATCTATGTTTGCATTTCTGTTCTAGGATTCAAGAAAGTAAGTGCGTTTTTTTATTGTGCAAATGCATGGATCTTGTCTTGCATATTCCGTTACTATCATGGTGGCTAGCTATGCACCCACCATTAGCCATTGGATATAGTGTGCAAGAAAATCGATGGATCAAGATTCCTATGTCTAGAAGTGGAGTGAGCTAACGGTAAAATTCATGGGTGTTACAGCCGTTAGCTTGCTGGCTGAAATTCTACAAGTGGAAAGTTGTATTCTACAATGTAGAATCTGAGCAGAAATTGAAGTGTAATTTCGACTGCAGTACAGAAATAAATACATTTGATAATACACATGAGTTCTACATTTATTTCTACACTTTCATATAATTGGCTCTTTAGTTTGCATAGCTAATCTTTGCAAGCTGCCAGGTTTGCAAGCTGTACCAAGGAAAATGCAATAGCAACATGCATGGTATTCCAGTTGAAATTTCGTTCCAAACTGCAAATCCAACTAGCGTTTGTTTTGGCATTCATTTTGACATTGTGTGTACGGTTGTCTAGCGTTCGTTTTGGCATTCGTTTTTGACATTCTGCATACGGTTGTCCATTTGTACCTGTTAATAATCATTGTGTTGCGTCGCCATTTGTACCTGTTTTTAACTCGCTCACTACAACTGGTTAGAGCAACGGAATATGCAAGACAAGATCCATGCATTTGCACAATAAAAAAACGCACTTACTTTCTTGAATCCCATAACAGAAATGCAAATGTAGATAAATGCAGTACCAAAAGAATCAAAACTTGCAGAACTGAAATTTGTTGAAATCAAACTAGTCGGGTGCCCATTGTTGATCATAAGGGAAACGTGTCTTTTCAGATGTTCCTGAGCTCGCCTAGACAATGATTTGGAAGAAAAAAAAGAAAGCCAGCTGCTTGCTAATCCAGTAGGGGTGCTGAAAGGAGTGCAAGTCTTATGGCGACGTCTAAATATGCAGCCTGATAACCAAATTTCAACCTTTTTTCCTTACAGCAGAGTTTGAAGTTAGAAATGAATTGAACAAGAACAAAACAAGAAACAAAGATGAACTCACTTCCCCAAAAGATAATTTATTGGATGAGGCAAAATAACAAGAAATAAGCCAACCCAAAAGACATCTCAATGGTCGAAAGTATGTCAATCCTTCAGGTTTTTTAGAGAAGCCGCACTCCATGGCCTTGTACGTGGCGATGTCGATGAAGTCATAGTTGAACTGCACGTCGTCGAACGCGTCGATGGAGAAGGAGATCACATTGACGCCGTCCTTCACCGCCGCGTCCAGTCCTTCTGCTGCACCTGCCGCCACATTGAAAGATTTGAGCTCTCCTGCAAAATGTATTTTGATCGCAAGCATCAACAAAAATGAGAGGGGTGGGAGTATGTCATGACGTTGTTGGCAAGGGCGGCCGGCAAGCCGGATGATGATGCAACCATAGCCACTGCGTGATGATCATATCATCTAGAGCTTGCCGGACCTGTCTCCCTCGACAGCACACCAAGATGGATATATCGCCACGGTCGTTCAATCCTTCTGCATCCTCATTCTTCTTCCTCTTGTGAACGTGCATTGGATTGGCGCCAGCGGTAGCTAAATGGAGCTGGTAGATACGGTGGAGAACTCACGTTGAAACTGCATGTCATATGGACTAGTACTTTGGTTGGTAGAATGGTTTGGATACGTTTGTTTGGACTTAATAAAATACACTTTCCTTGGAGCTGAGGAGTATGTGTATTGCAAAGTGTATTGCAAAGTGTATTGCATGTGTTGTTGTGGATTCAAAATTTGAAAAGTGTGCTCCTGGCCAGCTGTGTGAGAGACGGTGTTAGCTTGCTCCGTTTGCAGATTGTGCTCTCGGTTGTATATCTGGTGTCATATGCAGTAGATCGGACGGCTGCTGAGGTGTGCACAGCTAGCCACCATGGTAGCCCACTATTTTGGATATATATATATATATATATATAGAGAGAGAGAGAGAGAGAGAGAGAGAGTGCGGATTTGCTATGTTTGTAAGTAGTGGAGGGTGTAATCGGAACCACTCATTCGCATTGAGATCCGCACTCTTTGGTTCAAAAAGATCTGGATTCTCTAGTTTCTATAATTCGCGCGCTATAACAAGTAATGTCAGATCTACCTTTTCGCTGGCACATATCCCACTTAGGAAACCTAGTCTGGTCCAGACTTTGTCTTCACTGGTGTCCGTTATATTCCTTTTCCCCTAAATTCCGGTCACGAGTATTCAATACACACACTTCTCTAATCTTTTTATTAGTACTATATTGATAGCACATGCATGTGCCGACTGCTGCACCTTGCTCTTCTGAGTTTGGACGCGTCCGCTTGGCAGATTTGGTCACACATGACAGAGAAAGATTGACCTAGATTAATCAAATTGATTCTATTCGCACGGGTATAAAATAAAATCAATTAGAGGTGGGTTAAACTAAACCAGAAGACATATATTTTAGATTGACACAGGCAGTGAATTAATCAGCACAACATGAGCTTTTTTAATAAAAAAACTGCAAATCACAATCTGCTTACACTTCTTGGCAATTGGATATGATGAGACGAAAAGCTCCAGGCATAGAAGAAACTGGCAACAGGAAAAGGATCCCATTCAAAATAATTCGGAGCCTACACTGATCTTGCAACGGTGCTCAGTATATTCTCATTCGGTGCATCTCACGACCTACACTAAAAATTTGCCCCTGGGTGAGAGAATCTGGGTCGGCAGCCTGCTCACCTCTCCAAGTTTGACTCAGGATGGACTGGCATCACCATCTGTTTCCTGTTCAATTCCAAGAAGATAAAGCATGATTCTTATATACTAGTTCAGATCATCTTTTTCATACAAGTACTGTAACTACAGATAATTTAACCCTGTTAAGATAATAATTGCGACTAGACAAAGATCATAAAAGTGATACAAGTTAAGGATCACGCTAGACTTTTTTTTTTATCTGAAGGAATGAAGGGAATCTCAGAATCTCATTACCACGGCGCATGCCTTATTTGACAGAGGTGCTTGATCAAATCAATGAACGGAGCCCAACGACATGTTATATGGTGCCTTCCCAATCTGCTCCCCTCGCTGTCGTAGATGCACTTCCCTCACTGCCACCAGATGTCAGTCCAGCCATAACATCATCTTCATTCTGCACATCTTGCCTTTTCTCAAAAATTGTGCATAAAAAATACAACTTGCACAAAGATCGGTAGTAGCTAACCTACTGAACGCTAGGTGCTGCCTAAACTGAACGGTAGGTGTGTGTGCGCACTTCACATAAGAAATGGTGCTTTCAGAGATCGTATCCATGAACAAATGATGGAGCACCTCAAAGTTGCAAAACTCTAATATTTGAAGATATCTGATCACCTAGCTCATGAACAAAAATTACTAATTAATTAGCTCAGTTTCACATTAAGCTCATCAGCAAGTCTCTCTCTTCCCTCATTTTGAGAAAAACAAATTACCTGCCCGTGTTCATTATGCCCCAATACTGACAAAGGTAGAAGATCAAATAAGAAACGGTGTTGTTAACAGGAAACATTAGAATAACCAATTTTGTTTTTTCTCCAAATAAAAATCTGGGAAACAAAAGGATGTAGGTATTTGCATACAATTTATAAGAAGAGCCAACCACCCAAACAAAAGGAGCTTGTTCATTGACATGAACGGTGCTTGGCGCATATCTAATGGGTTCCCTCTTCAAAGTGAGGAGTAAACTGAGACAAAACTTCAATTCTGTTGGTATGTTTGAATGTCACCAACTTAGTTTTCCCATTAACAAGCAGTCCCAGTTAACGTGGTCAGATTTAAGTTCAATGGAAGTTAAAGTGTACATCAAACAGACTTTTCACCATCGAACAAATCCGTCGGTGACTATTCTCAACACCATCTAGTGTGTTTTCACAAATTACCTGCCCTTGTTCATTATGCCCCCATACGACAAAGGTAGAAGATCAAATTAAAAATATCAAATTAAGAAACGGTGTTGTCAACAGGAAACATTAGAATAGCCAATTTTGTTTTTTCTCCAAATAAAAATCTGGGAAACAAAATGACTTAGGTATTTGCATACAATTTATAAGAAGAGCCAACCACCCAAACAAAAGGAGCCTGTTTATTGCCATGAACGGTGCTTGGTGCATATCTAATGGGTGCCCTCTTCAAAGTGAAGAGTAAACTGAGATAAAACTTCAATTCTGTTGGTATGTTTGAATGACACCAACTTAGTTTTCCCATTAACTAGCAGTTCCAGTTAACGTGGTCAGATAAAACTTCAATGGAAGTTAAAGTGTACATCAAACAGACTTTTCATTGAGATTTCATTTGAATAAAAACACCATTGAACAAATCCGTCGGTGACTATTATCAACACCATCTAGTGTGTTTTCACAAATCTGGAAAAAAAACAGTGCCACATCAAAATAATCAATTTGGTTTCATTTTCCTATTCAATGCTGCATAAAAATAATCAACGGAGCCCTTCCGTAAACGGTGCTCGGTGCAGGCAGAGGACTCGCTCGTCCTTGTCCAGCATCAACTCGACGCCGCGGGGATGGGCGACACACTTCACGGGTAGAGAGGCGATGAGGTTCAGGAAGGAGAGACAATGCCGGCCAAACAAAAGGAGCCTGCACATTGGCAGGCCAAGTTCTTTTGCTTAATTTCTTAATTAAGCCAATTCAGTTGAACATGACAATTACATAGATCCTGGAGGCTATCATCATAGAAACTACATAGAAGCGACATTAATAAGAGCCCACCTGATCATATGGTGCCCAATACAAATTAAAAACGGTGCCCAATGCATTTAAAAACAGTGCCCAACACATACAAACAGGATTTGGAATTTGGAATTAATATAGAGTGTGCTAGGGGGCCAGGGTTCAGCCTTAGTTTGATGCAAAAATTACTTAGAACAAATATATAACAAATTGCTAAAAATGCATAACCATAACTACAGTTGCTAAAAACCACATTGTAATTCTAAAATAAAATCTTTTTCTCGGATGGGTTCCTATACAAAATAAAAGGGTGCCTGTGTTTTCCACAAATGGTTCCACGCATACATTATAATGGTGCGCCTGTTAAAATGTCTTGTATGCTGCTTCTAATTTCGAAGACACAAGGATCACCCAGTCAGTTGCACCTCATGTTCGCTGATCGTAAAAATGAAGATCTATTTTGTGTAAGAATAAAGATCAACAAAAAATGGCGAGACAAGGTTCCATTATATTTGTTTAAATTTGGCAGCTTACTAGTACTCAAAATTTACAAAAGGTGAGGCGCTAAACTTTGCGTATGAATTTGACTTGAGATGATAAATTCTAGGAAGACGTAGTATGCAATTCGAGGGTATCATTATATTTTTGTTTGTGAGGAGGGTGCTTGAACCCTAAATAATATCCTTGTAGCATACAGATTCAATGAACCCATACGTGTGGTGCAGAGGTAAAAAAAAAATCTAACATAATCACAATCCTCAGTTCCTCACTAAAATAAGCATTCATATAAAAACAATGTGAATACGCATCAAAAGATTACATGTGGTTGCAAATATTTGTATAAAGTGCACTATCTAGCATGAATTGGACAAACAACGATTTATTTAACTCCTGCAGGAGGCTATGTTGCAAATGAGCTGGCCACTTTCGTAATGATCTCAAACTTTTGCTTCCCATGAAACTCGCATTACATGCACTCCTATGCTAAATCTACAACCGAGAGTTATACAGTTACAAACTACATACAGTGGGGATGGGGCTTACCGATCGTGGGGGTGGTGGTGACGATCTGGCCCAGCTTGAGCTTGTAGAGGATGGTGGTCGTACCGGCCGCATCGAGACCGACCATGAGGATCCTCATCTCCTTGGCGAAGAGGCGGCTGAACAGCTTCGTGAACGTGAGCCCCATCTTGGCTGCTGCGCTGAAACAAGAAAACGAATTTAAGGTGACAGCGTTGACCCCATAGATCCACACATACACGAGCTCGCTACAAGAAGAAGATACGACCGAATCAAGCCAAGGCGGCTAGATCTATGGGTCGGGATAGGCCGAACGGGGGACTCGTGACGCCATGGGCCGAGGAGGCAGGGGTCACCTAGGCAAGTCGTGCCTACCACCCATGATGCCCCCTTCCTTGGCGACGCGGCAGGGCTCCCATGGCGATGCACCACCTCCATCCAGCGCTGCGGCGGGAGGAGCTAGATGGTGGCGAGGAGAACGGTGGGAAGCAGGAGAACCTGGGCCGGTAGCGAGCAGGGGCGTGTACGGGCCGGAGCGCTGAGGCTGGCGACGAGCAGGAGCACAGGGGGGCGGGGGCTTACGGCGTGGAGATCGGGGGTAAGACATGTTGCTCGCAGAGACTAAACAAGATCGATGAAAAACTGAAGAGACTACTAGATCAGAGAAGAGAAGGGTGCCAAAGCTTTGGCTAAAACGGCACTGAATCGAAACTATCACGAGACTGGCGACCTAGGGATTTTCGGGCAGAGCGTCACGGTAGGGAGGCAGGCCTAGCACTGGCCGATACAGCAAACGGGGCCCAGTTCAGCCCAAAGAGGAAATCCCAAACACCTCCACTAAAGAGAGAAAAGAATGGAGGGAAAGTTTGAGCCAGTCCTTCACATTAGCATAAATATAGTCTTTGGCGTTTTTAAGTTTTATGTAACCCTTGTACCAATTTAGCAGACCTTTCATTTGTCGAGGTAGATCCTCTTCCTGCGCAGGCTCGACGAGAGGGCCATTCTTCACATATGTAAATACTACGTCCTTCATTGGCGCCTCATCAAGGCCTAACAGTGCACGAAGAGTGATACCTAAGTCGGCCGCTTGTTCTCTGGCACTCGTTACAGTCAATCCATGTGCTGCCGCAGCTGCTATGATATCGGGGGCATCCGGACCGGCGGCTTGCACTATGAGCGGGGCGATCGATTGTTTACTTTGTTCCCCGAGCTGGGCAACTTCTTTCCCCCTTTCTAATTTTTTCTCGGCCTCCTCCTCCAAGGCTTTCTTCTCCGCCAACTCTTGGTTCCTCTTGAACGCGAGTGCTTGCCTACGAAGTTCACGTAAATAGTCGTCAGGCAGATTCTTCGCGGCTTGGGACGGTGTGTTCAAAAATGACTTAGCCCAGCTCTTTTCCTTGTCAGAAAATACTTGCTTGGGCTCGGGCTCTCTTTTCTTCTTGCAGTCCGCCTTCCATTTCTCATATTCAGCAGCCGCTTGTGCGTCGACTTCCTCGGCACTACGTTCCCAAGGCCTTGTGGGGAGAGGCTTCATGATGGCTCGGTATCTTTGTGGTTCTAGGTACATAAGGGTCCGGGTTAATAACCCAGGACCGCTTCGCTTTCGCCGGAGGTGGATTGGGGCGCGGTGTCCGATCACCCGCCGGACGAGGATCGGGGGCGGCGTCGCTACCCGCCGGAGGTGAATTGGGGGCGGCGTCGGGCCGACGTGAAGGAGGTGTAGGTGAAGCACCACCACCACCACCGCCACCGCCACCGTCACCGCCACCGCCACCGCCACCGCCACCACCACCACCGTAGGGTGGACTTGTTGGCGCCTCGCCCGGAAACTTGATAAATTTCTTCGCCATAGAATGAGCGGCGCTTGACATCTCCAAGTCTTTTCACCCCTTCGGGTGTAGCAATGTCAATGTCCAGGTCCTCAAACCCTTGGACTATCTCCTCCACCCTGACCCCAGCACAGCCATCATGAATCGGGTAGTAGTGGTGGAGGGCTCCACGAGGTAAAGCACCGCCGAGGGCTACCTTCATGGACATGTTCCCGATAGGATAATACAGATGACATGCTTTCCTCTCCTTTATATCGTCCACGGGGTCGCGAGGAGGCTCCGGTGCAGTAATTTCGACCACCACAGGCTCCGGTGCAGTAATTTCGATCGTCGGTGCACCAGCCGGTGAGGCCTCCGTGGAAGCCACGCTGCTTCTTCTCCGCTGCTGGCTTCCGAGATCCATCGGATGATCTTCATGCTGCGCCCGAGCTGCATCTCTTTCGGCTACTAGTACACTCACAGTTTTCTTCATCACATCCATTTCCGTTACCAACTTCGCCACAACATCTGCATCCCGATCCATCTTTCTCTTACGGCTTCTGTAACCGTACGGGTCATCGTTCTGGGGGAACCCTACTTTCCATGGAATGGGCCCCATGCCTCGTACACGTCCTCCGTGTTCAGGATTCCCGAGGGCGTTTGTCGGGCGTCGTTCTCTCGTTGAACTTGATCCTCCCTCTTGAGCATCCCTCATTGCCTCAATAAGCTTTTGGGTGGGTTTAATTATTTTGCCACGATAAACACACTCCCCTGTCTCCGGGTTCGCCGATCCCCCATGCCCGTACTCACCAGCTTTTGGCCCTTGGGTCCCATCCCTCCGCACCGGACGGATTCCTCGCGCCCTCAGCTCGTTCTCCATCTTCTCCCACTTAGGCTGCCAAAAGCGATACCCTCCTGGCCCCATAATATGATTGTACTCCTTCTTGGCTGCATTCTCCTTATTTTTTTCGATATTTCAAGGAACTGCTCCGATTTCTTTTGCTTCACAAATTCTGGCCAATCATGTTGCAGTTTCTCATATTGTCCTGTGAAATCCGGAGTCTTGCCCTGTTGACAAAGTCATGGGCAAGATTTTGCTTGTATTTCCGGAATGCGTTGGCCATCTTAGAAAGAGCGAACTGTTTGACTAGCTTGCACCTCTCCTTGTTTTCCTGAATCTTGTTACCCGCCTCATCATATTTGCGGTATTCCGGAGGTAGAACGAAATGTTCCATAAGCTTGTTGAAGCAATCTTTTTTTGTTCTCTTATCGACAAAAGTGAAACCAAGACGTGCCTTCTTTGGCTCATTCCACTCCTGGACGGTGATCGAGACGTTGTCTCTAACAACGGCTCCGCATTGGCTGATAAACTTGGTGGCGTTCTTGCTGGGCTCCAGCGGCCTGCCGGTTTCTTCATCGACAACCTCGATGGTGCATGTTTTGTTTGGTTACATCATCTTGGTTGCGCCACGCTTTGACGACGTACTCGATTTTTTCGACGATCCGGCCGAGGGCTAAAATAAGAAAGAGAGTCGCGCGCGTTAGTACACACATATTTATTCAAATCAGTTAGTTTGTATCACCAGACGCTCAATATGTATATATATATACCTCGGCGCCGGAGGTGGTTGCTACTTCCAATTGAAGATCGTCGTTTATCGACGTTTCTTCGGCATCATCTTGCTGACGGCGCCCTTCATCTTCACCCTCAAGGTTCAGATAAGAAGAGATATCATCTTCTTCTTGTCCGGTCGGCACATATAGAATATCGCCTTTTATGATGCCGAACATATGTTCTTCAAGGTCCGCATCATAGTTGTCCAGAATCGGGTCAGCTCTATCGTCCGCCATATGTCAGTCCTGAAAACATGTAGTAAAAACAAATTAATTGTGTATATGCCAGCATTATCACATCTCTTCTACATATAAAGAGAGAGGGCGACGAGGGAGGCGAGAGGGGGGACGCGTGTATTAGATGTGTATATGCGGACGATCGACCTCGCCTCGCAGTGACCGCGTGACCGAGAGACCGGTGGCGGTGGCGAAAGGGCGGTGGCGGTGGCGGTGTCGGTGCCGGTCCTCTCTCTCGTAAAAAAACCAGCGCGTATAAGGAGGGGGAGGCGAGGGCCTCGCCGCCCCCTCCGTTTACACGCGGGGTCGGTGACGAAAGGGCGGTGGCGAAAGGGCGGCGGTGGCGAAAAGGCAGTGGTGGTGCCGCCCCCTCTCGACCCAAAAAAAAAAACACCGCTCGTATACGGACGGGGCGACGAGGGGCTCGCTGCCCCCTCCGTATACGCGCGGTGGTTAGTTTTTTTTAGTCAATCTTTTTTAGTCATGAAAGGGGCCGGATATTGTATATGTGTGTGTAGGAGGTTTAAGGTTGAATGCGAGCAGATAGGTAGCGATGACACAGCAGGCAATTAGTGGAGCGAACGGAAGTAGCTAGCTAGCTAGTCTCCTGCGCGTTTTTGGTCAACGAAACGGCATATACTTTGGACGGAATTGCTTCACGTAGGCAAGTCCGATTTCCTTACGACAAGGAATCCAACGGGGTGAGGCAGCTCGCGGCGCTCGGCTCAGCGGAATCGCGTGTAGGTGGGTTCGGGATGCAGGAGAGGAGGCGGAGTGGCGCGCTATGGCTCGACGCACTGCTGGGTTGGCGGCGGCTCGATTTGGGGATGAGATTGCCGGGCCAGAAAAAAAAAGATGGAGGGGAAGACGGTGACGTAGGTGGGACCATACGGGGCGGAGGCACGGGACGAAGTGACCGAAAGATCTTTTAGTTTTTACACAATCTTTTTTAAGTCAAATTTTAGTTTTTTTAAGTCAAATTTTACTTTTCTTTACACAATCTTTTTTTAAGTCAAATTTTAGTGTACAATTTTAATTAACAAAATGTGAGATAATTAATAAAAACAAAAAAAACAAAAAAAAGGGGCCGGCGCCGGCCACGGCCCCTTCGTCGATCTCGCCGGCACCGGCCGGCCGCGCGCTGGCGGGCGAGGCGGCGCCGTTGAGGCCGGGCGGGCGAGGGCGGTCGCGGCGAGGGCGCGCATCGCGGCGGCGGCGGCGATCGTCGCAGCGCGGCGGCGCTGGCGCAGCCGCGGCGGCGGCGGCGGCGTGTGCGGCGGCCCGGTTCGATCGGCGCGCGCGCGTGCAGTGTGGCCGGGTGTTCGGGCGGCGGCGCGGCGCAGCGTGCGGCGGCGGCAGCGGCGTGTGGCGGCCCCCGGGGTTCGATCGGCGGCGCGCGTGTGCAGGGGCCGGGTGTTCGGCGGCGTGTGCAGGGGACGATGACGTACGGCAGGGCGGGGCGCGGGAAGAAGATCGACGGCGGCGACGAGGGCGGCGGTCGGCGAGGACTTGCACGCGGCGGAGACGACGAAGAGGCGCGGCAGATCGATCGGCGAAGACGAGGGAGAGGAAGAAGAGATCAGTGCGCGCCGCCCGCGCGTATTTATAGGCGTGGGCCTTTGGTCGCGGTTGGGGTCCCCAACCGCGACTAAAGCTCATTTTTGGGCGGTTTTTGGCTTCCCGCGGAAAAGACCCTTTGGTCGCGGTTGGCCTGGCCAACCGCGACTAAAGGCCTTTTTCGAATTCATTTCTAAATCAGAAAAAAAAACTAATTCAATTCAAAATCTTAAAAATACAAATAATATATCAAAACATTCAGAAAAAAAAACTAATTCAATTCAAAATCTTAAAAATACAAATAATATATCAAAAAATTCAGAAAAATAAAACTAATTCAATTCAAAATCTTAAAAATAGAAATAATTAATCAAAAAATTCAGAAAAATAAAACTAATTCAATTCAAAATCTTAAAAATAGAAATAATATATCAAAAAATTCAAAAAAATAAAACTAATTCAAATAAAACTAATTCATTTCAATATGTTAAAAATACAAATAATATATCAAAAAATTAAGAAAAATAAAACTAATTCAATTCAAAATGTTTAAAATACATATAATATATCAAAAAATTCATAAAAATACAACTAATTCAATTCAAAATCTTAAAAATACAAATAATATATCAAAAAATTCAGAAAAATAAAACTAATTCAATTCAAAATTTTAAAAATACAAATTATCAAAAATTCATAAAAATAAAACTAATTCAATTCAAAAGTTCGTTGGCCCCCTCTTCCCGCCTCTTTCCGCCGACCCCCTCTTCCCTCCTCGTCTTCCTGCCATTTCTTCCCTGTCTTCCCGCCTCTTTCTTCCCGCCAATTGTTTCCCGCCAATTTCTTCCGGCCTCTTTCTTCCCGCCAATTTTTTCCCGCCAATTTCTTCCCGCCACTTTCTCCCCGCCTCTTTCTTCCCGCCTCCTGTCTTCCCGCTCCCATTTTTCCCGCCATTTGTCACTACATATAGGCAGCCCGGCTTGGCCAGCATCACATCTCTACAATCTCTCATCACTCTCTCATGGCTTCCACCGCACCCACTCTAACCTACCAGCAGGTGGAGGAGCTTTGCGCCTCGAACTACCCTTGCCCTCCGGGCTACCGCGTCCACTGCCGGCTGGAGCCTAGCGCCGGCGGCGTGCCGGTCCCTCCCGTCCCTCGAGTGCTGCGCGCCGGACGGCCATCACGAACCACTACTACCTCGACCTCACGCGGAGCAGCGGATGAATCCCCGGCGGCATCCCGATAACCAGCATACTTGGGACGCCTTCTTCATCAATCGGCGTGAGAGGGCGCTTGCCGTATGAGGAGGACGGTCGCCTCCCGGAAACTTCCACGAGGCCGGCCGTCGGCTATGGTGGTACGGCCGGACTCGCAGAGCGTCATGGACTACATCACGGCCGGCGATATCCCCCGCCCGCGCTACCCTCGATTCGAGCCACGAGCGCCGCCCGACGACAGCCGACGGCGACGACGACGCCGGCAACTTAGAAGGCGACGACTACCGGTACAACGGCGGCGGCTATGAAGACTACGAGTATGCATATTATACGCCTAGGCAGGAGTATGACTAAATCACTCCAAATTTCATGTATGCAGGAGTATGACTTAGTCACTCCAAATTTCTGTATGCAGGAGTATGACTTAGTCACTCCAAATTTCATGTATGCATGCGGGGAGTATGACTTAGTCACTCCAAATTTCATGTATCATCGGTGCTATCTCGAGTCAATTGAATCATTCGAAAATGGACACCAAACACATCACGGGTAATATAATTCACATGATTCATTCAACAAAGTTTGGTACAATAAATTATTACACATCATTTCTTCCCTTGTGTCCCCGCTTGCTTACGATTGTGCCGTATCCATGGAGCATCCTCATCATTTAACTTAATGCTTGGGTCGGTGTTCACTTTGAAGGGCGGAATTTCAGCAAACATATTATAATCTTCGACATGTCTGTCTTGTCCTCCACTCCCACGATGTTTCTTTTCCCTGAAAGAACAATGTGGCGCTTTGGATCATCGCATGATGTACCGATCGTTTTCTTATCTTTCCGTTTCCTCGGTTTGCTACTCATGTCCTTCACATAGAAAACCTGAGCGACATCTTCGCTAGGACGAATGGTTCGTCAAGGTATCCAAGATTGTTGAAATCCACCATTGTCATTCCGTATTGCTGGTCCACCTTTACCCCACCTCCTGTTAGCTTGAACCATTTGCACGGAACAAAGGGACCCTAAAGGAGGGTCCATAGTCAAGTTCCCATATCTCCTCTATGTAACCATAATATGTGACCTTTTGCCCATTCTCGGTTCTTTGCATCAAAGCGGACACCTTGTTTTGGTTGGTGCTCTTTTTATCTTGGGCGATCGTGTAAAATGTATTCTCATTTATCTCGTACCCTTGGAAAGTCGTTATAGTCGAAGATGGTGTCTTGGCCAACATGTACGCTGATCTACAACATGATCGTCACTCATTAAATGTTTTCTCAACCAACCGCCGAAAGTCTCCATGTGGGCCTTCCTAATCCAGGATTCGGGCTTCTCGGGGTTGTCCGAGCGTAAAATATTCTTGTGTTTCTCAAAGTACGGAGCCACCAAGCTGGAATTGGTCGAATCGTGTGGTGTGCTTGATCAGAGAATGGCCATCCATACATATCGTTGATTTCCTTCCGATCGTGCCTTTTCCACTTAGTCTACCCTCGTGCCGCGATTGAGGAAGACCAATCGGCTTAAGGTACGGCACAATGTCAACACAAAACTCAATTACCTCCTCATTTCCATAGCCCTTGGCGATGCTTCCTTCTGGCCTAGCACGGTTACGAACATATTTCTTTAATATTCCCATGAACCTCTCGAAGGGGAACATATTGTGTAGAAATACAGGACCGAGAATGGAAATCTCATCGACTAGGTGAACCAGGAGGTGCGTCATAATATTGAAGAAGGATGGCGGGAACACCAACTCGAAACCGACAAGACATTGGATCACATCGTTACGTAACCGTGATAGAACTTACGGATTGATTACCTTCGAGAGATTGCATTGAGGAATGCACATAGCTTCACAATGGCTACTCGAACATTTTCCGAGGAGCCCCTCAAAGCAATCGGAAGCAATTGCGTCATAATCACGTGGCGGTCGTGAGACTTCAGGTTTTGGAACTTTTTCTCCGCCATGTTTATTATTCCCTTTATATTGGACGAGAATCCCGACGGGACCTTCATACCGCTCAGGCATTCAAAAAAGATGACCTTCTCTTCTTTGGTCGGAGCGTAGGGCACGACCTTGAAACCGTTCCGGATGCCGGCCATCGTGGTCTTTCAAACTTTCTTTGGTCTGCCGTGCTTCCCTTGTATCATTTGACTTCCCATACACGCCCAAGAAGCTTAGGATGTTCACGCAAATATTCTTCGTAACGTGCATCACGTCGATTGCAGAGCGGACTTCTAGGACTTTCCAATATTCTAGCTCCCAGAATATAGATTTCTTCTTCCACATGGCTACGTGCCCGTCAGCTCCCTTCGGAACTGATTGTCCGCCAGGACCCTTTCCAAAGATGACTTTCAAATCCTTGACCATATCAAATACCTCAAGACTAAGTGTTCCTGCAGGCTTCGGCCGGTGATCCGCCTTGCCGTTGTAATGCTTGCCTTTCTTTCTTCTTGGATGACCTTTCGGAAGAAATCGACGATGCCCAAGGTACACGTTCTTCTTACAATTTGGCAAATGTACACTTTCGGTCTCATGTAAGCAGTGCGTGCATGCATTGTATCCCTTATTTGACAGTCCCGAAAGGTTACTAGGAGCAGGCCAATCGTTGATGGTTACGAAAAGCAACGCTCGTAGGTCAAATTCCTCTTCTTTGTGCTCATCCCACACACGGACACCAGGTTTGCCCCACAGCTGTAAAAGTTCATCAACTAATGGCCTTAGGTACACATCGATGTCGTTGCCGGGTTGCTTCGGACCTTGGATGAGCACTGCATCATAATGAACTTCCGCTTCATGCACAACCAAGGAGGAAGGTTGTAGATGCATAGAGTCACGGGCAGGTACTATGGCTGGAGCTCTGCTCGCCAAAAGGATTCATGCCATCCGTACTTAGACCAAATCTTATGTTCCTTGCGTCAGCTGCAAAATCTTTGAACTCTCTGTCGATCTTTCTCCATTGCGTTCCATCTGCGGGGTGTCTCAACTCCCCGTCCGACTTACGGTCCTCTTTGTGCCATCGCAACAACTTGGCATGCTCTTTGTTCCTGAACAGACGTTTCAACCGTGGTATTATAGGAGCATACCACATCACCTTGGCGGGAACCCTCTTCCCGGGTTTCTCGGCCCTCAACATCGTCGTCACCAGGGTCATCGCCTCTGATCTTATAACGCAATGCGGTGCATACCGGGCATTCATTCAAATTCTCGTATTCACCGCGGTAGAGGATGCGATCGTTGATGCATGCATGTATCTTCGTAACCTCTAAACCTAGAGGGCAGACAACCTTCTTTGCTTCGTACGTAGTGGCGGGCAACTCGTTATTCTTTGGAAACATATTCTTCAACATTTTCAGCAAGTTTTCAAATGCCGAGTCAGCTACACTGCTGTGCCTTCCATTTCAGCAAATCCAATGTGCAGCCCAGCTTTTTCAGACCATCATCGCATCCGGGGTACAGCGCCTTCCTGTGATCCTCTAACATGCGATCCAAATTCTCCCTCTCTTTTTCAGTTTCGCAGCGTCTCCGTGCATCAGCAATGGTCCGACCAAGATCATCAACGGGATCATCACGTGCCTCTTCTTCGCCTTCCCCTTCACCTTCCCCTTCACCTTCAGCATCCTCCATGAAAGTATCACCGAAATGAGCAAGATAGCTTTCATCGATGAAATCATCCCCTTCTTCATCTTCTTCCATTATAACCCCTCTTTCTCCATGCTTGGTCCAACAATTATAGCTTGGCATGAAACCGTGCCGAAGCAGGTGCATGTGAACATCTCTTGAGGAAGAGTAACCCTTCTGATTCTTACATTTAACACATGGACAGATAACAAAACCCCCCTGCTTGTTCGCATTAGCCACTACGAGGAAATCTTTCAAACCCGTACTGAACTCGCCGGAGAGTCGGTTGCCGTACATCCATTGTCGATTCATCTGCATTATTATAATATAAAATATATAATTAACCATCATGCATTTGTTAAACTAACTAGCTACAAACAATATAAATTAAACAATGAACTACACACACATGCACATTTTATCAATGACACATCAAAGGTTCAAGTTGCTAACCGCGATCGAGGAGGAAAAAATAAATGAGAAAGCTCAAGTGTGGCTCCAACACTTCATATCATGTTTGTTTCATGCTCTTGGGGCATTTCATCAAACACCTTATGTGCATAAGAGGAACCAAAAGCAAACCTAACACCCACTTGTGAAGTTTGTGAAGAGAATGGCACCAAATGGCTAAGTGTTGGCTGCTGGATGGGTATATATAGGGGGGGGGGCTTTAGTCCCGGTTGGCCTGGCCAACCGCGACTAAAGGCCTTCGGGCACCTTTAGTCGCGGTTGGCCTGGCCAACCGCGACTAAAGCCCCCCACGTGCACCGGCTGGCCACCGAGCGCCTTGGGCCCAGGCCTTTGGCCGCGGTTCGCCTCCCGAACCGCGACTAAAAGTACCATTAGTCGCGGTTCCTACAGCTTCGCGACTTATGGGGCTCACCGGAAGCCTGTTTTTCTACCAGTGGTGCCATACATGACATGACAAGTCACGCAACCTGTTTCAGTCATGGCATGGAGGTTCGCGCGCATGCCACCAACATAGTCAGAAATGGTGGTGTGCACGCATGCACTGCTTCACCAACAGCTGTGTAACTATGGCGTGGCTTAGAGCTCAAAGCCATCATTACTGCCCGGTCAGGCTTTGCGCGCTGGGTCCACTTAATGGTGGCGCTGCTGGCCTTGTTGAACGCCCTAAGTGGTCCCAAAATGGTGATGTTGCAGTAATAATAATGGCGTTGAACTAATACAGTGCGCCATTAATCGCATGTTCCCACTAAGCATATCCATACTAGTGCATGTGTCTTCCGAGAATCATGTATTTTGACTATTATTACCCACTCTAAAAGAACCTCTTTTAAAAAAACAAAGTTTTGGCTTTCATGCTTCCTTTCCGAAACTTTGAATTTCTATGCTTTGTCATCTTTTGTGACATAGTTTTATTCTTAAAGTATTTTTGTTCATGGGTTCTTGCCACAATCTTTCCTCCTTCAACAAATTAAAAATACCCACTTACTTAATAAGAATTTATTTTTTATGCCTAATAACTCAACACCCAGCCTCCCTTGGTCTTTAATTTTTCATATAATTTTCCATTTGGTTAAATGGTATCTATGCTTCAAATCATCCAGAAAAAACATAACCGATAGAAATCTAACCTCTTCCTTACCCCTTTAGGTATTTAAAAGAAAGAAAACATTAACATCGGGAGACTCGTAAGAACGGAATTTATTATAATAAGCATGTCTCCATGTGAGAGAAGCTTTCCTTGCCAACATCTCAATTTCTTCTCAAATTGGTTTTATATTGGATTCCATTATTTATTAAAGAGTTTTCTACAATGAATTGGAATTAACTCCAAGGTACCAAAAAGGGAGAGAGTCCACAGTATAGCCCAAAATTTGTCTGTACTCATTCCCACTCTCTGGCGCCTTTCCAAAATAGAAAATCTCACTTTTATGGAACTTATATCTAAAGGCCTAATTTTTTTTCAAAGATGCGTAGAATCATTTTAATATTTATGGCGCCTTCTCTGGGTCGTGTTTCATGAACAAAATCGTATCATCGGTATATTGAAGGCCCCCAACTTGTATGTCTTCCTTGGAGATACCAAATGTGTGGCTCATGTCTGGACTATCCATTGTTGAGGGTTGGTTGTCCTTTATGAGAAAAGTCACGAACCCAATAGTAGAAATTTCTATGGATATATCTTAGAAGTGCATTTTGAAACAACAAGGATTTTCCACTTCTAAGTTGGGGTCCCGGCACTATCTCCCACACGTTGGTCTGCTTTAATATTCCAACAAAAATTGACTTGTCAAACTTGCGAGTACTTTGCATTTCCTCCCTCTAAAACTATGAAAAGAACATACACTCCACACGTCATCCATGTTCATCGTGTGAGAAAACCGAACGCTAGCTCCTCTCACGCGTGAGTGTGGTTCGGTCATGGTCATGGTCCAGGTCTGTATTTTGCTCATCATCTATGCAAGAAGATCAGCAAAACCGGGCGTTTGAATGTGTTGGCAAAGTTCAGGGTCTATTTTGTACCTTAGGAAACATTTATAACGACAAGTGAACATTGGTGAATGTTTAAGGATGAAAAATGGCATTTCTTCTTCCAAAATTAATCAACTCTCCTTGCATCCATGAGATGGAGGAAGCTTTGCGATTTAATTTACATTAGCAAAGACTATATGAATGTATGAATCCAACAGATACGTTGCTATATATATTTAAGCAAGGCAGCTAGCACGGAGTGTTGCATGATCGATGATGGATCAGCGGGTCATCCCGTCTGCGTGCATGGCGGGCGGCGAGGTCGCAGCCGTGCCGCCGCGGCCCTGCTGCTGCTGGAGCTCCATGTTGGCGTGCCATCCTGCATGAAGAACATATAACTTGATTTGCTGCTGCACATGTGTCCTAGGCTCCTAGCTCCATGTAAATGAAACGAAGGTAATCAACGAACCGATGTCCATGACGAAGCCTCGGTTCCTGAGCTCGCGGTACTCCTGGCAGATGGCGCAGGGCTCGCAGAGGCAGTGGACGCAGCAGTCCGGGAAGGGGGTCTCCTGGAGGCCGTACTGCGCGCGCATCTTGGTGCGGTAGAAGCAGGAGTAGATCCACTGGAACTCCCAGCCCGTGAGGATCCCGATCCCCATGTACAGCGCCCCGCTCGCACCGCTCGACGTCGACCCGCGGTCCACGATCTCCGCCAGCTGACCGAAGGTGATGCACGGGCACAGGCACGTCAGCCAGCAGCTCGCCGGGTCCTGCGTGCAGTCGAACAGCCCCGTCGACCAGGGGTTCACCTGCGGCGGCCCTTGAGGGTGGGACGGCGCCGCCGCCGGTGTTGGCTTCCCCTCGGCAGCGTCCATGGCTGCGCTAGAGGAACCGATTGGGCACGCAGATTAAGCGTGTGGGTGGCCTGCCCTCAAGGGGAGCTAGCTACCTCTGGAAGGGCGTCAAGAATGGCTGCATCGGCACAGGTGAGTACGTAGGCCGGCATGCATATGCACCCTAATTAAACAACTCTAATCCTATCGTTAATTAGTCTGTACTATTATTAGCTGAACCTGTTAAATTAAGTGCACGTGTTTCTTTTCTCCTATTTTTAGCGATAAGGCCAATGAGAAATAATTTAGACAACTCTTTTTTACTACTTTCATATTGAGAATTATTGCAGCAGGGTGGAATGGCGACCCTACCCAGCCAGCGGTTAGTTCCGGACCAAACAAAAATTCCTTTCTAGTTAATTTTTTAACTATAATGCGAACTATTTATGAAAAGTTTTGCATATTTGTGGTAATGCAGACTATAATTAGATAAACTTGTAAAATTAAGTGCACGTGTTTCTTTTCTCATATTGCTTCGCGATCAGACAAGAGAAATAATATAGACATGTATCATGCACATGCTTACTATTTGCATAGTGAGAAATATTGCAGTGGTGGTATTAAAGGGCAACCCTAGCTAGCGGCCGCCTGAGTTGTTTTGCGCGTATGCACAAATTTGTTGTTGCCAGCGAAAATCTTTCCTATTTTAAATATTCAAATGTTTTATCTCTCAACCGTTAACTCAGATTTAGGATCCATTTTCACTAATAAATTGGTCTCGATGAGATTTCTAAAACTAGATCTCATATTTATATCAATGTTCAAAAAATCTGGTCATCACAAGATTAATTATTATTTGTTCAATAGGTACTTGTGGGGCAACAGTGTCGATTAGACATAATCGTCTGTGTTACTCGCTTGGATAATTTAATCCGTCTGTCTGACGGCCACTAAACAACATCGATTGATCGAGAGGCTAGGACTATGCTCCTCTTTTCAAGAAAAAAAAAATTTATAGGCACCGAAGCCCTTTTGCTCTGGCCTTATGATGTTATGAGCATTATATCATATGGCTTACCTCAGTTAGAGAGTTAGAGTTCTATTTTGTTCTTTATTGTTTTTAAGGTTAGCTCAATATGTGAGTTTTATTGCGTCGAGGTTTGTCACTGTATGCAGATAGTTTAGGAAAAGAATTAAGCGACGAGTGTCAATCAACTTCCATGGAAGTAGAGTCGACTTCAAGTATTGTTCTAGAAAAACTAATAAAATTGTTCATGAGCAGGCTAGGTTTTGTTTTCAGTCAAAAAAAAGTTCTAACCGAATCGATGATCCCCCTAGCTACATCTTAATTAAACTTATAAACGTTGTAACTATTGTTTGAAATTAGCGTGGTTGATTTCCCTAAAAAAAAAAGTGAGGCTCTGCAATAAAAGAATTTGACGGACCATATCGCACGTGCCCTGAAAGAACAACCAAAGGGCATTTTAGTTATGACATACACTGAAACAAAATGATTGCGTGACACTATGTATACGTATGTGACTTGGTCAAAGTTAACAACTACAGTACTTTGAAAGAAGGAATTATGGGAGCAACCTGTGATGCGGGTCATAATAACACAACACAACACTTTGAGCTGCTGGCCAGACCAGACGGGCGCACGCAATGATCCATAGTACGTTCCGTACGTCAGCAGATTAGTTAAGCCAAGGCGTGAGTCGACGCCTCCACGGGCAAATAATTTCACCCCACCGACGGTACCACTTCACGCAACACGAAGGTTGCGTGATGAAAGCTTAATTTTGCCTTTTTCAATGAGAAGTTTATTTTAAAACCGTTTGAATATTTGGGTTTCTAGCCAAGGGAGCTCCAAAAAACAAAACCAACTTTTTTAACCTGACGAAACTTTGATTAACTTAATGATACCTCGTGAATTTTTTTTTTAAATAGTCTATTTCATGTTGTGTTTCAAACTTTGTTCATCATATAGTAAGCAAAATAATTGTTAACTTCCTTAGATTTCAAACCATAAAATACATGGATGAGAAACAAGATAAAAACATCAAATGTGTTTCATTATGAATCATGATGTTTCATTGTGTGAATCATAACCTTTCACACTGTGTTTTGGAATTCTTGTTTTGAATTTTGTTAATTTTGAGCTTGTTTAAAATATCATCGAAATAAAAATACAGGTTAATTTGAACAAATTGTTATATAGATATTCATTCCAACACATATAATTCAAATCTGCGTATGAAAAAATAGGATGTGTGTATTAATAGAGATGAGAGACTGCTAGTGGTGAGTAGACATTTTACCATGTTACATATCCTAACACTCAAAAATTAAAGGTGCATATATGCACGGACATATGCATTTCTCCCAAATGGTTGAGTTGAAATCTTGTGTAACCTTTGATCTCAATTAAACAACAGTTGCAGTAAAAGAAAACGTAGGACCCTAGCTTATGGGTTATGGCCGACCCATGTGACCTTGTCGCCACTGCCACTGCCATCGTTTTCCTCTCGTCCTGTTTAGCCTCTAATTATGCTTGCTCGTCGCCTTAACACAATTCATCTATCATATCCGCTGCCTCGGTAATTAAACTGCATTAACGAAACTGAATTGTTTTTTTTTTCGAGAGTGCGCTAAATGCGCACCATATCTTTATAGAAGGCAGAAAACAGATATACAAGAAGCCGTACAACAAGTTGCGAACAACTGAGCCGGCGAGCTCCAACGCACACACACCCACACACCACACACACCTAAGCCTACTCTCGCGGCACTAGTTGTCTCCCTCCGACTCTCGCGAACTCCCACAACCTAAACTCCTCTCTGACGCTATCTATGATTTGCACGGTGTTCAACTGGATACGAACATTGCCGAACACCCGGGCATTGCGCTGCTTCCAAAGCGTCCAAGCCACCAGAATCACCAGGGAATCGAACCTCCTTCTGTCACTCTTCTGAACTACTCTCCGGGCCCTAAGCCACCAATCCTCCAAACTATCTGTAAGGTGCGGCAGGGCCACCTCAAACTGGTTTGTATGCAAGCAACCGAACCATACTTCTCTCGCGTAGGGGCATAGGGTGATAATGTGGTCCACTCGGTCCTCCTCTTGTAAGCACGTGTAGCAAGTTTCAGTGTGGGCCGTGATGCCATGTCTGAATCTCCGCTCCGCAGTCCATAGCCTGTTCCTGAGCGCAAGCCAAATGAAAATCTTGCATTTGAGTGGCGCGAAGGACTTCCAAACCGGCTTATGCGCTCCATCAATCACCGACCCTTGGCAAAGCATCAGGTAGGTTCCTTTCGCTGTGTAGCCTCCTGACTCAGATCCTTTCCAAACGAACCGATCCGGGGCAGTAGCATCCCTTTCTATCCGTTCCAGTTCTTCCCAAAGATGGATGCACTGAGAACAAACCTCCACCGAAATCAGGTCAGGTGGTATATCTGAGATCCAAGTGTTGTTAACAAGCGCATCCGAGGCCAGTCTACTATTCTTTCTCCTGGTAGGGACAATCGCAGTAACCGCAGGAGCAATATCACCGATCCTTTGACCATGAAGCCATCTGTCCTTCCAGAACCAGATGTTCCTCCCATCCCCTATGACAAAGCTGGCGCAACTCTGAAAGACCTCGGTGACCTTGTCATCCTTCGGCAGACTCAATCCTTGCCAGGGCCGATTAGGATCCGTCCGTTTGAGCCATTCCCATCGAACCCGCAGGGCCAGGCTCTGCCTCCTCAAATCTTTGATGCCCAACCCGCCATAGCAAATGGGTTTGCAGACGCTTTCCCAGGCGACCAAACACTGTCCCCCATTCACCTCCTTCTTCCCCGCCCAAAAGAATGCTCTTAGCCACTTGGCCACTTCCTCTAGGAGCCACGTTGGAGCATCTTCCACAAGGAGCTGGTGCACTGGCCTTGCCGAGATCACCGCCTTGATGAGCACCAGCCTCCCCGCCCTCGCAATCATGCCACGCTGCCATGCAGGCACGCAATGGACAACCCTGTCCAGGGCTGGCTGCCACTCGGCCTTGGTAAGGGGGCGCAGCGCAAGCTGGAGGCCCAAGTATTTGATCGGGAAACTGGCAAGCTCGTAGCCCAGCGCCTCCTTCACTCTTTCTCCATCCTCCATATTCCCACGGATCAGTGTAGCTGTGGTTTTGCGGTAGTTCACGTGCAAGCCCGACGCTTCTCCAAAAATCCTCAAAATTTCATGCAGCGCTCTTAGTTCAAGGGCCTCTGGCTTGAGGAAAACCACCACGTCGTCTGCATAAACTGACAGTCGCTGGATGGGGGATATGCCTGCAAGGTTACTGAACAGCTGCGCCTCCACAGCCTTCTCAATAATTCTGGTGAGCACCTCCATGCCAATAACAAACAGCATCGGCGAGGTGGGATCCCCTTGTCTCAATCCTCTGGCATGGTGAATACGTGCGCCTGGAACCCCGTTGACTGTGACCTTGGTATTCGCCGTGTAAAGAAGCAGGGCAATCCATTGCAGGAACCGCTCCCCGAACCCCATCCTCCGTAAGACCTCCAGCAAAAAGGCCCAAGATATAAGAAAGACGCAGGCAGGGTTGCTCCCACTCAATAAACAAAACTACATGTAAGCAATGATAAGCAGACAAGGAAAGCCTTCAACTGGCACCACCTTTGCACTAGCTTTGCAGGGGCATGTGAGGAGCCACTCTACCCCTACAGGGATTTGCATCAGATCGGCCTGACAGCTTTAGATAGTAAAATCCCGACCCATCTCTTTCTTTGCACCTTTTTTTGCCTCGGCAGGATGTGGTGTTGCCAGTGCCCCTGTACATAATGTTGGATCTTCAGATCGATCTCGTGTACTGATGCACAAGATCCGACGCTTCAAGATACACACATCGCAACTAATGTTTCACGCGTTATAGCCGTAGAGGCAACAGCGGGCAGCGGCAGTAATCCTTCTGCCGGCCGGTGCACTGCGTGCATGTGAGCGCTCACCCGTGCAGCAGCAGCTGCAACTAACTCAGCTTCCTTTCTATAAAGATCCGACACGAATCAAGAGCAGCCGCACTTACAAGTGAAGAAGGAGATCGATCACTCAGAGAAGCTGTGAGCAGAGTGTACAGAGCCACAGAGGCAGTGATGGACTGGTACGCGTGGCTGTCCAAGGCGGGGCTGACGCCGGCGGCGACGTACGAGTACGGCCTGCTCTTCAGCGAGAACGAGCTGGAGCCGGCCGACGCGCCGGACTTCGACCACGACCTGCTCAAGAGCATGGGCGTCGCCGTCGCCAAGCACCGCCTCGAGATCCTCAAGCTCGCAAGGAAGGACGCCGCTGCTGCGGCCTCCGCCAACTCGCTGTCCTCCTCCGTGACCGCGCGGCTGGCGCGAAAGGCCGGCAAGTGCATCGCCCGGTGCGCGCGCCGGCTCGCAGGCGGCGGGGGAAAAGCGTCGACGTCGGTCGTGCCGAGGATCTGCAGCAGCGGCAGGGCGTCGACGACCGTCGTGCCGAGGATCTGCAGCGGCAGCGACGACGTCGTTGTCCGCGCTGGCGCCTTACGCCAGCGGAAGAGGGGCGTGAAGAAGATGGTGCTTATGATCACGGACAGCGGCGTTGCCACGGGAGCCGGTGGTCGTGTCCGGTTCTCGTCGGGGTCGTCGCAGAAGGCAAGCCTCATGTTCCACGACTGCGCCTACGAGGAGGATGAGGAGGAGGAAGACGCGAGCGGCGGCGAGGAGGAGCAGAGCTCCGACGGCGGCGCCGCCGCCGCCACCGGAAGAGGCGAGATCAAGTGGGACTGCATGTTCCAGGACCTCAAGCCGACGTGAGAATTGCGTGACGATCAACACCCTAGTTCATCAGTTTCAGTCGATCCATCATTCTGGCCATCTCGTGTTTCTTGTTAATGTTCTGTTCCTGCGAGTATTACCTACCGCGCAGTAGAAACTAGATTCAGAGTGATCTGTCAAGATTCCACAACTCCTAGAATTACTAGTAAAATCGTTTGATCTGTCTGCATGAATGGGTACATGAGTTCGAGTGAGTGAAGGACAAGACCGATCTGCACCACGCATTGCCATGAATCTCTCTATTTCCAGGTTATGTGAGAAACTGAACAAATCTGTTTTATCCAAGTCAAGTCAACCTCCCGAAGAAAGCGCGGCAAAGTCGACATGCACCTAGTGAAATGAAGTCCAAAAAAGTGCAAAACCTGATGATGACCAAGAAAAGCAAAAGTCCATCATATCCCACATTCAACAGAGATGACATCGTTATTGCTCGTCTATAATTATGTCTCGTCCATCCATACACAATAAGGATTGTGAATAGGGGGTGAAAATAGAACCGATGCTTTTAGACCGTCTCACTGTCTCCGAAGCTTGGTTTAGAGAAACCAGCAAGGTCTATTTGAAGAGCTCTCCTTCAGGGATCCTCCTTAATCGAAGTTCAGGCCGGGGCTATATTTGGTTTTTTTTCCAGCCCATGTATCACTACGGGAAAAACTGCAGTTGCCGTGCATTGCATCTTTGCCGTGTGTTTCCGCACGGCAAAGATTTCTTTGCCGTGCGCACGTAGAAAAACGCACGGCAAAGATTTTGGCCACGGTAAACACAGACACGAGCGCACGGCAAAGATTTGATTCACGGCAACGACGGAAGAGAGCGCACGGCAAAGAAAGTTGCACGGCAAAGGACCAACATAGCGCACGGCAAAGATAGGCTACACGGCAAAGATGCTGGCACACGGCAAAGCACAAAATGCATCGCCGTGCACGCCTTTGCCTAGTGTTTTTAACAAACGCACGGCAAAGCAAGTCTTTGCCTAGTGTTTTTAACAAACACACGGCAAAGCAAGCCTTTGCCTAGTGTAAGCGCACGGCAAAGATGTAAAAACTGGATTTCTTCTCAGCTCAAAAGATGTGGCGTGGTATAGTTATCAACAAACGAACGCTTAGCTCAGTGGCAAGGTTGCACGCTTTCTCTACTCTGCGTCCTAGGTTCGAATCCCAGACCGATCAGTTTGGAGCTTTTTTTTAGATAAACCATATTTAGCACACGGCAAAGAAGCAACCTTTGCCGTGCGGCGTCGCACGGCAAAGACCTTTGCCGTGCAACATTGGCGAGGCGCACGGCAAAGAAGCCTTTGCCGTCGATTGCTTTACCGTGCGGTCTTTACCGTGCGGCAACGCACGGCAAAGCCTTTGCCGTGCATATAAGGCCCTTTACCGTGCAAATAGTTGCACGGCAAAGAAAGTTTTTCCATACGATATCTATACGCCACGTTAGAAAAAAAGAGGTCACGTGACCGGGTAACCACCTAGCTGCCTAACTACTGCCCCATAGCGTGCATGTATGGTTTTGAAACCTGTTAGCGGCATACGCATCCTCTGAGATCCGACGATAGTGCCGCCAGATGATGAAATCGCTGCACCGTGATCCTGCTAATTAAGGGTGCTACACGTGACGGTCGTCTCCGCCATTGTGATATTGTGGCCGATCCAGATCCGACAGTCCTTCGATGGAGGGTACCCTCTGTTCCCGGTGAGGCTAGGGTTAGGGTCTGTGCTCGATCCTATCGAGGTGTTGGGACGGTCAGGTTGAGCGTGCGGCCACAGTCAGGTTCTCCTGCTCGTGCGCATGGGCTTTTTCCTCCGACACATCACCATATATACGTACCTAAATTACTCGTACAAGACAACACGGTCTATATAGGGCCACTACAGGGTTGTATGTACATGTCATTTTTTTTAAATTTTATGATCATCTCCCCGTTTACGAAGCCGCGTCGTTCATGTTGTGGTCCCATTAATTGGTTTGATGGAATGGGTAAAGTCCCATCCATGGCGAGAAAGGGACGGGAACTACATACTGCCTCATCTGCCCTGAATTACTTGTTGCGGATTTGTTTAGATACGCATTACATTATTTAGACGTGTTTCACTGTACAAATACATGCAAATATAGAAAAATCTATGACATCTAATTTAGGATAGAGGGGGTATTTGATTCGCCGTCCAAATCATATCGGAAGAAGATGCACTCTGATGTGGATGTGGAGAGGCCGGATGAGGGCTCCATGCTTCTATCAGCTTGATGTAAAAACGCTCTTTATAGAAAAGCAAAAGAATTTCAATAGTTAATCAAGCTATGTCGGTGGTCTTGTGGTTGCCCTCTTCTGTTTAAGCCGTTTGTGTCCAATCGGGACGTTGTCTTGTTGGTATAATTGGTATCTTCGCGATATTAATATATTCTCTTTGTCGAAAAAATCTTCCTCATTCAATCTGCTCAACTGAGTTATATATTCTTTGAACTGATATAATTGTTGGCTTGTATATTGGTTTGAAAAGTGTTAATTATATATTTTGTTGATAGGGAAGTTTTATGATGCTATTTATGAGTCATTCATTAGAGGCCAATTGGTTGTATCTTCTTCTAGGAAAACCACAACTTCATGAAGTTAAAATGTTCATCTGGACACCACGTTTACCCATGTGCAAGGTTTTGGTTATCGGACTAGCATTCTTTCAACAGGGGAGTCTGGATTCTTCGTTACCGAGAAATCCTGGATTGTTACGGGACAGATTAAAAAAAATTGAATTCAGATTAGCGATATCTTTTATAATTCCGGCAACCGCGCGCATGGTTACTGAATAAATACCGGATATTTTTTGAAGCTGGGATGATGATATACGACGTCTTGACGACACAAGTGTATGACTCAGGGATTAGTTGCAAATGACCTAGACTCTGCCTGTGTTTTGCTTGTTTGAAGCCGCCGTTCATGCATGTTGTGGTCCCATTAGTTGGTTCGATAGAGTTAGTACAATACAATTCCATCCATGGCGAGAAGCGATGGCCGGGAACAATATATTGCTTCATCTGTCCTGAATTGCTTGTAGCGGACTTGTTTAGATACAACATGTAGTGACATATGAGATTGAAAAGAGAGTTTAGGGTTTTGTGCGTGGGTAAACAGCCCCGCACCGGTCTCCACTTTATATTGACATGATCATACAAATACAAACGTATACAACACGTATGCGTGATACACGACATGAAGGAGTTGGTGTCTAATTACAATTCTAACACTCCCCCTTAATCTAAACCGTGATAAGGTTGAGATTGGACTTAAATCTATCTATCATCTGTCGGGTGGCTGGTTTAGTAAGTACATCAGCCAGTTGATCACGTGTGGAGATGAACCTGACATCCAAGTCACCGGCGGCTACTCATTCTCGCACAAAATGAAAGTCTATCTCAATGTGCTTCGTCCGAGCATGAAAGACTGTATTCGCCGTCAGGTAAGTTGCCCCAAGATTATCACACCACAATATGGGGGTACACTGCCGAACCACGCCAAGCTCTTTGAGAAGAGAGTCGACCCATATGGCTTCAGCAGCGCCATTAGCCAATGCTTTATATTCTGCCTCTGTACTTGACCTCGAGACTATTGGTTGCTTCTTAGAGCTCCAAGAAATAAGATTTGCTCCAACAAACACCGCAAACCCGCTGGTAGAACGCCGATCATCTACACAACCGGCCCAATCTGCGTCAGTGAAGATACTGATGACTGTTGATGATGACTTGTGAATCCGCAAACCAGTCGTCAACGTCCCTTTGACATAGCGCAAAATATGTTTCGCAGACTCCCAGTGAACATCAGTCGGTTGTGATAGAAACTGGCAAACCTTGTTCACCGCAAAAGAGATATCAGGCCGAGTGAGCGTGAGATACTGTAGTCCTCCGACAACACTGCGGTATCTGTGAGAGTCATCAGAATTGAGCAAAGTACCTGAACTCCTGGACAAAGTCTCTGAAGCTGCAAGTGGAGTAATGGCAGGATTACAATTCTCCATGTTGACTCGATGTAGAAGGTCAAGAGCATACTTCTTCTGAGTCAAGATCATTCCCCCTGAATTGCAAGTGGCCTCCAATCCAAGAAAATACTCAAACTTGCCCAAGTCCTTGATAGGAAAAGTAGCAGCGAGAGAACGAACCAGAACATTCACTCCATCCGGCGTAGACCCAGCAATAACAATATCAGCCACATATACCAACATAAAAATCTGCACACCTTGATGCGAGTAGATGAAGAGCGACGTGTCAGCTTTGGAAGAAACAAACCTGAGTCGATATAAACGCTGACTCAATCGTGCATACCATGCACGCGGAGACTGCTTTAGACCATAGATCGACCGCTGTAGTTTGCAAATATGAGAGGGATATTGGGCGTCCTCAAAACCAGGAGGTTGCTGCATATATACTGTAATGTCCCAGGTTTAGAGACGATCGAGGGGTAGAATTTAGAAAGGGATGTGCATTGCATTGCAAATTCCGGGGAAATTTCACGCTTTTAAACAAAAACTGCATCGAAGGGGGACAAGTTTCTCTCTCGACACCTTACAGGGTTAGGGTTTCGAGAGTGTGACAAACTTGTTCCTTATTCAACTAGACTAGGGTTTTGAGAAGAGAGAAGGGGTATTGTATCACAAACTTAAGTTGCATGATTGAATTCAAATATTAAGTTGCATGATTGAATTCAATTAAGTATGTTTGAAATTTAAAAATTCAAACATCACTTGATCATGAGATAATTCAAATTCATCAACACATTTATATAAGCAAACATAAAAAGGAATATTTGATACGCGTACAACACGCGTCCGTTGGGAACCCCAAGAGGAAGGTGTGATGCGTATAGCGGCAAGTTTTCCCTCAGTATGAAACCAAGGTTTATCGAACCAGTAGGAGCCAAGAAGCACGTTGAAGGTTGATGGCGGCGGGATGTAGTGCGGCGCAACACCAGAGATTCCGGCGCCAACGTGGAACCTGCACAACACAACCAAAGTACTTTGCCCCAACGAAACAGTGAGGTTGTCAATCTCACCGGCTTGCTGTAACAAAGGATTAGATGTATAGTGTGGATGATGATTGTTTGGAGAAAACAGTAGAACAGTATTGCAGTAGATTATATTTCAGTATAGAGAATTGGACCGGGGTCCACAGTTCACTAGAGGTGTCTCTCCCATAAGATAAACAGCATGTTGGGTGAACAAATTACAGTTGGGCAATTGACAAATAGAGAGGGCATGACCATGCACATACATATTATGATGAGTATTGTGAGATTTAATTGGGCATTACGACAAAGTACATAGACCGCCATCCAGCATGCATCTATGCCTAAAAAGTCCACCTTCAGGTTATCATCCGAACCCCCTCCAGTATTAAGTTGCTAACAACAGACAATTGCATTAAGTATTGCGCGTAATGTAATCAGTGACTACATCCTTGAACATAGCACCAATGTTTTATCCCTAGTGGCAACAGCACATCCATAACCTTAGAGGTTCTTGTCACCCCTCCAGATTCACGGAGACATGAACCCACTATCGCGCATAAATACTCCCTCTTGGAGTTACTAGCATCAACTTGGCCAGAGCATCTACTAATAACGGAGAGCATCCAAGATCATAAACAACACATAGACATAACTTTGATAATCAACATAACAAGTATTCTCTATTCATCGGATCCCAGCAAACGCAACATATATAATTACAGATAGATGATCTTGATCATGTTAGGCAGCTCACAAGACCCGACAATGAAGCACAATGGGGAGAAGACAACCATCTAGCTACAGCTATGGACCCATAGTCCAGGGGTAGACTACTCACACATCACTCCGGAGGCGACCATGGCGGCGTAGAGTCCTCCGGGAGATGAATTCCCTCTCCGGCAGGGTGCCGGAGGCGATCTCCTGAATCCCCCGAGATGGGATTATCGCCCGAATATTTAGCTAGTTGTAGTAGAGGTCGACGACCTGCAGCTGACTCATCAGTAGGAGCATTAGAACACTTCTCTCCCTGAAGAAAAAAGAAGGAAATATCTTGCATCATGAATCCGGTATGCCAATAGGTCGTAGTTTCAGTATTAGCCAAACTGAGCAAATCAAATTAAAGATAGCATAGCTGAAAATGGTTGAATCAAACATACCATGCGAGAAAAAATATACTGAATACTACTGGAAAGGAACCGGAAAGTCATGCAAAAACAGAAATTATGATAGCTGTATTATGTAATCTAAACAGCAATCAAGGATGTCCATAATTTATAGACTATTTCTCCAGGAGAATTTGAATGCAGTGATTTTCCATCATGCAGCTTCCCATCACATTCGGGCCTAATGATTTGGTATTGCAGTCTGGGACATGGTTAGGGGTTGATCTCTTTGGTACATGCAAGATTGATTTGCAATTACTAGGTTCATCTCTGTTTGCTTGTTAGGCCTCTATTAATTTTTTTGCTGCTCGGAGATGCAACTTATTTGAAACAAACATACGAAGACACGATATATCAAGGGACCAATTCCATCATCAGAATTCACAATTTTAGACGTCTAGCATCCAAAATTTTGCCAGCACTACACACAATCGAACGCAGGAGCAGATATTGTGGTTTCATCAGGGAGCTAGCAACGGTGAGAACTTGACAAAAGCATCGACTTTGGTGTGAACTAGCACATACAGAACTACGCTTTCAGCTTTGAAATGGTAAACTATACCATGCAGGGCAGTTTTTTTTATTGAATAGCTGGGATCGCTCCCGCGCGGGTCCATTTACATGAAACGAAACCATACAGATGCAGAGCAGAGCAGATATTTGCTGACGCGTAGATCTATTAGAGATCGAAGGGTACCTTGGCGGATCTACAGCCGATGAACGGATCGCAACCCACGGGAGCAGGAAATGGGACGCGCGCCCCTCCCTCAGATCGCCTCCGAGCTCCTCTCCGCCGTTCCCTAACCGCTTCCGCACGCGAGCGCACACACACTGCATGGAGGAATCGCACCACCACGGATCAGACAAAGCAACCAGCAAAAATGCCCCCAAAAAAAACTCGGAAGCACGTAGCAACATTTCGCAACTCACCGATCCGACGAGGGACGTGTGTGCGGGGTCCTGGGGGAGCGGCGGACGGATGATCCTCGCGAGGCGGGCGGCCGGAAGTGGAGATCTGGCCGCTGCGGCGGGCGGTCGCGGCGAGATCTGGGTGGCGAGAAGGGAGGGATGGGGCGGTGGAGGTGGGTGGGAGCTGATGGGGCGTCGTCGAGGGAATCTGGTGGCAGGGGCAGCCGGCGAGAACCACCATGGAGCGGAGCGACGGAAGAAAAGGGGATGAGTGGGGAATTTGGTGGCCGAGCGGATAGGATGGGGTGCGTCTCGGTCGTGGGGGTGGTATAGGCCAAATAACGCTGGCGAATTTGCTGGCGGCGGCGGGGCTATTTTTCCATCGCTGGCGAAAAGGATTCGGGGAGGCCGGCGGTAATTTCGGCCTGGTTGGCCCGTTCGAACTCACTTTAATTCCGGCGCGATCCAATCTATTTTGCCGGTGGTAGGAATTTTACCCCCGGCACTTTCGGATCAAACTCGCCGGTGGTAAAGCAAGGTCCATCTGGGTGATCTCGGCCCACCTTACCGCCGGCATTTCCAATTCCAATTCGCCAGCGGTAATGACACTACCCCTGGCAACCCCATTTCAACTCGTCGGTGGTAATTTACCGCCGGAATCTTTAAATTGGACTCGCCGGCGGTAAGAAGTGCGGCTATAAGCCTTTTCCTAGTAGTGATTACTACATGTATCATTTTCCAATTCCAACCATATAACAATTTAACGAAGAAGAAACTTCGCCATGAATACTATGAGTAGAAACTAAGGACATACTTGTCCATATGCTACAGCGGAGCGTGTCTCTCTCTCATACAATGAATGCTAGGATCCATTTTATTCAAACAAAACAAAAACAAAAACAAACCGACGCTCCAAACAAAGCACATAAGATGTGATGAAATAAAAATATAGTTTCAGGGGAGGAACCTGATAATGTTGTCGATGAAGAAGGGGATGTCTTGGGCATCCCCAAGCTTAGACGCTTGAGTCTTCTTGAAATATGCAGGGATGAACCACCGGGGCATCCCCAAGCTTAGAGCTTTCACTCTCCTTGATCATGTTGCATCATACTCCTCTCTTGATCCTTGAAAACTTCCTCCACACCAAACTCGAAACAACTCATTAGAGGGTTAGTGCACAATAAAAATTAACATGTTCAGAGGTGACATAATCATTCTTAATACTTCTGGACATTGCATAAAGCTACTGGACATTAATGGATCAAAGAAATTCATCCAACATAGCAAAAGAGGCAATGCGAAATAAAAGGCAGAATCTGTCAAAACAGAACAGTTCGTATTGACGAATTTTAAAATGGCACCAGACTTGCTCAAATAAAAATTCCCAAATTGAATGAAAGTTGCGTACATATCTGAGGATCACTCACGTAAATTGGCATATATTTCTGTGTTACCTACAGAGAATTTAGCCCAGATTCGTGACAGCAAAGAAATCTGAAACTGCGCAGTAATCCAAATCTAGTATGAACTTTTCTATCAACGACTTTACTTGGCACAACAAAACACTAAACTAAGATAAGGAGAGGTTGCTACAGTAGTATACAACTTCCAAGACACAAAATAAAAACAAAGTACTGTAGGTAAAAATATGGGTTGTCTCCCATAAGCGCTTTTTTTTAACGCCTTTCAGCTAGGCGCAGAAAGTGTGCATCAAGTATTATCAAGAGACGAAGCATCAACATCATAATTTGTTCTAATAATAGAATCAAAAGGTAACTTCATTCTCTTTCTAGGGAAGTGTTCAATACCTTTCTTGAGAGGAAATTGATATTTTATATTACCTTCCTTCATATCAATAATAACAGACAGTTTCTCGCGCTTTGCATTAGAAGTGGAAACATTGCTAACACCAATTCTTTTATTATTAATAGTAGGAGATGCAGCAACATGTGTAGCATTAGCATTACTAGTGGTGGTAATAGTCCAAACTTTAGCTACATTCTTCTCTTTAGCTAGTTTTTCATTTTCTTCTCTATCCCACCTAGCACGCAGTTCAGCCATTAATCTTATATTCTCATTAATTCTAACTTGGATGACATTTGCTGTAGTAACAATTTTATTTTCAATGTCCCTATTAGGCATAACTTTCGATTTCAAAAGATCAACATCAGAGGCAAGTCTATCAACTTTAGAAGCAAGTATATCAATTTTCCCAAGCTTTTCTTCAACAGATTTGTTAAAAGCAGTTTGTGTACTAATAAATTCTTTAAGCATGGCTTCAAGTCCAGGGGGTGAATTCCTATTATTGTTGTAAGAATTCCCATAAGAATTACCATAGCCGTTGCCATTATTATAAGGATATGGCCTATAGTTGTTACTAGAATTGTTCCGGTAAGCATTGTTGTTGAAATTATTATTTTTAATGAAGTTTACATCAACATGTTCTTCTTGTGCAACCAATGAAGCTAACGGAACATTATTAGGATCAATATTAGTCCTATCATTCACAAGCATAGACATAATAGCATCAATCTTATCACTCAAGGAAGAGGTTTCTTCGACAGAATTTACCTTCTTACCTTGTGGAGCTCTTTCCGTGTGCCATTCAGAGTAATTGATCATCATATTATCAAGAAGCTTTGTTGCTTCACCAAGAGTGATGGACATAAAGGTACCTCCAGCAGCTGAATCCAATAAATTCCGCGAAGAAAAATTTAGTCCTGCATAGAAGGTTTGGATGATCATCCAAGTAGTCAGTCCATGTGTTGGGCAATTTTTAACCAAAGATTTCATTCTTTCCCAAGCTTGAGCAACATGTTCAGTATCTAATTGTTTAAAATTCATTATGCTACTCCTCAAAGATATAATTTTAGCAGGGGGATAATATCTACCAATAAAAGTATCCTTGCATTTAGTCCATGAATCAATACTATTCTTAGGCAGAGATAGCAACCAATCTTTAGCTCTTCCTCTAAATGAGAAAGGGAACAATTTTAATTTTATAATGTCACCATCTACATCCTTATACTTTTGCATTTCACATAGTTCAACAAAATTATTGAGATGGGCAGCAGCATCATCAGAACTAACACCAGAAAATTGCTCTCGCATAACAAGATTCAAGAAAGGTGTTTAATTTCAAAGAATTCTGCTGTAGTAGCAGGTGGAGCAATAGGTGTGCATAAGAAATCATTATTATTTGTGGTTGTGAAGTCATACAACTTAGTATTTTCAGCGGTAGCCATTTTAGCAACAGTAAATAAAGCAAACTAGATAAAGTAAATGCAAGTAACTAATTTTTTTGTGTTTTTGATATAGCAAACAAGATAGCAACTAAAGTAAAACTAGCAACTAATTTTTTTGTATTTTGATTTAGTGCAGCAAACAAAGTAGTAAATGAAACTAAGCAAGACAAAAACAAAGTAAAGAGGTTGGGAAGTGGAGACTCCCCTTGCAGCGTGTCTTGATCTCCCCGGCAACGGCGCCAGAAAAAGTGCTTGATACGCGTACAACACGCGTCCGTTGGGAACCCCAAGAGGAAGGTGTGATGCGTATAGCGGCAAGTTTTCCCTCAGTATGAAACCAAGGTTTATCGAACCAGTAGGAGCCAAGAAGCACGTTGAAGGTTGATGGCGGCGGGATGTAGTGCGGCGCAACACCAGAGATTCCGGCGCCAACGTGGAACCTGCACAACACAACCAAAGTACTTTGCCCCAACGAAACAGTGAGGTTGTCAATCTCACCGGCTTGCTGTAACAAAGGATTAGATGTATAGTGTGGATGATGATTGTTTGCAAAAAACAGTAGAACAGTATTGCAGTAGATTGTATTTCAGTATAGAGAATTGGACCGGGGTCCACAGTTCACTAGAGGTGTCTCTCCCATAAGATAAACAGCATGTTGGGTGAACAAATTACAGTTGGGCAATTGACAAATAGAGAGGGCATGACCATGCACATACATATTATGATGAGTATTGTGAGATTTAATTGGGCATTACGACAAAGTACATAGACCACCATCCAGCATGCATCTATGCCTAAAAAGTCCACCTTCAGGTTATCATCCGAACCCCCTCCAGTATTAAGTTGCTAACAACAGACAATTGCATTAAGTATTGCGCGTAATGTAATCAGTGACTACATCCTTGAACATAGCACCAATGTTTTATCCCTAGTGGCAACAGCACATCCATAACCTTAGAGGTTCTTGTCACCCCTCCAGATTCACGGAGACATGAACCCACTATCGAGCATAAATACTCCCTCTTGGAGTTACTAGCATCAACTTGGCCAGAGCATCTACTAATAACGGAGAGCATGCAAGATCATAAACAACACATAGACATAACTTTGATAATCAACATAACAAGTATTCTCTATTCATCGGATCCCAACAAACGCAACATATAGAATTACAGATAGATGATCTTGATCATGTTAGGCAGCTCACAAGACCCGACAATGAAGCACAATGGGGAGAAGACAACCATCTAGCTACAGCTATGGACCCATAGTCCAGGGGTAGACTACTCACACATCACTCCGGAGGCGACCATGGCGGCGTAGAGTCCTCCGGGAGATGAATCCCCTCTCCGGCAGGGTGCTGGAGGCGATCTCCTGAATCCCCCGAGATGGGATTGGCGGCGGCGGTGTCTCAGTAAGGTTTTCCGTATCGTGGCTCTCGGTACTTGGGGTTTCGCGACGGAGGCTTTAAGTAGGCGGAAGGGCAAGTCAGGAGGCGGCACGAGGGGCCCACACCATAGGGCCGCGCGGCCAAGGGGGGGGGGCCGCGCCGCCCTAGGGTTTGGCCACCTCGTGGCCCCACTTCGTCTCCTCTTCGGTCTTCTGGAAGCTTCGTGGCAAAATAGGACCCTGGGCGTTGATTTCGTCCAATTCCGAAATATTTCGTTACTAGGATTTCTGAAACCAAAAACAGCAGAAAATAGCAACTGGCACTTCGGCATCTTGTTAATAGGTTAGTTCCAGAAAATGCACGAATATGACATAAAGTGTGCATAAAACATGTAGATAACATCAATAATGTGGCATGGAACATAAGAAATTATCGATACGTTGGAGACGTATCAATATTGCATACAATTAAAGCTCATTAGAGAAACTTGAGCTTTATTAATTAACACACAAATTACATTGTCAATTACAATATTCCAAATTGAATTATAAATATTACAACACATTACAAGAATTGAATAAATAGAAAAAGAAAAAAGGAAAATTACAAGTAAATAAAATATCCTAAACTACAAAATAATCTTCAATTAAGCTTGAGCTTGATGATCTTCATCCTCATTTGATCAGCTCACTTATACCCTGCACACAAACACAACAAAGCAAAGGATTATGCCAAGTGGCATTGCCACTTGGCAGGTTAGTAGAAAATTGAAATTGAGCAGATATGGATCAGCTCTGCCGTGCTGATCATCTCACAGCCAAGGACCAAGCCAGATACCAAGCATTGGTACACACACACAGCCTAGTAGCTCACAAGGCACTGTGCATGTACAACAGCATACACACACAACCAGGAGAGTCACCAAATTGGTGCCAGGCCAAGCTGTCGACCAGAGGAGCCAACAAAGGTTCATATAAAACCTTTTCACAGCCAGAAACCCTAGCAGCTCATCGGCAGCATCTCCAAAGGGTAAGAACAGCAAGAACAGGAAGAACAGCCAGAGCTATTCAACCTGTCCAAGATCACCACAGAACCAAATCAAGCATCACAAGCTCACAAGGAGGGAGCAGGACAAGCACCAGCTCATCACTGAAGCAAACCAACCAACCAGAAGCCATCCTCTACACCAACACCCAATTTCTAGGAGCTGGAGTGAGGTATACACAAAAGAACCTGAGCAAACACATGATTTGCTCATCAATAAGCATACACATGCATCACAGAGGCAAAGAGGGTATGAAACCCTGGATGTATCATCACTTGGTTGCAAAACCATTTGGTGCCAGCAAATTAAGCAAGGCTAGAAGGAAAACAACCCAGGGAACACTTGGTTGTGTCAACATAGTGACACAACCAGAGAAATCCATCATGGATTTGATCCTAAATAGCCATCCAAACTCACCTAGCACTAACTGGTTCACTAACCATCAGACAGTAGACAAATCCATGTCTATTTTGTTTTCAACAGCAAAGGCTACTAGCTATTCCAACAAAAAGGGATCAGCCAGAGAGCAGTTGTCCTTCCACAGCAAGCCAACAAGGGGGTGGGAGCTTCCTGAGCAGCCAAGAATGGCTGCTGAGGCCACCTCAACCACCCAAAACCGTCAAACCACCAAGCCCAGCACATGCATCATCACCCAGGTGGGTTCAGAGTGGGCTAGGGTCCCCAACAAGTGTTGGCATCCCTCTAGCCCAAGCAAATTAATTGATATGATCACCACTGTGTCACAGTTCACATCATTTATCCAAATATCAAGGCAAATTAAGCAGATAAATGAAACAGACAAGCTACTGATGCACATAGTCTTGCAGATGATCCAAAGGATCATTGCAAGCAGCCACTGATGCTTGGACAAGCACCAGCACACACAGGCTAAGCCTGTATGAAGCACAAATAGCACTGGATGAGCAACAGTGAGTCACAGAGAGGAGCACACACTTACTCACAAGCAAGAAATGATCAATTGATCATCAGAGCCTCACTAGCTCTTGTTACAAATCACCACAGCCAAGTCTAGCACCAACACAATAACCAGATAAATTACATAGCCACAGAACAGGAACAATGGCATAGCAGACAATCAAATATATGATATATAATTGTATGCAGAAGCACACCATCAAGGGATGGTGTTGTCTAGCCCACAAGCATGCTCAAGGGAGCATGTCTATGAATTATAGCACACTGAAGAGCACCCAAGGGCACTGGCTCTTGCAAATTAGCAAGAATTGCACACTGCAATCAAGCCAGGGCAACATATATGAATACACTTGAGTAACTGGCACGAATAGCATCAAGAACAGAGGCACAGGGAAGCAACAACACAAGCACAAGCATGGACACAGAAGCAATGGCCATGGCAATAACACAGCAACAGCATGAGCATGGCAGCACAAGCACAGCAGCAATAGAGTAAGGCCACAGGAGCATAGCCGCAGCAGTACATCTACACGGCAAGCTTCTCCACAGGGAGAGCAAGCCAGCGGCGGAGCTAGATGAATAGGAGAAGGAGGTAGCACAGATAGTAGAGAAGGGAAGGCGAGGAGCACTTACAGGTGACGCGGGCGAAGAAACGCGGCCATGGCGGCCACGGTGGCACACGCCGGGGGCATGACAGCACCAGGCCAGGCCTGGCCATGGCAGCGCCGCAGCGCCCAGCACCACCACGGCCGGGCGCGGCGACACCGCAACATCAGGGGCGCCGGCGGGCGGCGCATCGCCATGGATCCTTGCGGCCAGGTGTTGCAGGCGAGTTGGGGCCGAGCGGTGGTGAGGACGAACCCCAGATCGACGCGGATCAATGGATGCGCCATCGAGAGGCGGTCAATCTGTGACCGATCTCATCGCCGGGGACGGTCGGAGTCCGCCGGAACAAATCGGCGACGGTGGCGGCGACAGAACGTCGCCAGAGAGCGTAGGATTAGGGTTCGAGGCGACACGGAGGAGAAGGGGGAAGCGAGCGACCGCTCGGGTCGGTTGGACCCGAGCTGGTCTAACCAAACCCACTGGGCCACCCTGACAGGTGGGCCTAGGGGCAAATTTGGTATTTCACAAATTCCAATTAGACCAGAAACTTTGAAAATTCATAGAAAATTATTAATAGCTCTAAAAAAATAATTAAAAATATGGAAACCACTCAGCATAAAATTCTCTATCATAATAAAATATGAAATAGAATTTTAAAGACAAATATGATTAAGCCCAAATTTAATGATTAAATTAATCATTTAAACCACACTTTATATTTTTAATATTAAAAATAAGTCCATAAATATTGTGTGACATTCAAAACACCTTGACAACATTTCAAGGTGGTATTTTACCCTAAACAGAGTATCCCTAAATTGTTCTTAGTATTAACCTTCCACATAAAATAATAAAACGCCAGAAGGGGGGGAACAACCCTAAAAGCTGAATCATGCATAATTGCTTCTTTAACCATTGCCCTTATCGGACAATGATGCTATTTTTCAGCAACAGAGGACAAGGGTCAGTCCACACCATCCAACTGCAAAACTTTGCAGTGTTCAGGCAAGTTCATCACTTGCTCATGTCATTTGAGTATTTCTATCAAATTACTTGCAAAGTACTATGTTTATCACTATTGCATAAAAACCAAAACCACTATTTTCATAACTATGAATATGACTATGTGGTGGGCAATGGAACCATGGATTGTGTTGATATGGTGGAGGTTCCATTGCAAGGGTTTATATCCATCTAGGATTAAACAACAAATGTCGCCAGTGATTCTTGTGCCGTAATAACCGTGTTAACCATAAGATCCGGAGTGGGACGGAGTAGTCAAAAGTGTTCCCACCTCTCGTTCATCAACAGATGCGCTTTACCATAGACACTTGTATCTGTCGGGGGCGAGCGGTTGGCTGGGGAAGCCTTAAGTCCCCACGGCATTGTCCGTAGACACTTGTCGCCCGAAGAACAAGCGGTTGGCTGGGGAAGCCTTAATTCCCCACGGTATTGCGGTCTAGGATGGGTTGCAGCTACCGGCGAAGGAGTTTGGTTCGATCCCAGACTGTCGTCGTGGTCGGGGTCCACCCTGAAATATATGGGAATAATGGGACCGGCGAGGACCCAGGGTCGGGGCATGCAACAAAGGGTGGGTGTTCGAGGTAGCTGATGACCCACAAGTATAGGGGATCGCAACAGTCTTCGAGGGAAGTAAAACCCAATTTATTGATTCGACACAAGGGGAGACAAAGAACACTTGGAAGAGTTAACAACGGAGTTGTCAATTCAGCTGCACCTGGAAACAGACTTGCTCGCAAGAGTTTATCAGTAGTAACAGTTTTATAGCAGTAGCAGTAGTGAAATAACAGCAGCAGAGTAACAGAGACAGCAGTAGTGATTTTAGTAAACAGCAGGATTAAAATACTGTAGGCACGGGGACGGATGAACGGGCGTTGCATGGATGAGAGAAACTCATGTAACAATCATAGCAGGGCATTTGCAGATAATAATAAAACGGTGTCCAAGTACAAAGCAATCAATAGGCATGTGTTCCATATATAGTCGTGCGTGCTCGCAATGAGAAACTTGCACAACATCTTTTGTCCTACCAGCCGGTGGCAGCCGGGCCTCAAGGGAAACTACTGGATATTAAGGTACTCCTTTTAATAGAGTACCGGAGCAAAGCATTAACACTCCGTGAACACATGTGATCCTCACATCGCTACCATTCCCTCCGGTTGTCCCGATTTCTGTCACTTCGGGGCCATCGGTTCCGGACAGCGACATGTGTATACAACTTATAGGTAAGACCATAAACAATGAATATCTTGATGAAGCAATAACATGTTCAGATCTGAGATCATGGCACTCGGGCCCTAGTGACAAGCATTAAGCATAACAAGTTGCAACAATATCATCAAAGTACCAATTACGGACACTAGGCACTATGCCCTAACAATCTTATGCTATTACATGACCAATCTCATCCAATCCCTACCATCCCCTTCGGCCTACAGCGGGGGAATTACTCACACATGGATGGGGGAAACATGGCTGGTTGATGTAGAGGCGTTGGCGGTGATGGCGGTGATGATCTCCTCCAATTCCCCATCCCGGCGGAGTGCCAGAACGGAGACTTCTGGCTCCCGCGACGGAGTTTCGTGATGTGGCGGCGTTCTGGAGGGTTTCTGGCGACTTCGACTTCTCTCCAGGCGTTTTTAGGTCGAGGCCGATAAGTAGTCCGAAGGAGGGCGTCGGAGGCCGGCCGAGGGGGCCACACCACAGGGCCGCGCGGGCCCCCCCTGGGCCGCGCCGCCCTATGGTGTGGGGCCCTCGGGCCTCCACCTCAATTGTCCTTCTGGCTCCGTCATTATTCTGGGAAAATAGGGCCTTCTGCATAAATTCCGAGGATTTTCCCGAAAGTTGGATTTCTGCACAAAAACGAGACACTGAGCAGTTCTGAAAAAACAGCGTTAGTCCGTGTTAGTTGCATCCAAAATACACAAATTAGAGGCAAAACAATAGCAAAAGTGTTCGGGAAAGTAGATACGTTTTGGACGTATCAACTCCCCCCAAGCTTAGCTTATTGCTTGTCCTCAAGCAATTCAGTTAACAACTGAGCGATAAAAGAACTTTCACGAACACATTTGCTCATATGATGTATATATTCTCATGCTATGGCTAATACTTAAGCAATTCATAATGAGATACATGCAAATAAGATCATCTAACAGCTATGTCAATCATGGAGAGGTACCAACAATTAATAATAAGCATCATGAATCATGTATAAAAGCAGGATTGCAATGTTCATAAGAGAGTACGATAAAGTGGTATCTCGCTTGCCTGTATTTGTTTGGCAAAACATAAATGCCCGGGCACCTCTGGAGTTCATAGAAAGACTAGAAGTAGTGATTGTCAAAAGATAAATGCCTCAAAGTTATACCACAATCAATCATATTTTGAGACAAGCATATTATACTAAGAATGACAGTTGTGCTCTCAAGATAGTGCTCAAAGAAATAATGGAGACACAACATAAAAGTAAAAGATTGACCCTTCGCAGAGGGAAGCAGGGATTAACATGCGCTAGAGCTTTTCATTTTTATAAATCAGGAGTAAAATTATTTTGAGAGGTGTTTGTTGTTGTCAACGAATGGTAATGGGTTCACCAACTACCTCGCCAACCGGACTTTCAAGAGCGGCTCCCATGAATTATTGCATATTTATGTGGCACTCCTTCCAACCTTTCTTACACAAACCATGGCTAACCGAATCCTCGGGTGCCTGCCAACAATCTCATACCATGAAGGAGTGCCCTTTTTTATATTTTATTTTTATTATGATGATGACACTCCCCCCAACCTTTGCTTACACAAGCCATGGCTAACCGAATCCTCGGGTGCCGTCCAACAATCACAAACCATGGAGGAGTGTCTATTTAAGTTAATTAATTTGGGACTGGGAATCCCATTGCCAGCTCTTTTTGCAAAGTTATTGGATAAGCGGATGTGCCACTAGTCCATATGAGAGTCCGTCAAAAGTAAATGACAAGGTTGAAAGCTAAACACCACATACTTCCTCATGAGCTATGAAACATAAACACAAATTGAGAAGCATTTTGAAGGTTTTAAAGGTAGCGCATGAGAATTTACTTGGAATGGTTTGAAATGCCATGCATAGGTATTTATGGTGGACACTCTGGAATAACTTGGTTTTCATGTGGTTGGAAGCACGAGCAGCGTTCCCGCTCAGTACAAGTGAAGGCTAGCAATAGACTAGGGAGCGACAAATCAAGAGAGCAGTAACTGTCATAATCATGCTTGCGGCAAAATAAATTAACGGAGGCATAAAAGTGATACAAGAACTCTGAAGCAATATAGATCATCGAGGCTTAATTGACTTTTTGTTCAGTCATATGCATGCGTGAGCATGTGCCAAGTCGATATAAATGAATCATTCAGAGGAGGATACCACAATGCCATACTTACTTATGAATAAAACAATGCAAGCAGACATCCATGACATGCTACTCATATTAATAGATTGGAGCTAAACATGAGAGATCATAAACTACTAGACTTTCTCAAATAACATATACCTCACATGAACCAACTAAGCATGCTCACATGGATGAGTATATGTACAAAAATGAAAACAAATAGAGTTCATACCAGCCTCTCACCACAATCAGATTGTCGTAGATCGTCATTATTGCCTTTTCACTTGTGTAGCTTGGATAATATGAAATGAAAACCACGCTCCAGCCACCGAAGACCATTGAACTCATAAAGATCTTTACAAACCAAAGAAGAACAGCAAATATTTTTGGTGTTTTCGAATTGCAAATAAGAACAAGAGGAAACAAACAAACAAAGCAAAATCTTTTTGGGTTTTCTTGTAGCAAACTAGCAATAGCAAATAAAGTGCAACAAATGCAAGAAACCAAAGCAAACAAATGGTGAAGAGAAACAACAGAAATATTTTTGGTCTTTTTGTGTTTTGGAAAGGAAACAAAACAGAAACAAGAAATAGCAAACTAAAAGAAACACAGAAAAGTGAGATGGCAGAAATCTGCCAAAACCTGACAGCAGTACAGAAATCGATTTTTACAAAAATCTTACGTTGCTCAGATCGAAAAGTGTTCAACTAATGAAAGTTAGATAACAACCTGGGGAACCTGCACAAAAATTGGCAGCTCAAAATAACGCTTCTGGCTATTTTTAAGAATTTTTACGGTAACAGCCCAGAATCTGTTTTCAGGCAGCACTTCCCCAAATATCATCTTCCTCTCATTAGAAAACCACTCAAAGAGACTAAACAAGTATGTACAAGTATCCAGCAACCATAATATGCAAGGAATGAGTGATGCCGGTATACCTCCCCCCAAGCTTAGGCTTTTGGCCTAAGTGGAGTTCAACCCCAACGAGGGTCGTTATTCCTTGCCGGTGGGTAGTCCATGGAGTAGTCATAGTAAAGTTCCTGTGCAGAAGAAAAGCGTGGAGGCTCCGCATATCCACCATGTTGATGCGAGGAACTTGCTGCATCGGATGATGAGTCGAGGTGCTCCTCGACCTCTATGTCGTCTCTTGTATGATGGCCTCCTGTCTCTATGTGTGCATCCAGTGCACCTTCTGTGACCGACCAATCTCCCCTGGAATCAAGGTTAGACAGAACAGGCGCAGGCAATCTTACTAATTTCTCAGTTTTCTTAGTTATTCTCCAGACTTTCTTATAAAATATCATCTTGTAATACAGGTTACCCAAGTTGGAGGAATCAGAAACAAATTCATGTTTAATCATAGAGGCTATGTCAAGTTTTTCTATGGGAAATGGAATATCAAAATGATGAGGTTCTACATTATGAAGAGCTAGTAAACGAGAGGCGATGAGACCTCCACAAATTCCACCTTTCTCACGGTTAGTAGCAAGTCTATAAGCTATCAATGCCCCCAAATTATAAGTCCTACTATTTTGCAGTGCCGCAGCTAGAAAAGCCAAATCCGGGATAGAAAGTTTACCACCAATCCTTTTAGCAAGAACACATTTGGTAATAAAATAGGCAAAGTAGCGGATAGCCGGGAGCTGAATACTAGTGATTTTACCACTATTACCTGAGAAACTCCTTCCATCGCAAATCATCTTGTAGAGATCCGAGAGTTCTTGCGGCGATCCCCTTATCTTCTCGCATGACCCCCATTGCGGTACTCTAATTGCTGCACAAAAAACACTAAATGGCAAGTTGACAGCTTTATTGTAAATTTTATACTGGACCGTGGGGTTAGATCGCGACCAATTGAACTTGAAGTCCTGCACAAAAGACATAGTTAATTTTACATATTGTCTTGGCTCTCCTTCAACAAAGTCACTCAGCCCTGCACGAGAAATTAGAGTTTGAACATCTTCAAATATCCCCGCGCTTCTCATGAAATCCGCGCACGGGTAGTAAGAGGGGTATACTCCCTCTTCACGATTGACTATCATAACTTGTTGGACTTCCAATTCTTGCTGGTTCAAGTGATATCTATTCCACTCCATTTTCTGAAATTTCAACAAACAATATAAAAATTTGATTTGGTGACATATAATCAAGGGGGAACTACCATAGGAGCTTGCTAGAGTACTAATCATGCATCAAAACTAGTTTCTACCACTTAGGACAAGCATGCAAGCTCACTAAACATGTTACCTACAGCAGCAAAATATTCAAGATATACTCAACCAAACAAAATTCTACTTGGATAGGCGGAGGAGTCACATACCGGAGAGCAAATGTGCCAAATTTCAGACAGAAATCTGGGCTGAGCAAAGAGATCGAAAAATCTGGAGCTCTGGAGCAAAAACGCGAGTGAGAGGAACTTGGTACGAGTTTTTTCGGGAGAGAGAATGTTCTGGGAGAAAGAGATGACAAAGTGGGGCAAGGAGGGGCCCACACCACATGGTGGCGCGGCCACCTCCTTGGCCGCACCGGCCTGTGGTTTGGCGCCCTCTGGTGCCCCACAGGTCATCCTCTGGTGCTCCCAGGTGCCTCGTCGAAAAATAGGACCAACGGTATAATTTTTGTGAATTTTTGAAAACTTTGAAAAACGCACATTTCTGGGTATTTAGTTTATTATTACTGGCCAGGAAATTTTTTGAAATCTTCAATTAACTAAGGAACTTTGCAAATTAAAAATGCTACAGCAACTAGAGCAAGTGGAGGAAGAAAGAGATGTTGTTTACCTCCTCTATGCATATAAAAAGTATTTGTTAACAAGGTTGATCAGGTCTTGCCACCAAATAAATTTTACATAACATAAGAAGAAATAAACCTCAAATCAATCATGTTACCTTGAATTGTATTGATATGGATCCAATCACGAGAGTTTGATATTCTTCCTTAGGCTCATATATAGGGCAATCAATAGTTCCAACCTTGATAGTTCTCACATTAAAAATAGTATTAACTCCACATACTTTATCAATCTTCTTGGGGAAATAAACGGTATGCTCCTTATCATCAACATTGAAAGTAACCTTCCCTTTATTGCAATCAATAACAGCCCCTGCGGTGTTAAGAAAAGGTCTCCCAAGAATAATAGACATATTATCATCTTCAGGCATTTCCAACACAACAAAATCAGTTAATATCAAGCAGTTAGTAGTAACTTCAACAGGAACATTCTCACATATACCAACAGGAATAGCAGTAGATTTATCAGCCATTTGCAAAGATATATCAGTAGGTATCAACTTATCTAAGTAAAGTCTCTTATAAAGAGAAAAAGGCATAACACTAACACCGGCTCCCAAGTCACATAGAGCAGTTTTAACATAATTATTCTTAATAGAACAAGGAATAGTAGGTATACCTGGGTCGCCCAACTTCTTTGGAATTTTGCCATTGAAAGAGTAATTAGCAAGCATAGTGGAAATTTCCTCATTGGGGATTTTCCTTTTGTTAGTAACAATATCTTTCATATACTTTGAATAAGGAGGCAATTTAATAGCATCAGTCAAAGGGATTTGCAAGAATAAAGGTTTCATCCAATCGCAAAATTTATTATAGTGTTCTTCTTCCTTTGATTTTAGTTTCTTAGCAGGAAAAGGCATTTGCTTTTGCACCCAAGGTTCTCTTTCATTACCATGTTTCTCAGCAATAAAATCTTCTTTAGTGTACTTTTTATTTTTAGCATGCTTTTCAGGTTCTTCTTCAATCTCTCCTTTATCAGGAGTATCATTCTTATCATTATCTTTATCATTATCATGTTCATTACCACTTTCAGTTTCAGCATCAGAAATAGAAATACTATTAGGATCATTAACAGGTTCAGAGGATTCTACAACATTTTTATGCTTCTTCTTCTTTTTCTTCCTAGAATGAGCACTAGGTTCAATGCGTTGAGAATCTTGTTCAATTCTTTTGGGATGCCCTTCAGGATATAGAGGATCCTGGGTAGAGACACCACCTCTAGTTGTTACTTCATAAGCATGTTTCTCTTTAGAATTATTCCCTAACAAGTCATTTTGCACTTTAGTGAGTTGATCAATTTGAGTTTGAATCATATGGAAATGTTTAACAAGCATCTTAACATCATTGGAGGTTCTCTCCACAATATCATGCAATTCACTAATAGCTCGAGAATTTTCCATTAAATGATCCTCTACTCTTATATTAAAATTTTCTTGCTTAACAATATAATTATCAAACTCATCTAAGCATTGTGCAGGAGGTTTTGAATACGGAATATCTTCCCTAGTAAAGCGTTGAAGGGAGTTTACCTCAATCATGGATGAAGGGGGAATTATCTCACATATATCTTCTATAGGAGGTAGATTCTTCACATCTTCAGATTTAATACCTTTCTCCTTGAGAGACTTCTTGGCTTCCCTCATATCTTCATCATTCAATTTAATTAAACCCCTCTTCTTCAATATTGGCGTTGGAGTTGGTTCAGGCGTAGTCCAATCATCATGATTCCGGCTTATTTTAGCCAATAATTCTTCAGCGTCATCCGGAGTTCTTTTCCTGAAAACACAACCAGCACAACTATCCAGGTATGCCCTAGACTCAATGGTTAGTCCGCTATAAAATATATCAAGTAAATCATGCTTTTCCAGATCATGCTCAGGCCGAGCTCTAATAAGAGAGCAAAATCTCGCCCAAGCCTCAGGTAATTTCTCTTCATCTCCCTGGTCAAAATTATAAATTCTCTGCAAAGCAATATGTTGAGCACTAGCAGGAAAGTATTTGCGGAAGAAAACATCAAGCAATTCTTTCGGACTTCTAATAGAATTCGGTGGCAAATTATTATACCAAGTTTTAGCGTCATCCTTTAATGAGAATGGAAATATTTTAGCAACGAAGTAAGTACGCATCTTGACATCATCAGAAAACAAGCTACTTAGAGTAGATAACTCAGTCATGTGTTCAACAGCACTTTCTTTTTCAGTACCACAAAAGGGTGTTTTCTCAACAATAGCTATATGAGATAGATCAAGAGAAAAATCATAATCTTTATCCTTAATGTTTATAGGAGATGTGGCAAATTTAGGATCAAGAGACAGTTTATATCTAACAGCATGTTCTGCAAGCAACTTATTAATTTTTCTTGCATCAGTAGTAGCATTGCATTTTTCAATAAAATCATCATTAAGCTCCACATAATCTTCATCAGGATCATCACTAAAATAATCAAGTTCAGGTGAACTAACAGGTGTAGTAGCATTAGGAGTTTCAGTATTTTCAATTTGTCTAGACCTAGCAATCGTAGCATCTAGAAAAGATCCCAACGAACCACTATCATCAAGCACAGCAGAAATATTATCAATATTATGAGAGTTTTCAGATTCAGCAGAAGTACCCGCATGTGAAGCATGCGGCGGTGAAACAAGTTTATCAATCACAGATGGTGAATCAAGAGCAGCAGAGGTATTCAGAATTGTACCTTTTCTTGTAGTGGATGGTAATATGGCGATCTTAGTATCGCGAGGTTTACCCATAATGGAGAATTTGCAGCGAACAATATTAATCCAAGTGAACTTCCAAATAAAGCTATGCTCCCCGGCAAACGCGCCAGAAAATAGTCTTGATGACCCACAAGTATAGGGGATCGCAACAGTCTTCGAGGGAAGTAAAACCCAATTTATTGATTCGACACAAGGGGAGACAAAGAACACTTGGAAGCCTTAACAGCGGAGTTGTCAATTCAGCTGCACCTGGAAACAGACTTGCTCGCAAGAGTTTATCAGTAGTAACAGTTTTATAGCAGTAGTAGTAGTGAAATAACAGCAGCAGAGTAACAGAGACAGCAGTAGTGATTTTAGTAAACAGCAGGATTAAAATACTGTAGGCACGGGGACGGATGAACGGGCGTTGCATGGATGAGAGAAACTCATGTAACAATCATAGCAGTGCATTTGCAGATAATAATAAAACGGTGTCCAAGTACAAAGCAATCAATAGGCATGTGTTCCATATATAGTCGTGCGTGCTCGCAATGAGAAACTTGCACAACATCTTTTGTCCTACCAGCCGGTGGCAGCCGGGCCTCAAGGGAAACTACTGGATATTAAGGTACTCCTTTTAATAGAGTACCGGAGCAAAGCATTAACACTCCGTGAACACATGTGATCCTCACATCGCTACCATTCCCTCCGGTTGTCCCGATTTCTGTCACTTCGGGGCCATCGGTTCCGGACAGCGACATGTGTATACAACTTATAGGTAAGACCATAAACAATGAATATCTTGATGAAGCAATAACATGTTCAGATCTGAGATCATGGCACTCGGGCCCTAGTGACAAGCATTAAGCATAACAAGTTGCAACAATATCATCAAAGTACCAATTACAGACACTAGGCACTATGCCCTAACAATCTTATGCTATTACATGACCAATCTCATCCAATCCCTACCATCCCCTTCGGCCTACAGCGGGGGAATTACTCACACATGGATGGGGGAAACATGGCTGGTTGATGTAGAGGCGTTGGCGGTGATGGCGGTGATGATCTCCTCCAATTCCCCGTCCCGGCGGAGTGCCAGAACGGAGACTTCTGGCTCCCGCGACGGAGTTTCGCGATGTGGCGGCGTTCTGGAGGGTTTCTGGCGACTTCGACTTCTCTCCAGGCGTTTTTAGGTCGAGGCCGATAAGTAGTCCGAAGGAGGGCGTCGGAGGCCGGCCGAGGGCGCCACACCACAGGGCCGCACGGCCCCCCCCGGGCCGCGCCGCCCTATGGTGTGGGGCCCTCGGGCCTCCACCTCAATTGTCCTTCTGGCTCCGTCATTATTCTGGGAAAATAGGGCCTTCTGCATAAATTCCGAGGATTTTCCCGAAAGTTGGATTTCTGCACAAAAACGAGACACCAGAGCAGTTCTGCTGAAAACAGCGTTAGTCCGTGTTAGTTGCATCCAAAATACACAAATTAGAGGCAAAACAATAGCAAAAGTGTTCGGGAAAGTAGATACGTTTTGGACGTATCAGTAGCGGAGGAACATATGATTGGCTAGACCTTATACCGGGCCTCACACCATAGGAAGTGTGGACGGGAAAGCTGCCCGGTTGGCACCAAGGTTAAGATCTCTTATGGGTAAAGCAACACACCTCTGTAGAGTGTAAAGAACTGTGACCTATCACTCCCTGTTCCGGGATATGGAACTGCGAACGCGGCCGGAAAGGAGCTCCATGAAGTTCTAGTAAACCGGTGAAGGCTGACGGACATAGCTCTTTGAAATAAAAGCAACCTCTTGAAGAAATGTTTATCAAAACCTGCATTGGTATTAGGCTTTCTGGCCTAATATCGTAGCTAGTGCATTAAACACCTCTTATCTATAATGAACTTATTGAGTACGCTAGTACTCATCCCACTCTTAAATCCCTTGCTTAGATTGTCTGAACCGTCTGGAGGAGGACTACGACAACTCTGAAGGAGCCGAGATCATCGGCTATGAAGAACCAGACCTCTCTGGAGGTATTGAAGGTGTAGACTACCTTATAGTCTACGGAACCGGAGAGGCTTCCGGAGGAGATCAAATCTAGAATCACCGAGTAGTACTAGTAACCGAGCAGTGCGAACTCTTAGTACTTAGCTGCTCGCGGTAATAAATGTATAACCTAGTGAAACTTCTATATTGTAAGTTAAGGTGGGTTCGTCTCGAACCCAGGAGTATCCCTCTTAGGACCCAAGAGGAGCTCCGAGACGATATGTGTATTATGCTTGTAATATTAAATGAATGAGTTATGGACCTGCTATGTTCTGTTGTACTACTCTGAGGGATGTAATATTTGCGGAATGGTACTTCGTGAATGTTATATCAACGACTGGCATACTACAACATGCAGTGGTATGCAGGGTCACCACATATACCGTTTCAGCCAAGAACCCATGCAAAAAGGCATTGCTGACATCAATCTATCGAAGCGTCCACCCACGAGAAAACTGCGAGAGACAGGACGAGATGGACTATGGCCGGCTTCACAACCGGACTAAACGTGTCTCCATAATCAATCCCGTGCTGCTGAGTAAAACCACGAGCGACTAACCTCGCCTTATGCTTGTCAATAGACCCATCTAGACGATGCTTTGTCTTGAAAATCCACTTGCTACCAATGATATTAACGCCAAGTGGCCGCGGAACCAAAATCCACGTGCTTGTCTTCCTCAACACAGAAAACTCATCGGCCATAGCTGAATGCCATGCCGGCTTGAGAAGCGCCTCTCGATGCGAAGATGGGGCAGCAAAGAAGGCACGTCGACGAGGATCATATCGGACCGTACCATCAGTATACATCTTCTCCCGTCGAGTCTGATCGCGATGCCTGGTCATCATCGCATGTTGCGACGCAGCAGCATCGGACGGGTCAGCCAAAGACGTCGCGGCCGACGGTGCGGCGGGAGGCGACGCGGGCTGACCAGACGCAGGAGGCGCCTGCGGACCATGGGCCGTTGCAGAGGGAGACGAGCTGGCGCTAGGGGACGGCGCGTGCATGGCATCTCCATGCACGTCGATCGGAACCACGTCGATCATCGCCTGATCCGGGAGAGCACCGATCACCTGCGGGGAAACACCAACACCTTGCACAGATGGATCAGTAGATGATACGAGAGGTCGTAATTTCGCACAGGTTCACTAGTAACTGGTTCATCGGAGGGAAAGCGAATAGCATGCTCAAGAGAAGTAACATCCACCGATGCACCGGGGGTAGCGAATGGAAACACAGACTCATCAAAGACAACATCAGGAGAAATATAAATTCGCCCCGTGGATCGATCTAAACACTTGTAGCCTTTATGCATAGGACTATACCCAGAAACACACACATCTTAGACCGGAATTCTAACTTGTGAGAGTTATATTTGCGGAGACTAGGCCAACAAGCGCACCCAAAAATGCGAAGAAATGACTAGTTAGGCTGAATGTTCATGAGTTGGAATAAAGGTGTCTCCTTATTGATGACGGGGGTAGGCATACGGTTAATGAGATAACATGCCGTAAGAAAGGCCTCATCCCAAAAACGCAAGGGCAATTGCGAGTGTGCAAGAAGTGTAAAACCAGTCTCGACCAGATGTCGATGTTTACGCTCAGCTATCCCGTTCTGCTGTGAAGTATGGGGACATGAGACACGATGAACTATGCCGGTGCTCTCAAAATATCGATGTAGACGGTGGTACTCACCACCCCAGTTGGACTGAAATGCCTTGATCTTGGCGTTGAGAAGACGCTCAATATGAGTTTGAAATGAATAGAATACTTGTTCTACATCAGATTTGTGTTTAAGGAGATAGATCCAACAAAAACGAGAATAGTCATCAACAAAGCTAACATAGTACTTGTACCCCCCCCCCCCCCCCCAAGGAGATGCTGGCTGGCCCCCAAACATCAGAGTGAATCAGTTCAACAGGTACAGTAGAAACACGAGAGGATAACGAGTATGGTAATTGATGACTTTTAGCACGTTGACAAGCATCACACACTAAAGAAGAATTATCTGACGGGGAACTAGAAAGCTCATTGGACCTAACAATGTTTTTAACTACATTATTTGATGGATGGCCAAGACGTTGATGCCACCGTGAAGAGATAGCACCAGCCGACACTCGAGATGATGACGAAGCTCTCCCGAAAGGGACGGGATACAGGCCTCCATGACTCCTACCGAGAAGCAGAACCTTCCTCCTGGTTTTGTCCTTTACACAGAAAAAGTCACGGTGAAACTCGACAAACACATGGTTGTCACAGACAATACGATAAACGGAAAGGAGACTGAGACGAGCATCAGGTACATGAAGGATGTTCTTAAGATGAATAGATCAACCAGCTAAAAGTGAATGACCAATATGCGAAATTGACAAACCTGCATCATTGGCCACTTGCACCTGATATTTGCCACTGTAGCGCTCGTCAGCTTGAAGGCGGGCGAGCTCGCTGGTCAGGTGGTCCGTAGCCCCAGAATCCATGATCCAGGGGTTGTTGTTGTTGTTTGTCGTGGCAGCATTGCCTCCGCGCTGTTGCGGAGGTTGATAGGTGGTGTCGAAGCGGTTGCGGCTGTCGTTGGTGACATGCCCCCAATTGCCACAGATCTGGCAGCGTGGCCGCCAGCGGCGCTGCTGACCGTTCCCACCGCCATTGCGGTTGTTGTTGTTGCGGCCATCGTTCCAGCCGCCACCATTGCCTCCACCAGTGCTGCCGTCATTGCGACCACCGAAGCTGCCACCATCGTTGCGGCCGTAGCCGCCACCATCATTGCGACCACCGTAGCCGCCGTTTCCGCCGCAGCCGCGGGGCTGCCCCTGCTGGCCATCATTGTTGTAGGGACGGGTGGAGGATCCACCGCCTTGAAAGGCAGGGTTAGGGCGCATGGCCGCATTGACCGAAGAGGTCCAGCCTTCGGCATGTGCCTGCTGCGCTTGGAGGGACTCGAAGGAGAGCACGTTCGAGTAGAAGGTCGCATAGGATATCGCCTCGGTGCTGTTGCCGAGGGTGAGCGGTGCGGTGACGGCGTTGTAGGCAGAACCGAGCCCGATGACGATGTAATCGACGAGCTCGTCATCGGTGATGGGAACACTGGCTGCAGCCATGGCATCGGCTAATGCCTTCATCTTCTGCATGTAAGTGGCGGCGGAGAGGTCTTCCTTGCGCGTCGACACTAGTTGGTGACGGATGTGGCGCACATTGGCGCGACTCTGCACGCCGTACAGGTCATGGACGCTTTTTCAGACCGAGGCAGCGGTCGCGCGACCAATGAGTTGGTTGGCGATGTCGGGCTCCATGGAGCCGAGAAGAAGCCCGATGACGCGATGGTCCTGGATCCACCAGCGCTCGTACTCGGGGTTAACCACCGTAGTGGCCTTGTCACCCTCCCCCGTGGTGATGGTCTTCGTTGGTGCCGCGATGGTTGCGTCAAGGTGGCGATGAAGACCGGCACCAGCGAGATTGGGAAGGAGGATGCCCTTCCAGAGGTTGAAGTTCCTGGCCTCCAGCCGAACAGCGGTCGTGGGGGCGATCCCCGCGGGAGCAGAGACGGACGACGACGATGCCATGAACCCGACGGTAGTGGAGAGCTGGAGGGAGGACGTCATCGTGGCGGCGGCGGAGAGAACTCGCGGCGGCGGCGACGATCGGATCTTGCAGCGGCGGCAGAGGGGACTCGCGGCTGCTGCGGCTCTGATACCAAGATTGAAAAGAGAGTTTAGGGTTTTGGCCCTGCACCGGTCTCCACTTTATATTGACATGATCATACAAATACAAACGTATACGACACGTATACGTGATACACTATAGGAAGGAGTTGGTGTCTAATTACAATTCTAGCGTTTCCCGCAAAAAAGAATTACAATTCTAACTATATGAGTTTGGGAACCGAAGTGGTATTTGTTTCTTCGTCCAAATCGGGACGCTATCTTCTGCTAAGCCGTTCGTGTGCAATCGGGACGCTGTCTTGTTGGCATCTACTCGTACTACTAAAAGTTGTATCCATCCACAACGCACAAAAGCTTGTGCCGTGTCCCATGTCGTTTTCTCCACGACAGACATACGACGTGCCTGGAACAATCTGCACACGATCAGTCTATCTTTTGTTTTAGAACTAGCGATGAGGAGGAGATGTGCTCCGCCGCTAGAATCGGCAGATACGGTCAGCGAGATCCTTCTCAAGCTGCCGACCAGGGACGTCGCCCGCTGCTGCTGCGTCTCCAGGTTATGGCGCAACATTGTCGCCGACCCCTCTTTCCGCTGCCTCCACGCCATGGCCGAGACGAACCACCTGTCCGCGGCGTCGGAGGCCTTGCTCGTCACCAAGACCTGCGAGCATGGGAGGCCCGACGAGGCCAGCTTCTTTAGCGTCTCCTCGTCAAGGCCCATGCCCTACCGCGTCAAAATCCCAAGCAAATACAACCTCTCCAACGTCTGCAACGGCCTCCTCTGCTTCGCCGTCGACCAGGCCGATGCACCGGCCTTCGTCTGCAACCCTGTCACAGGTCAGACGGCAATGCTTCCCAAGGCGCCTCCGCCCGTGGGGATCCCGGGCAGCAGCTGCAACCATCACTTCGCCTTAGGGTTCAGCCCCTCCACCAGGGAGCACAAGCTGTTCCGATTCTCCTTCTCTTACATCGGCATGCACAACGTCAGCCAGAGCGTCTACACCTTAGGCGGAGCAGGCGGTGGGTGGCGCCAGCGCTCGTACCATACCCAGTGTCCCCTGCTGCGCACCTCATCGCCCGTGTTCGTTCAAGGCAAGCTTTACTTGGTGACCACCGGCCAAGCACACGTGGCACAGCGCCGAAACCCTGATGGGTTGCTGGAGGTCGACGTGACGACCGAGGCGCACCGCACCTTCCCACTACCTTTCAGGGCCGACCAGTACCACTGGGCCTGGGATCCTCTAGTAAATACCTTCGAGATGAGAGGGCGGTTGGGCCTCGCTGTCGAAATCCTCACGGGCGATGAGACAGAGATCCGGAAGCTTCAATTCTGGGTCCTGTCTACACCGCCGTCGGACGAGCAGCTTGACAATCACGACGGCAAGCTCTGTTGGGACCTGTGCTACAGCTTCTACGTCGGTGATACCTACTACTTCAAACAGCCGAGGAGCGCCTGGTTTGACGGCCGCGAGATGACACTGTGCTATAGGGATACCCATGCAGTGTTTAAGCACGGCACGAGAGGACGCACACCGCAGCCATCTCCTGCGGCTGACTGTCCGCAATGTGATTGCCGACACCAGCTCCCGCCTACGCCATCCAACTGTCGATGGAATTTTTACGGGGGTTATCGCCCCAGCCTCCTCTCGCCTCTCACCTTGGCACCGCCACCCTCGTCTTGGGACGGCGAGGAAGAAAGACAAGAATTCGAGCATGCCATGGTACTTACGATGCGAAACATCACGCATACGCTGAGCTAACTCTGATCTATCATGTAGGATTGAAATTCTCTACAAGATTCATGGTGGTATTGCTTTGCTTTGAAGAACATAGTTGTATTATTTACTTTTTTTTTTGCGAAAAGTAGTATTATTTACTTGAGTGAATTTCACTTATTACCCTATAGTTTTGCAATTGTGACACATATTACCCCATTTAGTGGAGCTTCTACCAAAATATCCCGTTTTGGAGACTTTAAACATGGTTTCGCCATAATTTAACATCTTTCTTGTAATTGTTCGATAGGATAGGCATCATACGTTGATGTGGAGCGACAAAATATGTAAATATCAGAGGGCCTCATGGATGATTATGCCCATACTTCTTTAGTCCATATTGTCCATTCTTCGCTATCATCTTGATCTTTTTGGACCCTGATCATCACCTAACACCTTTTCCAATGGATACACATCAGAAAACAAGGGTCCAAATCTTTCAAAATTGGTAATCTACATGAATTTTCACTCGGCGGGGTAATTAGTGTCACAAATGCATAACTAGAGGGTAAAAAGTGGAATTCACTCTATTTACTTAGATAAGTTCTTTCTATCTGGCCTATTTGGCGAAGCAAGACAATATTCAAATCAAAGTTTTATGCATGTTGTCATCCGCGATTGAGATTCACTCACCTTAAGTCGGTAAGAGTAAGTTTGAGTTATGAACACATGACAGTGACTCCATATGTCAGCAAACCTAGAGTGAATTGACCTTGGTACTCCAAAACCCTTGCAATTCAAATCCCGCTTGTCGGTATTGGTAACAAAAGAAGTAACCTATGACCCGGACGTTTGGGAGCGCGAGGCTGAAATCATGTGCATTAAACTCTGCTATGCGATTAGCACTTAATATAGCAGACTAACTTTGATTTTGGCATGAAAAAACTCAACATGAGTGTTATTTTGGCACTTTGATTTTCACTAATGGTATTTTGGCACTTTTGGTTTTCACTAGTAGTATTTTGGCTATTCTCTCACTTTTTAATGTGTGTCATAAATTTAAGTAATTGAAGGAGGTTGAACCTTGTAAATATATGTGGAATAATCCTTTTGTAGTAAGTAGATTGATCTTACGTGAAAAGCTATATATTTCACTTAAGTGGGATAGAAGAATTTCTTTTGTAGTCTCACATTGCACGTGTTTACTTTATATAAAATATACTAGAATTATATTTGTATAGATGACGCACATATGATTGTGTTAAGTAAAAGCGATGGACTACATTGACCAAGATGTAAATGGACTCAAACAGATGGACTTCCTACAACCATACGAGTCATTAACAAATACTCCAATTAATATAGGCTCAAATAGTATGATTTATACGCATTGATAGTTATTAAAATTTGACATTCCGTGTATAAGAAAACTTAATGCGCTAAATTTGCTCTTGTTTTTTTTAGGGTAAAATAGTGGGAAAATCCCACTGCAATTTGAATTTATATTATAAAAACCTTTACAAGCTATAGTTATCCAGAACACAAACAAAACTTACAAAGAAGAAATCTGCGAACCAAAAGATAAACTAAAGCCTAAAGTCTATAGCCTATACTTGAGATTCTAATTAAATCAGAAATTTGCTCTTATGTTTACTCAAGCAACAACAAAAAAATGTGATGTATGCTTAAGCATTCTCAGGATCGTTCTATTCAACTTCCCAACTATTATTTCCTATAGAAAATCATGATTCCTGATTTAGAATTACCATAAAATCTGAAAAAATGCACAAGAAGTCAAGAACAACATGCACATTTCACCATTTAAAAAGTGATTAAAGGAATATCAGATCGTATAATATGATTATATGAAGCCTATGTCCAACTCAAAACATGGCCCAAAGCAATTACATACCATAAATACAGAAGTAATTGTCAAACTTGACAACAAGAAACTAAACACATCAAAATAAAATATAGTACACTTCAATCGCAACTTTGAACAAGAGGTTCTCTTGTCCGTAATTTCCAGTGTAATAGCTAACTGGTTTTCAAGTTCGTGGTCGTTGCTTGAAGCAAACATGATGTTGGCATGCTAGTAGCGTGTGTTAAGATGCTAGAGAAGTTTACAAAGATTATATGATATCCAAGTAAACTAAGAGGATGAAAAAAATAACCTCCTCCTCTCCTATGCTTACATTTTGTCTTTCGAGTTCCCGAGCCGCATTTATAGTGTAATAGTGGATTCTCATTGGCTAAGACCACCATATCATGGAACAAAGGTTAAAGTAAAGTAAAGTGACCCATACTTTTATTTCGACCATTTGGTTTTGGAGGAAACGGCGCGAAGCTCCGCTGTTTGTTGTCATCAGGTGACATTTTGGTCCATGGTGAACTTAGAAGCTGAGAATATCATGAAGATCGGATTGGAGGACGGGTAGTGAAGGTTCAAGTCTCCGCACTGTTGAGGGACTTGCTTGGTGTTCTGGTTTTCGCAGCAGCAGTATGTAAGTGGGGCCGACAACACAGGTGAAGTTCAGTGTCTTACTTTTCAGGGTGAAAATCCAAGGTCTAGCCTTAATTAGTTGTGCCTAGCAATGACCTTGTTTAAGACATTGTTTTGAGATCGGTGACTATCTTCGGGGTCAAAACCTAAGATCTTTGATTAGGCAATGATTGCGCTTGTAATATTTCTAACTCTACACCATAACAATACTCACACATATCAAGCCATAAGAGATCAACATATACACCAAAAAACATAAAACCAAAGATTATGTTACTCATCTTCTGAAAAATAATCAACCATCATGCATATGATCTAAATCCACCACACACTGAGAGTGCTCAACAGTGTCACCACGGACCCGAAGTCCCATGCTTCAGAATCTCACGGTAGTTTGTTGGTCCCTTGCAAGCTATATGTCCCCCTGATCCATAATAAGTGTTGCCAAACTAAAACCGTGACACTTATTATGGATCGAAGGAAGTACATCAGATGTAACACAGAAGTGAGAAGATTTGAAGCTCCATTAGTGAATCTAAAGCAAACCCACGTATAAGCTTTGTATTTTATCTGACCATGTAGAAGAGAACATTATACAAGAATATTATAATTGTTTTTTAACCTTACAATCTGATAATTATTTTGGTAGATATTTAAATAGATGAAAAGTACATGCAATCGAAATCATCAAGTTAGTGCAAGAGAAGTCATAGGGTGCCCCCTGTCTATGATTAGGAAAAGATAGCATGCCTCTTTCATAATGTTGTTTACTTGTTAATATGCAACTTTGTCTTTGAACCCCGAATAAAAGATTTCACATAATGGAAGGGAATTTTGAACAGAAATAAAATAATAAAACTTGACTTGGTAAGTAGACAATAAATGTACACACCTTTCGAGACTATAGTTTTCAGAATCATGATTCTACTATACGGATTCTACGACTTTACCACCCAAATTGATTGAAACGATTCAACGATTCTGCTATGTAGAATATAAGATTTTATGATTCCAAAAGTTCTGATCCTATGATTTGCGATCCCACCGTAGAGGTTCCGAATCCGATTCAAAATCACGATTCCGACAACATACTTCTTCTCCGAATACAATAGATTAATCAACACAGAAAATTTCACGTGCAATTTACGGTGGCCGGGATATTCGGCGTGAAATCAGTCAACTTCATTGGCCTCTATGCGAGTTTGTGAAGTCGGGTGTTAGCACTCATTTATGGCATGGCGCCAGAAGGTAAGAATCTATAAGTTGCGTCAAGAAAAGTTAAGTGCCTGTTTGTTTGGGCTTAGGCTTGAGCTTGTGGTGCTTCTAGGTCCCTAAAAGTACAAGCTCAGCCAAACACCTAACTTCTACCCATGGGCTTCTACAAGCACTTCTCAGATTTCTACTATAAGCCCACAAGCACGTTGGGAGGAACTTGGCGCAGCTTCTCGGCGCTTCCCGCAAAATAACCGAATCGGTATAATGTGCTGCCCCTAAAGTTCAACTTATTTACGCAAAACTGCCATCGCATAACCAATCCACGAGACCAAACCAGGCCACTCCCTATATCCCTATTCCCCATCAGCTCCTGAATACGGCGGCCAGAGTTCCACGCCGCCGTCCGTCCGGCCGCGCCTCCACCAGCCAGATTTCCTCCAGCTCGTCGCCCCGCCCTCCCTCACGCCGCTCATCCCCTTCCTCTGTCAGATCTCCTCCAACAAATCACGACGTCGACGCGGAGCTAGGAGTGCTGCCGCCGGCGGCCGGCCAAGAAGTCGACCACGACTTTCGCGACGGTGCCGGCAACGTTCGCTTTCCCCCGCTATCCTCTGTGCCGCCTCCCCATATTATTGATGCGGCTGAGATCTTGCTTCTTCGGTTCCCCAAACCATACTGCTGACGCGTCCGAGCTGTAATTTAGGCAGAACGTGAAGATTAGTTTGTAGATTAATGGATATTCATAGCTGGGTGCCTTCAGTCCCTGCCGGGACACTACACTCGACCAATCTCCGTCCAATACTTGTTGTTACGCTTCTTGTAAATTTACCTAGATGGAAAAGGGAGTAAATTTTGTTGTCATGTATATTACTAACTTGAGACTTCTAAATATATATTGGACACCACAAAATTCTAAATTAAACCTCTTATGCGTTGAGTCCATCATTCATTGATTAATATGCATGCGCATGTACTTATGTGTTTGTCGAATTTTAATTTAATTTTATTATAAAATCACTTACCAGCAAAAGAAAAGAAACAAATTTCACTGAAAAATGGATGTTAAACATATTATCTAAGCTTAATGTTTAACATAATAAGCTAAATCCTACAAGACCAATATTTAAATATCATATTTAGCATACATGGGTATTTCAGACTTTCGGCATCCGTTACTTGTCTACCAGCCGTCCTAAAAGCAGGTTGCCAAACACCATTTTATATTTCACCAGCTGATCAGCTCCAGCCGCTTCTCAGACCCTACCAGCTCCAGCCACTTGTCGTTCAGCCGCAGCCCAAACAAACAGGCCCTTGGGTCGAATTATGTCCAGAAGCCCATGGAGCAAGCCGGATCGAGCGAGAACATACAAAACAAAGTTGACATCAACACAGAAGGGCAAAGTCCACTTGGAAAGAAGTCGCAAATGCTTGAAGTTCTGGACTAGTGCGTAGCCAAATGAGATCTTACCTTAGGTTTAGTTGTATTTCACATAGGGCATCTATATGAAATCTACGGAGTTATTCTGCTTCTACCCAAAAAATATGTGAAATTGGTGGGATTATGCGTGAAAACCGTGAGCTTAAGGGGCTTCTACATAAAATTTTAGGATTCCTGGGGGCTCCTTATGAAATTGTGCAAGCTTTGCTGGCTTCTAGGCAAAATTCCTAAATTAAGGTTAATATGTGTGAAAGCCCCAAGATTTAGAGACTTCTACACAAAATTCATATTCTTTGGGTCTTTTCCCAAAAATTAAGTGATGTCGAGATCCTTTTCATAAATTTGCCGAGTCCTTGCAAAAAGAGAAATGCATCTCGGGCCTTCTTAGGCTGAATTGGCCTCTTTGATCTCTAATTCTTGGTCATTGAGAGTATTGATTGCACAATCATGCACTCTAGAAAATTTTGTGAGGATATTAATTAGAACTTATTTATTAGATCACTCTATTAAGATATTTGAGGCTACCATACTAGTCATGAACACACACACACACACACGCATAGCTAGTAATCATATGAATATCATAAATTAATCCAAGAGGACATGCAACTATTTTTACATGTCCACGGCCTAAATAGTTTGACTTAATCATATAGGTTTTGAAGAACTTGTGTCTCAAAGAGGAAACTACTAACTCTTTTTTTACTTGCAAACATAAAGTTTCAACTTTGTAGAGCTTGTATTCTCTACAAGATGTTAATATTGTATAAATTACAATATTGAATATTTACATCTAGTTGCATTGTTTTGTTGTTAAAACTAAGCCACATGTTTAGAGAGTAATGGGTAAAAAAAATTATTATAAATTGTGAAGTCGAGGAAAAAACATTCGTAGGGTCATGGATGCATTGTCATTTATTCGGCGTGTCCACATCGGAGGAGAGGTGGTTTAGTGCAAAGAGAACAAGCAATGAAAACAACAGACAACATACCTAGGATGGCATCCAAGGCCGATTCAGTGAGTTGAATAGGATGTCCCCTCCCCTGCACCACCTTTGTCTTCTCATATTGTGCTAAACCTTTCTGAAATTGTTAATCAAGATTTGGTTTTCTGTCAAAATTGTAAGACTATTATAATACATTTGAAATAAAAATGTGATTGAAATTTTCATGTGATGTTCCTTGTGATCAAAAGGTTTTGTAAGTCTGATCACATTGTCGTCTTTTTGGTGTTCTCTTGTTGAAGACATTGTTAGGAGATTTTTCAAAATCTCTTTCTCTCTCTCCAAGGTAGGAACCCATGATATGGCCTCAATGGTTGGATTGTGTGACTAAATGGCTCGTGCATTGTTCTATCCTTGTAGATATTGCTTTTGTAGAGCTTTTCACGCAATCATAGCATTGTGAATGATGGTGGTTATTGTTGCTATTTTGGTATTACCACCATTGATCGCTAGGTTGGGCCATGTTATTTTTTTCTGTTTTTTATAATTTAGCGATGCACGTCATCAATTTCTCGACCAGTCTCTTATTAACAATGCCAGGTGTACTTGGTATCAACTCGATACTAATATATCACCCCTCCCCAAAAAAAACTTACTCCCTTCCTCCTCCATCATCACTTCCTTCTTCCATTGCACCTCCTCCCTAGTGTCTCATTTCCTCCGGCGTTCATATCCTTTCGACCTGTCATAGACGCACCCCACCAACACTTTCGCACACCCCCACATCGTCTACAAAAGAGTGGATTTGCGGAGATTCAAAATATATGTGATAACTAATCTTATCACTTTTACCACTCGTAACAAGCTAGCTCCAATAGCATCTGAATTTTATATAGCCACACATGAAATTGCCACATATGAAAAGTAGATATCGAAGTCTTGACATATTTTGTTTTTCCATTTCTACAAGCATGCATGCAACATCTAGCAAGCGAGTTGCTAGCAGTAAGCATGAGCCCTTTCGAAGTTTCTCTAAAAATATATCTATGTTCCATATTAGTTGTCACGTATTTAATATAATTTTGTACTAAATCAACAGCACCAACAACACCAACAATAATGAAATGATGAAATGCGTGGATTTATTTTCTTTGAAATGTCAAATGCTGGAGTTAAAACTTGAAACCATGCATGCATGGTCTTCAAATCTTGGTCTGACTTAAACGACATCGCATAGTACTAATAGTTTTGTTTTTATAGGGAGCAACAGTAGGGATGCTAATTTTTGGCTCCTGTGTGCGCCAGCACCCGATTTTAGTAATAAAATCGAAAAATACTAAAATTGATTCAAAAAAATGGGCATAAATCATGTGTGTTGAGTACATATGTAGGTATGTGCATGTCAAGTTTCAACCTAAAATATGAAAGTATGTATCCTACACAAAAATAACAAACTGTACTATTCATAGTATAATGATTATACGTATATTATTCACAGTATAACAAAACTTCATTTTCACTTTTTTGTATGAGTCATGTGTGGCCGTATTTTTTTTCCGAAATTTTTTCTAGATAAGTATTGAGATGAGATGTACTCGAGGTAATTATTTCAACTTTTTTTGAACACCGTTTCTATTCTTCAGCTAGCTGAAAACACAATTCGCGCTGTCCGTTCTTTTTTCCATCTCTCCCGCGAATATTGACGCAAGTTCGATCGTCCCGGCGCTCGAGCTAATTTCCGGTTTATCTATCCGGTTTTCTTGTTTCGGTTTATTTTTTTAGTTCCCCCATTTTGAATTTAGGGGTCCATGCTCTCTTGTCTGTAGTTTACCTTCACTTTCCCCATTCTCTTTCTCTGTCGCGGCCTCAGCGGAGAGAAATTTGGGGAAGAGATGAGGAGTTGAGGTGGTGGTAGACTACCTCTCGCACTGGGCGGAGGGCCTGGTTCCGCCGCGGTGTGCTGGGAGGAATCCGGTCGTTCTCTTCCCTGTGCTTCTGTTCCTACTATGTTTTGTTGTGGAAGGATGGGCGTGCGTGGTGGCAGAGGAGGTGGGTTCCTCCATGGCGAAGCTTTGAGCCTTCGTCGCCGTAATGCTGTGTACGTTTCTTCGTCGCTGTGCGCCACCCCCCTGTTCTTTTTGTCTACGCATCACAAATACACAGATCTGGTCTCTATTTTGCTGTTCTTCGTTGAAGGATGGAACGTAAATACATGGATTTGGCTTGTATGGATGTGAGGCGATTCGTACGTGCATCTACCTGTTGCGGTCAGAAACCCACCGGCGAGCAACGACGGACAACACAGTAGAGCCGGGAGGCTCCCAGAACTGCGGCTGGCCCTGGTCCCTCGAGCGATAGCCCGCAAAGCCTCGGCACGCACGTCCGATGCTGGTGCAAGGGCGTGCCACCTGACCTATACCTTGTCAGGAAGGTGTTTGATTTGCTTCGCTTAGTTTTCTGCATGGCATACACGTAAACATTAAATACGAGCCTCGATCGGCTCTCAGGTTGTCCTGTGAATCGGCTCAAGGAGCCGATCCACCCATGATTCGTATGAGGTCTACGATCACATGGTGGTCCTGCTTGATCAATATAAAGCTAAAACGACCTACGACGATTTAGGGTTTTCATCACATAATCGGAACATCCTACGCGTGATTGAGCCTGACAGCCACGCACGGTGATAATAGACCAACCCTAGACAAGGCCTAAAAACCAACATGAAGTTGATCCCCGGAACATCTTATCTAGGGCTAGCAAACTACACCCTACGTGCTACTGGATCCTTCAACCCGTTTGCAAGGCCTAACTATGCAGATATTAAACTAATCCTTGAAGAACAAGGAGCAATCATAACGGATCGGATCTACTAAATAATGATCAAGCGAGGTGCCGCCCTTACACCTAATAGGTGTAAGGGCGGCTAGACGTCTAAGGGTTGCATGGACAAAAGCATGTGACACGATGAAACAATGCTAACCCTAACACATCTATGATAACTACGTTGCTCGCCATCAACAAGGCTTCAGCACGAGCAACGCATGAACAACGAATAAACGTATACTGCCTAGATCGCAAGATGCGATCTAGGCAGCATGATGCTTACCCGGAAGAAACCCTCGGAACAAGGGGTTGGCGATGCGCCTAGATTGGTTTGTGATGAACGTGATTGTTGTCTTTCTCAATAACCCTAGATACATATTTATAGTCCGTAGACTTTCTAACGTGGGAATAATCCCAACCGTGCACGAGCCAAATTCTATCTAACCGACACGTATCCTACTATATTTACAGATACACGGGCAAACTAGCCCAAACTTTGTATACAAGGCCGATTCATGTATATCTTCCGTGTATATTCTTCAAGCCCATCTTAATCGCGGCCCACCTCTGATCCGGTCAAATTCTGGTGATAACACATGCCCCCCTGATTTTGGAAATGATAATTCCAAAATCACTCTGCTTTTCCTTCGTCGGGTCATGTCGTGGCAGAGCAGAACCATCGCAGTACCCTTCATCATGATGCCTTGTCTTCTCAACTTCTCCGCGTGACCTGGCAAATTTTATTTTTCTTTGGGCACCACTTCCTCGGAAACTGCTGTGGCATTGAATCTCCACTATATCCCCCTTTTATTTAACCGCTCTAAACAGTTCGCCACTTCATCCCCTTGCTCTGTTCTGGCCATCGGCACCAAGAAACCCCAATCTCAGAGCAATGTCTTCCTCCTCTTCCTCCTCCGCCTCGTCGGATCTCTCCTCCCAGTCCTTCTCGTCCTCCTCCTCCTCCCGCGAACCCACGCCAGAGTGGGATCCGATGGCGGCTCTGATGGCGGCGCACGACGAGCGCGCCCCAGAGGAGTGGGACCAGGAGGACCACGCCTCCTCCGTCTGGTCCGAGGACGACAAGTCCTTGACCAGCGGAGATGAAGACCTCCAGTTCCTCGCTGATGGGGAACTGGAATCGGAGAGCGAGGACGACTCGTTCTCCTGGGACGATTACTCCTCCTCCGAGGAAGAGGAGGAGGAAGACGACGACGACGACTCCCTCGAGGATTACCCGCCGGCGAAGCGCTTCCGCGCCGGGTCCGACGACGATGACGACGACGGCGATGATGATGAAGATGAGGAGGCCCCCAATGAGGGCCACTGGAGCAGCGACGAGGAGCCCGCCGGCAGCAGCGCCGACGAGAGCTCCGATGACAGCGACGAGGCCAGCGACGACCCGTAGACTAGGATCTACTAGTACAGGCCTAGTAGTAGTAGTAGTAGTAGTAGCAGATTGGTCAATAGACCTTTCTTTTGTTCTTCCTCTCTTGAGCAATCGGCTCTTTCTTTGTAAGAAATCCTATTATTAATGAAGAAAATATTCCCTTATTAATTTTGCTTTCTTGTCAATTTTGCCGATTGTCAAACGAAGTCGCTGCACAAAGAGCCGATGGCAGGGCATTGGCTTGCACTATAAACACGATTTGAGGCCAAACAGTTGCCTATTCACACGGTCAAACAGATCCAGTCCATGTCCAAACCATCCTCCAACCTCAAACGCGCAGATTCCACTCCTCAGCAAATCCACTGGGAGATTCATCTCAGATGTCATGATCTCTGGCCTGAAACCGATCTGTCAACCTGCTCAATTGAGCTTGTTCCTCTAGAGTCGATGGCAATGCATCGGCTTTTATTATTATTCTGAAGTCGATGTCCGTGCATCGGCTGTACTAGTATACTTATTTCTTAAGTCGATGTCTGCGCATCAGCTGTGATTTGTATAAATTTTTTTTTTACTGGCCGATTTCATGAATCGGCCCCCATATTTCACTGTTCGTCATCCCACATGCTTGGGAAATATTTCTTGAGATGTTGACCATTGACAGCTGTTGGGAACTTAGCGCCGTCCAGCTGCTCCAGCATGTATGCATTACCCTTCAAAACCTGGACGACTTTGTAAGGACGGTGCCAATTAGGAGACCATTTGCCATACGCTTTATCCTTGGTTCCTAGTGGCAACACGGCTTCCCATACTAGATCACCAACTTGAAACTCCTTTGGTCTCACCTTCTTATTGTATGCACGAGCTACCCTGGCTTTGTTCTCTTTAATTTTCTCAAGTGACCAAAGTCTAAGTTCCGTTGCATCCTCAATAGTGTCACTCATCAGGGCTGCATATTCTTCAGCTGTCAGGTCATTCTGAAACGTGACACGTCTCGATCCAGCCGTAATTTCCCAAGGTAATACGGCTTCCTGCCCATAGACAAGCTGGTATGGCGAAGTCTTTATAGCTCCATGGCATGACATGCGATAGGCCCACAAAGCTTCTGACAATGTCTCATGCCACACCCTAGGGTTCTCGTCAATCTTCCTCTTAATCAGCTTGATCAGGCTTTGATTGGACGCTTCAGCTTGCCCGTTGGCTTGAGCATAGTATGGAGATGATCGGATCAGCTTAATCCCCATGTCATCGCAGAACTTTCTGAATTCTTTAGAAATAAAGACCGAACCTCCATCAGTCGTGATGGTTTGGGGAATCCCGAACCTATGAATGACGTGTTCTTTGACAAATGTGATAACATCTTCCGACTTTACCTTCTTCATAGGAACGGCCTCCACCCATTTGGTGAAGTAATCTGTAATGGTCAGAATCCACTCGTGGCCTTTGCTCGACGCAGGATGGATTTTGCCGATCATATCCATGCCCCAACCTCGAAATGGCCAAGGCTTGATGATGGGGTTCATCGTTGATGCGGGTACCATCTGAATCTTCCCGAACATCTGACACGCTTGGCATCCCTTGTAGTACTTGAAGCAGTCCTCAAGCATGGTGGGCCAATAAAACCCTGATCGCCTAATCAGCCACTTCATCTTATGAGCCGATTGGTGAGTTCCACAGGCGCCTTCATGCACCTCATGTAGGAGCCGATTAGACTCAGTTGGTCCCAGGCATTTGAGTAGTAACCCTTCCAACGTCCTGTAGAACATGTCATCTCCTATAAGGACATATTTCATGGCCTTGTATCTTATCCGTTTAGGTGCCCCCCGAGCCGAATCCTTCAAGTAATTGAAGATATCAGCTCTCCAGTCATCCTGTTCCAGGAACTGCACCTGAACCTCTGACCCGTCTGGTATGTCCTTGTATCCTGACGCCATCTGTGCGAGATCATTGGCGTCGGTATTCTGAGACCTTGGGACCCAATTGAAATTGATGTACCGAAAATGTGTCATCAGCTCACGACATTCCATCCAATATGGGAAGAGTGACTCGCTCTCGCACTTGTATTCGTCCGTGAGCTGGGAGATCACCAACTTCGAGTCTCCAAAAAGCTCCACCGCCTCTGCCCCGGATTCCAAAAGCAACTCCATTCCCTTGCGCACTGCCTCATACTCAGCGACGTTGTTGGTGCAAGGGGTAGATAGCCTGATGGCGAAGGAATATGTTGCTCCCCGAGGCGACACGAGCAGAATGCCGATGCCACAACCATCATCACAAGCCGATCCATCGAAGAACATAGCCCATGCACGTATAGATAGTGCTGCTATATTAGTATTAATCCGTTCAGCTATAAGATCGGCCAACGCTTGTCTCTTGACTGCTTTCGCAGGCTGGTACCGAAGATCGAACTTCGACAACGCAAACATCCACTTACCAAGTCGGCCTTTCAAAACAGGAGCCGACAGCATGTGTTTGACAACGTCTGACTTGCATATGACGATGATCTCTGCCGTCAAAAGGATATGATGAAGCTTGGTGCAGGTGAAGAACAGGCAGAGGCATAGCTTCTCGATCTCAGGATACCTTGTCTCTGCATCCAACATCCTTCTGCTGAGGTAGAAAACGACCTTTTCAACACCCTCATAGAGTTGCACCACCACCGAAGCGATGGACGTGTCAGCTACTGATAAGTAGATATAGAACGGCCTGTCTTGTTGGGGTGGTACTAGCACAGGCGGCGTTGTTAGATACCGCTTAATCTCGTCAAACGCCTGCTGTTGTTCTGCCCCCCAGTGAAACTCGTCATCAGATTTAATCTTCACTAACGCCATGAACGGCTCAATTCGTCCTGACAGGTTAGAGATGAATCGCCGGACGAAGTTGATCTTGCCGATAAGACGTTGGAGCTCCTTCTTCGTGGTAGGCGGCTGCATGGTACGTACTGCCTCTTGACTTTTCAGGCCGATCTCAATTCCTCGTTCATGAACCAGAAAACCTAGGAACTGACCGGCCGTCACACCAAAGGCACACTTCTTCTTTGGATTCATTCTCAGTCCGAATTTCCGAGTTCGGTCTAGGATGCGTCGCAAATCATCTAAGTGTCCCTCCATGGAGACCGACTTGACCACCACGTCATCGATGTAGATTTCCACCAACTTGCCGATCAGATCATGAAAAATATAATTCATGGCTCTTTGGTACGTTGCTCCAGCATTCTTCAACCCAAAGGTCATGACTACATATTCAAACAAGCCCACTGACCCTGGTACTCTGAATGCAGTCTTGTGTATGTCTTCTGGAGCCATGAAGATTTGGTTATAGCCGGCATTGCCATCCATGAAGCTCAACACCTTGTGGCCCGCAGCTGCATTGATCAACGTTTCTGCCACAGGCATTGGATATTCATCCTTTGGAGTGGCTCTGTTGAGATCTCGGAAATCTATGGCTACACACCATCGGCCGTCCTTCTTCTCTACAGGTACGATACTGGAGATCCATTCAGCATACCTGCATGGCCTGATGAACCCGGCGGCCAACATCTTCTCGATCTCTTTCTTGACCTCTTCCAGAATTTCGGCCTTCATCTGACGTGCTCGTTGTTGGAATGGCCGAAATCCTTTCTTAAGAGGGAGCCGATGCTCAATGATGCTCCTGTCTAACCCAGGCATCTCTGTGTAATCCCATGCAAAGCAATCTGGGTATTCTTTTAACAGAGCTATCATCTGGCTCCTGAGATGTGGATCTAACTTCTTGCTGATAAAAGTTGGTCGTGGCTTATCCCCAGGACCAATGTCGACTTCTTCTAGCTCATCAGCCGATGTAAACCCATACCCTAGCTTTTTTTCCGTCACCTGTGAGATCGACACTGAATACAGGGAAAACGTATGGTAAGGATAATATGGGCCGATCGCTGGAATCGGCCCCCATTTTGATTGTATTGCTCAATGAAGGTTTACATCTTGGTCTTGCTTTACTATAACTACGTGACATGCTTGAGACAAGATTATCCCTTTTTATTTTTTGGGGCCGATCACAAGGATCGGCCTTGCCACGTACGTCCATAGATTTTGCTCTTGTTACCCGGTCAGGCCGGTGGATAAGACCAGCCTCACCCCGATTTTTGTCACGTCGATGCGCTCGCAGTCGTCCAAAGTGAGGCCTGAGAGTGGCTCTTGGCCTGCCGTCTCCCAAACGTTCATGCCAGCCGTTGAAATCTCGGCTGAGTCATCTGCGTGGACGACCTCTACTTCATCTCCATCCCACTGTATTAAACATTGGTGCATCGTGGATGGAATGCAACAGTTGGCGTGGATCCAATCTCTCCCTAGCAGGACAGCATAGGTGCTCTTACTATCGACAATAAAGAACGTCGTAGGGATGGTTTTTCTTCCTACGGCCAGATCCACGTTCAGAACACCTTGTGCTTCAGATGCTTGGCCGTTGAAATCGCTCAGTGTAACGTTGGTCTTGATCAGATCCGAGCTAGAGCGTCCCAACCGACGTAGCATGGAGTATGGCATAATGTTGACTGCCGCTCCGGTGTCCACCAGCATCTTGTTGACAGGCTGCCCATTGATATAACCTCGTAAGTACAGGGCCTTCAGGTGTCTGTAGCTCCTTTCTCGTGGCTTCTCAAAGATAACTGGCCGTGGGCCGCAGTCAAGTTGTGCCACAGGTGCTTCGTCTAATCCTGGAGCACAAAACTCCGCTGGAAGGATGAACACCATGTTTATGCCAGCCGATGTCTCATCATCGGCTTTTCTTTGTTTGGGGCGCCACTCTTTCTTTTGTGGTCGACCTTCTTCGTCCAGAGTTCGCTGAATTTTCGCGGCCAGATCAGGCCGCGCCTTCCTTAACGTGTGCAGGCATAACCTTTCGGCTTCCTCCAAACCACGTAGTCGCTGAACCCTACGCTTTTGGGAACGGCTGAGTCCATCAGGGCACCACCTTGGCCGGTGGTACTTATCTTCTTCTTCTTCATCGTCGTATTCTAACTCCTCGAGATCTTCCACCCGAGAGGACTCAGCTTGCTTGTTCCGAGATGGGAGAGGTCCTAGACGTTTGAACACTGACACGTCTCCTGCACCCTTCTTCTTCTGTCTACATTCTGGGCAATCGGCTCATTCCTGAATCCCAGCAGTGTCTGAAGAAGGGACAGTCCCAGTGCCTATCCACGTCGTCTTGCTCTCTTGACTTTTCCTTGGCGTGGCGCTCATATCTCTCCTCGTCGCGATCATGTCGACGATGTCTCCTGGCGTCCCTGCTAGCCAGACGATCTCTTTCGTCATCGTCATCGTATCGTCGGCGTTGGTCGTATTGACTCACGTATTTGTTGAGGAGGTGATCAGAGAGAGGTCGCTGATATCGCACATTCTTCACTTCTCCCTCTGTGATGTAGCGCTTGCCATCGTGCCGGAGCCGATCGCGTGGGACGGCTTCCTCTTTGTCCTTGTTATGAGAGCGGCTGCCCTCGTCTCTGTCCTTACCAGAGTGGTGCCCAGGTCCTACCATGTTGATGCTGAACGAGAAACCTGGCTGGCACCTCCCAGGGTAAGTGCACTCCACCATGTTAACGGCGGGGAAAGGGTGTGTGTCGACTTTCATGGCGTACTGGCTGAAAATTAGACGCCCTTGTTCTATCGCCATTTGGATCTGCTGACGCCACACCCTGCAGTCGTCGGTGGTATGGGTGAACGTGTTATGCCACTTGCAGTATGGCTTTCCGTTCAGCTCCTGTGCCGTGGGGATTTTGTGGCCTTCGGGTACCTTTAGCTGCTTCTCTTTAAGTAAGAGGTCGAAAATTTGCTCAGCTTTGGTCACGTCGAAGTCAAACCCTCTTGGAGGACCTTGTGGCTTAACCCATTTGCAGGACACGGGGCTTGCCCCCCGAGTCCATTCAGCCACTGCTACCTCTTGATCCCCCGCAGAGCCTTCATCTTCATCTGCCTCAACCAGGACCACCGCACGCTTGAATTTATCCTGGTACAACTCTGGGTGGCGCTGTTCATATAATGACATCTTCTGCACCATGTGCGCCAGTGAAGGGTAGTCTGCTTGGGAAGCCATATCCTTGATCGGTGATGCGAGACCCACCACCGCCAACTCGACTGCTTCTTTTTCAGACAAACGAGCCGAATAGCATCGGTTCCTAACGGTCCTGAAGCGCTGGATGTATTCTGACACTGTTTCTCCGCGCTTCTGTCGTACTTGTGCTAGATCGGCAATGCCAGCCTCGGAAGCCTCTGAGTGGTACTGCATGTGGAACTGTTCTTCCAACTGCTTCCAAGTCCGGATTGAGTCTGGTGGCAGCGATGTGTACCACCCGAAAGCCGATCCTGTGAGGGACTGTGCGAAGAACCTCACATGTAGTTCATCTGATGCTGAGATCGTGCCCAGCTGCGCCAAATATCGGCTCACATGTTCGATTGAACTGGAGCCATCTGACCCACTAAACTTGGAGAATTCAGGGAGCCGATATTTGGGTGGTAGTGGGATCAAATCGTACTCGTTGGGGTACGGCTTGAAATAGCCGATTGCCCTCCTTTTCGGCACCATGCCGAACTGGTCTCTCAAGATTGTACTGATCTGATCCGCGGTGCTGGCTGCAGGAGTCGAGCTCTGAAAATTCGCTGGAGTGGCATACTTAGCCAGCCACGCTTGCTTCTCAAGCTCTGAGCTAGCTGCAGGAGTTGAGCTCTGGGGGTTCGTCGGAGTGGCATACTTAGCTAGCCACGTCTGCTTTTCTAGATCTGATCCAGAAGCTCCTCCTGCTGTTGCAGAAATCCTCTTTGTTGCGATCGGTTCGTGAGTGCCCGATTCTTTGCAGTCAGCACGTATGTGCACGTGTACCCGTGAGGGATCTCCTTAGGCGCCTCATACAAGAACTGGTAATCACTAGGGTCACCACCGATCTTGTTAGACGACGAATGCCGGTGAACTCGGCACTTCTGGTGCTGCCAACGCGAACGGCAGCGGTGGTCGGGACTGGAGTGGTATCTCTCCTTGGTGAGTCCCTAGAGCAGGTCCTGACGGAGAGTACTGATGCCTCATGATTTCCTGGATCACCCGAAGGGCGACACGCTCCAAAGTGTTCACCAGGCTCTCAGAATGGCGGTGCAGCGAATGAGCTACCATGAAATTAATCTCCTGACGCAGAGACCTGGTACGTTCATCTGAAGGGGTAGACAGGTCCACTCCATCGAGCGCGCCTTCAGGTGAGAACCCTTTCCACCTAATGCCGTGTGAGCGGGTCTTCTGGAAAGAGCCGATGAGGTCGGCTTCGAGGATAGCTTTGACCTCGTCATACTTCTTCTTGAGCTCCTCAGTCAGATCTTCGTACGTGACTGGAGTACCTTCCGCCATCTCAGATGTAGATGGCGATGCAGTTGATGTCGAAGACCGTCCCACCGGGCGTGCCAGAATGTGTTGCGGTCAGAAACCCACCGGCGAGCAACGACGGGCAACACAGTAGAGCCAGGAGGCTCCCAGAACTGCGGCTGGCCCTGGTCCCTCGAGCGACGGCCCGCAAAGCCTCGGCACGCACGTCCGATGCTGGTGCAAGGGCGTGCCACCTGACCTATACCTGGTCAGGAAGGTGTTGGATTTGCTTCGCTTAGTTTCCTGCATGGCATACACGTAAACATTAAATACGAGCCTCGATCGGCTCTCAGGTTGTCCTGTGAATCGGCTCAAGGAGCCGATCCACCCATGATTCGTATGAGGTCTACGATCACATGGTGGTCCTGCTTGATCAATATAAAGCTAAAACGACCTACGACGATTTAGGGTTTTCACCACATAATCGGAACATCCTACGCGTGATTGAGCCTGGCAGCCACGCATGGTGATAATAGACCAACCCTAGACAAGGCCTAAAAACCAACATGAAGTTGATCCCCGGAACATCTTATCTAGGGCTAGCAAACTACACCCTACGTGCTACTGGATCCTTCAACCCGTTTGCAAGGCCTAACTATGCAGATATTAAACTAATCCTTGAAGAACAAGGAGCAATCATAACGGATCGGATCTACTAAATAATGATCAAGCGAGGTGCCGCCCTTACACCTAAGATAGGGGTAAGGGCGGCTAGACGTCTAAGGGTTGCATGGACAAAAGCATGTGACACGATGAAACAATGCTAACCCTAACACATCTATGATAACTACGTTGCTCGCCATCAACAAGGCTTCAGCACGAGCAACGCATGAACAACGAATAAACGTATACTGCCTAGATCGCAAAATGCGATCTAGGCAGCATGATGCTTACCCGGAAGAAACCCTCGGAACAAGGGGTTGGCGATGCGCCTAGATTGGTTTATGATGAACGTGATTGTTGTCTTTCTCAATAACCCTAGATACATATTTATAGTCCGTAGACTTTCTAACGTGGGAATAATCCCAACCGTGCACGAGCCAAATTCTATCTAACCGACACGTATCCTACTATATTTACAGATACACGGGCAAACTAGCCCAAACTTTGTATACAAGGCCGATTCATGTATATCTTCCGTGTATATTCTTCAAGCCCATCTTAATCGCGGCCCACCTCTGATCCGGTCAAATTCTGGTGATAACACTACCCCATGATATTGTTGTTATCTTCCCATTATTTGGTTAGTCAATTTCGTTTTTGATTCAGTTGTATGCTCATCTGGTGGTGTCTCCTATGTAGATCTTCTACTTCCGATGGTGTAGCAATATCTGAATGTACAATCCTACTCACTGATCGCCACTAGCAAATCACCATTTTCTACTTCAGTGTTCTAGCATTTTGCTAAGGACCTAAGTCGTTTTATCTGAATCGTAGCATTAGATAAGGTGTTAGCCTATGTATGGCTTCATTTTAGTTGGTAATCTATTTGTGTGTAGAGAGTGTTGCTTTGGCTTCATTAAATTGAATTGTTTGCAGATTTCTTGAATAGTCTGAATAGACCTAGTGTTTATTTTTTGTTGTTGCTATTACTGGTATGGATGTTAGTGTCAGGCGACTTAATGATAGCAATTTCAGTACTAGTGACGGCTGCTGCTGTTGCTGTATAAGATGGTCAATAATTAGATGATTTTCAGGTTTTGTTTTCTCTCCGAAAAATCTTTTCATTGACTGTATCGAGTGCCCGTGCTTTGTGTTTTGGATGTTTTCCATAACATCCTGCATGCCTTTTTTTTGTAATGTCATTCTGCAGGTATGGTGATTGTCTATGTCTGATGTCTACGGGTGCTTCTATTCTTGTAGACAGTGTTGGGCCTCCAAGAGCAGAGGTTTGTAGAACAGCAGCAAGTTTCCCTTAAGTGGATCACCCAAGGTTTATCGAACTCAGGGAGGAAGAGGTCAAAGATATCCCTCTCATGCAACCCTGCAACCACAAAGCAAGAAGTCTCTTGTGTCCCCAACACACCTAATAGGTGCACTAGTTCGGCGAAGAGATAGTGAACTACAGGTGGTATGAATAAATACGAGCAGTAGCAACGGCACCAGAAAAGTGCTTTGCTGTCCAGGACTGGTGTGTGGTTGATGATGGTAATATTGCAGTAAGTATAGATGCAGTAAAACAGTAAACAAACAGCGATAGCAGTATTTAGGAACAAGGCCTAGGGATCATACTTTCACTAGTGGACACTTTCAACATTGATCACATAACAGAATAAATAGATAGATGCTAGACTCTACACCCTCTTGTTGGATGATGAACACCACTAACTGTGTAGGATTACACGAACCCTCAATGCCAGAGTTAACAAGCTCCACAATATTCAATGTTCATATTTAAATAACCTTAGAGTGCATGACAGATCAACATAACCAAACCAAGTACTAACATAGCATGCACACTGTCACCTTCACACTACGAAAGGAGGAATAGATCACATCAATACCATCATAGCAATAGTTAACTTCATAATCTACAAGAGATCACAATCATAGCCTACGCCAAGTACTACACGATGCACACACTGTCACCATTACACCGTGCAGGAGGAACAAACTACTTTAATAACATCACTAGAGTAGCACACAGATATATTGTGATACAAAACACATTGCAATCATAAAGAGATATAAATAATCACTTCACTATGCCATTCATAACAGTGAATAAGTATTCTGTGAAATATAGCCTAAGAGACCCACACGGTGCACACACTGTCACCTTTACACATGTGGAACAAGGAGTCTCCGGAGATCACATAAGTAAAATCCATTTGACTAGCATAATGACATCTAGATTACAAGCATCATCATATGAATCTCAATCATGTAAGGCAGCTCATGAGATTATTGTATTGAAGCACATAGGAGAGAGATTAACCACATAGCTACCGGTACAGCCCCGAGCCTCGATGGAGAACTACTCCCTCCTCATGGGAGACAGCAGCGTTGATGGAGATGGCGGTGGTGTCGATGGAGGAGCCTTCCGGGGGCACTTCCCCGTCCCGGCGGCGTGCCGGAACAGAGACTCCTGTCCCCCAGATCTTGGCTTCGCGATGGCGGCGGCTCTGGAAGGTTTCTCGTACCGTGGCTTTTCCGTATCGAGGTTTTAGGTCAGGGACCTTTATATAGGCGAAGAGGCGGCGTCAGAAGGTCAACGAGGCGACGACACAACAGGGGGGCGCGGGCCCCCCCTTGGCCGCGCCGGCCTACTGTCTGGTGGGCCTGTGGCCCCCCTCTGGCGGCTCTCGGGTGTTCTGGAAGCTTCGTGGAAAAATAGGATGCTGGACGTTGATTTCGTCCGATTCCGAGAATATTTCCTTACTAGGATTTCTGAAACCAAAAACAGCAGAAAACAGCAACTGGCCCTTCGGCATCTCGTCAATAGGTTAGTTCCGGAAAACGCATAAATACGACATATAATGTGTATAAAACATGTAGATATCATCAATAATGTGGCATGGAACATAAGAAATTATCGATACGTCGGAGACGTATCAATGTCAAGCAATATTTTATGTAAATCAAGGGGAAATCGAAGCCAATGTAATATGCATGGTTTGGCGTATGTTAAAGTATTACTTTGTTCCATTGTACTAGAAGCATCTATTTAGGCTAACATCATAATAAGTTCCATGTGATTTGTTCTTGTTTTGATTTTCAGTTGCAACTCCACACTAAGGTCCACAATAGATATAATCTAAAATTCTTGTTCTGTCTTGTGATCTGATAGAATCTACGGTTCTTTGTTTCCTATTTTTTTTTGTCTATGGGGGATGGGGTCAACATGGGGGTGGGGAACGGGGTCTAACATGGATGCTCATTGCTGCTTCTTTTAGAATTACCTCAAGCACTCATATTGATATGCATTACTCTGTTCTTCTCCTCTTACAAACGACTTCGATAACATTGAGTGTCATTTGAGCATGTATTATGTTTTCATGTGCTCATGGGTGTGTCGTTTGCATGTAGGCATCCTTTGTAGGTCAAGTCAAGATTAGCTCTACATTTTCCTAAAAATTGCGCACCTGGTCTTTGTCTATCTGATTTTATATCTCCCATCTGTCGTATGGGTTTGTCACCTTCCTCTGGTGGCAAGCTTAGTCTTTTGATGTTGTTAATATAGGTTTCCATTATTTTTTATTCATTTGCCCTGCATTTGATCTGATTCGTCCTCTTTTGATTGTTCATGCGGGAAGGTATCAAGGTAGCAGGGACTCCCGTAATGGAGAACTTGTTGCCAAACACATCTAACGGAAGCAAACCAGTGTTTGTGAACCCTTCCTGCAATGCAATAATTAACTAATTGTATGCTCGTATGAATCTCCATTTTTTCTGATTTTGCCTACCTAAGAACTCATCTTGGATATCAATTGATGATGCAAATCGTTACGAGTATATCCCTGAAATCTGCATTGCAATATATTTTCTTGGTAAATTAACAAAGAATTACATAAGCGAAGAATTCTCCACAGCTCATTAAGATTATCATTTAGTTCAGTTTCTTTCTTAATTTCTTAATTTTTCTTTTATTTTTTATTTCAGTATCTTTCTTCAGTTTTGATTTTAGTTCTTTGTTTCAGTCTAGAAGCAGCAGTTCATTCTTAGTCTTCTCTCATTCAGTTTTCTCATTTTTCTGCCATCCTCTGATATGCCTTCATTCTTCAGTTTATCTCTGTCACTGTCCTGAGTTAAATCTCAGTTCTTCTTTCTTCATTTTTCAAGCGGTCTTTCCTCAGTTTTTATTCTTCAGTTTATCTCTGTCTGCCCTAAGTTAAATCTCAGTTCTTCTTTCTTCATTTTTCAAGTGGTCTCTTTTTTCGTTTATCTCAGTTACCATTATTGTCTAATGCTCTCATTCTTGATTTATTGTCCTTCTCTCATTACCATTATCTCTGCCACCTAGTCCTATCATTATTTCTCTTTCTTAGTTCTCTTTCTTCATTTCTCAGCATGTCATTTAGTTCCTCAATCTATGTGTCTTCTAAGTTCTTCATGTTTAGTTCTTCTTGTTTCATTAATTCGTCCTTTCATTTTTTAGCTTTTATCTTATTATTCAGTTTCATCTTTCCTATGTCTCTTTCTCCTCCATGTCATTTCTCAGTTTTTTCTCTGTTTTTCATTCTCTGTCTCTCATCCTCTGTCCCTTATTTTCCTCTCTCATTCTTCGTTTCTCATTTTTAGACCAGTCTATCATTCCCTCAGTTTCCCTCATTTTTCAGTTTTGGTGTTTTAGTTTCTTTCTTCTCGGTTTATCTCTTCTCATTTTTTTAGCCCAGGCACATCATTTTTAGATCACCACGCAGATGAATGCTTTTCCTCTACTTGATGGATCACATGTCAAACCTAGAGCACTTGTACATGGCATATTTAGGCCGGTGAATCTTTGGCTTTGAAATTATCTTTTTTTTTAGTTGCTGGTTTCCTATATATGTTGTTTTGCATTCAGTTATGGTCTTTGCATTGGCCTACTTGATCAGGATATGAACCGTTGGCCTCCGACACAAAGCTGACATAGAAGGATCTGCACAATGCAGAATGGCACATCTGTCTCATCTTCAAACGTGGTCACGGATATTGGCCTTCAACTTACGAAAGAAGGAAACCTGCAACGGATATGAGCCTTTCATTTCTTAGCCTTTTTTCATTGATTAGTGTGTCATTCCAGAAAGATTTTAATTACTCGTATTCAATGCACTAGAAAATAAGGCAGGTTAGGGCCTAGTGGCGGTGTGTATGTGTGTGCAGATGTGTGCAACGATTTTCTTTTCATCTGTAGTTGGTGGGTTGTGAGCTTTTAAAGAGGGTTTTGGGTGATCATCCTTACATGTAATGGTGTAGCATTTTCCTAACTGGATGTTTGTCAAAGCTCATGTTGATTTCACCTTCTAGCATTATTATTTTGATCTAAGAGACTCTCAGTCATCTTATGATTACCGGCCACAGGGGGGTCCTCAGTAAGAATCCCCCACCTTCGATTTGATTAGCCAAGAACTGTATCTATGAACTTGACCAAATTTTCTGCCAGAGACATACTTGGTTCTGGTCCTGGTCCCGATCTTATTTTGTAACATTCTGTGTTGCTTTTTGCAGAGTGAGAATGTATCAATCATTCATGCTTTTGATGGCGAGCGGGGGAAGAGGTTAGTCACTATCTCATTGTGTCTGCATTCTGTAGTTCCTACGCTGGAGACCGGTTCTAAACTCGAACTTGTTGTACAGATATGTGTATTGACCTCATAGGTGAGCTGTAGTCTGCTAATTAATCAAGCAACAGGTGGAGCAGCTACTGTAGCAGGTAAGTCAATTTAGTCATCTTTGAGATCATCAGTGGTAAGATTCTTGGCTAGGGGCTTTCTCTTCTCTTAAGCATGAGGTTTTTTTGTAGTTGTTTCATAATACAGTCACTATTTCTATGGAGATAAAGACAATTAAAAGGGGGCTACATTTCTAGATCAAGAATGATGTAGATAGAGGTACTGGAAAGGAGGTGTGTTGGGGTGAAGAACCCGAGCAGAGAGTGGATGAGATCCAGAAGTTTGCCCATCTGGATGTGCCTTCTTCAGTTTGCAGGTTCTCTCATTCCCCTCCATTGTGGATCTCTCTTTTTGTTCCTGTGGATCTCTCTCTTTTTTCTGCTTTCTGATCCTCGTCTCGTTTCCTATGTCGTGGCCGTAGTCGCTGGGAAGCAGGTGCTTTGGTGGGGAGAAAGTAGTTGGTAGAGTTACCAAGAAAAAGGAGGCCCACCCTTCTGATGTTCATTTGTAAGGCCTAAAAAACAGATGTGGTAATACTGGGCTTCTTTCTGGGGATCGACTCGATCCAGGTCATTAACAGAGGCATAAATAATGAGTTGGGTAACCAGAGAAGAAAAACCGGACTGAATTAACATGAACATATTGGTTTTTTGTTGGCGCCAAACTGATTTCAATGAGGATGAAGGCTCGGGGGAAATGATGAAATGAGTAGTACGTAAGTCAAAAATCTGATTTATGCTGAATTGCGTTTTCAGCTAGCTGATGTTTAGGCAGTCCCTTTTTGAAACATCTAAATAACGATTTTTGATTTTTTTTTGAAATCAGGTGTGCTGGTACCTAAGTTCTCCACCATATTTTCGAGCAACGTAGTATTAGTAAACGAAAAAGTAGGCCCCAAGCTGGCTTAGGGGTTGTGGGACCTGTGGCAGTCGGCACTGCCATCTTTCCTCTCGTCCTTTTTAGCCTTTACTTACTCATCGAGCACATATATGTTGGTGCAGCACCTCGGCTGCATCTTCCTCTTTCTTAGTCGCATGAACGAACGGAGGGAGACAATGGAGTGGAGACACAGTATTTTCCCGGCTGGCGCGCGAATGCTGCCGTTGACACGCCAACGCCACAGTATTTTCCCGGCTGGCGCGCGCACACGCACTAGCTCCTGGAGACCCGGCCCGCCCAAGTACGTGAGCCATCTCCTCAACCCCATTATCCAGGTATCCTCCAAGCTGACCGCGGGCCATGCCAAGGACTCTCCGTTTCTAACGCACGCACTAACAAACTTAGAGTCTAACCAATCTACGGCTGAACCTAGACGCGCACACAAACCTGACATGGAGCTGATCAGGTTTATTTGGCTAATATTCTTCCCCCTAAACCTGAATTTGCCGGAGCCCCAGCTCGTCGTCGCAGTCGCGGACTCGATCTGGCGCACATACGCCGGTGATGTCGTGTCGCTCAGACACTAACCTTCCCGGACGCCGCTCCATGGCCGATGCACCGCGCCGCACACCTCCATAGGCCGACACACGGCCTGGAGCTCCGCGCAACCGCCGGTGAACGCCGCCACTGCCGGGCTCGCCGCGCATCGCCGTCGCCACGCGCTCGCCGCCATCGCCACGTGCTCGCCGCCATCGCCACGCGATTGCGTGCCCCGGCTCACGCACACGATCACGCACTGACGTGATCAACGCGGCCGTCCTGCGCTCCGCTGGACGCGTTCTCCTGCGGTAATCCGCACGCCCTCGGCTTACACACATGTCACGCCCTAACGCAAGCAACGTGGCCGCTCGAGCTGCCTCACCCGCCGCACGAACGGCATCTCCTCCATGCCGCCGAGCCACGCCGCGCCACCGCAGCCTCTGTGCCACCACGCAGGTCCGTCGCGCTTCCCGCATGCATAGCATGGCCATGCTCCACGGTCTAGGGCCATGAAGGCTCTGATACCACAATATACGTGGTCCTTGATACAATATCTCAACTGGACTAACGAAATGGATCATATTCAGAAAAGGAAAGTTGTCAACGGGGTAGCACCTTTGCACTTGTGGACGTGGATGCTGAGCGGGCATGTGAGCCACCACGCCCCACTTACATAGCGATTTGCACCACATCGGCCTGACAGAGAGGCAGCTTTACATAATTATGAATTCTGACCTAGCTTTTTTTTCACTTTTTCGGTCTCAGCAGGATGTGGTGCAGCCACTGTACATAAGAGCAATTACAATAAAGTATATTCAGTTGGCTATAACAGGTAAAATATTATATTTTTATTCAATTGGAGGTGTGAGAATAGGAGAGAGAAGGTAAGTGAACTCTTATGCAATAGCCAACTTTAACACGTGCTCTTAAGCACTTTGTGAAAGTGGAAGATGAGCTATATTTTGATAAAGTAGTACATTGTTAAAGTCCACTATTGTATATGATAACTATAAATTGACTATAAATGACATGACAGACCATTACAGGGCAGCTGTTGGCTATACTATTGTTTTTCTCTAATGTTAGATCTCCAGATCGATCTTGTATAAGATACACGCACACTAGTACCAGACAACCAGCCCATTACACGCTATTGCAGACTTGCAGTAGCAGCAGTAGTCCTATTGCCGGGCGGCGCACTGCATGTATGTGAACAAACTATCAGCAACTAACTTAACTGATCAGCGCCCTTTTCCCACACGAATCATGAGCAGCCGCACTTACAAGTGAGGAAGGAGATCGATCAGTCAGAGAAGCTGTGAGGAGAATGTACAGACTACGGGCTCCTTTGATTTAATGGTTCTTTGATTTAAAGGATTTGCATAGAAATTGTGTAGGATTTGATTTCTATAGAAAAAATTTCTACATATGTTGTTTGATTCATAGGAACATATCCTATATGAAAAATTCCTATAGGAAATTTGTAGTGTAATTTCAATAGAAAAAAAACATTAACTCATACCTCATGAAAAAATTATTTTGCTACAATCAAACACACTTTATCTTCCTATAGGATTTAAGTAGACATGTCATTTCAATCCAATACCTTTTCTATTCCTATGCTTTATCTATCTTTTAAATCAAAGGAGCCCGTAGAGGCAGTGTGATGGACTGGTATGCGTGACTGTCGAAGGCGGGGTTGACGCTGGCGGCGACGTACGAGTACGGCCTACTCTTCAGCAAGAACGAGCTGGAGCCCGTCGACGCGCCGGATTTAGACCACGACCTGCTCAAGAGCATGGGCGGCGCCGTCGCCAAGCACCCACTCGAGATCCCCAAGCTCGATAGGAAAGATGCCGAAGCCTCTGCATCGCCATATATCTTCATCGGTGGCTGCTCGGCTTGCGCGCAGTGCCTGGAGGTGCATTGCACGGTGCGCACGCCGGCTCGCCGACGGAGGGGGAGAGGGCGTCGACATCGGTCGTGCCGAGGATCTGCTGCAGCGGCAAGGCGTCCACGTCGGTCACTGTCGTGCCGAGTATCTGCAGCGGAGGCGACGACGTCGTGGTCCATGCCGGCGCGGTGCGGCGGAGGAGGGGCGTCAAGAAGATGGTGCTCATGATCACCAACGACGGCGTCGCCACGGGGGTCGGTGGTGGCGTCCAGTTCTCGTCGGGGTCGTCGCAAAAGGCCAGCCTCATGTTCCACGACTACGCCTACGAGGAAGACGACGAGGCCGACGTCGACAGCGAGGAGGAGCTGTTCTCCGATGACGCCGCCGCCGGAGAAGGCGAGATCAAGTGGAACTCAATATTCCAGGACCTCAAGCCGACGTGAGAATTGCGTGAGGACACCCTAGCTCATCATTTTCAGTCTATCGATCATTCTGTCCCATCTCGTGTTCCTTGTTATTGTTTTTGGTGAGCTTTACCTACCGCGGTAGAGACTAGATTCAGAACGATGAATGTTAGCACGTCTCCTAAGATTTCACAACGCCTGGAATTTACTAGCAAAATCGTTTGATCTGTCCACATAAATGGGTTTATGAGTTCGAGTGAGTAAAGGTCAAGAACGGTCTGCATGACACACGTTGCCAGGAATCTGTCTATTTCCGGGTTATGTCCGAAACTGAGCAAAATCGTAGTCAAGTTAACCTCCCGAAGACAATGCTAGTACAAAGTTGGCATTAACCTAGTGATCCGTGACATGAAGGGCAAAAAAAGTGCAGAACTTGATGATGACCAAGAAAAGCAAAAGTCCATAATGTACCACATTCAACTGACGACATCGTATTGATGGTCCATAATTGTGTCCTAGTCCACCATACACAGCGATGTAACTTAGTCGAAGCTTTTTTTAAAAAACATTCGGCAACTTTATTGGATAATAATCATATCGTTTACAAGCATAGACGTAATAAAAACAGGAGATATATCGAACCAAGTCTCTGCTGTACCCTCTTGAGCACTTCGGCGAGCCAGCTCATGTGCCGCTCCGTTGGCCTCTCGCGGACAATGCTTCAAAGTCGCCATGCCTAGAGTCATCAGTAACTTCCGGCAATCATCAATGATAATAGCTCCAGTACCTGTGTAATCAAAGGGATATGTAACCGCTTCTACTACTTCCATACAATCTGATTCTACCATGATTGATCTTTCTCCAATCGCTTCTGCTAGTTGTAACCCAGCAAGTAGAGCCATGGCCTCCATTGTAGAAGCATCAATTGCATGTTCATTATACTCACAAGAAGCTGCAACAAAGTTTCCCCCTGAATCTCGGATGATCGCTCCTGTTGCTCCCGTTCCAGTATCAGCAGAATAGGCCACATCAACATTTAACTTGAGAACTCCAGAAGGTGGTCTACACCATCCACGGCGTCTGACCATATTATTCAGTCCTTTCACCTTAGCATTATTAGCTACAATTGCTTTAATACTCGAAGCTTATTGGACATGGTTTAGAGAAACCAACAAAGGCTGTTTAGAATGAATGTAAAATTAGTGAGGACACCGATATTTAGCACAAAGTTGAACTAAATACGGTGGACCCTCTACTTTTGTGGGGGTACTGGTAGACTTACCGAACTTTTGTTTTGGTTCCACCAATACTTACGGAATGGATGTGGAATTACCTAGTTAGGACATGTATAATGGTTGATAAGGCTGACTTATCTTAGGTGTTGCATCCAATTAGAAATGACGTGTCGTGCAATGAATTATCTCTTAGGCATGTACAATGGTAGGAAAGATGGGTCTTCTCTTAGCAGTTCACGCCATCTCGAGAAGACACTAAATATAAATAGTACAATGTATTATCTCTTATTATTATCCCTAGCAATAAATGAGAATTAATTAAATTTTATAAAAAAATTAAATTGCTAAGAAAAGACAAATGATACAATGGAGAAAATAGCCTTCTCTTATTTCATAAGAGATCATCCCTTAGCTAAGAGGAGGTAGCCTTCTTTTTCTTCAATCTCTCTACGCCAACAAAGCAAAAATCCTACATGGAAGCCCTAAGGAAAGACTAGGGTCACTCCATTGTACATGCCCTTATACGTTATCTCCTATAATTATACCTTGCATGCTCTTTAAATTATGGTCTTGTTAAGAATAAACTAGCGTGTGTGTCTATGATAAAACATCACGTACAATAAAAAAATATGTATTATATTCCTTGCTAAGAGATGATTTCTTAGTTAAGAGAATACAAGATTTTTTTCATTTCTCTCCCCTCTAACTCAGCAATTATCCTACATGGGACAAGATCATTATACATGCTCTTAGCTTGCACCTTTTTGTGGTTTCAGGGACCTGATCCCCTATTCCGCTCCATCACTGGTAGGAAAACTCTTATAGATCGAAATGGATTCTGTGGTGTATTTAAAAAAGCGTTCTCCACAAAAATATTTCTGTGACGCATGCAAATAATATGCGCCACAGAATTCTTGGAACTATGTGGCGTATGCAAACCATATGCACCACAGAAATGCACATTTCTATGGCGCATATTGATATGCCCCACAAAAATACACAATTTGGTGGCGCATATTGCTATATGCGCCACAGAAATGGCGCATATTTTTGTGGCGCATATCAATATGCGGCACATAATTTATTTTTTGGATTTATAAATTCTAAAATTTTTAATTTTTTAATTTAAAATTTTCAGAATCTTTTCCAATTTTTCAACTTCTAGGATTGTTTTGATTTTTAAACTAGTTCTTTTTAAAATTTCGTTTCTAATATTTAATATTTAATATTTTTTGATTTTATAGTTTTTTAATGGTCTTTTATTTTTAAAAAAAATAGCCTTTTTGAAATTTTAGATTCTTTTCCATTTTTTGAAATTTAACGATTTTGTTTTGGAAAAAAATTAGTTTCTTTGAAATTTTCTAAAAATTTAGAATTTCTTTAAAAATATAATTTTAATAAATTTTATCATTTTTTGAATTTTTTGAAATTAATTTTAACTTTTTTACATTTTTGGTAATTTTAAATTTTTACATTTTTCAAATTTATAATTTTTTTAAAAAATTGAATTTCCATTTGAAAATTTTGAAGGTTTTAATTTTTTGAGAAATTTTAAAACACACATCATACCACACATAAATTACACACATCTACACACACATGTACATCCCTGTGGAATAGAAAAACTGTATATGGGTAGCTCAATAAAATAGAAATCTAAAGTTAAGCTGGCTTAGGTTGGAGGAGTTTGATGATGGGTGACCTAGTGGGAAGTCATCATTTATTTTAGATTCGCAGTGTGATTTTATGGTAAAAATTCAAATATTTATGTTTTTCCAAATTATTTGATTTTTTCGAATTTTTATGAATTTGTTTTAAAAAAAATCGAGAATTCTGTGGCGCACATATTGTGTTTGTGCGCCACAGAAATAAAATTTAGTGGCGAGAGTTCAATGATGCATCTCATATGCGCCACAGAATTCTATTTTGGTGTGCCACATATAAGTTATTTCCTACTAGTGCATGAAGGAGCCGTCGGTGGCGAAGAGGCCCCTAATCCATGGCTACTGTGGTGACCCTGCATACCACTGCATGTTGTAGTATGCCAGTCGTTGATATAACATTCACGAAGTACCAATCCGCAAATATTACATCCCTCAGAGTAGTACAACAGAACATAGCAGGTCCATAACTCATTCATTTACTATTATAAGCAATATATATATATATATATCATCTCGGAACTCCTCTTGGGTCCTAAGAGGGATACTCCTGGGTTCGAGGCGAACCCAACTTAACTTACAATATAAGAGTCGTACTAGGTTATACATTTATTTCCTCGAGCAGTTCAGTACTAAGAGTTCGTACTGCTCGGATGTTACTACTAATCGGTAGGTCTAAGCTTGCTCTCCTCCGGAACCTTCCCCGGTCCCGTAGACTATGAGGTAGTCTACTCCTTCGATACCTCCAGAGAGGTCTGGTTCTTCATAGCCGATGAGTTCGGCTCCTTCAGGGTCGTCGTTGTCCTCCTCCAGTCGATTCAGACAATCTAAGCAGGGGATTTAAGAGTGGTATGAGTACGAGCGTACTCAACAAGTTCATTATAGAAAAGAGGTGTTTAATGCACTAGCTACGATATTAGACCAGAAAGTCTAATACCAATGCAGGTTTTGATAATCATTTCTTCAAGAGGTTGCTTTTATTCAGAAGAACTATGTCCGTCAGCCTTCACCGGTTTACTAGAACTTCATGGAGTTCCTTTCTGGCAGCGTTCACAGTTCCAAATCCCGGAACAGGGAGTGACAGGTCAAGATTTATTACACTCTGCAGAGGTGTGTTGCTTTACCCATAAGAGATCTTATCCTTGGTGCCAACCGGGCAGCTTTCCCATCCACACTTCCTTCGGTGTGAGGCCCGGTGTAAGGTCATAGCCAATCATATTCCTCCGCTACCTCGCACACCCACCCTTTGTTGCCATCCCCGACCCTGGGTCCTCGTCGGTCCTCTTATACCAATTAAGGATGGACCCCGATGATGGCGTGTAACTCACACGTTCGTTGGGAACCCCAAGAGGAAGGTATGATGCGCACAGCAGCAAGTTTTCCCTCAGAAAGAAACCAAGGTTTATCGAACCAGGAGGAGCCAAGAAGCACGTTGAGGGTTGATGGTGGCGGGATGTAGTGCGGCGCAACACCAGAGATTCCGGTGCCAACGTGGAACCTGCACAACACAACCAAAGTACTTTGCCCCAACGAAACAGTGAGGTTGTCAATCTCACCGGCTTGCTGTAACAAAGGATTAACCGTATTGTGTGGAAGATGATTGTTTGCAGAAAACAGTAGAACAAGTATTGCAGTAGATTGTATTTCAGTATAGAGAATTGGACCGGGGTCCACAGTTCACTAGAGGTGTCTCTCCCATAAGATAAACAGCATGTTGGGTGAACAAATTACAGTTGGGCAATTGACAAATAAAGAGGGCATGACCATGCACATACATATTATGATGAGTATAGTGAGATTTAATTGGGCATTACGACAAAGTACATAGACCGCCATCCAACTGCATCTATGCCTAAAAAGTCCACCTTCAGGTTATCATCCGAACCCCCTCCAGTATTAAGTTGCAAAGCAACAGACAATTGCATTAAGTATGGTGCGTAATGTAATCAACAACTATATGCTTAGACATAGCATCAATGTTTTATCCCTAGTAGCAACAGCACAACACAACCTTAGAACTTTCTGTCACTGTCTCAGGTATCAATGTAGGCATGAACCCACTATAGAGCATAAATACTCCCTCTTGGAGTTACAAGCATCTACTTGGCCAGAGCATCTACTAGTAACGGAGAGCATGCAAGATCATAAACAACACATAGACATAACTTTGATAATCAACATAACAAGTATTCTCTATTCATCGGATCCCAACAAACGCAACATATAGAATTACAGATAGATGATCTTGATCATGTTAGGCAGCTCACAAGATCCGACAATGAAGCACAATGGGGAGAAGACAACCATCTAGCTACTGCTATGGACCCATAGTCCAGGGGTAGACTACTCACACATCACTCCGGAGGCGACCATGGCGGTGTAGAGTCCTCCGGGAGATGAATCCCCTCTCCGGCAGGGTGCCGGAGGCGATCTCTTGGATCCCCCGAGATGGGATCGGCGGCGGCGGCGTCTCAGTAAGGTTTTCCGTATCGTGGCTCTCGGTACTGGGGGTTTCGCGACGGAGGCTTTAAGTAGGCGGAAGGGCAGGTCAGGAAGGGGCACGAGGGCCCCACACCACAGGGCCGCGCGGCCAAGGGGGGGCCGCGCCGCCCTAGGGTGTGGCCACCTCGTGGCCCCACTTCGTCTCCTCTTAGGACTTCTGGAAGCTTCGTGGCAAAATAGGACCCTGGGCGTTGATTTCGTCCAATTCCGAGAATATTTCGTTACTAGGATTTCTGAAACCAAAAACAGTAGAAAACAAAGAATCGGCACTTCGGCATCTTGTTAATAGGTTAGTTCCAGAAAATGCACGAATATGACATAAAGTGTGCATAAAACATGTAGATAACATCAATAATGTGGCATGGAACATAAGAAATTATCGATACGTTGGAGACGTATCAGCATCCCCAAGCTTAGTTCTGCTTCGTCCCGAAGCGGTAAAACGATAACACAGATAATTTACTGGAGTGACATGCCATCATAATCTTGATCATACTATTTGTAAAGCATATGTAGTGAATGCAGCGATCAAAACAATGTATATGACATGAGTAAACAAGTGAATCATATAGCAAAGACTTTTCATGAATAGCACTTCAAGACAAGCATCAATAAGTCTTGCATAAGAGTTAACTCATAAAGCAATAATTCAAAGTAAAGGCATTGAAGCAACACAAAGGAAGATTAAGTTTCAGCGGTTGCTTTCAACTTGTAACATGTATATCTCATGGATATTGTCAACATAGAGTAATATAATAAGTGCAATAAGCAAGTATGTAGGAATCAATGCACAGTTCACACAAGTGTTTGCTTCTTGAGGTGGAGAGAAATAGGTGAACTGACTCAACATTGAAAGTAAAAGAATGGTCCTCCATAGAGGAAAAGCATCGATTGCTATATTTGTGCTAGAGCTTTGATTTTGAAAACATGAAACAATTTTGTCAACGGTAGTAATAAAACATATGTATCATGTAAATTATATCTTACAAGTTGCAAGCCTCATGCATAGTATACTAATAGTGCCCGCACCTTGTCCTAATTAGCTTGGACTACCGGATCATCACAATGCACATGTTTTAACCAAGTGTCACAAAGGGGTACCTCTATGCCGCCTGTACAAAGGTCTAAGGAGAAAGCTCGCATTGGATTTCTCGCTATTGATTATTCTCAACTTAGACATCCATACCGGGACAACATAGACAACAGATAATGGACTCCTCTTTTATGCATAAGCATGTAACAACAATTAATAATTTTCTCATTTGAGATTGAGGATATATGTCCAAAACTGAAACTTCCACCATGGATCATGGCTTTAGTTAGCGGCCCAATGCTCTTCTCTAACAATATGCATGCTTAACCATAAGGTGGTAGATCTCTCTTACTTCAGACAAGACGAACATGCATAGCAACTCACATGAAATTCAACAAAGAATAGTTGAAAGCGTCCCCAGTGAACATGGTTATCGCACAACGAGCAACTTAATAAGAGATAAAGTGCATAATTACATATTCAATACCACAATAGTTTTTAAGCTATTTGTCCCATGAGCTATATATTGTAAGGCGAATGATGGAATTTTAAAGGTAGCACTCAAGAAATTTACTTTGGAATGGCGGAAAAATACCATGTAGTAGGTAGGTATGGTGGACACAAATGGCATAGTGGTTGGCTCAAGTATTTTGGATGCATGAGAAGTATTCCCTCTCGATACAAGGTTTAGGCTAGCAAGGCTTATTTGAAACAAACACAAGGATGAACCGGTGCAGCAAAACTCACATAAAAGACATATTGTAAACATTATAAGACTCTACACCGTCTTCCTTGTTGTTCAAAACTCAATACTAGAAATTATCTAGACCTTAGAGAGACCAAATATGCAAACCAAATTTTAGCATGCTCTATGTATTTCTTCATTAATGGGTGCAAAGCATATGATGCAAGAGCTTAAACATGAGCACAACAATTGCCAAGTATCACATTATCCAAGACATTTATAGCAATTACTACATGTATCATTTTCCAATTCCAACCATATAACAATTTAACGAAGAAGAAACTTCGCCATGAATACTATGAGTAGAAGCTAAGGACATACTTGTCCATATGCTACAGCGGAGCGTGTCTCTCTCCCATAAAGTGAATGCTAGGATCCATTTTATTCAAACAAAACAAAAAACAAAAACAAACCGACGCTCCAAGCAAAGCACATAAGATGTGACGGAATAAAAATATAGTTTCAGGGGAGGAACCTGATAATGTTGTCGATGAAGAAGGGGATGCCTTGGGCATCCCAAGCTTAGATGCTTGAGTCTTCTTAGAATATGCAGGGGTGAACCACCGGGGCATCCCCAAGCTTAGAGCTTTCACTCTCCTTGATCATGTTGCATCATACTCCTCTCTTGATCCTTGAAAACTTCCTCCACACCAAACTCGAAACAACTCATTAGAGGGTTAGTGCACAATAAAAATTAACATGTTCAGAGGTGACACAATCATTCTTAACACTTCTGGACATTGCATAAAGCTACTGGACATTAATGGATCAAAGAAATTCATCCAACATAGCAAAAGAGGCAATGCGAAATAAAAGGCAGAATCTGTCAAAACAGAACAGTTCGTATTGACGAATTTTAAAATGGCACCAGACTTGCTCAAATGAAAATGCCCAAATTGAATGAAAGTTGCGTACATATCTGAGGATCACGCACGTAAATTGGCATATTTTTCTGAGCTACCTACAGAGAGGCAGGTCGGAATTCGTGACAGCAAAGAAATCTGAAACTGCGCAGTAATCCAAATCTAGTATGAACTTTTCTATCAAAGACTTTACTTGGCACAACAAAACACAAAACTAAGATAAGGATAGGTTGCTACAGTAGTAAACAACTTCCAAGACACAAAATAAAAACAAAGTACTGTAGGTAAAAAACATGGGTTGTCTCCCATAAGCGCTTTTCTTTAACGCCTTTCAGCTAGGCGCAGAAAGTGTGTATCAAGTATTATCGAAGGGTGGTACTTCTACAGCGGGATGTGGAGTTTTCTCAACCAGGCATAGTATATTAGATACATAAGTTTTAGCATCTCCCTTTTCATTAGTCTTAGGCGTGCTACTCTCATCAAACAAATTTTCAGGAACAAGCCAAGCATAGTTATTTTCTAGTGCATCATTCATAGCTACGAGTTTACATGGTATTGGTGCTTTGATCTCCCCACCATTATTAATATTATTAGTATATCTTATTCTATCCATGTCCATCTTTTCAAGGAGACTAACAAAATTAGTATGAGAACCAAGCACATTAAATTTAGCAAAGACCTTTCTAGCTTCTCTTGCTAAACCACCAAATTCTCTAAGAAGGGTTTCTAAAACAAAATCTTTCTTTTCCCCTTCTTCCATATCACCAAGTGTAAGGAACATGTGTTGGATTATAGGATTGAGATTAACAAATTTAGTTTCCAGCAGGCGAACTAAATGCGCAGCAGCAATTTCATAAGTAGGCGCAAGGTCTACCAAATGTCTATCTTCAAAATCTTCAATGGTACTAACATGATTGAAAAAGTCTTCTATATTATTTCTCCCAACTATAGACCCACGTCCTACCGGTATGTTTTTTGTGGTAAAATTAAAAGGAAACATGATGAATCAAGTAAAGTAAATGCAAGTAACTAATTTTTTTGTGTTTTTGATATAGCAAACAAGATAGCAAATAAAGTAAAACTAGCAACTAATTTTTTTGTATTTTGATTTAGTGCAGCAAACAAAGTAGTAAATAAAACTAAGCAAGACAAAAATAAAGTAAAGAGATTGAGAAGTGGAGACTCCCCTTGCAGCGTGTCTTGATCTCCCCGGCAACGGCGCCAGAAAAAGAGCTTGATGGCGTGTAACTCACACGTTCGTTGGGAACCCCAAGAGGAAGGTATGATGCGCACAGCAGCAAGTTTTCCCTCAGAAAGAAACCAAGGTTTATCGAACCAGGAGGAGCCAAGAAGCACGTTGAGGGTTGATGGTGGCGGGATGTAGTGCGGCGCAACACCAGAGATTCCGGCGCCAACGTGGAACCTGCACAACACAACCAAAGTACTTTGCCCCAACGAAACAGTGAGGTTGTCAATCTCACCGGCTTGCTGTAACAAAGGATTAACCGTATTGTGTGGAAGATGATTGTTTGCAGAAAACAGTAGAACAAGTATTGCAGTAGATTGTATTTCAGTATAGAGAATTGGACCGGGGTCCACAGTTCACTAGAGGTGTCTCTCCCATAAGATAAACATCATGTTGGGTGAACAAATTACAGTTGGGCAATTGACAAATAAAGAGGGCATGACCATGCACATACATATTATGATGAGTATAGTGAGATTTAATTGGGCATTACGACAAAGTACATAGACCGCCATCCAACTGCATCTATGCCTAAAAAGTCCACCTTCAGGTTATCATCCGAACCCCCTCCAGTATTAAGTTGCAAAGCAACAGACAATTGCATTAAGTATGGTGCGTAATGTAATCAACAACTACATCCTTAGACATAGCATCAATGTTTTATCCCTAGTGGCAACAGCACAACACAACCTTAGAACTTTCTGTCACTGTCCCAGGTATCAATGTAGGCATGAACCCACTATCGAGCATAAATACTCCCTCTTGGAGTTACAAGCATCTACTTGGCCAGAGCATCTACTAGTAACGGAGAGCATGCAAGATCATAAACAACACATAGACATAACTTTGATAATCAACATAACAAGTATTCTCTATTCATCGGATCCCAACAAACGCAACATATAGAATTACAGATAGATGATCTTGATCATGTTAGGCAGCTCACAAGATCCGACAATGAAGCACAATGGGGAGAAGACAACCATCTAGCTACTGCTATGGACCCATAGTCCAGGGGTAGACTACTCACACATCACTCCGGAGGCGACCATGGCGGTGTAGAGTCCTCCGGGAGATGAATCCCCTCTCCGGCAGGGTGCCGGAGGCGATCTCCTGGATCCCCCGAGATGGGATCGGCGGCGGCGGCGTCTCAGTAAGGTTTTCCGTATCGTGGCTCTCGGTACTGGGGGTTTCGCGACGGAGGCTTGAAGTAGGCGGAAGGGCAGGTCAGGAAGGGGCACGAGGGCCCCACACCACAGGGCCGCGCGGCCAAGGGGGGGGGGGGGGCGCCGCCCTAGGGTGTGGCCACCTCGTGGCCCCACTTCGTCTCCTCTTAGGACTTCTGGAAGCTTCGTGGCAAAATAGGACCCTGGGCGTTGATTTCGTCCAATTCCGAGAATATTTCGTTACTAGGATTTCTGAAACCAAAAACAGCAGAAACAAAGAATCGGCACTTCGGCATCTTGTTAATAGGTTAGTTCCAGAAAATGCACGAATATGACATAAAGTGTGCATAAAACATGTAGATAACATCAATAATGTGGCATGGAACATAAAAAATTATCGATACGTTGGAGACGTATCACCCGACCACGACAACAGTCTGGGACTAGTTAACCAAACTCCTTCGCCGGTAGATGCAACCCATCATAGACCACATTACCGTGGGGAATTAGAATGGGATCCCCACCCCACCGCTTGCCCAACCTGGGTCAACTGTCTACGGTAAGCGCATCCGTTGATGTACGAGAGGTGGAAATACAATTGACTACTCCGTCCCACTCCAGATCTTATGGTTAACACGAGTTTTACGGCACAAGAATCACTGGACGACATTTGTTGTTTAATCCTAGATGGATATAAACCCTTGCAATGGAACCTCCACCATATCAACACAATCCATGGTTCCATTGCCCACCACTTAGTCATATTCATAGTTATGAAAATAGTGGTTTTGCCTTTTTATGCAATAGCGATAAACATAGTACTTTGCAATTAATTTGGTAAAAATACTCGAATGACATGAGCAAGTGATGAACTTGCCTGAACACTGCAAAGTGTTGCAGTTGGATGGTGTGGACTGACCCTTGTCCTCTGTTGCTGAAAAATAGCATCATTGTCCGATAAGGGCAATGGTTAAAGAAGCAATTATGCATGATTCAGCTTTTAGGGTTGTTCCCCCCCCCCTTCCGGTGTTGTTTTCATTTCATGTGAGAGCTTAAAACTAAGAATGATTTAGAGATACTCTGTTTAGGGTAAAATACAACCTTGAAATGTTGTCAAGGTGTTTTTTAAAGTCCAAAAGCATTTATGGACTTATTTTCATTATTGAAAATATATAAGGTGTGATTTAAATGATTAGTTTAATCATCAAACTTGGACTTAATCTTGTTTGTCTTCAACAATTCCTTTTCATATTTTATTATGGTAGAGAATTTTTATCCTGAGTAGTTTTCATATTTTTAATTATTCTTTTAAAGCTATTTATCATTTTCTATGCATTTTCAAAGTTTCAGGTTTAAATGCATTTGTGAAAAGTCTAAAATGCCCATGGGCCCACTTGTCAGGGTGGCCCAGCGGGTTAACCCTAACCCGCCCGATCCAACCGACCGGCGTGGTCGCTCCCCACTCCTCTCTCGCGGTGCCTCTTCGCCGAACCCTACTCCTCCCTGTGCTCTGGCGACTCGCGTTGCCGTCGCCGTCGCCGAATTAATCCGGCCATCTTCGGCTAGCTCCGGCGGCGTGGTTGGTCGCAAAAGGACCGCTGCTCGACGATGCAACAGATCCTCCGCGTCGATCTGGGATTCGCCAACGCCATCACTCGCCCCCAATTCTTCTGCGACACTCGACCGCAAGGATCTGCGGTGATGCGCCACTCGTCGGCGCTCCTGGTGTTGTGACGTCGCCGTGTCCTGCCGTGGTGGTGCTGGGCACTGCGGTGCTGCCGTGGCCTGGCCTGGCCTGGCACTGCCGTGCCCCGGCGTGTGCCGCCATGGCCGCCATGGTCGCGCTCATCGACTCGCGTCACCTGTAAGTGCTCCGTCGCCTCCCCTTTCTCTCCCAGTGCTTCTCCTTCCTGTGCTCGCTCAAGCCATGGCTGCTCCTCCTCGTGGAGATGCTGTCATGCTGTACTACTGTTGCTGTGCTTTGTTGGCTATGGCTGCTGCTGCTCTGGGCTTGCCATGACCTGCCTGGTGGCCATGCATATGCTGTTCTAGTCTTCTTGTGCATGATTTTGTACAACTCCTAGATGCTCTGCTGGCTTATGCATGTCTTACTTGTTTGCATCTATTCCTATTCCTCTGTTCTTGTTACTGCTGCTGCTAGAGTATCAAGTGTATTCATATTTCTTGCCCTGGCTTGATTACTGTGTGTAATCCTTGCAATTTGCAAGAACCAGTGCTCCTAGTATGCTATCCCTTGTGCTAAAATACATGGAAATGCTCCATTGAGCATGTTTGTGGCCTATGCAGTACCTTCCTTTGATGGTGTGCTTCTGGATACAATTGTAATGCTTCTATTTAATTATCTGTGATGCAATTGTTCATATTATGTGGCTATTTAATTCATGTTGTTACTGTGTTGATGCTAGGCTTGGTTCTAGTAGGCCCTAGCATGCTTTAACATGCTCTAGCAAGCTTCTGACAAACTCTGATGATCATATGATCATCAATTGCTTGATGGTTAACTGTTGTGCTTTTGTCTGTACCTTACTGCTGCTCAATCTGTGATGTGTGTGTGTGTCACAGACATGTGCTTGTGTGTGCTAGTGCTTGCTCAAGCATCAGTTGATGCTTGCAGTGATCCTCTGGATCATGTGCAAGTATTCCAGTTACTGGTGACTTATGTATTTCATTTATCTGTATAGCTTGTCTTTGTTTATTGGATAAATGATGTGAACTGCTTGCAGTAATGATCATTTCAATGAATTCGGTAAGGCTGGATGGATGCCAACCACTGGTTGGGTACCCTGGCCCACTACTGAACCCTATTGGGTGATGATGTGGTGGCTTAAAGTGTTGGCTGTGGGTTGAGGTGGCCCTGACAGCTCTTTGATGCTGTCATGGGTAGCTCCCCCTCTCTGTGGTTTGCTGTGGTTGGTGAATGCTTGCTGTAAGTGGATAATTGCTCACTGGTTGATCCAGGACTGGACTTCTAGTGGCTTTTGATGCTGAGAAATTTATATAGACAAAGATTTGTCTGTTTGTCTGATGGTTTAGCTAGCTATAGGTGCTAAGTGTTCATGGTTGACTAGATAGGATCAACCCTTGCTGGATTTCCTTGGTAGTGTCAGTGTTTTGATCCAACCAATGTTCCCTTGGTTGATTTACCTATTGGCTTCTTCCATATTTGCTTGCACCAAATGGTTTGGTAACCAGATGATGACACAAACAGGGTTCTACCCTTCTGTGCTCCTGTAATGCATATCATGCTTATTTATGAGCAAAATATGATTTTGCTCAGGATGATCTTTGTATACCTTACTCCAGCTCCTAGATTATGTGTTGATGTATTGGTTTTTCTTCTGGTTGATGACTTAAGCTTGCCCTGCTCCTCCTGGCTAGCTTGAACTTGCTCTACTCCATCTGGTGCTTGCTCACAGTTGACAGTTCTTGGTGAAACTGTCCCTGGATGGTTTCTGGTGGTTTGCTGTTCTTCCTGTTCTAAGTGTTCTTCCTGTTCTTACCCTGGTGAAGCTTCTGTCGATGGAGCTGCTAGGGTTTGCTGGTGAAAAGCTTTTATACTGGCCCTCCTTGTGCTCCTTTGGTCGATAGCAGTGCATGTCCTGGGGTTCTTCTCCCCTGGCTGTGTGTGTGTAGAGGTGATACGTCCAAAACGTATCTACTTTCCCGAACACTTTTGCTATTGTTTTGCCTCTAATTTGTGTATTTTGGATGCAACTAACACGGACTAACGCTGTTTTCAGCAGAACTGTTCTGGTGTCTCGTTTTTGTGCAGAAATCCAACTTTCGGGAAAATCCTCGGAATTTATGCAGAAGGCCCTATTTTCCAAGAATAATGACGGAGCCAGAAGGACAATTAAGGTGGAGGCCCGAGGGCCCCACACCATAGGGCGGCGCGGCCCAGGGGGGGCCGCGCGGCCATGTGGTGTGGCCCCCTCGACCGGCCTCCGACGCCCTCCTTCGGACTATTTATCGGCCTCGACCTAAAAACGCCCGGGGAGAAGTGGAAGTCGCCAGAAACCCTCCAGAACGCCGCCACATCGCGAAACTCCGTCGCGGGAGCCAGAAGTCTCCGTTCTGGCACTCCGCCGGGACGGGGAATTGGAGGAGATCATCACCGCCATCACCGCCAACGCCTCTACATCAACCAGCCATGTTTCCCCCATCCATGTGTGAGTAATTCCCCCGCTGTAGGCCGAAGGGGATGGTAGGGATTGGATGAGATTGGTCATGTAATAGCATAAGATTGTTAGGGCATAGTGCCTAGTGTCCGTAATTGGTACTTTGATGATATTGTTGCAACTTGTTATGCTTAATGCTTGTCACTAGGGCCCGAGTGCCATGATCTCAGATCTGAACATGTTATTGCTTCATCAAGATAATCATTGTTTATGGTCTTACCTATAAGTTGTATACACATGTCGCTGTCCGGAACCGATGGCCCCGAAGTGACAGAAATCGGGACAACCGGAGGGAATGGTAGCGATGTGAGGATCACATGTGTTCACGGAGTGTTAATGCTTTGCTCTGGTACTTTATTAAAAGGAGTACCTTAATATCCAGTAGTTTCCCTTGAGGCCCGGCTGCCACCGGCTGGTAGGACAAAAGATGTTGTGCAAGTTTCTCATTGCGAGCACGCACGACTATATATGGAACACATGCCTATTGATTGCTTTGTACTTGGACACCGTTTTATTATTATCTGCAAATGCCCTGCTATGATTGTTACATGAGTTTCTCTCATCCATGCAACGCCCGTTATCCGTCCCCGTGCCTACAGTATTTTAATCCTGCTGTTTACTAAAATCACTACTGCTGTCTTTGTTACTCTGCTGCTGTTATTTCACTACTGCATCTTGCTATAAAACTGTTACTGCGATAAACTCTTGCGAGCAAGTCTGTTTCCAGTGCAGCTGAATTGACAACTCATTGTTAAGGCTTCCAAGTGTTCTTTGTCTCCCCTTGTGTCGAATCAATAAATTGGGTTTTACTTCCCTCGAAGACTATTGCGATCCCCTATACTTGTGGGTCATCAAGACTATTTTAAAGCGCCGTTGCAGTGAGCATAGCTTTATTTGGAAGTTCACTTGGATTAATATTGTTCGCTGCAAATTCTCCATTATGGGTAAACCTCGCGATACTAAGATCGCCATATTACCATCCACTACAAGAAAAGGTACAATTCTGAATACCTCTGCTGCTCTTGATTCACCATCTGTGATTGATAAACTTGTTTCACCGCCGCATGCTTCACATGCGGGTACTTCTGCTGAATCTGAAAACTCTCATAATATTGATAATATTTCTGCTGTGCTTGATGATAGTGGTTCGTTGGGATCTTTTCTAGATGCTACGATTGCTAGGTCTAGACAAATTGAAAATACTGAAACTCCTAATTCTACTACACCTGTTAGTTCACCTGAACTTGATTATTTTAGTGATGATCCTGATGAAGATTATGTGGAGCTTAATGATGATTTTATTGAAAAATGCAATGCTACTACTGATGCAAGAAAAATTAAAAAGTTGCTTGCAGAACATGCTGTTAGATATAAACTGTCTCCTGATCCTAAATTTGCCACATCTCCTATAAACATTAAGGATAAAGATTATGATTTTTCTCATGATCTATCTCATATAGCTATTGTTGAGAAAACACCCTTTTGTGGTACTGAAAAAGAAAGTGCTGTTGAACACATGACTGAGTTATCTACTCTAAGTAGCTTGTTTTCTGATGATGTCAAGATGCGTACTTACTTCGTTGCTAAAATATTTCCATTCTCATTAAAGGATGACGCTAAAACTTGGTATAATAATTTGCCACCTAATTCTATTAGAAGTCCGAAAGAATTGCTTGATGTTTTCTTCCGCAAATACTTTCCTGCTAGTGCTCAACATATTGCTTTGCAGAGAATTTATAATTTTGACCAGGGAGATGAAGAGAAATTACCTGAGGCTTGGGCGAGATTTTGCTCTCTTATTAGAGCTCGGCCTGAGCATGATCTGGAAAAGCATGATTTACTTGATATATTTTATAGCGGACTAACCATTGAGTCTAGGGCATACCTGGATAGTTGTGCTGGTTGTGTTTTCAGGAAAAGAACTCCGGATGACGCTGAAGAATTATTGGCTAAAATAAGCCGGAATCATGATGATTGGACTACGCCTGAACCAACTCCAACGCCAATATTGAAGAAGAGGGGTTTAATTAAATTGAATGATGAAGATATGAGGGAAGCCAAGAAGTCTCTCAAGGAGAAAGGTATTAAATCTGAAGATGTGAAGAATCTACCTCCTATAGAAGATATATGTGAGATAATTCCCCCTTCATCCATGATTGAGGTAAACTCCCTTCAACGCTTTACTAGGGAAGATATTCCGTATTCGAAACCTCCTGCACAATGCTTAGATGAGTTTGATAATTATATTGTTAAGCAAGAAAATTTTAATATGAGAGTAGAGAATCATTTAATGGAAAATTCTCGAGCTATTAGTGAATTGCATGGTATTGTGGAGAGAACCTCCAATGATGTTAAGATGCTTGTTAAACATTTTCATATGATTCAAACTCAAATTGATCAACTCACGAAAGTGCAAAATGACTTGTTAGGAAATAATTCTAAAGAGAAACATGCTTATGAAGTAACAACTAGAGGTGGTGTCTCTACCCAGGATCCTCTATATCCTGAAGGGCACCCCAAAAGAATTGAACAAGATTCTCAACGCATTGAACCTAGTGCTCATTCTAAGAAGAAAAAGAAGAAGAAACATAAAAATGTTGTAGAATCCTCTGAACCTGTTAATGATCCTAATAGTATTTCTATTTCTGATGCTGAAACTGAAAGTGGTAATGAACATGATAAAGATAATGATAAGGATGATACTCCTGATAAAGAAGAGGTAGAAGAAGAACCTGAAAAGCATGCTAAAAATAAAAAGTATAATAAAGAAGATTTTATTGCTGAGAAACATGGTAATGAAAGAGAACCTTGGGTGCAAAAGCAAATGCCTTTTCCTGCTAAGAAACTAAAATCAAAGGAAGAAGAACACTATAATAAATTTTGTGATTGGATGAAACCTTTATTCTTGCAAATCCCTTTGACTGATGCTATTAAATTGCCTCCTTATTCAAAGTATATGAAAGATATTGTTACTAACAAAAGGAAAATCCCCAATGAGGAAATTTCCACCATGCTTGCTAATTACTCTTTCAATGGCAAAGTACCAAAGAAGTTGGGCAACCCAGGTATACCTACTATTCCTTGTTCTATCAAGAATAATTATGTTAAAACTGCTCTATGTGATTTGGGAGCCGGTGTTAGTGTTATGCCTTTTTCTCTTTATAAGAGGCTTTACCTAGATAAGTTGATACCTACTGATATATCTTTGCAAATGGCTGATAAATCTACTGCTATTCCTGTTGGTATATGTGAGAATGTTCCTGTTCAAGTTACTACTAACTGCTTGATATTAACTGATTTTGTTGTGTTGGAAATGCCTGAAGATGATAATATGTCTATTATTCTTGGGAGACCTTTTCTTAACACTGCAGGGGCTGTTATTGATTGCAATAAAGGAAAGGTTACTTTTAATGTTGATGATAAGGAGCATACCGTCTATTTCCCCAAGAAGATTGATAAAGTATGTGGAGTCAATACTATTACTAATGTGAGAACTATTAAAGTGGGAACTATTGATTGTCCTATATATGAGCCTAAAGAAGAATATCAAACTCTCGTGATTGGATCCATATCACTACAATTCAAGGTAACATGATTGATTTGAGGTTTATTTCTTCTTATGCTATGTAAATTTATTTGGTGGCAAGACCTGATCAACCTTGTTAACAAATACTTTTTATATGCATAGAGGAGGTAAACAACATCTCTTTCTTCCTCCACTTGCTCAAGTTGCTATAGCACTTTTAATTTGCAAAGTTCCTTAGTTATTTGGAGATTTCAAAAAATTTCCTGGCCAGTAATAATAAACTAAATACCCAGAAATGTGCATTTTTCAAAGTTTTCAAAAATTCACAAAAATTATACCGTTGGTCCTATTTTTCGACGAGGCACCTGGGAGCACCAGAGGATGACCTGTGGGGCACCAGAGGGTGCCACACCACAGGCCGGCGCGGCCAAGGTGGTGGGCGCGCCACCATGTGGTGTGGGCCCCTCCTTGCCCCACTTTGCCATCTCTTCCTCCCAGACTCTTCTCTCTCCCGAAAAAACTCGTACCAAGTTCCTCTCACTCGCGTTTTTGCTCAAGAGCTCCAGATTTTTCGATCTCTTTGCTCAGCCCAGATTTCTGTCTGAAATTTGGCACATTTGCTCTTCGGTATGTGACTCCTCCACCCATCCAAGTAGAATTTTGTTTGGTTGAGTATATCTTGAATATTTTGCTGCTGTAGGTAACATGTTTAGTGAGCTTGCATGCTTGTTCTAAGTGGTAGAAACTAGTTTTGATGCATGATTAGTACTCTAGCAAGTTCCTATGGTAGTTTCCCTCAATTATATGTCACCAAACCAAATTTTATATCACTTGTTGAAAATTTCAGAGAAGCTATGAAGAAGTTCAACTTTGGAGAGTTGTTCAAGAAAGGAACAACCAGCACCGGGAGGCCTTCTAGGGCCGCCACCCGGATTAGGCGATCATATAATGAAGATATCATCGCGCCTAGCTTTGCGCCCGAAGAGGACAACGGGCCTCCTAATGCTTCGACTTTTCCATGCTATGATTTTCTAAGGAATGCAGGGATATTGGAGGATTTCTTAACCCTTGTCAACAGGGCAGGGTTAACTACCTATATGGGAGATGAAAGGGAGCAATACTATATGCTCACCAAAATCTTCGTCGAGAGTTTCCAGTTCAACAACAAACAATATGAGCCGACGGTTGCATTCAGGATCTATGGTAATCTTGTTACTATGCAATTGAAGGATTTTTGTCGTGCGTTGGATATTGTCCCTGTAGGTACAGCAAGTAGGATTGATGACAACCCCCGGGACTTGTTGGAGCTCTATCGAGGGATTACCGATGATGATTGTCGCACCATTCAGCGGGGCAAGATAAGGAACATTCAACTCCCCGCCATTAAGTATTTTGCATATTACATTGCTACTAGCATTCTTGGTAGGGAGAACACTAGCAACATTTCTAGCTACCATCTTGCTTTCTTGCATATTGCACTTACTGGTCAGACATCTTATCACCTTGGTGCTCTTATTGCTCGCCGCCTGACTAACAGGGGGCCTATTTTTGGAGGAACTATTGCACTGCGTGTTTTAACTTATCTAAGGCTTCCTATTGATCCTAATGATGTGCCATTGGCCCCTAGGAGACTCGATATTGCTGCTATGAAGAGTCATCATTTTGTTACCACTGATTCTACTTTAGATAATATGGTGTATAGAATGTTGTTTTCTGACGGGGATGAGAAGGGTCTTCCCCAACCAGGTTTGTTCAGTATTGACAGGCAATCATGGTCGTGCACTAAGGAGGAGGTGGATGAACATATGAAGATACAAGACTTCCACCAGCAGCATGACTCCGAGGATGCCGAGGCCTCCCACGACCACACCGTCACATATCCCGGTGCTTCTTCTAGCACATATCCGGAATACGATCCATCTTCGTCATACTACGGAGATATTACCTCATGGGATCGATGGGATTGAACTCCACTTAGGCCAAAAGCCTAAGCTTGGGGGGAGGTATACCGGCATCACTCATTCTTTGCATATTATGATTGCTGGATACTTGTACATACTTGTTTTGTTCGTTTGAGTGGTTTTCTAATGAGAGGAAGATAATATTTGGGGAAGTGCTGCCTGAAAACAGATTCTGGAACGTTACCGTAAAAATTCTTAAAAATAGCCAGAAGCGTTATTTTGAGCTGCCAATTTTTGTGCAGGTTCCCCAGGTTGTTATCTAACTTTCATTAGTTGAACACTTTTCGATCTGAGCAACGTAAGATTTTTGTAAAAATCGATTTCTGTACTGCTGTCAGGTTTTGGCAGATTTCTGCCATCTCGCTTTTCTGTGTTTCTTTTAGTTTGCTATTTCTTGTTTCTGTTTTGTTTCCTTTCCAAAACACAAAAAGACCAAAAATATTTCTGTTGTTTCTCTTCACCATTTGTTTGCTTTGGTTTCTTGCATTTGTTTCACTTTATTTGCTATTGCTAGTTTGCTACAAGAAAACCCAAAAAAAATTTGCTTTGTTTGTTTGTTTCCTCTTGTTCTTATTTGCAATTCGAAAACACCAAAAATATTTGCTGTTCTTCTTTGGTTTGTAAAGATCTTTATGAGTTCAATGGTCTTCGGTGGCTGGAGCGTGGTTTTCATTTCATATTATCCAAGCTACACAAGTGAAAAGGCAATAATGACGATCTACGACAATCTGATTGTGGTGAGAGGCTGGTATGAACTCTATTTGTTTTCATTTTTGTACATATACTCATCCATGTGAGCATGCTTAGTTGGTTCATGTGAGGTATATGTTATTTGAGAAAGTCTAGTAGTTTATGATCTCTCATGTTTAGCTCCAATCTATTAATATGAGTAGCATGTCATGGATGTCTGCTTGCATTGTTTTATTCATAAGTAAGTATGGCATTGTGGTATCCTCCTCTGAATGATTCATTTATATCGACTTGGCACATGCTCACGCATGCATATGACTGAACAAAAAGTCAATTAAGCCTCGATGATCTATATTGCTTCAGAGTTCTTGTATCACTTTTATGCCTCCGTTAATTTATTTTGCCGCAAGCATGATTATGACGATTCTTTGCTCTCTTGATTTGTCGCTCCCTAGTCTATTGCTAGCCTTCACTTGTACTGAGCGGGAACGCTGCTCGTGCTTCCAACCACATGAAAACCAAGTTATTCCAGAGTGTCCACCATAAATACCTATGCATGGCATTTCAAACCATTCCAAGTAAATTCTCATGCGCTACCTTTAAAACCTTCAAAATGCTTCTCAATTTGTGTTTATGTTTCATAGCTCATGAGGAAGTATGTGGTGTTTAGCTTTCAACCTTGTCATTTACTTTTGACGGACTCTCATATGGACTAGTGGCACATCCGCTTATCCAATAACTTTGCAAAAAGAGCTGGCAATGGGATTCCCAGTCCCGAATTAATTAACTTAAATAGACACTCCTCCATGGTTTGTGATTGTTGGACGGCACCCGAAGGATTCGGTTAGCCATGGCTTGTGTAAGCAAAGGTTGGGGGGAGTGTCACCATCATAATAAAAATAAAATAAAAAGGCACTCCTTCATGGTATGAGATTGTTGGCAGGCACCCGAGGATTCGGTTAGCCATGGTTTGTGTAAGAAAGGTTGGAAGGAGTGCCACATACATATGCAATAATTCATGGGAGCCGCTCTTGAAAGTCCGGTTGGCGAGGTAGTTGGTGAACCCATTACCATTCGTTGACAACAACAAAAACCTCTCAAAATAATTTTACTCCTGTCTTTATAAAAATGAAAAGCTCTAGCGCATGTTAATCCCTGCTTCCCTCTGCGAAGGGTCAATCTTTTACTTTTATGTTGTGTCTCCATTATTTCTTTGAGCACTATCTTGAGAGCACAACTGTCATTCTTAGTATAATATGCTTGTCTCAAAATATGATTGATTGTGGTATAACTTTGATGCATTTATCTTTTGACAATCACTACTTCTAGTCTTTCTATGAACTCCAGAGGTGCCCGGGCATTTATGTTTTGCCAATCAAATACAGGCAAGCGAGATACCACTTTATCATACTCTCTTATGAACATTGCAATCTTGCTTATATACATGATTCATGATGCTTATTATTAAATGTTGGTACCTCTCCATGATTGACATAGCTGTTAGATGATCTTATTTGCATGTATCTCATTATGAACTGCTTAAGTATTAGCCATAGCATGAGAATATATACATCATATGAGCAAATGTGTTCGTGAAAGTTCTTTTATCGCTCAGTTGTTAACTGAATTGCTTGAGGACAAGCAATAAGCTAAGCTTGGGGGGAGTTGATACGTCCAAAACGTATCTACTTTCCCGAACACTTTTGCTATTGTTTTGCCTCTAATTTGTGTATTTTGGATGCAACTAACACGGACTAACGCTGTTTTCAGAATCGTTACAGTGTCTCGTTTTTGTGCAGAAATCCAACTTTCGGGAAAATCCTCGGAATTTATGCAGAAGGCCCTATTTTCCAAGAATAATGACGGAGCCAGAAGGACAATTAAGGTGGAGGCCCAAGGGCCCCACACCATAGGGCGGCGCGGCCCAGGGGGGGCCCGCGCGGCCATGTGGTGTGGCCCCCTCGGCCGGCCTCCGACGCCCTCCTTCGGACTATTTATCGGCCTCGACCTAAAAACGCCCGGGGAGAAGTGGAAGTCGCCAGAAACCCTCCAGAACGCCGCCACATCGCGAAACTCCGTCGCGGGAGCCAGAAGTCTCCGTTCTGGCACTCCGCCGGGACGGGGAATTGGAGGAGATCATCACCGCCATCACCGCCAACGCCTCTACATCAACCAGCCATGTTTCCCCCATCCATGTGTGAGTAATTCCCCCGCTGTAGGCCGAAGGGGATGGTAGGGATTGGATGAGATTGGTCATGTAATAGCATAAGATTGTTAGGGCATAGTGCCTAGTGTCCGTAATTGGTACTTTGATGATATTGTTGCAACTTGTTATGCTTAATGCTTGTCACTAGGGCCCGAGTGCCATGATCTCAGATCTGAACATGTTATTGCTTCATCAAGATAATCATTGTTTATGGTCTTACTTATAAGTTGTATACACATGTCGCTGTCCGGAACCGATGGCCCCGAAGTGACAGAAATCGGGACAACCGGAGGGAATGGTAGCGATGTGAGGATCACATGTGTTCACGGAGTGTTAATGCTTTGCTCCGGTACTTTATTAAAAGGAGTACCTTAATATCCAGTAGTTTCCCTTGAGGCCCGGCTGCCACCGGCTGGTAGGACAAAAGATGTTGTGCAAGTTTCTCATTGCGAGCACGCACGACTATATATGGAACACATGCCTATTGATTGCTTTGTACTTGGACACCGTTTTATTATTATCTGCAAATGCCCTGCTATGATTGTTACATGAGTTTCTCTCATCCATGCAACGCCCGTTATCCGTCCCCGTGCCTACAGTATTTTAATCCTACTGTTTACTAAAATCACTACTGCTGTCTTTGTTACTCTGCTGCTGTTATTTCACTACTGCTACTGCTATAAAACTGCATTATCGATAAACTCTTGCGAGCAAGTCTGTTTCCAGGTGCAGCTGAATTGACAACTCCGCTGTTAAGGCTTCCAAGTGTTCTTTGTCTCCCCTTGTGTCGAATCAATAAATTGGGTTTTACTTCCCTCGAAGACTGTTGCGATCCCCTATACTTGTGGGTCATCAAGAGGGCATGCAGCTCTCCTTGTGTGCTGCATGTGTGCTTCACAGGTTGGGACTTGGTCCCTGGCTTGGCTCTCCGACAGTATTGAGATTATCATCTCAATTTTCACTTGTTTTGCTAACTTGCCAAGTGGCTTTGCCACTTGGCCTAACTTTCATTTCTTTTTGTTGTCTTTGATTGCAGGGATCAATGAGATGATCAAGATGATGATCAAGATCATCTTGATCAAGAACTTCATGATGATCAACTATGTAGTTTAGGACATTTAGTTGACTTGTAATTTTCCTTTTTCTTTTTCTATTTCTATAATTTTTGTAATGTGTTGTAATATTTCATAATTCAATTCTGGATATTGTAAATGACAATGTATCATGTGTGTTTATCAATAAAGCTCCAATTTTCCTTAATGAGCTTTGTATAATAGTTGTAGTATTTATATTCTTGATTATTTATAATTTTGTTTAATGAATTTCCTCAATTTTGAATTATGAGATATTCATATGATGTTTAAATTTGAAATTCAAACGCAAGTTTGTTTGAATTCAATCATGCAACTTAAAGTTGTAATGTACTAACTCTCCTCTCTTCTCAAAACCCTAATTTAGTTAAGTGAGATGCAAGTTCATCGCACTCTCGAAACCCTAACCCTGTAAGGTGTCGAGAGAGAAACTTGTCCCCCTTTGATGTAGTTTTCTTTTAAAAGCGCGAAATTTTCCCAGAATTTACGATGAAATGCACATCCCTTTCTAAAATCTATCCCTCGATCATCTCTAAACCTGGGACATTACAGCTACGCAATCCTTTAAGCTTCAATCAAGACACCACCATGGTTGTCACACAAAAGCTAACAATATAATCCACCGACCCAACCATAGACGCATGTGATTGGTATTGAAGGAGTCAAGGAGAGGAATATATCCAACGACCTCCAACCCTGCTCAGATACGAGGAAATCCTGGACCTGCTCCCAGAACTACATGACGAGGTCCACTGCCTTGTCCAATGAGGGAGGCGTCGTGGGATGTTGGATCAGGGGCAAAACCTAGGGGGCGAATTGAGGGAGAGGAAGTTGTGATGGTGGGGTGGGTGGAGATCTTGATGAAGGAGCTCTACATGCTAGCAAGAGAGACCAAGGCGATGGTGACGTCGGAGTTGCACGTCCGGAGATCGGCGGCGGCACCATGTAGCTAGGTCAAGTCGCCGAGGAGAAGCGAGTGTTATGATTTTCTTTAAACATTTCACACACGGGAATAATTATTTGGGCTTATTAGGACAGTGCCCATCTCGACCTTTTTACTCCCTCCGTTAACAATTACCCTGCATTCTAGGTTTATTTAAAGTCAAATTTTACAAAGTTTGTCTAAAATAGAGAAAACAATTATAATATCTAAAATATATAAAAAATGAGAACACAGTACAACGCAGACGCTCACAAACACGCACGTACAAACACCCCTATGAACGCACGCACACGCACACTACCCCTATGAGCACCTCCGAGGGACTGAACCGGCATATCTTGAGGTTGACGAAGTCACCACTGGTGCCTCGCTGTTCACGGGCACGTCACCTACCACTGAAAGCATAGCCGGTTAAATCCTGGAATAAAGTCAGGTAAATACAAACACCCATGCCAAGTCTAGGACTTGAACCTAGGTGGGTTGGTTCCACCACAATGGACCTAACCACCAGAGCCAAGCTCTGTTTGCATCTAAAATATAAAATTAGCAGCATTAGAAAATATATTTTAAATTTATATATATTTGTAGTTATGGATGTTGATATTTTTTGTTACATCTTTGGTCCAATTTTAGGAATATTAACTTTGACTTAAACTAAAACGCATGGTAAAAAACGGAGGGAGTATTTAAGTTGTGTAAGCACATGTATGTCATATTTTCCACCCAAATATCAAATCTTGTGAACCTTTGGATGTAAAAAATAGAGGGTTTATTTGAGGGTATCAGAAAACACCTAAATAATGCAAATAAACTTTTATTCCTTGATAATTAAACATTGGATCCATCACAATCCAAGTTATTACAGTTTATTATGGTCTGCATAACGGCAAATACATCATTATTTCTAGTGGCTTCTTATTTAGTGTCCGGGCACCAATTCGTCCCTAGTTGTCGCCACAGTCGATGAACTGGTAGTTGACGGTGAGGTGGCCATCATTTACACCTTGCCCGTTGGCGTCGATCTTGCTGAACACCGTGTCATAGTCGAGGTCTAGGCCGCCGTTGCTGCACTGGTCCACGATCCTCGCCGTGATCTGTTGGCCGGTCGCCGGGTTGGTCACCTATAAATATCCAGACGACAAACTCGTCAGCCAATACGCAGGAGTATGTACTTCCTCTGGTTCAAATTAATTGACTCCGCTTTATCTAATACACATAATTGTAGACTAGCTAGATACTTAACTAAATATACACAAATTTAGGAAAAACAATTGAATCTATTAATATGAGTATGAGGAAGTAGCATTTTACACCGCATATCCATGTTCCTGTAACAGAGTTATATTGTCGATCGTTAGTGCTTACCCGGAGGCACTTGCCGCAGGACGCCTGACCGGTGGGCCCAGCGGGCCCGCAGAAGGCGGTCCAGCCGTACTTGGAGCGCCAGGCGAAGGACATGTTGGCGTCCCAGGTGGCGCAGTAGGCGCTAGCGGTGTTGAGGTCCCAGTTGATCTTCTGGGGGCTGTAGTAGTTGTAGGTGGCGCGCACGTTGGTCGCCGACTGCGCCGCAGCCATGGCCGCCGCCGCGCACAGCAGGACCGCCGCCAGCGCCGCACGTCCGGCCATCGTTGTCGTCGTTGCCGCCTTGCGAGAGGATGTGTATGCAGTGGCGAGTGGCAGCTTAGCAAAGATCGATCGAGAGGCTATGAACCTGTGCAGATTGATAATGGCCGTTTCCAGTGAGCTTTATATAGGGTTGCACCGGCGCATAGCATACGGTGGACTGTTCTTTCTCCATGCGCATTTTTTTCCAAACCTCTGGAATAACGTGCAGGTGTCAAGGAAAATTCCACGCATGAGCCAACCAAGGACGTGGACATCTTCCACGCAGTTTGGCTGGCTCGTTTTGACCACAGGTTTTCTGGAAACAAAAACGGTCCTATTTCCATATTGATGCATGTGTTCACGCAATTCATATTTTTTTGCTACGGGTACACAATATCATGTACACGTGTTCAGCTCAGCACCTTGTTTCTTGGGATGCAGGTGATAGATTCCTGGATATGCTTATCAGTTCCTGCACCAATATCTGTTTCTTATAGTCAGAACACGAGTTCAGCGGGCGATATCTACCACCGTAAGTTAACGAAAAGAAAATTACATGTTAACGAAAAGAAGATGATCGAGTTGCTGGTGAGAGAGTTCGTTCAGGCATTGCTCAACAGTTGTGGACTAATCATCAACAACGTAGAGCTCACCAAGAAGATGATTAAGCACTACAATATGTTTTCCATCTTTATTTGCAGACATAACTATCATTAGAACTTTTAGTTTCTTTATTTGCAGATACATTGCATAATTATCAGTTGAGCTTTGAACATTTCTTTGCACATACTATTTTGCCATGACAACTTGGTAGTGCGTTCATGCTCTGATGGCTCATATATTGTTCCCATCCTAAATTTATGCATTGATATTGACTATATTCAAAGCTTCACTGATAATGGATTTTCTTAAGATAGAGAGGTCACCTGAAATAATTTGGAGGTGTATGTCACAGATCGACATCCCAGGAACACGCAGGTCAAGCCATGGCGTCACAGCAAGACGTTGGGGAATTATAGGCCAACTTTTTTCACGTTACGAAATTTTCTGGGTTTCCGTTTTTGCCGTCGCACGCGTCACGCGGATGGCCTCGCTCGATTCATGCGGACAGACGCTCGAGTTCACGCTCTCTCGTCAACCTCGCCGGTGCGATCTCCGTCGCCCGCATCAGCGCCGCGGTCTCCCTCGCCCGCCACCGCCCTCTACCTCGCGCAGGTCGCCGCCTCCCTTTTCCTCTTGCTTCATCGCCTCTCCCGCGGTCTCTAACTAATCTGCCGCATGCATCGAGCTCGACAAAATCCGATTTTTTCCCTCCTCCGGGTAGCCGGATCTGCAGCGGTGGTGCTCGATCTGTCGAGCCAAGGTAGGGTGGAGCTCCAATTGTGGTTGTGGTTGTGCGGAGCTCCAGTCGTAGGTTGTGGTGGTGTGGAGAAGTCCTCCCAGATCTCAGCGAAGGCCCACGCCGGGGTCGGCGTTGTCCGTGGAGGAGGGCTAGAATGAGGAGGGCGTCGTCGTAATGGCCTTCTCCTGCATGGCCCGCCTCACCCCCTCCCTCCCATGGTCGGCAGCGAAGCTCCAGTTTCGCCGTCGTTGTCATCAAGATATTGGTACTGTCATGTGGGAGCTCCAGTTCCGGGGTAGCGATGGGACTCATGGAGAGCTGCTGCCGGAGCTGCAGCTGCCTCTCGAACTCCACTGCGTCAGCTATCCCCCTTCCCCATGTCTAGTTGTTCTGTTATGTGCTCACGCTAGAATCAGTGGAGAGGAAATCATGTGAATCTCGTAGGAATTTTTACCATAAATGTGAGTATCAGTACTTCTGACTAATGCTATATCTCATGGAATTATGTTGAGTCCTTCCCTGTATTTGCTTGATGTAGCCATACCATGACCAAAACACCATGTCGACTCTCTCTCCCTTGCTTAATTGTCGATGTGTAGTGTACCAGAGAGCTCTACCTCCTAGTGGTTTACTAGTAGCACTGTAGTATCATATGGAGGATACTTTGGTTAAAAATGTAGCTTTATGATTTGTCTTGCATACTCGTGTGCATTTGTTCAAAATCTTTGTGTTAGTTAAAGTGTGAGATGCCTGCTTAGAGTAGATCAAATTGAGTTGGCAATGAAATTGTTTTTAAAAACTGATTAGCATGTGTAAAATTCTGCCAATGTACAGTTGTTCAGAGTTGTATACCTTTTGTGGTGTCTTGCTATTACTGTCAACGACTGTCGAAAATTGTCCATTCAGTTTAGCTTTTTAAGGAGATGATTGTTCATGTCGATTCTCCATGTATGCTTGAACAGTTTTGCATAACCTATAGTTGTATCTTCCTGCTCAATAGAAAAATGTTCATTCCTCACCGATATAACAGTAGCAGTTTGTAGCCATTTTTTAAGTACTCCCTGCATTTCAGGGATCAAATATGCAAGAAAATCATGTAGCATGACAGACTGATTGTTGTAGTTTTCTTTGTTTGCTGTATCTGATTTGGTGATTCTTGTCAGGTTGAGAAGGCAAAGCAAGACTATGCCCTATCTGATCTCAGTGACATACTAAGGCATGGCCATTGACATTCAGTGGGGGTGATGAATCTGCTCTCCAACGGCGTGGAGAAGCTCGACTTCTTCTCCGACTAGCACGACGACAACCAGCATGGAGAAGCAAGGGCGATGAGGTGAACTGTGTTCCATGCATCTGCTGTCAAGTTCTTGCAGGACAATATGCAGCGCCTAATGCAGTTTGTATCCTTTCACTAACACAGCCGGTGGCGGTCGGACCTGAGCAACTGCCATGGACGGCTTCTCAGGTGGCATATGAGTGGGTGTGGGCATGGAGAGGGAGCCTCGTAGAGACCAAGAACAGGGTGGTCGAGGACTGTGCCTGCGTTGGAGGTGAGCACAAGAGACAACCATCTCTCTCTGAATATTGATGTGTTGGGGAGTACCATTATTTGATTCAGCAATATTCTGTTTAGACATCAATTAGCATGGCCTGTATAAATTTGCTTGTTCTGAATTCCCTTGCTGGTTTCGATGTGTGAATTGTGAAAGAGCTGAGCAGATGAGACACCAATTTATGATCTCCAAATAAGCATTGAGTAACTGCATTCCATTTTGATTTATTCACTTGATGCAGTTAATTAACTTGCAAATATTCAGTCAATGTGAAGTTAGCTCTAATAATCAACCACTCGCATACTACATCTCAGTTCTTCTGTTGTAAAGAAGTTGTCTGATGGAGTCATGGTCATGTACACTGTTGTCTTTTCTTCAGTGTTAAGTGTCATTGTTCAGTCATCTTTGCTTGTTCAGTCTTTTCTTTGATGGATCCAGTCGCGAGTCTCTTTCTTAATTGCATATGCTTTTTTTTTTTTTTGAAGAGCCAACGGTGGAGGGAAAACCTCCACCTGAAGTGAAAATTTATTAACGGGGGCCGAGTCTAGCTCGGGAGGTACATGTGGGTTTCGCCGGAGCAAAACGAAAGAGGCCAATACAGTGTAACCAAGATCACAGGAGGCTAGCTCTACGATCCGACAGCCACAAGTCTATCGGCTGGCGGCTAAGGCGGTGAGGCAGCCTGTGCAACCAAAGCTCGCAGTGTTCTACAAGGAGCAAGAACATTTGCGGAGGTCGCAGGAGTTGGGCATCAAAAACCATACGGTTCCTGCTCTTCCACGTGATCCACAGTACGAGGAGCACCAGTGTGTGCCGCACAGGAGGCGCAAGGGCGATGAGTGGCGCAGCGAGGGCAAGGCAGCCATCTTCCAGGTCGGTCGCAGAGGTGGCAGCTGGGGCCCCAACGTGAGCAAACCATGGCGCCAGGCGGCGGCACTTGAAGAAGAGATGAAGGAGATCCTCGTCTTCGTTGCAGAAGGGGCAGCGGGCGGACGGCAGCACACCATGTCGATGGAGGAGAGCACGCGTCCTGGTATTCCCATGCCGCGCAATCCAGAAGAAGACCCGGACCTTGAGCGGCGCGAAGTTTGCCCAGTTGCAGTCGGCGAGCGGGAGGACGACCCCGGACGAGACCATCGTGCGGTATGCTCGGGCCGTGGTGAAGGAGGCTCCCCCAGGCAGTAGGCGGGTGTCAGGTTCATCGGCGAGGGCAGCGTGTTGAAGCGAGGCCGCCAACGCGTCGAGTTGGGCCTGTGCGATCACTGAAACGCGCGAGTGCATCGGAAGCGCAAGCCGGTGATTCGCGAGGGCCGCGGCCACCGTGATGGACATGTCGGTACAGTGAGACAACAGCTCAGGGACGCGGGCGAACAGCGGGCCGGCGGCGTGCCAATTGTCGAACCAGAACGAGGTCGTCGCGCCGTTGCCAACCTTGACGTTTGTGAGCCCACGGTAGACGGAGAAGATGCGTTTGAAGGATCGCCAGGCAGGTGTGTCTAAGGATGACGGGGGCTCGGCAATCCCATTGGCGCCATACCAACGGCGAACCCACCGAGTCCAGGGCGTGTCGTCGCCCCGCAACAGCTTGTGGATGAACTTGAGGAGGAGGCAAGTGTTTTGGCGCCTGAGATCATGAACGCCGAGGCCACCCTCGGCTCGCGAGCGGCAGACATCCTGCCAGGCCACCTGGCAGTCACCACCCGAGCATGCAGCCTTTCCTTTCCAGAGCATGCCGCGGCGGGGCCTGTTCATGCGGTCGATGGTTGTCACCGGGAGCGGGATCACACTCATGGCGAAAGATGGCAGGGCGGAGAGGACAGCGTCAGTCAAGGTCAGCCGTGAGCCCAAGTTCAGCAGCGAGCTTTTCCATCCCGGCGCACGTTTCTCCACTTTCACCACGAGATGTTGCAGGTCTTGCACACGGAGCTTGCGGGCTGTCAGCGGGAGCCCAAGGTAGGTCTGGGGAAATTCCGCGGGCGCGCAACCCACGAGCGCAGCAAGCTCATCCGCGCGCCCTTCCGGGACGCAGATCGGCACAAAGGCTGACTTCTGGAAGTTAATTTCCAGGCCGGTGGCGCGAGAGAAGGTGTCGAGGAGGGTCTTGGCGCGCAGGAGCTGGTCCGGGGTGGCCCGAAGGAGAAGCAACGTATCGTCGGCGTACTGAATAACGGGGCAGGGAAGGTCATCAACGAGGGGGTGGCGCAGCCGGTCGGGCTCAACGTCACCGGTGATGAGCTGCTGCAAGACATCCGCCACAATGATGAACAAGTACGGGGAGAGAGGGTCCCCCTGACGCAGCCCCTGCTTGCAATCAAACCAACGGCCTGGCACGCCATTGAGGAGAACCGCTGTCCTGCCTGTCTCGAGGATAGCTCTGATCCAGCTGCACCACTTGTCACCGAAACCACGAGCATGGAGGATACAATCCAAGGCAGACCAATCCACAGAATCAAAAGCCTTTCGGAAGTCCAGCTTGAGAACAATCGTCGGGACGCGGCGTTTGTAGCAGCACTGAACTAGCTCAGCAGCATACGCGAAATTGTCGGTGATGTTACGTCCTCTGATGAAGCCAGACTGATCAATTGACACCAGAGCCGGGATGTGTGGCTGGATCCGGCGCGTCAAGACCTTGCAAAGAATTTTGAGAGCTGTGCCTTGGAGCGAGATCGGCCTGAACCCGTCTGCAGTAACCACATCGTCTCGTTTAGGGAGGAGGGCCATGTACGCTTGATTTATGGGCTGGAGTTTTGTGGTGCCTGAGTGGAATGCTGCCATCAAATCAGATAGATCGCCTTTCACGAGAGGCCAGAAAGTCTTGAAGAACCCCGGGCTGAAACCATCTGGCCCCGGCGAGGCATCGGTGCGCATTGTGAGTAGAGCTGACCGGATCTCCTCCTCAGCGAACGGGCGCTCAAGGTCGGCCAAGGCAGGCAGAGGCCTGTACATGGCACGAACGTCAAAGTCGAATGTGGTGGTTCTTGAGGAGCCCATCAGGGAGGAGTAATAGTCTGTCAGTATGCGCTCCTTCACCTGGTGTGAGTATGCAGGCACACCATTTTCATGTAGCACGCGGATGGAGTTCTTTCGCATGCGGGCGGACGCACAAGCATGGAAGAAGCGTGTATTCTCGTCTCCAAGACGACAGTATCGAATGGAATAACGCTGGCGCCAGTACAAGGATTTGATTTTGAGTTGGCGCGCAAGATGCTCTTTAACAAGTCGACGGAGGATGGACTCAGCGGCGGATAACCACCTGATCTCTTCCAACATATCGAGCAGTTGGATTATGGCCCGACAGGAGACGATCACCGCATCTGGTTTTCGCTTGGCCCGCGCCCATTTTTTCGACTCGGCTCTCACCCATTTTAGCTTACGGGCCAGGCGTGCGGCAGGGTCCTGGAGCTGGTTACAACGGCGCTGCCAGACGTGCTCAACAAGCGAACGAAAGCCAGTGTCCAGAGCCCACCCCTTCTCGTATCGGAAAACACTGGAAACAGGGACTCTCGTGGAAGCGGAGACGATCAGCGGCACATGATCTGAAGTTACTCTGGTTGCCGAAGCTAGAGTTGTGTTGCAGAGGACGGAGGCCCAGGCCAGGTTGATGAATGCCCTGTCCAAGCGTACCATCGTTGGCTGATCACGCATGTTCGACCAGGTGAAGCGACGGTCCAGCAGGGGCAGCTCCTGGAGGAGCAGCTCGTCGACGACGGTGTTGAATGACGCAGCGAGGTTTGCATCAAACACACCGCCGCTGCGGTCGTCCGGCCAGCGAGCGACGTTGAAGTCCCCGGCGATAAGCCACGGGCCGTGACAAAGAGCGCCGAGCCCTTGCAGCTCGTCGAAGAACTCCTCCCGAGAGGCAGCGTCGCAGGGCCCGTAGACGTTTGTAATGAAGAAGCGCAAATCGTCCACGCGAGAGCGGAGCTCGGTGGTGAGGCAGAACTGGCCGGCATGCCGCGAGACAAGGAGCCAGCGCGATGGGTCCCAGGCTGTAAGGATGCCGCCAGACGCACCAACAGCATCGATCCGCTCGTTCGCGGAGAGGGAGCGAGGGAGGAACGACCCCAGCTTGAAGCTAGTGGGGGCGCGTAGCTTCGTTTCCTGAAGGCACAACACAGCGGGAGCCATGTCTACCACAGCGGAGTTAACTACAGAGCATTTATCATCGTCCCCTAGACCTCTTACATTCCAGATCCCCACCACTAAATCTCTCATACGAGGTGTACTCATGGGGGATACAAACACACACCTAATATACAAGCCAAACTCTTACAAGCAGCAGGACCTACAGCACTACAGGGGGGCGCAGTGTGCACAGCCGAACACGCTGGGGTGGCACAATGCCCGGCACGCCAAGACCAAAAACGTCGGCCAAGAGGCCGAGCTGGCGCTCCGGGCTGGTAGAGCGGCCGGAGGGGCCACATTAGTCCACGTCGGTGATCACCGGGGAAGCCGCGGCTAGGCGGCAGAGCACATCGTCGGGGAGGTCGCAGCTCCGCGCGAGGGAACGCAGAAGCTCCATTGGCAGGTACGGTGTGGACGCGTCAGAAGACGAGCGCGGCAGGGGAGCACCCTCCAGCTTGTGGGCCTTGAGAGCTGTTGCCCTGGTGGTGGTGTCCTGGTATCCTCCGCCGGACGTGCCCCGAATCCTCTTGCTGCGGCGCGGACCCGGCCCGTCGTCCTCGCCACCGCCCGGTGACTGGAGCGGGTTGAAGCGGGCGATCGAGGCGCGACGGCCATGGCGCAAAGGGACGCCGATCGGAGCGCGGGCCGTGGGAGGCAGAGGGGGGCGAGGGCTGGAGGGGGGCGGGGGCAGGGGCTGGACGGTATTGGGGTGCAGGGCGACGGGAAAGACGGCGCCATTGGCGATACGGTGGGGGGGCATGTTGGCTGAAGGCGAGGTGGGAGAGGCACCATGGGCGGGGGACGGTGTGGAGGAGGGTGAGTGGGTGGGCAGAGGCACCCTAGGCATGGCGTTGGGGCAGCGATCACGCCGGAGGCCGGAGCGGTGGCCAGAACCACCGCAAACTAGGCAGCAGACGGGGTCACGGCATTCACGGACGGGGTGCTTCGGCGAGAGACAACGTGAAAGATCGAGATGTCGCCTAGAGGGGGGGGGTGAATAGGCAATTAAAAACTCTTACGGATTTGTCTTGTAATAATGCGGAATTAAACTATCGTTTAGTTTACAAGCACAAACCCTAAATATGCTATGCTCAACTAAGTGTAACAATAGCAACTAGAGCTAAGCAAGATAGGCACAAGATATATGTAGCACAAGTGATAGCAATATATATGTACTTCAAGCGCGATGGCTATCACAAGGAAAGAGAGCTCGGGTATAGAAATAACCGAGGCACGCGGAGACGAGGATGTATTCCCGTGTTCCCTTGCTTTGCAACAAGGTACGTCACGTTTGGAGGAGTGGATGTCCCACGAAGGATTCCCCGCGCCACGAAGGCTCACCCTATTCTCCGAACCACACCCACGAAGGATAATGGCCCTTTCCTTATGGTTAGCTTTTCCTCCGCTCCGGAGATGGCAAGCTCCACAACCACTTCACAAGCTCCACGAAGGAGAAGCCCGGGCCTCTTCACAATCTTCTTGAAGAGATCACCGGAGCACCAATCACCAAGCCAACTAGGAGGTCACCCTCCAAGAGTAACAAGCTCACGGTCTCTCACTCGAACAAATCGTGGTGGAGAGCTCAACACTATGCAATGATGCAAAGCAAGAACACCGGAGGTGTTCAAGTCCTTCACACTCAAATCTCACCAAAGCAACGAATGCTAGGATGAGATTGGAGAGGAAGAACAAGGGGGAAAGTCAACCAAAGACTCCAAGATCTAGATCCCAAGAGATTCCCTCACTTAGAGAAGAAATGGTTTGGTGGAAGTGTAGATCTAGATCTCCTCTCTCAAATCCTCAAATATGAGCAAGAATGGTTGGAGGATTTAAGGGGAAGAGCAAGTTCTTCAAATAGTAGCAATGGAGGAGAGAGAATGGGAAGAACTAGTTGCTCAAGGTGGAAGAAGGGTCTATTTATAGCTAGGAGCAAATAAAACTGTTGGGGGGAAAAGACAAGAAAAACGGGCAAAAAACAGCTCTAAAAAGTAGCCCAGCCGGTTGCCAGGCCGGCCGACCGGCCTGGGCACTGAGGAGCCCGGTCGGTGGCCCGGTCCGACCGGCTCAGCAACCGGGCAGAGCTGGGCGCGCGCACGGGCGGCGGGGAGCAAAGGAGCGCGCGGGGGAGCAGGCCAAGTGAGGCGCTGTGGGCCGCGCGGGGCGAGCTGGCCCAGCCCCGCCGGCGCGCGGGCGGCGCGTGGGCGGCGCGGAGTGGAGCGGGTCGCGCGGGGAGGCGGCGCGTGGGCGGCGCGGGAGTGGAGCGGGCCGCGCTGGGGAGGCGGCCCGGCCCGGCGAGGAGGCCGGTCCGGCCGGAAGCGGCGGCGGGCCGGTCGGTGACCGGGCCTGCGACCGGACGGGGCGGCCAGGCCCACGGGTATCCGCCCGGATGGCACCGGTTCCCAGGCCGGTTTTCGACCGGGTGGGCCGGCGCCTGGCCCGGTCCGGCCGGCTGGCTCCTTCCCCTTTTTTCTTTTCTTTTTCTTCTTTTCTCTTTTTCTTTAATAACAATTGCTCCCGAACTCCGAATCGCATGAAACCAATTTTGCTTGGAAGATAACAACAAATGCTATCTAATAGAAAGTGAAAACCCAAGAATCTGTAGGAGGGGATTTTATCATGAATATAAAAGGTAGAACCTTATATCATGAATAACCGGTAAAATCACCCAACCTCGAAAACGCAATAGAAGATGCATGTGAACTCCGTTTTCGATGAACTTGGGCTTGTTGTAAAGCTATCAACAAGCTCAAGAACCTCACACCGAGAAATACCAAGAAGCAATAAGAATGTGCAAAGTATGCAAAGGATTGAGCTCCCTAAGACGATGTGATCAAGTTACCCAACCGAAAGCCCCTCTTAATAGTGCGGCTATCTATCATATAATCCGGTCTCCCATCAACCACCTCGAGACCGGTAAAAGGAAAACCTATCAAGGTCATACCTTTGCCTTGCGCATCCCGCTTGATCTTGATGATAACTCTTCAAGCTTCACTCAAGCCGGAATGCCTTACTTGATCAATGTTGCTTCATGAAGACTCACAAATACTCTCCCATACACTATGATGGGAAAGCCACATTGATGCACATCTTCACATGTCCATTATCACCAAATGGACGGCAAGCTTCAAGCATGTGATTCACTCAAGATGCTCATCTTGAACTTGCCCAACTCAACCTTGTATCTTCTCATACTCACATAAGATAGAGCATGGCTAATATTGAGTTCCACATAAGAACTCCATCTTCATTTCTTCTTATTGATCATATCACATATATATCTTCATACCGATGATCTTGATGCCAATACACAAGGTATACCTTTATCTTTATGGCATCCATACTTGAATCCAACACATGGAGAGCAAGTAGTACCTATGGAATATTCCTTCATATAAACTCAATGAAAACATTAGTCCATAGGGGTTGTCATTAATTACCGAAACCACACATAGGGGCAATGTACCCTTACAATCTCCCCCATTTTGGTAATTGATGACAACCACACTAAGAGGGTTTATATAATGAATATTAGTGACAAGTACGCAACTTATCCGAGAATAAGTTGTATACAAGAGGTTGTATTTGATATGGTCAAGTAACACAAAGCAACTAGTCCATATCAAAACCGACTCTACTCACACAACTACAACAAATGGAATGGATGTGAGTAGAACCAATATATATAGAGAAAACTCCCCCACAATGTATGCACGTGTGATGAACATGAATTCATTGCATACATTGTCAAGATTAACCTTTGGGATAGTTTCCACTATATATATACAACCATGCAAGACATATAAATATGGAATGCATGAGAAGCAAAACACTTAAGCACAAACCAAGCTTAAGTATAAAACCAATCCCTTAAACCCTCTAAACTTCTCCCCCATTGGCATCGATTGTCAAAATGGGAGAAAAATTTAGAAGGCCAATATAATGTGAGTTCCTCCCCAAAGTGTGCACTTCTCATAATTTGAGTGGAATCAAGTGCACATATCCAATGATGAATACTTGAAGGAAGTCAAACTATATTGAGGATCAAAGATTGCATAAAGATAATATGGTGAAGTGAGCTTCAACAAATAAAGGCAAGCAATCAAAGATCCAATTGGACAAACAAAGATATCATGATAAGAGAGATATAGTGCTTCTAAAAATAAGAAAGCTCCCCAAGGTTCGTGCACAATTTATAATGTTTGCATTTGAATACAATATGCACAAACATGGAATCCTCACTCCCTATATATCATTTAGAACACAACTAAGATAAAGAGATTATGCTTATCAAGAACAACTTTAGTCCAACAATTACGAGATATGAGAGCATGAAGAAAATAAATAAACCAAGCACTCATAAATTTTCTTTACCAACCCACTAAAAACAAAAGGGGTAAAAGATGGTCGGCAAAGAACAAGGATATCAAGATGATGGATTAACGCTCTTATGTATATGAGTTTCTAAAGTGGACAAAGTGATCCATAAAGAAACATGCACACACAAAAGGTTAACAAAATAGATAAGACGAGATATCCAAGATGAAGTCATAAAATATACCAAAAGATGTTTGCTTAAGAAGCATATATATAGCCTATGGCTCCAATTTTCACTTATGGTATATGAATGAGCTTCAACCAAGTAAAATCTCAAAAACATCACAACCAACAATAAGGGAAGTAAAGCTAGTTGGAATGTTTTGAGAGAGGCAACAAGTATCACAAATGCGGATTTATTTCGCAATTTCATCAATATTGCACATAAGAGTTCTTTGAGGAATTGATATGCAATAAATTGCTAGGGGGCATATTTGGGATAGGTGAATCATAAACATGATATATATATATATATATCCCCATCATATGCATCTTCTCAAATTACTCACGTGTACAATAAGAAGTTTTTCTTTAAAAGGTTTTTTTTTTAAGAACCTCAATATTTTCGAAATAAAGAATTTCATGCCAAGATGCAACCTACAAGAGGTTGGATGCTATGTGAGTATGCATGAATAAGATACTTGTTACCGAGATAGCAATGACATGATGTAGTAGATAGGAGTTCATCGATCATCCTAGTCTTGACTCCAATTCTCATATGGTGATAACACCTTCCTTATAGATGAGACAAGCCTCCATTACATCTCCAATGTACCTAAAACATCATTCAAGTACATCTTGGCCCCCAAACTTATTGGGTCCAACATGGTTAGACAAACCACAATATATAGGACACACTCCATATAAATATGTGCATATTTAGATGAAATTTGAATTTCATGCACATCTTAGCCATTTAGGATTTGATGGAGTATACCCTATATAATGGATCAAACAATGCAAGCATGCTACAAACATAAACAAATTACATATAAGCACACATAAAGACTTTAAAGATCCAAGAAAGATATACTTTGGACAAAACACCAAAAGAATCGAATAAGGCATAAAGGTGTCACCAAACAAATTTGTTGTCCAAAATATATCAAAGACGCAAATCACAAAAGATTTGTTCAACAAAGTTCAACAAATAAACTAAGAAGAAACCATTGAGCATAAAGGATGAAATAAAGCAAACATGCTCAAGGATTTATCTCATTCAAGCAAATAAATCATGTAAGAAAGAATGAGATAGCAAACTCCCCAAAAGAGCAAGGTTCAAACAAAATAAACCAAACCCTATACACTTTTCACAATGGCACAATGTACCGTAAGGAAAAGTTTTGTCTTCCAAAACAAACACTTGATATGAACCAAGAGAATTTATCAAAAGATTTTTCAAAGGGACAAGGAAGACACATGGGAGTAACAAAGATTTGTTGGAAATAAAATAAGGCAATTAGAAACAATCCAAGGTGAAGATGATCCAAAAAAAAAATCAACCACATACAAGATTATCAATTGTCAAAGACAATGAGTATATTGGAAATAATTTCCGGTGGAGTATTCACAATGTTAGTAAGGATCAACTTCACAATAAAAGGCATAGGATAAGTATATAGAATTGAGCACTATGCACGGATGAAGATTCTTGATAGCTTCAACTAGTCACACAATCACGCACGGCAATGATTAGAATAACTTGAAGCAAACGGTGTCCCAAATAAGATATAGAGATATGTATTTGAGGAAAAACTGCACCAAGAATTTCATATTCAAACAAAAAACCCACAAGATGAGTAATAAAAATATTTTTATTAGGAATGGAGCTTGTTTGAGCAAACATGCCACCTAGGAACAAGATAATTAAGAGCATCAACTCTAAGTGGCATAACCTCATATGTTCACATTTTCTAGGCTTGTGATATGTACAAAACATATTACTCCCCCATAATGTGATAAAACATTTCTTCTAAATAAGAGGCAACTAAAATTCAACTAGAGATGATTAATGGATATTTAGAATTTGAATTTCTCATGAGTATGGCACACCACATAGTGACTAGATAATCTTGCAATATCAATACTAAGTGGTGGTACCCATGTACACACATTTTAAAGAAAGAGAGATGCACAAAGCATATCACTCCCCCAAAATGGGATGTTCCATTAATCACTTCAAAGAGAACCAAATAAGATATCATCAAGATGCATTAGGCTCAAAACAATACACAAGTATATGGTGAGTCAAACAAACATACTTGAACACACAAGATAAGCAAGTAAGACACAACACATACATACACATATTTGGTACAAAACCAAACATGCAAAGGGGCAAGTAACTTACAATAAACATGAAGAGTTGAAGTATAAGTTACCGCAAGGAGGAACATTGGATTATGAGATATAGATGATAATCCATACGACTTGGCTTGGTCAAAGTTTAATATATGAAGATCCCTTAATTCTTCATGAAGTAGCCAAATCTCCAATGCCCTCCACATGTACCTATTGATCAAGTTTGAGATTGTTGGTCCCCAACCAAGTTGGGTCCTAAGAGGTTAGTCACAATAGGCTTGGCAACCCAAATGGTTCTTTTCTTGAAACCACTTTGAGCTCCAACAAACTTGGCAAACACATTGCCATCCTTATCCTTCCCTAGAGAATAATCATCATCAACAATTATAGGGTTAGATAAGGTACCACCTAAGCAAGAAGAAGCAAAGTGCCCCTTCTCACGACATAAGTAGCAAGTGTTCCCCTTTCTCTTCTTTATTGATTTCTTCTCTTGGGGAACAATATCTTGATTCTTCTTGGGAAGTGGCCTATCTTCAACTTGAGGTCGAGCATGAGCTTGACCTTTACCTTGTGGCTGTTTCCCTTGTTGTTTCTCACTCAAGTGCTTCTTCTTCTTCTTCAATGGGCATGATCTAACATGATGCCCTTCAACCTTGCACTTGAAACAAACCAACTTGGCCGGATCCTTGACTTTGTCTTGGCCCTTCTTCTTGTTGCTCTTTCTCTTGGACTTGTTCTTGTTATTGGATTTGAATCCAAGTCCACTCTTGTCATTGGGGGATTGTTGCACACTTAGCATCTTGTCAAGTGCAGATTTCCCATCATGACGCTTTTCCAAGTCTTTCTTTAAAGAAAGGACTTGGGCCTCGAGCTCTTTGACTTCCTCTACATGGTTAGTAGAAATGCAAGTACTAGAGGAAGTAGAAGCTTCATTGTTAGAGCAACAAGGCAAAGTGAGTAATCCAACACAAGGTGTATCACTAGTTTGACTAGATGGATTACAAGGACTAGCACATGGCAATATAATATTTGTAGTAGAGATTGTGCTAACATCCATATGAGGCTCACAAGATGTTACCTTAGTGATACTTGCCTCATGAGCTAACTTTAGCCCATCATAGGAAATTAGAAGATCATCATGAGAGCTTGAGAGCTTTTTATAACTTTCTTCCAATTCCCTATAATTGCTAGTTAGCAACTCAAGTTGAGCCCTTAGCTCAACATTCTCCTCTAAGGTAGATGCTTCACAAGAATTAGAGTTAGTAGCACAAGCATCAACAATAGTTTTCTCATTTTCATGCATATAGGATTCAATTTTTTGTGTAAGCATGAAATTAGCATGCTTCTCATCTTTTAGCTCATGCTTGAGGAGAGTGAATCTCATTTCCTCATTTTCAACATGGGACTCCAACTTCACTATGGTTTCCTTATATTTATTCAAGATATCCATAGAGTGTTCGAGATTAGCACGAGCTTCTTTATTACCATGAAGAGAAGCATATATCATTGCCATATTATGCACCAAGGTATTATATTCTTCATCATTATCATCATCATCACTCTCATCATTAGAGGAAGTGTTAGGAGTCAAAGTAGGAGATACCTTTGATCCATTTGCCATAAGGCACATGTGCATACCGGAGAATGAAGATGAAGATATTCTTGAATCCTCATTTGAAAACATGTCTTGATCCATATAGTGTTCGGTTTCCTCTACATTGTTAGTCAACAAACAACTAGAGGAAATATAAGCATTTTGATTATGGGGGCAAGACAAGGTAAGCATATCTTCATGAGATCTATGTAAGCAATTTACACATGATATGCAAGGACTATCAACACAAGCATGTAGGTCATTTTCAATGCTAGATGTGTTTAAGTCCAAAGAGGAAGCATTACAATGGGATAGAGATGAAGAATCATCACTATTGAGCACAATATCAACATTGCAATTTTTCTCACCACTCACCATATCATTACCTCGTGTCTTGCTACACGTTGGTGAAGTGAAAGAAGATGATATATCATCACGACCGGAGGTGGAAGCAACTTGGAGCTCTTCATGATGTGAAGGGGAAGAGAGCTCCTCGGAGTCACCACCGACCAATTGAGAAGTGGATCCACCAAACATTTCCTTAAGCTTGATCCACATCTCATGAGACGATTTTCGCTTTATATATATCAAGAACCTACGAAAATCGGGTCTCAAAGAGAATAAAAGCTCATTAGATACTTGAGCTTCAAGATGTAAGTTTTTCTCATCCTCTAAAGATAGATTTTGAGAATCCATCGGAGGAGAAAAACCGACATCTAGAAATTGCTCTATATGTGGACACAAGGTCCGAAGCTTACAAAGCAAGCAATTTCTCCACAAAAGATAATTTGTGCCATTAAAGACAATTGTGTCATTGTGCACTATACTAGCCGACATCTTTACTCTCAAGGCGGTGAAGCCTTAAACAAGGAGAGACCTTGCTCTGATACCAATTGAAAGATCGAGATGTCGCCTAGAGGGGGGGGGAGGGTGAATAGGCAATTAAAAACTCTTACGGATTTGTCTTGTAATAATGCGGAATTAAACTATCGTTTAGTTTACAAGCACAAACCCTAAATATGCTATGCTCAACTAAGTGTAACAATAGCAACTAGAGCTAAGCAAGATAGGCACAAGATATATGTAGCACAAGTGATAGCAAGATATATGTACTTCAAGCGTGATGGCTATCACAAGGAAAGAGAGCTCGGGTATAGAAATAACCGAGGCACGCGGAGACGAGGATGTATTCCCGTGTTCCCTTGCTTTGCAACAAGGTACGTCACGTTTGGAGGAGTGGAGGTCCCACGAAGGATTCCCCGCGCCACGAAGGCTCACCCTATTCTCCGAACCACACCCACGAAGGATAATGGCCCTTTCCTTATGGTTAGCTTTTCCTCCGCTCCGGAGATGGCAAGCTCCACAACCACTTCACAAGCTCCACGAAGGAGAAGCCCGGGCCTCTTCACAATCTTCTTGAAGAGATCACCGGAGCACCAATCACCAAGCCAACTAGGAGGTCACCCTCCAAGAGTAACAAGCTCACGGTCTCTCACTCGAACAAATCGTGGTGGAGAGCTCAACACTATGCAATGATGCAAAGCAAGAACACCGGAGGTGTTCAAGTCCTTCACACTCAAATCTCACCAAAGCAACGAATGCTAGGATGAGATTGGAGAGGAAGAACAAGGGGGAAAGTCAACCAAAGACTCCAAGATCTAGATCCCAAGAGATTCCCTCACTTAGAGAAGAAATGGTTTGGTGGAAGTGTAGATCTAGATCTCCTCTCTCAAATCCTCAAATATGAGCAAGAATGGTTGGAGGATTCAAGGGGAAGAGCAAGTTCTTCAAATAGTAGCAATGGAGGAGAGAGAATGGGAAGAACTAGTTGCTCAAGGTGGAAGAAGGGTCTATTTATAGCTAGGAGCAAATAAAACTGTTGGGGGGAAAAGACAAGAAAAACGGGCAAAAAACAGCTCTAAAAAGTAGCCCAGCCGGTTGCCAGGCCGGCCGACCGGCTGGCACCGAGGAGCCCGGTCGGTGGCCCGGTCCGACCGGCTCAAGAACTGGGCAGCGAGCCGAAGCGCGCGCACGGGCGGCGGGGAGCAAAGGGGCGCGCGGGGGAGCAGCCAAGTGAGGCGCTCGTGGGCCGCGCGGGCGAGCTTGCCCAGCCCCGGCCAGGGCGCGCGGGGGGCGGCGCGTGGGCGGCGCGGAGTGGAGCGGGCCGCGCGGGGAGGCGGCGCGTGGGCGGCGCGGGTGGAGCGGGCCGCGCGGGGGAGGCGGCCCAGCCTCGGCGAGGAGGCCGGTCCGGCCGGGGCACCGCCGGGCGGGCGGTCGGTGACCGGGCTGCGGCGACGGACGTGGGCGGCCAGGCCCACGGGGTATCCGCCCGGATGGCACCGGTTCCCTGTGCCGGTTTTCGAAGGTGGGCCGGCGCCGGGTCCGGTCGGCCGGCTGGCTCCTTCCCCTTTTTTCTTTTCTTTTTCTTCTTTTCTCTTTTTCTTTAATAACAATTGCTCCCGAACTCCGAATCGCATGAAACCAATTTTGCTTGGAAGATAACAACAAATGCTATCTAATAGAAAGTGAAAACCCAAGAATCTGTAGGAGGGGATTTTATCATGAATATAAAAGGTAGAACCTTATATCATGAATAACCGGTAAAATCACCCAACCTCGAAAACGCAATAGAAGATGCATGTGAACTCCGTTTTCGATGAACTTGGGCTTGTTGTAAAGCTATCAACAAGCTCAAGAACCTCACACCGAGAAATACCAAGAAGCAATAAGAATGTGCAAAGTATGCAAAGGATTGAGCTCCCTAAGACGATGTGATCAAGTTACCCAACCGAAAGCCCCTCTTAATAGTGCGGCTATCTATCCTATAATCCGGTCTCCCATCAACCACCTCGAGACCGGTAAAAGGAAAACCTATCAAGGTCATACCTTTGCCTTGCGCATCCCGCTTGATCTTGATGATAACTCTTCAAGCTTCACTCAAGCCGGAATGCCTTACTTGATCAATGTTGCTTCGTGAAGACTCACAAATACTCCCCCATACACTATGATGGGAAAGCCACATTGATGCACATCTTCACATATCCATTATCACCAAATGGACGGCAAGCTTCAAGCATGTGATTCACTCAAGATGCTCATCTTGAACTTGCCCAACTCAACCTTGTATCTTCTCATACTCACATAAGATAGAGCATGGCTAATATTGAGTTCCACATAAGAACTCCATCTTCATTTCTTCTTATTGATCATATCACATATATATCTTCATACCGATGATCTTGATGCCAATACACAAGGTATACCTTTATCTTTATGGCATCCATACTTGAATCCAACACATGGAGAGCAAGTAGTACCTATGGAATATTCCTTCATATAAACTCAATGAAAACATTAGTCCATAGGGGTTGTCATTAATTACCGAAACCACACATAGGGGCAATGTACCCTTACACAACGGAAGCAGAGCTTCCTGCGCTTCATAACGGAGAGGGACGACGGGCTCGAGGGAACAGGGGTCAGCGACGTGAGCCTCGAGGCCGGCGGACAGCGGTTACCGGCGCCTGGATCTGGCGAGACGGACGCCGCAAAATCATGCTCCCCCAACTGCCTGGAGCTAGCAGTCGAGCGGTCGAGATCGGACGGTGGCCGCGAGAGCGGGGAGAGGCGATGGGGGCAACGTGGAATGTTGACCGATGCATGTGGCGACACGCAAGGAGCAGGGGTCGCGGCACGTGGTGGGGGAGGTGGCGATGGCGGGGGCTGAGAAACGGGGGTGGAGGATGTGGGAACTGCCAATATCGGATGGATCGAGAGCTGCGACGCCGACGCGAGGGCCCCAGCGCCCAGGCGGACCACGTCGGCGAAGGAGGGCAGGTGACGGTTGGGCGAGTTGGACTCGGTGGGGGTGGACTTTGAGGCGTTGACATCTGCACGTTTTTGAAATCGGAGATGCCGCCGAGCGTGGTCAACGGAGGGATGGCAGAGCAGGGCCAGGCCGGCGTAGTCGAAGCGACCCCGGCGGAGCACGGCAGCGGCGACGCTGGTCGAGGCAACCGAGGTGGAGAAGACGCCGGGCTCTGGCTCGCACAAATAAAACGGTCCGCGCGAGAGGAGAAGTGGAAGTTGAGGGCGTTGAGGACGGTGAAGAACGGTGGCCGGCCACGACCGGTGAGGGAGGTGATCCAGAGAGAGCAGCTGGCCGGCCAGTGGAGAGAGAGAAGGAGGAGATGGGGGAGCAAACGCCGGAGTGGAGCGAGGCGAGCAGAATCGGAGGAAAGGCGTCGCCGGGCGGCAAAGCGAAAGGGAACCGCGATGCGGACGGGGACGCCCGCGGCGGAGCGGCAGCAGCGAGATCGGCGGACAGCGTCGGAGAGGGCCGAGCGGGGCGGGCGAGGGCTAAAGGCGGCTGGGCGGGGGTGGGGAGGAGCGGTGGTTGCTGGGACAGGGGCGGCGGGAGGCGCCGGGCGGGCGCCCAACGCCGGGGAGCGCGGCTCTCAACTCTCATCCTTTCTCTCCTCACACTGGATCTCAACATCTAATTGCATATGCTGCTCTTGTGAAAATGCTCTAGTCAGCTAACTGTTCTTGTGAAAATGATACATCTTCAGTTATTCTTGTCCGGTAAGCATGATTATAAATGCATCGCAATATCTTACTGTATGCAAGGTATGGCTGATAGTATAATAGCAATGCTCTGAAAATACAGTATAAAAACACGTGCATATATGAGATATGCTGCAGTACATGGATTTATTTTTGAAAGTTTATGCGTGTGTCTTGTGAAAATGCACTCAAGATAGAAACAGGAGATCATTTATTCTGTTTCCAGAGCTACATATTCGGTTTCCAGTAGCATTAAAAATTTGCCCGTTCTCACTTTCATATGGAAACTATTGCATTGCTGACGGAGTGTCTGCTCCTGGTGCAAAAATGACTGTTTATTCAAAGGAACTGAAGCAAGTTTTTACAGGTGCGGGAGAATCCTTGAGGGGTTGATGCACATGATCTTCTACGGAGCGGAAAGAAGAGTTGTTGCCAGCACCTCGACAACCTGCAGCTGGTGGCTCCGTCAGTCACCAAATCATCGGTGGAGGAGGTGCAGGAGGAGGCAGTGCGTGATCCAATCCCTGGTGACCTCCTGGCCCTAGCGCCTCCTGGCGAATCCCTGGACGAGGGCGATGAGCTTCCGGCCAAGGGGACGGCGGGCGGCTTCCGGGATCGATCGGAGCTGGACGTGGGGGCGGATCGTGTGGCGATGGGGAGGACCGATTCTTCCTGGGGGAGAAGGGATCTGGCTGGGGAGAGGAAATAGCAGATCACACCAGTTGTTGGTGTCTTTTTTGCAAAGAACCACAACAGTGCTTTGATGTTGCAAGGAACACCATATTTTGCTATAATTATTTGCACAGAACACATAAAAGTAATTAAACAGCTTGATGGATAATTAGTTAGTTGGGCTTGCTGGCGGCCCAGCATGGCAATTCTTCTATGTGGTATGCCGCATCGTCAATTTTTCTAATTTTTGAAATCATAATATTTTTGAAAATATGCATATTTTTAAAATCTGAACATTTTTTAAACATGAATTTTGTATTAGTTGAATATTTTCAAAAATAAATATGAATATTTCCAAAATTTGGACACTTTTCAAAATCTAAATATTTTCATGTTTTGAACATTTTTAAAATCTAAAGAAATTTTAAACCTGGAGATTTTCCAATTCTAAATTTTTTAAACTATGAACTTTTCAAAATATAAAAAAATTTAAACTATGAACATATTTTAATCTGAACAAATGTAAAATCTGGAAATTTGCAATTCTGATTTTTTTAAGAAGTGATTTTTTATTTATAAATTTTCAAAATTTGAATATTTCTCGCAGTCTTAACATTTTTAAATCTAAACTTTTTCAAAATTTGAACTTTTTATTAAAATTTAAGCCTTTTCCAATTTTGAACATTGATGCTGGCGGTGCGCCTGCACGCACGAGGAGGCTGAGGGTATTCTGGCTAGGACCAGTGGACTTCCTCGTGTTGCAGGCTGTGCGGATTTCTCGATGGCGCGCCACCGGCTATCTTTAAGGTGGCCGCCTCCGGCTGGTAGGGACGAGACAATGGAGATGAATTACCATGTTGGACCCGCTGACAACAGGACTGACTAACTATCCATCAATTGTGTTAATTGCTGATTGTGGGTTGTATGCAAATAATTACATCAAAATATGGTGTTCGTTGCAAAAACAAACCACGGTTGTGGTTCTATGCAAAAAAGACACGAACAAGTGGTGTCATCTGCTATTTCCTCGGCTGGGGAAGGAGGAAGCTTGTTGGGGGAGGAGCGAGCTGGCCGGTGGAGGATCGATTCCGGCGGGGCTGGGTGAGGACGGGGAGTTGAGATCGGGATCTAAGTTTTAGATAGGGGTATAGATGTCTTTTCATCCATGGACAGCACACAACCGGCCCTAACATTGGCGCACCGCCCGCAGTCCTCATCATCGGTGTGCTGCCGCTCCTGTCGCCGTCCAAGACTCAACTGTCAAGGTTTGAACTGGTTGGTGTCTCGTGGGTCGGTTTGGTTAGAACAGTTTGGTAGAAAAGTGAGCTTTATGTAGCCCCGGCTGACTAATTTGTTGTCAATCCAACTAATTACTTAATTTGGATTCTATGCAAGTGATTACTTCAAATGTTGGTGTATTCTGCAAAAACTGTGCAAAAGAAGACCAGACATAGACATGTGGTGTTACTTGCAATTTCCTCTAGAGTAACACATGAGAAGCTAACCTTCGGGGATTCACTGTGGGCAGTTTTGACTCCTCAATCCTCTAATTCCTCGTATACTAAAGATTGGTGATTATTTTTAACATAAAGAATTTCGCACTTAGCAAATAAGGGCATTTACTGATTGCTAAGAATTATGGAGAAAGTATATTGCTTTGGACTTGGTACTACTTCAGGGTAAGACTGTGTATGCATTGAATACATGATTAAAAAGGAAATTTATGCATTCAATTGATCAAGTTGTATGTCAGAATCATACAAGTGTAGGCCAATTCACTTCCCCAAGCAACGGCCAAAACATCTAATGGCAAAGGACACACTCAAACAATTTAAAATGCTCCTTCTATCCCATGAAACTTGTTCTATTTTTGTCTAAATTTTAATGTATAAATTTATTCTTCTATAAAAACATATCCATGGGTATTAATTTTTTTTAAAGATCGTAACAACCCAGCAACGAAGGCTGCAGTTTCCCCTGACCATCGTCTCTCTCGGTCTCTCCCAAGCCCGTTGCTCCGAATCTCTCTCGCCTCTGAAAACCATGGCCGCGAGCTCGCGTGCGTTCGGGCCGTTTCCCCTGACGGCGGCGAGACCTCGGTTGTCACGAGAGAATAACCCGAGACACGAATATCTCCCTTCCTGCCGCCTCCCTACCCTCCCCCCCCCCCCCCCCCTCCCCTGCCCTGGCCCTCCCCTCGAACAGATCTGGGTGGAGCCTAGCCGCGGCTTTCACTGGCGCGGCGGATGTCGCCTAGTCCATGTCGAGAGCTCTCTGTGCGCGCCCCCGCGGCCGCCCGTCGTCGACCCCTCCCGGTCGGCGTTACACGCGTGTCATTTGGTCCTGAATGGGTCTTGGGTGGAGGCCAAGACATTAGAGCATCTCCAACAGGCAAATCTGTCTCTGTAAACCGGGGATTCGGCGCGCTGTATATCGCTAGCGCGTGTTAGCGAATTTGCCCGCGGCAGAGGCTCTATTTTGCAGCGCGCGTTGCTGTGCGAAACACGCACCTTCGGCAGAGGCTCTATTTTGCAGCGCGCGCGGCACAAACTGCTAATCCGACCTTTTTTTTGAAAATTTAAATCAAACAAACTATAAAAATTTGATCGAAAATACGAATATATTTTAAAAGTTTAACGATACAATGCGACATATAGAACTGCTAACTACTCGTCCGACTCCCAATCGAAGTCCGAGCTGCTCGAAGTCGTCTCCGACACCGGCGTCGTCGTCCACTCGAAGGAGGAGGAGGAGGAGAGGACGATGGTCGACGGCCCTGCGCCGTTCTTCTTTTTCTCCTCCTTCCTCGCCGCCTTCGCGGCCTTCGCCGCCTTCCTCGCCGCGGACTCAGCACGGCGCTTGTCGCGGCTAGCTTTTTTCTTCGCCTTCGCCGCCGCCTTCTCCTCCTCCTTCTGCTCCTTCTCCGTGTAGAAGGCCACCGTGGCGGCGACGTCCTCGGGGAAGCGGCGCGCCCATTCAAGGCGAAGCGCCTCGTCGCGCTCGGCGATGAGAAGGCGCTCCCGGCCCGGCGCCGGCGGCGCTTTGCTCCCGCGTGATCACCGGCGGCGGCGGCGCGAGCATCTCCGCCGCTCCCGCGTGAACACATCGTGGAAGTTCATTGCGCGGCGGAGCGGCCCGGCCGCTACGCGATGGCGTCGTACGCCCGCGCCGCCTCGTGCGCCATGTCGAACGTGCCGAGGCGGATCCGCTCTCGCCGGAACGGATTTCCGCGTCGAATCGGCCGCTCGGCCGCGCCCGAACGCCGTGGTAGCCGGAGGCGGGGCGGCGGCGCGGAGGCATCTTCGCGCGGGGGTGGAGGGGACGACGGCGGAGTCGCGTGGAGGCGGAACGGCCGGAGGCGGAGCGGCGCGGGAGGGAGAGAGGCGGTGAGAGAGAAGGACGGAGGCGGAGACGCGTGGGAGGGATGGCAGTTGGCCGCTTCGCGCGTGGCGTGTTTATAGCGCACGCGGCAGATATCCCGCGCGGGATAGCGCGAAAGCGCGCGGGCGGCAATTTTTTTAGCGCGCCCGCGCACGGCAAACCGGCGGTTTTTTTGCCGCGCGGGGCTTTTACAACGCCTGTTGGAGATGCTCTTAACCTTGTGTAGTCTGTTTAAAATTGTGTAGTCAAATACAGGCATTTATATGATTTTTTCGTAATTTTTACATGATTTCAGTCTATGTACCTGAAAAACTGTGTAGTCATATGCAGCTATAGTGTGGCTCCGCCACTGGGCCAACCAAGCTTGACCGACCAGTGGCATCGCCGTTGCACGATGACTCTTCTGCTTCAAGATTGACCATGGAATTGGATTTAATTACTTTGGCGATTCGGGGAGGACTGGAGGGGCAGCACCAGTTACAAGAATGAGATGTAGAAGATATGGAGGTACAGTAGTATTTGTTTTTTGCCTTTAAGGAATGAAGTATTTGTAATGCCTCAAGTTGCTGATGCTTGAACAAAACGGAACAGAGAGATTCTGCTCGAAAGAAGAAAAAAAAAAATACCAACCCAAGAAAAGAAAAGATGACAAAGTGGATCAGCATCGACACGACACTATCTGCAAGTGCACGCAAGGAACCATGAATGCTTTGGCAAAAGGAAAGCAGCGAGATGCCAAATTAAAGCCCGGGTACCTACTGCATTCGGGTCCAGACCTCAACCACATATGACAAAGTGAAACTTTCTTCTGTTTCGAGCAAGATGGTCGAGTGATCGTATATCTTTGAGTGGACTGGATTTTCTTGGAGATAACTGTTATTTTCCCTGCAAGTGTCCTTCCCTCCCCCTCGAATCGATGTGGCCTTGACGACTCTAGAGGTACTGCAATTGCATGTTCTGCATACAATATACAGATATATATAAAGCTTGTGTAGGGTAATTGACAAAAGCTCCTACCATCACACCCAAGTTCCAACGAATTTTGGTGCTCTGTGTTGAAGTGCATTCTGTTCCCGAGCTCGGCTACAGGCTAAGCCAACTGATTTTTTCCAGGTGCTGAGCAAGATGATTGGGTGATAAATCTTCAGCTCTACGATTGGATTTCACTGAAATAACTTCTCGGTTGTTGCCGAGTCTTAATTAGTTCGCTCCTCCTCAACTTGATCTGCAGCCTCGCGGCTCTAGAGGTACCAACTGAAATGCATCTTGTACAAAATATAATAAAATCGTGTCTTGTCAATTGTCATATGTTTCACAGCGTCTGATCAGGCATCTTGCTTTTGTAGGGACTGAAGAAATCTGCAGCTGATTGTCTATCATGGCTTTCTTCTGCTGGTATTAGTTTTCTGTCGAGAACTTCAACATGTCCAAACATCCAACCAACCTAACGCTGGTTGGTACCTCTTCTCCTAACTAACAGAAACCAAGTCCAGTGATTGATCTACATTGTATGTTTCACTATCGTTTTTTGTTAATCAACCTGGAACTTACACGCACGCGCACACGCACTATTTAAACTTTCAAACCAGATTCATGCCTTCACTAATCTTATAGTTAAGATTGCATCATTCGTTGCTTTAATTTATTCATAGGCAAGATAGTGTCACACCCTTAGTCGATTTACTACTCTCAACACAAGATCCATGTCCCCGATAGAGGATTACAGCATGAATTTGGGAGGGAGAGTAGAGCCTAGGTGGGAAAAGAAGGCCAGCAGGGGAAGGGGAAATAGGGCCGGTTTCTTATATGTTCTTCGATTCCTTTTCCTCCAACATCTCCTTGGCTTAAGTCGTCCATGTGCTAGCTGGATACCACTGGCTCTCGTGTCGATCATGTCGTGGTTGCTGGGCTGGCCCAGTGCATGCCCATGAGTCGTGGAGCCCATGACATTCCTCCGCACTTCAAGAGCGGCTTGTCCCCAAGCCGGTGCCCTGGGTAATCGAGATTTCAGCTCCGCCAGATTCTCCCATGTCGCGAGCGAGCCAGGTAGGCCGGACTGGATCAGCCCCTGCTCCAACTTCTTGTGGCGGTGTTGTACTTGTCGTCGCTGAAGCACCTAAACAATAACCTAGAGGTGAGGCGAGACGTCGTCGACCCGGGGCGGCTCTTGATGGACCACCTCCAGGTCATCCCTTTACGGAGCTGGGATTGATGACCACCTCCGGGGTCATCCCTTTACGGAGCTGGGAGACGTGGAACACCAGGTGCAATTTTGACCCTCCGGTAGCTTGAGCCGATATGAGAGCTCCCCCACCTGCCTCGTCGCCGGGACCTCCCTCCACCTGCTGCCCCTCCTCGACCCCGGGCATCCCTGCCTGCTGCTGCCCCTCGCTGGTCATCGCGGTTGCCCCTGGCTGGACGGTTTCGGGTGAAGAACTCCGGCGCATTGGTCTCGCCTGCGGACGTCCTCGTGCCTGCGGTGCCCACTCCTTGTCGGCCGCTCAGCTCCTCTGCCGGTGCCGTCTCCGGCATGCTGCTGCTGTCGTCGGCATCCCTGCCTCCTGGGGGTTTACCTTCCGCAGCGTTGGCTCGCGCTGTTCCGGGTGTTGGAGGAGCCGTGAAGCTGTTGGAAGCCGCGATGGCCGCGCCCGTAGCTGTCCAGCTTCTCGACTCTGCTGCTCCTGTTACGCCTACCCTCTCCACCGTGCCGCCGCCTGCTCCATCTCCGCGAGGCCCCTCCGCCCCGCTGCGGCCTGCGTTGTGGGCCTCCTTTGTTGATGACGATGAGGAAAGCGATGAAGTGCTGGCCCCACAGACGCCACCGGATGTCACCAAAACCTGCTGCGGGGCTAATGTACCGTGTTCTGCTGTTGACGACGGTATGGTGGGAAATGGGGCGGTGCCCCTCGCTGCCATGCCATGGCCTCCATCTTGGGCATCCGGTGCGGACAATGTCGATGAGGACGGCGAAGAGGAGCTAGTCCCCCAGACGCCACCGGCCTCCAAGACCTTCAACCTTGTTGTTGTCATGGAGGTGGGTTGTGCTGCAGGCGAGCATGATGGGTGGCAGGAGGTATTGCCGCGGCGCGGCCCGCGGCGCTCGGCTCTGCTCGCCGTCCTGTCCCTGCTTGGCTCAAGGGTAGATGTTGCAGGTGCCTTGCTCCTGGTCACCGCGCTGCGGTTTGCTGTGATCCCTTCAGGTGCTCTCGATGCCTTGAGAACGGTCATCGCGCACGTGTCTGCCGCAACGCTTGGCGTCCTCTCAGCTTGTTGGAAGGCCATGTCGCGTCGTCGCCCCGCCAGGCGAATGCTTCTCGCCGGGCCCAGGTTGAGGTCTCGCTCCCGTCAGTTGTGCCTCGTCGTCGATCATGGGCGTCAGTTGTTGCTGCTCCTGTTAACTCTTTGGCCTCAGCAGATATGCGATCTGCCTTGGAGGTGCAGGCTGAGTTGATTTAGGAGGCCGTCCCTCCTCTTCACGAGGCTGTTGACTCCTTGCACGACTGGATGCTTGCGATTGGGGGCTTTCTGGATCGGGCGGAAGCTGTGTTGGATAGGCTCTCCGGAGTGCCTACCGATCCTTTGGTTCTGCCTGTTGTTGGCAAAGTGGGTGCGACCGGAGCAAGCCTTCACGGTTGTTTCTCTCCTCGTGCTAGGGCGAGCTCGGTGATCACGGCTCCCGTCATGAAGATCATGCCTGAGCTCCTGGAGTTGTGTGGTGGTGTGCTTACGCCTCCCTCCGTCGAGGAAGTGAGGCCTGGCTCACACGAGTCCTCGAATGTGGTTTCTCCGCCGTGTCTTGGCTTTGAGAAGTGTGATGTTGTTGACGTTGCAGTGTCTCTCTCGCCTGAGTCCGACAGGCAGATGGTTCCTATTGATGATGGGGTTCCTAAGTCTGGACTATTGTCAGCGGTGCCCGAAGCTATCGTCGCCAGGGGAGTTTGCGATTTTCTCGCCACCTTGGCTATTGCCTACCCTGGATCCGCAGTTGGCTGATCAGTGCCCCCAATGTCCAGTTGGCTGATCAGTGCCCCCAATGTCGTAGCCTGTCCTTCACGGCTCGGTGTTGGAGTGTCTCGTCTGTGTGTTTGTTAATGTTGCGGTGTTGAAGTGTTGGAGTGTCTTGTTTGTGGGCGTGCGTGGGTGTGTTCTTTGTGTGGGCTTGGCCCTGTCGCGGTAGGTTTTCGCCCGATTTTCTCCTAAAAACTGGGCACTCTCTTCTTAATTAATGGATAAGGCAATGCTTTTGCCTCCGTTTCAAAAAAAAAAAGAGCTCCCCCACCTTCTGTTCAACTTGGAATGGGCCAAAGAAGCTAAGGGCGAGCTTGGCATTGGCGTGGAGCGCAAGCGACTGGAGATATGGCTGAAGGCGCAAATACACCCAATCTCCAACCTGGAAACAAAGATCATAGCGCTTACCATCGGCGAAGTGTTTCATACGCAAATTAGCGTGATGCAGATGCTAGCGCAGCACGGCCGTCATCAGCTTGCGTTCCTGAAGCCAATCATGTAGATCACAGACCACTGGAACTGTCTGGTCTAAGAATCCCAGGTAACAAGGTGCATGACCATACAGGGCTCTGAAAGGTGTTCTCCTGATGGCTGTGTGGTAAGAAGTGTCGTACCCGAATTCTGCCAACGGTAGCCACTTACTCCACTTGGAAGGACAAGAGCTGATGAAACACCTGAGATAGGTTTCCAAGCAATGGTTGATCCTCTCAGTATGTCCGTCCGTCTGCGGGTGGTAAACTGTACACATACAGAGTTCAATCTTTGATAACTTGAATAACGCCTGCCAGAAATGGCTGGTGAAAACTCTGTCACGATTAGACACTAGAGCTTCTGGCATCCCATGTAACTTGAAGACATTGTTCGATGTAAACTTGCGCCACCTATATCGCTGTCTATGGGTGTCCTAATGGCAAGAAGTGTACATATTTGGTCAGTTTGTCCCCCGCTACCAACACAACACAGTCGTAAAACCTGACGACTTGGGTAGCCCTTTGAAAAAATCAAGTGGGGGGGGGGGGGGGGGCAACCCTAGCCGCCGCCGCAAGAAGCCCCCTCCACCTCCTCTCCTGCTTCGCCGCCGCTGGAGGTGGGCCGGCAAAGCCGCGCGCCCCCCGGGGAAGGTGGCGGCGGGGCGTTTTTCTCTCCCCCGCGTCCCCTGGCGAGAGGGAGCTCGTCGGGCGCGGGGCGGGGGCGCTGCGCCGGGCGGAGGTGTCGGCACGCGGACGGGGAGCGGCGGTGGTGCGGTGGCGCAGGCGTGGCGGGGCTTGGTGGTGCTGCTGCATCGCTGTCGTCGCGGCGCGCGCTCGTGCCCGCGGCGGCGGATCTGAGGATGACCTCGGCGGAGGGCTGCAGTGGGAGGATGCGGCAGTGGTGCCTGTGGCGTCGCGGCGCGTGCTCGAGCCCGCGGCGGCGGATCTGCGGTTGGCCGTGGCGATGGGCTGCAGCGGTGAGGCTGCAGCGGTGGAGGTTACCATGCTGGCGGTGATCTTCGGTTTCCTTTCGCGGTGATGGCTGCCCGGGTTCGCTCTGGTTGCTTTTGGCAACTAACTCGCGGGCAGCGGTGATGATCCGTACGGCGGCTTTTGTCGCGGCGACGGGGAGCCTAGGCGTGGCGGCGGGAGGGACGCTTGATGATCGTCGGGAGCATGGAGGGGGAGAGGCGTGGTGGTTGTGCCGATCCTTGTTGGGCGGGCGTGAGGACTTAGTCTCATCGCTGGGCGAAAGCCTTGTCTTGGCGGCTGGCCAGGACCGACGACGGTGACGCCCACGGGCGCCGCATCCTTCTTGAAGTCGTCGTCGCAGCGGTGTGCGGTGTGCTTTCGCTCCTTCACCCGGGTTCTCCGGGGGAAACCCTAGATCCCTTGCGGGATCGGGCGTGGGTGGCGCTTTTGTGTCGCTTTGCCTCTTGAGGCCTCGCTTTGGACGACCACTGGTCGGAGGGGTCTGTGGAGTGTTTTGGTGGTTTGGCGGAGGCGAGTTCGTCTTCGGCCAGGCGGGACACGGCCTTGGGGCCGGCATGGTAGTTGGAATGGTGGCTCCGGTCTTTCGCCTCCGCCTGTTGCGTTGAGGTGTGGTGTCAACCTAGGTGATCGTCGACCCGTGTGGAGCGCAGCCTCGGGGCTGGCGTGTGGTGTTGTGTTGTACGGTTTTTCGGTCAGTTTCCCTCGTAAACGGGCCAACTCTTTTCTCCTATATCAATGAAAGGCAAATCTTTTGCCCCGTTTCAAAAAAAAATATATCAAGTGACACCACCTGCCATGCTTCATCGGGCACCTTCAGTGGTTTTAATAGGGCAGGGTATTTCACGTGTGCTGCCTTAGTGCCTTTGCTTGCTTGCACGTTGCACAGAGATCCACAAATTGTTTGACTGTCTGTCGCATCCGGACAAGCAAAAAGCTGGCGCACACGCTGCAGCGTCGCCTGCACCCCAGCGTGGCCACCAATAGTACCGGAATGCAAAGCCTGCAGTGTCTTCTGGTGCATCAACTGGTTGCCACCCACGAAGATCTGCTTATTGTAACGCAGAAGGTCACCATCACGTACCAAATGCTTGATCTTACTGTCCGGTTTCTGAAACTTCTCCAATATATGCCGAGTAATGGGATCTTGCGCATACCCTCCTTAATTTCCTGCAGCCAATCCGGAGTACCCACTGTAATTGCCAAGAAAATAGATAATATTTTCGTAAAGCTTCTGTCGGACAATCCGTTTTCTGCCTTAAATCTCAATAGTTTTAGCGTTGACGTCAATTTTGTGTGCTCTTTCTTACAATTTGGGTACAATTGTACCTGAGTCATTCAGCAAGGCATTAAAATTCAAGTAGTCACTACTATGATTAGGGTTATAGGTGGACGACTTAGCCGTGACGCAACAAACGTCACTGCTGTTACCCGTGGCGTACCAGAAAAAGGTGGGCCACTAATACGGCAATACCAGTGGGGCACCCCATACCATGGTGCGCCACTTCTAAGTATAACCAGGGTTTGGCCGGGACATACCCGTATACTAGTAGCGCACCAAACTTTGGTGCGCCACTGTAGTGGCCACGCACACGTGCCGCTTCCCAAAGTGGTGCGCCATTACTGGCCACTTATCGGCTGGGCGCGCCTAGTCCACGCGTCTAAATTTAGACCCGAGCGCGCGCGTGGACCGACCTTTCATCCCCATTGCGCCAGAAGGCTGATCGACAGGCGGCGCAGCAGTCATGGACATCAATTGCGCCGATGCGTGCTTCACCCTGCGACGTCGCCTGCGCGCGCACGGACCGGCCTGCAACGCTCGTGGTCCAACACGCATGCGGCAGAAGGCTGACCGGCGGTGCGCGCGGCAGCTTTGGCCATCAATGCATGCGCTGGTTCCGGCGCCTTCGGCATCAATGCCAGCGCCCGGGGTTCTTATATCAGCGCCACTCCGCCGGTCTCGCCCACAGCACCGCCACTGCGCCAGCGCCGAAATCGTACCCGCTGCCACCGCCGAGATCCAACCCGCCGACACCGCCACCGTCGCCACCTCCAGCGCCAGAGGAGATGTCGAAGCTCCCGTCATGGCTAAAGAAGGCGGCAAACAACTACGAAGCGGGGTCGTCCTTGGGCCACCTCCGCTATTCGGCACCTACTCCGCTCACCCGCAACCTGCCATCGCCTTCGTGCGTGACAGACTACGTCGGGCCACAGGCTGGTGCAGCGGCGGTGCTTGTCCCGCCGCGCAGTCGGCGGGAGCGAACCCGTCGATACGTCCCGCTGGCGGACTGCCATCATGGTGGGCCGTGGCGGATCCGGTCCAGCACCCGAACGCCTCCCTGCCCAACGGCTGGCACCTCAACCGTGCCAAGGTGCCGGTGCCGCCCGTGCCAACCGACGGGCCGGCGCTGGAAGCGGAGATGCAGCGCCACATCAACCGCCTACCGGAGGCGCTTCGCCACGACCGTGCCTACCACATGGAGGACTTATGGCGCGCCTTCCTCGCGTGGGAGCACGAGGCGCGCCACGCAACCATCGAGGTGCGCGACTTCTAGCCGGGCGAGGACTACGGCGACCTCGCCGTGGCCACGGACGATGACGAGAAGGAGGAGGCGCCTCCTGCGGAGGCCCTCGTGCCGGACGGCTACGACGAGGCCACGGCCATCGCGCGGGCCCTCGCGGAGTCGAATGCGGGGGAGGAGGCCAAGTGGTCCTAGGAGGGGCTAGACGACGTTGTCCGGCTCAGCACGCTGGTGGCGGAGCACACCGCCGCGCTGCCGCTGGCCGCATGGGAGGGGCAGCTGGTCCCACCGCTACCGCAGCAGGCGCCGCCGGCCTACCCCGCGTGGCAGCCCCAGGTGCCACCGGCCTACCTGGAATACCCTGCCTGGGCGCAGCAGGGGCCACGGACGCTGCCAACTGTCGTCGACCTGACTCAGGACGAGGACGAGCAGTGGGTGGCGGCGCCGTCGACACCAGCGCCGGGAGCGCGCCGGGCATAGTTAATTTGGGTTAATTTTCCCTCTTTTTTATTTTCTATGTAAATTACCTTTGAATGAATAAAATTTCCTCGCTTTTAAATTTGAATTTACTTTAAATTTTCGTCCACCGCGCGCATCAGGGCCACCGGCCAGGTTCCTTTTTTATAAAAAAAAAATAGAATAGCAACCAGTGGCGCATGGCGGGGTTGCGCCACTGGTCGGTGCACATGCCATTGGCACACCAGCCCCATGCGCCACGGGTAGGGGACTACCGGTGGCGTGCCATGCGCCAGAGGCAGTACATGTTGGTGCGCCACGGTAAGGGTTTCCCTACTAGTGAGTCTTCTTTAAGTTTATCGTCGCCCTGAAAATGACGCGAAAATGACGCAACATGGCACGCAGGTTGGCCATATCAACTTCTTCACCATCTTCAGGGGCTTGCATGTCATCTTCCATCTCATTATCAGGGTCTGCCATCTCATTATCTGAGTTTTACATTGCCATCTCATTACCACAGCTACCGTGGCTCTCTTCAGTTGGTGCAGGTACTTCGCAGTGTTTGCTCCAACAGCTGTATCCATTCATGAATCCCCGTTGAATCAAGTGTCCCTCGATCTCATCCATGCTATCCCAAGACCTGTAATTCTGACAATCACGACATGGACAACTGATAAACTTATCCGTGTTCGTCTTCATATGTATGAGAGCTGCTCTCTTGAAACCACTAAGGCCGAGGCGGTACGCTGGGCTTGTACGTCTCTCGGTTATCCATTCTCGATTCATCTACACATACAAGGATTTATACATGCCATTCTCGATTCATCTACACATACAAGGATTTATACATGCTATGTGTAAACTACCATCACTTCACTAATCGAGTAACTAAAGCATAGGTCTGCTTCGTCCCCCCGCAACGCGTCAACTAGGTGCATCCCTCCGGCGCACCGCCACACCTACACACTGCCTTCCACCGCACCAGCACACCTACTCCGCCGCACCCCCACACCTAGGCACACCCCTCTTCGCCGCACTACCCCTAGGCGCAGAAACCCGCTGGCTATTGGAATAGCAGCAGCCGCCCGCCGGCTCTTGGCACAGTAGCAGCCCCCGCCGGATCTTGCTGAACCTCAAAACGCCACCGACTCCGCCGTTGTTGCTAACGAGTGAAATGATGCTCTGTGAATCGTAAAAAAAAACATGTTGGACGGTCGGGCCTGCAAATATTAACGAGTGATGAATCGCAAACAATAAATTTAATTAAGGCAAAACGTCTGCGTTTGCGTAAAATATCGCAAACGGAAATAATAGGCTCTTGTATTCGAAAGTACACACATGATTAGGCGCTCCTGAATGGTGTGTGACAGAGACAACTTCGTCGAGGATTCGAGAACGCGAAATCATGTGTACAGGTAGCGTATGGTCCCCACACTTGGAACCATTTGCGATGTTTTCACTTTGCGGGCCTGCAGAGACTAGGCTGGCGGTCTTTTTCGGGCGTCAGCATTTTGCCATACAGCTCACGGAAAAGGCCTTTTGAGTGTCATGGGGCCTTAAAAGGTCCGATCTGTACTAGAGTAGACTCACTGGGCTGGAAAATTTCACTCGCCGGGCTGGGATCCTGGGATCGGGCCGTAGTCCAGATCGACCGATCCCTTCCTCTTGGGGATTAAACGAACGGAGGCCTAAATGGGGTAAGTGGGGGGAATGTCTGTTCAATGGGGGCAACTTTTGCCACGAATGGACAATTAGAGGGCACAAAAGGAATTCACTCTTAGTTTATTCATATGTAGAATAGCTACTAACTGTAATTAATTGCTACAGGTTGTATTGGATTTTGATGATGCCGTCAAACAAGTGATTGAACTTTTGCGGGAAAGCGATGATGCTACAGAAGGAAAAATTAAAGCATTCATCCTTTCTGGTGGCTGGAATTTTGAGGGTCTAGGTGCATGTGCTATTATTAGAGCTATAGCCAAACTCCTAAAATCCACAATATGTGATGATTCTGACATGAGAAATCATTTTGGCAAAATTTTCCATGTGGACTGCTCCCTGTGGAAAAATAAAAGGACCATGCAGAGGGCAATCGCGGAGGAGTTGAACCTTCGCCATGTAATGCCCATATTTGATAAGCAGGATGAAGATGATGATTTCAGAGGGGTGGAAGACAGCTCTAGAGAAGAGATATCAAGTATCGGGCATTTGATTAATGAGTCTTTAAGAAATGAGAAATTTCTGATGATTTTTCATTATGGAGGAGTTGGAGATATTGATCTAGCAGGGTTTGGCATTCCTATTTTTGGCAAAGGAAAATTGTTATGCACCGATGAAGTAAGATTTCAGGTCACAAGGACAGCGAAAAAACTAATGCCAAGTTTTGCTAATATTTTTATCTATCCGCTTTTTACGGATGGGGGGTTTCCGCGTCGTGCATTGCACGAAGAAGCTGTGGGGGTGATTGGTGACATCGGCATGGAGGGCATCAACCTAGCAATAGTTTTGGATTGCTTCTTCTACTCATTAATCCTGACAGCACAACTACCTGAAAACTCTATTGGTGTTGACAATGGTTGGGCTACTCATGCTTGCAACTACTGGATATGTGATGGAATCCTTGGAGAGGAAAGAGCTTGGGAGATTGGCAATGCATTGTATCGAGTGATGACGCCATTGGGGTATTCTTCAGATGGAACAAGACGTTTGTTGCGTGGACTAGACATACAAGAAACGGAACAAAATGTTTGTTGGTGGTACCCAGCCATCTCCAACAAACTAGGAGCAAAAAATATTTGTAATGTTCCTGATTGTGCAACATCATATTTCCTAACATTCCAGGGAGATGATCCAGTATATGTTCGTAATGATTTGTTTGAACTAGCCAGCAGGAACCTCCATGTGCTAAAGCTCTGCAACTGCAGATTTGATTTTGCATCCCCTCCTTTCCAGTCCTGCCACAACCTAAGATTCCTCTGGCTTCACAATTGTGCAAACACAGAGAAGGAGAAAAGTGGAGTGCCAATTTTTTCGAACCTGCTGGTGTTTGACTTACGTTTCACAGATTATGTTATGTTGCCTCATATGGTTGAACTGATGACCAATCTCAGGGAGCTAAATACGAAGGGAATCTCATGGAAGACTATGAGTCATGCTTGGAAAAGGCTACAAAAACTTCACAAGCTCCGGGTAACCGAGTCTTCAGATGTGGTCACAGTGGACAGTTGCTCTTCCATAGATATGCTGAATTTGGAACTCCTTGACATGTCTGGCAACACTCACATGGAGTCATTGCCCACGTTAGTATCATCCGCGAGAAGCCTCAAGATGCTTGTTCTTGATGGTTGTTCCAGCTTGCAGAACGTTGTACTGGAAGGAGTTCCACTGCTCGAAAGTTTCAGCTTTGATGGTTATGGCCCAGTAAAGAATTGGATTCATTCCATACAGCTGCCACAAAAGGAATTACGCCTGAAGTCTCCTATAGCTCCTGTTGAAATAGTCCAGGTGACTAAGATCTCCCTACAGGGCTGTGGTCGATTGCAAAACATATTTTTGCGTGCTTTGCCCAATCTGGAGGAACTAGACCTCTCTGGCACAGCCATTAAAATGCTTACCTTCCCTGAAATGTATGTCCTGAATCTCAAGAAGCTATTCCTAATGGGTTGTGAGCAGCTCCGTAGTCTGGACTGGGGTTATGAAATACATGCCTTGGAAGTGCTACAGGTAGACACGCAGAAGGAGGCTAGATCAGTGGTCTGCTGTGGAGAACAGGGATCCTTTGGCCTTCAGGCATGTATTGCTTTTTCAGATGGAAGGTTTATTTGGTCGGCCATACAGGCACTCTTGTTCAGATTCGTAAGAGAGAACTGCAAGGCGTACCTCCTGATATCTAGTATGAGCCACAGCCAAGCCAACATCACCGTAAGTGTCAAGGGGATTGGCTCTAGCCAAGAGGGTTTGTTTCGAACAATTCCACTGTTACCTTACAATAATATTACCCTTACTGAAGATGTAGCATGCTTGTCCTTGGCGTGGAACCAACGACAGCTTCAAACATTGGATGTGCATATGGAGATTGGAGAAGGAAGCTATAATTTAGAGAGTATGCAGGACAATAAATATTTCAGAGACCTTGTGGGGCGTGTTCAATCATTGCATGTGCATGACAATTCCTCCATCATGGCTATCCCTCCAACAGATGAAGGAAGTTGGGACATGCTAGTATGGTGTCATGTTGAGAGGTGCCCCAGGCTACACACTCTGTTTTATTGTCAGCGTGGAGAACGTCTCAGCTTTGAACATATAAGGACATTTTCAGCTTCTGATCTCCTGGTAGCCTATTGCATCTGGGCTAGAGGCAGTGCTTTTGGTTTCCAACAACTGCAGCACATATACTTGTACAATTGCCCCAGGCTGGTGTTCGTCCTCCCTATTTCCTTCACCTTGCCCAACTTGGAGACCCTCCACATGGCATACTGCAGCAGCCTTCGACATGTTTTCCCATTGGATGACAAGTGCCCCGAGGAAATAGCATCTGGGGTCACATTCAAGAACCTAAAGCACATCAAGTTGTACCATCTTCACAATCTGGAGCAGATATGCGAAGCCAGACTGACTGCACCGGCGCTGCAGACGATCAGCCTCAGGGACTGTTGGGGTGTCAGGCGTCTGCCAGCTATTGCACCCCAGGGTCCCAAGCCGGTGGTGGACTGCGAGAAGGACTGGTGGAACAAGCTCGAGTGGGATGGCTTGGATGCCGGGCACGACCCGTCGCTCTTCGAAACGCGCCACTCGGCCTACTACAAGAAGACCCTCCCAAGGGTCTCGTTTCTAAGGTCGCACATCGACTTCTTATATGCATTTACATCGATAGAGAAGGTGGCATAAGTTTTCTATATATCTAAGTATAAGTAGTAATATTTTTGCTTTCCATTATTCGTTTGTCAGGTGATCTGTTGTGCTGCTCTGCCGTGTGTGTGAGGGGGTTAGCTTACGTGAAGCATCAGTATATGTTGCTGTTACAAGCCCTGATGTCACAGCTCCGGGGTTGTTTCCAACTGCTGCTACTTGCACGGCATGGGCGAATGGTGTGTTTTCACCAAGATACGTCATCTTGGTATGCTTTGATTGGTTTGTTGTGCTGGCTGCTGCCTGGAGTGCTACAGCTTTCCGCCGCTTGGTGTGGTGTTCATAACCTAGCTGGGATGTGTTGGTTTGATCGATTGTGTGTTTGTAATAAGAGGGGGGCGTACATATTTCTGAGACCCGGTGTGGTGTGCATTTAATGGACTGTGAATTCAGCTTGCGTTTGATTGATGAAACAAGGTGCATTATAGTTATGTGATTTTGTGCGAATTTTGAGTGGATAATATGTTGGCATTGTTGTCTATGTACTAATATGTTGAGCTACCCTTGCTGATCAAGATGGAGGCCTTGCTTTTCAAAAACTGCTGGTGTTGTTTTCGCTTTTCAGCTCGTTTTGTAATAATCGTAAAAAAAACTGTAGTTATCTTTGACGTTAGCATTAGGCGGCGTCCCCCCTCCCCCCCCTTCCTGCCGTGCGCGGTATAACACTTTGTTGTATGCCTGTGTGCTGCTTTTCGTTATCTGCGAAAAGGTAATGAAAATCGACCCCGCTGGGTCGCTTGGAAAAAAATATGTTGAGCTACCGTCATGTTGTTTCAGTACTTTTTTTTGTTGCCTCTCTCTATTGAACATATCACATATGTTTGAAAACTTCTGTTTCTTGAGGAAGTGGATACTGTTTTACAATGGAAACTCTGTGTGAAACCATATTTTTTTAATGTTTTCAGAAAATCTAAATAAAACATGGAATGTTAAAAATCGATGTTCTACAAACAAAAAATGTGAAAGCTGATGTTTTAGAGACATGATACCTAGTTCTCAGAGAAACATTGGTGCTATTTACCTTTTGCAGCAACTGTACTGTTGCATACGGCCTGGGATGGATGTCCGTGCATATTTTCAACACATAATGGAGCTTTTATTTACTTTGCAACATCGTTGTGTTTATCTCGGTTTAACTTCGATAATTAGCATACTAGTTTAAATACACTTAGAAAGTGTAAAAGTTGATGATGATGACAGACAAAAACGCTCAACCCCATCTCAATTCCCACATTCTACAGACAACATCATTATTACTTCTTTTATAATGGACTGGAAACATCATAACACTTGCCCAGATGCTGAGGAAAACTATGACAGTGCCGCCAAAGGAGAAGTCCTTCCCCTCGCACACGTCATCCAAGGCCGGACTCCCCGCCGGTAGCGACTGCAACTGCGGGTGATAGGACAAAGGTGGCTGATCTTTCGATGAGAGTATGAAAGTGTCGATTTGTTGGTGGAGTTCGTGCTTGACGATCCGACTACACGTGCAAAGCTCGTGCGCCAATGCAATCGTTAGGACAATCTTCGGGAGTTACTAATCTTGCGGATGCACGATCAGAAATCGAGAACAAGTAAGAACTAATATTGCAATCAGAATATTGCGGATGAAAGATGAAAGCTTTATTGAAAAGGTGAGATTCCGAATAGTCGGTCTTGTTCTGGGTGTTGGCCTCAAAAGAAGTACACGAGAGTTGCAGAATGACTAACTTTTAGTCTAATTAAAATCCGAGTCTAAACGTGACGGCTATAGGGGTATTTAAAGGAGGAAAACGTGGGGTTTCGGCCAGCCATATATATGGTGGCCGAACCAAACCCTAGAAGGCCTTTCCCCCTTCAATAAGGACTCTAAAAAGTGGTTGACTTAATTCCTGCGAAAATGACATGGGCCTGGCCCAAAACTAAAGGTGACGCAACACCATATTATGCTATGGACGAAATTATGAAGTGTGAAACTCTATTTTTCGTCCATGTCTTCATCCCTTCTTATGGTGGCTTCAAAGTTCTGAAATCTCCACTTGTGGCGTCATCTTCATTCTTCAAATACTTGATGCCATCTCCTCCATGTGTGATCATGCTCCAATGTTTGTCCTCCTCATCCATGCCAAATCCATCATTCCTAAGAGTAACAAACATATCTGATTTAGGTAGCATATTCTCATGTATGTGAGAAATAGTTCCAAGAAATGAAAGTACCTGATAGTTAAGTTGTTTGGCACGAGCTCGAGTGATTGGTCCTTGTATTTGTGTGGCTGTATGTACAACGGTTGTATCAATAGATTGGATGTCCTCATCAGCGGGGGCTAGGGTTTGGGGCGATGCGGCGGCGGCGGCAGAGAGGGGATGAGTTTGTGGGCTTCGAACAGAGGAGAAGAGAAAGGGTTTAGAGTGGGGGGCTTCACGTGCCGCGCGCGTGCTTCCTGCCAGCTGTCGCGATGAAAATTTCACTTTAGTCCCTCTTTCGCTCAAGGGCACAAGTTTTTACAGTCTGTACCGTGGGAGTCACGAAAGAGACCAACAACTTTGAGATATTTACATGTGTCAAAGAAATGGTCCAGACTTTGAGTTATTTGTATGGTTTATATTTGTACTACGCATTTATTTATGCTACTAAGAACCTTCTCCATTTCCCTTGTGTCAACCTCCCAAGCAATCTGTTTGGAAAATTGATCCTCGTTTAAGGGTAGAGTAGAGTGCAAGTTTAGTGTTTGTACCAAGTGATTAACGAAAGTTCTTACCTACATCGAGTTATTTCCGCAAAGGATCTTCTCCCTTCACCTCTTATTAAGTTCTCAAGGTAATCATGTATTCCTAAATAGTTGCCTCACACTATTGGTTTTCCCCGCATTCTACTCCCTCATATTCATAATAAGTGTCAGATTTAGTTTAAATTTTCTCAAATTTGAAGTAAACCTCCCGCACTTATTCTGGATCGGAGGAACTAGTTTCAACTAAATCCCAACATTTATTATGGATCGGAGAGAGTAGTAAGTTCTAGTAATGCCACATAATTTTCCTCGAAAGTATTTCCCATAGCACCACTTGGATATCAGCATTGGTTCCTTTCTCGTTCATTTGATCTAGCCATATAGATGATGGTACATGGTCTCCAAGGATGGAGCCAAGAATAGTACAAAAGAGGCCAATTGAACACTAGATTACTAGGAGGGGGGACATAGGCAATTTCTTAAAACTTTAGGAGTCAATCCACATATTATATAGGGGGCTTTCAAAAAAATCCACCATAGGGGGGCCATATATGGCGGGTGTGAAACCATATAGATGGAGTTGTTGTTTTTCTTGCTCGAGTTCTTTCCCTCAATCCATTGAGGTTCATTTCCTAATCCTCCATTAAATGGTTGAAGTGTCCTATCAACCTATCATGTCCTCTCCAACTTCCAACCCGGATGTCCATATCTATGTAGCAACTAATTATAAGTACGCCGCTACTATTTGTTCCCTCTCAAAGATCTAAGAACGTTATGTAATTGATTTGTTTGTTTCAAAAAAAAAATCCATATTCCTCCTTGCGATACAACCAACTAAACTTGGAATGTGTGTTTGCTCGTAGCTTGACAAAGCAACCACAATCATAGCACTAGCGATGGATGGGTGGTACATTCGCTACCATTGAGAAAGCCGGAGCTAACAAGACTAGGTTCTGTATTTCATTAGTTACCCCCATGACTGCACAAGGAGTATTGCCATGAGGCCCATGAGCAAGGAAAGTTGTGAGTTATTCAAGGGTCCAGATCAATCAAGAGGTGTTTCAACATACCAAAAACATGAAACTGTGTCGCTGCATTAAGTTGAAACTTGAAAACCTTCGTACTGCACTTGACATCCTCAGCGGACAAATTTGGCGTCGTAACGGGGAAGCTGGACTTGATAAATCGGGGAGTATGTCCCTTAATTCGAAAAAGAAAAGCTGGACTTGCTAGGGGCAAATTTGTGTTGATTCCAGGTAGCATGGAGAGAGGGACGTGTAGACACTTGTAAAATTAGACCAAATTTTCGACATTTCGATGTGCACGAAGTGGACGCATGTGAGACATTTTGCTTGTTCGGTTGCCTAAAATTTTCGACATTCCGTGGATCTGAAAACTAGGGATAAATACACAAGAGACCAATTTTCGCATGCATTTCTTTTGGACTCGTACATGATATGTACACCAATCGGAACGTGCGCGGTCACAATCCTGACCCCGATCGCTCCGGATCCCCGCCAACGAGCAAGAACCTACGAACGCTCACGCCGGCGCACCTCGCTGTCCGCTCGACCAGCAGCGCGGGCCCCGGCGCAGCCCGCTCCCCGGGGCCGACGCCGGCGCGCTCCAGGTAGAACCGGCTCGGCACCCACACGCTCCTCCGCCACCGCGCGTACTCGCCGAACGCCCACCCGCGCGCCGCGCCCCCGCCGTCGCGCGTCCACGGCCGGCACGGCGCGCCGCCGCGCTGGTGCAGCGCGCAGCACAGACCGGGAGGGAGCCGCTCGCAGCAGCACGTCAGCACGACCTTCGTCCCGCCGTGGCCCGGCGCCGGCGGCGACGAGCCTCGCCGCCTCAGCATGCGCCGCGCGACCCTCTTCGCCAGCGCCTGCCGCATCCGCGCCGTCAGCAGCACGGCCTCCTTCGCCGGCGCCGTGCAGCTCCCCTGGCTCTCGGCGTCGGGGGGCGAGTAGCAAGGCCCTCGCGTCCACTTGCCGGCGGGGTCGCGCAGCGTCGACGACGACGACGACGGCGGTGGCGGCAATGTAGCCGCCGTCTGTCCTCCCGGCACCGCCGCCTCCGCACACCCGCCACGCGCGGCCACGGACCCGCCTACGCGAGGCCGCAGCAGGACGGAGAGACCGGCCGCCGTGGAGTGCTCGAGCTCCATCTTCTTCCGTGGCCACGAGCGCTCCAGCTCCGTATATGCACGGCGAGCGATCGAATCGGCCCGATCCAGCCCGGTTGCTCAGCGGCGAACTGAGCATGAGCACGCATATAGGCGCCGCAGCAGCCACGGCACGCGGCGCGCAACCACGGCGGTGCGCGTGCAGCAACGGCGCTAGCTCTAACTGGTCCGTACGCGCTAACTCTAACTGCTACCCGCTGCTGGAAAAAAAAAGAACTTTGTTAACCGCAGAACTGCAGGCGGTGGCAGAATTAGAATGCGGAAACTTAGAAATACGTGACCAGGCTGAGGACGCGGGTCGATCCTTTTTTGCGCGCGAACGGCTCGTGAAAACGGAAACATTCTCTCCGAAGGCGGAAGAGGTCGTCGCCGTCTCGCGTCGTCTCGTCTGACTCCCTCCCAGTCTCCCTGCCGAGTCCCGATCGATCTCCTCCAGCCGACGCGGGCAACCGGAGCGCCTCCGCATACGCCGCCGCCGATGGGGTTCGCCGGCGGGGCGACCGCTCCGCTCTTGCTGCTCCTCGTGGTTGCTGCGGGCGCGGCAGCCAATGACCAGATCTTCACCACCTCAGGTACACGCGCCACGGCCCCCGTCCCTGGCCAGATCTAGCTCGCTGTACTGTACCTGAGGAGACTCTTTCCTCCCCCGCTCATGCGATGCGAAGCTGTAACGGATGATGGGCGTATCTAGCTCTTGTTGGTCACTGAACACAGAGGGTTGCTCTGAACTTCTAAGGTGTCGATGATTGTCAGGTGTGCCGTTTGGGAAGAACTCGCGGGAGCCGAGGTACCGCGTGGAGTTCCACCCCGCCGATGCTCCCTACCACCCGGTGAGTTTCCTGATACATGAGCTTTCTCTTGTCAGAATTGTCTGGTTATAGTGAATTGCAATATAAGCCACAGAAGAATGGTACCAAGAAATAACCAATCCTTGTCATCTTCATGTAGATAAGTAACTAGCTAGGATTTGATAAGAGTGAGAGTAGTAGAGAAACTGCCAACCTCTCTTTCTCAAAAAATAGGAGAATAGGCTAGAAGAAGGCAAATTCTCCATGTTCCTACTAAAGAACGGTACCAAGAAATAATCAATTCACGACATCTTGATGTAGCTAAGTACTAGCTAGGATTTCAGAAGAGTGAGAGTAGCAGGAAGAACTGCGGGCCTCTCGTTCTCGTACAGGAGAATGTGCTATAAGCAATGCTGGTTCACCATGTTCCTACTAAATTCATGTGTATCCCATGCCATTTTGTCAGATATCCTGAATATTGAATCCTTACCTAAATTCCTTGCTGCATTAGTCTATTTGACAAACCTACTTCCTCTAATAGTGACTGTTTGCTGAATATGCTTACTGTTTCTTCTGCAGGAGAATGGCCAGGAGTCTGAACCGATGACTAGCCACGAGGGGAAACATTACACGTGCTACCTACCAGTCGAGGAAACTAAGACCATGAAGTCGATTGTCCCGCAAAATGCAACCAATGTTATAGTAGAAAGCGAACGGAAGGTTAAGCCAAAGGAGCCAGATGAGCTGCTGGAGATCCTCAAAGATCAGTGCTTTTACAGGGTGAGCGTACAAGTCTTTCTCTGTGCTCGAGCGAGTGGGGCTTATGATTGGTCTTGCGTGAGGTTAATAGACTGTCCGAAACAAGATCTGATCATTATTATTGTTGTTGAAACAGCATGAAGGTTGGTGGTCTTATGAGTTCTGCTACTATGGGAAAATCCGACAGGTTCATGTGGAGGGTGAGAAGGTAAAAGCTATTTTCTTTGGCGTGGCTCGTAATGATTATACTTTGTTCATCTTTCTACCCATCAACCAAAAACTGATTCTGAAATGTTTTAGCACAAGAATTGCTAGCTTCAACAGGAGAGACCAGAACTGAACTCATTTGTATTGTAGAAGAAAGAAACAATTTAATCTTTAGCTCCAGTAGTATTAGTATGGCTTCATTTAAAAATGTTCTCATGCTTTGAGGCTGTCATATAGACATGTTGTAGTTCTAGAGCTTTTTGGTTGCTTTATTAAATGTGTATCTTTTGCTGAAGGTTATTCAAGAGTATGTTCTAGGTGAATTTGATGCTGATGCAACCGATGCTTACCATGAAAATCGCACCTCTGAGTCTGAGGATGAGGATCATGTGAAAGATACTTCTAAGCGGTATTATACTAAAACTTTGGAAAAGTATTGCTGTATAAGACTACAAGTACAAACAGTAAACTATATCTGGAAGCAGAACTCTCTTGAATTAATATTTCCTGCTTCTGTACCACCGCAGATATCATGTCCACCTGTACTCAAATGGGACTGTATGTGATCTCACAGATATACCGCGGTACACAGAGGTAAGAAAAAACTAGGGAAGCACTATTATAATCCATGTGGCTGTGGTCCTAACTTCAAGCAATTTGATCGCTAAGGTGTCCTCCTGTTTAGTACTGCATTTAACTGTACCCACCCTACCTTCTTACAGGTTAGATTTGTTTGTTCTGAGCCGACAGTACTGATCAGCTCGATAAAGGAGATATCTTCCTGCAAATACGTTTTGACAGTACAAAACCCAATGCTCTGCAAGAACCCGTAAGTGTATCACGTTTCTATGTCAATCAGTAATCTCGTGTCTTTAGATGGTTTCAGCTCATTACATTGTTCTGCCTGCAGGTTATTTCAGCAGGAAAAGCGCACCTTCTTCATCCATTGCAACGAGGTGCTTGCTGAAGTGGATACCACTGAAGATGAAGACTCTCTTCCAAAAGAAGCTCAGATGTCCATTGTTTCAGATCCAGATGAATTGCATAGTTACGCAGCTTATGCTACCTGATTACGTGCCAATCGCCATTCGTCGCTATCCTTGTCCACTGAAGAAATAGTTATCTTGGAGGTAACAAGCAACGGCATGTTGGCAGCACCATCCTTTAACTTGTTCTGTCTGACCGTAATTAGTGTTACATGGTGCTCTTGAGCACATATGCATTCATTCGTCTGAAGCAGATTGAGATTGCCAGACTAGCACTGATAGTACAACAATATGAGAGCAAAGAGTGTCATTCTGTACTATAGTATAAATTAGTAAAGGAGATATTTGAGATGCAGTGCCAGGCTATAGACACCAACATTTGGTTGAAATGTTTACAGAAGTAATGCATTGTTGATCTTTGAGTCTGTGTTTTGTAATGATTTTTTCTTTGCAAAGCTCTGATGTGAAGAATAGTAAATAATCTTGTGTGAGATTGGAGCAAAGCTGCAAAGTTAGTTTCTTCTGGCTGCAGATCAAGGCAACATGCAGGCAAGAACAGATTTGCCATAGCAACTTTGACTTGCCATGCCAGGCCCAAGAAGTATGTGGTTCGGTGCTTAGAGAACAGTGGGAGTATCTCTGAAAAATCTCCACCCATGTTAGTATGTTACACAGTGCTACAGATATGATAGGCCGATATAACAAGATTAACAGTGGTGATTTGCAAAGTTGAGGGTGTCTGTTAATCAAACTCAAATAAGTCTAAATCCTTGCTGGTAATTTTCCTCGCCCCGCAACGCAAGCAATTATGTGGGCAAAGAAATACAAAATCTAGAGAGCGCTAAAAGAGAAATAGGATCATACAGGCCAAATCAAAATGATGTACTGCAACTAATTAATCTGTTCTAGAGTACTAAAACTAAAACTATTCCGAATTTTCCTTCTTCAAAAGTATGCAAACACACATGATTTGTGGATTTGGCACTCTTTCTTTGACATGGCCAGTTTCCATAATAACATTAATATGCTCAACCGCTCTCCGGTATTCGACCGGCTTCTAAAAGGCATTGCTCCTGTGGTGAACTATGAGATCAATGGCAATGCATACGACAAGCCAAACTATCTTGCTGATGTCATCTATCCTGACTAGATCACACTTCTGAATGAAGACAGTCTGCAAACCCCTTGCTACACATCTTTGATGTGCTCCAAACTCGGTGGCCTATTGTTCGTCACCCAGCTCTTTGAAGACCATGCATTAGATGATATGTTGTGTGAGCATGAACAACATGATCGTTGACACAGAGCGTCCCGATAGCATCAATGACCACAAATGGGAATTTCAGGGTGACTAGCCACAACCTAGGGCAGAGTTTCTGCATATTAACGTTGAAGTCTTTGACAACCATATTTTCAAACGCATGCAGAAGGATTTGATTGATCACATATAGGCATTGCCAGACCATGAAGAGAATGAGGAGTAGTAAATGTCATCTCATTTTATTTGCTCTTTCATTTTTCATGAATGACAATGGTTGTAAACTTTGTTATTTATTTGGATGTAATAAGTTTGTTAAACATCACATTGCAACATTTGTTTTTATATATCTATGTGCCAATTTAGGGAAAATAGGGTGAGACAAAATGTAAAAATGCTAGGTTAGGGGAAAATGCGCCAGGCCGCTAAAGCTATCTCCGACGCAAATGGTCATTCGTGGATGAGCAGCCTATTCAGTGCCCGTGACTGGACCCAAACGGACACAAGCTGCCACTTTTACTGAACGGAATGCATCGGGCCGTTGGAGATGCCCTAATACAGAGCGAGCGTCCACCCTGGTGGGATTGTGGGCGTTGCAACCGATGCAGCTATAGGGGCACTGGCCAAGGCAAGCGTGTTGGTGACACGTCATCCTCACCTCCTCCAGCTCTAACTGAGCTCTCCAGCCGATGACCGTGACCACCTTGAGTGGCAGGACGGCGAGAGGTGCCGACGGCACCACGTCGAGAGAGGTGATAGCACAACGCTAGCTTGCCAGAGGAGCGGCAAGCTCGGCGTTGGAGACCGGCAGTGGCGACGGTGGCACGCGCGGCGCGCTGGACACCGCGGGAGCACTTGACAGAGAGGGCGGGAGCTCCCATTCTGGCAAGGTCAGACGTCTGCCAGAGCTAAAACCTGTCTGGTACTGGAAATACACCTAAATCTTGCTATTTCTTTACCAAAATTAGCGCCACGGACGTGCATGTATTGCGTGACCCTATATGAGGCAGAGAAGCAAGCAGGTATGGGGTTTTGGTGGGCTTTTTAAATGTCTCCTGATCACTCTAATCAATCGCAAGATTTATGTAGTGACTAGTGAAGTATTTTTCTGCACATCTTACTTTTGTGTGAGTTCTGGTACGAGCGTATACACCTTGTTGATTACATTTTTTCTGTCACAAATTCTGGAGTTATGTAACCCTTCTACTTTTAATCGTATGTACTATTTGCGATCATTATTTCTGCCATACCAAAAATTTAGTCCGTCCTCCGCCACTGCGGCGCGCCGGAGACCGCGGGAGCACTTGACAGAGGGGGCGAACCGAAGATGGAGGGAAGTGTGGAGTTAGAGGATGCCATGAGAGACGAGAGAGCAGCGGAAGTGGGGATCGCAGGTAGAGATGACGAGCGACTGATACCAAGACGGAAGGGAAGTTACGGATGGAGGCGATTGAAGAGATCGCCAAAAAGCTCAGGAACCAAAAATAGATTTTCTTCTTAATTTCCCATCACTAATTCCCACGACACATCAAATATGGGATTGGGACAACTAATGGAGGTGGCGTTTTGGCTCATAGGAGCACCCATTATATAAAATAATTAAAAAACAATTTTAAAAATATTAAAAAATTGTGACATAATTTTTTTGGTGTACAACGTGAAATTCTATGTTAGTGCACAGGTTTTCATGGAGAAACAATATTTGGCGTGTATAAAAAAGACAAAAAAATGTCATGTACGTACTCGTGTTATAGCATCAAAATTTGTCTTTTTTACAGGAGCCACAATTTTTTTTAGTTTTTTTAAAACTTGTGTATAAACATAAAATGTGTACATGTACATGACAAATTTTACTTTAGAATTTTTTTAAACTTCGAAATGTAGATTCATACAATAGGTGCAAATGGAGCCAAAGTGAATATCCCACCACTAAATTTTTTTGAAGTTGTACAGTGAGTTTCTTCACTGCATATATTTTTTTATTGATTTTTGGTATAAAGTAAGAAACTAGAAATACAGAGTGCTGGAGAGTAGCACTAAAAAAGGAAGTAAAAACTAAGCTACACTATGATACAGTGTATTTACAAGAAATTCGTTACCCAGGCCTTAAGGCCAATATAAGATTTCCTCTTGGCTTTATGGACCAGAAGTGCCAACTCCTCCTTGAATTTGAATTTGCAGCGATAGAGACTGGGAGTGATTCCTTTGAATATAAAGTCATTTCTAATCGTCCAAAGAGACCAAGAGATCAGCATGATAATCTCCATGAAGAACGGCTGTTGGATCTTGAATTTTAAGCTCTGGATCACCTCCTGAAGTACAGGATGTCCATTAGAAAGAGGTAGCACCCATCCAGGACATAAGTATTGCCAACAATTAACTGCAAAGGGGCAGGTGAAGAACAAGTGGTCCCTTGTTTCTAAATCAGTTCCACCACACATAGTCAGGTAGGAAGAACCTCTTTCGTTGTAACATAGCCCTGGTATTCAGACGATCAAAAGAAGCCTGGTGACCGGGTGTATACGTGAGCACGCATTCATTGGCTGATACGTGTCATGTTTAGCACCCCTGTTATCATCATTGTTGGGTTAGCAAGCCACATTAGCACTAACAACCCTTTCAAATCACGTAGGCGTTACCAATCATTGAAACGTGGGACCCGCATCCCACGCCAAGTACGCTTAGCGATGCATAAGACAACGTCAAGACAACAGACCCAATTGACTAGAACCGGATCTCAACACAGATCGTCCGGCATCTAGAGGGTGCTCACGTATACACCTAGTCACCAAATCCTCTCTCACGATCAAATAGGAGCCAAAAAATACTTTACGCTTCTCCTGGCAGCAGCTTTTCCAAAGCCAAGATAAGATAGGTAACACAGGTCCTTGGTTCATCAGATCCTTATACATGGATGAAACTTTATAGCCTGGAGCAGCAGTAGTTACCGTCCACGTATCCTTCTCCAGTGAGACTTGTGTATCTTGTATGAGGGCTAAAAACTGTTGATATTCACCCATAGCTTGAATAGACAAGGGCAAATGGAAGAGAGATGAAATCTCCTCAGTAAGCAGCACATTCTTGACTGAAATTGTGATATCTTTGGCAAAAGTGAAAAGATAGGGCCACTTTGTAGATAGAACTTCTGTACTCGATAAATCTGTCCAAAAGAGAACAGTCTCTCCACTGTGCAATGTACAAGATGCTTTTGCCTTGTAAAGATCAAGGTTTTTCAGACAGTCCCTCCACCAGAAGGAAATATCTCTGTGTCTGAGTGGTGGCAGGGTGTGATGATAGTAAGACTCCCATACTAAATGAATCCAAGGAATATTTTCTTTATTAAAGAACTTATGGATATGCTTCATTAATAGACAATTGTTCTGAACTGACAGCTTGAGCACACCCAGACCACCTTGTGCTTTGGGACGACAAACCAAATCCCAAGAGGCTAAGGGAGGAGTCTTACTGTTGAGATCTTTATTCCTCCAGAGACAGTGTCGTCTGTATTTGTCACATTCATCTAGAACCCATTGATACAGCTTAAGTGTACTCAAAGAAAAAATCGGCAGGGAGGACAGAACTGAGTTTAGCAGCCTTAATTTGCTTCCATAGTTAAGATACATGGCACAAGAGGGCAATATTCTTTGCACACACTGTATTAGTGGCAGGAAATACTCTTTTGGTGGCTTGGAGATACTAAGAGGCAATCCCAGATATATAAAAGGAAGGTTTCCAAGCTGACAATTAAGAGCAGAGGTAAAAAGATTCACTCTATCATCAGGGATGTTAATGGGTATCAGGTTGGATTTCTCATAATTAACTCGCAGACCAGTAGCCTCCCCAAACCTCTGAAGTAAATCCTTTAAGAAATTCAACTGAAGAATATCTGCTTGCATTACAACCAGAGTATCATCTGCGTATTGTACTATGGGGAAAGAAGGAGAACATTGGAGAGCCAAAGGCCTGTGAAGATAGTTTTCCCTCATTGCATGATTAACCATGGTTTGCAGAGTATCCGCTACAAGGACAAAAAGCAAGGGAGAGAGGGGATCACCCTGTCTAACCCCTCTCCTACATTTGAACAAAGAACCAGGAACTCCATTTAACATCACTGAAGAAGTTGCAGAGGCCAGTATCTGCTTGACCCATAAGCACCATTTTTGTCCAAAACCCTTTTTTTCCAGAACCTCAAGAATAAAGGAGTGATCCAGCTTATCAAAGGCCTTCTCAAAATCTAGTTTGAGGAGTACAGTTTCCTTCTTACTTTTATGAAAAAGATGAATATATTCATAAGACCATGCCAAAAAGTCCTGAATAGTCCAGCTTTTAATAAACCCATATTGATTTTCATGGATGAGATCCATAATCACCATTTGCAATTTATTAGCAAGCAGCTTTGTGATAAGTTTTAGGGTACAATTAAGCAGAGAGATATGCCTATAATCATGTACTGTACTTGCATCATCTTTTTTGGGACAAGGGTAATATAGCAACTGTTAATGCTCTCTAAACATGGAGTTCCCTGATGAAATTGATTGCACAAGTCATGAAAATCCTTCTTGATAATGGGCCAACATTTTTGCAGGAATTCAGCATTGAACCCATCTGGTCCAGGTGATTTGTTATGAGGGAATTCAGCAACCACATCATCTATTTCTTTAGCTGAAAAAGGTGCTTCCAAGATTCCAAATTGCTTGAGCTATTCATTAAAGCAGAAATATTGTGAGCACCAGAAGTGTTATCTGTTTGTCCCAATCTTTCTCTGTAGGCCTGAAGTAGAGCATCAGCCTTATCCTTATGTTCTGTTAGAGTAACTCCAGTAGCAGTTGTAAGAGACTAGATATGATTCTTCCTCTTTTGTGTAGTTGCCATAGAATGGAAGAATCTAGAGTTTTCATCTCCAAGAGTGATCCATTTGATTTTCCCTCTTTGCTTCCAATAAGCCAATTGCTGTTTCAACAAAGCAGCCAGATGAAATTTCATATAGATTCTGAATTGTCTCTCCATAGAGCTAAGATCTCTAAAATTTTCTATAGAATCAATGAGAGATATAAGAGCATTCAAATCATCAATGTCCTTACTGACCGAGGAAATAGATTCTCTCCAGTGTTTCAATTCTTTTCTTAGGATTTTGAATTTTGCAGAGATCCTCTTAGCGGCGTCTGCATAGTGAATGGACTGTGTCCAAGTTCTTTCTACCATAGCCAGAAAATCAGGCATATCAAGCTAGGTGTTTTCAAACCTAAAGACTGTGGACTTTGGTATAGAAGTTTGAATGGAAATCACACAAGGCACATGATCAGAGGTTGTCATAGCTAAAGGTGATGCCATGGTATTGCGAAAAGTGGTTGTCCATGCCACAGAAGAAAAGAACCAGTCCAACCTCTGAAGAAGAGGAGAGTTCTGCATATTGCTCCATGTGAACTTTCTGCCCTTTAGTGGAATATCCACCAATCCTAGATTGCTGATGGCTTCATTAAATAATAACATTTCATTGATATTTCCACCTGCTTTATTTCTATCCTGGGGAGATCTTATCAGATTAAAATCCCCCATAAGGAGCCAATTCTCATCATCTGGGATGACTAAACTATTAAGCCACTGCAAGAATACCAACTGATCATTATCTTGACAGGGAACATAGACATTAGTGAGAGTCCAAAATGTATCTGTTTTAGTTGATTGAAATTCCACTGACACAACATATATGTTCTGGTTCACACATCTCCCAGTAAAAACAGAACTATCCCAAATTGTAACCAATCCTCCTGATCTTCCAACAGAGGGAGAAAAAGCAAAGGAATCAAAATTTCTTGGACAGAAGTTTCTCAAGATTTTTAAATCAATATGTTCTCTTTTTGTTTCTTGGAAACATATTACATGACAGCCACTTTCCTTTATTTTATTGAGAATGAGAGGCCATTTTTCTGGGTCATTAGTACCCCTAATGTTCCAGTTCAAAACTTTCCAAAATAATTTATCCATTGGAGAAAAGAAACAATCGACCAATTGACACAGTTGTAAACTGTAGCCATTTCAAGCAGAAGCTAGAGCAATAAGTCCATAGCAGCATTAACACAGATAGTTGTAAATTATTACAGTCCATAGTAAAAGGGAAGTCCAAATGATAAAGTAACCTAGCAGGCAGCCATAGGCCCCATAACACTACCAAAAGAACTGCAGAGTGCAGCAAATAATTGGCCAGCTTCATCACAAGCCAACTATTTCTTCTTAGACTTCTTATCAGCATCTGAAACTTGCTTCTTAGAGGGCATTGTTGGCTTCTTGGTAGACCTAGTCTGCCTAGAAGTGGAGCTACTTGGTGATAGCTGCTCTTCATCCTCCTGGACTGGAATACTAAATTTGGTGCAGAAGTTTTTGACCACCTGTTATCACCGGATTTTAGCCAAATCAGGAGATGGGCTATGATTGAGATGGGCTTGGAGGATATGCACATTAAAGTGTTTCTGAATCGGCCTCGTGCGAGAATTTGGGCTAGATTGCCCGTATATTTGTACATTATGGTAGATCGTGTTTTAGTTTAGAATTAAGAGATAGAGTTTGGTTCGTACACAGTTAGGTTTATTCCAAAGATAGAAAGTCCACGGACTATAAATATTTACCTAGGGTTATTGAGAAAGGAGGACGATCACGTTCACAACAAACACAATCTAGGCGCATCGCCACCCCTTGTTTCGAGGGTTTCTTCCGGGTAAGCGTCATGCTGCCCAGATTGCGATCTGGGCAGTATCAGTTTATTCGTTGTTTGTGTTGCTCGTACTGAAGCCTTGTTGATGGCGAGCAATACCGTTATCATAGATGTTTTGGGGCTTCCATCGATACTTTTCTGATATGTTTGCTTAGTTATGCTGCCCCTAAATATCTAGCTGCCTTTGCACCTATCTTAGGTGTAAGGGCAGCATCTTGCTTGGTCTTTATTTAGTAGATCTGATCTGTTATGGTTGTTCCTTGTTTTCCAAGGATTAGTTTGATATCCGCATGGTTAGGCCTTGCAAACGGGTTGAACGATCCAGTAGTGCGTAAGGTATGGTTTGCCGATCCAAGAGGGGTTGTTCCGGGAATCGACTTTGTGTTGGTTTTTAGGCCCCTTCTAGGATTAGTTTTCTGTTATCTTTCGTATCTGCCAGGCTCAACTACGTGTAGGACGTTCCAGTTATGCGGTAAAAGCCCTAGACTGTCGTAGATTGATTTAACTTGGTACTGATCAAGCAGGATCCCCATGTTATCGTAGATCCAATACGAACCATGGGTGAATCGGCTCTTTGAGCTGATTCACAGGATAACCTGAGAGCCGATCGAGGCTCGGATTTAATGTTTACGTGTCTGCCATGCAGGAAACTAAGTGAAGCAATCCATCACCTTCCTGACCAGGTATAGGTCAGGTGGCACGCCCTCGCAACAGCCAGGACGTGTGCCGGAGTTTTGCGGCCGTCGCCCGAGGGACCAGGGCCCACCAGCAGTCCTGGGAGCCTCCCGGCTCTTTGTGTTGCTCGTCGCTGCTCGCCGGTTGACAAGGGATTAACTTGTCAATGCCTACGGATTGTAGACTAGGGTTTTGTTAGACGTAGAGGGCAAGTAGATCTCGCAGGTTTCAGCCGAAAAGTGCTCAACAATGTAAAAACTAGGGTTATGTTGACAGCAGATTCGATCCCCTCTTTGTCCCTCGACTCCCCCTTATATAGGAGGCGGAGCCGAGGGATTCGTGATACACAAGTTTACAGAGTCCGGAAGGGTTTCCAACCTATCCCGCAAGATTACAAATAACAACTCCTATTACAACTCTAGCTTTCCTTAGTAACAACTTGGGCTTCCGATTCTCCTTATACTTCGGGTCGTGGACCTTCAGTAAACCCCGGGTACCATATTCGGCAGGCCCATTGGGTATGCCTATGTCAGTAGCCCCCGAGATTTTGTTTGAATCGCAGAATCAGGGAAAATCTCCACTGTTTATATTTACTCGACAACTTTAACCTTTTCTACATTTTCTCGTATGAACTTCTATATTGTACAGGGATAATGGTAGTTGGGGCTAGTTCATCTGACGGATCAGGTACTAGTTAACTGCTCTAGTGGCAATCCGCAAAAACCTACTTCAAGATCACGTCCCCGGACATGATCTCGGGATACTGGTGTAAACTTCGACAGGTGCCGCTTAAGGTCTTACCATTCTGTCGAGTCCCAGACATATTTTATCGGGTACCTAACGCGTCCGTTAGGATTTTTCTTCGTATCTGTTGATACAGAAAAAGTTAGCAAACCGACGTCAGAGACGGCGCCACGCCGCACAGAACGGATCTGGGGTCTTAACTTCGCAAATTTCGCGGCATTCAGAGATTTATTCGCAACTTTGGCGCTCTGAGAATATATTGTTGAGTGCTTATTCGGCTGCTGGAATAGCACATTTTATTGAGTCAACGGATGACTTATATTGCTTTCCCGATGGGAGTATATGTAGAGTTATTTGTATAACTCGAAGTATACTCACTTCCTTTTTCTTTTTCTTTCTTTCCCTTCTCTCTTTTTTTTATAATTTCATCGGGCACACGAACAGCATTCCCGATGGGAGTAGCCCCCGAGGCTACAGTCAAGAACTTGTGCTTGAGTGTAGGCTCCACGCCTTATGTCGCTATATTTTTCTCTTGTCGCATAATAATTTTTTAAATCTATCGGGTGCGCGAACAGCGCTCCCGATGAGAGTAGCCCCCGAGGCTATGAGCAAATACTTGTATTTGATCATAGACTCTCGCCATTTCTTATTTTGACTTTCTCAACCTTTTCATTTTTTCCAAAGTAGCCCCCGAGCATTAGGGCAAAAACTTGTATTTGTTCAAAAGCTCTCGAAACAATCTTATGCTGTCGCCATTTTTCCCAAGCTTCATAGCCGAGATTTTCTTTTACCAAGGTGACATCACTGCTGATGACAGCCACGACCAATGTATCTTGAAATCGCGAGATGTTCTCTCTCACTGCCTTGCGGGCCCAAACTCCGCATCATATTGACACGTCGTGCAAGTGGGGGACACACGTCCTCCGCTTTTCCTGGCGCAAGTACTGTAGTCGTGCAAGTGGGGGACACACGTCCTCCGCTTTTCCTGGCGCAAGTACTGTAGTTTCTCGTCTATATGAAATTACCGTTTACCCCTTGTCCACGTGTACACCATCTGTGGCGTAATTTGTCAATCCAACGGCGTGACGGTTCACCGCACCTCTATATAAGGGCGTCGTCTTCCTCCTTCAGTCCTTTCGCTCGCGCCGCTCCTCCGTTCTCCTCTGTCAAAAAATCCTCCCTTGCGCCGCCAAGCTCTTGAGCTCAACCATACTCGCACCTTGCTCCGACGCCATTGTTGATGCCTCCGCGTAAACTCACCAGGCATAGCACACCTGAATCGAAGATGGCGACTGAAGATCTGGCGAACACAGAGTGGGAGAGATCCAAAATCTCCTCACAAGACATCAACCTGCTGAAGAAACTGGGGATCAGCAAGAGACAGGATGCGATTCGCTTCCCCAGTGAAGAAAGTTATCCAACTCCTCCAATGGAGTATCGGGTTAGTTTCGTCGATCATCTCATCCGCGGCCTCTCTGCCCCCATCCACCCTTTTCTTCGGGGGTTGCTTTTCGTTTATGGACTGCAACTTCATCACCTCACACCCAATTCTATCCTCCATGTTTCCATTTTCATCACTCTTTGTGAATCCTTCCTCGGCGTCCAACCAAACTGGGCGTTGTGGAAGCGTATCTTTTTCTGCCGCCGTAATGGCTCTCCCAATATCGCCTATAATATAGGCGGCGTTGTTATCTCCGTTCGCCCAGATATCGATTACTTCGATGTCAAATTCCCTGACTCAGTTCAAGGATGGCGCAAGAAGTGGTTGTACATCCATGAGGAGAACCATGGATGTGCTGAAGACAATATTCCTCCTTTTGACGGTGCCGAGAAAATCCACCGCCGCCGTTCCTGGGATGCAGATGCTACCGAAGAAGAAAAAACGGCGACGGAAGCACTGATGACCCGCATCCGCGAGCTGCAAAACACCCGTGGCCAAGAACTATCGGGTATTCAAATCACAGCCTATTTCCTTAGAATCAGAGTGCAGCCTCTGCAGGCTCGCAAAAATCCTCTCTGGAAGTATACTGGCGATAAAGATGTGGATCGCCTGTCGGTGGATTTATCGGTCAAGGACTTAGAAAAGCTTGTCCGAAAAATTTCCTCCCTCAGCAAAAAAGATCCTGTTCCGTCCTCTTGTCGGGTAAAACCATATAGCGCCGCGAATGCGCTCCCCAAGGTAACTTTTTATCGACTCTCTATGTTTGTTTGACATCTTCTGCATAACTGCTTTATTGACATCCCTTTTTTTCTTTATACAGAACCATCCAAATATTGTCTCTCTTCCTCCCCTTCCTGAAGGTGGGGATGTCGACGAACGAGCCGTTATCAATGATGATAACCAAGATGCTCCTGGCACTGATAGTGAACCCGCAGGTTCTCGAAAATCTGCGGGATCTTCTGAAAAGGAAGCTGAATCCGAGGATACTACCTCGGCACACTCTCCTCCTCCCGCTGTATCTCCAAAGAACAAAAGGAAGAGGACTGATGTCGAAGATTCCGGCACTTCCAAAGCCGAAGAAGCTGCTCCTTCACGTCGGAAGGCAGCTTTCGATCCATACCTGGATGCTCTCGTCAGTTCGTAAGTTATTTTCTGTTTCTTATTGTTTTGCTACTTGAAGACCTTTGTCTATCTTGTTTCTTATCTTGTCGTCATTTCATCGTAGTGATGACGAGGAAGAAATGCCAGCTCTTGATGCGACTGCTCGAACGAGTACGTCGCATACTCTAGTTGTTTCTGAGGTGCACGTTGAAGGAGAGGAATCTTCGCCTCCTCAACAAAACACCGACGCACCTACTCCTCCTGCAGGCCCTCTTGTTCCTTCACCAAAAAGGGCGAGAGTTGAATCAATTACACAGCCTACCCTACAATTGGGTGGCTCCTCGACTCCTCTTCTGGATGATGTAAGTTCTTGAATATTTTCTGATGCTGCCGATGTTTTTTCTGTGTACTTTATTTTGTGCTATCACCCTTTATTCCGTACCGACGCTTTCTTTCTCTCTCTTTCTTTTAACAGCCTTTGGTTAAGGAATTCATCCGTTTTGGTGCCCAATTTGTTGGGTACCGTGACTATGCCAGTAAAGCTGAAGGTAATGCCTTGCTGCTTCTTTTTGCCCTTGCCTTCTTACTCCTTTGTTGTCGATGTTTTTTAACTATATTTAACTTTCTTGGCAGAAAAACTGGCAGAGGTCAACGAGCGTGCCAATACACTTGCTCAAAAATTAGAGCAAAGTGAAGAGGCTCGTAAGAAGGCTGAATTAGATGCTATTCAAGCTAGAGCAGAGGCTGACAAGGCCAGGGCCGATGCTGCTGGTGTCGAAGATCTTAAGAAGAAACTTCACGATGCCGAAACTTCGCTGAGCGAGCATATAGCCGCACAATCTGCTCGCGAGGAAGCGATTATTAAGCGCCTAAGGTCGCAAAACCGTCGCTTTGTCAGTAAGTATCTGAACCACTTCGCATCCTTTGGATTTTCTTTCCTTCACTCGTTTGGTGATCGATAAGTTTTTATCTTGACAGATAAAACATCTCAAGAATTTGAACTTGAAGATCCCGACAATGATCCTCTCCTTGACGCCCTTTCGTTCCTTGAGTTTCATGGAACAGAAGCACGCGAGGGCATTGATCAAGCTAAAGCAGGGCTGTCGCGACTCTTCCCCTACTTCTTCCCGAAGAAAGAGGAACCCGCAACTTTCCTTGCTCTTGCCAAGTGCTTTAATCCACCAGAAGATCTTGGGCTGAAGGTGCGCCAGGAAAATATGAAGGTCGCTGTTGAAAGCACTGTCGCCCTTGTTGCCGACAGCCAGCAAAACATCGACTGGACCAAGGTTGGCGACACACAGAAGATGGAGACTACGAAGTGGCGATCACTGATCAGGGCTGCGAAGCCCAAGACAAAGAAGGTCCTCGCCTATCTTGGATTCGCGCCTACTCCTGCGCCTAGCTCGTCCAAGCCGGAGGTCTAGTAGACCACCCTGTCTTCTCTTTTAGTTTTTTCTATCTTTTGGTGATGTCGCCCTAGTTAGTTTTAGCGACAGCTGCTTCAATAGTCCCATAGGGACCCTTATTTTGTAATAGCAATGTACATACTTTGAGAATCAACGGAGATCTATCTTTGCTTGATGATTGATATCGCGCCTTTTCTTTCAGTTGATTTTTGACAACTATTCTGCAACTCCTCGTCCTTCTGATGCGTTACCTGCGTCGTCCCACTCAAAGAAAATTCCTTTGGCTGTCGAACGTGTTGAAAATTCTTCGAGTACAAATTCAGCAGAGGATTTGGAAGAACTTCGCCAGCAACTCCAGTCTTTGAAGAAACAATCACTTATGATAATGGAGCAATCTCGAAAATCATCCGAGAGAGAGAAGATTGCACTTCAACAGGCTCAAGATGCCATAGCTGCTAAGGAAACCGCTCTTTCTGAAGCTGAAAAAGCGACCAGCCGAGAAAATTGTATGCTTGATTTGATGAATGAAGCCAGTGCGGATATGTCAGGTATAATATTGCACATCAAGACTCCTTCTGTTTCCTTGTTATTTCTATGTTGCGATTCTTATGCTGTCGCCAAATAGGATCCTTTCTCGACGCTGCTGCTGAAGACGAGAGGGTCAACATAAGGACTAATCTTCTTGTTAACCTTTCTCTTGAACATGGTTCTCTTTTCTGGGCCACTCCAGAACGTACCCGACAGATTGTCAGGTTTCAAGATCGCGCCTGTCAGGTTCACGATTTCCTTGATTTCTGCACCAAGACCTTGTCCTTGGTTTACAAGACCATGTTTCCTCGGAACGAGGCACCCGACACTCTTCTTGGTTTAATGGAAAAAATTTCGGGATGCTCCTCGTATCCATAATTTTGTACGGGCTCAACTATCTTCCGGTGCCAGGTTTGCTATGATGATGATCAAAATCTGTTATCCCAAATTTGACATGAGCCAAATTGTTACCAAGTGTTTAGCCAAGATGGCGAAAAGAAAGAGGGACGTCAGTAAAATTGATGATCATGTGACCCCTGTTGCAGAAGATATGATGGACGAACTTCTTCGGATGGACTCTGAATTCTTTGTAAAGGGCAGCTATGCTGAACATAGTACCCGCACTGCAAATGCTGGGCGGATGACCATAGATAATATACTGAGCCGGAATTGACTTTCTTTTTCTTTGGACTTGTCAATTTTTCTCTTAAAGTGGCATCATGTATGGTTGTAAACATATACTGTATTGTAAAGTTTTAGGGAATATTTCTATTTTTCTTCCTCAAGCCCCAGAGTGTTTCGGTGGTAAATCTCTTTATTTTCTATGTGAGGTTGTAAACCAAGGCATCTGAATTTTTATTGAGTATACTATATTTGCGGGTATAAGCCCCCGAGTGTTTTTGCTCTATTTTCATTGCTATTTTGTGTCTTCTTTTTATCTGGCGAGCTATTCGGTACCAAGGCGAGATAATTTTGTCGGTTAAGTTTATCTATATTGCAGCTTCGAGGCGTAAGCCCCTGATCGTGTCGAAGAAAAGATATATATTTCCACTATCTTTATTTTATTGCAGCCCCGCGAGCCCGCCTCATTAAAAACCTTTCCCGGCCCCACTCGGTGCCCCGAAAAAGGAAAAGAGTGCGTCTGAAAGCTCGCGGGTGTTTCAGTACGTTGTATTTTTACAAGGAGGACTATATTTCGACACTAAGTGTAAAAACGCCTTCGCTGTGCCACGTTCCAGGGGTTCTTCTCGAGATTCCCTGTCTTCTTGTCCTGGATCCTGTATGCTCCTCCTTCGATGACTTCTGTGACGATGTAAGGGCCAAGCCATGGTGACTCAAGTTTTTCAGTACGCTCTTGATTGAGTCGCAGAACTAGGTCTCCAACCTGAAAGGACCTTGGTCGCAATCGTCGACTGTGGTAATTTTTAAGGTCTTGCTGATATTTAGTGACCCTTGACATTACTTCGTCTCGAGCTTCGTCGAGTGCGTCAACGTCATCTTCCAATGCTCTTCTGGAAGTTTCTTCATTGTATTCCGTGACTCTCGGAGAGTCGTGCTCTATTTCTATCGGCAGCACTGCCTCTGCCCCATGGACCAGAAAAAATGGAGTCTCCTGTGTCGCTATATTTGGCGTTGTTCGGATGCTCCATAACACGCTCGGCAGCTCTTCTGGCCAAGTGTGTCGAGCTTTTTCCAGTGGCCCTAACAAACGCTTCTTGATGCCATTGCAGATGATGCCGTTGGCTTTCTCGACTTGACTATTGGTTTGAGGATGTGCAACTGACGCAAAGTGCAATTTAATGCCAACCTCTGCACAGTACGCTTTGAATTCCTTGGATGTGAAGTTACTGCCGTTGTCTGTGACGATGCTATGAGGTACTCCAAACCGAAAAACGATGCCCTTCACGAATTTTATTGCTGACGCTGCATCTGGTGAATTTATCGGCTTTGCTTCTATCCACTTGGTAAATTTGTCGACCGCGACGAGCATATACTCATATCCTCCTGGCGAGGCTTTGTGTAATTTTCCCACCATGTCGAGACCCCACTGAGCAAAGGGCCAGGATAAAGGTATGGGCATCAATTCCGCCGCCGGAGAGTGGGGTTTTGCGGCAAATCTCTGGCACGCGTCACAAGTTTGCACTATCTCTTTTGCGTCCTCGATTGCTGTTAACCAGTAAAATCCAGCTCGAAAAACCTTGGCCGCGATAGCTCGACTGCTTGCGTGATGGCCGCATACTCCTTCGTGTACTTCCTTTAAGATTATCCTTCCTTCTTCGGGTGTGACGCACCTTTGTAACACACCCGAAATACTTCGTTTGTACAACTCCCCTTTAATCACTGTGAAAGCTTTGGAGCGCCTGATAACTCGCCTTGCTTCAACTGGATTGTCGGGTATTGTTTTTCTTAGGATATACGATATGTACACCTGCATCCATGGGATTTGCACCATCAGTACTAGATCCTGTTCCTCTTCTTCTTCCTCTTCCAATGTTTCTTTCACAGTCCCCGAGGGATTCTCGTTCTTCTCCTTCTTTGGTGATTTCTTCGGCTTTGTGGATCTTTCTGTTATCTCTTCCCAGAACACACCTGGAGGAATCGCGAGACACTGCGACCCGATGTTTGCAAGAACGTCGGCTTCATCATTGCTCAGCCTACTGATATGGTTTACTTCGCATCCGTCAAACAGCTTCTCCAGCTCATTATACATCTCTTTTTACGCCACCATGCTATCGTTGACCGCATCACATTGGTTCATGACTTGCTGAGCTACCAATTGTGAGTCGCCAAATATTTTTAGTCGAGTTGCGCCGCAGGCTTTTGCCATCTTCATCCCATGTATGAGGGCTTCATATTCTGCCTCATTATTAGATGCGTTTGGGAACGTCATCCGCAAGACGTATTTTAATTTGTCGCCTTCAGGTGATATGAGTATCACCCCTGCTCCAGCTCCTTCTAGCCTTTTGGACCCGTCGAAGTTCATAGTCCAGGTTCTTGATAAATCCGGAGGTCCTGTGTTTTGCAATTCCATCCACTCTGCGATGAAGTCTGGTAGAATTTGTGACTTTATTGCCTTTCTTTTTTCATACGTGATGTCCCGAGGGGAAAGTTCTATTCCCCAAAGGGAGACACGGCCTGTAGCTTCTGTATTATTGAGTATGTTGGATAAAGGCGCCTCATTGACCACTATTATCGGATGCGCCGAAAAATAGTGGCGCAATTTTCTTGCGGTTGTGAATACTCCATATGCTAGCTTTTGGTACTGTGGGTACCTCTGTTTTGAAGGCGATAATACTTCGCTGATGAAATATACTGGCCTCTGCACTCCATGGAGTTTTCCTTCTTCTTCTCTTTCGACAACTAGCGCCGTGCTGACCACCTGAGGTGTAGCCGCAATATATAACAGGAGCGGTTCTTTCTCTTTTGGCGCCACTAGAATTGGTGGTGTCGAAATTTTCCGTTTGAGGTCCTCGAAGGCCCTATCTGCATCTTCGTTCCACTGGAACTTCTCTCCTTGTTTGATTAGGGCGTAGAATGGTAGCGCCTTTTCTCCCAGCCTGGCGATGAATCTGCTTAAAGCTGCAACTCGCCCAGTTAACTGCTATATTTCCTTCAACTTTGTTGGTTTCCTCATTGTTACGATAGCTTGGATTTTTTCGGGATTTGCTTCAATCCCTCTTGCTGAAACTAGGAACCCAAGAAGTTCTCCTGCAGGGACGCCGAAAGAACATTTCGTCGGATTCAATTTGAGACAAAATTTGTCGAGGTTGTCGAAAGTTTCCTTCAAGTCCTCGATTAATGTTGCCCCCTTTTTTGATGTGATGACGACGTCGTCGATGTATACTTATACATTTTTCCCAATCTGTGTTGCTAAGCACTTTTGCATCATCCGTTGATATGTTGCTCCCGCGTTTTTCAACCCAAAAGGCATTGTTTTGTAACAAAATACGCCATACGGTGTGATGAACGCTGTTTTGCCTTCGTCGTCTTCTTTTAATCTGATCTGGTTATAACCAGAATATGCGTCCAAGAAGGAAAGACGTTCACATCCTGCCGTGGAGTCGATAATCTGATCGATCCTTGGGAGGGGAAAGTGATCCTTTGGACAATGTTTATTGAGGCACGTAAAGTCGACACACATGCGAAGGACTTTCGTGTTTTTCTTCGGCACCATCACTGGGTTAGCTACCCAAGTGGCCTCGGTAGATATCTCTTTAATGAAACCAGCTTCTCTAAGTCGATCAATTTCCGACAGCATGGCTTTGCGGTTTGGTTCCGAAAAACGCCGCAACGGTTGTTTGATTGGTCTTGCTATTGGATCCAAGTTTAGGTGGTGCTCGGCAAGTTCCATGGGTACTCCTGGCATGTCGGCTGGACACCATGCGAAGATTTTCCAGTGCTCACGGAGGAACTCGACGAGCGCGCTTTCCTATGCGAGGTCCATGTTTGTTGCGATGGATGTCGTTTTCTTCGGATCGGTTGGATGGATCTGCACTTCCTTAGAATCTTTAGCGGTGTTGAAAGTTGATTCCTTGTTGGGCCTCCCTACGTCTGGCAGCACATCATAATCAGTCATGAGCCTTGATGCTGCGTACTCTGCCTGCATCCCGAAGGTTTCTGATAGTCGATGAAAATCTTTGTCGCATTTATCGGCCAGCGCAAAGCTTCCTTTGACTGTGATTGGTCCTTTGGGTCCAGGTAACCTCCAAAGTAAGTACGTGTAATGTGGGACCGCCATAAACCTGGCATATGCTGGTCGCCCCAACAAAGCGTGATACTGCGACGGGAAATCCACAACTTCGAATTCCAACCTTTCTATCCTGTAGTTTTCTCGGGTCCCAAACTGAACGTCGAGATTGATCTTCCCCAGTGGGTAACTTGGCTTTTCTGGTGTGATGCCGTGGAAACGTGTGTCGGTTGGTTTCAAATTTGCGAGGGAAATATTCATCTTCCTTAGCGTATCTGCGTACATAAGGTTTAAACTGCTGCCGCCATCTATGAATACTCGGGATACATCGAATCCCGCAATTATCGGTAAGATCAGTCTTGTTGCCCTGGTCGAGGAACTTGCTGTGGATGATCAGCTATCGTGAAGCCAATATCTTGCCCTGACCAGTTAAGGTACTCGACTGTTGGTGGTGGCATCTTCTCTGCCATAAACACTTGTTGCGAGATTACTTTCTGAGCTCTATTGGATGGCCTGCCTTTCTGAATCATCGAGACCGCTCCGTTAGAGTTAGGATCAACATAGGGCGGTGGAGCAGGTGCTGCCGCTATTCTGAGCTGATGTCGATTTTCATCTGTAATCGCGGGAGGAGGTGGCAAGTGAATCTCACTCCTAGGTCCTTGAGGATTTCTGTGCGCTGCCTGAGCATTTGCATGTCCTACCCATCTTAACATTGCCTGGAAATTTTGGCAATCCTTTTGCAAGTGTCCTGACTGTCTTTTTCCATTGTTGTCGAGAAAGAAATGCATCTGACACGGCCCGTTCATCATCTCTTCGGGGGACACAAAAGGCCTTTGAAACCTTGACCCGCTATTTTGCCTGTTATCTCTATTGTCGCCTTGCTGTGCGTTGCTTCTCTGGTAGTCATCTCTACTGTTTCCTCCATTGTTTCCCCGAAAGCCAGCCGATATTTGGCCAGGTGCATCGTAACTTGAAAATTGACGGGGAAACCGGCGTCTATTTTGAAAATTTTGACTGCGATCTTCCTCTGGGGACCTATGTCGTTTGTTATGTACCGCATCTTCACCATCTGCCCATCTGTTTGCTATTTCCATTAATGCTGATACTGTTCTTGGGTTTGTCCTCCCCAAGTCCTCCACGAAATATCCTCGTCGAACTCCTGCAACAAATGCATCTATCGCTCTTTCGTCAGATATATTTTCTGCCGAGTTTTTGATGATGTTCCACCTTTGGATGTACTTCCTCATTGATTCATCATGCTTTTGTCGACATGACCTCAATTCCTCTAGTGTCGCAGGTTTCTTGCAGGTTGACCGGAAATTCTTGATAAACACGTCCTCAAAACTTTCCCAGCTGTTGATGGAACCTGGGGGAAGCTTCTTTATCCATGATCTGGCGGCTCCGCTCAGATGTATCTGGATGCTCTGCATGGCTGTCGCTCTGGTCCCACCTATCAATTTTACTGTCTCGAGGTAATCGACTAGCCAATCCTTGGGGTCTTGCAGGCCATCGAATTTCTTGAAACTATCGGGTAGCTTGAATCCTGATGGAACCCGAGTTTTTCGGACCCGTCGTGTGAAACATGGAAGTCCACACATGTCCTCTTCAGCGAGTTCTGGTGAATGCCGACGTTCCCTTCTTTCTTGTCGCGCTCTATCAACTCTGGCCTGAGTTGTTGTGTCTCTGGCTCCACTCGCTCTTGGTGGATCTTGCACTGCTGTGGTAGGTCTCGGACTATTTTGCCTTGCAGTTCCTTCGGGAGGTGTAGTTGTGAACGCTGCTCCCATGGCTCCACATCCTGCCATGGCCATGTTGTACAACGCTTCTCTTGGGTCTCCGGGAGGTGGCCTGGACGCTAAGATGAAAGCTTGTGTCGCCATGTACCCTACTTCCGGTGATTTTGGGATAATATTCCCCCTCGTGTCGATTGACATAAAGGACATGTCGAGGTTTTGGATTAGAGTCTCTCTTTCGGCTTCCGGTATATTTTGCAGCCGAGATCTTGCTCTCCTCCGAGCTTCTCTGTGACTATCACCCGAAGTTTCTGATTGTCGACTTAATTCCCTTCGTCGCCTACTTGATGCGGAAGCTGCTTCCTTTCTTCTGTTCAAAGCAGCTTTCTGTTTTTCCAATTCTCTTCCAGCTCGGGCGAGTCTATATTGATAAGCTTGCAGTTCTTCGACCGTAGCAGTTGTCTCCATTGGTTCGGAGCCATCCAAAGCTTTCGCAGCTCTATCCCATGCTGCTTGTGGAAGTTGAACTCTGGCACGTGGTGTGGGCCCGACATATTTAGTGCCCAAACCTCTCCTTAGATCTGAGGGATCGACATAGGGATTTCCCAAATCGTCGAAAGCCTCTGATGTCTCCTCTTGATCGTGACTTGCTTCTCCAATGGCATAAACTTGGTGATATTTTGGAGTTTTCACTTTGCTTGGTTTGGTGACACCATCATAGAGATTGGTGAAGACCTTCCCAATAGAGATGGATTTGTCAATGAAGTCGAAGCTGTCGGTGTCGCTCGAATCATCGCTTATATAGGAGTCGGCAGATGACTCGAAGGACATGTCGCTGAAGATTTTGGCGAGTTTTTCGCTTGCTCTGCTGCCGATAAAGCGTGGCGACGAAATCTCCTTGTCGCTTGACTCGATGGATGATACTGAGTTTGAGAATTCTGGACCAACCACCAATAATCCCGACGAAATCGGAACTTCGAGACGATACGCTCCTTCTTTCTCGACACGGAAGTGGAACTTTCCAAACGTCATCTTCATGGGCTCCTCCAGATACGCATATGCATCCAAACGGGAGGGCGGGTAAGGAATAAAATCAACGAGACCAGTTTCGATCTGTTTACCTCTGTCCATGATGTTGCTTGCTACTGATGAAGTCGACGATTTTGAACGTGCCATCGAGATTAGCTCCTTGTCGCCTCTAGATCCCACAGACGGCGCCAATTGACAAGGGATTAACTTGTCAATGCCTACGGATTGTAGATTAGGGTTTCGTTAGACGTAGAGGGCAAGTAGATCTCGAAGGTTTCAGCCGAAAAGTGCTCAACAATGTAAAAACTAGGGTTATGTTGACAGCAGATTCGATCCCCTCTTTGTCCCTCGACTCCCCCTTATATAGGAGGCGGAGCCGAGGGATTCGTGATACACAAGTTTACAGAGTCCGGAAGGGTTTCCAACCTATCCCGCAAGATTACAAATAACAACTCCTATTACAACTCTAGCTTTCCTTAGTAACAACTTGGGCTTCCGATTCTCCTTATACTTCGGGTCGTGGACCTTCAGTAAACCCCGGGTACCATATTCGGCAGGCCCATTGGGTATGCCTATGTCACCGGTGGGTTTTGGCAGGCAACACATTCTGGCACGCCCGGTGGGACCTTCTACATCAACTACGTCAACATCTGCAGCTGAGATGGCGGACGGACCAATCACGTACGAAGATCTGCCTGAGGATCACAAGAAGAAATATGATGAGATTAAAGCTGTCTTCGAAGCCGATCTCATCGGCTCTTTCGAGAGGACCCATAAACATGGCATTAGGTGGAAAGGGTTCTCACCCGAAGGCATTCTCGATAAAGTAGATCTGTCTCTCCCTTCAGAGGAACGCACCAGAGCTCTGCGCCAGGAAGTTAATTACATGGTGGCTCATTCTCTACACCGTCATTCTGAGAGCCTGGTGAACGCTTTCGAGCGTATTGCGGTTCGCGTGGTTCAGGAAATCATGAAGCATCAGTACTCTCCGTCAGGGCCTACCCTAGGGACTCACCAGGGAGAAATACCATTCCAGACCAGACCGCAGCTGCCATTCACGCTTGCAGCTCCAGAGCCACAGGGTTCACCGGCATACGTCGTCTACAAGGTTGGAGGCGATCCTGGCGATTGCCAATTCCTGTATGAGCCACCTAAAGAAAACCCGCACGGATACGTGTGCACATACGTGCCGGACTGCAATAATTGGGCGCGCACGAACCAGATTGCAGCAGGAGGGATTTCTGGAGCGGACGCCGATAAACAGGTGTGGCTAGCTAAATATGCCACCGGAACGAGTCATGAAAGCTCAGCCCCTGCAGCTCATACCGTGGAACAAATCAGTACAATCTTGAGAGACCAGTTCGGCATCCTGCCAAAGAGGAGAACAGACGGCTATTCCAAGCCGTACCCCAACGAATATGATTTGATTCCGCTGCCGCCCAAGTATCGGCTCCCTGAGTTCTCAAAGTTCAATGGATCAGAAGGGTCTAGCTCAATTGAGCATGTGAGCCGATACTTGGCACAGTTGGGCATGATTTCAACATCAGACCCGTTACGTGTAAGGTTTTTTGCGCAATCTCTCACAGGACCAGCTTTTGGGTGGTACACCTCGTTGCCACCAGATTCAGTCCGGACATGGAAGCAACTGGAAGAGCAGTTTCATGTTCAATATCACTCAGAAGCTACCGAGGCTGGCATTGCCGATCTGGCGTAGGTGCAGCAGAAGCGAGGAGAAACGGTGTCGGAGTACATTCAGCGTTTCATGGCTGTCAAGAACCGATGTTATTCGGCTCGTTTAACTGAGAAAAAAACAGTCGATCTGGCAGCGTTGGGCCTCGCAGCGCCGATCAAGGATCTGGCTTTCCAAGTGGAATACAATTCACTGGCGCACATGGTCCAGAAATTAACATTGTATGAGCAGCGCCACCCAGAATTGTAGCAAGATAAGTTCAAACGCCCGATAGGCCTGGTCGAGACAGAAGAAGTTGAGGACTCTGCAGAAGACCAGGAAGTAGCCGTGGCTGAATGGGCTCGGGGGGCAGCTCCCGTGTCCTGCAAATAGGTGAAACAACAAGGGCATGCAAAAGGGTTTGACTTTGATGTAAGCAAAGCTGAGCAGATATTCGATTTATTGCTTACGGAAAAACAGCTGAAGTTACCTGAAGGCCATAAAATCCCAACGGCGCAAGAAATAAACGGGAGACCGTACTGCAAGTGGCATCACTCGTTCACTCATATCACCAATGACTGCAAAGAGTTGCGTCGGCAGATCCAAATGGCGATAGAACAAGGCCGTTTGATCCTTGGTCAGTTTGCCATGAAAGTGGACACGCAACCGTTTCCTGGCGTCAACATGGTGGAACACAATCGCTCCACGAGGCGTCAGCTGGATTTCTCATTCGATGTTAACATGGCAGGGCCTGTATACCACCATGGCAGGGATAAGAAAGAAATCGGTCCCTCCCGTGGCAAGGAAAAGGAGGAGGCCGGCCCACGCGACCGGCCCCGATATGATGACAGACAGTACATCACCGAGGAACAAGTGAGAAACGTGCGGTATCAACGACCGCTCTCTGCGCATCTCCTTAACAAATATGAGCATCAGTACGACCGACGCCGGCGGTACGATGTAGACAAGGGAAAATATCGTCGGTATGATAGAGACGACGAAGGATACGAGCACCACGCTAAGGGGAAGTCAAGAGAGCAGGAAGACATGGACAGACACTGGGATTGTCCTTTCTTTAAGCACTGCTGGGATTCAGGAATGAGCCGATTGCCTACAATTGACAACTGCCCGGAATGTAGACAGCAGAAGAAGGACACAGGTGAGGTTTCAGTGTTCAAGCGTCTAGGGCCTCTCCCATCTCAGAACAGACGAGCTGAGTCATCTCGAGCGGAAGATTTTGAGGATTCAGAAGATGAAGAAGAAGATAGATACCACCGGCCAAGGTGGTGCCCTGATGGACTCAGTCACTCCCAAAAGCGTAGGGTTCAGCGGCTACGTAGCTTGGAGGAAGCCGAGGCGCAATACCTGCACACGTTGAGGAAAGCGCGGCCCGATCTGGCCGTGAAAATTCAGCAAACTTTGGAGGCGGAGAATCGTCCACAGAAGAAAGAATGGCGCCCCAAACAAATAAAAGCCGATGCGAAGGCATCGGCTGGCACAAACATGGTGCTCATACTTCCGTCGGAGTTTTGTGCTCCAAGAACCGAAGAAGTGCCGGTAGCACAGTTTGACTGCGGCCCACGGCCAGTTATCTTTGAAAAGCCACGAGAGAAGAGCTACAAACATTTGAAGGCCCTGTACCTGAGAGGTTATATCAACGGGCAGCCTGTCAGCAAGATGTTGGTTGACACGGGAGCGGCAGTCAATATAATGCCATACTCCATGCTACGGCGCTTGGGACGCTCTAACGCCGATCTGATCAAAACCAACGTCACATTAAGCGACTTCAACGGCCAAGCATCAGAGGCGCAAGGCGTGCTGAACGTTGATCTAACCGTGGGTCAAAAAACCATCCCTACGTCATTCTTCATCGTCGACAGCAAGAGCACCTACACTGTCCTGCTAGGGAGGGATTGGATTCATGCTAACTGCTGCATTCCATCTACGATGCACCAATGCCTGATACAGTGGGATGGCGATGAAGTGGAGGTCGTTCATGCAGATGACTCGATCGAGATCTCAATAGCTGGCATGAATATTTGGGACGCAGACGACCAAGAGCCGATCTCTGGAGTCAGTTTGGACGGCTGTGAGCGCATCGAAGCTACAAAAACCGGGGTGAGGCTGGTCTTATCCACCGGCCTGACAGAGTAGCAAGAGCAAAGTCGATGGACGTACGTGGCAAGGCCGATCCCTGCGATCGGCCCCAAAAAATAAAAAGCAATGATCTCACCTCAAGCATGTCACGTAGTCGTAGTAGGGAGACTCCCTCCGGTAGTAGAGCACAAATAAGGTGTAAACCTTCATTGAGCAATGCAATCGAAAAGGAGGCCGATTCCAGCAATCGGCCCAAATTATCTTCACCATACGTTGTGCATGTGTTCAGCATCGATCTAGCAGGCGATGGAAAGCGTCAGGCTACAAGGACGTAGCAGGTGGAGCCGACGTTCAGGTACAGTTCCTGGAATCAGATGACTGGAGAGCCGATATCTTCAATTACTTGAAAGATTCGGCTCGGGGGGCGCCTAAACGGATAAGGTACAAGGCCATGAAGTATGTCCTTATTGGGGATGACATGTTCTACAGGACTTTGGAAGGGTTACTTCTCAGATGTCTACACGTGGTAACGCATACATGCTCGAGGAGCTGAGCGGTGTGAAATTCCCAGTGGCTGTCAATGGTCAGCATCTCAAGAAATATACAGAGCAACAATACGCAAAGCACAGCCGATGCACAGACATCGACTTTAGACTAAAAAGCCGATGCGCAGCCATCGACTCTAGAGGTACAAACTGTTACGAGCAGATATCAGGTTACATGGATAGGCTCTACTGAAGGAATGCCTCGAAGGCACGGAGGGCGTCGACACGGACACGATCCACCTCGGCGATCTCGGCCTCGTCATCTTCATCCTCGCCCGTCACTAGCTATTTGTTCAGGGCCCGTATTTCTACCAGATCAGTTTTCAGTTGAGCTTTGAGGCCTTCTGCTTCCTCTTGGGAGCGGGCAATAAGAGCTTCCTTATCGTGAATAAGCTGCTTGGTTGCCCGGACCCTCTCTTCAAGGTCCTCCAATTCCTTTCGCAAGGTCTCAAGTTCGGCGATGCTGACAGAGGTGTCAGTTTTGGCATCTAAGGCCGCCTTTTTCTCATTGAGCCGCTGACATTTGTCTGCAATATCGGCTTTCAACGGAAGTTGGGCGTGGCGTAGATCGATTCTCTGACGAGCTAACTTCACCCTTGACCTGTAGGCAGACAGAGTCACAACTGGCCAAAGTTTCACCTGCAACGTTACCGGGAGGTGGTGCTGGATTTCTTCAAGAACACTCTTCACTTCCTCGGGGTCTTCGACCAACGTTTCGATCGGGGAGGAAAGCAGGGCTTTGAGACGCTGAAATTGACGAAGGACAGCGCTGGGTCGTGGTTCATCGCATGCCGTAGAAGGAGCTGGTTCGATGGATTTAGGGTCGAACGTTAGCAAGCCCAAGAGGCCACAACCCTGACAAACAGAAACAGCGTCAGTATGCAGCAGAAAGGAAGGGTAAGCCAAACGAAAGGAGTATACCTCTCCTGAGACCAGGGGGACAGCCGATGATGAGGTAATCGGCTCTTGTGTTTCTGCTGGGGACTTGGCCAAATTGGCGACCTTGTCAACGGCACCTTTAGGGATTACTGGATCCAGGCTTGCAGAGGGCATCAGTACTTCCTCGACTCCCCCACTAGAAGTGTCATCAGTCTGTAAAGGAGGTGGTTAGCCGATGCGAGCAGCAATGGATTAGCATGAAAGATGAGTCGGGGAGAGTATGGAGGGTAATTACATTTGAAGCCTCTTGGTTTGATGAAGGGGCTCGCGGTTCCTTTCGAGTCCTCTTGGCGGCTCTTTGTGCGTAGACCGCCTTGCCCCGCTTTGATTGGAGCTTGGGGGACAACAGGTTCAGGAACTGGCCTTTTCCTGGAAGCCGATGGTGGCAAATCTGGCTGGCTCTGCGTGGTGATTTTCCCAGAGTTACCTGAGCTCGAATCCCCTCGACTGGATTGTGTTTCCTCGCTGGAGTTGTCTTCGGTGGAGGCCTATAAAAGAGGAGTTAGTAAGCACAAGCATGTTTGCAGAAGCCCATAAGGATAGATGAAATCAGTCAAGGCATGGATCAACGTACGTGCAAGCTCTCTTGACCTGGAGAAGGGCTCCGGTGCTTCAAAGTTTTCCTGGCGGCTACCTTCCTCACCGTCGTTCTTGCCTTAGTTGGGGCTCGGGGGGCAGCTGGCCCGGAAGATACTTTGCTCTTGGAAGCCGATTTTGGTGAAATCGGCTGGCTCTGCATCACGACATTTTTCAAGGGTGGTGAGCTGTTGCAGAAGAGGACCACAGGAGCCGGTGGGAAGAATTCAAAGGGGGAGCCATCATCATGTGTAGTTTCTGGACCGTCTTGTTGCTGCAAGGAGACAGAGCAAGGTTATAGAAATCATTGTAAGCCACCTCAAGAAAATTTGCGAGTGGTAGTACCTGTCCTGCGGGGATATCATATTCAGCATCGAGTTGTTTCAGCAACGGTCCCAGAGCTCTCCTGAAGGCATGAGTTTTCCACATTGACCACCAGGTCTCAAAACCATCGGTTGACGAGGTGAAAGAGAGGTTGTTAGGGACTGGAATGGTTAGAGCATCAAAGAAAGAGTAACACCTCTGACCGGTGAGGAGATTGGGCAAGTCGGCTCTGCTCTCTGTTAAGTGGTGAAGGAAGAAATGGGGAGACACCTGCCCAAGACCATACTGCCGGGCTGCTACGACCGGCTGATAGGACTCATAACCAGGTTTGATTATTCTGTTTGATGTGCTCATGCCAACTGGAAGGAAGCAGGGACGGATCATGGTGGAATACAAGTGTCGGGTGCTGGGGTCATCGGCAAAGCTGTCTAGCCTGAAGGAGACTGGATTTTCAAAATTTTCAGCTTCCGTGTAAGGAAAGAAGAGAGGATTGTCCAGGCCTTGGAAGAAAATGCTGAACCACTTTGATGCTTCCTTGGGGACCAGTTTACTACCTAGAAGGCTATACAAGGCTTGGTCGTAGCTAGTGCATCGGATCTGCTTCCCGTTAGCGTCTGGAAAGGTGCAACTGGCCAAAAGTGGGAAGTTTGGGATATGGTTCTGGAAATACAGCTGAGCCCACAGCTGAATAAACCATCAGGGACCTCCTGTTTTGACTGTTTGTTGGGAGAATAATTTGACAGACATTAGTTGAAGATATCGATAGACCTCTCCAAGGAACAGTTTGCCGAGGCCAAGCTGGGTGCCTCTGGCAAGTTCATAGGTGACAAGGTATCAACTTGTCAATGCCTATGGATTGTAGGCTAGGGTTTAGTTGGAAGTAGAGGGTAAGTAGATCTCGAAGGTTTCAGCCGAAAAGTACTCGACGATTGTGAAGACTAGGGTTTGTAGACAATGATTCGATTATCTCTTCGTCCCTCGACTCCCCCTTTATATAGGAGGTGGAGCCGAGGGATTCGTGCTATACAAGTTACAGAGTTCGGGACGGTTTCTAACTCATCCCGCCAGATTACAAATAACACTTCCTACTACAACTCTTAACTTTCCTTAATATATCTTGGGCTCCCGAATCTTCTTATTCTTCGGGTAGTGGGCCTTCAGTAAACCCCGGGTACTATCTTCGGCAGGCCCATTTGGGATGCCTATGTCAGTAGCCCCCGAGATTTTGCTTGAATCGTAGAGTCAGGGAAAATCTCCACTGTTTATTTTTATTCGAAAGCTTTAACCTTTTTATACTTCTTCACATAAAATTCTATATTGTACAGGGATAATGGTAGTTGGGGCTAGTTCATCTGACGGATCAGGTACTAGTTAACTGCTCTAGTGGCAATCCGCAAAAACCTACTTCAAGATCACGTCCCTGGACATGATCTCGGGATACTGGTGTAAACTTCGACAGGTGCCGCTTAAGGTCTTACCATTCTGGCGAGTCCCAGTCTAATTTCGCGGGTCCCTAACGCGACCGTTAGGCTGTTTCGTCGTATCTGTTGATACGGATAAAAGTAGTGAGCGCGATCTTTAGCGATGCCACGCCCGGCGAATGCATCTGGGGTCTTACCTTCGCAAATTTGCGGCATTCGAAATTGATCGCAACTTTGGCGTTACGAGAATATATTGTCGAGTGCTTTTCCGGCTGTTGGAATGGCACATTTTATCGAGTCAAATATGACTTATATTGCTTTCCCGATGGGAGTATATGTAGAGTTAATTATAACTCGAAATATACTCTCTTGCTTTTCTATCTTTTATTTTTTGAACTTCATCGGGTACGCGAACAGCGTTCCCGATGGGAGTAGCCCCCGAGGCTACAGCCAAGAACTTGTGCTTGGTTGTAGGCTCAACATTTTAGTCCACCTTGTCACTATATTGTCATTATGTTCCAATATGATCTTCTTTTTATCTCTCGGGTGCGCGAACAGCGCTCCCGATGGGAGTAGCCCCCGAGGCTACAGCCAAGGACTTGTGCTTGGTTGTAGGCTCCCGCAATTTCTATACTGCCATACTCGAAATTTTACTTTTTGTCGAAGTAGCCCCCGAGCATTTGGGCAAAAACTTGTATTTGATCAAAGGCTCCCGAAGTATTCAAATAACTCCTCCTGTCGCCAATCTTCTTTTATTTTCTTGTCGGCATGCTTCCCTTAATCAAATTTACTTCATCTCTGTTTAATAGTCGTGATTTTACTGCCCTGTGGGTCCATTGCTTCTACCACGTTGACACGTCGTGCAAGTGGGGGACACACGTCCTCCGCTTTTCCTGGCGCACGTACGGTAACGCTTATCTCAGTAAAAATACCTTTTTACCCTTTTATCTAGAAGATTTGTTGTCACCACACGATTTCTTCATCCAACGGTGCATTGCTTCACCCGATTCTTATATAAACCTTTCTTCAACCTCCGTTCACTCCCTCGCTTGCGCCGCACATCTGTTCCTCTTCGCAAAAGCTTCCCCTGCACCCAACTCTCTCTGATCTTCCGCACTCACGAACATTGCTTTGCCCATTGCCGTTGATGCCACCGCGTACGCGACTCACTCGCCACAGCACTCCAGAATCCAAGATGGCCGCCGAAGATCTTGAGTGGGAGAGATCTAAAATCTCCAACCAGGACATCAACACTCTGAAGAGGCTTGGCCTCATGAAGAAGGAAGACGCCATCCGCTTTCCCAGCGAAGAAAGCTACCCCAACCCTCCAATGGAGTATCGGGTTAGTTTCGTTGATCATCTCATCCGCGGCCTTTCGGCCCCAATTCACGATTTCCTCCGCGGCCCCAATTCCATCCTTCACATTTCCATTTTTATCACACTTTGCGAATGCTTCCTCGGAATCCCTCCTAATTGGGCTCTGTGGAAACGCATTTTCTGCCTCCGCCGCAATGGCTCCCACAACGCCACCTATAACATAGGCGGCGTTGTTATCTGTGTCCGAACTGATGTCGATTACTTCGACGTCAAATTTCCTGATTCTGTCCAAGGATGGCGCAAAAGGTGGCTCTACATTCACGAAGAAAGCGCCAACTCTATTGAACACAACATATATCCTTTCGACGGAAGTGCCAAAATTCAGCGCCGCCGCTCCTGGGATGCCGAAGCTTCCGATGAAGAGAAAAAGGCGACAGAGGCACTCATGTCTCGTATTCATCAACTTCAAAACACTCGAGGCAAAGAGCTGTCTGGTGTTCAAATCACTGCCTACTTTCTTAGGATTAGAGTGCAGCCTCTTCAGGCTCGCAAAAATCCCCTTTGGACGTATTCTGGTGAAAACGACGCCAATAGAATCTCCAGTGATCTTTCTGCAAAGGACTTGGAGAAATTGATTCGAAGAGTTTCCCGCCTGGCCAAGAAGGATCCTATTCCCTCCTCTTGTCGCGTGGAACCATACAGCTCCGCCAATCCTCTCCCCGAGGTATTTTGTCTTCTCGAGTTTCTATCTTGTTCCGAATTTTCCCTGCATCTCATTGTATTGGTATCGCTCTAATTTTTCGTTTGTCGCTATTTTCTTACAGAACCATCCTACTATGACTTCCCTTCCTCCTCTTCCTGAGGATGGAGAAGTCGAAGAACAGGCTATCGTTGCCGAAGACATCCAAGGTTCTTCTATTCCTGAAAGTGAAGTCGCAGGTTCTCACAAATCTGCGGCTTCCCATGAAAAAGAAGTTGAATCTGAAGCCAGTGAGTCGACGCAATCCCTTCCTCCTGCTGTTTCCCCAAGGAACAAAAGGAAAAGGAATGATGCCGAGGATTACGGCACTTCTAAGGCTGAAAAAGTTGTTCCTTCTCATCCGAAGGCAGCTTATGATCCTTATATTGAATCCTTCGTCAGCTCGTAAGTCGTCTTTATTTCTTCCTATGTTTGTACTCGAAATATTTATCTTGTCTTGCTTTTTATGCTGCCGATTTTTTGATCAACAGTGATGACGAGGAAGAAGTACCAACTATTGACGTAGCTCCTCGGACAAGCACGTCATATATCGTACTTGCCTCGGACACGCTAGTTGAAGGAGAAGAATCCTCGCCTCCTCAAAGAAAACGTCGTCACCACAACTCCACCAGCAAGCCCCCTTGCTCCTTCACCAAAAAGGACAAGGATTGAAACAAATCTTGAACCTGCCCTTCAATTGGGCAGCTCGTCGACTCTGCTCTTAGATGATGTAAGTTTGTCGATATCTATATTTCCGCTATTTTGCTTCTTCGCGCCTTCACTCTCTTTTTCATGCCTATGTTTCTCTTGCTGTGTTCTTCTTTAACAGCCCATGATCAAAGAGCTTCTCCGCATCGGATCCCAATTTATTGGGTACCGTGAGTATGCTAGCAGAGCCGAAGGTAACAACTTTTATACTTGCCGTTTTTCCTTGACTTTTTGCTCCTGTTGCTTGTCGCGATTTTTGATCTTTCTTCTCTCTCTTTTTTATATCTCGACAGAGAAACTTGCAGAGGCCAACAAACGTGCCGACGCACTTGCTCAAGAACTTGAGCAAAGTGAGGCGGCTCGTAAGAAAGCCGAACTTGTTGCTAACGAAGCCAAGGCCGAGGCTGATGAAGCCAAGGCAAAAGCTGCTAGTGTCGAGGAACTGCAGAAAAAACTTGAGGATACTGCATCTGCCTTAAACGAGCACAAAGCTGCACAAGCTTCTCGTGAACAGGGGATTCTCAAGCGCCTGAAAACACAAAGTCGCCGTACTTTCAGTAATATTATTGATTTCTTCTATTTTTATGAGAGCCGTTGTTTCTTATTGTTTGACCAACGCTTTGTTTTCTTGACAGATCAAACAAACCAAGATTTTGATCTGGCGAATCCTGTCGATGACCCTCTCCTTGACGCACTTTCCTATCTGGAGCTGCATGGGTCCGAAATTCGTGAAGGCGTGGCAAATGCTAATGCAGGATTGTCGGCGTTGTTCCCCTACTTCTTCCCGAAGAAAGAGGAGCCCTCGACTTTCCTTAACCTTGCCAAGATGTTCAATTCACCAGAAGACCTTGGACTGAAGATGCGCCAAGAAAATATGAAAATTGTCGTCGAAAGCACTGTTGCTTTGGCTACTGACAGTCAACAGGCTATTGATTGGACGAAAGTTGGCGACACCGAGCAGATAGAGCAATCAAGATGGAGGTCGCTGATTAAGGCAGCCAAGCCCAACACGAAGAAGATCTTGGCCTATCTCGGGATCAAACCAGCGTCGACTCCTAGCTCATCAAGGCCGGAGGTCTAGTTGCATGCCTCTTTATTTTTCTTTCTATGTTTCTTTTGCTCTTGTCGCCAAAGTAGTCATTTGGCGACACGTACTTCCTTAGCTCCACTGTAATGCCTTTGTAATTATTCCGAGAGATTAATGAAAACTCTATCTTTGCTTGTTGTTTGATGTTGTCTTGTCTAAATTTCAGTTGATATTTGATAACTATACTCCGTCTTCCGCTCCTTCCAATATTTCGCCTTCTTCTTCTCGCTCGAGGAGAGCTTTTGCCGATATCGCACTGTCGAAGATACCTTGTCGCAAGAACTGGATGAACTTCGACAGCAACTTCAGTATGCGAAGAAACAAACACTTGTGATGATGGAGAAGTCTCATAAGTCATCTGAAGCCGAAAAAATTGCACTTCAGCAAGCTCGCGAGGCCGTGGCTGCTAAGGAAATTGCTGCTTCCGAGGCTGAAAAGGCGACTACTCGAGAAAATTTCATGCTCGAGTTAATGAATGAAGCCAGTACAGATATGTCGGGTATGCTTGTTTCATCCTCTGATATCTTTCATCTTCATGCTATGTCTCTTAAAGGTTTCTACTTCGTTGTTTTGATAGGTTCCTTTATTGATGCTGCTGCCGAGGAAGAGAGGGTAAATACTAGGACGAACCTCCTTGTTAACCTTTCCCTTGACCATGGTTCTCTATTTTGGGCTACTCCGGAGAGGACCCGCCAAATCGTTAGGTTTCAGGATCGCACCTCTCAAACTCGCGACTTCCTTGACTTCTGTACCAAGACCTTGTCTATGGTTTATAACTCCATGTTTCCTCGGAACATTCAACCAAAAACTCTTCCTGAGTTAATGGAGAAATTCAAAGAAGCTCACAGGATCCATGATTTCGTCAAAGCTCAATTGGTAGCTGGCGCCAGATTTGCTCTTATCATGCTCCAGATCTGCCACTCAAATCTTGACCTTACCCAAGTTGTCGCGAAAGTTCATCAGAAGGTAAAACGTCGAAGAGTTGGTGTTGACCGAATTAACACGAAGGTTTCGCCTGTAGCCGAAGAAATGATTGAAGACCTTCTTCGGATGGACGCCGATTTTTTTGCCGATGGTCATTATGCTGATTTTCTTGGCGCTGCTCCTGAAGAAAACAGAGTTACCCTTGATGACATATTGAATCAAGGCTAGCTGTTTTCCCCTTGTAGATAATTCTTCTTTGTGACCCATGACTATGATTATATTGTGAAGCAATCATTATATTTCTATGTTTGTCTAGCCCCCGAGTGTTTTGGTGACTCTTTACTATATTTGTATATTGCGAGGTTTTGAACCAAGGCATTTATGTATTTATGGCGAATATGAGCCCCCAAGCTTCTTTATTGAGTACTATTTTGTGTTTTTATTGACTCACGAGGTATTTTAATACCAAGGCAAGGCTTTTCTTTTTCGATGAACTATATTGAAATTCGTCGGAGCAGAGACTTTAAGCATGTCGATAAAGAAAAGGTTATATTGACACTATCTTTATTATATTGCAGCACCGCGAGCCCGCCTCATTAAAAACCTTTCCCGGCCCCACTCGGTGCCCCGAAAAAGGAAAAGAGTGCGTCTGAAAACTCGCGGGCGTTTCAGTACATTGAAGTTTTACAAGGACTATATTTCAACTCTAGGCGTAGAACCGCCTGAGTTGCGCCACGTTCCAGGGGTTTGGCTCCTCCACCCCTGTCTTCTTGTCCTTTATCCTGTATGCTCCTCCTCCGATTACTTCCGTGACAATGTAAGGGCCAAGCCATGGTGACTCGAGTTTTTCATGACTTTTTTGCGTGAGCCGAAGAACTAGGTCTCCCACCTGAAAAGATCTTGGCCGCAAACGTCGACTGTGGTAATTCTTCAAGTCCTGTTGGTATTTGGTTACCCGAGACAGTACTTCATCTCGAGCTTCATCAAGTGCGTCGACATCATCTTCTAGCGCTTTTCTCGACACTTCTTCGTCATATTCGACGACGCGTGGAGAGTTGTGCTCTATCTCGATTAGTAATACGCTTCTGCTCCATGAACCAAGAAAAACGGAGTTTCTGTGTTGCCGTGTTTGGTGTTGTTCGGATGCTCCACAATACACTTGGTAGTTCTTACGGCCAGGTCTGTCGAGCTTTTTCCAGTGGTCCTAACAAGCGTTTCTTGATGCCATTGCAGATGATGCCATTGGCTTTCTCGACTTGCCCAGTGGTTTGGGGAGGTGCAAGTGACGGAAAGTGCAACTTGATACCCACCTCGTCGCAATAATCTTTGAATTCGTGGGATGTGAAGTTACTGCCGTTGTCTGTGTGACGATCTTTGTGGGGCACTCCAAATCTGAAGACGAGGCCTTTTATGAATTTTATCTGCGGATGCTCCGTCCTGGTGACTTTATCGGCTTCGCTTCTAACCACTTTGTAAATTTGTCGACTTGACTACTAGCATATACTCCTTTCCTCCTGGCCAGGATTTGTGTAACTTGCCCACCATATCAAGTCCCCATTGGGCAAAGGGCCATGACAATGGTATTGGTGCTAGCTCTGCTGCTGGAGAGTGAGGTTTTGCGGCAAACCTTTGACACGCGTCGCAAGTTCTTACTATGTCCTTGGCGTCCTCGATTGCTGTCAACCAGTAGAATCCTGCCCGAAAAACCTTGGCTGCAATAGCTCGACTACTTGCGTGGTGGCCACATATTCCTTCGTGTACATCCTTCAGAATTATTCTTCCTTCTTTGGGTGTGACACATCTTTGCAGGACGCCTGAAATACTCCGCTTGTACAATTCCCCTTTGACTACCGTGAAAGCTTTGGAGCGTCGAATTACTCGCCTTACCTCAACTGGATCATCGGGTATTTCTTTCCTGAGGATGTACGATATGTACGTCTGCATCCATGGTATCTGTATCACCATGACCAGGTCCTGATCTTCTTCTTCTTCCTCTTGCTTTTCCTTGGTAGCCCCCGAGGGTTTCTTCTCCTTCTTTTTTGATTTTGTCGATTTGGTGGATCTCTCTGTTATCTCTTCCCAGAATACACCTGGCGGGACTGCAAGGCATTGCGACCCGATGTTTGCAAGAACATCGGCTTCGTCGTTGCTCAACCTACTAATATGATTTACTTCGCATCCATCGAACAACTTCTCGAGCTCGTTGTACACCTCCTTGTATGCCATCATGCTATCATTGACTGCGTCACATTGGTTCATAACTTGCTGAGCCACCAATTGTGAGTCGCCAAAGATTTTTAGTCGAGTTGCACCGCAGGCTTTCGCCATCTTCATCCCGTGTATGAGAGCCTCATATTCTGCTTCATTGTTAGATGCGTTAGGGAACGTCATCCGAAGGATGTACTTCAACTTGTCGCCTTCAGGTGATATGAGTACTACTCCTGCGCCAGCCCCTTCTAGTCTTTTGGACCCATCAAAGTTCATGGTCCAGGTTCTCGACAAGTCTGGAGGTCCTGTGTTTTGCAACTCCATCCACTCTGCGATGAAGTCTGGCAAAACTTGCGACTTGATTGCTTTTCTTTTTTCATACGTGATGTCCCGAGGGGAAAGTTCTATTCCCCAAAGGGAGACACGACCCGTAGCTTCTGGATTGTTTAGTATATTTGACAAGGGAGCTTCATTGACCACTATGATCGGGTGTGCCGAAAAATAGTGGCGCAATTTTCGTGCTGTTGTGAACACTCCATATGCTAGCTTTTGGTACTGAGGGTACCTTTGTTTTGAGGGCGACAAAACTTCGCTCACGAAGTATACTGGCCTCTGCACTCCATGGATTTTCCCTTCTTCTTCTCTTTCAACAACTAACACCGTGCTAACCACTTGGGGTGTGGCTGCAATATACAGCAGGAGAGGTTCCTTTTCCTTTGGCGCCACCAAAATTGGTGGTGTCGAAATTGTGCGCTTCAAATCCTCGAAAGCTACGTCGGCCTCTTCGTTCCATTGGAATTTATCTCCTTGCTTTATCGAGCGTAAAATGGTAACGCTTTTTCTCCCGATCTAGCGACGAATCTGCTCAAAGCTGCGACTCGCTTGATTAGCTGCTGTATCTCTTTCAACTTTGTTGGCTTCCTCATTGTTACTATAGCTTGTATTTTGTCGGGATTTGCTTCAATCCCTCTTGCTGAAACTAGGAACCCCGAAGTTCTCCTCGCTGGGACGCCAAAAGAACACTTCGTCGGGTTCAACTTCAGGCAGAATTTGTCGAGGTTGTCAAAAGTTTCTTTGAGGTCCTCGATCAGCGTTGCCCCCTTTTTTGACGTTATGACGACATCATCGATGTATACTTGCACGTTTTTCCCGATCTGTGTCGCTAAACACTTCTGCATCATCCTCTGATATGTTGCTCCCGCATTTTTTAGACCAAAGGGCATTGTCTTGTAGCAGAACACGCCGTAAGGTGTAATAAACGCTGTTTTGGCTTCATCATCTTCTTTTAATCCGATCTGGTTATAACCAGAGTATGCATCCAAAAAGGAAAGACGTTCACAGCCTGCCGTAGAGTCGATGATTTGATCGATCCTTGGGAGGGGAAAGTGATCCTTAGGACAATGTTTATTGAGACACGTAAAGTCGACGCACATGCGAAGGACTGTCGTGTGTTTCTTCGGCACCATCACTGGGTTAGCTACCCATGTGGCTTACGTAGATATCTCTTTGATAAAACCAGCCTCCTCAAGTCGATTTATTTCTGATAGCATGGCTTTGCGGTTTGGTTCCGAAAAACGCCGCAAAGGTTGTTTGATTGGTCTCGCTACTGGATCCAAGTTTAGGTGGTGCTCGGCAAGTTCCCTGGGTACTCCTGGCATGTCAGCTGGACACCATGCGAAGATTTTCCAGTTCTCACGGAGGAACTTGACGAGCGCGCTTTCCTATGCGATATCCATGTCGTTTGCGATAGATGTCGTCTTTTTTGGGTCTGTCGGGTGAATCTGCACTTCTTTTGAATTTTTCTCGGTATTGAAAGTTGATTCTTTGTTTGGCCTTCCAACGTCTGGCAGTACGTCGTAATCAGTCATGCTTTTTGACGCCAAGTACTCAGCTTGCATCCCGAAAGTTTCTGACAGCCGGTGAAAGTCCTTATCGCACTTATCGGCTAAGGCAAAGCTTCCTTTGACTGTGATTGGTCCCTTTGGTCCAGGCAACCTCCACAGCAGGTATGTATAGTGTGGTACCACCATAAACCTAGCATATGCTGGTCGTCCCAACAGAGCGTGGTATTGCGACGGAAAATCCACGACTTCAAATTCGAGCCTCTCGATTCTATAATTTTCTCGGGTCCCAAATTGAACGTCAAGATTGATCTTCCCCAATGGATAACTTGGTTTCTCCGGTGTGATGCCGTGGAACCTTGTGTCTGTTGGTTTCAAGTTTGCTAAGGATATGTTCATCTTCCTCAATGTATCTGCATACATAAGGTTTAGGCTGCTGCCGCCGTCTATGAACACTCGAGAGACATCAAATCCCGCGATAACTGCTGGCAGAATAAGTGCTGACTGCCCTGGTCGAGGAACTTGCTGCGGATGATCTGCTATGGTGAAGCCAATATCTTGTCCTGACCAATTAAGATACTCAACTGTTGGTGGAGGCATTTGTTCTGCCATAAACACCTATCGTGAGATTACTTTACGAGCTCTATTGGACGGCCTCCCCTTCGAATCATCGACACCGCTCCGTTGGAGTTAGGATCAACATAAGGTGGTGGTGTAGGTGCTGCCGCTATTCGAGCTGATGCCGATTGTCGTGCATGTAATCGCGGGAGGAGGCGGCAAGTGAATCTCGCTTACGGGTTCCGAGGATTTCTCTGTGTTGCTCGCGCGTTAGCGTTTCTGCATACCGCAACATTGCCTGAAAATTTCGACAGTCTTTCTGCAGGTGCCCTGACTGTCTTTTACCGTTGCTATCAAGGAAAAAGTGCATCTGACACGGTCCATTCATCATCTCTTCAGGGGACACAAAAGGCCTTGGGAATCTAGGCCCGCTATTTTGCCTGTTGCGTGAATCATCCCTGTTATCACCTCGCTGCTCATTGCTTCTCTGATAATCATCTCTGTTGCTTCCTCCTGTGTTTGCCCGAAAGCCTGCCGAAATTTGCCCTGGAGCGTCATAGTTCGGATACTGCCGAGGAAATCGTCGCCTTGGTTGATAGTTTCGACCGCGGTCCTCCTCTGGTGACCTGTGCCGTTTGTTGTGGACAGCATCTTCTCCATCTGCCCATCTATTTGCTATCTCCATTAACGCGGATACTGTCTTTGGATTGGTCCTTCCCAAGTCCTCGACAAAATCTCCACGCCTAATTCCAGCGACAAACGCATCTATTGCTCTCTCGTCAGATATATTTTCTGCCGAGTTTTTGATGATATTCCACCTTTGGATATACTTTCTCATTGGCTCGTCTGGCTTTTGTCGACATGCTCTCAACTCCTCTAACGACGCAGGTGTGTTGCACGTGGATCTGAAGTTCTTGACGAACACATCCTCGAAACTTTCCCATTGTCGATGGATCCTGGAGTGAGTTTCTTTATCCAAGATCGTGCGGCTCCACTCAAATGCACTTGGATGCTTTGCATAGCTGTTGCCCTGGTTCCTCCCGTGAGCTTCACCGTCTCCGGATAGTCGACTAGCCAATCCTCCGGATCTTGAAGGCCGTCGAACTTTTTGAAATTATCGGGTAACTTGAATCCCGAGGGGACTCGAGTTTTCGGACTCTCCTCGTGAAGCATGGTAAGCCGCACATATCTTCGTCGTTAAGCTCGGAGATTGCCGATGATCCCTTCTCGCTTTGCCGTGCTCTGTCGACCCTTGCTTGTCTTCTTTGTGTCTCTTGCTCCACTTGGTCCTTCAGGTGCTGCCGCTGTTGCTGCTGCAGGTCGTGGACTATTTTGCCTTGCCGCTCCTTCGGGAGGCGTTGATACAAACGCTGTCCCCATAGCTCCAACTCCTGCTACCGCCATATTGTACAATGTTTCCCTTGGATCACCTGGAGGTGGTTTAGATGCAAGGATAAAAGCATGTGTCGCCATATACCCAGCTTCTGGTGTCTTAGGGATGATGTTTCCTCTTGTATCTATCGACATGAAGGACATGTCGAGGTTTTGGACCAAGTGTTCTCTTTCTGCTTCGGGTATGTGTTGCAGCCTTGATCTTGCTCTGTTCCGCGCCTCCCTGTGGCTATCACCCGAAGTTCTAGATTGTCGACTTAGATCTGCCCTTCTCCTCGCCGGATGCAGAAGCTGCCTCCTTTCTCCTGTTCAACTCAGCTGTCTGTTTTTCCAATTCCCTGGCAGCTCGTGCGAGCCTATATTGATATGCTTGTAATTCCTCTGGTGTGGCCGTGGTAGCCATTGGTTCTGTACCGTTCATAGCTCTCGCGGATCTGTCCCACGCTGCTTGTGAAAGTTGAACTCTATCTCGCGGCTCTGGCCCGACGTATTTGTTGCCCAGGCCTTGTCGCAGATTGGAGGGATCGACGTATGGATTTCCCAGATCGTCGAAAGCCTCAGATGTTTCCTCTTGATCTTCAATGGCATAAATCTGATGATACTTTGTACTCAGATCTATGTTAGGTTTGGTGACATCATCGTTGAGATTGATGAAGACCTTGCCCACTGTGATAGATTTGTCGATGAAGTCATAACTGTCGACATCACTTGAGCCATCGCTTATATATGAGTCCGCAGATGACTCAAACGACATGTCGTTGAAGATCTTGGCGAGTTTCTCTCTTGCTCTGGTGCTGACGTAGCGTGTCGCCGAAGTTTCTTCTTCTCTTGACTCGGTTGATGATGCATAGCTTGAAAAATCGGAATCGACCGTCGACGATCCCGATGAATTCGGAATTTCGACACGATACGATCCCTCCTTCTCGACGCGAAAGTGAAACCTTCCGAACGTCATCTCCATGGGCTCCGCCAGATACGCATATGCATCCAAACGGGAGGGTGGGTGAGGAACAAAATCGACAAGACCAGCAGCGATCTGTTTACCTCGATCCATTGTGTTGCTTGCGGTTGACGATGTCGAAGATCTTGAACGTGCCATCGAGATCAGATCCTTACGCCTCTAGTTCCCACAGACGGCGCCAATTGACAAGGTATCAACTTGTCAATGCCTATGGATTGTAGGCTAGGGTTTAGTTGGAAGTAGAGGGTAAGTAGATCTCGAAGGTTTCAGCCGAAAAGTACTCGACGATTGTGAAGACTAGGGTTTGTAGACAATGATTCGATTATCTCTTCGTCCCTCGACTCCCCCTTTATATAGGAGGTGGAGCCGAGGGATTCGTGCTATACAAGTTACAGAGTTCGGGACGGTTTCTAACTCATCCCGCCAGATTACAAATAACACTTCCTACTACAACTCTTAACTTTCCTTAATATATCTTGGGCTCCCGAATCTTCTTATTCTTCGGGTAGTGGGCCTTCAGTAAACCCCGGGTACTATCTTCGGCAGGCCCATTTGGGATGCCTATGTCAATAGGCCAAGGAAAGATAATTCTTGGTCGGAGCAAGTGAAGGGCCACAGAATATGAAGTGTTCCAACCAGAAATTTAGGAAGGTCGTGTGTTCTTTCTCTGTTACAGGGCCTTTATTTTTCATATGGCGTCGAAGATAAGCACCCCAGTTTGTGCACTCTGTTTTGGAAGAGAGTTTGAAAGGGACCCTTGGCAGCATAAAAGCAGAGGGGCTGGGAGATGTAATGTCTAGGCCAGTGATCATTACCACATCTAGCAGAGTTGGTGTCATGGGGCCGTGGCCAAACATGAAGCAGTTCAGAGCATCAGACCAGAAGTAGCCGATGGTTTTTAGAAGGTTTTCATGCTTCTCAAGGGGAGACAATGATAAGGACAGAGCATCGGCTATTCCTGTGGTTTCCCATGTGGATTGGTAAGTTTTGGATACTCTACTATACCAGGAAACCCAATCTTCAGGAGGGTTAGGACAGGCTCGTAAGCAGTCGGCCCAAGAAGTTAGATCTAAATTTTGGCTCACGAAGGGGATCCTATTGGCCTCGCAAGAAATCAGATGGGCAGGACTCTCGACAGTACGGGGGCCAAGACAAAGAGAGTTTGGAAGAGAAGGATGCGGCAACAGAATGTCTGATACCTAAAATTAATGGTGGAATAAAGCATTAATTCAGATGTTTGCTATTAGTTCTAACACTATGCTCGGATGGCGAGGGGCAGTTAAGGATTACCTTCAGGCCAGAGACCGTTGCGTTGGCATTGGACGATTCTGCCATCTGATTCGTCGGCGGAGATGAATCTGCGCGGTTGGGGATCTGGGATTCGCGTTGCCGCGAGTTGAATCTGTTCGATGGGCAATTGGAGATCTGAGACGGGGGTCACAGGTTACCGTTTGAAATTTGGGGAATGACCGCTTGGACCGGTCTAAATGGGTAACTGAGTCTGGCCTTGCTGGCGTTTTATGGTAAAAGACTGATGCGTTGCTATCGGCTCTTTGTGCGTTGACCTACTTTGACAATCAGAAAAATCAAACATAGAAGCATGCTTCATTGATTAAAAGGGGTTTTTTACAATAAGAGTCGATTTCTCACAAAAGGAGGATCTACTGCCTAATGTACTACTACTAGCCCTATTCTAGTAGTCCCTAATCTAGGGGCCGGCGCCGTCGCTGCCCTCGTCGTCGCCGTCCTCGTCGCTTTCGGCGCTGCTGCCGGCGATGTCTTCGTCGCTGCTGCTGGAGCCGTCGGTAGGGGCTTCTTCTTCTTCTTCTTCGTCGTCATCGTTGTCGTCGTCGTCGTCCTCGTCCTCCGACCCTGCGCGGAAGCGCTTCGCCGGTGGGTAGTCATCGGAGGAGGTGTCGTCCTCCGCTTCATCCTCTCCGTCGGAGGAGAGGTCCTCGCTCCAGGAGAAGGCGTCGTCGTCGCTCTCTTCCTCCAACTCCCCGTCCACGAGGAACTGGAGGTTATCCTCCCCGTCGGTCAAGGATTCGTCATCCTCTGACCCGACGGCGAAGTCCCAATCCACCTCGTCCCACCATAGTGGGGCGCGGGCCTCGTACGCCGTTGTCGGGTCGTACTCCGGCGTCGACTCGTGGGAGGAGGAGGATTGGAAGGAGAGACCCGAAGAGGCAGAGGAGGAGTCCATGGTTGCAGAGGAGGGTTTTTTCGATTGCTAATGCAGAACAAGAGGATGAAGAGGTAAACTGCTCGAATGCGGTTAAATAAAGGGGATACAGTGAAAGATGATTCAATGCTATGGCCGTTTTTGAGGATGCGGTGCCAAAACTGTCAAATCGTGCAGTACAGAGAAGTTGAGAAGGCAAGGCATCATGATGGAAAGGCACTGTAGCGGTTCTGCTCTGCAACGCGTGACCCGATGAAGGAAAACAGAGTGGTTTTGGAATTATTATTGCCAAAACCAGGGGGGCATGTGTTATCACCGGATTTTAGCCAAATCAGGAGATGGGCCGTGATTGAGATGGGCTTGGAGGATATGCACATTAAAGTGTTTCTGAATCGGCCTCGTGCGAGAATTTGGGCTAGATTGCCCGTATATTTGTACATTATGGTAGATCGTGTTTTAGTTTAGAATTAAGAGATAGAGTTTGGTTTGTACACAGTTAGGTTTATTCCAAAGATAGAAAGTCCACGGACTATAAATATGTACCTAGGGTTATTGAGAAAGGAGGACGATCACGTTCACAACAAACACAATCTAGGCGCATCGCCACCCCTTGTTTCGAGGGTTTCTTCCGGGTAAGCGTCATGCTGCCCAGATCGCATCTTGCGATCTGGGCAGTATCAGTTTATTCGTTGTTTTGTGTTGCTCGTACTGAAGCCTTGTTGATGGCGAGCAATACCGTTATCATAGATGTTTTGGGGCTTACATCGATACTTTTCTGATATGTTTGCTTAGTTATGCTGCCCCTAAATATCTAGCTGCCTTTGCACCTATCTTAGGTGTAAGGGTAGCATCTTGCTTGGTCTTTATTTAGTAGATCTGATCTGTTATGGTTGTTCCTTGTTTTCCAAGGATTAGTTTGATATCTGCATGGTTAGGCCTTGCAAACGGGTTGAACGATCCAGTAGTGCGTAAGGTATGGTTTGCCGATCCAAGAGGGGTTGTTCCGGGAATCGACTCTGTGTTGGTTTTTAGGCCCCTTCTAGGATTAGTTTTCTGTTATCTTTCGTATCTGCCAGGCTCAACTACGTGTAGGACGTTCCAGTTATGCGGTGAAAGCCCTAGACTGTCGTAGATTGATGTAACTTGGTACTGATCAAGCAGGATCCCCATGTTATCGTAGATCCAATACGAACCATGGGTGAATCGGCTCTTTGAGCTGATTCACAGGATAACCTGAGAGCCGATCGAGGCTCGGATTTAATGTTTACGTGTCTGCCATGCAGGAAACTAAGTGAAGCAATCCATCACCTTCCTGACCAGGTATAGGTCAGGTGGCACGCCCTCGCAACAGCCAGGACATGTGCCGGAGTTTTGCGGGCCGTCGCCCGAGGGACCAGGGCCCACCAGCAGTCCTGGGAGCCTCCCGGCTCTTCGTGTTGCTCGTCGCTGCTCGCCGGTGGGTTTTGGCAGGCAACACCACCGAATTCTTGATAGGAGGGGTAACAGAAGAACATGCAAGACAGTTCTTATCAAAGCAAGTTTTAGCCCTATATCCCTTATTAGCAGCTGAAATCCTGGGACTTCTCCTCACATCTGAGGCACAGAGAGGGGCAGAGCAAACTTTCCTCTTAACTCTAACTACTGAAGTAGAAGCAGGTGGAGCAAGTAGGGGCTTAAATTTCATAGCCTGAGGAATTGAAAATCCTTGGGTAATGTCCAAGCATGCTTTGCTAAGAAGACAAAGGGGTGGATTGGATGCAGGGCACTGCTTAGGCAGCACAAAATCCCTAGATGAGTAATTATTATCCCACCACTAATGCTCTAACAACTCCCATCCCCTTTCCCTAAAGTCGTCAAACACGATGTATATACATGCCATATCCTACATTAGGATAAATTGTGCACTCCATATCTTTTGCGAAAATTTCACCGATCTACTAAAAATCATCAACAACGTATAAAGGTGCATAAATAATAAAAATTACAAATGAGTCACTAGACCACCTAGCGACGACTACATACAGTAGCATGAGCCAAAAGCGTGCCACCCGTTCTCGCCCCTCCATTACTGGAGCCAAGCTAAACTTATCGTAGTAGAGCTTGTTGTAGTGCCGTAGAGCTTGTTGTAGTGCCTGGAGCTGGTAGGATCTGAGACAACTTGTGAAATGTAAAATTGTTGTTTGGCAATCTGCTTTTCAATAGCTGGTGAACACGTAGCTGGTGGTGATTGTCCGAATTACCCCTGTATGCTGAAGAATGTGATCGGATTAAGTTGATTCTGGTTTGTGCTAGCTCTAATAAGCGTATCATTTTTTTGGTAAAAATAATTTGGGTAAAAATGACAAATTCAACCCATAGACTTTTTCATGACAGAATTTTGTACATTTGCTTGGCAAAAATTGTACAATAACAACAAATATTTACACCAAGTAATAGATCTGAATCACAAATAAACCACAGATCTGAATCACAGATACATGTTACAACAAATAGAAGTCCTATATCATACACAAATCACACAAAACAAGACGGGAAATGGCCCTTGCTCCCGGTTGCAGAGAGCGGCATTCTTGTAGGTTGGCCGGTGTCGTTCAGCAGGTCAGAGATGGCCTCCTACACCACCAGCAAGGTTGGAGACGACCTCGTACAACAGCAGCAACTCGGAGTCGGCAAAGATGCGTGGGGGGATCGTGGAGGAGAGCTTCGTCCAGCGTGCACTAGTAGGAAAACCCTTATAGGCGGAGCTTAGTTCTGTGGCGCACCACGAAAAATGCGCCACAGAAACTTTTTTTGTGGCACACCAGGCAAGGTGCGCCACAAAAATAGCTTAATTTTGTGGCGCACCAAAGAACCCTGCGCCACAAAAACTTGGTGGGCCCCACCAGCTGACACCCCCAATCATTGGTTTTACTATTTCTATGGCGCACGTACCACAGTGCGCCACAAAAATAAGATATTCTGTGGCGCACGGCCACAGTGCACCACAAAAATAAGCTATTCTGTGGCGCACTGCAAAAGTGCGCCACAAAAATAAGCTATTCTGTGGCGCAGCTTGGCTCGTGCGCCACAGAAATAAGGTATTCTGTGGCGCATTGTTTCAGGTGCGCCACAGAATTAGCGAACCAGATATACAAAAGTGAGCCAACCTCCCACATACCACACTACACAAGCCATTCTTCTTCCTCCATCTAGCTCGTCCCCCCCTGCTCTCTCATACCATTTTGACTCTACTTTTCACTTGCTTGGGTATTTATTGCACTTACTTTGGTTGATACTTAATTGGAGTTGAGGAGAAGGCTCTCCATACTCTCCTCCTCTCGAACTCATCGATCGCGGTCTCGTCTCGGTATAGAATCTAGAAGGTGAGTAGTTGGAGGAGACATACATATGCTTGGAGGAGACATGCATATGCTTGTAGATCTTGTATGGCTGTCGTGTGTATGGATGCTTGTTGCAGGTGAAGCGCTTGTGTGTGTGCCGGTGTGGTGCATGGATGTTTGCCGAAATGTTGATTCATTTCCGTTTCGGCAAGTTTTGCACTACCCATATGTCCTACTTTGAGGAGAGGTCATGCCGAATTTTTCCGCTCCATGTAATACCTTGAGGAGAGGTATGGCCCATGCATGTGTGTGCATTTGGTGCGGTTCTAATTTCCTGTTCTATGTATACCATTTGCAGGCAAGCATGGTCCTCTCGATGAGTTCCGCTCGAATCTCTAGATACAAGATAGACGCGAAGGAGGACATGATTCGGAACAATAGGCGCCAGATAAGATGTCCGTGTCGATCATGCAAACTCGAGCGCTGGATCAACCCTGATTCCGGACAACTGGAGGAGCACCTGCTGAGGCGCGGTTTCATGCAAGACAACCAGGCGCGGCCGGCCCCATCAAATGGTGCGCATGAAGACCATGTCGAGCGAGATGACTATCATCATGAAGAAGACTATCATCATGCCGACGGGGACTATCATCATGAAGAAGAAGTCGGCGGAGAAGATCATCATGAAGAAGAAGATGCCGGCGGAGAACATCATCATGATGAAGAAGAAGATTCCGGCGCGACCCCGCTAATTTCGGCCTTGCGGGACTCTCATGTTCAAGATCTTCTCCTCCAGGAGACGAGCAACGATAGAGTTGCAGCTAGAGAGAGAGCCAAGCTGTCGCAAATGGAGAAAGACGGGATGACTCCGATCTTTCCTGGGTGTCGTCCGCAGGATACGCGCTTGCATGTAACGCTTGATTACCTGCAGATGAAGACGCAGAACAAGTGGACCGATTCCAGCTTCAGCAAGAACTTAAAATTCTGGCACGATCGTCTCCCGGAGGGGAACACATTGCCAAGTAGTACCGAGGAGGCCAAGAAAGTCGTGTGTCCCCTTGACCTACCGCACGAAAAATACCACGCCTGCATTAATGATTGTGTGATTTATAGGTGCGAGTACAAGGACAGAACCACATGTCCGGTGTGTGGCCACGGACGGTACAAGGTTAGGAACAAGAAGGTACCTCGAAAGGTGGTATGGTACTTTCCTATCACTCCCCGTCTGCAGCGGTATTTCGTGGACCCTAAGGAAGCAAAGCTCATGCAATGGCACGCGGAAAGGCAGAAGCCCGAAGAAGATCCGGAGATGGGCTATATCTTGACACACCCTTCGTACGCCGGGACAGTGGCAAGCATTGGAAATCGCCTTCCCTAGGTTCGGGGGCGACGCAAGGAACATCAGGCTGGGTATGAGCACCGATGGACTCAATCCGTTCGGCAACCAGAGTAGCACGCATAGCACCTGGCCTGTGTTTGTATGGCCTTACAACCTACCCCCGTGGCTGTGCACCAAGCAAAGGTACATACACCTGAGTATTCTCATTCAGGGGCCGAAACAACCAGGTGTCGACATGCATTTGTATCTCGGGCTGCTGAAAGAGGAGTTAGACACGTTGTGGAAGACGTCACCCCGTACGTGGGACGCCTACACTAGAACTTATTTCGATATGAGAGCCGCGTTGATCACGACGGTCACGGACTATCCTGGTTACGCATATGTATCTGCCCAGGTGGGCCACGGATTCAACGGCTGTGTGAAGTGCATGGACGATACCCCGCATCTACAACTACCAAGGGATCCCGGGTCCTCGAAAACCGTCTACCCAGGTGCTCGAAGGTGGCTTCGCTTGGATCACCCGTGGAGAAAACGCGGTGATCTGTTCAATGGTAAAGATGAGCCCGATGGACCCCCACGCCCGAGGAGCGGTGCAGAAATTGATGATCTTCTGAAAAATTGGAAGGAGTGCCCAGCACCGGGAAAGAAGCGACCGAAGCCAGAGCCGCTGCTCGGTGTATGGAAAGCGAGGTCTGTTTTCCACGACTTGGAGTACTGGAAGGTCCTCCACACGCCCCACAGCCTCGATGTCATGCACATTACGAAGAACGTTACCGAGAGTCTGCTTGGCACTCTTTGCAACTCAGAAAAGTCCAAGGATGGACCGAAAGCAAGATACGATCTTAAACATTTTGGCATCAGGAAAGATCTTCAAGCCCCCGATACTGACGATGATGATGATGATCAGACGGAAGGGACTCAACGTCTCCGTAAAAGGGCTAAGAAGAACGCGGTGCAGCTTCCCGCTGCCTGCTTCACAACTAGTCCGGAGGAGCTCGAGCAGTTTTTCAGGTGCCTCCTAGGAGTGAAAGCTCCTCACGGTTACTCGGGGAATATAAGCAGATATTATCTGTTTGCAAGAAACCAAATGTGAGAGTTTTGACTGGCGTGCTATTCGAAAATTTTGTCCTAAGAGATTTGATTGCTTTGCCTGTGCTCCCTCAGTAGGTGCATCAGGGGGTATTTTGGTGCTATGGAATTCAGCTATTTTTTCAGGCGTCTTGATGCAAACTGAAAAATATGGCATAGTTATTAAATTTACCTCATTGCATAATAATGAAACTTGGACGATGGTATGTGTTTATGGGCCTTGTCAGGGTGTGGAGCGAGATAACTTTGTCACCTGGTTATATAATTTACATGTCCCCTCTGATGAGAACTGGTTATTTCTTGGGGATTTCAATTTCATGCGCTCACAAGATAATAGAAATAAACCTGGTGGTGACATCAATGATATGTTTTTATTTAATGAAATCATTGGACAGTTAGGGCTTCTGGAGCTGCCTATTAAAGGAAGAGCATACACTTGGTCAAACATGCAGCAAGATCCATTGCTAGAGCAATTGGATTGGTTCCTCACCAGTGCAAATTGGATCACTGATTTTCCAAATACTATGGTTCTTCCATTGGCCAAAAATGGATCTGATCATGTGCCATGCATTGTCAATATTGACACAGATATACCTAAGGCTAAGATCTTTAGGTTTGATAATTATTGGGTTAATATGCCAGGTTTTTTGGAGTGTGTGGCTAATTCTTGGGGAAAAGATTCAAATAAATCCTATAGTTCTGCTATAGTGACAGACAAGATGAAAAGGCTAAGATATGAGCTGAAAAAATGGCATGTTAGTTTAGGCAAGTTAAAAGCTCTTATACGAAAATGCAATGAGGTGATTTTGGCCTTGGATACTTTGGAGGAAAATAGGACTCTTTTTAGAGTGGAATTTAACTTCAGGAATATTGTCAAGCTACACCTGGATGAATTACTGTTGGCAGAATGTAACTATTGGAGAAAAAGATGCACCATCCGTTGGATTAAACAGGGGGAAGATAATACTAAATTCTTCCATGCTATGGCAACTGAGAGATATAGGAGGAACACAATTGCTATGCTAATCGATGAGGAGGGCAATGAAGTATCTGATCATGAAACCATGGCAGGGATGTTATGGACAGAGTATAAAGGAAGAATGGGCTGTTCTGAGGGTATTTCCATGCAATTTGATCTAGGAAGAATTCTTCAGAAAGTAGATGATCTGGATGATCTCACACTGCCTTTTGAGCAAAAAGAAATGGAGGAAGTAATAAAAGGAATGCCAGTTGATAGGGCACCTGGACCTGATGGGTTCAATGGTCTATTTCTTAAGAAATGTTGGCACATTGTGAAGAATGATTTTTATAAGTTGGCTACTGATTTCTATGAGGAAAAAATACAGCTGGAAAATATCAATGGGTCTTATATTACATTAGTACCCAAGAAGCAAGTGCCCACCAGGGTAACTGATTTTCGTCCCATTTCTTTGACTAATGTGTGTGTAAAATTCCTGACAAAGCTAGCAGCTAACCGTTTGCAAGGGAAAATTTTGAGATGCATCCATAAAAATCAGTATGGATTTCTCAGGTCCAGATCTATCCAGGATTGCTTAGCTTGGTCTTTTGAATACCTCGATCTGTGTCAACTATCAAAGAGACCAATTGTCATTTTGAAATTGGATTTTGCTAAAGCTTTTGATACAATTGAACATGAAGCCATTCTTAAAGTGATGGAGTTTAAAGGTTTTAATAGGAAATGGATTAATTGGGCTAAGTCTATAATGTCTACTGGGACATCTGCAATCTTGTTAAATGGAATTCCAGGCAAAAAATTTCACTGCAAGCGTGGTGTTCGTCAAGGGGATCCAATCTCACGTCTGTTCTACATTTTTGGATCTGATCTGCTTCAGTCTGCAGTAAATGACATGGTGCAGCTAGGCACTTTATGTAGACCCATTGAAACAAATGATGAGGATTTTCCTATAGTACAGTATGCTGATGACACACTATTGATCATGCCTGCTGATGCCAACCAGTTATTAGCTCTTAAGGAAACATTGCAGAAGTTCTCACTCTCTACAGGTTTAAAGATAAATTATGAGAAGTCCTATATGTTGCCCATCAATGTTTCTGAAGAAAGAATTCAGCATTTGTCCCAGGTTTTTGGGTGTCAAGTGGGTAAAATGCCCTTTACTTATCTAGGTTTACCCCTGGGTACAACGAAACCGACGATCACAGAATTGACACCTCTTGTCTGTAGATTGGAAAGGAAATTGACAGCTAGCTCTTGCTTTTTATCTCAAGGTGCTCGCTTACAACTGATAAATTCTGCTCTGTCTTCCATGCCATTGCATTTCTTGTGTACCTTGCAACTGCCAGTTGGTCTAACTAAGCAGTTAGATAGAATACTAAGGCAATGCCTCTGGAGAGACAAGGATGGGGAACCAAAACAGTCATTGGCAGCCTGGGAAATGGTGTGTAAACCCAAGCTGAAAGGTGGTCTGGGAATTGTGGACTTTCAGAAGCAAAATGCTGCATTACTGATTAAATTTCTTGATAAATTTTACAATAAGCAAGATTTACCTTGGGTTAATCTGATATGGGATGCTTATTACCAGGACAAGATTCCACATGCTGAGAATATTTGTGGGTCTTTTTGGTGGAAGGATGTGATTAAGCAGGTGGATAATTTCAGAGGGGTGGCTAGAGTGCACCATGGCAAAGGAGATACCTTACTCTTCTGGTCTGATAATTGGGTCTTACAGAATTCCTTTAGGCCAATGTGTAGAAGATTTCCAAGATTGTACTCTTTTGTGATTAATGAAAATTGCTCAGTGGCTCATATGTATCAGGTCCAGGAGTTGGAGAACCTGTTTCATACTCCTCTGTCAACCCAGGCTTATCAGGAGCTTCTGGAGATGCAAGTCATTATGCAGCATAATCCTTTAACTGAGAATAAGGATGTTTGGAACTATTGTTGGGGTGACAAATATTCTTCTAAAGCCTTTTATGAGCAGATACATTCACATATTCAGGTGCCCAGGGTATATAAGTGGTTATGGAAGTCTTGTTGTGTTATGAAGACAAAGGTGTTTGCTTGGTTGCTACTGGTAGACAGGCTTAACACCAGAGATTTATTGAGAAGAAGGAATTGGAATGTGACAGATGATACACATTGTGTGTTGTGCCCAGGAAGGATACATGAGGATAGAATACACTTGTTTTTTGAGTGTAATTTTAGTGTGAGAATTTGGAATTACTTGCAGATAAACTGGCATCCCTATGACCATATGCAAGATGTGTTGGATCAGGCGAAGAGAAGCTTTGGACATCCTTTCTTTATGGAAGTTATGATGGTGGCTTGCTGGAACATCTGGATAATCAGGAATGAAAAAATCTTCAGAAACGAGAGGAGCTCTTTCATTAAGTGGAGAAGCAAGTTTGTTCATGATATTTCTTTGTTGCAATATAGGATTAAAGTCAAGCATAGAGATAGCTTTCTTTCTTGGTTAAAGTCTCTGCCTTAGAGACCTTTTTTTGGCTAGTTAGCCTTTTGGTAGCTTTAGTTTATTTTCTTTTCTTCTGTATTTTTTGCAGACTCTCTATCTCTTTTATTTAATAAAGTAAAAAATGTTGTGGGGCTTTGCCTCACAGTCCAGGGTCAAAAAAAAATATAAGCAGATATCTGGACGTAGCGAAGAAGAGGTTCACCGGGATGAAGTCTCACGATTGCCACGTGCTAATGACGCAGATACTTCCCGTTGCGATCCGAGGCATAATGGACGAGCACGTCCGTGATACGCTGTTTGGCCTATGCAACTTTTTTGACGTTATCACCAGGAAGTCGATCGGCGTGAGGCAGCTCAAGATGCTAAAGGATGAGATCGTGGTGATACTATGTGAGCTCGAGATTTACTTCCCGCCTGCATTCTGTGATATATGCGTCCATCTCCTTCTCCATGTCGTTGAAGACATCAAGCAGCTCGGCCCAACGTTCCTCCACAACATGATGCCTTTCGAAAGGCAGAATGGTGTCATGAAAGGATACGTTCGCAATAGGGCCCGTCCAGACGCAAGCATGGCCAAGGGGTTTCTAACCTACGAGTGCATCTCCTTCTGCCAGAATTATCTAAGCACCGAGGACGATGAGGATCATGTTGGTCTACCCCCCAGGATGCACCTCGGGAGGCTCGCTGGAGTCGGTCACCGCGAGGGCTACCGCTCAGTCCATGTCGGCATTGAAAATCGACGCGACGACTTTGACAGGGCTCACCGGGTCGCGCTACAACACTTAAAACTGACCGAACCTTTCGTGCAAGAGCACAAAAGCATGGTCGAGCAGAATTACATCGATATGGGCCGGCCGAGGAAGATGGGAGACGTAACCAAAAAGCACAACTCCAGCTTCACGCATTGGTTCAAGCAAACTCAACTGGTTGAAGCACAGAGAAATACGCATTCTACCGAAGATGAAAAACTCATATACACCTTATCACAGGGACCCGCGCATAACGTAAGGACCTATCAGGGGTACGACATCAACGGTTACAGATTCTACACCGAGGAAAAGGACAGAAATAGTGAAAATCAAAACTCAGGAGTAACTATGCTGTCATACGCCGATGACGAGACTAATGTCAAGGAAAGATTTTTTGGAAGGATCGAGGAGATATGGGAGCTCAATTACTGTGGAGAGACGGTGCCAATGTTTCGTGTGAGATGGGCCAAGAAGGTCGAAAAAGAAGGCCGATATTTCACAACCATGGTTATACCCGATGCAAAATCGAAGAACGCATCCGCGAAAAATGAGCCATGGGTACTCGGTAGCCAAGTTGACCAATGCTTCTTCATCACCGATCCGTCGAGGCCTAGCCGTGTTGTCGTGAGGAGGGGCAAGAGGAGCATCATAGGAATGCAAGGAGACGCCAACGAGGAAGACTTGGACAAGAACGGTGACCCGAAGATGGAGGAGGAATTCGACAGGCACTTCGACATGCCTACTACTAGTAAAGTAAGAAGGAAGACCTCCCTACCCTCTAAAGGTTGTCCGTTCACGCGAAGAAATCTCAAGGTGGCCGGCATAAAGTATTCAACCGCCAACAACCGAAAGGGCAAGAAGATTGCGAAGAGACGCTAGAGCTCGTTGCCAGGACAAAGAAGATCTTTTTTTGGTCTATCACATGTGTGTGAGTGTGTGTGTTAGACAAGTACATGCATGTGTGTGTGAGAGAAACAAGAACATGTTTGTATGAGACAAGTAATTTATAATTCTCTCTACTAATTACTAAATAATGTTGTGTTATTTATTGAAATGTAACTAAAATATGAAAAAAAAGGAAGAAAAATTGTGTGGTAGCCAGGGTTCGAACCTGGCTACTAATGGCCTAACATTGGCCTTAACCACTAGACTAGTACTATGTATCTGTCAGGACACAGCAGTAAGCCGTTTTGTTTTGCTAAGTGTCTAAATTCTGTGGCGCATGCCCCTTTAGGTGCGCCACAGAATTAAGGAATTCTGTGGCGCATGAAAGAGCTGATGCGCCACAGAATGCTTAATTCTGTGGCGCACTTAGAGGGGTGCGCCACAGAATTAAGACACTTGGTGAAATAACTTGAACCTTTCTTCCCCACTCCCCACACTAGCAGTTTCTTCCCCGACAACGAGCCAACCCTAGCGCAACCACCGCCACCGCCAAGCGCCGCCACCAAGCGCCGCTGCCGCCGAGGAGGAGGAGGAAGGGGACCGCCACGCCGCCGCCGAGCAGGACGCCCAACCCCGAGCCGCCGCCGCAGATCAAGGAGGAGGAGGACCGCCACGCCGCCGCCGAGGACGTACCCGAGAAGGAGGCCGCCGCACATCGAGGAGGAGGAGGCCGCTGCACCTCGAGGAGGAAGAGGAGAGGCCACCGTCGTCGCTACCGTCACCATCGGTGAGCTTCCCTCTCTCCTTCCCTCCACCTTCCCCCTCCCCTCTTCCCTCCCCTCTCCCCTTCCCTCCACCTTCCCCCCTCCCGGCTAGGGTTCCTGCTAGTTAGGGTTCATTGGAGTTCATAGTCTCTGTTTGCAAATTGAAATGCTTTAGGGTTCCTGCTAGTTAGGGCGAATTCTCATGCTCATGCTCATGCTCACTAGAGATTTTGAAATGCTACTGGTTGCAAATTAAATAAAGATTTTGAAATAAAGATTCTGCAATATTGTGGTCAAATGGAACGAAACAAGGGACAAAGCAACATGATTGATCCATCTATCAAATGCCTAATGCAAATGCAAATGAAAATGCCTAATGCTACTTGCAAATGAAGTAGGTACTGGTTGATATAGCAATAAGTAGTATTTTTTAAATGAACAACCATATTGCAATTATCAAGTGCATGATTATGCCAATACTATTTAGTGTGTTACAGTAATTAAACCAGTGCATGCTTGCCATAAAATGCTACTGCTTATTGGTGCTGCTGTGGGCATGCGGATGCTCATAACAATAATGAAATGAAAAAATGCTTGCTCATGCTCATGCTTGCCATAAATTGCTACTGGTTCAAATTGCTTGTGATAGCAGCTTTTGTTTTCTTTATTCATTGCTTGCTGTTTGATTTTTGGGTGAGCTGGATGCTGCTTTATGAGTGACTAGTAATAAGTAAATGACTTATGTTGCTCATGTTGCTCTCTAGTTAATAAAATGAAATTGCATCATGCTGCTCTCTGGTTTGAAACTAATTTTTTGGTTGAAAATGAATGCAGTAGGAAATGCAAAATGAAATGGTAAGCAATTTATATAGTTGGTTTAGTTGGTTTAGATGAAATGCAAAATGCAGTAGCTAGCTAGGTTCATTTAGTTGATTTATATTGGTTTAGATGAAATGGAAAATGCAGTAGCTTGGTTCATATATAGTTGCTGCTATATTAACTTTACTTCGCTTCCTTTTGGTCAAATGCATGCTACTGATCCAGGGTACATAAAAAATAGGAATGCTATTTAATTATATCTGGAATAATAGCATTTTCATTTGAAGTCACATGTTGGCAGTAGCTACTGGTTGGCTTGCTCTATAAGCTTGTATGCTTGTTTATGCTCTATAATGCTACTAGTACATGAAATGCTACTATTTGAATTCATTTATATCTTTGTGAAGTGCTAGCTTTAATGTACTAGTACATGAAATGGTACTGCCCATATATCTTTGTGAAGTGCTAGCTTTAATGTACTCTGGTTTTTGTAGTGCTCCAGGTTGTGTAGTGCTCCAGATTTGTAGTGCTCCAGGTGGTAGTGCTCCAGATTTGTAGTGCTCCAGGTGGTAGTGCTCCAGGTGGTAGATGCTCCAGGTTAAGAAAGTCATTGTTGTTGTACTGCTCCAGCTAGGTTAAAAAATATGCTGAAATAGATGCTCCAGGTTTATGTTGGCTTTTGTTTGATGTATTGTAGATGGGCAAGTTTGTATGGTCGATATATGGTGGATATTTTTGCAGGGATTTCATTGAGTTGCCCATTTCTCCCGAAGCGTTGATTAACTTCCCTTTCGGTTGAGAAATGGGCACTCCTACGTAGAAAAATTAGCAAAAGTCATGCCGAATTTTCTGGTTGACTTTTGTACTAACTTGTTGCCTCTTTTTAATGAAGTGCAAATAAACATGTCGGGCAACACTTCTATGCCCAGGAGCCAGAACGAAGAAGCGAGAGAGGCCAACAAGGACTTCTGGGAGGGCTACGAGCAGCCCCGGAAGGCCGCCGCCGAGTCGCCCGACGATGAGGAAGAGGGCCGGGACGCCGCCTCCGAGGGAGAGGGCCGGGACACTGCCTCCGAGGGAGAGGGCCGGGGGGCCACCGCCGACACCGGCGACGATGACGATACCTGGGACGACGCCGCCCAGACCGGTGAAGAGACGACCGGTGAAGAGAACGCGGCCAACCGCACGGAAGGTGATAGCGGCGGCAACCCTCAGGAGGGTAAGAAGAAGAGGACGGCGAGGAGGCCAAGGAGGGATCGGAGGCCGCAAGTGCTCGCCAACGTCACCAATGCTGTCACGGTAGTCTCCGAAAGTGGCCTACCGATGGAGCCTTCGTGGGTTGCCAAAGGGTACGGCATGCAACTAGGGTGCATCGTCCGTGAAACCGTGCCGATCCTAACTCAGGACCTCAGAAGCAAGGAGAATGAGGCTATCGCCCAATCCCTCCTCCAGAAGCTTCACCAACGATACACGTTCCCGGAGCCGTTCAATAAGAAGGTGGACTCTTTAGCTCTCACGAAGATGAGCACCGCCTTGAGCAGCTGGAAGAACCGGCTGAAGAGAAAGATCGAGGCCGGTGAAAGCTGGGAGAGGATAAGTAGAAAAGACCCGTCGCTCTCCTTAGAAGACTTTAACGCATTCAAGTCTTACTTAGAGAGTGACGCTGTTAAAAAATGGACCGCCTGGGGGAAGAAAATGCGGGATTTGAACTTAGGGACCCACCATTGCGGAAGCGGCGGTTACCGAGGAAAACAGCCCACTTGGGACAAGGAGGATGCCGAGATGGTACGTCTGGGGAAAAAAACCCCTGGCACAAAATCCAGGATGAACAGGCTAGGAACTTTGTCCGATCCCGCTACTACTTAGACTGGGAGACGGGGGAATTTATTACGGATCACGAAGACGTGAAGGATTTCGAGAAGTACCTGGTAAGGATAGTCCTATATTATTTCGCTCATCTTATTAGGCAATGAAGCCAAATGGGCTAACCTTAAGTTCCTTTGTCTGAAGGATGAAGAGTTGACGAAGGCTGGCCCGTCGTCCCAGGGGTCGACGGAACCGTGGGACACGCCTTTCAACAGGGCGATGAACAAATACAAGGAGAGGGAGCTAGACAAGCCACCGACGTCGGGTGGCCGTGTGTCCGGCTTTGGCACAAGTATGAAGCTATCCGAGTACTACGGATCGGATGCCAAGACGAGAAAGCTGGAGAGGAGGTCATCGGCTAAGGATAAATCCGAGGTTCAGGAGCTGAAGAAGAAGGTGGAGTCACTAGAGAAGCTGGTGGCCGAAAAGCCTCTGGAGAACACGGAGATGATGAACAAGTTATTGGACGAGAAGATCCGGCAGATCATCCCCCCTGGGTTGATGGAGGGGTTAGCTGCTTGGAATGCGGGAGGTCAAGTGGGGCCGATACATGTGCCCAGCATTAGCGGCAGCAACTCAAGCTTCCACGTGTCGCCGACGGTGCCGCTCCACCCGACACCGGCGTCGGGGCTCCACCAGACGCCGCCGCAGCTCCAACTGGTCGCATCGACGCCCCCAACCGCCGCCCTTGTATCGACAGTAGCCGAGATCGACGCCATCAAGGAGGTAAACTCATTAGTTACTCCTTCGCGTCATCTTCTTTAACTATATATGCCTTTCGTGGATCGCCATCTCACGATGCCCAACATGGCGCCCCTGACTCAGGATGAACAATGCATACTTCTGCAAACGGTGGAGCCCGGCGGCAAGTTGGTGGAAGTTGCTAGCGGCTATGTCATGGCTTCCCGCGTTATGCACGGCGCTACATTGGCGGAAGACGTGGCGAAGGTCAAGTTGGTAATGGTAGTGCCGGAGTACCGCTACGCCATCCCCCCTTTCAACCTCCGGGCACAGACGAAGGCGACGTTTTGCCCCTTGGGGATTGCACCTCATGGCTTATGACATGGCCGAAGAACCAGATTCGTCTGGGGGGTCTTCCGAGTGGTAAGAAAAGCACCGGCGCCACCTCCCCAATCATCCGGCCCAAGATCGCCAGCGCCGACGACACCCTTAAGGAAACGGCGGTCGCCGCCCCCACTACCCTGAAGGAACCGGCGGTCGCCGCCGCCACCCGGAAGGAACCGACGATCGCCGTCACCACCAGACGCCACAAACAGTTGTTGGGAGCGCTACCGCAACGACCGTCTACTAGACGCACGGTACGCCAAGCGGCGGCATCGCAACCGCCACCACCTAAGGTCCAGGACATGGCGCCACTTGATGGCAACGATGTAGATGATGATGATGACATCGATGCCTACATCAACACTGGCGCCTGCAGCCAAGATATGTACATGCCTCCTATGGATGAACAAGCCTTCCGCACACACGGCGATCAACTTAGTCGTCCCCCTACAGTCACGAAGCAGCGCCTGGTCTTCACGGGTCTTTCTCAAGACACTCCTCCGGAGGCTGGCAATCCAGCTCAAGTCAAGCCTGCTACCGTTTTCAGCCCTAACACGCTGCGTAAGACGATCATCGGGGAGCCACCCAAATCAACCCCAGCAACCTCAGAAGCACCACCAGCACCCGAAGCACCACCATCAGCACCACAAGCACCCCCAGTAGGTCAGGTGAAGAAGGGAAGGAAGAGAGGAGCCAAGAAGGGCGCATCTTCGAGCCAGCCTGCTCCTAAGAGGATCCGGGCCGACGACATGGTACCACCTACACCGGATGGCTTGCCCCGGTGTCATGAAGCTGGTAAACCTATACTGCCTCCGGACATGGAACACCTCGCAAGTGGACAAATGCTCCCTTTGCAGCACTCTATTCATTATCAAGAGAGCGTCCTTCTTAAAGAAAAGGATCCAAATTACCCGGTGTTCTCGGTCAAGGTGCCGTCCGACCAGAACTTCGTCAATGAAGACCCCGCGGATATCTTCTTCATAGCGTTCGAGGACGTCTTCAATCTATTTCACTCGAAACGGCTCGACTATAACTTGGTCCACCTATACGCGATCAATCTTCAGATGAAGATCAACAGAGAGAGACCCCGCCACATCGCGGTAGCGGATCCCTACTACATGCGCGATAGCCAGCTCCAGGACGGCTCAAGGACACGGACCAAGGCGGTGCGGTACCTCCAGAACTTCATGCTCATGCACAAAGAGAGCAACACCATTCTTCTGCATGTCTTTCCCGAGTAAGTACACATCCGCTCACGGCCGTCGTAACTTATGCTTTCTTATATATTTCTTCCATTGCCGATCATTTCCAACATTCCATTTCAATTGCATGTGTTGAGCAGGGACAAATACTGCACACTCATCATCCTAGATCCAAAGTGGTCACTAGCCCAGTATTTTGACTCGTCGAGTACGACGACGAAGAAAGACTACACGAGAATAAGGGGTGTTCTCGATGAGGCTATCCTTGGCTACTCCAAAAGTGGAGGCACCTTCGACAAGAATGGGCAATATATCAGGCCGGACACTAAAAAGATCGGGTTCAAGCACGTGATCAACTTCCCTTGTATCAAGCAGCCAGCTGGCAGCATTAAGGAGGCCTTCTATGTCCTCCATCACCTTAAAGGGTTTGTCGAGGATGCAGAGATGATGTCTCTGCCACCTAGTAAGCGAGACCCCATTAAAATGTCGGGGAAATCAGTGATGATGATCTTAGAGAAGACTTCCATCGCATCCAAGTAAAGCTCTCGGAAATTATCTTACAAGATGTATCCAACGGATCGGGGCTCTTACACGCAGCCAGAGCGTTGCCTAAGAGGGATATCGAAGAATGCCTACATAGGCAGGGTGATGGAAGGACGTGGACGACGAAGGACTTGTACAAGCCGTTCCTGGAGCCGCTCAAGAAGACGTCTCGTTGACCGAGGCCGGTGTGCCTAGCATTACTTTGAATCGATAGACAATTTGTACCGTGTTGTAAACTAAACTTGCTTAATTTGCTTGAAACGGTGGTCGTCGTTGTTGGACTTCAATTTCTATTGTAGTCGTTATCGTTGAACCATATTACTTATGTGATACCGATGCTATATTTCTTTTAGGTTTATTATTATTTCCTTGCTTTAATTCTTGTGAATATGTATGCATGTGAACCCTCTAACTCTTTCCATTGCGTTATATACTAATATGCCTTGTGTCCATAGAGATGACGTACTACGTCGTGTTTGAGGGGCGGGTTCCAGGAGTGTACGAGGAGTGGGAGGAGTGCAAGAAACAGGTGCACAAGTTCAGCGGCAACTGCTACAAAGGGTACCCGACTAGACACGAGGCGGTTGCCAAGTGGAGGGCGCACCAAGCGAACAAGAGCAAGATGAAGACCTTCCTTGTGCTCTCGCTCTTGCTCACCATCGTCGCGGCGGTACTCTATTTCATCCTAGTGTAGGCGGCGGCCGGTGTCACTTCGTTTGTATCTAGAGATGATGAGAACTTTCTTAATTTGCATGGATTATGAGTTGTATGGAGCTATATGTATAACTCAATCGGGCTCTAAGTAATGTGATGATGATGTGATGATTATATATGTCCATATTATATCTGTCTATATTATATCAGTATATAACCTGTATACGGTGTATAAAACCAGTATAAAACCTGTATAATACACCAGGGAGCACAAAATCGAGTATACCTGTAGATAGTTCTGTGGCGCACCAAAAAATAATTCTGTGGCGCACCTATTTCTGTGGCGCAGCTATATCACATGCGCCACAGAACTACTTATTTCTGTGGCGCACCGGCCCAAGTGCGCCACAAAAACCTTAATTCTGTGGCGCACGGCCAGATGCGCCACAGAAAGCTTATTTTTGTGGCGACGTTTCTGTGGCGCACCTCCCATGCGCCACAGAATCGAATTTTCGTGCGCCACTGATGAGGCTTTTCCTACTAGTGGTGGTGGGGCATGGGGGCGAAGAGGCCTGGGAGCGGCGGCAGGGGGGAAGGGGCGACCACCATCCACCGGCGTGGCCGGAGAGGCTGCCGGCGCTAGAAACCCTAGCCGCCTCCTTTCTCGAGCGGGTCGTGCTAGGGGTGATGGGGAAACAAGTCGACCGTGGAGGGGGTCGATTCTGGAACGTTTCCTTTCTATTCTGTGCGGTGGCATCGATCATAAATAATCCAGACTCTAGGGGTAGTCTCATGTACCGATTCGGTTATAAGTTGGAAGCTGCGGGAAGTACCTCCGGGTGTGCTTGTGGGCTTGTAGTGTAAATCAAACAAGCGCTTCTATAAGCCTGGATCTAAACAAGTTAGGTGTTTGTTTAGGCTTGTGCTTAAAAAGACCTAAAAACAGTAGAAGCTCAAGCTTCAACCCAAACAAACAGGGCCGTAGTAGACATAGAAAAGTCACCGTGCTAAGGCCCCAAAGAACCAGCGCACCAGAGCAGCAACCATCGCCAATGATGTCAACCGTAGATCGGAATAGACTAACCTAAAACCACACATCGAACACAAAAAGACGACCGGGTCATGGGAGATCCGCCAGACACACAACTGCATGCCCCCTTCGCCGGCGCTAGATGCACCACCGGAGCAAGGATAGGACGAGGAGGGAACCTTATTCTGACTTCAGGAAGTAGCCGCCGCCACACCATCCTGAAGAAGACACTGAAAACAAACTAAATGAAGAATTGAAACCTTCCCACCGGGGAGGGAACGTTTTCTGCCACACCTCCAAGGCCCTAAGGCCACCGGAGGCGGAGAGGACCGGCAGCGTCGCTGGCGAGAGGGACAAAACCCTAGATGAGTTTCAGAGCCGCCTCACAATCGCTTTGGTGTCTTTTTTTGCTGGAATTTTTGGGCATTTGGCCTTTTCCCATGGCCCATCATCAAATTCTGAAACTCACATGGCCCATTCCAAAAACCAGTGGCAACACTAGTGGGGGCTAAAGTTTAGTCCCACATTGCTAGTTGGAAGAGAGTTGGAGTGGTATATAAGGTGGGCTGTTCCAGTCCTAGTAAGTGAGTGAGAAGAGAGAGAGCCCTCGCACACTCCTCCTCCTCCGCCGCCCGCCTCGCCACACCACGCCTCGCCTCGTCACGACACGTCACGACGCGCCGCGGGTTGCAGGAATCTCGCCGAGCTTATCTTTTTACTCTTTGGGAAATTAATTGTGTAATCAATTACGAGTCATTAACGGACGTTAACACAGCCGTTTTCGTTCCGGTTTTTCTGGATCATGAACTCGTACGTGGGCTGCTGAAAGGACACGGATGTCACCTAGAGGGGGGGTGAATAGGCGATTTAAAAATTTTACGAGATGGGCTTAACAAATGCGGAATAAAACTAGCGTTTACTTTGTCAAGCCCAAAGCCTATAAACTATGGTTCACCTATGTGCACCAACAACTTATTCTAAGCAATGGTTCACCTATGTGCACCAACAACTTATGCTAAGCAAGACAAGCAACTTATGTGATAGCAAGATATATATATAACTTCAAGCACGATGGCTATCACAAAGTAAAGTGCATAAGTAAAGAGCTCGGGTATAGGAATAACCGAAGTGACGCGGAGACAATGATGTAGCCCGAAGTTCACACTTTTGCGAGTGCTACTCTCCGTTGGAGCGGTGTGGAGGACAAGTCACTCCAAATGCACGAGGGCCACCGTATTCTCCTCGAGAATTCCCACCAAAAGGGATGTCCTCGATCCACTATGGGACCTTAGGAAGGTCACCGAACCCGCACAAAGCTTGGGGCTATCTCCACAACTTAATTGGAGGCTCCCAATAAATTGCCACAAAGGCCTTGCCCTTGAAGATTCTCCACAACTTAATTGGAGTCCCCAAGAACACCACTAAGATGCCACAAAGGCCTTGCCCTTGAAGATTCTCCACAACTTAATTGGAGTCCCCAAGAACACCACTAAGATGCCACAAAGGCCTTGCCCTTGAAGATTCTCCACAACTTAATTGGAGTCCCCCAAGAACACCACTAAGATGCCACAAAGGCCTAGAATCCGTCTAGGGTTCCAAGAACCCAAGAGTAACAACCTTCTTGCTTTCACCTCCACGAATCACCGTGGAGAACTCAAACCGATGCACCAAATGCAATGGCAAGAACACCACAAAGATGCTCAAGTCCTTCTCTCTCAAATTCCAACAAAGCTACAAAAGCTATTGGGGGAATAAGAGAGGAAGAACAAAGGAATTCACAAAGAACACCAAGATCAAGATCTAGAGAGTTCCACCCACAAAGAGATGGATTTGATTGGTAGAAATGTAGATCTAGATCTCCTCTCTCTTTTCCCTCAAGAATATGCAAGAATCATGGGAGGAATCAAGAACTAGGGCAAGCTTTGAAGTACAACAATGGAGGGGAGAGAGAGAAAGTGAACCAACCAGCCCAAGGAGGAAGAAGGGGGTCTTATATACCCCCTCCCAACGAAATATGACCGTTTGGGGCCTCCCAGGCCGGAAAATCCACCCCCGGGCCGGATTATCCGCCCCCCGAAATCGCCCCTGGACTCGGGCCGGATATTTGGCCGGATATTTTCCCGGAATTGGCCATTGGGGCCGGTTTATCCGCCCCCCCCCCCCCCCCCAGAAAACTGCAGAAACACCAAAACTAAAACGGGCATAACTTTAGCATCCGGACTCCGATTTTGATGATCTTGGGCTTGTTTTGAAGCTAGGAACAAGATCTACAAGATCATGCAGGAAACCATCATAGTCCAACAAGGGAGGATAGAAACAAATGATGAAAGGTTTGACCTATCTAAAAAAGACATACCGGTAAAACCTCCAATCTCAAAAATGCAACAAGTTACCCGTGCAAAAACCATTCTTGATGAACTAGAGCTTGTCATGAGAATAAGAACAAGCTCTAAAACGTAACATGGATAAGATCCAAATAAAACCAAGAAAGATGATGAACCAAACTCGAAAACGCAACAAATGATCTATGCGAAATCCGTTTTCGATGAACTAGAGCTTGTCATGAGAATAAGCACAAGCTCTAAAACATCACATGGATAAGGTCCAAATAACAACCAAGAAAGATGATGCAAGGATGCAAAGTTTTGAGCTCTCTAAGAACGATACGATCGAGTTACTCACTCGAGAGCCCTCTTGATAGTACGGCAACTAAACTATAAACCGGTCTCCAACTACACTATGAGACCGGTGAGAAAGAAACTCTATCAAGAGCAAACCTTATACTTGCGCATTTCACTTGAGCTTGATGACGACGATCTTGACCTCAACAAGATGGAACGCCTTTCTTGCTTGTGCTTGCTTGACGAAGTCTTGTGGATTGCTCCCCCATAATCCACCATGGGAGAGCTTCTTCTTCGGCGCATCTTCACATAACCATGACCACCATGTGGATTGCTCCCCCATAATCCACCATGGGAGATCTTATTCTTCGGCGCATCTTCACATATCCATGATCACCATATGGATGGCAAGACTCAAGCAAAGGATCTCTTCGAGATGGCTCATCTTAAACTTGCACTTCATTTCTCCATGGCAAGCTTCAAGCTTATGAACTCTTCGAGTTGGCTCATCTTGAACTTGCACTTGAACTTGCACTTCATTCTTCATTCTTCATCATGTTGATGTCTTGAAGTAACTTGAGGGCTCACTTCATCTTCATTTTCAAGACATACTTGACACTTGATATCCTTCATCAAATTCTTCTTATTGCAACCTTGAAGCCAACAAATGGTTCAAGAATTGCCTATGGACAACTCCTACAAATATAACTCAATGCAAACATTATTCCATAGGGATTGTCATTAATTACCAAAACCACACATGGGGGCTCCATGCACTTTCAATCTCCCCCATTTTGGTAATTGATGACAATCTCTTTGAGAGGGTTTATATAAGGAATTTAAGTAACAAATAAGTTGAATATATAGAGAAAACTCCCCCATAATATATGCATGTGTGAATGATCTTGACTTTCATTGCATATATTGGCATTCAAAGCCTAGTGGAGTTTCCTCTAAATATTCAACTATGCAAAGCAACAAGATGCAATGCAATAAAGGCACATGCTTAAGCACAAAGCAAAGACATAACCAAATTCCCTTAAACCCTCCAAACTTCTCCCCCATTGGCACCAATTGCCGAAATGGGTGAAACATTTAGAAGGCCAATATAGTGAGAGTTCCTCCATAGCGTGTGCATTTCTCATAATTTGAGTGGAATCAAATGCACATATCCAATGACGAATATTCGGAAGGAATCACACTATAGATAGGATCAAAGATTGCAAAAAGATAACAAAGTCAAGAAGCTTCAACAAATGAAGCAAGCAACCTAATGAACCATAAAGAATATACCAAAAGAAAGATAGATATTATGATAAGATCAAGAAGATTGCTCTAAATAATATGAGGAATCTCCCCAAGGTTTGTGCACAAAACTAGACAATTTGCATTGGAGTATAAAGTGCACAAACATGGAATCATCACTCCCATAATATCATTCAAAAACAAAAGATACCAAGTGAATCAAACTCTAATGATCACCACAAGATAGTGCTCTAAATCAAATGAGGAAGCTCCCCAAGGTACATGCATAAAATAAAATGTTGCATTTGAATAAAATATGCATAACATGGAATCCTCACTCCCTCATTACCATTTAAAACACAAACATTTGCAATAGATCATAGATAGAAAATTAAGCTTACCACTTGCAACAAACAAATGGTTGAGCAACAAGTAAGAGGCACCATAATAAAAGGCTCAACCAAGAGGATATGTGAAAGGCATGATAAAGCATATTATAAGACTATTACAAGAATGAGCAAAAAGCATCATCATAGTCTTCAATGAATTATATTGCTTAGCATGACCAATCAACACACAACAAATAAATAAGATATCGAATGGAGATGTATCATCTCTTATGTGTATAAGTTTCTCTAAGTGAGCAATATCACAAAGATATTTATCCACAAAGAAACATGCACACACAAAATAGATACACAAGAAATATAGCATGATATCCAAGACAAAGTTATGCAATATACCAATAAGAATTTTTGCTTAATAGCATGGCCAAAGGCTCAATTTTATCTTATGGTACATTCATGAACTTCAACCATAAACACATAAAATACATCACAAATATCCACAAGGGATAGAAGATAGTTGGGATGCTTTGAGAAAGGCAACAAGTATCACAAACGAGGATACTAAAATAAATAACTCAATTTGCACTTTCATCGATATTGCACATGTGAGAGGCTTGAGGAATTGATATGCAATAAAATTGCTAGATAGGCATAGATGGGATGGGTGAATCATGATCATAATTTTATATACTTCCCAACATATGTGCTCATCTCAAACTACTCACATTCGCAATAAAGAGGTTTCGTTAAGACTTTTGCAAGAAGCACAACATTTGCAAATGAAGAGATTCATGTCAAGATGCAACCATAAAGTTGGATACAAGAAAAGTATGCATGAGAAGATACTTGTTACCAAGATAGCATTGGTGTGGATGTAGTAGATATGTGTTCGTTGACCATCCTAGCTTGCCTCAAGTTACCATTGAGTCACCACTTCTTTCCAAGAGTGAGACAAGCATCCAATGCATATCCATTGTACCTAACACAAAGGTAAGTACAAAATGGTCCCCAAACTAATTGGGTCCGAAGTAGTTAGACACACTACAACATATAGGACAAACTCCACAATTCTATGTGCATATAGATATGAAATTGAATTTCATGCACATCTTAGCCAAATTAGGATTTGATGGAGTTTACCCTATATATTGGATCAATGAAAGTGACACATGCCATAAGATATACATATATTAAATATGCATGCACAATACTTTCAAGGACCAAAGGAAGATACAATTTGGACAAAACACCAAATAAATCAAGAGACAATGGTTGCCCAAATTATATCAAAGAATCAAATCAACACAAGATTGACTCCAAAGACTTATCTCATTATAAGAAGCTAATTAAGCCTAAGCACAAAGGAATGAGATAACCAACTCCCAAGAGAGCAAGGTTCCAACAAATAAACCAAACCCTCGACACTTTTTATGATGGCACAAAGTACCAAAAGGAAATTTATGTCTCCCAAAACCAAATTTTTGATAATGATCAAGAGAAGTTTAAGCATTATAACAAATATAGGAGAGCTCCCCCAAGATTAGTGCATTATCTAGGATTTAGAATATGGATACAAAATGCACAAAACCAGGATCATCACGCTACCTATATCTACTAAAAATGCTAAGAAAGTTTCAATAGACAAATTAGATCCATGAGATGCAAGGAAGACACATGGGAGTCAAAGCACAACAAATTCATGGCAATAAATAAGGCACTTTAAACACAAGAGCCAATGTAGATATGATCAATAAATATCTACCTCATAATTTATTACCACTTGTCCTAGGACAAGAGGTATTAGGAAATATTTCCCGGTAGTAGTTTGTAAGTATACATAAGATCATATTTACAAAGAATAGAGCATATGGTAAAAGATAAGAGTTAACCATCATGCAAAGATAGTTTCTTGATAGCTTCATTTAGTCATACCAACATGCAAGGCAATTAATAGTATTCATACCAACATGCAAAGCAATTAATAGTATTCATACCAACATGCAAACCAATTAATAGTATGACTTGAAGCACATGGTTTCCGAAAAATGTATTGAGGGACACGTTGTGAAAAACTATGCCAAGAAAACTTTCACAAATAAGATCCACAAAGATATTAGCAATGAAGCTATTTAAGCAAATTGGAGCTTGTTTGAGCAAACATGCCACATCGGAGAGAGATAATTTACGATATCAATTCTATGTGACACAACCTCAAATGTTCACATTTTCTAGGCTTGTAATATGCACAAAGCTTATTACTCCCCCATAATGTGATAAGGAATTTATTTTCACAAGAGGCAAAAAAAGATCCAACTAGAGATATTAATGGACATTAGAATTTGAATTTCTCATGAAGATGACATACCACATAGAGACTAGATAATCTTGCAATATCAATTCTAAGTGATATTCCTCATGTACACACATTGTTAGGATCATGAAATTCCCAAAGAAATATCACTCCCCCAAAATGGGATAGTCCATTAATCGCTCATAAGAGCCATATAAGATACAACAAGATGCAAAGTGGCTCATACACAAACACAAATACATGGTGTGCAACCCAACATGCATAGACTTGATTTCTCAAGAAAATCAAATAGGAATCACAACATATACAAACACATGTTAGGAACAAAAACTAACACATGCAAAGGGGCGAGTAACTTTCAATATAAATGAGTTGAGCACATGTTACCGCAAGGAGGAACATTGGATATATGATAGAAGCAAGATAACCAAGACTTGGCTTGAGATAATATAAATGATGAAGATCCCTTAATTCTTCATGATGTAGCCAAGTCTCCAATGCCCTCCAACAAGCACCTATTGATCAAGTTTTGGATTGTTGGTCCCCAACTAAGTTGGGTCCTAAGAGGTTAGTCACAATAGGCTTGGCAACCCAAATGGTTCTTTTCTTGACACCACTTTGAGCACCAACATATTTGGCAAACACATTGCCACCCTCATCCTTACGAAGAGAATAAACATCATCAATGGAGATAGAGTTGGATGAGGTACCAATAGTGCAAAAAGAGGAGATGTGGCCCTTCTCACGGCATATGTAGCAAGTTCTTTTCTTCTCCTTCTTCTCACTAGATTTCTCCACAATGGGAGCATTGGCTTGTATCTTCTTGGGAAGTGGCATTTCTTCAACTTGAGGTTGAATATGAGTTTGAGCTTGAGGCCGCTTCCCTTTTTGATTCTTCTTCAAAGGACAAGATCTAACATGACGCCCTTCAATTTTGCACTTGAAGCAAACAATCTTCGCCGGGTCTTTGACTTGTAATTGGCCCTTCTTAATATTGTTGCTCTTGGACTTGTTCTTGTTGTTGGAGTTGAATCCAAGTCCACTCTTGTCATTGGGGTATTGTTGCACACTCAACATCTTGTCAATTTTGCATTTCCCTTCATGAATCTTTACCAAGTCGTTCTTCAAAGAAGTGACTTGGGCCTTGAGCTCTTTGATTTCCTCTACATGGTTAGTAACAACACAAGTACTAGAGGAAGTAGAACCTTCATTGTTAGAGCAACAAGGCAAGGAAGATAATTCATCACAAGATTTAGCAATACTATGAGTGGATGAATTACAAGGACTAGCACATGGCAATATAGCATTTTGAGTAGTAGTGCTAGTATCCACATGAGGCTCACAAGGTGTTGCCTTAGATATGATAGCCTCATGAGCTAACTTTAGCCTATCATGAGAGGCTAGAAGATCCTCATGGTAGCTAGAAAGCTTTCCATGATTTTCTTCCAATTTCCCATAATTGCAAGTTAGCAAATCAAGTTGAGCCCTTAGCTCAACATTCTCCTTCAAGATAGATGCTTCACAAGAAGTAGAGTTAATAGCACAAGCATCATCACAAGACATATCAAGAAGAGAGGGTAACATAGCATGCTCTTTTAAATATGAAGCTTGTAGTTGCTCATATGACTTGGTGAGGATAGAGTGTTCGCTCTCCAAGGCCTTGTGGGCCTTGTCTAGATCATCTAGATCCTTAACAAGTTTATCATGACCAACACCAACTTTGAACTTTTCATTTTTAAGCAATTTTAATTTAGCTTTAGCATGGTCTCTTTCTTTAGTGAGTTTAGCAAATATTTCATTTTGAGACACCTCAAGGGTTTGAAGTTGCTCCTCAAGAGAGGCTACGGTCTCTTGTTCTTCTTCAAGATCATTCTTTAATGATGCTACATCATCGGCATACTCTCGTTCAAGAGCACCCTTTTTATCAATGGTGTTCTCATGCATCCAAATAAGTTTTTGGCTCTCAATAGCGGTAGTCAAGATTTCAAAGAAGTGAGAGCTAGCAATTTTATCTTTGTAAAGAACCTTGAATACACTCTCACCTTTATCGCGTAGAGAGACAACCCAATCCTCTTCTTCATATTCATCCTCATTCTTATCACCACGAGACATATTAGGTTCCATGGTAGGAGGTACCGTGGAACCCTTGGCCATAAGGCATATATGAGGACCGTGAGATAAAGATGAGGAGTTACTTGAGGCTCCCTTCAAGATCTTTTCTTGACCAATAGAATCTTTGGTTTCCTCTACATTGTTAGACACACAACAACTAGAGGAAATAGAATCATTTTTAACATGGCCACAAGACAATGCAAGCATATCATCATTAGATTTTTTTCAAGCAACTTACACATGATATGCAAGGACTATCAACACAAGCATGTAAATCATTTCTAGTGCTAGATGTGTTTAAGTCCAAAGATGAAGCATTGCAATGAGATAGAGATAAAGAATCATCAATAGTAAGCTCAATATCAATATTGCAATTTTCATCACCACTCACCATATCATTACCTTGTGTCTTACCACACTTTGGTGAAGTGGATGAAGATGAGAACTCATCACGGCCGGAAGTGGAAGCAAAACAATCATCCTCAATGATAGTGGACACATCATATTTATCTTGAAGCTTTGTCCATAATTCATGAGCGCTCCCAAAAGGCATGATTTAAGAAGTAACTACATTGCTCACAACAATGGAAAACACATGAGAAGCAAGAGCATCGAGACAAGAGTTTTTCTCCTCCTCAAGAGATAAATTTTGAGGATCCTTAGGAGAAGAAAAACCCATGTCAAGAAATCGCTCCATGTCCGGGGACATACGCCGCAAAATATTAAGCACATAAATTTTCCATAGATCATAATTTGTGCCATCAAATATAAACAAGTTATTGTGCGCTAATCCCCTAACCGACATCTTTACTCTCAAGGCGGTGAAGCCTAAGAATGAGAGACCTTGCTCTGATACCAATTGAAAGGACACGGATGTCGCCTAGAGGGGGGTGAATAGGCGATTTAAAACTTTTACGAGATGGGCTTAACAAATGCGGAATAAAACTAGCGTTTACTTTGTCAAGCCCAAAGCCTATAAACTATGGTTCACCTATGTGCACCAACAACTTATTCTAAGCAATGGTTCACCTATGTGCACCAACAACTTATGCTAAGCAAGACAAGGAACTTATGTGATAGCAAGATATATATATAACTTCAAGCACGATGGCTATCACAAAGTAAAGTGCATAAGTAAAGAGCTCGGGTATAGGAATAACCGAAGTGACGCGGAGACAACGATGTAGCCCGAAGTTCACACTCTTGTGAGTGCTACTCTCCGTTGGAGCGGTGTGGAGGACAAGTCACTCCAAATGCACGAGGGCCACCGTATTCTCCTCGAGAATTCCCACCAAAAGGGATGTCCTCGATCCACTATGGGACCTTAGGAAGGTCACCGAACCCGCACAAAGCTTGGGGCTATCTCCACAACTTAATTGGAGGCTCCCAATAAATTGCCACAAAGGCCTTGCCCTTGAAGATTCTCCACAACTTAATTGGAGTCCCCAAGAACACCACTAAGATGCCACAAAGGCCTTGCCCTTGAAGATTCTCCACAACTTAATTGGAGTCCCCAAGAACACCACTAAGATGCCACAAAGGCCTTGCCCTTGAAGATTCTCCACAACTTAATTGGAGTCCCCAAGAACACCACTAAGATGCCACAAAGGCCTAGAATCCGTCTAGGGTTCCAAGAACCCAAGAGTAACAACCTTCTTGCTTTCACCTCCACGAATCACCGTGGAGAACTCAAACCGATGCACCAAATGCAATGGCAAGAACACCACAAAGATGCTCAAGTCCTTCTCTCTCAAATTCCAACAAAGCTACAAAAGCTATTGGGGGAATAAGAGAGGAAGAACAAAGGAATTCACAAAGAACACCAAGATCAAGATCTAGAGAGTTCCACTCACAAAGAGATGGATTTGATTGGTAGAAATGTAGATCTAGATCTCCTCTCTCTTTTCCCTCAAGAATATGCAAGAATCATGGGAGGAATCAAGAACTAGGGCAAGCTTTGAAGTACAACAATGGAGGGGAGAGAGAGAAAGTGAACCAACCAGCCCAAGGAGGAAGAAGGGGGTCTTATATACCCCCTCCCAACGAAATATGACCGTTTGGGGCCTCCCAGGCCGGAAAATCCGCCCCCGGGCCGGATTATTCGCCCCCCGAAATCGCCCCTGGACTCGGGCCGGATATTTGGCCGGATATTTGCCCGGAATTGGCCATTCGGGCCGGATTATCCGGGGGCCCCCCCCCCCCGTAAAACCGCGTAAACACCAAAACTAAAACGGGCATAACTTTAGCATCCAGACTCCGATTTTGATGATCTTGGGCTTGTTTTGAAGCTAGGAACAAGATCTACAAGATCATGCAGGAAACCATCATAGTCCAACAAGGGAGGATAGAAACAAATGATGAAAGGTTTGACCTATCTAAAAAAAGACATACCGGTAAAACCTCCAATCTCGAAAATGCAACAAGTTGCCCGTGCAAAAACCATTCTTGATGAACTAGAGCTTGTCATGAGAATAAGAACAAGCTCTAAAACATAACATGGATAAGATCCAAATAAAACCAAGAAAGATGATGAACCAAACTCGAAAACGCAACAAATGATCTATGCGAAATCCGTTTTCGATGAACTAGAGCTTGTCATGAGAATAAGCACAAGCTCTAAAACATCACATGGATAAGGTCCAAATAACAACCAAGAAAGATGATGCAAGGATGCAAAGGTTTGAGCTCTCTACGAACGATACGATCGAGTTACTCACTCGAGAGCCCTCTTGATAGTACGGCAACTAAACTATAAACCGGTCTCCAACTACACTATGAGACCGGTGAGAAAGAAACCCTATCAAGAGCAAACCTTATACTTGCGCATTTCACTTGAGCTTGATGACGACGATCTTGACCTCAACAAGATGGAACGCCTTTCTTGCTTGTGCTTGCTTGACGAAGTCTTGTGGATTGCTCCCCCATAATCCACCATGGGAGAGCTTCTTCTTCGGCGCATCTTCACATAACCATGACCACCATGTGGATTGCTCCCCGATAATCCACCATGGGAGATCTTCTTCTTCGGCGCATCTTCACATATCCATGATCACCATATGGATGGCAAGACTCAAGCAAAGGATCTCTTCGAGATGGCTCATCTTAAACTTGCACTTCATTTCTCCATGGCAAGCTTCAAGCTTATGAACTCTTCGAGTTGGCTCATCTTGAACTTGCACTTGAACTTGCACTTCATTCTTCATTCTTCATCATGTTGATGTCTTGAAGTAACTTGAGGGCTCACTTCATCTTCATTTTCAAGACATACTTGACACTTGATATCCTTCATCAAATTCTTCTTATTGCAACCTTGAAGCCAACAAATGGTTCAAGAATTGCCTATGGACAACTCCTACAAATATAACTCAATGCAAACATTATTCCATAGGGATTGTCATTAATTACCAAAACCACACATGGGGGCTCCATGCACTTTCAGCTGCGTCCCACGATCTTCCCGAACCGCACTATATAAGCGCGGACGCAAACCCTAGCATGTACTAGACACATACGCTTCCAGTTCTTTGCGCTGCCGCCTTCGTCTTCCTCATCCCGTCTGTCGGCGTGCACTGACTGCCGGGACAGTAGGTCTCCGGAACCCTGCCTCTCGTGAACCTGTACGGGTGAGGGGCAATCTGGTTTTTGGGGAGCGCTCCGGCGCGACTACTGGCATCACGACGTCGTCATCGGACGACGAGTTCCTCCACACCGACAACTTCTTCCCGGACGTCAGTGACTTCTTCGGCAACCTCAACATGGGCGACAACGACGCTGCTGCGAAGTATGTGATCTTGTCGTTTCTCTTTCAGTTTCTGTTAGAGTTTCTTCTTCTCGTTTCTGTGGTAGATGCAAACGGTTTGTCTTGTTTAGATGTGATCTTTTCATCTATCTTACTAGTTTGCACGATTAGTTTATTTGTTGTTTTCATAGTCATGATTTATCAATTACTTGTACGGATTATTTTATATGGATATTTGCTTCTATATTCAACAATCCAAAAACCTGATTGTAGGCAAATCAATTCAAGCAGCGTTGCTGCCGCTATTCGACCTCCCCTCTTTGATGGTATGCATTACCAGATGTGGCGCACAAAGGCAGTTCTATGGTTTAAAAACCTAGTGTTGTGGGTATACTTCATGGGTGTACCATCGACAGTGCCTAGATCCGGCAAGCCCGGGTGGCCCATAGATGGTGATGTGGCGTGTGGCCCGTCGGGCGGCCCAGTTGCTGTTGATCCTAAAGGATGAAGTCCAGCCCAGGATAGGGAAGCCGGATCCCAACCGACCATCGGAGTAACCCGGATCCATGGAGGCCCAGGAGTAACCCGGATCCATGGAGGCCCAGGAGTAACCCGGATCCATGGAGGCCCATGTGGAACCCGGATCCAGTACGACGTAGGGAGGAAGGCAGATCCTTGACGTACACGGCAAGACATTGTACCGTAGTTAGGCGACCTGTAATCCGGCTAGGACTCTCAATGTAAACCCTAGATCCGTGCGCCTTTATAAGCCGGATCCTGGGAGCCCTAGAGGCACGTTCACGTTCACGTTCATAACCACAACTCATTGTAACAACGCGAAAGCGCCGAGATAATTCCAGACAAGCAGCAGTAGGCCCTGTCATCGTGCAGGTGTTCCGAAGCTGGGTAACTCGCGTACCACCGTCCCGTGTGCACTCCGCCCTATGGCCCCTACTTCTTCTCCCCCTCGTGAGGATCCCTCCTCCGGGGTACCGTCGATTAGGCAACGACAGTTGGCGCCCACCGTGGGGCCTGCGGCGTCTAGAGGCCGGAACCGGGCGGGTTCCACATCTTCATCAGCGAAACCGTTGATTTCGACGGAAACACACTGGTAAGTAATGTAGCTACGACCGCCGCCGAGCAGGACGCAGCTGCAAAGATCCGATCCGAGTCGCTGGAGCTTTCCACAGAAGAATCCGCCTTAGACCCGGAAATTTCAAATTCTGGTTTTGGTAGCCGGATCCGCGCCTACGTTTTTGGTAGTCGGATCCGCACCTATGTTTCTGGTTGCCGGATCCGCGCCTACGTTTTTGGTAGTCGGATCCGCACCTATGTTTTTGGTTGCCGGATCCGCGCCTACGTTTTTGGTAGTCGGATCCGCACCTATGTTTTTGGCAGCCGGATCCGCACCTAATTTTGGGTAGTCGGATCCGCACCTATATTTTGTAGCCGGATCCATGCCAAAAATTTGGTAGATGGATCCGCACCTAAATTTTTGAAAGTCGGATCCACACCTAAATTTTGGTAGGTGGATCCGCACTTACAGGACCACTGCGACAATCAATCTCGCACCGGCTCGACGGAACGCCGAAGAAAAACCGCCACGACCGACGTTGACTCCGCTCCAAACAGCTAAGTCCCTATTTATATTTCATATTTTAATATTTTATGATCATGAGATTAAGATTGGTTCACTCATATCCTGAGTCTTTTACCGCTTTCGCTGTTGGTCATATCTTTTTCACGATTTGCCTCGCGCTCGTGAAAAACTTTGTCCTGTTTTTGCCGCTTAAGGCTCCAAAGATGCTGCAAAATTTCCGCCTTCGGGCGTTAGCTTGAGTTTTCTGGCCTACACGTTTTCTGTTGTTTATATGTGGATTCCTTAGTAGTGACATTTCGGTACTTAAAACCGGCCTCTGTTTCTGAGGTTCTTGATTGTTTCGCTATTAAGCGCTATCGCCTCAGCAGATGTTCTGTGTTTAAAGTTCGCCGTCTCGCGAAAAGTCAAGCATATGAACCAGAAGAACGGATAAACCAGCACTTGCTTAAAACATATAAATTACATTAACTGTTCAAGATAGTCGAGTTGTTTCCGCCTTGACAGTTTTATATTGTTCAACTGCTGCATAGTTTCAGCTTTAAAACATTTGTTCAAAGGCCGTTTTTGTTCCGCCTTACATTTGTTCGTTGAACATGATCAAAGAAACAATTTAATACAAATATGTTTTTATGTTTATGTATCAGGTACATGACACTTGGACGTACAACAGTCCTCGATTTAAGGTGTTTTCAAGCAGATCTAGCATCGCGCGAAGCCCCAGGAGAAGCTAGCCGGATCCAATGAGAGAAGGTTAGGCGGATCCATGGCGTGCACAGCTGGAGAAGCAGCTTGAGTCTTGATTCCGCTATGCTTAGCCGGAACCAACCCTCGGGGGCTGCGGTTTGATCTTAGGTGAAAAGTGTGTTTCCTTTCGGTATCAGTGCTGGAAATTTCCGCCTAGATGCTTGGGATTTACGTTATTCCTAAGTCACATATAAAGATAAAGCTACTCTAAGAGCACCAAGCCGGATTTTCAAGAAAATTCACCTTGGCGCTCGGGGGCTACATCGATGAAGTTCTCTGAGTAACAAGCCGGAAAATTTCCACCTTGACGCTTGGGGGCTAAGTTTCTGAGCATCGAGTCTCCTTGGAGCAAGCCGGCTCAACGCTCGGGGGCTAGCTAGCCGGATCCGCACCTATATATTTGGTAGCCGGATCCGCAATTATATTTTGGTAGCCGGATCCGCACCTACGTTTTTGGTACTCGGATCCGCACCTATGTTTTTGGTTGCCGGATCCGCGCCTACGTTTTTGGTAGTCGGATCCGCACCTCAACTTACCGCTCAAATCACGTGAAAATGGCGCCAAGATAGGCGGAACCGTTTGAATCTTTTAAGGTTCCGGGTAACGGCGTGAAGATAAGCAAATTCTTGTCCGCAAGCAGGGGAGTAACCCGGAGACATGTTCTGTACTGTCGATGAATGAAGTCCCGCAGGATGAGGGTTTTTTCCGACTGAAAGTTGGGAAAGAAGAAAATATGAAGTTAGAGCTCTTCAAGTTTCTCCGCGTTACCAATATTGCCGGAGACCATGATGGACTAGTAAGGCGGAAACAGCAGGTGAAACTCGGAGAACTCTGGGGGCTACTGTTGTGGGTATACTTCATGGGCGTACCATCGACAGTGCCTAGATCCGGCAAGCCCGGGTGGCCCATAGATGGTGATGTGGCGTGTGGCCCATCGGGCGGCCCAGTTGCTGTTGATCCTAAAGGATGAAGTCCAGTCCAGGATAGGGAAGCCGGATCCCAACCGACCATCGGAGTAACCCGGATCCATGGAGGCCCAGGAGTAACCCGGATCCATGGAGGCCCAGGAGTAACCCGGATCCATGGAGGCCCATGTGGAACCCGGATCCAGTACGACGTAGGGAGGAAGGCAGATCCTTGACGTACACGGCAAGACATTGTACCGTAGTTAGGCGACCTGTAATCCGGCTAGGACTCTCAATGTAAACCCTAGATCCGTGCGCCTTTATAAGCCGGATCCTGGGAGCCCTAGAGGCACGTTCACGTTCACGTTCACGTTCACGTTCATAACCACAACTCATTGTAACAACGCGAAAGCGCCGAGATAATTCCAGACAAGCAGCAGTAAGCCCTGTCATCGTGCAGGTGTTCCGAAGCTGGGTAACTCGCGTACCACCGTCCCGTGTGCACTCCGCCCTATGGCCCCTACTTCTTCTCCCCCTCGTGAGGATCCCTCCTCCGGGGTACCGTCGATTAGGCAACGACACCTAGGCTGTTTTAGCGCCACAGATGCTAGACCTGAGTGGCCTCTTTCTGCAGAGGAGGAGGAAAAGTTTGAAAAGGTCGACGCCACGTTTAGGGCGGCCTTGTTATGCATTCTTGGGGACAACATTGTTGACCCGTGCATGGCTTTTGACCATGGTAAAGATGCGTGGGATGCGCTCGAGGACAAATTTGGGGTCTCGGACGCTGGCACTGAATTGTATGTCATGGAGCAATACTATGACTACAAGATGACTGATGAGCGCTCTGTGGTTGAGCAGGCTCATGAGATTAAGTCCCTTGCCAAAGAACTCGAGCAGTTTAAGTGTACCTTACCGGATAAATTTGTGGCCGGTGGCATTATTGCCAAGCTTCCTCCTTCGTGGAGAAACTTTGCTACTTCTCTGAAACATAAGAGACAAGAGTTTTCTGTTTCGGATCTCATTGGCTCGCTTTATATGGAAGAGAAGACGAGAGCAAAGGACACACACGCTCGTAGTGTTAAAGGAGGTTCTAGTGCCAATGTGGTACAGAAGAAGAACTTCCAATCTCACAAGTCTAAGAATAAGAACAATAGAAAAGGCAAGTTTGACGAGAAGAACAAAGCCTCCAACTCAACCAACTTCAAGAGAAAGACTCATTATAAGAAAAAAGGGAAATGTCATGTTTGTGGCGCTTCTGGACATTGGGCTCCTGATTGCCCAGAACTCCATGATCGGCGTGGGAATAGCGGCAAGTCTGCAAATGTTGTTATTGGCGTTGATACTGAGATGAAGGACGTTGGGTACGGTATTTCTCCTACTGTCCTTTCAGTATGTAATTCTGCTGATTGGTGGATAGACACCGGAGCCAATACATATGTATGTTCTGATGTTTCTATGTTTTCTTCTTATCAGGTCGCAAGGACTTCCTCCGTGCTGATGGGAAACGGCTCACGTGCTTCTGTTCGCGGTGTTGGTACGGTGGATCTGAAGTTTACTTCGGGAAAGACCATCCAGCTGAAGAATGTGCAGCACGTTCCCTCCATTAATAAGAATCTTGTTAGCGGATCGCTTCTATGTCGAGATGGTTTTAACTTGGTTTTTGAGTCCAATAAAGTTGTACAAGTGTGTTTTGGAAAGGGTAATGTGTGCGGAGGCTTGTTCCGCTTATCTTTGACAGACTTATGTACTCAAATTATTAATCATGTTTGCAATGACAGTGAGTCTGATATTTGGCATTCACGACTTTATCATATTAATTTTGGGTGCATGACGCGGCTAGCGAATATGAATATAATTCCGAAATTTGCTATTGTCAAGAAATTCAAGTGCCAAGTATGTGTGCAAGCTAAGCAACCACGTAAGTCTCACAAGACTGCGGAGGCAAGAGACTTGGCACCGCTGGAGCTTATACATTCGGATCTTTGTGAAATGAATGGTGAATTGACAAAACGAGGGAAAAGATACTTCATGACTGTAATTGATGACTCTACTCGATATTGTTATGTGTACCTCCTGAAATCTAAAAAATGAAGCTCTTAATCACTTCAAAATCTTCAAAGCTGAAGTAGAAAACCAACATGATCGAAAGATCAAGCGGCTAAGGTCTGATCGTGGTGGAGAGTATTTTTCCAACGAGTTTGATTCCTTTTGGGCGGAACATGGTATTATCCATGAGAGGACGCCTCCCTACTCACCTCAGTCAAATGTGGTGGCCGAAAGAAAGAACCGTATTCTAACTGATTTGGTTAACGCCATGTTAGATACATCGGGTCTATCCAAGGCATGGTGGGGGGAGGCGATATTGACTGCATGTCATGTCCTAAACCGTGTCCCCACAAAGAAAAAAACCATTACCCCTTTTGAGGAATGGGAAAGGAAAAGGTTGAAACTCTCTTACCTACGAACTTGGGGCTGTATGGCGAAAGTAAATGTGCCGATACCCAAGAAGCGCAAGCTTGGATCAAAAAACACGGATTGTGTCCTTCTGGGATATGCATTTCATAGCATTGGCTACAGATTTTTGATAGTAAAACCTGAGGTATCCGACATGCATGTTGGTATAATTATGGAGTCGAATGATGCGACTTTCTTTGAGGACATCTTTCCCATGAAAGACAAGTCTAGCTCATCAAATCAGGAGATGCCTAGTTCATCAAGTCACGAGTTAATTACAATTCCTGAACCTACCATTGCGATGGAACAGTATGATAATCCTGTGGAGGACGACAATGAATCTCCCAAAAGGAGCAAGAGACAGAGGACTGCAAAGTCCTTTGGTCAGATTTCATTGTGTACCTCGTGAATGATACTCCCACTTCTATTTCAGAAGCCTATGCATCTCAGGATGTTGACTACTGGAAGGAAGCTGTCCGTAGCGAGATGGATTCCATCTTAGCTAATGGAACTTGGGAGGTTACTGATCGTCCTTATGGGTGCAAACCTGTAGAATAAAAGTGGGTGTTCAAGAAAAAGCTTAGGCCGATGGTACTATTAAAAAGTACAAGGCACGACTTGTGGCCAAGGGTTATACTCAGAAAGAAGGCGAAGACTTCTTTGATACATACTCACCTGTAGCTCGACTGACCACTATTCGAGTACTACTTTCCTTGGCTGCCTCCCATGGTCTTCTCGTTCATCAAATGGATGTTAAGACAGCTTTCCTAAATGGAGAGCTCGATGAGGAAATTTATATGGAGCAGCCTGATGAATTTTTAGTAGATGATCAAGAAGGAAATGTGTGTAAGTTGTTGAAGTATTTGTATGGGTTTAAGCAAGCGCCTAAGCAGTGGCATGAGAAGTTTGAAAGAACTTTAATCGCTGAAGGCTTTGTTGTAAACGAAGCTGACAAAGTGTGTATACTATCACCATGGTGGGGGCGAGGGAGTTATTATTTGTCTCTATGTAGATGACATATTGATATTTGGGACCAACCTTACTGTGATTAAGGAGGTCAAGGAGTTCATATCTCGTTGTTTTGAGATGAAGGACTTGGGAGTAGCTGATGTGATCTTAAACATCAAGCTGCTGAAGGATGACGATGGTGGGATTACATTGCTTCGGTCCCACTATGTGAAAACGATCCTGAGTCGCTTCGGGTATAGCGACTGCAAATCTTCTCCAACGCCTTATGATCCTAGTGTGATAATTCGTAAGAATAAAAGAATTGCTAGAGATCATTTCCGATATTCGCAGATCGTTGGCTCGCTTATGTATTTAGCCAGCGCCACGAGGCCTGACATCTCCTTTGCTGTAAGTAAACTCAGCCATTTTGTGTCTAGACCTGGAGATGTTCATTGGCATGCTCTTGAGAGAGTTTTGCGCTATTTGAAAGACACTGCGAGTTATGGCATTCACTATACTGGGTATCCAAGGGTACTTGAGGGTTAGAGTGATGCAAATTGGATATCTGATGCTGATGAGACTAAGGCCCCAAGTGGTTATTTGTTTACACTTGGAGGTGGCGCGGTTTCCTGGAAGTCTTGCAAGAGACCATCATTACGAGGTCAACTATGGAAGTAGAACTCACAACATTAGACACATCCACTGTTAAAGCAGAGTGGCTTCGTGAACTCTTGATGGACTTACCTGTGGTTGAGAAACCAATACCCGCTATTCCTATGAACTGTGATAATCAAAGTGTGATCGTTAAAGTAAATAGTTCTAAGGATAATATGAAGTCATCAAGGCATGTGAAGAGGAGACTGAAAACTGTCAGGAAAATGAGAAACTCCGGAGTTATAGCGTTGGATTATATCCATACGTCTAGAAACCTGGCAGACCCCTTCACAAAGGGACTATCACGAAATGTGATAGAAAATGCATCGAGAGAGATGGGTATGAGACCCACACTATGAGCTGCCCGCGGCGGTAACCCACTCTATGTGATTGGAGATCCCGTGAATTAGAGCTGGGAGACAAGCTGTTGGTCAACTGGGAGGAGAGTATATATCCCTATAGCAATTTTACCACTCCGTAACATGCAATACTATCCTAATCTGCATGGCAGGTTGATAATTATCTTAATGTGTTCTAAGTGGCTTATTTTAGCAGAGATGTTGTCCTGCAGAACATCTTTTGAAAAACACACCTATATGAGTCTGATTGTGAAACGTCGCAATCTATGAGAGTTGGGTGCTCTCTAGTAAACTCATGAAAGACCCTAGAGTATGACGTATAAGCTCCAAACCGCGAGGAAGCCTCGCTAGCCTAGTATCGGTCTAGGCTTTGAATGAAGCTAGTGCGCAGAAAACTTTTAGTTCAAGGCATAGTCCACTATCCAAGTTGCAATCTAGTGTAATATGAAGCTTTAAGTGGAAGTTCAACTTAACAGTCTCCACGACATACCGGTATATAAAATAATGTTCTGGAAACTTATTGATAAGATGTGTCAATGAGAGTTTGTGGGGGATTGCTGAAATTTTTGGGCATTCGGCCTTTGGTCCATGGCTCATTATCAAATTCTGAAACTCACATGGCTCATTCCAAAAATCAGTGGCAGCACTAGTGGGGCTAAAGTTTAGTCCCACATTGCTAGTTGGAAGAGAGTTGAAGTGGTATTAGTCCGGACATGCTGCCTGGTCTTGGCTACGACACACGGCGCATCTTCGACGCTGTGGTCATGGAGGCTTGGCAGCGCCTTGCAGGATGCGAAACTGTGAGAAGCTGATGACGGGATTGCACGGCGTCGACGGCACGATTTTGGATATGGGAGCCAATCTTGGAAGAGAACTCATGGACATGGTTCCCAAACGGCGCTGGAAGGTGCTGGCTGACTTCTGGGGGGGGGGGGGGGGGAGTTCAAACTCTTCCTGGCACCATCGGACAATGCCGACATCCACGCAGAGATGCTCGCCGCCGGCAGGGAGTTCATGACCCATCTCTGGGCGCTACGTACTCATGCCGGTATCCTAGAGCGGCCCTCCTCCTCCTCCTCCTCCTACGTGAGTGTTTAACACTTACGCAAGATTTCAGCAATTGATTCATTGTGTATGTTTTTCAGTACTAATTAAACTGTGGATACATCATGGGGCTCGTACGAGTTACTGAATCTTATTAGTTGGTAGCAATCAATTCAATTGTACTGTATCATTTTCATTCAATTTGGAGAATACTCAATCTTTACTACTCCCTTCGTTTCATCGAAATTGTCATCCAAATTTTAATAAACCTTAGATAGGTTTCATGAGACGGAAGAAGTACTCCCTCCTTGCCACAATATGGTGCATATTAGATTTTAAAAAAGTTAAATTATATTAACTTTGATCAAGCTTTTTGATAAAAATATCTACATCTACCATACCAAAAGTATACCATATGAAAATATACATCGTGAGGAATCTAATTGTGTTGATTTGGTATTCTAGATATTTATCTTTTTTATTACATAGTTGGTCAAACTTTACATGGTTTGACTTTTAAAATTTCTAATACACACTACATTTTGGCAAGGAGAGAGTATTAAATTGCTAGAGGTGATGGTGGTAAGTACAAAAAATAGAGTTAATTTTTTGTATGTTAAAAAGGTTTGTCCATCGATTTTTTTTGAATTTTTTTTAAAAATGGTGGCCAGATCTAGATCTAGATCTAGATCTGGGGCCGCCGATTTTTTTTTGAAATTTACCTGGAAGGTCGCCGGAGGTGGGTGGTTGGGTGGGTGGGTGGGTGGATAGGAGGCTGACCGGAGGAGGTGGTGGTGGAGGCCGGCCGGAGGAGGTGGTGGTGGTGGTGGAAGAGGAGGAGGTGGTGGTGGTGGTGGAGGAGGAGGTGAAGGTCGCCGGAGGAGGAGGTGGAGGTCGCCGGAGGAGGTGGAGGTGGTTGCCGGAGGAGGAGGAGAAGGTGGTGGTCGCCAGAGGAGGAGGTGGTCGCCGGAGTAGTAGGAGGAGGAGGCCGGCCGGAGGAGAGGTGGTGGTGGTGGTGGTGGTGTTGGTGGTGGTGGTGGAGGAGGAGAGGAGGAGGAGAAGTTTGCATCTAAGGACGAGAAGTGAGGAGAAGTGGAGGAGAAGTGAGGAGAAGTGGAGGAGAAGTGGAGGAGGGCGGCAGAAAATTCAATTTTCGCACGTTAATTCTGTGGTGCATGGCACTTGGTGCGCCACAAAAAAAAATCAAATTTTTTATTTTGCAGCAAAAAATCTTTATTTTGCCGTAACTTTTTACTCTTTTCGAATTTGGAGATTCTAAAAATTATCCAACCGGGCAAGCCCCATTGAATTCATATGTAGATTTTTCGTTGGAACATTTTGATATATTATGCGTTTTTTTTTCGAGTTCGTATGCAACCAGAAATCCAGTTTGATGATTTTGCAACGCAAATTTGCAAAAAAAAAGTTGAAATTCATGTTTGTTAATTTTCAGTGGTGCTAGATGACATAGTACATGTGCATCTTGAAGGATTTTATTTTTTGTAATTTCTATCTATTTCTTTTATTTTGTACAGAGGTCAAAAAGGCGATCCACAGGGGAGGGGGTGGAGTTGTGTGGGGAGCAAAATAGTCTTCTGTGGCGCATAAAGCTCATGTGCGCCACAAAAATGTGTAGTTTCTGTGGCGCACCATCCCACGTGCGCCACAGAACCCACGTGCGCCACAGAATGACTTAATTTTATGGCGCACTTGTCCTATGCGCCACAAAATGTCTTATTTCTATGGCGCACATGGTACCGTGCGCCACAGAAATAGCGAAACCAATGATTGGGTGTGGTCCCAACCTTATTTCTGTGGCGCATTGGTTTGTGGTGCGCCACAGAAACAATTACTGTGGCGCATATTCGGCTAGTGCGCCACAGAAATAAGATCCATCTATAAAACTTTTCCTAGTAGTGGAAGGGCCGGAGCCCTCAAGCGCCCAGTGGTGGGTGTCCAAAAGCCGAAACCAGCGAAGATGACCGCTAGTCGGAGCGTCGAACCCTGCCGCAGGCGCCAGCTAGCGGTCGGCCTCGTCCACCACCAGTGGCGCCATCGACCACAACACATATCAGCGCGCGCAACCTGCTCGACCAAATGACTACAAGGTATAAAAAAAATGCCAGTGAAAACAGCAAAGGTATAGCACTGTAGCAGCATATTGCGACGACAAATGACAGGATCAAGGCTGCTACACCAATGAAACGACTGAGCTACTGCCGGAAGAGTAGAAACTGGTGAAAGGATGATAACTGTTCATGTCAATGTATTCACAAAGTTTGTTTGCCTTGGTTGAATCAAGCCGAACGATGAAGACATTCTTGCTGAACCTTACAAGAATTGCATCTTCCTCCTCCACGTACCCCACTATTTCACTTTGAGTAGCCCTCATATTCGGCACCAGCTGAAGATTAACGGTCTTCCGCAGAACCCATGTCGTAGCAACTTCACCACCAAAACCGACTTTCCGATCCCACGTCTGGAGGCTGAGGTATGACAGTACGGCGACTCCAACGCCGCCATCCTCTCCCTGGATGATCTGACTGCGATATGTGCTAAGCTTTTGAACAGGAGGCCTGTCGATCACCATTAGGGTCTGGCTACCAATAGCAAACTCGAGGATTTCCATGTCGTCGTCCGAGGAATAAAGCCACCAGTAGAGGGAGCCGCCAACAAGGGTGGAAGGACGATGGAAATTAACAATAATGCTTCTACATTGTTCCGGCGCTGAGATGAGATTGCTCCACGTGCCGGTCTCCGACGAGTAAACGCGGGCAGTAGCTCGAAAACCTTTGAGGAGGATGTGCACCAAAACCACCTTGAAGGGGCTCGCGTGGCAGCCCCCATGCACGTGCCCCTGGACGCGGTCAGCACAGAGCACGGCCCCTTCGGTCATGTAGGTGCGAATGTAACCTTTGTCGAACTCCGGCGGAAGAGCAATGCGGAGTTGGTCCCCGGTAATGGGGTCGCACACGAGGACCTCACGGCATCTTGGGTGGAGGACGAGTACGCGCCCGTGGCGGCACCCTAGGAGCTTGCACTGGAAGGGGTAGGTGCCGGCGTTGGTGTCGATCTGCATGGAGAGGCGCTGAGGAGGTATGCGGTCAGGAGGGTCGACGACGGGGGTGAAAGCGAGCCACCCGCCGTCCTCGCTGAAGAGCCCGAGGAGGGGCGCCTTCCGGTGGCGGGCGCGGAAGCGGAGGAGGAACTCTGGGTCTCCAACGAGGCGGCGCCACCGCTTGCATACGAGGGAGACGCGCAGGAGGGGGGAGGGTAGTGGGGGCAGGCGGAGGAAGATCTCCCAGAGGATGTCGCCACTGGTGGGCGGGGCGCCGGGAGGGGAAGCCGCGCCTCGCCGGCGGCGGCAGCGCGTCTTGTCGCCGTGCTGCTCGGTCATGCTGAATCGTGTAGTCGGAGATCGCACGACCGCAAGAGTTTGCCAACCGACCGACGCGTCGTAGTCCGTCTCCAAGCAGAAGACCTTGTTATCTCAGAATCCCGTACGTATTTTCTCTCCGGCCAGGGTTTGACTTCCGTAGGTATACGAATACGATAAACCTTCTTCATCCACTACAACGAGTTGGCTGCTCAAGCTTTTCTTTGTTTTTTACGGGTAAATTGGTTACTGAAGTTGAAACCACTGAAGATGAAGATTCTCTTCCAAAGGAAGCTCAAATTTCTATCATTCCTGATCCAGACGAATTGCATAAATACGCAGCATATGCTACCTAATTACAGTACCTGCCAATCAGCTACGCTCTTCAGCTGAAGAAATCGATGTTTTGGAGGTACAATCAGTGACAAGTCGGCAACTGAGCAGCACCCTCATCATTTGAAATGTTTTTTTCTGAACGTAATTTTGTAGTACATGCTGCTGCTGCTATTTGAGCAGATATCTCCTTTCATCTGAAGCAGGTAGAATTTTTCAGGCTAGCACTGAATCACTGATCATACAGGAATATATGAAGAGCGAAGAGTGTCTTTCCGTACTATAGTATAAATTTAGAAGATGACATATTTCAGATGCAGTGCCAGGCTTCAAATGTTTGGAAATGATAATCCAGAGTCATCTTGGGAGGCTGTTTTTTTTCTTTAAATAATTCTTTACAAAGCATAGTTATTGATCCTGGGAGTACTACATGATTAATCTTGTGTAATATTGGAACACAGCTACAAAGGTAGTTGCTTCTTAGTCCAGAACACGAGTTGATTAATAATAGGATTGCCATGCCAGGCCCAAGAAGTATGTGGTTCAGTGCTTAGAAAAATATTGTACTAGTTTTTTTTGATAAAAAGAATATATTAATATCAAAAGATACCAATTACACCCAGTCTCTACAACAACGCTCCACCCTAGTGGCAGTACGGATGCACACAGCTAAAAAAGAGTAAAGAAAACTAAAAAATATCATGTTACACAGCGTTGAAGAAATGCCATGCCGATATATGAAATGATTAACAAGGTTGATTTTTGCACCTTCGAGGGTGGGCTTCAAGGCAATCTGCTAGTCAAACAAGCTAAACCCGAAATGCCAGGCCGATATATAAAATGATCACCAATGTTGATTTTTGCCCCTTTGAGGGTGGGCTACAAGGCAATCTGCTAGTCAAACAAGGCTAAACCCTTTTCCTTGGGTTCTTTCGCTCTATTTTTTCCTCCACGCAAGCACATAGACGCAGAAACACAAAATGTAAGAGCGTTCATGAGAACCCGACCATACACACTTTGAGATTAAATGATGTACTGCAACTAATTATTCTGTTCCAGAGTAGTACTAAAAATGCAACTGTGACATTTTTTTGTTGTTTCCTCTTTCCAATTTGTTTTCATAGTTTTCGGTTGCCAATTTGGTAGCTTTGAGCTCTGCTTGGTCAACTGAAGATTTGATTGTTCAGTGAGAAAACTATGATATTTCTTCGGTACAGGTTAAGGAAACTACATCGTAAGTTTTGGATATCTCCGGGAAGAAAATCACACATGTAGGGAATGGGTTAGAGTTTAATCTTGTGTATTTTCTGGAAAGAAATATGACCATTTGCGAGCCATGAAAAAGAAAAAAAAACACAAATACAATTACAGAACAAAATGCTCTTCTTCTTGTAATTTTCTCGCATAACGCAAATGATTGTAAATGTTTATGGAAACTTACATGTATAACAGTACAAGTATGCGCCAAGTCTCTACATGTATGATTTATTTCATAAATTATCAAAACATAAATTATGTTCTTGCTAAGTTTTCATTGGTTTCAATTGCCGACCTCATATGTATTGGAACTTTGGAAACTATTTTTTGCAAGGTTTTTCCTCACGCTTAGTCCATACTTAAAATGTTTTTTTGGACAATACTAGGATCTAAAGGTGAATATGATCTTTTTTCTTACATCCCTTATCATGTGGTATTGGCCATTGCTTCGACCCGGAGAAACCCCAAAACTCACAACGAGTACTCAAAAACTTTGCCAACTCAGGTTGAGCTAGGACATTAATGATTTGAGTTGAGTTGACTTTTAAAACTTGCTGACAACCTAGGCTTCTTGTCTGGACGTCCAGGTGTCACTGTCAGCACGTCCGTGGCATGTCCGATGACTATCCTGACAACTGGACAAGCCCATACACGATCCCGAACAGTTTGGACTTTTTGTCCATACCTAGTGGGTCAAAAGTCCACCTTTGGGGCTTGGCTTTGGAGCAATCTTTAACATGGTGTGTTTGTGGAAGTGTATATGTGACAAAAAAAAAATTGATTTCCACATGAGTCCAAAGAGTAACTACTCTTGATAGGACTATCTCCTACGTCCTAACATGAATATAAATTAAAGCATAAATAAAATCCTTAGCGATAGGATCGAGACGGTCTACTAAGCGGGGTAAGGGGTAAATAGTGATGGGTTCGTTGCATGCAAAACAAAAAAAAAATTCTACCGCGAATAAGAACAAATCCAAGATCCAATCTAGGAGAAGGTAAGATCTAATCTATGAAGATCGGAGCAACGAGAGAGATGAGAGACTAACCCTCAAAGATCCAAAGCCTTACGAGATCAGATCTCATGGTTGATGTAGTCGATCGTTCCGGTGCTGCAATCCGGTAGCACTTTCATACTCGGTCGCGCGTACGGTGTCGATGAAGTCCTTCCTCTCCCCGTTCCAGCGGGTAGCGGAGGTGTGGTAGGTCCCCTCGAAATCCTAGCAGCACAACGGCGTGGTGGTGGTGGTGGAGGAGAAAAACTGCAGGGCTTCGCCAACCTGGTACAGAGTCGTGATGGAGGAGAGAGGGGCGGCCAGGGTTAGGGTTTCAAGGTGGTGCGCCCCCTGCCCCCTCCCCTCTTTATATAGGGGGGGAGGTCGGTTTGGGTGGCCCCCCAACTCCCCAAACCCATCTAGGGCCGGCGGCCAAAGGAGGGGGGGAGTTTTCTCCCCCCCCCCCCCCCCCCCAAGTTGATCCCCCCTAAGGTTTTGGGGAACCCTAGTGGGCTGGCCGACTTGGGCCTTGAGGGGCATGTGCCCCTAGCCCATTAGGGCTAGGCTGCACCCCCTCGGCCCATGTTGGCCCTCCTAGGGTCGTGGGCCCCTTGGTGGACCCCCGGGAACCTTCTATAACCTTCCCGGTCTTCCACCGGAAAAATCCCGAACTTTTCCGAAACCTAGAAATCAACTTCCCTTATATGAATCTTATTCTCCGGACCTCCTCGTGATGTCCTGGATCCCATCCGAGACTCCGAACAACATTAGGTCTCCATCTCATATTCCAAAGCTACTATACAACATTGAACCTTAAGCGCGTCACCCTACGGTTCGTGAACTATGCGGACATGATCGAGACTCCTCTCCGATCAATAACCAATAGCGGGACCTGGAGATCCATAATAGCTCCCACATATTCAACGATAACTTAGTGATCGATTGAACCATTAACATACGATACTGATTCCCTTTGTCATGCGATACTTTACTTGTCCGAAGTTCGATCATTGGTATCTCCATACCTAGTTCAACCTCGTTACCGACAAGTACTCTTTACTCGTACCGTGGTATGTCATCTCTTGTGACCTTGTCACATGCTTGCAAGCTAATTAGATGATATTCCATCGAGAGGGCCCAGAGTATATCTATCCGTCATCGGGATGGACAAATCCCACTCTTGATCCATATGCCTCAACTCATACTTTCCGAATACTCAATCCCATCTTTATAACCACCCATTTACGCAATGGCATTTGATGTAATCAAAGTACCCTTCCGGTGTAAGTGATTTACATGATCTCATGGTCGAAGGACTAGGTAACTATGTATCGAAAGCTTATAGCAAGATGAACTTAATGACTTGATCTTGTGCTACGCTTATTTGGGTGTGTGTCCATTATATCATTCACCCAATGACATAACCTTGTTATTAACAACATCCAATATTCATGATCACGAAACCATGATCATCTATTAATCAACAAGCTAGTTATACAAGAGGCTTACTAGTGACTCCTTGTTGTTTACATAACACACATGTATCAATGTTTCGGTTAATACAATTATAGCATGGGATGTAAACATTTATCATGAACACTAAGATATAACAATAACTAATTTATTATTGCCTCTCGGGCATATCTCCAACAAATAGGTGGCTACCAATTTTTAATTTATTTTCCAATTACGGATAATTTGAAATATAAGTTGTATATATTATGCAACCAGGTGAACAACCTATATGAAAATGATACAAACAAGCAACCAAGATAAGCAATTTAAGAAAGCTACAACAAGTAAGTGAAGGATGATATGATGATGTATCCCACAATTCACTCCTTTGGGGGTGCTATGTCACTGTTGTAGAGGTGTGGCGACACAATACCCACCAATAGATATAACGGCTCACCTTATTATCCTCCTGCCCTCACACGACGACGTAAGGTGCCACGATCCAGTAAACGGTTCCCTCGGAGGAGGCAAATGGACATTCAACAAGTTTAGGGCAATCTCCACGACTCAATTGGAGGCTCCCAAGAATACCGCAAAACTTTAGACCACTCTGATTGAGCTCCACGATGACCACTTATGTATATGGTGACCAAACACCCAAGAATAGCAAGATCCACGATGGATTTAAAGGGAATCAAACTTTCTTCGGTGAAACTATAGATCTAGGTCATCTCATCCAAACCCTAAGTATAAAGAGATTGATTGGCTACAATGAGAGATATAAGGAGGTTATTGGCAATAATGGAGGAGAGAGACAAAAGAAAATGGCAGCGTCCTCTTGGATAAGAAGCATACCTTGTATATTTGGCCTCCATATCTAACCGTTGGGGCAGATTCGCACGCCCAAAAGTTCCAGGGTAAGTGGCCGGAAGTTCCGGGACAACTTCTCACTCGAACTAATCATAATAGAAAGCTCAACGCTATGAAAATATGCAAAGCAAGAACACCAAAGGTGGTCAAATCCTTCACACTCAAATTCCACGAAAGCAACAAGTGTTAGGAGGAATTAAAGAGGAAGAACAATGGTGGGTTAACCAATGACTCCAAGATTTAGATCCCAAGGGTTTCCCTCACTTAGAGGAGGAATGGATTGGTGTAGGTTGTAGATCTAGATCTCCTCTTTCAAAACCATCAAAAAGATGCAAGAATCATAGTAAAGACGGGAGAGGAAGCAAGCTCAAGAAGACCTTCGATTCGCCCGGCCAATAGGCAGTCGACGTTCTTATCAACAATGGTGAGAGAAAATAAACTCAAGAACTCTATAAAACAATTGGGAACGAAGCCCATTTTATAGGCAAAACTAATATAACCGTTTGGGGCCAAAACAGGCAGCCCGCTAGCTTACCCGGTCCAACTGGACCCAGAACCGGGCAACTACTGCCGCAAAAAACGAGATTTCCGGTCCTGGACCCGTTAGACCAAGTGTACTACCGGCAGAAAATGTTCTTACGAAAAACGCGATATCTTTGGCATCCAGACTATGATTTTAGCAAACTTGGGCTTTTTGAAAAAAGCTAAGAACAGGATCTATACAATGGAGACCATAAAACCCAAGAAGGAGCAAGAAAATAAATTTCAGAATTGGGAAGCAGTGAAACTCCCAAAACAAAGAACCAATCAAACCTCCAACCTTGAAAACGCAATAGAAGATGCATACGAATTCCGTTTTCAGTGAACTTGGGCTTGTTGAGAAGATTGCAACAAGCTCAAGAACCTCACATAGAGAAATACAAAGAAGCAACAATAGTTAGGGAATAAAAAGTATGCAAAAGATTGAGCTCCCTAAGACGATGTGATCAAGTTACCCAACCGAAAGCCCCTCTTGATAGTGTGATTATCTATCCTATAACCCGGTCTCTCAATGGCCACCTTGAGACTGGTAAAAATAGAACCTAGCAAGGTCATACATTTTCCTTGCGCATCCCGTTTGATCTTGGTGATGACGCTTCATGCTTCATTCAAGCCAGAATGCTTCATTTGATCATTGTATCTTCGTGAAGACTCATAATTTTCTCCCCCATTGATGGAAACAACTCCGTGTGTACCAACTAGTTGGGACTCCAAGTGTAGAGTGTTGTAGCAAGCGTCTTTTCCCCACAAGGATCACTCGAGGATTTATATCGAACTCTTGGGGAATTGGCAAAGAGGTTGTTTCTTCTTGTCCTCTTGTAGCAACCTGCAAAGCAAAGTCTTGGTCTTGTGTCCCCAACTCCACCGTGTGGTTATCAAGCACAAGGTTTCATATCAGTAATATGAAATATCGATATAAAGTAAAGTAAAATAAAGCAAGCGAACTAATAAAGCAAGATAAAAGCAATAAAGAGATAGTTGTTTTGGGTTTTGTGTGTGTTTACAAGTGAAGAAAGTATTTTTTGTATTTTAGGATTAATAAATTGCAAAAAATAAGTGTGATAGTTGTTTTGGAAAGGTGTTTCTAATGGTTTAAAATGAACCAGGGTTCATGGGTTCACTTATCTACTCTCCTTTTAAGTTGTAGTGGACACAAACAATTCTTCAAAGGCATAATATTGGTGGATCTTCAAAATGTGTTTGATAAGCATTCATATGGGTGTCACATCCTAACATAGAGATAATGCATAACATCTCTCTTATACTCCTCAAGAAAGGGAAAACTCCAAGCAATCTTGAATTAAGAATCAACAGAGTATAGCCTTAAGAAATATGACAAAATGTTTGAATATCAAATATGCTACCTTGAACAACCAAGATTATCATAATATCACATGAGAAACATAGCACATGTATTCACTTTATCCCTAGTGATGCAGCAAAAGAAAGGTAAATACCATAGTAGATCTTGAATTTGTTGTCACTATTCAATAACTACAACCATGCTACTTCATCTAATACACACTTATCCCCACACATTCTCTTGCATACAAGTTGGATCAGAACAAGTACTTAAGAACGGGGTACATGATAGGGCCCTACATGATATGCATATATTAATACATCTTCCATATATATATAATAGGTTCCAATCTCATATATCAAAGCATCGAATAAAGATCCACCACATAGGAATTACATGACCATAATCATGTTGGGCAGCTCATATGGTACTAGATCTATGAAGAACAAGAAAGGAATAGATCAAGCTACTGCCACAAACCTATAGTCCAGAGGTGGACTACTCCCTCTTCATCATGGTGATGATGGTGGAGACGATGGAGAAGGTAGACATCCCTCCGGCGGTGGCTCCGGTGGAGTTTCCCCTCCAATCTTCGCTGGTTCTGGCTCTATTTTGGTGTCTGGGTGTTTATGCGGCGCTCCGCTCGATGAAGCCTCAGGGAGTCCTTCATATAAAGGTTTTTAGGTCAGATGGAGTCCATGGGCGAAATAAATCAAGCGAATCGGACATCCGAGGAGGGAAAGAGGTAGGATCGCCACCTGGCCTCTTTTCGCCCTCCCAACCCTTCTTGTGAGGTCCAAGTGCTTCTCTTGATGAAATATTGACATCCCCTGAGTCCTAGCTCTATTTGACTTTGTTTAGGTCCCTGAAAGCTAAAAATACACAAACGAGGGTTTTCCTATCCTGCAGGGTTATAACCAAAATAAGGGGTATCATTGGTGAATCCCCAAAAATAAATATAAAACATGGATATAACATCATATATGTTGAAAATGTGTGGGAATATGTGTCAACAAACTACAAAGTTCATGCATGCATTTTACATGCTTCACCCATACACCAATATGGGGTAGCTTCATTAAGGCACATCTTCACATGTCCATTATCACGAACGAACAAATTTCAAACATATGATCTTCTCGAGATGCTCATCTTGTACTTGCCCTTCTCAACCTTGATGACGATAACCACTAGATGTCATCCTCTCATGGGCTATATGTGATCTTACTTTTGACGCCTACCCATGAAAAGATACCTAAAGAACTCTTCATTTGCTTGCATGCACTAAACCTTGGTCAATCATAGCTCAACTCGATCATGAGACTATCATGACATCGGCTTAAAGCCATATCTTGAATTCTTCTCAAACTCTCAAGATCTTTATCATCGTTGCTTAAGACATAAGCTAGCTATAGCATGGCAAAATTGAGTTTCACCCAAGAACTCCATCTTCATTTCTTCATGTTGATCATATCATATTCTTCTATTCAAAACGATGATCTTGATGCCAATACTCAAGGTATATCTTTATCTTCATAGCATCCATACTTGAATCCAACACATGGACTAGCTACAAGCATTACCTATGGAATATTTCTTCATATAAACTCAATGAAAACGTTAGTCCATAGCTATTGTCATTAGTTACCAAAACCACACATAGGGGCAATGTACCCTTACAACATCCAATCAAACTTTTGGATCTACACATAGAGTTGTCACACTTAGGAAAACTCTTACCATTTTTGTTGACTTTTCAATGATAGTGCCATAAGGGGGTACTCACGACTATGGTTACTAGTGGAAATAGATGACGGGATGCTCGGGACGGTGTAACTCGATGGTTTACCAGGTTCATGTCCCCTCGGTGGAGAGTCGCTACTTCCCGCTAAAAATTCAGTATGGTATAAAGTACATATTAATGTGGTGTATGTACGGTATTGAATCGTTTCCCTAAAGGTTGTTCCATGGCTGTCTTATAAAGACGCCAAAACATAGGGTTTTATGGAGGTTAAGACCTAACCGACTATGGATTCCTAGTCTATGTCGTCAAGTATGTCGTTTGTTTTACTTCAAGTCTTCCGTCTTCCTGAATCTTCTAGAACCCGTCTTGGACCTCCTTAGTCGGTTGGGCCTCCATCTTCTAGCAACTCGGCCGCCCGGCTAGACCGATATCTTAACCACCGAAATGGTCCACCCAGGCTTGGTATACTTGGCTCCTACCGTGGTATACCCAATTCGTCATAACCCTGACAACCATAGGTTCAGGTGCTGGGGCCGGAGGTTGGCGGATGTTGCGTCCAGCCAAAGTACTCCAACATCTTGATTTTAGAGAATGTATCACACTAAAATAGGAAGGATTAGTGTGTGTAATATATGTTACTTGTATGTGATTTGACTCCACCTATATCTTCCAACATGGACCCCTTCTTGATATTAGTATTTTCCCGCGATCGAAATAAATGAAAAATACTAGCAAATCATATTCTCTCTTTTTTGCTTTTAAGTGGAATCCAACCATCTTGTGGCATTCATAGAATAATCCTATATAACTTAAGCACATGGTTATTCCACAAATATGTTGTATTCTGTATTGAAGTTGTAATCATCACAAATATGTTGTCATTAAACAACAACAAAATAGAGGGGAAAATGCCCTTTCAGTTAGCCTCCTTTTCACTCTTTCTTTGGGCTGGTCTCCTACCATAATGCACATTGTTGCACGCCACTAATACATAATAATAAGGATAAAAAAATTATTAGTCCCTTAATGCATATGTCAATAACACCAAAACCTACTTAGATGTGTAGATGTCATTCCACACACATTATCAGCTTGTTATTAAATTCATTGCAACTCGCAAGACACATTTGACCACCAAAGGATAGTAAATAATTACGTTAATGGTTCATTTTACACTCTAGAAGTTATATAAAAATGCTTACCAAATCATGTGCTAGAAACTGCTATTACAACAATTGTTAGACCGTGCATTTTAGAGATCTTGGCATATATAAATACATATGCACTATACAGATTATGAAATTATCAAAAATGCTTTAAAAGAGCTTGTGTTACGAATACAATTTAAATTTATCACAACACAAGAGTATTTTTCAATAATAAATTACAAAAATATACCAAAGAACAATACAATTGATATTTAGCAACGTTACCAAATATTTAGTTACGTACGCCAAATAAGTAACAAAAAAATATACTTGTTAAGATGGTAGCATGCTATAAGTAAGCATATATAAAAGTTTAGTATAAACTGAGAACGTGTTGGAGCTTTTTTTTTTTTGCGAAGGGAGAACGTGTTGGAGCTTATTCATGTAGAGAATGGGTTGGAGCTTATTCTCATGTATTTCTGAAAACAGTCTTCACACATATTCAGTTATATGACGAAATGCTACGGAATGAGCTACGTGACTTGTTTCATTTTGTAACTTCACACATAACCTGAAGAGTTAGATAAATTATTGAAACATGAAAATTTTAACCCTTCCTAATTAAGTTTTCAAATGTTTCATTAATTACCTACATCCGAAAGATCCACTCTTTTGATCCAGATGTGAAGAAGTGCAAGAGATCAAACCAAAAGGAAAGACACCATATGTATTGAAACTTTCCAAAAAATTTGCAAGGTTATACCTCATGCTTAGTCCATACCCAAATTATTTGGAGGGATAATATGAACGAAATGATAGGAATATGATTTTTTTGTTAAAATTGTGATCATGTATTTTTCTCCATTGCTTTGATCTAAAGAGGCCCCTACTATACACCTAGTAGGGTGGAACAAAAACTCAAAACTCCTGAACTTAACGAGTACTTGAAATCTTTGCTCGAGCTCAAACATTAACGAGTCGTGTTGAGTTATGATTTTCAACTTGGTGAGTTAAGGAGTTTCATGATAGTTACCATACTCGTTAATCAATTAGCCTGTAAGGTCATGCAAAATAATGATGTTGTGCATCATGAAGACCATTTTGTCACGGCAATACAACTTAGGACATGAACTACGGGGGCAACCCCCGATGCATCCAACTCGGTGCATGGGGAGGGGAGGCAGGTGTTCTGTTTTCTATCCCAATCCCAAAAGTTAATGGGCCATAAAAGCAACAATTCTTTGCCTTGGGTTTTCTCTTTCTCCCTCATCTCTCTTCCTCTCCTCATTTTTTTGGCCGCAAAGGATGCATCCCCTGACACATGGGCGGAGCCAGATCAATACATGGGTATACATTCCACATTTTTTGCATTAGCTTTATATCTATGTCTAATTCACATAAAGAGAAATATACATCAAATAAATAGGAGAAACATGAGTAAACTTGTGAATTTTAGGGCACTCTGTACACCCGCTATTCATACGCTAACTTCCCCACTGCCCTGACACATGTAGGGTGTCACCCGAGCTGGACATGCGGGGCAACATCTTTAGGGCTACTTGTTGGCGATGCCGTACCGGAAACATTTGTGTAAAGATGTCTCACTATGCATTACTTGGTCTTGCTATGATATCAACATGTTTCCTTAGATTTAGGATTTTATTACCATGATAACTTGTTACGTGGTGTATCAAGCATAATGAGCCAACTCGAATTCTATCGAATCTAGCCTAGCCAACGCAAGTTTTATTGAATCTAGTCGAGCCAAGATTTTGAATTCGCCCCAAGCTAACAATTCGAGTGATGTTTGCTTGTCAACTATGAGTTCAGTGAGTTGAGACGAGCCGAGCTTGGCAGTCGTGCCCGTTTTTCAACCCCAACAGAAAACTGATACAGGGAACTCAAATATCGCCACATATATTGTTGTGGACTGAATGAAGAATAAAAAAGATGTTTTGTAAGGTTGGAGCAAACCTGCAAAGATAGTTGCTTCTGATGAGTACCGATCAAAGGCAACATGGATGCCATGGCAAGCCACGAAGCATGTGGTTTGGCGTTTGTAAGATAGTAGTAGTGGAGTAAGTCCGGGTCATAGTGGAGTATCTCTACACAAATCTCTGCACATGTGTTGTTGCATGACGCTGAAGAAATGTCAGGCCAATATATAAGAATGTTATCAAAGATGATTTGAATCGTTGAGGACGGGAGGGGTCCGGTGTGAGTGTGTTCTAGCCCTGTTGTATGCACAGTTCGGCTGTCCTTATAAATGTTTTGCTACCTTCTATAAAGATAAAACACCCTTTACGCGTGCTCTCAAAAAAAATTGTTGAGGATGGATTTCAACCTGGTACTCGAACAGGGCTAATGCGGGTTTTTAACTGGAAATTTTCCTCGCCATGCCACTCAAGGACGTAGACGACGAAACACAGCATATATTTAAGAGAGAGAGAGAATCTGAAATCGACATGTACAGGTCATCCTGCCTACTTCATTGGTAGCTTCGAGCTGTGCTTGGTCAATGGAAGATTTGATTGTTCAATGAACATGCTACTACAGTACTATATTTCTTGGTCAAACCAGAGCACTAGACGAAACGTGTTAGGCCTTCCGTAAACGTGTAGACTGCTTCTCCGCTGCTTTGCAGGTTGAGGAAATTATTTAGTTAAGTTTTGGAAAATTAAGAAAAGGAACCATACATGTAGAAAATGGGGCGTCCCTAGCTCATCCCCTGTGTATAGACGTTCTATCAGGGACGCGGACACGACTTTTACACTTGCTTTTTGTTTAGAGGTCGCGTTTGGGGGACGTGGCTAGGAAAAGAACCTTCTCCAAACACGAATTTGGTCCGAACGTCCCCCAAACGATCAATCCGGTGCTTTTGCCGGACGTCGTTTGGGGATGCGACTGGAGATGCTCTCAATGCTTTCAAAGAATTCTTTTTACAAGGTTGCATACCCTATGTTTAATGTTTTCAAAGATGCAAGAATTCTTCAAAGGTGTTAAAGATTTATCTAAATTTAGATGTATCTAAAAATTTAATTTAGATAAACTTATGACGTGATTCCCTAAAATTGGGGAGATTTGTGTCTCACTGACAGTGGGTCACGCCGAAGAGATGTGCAGCTGTTACCCACATGTCAGTGAACATACGGGTCCCACGGGTTGGTGCGGCAAACCGTACTAGCTAGGAATTAACGTAAATTGACTAGTAAACACGCGTACTCTTTCTTTCTCAGAGAGAAGCAAGAACAGAGGAGGAAGGAGACAGAGAAGCCTCCCAGATCTCTTCTTCCTGGATCCAGTGAATATCGACCTAGCCACTCAAGATCTTTCTGCTCCATTCCGCTCATGCTCCGGTGAATCCCGCTCCGGTTGTTTCTCCACCCAAATCTCGCCAGCAAATTTCTTTCTTTCTCCCGAGAACCTCGGGCGGCGGCAGGCATTCGCCAGTTGACAATGCCTGCCGATTTGTTGTGAGATCTCTCTGATCGGTGTGGAGGGAAAAGGGGTTCTTGCTCCCTCTCTGCGCGACCCCGTGTAGATTCGGCGGAGATTTCCATTTTTCTGTTCGTGCCCCGATTTGGGCGCGATTTGTTCTTCTTCTCCGCGGGCGCCTTGGATCTTGGGCCTGGTTCGTCTTGGATGCGCCGGGAAGAAGCATGGTGAACACGAACTACTCGGCGCTCCCGCTGACCTCCCCCGCCATCGAGCTCCAGTCCAGCAACCCGCCCACCAAATCTGGCGCCGGCGCCGCCGGCGCCGCCAATGGCGTGCACGCCAAGAAGCTCACCAAGCAGGACTCGTTCCTGGGCGAGGTGGAAGACGACGCCGCCGACTCCAACGGCGGGGAGCACGACGAGCTGCCGCTAATCGGCGCCGACGGCCCCGCGGGTCCGCCGGAGGGCTCGGGCGTGTCGGGGGCGGTCTTCAACCTGGCCACCTCCATCATCGGCGCGGGCATCATGGCGCTGCCGGCCACCATGAAGGTCCTGGGCGTCGCCGTCGGGCTCGTCTCCATCCTCGTCATGGGGGTGCTCTCCGAGGTCACCATCGAGCTGCTGGTGCGCTTCTCGGCGCGCTGCCGCGCGCTCTCCTACGGCGAGCTCGTGCACCGCGCGCTCGGCCGCCCCGCCAGCGTCGTCGCGCAGGCGTGCGTCATCATCAACAACGCCGGCATCCTCGTCGTGTACCTCATCATCATCGGCGACGTCATGTCGGGGTCGCTCAAGCACGCCGGCGTCGTGGACCAGCTGGTCGGCCACGACGGCGGGTGGGACAACCGGAGGCTGCTCATCCTCTTCGTCCTCGTCGTCTTCCTCGCGCCCCTCTGCGCGCTCGAGAGGATCGAGTCGCTGAGCCTGTCGTCCGCCGCGTCGGTCGCCCTCGCCATTGTTTTCGTGGCCGTCTCTTGCATCATCGCGGCGGTGAAGCTCGTCGAGGGCAAGATCAGCGCGCCGAGGATGGGGCCGGACTTCAGCTCGAGAGCGGCGATGCTCGACCTGCTGGTCGTCATCCCGATCATGACCAACGCCTTCATCTGCCACTTCAACGTGCAGCCAATCTACAACGAGCTCAAGGAGAAGACGCCCCGCAACATGTACAACGTCGGGAGGATCTCCACCGTGCTCTGCGTCATCGTGTATGCCCTCACCGCCGTCTCGGGGTACCTCCTCTTCGGCGACGACACCGAGTCGGACGTGCTCACCAACTTCGACAAGGACCTCGGGATCAGGTTCAGCTCGGTGCTCAACTACATTGTCAGGATCGGCTACATTGTCCACCTGGTCCTCGTCTTCCCGGTCGTGCACTTCTCGTTGAGGCAGACAGTGGACGCGCTGGTCTTTGGCGAGTCGGCACCCCACAGCAGGAAGAAGATGCTTTTGTTGACGGCGGTGCTCCTGGCCCTCATCTACCTCGGTTCGACCATGATACCCAACATCTGGATGGCCTTCAAGTTCACCGGTGCCACCACGGGGTTGGCCTTGGGTTTCATGTTCCCGGCCCTTGTGGCATTGAAGCTGGACAAGGAAGGTTTGGAGTGCCTGGGGCACGGAGAGAGGATCCTGGCAATTGGAATGCTGGGGCTGGCTATTGTTGTCAGCGTCGTCGGCGTCGCTGGAAACGTGTACAGCCTGAGGAGCAAGTCTGGCTGATGGATCAAGATGGAGAGCCATGTTGTTAGGCTTATTATTATACAGAAGATTGCATTACCACTGTCAGGATACACTAGTTAGCAGGTGCTATACCAGCTGAGCTGCTGACCAGAGCTCATAGTATACAATTTGTTCACCTACAGATTTGAATTGGTGAAACATTACTGGAGGGCATTTTTGTACCTTTGGAACAGCCAGATTCTTTGATGTATTTTTATGTTTATTCTTAGATATACATGAATATCCATCCTGGGTCTACTTTTTTGATCGAGGCAACAGATGAACCTGGCTCTGTACCGAGGTTACTGTCTGTCCATGATATGATGAAAACTGTATTCAGAAAATCTACCTTGGTCTACAATATAATGATTTTTTGCATATTATTTTATACGAAGATGCTGTGGCCGATGGTACCATTTCATTTCAGCTCAAGTGCAGAGCATAGCATGAATTACACAGGCATGCCAAGAGACATTTTGAAGCATCACAGCTACCAGGCATAAACTAATCCTATGGGCTAAGTTTACACAGTTGAAGTCAAGTTGCCTCAGGTCTGGCCTGAGAACCTGATGAACACAATTGTGAGCTATCTCTGTTGAGATCCCTGGGAATGTGATAGACTCCTGGCTGAAGATCTGTATTTGTGATGAGGTGTCTGCAACAGCTTTTCTGTTTTCCCAGTGAATTCGAGATGACACAAAGTTCATGCTCTTCGATGACTTTGCAGGTCCCAAATTTATCTTTGAGAAAGGTTGGCTGCTGAAGCTGCAGTAGGCTTGACAACTTTGCCGCCAGCGAGGGGAGAAATTTCAGCTTGCAATGGCGAAGAGGGCTTTGGAGGTAGAAGCCTTACTCATAACGTTGTTGTTTGCTCGCTGCCTCTAGATCAAGCAGTACCGAAAGTAGATTCCCAAACCTCTCCATGTAGCACCTGAAACGGAGAGTACTACTAATATGCTCTTTTACCTGTTGGGATTGCTCTCATAAGAACTTTCCAAGCAAAAATTTGCACTACGGTCTACAGGCACCATATGCTTATTTCGCCAAAACCTGTTTGAGTGGAGATTCTGTGTCTTGGGAGAGTCTCTCCCTGCTCCTGCAACTGTAGCTTGTGAGTTAAAATCCCAGGATATGAGGTCCTGCTCATTGCTTTCAATAATGTGGGTTTGTTTGACGATGTTGGTTGCTCCAAAAAGAGAATCTGTGAGCAGCTCGTTCCAGGCCTTTCAGTTTGGAATCTGAAGGTATTTGTCCAGAGCAGTGTACAGGAATTGCTTGTCTTGGATAATGAGATGATCATGGATGGGTTTCTAGTCAGGGTGCACCCGAAAATCCATCTATATGCATGATTTGACAGTTGAATTCAGAAAATTTATCTTTGACACTAGCCACTATTGCTCTTTTTCTAGTAGTTCATTTTGGTAGTAGAGGAATAAACTGGGGAAGGAAAAAAATAACTATTTTAAGCCTCTCCCAAACCTGCCTGATCCAAAATGTCAGCCCTGGCTTGAAATCCGTTTGTTTGTCAAGACTGATAATCTCACCAAGGTGTGTGAGATTTTAGAACTCATACACCAAGATAAACACGAGGACAATAACTCAAGATAAAATGCTGAATAAATCTCGCCCAGATAGCAACTGTAACATTCCCGAATATTTCTCGCGGAGGTGTCCATACATCAGTATGTTACAGAAGAATACTGAGAACAATACTACAAAACTGTTACATCATCATAAGGAGCTCTATCTGTGGTTATCGCTGTTAACACCACGACCTATATGCCTTGCACCTTTTACAATGGCAACAAGATGGTAAGGTACAGTGTAGAATGGTACAACAGCCACATAGACTCCGAAGTGTGCAATGGTTTAAGAAACTTGGGCCTGTGGACAATAAAGAAACAAGAGATTTTTAGTCATTCAAGAGGTAAGACGAAGCTTCGGAAGAAATCCTTCCCTACAGCAACACGTAACCGAAAAACTGAACTAGGTAACATCAGTGTTAGAGAATTGAAGAAAGTACCTGCAACTAAAACTGTGAGTTGCTGAGGAATGTGACCATGCACCGTGTGCTCTGAAACATCTTGTCAATCTTCTGCCAAACTAAGCTCTGGACATCTAGAATTTTCTTCACTTTGTCCTGAAGCATCGAGTGGCGCCGTATTGTCTCGCCATGTATCTGCATCCAAGGAAGATGAATATATTTTAAGCACGGAATTGATGGGTTAAACCGTTAAAGATCAGGTGGCATCCACATGTCACGAACCTTCAGAAACAATTTCAGAACAGCTTGAACAAACTCGAAGTTGTTCCTGCAGGAAAGCTCATGAATGAAGTAGTCCAACAGCAGTGAAATGGATTCAAGCTCAGGCCTTGGTTCCTCCTCATCTTCCATCTCGTCGTCGTCATCGTCATCTATTATCTGTAGCATTCGTAGTTCCATGTCTAGAGATGATGGGGATAGGCCTTTTAGGTAGTCAGTAAACGCTGAATCTGCGAAACAGATTCCAAGTCAGAGATTACCATGACGAATATTGCAGCTTCTTACAGTTTCGTCAATATACAATGAACCAAAATATCAGAATTTCATTCAGGTATTTTTTTTGCCTAAATACTTACAGTTTTGAAGTTCCCCACATGATTGTAAAAGTTGACTGAAGTGTGAGGAGAGATCAGCCATCGTTTTATGACTAGTGCCATCGGTAGTGCTGTCATCTGTTTCTTTACTGGCAGGGGGCTCAAACAATATATCCCCAGAAAGGGATGGAACTGAGGGCAAGAAAAAAGGCGCCTTCTCGGATTTCTTAGGTGGCTCGACCGGCTTGTTTCGAACCTAAAGACACAGAAATGTGACGATGAGCAAATCTAGTTGGGCATGTGCACTAAACAAAAATATTACTTAAAAGAGTACACCCTCGGTCACAAATAAATGTCATAATGTACATTTACAGTCAACAAAAGATAACTTTGACCATCACTTCCTATTGTAGTATATTTGTCAAACTTAATAATAGTTACAGTACTAACAAACATATTTTGATAGAAACTTACTATCGTTTTTGTGTGGATGCACTAAATGTTCATCAAATTATTGTAAGTCAAAGTTACTAAAATAGTTCATGACACATTCTAATTCTATGATATATACACTGCCTAATTCCAACTCAGAGAATTAGCATAGTTCATACAGGTCACACAATCGCTAATTTGCAGTAGATTTACAAAATAAATAGACGGAGACAAGAGTACAATTACCTTTATAATGTCAAGATTTGTCAAACTTTGCCATTGACTCCTTGGGAGCAATGACAGTGTGATCATATTTGGTATTTGATGATTCGTTATGACAAAAGGTTTAATGTTAGATTGGTTCGCATCTTGAGAATTTTGAATGGATTCTTCTTCCTCAGATCTTTCGGCAGATGAAACAGTTGGCAAAAGCACATTCCGGACATGTTTACCACTTGCATAGCTATCAACATTTGTCGAGGGTGAGAACAAAGCTTGATTGATCCTGTCAAATTTATTAAGAAAAGTATGAGTTTTATATGCAAACTAAAGAATAAACTACAGAAAACCAATATACTATGCTTGTTATCCATAACGGTAGAAGAATATGAAGTAGAAAAATCACAGAAGTGAGCCTAAAAACAATATTAATTTAAATATTGAAAGTTGCCTCTGCTTGCATTCAACTCTTTGTTTGTTAGGGACAGGGCATTCAACTTGACCGAAAGCAAAGCCTTAAATGTGCATCATTAAGTTGACCTTATGAGGTGTGGTTACCATACTCTTAAGCTTTAGCATATAGTTATCAATAGAACAGAAATAAACATTTCAAAAACAAAGAAAGTGTTAGTCCAGGGATTATCTTGACTTATATGAGTCTGTGGTGCGGAATTTTAGTTATTTACATTGATAAAAGGTGCACAATAATTGCCTAAATGAGATGCGCCATGAAATATCAAATATGTAGCTACCAAAGGTATGCAAATGTACAGGGTGAGCACAAGAAAGGAACAAGGAAAGCCTACCAAAGATACACGCCATTTTGATCAACATGGGTAGTTGCCAGCACATCCATATTAGGAGACATCGAGACAGATGTTATAGATACATCAACATGCATCGCATCTATCTGTCTTGCTAAACTGATATCCCATATTCTGAGTGTCCCATCCATACTTGACGAGATCAGCCATTTTCCATCCTCACTGAAACACAGATCAGTGATACGGTCTGTATGTCCTTCAAATCTGCGAACCATTTTCAACGACACTGTATCGAACAATACAAGTACCATATCATCCGCTACAGTAGCAAGAAGACCTGACATAAAAAAAAAAGCAAAAAGGTTATTAATCACCAATGGCATACTACAAGGGAACAACAAAACATGTTGAATAGTACCATTTGCCCGGTGATATGCAATCTTAGTTACAGATTTACCAACATTGAACTTGGATTTTAGCTTGCAACTTTTAAAATCCCACACCTGCAGGAGACAAGTAAATACCTGAGTAATGGTATCATGGTGAAAAGTTAAACCATAGTTGGCAAAGAAAAGTTCAATAGTGAGAGCTGGAGGTTGAATACACATGTATTCTTGGTTGTGGGATTAGAAGAGGAACAGTACTTTAACCAGTTGATATAAGAGCATGGATGATGAAATGAAATGTACATTACCATTGCCTGAAGTAAATGCGCTAAAATAAAATGTAACTGAATTAACATGCAACAGCATCATCAAACCTTAATATCACCACGGTATCCAGCACTAATCAGAGAGCCATTTGTAGCATCACAAGCTAATCCAACAACTTCACCCTCATGTGCAGATTGCAATGCCAGCGAGCCATCAATGTAACTAGCACGACTTATCCCAGATTGAAGGTTAAATTTTTCAATCCAACCACCTTCGGTGCCCAAAACAGTAAAATTACCACATGCACTTATCGCACAAGCCTGCCAAAAAGAAAATAAATTTATTAATGAAGAGGTAGAGAAAAAATTCTAGCATTTAACGTCTGAGTCTTGGTAGTCCCAAGAAAGCTTGTTCTGATCCAGTCCACAATGAGAATTGAATACATTATGATTACAAAAACAAGCATTACCTTAATCGGCGACTGCGAGCCTGATGATGGTGTCAGAATATGTTCGCCTATAACAAAATTCTCATAACGTTGGAGCCTGATGAGGGGAGAAGTTTCAGCTTGCAATGGCGAAGAGGGCTTTGGAGGTAGAAGCCTTGCTCATAACGTTGTTGTTTGCTCGCGGCCTCTAGATCAAGCAGTACCGAAAGTAGATTCCCAAACCTCTCCATGTAGCACCTGGAACGGAGAGTACTAATATGCTCTCATATTTACCTGTTGGGATTGCTCTCATAAGAACTCTCCAAGCAAAAAATTTGCACTACGGTCTACAGGCACCATATGCTTATTTCGCCAAAACCTGTTTGAGTGGAGATTCTGTGTCTTGGGAGAGTCTCTCCCTGCTCCTGCAACTGTAGCTTGTAAGCAATTTGTGAGTTAAAATCCCAGCATATGAGTCCTGCTCATTGCTTTCAATAATGTGGGTTTGTTTGACGATGTTGGCAGCAGGTTGCTCCAAAAAGAGAATCTGTGAGCAGCTCGTTCCAGGCCTTTCAGTTTGGAATCCGAAGGTATTTGTCCAGAGCAGTGTACAGGAATTGCTTGTCTTGGATAATGAGATGATCATGGATGGGTTTCTAGACAGGCACCAGTCGGGCTTCTTCTATAAAGATAAGGCACGCTTTCCGCGTGCTCTCGAAAAAAAAAAAGGGTTTCTAGACAGGGCACCAGTCTGGGTGCACCCGAAAATCCATCTATCTGCATGATTTGACGAACGTTGAATTCAGAAAATTTATGTTTGACACTAGCCACTATTGCTCTTTTTCTAGTAGTTCATTTTGGTAGTAGAGGAATAAACTGGGGAAGGAAAAAAATAACTATTTTAAGCCTCTCCCAACACCTGCCTGATCCAAAATGTCAGCCCTGGCTTGAAATCCGTTTGTTTGTCAAGACTGATAATCTCACCCAGGTGTGTGAGATTTTAGAACTCATACACCAAAGATAAACACGAGGACAATAACTCAAGATAAAATGCTGAATAAATCTCGCCCACATAGCAACTGTAACATTCCCGAATATTTCTCGCGGAGGTGTCCATACATCAGTATGTTACAGAAGAATACTGAGAACAATACTACAAAACTGTTACATCATCATAAGGAGCTCTATCTGTGGTTATCGCTGTTAACACCACGACCTATATGCCTTGCAGCTTTTACAATGGCAACAAGATGGTAAGGTACAGTGTAGAATGGTACAACAGCCACATAGACTCCGAAGTGTGCAATGGTTTAAGAAACTTGGGCCTGTGGACAATAAAGAAACAAGAGATTTTTAGTCATTCAAGAGGTAAGACGAAGCTTCGGAAGAAATCCTTCCCTACAGCAACACGTAACCGAAAAACTGAACTAGGTAACATCAGTGTTAGAGAATTGAAGAAAGTACCTGCAACTAAAACTGTGAGTTGCTGAGGAATGTGACCATGCACCGTGTGCTCTGAAACATCTTGTCAATCTTCTGCCAAACTAAGCTCTGGACATCTAGAATTTTCTTCACTTTGTCCTGAAGCATCGAGCGGCGCCGTATTGTCTCGCCATGTATCTGCATCCAAGGAAGATGAATATATTTTAAGCACGGAATTGATGGGTTAACCCGTTAAAGATCAGGTGGCATCCACATGTCACGAACCTTCAGAAACAATTTCAGAACAGCTTGAACAAACTCGAAGTTGTTCCTGCAGGAAAGCTCATGAATGAAGTAGTCCAACAGCAGTGAAATGGATTCAAGCTCAGGCCTTGGTTCCTCCTCATCTTCCATCTCGTCGTCGTCGTCATCGTCATCTATTATCTGTAGCATTCGTAGTTCCATGTCTAGAGATGATGGGGATAGGCCTTTTAGGTAGTCAGTAAACGCTGAATCTGCGAAACAGATTCCAAGTCAGAGATTACCATGACGAATATTGCAGCTTCTTACAGTTTCGTCAATATACAATGAACCAAAATATCAGAATTTCATTCAGGTATTTTTTTTGCCTAAATACTTACAGTTTTGAAGTTCCCCACATGATTGTAAAAGTTGACTGAAGTGTGAGGAGAGATCAGCCATCGTTTTATGACTAGTGCCATCGGTAGTGCTGTCATCTGTTTCTTTACTGGCAGGGGGGTCAAACAATATATCCCCAGAAAGGGATGGAACTGAGGGCAAGAAAAAAGGCGCCTTCTCGGGTTTCTTAGGTGGCTCGACCGGCTTGTTTCGAACCTAAAGACACAGAAATGTGACGATGAGCAAATCTAGTTGGGCATGTGCACTAAACAAAAATATTACTTAAAAGAGTACACCCTCGGTCACAAATAAATGTCATAATGTACATTTACAGTCAACAAAAGATAACTTTGACCATCACTTCCTATTGTAGTATATTTGTCAAACTTAATAATAGTTACAGTACTAACAAACATATTTTGATAGAAACTTACTATCGTTTTTGTGTGGATGCACTAAATGTTCATCAAATTATTGTAAGTCAAAGTTACTAAAATAGTTCATGACACATTCTAATTCTATGATATATACACTGCCTAATTCCAACTCAGAGAATTAGCATAGTTCATACAGGTCACACAATCGCTAATTTGCAGTAGATTTACAAAATAAATAGACGGAGACAAGAGTACAATTACCTTTATAATGTCAAGATTTGTCAAACTTTGCCATTGACTCCTTGGGAGCAATGACAGTGTGATCATATTTGGTATTTGATGATTTGTTATGACAAAAGGTTTAATGTTAGATTGGTTCGCATCTTGAGAATTTTGAATGGATTCTTCTTCCTCAGATCTTTCGGCAGATGAAACAGTTGGCAAAAGCACATTCCGGACATGTTTACCACTTGCATAGCTATCAACATTTGTCGAGGGTGAGAACAAAGCTTGATTGATCCTGTCAAATTTATTAAGAAAAGTATGAGTTTTATATGCAAACTAAAGAATAAACTACAGAAAACCAATATACTATGCTTGTTATCCATAACGGTAGAAGAATATGAAGTAGAAAAATCACAGAAGTGAGCCTAAAAACAATATTAATTTAAATATTGAAAGTTGCCTCTGCTTGCATTCAACTCTTTGTTTGTTAGGGACAGGGCATTCAACTTGACCGAAAGCAAAGCCTTAAATGTGCATCATTAAGTTGACCTTATGAGGTGTGGTTACCATACTCTTAAGCTTTAGCATATAGTTATCAATAGAACAGAAATAAACATTTCAAAAACAAAGAAAGTGTTAGTCCAGGGATTATCTTGACTTATATGAGTCTGTGGTGCGGAATTTTAGTTATTTACATTGATAAAAGGTGCACAATAATTGCCTAAATGAGATGCGCCATGAAATATCAAATATGTAGCTACCAAAGGTATGCAAATGTACAGGGTGAGCACAAGAAAGGAACAAGGAAAGCCTACCAAAGATACACGCCATTTTGATCAACATGGGTAGTTGCCAGCACATCCATATTAGGAGACATCGAGACAGATGTTATAGATACATCAACATGCATCGCATCTATCTGTCTTGCTAAACTGATATCCCATATTCTGAGTGTCCCATCCATACTTGACGAGATCAGCCATTTTCCATCCTCACTGAAACACAGATCAGTGATACGGTCTGTATGTCCTTCAAATCTGCGAACCATTTTCAACGACACTGTATCGAACAATACAAGTACCATATCATCCGCTACAGTAGCAAGAAGACCTGACATAAAAAAAAAAAAAAGCAAAAAGGTTATTAATCACCAATGGCATACTACAAGGGAACAACAAAACATGTTGAATAGTACCATTTGCCCGGTGATATGCAATCTTAGTTACAGATTTACCAACATTGAACTTGGATTTTAGCTTGCAACTTTTAAAATCCCACACCTGCAGGAGACAAGTAAATACCTGAGTAATGGTATCATGGTGAAAAGTTAAACCATAGTTGGCAAAGAAAAGTTCAATAGTGAGAGCTGGAGGTTGAATACACATGTATTCTTGGTTGTGGGATTAGAAGAGGAATAGTACTTTAACCAGTTGATATAAGAGCATGGATGATGAAATGAAATGTACATTACCATTGCCTGAAGTAAATGCGCTAAAATAAAATGTAACTGAATTAACATGCAACAGCATCATCAAACCTTAATATCACCACGGTATCCAGCACTAATCAGAGAGCCATTTGTAGCATCACAAGCTAATCCAACAACTTCACCCTCATGTGCAGATTGCAATGCCAGCGAGCCATCAATGTAACTAGCACGACTTATCCCAGATTGAAGGTTAAATTTTTCAATCCAACCACCTTCGGTGCCCAAAACAGTAAAATTACCACATGCACTTATCGCACAAGCCTGCCAAAAAGAAAATAAATTTATTAATGAAGAGGTAGAAAAAAAATTCTAGCATTTAACGTCTGAGTCTTGGTAGTCCCAAGAAAGCTTGTTCTGATCCAGTCCACAATGAGAATTGAATACATTATGATTACAAAAACAAGCATTACCTTAATCGGCGACTGCGAGCCTGATGATGGTGTCAGAATATGTTCGCCTATAACAAAATTCTGAAGACGCCATACATATGCCTTTGGAGTATCCACGTGGCATGTAACAACATTACACCAATCACGAGCTCGTATCTCAGCTGAACAACAGTTGATTACAGTGGTAAGTAAGAATTTTTTTCTGAACAAGATTAACATATTTGTAGTTTCTTTTTGACACTACTAAAGATCTCTAAGATACTGGTCAATGGTTTATTATGTGTTAACATGGAAATAGTTATTGTGCCCTTTGATGCCAAGTATCATTCTTTGCTACAACTTCTAGAAGATATTTAACGAGAAAAGCAGAAAAAATATTGCAAAGACCTGAGAATTACCACAATCAAATGCAATAACTGGTTTTAGCTTGATCTCTGCCTCCTGCAGAAAAGAAAAGAAATGTAACACAGTAATAAGGAAATGATGAAACAGGGGGGATAAAGGAACAGTAATCAAAATTTTACCTTTACTTTGAGCTTTTTTGCTCTTTTTGACACATGCCGTTGAGAAAGCTCTCTGCTTTGTTGATCCTGTCCAAAAAAAGATCAGTACGACTAAACAGTGAACACATTAAGTCATTCTGCTGAAAAAGGAGAAAAAACCTGACAAAATACAACCATGCAGCATGCGCACATTACTCAAATAGCAATTTATCAGGACAAACATGCCTGAAACCATAACAGACGAGCTAGTGCATGTCTTTAGAAATTAATGTTACCAAGATTATGAGTTACCTGAACAACAGAGAAAAGACGAAAGGCACGATCTTGACCAGCAGATAAGATGGATTTTCCATTGCCATAGAATCTAACAACAAAATAGGCTTACTCATTAAAACACAACCAAAATGAAAATAACTCACAACACACTTGGAGGGCATCTGTTACCTTATGCACCGAGGTGGAGCACTATGTCCACTTCGAAATCGTAACAGACGGGCATCTCCTTCATTATTATCAAATATCCACATCTGGCATAAAGTATATTAGATTGCGAGCTTTCAAATGTAAACTGAAATAACGTGTCACAGCTAACTTAATCTGGTTCTCAAAGCAAATATCATCTCACATCAGTATTGGCTTGGTTTTTCTTGGCTGATTTATTACTTATTTTTCGAGAAATCATACCAGTAATGCAGTATTGATTTGTTAATTGTTAGCTTGCCGTAAAGCTCAATTTTCACTAGGAGAGTTCTTTTTTTGCTGGTAGAGACATATATGTTTCCCCAAAAAGGGAATGTAGTGAAAAAAGGGAGATGGTGTCTTATATAAAAGGCTCATAACAAAGGCATGGGAAGCAGCAGTTTTTGACCTTTCATATGTTACTGGCCAAAAGCTATAAGAGCATCCCCACTCGTTTGGGCTCCCCACGCCCAAATCCGGCGAAATTTAGCGCCGGATGGATGTAGTTTTTGGCCTGGGGAGGCCCATTTTTCCAGCCGCGAGCCCATGGACGCGCACCCACCGCGTGCATAGCGACGGCGCAGTCACCGGGAAGGGCAATCGTCGGAGTTCCCTCGACGCATTGAACCGTCGCGAGGTGGACTGGAGAGCCGAAACGACTCGTCGGGAACGGTCGAAGTGGCCTCGATGCGAGAACCGCCGTAATGGAGCACGAACTCCGCGGAAGAGCAACCGCCGCTCTCTTTCGTCGAGAGACCTACATATACGGTTTTCGACGGGCGACGCCATTCATCTGTTCTCTCGTCACCATCCTCCGTCAACCATCTCCGTCAACCATGAGCGATATCTCTTGGCCATCGGACACCGACAGCGAGGGGAAGCCGCCTGGATGGCGCCATTGGTGGGATCCAGCTGCATCGTCCAGCAGCGACGATTCCCCCCCGCCGGCCAGCGAGGACGAGTGGGACGACGAGGAGGAGGACGAAGAGGCCGTGGAGCAGGCCGAGGAAGAGGAGGAGGAGCAGGAGCAGGAGCAGGAGGAGGAGCAGGAGGAGGAGGACGAAGAGGCTGATGAGGACGACGACGAGGAGGACTCAACTTCCTCCGACGAGGAGGTGACGAGCCGGAAGCGTCGCCGCGACGACGATGAGGCGGGGCCTTCTAAGAAGAAGAAGTAGTTTAGTTTTAAAGTTTTTATATGTAATTTTTATGTTTATTCGAATTATATTCGAAATATATATATAATCTATCTATGTTGCACCACTTGAGAGTTCAAAGCTTTCGTTCGACGAGGGTATTGCCGTAGATCGGGAAGACGAGGGTTTTGCCGTAGATCGGGAAGACGAGGGTTTTGCCGTAGATCGGAGGCCATTGTCGCCGACAAGTTGGGGCCACGCGCGCTTTCGTTTCGTCCGGAGTCCCCGAGCGCTCCCCGGGGGGCCGGGGATGGCGTGGGATCGCCGGATGGATTTAGGCCCAAATCCGGACGAAAACGAGGAACCGGGGGCGCGACTGGGCCGAATTACGCCGTCCGGATGGAAAAAACGCTCGCCGGGGGCCTCGTCGGGGGGACGAGTGGAGATGCTCTAAGCTCCACTGTTTTGTCCGTCACCATCATAATATGAGAAAAGAAGACAAGAAAACAACACTTACTTTGATTGAATTATCAGCTGCTGAGCTCATCAAAATAGGTTCATTGGCGAAAAAATGAAGTGATACTATAGAACCATCATGGGCCTCCCTAATCACAGAGTGCAGCCTTCTTTTCTCAAGATTCCAAATGCTAATAACACCCGAGGAACCTCCAGAAGCTAGAAGGGGCTGCCCATCTGGCAGACAAAGCAAAAAAAAATCAGGTTGACAAGTAGAAGCGTGGCAATGTTTATTATTGGAATGAAAATAATGCACCTCTTGTTTCTAACAAAGAGAGACAAAGTTATCTATAACCATGAAGAACACCTTGGTGGCAATAAAATATCTACCAACTGGAAATAAAATCCAGCTCCATATCCATATTTCCACAACAAATTACACAAGCTGTACAATTTTATTCACGCATAACAAAATATAATGGTTATTTTGTTTGAATTAGGAAACACTCCTCAGTACAGTTTTTATTGTCAAGTTGAAACTCCAAAAGATATCATGCAAGGAAAATTCATAAGCCAAAAAGAATGTGTCAGCTAATTTTCTGAACTGGATCTCAAAATAACGGACTTGACACCATAAACCTGATATATTAATAACCAAGAACCGAAGTTAAGGACTTAAATCAACCATGATGTTTTTTGGATGCCTATTAGCCACAGGATGAGCAAACATCAACTTTATAAAAAAATAGTGTATGGCATGTTAGAGCAAATCACCTGTTCGAAATGACAGGGCAGTTACAGCACCACGAATTTGATGGTTGAAAGACATCAACTCTTCATCATATCGTATATTGTGAACATGAATTGTTCCATCGGAGCAACCGACTGCAACCATATCCAGAGCAGGTGAAGAAACACAGCAACGTACCGGTGACTCCCAACCCTTGAAATCATATAACTTTTTCTTCGTGCTGATATTCCACAGCTGCAAGGGTCCTTCTTCACTACCAATAATGACCTGATGCATTGACAATAATCAGACATGTTAACGCACAAGAAGTTTGGAACGTAAACTATCTCCAAATGAATCAATAATTTCAGGCACCTTATTTAGGTAAGTATCCGGATGCATGATGCAGGTTGGAGTGAACTTTTCTCCCAATGATATGTTACCAACAGGATCACTGCTTGGGTCAGCTCCTCTGAAGGCCCAGATAAATATATCACCTTTAGCATCTGCACTGAGAATGTATTCTCCAAACAGGTACAACTTGTTGACCTTTTCTTCATGTCTAGTCCAGGTAACCACCTGAATTTTTAAGAGAAAACGTAAATAAGAACCCTCTGTTGCAGTCGATGGACATGATATAGTGGAGGTCTGAATCAAGAGCGGATATTTTCCTTCTCGGTGTATTTGCTCCCAGGTTTCTTTTCCAAACAAGCATTCACAAAGTCTCAAAAGTAAGAAACAGTTATATATGTCAATTCAAGATTGATGCGTGCAGTTGAAAAAAAACATGTCCTTTTGAGTGCTGAAAAAACAAGGGAAGTAGAGCTAGCTAAGATAGCAACATGAGGTGTCCATAATTTGTCTTTTTTCCTGTACAGCACACAAATAGACATTTTTTTTGCAATATGTATTACAATTGCACCTATTATTCCACAATCTACACCTGATTTGACAAGAGAGCTAAAAATACACCCAAGACAAGGTATTTGCTGATCTGGAACTCTATTTGGGAAGTCTGAAATAAGTTCATTCAGCAGGTACCGAACTAACTGATGCATGCAAATCATCCACTGTATCTTGTAGCTACAAAGTTTCAAGGTTATGAGGGCACGGAAGAAAGCCTTAACCGTTAACTAACATGCCCTGGTAAGACTAATTCAGCAATCTGAGGCACAGAAATTCCCATACCAGATCGGTCCTTTTGAAGACCGCTATATCACTTCCATACGCAGCGAACGTGTACTCCTTGAAGGATGCGAGAGCACGGATCTTCTTGGGCAGTTGAGGTCCTTGGATCACATACAAAGTTCACGCAACGTGAGCATAAAAAAAAACGCAATGAACATGAGGGACCAAGCGATACCATGTAGCGGGCTCACCAGCAAGGACCAGATTCAGCTTGGCGCACTGCACGATAAGAGCGCAAAAACATGTTATTAGTAGACGCAAATGGAAAAGCAGTAAAATACGGGCAGAACAAGGCGGTCTGGACCGTAAGCTCTACTGACTCGACGCAGGCCAGGCAAGTTCAGAGGCAAATTGGGTTAACCCCGGTACTGCAATCGGCGATTCAGCACTGAAATCCCCATGAGCTCCAAGCACAAGCTACAACACTCACTACTGCTTCTAATGCATGATACTACCTAAATACCGGCAGAGAAAATGAGCAGCAGGCTCCGCTCCTGCGAGCTCCCTACAACGATAAGCAGCTGCTAGAAGACGAGAGGGTGGGGGTGGGTGGCTGTGGCTCACGTTGTAGACGTGGAAGGCCTTGCCGACGCTGACGGTGACGAAGGTCTCGGTGCCGAGGCGCTGCAGGGAGAAGGGCACGCCGCCGGTGGTGATGTAGCCGATCGCGCGGAACGGCTCGAAGATGCCCATCCCGCCCTCGGCGCGTCTTCTAGGGTTTCCCGGGGGCGCGCCGGCGGCGAGGGTTTTGGAGCGGGTTTGGAGCGGCGGCGCGAGGAGGAAGGAAAGGGTCAGGAGGCCGTAGTGGTGGTATAGGTCAGTTTGGTTTTTGTCTGTGGGCTGGGCTGCGGCGTGGGTCGGGTCCAGATTTATCGGGTCCAGTCCATCCAGATGTTTGGACCGGACCGACTGTCCGTTCGGATGTTTGTATCTCCACTCGTCGCCACGAACACGCTCCTGGCGTGCCTTTTTTTCATCCGGACGGCGAAAAATGGTCCAGCCACGTCCCCGGTTCCTCGTTTTTCGTCGGATTTGGGCTTTCATCCATCCGGCGAGCCCACGCCAACCCCGGCCTTCCGGGGAGCGCTCGGGGACCGACCTTTCTCCCGCGCTTTTCGCTTCGTCTTCGCCGCGGAGGTGGACCCGACCGGTCAGCAACACGCGCATCGTCTTCCGCGCGTATCGTCTTCCGTGCGCACTAAAGGCTGTCGCCGATCAGCTCGCCGCGGACGCATCGCATTCCACGCAGCATTTAATCGTCGGCACCAGCCGCGCCTATATACCCCGCTCCACTCGCCGCGACGCGTATCCCCGTTCCACTCTCCCGATCCATGGCGTTCAACGACGAAGGCGGCGCAGCCAACAATGGCTTCCCCCGCCGGTCGCTCCACGCGAGGGAGGGGCACCTCCTCCACCAGGCGGGGTACCCCTGCCCGCCGGACAAGAGGCCTCCCGGCGGCGGGTGGCGGCTAAGTGCTGGCGGCGTACCAATCCCGCCGCCGCCCCGGGGCCACGCCCTCGACGTCGCCATCGAGGAGGCTCGGATGACGATGACGGACGAAGAGCGCGCCGACCCGCGGCACCACCCCGACAACTACACGAGCTGGAACTCGTTCTTCCTCCGGCGGTGGGAGCGGGAGCTGGCGGCCTACGACGGCCCGCCGCCTCCACCTCCACGCAACAACGCCGCGGGTCGCCGACGTTGGTGGAGCGCGCCGAATAGGACGCTGGAGAACGTCCTCGAGCACATCGAGGGCGGCAACTTCCCAGTGCTGACGATGCCCCCTCCATCGAGGGCATCGGCCAACCGCCGCCGGGGAAACAGCTGGCAGCCACGGCGCATGGCTGCCAGCTCGTCGTCTTCCGGATCGGCGTCGAGGTCGCTCTCCAGGTCGGCGCCATCCTTGGCGCCGGTGAAAAAGGAGGCGGCTTCCCCACCGAGCAACCGCGCGCGCGGCGGTGGCGTCATCCGCGAGCCCTCAACGGCACAATGACTGCTCCACCCCAAGCGCGAGCACGGCACCTCCGGCGAGCGGAAGCGCAAGGTGAAGGTGGAGGAGGCCGAAAGCGCCGAGGACGCCGTCATCCTCGAGGCCGTCATCGCGAGGTCCCTCCAGGACCTCATCCCCGCCGAGAACGCCATGCCCCTCGACCAGGCCTGCGCCTGGTCGAGGGAGCAGTGCGAGAAGGAGGAGGCCGAGCGGCATGCGAGCCTCCTCGAGGACGTCGCTCGCTACCGCCGGCCTGCGACTCCTCCATCCGGCGCCGTCGTCCCCGTCGTCGACCTCGAGGCGTCCGACGACGACTGGTACAAGCCATCGCCGTCCCCGCCTCGCACCAGTGGCCGGTGGGGAGACACCGGCCAAGGCAGCAGCCAGGCGGCTTCGGCGCCGCCGCAGTTCGACGACGACGGCTCCGACGACGATGGCGTCGGTGACGACGACGACTACACGGTGTTCTACCGCCATTTCGGCATGTAGAGCGCCGTGTTTTAATATTTACAGTTGTATTCCCCTAGCCGAATCGAAATATAGTCGAATTCGGCCTCTATGTATGAACTTCGCCCTCTATATAGTAAATACCATTAAATTTAGTCTAAATCCAATCGTTTTTGCCGTATTTTGTTAAGTTTCCGTTTTTCAAATTTAGATCGCCGTCTTCGCCTGAGCACGCGGCTGGGAAACTACTCCTCCCCACGCCAAATTTACGTCCAATCCGGACGTAAATTTCCCCGGATTTCGGCGTGGGGAGGGCAAACGAGTGGAGATGCTCTTACAAGACGCACCATGCAAAAAAAAGGTTTCTCTCTTTTTATTTGCTATACTAAAGGTTTCTCTCTTTCAGGTTGAGATACTCATCAGTTTTTGACGGAAAATATTGTTTTAAATAAAAATACATTGCAAAGGTATATATATATAAAGGGAACTTTTTCCGAAACACAGTACAGACATAGACGCTTACACATACGTACATACACTCACTTCTATAAACGCACGCATGCACATCCTGCCCCTCCGACAAACCGAGTCCAAGAATTGATCTGGCGGGCCTTGAGATTGACGAAATCACCACGGGCGTCTTGTTATCGACAGGAACATCGCCTCCGAATATTCTACTTTTAAATGAGACATCAAAGTATTAAATCTGAATTTTAACTTTAGTGGGTTAGGGGTTCCACAACGAAAATAATAGCGCGCTACGGTGCTAAGCCCGCTATTAGCGGCGCTATTTGACGTTACGTCATAGCGACGCTAAATTTTTTGTAAAAAAAAATCGAGCCCACTACCTATTTCGGCCCATGAGACACCAAAACCCTATTTCTAACCTAGACACGCACCCAGGTTGGCACCCCCTCGTCTACTCCAGCAACGGCCGGCTGCCTCTTGCTACCGAGCCACCGCCTCTTGCTAATCCGCCTCATCTTGCCAGTTGCCACAGTGCCAAGTATCGATTCGACGCATCTTTTTCTAGGTGTTAGAGGACTTCAGAAGTTTTCATTGTTTGGTGTTGCTGCTTGCCGGTAGGCTCTTGGCTGGTTTGGCCCGCGAGAACTAGTGAAGAGGAAGATTTCATCGGGAGCTACTCAGCTATGGATCTTTGTTGTAGTTAGTAGTTACTAAATGGAGTGAATATGTGCATAGAAATAATTCCTGAGAGCAAATAACATTGACATGAAGCTCTAGTATATTTGTTATTTTTTTTATTTTTTTGCGAAACGCTACTTTGTAAAATAGTGCGCTATTAGCAAGTTATAGCGTGCATAGCGTAGACGCTTACACATACGTACATACACTCACTTCTATAAACGCACGCATGCACATCCTGCCCCTCCGACAAACCGAGTCCAAGAATTGATCTGGCGGGCCTTGAGATTGACGAAATCACCACGGGCGTCTTGTTATCGACAGGAACATCGCCTCCGAATATTCTACTTTTAAATTAGACATCAAAGTATTAAATCTGAATTTTAACTTTAGTGGGTTAGGGGTTCAACAACGAAAATAATAGCGCGCTACGATGCTAAGCCCGCTATTAGCGGCGCTATTTGACGTTACGTCATAGCGACGCTAAATTTTTTGTAAAAAAAAGCGAGCCCACTACCTATTTCGGCCCACGAGACACCAAAATCCTATTTCTAACCTAGACACGCACCCAGGTTGGCACCCCCCTCGTCTACTCCAGCAACGGCCGGCTGCCTCTTGCTGCCGAGCCACCGCCTCTTGCCAATCCGCCTCATCTTGCCAGTTGTCACAGTGCCAAGTATCGATTCGACACATCTTTTTCTAGGTGTTAGAGGACTTCAGAAGTTTTCATTGCTTGGTGTTGCTGCTTGCCGGTAGGCTCTTGGCTGGTTTGGCCCGCGAGAACTAGTGAAGAGGAAGATTTCATCGGGAGCTACTCAGCTATGGATCTTTGTTGTAGTTAGTAGTTACTAAGTGGAGTGAATATGTGCATAGAAATAATTCCTGAGAGCAAATAACATTGACATGAAACTCTAGTATATTTGTTATTTTTTTTATTTTTTTGCGAAACGCTACTTTGTAAAATAGTGCGCTATTAGCAAGTTATAGCGTGCATAGCGTAGACGCTTACACATACGTACATACACTCACTTCTATAAACGCACGCATGCACATCCTGCCCCTCCGACAAACCGAGTCCAAGAATTGATCTGGCGGGCCTTGAGATTGACGAAATCACCACGGGCATCTTGTTATCGACAGGAACATCGCCTCCGAATATTCTACTTTTAAATTAGACATCTTTACTATTAAATGGGAGTTGGTCGTTTGACACTCAACGCACTTTGGTGATCGTCATTAAAACAATCCGGACCGTCCAATTTAATCTTACGGCCTCTGATCACTTTCAAGGTAAATCGCTCCTCCATCTTACCTTATTACCACTAAATCACCTATTAAATCCGAATCAATACAAATCTCTACTTACCTAAACAAAGTTGTGCTCCATCCCTCATCCAATTGGGTCAATCAGTACAACCCACCCCAGGAGCCACGCACATACATACCTGCGACACCCCACCATCGAGCCTGAGTTCCATCTAGATGCGATCGCCGCCACCTCCCCAAGCCACTGTCGATCCAGCGTCTAGGCCAGCGAGGAAACACCTCTACCAGCGCCGGGCGACCGGTGAAGCAGCGCAACACCACAAGCACCGGCTGCTCCTCGACGCGGCAGCCGCACTACTCAAGGGAAAGCATGAGCCGGCAGCCGGCGACGGGAATTTAGGTGATGGCCTGGATGGATGTTCTTCATTCATTTCTTCTTGTAGGGTTTTCCTGGATGCATGGGGATGGAGATCAGGGTGGTTCTTCGATAGGGATTTGTGTATCTTTGATATTGTACTTCTTTTATTCTTGATCTGATCCTGTATAGATGACAATTCCAACTTTTGGTCACGCGCAAAGATATTCTGGATGACGTTCTTCATAAGGGCATTTTGCTTATGGTAAGATCCGTTTTTTAGGTACACAAGTTCATGCACAGTCCTACCTTTTATGTTCTGGATCTTGTTCTTGATCGACCAAGCCCAGGGAATACGTTGCAGGATTCCAATTGGCTGAATTTATTTATCCAAGTTCTTCCCCTTCTCCACTCCCGTCTGCTTCTATTTTTTCCAAGCCAAACACGGCAGATGATAACAGATTAAATGTCGGATCTCTATTTTCCATTTTTTTTGTTTGCTCATGAAATGAACACCCTGAATATTGAGTAAGATCGTGGATGGATTTCTAGATGATCTTTGTCCAATTAACTAATAAGTAACTGCAGATATGTGCTATAGCAGGTGTGCACACTACCAAATGAGCTGATGCATGTGAGCCTGATGTTGGAGTGAGATTTTTCATTGCTTGCACTTTCCCGATGAAGCAAAGGTACAATTTCAGGGTTGTCATTGGTAAAGCAATTTGATGTTCTCCTTTGGACAATATAATTGTTTGTGGATTGAACTCCCAATATAGGAAAATACGAGTCAGCTTATCAATTATTAGTTTCAAGGACCCGTGTCTAATTTAGTTGTTATTTTTTCTAAAAGTTTGATCTTACCAAGTGTGGAAGTTCTAGGCAAACTAAAGTATATATGAGAATGGGTACAATGAGTTATTAATCCTCTAAAAAAGTTAATTTCTTTGTTCACTAATATAAGATGGTGCAACCATTGTATGGGCATAGGAGATGTATCTTTGATTCTTACCACTTCAGCGAATTGGAGTAAACTATAGAATATGTATATGTATAATTGATAATGCTTGTGTTGCTGGCAAATTTTTTATTCTTTGCATAAATCTTCTCTGGTTGATTTTTTGATTTGATTTCGCACATATCGATATAATCTCTGCTCAGATTCAGTTTACTCATGTTGTTCTCTCACATGTGTAACTACAAATGTTATGAATTTCAGCTCTGTGAAGTGTTGTAGATTACTGTAGGGTAGTATAGATTTTGGGAAGTATTCTAACTATATCTTCTTCTGAAGATCGAAGATCCTTTGACATTTCTTGACTACTGGTCTGATGGAAAATCAGTGTTGAGGAGCACAATTCCTGGTTGATACAAAAGATATTTACAAAGTTTAACATTTTTTGCCTTCCACACATATTCATGCTTTTGCGATTCATTTGCACGTATGTACCTATCATAACATGTTTATATCTCTGATTTCTCTTCAAGATTTTATATGCAGAGTTATTTATTTGCCATTGTATTATCTTGGGGTTCTTACTCTCGTCAATTATTAGGTGAAAGAAAAACATCTCACTTAGATGGGCTCCACGGAAGACTAGGCCGAGCTACTGCTGGAGCAGAGAAAATGATTAGGGGCTATTACTGGAGCACAGAAAATGGGTAGGTCGATGCACATCTATAAGAATATTTCTTCGAATAGGGAAATTTTTTGCACCATACATAATCGATAATTTCAAAGAAACCGAACATTTGCTAGCAATTTATGATATTTATGCATGCCAGAAATGCATGCCACATAAGGATCATGTTCCTCTCTTTGTATATACCACTTGTAAAATGTTTATGAGGATAACATCATATACGAAAAGGAGGACCAACTTGTATACAGTGGTGGCCTGACAGGTATCTCGAATATATTTGATATGACAATATGCAGTTAAGTTTGATACTTTGTTGGAAGAATGTTATAGACTAACTAGAAATTACATTGTCAGAAATTCAATTCGGCTCCCGGGTGCGTATGCTCCCTCTACCAACAAAACATATTTCGAAGTGTGGAAAATTTTTGACCAAAAATTCTACATGTATATCTCCATAATATATGTGTATGCGTCAAGTTTCACAACAAAATAATATTTTTTGTGGCCTATGTAAAAAAGAGAAAACTTATCCTGTGAAAAGCATTGTTTTTAGCACTGAATTTTGTCTTTTTTACACACGTCACATGATAAGTTCATTTTTTATGAAACAACTTTGTCAGCGCGTAGCACATGAAGACGTACGTGCGAATTTTTTGTTTCAATTTTTTTGAAATTTAAAATATGTGTAAGAAGCATTTCAAAATATAGGGAGCATATGCTCCCATGTTCCAAAACATCACTCCGATTGTTGTTGCATTGTCTATGTCTATACTCTATATGCACGGAAGAATTTCTTGCTTGAGAACCGAAGTGGTATACAACATAATGGCGAATGCATTTACAGCGGAAGCAAAATTCTATGCACCTGGAAGGCCTCCGTGGAGTGATGGACTCGCTCTGTGTGGAAGGACAAAGAGAAGCTGGTCTCGAGCAGTGGCACCAAAGCAAAGGGAGGCCACAGGTAAGGTGGTGGAGAAGGATGCGATGAATCTGTGGTTGCTCTTGCGGCGCCAGAAAGAGGATGCGGTTTGGGTTGTTAATAATTTAAAAGTACGACGGTCATTTAAGAAGTGGTCTATGCAGCAGTTAACACTCCAAAGACTGAATTGTCTGAGATATTTGTGCAAATTTAGATTGAGTTGTCTACATAACCAGATAGGAACCAACTCAATTGGTTGTCAGATTAAAAAAGTACAATACCAATATCTTTTTATTAATTTTATGTGTAGACAACACAACTTATTTGTGAGTGATTTTATTACATTATCTATATGCAAATTGTTTGTGGACGAATTTAGTCCCTCGTAGAGCTTTTTGTTTCGTGACGGAAATTCATGTGGCGGTCCACTTGCTCTTGTTGTTTGTAAAGGTAAGTATCTATTCAATTGAATCTCTATATACTTTTTGAATTATAGTTTTCTTTTTATGAAATGTCTAACTTCATGATATTGGAGTACATAATGGATTTAGAGCAAGCTGGATCATGCAGCTTACTGTCGTACACATAGCTAGCCAATGATGGATTTCACTCTTAGATGATGAAATCCATAATAGTCGTATTTAGCACATCATTATATTGGTGTTACATATTTTTCCATGAATATTTTCTAATAAAAATATAGTTGCTTTTGAATATTTATTTTTGGTAGCAATACACGAACATTCAACTAGACCACGGGTTGGTACTTCAGAAAGTCCATACAGGTGAATATCTCTAAAAATGTTTTATTAACATTTCTTTACTATTTAGCATAAGGATAAGGCATTCATCTAGACGAATATCTGGTTAGTTTATATTTACATTATTCTCTCATGGAATGGTAAAGAAGTGGTAAATCCAATATGCATGATGGGTATTCTACGGTGAAAGTTTGCCACGTGAATTATATATGCTAATGACAAGTATAGTTATGTAGGATGTTTACGGGATGAGGAAGATTTTTTGGTAGGCTTGCTCAAGTACCATGAATATAAAGCTGAAGAATATATCTCTAGCATTGTACAACAATATCTATGGAGCATCAAGGAGTACATATTTTTTAATGAAAAATAGTGTGTTGAGTGCTTATTTTATATTTAAACGATGTCAAATATGTTGGTAATATTTTTTTACTTAAAACGAGGTAGAATTTTATGGATTTTTAGAATATCGTGTGACACTCTTTTTCATATACATGAGTTTTGGCATCTATTATATTAACATACCGTGAAGAAAAATAGGGTCCGTAGCAACGCACGGGCATTCAACTAGTCAAAGTATTAAATCTGAATTTTAACTTTAGTGGGTTAGGGGTTCAACAACGAAAATAATAGCGCGCTACGATGCTAAGCCCGCTATTAGCGGCGCTATTTGACGTTACGTCATAACGACGCTAAATTTTTTGTAAAAAAAAAAGCGAGCCCACTACCTATTTCGGCCCACGAGACACCAAAACCCTATTTCTAACCTAGACACGCACCCAGGTTGGCACCCCCCTCGTCTACTCCAGCAACGGCCGGCTGCCTCTTGCTGCCGAGCCACCGCCTCTTGCTAATCTGCCTCATCTTGCCAGTTGTCACAGTGCCAAGTATCGATTCGACACATCTTTTTCTAGGTGTTAGAGGACTTCAGAAGTTTTCATTGCTTGGTGTTGCTGCTTGCCGGTAGGCTCTTGGCTGGTTTGGCCCGCGAGAACTAATGAAGAGGAAGATTTCATCGGGAGCTACTCAGCTATGGATCTTTGTTGTAGTTAGTAGTTACTAAATGGAGTGAATATGTGCATAGAAATAATTCCTGAGAGCAAATAACATTGACATGAAACTCTAGTATATTTGTTATTTTTTGTATTTTTTTGCGAAGCGCTACTTTGTAAAATAGTGCGCTATTAGCAAGTTATAGCGTGCATAGCGTATTTTGGAAGGCCGCACTATTTTTTTCCTTGGTTCCACTGCCTTCTTAACCATCCAATCACAGGTTACTTCCCATATCTATAAAGGATCTATTTACTATGAATTTAGTGTTATACTAGATGTTCATGTTAATCAAAAAAAATCGACTCCCTAAGATTGCAAAAGGTTGGATGAGCTTTTAATTAGTATACTCGTTCCGTTCCATATTAATTAAAGTTTTAGCTTTGCCATAAGTCAATATTTAAATGTTAAACCAAATTTACAAAAACTTTCTTTATCAACTCTATAAATCAAATTAGTTTCATTATCTATCACAAAATATATTTCATGCTATATATTTCATGTTGTACTCCCTCTGTCCAACATTATAAATGTTGTTACAAGCAATATAGGAGTATATTGGGTATAATGACGTCTTATATTATGAGACCAAGGGAGTAAATATTAACACATTTCACTTCATCTATCTCTTCAATCAAACACATCCCGTTTAGATAACCCCATCCGCCTAACCTAGAGACAGCGTCAAATCCCACATATATGTCCATAGCCTAACGAATGGTCATTTGTGCACTAGAAACACACTCACTGACAAGGTATTAACTTGTCAATGCCTACAAGTAGTAGACTAGGGTTTCGTGTAATGTAGAGGGCAAGTAGATCTCGAAGGTTATCAGCCGAAAAGTACTCGACGAAATAAAACTAGGGTTTGCTCAACAATGATTCGATGATCTTTCTCGTCCCTCGACCTCCCCTTATATATGAGGCGGAGCCGAGGGATTCGTATTGTACAAGTTACAGAGTTCGGGGAGGTTTCTAACTCGTCCCGCAAGATTACATACAACACTTCTTATTACAACTCTAGCTTTTCTTAACAACATCTTTGGGCTTCCGAGTCTTCTTATTCTTCGGGTATTGGGCCTTCAGTAAACCCCAGGTACTATCTCTGGCAGGCCCATTGGGGATGCCTATGTCAGTAGCCCCCGAGATTTTGCTTGAATCGTAGAGTCAGGGAAAATCTCCCCTGTTTTATTTTTACTCAACAACTTTAACTTGTCTATATTTTTCACATGAATTTCTATACTTGTGCAGGGATAACGGTAGTTGGGGCTAGTTCATCTGACGGATCAGGTACTAGTTAACTGCTCTAGTGGCAATCCGCAAAAACCTACTTCAAGATCACGTCCCTGGACATGATCTCGGTGATACTGGTGTAAACTTCGACAGGTGCCGCTTAAGGTCTTACCATTCTGGCAAGTCCCAGTCATTTTTATCGAGTCCACAGCGCGTCCGCTGGGATATTTCTTCACATCTGTTGATGTGGAAAAAAGTAGCAGAGCGCAGTCTTTGGCGATGCCACGCCACACAGAACGGATCTGGGGTCTTACCTTCGCAATGTTTTGCGGCATTCAGAATTCGCAACTTTTGGCGTTCTGAGAATATATTGTCGAGTGCTTATTCGGCTGTTGGAATAGCACCTTTTCTCGAGTCAATTTCTGACTTATATTGTTCTCCCGATGGGAGTATATGTAGAGTTATCTTTATAACTCGAAATATGCTCCTTCTTCTTTTTCTTTCCTTCTTTCTCTTTTTTCTTCTTGATAATTTTCATCGGGCACGCGAACAGCGTTCCCGATGGGAGTAGCCCCCGAGGCTACAACCAAGGACTTGTGCTTGGTTGTAGGCTCAACATTCTAGTGCACCTTGTCGCTATATTGTCATTCTTGTCGATATTTTCTTCTTTTTATCTCTCGGGTGCGCGAACAGCGCTCCCGATGGGAGTAGCCCCCGAGGCTATGAACAAAAGCTTGCATTTGATCATAGGCTCCCGCAATTTCTATATTGTCATACCCGCAATTTACTTTTTTCGAAGTAGCCCCCGAGCATTTGGGCAAAAACTTGTATTTGATCAAAGGCTCCCGAAATATTCAATAACTTCTTCTGTCGCCAATCTTCTTTTATTTTTCTTGTCGACATTTTCTCCCTTGGCCAAAGTTACTTTGCTGCTGTTAATAGTCGTAATTTTTCTGCCTTGTGGGTCCTCTGTTTTCACCACGTTGACTCGTCGTGCAAGTGGGGGACACACGTTCTCCGCTTTTCCTGGCGCACGTACCATAACTCCTCAATGTTAAAATACTTTTTTACCCTTGCTTCCACGTGGCTTATCATCTGCGACGCATTTTTTGATCCAATGGTCCGCCGTTTCGCCGCACCCCTATATAAGATCTCCTTCTTCCTCCTCGGACACCTCCGCTCGCGCCGTTGCTGTACTCTCCTCCGCAAATCCTCCTGCACTTCCCCAATTCTCCAAGCTTTGCATTCCCGCGCCATTGTGAATGCCTCCGCGCCGCTTGACCAGGCACAACACACCAGAATCCTCCATGGCCGCTGCGGATCTGGGAGCTTCGGAGTGGGAAAGATCCAAGCTTTCCACTCAGGACATCAACCTCCTTAAGAAGCTAGGGCTCAACAAGAAGCCCGACTCACTGCGCTTTCCTCATGAAGAGAGCTACCCAACCCCTCCAATGGGGTACCGGGTAAGTTTCATTGACCATCTCATCCGCGGACTTTCCGCTCCCATTCATCCTTTCCTTCGCGGACTGCTTTTTGTATATGGTCTGCAACTTCACCACTTGACCCCCAATTCTATCCTCCATATTTCCATCTTCATCACCCTCTGCGAAGCCTTCCTCGGCGTCCAGCCTAACTGGGCGCTATGGAAGCGCATTTTCTTTTGTCGCCGCAATGGCTCTCCCAACGTCGCCTACAATATAGGCGGCGTTGTAATTTCTGTTCACCCCACTGTCGACTACTTCGACGTCAAGCTTCCTGATTCAGTTCAAGGATGGCGCAAGAAGTGGCTGTACATTCAGGAAGAAAACGACGGATGTGCTGAGGACAATATCCCTCCTTTTGATGGTGCCGAGAGAATTCTTCGCCGCCGCTCCTGGGACGCAGAGGCTACCGAAGAAGAAAGGATTGCGACTGAGGCCCTGATGACTCGCATCCACGAGTTGCAAAATACTCGTGGCCAAGAATTATCAGGCATCCAAATCACAGCCTATTTTCTAAGGACCAGAGTGCAGCCTCTCCAAGCTCGCAAACGCCCTCTCTGGAAATATTCTGGCGACACGGACTCTGATCGGTTGTCGACGGATTTAGAGGTCAAGGATTTGGAAAAGCTTGTCCGAAAAATCTCGTCTCTCAGCAAAAAAGATCCTGTCCCTTCTTCTTGCCGCGTGAAACCATTCAGTGCCACCAATCCACTTCCCAAGGTTAGCTTCTTTACTTGGTTTACTATTGTTTTGTTGACTTTATATTTTTTTAACATCCTCCTCTGCTTTTTCCTTTTATAGAACCATCCAAACCTCGTCTCGCTTCCTCCCCTTCCTGAAGGTGGAGAAGTCGAGGAAAGGGCTGTTTTCACCGATGACATCCAAGACGCCCCCTCTTCTGTAAATGACCCCGTGGATTCTCAAAAATCTGCGGGTTCCTCTGAAAAGGAAGCTGCCTCCGAGGATACTACGTCGGCGCAATCTCCTCCTCCTGCTGTTTCTCCAAGGAACAAAAGGAAAAGGACTGACGCCGAAGATTCCGGCACTTCCAAAGCCGAAGACGTTGATCCTTCACGTCAAAAGGCAGCTTATGATCCATACCTTTCATCCCTCATCAGCTCGTAAGTTTTTATTTTCCCTTATCTTTGTACTCGAAGTTTTGTTTGTCTGTCTTGCTTTTTATGCTGTCGTCTTTTTATTTACAGTGATGATGAGGAAGAACCACCAACTCTTGACGTGGCTGCTCGAACGAGCTCGTCGCGTACTTTAGTTGTTTCGGAGACGCCAGCTGAAGGAGAGAAATCTTCGCCTCCTCTCCTGAATGTTGACGCTCCCACTCCACCTTCAAGCCCTCTTGTCCCTTCACCAAAAAGGACAAGAGTAGAAACGATCGTGGAGCCTACCCTTGAATTGGGTAGCTCCTCCAATTCTCTTTTGGATGACGTAAGTTCTAAATTTGCTCATCTATATTCCCTCTTGATTCTCGCTGCAATATCTTTAATTTTTTCCCCGTATCGACGTTTTCCTTTCCTTTTTCTTTCTTTGACAGCCTATGGTCAAAGAACTTCTTCGAATCGGTGCCCAATTTGTCGGGTATCGTGAGTATGCTAGCAAGACTGAAGGTAGTACTTTTTTTTATGACACCTCATTTTTCCTCGATTTCCTGTTCCTGCTTTGTTTGTGCTTTTTAACGACTTCTTGACTATTGTGGCAGAAAAACTTGCTGAAGCCAACAAGCTTGCCGACGCTCTTGCTCAGAAGCTAGAGCAGAGTGAAATGGCTCGCAAGAAGGCTGATCTTGATGCTAGCCGAGCTAAAGCAGAGGCTGAGGAGGCCATAGCCAAAGCTTCTGGTGTCGAAGATCTACAGAAGAGGCTGGCTGATGCCGAAGCTGCTTTAAATGAACACAAGGCCTCCCAAGCTGCTCGCGAAAAGGCAATCACCAAGCGCTTACTCGCGCAGAATCGGCGCTTTATCGGTAATTTTACCGTAACCTTCTATATTTTTCTTTTTTATGATTAATTTTTCCTTCCTGCTGTCAACCAACATTTGTTGTCCTCGGCAGCCAAGACGCATCAAGAATTTGAGCTTGAAGATCCCGATAATGATCCTCTCCTAGACGCTCTTTCTATCCTGGAGTTCCACGGAACTGAAGCTCGCGAGGGCATAGAACATGCTGACGCGGGTTTCTCGAAGTTGTTCCCTTACTTCTTCCCCAGGAAAGAGGAACCCAAAATGTTTCTTGCTCTTGCCAAAGAATTTGATTCATCGGAAGATCTTGGACTGAAGATGCGCCAGGAGAATATGAAGGTTGCTGTCGAGAGCACTGTTGCCTTGGTCGCGGACAGCCAACAAACTGTTGACTGGACGAAAGTTGGCGCCACCGAGCAAATAGAACAAACGAAATGGCGTTCGTTGATCAAGGCAGCCAAGCCCAATGCGAAGAAAATCCTGGCTTATCTCGGGATCAAGCCAGCTCCGACTCCCAGCTCATCAAGGCCGGAGGTCTAGTCGAAAGCTTCTTCTTTTATTTTTTCTTTATTATTTTGATGCTGTCGCCGAAGTAGCTTTTTGGTGACACCTATCTCACTAGCTCCACCTGTAATGCCTTGTAAATATGATGAACAATCAATGAAAATCCTGTCTTTCCTGTTGATTGATGTCGACTCTCTGTTAACTTTCAGTTGGTGTTTGATAACTATACTCCGTCTCCTGCTCCTCTCGATGTTTTGCCTTCTCCTTCTTGCTTGAGGAAAAATCTTGCTGATGCTGAACCTGTCGAAGGTTCCTTGTCGCAAGAATTGGATGATCTTCGGCAGCAGCTTCAGTATGCGAAGAGACAAACGCTTGTGATGATGGAGCAGTCTCGCAAAGCATTAGAAGCCGAGAAAACTGCACTTCAACAAGCTCAAGAAGCCTTGGATGCTAAAGAGACCGCCCTTGCTGAAGTTGGAAAAGCGACCGCTCGAGAAAATCTTATGCTGGAGTTGATGAATGAGGCCAGCGCAGATATGTCGGGTATGTTTGCTGCCACTCTTTAGATGTTCACGACGCCTTCTGTCCTTTCGCCATTTCTTCTGTCTTTAAAGCTCGTACACTGTTTCTTTGATAGGTTCCTTTCTTGACTCTGCTTCTGAAGAGGAAAGGGTAAATGCTAGGACTAACCTCCTTGTTAACCTTTCCCTTGACCATGGTTCTTTGTTCTGGGCTACCCCAGAACGGACCCGACAAATTGTCAGGTTTCAGGACCGCGCTTCCCAGATTCGCGACTTCTTGGACTTCTGCACTAGGACCTTGTCTCTTGTTTACAAGACGATGTTTCCTCGCAACGAAGCACCTGATACACTTCTCGGTTTGATGGAGAAATTTCGAGATGCTCCCAAAATCCATGGATTTGTTCGGGCACAACTTTCTGCTGGCGCTAGATTTGCTATGATGATGATCAAGATCTGCCATCCCAAATTTGACATGAGCCAAATTGTTTCCAAGTGTTTGGCCAAGATGGCGAAGAAGAAAAGGGACGTCGGAAAAATTGATGATCATGTGACTCCCGTTGCCGAAGATATGATGGATGAGCTTCTTCGGATGGACTCCGAATTCTTCGTTAAGGGCAGCTATGCTGAACATAGTACTCGCTCTTCAAATCGACTGAACATAGATAACATACTAGGTCGTCATTAATTTTTTCCTTGATTTTTTTCTCAGAATTCTTGTGTGTATTGAGATCACTTTCTATATTGTATAGCGAATAAACTGTTCTTTCTTCGTTGATACTTCAAGTATCTTGGTGTTGACTTTATTTATTGTATGCGCGAGGTTTTTAAACCAAAGCGTCGAAGTGATGAGCATGCCATATTTGCGGGTGTTAGCCCCCGTGCCTTTTTTGATTGCTATTTTTGTCTTCGTTTATTTCGCGAGGTATTTTATACCAAGGCGAAAAAATTGTGGAGAACGTTTATTTCGCGAGGTATTTTATACCAAGGCGAGATTTTGTCAGGAATATTCTTTGCAAGTCTGAGGCGTGAGCCCCCGAGCCTGCTGAGGAAATGCATGTCTCAACTATCTTTGCTATATTGCAGCACCGCGAGTCCGCGAGTCATCCTCAGGACGTACTTTAATTTGTCGCCTTCAGGTGATATCAGTATCACGCCTGCACCAGCTCCTTCCAATCTCTTGGACCCGTCGAAGTTCATGGTCCAAGTTCTCGATAAATCTGGTGGTCCTGTATTTTGCAGCTCCATCCACTCTGCGATGAAGTATGGTAAGATCTGTGATTTGATTGCTTTTCTTTTTTCATACGTGATGTCCCGAGGGGAAAGTTCTATTCCCCAAAGGGAGACACGACCTGTAGCTTCTGGATTGTTGAGTATGTTTGACAAAGGAGCCTCATTGACCACTATGATCGGATGTGCCGAAAAATAGTGTCGCAATTTTCGTGCGGTTGTGAACACTCCATATGCTAGCTTTTGGTACTGAGGGTACCTCTGTTTTGAAGGCGATAAAACTTCGCTAACGAAGTATACTGGCCTTTGTACTCCATGGAGTTTTCCTTCTTCCTCCCTTTCGACGACAAGTACCGTGCTTACCACCTGGGGTGTGGCCGCGATATAGAGCAACAGCGGCTCCTTCTCCTTTGGCGCCACCAAGATTGGTGGTGTCGAGATTTTGCGCTTAAGATCCTCAAAAGCTCTGTCCGCTTCTTCGTTCCACTGGAACTTGTCTCCCTGTTTGATCAAGGCGTAAAATGGTAACGCCTTTTCTCCTAGCCTGGCGACGATACGCTTAAAGTCGCGACTCGCCCTGGTCACCGTCGTACTTCTTTTAATTTTGTCGGCTTCCTCATCGTTACGATGGCCTGTATTTTCTCAGGGTTTGCTTCAATCCCTCTTGCTGATACTAGGAACCCAAGAAGTTCCCCTGCAGGAACACCGAAAGAGCACTTTGTCGGGTTCAGCTTAAGGCAAAACTTGTCGAGGTTGTCGAAAGTTTCCTTCAGGTCCTCAATTAGGGTGTCGCCTTTTTTGGATGTTATGACGACATCGTCAATGTATACTTGTACATTTTTTCCTATTTGCTCTGCTAGGCACTTCTGCATCATCCGCTGGTACGTTGCTCCTGCGTTTTTCAACCCGAAGGGCATTGTTCGATAGCAGAACACGCCATAAGGGGTGATGAACGCTGTTTTCACTTCGTCATCTTCTTTCAATCGAATCTGGTTATAACCAGAATAAGCATCCAGGAAGGAAAGACGTTCGCATCCTGCCGTGGAGTCGATGATTTGATCGATCCTTGGGAGGGGAAAGTGATCCTTTGGACAATGTTTATTGAGACACGTGAAGTCGACGCACATGCGAAGGACCTTCGTGTTTTTCTTCGGCACCAACACTGGGTTAGCTACCCATGTGGCCTCTGTATGTATTTCTTTGATAAAACCTGCTTCTCTGAGTCTGTTGATTTCTGACAGCATAGCCTTGCGGTTTGGTTCCAAAAAACGTCGCAAAGGTTGTCTGATTGGTTTCGCGATTGGATCCAAGTGTAGGTGGTGCTCGGCAAGTTCCCTGGGTACTCCTGGCATGTCAGCTGGACACCATGCGAAGATTTTCCAGTGCTCACGGAGGAACTCGACGAGCGCGCTTTCCTATGCGAGGTCCATGTTATTTGCGATGGACGTCGTTTTCTTCGGGTCTGTTGGGTGGATCTGTACTTCCTTGGAATCCTTTGCTGTGTTGAAGGTTGAGTCGTTGCTGGGCCTCCCTACATCTGGTAGTACGTCGTAGTCTGTCGTGAGCTTGGACTCCATGTACTCTGCCTGCATCCCGAAGGTTTCTGATAGTCGATGGAAATCCTTATCGCATTTATCGGCAAGCGAAAAGCTTCCTTTGATCGTGATTGGCCCCTTTGGTCCAGGCATCCTCCACAACAGGTATGTGTAGTGTGGTACTGCCATGAATCTAGCGTACGCTGGGCGTCCCAACAGAGCATGGTACTGTGATGGGAAATCCACGACTTCGAACTCCAACCTCTCGATCCTGTAGTTTTCTCGGGTGCCAAACTGAACGTCGAGGTTGATCTTCCCCAATGGGTAACTTGGCTTGTCTGGTGTGATGCCGTGAAAACGTGTATCCGTTGGCTTGAGGTTTGCCAAGGATATGTTCATCTTCCTTAATGTATCTGCATACATAAGGTTTAGACTGCTTCCTCCGTCGATAAAAACTCGAGACACGTCGAATCCACGCAATTCTGCGAGGCGAGAATAAGTCTTGGCTGCCACAGTCGAGGAACTTGCTGGGGTGATCCGCAATTGTGAAACCGATGTCCCGTCCCCGACCAATTGAGATACTCGATCGTTGGTGGAGGCATCTTCTTCTGCCATGAACACCTGTCGCGAGATTACCTTCTGAGCTCTATTGGATGGTCTTCCTTTCTGAATCATCGAGACCGCTCCATGTGAGTTGGGATCGACATATGGTGGTGGTGCTGGTGCTGCCGCAATTCTGAGCTGGTGCCGATTTTCTTCCGTAATTGCGGGAGGAGGTGGTAGGTGGATCTCACTCCTGGGTCCTTGGGGGTTTCGACTTGCTGCCTGAGCGTGGGCTTGCGCGGCAACCCTCATCATTGCTTGAAAATTTTGACAGTCCTTCTGTAGATGTCCTGACTGCCTTACCCCATTGTTGTCGACGAAAAAGTGCATCTGGCATGGGCCGTTCATCATATCCTCAGGGGTCACAAAGGGCCTCCTAGGTCCATTGTTTGGTCTGCTATTTCGTGAATCATCTCTGTTGTCGCTTCGCTGCTCGTTGCTTCGTTGATAATTATCTCTATTGCCTCCTCCAGCGCCTGACCGAAACCCAGCCGAAATTTGGCCAGGTGGATCATAACTCGAGAATCGAGAAAATCTTCGCCTGCCTTGATAGTTTCGGCTGCGGTCATCCTCTGGTGACCTGTGTCGCTTGTTGTGCACAGCGTCTTCACCATCTGCCCACTTGTTTGCTATCTCCATCAATGCTGACACTGTTCTTGGGTTAGTTCTTCCCAGATCCTCCACGAAATCTCCTCGCCGGACTCCTGCAACGAACGCATCTATGGCTCTCTCGTCAGATATGTTTTCTGCCGAGTTTTTGATAATATTCCATCTTTGGATATACTTCCTCATTGATTCATCATGTTTTTGTCGACATGATCTCAATTCCTCGAGTGTTGCAGGCTTTTTGCAAGTAGACCGAAAGTTTTTGATGAATATCTCCTCGAAATCAGTCCAGTTGTCGATGGAGCCTACTGGGAGCTTCTTTATCCAAGATCTTGCGGCTCCACTCAAGTGCACCTGAATGCTCTGCATTGCCGTCGCCCTTGTACCGCCGATTAGCTTTACTGTCTCGAGGTAATCTACCAACCAATCCTCGGGATCCTGCAGTCCGTCGAATTTTTTGAAATTGTCGGGTAGCTTAAACCCTGAGGGTACCCGAGTTTTTCGGATCCTTCTGGTAAAGCATGGTAACCCGCACATATCCTCCTCAGCTAAGTCTGGAGAGTGTCGATGTTCCCTTCTCTGTTGTCGTGCCCTGTCTACCCTTGCCTGGGTTTCTGCGTCCCTTGCGTCGCCTGTTCTCTCGGGAGCTGCTGCTACAACCGCAGGTCGTGGACTATTTTGCCTTGCTGATCCTTCGGGAGGCGTTGATGCAAACGCTGTTCCCATGGCTCCAACACCTGCCATGGCCATGTTGTACAGTGCTTCCCTTGGATCTCCAGGAGGTGGCCTGGAGGCGAGGATATAGGCTTGTGTCGCCATGTACCCAGCTTCCGGTGTTTTGGGGATAATGTTTCCTCTTGTGTCTATCGACATAAAGGACATGTCGAGGTTTTGAACTAGATTCTCTCTTTCTGCTTCAGGTATGTTTTGCAACCTTGACCTTGCCCTGTTCCGAGCTTCTCTGTGACTATCTCCCGAAGTTCCTGAATGCCGACTGAGGTCTGCCCTTCGCCTGCTTGACGCAGAGGCTGCCTCCCTTCTTTTGTTCAGAGCCTCTGTTTGTTTTTCTAATTCTCTTCCAGCTCGAGCAAGTCTGTATTGGTATGCTTGCAATTCTTCGACCGTGGCGGTTGTCGCCATTGGTTCTGAACCATCCATAGCTCTTGCGGCTCTGTCCCACGCTGTTTGCGGCAACTGAACTCTCATACGTGGTGTAGGCCCGACGTATTTGTTGCCCAATCCTTGCCTTAAGTCAGAGGGATCGACGTATGGGTTTCCCAAATCGTCGAAAGCCTCCGACGTTTCATCCTGGTCACGACTTGCTTCTCCGATGACGTAGACTTGATGATATTTTGAATTCTGCGCCTTGCTGGATTCGGTGACACCATCATAGAGATTGGTGAAGACCTTTCCAATGGTGATAGATTTGTCGATGAAGTCGAAGCTGTCGACGCTTTCAAAATCGCTGCTTATATAGGAGTCTGCAGACGACTTGAAAGACATGTCACTGAAGATCTTGGCGAGTGTTTCGCTTGCATTGATGCCGACAAAGCGTGGCGAAGATGTTTCTTCGTCGCCTGACTCGATCGATGACGCCGAGCTCGAAGATTCAGTATGCTCCACAGGAAACCTCGGGAAGGTCGGAACTTCGAGACGATAACTTCCTTCCTTTCCGACGCGAAAGTGGAACCTCCCGAACGTCATCTCCATGGGCTCCTCCGGATATGTATATGCATCCAAACGGGAGGGCGGGTGAGGCACAAAATCAACGAGACCAGTTTCGATCTGTTTACCTCTATCCATGATGTTGCTTGCTGCCGATGAAGTCGACGATTCTGAACGTGCCATCGAGATCAGCTCCTTGTCTCCTCTAAATCCCACAGACGGCGCCAATTGACAAGGTATTAACTTGTCAATGCCTACAAGTAGTAGACTAGGGTTTCGTGTAATGTAGAGGGCAAGTAGATCTCGAAGGTTATCAGCCGAAAAGTACCCGACGAAATAAAACTAGGGTTTGCTCAACAATGATTCGATGATCTTTCTCGTCCCTCGACCTCCCCTTATATATGAGGCGGAGCCGAGGGATTCGTATTGTACAAGTTACAGAGTTCGGGGAGGTTTCTAACTCGTCCCGCAAGATTACATACAACACTTCTTATTACAACTCTAGCTTTCCTTAACAACATCTTTGGGCTTCCGAGTCTTCTTATTCTTCGGGTATTGGGCCTTCAGTAAACCCCGGGTACTATCTCTGGCAGGCCCATTGGGGATGCCTATGTCACTCACTGACTCACATGTATCCCAATTAATTAGTCACATGCACATATTGCCAAGAATGATTCCTGAGGGCTGAGGTACAAGTAACAACACACGAGTAGAGATATTTCATTACAAAATCAACTTTCCTCGGTCACCATCACCAGTCCAGAAGTTCAATTACATAGCATCATATTGCCATTCTGAAGCACACACCCTAACAAGTGTATATATGAACGCTGACGCACTCAAACAATTGTAATCTTTACAAACACCTACTTGGTCTGTAAGAATATCCTAAGAAAATTGAATGAGAAACAGCAAAGAAGATAAAAGGTCACTAATGCCACAGTGAAGCTACTACTCAATTTACAGTTTCTCTGAATTTACAAATTACCGCTGCAATTTTTCAAAGCAGTCTGGTGCTGAACAACTGGACTCCCGCCCACAGGCATGGTGACAGCTGAAGACACATCATGCTGCTGCATACCTGCATCTGCAGAGACATGGCTGTACATCTTTCCAGCAGGTATCTGGGTGACTTTTCCAAAATGCAGATCAGCGGATATGCGTGGCCCCGTTGCTACATCCATCTCCTATGTATTCACCACAAAAAAATACTGGGGGCTGAACAGATCCGACTCCTCCATAGCTGGCGCTAAACGATATGAACACAAACTAGTGAAGGCTATAGTGTACAATTGTGCCACAAGCAGCTAAACAATCGATGGAGCCTGAGCACTGAACACGTACAGTACACAGTGAAAATTCACATGAACTGATGGAATCACAACGGGAGAAGAGATCGAATATACTGCCGGGAAGCGCTGTTTCGTCCAAGGCCCATCCCTAGGCCAAACGGTGTCTTATCATTCTTCTTACTGTGGTCACAGCACTGAGAGGAACCTGCTTGATTCTGAGAGTTTGAACTGGCATGTGAATCAACACAGGCATGGTCAGTGCCATTACCATGATGTGAATGGCCCTCGCCATTCTGAGTGACTGCACTTGTCATCTGTATCATTCCTATTTCCTCATCAGCGTGTGATGCATGCTGGAGCCGCTCGACGTCCTCATGGTATCCATTCAACAAGAAGTCTGAGCAGTTCTTACGCACCCCATGGTCAAACGGGTTTCTGAATCTGCCACCTGGACCTCTTAGATAGCTGTATCTCATGGAGTTTGCCATCTCGTTTGTTGTGATGTTCCTTGCTATCTATAAGGGAGAGAAGAATGCATGGTAAGATAAACATGTCCCCCTCATATAGCGAGAAAGGCTATAGCTACTGGATGGAAAACATTTCCCACACACAAGTGTCAGAGATATAGCTTAATAAATCAAATAAGCAGACAATTTCACATCCACCCTTGATTTTAGCTCTGTTAAGTAGTTTGATTCTAAACTTTCCAAACATGGTGCAATTTACTGACTGGTGTTTAATTTTATTACCTAGCTTATAATGTTATGTTGATACTTGCTAGGACATACATACTCATGAATGAGCTGACAACAAATTGCAAATTTGACAGATCTAGCAATTTCTATAAAAATAGGATCTAGCAAGGCGCAATCGCGCAAATATCTGGGTAAACCCTAGTAAAGGCATTACTGCGGTAGCGTATTTTTCCCTTTTTTAAAGTTCAGAGTACTTTATAAAAATTTATGTTTTAGTGTAGTTAGCAATCAAACGTTGTTGAATATTGTGCTTGAACACACAATACACAAGCATTTCGGTGACATCAGGACTTGGTATAAAATAAATTGGTTTTCTCAGGTAAAAAAAAAAATTTTAAAATATCAAACTTTAAATACCTGAGATGCTTGAACTACTGCTAGACATGCAACACCAAAGAAAATGAAAAGGTCCATCATGAAAAAAGCAACAGCCCCAGTATGGTAAACAACAGAATAGCCAAGCCAATCGCCAAAGGATGCTGGAGATGCTGTGTCTCTTACAGTCCCTGCGACAAAAACAGCAACGAATCTTATGAAAAAAGTTCCTGTCCACGTTATAAGGAAAAGCCACAAAAGACTTAGACAATACTTATAATGGCAGCAGAACCAGTAATGATCATTGCAAGAACTTCTAGAGTGATGAACATGAAGAATTCCCATTTGTTCTTCTGCAATCACATTCCACTATAGATCAGACTGAAGAACAAGCAGATATTCAAGAGAGAAAAATTCAAACAAAAGGTAAATATAAAAAGATCAGCAAGTTAGGAGGCTCTTCATAGCGTTACTTTCGTACAAGAGAGATGCTATAAACCTTCTATCTGAATAAAATCATCAAACAACATAAACTACGCAATTCCAGAAGAGATAGTGAGTTGATAACTACATTGGATCATAAGTAAGCACATATAAAATAACTGAACATCCAAGTACCTTGCCGATGCAATTAGATACCCAGGGGCAGTGATGGTCAAACTGCTCAACACAGCGATCACATGTAGAGCAATGTTTTGAACGAACAGGTCTGACAATCTGTATAAGGAAAATTTAGAAATCGGAGGTCTAAGAATATGATTATAGGAAAGAGAGGACAAATAAACAGTATGATGTACTACTTACTTTGCATGTTATACAAAGTTGTGACCAGTTACCAGCCAGAAGTGCAGGATTGTCTAACTCCGTCTTCAACAAAGGTTCCTAAAGGCAAAGTGATCATGATTAGGATTGCAAATTTTTAATGATGTTTCAACATTAAGGTCGGAAACGCATTGATCTAGAATCGGCAAAATAAAAAATGAAGATAAAGGTGCTTTGCAGAAAAAAAATTAACTCTGCTAATATTTCAAACTTACATCATCCCTTTGATTCTGTGAGTCTCGTATATTCATACCTATGTAGCCAGGATCTTTCCTGTAGAATGGAAAAGCCAATTTCATATCAGTATGGTGTTGCTAAATGATAATTATGCTGCATATCTCGAACTGGGTGGTAAAACAGAGTAGAAGCAGTTTAAAAGAGCAAATTTCAACACATATACATGGCAATAGCAACAGCATAATGATTTAAATAACTTGTAATGTATCTAACACATATAAGAGGTGGGATAAACAGGAGGTCAGATGACACAAATCTATACAAATATGCCAGAAGACACAATAAACTGCGTTACTATCTCAAAATATTGTCAAGTACTAACTGGCAAGGATCAACATGCTGGCAATATGTCCTTGCGCATAGTTTGGTTCTCTCGAAGGTAATATGTGGACAAAGGTGGCAACCCTCTGCTCTGTTCCACCAATGCAAGACCTTTTTCCACCAATGGCGAAGGCTACAGCTCTGATTTCAGAGCGTGGAAACGGAAAAGAGATTGGGTATGACGCAGCAAGGCAAAAACACACTCGTCTTTTTAAGCTAAGCCTTACACGAAAAGACTAGGACCCGAGTCGAAGTCACTGATCAGGACAGGACCAGGACGGACATAGTACCAATATAGATGTCGTGTAAAAGTGGGGTGTCAGACTTATTTATGATTTGAATACGGATTGTTCTCATAAAATGGATTCCCATCTTAGAATATACAAATGAACAATGTGGCAAGAATAGTTTTTTCATGACTATTAGCCAAATGATTTTTTTTTCAGAAGTACCTGCTACATTTATAGAACATGACCAACCCAGCAGTTGCAAGGAAAACTCCTGACCACGCAAACAGCCCAAATGATGCTGTCATACCTATCATATATTGTCCTGAAAAACAAGATATAGTAAGCACCACACTACGGAAGAGCGGAGTGAGTGAAAAGACGTTAAGAGTGCTACTTACCTGCTATAACAGAGTGTATATATGTAGTAAGCAAGACAATAGCAATACACCAAAGAAGAGGAGCAAGCCCTAATTTTGATAGCTTTACAAAAGTCGCATTCCCATTACATCCTCTGTCATATACCCTTCTAGCATTGTCCTGTAAGGACTCAAGCAAATCAAGTCCTATTTTTCGAAAACAAAAAAAAAATCAAGTTCAAGACAGGTATTCCCAGTCCAAACAATAGCAACACAAGTTCTTTCAGTTCAAGGTCAACATGATCACTCTATTGCAGGAATATACATAGTGAAACAGCATTTCTCTACAAGGAAAATTGTAAAATACTAGACTGAGGAGATATTAATCTACAGGGCAATCATAACCATCACACACAGTTAGCTCGCTCATCTACAAAATATATGTAAGAGCATTTAAATATCAGAAAGGTCACAACAAAGGGAAGTATTTTTCCTCCTTGGTTACATCTATGTATGTGCTTGTACTGGTTTGTGGTGTTTTCTGGACAAAATAGTACTCCTACCTACCTTTTGTTGCAAGTATATCCACGTCATTTGACTGTACTTATATCGAGTTTACATGCAAAATTGTAAATTACCAGGTCTATGGATCATATGTATGCCTCATTCAATAAATTCACGAACTCAATTCTTCCTTATCAGTTTCAACTAATTAGAGAGCAGGCATAAAAAATCTGCAATGATGCAAATAAGTATTTCCCATTAGTAAGTATTTATGCAAATCTACCTACGAAGAGTTCTTATTAGATGATATTATTAGTGCACTGAGACTCTGAGGTGCTGCAAACAAATAGCTCAAGTAGACTAGAAAATATAGATCCCGTAGTCCATGTCACTTACAAGAAAAAATGCAACTTGCCGATGACTCTTATCAGCAGCAAGTTGTCCCGGAGTTAAACCAGTTTTGTCTTTCACCATCAAGTCCTCCTTTTTACCAGCCTGAACTAGCACAGTGCACGCCTCCAGATTCCCCCGAATAGCAGCCCAATGTAAAGGAGTACAACCTAGGGTAATTTGTAATAATGAAATAAATCCCAAGCTCCAGAGTGAACCAATACAGTTGGGGTCTGTGTGCATGCGCATGTGGGTAACTGGGTATGGGTGTGGCCGAATCCGTGAATGTGCAGACAATAAGAGTAGTGATTAAATTTAGCACATACCTTCCTTATCCTGCCGCACCCTGTAAGCATCCAAATACAAAAGGAGACGTATAGAATCTGCAAACCCCTTGTAAGCAGCCCTGCCAGGAAATTAGGTAATACATACAAAAATGTAAGTGTAAAAGGAGATGCCGAAGTTCCGTTGCTGCCATAGGCTACATATGCATCAGCAGAAATTATCAATACGCCAATGAGCAATACAAGAGCACATGTTACAAACCAGTGCAATGGACTTCTTCCATCGTTGTCAGGGACATCTGGATTGGCATTCCATTTTGCAACAACATGATAAATAAATGTGGTCTGTCCATACTGAGCTGCAACATGTGTAGCCTACAAAGAGCAGTACTTTGATTTAACAAATTGTAAAAAAATCGATGCCACACGACACACGTTTTATTAAAGAAAAATTGTATGTCAAATTAAGTTTATTGCAAATCTCCTGTAACTCGCAGATGACAAGATGATAATAATTGATCAATTGGGCAGACAAATATGAAATATTCAACAATACATAGTTTTATCAGTTGTGAACCAACGTTGGAGACCCAAAAGTAAACACAGGGGGGTCAAAAGACAAAGAAGAGAGGTCAGTATACAGACCTGATAGCCATATAAATCAGCAGCATCCACCTTAGCTCCTTCTTTCAGAAGTAGTTCAGCAACTTGCACGTGACCACGTACAGAACTCCAGTGAAGTGCTGTCTGCCCAGTGTGATCCACGGCATTTACATCTGCACCATGCTGTACAAAGAGCACAAAATCACCACCCAGCCAAACAAAGTGCGTTCACAGAATGCGGTTGGCAGCACCAGGAGCCACCAAACAAAACCAGCTATACATGTCTCAAGTACAACTATCCGAAAACAATAACGTATTGACTGTCTACTATGAATATCAAAATAGACATACTCGGTACCGTCACAGTACAAGAACTGCACAAGAAAACCCGTTCACGCACTTAAGTAGGTAAAATGCATACTATCGATCATCTCGGTGTCCACAACAGTGTACGGGCAAACACTATCTCAAGCCTATACCATACTTCATACGCTTAAACCAGAAACTGTAGAGGGTTAAACAGGAACAAATGGTGAATGCCAAATCAGCGAGCTGATGTCCAAAACGATTCCACAAGCAACAATTCGATGCAGCAAACCAACTGAAGCATAAGGGCTCAAGAAAATTCAGTACTCGCTACTGGCCGTCAACTCATTGTTACCATGGCTGCCCATATCTACCCAGTACTAACTACTGAAAATCAAACTGTGACACTCAACCTACATGAACCCAAATATCTCTACACGAAGCAACACCAAACTCTAAAACCTACTCCCCTGAGGCCCTGAAAAACGATGAGCACTCAGTTCACAGCCCACAGCCGCATAATTGTCCACGCACCAGGAGGCGTCATCCACAGACCATTGACAAAACCACCCAGAGCTTCATCCCCAACAAACAAACACTAAGCAAGCTCGGCAGCAAGCAACCCACCGCTCTTGACATACGAAGCGTAGCTCAGAAACCAGAGGCACGCACATTGACGCTCCACGCCGCAACTGCCTACCTACCTACCAACCGCGTATCTCGAGTCCCCGCAGGCAGAATCGAAGCGAACCTCGAGGATGTACTGCGCGGCGGCGACGCGGTTGTTGAGGGCGGCCCACTGGAGCGCGTGGTAGCCGCTGCCGTCGGGGTCGGCGACGGGGCGGCCCTCGGCCTCCACCAGCCGCTGCAGCTTCTCCAGATCGCCGTAGGCCGCCGCCGTGTACACGTCGTCCTTGAGCGCGTCCTCCTCCGCTGGCGCCAGAGGCGGCGGCGGCGATGCCGCGGTGGCGGTGGTTGTGGTGGTGTCCTCGAGCACCTCGATCTCCGAGGCCATGGGTGCGGTGGGGATCGGGGCGGGGGTTTTGGGAGGTGGGGATAGGGAGGGAGAGCTTGGCTTGCGTCCTGGCGCAGGGAAGGAGGAGAGGTTGGAGGGGTTGACTGGGCGGGGGTGGAGGTGGTGGCGGCGGCTACTTCGCCGGCGACCGCGAGCTGGTCCGGTCTCCTCTCTGGTGGGGTGGGGGCCGGCGGGCGGAGAACGAGAGGGAAGGAAGGATGGTGACAAGGCCAGAAGGGGACTGAATGTGGAATTTCGTCATCAGATTATAAAGCGTACAGGTTTGATCTAAATGAACTTTTTAAATAGTTTTAACAGATTGGATCAATCATGAGGTTTTTTAGTAGCACAAGATAAATAGTTTTAGGAGAGCTGATTGCGCATAATTGCATCTAATAAAATGGGGAATTCAATTTTTTTCAAGCAAACCTTGCTTGTTTGACATGCGATTGCGTGTTATAATCTTATATTATATACGTGCAAAACTTACGATAAAGTTAAACATTTTAGTTACCTAATATGATAACAGCCTTCAAGAATCAAACTCTAAATTGTTAGCACTTCAAAGTAGAATCCGAACTTGGCAAGTTAAAATTTTCAAAGAAACCATACACCATACATCAATTACAATCCAAATCACGTAGGAATAATTATGACAAATGTGAATTGAATGTTACAGGTCTTTACCAAATAAGAACTTGCATATATTGCAATCTTACAATTGAATATTACAAGTGGGAAAGAATACAAATGAATATTGGATCAGCAAATGAATTAAATCCTAAGCTCAGTTCAGTGGTAAGCGACCAAGGTGAAGGTAGAACCTAAACTCAGTCATGGCTACAAAGGGATGGGTATGCGGGATCACAGAGAAGGGCAGAAGTTGGCTTGGATCTTATATTAGATCTCGTACCAAGGAAGTGTGAACGGAAATACCAAACCTGATTGGCAACAAGGATGAATTCTCTTATGGATAAAGTAACCGCCTAGTGTATAAACTGTGGCTTGTCACTTTTGTTCCAGGAAGGAACTATGAACGTGGCATGAAGGAAACTCTATGAAGTACTGCATACCCTGTGAAAGCTGACAAACATAGCTTTTCATAATAAAATGAAAAAATTGAAAAAATGTTTAGAAAAAACATGTGTTAGCCTAGGACTTCTTGGTCCATGGATGTAGTTAGTGCATAAAACACCTATTCATATATATTAAACTTGTTGAGTACTCATATGTTCCCTCTTAAATTCCTTGCTTAGATTAGGAGATCGGTGAAGGGGAACTCAAAGATGAAGGAGTCAACTATTATAAGTGCTCGATCAGCAAAGTCAATGAAGTCAACTTCTACATCAATGATGGTGAAAACTTAGACTAAGAGTGGGAGGAAACCAATTCCTTACTCCTAGACCCTAAATAGCTAGAGTTCAATTATAGTTTTTTTAGCATGCCAAGTAACTCAATAGGTAGAGCTACTGATAAATTTAGTCAACAAGTTATTCTTATGGAGTTTTATTTGTAATTTTACCTTATTGTACTTCTATAGACATATCTTGGACCTTCAGTTGTACCACTTTAAATGATAATACTAGTTAAACGGTGTTTTATTGGTGTTATGTCAACAACTTGCATACTACAATTACCGCTGCGATGGCGAGCAGGAAACGCAGGTCGTTGTCCTAACCTGCAGCTAGCCAGTATGCGGACCTCACCTTTATGCATTCTTGCCGCTGCGGCCCTGCCTGCCTCTGCATGTGCGCGCGTCCGCTCCCCGCTACTGCAGCCGTCGTGCACATGTACAAGGAGTTCAGGAGATTCAAAGAGATTTTTGTGTAGCTACATCAAGACTCCCCGTGACATCAAGAATGTGCCAACTAATCAAATTTTCAAAGGTAAACATTCGCTGATCGACACTGGTGATCAGGTCAAGGAGAGTTACGTAAAGAAATTTTCTAAAAAAATCCTGCAAAAACTCTACGACTGGTTATGTCAAGCATGCAGTTGATGGTTCTTTTTGTACGGAGGATGGTACAGCTGGGATAGACATGTGTCTCCGCGATGAGATGGGCAATTTTATCTTCTCGGCATGCAGATTTTTAGAGTCTTGCAATGTTGAAGGTCTGGTTCTATCTCTTCAACATAACCAACTTCCGGTCATCATTGATTCATATTTTACCCTGCTTCTATTGACTATTAAGGGTACACCACAAGAACGTTCACCATACTTGCATTACATCTATGAGATCTAAAGGTTAGCTAATGGTAGTCAACTTTATAATTTCGTAAAAGTTGATCAAGGAGATGAACAGATGATAGAAATATAATCCAGAATTTACACCTAATCACCCGATGTTTCCTGCCTACCCGACGAAGCGGAGCTCGGGCAGCTTCCCGAGGATGCCGGGATAAAGCTCCGCCCATGCCACTACATCATTTTCGGATAGGGTACCATACCGGTTGGTGGTATTACACACTTTGAGAAAAAAATTGACCACTATTTTGATCAACAAAATATGAGATATGTGCCAAAAAAAATATACCATTGGATTCATATTCAAAAGAAGTTAACAATAGTATACTTTTTGTGATATATCTTAAGTGTGCAAGTGAAAAGAGTATACAAAATATATTCTTATTAATTAATATATAGTTATCAACTATTAAGCATTACTTGTTTCACGTTTTCAGTCATTCCTCATTCTTTGGTGTATGCCATATCAACTGTTTGACACTCAGCTGCTAAAACTGTTTTACAATGTCTAGGGAGATATTTTTGCAATTGTTTGTGCATTGGAAAATAACACAACTGTTCATAAGAGGTTTCAACGAAACCATCAGCAGTTGATGTTGCACTCCCACGAGGTATGAACACTCCTCAGCTTTCCTCCCAGTGCACCATTTTCATTCGCCTGTTTTGAGTGTTTGTTCCCCTCTCGTTGCCACAGATAGATAGATTTGATGGGTTTATGCAGTGACAGGCCCGGTTGAATACATGGAATGTATTTATATATTTCAATTTTCTCTCTTTGTATGATATATGTTTTCCTTTTATTTCATTGTTTGCAATTTGATTTGAATTTTTTAATCTTCCACAAGCATGCTGAGAGACAGAAATTAATGAAGGGACATACAAGATAGGTTACCCCGTATTTTTATTCTTCAACAACAACCAATTAGTTCATCTCAGAATTCATCATGAGTTGGTTCATATTTGCTTTTCAGTATTGTTGGCGCTTCCGTAGTGAAAATTAACAGCTTCATGTGAGCATATTATGTCGTAGGGGAATTCTTGTCGTAGGTAAGCTCTGATAAGGCATGAGATTATTGCTGTGTACATGATGTCCATCTATGACGAATTTACTGACTTGCACTATTTAATACTAATCTGATAATGGCAAACTTGTGGGGTCACAACAAATAGTCGGCTGTGGAAGCGAACAGTTGGGGGTCACAACAAAAGCACAGCCAGAGAAAGAACATTACCCAATTTCAGATAAAACATTACCCAAATTCAGACAAACATTCCCCAGTTTCATACAAGACTCATCATCGTCATCGTCATCATCCATCAAGAGGCAAAATAGAACTCTCCAAGACACACTTTGCCCAAACCACTGGCCGTTGATTTTGCCACCCTCTGCTACCTCTACAGCTAACAGAACGAAAACTAGACAAGTTCAACATGATGGTGGAAGATCAGGGACAACTAAATGGAAAACATAAAGAGGGCGCGCAATGGGTCGTGAAGGAGCTCGGCGACATAAAGATGAAGTAGCACGCTTCTGACCAGCAAAATTAAACAATCGATCATATCTTGGATCTTCCGCGTCTAAATATATTTGAAGAGGATGCCTCCATAGGTGGCGAAGAAGGGGGCGAACACGAGGGACTCAACCGCCATGAGCTTGATGAGGATGTTGAGCGAGGGGCCTGAGGTGTCCTTGAGAGGATCCCCGATGGTGTCACCAATCACAGCAGCCTTGTGGCAGTCTGAGCCTTTTGGCCCCAGGGATTTTGCATGGTCAGATACGCCAGCCTGAAACCAAGTGAAACTACAGTTAATAACGTGCGGCAAATGTGGGGGACAATAAGCCTCATGGCCGATGGGTGCTAGTGATTTTTACCTCGATGTACTTCTTCGCGTTGTCCCAGGCACCACCAGTGTTCGATGCTGAAATGGCGATCTGAATAAAAACAACATAGTTATGGATGGAACATTACAAATTTATGAACACAACATGGTACGAAAATACAAAGCTGCAGTATAATCCCCCAAAAAATAATGTTCCACCAACCTGAACACCGGAAACAAGAGCACCCGCAAGGACTCCAGATAGGGTCTCAACACCAAAGAAGGTCCCAACAATAAGAGGTGTGAGCATGACAAGAGCACCCGGGGGGATCATCTCCTTGATGGATGCATCAGTGGATATCTTCACACATGTCGCATAGTCAGGCTTGGCAGTGCCCTCCATGAGCCCAGGGATGGTGTTGAACTGTCTCCGCACTTCCTCCACCATCTTGAGAGCCGCACTGCCAACACTCTTCATGGTCATTGCAGAGAACCAGTATGGGAGCATAGCACCAACAAGCAGTCCAATGAAAACATTGGGCGTCAAAACATCAACTGTTGTGATCCCAGCACGGCTCACAAAGGCACCAAAGAGAGCAAGGGACACCAAGGCAGCGGAGCCAATGGCAAAACCCTACAAGTATTAGGCATGGTTAATGGAGTTCAATAGTTTGAAATGAAGTTTGTTGAAAGAAAAAGAAAAACGAAGAAACATCCATACAGTTGCAATTGCAATGAAATGCACTCTATTAAATGTGATCTAAATGTGATTCAGGGTCATTTAACTCTTTAAGTGAAAGGCATCAAACTCAAGATAAGCATGTGTACCTTCCCAATGGCAGCAGTAGTGTTTCCTGCAGCATCAAGAGCATCAGTTCTCTCACGGATTCTATGGCTCATGCCAGCCATTTCAGCAATGCCTCCAGCGTTGTCGCTGATAGGGCCATAGGCATCAATGGCAAGACCAGTGGCTATTGTGCTTAGCATTCCAAGAGCAGCCACAGCAACACCATACATCGCGGCAAGGCTGAAGCTGAGGAAAATACTGAAGGCGATAGCGAAGATGGGGATAATAACTGATTTGTATCCAAGAGCAAGCCCAAAGATGACATTGGTAGCAGCTCCAGTTCTGCAGGAATCAGCAACATCCTGCACAGGACTGAAGGGGTCGAATCGTCAGGAACTTGAAACAACTGTGTAGATTACAAGCACAATTAAATGAATGGCCAAAATTGCAAGTACCTGTATGCATTGCTTGTGTAGTACTCTGTAATAAATCCGATGACTAGGCCGGCCCAGAGACCAACAGCCACACATAAAAATAGTTGCCTGCAAAATTTAAAGCAAACTGAGATGACGAACGAGCAAGAAATGCACAAAAATATGGAAATTCGAATTATAAAGACGGCAATACCAGCTGTGCACTGTCTTCTGGGCACCAAAGTTGAATATTGTGAAGGTATAGGGGAGGCCTAACCAACTGACCAGTGCAATGCCAACGGTCATCACAGCAGTGGAAATTATAAGCTGTTTTTTTAGGGCAGGCTCGATTTGATCGACAGCCTTGACCTCAAAGAAATCGGTTGCAAAGAGAGTTGTTATCAAACAAGCTATTATACCCACAGAGCTAATTAGGAGTGGGAACATCATAGGGGTGAATTCATGGTTAATTCCAAAGGAAGAGATTGACGCAACAACAAGAGCAGCACAAGATGACTCAGCATAGGAACCAAACAGATCTGATCCCATTCCAGCAATATCTCCCACATTGTCACCAACATTGTCGGCAATGACCTGCATCAAGGAAGGAATGATCATTCTCACGTGTAGATAAAAATCCTACCAAAATATGAATACAATCATCAACAAAAAAGAATAAACACTTACAGCTGGGTTCCTCGGGTCATCTTCAGGGATGTTCCTTTCTACTTTCCCAACAAGATCAGCACCAACATCAGCAGCTTTAGTGTAAATCCCACCACCAACACGGCCAAAAAGAGCCATCGAAGAACCGCCAAGACCATAACCGGTGATAGCCTCGAAAAGACCTTCCCAGTCATCACCGTAATAGATTCCAAACAAGTTGATTATAATGTAAAGAACAAAAAGGCCACTGGCAGCAAGAAGGAAGCCCATCACAGCACCAGAGCGGAAAGCAACGATGAATGCCTTCCCAACACCCTTCCTTGCCTCAAGGGTTGTCCTAGCATTTGCATAGGTTGCAATCTTCATCCCGAGAAACCCAGATACAAGAGAGGTGACTGCTCCTAGCACGAAAGCAATCGTGCTGAACGCGGCATTAGCAAGAGCAGGCTTGCATGTCTTGCCCACGCTGTAATGGCAAGGCTGACTCTTTGTGCTGAAACCCTCGATGGACCCAAGGAAGACGAAGATCAGAACAGCAAAAACGGTCATGAATCCTCCAGCATACTTGTACTCGGTGTAAAGGAAGGAAGTTGCTCCTGTTTACAGCAAATGCAAGAGTATTCAGACCACGAATGGACATACAGAAAAGTGGACACTAAGAATTTCCCAACTAATAAAACGTCAGCACCGATATGAAGCACCAAAGCTAGAAGTAATAACAATGTACAGCTGTGCACATCAGCTCAACAGGTCTGAGGTGTTGCGGGTCATACAGCAATCTCTAATTATCTCAGCAACAAATTCTGACCCAACACACATTCTTACATTATCTAAATCTCCAGCAACATCTTACAACTAACCAATACCACTAAGAATATAAACTAACAACAACAACACAAGGGCCTCATGCAAGACCAAGAGTACTAAATCAGCAGAACAATCGGAGTAACATTCCTCCCCAACAGCCCAACTGTATCACAGGAAACGCCAATCAGCAGTATGGTCCATGTGTGTTCCTAGGATCCCTTCCAAGTTAAGCATATGCATGCATGTGAGGATGCAACTAATTCCTACCCGCTACAATAATGCAGGCACGCAGAAAATTTGTCGTCTTATCTTAAACGAGCGGCAGGGAGGACCACAGGTGCAATAACAACTTGTCCCTCTTCACGCAGTTAACTTATATCCTATCTATCGCTGCAGCAGCGTGGTCACTGCTGGGCTTTATGGGACCGCCTCCTCAAGCAAGAAGCAAGAACTTCCAGTTCTAGATTTTTTTAGAAGAGCACCTCGGATCTACTGTTACCCATTCCCCACAAGAAATATCTCCAAAAAAAAAAAAAAATCTGCGCGCGCGCGACGGATGAATAATTAAATAACTGCTATTAGCCCAGGCTGAACCAAGAATTACGGAGTATTATAACATGTGCTGCACAAAGCGGGAACATCGATATTATAATGTTTGGGTAGATCCAGATGAAGCGTAGGACTAATACAAGCAGTTGATATGCATAACAAATTCAGAAAAAAAAAATCATGAAACCCATTACACTAAGCTAACAAATCACGCATATAATTACCGATAATTCTACCAAGCTCGGCTTGTTTGATCAAGAGCGCCGATTTTTAGCACGAAATGCTTAATAAGAAACAGAAGAGAGGAATCTAATCCCTCGCGTTCCACTACGGTACACGCTACGCGCCGGAGCGAATTCAGAGAGCAGAGTTCCTGGCAGGGTTCCACGCCGCAAATGAAGAAAAACAAACGAAACCAGTCAAAAATTAGCGCCCAATTCCGAACCAACCGAAACAGCCGAGATCTAGGACCAAGCCACCCTCAGATTCACAAGCTAACTGTAAGTAAACCACGGGCAGAGAGCCCTGGTGCCGCTCACCTTCGGAGATGGCGGTCTGGATCTCGGCGCACTTGAGGACGACGTTGTGGTCGTTGAGGCCCTCCTCCTCCTCGATGAGGGCCTCGCTGGCGCCGCCCTTCCCCGCGGAGCCCCCCTCCCCGGTGACCTTGACCTGGGAGACCAAGAACCACTGCAGCAGCGCGAAGGCGATGCCGACCGCGGCCGCCACGGGGACCACGACCTGCGTGGCCAGGTCCGGCAGGATCACCGACGCAGACATCGCCGCCGGCGAGACCAGAACCGCGCTAGGATTTGTCTGACGGAACTGCTGCGAGCGCACGGGAGGAGGGAGGAGGGAGAGGGGAGAGGAGCGGAGGTGTGAGGAGTGGGAGGTTTTATAACCGGGGCGGAGGAGGAAGAGGATGAAGTGTAGGCGATGACGTGGAGGCGGAGGGTATTTCCGTGATTCCGGGGTCTTTCGGATATCGTTCTGTTTCACCTTCCTCCTGGTCAGAGGTAAGAAAAGATCCGAGTTTATCTGGATGGGATTTTTTTCTCTGTTTTTTTTTTTGTGCCAGTGTGTTTTAATGATGCTGGGTTTTTTCTTGGAGGAAACTAGTCATATTGTTCAATCCTTGAAATTTGAAAACCAAGACAAATGATAGTTAGTCTGGGTTACCGAGAAGGAAAGTTTTGATTTAGCGTGGTATGTGTCTCGTTGGATTTCTTGTGACTTGTGAGACGAGTAGTTGTTGGCATGCGACATGGTGTCCTAGTCAATCATGGAGCTTCACGACCCCGACCTTTATCTAGCGTTGTGTGGGTGTTTCTTTGCGTTCGAGAAAGAGTGGCGGGGAGAGGAAGACATCATGCACGTTTACACTTGGTGCTTGCGAAAACGATCATCAATGCCAAATGTAAGACTGAACTAACATCCATGGTTTCCTTTGTTGTGTCACACAATATAGTGACAATTGACTGAATGAGGAGTATGACTTCAAAAGAGTGAGCAAAGACGAGGATATGAGATGCACGGTAAACAAAAAGTTATATCCATGGTAAATTTTGGTGAGAGTTCAAGGAAGAAATCACCTCTACCACTATAATACAAAGATAATCAATGGAGTCTGATCATGCTTATTAATTTGCTAGACACAGTCAAAGAATATAATTCTCTCCTCAAAGTGATATGGTAACAATGTTAGCAAAAGTTAGCAATATTTATCGATATTCTTCCTAATTGTATCATGCTATATAATTTTATTTTCGTGTGCAGACGTAGATATACATCGACACACCGGTCAAATGCATTTGGAAACAGATTCACAATGGACAAGTTAGCACTCAACTCCCACCATAAAAAAGGCATTGTAGTATAAGACATATCACATCAAACATTCTTTTGGGCCCATATTTCATTTAGGAGTTGCAAAATTTGTGCTCTTGTGATTTGGATGAGAGCATAGATGTTAGTTTGGAGATGCAAGTTATGCTACAATTCAAAAGAATGAAATTAATTGTCAGTTGATATTGCTCATCACATATCATATCTTATTTTACTTCCACGAATAAAAAGTGTGCAAGCATATAAACTAGGCAAACACACATTTGCAGTATGTAGAACACAATATAATACACATAGGGATCCTTTATAAGTCAACTAGACAACAGATAGGAGAATCATTCGCCCCTACTTGATCATATACAATGGATATTGCAAGCCAAAACAAACATCAACATTTGAACCAATCTCAATATCAACTTGGACGGCTAATTTCTGACTCATGTACTCAATGTTGTTAAGAAGATATCTCGAACTAAGTGGTAAAGGTCCCCTCGACTCTTAAAATATAAATCTGCACAACATAGTTATATGCAAACCTCTTTATGCAGGGTATAAAACAGAAAAATTAAAAAATGCTATAACCCAGTCATGTTTAATTAGGATAAATATTTCTATTGAAATAGAATCAACCCTTATTATTTTCCTTTGAATTATTGTTCAATAGGTGATACTTTTTGTCTCAAATTTTGTTGTTAGTGTTTTCTGAAAATGCATGGTTTTTTGCAACAACTAGTTATGTTATTGGTAGTTGAAAAAACAAGATGATGCCCGACTGGTTAGCACTTACTATAGACAATTGTCCTCGACTTACTGAGGATGGAAATGTCGATTTTTCAGTCTTGTGTGCGTCTCACCAAAATTGGAATTTTCTTTCATGATAGACAATGTAGTAGTTGACAACAAATGTGGTTACATCATCAATCTTCAGAATCATTACTCTAGTCTTGATATGGCTTTGTACTCGGTGTTTTTCAAACTATCATGAATGTCATTTTAAGACTGTAGTGACATCATGCTTTGTTTGGTGTGGCATGTAAGATAGTCGCTGACTTGCATGAGAAATGAGAAGTTTGACTCTAGTTTGAAGAAGAGTGCGCGTATGTGGATTTTGATTTATCTTGTTTCTTTTCAATGGTGGTTGTGGATAATCTTGTTTAATTTGTTGGGTGTAGAAAAAATAAGATAATTCTCTAATGAAATATGTTGGAGCTAATATGGCAAGCAAAGATAATATTTTTTTGGTGATATTCACCAGTATCCAACATCTGAAAGTGCATGGAGCCCCTGTGTGTGGTTTTGCCAATTAATGATCCCTACGAAATAACTAATGTTTGCATTGAGTTGTACTTGAATGGTTTTCAATAGGAATTGCTTGAAGATCAAGTGATGACCAGGGTGTTATTCAAGGGGTGGTCCAAAGATTGGTTAACATAGAGTTGATCCTAGAACAAGTATATTCTGAAAAAGATTCTGATAGAATTCATATTTACATTCAAGACATGATCATAATGAAGAAATAAGAAATGGTACAAGTTTGAGATCAACACAAAAATTCAAAGAGTGGGTTCAAGTTGACCAACACACAAAGCATATATGTTGTATGAGGTGGGATCAAGTGATCTCGTCGTATGGTAAGCAATCATGAATTCCGCTTTGTGAACTTGAAAGGATCGTATGCCGCACCTAGAAGGGGGGTGAATAGGTGCTAACCAATTTTTAGTTCTTTTTCAATTTAGGCTTGACACAATGGTAAATTCTCTAGATATGCAACTATGTGAATTTACCTATATGACAAGGCCAACTACTAAGCAAGATATAGCTACGTAATATATAGGGGAGATAATAGGATAGAGGTAACCGATAGTGGAGCACGCGGAGACACGGAGTTGAATCCCGTAGTTCCCTTCCTTTGCAAGAAGGTACGTCTACGTTCGGAGGAGTGTGGTCGGTACGAAAGCCAGACCAACGCCACGAAGGCTTCACTCAGGTCTCCTGTGAGCACCGCCACGAAGGCCTAGCCCACTTCCACTAAGGGATTTCCTCGAGGCGGAACCGGGCCTTTACAAGGTTCTTGGGGCACACATCCACAACCAAATTGGAGGCTCCCAAATCTGTAACAACAACAACAAGAACAATATCAACTACAAACAGCTAGGACTGCTCGAAAGAGGAACACTAGCAAAGGGGCCCTCAAGCATATGAGGGGGAAATGCAAATCGCTTCGGTGAGGATGTAGATCGGGGTCTTCTCCTTCGGATCTCCAAAGATCAAGAGCTTTGGATGGTTGGAGGAGGAGATCTTGTGAATCTTGTGTTTCTTGAGGTGCCTCTAATGGTGGATGAACTTGGCAAATGATTGAGCAACTTGTTCCAATGGAGAAGATAGCTATTTATATGAGTAGGTGCTTAAGATATGACCGTTGTGGATGTTTTTGTGTAACACCGGAAGTTCCGGCCACAGGGGCCGGAAGTTCCGGCTGGATCCCTTTGCACATGAGAAGCTAATGGACTGAGAGTAGGCGGAACTAGGACGGAACTTCCGGCGACCGGAAGTTCCGGCCTACTTCCGGAATTGCGCGAAAACCATACTGGAACATACTGTGAGTAAAAAACGCTGATTTCGGAACTTGCCCGGAAGTAGAGCGGAAGTTCCGCTGACCGGAACTTTCGGCCTACTTCCGATGAGCTTCACCGTGTGAGGCGCTGAGATTCTGCTGACAGGAGCATCTGGGCGGAACTTCCGCCTGCAGGAGCCGGAACTTCCGCCTGGAGCAAAAAGGCAGCATTGTCTCCAGATTTGTCAATCCATTTCACCAGCCATGTATGTATAATGAAACCATGTACCTGTCTACATCAACACACATAAATAGGTACCTATTGTTGATATCAAACACACAAAACCCAAAAGGGCGGGAAATGTTCTTTCAATCTCCCCTTTTTGGTGTTTGATGACAACACAAGTATTTGGAAGGAATAATCAAAGTAAACAACAAGTATGTGAGAGATATATAAGAGCTCCCCCTAGATATGAGCATGTACGAAGAAAATTTCTCCGAAAGCGAAGGTACACATATATGAAACAAAGCTCCCCCTATATCTTGCATCTATCTTCGATGGGTTAACAATAAACATAGTGATAAGCATATAGATAGACAGATCATACACACATAGATAACCATAGAAGACTCACATACGGAGTTTACCATACACATAGATAAGGTTCACACACCACATAATATCTAGAAACAGAGTTCGACACCAAATAGAGAATAAAATGGAATCACAAGCGATAGAAATCAAAGAACACACGAGCTTGTGACTCCCCCATGCAAATACCCAACGGAGAGCAACCTAATAAGGGATCACTCTCCCCCTTTGGCACCAAGGCACAAAAAAGGGACAGGAGAAACTACGCGTCCCAAGGGTCGGCGTTAGCCCAGCCGGGAGGGAGATCAGATAGAGCGCCGGGGTGAGGTGGAGTATGAGGAGGGGACTCGATCTCGAGACCATCTTCTGGGAGAGGAATGCCATGCTGAGAAACCCACTCAGCCTCCGGAGTGATGTTCTCCTCGGATCCGGGAGGAGACACGTCCACATTGAGAGCCCTCATGATGCTCTTCTGACGAACCCGAGACTTCTTGGCCTCAAAATGCTGTTGATACTGACGGTGGTTGACAGCTGAGGTGAGACAAAAGATCTGTTGCATGCGGTGGGCAAGCTTGGAGACCCAACTTGGTGGCTTCTCATGAACGGGAGTAACATCTTCTATGGGCGAATTGTGACGCTTGACCCGGAGGCTCTTCACTTCATGAGCTGTGATGTTGAGAGGAATGGAGTGAGCGAGAGGAGCCTGACGGGTAGATATCCAAGTGTCTTCAATGAGCTTCATGATGAAAGGAGCAAAGAGAGGAAGCTTCTTCTCCATCACACATGACCACATCTCATTGTAGATGTAGTCCATCACATCGAGCTTCTCACCGGTGCCCTTCTTAGCATGACAGTTTGCCATAAGATCCACTTCATAGGTATGCAATTCATCAAGGTTGGCACCCTTGGGTCCAATTGTTTCCCGGTAGACACGAAGCATGATGTCCCAAGTAGGGAGAAAATCCGCACTCTTGCCCGGAATACCCCATCCCTTAATATAGAGAGGTTCCAACGCATCCTTGGTGAGAGCAAACGAGCTATCATGAGACCGCCATCCATTTGCATTCATAACCGGAGATCGAGGGGTATCCAAGTGCTTCACCAAAGCTTGCCAAGTTGGCTTCAAGAAGAGTCTCATGTGTCATCCACCGGAAAGTTCTGGCTTCATCTTGTTGAAAGTGAACGGTGGCATAGAACTGTTGGATCAACCTAATGTCGAAGTCCTTGTTGAGCTCCATAATGGGATAGAGCCCAAACTCTCCACACAATGCATAGGCTTCATCAAAGTACCTTGTGGCGGCCATCTTGGCGGTGTCAATTGAGTGTTGAGTGATTATAGCCTTTTTGAAGGTCGAATAGATCTCATAAAAGATTTCTTCTTGGGAATTATTGTGGAAGCGCTTATCCGCAACCCTATTGTTCTGAGGGATGAGATAAGGGTTCCCTTGCCGCAGCTCCTTGTACTCAAGATATGGCATGTTCTTGACTGACACATGAACCCTCTTGCCACGTATTGCGGGTGACTTGACATTCTTTTGTGCCGCCAGTTGGCGGGCCGTGAGCTTGGATGGACGAGTAAGCTCAAGCTCTTCTACTTCATCTTCAACATGCCCCTTGCCTCTCTTCTTGGAACCACATGAGATACATATATGAAGATGGTAGAAGATAAATGAGTGCACACAAACAAGAGGAGGCCAAAACCAGAACCTGGACAGAACCCTGAGTACAGAACAGTAAACAAGCCAGGCCGAAAGTTCCGCAGGGAACGGGCGGAAGTTCCGCCCGGGCGGAAGTTCCGGTGGCTTGCGCTGGAACTTCTGGCTGCACGAAGACAGCACAATTTTCCCTTCGGATTCGCGGTAATGGCGAGGTGAACCGCTCTACACCAACGTTCTAGACTAGATCTAGCAGGGGATATGCATATAGAAAGAATCTACCAAGGCTTGGCCTAGAAATATGCCCTAAATTTCATCTAGTGAGGTCAACCCACACCTAGAGAGGGAAAGAGCACAAACCGGGGGGGGGGAGCCATGGTGGAGGAGAGGGAGAGGATGCAGATCCACGAAGCCGATCCGGCGGAGGTCACCGGAGGAGGGAGATCCGGCCGGGGGAGCCGCCGGCACCACAGGTGGAGGGAGGCCACGAACATAAGATGATTTGGGGGACAAGTGGGGAGACAAAACTGTCTCCCCGTTCCCGACCCAATATGTGGGAAACGGTACGAGCGGAAGTTCCGCTCGCTGGGGCCGGAACTTCCGGTCCCAGCGGAACGAGCCCACCGACAAAACAGCATCGCGGGAACCAGATGCTGGCCAGGGGAATCCAGCCGAAAGTACCGACCAGAGCGACCGGAACTTCCGGTGAAGCAGAAAACTGGGCCAGAATAGGAAACTTGAAGAGAACTGTGTGCTTTCGGAGTAGGAAAGGATAGGGCTTAGATGCGATAGGCTTAGGACAAATGATCCAAACTGTAGGAAGGTACATGATCACTCATTTTTGCAAGCAATGCAAATGAAGACAAAAAATGAGCGATTTCCCATAAGAACATGTAGATGGCAAATAAAGATCCATAAGATTCAAATAACACCAACTCTTCATAAAGAAGAGTGTGGTGGCCAAGGCCACCATGTTTGAGTGTTATGGTATGGCACCGCGAAGATATATCTTGGGTCCAAAACCAATACTCGTCATTGAAGCTCACATATCAACATATGATATAAAGAGAATGATTTCTTACTATTGGAATTATGGGGGGAGGGATAGCTCAATAGTTTAAACCGCACTCCCCCTATTTTCATGCGTACATCTAAACCAAATAAAGTTTTGAGTCGAAGGTGTGTTTGCAAGATGGTCAAGCTATACTCCTTGAATCAATGATATTTAGCTCATTCCTCAAATAGCAAAACCTTGCTTCATCAAGAGGCTTTGTGAATATATCGGCAAGTTGATCTTTGGTAGGAACATAGCATAGCTCATTATAACCACGGGCAACATGATCCCTAATAAAATGATTCCGAATCTCAATATGCTTCGTTCTTGAATGTTGCACCGGATTATAAGCAATCTTGATGACACTTTGATTGTCACACAAAAGAGGTACTTTGTCACAAGTGACACCGTATTCCTTTAAAGTTTTCCTCATCCGCAACAATTGAGTGCATCCACTTGCGGCGGCAACATATTCGGCTTCGGCGGTGGAGAGAGATATACAATTTTGCTTCTTAGAAGACCAACACACCAAGGACCTACCAAGGAATTGGCAAACCCCGGAGGTTGATTTCCTATCATCCTTGTCTCCCGCCCAATCCGCATCGGTGTATCCATTGAGAAAGAAACTTGAGCCTTTAGGATACCAAAGACCATATCTTGGGGTATCAACTAAATATCAAAAGATTCTTTTGTGAGCCATCATGTGACTCTCCTTAGGAGAATCTTGATACCTTACACACACACCAACACTCAACACTATGTCCGATCTAGATGCACAAAGGTAAATCAAGGATCCAATCATGGAGCGATATACCTTTTGATCCACCTCTTTACCATTGGGACCAAGTGCAAGATGGCATTTAGTAACCATTGGAGTGGCTACTCCCTTCATCTCCGTCATCTTGAACCTCTTGAGCATGTCTTGGAGATTTTTTGCTTGATTGATGAAAGTCCCTTCTCTCAATTGCTTGATCTCGAAACCAAGAAAGAACCTCATCTCTCCCATCATAGACATCTCAAACCTATCGGTCATAAGCTTTGAGAATTCATCATTGAAAGCTTTGTTAGTAGAGCCAAAGATAATATCATCAACATATAATTGGCAAACAAAAAGCTCCCCATTGACCCTCTTAGTAAAAAGAGTGGGATCGATTAGCCCAACATCAAACTCACGGTCTATCAACAATTCTTTAAGGTGCTCGTACCAAGCTCTAGTAAAAAGTGCTTTATCAAGCTTATAGACATGGTTAGGAAAGTTGGGATCCTAAAACCCCGGGGGTTGCTTAACATAAACCTCTTCATGCAAAGGACCATTAAGAAATGCACTTTTTACATCCATTTGTTGTAACTTAAAGTTATGATGTGATGCATAAGCAAGAAGGATACTGATGGACTCAAGGCGAGCCACGGGAGCATAAGTTTCTCCAAAGTCAATTCCTTCAATTTGAGAGAAACCTTGAGCCACCAATCTTGCCTTGTTCCTCACAACATTTCCAAACTCATCTTGCTTGTTCTTGAAAATCCATTTAGTGCCTATAACATTGCGGCACTCCTTTGGCTTCTCTACTAAAGACCATACTTTATTGCACTTGAAGTTGTTGAGTTCATCGTGCATAGCTTCAAACCAATCCGAATCTTCAAGAGCTTCAAATACTTTCTTGGGTTCTACTAAGGAGATATAAGCATGATGATTGCTAAAGTTAGCCAATTGCCTTCTTGTGGAAAATCTTCCTCTTACATCTCTTAGGACCTTCTCATGAGTGTGTTCAAGAATTTCCAAGTTCCTATCTCTTCTTGCTAGACAACGGATCTCGATCTCCTCCTTGGTTCTTCTTGGCCTTGGAGGTATCACTTGATCAACTTGATCATTTGGGTACCCGTCTTGACCTTCAACTTGAGCTTCCTCAATTTCTTGAGAGTGCTCAACATAATGTGCTTAATCTTGTACATTATTCGGTGAGAGGAGAATATTGAATTGATACTCATCGGATCCATCATGAATCCTAGATTGATCTTGTCCTTGACTTGCACACTAGAGGGAGGGTCTTGTTCTTGTTCTTGTGTTGGTGCATCATTAGCTTCAACAGATGGAGTTTGTTGATGTTGAGAAGATGAGGGCTCCACCATGGTAGAGCATAGTCCTTCCCGAGATGCCACACCGTGTCCCTCAATGGGCGGAAAAATCCCACACCCATTATTACTATGGCATCTTGAGGTATTTCATCACCTGCACAAACATCAACTTGCCCCACTTGGGAGCCATCATTTTCCTCGAACTTCACACTACAAGATTCAATGATAATCTTAGAAGATATATCAAAGACTCTATAAGTGTGAGATTCGGCACTGTAACCAACAAATATACCCTCCAAAGCTTTAGGAGCAAATTTAGATAAACGAACTCCTTTGATTTTATAGAAACACTTACACCCGAACACCTTAAGTATGAGATATTAGGCTTGTTGCCGGTGAGTATTTCATATGGAGTCTTGTTCAAGCCATTACGGAGATAGATCCGGTTAGAAGAGTGGCAAGCGGTGGAAATGGCTTCGGCCCAAAAATTATAGCGGGATTTATATTCCGCCATCATAGATCTTGCCATATCCATAAGAGTCTGGTTCTTCCTCTCCGCAACACCATTTTGTTGAGGGGTGTATGCAGCGGAATATTGATGTCTTATCCCCTCATCACTAAGAAAATCATTGAGTTTGTAGTTCTTAAACTTGGAGCCGTTGTCACTACTTATTGCCATTATAAGGAGGTTGTGTTGACGTTGCACCACGGTAGCAAAGTCAATGAAGATTTGTTGAGTCTCATCTTTCTTCTTGAGAAAGTAGACCCAAGTGTATCTTGAATAGTCATCAACAATTACCAAGCAATATTTTTTCGCACACTACTACAAGAACCCCCCTAAAGCAATACATACTTAGCAACGCCTTCAATATTCGTTGTAAAATATTGTGGTAGATACGCATGTACGCGTTGCAATCTAATTCCGTTGTCGATTTTACTAATTGCAATGGATAGAAAAAGCCTTATGAGCCCAGCCCACTAAAGCACGTCTCATCATTTAACCTCACCACACCTACAGTTCCGCTCCTCCCCTCCCCTAACCTAGCCGCCTCCCTCCTCTCCCTCAAGGCGCAATTGGCGAGCAGGGCATCCATCGCTGGTGATCCGGCTCATGCAGCAACATCGCCCTTCCATCTTCTGATAGATAGGGATTCAGATCGAGGATGTGCCGAATGGATTAATCGATCACAAATTCGCTTTCGTGTACCAAGTAATCCCCTAAATCTGTGAAACGCTACCTGTGCAGGCAAGATGTATTTGGGAAACTCCACGAGGCAGTGGTTTCTGAAAGAGCGACGGCCGCGAGTTGGAGCACGGGGGTTGCGGCAGAGAATTGGGACGTCAGAGGTTCAGGGTTCAGGCACAATTTCTCTTTCCCCTATCAGACTTCAGACCCCTCTCTCGTTTTCCATTGCCTTGACCTGTGTTCTTCAGTTTTCCAGTTTTTTTTTAACATCCGTGCCGATTCCTGTCGTGCAGCTATATATTGCTTGTTTGGGTTGGATAGATGCCTTAGGAGCATTGCAGACTCTAGCTTGGTTTCCATCTTGCAGCTTTCCAAGTTAACGATATTGGATAGTGCTAAACCTAACATTACCGATGCAGATTTATGGACACTTAGTAATGGAAATCATCAAATATCTTCCCTGTGATTAATAGGCTGAAGAAGGATCGGCAACACTGGCATAGCTTCACTGCGGTGCGGGAGTCTGCCATCAACAAAACTTTGGCCGCACTGGACATTGGGAATGACCCAAGGATGTCAGATAAAGCTGTCACGTTGATTGCCAAGCACTACCTCCCATGTCTTTGTCTCTCTCAATATTATTAGTGCATGATCGATCATACTAGCAACATGATAAATACTTTGTATCCCTAAATCATATTGTGCCTCTGTTTCTCTTGATGCAAACTGCAGTCAACCAGTGCACAATTATTTATGTATTGTCCATATTCTTGACCTTTAGCTAGTACGTACTCCTGTAATATTCCAAGACTGTATGAACTTCTACTTATGCTCCTTAGATTAACTGTTTTGCTTTATGATACAATGATTGACCATTTTATTTCTCAGTTAATTATGAATTTTGATCTGTTGTTAGATGGACCATCTAGTTTTGCTTGCATTTCAGTCTGTGTGTAACCCACTGCAACATATTGGTCGGATGATCTAAATGCACAGGATATCAAAAATGTGTAAAAAGCTGACTTAGCTTTGGCATGCCATCAAGGTCAGTATACCTACAATTTTTTAAGTACTTGGTAGAATTCACTATACCCTTCAGACTCTTTTCACCACATTGATACTGAAAACAAAATTTATTTGCAGGTAACAAACATCAGTTTGGTACTGATACTGTGATTGACCATTGTCTTTCTCGGTTAATTAATAACTTTGATATGCTGTTAGATGGACAATCTAGTTTTGTTTGTATTTCAGTCTATCCGTAACCCACTCCAACATGTTGGTCGGATGATCTAAATGCGCATGATATAAAAAATGTGTAAAATGCTGACTTAGCTTTGGCATGCCATCAAGGTCGGTATACCTACAATTTTTTAAGTAATTACTTGGTAGAATCCACTATACCCTTCAGACTCTTTTCACCACTTTTGTACTGAAAACAAAATTCATTTGCAGGTCACAAACATCAGCAAGACTTGCTATTTGGATATCAGCTCTGGATATGTTCGACCAAAATTTAGAAATAACATATATAGATTAGGTACAATATCGTGTTGATGCAAAATTGTAAATTATCTATGTATTTGATTCGGTTCCAAAAAGGCAATATATTAGTTGATGCAAGAATGTAAATTGTCTACTATGATTTCGTGTATGGGAATTGTGTTAAAATAATAAATACAGTGATTTATTTTATGTGATGCAATGTTGTCATATTATCTGATTTGTGCATCTTGGTATGTGATGTGGCATGTTGAGAAAAATGATTTGCCATCTTTTAGAGCGACCAGACCAATATTTATGTGAAACGGAATTTTCTACATACTAGATAACTCTACCAACGCATACGGTTGTTGCTTTGATTCTGTAGCTATTTTACAACGCCTATCTCATTGGTTACCAACGCCCGTATATGCGTTGCATTGTACCTTTGCAACACCCAAAAACGCAACGCATTTTTATTCGTTGGTAGAGTCCCTAGCAACGCCTATATGGACATTTAGATACGCATTAATCTGTTGCTGTAGAGGGGGTCTTCTTGTAGTGGCACCAAGACTTGCATGAGTGGTAGGACCAAAGAGATCCACATGAAGGAGCTCCAAGATCCTCTTGGAAGAGATGATAGTCTTGCTTGAGTGCGGAGAGTCATGCATTTTGCCTTCAACACAAGCCCTACAAACACGATCTTTGGCAAAAGAAATATTTTCCATTAGTCCCACAATATGTTTCCCCTTGTGAAGACTTTGCAAAGTTCTCATGTTGACATGGGCCAAGCGGTGATGCCACAACCAACCCACATCCGCCTTTTCGAATAGGCACATCGCACTTGAGGTGGTGGCCCCCGAGAAGTCCACCACATACAAGTTGTGTTCGCGATACCCAACGAAAGCGACTTTTAGAGTCTTGCTCCACAAGAGGACCACAATATCATTATCAATAAAGACGGCGAAACCCATCTTGCCAAGGGCTGAAACGGATAATAAAGGGACCCAAATAGACCAAGCAACATAACCATCATAAGGGCCAACATATTTTGCATACACATAACCATAATAATCTTTAAATAAAACATAGTGAGGGTTAGCAATTCCCGCATTATCATCATTAATAGTTTTGCCTTTGGAGGCTTCACCATTAGTGATAACTTTATTCTTTTCTTGTGCGGGCTTGGCCATCTTCTTGTTTGCCTTATTTGCCTTGGCATTAAAGCCAATGCCCTCCTTCCCATTGTTTGATCTTTGCTTACTCAAAAGGTCATCCAAAGAAAGTTTACTTTGGGGAGAGGAGGCCATAGCAAGTTCATCCTTCAACCTAGAATTTTCCTCAACAAGATTTGCATGATCACAAGAGGGGGTAGAGGAACTAGGCACGTCATATTTAGCAAGCCTAATTTGAAGTTTCTCATTAGACTTGGAGAGGAGAGAGTTTTCACTCTTCAAAGCTTTGTGAGCCTTGTCTAGTTCATCTAGATCCTTCACAAGTTTCTCATGATCAATACCAAATTTGGCTTTTTTCCTTTTTAAGCACTTTTACCTTAGCCCTAGCAAGATCTCTATCTTTAGTAAGCTTATTAATTTCATCTTGAGGCTCTTCAAGAATTTCTAGCTTCTCTTCAAGAGAAGCTATAGTTTCTTGTCCTTCCTCAAGAGCATTTTTAAGAGCGTGTATTTCAAGAGTCCTCTCTTGATACGTCTCCGACGTATCGATAATTTCTTATGTTCCATGCCACATTATTGATGATATCTACATGTTTTATGCATACTTTATGTCATATTTATGCATTTTCCGGCACTAACCTATTAACGAGATGCCGAAGAGCCGCTTGTCAAGTTTTGCTGTTTTTGGTTTCAGAAATCCTAGTAAGGAAATATTCTCGGAATTGGACGAAATCAACGCCCAGGGGCCTATTTTTCCACGAAGCTTCCAGAAGACCGGAGGACTTACGAAGTGGGGCCACGAGGTGGCACCACACTAGGGCGGCGCGGCCCAAGCCTTGGCCGCACCGGCCTGTTGTGTGGGGCCCTCGTGTGGCCCCCTGACCTGCCCTTCCGCCTACATATAGTCTTCGTCGCGAAACCCCCAGTACCGAGAGCCACGATACGGAAAACCTTACTGAGACGCCGTTGCCGCCAATCCCATCTCGGGGGATTCAGGAGATCGCCTCCAGCACCCTGCCAGAGAGGGGAATCATCTCCCGGAGGACTCTTCACCGCCATGATCGCCTCCGGAGTGATGAGTGAGTAGTTCACCCCTGGACTATGGGTCCATAGCAGTAGCTAGATGGTCGTCTTCTCCTTATGTGCTTCATTGTCGGATCTTGTGAGCTGCCTAACATGATCAAGATCATCTATCTGTAATGCTATATGTTGTGTTTGTCGGGATCCGATGGATAGAGAATACTATGTTATGTTGATTATCAATCTATTACCTATGTGTTGTTTATGATCTTGCATGCTCTCCGTTATTAGTAGAGGCTCTGGCCAAGTTTTTACTCTTAACTCCAAGAGGGAGTATTTATGCTCGATAGTAGGTTCATGCCTCCATTAAATCTGGGACAGTGACATAAAGTTCTAAGGTTGTGGATGTGCTGTTGCCACTAGGGATAAAACATTGATGCTATGTCCGAGGATGTAGTTAGTGATTACATTACGCACCATACTTAATGCAATTGTCTGTTGTTTGCAACTTAATACTGGAAGGGGTTCGGATGATAACCTGAAGGTGGACTTTTTAGGCATAGATGCATGCTGGATAGCGGTCTATGTACTTTGTCGTAATGCCCAATTAAATCTCACTATACTCATCATATCATGTATGTGCATGGTCATGCCCTCTCTATTTGTCAATTGCCCGACTGTAATTTGTTCACCCAACATGCTATTTATCTTATGGAAGAGACACCTCTAGTGAACTGTGGACCCCGGTCCTATTCTTTACATCTGAAATACAATCTACTGCAATTGTTCTTTACTATTCTTCGCAAACAAACATCATCATCCACACTATACATCTAATCCTTTGTTTACAGCAAGCCGGTGAGATTGACAACCTCGCTGTTACGTTGGGGCAAAGTTCTGTGATTGTGTTGTGCAGGTTCCACGTTGGCGCCGGAATCCCTGGTGTTGCGCCGCACTACACTCCTCCGCCATCAACCTTCAATGTGCTTCTTGACTCCTACTGGTTCGATTAAACCTTGGTTTCTTACTGAGGGAAACTTGCTACTGTGCGCATCACACCTTCCTCTTGGGGTTCCCAACGGACGTGTGTTGCGGCCAGAAACCCACCGGCGAGCAGCGACGGGCAACACAGTAGAGCCGGGAGGCTCCCAGGACTGCGGCTGGCCCTGGTCCCTCCGAGCGACGGCCCGCAAAGACTCGGCACGCACGTCCGATGCTGGTGCAAGGGCGTGCCACCTGACCTATACCTGGTCAGGAAGGTGATGGATGTGCCTCGCTTAGTTTCCTGCATGGCATACACGTAAACATTAAATACGAGCCTCGATCGGCTCTCAGGTTGTCATGTGAATCGGCTCAAAGAGCCGATCCACCCATGATTCGCACGAGGTGTACGAATATATGGTGGTCCTGCTTGATCAATATAAAGCTAAAACGATCTACTACGATTTAGGGTTTTCACCACATAATCGGAACATCCTACTCGTGATTGAGCCTGGCGGCCACGCACGGTGATCGTAAACCGTCCCTAGACAAGGCCTAAAAACCAACACGAGGTTGGTCCCCGGAACATCCTGTCTAGGGCTAGCAAACTACACCCTACGCGCCACTGGATCCTTCAATCCGTTTGTAAGGCCTAACTATGCAGATATTAAACTAATCCTTGAAGAACAAGGAGCAACCATAACGGATCGGATCTACTAAATAATGATCAAGCGGGGTGCCGCCCCTACACCTAAGATAGGTGTAAGGGCGGCTAGATGTCTCAGGGTTGCACGACGACAGCATATGATACGATGAACAATGCTAACCCTAACACATCTAAGATAACTACGCTGCTCGCCATCAAAAAGGCTTCAGTACGAGCAACGCATGAACAGCGAATAAACTTGTACTGCCTAGATCGCAAGATAGCAGCATGATGCTTACCCGGAAGAAACCCTCGAGACAAGGGAGTTGGCGATGCGCCTGGATTGGTTTGTGGTGAACGTGATTGTTGTTTATTTCATAAACCCTAGATACATATTTATAGTCCGTAGACTTTCTAACGTGGGAATAATCCCAACCGTGCACGAGCCAAACTCTAACTAACCGACACGTATCCTACTATATTACAGATACACGGGCAAACTAGCCCAAACTTTGCATATAAGGCCGATTCACGTATATTCTTCCATGTATATTCTTCAAGCCCATCTTGATCGCGGCCCACCTCTAACTCGGTCAAATTCTGGTGATAACACATGCCCCCTGGTTTTGGAATTGATAATTCCAAAATCACTCCGCTTTTTTTTCTTCGTCGGGTCATGTCGTGGCAGAACCGTCGCAGTATCCTTCATCATGATGCCTTGCCTTTTCCACTTCTCCGCGTGACCTGGCAAAAACTTTTTTGTTGGGCACCACTTCCTCGGAAACTGCTGTGGCATTAAATCTCCACTATACCCCCTTTATTTAACCGTGCCGAACGGTTCGCCACTTCGTCCCCTTGCTCTGCTCCGGTCATCGGCACCTAAAAAACCCTCTTTCCCTGTAGCAATGTCTTCCTCTTCCTCCATCTCCTCAGGCCTCTCTCTCCAATCTTCCTCTTCGAGCGAGCAGGAGTGGAACTTTGATCCTGTGCCAGATGGCCCACCCGAAGCACTCGTCGGGTCAGATGGTGACTTACCTCTGACCGATGGGGAAGACGACCTCGAGTTCCTCATCGAAGGGGAACTGAAGAGCGAGAGCGAAGACGACCTCCATTCCTGGGCGAACTCCACCTCCTCCGACGAGGAGGAGGAGGAAGAAGAAGCAGAGGAAGAAGAGGAAGAGGAGGAGGATGATTCCTCCTCCTCCGCCGGGTATCCGCCGGTGAAGCGCTTCCGCGCTTGGGCGGACAGCGAGGATGATGATGATGACGAGGAAGAAGAGGCTCCGGCCGAGGGCTGGGGCAGCAGCGACGAGGAACTCTCTGGAAGCAGCGCCGACGGTAGCTACAATGGCGACGATGAGGACAGCGACGACCCCTAGAACAGGGGCCAATTAGCGTAGGACTAGTAGTAGCAGTACACTAGGCATCGGATCCCCCTTTTGAGAGCCATCGGCTCTTTCTTGTAAAGCCGCTCCTTTGAATAAATAAGAATTGTTCTTCCAATTTGACTCTCAATTAATCCAATTTCAAGTCTTCCATTTGCCGCACCAAGACCGATAGCAACATATCGGACTTTTCGCCTCAGACGCCCATGAAGCCAGACTCAGATACCAATTAGACCGTCAGTCAAGCACCTCTCAAATTCAGACTGTAATTTGATATCTGACCATAATACTTTGCAATCCTATAGCCGATGGCTGTTCATCGGCTGTTTTGAGAATCCAGTCTCCTTCATTTTCTTGCAGCAACAGGACGGTCCAAACCCTGTAGATGACGACGGCTTCCCTTTCAGGCTCCTTTCCGCAGCTCTAGTAGTCTTCTTCTGCAACACCTCACCGCTCTCGAAGAAGGTTATGATGCAGGGTCAGCCGATGCAACTCCAATCGGCTCCCAAAAACAGAGTGTCTACCAAATCAGCTGCCCCCCGAGCCTCAGTTAAGGTGAGAACAGTGGCGAGGCAATTGAGACAGCCACCATGCAGAGGTCCTAGTCATTCCTACGAGCGTAGCTGAGAAAGTGGCCAACTTAGCCAGGCCGACGGTAGATACACCGGAGCCGATCACCTTTTCTTCCTTTGAAAGCCGATATTGCAGACGAAACACCGACGGCCTAATGAGTAAAAAGTTGGAGGTTGGCCTTGAGGCTGAACTGAAAACCGACTTGGTCGAAATCCGTGTCTTGAACACGCCGCTGGTAGATCTCGTGTAATTTGTACTAGAGTCGATGGCTGTGCATCGGCTTTGTTTCTTAGCTCTAAAGTCGATGTCCGTGCATCGGCTGTATACCATGAATATTTTTTTTACTGGCCGATTTTTCTATCGGCCCCCAATATTTCACTGCACACATGTTCATCTGCACATGTTCGTCTGACTAGGTGCCCCCCGAGCCGAATCTGCCAGGTAACTGCGGATATCGGCTCTGTAGTTAGCCAAGGCACTGTATTTGAACGTCGGCTCCAGTAGGACCAATACTGATTTTTTAGCTCATCAGCCGACGTAAAACCGCTGCCCATTAGATAGACGTTGAACACAGGCAGAATGTGTGGTGAGGATAATTTTGGCCGATTGCTGGAATCGGCCTCCACGTTGATTGAATCGCTCAATGAAGGTTTTGCAATATTCCTCCGTAGATCTTTGGGGCCGATCCCAAGGGTCGGCCTCGCCACGTTTGTCCATAGGTTTGTTCTTGCTATACGGTCGGGCCGGTGGATAAGACCAGCCTAACCCCATCCTTTGTCACGTCGATGCGCTCGCAGTCGTCCAAATTGATGCCTGAGAGTGGCTCTTGGCCTGCTGTCTCCCAAGCGTTCATGCCAGCCGTTGAAATCTCGGCTGAGTCATCTGCATGGACGACCTCTACCTCATCTCCATCCCACTGTATTACGCATTGGTGCATCGTGGATGGAATGCAACAGTTGGCGTGGATCCAATCTCTTCCCAGCAGGACAGCATAGGTGCTCTTGCTATCGACAATAAAGAACGTCGTAGAGATGGTTTTCCTTCCTACGGTCAGATCCACGTTCAGAACACCTTGTGCGTCAGACGCTTGGCCGTTGAAATCGCTCAATGTCACATTGGTCTTGATCAGATCCGAGCTAGAGCGTCCCAACCGACGTAGCATGGAGTATGGCATAATGTTGACTGCCGCTCCGGTGTCTACCAGCATCTTGTTGACAGGCTGCCCATTGATATAACCTCGCAAGTACAGGGCCTTCAGATGTCTGTAGCTTCTTTCTCGTGGCTTCTCAAAGATAACTGGCCGTGGGCCGCAGTCAAGTTGTGCCACAGGTGCTTCGTCTAATCCTGGAGCACTAAACTCCATCGGAAGGATGAACACCATGTTTGTGCCAGCCGATGTTTCATCATCGGCTTTCCTTTGCTTGGGGCGCCACTCCATTTTTTGTGGTCGACCCTCTTCATCCAGGGTTCGCTGAATTTTCGCGGCCAGATCAGGCCGCGCCTTCCTTAGCGTGTGCAGGTATAACCTTTCGGCTTCCTCCAAGCCACGCAGTCGCTGAACCCTACGCTTTTGGGAACGGCTGAGTCCATCAGGGCACCACCTTGGCCGGTGGTACCTGTCTTCTTCTTCTTCTTCATCATCGTCTTCCAAATCCTCGAGATCTTCCACCCGAGGGGACTCAGCGTGCTTGTACCGAGGCGGGAGAGGCCCTAGACGTTTGAACACGGACACGTTAGCTGCATCCTTCCTCTTCTGTCTACATTCTGGGCAGTTGCCGATGGTAGGCAATCGGCTCATTCCTGAATCCCAGCAGTGTCTGAAGAAGGGACAGTCCCAGTGCCTATCCTCGTCGTCTTGCTCCCTTGACTTTTCCTTGGCACGGCGCTCGTACTTCTCCTCATCGCGATCATGCCGACGATGTCTCCTGGCATCGCTAGCCAGATGGTCTCTTTCACCATCGTCGTTGGGTCGTCGGCGTTGGTCATATTGACTCACATACTTGTTGAGGAGGTGATCAGAGAGAGGTCGCTGATATCTCACGTTCCTCACTTCTCCCTCTGTGATGTAGCGCTTGCCATCGTGACGGAGCCGATCGCGTGGAACGGCTTCCTCTGTGTCCTTGCTACGAGAGCAGGCGCCTCGTCTCCGTCCTTACCAGAGTGGTGTCCAGGTGCTACCATGTTGATGTTGAACGAGAATCCTGGCTGGCACCCTCCAGGGTAAGAGCACTCCACCATGTTAACGGCGGGGAAGGGGTGAGTGTCGACTTTCATGGCGTACTGGTTGAAAATTAGACGTCCTTGTTCTATCGCCACTTGGATCTGCTGACGCCACACCCTGCAGTCGTTGGTGGTATGGGAGAACGAGTTATGCCATTTGCAGTATGGCTTTCCGTTCAGCTCCTGTACCGTGGGGATTTTGAGGCCTTCGGTAACTTCACCGCTTCTCCTTAAGTAAGAGGTCGAAGATTTGCTCAGTTTTAGTTACGTCAAAATCAAACCCTCTGGGCGGACCTAGTGGCTTAACCCATTTGCAGGACACGGGGGTTGCCCCCCGAGTCCATTCAGCCACTGCTACCTCTTGATCTCCCGCAGAGCCTTCGTCTTCATCCGCCTCACCAGGACTACCGCACGCTTGAATTTGTCCTGGTACAAGTCTGGGTGGCGTTGTTCATATAACGATAGTTTCTGAACCATGTGCGCCAGTGAAGGGTAGTCTGCTTGGGAGGCCATATCCTTGATTGGTGATGCAAGGCCCACCACTGCCAACTCGACTGCTTCTTTTTCAGTCACACGAGCCGAATAACATCGGTTCCTAACAGCTTCAAGCGCCGGACGTATTCTGCCACGCTTCTCCACGCTTCTCACGTACTTGTGCTAGATCGGCAATGCCGGCCTCGGAAGCCTCTGAGTGATACTGCATGTGGAACTGCTCTTCCAACTGCTTCCACGTCCGGATTGAGTCTGGTGGCAGCGATGTGTACCACCCGAAAGCCGAACCTGTGAGGGACTGTGCGAAGAACCTCACACGCAGCTCATCTGCTGCTGAGATCGTGCCCAGCTGTGCCAAATACCGGCTCACATGCTCGATGGAGTTGGAACCATCTGATCCATTAAACTTGGAGAAATCAGGGAGCCGATATTTGGGTGGTAGCGGGATCAACTCGTACTCGTTGGGGTACGGCTTGCAATAGCCGATTGTCCTCCTTTTCGGCACCATGCCGAACTGGTCTCTCAGGATGGTATCGATCGATCCGCGGTCCGGCTGCAGGAGTCGAACTCGAAGATTCGCCGGAGTGGCATACTTAGCCAGCCATACTTGCTTTTCCAGCTCGAGCCAACTGCAGAGCTGAGCTCGGAGGTTTGTCGGAGTGGCATACTTAGCTAGCCACGTCTCGCTTCTCAAGATCTGTTCCCGAAGTTCCTCCCGTTGTTCCGAGAGGTCCCCGTCACAGGCCTGGTTTGTGAGTGCCCGATTCGCGAGCCTGGCACGTATGTGCACGTGTATCCGTGAGGGATCTCCTTCGGCGCCTCATGCAAGAACCGGTAGTCACTAGGGTCACCACCGATCTTGTAGACGACGTATGCCGGTGAACTCGGCACTTCCGGGTGCTGCCAACGCGAATGGCAGCGGCGGACGGGATCGGAGTGGCATCTCTCCTTGGTAAGTCCCGAGAGCTGGTCCCGACGGAGAGTATCGATGCCTCATGATTTCTGGATCACCCGAAGAGCGACACGCTCCAAAGTGTTCACCAGGCTCTCGTAATGGCGGTGTAGCGAATGAGCTACCATGAAGTTAACCTCTCGACGCAGGACCCTGGTGCGTTCTTCGACGGGGCGGACAGGTCCACTCCATTGAGCGCCTTCAGGTGAGAACCCTTTCCACCCGATGCCATGTGAGCGGGTTACGTGAAAAGAGCCGATGAGGTCGGCTTCGAGGATCGCTTTGACCTCGTCATACTTCTTCTTGAGCTCCTCGGTCGGATCCTCGTACGTGATCGGGGTGCCGTCCGCCATCTCGGATGTAGATGGCGATGCGTTTGATTTCGAAGACGGTCCCAACGGGCGTGCGAGAATGTGTTGCGGCCGAGAAACCCACCGGCGAGCAGCGACGGGCAACACAAGAGAGCCGGGAGGCTCCCAGATCGCGGCTGGCCCTGGTCCCTCCGAGCGACGGCCCGCACAGCCTCCGCACGCACGTCCGATGCTGGTGCAAGGGCGTGCCACCTGACCTATACCTGGTCAGGAAGGTGATGGATGTGCCTCGCTTAGTTTCCTGCATGGCATACACGTAAACATTAAATACGAGCCTCGATCGGCTCTCAGGTTGTCATGTGAATCGGCTCAAAGAGCCGATCCACCCATGATTCGCACGAGGTGTACGAATATATGGTGGTCCTGCTTGATCAATATAAAGCTAAAACGATCTACTACGATTTAGGGTTTTCACCACATAATCGGAACATCCTACTCGTGATTGAGCCTGGCGGCCACGCACGGTGATCGTAAACCGTCCCTAGACAAGGCCTAAAAACCAACACGAGGTTGATCCCCGGAACATCCTGTCTAGGGCTAGCAAACTACACCCTACGCGCCACTGGATCCTTCAATCCGTTTGTAAGGCCTAACTATGCAGATATTAAACTAATCCTTGAAGAACAAGGAGCAACCATAACGGATCGGATCTACTAAATAATGATCAAGCGGGGTGCCGCCCCTACACCTAAGATAGGTGTAAGGGCGGCTAGATGTCTCAGGGTTGCACGACGACAACATATGATACGATGAACAATGCTAACCCTAACACATCTAAGATAACTACGCTGCTCGCCATCAAAAAGGCTTCAGTACGAACAACGCATGAACAGCGAATAAACTTGTACTGCCTAGATCGCAAGATGTGATCTAGGCAGCATGATGCTTACCCGGAAGAAACCCCCGAGACAAGGGAGTTGGCGATGCGCCTGGATTGGTTTGTGGTGAACGTGATTGTTGTTTATTTCATAAACCCTAGATACATATTTATAGTCCGTAGACTTTCTAACGTGGGAATAATCCCAACCGTGCACGAGCCAAACTCTAACTAACCGACACGTATCCTACTATATTACAGATACATGGGCAAACTAGCCCAAACTTTGCATATAAGGCCGATTCACGTATATTCTTCCATGTATATTCTTCAAGCCCATCTTGATCGCGGCCCACCTCTAACTCGGTCAAATTCTGGTGATAACAACGTGTCAACTACACGCATCATCTCTCTCTATTTGACATTTTTATCAAGGGATTTCTATTTTCGTGCCCCTGGATCCTTAGTTGTGCTCAGTTTTCCCCAACCCCTTAGTTTTTCCTCAGTTTTCCCCAAGACCTTGTCTGAAACCCGTAGAAGGAGCTCGGACGGAAGGAATCCCGTTTAGTTGACGTTGGTTGGTGCTGGCAAGTGGGGCCGTTGTTGGTGCCCCGCAGTGGACACGTCTTCACTTATCCAGATCATCGTGGGACCCACAACTTGTCCACGTTAGTGAGCCGGACCCACAGCTTACCCAGGTGACCGTTGCAAAATGGGAGCCCGAGCCAGCCCCGCGCCCGTGCCCGTGCCATTGCTTCCCCTTTCTTTCCCCGCGCCCCATTGTTCTTCTTCTCCGCCAGCGGCAGCCCTTCTCCGGCAGGCAGGTGATGTCTAGTTTCTCTTCGACCTCCCGTTCTTCATGGCCGCAGTATGGACCCGTGCCTTTGACAAGATGCCCTGACTGCCCACGCCAGGAGCCTTTGAAGCGGTCGATCTGTAAGACGGACGAGAACGGCAACCGTGGACGTGAGTTCCTTGCATGCGAGAGCTTGCCATATAGAGAGGGGGACAAGGTTAGATCTCGCTCCAATTTCTCTGTTTTCTCTCGATTTTCTTGCTATTCCCTCGAATTTGGGATTTAGGATTCCCTGTAGGCATTTCGAGTGGATCGATGTGTACGTTCAGAGGCTTCAATTGCAGGAATCAATTGGCGCTATTGGGGAGCGCAATTTGGGAGGGGGGACTTGCTGTAGAGAATGCGGCGGAGAGAGGAGCCGTTCCGATTATGCCTAATGCTCCCAATGTAGGACTGGTGGAAGTGAAGGGAGAAATGAAGAAAATGAACAAGCAGTTAAGGCAGCTGATCGAGTTGAAGAAGCAAGCTAATCTGATGGCTGGTTGTTTTTTCTGTTGTATAATTGCGATCGGATTCTTATCATTGCTCACTAGGCGCTAGAAGTTGTTACAAGGGATACCTTGTTACAAATTCATTATTCAGTTACATGTACTTGTAGTTGTTTTCATAGTTAGTGTGTGCATTCACCGAAATTACCAACTATATTGGAATGCTAAAGAAAGTTGATAATTGTTAGAGGGGTGACAAATAATCTAGGGCTCCCAATAATCTATTCACCGAAATCCGCAAATATGTATGCCTCATGTTTATACAAAAATTATACCACTTTTGGGCCGTTTCAAATTACTAAAACTATATGCCAAAACTATATCCCCTAAAAGAAAAAGGAAAGCGAAAGATAGTTGATAATTGTTAGAGGGGTGACAATAATGCATTCACTGAAATCCGCAAATATGTATGCCTCATGTTTATACCGAAATTATACCACTTTTGGGCCGTTTCAAATTACCGAAACTATATGCCAAAACTATATCCCCTAAAAGAAAAAGGAAAGCGAAAGATAGTTGATAATTGTTAGAGGGGTGACAATAATGCATTCACCGAAATCCGCAAATATGTATGCCTCATGTTTATACCGAAATTATACCACTTTTGGGCCGTTTCAAATTACTAAAACTATATGCCAAAACTATATCCCCTAAAAGAAAAGGAAAGCGAAAGATAGTTGATAATTGTTAGAGGGGTGACAATAATGCATCCACCGACAGAGAGAGAGAGAGAGGGGTGGCCACGAAGAGAGAGAGAGAGAGGGGTGGCCACGAAGAGACGGGGAGGGGTATACTGCCCGTTAGATCAGTTGATCAACGGTTCGTGGAGTCGATCCGTGTGACAATGGCTCAACCAATCAGGATAAGTTTGGGCTTCTGAGAGCATTTGTGACAGAACTTGAGGGCAAAACTGAGTAGTACTAACAATCCAAGGGCACATAAATAGTAAATAGACTAAGGGATTCAAACAAAAAGAATTACAAAATGAAAAATGCGTGTTTTGTACAATATAATTCATATTGGGCTACATCAAATTATTTGCAATTCAAATATACATGAGTGTGACAATTATGGCATCATTTAGACAAACAATGTTTTTGGGGAAGATGTTTTGCAAAGGGGTTTGAGTGGAAAACCATGCATCTTCATAGCTACACTAGTGATTCTGAGAAGTGGCAATTTGTGGTAAAACTTGATTTATATATGTTTGTTAAGGTTTTCTTGGTGGCAGGTTGCGTAGGAAGACTCCATGAGTAGGTGCCACTATGTTTTTATTTTTTTGAATTTTTTTGCGCATGAAATGACTCAATTAGATATGTTAATCTCATTTGTTGACTCTCTGTTGACTAGCTACTTGAGGGTAAAACTGAGTATATTGCACTTGCCAGTCTAAGTACTCGAGGGGAAAACTGAGTACAGATAAAATTTCTGTATAAGGCCCGAGGTTATAACTGAGTACACCAAACGTCCCAGGGTTAGACTCGTGTCGCGGTGCACGCTGCAGCCGTGCATAGCGGACGCGTGTTGCGGTACACGCCACCTTCGTCTTTATAGAGCCCTTTTTCTCTCCCTCGATGCACTTTCTCACTGCAACCGCCTCTCCTGCCCCATCATCTTCTCCACAACCGAAGAAAAAACCCCGAAGAAAACCGCCGGCGATGGAGAAGAATGAGATGCCCATTGTCGGTGCATCAGCCGCCGGCGCATCGGCCGCTGCCCCCGTCCAGGCCCCTGTCGCTGCTTCCAACGTAGCAGCCGGCGCATCAGCCGCCGGCGCATCGGCTGCCGCCACCGTCCAGGCCCCCGTCGCTTGAGACCCGTACGAACCAGCGACGTACGTCGCGCCGGAGAACCCCTACGACACCAGCATCGTCGACGACGAGCCGGAGGTAACCCTTTGATCCCTTGTTCTTATCCCATTTCAATTCTTTTGTGTTAGATCTAGCGTTATTAGGGTTCGTCTGTTCCTAGTTCAATCCATTTGTGTTAGATCTAGCGTTATTAGGGTGCGTCTGTTCCCTAGTTCAATCCTTTTGTGTTAGATCTTGCGTTATTAGTGCTTGTGATTTGCTTTTGTTTAAGATTTGTGCCGATGATGATGAATATTTGGGCACAAATTGATTCAGGGTTTGGTCAGTAAACAATTGGTGTGTACAAATTTGTTGTGCATGATCTTTGGTTTACTGACTCAAATTCTGGATATAAGTGTGTCCAATGTAACTGAGGCTACCTCTTTTTTTCGAGCCCATATTATCATGCATGATCTTTGTTCACTCTCTGTTCCATCATCGTTACAATTGACTCTGTGTTTTTTGCACGATCTTTGGTGCTACGTGACAGGTGCAGAGCAGCGACGTCGACAACGACGACGAGTCCTTCCACACCAAGACTCGTCACGTACTCAGGAGGCTGCAGTCCGGCCATTATGATGGCCCCTTTGCTCGAGGCATTTAGAAGTGCCCCTTCTGCAACAGGAAGCTCTGCGCCACCGACTTCCACTGCCTGGTGAACCATGCTGAATCCATTGGCAGATGCGGCGCTAGAGTTGGAACGACGGTGAACGTGCATGCGTTCATGGCCAAACACAAAGCACTTGAGATTCACCTGCACAACCTCCAAGCGAGTCACAGGCGCAACCTGGGGATGCGTTGAACATGCCTACTGCACTCTCTGTATGTGACTGCTCTATCTGTAGAGCAGCTTAAATTCATGTAAAATGTAGCTTATGTTGTAGGGTTCTATCGGTACTACTATTGGATCTATCGTATATCTATGCTATGTTGGCTGCTGTATGCAGCTTATCCTATATTTTTTCTGGATTTGTGCCCTAGATTTCCTACCTGATTGGGTAAAAACGAAGGCATAAAGAAATGAATGTCGTTAAAAAACAGAAGGAGAAGCTGCTCTAGATTTGCTACCAATTTGGGCTATCAAATATGAATGAGATCGAGCGAGAGAGAGGAAAAAGGTACATTGAAAACTGCTAATCTAGGCGAAAGAAACAGAAACCACTCGTGCCCACATCCCGGACCCACACGGCTCCACACGCTACGGCTCCACACGCTACGGCCCCACACGCTACGGCCACACAAACATGGTCTCGTCCTGTCCCACGCGGTTCCTTCCTACCAGCCCCACACGACGCGGCCCCACAAACGACACGACCCCACTCGTCAGCACGGAACGGCCAACTTAACGGATTCCTTCCGTCCGAGCTCCTTCTGCGGGTTTCAGACAAGGTCTTGGGGAAAACTGAGGAAAAACTAAGGAGTTGGGGAAAACTGAGCACAACTAAGGACCCGAGGGCACAAAAATAGAAATCCCTTTTATCAATGGTATCATCTAGTTGTGCTAGTCGAACCATGAGATTTGAAACATGTTTTTAGTGTTACCTTTCAAGTTGAGAATGAACTCATCAAAATCAAGCATTTCCTGTTTCACTTTTAAAGTAGCATGATCAACCCCTAGATCATTTGATATGTTAGGCATTGAGGGGTTAGGGGATGATACCTCGGAAGATTTAGCCATGAGGCAACTTTCTTCCTCCATGTGATTGTCTTCATTGGGGAATTCACTTGGTGATGAAGAGTTGGTGGAGAGGGAAGCAAGAGCAATCAATCCATTCGAAGTTTCATCTTCTTCTTCATCATCATCATCATCTCCGGAGGTATATTCTTCTTGAGTTGATAGCACAATAGATGTGTCCAAGGAGGACCTTGTCATGAAGCAATGTGCATTCTTGATGTGAGGGTTCTCGTTGGGGGATTCAAAGAGAGATGAAGAGGGAATATTGGTGGTGGCAATGGCGGTTGATACGTCCATTTTGCATCACTATTTTGTATCATAATTTACTGTTATTCATTGATATATTTCATATTTAGAGATGATACTTATGTTATTTCACCTATTTTGCATGTTTCATGATTATTGGAGAATCACTCACCGGAGTCAGAATTCTGCTGGAAATAGCACCGTCAGGATACAATATTTCTGAAGATCAACAATTGACGGAAAATACACCGAAACTCCTATTTTTCCAGATGACGGAGCCAACCAAAAGGGGAGACCGAGGAGGGCCGCCATGGGCCCCCCATAGGCCGGCGCGGGCTCCACCCTGGCCGCGCCGCCTTGCGGGGAGGGGGCCCACGATCCCCCTCGGCTGTCTCCCCTTCGCGTACTTCATCTCCCGAGAACCCTAAGGCGAGGGAGGACATCGAGAATAGACACAGCCGCCTCTGCGGGGCGGAAAACACCAGAGAGAAAAGAGCTCTCCAGCAAGCTGAAATCTGCCGGGGAAATTCCCTCCTGGAGGGGGAAATCGTCGCCATCGTCACCGCCATCGAGCTGGACTTCATTGGGATCATCATCACCATCATCTCCACCGCCGACACTATCATCTCCGCCGCTGCACCTCGTCTCCGCTGTAACATCTAGGGTTGAATCTTGATTATTTCATAGGGGAAACTCTCCCGGTATTGAATTACTCCTTGTTATTGATGCTATTGAGTGAAACCATTGAACCAAGGTTTATGTTCAGATTGTTATTCACCATCATATCACCTCTGATCATGTTCCATATGATGTCTTGTGAGTAGTTCGTTTAGTTCTTGAGGACATGGGTGAAGTCTAAATGTTAGTAGTGAACTATGTTGAGTAATATTTAATGGTTTGATATTTAAGTTGTGGTGTTATTCTTCTAGTGGTGTCATGTGAACGTCGACTACATGATACTTCACCTTTATGGGCCTAGGGGAATGCATCTTTTATTCGTTTGCTAATTGTGGGGTTGCCGGAGTGACAGCAACCTCAACCCCCGTTAGTATATCGATGCATGAGGGATAACAGGATCTCAGAGTTTAAGGCTGTGGTTAGATTTATCTTAATTACTTTCTTGTATTTGCGGATGCTTGCAAGGGGTTTAATCACAAGTATGTATTAGTCCTAGGAAGGGAGGTGCATTAGCATAGGTTCACCCACACAACACTTATCAAAACAATGAAGATTAATCAACTATATGAAGCGAAAGCACTAGACTAAATTCCCGTGTGTCCTCAAGAATGTTTGGTCATCATAAGTAAACAAACCGGCTTGTCCTTTGTGCTAAAAAGGATTGGGCCACTCGCTGCAATTATTACTCTCGCATTTTACTTACTTGTACTTTATTTATCTGCTATATCAAACCCCCCTCAAAATTTGTCTGTGAGCATTTACAGTGAATCCTTCATCGAAACTGCTTGTCAACACCTTCTGCTCCTCGTTGGGTTCGACACTCTTATTTATCGAAAGTACTACGATACACCCCCTATACTTGTGGGTCATCCGCGGTCACTTCCTTTGAGGTTTGTTCTTCATCACTACCACTCTCAACTTCATCGGAAGAATACTCTTCCTTAGTCATTAGCACAATCCTTGAAGGACTCTTGTCCTTCTTAGCCTTGTTGTAGAATTTCTTGTTGGGAGCCTTTGAATCTTTGCTCTTGTCCTTGGGAATGAGCCTTCCACCGCGAGTTTCCCTATGCTCATAGGGGCATTGGGCGATGAAATGATTCTTGTCACCACAATTGTAGCACGATCTTGTTTTTGAGCCCAAACCCTTGAACCCACTTGAGTTGTTTCTCTTGATGTTGTCTTCCTTGGCCTTGGATGGATCAACCCAAAAGGTTTTTGCATGGAATGCCATGTGGTCATTTTAGTGGTATTCCAAATCATCCGGATAGGACATACTCCAGGATGTCCTATATGGTTCTTGAGAGTTCACCTCTTCCACGGTATTGACCGTCAAAGCAAGGTTTGTACCTCTAGACATTCCAATGGAACGATTGCGAGAATCATGAGAGTTTTGTTCGGCCACCTTGAGAGCTTGCAACTCGTGCACTACTTGTTGAGAGGTGAGAGAGAGGTAGCTTTCTCTTCCAAGGAGACTCTTGACATCAACGGGTTCAAAAGGCATCATGCAATCGATATACTTGTCCTTGATCCAAAAATCATCAATATGTTGGGCACCCACATTCCGAAATGCATCGGCAACAGAGATGAGCCTTCTATACATCACTTGATGATCTTCATCCGGCAACCTCATGAATCCTTCGGCTTGATTCTGAAGAGCACTATACTTGTTTCTCTTCATGCTTTCACTTCCCATGAAGCTTATGGCCAAACCCTCCCATGCTTCCTTGGCGGTGGTGAAGTTCCGAACAAGGGCCAAGTCCTTTGTCCCCACACTAGTTTGAATCATGTGCAAGGCAATGGAGTTGAGTTGATTGTCAACCTCTTCTCTTCTAGTCAACTTGTTGGGGTTGTAAGGCTTGTACCCTTCCAAGATGATTCTCCATAGTTCATTGGAGGCACTGCAAGCATGAGAGCGAAACTCAAATTGCCAAGTAGAAAAATCTTTATCATTAAACTTGGGTGGGTCGCCCCTAGTGTTTATATGAGGATGGGGAACCGGGATGTCAGGTGAGCGGAAAGGTGGGGCCACATTATGGTAGCTCACATCCGCACTAGATGCTCTAGGAGAAGCATTGGGGGCTTTATTCTTATCTAAGTTATCTTCATCCAAGAGTGGGCTAGAAGAGGGTGAGCCCAAAGCATCTCCCTTTTCTAACGCACTCTTGTCCCTTTCCTCTATGACGGGGATGATGGAGGGAGCCGACAGCAAATGATCGGAAATCATGTTCATCATGCTTTCCATTTGAGCTTCCATGGCGGATCTCAGAGATGTTTCCATTACTTTGAGATCATCCATGGAGACCGCCTTAGCGGCCCCTCCCATAACATCATCGTACGACATACTCTTAGGCGGTTAAGCCTGAAATAAGAGCCGAGGCTCTGATACCAATTGAAAGGATCGTATGCCGCACCTAGAGGGGGGGGGGGGGGTTGAATAGGTTCTAACCAATTTTTAGTTCTTATTCAATTTAGGCTTGACACAAAGGTAAATTATCTAGATATGCAACTATGTGAATTTACCTATATGACAATGCCAACTACTAAGCAAGATATAGCTACACAATATATAGGGGAGATAATAGGATAGAGGTAACCGAGAGTGGAGCACGCGGAGACACGGAGTTGATTCCCGTAGTTCCCTTCCTTTGCAAGAAGGTACGTCTACGTTCGGAGGAGTGTGGTCGCTACGAAAGCCAGACCAACGCCACAAAGGCTTCACTCAGGTCTCCTGTGAGCACCGCCACGAAGGCCTAGCCCACTTCCACTAAGGGATTTCCTCGAGGCGGAAACCGGGCCTTTACAAGGTTCTTGGGGCACACATCCACAACCAAATTGGAGGCTCCCAAATCTGTAACAACAACAACAAGAACAATATCAACTACAAACAACTAGGGTTGCTAAAAAGAGGAACACTAGCAAAGGGGCCCTCAAGCATATGAGGGGGAAATGCAAATCGCTTCGGTGATGGATGTAGATCGGGGTCTTCTCCTTCGGATCTTCAAAGATCAAGAGCTTTGGATGGTTGGAGGAGGAGATCTTGTGAATCTTGTGTTTCTTGAGGTGCCTCTAATGGTGGATGAACTTGGCAAATGATTGAGAAACTTGTTCCAATGGAGAAGATAGCTATTTATATGAGTAGGTGCTTCAGATCTGACCGTTGTGGACGTTTTTCTGTAACACCGGAAGTTCCGGCCACAGGGGCCGGAAGTTTCGGCTGGATCCCTTTGCACTTGAGAAGCTGATGGACTGAGAGTAGGCGAAACTAGGGCGGAACTTCCGTCGACCGGAAGTTCCGGCCTACTTCCGGAATTGCGCGAAAACCATACTGGAACATACTGTAAGTAAAAAACGCTGATTTCGGAACTTGCTCGGAAGTAAGGCAGAAGTTCCGCTGACCGGAACTTCCGGCCTACTTCCGCCGAGCTTCACCGTGTGAGGCGCTGATATTCTGCTGACAGGAGCACCTGGGCGGAACTTCCGCCTGTAGGGGCCGGAACTTTCGGCTGGAGCAAAAAGGCAACAATGTCTCTAGATTTGTCAATCTATTTCACCAGCCATGTATGTATAATGAAACCATGTACCTGTCTACATTAACACACATAAATAGGTACCTGTTGTTGACATCAAACTCACAAAACCCAAAAGGGCGGGAAATTTTCTTTCAGAACTAACTCATCATCTATATGTTTGGTGTTTCTATGTGGGGTTAGATATCTTTCCATGGGTTGCATCAGTAGGTATCTTTCCATGGGCTTTTGGTTCTGACGGCTGGAGGATCAGACTAGTCCAACTTGTGTTTGACACAAGGTCTAGCCAATGCTCAACAACCAAAATACGTAGCTTGAACTAGTCTGACCGGTGCCAGCACTCTGGCATAACAGTTGGATTTTGGGGGACCTATGTAAGGGGTTTTTCTCCCCGAATGGATTCTATGTTTTATGCAAGTTTCCCCCACCATTTTTGACCTTATTTAGCTTGATGTCTCTCAATTCATGCAATGATTCTTGCATCTCTTTGAGGGAAATGAGAGAGGAGTCTAGATTTTGTTTTCTGTCAATCAATCCCTCTTTTATGTGAAGGCAATCCTTTGGATCTAGATCTTGTAGCAGTTTGTTGATCTCTTTGTGTTCTTCCTCTCATATTCCTCCAAAGCAATTGTTTCGTTGTTGGGATTTGGGACTAAAGAACTTGAGCATTTTTTGTATTCTTGGCATTCCATTTTGTGCATCAGTTGGAGTTCTTCAAGGTGATTTGTTCGGGGTGAAAGTTCGTGAGATTGTTAATCTTGGGTTCGTATAACCCTGTAAGGTTGGTGTTGTTGTGGAGATCAATCTTTGTGGTGTAAGGCTCCGTGGTAATTTTGGGAGCCTCTGATTAAGCTATGGAGATAATTGCAAGCGTGATTGTAAAGTTTAATTTGCCACCTCCAAGGGCACAACATAGTGGATTGTGGCACCCCACATTGCATGATGGCACGAGGAGAATGAGGTGATCCTTTGTAGAGTCGGTGAGTGGTGTGCTTTTCATCTTGAGGTGAATACTTTGTGGCGTTTGGTGCATTATTGTGCAACCACACCTCAAGGTGAGACTATTGTGGCGGTTGGGAAGCATTATGTCCCCACACCTCACCAATGGAGATTAGCTTCCTTTGGAAAGTGAACTTCGAGATACATCTTTGTTTGCACGTGTGTTGGTGTTATCTCTTATACGAGATCCACTACTTATATATATTCATATTGTGATAGCTTTCGCGCTTGAAGTTATCTTGCTATCTCGTAGTTACTTGTATCTTGCTTAGCATAAGTTATTGGTGCACATAGTTGAGCCTAACATACATAAGTTTTATGTTTGATAAATTAAACGCTAGCTTACTTCCACATTTATAATAGACAAAATCATGAATGTTTTAAACAGCATACTCAACACCCCCCTCTAGGCAACATCTAGGTCGTTTCAACCTTGTTATATGACATACCCCGCTCCACACCCTCCCTCCTTTCTATGTACAGACACATAGCCGACTACTTATGCCCGTCTAACCACCGATTAAAAACTTTTGTATTTGATTCCAACTCATTATATGTGAAAAATCATACAGTAAATAAAAAATATTGACACTAATTTGTGTTGAAGCCGTATTTTCTGCTAGAAGTTGCAACAATTGCGCGATCTTGATTTTGACCATAGCAGGTGGACGAGTTAGGTATGACCAGTATTACTTTTCTAGGATATAAAGCACGCATGGGCATATAAGCCATACACAGATACCAATTTGCAGTGTCCAAAACGCGAGGTAAACGAGGTAGTACTCCCTCCATTTTTGTTTAAAGGGCGCATCTCCAAATCATAGAATTTTCAGAATGGAAGCTAAATAAGGCGCACGCAATTAATTAGGCTCAATTATTTCTCTATTTCCTTTTTCCTTCCGGAGTGTGCATGCAAGTGTGAACAAGGTTGAGCTTTGTGGAAACGGCAAATTGATTGGCCGTGGGGTTTACTAAGCGTTTTTCTTGCAATTTGTTAGGCACATCTCCTTAATCACCGATGCTTTCCATGCACACGGAATTCCTCCAATCGGCATATACCTTGGTTCCAGAGATTTTTGAGCTGCGCCCTTTTAAAAAAAATGGAGGGAGTAATACATGTACTACTCAACTCCTCGGAAAGAGCTCAGTTATACAACGGGTTAGATAACCATTCAACCTACTTGTACTTGATCATATACAATGCATTTTATGGACCAAAATATGCATCAATATCTCATAATAAGTGGCAACATCAACTAGGATGACTAGACACTGACTCATGCAGGAAGATACATCAAATAATCTGATAAGGTCTGCTTGATTCCAAAATATTAATTTGCAGCTAGAATTTGAAACAAAATGTTTTTATGCAGAAAATAAAAAATACTCTTTCCGTCGAAAACAAGTGAATACGATTGACCCTTGATTTGTTCCATTCCTTAGACTGCTCATAGTGGGAGTAACTTAGCTAGTAACATCACACAACCCAAGGCATTTTGGTGACATGCCATGGCAATGAATGAAGAAAGAAAGTGAGGTGGTAACTAGCTATGTTACCATAACATCACACACCCCAAGACAAGTTGAGTCTACACCATAGTAAATGACATAATGCATGACACCAAATACTCCCTCCATTTTTTTAAAAAGGGCGCAGCTCAAAAATCTCTGGAACCAAGGTATATACCGATTGGAGGAATTCCGTGTGCATGGAAAGCATCGGTGATTAAGGAGATGTGCCTAACAAATTGCAAGAAAAACGCTTAGTAAACCCCACGGCCAATCAATTTGCCGTTTCCACAAAGCTCAACCTTGTTCACACTTGCATGCACACTCCGGAAGGAAAAAGGAAATAGAGAAATAATTGAGCCTAATTAATTGCGTGCGCCTTATTTAGCTTCCATTCTGAAAATTCTATGATTTGGAGATGCGCCCTTTAAACAAAAATGGAGGGAGTATTAGTTACTACCCACTATGGAGGTAGTAACTTAGACTAGTAACATATGTCATGGCCTTAGCTAGTTTGGCTCGGATGAGGTGGATTTCGTTCAGTGACGTGGCAGTGGCGGATCAAACAGGCATCAAAATCAGTCTGGATCAACACAAACAGTGACGTGGCAGTGGCGGATTAAGCAGGCATCAGAATCGGGACGTGTCAGTGGCGGATTAAGCAGGCTTCAAAATCACTCTGACTCACCACGAATCAAAGACAGGAAAAGATAGAAGCATCGGACTATCGGAGACGAACTAGTTGAGCCGCCACACATGGCACTCCACCCTTCAATAATTCTATTGGCTAGATCACACTTTCTGCAAAACTAATTTAATCAGTCGATGTATCAAAAGGAGGAGTGTATGTGGTACATGGTTACATGCTATATTAAGGACTGAAAATATTAATCACAAAGGCTACGACCAGGCTGGGCTTAGAGGAGTATTTTCAAGTTTCTCTTCTTGATTTTTATGGCGATGTTACTTGAATTTTCACTATTCCCTTCAATTCCAAATTTATTGGCGCTGATATATCTAGACGTGTTTTAATGTGTATATTTGTTCATTTAAAAAAACTGCTAAGTCTACTAATTTAAAACCGAGAGAGTATTATATTCCAGCTGGATGCATGGTCCTGGGTAGCTTAACAACATGCATTATACCTGTCAGCATTTGCATGCATCCACCAGATACGTACTATTGCAGCTAGCACTATGCATGTGCATGTGTGTATTGTTCCTTGTTTTCTACTCTATTATTTGCATCTGGCACGCAGCAGCTCACAAATCAGTGTCGGTGCCACCTTATGCGGTACCTAAAACCTGTGTGTATTTGCAGCATTCTGGGGTGCAACTTGAGCTGCACATGGATGTTACTACAAGAGTGAAGTAGCAGTGAGTAGTGTCCATGTCAGAATTCAGATATTTTTTGTATGAAGTGTATAATTATATATGCATAGATGCATGTGGCCTATGCTTACTACAGAGCAGCACAGTACAGCGGATACCATTTTTTTTGAGGGTTAAGCGGATACCAATTTAATAAGCAGCTGATCACACAGCACAGTGGTAGTGATCATTGCCTGTCAAGGGGCAGTAGTGAGGAGATGGAGAAAGGTAATCACATGCTGTCAAGGAGTTAAGTAGTCCACAGATGCTGTCATTGGTTGGTCTGGAGGAGACATCAGTTGCATCACTGGAATAGAAACAGTCTTCCAAACATTAGGTGGATCTAGGTCCAGATATGTGACCAATTTGTTTTGGATCATCGTCAAAGTCAGATAACACATGCCTGCACTGCATGCAGCAAGAACACGCATCAAATTTATATGTTGATGCCCAGTGATCTTACCGAAGCAAGAATGATAATTGTTAATCTTGTGATTTTTTGATAACCATAAGAAAAAACAATGGGAGAAAAGTCCACTGAAACAACTCTTGGGGAGTCAAACCAACGCCCTGAAAACCTGTGGTATAAATACATCCTGGAACACTTCATAGGCAGTCTGTAGGCAAGATATGGGATCAAAGACGATCCCATTTACATGTGGACAGATGCTTGTGAGATGCCACTCAACATCTGAATATATATCCATTTCATAGATCCAACACAAAGTAAATTTTGGGCTATTTATGTTAGCTTGTTTGTACATGCACATGGGTCATGATACATTTGTCCAAATCAAGGCGATTTCTCACACTCACACTCCAACCATGGATGGTAGGCAGGTCCATAAGATCTTTTCCCCATTTTATTTCTTAATTTTGATCAGTTTATTAATCTTTCTTTGTCTTGGCGTAATGGTAGGTGAGACACTTGATGGTGATGTTCTGTCTACTTTCTAGATTCATGGGAGCAGCAGATACATTTCCTTCCATATGAGTGTTGCCGACACTTTCCTCTCTACAATAAACAAAGATACAGAGGGTAAAAATACAGCACATAAGCTGGCTAGATTTGGACTCTGGAGGAAGACTAAATGCAATAGGTTAGCAGTTGGCTTAAGATCTGCATCTCTATCACCCAACAATACTAGGCAGCTTCCATATGCAGTTCAACTACGGATCTGGAGTTCAAGTCTAGGAGAGAAAAATACCTAATCAATTCCCAGCTAGTATACATTACTTTTATGATTTCTGTTAGTGAACAGTCAAGTGGCAATACAAGTAACATGTTCTTAATTAATATATGCAAAAGGAAGAAAAACCAATCAATTGTTGCTATTGATGTGCATTGTCAGTACTCAGTAGTGCAGCAAGTGGTCTGAAGGAGCTGTTGGTACAGCTAAAACCAGTACACATTTTCCCCCGTCGCTCCCTTTCCTCATCACAGCCTTCACTAATACTGCAAGTGTGCACCTTTTTTTGTATATTCCAACCTTCCTCTTATCTTCACAGGAACATATTCCAACAAAAGAAGAAAAGATAAACTGGGGTGCGGAAAAAAAAATCCAAGTTCCTCTTGCACGTAGCTTACATGGGACACATTATATCGAAGAAGACGATGTCCCACTCCTCGCACGGACCACCAAAATATCACGGTCCCATGCATCATGGCTCACCTTATCTCCGAAACCCGATGTAAATGGCGAAAATGAAGTTTAGCAGTTTTCGAGCTCGAGAAACATGCAATTCGATAACACACATCAGAAAAATATCCAAAACCATGGAGAGTCTGTGGCTGGTCTGCGAGAAAATATGTTTGCATTATCCGGCAGAAGGAAAGTGTGTGATCCTCAGGATGGGGCATATCACATTCAGTCTTTCAGGTCTCTACCCCAAGGTGTGATCTGGTTCAGGCATCTCCTGCTCCCCACCTATGCCTTATCCTTCTTCAAGGCCGTTGCAGGACACAAATTGCACATCCATTGGCTGTGACTTGTGATGAGTGTGACCAGCTGTGTGCACTTAATAGTGAGAGAGATGCATAGGTTTGTAGTACTCTAGCAGAACATGTCCTGTGGTTCTATCTGGTGACCACATGATAGCCAACTGTCGAATTACTACGCCATTTGGTTTCTAGCTTACTTCCTTCCAGCTTGCAGTTCACTAGGAAGAGTTTATTCCCTGTTTATTTTATTGATTCTTATGCCACCGGAGACAGTTGGTCCATGATATTAACTTTGGTCAGGGATAACTGCGAAACATGACAATTTTCTGAATCACAGTCAAAATTGATTTGGGGTGCAACTTCACAGCACGGCGTCCGGACACAGGATATTGATCCAGGTCAGTTTCATGAGAACTCTATAGTATCCATATGAAATCCTGGTTACTCCTATCTTGATACACTACAAAACGACGTGTGCTCTACGTGGAGTCTCTATGGACACCAAGTCAATGGTGATCTGCTTGGACCATTTTTTTACATAATTAACAAAGGGTGTGTATTAAGCAGGCTAATCACATTCACACACTCTGTGCAAACATAAATAAGCACTGGGAGAGGCGTGAACGTCTGAATTTATACTACTAGGCATCTCTATCTGTCTCAACTCTTAAGCATAGGGTCGTTTTCAGCATCCAGAAAGAGATGCACATATCCAGTGGAGCTGGTGGCAAACCAACCTTTTTCTCTATGGGAGATATGCACGCACGTCCTAAAGTTCTAACCAGACTTGTGGTAACATCGAGTCATGCTTATGATTAGACAATGTCCTAAAAAGACAACCAGGACATTATTCCTATTCATCTTTATACTCCATGTCATCGATCTAGGATAGACATACCGAGGTGAGGCCCAATCACATCTTGCAAGTGAGACACGTTATATCTTCACATGCTAAAAGTAGATGCTTTTGGAATATAGCACAACAGATTGACGTTTTCAAAAAAAGAGGAATAAATTCATAACAGATTGATAGGGCTGCAGGATGGACGAACCATAACAGATTGATAGGGTTTCCATGGACTCTACTTTCTTTCACAGACTACACAGCTAGTATCATTCATCATCAACAGAGTCAAGTTTGCACCTTCTAAATGTTACCAAGAAAACTAGCCATAAACCGGAGGAGTTGGACCATGAACTGGTCCTCATTTCTGTTCCGTTGAATACATTTATTTTCCTTCCGATAGGTGCCTGATAGGATACCTTATTTTTTCTAGTCCGATGAAGTTTGCGATTAACCACATGCCAGTATCTGGTATATCTTAGCGATAGTCAAATGACCCAACGAGGCACAAGATACTTAAATGGTTAAGAGATGGACACGTGAATTCGATGTGACCTATAGATCAATAATAACATGACTACATCAGCCAGATGTTTCAGGACTCAGAAGGTTCTGTGCTACAAAACTATTACATTTTTTTTTAGAATACAGTAAAAATGGGCAAAGGAGTTTCCACCTTGTCCAAGCCTCCCAGGAAAAGATAATTTGGCTTGAGTGTGAAGCAGTTCAGTACAGCACCACAAACTTAAACCGCACATTGTACCCATGTTCTACACCTAGCTGTTTGCTCTGGCCAGTAAACCAGAAAAGGATGGGACAGGTGAGTTCCTCATTTGTTCTTGAGCTTGCTTTATCTCCTCAGGATCTTCAAGTATAAAACACAAACAAAGTCAGGTATGAACAGGAATAGTGTCAGCGAAATATAATTACAAGGAAGTATTCATCGAATCATACATTTTACAGATCTGTAAGATAGATTACATCTCACTCTGTCAGTATGGACAGAAATACTATGCATAATGTAAAGTTAATTAGAGAAACAGAGTGCTATAAATAAAAGTGTCACTGCTACAAAATCATTGTATTAAAATGAAACAGGCAGCCCAGCCGCCCAGCATAAAAGCACTTAGCAGAAAACGATGGACTGCACATACAACAGCCCTCTGAATAGACAGATACTGCGTAGAGCATGTATTATCATAAAAGGGTTTCAGGAGCACAATACGCAAATGAGCAGGAGTTACTTTAATTTATTTTAAAACACTATTGCCGAACATGTCATTTCATGTTACTGTTCTGAATGGACGAACAAGAGCTAGGAAATGCCAGTTGAGCAACAAAGTTGAATATTATATCTTATACTGTATAAGTCTGTACGAGTTATGTGGTTCAGACTGACAGACTGCAGAGAACTCATTAAACATTAACCTTAATCTCTCAAGCTTCTACTTGGTTAATATTACGAACATGAAGTTTCTAGTTTTCTCTTGGGAGTGAAAGGTCTGTAATGTGCTTATGGGCCACATACCTATGTTCTCCATCATCTTGGGCATAACAAAGACCATTAGGACCATGAAACCAACCATCAAACCCATCGGGCTCTTCAGAAGTGACATAATGTTGAATGGCTCCCTCACCTGGGGAAAACAGATACAGATACATAAGTCTGTTCAGAAAGAATTTGATAACAGCAAGCAGTGAAGGTAACATGTAAACAAAAAAAAAACTATAGCATTAGAAACCTCATAGTACTGCTCTGCTTTCAGAGGTTCCAAAACAAGCTCATTTAGAACTCTTCTGTTTTCAGTCAATGCTGCTTGAATGTGTCCAGGATTCCTGGCACTGATGTCCACTCGAACCTATCACGCCACAGAATAGAGAATCAACTGTTTAGTGTCCATTTCGCTCATATTACAATGAAGTTGGCTAGTAAATACTTACTGGTGAAAAGAAGTATCCAAGTGAGGAGACTTCAATCAAATGAGTTCCGGCTGGCACGTTGTGGCTTAAGAATATTAGGTCAAGGAGTAACAGTAAGCTGATGCACATTGCCCGGGGATAACTAAACCTTTATACAAGTAGAATAAACTATAGTATCTTTTTTCGAAAAGAAAAGTATCCTCACATAAATGGAAATCTAAGACCATGATGCATCAGAGATAGGATTAAGTAGACATAATTTAATTAAGCAAAAATTCCCTCATAAGAGAAGTCGAAATAGATTTGGAGGCACATGGTATAACATTGTTTTTTGTAGGATACAAAGCAAAGTATCCGTCTGGCCTGGCGAATGTAACCTTCTGACCACCATTAAGTATCACTTTTGTGTTGGATGTCTTGGCTGGAAGACCAAAGCCCTTTGCACTTGCCGCTATAAACAGAACAAACAAAAAATAATATCAGGTCAACCTCGTAGGAGGAGATTAGTACCTTTCAGCTCCACAATTATGGAAACTTCTCTAAGGGCACTTCAAGGAGCAAAATGCAAGACCCTAAATCCTAATCAGTTATTTGGATAGCAAAGAAACAAAAATAGAACCCTGCCTCAGCAATTTAAATTCAGCTGAAATAATCTAGCACCGAAAATTCCCATGATTATCCACATGCTGAAATGCTGTCACTAAGAAATTAACCAGATCTGGTCAATAAAACATCACAGAACATTCATTCATTTTTGTGTTTCCAAGTACTCCCAGTAAACATTGGCTTGAATACTTATTGATTCTAGCAGAGGTAAAGAGAAAGGCATGTTGATTTGCTTGTGGGGGATCTGGACCGATCACACGTTCCCGCTCTCTCTCAACAAGAAACTACTGAATGTTTACATAGTTTCCTACGACAGTTGATTCTGTCACACAGAACAAAACGATGCAACAGCCTTGATCATAATTTCACCTCAGTTCACATTTCAAAGATGAAGTTGGATAACATAAGTTATTATGTATACTACCTTATCAGTGGCAGATGTAAGACAGAGAAGTAGTTCAAATTTCCTCCTAGCGTGGACTGGAACACATAGAGTTCAGCATCGACACACTTAGCAGTTAGCACAACTTGGATCACGCACCCATCTACAGATGACAAAGACAATTCTACCAAATCGTTCCCAGCCGAGCATAAAACTGAGTCGCGCTTACCCACCAATAAGTAATAACCCACACAATTACAGTTATATCAGCCGCATGTAATTCTGCATCACCCAGAGCTTACGCAGGCGCGATCCAAGCATAGCAACAGCCCAACAACAATACACGCATCTCGCGAACAAAACCGAACCGGATTCGTTCAAAACCCCGTGGGGCGGGCAGAGCCGGGGAACTAACCGTCGATCTTGATGCGGCCGGCGATGGTGTACCCCTCAGCGGATCTGCACCCACAAGGCGGGACGACGGCACGGCTGGTCAGCTAGAGCTCCCCGCCGATCGGATCACGGATGGAAAACGAGCGGAGGCGATTAGAGAGGAGCACCTACCCGGGCTGATCCGCCGCAGCCGCCGCGCCGAGGCAAAGCGCGGCCGCGAGGACGGCGAGGACGAGGAGGGCGCCGCGGAGGTGGCTCATCGTCGTCGCGGCGGAGGTCGTCGTCGTCGTCGTCGTCGAGGTCGCGGAGGAGTCAGACGAGACGAGAGAGGTTTTCCTCCGCTGCGGTTCGGCCTCGCCCGCCTTGTACATCTGGGCCTGGACCTGTAGGGCTTTACCTGGGCCGGGCCGTCGGGAGACCGCGGCCCACTCACGGAAACTAGGCTCACCGGTCAGAATACGCGAGGTGGGCCCGGCAGGCAGGGAGTGGGCCCCGCGCAACCAACCCTTTACGTACGAGCCGCTCTGTCAGTGGCACGCAGTCGTCTTCTTCCCCGGCTTGCTTGCCGCCACACGCTCCGACGCGGCGACGGCGAGGCCACGCCATCCATCTCCATCTCCGCCGCCGCCGCTATTCTCCACCACTCGGCGCTCGCTCCAGCGCCCCGCGCGCTCCGCACTCTCCGGCAGCGGTAAGCGAATCCCAGCCCATGTTCCTCTAGTCTCCCGCCTCATCCGGCCGCGGCCTCGCTCGGGACGGGGCGGCGGGTCAGATCCCGCGGGGTTCCCAAGTGTCCCCTCTTCGTATTTACGTTTTTTTTCTCTGTTAATTAGCGGGCGCGCTCGGTTGATTTCGCGGCTTGTTTAGCGTAGTGGGGTACTGGGGTGGCCTCGCCTGGGCTCGATTTGATGGCGTTGGGAGGTTGGAGGAGCGGGAGTTGCCCGGATCAGTGCCGTCAGTTAGCAGCCGACCGATCGGCGACGACCAGCATGAGGTAGGTGCGTCTGTATCCCAGGGTGGACCTGGCCGGAGTTGGTAGGCAGGGGAACAAGCGAGAGCTCATTGCCTTATTTTGCATCTGTGCTGGTGAGTGATTGTGCGTTGCGACTAAGGTTGTTTCGCAAGCAAGGAGATAGTGTCAGTTTCGAATTAGATCGATTGGCGGCTTTGCTTCGGATCTGCGAGCAGAGTTGACTGACGAGATATTTTATAGTACGTACGACATCAGGGTTGTTTGTTGTTCTTTTACCTGTCTGTCATGCACTAGCTAGTACTAATGCCATATCCACACAATGCTACCTTGTTCATGAATCTTATGTGTGTTGGGTGAATTTCGATGGACAGCCCGTGGTCAGAGTCACATGAATCTTGTGTGTGAACTTTTAGGCTGAGAGGGCATCACAGTTGTTTGTTCTGAACAAATTATGGGCGTGGGGCTTTGTTGTTCTTTTACCTGCCTCGACTCTCTGTCGTGTACCACTAGTGCCGTATCCACACTATTGGGAACTTTAATTGACACGTGTTAACAATCACATGAATCTCATACGTATTCTGTTTTGCAATTGGATTTCTAGGCTGAAGGGGCATCGCCGTTGTTTCGGACAAATGATGGGGTGGGGCTTGGTGGCGTTATTACTGCTACATGCTCTGTTATGTCTGGCCAATGGTGTCTACTCTGGCCGCACGAGTTCTTATGTGCGTGGAGAGTTCCCGTCTACTGATATACCTCTAGAAAGTGACTGGTTTGCAACTCCAAATGGTTACAATGCTCCACAGCAGGTATGGAACTTTGGTACTTAGGTATCAGTTCATTGTAGTGGTTCGGTTATGTACTCGGTATTCACTGCTTATCTGGTTGCCAGGTTCATATCACTCAAGGTGACTATGATGGAAAGGCTGTTATAATATCGTGGGTTACTGCATCAGAACCTGCCCCGAGTGAAGTGTTTTACAGTAAAGAAGAGAACCGCTATGATCAGAAAGCAGTAGGAGAAATGACAAATTATACATTTTATGACTATAAATCTGGATACATACACCATTGCCTTGTTGATGGCCTTGAGGTGATATACCTTATTTTTTATTTCCTTTATAGTTTGCATTATATTCTTATGCAATTTATCTGATGTACTGTTATAATAATTGTCCCTGCCAAACATGGCAGCTCAATCTGTATATTTTGGCATGATATCCACTGTACAAATTGATTATCTATTTCTTAGTATCGGTGGAGCATTCACCCTGAGTTAGTTTCTATCCCACTCAATGATGAAGATATTATGTTTGTATCTAACCCTGTACAGATTAGTTACAACACAAATTCTGAATTTTTGCCGTTGTTTGCAGTATAACACTAAGTATTACTACAAGATTGGAACCGGAGATTCAGCTCGAGAATTTTGGTTTCAAACACCGCCAGCAATTGATGCAGATGCATCCTACACATTTGGAATCATAGGTTTGCCATCTCTTATTTTATTACCTTTTGTTCATAGCATGTTGTCGTTGCATTACTTTGGATGTCTACAACATTTGCTGTAGCTAAGGACCTAGGTGCATGAATGGAAAATTTGGCTAGTTGGCTTTAGATTCATGCTTTTCCTTTTTCTTGTTAGCAGTACTCTAACAATTTTGCCCAAGTATTCATTCTCTCTCCCTTTCCAAATTCTCTAGTCTGTTGTGTTACTGCTAGGATAAAAAAAAAGAAAAAAGTGGTTATCAGATTTATCATATAGTAGGTGAGACATGGACTTAGTAATGCACTAATGCAGCGGTTCAAGCAGTTTGATCTCATTTGTTTCTGGCTCACTTTACTAGGCGATCTGGGGCAAACATTTAATTCCCTTTCAACGCTTCAACATTATGAGAAAAGTGGAGGACAAAGTGTTTTATTTGTTGGGGACTTGTCATATGCTGATAGATATGAACATAATGATGGCATTCGGTGGGATTCTTGGGGTCGACTTGTTGAACGTAGTACTGCATATCAACCATGGATATGGAATACTGGGAACCATGAAATTGAGTACAGGCCTGATCTGGTATGTTCTCAATCTGTGTGTAATTATGGCTGTGCAATTTCATACTCTACCACGTCTATATGCTTAAAACCTTTTAGCCTTTGTTCAGAATAGAGTTGTTTTTTTATTCGAACAATGAAGCCTTTTTTCCGAGTAGAGTCGGGTTTCTATTCGAGCATTTAATTAACTGAGCTTGCCCTTGTCACTTCTTAACTCTGATCTTAATCATATTTGATATTATAGGGAGAAACTTCTACATTTAAGCCATATCTTCACAGATATAGAACACCATATCTGGCATCGAGTAGCAGCTCCCAAATGTGGTATGCAGTCAGGCGCGCATCTGCTCATATTATCGTGCTCTCTAGCTATTCTCCATTCGGTCAGTTTCCTTTTCCTGCTTGCTTTGTTTTGTTTTTTCTGCCATTAAGTTTCTGATAGTGTTGGATAAAGTCCCTGTACTGTTGTCTCTGTGGAGGCTGCTGCACATGGTCCTGTGGAGGACTGGCTGCAGCATACATGGTCCTTGTGAAGGACTGCTGTTAGGATAGGAAAGTATCTTTGACTGCCTTTTAGGGGCATCAAGGACTGGCAGTTAGCAGCACCCTTGACTGCTTTTAGGGGCATCAAGGACTGGCAGTTAGACTAGCATCTTAGCATATTCGTGGCTGGCTAGCAGCTATATATCTGTATCCTCAACCCTCAGTCTGGCATGGCATTGTGTGAGATGTGTGAGAAATAAACCAACGAAAATTGCCCCAACTCTCCTAGTGTCATCCTCTTCTTCATGAAAGTGAGGCTAGAGATACTAACAAGTGGTATCAGAGCAAGGTTGTCTTGCAGCCTGAGCATCTCCTGCTCCTCCCCTTCACAGGGAAGGGAGCAGCCCCAACCAGTAGCAGCCTCAACTGCCCCTGGTTACTTCCCTCCGTCCGGATTGTCGAGCAGCAGCTCGTCGGAAGCAGCGCTCAGCCCCCCAGCAGCGAGCCATGTCCGACGGCCACTCTCAGCACACGGCTACCTCCAGCACGCGGCGTCGGCAGGAGGCCGATCGCGCCGCGACAGAGGAGCGTGAACGAGTGGCCGCGGCAGCCGCTGCGGCGACAGCAAGGGCATCGAGGCTGGCAGCGGCGGAGCTGGCAGCAGCCAGAGCGGAGCTAGAAGCAGCAGAAGCAGCGGAGGCAGCACGTGCAGCGGCGGCGGAGGTCGAGGTGCTGCGCGGCAGCGCCAACGGCTCCGTTTCTGCTGATGGCAGCGTCGACGCAGTGGCGCCACAGGCGGCGCAGCGGGCAGCGCAGTGGGCAGCCGAGCACACCCGCGCACCTCGGGATGGCGCTCCCAGAGGAGGCGCGCACGACGGTGGCGGCTGGGATGACCAAGACCGCGGCCTCTACGGGGTCCGGACGGTGGTCAGGGATGTTGGTCCCGGTGTTGGGTGGCCTACCCTCACCAAAACCAACTACGTTGAGTGGCCCGCGATCATGAAGATCAGGCTCCAGGTGCGGCACATGTGGGAGGCAGTCCACGACGGCGACGTCGACCATCATGAGGATCGACGGGCGCTGGACGCCCTCATCGCCGGAGTCCCGGCCGAGATGCACTTCTCGCTCTCCCACAAGCAGACTGCCAAGGAGGCTTGGGACGCCATCGCCGCGGCACGCATCGGCAGCGACCGTGCTCGCAAGTCCACACTGCAGGCACTTCGCAAGGAGTGGGAGAACCTGGCCTTCAAGCCAGGTGAGGACGTTGATGACTTTGCTCTCCGTCTTAACACTCTACTGCAGAAGATGGTGCAGTTCGGCGATGACGCCTACGACGAGGAGAGAGCTGTCGAGAAGCTCTTTCGCTGCGTCCCCGAGAAGTACAAGCAGATGGCTCGCTCGATCGAGTCCCTGCTGGACCTCTCCACCATGACGATCGAGGAGGCGATAGGTCGCCTCAAGGTCGTCGACACCGATGAGCCACAGTCTTCGTCGGGGCCCATCACCACCGGCGGGAAGCTGCTCCTCACTCGGGAGCAGTGGGATGCTGGCCACGGCGACAGGAAGAAGGGGGAGCCTTCTTCCTCGACAGGCGGCCGCAAGCCCGGCAAGCCACGCAAGGCGCGGAAGGATGGCCATGCCAAGGCGCAAGGTGATGCCGACAGAGGCGCTGCCGGCAAGCCCAAGCCGGCAAAGGACAACGCCTGCCACAACTGCGGCAAGCTTGGTCACTGGGCCAACGAGTGCCGACAGCCACGACGTGGCCAAGCCCACGTCGCACAGGCGGGGGAGGAGGAGCCAGCTCTGTTCATGGCGCATGCCAGCATCGAGCTGTCTCCAGCGGCACCGACCGCAGCGGCTCTCCACCGTACCACTCTCCTCCACCTTGACGAGCCGAAAGCACACGCCCTTCTCGGCTTGCTCCGGCAACGACAAGACTGGCGGGTGGTGCCTCGACACCGGCGCCACCCACCACATGACCGGTCGACGGGAGTTCTTCGCCGACCTTGACTCCGACGTGCGAGGCTCCGTCAAGTTTGGGGATGCCTCCGCCGTGGAGATTAAGGGTGTCGGCTCCGTCACCTTCACCGCCAAGACTGGAGAGCATTGGCTGCTCACTGGTGTCTACTACATTCCTGCGCTGAGGAACTCCATCATCAGCCTAGGACAGCTGGATGAGAACGGCTCGAGCGTGCTGATCGAGCATGGGACCCTACACATCTGGGATCGCCATCGTCGCCTTCTTGCCAAGGTAATCAGAGGTGCAAATCGCCTCTACGTCCTTGACGTGCAGGTGGCACAACCCCTCTGTCTCGCTGCTCGTCAGGACGACGAGGCATGGCAATGGCACAAGCGCTTCGAGCATCCTCACTTCGAGGCCATGAAGCGTCTCAGTGACACGGAGATGGTGCGAGGCCTGCTGTGCCTCGACCATGTGGAGCAGTTCTGCGACGTCCGGGCGAGCTTCGGAGCCAAGGAGAGGCTCGAGCTCGTGCACAGTGACTTGTACGGCTCGGGATGGCTCAGCGCTCCCACAAGACGATGTACAAGACTTAGGGGGAGAATGTTGGATAAAGTCCCTGTACTGTTGTCTCTGTGGAGGCTGCTGCACATGGTCCTGTGGAGGACTGGCTGCAGCATACATGGTCCTTGTGAAGGACTGCTGTTAGGATAGGAAAGTATCTTTGACTGCCTTTTAGGGGCATCAAGGACTGGCAGTTAGCAGCACCCTTGACTGCTTTTAGGGGCATCAAGGACTGGCAGTTAGACTAGCATCTTAGCATATTCGTGGCTGGCTAGCAGCTATATATCTGTATCCCCAACCCTCAGTCTGGCATGGCATTGTGTGAGATGTGTGAGAAATAAACCAACGAAAATTGCCCCAACTCTCCTAGTGTCATCATCTTCTTCATGAAAGTGAGGCTAGAGATACTAACAGATAGTTCCAAGCTCTTGGCCTTGGTCCAGAGCCTGGGTCAAGCAGGTTTAAAACTCGTCCTTTAAAAATTGTATATCAGAAATTGAAGCCAATAATTGTTCATGTAGAATACCAGAGAAATTAAGACTTACTTGCTATTTGTTCTGTTGATACATGAATCTTTTACCATATATCGCTACACAGAGACTGATAGTTAGAACTTAGCGATATAAAAGATGTGTCTAATTTCATTCAAAGTCTGAAAATGTATTAAACCATTTTTGTTCTTCTAGAGACACCTTCTCTGGGGTATAACTGTAAGACATTGTTCGAATTTGTAGTTACCAGATGAGTGGTCCTTACGCGTAGTACTATATGGTTAGGGTTCACACGTTCACTGTGGACCACTTCTTTTGAATTCCGCTGTAAACCTGAACCCTGTACCTAAATCGGTTCAGATTTGGTGTGAACTGCTATGCCAAACGATTGACGACCACTAGTAATATCTGTACACTGACAACATGTTCTGACCATATATTATATTTTAGAAGCATGCATGATTGGACAGCTGGATGTTCTAGACAGTTGAAGATTTTGTTGATTATTCTTATTCTGATACAAGTATGTTTTGTGACTTGCATGTGGTATTTATCAGTAAAATACACTCCTCAATGGATGTGGCTGAAGGGTGAACTGGAGCGCGTGGACAGGGAGAAGACACCCTGGCTTATTGTTCTCATGCATTCTCCTATGTACAACAGCAATGATGCACATTATATGGAAGGGGAAAGTATGAGGGCTGCTTTCGAGGAATGGTTTGTCAAGTACAAGGTGGACTTGGTATTTGCAGGCCATGTCCATGCTTATGAGAGATCGGTAAATCCCTTAGTCCATTCTTGATCACAGACTACTCCTTGATGAATAAATTGCTGAATGTTGTCTGAAATTTCTTTGATCTTTCAGAGAATTAGTCGTACCCTAAGAGCTTTGAGTGTTGATTTCTCAATATACTTATTCTGAATGAACTGCATGCAGTATCGTATATCCAATATCAAGTACAACATCACATCAGGAACTCGGTACCCAGTGCCAGACAATTCTGCTCCTGTATACATAACAGTCGGAGATGGAGGCAACCAGGAAGGACTTGCATCGAAGTAAGAGCAAGACACTATTGATTAGATTGTGTTCGTTGCACTCGTGCAGTGCTTGCTCATTTGGTCAATCTCTGAATGTTGCAGGTTTAACGATCCGCAGCCAGACTACTCCGCGTACAGGGAGGCCAGCTATGGCCATTCGACTCTGGAGCTGAAAAACAGGACGCATGCCGTCTACCAGTGGAACAGGAACGACGACGGAAAGCACGTGCCTGCGGACAACGTGGTGTTCCATAACCAATACTGGTGAGCGCAGTACTTGATACGGCGACTGCTGCTCTTGTAAGTTGTAATAATCTACCGTTGTGTTTCTAACTAGGAATGTTTGGCAGGGCAAGCAACACGCGCCGCAGGAGGCTGAAGAAGAGCCACCTGCGCTACGAGAGCCTCGAGGACCTCATGTCCATGCTCTAGGACCTGTTCTGGCAGGACGTTTGTAGCACAAGATAGCGCTGTTGCTTTGCTTGTGTACCTGGTGCCTTACAAAGCAGCCTTGGTTGTGCAAGACGGATTATCAGATTCGGTGCCAAGGAGGCGTACAGAAGTCTGTGGAGTTCCATTATTGCAAGTGTGCTGAGAAATTGGTTGTCACACATGTAAAATTTCACGATTATAGGATAGCCACTGTATGGCCAATTGGATTGTTCAATTCAATACATTTGAATAACTAAGTTGATGCCGTGAATGAAAAATCATCCTAATTCCTTCGACCTTGGCAAAGATCCCCCGACAGCAACGGCGACTGGACCTCGCCGTCGTCCTCGCTGCTGAGCCGACGTGGACGCACGGCGGCGATAAGAAACCGACGGCTGCATGAGGTCAAGCGAACCCATTGTTAAAGCCCAGCTGCCCAGCTTTATTACGAGGATCTGATCAGGAGTCGACAGTGATGCTGCTGGTGCCGTGGTTTTCGGCATCTTAAATTAATTAAATCGGTGCCTCTGCCGTGGCCGACATCGTTGTCCATTGGTGCCGTGCGTTCCATCTGAAGCGGTTGGATCGTACAGTCGAATTCATAAATCGATGTCGACCTGGGCTTCCACGTCACTCATGTCTGGATACGGATGCTACTGTAGCAACATGCCATGATGAAAACGGATCTAATCGGATTGAATTTCGTTGTTAGCATGTTCTGTACCATATCCTCACGATGGATTTGGAGCGAATCGGGTAATTACCGGTTACATATTTAAATCCAAAACTATGAGACTGCGGATTTGAAGCGAACTCATGACGGAAACATAAATAATCAGCAAACCATATAACTAAACATAATTGATGAAATGAGTTCGATGGAACATTTATATTAGATAGAGTGACTATGTATGTGAGCTATGTTTAATGTATGAACTTGGCAGCTCACCAACTCCTAGGTATGCTCTATTAGCTTTGACCTTTTGGATCAAAATCGAACTATTTTTGATAAAATGATACCAAATAATCTTAAATAATATTTGGATACGGATATTCAAGATGCTTTTCGGCATACGGTATCAGATGTCGAGTTCAAAATCGAATATCCTTATCCTTTGGACTCCTTTAAACCGGATATAGATTCTCTAAAATGACCCCGAAATAGTGCGTAAAGTATCATATTCGTTCCACAACGATCACACACAGGAGCATGATTACGCTACATGTAACAACGAGTGTTTGACAAAATCAAAACCGTGGACGTGGACGACTGCGTAATCCGTCTTTGACACAAGACAACGTCCATGTTAAAAAGTCCAGCTCCTCCCCGCCCCGGACGAGCGAACAATAATATTCCGCCAGGATAAGATCGCCCACCCCGGCAACCGCATGGTTAGGTCAGAGCATAGTTAATTTGACATGGAAATGAGAGTCAAATCTACAATCTAGATTACCCGACGTGAGCTTCTTTAACCACGAATTTGGAGTTGGCCTGCCGACGACGAGGATGATGAAGACGAAGGCCACGACAACGAGGAGGATGGCAGCCAAGGAGACACCCTCTTTGTCAATGGCGTTGCTCCAGATGTGGCGGTGGACCCGGTGATCCAGCCACCGGACCTCACGGGGGACGAGGCCTTCGAGTTGGCCGTCGCCCAAAGCGAGTTAGAGGAGCTCGGCCGGTGGAATGGCCTCGCCGTCCAGTTGTGCGAGTCCACCCTGGCTCAGGGTGCGCCGATGCCTCCTCCGATCACGCCACCGCACGCTCCATCGCCTCCACCCGCTACGCCGCCGGCCCAACAGGGCACTCTCTACTTACCATGGGTGTGGGCGCCTCCAGTTGTGGTCGTCATCGAGCACGATGACCAGCAATAGGTGGATTATTTGGATAAAAATATATCAGATAAATTTAAATTATTTTTGGACACGGATATTGAGGGTGCTATTTGGGATACGGTATCCGGTGTCAAGTTTGGAATCAGATATCCTTATTCATTGGACTCCTTCAAACCGGATATATGTTCTCTAAAACGGACGCCGAAATGGTGCGAGAAGTATCATACTCGTTTACTCCGTACCCCTGCATCTTATAAGATAACTAAGATTTCAGCATTCATACACAACGATCACACAGGGGCATGCTTACGCGCTACGTGTAAGTTGTAACAACGAGTGTTTGACAAAATCAAAACCATTGACGTCGACGACTGCGTAATCCGTCTTTGACAAGGCACCGTCCATATCAATCGCCCAGCTAGCTCCTCGACGTTAATATTCCGCCGAGCAGGATAAGATCGCCCACCCCTGGCAACTGCATGCTGCCCAGTTTAAAAAAGAGAGTCAGAGCTAATCGGATTCTACAAATGTAGATCAGCAATGCCTTGCTTTGGCTTTAGCACTCCAGCTAGGACAGCACCTGATCGGGCTGATTCACCCAATGATCGATGAGCGGGGAAATGTTGACAACCTGATCGTCGCTTGGTGCCCACCAATGGTTGAGTGAGATAGGCCGCCGTCCTGTGGCTGTGGCGTAAACAAACGGCAAGTGGAGGGTATATCGCTCCATCTAGCGAGACCGGCCACCAGACGGCGACGGGTGATGATGATGATTAGTTGGAACTGGAAGCCTTTGGAGGTTGCCCATTCTATCCGCTGGCGCCATTCCTTCCCTCTTGGTGCGAATTTTGAATTTTAAAACTTGCTAGCTAACTCAAAATAGTTTATATCCTCACGAATTAACTCAACGACAGCACGAGGAGTAGCAGATTTTGGCTCGAAGGTTCGCCTATTTCGCTGTTTCCACATGGACTTCAAATTCAGAAGTTAGCACATTGAACTTATTGTTTCCTAGTCTATGTTTAGCTTAAGGCCGTATTAGGTCGGAACTGCAAACATGGCATCAGATGAACCCGGGTTTGTTGAATGTCGTATGATGCCACATGCTACTAGGCTCCCTTAAATCGTGGGGTGGTTCGGATCGGTGGGAGGTGGGAACAATATTAGGGTTCGTGGGATTCAATTGAGAGAGAGGGAGAGTGGGGCCGAAAAGGACACCCCTAAATTGCAAACAAAAAGCTAGATTGGTGTTCCACACAATCACCCATAAATGCAAGTACATGGTTAATCCGCAGTTTGCGATTAACACCAGAGCCATTAAGGAAGAGACTTTCCCTTCCACCACTCGGTAATCCCTGTTTGGATAGGGGCTTAAGGTAATTAAAAGAGATCGGATCAACTAGTTTGGTGTGCCAACTTCAGAGGTTTATAGTTTATGGTTCGATTTAGCTAACCACTTTGAGTTGAAGGTTCAAATTGTTGAATATAATTGCTTAGTCTCTTCCATCTGCAATTTCACGTGGTATCAGACGTACAAGGTCGTATGTTAAAATCCTAGTCAACACAGTATTAAAATAAATATTTGCGGCATCCCTAAAAAAATGAACAATACACGTCTAAGGTCCGTGCGAGATTTAAAAAAAATACCCACCAGGTTAGACATGAGGGGAGTTGACGAATATAATTGTTTAGTCCCTTTTAAGAGATCGTTCCTTTGGTTAAACAGACTAGAGCAGCATGCTATTGGACACAAATAAACTTCAATATTTGCAACTAGTCAAAGTAGTATATAAGAAGTGGAACCCTCTGCCCGGTATGAATACATTCCCCATCTGTACTACTCCATATATCTACTCTATCATTGTATACTTCCACACTGCATTTTAGGCTATCTAGGATGGGGTGACTAGACGATACGTACGCGCCCTTTGGAGCCACGAAAGGACGAACCTAACACCAGCCAATGAAATGAAGTCAGCCACTTTGCACTTTTTTCTGGTAGTTGCATGACACGACGGTACCGGTATGACATGGCCTCCCATAAAAGCCTAGTTGCCCATCATAGTTTTGAAGAATAGTATCGATCACGTCTACCAGTTATTTGCTTGCGTTTCCATTTTCTACCGGGACATGGCCTATTGGCCTGCCACTGAGGACGGTGTTGGTCTTACCTGGAATTAGAAATGTTTCCAAGTCCGCCCACGTACGCCAGTGCAGCAAGGTTCCAACAATTAGAATCGGTTGATGGAGTGTCACGTTATCAGGTGAGGTTTTGCACGGATTGTCATCTCAGACGTTGGAGGTCCTGGTCAAGCACACGATTACATAAACCAACATTCAAAATAAATAAATAAAATGATAACAACACATAAACCAACATTTAAGAATAAATAAAGTCATTTAGAGAGGAGTAATACTACTATTTAATTGTTTACAGTAATGCATAGAGGAAATTAAATGACCCATCTCCAAAATGACTCTCCAAAATGACTTTTCCTACAAGGCTGTCGTTGCAAGAAAATAAAATAGGTGAAGTCTAGAAATTGAATGATGCAAGTGCCTTTCTCTTTTAAAGGAGTGTTGGCAAGCCACCGACCACGAACACATCACATCAATGTAATTTCTTTCTTTCATGTCGATGGAAACCTATAACCAGAAACCGACCAAAATTTTCTTTTGATAGTGTAGATACACCTCGGAAATAAAACCGATACATCGACGTGTCTTCGTCTTAATGTCATCATTTAAGGACATGAAAGGAACACGGTTTCAAGTGGGAAATGTATTGTTTTAAAATAATAAAATCACCTTTCTTAATTTCATTGTGTATGGAAAGGAACACACGGAACTAATTAAATGACCCCTCTCCAAATGACTTTCCCTACAAGGTAGGGAACATCTTTGCAAACTTCCCTGCGACCACGGTTGTCGACCCAAGAAGAAGGAAATTTTAAAAAGCTCGAAAGTTTCACCGACACAAGCGTCTTTTTTTCCAGGACGAAACAAAATGCGAGTGTTTGGATTTGAACTGTTAGTTTCTGTTAAATTAATGTCTTTTAATTATAAAAGAAACCAACTGATGCAACAAGCGTGAAAATACTATTTTTTGCGCGTCCGGCCGCCCAACATACATCGAATCATTGTAATATCCTCTCTTTCATGTCGACAGAAACCTACGACCAGAACCCAATTAAATTCCATCGTGACAGAAGTACACGCACACCTCAGAAATAAAACCGCGACGCAGACATATTTCAGAGGAATGTAGTTTCTAGAAGAGGAAAAAAGTTAAATAAATATATATTTTTTAAAAGATAAAACTACCATATTTAAGTTGTAGCTAGTGTGCACGGGGAAGGAAGGAAGCCCACGGATTTGGGCTGCCACGAGATCCCCGCCGTCCGATCGGGATCGGACGGCCGAGATCGCCCGCAATCCTAGCCCATCTCCCAGGCTCCCACCTTTTCCTGTTGGGAGTAATTGGTTCGGCGTCGCCACCACCTCTTCCTCCTCGCCACCACTCCCTGCGGTTGGCTTCCCACCCCCAACCCCATTCGCCGCCGCCCGATCGCCGCCACCGCCGGCGCGCGCGCGCGGCTCCGGCGGCGAAACCTCCTCCTAGTCCGAGCATGGTGGGCGGGATGTGCGGGAACGACAACTGGATCAACAGCTACCTGGACGCCATCCTCGACGCGGGGAAGGGCGCCCCGGGCGGAGGCGCCGGGCCCGGCGGCGGCGGACGCGGGGGCGGGGCGGGAGACCGGCCCTCGCTGCTCCTCCGCGAGCGCGGCCACTTCTCCCCCGCCCGGTACTTCGTGGAGGAGGTCATCACCGGCTACGACGAGACCGACCTCTACAAGACGTGGTCGCGCGTACGTTGTTCCCCTTCCTTCGCGACAACCCCGCGGATTTTTTTCCTTTTCTTGCTCGCTACCTCCATCCGGCGGGGTTCGCGGCGGCGCCTCGTTGGTTTCTGACCGATCCGTGCGTGGGCGCAGGCGAACGCGATGCGGAGCCCGCAGGAGAGGAACACGCGGCTGGAGAACATGACCTGGAGGATCTGGAACCTCGCCAGGAAGAAGAAGGAGGTGTGCCTTTTCGCTTTCGGTTCGTTTCTTACTTTTCCTTCGTGCTGGCTCTACGGTTTTCGGTGTGGTGGGAGGGCTTGGTAAATTATGTGTTCAACTGCAAGCCATGGTGAAGTGGAGCGTTGGGTTAGATTAGTGTGGGTTTTTTTTTTCCTGGGAAGGAAGGACTAAAGGCTGGATTGATCTGTGCGCCAGGCTCTGTTCGAATTGATCTGTCACCCTTCTCAATGATCTCATGTACCACCCAGAAGTACCACATGAATGTGATAGCTTTCATTTCAGTGATGTTAGGTAGATTCTTGCCTCATCTGATTACTGAGTTATGATGGGACAAACATATCGCCGCACCCGTGAAATTGTGTGCGCAGTTGGGCAATTTTTTTCCGAGAATGTCAACATTTTTAATGTTTCCTGTCAGTGTCACTTGGTCTCTGGCTCTTCATCTCTTTCCCTGCCTACTTTCTCAGCTCACCAAGAATCTGCTTCGTAATCTGAAAGAAGCTAGCATAGATATTACAGTTGCTGGAACACGGTGAATAATCAGTATCTACTGGTTTCACGAACAGCAGAGTCGGCCATGCTGCACCCCAGATATGCGTACTGACCAATTGTCCAAATGCAGTCTACCTTTGCCTCCAGTAGTAGCAGATCAAGTAGATGACAAATGCTGTGAAAGAGGTCGTTGAAGACTAGCATGACGGCAATATAGATTTAGTTGGATAGATCGTCGCACCACTGCTGGAATCATGAAAAATAAAATGGCGCTGATGTTGGAATAATCTCCTTTTTGGGCGCAAATTACGCAGTAGCATGTATCCAATTTGTTCATAGAGTGTGGACAGGTGGGTGTTCTGCTGTGCATTCAGAAAGGGGCCTTTTTTCTCAAATAGAGTCCGATATGCTTACAAGTGGACTGAACATCGTGGTTTGGTAGTATTTTCAGACCCATTCAGGTTATTTCGGGTACTGAAATACAGATAGCCTTGCATATTTGTCAAAAGATGATTTTTTCCATTGCCCCTCAAAAAATTTCTTTGGTTTACACATGAATCTTACAGATTTCAGTTTCTTTTCAAGCCACACATATGCTCACATCCACATTTAGTTCTTGTCCATTCACTATCCACTCTCTAATTGAGCCGATGAAATGTTTTCTTATGTGGTGCGAAAAGTTAAAAACCACGCATACTTAAAAAAGCATTTCCAGACCGGCAGTACCAAACTCACATATCCTGACTAAAAGGTCTACATTCTGGAACCCTTCAGAATATACCTTCCCTGTTCCTGACAAGGAAGCAGATTCCTGGAGCTCCATTGGCACCTGCAAACCAACCATCTTGCTTTCCTGAATTTCCATTGAAGCTCTGTTAGCAATTTCCATTTGCCTCGTCTTAAGCTTGTCATAGGACAAATCGCTCATATGATAATATTGTTATTATAGGAACCAGCTAAAATCAAAATGAGGTGGACCGCCTAATCAACAAGGATACTATGCAGAGGCAAATGCTGGATAAAACTGATTTATGAAAACACTGCATGTATGTAAAGCTGTGTGTTCAATCTGCATGAAAAGGCGACTGATGTGTGTTGCTACTGTCAGTCACTCTTTCATACATTTTTGGTACATAACATGTTCATATGTAATAAGCAGGATTTCTTGCTGTAATTGTAATTTGCAACAATGTATTTTTTTGTTGGGTTGACCAGGAATTATCACTACAGGGCTGGATTTAAAATGTCGCAACATGTTAAGATAATATAATTGTCCTATTGGGGTTTCACAGTATCAAGGTGTCATAATTTAGACAAATCTAAGACATGTTTCATGGGACGGAGGGAGTTTTTTTCTTCCCTTTTTAGTGTCAGAATTTAACCCTTCTTCAGTAATTACATTCTTACTCACATTTATACTTCATGCTACCGTCTTTCATATCCCTTCTTTATTACCTAATTCTTCTGGTACCCAGGCTGAAGAAGCCAACCGTTTGTTAAAACGTCGCCTAGAGACAGAGAAGCCACGGACTGATGCCGCTGCAGAAATGTCTGAAGATCTCTTTGAAGGAGAAAAGGGAGAGGATGCTGGTGATGCATCTGTTGCCTACGGTGACAGCTCAGCTTCAAACACACCTAGGATCAGTTCCATCGACAAGCTATACATAGTGTTGATCAGGTATGGACTAGTTTCCTTGACTTCATGTAGTATTTTCTAGGCATACGTGCAATGTAAGAAAAGTTGATAATCACCGTTTAATCTGCAGGCGATTAATTCATTATGCTTTGAGCTATTATCATATCCGATGCAAATAACCTAACACAGCTAGTGGGAAGATCTTTGTCCTATTACCTGTATTCTGTATACTATCATGCACCAAGACTTATTTCATTTGGCCATTCTTTAGCAATGGATGATGAATAATGATGTAAAAAACATAACCTTTGACAGATTTAGCCTACTTACTGTTAATACAACCAATAGACTCAGAATTGCTGGTACCACCTCCTGTAGTCTTGCTTTTATTCCCTACTTTGATATATATGATGCAATTTGCAGGTTTGCCAGTATTGTGTGTTAAAATGAATCTCCCGTTTAATTCCTTTGTGATGTATTATACTGCAGCCTTCATGGCCTGGTCCGTGGTGAGAACATGGAACTTGGCCGGGATTCAGACACTAGTGGGCAGGTATTCTTGCTGCATATACTGAAGTACACGTGCATTTCTCCCAAGCATGAATAACTTGACCTTATCCTTTAGTTAATTGGGAGTAGCTATTACTTTCATTTGACCTTCTAAATATGCCCAGCAACAAAAAACAGCATATAATGATACAATTTCGTTTGCTCTAATGTGTGCCGATTAATAGGTCAAATATGTTGTGGAACTTGCTAAAGCATTGAGTTCATGCCCTGGAGTATACCGGGTTGACCTGTTGACAAGGCAAATATTAGCACCGAATTATGATCGTGGATATGGTGAACCATCAGAGACACTGTTGCCAACAAGCTTCAAGAATTTTAAACATGAAAGAGGAGAGAACAGTGGTGCGTATATCACCAGAATACCATTTGGACCAAAAGACAAGTATCTAGCTAAAGAACAGCTCTGGCCTTATGTTCAAGAATTTGTTGATGGTGCACTCAGTCATATAGTGCGCATGTCGAAAACCATAGGTGAAGAAATCGGCTGTGGGCATCCAATGTGGCCTGCTGCGATTCATGGCCATTATGCCAGTGCAGGAGTAGCTGCTGCTCTACTATCTGGAGCACTTAATGTTCACATGGTATTTACAGGCCATTTTCTTGGGAGAGATAAGTTAGAAGGGCTTCTCAAGCAAGGGAAACAGACAAGGGAAGAAATAAATATGACATACAAAATAATGCGCCGCATTGAGGCAGAGGAACTGTCTCTTGATGCGTCTGAAATAGTGATTGCAAGTACTAGGCAAGAGATAGAAGAGCAATGGAACTTGTATGATGGTTTTGAAGTCATGCTTGCAAGGAAACTTCGTGCAAGAGTCAAGCGTGGTGCAAACTGCTATGGTCGTTACATGCCTCGTATGGTTGTGAGTACACTATATACTTTGTAACTTTGATATGTGGTGGAATTATTGTTCGAGAAATCCTGGTGGATGTTTTTTTTCATACTTTGGTAGTTAGCAACTTAACATCAGCTGTCATTGCCATCCATATTTTCTGTAGCATTCTAATATTCATTAACTTTGTTTTTATTGCTCTGCAGATAATTCCTCCAGGTGTTGAATTTGGCCATATGATTCAAGATTTTGATATGGATGGTGAGGAAGATAGCCCATCACCAGCATCCGAAGATCCACCTATTTGGTCTGAGGTGGCAAATTTTTCTTAAGAAGTTCACATATATTTTTCGATTTTGACTTACTACACTTATTATTTTAAGTTTATCCTGCATTTTTAAGTCTACGTCCTGATAATTTGCATTTGATGACAGATAATGCGGTTCTTTACAAATCCTAGAAAACCGTTGATTCTGGCTGTTGCTCGTCCTTACCCAGAAAAGAATATTACAACGCTTGTGAAGGCTTTTGGTGAATGCCGACCATTGAGGGAGCTTGCTAACCTAGTAAGATAATAAACCTCATTATGATGTTCCGTATATACAATGTATAAATATCATGAATGAATGCATTGATTGCAATAGCTGCTAATTATCTGAAATACTTTTAACACTTTATTTCGTACTAACTTTTGATGTTGCATTCAGACTCTGATTATGGGTAACCGTGAGGCTATTTCTAAAATGAGTAATATGAGTGCAGCTGTTTTGACATCAGTGCTTACACTGATTGATGAATATGATCTGTATGGTCAAGTGGCATACCCAAAGCATCACAAACACTCTGAAGTTCTTGATATTTATCGTTTAGCGGCGAGAACAAAGGTATGTTGTTTCTGAACGTTAGGAAACAGTTGGTACCATTCTATTTTTTATTTTTTTTGAGAACATAACAGTTGGTGCCATTCTTTCCCTTGTTTTAAATACCTAGCTTCTGAAGTGTTTACATCTTTAATCCTTCATCTATATTGATCTATTTCTGGTAGTTAGAAACACACTACTGAAGTAAATCAAATTGTTCAAATGGCTGAGGGTCTTAATACCAGATTCTGTGAAGTTAAATGCTTACAGTAACAATTTTACTATATTGGGTAGATTTGGCAAGTTCTACTTTAGTACCCATATCCTGTACTATTTGTGTTGATGCTGATTGTCCATTGAACATATGCAGGGTGCTTTTGTAAATGTAGCTTACTTTGAACAATTCGGTGTCACCTTGATAGAGGTAATAATCATTAAAATCTAAATTCACTTTTGAGGTTACTAACCATTTCTGCATTCTAATTACCTCCAGTATGTTATCTGTGAGAGCAGGCGGCCATGCATGGTTTACCTGTAATTGCAACAAAAAATGGAGCTCCTGTTGAAATTCACCAGGTTCGCGCATAAACATTAACTTGATTTTGCAAGGAAAATCATATCAACTCATGGTTGGTATTAAGATTCCGAGGCTAATTTCTGATGAATGCTGATGCAGGTGCTGAACAATGGTCTTCTTGTTGATCCCCATGATCAGAATGCAATTGCTGATGCACTCTATAAACTTCTTTCTGAAAAACAACTTTGGTCAAGATGTCGAGAGAATGGGCTGAAAAATATACACCAGTTTTCTTGGCCTGAACATTGCAAGAATTACTTGTCAAGGATATTAACTCTTAGCCCAAGATACCCTGCTTTTGCAAGCAATGATGACCAAATTAAGGCTCCTATCAAGGGAAGAAAGTATATTGTTGTTATTGCCGTAGACTCTGCCAGTAAGAAAGATCTGGCCTTTATCATCAGAAATTCTATCGAGGCTACACGGACAGAAACTTCGTCAGGTTCAACGGGTTTCGTGTTGTCGACTTCCCTGACAATATCGGAGATACATTCTCTATTGTTATCCGCAGGGATGGTTCCCACTGATTTTGATGCTTTCATATGCAATAGTGGGAGTGATTTATTTTACCCTTCACAGACTGGTGATTCACCAAGCACTTCCCGCGTAACATTTGCATTAGACCGTAATTACCAGTCTCATGTCGAGTATCATTGGGGTGGAGAAGGTTTAAGAAAGTATCTAGTGAAGTGGGCTTCTTCAGTAGTGGAAAGGAGGGGCAGAATGGAAAAGCAAGTTATTTTTGATGATTCAGAACACTCCTCGACATGTTGCCTAGCATTTAGAGTGGTCAATCCAAATTATGTAAGTATTTTCATTCGAGTATCTTTTTCCTTTTGCTTGCATTTTATTGCGTGGAATGTTCAAAAGTGCATTGTTTTGTGCTATTCCTTTACGCAAGGGTTTCTAACTATCACTTGGCATGTCGTTTTGCAGTTACCACCTTTAAAGGAGCTGCAGAAGTTGATGAGAGTCCAATCACTACGTTGTCATGCTCTTTATAACCACAGCGCTACCAGGCTATCTGTAATTCCAATTCATGCATCACGGTCTCAGGCTATAAGGTTTTTCTCAGTTTCCTTCATGCATTTATCATTTTCTGAACTTCTGCACAATAACTGCAGCATTGTTGTGTGTGAAGTAGTTTTCAAAAATCTTGCATCAAATGTGATGTGGTTTTAACTTCCATTTTTTTGGCAACTTAACTTTGATTTGTTATCATCAATATTTTTCCACAGAAGATTAGACACATCGGTTTAGGAAAGAATTTAATCTATTCATTTGCTTGGGGATCCTAGCTAGAGCTGCGTCGTAAATTCATAAATGATGTGTAACTTCAAAATCGAGGAACAACTTGGGTTAGATTATCCTTGACCTGCTTTTTTTAAGAACATGGAATGCATAATAGATGCTGTTTGGTCCTATCTTTTGCTGCTACCAAAAACGGATCAGCAATAAGCAATAGGTAGCAATTGTTTTTCAGTGTTCTTGGGCTTGTTGAATTGATTTTTGTATTTCTCATATGTCCTAGACCTAGTGGCCTACATGCATATTGTCCCACTAACATTTTTTCTGCTCTTATAGGTACTTATCTGTTCGTTGGGGCATAGAGTTGCCAAATGTGGTGATTCTTGTTGGCGAAAGTGGTGACTCAGACTACGAAGAACTGTTTGGAGGTCTTCACAAGACGGTCGTGCTGAATGGTGAATTCAACACCCCTGCAAACAGAATCCACACAGTCAGGCGGTACCCGTTACAAGATGTTATCGCGCTTGATTGCTCCAACATCGTAGGAGTCCAGGGATGCAGCACTGATTGCATGAGGTCTACTCTAGAAAAGCTCGGGATACCGACAAAATGACACCAGTAGACATTTTTTTTGTTTTTTTTTTTTGTATACGATGAAAAGAAAGAACGATACACGTATAGCAAATGCATACCATCATTTCCATGCTTGATGGAAATACCAGTTTTGCCTATAAGTCATGTAGTATGTCTACTGTGTATGTGTGGTCCTCACCTGAGCTGTGAATAGCACTGAAATCCCATTTCCATGGAGACACTGGTATGCGGATGATTCTGAATGAACAACGAATCCAGGATAAGACAAACAAAGGTTGATGACATAACATAGAAAGCAACAAGGCTTTAATGTAAGATGTTGAACATTTTGTTTGGTTTATCCATTTTAGTTTATATCTAGTCTATTTTTATGTATAGTTTCACTCACTTTGGTTTATATCTAGTCTACTTTAAAAATATCTAAAACATCTTACATTGATGATTGATGCACAGAGGGAGTACTACTGAAGTTAAGCAAGCTTAGAATTCCCCTCTTCTTGAACTCATTTACAAAGAAAGCTTAGTGTGAGCAACTTACTGTTACTGAAAAATGGACATGTGATTCCTCTGCAACCTTCTCTATTCTTTTTTTTTCCCTTGCTTTACTAAGACTGCTTTGTGAATTGTGGTCAAGACCTTTCAGTCCGCATCTAAAAGTTGTGCTGCACTGTTTTGTGAAAATTGTGGTTAGGATATGTCATTCTGCAGTTAGGTTCAGTTCTACTGGGTCAAGGCTGACCGTTGTTTTCACCTTGTATCCATCTATCTGTACAGTCAGTTGTTAAATGTCCAGTTCCCCACACAGTTTCTCTTTTTTTTTTTCTAAACGAAGACCAAAAAAGGTTACCTTATTCATTAATTAAGAAGTTGTCCAGTTCACAGTTTTTCTAGTGGTTCCTCGTAGCATTAACATCCCATCCCATCCATCTCTTGCTCGCTGATTGATCGTCGGTGGTTATAGAAATCACTGTGGCAACGGTAATGCTTCCATCTTATGAATGTCTGCATGACAAGCTCCATTATTCCGTGCGACTTGCACTCAAAGCAAATACTGTGTCTGGATGGATGATAAACACCATTGCTCTGTATGGCTTGCACCCAAAGCATGTACATGTAGTTTGGTGCAGCAGTTGCACCAGTTAATACCATGTCGACCCCCCTGACTTCTTGCCTCTTCTCTCCATTTCTGTGTTACCTAACTTTTTGAAGAAACATTTTAAATTGCTCCAGGAATACTTGGTCTGTCACGGTGCTTCTTCCTGTGTGCCTATCTGATGGATGGCTGAAAAGAAGAGACAAATTCGGTTCATGCCAACTTACAACTGCTGGGAAAATTTTGCAGGTCCAGTTGGAGTTATTGGCGATCAGTTTGTGGTTGGCTATCTGTGTCATACCCATCACCACTTCATCAGAGATTTCAGGATTTTGTAAAACGGTGGCTGTGTCTCGCGAACATCGCACACGCCTTCTTCACGGAAATGATTTCTTTTCACCACGTGAAGGCAGTGGCATCTGGTATGGCGGGCTGGTACGGCAGCACCCACCCGTACTGATGGTCGTTACAGCCGGCGCCTCGAATGAGATTTTCTCCAATTAATGATTTGTTTGAGTTCCTCAAATCAACTCATATATGGCTTCAAATCCTTTCAAAAGTGCATATCACCTGAAGTCAAAGTAGAAAACGAGGTTTCTTTGTTTTTGCAGCGTTAGTTGAAAGGTGAAATATCATTGGAACCAAATGAAAACCAATAAAAAAGCCTCGGTAAAAAGTGACACAAATTCAAGCTATCAATTACACATGAACAAACATGAAAAAAAGGGGAGAGTAACTTATGCAAATAGCTACCACTGGTGCTCAATGAGATTAACATGGAGCTGTTGGTGGGTGCTCTTGCTTTCAATCTGCCGGTAAGTCTAAGCTTGTATCTGGTCAACTCTGGGGTTTGACATGACTACCAACATTGTCGAAGAAAGAAAAACTCCAAGTCCATATCGTTTTCATCCTCGATGATCATGTTGTGTAGAATCGAACATGCACTCATGATTCCGGAGAGGGACTTATTGTCCGAGAAACGACCATGACCCCAAACAATTGCAAACTTAGCTTGCAACACATCAAAAGCTCTCTTGATGTCCTTGCGGCATTCTTCTTGAGCTTTCGAAAAAACACATTCCTTCTTTGTGTTTTTCTCTTGGACGATTTTCACAAATGTTGACTAGGGAGGATAAATGCTACCGGCAAGATAATACCCCATGGTATAGTCATGGCCATTAACTATGCACATCAAGACGTTGATGTCATTGGGAGATCCAGGACGGATCTCGTTTCAAGCCAATCCCTTTCTCGTGTATGGCGACGAGCAAGATGATGTTCTCCACATCGTCATCGTGAAGGAAATCGTCGATGTCCGAATCGTTCGATGAGGGCAAGTCTCCGAGCAAAAATCGCGCAGACTCAGAGTCCTCCCACGACAAAATAATCTAAGCTCAAAAACTACTACAGTTGGGGGATTTAGATTGAAATTACCTTCATGATGGCGAGGGCGTCGACACAATCTGACGATGGGTTGAGGAGGTCGCGGGAGGAATGGCCGAGCAAAACGATAATCGAGTCGTTCTAGCGCAAAAAGCGACAAGAGAATCGGTGCCAAAAGCGTTTGCGAGCATGAACCCATTGTTTCAAGCCTTAGGGGTCCCCCGCGTTCCCTTCGCCAGAGCTCCATGACAGATCCAGGCCAATGCGGCAGGTGGAATTGAAACCGATGCGCGTGAGCTCAACAACATGAGGGGAATGGGCAATAGAGGGTGGGCAACCTTTTCCACGACGCAAAATGGACAGGAACAACCAGGATCTAGAGCGGCAGGACGGTGGGCTAGGGCGGTGGAGAGGCGTATGGGAAACGCGCTTGGGTTTAGTTGGAAAATCAGCGCGCATATGGACTAGGTGCCATCAGGGGTGGTGGATTTTTTCGGCCGAAAACTATGAATATTGCGGTTAGCGGGTCGAAATTCATGGGCGCGAGAAATTTTTTCAGGACCATTCTCGTTTTTCAAGATCTAGTTCTGACAGAATTATTTTGGCCCAGACCCGAAATTAACTAGCAGTTATTTTCCGAGCCAGGTTGTTTTCTAGGATCTACAAGAGATGCTCTAAGAACATAGCCGTCTCTCTATGTGTAAATAAATTGCACATCAAGTCAATTAGAGACGATTGTCGTAGCTTGAGTAGAATGGAACATGAAATCTTGTCGGAATCCATCTGAACACGAGCTGAATTGAGAGACCAAATTTTGAAATGAACAAATGCAGTTCGAAATAGAATAAGCTCAGAGAAGCAAATCCAACCCTGTGTTCTGGTGTTCCACTCACAGTCACAGTCACACTGAGCTCACTCACTGGCCTCCATCCAACCCGACCAAACCCTAACTAATCTCCGAATCCCGCGCCGGCGGCGGCCCCGACATGGCCGCGCCGGTCGCCGTGCACGCGCTCCCAGCCCTCGCGGACGAGACCCTGGAGGAGATCTTCCTCCTTCTGCCCACCCCGGCGGCGCTCGCCCGCGCCTCCGCCGCCTGCACCACGTTCCGCCGCATCGTCACCGAGCGCTCCTTCCTCCGCCGGTTCCGCAAGACTTTACAAAGAGATTAAATGTTTAAGTGGGGGCAGCTGCCCCCCCTTGCCAATAGGCTAGATCCGCCCATGCATGTCGCTCAACAAAGCAACAGTGAATCTTCTATTGAGTGGCGGCTGGAAATTGTTAAGACGTTGCCTCGTGGATATCTCTATTTTTATTGTGGTGCAACTGACGGAATGTTGTTTCTCCAAGGAATACCTTTGGATGATAATTCACAGAGCATGTGCGGGAATCTGTTTGCGCAGGATTTCTTTTCACTGGAGGTCAAGACTTTGGAACTTAAGAAGGTCTATAGTGCAAAACCATGTGCTATTACTTCCAGACGTGTTCATTCCTACTTTGGCTTCCCACCATCATTAGAGAAACCGAGTCTTTGAACCATGAAGCGCGCGGTAAGCTTTTTGGTCGTAGTATTACTGCTTATCTCGTTCAGTAGCCTCTCTTTTGAAGTGGGACACATATTATTCTGTTTAGTATCCACGTAATTTCTTGTGGTGCCATTTCATCCTAATTCGTAATGTAGAAAGTCAGCCGTTTTGTTCATCAATAGGGAGACCTTGCCATATTAGGGAAGGTTGTCATGTTATTCTGTATTGAGTAACAATTACCGTGTGACTGTACATATACAGGAAATAATTTCATACTAGGAAAGACATTTATCCATATGCTGCTGTGGAATATATGATAACCTAGATTGCATAGTTTCAGCTAACATATTACCTTTGAGTAATATCTGACCAATCATATTGTTAGATTATATGTTTCGGTTAAGCTAGACTTGTAACGCAAGCTAGGGTTTTAGGCTTAGTCGGTTGGCTCTACTATTTATATCCCTTGTACCCCAAACAGTTTTGTATCAATCGTGAGACATAATACAAACCTACATGGTATCAGACTAATCGATCCTGACCTATGGCGCCGCCGCCTAAGCCGCCGCCGCTGCCGCCGCCTGGTTACTTCGACCAGCACGCCAAGGCCGTCGCCGCCGCCGAGGCCTCGGCCTCTTCTACCCCTCCCACGGCTACTCCTCTCTCCTACGCAGACACCATAGCCGATGTCACCCCCTTCGTACCTATTACTTTAGATCTTGCCCAACACAACTACTACCATTGGCGCCACCTCTTTGAGGTTCACCTCGGGCGCTGCAACCTCCGTCACCACATCGCCGCCGACGCCGCCCCTCGTCCTGACGACGCTCGCTGGACCACAGATGATCTCGCCATCATCCAATGGATCTACACACGCGTGTCCACGGAGATTTTCAATCTCGTTTTCCGTGAGGCCGCCACCGCCGCCGCCCTCTGGGCGTCCCTGCGCCAGCTCTTCCAGGACAACGCTGACGCCCGGATCAACAACCTCCACTCCGCGATCCGCAACACCCCTCAGGGGGACTCCTCGCTCAGCGTCTACTGTCAGCGCATCCAGACGATGGCGGATGAGCTCCGCGAACTAGGCGATCCTATGCCTGATCGCCAGCTTATCAACATCCTTCTCCAAGGTCTCGGCGACCGGTTCAAGCCTCAAGCGGCCATGATTCCCTTCATGCGGCCTCGCCCTTCCTTCAAGGAGATCCGGTCCCTGCTGCAGAACGCAGATGATGACCTCACACGGCGGGAGGCGCGGCCTCACGTCTTCGCCGCCTCCACCCGGCCACCCCTGCTGCCTACTCCTGCACCGGCAGGCCCGACGAGCCAGCCCACTGCCGCGGCAGACCCCGGTACCGTTTCCAGCCTCGGCCGGGCAGCCTCCTCCTGGCTGGCGTCCCAGCCCCAACTACAAGGGCAAGAATCCGATGTACTGGCCGCCGCGATCTGCCCCTCCACCAGCCACCTCGACGCCCGCGCCGCCGCCGCTCCTCCCGCTTGGCGCCCGCCACCGGCGGTACCGACGCCTGCGCGGCACTGCCGCGCCGCCTACCTGGAACCCTCCTCATGATCCCTGGACCGGCATGGTTCAGGCTTGGTCCATGCCCTGGGCGGCCCCCTCTCCGATCGGCGCTCCTCCAGCTTACACGGGTGCCTGGGCGCCGGGTCTTCGCCCCCACACTGGTTCCCCTGGACTCCTCGGCCAGCGCGCTCCGCCGAACGCCTACCACGCCGCCCCGGCCTACTACGACGGGGGGATGCCATACATGCCATATCAGCACCCCCAGATGTTTCAGCCTTCGCCTGTCCTCATGCCGCCTGCTCCAACTGCCCCGCTGCATCAACCGACCTCCGCTCCTTCACCGAGCTGGGACCAATCTGCGTTCTTGCAGGCCATGAACAACTTCGCTGCCCAGGGAAACTCAGGTATGGACTGGATTTTCGATTCCGGTGCTTCTAGTCACATGTCTGCTTCTAGTAATATGCTGTCAAATTTTTCCCCCACACCACTTTCATCCATAGTCCTAGGAAACGGCACTACTATACCTATATATTGCACCGGCCAAACCACCATACCTACACCCACCAAACAACTCCTCCTACGTGATGTCCTTATTGCACCCGCGCTAATCAAAAACTTAATTTCTGTTCGTCAGTTTACCCGTGACAATCTTGTTTCTATGGAATTTGATCCGTTTGGTTTATCTGTGAAGGACTACCAGACCAAAGCGGAGATCGCTCGGTTCAATAGCTCCGGCGACCTCTACACTCTCCATGGCGCCGCCACCCACGACCCACCCACCTCCATGGTGGCGTCCGTCGACCTCTGGCATCACCATCTCGGCCACCCCAACAACGCTACCTTGTCTTCTATACTTAGCGAATTTTCAATAACTTGTAATAAGGATAGTCATAATACCTCCATGTGTCCCTCTTGCAAGCAAGGAAAACATGTTCGCTTGCCCTTTAGTTCCTCTACTACTGTTAGTACCTTTCCTTTTGAACTCTTGCACTGCGATTTATGGACATCTCCCCATACTAGTGTCTCTGGTTTTAAATATTATCTAGTCGTTCTAGACGATTTCACACACTTTGTCTGGACTTTTCCTTTACGCAACAAATCAGACGTACACACCACTTTCCTAAACTTTCACAAATATGTCGCCACACACTTCTTTCTTCCCATTAAATTTATCCAATGTGACAACGGCAAAGAATTTGATAACTTTCAAAACCGAAACTTCTTTCTTCAACATGGCATTCTTCTCCGATTTTCATGCCCATACACTTCACCTCAAAACGGCAAGGCAGAACGCTCGCTTCGCACAATAAACGACATCATTCGCACCCTTTTAATCCACTCCTCAATGCCACCAAAATTCTGGGCCGAAGCCTTACGCACAGCCACCTACTTACTTAACATCCGGCCTCACAAGTCCAACACAAACTCTACACCATTCTACTCCCTTTACCTTAGTCATCCCAACTACTCTGAACTTCGCGTTTTTGGCTGTCTTTGTTTTCCAAACACTGCCGCCATCTCCACCAACAAACTATCACCTCGCTCCATTCCCTGTGTCTTTCTAGGATACTCTGATGAACACAAGGGTTATCGCTGCCTGGATCTCGTCTCCGGCCGCGTCCACATCTCTCGGCACGTTACTTTTTCCGAGCATATCTTCCCTTTCTCCACACGGACACCCTCCCAAACTCCCATTGACCCATCGCCTACCCTACATCATCCCATAGCTCACCCCGCTAGGTTTCCTCACCACTACATCGCTCCTACCGCCACCCCAGTGCCCTCCTCGCCTGCCGCGGCAGACCCTTCAGCCAACTCCACTGCCGCGACAGCAGGGTCGGCTGCTTCCTCTGCCACGTCCGCAGCTCCACCCGATACACCTATCTCCCCCGCCGCTCCTTCTCCACCTATTCCACCATCGTTGACGTCTGACTCATCCGCTGCGCCTGACGTCGTCGTTCATCCCACTCCACCTCTACCACCCCATGCTGTTCCTACCCAAGCTCCCACAAATGATCACACCATGCGCACTCGGGCCAAAGCGGGATTTCACGTTCCAAAAGGGCCGCGTCTCAATCTTCATGCCACCACTTCTCCGATCTCCCCCATCCCTAAAACCTACAAAAGTGCTCTTCTCGATCCTAACTGGGCTGCCGTTATGCGTGACGAGTTTTCTGCTCTCATTCACAATGCTACATGGCGCCTTGTTCCTCGCCCTGTCGGTGCAAATATTGTTTCCGGCAAATGGGTTTTCCGCCAAAAGTTTCTCTCCGACGGAACTCTCTCTCGCTACAAGGCTCGCTGGGTTTGTCGTGGTTTCTCTCAGCAGCACGGCATCGACTACGACGAGACCTTCTCTCCTGTTGTCAAGCCTAGCACTATTCGCACTGTTCTTAGCATCGCCACTTCCTCTTCTTGGCCCATTCACCAACTCGATGTCAAAAATGCCTTTCTTCATGGTGCTCTCCAAGAAACTGTTTATTGTCAATAACCTTTAGGCTTCGAAGACTCCTCTGCTCCCGATCATGTTTGTCTCCTTCAAAAATCTCTTTATGGTCTCAAACAAGCCCCTAGGGCTTGGTTCCAACGTTTTTCAACTTACATTGAAACAATCGGTTTCACTCCCTCTCTCACCGACACCTCTCTTTTTGTCTATCACACTTCCACACACACAGCTTATCTTCTTCTTTATGTTGATGATATCATTCTCACTGCTTCCACTAAGACTTTTCTTGATCATATTATTACACTGCTTAACTCTGAATTCTCTATGACTGATCTTGGTGTGCTTCATCATTTTCTTGGCATCACTGTTACACGTGACTCAAATGGTCTTTTTCTTTCCCAACGTCAGTACATTCTAGATCTTCTCAACCGCGCAGGCATGATTGACTGTCAGCCTGCTCGTACACCTGTTGACACTAGCGCCAAACTCTCTGCTGATGGCGAACCATTCTCAGACCCAACTCTCTACCGTAGCATTGCGGGTGCACTCCAATACCTTACTCTAACACGCCCAGAAATATCTTATTATGTCCAACAAGTCTGCCTATATATGCATGATCCACGAGTTCCTCACTACAATCACATGAAACACACCCTTAGATATCTAAAAGGAACATTAGATTATGGCCTTCACATAAACACCACTTCACCTACCAGTTTGACAACATACTCTGATGCGGACTGGGCTGGATGCCCCGACACTCGTCGGTCCACGTCCGGATACTGTGTTTTTATGGGTAACAATTTGCTTTCATGGTCTTCTAAGCGACAGGTTACGGTTTCACGCTCGTCTGCAGAAGCTGAGTATCGAGCTGTTGCACATGCAGTTGCTGAGACAGTTTGGCTACGGCAGTTGTTGGCTGAACTTCATCGTCCCATCCAGCAGGCCACTATTGTTTATTGTGATAATATTTCAGCGGTTTACATGTCCAGCAATCCAGTTCAGCATCGGAGGACAAAGCATATTGAGATATACATTCACTTCGTCAGGGAGAAAGTTGCTTTGGGCCAAGTTCGAGTTCTTCATGTTCCCACTACAGCGCAGTTCGCCGACATCTTTACCAAGGGACTGCCGACACAGCCGTTTCATGACATTCGTTTCAGTCTCAACGTGATTGAACCCCACGTTGACACTGCGGGGGGATGTTAGATTATATGTTTCGGTTAAGCTAGACTTGTAACGCAAGCTAGGGTTTTAGGCTTAGTCGGTTGGCTCTACTATTTATATCCCTTGTACCCCAAACAGTTTTGTATCAATCGTGAGACATAATACAAACCTACACATATTGTTGCCAGGCGTTCTCCCTGGAGATTTTGTAGAGGAGATTTCAGAATTCTGACATCAGGAGTTGGACTCTCATGGTGTGGCTTGTTTAAAATTGGCTTACATATAGTACACATCTTTGGAGAGGTATAGGTTGGGAAATATCTTGGGCTTAACCTGCATAGGAGTTATTTAACGTTTTTTTAGGGCCGTGAGGCTTTTTATTTACCACTCCATCGTGATGTTTCTGCTAATTTTGCTCTGCATTTACCTTAAAACTTGAATATGTACAGTGTTTTCCAATTTTGCATAGGAGGCCATAATTTGTGTTTGCTCCAAAACTTTCATAAGATGTCATATAATATGAGGTCTAATTCTGAAGCTGTCCTGTCCTTATAAATTTTGCACATAAGCCCTCATTTTGAAAGCGCGGAACCGTTGCTTTTATATCAACATCATCGCTTACTTCCTAGTTTTAACTAAATATAGTTGCAGGTAGGTATGAACTAGCTTTTGCTCTTGCGGTCTCGTTTGGGGGCATGCATATCCATGTGTCGCCTTTGAGGAATAAGATGGCAAAGCTGGTCCTGAGAATATTCTGCCTCGATGACGTAGTACTCCAGCCTTGGTGTTAGTTATCACTTATCAGAAATCAGTAACCATTTACTTGGCCATGTCCGTGTTAGGGGATTTAAGCAAGACATGCTGTAAGCAAACATACTTTTTTAGCACTAATATGTACGAGACATATATACTGATATGTGCTTGGAGAATGTCCAGGACCTAGTATATTTGGTGGTATGCTACTATCCATCAATCGTCACAACCATCTGAATCATCCAAGTACATGATTCACTTCACTCGCTTGATCTATGCTTGCTATTGTAGCGAGCTGCTCTGTAGGCACCGTATGATACTTTAGTTCATTCTTCACTCCGTGCAATTCTTCAGGAACTTTCTACAGAAATTTGTTTATAGCCCATTCTCCTTGACACATTTTTCTGGGCAGAGCAATATGGTTCTTGTTCCTGGGTTACTACTTACTACCATGGTTCGTTCTTCTCAATGCTTCCTCTGCTGCTAGTCTTGATGGTTCACAGCTTACAGGTTTTTGGGCTGCCCAATCCAATGATTTTGTAGGATGTATCTACAGCGAGCTACACTGTACCAAAAAGGACTGCATCTGCATGTACTACTAGCCTAGGATTGTTGAACCGGAAGAAACTTACAGTGCCAGAACAAGAAGCTTGTTTCTAGGACTCGCATGGCAATGTCGTGCACTCACAACATATTTATGTATGTACTCCTATGGATACAGCCCAGCCAATTTTCGCCCAACCCGTATAAATTAAGAACAAACGGGATGTGAAGTGTGAGAGAAATGCAACTAGAAATTTCAGAGGGAAAACTAGTTGGCAGGGAAGTAATTTGAAACTGCCCCTGGAAGTTCTGCTGCATGCTTTGTGTAAAATTGTGGTTAAGATCTTTCGTTCTGCAATTAGGTTCAGTCCTCCTGGGTTTAATTAAGGCTGACTGCTGTTTTCACCTTATATTCATCCATCTACCTGGTCTGCTGCAGGGACAGTCATAACTATGCTATTAGCCAAACAAATTGTCTTATGGTTTAACATGATAACATCAGACCCAGATTGATCGGCGGTGGTTATGGAATCACTGCGGCAACTTAACTTCGATTTTTTGTCATCAATATTTTTCCACAGAAGATTAGGCATATCAGTTCAGGAAAGAATTCAATCCATTCATTTGCTTTGGAATCCCAGCTAGAGCTGCGTCTTAAATTCCTAAATGCTGCTTAACTATAAAATCGAGAAACAACTGTGCCATAGACTATAGTGAAGATTTGGGTTAGATTATCCTTGGCATGCTTTATTTAGGGGGTGTCTCTAAGTCTCAATCGACTAAGACTTAACTTATGTTTCAGTTGAATTACATTAGTGTGTTTCAATGTAGACCTAAATAAAGTGCAAACAACAGCAAACACAAATCTTCAAGCAGAAACAAAATCCAACGGTGGAGCATGAGACATAAGCTACATCTCAGCTAGCTGAAACTTAGCAATTCTGTTAGGTAGGAACATGGAATGCATAATAGATGTTGTTTGGGCCCATCTTTTGCTGCTAACTAAAAAGTATCAGCAACAATCAATAGGTATCAACTATTTTTTCGGTGCTCAAAGGCTTGTTGAATTGATTTTTGTATTTTCTATGTGTCCTAGTGCATCTAAAAGTTGTGCTTCATTGCTTTGAGAAAATTGTGGTTAGGATCTGTCATTCACTCATTCTGCAGTTGGGTTCAGTTCTGCTGGGTCAAGGCTGACCGTTGTTTTCACCTTGTATCCATCTATCTGGACAGTCGTTAACTGTTCCGTTCCTCACACAGTTCGTCTCTTTTTTTTAAACGAAGACAAAAAGTTTACTTTATCCATTAGTTGTCCAGTTCACAGTTTGTCTAGTGGTTCCTTATAGCATTAATAACATCCCATCACATCCATCTCTTGCTCGCTGATTGATCGTCGGTGGTTATGTACATCAAAATCACTGTGGCAACAGTAATGCTTCCATCTTACTGTGCCTGGATGGCAAACTTCATTGTTCCGTATGGCTTGCACTCAAAGAAAACAATGTGTCTGGTGGATGATAAACGCCATTGCTCTGTCTGGCTTGCACCCAAAGCATGTTTACTACATGTAGTTTGGTGCAGTAGCTGCAACAGTTAATATCATGTCGATCTCGTCCTCTCCAAAAAATTCGAATTTTTAAAGAAACTTTCTAACTTGTTTCTAGGAAACTTGGTCATTGCCATGTTGCTTGTTCTTGTGTACCTGTCTGATGGATGGCTGGAAAGAAGAGACAGATACGGTTGACGCCAACTTACAACTGCTGGGAAATTTTTGCAGTTGGACTTGGAGTGATTGGTGATCGGTTTATGGTTGGCCATCTGTATCATACCCATCATCACTTCATCAGAGATTTCAGGATTTTGTGATACGGTGGCTGCGTCTCCTGAACATTGCACACGCCAAGCAATATCCTATCGTCAACGTCGTGCCCGTGAATTGTGTGTGTGTGTGTGTGTGTTGAAGGACACGCGAGACGTACGTATTGGAAATAATGAGGCCTGCACACGTGTTACTGCTTCACTGTCACCTAACAAAGGACACGAATGTGTGCCTTGCCCTGAAAAAGGCAGAGATGGCGTATCCTTTTATGCGTCGGCTGGAAATAGTTATAGCTTCAAAGCAAGTATAAATTGTCTTTTGTTGAAAACTCAGGTTTGGTTCGAGTAACCTTCTAAGACACTGAGGAATGCATGGAAGAAATCTTTGTTAGAGAAACCTTGACTTCTTTGAGAAAAATCTTGTGCCCCCACCTCTTGGTGTTCTTGGTACTCCCACGGCTCATACACCTCTACCAAGTTATGAAAATCTTGGAAAATCTCTATCTAAATACAAAATTTCGAATCTAAATTCAATCCATGACTCAGTAAAACAAACAAGACAAAAATCCCTAATACTGATGATGATAATGCGCCGATTTTAGAACATAGATGGAATTGGCTACTATTCACGTATGACTTTGTCTTTTTTGTTTTTGTTTCCCTAGCCGTGGACTTGAATTCGAATTTAGAACATTGATGGAATTGGCTACTATTTATGTACCCCTCTACTTTTTTTTTAACATTGGTAGTCTGGAGTTTTAGAGAAGGGAGAATACACCGAGGATTCCCTTTTTACCTTTGAAACTTTTTTCATAGCCTCCTTTGTATAGCATGATTGAGAGACGATAGAACAAGGAAATCACGTGAATAGAAACGTAAAACCCAGGACTGTTAAAACCGCACGAATAGTTATTTGGATGGACCACAAGAACAATACAACAAAATGCCCCTCGACCCTATGCCAATGTGAGTGTTTAATTTTTTATGGAATTAAGCTGTAGGACCCCTCCTTTGATGCAAAAGGCTTCTTTTCCTATGGAATAGAAACCAGCAGAGTTTCTGCGCTGAGTCGGCGATCCTTCGGTATTTTTTTTGTTTGAGAAATACAGTACAAACGTAGAAGCTCACATACACGTGTATACATTCACCCATATGAATGCATACACACACACACCCTACCACTATGAGCACCCCCGGAAGACTGAGCCGGCGGATTGGATCTTGAAATTAACGAAGTCACCACAGGCGTCTCGCTGTCGACGGAAACGTCGCCCCCCACTGAATGAATATTCCACCTTTATAAGACACACATATATCAAACTTGTGATTTGAACTCTGGTGGGTTGGGGTATAACCACCCTCCTAACCATCCAACCTCAGATTGGTTCTCCATAACCCAGAAACCTGTCGAAGGATGGCAGGGCAAGCCAATATTTTTTAACCTAATAATCTAATATCATGGGTAACGATGTATCATAATAGTTTATTTTATTTCCTCATTTAATTGCTATGAGAATTGCCGATTGGTTAGTATGTTTGTTCTAAGTTTTTCTTCACGGTTTGGGTTGTACGTATAGTTTGCTGGCTGAAACGGTAGAACCAAATCAAGCCAACTTTTTTTTTGAAACCTGTCAATTTTTTTGTTGTTGTTTTGAAACGTGAATCAAGTCACCTTTGACCCCCTGCGACTATGCTGTCGAACCGTACAGAGTTCTTGCTTGTCCACTGTGGCCCATTAATTCAGTGTCAGCGCCGCATAAGAGATGATTAGATGGGTGTGAGGGGAAGTTAGCTGGAGTTGGTTGCGAGCTCCCAACTACTACATCTGGTTAATTTTGAACTCTCCAGCTGATCATTCTCTCTGGTACGGTCTAGTAGTCAGAAAGTTTCAACGGTTGCCTGCACTGCACGCTACACACGGAGGTACAGGGGGCGGTGCTGGCGAATTAAATTTGACAGGTGGGAAGATGGATGGCCAGAAAGGACCAACCGTATACAGCTTAAACGGGTCAAACCTCAAAACGGACCGGCTTGGAGTATAAGCTTGATTATTACGTGGACATATAGGGAGGGTCCCGTGTACACATTAAGCTGATAGTCATGATATAAAAGAGCTTGACTTATACCTAGATGATATACAAAGGCCCCGGCCTCCCGGGGCATATAGGATTGTAAGAATGCGTGTACACATTAAGCGGTAAAAAGGCTAACTAGTTTTGGTACATTTTCTGTCCAATTAAGTTGGTGCATGAAAAAAGATTTAGAACATAGGTGTGTGTACCCACTAATCAACCTACAAGGGTGCATTTGACATTACGGTCGATCATGATTACCCCGTTTGCTCAACCATATTTTGACTCCTTTTCCATTTAGTTAATCAATTTAGCCCTTTTTTGGGCATCCCATGTTCTGTAAAAATACAACAACATTTCAAATACTTCCGTTAGCAGATCAAATCAAAGTATGCAACAAACTCCCATGTGGCTGTAGCAACACGCTAAAAAGGGTGTCGGGACATATATCATCAAAATCATTTTTTGAGAGGATCAAAAATCAATTAGTGCAACAACACAAATTAACTTTAGAGTATTAAGTCCTACAAAAAAAAACTTTGGAGCATAAATACTAACCAAGATTATTGCAACATGTCATAACATTATAAGCAGCAGAGGACACATGAGTTCACAACAAAATGGAACACCATTTGCAAAATACAATGTTTGCAAAAATCAATAACCTCCACCTTGAACAATGGAGGCAACAGCCTCTCTTCCTATTGGCTCATCGGAGGCCCATCAGTACCAGATCGTGTCACCCTAAATCCATTCCCATCAGCCCAATGTCTTCCCGATCGAGCTTGTATCCACAAATGAGCTCCGATTTTCATATCAAAACCACCATGAGATCTCATTTGAGGTTAACATCCTGGATGAGGAGGTAGATGAGCTGACAGGCACAAGGGAGCAACCATGTGAGGAGGAACCAAGAAGGGGGGCAGAAAGGAACTACATGAGGGTACCCATGGTGAAGAAAATGAGGGAGACAAGCGAGAGCAGTCTTGGCCTACAGGAGCAAACAATTTTTCTTTTGTGGAGACATATTGATTTCTCCCTGAAATCAGCCGGTTGTTCTTAATCATTTTTCATTGGATATGACATGGTTTCAATCCTACACATGTGAAGTTATTGTTTTTTGTAAATTTTACCATGATGGTGGAGGAGCTAAAAAAGAAACAATAGGTTGTACTCCCTCCATTCTAATGAATAAGGTGCCCCCGTAGTACTTTTTTTCTTTGACCAAAAATTACTTTAAATATATAAAGATTGTTGGTATAAATTTGCATCATTAGAAAGCATTTTTAATACAAAACCAATGGTATTGATTACATACAGTATAATCCAGATATTGTTGCTCAATTTTTTTGCCAAAGTTTATTTTGGAATGCATGTACGTCTTATTCACCGGAATGGAGGTACCAACATATATTTATTTATTTATTTTTTGAAATCTATTTAATTTTAAAAAATATTTGTAAAAATTACAGGATGCAATGTCGTGCTCACTCAGATCCTAGTACTCCATGGGCAGGGCCCACGTATGCAGTTAATTTTCCTTGGCCATGTCGGCCCTCCTTTGAAAATATTAAATTCAGCCATTTCATTTCGTTTTTTTCCTACCAACAACAGTCCCTGATGTGATCAGATGTGGTTGCCCTCCTGCTCTACCTACATTTGTCTTTTTCAACTTCATTGCAACCAAAACGATCTCGAACCAACTCAAGAGAATGTGTACACACTCATGTGGCCACCAAGATCCCTGGAGAAACATACAGTACTCCATTTATTTTCATCAATAGAAAGGAGTGATTGAATAAAGAAGAGAGCTCCCCTTTATTATTTCATCACAAGAAAAGAGTTTTTTGGGCCATACGTACTCCGGCCGTATAGATTCCGTGGCTTGCTTGCTCAAGCTTGAGCTACCTGCTCCGCTACAGTATACATGAGTGTCCTTTTTAACCCCAGCAACAAACAGCCAACAGCACCCCGCCCCTTTATCATACACAGCCTCTCTGCTCTCTGTCTACCATTCTATCTCTGGGAATTCCAGTGAGATAATTGCAGCTCGATCTAGAGAGAGACAGAGATAGAGAGGGGCAGTCTAGGGAGAGAGGAGGAAGGGTGAAGAAGCTGGGCATGGACCAGGAGAGCGAGGGCACCACCGTCGTTCTGCAGGAAGCGCCGGCGCAGGCCATGGAGGAGACGACGGCGAAGCAGGGAGGAGGAGGCAAGAAGAGGAGGATCAAGCAGCAGAGGCGGTCAGAAGGGAGGAAGGCGAGGAGGGAGTACCGGCTGGTGAGCTACGCGGAGCTGCCGGAGTACATGAAGGAGAACGAGTTCATCCTCAACCACTACCGCTCCGAGTGGCCCCTCCTCAACGCCTTCCTCAGCGTCTTCTCGTGGCACAACGAGACCATCAACATCTGGACGTATGTACCCATCGATTCCTTCAGCATCACCTTCTTCTTCTTCTCGATGTGATTTTGACAGAGTTGTGCGTCTGAATCCGCAGGCATCTGGTTGGGTTCATGGTGTTCTTGGGGCTCACCGTGTGGCACCTCGCGCAGTACTTCCCCCAGGTGGCGCACCTCATCGGCCACCTCTCCTGGTAATCAAGCTCTCTCTAACTAATTCGACACCTCTTGCAATCATTGATTCTCTCACTGAAAGTTATTCAATTTATTTTCTTCTAATTTCCAAAAAGGGATAAAATACCTACTATTCAGCTATCATGAGTTCGTTATTCTGTTAGGAATGCAATATGTGCTGCCACCGCCAAAGAATCTGCATATTCTTTGCCCCCTAATCCGTTGAAACTGACTAACTAGAGAGTCGATTGTTTTTTTGGTGCAGGCCCATCTCAAAGGTTGCAGAGAACGTCTCCAGCAACATAGGCGACGTCATCTCTGTAAGTCTCACCTTCTCAAACTCTGATTGTGATAGTAAATCTAGAGAAACTACACTGCAGCGCGTGCATGGTGAAAACTTAGTACTATGCCGGTAGCTGTAGATCCACATGTCTAGGAGATCCTGCCTTCCTGCAATTCATCCATCAATGGTCTAGCAGTGGAGTAGTACTAGCAGCCAGCTAGCTTGCTGTTGCCTATCTTAGCTTGTCTGTCCGATGTCGATGTGCCCGCGTGATCGATCTGAACTTTTAATTTGGCGGGTGGGTGTGGGCTTCAATCCTGGCTCACTTTACTTGATCACACTCGCTCCGTTCCAAAACAAGCCGTTGTAGATTTATCTGGATCCCTATATATCTACACACTAAAACGCGTGTAGATACATGCGAATCTAAACAAATCCATTTGGAAATGAGGAAGTACGCGTTAGCTCAAATGCATAGATCTTTTAAGGTACCACGATAAAAATATACACACATCTTTTTTTAGGAAATACTACTCCGTATAAAAGATTTGTTGTGTTTTAGTCGACTGAATTTTTTTAAGGTTTTGGTTAGCCAAAAATATCGCTCCAGTTGCACTTTTCTGAGTTGAACTTTTTCCGAAAGTTGCACGGGTTATGTACTTCCTCCATTTCATGAAAGTCGTCTAAAACTTATCTGAATTCGGATGTACCTAAACACTAAATATCATCTAGATATATTTAAATTTTGAAAAATCTAAAACAAGTTCCATAAGGAGGGAAGTATCAAAGCACGATGCACGCATATGTACTTTCTGTTGATGCACTTCAGCTGAACACAAGTTTTGGCTGCGGTCAAGTAAGTTAACCGTGATGTCCTGGTGCTGCCTGCGTGATCATGGACATCCTCCCGTGTGATCCTTTACCTTTCTGTTTTGGGATCATGAGCCATCCGTTTTTCACATGGCACTCGCGGCTCGCGTCCTAGCTTAGTTTTAGTTGGACTGCCTGCCGGTACACTCAACCGGGAACATACACAAACACGCATCATCCATGCACGGTAAAATCATGATGTGATAACATAATTTCCTGTTGACACATGTGTGACAAATTCCTAATTTTTTCAGGGCGCGGCGTCGTTTATGCAGGCGAGCCCGGGCCTGGCGATGGCGGCGGCGGCGGGGGTCGGGCCGACCACGCGGTGGCCCTTCTTCGTGTTCCTCGCCGGCGCCATGTTCTGCCTGCTGAGCAGCTGCGCGTGCCACCTGCTGTCGTGCCACTCGCACCGCCTCAACCTCTTCCTCATCCGCCTCGACTACACCGGCATCGCCGTCATGATCGTCGTCTCCTTCTTCCCGCCCATCTACTACATCTTCCAGTGCGAGCCGCGCTGGCAGCTCGTGTACCTCTCCGCCATCTCCCTCGCCGGTGCCGCCACCGTGTACGCGCTCATGTCCCCGCAGCTCAGCGCCGGAAAGTACCGCGCGTACCGCGCCCTGCTCTTCGTCGGGATGGGCCTCTCCGGGGTTGTCCCCGCCGTGCACGCCGCCGCCGTGAACTGGCACGAGCCGCGACGGAACGTGACCCTGGCGTACGAGGGGGCCATGGCGGCCTCGTACCTCACCGGCACCGTGTTCTACCTCACGCGCGTGCCGGAGCGGTGGAGGCCCGGCATGTTCGACCTCTGCGGGCAGAGCCACCAGATCTTTCACTTGCTAGTCATCGCCGGCGCGCTCGCGCACTACGGCGCTGCCATCGTGTTCCTTAGGGTCCGCGACGAGATGGGCTGCCCGGCTAAGTGATAGATAGCACCATCATCCATACCGCCATTGGAAGGCCATTTAGAGCTGCCCGCAGCTTAACAAAGTACTATACCACCAAACTAATGGCGATCACCATGAATGCAGATGATGATACAGCAAATTTTAGGAGAAGTGAAAATCAAAGTCATTTTGCTTGCGAGATTGATTAATTTGTTTGTAGGGTTGATTACCTGTTACAGTTACTTGTGGTGAGTTGATTGATGGATGAAAGAGGAACTGTTTATTACAGCTCGGAATCTGTACATAGAGTCTAGAGATGCTCATGCTATTTGCCTCGATGTAAAATGTAAAAAGGGATGACGATTTAGAATGCCAAGAGTTACTCGTCCTTGTCAAAGATTGTGATGATCTGTATGCATGAATGCAAAGGCTACAAAAAGTTCCAACACTATATGCTTGGAAACCAAAGTGTACATGAGCTTCCTTTGTATAGAAATCAACGAAAAAAATAATGCGCTATAACAAAATAGCGTCGGCCGAAACGCTATAGCACGCTATAGCGCCGAAATGATGTAGCGTGACATGCCCAGAAACGCTATAGCGTGCTATTAACATCGAAATAGCGCGCTATTTTTTTCCATGATAGAAATACATGGCGTTTGGACATGTGACCCAATTCTTCACATTATCTCTTACAAGTAACCGTGACTGTGCAAGAGTCTCGACTAATTATAAATCAATCACAACATGTCACAAGTACACACAACTCATTGACAGCTCCGCATATACATAGAAACACCATGATTGTTTGCATTACCGACAAAGTATGTCCAAGAGTACATTACCGCAGTCGGTTGTTGGTTATACGCTTCCCCAACAGTTTGCTTGTCTTTTGTGACAGTTTTTCACTGTCATTATTACTTGCATATGTTGTAGTGAACACCTTGTTTGAAAGTTACCAGTTTTCTTGGGCTTTGTCAAAATGGAGGATGACGAGAAGCGCCACGTGCCCAAGCTTGATGGACAATCTCATTGTAACCTGAAAGTCGTAGCCAAAAGTTCTCAAAGTTAAAGTTTGTATGCCTCCTAAGGCCACTATCATTGGCGAGGGGAAGCGGGTAATGGTCCGACAAGGAGGATGAAAGGGTATGAAGAAAGTGTGTGTCAAAGCGAATATCCCACTGGGAGTTGCAAAGGGTGGGGTTGCTCTGCTCATTTGACCAGGTGAAGCGCTGATTTGGCAAGTGAATCTCATTTAGCTCGCAAGCTTGGAGGACTGTCCAGAGCAAACCACCGGACACCTTGTGCCCAATAAGCTCGGCAAAGATGATCTTTGCGGTTTGATGCCATTGACCCATACACACCGGTGATCTTGAAATCACCCTCATTGTTGGAGTTGATAATGTGGACGTCCGCGGAGAGCCAAAACTCCGTGATTACAATGTGTGTGACTTGCACCACCATCTCATTCCAAAGGAGGACGATACCACCACGCGTTCCGATTCCGGTCTCCCAACAAAGCTCTTGAGACCGCCAATATAGCAGGCCGCAAATGGCGAAACGTACTCGAGCGGTGTTTCCTGTAGACACACAATGTGGCAAGTTCTGGAGGAGATTGTTGCATGCACGGTGTCCCGACGGCCTGATCATTTAATTTTCTAGTATTCTATACTAAGACATTGATGATTTGATCTAATATTGATAACACGACATAGCCCACCTAGGGCTAGGTGCATCCTGGGAAACATACAAGATACGTAGTACAACACAACGAGTTGCCAGGGCACAGTTCGGCAAACAACTCCCAGCTGGTACAACAAGCACCAGGCAACCAGGGAACTACAAGACAGTAGGCACATCTTAACTGAAACCCAAACAGAGTCTAACACACATGAAAATAGTTGCATAATCATTGGAAACTAACTGACAGCCAGGAGCAGCACATAGCAACGATCAAACATTAGCAGTGCCATATGTGACCTGATAGATCAACCTTGATCATGGTCCAGGCCGTTGCGCCACCATGGCCGAGCATGGCGTCGTGGATCACATCTTCTATCCCACCTTGATACTAGTAGGAAAAGGCTCACCCGTGACGCACTAAGATGGTTCGCCCGTGGTGCTGGGCCGTGCGCCACACGTATCAGACCACTAATATCCCCTCACCCGTGTCGCATTGTAATGTGCGTCACGGGTCTTTCCTAGTACTCTTTCGTCGTTGGCTTTACTTGGATCTTTTTTTGGACGACTCTGGTGCACCATCGTCGTCCCGGCGCCGCTTCCTGCGGGTCCCCTCATCCGACGAGTAGTCGTCTGATGAGGCGGACTCCTCCGACGAGTAGTCCTCCTCTTCATCCTCGTCCTTCATCGCTGCCCGCGCCAGCGCTACCTCCTCCTTCGCACGAGGCCTTTTTGCCCCGGCCGCCTCCTCTGTTGCCCCATCCACCTCCAACCGCGCACACATGGCGTCTTCATCCTCCTCCTCCGTGTCCTCAACAACGTCTTACTCCTTCGCGTCGTCATCGGTGTCTTGGTTGCCGTCCGCCACGTCTTTGGCCTCCGGGTCGTCGGCAGCGTCTTGGTCGTCGGCCGGCGCGTCTTCGGCCTCCGGGTCAACGACAATCGGTGATGGCTCCCGTTCCGGTCGTTGCCATTTGGGCGGCTTAAAGAGTTGGCGCATCGTCACAGGTGCGTGGGGGGGGGGGGGGGGGTACCATTCCTGCCGTAAAGTTGCCATTGTGTGCCGGTTGTTGTTCTAGCCATTGCCATGCATTGTGTGGTGGTTGCCATGACATTTCTGCGGTGCCGATCGATGGCCGGCGTAGCTTGGATATATCCCGACCAGCCGATGATGGAGACAATGGCTAAAAAGTTTGGCGCGGCGCACCAAATCTATGTGTGCCACAAACATATGTGCGCTCCCCTGGCACTTTGTTCCCACTTCTCCGTGTTTTTTTTCGATAAAGGATGCTTATTACTTTCGAAAAAACACTTACATCCAGCCTCTGCGTAACCAGGATGCACACATCCGTTTAAGAGTCTCAAGTCAAAAAGATGTAAAAAACTAGGCGAAATACATATCGCAACGATGAATCGGGGTGGGTGGGGCTTCAATCCGTAGACTATGCTGCCACCCATGTAGTGAAAAAGTATCCCTCGCCGTAGCCTCCAACCGTGTACAGACCTCCGTAAATAGGTCTCGGTTCTCCATTCGCTGAAGAGGTAACAAAAAACGGAGAATACATGTACATCTGTAGATGACCTGCAACAAAGAGCATTTTTTATCGTTAAAAATCTTGTCATTTCTACTTAGCCAAAGCGCCCAGATAACTGCTAGCGTCCCCACCCTAAGAAGCAACTTGAACCTTGAATCTATACCGTGAAGCCAATTGCCAAAGACATTGGTCACACTAGTTGGAGGATACAGGGTAGACGCTACTTGGATGACAGACCAAATAGATCTCGCAAGTTGGCACCGGAAGAAATGGTATTTAATGGTTTCATCACGATGACAAAAAACACACCGAGTATTTCCGTGCCAATTCCGCTTAACAAGATTGTCTTTGGTGAGAATAACTCCTCGATGAAGATACCATCCAATTTTTTTTATTTTTAATGGTATCTATATCTTCCAAATTTAGTGCATGATTCACTTTTGCATGGACATATTTAGTGCACCACGGGTGAGGACATGTTAGTGGCCCACCTAGTTTCGCTGCGCTACTGGTAATAGCCGTGGCCCACCAAAAAAAGATGTGCTATGGCTAAATCGTACATCTATAGTCTTATTCCTAGTAGGGTTGACAGAGCCCGCATGGTGGCTAGGACTTGCTAAGTTTCCGGAACGGTAGGTAGGAGAAACGGGAACGAGGTAGAAGGTCACTGAACATCTCGCTAAACAAAGAAACGAACGGACTTTCAAGCATGGCAACATATCCTATGCATTCAGATCAGATTAATTTTTTAATCATTTGTGAATGCTCCGGTAAGAATTCAGGCTTAGTACATGCTGGAGGTGTAGGCGCCGCGTAATTACTTTTGGTATTTTGCTTGCAGTGATGCTTATACATTCAACATTTTTTTCAAAACATAATGCTCGAAAGCTCTATTTTGAATTAAGAAAATCATCAACGGCCAGGATTACAACGACTAGCCAAGATTACAACGACGAAACAACAACGAACTGCTGGTTTACCAACTAACAAGACAACACCAGAAACAACAGAGAAGAGGGGCAGGCAGCAAGCTGCACTACACTAGGAAGAGAGCTTGAGCAAGACGATGAGGCGTAGTCCTCTGTTGCAAGGGCACGGTGCCGAGATCGACCCGAACAAACAGACCTCCCATGCCAAAGCAGAGCACACCCATGACCGGCAGAGCGAAGTTGTCTTCATGTCTCGAGATACCGAAAGAGGTGGGCTTGATGGAGACACCTCCAAGGAGGAGAGCGGCGCCCAAGGGCGTCCCCGTCACCCGCAACGGCCAAGGCCTTGCCGAGCTTTCGCCCTAGCCCCACCACCACCCCAAAAGACACAACCTTGAAGCCTATCCAGCGACACATTGAACCCACGGCCTAAGAAAGAAATCACCGGGCTCGCCCGCGGCATGACGCCGTCCTAAGAAACCACCCCTGGGTATCTAGAAGGACGCCCAAACCGGGAAGAACACCAGGTAAAAGTGGCCACAGAGACAAAGGCGGGGACATGCGCAAGAAAAGTGAAGAGGGTGTGCCTAAAGACGGCGAATATAATCAAGCCCCAACAGAGAAGCGCGCAAGTTGAGCATGGAGGCGTGGTCCAGCTACGAGAAAGGAGGGGCATTTGGTGGCGCCTCCAAGAAGAAACACGACGTCGAAGACGTTGTCGTCACCGCAGTGGCCAAGGCCTTACACGGCTTTCGCCGATGTCCCACCCATAACCCGAGGCCGGCCACCACCACAAGATCGCGGAGGGGGAGAGGAGCCAGCACCGCTGACAACACTGTAACAAGTATTGCCGCCCCAAGGTGACGCGGTGACCAAAACCCAAGTCACCAACGCCGGGCTCATCACCGGCACCGACCGCACCCCGCCTGACTGTCGAAGAAGTAGAAGCACGAGCGGTCCGTCCGTGCCGCCCCGGACCAGCTCCCACCGTCCGCATCACAACACAACGCCCCGCCACACCTGTGGCGAGACATCGGCGAGAGAGAGTGCTACCAACCACCACCGCATCGCCCGCGCGCGACCGGAAGCAACCAGCAAGCACAAGTGAACGCGCCCGCCCCTGGAGCAACGTCGCACGACTGCCTGGGCCCCTACCCCGGCAGCCAAAACCCGTGCCCACAACACCACCCTAGCCGACAACCCACCGGAGGGAGCAGCAGATTGACCAAGATCCCCTTTGTTAGATCTGGGCGTGGCCTGGCACAGCTGGCCACACTACGCGCCCGTCGGTCGCACGGCTGAAAGGAGGTGGCGCTGACGAGCCAGAGTTCACGCCACCGCAGAGGAGGCCTCCAGCGGCGACGCCGACGGCCACTAGAAGACAGATCCCTCCCCTTCACCGGCGTCACGCGGACTTGTCCGGCGGCGGGGCGGTAGGGTTTCACCCCCCGGTCGCCTGGAGGAGGCGACACGAGGAGCGGCCTGAAGCGTTTCACCGAACCCGGCCTTTCCTTTGTTTACTCGTACATCCAAGATTTCACCATGAATGTCTTAACAAAACGGAAACCGTTGCTGTGGCGCTGTTGAACGAGGCCATTGCAGCGACCTTTGAAAGGAACGATCTGTACAGAAGATCATCAGAACAATGTCTGCAATCAAGGCTCAGGTGGGGACTGGGGAGAGTACACACCCTCATCGTGATCATTCAGAGAAATAACAGGTAGGCTAAATGTCCTCGGCAAACAAGGCTTCAGTTTGTTCAGGACAGTCACGGTCAAATCTTGCAAAGGTAAACTCGTTGCTGAATTTACCAAGAGACCACATTCCAAAAGAAATAGCTACGAAGAATACATACTGATTTATATCCCTGTTCACATTACGGAGTGCATTAGTTCAGAGAAAAGAAAAAGAACACGACACTCAAGTTAAGAGAGTGAGATAATCTGGTTCAGCAAGCATCAAAACAGAGATCACTTGGAGCACATGGCTGACATGGGTTCAGGAAAATAACTTTTCTTACTTCAACAGCTGATTGCTACTAAGGGTGCAGCACTTCTAGTGCACACTGACAAAACAGCACCACCTATTCTAACTGTTGCAGCAAGCAGGCTAAATTCTGAAACCAAATGATATTATAAGGAGTTGGTACTCATGGGAAAGGATAATCTTGTCGATGCACACCATGGATCCAGAAATGTAACCATGCACAAATTTGACCGCCACGCATTACCCCTGCAGGGGATACAAAATTGAAACCAGTTCCGATCAGTATCGCAGCGTGCAAAGACTGTTGTCACTGGAAAATAAAACAGAATATGTGCTGAGACAAGACAAAATTAACAAAGTACTTGCCGAAGAAACTTAAACTGGAAATAAATAACTTGCACCACACCCAAGGCCAATGAAAATTCAGAGATGACAACTTCAGATGAGAAAACTAAGTTCAGGTAATCTAGAAACTCTGAGCTTGACAGGGCATAATCAGCTCATAACACAAAAAAAGCTACTAATAAATAAGGAAGCTTACATATATAAAGTTCTTTATCCTAGTCTCAGCTTATATTTGAGAAAGATAAGAAGGTGTGCGAACAAAAATTTAGCGGTCATATAGCATATTTGGCTAAGTTGCACAACCAGGCTTTATAATTGGAATGTCAAATAGCAACCACCATAGAGATTCTAGACAAGTACGGGAAAAAGAATGATCTTGATGATACCCACACTGAGTTTGCAAATGTAAGGATGAGAATCATGTTGATGAGCAATCTGGGCTGTCATGCATTAACCCTGCAGAGGAGGCAAAAAAGAAACAGCTCCAGTCAATATCATGACGTGCAAAGGTAGTCGTTCTATGTGTAAAGAATGTTATCATTGGCAAATAAAACCAAATACATGCTAACAGTAGAAAAGAAAGAAATAGCAAAGTACTTGCTGAACAAAGATTAACTATAACTAATAAGTAGTGCCAAACCCCAATGCCAATGAATTCATATGAAACAACTTTAGACCTAGAAACTTGACTACATATTGTAAACAAAAGGGCAGGATCAATAGAGAAGATTGCGAAAGGCAAAATGGCAACTAAGGTAAGGAAACCTGCGCAAACATCATGTTTTTCCGACCACTCACTGTATATCATGTTTAATTAGCTAATAAATGGGATACATGCTCCAAACTCGCTACTCCCTCCGTCCCGGTGGGTTAGGCCTACACGTATTCCTAGGTTGTCAATTTGACCAACGTAATACAAATTGTAGAACATAAAACTTATACAATTATAAACTATAACATAAGCTTTCTAATGATATATGTTTTGTAATATATAACTTGTATTATGTTGGTCAAATTGACAACCTATGAATACACGTAGGCCCAACACCGCATTTCGACAGGTCTTATAAGAAATAAGAATTAAAACCACATAAAAATTAAATTTTGGTTTCATTTAGTAGCATGCTAGTTAGTCCTGAATCCTGATGCTAATTATGCATGCCAGACATATACTCACCGGAGCTATGAACATAACATTGCACAGAAGAATACGCTTTGAAGATGTTGTATACTTCTGTGCCTCCTTCGTCACTTGCCGAGGCCTCCTGTGAAAGTTTCATAGTCATTCTTTTCAGGATAGGTGCAGACCTGAGTATCAGTTTCAGCAAATCAAAGTCATGATCCTTTCCACCAAAGCCGCTGATTTCCACTTCTTCCAGAGCAGTCAAAGATATGGTTTGGGATTTCCAGTATGTGGGCTCACATGGACAATCTGGCGGGCATCCTTCTTCCATCTAAAACCAAAGGAGTGCATGTGAATTACTACTGCACATTGTGTTACTGAGATATACTATCAGAACAGAGAATTACCAGCGGTCTCTCTAGGTCGACATGAAGCCTCTGTATAGCACAACGAATTTCATTGATCTCAAGGACATGAGACATAAATGCTCCATAAACATGCCCATTCGTTGTGAGATGTAGCTCCAAAACAGAGAAGGCAGCAATCAATCGCTCCTCTATCTGCTGCTTAAAGTTGGCCACTTCATGATGATTAAAACAGCTCTGAAAAAAAAAGATATATCATTCACAAAATTTAGTTTTCCCGAAATTTGCAGCAAATTAGCAGGAGTGGGGACACACGGTGGCGCAGCCATGGATGTGCAGTGAAGGGAGATGTCCTTGTGTTTCTGCCGTCGGTAGGCTCAGACGCTGGAGGTGCCAAAGACCAAACCCACTAGCACTAGAGGAATAGTGGGAGAAAAAGCAGTCCCACGAGAATTTCTCCACCATTGGTGCCAAGATGGAAATGCTGAGCTCCTCGTAGGTGTCCAATGATAGGGTCAATTGCGTTACCATGGGGGCAATGATGTTGACATGCTTTATCCTGCTCGCACGGTTCACGACTAGCTCCTGGAGCAGCGGTGAGTTGACACTCAAGACATGCTTATGGAAAGCAACTTTGGATAGCCGGAGCGTGCGCAATCTGGGGCAGCCGGAGAGCAAGGCGTCCAGATTGGCGGTGCAGTTGAGCAGGGACAGCGTCTCGAGCGCGGGGAACTCAACGCCGGCTGGCACGCGGCGCGGCGGATGATGCAACAAAGATCCAGCATGATGGAGGTGGCGCTGCGGAAGCAAGGCAACTCCAGAGGGAGGGAGTCGCGGAGGAGCGAGGGGAGGACCAAGAAGAGCTCCTCCGGATCGAGACGTGCGGCGGCGCGGAGCAGCGAGTTCACGCTTGCGGTGTCCACCAGGTTCTCCTCGCTGAAGCTGCGGGGCGGCTCTGGGAGGTCAATTTCGACGAGGGAGACCTTCGGCGGGGGACGAGGGACGCGGGCGAGCGCCGTCTCCAGGGAGTGAAAGGGGGCATCGCGCGCGTAGGAAGATCTGACGGAGGCGGGACCAGAGACCGCGCCAACGGCGGGAGAGGACGCCGGTCCGCACGGCGGCGCCGAAGCATCTGAGACGCCCGAGGACGAGGAAGAGCAGGTCGTCGGGGAGGGCACTGATATGGTCCTCTCCGTCTCCGTCTCCGTCTCCGACTCCGACTGGGCTCAGCTGCTTGGAGTAGGGACGCCCTGATCTCAACTTCATCGGCGCCCACATAAAGTTGGAGGCTTTGGCAAACCCTACCATTCCCCTCCTCCGAGCTGAGGTGGGACATTCTATACTTTGCCACCGGTAATCCTAGACTTACGGATAAAACTTACGGCGCTTGACTTACGGACTAGGCGTGGCCCAATGCAGTTGGATAAGGATTGCATCTGTATGCATGCACATTTATCTCCTCGTAACCAGCCAGGCTTTACTACACAGGACTTTCAGAATCTGCTTTTGATGCGACATACCTAAGTATCATCACTGAGAAACACTCGAAAAAAAAGGAATTGCTAAGGTGAAGTTCATCTGGTTCTAGTGGGAGAAAGGAAAAGGCGAATGAAGAAACCGCACGATCTGGTTTTCACGCGGTGCAACCTGCTCCTGCATGACGACCATGGCGGCAGCAGTACCAGCGGCGGCCGCTGCGCCACCTGATCCTCACCCCTCTCTCCAAGGCATGCAGACCGGATGACCATGGCGGCGGCCGTAGCGCCTGTCCATACACTCATGAAGGTGTACGGGTTCCCTGTTCACACGACCTTCCCTGCAGCGCTGGCACCGGGCCTAGGATTGGATGTGATGCCCTCGCCGGCAGCAGTTGCAAACAGGCCGATGGCATATCGGCGGCTGTTCGTGGCAACACCGTCACTCTCTGCGATGAGAGTATATATAAGACTGCTGTTCGCGGCCATGGTGTCCGCTGCATGGGCACCGTAGCTGAAACAAATATTCTAGAGGCACACGCAACAAGGCCCAGGACAAACGGGGTATAATATATCGTATCCATAAGTATTTGTGAGTTTAAAAAAATAATAGATCTGAAAAATGAGATATAGGGTAAATTATAAAGAAATTAATGTAATATGTGGCAAATAGTAAAAGGCTAAGTAATATGTGGCAAATTATAAAATATCCCCTCCGAGGTACCCAGTGGAGCGAAACGACACTTTTCTTAGCTCAACCCTTCAAAGCTGATGTAGGCTGGATAGGACCTCAAGTCACGCACTTAGAGCATCTCCACCAGCAGCCCCCAAATAGTCGCCAGCACTGTTGTATGAGGAGCGCCGGCAGTGCATCCTCCATTTGGGGACTCTGTTCCCACACCGACGCCTTCTAAACGGCGGCCCCCAATTTTTTCTACAATATTTTAAAACAACATATCAATCACATTTTATTCATACAATCATACAAATAGAATTAAATTATTCATACAATCAATCAAACAAATAGAATTAAATTATTCATACAATCAATCAAACAAATAGAATTAAATTATTCATACAATCAATCAAATAAATAGTACTTAAATTATTCATACAACCCAACAAACAAAATAGTACTTAAATTATTCATACATGCAAACAAATAGAAATAAAATCATGCATTGTTGGCTGCTCCTCTCCTCGCCCACAAATGCGTAGCTAGATCCGCCTTCAGCTGTGCATGGACACCTGCATCTCGAATTTCATTGTGCATATGAAGAAAAGCAGCAAATTCTTGGGGTACATGCTCTACCTCAGCTAGTGGCCCTTGATAATCAAATGGATGATCATCCTGCACAGGTGAGTCGCGCTCGCTCTCAATGATCATGTTGTGGATGATCACACAGGCGTTCATCACCTCCCACATCTGTGTCTCAGACCAAGTGAGAGCAGGGTACCTGACAATGGCGAAACGCTGATGAAGCACCAAAAAAGCACGCTCAACATCCTTGTGTGCTGCTTCCAGGTATGTTGCAAATTAGGCTTCCATCTCGTTTGATGGAGAGGGAATTGTCTTCACAAATGTAGCATACGTCGGGTAGATACCATCAGCTAGATAGTATCCCTTGTTGTATGCGTGACCGTTTACCTCAAAGTTCACGGTAGGAGCTTGTCCCTCAGCTAGCCTGGCAAATACTGGAGAGCGCTGCAACACGTTGATATCATTGTTTGTTCGTGCCATGCCAAAAAATGCATGCCAAATCCAAAACTCATGGTCTGCCACCGCCTCAAGAATGACACTGCACTCACCAGCATGCCCCTTGTAGATCCCCTGTCAAGCAAAAGGGCAATTCTTCCAGCCCTAGTGCATACAGTCAATGCTTCCGAGCATCCCAGGAAACTCTCTTGCTGCATTCTTTTGCAGGATCCGAGATGTATCATCTTCTCTTGGTGCTCTCAAATAGTCTTTAGCAAACACCGCTATGACGGCTCGGCAGAACCTATAGAGAGTCTCTGTACATGTCGACTCTGCCATCCGTAGGTAGTCATTGGATTTATCTGGAGGAGCTTCGTATGCAAGACAGCGCATTGCAGCAGTGCACTTCTGAATTAAGGTGAAGCCTCACAAACCTGTGCAATGTTTTTTGGCCATGAAGTACTTGTCGTACTCCCTGACGCCGTGGACAATCTTCAAAAACAGCTCCTTGTTCATCCTAAACCGGCGCCGAAATTCCTTCGGCGAATGAGTTGCGTCGTTGTTGAAGTAGTCGGCGTCAAACAGCATTGCGCCGGCTTTGCGATGCCGGTTTATGTTCCTCCTCTTGCCTAGCTTTGAGCCGCCGCGCCGAGGCACGACGAAGAAAGGCTGGCGAACACGCAGCATGTTCGTCAGAATCAGCTGCTGTTGTTGCCGCAGAACAGCCTGAGCGTTCAGCTCCTTCGTGAACAGCTGCACCATCATCTCGTCGGCGCTGTCTATCACGTCAATCGGACGAACACCTTGCGGACGGGGCGATACTATCGCGGTGGCGGCGAGCTCTGTTCCGGGCGAAACAGCGGCCGCCGGTCGAGGGGGTTTCGGCCGTGTCGATGGACAGCTGTTCCTAGACAGTCGGCGGTGTCTATTGCAAGCAGGGGCGCGGCAGTGACGGCGACGATCTAGAGGGGTGGGAGTCGGTTCGGGTGTGTGTAGGACGTGGGAAATCGGTGTGTCTGGCTGCCAGCGGAGCTCACGCTCATTTTCAGATGTGCCGCGAGGTGGCCCGATTCGCGCCCTTGGCGAAGGGGCCGGCACGGGGTTGCCGGCGATTCTGTTGGGCTCCAAAATTGGCCGACGCCGTTTGGGGCGCACCGGTGCGAGCCCATTTTCGCTGCTCTCAAAATGGGGGCGCCGGTGGAGATGCTCTTAGGGGCTGTTTGGTTCAGGGGGTAAGTTTTTGGGATAGTGGTATCCCCAACCACTTGGTTAGGGGTAGCCATTTTTTCTGTTTGGTTGGGCAGGATAAGAGGTGGTTAGGGATAACCATTTTCTTGTTTGGTTGAAAGGATGAGGAGTGGATGAGTGGTTGAGTGGTTGTGGTAACCTGATTTGTCAAGATGGTGAGGTTACCTTAGGCACATCAAATGAGATCAACTGGAGATAATGCAACAATATGCTACGAATCCCTCGTTAATTTGTACAAGTATTAGTATTCAACAAATGATGACATACAAGTGCAAGCTAGGAATGCCTCCTAACTTACGCTCTTTGGCTAGTGGACATACAAGTACCGATGACATGCAAGTACCGATGTATCAGTTTCAAGAAATCGATCTCATGATCGTATCCCTGAAAGCCACTGATCTCCACTTCTTCGAGAGCGGTCAAGGAGCTAGTTCGGGATCTCCAGTCCGGGTGGTCACAAGCACAATCTAGTGGGCATTCTTGCTTCAACTAAAACCAAAATTTATACCGTGTTAATTAATTACTAGACAATGTATTGAGGTATATAATCAGAGCAAAGAGCAAAGAATTACCGCGGATCTCTGTAGGACAACCTTGAGCCTCTGCGTGGCCCTAAAAAACCGATTCATCCCAAGGAGATGAAACATGAATGCTCCAAAAGCATGTCCCTTTGGCCTGAGATGTAGCTCCAAAACAGAGAACTTTGCGAGCATATGTTTCTCTATCTCTTGCGTAGAGTTCTCCGCTTCACCATGAACAATGGACGAGCTCTGAAACGTTAATTTGGGAAAATATATATCACTCCACAAATTTTGGTTTAGTTGGAGCTCGGTAAATTGAGCGAGAGAGGACACGCACAATGCGGGCATGGATGAGCAATGAAGGGAGCTCTCCTTGTCTCTCCGCCTTCTGCAGCCACAACTTTGCAATCCTCCAAGGACCAAAGTTGATAAAGGAGTAGGAGCATTTCCATGAGAGCTTCTCAAGCATTGGTGCCAAGATAGAGATGTTGACCTCCCGGAAAGCCTTCAAGGACACAGTCAATTTCTTAAGCTCGGGAGCAACAAGGTCGACGGTATCTATGCTTACATTCTCGACATCCACACAAATCTCTTGCAGCGACGTGGAGTGGAGTGACATGAAGGATCTGATGCTGTTGTGGCCCCAACGGTCATTGAACTTTAGCCTTAGCACGCGCAGGCGTGGGCAGCAGGGGAGCAAGGAGTCGAAGCGCACGTGGCAGCCCAAGAGGGACAGTGTCTCGAGTTCATGGAACCTGACGTGGTCTGGAAGCTGCAGGAAGAACAAGGGCGAGAGATTGCCCATGTAGCCCGACGGGAGGGCCAAGACTAGCTCCTTGGGCTCGAGCAGCGCGGCGGCGCACAAGAGCGAGGTGACGCCGGCGGCGTCGCGCCTGGGCTGAATGTCCGTGACGCGGATCTCCAGGAGGGAAAGACCCAACAACCCAACAAACAAAATAGTACTTAAATTATTCATACATGCAAAAAAAATAGAAATAAAATCATGCATTGTTGGCTGCTCCTCTCCTCACCTACAAATGCGCAGCTAGATCCGCCTTCAGCTGTGCATGGACACCTGCATCTCGAATTTCATTGTGCATATATACTACTACTTTGCCGCCGGTAATCCTAGACTTACGCGCGCTTGACTTACGGATTAGGCGTGGCCTAATGCAGTTGGATAAGGATTGGGGTTGGTTGTTTATCCAGCAAGCCTGCTCACCACGTCAGCCCGTTCATAAACAAATTGCTCGTAAGTGTAGCATTATTCATTTGCCACACATTACTTATGTCTTCTATAATTTGCCATACGTTACTTAGACTGTTTCTTTTATAATTTGCCCTATACCTCCTTCTACATAGCTATTCGTTTTCTTTAACTCTGAAATACTTATGAAATACAGTACAAACCGAATCTAGTTCGTCGATCCCAAATTGCTGGATCCCCAAATCGATCGTTCCCTGCAACGAACTAGAAACAGAGGAGCGGCGCCTCCGCTGGCCACCACGAACGGCGAAGAAGGTGCAGAGATGCCTTTCATTTTTAGCCCAACTTACACCATTGTTAGCTAGCCTTTCATTTTCCTTGGATTTATCAATAAAAAAATGTCAAAAAAAAAAAGAAAATTATATTTGCTAGTTGGCTAGCCGCGCCAAGCGTCCAAAGTCTTAAGTCGCGAATATTCACGCGAGCGCACGCGCTATGCATGTATAGCTTATGTAGTACTAGCATCTAGAACTACCAAAAAACCTCACCTTATAAGCAGCTCGCCACTCTCCTAGCTAAGCCGTGTGGGACTAAATTTGCCTTCACTTCGGGATTTTTCCACATGCGCCATATGGGCCCGACTGACGTTAAGTTGTTGGGCTGGGAAGCACAGGACATATCATTAATAATTCTTGGCATGCCACAATGCATGCATCCCAGTACTCTCTTGTCCAGTTCTCAAAAAAAAAAGTACTCTCTTGTCCTTTCTAACTTAGCTTTGTTGGTTTCTTTTTGGTACTTTTCTTTGCTTGCATGAGATATATAACTTTCATTGCATTTGCTGCCATCCGAAATGATTCCCTCTGTTGCTACCTTTGTGCTTTGCACCATCTCATGAATGCCGCCGTCGGCAGCACCATGCAGGCCATACTGCTCATCCAGTAGCACGCAAACACCGCGCCATGCGCCATGTTGGACGCCGCGCTCCCCTAGCAGCACACAAGGACGCCACGCTCGCCGAGCACGTGAATGCCGCCGTCGGCAGCACCATGCAGGCCATCCTGCTCGTCTAGTAGCACGCGAACATCGCGCCATCTTGGACGCCGCGCTCGCCCAGCAACACGGCAAAGATGCCGCGCTCGCCCAACACTTGAACACCGCCGCCGGCAGCACCATGCAGGCCATCCTGCTCACCCGGCCAGTAGCACGCGATCGCTGCACCATGTTGGACGTCGCATGCGCCCAGCAGCACACTGCAAGGTCGCTGCGCTCGCCCATCATCGCTGGAACGCGGGGGCGCTCTGCGGGGCTGTCGCCAGTAGCACCACCAACACACCCATCCGGTCCATGCTCCTCCGCGCGCATTCAAGGGTTGGGCGGTTGGCTGAAGACATGAAGACCGCCCCCAACGCCGCCGCCGGCAGCAGCAGCACAGCCACACCCATCAGGTGCATGCTTCTCCGAGCGCACGCAAGGGTTTGCTGAAGACATGGAGACCGCCACCAACGCCGCTGCGCACACAATCCTGCTCCGTGCACCCTTCACCATGGCCACAGGAAGGCCATGGACATCACCCTCTTCTGCGACGCCGCGCGCGCATCTTTAACCACGACCACGTACGTCCAGTCGATGGAGGACGCACGTCTTATTCCTGAGCTCCCAGCTAAACACCTCCTCGATGTCTTTGGAGGAAGATTGACACAGCTATGGTTGTGAACCATTTCACCCAAATGGTTCCACCCACAGATTGGCAGTCATTTTTGGTTTGGTTTGGGTTAAAAATCAGATTAGTTTGGTTTTGGTTGGGCACTTGGGCTGACGGAGATACTAAATAGGTTTAGTTCGGTTTGGGCTGCCACATTTGTACGTACGGGTTTGGTTGAGGTACACATTGCAGTTCTCAAACCATTATCAGGTTTATTACACCGATCCATTATCTCACATATCATGTTTACACAGCCTAGCTAGTAGCTATACATACACCATGAGGTCACGCCAACCTCAGCATCATGAAACCATCACAAAATAATGGTAGTGATCCAATAAAAAATGTCGGCTCAGAAATAGAATGGGAGATGAGATCATGATATGGTGCCACGTACGTAGGGATGGCAGGACAATGTCGTCTTATCCCCGGCTGCAACTCGCTCGCCGGGCGACGTTGAAGCCTGGAGGCCGGAAGCACGGTGTCGAGGAATATCGGAGAGAGGGTAAGCGATTACTCCAGCACTGATGGAAAATAGGGAGTGCCGCGCTACAGCCTGACATTGCTGCGTATGGCCGTCGGTCGCCAGAAGTCAGAGGAAGCGAGCGTAGTAAACCGCACCGTTGGCCTTGTTGTGCTCATAAATTAGGCCACTTAAAATTTCGTTGAACGCCGCTGCCGCTTAGAGCAATTCCAATAGTATAGCCAACTGTTGGCTATAACAAGATGTCATATCATTTGTAGTCATCATATCTAACATGTACAATAGTTGGCTATAAGAATGTAGTACTTTACTAATATATGGCCCACCTTTCACTCTCACAAGGTGCCTAGGAGCACGTGCAAGAGCTGGTTATCGTATTAGAAATTCACCTCTCTTCTCTCTCCTCTTCTCTCTCCTCCAACTCATCTAAAATATATTATTTAATGTCTTATAGTCAGCTGACTGGACTCTATTGTACTTGCTCTTACACATCCCTACGTACACAAGACGGAGGAGTGTGGATAGAGACGAATGACAATGGTGCAGGACATCCTTTTCTGCTTTAAAAGACGGAGGAGGAGGAGCATGGATAGCAGCAAAACGACGGTGGTGCCAGACAAGCATATATTTTTCTAGCTTATCGGAATGCAATGAAAAAAAATCAGAGGATGATGTTTCTTTCTCTTGCCCATTAAAACTACTCCTACTAGCTTGCTACCGTTTGGCTTTCCTTTGAAATGAAACTAACTTGTGTAAATAGCTAGCACTTGAGTAGTACATATACGTGCATGTATCGAACTAATCTCACGCGCACACTCACCGTGAAATCCATGCAAATAGCAGAGCCGCCTCGCGCTGTAATCCACGCACCTAGCCCAGCCGCAAGAACCTTTCATGTACATTGACTGATAGAAAAGCGAACATGTAGAAGAGGATATGCTTGGGAAGTACTTTTGCAGAAATTAAGGTATTTATACCAAAACGAGCACATATTGCCTTTACCGAGCTGCAATTTTTGGAGTCCCTATCCTTCTCTAATTAAATGCTTCACTCCTCTATGGCGCTTGGTCTCATCAACTCCACTTCACACATCTCCTTCCCTGCATGTCGTGGTTCTCCGCAAACAGATAGATTGGAACGATGTTGGAGATCAAGTTTAGACTTAAATGTTGTAGATCTTTGTGCAGAGGAGGAGCCCATCAGAGACGATGGCAGCATGCCCATGCGTCCTCCGGCGAAGACGCTAACTAGGAGCACGATCCCTACGATGATGGACTGCACGAGGGTGGCCGGCTTGGGCTCACCGGCAGCATGGCCATGCGTCCCACGCTCCAGTCGAGCCTAGCTTGCCCATGATTAAGCGGTGAATCTATGTGAGCCATACCATCGCGGTGTCCGCATGCATAAGCGACGAAGCAGGGCGAGCCATGCCAGCCCGCGGTCCAGGTCACGCCTCGTCTTCGACTCACCAACCCTAAGAAGCCACTACATCCTTTGAAGTCACGGGTCGTGTTTGACTCGCCAACCCTAAGAAGATGATGGTTTCTTGATTTAAATGGATTTGCTTCGACTCGCCAACGCTAACTGATGCATCCTCTAAGCTCACGGCTCGTCTTGGACTCACCAACCCTGATGACACACTGCTTCCATGAGATGGTCTTCGACTCACCAACCCTAAGAAGCCACTTCTTCCTTTGAATGCATGGCTCGTGTTCGACACGCCAGCCCTAAGAAGCCACTTCTTTCGTTGAAGTCACGGCTCATCTTAGACTCGCCAACCCTAAGAAGATGTCGCTTATTTGACACAAATGGACTATCTTCGACTAATCAAACCTAACACATGCTTCCTTTAAAATCACGGCTCGTCTTCGACTCGCCAACCCTAAAAAGCCATGGCTTCCTTTGAATCCACGACTCGTCTTCGACTCGCTTGCCCTGGTTGAGGTCACGGCTCTTCTTTGACTCGCCAACCCTAAGAAGCCATTTCATCCTTCGAAGTCACGGTTCGTGTTTGACTCGTCAGCCCTAAGAAGACGACGAATCCATGATTTAAATGGATTTTCTTCGACTCGCCAACTTTAACTGGTGCTTCCTCTAAACTCACGGATCGCCTTGGACTCGCCAACCCTAATAACATACTGCTTCCTTGAGATGAACATCTCTTCTTTGACTCCCCAACCCTAAGAAGCCACTTCTTCCTTTGAATTCACGGCTCGTCTTCGACTCGCCAGCCCTACGAAGCCACTTCTTCCATTGAAGTCACGGCTCATCTTAGACTCGCCAACACTAAGAAGACGCCGCTTACTTGACACAAATGGATTATCTTCGACTAAACAACCATAATGCAGGTTTCCTTTAAACTCACGGCTCGTCTTCGACTCGTACGCCCTAAGAAGCCACTCCTTCCTTGTGAAGTACGCCTCGTCTTCGGCTCGCCAACCCTAAGAAGCCACTGCTTCCTTGAGAAGTACGGCTCGTCTTTGACTCGCCAACCCTAAGAAGCCATTGATTTTTAGAGATGAATGTCCCGTCTTTGACTCCCCCGCCCTAAGAATACAATGCTTCTGCGAGACGAGTGACTCGTCTTTGACTTGCCATCCCTAAGAACCTTACTTCTTCCTTTGAGCTCATGGCTCATCTTATACACGCCAACCTTGAGAGGACATCGCTTCCTTGAGACAAATAGATTATCTTTGACTCACCAACCCTAACCATTGCTTCCTTTAAACTCGTGGCTCGTCTTCGACTCGCCAACCCTAAGGACCCACTGATTCCTTGAGACGAATTTTTCATATTTTACTCGCCAACTCTAAGAAGCCACTTTGTCCTTTTAAGTCACGACTAGTTTGCGACTCACCAGTCCTAAGAAGACACTTCTTCCTTTGAAATCACGACTCATCTTAGACTCCCCAACCCTAATGAAGTCACAGTTCCTTGAGATAAATGGATTTTCTTCGACAAGCCAACCCTAGCTGATGCTTCCTCTAAACTTAGGGCTCGTCTTGGACTCGCCAACCCTAATGGCCCACTTTTTCCTTGAGTCTTCAACCTACCAGCCTTAAGAAGCCATTTCTTCCTTTAAACTTAGAGCTCGTCTTCAACTAGCCCGCCATATGAAGCCACTTCTTCCTTGAGAAATACAGCTCGTCTTCGACTCTCCTACCCTAAGAAGCCACTTCTTCCTCTAAATCCACGGCTCATCTCTGACTCGCCAACCCTAATCGGCAGCCCTAATAATCCACTGCTTCCTTGAGACGTACGGCTCGTCGTTGACTCGCCCGCCAATGCTTCCTTTCAGGTCATGGCTCGTCTTGCACTTGGTAACCCTAAGAAGGCAAGATGAACATGGCTTTTAGCATAGCATAAACATGCACACGTGGGGAGCGCCCCCCTCCCACCAGCGGACATAGCCCTATAATTGCACTGACACCTTCTGAGTGGTTATTATTTCATGTGCGAAGGTACTATTTCATGTGGAAAGTACATTCAAGCATTCCCCTCTTAAGTTATCAACCCTTATTAATGATGAGAAATTTTTATTGCCCGTCGGTGAAGAACAAATAAGAGGTCCATGTGCCAAGATTTGAGGCAGGATGAGGTTATGTGGGTAGGCAAGACATCGGAGGTCGGAAGGGCGCGTTGGGACAAGGCTCGCCGAAGCATGTAGCCACAATTACACTCATATATACACTTGGGCACTACCTACCAAAGACAAGATTCACGACATTTGAGAATATCGATGAAGCCTATCTTGTTGCTTTGCCACCTTGGGATGATTTCATGCACATTATATGTACTTTGAATGAATATACATGGTACGTTATCACATGCACATTATACATACTTTTGGTTAATATGCACGGTACATTGTTACATATTGTAATTCTACATTGGGAAAATAATTAATACTATTATTTTATGAAATGTTTGTTGCGTACTTACAAACCTGTAGCATATACATGTTGAGGTGTAGTATTTCATGTGCATTATTTTTATTACTACTCCCCTCCGATCATTATTAATCGACGCGGAACCAGAGGCTAGTGTCCATTAACTCGGACCATTGGTAGTATAAGGATCCAATTCGCTAAGACCAAGAAAGCCCATTACTTCCCTCGTTAATTACTGCATGGACCAATAATTTTGCATGCACGGAAAAAGAGAGAGAAAAAGGTGGACATGCATTGGCTGAGAAAGGCTAATAAATGAGATAGGTCTTGTAATTCCTAAAATTTTCAAAAAGCTCTTGAGCCGTATAATCCCTAGCAGAGAGAGTATGTTCCATACTACCTCCGTCTCGGTTTAACAGGCACACACGCAGTTCTAGACAAACTTTGACCATTGATTTGGTCAACAAAATATAACTTTTATGTCTACAAAATCTATATCATTAGATTCGTATGCAAAAAAGCTTTCCAATGATATAATTTTCGTGACATATATTTCATATTTTATTAACTAAAATAATGGTGAAAGCAATTTCTTAAACTACGTGCGCGCGTGTTAGACGGAGGGAGTAAATGGTTGTGGGGAAAAATTTACATGGACACAAGGGGGGTGCAGAAGGGGTCGACTTGGTTGTTAGATGTTGCTTTTACCTCCATCCCAAAATAGGTGGCGTATCAACTTAGTTAAAATAGTCAATATTTTCTAAGTTTGAAGAAATGTATATACAAAATTGTAAAGATCTTCAATAAAAAATCAATATCAGTAAACCCGTAATAAGATATATTCTCACAATGTATTTATTTAATGTTATAGCTATCAATAGAGTAATTTATATAGTTGGTCAAACTAATGTGGGGGCCTGGTGGCGACGCATGACTTTTCCTCGCGCAGCGGTGTGTGGTCTTCTGCGGTGGCGGCGCGTGACTTTGGCGGTGGTGCTCCAATGAGGTGCCGCGGGGCCCAGCAGAGAGCGAGGAGACGTGGCTTCCCGCGGCGGAGGTACCTTCTGCTGCGGTGAGGAGGTTCGAGCCTGCTCAGCCCCATTTCTCGCTTAGGTGGGCTGCGGATCTTGGATTAATCTCATGGAAGTGTAGTTCTCTGTGAAATTTGCATGCTACACATTTATGCTATAATTATTCCTAAGAAAAGAACTGGGAGCAAACCAGAAATACACTAAGAATCATAACAAAAAAAAACCAGTAACATTCGTTGCTGCACCGCTGCCGCCGTTATCCGATCCATCTGCCGCTGCCACCGCCGCCACCTCCCTTGCTATCATTCGTGCTAGCCCCTTCCCCATCTCCATGTGTGAGATAACAACCCAAGTTCTTCTCCCCCGTCCCCCAGTCTAGTCTAATGTCGTCGCTCTCCCCGAAGGCTAGATTGGAACTCTAGCCTCAACAGCAGGATCGACGGGGGCGGCCACCGCCCTCCTCATCCACGGGATCGCTAATGACGTTGCAGATGTTTTCCCTTTGAGGATATGCTATTTCTCTGATGTTTCTACTCCTGTTAGAATAGGACAACATGTGCAACAACACTTGGGACCTGGGAGAGGAGCGTCAGGCTCTCTTTTGCTCTTTTAGAATCAATCAGGTTCCTTTTTTGGACGCTTTCTTTTGACCGCGAAACATAGCAGTTAATGGTCAAAGCATTATACTGTCGAAGATTTATCTAAATTTGAATACATCTATACACTAAAAAAAGTGTGTAGATACATCTTTTTATAGATGGAGGTAGTACTAATGAAACAAAACTTGTGCGACACATGGTGATATCATGTTCGTGGAGCAGCATATATGCGGAAAGTGCATTCAAGCAATTTCATCTTAAGTTATCAACCCTTATTAATGATGAGCAATTCTCATAGCCCTCCGGGGGAGAACAAATAGAGGCGGCCGTGCCAAGATTTGAGGTGGCATGGTGTGGGTATGCAAGAAGATTGAGCTAAGAAGGGCGCGTTGGGACATGGCTCGCCAAAGCATGTAGCCACCACTACACTCATATATACACTTGGGCATTGCCTACCAAAAGACTAGATTCACTGAATGTTGAGAATATTGATGAGGCCTATTCCGTTCCTTTCCCACCTTTGGATGATTTCATGCACATTATAGTACTTTTATTAAATATGTTGTAATTCTACAGTGAGAAAATAATTAATATATATTATTTCATGTCATGTTTATTGCGTGCTTATAATAATACCCGTGGTACATACCTATTGTGGTGCATTATTTGATGTGCATTATTTTTATTACTATTTATTATCATCTACTCCTTATGTTCCATAAATGGCCGTGAGGAACATTTACGCGGCTAAATATGAACTGGGACGAAATCTTTATAATTTTGTAACCTGATCTTCTGCACAATATGTGGGATAAACATCGTTATAAGTTATCCAAGTTGCCAAGAAAGAGTTCAATGGCACGAGTAAGAAACCGAGGTATTTTCACGGGTCGCCCTCGTTCCGTAGTTGAGTTCTTTCGCATCTCTCATATCGTTTTTCGTGGATTAGCATCTCAACTTTGATGGGCACGGACACAAGTAGGGTACAGAAGGGGGTCGATTTGGTTATTAGACTTTGCTATGACCTCCATCCTAAAATAGGTGGCGTATTAACTTATTTAAAATAATCATTGTTTTCTAAGTTTGACGAAATAAATATACAAAATTATAAAGATCTTCAATACAAAATCAATATCAATAAACCCATAATAAGATATATTATCATAATATATTTATTTAATGGTATAGTTATCGACATAGTATTTTACATAGTTGGTCAAACTTAAAAATCATTGACTTTTTGGTAGGTTTATTAATATTATTTTTCATGCCTATGTTGCCTAGCTAGAAATGATTTACGCATACGTTGCCAGATTTCATGCATGTGTGCTCGTGAGTTGAGTCTGACCAAAATAAGAATGAAACATGTGATGTAGATCAACACCAAACTCGAAGGTTGCGGGGCCTAGGGCGACCCATGACTTCTCGCACAGTGGTGTGCCGTCTTCTGCGGCAGCGGCGACGCGTGACTTCGGTAGTTGGTGCCGTGGCTTCCCCGCGGTGGAGGCAACTTCTGCTCCGGTGAGGAGCTTCGAGCCCGCTCGGGGCCTGTCTCGGCTTGGGCGGGCCTGCGGATTTTGGCTTGTTCTCAAGAAAGCGTAGTTCTCTCTGAAATCTGAAATTTGCATGCTACACATTTATGCTATAATTATAATGATTCCTATAAAAAGAAGTGGGAGGAAACAAGAGATACACAAAGAATCATAACAAAAAAAAAAAAACTGGTACCATTCGCTGCTGCACACGAATGGAAAACTGGGAGCGATGATGCATGTTTTAATGTGCAACTCTCCGTCGATTGAAGCTAGCTTTCCTTCTTTTTCTCTGGCTAGATCGGCTCGGACTTGCTCTCTCGCCGATGTCTTCATTTCCAGTTAATCCTGCTGAATTTGAACACAAGCTAGCATAATTAACATAGCTGGATACAACTCTGAGTAGATAGCATACTTCGATCCCACTGTGTAGGCTACAGGTGCAATCTGGCCGTCGAGGAGAGCGGCGGCATTAGACTATAGACTGGGTCGCAGGTGAGAAGAAGTTAGGTTGTTACATGGAGATGGGGCGGGGGCTGGCGAAGATGACGGCAAAGGCGGTTGCAGCGGTGGGTGGACCGGAAGATGGTGGCGGCGGTTCTCCTCCTCGAAATAGGCTTTCGCCCCGCTATATTAATATAGCACACCACCGATACAACATAGGAACCATTGCTGGAAACAGCACAAAGCAAGCCCAAAAGAAAACACAAAAGAAAGAAAAGAGAAACTAATGCCGAAAGGGACGGATCAACGAAAACGGAGATGCCTCGCAACCGCTGCGCCCGCCGGATAATTCCCACCACGCTCCTAGCACTCTGAAGTTCCGTGTACCAAGCAACACCTTCAAGAAGGGGTGCGACGACGACGCCACTGCTGCCCGGAGTAGTCCTAGGGTTTCCCCCGGTACGCGCAAGGACTAGGAAACAGGGCTTCACCCAACGCCCTTCAAGAAGGAAGAATGGTGCCCGCCGGCGTCACCGCGTCGGTGCCAGCAAAGCCGACAGGGATTTCTCCCGACCCTCGCAACCTCGCCTTGGACACTCCATCGTGCTCCACCACACTCGCCACCCACCACCATGCGCCACCACAGCCTTGCAAGCACCACCGCCGTCTCACCGTGACCAACGAAGCGGGGTCATCACGAACAGGACGAGCCAGCCGGGAGCGAGTGGCAGCACGCCAGCAGCCACGTCGGAGGTACCACCTCCACCGCCACCTGCGGACACCGACCGGGCGCGGCGACCGGAACACACCAGGCCCACCTGGCCCGGCCGAGCCCGAGCGGGCTCGTGAAGTTCCTGTCTATGCGCTGCAGTGTACGCGCCGCCGAGGTCGCCGCCCCGAGCTCCGGCCTTCCCTCCGTCCGCCTAGAGGAGCACCACGGGGCAGGGAGCCAGCCCGCCCGGACCCAGATGGGGCCCGAAGGGCCCAGATCTGGGCCAGGAAGGAGGAGCCCCGAGCCATCGCGCCGTCCCGCGGCCAAGGAGCCCCGCCGCCGCCTCGTTGCCACCCGCCGCCGCGCCGCTCGGGAGGGAGCGCCGCCGCTGGAGCCCCGCCGACCTGGGTGCACCGCCGCCAGCCTGCCAGCCCCGCCTGGAGAGGAAGCGCCGTGTAAGAAAGGGCCACTGCCTCCGGCACCGCCCGGGCTTTGCCCAGCGGCTTCCGTCGGCGGCGGTGGCGGGGGAGGACGGGGAAGGACGGGGGAGGAGGGCTAGGGTTGGCGTCCTGGAGTCGCCCGCGGGGGAGCGACCCGAGGACGAGGACGAAGCGTCGATCCGTGGCGGCGGTTCTCAGAGGAGGAACTACCTGGGAGAGGAGGGTCGGACAGGTGATGCTGTTATTATCAGTTTATGTAATCAAAGGTCTGAAGGGAACCTGCGGACGTACGTTGGTCTGGCAGGTGATGCTGATATTATGTTGGTGGAGCGGCATGCATAAGAGGAGCAATGCTACACGTACGGACTACTTTTACAAAATTCACTTACGGACTCACAGCAGCAGGCTACAAATCAGAGCATGATCCGATTTTTCAGCAAGGGCAGGAAGGCACAGCCAATCAACCCACAACACGTCTGTCCGTAAAGTTTCCGTGGCATAGGCAGTCCGTAGGTCTAGTATTATTGGCATAAGAGAGTAAGTTAGAGTGAACTAGCATAGTTGGATCGAATTCGACGGTCAGTACCATTTGTGCTAATTTGAGCAACAAATAGCACTAAGCGTCCACAAATTTGCGGTTCAATTGTTAGTGATGACGTGGCCTAACATCCGCCGCCTCGCAGTTACGGTGGACACCCCCATGTCTGTATTATTTGGCCACGTCATCAATAATCACGGCGGCTAAATCGCTATTAATTGATGGTTTGCGCTATTTGTTGCTCCATGTTCCCAGGAGTGGCAATGAATTGAAAAAGGGAAATGATTCATCTCCCCAAGGGGATGAAGCGTTCGCAGCCTCCGCCTTGGTTGTGCGACGTGTGTCCCGTCAAAGCCGACGAACTCCAGACCAGATCCACCACGGATCTGGAGAGAGGTCGTCAACGACGGGCCACCTGGTGCTGCGCCAGAGCACAAGAGAGACACTCCGCCCTAGCCACCTCCAGATCCAGCCGTCAACGCCAACTCCGACCGCACCCCCTCACCACCATGGCCGGCCAGGGACGGAAGGAGAGGCATCAAGAAGAGCTTGAAGGAGACGACTCAGGCCTTATTGATGAGATCGGTGGAGGAGGGGGTCTCTGAGCTCCGACCGCCGGAGCAGAGAGCGACGCCACCAGACCTCGGCCCGCTCTGGATCTGGCCAAAACCAGAGCTTCTACTCCTAATTAACCTAACCGGCAAACCGCGAGGAAAACTACTCCTAAACTAGAGAAACTACATCTGGAACCTCACCTCCGCCACCTCCGGCGGCTCGGGATCGGCCCAGATCTCACCGAGGAGGTTCTGGCTACTGTAGCAAGACGAGAGAGGGGTTGGGGGTTTCCACTGGTTGGGACGAGAGGAGAGGATGCTGAATGAATGAAATCCGCCTCCAAATCCAAATAGTCCAGTAAATGATGCATGCAGGTTGGTTAAATATAATCGAAAGCTGGTTGCACAGATCGGGCGGGACGGCGAGCAGTTGGATCAGCGCGCGTTTCAGCGGGGGCACTTTACGTCGATGGTGAGTTATTAATCAACTAGCTAGCGGAGCGGAGCGGAGGGATTGAATCATTTTCCAAAAAAAAAAAAAAGATGATGATGATGATGATACGGACCGGAGTAGTCGTGTACTACTAGTAGTACTATAGAGAGAAAGAAGCAGTAGCTAATTTTTGATCCATCCAAATGGACGAAAGGGTTTGAGTGTACAGTACTAGTATTTAATCCATCCATCCATCCAAGCGTGCTAGAGTAGCTAGCTGGTGACAGGCTGGCAGCAAGAGGATACGTCGCGCGTCGGCGGAAAATCCTTTCTCCACGTGCTGTCGCATCCCTGACCACAGCGCGCTGTCGATCGACCGCGACGTGCAGGCCTGGGTGGCTGGTTGCGACAAGATGTGCTTCGGCCTCGCGCGGGAGCACGAGGAGAAATGAGGAAGCCGCGCGCGTCAGGAGGGAGGGAGTATCGGCTCCGCGCGCGTGAATCTAATCAGGTGGCACCATAGCTAGCGACGTGCTACCATAGTGACAGGCTGGCAGCAGGCCGGAGCGCGCGCGCGCGCGCGATACACAGGGCAGGCTTGGAGCTAGCGTCACCGATAGTAGATCGACTCTCAGTTGAACAAATCCTTGTGTTTCTGCCGTTGGTAGGCTCAGACGCGCGCTGGAGGTGCCAAAGACCAAACAAACTAACACTAGAGGAATATCAGGAGAAAAAGCAGTCCCACGAGACTTTCTCCACCATTGGTGCCAAGATGGAAATGCTGAGCTCCTCGTAGGTGTCCAATGATAGGGTCAATTGCGTTACCATATATGGGGGCAATGATGTTGACATGCTTTATCCTGCTCGTGCAGCAGCGGTGAGTTGACACTCAAGACATTCTTATTATGGAAAGCAACTTTGGATAGCCGGAGCGTGCGCAATCTGGGGCAGCCGGAGAGCAAGGCGTCCAGATTGGCGGTGCAGTTGAGCAGGGACAGCGTCTCGAGCGCGGGGAACTCAACGCCGGCTGGCACGCGGCGGATCGGATGATGCAACAAAGATCCAGCATGATGGAGGTGGCGCTGCGGAAGCAAGGCAACTCTTCCAGAGGGAGGGAGTCGCGGAGGAGCGAGGGGAGGACCAAGGAGAGCTCCTCCGGATCGAGACGTGCGGCGGCGCGGAGCAGCGAGTTCACGCTTGCGGTGTCCACCAGGTTCTCCTTGCTGACGCTGCGGGGCGGCTCTGGGAGGTCAATTTCGAGGAGAGAGACCTTCGGCGGGGGACGAGGGACGCGGGCGAGCGCCGTCTCCAGGAAGTGAAAGGGGGCATCGCGCGCGTAGGAAGATCTGACGGAGGCGGGACCAGAGACCGCGCCAACGGCGGGAGAGGACGCCGGTCCGCACGGCGGCGCGGAAGCATCTGCGACGCCCGAGGACGATCGAGGAAGAGCAGGTCGTCGGGGAGGGCACTGATATGGTCCTCTCCGTCTCCGACTTCGACTGGGCTCAGCTGCTTGGAGTAGGGACGCAGGCGACGCCCTGATCTCAACTTCATCCGCGCCCTATACATAAGTTCGAGGCTTTGGCAAACCCTACCATTCCCCTCCTCCCCTCCGAGTCCGAGGTGGGACATTATATACTACTACTTTGCCACCGGTAATCCTAGACTTACGCGCGCTTGACTTACGGATTAGGCGTGGCCTAATGCAGTTGGATAAGGATTGGGGTTGGTTGTTTATCCAGCAAGCCTGCTCACCACGTCAGCCCGTTCATAAACAAATTGCCCGTAAGTGTAGCATTAGTCCTTTGTCACACATTACTTATGACTTCTATAATTTGTCACATATTACTTAGACTTTTACTATTTGCCACACATTAGACTGTTTCTTTTATAATTGCCCTATACCTCCTTTTACATAGCTATTTGTTTTCTTTAACTCTAAAATACTTATGAAATATAGTACAAACCGAATCTAGTTGGTCGATCCCAAGTTGCTGGATCCCCAAATCGATCGTTCCCTGCAACGAACTAGAAACAGAGGAGCGGCGCCTCCGCCGGCCACCACTCACGGCGCGTCCACCACGAACGGCGAAGAAGGTGCAGAGATGCCTTTCGCCGGTGCTGCCGACCGGACCAAAATCAAGATACCAACTCTTGGCGCTAGCCTACGATGACATACCAAAATGTAATTGCATCTGTATGCACATTTATATATCTCCCCGTAACCAGCCAGGGTTACTACATAGGACTTTCAGAATCTGCTTTTGATGCGACATACGTAAGTATCATCACTGAGAAACACTCGAAAAAAAAAGGAATTGCTAAGGTGAAGTTCATCTGGTTCTAGTGGGAGAAAGGAAGAGGCGAATGAAGAAACCGCACGATCTGGTTTTCACGGACAATCGATGGTGCGACGGTGTGACCTGCTCCTGCACGACGACCATGGCGGCAGCAGTACCAGCGGCGGCCGCTGCGCCACCTGATCCTCACCCCTCTCTCCAAGGCATGCGGACCGGATGACCATGGCGGCGGCCGTAGCGCCTGTCCATACACTCATGAAGGTGTACGGGTTCCCTGTTCACACGACCTTCCCTGCAGCGCTGGCACCGGGACTGGGATTGGATGTGATGCCCTCGTCGGCAGCAGTTGCAAGCAGGCCGATGGCATATCGGCAGCTGTTCGTGGCAACAGCGTCACTCTCTGCGATGAGAGTGTAAGACTGATGTTCGCGGCCATGGCATCCGCTGCATGGGCACCGTAGCTGAAACAAATATTCTAGAGGCACAGGCAGCAAGGCCAAGGGCAAACGGGGTATAATATATCGTATCCATAAGTATTTGTGAGTTTAAAAAAATAATAGATCTGAAAAATGAGATATAGGGTAAATTATAAAGAAATTAATGTAATATGTGGCAAATAGTAATAGGCTAAGTAATATGTGGCAAATTATAAAGGTTCAAAGTAATATGTGGCAAATTATAAAATATCCCCTCCGAGGTACCCAGGGGAGCGAAACGACACTTTTCTTAGCTCAACCCTTCAAAGCTGATGTAGTCTTGATAGGACCTCAGGTCACACACTTAGAGCATCTCCACCAGCAGCCCCCAAATAGTCGCCAGCACTGTTGTATGAGGAGCGCCGGCAGTGCATCCTCCATTTGGGGACTCTCTTCCCACACCGACGGCTCCTAAACGGCGGCCCCCAATTTTTTTTACAATATTTTAAAACAACATATCAATCACATTTTATTCATACAATCACATAAATAGAATTAAATTATTTATACAATCAATCAAACAAATAGAATTAAATTATTCATACAATCAATCAAATAAATAATACTTAAATTATTCATACAAGCCAACAAACAAAATAGTACTTAAATTATTCATACATGCAAAAAAATAGAAATAAAATCATGCATTGTTGGCTGCTCCTCTCCTCACCCACAAATGCGCAGCTAGATCCGCCTTCAGCTGTGTATGGACACCTGCATCTCGAATTTCATTGTGCATATGAAGAAAAGCAGCAAATTCTTGGGGTACATGCTCTACCTCAGCTAGTGGCCCTTGATAATCAAATGGATGATCATCCTGCACAGGTGCGTTGTGCTCGCTCTCAATGATCATGTTGTGGATGATCACACAGACCAAGTGAGAGCAGGGTACCTGATAATGGCGAAACGCTGCTGAAGCACCCAAAAATTACGCTCAACATCCTTGTGTGCTGCTTCCTGGTATGTTGCAAATTAGGCTTCCATCTCGTTTGATGGAGAGGGAATTGTCTTCACAAATGTAGCATACGTCGGTAGATACCATCAGCTAGATAGTATCCCTTGTTGTATGCGTGACCGTTTACCTCAAAGTTCACGGTAGGAGCTTGTCACTCAGCTAGCCTGGCAAACACCGGAGAGCGCTGCAACACGTTGATATCATTGTTTGTTCCTGCCATGCCAAAAAAATGCATGCCAAATCCAAAACTCATGGTCTGACACCACCTCAAGAATGACACTGCACTCACCAGCATGCCCCTTGTAGATCCCATGTCAAGCAAAAGGGCAATTCTTCCAACCCCAGTGCATACAGTCAATGCTTCCGAGCATCCCAGGAAACTCTCTTGTTGCATTCTTTTGCAGGATCCGAGATGTATCATCTTCTCTTGGTGCTCTCAAATAGTCTTCAGCAAACACCGCTATGACGGCTCGGTAGAACCTATAGAGTCTCTGTACATGTCGACTCTGCCATCCGTAGGTAGTCATTGGCTGTATCTGGAGGAGCTTCGTATACAAGACATCGCATTGCAGCAGTGCACTTCTGAATTGAGGTGAAGCCCCACAAACCTGTGCAATCTTTTTTGGCCATGAAGTACTTGTCGTACTCCCTGACGCCGTGGACAATCTTCAAAAATAGCTCCTTGTTCATCCTAAACCGGCACCGAAATTCCTTCGGCGAATGAGTCGCATCGTTGTTGAAGTAGTCGGCGTCAAGCAGCATTGCGCCGGCTTCGCGATGCCGGTTGATGTTCCTCCTCTTGCCTGGCTTTGAGCCGCCGCGCCGAGGCACGACGAAGAAAGGCTGGCGAACACGCAGCATGTTCGTCAGAATCAGCTGCTGTTGTTGCCGCCGAACAACCTGAGCGTTCTGCTCCTCCGTGAACAGTTGCACCATCATCTCTTCGGCGCTGTCCATCATGGCAATCGGACGAACACCTTGCGGACGGGGCGATACTATCGCGGTGGCGGCGAGCTCTGTTCCGGGCGAAACAGCGGCCGCCGGTCGAGGGGGTGGCGGCTGTGTCGATGGACAGCGGTTCCTAGACAGTCGGCGGTGTCTATTGCAAGCAGGGGCGCGGCAGCGACGGCGACGGTGGCGATCTAGAGGGGTGGGAGTCGGTTCGGGTGTGTGTAGGAGGTGGGAAATCGGTGTGTCTGGCTGCCAGCGGAGCTCACACTCGTTTTCAGATGTGCCGCGAGGTGGCCCGATTCGCGCCCTTGGCGAAGGGGCCGGCACGGGGTTGCCGGCGATTCTATTGGGCTCCAAAATTGGCCGACGCCGTTTGGGGCGCACCGGTGCGATCCCATTTTCGCCGCTCTCAAAATGGGGGCGCCGGTGGAGATGCTCTTAGGGGTTGTCTGGTTCAGGGGGTAAGTTTTTGGGATAGTGGTATCCCCAACCACTTGGTTAGGGGTAGCCATTTTTTCTGTTTGGTTGGGCATGATAAGAGGCGGTTTGGGATAACCATTTTCTTGTTTGGTTGAAAGGATGAGGAGTGGATGAGTGGTTGTGGTAACCTGATTTGTCAAGATGGTGAGGTTACCTTAGGCACATCAAATGAGATCAATTGGAGATAATGCAACAATATGCTACGAATCCCTCGTTAATTTGTACAAGTATTAGTATTCAACAAATGATGGCATACAAGTGCAAGCTAGGAATGCCTCCTAACTTACGCCGATGACATGCAAGTACCGATGTTGACGAGGCGCTCTAGTTTGAGCAATTGGGCACAACGAAGAGAACTCCAGCTAAATGGTGTCCCCTGAAGCTCATCCTCAGGCAGACATACAACGAAGAGATAGAGCTCCAATTATATGGTGTCCCATGAAGCTTTCAAAAATACACAACGGTGATATATGTTCAGATCAGAAGTGGACTAGCTCGCAGCAACACCTCATCAGCTCTCATGATTTGTGCCAACCTTGAGGACCGGCTAGAGGCAGCACGGTGCTGCGCTTCCGCCGCGGCGCCGCTGACGACGACAACAACCAGCCGAGAAGCACGTCCTCCAGCTCCCCGGATCATCCCGACGCAGTATGATTTTGCACAAGTTTTGATTTTGACTTGCATGATTTTTTAAAGACCTTGTGCACCTAAAACTTTTAGGATCACATTACGGTGGCCACCTGTATCTATCCACGTGAACAATACACATGCTGCTCTCAAAAGATCAGTCATCAGTGTAGCATGTATTCCATCTGCTGTGACAAACTGTAGTGCGGAATGTATTCGCAGTACGGTGGCTTCAGTTTTGTTCAAGTTTTCCCAGTCACGGTGAACACTGAAACTTGCGGTTCAGTTGGGTTTGCAAAATACAGTTGCAGTTACATGTTATGCACTCCCCATGTACATAGTAATGCAGCACTACCCAAAGTTGACCATCAAATGGGCGAAATCATCATTTGAATTCTGCCCAAAGGTTAACTGAAAGCTGTGCAAAAAATTTCGCTGGACTTTCAAAGAAATTCAGTACCGAAACATGCAAGTCAGACCTGAAAAAAGAACAAACAGAGGCAAGACCATTGACAAAACAGAGCAAACAGGGGCAAAAAAGATAGCAGATCCCAAGCATCAAATAGTAGATACACTCTACAATCTATATCATCATTCGATGGGGAACAAATACTTATAGCACAAGAAGCATGAAAACTAGGAGTTTGACAGTGCAGAATAACATCAGTCCAGCAGTCATTAGTACTTCATACAAACATCACAATATTATAACTTGTTAAGATGATGGCATTAGACAAACAAGGAGCCAAAGTTGCCGATATGATTCTTGGCATCTTTTGCAGCCATCCATGATCAAACTTGCAGTAAAAGAGGCATGCATCCACTCTGTTAAAGAAGAAATACTAACATTAGAACTCAAACTGAATCTTCGCATAGTTCAAAAGGTTGGATGTAAAATAAACATTAAGTTACATGCTAGCTAATGTTACTAATACCTTATCTATACAAGCTAATCTCACGGGTATAATTAATACTCTTGCTAATTTTCATATAAATACATTTGAGAGTTTTTTTAGAGCATCTAATATGCTAACGGATGTTACACTGCTTTGATAATATTTTTATACTGTTAGTACAAAATGGAAACTCGTAATGTAAGCATATTGAAAAATAGATTGTGTGCTACATCGCCCCTTAAAGATCAGCTCCTGAGTTCTATCCGTTGTTGCTCAGTTTACTTCGTATGAAAACATGTCACTTGTCAACAAAATGAAACAACGCAAATACTAACTAAAACCATAGGATTAACAGAATAACTTGCTTAGGGCGCATGACTGACATAGGTTGACTGCATTAACTTAAATAATTGAATTGCAGAGAAACCACTCAAGACCTAACTAAGAGTATCCTATATATAGCTACACTACACTAAGCAAAACAACATGCCAGATAATGAGTTGAAGCAACAAAGCAAAGTCAGCAGAGAACAGGTAATGGAGGTTGTCCGCATATGAAAAGTTTGGTCTTTGTCAATACCATCATGAATCCAAATATGCAAGGCTGAGAATCATGTTTTTTTTTGCGAATGTAGGCTGAGAATCATGTTGATGGGAACCCGCCGCTGCCATGCACTAAACCTGCATTGGAGGCTGAAGGAAAATTGAAACAATTTCCAGTCAGTATCACAACATGCACATGTGGAATTATTATACTTGTAAAGGCTGTCCTGACTTGCAAATAAAATGCAATATATGCTGACAGCAGAAAGAAATAGTACAATATATGCTGAAAGCAGAAAGAAATAGTACAATTTTTACTGAACGAAATCTAACTAGAACTAAATACCTTGTGCCAAACATGAATGTCAAGGAAATTCAGATAAGACAACTAACTTCAGGTAATCTGCAAAATTGTCCTTTTACTATACAAAATGCAGATGCCCAAGAGAAGGGTATAATCAACCTAGAGATTGACCAAGACAAAAGAGAACCTAAGGTAATTCTGCATACAAATTTTCGAATTTATTTTGTGCCACCCACTCCACCATTCAGCTTCTCTTTTTGATTAAAATATGCGGGTTTGCGCACATAATGTCAGCAATAGGCATAATTAGCTAACTAGCAATTATATCCATGTTGCACGCAGAACACATACTCAGTTACTCACCAGAGCTAAGATAAAGATAGCATTCCACAGAAGAATATTCCCTGAAGATGTTTCGTATTTGTGTGCATCCATGATGATCACGATATAAGACCTCATGTGAGAAACGCACAATCATTCTTTTAAGCATCGGTGCACATTTGAATATCAGTTTCAAGAAATCGATCTCATGATCGTGTCCTTGAAAGCCACTGATCTCCACTTCTTCGAGAGCGGTCAAGGAGCTAGTTCGGGATCTCCAGTCCGGGTGGTCACAAGCACAATCTAGTGGGCATTCTTGCTTCAACTAAAACCAAAATTACTAGAGAATGTACTATCGAGATATATAATCAGAGCAAAGAGCAAAGAATTACCGAGGATCTCTGTAGGACAACCTTTAGCCTCTGCGTGGCCCTAAAAAACCGATTCATCCCAAGGAGATGAAACATGAATGCTCCAAAAGCATGTCCCTTTGGCCTGAGATGTAACTCCAAAACAGAGAACTTTGCGAGCATATGTTTCTCTATCTCTTGCGTAGAGTTCTCCGCTTCACCATGAACAATGGACGAGCTCTGAAACGTTAATTTGGGAAAATATATATCACTCCACAAATTTTGGTTTAGTTGGAGCTCGGTAAATTGAGCGGGAGGGGACACGCACAATGCGGGCATGGATGAGCAATGAAGGGAGCTCTCCTTGTCTCTCCACCTTCTGCAGCCACAACTTTGCAATCCTCCAAGGACCAAAGTTGATAAAGGAGTAGGAGCATTTCCATGAGAGCTTCTCAAGCATTGGTGCCAAGATAGAGATGTTGACCTCCCGGAAAGCCTTCAAGGACACAGTCAATTTCTTAAGCTCGGGAGCAACAAGGTCGACGGTATCTATGCTTACATTCTCGACATCCACACAAATCTCTTGCAGCGACGTGGAGTGGAGTGACATGAAGGATCTGATGCTGTTGTGGCCCCAACGGTCATTGAACTTTAGCCTTAGCACGCGCAGGCGTGGGCAGCAGGGGAGCAAGGAGTCGAAGCGCACGTGGCAGCCCAAGAGGGACAGTGTCTCGAGTTCATGGAACCTGACGTGGTCTGGAAGCTGCAGGAAGAACAAGGGCGAGAGATTGCCCATGTAGCCCGACGGGAGGGCCAAGACTAGCTCCTTGGGCTCGAGCAGCGCGGCGGCGCACAAGAGCGAGGTGACGCCGGCGGCGTCGCGCCTGGGCTGAATGTCCGTGACGCGGATCTCCAGGAGGGAAAGACCCAACAACCCAACAAACAAAATAGTACTTAAATTATTCATACATGCAAAAAAAATAGAAATAAAATCATGCATTGTTGGCTGCTCCTCTCCTCACCTACAAATGCGCAGCTAGATCCGCCTTCAGCTGTGCATGGACACCTGCATCTCGAATTTCATTGTGCATATATACTACTACTTTGCCGCCGGTAATCCTAGACTTACGCGCGCTTGACTTACGGATTAGGCGTGGCCTAATGCAGTTGGATAAGGATTGGGGTTGGTTGTTTATCCAGCAAGCCTGCTCACCACGTCAGCCCGTTCATAAACAAATTGCTCGTAAGTGTAGCATTATTCATTTGCCACACATTACTTATGTCTTCTATAATTTGCCATACGTTACTTAGACTGTTTCTTTTATAATTTGCCCTATACCTCCTTCTACATAGCTATTCGTTTTCTTTAACTCTGAAATACTTATGAAATACAGTACAAACCGAATCTAGTTCGTCGATCCCAAATTGCTGGATCCCCAAATCGATCGTTCCCTGCAACGAACTAGAAACAGAGGAGCGGCGCCTCCGCTGGCCACCACGAACGGCGAAGAAGGTGCAGAGATGCCTTTCATTTTTAGCCCAACTTACACCATTGTTAGCTAGCCTTTCATTTTCCTTGGATTTATCAATAAAAAAATGTCAAAAAAAAAAGAAAATTATATTTGCTAGTTGGCTAGCCGCGCCAAGCGTCCAAAGTCTTAAGTCGCGAATATTCACGCGAGCGCACGCGCTATGCATGTATAGCTTATGTAGTACTAGCATCTAGAACTACCAAAAAACCTCACCTTATAAGCAGCTCGCCACTCTCCTAGCTAAGCCGTGTGGGACTAAATTTGCCTTCACTTCGGGATTTTTCCACATGCGCCATATGGGCCCGACTGACGTTAAGTTGTTGGGCTGGGAAGCACAGGACATATCATTAATAATTCTTGGCATGCCACAATGCATGCATCCCAGTACTCTCTTGTCCAGTTCTCAAAAAAAAAAAGTACTCTCTTGTCCTTTCTAACTTAGCTTTGTTGGTTTCTTTTTGGTACTTTTCTTTGCTTGCATGAGATATATAACTTTCATTGCATTTGCTGCCATCCGAAATGATTCCCTCTGTTGCTACCTTTGTGCTTTGCACCATCTCATGAATGCCGCCGTCGGCAGCACCATGCAGGCCATACTGCTCATCCAGTAGCACGCAAACACCGCGCCATGCGCCATGTTGGACGCCGCGCTCCCCTAGCAGCACACAAGGACGCCACGCTCGCCGAGCACGTGAATGCCGCCGTCGGCAGCACCATGCAGGCCATCCTGCTCGTCTAGTAGCACGCGAACATCGCGCCATCTTGGACGCCGCGCTCGCCCAGCAACACGGCAAAGATGCCGCGCTCGCCCAACACTTGAACACCGCCGCCGGCAGCACCATGCAGGCCATCCTGCTCACCCGGCCAGTAGCACGCGATCGCTGCACCATGTTGGACGTCGCATGCGCCCAGCAGCACTGCAAGGTCGCTGCGCTCGCCCATCATCGCTGGAACGCGGGGGCGCTCTGCGGGGCTGTCGCCAGTAGCACCACCAACACACCCATCCGGTCCATGCTCCTCCGCGCGCATTCAAGGGTTGGGCGGTTGGCTGAAGACATGAAGACCGCCCCCAACGCCGCCGCCGGCAGCAGCAGCACAGCCACACCCATCAGGTGCATGCTTCTCCGAGCGCACGCAAGGGTTTGCTGAAGACATGGAGACCGCCACCAACGCCGCTGCGCACACAATCCTGCTCCGTGCACCCTTCACCATGGCCACAGGAAGGCCATGGACATCACCCTCTTCTGCGACGCCGCGCGCGCATCTTTAACCACGACCACGTACGTCCAGTCGATGGAGGACGCACGTCTTATTCCTGAGCTCCCAGCTAAACACCTCCTCGATGTCTTTGGAGGAAGATTGACACAGCTATGGTTGTGAACCATTTCACCCAAATGGTTCCACCCACAGATTGGCAGTCATTTTTGGTTTGGTTTGGGTTAAAAATCAGATTAGTTTGGTTTTGGTTGGGCACTTGGGCTGACGGAGATACTAAATAGGTTTAGTTCGGTTTGGGCTGCCACATTTGTACGTACGGGTTTGGTTGAGGTACACATTGCAGTTCTCAAACCATTATCAGGTTTATTACACCGATCCATTATCTCACATATCATGTTTACACAGCCTAGCTAGTAGCTATACATACACCATGAGGTCACGCCAACCTCAGCATCATGAAACCATCACAAAATAATGGTAGTGATCCAATAAAAAATGTCGGCTCAGAAATAGAATGGGAGATGAGATCATGATATGGTGCCACGTACGTAGGGATGGCAGGACAATGTCGTCTTATCCCCGGCTGCAACTCGCTCGCCGGGCGACGTTGAAGCCTGGAGGCCGGAAGCACGGTGTCGAGGAATATCGGAGAGAGGGTAAGCGATTACTCCAGCACTGATGGAAAATAGGGAGTGCCGCGCTACAGCCTGACATTGCTGCGTATGGCCGTCGGTCGCCAGAAGTCAGAGGAAGCGAGCGTAGTAAACCGCACCGTTGGCCTTGTTGTGCTCATAAATTAGGCCACTTAAAATTTCGTTGAACGCCGCTGCCGCTTAGAGCAATTCCAATAGTATAGCCAACTGTTGGCTATAACAAGATGTCATATCATTTGTAGTCATCATATCTAACATGTACAATAGTTGGCTATAAGAATGTAGTACTTTACTAATATATGGCCCACCTTTCACTCTCACAAGGTGCCTAGGAGCACGTGCAAGAGCTGGTTATTGCATAGTAGCCCACCTCTCTTCTCTCTCCTCTTCTCTCTCCTCCAACTCATCTAAAATATATTATTTAATGTCTTATAGTCAGCTGACTGGACTCTATTGTACTTGCTCTTACACATCCCTACGTACACAAGACGGAGGAGTGTGGATAGAGACGAATGACAATGGTGCAGGACATCCTTTTCTGCTTTAAAAGACGGAGGAGGAGGAGCATGGATAGCAGCAAAACGACGGTGGTGCCAGACAAGCATATATTTTTCTAGCTTATCGGAATGCAATGAAAAAAAATCAGAGGATGATGTTTCTTTCTCTTGCCCATTAAAACTACTCCTACTAGCTTGCTACCGTTTGGCTTTCCTTTGAAATGAAACTAACTTGTGTAAATAGCTAGCACTTGAGTAGTACATATACGTGCATGTATCGAACTAATCTCACGCGCACACTCACCGTGAAATCCATGCAAATAGCAGAGCCGCCTCGCGCTGTAATCCACGCACCTAGCCCAGCCGCAAGAACCTTTCATGTACATTGACTGATAGAAAAGCGAACATGTAGAAGAGGATATGCTTGGGAAGTACTTTTGCAGAAATTAAGGTATTTATACCAAAACGAGCACATATTGCCTTTACCGAGCTGCAATTTTTGGAGTCCCTATCCTTCTCTAATTAAATGCTTCACTCCTCTATGGCGCTTGGTCTCATCAACTCCACTTCACACATCTCCTTCCCTGCATGTCGTGGTTCTCCGCAAACAGATAGATTGGAACGATGTTGGAGATCAAGTTTAGACTTAAATGTTGTAGATCTTTGTGCAGAGGAGGAGCCCATCAGAGACGATGGCAGCATGCCCATGCGTCCTCCGGCGAAGACGCTAACTAGGAGCACGATCCCTACGATGATGGACTGCACGAGGGTGGCCGGCTTGGGCTCACCGGCAGCATGGCCATGCGTCCCACGCTCCAGTCGAGCCTAGCTTGCCCATGATTAAGCGGTGAATCTATGTGAGCCATACCATCGCGGTGTCCGCATGCATAAGCGACGAAGCAGGGCGAGCCATGCCAGCCCGCGGTCCAGGTCACGCCTCGTCTTCGACTCACCAACCCTAAGAAGCCACTACATCCTTTGAAGTCACGGGTCGTGTTTGACTCGCCAACCCTAAGAAGATGATGGTTTCTTGATTTAAATGGATTTGCTTCGACTCGCCAACGCTAACTGATGCATCCTCTAAGCTCACGGCTCGTCTTGGACTCACCAACCCTGATGACACACTGCTTCCATGAGATGGTCTTCGACTCACCAACCCTAAGAAGCCACTTCTTCCTTTGAATGCATGGCTCGTGTTCGACACGCCAGCCCTAAGAAGCCACTTCTTTCGTTGAAGTCACGGCTCATCTTAGACTCGCCAACCCTAAGAAGATGTCGCTTATTTGACACAAATGGACTATCTTCGACTAATCAAACCTAACACATGCTTCCTTTAAAATCACGGCTCGTCTTCGACTCGCCAACCCTAAAAAGCCATGGCTTCCTTTGAATCCACGACTCGTCTTCGACTCGCTTGCCCTGGTTGAGGTCACGGCTCTTCTTTGACTCGCCAACCCTAAGAAGCCATTTCATCCTTCGAAGTCACGGTTCGTGTTTGACTCGTCAGCCCTAAGAAGACGACGAATCCATGATTTAAATGGATTTTCTTCGACTCGCCAACTTTAACTGGTGCTTCCTCTAAACTCACGGATCGCCTTGGACTCGCCAACCCTAATAACATACTGCTTCCTTGAGATGAACATCTCTTCTTTGACTCCCCAACCCTAAGAAGCCACTTCTTCCTTTGAATTCACGGCTCGTCTTCGACTCGCCAGCCCTACGAAGCCACTTCTTCCATTGAAGTCACGGCTCATCTTAGACTCGCCAACACTAAGAAGACGCCGCTTACTTGACACAAATGGATTATCTTCGACTAAACAACCATAATGCAGGTTTCCTTTAAACTCACGGCTCGTCTTCGACTCGTACGCCCTAAGAAGCCACTCCTTCCTTGTGAAGTACGCCTCGTCTTCGGCTCGCCAACCCTAAGAAGCCACTGCTTCCTTGAGAAGTACGGCTCGTCTTTGACTCGCCAACCCTAAGAAGCCATTGATTTTTAGAGATGAATGTCCCGTCTTTGACTCCCCCGCCCTAAGAATACAATGCTTCTGCGAGACGAGTGACTCGTCTTTGACTTGCCATCCCTAAGAACCTTACTTCTTCCTTTGAGCTCATGGCTCATCTTATACACGCCAACCTTGAGAGGACATCGCTTCCTTGAGACAAATAGATTATCTTTGACTCACCAACCCTAACCATTGCTTCCTTTAAACTCGTGGCTCGTCTTCGACTCGCCAACCCTAAGGACCCACTGATTCCTTGAGACGAATTTTTCATATTTTACTCGCCAACTCTAAGAAGCCACTTTGTCCTTTTAAGTCACGACTAGTTTGCGACTCACCAGTCCTAAGAAGACACTTCTTCCTTTGAAATCACGACTCATCTTAGACTCCCCAACCCTAATGAAGTCACAGTTCCTTGAGATAAATGGATTTTCTTCGACAAGCCAACCCTAGCTGATGCTTCCTCTAAACTTAGGGCTCGTCTTGGACTCGCCAACCCTAATGGCCCACTTTTTCCTTGAGTCTTCAACCTACCAGCCTTAAGAAGCCATTTCTTCCTTTAAACTTAGAGCTCGTCTTCAACTAGCCCGCCATATGAAGCCACTTCTTCCTTGAGAAATACAGCTCGTCTTCGACTCTCCTACCCTAAGAAGCCACTTCTTCCTCTAAATCCACGGCTCATCTCTGACTCGCCAACCCTAATCGGCAGCCCTAATAATCCACTGCTTCCTTGAGACGTACGGCTCGTCGTTGACTCGCCCGCCAATGCTTCCTTTCAGGTCATGGCTCGTCTTGCACTTGGTAACCCTAAGAAGGCAAGATGAACATGGCTTTTAGCATAGCATAAACATGCACACGTGGGGAGCGCCCCCCTCCCACCAGCGGACATAGCCCTATAATTGCACTGACACCTTCTGAGTGGTTATTATTTCATGTGCGAAGGTACTATTTCATGTGGAAAGTACATTCAAGCATTCCCCTCTTAAGTTATCAACCCTTATTAATGATGAGAAATTTTTATTGCCCGTCGGTGAAGAACAAATAAGAGGTCCATGTGCCAAGATTTGAGGCAGGATGAGGTTATGTGGGTAGGCAAGACATCGGAGGTCGGAAGGGCGCGTTGGGACAAGGCTCGCCGAAGCATGTAGCCACAATTACACTCATATATACACTTGGGCACTACCTACCAAAGACAAGATTCACGACATTTGAGAATATCGATGAAGCCTATCTTGTTGCTTTGCCACCTTGGGATGATTTCATGCACATTATATGTACTTTGAATGAATATACATGGTACGTTATCACATGCACATTATACATACTTTTGGTTAATATGCACGGTACATTGTTACATATTGTAATTCTACATTGGGAAAATAATTAATACTATTATTTTATGAAATGTTTGTTGCGTACTTACAAACCTGTAGCATATACATGTTGAGGTGTAGTATTTCATGTGCATTATTTTTATTACTACTCCCCTCCGATCATTATTAATCGACGCGGAACCAGAGGCTAGTGTCCATTAACTCGGACCATTGGTAGTATAAGGATCCAATTCGCTAAGACCAAGAAAGCCCATTACTTCCCTCGTTAATTACTGCATGGACCAATAATTTTGCATGCACGGAAAAAGAGAGAGAAAAAGGTGGACATGCATTGGCTGAGAAAGGCTAATAAATGAGATAGGTCTTGTAATTCCTAAAATTTTCAAAAAGCTCTTGAGCCGTATAATCCCTAGCAGAGAGAGTATGTTCCATACTACCTCCGTCTCGGTTTAACAGGCACACACGCAGTTCTAGACAAACTTTGACCATTGATTTGGTCAACAAAATATAACTTTTATGTCTACAAAATCTATATCATTAGATTCGTATGCAAAAAAGCTTTCCAATGATATAATTTTCGTGACATATATTTCATATTTTATTAACTAAAATAATGGTGAAAGCAATTTCTTAAACTACGTGCGCGCGTGTTAGACGGAGGGAGTAAATGGTTGTGGGGAAAAATTTACATGGACACAAGGGGGGTGCAGAAGGGGGTCGACTTGGTTGTTAGATGTTGCTTTTACCTCCATCCCAAAATAGGTGGCGTATCAACTTAGTTAAAATAGTCAATATTTTCTAAGTTTGAAGAAATGTATATACAAAATTGTAAAGATCTTCAATAAAAAATCAATATCAGTAAACCCGTAATAAGATATATTCTCACAATGTATTTATTTAATGTTATAGCTATCAATAGAGTAATTTATATAGTTGGTCAAACTAATGTGGGGGCCTGGTGGCGACGCATGACTTTTCCTCGCGCAGCGGTGTGTGGTCTTCTGCGGTGGCGGCGCGTGACTTTGGCGGTGGTGCTCCAATGAGGTGCCGCGGGGCCCAGCAGAGAGCGAGGAGACGTGGCTTCCCCGCGGCGGAGGTACCTTCTGCTGCGGTGAGGAGGTTCGAGCCTGCTCAGGCCCCATTTCTGCTTAGGTGGGCCTGCGGATCTTGGATTAATCTCATGGAAGTGTAGTTCTCTGTGAAATTTGCATGCTACACATTTATGCTATAATTATTCCTAAGAAAAGAACTGGGAGCAAACCAGAAATACACTAAGAATCATAACAAAAAAAAAACCAGTACCATTCGTTGCTGCACCGCTGCCGCCGTTATCCGATCCATCTGCCGCTGCCACCGCCGCCACCTCCCTTGCTATCATTCGTGCTAGCCCCTTCCCCATCTCCATGTGTGAGATAACAACCCAAGTTCTTCTCCCCCGTCCCCCAGTCTAGTCTAATGTCGTCGCTCTCCCCGAAGGCTAGATTGGAACTCTAGCCTCAACAGCAGGATCGACGGGGGCGGCCACCGCCCTCCTCATCCACGGGATCGCTAATGACGTTGCAGATGTTTTCCCTTTGAGGATATGCTATTTCTCTGATGTTTCTACTCCTGTTAGAATAGGACAACATGTGCAACAACACTTGGGACCTGGGAGAGGAGCGTCAGGCTCTCTTTTGCTCTTTTAGAATCAATCAGGTTCCTTTTTTGGACGCTTTCTTTTGACCGCGAAACATAGCAGTTAATGGTCAAAGCATTATACTGTCGAAGATTTATCTAAATTTGAATACATCTATACACTAAAAAAAGTGTGTAGATACATCTTTTTATAGATGGAGGTAGTACTAATGAAACAAAACTTGTGCGACACATGGTGATATCATGTTCGTGGAGCAGCATATATGCGGAAAGTGCATTCAAGCAATTTCATCTTAAGTTATCAACCCTTATTAATGATGAGCAATTCTCATAGCCCTCCGGGGGAGAACAAATAGAGGCGGCCGTGCCAAGATTTGAGGTGGCATGGTGTGGGTATGCAAGAAGATTGAGCTAAGAAGGGCGCGTTGGGACATGGCTCGCCAAAGCATGTAGCCACCACTACACTCATATATACACTTGGGCATTGCCTACCAAAAGACTAGATTCACTGAATGTTGAGAATATTGATGAGGCCTATTCCGTTCCTTTCCCACCTTTGGATGATTTCATGCACATTATAGTACTTTTATTAAATATGTTGTAATTCTACAGTGAGAAAATAATTAATATATATTATTTCATGTCATGTTTATTGCGTGCTTATAATAATACCCGTGGTACATACCTATTGTGGTGCATTATTTGATGTGCATTATTTTTATTACTATTTATTATCATCTACTCCTTATGTTCCATAAATGGCCGTGAGGAACATTTACGCGGCTAAATATGAACTGGGACGAAATCTTTATAATTTTGTAACCTGATCTTCTGCACAATATGTGGGATAAACATCGTTATAAGTTATCCAAGTTGCCAAGAAAGAGTTCAATGGCACGAGTAAGAAACCGAGGTATTTTCACGGGTCGCCCTCGTTCCGTAGTTGAGTTCTTTCGCATCTCTCATATCGTTTTTCGTGGATTAGCATCTCAACTTTGATGGGCACGGACACAAGTAGGGTACAGAAGGGGTCGATTTGGTTATTAGACTTTGCTATGACCTCCATCCTAAAATAGGTGGCGTATTAACTTATTTAAAATAATCATTGTTTTCTAAGTTTGACGAAATAAATATACAAAATTATAAAGATCTTCAATACAAAATCAATATCAATAAACCCATAATAAGATATATTATCATAATATATTTATTTAATGGTATAGTTATCGACATAGTATTTTACATAGTTGGTCAAACTTAAAAATCATTGACTTTTTGGTAGGTTTATTAATATTATTTTTCATGCCTATGTTGCCTAGCTAGAAATGATTTACGCATACGTTGCCAGATTTCATGCATGTGTGCTCGTGAGTTGAGTCTGACCAAAATAAGAATGAAACATGTGATGTAGATCAACACCAAACTCGAAGGTTGCGGGGCCTAGGGCGACCCATGACTTCTCGCACAGTGGTGTGCCGTCTTCTGCGGCAGCGGCGACGCGTGACTTCGGTAGTTGGTGCCGTGGCTTCCCCGCGGTGGAGGCAACTTCTGCTCCGGTGAGGAGCTTCGAGCCCGCTCGGGGCCTGTCTCGGCTTGGGCGGGCCTGCGGATTTTGGCTTGTTCTCAAGAAAGCGTAGTTCTCTCTGAAATCTGAAATTTGCATGCTACACATTTATGCTATAATTATAATGATTCCTATAAAAAGAAGTGGGAGGAAACAAGAGATACACAAAGAATCATAACAAAAAAAAAAACTGGTACAATTCGCTGCTGCACACGAATGGAAAACTGGGAGCGATGATGCATGTTTTAATGTGCAACTCTCCGTCGATTGAAGCTAGCTTTCCTTCTTTTTCTCTGGCTAGATCGGCTCGGACTTGCTCTCTCGCCGATGTCTTCATTTCCAGTTAATCCTGCTGAATTTGAACACAAGCTAGCATAATTAACATAGCTGGATACAACTCTGAGTAGATAGCATACTTCGATCCCACTGTGTAGGCTACAGGTGCAATCTGGCCGTCGAGGAGAGCGGCGGCATTAGACTATAGACTGGGTCGCAGGTGAGAAGAAGTTAGGTTGTTACATGGAGATGGGGCGGGGGCTGGCGAAGATGACGGCAAAGGCGGTTGCAGCGGTGGGTGGACCGGAAGATGGTGGCGGCGGTTCTCCTCCTCGAAATAGGCTTTCGCCCCGCTATATTAATATAGCACACCACCGATACAACATAGGAACCATTGCTGGAAACAGCACAAAGCAAGCCCAAAAGAAAACACAAAAGAAAGAAAAGAGAAACTAATGCCGAAAGGGACGGATCAACGAAAACGGAGATGCCTCGCAACCGCTGCGCCCGCCGGATAATTCCCACCACGCTCCTAGCACTCTGAAGTTCCGTGTACCAAGCAACACCTTCAAGAAGGGGTGCGACGACGACGCCACTGCTGCCCGGAGTAGTCCTAGGGTTTCCCCCGGTACGCGCAAGGACTAGGAAACAGGGCTTCACCCAACGCCCTTCAAGAAGGAAGAATGGTGCCCGCCGGCGTCACCGCGTCGGTGCCAGCAAAGCCGACAGGGATTTCTCCCGACCCTCGCAACCTCGCCTTGGACACTCCATCGTGCTCCACCACACTCGCCACCCACCACCATGCGCCACCACAGCCTTGCAAGCACCACCGCCGTCTCACCGTGACCAACGAAGCGGGGTCATCACGAACAGGACGAGCCAGCCGGGAGCGAGTGGCAGCACGCCAGCAGCCACGTCGGAGGTACCACCTCCACCGCCACCTGCGGACACCGACCGGGCGCGGCGACCGGAACACACCAGGCCCACCTGGCCCGGCCGAGCCCGAGCGGGCTCGTGAAGTTCCTGTCTATGCGCTGCAGTGTACGCGCCGCCGAGGTCGCCGCCCCGAGCTCCGGCCTTCCCTCCGTCCGCCTAGAGGAGCACCACGGGGCAGGGAGCCAGCCCGCCCGGACCCAGATGGGGCCCGAAGGGCCCAGATCTGGGCCAGGAAGGAGGAGCCCCGAGCCATCGCGCCGTCCCGCGGCCAAGGAGCCCCGCCGCCGCCTCGTTGCCACCCGCCGCCGCGCCGCCTGGGAGGGAGCGCCGCCGCTGGAGCCCCGCCGACCTGGGTGCACCGCCGCCAGCCTGCCAGCCCCGCCTGGAGAGGAAGCGCCGTGTAAGAAAGGGCCACTGCCTCCGGCACCGCCCGGGCTTTGCCCAGCGGCTTCCGTCGGCGGCGGTGGCGGGGGAGGACGGGGAAGGACGGGGGAGGAGGGCTAGGGTTGGCGTCCTGGAGTCGCCCGCGGGGGAGCGACCCGAGGACGAGGACGAAGCGTCGATCCGTGGCGGCGGTTCTCGAGGAGGAACTACAGGGAGAGGAGGGTCGGACAGGTGATGCTGTTATTATCGGTTTATGTAATCAAAGGTCTGAAGGGAACCTGCGGACGTACGTTGGTCTGGCAGGTGATGCTGATATTATGTTGGTGGAGCGGCATGCATAAGAGGAGCAATGCTACACGTACGGACTACTTTTACAAAATTCACTTACGGACTCACAGCAGCAGGCTACAAATCAGAGCATGATCCGATTTTTCAGCAAGGGCAGGAAGGCACAGCCAATCAACCCACAACACGTCTGTCCGTAAAGTTTCCGTGGCATAGGCAGTCCGTAGGTCTAGTATTATTGGCATAAGAGAGTAAGTTAGAGTGAACTAGCATAGTTGGATCGAATTCGACGGTCAGTACCATTTGTGCTAATTTGAGCAACAAATAGCACTAAGCGTCCACAAATTTGCGGTTCAATTGTTAGTGATGACGTGGCCTAACATCCGCCGCCTCGCAGTTACGGTGGACACCCCCATGTCTGTATTATTTGGCCACGTCATCAATAATCACGGCGGCTAAATCGCTATTAATTGATGGTTTGCGCTATTTGTTGCTCCATGTTCCCAGGAGTGGCAATGAATTGAAAAAGGGAAATGATTCATCTCCCCAAGGGGATGAAGCGTTCGCAGCCTCCGCCTTGGTTGTGCGACGTGTGTCCGTCAAAGCCGACGAACTCCAGACCAGATCCACCACGGATCTGGAGAGAGGTCGTCAACGACGGGCCACCTGGTGCTGCGCCAGAGCACAAGAGAGACACTCCGCCCTAGCCACCTCCAGATCCAGCCGTCAACGCCAACTCCGACCGCACCCCCTCACCACCATGGCCGGCCAGGGACGGAAGGAGAGGCATCAAGAAGAGCTTGAAGGAGACGACTCAGGCCTTATTGATGAGATCGGTGGAGGAGGGGGTCTCTGAGCTCCGACCGCCGGAGCAGAGCGACGCCACCAGACCTCGGCCCGCTCTGGATCTGGCCAAAACCAGAGCTTCTACTCCTAATTAACCTAACCGGCAAACCGCGAGGAAAACTACTCCTAAACTAGAGAAACTACATCTGGAACCTCACCTCCGCCACCTCCGGCGGCTCGGGATCGGCCCAGATCTCACCGAGGAGGTTCTGGCTACTGTAGCAAGACGAGAGAGGGGTTGGGGGTTTCCACTGGTTGGGACGAGAGGAGAGGATGCTGAATGAATGAAATCCGCCTCCAAATCCAAATAGTCCAGTAAATGATGCATGCAGGTTGGTTAAATATAATCGAAAGCTGGTTGCACAGATCGGGCGGGACGGCGAGCAGTTGGATCAGCGCGCGTTTCAGCGGGGGCACTTTACGTCGATGGTGAGTTATTAATCAACTAGCTAGCGGAGCGGAGCGGAGGGATTGAATCATTTTCCAAAAAAAAAAAAGATGATGATGATGATGATACGGACCGGAGTAGTCGTGTACTACTAGTAGTACTATAGAGAGAAAGAAGCAGTAGCTAATTTTTGATCCATCCAAATGGACGAAAGGGTTTGAGTGTACAGTACTAGTATTTAATCCATCCATCCATCCAAGCGTGCTAGAGTAGCTAGCTGGTGACAGGCTGGCAGCAAGAGGATACGTCGCGCGTCGGCGGAAAATCCTTTCTCCACGTGCTGTCGCATCCCTGACCACAGCGCGCTGTCGATCGACCGCGACGTGCAGGCCTGGGTGGCTGGTTGCGACAAGATGTGCTTCGGCCTCGCGCGGGAGCACGAGGAGAAATGAGGAAGCCGCGCGCGTCAGGAGGGAGGGAGTATCGGCTCCGCGCGCGTGAATCTAATCAGGTGGCACCATAGCTAGCGACGTGCTACCATAGTGACAGGCTGGCAGCAGGCCGGAGCGCGCGCGCGCGATACACAGGGCAGGCTTGGAGCTAGCGTCACCGATAGTAGATCGACTCTCAGTTGAACAAATCCTTGTGTTTCTGCCGTTGGTAGGCTCAGACGCGCGCTGGAGGTGCCAAAGACCAAACAAACTAACACTAGAGGAATATCAGGAGAAAAAGCAGTCCCACGAGACTTTCTCCACCATTGGTGCCAAGATGGAAATGCTGAGCTCCTCGTAGGTGTCCAATGATAGGGTCAATTGCGTTACCATATATGGGGGCAATGATGTTGACATGCTTTATCCTGCTCGTGCAGCAGCGGTGAGTTGACACTCAAGACATTCTTATTATGGAAAGCAACTTTGGATAGCCGGAGCGTGCGCAATCTGGGGCAGCCGGAGAGCAAGGCGTCAGATTGGCGGTGCGGTTGAGCGAGGACAGCGTCTCGAGCGCGGGGAACTCAACGCCGGGCGGCACGCGGCGCGGCGGATGATGCAACAAAGATCCCGGCATGATGGAGGTGGCGCTGCGAAGCAAGGCAACTCCGGAGGGAGGGAGTCGCGGAGGAGCGAGGGAGGACCAAGAAGAGCTCCTCCGGATCGAGACGTGCGGCGGCGCGGAGCGGCGAGTTCACGCTTGCGGTGTCCACGAGTTCTCCTCGCCGAAGGCTGCGGCGGCTGCGGGAGGTCAATTTCGACGAGGAGACCTTCGGCGGGGACGAGGGACGCGGGCGAGCGCCGTCTGTGGGGAGTGAAAGGGGGCATCGCGCGCGTAGGAAGATCCGACGGAGGCGGGACCGGAGACCGCGCCAACGGCGGAGAGGACGCTGTCCGCACGGCGGCGCCGAAGCATCCGAGACGCCCGAGGACGAGGAAGAGCAGGTCGTCGGGAGGGCACCGATATGGTCCTCTCCGTCTCCGTCTCCGTCTCCGACTCCGACCGGGCTCACCGCTTGGAGTAGGGACGCCACGATCTCAACTTCATCGGCGCCCACATAAAGTTGGAGGCTTTGGCAAACCCTACCATTCCCCTCCTCCGAGCTGAGGTGGGACATTCTATACTTTGCCACCGGTAATCCTAGACTTACGGATAAAACTTACGGCGCTTGACTTACGGACTAGGCGTGGCCCAATGCAGTTGGATAAGGATTGCATCTGTATGCATGCACATTTATCTCCTCGTAACCAGCCAGGCTTTACTACACAGGACTTTCAGAATCTGCTTTTGATGCGACATACCTAAGTATCATCACTGAGAAACACTCGAAAAAAAAGGAATTGCTAAGGTGAAGTTCATCTGGTTCTAGTGGGAGAAAGGAAAAGGCGAATGAAGAAACCGCACGATCTGGTTTTCACGCGGTGCAACCTGCTCCTGCATGACGACCATGGCGGCAGCAGTACCAGCGGCGGCCGCTGCGCCACCTGATCCTCACCCCTCTCTCCAAGGCATGCAGACCGGATGACCATGGCGGCGGCCGTAGCGCCTGTCCATACACTCATGAAGGTGTACGGGTTCCCTGTTCACACGACCTTCCCTGCAGCGCTGGCACCGGGCCTAGGATTGGATGTGATGCCCTCGCCGGCAGCAGTTGCAAACAGGCCGATGGCATATCGGCGGCTGTTCGTGGCAACACCGTCACTCTCTGCGATGAGAGTATATATAAGACTGCTGTTCGCGGCCATGGTGTCCGCTGCATGGGCACCGTAGCTGAAACAAATATTCTAGAGGCACACGCAACAAGGCCCAGGACAAACGGGGTATAATATATCGTATCCATAAGTATTTGTGAGTTTAAAAAAATAATAGATCTGAAAAATGAGATATAGGGTAAATTATAAAGAAATTAATGTAATATGTGGCAAATAGTAAAAGGCTAAGTAATATGTGGCAAATTATAAAATATCCCCTCCGAGGTACCCAGTGGAGCGAAACGACACTTTTCTTAGCTCAACCCTTCAAAGCTGATGTAGGCTGGATAGGACCTCAGGTCACGCACTTAGAGCATCTCCACCAGCAGCCCCCAAATAGTCGCCAGCACTGTTGTATGAGGAGCGCCGGCAGTGCATCCTCCATTTGGGGACTCTGTTCCCACACCGACGCCTTCTAAACGGCGGCCCCCAATTTTTTCTACAATATTTTAAAACAACATATCAATCACATTTTATTCATACAATCATACAAATAGAATTAAATTATTCATACAATCAATCAAACAAATAGAATTAAATTATTCATACAATCAATCAAACAAATAGAATTAAATTATTCATACAATCAATCAAATAAATAGTACTTAAATTATTCATACAACCCAACAAACAAAATAGTACTTAAATTATTCATACATGCAAACAAATAGAAATAAAATCATGCATTGTTGGCTGCTCCTCTCCTCGCCCACAAATGCGTAGCTAGATCCGCCTTCAGCTGTGCATGGACACCTGCATCTCGAATTTCATTGTGCATATGAAGAAAAGCAGCAAATTCTTGGGGTACATGCTCTACCTCAGCTAGTGGCCCTTGATAATCAAATGGATGATCATCCTGCACAGGTGAGTCGCGCTCGCTCTCAATGATCATGTTGTGGATGATCACACAGGCGTTCATCACCTCCCACATCTGTGTCTCAGACCAAGTGAGAGCAGGGTACCTGACAATGGCGAAACGCTGATGAAGCACCAAAAAAGCACGCTCAACATCCTTGTGTGCTGCTTCCAGGTATGTTGCAAATTAGGCTTCCATCTCGTTTGATGGAGAGGGAATTGTCTTCACAAATGTAGCATACGTCGGGTAGATACCATCAGCTAGATAGTATCCCTTGTTGTATGCGTGACCGTTTACCTCAAAGTTCACGGTAGGAGCTTGTCCCTCAGCTAGCCTGGCAAATACTGGAGAGCGCTGCAACACGTTGATATCATTGTTTGTTCGTGCCATGCCAAAAAATGCATGCCAAATCCAAAACTCATGGTCTGCCACCGCCTCAAGAATGACACTGCACTCACCAGCATGCCCCTTGTAGATCCCCTGTCAAGCAAAAGGGCAATTCTTCCAGCCCTAGTGCATACAGTCAATGCTTCCGAGCATCCCAGGAAACTCTCTTGCTGCATTCTTTTGCAGGATCCGAGATGTATCATCTTCTCTTGGTGCTCTCAAATAGTCTTTAGCAAACACCGCTATGACGGCTCGGCAGAACCTATAGAGAGTCTCTGTACATGTCGACTCTGCCATCCGTAGGTAGTCATTGGATTTATCTGGAGGAGCTTCGTATGCAAGACAGCGCATTGCAGCAGTGCACTTCTGAATTAAGGTGAAGCCTCACAAACCTGTGCAATGTTTTTTGGCCATGAAGTACTTGTCGTACTCCCTGACGCCGTGGACAATCTTCAAAAACAGCTCCTTGTTCATCCTAAACCGGCGCCGAAATTCCTTCGGCGAATGAGTTGCGTCGTTGTTGAAGTAGTCGGCGTCAAACAGCATTGCGCCGGCTTTGCGATGCCGGTTTATGTTCCTCCTCTTGCCTAGCTTTGAGCCGCCGCGCCGAGGCACGACGAAGAAAGGCTGGCGAACACGCAGCATGTTCGTCAGAATCAGCTGCTGTTGTTGCCGCAGAACAGCCTGAGCGTTCAGCTCCTTCGTGAACAGCTGCACCATCATCTCGTCGGCGCTGTCTATCACGTCAATCGGACGAACACCTTGCGGACGGGGCGATACTATCGCGGTGGCGGCGAGCTCTGTTCCGGGCGAAACAGCGGCCGCCGGTCGAGGGGGTTTCGGCCGTGTCGATGGACAGCTGTTCCTAGACAGTCGGCGGTGTCTATTGCAAGCAGGGGCGCGGCAGTGACGGCGACGATCTAGAGGGGTGGGAGTCGGTTCGGGTGTGTGTAGGACGTGGGAAATCGGTGTGTCTGGCTGCCAGCGGAGCTCACGCTCATTTTCAGATGTGCCGCGAGGTGGCCCGATTCGCGCCCTTGGCGAAGGGGCCGGCACGGGGTTGCCGGCGATTCTGTTGGGCTCCAAAATTGGCCGACGCCGTTTGGGGCGCACCGGTGCGAGCCCATTTTCGCTGCTCTCAAAATGGGGGCGCCGGTGGAGATGCTCTTAGGGGCTGTTTGGTTCAGGGGGTAAGTTTTTGGGATAGTGGTATCCCCAACCACTTGGTTAGGGGTAGCCATTTTTTCTGTTTGGTTGGGCAGGATAAGAGGTGGTTAGGGATAACCATTTTCTTGTTTGGTTGAAAGGATGAGGAGTGGATGAGTGGTTGAGTGGTTGTGGTAACCTGATTTGTCAAGATGGTGAGGTTACCTTAGGCACATCAAATGAGATCAACTGGAGATAATGCAACAATATGCTACGAATCCCTCGTTAATTTGTACAAGTATTAGTATTCAACAAATGATGACATACAAGTGCAAGCTAGGAATGCCTCCTAACTTACGCTCTTTGGCTAGTGGACATACAAGTACCGATGACATGCAAGTACCGATGTTGACGAGGAGCTCCAGTTTGAGCAATTGGGCACAACGAAGAGAACTCCAGCTAAATGGTGTCCCCTGAAGCTCATCCTCAGGCAGACATACAACGAAGAGATAGAGCTCCAATTATATGGTGTCCCATGAAGCTTTCAAAAATACACAACGGTGGTATATGTTCTGCACGGTGCTGCGCTTCCGCCGCGGCGCCGCTGACGACGACAACAACCAGCCGAGAAGCATGTCCTCCAGCTCCCCGGATCATCCCCGACGCAGTATGATTTTGCACAAGTTTTGATTTTGACTTGCATGATTTTTTCACGACCTTGTGCACCTAAAATTTTTAGGATCACATTACGGTGGCCGTGAACAATACACATGCTGCTCTCAAAAGATCAGTCATCAGTGTAGGATGTATTCCATCTGCTGTGACAAACTGTAGTACGGAATGTATTCGCAGTACGGTGGCTTCAGTTTTGTTCAAGTTTTCCCAGTCACGGTGAAACACTGAAACTTGCGGTTCAGTTGGCTTTGCAAAATACACTTGCAGTTACATGTTATGCTGCACTCCCCATCTAAATAGTAATGCAGCACTACACAAAGTTGACCATCAAATGGGCGAAATCATCATTTGAATTCTGCCCAAAACTTAACTGAAAACTGTGCAAATTTTCGCTGGACTTTCAAAGAAATTCAGTACCGAAACATGCAAGTCAGACCTGAAAACAGAACAAACAGAGGCAAGACCATTGACAAAACAGAGCAAACAGGGGCAAAAAAGATAGCAGATCCCAAGCATCAAATAAGAGATACACTCTACAATCTATATCATCATTCGATGGGGAACAAATACTTATAGCACAAGAAGCATGAAAACTAGGAGTTTGACAGTGCAGAATAACATCAGTCCAGCAGTCATTAGTACTTCATACAAACATCACAATATTATAACTTGTTAAGATGATGGCATTAGACAAACAAGGAGCCAAAGTTGCCGATATGATTCTTGGCATCTTTTGCAGCCATCCATGATCAAACTTGCAGTAAAAGAGGCATGCATCCACTCTGTTAAAGAAGAAATACTAACATTAGAACTCAAACTGAATCTTCGCATAGTTCAAAAGGTTGGATGTAAAATAAACATTAAGTTACATGCTACCTAATGTTACTAATACTTTATCTATACAAGCTAATCTCACGGGAATAATTAATACTCTTGCTAATTTTCATATAAATACATTTGAGAGTTTTTTTAGAGCATCTACTATGCTAACGGATGTTACACTGCTTTGATAATATTTTTATACAGTTTGTACAAAATGGAAACTCGTAATGTAAGCATATTGAAAAATAGATTGTGTGCTACATCGCCCCTTCAAGATCAGCTCCTGAGTTCTATCCGTTGTTGCTCAGTTTACTTCGTATGAAAATATGTCATTTGTCAACAAAATGGAACAACGCTACTAACTAAAACCATAGGATTAACAGAATAACTTGCTTAGGTCGCATGAGTGACATAGGTTGACTGCATTAACTTAAATAATTGAATTGCACAGAAACCACTCAAGACCTAACTAAGAGTATCCTATATATAGCTACACTACACTAAGCAAAACAACATGCCAGATAATGAGTTGAAGCAACAAAGCAAAGTCAGGAGAGAACAGGTAATGGAGGTTGTCCGCAGATGAAAAGCTTGGTCTTTGTCAATACCATCATGAATCCAAATATGCAAGGCTTAGAATCATGTTGATGGGAACCCGTCGCTGCCATGCTCTAAACCTGCAGCGGAGGCTGGAGGAAAATTGAAACCATTTCCAATCAGTATCACACCGTGCACATGTGGAGTTATTATACTTGTAAAGGCTGTCCTGACTCGCAAATAAAATGCAATATATGCTGACAGCAGAAAGAAATAGTACAATATATGCTGAAAGCAGAAAGAAATAGTACAATATTTACTGAACCAAATCTAACTAGAACTAAATACCTTGTGCCAAACATGAATGTCAAGGAAATTCAGATAAGACAACTAACTTCAGGTAATCTGCAAAATTGTCCTTTTACTATACTAAATGGAGATGTCCAAGAGAAGGGTATAATCAACCTAGAGATTGACCAAGACAAAAGAGAACCTAAGGTAATTCTGCATACAAATTTTCGAATTTATTTTGTGCCACCCACTCCACCATTCATATGCGGGTTTGCGCACATAATGTCAGCAATAGGCATAATTAGCTAACTAGCAATTATATCCATGTTGCACGCAGAACACATACTCAGTTACTCACCAGAGCTAAGATAAAGATAGCATTCCACAGAAGAATATTCCCTCAAGATGTTTCGTATTTGTGTGCATCCATGATGATCACGATATAAGACCTCATGTGAGAAACGCACAATCATTCTTTTAAGCATCGGTGCACATTTGAATATCAGTTTCAAGAAATCGATCTCATGATCGTGTCCTTGAAAGCCACTGATCTCCACTTCTTCGAGAGCGGTCAAGGAACTAGTTTGGGATCTCCAGTCCGGGTGGTCACAAGCACAATCTAGTGGGCATTCTTGCTTCAACTAAAACCAAAAACTATACCGTGTTAATTAATTACTAGACAATGTACTATTGAGATATATAATCAGAGCAAAGAGCAAAGAATTACCGCGGATCTCTGTAGGACAACCTTGAGCCTCTGCGTGGCCCTAAAAAACCGATTCATCCCAAGGAGATGAAACATGAATGCTCCAAAAGCATGTCCCTTTGGCCTGAGATGTAGCTCCAAAACAGAGAACTTTGCGAGCATATGTTTCTCTATCTCTTGCGTAGAGTTCTCCGCTTCACCATGAACAATGGACGAGCTCTGAAACGTTAATTTGGGAAAATATATATCACTCCACAAATTTTGGTTTAGTTGGAGCTCGGTAAATTGAGCGGGAGGGGACACGCACAATGCGGGCATGGATGAGCAATGAAGGGAGCTCTCCTTGTCTCTCCGCCTTCTGCAGCCACAACTTTGCAATCCTCCAAGGACCAAAGTTGATAAAGGAGTAGGAGCATTTCCATGAGAGCTTCTCAAGCATTGGTGCCAAGATAGAGATGTTGACCTCCCGGAAAGCCTTCAAGGACACTGTCAATTTCTTAAGCTCGGGAGCAACAAGGTCGACGGTATCTATGCTTACGTTCTCGACATCCACACAAAGCTCTTGCAGCGACGTGGAGTGGAGTGACATGAAGGATCTGATGTTGTAGTGGCCCCAACGGTCATTGAACTTTAGCCTTAGCACCCGCAAGCGTGGGCAGCAGGGGAGCAAGGAGTCGAAGCGCACGTGGCAGCCCAAGAGGGACAGTGTCTCGAGTTCATGGAACCTGACGTGGTCTGGAAGCTGCAGGAAGAACAAGGGCGAGAGATTGCCCATGTAGCCCGACGGGAGGGCCAAGACTAGCTCCTTGGGCTCGAGCAGCGCGGCGGCGCACAAGAGCGAGGTGACGCCGGCGGCGTCGCGCCTGGGCTGCATGTCCGTGACGCGGATCTCCAGGAGGGAAAGCCCCGGAGGGGGGCGAGTGACGCGGCCGAGCGCCGCTTCGAGCGAGGGGAACGGGACGTCGCAGAAGACGATGTGGCGGAGGCTGGCCCAGAGGCCGCGCCACCGGCGGGAGAGGCCGCCCGTGCGAGCGGCCGCGCGGAAGCATCCGAGGCGCGCCAGGACGAGGAGCAGCATGTCGTCGTCCAGGGCGCTGATGCGGTCCTCCCCGCCGCTGGCTGGGCCCAGCTGCTGGGAGGAGCGCCGGGTGAAGCCCGAGCTCAGCTCCATATTGGAACTGGGTATTGGCCGGCGACGACTAGATCAGTGGAGAAATGGGGATTTTTTAGACGGCGGCCGACGAAGTAACCAAGGACGCCGTCGCGCCGCTCGTATTTGTGCTCGTAACGAAATGGGGATTCTTTTTCTTTTCTCAAACGGGACGGGGATTATTTTCTCTACTTACCTTTTCGAGTCGGACGACCCGGTTCGCCGTCTCGCACCGGACTGCCCCGTGCGCGTTTGAGAGAGAGCGGCGATGCCGGAGCTGCCGGAGGTGGAGGCGGCGCGGCGGGCGCTGGAGGCGCACTGCGTGGGCCGGCGCATCGCGCGCTGCGCCGTCGCGGACGACCCCAAGGTCGTCCTATCCGACCGCGTGGCCTTCGAGCGCGCCATGGTCGGCAGGACCATCGTCGCCGCGCGCAGGAGGGGCAAGAACCTCTGGCTCCAGCTCGACGCCCCGCCATTCCCCTCCTTCCAGTTCGGTCAGTATTCCGTACTGCCGCCACCACACACACCAGTATTCAGTTCCCGTCTCGGTCTGGAAGACCTGCATTGGTAGCTTGGCTGGCGATGGTTTAGGTTTGAATGCCCCTAGGAATCTCTCTCGTGCGTGGCTAAGTTGTATTCGCTTCAATGCTCATATTATGATGATTCCTCAAAAACAATAGATGCCGATTAGAATTGCTCCTCTGATGATAACCTAGTGATGATTGTTATACGACCTAATTTCTTCCAAGAGATGGGAAAGGGGATCGACTTTGGCAAGTTCTCGGTTGTTGCAGGAATGGCAGGTGCAATCTACATCAAGGGTGTTGCCGTCACAAAGTACAAGAGGCGAGTGCTCATTCCCGCCTCGTTATCTCAACCTTATGATCATGTTTTTCTACTACGATAGTATACTAGTAGGATTGAAACAACTACTGAAGCTTATGTATGCTTGCAGATCAGCCGTCAAGTCCACGGACGAGTGGCCCTCCAAGTACTCCAAGTTCTTTGTTGAGGTCAGGAGCCCAAACCGAAATATGCCAGATTCTTTTCGATTTTTGTTTCAATGCGCTATTATCCATGCCACTGCGGCTTATTTAGGTGGTCTTGCTTGTAGAAATTGATGAATTACGGTTGTAGATTAGCAGTTCAGGAGACGACATAGGATCACTGTCCGTGCAAAATTTTTGTAGGTTAATTGTAGAATAGCTGTGAGTGTGAGTAAGCAGGATGTGTCCTGTTACAATTGCCTACATCTTCCAATTTTAGTCAAAACAAGCCTAGTGATCGTCCATTGTGCTGATAACCTATCACTTTAAGAAGCCCATGAACAGAGAAGTTTTAATGTGCATCACTCTCTTGACACAACTAGGTGTGTTCCCATGAATGACAGCAAATAGGATATGGAGTTTCTGGCTCATTTGCAAGGACTATAGTTAGCACCTTGTGGCTGACAAAAATAGGGTCCATGATAAGACACTTAACTCCCTTGTCATGAAACAATCCATCTCATTTATAAGTGGCTGACTCTGGAATTTCCATCTGGTTAGTCCTTCCAGAAGATGGATAGTCAGGAGACATGGCTTGGAGTTTTCCATTTGTTGTCAAACCCATTTACGCTGGGAGTCATGGCTCGCCTCAAGTTGGTTTTGAACTTTGATGTGCCTAACCTCTTTATTATACATACTTTACAGCTTGATGATGGCTTGGAGTTTTCCTTCACTGATAAGAGGCGCTTTGCAAGAGTTCGGTTGTTTGATGATGTAGGTGCATCGCAAGTTATTGTAAATTATGTGGAAATACTTCCCCCTACCAATGCTGTACAGGTTTCCTCACTCAAGTATTGTTCGCAGCCTGAAACTGTACCCCCAATTTCTGAGCTAGGTCCAGATGCTCTCTTTGAGCCGATGTCTGTTGACAATTTTGTGGAATCACTGAGAAAGAAGAAGATTGGAATAAAAGCTCTTTTACTTGATCAGGTGATTGTTACCGAGTGGATAGAAGTTCTCGTCTCAATTAATTTTTCCTATGAAATGCATAATTAACTTCTTGTAATATTTTCTTATCATGATACTACCGTACTTGTGACATCTTGTTTTTTCAAATGAGCAGAGCTTTGTATCAGGCATTGGTAATTGGATTGCAGATGAAGTGCTTTACCAGGTATTATTACAGAAAATTAGGCTGACATGAAATGCATCACTTGAACTTTAAACTTGTTATGAACCTGGAAACATATGGGCTGCCGACCAAGTTCTGGACACCTATCATTGATTGTTAGATGCCTCATGGGGGGGGGGGGCGGGGGGGCTAGAGTACTAGACCGAGTTCTTTGTTATTCATTGCTTGAAACAACTAATAATTCAATAAAAGTACCAATAGCCATGACATGTACCTGAACCGATCTGGTCTTATCCCTAACAACTGTGGCTAACACGCCTTAGAGATAAAGCTGTTGCTGTTCGATAAATAGAACTACTGCATCGTCTGCACTTGTTGTGTTGCATTGTTGCTTGGCTGTGACAGAGTTCATGTATTCTTTGCAGTCGAGACTCCATCCATTACAGATTGCTTCAAGCCTAACAAGGGAGAGTTGTGAAGCACTACACCAAAGCATCCAAGAGGTTACTCTAACTTGACATTGTTTTGAGTAACTGTGTTGTATGTAGTCTCACAGAACACTCGTGTTTTGACCAACAAAACTGTTAGGTTGTGAAATATGCTGTCGATGTTGATGCTGATTCTGACCGCTTTCCCATTGAATGGTTGTTTCATCACCGCTGGGGCAAAAAGCCTGGTAAAGTTGATGGTGAGTTTATCCTCAACTTCCTTTTAGAGTTTTCTTGATTCCTGAATAAATTGGGCACCTGCTCTTTTTCGAAAAAATTGGTCACGCCTTTATTGCAGGAAGTACTAGAATATCAGTTGTCATGTTATGCGATCTCTTCACCATTGTTAGCTTTTCATTTTCCTTTGGATTTATCAAATTTCTGGTTATTGCAGGAAAGAAAATTGAATTCATAACAGCTGGTGGCAGGGTGAGCAGTATACCACTTTATTGCTATACCTTGTACCATCCTAAATCTATCTAACCCTCTGATTCGCCCTGTCTACAGACTACAGCGTATGTCCCACAACTGCAGAAGCTGACTGGAACCAAAGCGGTAGTGGCTGACCCAGGGCAAGTGAGCAACGATGGTGTCGCAAAGGAAGCAGGGGAAGATGGAGATGATGATGATGATGATGATCCGAAGCCAAGAAAGAGAGTAGCCGTATCCAGGGCTACCAGGGGAAAGCCTCCTTCCAGAAAAACTAACCCGGTGCAAGTGAGCGAGGATGGTGGCGCCAAGGAAGTCGGAGCAGATGGAGATGATGATGATCTGAAGCCAAGAAAGAGAGTGGCTACATCCAGAGCTGTCAAGGGACAACAAAACAAGGATGCCGCAAGTGCTCCCTCAAGGAAAACAGGGGAAATTGCTGGTGCCAAGAAGAAACCAAGCATTGAACATGGCAGCAAAAACAATGTCAAGACTGTTGAATCGGACGGAGCAGGTGCCACTGGCAACAATGATCATGGCTTAGTCGAACCTAGCGTGGTTGTGCACAAGGTATCAGACCATGGCGTTGCAAGAACATCTTCAAGGAAGAAGACCAAGCCTGTCAAGTATCAGTAGGAAGGTGGATGAAATTCAGTGTTGTTTGGTTCCGCTGTCAAAATCAATTGGGTGTATATATGCTGCATGCATGCTTGATCTGCTGTCCAGTGGATATGTAGTTACTTAAAATCTTCAGAATCGCTTAACGTTGCATCTGTTTCCTGAACTACTGTTCTACTATCTGAAATCTTCGCAGTCACCTTGCAGTGTTACTGTACTATTTCATGGAAACTGACACGATCCTAGTATGATGCATGATCCTGTGGTGTGCTGCAAAGTGCAGCTACCCATGAATGGTTGGATCCAGATCCTTTTCATGGTAACATTTGGCATATGTCAGCACATTCTTTCCTTAAATGGTTTGTTTCTGTGCCATTTTACCTGGAATTTTTATGCCATTCAAGCCCATGATGATATCCCTCAAGCAATCATCTTAGCAGATTGCTAAAAACGAACGTACAATAATGGAGCCAAAACAAGATTGCACACAGGTAATAGAGCAAAACAAATGGCACAAGTCGAGCGAATATAGCATATATAATAGTCTCATCAACCAGGATAAGGAACATCTCACATAAAAGGAACAAACACCTTCCCCAGATACATAGCATCTCTGAAAAATCAAGTGCAAATTGTAATGAACTTGTGATCCACTCAAAAAAAGAAAAACCAGCACAGAATGTTGGTTCTGGACACCCTCTAGAACAGTTTCGGCTACCAGCTACAAAGGGGTTGCAGATCATCACTTCTACTCTTCCTTGATGGCACCCTTGTCGCTGACATAGATACCATCCAAGAACTTCCGGATATCCTTCTTCTTCACGTGGCATTTCTGTAGCAAGCAGAACAGATCGATCAATGATCCATTCACAAACTGTATAGTAAAACTATAGCATCCGGTCCAACAGTACATTGCATATATTTTCATTGTACAGTTGGTAGTCAAGTGAAACAAATCGCTGACCAAACAAGGGCAAATGGAAAAGAAAATGTGGAGCATAGAACTTATGATAAATGCCCTGTTGTTAGGTGGGGTGCGTAAATTACCAAAGGTGTGCAAACTTAAGCATGGTGGTGTGAACTGTTTAGCATATATGATCCAATACTGCATGATCCTTGTCAGGAGCATGATTCAGCATGCGTACATACAAACATACTCTTAGTGCAGAAAATCCAGTTGCGAGGACACTAACCTGGTTAATCAGAGCAGCAGAGCGAGAGACAAGTTCGATGTCATTGCCATCAAGGACAATCTCATCCTTGACCTTCTCGGACCTCAAGATCGTCACACCGTCAAGCATGTCAACTTTCCTGACCTGTTAACAGGTATAAACTCAGTACATGCAATACATAACTAGAGCAACAGATAAAATAACACAGGAGCATCCATCAAAGACTGAAATGGTCAAGCAATATCTGCCTCTCTAGAGCATGGCACACTCACATCACCCTAGGGCATAGGGGGGCATTACAGTGATGCTAGTGACCCCTGTATTCAAGTACTATCAGAATGTAATGATCTAAACATCTTAAATAAGGATGCAGCACTATCAATAAGTAATCACAACCCTAAATTGTGCACCAGTGCAAGAGATTCACATTTGATGAGTCTGTTCATACCATGATTCGCTAACAAGAGCACCATGACAGGTATAGCCACACAGCACATCACAAACACTAAATGGTAATGAACAGATATTTGCCTCTCTAGATCTACTACACTGAAATATGATGAATGCAACACTATCAGGCAACCAGCTTATAGCATACCATAAGTTCTCTGTTGCAGGTAAAATAAAAGCTATTTTCTATTCGCAGCGACAAACATCGCATGATATCCTTTCAAAAATCACTAATTACAGAGACACAGCAGACTGGATAACTGGGGACAGCAATTGTTTGGCCAAGTTACCTTCTTCTCTCCGAGGAAGTTCCTGATCTCGATGCCCTTGTTGCCGTTGTTGATGGAGGCGTTGATGGGGAAGTGAGCGTAGACGAAGCGCATCTTGTAGCGGAAGCCCTTGGTGACGCCGGTGATGAGGTTCTGGACGTGGGAGATGGCGGTGCGGATGGCGGCCATGGTGCGGCGGGTGCCGAACCAGGCGTCCACCTTGAGCTTCCGGCCGCCCTCCTGCAGCTGGAAGTCGAGGTTGAGGTGCTTGAAGTTGCGGGTCAGCGTCCCGCGGGGCCCCGTCACGGACACCATCTTCGCCGACACCTTCACCGTCACCTCCTCGGGGATCTCCATCGTCTCCGACGCCAGGATCGTCTTCATCTTGGGCGGACTTGGTTGCTCTTCCTCCTCTTCTTCTCCGGCGGCGGGTGGGGTGGGTGTTCTGAGCAGCGGCGGCGGCGGGAGGAGGATGCGATCGCTATATAACTGGGGTTGCTAGGGTTTTGTCTCTGAGGGAGAGGGAATGGGGTGGTCCTGGGTTGGATATGGGCCTGAGTAGGCCCAGTGTTTTCTTTTCCAGCCCAGGTCATATTAGCTCATTTTTTTTCTCAAAAAATATGTATAGCTTGTTCTAAAAAAATCGAAAACTGGAATTTTACTTCAAATTTCAACAAACCTTGAAAACGTATACCAATGCATATAGGTTTTTAGCTTGTAAAACTAATTTTATCAAAAAAAAAGTTCCTTCTATGATATAATAAAAACAAATGCCAGGAGCAAAATCAAGTTTGTTTCCCTTTTAGAGAGACAATTTTGTGATTTTGTGTAGGAATATAACGTAGTATGTAATGAAAAAAATGCACCTACGTAGGACATATCTGTGTGTGACCACCCAAAAATTCATATTTTCTAAAACCTATTAAATATCATTTTGGAATTCTATTTTCAAAGCTTCGAGCTCCTACAAAGAGAGGAGCCAAAATGTTGCTCTCAACTCTTGACTAACACTTTGTAACAGAAAATATATTCGATTACCTTTTAATAATAGAAACATCAAGAAATGAACTGTGCAAACATACATCGTGCTATGATCGTGCCACAGACTGTGTTAACAAAGTTATCTCTTCTGGCGACCTCATAGGCAGAGCTAGGTGCAATGAGCAACAACCTTGATTTCTTGGCGATGGTTTAGCCCTTGTGGATGCACGGACGGTGTAGCTACCGAACCCTGGTGGGATATTGGTCGAAATCATGTAGGGTGAACAAAAGATATTAAAACGAGTTACTAGAAACTGGCTCCACTGTCAAACATTATTAGGTGTGTGTATGATGCATGCATGTGATATATATAAAATTCATCTATGTGCTTTGTAGTTTATTGTGACATATTCCCTGATAATTGATTCATATAAGTGGACTTTTAATCCTGATTTAGAATAATTTGGGGGATTTTTCTAAAAGATCCCCTTTATTTGTATTATAACCCTACAGGGAAGAAAAAAACTTGTATTCGTACTTTTGACTTTCGGAGAACTTCGTAGACTCAAAAGGGCATGTGATTAGCCGGCCTTACCTCGGGGCAGCACTGGAGGGCGGCTGACCCGTGGGAGACAGGACGGAGATGCGGCGGAGCGGCCTGTTCCAGCGGAGGCTAGGAGCAGCGCTCGGGCAACTGGGTCAACGCGGGCGAGGGAATAATGCTCGTGTGTTTTGTCTCCCAGTTGGCTCGTGCGTGGTAAAGAAAGGACGAGGGCAGTCTTGGCATTTCTGAACATAATTGTCTAAACAGTTGGATCAATTGCTAAATAAGAGAATAATAGTGAAAAGGGGATTAAAATTGATAGAGATGAACAAGGGGGCTTATGTTGTCCCAACGCACCAACATGAGGGTTAAAATCAATTCTCCCCTTGAGATACTCGTCCGCCGCAAAGACGACGCGACATCGTCTGATTCGTCCTCCTTAAAGACGATGGTAGCAGCGGGTCAACCATAACTTCTATGTGGACGCTCGGCAGTTTCGCCGCTGTAGCGCACGAACGCGCCGCTGATGGTGCTCCGGTGATGGCGCCAGATAATCTTCTTGGCAGTTGTTGTGCAAGCGATTGGGAAACCCCAAGAGGAAGGTGTGATGAGCACAGCAGCAAGTTTTTCCTCAGTACAAAACCAAGATTTAATCGATCAGTAGGAGAACGGAGTGACTTCTGAAGGTGTTGCTAGGTGCTAGCTGACTAGTGGCAGGACACACTACCAGCGTCAGCAACAACGTGGAACCTGCTGTTGCGGTCAAAACCCACCGGCGGGCAGCGACGGGCAACACAGTAGAGCCGAGAACAACTTAGGGCTGCGGCTGGCCCTGGTCCCTCCGAGCGACGGCCCGCAAAGCCTCTGGTACACACGTCCGATGCTGATGCAAGGGCGTGCCACCTGACCTATACCGTGTCAGGAAGGTGATGGAGATGCCTCGCTTAGTTTCCTGCATGGCATACACGTAAACATTAAATACGAGCCTCGATCGGCTCTCAGGTTATCCTGTGAATCGGCTCAAGGAGCCGTTCCACCCATGATTCGTACGAGGTGCACGAATATATGGTGGTCCTGCTTGATCAAGATAAAGCTAAAACGATCTACGACGATTTAGGGTTTTCACCGCATAATCGGATCATCCTACTCACGATTGGGCCTCGCGGCCACGCACGGTGATCGTAAGCCGATCCTAGACAAGGCCTAAAAACCAACACGAGGTTGATCCCGGAACGTCCTGTCTAGGACTAGCAAACGACACCCTACGTGCCGCTGGATCCTCCAACCCTTTGTAAGGCCTAACTATTGCAGATATTAAACTAATCCTTGAGGAACAAGGAGCAACCGTAACGGATCGGATCTACTAAATAAAGATCAAGCGGGGTGCCGCCCCCACACCTAAGATAGGTGTGAGGGCGGCTAGATATGCAAGGGTTGCACTACGATAGCATATGATACGAAGAACAATGCTAACCCTAACATATCTAAGATAACTACGTTGCTCGCCATAAAAAAGGCTTCAGTACGAGCAACGCGTGAACAACATGAAGCTTGTGCTGCCTAGATCGCAAGATGCGATCTAGGCAGCATGATGCTTACCGGTAGAAACCCTCGAGACGAAGGAGTTGGCGATGCGCCAGGATTGATTTGTGGTTGAACGTTGGTTGTTGTTTATTTCATAAACCCTAGATACATATTTATAGTCCAGGGGACTTTCTAATTTAGATGTGCACCTAACCGTGCATGGGTAAAACTCTATCTAAGATGCGATCTACTATATTACAGATATATGGGCAATCTAGCCCAACCTTGCATATAAGGCCGATTCACGTATTTCTTCCGCATATAATCTTTAAGCCCATCTGGATCGCGGCCCACCTCTGACTTGGTCAAATTCTGGTGATAACACATGCCCCCCTGGTTTTGGAATTGATAATTCCAAAATCACTCTGCTTTTCTTCGTCGGGTCATGTCATGGCAGAGCAGAACCGTCGCAGCATTCTTCATCATGATGCCCTGCCTTCTCTACTATTCCGCATGATTTGACCGTTGTCTTTGGGCACCGCCTCCTCGGAAACTGCTGTGGCATTGAATTTCTACTATAGCCCCTTTATTTAACCGCCCTGAGCAATCTGCCACTTCATCACCTTGCTCTGTTCCGGCCATCGGCACCCAAAAAACCCCCAATCTCCCATAGCCATGTCTTCCTCTTCTTCCTCCTCCACCTCGTCGGTCTTCTCTGACTCCTCCTCATCTCGCGAGCCGACGCCGGAGTGGGGCTCGCTGGCGGCGCACGACATTCTCGCCCCAACGACGTGGGACAAGGAGGAACACGATTCTTCCATCTGGTCTGAGGATGACAAATCCCTGATCGATGGAGAGGGCGACCTTCAATTCCTCGTCGAAGGGGAAGAGGAGGCGGAGAGCGAGGACGACCGCTTCTCCTGGGACGATTTCTCCTCCTCCGAGGAAGAGGCGGAGGAGGACGACGAAGACTCCCTCGAAGGTTACCCACCAGCGAAGCGCCTCCGCACCTGGTGGGACGACGACAGCGATGACGACGATGAGGAAGATGAGGCTCCCGTAGAAGGCTACGGAAGCTCTGATGAGGAGCCTCTCAGCAGCTGCGTCGGAGGCAGCGACGAAGAGGGCAGCAACGGCCCCTAGATTAGGGATCAGTAGTAGTAGTTGGCTTTTTGCCCTCCTCTTCCCTGAGCAATCGGCTCTTTCTTTGTAAGAAATCCCTCTATTAATGAAGAAAATATCCCTCCATTAATTTTGCTTCCTTGTCAACTTTGCCGATCGTCGAATGGAGTTGCCGTACAAAGAGCCGATAACAGAACATCGGCTCGCATTGCGATCTGAGGCCAAGCTGTTGCTTAAACACGCAGTCCAACAGGCCTCAATAGGCCTAATTCTCGTCCAAACCATCGGATTGAACTTCTTAGCAACCCACTAGGAGATTCGTCTCACACATCATGATTTCTGGTCGGCTTTGTTATTCTGAAGTCGATGCCCGTGCATCGGCTGTATTTGCATACTGTTATCTCCGTATGTTTTCTCAAGTCGATGTCTGCGCGTCGGCTGTGATTTGTTTTTTTTTTTTTACTGGCCGATTAAAATCGGCCCCCATATCTTACTGCCCATCATCCCACATGCTTAGGAAATACTTCTTGAGGTGTTGACCATTGACAGCTACTGGGAACTTCTCGCCGTCCAACTCTTCCAACATGTATGCATTACCCTTCAAGGCCTGGACAACTTTGTACGGACCGTGCCAATTAGGAGACCATTTGCCATATGCCTTGTCCCTGGTTCCTAACGGCAACACAGCTTCCCATACTAGATCACCAACTTGAAACTCCTTTGGTCTAACCTTCTTATTGTAGGCACGAGCCACCCTGGCTTTGTTCTCCTTAATCTTCTCCAGTGACCAAAGCCTAAGTTCTGTTGCGTCCTCAATAGTGTCACTCATCAAGGCTGCATATTCTTCAACTGTCAGATCATTCTGAAACGTGACACGTCTTGATCCAGCCGTAATTTCCCAAGGTAATACGGCTTCCTGTCCATAGACAAGCTGGTACGGCTGATACGTCTCCGACGTATCGATAATTTCTTATGTTCCATGCCACATTATTGATGTTATCTACATGTTTTATGCACACTTTATATCATATTCGTGCATTTTCTGGAACTAACCTATTAACAAGATGCCGAAGTGCCGATTCTTTGTTTTTGCATTTTGGTTTCAGAAATCCTAGTAAGGAAATATTCTCGGAATTGGACGAAATCAAAGCCCAGGGGCCTATTTTCTCACGAAGCTTCCAGAAGTCCGAAGGAGAGACGAAGAGGGGCCACGGAGGGGCCACACCATAGGGCGGCGCGGCCCCCCCCCTTGGCCGCGCGGCCCTGTGGTGTGGGGCCCCCGTGCCGCCTCTTGACCTGCCCTTCCGCCTATAAAAAGTCTCCGTGACGAAACCCCCAGTACCGAGAGCCACGATACGAAAAACCTTCCAGAGACGCCGCCGCCGCCGATCCCATCTCGGGGGATCCAGGAGATCGCCTCCGGCACCCTGCCGGAGAGGGGAATCATCTCCCGGAGGACTCTACGCCGCCATGGTCGCCTCCGGTGTGATGTGTGAGTAGTCTACCCCTGGACTATGGGTCCATAGCGATGTTGGATGGTTGTCTTCTCCCCATTGTGCTATCATTGTCGGATCTTGTGAGCTGCCTAACATGATCAAGATCATCTATCTGTAATTCTATATGTTGCGTTTGTTGGGATCCGATGAATAGAGAATACTTGTTATGTTGATTATCAAAGTTATGCTATGTGTTGTTTATGATCTTGCATGCTCTCCGTTACTAGTAGATGCTCTGGCCAAGTAGATGCTTGTAACTCCAAGAGGGAGTACTTATGCTCGATAGTGGGTTCATGCCTGCATTGACACCTGGGACAGTGACAGAAAGTTCTAAGGTTGTGTTGTGCTGTTGCCACTAGGGATAAAACATTAGTGCTATGTTCAAGGATGTAGTCACTAGTTACATTACGCACCATACTTAATGCAATTGTCTGTTGTTAGCAACTTAATACTGGAGGGGGTTCGGATGATAACCTGAAGGTGGACTTTTTAGGCATAGATGCAGTTGGATGACGGTCTATGTACTTTGTCGTAATGCCCAATTAAATCTCACTATACTCATCATGATATGTATGTGCATGGTCATGCTCTCTTTATTTGTCAATTGCCCAACTGTAATTTGTTCACCCAACATGCTGTTCGTCTTATGGGAGAGACACCTCTAGTGAACTGTGGACCCCGGTCCAATTCTCTTTACTGAAATACAATCTACTGCAATACTTGTTCTACTGTTTTCTGCAAACAATCATCTTCCACACAATACGGTTAACTCTTTGTTACAGCAAGCCGGTGAGATTGACAACCTCACTGTTTCGTTGGGGCAAAGTACTTTGGTTGTGTTGTGCAGGTTCCACGTTGGCGCCGGAATCACTGGTGTTGCGCCGCACTACATCTCGCCGCCATCAACCTTCAACGTGCTTCTTGACTCCTACTGGTCCGATTAAACCTTGGTTTCTTACTGAGGGAAACTTGCCGCTGTGCGCATCACACCTTCCTCTTGGGGTTCCCAACGGACGTGCCAACCACACGCATCAAGCAAATTTCTGGCGCCGTTGCCGGGGAGATCAAGACACGCTGCAAGGGGAGTCTCCACTTCTCAATCTCTTTACTTTTTTTTTGTCTTGCTTAGTTTTATTTACTACTTTGTTTGCTGCACTAAATCAAAATACAAAAAAAATTAGTTGCTAGTTTTACTTTATTTGCTATCTTGTTTGCTATATCTAAAACACAAAAAAAAATTAGTTTACTTGCATTTACTTTATCTAATTTGCTTTATTTACTGTTGCTAAAATGGCCAACGCTAAAAACACTAAGTTGTGTGACTTCACAACCACAAATAATAATGATTTCTTATGCACACCTATTGCTCCACCTGCTACTACAGCAGAATTCTTTGAAATTAAACCTGCTTTACTGAAACTTGTTATGCGAGAGCAATTTTCTGGTGTTAGTTCTGATGATGCTGCTGCCCATCTTAATAATTTTGTTGAATTATGTGAAATGCAAAAACATAAAGATGTAGATGGTGATATTATTAAACTAAAATTGTTCCCTTTCTCATTAAAAGGAAGAGCTAAAGATTGGTTGCTATCTCTGCCTAAGAATAGTATTGATTCATGGACTAAATGCAAGGATGCTTTTATTGGTAGATATTATCCCCCTGCTAAAATTATATCTTTGAGGAGTAGCATAATGAATTTTAAACAATTAGATACTGAACATGTTGCTCAAGCTTGGGAAAGAATGAAATCTTTGGTTAAAAATTGCCCAACCCATGGACTGACTACTTGGATGATCATCCAAACCTTCTATGCAGGACTAAATTTTTCTTCACGGAATTTATTGGATTCAGCTGCTGGAGGTACCTTTATGTCCATCACTCTTGGTGAAGCAACAAAGCTTCTTGATAATATGATGATCAATTACTCTGAATGGCACACGGAAAGAGCTCCACAAGGTAAGAAGGTAAATTCTGTCGAAGAAACCTCTTCCTTGAGTGATAAGATTGATGCTATTATGTCTATGCTTGTGAATGATAGGACTAATATTGATCCTAATAATGTTCCATTAGCTTCATTGGTTGCACAAGAAGAACATGTTGATGTAAACTTCATTAAAAATAATAATTTCAACAACAATGCTTACCGGAACAATTCTAGTAACAACTATAGACCATATCCTTATAATAATGGCAACGGCTATGGTAATTCTTATGGGAATTCTTACAACAATAATAGGAGTTTACCCCCTGGACTTGAAGCCATGCTTAAAGAATTTATTAGTACACAAACTGCTTTTAACAAATCTGTTGAAGAAAAGCTTGGGAAAATTGATATACTTGCTTCTAAAATCGATAGTCTTGCTGCTGATGTTGATCTTTTGAAATCAAAAGTTTTGCCTAATGAGAATCATCATAATAAAATTACTACTACAGCAAATGCCATTCAAGTTAGAATTAATGAGAATATAAGATTAATGGCTGAACTGCGTGCTAGGTGGGATAGAGAAGAAAATGAAAAACTAGCTAAAGAAAAGAATATAGCTAAAGTTTGGACTATTACCACCACTAGTAATGCTAATGCTACACATGTTGCTGCACCTCCTACTCATACTAATAAAAGAATTGGTGTTAGCAATGTTTCCACTTCTAATGCAAAGCGCGAAAAAACTGCACTAAAGCGCTAAAACTGCTGAAACTGCCTTTGATAAAGCTGCTGAAATTTTTTCCAACATTGGGGATGATGATCCCATTGCTTTAGATTATAATGGTTTGAATTTTGATGATTGCCACATCTCTGAAGTTATAAAGTTCTTGCAAAAACTTGCTAAAAGTCCTAATGCTAGTGCTATAAATTTGGCTTTTACACATCATATTACAAATGCTCTTATAAAAGCTAGAGAAGAGAAACTAGAGCGCGAAGCCTCTATTCCTAAAAAGCTAGAGGATGGTTCAGAGCCCATCATTAAGATGAAGATTAAAGATTTTGATTGTAATGCTTTATGTGATCTTGGTGCAAGTATTTCTGTTATGCCTAAGAAAATTTATAATATGCTTGACTTGCCACCGCTGAAAAATTGTTATTTGGATGTTAATCTTGCTGATCATTCTACAAAGAAACCTTTGGGGAAAGTTGATAATGTTCGCATTACCGTTAACAATAACCTTGTTTCCGTTGATTTTGTTGTCTTGGATATTGAATGCAATGCATCTTGTCCCATTATATTGGGAAGACCTTTTCTTCGAACTGTTGGTGCTGTTATTGATATGAAGGAAGGTAATATAAAATATCAATTTCCTCTCAAGAAAGGTATGGAACACTTCCCTAGAAAGAGAATGAAGTTACCTTTTGATTCTATTATGAGAACAAATTATGATGTTGACACTTCGTCTCTTGATAATACTTGATATACACTTTCTGCGCCTAGCTGAAAGGCGTTAAAGAAAAGCGCTTATGGGAGACAACCCATGTTTTTACCTACAGTACTTTGTTTTTATTTTGTGTCTTGGAAGTTGTTTACTACTGTAGCAACCTCTCCTTATCTTAGTTTTGTGTTTTGTTGTGCCAAGTTAAGCCGTTGATAGAAAAGTAAGTACTAGATTTGGATTACTGCACAGTTCCAGATTTCTTTGCTGTCACGAATCTGGGTCCACCTCCCTGTAGGTAGCTCAGAAAATTAATCCAATTTACGTGCATGATCCTCAGATATGTACGCAACTTTCATTCAATTTGGGCATTTTCATTTGAGCAAGTCTGGTGCCATTTTAAAATTCGTCAATACGAACTGTTCTGTTTTGACAGATTCTGCCTTTTATTTCGCATTGCCTCTTTCGCTATGTTGGATGAATTTCTTTGATCCATTAATGTCCAGTAGCATTATGCAATGTCCAGAAGTGTTAAGAATGATTGTGTCACCTCTGAATATGTCAATTTATATTGTGCACTAACCCTCTAATGAGTTGTTTCGAGTTTGGTGTGGAGGAAGTTTTCAAGGATCAAGAGAGGAGTATGATGCAACATGATCAAGGAGAGTGAAAGCTCTAAGCTTGGGGATGCACCCGGTGGTTCACCCCTGCATATATCAAGAAGACTCAAGCGTCTAAGCTTGGGGATGCCCAAGGCATCCCCTTCTTCATCGACAACATTATCAGGTTCCTCCCCTGAAACTATATTTTTATTCCATCACATCTTATGTGCTTTTTCTTGGAGCGCCGGTTTGTTTTTGTTTTTTGTTTTGTTTGAATAAAATGGATCCTAGCACTCACTTTATGGGAGAGAGACACGCTCCGCTGTAGCATATGGACAAGTATGTCCTTGGTTTCTACTCATAGTATTCATGGCAAAGTTTCTCCTTCGTTAAATTGTTATATGGTTGGAATTGGAAAATGATACATGTAGTAATTGCTATAAATGTCTTGGGTAATGTGATACTTGGCAATTGTTGTGCTCATGATTAAGCTCTTGCATCATATGCTTTGCACCCATTAATGAAGAAATACATAGAGCATGCTAAAATTTGGTTTGCATATTTGGTTTCTCTAAGGTCTAGATAATTTCTAGTATTGAGTTTGAACAACAAGGAAGACGGTGTAGAGTCTTACAATGTTTTCAATATGTCTTTATGTGAGTTTTGCTGCACCGGTTCATCCTTGTGTTTGTTTCAAATAAGCCTTGCTAGCCTAAACCTTGTATCGAGAGGGAATACTTCTCATGCATCCAAATCCTTGAGCCAAACAACACTATGCCATTTGTGTCCACCATACCTACCTACTACATGGTATTTTCCGCCATTCCAAAGTAAATTGCTTGAGTGCTACCTTTAAAATTCCATCATTCACCTTTGCAATATATAGCTCATGGGACAAATAGCTTAAAAACTATTGTGGTATTGAATATGTAATTATGCACTTTATCTCTTATTAAGTTGCTTGTTGTGCGATAACCATGTTCACTGGGGACGCCATCAACTTTTCATTGTTGAATTTCATGTGAGTTGCTATGCATGTCCGTCTTGTCTGAAGTAAGAGAGATCTACCACCATATGGTTAAGCATGCATATGTTAGAGAAGAACATTGGGCCGCTAACTAAAGCCATGCTCCATGGTGGAAGTTTCAGTTTTGGACAACAATCCTCAAATCTCAAATGAGAAAATTATTAATTGTTGGTATATGCTTATGCATAAAAGAGGAGTCCATTATCTGTTATCTATGTTGTCCCGGTATGGATGTCTAAGTTGAAGAATAATCAATAGCGAGAAATCCAATGCGAGCTTTCTCCTTAGACCTTTGTACAGGCGGCATAGAGGTACCCCTTTGTGACACTTGGTAAAAACAATGCATTGTGATGATCCGGTAGTCCAAGCTAATTAGGACAAGGTGCGGGCACTATTAGTACACTATGCATGAGGCTTGCAACTTATAAGATATAATTTACATGATGCATATGTTTTATTACTACCGTTGACAAAATTGTTTCATGTTTTCAAAATCAAAGCTCTAGCACAAATATAGCAATCGATGCTTTTCCTCTATGGAGGACCATTCTTTTACTTTCAATGTTGAGTCAGTTCACCTATTTCTCTCCACCTCAAGAAGCAAACACTTGTGTGAACTGTGCATTGATTCCTACATACTTGCTTATTGCACTTATTATATTACTCTATGTTGACAATATCCATGAGATATACATGTTACAAGTTGAAAGCAACCGCTGAAACTTAATCTTCTTTTGTGTTGCTTCAATATCTTTACTTTGAATTATTGCTTTATGAGTTAACTCTTATGCAAGACTTATTGATGCTTGTCTTGAAGTGCTATTCATGAAAAGTCTTTGCTATATGATTCACTTGTTTACTCATGTCATATACATTGTTTCGATCGCTGCATTCACTACATATGCTTTACAAATAGTATGATCAAGATTATGATGGCATGTCACTCCAGAAATTATACGTGTTTATCGTTTTACTCGCTCGGACGAGCAGAACTAAGCTTGGGGATGCTGATACGTCTCCGACGTATCGATAATTTCTTATGTTCCATGCCACATTATTGATGTTATCTACATGTTTTATGCACACTTTATGTCATATTCGTGCATTTTCTGGAACTAACCTATTAACAAGATGCCGAAGTGCCGATTCTTTGTTCTGCTGTTTTTGGTTTCAGAAATCCTAGTAAGGAAATATTCTCGGAATTGGACGAAATCAAAGCCCAGGGGCCTATTTTCTCACGAAGCTTCCAGAAGTCCGAAGGAGAGACGAAGAGGGGCCACGGAGGGGCCACACCATAGGGCGGCGCGGCCCCCCCCTTGGCCGCGCGGCCCTGTGGTGTGGGGCCCCCGTGCCGCCTCTTGACCTGCCCTTCCGCCTATAAAAAGTCTCTGTGACGAAACCCCCAGTACCGAGAGCCACGATACGGAAAACCTTCCAGAGACGCCGCCGCCGCCGATCCCATCTCGGGGGATCCAGGAGATCGCCTCCGGCACCCTGCCGGAGAGGGGAATCATCTCCCGGAGGACTCTACGCCGCCATTGAAGGAGATATGCCCTAGAGGCAATAATAAAGTGGTTATTATTTATATCTTTATGTTTATGATAAATGTTTATATATCATGCTATAATTGTATTAACCGAAACATTAGTACATGTGTGATATGTAGACAAACAAAGAGTCCCTAGTATGCCTCTTAACTAGCTTGTTGATTAATGGATGATTAGTTTCATAATCATGAACATTGGATGTTATTAATAACAAGGTTATATCATTGTATGAATGATGTAATGGACACACCCAATTAAGCGTAGCATAAGATCTCGTCATTAAGTTATTTGCTATAAGCTTTCGATACATAGTTACCTAGTCCTTATGACCATGAGATCATGTAAATCACTTATACCGGAAAGGTACTTTGATTACATCAAACGCCACTGCGTAAATGGGTGGTTATAAAGGTGGGATTAAGTATCCAGAAAGTATGAGTTGAGGCATATGGATCAACAGTGGGATTTGTCCATCCCGATGACGGATAGATATACTCTGGGCCCTCTCGGTGGAATGTCGTCTAATGTCTTGCAAGCATATGAATAAGTTCATAAGAGACCACATACCACGGTACGAGTAAAGAGTACTTGTCAGGAGACGAGGATGAACAAGGTATAGAGTGATACCGAAGATCAAACCTCGGACAAGTAAAATATCGCGTGACAAAGGGAATTGGTATCGTATGTGAATGGTTCATTCGATCACTAAAGTCATCGTTGAATATGTGGGAGCCATTATGGATCTCCAGATCCCGCTATTGGTTATTGGTCGGAGTGAGTACTCAACCATGTCCGCATAGTTCACGAACCGTAGGGTGACACACTTAAAGTTGGATGTTGAAATGGTAGAACTTGAATATGGAATGGAGTTCGAATATTTGTTCGGAGTCCCGGATGAGATCCCGGACATCACGAGGAGTTCCGAAATGGTCCGGAGAATAAGATTCATATATAGGAAGTCATATTCCAAGTTTGGAAATGATCCGGTGCATTTATGGCAGGTTCTAGAAGGTTCTAGAAAAGTGGGAAGAAATCACCATGGAAAGTAGAGTCCCGGAGGGACTCCACCTTGCATGACCAGCCAACCCTAAAGGGGAGGAGTCCAAGGTGGACTCCCCTAGGGTGGCCGGCCAACCCACCTCAAGGAAAGGTGGGAGTCCCACCTTGGGTAGGACTCCCTCCTTGAGTAGGTTTCCCACATATGGGAGGTTTTAGTGTTGGGGTCTTATTCGAAGACTTGGACTAGAACTCTTGGTGCTTCCACCTATATAATGAGGGGCATAGGAGAGGGGGCTGACCACTTCAAGCCTCAGCCTTGGCCGCACCCCTTAGAGGGCCGGCGCCCAACCCCCCTCTCTCCCCAAACCCTAGCGGTCTCTCTCCTCCACCACATCCCGCACGCTTAAGCGAAGCTCCGCCGGATTTCTCCACCACCACCGACACCACGCCGTCGTGCTGTCGGATTCAAGAGGAGCTACTACTTCCGCTGCCCGCTGGAACGGGGAGGTGGACGTCGTCTTCATCAACAACCGAACGTGTGACCGAGTACGGAGGTGCTGCCCGTTCGTGGCGCCGGAACCGATCGTGATCAAGATCTTCTACGCGCTTTTGCAAGCGGCAAGTGAACGTCTACCGCAGCAACAAGAGCCTCATCTTGTAGGCTTTGGAATCTCTTCAAGGGTGAGACTCGATACCCCCTCGTTTCTACCGTCTTCTAGATTGCATCTTGGCTTGGATTGCGTGTTCGCGGTAGGAAAATTTTTGTTTTCTATGCAACGTTATCCTACAGTGGTATCAGAGCCGTGTCTATGCATAGATGGTTGCACGAGTAGAACACAATGGTTTTGTGGGCGTTGATGCTCTTGTTATCTTTAGTTTGAGTACTTTGCATCTTTGTGGCATAGTGGGATGAAGCGGCTCGGGCTAACTTTACATGACCGCGTTCATGAGACTTGTTCCTCGTTCGACATGCAACTTGTATTGCATAAGAGGCTTTGCGAGTGTCTGTCTCTCCTACTATAGTGAAGATTCAACTTACTCTTCTATTGACAACACTAGTATCACCGTTGTGGTTCATGTTCGTAGGTAGATTAGATCTTACTCGAAAACCCTAAACCACGTAAAATATGCAAACCAAATTAGAGACGTCTAACTTGTTTTTGCAGGGTTTGGTGATGTGATATGGCCATGATATGATGATGAATATGTATGAGATGATCATTATTGTATTGTGGCAACCGGCAGGAGCCTTATGGTTGTCTTTAATTTTCATGTTGAGAGGTATTTCAAAGTAGTTGTAATAGTTGCTACATGAGGTGAACAACCATGAAGACGGCGTCATGAACCTTGACGCTACGCCGACGATGATGGAGATCATGCCCGTTGATGATGGAGATCATGTCCGTGCTTTGGAGATGAAGATCGAAGGCGCAAAGATAAAAGGGCCATATCATATCACATATGAACTGCATGTGATGTTAATCCTTTATGCATCTTATTTTGCTTAGATCGCGACGGTAGCATTATAAGATGATCCCTCACATTAATATCAAGATAATAAAGTGTTCTCCCCTCGTATGCACCGTTGTAACAGTTCGTCGTTTCGAAGCATCTCGTGATGATCGGATGTGATAGATTCAACGATTCACATACAACGGGTGTAAGCCATGTTGCACACGCGGAATACTTGGGTTTGCTTGACGAGCCTAGCATGTACAGACATGGCCTCGGGACAACGGAAACCGAAAGGTTGAACACGAGTCATATGGATGATATGATCAACATGTTGATGTTCACCATTGAAGCTACATCATCTCACGTGATGATCGGTTTTTGGTGTAGTGAATTTGGATCGTGTACCACTTAACAACTATGAGGGATGTTGTATTAAGTGGGAGTTCATTAGTAATTAGATTAAACCATGAACTAATTATCTTAAACATAGTCTGAGTAGTATTTTGAATTAATTTTGTAGTATTGGCATCCGTTTACTACTATGCGCTAGTCTTGTTATTGAGATAGAAATACTGTTAAAATCTGACAAGAAACTTTACGGATTGGTACCGTATTGTTAAAGAATCAAGAATTGATTAAGTCCTATTGCAAACTTTTAGTAAACCTCACATTGTTAATTCAAAGAGCTATGGTTTCAATTAGTACCTAAAGTTATCTTGTCTCCGTGAAACTTGAAGTTCAAATCTGTTTGAAAAGTAAGGAGCTGAAAATTTAGTTTTCAGAAATAATCAAGGTATGATATATATGTGATATCTAAGACCTTATTGCAAGATGATAGAATATAATTTGGTGAGACTACATGAACTCATAAGTTTTATGGGAATGTACGAAGGTTGAAGACGCAAGGCGTCACAATCCTCCAACTATTGGGGCACTAACGATATTCGCATATCCATGAAGTGACCATCCTTAATATGCACCGTTACTAAGACTCGTCGTTTCGAAGCATCACGTGATGATCGGGTGTGATAGATTCTACGTGTGCATACAACGGGTGCAAGCTAGATTTGCACATGCAAATACCAAGGTTTAAACTTTATGAGCCTAGCATGTACAGACATGGTCTCAGAAAGTTGTCATGAATTAATGGATAAAATTATGAGTGAAATTGTTCATCGTATTACAAAGTTACTAATAGTGAAATCTGGAACACTTGTCATATGATGATTAACTTCAAAATAAGAACCTCAAGGTTATTGGTATTAGACCAACAAACCTAGAAGTTATTGATGTTGAAGTGTTTTTCTGAATAATGAGGAAAGCTAAAAGAGAAATAGCAAAAGATATTTTGGCAAAAAGAAAAGAAAAGACTAGAAAGTCTAGCTCAGGTGTATATAAATGATATACATGTTATGGTTGTATTCCTAGTTAAGTCACACTAAGAAATTCTTGGGTATTAGTACTATATTGGTTGGTATGAAGTGTCATACAAAACAACGCAATACAAGAATACAATGGCCTAAGTGACTGACAAGGAATATGATAGGAATGCACGCCTGGAACAAAAATAAAGTGTTATTATGTTCATCGTTGGCATTCTATCTAACCCTTAGAATTTATAATAAAGAACTTAATAATTGTTATTTGCTCTGGTCAAATGAAAACAATGAGTTGTTTAAATTATGACATTACTCCATGTACGATGGATAAGTTATTATAAATCTTAATGGTGAAACACACATACATAACACTGACGCTAAAATGCTATAAGGCAAATGATTTGAATTCCACTTATTTGTGGAACCGCCATTTAGGTCATGTTGGAAAGGAACGCATGAAGAAACTCCATGCAAATGGATTTTTGGAGTCATTTGATTTTTTGAATCGTTTGGCGCTTGCAAATCTTTTCTAAAAGAGAATGACTAAAATACCGTTCATAGGCCAAGTTTTGAACGGGCAACTAACTTAGTGGAAACATACATGATGATGTATATGGATCACTGGGCATAGTTGTGTGCGGAAGATTCTTATACTTCATGAAAACTTCAAACAATGAATTGAGTATATATATGTGGATATATTCGATAAGGAAGAAGTTTGAAACATTTGAATGGATTCAAATAAATTTCAGCATGAAGTAGAAATCATCGTAATAGAAAAGTCAAATATCTATGATTGCATCATAGTGGAAATATTTGAATTACTAGTTTTAGCGAACATCTAAGAGAGTTATGAAATTGTTCTACAACTCACATTTCTTGGAGTATCATAGTGATGATGAAGTATCCGAGAGATGTATCCAAACCTAGTTGGGTCAATGATGAGATAATATATTAATGCCATTATATTTTTGTGAATTATGCTTTAGAGACTACCGCTTTACACTGAATAGAGCATCATCATGATCCGTTGAAATGACATCATACGAGTTATGACATGGGTATAAACCCTAATAGTCTTTTCTTAAATTTTGGTATGCATAGCATAAGTAAATAAGTTTACAACCAAAATCGGATGAATGTCTTTGTTGGTTATCCCAGAGAATTGATTGGGAATTCTTCCCACAATGGAGACAAAGACAAAAGTGTTTGTCAATGTTTCTTATTTCCAAGAAATTGTTTCTAGCGAAGTTTTTGAGTGGGAGAACAATAGAACTTGATAAGGTTTATGAACCTGAGCATAATGATCAGAGTAGCGCAGCATCGGAATTGGTTCCGGAAGCGGCCACGACGATCATGGCTCCTATGACTACAAAGTGTTTTAGCCATGGAGATCGAAGTACATATTGAACCTTGTAGGTATGGTTTACTTTGTGATCAAATAAATGATTTGTGGACAAAGGATTGATTTTGAACAATGATAAACCAACTACAAGCAAAGAAGTTATGATGGGCCCTGACTCCGTTAAAATGGCCATGCACCATGAAATCCATAATAGATGAATACTTTTTGAAAGTAAATGGATCTATAGACTTAGATGAAATATCTTTGAATAAGCTCGACTTGTTGAAAAATTGTTTACGACAAAGTTCAAAGAGTTGACTACGATAAGATTAGATCTTCCGTAGCAATGCTTATAGGCTATGTGGATTATTCTAGTAATCACTACATATTTCTTTTATGAGATATGCTAGTAGGATGGCAAAATACATTACTTATCAGAAGTATGTATTAAAGGTGTATACAAGATACAACCAAGAGTTTTGCTGGTCCGTGGAATACTAGATAGGTATACGAACTTCAATTGGATGAAGTAAGTATTGCGGAGTTGGAATCTTCACCAGATGAAATAGTCAAAGAGTTTTTGATTTCATCAGAGACGATGAAGAGGCTTGCATTTGCAAGAAATTAAGTGGGAGCGCTAAGACACATTTATAATACTTTATGTAGGTGACATATAGTTGGTTATAAATGATGTAATTATATACTTCATTAAAAAGGTTTCATTGAGAATTAACTTCAATGAAAGGATATAGACTGAAACAAATTTAGTGTCAAGATCTATGAAGATAGATTGAAACACATAAATAAGTTTAAGTCAAAGTACATATGATGGATATTGAAGTAGTTCAATATAGAAATATTAAGAAAATGTTCTTGTCATGTGAAGGTTTAACAAGACTTGAGTGTATCTGACACTCAATGAGTAAAAACACATGAGTGATTATACATCACAAATAATATGTACACAATCAGATATCATGTGCTATAAAGTGTTATGAGCATATACCAGAATGATTCATATGATGATCATTGGACGACAGTAAGAATATCCTTGAGTACTTTAGAAGAACTAAGGATATATATATATATTTTTGTATGAAGAAATGACAAACAAATCGCTGTAAGGTGTTACACCGATATTGGTTTTGTCACATATAAAATATAATTTCAATCTCAAATTAGACTAAGTGTTGTTTAAAAGGTAGCACAATGAGCTAGAAGTTGTCTATGCTAGATTTAGAAGAATTCTAAATATTGTGACGGATTCTACAAAAGAAGGCAGAGTATGTCATTATTTTGACAATGACAAAGGATGTTAAGTCAAGAGGTTCTTTGAGAACTTGGTGCAGTTCCAACAGAGTCAGAACTTTGAAGCTATATTGTGTGTGACAATATTAGTGACATATTTCAGAACAAATGGAATTAAGGTTCCACCAGAAGATCAAACATATTTAATGCCGACTCATTTGGAAATGAGTGATGCGTTGAGACGCAAATGAATTACAAAATACATACGTTTCTGAGCGTGTCAGATCCGTCGACTAAAAACCTCTCCCGTGAGCAATACATGATAAAGCACCATAAGGCCAAGGTGTTATATCTTTATAAATGTAAACTAGATTATTGACTCTAGTGCAAGTGGGAGACTGAAGGAGATATGCCCTAGAGGCAATAATAAAGTGGTTATTATTTATATCTTTATGTTTATGATAAATGTTTATATATCATGCTATAATTGTATTAACCGAAACATTAGTACATGTGTGATATGTAGACAAACAAAGAGTCCCTAGTATGCCTCTTAACTAGCTTGTTGATTAATGGATGATTAGTTTCATAATCATGAACATTGGATGTTATTAATAACAAGGTTATATCATTGTATGAATGATGTAATGGACACACCCAATTAAGCGTAGCATAAGATCTCGTCATTAAGTTATTTGCTATAAGCTTTCGATACATAGTTACCTAGTCCTTATGACCATGAGATCATGTAAATCACTTATACCGGAAAGGTACTTTGATTACATCAAACGCCACTGCGTAAATGGGTGGTTATAAAGGTGGGATTAAGTATCCAGAAAGTATGAGTTGAGGCATATGGATCAACAGTGGGATTTGTCCATCCCGATGACGGATAGATATACTCTGGGCCCTCTCGGTGGAATGTCGTCTAATGTCTTGCAAGCATATGAATAAGTTCATAAGAGACCACATACCACGGTACGAGTAAAGAGTACTTGTCAGGAGACGAGGATGAACAAGGTATAGAGTGATACCGAAGATCAAACCTCGGACAAGTAAAATATCGCGTGACAAAGGGAATTGGTATCGTATGTGAATGGTTCATTCGATCACTAAAGTCATCGTTGAATATGTGGGAGCCATTATGGATCTCCAGATCCCGCTATTGGTTATTGGTCGGAGTGAGTACTCAACCATGTCCGCATAGTTCACGAACCGTAGGGTGACACACTTAAAGTTGGATGTTGAAATGGTAGAACTTGAATATGGAATGGAGTTCGAATATTTGTTCGGAGTCCCGGATGAGATCCTGGACATCACGAGGAGTTCCGAAATGGTCCGGAGAATAAGATTCATATATAGGAAGTCATATTCCAAGTTTGGAAATGATCCGGTGCATTTATGGCAGGTTCTAGAAGGTTCTAGAAAAGTCCGGAAGAAATCACCATGGAAAGTAGAGTCCCGGAGGGACTCCACCTTGCATGACCAGCCAACCCTAAAGGGGAGGAGTCCAAGGTGGACTCCCCTAGGGTGGCCGGCCAACCCACCTCAAGGAAAGGTGGGAGTCCCACCTTGGGTAGGACTCCCTCCTTGAGTAGGTTTCCCACATATGGGAGGTTTTAGTGTTGGGGTCTTATTCGAAGACTTGGACTAGAACTCTTGGTGCTTCCACCTATATAATGAGGGGCATAGGAGAGGGGGCTGACCACTTCAAGCCTCAGCCTTGGCCGCACCCCTTAGAGGGCCGGCGCCCAACCCCCCTCTCTCCCCAAACCCTAGCGGTCTCTCTCCTCCACCACATCCCGCACGCTTAAGCGAAGCTCCGCCGGATTTCTCCACCACCACCGACACCACGCCGTCGTGCTGTCGGATTCAAGAGGAGCTACTACTTCCGCTGCCCGCTGGAACGGGGAGGTGGACGTCGTCTTCATCAACAACCGAACGTGTGACCGAGTACGGAGGTGCTGCCCGTTCGTGGCGCCGGAACCGATCGTGATCAAGATCTTCTACGCGCTTTTGCAAGCGGCAAGTGAACGTCTACCGCAGCAACAAGAGCCTCATCTTGTAGGCTTTGGAATCTCTTCAAGGGTGAGACTCGATACCCCCTCGTTGCTACCGTCTTCTAGATTGCATCTTGGCTTGGATTGCGTGTTCGCGGTAGGAAAATTTTTGTTTTCTATGCAACGTTATCCTACAGCCATGGTCGCCTCCGGTGTGATGTGTGAGTAGTCTACCCCTGGACTATGGGTCCATAGCAGTAGCTAGATGGTTGTCTTCTCCCCATTGTGCTATCATTGTCGGATCTTGTGAGCTGCCTAACATGATCAAGATCATCTATCTGTAATTCTATATGTTGCGTTTGTTGGGATCCGATGAATAGAGAATACTTGTTATGTTGATTATCAAAGTTATGCTATGTGTTGTTTATGATCTTGCATGCTCTCCGTTACTAGTAGATGCTCTGGCCAAGTAGATGCTTGTAACTCCAAGAGGGAGTACTTATGCTCGATAGTGGGTTCATGCCTGCATTGACACAGGACAGTGTGTGATAGTTCTAAGGTTGTGTTGTGCTGTTGCCACTAGGGATAAAACATTAGTGCTATGTTCAAGGATGTAGTCACTAGTTACATTACGCACCATACTTAATGCAATTGTCTGTTGTTAGCAACTTAATACTGGAGGGGGTTCGGATGATAACCTGAAGGTGGACTTTTTAGGCATAGATGCAGTTGGATGATGGTCTATGTACTTTGTCGTAATGCCCAATTAAATCTCACTATACTCATCATGATATGTATGTGCATGGTCATGCTCTCTTTATTTGTCAATTGCCCAACTGTAATTTGTTCACCCAACATGCTGTTCGTCTTATGGGAGAGACACCTCTAGTGAACTGTGGACCCCGGTCCAATTCTCTTTACTGAAATACAATCTACTGCAATACTTGTTCTACTGTTTTCTGCAAACAATCATCTTCCACACAATACGGTTAACTCTTTGTTACAGCAAGCCGGTGAGATTGACAACCTCACTGTTTCGTTGGGGCAAAGTACTTTGGTTGTGTTGTGCAGGTTCCACGTTGGCGCCGGAATCACTGGTGTTGCGCCGCACTACATCTCGCCGCCATCAACCTTCAACGTGCTTCTTGACTCCTACTGGTCCGATTAAACCTTGGTTTCTTACTGAGGGAAACTTGCCGCTGTGCGCATCACACCTTCCTCTTGGGGTTCCCAACGGACGTGCCAACCACACGCATCAACGGCGAAGTCTTTATAGCTCCATGGCACGACATGCGGTAGGCCCATAACGCTTCTGATAACTTCTCATGCCAATCCCTAGGGTTCTCGTCAATTTTCCTCTTGATCAGCTTGATTAGGCTCTGATTGGACGCTTCAGCTTGCCCATTAGCTTGAGCATAGTACGGAGATGATCGGATCAGTTTAATCCCCATGTCATCGCAGAACTTCCTGAATTCTTTAGAAACAAAGACCGAACCTCCATCGGTCGTGATAGTTTGGGGAATCCCGAACCTATGAATGACATGTTCTTTCACAAACTTGATCACATCTTCTGATTTCACCTTCTTCATAGGGACGGCTTCCACCCACTTGGTGAAGTAATCTGTGATAACCAAAATCCATTCATGTTTTTTGCTCGACGCCGGATGGATTTTGCCGATCATATCCATGCCCCACCCCCAAAACGGCCAAGGCTTGATGATAGGGTTCATCGCTGATGCTGGTACCATCTGAATCTTCCCGAACATCTGGCACGCTTGGCACCCCTTGTAATAATTAAAGCAATCTTCAAGCATGGTGGGCCAATAAAACCCTGATCGCCTGATTAGCCACTTCATCTTATGAGCCGACTGATGAGTTCCACAGGCGCCTTCATGCACCTCATGTAAGAGCCGACTAGACTCAGTTGGTCCCAGGCACTTGAGTAGCAACCCTTCCAACGTCCTGTAGAACATGTCGTCTCCTATGAGGACATACTTCATGGCTTTGTATCTTATCCGCTTAGGTGCCCCCCGAGCCGAATCTTTCAAGTAATTGAGGATTTCGGCTCTCCAATCATCCTGTTCCAGGAATTGTACCAGAACTTCCGACCCGTCAGCTATATCTATGTAGCCTGACGCCATTTGTGCGAGATTGTTGGCCTCGGTGTTTTGGGATCTTGGGACCCAATTAAAGTTGATGTACCGAAACTGCGTCATCAACTCACGGCATTCCATCCAATATGGGAAATGCGATTCACTTTCGCACTTATATTCATCCGTGAGCTGGTTAATCACCAACTTAGAGTCTCCAAAAAGCTCTACTGCTTCCGCCCCGGCTTCCAGTAGCAACTCCATTCCCTTACGTATTGCCTCATATTCTGCTACGTTGTTGGTGCAAAGGGTAGATAATCTGATGGAGAAGGAGTATTCTGCCCCCCGAGGCGACACGAGCAGAATGCCGATGCCACAACCATCGTCGCAAACCGATCCATCGAAGAACATAGCCCATGCACGTATAGATAGTGCTGCTATATTGGTACTGATCCGTTCAGCGATAAGATCGGCCAACGCTTGCCCCTTGACTGCTTTCGCAGGCTGATACCGGAGATCGAACTCTGACAACGCAAACATCCACTTACCAAGTCGGCCTTTCAAAACAGGGGCCGACAACATGTGCTTGACAACATCTGATTTGCATATGACAATGATCTCTGCCGTCAAAAGGATGTGATGAAGCTTGGTGCAGGTAAAGAACAGGCAGAGGCAAAGTTTCTCGACCTCAGGATATCTTGTCTCCGCGTCCAGCATCCTTCTGCTGAGGTAGAAAATGACCTTTTCAACGCCCTCGTAGAGTTGCACCACTACCGAAGCGATGGATGTGTCAGCTACCGACAGGTAGATGTAGAACGGCCTGTCTTGCTGGGGCGGAACTAGCACAGGCGGCGTCGTCAGATACCGCTTAATCTCATCAAACGCTTTGTTGCCGTTACGCCCTTTGATGAAACTCGTCGTCAGATTTAGTTTTCACCAGCGCCATGAACGGCTCGATTCGCCCTGACAGATTAGAGATGAATCGTCGGACGAAATTGATCTTGCCGATGAGACGTTGGAGCTCCTTCTTCGTGGTTGGCGGCTGCATGGTACGCACCGCCTCCTGACTTTTCAGGCCGATCTCAATTCCCCGTTCATGAACTAGAAAACCTAGGAATTGACCAGCCGTCACGCCAAAGGCACACTTCTTCGGATTCATTCTTAGTCCGAATTTCCGAGTTCGGTCTAGGACGCGCCGTAAATCGTCCAAGTGTCCCTCCATGGAGACAGATTTGACTACCACGTCGTCGATATAGATCTCCACCAACTTACCGATCAGATCATGAAATATATAATTCATGGCTCGTTGGTACGTTGCACCAGCATTCTTCAACCCAAAGGTCATGACCACATATTCAAACAAGCCTACTGCCCCTGGTACTCTGAATGCGGTCTTGTGTATGTCTTCCGGAGCCATGAAGATCTGGTTATAGCCGGCGTTGCCATCCATGAAGCTCAACACCTTGTGGCCAGCAGCGGCATTTATCAATGTTTCTGCCATAGGCATTGGATACTCGTCCTTTGGAGTGGCTCTATTGAGATCTCAGAAATCGATGGCCACACGCCATCGGCCGTCCTTCTTCTCTACAGGAACGATACTGGAGATCCACTCAGCATACCTGCATGGCCTGATGAACCCGGCGGCCAACATTTTCTCGATCTCTTTCTTGACTTCCTCCAGAATTTCGGCCCTCATCTGACGTGCTCGTTGTTGGAACGGCCGAAATCCTTTCTTAAGGGGGAGCCGATGTTCAATGATGCTCCTGTCCAACCCAGGCATCTCCGTGTAATCCCATGCAAAGCAATCTGGGTATTCCTTTAACAGGGCTATCATCTGTCCCCTGATCTGTGGATCTAACTTCTTGCTGATAAAAGTTGGTCGCGGCTTATCCCCAGGACCAATGTCGACTTCCTCTAGCTCATCAGCCGATGTAAACCCATACCCTAGCTTTTCGTCCCCTGTGAGGTCGACGCCACATACTGGGAGAGCAGGTGGTACGGATAATACGGGCCGATCGCTAGAATCGGCTTCCATCTTGATCATCACCAGGATCTTTTGGCAGTGTCGGGGCCGATCGCGTGGAGCGGCTTCTTCCTTATCTTCGCTATGAGAGTAGCTGCCCTCGTCTCTACCCTCATCAGGGCGGTGCCCCTGCTCTACCATGTTGATGTTGAACGAGTATCTTGGCTGGCACCTCCCAGGGTAAGTGTCATTAACCCTGTCAACGGCGCATGACGGCGAATTAGGCACTTCTGGTGCCGCCAATGCGAATGACGACGGTGGACGGGACTGAAGTGGCACTTTTCCTTGGTAGGTCCCAAGAGCTGGTTCTAATAGAGAGTGCTGATACTTCATGACCTCCTTAATCATCCGAAAGGCGACATGCTCCAAAGTATTCACCAGGCTCTCAGAATGGCGATGCAACGAGTGAGTCACCATGCCGCTAATCTCCTGGCGCAGGGCCCTGGTACGTTCTCCTGACGGGACGGATAGGTCCACTCCATCGAGCGCGCCTTCCGGTGAGAACCCCTTCCACCTTATGCCATGTGAACGGGTTCTGTGAAATGAGCCGATGAGGTCGGCTTCGAGGATTGCTTTGACCTCGTCATACTTCTTCTTGAGCTCGTCGGTCAGATCCTCGTATGTGACTGGAGTGCCGTCCGCCATCTCAGATGTAGATGGCGATGTGGTTGATGAAGAAGCTTGTCCCACCGGGCGTGCCAGAATGTGTTGCGGTCAAAACCCACCGGCGGGCAGCGACGGGCAACATAGTAGAGCCGGGAACAACTTAGGGCTGCGGCTGGCCCTGGTCCCTCCGAGCGACGGCCCGCAAATCCTCTGGTACACACGTCCGATGCTGATGCAAGGGCGTGCCACCTGACCTATACCTGGTCAGGAAGGTGATGGAGATGCCTCGCTTAGTTTCCTGCATGGCATACACGTAAACATTAAATACGAGCCTCGATCGGCTCTCAGGTTATCCTGTGAATCGGCTCAAGGAGCCGATCCACCCATGATTCGTACGAGGTGCACGAATATATGGTGGTCCTGCTTGATCAAGATAAAGCTAAAACGATCTACGACGATTTAGGGTTTTCACCGCATAATCGGATCATCCTACTCACGATTGGGCCTCGTGGCCACGCACGGTGATCGTAAGCCGATCCTAGACAAGGCCTAAAAACCAACACGAGGTTGATCCCCGGAACGTCCTGTCTAGGACTAGCAAACGACACCCTACGTGCCGCTGGATCCTCCAACCCTTTGTAAGGCCTAACTATTGCAGATATTAAACTAATCCTTGAGGAACAAGGAGCAACCGTAACGGATCGGATCTACTAAATAAAGATCAAGCTGGGTGCCGCCCCCACACCTAAGATAGGTGTGAGGGCGGCTAGATATGCAAGGGTTGCACTACGATAGCATATGATACGAAGAACAATGCTAACCCTAACATATCTAAGATAACTATGTTGCTCGCCATCAAAAAGGCTTCAGTACGAGCAACGCGTGAACAACATGAAGCTTGTGCTGCCTAGATCGCAAGATGCGATCTAGGCAGCATGATGCTTACCGGTAGAAACCCTCGAGACGAAGGAGTTGGCGATGCGCCAGGATTGATTTGTGGTTGAACGTTAGTTGTTGTTTATTTCATAAACCCTAGATACATATTTATAGTCCAGGGGACTTTCTAATTTAGATGTGCACCTAACCGTGCACGGGTAAAACTCTATCTAAGATGCGATCTACTATATTACAGATATATGGGCAATCTAGCCCAACCTTGCATATAAGGCCGATTCACGTATTTCTTCCGCATATAATCTTTAAGCCCATCTGGGTCGCGGCCCACCTCTGACTTGGTCAAATTCTGGTGATAACACCTGCACACAATACAACCAAAGTACTTTCCCCAACTCACAGTGAGATTGTCAATCTCACCGGTTTGCTGAACACAAAGGATTAGACATATCGAGTGGAAAGAGATGTTCGCAGAAAGTAAACATAACAGGATGGCAGTAGATGAATTTATCAGTGTAAAGGAAACAGGACCGGGATCCACAGTTCATTAGAGGTGTCTCTCCATTAAGATAAATAGCATGTTGGGTAAACAAATTACAGCTGGACAATTGACATAATATCGACCATACATGACAAGATGATTACTATGAGATTTGATTGGGCATTACAACATAATACATAGATCGTAATCCAACTGCGTCTACGACTAATAATCCACCTTCCGGTTATCGTCAGAACCTCTTTCAGTATTAATTTGCAAGCAACATATTATCGCATTAAGCAATGTGTGTAAAGTAAACAATAGAATTATCCTCGGATAAAACATTGTTGTTTTCTCCCTAGTAGCAACATCACATCTACAATCTTAGAAGTTCCTGTCACTCTCCCAGATTACTAGAGGCATGAACCTACTATCGAGCATAAATACCTTCTCTTGGAATCACAAGCATCTACTTGGCCAGAGTATCTACTACCAACGGAGAGCATGCAAGATCATAAATAACATGTGACATGAATATATAATTGACCTCAACATAGTATACAATATTCATCGGATCCCAGCAAACACAACATGTAGGATTACATAAGGATGATCTTGATCACGTAGGCCGGGTAGCTCACAAGATCTAAACATTAGTGAAAGATCGAGATGTCGCCTAGAGGGGGGGTGAATAGGCAATTAAAAACTCTTACGGATTTGTCTTGTAAGAATGCGGAATTAAACTAACGTTTAGTTTACAAGCACAAACCCTAAATATGCTAAGCTCAACTAAGTGTAACAATAGCAACTAGAGCTAAGCAAGATAGGCACTAGATATATGTAGCACAAGTGATAGCAAGATATATGTACTTCAAGCACGATGGCTATCACAAGGAAAGAGAGCTCGGGTATAGAAATAACCGAGGCACGCGGAGACGAGGATGTATTCCCGTGTTCCCTTCCTTTGCAAGAAGGTACGTCACGTTTGGAGGAGTGGAGGCCCCACGAAGGATTCCCCGCGCCACGAAGGCTCACCCTATTCTCCGAACCACACCCACGAAGGATAATGGCCATTTCCTTATGGTTAGCTTTTCCTCCGCTCCGGAGATGGCAAGCTCCACAACCACTTCACAAGCTCCATGAAGGAGAAGCCCGGGCCCCTTCACAATCTTCCACGAAGAGATCACCGGGGCACCAACCAAGCCAACTAGGAGGTCTCCCTCCAAGAGTAACAAGCTCACGGTCTCTCACTCAAACTAATCGTGGTGGAGAGCTCAACACTATGCAATGATGCAAAGCAAGAACACTAGAGGTGTTCAAGTCCTTCACACTCAAATCCCACCAAAACAACAAATGCTAGGATGAGATTGGAGAGGAAGAACAATGGGGAAAGTCAACAAAAGACTCCAAGATCTAGATCCCAAGAGTTCCCTTCACTTAGAGGAGAAATGGATTGGTGGAGGTTGTAGATCTAGATCTCCTCTCTTAAATCCCTCAAGAATGAGCAAGAATCATGGGAGGGAAGGGAGAGGAAGCAAGCTCAAGAGGTTCAACAATGGTGGTAAAAAACGTGCTCAAGAACCCTAGAAAACTGTTGGGGAAGAAGCCCCTTTTATAGCCAAACGATGACCGTTTGGGGCAGATCTGGGAGTTTTTCGTGCAGCCTGGCGGAAAACCCGGTCAGACCGGGCCAGAGACCGGGCCGCCTGGCGGAAAACCCGGTCAGACCGGGCCAGGGACCGGGCGCCCCTGAAAGCCTCCTGGAAACCGTCCGGATGGCACCGGTCTGGGAGCCGGTCTGTGCCGGACGAGCCGGTGAGACAGCCGGCGCGCCGGGCCAAACATGAAAAACATGGTTTACAAAAACCATGATAACTTTTGCGTCCGGACTCCGATTTCGAACAAGCCCTACAAATTTATGCATAGAAACATCATTGTCCACCCACAGAGTAAAAACCATAAGATGAATGTTTGACCTATCTATAAAAGAGACACCGGTAAAACCTCCAAGCTTGAAAACGCAATAGAAGATGCATATGGATTCCGTTTTCGATGAACTTGGGCTGGTTGTAAAGCTAGCAACAAGCTCAAGAACTTCACACAGAGAAACACCAAGAAGCAATAAGATTTATGGAATGCAAAGCATGCAAAGGGTTGAGCTCCCTAAGACGATGTGATCAAGTTACCCAACCGAAAGCCCCTCTTAATAGTGCGGCTATCTATCCTATAATCCGGTCTCCCATCAACCACCTTGAGACCGGTAAAAGGAAAACCTATCAAGGTCATACCTTTGCCTTGCACAACCCGCTTGATCTTGATGATAACTCTTCAAGCTCTACACAAGCTGGAATGCCTCACTTGATCAACGTTGCTTCGTGAAGACTCACAAATGCTCCCCCATACACCATGACGGGAAGGCTTCATTTATGCACATCTTCACATGTCCATTATCACCAAATGGACGGTAAGCTTCAAGCATGTGATCCACTTGAGATGCTCATCATGAACTTGCCCAACTCAAGCTTGTACTTCTCATACTCACTTAAGATAGAGCATGGCTAATATTGAGTTCCACATAAGAACTCCATCTTCATTTCTTCTTCTTGATCATATCACATATATATCTTCAAACCGATGATCTTGATGCCAATACACAAGGTATACCTTTATCTTCATGGCATCCATACTTGAATCCAACACATGGAGTACAAGTAGTACCTATGGAATACTCCTTCATATAAACTCAATGAAAACATTAGTCCATAGGGGTTGTTGTTAATTACCAAAACCACACATAGGGGCAATGTACCCTTACAATCTCCCCCATTTTGGTAATTGATGACAATCACAATAAGAGGGTTTATATAATGAATATTAGAAACAAGTACGAAACTTATCCGAGAATAAGTTGTATACAAGAGGTTGTATTTGATATGGTCAAGTAACACAAAGCTACTAGCCCATATCAAAACCGGCTCTACTCACACAACTACAACAAATGCAAGGGATGTGAGTAGAACCAATATATATAGAGAAAACTCCCCCACAATGTATGCACGTGTGATGAACATGAATTCATTGCATACATTGTCAAGATTAACCTCTGGGATAGTTTCCACTATATATATACAACCATGCAAGACATATAAATATGGAATGCATGAGAGGCAAAACACTTAAGCACAAACCAAACTTAAGTATAAAACCGTTCCCTTAAACCCTCTAAACTTCTCCCCCATTGGCAACAAGTGCCAAAATGGGTGAAAAAATTAGAAAGCCAATATAATGTGAGTTCCTCCCCAAGGTGTGCACTTCTCATAGTTTGAGTGGAATCAAATGCACATATCCAATGACGAATACTTGAAGGAAGTCAAACTATATTGAGGATCAAAGATTGCATAAAGATAACATGGTGAAGTGAGCTTCAACAAATAAAGCAAGCAATCAAAGATCCAATTGGACAAACAAAGATATCATGATAAGAGAGATATAGTGCTCTAAATAAAATAAGAAAGCTCCCCAAGGTTCGTGCACAATTTATAATGTTTGCATTTGAATACAATATGCACAAACATGGAATCCTTACTCCCTATATATCATTTAGAACACAACTAAGATAAAGAGAATATGCTTATCAAGAACAACTTGAGTCCAACAATTATGAGATATGAGTGCATGAGGAAAAACAAATAAACCAAGCACTCATAAATCTTCTTTACCAACAACACTAAAATCAAAAGGATAAGAAGATGGTTGGCAAAGAACAAGGATATCAAGGTGATGGATTAACGCTCTCATGTATATGAGTTTCTAAAGTGGACAATATGATCCATAAAGAAACATGCACACACAAGAGATTAATAAAATAAATAAGACAATGTATCCAAGATAAAGTCATAAAATATACCAAAGGTTGTTTGCTTAAGAAGCATATATAGCCTATGGCTCCAATTTTCACTTATGGTATATGAATGAGCTTCAACCAAGAAAATCTCAAAAACATCACAACTAACGGTAAGGGAAGTAAAGCTAGTTGGAATGTTTTGAGAGAGGCAACAAGTATCACAAATAGGGATTTATTTCGCAATTTTTATCAAAATTGCACATAAGAATTCTTTGAGGAATTGATATGCAATAAATTGCTAGAGGGCATATTTGGGTAGGTGAATCATAACCATGATTTATATATATTCCCAACATATGCATCTTCTCAGATTACTCAAATGTACAATAAGAAGTTTTACTTTAAAAAGGATTTTTCAAGAACCGCAATATTTTTGAAATAAATAATTTCATGCCAAGATACAACCTACAAGAGGTTGGATGCTATATGAGAATGCATGAATAAGATACTTGTTACCGAGATAGCAATGGCTTGATGTAGTAGATAAGAGTTCATCGATCATCCTAGCTTGACTCCAATTCTCATATGGTGACAACACCTTCCTTATAGATGAGACAAGCTTCCATTGCATCTCTGATGTCTACGCCCCCTCCTTTTCCTGTAGACAGTGTTGGGCCTCCAAGAGCAGAGGTTTGTAGAACAGCAGCAAGTTTTCCCTTAAGTGGATCACCCAAGGTTTATCGAACTCAGGGAGGAAGAGGTCAAAGATATCCCTCTCATGCAACCCTGCAACCACAAAGCAAGAAGTCTCTTGTGTCCCCAACACACCAAATAGGTGCACTAGTTCGGCGAAGAGATAGTGAAATACAGGTGGTATGAATAAATAGTAGCAGTAGCAACGGCACCAGAAAGGTGCTTTGCCCAGGACAGTAAACAAGCAGTAGTAACGCAGCAGTAGTAACGCAGTAAAACAGTAAACAAGCAGCGATAGCAGTATTGGAAACAAGGCCTAGGGATCAGACTTTCACTAGTGGACACTCTCAACATTGATCACATAACAGAATAGATAAATGCATACTCTACACTCTTGTTGGATGATGAACACCATTGCGTAGGATTACACGAACCCTCAATGCCGGAGTTAACATAGCTCCACAATTCAATGTTCATATTTAAATAACCTTAGAGTGTACGATAGATCAACAACTAAACCAAGTACTAACATAGCATGCACACTGTCACCTTCATGCTAAGAAAGGAGGAATAGATCATATCAATACTATCATAGCAATAGTTAACTTTGTAATCTACAGGAGATCACAATCATAGCATAAACCAAGTACTAACACGGATGCACACACTGTCACCATTACACCGTGTAGGAGGAATAAAACTACTTTAATAACATCACTAGAGTAGCACATAGATAAATTGTGATACCAAACACATTGCCATCATAAAGAGATATAAATAAGCACTTCACTATGCCATTCATAACAGTGAATAAGTATTCTGTGAAATATAGCCTAAGAGACCCACACGGTGCACACACTGTCACCTTTACACACGTGGGACAAGGAGTCTCCGGAGATCACATAAGTAAAATTCACTTGACTAGCATAATGACATCTAGATTACAAGCATCATCATATGAATCTCAATCATGTAAGGCAGCTCATGAGATTATTGTATTAAAGCACATAGGAGAGAGATGAACCACATAGCTACCGGTACAGCCCCGAGCCTTGATGGAGAACTACTCCCTCCTCATGGGAGACAGCAGCGTTGATGGAGATGGCGGTGGTGTCGATGGAGAAGCCTTCCGGGGGCACTTCCCCATCCCGGCGGCGTGCCGGAAGAGAGACTCCTGTCCTCCAGATCTTGGCTTCGCGATGGCGGCGGCTCTGGAAGGTTTTCTCTGGTTTCGTCGAACGTATCAGGGTTTTCGCGACGGAGGCTTTAAATAGGCGGAAGGGCAAGGTCGGTGGACTTCTGGGGGGCCCACACTATAGGGGGGCGCGGGCCACCCCTAGGCCGCGCCGGCCTATGGTTTGGTGGGCCTGTGCCCCCTCTCTGGCGGTTCTCGTGTGTTCTGGATGCTTCCGGGCAAAATAGGAACCTGGGCGTTGATTTCGTCCAATTCCGAGAATATTTCTTTACTAGGATTTCTGAAACCAAAAACAGCAGAAAACAAAGAATCGGCACTTCGGCATCTTGTTAATAGGTTAGTTCCAGAAAATGCACGAATATGACATAAAGTGTGCATAAAACATGTAGATATCATCAATAATGTGGCATGGAACATAAGAAATTATCGATACGTCGGAGACGTATCAGCATCCCCAAGCTTAGTTTCTGCTCGTCCCGAGCAGGTAAACGATAACAAAGATAATTTCTGGAGTGACATGCCATCATAACCTTGATCATAATATTGTAAGCATATGTAATGAATGCAGCGATCAAAACAATGGTAATGACATGAGTAAACAACTGAATCATAAAGCAAAGACTTTTCATGAATAGTACTTAAAGACAAGCATCAATAAGTCTTGCATAAGAGTTAACTCATAAAGCAATAATTCAAAGTAGAGGTATTGAAGCAACATAAAGGAAGATCAAGTTTCAGCGGTTGTTTCAACTCGTAACATGTATATCTCATGGATAGTTTTCAATGCAAAGCAATATAACAAGTGCAATATGCAAGTATGTAGGAATCAATGCACAGTTCACACAAGTGTTTGCTTCTTGAGGTGGAGAGAGATAGGTGAATTGACTCAACATAAAAGTAAAAGAAAGGCCCTTCGCAGAGGGAAGCAGGGATTAAATCATGTGCTAGAGCTTTTCAAGTTTTGAAATCATATAGAGAGCATAAAAGTAAAATTTTGAGAGGTGTTTGTTGTTGTCAACGAATGGTAATGGGTACTCTAACTACCTTATCAACCAGACTTTCAAGAGCGGCTCCCATGAAGGACGTTATCTCTACCAGCAAGGTAGATCATCCCTCTTCTCTTTTGTTTACACATGTACTTTAGTTTTTATTTATGGGTGACACTCCTCCCAACCTTTGCTTACACAAGCCATGGCTAACCGAATCCTCGGGTGCCTACCATCAATCTTATACCATGGAGGAGTGTCTATTTGCAAAATTAAGTTGCTTGCTGATGAATCAGAGCAAAACATGTGAAGAGAATTATTAATGCAAGTTGTAATTAATTGGGGCTGGGAACCCCATTGCCAGCTCTTTTTGCAAAATTATTGGATAAGCGGATGTGCCACTAGTCCATTATGAAAGTCTGTCAAGAGTAAATGACAAGGTTGAAAGATAAACACCACATACTTCCTCATGAGCTATAAAACATTAACACAAATTGAGAAGCATTTTGAAGGTTTAAAGGTAGCACATGAAGCAATTTACTTGGAATGGAAGGAAATACCATGTAGTAGGTAGGTATGGTGGACACAAATGGCATAGTGGTTGGCTCAAGGATTTTGGATGCATGAGAAGTATTCCCTCTCGATACAAGGTTTAGGCTAGCAAGGTTATTTGAAACAAACACAAGGATGAACCGGTGCAGCAAAACTTACATAAAAGACATATTGAAAACATTATAAGACTCTACACCGTCTTCCTCGTTGTTCAAACTCAATACTAGAAATTATCTAGACTTTAGAGAGACCAATTATGCAAACCAAATTTTAGCATGCTCTATGTATTCTTCACTAATAGGTGCAAAGTATATGATGCAAGAGCTTAAACATGAGCACAACAATTGCCAAGTATCAAATTATCCAAGACATTCTACCAATTACTACATGTATCATTTTCCAATTCCAACCATATAACAATTTAACAAAGAAGAAACTTCGCCATGAATATTATGAGTAAAGCCTAAGGACATACTTGTCCATATGCTACAGCGGAGCGTGTCTCTCTCCCACACAAGCATTTATTCAAACAAAAACAAAAACAAGAAACATACAGACGCTCCAAGTAAAGCACATAAGATGTGACCGAATAAAAATATAGTTTCAGGGGAGGAACCTGATAATTTGTCGATGAAGAAGGGGATGCCTTGGGCATCCCCAAGCTTAGACGCTTGAGTCTTCTTGATATATGTAGGGGTGAACCACCGGGGCATCCCCAAGCTTAGACTTTTCACTCTTCTTGATCATAGTATATCATCCTCCTCTCTTGAACCTTGAAAACTTCCTCCACACCAAACTCGAAACAAACTCATTAGAGGGTTAGTGCATAATCAAAAATTTCACATGTTCAGAGGTGACACAATCATTCTTAACACTTCTGGACATTGCCCAAAGCTACTGGAAGGTAATGGAACAAAGAAATCCACCCAACACAGCGAAAGAAGCAATGCGAAATAAAAGGCAGAATCTGTCAAAACAGAACAGTCCGTAAAGATGGGTTTTATTGAGGCACCAGACTTGCTCAAATGAAAATGCCCAAATTGAATGAAAGTTGCGTACATATCTGAGGATCACGCACGTAAATTGGCTTAATTTTCTGAGCTACCTACAGGGAGGCAGGTCGAAATTCGTGACAGCAAAGAAATCTAAAACTGCGCAGTAATCCAAATCTAGTATGAACTTTTCTATCAACGACTTTACTTGGCACAACAAAACACTAAAATAAGATAAGGAGAGGTTGCTACAGTAATAAACAACTTCCAAGACACAAATATAAAACAAAGTACTGTAGCAAAATAACACATGGGTTATCTCCCAAGAAGTTCTTTTCTTTATAGCCATTAAGATGGGCTCAGCAGTTTTAATGATGCACTCGCAAGAAATAGTATTTGAAGCAAAAGAGAGCATCAAGAGGCAAAACACATTTAAGTCTAACATGCTTCCTATGAATAGGAATCTTGTAAATAAACAAGTTCATGAGGAGCAAAGTAACAAGCATAGGAAGATAAAACAAGTGTAGCTTCAAAAATTTCAGCACATAGAGAGGTGTTTTAGTAACATGAAAATTTCTACAACCATATTTTCCTCTCTCATAATAACTTTCAGTAGCATCATGAGCAAACTCAACAATATAACTATCACATAAAGCATTCTTATCATGAGTCTCATGCATAAAATTATTACTCTCCACATAAGCATAATCAATTTTATTAGTTGTTATGGGAGCAAATTCAACAAAGTAGCTATCATTATTATTCTCATCATCAAATATAGGAGGCATATTGTAATCATAATCAAATTTATCCTCCATAACAGGTGGCAACAAAAGACTACTATCATTATAATCATCATAAATAGGAGGCAAAGTATCATCAAAGTAAATTTTCTCCTCAATGCTTGGGGGACTAAAAAGATCATGCTCATCAAAACCAGCTTCCCCAAGCTTAGAATTTTCCATAGCATTAGCAACAATAGTGTCCAAAGCATTTATATCAATAACATTCCCATTAGCATGCATATAAAGTTCCATGGGTTTTTTAATTTTCTCTTCAAACACATCATGTCCTAATTCAAGATAAAGTTCATAAAGATATCTCATATTTTTGTTGTTTTCCATTATGCCTTACTAGTGTAAACAAGAAACAAAAAGTTGCAATTGCAGGATCTAAAGGAAATAGCTTCGAGTACTTACAACGGCGCCGGAAAATAGCTTAGTAGCCGAGATCCGGAATGTGAGTACCTTTTACCTTTCCTCCCCGGCAACGGCGCCAGAAAATAGCTTGATGTCTACGCCCCCTCCTTTTCCTGTAAACAGTGTTGGGCCTCCAAGAGCAGATGTTTGTAGAACAGCAGCAAGTTTTCCCTTAAGTGGATCACCCAAGGTTTATCGAACTCAGGGAGGAAGAGGTCAAAGATATCCCTCTCATGCAACCCTGCAACCACAAAGCAAGAAGTCTCTTGTGTCCCCAACACACCAAATAGGTGCACTAGTTCGGCGAAGAGATAGTGAAATACAGGTGGTATGAATAAATAGTAGCAGTAGCAACGGCACCAGAAAGGTGCTTTGCCCAGGACAGTAAACAAGCAGTAGTAACGCAGTAAAACAGTAAACAAGCAGCGATAGCAGTATTGGAAACAAGGCCTAGGGATCAGACTTTCACTAGTGGACACTCTCAACATTGATCACATAACAGAATAGATAAATGCATACTCTACACTCTTGTTGGATGATGAACACCATTGCGTAGGATTACACGAACCCTCAATGCCGGAGTTAACAAGCTCCACAATTCAATGTTCATATTTAAATAACCTTAGAGTGTACGATAGATCAACAACTAAACCAAGTACTAACATAGCATGCACACTGTCACCTTCATGCTAAGAAAGGAGGAATAGATCATATCAATACTATCATAGCAATAGTTAACTTTGTAATCTACAGGAGATCACAATCATAGCATAAACCAAGTACTAACACGGATGCACACACTGTCACCATTACACCGTGTAGGAGGAATAAAACTACTTTAATAACATCACTAGAGTAGCACATAGATAAATTGTGATACCAAACACATTGCCATCATAAAGAGATATAAATAAGCACTTCACTATGCCATTCATAACAGTGAATAAGTATTCTGTGAAATATAGCCTAAGAGACCCACACGGTGCACACACTGTCACCTTTACACACGTGGGACAAGGAGTCTCCGGAGATCACATAAGTAAAATTCACTTGACTAGCATAATGACATCTAGATTACAAGCATCATCATATGAATCTCAATCATGTAAGGCAGCTCATGAGATTATTGTATTAAAGCACATAGGAGAGAGATGAACCACATAGCTACCGGTACAGCCCCGAGCCTTGATGGAGAACTACTCCCTCCTCATGGGAGACAGCAGCGTTGATGGAGATGGCGGTGGTGTCGATGGAGAAGCCTTCCGGGGGCACTTCCCCATCCCGGCGGCGTGCCGGAAGAGAGACTCCTGTCCCCCAGATCTTGGCTTCGCGATGGCGGCGGCTCTGGAAGGTTTTCTCTGGTTTCGTCGAACGTATCAGGGTTTTCGCGACGGAGGCTTTAAATAGGCGGAAGGGCAAGGTCGGTGGACTTCTGGGGGGCCCACACTATAGGGGGGCGCGGGCCACCCCTAGGCCGCGCCGGCCTATGGTTTGGTGGGCCTGTGCCCCCTCTCTGGCGGTTCTCGTGTGTTCTGGATGCTTCCGGGCAAAATAGGAACCTGGGCGTTGATTTCGTCCAATTCCGAGAATATTTCTTTACTAGGATTTCTGAAACCAAAAACAGCAGAAAACAACAACTGGCACTTCGGCATCTTGTTAATAGGTTAGTTCCAGAAAATGCACGAATATGACATAAAGTGTGCATAAAACATGTAGATATCATCAATAATGTGTCATGGAACATAAGAAATTATCGATACGTCGGAGACGTATCAATCTCCAATGTACCTAAAACATCATTCAAGTACATCTTGGTCCCCAAACTTATTGGGTCCAACATGGTTAGACTAACCACAATATATATGACACACTCCATGTAAATATGTGCATATTTAGATGAAATTTGAATTTCATGCACATCTTAGCCATTTAGGATTTGATGGAGTATATCCTATATAATGGATCAAAGAAAGCAAGCATGCTACAAGTATAAACAAATTACATATAAGCATGCACCAAAACTTTTAAAGATCCAAGAAAGATATACTTTGGACAAAACACCAAAAGAATTGAATAAGGCATAAAGGTGTCACAAAACAAATTTGTTGTCCAAATTATATCAAAGAAGCAAATCACAAAAGATTTGTTCAATAAAGTTCAACAAATGAACTAAGAAGAAACCATTGAGCATAGAGGATGAAATAAAGCAAACATGCTCAAAGATTTATCTCATTCAAGCTAATAAAATATGTAAGAAGGAATGAGATAGCAAACTCCCCAAAAGAGCAAGGTTCGAACAAATAAACCAAACCCTCCACACTTTTCATAATGGCACAATGTACCGTAAGGAAAAGGTATGTATTCCAAAACAAACACTTGATATGAATCAAGAGGATTTATCAAAAGATTTTTCAAAGGGACAAGGAAGACATATGGGAGCAACAAGGATTTGTTGGAAATAAAATAAGGCAATAAGAAGCAATCCAAGGTGAAGGTGATCCATAGATTCAACCACATACAAGGTTATCAATTGTCAAAGACAATGAGTATATTGGAAATAATTTCCGGTGGTGTATTGACAATGATAGTAAGGATCATCTTCACAATAAAAGGCATAGGATTAATGTTTATAGGATTAAGCACTATGCATGGATGAAGATTCTTGATGGGTTCAACTAGTCAACCAATCACGCATAGCAATGATTAGAAAGACTTGAAGCAAACGGTGTCCCAAATAAAATATAGAGATATGTATTTGAGAAAAAAACCGCACCAAGAATTTCTTATTCAAACAAGAACCCGGCCACAAGATGAGTAATAAAAGATTTTTAATAGGAATGGAGCTTGTTTGAGTAAACATGCCACCTAGGAACAAGATAATTAAGAGCATCAACTCTAAGTGGCATAACCTCATGTGTTCACATTTTCTAGGCTTGTGATATGTACAAAACATATTACTCCCTGATACGTCTCCGACGTATCGATAATTTCTTATGTTCCATGCCACATTATTGATGATTTCTACATGTTATATGCACACTTTATGTCATATTCGTGCATTTTCTGGAACTAACCTATTAACAAGATGCCGAAGTGCCAGTTCCTGTTTTCTGCTGTTTTTGGTTTCAGAAATCCTAGTAACGAAATATTCTCGGAATTGGACGAAATCAACGCCCAGGTTCCTATTTTGCCCGGAAGCATCCAGAACACCCGAGAGTCGCCAGAGTGGACCCACAGGGGGCCCAGACCATAGGCCGGCGCGGCCCAGGCCCTGGCCGCACCGCCCTATAGTGTCGTCGCCCCTTCAGCCCTCCTGCGCCGCCTCTTCGCCTATTTAAAGCCTCCGTCGCGAAAACCCTGATGCGTTCGACGAAACCCACAGAAACCTTCCAGAGCCGCCGCCATCGCGAAGCCAAGATCTGGGGGACAGGAGTCTCTGTTCCGGCACGCCGCCGGAACGGGAAGTGCCCGGAAGGCTTCTCCATCGACACCGCTGCCATCTTCACCGCCATCTTCATCACCGCTGCTGCTCCCATGAGGAGGGAGTAGTTCTCCATCGAGGCTCGGGGCTGTACCGGTAGCTATGTGGTTCATCTCTCTCCTATGTACTTCAATACAATAATCTCATGAGCTGCCTTACATGATTGAGATTCATATGATGATGCTTGTAATCTAGATGTCGTTATGCTAGTCAAGTGAATTTTACTTATGTGATCTCCGGAGACTCCTTGTCCCACGTGTGTAAAGGTGACAGTGTGTGCACCGTGTGGGTCTCTTAGGCTATATTTCACAGAATACTTATTCACTGTTATGAATGGCATAGTGAAGTGCTTATTTATATCTCTTTATGATTGCAATGTATTTTGTATCACAATTTATCTATGTGCTACTCTAGCAATGTTATTAAAGTAGTTTTATTCCTCCTACACGGTGTAATGGCGACAGTGTGTGCATCTGTGTTAGTACTTGGTTTATGCTATGATCATGATCTCTTGTAGATTGCGAAGTTAACTATTGCTATGACAGTATTGATGTGATCTATTCCTCCTACATATGCATGAAGGTGACAGTGTGCATGCTATGTTAGTACTTGGTTTAGTCGAATTGATCTTTCATGCACTCTAAGGTTATTTAAATATGAACATTGAATTGTGGAGCTTGTTAACTCCGGCATTGAGGGTTCGTGTAATCCTACGCAATGTGTTCATCATCCAACAAGAGTGTAGAGTATGCATTTATCTATTCTGTTATGTGATCAATGTTGAGAGTGTCCACTAGTGAAAGTGTAATCCCTAGGCCTTGTTCCTAAATACTGCTATCGCTGCTTGTTTCTTGTTTCTTGCGTTACTACTGCTGCAATACTACCACCATCAACTACACGCCCGACAAGCTATTTTTACGGCACCGTTGCTACTGCTCATACTTATTCATACCACTTGTATTTCACTATCTCTTCGCCGAACTAGTACACCTATTAGGTGTGTTGGGGACACAAGAGACTTCTTGCTTTGTGGTTGCAGGGTTGCATGAGAGGGATATCTTTGACCTCTTCCTCCCTGAGTTCGATAAACCTTGGGTGATCCACTTAAGGGAAAACTTGCTGCTGTTCTACAAACCTCTGCTCTTGGAGGCCCAACACTGTCTACAGGAAAAGGAGGGGGAAGTAGACATCAAGCTATTTTCTGGCGCCGTTGCCGGGGAGGAAAGGTAAAAGGTACTCACACTCCGAATCTCGGCTACTAAGCTATTTTCGCCGTTGTAAGTACTCGAAGCTATTTCCTTTAGATCCTGCAATTGCAAGTTTTTGTTTCTTGTTTACACTAGTTTGGCATAATGGACAAGAATGATCTTCTTATTCTATTTCCTGATTTAAAACATGGATTGTTTGATGCGAAAATTAAAAAACCTATGGAATCTTATTTGCATGCTGGTAGTAATATTAGTATGAACGCTTTGAACACCATTGTTGATAATAATATAGAAAGTTCTAAGCTTGGGGAAGCTGGTTTTCATGATCTTTTTAGTCCCCCAAGCATTGAGGAGAAAATTTTCTTTGATGATACTTTGCCTCCTATTTATGATGATTATAATGATATTGGTCTTTTAGTGCCGCCTACTATGGAGAGTAATTTTTATGATGATAATACTATGCCTCCTACACTTGATGAGAATAATAATGATAGCTACTTTGTTGAATTTGCTCCTACTACAATTAATAAGAATAACTATGCTTATGTTGGGAGTAGTAATAATTTTATGCATGAGACTCATGATAAGAATGCTTTATGTGATAGTTATATTGTTGAGTTTGCTCATGACACTACTGAAAGCTATTATGAGAGAGGAAAATATGGTTGTAGAAATTTTCATGTTACTAAAATGCCTCTCTATGTGCTGAAATTTTTGAAGCTACACTTGTTTTATCTTCCTGATCTTGTCATTTTGCTCTTCATGAATTTATTTGTGTACAAGGTTCCTTTTCATAGGAAGCATGTTAGACTTAAATGTGTTTTGGATTTGCTTCTTGATGCTCTCTTTTTCTTCAAATACTATTTCTTGCGAGTGCATCATTAAAACTGCTGAGCCCATCTTAATGGCTATAAAGAAAGAACTTCTTGGGAGATAACCCATGTGTTATTTTGCTACAGTACTTTGTTTTTATTTTGTGTCTTGGAAGTTGTTTACTACTGTAGCAACCTCTCCTTATCTTAGTTTTGTGTTTTGTTGTGCCAAGTAAAGTCTTTGATAGCAAGGTTGATACTAGATTTGGATTTCTGCGCAGTAACAGATTTCTTTGCTGTCACGAATTCCGACCTGCCTCTCCGTAGGTAGCTCAGAAAAATATGCCAATTTACGTGCGTGATCCTCAGATATGTACGCAACTTTCATTCAATTTGGGAATTTTCATCTGAGCAAGTCTGGTGCCATTTTAAAATTCGTCTTTACGGACTGTTCTGTTTTGACAGATTCTGCCTTTTATTTCGCATTGCTTCTTTCGCTGTGTTGGGTGGATTTCTTTGTTCCATTACCTTCCAGTAGCTTTGGGCAATGTCCAGAAGTGTTAAGAATGATTGTGTCACCTCTGAACATGTGAGTTTTTTATTATGCACTAACCCTCTAATGAGTTTGTTTCGAGTTTGGTGTGGAGGAAGTTTTCAAGGGTCAAGAGAGGAGGATGATATACTATGATCAAGAAGAGTGAAAAGTCTAAGCTTGGGGATGCCCCGGTGGTTCATCCCTGCATATTTCAAGAAGACTCAAGCGTCTAAGCTTGGGGATGCCCAAGGCATCCCCTTCTTCATCGACAAATTATCAGGTTCCTTCTCTTGAAACTATATTTTTATTCGGTCACATCTTATGTGCTTTACTTGGAGCGTCTGTGTGCTTTTATTTTTGTTTGTGTTTGAATAAATTGGATTACATCATGCTTGTGTGGGAGAGAGACACGCTCCGCTGTTGCATATGAACACATGTGTTCTTAGCTTTTAATTTTCATGGCGAAGGTTGAAACTGCTTCGTTAAATTTTTATATGGTTGGAATTGGAAAATGCTACATGTAGTAATTGCTATAATGTCTTGGGTAATGTGATACTTGGCAATTGTTGTGCTCATGTTTAAGCTCTTGCATCATATACTTTGCACCTAGTAATGAAGAAATACATAGAGCATGCTAAAATTTGGTTTGCATAATTGGTCTCTCTAAGGTCTAGATAATTTCTAGTATTGAGTTTGAACAACAAGGAAGACGGTGTAAAGTCTTATAATGTTTACAATATGTCTTTTATGTTAGTTTTGCTGCACCGGTTCATCCTTGTGTTTGTTTCAAATAACCTTGCTAGCCTAAGCCTTGTATCGAGAGGGAATACTTCTCATGCATCCAAAATCCTTGAGCCAAACACCATGCCATTTGTGTCCACCATACCTACCTACTACATGGTATTTCCTGCCATTCCAAGTAAATTGCTTCATGTGCTACCTTTAAACCTTCAAAATGCTTCTCAATTTGTGTTAATGTTTTATAGCTCATGAGGAAGTATGTGGTGTTTATCTTTCGACCTTGTCATTTACTCTTGACAGACTTTCACAATGGACTAGTGGCTTCATCCGCTTATCCAATAATTTTGCAAAAAGAGCTGGCAATGGGGTTCCCAGCCCCAATTAATTACAACTTGCATTAATAATTCTCTTCACATGTTTTGCTCTGATTCATCAGCAAGCAACTTAATTTTGCAAATAGACACTCCTTCATGGTATGTGAATGATGGTAGGCACCCGAGGATTCGGTTAGCCATGGCTTGTGTAAGCAAAAGGTTGGGAGGAGTGTCACCTATAATGAAACTAAAATACATGTGTAAACAAAAGAGAAGAGGGATGATCTACCTTGCTGGTAGAGATAACGTCCTTCATGGGAGCCGCTCTTGAAAGTCTGGTTGATAAGGTAGTTAGAGTACCCATTACCATTCGTTGACAACAACAAACACCTCTCAAAACTTTACTTTTATGCTCTATATGATTTCAAAACTTAAAAAGCTCTAGCACATGATTTAATCCCTGCTTCCCTCTGCGAAGGGCCTTTCTTTTACTTTTATGTTGAGTCAGTTCACCTATTTCTCTCCACCTCAAGAAGCAAACACTTGTGTGAACTGTGCATTGATTCCTACATACTTGCATATTGCACTTATTATATTACTCTATGTTGACAATATCCATGAGATATACATGTTACAAGTTGAAAGCAACCGCTGAAACTTAATCTTCCTTTGTGTTGCTTCAATGTCTTTAATTTGAATTATTGCTTTACGAGTTAACTCTTATGCAAGACTTATTGATGCTTGTCTTGAAGTGCTATTCATGAAAAGTCTTTGCTATATGATTCACTTGTTTACTCATGTCATATACATTGTTTTGATCGCCACATTCATCTCATATTCTTTACAAATAGTATGATCAAGGTTATGATGGCATGTCACTCCAGAAATTATCTTTGTTATCGTTTTACCTGCTCGGGACGAGCAGAACTAAGCTTGGGGATGTTGATACGTCTCCGACGTATCGATAATTTCTTATGTTCCATGCCACATTATTGATGATTTCTACATGTTATATGCACACTTTATGTCATATTCGTGCATTTTCTGGAACTAACCTATTAACAAGATGCCGAAGTGCCAGTTCCTGTTTTCTGCTGTTTTTGGTTTCAGAAATCCTAGTAACGAAATATTCTCGGAATTGGACGAAATCAACGCCCAGGTTCCTATTTTGCCCGGAAGCATCCAGAACACCCGAGAGTCGCCAGAGTGGACCCACAGGGGGCCTAGACCATAGGCCGGCGCGGCCCAGGCCCTGGCCGCGCCGCCCTATAGTGTCGTCGCCCCTTCAGCCCTCCTGCGCCGCCTCTTCGCCTATTTAAAGCCTCCGTCGCGAAAACCCTGATGCGTTCGACGAAACCCATAGATACCTTCCAGAGCCGCCGCCATCGCGAAGCCAAGATCTGGGGGACAGGAGTCTCTGTTCCGGCACGCCGCCGGAACGGGGAAGTGCCCCCGGAAGGCTTCTCCATCGACACCGCTGCCATCTTCACCGCCATCTTCATCACCGCTGCTGCTCCCATGAGGAGGGAGTAGTTCTCCATCGAGGCTCGGGGCTGTACCGGTAGCTATGTGGTTCATCTCTCTCCTATGTACTTCAATACAATAATCTCATGAGCTGCCTTACATGATTGAGATTCATATGATGATGCTTGTAATCTAGATGTCGTTATGCTAGTCAAGTGAATTTTACTTATGTGATCTCCGGAGACTCCTTGTCCCACGTGTGTAAAGGTGACAGTGTGTGCACCGTGTGGGTCTCTTAGGCTATATTTCACAGAATACTTATTCACTGTTATGAATGGCATAGTAAAGTGCTTATTTATATCTCTTTATGATTGCAATGTATTTTGTATCACAATTTATCTATGTGCTACTCTAGCAATGTTATTAAAGTAGTTTTATTCCTCCTACACGGTGTAATGGTGACAGTGTGTGCATCCGTGTTAGTACTTGGTTTATGCTATGATCATGATCTCTTGTAGATTGCGAAGTTAACTATTGCTATGACAGTATTGATGTGATCTATTCCTCCTACATATGCATGAAGGTGACAGTGTGCATGCTATGTTAGTACTTGGTTTAGTCGAATTGATCTTTCATGCACTCTAAGGTTATTTAAATATGAACATTGAATTGTGGAGCTTGTTAACTCCGGCATTGAGGGTTCGTGTAATCCTACGCAATGTGTTCATCATCCAACAAGAGTGTAGAGTATGCATTTATCTATTCTGTTATGTGATCAATGTTGAGAGTGTCCACTAGTGAAAGTGTAATCCCTAGGCCTTGTTCCTAAATACTGCTATCGCTGCTTGTTCTTGTTTCTTTGCGTTACCTCTGCTGCAATACTACCACCATCAACTACACGCCAGCAAGCTATTTTCTGGCACCGTTGCTACTGCTCATACTTATTCATACCACCTGTATTTCACTATCTCTTCGCCGAACTAGTACACCTATTAGGTGTGTTGGGGACACAAGAGACTTCTTGCTTTGTGGTTGCAGGGTTGCATGAGAGGGATATCTTTGACCTCTTCCTCCGTGAGTTCGATAAACCTTGGGTGATCCACTTAAGGGAAAACTTGCTGCTGTTCTACAAACCTCTGCTCTTGGAGGCCCAACACTATCTACAGGAAAAGGAGGGGGAAGTAGACATCACTCCCCCATAATGTGATAAAACATTTCTTCTAAACAAGAGGCAACTAAAATTCGATTAGAGATGATTAATGGACATTTAGAATTTGAATTTCTCATGAGTATGACATACCACATAGTGACTAGATAATCTTGCAATATCAATACTAAGTTGTGATACCCATGTATACACATTTTAGAGAAAGAGAGATGCACAATGCATATCACTCCCCCAAAATGGGATGTTCCGTTAATCACTCAAAGAGAGCCAAGTAAGATATCATCAAGATGCATTAGGCTCAAAACAATACACAAGTATATGATGAGTCAAACAAACATACTTGAATACACAAGATAGGCAAGTAAGACACAACACATACATACACATATTTGGTACAAAACCAAACATGCAAAAGGGGCAAGTAACTTACAATAAATATGAAGAGTTGGAGTATAAGTTACCGCAAAGAGGAACATTGGATATAAGATATATATGATAATGCATATGACTTGGCTTGGTCAAAATGTAATATACGAAGATCCCTTAATTCTTCATGAAGTAGCCAAGTCTCCAATGACCTCCACATGCACCTACTGATCAAGTTTGAGCTTGTTGGTCCCCAACCAAGTTGGGTCCTAAGAGGTTAGTCACAATAGGCTTGGCAACCCAAATGGTCCTTTTCTTGAGACCACTTTGAGTTCCAACAAACTTGGCAAACACATTGCCATCCTTATCCTTCCCTAGAGAATAATCACCATCAACAATTATAGGGTTAGATAAGGTACCACCTAAGCAAGAAGAAGCAAAGTGCCCCTTCTTACGACATAAGTAGCAAGTGTTCCCCTTTTTCTTCTTTATTGATTTCTTCTCTTGGGGAACAAAATCTTGATTCTTCTTGGGAAGTGGCCTATCTTCAACTTGAGGTCGAGCATGAGCTTGACCTTGACCTTGTGACCGTTTCCCTTGTTGTTTCTCACTTAAGTGCTTCTTCTTCTTCAATGGGCATGATCTAACATGGTGCCCTTCAACTTTGCACTTGAAGCAAACAATCTTGGCCGAATCCTTGACTTTGTCTTGGCCCTTCTTCTTGTTGCTCTTGCTCTTGGACTTGTTCTTGTTATTGGAGTTGAATCCACATCCACTCTTGTCATTGGGGGATTGTTGCACACTTAGCATCTTGTCAAGTGCGGATTTCCCTTCATGACACTTTTCCAAGTCTTTCTTCAAAGAAAGGACTTGGGCCTCGAGCTCTTTGATTTCCTCTACATGGTTAGTAGAAATACAAGTACTAGAGGAAGTAGAAGCTTCATTGTTAGAGCAACGAGGCAAAGCAAGTAATCCAACACAAGGTGTGTCACTAGTTTGACTAGATGGATTACAAGGACTAGCACATGGCAATATAGCATTTGTAGTAGAGATTGTGCTAATGTCCACACGAGGCTCACAAGATGTTACCTTAGTGATACTAGCCTCATGAGCTAACTTTAGCTCATCGTAGGAAGTTAGAAGATCCTCAAGAGAGTGTGAGAGCGTTTTATTGCTTTCTTCCAATTCCCTACAATTGCTAGTTAGCCAATCAAGTTGAGCCCTTGGCTCAACATTCTCCTCTAAGGTAGATGCTTCACAAGAATTAGAGTTAGTAGCACAAGCATCATCAATAGATTTTTCATTTTCAAGCTCATAGGATTCAATTTTTTGTGTGAGCATAAAATTAGTATGCTTCTCATCTTTTAGCTCTTGCTTGAGGAGATTGAATCTCATTCTCCCATTTTCAACATGGGACTCCAACTCCACTATGGTTTTCCTATATTTATTCAAGGTATCCATAGAGTGTTCGAGATTAGCACGAGCTTCTTTATTACCATGAAGAGAAGCATACACCATTGCCATATCATGCACCAAGGTATTATAGTCTTCATCATTATCATCATCATCACTCTCATCATTAGAGGATGTGTTAGGAGTCAAAGTAGGAGATACCTTTAATCCATTTGCCATAAGGCACATGTGCATATCGGAGGATGAAAATGAGGATATTCTTGAATTCCCATTTGAAATTGTGTCTTGATCCATAGAGTGTTCGGTTTCCTCTACATTGTTAGCCAACAAACCACTAGAGGAAATAGAAGCATTTTGATTATCGAAACAAGACAAGGCAAGCATATCATCATGAGATTTATGTAAGGAGTTTGTACATGATATGCAAGGACTATCAACACACACATGTATACTATTTTCAATGCTAGTTGTGTTTAAGTCCAAAGAGGAAACGTTGCAATGAGATAGAGATGAAGAGTCATCACTATTGAGCACAATATCAACATTGCAATTTCCCTCAGCACTCAGCATATCATTACCTTGTGTCTTGCAACACGTTGGTGAAGTGGAAGAAGATGATGACTCATCACGGCCGGAGGTGGAAGCAACTTGGAGCTCTTCATGATGTGAAGGGGAAGAGAGCTCCTCGGAGTCACCACCGACCAAATGAGAAGTGGATCCACCAAACATTTCCTTAAGCTTGATCCACATCTCATGAGACGATTTTCGCTTTATATATATCAAGAACCTACGAAAATCGGGTCTCAAGGAGAATAAAAGCTCATTAGATACTTGAGCTTCAAGATGTAAGTTTTTCTCATCTTCTAAAGATAGATTTTGAGGATCCATCGGAGGAGAAAAACCTACATCAAGAAATTGCTCAATGTTTGGACACAAGGTCCGAAGATTGCAAAGCAAGCAATTTTGCCACAAAAGATAATTTGTGCCAACAAAGATAATTGTGTCATTGTGCACTAAATTACTAGCCGACATCTTTACTCTCAAGGCGGTGAAGCCTTAAACAAGGAGAGACCTTGCTCTGATACCAATTGAAAGATCGAGATGTCGCCTAGAGGGGGGGTTTATAGGCAATTAAAAACTCTTACGGATTTGTCTTGTAAGAATGCGGAACTAAACTAACGTTTAGTTTACAAGCACAAACCCTAAATATGCTAAGCTCAACTAAGTGTAACAATAGCAACTAGAGCTAAGCAAGATAGGCACTAGATATATGTAGCACAAGTGATAGCAAGATATATGTACTTCAAGCACGATGGCTATCACAAGGAAAGAGAGCTCGGGCATAGAAATAACCGAGGCACGCGGAGACGAGGATGTATTCCCGTGTTCCCTTCCTTTGCAAGAAGGTACGTCACGTTTGGAGGAGTGGAGGTCCCACGAAGGATTTCCCGCGCCACGAAGGCTCACCCTATTCTCCGAACCACACCCACGAAGGATAATGGCCCTTTCCTTATGGTTAGCTTTTCCTCCGCTCCGGAGATGGCAAGCTCCACAACCACTTCACAAGCTCCACGAAGGAGAAGCCCGGGCCCCTTCACAATCTTCCACGAAGAGATCACCGGGGCACCAACCAAGCCAACTAGGAGGTCTCCCTCCAAGAGTAACAACCTCACGGTCTCTCACTCGAACTAATCGTGGTGGAGAGCTCAACACTATGCAATGATGCAAAGCAAGAACACTAGAGGTGTTCAAGTCCTTCACACTCAAATCCCACCCAAACAACAAATGCTAGGATGAGATTGGAGAGGAAGAACAATGGGGAAAGTCAACAAAAGACTCCAAGATCTAGATCCCAAGAGTTCCCTTCACTTAGAGGAGAAATGGATTGGTGGAGGTTGTAGATCTAGATCTCCTCTCTTAAATCCCTCAAGAATGAGCAAGAATCATGGGAGGGAAGGGAGAGGAAGCAAGCTCAAGAGGTTCAACAATGGTGGTAAAAAACGTGCTCAAGAACCCTAGAAAACTGTTGGGGAAGAAGCCCCTTTTATAGCCAAACGATGACCGTTCGGGGCAGATCTGGGAGTTTTTCGTGCAGCCTGGCGGAAAACCCGGTCAGACCGGGCCAGAGACCGGGCCGCCTGGCGGAAAACCCGGTCAGACCGGGCCAGGGACCGGGCGCCCCTGAAAGCCCCCTGGAAACCGTCCGGATGGCACCGGTCTGGGAGCCGGTCTGTGCCGGACGAGCCGGTGAGACAGCCGGCGCGCCGGGCCAAACATGAAAAACATGGTTTACAAAAACCATGATAACTTTTGCGTCCGGACTCCGATTTCGATGATCTTGGGCTTGTTGGAATGAGAATAAAAAGCCCTACAACTTTATGCATAGAAACATCATTGTCCACCCACGGAGTAAAAAACATAAGATGAATGTTTGACCTATCTATAAAAGAGATACCGGTAAAACCTCCAAGCTTGAAAACGCAATAGAAGATGCATATGGATTCCGTTTTCGATGAACTTGGGCTTGTTGTAAAGCTAGAAACAAGCTCAAGAACCTCACACAGAGAAACACCAAGAAGCAATAAGATTTATGGAATGCAAAGCATGCAAAGGGTTGAGCTCCCTAAGACGATGTGATCAAGTTACCCAACCGAAAGCCCCTCTTAATAGTGCGGCTATCTATCCTATAATCCGGTCTCCCATCAACCAACTTGAGACCGGTAAAAGGAAAACCTATCAAGGTCATACCTTTGCCTTGCACAACCCGCTTGATCTTGATGATAACTCTTCAAGCTCTACACAAGCCGGAATGCCTCACTTGATCAACGTTGCTTCGTGAAGACTCACAAATGCTCCCCCATACACCATGATGGGAAGGCTTCATTTATGCACATCTTCACATGTCCATTATCACCAAATGGACGGTAAGCTTCAAGCATGTGATCCACTTGAGATGCTCATCATGAACTTGCCCAACTCAAGCTTGTACTTCTCATACTCACTTAAGATAGAGCATGGCTAATATTGAGTTCCACATAAGAACTCCATCTTCATTTCTTCTTCTTGATCATATCACATATATATCTTCAAACCGATGATCTTGATGCCAATACACAAGGTATACCTTTATCTTCATGGCATCCATACTTGAATCCAACACATGGAGTACAAGTAGTACCTATGGAATACTCCTTCATATAAACTCAATGAAAACATTATTCCATAGGGGTTGTCGTTAATTACCAAAACCACACATAGGGGCAATGTACCCTTACAATTAGGCACTAATTTGAGAAGACAACCATCTAGCTACTGCTATGGACCCATAGTCCAGGGATGGACTACTCACGCATCACTTCGGAGGCGGGCATGGCGATGTAGATGCCTCCGGCGATGATTTCTCCCTCCGGCAGGGTGCCGAGAAGAGGTTCAGAACCCCCGGAGATGGGTTCTGTGATGGCGGCGGTGATAGAACTTTTCGTGGAAGGAGGCTCGGGTATCCAGGGTTTTCTCGAGAATATGTATAAATAGGTGGAAGATTTAGGTCAGTGCGGTGCCTGGGGGGCCCACACCCCACCTTGGCGCGAGCTAGGGCCAGGCCGCGCCAAGGGTAGGTCTGGCCGCCCTGTGGCGCCTCTTCGACCCCCCTCTGGACTTCGTCTTTGTTTCGGTAAAGTATTGACTTCGGCTTTTGTTTCGTCTAATTCCGAGAATATTTCCTGTACAACTTTTCTGAAATACAAAAACAGCAGAAAACAGGAAACTGGCACTGTGGCATCTTGTTAATAGGTTAGTGCCAAAAATCATGTAAAAGTGCAACGAAATGTAAGCAAATCATATATGAATTGGTGTAAAACAAGCATGAAGCATCAAAAAATATAGATACGTTTGAGACGTATCAAGCATCCCCAAGCTTAACTCCTGCTCGTCCTCGAGTAGGTAAGTGATAACAAAATAATTTTTGAGGTGACATGAAGCCAACACAATCTTGATCAAGCATGTAAAGCATTGTAAGCTGGGATCTAAGTACTCTAAACATATGCATGATAGATATAATTCAATAGAACTTAGCAACTATGTTATAACATGAAGAGTAACTCAAACAAAAGATCATGAATAATAGTGCATTGAAAGCAACTGTTTGTTTATGAGCATAGAGTAAACATAACAAAGTGGTACTCAACATGTCCTTATGGAATAGCAAAACATAAATGCAAGAACACCTTCAAAGTTCAAAGGGTGACTAGGTACAAGTAATTTGAGAGCAAGAAATAGCACAATCATGAATCAATCAATAATAATTTTGGGACTATGCACATTGCACTAAGAATGACAACTATGCTCTCTTAATTGGTGCATAAAGTAGAAGATGCAGACTCAACATAATAGTAAAAGAGAGACTCTTTGCAGAGTAATCACGATAAATAAGTTTTATAAATCTTCCAAAAAGTATGGTACTTATTAGTTTTGAGCTCTCCTTGCCCCCATCATAAGCATCTTGAATGGTTAAAGTTAATGCGAGTCAAAAATGAGCTATATGCTTACAAATCACAAGTTGAAAATCTCATGCCCCTTGAATGCGAGTACCTAGACATCATGCTACTCAACCTAGGTCCCAAATAAGTTCTTGTCATTGTAAGTATGCATGTATCATTGAGAACCGCCAACGGGGTTCCTCTTGCCCGATGATATGAAGGTACTCTTCTAGGAGCAATCCCATGCCAAAATGACAAGATAAACAGACAGTGAGCATCTCAGCCATCTTTTATTTACTATGGGTATAGCTTTTTTTGCAAATTCTTCATAGAATGCTCACTATGGCTTAGCTATAAATTTCCACCATGAATGATGCATGGCTTAGATTAGCGGCCCAGGCGTTTCTCTAACTCATATACAAACTCCATGGACTTACAAGTTTTCCTTTTATTTCGCACTGCTAGGCATCCATAAAGAAAAGAACATGACATCAACTAAATATAAGTTTGATACGTCTCAAACGTATCTATAATTTCTTATGTTCCATGCTAGTTTTATGACAATACTCACATGTTTTATATACACTTTATATCGTTTTTATGCATTTTCCGGAACTAACCTATTAACAAGATGCCGAAGTGCCAGTTCCTGTTTTCTGCTGTTTTTGGTTTCAGAAATCCTACACAGGAAATATTCTCGGAATTGGACGAAACAAAAGTCAAACCTTCTATTTTACCGAGACGGACCCAGAGAGCCAGAGAAGTGCCGGAGGGGGGGCCAAGGGGGCCCCACACCATACCTGGGCGTGGGCCCCTCCCTGGCCGCGCCACCAGGTGGGGAGGCCACCCCTTGGCTCCTCCGACTCCGCTCTTTCGCCTATATATTTTGTCCATCGCGAAAACCCTAAAACGATTGATGATATTCCACGAAGAGTTCCGTAGCCGCCGCCATCGCGAAGACAAGTTTCGGGGGACAGAAGTCTCTGTTCCGACACGCCGCCGGGACGGGGAATTGCCCCCGGAGTCATCTCCATCGACACCACCACCATCTTCATCACCATTGTTGTCTCCCATGATGAGGAGGGAGTAGTTCTCCCCCGAGGCTGAGGGCTCTACCGGTAGCTATGTGGTTCATCTCTCTCTCCCATGGTGTGATCTTTATGTGATCATGAGCTTTGTATCACTATTAATCTATGTGCTACTCTAGTGATGTTATTAAAGTAGTCTATTCCTCCCCCATGATGTAAAGTTGACAGTGTGTGCATCATGTAGTACTTGGCGTAGGTTATGATTGTAATCTCTTGTAGATTATGAAGTTAACTATTACTATGATAATATTGATGTGATCTATTCCCCTTTCATAGCTATTGGTGACAGTGTGTATGCTATGTTAGTACTCGGTCTAAATTGCAACGGTCTATTATGCACTCTAGAGGTTACTTTAATATGAACTCCGGACGTTGTGGAGCTTGTTTACTCCGGCTTGAGGTGTGCTTTTGTAGCCCTACACAATGAATGGTGTTTGTTATCCAACAAGAGAGTGTTTAAAAGTAGCATTTATTTGTTCAGTTATGTGATCATTGTTGAGAGTGTCCACTAGTGAAAGTATGATCCCTAGGCCTTGTTTCTAAGCATTGAAACACCGTTTCCAACAAATTCTGCTACATGTTCGCTTGCTGCCATCTTTATTTCAGATTGCAATTACTACTTACAATCATCCATATTACTTGTATGTCACTATCTCTTCACCGAACTAGTGCACCTATACATCTGACAAGTGTATTAGGTGTGTTAGGGACACAAGAGACTTCTTGTATCTTAATTGCAGGGTTGCTTGAGAGGGATATCTTTGACCTCTACCTCCCTGAGTTCGATAAACCTTGGGTGATTCACTTAAGGGAAACTTGCTGCTGTTCTACAAACCTCTGCTCTTGGAGGCCCAACACTGTCTACAGGAATAGAAGCGTGCGTAGACATCAAAGTTCTATGTCGAAAGCTAGTGTTCCCCATGAAAGCATGGTTCTCCTAACTCCCGACTCGCAATTTGCAACCATATAAACTTCATAAGATAGGCACAATGATCAAGTTTATTAAGTGCAAGAAAGTAAATGTGCCATCAAGTTCGTGAGAGCTTTACTGACTAATTTTCTCATGCCAAAATTTAATTTGGAAGATAAATAAAAACATGATAAATTACTTGGAATAGAAATAATGCTATTAGGTAGATATGGTGAAAAAAATTGGCAAACTTTGGTTCATAATGGTTGGATGCACGAGTAGAGTTCATACTCAGCACAAGCGAAAAGCTAGCAAAAGACTGGGAGCGACCAACTAAGAGAGCAATAATGGCCATAATCATGCATAGCGACAAAACATTATCAATCAAAGCATAAAGTGATATTAAAAGTCAAAAAATAAATAATCATAGAGGCTTCAGTTGACTGGTTATAGTCCTAACATGGTATAAGCATGCGCCAAGTCAACCCAGTAAAGCATCAAAGGAGACTATCACAATATTATGCTTTTATGATGGAAACAACACATGATTCTTTCAATGACACATTATGCACTCTCAGCCATTTGAAACAAGTCATGCTACAACAATAAATACTAATCATATGACAAGAATAACATCCAACATGACATGTCAAAGTCCATGCCACAGTCTAGACAAGCTTTCTTTTGCATCACTATAGTCATGACATATTTTACTTGTATCCAACACCAATCAACTTATTTGAAATAGCTCTCAGAGATGAAATACATTATGGACCAGAGAGCTAATCATAAACAAATAAAGAATACTAATGAGCTCTAAACAAAATTCGAATGAAAGAAGAAGAGCTAAACGCAGTACCAGAAAACTAGAACACTCGCAGAATAATAACAACGAAAACTAGAGCGTTCTATGCAATTAAAACAGAGCGGATATTTTTCCAAAACAAATATGCCGGGATCTAACATATTCTACAACAAACAAAACAAAACTAAATAAAAAACAAAAATAAAGACGCTCCAAGAACAACACATAGCATATGAAGCAATAAAAATATAGCGCTTAGAGAGATGACATGTTGCTTTGTTGATGAAGAGGGCATTCCCAAGCTTTGACGTTTGTACCTCTTGGATATTTCTTGGGGTGCAGGGGCATCCTCAAGCTTGAGCTTTTGTCCATTCATCATCTCATCACATCATTCTTGTCTTCCTACACTTGAAAACTTCATTCATACAAAACTTCACATGATTCTCTATTAGCAGCATTACTATAATCAAAATAAACAAATCCACTTCGGTTCAGTAATAACATATATCAATCATCTATTAAGACGTTAGCTACTGTAGCAAATTTTCAAAAATCTCTTTGAACAAAAGAACTCAAAAAGAAAGAGATTTAAGAGGCAAATGCAAATAGTGCAGAAATCTATCAAAACAGAACAGCAGGTAAAGATCGATTTTTTGAAAATCCTCTGTTACTTAACTCGAAAAGTGGTTAACTAACGAAAGTTAGATAATAACCTGGGGCGTATGCATAAAAATGACAGTTCAAATATCCTCTCTGGTTATTTTTACGAATTTTTATGGTAACAACACAGAATCTGTTTTCAGGACAATAACTTTCCCAAATCTTACTTTCTTCCTATTAGAGGCTATTCTTGGCACAAAAACGAAATAAAAATGATAAGGAGAGGTTATTACAGTGGTAATAACTTCCAAGACTCAGCAAAAAGAAAAATTACAGTAAATAAATATGGGTTATCTCCCAAGAGTGTTTTTCTTTAATGCCTTTCAACTAGTGTTATCACCAGAATTTGACCGAATCAGAGGTGGGCCGCGATCAAGATGGGCTTGAAGAATATTCATGGAAGAAATATGCGAATCGGCCTTATATGCAAAGTTTGGGCTAGTTTGCCTTTGTATCTGTAACATAGTAGTTAGAGTTTGTCTCGTGCACGGTTGGGATTATTCCCACGTTAGAAAGTCTACGGACTATAAATATGTATCTAGGGTTTATGAAATAAACAACAATCACGTTCACCACAAACCAATCTAGGCGCATCGCCAACTCCCTTGTCTCGAGGGTTTCTTCCGGGTAAGCATCATGCTGCCTAGATCGCATCTTGCGATCTAGGCAGTACAAGTTTATTCGTCGTTCATGCGTTGCTCGTACTGAAGCCTTTTTGATGGCGAGCAACGTAGTTATCTTAGATGTGTTAGGGTTAGCATTGTTCTTCGTACCATATGCTGTCGTAGTGCAACCCTTAGACATCTAGCCGCCCTTACGCCTATCTTAGGCGTAGGGGCGGCACCCCGCTTGATCTTTATTTAGTAGATCCGATCCGTTATGATTGCTCCTTGTTCTTCAAGGATTAGTTTAATATCTGCATAGTTAGGTGATGTCTACGTTCCCTCCCTTTTCCTGTAGACAGTGTTGGGCCTCCAAGAGCAGAGGTTTGTAGAACAGCAGCAAGTTTTCCCTTAAGTGGATCACCCAAGGTTTATCGAACTCAGGGAGGAAGAGGTCAAAGATATCCCTCTCAAGCAACCCTGCAACCACAAAGCAAGAAGTCTCTTGTGTCCCCAACACACCTAATAGGTGCACTAGTTCCGCGAAGAGATAGTGAAATACAGGTGGTATGAATATATATGAGCAGTAGCAATGGTGCCAGAAAATAGCTTGCTGGCGTGTAGTTGATGGTGGTAGTATTGCAGCAGTAGTAACGCAGTAAAACAGTAAACAAGCAGCGATAGCAGTATTTAGGAACAAGGCCTAGGGATTACACTTTCACTAGTGGACACTCTCAACATTGATCACATAACAGAATAGATAAATGCATACTCTACACTCTTGTTGGATGATGAACACATTGCGTAGGATTACACGAACCCTCAATGCCGGAGTTAACAAGCTCCACAATAATGCTCATATTTTAGTAACCTTTAGTGTAAGATAGATCAAAAGACTAAACCAAGTACTAGCATAGCATGCACACTGTCACCTTCATGCATATGTAGGAGGAATAGATCACATCAATATTATCATAGCAATAGTTAACTTCGCAATCTACAAGAGATCATGATCATAGCATAAACCAAGTACTAACACGGTGCACACACTGTCACCTTTACACACGTGCAGGAGGAATAAAACTACTTTAATAACATTGCTAGAGTAGCACATAGATAAATTGTGATACAAAACTCATATGAATCTCAATCATGTAAAGCAGCTCATGAGATTATTGTATTGAGGTACATGGGAGAGAGATGAACCACATAGCTACAGCGAAGCCCTCAGCCTCGGGGGTGGATTACTCCCTCCTCATCATGGAGGCAGCGATGGCGGTGAAGATGGCGGTGAAGACGGCGGTGGAGATGGCCCCGGGGGCAATTCCCCGTTCGGCAGGGTGCCGGAACAGAGAGTTCTGTCCCCCGAATTGGAGTTTCGCGATGGCGGCGGCGCCACAGTAACTTTTCTGGAGTTTCGTCAATTGGTGTCGAAGTTTTAGGTCACGACGGCTTAAATAGGCGAAGAGTCGGAGTCGGAGGGGCCACGGGCTGCCCAAACCATAGGGGGGCGCCCCCCCTTGGGCCGCGCCGCCCTAGGGTGTGGGGCCCCCCTGGCACCCCTCTGGCCTTCCTCCCGTGCTCTGGAAGCTTCGCGAAATTATAAGATCCCCGGAATTGATTTCGTCCGATTCCGAAAATATTTCCTTACTAGGATTTCTGAAACCAAAAACAGCAGAAAACAGCAACTGGCCTTTCGGCATCTCGTCAATAGGTTAGTTAGGAAACGCATAAAAATGATATAAAGTGTGAACAAAACATGTTGGTATTGTCATAGAACAAGCATGGAACATCGGAAATTATAGATACGTTGGAGACGTATCAGCATCCCCAAGCTTAGTTCCTACTCGTCCTCGAGTAGGTAAACGATAAAAGATAATTTCTGAGGTGACATGCTACCAACATAATCTTAATCATACCATTGTAAAGCTTATGAGATGAACGCAGCGATTCGAAACAATGTAAATGCAATGAGTAAACAATTGAATCATATAGCAAAGACTTTTCATGAATAGTACTTTCAAGACAAGCATCAATAAGTCTTGCATAAGAGTTACTCATAAAGCAATAAATTCTTAGTAAAGGTATTGAAGCAACACAATGGAAGATTAAGTTTCAGCGGTTGCTTTCAACTTGTAACATGTATATCTCAGGGATAGTTGTCAATGCAAAGCAATATAACAAGTGCAATAAGCAAGTATATAAGAATCAATGCACAGTTCACACAAATGTTTGCTTCTTGAGGTGGAGAGAGATAGGTGAACTGACTCAACAATAAAAGTAAAAGAATGGTCCTTCAAAGAGGAAAGCATCGATTGCTATATTTGTGCTAGAGCTTTGATTTTGAAAACATGAAACAATTTTGTCAACGGTAGTAATAAAGCATATGTATCATGTAAATTATATCTTACAAGTTGCAAGCCTCATGCATAGTGTACTAATAGTGCCCGCACCTTGTCCTAATTAGCTTGGACTACCGGATCATCACAATGCACATGTTTTGACCAAGTGTCACAAAGGGGTACCTCTATGCCGCACTCGTACAAAGGTCTAAGGAGAAAGCTCGCATTGGATTTCTCGCTATTGATTATTCTTCAACTTAGACATCCATACCGGGACAACATAGACAACAGATAATGGACTCCTCTTTTATGCATAAGCATGTAACAACAATTAATAATTTTCTCATTTGAGATTGAGGATATATGTCCAAAACTGAAACTTCCACCATGGATCATGGCTTTAGTTAGCGGCCCAATGTTCTTCTCTAACAATATGCATGCTTAACCATAAGGTGGTAGATCTCTCTTACTTCAGACAAGACGGACATGCATAGCAACTCACATGAAATTCAACAAAGAGTAGTTGATGGCGTCCCCAGTGAACATGGTTATCGCACAACAAGCAACTTAATAAGAGATGAAGTGCATAATTACATATTCAATACCACAATAGTTTTTAAGCTATTTGTCCCATGAGCTATATATTGCAAGGGTGAATGATGGAATTTTAAAGGTAGCACTCAAGCAATTTACTTTGGAATGGCGGAAAATACCATGTAGTAGGTAGGTATGGTGGACACAAATGGCGTAGTGTTGTTTGGCTCAAGGATTTGGATGCATGAGAAGTATTCCCTCTCGATACAAGGTTTAGGCTAGCAAGGTTGTTTGAAGTAAACACAAGCATGAACTAGTACAGCAAAACTCACATAAAAGACATATTACAAGCATTGTAAAACTATACATCGTCTTCCTTGTTGTTCAAACATCTTACTAGAAAATATCTAGACTCTAGAGAAACCACTCATGCAAACCAAATTTTAACAAGCTCTATGTATTTCTTCACTAATAGGTGCAAAGTATATGATGCAAGAGCTTAAACAAGAGCACAACAATTGCCAAGTATCAAGTTATTCAAGACATCATACCAATTACTACATGTAGCATTTTCCAATTCCAACCATATAATAATTAACGAAGAAGTTTCAACCTTCGCCATGAATATTATGAGCTAAGAACACATGTGTTCATATGCAACAGCGGAGCGTGTCTCTATCACACAAGCATGATGTAATCCAATTTATTCAAACACAAACAAAAATAAGAAACATACAGACGCTCCAAGCAAAGCACATAAGATGTGACCGAATAAAAATATAGTTTCGGGGAGGAACCTGATAATGTTGTCGATGAAGAAGGGGATGCCTTGGGCATCCCCAAGCTTAGACGCTTGAGTCTTCTTGATATATGCAGGGGTGAGCCACCGGGGCATCCCCAAGCTTAGAGCTTTCACTCTCCTTGATCATAGTATATCATCCTCCTCTCTTGACCCTTGAAAACTTCCTTCACACCAAACTCGAAACAAACTCATTAGAGGGTTAGTGCATAATCAAAAACTCACATGTTCAGAGGTGACACAATCATTCTTAACACTTCTGGACATTGCTCAAAGCTACTGGAAGGTAATGGAACAAAGAAATTCATCCAACATAGCGAAAGAGGCAATGCGAAATAAAAGGCAGAATCTGTCAAAATAGAACAGTTCGTATTGACGAATTTTAAAATGGCACCAGACTTGCTCAAATGAAAATGCTCAAATTGAATGAAAGTTGTGTACATATCTGAGGATCATGCACGTAAATTGGCATAATTTTCTGAGCTACCTACAGGGAGGTGGACCCAGATTCGTGACAGCAAAGAAATCTGGAACTGCGCAGTAATCCAAATCTAGTACTTACTTTTCTATCAACGGCTTAACTTGGCACAACAAAACACAAAACTAAGATAAGGAGAGGTTGCTACAGTAGTAAACAACTTCCAAGACACAAATATAAAATAAAGTACTGTAGCAAAATAAACACATGGGTTATCTCCCAAGAAGTTCTTTCTTTATAGCCATTAAGATGGGCTCAGCAGTTTTAATGATGCACTCGCAAGAAATAGTATGTGAAGCAAAAGAGAGCATCAAGAGGCAAATTCAAAACACATTTAAGTCTAACATGCTTCCTATGAAGAGGAATCTTGTACACAAATGAATTCATGAAGAACAAAGTGACAAGCATAAGAGGATAAAACACGAGTAACTTCAAGATTCTCAACATAAAGAGGGGAAACTTAATATTATTAAGATGCATATAACCATATTTCCCTCTCTCATAATAACTTTCAGTAGCATCATTGATGAAATCCACAATATACCCATCACTTAAAACATTCTTATCATGGTTCATATGCATAGAAGTATCATTAATTTTGGCATAAGGAGAGTTCTTTTCATTAATAGTAATTGGAGCAGGATTATTATCAAGAATTTGAATATGGTAAACAAGTTGCATATTAAGGGAATTGTTTTTGGTAACCCAATCATGACTATGACAAGTTTCATAAGGATAGTTATAACCTATATCATAGCATTCTTTATAATAATCATCAAAGATCGGAGGCACAGTGTCATCATAAGAAATAGAATAGTTATCTTTCACAGTCGGTTTATCTATGACCATACCATCATTGTTATTAGAAGGAGATGTAGCAAGAACATAATGACCAGTAGCAAAAGGATTTTCAAACACCTCTTCCCCAAGCTTAGAGCTTTCTATATCATTATGGGAGGAAGCATGGATAGCACTGACACTATGGCAATTATTATCATCTTCAGAATTAGTTTCCCAGAGATTTGTAATATCAAAAGTAGTGTGCTCATTCAAATCATGATCGCTAATGTATGTAAAGGGCATAGGAAGATCATCATATTCAGATTCATTATCACAATAATCATTATGAGCAACATACTTACGGTTACCTAGCGTTATCTCATTCACGCGGGGATACGCCGTTACCTCTTTCTTTTTCTTCTTCTTCTTTGTTCCCTTCTTCTTCTTCTTCTTCTTCTTCTTCTTCTCTTCCTTCTCCTTGTTCCCTTCTTTAGGAGGAAGAGGCTTGAAGGGTGTCTTGTCCGCATAACCTGATTTACTTTCAGAAACAATAGAAGAAACTTGGGAGGATCCCTCCTTTTCATTAATTAGTTGAAAACACACAGCGGTCCTATCATATTTTGGCAAGGTGTCATCTTCTAAAATATTTTGTATGTAAGTATTTGTATGGCTATTATCAATGCAATAAGAAAAACACCCATGCAGGACATCATCAATATCAAGATCATTAATATTTAACAAAGAAATTTTCCTTGATAACTCTTCACACCATACAAATAAAGTGAGTTCATCATGCTGATTAGGAGTAATTTCGTCATCACAATACAAATTTGCAGCACTCATTGGGTTCAAATTATCATTGGAGGAGCATTGAAAATTAAAATGACCCACTTCATGGCAAACTTCACAAATAAAAGGATAGAGGGCACAAACTTTTTTACCAAGATCATCTAGAGTCCTAGCCCACTTTCTAGTTTTTTCATTAGCATGATGGATACAATATTCATCTTTGATTTGATTAACTCCACAAGGTCTATGTATTCCACAAAAATTAACATGCTTATAGGAAATAGCATTCTTAGGAGTTTGAGCATGCTTATTGCAATAATTAACAACAATTTCATTCTTCATGCAAACCTCTTTAAAAGGTTCATGATACTTATCAAAATTCTTTTTAGGCAATTCAAAATGAGAAGCAAAAGCTTTATAAAGATTTGCAGCAACTTGAGAGTCAAGACCATAAGTAGCACTCATATTTCGAAATTTATCGGTATCCATAAAAGCTTCAATGCATTCATAATCATAATTTATACCTGACTCTTTACCTTTGTCGTTCTCCCATCCTTCAGCGTTGTCCTCAATCCGATCAAGAAGATCCCACCTAGCTTCAACCTTCTTGCTTGTGAAAGATCCCTCCGAACACGCGTCCAGATAGTCCTTGTGTTGTCCTGAAAGCCTCGCATAAAAATTATTAACAATAACATTACGGGGGAGCTCATGAATGGGACATTTGAGCATTAGTGACTTCAATCTCCCCCACGCTTGAGAAATACTCTCTCCATCACGAGGATAAAAGTTATAAATATAATACCTATCAATATGCACTTCATGAGGAGGATAAAATTTAGAATAAAAGAGAGATGCAATTTCCTACCAACCAAGAGAATGTCTATTCTCCAACAATTTATACCAATGCGCCGCTTTACCAGACAGCGAAACAGAGAATAGCTTCTTCCTCACTTCATCCATAGAGATACCTGCACACTTGAATAACCCGCATAATTCGTGCAAAAACAGTAAATGATCTCTAGGATGGACAGTTCCATCCCCTTTATAGTGGTTGTCCATAACACGTTCAATAATTTTCATAGGTATTTTATACGGAATACTTTCAGTAGGTGCATTTAAAATATCACAAGCATCATTAGAGTTATTGCATATGGGAGATAAAGTATTATCAGAGCAAATTTTCTCCTCAATGCTTGGGGGACTAAAAAGATCATGAAAACCAGCTTCCCCAAGCTTAGACTTCTCCATAGCATTAGCAGTAATTGCATTCATACTAATAACATCGCTACTAGCATGCAAATAAGGTTCCATAGGTTTTTTAATTTTTGCATCAAACAATTCTAAATCAGGAAAAAGATTAAAAAGCTCACCAATTTTGTTGTTGTTTTCCATTATGCCTAACTAGTGTAAACAAGAAACAAAAAGATGCGATTGCAGGATCTAAAGGAAATAGCTTCGAGTACTTACAACGGTGAGAATAGCTTAGTAGCCAAGATCCGGAGTGTGAGTACCTTTTACCTTTCCTCCCCGGCAACGGCGCCAGAAAATACTTGATGCTGTCCAGGACTGGCGCGTGGTTGACGAGGGAGGAAATCCCTGTGTGTAGCTTTCTGGTCCCCGGCAACGGCGCCAGAAAATAGCTTGATGTCTACGTTCCCCCCCTTTTCCTGTAGACAGTGTTGGGCCTCCAAGAGCAGAGGTTTGTAGAACAGCAGCAAGTTTTCCGTTAAGTGGATCACCCAAGGTTTATCGAACTCAGGGAGGAAGAGGTCAAAGATATCCCTCTCAAGCAACCCTGCAACCACAAAGCAAGAAGTCTCTTGTGTCCCCAACACACCTAATAGGTGCACTAGTTCGGCGAAGAGATAGTGAAATACAGGTGGTATGAATATATATGAGCAGTAGCAATGGTGCCAGAAAATAGCTTGCTGGCGTGTAGTTGATGGTGGTAGTATTGCAGCAGTAGTAACGCAGTAAAACAGTAAACAAGCAGCGATAGCAGTATTTAGGAACAAGGCCTAGGGATTACACTTTCACTAGTGGACACTCTCAACATTGATCACATAACAGAATAGATAAATGCATACTCTACACTCTTGTTGGATGATGAACACATTGCGTAGGATTACACGAACCCTCAATGCCGGAGTTAACAAGCTCCACAATAATGCTCATATTTTAGTAACCTTTAGTGTAAGATAGATCAAAAGACTAAACCAAGTACTAGCATAGCATGCACACTGTCACCTTCATGCATATGTAGGAGGAATAGATCACATCAATATTATCATAGCAATAGTTAACTTCGCAATCTACAAGAGATCATGATCATAGCATAAACCAAGTACTAACACGGTGCACACACTGTCACCTTTACACACGTGCAGGAGGAATAAAACTACTTTAATAACATTGCTAGAGTAGCACATAGATAAATTGTGATACAAAACTCATATGAATCTCAATCATGTAAAGCAGCTCATGAGATTATTGTATTGAGGTACATGGGAGAGAGATGAACCACATAGCTACAGCGAAGCCCTCAGCCTCGGGGGTGGATTACTCCCTCCTCATCATGGAGGCAGCGATGGCGGTGAAGATGGCGGTGAAGACGGCGGTGGAGATGGCTCCGGGGGCAATTCCCCGTCCGGTAGGGTGCCGGAACAGAGAGTTCTGTCCCCCGAATTGGAGTTTCGCGATGGCGGCGGCGCCACAGTAACTTTTCTGGAGTTTCGTCAATTGGTGTCGAAGTTTTAGGTCACGACGGCTTAAATAGGCGAAGAGTCGGAGTCGGAGGGGCCACGGGCTGCCCAAACCATAGGGGGGCGCGCCCCCCCTTGGGCCGCGCCGCCCTAGGGTGTGGGGCCCCCCTGGCACCCCTCTGGCCTTCCTCCGGTGCTCTGGAAGCTTCGCGAAATTATAAGATCCCGGAATTGATTTCGTCCGATTCCGAAAATATTTCCTTACTAGGATTTCTGAAACCAAAAACAGCAGAAAACAGCAACTGGCCTTTCGGCATCTCGTCAATAGGTTAGTTCCGGAAAACGCATAAAAATGATATAAAGTGTGAACAAAACATGTTGGTATTGTCATAGAACAAGCATGGAACATCGGAAATTATAGATACGTTGGAGACGTATCATTAGGCCTTACAAAGGGTTGGAGGATCCAGCGGCGCGTAGGGTGTAGTTTGCTAGCCCTAGACAGGATGTTCTGGGGATCAACCTCGTGTTGGTTTTTAGGCCCTGTCTAGGATCGGCTTACGATCACCGTGCGCGGCCGCGAGGCCCAATAACGAGTAGGACGTTCCGATTATGCGGTGAAAACCCTAAATCGTCGTAGATCGTTTTAGCTTTATCTTGATCAAGCAGGACCACCATATATTCGTACACCTCGTACGAATCATGGGTGGATCGGCTCTTTGAGCCGATTCACAGGACAACCTGAGAGCCGATCGAGGCTCGTATTTAATGTTTACGTGTATGCCATGCAGGAAACTAAGCGAGGCATCTCCATCACCTTCCTGACCAGGTATAGGTCAGGTGGCACGCCCTTGCACCAGCATCGGACGTGCGTGCCGGAGTTCTTTGAGGGCCGTCGCTCGGAGGGACCAGGGCCAGCCGCAGCCCTAAGTTGCTCCCGGCTCTCCTGTGTTGCCCGTCGTTGCTCGCCGGTGGGTTTCTGACTGCAACACATTCTGGCACGCCCGGTGGGACAATCTTCGACATCAACCAGAATGTAAACAGAAGAAACCTGGTCTGATCACCTTATCCCAGAATGAGCCGATTGTAGGCACAAGATTCAATTGCCCAGAATGTAAACAGAAGAAGAAGGATGCAGCTAACGTGTCCGTGTTCCAACGCTTAGGGCCTCTCCCACCTCGGAACAAACACGCTGAGTCCCCTCGAGTGGAAGATCTCGAGGATTTGGAATACGATGTTGAAGAAGAAGAAGACAAGTACCACCGGCCAAGGTGGTGCCCTGATGGACTCTGCCGTTCCCAAAAGCGTAGGGTTCAGCGACTGCGTGGCTTGGAGGAAGCCGAAAGGTTATACCTGCACACGCTAAGGAAGGTGCGGCCTGATCTGGCCGCGAAAATTCAACGAACCCTGGATGAAGAGGGTCGACCACAAAAAATGGAGTGGCGCCCCAAGCAAAGGAAAGCCGATGATGAAACATCGGCTGGCACAAACATGGTGTTCATCCTTCCGACGGAGTTTAGTGCTCCAGGATTAGATGAGGCACCCATGGCACAACTTGACTGCGGCCCATGGCCAGTTATCTTTGAGAAGCCACGAGAAAGAAGCTACAGACATCTGAAGGCCCTGTACTTACGAGGTTACATCGATGGGAGGCCTGTCAACAAGATGCTGGTGGACACCGGAGCGGCAGTCAACATTATGCCATACTCCATGCTACGTCGGCTGGGACGCTCTAGCTCGGATCTGATCAAGACCAACGTGACATTGAGCGATTTCAACGGCCAAGCGTCTGACGCACAAGGTGTTCTGAACGTGGATCTGACCGTAGGAAGGAAAACCATCCCTACGACGTTCTTCATCGTCGATAGCAAGAGCACCTATGCTGTTCTGCTAGGAAGAGATTGGATCCACGCCAACTGTTGCATTCCATCCACGATGCATCAATGCGTAATATAGTGGGATGGAGATGAGGTAGAGGTCGTCCATGCAGATGACTCAGCCGAGATTTCAACGGCTGGCATGAGCGCTTGGGAAACAGCAGGCCAAGAGCCACTCTCAGGCATCAATTTGGACGACTGCGAGCGCATCGACGTGACGAAGGATGGGGTTAGGCTGGTCTTATCCACCGGCCTGACCGTGTAGCAAGAACAAACCTATGGACAAATGTGGCGAGGCCGATCCTTGGGATCGGCCCCAAAGATCTATGGAGGGACATTGCAAAACCTTCATTGGGCGCTTTGATCAACATGGAGGCCGATTCCGGCAATCGGCCAAAATTATCCTCACCACATGTTCTGCTGGTGTTCAACATCGATCTAATGGGCAGCGGTTTTACGTCGGCTGATGAGTTAGGAAAAATCAACATTGGTCCTACCGGAGCTGACGTGCAAATACAGTGCCTTGGCTAACTACAGAGCCGATATCTGCAGTTACCTGACAGATTCGGCTCGGGGGGCACCTAATCAGACAGATGAACATGTGTACAGTGAAATGTTGGGGGCCGATAGATCGGCCAGTAAAAAAAAATCATCATCACGATATATAGCCGATGCACAGCCATCGACTCTAGTACAATTACACAGGATCTACCTGCTGCGTGTTCAAGACGCGGATTTTCACCAAGTCCAGTTCATCTGCGAGGCCCTCTACTTCCTCGAAGGGGTGAACAATGAGAGCTGACTCAGCTGCAAGGAGCCGATTTTGGTGCCCAAACCTTCTCTTCGAGGACTTCCAACCCTTGGCGCCAGTTCAGCAGTACTGTCAGGAGCATTGGTTTCTGCATGCAAGGCAGCCTCTTTCTCATTAAGCTGTTGGTGGTTCGTCTACAACATCGGCTTTCAGCGGAAGAAAGGTGATCAGTGGGGGCAAGTTTGGCTGAATCTACATGGTGGCTATCTCAGATTACCTGAGTTCAAAGCCTTTTTGTCTGATCTGTGCATCCTCACCAATATTCTCGCCTTGACTGAGGCTCGGGGGGCAGCTGGCCTGGTAGATGCTCTGTTTTAGAAGCCGATTGGGGTGTCATCGGCTGATCCTTCGCCGCAACCTTCTTCAAAAATGGTGAATTCTTGCAGAAGAGGATCACTGGACCTGGTGGGAGGAATTTAAGGGCTCTCTTGAAGATTCCACATTATCCACTAGATCTCAAAGTCATCAGTTGAAGAATTGAAGGACGGATTGTGAAGGACCGATGCGTTGCTATCGGCTCATTAAGCATTGGCTAAGGGGACAAATCGGCAAAATCAGTATGAGGGGAGATCGGCTAAATTAGCTCGAAGGGAATCAGCAAAATCAAATTGGGGGAAATTCTTCATTGATAAGCAAGATTTCTTACAAAAAGAGCTGATTACTCTCAAAAGGAAGTACTAGGGGATACATTGCCCATCTACTACTACTGATCCTATGCTAAGGGTCCTATCTACGGGCCGTCGCTGCCCTCGTCGTCGTCCTCATCGTCGCCGTCGTCGCCGCTGCTCCCGGCGGGCTCGTCGTCGCTGCTCCAGCAACCGCCGGCTGGGCCCTCGTTGTCCTCATCTTCCTCGTCAGCGTCGTCGTCGTCGCTGTCGAAGTCGCTGAAGTTCCCCGGCCAGGGATAGAAGCGTTTGGCCGGCGGTTCGTCGGAGGAGGTGTCGTCCTCCTCCTCCTTCTCCTCCTCCTCCTCCTCGGGGGAGGTGAAGTCGTCGCAGGAGAAGCGATCGTCATCGCTCTCCTCCTCTGTTTCCCCGTCGGCGAGGAAGCGGAGGTCACTTTCCCCGTCGGTCGAGGACTTGTCGTCCTCAGACCAGATGGAGAAATCGTGACTGGATTCCTCCCCGTCTGCGATGGCGCGGCGGATGTTCGCCGCGTGGGCCTCCTCCGGGTTCCACTCCGGCGTCGGCTCGCGGGAAGAGGAGGACTGGGCGGAAAGATCCGATGAGGCAGAGGAGGAAGAGGACATGGTGGCACAGGAGGGTTTTTGGAGTGCTAATGCGAAGGGGATGCGGAAGCAAACTGTTTGGAGCGGTTAAATAAAAGGGGATATAGTGGAAATTCAATGCCACAGCAGTTTCCGAGGAAGTGGTGCCTAAAAAAAAAGAGAGCTGCCAGGTCACGCGGAGAAGTTGAGAAGGCAAGGCATCATGATGAAGGATACTGCGACGGTTCTGCCACGACATGACCCGACGAAGAAAAAGCAGAGTGATTTTGGAATTATCAATTCCAAAACCAGGGGGCATGTGTTATCACCAGAATTTGACCGAATCAGAGGTGGGCCGCGATCAAGATGGGCTTGAAGAATATTCATGGAAGAAATATGCGAATCGGCCTTATATGCAAAGTTTGGGCTAGTTTGCCTTTGTATCTGTAACATAGTAGTTAGAGTTTGTCTCGTGCACGGTTGGGATTATTCCCACGTTAGAAAGTCTACGGACTATAAATATGTATCTAGTGTTTATGAAATAAACAACAATCACGTTCACCACAAACCAATCTAGGCGCATCGCCAACTCCCTTGTCTCGAGGGTTTCTTCCGGGTAAGCATCATGCTGCCTAGATCGCTTGCGATCTAGGCAGTACAAGTTTATTCGTCGTTCATGCGTTGCTCGTACTGAAGCCTTTTTGATGGCGAGCAACGTAGTTATCTTAGATGTGTTAGGGTTAGCATTGTTCTTCGTACCATATGCTGTCGTAGTGCAACCCTTAGACATCTAGCCGCCCTTACGCCTATCTTAGGCGTAGGGGCGGCACCCCGCTTGATCTTTATTTAGTAGATCCGATCCGTTATGATTGCTCCTTGTTCTTCAAGGATTAGTTTAATATCTGCATAGTTAGGTGATGTCTACGTTCCCTCCCTTTTCCTGTAGACAGTGTTGGGCCTCCAAGAGCAGAGGTTTGTAGAACAGCAGCAAGTTTTCCCTTAAGTGGATCACCCAAGGTTTATCGAACTCAGGGAGGAAGAGGTCAAAGATATCCCTCTCAAGCAACCCTGCAACCACAAAGCAAGAAGTCTCTTGTGTCCCCAACACACCTAATAGGTGCACTAGTTCCGCGAAGAGATAGTGAAATACAGGTGGTATGAATATATATGAGCAGTAGCAATGGTGCCAGAAAATAGCTTGCTGGCGTGTAGTTGATGGTGGTAGTATTGCAGCAGTAGTAACGCAAAGAAACAAGAAACAAGCAGCGATAGCAGTATTTAGGAACAAGGCCTAGGGATTACACTTTCACTAGTGGACACTCTCAACATTGATCACATAACAGAATAGATAAATGCATACTCTACACTCTTGTTGGATGATGAACACATTGCGTAGGATTACACGAACCCTCAATGCCGGAGTTAACAAGCTCCACAATAATGCTCATATTTTAGTAACCTTTAGTGTAAGATAGATCAAAAGACTAAACCAAGTACTAGCATAGCATGCACACTGTCACCTTCATGCATATGTAGGAGGAATAGATCACATCAATATTATCATAGCAATAGTTAACTTCGCAATCTACAAGAGATCATGATCATAGCATAAACCAAGTACTAACACGGTGCACACACTGTCACCTTTACACACGTGCAGGAGGAATAAAACTACTTTAATAACATTGCTAGAGTAGCACATAGATAAATTGTGATACAAAACTCATATGAATCTCAATCATGTAAAGCAGCTCATGAGATTATTGTATTGAGGTACATGGGAGAGAGATGAACCACATAGCTACAGCGAAGCCCTCAGCCTCGGGGGTGGATTACTCCCTCCTCATCATGGAGGCAGCGATGGCGGTGAAGATGGCGGTGAAGACGGCGGTGGAGATGGCCCCGGGGGCAATTCCCCGTTCGGCAGGGTGCCGGAACAGAGAGTTCTGTCCCCCGAATTGGAGTTTCGCGATGGCGGCGGCGCCACAGTAACTTTTCTGGAGTTTCGTCAATTGGTGTCGAAGTTTTAGGTCACGACGGCTTAAATAGGCGAAGAGTCGGAGTCGGAGGGGCCACGGGCTGCCCAAACCATAGGGGGGCGCCCCCCCCTTGGGCCGCGCCGCCCTAGGGTGTGGGGCCCCCCTGGCACCCCTCTGGCCTTCCTCCGGTGCTCTGGAAGCTTCGCGAAATTATAAGATCCCCGGAATTGATTTCGTCCGATTCCGAAAATATTTCCTTACTAGGATTTCTGAAACCAAAAACAGCAGAAAACAGCAACTGGCCTTTCGGCATCTCGTCAATAGGTTAGTTCCGGAAAACGCATAAAAATGATATAAAGTGTGAACAAAACATGTTGGTATTGTCATAGAACAAGCATGGAACATCGGAAATTATAGATACGTTGGAGACGTATCAGCATCCCCAAGCTTAGTTCCTACTCGTCCTCAAGTAGGTAAACGATAAAAGATAATTTCTGAGGTGACATGCTACCAACATAATCTTAATCATACCATTGTAAAGCTTATGAGATGAACGCAGCGATTCGAAACAATGTAAATGCAATGAGTAAACAATTGAATCATATAGCAAAGACTTTTCATGAATAGTACTTTCAAGACAAGCATCAATAAGTCTTGCATAAGAGTTACTCATAAAGCAATAAATTCTTAGTAAAGGTATTGAAGCAACACAATGGAAGATTAAGTTTCAGCGGTTGCTTTCAACTTGTAACATGTATATCTCAGGGATAGTTGTCAATGCAAAGCAATATAACAAGTGCAATAAGCAAGTATATAAGAATCAATGCACAGTTCACACAAATGTTTGCTTCTTGAGGTGGAGAGAGATAGGTGAACTGACTCAACAATAAAAGTAAAAGAATGGTCCTTCAAAGAGGAAAGCATCGATTGCTATATTTGTGCTAGAGCTTTGATTTTGAAAACATGAAACAATTTTGTCAACGGTAGTAATAAAGCATATGTATCATGTAAATTATATCTTACAAGTTGCAAGCCTCATGCATAGTGTACTAATAGTGCCCGCACCTTGTCCTAATTAGCTTGGACTACCGGATCATCACAATGCACATGTTTTGACCAAGTGTCACAAAGGGGTACCTCTATGCCGCCTGTACAAAGGTCTAAGGAGAAAGCTCGCATTGGATTTCTCGCTATTGATTATTCTTCAACTTAGACATCCATACCGGGACAACATAGACAACAGATAATGGACTCCTCTTTTATGCATAAGCATGTAACAACAATTAATAATTTTCTCATTTGAGATTGAGGATATATGTCCAAAACTGAAACTTCCACCATGGATCATGGCTTTAGTTAGCGGCCCAATGTTCTTCTCTAACAATATGCATGCTTAACCATAAGGTGGTAGATCTCTCTTACTTCAGACAAGACGGACATGCATAGCAACTCACATGAAATTCAACAAAGAGTAGTTGATGGCGTCCCCAGTGAACATGGTTATCGCACAACAAGCAACTTAATAAGAGATGAAGTGCATAATTACATATTCAATACCACAATAGTTTTTAAGCTATTTGTCCCATGAGCTATATATTGCAAGGGTGAATGATGGAATTTTAAAGGTAGCACTCAAGCAATTTACTTTGGAATGGCGGAAAATACCATGTAGTAGGTAGGTATGGTGGACACAAATGGCGTAGTGTTGTTTGGCTCAAGGATTTGGATGCATGAGAAGTATTCCCTCTCGATACAAGGTTTAGGCTAGCAAGGTTGTTTGAAGTAAACACAAGCATGAACTAGTACAGCAAAACTCACATAAAAGACATATTACAAGCATTGTAAAACTATACATCGTCTTCCTTGTTGTTCAAACATCTTACTAGAAAATATCTAGACTCTAGAGAAACCACTCATGCAAACCAAATTTTAACAAGCTCTATGTATTTCTTCACTAATAGGTGCAAAGTATATGATGCAAGAGCTTAAACAAGAGCACAACAATTGCCAAGTATCAAGTTATTCAAGACATCATACCAATTACTACATGTAGCATTTTCCAATTCCAACCATATAATAATTAACGAAGAAGTTTCAACCTTCGCCATGAATATTATGAGCTAAGAACACATGTGTTCATATGCAACAGCGGAGCGTGTCTCTCTCTCACACAAGCATGATGTAATCCAATTTATTCAAACACAAACAAAAATAAGAAACATACAGACGCTCCAAGCAAAGCACATAAGATGTGACCGAATAAAAATATAGTTTCAGGGGAGGAACCTGATAATGTTGTCGATGAAGAAGGGGATGCCTTGGGCATCCCCAAGCTTAGACGCTTGAGTCTTCTTGATATATGCAGGGGTGAGCCACCGGGGCATCCCCAAGCTTAGAGCTTTCACTCTCCTTGATCATAGTATATCATCCTCCTCTCTTGACCCTTGAAAACTTCCTTCACACCAAACTCGAAACAAACTCATTAGAGGGTTAGTGCATAATCAAAAACTCACATGTTCAGAGGTGACACAATCATTCTTAACACTTCTGGACATTGCTCAAAGCTACTGGAAGGTAATGGAACAAAGAAATTCATCCAACATAGCGAAAGAGGCAATGCGAAATAAAAGGCAGAATCTGTCAAAATAGAACAGTTCGTATTGACGAATTTTAAAATGGCACCAGACTTGCTCAAATGAAAATGCTCAAATTGAATGAAAGTTGTGTACATATCTGAGGATCATGCACGTAAATTGGCATAATTTTCTGAGCTACCTACAGGGAGGTGGACCCAGATTCGTGACAGCAAAGAAATCTGGAACTGCGCAGTAATCCAAATCTAGTACTTACTTTTCTATCAACGGCTTAACTTGGCACAACAAAACACAAAACTAAGATAAGGAGAGGTTGCTACAGTAGTAAACAACTTCCAAGACACAAATATAAAATAAAGTACTGTAGCAAAATAAACACATGGGTTATCTCCCAAGAAGTTCTTTCTTTATAGCCATTAAGATGGGCTCAGCAGTTTTAATGATGCACTCGCAAGAAATAGTATGTGAAGCAAAAGAGAGCATCAAGAGGCAAATTCAAAACACATTTAAGTCTAACATGCTTCCTATGAAGAGGAATCTTGTACACAAATGAATTCATGAAGAACAAAGTGACAAGCATAAGAGGATAAAACACGAGTAACTTCAAGATTCTCAACATAAAGAGGGGAAACTTAATATTATTAAGATGCATATAACCATATTTCCCTCTCTCATAATAACTTTCAGTAGCATCATTGATGAAATCCACAATATACCCATCACTTAAAACATTCTTATCATGGTTCATATGCATAGAAGTATCATTAATTTTGGCATAAGGAGAGTTCTTTTCATTAATAGTAATTGGAGCAGGATTATTATCAAGAATTTGAATATGGTAAACAAGTTGCATATTAAGGGAATTGTTTTTGGTAACCCAATCATGACTATGACAAGTTTCATAAGGATAGTTATAACCTATATCATAGCATTCTTTATAATAATCATCAAAGATCGGAGGCACAGTGTCATCATAAGAAATAGAATAGTTATCTTTCACAGTCGGTTTATCTATGACCATACCATCATTGTTATTAGAAGGAGATGTAGCAAGAACATAATGACCAGTAGCAAAAGGATTTTCAAACACCTCTTCCCCAAGCTTAGAGCTTTCTATATCATTATGGGAGGAAGCATGGATAGCACTGACACTATGGCAATTATTATCATCTTCAGAATTAGTTTCCCAGAGATTTGTAATATCAAAAGTAGTGTGCTCATTCAAATCATGATCGCTAATGTATGTAAAGGGCATAGGAAGATCATCATATTCAGATTCATTATCACAATAATCATTATGAGCAACATACTTACGGTTACCTAGCGTTATCTCATTCACGCGGGGATACGCCGTTACCTCTTTCTTTTTCTTCTTCTTCTTTGTTCCCTTCTTCTTCTTCTTCTTCTCTTCCTTCTCCTTGTTCCCTTCTTTAGGAGGAAGAGGCTTGAAGGGTGTCTTGTCCGCATAACCTGATTTACTTTCAGAAACAATAGAAGAAACTTGGGAGGATCCCTCCTTTTCATTAATTAGTTGAAAACACACAGCGGTCCTATCATATTTTGGCAAGGTGTCATCTTCTAAAATATTTTGTATGTAAGTATTTGTATGGCTATTATCAATGCAATAAGAAAAACACCCATGCAGGACATCATCAATATCAAGATCATTAATATTTAACAAAGAAATTTTCCTTGATAACTCTTCACACCATACAAATAAAGTGAGTTCATCATGCTGATTAGGAGTAATTTCGTCATCACAATACAAATTTGCAGCACTCATTGGGTTCAAATTATCATTGGAGGAGCATTGAAAATTAAAATGACCCACTTCATGGCAAACTTCACAAATAAAAGGATAGAGGGCACAAACTTTTTTACCAAGATCATCTAGAGTCCTAGCCCACTTTCTAGTTTTTTCATTAGCATGATGGATACAATATTCATCTTTGATTTGATTAACTCCACAAGGTCTATGTATTCCACAAAAATTAACATGCTTATAGGAAATAGCATTCTTAGGAGTTTGAGCATGCTTATTGCAATAATTAACAACAATTTCATTCTTCATGCAAACCTCTTTAAAAGGTTCATGATACTTATCAAAATTCTTTTTAGGCAATTCAAAATGAGAAGCAAAAGCTTTATAAAGATTTGCAGCAACTTGAGAGTCAAGACCATAAGTAGCACTCATATTTCGAAATTTATCGGTATCCATAAAAGCTTCAATGCATTCATAATCATAATTTATACCTGACTCTTTACCTTTGTCGTTCTCCCATCCTTCAGCGTTGTCCTCAATCCGATCAAGAAGATCCCACCTAGCTTCAACCTCCTTGCTTGTGAAAGATCCCTCCGAACACGCGTCCAGATAGTCCTTGTGTTGTCCTGAAAGCCTCGCATAAAAATTATTAACAATAACATTACGGGGGAGCTCATGAATGGGACATTTGAGCATTAGTGACTTCAATCTCCCCCACGCTTGAGAAATACTCTCTCCATCACGAGGATAAAAGTTATAAATATAATACCTATCAATATGCACTTCATGAGGAGGATAAAATTTAGAATAAAAGAGAGATGCAATTTCCTCCCAACCAAGAGAATGTCTATTCTCCAACAATTTATACCAATGCGCCGCTTTACCAGACAGCGAAACAGAGAATAGCTTCTTCCTCACTTCATCCATAGAGATACCTGCACACTTGAATAACCCGCATAATTCGTGCAAAAACAGTAAATGATCTCTAGGATGGACAGTTCCATCCCCTTTATAGTGGTTGTCCATAACACGTTCAATAATTTTCATAGGTATTTTATACGGAATACTTTCAGTAGGTGCATTTAAAATATCACAAGCATCATTAGAGTTATTGCATATGGGAGATAAAGTATTATCAGAGCAAATTTTCTCCTCAATGCTTGGGGGACTAAAAAGATCATGAAAACCAGCTTCCCCAAGCTTAGACTTCTCCATAGCATTAGCAGTAATTGCATTCATACTAATAACATCGCTACTAGCATGCAAATAAGGTTCCATAGGTTTTTTAATTTTTGCATCAAACAATTCTAAATCAGGAAAAAGATTAAAAAGCTCACCAATTTTGTTGTTGTTTTCCATTATGCCTAACTAGTGTAAACAAGAAACAAAAAGATGCGATTGCAGGATCTAAAGGAAATAGCTTCGAGTACTTACAACGGTGAGAATAGCTTAGTAGCCAAGATCCGGAGTGTGAGTACCTTTTACCTTTCCTCCCCGGCAACGGCGCCAGAAAATACTTGATGCTGTCCAGGACTGGCGCGTGGTTGACGAGGGAGGAAATCCCTGTGTGTAGCTTTCTGGTCCCCGGCAACGGCGCCAGAAAATAGCTTGATGTCTACGTTCCCCCCTTTTCCTGTAGATGTGTTGGGCCTCCAAGAGCAGAGGTTTGTAGAACAGCAGCAAGTTTTCCGTTAAGTGGATCACCCAAGGTTTATCGAACTCAGGGAGGAAGAGGTCAAAGATATCCCTCTCAAGCAACCCTGCAACCACAAAGCAAGAAGTCTCTTGTGTCCCCAACACACCTAATAGGTGCACTAGTTCGGCGAAGAGATAGTGAAATACAGGTGGTATGAATATATATGAGCAGTAGCAATGGTGCCAGAAAATAGCTTGCTGGCGTGTAGTTGATGGTGGTAGTATTGCAGCAGTAGTAACGCAAAGAAACAAAGTAAACAAGCAGCGATAGCAGTATTTAGGAATAAGGCCTAGGGATTACACTTTCACTAGTGGACACTCTCAACATTGATCACATAACAGAATAGATAAATGCATACTCTACACTCTTGTTGGATGATGAACACATTGCGTAGGATTACACGAACCCTCAATGCCGGAGTTAACAAGCTCCACAATAATGCTCATATTTTAGTAACCTTTAGTGTAAGATAGATCAAAAGACTAAACCAAGTACTAGCATAGCATGCACACTGTCACCTTCATGCATATGTAGGAGGAATAGATCACATCAATATTATCATAGCAATAGTTAACTTCGCAATCTACAAGAGATCATGATCATAGCATAAACCAAGTACTAACACGGTGCACACACTGTCACCTTTACACACGTGCAGGAGGAATAAAACTACTTTAATAACATTGCTAGAGTAGCACATAGATAAATTGTGATACAAAACTCATATGAATCTCAATCATGTAAAGCAGCTCATGAGATTATTGTATTGAGGTACATGGGAGAGAGATGAACCACATAGCTACAGCGAAGCCCTCAGCCTCGGGGGTGGATTACTCCCTCCTCATCATGGAGGCAGCGATGGCGGTGAAGATGGCGGTGAAGACGGCGGTGGAGATGGCTCCGGGGGCAATTCCCCGTCCGGTAGGGTGCCGAAACAGAGAGTTCTGTCCCCCGAATTGGAGTTTCGCGATGGCGGCGGCGCCACAGTAACTTTTCTGGAGTTTCGTCAATTGGTGTCGAAGTTTTAGGTCACGACGGCTTAAATAGGCGAAGAGTCGGAGTCGGAGGGGCCACGGGCTGCCCAAACCATAGGGGGGCGCGCCCCCCCTTGGGCCGCGCCGCCCTAGGGTGTGGGGCCCCCCTGGCACCCCTCTGGCCTTCCTCCGGTGCTCTGGAAGCTTCGCAAAATTATAAGATCCCGGAATTGATTTCGTCCGATTCCGAAAATATTTCCTTACTAGGATTTCTGAAACCAAAAACAGCAGAAAACAGCAACTGGCCTTTCGGCATCTCGTCAATAGGTTAGTTCCGGAAAACGCATAAAAATGATATAAAGTGTGAACAAAACATGTTGGTATTGTCATAGAACAAGCATGGAACATCGGAAATTATAGATACGTTGGAGACGTATCATTAGGCCTTACAAAGGGTTGGAGGATCCAGCGGCGCGTAGGGTGTAGTTTGCTAGCCCTAGACAGGATGTTCTGGGGATCAACCTCGTGTTGGTTTTTAGGCCCTGTCTAGGATCGGCTTACGATCACCGTGCGCGGCCGCGAGGCCCAATAACGAGTAGGACGTTCCGATTATGCGGTGAAAACCCTAAATCGTCGTAGATCGTTTTAGCTTTATCTTGATCAAGCAGGACCACCATATATTCGTACACCTCGTACGAATCATGGGTGGATCGGCTCTTTGAGCCGATTCACAGGACAACCTGAGAGCCGATCGAGGCTCGTATTTAATGTTTACGTGTATGCCATGCAGGAAACTAAGCGAGGCATCTCCATCACCTTCCTGACCAGGTATAGGTCAGGTGGCACGCCCTTGCACCAGCATCGGACGTGCGTGCCGGAGTTCTTTGAGGGCCGTCGCTCGGAGGGACCAGGGCCAGCCGCAGCCCTAAGTTGCTCCCGGCTCTCCTGTGTTGCCCGTCGTTGCTCGCCGGTGGGTTTCTGACTGCAACACATTCTGGCACGCCCGGTGGGACAATCTTCGACATCAACCAGAATGTAAACAGAAGAAACCTGGTCTGATCACCTTATCCCAGAATGAGTCGATTGTAGGCACAAGATTCAATTGCCCAGAATGTAAACAGAAGAAGAAGGATGCAGCTAACGTGTCCGTGTTCCAACGCTTAGGGCCTCTCCCACCTCGGAACAAACACGCTGAGTCCCCTCGAGTGGAAGATCTCGAGGATTTGGAATACGATGTTGAAGAAGAAGAAGACAAGTACCACCGGCCAAGGTGGTGCCCTGATGGACTCTGCCGTTCCCAAAAGCGTAGGGTTCAGCGACTGCGTGGCTTGGAGGAAGCCGAAAGGTTATACCTGCACACGCTAAGGAAGGCGCGGCCTGATCTGGCCGCGAAAATTCAACGAACCCTGGATGAAGAGGGTCGACCACAAAAAATGGAGTGGCGCCCCAAGCAAAGGAAAGCCGATGATGAAACATCGGCTGGCACAAACATGGTGTTCATCCTTCCGACGGAGTTTAGTGCTCCAGGATTAGATGAGGCACCCGTGGCACAACTTGACTGCGGCCCATGGCCAGTTATCTTTGAGAAGCCACGAGAAAGAAGCTACAGACATCTGAAGGCCCTGTACTTACGAGGTTACATCGATGGGAGGCCTGTCAACAAGATGCTGGTGGACACCGGAGCGGCAGTCAACATTATGCCATACTCCATGCTACGTCGGCTGGGACGCTCTAGCTCGGATCTGATCAAGACCAACGTGACATTGAGCGATTTCAATGGCCAAGCGTCTGACGCACAAGGTGTTCTGAACGTGGATCTGACCGTAGGAAGGAAAACCATCCCTACGACGTTCTTCATCGTCGATAGCAAGAGCACCTATGCTGTTCTGCTAGGAAGAGATTGGATCCACGCCAACTTTTGCATTCCATCCACGATGCATCAATGCGTAATATAGTGGGATGGAGATGAGGTAGAGGTCGTCCATGCAGATGACTCAGCCGAGATTTCAACGGCTGGCATGAGCGCTTGGGAAACAGCAGGCCAAGAGCCACTCTCAGGCATCAATTTGGACGACTGCGAGCGCATCGACGTGACGAAGGATGGGGTTAGGCTGGTCTTATCCACCGGCCTGACCGTGTAGCAAGAACAAACCTATGGACAAATGTGGCGAGGCCGATCCTTGGGATCGGCCCCAAAGATCTATGGAGGGACATTGCAAAACCTTCATTGGGCGCTTTGATCAACATGGAGGCCGATTCCGGCAATCGGCCAAAATTATCCTCACCACATGTTCTGCTGGTGTTCAACATCGATCTAATGGGCAGCGGTTTTACGTCGGCTGATGAGTTAGGAAAAATCAACATTGGTCCTGCCGGAGCTGACGTGCAAATACAGTGCCTTGGCTAACTACAGAGCCGATATCTGCAGTTACCTGACAGATTCGGCTCGGGGGGCACCTAATCAGACAGATGAACATGTGTACAGTGAAATGTTGGGGGCCGATAGATCGGCCAGTAAAAAAAAATCATCATCACGATATATAGCCGATGCACAACCATCGACTCTAGTACAATTACACAGGATCTACCTGCTGCGTGTTCAAGACGCGGATTTTCACCAAGTCCAGTTCATCTGCGAGGCCCTCTACTTCCTCGAAGGGGTGAACAATGAGAGCTGACTCAGCTGCAAGGAGCCGATTTTGGTGCCCAAACCTTCTCTTCGAGGACTTCCAACCCTTGGCGCCAGTTCAGCAGTACTGTCAGGAGCATCGGTTTCTGCATGCAAGGCAGCCTCTTTCTCATTAAGCTGTTGGTGGTTCGTCTACAACATCAGCTTTCAGCGGAAGAAAGGTGATCAGTGGGGGCAAGTTTGGCTGAATCTACATGGTGGCTATCTCAGATTACCTGAGTTCAAAGCCTTTTTGTCTGATCTGTGCATCCTCACCAATATTCTCGCCTTGACTGAGGCTCGGGGGGCAGCTGGCCTGGTAGATGCTCTGTTTTAGAAGCCGATTGGGGTGTCATCGGCTGATCCTTCGCCGCAACCTTCTTCAAAAATGGTGAATTCTTGCAGAAGAGGATCACTGGACCTGGTGGGAGGAATTTAAGGGCTCTCTTGAAGATTCCACATTATCCACTAGATCTCAAAGTCATCAGTTGAAGAATTGAAGGACGGATTGTGAAGGACCGATGCGTTGCTATCGGCTCATTAAGCATTGGCTAAGGGGACAAATCGGCAAAATCAGTATGAGGGGAGATCGGCTAAATTAGCTCGAAGGGAATCAGCAAAATCAAATTGGGGGAAATTCTTCATTGATAAGCAAGATTTCTTACAAAAAGAGCTGATTACTCTCAAAAGGAAGTACTAGGGGATACATTGCCCATCTACTACTACTGATCCTATGCTAAGGGTCCTATCTACGGGCCGTCGCTGCCCTCGTCGTCGTCCTCATCGTCGCCGCTGCCGCCGCTGCTCCCGGCGGGCTCGTCGTCGCTGCTCCAGCAACCGCCGGCTGGGCCCTCGTTGTCCTCATCTTCCTCGTCAGTGTCGTCGTCGTCGCTGTCGAAGTCGCTGAAGTTCCCCGGCCAGGGATAGAAGCGTTTGGCCGGCGGTTCGTCGGAGGAGGTGTCGTCCTCCTCCTCCTTCTCCTCCTCCTCCTCCTCGGGGGAGGTGAAGTCGTCGCAGGAGAAGCGATCGTCATCGCTCTCCTCCTCTGTTTCCCCGTCGGCGAGGAAGCGGAGGTCACTTTCCCCGTCGGTCGAGGACTTGTCGTCCTCAGACCAGACGGAGAAATCGTGACTGGATTCCTCCCCGTCTGCGATGGCGCGGCGGATGTTCGCCGCGTGGGCCTCCTCCGGGTTCCACTCCGGCGTCGGCTCGCGGGAAGAGGAGGACTGGGCGGAAAGATCCGATGAGGCAGAGGAGGAAGAGGACATGGTGGCACAGGAGGGTTTTTGGAGTGCTAATGCGAAGGGGATGCGGAAGCAAACTGTTTGGAGCGGTTAAATAAAAGGGGATATAGTGGAAATTCAATGCCACAGCAGTTTCCGAGGAAGTGGTGCCTAAAAAAAAAGAGAGCTGCCAGGTCACGCGGAGAAGTTGAGAAGGCAAGGCATCATGATGAAGGATACTGCGACGGTTCTGCCACGACATGACCCGACGAAGAAAAAGCAGAGTGATTTTGGAATTATCAATTCCAAAACCAGGGGGCATGTGTTATCACCAGAATTTGACCGAATCAGAGGTGGGCCGCGATCAAGATGGGCTTGAAGAATATTCATGGAAGAAATATGCGAATCGGCCTTATATGCAAAGTTTGGGCTAGTTTGCCTTTGTATCTGTAACATAGTAGTTAGAGTTTGTCTCGTGCACGGTTGGGATTATTCCCACGTTAGAAAGTCTACGGACTATAAATATGTATCTAGGGTTTATGAAATAAACAACAATCACGTTCACCACAAACCAATCTAGGCGCATCGCCAACTCCCTTGTCTCGAGGGTTTCTTCCGGGTAAGCATCATGCTGCCTAGATCGCATCTTGCGATCTAGGCAGTACAAGTTTATTCGTCGTTCATGCGTTGCTCGTACTGAAGCCTTTTTGATGGCGAGCAACGTAGTTATCTTAGATGTGTTAGGGTTAGCATTGTTCTTCATACCATATGCTGTCGTAGTGCAACCCTTAGACATCTAGCCGCCCTTACGCCTATCTTAGGCGTAGGGGCGGCACCCCGCTTGATCTTTATTTAGTAGATCCGATCCGTTATGATTGCTCCTTGTTCTTCAAGGATTAGTTTAATATCTGCATAGTTAGGCCTTACAAAGGGTTGGAGGATTCAGCGGCGCGTAGGGTGTAGTTTGCTAGCCCTAGACAGGATGTTCCGGGGATCAACCTCGTGTTGGTTTTTAGGCCCTGTCTAGGATCGGCTTACGATCACCGTGCGCGGCCGCGAGGCCCAATCACGAGTAGGACGTTCCGATTATGCGGTGAAAACCCTAAATCGTCGTAGATCGTTTTAGCTTTATCTTGATCAAGCAGGACCACCATATATTCGTACACCTCGTACGAATCATGGGTGGATCGGCTCTTTGAGCCGATTCACAGGACAACCTGAGAGCCGATCGAGGCTCGTATTTAATGTTTACGTGTATGCCATGCAGGAAACTAAGCGAGGCATCTCCATCACCTTCCTGACCAGGTATAGGTCAGGTGGCACGCCCTTGCACCAGCATCGGACGTGCGTGCCGGAGTTCTTTGCGGGCCGTCGCTCGGAGGGACCAGGGCCAGCCGCAGCCCTAAGTTGCTCCCGGCTCTCCTGTGTTGCCCGTCGTTGCTCGCCGGTGGGTTTCTGACTGCAACAACTAGGCTCAGAAAAAATGCGAGCATCAAGTATTATCAAGTGAAGGAGCATTAAGATCAATGCGGAAGTCTTTTCAACAAAGATTTGTATTTTATCGATATGAGTCTTAGAAGACCCTTTCTCTGCACTTTTAGGTTCACTACTTTCATCTGGATTTTCGGAAACAATCCAATCAAAATTCCTTTTCCAAGCTTCATGCATTGCAACTAATTTGAAAGGTATTGGTATTTTACCTTCTCTACTATTTTTGGTTTGGTCAAGTGTACCAAAGATATCTACACATGAGCCTACGCTTCTCAAACCGCTCAAAAACTTTCCTAGCTTCTATAACAACATCTTTAAATTCTCTAAGCAAAGTTTCTAGGATAAAATCTTTCTTTTCATCATCCTCAATTTCATGGAGTTTAAGAAACATTTGCTGCATAAATGGATTAAGGCTAACAAATCTAGCCTCCAACATTTGAACTAAACAAGGTTCAACAGTTTAATAATTAGGAGCAACTTCTACCAGGGATTTATCCTTAATATCTTTATGCTTACTAACATGATTGAAGAATTTTTCAATAGTATCTTTCCCAATTATAGAACCATTACGTACAGATAGGTCCTTCATATCGTACTTAGGAATCAACATAATAAACTAGAAACAAAATAACAACCATGTAAGAAACTAAATTTTTTATGTTTTTGATGTAAAGACAACTATAAAAGAAATTAATTTTTTGTGTTTTTGATATAATAAAGCAAACAAAACAAAGTAAAGTAAACTAACCAAACTATAACAAAGTAAAGAGATTTGAGATGAGAGACTCCCCTTACAGAAATCCTCTTTCTCCCTGGCAACGGCGCTAGAAAATCTTGATGGTGACCGGTGATGGCGCCAGCCAATCTTGTTGGCAGTTGTTCTGGAAGCGGTTGAAAAACCCCAAGAGGAAGGTGTGATGAGCACAACAACAAGTAATAGTGGCAGGGCGCACTACCAGCGTCAGCAACAATGTGGAACCTGCACACAACACAACCCAAGTACTTTGCCCCAACTTACAGTGAGGTTGTCAATCTCACCGGTTTGCTGAACACAACGGATTAGATGTATCGAGTGGAAAGAGATGTTTACAGAAAGTAAACAGAACAAGATGGCAGTAGATGAATTTATCAGTATAAAGGAAATAGGACCGGGGTCCACAGTTCACTAGAGGTGTCTCTCCATAAGGATAAATAACATGTTGGGTGAACAAATTACAGCTGGGCAATTGACATAATATCGACCATACATGACAAGATGATTACTATGAGATTTGATTGGGCATTACAACATAATACATAGACCGTAATCCAACTACGTCTAGGACTAATAATCCACCTTCCGGTTATCGTCCGAATCCCTTTCAGTATTAATTTGCAAGCAACAGATTATCGCATTAAGCAATGTGTGTAAAGTAAACAATAGAATTACTGTCAGATAAAACATTGTTGTTTTCTCCCTAGTAGCAACATCACATCTACAACCTTAGAAGTTCCTATCACTCTCTCAGATTACTAGAGGCATGAACCTACTATCGAGCATAAATATCCCCTCTTGGAGTCACAAGCATCTACTTGGCCAGATTATCTACTACCAACGAGGAGCATGCAAGATCACAAATAACATATGACATGAATATATAATCGATCTCAACATAGTATACAATATTCATCGGATCCCAGCAAACACAACATGTAGGATTACATAAGGAAGATCTTGATCATGTAGGGCAGCTCACAACATCTAAACATGAGGCACAAATTGGAGAAGACAACCATCTAGCTACTGCTATCAAACCATAGTCCAGAGATGAACTACTCACGCATCATTTCGGAGGCGGACATGGCGATGTAGATGCCTCCGGCGACGATTTCCCCCTCCGGTAGGATGCCGGGAAGAGCTTCAGAACCCCCGAGATGGGTTATGCGATGGCGGCTGCTGAGCGCGGAGTTTATGAAGGAGAATTTATGCGCAACGTTGAGTGGAACCCCAAGACGAAGGTATGATGAGCATAGTAGGAAGTTTTCACTCAGTAAGAAACCAAGGTTTATCAACCAGTAGGAGAAAAACGTTATCTCCCGAGGTGTTGCGAACCAACTCGTGGCAGGGCGCACTGCCGGCATCAGCAGCAACGTGGAGACATGCACACAAACAACCAAGTACTTTGTCCCCAACTTTCAGCAAGGTTGTTAAGCTCACTGGTTTTGCTGAAAACAAAGGATTAAACGAACTGTGTGGAACAATAGTTTTTTGCAGAGAACAGAACAGAAAAATGTTGTAGAAGATTGCAATTAAAAGAACAAGGACCGGGGTCCACAGTTCACTAGAGGCGCCTCCCGAATAAATAAATATGTTGGGTAAACAAATTACAGATGGGCAATTGACAAACAGAGATTCTACGCTAATGGTTTGTTGATACGTCTCAAACGTATCTATAATTTCTTATGTTCCATGCTAGTTTTATGACAATACTCACATGTTTTATATACACTTTATATCATTTTGATGCATTTTCCGGCATTAACCTATTAACAAGATGCCAAAGCGCCAGTTCCTGTTTTCTGCTGTTTTTGGTTTCAGAACACAGGAAATATTCTCGGAATTGGACGAAACAAAAGCCCACGGTCTTATTTTCCACGGAGCCTTCCAGAAGTCCGAAGAGGAGATGAAGAGGGGCGACGAGGCGGCCACACCCTAGGGGGCGTGGCCCCACCCCTGGCCGCGCCGCCCTATGGGGTGGGCCCCTCGAGCGTCCCCCGACTCTGCCCCTTCACCTATATATTCTCTCCGTCGCGAAAACCCTAGTACCGAGAGCCACGATACGAGAAAACATACTGAGACGCCGTCGCCACCAATCGCATCTCAGGAGATTCAGGAGATCGCCTCCGGCACCCTGCCGGAGAGGGGAATCATCACCGGAGGGCTCTACACCACCATGCCCACCTCCGGACTGATGCGTGAGTAGTTCATCCTTGGACTATGGGTCGATAGCAGTAGCTAGATGGTTGTCTTCTCCTCTTATGCTATCATGTCTAGATCTTGTGAGCTGCCTATCATGATCAAGATCATCTATTTGTAATGCTACATGTTGTGTTTGTTGGGATCCGATGAATATGGAATACTATGTCAAGTTGATTATTGATCTATCATATATGTGTTGTTTATGATCTTGCATGCTTTCCGTTGCTAGTAGAGGCTCTGGCCAAGTTGATACTTGTAACTCCAAGAGGGAGTATTTATGCTCGATAGTGGGTTCATGCCTCCATTGAATCTGGGACAGTGACAGAAAGTTCTAAGGTTGTGGATGTGCTGTTGCCACTAGGGATAAAACATCAATGCTTTGTCTAAGGATATTTGTATTGTTTACATTACGCACAGTACTTAATGCAATTGTCTGTTGTTTGCAACTTAATACTGGAAGGGGTGCGGATGCTAACCCGAAGGTGGACTTTTTAGGCATAGATGCATGCTGGATAGCGGTCTATGTTCTTTGTCGTAATGCCCTAAGTAAAACTCATATTAGTCATCATGATATGTATGTGCATTGTTATTGACAAGGGATTAACTTATCAATGACTACGTGTTGTAGACTAGGGTTTAGTTGGAAGTAGATCTCGAAGGTTTCAGCCGAAAAGTACTCGACGATTACAAAAACTAGGGTTGCGTGAAACAATGAATCGATCCTCTCTTTGTCCCTCGACTCCCCCTTATATAGGAGGTGGAGTCGAGGGATTCGTAATACACAGGTTACAGAGTCCGGGAGGGTTTCCAACCCATCCCGTAAGATTACAAGTATGTGTTTCGTAATACAACTCTAGCTTTCCTTAATACTAACTTGGGCTTCCGAATCTTCATATTCATCGAGTCGTGGGCCTTCAGTAAACCCCGGGTACTATCTTCGGCAGGCCCATTGGGGATGCCTATGTCAGTAGCCCCCGAGATTTTGCTTCAATCGAAGAATCATGGAAAATCTCCAACTTTAATTAATCAATAACTCTGCCAAATTTATCACATATCTTTGGATACGCAATTCTATATTGTACAGGGATAATGAGCGGCAAGGCAACAATAGAGATGACTTTCGGAATAACAGGCAAAATAGTGGACCAAGGTTCCAGAGACCTTTTGTATCTCCCGAGGATATGATGAACGGGCCATGTCTGATGCATTTCTATGTCGACAATAATGGGAAGAGGCAGTCAGGACATCTACAGAAGGACTGTCGAAATTTTCAAGCAATGTTGAGGTTTGGAGGGCAAGCCAACGCTCAAGCAACAAACATAAACCCCCAGGGGCCCATGAGTGAGATCCACCTGCCACCTCCTCCCGCAATTACGGACGAAAATCGGCACCAGCTCAGAATAGCGGCAGCACCACACCCACCTCCATATATCGACCCCAATTCCAATGGTGCGGTCTCGATGATTCAGAAAGCTAGGCCGTCTAACAGGGCTCAGAAAGTAATCTCGCGTCAAGTGTTCATGGAAGAGAAGATGCCTCCTCCAACGATCGAGTACCTAAATTGGTCGGGACAGGACATTGGCTTCACAATAGCGGATCACCCGCAGCAAGTTTCTCGACCAGGACAGTCAGCACTTATCTTACCAGCAGTGATCGCAGGATTCGACGTCTCTCGAGTATTCATAGATGGATGCAGCAGTCTAAACCTTATGTACGCAGATACACTAAGGAAGATGAACATACCCCTAGCAAATCTGAAACCAACAGATACACGATTTCATGGTATCACACCAGAGAAGCCAAGTTATCTGTTGGGGAAAATCAATCTCGGCGTTCAGTTTGGGACCCGAGAAAACTACAGGATAGAAAGGCTGGAGTTTGAAGTCGTGGATTTCCCGTCGCAATATCACGCCCTGTTGGGACGACCAGCGTATGCCAGGTTTATGGCGGTACCACACTACACGTACCTGTTATGGAGGCTGGCTACTAGGACCTAAGGGACCAATCACAGTCAAAGGAAGTTTCGCGTTAGCTGATAAGTGCGACAAGGATTTTCATCGACTGTCAAAAACTTTCGGGATGCAAGCAGAGTATATGGCGTCAAGGCTCACAACTGATTATGATGTGTTGCCAGATGTAGGAAGGCCTCTCAGGGAGCCAACCTTTAACACTACGAAAGATTCCAAGGAGGTGCAGATTCACCCGACAGATCCAAAGAAAACGACGTCCATCGCAACAGACATGGACCTCGCATAGGAAAGCGCGCTCGTCGAGTTCCTCCGTGAGCACTGGAAAATCTTTGCATGGTGTCCAGCTGACATGCCAGGAGTACCCATGGAACTTGCCGAGCACCACTTAAACTTGGATCCAATTGCGAGACCAATTAAACAACCTTTGCGACGTTTTTCGGAACCAAATCGCAAAGCTATGCTGTCAGAGATTGATCGACTCAGAGAAGCTGGTTTTATCAAAGAGCTACATACGGAAGCCACATGGGTAGATAACCCAGTGCTGGTCCTGAAGAAAAACACGAAAGTCCTTCGCATGTGTGTCGACTTTACGTGTCTCAATAAACATTGTCCAAAGGATCACTTCCCCCTCCCAAGGATCGATCAAATCATTGACTCCACGGCAGGATGTGAACGTCTTTCCTTCCTGGATGCATATTCTGGTTATAACCAGATCAGATTAAAAGAAGAAGATGAAGTAAAGACAGCGTTCATAACACCTTATGGCGTGTTTTGCTACAGAACAATGCCTTTTGGTTTGAAAAATGCGGGAGCAACATATCAGCGGATGATGCAGAAGTGCTTGGCAACACAGATTGGGAAAAACGTACAAGTGTACATTGACGATGTCGTCATATCATCAAAAAAGGGGACTTTGATCGAGGATCTAAAGGAAACTTTCAACAACCTTGACAAATTCTGCCTCAAACTGAACCCGACGAAGTGTTCTTTCGGCGTCCCTGCAGGAGAACTTCTCGGGTTCCTAGTCTCAGCAAGAGGGATTGAAGCTAATCCAGAGAAAATTCAAGCTATCGTAACAATGAGGAAGCCAACAAAGTTGAAAGAAATACAGCAATTTGATACGTCTCCAACGTATCTATAATTTCCGATGTTCCATGCTTGTTTTATGACAATACCAACATGTTTTGTTCACACTTTATATCATTTTCATGCATTTTCCGGAACTAACCTATTAACAAGATGCCACAGTGCCAGTTCCTGTTTTCTGCTGTTTTTGGTTCCAGAAAGGCTGTTCGGGCAATATTCTCGGAATTGGACGAAATCAACGCCAAACCTCCTATTTTTCCCGGAAGCGTCCAGAACACCGAAGAAGAGTCGGAGAGGGGCCAGGGGGCCACCACACCACATGGCGGCGCGGGCCAGGCCTAGGCCGCGCCGGCCTAGGGTGTGGCGCCCCCAGGTGCCCCCCTGCGCCGCCTCTTCGCCTATAAAAGCCCTTTTGACCTAAAAACGCAGTACCAATTGACGAAACTCCAGAAAGACTCCAGGGGCGCCGCCGCCATCGCGAAACTCCAATTCGGGGGACAGAACTCTCTGTTCCGGCACCCTGCCGGACGGGGAATTGCCCCCAGAGCCATCTCCACCGCCGTCTTCACCGCCATCTTCACCGCCATCGCTGCTTCCATGATGAGGAGGGAGTAATCCACCTCCGAGGCTGAGGGCTCCGCTGTAGCTATGTGGTTCATCTCTCTCCCATGTACCTCAATACAATAATCTCATGAGCTGCTTTACATGATTGAGATTCATATGAGTTTGTATCACAATTTATCTATGTGCTACTCTAGCAAAGTTATTAAAGTAGTTCTATTCCTCCTGCACGTGTGTAAAGGTGACAGTGTGTGCACCGTGTTAGTACTTGGTTTATGCTATGATCATGATCTCTTGTAGATTGCGAAGTTAACTATTGCTATGATAATATTGATGTGATCTATTCCTCCTACATATGCATGAAGGTGACAGTGTGCATGCTATGTTAGTACTTGGTTTAGTCTGTTGATCTATCTTACACTATAAGGTTACTTAAATATGAACAGTAATTGTGGAGCTTGTTAACTCCGGCATTGAGGGTTCGTGTAATCCTACGCAATGTGTTCATCATCCAACAAAAGTGTAGAGTATGCATTTATCTATTCTGTTATGTGATCAATGTTGAGAGTGTCCACTAGTGAAAGTGTAATCCCTAGGCCTTGTTCCTAAATACTGCTATCATCGCTTGTTTCTTTGTTTCTTTGCGTTACTACTGCTGCAATACTACCACCATCAACTACACACCAGCAAGCTATTTTCTGGCACCGTTGCTACTGCTCATATATATTCATACCACCTGTATTTCACTATCTCTTCGCCGAACTAGTGCACCTATTTGGTGTGTTGGGGACACAAGAGACTTCTTGCTTTGTGGTTGCAGGGTTGCATGAGAGGGATATCTTTGACCTCTTCCTCCCTGAGTTCGATAAACCTTGGGTGATCCACTTAAGGGAAACTTGCTGCTGTTCTACAAACCTCTGCTCTTGGAGGCCCAACACTGTCTACAGGAAAAGGAGGGGGAAGTAGACATCAAGCACTTTTCTGGCGCCGTTGCCGGGGAGGAAAGGTAAAAGGTACTCACACTCCGGATCTCGGCTACCAAGCTATTTCCCGGCGTCGTAAGTACTCGAAGCTATTTCCTTTAGATCCTGCAATTGCAACTTTTTGTTTCTTGTTTACACTAGTTAGGCATAATGGAAAACATCTGTGAGCTCTTTGTACTATTTCCTGAGTCAAGACATGAATGGTTTAATGCGAAAATTAAAAAACCCATGGAACATGTTAGCATGAATACTTTGAACACCATTGTTGCTAATGATATGGAAAATTCTAAGCTTGGGGAAGCTGGTTTTGATGAGCATGATCTTTTTAGTCCACCAAGCATTGAGGAGAAAATTTTCTTTGATGATACTTTGCCTCCTATTTATGATGATTATAATGATAGTAGTCTTTTGGTACCACCTACTATGGAGAGTAAATTTTGTTGTGATTATACTATGCCTCCAACACTTGATGAGAATAATAATGATAGCTACTTTGTTGAATTTGCTCTCACTATTACTAATAAAATTGACTATGCTTATGTGGAGAGTAATAATTTTATGCATGAGACTCATGATAAGAATGCTTTATGTGATAGTTATATTGTTGAGTTTGCTCATGTTGCTACTGAAAGTTATTATGAGAGAGGAAAATATGGTTGTAGAAATTTTCATGTTACTAAAATACCTCTCTATGTGCTGAAATTTTTGAAGCTATACTTGTTTTATCTTCGTATGCTTGTTACTTTGCTCTTCATGAACTTGTTTATTTACAAGATTCCTTTGCATAGGAAGCATGTTAGACTTAAATGTGTTTTGAATTTGCCTCTTGATGCTCTCTTTTGCTTCAAGTACTATTTCTTGCGAGTGCATCATTAAAACTGCTGAGCCCATCTTAATGGCTATAAAGAAAAGAACTTCTTGGGAGATAACCCATGTGTTATTTTGCTACAGTACTTTGTTTTATATTTGTGTCTTGGAAGTTGTTTACTACTGTAGCAACCTCTTCTTATCTTAGTTTTGTGTTTTGTTGTGCCAAGTAAAGCCGTTGATAGAAAAGTAAGTACTAGATTTGGATTACTGCACAGTTCCAGATTTCTTTGCTGTCACGAATCTGGGTCCACCTCCCTGTAGGTAGCTCAGAAAATTAAGCCAATTTACGTGCATGATCCTCAGATATGTACGCAACTTTCATTCAATTTGAGCATTTTCATTTGAGCAAGTCTGGTGCCATTTTAAAATTCGTCAATACGAACTGTTCTGTTTTGACAGATTCTGCCTTTTATTTCGCATTGCCTCTTTTGCTATGTTGGATGAATTTCTTTGATCCACTAATGTCCAGTAGCATTATGCAATGTCCAGAAATGTTAAGAATGATTGTGTCACCTCTGAATATGTTAATTTTTATTGTGCACTAACCCTCTAATGAGTTGTTTCGAGTTTGGTGTGGAGGAAGTTTTCAAGGGTCAAGAGAGGAGGATGATATACTATGATCAAGAAGAGTGAAGAGTTTAAGCTTGGGGATGCCCCGGTGGTTCATCCCTGCATATTTCAAGAAGACTCAAGCATCTAAGCTTGGGGATGCCCAAGGCATCCCCTTCTTCATCGACAAATTATCAGGTTCCTTCTCTTGAAACTATATTTTTATTCGGTCACATCTTATGTGCTTTACTTGGAGCGTCTATATGTTTCTTGTTTTTGTTTTTGTTTGAATAAATGCTTGTGTGGGAGAGAGACACGCTCCGCTGGTTCGTATGAACACATGTGTTCTTAGCTCATAGTATTCATGGCGAAGTTTCTTCTTCGTTAAATTGTTATATGGTTGGAATTGGAAAATGATACATGTAGTAATTGCTAAAATGTCTTGGGTAATGTGATACTTGGCAATTGTTGTGCTCATGTTTAAGCTCTTGCATCATATGCTTTGCACCCATTAATGAAGAAATACATAGAGCATGCTAAAATTTGGTTTGCATATTTGGTCTCTCTAAGGTCTAGATAATTTCTAGTATTGAGTTTTGAACAACAAGGAAGACGATGTAGATTCTTATAATGTTTACAATATGTCTTTTATGTGAGTTTTGTTGCACCGTTCATCCTTGTGTTTGTTTCAAATAACCTTGCTAGCCTAAACCTTGTATCGAGAGGGAATACTTCTCATGCATCCATACCTACCTACTACATGGTATTTCTCCGCCATTCCAAAGTAAATTGCTTGAGTGCTACCTTTAAAATTCCATCATTCGCCTTACAATATATAGCTCATGGGACAAATAGCTTAAAAACTATTGTGGTATTGAATATGTACTTATGCACTTTATCTCTTATTAAGTTGCTTGTTGTGCGATAACCATGTTTCTGGGGACGCCATCAACTACTCTTTGTTGAATTTCATGTGAGTTGCTATGCATGTTCGTCTTGTCTGAAGTAAGAGAGATCTACCACCTTATGGTTAAGCATGCATATTGTTAGAGAAGAACATTGGGCCGCTAACTAAAGCCATGATGCATGGTGGAAGTTTCAGTTTTGGACATATATCCTCAATCTCATATGAGAAAATTATTAATTGTTGTTACATGCTTATGCATAAAAGAGGAGTCCATTATCTGTTGTCTATGTTGTCCCGGTATGGATGTCTAAGTTGAGAATAATCAAAAGCGAGAAATCCAAAATGCGAGCTTTCTCCTTAGACCTTTGTACAGGCGGCATAGAGGTACCCCTTTGTGACACTTGGTTAAAACATGTGCATTGTGATGATCCGGTAGTCCAAGCTAATTAGGACAAGGTGCGGGCACTATTAGTATACTATGCATGAGACTTGCAACTTGTAAGATATAATTTACATGATACATATGCTTTATTACTACCGTTGACAAAATTGTTTCATGTTTTCAAAATCAAAGCTCTAGCACAAATATAGCAATCGATGTTTTTCCTCTATGGAGGACCATTCTTTTACTTTCATTGTTGAGTCAGTTCACCTATTTCTCTCCACCTCAAGAAGCAAACACTTGTGTGAACTGTGCATTGATTCTTACATACTTGCTTATTGCACTTATTATATTACTCTATGTTGACTATTATCCATGAGATATACATGTTATAAGTTGAAAGCAACCGCTGAAACTTAATCTTCCTTTGTGTTGCTTCAATGCCTTTACTTTGAATTATTGCTTTATGAGTTAACTCTTATGCAAGACTTATTGCTGCTTGTCTTGAAGTGCTATTCATGAAAAATCTTTGCTTTATGATTCAGTTGTTTACTCATTGCATTTACATTGTTTCGAATCGCTGCATTCATCTCATATGCTTTACAATGGTACGATTAAGATTATGTTGGTAGCATGTCACCTCAGAAATTATCTTTTATCGTTTACCTACTCGAGGACGAGTAGGAACTAAGCTTGGGGATGCTGATACGTCTCCAACGTATCTATAATTTCCGATGTTCCATGCTTGTTTTATGACAATACCAACATGTTTTGTTCACACTTTATATCATTTTCATGCATTTTCTGGAACTAACCTATTAACAAGATGCCACAGTGCCAGTTCCTGTTTTCTGCTGTTTTTGGTTCCAGAAAGGCTGTTCGGGCAATATTCTCGGAATTGGACGAAATCAACGCCAAACCTCCTATTTTTCCCGGAAGCGTCCAGAACACCGAAGAAGAGTTGGAGAGGGGCCAGGGGGCCACCACACCACATGGCGGCGCGGGCCAGGCCTAGGCCGCGCCGGCCTAGGGTGTGGCGCCCCCAGGTGCCCCCCTGCGCCGCCTCTTCGCCTATAAAAGCCCTTTCAACCTAAAAACGCAGTACCAATTGACGAAACTCCAGAAAGACTCCAGGGGCGCCGCCGCCATCGCGAAACTCCAATTCGGGGGACAGAACTCTCTGTTCCGGCACCCTGCCGGACGGGGAATTGCCCCCGGAGCCATCTCCACCGCCGTCTTCACCGCCATCTTCACCGCCATCGCTGCTTCCATGATGAGGAGGGAGTAATCCACCTCCGAGGCTGAGGGCTCCGCTGTAGCTATGTGGTTCATCTCTCTCCCATGTACCTCAATACAATAATCTCATGAGCTGCTTTACATGATTGAGATTCATATGAGTTTGTATCACAATTTATCTATGTGCTACTCTAGCAAAGTTATTAAAGTAGTTCTATTCCTCCTGCACGTGTGTAAAGGTGACAGTGTGTGCACCGTGTTAGTACTTGGTTTATGCTATGATCATGATCTCTTGTAGATTGCGAAGTTAACTATTGCTATGATAATATTGATGTGATCTATTCCTCCTACATATGCATGAAGGTGACAGTGTGCATGCTATGTTAGTACTTGGTTTAGTCTGTTGATCTATCTTACACTATAAGGTTACTTAAATATGAACAGTAATTGTGGAGCTTGTTAACTCCGGCATTGAGGGTTCGTGTAATCCTACGCAATGTGTTCACCATCCAACAAAAGTGTAGAGTATGCATTTATCTATTCTGTTATGTGATCAATGTTGAGAGTGTCCACTAGTGAAAGTGTAATCCCTAGGCCTTGTTCCTAAATACTGCTATCACTGCTTGTTTACTGTTTCTTTGCGTTACTACTTTGCAATACTACCACCATCAACTACACGCCAGCAAGCTATTTTCTGGCACCGTTGCTACTGCTCATATATATTCATACCACCTGTATTTCACTATCTCTTCGCCGAACTAGTGCACCTATTTGGTGTGTTGGGGACACAAGAGACTTCTTGCTTTGTGGTTGCAGGGTTGCATGAGAGGGATATCTTTGACCTCTTCCTCCCTGAGTTCGATAAACCTTGGGTGATCCACTTAAGGGAAACTTGCTGCTGTTCTACAAACCTCTGCTCTTGGAGGCCCAACGCTGTCTACAGGAAAAGGAGGGGGAAGTAGACATCACAATTAACTGGGCGAGTCGCAGCTTTAAGTAGATTCGTCGCCAGGCTGGGAGAAAAGGCGTTACCGTTCTACGCTTTGATCAAACAAGGAGAGAAGTTCCAGTGGAACGATGAGGCAGATAGAGCTTTCGAGGATCTCAAGCGCACAATTTTGACACCACCAATCTTGGTGGCGCCTAAAGAGAAGGAACCCCTCCTGTTATACATTGCAGCCACACCTCAGGTGGTCAGCACATCACTTGTCGTCGAAAGAGAAGAGGAAGGAAAACTCCATGGAGTGCAAAGGCTGGTATATTTCATCAGCGAAATTTTATCACCTTCAAAACAGCGGTACCCGCAGTACCAGAAGCTAGCATATGGAGTGTTTACAACCGCAAGAAAATTGCGGCACTATTTTTCGGCACACCCGATAATAGTGGTCAATGAGGCGCCTTTATCCAATATACTAAACAATCTAGAAGCTACAGGTCGTGTCTCCCTTTGGGGAATAGAACTTTCCCCTCGGGACATCACGTATGAAAAAAGAAAAGCAATAAAATCGCAAATTCTACCAGATTTCATCGCAGAGTGGATGGAGCTACAAAATACAGGACCCCCGGATTTATCAAGAAGCTGGACTATGAACTTTGACGGATCCAAGAGATTAGAGGGAGCTGGAGCAGGCATGATATTAATATCACCTGAAGGCGACAAATTAAAGTATGTCTTACAGATGACGTTTCCAAACGCGTCTAACAATGAGGCGGAATACGAAGCTCTCATACACGGGATGAAGATGGCGAAGGCTTGTGGCGCAACTCGACTAAAAATATTTGGCGACTCACAATTGGTGGCTCAGCAAGTCATGAACCAATGTGATGCAGTCAATGATAGTATGGTAGCATACAAGGAAGTGTACAATGAGCTCGAGAAGTTGTTTGATGGATGCGAGGTAAATCACATCAGCAGGCTAAGCAACGATGAAGCCGATATTCTCGCAAACATTGGGTCGCAGTGTCTCGTGATTCCACCAGGCGTATTCTGGGAAGAGATAGCAGAGAGATCTACAAAGCCGAAGAAAGCAAAGAAGAAGGAGAAGGATGAAAAACCCTCGGGGGCTATAAAAGCGGCATTAGAAGAAGAAGAGGAACAGGACCTCATAATGATGGTGCAAATTCCATGGATGCAAGTATATATATCATACATCCTAAGGAAACAGATACCCAACGATCCAGTTGAAGCAAGGCGAGTTATTAGGCGGTCCAAGGCCTTTACTGTGGTCAAAGGGGAGCTATACAAGCGAAGTATTTCGGGTGTGTTACAAAGGTGCGTCACACCCGAAGAAGGAAGGATAATTCTGAAGGATGTACACGAGGGAATATGTGGTCATCACGCAAGCAGTCAAGCTATCGCGGCCAAGGTTTTCAGAGCAGGATTTTATTGGTTGACAGCAATCGAGGATGCAAAGGAAATAGTTCGTACTTGCGACGCGTGCCAGAGGTTTGCCGCAAAACCTCACTCTCCGGCAGCAGAGTTAATGCCAATACCATTGTCCTGGCCCTTTGCTCAGTGGGGTCTCGACATGGTGGGAAAATTACACAAGGCTTCGCCAGGAGGATACGAGTATATGCTCGTCGCTGTCGACAAATTCACCAAGTGGATAGAAGCAAAGCCGATAAATTCACCAGACGGAGCGTCGGCAATCAAGTTCGTGAAAAGTATCGTTTTTCGATTTGGAGTACCTCATAGCATCGTCACAGACAATGGTAGTAATTTCACATCCAAGGAATTCAAGGCATATTGTGCAGAGGTAGGCATCAAACTACACTTTGCGTCAGTTGCGCACCCGCAAACCAATGGTCAAGTCGAGAAAGCCAATGGCATTATCTGCAATGGTATCAAGAAGCGTTTGCCAGTACCATTGGAAAAAGCTCGACACACCTGGCCTGAAGAATTGCCCAGCGTTTTATGGAGTATTCGAACAACACCAAATACGGCGACACAGGAAACACCGTTTTTTCTGGTCCATGGAGCGGAAGCAGTATTGCCAATAGAAATAGAGCATGATTCTCCAAGAGTTACAGAGTACGACAAAGAGGCCTCAAGAAAAGCACTGGAGGATGACGTCGATGCACTAGATGAAGCTCGAGACGAAGTGTTATCACGAGTCACTAAATACCAGCAAGACCTGGAAAACTACCACAGTCGACGTTTGCGCCCGAGATCCTTTCAGGTCGGCGACTTAGTCCTTCGGCTCACTCAGAAAAGTCATGAAAAACTCGAGTCGCCATGGCTTGGCCCTTACATCATCACAGAAGTAATCGAAGGAGGAGCATACAGGATAAAGGACAAGAAGACATGGGTTGCTGAGCCAAATCCTTGGAACGTGGCGCAACTCAGGCGGTTCTACACTTAGAGTCGAAATATAGTCTTCCTTTGTAAAAATACAATGTACTAAAACGCCCGCGAGCTTTCAGACGCACTCTTTTCCTTTTCAGGGCGCCGAGTGGGGCTGGAAAGGTTTTTAATGAGGCGGGCTCGCGGCGCTGCAATATAGTAAAGATAGTCGAGACATACATCTTCTTTCTTCGACAGGCTCGGGGGCTTGCGCCCAGAAATTACAATATAGATATACATTGTCGAAAAATACAATATTGCCTTGGTGCAAAGCACCTCGCAAATCAATGAAGATACAAAAAAGTGACCGACAAAACGCTCGGGGGCTCATACCCGCAAATATAGTATCTTCAATAAAAAATATTTGCCTTAGTTCAACCTCGCAAAAACAATAAAGAAAATAGCCACCGAAACACTCGGGGGCTAGGAACAATATATATATCTTTGTCTTACAACATATATAGCAAGTTACAATTGTGACTTTCGACAAAAAAAGGTATCTACTGAAGAAATAAATCTAGTTGTGTCTTAATATATCGTCAATGGTGACTTTGCCTTCTTCGGCAGAGGCACCCAGAAAATCGGCATAGTGGTCGTCTGCAAAAAAGTCGGCATCCATCCGAAGAAGATCATCAATTATTTCTTCAGCCACTGGTGTGACTACCGCATCAATTCTCTCGACACCCATTTTCTGTCGCTTCAGCTTGGTATGAACTTTTTCAACCACCTTGGTCATGTCGAGTTTTGAGTGGCAGATCTGGAGAATAATGAGGGTAACCCTGGCACCAGCCACTAGTTGAGCTCTTACAAAAGCATGGATTTTGTGCGGGTCCTTGAACTTGTCCATCAGCTCCGGAAGGGTCCTAGGCTGAACATTACGAGGAAACATGGAGTTGTAAACCATGGACAACGTCTTGGTGGAGAAGTCAAGGAATTCACGAACTTGGCATGAGCGTTCAGGGGTAGCCCAGAAAAGGATGCCATGGTCAAGTGCCAAGTTAATAAGATAATTTGATCTGGTGTCAACTCGTTGATCTTCGGCATCAGCATCTAGAAAGGGACCTGTTTAGGCAGTAGCATACCAGTTAAAGGCAGGCAACATGCAAAGAAAAAAGGGAAGGTTAAGTTTGAGGAAACATACCCGCCATTTCCAGGCTTGATTCATCCATCAACTCAAACATGGAGTTTTCTCGGGAAGCAGCCTGCGTAGCTTCAGCAACTGCAGCTTCTTTGGCAGCTATAGCTTCTTGAGCTTGGTGTAGCGCAACTTTTTCCCTCTCAGACGACTTTCGAGACTGTTCCATTATCACGAGGGCCTGTTTTTTCATCGACTGCAGCTGTTGACGGAGTTCGTTCAAGTCCTCATTCTGTGCAGCACTCGAAGAACCCCCCACAAATTCATCAGTGAAGGATTTTTTCGAGTGAGACGCAGCAGGCAAAGAAGTCGAAGAAGGCACCACGTTATAGTTGTCAAAAATCAACTGGAAAAGAAAATTTTTGATATCAATAACTCGGCAACATAGCCTTTCATTAATAAGGATAAGTATTTACAAGGCTATTACAAAAGGTTCCTATTGAATTAGTGGGAAAGTTGTCGCTAAAACTACTTTGGCGACAGCATCAAAAGAGAAGTAAAAAAAGGGGCAAAGTGGTCTACTTGACCTCCGGCTTCGATGAACTAGGAGCTGGAGTTGGATTGAATCCAAGGAAGGCAAGGGTCTTCTTCGAGTTGGGTTTGGTAGCCCTAATCAAAGACTGCCACCTCTTCGTCTCCATCTCCTTTACATCGCCAACTTTGGCCCAGTCGACGTTGACATAGGCATCCCCACTGGGCCTGCCGAAGAAGGTACCCGGGGTTTATTGGAGGCTCACGACCCTAAGGATAAGAAGATTCGGAAGTCCAAGATGCTATTATGGAAAGCTAGAGTTGTAATAGGAAGGCTATGGTGCCTTCAACACCAATCTTCAGGCCCTCCCGTCGAAGACTAGGTCCAAGGTTTTCTTTGGATCTGAAGCACTTGGCGAGAGCAGTGAAAGTCTCGGGTTCTTCTTTCTTCACGAAGTAGAAAGGAAAAAGGCGAGACAGAACTATTTTAGCGTCGGTGAGGCCTTGGCGTGCTTCATCTCCATAAATCTCAAGCAGGGAGAGCGCGTCGAGAAGGCGATTGCCTTCAGGATTCTCTAAATCGTAATCTTGTTGCGTTCTCCCTAATAAGGCAAAAATATAGTTCGTCAGCAAACAAGCAAGGAAGAAGGTGCTGACCCGAAAAAATAGCAGAGATTTGAGTAGTTACTGACAAAACGTCGACTCTGCGACTCCAAGCGAGCGATGATGTGCTCTTCACGAGCAGATTGTTCCGCGATGTGTTCGCTCAAAGACGCTTCCGCGTCTTGAAGTCTTTTTTCGAAGATCTTCGACAGCGGCAGCATCAGCTTCAGCCTTCTTGCGGGCCTTTTCGCTTTGCTCTAGTTTACGAGCAAGAGAATCAACACGTTTGTTGGCTTCCCTAAGATTTTCTGGCAAAATATTCAACAGCACTAAATGTCATGACAAAACATGATGGAGAGGTCATTAACCAGAAGAGGCAGCAAAATAGTACCATCGGCTTTTTTAGCATGGTCACGGTACCCGACGAATTGGGTACCGAGACGGATAAATTCCTTCATCAAAGGCTGCAAAGGAAAAAGAGAAAGAAACATCAATAAAGTAAAAAGTTCGACAGCAAAAAGCAAAAGAGAAGCGAAAAACAAAGAAGAGTCGACAACATTAAAATATTCGGTACATAAACGAAGAAGTGAACAACTTACATCATCCAAAGATGGAGTCGTGGAGCTACCAAGTAGCAAGGTAGGCTCCTTAGCCGGTTCGACCCTAGCCCTGTTTGGCGAAGGGGCACGGGGGCTTGCAGCTGGAGTTGTATGCTCGATGTTTTGCTGAGGAGGCGAGGTTTCATCTCCATCAGGCTGAGCTTCAGAAACAACTAAAGTACGCGACGTACTCATTCAAGCAGTCGCGTCAATAGGCAGATCTTCATCCTCGTCGCCACTATATGGCTCGGGAAGGGCGTTGGTGCCACTATATGGCTCAACGCGGCAAGAGGATGGAATAGTATCCTTCTTGCTGAGCGACGAAATTCTTCGGATCAGTTTCTCCAAGTCCTTCACAGAAAGGTCTTGGAGAGCCTGTCGACATTTTCTTCGCCAACATACATCCAAAGGGGATTTTTGTGAGCTTGTAAAGGCTGCACTCTAATCCTAAGGAAGTAGGTTGAGATCTGGATACCCGACAATTCCTTGCCACGGGTATTCTGAAGCTCATGGATGCGAGTCATCAGCGCCTCTGTCGCCAACTTCTCTTCTTCGGTGGCTTCAGCGTCCCAAGAACGGCGGCGAAGAATCTTGGCCCCTCCATCAAAAGGAGCAATATTGTACTCCACCGAGTCGGAGCTTTCTTCGTGTACATAGAGCCACCTTTTGCGCCACCCCTGAACGTTGTCGGGGAACTTGACGTCGAAATATTCAACATCAGGGCGAACGCAGATGACAACGCCGCCTATGTTGTAGGCGACGTTGTGGGAGCCATTGCGGCGGAGGCAGAAGATGCGCTTCCACAGAGCCCAATTAGGATGGACTCTGAGGAAGCATTCACAGAGGGTGATGAAAATCGAAACGTGAGGATGGAATTGGGCTTAAGCTGATGTAGCTGTAGCCCGTAGACAAAGAGGAGACCACGGAGGAACTCGTGGATAGGGGGAGAAAGGCCGCGAATAAGGTGGTCAACGAAACTGACCGATAGTCGATTGGAGGCGATGGATAGCTTTCCTCCTTGGGGAAGCGCAGCGCGTTCTCGTTCTTCATGAACCCGAGCTTCTTCAGCAGGTTCATGTCTTGATTGGAGATTTTGGATCTCTCCCACTCCAGATCTTCAGTTGTCATCTTCGACTCCGGCGTGCTGTTCCTAGTGAGCCGTGCGCGCGGTGGCATCAACAATGGCGTAGGAGGAAAGGGCGAGCGTGGTTGAGCTCAAGAGCTATGGGGCGCAATGGAGGATTTTGGCAGAGGAGAGCAGATGAGCGGCGCGAGCGAAAGTGCGAATGGAGGAAGACGATGATCTTAAGTAGAGGTGTGGTGAATCGACGCACCGTTGGATGGAGAAATTGCGAGATAGATGATGTACACGTGGACAAGGGGTAACAACGTAATTTCGCTATGAAGGGAAGGAACATGCGCTACAGTGCGTGCGCCAGGAAAAGTGGAGGACGTGTGTCCCCCACTTGCACGACGTGTCAACTTGATAAGAAATTTGGGCCCGCAAGACAGAGAGAAAAGTAGTTCTCGCGTCTTCCCGATACAGTGATCGTGGTTATCGTCACAAATGATGTCACCTTGGAAAGAAAAAATCTCGGCTATGAAGCTTCATAAGAATGGCGGCAGCAGAAGATTGTTGATTATTTCGAGAGCCTTTGGTCAAATACAAGTTTTTGCCCAAATGCTCGGGGGCTACTTCGAAAAAATGAAAAACTCGAGTATGACAAAATAGAAATGGCGAGAGCCTATGATCAAACGCAAGCATTTGTTCATAGCCTCGGGGGCTACTCCCATCGGGAGCGCTGGTCGCGCACCCGATAGATATAAAAACCTCGAGAGAGATTGACAATATAGCGGCATAAGATGTTGAGCCTACAACCAAGCACAAGTCCTTGGCTGTAGCCTCGGGGGCTACTCCCATCGGGAACGCTGTTCGCGTGCCCGATGAAATCATAAAAATATATATAGTGAGCATATTTCAAGTTATGCAAATAACTCGAAACATACTCCCATCGGGAAGGCAATATAAGTCATCCGTTGACTCAATAAAATGTGCTATTCCAACAGCCGAAAAAGCACTCGACAATATATTCTCAGAGCGCCAAAGTTGCGAATAATCTCTGAATGCCGCAAAACTTTGCGAAGGTAAGACCCCAGATCCGTTCTGAGCGGCGTGGCACCGTCTCTGATGTCGGTTTGCTACTTTTTTCCGTATCAACAGATATGAAGAAAAATCCTAACAGACGCATTAGGTACCCGATAAAAACATGACTGGGACTCGACAGAATGGTAAGACCTTAAGCGGCACCTGTCGAAGTTTACACCAGTATCCCGAGATCATGTCCAGGGACGTGATCTTGAAGTAGGTTTTTGCGGATTGCCACTAGAGCAGTTAACTAGTACCTGATCCGTCAGATGAACTAGCCCCAACTACCATTATCCCTGTACAATATAGAATTGCGTATCCAAAGATATGTGATAAATTTGGCAGAGTTATTGAATAATTAAAGTTGGAGATTTTCCATGATTCTTCGATTCAAGCAATATCTCGGGGGCTACTGACATAGGCATCCCCAATGGGCCTGCCGAAGATAATACCCGGGGTTTACTGAAGGCCCACGACTCGATGAATATGAAGATTCGGAAGCCCAAGTTAGTATTAAGGAAAACTAGAGTTGTATTACGAAACACATACTTGTAATCTTACGGGATGGGTTGGAAACCCTCCCGGACTCTGTAACCTGTGTATTACAAATCCCTCGACTCCACCTCCTATATAAGGGGGAGTCGAGGGACGAAGAAAGGATCAATTCATTGTTTCACGCAACCCTAGTTTTTGTAATCGTCGAGTACTTTTCGGCTGAAACCTTCGAGATCTACTTGCCCTCTACTTCCAACTAAACCCTAGTCTACAACACGTAGGCATTGATAAGTTAATCCCTTGTCAGTTATGCCCTCTCTATTTGTCAATTGCCCAACTGTAATTTGTTCACCCAACATGCTACTTATCTTATTGGAGAGACACCACTAGTGAACTGTGGACCCCGGTCCATTCTTTTACATCTGAAATACAACATACTGCAATCATTGTTCTCTGCTGTTCTTTGCAAACAAACATCATTCTCCACACCATACGTTTAATCCTTTGTTTTACATCAAGCCGGTGAGATTGACAACCTCACTGTTAAGTTGGGGCAAAGTATTTTGATTGTGTTGTGCAGGTTCCACGTTGGCGCCGGAATCCCTGGTGTTGCGCCGCACTACACTCCTTCACCAACAACCTTCACGTGGCCTTCATCTCCTACTGGTTCGATAAACCTTGGTTTCTTACTGAGGGAAACTTGCTGCTGTACGCATCACACCTTCCTCTTGGGGTTCCCAACGGACGTGTGCTTCACGCGTCATCAAGCTAATTTCTGGCGCCATTGCCGGGGAGATCAAGACACGCTGCAAGGGGAGTCTCTCACATCCAATCTCTTTACTTTGTTTATTGTCTTGCTTTATTTTATTTTCTGTCTTGTTTGCTTTCTTTATATCAAAAACACAAAAAATTAGTTACTTGCATTTAATTTATTTCGTTATCGCGAGTCCTGTACTTGTTACTCTGTCACCTAGGGAGTACACTCTACCTCTCTCTCTGTTTTTATTTTATTTTGCTTAGTTTACTTTTGTCTAGTTTGTTTTTGTCTTGTTTTATTTTTCTTATATACCCGAAAATCCATAAAAAATTGAAAAACCGAAAAAATTAAAAACTGTTGTTATGGAAGAACCCACAACCTGTATGGAGCTTATAGAATAATATATGAATTATAGAGAATCAAGAAAGGGTAAAGTCATGAGTGCCGTGGTAGAAAAATTGAATACAATCGCTAAAATCTTGCTTAAACGCCATGATATAAACTGTTGCTCTAAACAGGATACTAAACATCTTAAATTCCAATGTGGCTTTAGTGAAGAAGTTTTAATTGTGAACTATCATTGGAATAACTATATTCATCTTGGGTTCAAAGAAGTAGAACAATTTGTTTTATTTACGGGAGCCTCTGAGATAGAATCCTTCATGGCTAAAAATTATGAAACTTGTATTGCTTGTAAGGACCTTAAAGATTATGTCTCTTCTATCCTTGATTATTGCATAGAACATTACAGCAATAATCCTTATATCATTGATTATAAAGAGAGACTCGTTCATGCACAAGAATGCACTCACAATTTGCAGGAACCTGTGAAAGAAGAAATTGATGAACCTGAAAGCTCATTGGATGAAAAAGAGGAGGAGAGTCATGAACAAAAGGAGGAAGAATGGATTAGCTACCCATGCCAACCTTCTAATGAGAGTAACTCTTTATCTCTTACACTATTTGATTGTCCTCCATGCTTACCAAATGAGGATGAATGTTATGTTCCTGTGGAGTTTCTTGAAATATTCCCTATGAGTAAAACTTGTGAGAATAATTATGCTACTGTTATCTATGATAATCCATGCTATTTTGATAAATCTTATGATAATGCTTCGTTTGTGCCTGATATCGAAATGCATGGTACTAAAGAGTTTTGCTTAGCAAATGTTTATGATAAAGCTCTAGATGATGGTCCTATGTTACTTGATAATATTAAAAATGGGATTGGAGAGGTCTTGACTTTATCTAGGAGTCCCATATCTCTTGAGAATGATCAATCATCTTGTTATAGATTTTTAAAAAGTGGGTTTGAAAGTTTTGATCCCACTATTTTTGAGCTTGATAAAAATTATGTGTTTGTAGATCATGAAAAGCATGCTATATGTGATAGTTATATTGTTGAGTTTGTTCATGATGCTACTGGAAATTATTATGAGAGAGGAAAATAAGGTTGTAGAAATTTTCATGGTACTAAAACACCTCTCTACATGCTGAAAATTTTGAAGTTACTCGTGTTTCATCTTCCTATGCTTTTTCACTTTGTTCTTCATGAATTTATTTGTGTACAAGATTCCTATGCATAGGAAGCGGGTTAGACTTAAATGTGTTTCGAATTTGCTTCTTGATACTCATTTTGCTTCATTTTCTATTTTCATGTGAGCATCATTAAAATCCTCTGCGCCTAGCTGAAAGGCGTTAAACAAAAGCGCTTATGGGAGACAACCCATTATTTTACTTCTGCAATTTTTGTTTTATATTTGAGTCAAGGTGCTTGTTACTACTTTATCAATACCTTTGTATCTTTACTTTATTGCATTGTTGTGCCAAGTAAAGTCTTTGATAATAAGGTTGATACTAGATTTGGATTTCCGCGCTGAAATAGATTTCTAGCTGTCACGAATTTGAGTAGATATCTCTGTAGGAAACTCAGAAAAATCTGCTAAAATTCATGAGTGATTCTCAGATAGGTACGCAACTTTCATTCAATTTGAGCTTCTTCATATGAGCATGTTAAGTGCCTCGAAAAAATTCGTCTTTACGGACTGTTCTGTGACAGATTCTGCCTTTTATTTCACATTGCCTCTTTTACTGTGTTGAGTGGATTTCCTTGCTCCATTAACTTTCAGTAGCTTTGGGTAATGTCCAGAAGTGTTGGGAATGATTGTGTCCTCTCTGAACATGTGAATTTTTGATTATGCACTAACCATCTAATGAGATTGTTTTGAGTTTGGTGTGGAGGAAGTTTTCAAGGATCAAGAGAGGAGGATGATATAATACGATCAAGAAGAGTGAAAAGTCTAAGCTTGGGTATGCCCCCGTGGTTCATCCCTGCATATTTCAAGAAGACTCAAGCATCTAAGTTTGGGGATGCCCAAGGCATCCCCTTCTTCATCAACCACTTATCAGGTCACCTGTAGTGAAACTATATTTTTATTCCGTCACATCTTATGTGCTTTACTTGGAGCGTCTGTATGCTTTTATTTTTGTTTTTGTTTGAATAAATTCGGATCCTAGCATTCCTTGTGTGGGAGAAAGACACGCTCCGCTTTTTCATATTGAACACTGGTGTTCTTAGCTTTACTTTTAATGTTCATGGCGAAGGTTGAAAACCGCTTCGTTTATTGCTATTTGGTTGGAAACAGAAAATGCTTCATGTGGTAATTGGTATATTATCTCGAATAATTTGATACTTGGCAATTGTTTTGAGCTCTCAAAGAGATCATGTTTAAGCTCTTGCATCATGTAGTTGAACCTATTAGTGGAGAATTACTGTAGAGCTTGTTGAAATTTGGTTTGCATGACTGGTCTCTCTTAAGTCTAGATATTTTCTGGTAAAAGTGTTTGAACAACAAGGAAGACAGTGTAGAGTCTTATAATGCTTGCAATATGTTCTTATGTAAGTTTTGCTGTACCGGTTCATACTTGTGTTTGCTTCAAACAACCTTGCTAGCCAAAGCCTTGTACTGAGAGGGAATGCTTCTCGTGCATCCAAAACCTTGAGCCAAAACTTATGCCATTTGTGTCCACCATAACTACCTACTGTGTGGTATTTTTCTGCCATTCCAAAGTAAATTGCTTGCGTGCTACCTTTAAAAATTGCATTCCTTGTCTTTGCAATATATAGCTCATGGGAAAGTAGCTTAAAAACTATTGTGGTAAAGAATATGTCGCTTATGTATCTTATTTCTTATAAGTTGCTTGTTGAGCGGTAACCATGTTTCTGGGGACGCCATCAACTGTTACACTTTTGTTTAATATCATGTGAGTTGCTATGCATGTTCGTCTTGTCTGAAGTAAGGGTGATTTGCCAAGAGTTGAATGGTTTGAGTATGCATATTGTTAGAGAAGAACATTGGGCCGCTAACCAAAGCCATGTATCATGGTGGAAGTTTCAGCTTGGATATTAATCCTCAATCTCTTATGAGAATATTATCTGTTGTTGAATGCTTAAGCATTAAAGAGGAGTCCATTATCTGTTTTCTATGTTGTCCTGGTATGGATGTCCTCAAGTTGAGATTTATCAAAAACGATAAATCAAATGCGATCTATCTCCTTGGACCTTTGTACAGGTGGCATAGAGGTACCCCTTTGTGACACTTGGTTGAAACATATGTAATGCAATGATAATCCATGGAAATCCGAGCTAATTAGGACAAGGTGCGAGCACTATTGGTATTCGATGCATGAGGCTTGCAACTTATAGGATGTTTTATGCATAACACATATGAATTATTACTACCGTTGACAAAATTATTTCCATGTTTTCAAAATAAAAGCTCTAGCACATGAGTAATCCTTGCTTCCCTCTGCGAAGGGCCTTTCTTTTACTTTATGTTGAGTCAGTTTACCTACTTCTTTCCATCTTAGAAGCAAACACTTGTGTCAACTGTGTGCATTGATTCTTACATACTTGCTTATTTGCACTCATCGTATTACTTTGTGTTGACAATTATCCATGAGATATACATGTTGAAGTTGAAAGTAACTACTGAAACTTATATCTTCCTTTGTGTTGTTTCAAAACCTTCTATTAAGAATTTATTGCTTTATGAGTTAACTCTTATGCAAGACTTATTGATGCTTGTCTTGAAAGTACTATTCAGGAAAAGTCTTTGCTATATGATTCAGTTGTTTAGTCATTATCTTTACCATTGCTTTGAATCACTTCATTCATCTCATATGCTTTACAATAGTATTGATCAAGATTATGATAGTAGCATGTCACTTCAGAAATTATCCTTGTTATCGTTTACCTACTCGAGGGCGAGTAGGAACTAAGCTTGGGGATGCTTGATACGTCTCAAACGTATCTATAATTTCTTATGTTCCATGCTAGTTTTATGACAATACTCACATGTTTTATATACACTTTATATCATTTTGATGCATCTTCCGGCACTAACCTATTAACAAGATGCCGAAGCGCCAGTTCCTGTTTTCTGCTGTTTTTGGTTTCAGAAATCCTACACAGGAAATATTCTCGGAATTGGACGAAACAAAAGCCCACGGTCTTATTTTCCACGGAGGCTTCCACAAGTCTGAAGAGGAGACGAAGAGGGGCGACGAGGCGGCCACACCCTAGGGGGGCGCGGCCCCACCCCTGGCCGCGCCGCCCTATGGGGTGGGCCCCTGTCAACACCCGGATTTTTAAGTCCGAATGCCTATTATGTCATACATCGCAATCCCAGGATTATTGTTGTTGCGAGGCATAATAGTTAAGTATCACACTCATCATTCATTACAAACCATATTGTCTTACAATTGGAATCACATCATCCATATTACACGAATAGTTGATCTATTGATCAACGAACAAACACAAGTTCATAGCGGAAGCGTAAGATACAAGGACTCTCTAGTCCACAGGCCAACGCTTGACGTCGGAAGACTCCTAGTTGTCGTAGGCGTCCTGCTGGTCATCTCCTTGTTCATCTTCATACTCTGGCCATTTGAATAGCCAGGGACAAAGCCGTGAGTACTTCAAGTACTCGCAAACTAATACTAGTGTAAGTGCTAGACATTTCTAGTAAGGTTTGCTAAGCTCTAGTTTATTTGCATAAAGCTAATTTTAGTTCACAAATCTTTGAGAAAAGCTTATTCAAGTGCTAACTAACTCAAGTGGGAACATTAGTGTCATTCCCACCATTCAAGTGGTGATTTCAATTCAATTCACCACTTCACAATTCAATTCACCATCATTTTCAAAGATTGACATTGGACAACTGTATGGCCTTTCCAACCGTCCGTAACCGTGGACACGGCTATTCGAATAGATTTACACTCTGCAGAGGTTGCACACTTGTGCCACAACATTTGATTTCATCCGTCGGGATCACCCCGAATCATCGTAACTCAGTACGCGGATCATCAACCATAACCTTTCACTTACATACCCTAGTATGAGCACCTCTCCCCATGAGCTTGGCCTCCCAGTGAAGACCAACTGTCAACCTGGGAACTGCACAGGGCTTGGCCGTACAATTTACCTCAGTTCACATCATTTCTCAACAACGGAGGCAGCCTCAGCATAACCCCTATGATGTGTGTTCAGAGGGAACTCATACTAAGATGCGTAAATTTCCAGTTAAGCCCTACCCATAATCAGGTATTGTGGGGGTACTCAATATTGGAAAGGTATCGCATTCAAACCAATATCAGTTTTATCAAAAATCACCATCTTCTCTTGGTCATATTCACCTTCAAAATTCATTCAATGGAATTACTCATCATTCCAAGGTTTCAAATCTCATTTCAAAGTCACATGTTCCCATCTAGAGTAGTCAAGTTTTAATTCATTAGCACTAGCTCTAAATCATGAGGGGTGCTATCTTGCTTTGCTATATTGAGACTAACTTTACTACTCTAGTAACCTTCTTTCACTTTGACCAAAGTTAACTATAAAAGCAACTCCTTGAGTAAACAAGTAAAAACTTGCAAGGTAGAAACTTGGGATAGGCTTATGGTAAGAAAAGAAAGACTATGGTGCCTTGCCCCAAAGGGGCTTTGCACTTTGCAAGAATATTAGCTTGCCTTGGTAGTTCTCAAAGTCCTCCTCTTCCTCCTCTTGGTAGCAACCTTCTCCTTCCGGGTATTCTCCGGTGCTAGCGTCTAAATTGGAATACGAGTATAATTACTCACTAATTCAATGGCTATTCCATACATCACATATATTCACACAAACTACTCTAAGCACACAATTAATCTAATTAGGGGGCATTGGTGGTGTTGCTTGAGGAGAAATAATTTCCCCTTATTACATATGTAAAGGCTAGTTTCCATATAGTTTTTGAGAAATAATTTCCTCTCATTGAAATCTTCTTAAGATTTAATTTCTCAAACAATCATGCATGAACTTGCATTGACCTAAGTCAAACATTCATTATCATCATTTGAGAAAATGATTTAAATGGGGTAGACCACCTCATACTATTTAATATGCTAACAATGATTTAAATCTCCAAGTAATTCATCCAAGAGAGTTTGGCCAGGGTTCCAAACATCACATGCATTCAGTTGAGACAAGATTTAAATGAAGTATAATAGCCCATATGATTTGCATAATAGTTTTGGACAATATCACTTAGATAAACTAGCCATATTGTCCATTTTCTTGCATAAACAATTAGGGTAAATCAAATGTGAGCTATTGGAGTTGGAATTAACTTAATATCTATTTTGGGTGATTTTTAATAATTATTTGAATAGGAAAAATTCCATGCCTTCTTCTTTTTATCAGATTAATTCTACAACTAATTTTGAGAAGGGACCAGTGGCATATTGTAGAAATTTTTAGTAGCTTTCCAACAATATGAAATTTGTTGAATTTGGCCAAGCCAAACTGATTCTATGGATTTTCAAAGTTGGAGCCAGTATTGAATTCAACTGGATTTGAATTAAAAAGGATTTGAATACTTGGGCTGGCGGGAAACCAACATGGGCCGAAACTAATTCAAACGCAGCAAATCGGCCTAGTAACGCATCCAGTGCGCTTGGGCTTGCTGACAGGAGGGTCCCGCATGTCAGCGGTATGTTTTAACGTGGGGCGTAGGATTAGACGAGCATCGGATGGCTCACGTGCATCGTCGTCTCCGACGAGATGCCGTGGCTTCTCCGGCGAGCCTAGGGGGTCGGAGCGCTCACCGAGGCTCCAACAAGGTTTGGCAGTGTGCGTGAGGTAGATGTGGACGACGGCGAAGCAGCTGGTAACAGTGGCGAGGCGTGGGGAAGCTCCAATCGACGGCGGCGACCTCCGGGTACTGGCGGCTCCGATCTTCCAATTGGCCTTGCTCCGGCGACGATTGGGTGTGGGGTTTGGTCGTGGAGAAGAGGGATGGGAGGAGAAGAGGTTGGTGTGCTCAGCTTTGTCCAGGGAGTCCTCTATTTATAGAATCGGGAGAGGGCTGCGGGGCAGTGGTGAGGTCGACACGCTCGCGGCGATTCCGGCGAGGTGTTGGGCTAGGCAACGGTGCGGTCGGGTTCTCCTCGTTCAGGCGAAGCTATAGGTGGCGACAACAGGGTCGGGCGACGTCCGTGGCGCTCGCATTGCATCCATGTCGTCTGGCGGCGCTCACGGGATCGTGTCGTCGTCTCCGGTGGCGGCGGTCACGGGTCTGTGCTACGCGCGTGTCTGGCGGCGTCGTGGTGTCATGCAGGTGCTCAATGCTGCAAGAGAGGGGCCCGAGTGAGTGCGAGGCGATGGGGTGGCGCGTGGCCAGTGGGTGTCCGCGGCGCGCACTGCTGCGACGCGAGCGGCATCCTGGGAGGATCTGGGCGCGCGATTTCCGGCGAGCTGCAGCTTCCTCCTCGACAATGGCCGGTGCTAGGTGATGCAGTAGAGTGAGGTGGAGCTTGGGGACATGGTGGCCGTGGCTGGAGAAGAAGGAGAGGAGGGGTGGCTCGAAATGTGGCATGTGGCCGGTATGGCCATGCCATAGCTTGCCATGCCTCCCTCCTTAGGGTTGCTATGCATCATTAAGGGTGAGAGGGAACCAGGGGACCATTTAGAGTTGGTTGGGGTAGATTAGGCTAGTGTAGATCACTATTTGAAATAGTGTCAAATAGTGCCATATTTGGAATTTGCCAAATTTGCTCAAATTTGATTCAATTCAAATGGTTGACCAAATTGAAAGATGTGTGTTTGGTTGAGTTAGAAATGACCAGAAGAGTTGAGGTGTGGTGGTGGAAAAGTTTAATTCAAAGATTTGCAAAAAAATGGCTAAGTGGAGATTGTTCCACTTGATAAAATGTTGCAACTTTGGATGAGCATAGCATTTGATCTAAAAAGAATTTGGCATGGTGATCTTTACAAAAAGTGTTCACCTTGATGTTGTATTGGATGAGGTGCAAAGAGTTAGCAAATTTTAATTTAAAATTTTTGAATTACAGAGGCTCAAAGTAGTGATCAGATTGTAAATGGCAGTTTTGACCATAATCACATGTGATCACCAATTGAGTTCGAAAATCATTTGCTTTGTGTTTCGTTGATTCCAAAAGTTGTAATAAGTGTTTGGAAACATTATTCAACTAATGGTGAAGACCAAATTGGTCTAGGGTCAAAATTTATAAAAATGGCATAAGCCATATGTGAGGGTTTTAGGGTTTTCCTTTTATTTGATTTCTTTCTCTTTTTGATTTATTTGGTTAGTGATCTTCTCATGATCACATTAGGGTTTTAGAGTATAGCACAAACACACAATAACAATCATCATGGCATATCACTCAAATGCACAAGTCCTATGCATGGCACTATATGCAATTTGAAAAGTTTTTGTTGGTTTGAAATTTTGCTCTCTAGAATCTTCTAACTTTCTTTTTATTGAAATTTGGGATGTTACAAACCCTTCCCCCTTACAAAAGATCTCGTCCCGAGATCGAAAATAAAGTTAGGTACTAAAGAGATCTGGGTACTCCTTCTTCATGAAGTCTTCGCGTTCCCAAGTGGCTTCATCTTCGGTATGATTGCTCCACTGAATCTTCAGGAACTTGATGCTTCGGGTGCGGGTGGTTCGGTAAGCTTCCTCCAGGATGCGAATCAGCACTTCGCGGTAGGTTAGGTCCTTGTTGATATCCACCGATCGGTGATCAATGTTCTTGAACACTTCGGTCTTCTTAGGGACTTCAAGGCACTTCCGGAGGAGTGAGATGTGAAACACGTCGTGCACGGCCGACATTTCTTCCGGTAGCTCCAGTTGATAAGATACTTCGCCTCGGCGACTCAGAACCTTGAAGGGTCTGACATATCGGGGTGTGAGCTTTCCTTTCAGTTGAAACCTCTGCATTCCTTTCAAGGGGGATACCTTGAGATAGACAAAGTCTCCGATCTCGAAGGTCATCTCCCGACGTCTCTTGTCGGCGTAGCTCTTCTGCCTTGATTGCGCCATCTTGAGGTACTCGCGGATCTTGTGTACTTTCTCTTCGGCTTCACGAAGAACATCCGGTCCAAAGACTTGGCTTTCTTCGACTTCGGACCAGTTCAGGGGGGTACGGCATTTCCTTCCGTACAAGGCTTCAAAGGGGGCCATCTGTAGGCTGGCTTGATAGCTGTTGTTGTAAGAGAATTCTGCGTAAGGTAAGCAGTCTTCCCACTTGGATCCATATTCCAGTACACATGCTCTTAGCATGTCCTCCAGTATCTGGTTGACTCTCTCGGTCTGTCCGTCGGTCTGAGGGTGATAGGTGGTGCTGAAATTCAGACGGGTTCCTAGTCCTTCATGCACTTTCTGCCAGAATCTTGAGGTGAACTGTGATCCTCTATCTGACACTATCGACTTCGGGGTTCCGTGCAGGGCGACTATTCTGGAGATGTACAGTTCTGCTAACTTTGGGCCCTGGTAGGTGGTCTTGACGGCGATGAAATGGGTTACCTTGGTCAGTCTATCGACAACTACCCATATTGAATCATTGCCTTTGCTGGATTTGGGCAGTCCTGTGATAAAGTCCATTCCTACGGAGTCCCACTTCCATTCTGGAATCTGTAGGGGTTGTAACAGTCCGGCGGGTCGTTGATGTTCTGCCTTGACTCTCTGACAGATGTCACACTTGGCGATGTAACTGCCGATTTCTCTCTTCATTCCATGCCTCCAGAATTGCTCCTTCAAGTCTTGATACATCTTGGTACCTCCGGGGTGGATTGAGTAAAGGGTGTCATGGGCTTCTTGCAGGATGACTTGCTTCAAGTCTGAGTCCGATGGTACGCAGAGACGCTCTTTGTACCAAAGAACTCCGGCTTCATCTATGGTAAATCCAGGGGCTTTTCCTGCGGCTATCTGTTTCTTGATTCCGTCGATGCTAGCGTTGTCTTTCTGGGCTTCCTTGATTTGGCTAACCAAGGTGGGTTGCAGTTCTATGCTGGCTAGGAATCCTTCACTAACAAGTTCAAGTCTGAACTGCTCAAACTCCTGGTACAGGCTAGGCTATTCGATTGCGATCATGGAGTTCAACTGACACGGCAGTCGACTCAAGGCATCTGCTACCACATTGGCCTTGCCGGGGTGTTAGTGAATCTCCATGTCGTAATCCTTGATCAATTCTATCCATCGGCGTTGCCTCATGTTCAGCTCCTTCTGGGTGAAGATATATTTCAGGCTTTTGTGGTCGGAGTAGATCTCACATCGATTACCCATGAGGTAATGACGCCAAACTTTCAAGGCTAGGACCACGGCTGCAAGCTCGAGGTCATGGGTTGGGTAGTTCTGTTCATGCTGCTTCAACTGTCTGGAAAGGTAGGATACAACTTTGCCTTCTTGCATAAGTACACATCCAAGACCAACCTTGGAGGCGTCGCAATATACGTCAAAGTGCTTGGTGATGTCTGGCATGATCAGGATTGGGGCTGAGGTCAGTCTACTCTTGAGCTGTTGAAAGCTCTCTTCACATTTGTCAGTCCAGTCGAACTTCTTGTCCTTCTTCAACAATTGGGTCATTGGTCGAGCGATGCTCGAAAAGCCTTCTACAAATCTGCGGTAATATCCGGCTAATCCAAGAAAAGCGCGGACCTCGGTTTGGGTGGTTGGGGCTTGCCATTCCATAACAGTTTTGATCTTGGTGGGATCTACGGCAATTCCTCGCGCAGACAAGATGTGTCCCAGGAATCCTACTTCCTGCAACCAAAACTCACACTTGCTGAACTTGGCATACAACTGGTGGTGCCTAAGGGTTTCTAGGACAGTCTCCAAATTCTGTTCATGCTCCTCTTCGGACTTGGAGTATACCAGAATGTCATCGATGAAGACAACGACAAACTTGTCCAAAAAGTTCATGAAGATCTTATTCATGAGATTCATGAAGTAAGCGGGGGCATTGGTTAATCCAAACGACATGACGTTGTACTCATACAACCCATATCTGGTGGTAAAGGCAGTATTTGGAATGTCGGTGGCTCGAATCTTCAGCTGATGATAACCAGTTCTAAGGTCTATCTTGGAGAAAACTTTGGCTCCGGTTAGTTGATCAAACAAGTCCTCTATCTTGGGTAGGGGGTATTTTTTTTTGATGGTGACATCGTTAAGCTTACGATAGTCAGTACATAGACGATTGGCACCATCCTTCTTGTCCACAAACAAAACTGGGGATCTCCAGGGGGATGCACTAGATCTAATCAGACCTTTGGCTAACATATCATCTATCTGTTTCTTCAGCTCCACAAGCTCTGTTGGGTTCATGTTGTAGGCTCTCTGTGCTATAGGTCCAGTTCCGGGGATTAACTCGATGATAAACTCGATATCCCTATCCGGGGGCATACCGGGTAGATCATCCGGAAACACATCAGGGTAGCGACAAACGACCCTGATTTGATCCAGAGTTGGCTTGGATACACTTTGGTTGTAGGTGAATTTTCTGGGGAGTCTTTCAGAGACATGCTCTACTAGGATACCAGTGCTGCTAGTCATGGTGATGGCTTTCTTGGCACGGTCTATCAATCCATGGTGTTTTGACATCCAGTCCATTCCTAGTACGACTTCCAAAACTTTGGTTCCCAGAATGATTAGATTGGCATAGAAATCTACATCATGGATTTTGATGGGAACATTTTTGCAAAATTTTCTAGCTTTGGTGGTTGATCCGGGGATTTGAACTATCATAACATGCTTCAAACTGATAGGTTGAATTTTACTTGTTGATGCAAAGTCTTCAGTGACAAAAGAATGAGATGCTCCGGAATCAAACAACACTCTGGCAGGGATGTGGTTGACAGAAAACATACCCAGTACAACATCTGGTGCTTCCTGGGCTTCTTCGGCGTTCATGTGGTAGAGACGGCCGTTGCGGTTATTGGGGTTGTTGGGGACGAACTTCTTGCTGGTGGAGACACGGCGTTGCTGCTGAGCAGGTGCAGTGGTGTTGCCTGCGAGCTTGGCGAGCCTCTTGGGACACTCGTTGGGGTAGTGCCCCACTACACCACACTCATAACAAGTGATGGTGGCCTTGTCCTTGGTCACAACAGGGATGGTGTTGCTTCCGGTCCTTGGAGCGGTGTTGGTGTTGGTGTTGTTGTTGTTGGGGGCTCTGGGCCGAGCGCGGTTGAAGTTGTTGTTGTTGTTGTAGTTGCTGTTGTTGTGGTGGCCTCCTGGCCGGGAGTTTCCTCCACTTCGGTTCTGATAACCGGGGCGCGAGTTCTGCATCGGGGGCTTGTTGTTGTTGTTCCTCGGAGTGAAACCTCCGCTTGAGCTGGGGCGATACTTCTGGGCGTTGCTAGACCCACTTTGATGCATCATGCGGCGCTTGCGGTTCTCATTGGCTTGGTTCAGCTTGCCCTCCATCTGGATGGCGGAGTCGACAAGGGCTTAAAGGTCGGCGAAGGGAATGTTGACGAGGACAGTCTGCATCTCATCATGCAGTCCGTTCAGGAATCTCTCCTGCCTCTTCTCAGTGGTGTCGGTCTCGTCGGGGGCGTACCTTGACAGGGTAAGGAACCTGTCGCGGTATTGTACCACCGTCAAGCGACCCTGCTTCAGTTCACGGAACTCATCCCTCATCTTCTTGATAAGACCCGGGGGTACATGGTACTTGCTAAACTTGAGCTTGAACTCCTCCCAAGTCATGAACTGACCTCCATTCATGGCACGGGTGCTTGTCCACCAAGCGCGGGCTGGTCCAACGAGATAATGGGTTGCAAACAAAACCTTCTCATTGGCTTCCACTCCGGCTACCTCCAAATTGTTCTCCATAGTCTGGAGCCAGTCGTCGGCGTCAAGTGGTTCCTCAGTCTTGCTAAACACCGGAGGGTGTGTTCTGAAAGTTCTTGAGCTTGGACCCTGGGTGGTCATGATTCCCATGGCCTTGGTTGGCAAGGTTCTGCAAGGCTGTGATATTGGCTTGGCGTTCAGCTCTTTCTGTCTCCCTGTCAGCTAGCAGGGTTTGCAGCAGTTGCATCATGGCATCGTTGTTGTTGCGATTGGGAGGGGCCATCTGAACATAGAGAAGATCATGAGATAAGAGGGAAACTTCTATGGTTTATTTTGAGTAAGTTTGAAAACATTTGAAACTTGTAGTCTTTTCATGACAAACATAACATTCATTCATTCATTCAACACACATTACAAACTACACTTAACACTTCCCATGGTTTTAAGAACCATTGTCATGCTACGATACAAGGGACAGGATACAACTCACACCTACATCAGTGAAACTAGTGTGACTACTCCTCGGTATCAACGTCGATCGGGACGAAGACGTCGGGTGCTGCCTCCGGGAACTCGTAGTCCTCCTCCTCGGTGAACTCATCCTCCTCAAAGTCGTCGTCGTCGCTTAGGAAGGCTCCTCCTCCCTGAAGGTCGATACCTCCGTCGTCCTCCTCCATCTCTCTAAGCTGATCCTCCTGGGCCTTGACAGTGGCCTCAAGAGACGCGATCTTAGCGCGAAGGCGCACAATCGTAGCGTCCTTCTTGGCACGCTGCTGGCGAAGGCTCTTGCGGTCGTTGTTGAGTAGCTTGATCGCCTCACCCTGCTCGATGATGTGAGCATGGGTCTGGTTCGCGTATACGCGGGTGGCATCGAGGTCCTTCTGAGTCTGGTAGAGCATGAAGTCCAGGTGCTCAGCATGGCGCCTCAACTCCAGGTGCGGCTGCAGCTCCATGGGCACTCCCATGGCATCACGCCTCACGAGATGCGCGAAGCGAGAGGCGAGGATGCGCACCACGTTCTGTCCACAGAGACGCGCAAGTGCCTCCTGAAGGCCACGTGCGAGTCCATCGAGCCAGTTGCTCTCGCGGAAGGAGAAGAGGATCCTCTCCGAGGTGGGAGGCTCCAGCTTGCCCCTCAAGTCAGCGGTGATGATCCACTGCAACTCCCCTCCAGGGGTGTCGTCCACCTGAATTCCGTGAAACTCAGGGTGCGGGCGCCCAAGGAAGTCAGAGACGGCGTTGAGGTCATGCTCGAAGATCAAGCTCCCTCCGTTCCCAAGCTGGTAGAACTCGGTGTTGATGGGTTCATTCGGCTCCATCTGAAAGCGAAATGGATAAGTAAGTTAGAGAGTGAACAAGTGTGGAATTTTTTTAAGTAGATTCAAATAAGATAGACATGATTCATCATATTTTGAAAAAGTCTCCAAGACAAGAGGGTAAGTAAATTTTCACAAATATTCTCTTCATTTGATTTCAAAGTTAAGTTTTTCAGAACGCCCATTCTAACTAAGGTCTTCTAAGGTCAAACAATGGCTCTGATACCAACTTGTCAACACCCGGATTTTTAAGTCCGAATGCCGATTATGTCATACATCGCAATCCCAGGATTATTGTTGTTGCGAGGCATAATAGTTAAGTATCACAGTCATCATTCATTACAAACCATATTGTCTTACAATTGGAATCACATCATCCATATTACACGAATAGTTGATCTATTGATCAACGAACAAACACAAGTTCACAGCGGAAGCGTAAGATACAAGGACTCTCTAGTCCACAGGCCAACGCTTGACGTCGGAAGACTCCTAGTTGTCGTAGGCGTCCTGCTGGTCATCTCCTTGTTCATCTTCATACTCTGGCCATTTGAATAGCCAGGGACAAAGCCGTGAGTACTTCAAGTACTCGCAAACTAATACTAGTGTAAGTGCTAGACATTTCTAGTAAGGTTTGCTAAGCTCTAGTTTATTTGCATAAAGCTAATTTTAGTTCACAAATCTTTGAGAAAAGCTTATTCAAGTGCTAACTAACTCAAGTGGGAACATTAGTGTCATTCCCACCATTCAAGTGGTGATTTCAATTCAATTCACCACTTCACAATTCAATTCACCATCATTTTCAAAGATTGACATTGGACAACTGTATGGCCTTTCCAACCGTCCGTAACCGTGGACACGGCTATTCGAATAGATTTACACTCTGCAGAGGTTGCACACTTGTGCCACAACATTTGATTTCATCCGTCGGGATCACCCCGAATCATCGTAACTCAGTACGCGGATCATCAACCATAACCTTTCACTTACATACCCTAGTATGAGCACCTCTCCCCATGAGCTTGGCCTCCCAGTGAAGACCAACTATCAACCTGGGAACTGCACAGGGCTTGGCCGTACAATTTACCTCAGTTCACATCATTTCTCAACAACAGAGGCAGCCTCGGCATAACCCCTATGATGTGTGTTCAGAGGGAACTCATACTAAGATGCGTAAATTTCCAGTTAAGCCCTACCCATAATCAGGTATTGTGGGGGTACTCAATATTGGAAAGGTATCGCATTCAAACCAATATCAGTTTTATCAAAAATCACCATCTTCTCTTGGTCATATTCACCTTCAAAATTCATTCAATGGAATGACTCATCATTCCAAGGTTTCAAATCTCATTTCAAAGTCACATGTTCCCATCTAGAGTAGTCAAGTTTTAATTCATTAGCACTAGCTCTAAATCATGAGGGGTGCTATCTTGCTTTGCTATATTGAGACTAACTTTACTACTCTAGTAACCTTCTTTCACTTTGACCAAAGTTAACTATAAAAGCAACTCCTTGAGTAAACAAGTAAAAACTTGCAAGGTAGAAACTTGGGATAGGCTTATGGTAAGAAAAGAAAGACTATGGTGCCTTGCCCCAAAGGGGCTTTGCACTTTGCAAGAATATTAGCTTGCCTTGGTAGTTCTCAAAGTCCTCCTCTTCCTCCTCTTGGTAGCAACCTTCTCCTTCCGGGTATTCTCCGGTGCTAGCGTCTAAATTGGAATACGAGTATAATTACTCACTAATTCAATGGCTATTCCATACATCACATATATTCACACAAACTACTCTAAGCACACAATTAATCTAATTAGGGGGCATTGGTGGTGTTGCTTGAGGATAAATAATTTCCCCTTATTACATATGTAAAGGATAATTTCCATATAGTTTTTGAGAAATAATTTCCTCTCATTGAAATCTTCTTAAGATTTAATTTCTCAAACAATCATGCATGAACTTGCATTGACCTAAGTCAAACATTCATTATCATCATTTGAGAAAATGATTTAAATGGGGTAGACCACCTCATACTATTTAATAATGCTAACAATGATTTAAATCTCCAAGTAATTCATCCAAGAGAGTTTGGCCAGGGTTCCAAACATCACATGAATTCAGTTGAGACAAGATTTAAATGAAGTATAATACCCCATATGATTTGCACAATAGTTTTGGACAATATCACTTAGATAAACTAGCCATATTGTCCATTAATTAAACTAGGGCATGATCATGCAAAGTGACCACACCATTTTCTTGCATAAACAATTAGGGTAAATCAAATGTGAGCTATTGGAGTTGGAATTAACTTAATATCTATTTTGGGTGATTTTTAATAATTATTTGAATAGGAAAAAGTCCATGCCTTCTTTTTTTTCAGATTAATTCTACAACTAATTTTGAGAAGGGACCAGTGGCATATTGTAGAACTTTTTAGTAGCTTTCCAACAATATGAAATTTGTTGAATTTGGCCAAGCCAAACCGATTCTATGGATTTTCAAAGTTGGAGCCAGTATTGAATTCAACTTGATTTGAATTAAAAAGGATTTGAATACTTGGGCTGGCGGGAAACCAACGTGGGCCGAAACTAATTCAAACGCAGCAAATCGGCCCAGTAACGCATCCAGTGCGCTTGGGCTTGCTGACAGGAGGGTCCCGCATGTCAGCGGCTATTAAAACCCGAAACGGTATGTTTTAACATGGGGCGTAGGATTAGACGAGCATCGGACGGCTCACGTGCATCGTCGTCTCCGACGAGATGCCGTGGCTTCTCCAGCGAGCCTAGGGGGTCGGAGCGCTCACCGAGGCTCCAGCAAGGTTTGGCAGTGTGCGTGAGGTAGATGTGGACGACGGCGAAGCAGCTGGTAGCAGTGGCGAGGCGTGGGGAAGCTCCAATCGACGGCAGCGACCTCCGGGTACTGGCGGCTCCGATCTTCCAATTGGCCTTGCTCTGGCGACGATTGGGTGTGGGGTTTGGTCGTGGAGAAGAAGGGATGGGAGGAGAAGAGGTTGGTGTGCTCAGCTTTGTCCAGGGAGTCCTCTATTTATAGAATCGGGAGAGGGCTGCGGGGCAGTGGTGAGGTCGACACGCTCGCGGCGATTCCGGCGAGGTGTTGGGCTAGGCAACGGTGCGGTCGGGTTCTCCTCGTTCAGGCGAAGCTATAGGTGGACGTCCGTGGCGCTCGCATTGCATCCATGTCGTCTGGCGGCGCTCACGGGATCGTGTCGTCGTCTCCGGCGGCGGCGGTCACGGGTCTGTGCTGCGCGCGTGTCTGGCGGCGTCGTGGTGTCACGCAGGTGCTCAATGCTGCAAGAGAGGGGCCCGAGCGAGTGCGAGGCGATGGGGTGGCGCGTGGCCAGTGGGTGTCCGCGGCGCGCACTGCTGCGATGCGAGCGGCATCCTGGGAGGATCTGGGCGCGCGATTTCCGGCGAGCTGCGGCTTCCTCCTCGACAATGGCCGGTGCTAGGTGATGCAGTAGAGTGAGGTGGAGCTTGGGGACATGGTGGCCGTGGCTGGAGAAGAAGGAGAGGAGGGGTGGCTCGACATGTGGCATGTGGCCGGCATGGCCATGCCATAGCTTGCCATGCCTCCCTCCTTAGGGTTGCTATGCATCATTAAGGGTGAGAGGGAACCAGGGGACCATTTAGAGTAGGTTGGGGTAGATTAGGCTAGTGTAGATCACTATTTGAAGTAGTGTCAAATAGTGCCATATTTGGAATTTGCCAAATTTGCTCAAATTTGATTCAATTCAAATGGTTGACCAAATTGAAAGATGTGTGTTTGGTTGAGTTAGAAATGACCAGAAGAGTTGAGGTGTGGTGGTGGAAAAGTTTAATTCAAAGATTTGCAAAACAATGGCTAAGTGGAGATTGTTCCACTTGATAAAATGTTGCAACTTTGGATGAGCATAGCATTTGATCTAAAAAGAATTTGGCATGGTGATCTTTACAAAAAGTGTTCACCTTGATGTTGTCTTGGATGAGGTGCAAAGAGTTAGCAAATTTTAATTTAAAAAATTTGAATTACAGAGGCTCAAAGTAGTGATCAGATTGTAAATGGCAGTTTTGACCATAATCACATGTGATCACCAATTGAGTTCGAAAATCATTTGCTTTGTGTTTCTTTGATTCCAAAAGTTGTAATAAGTGTTTGGAAACATTATTCAACTAATGGTGAAGACCAAATTGGTCTAGGGTCAAAATTTATAAAAATGGCATAAGCCATATGTGAGGGTTTTAGGGTTTTCCTTTTATTTGATTTCTTTCTCTTTTTGATTTATTTGGTTGGTGATCTTCTCATGATCACATTAGGGTTTTAGAGTATAGCACAAACACACAATAACAATCATCATGGCATATCACTCAAATGCACAAGTCCTATGCATGGCACTATATGCAATTTGAAAAGTTTTTGTTGGTTTGATATTTTGCTCTCTGGAATCTTCTAACTTTCCTTTTATTGAAATTTGGGATGTTACAGCCCCTCAAGCGTCCCCCGACTCTGCCCCTTCGCCTATATATTCTCTCCGTCGCGAAAACCCTAGTACCGAGAACACGATACGAGAAAACATACTGAGATGCCGTCGCCGCCAGTCCCATCTCGGGGGATTCAGGAGATCGCCTCCGGCACCCTGCCGGAGAGGGGAATCATCACCGGAGGGCTCTACACCACCATGCCCGTCTCCGTACTAATGCGTGAGTAGTTCATCCTTGGACTATGGGTCCATAGTAGTAGCTTGATGGTTGTCTTCTCCTCTTGTGCTATCATGTTTAGATCTTGTGAGCTGCCTATCATGATAAAGATCATCTATTTGTAATGCTACATGTTGTGTTTGTTGGGATCCGATGAATATGGAATACTATGTCAAGTTGATTATTGATCTATCATATATGTGTTGTTTATGATCTTGCATGCTCTCCGTTGCTAGTAGAGGCTCTGGCCAAGTTGATACTTGTAACTCCAAGAGGGAGTATTTATGCTCAATAGTGGGTTCATGCCTCCATTGAATCTGGGACAGTGACAGAAAGTTCTAAGGTTGTGGATGTGCTGTTGCCACTAGGGATAAAACATCAATGCTTTGTCTAAGGATATTTGTATTTTTTACATTACGCACAGTACTTAATGCAATTGTCTGTTGTTTGCAACTTAATATTGGAAGGGGTGTGGATGCTAACCCGAAGGTGGACTTTTTAGGCATAGATGCATGCTGGATAGCGGTCTATGTTCTTTGTCGTAATGCCCTAAGCAAAACTCATATTAGTCATCATGATATGTATGTGCATTGTTATGCCCTCTCTATTTGTCAATTGCCCAACTGTAATTTGTTCACCCAACATGCTACTTATCTTATTGGAGAGACACCACTAGTGAACTGTGGACCCCGGTCCATTCTTTTACATCTGAAATACAACCTACTGCAATCATTGTTCTCTGCTGTTCTTTGCAAACAAACATCATTCTCCATACCATACGTTTAATCCTTTATTTACAGCAAGCCGGTGAGATTGACAACCTCACTGTTAAGTTGGGGCAAAGTATTTTGATTGTGTTGTGCAGGTTCCACGTTGGCGCCGGAATCCCTGGTGTTGCGCCGCACTACACTCCTTCACCAACAACCTTCACGTGGCCTTCATCTCCTACTGGTTCGATAAACCTTGGTTTCTTACTGAGGGAAACTTGCTGCTGTACGCATCACACCTTCCTCTTGGGGTTCCCAATGGACGTGTGCTTCACGCGTCATCATTGGTGCAGAATACATGCTATGAAAGTATGCGAGCATTACAACAATATACATAGACCGTAATCCAACTGCATCTGTGACTAATAATCCACCTTCAGGATTGCATTCGCGACACCCTCCAGTATTAAGTTGCAAGCAATGGACTATCACTTTAAGCAATATGTGTAAAGTAAACGATGAAACTACCCTTGAATAGTACACCGTTGTTTTCTCCCTAGTAGCAACATCACATTTACAACCGTAGAGAACAAGGTCACTTCCCATGGTTAAATAGAGGCATGAACCCACTATCGAGTATAAATACTCCCACTTGGAGTCGCTAGCATCTACTTGGCCAGAGCATGTACTAGAAACGGAGAGCATGCAAGATCATAATAACATAATACGTAATCTCAACCAAAGCAATCTCTCTATAAATCAGATCCACATCAAACCAACATGTAGCAATTACAAATAGATGATCTTGATCATGTTAGGCAACTCACAAGATCTATACATGAAGCACAATGCTTGCGCGTAGTTGACGTGGGAGTTGGATTGCAACGGCGCCAAAGTAGCTTCCTTGTGACGGTAAAGCACTCGTCCGTTGGGAACCCCAAGAGGAAGGTATGATGCGTACAACAGCAAGTTTTTCCTCAGTAAGAAACCAAGGTTTATCGAACCAGTAGGAGTCAAGGAACACGTGAAGGTTGTTGGTGGCGGAGTGTAGTGCAGCGCAACACCATGGATTCCGGCGCCAACGTGGAACCTGCACAACACAATCAAAATACTTTGCCCCAACTTAACAGTGAGGTTGTCAATCTCACCGGCTTGCTGTAACAAAAGATTAATCGTATGGTGTGGAAAATGATGTTTGCGAAGAACAGTAAGAACAAGTATTGCAGTAGATTGTATTCAGATGTAAAAGAATGGACCGGGGTCCACAGTTCACTAGAGGTGTCTCTCCGATAAGAAATAGCATGTTGGGTGAACAAATTACAGTTGGGCAATTGACAAATAAAGAGAGCATAACAATGCACATACATATCATGATGAGTAGTGTGAAATTCAATTGGGCATTACGACAAAGTACATAGACCGCTATCCAGCATGCATCTATGCCTAAAAAGTCCACCTTCGGGTTAGCATCCGCACCCCTTCCAGTATTAAGTTGCAAACAACAGACAATTGCATTAAGTATGGTGCGTAATGTAATCAACACAAATATCCTTAGACAAAGCATTGATGTTTTATCCCTAGTGGCAACAGCACATCCACAACCTTAGAACTTTCTGTCACTGTCCCAAATTTAATGGAGGAATGAACCCACTATCGAGCATAATTACTCCCTCTTGGAGTTACAAGTATCAACTTGGCCAGAGCCTCTACTAGCAACGGAGAGCATGCAAGATCATAAACAACACATATATGATAGATTGATAATCAACATAACATAGTATTCCATATTCATCGGATCCCAACAACGCAACATGTAGCATTACAAATAGATGATCTTGATCATGATAGGCAACAAGATCTAACATGATGGCACAATGAGGAGAAGACAACCATCTAGCTACTGCTATGGACCCATAGTCCAGGGGTGAACTACTCGCACATCAATCCGGAGGCGATCATGGCGATGAAGAGCCCTCCGGGAGATGATTCCCCTCTCCGGCAGGGTGCCGGAGGCGATCTCCTGAATCCCCCGAGATGGGATTAGCGGCGGCGGCGTATCTGGAAGGTTTTCCGTATCGTAGCTCTCGGTACTGGGGTTTTCTCGACGAAGATTTTTTATAGGCGGAAGGGCAGGTCAGGGGGCATCACGAGGGGCCCACACACTAGGGCCGCGCGGCCAGGGCCAGGGCCGCGCCGCCCTAGTGTGGCGGCGCCTTGTGGCCCCACTTCGTTTCCCTTTCGGACTTCTGGAAGCTTCGTGGAAAAATAAGACCCTGGGCGTTGATTTCGTCCAATTCCGAGAATATTTCCTTACTAGGATTTCTGAAACCAAAAACAGCAGAAAACAGCAACTGGCTCTTCGGCATCTTGTCAATAGGTTAGTGCCGGAAAATGCATAAATATGACATAAAGTATGTATAAAACATGTGAGTATCATCATAAAAGTAGCATGGAACATAAGAAATTATAGATACGTTTGAGACGTATCACACAACAAGGAGAGGACAACCATCTAGCTACTGCTATGGACCCATGGTCCTGTGGAGGACAACTCACGCATCACCTTGGATGAAGACATGGCAATGTAGAGGCCTCTAGCGGTGATTTCCCTCTCCGGCAGGGTGCCGGGATGGACTGCAGAACCCTCCCGAACTAGGGTTTCGGTTGACAGCGGCATCGGAACTTTTCGTGGATGGAGGCTCTGGTCTCTGGGGTTTTCCCGCTATGCGGAATAAATAGGCGGAAGGGCGGAGCAAACGAGGCGACGAGGCGCCAGTACATGGGCCAGGCGCGGCCAAGGGTGGGGCCGCGCCTGCCCTATGTACTACCACGAGGCAGCTCTCCTGCGCGTGTCCTTCTGGCTCCGTATTCGTCCCGGAAAAATAAGACTCTGGGCTTTTGTTTCGTCCAATTCCGAGAAACTTTCATGTACAACTTTTCTGAAACACAAAAATAGCATAAAACAGGAACTAGCACTGCGGTACTGCGTTAATAGGTTAGTCCCAGAAAATGCTAAAAAGTGTGGAAAAGTGCACATAAAACATATAAAAATTGTAACAAAACAAGCAGCATCAAAAATTATAGATACGTTTGGGACGTATCAACATCCCCAAGCTTAACTACCGCTCGTCCTCGAGTAGGTAAGTGATAACAAACAAATAATTTTTCAGGTGACATGCTGTCACATGATACGTTGCAAACGTATCTATAATTTTGGATGCTCAATGCTTGTTCTACACAAATTCCTCTCTGTTTTATGTGCACTTTGCATCATTTTATGGTGGCCCGCGCCCGGTGGTGGTATGGTGGCCTCATGCAACCCCTCGCGTCGCCTCTTCGCCTATAAGACCTCTCTGTCCAAAACATATCACCCTCCGTCCACGAAAAGTTCCGTAGCCGCCGTCATCGCCGAAACCAAGTTTCGGGGAATAGAAGTCTCTGTTCCGGCACCCTGCCGGGACGGGGAAGTGCCCCCGGAGCCATCGCCATCAACTCCACCGCCTCCACTGCGACTCCATGATGGTTTGTGAGTAGTTCCCGTAGGGACTATGGGTTCTTGGCTGTAGCTAGATGGTACTCTCTCCCATGTGCTTCAATACAATGATCTCATGAGCTGCCTTACATGATTGAGATCCATATGATGTAATCGGTGTTGTGTTTGTTGGGATCCGATGGATTGATCATTATGTTTAGTATATCTTATAAGTTTGTGAAGTATTTGTTGCTGCAATATTGTTATGTTTAATGCTTGTCACTAGTGCATGAGTGGCATGATCTTAGATCTAGGCTCTATAATTGTTGCTTAGATTGTATCTACAAATTGTATGCACGTGTCATTGTCCGGAACCCGAGGCTCCAAAGTGATCTCAAATTGGGATAACCGGAGAGGATGGCTTTGATATGAGGATCACATGTTTTCACCAAGTGTTAATGCTTTGCTCCGGTGCTCATTGGCCAATGCGCTAGACAAACAAAAAGAGGCATCATATATAGGATCACACGGCAGGCAAAGGGAATGTCTGTAAACTAAGTCTAGTGTGCAAGTAATATGGCACACATGACTAAGTTTGAGGGCAGCACCCTGCCCTCCGTTGTGCCATTGTTCATAGGCCTCATAATATCAGGACATATGGAGGATATGTTTGATCAGAACCAATGGCATGGTCATGTTAGTCATGTCATAGGTTCTGATCAATCATCTCCTCATACTATGATCCTAGGTTATAATCATTGGCCTAGTTCAATCAGAAAAAACACAAGTAGCAGTTCAAATTGAGTACATTAAGAGTGGTACTTTGGGTACATTACAAATTCTACTTAGGGCACATTAAAAATTCTCCCTAGCTCAATCTGTACATCTACAACACATTCATCACTCATCACAAATAGCTCTGATCCTCTTGAGCTAATCCTTGATTGCAAAGTTCACTTGGAGCAGATCATATATGTCGTACTCTAGCTTTCTCTTCTCATCCTCCATAGCCTTTATTTCTACCTCTCATTCCTATTTTCTTAGCCCTCATCACTTGTGCTTGTGTTCTCTGAAGATTCTTGAGCAGAGCAACTTCGTTCTTTAAGTCCTCCCACTCCTCTCGCGTCAGAACAAACTAGCGCGACTTAGATTAATCTTTCGCACAGAAATAACAACATGTAAACCCCAACACAAAATACCCTTCCCCTCTTTGCATGCACAGTAAAATCTGACAATTTAACCAATCCACGGTCTGATCTACCAAGGATCTACCGCGATTGGAGATTACAGTAACAGATCTAAGAAAATCGAGACCGTGAACAACAAGAACTCGACAAAAACAACAAGCAATGGCGACGAACACCTTGCACACATCTATCCGAACCCTACCCTAATGGAAACCATAGCAGATAATCTGCGTGTCGTCGCAAATGCCCAAGCATGGCCTGTTCTGGCACAACGAGTACAAAGGTGAGAAGAAGAGGTCGTTACCGCCATTGTTCTAGTCGAGGACGAGGTCGAGTTCGCGACCGAACTCGAGATGCTGATGAAGACTGCGGAGTAGGTTGTGGCCGATGTCGTGGTGCCGCTCGCCGTCGTCTCCTCCTCCGGTACCGGTGCTCCTCCTTGCGGTGGTGCGGAGAATTGGTCGACGGGAGGGGAACCGCTTGGTGATCTGACAATTGGGGGGGGGGGGTGAGAGTGAGGTCGGGAGTGAGATGAAGGAGAGGGGGCGGTGAGGCTAGTTATGGAGCATGTTCCCGAAGGGACACGGTGTTTCCGTCTCCCTTCCCCACGCGTGCAACCTTCTCATGACAACGGGCCTGCCTCAACAGAAGTGCCATTTCGGGCATTCCTCCAGGACCTATCCCGGGGGTGCTTTAAAACCCGGTTCATGCAAGAACGTGGCATCATGTAGGCAACGAAACGGCCTGTTCCACGTCCCCGCCCATGTAAAAATGGCCCTCACAGCCTACTAAACGCGCCCAAGTGAAAGTTGAGCCTTCTAGGAATATATCCAATCAAAGGATGGGCACTTCAGTCTGGTTCCAACTCCAGGGGTGCCCTGATCTTTGTCAGCAAACGATGTTTGAAGAGATCCACGAGAGGCCAATCCTGGTCTTTGAATGGCACCCTCCAGTCCCTCTAGATAAATCTGGATTTGCTAGCAAATTGTTTCAAATGAATACAAATTTTCCTATCAAACACCAAAACATTCATGTTGTTCCAAATGGACCAAATGAAAACATAAGAAACAATATTAAGTTGCAAGTATCTTTTGCTACACAACCATTTGGAAGCTAAAGACAGAAAATCAGCGATCATCACATCAAACATAGCATGCACCTCCTTCTAAGTAAATAGTTCTAAGGATAATATGAAATCATCAAGGCATGTGAAGATGATATTGAAATCTGTTAGAAAAATGAGAAATTCTAGAGTCATTGTGTTGGATTATATCCAAACGTATAAAAACTTGGCAGATCCCTACACAAAGGGTCTATCAAGCAATGTGATAGAGAATGCATCGAGGGAGATGGGTTTGAGACCCACATTATGAGTTGTCCATAGTGGTAAACCATTGTATGTGCTCGGAGATCCCATGAATAAGAGTTGCGAGACAAGCTGTTGGTTAGCTAGGAGGAGAGTATCCCTACATTGAATTACCTCTCTGTGAAGATGCAATACTCTCCTAATTTGCATGGCAGGTTGATATTTATCTTAATGTGTTCTAAGTGTCTTATTCAAGCAAATATGTTTTCCCGCAGAACATCTTCTGAAAAACACACCTATATGGGTCTGATTACTAACTGTCGCAATTCGTGATAGTTGGGTGCTCTCTAATAAACTCATGAAAGGGGATGAAGTATGACGTATAAGCTCCACACCATGAGGAAGCCTCACAATAGTCCTATATGGGTCTAGGCTTTGTGTGAAGGTAGTGCGTAAAAAACTTGTAGTTCAAGGCACAGTCCACTATTCAAGCTGCAAACTAGTGTAATATAAAGTTCTTACTGGAAGTTTAACTTAATAGTCTCCACCACACATCGGTATATAAACAATGTTCTAAAATAATGGTATTTAATATGTCAACGGGACTTTGTGGGTGGGGGGGGGGGGGGGGGGGTTGTTGGAATTTGGCCTTGGGCCTTAGCTCATAGCCCAATACAAATTCGTAAATTCTCTTTACCCATGTGGGTATGAAAGGGATGAGACTAAAGTTTGGTCACACGGTGCCAGTTGAGAGAGACGTAAAGTAGTTTATAAGGGAAAATTATTAAAAAACATTAATTCAAAAAAGGTTTAAAAATCCAAATCCTTTTAGGAACCAAAGATGATTCGGTATTGTACTTGTATAAAAAATATTTTATGAGGGAATTACCATTATTGTATCTTGGATAGAAATTAAAAAATCTAAAAGCCCCATGTTCATGTATTATTCATGCTACATTCGTGAAAAAGTTATAATTTTTGCCCAGAATACAATGAGAATCATTTCGAGCCAAACTTTTTTATATGAGTACAATACTTTATCACCTTTTGTTTCTAGGAGGATTCAGATTTTTGTGTGTGGGGCGTACAACACCCATGTGCCAAAAATTCACTTCCCGCTAGAAATTCACTAAGAAACGTGAGAATGAGTGGGAATTTTCTCACATAGCCCATGAGGGGCAAAGGAGAGGTTGTAAATGCTTTGAGATTGTGATACCGAGATACCGAGAGCAATCAGGAGAGGGGCCCTACATGGGAGTGGCGGGACTGCCCTCTCCCAAAGATTGTTTTCCTTTTAAGAAAAATATGATCCCAAGTTTAAAGGTGCTTTTCCACAGTACATTTCACTACTCTCTTTCTAGTACCACCGTATACTTTCTATTCGTCGGCTGTTAAATTGACTTGGTTGGACGGTTCTTAAATTTGTGAACCATTGTGAAACTTGTAGGCAAACAACATATCAATACATGTTCACATTAGAAACGGCAAATGCGCATATGCACGACCAGGATTCAAACCCTATGGTGTCAAGATTAATCTCTGAGACCCACATATATATATATATATATATATATATATATATATATATATATATATATATATATATATATATATATATATATATATATATATATATATATATATATATATATATATCAACGCGGATTTTCTAACCGCATGGCTAGCTGTGCACACATGGACAACGGTTTGATAAAGGGAGCATGATTGACACTTGATGATTTTGGATACTTCACATTGTTTTGGGTACTTAACGTTGTCATGCATCTCCGTCAAAATGCATGCACTTGGCTGGGGGCAAAAACAACACGTATAGTCTAATAGAGTGGAATACCACGAGGTTTAGCGTGTGTCATTGCTGGGCAAGAGAAAACATGTGGCAAGAGCCTACACTCTTTATTCTGGCTGACAAGAGTCTACACTCCTTATTCTCGGTGACAAGAGCCTACACTCCTTATTCTGGCTGACAAGAGTCTACACTCCTTATTGTCGATGACAAGAGTCTACCCTGTCGTGATCTTTCATCTTTTTTCGTGTGGAGAAAAGGGCAGCAACCACTTCACCTTGTTGTGCTTCTAGTTTTAGACCTTTTCCCGCCGGTGCTTGCGTGCATCTGCACTTTCCCTTGCATTGTTAAATTCTGAAGAAACTTTCATTTTTTTATTCTTCAGAACAATCAGGTAGATAAAACATGTTCAGGGTTGCTCTGTAGAGATAAGGCTAAGGGCTTCGACAGTACTGCCTAACATAAGCTACCCTAACGATATGATGTTGTCGAGTCGAGAGATAAGGTTGGAGCCTCCGAAGCTGGTCCGAGAACTACAGATGAGGCTTACTGAAGTGGTCAGAAAAAAAAAGTTGAGGCCTCCGAAACTGGTTCAAAAAATAAAAGCTGAAGCCTCCCAAATTAATTCAAAAAATAAATGTTGAGCCTACTAAACCAGTTTAAAAGCTATAGTTATGCCAACCTAAACTGGCCCAAAAACTGTACTTATGGCCTCCTAAACCGGTCCAGAAAAAATATCAAGGCGAAGCCTCCGAAACGGGTGTGAGTTGAAACTTGAAAGTATTTGCCTGAAACTGGTCCGAAAAGAATAGTTGTAGCCTCCTATATGTCTGAAACTAGAGCTGTTGAGAATGAGGGGGCATGCATTGCTGGTCATAAACTAGTTGAAGCCTCCTAAACTGGTCCGAAAAGAATAGTTGTAGCCTCCTACCCTGGTCAGAAGCAGTAGTTGTGGCCTCTAAAACTGGTCCAGGAAAAAAAGAAGTTAAAGGCTCCGAAACTGGTCTGAATTAAAAGCATTTGTCTGAATATGTCTGAAACTAGTGATGTTGAGAATGAGGGGGCAATGCATCGCATGATGAAAATTCAGGACCAGAAAAACAACAATTGTTCACATGCCCTGGCTCTGATGATGCTAAAGCGATCACTCGATCAGTCCCCATGTGGACAAAATAATTCCTCATGTGGCTTGGTATAATCAATCGATTTACAAAGTGTGTATAATTAATTAGCCTTTGCACACTTGTTGCCCCTATGCTGTGACACGAACTTGTTCGTTTCCTCCTTTACCAAAAAAAAATAATGAATGAAAGAAATGAATCTTGCCATCACAAGAAGAACAACAAATCAAGAAGAAGTGAGGAAGTGAAGCAAGGAGGAGGAGGAGGAGGAAGAAGAAGAAGAAGAAGAAGAAGAAGAAGAAGAAGAAGAAGAAGAAGAAGAAGAAGAAGAAGAAGAAGAAGAAGAAGAAGAAGAAGAAGAAGAAGAGCTCAGTGTCAGGGCAGGAGGCGTCGCGCGTGCTCGAGCGCGTGGGCAAACTTGGTGAGGTTGAGGGTGACGCTCTGCTTGTCAAGGTAGACGGTCTTGATGGCGTCCCAACCCTTCTTGTGCACGTCGTAGGGGTGATGCAGGTAGAAATGGTCTTTCGGGTAGAGTTTCTCGACCGAGCTCTCCTCCAGTGACACATTGTACTCCATGTAGCTGACGTCCATGTCCTTGGCCGGGTCCTGGAAGGTGACCCGCGACAGCCACTCCAGCCCGCCGAACGGCACCACCTGCACCAGCACGGCGCGGCTGGGGAGGAACACCATGTTGGTGAGGCCGGCGCCATGCACCCCATCATGATGTCGGCGGAGTTGACGAGGTGCGCGAAGTTGGGCATGTCCATGTGGTTGTCCGGCTCGGCGATGCGCACGTCGAGCTGGGCTAGCGCGGCGGCGTGCGCCATGGTGCGCTCGTTGAGGAAGCGGCGGGAGGATTTCCAGGAGATGATGAGGAGCCGGGGCTTGATGTGTGAGGCGACGTCGCGCTTGAGGTGGAAGGTGCGGCGGAGGAGGCGCTTGAAGTCGGAGACGGTCTCGCCGCCCGGGGAGCAGGTGGCGTCGATGCTCATGGTGCGGTGGAAGCTGGAGCTGATGACGATGCACGGGAAGCAGTGCACCTCCTGGTCGTTGTCCATGTCGATGACATCGTAGTTGGAGAGGTGGCGGAAGAGCGGCGTGAACTTGTCCAGCCACCAGTCCTTGATGTCCGTCAGCAGGAACTGCACCTCGCCACCGAAGTGGTGGGTGCTGGTGAAGAGCAGCACCAGCACGTACCTTCGAACACAGAAAAGGGGTTTGGGTCTGGATGGAATCAGGACTTAAGTCACAAATCACTTGGCTGGGTAGATAGTTTCTTGTGGATTCAAACGGGTCTGCATCTAATACTATGATTAGGGTGTTCTTGGATATCAGCAAGTGGCTAGAATGTAACTCCGTAGTGTGAGCAGGAAGAACCTAGGCAAAACATATTATGCAAAACTGCACCGAGCAGGAAAGCTTCGGCTAGTCACTGGCTGCGTTTGGCGAAACAGAAAAGGATACAATGAATTTGAGTTGCCACGTTGATTCCACGCTGAAAACTACCAGGTTTCGTGTACCGGCGTTGCTCCAACATAAAACCTACTCCAACACACACATGCATCCTCCAAATGAGCCGGACTTGCCACTTTATTATTTCATGTATGTCACAACGCTGCCTACCTTAGCATTTATCTGCTAGGATAGTCCTTGAGCACCATGTGTTCACCTGCTTGCCACGGTATGAGTGGATCATGCAATTTCGAAAATAAACTGGCGGGACGTGCGGTAACAAGATACAGCAAAAGATAGCTGAAAATTTTGCCTGTGTAACTGCTTGTATCATGCAAGAGAAAATTTCCATTGTTGTGGCAAAAGAATCATCTGTATGCCTCAATCGCGCACATGCATTTCCATGAACCATTGCCTACTAGCATTAGCATGTGGAGACTCTTGCTAGTTGAAACGTCCATCCACACTGCCTGCAAAATCAATACCGGCCGGGATCGCATGTGGTCTGCTGATTGGTTTCACATGCAACAATGTGTGTGGGTTCCTGTCTTGTGGTTAAGACGTTGCATGGTACATACTCTTGGTGTGACGGAAATTCCTGCCGGCGTTGGAATCTTCAGCCCAACATGCATGCTCTCTATATCAACTATGGTGTAGATCAACGGTTTGAGGGGTGTGCACAGCTATGCACCAAATCATGTGGCTATTTCCCATATATATATATATATATATATATATATATATATATATATATATATATATATATATATATATATATATATATATATATATATATGGAGCCCAACTATTCTCGAACCCCCTTAAGAGTGGTTCTAGAATAGCTATTCTAGACCACCCCCCAAACCAACTCGGTAAGCGAACCTCCCACCCCGAGCGCAACCCACCACCCGCCCCCCGCCCCTCCCACCTCCCGCGCGCCGGCTGCCGCCGCCACTCCGCCTGCCGCGCGCCCGGCGACCGCCGCCACACCACTGCCGCGCCCCGGTGACCGCCGCCCCCACCACCTGCTGCGGCCCCGGCGACCGCCGCCCCACCACCCGATGCGCCCCCGGCGACCGCCGCCCCACCACCTGCCGCGCCGCCCCGGCGACCGCCGCCCCACCACTGTCGCGCCGCCCCGGCGACCGCCGCCCCCACCACCTGCAGCGCAGGCTTCCGCCGCCCCGTCACCTGCAGCGCGCACGACCTCCACCGCCCCACCACCTGCCACGCGCACAGCCCCCGCCGTCCCCACCAACTGTCGGAGGCGCCACTGTCGCCCCAGGGAGTCTACCTCCCGCCCCTGCTCCCAGCTCCTCCGGCGGCGCCCCAACCAGACCGAGAGTACAAAAAATCTCTAGAGTACAAAAAATCAGGAAGTTCACATCTACAAGAATCAGTAGTTCACATCTACGGAACTTGGATGTTTCACATACAAGAATTTTTTAAAAATTATGAAATTCTCCAGATTTCAAAAAATCAGGAAGTTCACATCTGCAAAGACTTGGAAGTTCACACTCGCAAAATTCAGAAGTTTAGAAATTTTTTCTAGAGTTCAAAAAATGGGAAGTTCACATCCGCCTAAATTTAGATGTTCACTTTCGCAGATTGGTGAAGTTCACTTCGCCGAATTCAGAAGTTCAGAAGACTGCTGCATAACTAAACATGAAAATCGAAAAGTTCACTTCGAACACAAAAAATATAGAAGTTCACATTATTTTGGGAAGTTCACTTCGAACAAAAGACAAAACAACTCGGAAGTTCAATTCAAACATGTGGAAGTTCGCAATATTTTTAGAAGTTCACTTGCCACCACCGGGAAGTTCATTTACCTCCATACGGAAATTCACTCCCCGTATAGAAGTTCATATTTGAAATGGAAGTTCACTCTTACAATGTTGAGGTCCGTCTGGAAGTTCAGATGCAGAGAAGGGGAAGTTCAGATAGTGCAGATGCGACGGTAGTTCGCTATATTTTCTGAAGTTCACTTCAAACTAGACCAAAGTTTTGGAAGTTCGCCCTGTACAATATTGAAGTCCGTCGGGAAGTTCAGATTCAGGGGAGAAGAAGTTCACATCCACAGAAGTTCGCTATAATTTTATTACATGCCAGAAACTTTTATACCGCGATCGGAAGTTCACTAACAGATATAAAGGAAGTTCACTTCTATATTCGAGCACCTCATACACTCTGTTTTTCTGGACGGAAATCATACGCATAGAAATCGTCCGTACAACCACCGATTGCGCAAATCGACCAACTCAACTTACAATTAGCACTAATATAACTCTACTAATACTCCAACATATCGCAATGCCACACCTAATCAATCTAGATGAGCCAATTTCGAAATGTTCTTGTGTCGGCGTTATCTTCACTTTTATGTATTTCTGAAATTAAACTAAAACCATTTAGAATTTGGAAAAACATTAAACATGAAAAAGATTCGCCTAATCAATATCTTTTCAACGCAATATCATTTGGAAAATTCCGATAAGTGGTTCGGAAATTAGCCCCAAAAAACAGTTCGAAAAACCGAGAAGTTCGAAAAACGTAATCACGTATTTTCAAATCTGCTCTTAAACTGTAAAGAATTTAGAAAAGTGTTCTTCATGAAAAAGGTGCGCCTAGTCAGCACCTTTCCAACGGCATATCATACGCATCATTCCGATAAACGGTTTGAAAACTGGAACCCCAAAACTGTACAAAAATAGAGAAATCCGCGAAAACGTTGTTTTGTATATTTCAAATTAGTTTTAATCAATGTAGAATTTGGGAAAACAATGAACACGAAAAAGTTGCGAAATTTCCGTGCGAATCCAACGGTATATTATACGCATCAATCCGATAAGTGGTTTGAAAATCATCATGAAAATACTGTCCGCACGAACATGCAATTCTGGTATTCCGTCGAGAAGTTCACTAGGAAAACACGCGGAAGTTCAGAAAGGGTTCGAGAATAGTTATTCTCGAACCGGTTCGAGAATAGCAGACCTATATATATATATATATATATATATATATATATATATATATATATATATATATATATATATATATATATATATATGGAAAATAGTGGGCTACCAAGGGTGGTAGCTATGCATACACATCCAACCATTAGATCATATATAGAGAGCACAAAAGGAGCACACGGTGTTAGACATTTTCGTTTCTCCCCGTTTCAAACTATTCCCTCAGTTAGCCGTTCCACGAGAATTTTCCAAATGTGTCAACAACACCACGGTGCATCCAAACCGTAGCATCTTTTTTTGCCAAAACAACAACAAGTACACGGTCACGGTGTGTCCTTTTTTCGAGTTGACAACGTGTGGATCTCGCACCACATTTTTTTTTAAATCCCGTGGCCTGCACACCAATGACCGTGGCCGATACAAATGTGTGAAAACAAGTAAAATTTTCACATCTCCAGACATATGCTTCTATCCACCGTGCCCGTGACAATGTGTCAAAAGGTGTAAAAAATGCTAAATGAGAACACGATGGATGGTCACCACCGATGCCGATACAATGTGTGAATTCACGTTAAAAAAATAACGGTTGTTCATTTCCAGTGGTTCACGGTTCAGAGCTGATCAACTACGGAAACAATTACATTTGGGCATTTAGTCCTGCAACTCAAACCTTTTCAACTGCATTTGCATTGTTTGGACACAGCTCTCGTTAGGAATTAGCCACTCAACACATGGACCGCAACGTAGTTCCATACCTTGGCGAATCGTCACCGTCTGCCGAAGAGAAGATTGAGCAGCCGCCTACCGATACCACGGTCCAAAATGTCGCAGAAATGAGCATCGACGACCTCCCCGATGGAGTGATTGCAGCTATACTTAAAAAAGTTGCAGCTTCAGCTCGTTTGCCCGCCGACTTCCTATCCGCAACAATGACGTGAGTTTATTATTGTTAATTTATTTTATAACCCCCCACCCCCCACACACGGACGATCAATAGATACGTGGTTACAATCCGCTAAACGCAGGTCCAAGAGGTTCACAGAGACTGGAAGGAGTCGTTCTGTCCTCAAAAAAGTCAGTGCGCGTTGCTTCGACTTCAGCGCGAAAAAATGGTCGGATGGGCCAAAAACATTCTTGCAAACATGCGCTGAAGCAGGCAACCTTGATGCAGCATATATCCTAGGGATGGTATGTTTACATTTCGCCATGTCACCGTCTAGTTTTTCTTCACAAACGTTGCAGCATACATCTTTCTTTAGCACTTTTTAAATAAATAACCCCAATTTTTTGGTAGATCACGTTCTACTGTGTCAAGTTGCGTGCGGATGGCGTTGCAAAGATATCATTAGCCGCAACCGGAGGGCACAAAGATGCGATCTACGCTATGGCAGTCATCATGTTCAACGGAAGCGGTGCAGGCGAGGAAAGCAGAGACATACATGGGGCCACCCATCTGTGTGCACATGCGGCAGCCCTAGGACATGTGATCGCCCTAAGAGAGCTGGGGTTCTGCATACATGATGGACACGGTATCGAACGAGACACACAAGAGGGTCACAGACTCGTAGCCCTTGCTAGGGCCCGTGAGATGGCCGAAGCCCTCGACGATCATGGTTCTCTCTTGGGCCCAATAGAACCAGGTAAGGGGGGCCAACCTACCATAGCAAACAAGTTTATGGTAGAGTGGTTCAGAGCTGGAGATGAAACACAGATCGAGTCGGGCAACGGGGACGACGTGTTACACATGTGCTCGAACCGCCTTTGCGGTCGGCAAGAGACCAGAATTAGAGAGTTTCGACAGTGCTCCTTGTGCGCCATGGTTCAATATTGCTCTCAAGCATGTCAGGCGCGGCACTGGAGTCAACACGCAGCAACCTAAACGGTAGTTTGGCACAGAGCAGACCGCACCGTTTTTATCAATGTATCGATCCGTTTGTTCTCTGCATTACCTACTTTCTGCCCTAGGGCTATCCAACAAGCTATGTAACAGTTTAAAGTTTATGTAAGCGCATTTGTAAGGCGGACTAATCGCCTGTTACAAGGACTTTTTCAATTGCCTTGATAATTGACATAATACAGTGGTAGAGTTCATTTGGCTAATAGTCTTTAAAAAATTCAACAACAAGGCAAAAAACAGAATGACTTACAAACTGAACCACACTGATTAATTTTTGCATCCACCTAGTTTTTTAGATCGTGGGCAGTCCTTCCGTGTGGCAGATTTTTTTCACTAAAGCCACCCGTGCCGAAGACAATGTGTGAAAACAGGTAAAAAACTACACATTGCACACGGTGTGGTGCTAGCACCTGCCACAGGCTACCGTCACCGGTGCAATGTGTCAAAAGCAGTAAAAAGGTATAAAATTCCACACAACGGGTGATCACCACCGTTCCAGATACAATGTGTGAAAACAAGTAAAAAACGACACTTTACATACGGTATGGCGCTGGCACATGTCAAAGTCTACCGTCGCCGATCCAATTTGTCAAAAGCACTAAAAAAAGCTAAAAATCTACAAGACGGGTGGTCAGCACCGTTGCCGATAGAATGTGTGGAATGATGTAAAAATGGTGTGGGAAAGTTGTGGCAGCATTTTTTCGTGCATGCGATCACGGAGCTCAAACGGCCGTTTAGTGAAAGTGCTCCTAGGTATTTGATCTGGACATGAGTTGAATCAGAACTCCTTATATCCAACGGCTGCCAGCCTGTGCATAGCTACCACCCTTGGTAGAAAATCCGCGTCGATATATATATATATATATATAGGGTCACACTATTCTGAAACCGGTGCTCAAAATATTATTCTGAGCACCGCTACCTCTATAGGACGGGATTGAATTGGCAAGGGAAGAAAACTAGAACCGGTTCGCCCGCCCCATACGCGTTTCCCCAACCTCCACACTCCGGCCTCCCCCGCTCCCCACCGGCGGCCAGGCTCCCGCCACCCCCGCGCCGCCGGCGACCACCTCCCACGCACGCAGTCGATGAACACCTCCCCCGCGTCGTCGGCTACATGCCCCGCGCGTCGCTGCCCCCTCCTCCGCGAGGCTCCCGCCGGCGGCCAGGCTGCCGCCGCCCACCCCTACCTAATCCCCAACGAGGAACCCACATCCTCCCGTGCGCCACCCGTACTCAAATCCCGCCGGCCAGGACTCCCGCCGCCGCCGGACAGAATCCCCAAGCCACAGTTGCGCTCCGCTTCTCCCCTGCGCTGGTTCGAGCTCCTTCTACCGGAGTTGCCGGCGCAGCCCCGTCCCTCCGCACGGCTTCGTCCGCGTCCTGGTCTCCCGCGCGACCCCCCAGCTGCAAAGCTCCCCGGTTCCTCTACCTGTGGCTCTGCTCCATTCAACACACGCGTGGAGCAGTTTTTGATGGTATTTTATCGAGTGGATGATCCGATGTGTTGATGTGTGATTTCTTTTGTTAATTTTTTGCTTCCACTCCTCCCCTGTCCAGATTCAAGTACTGGCGTGCAGCGTTTCTTTCTTTCTTCTCTATTTCTCTCTCTATAGCAGACTAGCAGTACAACTGTGGTGATGGAGGCAGTGCAATTTTTTATTAACAAAAATATAGAGTTGACATCAGTACACTTTTGTTTCCTCGCCGCTGCTTCGTCCGTTTCTCCAATTGGTGGCGACCGGTTTTCTACTCCCATCACGAATCTTGTATGCAGCTCTGTATCTCTCGTCCCGTTGGCCGTCAGGTTGAGATCTGTCTATGAAAAATCACAAAGCGGACCTGAATAGAGGCTAGCAGCAGCCTGGTCGCTGGCCTAGCTTCTGTTTATTTTGTAATCTTTGTGTCGATGCGCAGCATATGCCATCCTCTTGCGATTTTTGATCCAAAATCCTACTCTAGTTCTGTTTTCAATGCAGCTAATTATGGGGAATCTGAAGAAATTGTTTTCTCTCGTTATTCTCTATGCCCATCACCTATTTGATATTATATCTATGAGAACTATGTTTTTCTATCTTTTTTTTGAAACGAGTATGTTTTTCTATCTTAGTTTGTGGAACACTAAAATCTCTCTTTCTATGAGAAATTCGTAGTGCAAACTGTTCGAACGGCAACTGCAAATTTCGTGTATGTAAAGATGGCCATCTTTAGTTTCAGTTTTGACTAGAGTCAGTTCGTGTGCTGCGTAAAGATGGCCAGTTTAATCTTGTCTCTGTTAGATGGCTTCCATTGGACATCCACTACTTTCTGGATTTTTTTTCTAGTTTTTTCTCTGTACTGTGTATATGTGTGTCCGATTCCAGTCCAACAGCTATCATTGTCCATTTATCTCTGAATTTTGGAAGTTCAGTACTTGCATCGAGAACTCTGAATTTTTAGTCTGAGCTGCTATTGAGTTATTCCGAACTCAATCAATTGATCTGTCATTTGCTTTAGCAAACATTTCCTTGCAAGTTTGAGGACAAAGTGCACTTGTATTTATAGAGCACTTTCCTTTAACTGAAGTACAAGAATTTCTGAACGCAGATGATTTTCTAGATGTTGGCGACCAGATTTTGCATGATCTCTTGCTACACTAGTCCTCCGCCAGCGCCGCTCCCTCCTCTTATTCAAAATGAAAATAAATAAGTAAAACTCATCCAAAAAATTAAATAAAAATAGATAGGGTAATCAGTAATTATGTATTTCTTAATTGCATACTAAAATGTGGAAACAGAAATTGTCGATGCATTTGAAAATGCAGTCTACATGATGACAAAATATAAGCAGTATTTCTCATTTTCGCAGATCCCAAAGTAATACGATGAAAATGCGGCGGCTTGCTGTAGTCGGGGGAGGCAGCGGCGGCGGTTGCCGGAACCGGAAGTACAATTAAGGCCTTCTTTAATTGTTTGTGTCATCCAAAAAAGCCGAAAAATAAAAATAATAACATTACGACATGTGCACATCTGAGATTCACCGACTTACACCCTTGCTCCCCGCCGGACCGAGCCGCCGCTGGAGCAGCCATCCGCTGACACCGCCGCGGGCTCCCTTGCGCGGCTAGACGCAGCCGCGATCTCCCTCCCGCCCGCTCCCTTGGCCTTGCGTCCGCCCCGTTCTCCCTCCTGGCAGGCTCTTCCCCATCGATAGCTCCCGCCGGCGAGATTCAAGGCGCGCCGCCCCTCGTGGCCACCCACTCCTCCGCCTTGCCCCCTCCTCGGTTCCCCTTCACGAGGAAGTGCAAGAAAACTAAGAAAATCCAAATGTACAAAAAATCTCGCCATCCACGAGGAAGCTAAAATACTTGTCGACGAGAAGTACAACATTTCGATGCAAGCAGTACACCCACTTAATATAGGAAGTAAAAGAAAACCCACAAAATCCAAATGTAGAAAAAACAAAAATAATCCCGTCATCTGCGAGGGAGTTCAAATACTTGATGCTGAGAAGTAGAACCATTCGACATGATAAGTACAACAACTTAATACAGGAACTACAAGAAATCCGACAAAATCTAAATGTAAAAAAAATCCTATCATCTGCGGGGAAGTACAACCAACGATTCCAAGAAGTACAAGCGGTAACTAGAGGAAGTACAAGCGGTAAATACGGGAAGTACAAAGTGTTCACATAAAATTTTATCGGTTTTTCTAAACAGTTTTGTGAAACTGCAGCGAGAAGTACAACCGTATTGCCCGAAAAGTACAGGCTCATGTCAAGGAAAGTTCAATGCTCTATTTTTGTGAACGACCAAAAACCAAATATAGAAAAAATAAAATAATCTCGTCATCCCGTGAGGAAGTTCAAATAATCGATGATGAGAAGTACAACCATTCGACAGAAGCAGTACGTACACTTATGATAGGAAGTACAAGAAAACCGACAAAAATCCAAATGAAAAAAAACAAAATAATCCCGTCATCCGTGAGAAATTTCAATACTTGACGATGAGACGTACAACTATTCCACACGAGCAGTACAAGTGCTTATTATAGGAAGTACAAGAAAACCGACAAAATCCAAATGTAGTAAAAACGAAATAATCCCGTCACCCCCAAGGAAGTTCAAATAGTTGATGAAGAGAAGTACAACCATTCTACACGAGCAGTACAAGCACCTATTACAGGAAGTACAAGAAAACCGACAAATCCAAATGTAAAAAAACGAAATAATCTCATCACCCTAGGGGAAGTTTAAATAGTTGACGGAGAAAAGTACAACCATTTGACACCAGTAGTACACCCACTTAATATAGGAAGTACAAGAAGACCGACAAAATCCAAATGTACAAAAAACAATAATTATCCCATCACCCGTAAGGAAGTTCATATATTTGATAATGAGAAGTACAACCATTCGACACGAGCAATAAACCCACTTAATATAGGAAGTACAAGAAACCCGATATAGTATAAATTTAGAAAAAAACAAAATAATCCCATCATCTACGAGGAAGTACGAGCAACGATTCCGAGAAGTACATGCGGACACAACAGTAAGTACAAGCGGTAATTACATGAAGAAAATACCCCCACATAAGTTCACATAGCAACGTTGTGAAGTTCAAATATTAGGATCCAGGAAGTACATAATCTCTTAAATAGAATATAGGGACAATCTAAAATTATCATTTTGAAGCACACATGCTAGTTTTTGTAAAACGCACTAGCATCAAAACATTTCCAGGAAGTACAACCACGAAGGCCAGGAAGTACAAGGACATGTCACAGGAAGTTCAGATGCGCGTGGTTGTGCTGAGAATTTTATGTGGTGAAAATTATAGCTCTATTTTACTGAATACTTTCATGAAACCGCACAAAGAAGTACAACCGTATTTCCTGATAAGTACAAGTTCACGTCGAGGGAAGTTCAACGCTCTGTTTTTACGGGACGGAAATCTATTGTCTAAATCTCATCGATTTGATCACCAACCACTTCAATAATTGTCACCAAAAGCTTTATATGATAGAGTACACGTCTAATTTCATCAACTAGAACATTTACAACAAATAAATGGATCTAAGCCATCAAATTCAAACCGTTATCCCACAAAATATACCAAAAACATGATTTCAAAACTTCTAAAATTAGTTTTAAACTGTTCGGATTTGGCAAAAATGGTAAATACAAAAAAGATGTGCCACTTTGACAGCTTTCCAACCGTATATCATTTCCATTGTTTAAATATTCCGAATGGAAATCGCGGGGAAATCATTCGGTGCCCGTCACATAAAATGGGCGGATAATAATTCGAGTTATTCTCTTAAACTGTAAGGAATTAGAGAAACTAATTTGAATAAGAAAGTTGCGCCTAGTCCATAGCTTTCTAACGCCATATCATTTGCATCATTCCGACAAACGGTTGAAAAAAATCATCCAAATTAGTGTCCGCTCGTTTTTGAGTACGTCCGAATTTCGGTATTTTTAAAATTGTTCAAAAACTGTGAGGATTTTGAAAAAACTTAAAACATGAAAAAGTTGCGCAATTTCATTAGCTATCCAACGGTATATCATTTGCACAGTTTCGATAAGATATTCGAAAATCAAACTAAAAGTTCGTTTTCTGGCCAAATAGAGGTGTTTTGGTATTTTCAAAATTAAATTTAAACCGTGTAAAATTTGAGAAAAGTGTGAACATGAAAAAGTTGCGGTTTTTCATTATCTATCCAACGGTATATCACTTGCATAGTTCCGGCAAATGGTTGAGAAACTCGAGGTATAATCAGTACCTCTGAAGAAAACAGGAAGTTCAGGTAAGTTCAACAGAAAGTTGAACCCTGTTATCCGGGAAGTACAACCTTATGTCCAGGAAAGTACAAGTCGGTGCTCAGAATATTATTCTGCAACCGGTTGTAGAATAGTGCTGGTATATATATATATATATATATCGACGCGGATTTTCTACCAAGGGTGGTAGCTATGCATAGGGTGGCAGCCGTTGGATATAAGGAGTTCTGATTCAACTCATGTCCAGATCAAATACCCAGGAGCACTTTCACTAAACGGCCGTTTGAGCTCCGTGATCGCATGCACGAAAAAATGCTGCCACAACTTTCCCACACCATTTCTACATCATTCCACACATTCTATCGGCAACGGTGCTGACCACCCGTCTTGTAGATTTTTAGCTTTTTTTAGTGCTTTTGACAAATTGGATCGGCGACGGTAGACTTTGACATGTGCCAGCGCCATACCGTATGTAAAGTGTCGTTTTTTACTTGTTTTCACACATTGTATCTGGAACGGTGGTGATCACCCGTTGTGTGGAATTTTATACCTTTTTACTGCTTTTGACACATTGCACCGGTGACGGTAGCCTGTGGCAGGTGCTAGCACCACACCGTGTGCAATGTGTAGTTTTTTACCTGTTTTCACACATTGTCTTCGGCACGGGTGGCTTTAGTGAAAAAAATCTGCCACACGGAAGGACTGCCCACGATCTAAAAAACTAGGTGGATGCAAAAATTAATCAGTGTGGTTCAGTTTGTAAGTCATTCTGTTTTTTGCCTTGTTGTTGAATTTTTTAAAGACTATTAGCCAAATGAACTCTACCACTGTATTATGTCAATTATCAAGGCAATTGAAAAAGTCCTTGTAACAGGCGATTAGTCTGCCTTACAAATGCGCTTACATAAACTTTAAACTGTTACATAGCTTGTTGGATAGCCCTAGGGCAGAAAGTAGGTAATGCAGAGAACAAATGGATCGATACATTGATAAAAACGGTGCGGTCTGCTCTGTGCCAAACTACCGTTTAGGTTGCTGCGTGTTGACTCCAGTGCCGCGCCTGACATGCTTGAGAGCAATATTGAACCATGGCGCACAAGGAGCACTGTCGAAACTCTCTAATTCTGGACTCTTGCCGACCGCAAAGGCGGTTCGAGCACATGTGTAACACGTCGTCCCCGTTGCCCGACTCGATCTGTGTTTCATCTCCAGCTCTGAACCACTCTACCATAAACTTGTTTGCTATGGTAGGTTGGCCCCCCTTACCTGGTTCTGTTGGGCCCAAGAGAGAACCATGATCGTCGAGGGCTTCGGCCATCTCACGGGCCCTAGCAAGGGCTACGAGTCTGTGACCCTCTTGTGTGTCTCGTTCGATACCGTATCCATCATGTATGCAGAACCCCAGCTCTCTTAGGGCGATCACATGTCCTAGGGCTGCCGCATGTGCACACAGATGGGTGGCCCCATGTATGTCTCTGCTTTCCTCGCCTGCACCGCTTCCGTTGAACATGATGACTGCCATAGCGTAGATCGCATCTTTGTGCCCTCCGGTTGCGGCTAATGATATCTTTGCAACGCCATCCGCACGCAACTTGACACAGTAGAACGTGATCTACCAAAAAATTGGGGTTATTTATTTAAAAAGTGCTAAAGAAAGATGTATGCTGCAACGTTTGTGAAGAAAAACTAGACGGTGACATGGCGAAATGTAAACATACCATCCCTAGGATATATGCTGCATCAAGGTTGCCTGCTTCAGCGCATGTTTGCAAGAATGTTTTTGGCCCATCCGACCATTTTTTCGCGCTGAAGTCGAAGCAACGCGCACTGACTTTTTTGAGGACAGAACGGCTCCTTCCGGTCTCGTGAACCTCTAGGACCTGCGTTTAGCGGATTGTAACCACGTATCTATTGATCGTCCGTGTGTGGGGGGTGGGGGGTTATAAAATAAATTAACAATAATAAACTCACGTCATTGTTGCGGATAGGAAGTCGGCGGGCAAACGAGCTGAAGCTGCAACTTTTTCAAGTATAGCTGCAATCACTCCATCGGGGAGGTCGTCGATGCTCATTTCTGCGACATTTTGGACCGTGGTATCGGTAGGCGGCTGCTCAATCTTCTCTTCGGCAGACGGTGACGATTCGCCAAGGTATGGAACTATGTTGCGGTCCATGTGTTGAGTGGCTAATTCCTAACGAGAGCTGTGTCCAAACAATGCAAATGCAGTTGAAAAGGTTTGAGTTGCAGGACTAAATGCCCAAATGTAATTGTTTCCGTAGTTGATCAGCTCTGAACCGTGAACCACTGGAAATGAACAACCGTTATTTTTTTAACGTGAATTCACACATTGTATCGGCATCGGTGGTGACCATCCATCATGTTCTCATTTAGCATTTTTTACACCTTTTGACACATTGTCACGGGCACGGTGGATAGAAGCATATGTCTGGAGATGTGAAAATTTTACTTGTTTTCACACATTTGTATCGGCCACGGTCATTGGTGTGCAGGCCACGGGATTTTAAAAAAAATGTGGTGCGAGATCCACACGTTGTCAACTCGAAAAAAGGACACACCGTGACCGTGTACTTGTTGTTGTTTTGGCAAAAAAAGATGCTACGGTTTGGATGCACCGTGGTGTTGTTGACACATTTGGAAAATTCTCGTGGAACGGCTAACGGAGGGAATAGTTTGAAACGGGGAGAAACGAAAATGTCTAACACCGTGTGCTCCTTTTGTGCTCTCTATATATGATCTAATGGTTGATAAATCATGTGAAGATGAAAATTTTGATAGGTAGACATAATTAAATCAATTGTAACTTACAAAACTACATTTAATTTAATGGGCAAAAATATCTTATTGTGTATTCTATTGCATATATAAAACTCAATGTTTTCAATCAAAGAAAGGTAAATCAGATATCATGAATTACATAGATGTTTTCAACAAAACTGCCAAGTTGATGACTAAGTTATTCGATCAACACTGTCCACAACACCATTGTACAACAGAGGTAGCCTTGCATTTCTCTTCACCATTGACATTACAACTCACTCAAAGTAATGACCTTGAAGATCACCCTGATTATGTATGCAAGACAAATGCTCACCACTGCTAAGATAAATACAACTTTCTATGGAAGAATATGCCCTGAAAAGGTCGTGTAGTTCTGTGCATATTTTGCTACTAGATGAGTCCTCATGTGGCAGCTTTACAATCACTTTTTTAAGCATTGGCGCAGACTTACACACCAATTTCAAGAAATCTACCTCATGTTCCACTCCTACGAAACCATCAATTTCCACTTCTTCAAGAGCAATCAGTGTGATAGTTTGAACTTTCCAGTCTCCAGGATGACAAAGACAATTCTGTGGGCATTCTTCTTTCACCTAAAACCAAACCTATGTTAATTACTACACAATATATTATTATTAGCAAAAATACTACTCATACATGCATGATAATAAGAACGGTGAATTACCTTTGAACCTCCTAGGATGACCTTTAGCCTCCGCACGGTCCTACGGATCCGATTCAGCCCAATGAGGTGAAACACGAATGCTCCAAAAACATGTCCACCTGTCGTTAGATGCAACTGCAAATCTGAGAACACCGCAACCATATGCTTCTTAATCTCCCGCTTGAAGTTGGTCAGTTGACCAGGGAAAGGGGAAGAGCACTGAAAAACAAATTTAACATGAAAAAATATCATTTATGCAGTTTAATTAATTTATGGAGTAGTAAAATTGAGAATGAGAAGACACGCACAATGTCGGCATGAATGCGTAGTGAAGGGAGCTGTCCTTGTCTCGTTGCCGTCTTTTTCAACATCAGCTCTATCAATCTCCAACGACCAAACCCAATAGGTACGCTTGCATCGACATAACAGCAGTACCACGAGATCATCTCCACAATTGGCGCCAACACGGAGATGTTGATTCCAACGTAGGGGGGTAATGACACGGTCAATTGCCGGAGGACAGGGGCAGCAATGTCGAGGCGGTCTGTGCGAAATCTGGAGTCCACAAATAGCTCTTGCAGCGACGTGGAGTGGACAATCACCAAGTTATTTTTGGTGGACACCTTGAGCCTGAGGACACGTAGGCGTGGGCACCGGGAGATGAGGTCGTCTAGGCCAGTGATAGAGCACGAGAGGGTCAGTGTATCAAGAGCAGCAAACTCAACACCAGCTGGCATGTGGAAAGGAGTGATGAAGATGTTTGATTTTAGCACGATCGAGGTGGCACGGCGGAAGTAGGGCACTTCGACGTGGCTGCCTGTTACATTGCTGTTGATGGCGAACACGAGCTCCTCGGGCTCAAGGCGTGCAGCTTCAAGCAGCAGCGAGGTAACACCAGCGGCGTCTAGATACACGTCGATAACTGACCCGCGCCACCGCTCCCAATGATCGGGGCGCCTCCTCATGAAGGGGATGTGGATGTCGAGAAGGGAGACAGCGGACGAGAGGCGGGCGAGAGCCGGTTTGAGCGAGGAGTACTCTACATTGCGGAAGACGAGCGAGGGGAGGAGCGTCCATAGGTTGCGCCACCGGCGGGAGAGGATACCGGTGCGTGCGGCGGTGATGATGCAGCGGAGGCGGGCGAGGATGAGGAGGAGCAGATCGTCGGGTAGGGCACTGATATGGTCCGGTCCGAGGTCTTCTAGGCTGCGTACCTGCTGCTGCTGGGTTGAACAGAGGAGGCGCCCTGATCTCAACTCCATGGCCCTTCCGGAGGAACGCAGGCGGCGTCCCGATCTCAGCTCCATGGCGAGTGACAAAACCTATGCCAATTGAACTGATCTATGCAATGGAGCACGAGCCCGATCGGCCCCGTACGTTGTCGTCTTATCAATCCTACACTTTCCTACCGAGCTTCCACATAGAAGTTGTGGTTGACCCGCTGGCCTTTTCTTGTTGGACGCTTCTGCGAGATTGTCTATAGACGTGTCCATGGTTTTTCAGGTTCTGCTAAAACAACGACGAAGTCTCGAATTTGATACCTGATCGACTCGGTTTGGTTGGGCTGCGCTTAAGTAACGTATTTGACAGTTATCGATCGAGTCGGACTACAATCTTCTCCTAAAAACTGAGCACCTTCTTCTTAATTAATAGATGAGGCAAAGCTTTTGCCTCCGTTTCAAAAAAGAAAAGAATGCCCAAGGTCTCCTAGTACTGTCCGTATAGCATATGTACTGTACTGTCCTGTTTCCTTTTCCATTTTATTCTGCTATCAAAACTTCCACACAAACTGCGTGTACGTTAGACCCAATATATGTTCAATCATAGAGAATGCTCTCTCATTTTTTGTCGTCAGAACATAAAAATGTGAAATTAATATGCACATTTTCTCCACAAGCTAGCGCTGGAAAAGATCACCAAAAATAAATTCACCACCATAGAAATATTTAATTCAACAGATGTTATGAACAAAACTGCCCTTGTACGACGGAAGGAGGCTTTGCATTTCTATACTGATATACTGTTGAATAAGTAAATAAAAAGACTCGTATACATCAATTCATGCAGAGGCTGCAGCTTTCCCCGTTTCGAAAAACAGTTCAACTCACTACAAGTAATGACCTTTAGGAGCACGCTAATCATATATGCAAGCCATATACTCACCAGTGCTAAGATAAACACAACATTCCACGGAAGTATATGCCCTGAAAAGGCCGTACAGTCGTGCATACTTTGGTTCTTGATGATCATCATGTGACAGCTTCACAGTCACTCTTTTAAGCATTGGCGCAGACTTAAACACCAATTCCAAGAAATCAAATTCATGACCGTCTCCTTCAAAACCATCAATTTGTATTTCCTCGAGTGCAATCAACAAGATGGTTTGGACTTTCGTGGGACGACAAAGACAATTTGTTGGGCATTCTTTCTTCTCCTGAAACAAGAATAAAATCGAGTTACTACACTTCACTATTGAGATATACATATATTGTATAATAAAATAAAAGTAGAGTGTTACATTTATTTCCGGAATGATGACATTAAGCCTCCGCATGGCCCTATGAATCTGATGCATCCCAATGAGATGAAACACCAATGATCCGTAATCATGCCCACATGTTATGAGATGTAGCTCCAAACTTGAGAAGGCTGCAAACAAATGCTTCTCAATCTCCTTCCTAAAGTCTGCCACTTGTGGAGGATCAGATAACGAGCACTAGAAAACAATTAGATAGAAGAAAATGTCATTCATAAAGGTTAGTTCAGTCAACACTTGGCAGTCGTAGTGAGTAATTGAGAAATAGAGGACACACCATGCTAGCATCAATGTGCAACGAAGGGAGCTCTTCTTGCCTCTGTGCCATTTGTATCCTTAGCTCATTGAGCCGCCAGCTACCAAAACCAGGAGCCAACCTCACATAGCAATAAGAGCAGTACCATGAGATGGTCTCCATCATTGGTGCCATGACGGAGATGTCCAGTTGCCTGTAAGGGCGTAATGACATGGACAATCGCCTAAGCACGGGGGCATCAATGTCAACGCGACTTGTGCCATCTCGGGTGTTCACGAATAGCTGTTGCAGCGACGTGGAGTGGACCATCACCAAGTAATTTTTGGTGGGCACCTTGAGTCGGAGGACGCGGAGGCGTGGGCACCGGGAGATGAGGTCATCGAGGCCAGTGATAGAGCATGAGAGGGATAGTGTATCGAGAGCGACAAACTCAACACCGGGTGGCATGTGGAAAGGGGCGCTAAAGGTGTTTGCTTTTAGCACGATCGAGGCGGCACGGCGGAAGTAGGGCACATCGACATGGCTGCCTTTTACCTTGTCGATGGTGAACACGAGCTCCTCCGGCTCAAGCCGTGCGGCGGCACGCAGTAGCGAGGTGACACCAGCGTCCATATACACTTCGACAGGGGACATGTGCTCCCACCAGTCCCAACGATCGGGCTGCCTCCTCGTGATGGGGATGTGGATCTCGAGAAGGGAGACGGCGGGGGAGACAAGGCGGGCTAGCACCGGTTCGAGCGAGGAGTATTTTACATTGTGGAAGATGAGCGTGGAGAGGAGCGTCCATAGGTTGCGCCACCGGCGGGAGAGGATACCGGTGCGCGCGGCGGTGACGATGGATCGGAGGCGGGCGAGGATGATGAGGAGCAGATCGTCGGGTAGGGCGCTGATACGGTCCGGTCCGAGGTCTTCTGGGATGCGTACCTGCTGGCTGGAACAGATGCGGCGCCCCGACCTCAACTCCATGGCAGAGGCGAACCCGATCGGTGCCGTTCCCGACGAGCGCAGGCGTCGCCCCGATCTCAGCTCCATGGTGGCTGATGAAACCGATACCAACTGACTCGATCGATCCAATGGAGAACGAACCCGATCGATCGCCCCCGTTCTTGTCTACATGGACTGGTGGACATACGCTGGGCAAGTCCATTGGACCGAAAAGGCCAAATGTACGTAAATGAAGACAACGAAGCCCATTCAGGAAGGCACGTTATATATTGTCTCTTTCTATTAGTTTCTAGAGAAAAAAAAATTATATGACCTGTTCCATCAATTCAATCAACTTCAGAAACTACTGGAGTTGGTCTACAAAGGTAAATTTGTGAATAAAATCCCATAAAATATTTTTCTTTCTTGTAAGGGAGGTCATGTTTGACGCGTTTAGTGTCATTGAACGGTCAACACTCGTAGAAATCACACATGGCTCGAGGCTATCATTGTTGTTGGCTCCCCAACTCCTTCGCCTCACCATTTCCATCGACACCAATGCTAGTTATAATCCCCCCTCACCTCGACTTTTGGCTAGGTCGCCAGCTACAGCCACATGCGGACGTAACATACATGAAAGGTTCTTATTGTTGCGTGGTACATGCTGTTGGTCGGTGGGTTGGGCGGCGAGGGCTACTGGCCCAAGCTCTACTATTGCTTTAGCTTGGATTGTTTAGCTCGTTACCGAGCCAAGATTGGGCGGTCGTGTATTAGTTTTAGAAATTTCTTAATTTGCGTATTATTTCTAAAATTTTAGAAAAAAAATTGTAGCACCTCCGCCCACAAAAGAATATTTTAGTGTATAAATTCATTCTCACTATCTAGCTTGCCCACGAGCGATAGTTTTATTTTTATTTTAGCTTTACATTTAACTTTATCTTTTATTCTTTCTTTCATTTTGTGTTCCATTTTCCCGCTTTTTGGTGAATGTATAAATATAATGCTATCCATCGATCGTATCGATCTTGTGCATGTTCATGCTGGTAGGTAAAAATTTGAGAAGTACTTCTACTACTAGTGAGTGAATAGGTGAAGATGGCGTATTTATTCTGCAGAATTTATAGTGATTTCAAACGCTTCGCGTCTCTCCCAAGGAAGCCGCCATGGGCTAACCCTAGCAGCGTCGAACAACTTCACCTCTCCCATCCGATTAGATCTCTGTCGCTGTTGCTGCAAGCCTCCTAGAGGTTACGGGCCTCAACGCTGAGTGTGTTGGGGGCAGAGGGCAGCGACGATGGTTGATCAAGGCTACGGTGGTGCGAGGCTTCCAGTCGCGTGTGGCGGGCATGGTGGACAACCCTGGTCAAGGTGGTAGCGATGTTTCTCCTCCTTCGACGGTGCATGACGGCAATAGGTATCATTGTTGAGACATTTGTTTATTTGTTTGATTGTTCGAAAATTGTTGTAATTTGGTTGAGACATTTCTTCATTTGTTCTATTTTTTCAAAACTGCTGTAATAATTTGGTTGAGACATTTGTTTATATGTTGTAATAATTTGGATGTTGATTTTATGATCCACTATTGCATGTCCATGTTGATTCTATGAAAACCCGGGTTCGGAAATCGCTGGCACAAAACAAAGCCCGTAAATTAAAACTGTAAATAGAATATTTTGTTTTACCATTTTGGTTTACGGGCTCTGTTCTGCGCCAGGGATTTCCCGACCCGTAAACATGAGTTCAGTAAACTAAACTCGCAGTTTTCAGTTCGCATGTTTACGGGCTCTGCTAGGAGCATCTCTAGTAGTGCCCGTATAAACTCGAACCGAAAACACGGAGTTCGGTCTCCCGAATTTTACAGTTTCGATGATTTTAGTCGCTGTGCAGAATAGAAACCGAAAACGCGAACTGGAAAACGGAAATCAAAAGTCACGGGAAATTTTGCTCCGGTGATTGATACGTCGCAAACTTATCTATAATTTTTGATGCTCCATGCTTGTTTTACACAAATTCTACTATGTTTTACTTGCACTTCGTTACACTTTTATACATTTTCTAACACTAACCTATTGACAAGATGCCACAGTGCTAATTCCATGGTTTTCTTCTGTTTTGGTCTCAGAAAAGCTGTACAGGATATATTCTCGGAATTGGGCGAAACAAAAGCCAAAGTGCCTATTTTACCGTAACAAAGACGAAGCCCGAAGGGGGGTCGAAGAGGTGCAGCAGGGTGGCTAGACCACACCTAGGCACGATCTGGCCTGGCCCGCGCCTTGGGTTGGTGTGGGCCACCTAGGCACCCCACCGACCTAAATCCTCCGCCTATTTATACATCTTCTTGGAAAACCCTGGACACCTGAGCCTTCATCCATGAAAATTCCGTTGCGGCCGCCATCGCAGAATCCATCTCGGGAGGATTCTGAAGCTCTTCCCGGCACCCTGTCGGAGGGGGAGGTCATCACCGGAGGCTTCTACATCGCCATGCCCACCTCCGAAGTGATGTGTGAGTAGTTCATCACTGGACTATGGGCTCATAGCAGTAGCTAGATGATTGTCTTCTCCAATTTGTGCCTCATGTTTAGATCTTGTGAGCTACCTATCATGATCAAGATCATCTTTATGTAATGCTACATGTTGTGTTTGCCGGGATCCTATGAATATTGTATACTATGGCTGAGACTGATGTCATATGTTATTTGTGATCTTGCATGCTCTCCGTTGCTAGTAGATGCTTTGGCCAAGTAGATGCTTGTGACTCCAAGAGGGAGTATTTATGCTTGATAGTGGGTTCATGCATCTAGTTTTCTGGAAGAGTGACAATAACTTCTAAGATTGTAGATGTGTTGTTGCTACTAGGGAGAAAACAACAATGCTTTATCCAAGGGTAATTCTGTTATTTACTTTACACACATTGCTTAATGCGATTATCTGTTGCTTGTAACTTAATACCGGAAAAGGTGCGAATGCTAATCGAAAGGTGAATTATTAGTAATAGACGTAGTTGGATTACGGTCTATGCATTATGTTGTAATGCCCAAACGAATCCCATAGAAGTCATCATGCTATGTATGAACTTTATTCTCTCTATTAGTCAGCTGTAATTTATTCGCCCAACATGCTATTTATCTTTATGGAGAGACACCCTAGTGAACTGTGGATCCCGGTCCTTTTTCTTTACACTGATACAATCATCATGTTCTATTTACTTTTTTAGAAGCACTGTTTTCTTTTCATTCACTGCAAACATCTCCTTCCACACCATACGATTAACTCTTTGCTATCAGCAAAACCAGTGAGATTGACAACCTCACTGTGAGTTGGGGCAAAGTATTGCGATTGTGTTGTGTGCAGGTTTCACGTTGTTGCTGATGCCGGTAGTACGTCCTGCCAATAGTCAGCCAACAACACCTTCAGAAGTCACTCCTTTCTCCTACTGGTCGATTAAGGTTTCTTACTGAGGGAAAACTTGTTGCTGTTCTCATCACACTTTCCTCTTGGGTTTCCCAACCGCTTCCACAACCAACACCAAGATTGTCTGGCGCCGTACCTGGAGCACCATCAAGATTTTCTGGCACTGTTGCCGGGCGGAAAGAGGATTTCTGCAAGGGGAGTCTCTCATCTCCAATCTCTTTATTTTTTTTATTGTTTTGTTTAGTTACTTTATTTTATCTTGTTTGCTTATTTATATAAAAAACACATAAAAATAGTTGCTATTATAGTTCTTATTTCTGTTGTTATAGTTTTATCTTGTTAGAATGAGTATTCCTGAAGTTGAGATTCGTTCTTTTAAATAACAAGTGGGAGAAAGTTTGAAAGATGCTTGGTATAGAATAAGTGATGCTCACCATAGATGTACTAAGAAATATTCTACCTTGATCTTTCTTAGAAATTTTTATGTTGGCATATCTAGCTGGAAGATGTATGTTTTGGATACTCTCACAAGAGGTAATTTTGTGGGTACTCCTGCTTTAGAAGCCTGCAATTTAATTGAAAACTTGGTAGGAATATCACATACTAATGTTGTTAAAATTGAGATCACTTTGGAAGATGTGGTAAAAAGGTTAAGCTCTTTAGAGAAAAATTTGCCGAACTTTTTTAATAATGCTAGCCAAATTAATGAATCAATAGAAAGTTTCAATAAGAAAATCACTGTTTTAGAGGCCAGCAATACTCATGATAATAAAAACCTTAGAATTGGTAAACTAGAGAAAGCTATGGAAACTTTAAGTTCAACTTTTTCTTCTCTCAGATTTAAAAAGGAGAAAGCTTTTGTGGAAAGAGCAAAAATTCATGTATGCTCCCAAGGTACCCAAACCAAAGCCCCATAATATGTTTAAAATTGATAAAACTTTCAGTACAACTAAGAGTAATTTACATGTTGAATCATCTCCAGGGGTATCTAAAGTGCCTATTTTGAAACTTTGTATTTTAGAGGAAGTTATTGATGTTGATGTTTCTTCTCTTGATAATACTTGATAGAAATACTTTCTGCGTCTAGCTGAAATGCGTTAAAAAGCGCTTATGGGAGACAACTCATATTTATTTTCTGTAATTTTTCTTTTATTGAGTCTTGGAAGTTGTTACCTCTGTAACAACCTCTACTTATCATTTTTATTTCATTTTTATGCCAAGAGTAGCCTCTAATAGGAGGAAGGTAAGATTTGGGGAAGTTGCTGTCCAGAAACGGATTCTATGTTGTTACCGTAAAAATTCTTACTCCCAGCCAGTACGTAATTTTGAGATGCCAATTTTTCAACGTATGCCTCGGGTTATTATCTAACTTACATTAGTTTTTCACTTTTCGATCTGAGCAACAGAGGATATTTAAAAAAAATCGATATTTACCTATTGTTCTGTTTTGACAGATTTCTGCCACTATTTGCATTTGCCTCTTTTTCTCTTTCTTTTTGGGTTCTTTTGAGAGAAAGAGTTTTTTTGAAAGAGTTGCTACAATAGCTAATGTTTTGATAGATGATTTATATATGTTATAACTATACCCAGGTGGATTTATTATTTTAATTGCACTAACATTGCTAATGAAGAATTGTGTGAAGTTTTGTATGAAGGAAGTTTTCAAGTGTAGGAAAAGACGAATGATGTGATGAAATAAAGAATAGATAAAAACTCAAGCATAGGGATGCCCCTACCACCCCCAAGAACTATCCAAGTGGTACAAGCATCAAAACTTTGGGATGCCCAAGGCATCCTGGGCATCCCCTTCTGCATCAACAAAGCAACAGGTCATCTTTCTATGCACTATATTTTTATTGCTTCATATGCTATGTGTTATTCTTGGAGCGTCTTTTTTTTAGTTTTCTTTTCTTTCGTTTGCTGTAAATAAGGTTGGATCCCACCATATTTGTTTTGGAGTATAACACACTCTGTTTTAATTGCATAGAACACTATAGCACTTTTACTGTTCTGCGAATGTTCTAGTTTTCTAGTACTTCGTTGAGCTTTGGTTTTCTACTTTATTTTTTTGTACAGAGCTTGTTAGTTTTATTAATTCATGTATGATTAGCTCTTTGGTCTATATTGTTCTTTATTTATGGGAGTTGTTTCAAATAAATTGATTGGTGTTTGAGACGAGTAAAAAGTTTCATTCTAAGTGATGCAAAAGAAAGCTTGTCTAGACTGTGGCATAGACTTTGGCATGCCATGTTGGATTTTATTTTTATAATATGCTTAGTATTTATTGTTGCATCATGATTTTTCTCAAATATCTGAGAGTGCTTAATGTTCCATTGAAAGAATCATGTGTTGCTTTTATCATAGAAGTATAATATCGTGATATTCTTCTTTGATTCTTTATTGGATTGACTTGGCACATGCTTACACCATGTTATGACTACCAACCAGTCAACTAAATCCTTCATGATCATTTGGTTTTTGACTTGTGATATCACTTTATGCTTTGATTAATATTGTTTTGTCGTTATGCATGATTATGGCCATTATTGCTCCCTTAGTTGGTCGCTCCTAGTCTTTTGCTAGCCTTGTATGAAGCTCTACTCTTGCATCCAACCACTAAAAATAAACTTTGCCAATTTTGTCCACCATATCTACCTATTATCATTATTTCTATGCCAAGTATATTCATCATGTTTTATCTATCTTTCGAATTGATTATGAGAAAAATAGTCAGTAAAGCTCTCACGAACTTGATAACACATTTACTTTCTTGCACTTAATAAACTTGAACCATTGTGACTATCTTATGTTGATTATATGCTTAAAAATTCTAAGTTGGGAGTTAGCACAACCATGCTTTCATAGGGCAGGCTTTCGACATTGCACTTATTATTTAGTTAATGTCATGACTTTTGCTTATGGATGCCTATCGATGCGAAATAGAATGGAAACTTGTAAGTCCATGAAGTTTGTATATGTGTTAGAGAAATGTTGGACCTCTAACCTAACCCATGCATCATTCATGGTGGAATTTTACTGTAGGATAACGTTGCATAGAAAACAAAAATTTTCCTACCGCGAACACGCAATCCAAGCCAAGATGCAATCTAGAAGACGGTAGCAACGAGGGGTTTATCGAGTCTCACCCTTGAAGAGATTCCAAAGCCTACAAGATGAGGCTCTTGTTGCTGCGGTAGACGTTCACTTGCCGCTTGCAAAATCGCGTAGAAGATCTTGACCACGATCCCTCCGACGCCACGAACGGGCAGCACCTCCGTACTCGGTCACACGTTCAGTTGTTGATGAAGACGACGTCCACCTCCCCGTTCCAGCGGGCAGCGGAAGTAGTAGCTCCTCTTGAATCCGACAGCACGACGGCGTGGTGTCGGTGGCGGTGGAGAACTTCGGCGGAGCTTCGCTAAGCGTGCGGGAGCTATGGAGGAGAGAGGGGGCAGCTAGGGTTTGGGAGGGGGGCGCCGGCCATCTAGTGGTGCGGCCACCTTGTGGTGCTTTTTTTGGGTGGCTGGCCCCCTCCCTTGGCCCCTCATTATATAGGTGGAACCCCAAGTGTTGGTCTCCAAGTCTTCGAATAAGACCCGAACCCAAAACCTTCCATATGGTGGGCAAACCTACCCAAGCTAGGACTCCCACTAGAGGTGGGAGTTCCACCTCCCATATGGGGGGGGTGGCCGGCCCCCTAAGGGGGAGTCCACTTGGGACTCCACCCCCACTAGGGTTGGCCGGCCATGGAGGTGGAGTCCCATGTGGACTCCACCTTCCTTGGTGGTTTCTTCCGGATTTTTCTAGAACCTTCCATAGAACCTTCCGTGTTATTTTAATTCACATAAAATGACATCCTATATATGAATCTTATTCTCCGGACCATTCCGGAACTCCTCGTGATGTCCGGGATCTCATCCGGGACTCCGAACAAATATTCGAACTCCATTCCATATTCAAGTTCTACCATTTCAACATCCAACTTTAAGTGTGTCACCCTACGGTTCGTGAACTATGCGGACATGGTTGAGTACTCACTCCGACCAATAACCAATAGCGGGATCTGGAGATCCATAATGGCTCCCACATATTCAACGATGACTTTAGTGATCGAATGAACCATTCACATACAATACCAATTCCCTTTATCACGCGATATTTTACTTGTCCGAGGTTTGATCTTCGGTATCACTCTATACCTTGTTCAACCTCGTCTCCTGACAAGTATTCTTTACTCATACCGTGGTATGTGGTCTCTTATGAACTTATTCATATGCTTGCAAGACATTAGACGACATTCCGCCGAGAGGGCCCAGAGTATATCTATCCGTCATCGGGATGGACAAATCCCACTGTTGATCCATATGCCTCAACTCATACTTTCCGGATACTTAATCCCACCTTTATAACCACCCATTTACGCAGTGGCGTTTGGTGTAATCAAAGTACCTTTCCGGTATAAGTGATTTACATGATCTCATGGTCATAAGGACTAGGTAACTATGTATCGAAAAGCTTATAGCAAATAACTTAATGATGAGATCTTATGCTACGCTTAATTGGGTGTGTCCATTACATCATTCATATAATGATATAACCTTGTTATTAATAACATCCAATGTTCATGATTATGAAACTAATCATCCATTAATCAACAAGCTAGTTTAAGAGGCATACTAGGGACTTCTTGTTGTCTACATATCACACATGTACTAACGTTTCGGTTAATACAATTATAGCATGATATATAAACATTTATCATAAACATAAAGATATAAATTATAACCACTTTATTATTGCCTCTAGGGCATATCTCCTTCAGTCTCCCACTTGCACTAGAGTCAGTAATCTAGTTTACATTTGTAAAGATATAACACCTTGGCCTTCCGGTGTTTTATCATGTGTTGCTCATGGGAGAGGTTTTTAGTCAACAGATCTGACACGCTCAGAAACGTATGTATTTTGTAATTCATTTGCGTCTCAACGCATCACTCATTTCCAAATGAGTTGGCATTAAATATGTTTGATCTTCTGGTGGAACCTTATTTCCGCAGTCTGAAATAAGTCACTAATATTGTCACATACAATATAGCTTCAAAGTTCTGACACTATCGGAACTACACCAAGTTCTCAAAGAACTTCTTGACTCAACATCCTCAGTCATTTGTCAAAATAATGACATATTCTGCCTTCGTTTGTAGAATACGTCACAATATTTAGAACTCTTCTAAATCTAACATAGACAACTTCTAGCTCATTGTGCTACCTTTAAGACAACACTTAGTCTAATTTGAGATTTAAAATTTTATTTTCATATGTGACAAAACTAATATCGGTGCAACACCTTACAGTGATTTGTTTTATCATTTCTCCATACAAAACTATATATATATATCCTTGGTTCTTCTCAAGTACTCAAGAATATTCTTACTGTTTTTCAATGATCATCACATGAATCATTCTGGTACATGCTCATAACATTTTTAAGAGCACATGACATCTGATTGTGTACATATTATTTGTGATCTATAATCACTCATGTGTTTTCACTCATTGAGTGTCAGATACACTCAAGTCTTGTTAAAACTTCACATGACAAGAACATCTTCTTAATATTTCTATATTGAACTATTTCAATATCCATTCTATGTACTTTGACTTAAACTTATTTTGTGTTTTAATCTATCTTCATAGATCTTGACACTAAATTTGTTTCAGTCCATATCTTTTCATTGAAGTTAATTTCTCAATGAAAACTTTTTAATCAAGTATATAATTACATTATTTATAACCAACTATATGTCATCTACATAAAGTATTATAAATATGTCTCAGCACTCCCACTTAATTTCTTGCAAATGCAAGCCTCTTCATCGTTTCTGATGAAATCAAAAACTCTTTGACTATTTCATCTGGTGAAGATTCCAACTCCGTGATACTCACTTCATCCAATTGAAGTTTGTATACCTATCTAGTATTCTACGGACTAGCAAAACAATTGGTTGTATCTTGTATACACCTTTAATACATACTTCTGTTTAAGTAGTGTATTTTGCCATCCTACTAGCATATCTCATAAAATAAATATGTAGTGATTACTAGAATAATCCACATAGACTATAAGCATTGCTACGGAAGATCTAATCTTATCATAGTCAACTCTTTGAACTTTGTCGTAAACAACTTTTCGACAAGTTGAGCTTCTTCAAGGATATTTCATCTAAGTCCATCAATTTTATAGATCCATTTACTTTCAAAAAGTATTCATCTATCTTGGATTTCATGGCGTATAGCCATTTTAACAGAGTTAGGGCCCATCATAACTTCTTTGTTTGTAGTTGGTTTATCATTGTTCAAAATCAATCCTTGTCCACAAATCATTTATTTGATCACAAAGTAAACCATACCTACAAGGTTCAATATGTACTTTGATCTCCATGGCTAAAACACTTTGTAGTCATGGGAGCCATGATCGTCGTGGCCGCTTCCGAAACCAATTCCGATGATGCGCTACTCTGATCATTATGCTCAGGTTCATAAACCTTATCAAATTATATTGTCCTCCCACTCAAATACTTCACTAGAAACAATTTCTTGGAAATAAGAAACATTGACAAACACTTTTGTCTTTGTCTCGTGGGAAGAATTCCCAATTAAATCTCTGGGATAACCAACAAAGACATTCATCCGATTTTGGTTAAAAACTCTTAGACCAAAATTTAAAGAAAGGACTATTAAGGTTTATACCCATGCCATAACTTGTATGGTGTCATTTCAACGGATCATGATGATGCTCTATTCAGTGTAAAAGCGGTAGTCACTAAAGCATAATCCACAAAAATATAATGGTGTCATAATATTTTATCTCATCATTAATCCAACAAGGTTTGGATACATATCTCGGATACTATATCATCATTATGATGCTCCAAGAAATGTGAGTTGTAGAACAATTTCATGACTCTCTTAGATGTTCGCTAAAAACTCGTAATTCAAATATTTTCACCATGATCCAATCATAGATATTTGACTTTTCTATTACGATGATTTCCACTTCATGCTGAAATTTATTTGAATCCATTCAAATGTTTCAAACTTCTTCCTTATTGAATATATCCACATATATATACTCAATTCATCGTTGAAAGTTTTCATGAAGTAGAAGAATCTCCCGCACACAACTATGCACAGTGAACCACATACATCATCATGTATTTTTCACTAAGTTAGTTGCCCGTTCAACTCTTGGCCTATGAACGGCATTTTAATCATTCTCTTTAGAAAAGATTTGCAAGCGCCAAAATGATTCAAAAATCAAATGACTCCAAAAATCCATTTGCATGGAGTTCCTTCATGCGTTCCTTTCTAACATGACCTAAATGGCGGTTCCACAAATAAGTGGAATTCAAATCATTTGCCTTAGGGCATTTTAGCGTCAGTGTTATGTATGTGTGTTTCACCATTAAGATTTATAATAACTCATCCATCGTACATGGAGTAATGTCATAATTTGAACAACTCATTGTTTTCATTTGACCAGAGCAAAATAACAATTATTAAGTTCTTTATTATAAATTCTAAGGGCTAGATAGAATGCCAACGACGAACATAATAACACTTTATTTTGTTCCAGACGTGCATTTCTATCATATTCCTTGTCAGTCACTTAGGCCATTGTATTCTTGTATTGCGTTGTTTTGTATGACACTTCATACCAACCAATATAGTAATAATACCCAAGAATTTCATTGTGTGACTTAACTAGGAATACAACCATAACATGTATATCATTTATATACACCTGAGCTAGACTTTCTAGTCTTTTCTTTTCTTTTTGCCAAAATATCTTTTGCAGTTTCTCTTTTAGCTTTCCTCATTATTCAGAAAAACACTTCAACATCAATAACTTCTAGGTTTGTTGGTCAAATACCAATAACCTTGAGGTTCTTACTTTGAAGTTGATCATCATATGACAAGTGTTTCAGATTTCACTATTAGTAACTTTGTAATATGATGAACAATTTCACTCATAATTTTATCCATCATATCATGACGACTTTTCGAGACCATGTCTGTACATGCTAGGCTCGTAAAGTTTTAACCTTAGTATTTGCATGTGCAAATCTAACTTGCATCCGTTGTATGCACACGTAGAATCTATCACACCCGATCACCATGTGATGCTTCGATACGACGAGTCTTAGCAACGGTGCATACTAAGGATGATAACTTCATGGATATGCGAATATCGTTAGTGCCCCAATAGTTGGAGGATTGTGACGCCTGGCGTCTTCAACCTTCATACATTCCCATAAAACTTATGAGTTTATGTAGTCTCACCAAAAAATATTCTATCATCTTGCAATAAGGTCTTAGATATCACATATATCTCATACCTTGATTATTTCTGAAAACTAAATTTTCAGCTCCTTACTTTTCAAACAAATTTGAACTTCAAGTTTGACGGAGACAAGATAACTTTAGGTACTAATTGAAACCTTAGCTCTTTGAATCAACAATGTGAGGTTTACTAAAAGTTTGCAATAGGACTTAATCAATTCTTGATTCTTTAACAATACGGTACCAATCCGTAAAGTTTCTTGTCAGATTTTAACAGTATTTCTACCTCAATAACAAGACTAGCGCATAGTAGAAAACGGATGCCAATACTACAAAATTAATTCAAAATACTACTCAGACTATGTTTATGATAATTAGTTCATGTTTTAATCTAATTACTAATGAACTCCCACTTAATACAACATCCCTCATAGTTGTTAAGTGGTACACGATCCAAATCCACTACACCAAAACCGATCATCACGTGAGATGATGTAGCTTCAATGGTGAACATCAACATGTTGATCATATCATCCATATGACTCGTGTTCAACCTTTCGGTTTCCGTTGTCCCGAGGCCATGTCTGTACATGCTAGGCTCGTCAAGCAAACCCAAGTATTCCGCGTGTGCAACATGGCTTACACCCGTTGTATGTGAACGTTGAGTCTATCACATCCGATCATCACGAGATGCTTCGAAACGACGAACTGTACAACGGTGCATACGAGGGGAGAACACTTTATTATCTTGATATTAATGTGAGGGATCATCTTATAATGCTACCGTCGCGATCTAAGCAAAATAAGATACATAAAAGGATTAACATCACATGCAGTTCATATGTGATATGATATGGCCCTTTTGTCTTTGCGCCTTCGATCTTCATCTCCAAAGCACGGACATGATATCCATCATCAACGGGCATGATCTCCATCATCGTCGGCGTAGCGTCAAGGTTCATGGTGCCGTCTTTATGGTTGTTCACCTCATGTAGCAACTATTACAACTACCTTGAAATACTACTCAACATGAAAATTAAAGACAACCATAAGGCTCCTGCCGGTTGCCACAATACAATAATGATCATCTCATACATATTTATCATCATATCATGGCCATATCACATCACCAAACCCTGCAAAAACAAGTTAGACGTTGTTATCACCAGATTTTGGACAAATCCAGAGGTGGGCCATAAGAGAGATGGGCTTAGAGGACTACACGTGGAAGATCTCTGAAGCGGCCTTGCACGGAGAATTTGGGCTAGTTTGCCCGTGTATCTTTAATTATAGTAGGTCATATCTTAGATCAAGGTTTAGAATTTGTATCGCGCACGGTGGGATATTCCCACGTTAGAAAGTCCGCTGGACTATAAATATGTATCTAGGGTTTATGGAATAAACAACAACACAACGTTCACCCCAAAAACAAACCAATCTCGGCGCATCGCCAACTCCTTCGTCTCGAGGGTTTCAATCAGGTAAGCGACATGCTGCCTAGATCGCATCTTGCGATCTAGGCAGCACCAGCCCCCCGTTGGTCCTGCGTGGCCCGTCCGGAAGCGTCATTGAGGGCGGGCACCGTAGTTATCATCGATGTGTTAGGGATAGCATAGCTCTTCGGCTCAACATGCTTACGTAGTGCAACCCTCGCATGTCTAGCCGCCCTCACGCCTATCTCGGGCGTGGGGCGGCACCGCTTGTTCATCATCTAGTAGATCTGATCCGTTACGATTGCTCCTTGCTCCGCAAGGATTAGTTTAATATCTGCAATAGTTAGGCCTTACGAAGGGGGGGAGGATCCAGCGGCACGTAGGGTGGCGTTCGCAAGTCCTAAACAGGATGTTCCGATGATCAACGTCACGTTGGTTGTGTGGCCTTGTTTAGGATCGGCTTACGAGCACCGTGCGTGGCCGCGAGGCCCAACCTGGAGTAGGATGATCCGATTATGCGGTGAAAACCCTAAATCGTCAGAGATCTCATTAGCTTTATCTTGATCAGCAGGATCACCAGGTATTCGTGCACCCCGTACGGATCGGGGGTGGATCGGCTCTTTGAGCCGATTCACGGGATAGCCCGAGAGCCGATCGAGGCTGCGATTTAATGTTTACGTGTATGCCATGCAGGACCTAAGCGAGGCATCCCCATCACCTTCCTGACCAGGTATAGGTCAGGTGGCACGCCCTTGCACTTCGCATCGCCGCGTGTGACCAGAAGAGCATTGCGGGCCGTCGCTCGGAGGGGTCTCAGCCAGCCGCAGCTCTAGGCTCTTCCCGGCTCTACCGTGTTGATAGGCCGCTGCCCGCCGGTGGGTTTTGGCGATCAACACATTCTGGCACGCCCGGTGGGACCTTCATCTACATCAACCACATCGCCATCTACATCTGAGATGGCGGCGGACGGCACGCCAGTCACCTACGAGGAGCTGCCTGCTGAGCTCAAGAAGAAACATGACGAGATCAAGGCCACCCTCGAAGCCGACCTCATCGGCTCTTTTCGAGAGAACCCGTACCCATGGCATCAGATGGAAGGGGTTCTCACCACAAGGTGCACTCGATGGGATAGATCTCTCGCCCCGTCGGAGGAACGCACCAGGGCCCTTCGGCAGGAGATCAACTACTTGGTGGCTCACTCGCTACACCGCCACTCGAAAACTTGGTCAACGTGTTGAGCGTCTCGCTCTGCGCGTGATCCAGGAGATCATGAGCCACCAGTACTCGCCGTCAGGACCAGCTCTCGGGACGCACCAAGGAGAGTTGCCACTCCAGTCCCGTCCACCGCTGCCATACGCGTTGGCAGCACCGGCTGAAGTGCCGGCTACACCGGCATTCGTCGTTTACAAGATCGGTGGTGACCCTAGTGACTACCAGTTCTTGGCTGAGGCGCCCAAGGAGATCCCTCAAGGATATGCATGCACGTATGTGCCAGATTGTGGCAACTGGCCACTCTCAAACCAGGCCACAACGTCAGGGACTCCGGCGCAAACAGGAGGAACGTCGGCAACAGAGCTTGAGAAGCGTACGTGGCTAACTAAGTACGCCACCCCGACGAAACTCCCGAGCCCAGCTCCTGCAGTTGGCTCAGAGCTGGAAAAGCAAACATGGCTGGCTAAGTACGCCACCCCGGCGAATCTTCATAATACATCTCCTGCAGCCAGCACGGTGGATCAGATCAGTACCATACTGAGAGACCAGTTCGGCATTATGCCGAAAAGGAGGGCAATCGGCTATTCCAAGCCGTACCCCGACGAGTACGAGATGATCCCGCTGCCACCTAAGTATCGGCTCCCTGACTTCTCCAAATTCAGTGGATCGGATGGCTCCAGCTCCATCGAGCACATCGGCCGATATTTGGCGCAACTAGGACCGGCTTCAGTGTCGGATCAGCTACGCGTGAGGCTCTTTTCACAGTCCCTCACAGGATCGGCTTTTGGATGGTATACCTCTTTGCCGGCAAACTCCATCCAGTCTTGGAAGCAATTGGAAGAACAGTTCCATACGCAATACCATTCAGAAGCTTCCGAGTCTAGCATTGCCGATCTAGCACAACTACGTCAGAAGCGCGGAGAAACGGTGACAGAGTACATCCAGCGCTTCAGGAATCTTAGGAACCGATGTTATTCGGTTCGTATAAGCTGAAAAGGAAGCGATCGAACCGGCGTAGGCGGCCTTGCAACACAGCTCAAGGACATGGCCTCCCAAGCAGATTATCCTCGGCTGGCGCACATGGTTCAGAAACTATCGGCATATGAACAGCGCCACCGGACTGTACCAAGACAAGTTCAAGCGTGCGATAGTCATGGTCGATACAGAGGAAGGTGAAGTGCCTGCGGGAGACCAAGAAATAGCGATGGCTGAGTGGACTCGGGGAGGAACCCCGTATCCTGCAAATGGGTAAAGCCACCGGGGCCGCTGTGGGATTTGATTTTGACGTGACCAAGACTGAACAAATCTTCGACCTCCTGCTTAAGGAGAAACAGTTGACGATTCTGAAGGTCTCAAGTTCCCTACGGCGCAAGAGCTAAACGGAAAGCCGTCTTGCAATTTCCACAACTCGCTTTCCCATGCCACCAACGACCGCAGGTGTGGCGTCAGCACATCCAAGCGGCGATAGAGAAGGGGCGTTTAATTTTCAACCAATACGCCATGAAGGTAGACACCCAGCCCTTCCCCGCCGTTAATATGGTAGAAGTCATCTACCCCGAGGGCTGCCAGCCAGGTCCCACGTTCAGCGTCAACATGGTAGGGCCTGGGAACCACTCGCAAAGATGGAGATGAGGGCAGCTGCTCTCATAGCAAGGACACGAAGAGGCCGCTCCACGCGATCGGCTCCATCATGATGGCAAGCGCTACGTCACGAGAGGAGAAGTGAAGAACATAAGATATCAGCGACCTCTCTACGATCACCTCCTCAACAAATATGTGAGTCGGTATGACCAACGCCGACGGTCCAACTATGATGATGAAGGAGATCGTGCGGCTAGAGAAGCCGAAGACATCGTCGGCGGGATCGCGATGAGGAGGAGCACGAGCGCCGTGCCACGGACAGGCCAAGGGAGCAAGAAGACAACGCCAGACACTGGGATTGCCCTTTCTTCAGACACTGCTGGGATTCAGGAATGAGCCGATTGCCCACAATCGGCAATTGCCCAGAATGCAACAAGAAGAAGAAGGAGGCAGCCAACGTGTCTGTGTTTGAGCGCTTAGGGCCTCTCCCACCACCAAGCAAACGCGCTGAGTCACCTCGTTGGGCAGATCTTGAGGATTCAAGACGAGGGACTAGAAGAAGAAGAAGACAGTACCACCGTCCAAGGTGGTGCCACACAGACGGACTCAGCCGTTCACAGAAACGCAGGGTTCAGCGGTTGCGCAGCCTGGAGGAAGCCGAAAGGTTATACTTGCATACGCTGAGGAAGGCACGGCCTGATCTGGCTGCAAAGGTTCAGCAAGCCCTGAATGAAGAGGGTCGTCCACGGAGGATGGAGTGGCGTCCCAAGCAAAAGAAAGCCGGTGATGAAACATCGGCTGGCACAAACATGGTGCTCGTCTTGCCGACAGAGCTTAATGCTCCACGATTATACGATGCTCTCAAGGTGGATGACAGCAGGCGCATCAAGTCAGAGGTTGGGTTGGTTTTATCCAGCCTAACCAAGTAGCAAGATTAAACCAATGAGCAAACCGTGCGAGGCTGATCCTTGTGATCGGCCCCAAAAATTTTATGGAGGAACATTACAAAACCTTCATCGAGCAAGCAATGTGGAGGCCGATTCCCGCAACCGGCCAAAATTATCTTCTGCACATATTCTGTTTATGGTCAGCAACGATCTACTGGGCAGCGGCCACGTCGGCAGATGGAAGTCAGCATGAATCTTTGCGAAGACGACGTGCAAGTGCAGTGCCCTGGCTTACCAAGAAAGCCGATCTCTGCAATCATTTGGCAGATTCGGCTCAGGGGGCATGTAGTCAGATGAACATGCGCAGATAAATATGTGCAGACTTGTGTGCAGTGGAACGTTGGGGGCCGATTAAGGAGAAAAATCGGCCAAAAAAAAAAAAAAAATTTCGCACGAAGCAAAGCCGATGCGCGGCCATCGACTCTAGTACAGTTGAACGGGACCAAGACCTACTGGCTATGTGTTCAAGGGTTTACAGCGACGTCGATGTTCAGTAGAAGAGAGCTGATCAACGACTTATGCACCCTCGCCGGTATTCTTGCCTTGATGAAGGCTCGGGGGGCAGCTCGCCCTAGAGGTTCTTTAGAGAGCCGATTTTGATGGAATCGGCTGGCATTACGATTTGGAGGCTGATGGTGACACATGTGGTCAGCTCACGACTGTCCTCGCCTTGATGAAGAATCGGGGGGCAACGGACTACATCGAGATTGCATCGATTGATCCTGCGTTGTGATCCTCTCTAGAAGCAGTTCTGTTCACGAAAGAAGATTGCTGAAGCTATGGAGAGGAGTCAGGAAGGGAGGCCGTCGGCTTGTACAGGTTTTGGATTGTCCTGTCGCTGCACAGGGATTGGATTCTCAAAATAGCCGATGAATAGTCATCGGCTAAGGGATTGGGGTTGCGAAAAAATATGGTCAGATACCAAATCGCAGCCTGAAATTGAGAAGTTCTTGGCCTTCGAGCTAATCAACATAAGAATCCAGCTTCATGGGCGGCCAAAAGGAGGGAAAAAAAATCGATACGTTGCTATCGGTCTTGACATGGCAGGAGGAAGGGATGAAATTGGGACAGTTGAAAGATGAATCAAAAGAACAATTTCATTAAGTCAGAGGAGCGGCTTTACAAGAAAGAGCCGATAGCTCTCAAAAGAGGGATCTAGTGCCTAGCGCATTGCTACTGCTAGTCCTATTTCTACTAATCGTCGCTGTCCTCGTCATCACCGCCGTCGATGTCGTCGGCGCTGCTCCCGGGGAACTCTTCGTCGCCACTACCCCAGCCTGTGGCCGGAGCCTCTTCCTCCTCGTCATCATCATCGTCCTCGCTGTCCGCCCAGGAGCGGAAGCGCTTGGTTGGCGGGTACCCGGCGGAAGAGGAAGATTCATCTTCTTCCTCCTCTTCTTCTTCTTCGTCGTCATCTGTTATCACCAGATTTTGGACAAATCCAGAGGTGGGCCGTAAGGGAGATGGGCTTGGAGGACTACACGTGGAAGATCTCTGAAACGGCCTTGCGCGGAGAATTTGGGCTAGATTGCCCGTGTATCTTTAATTATAGTAGATTATGTCTTAGATCAAAAGTTAGAGTTTGTATCGTGCACGATGGGATATTCCCACGTTAGAAAGTCCGCTGGACTATAAATATGTATCTAGGGTTTATGGAATAAACAACAACACAACGTTCACCCCCAAAAACAAACCAATCTCGGCGCATCGCCAACTCCTTCGTCTCGAGGGTTTCAATCAGGTAAGCGACATGCTGCCTAGATCGCATCTTGCGATCTAGGCAGCACAAGCCCCACGTTGTTCATGCGTTGCCCGTACTGAAGCGTCTTTGATGGCGGGCAACGTAGTTATCATAGATGTGTTAGGGTTAGCATGGCTCTTCGTATAAACATGCTTACGTAGTGCAACCCTTGCATATCTAGCCGTCCTCACGCCTATCCCAGGCGTGGGGGCGGCACCCTGCTTGTTCATCGTTTAGTGGATCTGATCCGTTGCGATTGCTCCTTGCTCTGCAAGGATTAGTTTAATATCCGCAATAGTTAGGCCTTACAAAGGGGTGGAGGATCCAGCGGCACGTAGGGTGGCGTTCGCAAGTCCTAAACAGGATGTTCCGAGGATCAACTTCATTGTTGGTTTTTAGGCCTTGTTTAGGATCGGCTTATGAGCACCGTGCGTGGCCGCGAGGCCCAACCTGGAGTAGGATGATCCGATTATGCGGTGAAAACCCTAAATCGCCGTAGATCTCATTAGCTTTATCTTGATCAAGCAGGATCACCAGGTATTCGTGCACCCCGCACGGATCATGGGTGGATCGGCTCTTTGAGCCGATTCACAGGATAACCTGAGAGCCGATCGAGGCTCGTATTTAATGTTTATATGTATGCCCTGCAGGAACTAAGCGAGGCATCCCCATCACCTTCCTGACCAGGTATAGGTCAGGTGGCACGCCCTTGCACTTCGCATCGCCGCGTGTGACCAGAAGAGCATTGCGGGCCGTCGCTCGGAGGGGTCTCAGCCAGCCGCAGCTCTAGGCTCTTCCCGGCTCTACGGTGTTGACAGGCCGCTGCCCGCCAGTGGGTTTCGGACGTCAACACATTCTGGCACGCCCGGTGGGACGATCATCTACATCAACCACATCGCCATCTACATCTGAGATGGCGGCGGACGGCACGCCAGTCACCTACGAGGAGCTGCCTGCTGAGCTCAAGAAGAAACATGACGAGATCAAGGCCACCCTCGAAGCCGACCTCATCGGCTCATATCACAGAACTCGTTCACATGGCGTCAGGCGGAAGGGGTTCTCACCGGAAGGCGCACTCGATGAAGTGGATCTATCTGTCCCGTCAGAGGAACGTACCAGAGCCGTGCGCCAGGAGATTGGTGGCATGGTGGCTCACTCGTTGCGTCTCCATTCCGAGAGCCTGGTGAATACGTTGGAGCACGTCGCCGTTCGGTTGGTCAAGGAGGTCATGAAGAATCAACACTCTCTATTAGAGCCAACTCTCAGGACCTACCGAGGAGAAGTGCCACTCCAGCCCCGTCTGCCGTTGTCGTGCACATCGGCGGCACCAGGAGTACCTCATTCACCGTCGCGCACCGTTGACAGGATTAACGGTACTTGCCTTGGGAGGTGCCAACCAGGGCACTCGTTCAACATCAACATGATAGGACTGGGACACCCCCTGGATGGAGAAAAAGGCGAGGGCAACTGCTCTCGTGGCAAAGATAAGGAGGAGGCTGCTCCATGCGATCGGCCCCGACACCGCCAAAACATCTTGGTGATGATCAAGGTAGAAGCCGATGCTAGCGATCGGCCCGTAGTATCCGTATCACATTCTCTCCCGGTATGTGGCGTCGACCTCACAGGTGACGGAAAGCTAGGGTACGGGTTTACATCAGCTGATGAGCTAGAAGAAGTCGACATCGGTCCTGGGGACAAGCCTCGACCCACTTTTATCAGCAAGAAGTTAGATCCACAGCTCAGGGGACAGATGATAGCCCTGTTGAAGGAATACCCATTGCTTTGCATGGGATTACACGGAGATGCTCGGGTTGGACAGGAGCATCATTGCACATCGGCTCCCCCTTAATAAAGGATTTCGGCCATTCCAACAGCGAGCACGTCAGATGAGGGCCGAGATCCTGGAAGAAGTCAAGAAGGAGATCGAGAAAATGTTGGCCGCTGGATTCATCAGGCCATGCAGGTATGCTGAGTGGATCTCCAGTATCGTTCCGGTGGAGAAGAGGGATGGCCGATGGCGCGTGGCCATCGATTTCCGAGATCTTAACAGAGCCACCCCAAAGGACGAATATCCAATGCCTGTGGCAGAAACATTGATAAACGCTGCTGCTGGCCACAAGGTGTTGAGCTTCATGGATGGCAACGCCGGTTATAACCAGATTTTCATGGCTCCGGAAGATATACACAAGACCGCATTCAGAGTACCAGGGGTAGTAGGCTTGTTTGAGTACGTGGTCATGACCTTTGGACTGAAGAATGCTGGTGCAACATACCAACGAGCCATGAATTATATATTTCATGATCTGATCGGCAAGTTGGTGGAGGTCTATATCGACGACGTGGTGGTCAAATCGGTCTCCATGGAGGGGCATTTGGACGATTTACGGCGCGTCCTAGACCGAACTCGGAAATTCGGGCTGAGAATGAATCCGAAGAAGTGCGCCTTTGGCGTGACGGCTGGTCAATTCCTAGGTTTTCTGGTTCATGAGCGGGGAATTGAGATCGGCCTGAAAAGTCAGGAGGCGGTGCGTACCATGCAGCCGCCCACCACGAAAAAGGAGCTCCAACGCCTCATCGGCAAGATCAATTTCGTCCGGCGGTTCATCTCTAATTTATCAGGACGAATCGAGCCGTTCATGGCGTTGGTGAAGACTAAATCTGACGACGAGTTTCACTGGGGGGCAGAACAGCAACGGGCGTTTGATGAAATTAAGCGATATCTGACGACACCGCCTGTATTAGTTCCGCCCCAGCAAGACAGGCCATTCTACATCTACCTGTCAGTAGCTGACACGTCCATTGCTTCGGTAGTGGTGCAACTCTACGAGGGCGTTGAGAGAGTCGTTTTCTACCTCAGCAGAAGGATGCTGGACGCGGAGACAAGATATCCTGAGGTCGAGAAACTTTGCCTCTGCCTGTTCTTTACCTGCACCAAGCTTCATCACATCCTTCTGACGGCAGAAATCACCGTCATCTGCAAATCAGACGTTGTCAAGCACATGTTGTCGGCTCCTGTTTTGAAAGGCCGACTCGGTAAGTGGATGTTGGCGCTGTCAGAATTTGATCTCCGGTACCAGCCGGCGAAGGCAGTCAAGGGCCAAGCGTTGGCCGATCTCATCGCTGAACGGAAAGCCGTACTGCAAATTCCACAACTCGCTTTCCCATGCCACCAACGACTGCAGGGTGTGGCGTCAGCACATCCAAGCGGCGATAGAGAAGGGGCGTTTAATTTTCAACCAATACGCCATGAAGGTAGACACCCAGCCCTTCCCCGCCGTTAATATGGTAGAAGTCATCTACCCCGAGGGCTGCCAGCCAGGTCCCACGTTCAGCATCAACATGGTAGGGTCGGGGAACCACTCTGGCAGAGATGGAGATGAGGGCAGCTGCTCTCATAGCAGGGACACAGAAGAAGCCGCTCCACGCGATCGGCTCCATCATGATGGCAAGCGCTACGTCACAGAGGGAGAAGTGAAGAATATAAGATACCAACGACCTCTCTCTGATCACCTCCTCAACAAATATGTGAGTCAATATGACCAACGCCGACGGTCCAACTATGATGATGAAGGAGATCGTCTGGCTAGAGAAGCCAGCAGACATCGTCGGCAGGATCGCGATGAGGAGGAGCACGAGCGCCGTGCCACGGACAGGCCAAGGGAGCAAGAAGACAACGCCAGACACTGGGACTGCCCTTTCTTCAGACACTGCTGGGATTCAGGAATGAGCCGATTACCCACAATCGGCAATTGCCCAGAATGTAACAAGAAGAAGAAGGAGGCAGCCAATGTGTCTGTGTTTGAGCGCTTAGGGCCTCTCCCACCACCAAGCAAGCGCGCTGAGTCACCTCGTTGGGCAGATCTTGAGGATTCAGAAGACGAGGGACTAGAAGAAGAAGAAGACAGGTACCACCGTCCAAGGTGGTGCCCTGACGGACTCAGCCGTTCACAGAAACGCAGGGTTCAGCGGTTGCGCGGCCTGGAGGAAGCCGAAAGGTTATACCTGCATACGCTGAGGAAGGCACGGCCTGATCTGGCTGCGAAAGTTCAGCGAACCCTGAATGAAGAGGGTCGTCCACGGAGAATGGAGTGGCGTCCCAAGCAAAAGAAAGCCGATGGTGAAACATCGGCTGGCACAAACATGGTGTTTGTCTTGCCGACAGAGCTTAATGCTCCACGATTATACGATGCACTCAAGGTGGATGACAGCAGGCGCATCAGTCAGAGGTTGGGTTGGTTTTATCCAGCCTAACTGAGTAGCAAGATTAAACCAATGAGCAAACCATGCGAGGCTGATCCTTGTGATCGGCCCCAAAAAATTTATGGAGGGACATTACAAAACCTTCATCGAACAAGCAATGTGGGGGCCGATTCCAGCAATCGGCCAAAATTGTCTTCTGCACATATTCTGTTTGTGGTCAACAACGGTCTACTGGGCATCGGCCACGTCGGCAGATGAAAGTCAGCATGAATCTTTGCTAAGCCGACGTGCAAGTGCAGTGCCCTGACTTACCAAGAAAGCCGATATCTGCAGTCATTCAGCAGATTCGGCTCGGGGGGCATATAGTCAGATGAACATATGCAGATAAACATGTGCAGACATGCGTGCAGTGGAACATTGGGGGGGCCGGTTAAGGAAAAATCGGCCAAATAAAAAAAAAATTTTCAGAAGCAAAGCCGATGCGCAGCCATCGACTTTAGTACAGTTGCACAGGACCAAGACCTACTGGCTATGTGCTCAAGGGTTTACATCAACGTCGATTGTTCAGTAGGTAGAAAGCTGATCAACGACTTATACATCCTCGCCGGTATTCTTGCCTTGATGAAAGCTCGGGGGGCAGCTCGCCCTGGAAGTTCTTCAGAGAGCCGATTTTGATGGAATCGGTTGATTCTGCGTTACGGTTCGGAGGCTGATGGTGACACATGTGGTTGGCTCACGATTGTCCTCGCCTTGATGAAGACTCGGGGGGCAACGGACTACATGAAGATTTGGTTCTTTAGAAACCAATTGGAGTTGCATCGGTCGATCCTGCGTCGTGATCCTCTCTAGAAGCAATTTTGGTCGCGATAGAAGGTTGCTGAAGCTATGGAGAGGAAACAGGAAAAGAGGCCGTCGGCTTTTACAGATTTTGGACTGTCCTGCCGCCGCAGAGGGATTGGATTCTCAAAATAGCCGATGAATAGTCATTGGCTAAGGGATTGCGGAAAATTATAGTCAGATGCCAGATCGCAGCCTGAAATTGAGAAGTTCTTGGCCTGCGAGCTAAGCGACATAAGAATCCAGCTTCATGGGCGTTTAGAAGAAGGAAATCGATACATTGCTATCGGTCTGGATATGATAGGCGGAAGGAATGAAATTGGGGCAATCGAAGGATGAATCAAAAGAGTAATTTCATTCGTTCAGAGGAGCGGCTTTACAAGAAAGAGCCGATGGCTCTCAAAAGAGGGATCTAGTGCCTAGCGCACTGCTACTACTAGTCCTATTATACTAGTCGTCGCTGTCCTCGTCGTCACCGCCATCGATGTCGTCGGCGCTGCTCCCGGGGAGCTCCTCGTCGCTGCTACCCCAGCCCGTGGCCGGAGCCTCTGCCTCCTCGTCATCATCATCGTCCTCGCTGTCCGCCCAGGAGCGGAAGCGCTTGGTTGGCGGGTACCCGGCGGAAGAGGAAGATTCATCTTCTTCCTCCTCTTCTTCTTCTTCGTCGTCATCTTCATCCTCGCTGTCCGCCCACATGCGGGAGCGCTTCTTCGGCGGGAGCTTGGCGGAGGGGAGGGTCTTGGCCTTTGCTACTTCTCCTGCTTTCTTCTCATTATCGGAGGAGAGGGGGTTCACCTCGGAATGGGGCTTGTCCTCGTTTTTCTTTGGTGAGAATGGGGGGAAGAGGTTTGAGAAAGAGGAGGAAGAGGAAGACATGGCTGAGGGAGAAGAGGGTTTTTTGGTGCCGATGGCTGGAACAGAGGAAGGGTATGAAGAAAGCTAATCGATCGGCACAGCTTAAATAATGGGGAACCTGGTGGAAATTTATTGTCATTACAGTGTCCAAGGGGATGACGCCAGGGCTATCGAATTTTGCAGAGAAGCTGAGAAGACGGGGCATAATGATAACGGATACTGCAACAGCTCTGCTCTGCCATGACATGACCCGACGAAGGAAAGCATAATGATTTTGGAAAAATTATTTCCAAAACCAGGGGGGCATGTGTTATCACCAGATTTTGGACAAATCCAGAGGTGGGCCGTAAGGGAGATGGGCTTGGAGGACTACACGTGGAAGATCTCTGAAACGGCCTTGCGCGGAGAATTTGGGCTAGATTGCCCGTGTATCTTTAATTATAGTAGATTATGTCTTAGATCAAAAGTTAGAGTTTGTATCGTGCACGATGGGATATTCCCACGTTAGAAAGTCCGCTGGACTATAAATATGTATCTAGGGTTTATGGAATAAACAACAACACAACGTTCACCCCCAAAACAAACCAATCTCGGCGCATCGCCAACTCCTTCGTCTCGAGGGTTTCAATCAGGTAAGCGACATGCTGCCTAGATCGCATCTTGCGATCTAGGCAGCACAAGCCCCACGTTGTTCATGCGTTGCCCGTACTGAAGCGTCTTTGATGGCGGGCAACGTAGTTATCATAGATGTGTTAGGGTTAGCATGGCTCTTCGTATAAACATGCTTACGTAGTGCAACCCTTGCATATCTAGCCGTCCTCACGCCTATCTCAGGCGTGGGGGCGGCACCCTGCTTGTTCATCGTTTAGTGGATCTGATCCGTTGCGATTGCTCCTTGCTCTGCAAGGATTAGTTTAATATCCGCAATAGTTAGGCCTTACAAAGGGGTGGAGGATCCAGCGGCACGTAGGGTGGCGTTCGCAAGTCCTAAACAGGATGTTCCGAGGATCAACTTCATTGTTGGTTTTTAGGCCTTGTTTAGGATCGGCTTATGAGCACCGTGCGTGGCCGCGAGGCCCAACCTGGAGTAGGATGATCCGATTATGCGGTGAAAACCCTAAATCGCCGTAGATCTCATTAGCTTTATCTTGATCAAGCAGGATCACCAGGTATTCGTGCACCCCGCACGGATCATGGGTGGATCGGCTCTTTGAGCCGATTCACAGGATAACCTGAGAGCCGATCGAGGCTCGTATTTAATGTTTATATGTATGCCCTGCAGGAACTAAGCGAGGCATCCCCATCACCTTCCTGACCAGGTATAGGTCAGGTGGCACGCCCTTGCACTTCGCATCGCCGCGTGTGACCAGAAGAGCATTGCGGGCCGTCGCTCGGAGGGGTCTCAGCCAGCCGCAGCTCTAGGCTCTTCCCGGCTCTACGGTGTTGACAGGCCGCTGCCCGCCAGTGGGTTTCGGACGTCAACATCATCCTCGCTGTCCGCCCACATGCGGGAGCGCTTCTTCGGCGGGAGCTTGATGGAGGGGAAGGCCTTGGCCTTCGCTGCTTCTCCTTCTTTCTTCTCATCATCGGAGGGGAGGGGGTTCACTTCGGAAGAAGGTTTGTCCTCATTCTTCTTCGGCGAGAATGGGGGGAAAAGGTTTGAAAAGGAGGAGGAAGAGGAAGACATTGCTGAGGGAGAAGAGGGTTTTTTGGGTGCCGATAGCTGGAACAGAGGAAGGAGATGAAGAAAGCTAATCGATTGGCGCAGTTAAATAATGAGGAGCCTGGTGGAAATTTACTGTCATTACAATTTCCAAGGAGATGACGCCAGAGCTATCGAATTTTGCAGAGAAGCTGAGAGGACAGGGCATAATGATGACGGAAGCTGCAAATGGCTCTGTCCTGCCACGACATGACCCTTCGAGAGGAAAATATAATGATTTTGGAAAAATTATTTCCAAAACCAGGGGGGCATGTGTTATCACCAGATTTTGGACAAATCCAGAGGTGGGCCATAAGAGAGATGGGCTTAGAGGACTACACGTGGAAGATCTCTGAAGCGGCCTTGCACGGAGAATTTGGGCTAGTTTGCCCGTGTATCTTTAATTATAGTAGGTCATATCTTAGATCAAGGTTTAGAATTTGTATCGCGCACGGTGGGATATTCCCACGTTAGAAAGTCCGCTGGACTATAAATATGTATCTAGGGTTTATGGAATAAACAACAACACAACGTTCACCCCAAAAACAAACCAATCTCGGCGCATCGCCAACTCCTTCGTCTCGAGGGTTTCAATCAGGTAAGCGACATGCTGCCTAGATCGCATCTTGCGATCTAGGCAGCACCAGCCCCACGTTGTTCATGCGTTGCCCGTACTGAAGCGTCTTTGATGGCGGGCAACGTAGTTATCATAGATGTGTTAGGGTTAGCATAGCTCTTCGTATAAACATGCTTACGTAGTGCAACCCTCGCATGTCTAGCCGCCCTCACGCCTATCTCAGGCGTGGGGGCGGCACCCTGCTTGTTCATCATCTAGTAGATCTGATCCGTTACGATTGCTCCTTGCTCCGCAAGGATTAGTTTAATATCTGCAATAGTTAGGCCTTACGAAGGGGGGGAGGATCCAGCGGCACGTAGGGTGGCGTTCGCAAGTCCTAAACAGGATGTTCCGATGATCAACGTCACGTTGGTTGTGTGGCCTTGTTTAGGATCGGCTTACGAGCACCGTGCGTGGCCGCGAGGCCCAACCTGGAGTAGGATGATCCGATTATGCGGTGAAAACCCTAAATCGTCGTAGATCTCATTAGCTTTATCTTGATCAAGCAGGATCACCAGGTATTCGTGCACCCCGTACGGATCATGGGTGGATCGGCTCTTTGAGCCGATTCACGAGATAACTGAGAGCCGATCGAGGCTCTGATTTAATGTTTACGTGTATGCCATGCAGGAACTAAGCGAGGCATCCCCATCACCTTCCTGACCAGGTATAGGTCAGGTGGCACGCCCTTGCACTTCGCATCGCCGCGTGTGACCAGAAGAGCATTGCGGGCCGTCGCTCGGAGGGGTCTCAGCCAGCCGCAGCTCTAGGCTCTTCCCGGCTCTACCGTGTTGATAGGCCGCTGCCCGCCGGTGGGTTTTGGCGATCAACAGACGTCTCTAATTTCGTTTGCATATTTTACGTGGTTTAGGGTTTTCGAGTAAGATCTAATCTACCTACGAACATGAACCACAACGGTGATACTAGTGTTGTCAATAGAAGAGTAAGTTGAATCTTCACTATAGTAGGAGAGACAGACACCCGCAAAGCCTCTTATGCAATACAAGTTGCATGTCGAACGAGGAACAAGTCTCATGAACGCGGTCATGTAAAGTTAGTCCGGGCCGCTTCATCCCACTATGCCACAAAGATGCAAAGTACTCAAACTAAAGATAACAAGAGCATCAACGCCCACAAAACCATTGTGTTCTACTCGTGCAACCATCTATGCATAGACACGGCTCTGATACCACTGTCGGATAACGTTGCATAGAAAACAAAAAATTTCCTACCGCGAACACGCAATCCAAGCCGAGATGCAATCTAGAAGACGGTAGCAATGAGGGGTTTATCGAGTCTCACCCTTGAAGAGATTCCAAAGCCTACAAGATGAGGCTCTTGTTGCTGCGGTAGACGTTCACTTGCCGCTTGCAAAAGCGCGTAGAAGATCTTGATCACGATCCCTCCGGCGCAACGAACGGGCAGCACCTCCGTACTCGGTCACACGTTCAGTTGTTGATGAAGACGGCGTCCACCTCCCCGTTCCAGCGGGCAGCGGAAGTAGTAGCTCCTCTTGAATCCAACAGCACGACGGCGTGGTGTCGGTGGCGGTGGAGAACTCCGGCGGAGCTTCGCTAAGCGTGTGGGAGCTATGGAGGAGAGAGGGGGCGGCTAGGGTTTGGGAGGGGGGCGCCGGCCATCTAGTGGTGCGGCCACCTTGTGGTGCTTTTTTTGGGTGGCCGGCCCCCTCCCTTGGCCCCTCATTATATAGGTGGAACCCTAAGTGTTGGTCTCCAAGTCTTCGAATAAGACCCGGACCCAAAACCTTCCATATGGTGGGCAAACCTACCCAAGCTAGGACTCCCACTAGAGGTGGGAGTTCCACCTCCCATATGGGGGGGGGGGGGTGGCCGGCCCCCTAAGGGGGAGTCCACTTGGGACTCCACCCCCACTAGGGTTGGCCGGCCATGGAGGTGGAGTCCCATGTGGACTCCACCTTCCTTGGTGGTTTCTTCCGGATTTTTCTAGAACCTTCCATAGAACCTTCCGCGTCATTTTAATTCACATAAAATGACATCCTATATATGAATCTTATTCTCCGGACCATTCCGGAACTCCTCGTGATGTCCGGGATCTCATCCGGGACTCCGAACAAATATTCGAACTCCATTCCATATTCAAGTTCTACCATTTCAACATCCAACTTTAAGTGTGTCACCCTACGGTTCGTGAACTATGCGGACATGATTGAGTACTCACTCCGACCAATAACCAATAGCGGGATCTGGAGATCCATAATGGCTCCCACATATTCAACGATGACTTTAGTGATCGAATGAACCATTCACATACAATACCAATTCCCTTTGTCACGCGATATTTTACTTGTCCGAGGTTTGATCTTCGGTATCACTCTATACCTTGTTCAACCTCGTCTCCTGACAAGTACTCTTTACTCGTATCGTGGTATGTGGTCTCTTATGAACTTATTCATATGCTTGCAAGACATTAGACGACATTCCGCCGAGAGGGCCCAGAGTATATCTATCCGTCATCGGGATGGACAAATCCCACTGTTGATCCATATGCCTCAACTCATACTTTCCGGATACTTAATCCCACCTTTATAACCACCCATTTACGCAGTGGCGTTTGGTGTAATCAAAGTACCTTTCCGGTATAAGTGATTTACATGATCTCATGGTCATAAGGACTAGGTAACTATGTATCGAAAAGCTTATAGCAAATAACTTAATGACGAGATCTTATGCTACGCTTAATTGGGTGTGTCCATTACATCATTCATATAATGATATAATCTTGTTATTAATAACATCCAATGTTCATGATTATGAAACTAATCATCCATTAATCAACAAGCTAGTTTAAGAGGCATACTAGGGACTTCTTGTTGTCTACATATCACACATGTACTAATGTTTCGGTTAATACAATTATAGCATGATATATAAACATTTATCATAAACATAAAGATATAAATAATAACCACTTTATTATTGCCTCTAGGGCATATCTCCTTCATTTACATCATTCCATAGTGAGTACTCTATGAAACATATCCTATATAACTAAGAAGTTCATCCCTACTAACCTATTTCTCTTAACATGCAGCTATGCCACGTCATCAATCCTGCAACCTAGGCAAACAAAAGTTATTAACTCCTCGCCAACGTTTGGTTTCTTCCTATATTCTGTTTCATTCTTCGCGTGCATGCATTCTGTTTATTCTTTTGTTGGCCAACGATACAGCAGCAGCCCACTAACGTAGTCAAGAAGAAGTCCACTAATCAAGCCCAGGTGCAGCCCATTAGGATAGTTCTCATCGCCCTTCCATTAGCCACCGAACAGCCAACGATCATTCATAGGCTTCAAAAAAAAAAAAAAAAAAGCCAACGATCATTCATACTTCCTCTTTCTCATAAATCAATGCAGCGGCGCAATCTCTTCCTCTACCACACAATTCCCGCGAGAAATAACAGCAGATGAAACCGATATGGGCATACAAGAAGCTCCTGGATAGTTTTTCCTATTTAAACTCCAAGTCATCGCCCTTTTAGCCTTCCACCGCCTGTTGTCGATCACTCCATGGTCCTTTCCAATCCTCAGTTTTCTCCTTGCTCCTTCCCGCACGCCCCTTCTCCCGCTACCATCGGCATCTAAACATCTTCTTCAGTGCTGCTCCTTGATTGGATTCCTTGCTGGGCAGACCCAGTTCTATTTCTCCCCCTACTGATCCATCAGCGACCAATCACCCCATGAATGTGCGAACTCAATCTGTCCTTTAAAAACTGCTTTGATGTGTTCCCTATTTTTTTATTGCAGGTTGCATCAATTGTTACAGTCTGGCATCAGCGCTCTATGGCTTCTATCTTCAGGTTAACTGCCGTGCACACAATGTACAGTTATCATACTCCGAGCCTACGCTGACAGAATACAATTTTGACTACAATTAGTACTCTGTACCACTGTTGCCTTTCAATTGTAAGAGCTGACGAGTACCTGAGCGTGTTTACACAATCATGTATTTTCAGGTATGCTCTGCCTCTCAAATAATATTTGGGCGTGGCATAATCATCAAGCATACTTTTGCTAGGCGAATCAAATCGTATCTATGAACCATGTGAGGCTTTGTGGTTTGCGGTATGCGCTACCATTCTCTGCTATTTTCTTATTGGTGTAATCTTATGGTGTCCTTTCTCTGTTATGTCTGATGCATGTCTCTTTTAAGGCCAATTGGGTGCCTTTCATTCGGCAGTGCTAGCTCTAATGAATACAATTCCAGGTATTTTTATCCCCTAATATATACGTGAGTATATTTTTTTCCTTCATGCACAAAAGTCATTCAGCTCTGATCTAAAGAATCTCACGAGCACCTCCTTATCTGTCATGCATGGTTGATAAAAAAATGCATATGTGGTCACACATATTCGTTCTTTCTGGTGTAAAGCTGACTAATAGAGTTTAGCTAGATTGCACTATTCATATGTAAAAAGAAGGACAGGTTGCTCCGTACTAATATTAATGTCCTGGAGTTGGGCTGACAAAGTCTCAGATCTACATTACCATCTCAATAGGTTAAGGTTCCACTACAGATTAAAAGTACATTCCTCTTTTGTCATTTATCTAAATGTCAGATTCGTCAACCCCAGACTGTTACTTTCTTTTGAAAATGTACCTCATGGCTGCACTATGGCTAAAGGTGTCTAACCAAGGGTTTAGCTTTGTTTATATCTGATAGAATTGTAAATTATAAAAGCTTTATGATTTCTTAGTAGGTTTCATTTACACATTTATTTAAACCACTTGATTAAGTGTTCTAGCATTGTCACTATTAGTTGCTTTGTACTACATTTGAACAGTAGATTTAGTATGGCAGGTTGTAACTATTTATCTATGTGTATTCCTACAGTGAAAGAAAAATCAAATCTGGACAATCATAATACAAAAGTCAGCTATCATAATTTCATATAATTAAACCTTTTGTTTTGCAGAAGCGAAGCTAATTGTTGCAAGGAGATTGTATCCACTGAAAACAACACGATAATTGTAAACGAGGGTTGACTGGAAATGACTCATAACATGAACACCTCTGCCATGTCTCACTGGAAGTGGTCTTATAAGGGCATATATATGTCGAGCTACAAAACTTATGTTATTTTGTATGAATCTATGGTTACTTAAGTGGTTTACTCCAAAGCTATTATTTAATTTTGAATGAAAACAAAATTAGACTTAATATGATTTAGATGGCATAGATTTCCGCCCTTTTTTCTCCTAAATTGTGTAAACCTCAATCCACATAAATGTCCCGCAGCAACGCGTGGGGTATCATCTAGTTCAATAAAAAGCTATACCCATAGTAAATAAAAGGATTGATGAGATGCTCATTATCTGTTTGTCTTGTCATTTTGGTGTGGGGTTGCACTTATATGAAAGAGTACTTCCATATCATGAGGCAAGAGGTACCCTGCTACGTTCTTTATGATACATGTATATTTACAATGATAAGAACTTATTTGGGACCTAAGCTGAGTAGCATGAGGTGTAGGTACTCATATTCAAGGGGCATGAGATTTCCAACTTATGATTTGTCAAACATATGACTCATTTTTACACTCACATTAAATTTAACCATTGAAGATGCCTATGATAGGGGCAATGAGAGCTCAAAGCTAATAAGTACCATACCTTTTTGAAAGCTTCATAAAAATTGTTGATCCTTACTTCTTTCCTCGAAAGACCTTTTTTTTTACTTTTATGTTGAATCTTCATCTTCTTGATTTATGCACCACTAAGAGAGCATAATTGTCATTCTGAGTATAATATGCATAGTCTCAAGACTTATTGATTGATTCATGATTATGCTATTGCTTGTTCTTAAATTACTTGTATCTAGTCACCCTCTGAACATTAAAGGTGTCCTAGCATTTATGTTTTGTTGTTCCATAAAGGACAAGCTGAATACTACTTTGCTATGTTTTCTCTATGCTAATAAACAAACAGTTGCTTTCATTGCATAATTATTCCTGATCTTTTGTTTGAGTTACTTCTCATGTTATAACATAGTTGCTAAGTTCTATCGTTAGAATTATATCTATCATACCTATGTTTATAGTACTTTGATCCCAGCTTATAATGTTTTACAAAAGCTTGATAAAGATTGTGGTAGTTGCATGTCACCTTAAAAATTGTTTTTGTTATCACTTACCTACTCGAGGACGAGCAGGAGTTAAGCTTGGAGATGCTTGATATGTCGCAAACATATCTATAATTTTTTTTATGCTCCATACTTGTTTTACACCAATTCTACTATGTTTTACTTGCACTTAGTTACACTTTTATACATTTTCCATCACTAACATATTGACAAGATGCCACAGTGTCAATTCTCTGTTTTCTGCTGTTTTTGGTCCTAGAAAAGTTGTCCATGACATATTCTCGAAATTGAACGAAATAAAAACCAAAGTGCCTATTTCACCGTAATGAAGACGAAGTGCGAAGGGCGTTGAAGAGGTGCAGTAGGGTGGACATACCACACCTAGGTGCGGCCTGGCCTGGCCCCCACCTAGGGGTGGTGTGGGCCACCCAAGCACCCCATCGGCCTAAATCCTCCGCCTATTTATACATCTTCTCGGAAAAACCCTGGATACTCGAGCCTCCATCCACGAAAAGTTACGTCGCGGTCGCCACACCCTATCGGAGTGGGAGATTGATGGTGCTCCGGTGATGGTGCCAGACAATCTTGTTGGCAGTTGTGGAAGCGGTTGGGAAACCCCAAGAGGAAGGTGTGATGAGCATAGCAGCAAGGTTTCCCTCAGTAAGAAACCAAGGTTTAATCGACCAGTAGGAGAAAGGCGTGACTTCTGAAGGTGTTTCTAGCTGACTAGTGGCAGGGCGCACTACCGGTGTCAGCAACAACGTGGAACCTGCACACAACACAACCAAAGTACTTTGCCCCAACTTGAAGTGAGGTTGACAATCTCACCGGTTTGTTGAACACAAAGGATTAGACGTATCGAGTGGAAAGAGATTTTTGCAGAAAGTAAACAGAACGGGAATTTGATTATATATTACAAAGTTTGAATGAAAATGGCTAGAAATCATCTAAACCCTAGCCTAATGACCGCCCGGCGGTGCGTTCGACGGCCTGCCTCGTCGTCACCTCCCCTCCGCCGCAGCTCCTGCTGCGCGCCGCCTCTCCATTGATGTCTACGGGTGCTTCTATTCTTGTAGACAGTGTTGGGCCTCCAAGAGCAGAGGTTTGTAGAACAGCAGCAAGTTTCCCTTAAGTGGATCACCCAAGGTTTATCGAACTCAGGGAGGAAGAGGTCAAAGATATCCCTCTCATGCAACCCTACAACCACAAAGCGAGAAGTCTCTTGTGTCCCCAACACACCTAATAGGTCCACTAGTTCGGCGAAGAGATAGTGAAATACATGTGGTATGAATAAGTATGAGCAGTAGTAACGGCGCCAGAAAAGTGCTTTGCTGTCCAGGACTGGCGTGTGGTTGATGGTGGTAATATTGCAGGCAGTACAAATGCAGTAGAACAGTAAACAAGCAGCGATAAGAGTATTGGAAACAAGGCCTAGGGATCATACTTTCACTAGTGGACACTCTCAACATTGCAATCATAAAGGAATATAAATATAAGCACTTCACTATGCTATTCCGAATTACTCTCTGGCAAGATAACGAACTCTAATTCATCATGTAGGCAAACCTTAAAGATGTATTCCCAAGTACTAATGAACACCCCACGCTGTCACTTTGAGCATTCAAAGGAGGTACTAACACACCACAATTTCATAGAGACATCCAACTCAAATCATAACTCAGTGAATAAGTATTCTGTGAAATATAGCCTAAGAGACCCAACCGGTGCACACACTGTCACCTTTACACACGTGGGACAAGGAGTCTCCGGAGATCACATAAGTAAAATCCACTTGACTAGCATAATGACATCTAGATTACAAGCATCATCATATGAATCTCAATCATGTAAGGCAGCTCATGAGATTATTGTATTGAAGTACATAGGAGAGAGATGAACCACATAGCTACCGGTACAGCCCTTAGCCTCGATGGAGAACTACTCCCTCCTCATGGGAGACAGCAGCGTTGATGAAGATGGCGGTGGTGTCGATGGAGGAGCCTTCCGGGGGCACTTCCCCGTCCCGGCGGCGTGCCGGAACAGAGAGTCCTGTCCCCCAGATCTTGGCTTCGCGATGGCGGCGGCTTTGGAAGGTTTCTCGTACCGTGGCTTTTCCGTATCGATGTTTTAGGTCAGGGGCTTCTTATAGGCGAAGAGGCGGCGTCAGAAGGGGTCTGGGGCCACGAGACACTAGGGCGGCGCGCCCCCCTGGGCCGCGCCGCCACCATGTGTGGGCCCCCTGTGGCCCCTCTCTGGCGGCTCTCGGGTGTTCTGGAAGCTTCATGCAATCCTAAGATTCTGGGCGTTGATTTCGTCCAATTCCGAGAATATTTCCTTACTAGGATTTCTGAAACCAAAAACAGCAGAAAACAGGAACTGGCACTTCGGCATCTCGTCAACAGGTTAGTTCCGGAAAATGCATAAATATGACATAAAGTATGCATAAAACATGTAGATATCATCAATAATGTGGCATGGAACATAAGAAATTATCGATACGTCGGAGACGTATCAGCATCCCCAAGCTTAGTTCCTGCTCGTCCCGAGCAGGTAAACGATAACAAAGATAATTTCTGGAGTGACATGCCATCATAACCTTGATCATACTATTGTAAACACATGTAATGAATGCAGCGATCAAAACAATGGTAAATGACATGGGTAAACAAATGAATCATATAGCAAAGACTTTTCATGAATAGTACTTTCAAGACAAGCATCAATAAGTCTTGCATAAGAGTTAACTCATAAAGCAATAATTTTATAGTATAGGTATCGAAGCAACACAAAGGAAGATTAAGTTTCAGCGGTTGCTTTCAACTTGTAACATGTATATCTCATGGATATTGTCAACATAGAGTAATATAACAAATGCAATATGCAAGTATGTAGGAATCAATGCACAGTTCATACAAGTGTTTGCTTCTTGAGATGCAGAGAAATAGGTGAACTGACTCATCATAAAAGTAAAAGAATGGGCCCTTCGCAGAGGGAAGCATTGATTGCTATATTTGTGCTAGAGCTTTGGTTTTGAAAGCATATAGAGAGCATAAAAAAAATAAAATTTTGAGAGGTGTTTGTTGTTGTCAACGAATGGTAGTGGGCACTCTAACCCCCTTGCCAGACAAACCTTCAAAGAGCGGCTCCCATTTTATTTTTATTTTTGGGTGGCACTCCTTTCAACCTTTCTTTCACAAACCATGGCTAACCGAATCCTCGGGTGCCTACCAACAATCTCATACCATGAAGGAGTGCCTTTTTATTTTAGTTTCATTATGATGACACTCCTCCCCACCTTTGCTTTCTCAAGCCATGGCTAACCGAATCCTTCGGGTGCCGTCCAACAATCACATACCATGGAGGAGTGTCTATTTTTGTTAATTAATTTGGGACTGGGAATCCCATTGCCAGCTCTTTTTGCAAAATTATTGGATAAGCGGATGAAGCCACTAGTCCATTGGTGAAAGTTGCCCAACAAGATTGAAAGATAAACACCACATACTTCCTCATGAGCTATAAAACATTGACACAAATCAGAGGTAATAAATTTTGAATTGTTTAAAGGTAGCACTCAAGCAATTTACTTTGGAATGGCGGAGAAATACCATGTAGTAGGTAGGTATGGTGGACACAAATGGCATAGTGGTTGGCTCAAGGATTTTGGATGCATGAGAAGTATTCCCTCTCGATACAAGGCTTAGGCTGGCAAGGTTATTTGAAACAAACACAAGTATGAAGCGGTGCAGCAAAACTCACATAAAAGGCATATTGTAAACATTATAAGACTCTACACCGTCTTCCTTGTTGTTCAAACTCTTACTAGGAATTATCTAGACCTTAGAGAGACCAATTATGGAAACCAAATTTTAGCAAGCTCTATGTATTTCTTCATTAATAGGTGCAAAGTATATGATGCAAGAGCTTAAACATGAGCACAACAATTGCCAAGTATCAAATTATTCAAGACATCATACCAATTACTATATGTAGCATTTCCCGTTTCCAACCATATAACAATTAACGAAGCAGTTTCATCCTTCGCCATGAAAATTAAAAGCTAAGAACACATGTGTTCATATGAACCAGTGGAGCGTGTCTCTCTCCCACACAAGCATTTATTCAAACAAAAACAAAAGCACACAGACGCTCCAAGTAAAGTACATAAGATGTGACCGAATAAAAATATAGTTTCAAGGGAGGAACCTGATAATTTTGTCGATGAAGAAGGGGATGCCTGTAATATCCCAGGTATTGGGGTTACAAAAATAGAGGAAACAAATGTGTGCATTGCATTTATGCATAGAAAATCCCGGTAAATTTCGCACTTTTGTTTGAACTATCAAAGTGATCGAAGTTTCTCTTACACTGATGACTTAGGTTTAGATCATCATGTGAGTGTTATAAATTTTGACTTGATCTTTGTTGATATTCAAGTTCTGGGGAGAGTAATTTGAATTCATATTTGAATGTCGATTTGGTTCATCATCATTTAAATTGGAATTCAAATTTGAAAGAGAAAAATAAATATAATATGTAAGACCAAACTCAAAAGAGAATTCAAAATAGATAAGTAATTTTAAGTCTTAACATCTAACCATTTACAAGTCTTATGTAGAGAAATAAAAATTAAGAACCAAATATCAGAAGTCGTCAACTAAATTAATGAAATTACAAAAGAACAACTTATACACGTCCAAGGTATGTAACAATACCAAATTGAGGATAAAGATAATACAACACAATATAAGGGAAATTACAGATTTATTAATCAACACACAATTATATATTGTTTTTACAAAAGAATAAAATATAAGAATATAAAATACAAGTACAAGTACAAGAAAAGGAAATAAATTCCTAGAACTAAATCTTGAAGCTCATAACCTTCGTCCACGTTCCCAGATCATCTTGTTTAACTTATCACCTGCAAAACAAACAACGAGAACACAAAAGTAAAGAAAAGCCAAGTGGCCAAATTAACAAATAATAATAAGAAGAAATGGAAAAGGAAGATCTTTCTCAGCCGATCTGATCCACAAGGGAGGATGCACTGAGTCACATCCAGCAGCCATGCAGGCTAACAGCACAGTCACCGTGTGCATGTAAGAGCTGTCAACCAAGGACATGCACGAGGCAGGGTATAAAACAAAAACATGTCGTGTTGTCCAAACGCAGCCCTAGGTACATATTTATTTTCAAGCCAACGCTCAGAACCAGAGCAACAAGAACTCATCTCAGTTCTTCATCTAATCCATTGGGCCATCACAAATAAATCAAACCAGAGAAAACGCTAGTTAAACTGAATCACAGCTGGAAGCTAAAGCTGAAGCAAGGATCATGCATGGTGATATAGCTGAGCCAGGAGGAGCAGGCTCAACTCGAGGAGGAAGAACAACCAGAACATGACGCACCAGATGGGAGAAGCAAGGAGGATCAAGCATGCTACTAGAAGCAGGTTATATCATCAGCCAGAAGATCAAGCTATAGAAGTGCAACAGGTACATCAACTAAAGATCAGGAAGCATCTGTTCTTAATTTGCATAAAGATTCCAGGGAAAATAAAAGGGTAATATGCAAATCAAACAAATTCATCTACCCTTCAACTTGAACTGGCCTAGGAGGATTTGATGGATTATTTCTCTCAGATTACAGAGAAGTGCTCTGTTGAATCATCATCAAGATTAGGAAAGCCACCCAGTAGTATCTGTTCTTAATATCAAGTCTATGCCTCAGCTTTTGCATCATCAGCTAGAGCAAGCGTAAATCTGTCCATAAAATTTACTCAAGCAACAACAGGAGCTTGGGATGGACATTTACCATCATTTGATCATATAGTTATGATCAATGTCTAGTTCCTACTCTACATAAGCACCTACATCACAAGATTCTAATCCAACATATACGTATCCTGTGTACACTCATTTGAGGCATCACAGGATAGATATGATCACTAGAAAGTACATGGACACTTATGCAGAGAAAGAAGAAACAATAATCTAAACTACAAGATCATCAGTTTAAGCACAAGTAAGCCATCAAATAAAGCATCCATCTATAAATAGCAGATGTCTCCAAGGACTAGGCAGTGTTCATCTTGCACACACAAACACAAATATATCCAGCACCAGCCAATTGTTGAGAGCAACACCAACACATGGATAATTCTTATTAGACAACATCATTATATATGCCTGGATGAATACCTCATCCAAACAGGGGCATCACAAATTTATAGCAGCAAGTAGAGCAACTAGTTATTCACCCACAAGCTATAGAGATTTACTTAGGGTCCAGGAATTCTTCCCAGGTCAACCAAGTAATAATCCGATCATCTCTATAGGCAAACCACTAATGCTCGACATCAAAAAGATATATTCCCGCAGAGCAGCAATCAATTTAATCCCCAACCTTGAATACATATCTGAGCAATTACAAAAGCTCAAAACTGAATTAAACTGAAACTAAAAGTTCAGTTTCACCAGAGTTAATTCATAGCAGAGTTAATTCATAGCAGTAAACCATACATTTCTAGGATGATTAAATAATCCAAAGTGAGATACCACAATTTGCAACAAGTCAGCTAACCCCATTTCAACACCATGTGAGGCTCTGGATTATCGAGCAGTAAATTGTACAGCTCATGACATCAGAACCATAGGTAGAGTAGTGGAGATGTAATAGCTCACAGTGATATCTATGGAGTACGCGATGTAGTCGATGTCGGGGTTGCGTCCACGGCACCGTCCCGCCAGCATCAAGGCTGTAGCAGGTGGTGCGGCAACGATTGTCGCAGAAGCACCACATCAGGAGCAACACTACCACATCACACCAACACCACCCAGCAGCACATCACCACTAGCAATACCACCAGAGCAGCAGGGCCACAAAGCAGCGGACCGCGGCGCCAGTATTGCAGCCAATGTCGTCCCGCCGGCGTCGAAGTTAGGTAAAACGATGAAGTGGGTAGTCGGCTTAGAGGTGGCCTTGTCGATGGAGGGGAGCAGCCGGAGGCGTCGGAGCCGGTAGCGGCCGGCGGTGACCATACCGACCCGCGACTAGGGCTGCGCGGGGTTGCAGGCGAGGGCGTAGAGAGAGGGGGTACCAATGAAGATTCCGGGGAGGAGTACGTGGCGGAGATACGCTGACACGCGGCGACGCCGGAACAACGCCGGCGGCCGAGCCAAGATCGGGGCTAGGGTTAGCCGCCAGAGCGCGCACGGGTGAGTGTGAGCGTCGATTCTGCAGGAATCCTACGGAGGAGAGCGAGGCGGAGCTGCGCTGGTGTGTGGCGGCGACGAACTTGGCCGGCGGCGGCCGGAAGAGCTGGTGGCGGCGGCCGCATCGCAGAGGCATACGAGATGTGGCATGCGTGTGAGTTTGGGGAACGATAGTGAGATGCGTTTAGGCGTGAGGGCTGGTCGCGTGAGTGTCCTGTACGTGAGTACATTTTGGGCTGGCTCAAACCGAGTAATACATGCCTACCAATACGTGTTAGTGTGTAACATTGACCACTAGCTCTATCCAAATTAACTAGGCTATACAAACTTGTGTAGATTTAATATTTACATATTAAATAAAACTATTCACTAATCTAATTTAGCATAGATAAAAATTACTCTAAGGTATCAGGCAAACATTTTAAAAATACAAATTGTAGTTTGAAATCTTAAAATACATTTATGCTTAAGTTGAATTTCTAAAATGTTCAAAATATTACTTCAACCTCAAACATGCTACATGTATTGTCATAATTATTTAAATATGATTTAGTAAATAAAAACTTAAGATGTGATTTTTGAGTAATAAAAATTAATTTCCATGAAAACTATAATAAATAAGAAACCCTAGCTTCATTATTCTATGTGAACCTTAAATTGCTAATAAACCTAAGCCCTAGGTTATAACATGTGATCATGTGCTTTCTTTTGACTTATAGATCATAATTAGCAACTTAGTATTTGTTCTTGTTTCCATAAAATAATAGAAGCCATAGTACTTATAAGTTGCTATTCCATGAACTCATCCAAATAGGACCTAGATGGTCAAATAGAGTCACCCAAGTATAAACCCTAGTTCCTATCATCCAAATTATCAACCTTAATAATCCATATTTAGCATCACACCATTGTGATGAACCCTAATGGCAAACATGCCAATTTTGTGCATCCTATGCCATACACACTAAACCCTATCAATGTTAGATAATTATCAAACATCCTATTTAGGACTCAACCATTCTTTACTTAGGGAATTAAATAGCAAACCTAAACAACCTCAACCTAATTGATATACTTCTTATTATTTAAGAAGTATGTTCTTCAAAAGTTATTCTTTTGAAGTAAACAGAGAATCATCATCACCTCTGCTTATAAGAACCTATAAACCCTAGCTAGCAATCACCAGCAAGATGAATCAACCTTGATAGCAACCATGTATAATTAATTGCTTAGGATGCCTAAGCTTAACTCAACCTTACAAAACCTAGGTGTCGATGAATCCAACATTGTTGTGATCCATCTAATACTTACTCCAGAAACTTCTTGAAACCATAATAAACTCTAGAAACCCACAAACCCAATTGTCATACTTGTTCTTTATTAAAGAACATGTTCTTCAAAAGTTATTCATTAGAAGAATATAACAAGTAATCATTAACCATGCCATATAGTACTAAAACTGACAACTGTTCTTTACATATTAACATTATGCCAATTATCATTCCTTGTGTGCTACATTGATTACTATGCTTTACTATATAACTTGTTTATAATCCCAAGTAATCAAACCTTAATAAAGAACCTTGTTTGTGAACCACTCTAAAAGTGCAACACACCCTAAACCAATCATTACCACTCACTAATCCTAAATCATCGGGGTTAGGACACGCTTAGAGCGATTGCATCTCATTCTTATGCATTATTGCATTCTTGCCAATCTTTTAAACATCGTCCTTACTGGACGATGATGCTATTTCAGAATTTGGAGTTATTGCGTAACGAAGACCTTGCCTGCATAATCTTGCAGTCAAGAAAGGCAAGTTCATCACTTGCTCATGCCATTTGAGTATTTCTATCAAATTACTTGCAAAGTACTATGTTTATCACTATTGCATAAAAACCAAAACCACTATTTTCATAACTATGAATATGACTATGTGGTGGGCAATGGAACCATGGATTGTGTTGATATGGTGGAGGTTCCATTGCACGGGCTTATATCCATCTAGGATTAAACAACAAATGTCGCCAGTGATTCTTGTGCCGTAATATCCGTGTTAACCATAAGATTCGGAGTGGGACGGAGTAGTCAAAAGTGTTTCCACCTCTCGTTCATCAACGGATGCGTTTTACCGTAGTACACTTGTAATCCAAGGGGGCAAGCGGTGAGGCTGGGGAGTCCTAAGTCCCCACGGCATAGTCCGTAGTACACTTGTCGCCCGAAGGAGCAAGCGGTGAGGCTGGGGAGTCCTAAGTCCCCACGGTATTGCGGTCTAGGATGGGTTGCAGCTACCGGCGTAGGAGTGTATGGTAGAGCCCAGCACTGACGTCGTGGTCGGGGTCCACCTTGAAATCTACAGGAATAATGGGACCGACGTGGACCCAGGGTCGGGGCATGCAACAAAGGGTGGGTGTTCGAGGTAGCGGAGGAACATGATTGGCTAGACCTTATACCGGGCCTCACACCAAAGGAAGTGTGAACGAGAACTTAAGCTCGGTTGGCACCAAGGTTAAGATCTCTTATGGGTAAAGCAACACACCTCTGCAGAGTGTAAAGAACCGTGACCTGTCACTCCCTGTTCCGGGATATGGAACTGCGAACGCGGCCGGAAAGGAGCTCCATGAAGTTCTAGTAAACCGGTGAAGGCTGACGGACATAGTTCTTCTGAATAAAAGCAACCTTTTGAAGAAATGGTTATGAAAACTTGCATTGGTATTAGACTTTCTGGTCTAATGCTGTAGCTAGTGCATTAAACACCTCTTTCCTATAATGAACTTGTTGAGTACACTCGTACTCATCCCAATCTTAAATCCCCTGCTTAGATATGAAGGCATCGAAGGAGGATCTACAGTGCAACTCGAAGGCCGATGAGTCAACAACTACTTCAAGAGACAGGACCCTGTCAGAGGAGTTAGATACCACATACACCAAGGGAAAACCTAGTTTAGCCATAGAAAGGAACTAGCTTCCTACACTTAGATCCTATTTAGCTAGAATCTATTCATAGCCTCTATAGCTAGTTAAATACTCTACAAATAGAGTTCGTGATAAGCTTATACTACGAGTCGTTCTTCTGGAGTTTATTTGCAGATTTACCTCATTGTAAAGTAGGAGGCTGTGATGATCTTATGTAACAGAGTAAATGTTGTAATTCTATAGACATGCCTTGGACCCGCATATGTTTCTGTTGTACCACTCTGAGCGATATAATACTAGTGGAACGGTGTTTCATTGGTGTTATATCAGACTTGCATACTACACCATGCAGTGGTATGCCGGGTCACCACAATGCCTTGGGCATCCCCAAGCTTAGACGCTTGAGTCTTCTTGAAATATGCAGGGATGAACCACCGGGGCATCCCCAAGCTTAGAGCTTTCACTCTTCTTGATCATATTATATCATCCTTCTCTCTTGACCCTTGAAAACTTCCTCCACACCAAACTCGAAACAACTCATTAGAGGGTTAGTGCATAATCAAAAACTCACATGTTCAGAGGTGACACAATCATTCTTAACACTTCTGTACATTGCTCAAAGCTACTGGAAGTCAATGGAACAAAGAAATCCATCCAACATAGCAGAAGAAGCAATGCGAAATAAAAGACAGAATCTGTCAAAACAGAACAGTCCGTAAAGACGAATTTTATTGAGGCACCAGACTTGCTCAAATGAAAATGCTCAAATTGAATGAAAGTTGCGTACATATATGAGGATTACTCACGTAAATTGGCATAATTTTCTGAGTTACCTACAGAGAATTAGACCCAGATTCGTGACAGCAAGAAATCTGTTTCTACGCAGTAATCCAAATCTAGTATGAACCTTAATATCAAAGACTTTACTTGGCACAACAATGCAACAAAGTAAAGATAAGGAGATGTTGCTACAGTAGTAACAACTTCCAAAACTCAAATATAAAATAAAAGTGCTGTAGTAAAATAAACACATGGGTTATCTCCCAAGAAGTTCTTTCTTTATAGCCATTAAGATGGGCTCAGCAGTTTTAATGATGCACTCGCAAGAAATAGTATTTGAAGCAAAAGAGAGCATCAAGAGGCAAATTCAAAACACATTTAAGCCTAACATGCTTCCTATGCGTAGGAATCTTGTAAATAAATAAATTCAAGAAGCATAATGCAACAAGCATAGAAAGATAAAACAAGTGCAGCTTCAAGATTTTCAGCAAAAAGAGAGGTGTTTTAGTAACATGAAAATTTCTACAACCATATTTTCCTCTCTCATAATAATATCCAGTAGCATCATGAGAAAACTCAACAATATAACTATCACATAAAGCCTCATGCATAAAATTATTACTCTCCACATAAGCATAATCAATTTTACTAGTTGTAGTGGGAGCAAATTCAACAAAGTAGCTATCATTATTATTCTCATCATCAAATATAGGAGGCATATTATAATCATAATCAAATTTATCCTCCATAACAGGCGGCACCAAAAGACTACTATCATTATAATCATCATAAATAGGAGGCAAAGTATCATCAAAGTAAATTTTCTCCTCAATGCTTGGGGGACTAAAAAGATCATGCTCATCAAAACCAGCTACCCCAAGCTTAGAATTTTCCATAGCATTAGCAACAATAGTGTTCAAAGCATTCATATTAATAACATTCCCATTAGCATGCATATAAAGTTCCATGGGTTTTTTTAATTCTCTCTTCAAACACATCATGTCCTAATTCAAGATAAAGTTCATAAAGATCTCTCATATTTTTGTTGTTTTCCATTATGCCTAACTAGTGTAAACAAGAAACAAAAAGATGCAATTGCAGGATCTAAAGGAAATAGCTTCGAGTACTTACAACGGCGAAAATAGCTTAGTAGCCGAGATCCGGAGTGTGAGTACCTTTTACCTTTCCTCCCCGGCAACGGCGCCAGAAAAGTGCTTGATGTCTACGGGTGCTTCTATTCTTGTAGACAGTGTTGGGCCTCCAAGAGCAGAGGTTTGTAGAACAGCAGCAAGTTTTCCTTAAGTGGATCACCCAAGGTTATCGAACTCAGGGAGGAAGAGGTCAAAGATATCCCTCTCATGCAACCCTGCAACCACAAAGCAAGAAGTCTCTTGTGTCCCCAACACACCTAATAGGTGCACTAGTTCGGCGAAGAGATAGTGAAATACATGTGGTATGAATAAGTATGAGCAGTAGTAACGGCGCCAGAAAAGTGCTTTGCTGTCCAGGACTGGCGTGTGGTTGATGGTGTTAATATTGCAGACAGTACAAATGCAGTAGAACAGTAAACAAACAGCGATAACAGTATTGGAAACAAGGCCTAGGGATCATACTTTCACTAGTGGACACTCTCAACATTGCAATCATAAAGGAATATAAATATAAGCACTTCACTATGCTATTCCGAATTACTCTCTGGCAAGATAACGAACCCTAATTCATCATGTAGGCAAACCTTAAAGATGTATTCCCAAGTACTAATGAACACCCCACGCTGTCACTTTGAGCATTCACAGGAGGTACTAACACACCACAATTTCATAGAGACATCCAACTCAAATCATAACTCAGTGAATAAGTATTCTGTGAAATATAGCCTAAGAGACCCACACGGTGCACACACTGTCACCTTTACACACGTGGGACAAGGAGTCTCCGGAGATCACATAAGTAAAATCCACTTGACTAGCATATGAATCTCAAGCATGTAAGGCAGCTCATGAAATTATTGTATTGAAGTACATAGGAGAGAGATGAACCACATAGCTACCGGTACAGCCCTTAGCCTCGATGGAGAACTACTCCCTCCTCATGGGAGACAGTAGCGTTGATGAAGATGGCGGTGGTGTCGATGGAGGAGCCTTCCGGGGGCACTTCCCCGTCCCGGCGGCGTGCCGGAACAGAGAGTCCTGTCCCCCAGATCTTGGCTTCGCGATGGCGGCGGCTCTGGAAGGTTTCTCGTACCGTGGCTTTTCCGTATCGATGTTTTAGGTCAGGGGCTTCTTATAGGCGAAGAGGCGTCGTCAGAAGGGGTCTGGGGCCACCAGACACTAGGGCGGCGCGCCCCCCTGGGCCGCGCCGCCACCATGTGTGGGCCCCCTGTGGCCCCTCTCTGGCGGCTCTCGGGTGTTCTGGAAGCTTCATGCAATCCTAAGATTCTGGGCGTTGATTTCGTCCAATTCCGAGAATATTTCCTTACTAGGATTTCTGAAACCAAAAACAGCAGAAAACAGGAACTGGCACTTCGGCATCTCGTCAATAGGTTAGTTCCGGAAAATGCATAAATATGACATAAAGTATGCATAAAACATGTAGATATCATCAATAATGTGGCATGGAACATAAGAAATTATCGATACGTCGGAGACGTATCATCCATGCGTAGGGAGGTGGCCAAACGCCGCTGATCCAGCAGCGCGTCGTCGCCTTGGAGGGAGAGCTCGACGACGCGGCGAATCTGCGCCTCTTCGCGGGCATGGGTGGCGTCCTGGAGCTTCTTCTCCGACTCGAAGGACTCGACGAGCGCACATTGATGATCGGCCGCCTCATCCCAGTGCGGCCCGTCGTCGTCAGACCACTCAAACTCGTCGTCGTCGTCCTCCTGCTCCGTCTTCTCCTCTGTCTCGGCCTCCTCCTCCTCCTCTTCCGCCTCCTTCATTCGCGCCTCCAGGCGCGCCGCCAACGCATCCGCCCGCCTCCCCCAGGCCGCCTCCGTTGCCGCCAGCGCCGCCTCTCGCTGCTGACGCTCCTCCGCCGCCAACTGCTTCTGGCGCCCATCGCCTCCCGCCGCCGGCGCTCGATCGCCTCCCGCCGTTCACGGTAGTGCGCCTCCTGCTCCTCGCGCTGGCGTCGGCGCTCATCAGCCCATCGCTGGCCAATCTCCTCCGTCATGCGCCGCCGCACCTCTTCTTCCGTGGCGGCGTCGAACGCCGCAATGGTGTCTGCCAGCGCCTCCTCCTCCCACGTCGCGTTCTTGCCAGATGCTCTTCCTGGGCGGCGGCGGAGATGTTAAACTGCGAATCCGGTGACGGAGGTGGTGGTGGAGGAGACGGCGGTGGAGGGAACTGGCCATCGCCGGGGCGGTTTATCATTGCGCAGTGGTGGTGGAGGAGACGGCAGTGGAGCAACGAGGGCTTGTGGCAGAGAAAAGGGTGCCGGTGGCTGTGGTGGCTGCCATTGAGCCGGGAGGGCCTTTTGTAGACACCGACATCAGGAAGAAAGCGTGGGAAGGGCGAGAAGCGACGGGAAGAAAGCACCGGAACTCGCAGTGGTCTGGAATTTTTTTTATCAGTGTCCCAAATTTCTCTGGGGGACGGTTTAGGGGACGCGAGTGAAGATGTTGAACGGGTTGCAAACGGACGGCTCGCCCCGTCCCTCAGGCCGTGAGTCCATGACACGGATGCCACACGGCACGCGCTGGCACCAGACCCCACACGCAGCGTCACCAACGGGGTTACGTTTACTTAGCCGTGTCAACAACCACCTAGCCCAAACCGCGTGTGGCCGTCTCCTCCCATCCGAACCAAATCAAAACCACCGCGATCCCCAATCAAAATTTCCCCAACCCCAATCAAAATTTTTTGCCCCTATTTACTTTGCAACTTGATCTTTTGCCCTCATTTACATTGTGCTTCCTTTTTTGCCCCTGTTTTCTTTGGCACTCGATGATTTGCCCCCGCCGAGCCAGGAGTACTGCACAAAGACCAGAATGCCCTTCTCATTGCTTCTTCCTCACGCGGTCATTCCAGGGATGAGCTCGCCGGCGGGCGCCCCAACCAGCATCCCTCCCTCAAACCCCCCAAGCCCATCCGGACGACACCCGCCTCTCCCAGCGTATATGGAGCGCTCGCTGTCGCCGCGATGTACATGTCCTACGGATGGCCGGCGCAGTCAATCTCGCTGGACACAGGCGACTCTGACGGCGTGGTGCTCCACCGCATCCTCGGCCCCCATACCCACGCCGTCTGTAGTCCCGGCGGCAAAACCATCGCCATTCTGGTCAGTGCCCCCGCCTGCTCTCTCTCCCTATGGCGGTGGAAGGGGCAAGCAGAAGGTCGATGCTTGCGCGGAGGGGAGCAGCGCGGTAGAGTTTGTGCGCGGAGGGGAGCAGCAGCACGGGGCGGAGGGGAGCAACAGGGCGGTAGGGTAGAGGAGAGCTCGCCGGCGGCACAGAGGGAGCAGCTCGCGAGCGGCGTCCATGGGGATGGGCCATGGACTGGAAACAGGGGTATTTGAGTCCTCGTTTTTTGGCTTATCCGTAAAAACGGAAGAAAAGGGCAAAAGATCAAGTGTAAAAGTAATATGGGGCAAAAAAGTGAATCAGATGTAAACAAGGGCAAAAGATCAAGTGTCAAAGTAAACAAGGGCAAAAAGTAAAATTCCCCTCTCTTCCCCCAATCCCGATCTCCCCCACCCAAACCTCCGGCGACCGGCGATGGGCAACCCGGAGAAGCTGATGGCGCAGATCTTCGACCTCAAGTTCACCTCCAAGTCGCTGCAGCGGCAGGCGCGCAAGTGCGAGAAGGAGGAGAAGGAGCAGAAGCTCAAGGTCAAGAAGGCCATCGAGAAGGGCAACGTCGACGGCGCGCGCATCTACGCCGAGAACGCCATCCGCAAGCGCACCGAGCACATGAACTACCTGCGCCTCGCATCCCGCCTCGACGCCGTCGTCGCGCGCCTCGACACGCAGGCCAAGATGCAGGCCATCGGAAAGTCCATGGGCAACATCGTCAAGTCCCTCGACTCCTCCCTCGCCACCGGCAACCTCCAGAAGATGTCCGAGACCATGGACAGCTTCGAGCGCCAGTTCGTCAACATGGAGGTCCAGGCCGAGTTCATGGAGGGCGCCATGGCCGGGTCAACCTCGCTCTCCACGCCAGAGACCGAGGTCAACAGCCTCATGCAGCAGGTCGCCGACGACTACGGCCTCGAGGTCTCCGTCGGCCTGCCGCAGGCCGCCGCGCACGCCATACCCGCCGCAAAGGATAAGGAGAAGGTCGACGAGGACGACCTCACCCGCCGCCTCGCCGAGCTCAAGGCACGCGGCTAATAAGAGAGTCTCACTGCTACTTCATTCAGGTGATTGACAGATTGTTTATGATATGCAATTTAGGATGTGATCATCTGCCATATAGTGATTGTTATGATAAAGTACATATACTCAATCGTAATAAAAAATCTGGTCTTAATGGTTGCTTAAGAAAAATAAATTAGCTATCTCAGATGTAAAACCGTCATGCAAAAAAAGAGGAATAAAGAACAAAAGTGTGTGGTGTGCTTGGGTTTCTATTGGACTTCTTGTTTGTCCCTACACCGTTAGACAGGCTTATAAAGCCGGTACACCCATATGATCCTACGCTTTTAACAGGATTTAACATGTGCAGATGTCTGTACATAGTGGTCAGCGTCGTTCATGTGAATAACATTTTTTCTGTTTGAAAGACTATACTAATCTGTTTCATATTATAAGACGTTTTGTCAAACTATTTACTTTGTCAAAATGTCTACCCCCAAGTGTCAAAACGTCTTACAATGCTTCCTCCGTCCCATGAAACATGTCTTAGATTTAGCAAACAGAGGGAGTATATGATACGCAATTTAGGATGTGATCTTCTGTCATGTAGTGTTTGATATGATACTACACATATATGCAATTTAGGATGTATCTACTGTTCAATAAGTTCAGTTTTAGAAGATATAATGAAGAACCTAATTCTGGAAAGTACTTCTGAAGTGGCAAATATTGTTGGTATTCGAACGAATTGGCTGATATATCTTCAACTTATAGCACCAGTTTTACAGTACACTGGTATATATAATTTTCAATTATATTTGGATGATTGGGCTTACAGTGCAAAATCTACCCTTGGTTTCTTGTGCCCTGCCAAGTGCCAGCTCTTCATTATTCTTGTGCTCTCCCAACCCTTTGTTTTTCTTCTGTCCTTCCTATGGTCATAAAACTGTAGATGGCATGATATATAGCAGCATCAGGATTGAGCTTGATGGTAGGAGGGCTAAGTATGTTCGAACTCTTTGCTCTTGAAACTTTAATAGTGGAACATATATTGCCTGAAATTTTGTACTTGATATATGCCAAAGCAAGTTTGCAGCCATCCGATATGATCTATTTAGAACCATGACTAGTACAGTATATTCTAAGCTTGTTAGTTGGCCCTTGTATGGAAACATTCTTGGTGTTTCATCTCTGATATTTTACTGTCATGTATGGTATCATGTGTCAGCTGCAGCCCATGGTACTTGTTCATTTAATACTGTGTCATGGAGAGTACCATGTTTGGTTGTGCATGTCAACTGGCCCTAAATGATCACTTACTATGTTTGTTGTTTTCTTTTTATTAGTTGGCCTAAGCGGCCTCTACCGAACTGCACATGAAATCTAAGATTATGAGTCTTGATTATCATCCAATCCATCACCCAGCTTTTTAGTTTGCTACATGTCTAGATGGTACTCAATATGTTCAAGATTCTCCCTGTCATGACCGAATACCTAGTGCCTGTCACCTGGGTTCCAAGACTGACGGTTTTTAGATCTCGAAGCTTCTAATTACCTGTAAACCTCACAAGATACATTACCTGGATGAATCATGAATGCTTGTGAAAGTATGCTGTTGCATTTATTAGGAAGCATGCTAAAAATCTGATTGCTGCCTTGCTTTGACATCTCATCTTGGTGGTGCAATCTTTCATATTTGCATAGTCCTCTGCTCTGCAGAAGTCGTCAAACTATACTGTTTGCTAAATGAGTAGAGAGTATGAATGTTAATCTCCATAAATGTTAACCGTAGCATAGCGAAAATGCAGCCATTGAACAAATGCATTGTACAGTTTGCTCAACATTGAAGTTTGCTCATTGTTGAGACCTGAGCCTGCTTTTCAGTGATCAATTTTCTACTTGTGAACTAACGTCTATTATCACTGTCTTGCAGATATGACTTGTGTGGTGCCCCTCGATTCGCCACCCTTAGTCGTAAGGGGATTGCTCATGTCTGATAGTTCCGTAAATACTGTTATGCCGAGGCGCGCTTGTTTTGGATCTCTATGCGGAACCGATTTAAACACTGCAGTGTGTAATATTATATGGGTCTTGACAATAAGTGTGCTTGTGAACATCTTCGTGCTGTTGTCTCGTCGAATGCCCGCGGGTGATGTATATGAACAGGAGCGCTGGAGTTGGCCATGCTGCCTTCTATGTCTGCTCGTCTAAATGTCAATTCTTGTGCTTACATACCGTGAACATAATCGCTGCAAACACTGTCCTTAACGGCCGTGCTCTCTCGATTCCTCATGGGAAGCCATGTTTCCTGAGGAGCAGATACACTTCCAAAGTAGCTTACCTCTTGAGCAAATAGATTTGTACTTCGGTAACTACAGTTTTCCCTCTGTTACTGATAGAAACCAGTATGAACAGCAGAAGTTAATAGCAGGTAACATCAAAACCCAGTGAAATCGCAATATATCTAAGACCGGCGAATTTTTTTACTTATTTCCTTGGCCAAGAAAATATATTCTTGATTTTTTGAGAGTAAAAAATAAATAAATATCTTTTTTTTGACAATAAATATATCCGATTAGAGATGGAATAGGTGATGGTAGGCTGTCTTTTTGATCGAGGTGCACGGTACCAACCATGGGCTTTTGTGGCTTTCTCCATTTGGGCTCACAAACAAGGCCGTGAGTGCTAGCTAGCTTCGTTCGCCGCCAATCTCCGCCCCGCCTACTACGCACTCCGCCCCCGGTCCGGTTCGGTCGCCGCTCCGCCTCCGCCGCCGGAAGACCGTGGTCGCCACCTGGAGCTTCGGCCGACGACTGCGCTTGCCGTTCCTCCTCCGCCCAACGGCCTCGAGCTCCGCCTCCGACGACTGTCCTGAGGTGCTGCCTGTAATAAAACTCTTCCCATGGATTTCCCCATCTCTTTCTTTTTTCCCCTGGAATTCTTTCACCTTTCTCTCGTGATTGCAATTGGAATTCTACTTTGCATAGCTCGGTACTGCTAGATGATGAATCCAGCGTAGCTGTACTACTACTCGATGTTCGTTCATTAGCTTGACTGATACTCTAGCACTTGTTGATCAATGGTTGCAAGATTTGTTTAGAGGAAAAGAAAAAAGAAATCTATCGACTCTACCAGATGTCGAGATGATATTAATGTACTATTATTATTGACTTTGTTGAGATTGCTTGTTTAATGGGTGCAGTTTTTGTACTTTTTTTTTTCTGTCGTGTGTGCTCTGCTCTGGGAAGGATGATTGTTTTTGTTTGGAACCAGCACGAAGAAATGCAGGCGACACTGTAATAGAAAACGCCACTTGTATTTCCTAGATCCAATTTGTGTCCGCTGCTTTTTGTGTGTGAATATATGCCCAACTTATGCATATTTTTGCTATGTCTCCTCCCAAGAATCATGATGGACATAGTGACAATTCAAAAGGAATGGATCCAACATTATGTTACTATCGAAATAAGAAATCCTGTGATTTTCATCTATATTAAAGAGTATTTAAGTCCTTGAAGTACTTGTAAGATTAGTAAGATGACGAAAAATTTCGATATACTTGGGACAATAATGCCTAAGGGTCCAAAACTTTCTCAGATAGCGAATTCTACAATTCAATTCTTTATCGTACTGGGATGTTTTGAGTTATTGAATGAACCAATTTGAGAACAGTTGGATGCTAGCAAAATCATCAAACATTGGTATTCTTTATTTCGATTCAACAAGGTGCCTATAGCTTCTTGTTGTTGAAGATTCGGGCATGGAAGAAGAAAGGTAGTAGTAGTACAGTAGTAAGATGCTTAGGAGACCCAATGAGCATCTTTTTTCTTCTCGTTCTTCTTCTTTCTAGGACTAATCAGTTTGGAACTACGAGTGAAAAACACAAGACTCTTGCTTCAGTTCTGGATAAAAGTTCCCTTTGTCCTTGATTTGCTATGCCACAATTATCAGCCATCTTCTGAGGATCTTCAGTATTGTGATAAATTTGAGCCCATGTTCCTTGACGGATAGCGCTTCTTGTACCGCTGGAGATGGTTTTGCTCCTACCGATGACAATACTGGCGCAATACGAACGAGTTATTGTTATTCTAATTTCGTAACAACTAAGACCTTTCTTTTATTTACGCATTTACTTAAATAGAAATTGACCCATGTTTTTATTATGATTTTACGCTTCATGATTTTCTCTATTCATTTCTCGCTCATTGTTGGTGACTAAAATCGACAGGTTTTAGGAGCTTCTCCCCACCGGATTCCATAAACCGACTTCTCTATAAGCTTAAGGCCAAAAGAAGTGGCCCTAGTACCTCCGCAGAGGATACTCCGCAGCCAAGGAGGTGTCAGCGCCTCAGCGGGATGAAGGCCGGGAGGAAGAACCTGCAGAGAGCGTGCCAGGATGGCTCTGCCGTCACGCTCGCAGAGGGCGACAGCATCATGCAGGTTGTCACACTGCGCGGCTCCAACCTCATCGAGGTACACATCCTTCTCGAGCTCCTGACCTTTCTTTGAGTTGCTTCATGTGCCGCAGAAGATTTCTCACTATGCCGCCATGCTCTGGTGTTAGGTCACGGATGGCAAGGGCGTCAAATCTCTGGCCTTGTTCCCGGCCAAGTTCCAGAAGAGCTTTTGGATCAAGAACGGTGAGTAATTTAGTGATGGCGTGGCTTTGGATGTCATTAGTTTGTCATGGTGAACTGGGTCTTGCCCCTAGCGTGTGATAGTTTGCTTATGTGAGCTCTGAATGTGCAGGGAGTTTTGTGGTTGTGGATGTTAGTGGGAGGGAGGAGGCTCTTGAATCAGGGAGCAAGATAGGGTGTGTCGTGTCACAAGTCCTCTTTCATGATCAAGTTCGCGCACTTGAGAAATCCGGTGAATGGTGAGTTGTGGGTCCTTCGCTGTCCGATAATTGCATGGTAATGGAAAAGTAAGAACTTGAACTCAGGTCTATTCAAATGTAACTATGTATGTTGTAGGATAAGTTTGCACTGGGGACTAATGACCAGTAGCTCCAGGATGGACATCTGCTTATTTTTTTTGCACGTATTTACGCCGCAATGTGACTATCGGTGCTGCATGTGGCTTTTCTATTCATTCTTTTCATTCGTTGCGTTTTCTAGTATATGAATGGAAGATTCACAGCCCATATGTGTTTGACCTTCTAACTGCTCCGTAACTTTGGGTTAAAATTCACTTGCCACAAGAAATAATCACCAGTGGAGTTGGTTGTGTAAAATATACTGAATGGTTGAGATCATCATCTGCTCCATCAAGTAAAAAGTAACTGTAACAATCCATACAAATACTACACTGAATAATGAGTTAACAGTTGCTGCAATGGTTGTTTGTTTCAAATCTATTCTGTTGAGAGGCCCAAGATGTTCAATAGTGTTCAGTATTGTACCATTTCTACACAAATGAAAACTGCTCTTTTCTCGCCAGAAATTATGAAAAAAGTTCACCCTTGCAATATTTGACAAAGCAATCATCGACTGTTTCTTCTCCAGCATGTGCATTCACAAAGCGAGCATGTATTCTCTCTCTAGTATGTGAATATACATGGCGTCGCATCATACGTTTGTGGTTGATTGGCAGTTGGTTCAGCTGTTTCTATTGTATAATATGTGTGCATGCATACACTAGTTCTTTTAACTTCCTATTTTTCTTAAATGTTGGATGTTCAGTCTCCTGGTTTGTGAAATTGCAAGTGCATTTAAATAACCTAAACTAAATGCTTTCATTTTATGTAATAAACATGGAAAATGGCACCAAGAACTGATAGGAACATGTAAAATGTTGATGTAATATAAGTTACGGCAAAATGTAGGACTGAAGAGTAAAGTTTTCCTAGAAAGTCCAGCTCTGCAACAACTTGAAATCGATAGTTGGATTCATTGTTATTGGATGTCCCGGACTGATTCACTTTTCTTTCTTATCCCAGGCCAGCTATCTTCAAGTCAACTCCCAATGGCTGGGCGACAGGGACCGCATCTCAGGTTGAGGAAGAGCCAGGTTCCGATGGAGAAGATGATGATCTGCCACCACTTGAGCCGAACATGAACAGATATAATCCGTTTGACGTGCTTTCTGATTCAGGAAGTGGTTCCGATTCTTGAACCGGTAGGCATAGGACTATGTCAGGCGTGCAACCCCCTCTCTGTTCTTCAGTTTGATGTACTTTCTGATTCAGATAGTGGTTCCAGCTCTTAAACTGGTGGTAGGCATAGGATGGTGTTATTACCCAGACCGTCCACTTTGTATAGCTGATGTTTTTGTGCTCAAGTTGGGCCATGACATTAAAACTGTTCAATCTTGCAAGATATTCAGCGAAGTGGCAAGGGCATGACTAATATCGCTTGTATTCTCGCCTCTGTTCCAGTGGTGCCTGTGATAAGAATTTGATTGAGCCATGTCTGACCCGGTCAGTTTAGCAAATAAGCTCTGTTTTTATTTCTGATGAAGCTGTGGCGACTGACTTCGGATTTAGGACTACTAACCTCATGATATGGCGAGGCAGGTTAAACCAAATATGAACCACAAAAGTAGTTTCCTGGTTCAGAAAAACAAAAGAAGCCAATAAAAATAACAGTCAAGATTAAAAAAGCCCAGTGAATTCAGAAGTGGAACATGTAAGTTCTTAAGCGAAATATGAAACTACATTAGACGGAAAAAAAATGGTGGTTCCCTGGAGTGGGATGCGAGGCCCAAGTGGCCCAGGAGTGCAGCGGCCCGTTATCCTTCCACCGTTGGAAGCGGGCAGTTGTCGCTGCTCTGTGAAACCAGCCTCACGCTGTGCCTGCCGCATCATGGGCCGCGAAGCCCAGCTTTCGCTAAAGCCCCAGGGGCGGTCCACTACGCAACTTGGAACGGGCGGGCCAGCAATAGCAAACCCGGGCCAGGCCCGCAAACGCCACAACAGAGTCCCAACCACTCTATGCGCCCCCGCTCGGGTTACAAGCTCTTGCTAGTGAGCTCCGCGTTACTACTGGTGGAGAAGGGTATTTAAGCTGGTCGTTTGTTCTCTCGCTTAGCGAGGTGGGACTAAAACTGAGGCGCTGTGCAAACGGTACACTGATGGGGTGGTTGGGGAAACGTGGCTATCTACATGGGCTTTGGGCGGCTTTGTTGTTTGGGGATAATAAACAAGGCCGTATGAAATTTTGCTTGGGCTGCTACTCATGCTTCCGTGGTGAATATTGTTGGCCAAAGTGACAAGTGCGGCCCCTTCAGAAAAAAAAAGATAGATCAATAAAGTGCAGTATGCTTAAACCTGGCGCTAAAATAATGAATATTTTTGGTAGGATTCTAAATCCTTGTGAACGAGAAAAGAATAGAATTTGCTTGTCAAGCATATGCTTAAATTCTGAGATCAGTGATAGAAAAACTGCATAAATGTTTTTGAGAGGTATGAGTCATTGCGTAATTCTTTTTTGCATCTTCGCAACTGTTCTTTTTTCGGCATAAAAACATTGAATTGCAAAAAATAAAATGGAGGTCATCACGTGGAAAATGATGGCCTCGCAACTGTTCTTTTTTCGGCAATCTACCACCAACCCGGAGAAAGCACACTTGTTGATATCATTTTATTTGGAAGACATTGATGATATCATTTCATTCGGCAAATCCACAAAAATGACACGGTACGGAAATGAATCAAAGTTAAGCATGAGATGAAAACCATGAAATTCCCTAACCGATTCCGTGGCAGCCAAATAAGTTTTTCTTAGAAGCACATTTTTTTATTTGGTTCCAGTCCCAAATGATGGGAGACCAAAGTTAATTTACCGGTTAAGGTCATCTCCAACGCGCAAACGGCCCGGGTCGAAAATGCGTCTGGTACCACCTCGAGCGGGGCGACGCATCGTGACCGGGCCGTCCGCAGTGACGCAAACCCGGCGCATATTTGCACCTGGAATGCGTCGCCGCGGACGCACCAAGTGACTGGTCGCTTCTCCACCGGGCCCGCCTGGCAGCGAGTCTGTATCGAGGGCATCGCTTCCGCGGCTGCGCCGCAGCCTTCGCCATCAATGTAGCGGCTGCCTCTTCTGCGCGCGCACTGGCGGACGGCAGCTGGGCTTCTCGCCGCCTTCAATGGCATCGTTTCCCGCGCGCGGTCGGCCTTAAAAATCCACCGGCATCGTTCCTCCATCGCCCACACCTCCACTCCCACCACCACTACCGCAACACTATGGAGAAGAAGAAGAACGACTTCGAGGCGTCCGGCAGCGGCACCAAGAAGGGGGAGCGGCCGCACAGGGTGCCGCTGCCCGTCAGCGTGGGGAGGCTGATGCACGTGAACTGGACGCCATGCGACGCGTGCGGGGACTTGCACATGCCTGGCGGCTGGCGGCTCAGCTACCGCCGGGTGCCCGTCCCTCCCGTGCCTGCGCGCGAGCCAGATAGGAGCGCCGAGATCCGGCGAAGGAGGCAGTACCTGCCGCCGGACCTCCGCGCCGATCCCGCCGACGACATCGACTCCGACAGCTGGCGCAGCTATCTCGAGTCCGAGAGGGATCCGAGGAGGAGGGCGGCCTTCATGGGCGACATGGACTTCCCCTTCGACCGTCCACCGGCGCCTCGTCGTCGAAGACGGCAGGCGCCGACGCCTACGCAGGACGACCATGATGACGACGACGACGACTACAACGAGGCGCTGGCGTACCACAACGAGGAGGCCAAGGACGACAGCGACGATGACTACAACGAGGCGCTGGCGTACCACAACGAGGAGGCCAAGGACGACAGCGACGACTACGTCGCGTGCATTTTCCAGGAATGACAGTTGGCCATGGCGGAGGGCCGGAAGTTTGAGTACCCGGACAATATGACGGACGACGAGATCGCGAGGCTCGGCGTCCTCGTCTCGGAGGTGGACCGACCTGTGAAGCCACCGCTGCCCAGGTACGCCACCGGCATCATGCCGCCGGGCCTCTTGGAGGAAGAAGCCCTACGACTGGCGCTACAGAACCCGGCCACGCCACCGGTTCAACCGCCGCCTCCACCTCCGCCGTACAACCCGTGGGGGCCTCCACCTCCGGCCTGGGCTCATCCACCTCCGCCACAGGCCTGGGCTCCTCCACCTCCACCACCGCCGGCGTGCCCGGCGTATGTTCCGCCGGTTCCCAACTGGCCGTGGATGGTACCGGAGCTCGTCGTGATCGACAGCGACGAGGAGAACCAGTATGCGCAGGCGTTTAGGGTTTTTTTTCCATGTCTTGTACTATGTAAATTATGTTTTCATGTTATAAAAAATGGAAATTCGAGAAAAAATGCGTCGTGCCGCTGGAGCCACCCCAACGCAAACGGACGCGCGATCGATTTCGACCATTTGAACCGACGCAAACGGATGCACGCGAACATTTTCGAACGCTGAAATGCGTCGCCCCGTCGAGATGCCTTTAGTTCCAAAGTATTTGAATCAATCCGGTGCGCTCTACGAATAAAGATCACGAGACTCCCAAAGGAAAAAAGGGCGGGGGTCGCTGGGGCACACCCGTATTTGACTTTTGGGGCATCTCTGTTTGGCGCCCAATGCCAGTGGAGCAAGTGGCATGCACAAGGCGACACAATGGCACCCCCGCCGACGCGGCGAAACAAAAGTTTTGCATCGTGGATTGTACCGTAGAATTACTGGGAGATCGACCGACCGAGGCAAATGGCGGGCAGGTGCGTGACAAGTGACAACTGACAAGAACGCGTCTCACATGGTGTTCGAGATGGAGCTAGCTGCAGATATGTACTGATCGGGATATCTCGTGGACTAGACATGCCAAGAACGCACGGTGAGCACTGCATTGCACTGCCCGAATAATATAGCGAATTTTTTTTAAATAATACGAATTTTTTATATAATACCAGAAATAGCGCGCGATTTCAAAAAATTCCAAAAGTGTGACCCGGTCGGTCAGCATCTGACCGATCGGTCACTAGTAGTCCGACTGGCAGTCAGGCTTTCTTTGCTTGTCAGAGGGCAGAAGTAGTTGGTCGATAGCTGACCAATTGGTCAGCTACCGACCAATTGGTCAGCTACCGACCGACCACTGCATGGATTTTTAGGTTTATTATTGGCACTTCTCCCCCATTATTTTCTGGCCATATCTTCTCCCTCTCCCGTTCACACCGCCGTGTTTCCCTCCTGCCCTTGTCGCCACCCTTCCCGCCACTTCTTCCCGCCATTCCTTCCCGCCACCATCTCCCGCCACCATCTCCCGCTATATTTTCTCGCCACGCTCTCGGATTTTTTCCTATAAAAGCAGGCATCGACACTCATAGCAGCAGAAGTGCTACTATCTCTCTTTTTTTTCTGTTGGCTCACCCTTAGCCGTCATGAGTGTGCCGTGCTCTGACCAGGAGTTTAGGCCGGTGAAGGCGAAGGCTGCAAGTTTGCCCCCGGTGTGACTGCGGAGCGGTGTTGGTGCGGCCGTCTTGCTAAGGTTAAGCAGGTGGAGGATTTCTCCGACCAGTTCGGCATGAAATTTTTTATGTGTGCGAGCTATGAGCATGATCCACTCCGTAGTTCAGCTTCGTCGTCCACCAGGCCGCCGGTATGTTTCGACATAATTTTATGTAGGCATAAATTTATTTATGAATGTGATTTAATGTTACTATTTGTGTTGCAGTCTCCCCCGCCCCTATGCAAATGGTTTCACTGGATAGACACGGAGCAGCCAGATTGGGCGCGCCAGGAGGTTGAGGAGAAACACCGGCGTGCGTGGGCAACGTTCTTGGAGGAGGAGCGTAGAGAAAAGGTTCGTGCAAATGAAAAGGCAGAGCGAGAGAGGCAGATACAGAAACTAAGGGCGGAACAAGCTCGTAATCGCGAGGTGAATCAGAAGAGGATGGATGATGAGGCTGCACGTAGGTTTGCAGAGGAAGATGTGCGTAAGGAGGCTCGTGAAGCGGAGAGAAAGAGACTAAGGGAAAGAGCTGCTGAGGCGCAAGTGGCAGAAGAACGCGGAGAGAAAGAGACTAAGGGAAAGAGCTGTTGTAGTGATAAGCCGTATTTTAAATTCAGCTGCAATGTATCTTAATTTCAGTTTTAGTACTAATGTGAAATGAATTTGCCGCAAAAATGTTGTGTCAGAAATTTGGGCTCGTTTGTTTCCCGCCAATTTTTCCCGCCCAATTTTTCCCGCTCAATCTTCCCGCCATTTATTCCCGCCCAAATCTGCCGCCACTTTTTCCCGCCTAATTTTTCCCGCTCACATCTTCCCGGCGGCCTGGTGGACGACGAAGCTGAACTACAGGGTGGATCATGCTCATAGCTCGCACACATGAAAAATTTCATGCCGAACGAATCGGAGAAATCCTCCACTTGCTTAACCTTAGCAAGACGGCCGCACCAACACCGCTCCGCAGTCACACCCGGGGGCAAACTTGCAGCCTTCGCCTTCACCGGCCTTAACTCCTGGTCAGAGCACGGCACACTCATGATGGCTAAGGGTGAGCCAACAGAAAAAATAGAGAGATAGAAGCACTTGTGCAGCGATGAGTGTCGATGCACCTTTTATAGGGAAAAATCCGAGAGCGTGGCGGGAAAATATAGCGAGAGATGGTGGCGGGATAAATTTGGCGGGAGATGGTGGCGGGATAAATTTGGCGGGAGATGGTGGCGGGAAGAAGTGGCGGGAAGGGTGGCGGGATAAATTTGGTGGGAGATGGTGGCGGGAAGAAGTGGCGGGAAGGGTGGCGGGATAAATTTGGCGGGAGGGAAATACAGCGGTGTGAACGGGAGCGGGAGAAGATATGGCGGGAAAATAATGGGGAGAAGTGCCGTGAGATATCCCTCGTAATAAACGTAAACTAAATCCATGTAGGGGTGGCTGGCCAATTGGTGCATGGTGACCAATTGGTCGATGTGACCAATTGGTCAGCTATCGACCAATTACTTTTGGGCCTGCCAGAGCTGAGCAGCCGACTTGTAATCGGCTCTCTTATCGACCGATCGGTCAGTAGCTAACCGACTGGGTCACACTTTTGGAATTTTTTGAAATCGCGCGCTATTCCTGGAATTATATAAAAAATTCGTATTATTTAAAAAAAATTCGCAATAATATACAGAGTTCTGAACTCTCCATATAAATATCCCTTCGGTCGATCTCCAAGTTAAAACTGCGTAGTAAAACTCTAGAGACAGAGGTGCATCTTGCCCTGAACGTGCTGTTACACTTCCTCCATACACAAACAAGTGTTCTTTGCCTGATACAAGACCAAACAGCCTTGCCCCCCCTCCCCCCCCCCCCCGACTCGGGTGGCGAAAACCCTAGTCGTGCCCCAGCCCATTCCCCCCCTTCTCCCCATGTTGCCGGAGGATGCTGGCGGGAAAAGCCCTCACCAGCGGATGGCGGCGGCGGGGTCTCCATTATGATGACCGATGCGCTGTTTCATGGCCCGGTGGTGCGGCATGAGCGCGTGGTGGTGTCGCGGGAATCTTCGTCATGCACAGTGAGCTCAAGAAGCGACAGCGTGGAGTGTGTGGTGCTATGGTGGCAAGGTATGTTGGCTTGGGAAGTCCGAAGTCATGGAGTTGTGGTCGTCCCTAGAGGCGTCTTGTGATGGCTGTGCCATGGACCTGCTGCTCCGAGTATCGATGCTTCACCATGCTTTCTTGGCTGGAGGCAATGCTGGGCGAGGCCTTATGTCATGTCGGTTTGAAGTTGGAGTCACCTTCTCTTCTAGCTATAGTCACTTGGTAGGACGGTTGTGCCTGTGTTGGGTGTGTCCCTCTTGCGAAGGTTGTACCACTAATGTCTTCTTCCTGTTATCAAAAATATTTTTTTTCTAAATTTCATCAAATTATAGAAAAGAGTAACCAACATATACAACAACAAATCCGTATATTATGAAACAACATTTTAAAACATGATCTACTGATACTAGTTTAGTGTAATAAGTGCCGCAAACATTTTCTTATAAAAAGTTAGTCTTTTTTTATTAAGCCAGGAGTATATTTATGTGTAGGGCATCTCCAACGGCTCGACACAAACGAACCAAAAGTGTTCGTTTGCGTTCGTGGTCACTGGCCCGACGACAAACTAATCGATGTGTCCACCATGGATGTAAACTGATCGATGTGTCTGCGTCGACGCATGTGGCCCAACCCGCCTTGCGATTGGAGAGAGTCATGAATCATTGTCCTCCTTTGCGGACACATCACTGACCATCTGCTTGAGGCGCCATCAGTGGACACGCTTCGGCTTCAGCGTCAGCGCCAGTACTGGTGGATGGCTAGGCTTTTGCGCCACCATCAATGGCACATGCTTGGAAAGCAGCGCATGCATCCATAGAGGTCGCCCTGTCCCTTTTTAAGGGCAACGGCTTTAACGATGTGGACCTGCGGTGGCGGCGATGCGGGTGGGCTCAGGAGGAGCCGATGGCGCGGGGGGGGGGGGGGGGGGGGCTACGGCGGCTGTGGACAAGCTCGAGCGATGGCAGCGGTGACGCGTACGAGACCGTCGTTTGGCTAGATCTAGGGCTCGATGCGGTTGTGGCGCAAGGGTTCCGAACTGAATGTTTAGCGCGCGCTGATTTTGTACGCACTGGGAAAGCACCATAGTCGAGCCGATGTTGTGAGTATATGCAGCACATGGCACCGCGGTGGGTGTTTTCTGCAAAAAAAAGTTCGTGGCGGTACTTTTTTCTAGGATGCGCATGACTCATCTACACCCGGTAGCCCAGTGGTTAGGGTCGCAATGGTGCACCCTAATGACCGGAGTTCGATTCCTGTCAGGGATGAATTTCAGAATTGTCACGCTAAGTTCCGCTTCTACTATATCAAAAAAAGTGTCTAGTTTCTCCCAGATACGGTTTCATCTTTAATTATTATCTGGTTACCTGCTAGAGCTAGAGATGCTCTCAAGTAATCTAAACGAAACCGCCGTCAGTGTCCATTGTCCAATCGGAGAAAGCACAAGTGCGTAGCCACCCCCTCCACGAGAAACCGCGGCCATAGATTTAGGCATTTAGCAGCTCGAGAGAACAATTTGGGACAAAACGACGAGGAGGGATAGTGTAGTCATCTTTGGAATAGGATAGGATGTGGCTGCCTGCAGCTGGACGGGTCACGGAGTCGCGTAAGGCTACCTACGCGCGTGCCCCACATGGATCACGGACCGATCAATCCGACTGCACACCACATCTCACTTGGTGCAAAGCATTTGCATGCACATGCTTATCTAGATCTCATTTTGCTTTATCCATGTGTACTGCATGCCGTGTACGGTGTACCTATACGTACATACGGATGCAGAACCAGCGAGCAGCGGCTCCACCAGCGTTCTTGTAGTACGGCCTGATGCAATGTACGTTGTAGAATGATGCAAATCACAATGCATTGATGTGAGACGAATGCATGTACCTATATAGGACACATCCTCAACTATACATGGAAGGAGGTGGGCCCGTCATAAATACAGAAGATACACCGTACATATATGCACATATCTCAACACCCCCGTAGTCGAAGCGTCGGCAGAACGGACATAAAAACTGGATCGGAACTCCTCAAAAGACGCCGTGGGTAAACTCTTGGTCATGATGTCCGCAAATTGCTGGGAGGTGGGCACATGAAGGACTCGAATGTGACCAAGAGCCACCTGCTCCCGAACAAAGTGGATGTCCAGCTCGATGTGCTTGGTGCGGCGATGATGAACCGGGTTGGCGGAGAGGTAGACCGCGGAGACATTGTCGCAGTAGACCACGGTGGCCTTGGCAACAGGACACGAGAGCTCGCCAAGAAGCTGTCGGAGCCAAGAGACCTCGGCGACGGCGTTAGCGACGGCGCGGTACTCCACTTCGGCGCTGGAGCGGGAGACCGTGGGCTATCGCTTAGACGATCACGATATCAGCGAGGGTCCAAGGTAGAAGACATAATAGCCCGACGTGGAGCGTCGCGTGTCGGGGCAGCCGGCCCAGTCTTCATCAGAGTAGGCGATGATGTCCATGGCGGTAGAGGCGTGAAGCGAGAGACCAAGATCCATGGTCCCACAGATGTAGCGAAGTATGCGCTTTATCGCAGTCCAATGAGCATCGCGCGAAGCGTGCATATGAAGACAAACCTGCTGAACGGCGTACTGGAGCTATGGGCGTGTCAGAGTGAGGTACTGCAGGGCACCGACGATGGACCGATAGGAGGACACATCGGGTGTTGGCGCTCCATCCGTGGCGGAGAGCTTGGACTTCGTGTCGACAGGCATGGCTGCGGCCTTGCAATTAAGCATGCCGGCGCGGTCGAGTAGCTCACGGGCGTACTTGCGCTGGTGCAGGAAGAAGCCATCTGCGCGACGGACAACCTCGATGCCGAGGAAGTAGTGCATGGGCCCCAAGTCCTTGAGGGCGAACTCAGCGCAAAGGCGGTCGGTGAGTCGTCGAAGAATATCCGTGGTGCAGGCCATCAAGATGATGTCATCGACGTAGAGGAGCAGGTACGCGGTGTCGGCGCCTTGGCTGTAGACAAACAGCGAGGCATCAGAGCGTGTCGAGCGGAAGCCGAGTTGGTGGAGAAACGCTGCGATGCGCTGGTACCACGCGCGAGGGGCCTGCTTGAGTCCGTATAACGAACGCGAGAGCAGGCACACGTGGTCGGGATGAGCGCTGTCGACGAACCCCGTAGGCTGTTGACAGAAGACCTTCTCCTCAAGATGACCGTGGAGGAAGGCGTTGGATACATCCATCTGATGGACTGGCCAGGCGCGGGAGACCGCAAGCTGCAGAACAGTGCGAATCATCCCGGGTTTGACAACCGGGGCGAAGGTGTCGGTGAAGTCGATGCCGGCGCGCTGACGAAAACCGCGTACCACCCAACGCGCCTTATGGCGGTCCAGGGTCCCATCGAGATGGAACTTATGCTTGAAGACCCACTTCCCGATGATGATGTTGGCGTGGTGCGGTCGAGGGACGAGCTGCCACGTCTGGTTACGCTGCAAGGCGTCGAATTCCTCCTGCATGGCCGCAAACCACATAGGGTCACGAAGGCCCACCCGAGCTGAGGCGGGCAGCGGGGACGGTGCAGAGGTCGATGCAGTGCAGATGTACTCATCCGAAGGGTACCGCGTACTCGGGCGAGAGATGCCCGCACGTGCGTGAGGCATGGGTCCCGCGGCTGGTGGCGGGGGCGGCGGAGACGGGGCGTCGCCTAGCGGAGACGGGGCGTCGCCCGAGCTGGGGCTCGAGGGCGACGCGGGCGGGGTCGGCGTCGGCACGGTGTCACCCGAGGCATGGCTCGAGGGTGACACAGGAGGCATCGTCGCAGCGCCCGAGCTGGAGCTCAAGGGGGATGGTGGAGACGACGTGGCAGTGCCCGAGTCTGAGCTCGAGGGCACCGCAGCCGGCGGGCCTGCCGGGGCAGGGGGTCGATGCCGCGGACCATCAGCAGCCGAGGGAGGAACATCGACCACCTGTGTCTGTGCAAAATGAAAGCAATGCTCATCAAAGTACATGTGCCGGGAGGTGATGACGCGGTGAGAGACCGGATCATAGCAGCGATAGCCTTTGGTGTTAGCCGGGTAACCAAGAAAGACACAGGGAACGGAGCGCGGGGCGAGTTTGTGGGGAGCGGTGGCGGCTGTACTAGGATAGCAGCGACAACCAAAGATGCGGAGGCCGTCGTAGGACGGAGGGGACCCGAAAAGAAGATGGTGTGGCGTGTAGTTCCAGCGGGTGCGGCGCGGGCGGATATTAACCAGGAGGGTGGCGGTGGCGAGGGTGTCTGGCCAAAACGAAGGGGGTATATGGGCGTGGAAGAGGAGGGTGCGGACGCAGTCATTGAGGGTGCGGAGAACGCGCTCGGCCCGGCCGTTTTGCTGGGATGTATATGGGCAGGTTAGACGAAAAATGGTGCCGCGGGAAGCAAGAAGGGTGCGGATGGTGGTGTTGTCAAACTCCTTACCGTTATCGGTTTGGAGGGCATGGATGGGGCGGCCGAATTGAGTGGAGACATAGGTGTAGAAGGTGGTGAGGGTCTGAGCGACATTGGATTTCTTACGGAGCGGGAACGTCCACACAAAATGAGAGAAATCATCTAGAAGAACAAGATAGTATAGAAAACCGAAATTACTAGTAATAGGAGAAGTCCATATATCGCTATGAATTAACTGAAAAGGAAACGACGCAACTGTGGAAGAGCTACTAAAAGGGAGGCGAACATCCTTGCCAACACGACACGCCTCACAGGTGTGAGCATCAAGTTTCTTACAAGAAAATGAAAAACCCCTCATGATTTGACGGAGTGTGGAGGAGCTAGGATGTCCCAGGTGAGCATGCCAGAGATCGACGCCGGCGGCAAGAGCCCGAGGTGCAGCGTGAGAGGAAGGGGCCGGCTGGACGGGATAGAGATCGACAGGGCTCTCACAGCGGTGCAGAACCATCCGGGTACGGGCGTCCTTTACAGAAAAACCAAACTCGTCAAATTCCACAGTTACAGAGTTGTCACAAGAGAGAGTTTTAACAGAGACTAAATTTTGGACAAGTTGAGGTGAAACAATGACGTTATTGAGAGATAAAGGTTTAGAGTAAGACGGAAAATTAGTGGAACCTATGTGAGAGATGGGGAGACCAACGCCGTAACCGACAATGATGCGAGCGGAAGTGGAAGTTGGTGAGGAAGTGGAGAGGTTACCCGGGTGAGTAACCATGTGGGCGGAAGTGCCGGTGTCCATGAACCAGTCACCGCCGCCGGTGTAGGAGCCCGGAGGGGGCGCGTACTGTAGGGAGGTGTAGAGTGCAGGATCCCAGGGGGTCGGCGTGGTCCGTGGTGGAGCAGCGTACGGCGCGAGGCCGCCGTAGGGCAGGGGCCTGTTGCGGCGCGGCGAAGAAGGCCTGATGCATCGGCGGACGGGGGCCCATGATGCCGGGGGCAGGAGGGCAGGGCATCGGCATGGTGTAGGCGTGGACGACCCCTGTCCAGGGGTTGTAGCCGCCACTCCACGGCGGCGGTGCCTGCGGGTACCCGGGGCGAGGACCACCTCCGCGAGCACCACGACCACGATGGCGGTTGCGGCCACCGCCGCCACCACCTTGATGCGGCTGCTGTTGAGGCGCAGTGGGCGTTGGGGGTCGAGGTGGCTGCGGGGTGCCGTGGCTGAGCCCGGCGGCGAGGGCGGAGTGGACGGCGTGGGCGTGAACACCCTTGAGGCGCCGTTCCTCAAGGTGGAGGTAGTCGACGGCACGCTCGAAGGTGGGGTTGGTCATGAGGGTGATGTTGGAGGCGGCGTTGCCGTGGTCCTCACTGAGGCCGGTGGTGAGGGTGGAGAGGAGGTGCTCATCGCCGATGCGGAACCCGAGGTCGTGAAGCTCATCGGAGATGGCCTTGAGACGTAGACAGTAGGCGTCCAAGGTCTGATCGCCCTGCGGAGTGCCGAAAAACTCCTGCTGCAAGAAAACAACCCACTGAAGTTTATTGTTAGTGAAGAGGCCGTTGATCTTTGTCCACACCGTGTGGGCATCATCGCCCTCGCGTACGACGGTCTTGAAGATGTCCGGCGAGACGGTGAGGAAGAGCCATCGGATGATGGTGGCGTCGATCGCCATCCACTCGGAGTCGCGCCCCATGATGAGGAGGTCGGCGGAGCCATCAACGTGGTCGCGGAGGTTGTACTCGCGGAAGAGCAGGTAGAAGTAGGTCTTCCAGGCGTGGTAGTTGGCGGAGTCGTGGGAGAGCTTGATGGGGACGTGGTCGGTGATGGGGACGGCGCGGAGGATGGCGACATTGGGGATGGTGGAGTCGGAGAAGGAGTCGCCAAAGGGGTTGCTGGAGGGAGTGGAGGACATCGCGGCGGCCAGCAAGGAGGGGCGGCGCGGCGGGCAGGGAGGAGAGCCGGCGGCGGCGGCGCCAAGGAGGGGGGGGGGGGGGCGGCTAGGTAGGTTAGGAACGTAGGGAATCTGATACCATGTAGAATGATGCAAATCACAATGCATTGATGTGAGACAAATACATGTACCTATATAGACCACATCCTTAACTATACATGAAAGGAGGTGGGCCCGTTATAAATACAGAAGATACACGTACAGATATACACATGTCTCAACATACGTGACCTAGATCCGACCCAAAGAAGCTGCAAAAAAATGACACGTCGTAACGTGAAAAGTTGACGGTGCAACCTTTTCCTGGTTTAAATCATTCCAAAGTGTTGCAATATTACTGCAAAAAAAGAGTTGGAATATTTTAAACACGCTAATGCCACAGAAATACTAAGTGCACGCACCAAGCCGTAACTTTCCGCACCGTCCTGTAAAAATTCATCCAATGAGGCCTACAACATTTTAAACATGCGCATGAAACAAAAATATCGCTCATCTAATCAATGAAACTCCGTATTCAACATTTTTCAGAAATGAAACAACATTTTGCAGCATTGTTTTGGAGAATCTGCCATCGGTCGTGGTCAATCTGGTGAGTCCATGCAAGGACGAGGGCCACACTGTTGCACATACTCTTTTGTCGTGGGAGCAACACTCCCGTGCAAATGAAATAATGGTGGAGTAGGAGCCCAGTTTATCTAGGAACATTTAAGGATCACCTTTTGGAACTTTATTTACTCATGTTTTCTTGAACTAAAAGATTCTTTTTCTGCAATTTACTAGGAAAAAAGGAGAGACGCAATAGTTTACATTTTTTCTATTGCTCATGTTTCTTTGATGAGCAATAGTTGATCTTTTTTCCTTTTGTTATCAAATGAGAGACTAGTTTAGACTTTACCATCACATTTTTTGGCTATCATTGGATAAGTAGTAGAAACTCTTGTCAAAATAGTATAAATTGTTGTAGGAGACTTAGTTTACATTAGTTCAGATTTTATTGATTTTTCCTATTTTTGTTGGAGAAGTAGTAACATATGGAAAAAAAGTAGGAAGAGATGATACAATTTAGGAGAGATACTGTCCACTTTCATGTGTTTTAACCGCCAGGGATATTTATTCATTCATCATTGGTTCCTACATTTACTCCCTCCACTCAAACAAGGGAAATAATGGGAAAAGCCCCTCGAATCTAAGGGCCCTGCAACTATGCTCACTAATTGCTGAAAATATACGCCACACTTATGTTGGAGATATGCCCAAGAGGCAATAATAAAGTGGTCATTATTATATCTTTGTGTTTATGATAAATGTTTGCATCCCATGCTACAATTGTATTAACCGAAAACATTAATACTTATGTGTTATGTAAACATATAAGAGTCCCTAGTAAGTCTCTTGTTAAGCTAGCTTGTTGATTAATAGATGATCATGATTTCCTGATCATGAACATTGGATGTTGTTAATAACAAGGTTATGTCATTGGGAGAATGATATAATGGACACACACCCATAATAAGCGTAGCATAAGATCAAGTCATTAAGTTCGTCTTGCTATAAGCTTTCAATACATAGTAACCTAATCCTTCGACCATGAGATTGTGTAAATCACTTACACCGGATGGATGCTTTGATTACATCAAACGCCACTTCGTAAATGGGTGGTTATAAAGATGTGATTAAGTGTTCGAAAAATATGAGTTGAAGCGCATGGATCAAGAGTGGGATTTGTCCACCCTGATGACGGATAGATATACTCTGGGCCCTCTCGGTGGAATGTCATTCAATTAGATTGCAAGCATGTGACTAGGTCACAAGGGATGACATACCACGGTACGAGTAAAGAGTACTTATCGGTAACGAGGTTGAACTAGGTATAGAGATACCGATGATGGAACCTCGGATAAGTAAAGTATCGCGTGACAAAGGGAATCGGTATCGTATGTTAATGGTTCATTTGATCACGAAGTCATCGCTGAATATGTGGGAGCCATTATGGATCTCCAGGTCCCGCTATTGGTTATTGATCGGAGAGGGGTCTCGATCATGTCTGCATAGTTCACGAACCGTAGGGTGACACGCTTAAGGTTCGATGTTGTTTAGTAGATATGGAATATGAGATGGAAACCGAATATTGTTCGGAGTCTCGGATGGGATCCAGGACATCACGAGGAGGTCCAGAATGGTCCGGAGGCAAGTTATGTTTCGGAGTTGTTCTGGAAGAATTCTGCTATTTTGTATTTCAGAAAAGTTGTTCTGGAAATATTCTTGGAATTGGACAAAACAAAAACAGAAGTTCTTATTTTTCTGTCACGCAGACGGAGTCCAAAGGGGAGACGGAGAAAGGCCGGGAGGGGGCCAGACGACCCTTAGGCGCGGACCCACCCCAGGCTGCGCCTAGGCTTGTTCTGGGCCCACCAGGCGCCGACCCTAGATGGGTTTTGGGAAACCCTAACCCTACCCCCTACTATATAAAGAGGGGTGGGTTGGTCGGCCATAGCAGCTCCATACGCAACCCTAATCTGCCATCTCTCCTTCCTCCCAGTTTCTCCTGCTCCGGCTTAGGCGAAGCCCTGTAGGAATTCTCCTCCACCACCATCACCACGCCGTCGTGCTGCGGAGATTCTGAGGGGATCTACTCCTCCGCTGCCCGCTGGAACAGGGAGAGGAAAGACTTCATCGACACCGTACGAGTGATCGAGTACGGAAGTACTGCCGGATTGCAGCACCGGAACGATCATCTACATCAACCACGAGATCAGATCTCGTTAAGGCTTTGGATCTTCGAGGTTTGGTCTCTCTTATTTCTCGTTGCTCCGATCTCATATATTAGATCTTGGCTTTTCCATAGATTGGATCTTGGTTTTTGTAACATCCCAAGTTTCAACAACAATCAACAAGAAAGAAAATTTCCCAAACTCAAAATTTGCAACTAACAAAAACTTTTTCTATGCATATAGTGCCACATATAGTTTCATGCTTTTGAGTGAATTTCTTTTGTGCAATTGCCATGATGAGTGTTAGTATGTTTATCAATTGCTACTTGAACCCTAACAAAGATGATCAAACCCTAGTTTGAGAAGAAATGAAGAAAATGGGAAAAACCCATATTTCACTTACATACACTTTATGCCAAATTGCAAATCCTCACCCTAGGCCATAATTGCTTGCTCCCTTGCTGGTAAAATACTTAGATATGATAAACTAACACAATTGCACCCTTGGACCAAGAATCAAACACAAGGAAATCAAAATTTCTTCATACATATGATAATGGTCATATGGCCCAAAAATATTTTCTTCACTACTTTACCCCCCTGGTTCTCTCAACTCTTAAACTAAACTTGGTCAACCAAAGCCATGTCATCCAAGACCATGTCAAGGTGAGTAACTTGATGTTGACCACCATGGCTAGAGTTGACTAGGTTGACCAGTAGCAATGTGACAAGTAGGGATGCTGAATTAAAGAGAAGATCATGTCACTTTTGCGATTTTGCAAAACAACTCCAAATTGAACCAAACCACCACCAATCCAACACATTAGTTATATAAATGAGATTCACCAAAAAGAATTTAAAATTTCAAACAAAAAGTTCTTGCGGCCATTTAATCAAACACTTGGCAGGCATAGTTTCCAAAATGTGTTACATGCTATTATCCACTGGATTTTGGCCTAAACCACCTTTAACCTGTGATCATTTGATCCCTCTGGCTCCCCTGCATCAAGCTTGGTACATGCTAGGGCTTGGTAGAGTGGGAAAGTGAGAAGAAAGCATCCATGTCAAGCACACCCGGCCAACTTTGGCCAAACCCTCTCTGACCAGCCTCTCACCTCTTCTCCTTGTCCTGGAGCATCCCTGCAGCTCAAGGACACCGAGGGTACACAGCCAAGCATCGCCAAGGCTTGGCATTGGCCAGCACACGCGCGCCCAAACCCTGCCAGTACACGCCCGTGCACGCGGTGACCGCGCACTGGCCGCGCCAGTACGTCGAGCACTCGATCGATGCCGTCCTCCTCCTGCATCCCTACCACCACGTTGAGCATCTACTCCCCGCCCTCTACACGCCAGACAACCTCCCAGGCCTGCCCCTGCTCTGTCGCCGTCGTCCTCCTCACTTTACTGCCGCACGCCGCGCCACAGACATTGGATGCGCTCGAGCGATCCTGTCACGCTTTGGCCGCGCCAGCTGCACGTCGAGCATCGCCAGGACACCAGCTAGCCATAGCCGTCCTCGCCTTGCCCTTTCGCTCGCCACAGGAGCCGCGCCATGGCCGTTCTTTCTCAGCACCCCACGGCCAACCCTCGACCCTATAAGTAGAGGCGATCGGCTCCTCCTTTCTGCACACCATCCACTCCCCTCTCCTCACTGAGCCTCCTCCACCCATCAATTTCATCAATCGTCACCAGAGACGCTCGAATTGCGAGCTCAAGTCCGCCGGAGCTCGCTGAAGCTCTGCTTCGCCTGGAGCCTCCCCGAGCGCCGCCGCTGCACCAAGCTGTTCCTCGTCGACAACCACTTCTCCGCGCACACTGCCAGACACCTGCAACGGCCTGGTAGGCTCCCCGACCCCCTAGGCTCACCGCCAGTGAGCTCGCCTCTCGTCGGAGACGACGACGCTCACACGCCGTCGATCTCATTTCTAATCCTACGGCCTAAATCGCTCATACCGTTTCGCTGTGTTAAAACACACTGACGGGTGGCCCCCACCTCGTCAGTGCGGCCCAAGCGCACCAGATGCTTGCTGGGCTGCGCAGTGGGTTTAAATACCGTTTCGGCCCAGTAGTGTTTCCCGCCTAAGCCCACGATTCAAATCTGGTTTTAATCTTAATTCAAATTGTTCTGCAGATGGTTTGGTAAACTTTGAATAATTTGAAATCTGCCAAACCAAATTTAGCAAACTTTATACCGTTGGAAAGCCCATGAATTTATCTAACTAATGCCACTGGTCCCACCTCCAATTTCAAAGTAGAATTAATCTGATAAAAATAACAAGACAGGGACTTTTGTACATTCAAACTTTATTTAAAATTCAACCAAAATTGATTTTTGGTTGATTCCAACTCTCATAGATCACAAATAATGTACTCTAATTGATTATGAAATAATCTAGCAAGGTTGTTTGCATGATCATGAGCTAGATCAAAATAGTGGCTATGGAGCCATTTCTAGTGCATTTAAACTTGGATTTCAAACTCTTTAAATAGTATGAGAGCCTCTCTCTCATTTAAATCTTGATCTTAAGTAATACAAGAAGAGGTAATGACCTTGGGTTAATAAACCCCTGATTGTCTTACTTAAGGATTTTTAAATCATTTATATGTTTGTCTTAAATTGCATAAGGTGTAGCACCTTATTTAAAATTATACCCCCTCACAATAGATATGAAATGTTGACCTTGGTCAACTTATTTTTCATACCTTATTATTATGGGTGGAGATTAAAATTTAAAAAGATAGAATGAGAGGAAATTATTTTTCTCCTAAATAAGAATGAACCAAGTAGATCCACCATGCCATGAATGATGTGATGTTAGAATAAGTGTGTATGAACATTTGGTGTGTTTAGCCTAGCATATAAGTTTGGTGTGGTGATTGTATACCCCTTATTCGTGTATAGACGCTAGTACCGAGGAAGGTCAAGAGGAGGAAGTCTACTCCCAGGAGGAGGAGGAAAACTTTGATCACTACTCTGCTCAAGGCAAGCTAACACTCTCACCCAGTTCCCAAGTGCAAAGCTTTAATGGAGCAAGGCACCATTACGCTTAAATTTCTGTTCAAGGGTCCAAACCCTAGTTATATTCTTACAAGCTTTTGCTTAGTTATTTTAAACCTTACTTTTATAGTTAACTTTGGTCTAAGTTTGGAGTAGAACAAGAGTATCAAACTTAGCCTAAGAAGCTTATGAGTTAGGTAGCACTCCTCAGGACTAGTTGCTAGTGCTAACAAATAAAATTGACTACTCTAGTGGGGAAACATGGGAATTGTTTTGAATTTAAAACCTTGGAATGATGAGTCATTCCATTGAATGAACTTTTGAAGGTGAATATGACCAAGAGAAGATGGTGATTTTTGGATCAAAACTGATGTTGGTTTTGGATGCGATACCTTTCCAAGTATACAAGTACCCCCACAATACCTGATTATGGGTAGGGCTTAACGTTGTGTGTCTTAGTATGGGTTACCTTTAAACAAGCATCATGGGGGTTATGCCGAGGCTGCCTCTGTTAAAAGTGGAATGGTGTTTTTATGAGGTGAATGTACGACCCAAGCCCTGTGCAGTTCCCGGGTTGACGGTTTGTTTCCACCGGGAGGCCAAGCTCATGGGGAGAGGTGCCTATACTAGGGTGTATAAGTGAAACGTTAAGGTTGATGATCCGCGTACTGAGTTACGATGATTCGGGGTTCTCCTCGACGGATGTAATCAAAAGTTGTGGCACAAGAGTACAACCTCTGCAGAGGGTAAACCTATTCGAATAGCCGTGTCCACGGTTACGGACGGTTGAAAAGGCCATACTGTTCCGTTATCAGAATTTTTGGATCTTAAAGAGGAATGATGAATTGAAAGATGATTTTTGGACTTGAATCACAAATGATTGGTGGGAATGACACTAATGTTCCCACTTGAGTTAGTCTAGCAATTGAAGAGTCTTAACTAATTGTTTATTGAACTAAAACTTGGCTATATGCAAATAAACCTAGAGCTTAGCACCCCTTACTACACTGGTTGAGTTATTACATTAGTATTAGTTTGCAAGTACTTTAAAGTACTCATGGCTGTGTCCCTGGCTATTCAAATGCCAGAATATGAAGAGGAGCAACAGTATCAGGATGACGGACAACAGGAAGTCTACGATAACTAGGATCGTCTTCTAACGTCAAGCGTTGCCTGTGGAATAGCTAGTCCACTACTACTTCGCTTCCGCTACTTATTTGTGTGTTGAATAATCTATTTGTGTAATATTGGATCATGTGATCCATGGTTGTAAGACAAGTAGGTGTTGTAATAAATGATGATTCGATGCTACTTAACTATTATGTCTCGCAAAAACAATCTTCCTGGGATTGCGATGTATGATATAATGGGCATCTGGACTTAAAAATCCGGGTGTTGACAAGTTGGTATCAGAGCCATTGTTTGACCTTAGGAGACCCTAGTTAGAATGGACGTCTGAAAAACTTAGTTTCAAAGTCAATAAAGGGAATAGTTACGAAAACATATTCACACTCTTACCTTTGAGATCATCTTCAAAACCTTAAATTCATGCTCTTCCTTATGAGTGAATTAAAAGTTTGAACACTTGCACTTCTCTAACTTACTCATCTAATTCCTCGACAGATGGAGACGTTCACCCAGACAGAGTTCTACCAGCTCGGGAACGGTGGGGACATGATCTTCGAGAGGGATCTCTTTGCCCTGTCGGAGTTTCTTGGACGCCCACCCCCAGAGTTCTTCGGGGGTCAGGTCAACGACCAGCCCGGAGGACAGCTGCAGTGGGTCATCATGGCTGACCTCAGCGGGAAGCTCACGTTCCCCAGGACTGAGAGGATCCAGTTCTCCTTCAGGGAGAACAACTGGGCTGACGGACTCGCTCGTGGTCTGTAGGAGGCACTCGCACGTCTGTGTGGGCAGAATGCGATGGCCATCCAGGAGGAACGCTTTGCTCACTACGCAAGGCACAACTCCCTTGGAGTACCCATGAACCTGCCATCTCACCCCCAGCTGAGGCACCATGTGGACCACCTCGACTTCATGCTGAACGAGACTCAAACGGAGCTGGACAACTCCCGCGCATACGCCAACCACACCCACATCCAGCTGGCTCACCAGGCCGAGATCATCAAGGTCATCGCCAAGGAGCGCAGGACTCTTCGCCGCCTGAACGAGAAGAAGGACTACACCATCTCTCGCCTCCGAGCCAAGATAGCATCATTGAAGGAGACTATCGAAGCCCAGGCCGAACAACTCCAGGATTTGGAGGGAGAAGGCGAAGGAGAAGACATCCAGGGAGATGGATACTCCTATGTAAGCAATGACAATGACTATGAAGAAGAAGATGACGAAGACCTGGCCTTCCACCCCTATGAGGATGGCCATGAGCACCTCGAAGCCGGGATGTATAACACTTTCCCGATCAACGTTGACGGAGTGTAGTCTTACATAAGCACTCAAGTAGCATGATTAGTACCAGTCCCTTGTATCGTAGAATGGTGAAAGGGTTCTTCAAATCCTCCGGTGTGTTAGTTTGTAATCTGTGCTACTTGAATGAATAAGATGGTGTTTAACTTCAACATGTCAAGAACTCAAATTTTAAACTTTGTGAACTTTACCCAAAATAAGCCCTAGAACTTTCCCTCTCATCTCATGATCACTATCCATGTTCAGATGGCACCCCCAACTCGCAGCACCAATCAGGATGCCATGATGCAGATGTTGCAAATGATGATGGCTGATAGAGAGGCTGAAAGAGCTGAAAGGCAAGCCAATATCGCCGCACTGCAACAAATTGCTCAAGGCAACCAAGGCCATGGAAACCATGATCACCCGGGATCCAAACTGAAGAACTTCCAGAACACCAACCCACCTGTGTTTAGTAAGACGGAAGAGCCCCTTGATGCGGATGACTGGCTCCAAACCATGGAGAACAATCTTGAAGTGGCCGGAGTCGAAGACAATGAGAAGGTGTTGTTTGCCACCCACTATTTGGCCGGACCTGCACGAGCTTGGTGGACAAGTGCCCGTGCATTAAATGCGGGGCAAATGATGACTTGGGCAGATTTCAAGCTCAAGTTCAGCAAGTATCATGTGCCCCCAGGTCTGATCAAGAAGATGAGGGACGAGTTCAGGGAACTCAAGCAAGGCAGACTGACCGTGGTAGAATACCGCGACAGATTCCTCACTCTGTCAAGGTACGCCCCGGATGAGACGGATACCACCGAAAAGCGGAAGGAGAGATTCCTTAACGGACTGCACGATGAGATGCAGACCGTGCTGGTCAACATTCCTTTTGCTGACCTTGAAGCCCTGGTTGACTCAGCCATCCAGATGGAGGGAAAACTCAACCAAGCCAACGAGAACCGCAAGCGCCGCATGATGCACCAGAATGGACCCAGCAATACCCCCAGGTATCGCCCCAGCTCAAGCGGAGGATTTGCCCCAAGAAACAACAAGCCACCTATGCAGAACCCACGTCCGGGTTATCAGAACCGGAGTGGAGGAAACCCCAGGCCAGGAGGCCATTACGACAACAGCAACTACAACAACAACAACAACTTCAACCGCGCTCCGCCCAGAGCCCCCAACCACAACAACAACAATTCCAACACTGCTCCGAGGACTGGGAGCAATGCCGTTCCTATCACCCCCAAGGACAAGTCCACCATCACTTGTTACGAGTGTGGAGTGTTGGGGCATTACTCCAATGAATGCCCCAAAAGACTCGCCAAGACTGCCTCCAACACCTCTGCACCTGCTCAGCAGCAACGCCGTGTCACCAACGGCAAGAAGTTCACCCCCAACAACCCGAACAACCGCAGCGGCTGCCTCTTTCACATGAGTGCGGAAGAAGCCCAGGAAGCCCCAGATGTCGTACTGGGTATGTTCTCTGTTAACTCAATACCTGCAAGAGTGCTGTTTGATTCTGGAGCATCGCACTCATTTGTTACTGAAGATTTTGCATGCACTAGTAAGATTCAACCCATCAGTTTGAAGCATGTCATGATAGTTCAAATACCTGGTTCAACCACTAAAGCTAGAAAGATTTGCAAGGATGTGCCTATCAGAATACAGGAAATAGATTTTTATGCAAATTTGATTGTTCTGGGAACAAAAGGTTTGGAAGTAGTACTGGGTATGGACTGGATGTCGAAACATCATGGACTGATTGATTGTGCCAAGAAGGCCATCACCATGACTAGTAGCACCGGAGTGTTAGTTGAGCATGTGTCTGAAAGACTGCCCAGACAGTTTACCTGCAACCAGAGTTTAGCCAAACCCACCTTGGATCAGATCAGGGTAGTTTGTCGATACCCCGATGTGTTTCCTGATGATCTACCCGGTATGCCCCCAGATCGGGATATCGAGTTTATCATTGAGTTAATCCCTGGAACAGGACCTATAGCCCAGAGGGCCTATAGTATGAACCCGGCAGAGTTAGTGGAACTGAAGAAGCAACTGGATGAGATGTTGTTCAAAGGTCTGATTCAACCAAGTGCGTCGCCTTGGAGATCCCCAGTTTTGTTTGTGGACAAGAAGGATGGTGCCACTCGTCTATGTACGGATTACCGTAAGCTTAACGATGTCACCATCAAGAACAAGTACCCCTTGCCAAAAATAGAAGATCTGTTTGATCAGCTGACCGGTGCCAAAGTGTTCTCTAAGATTGATCTTAGGACTGGTTACCATCAACTGAAGATTCGTGCCACCGATATCCCCAAAACTGCCTTTACCACCAGATATGGATTGTATGAGTACAATGTCATGTCATTTGGATTGACCAATGCCCCCGCTTATTTCATGAATCTCATGAATAAGATCTTCATGAAATTCCTGGATAAATTTGTCGTCGTGTTCATCGACGACATTCTTATCTACTCCAAATCCGAAGAAGAACATGAGCATCATTTGGAAGTGGTCTTAGATACCCTTCGGGAGCATCAGTTGTACGCCAAGTTCAGCAAATGTGAGTTCTGGTTGAAGGAAGTAGGATTCCTGGGACATATCTTATCTGCAGGAGGAATTGCCGTTGACCCCTCAAAAATCAAGACCGTGGAGGAATGGAACGCCCCAACCAACCAGACTGAAGTCCGTGCGTTTCTCGGATTGGCGGGATACTACCGCCGGTTTGTTGAAGGATTCTCGAGCATCGCAAGACCAATGACTCAGTTGCTGAAGAAGGATAAGAAGTTTGACTGGACAGATAAATGTGAAGAGAGTTTCCAACAACTCAAGAGTAGATTGACCACAGCCCCAATATTGATCATGCCAGACATAACCAAGCCATTTGACGTGTATTGTGATGCCTCCAAGGTTGGTCTTGGATGTGTGTTGATGCAAGAAGGCAAGGTGATATCATACCTGTCAAGACAACTGAAGCAACATGAGCAAAATTACCCAACCCATGACTTGGAGCTAGCAGCCGTGGTTTTAGCCCTGAAAGTATGGCGTCATTACCTCATGGGTAATCGATGCGAGATCTACTCGGATCATAAGAGCTTGAAGTATATCTTCACTCAGAAGGAGCTGAATATGAGGCAGCGCAGATGGATAGAGTTAATCAAGGATTATGATATGGAAATTCACTACCACCCCGGCAAGGCCAATGTGGTAGCGGATGCCCTGAGTAGACTGCCGTGTCAGTTGAACTCCATGATCGCAATCGATCCACCCAGCCTATGTCAGGAGTTTGAACAGTTTAGACTTGAACTCGTTAGCGAAGGATTTCTAGCTAGCATTGAACTCCAACCCACCCTGATTAGTCAGATCAAGGAAGCTCAGAAGGGAAATGCTAGTATTGAAGGGATCAAGAGCCAAATAGCTGCGGGAAAGGCCCCGGGATTCACCGTAGATGAAGAAGGAGTGCTATGGTATAACAAGCGCCTTTGTGTGCCGTCAGACTCAGAGTTGAAGCAAGTTATTCTGAAAGAAGCTCACGACACTCTATACTCCATTCACCCCGGAGGAACCAAGATGTACCAGGATGTGAAGGAACAATTCTGGTGGCATGGAATGAAGAGAGAAATTGGAAGCTACATCGCCAAATGTGACATCTGTCAAAGGGTCAAAGCAGAACATCAACGCCCCGCAGGACTGTTGCAACCCCTGCAGATTCCCGAATGGAAGTGGGATTCCATAGGAATGGACTTCATCACCGGACTACCCAAATCTAGCAAAGGAAATGATTCCATCTGGGTAGTGGTCGACAGACTAACCAAAGTCGCCCACTTCATCCCCGTCAAGACCACCTATCAAGGACCGAGACTCGCAGAGCTATATATCTCCAGGATAGTCAGCCTGCACGGAACCCCGAAGTCGATGGTATCCGACAGAGGATCCCAATTCACCTCCAGATTCTGGCAGAAAGTACATGAAGGACTCGGAACTCGTCTGAATTTCAGCACCGCCTATCACCCGTAGACAGATGGACAGACTGAACGAGTCAACCAGATACTAGAAGATATGTTGAGAGCATGTGTGTTAGAGTATGGATATAAGTGGGAAGACTGCTTGCCGTACGCAGAATTCTCGCACAACAACAGCTATCAAGCCAGCTTGCAGATGGCCCCCTTCGAAGCACTGTACGGAAGGAAGTGCCGTACCCCTCTGAATTGGTCGGAAGTAGGAGAGAGTCAAGTCTTTGGACCAGATATTCTCCGAGAAGCTGAAGAGAAGGTTCACAAGATCCGCGAGTACCTCAAGACAGCCCAATCAAGACAGAAGAGCTACGCCGACAGGAGACGCCGAGAGATGACCTTCGAGATCGGAGATTTCGTATATCTCAAAGTGTCCCCTCTTAAAGGAATGCAGAGATTCCAGCTTAGAGGAAAGCTCGCACCCCGATATGTCGGACCTTTCAAAGTCCTGAGTCACCGAGGAGAAGTATCCTATCAACTGGAGTTACCAGAAGAAATGTCAGCGGTGCACAATGTGTTTCACATCTCGCTACTCCGGAAGTGCTTAGAAGTGCCTGAGAAGACTGAGGTTTTCAAGAACATCGACCATCGAGCTGTGGATATCAACTCAGATCTGACATACCGTGAAGTACCTATTCGCATCTTGGAAGAAGCTTTCAGAACCACCCGTACCCGAAGTATCAAGTTTCTGAAGATCCAATGGAGTAACCACACCGAAGAAGAAGCCACTTGGGAGAGGGAAGACCTTATGAGGACTGAGTACCCAGATCTCTTTAGTACCTAGTTTTCTCTCAGATCTCGGGACGAGATCTTTTGTAAGGGGGGAGGGTTTGTAACATCCCAAGTTTCAACAACAATCAACAAGAAAGAAAATTTCCCAAACTCAAAATTTGCAACTAACAAAAACTTTTTCTATGCATATAGTGCCACATATAGTTTCATGCTTTTGAGTGAATTTCTTTTGTGCAATTGCCATGATGAGTGTTAGTATGTTTATCAATTGCTACTTGAACCCTAACAAAGATGATCAAACCCTAGTTTGAGAAGAAATGAAGAAAATGGGAAAAACCCATATTTCACTTACATACACTTTATGCCAAATTGCAAATCCTCACCCTAGGCCATAATTGCTTGCTCCCTTGCTGGTAAAATACTTAGATATGATAAACTAACACAATTGCACCCTTGGACCAAGAATCAAACACAAGGAAATCAAAATTTCTTCATACATATGATAATGGTCATATGGCCCAAAAATATTTTCTTCACTACTTTACCCCCCTGGTTCTCTCAACTCTTAAACTAAACTTGGTCAACCAAAGCCATGTCATCCAAGACCATGTCAAGGTGAGTAACTTGATGTTGACCACCATGGCTAGAGTTGACTAGGTTGACCAGTAGCAATGTGACAAGTAGGGATGCTGAATTAAAGAGAAGATCATGTCACTTTTGCGATTTTGCAAAACAACTCCAAATTGAACCAAACCACCACCAATCCAACACATTAGTTATATAAATGAGATTCACCAAAAAGAATTTAAAATTTCAAACAAAAAGTTCTTGCGGCCATTTAATCAAACACTTGGCAGGCATAGTTTCCAAAATGTGTTACATGCTATTATCCACTGGATTTTGGCCTAAACCACCTTTAACCTGTGATCATTTGATCCCTCTGGCTCCCCTGCATCAAGCTTGGTACATGCTAGGGCTTGGTAGAGTGGGAAAGTGAGAAGAAAGCATCCATGTCAAGCACACCCGGCCAACTTTGGCCAAACCCTCTCTGACCAGCCTCTCACCTCTTCTCCTTGTCCTGGAGCATCCCTGCAGCTCAAGGACACCGAGGGTACACAGCCAAGCATCGCCAAGGCTTGGCATTGGCCAGCACACGCGTGCCCAAACCCTGCCAGTACACGCCCGTGCACGCGGTGACCGCGCACTGGCCGCGCCAGTACGTCGAGCACTCGATCGATGCCGTCCTCCTCCTGCATCCCTACCACCACGTTGAGCATCTACTCCCCGCCCTCTACACGCCAGACAACCTCCCAGGCCTGCCCCTGCTCTGTCGCCGTCGTCCTCCTCACTTTACTGCCGCACGCCGCGCCACAGACATTGGATGCGCTCGAGCGATCCTGTCACGCTTTGGCCGCGCCAGCTGCACGTCGAGCATCGCCAGGACACCAGCTAGCCATAGCCGTCCTCGCCTTGCCCTTTCGCTCGCCACAGGAGCCGCGCCATGGCCGTTCTTTCTCAGCACCCCACGGCCAACCCTCGACCCTATAAGTAGAGGCGATCGGCTCCTCCTTTCTGCACACCATCCACTCCCCTCTCCTCACTGAGCCTCCTCCACCCATCAATTTCATCAATCGTCGCCAGAGATGCTCGAATTGCGAGCTCAAGTCCGCCGGAGCTCGCTGAAGCTCTGCTTCGCCTGGAGCCTCCCCGAGCGCCGCCGCTGCACCAAGCTGTTCCTCGTCGACAACCACTTCTCCGCGCACACTGCCAGACACCTGCAACGGCCTGGTAGGCTCCCCGACCCCCTAGGCTCGCCGCCAGTGAGCTCGCCTCTCGTCGGAGACGACGACGCTCACACGCCGTCGATCTCATTTCTAATCCTACGGCCTAAATCGCTCATACCGTTTCGCTGTGTTAAAACACACTGACGGGTGGCCCCCACCTCGTCAGTGCGGCCCAAGCGCACCAGATGCTTGCTGGGCTGCGCAGTGGGTTTAAATACCGTTTCGGCCCAGTAGTGTTTCCCGCCTAAGCCCACGATTCAAATCTGGTTTTAATCTTAATTCAAATTGTTCTGCAGATGGTTTGGTAAACTTTGAATAATTTGAAATCTGCCAAACCAAATTTAGCAAACTTTATACCGTTGGAAAGCCCATGAATTTATCTAACTAATGCCACTGGTCCCACCTCCAATTTCAAAGTAGAATTAATCTGATAAAAATAACAAGACAGGGACTTTTGTACATTCAAACTTTATTTAAAATTCAACCAAAATTGATTTTTGGTTGATTCCAACTCTCATAGATCACAAATAATGTACTCTAATTGATTATGAAATAATCTAGCAAGGTTGTTTGCATGATCATGAGCTAGATCAAAATAGTGGCTATGGAGCCATTTCTAGTGCATTTAAACTTGGATTTCAAACTCTTTAAATAGTATGAGAGCCTCTCTCTCATTTAAATCTTGATCTTAAGTAATACAAGAAGAGGTAATGACCTTGGGTTAATAAACCCCTGATTGTCTTACTTAAGGATTTTTAAATCATTTATATGTTTGTCTTAAATTGCATAAGGTGTAGCACCTTATTTAAAATTATACCCCCTCACAATAGATATGAAATGTTGACCTTGGTCAACTTATTTTTCATACCTTATTATTATGGGTGGAGATTAAAATTTAAAAAGATAGAATGAGAGGAAATTATTTTTCTCCTAAATAAGAATGAACCAAGTAGATCCACCATGCCATGAATGATGTGATGTTAGAATAAGTGTGTATGAACATTTGGTGTGTTTAGCCTAGCATATAAGTTTGGTGTGGTGATTGTATACCCCTTATTCGTGTATAGACGCTAGTACCGAGGAAGGTCAAGAGGAGGAAGTCTACTCCCAGGAGGAGGAGGAAAACTTTGATCACTACTCTGCTCAAGGCAAGCTAACACTCTCACCCAGTTCCCAAGTGCAAAGCTTTAATGGAGCAAGGCACCATTACGCTTAAATTTCTGTTCAAGGGTCCAAACCCTAGTTATATTCTTACAAGCTTTTGCTTAGTTATTTTAAAGCTTACTTTTATAGTTAACTTTGGTCTAAGTTTCGAGTAGAACAAGAGTATCAAACTTAGCCTAAGAAGCTTATGAGTTAGGTAGCACTCCTCAGGACTAGTTGCTAGTGCTAACAAATAAAATTGACTACTCTAGTGGGGAAACATGGGAATTGTTTTGAATTTAAAACCTTGGAATGATGAGTCATTCCATTGAATGAACTTTTGAAGGTGAATATGACCAAGAGAAGATGGTGATTTTTGGATCAAAACTGATGTTGGTTTTGGATGCGATACCTTTCCAAGTATACAAGTACCCCCACAATACCTGATTATGGGTAGGGCTTAACGTTGTGTGTCTTAGTATGGGTTACCTTTAAACAAGCATCATGGGGGTTATGCCGAGGCTGCCTCTGTTAAAAGTGGAATGGTGTTTTTATGAGGTGAATGTACGACCCAAGCCCTGTGCAGTTCCCGGGTTGACGGTTTGTTTCCACCGGGAGGCCAAGCTCATGGGGAGAGGTGCCTATACTAGGGTGTATAAGTGAAACGTTAAGGTTGATGATCCGCGTACTGAGTTACGATGATTCGGGGTTCTCCTCGACGGATGTAATTAAAAGTTGTGGCACAAGAGTACAACCTCTGCAGAGGGTAAACCTATTCGAATAGCCGTGTCCACGGTTACGGATGGTTGGAAAGGCCATACTGTTCCGTTATCAGAATTTTTGGATCTTAAAGAGGAATGATGAATTGAAAGATGATTTTTGGACTTGAATCACAAATGATTGGTGGGAATGACACTAATGTTCCCACTTGAGTTAGTCTAGCAATTGAAGAGTCTTAACTAATTGTTTATTGAACTAAAACTTGGCTATATGCAAATAAACCTAGAGCTTAGCACCCCTTACTACACTGGTTGAGTTATTACATTAGTATTAGTTTGCAAGTACTTTAAAGTACTCATGGCTGTGTCCCTGGCTATTCAAATGCCAGAATATGAAGAGGAGCAACAGTATCAGGATGACGGACAACAGGAAGTCTACGATAACTAGGATCGTCTTCTAACGTCAAGCGTTGCCTGTGGAATAGCTAGTCCACTACTACTTCGCTTCCGCTACTTATTTGTGTGTTGAATAATCTATTTGTGTAATATTGGATCATGTGATCCATGGTTGTAAGACAAGTATGTGTTGTAATAAATGATGATTTGATGCTACTTAACTATTATGTCTCGCAAAAACAATCTTCCTGGGATTGCGATGTATGATATAATGGGCATCTGGACTTAAAAATCCGGGTGTTGACAGTTTTGTTCGTTCTTGTGGTAGAATTTTTTTTGTTTTACATGCAACGAATCCTACAGTGGTATCAGAGCCGTGTCTATGCATAGATCTGTTGCACGAGTAGAACACAATGGTTTTGTGGGCGTTGATGCTCTTGTTGTCGCTTGCTTTTCGTGTACTTTGCTTCTTGCGGGATGGTGGGACGAAGCGGCCTAGGCTAACCTTACATGATCGCGTTCATGGTACTTGCTCCATGCTTGACATGCAACTTGTATTGCATAAGTGGCTTTGCAGGTGTTTGTCTCTCTCACCATAGTTAAGATCCAATTTACAATCTGCACTTGACAACACTTGTATCAGCGTTGTGGTTCTTGTTCGTAGGTAGATCGGATCTTACTCGAAAGCCCCAAACCATGTAAAACATGCAAACACTTTTTAGAGGCATCTAACTTGTTTTTGCAGTGGCATGTGATGTGATATGGCTATGTGATTGTGACTATATTTGATGTATGAGATGATCATTATTGTATTATGGCAACCGGCAGTAGCCTAATGGTTGTCTTTAAATTTGTTAAGACATGCGTGTCTATTCATCATGTAATAGCTTTATTTTAAGTAGTTGTTATATTTGCTGTTAGTGATGGACAACCATGAAGCGGCGCCACTGACCTTGACGCCATACTGGTGATGATGTAGATCATGTCCGTGCTTTGGAGATGGAGATCAAAAGCACAAGAAGAAAGGCCATACCATATCACATATTATGAATTGCATGTGATGTTAATCCTTTATGCATCTCATTTTTCTTAGATCGCGACGGTAGCATTATAAGATGATCCCTCTCACTAAATATCAAGATAATAAAGTGTTCTTCCTTAGTATGCACCGTTGCTAAGACTCGTCGTTTCGAAGCATCACGTGATGTCGGGTGTTATAGATTCTACGTGTGCATACAACGGGTGCAAGCTAGATTTCCACATGTGAATACTAAGGTTAAACTTGACGAGCCTAGCATGTACAGACATGGTCTCGGAACACGGGATACCGAAAGGTAGAGCATGAGTCATATGAATGATATGATGAACATGCTGAATGTTCGCCTTTGAAACTACATCTTCTCTCGTGAAGATCGGACTTGGTGTAGTGCATTTGGTTCGTGTAATCACTAAGACAATGTGAGGGATGTTGTTTTGAGTTGGAGTTCACCTACTTAATTTAAGAATTAAAATTGAACTCAATTTATCATAAACTTAGTGATGTGGGCATTACCCTTCGGGTAACCAATATTATGCTACCTCCTATGGCCCAACCAGGGGCCCATGAAGATCACCTACCGACCAAGGTGGGCCGATATGTCAGTTCCAAAAAAGGATTCTTGATGAACAAGGCAAGAAGACGATAGATAAGGAAAGTTAGAACTCTTTGTAATCTAGTCGAACCCGGACAGAACTCTCGAGACCTGGCCTACAGTATAAGGGCCAGGAGAGGGTCTGCCGTGGGACACACAATCACAACAGCTAGGTTCATCGCAAGTCTAGAGCTAGGTCATTAGAATCTTAGCCTCTCGACGAGATCTTAGTCATAGCCTTCGGCTACCCCATTGTAACATGATATATTCGATAATCAAGATCAGACAAGCGGGAAGTAAGGGTTTTACCTTATCGAGGGCCCCGAACCTGGGTAAATCTCTCTCCCTGTCTGTTTGGTATCCGATGTCTCGTGTCAGCCTGCAGGATTCCGTCAACCCTAAGCCCCAAAAGGTGGGCATTGCCGAGGAGCACCCTCGTCAATTGGCGCCGTCTATGGGAAACCTGTTGGCACAAGGCTCGTCATCGGCTGCTTCAGTCATGTAGTCCACAACTCCATCAGCATCGCCGACGTTGTCATCGGCCCCTTCATCACCAAGCTCGGGGAACTCGATTCGATTCGGGTCCTTCGAGTTTACTCCGCACAACGACTCGTATCATTCGATCTTTTCGGATCTGCAAGGCAGGCTGGGTATGATGTTCGGGAGCGTCCACTACTGCATCAACGCCGAGGGAATCCTTCGACTGCCCGATCCGCTCGCCTCCAGCACAACAAGGACTCCGTCGTCATCGGCAGCAGGATTGACCGCATCGACTCCGGTCTCGGTCGGTCTATCGGCTGCACTATCGGCATCAATGCCAACATCTTCGCCATTCGACATCATCTATGTCTGTTGGATCCAATGACTCCATGTCGTCCGATCTGACATCGTACTATTGCCTCAACTGCGACACCAGGCATGGACTAGGCTCGGATGACACGCCGTTCGTCTAAAGTGCCAATTATTCTTCGGATGAGGAAAGTATCGACAGCATCACCAGGATAGCTACCTGGAAGGTGGCGCATCATCAGATCTACGCTATACTCAACCCGTTCGACGGAGATGAAGGAGAACGTACCCCGCGTGCCAATCATAGGTGTCGCAACGTTGAAAACAGCTCTAGTAACGATAATAGCGACTACACTATTACTGAGGAAGAGTGGGAAATTGCTCGTGCTGCTATAACCAATAATACTCGAATCCCTTCTGGAGCTTCGGCAGGGACTCTTAATGCGTATCATACTATCTTGGAAAGGAATCAAGTGCGATTGTCAAACGAGCAAGCAGGTCTCGATCGACGCCGACACATAGCTGATCAATCTAGTGAGCGACGTAGAGCGTCACATGGTAGTGCATCTCGTAGCAATCAAGGTTCAGGAAGATATCGGCCGAGGATGCCTCGACTTTCGGAAGATGATGCAAGGGAGATAACTTCAAACTTGTCCAACTCCTTTATGACCATGGACACCGCAGGCATGCTCAGGCCTAAAACTATCGAAGGAGCTACTGCTAACCTTGTAGCCTACTTGATGAACCACCAGCCGACACCCGATGGGCCCATGGCGCAAGCTCATCGAGGTGCTTTGGAAAGCGTCGCGATCCTTGGAGATAAGCTCATCCCTAGGAAGGAGAAAGCTACACATCAGGGCAGTGGATCTAGGCATCGTTCGAAAGACGCTCGTGATGATATTACACAAAGCAGAATCGACAAAGCTCGACGACGATGTGCTTCAAGAGAAGGATATGATAGCGACGATTCCGAGGAAACTCAAGAATATGATGGCGAACTTCGATGAGCCGATTGTTTAAGTTACAAGATTCGAGAGACGATGCCACCGAAGAGATTCAAGCCTACTCCCACTGATGCTGCCAAATATGACAGGCAGCAGGAACCGAGGTCTTGGATAGACAATTACTTACAAACTGTGATCTTACACAAGGGAAATCAAATAGCAACATTGCGATGTCTGCATCTTTACATGAAAGATTCGGCACGAGCATGGTTGAGAGGCTTGCCGAAAGGATCTATCAGATCCTGGGAAGACTTGGTTGACGCCATCGTCAAAAACTTTCAAGCCACATACAAGAGGCCGGTCGGAATCGAAGAACTATGTCATTGTCAGCAGAAGCCGAGGAATCAATGTGCACGTACATCGGGCGTTTTACTAAGCTCCTAAACGCTGCTGAAGATGTTTCCTTCGACAGAGAGATTGATGCCTTCAGTGATGGCATCCGACGGGAATCTTATCGAAGAGCTTGGTCGGAAGAAGCCAAAAACCATCACTAAACTTATGGAGATTGCCAACAGTTGGGCTGATGGAGAAGATCATGTAAGAAAACCTCGTTCACGCAGTGACGATGAAGATGATGACCAGCAGAGGCATGATTCAGGCCATCGACGTGATCGCCGTAAGAAGAGGAAAGACCGTGGATACGATGATACTAACATTGTAGCTGCTGGATATTCCGATCGGCGAGATGATCGATATGATGATCAACGTGGTGATAGGTGTGATGATCGTCGGGACAGCAATCGCAATAATTCAGGAGGAAATCGCGGCAATTATAGGGAGCGACCTTCAAGGGTCCCGAAATTACCTTTTGCTGAACAACTAAATGCTCCCTGTTACATACATGCATATATCGATCCCAAGGATAAAACTAAGAAGTCGAGTCATTTGCTCAGAGACTGTCGACAGTTTATTGATATGCAGAAGTTCTACGAAACAGGCAGGGGACAGCAGCAGCAGCCGAACCCGCCACCACCTCCGCCTCAGCACCAAGTTCAGCAAGTTCAAACTCGTAATTCTAATGAAGCCTTTCCCCCACCACAGGGACAGATGAGCATGATTCACAAAACTGGTGTTTCTAGAAGAGAGATGAAGAAGCTCACGCAAGAAATCAACCTCGCAGAAAGTACCATGGCGAATATTCCAGAATATGTCAACTGGTCGTCACAGAGCATCCTGTTTAGCAGGGCTGACCATCCGATGTCTATCCCAAAACCAGGTCATGCTGCCTTGCTAGTCGAAGCACAAATCGGAGGATTTAGTATGAGCAAAGTGTTCATGGACGGTGGAAGCGGATTAAATCTGATATTCACAAGCACAATCAAAAATATGGGCATCACAGCCAATATGTTAGAGGAGTCTGATACATGTTTCCATGGCATTGTCCCTACTTTGCCAGCATATCCTCTTGGCAGAATTTCCTTGAATGTTGTCTTCGGGAAACCCGACAATTTCAGGAAAGAAAGAATCGAATTTGAGGTAGTAAATTGGGAATCACAGTACCACGCTATACTCGGGAGACCAGCTTATGCCAAGTTCATGGCTGTACCACATTATGCATATCTAAAGCTCAAAATGACAGGCAACAATGGGACCAATGTCACAGTCCATGGAAGTTTCTCTCGCTCGGATAATTGCGATCGTGAGTTTTAGAAGATTGCTGTTAAGTTTGGAGTAAAACAGAAAACTATCGAATTTCCCTCTAAGCAATTGGCCTCTCGAAACAAAGATTCCAAGTTTAAGGAGGATGACAATGTTAAGAAGTCGAAGAAGAAACCAGATGATTCTGCAATGGAAGTTCCAACTATTGCACCTTCGACAGTTGATGATAAGGTCTCAGTCGAAGGCGCTAATACTCTGGCGATCATCGCAAGTACTCCTAAGGAAACCATCGACGCTGCTCCAGAAATCATCGGCACCTCAAGAGCTACCGGCTCCCTAGGCGCGGATCAAGTACATGCATCTTTATTTTTCATAGAAATTTAATTTCAATAAGGCTTTTTTAGCCATAATAGTATTAGCTTATCGTATCGTCATAAACTTATTAATAAAGGCCCAAGTTTCGTTTACTCGAGTATTGAGTTGATTCGGGACACCCGAACAATTTTTTTAAGACATGACTTCAACAAGTGAACCTGATAAAAAAATCGAGGGTCACTTGTAATGATTGTACCCAAAATTATCATCTAAAGCCTCAGGAAAAATACGAGCGCTGCAATGGATGGTAATCAACGGGACTTACAACAATATACAATTATCCTTTGCTGAAGCCTCAGGGAACATGCGAGTGCTGCTGATGGCAAGGATAAAACTACTTATGGAAGGCCCATGCCGGTACATCGAACAAGGAGGTATTAAGAGCGACGGAGTCGATGGCAGGCATAGTTCCCTCAATTTACTCGGGGGTTATCACCAAAACATACATCATCGGTTGAGGCAAAGTTGCGATTACTACAGGTTCATCGGACCCGCAACATGAGCTGATCACTCAAAGAATTTGCCACCAATAACTTTCGTATAAAAGCATCACAATACCGATGCCTAAAAAAGGCTAAGAGCATCAAGATTTGCATTTTAGTCAACAAACGTCTGCCACCGGCATTTGAAGATAAGTTGTGAGAAAGTGATACCTTGCCAAGAGTGGCAAATATGTCGTCTCCAACAAGTTATTTAAGATTGAGTAAAGTTACATCATACACATGAATAAACTTGTATCTAATGCACCCTAATATTCGAGTGCAACAAATATCGGATGCATAAAGCTATCATTACAATCGGAGTACAAACATCATCAAAGTTATTTTTATGGAATTTCTACTGGGACAGGCTAGAGCCTTCATAGCATGATAAAATTGGCTTACATTGCCATCAGCATTTGCAATTGCCATCAAGTCCAAGGAAGGATGTTGCGACAACACAAAAGCGAAAGCTGATTCGGCTCCTACGAGAGGCTGGCAGCGAACTAACTTACGGACCTTCTTGGCATTACTAAACTTCGACATCAAAGTTAGCAATGTTGGAGGAATTTCATTCAACGGAAACATCGTCTTCCATATCATCTTCAAGCCAGTATAACACTTGTCAAAAAATCGATGCACTTGTTGTACCCGATCTTGAAACTTTGCGACAGTAGTAGCCTTCGACTGATTCTTCCAGAAGACTTCATCGAAATGTGCCAGATGGGTTAAGGCATCTACACGTTCATGCAATCGCTTGTTCTCTTCCGATAAATTCAAAACTATGACTGACAAAAGCAATGACAAAGACGAAATCAGAAAGAAATTATCAACAACATCGAAGAAAACAAAGAAGGAACAGGCACTTACAGTTCAAGCTTTCTGTTACTTTTTGCAGTTCACTCAGTGCATATCGTTCTGCATCAATAGCTAGCTCGCCTTTCTTCTTTATAATAACAGCCATGGCGTGGATACCACGCATATCTTTTTCCATTTGAAGAATCCAAGCCTTCATGCGTTGAAGCCGATCACTTTCAGAATCACCAGCCAAAGAACCTTCGACAAAAGAAGGTACATGAGTCACCTGCAGAATACATCGTCAAGTGTGTCAAGGAAAATACAATATCAATTGTTTTCACTCCCATCGGGAGCATGCATCCAAAAGTCAGGAACATCAAAATTAAAACAAGGAAAAACTGGCGACATTGCTAGCATGGAATTCATTACAACCGAACGGCCTTAGAAAAGGCATTGTTTGAGCCAAACGGTAAGATTACAACTTGACAAAGGAAAGTTCAGGGAGCTTGAGTCTGTGTCGATAAACTTGGGCCAGCTCTTCCAGCAATTGATTTGTTAGCTGATACCAATTGAAGAAGCTGCGGTGCGTGTTTGCGCGCTGATACTTTGAAAAGGCTTAGGTCGATAGCTTGCCCATCTTGATCCTTTAGCAGCTCCTTCGTCATCAGCTCCATATCGGCTTTAAAGCCGTGCCCCATCAGAAGCTGGAAAGCAAGGAGAGCGCCGTAGGTACGCGAGGTACGTTTGAATACCACGATGGTGCCTTCGGTGTCAACGGCGAAAGTGTCCGTTAGCTGCTCCAACGACTTCTCTTGATTGGCCTTCGGAAAGATCATGGCATGAAGCCTCGACATAACTCTCTTGTTCTTCTGGAGAAGAGCTCGGATGAGGTTGCCAGACTCGATTGCTGTTATCACCAGATTTTGGAGAAATCCAGAGGTGGGCCGTAAGAGAGATGGGCTTGGAAGACTACACGTGGAAGATCTCTGAAGCGGCCTTGCACGGAGAATTTGGGCTAGTTTGCCCGTGTATCTTTAATTATAGTAGGTTATGTTTTAGATCAAGATTAGAGTTTGTATCGTGCACGGTGGGATATTCCCACGTTAGAAAGTCCCCTGGACTATAAATATGTATCTAGGGTTTATGGAATAAACAACAACTCACGTTCAACCCAAAACAAACCAATCTCGGCGCATCGCCAACTCCTTCATCTCGAGGGTTTCAATCAGGTAAGCGACATGCTGCCTAGATCGCATCTTGCGATCTAGGCAGCACAAGCTCCACGTTGTTCATGCGTTGCTCGTACTGAAGCTTCTTTGATGGCGAGCAACGTAGTTATCATAGATGTGTTAGGGTTAGCATAGTTCTTCGTATAACATGCTTACGTAGTGCAACCCTTGCATGTCTAGCCGCCCTCACGCCTATCTCAGGTGTGGGGGCGGCACCCTGCTTGTTCATCATCTAGTAGATCTGATCCGTTACGATTGCTCCTTGTTCTGCAAGGATTAGTTTAATATCTGCAATAGTTAGGCCTTACAAAGGGGGGGAGGATCCAGCGGCACGTAGGGTGGCGTTCGCAAGTCCTAAACAGGATGTTCCGAGGATCAACGTCATGTTGGTTTTTAGGCCTTGTTTAGGATCGGCTTATGAGCACCGTGCGTGGCCGCGAGGCCCAACCTGGAGTAGGATGATCCGATTATGCGGTGAAAACCCTAAATCGTCGTAGATCTCATTAGCTATATTTTGATCAAGCAGGATCACCAAGTATTCGTGCACCCCGTACGAATCATGGGTGGATCGGCTCTTTGAGCCGATTCACAGGATAACCTGAGAGCCGATCGAGGCTCGTATTTAATGTTTACGTGTATGCCATGCAGGAACTAAGCGAGGCATCCCCATCACCTTCCTGACCAGGTATAGGTCAGGTGGCACGCCCTTGCACTTCGCATCGCCGCGTGTGACCAGAAGAGCATTGCGGGCCGTCGCTCAGAGGGGTCTCAGCCAGCCGCAGCTCTAGGCTCTTCCCGGCTCTACCGTGTTGACTGGCCGCTGCCCGCCGGTGGGTTTTGGCGGTCAACACATTCTCGCACGCCCGGTGGGACAATCGTCTACATCAACCACATCGCCATCTACATCCGAGATGGCGGCGGACGGCACGCCGTCACCTACGAGGAGCTGCTGCCGAGCTCAAGAAGAAATATGACGAGATCAAGGTCACCCTCGAAGCCGACCTCATCGGCTCTTTTCGCAGAACCCGTTCCCATGGCATCGATGGAGGGGATTCTCACCGCAAGGTGCACTCGATGGGATAGATCTCTCTCGCCCGTCGGAGGAACGCACCGGGGCCTACGGCGAGAGATCAACTACTTGGTGGCTCACTCACTACACCGCCACTGCGAAAACTTGGTCAACGTGTTGGAGCGTCTCGCTGCGCGTGATCCAGGAGATCATGAGCCACCAGTACTCGCCGTCAGGACCAGCTCTCGGGACGCATCAAGGAGAGTTGCCGCTCCAGTCCCGTCCACCGCTGCCATATGCGTTGGCAGCACCGCCTGAAGGGCCGGCTACACCGGCATTCGTCGTCTACAAGATTGGTGGTGATCCTAGTGACTACCGTTCTTGACCGAGGCGCCTAAGGAGATCCCTCAAGGATACGCGTGCACGTATGTGCCGATTGTGGCAACCGGGCACTCTCAAACCAGGCCACAACATCAGGGACTCCGGCGAAACAGGAGAAACGTCGCGACGAGCTTGAAAGCAGACGTGGCTAACTAAGTACGCCACCCCGACGAAACTCCGAGCCCAGCTCCCAGGTTGGCTCGGAGCTGGAAAAGCAAACATGGCTGGCTAAGTACGCCACCCCGGTGAATCTTCGTAGTGCAACTTCGCAGCCAAGACAAATGGATCAGATCAGTACCATGCGAGAGACCAGTTCGGCATGGTGCCGAAAAGAAGGGCAATCGGCTATTCCAAGCCGTACTCGACGAGTACGAGATGATCCCGCTGCCACCTAAATATCGGCTCCCGACTTCTCCAAATTCAGTGGATCAGATGGCTCCAGCTCCATCGAGCACATCGGCCGATATTTGGCGCAACTAGGACCGGCTTCAGTGTCGGATCAGCTACGCGTGAGGCTCTTTTCACAGTCCCTCACAGGATCGGCTTTTGGATGGTACACCTCTTTGCCAGCAAATTCCATCCAGTCTTGGAAGCAATTGGAAGAACAGTTCCATATGCAATACCATTCAGAAGCTTCCGAGTCTAGCATTGCCGATCTAGCACAACTACGTCAGAAGCGCGGAGAAACGGTGACAGAGTACATCCAGCGCTTCAGGAATCTTAGGAACCGATGTTATTTGGTTCGTATAACTGAAAAGGAAGCAGTCGAGTTGGCAGTAGCTGGCCTTGCAACACAGCTCAAGGACATGGCCTCCCAAGCAGATTATCCCTCGCTGGCGCACATGGTTCAGAAACTATCAGCATATGAACAGCGCCACCCAGACCTGTTCCAAGACAAGTTCAAGCGTGCAGTAGTCATGGTCGATACAGAGGAAGGTGAAGTGCCTGCGGGAGACCAAGAAGTAGCAGTGGCTGAATGGACTCGGGGAGGAACCCATGTGTCCTGCAAATGGGTAAAGCCACCAGGGCCGCCCAGGGGATTTGATTTTGACGTGACCAAGACTGAACAAATCTTCGACCTCCTGCTCAAGGAGAAACAGTTGACGATTCCTGAAGGTCTCAAGTTCCCCACGGCGCAAGAGCTGAACGGAAAGCCATACTGCAAATTCCACAACTCGCTCTCCCATGCCACCAACGACTGCAGGGTGTGGCGTCAGCACATCCAAGCGGCGGTAGAGAAGGGGCGTCTAATTTTCAACCAGTACGCCATGAAGGTCGACACCCAACCCTTCCCCGCCGTTAACATGGTAGAAGTCATCTACCCCGAGGGCTGCCAGCCAGGTCCCACGTTCAGCATCAACATGGTAGGACCTGGGAACTACTCTGGCAAAGATGGAGATGAGGGCAGCGGCTCTCATAGCAAGGACACAGAGGAGGCCGCTCCACGCGATCGGCTCCATCATGATGGCAAGCGCTACGTCACAGAGGGAGAAGTGAAGAACATAAGATATCAACGACCTCTCTCTGATCACCTCCTCAACAAATATGTGAGTCAGTATGACCAACGCCGGCGGTCCAACTATGATGATGAAGGAGATCGTCTGGCTAGAGAAGCCAGAAGACATCGTCGGCAGGATCGCGATGAGGAGGAGCACGAGCGCCGTGCCACGGACACATCAAGGGAGCAAGATGACAACGCCAGACACTGGGACTGCCCTTTCTTCGGACAACTCGCTGGGATTCAGGAATGAGCCGATTGCCCACAATCGGCAATTGCCCAGAATGCAACAAGAAGAAGAAGGAGGCAGCCAACGTGTCTGTGTTCGAGCGCTTAGGGCCTCTCCCGCCACAAAGCAAACGCGCTGAGTCAACTCGTTGGGCAGATCTTGAGGATCCCGAAGACGAGGGACCAGAAGAAGAAGACAGGTACCACCGTCCAAGGTGGTGCCCTAACGGACTCAGCCGTTCACAAAAACGCAGGGTTCAGCGGTTGCGCGGCCTGGAGGAAGCCGAAAGGTTATACTTGCACACGCTAAGGAAGGCACGACCTGATCTGGCTGCAAAGGTTCAGCGAGCCCTGGAGGAAGAGGGTCGTCCACGGAGAATGGAGTGGCGTCCCAAGCAAAAGAAAGCCGATGATGAAACATCGGCTGGCACAAACATGGTGCTCGTCTTGCCGACAGAGCTTAGTGCTCCACGATTATACGATGCACTCAAGGTGGACGACAGCAGGCGCATCAAGTCAGAGGTTGGGTTGGTTTTATCCAGCCTAACCGAGTAGCAAGATTAAACCAATGAGCAAACCGGGTGAGGCTGATCCTTGTGATCGGCCCCAAAAAATTTATGGAGGGACATTACAAAACCTTCATCGAGCAAGCAATGTGGAGGCCGATTCCAGCAATCGGCCAAAGTTATCTTCTGCACATATTCTGTTTGTGGTCAGCAACGATCTACTGGGCAGCGGCCACGTTGGCAGATGAAAGTCGGCATGAATCTTTGCGAAGCCGATGTGCAAGTGCAGTGCCCTGACTAACCATGAAAGCCGATATCTGCAGTCATTTGGCAGATTCGGCTCGGGGGGCATATAGTCAGATGGACATATGCAGATAAACATGTGCAGACATGCGTGCAGTGGAATATTGGGGGCCGATTCATTCTAAAAAATCGGCCAAATAAAAAAAAAACAAAGGGTTAGCCGATGCAGATACGTGGCCATCGACTCAAGAGGAACAAATTTGTTATGAGCAGAAAGGGTCAATGGAGCAGGAAGTGAGTCACGAAGAGAGATTCTAATGGAAGAGCTCCTCAGTTGAGTGGCTTGATGACTTCGGTTTTCTCTTCAAGAACCTCTGGTTTCTTTTTTACGAGTAATGTGCAGATCAGGTTAAGGATGGGATGCATCAGATCCACCACAGGGAAGGAGCCGATCTGACCTGCAAGGCGCGAAAAGTAGACTGAAGAAGCTCGGGGGGCAGCTCACCCTAAAGGTTCTCTGCTCTGGAGAGCCGATTTTGCTGAAATCGGCTGGTTCCGCATCATGACTTGGGAACCGATAGCGACACATTTGGTTAGTCCACTAATATGCTCGCCTTGATAGAGGCTCGGGGGGCAACTGATGGCGCAGAACTTCCGTTCTTAAGAAGCCGATTGAAATTTCATCGGACTGAAAACCCAGTGGTATCGACTTCAGGAGCAAGTCGTGTCGGCAGTGGTTCTGGGGCTCTCGTGAGAACGTCGATCTGCCTAGTTGTCCGCCAGAGCTCAAAGGGATGGGACATTGAGATACCGGTGCGTTGTCATCGGCTCGTTGGGCATTGGCTAAGTAACGATCGGCGGGGTCAGCAGAAGAGGGAATCGGCTCAATTAAACTCCGAAGAAATCGGCGAAATCAAATTGGGGAAAAGTTCTTCATTGATAAACCAGATTTCTTACATAGAAGAGCTGATTGCTCTCAAAAGGGAGTACTAAGGGGATACATTGCCCCGTCTACTGTTGCTGATCCTATTCTAGAGGTCCTATTCTACGGGCCGCCACTGCCCTCGTCGTCACCGTCGTCAGCGCTGTCGGCGCTGCTCCCGGCGGGCTCGTCGTCGCTGCTGTAGCGGCCGCCGGCAGGACCTTCGTTGTCCTCGTCCTCCACGTCGTCGTCGTCGTCGCTATCATAATCACTGAGATTCCCTGGCCAGGGGCAATGGCGCTTGGCCGGCGGCTCGTCGGAGGGGCTGTCGTCGTCATCCTCCTCCTCCTCTTCCTCCTCCTTCACCTCGGAGGAGGTAAGGTCATCCCAGGAGAAGCGATCGTCATCGCTCTCCTCCTCCGATTCCCCGTTGGCAAGGAAGCGGAGGTCGCTCTCCCCGTCCGTCGAGGACTGGTCATCCTCGGACTAGATGGAGAAGTCATGGTCTGACTCCTCCCCGGCCTCAATGGCGCGGCGGATGTTGGCCGCATGGACCTCTTGTGGGCTCGGTGCTGGCATCGGCTCGGGAGAAGAGGACTCGAAGGAAAGTCCCGACGAGGCAGAGGAAGAAGAAGACATGGTGCGCAGAAGGGTTTTTTTGGGGGTGCCGATGGCTGGAACAGAGGAAGGGGATTAAGATAACTAATCAGTCGGCACGGTTAAATAATGAGAAACCTGGTGGGAATTACTGCCATTACAGTTTCCGAAGGGGTAATGTCAGAGCTGTCAAATTTTGCAGAGAAGCTGAGAGGACAGGGCATAATGATGACGGATGCTGCAAATGGCTCTGATCTCGCCACGACATGACCCTTCGAAAGGAAAGCATAATGATTTTGGAAATGTTATTTCCAAAACCAGGGGGGCATGTGTTATCACCAGATTTTGGACAAATCCAGAGGTGGGCCGTAAGAGAGATGGGCTTGGAAGACTACACGTGGAAGATCTCTGAAGCGGCCTTGCACGGAGAATTTGGGCTAGTTTGCCCGTGTATCTTTAATTATAGTAGGTTATGTTTTAGATCAAGATTAGAGTTTGTATCGTGCACGGTGGGATATTCCCACGTTAGAAAGTCCCCTGGACTATAAATATGTATCTAGGGTTTATGGAATAAACAACAACTCACGTTCAACCCAAAACAAACCAATCTCGGCGCATCGCCAACTCCTTCATCTCGAGGGTTTCAATCAGGTAAGCGACATGCTGCCTAGATCGCATCTTGCGATCTAGGCAGCACAAGCTCCACGTTGTTCATGCGTTGCTCGTACTGAAGCGTCTTTGATGGCGAGCAACGTAGTTATCATAGATGTGTTAGGGTTAGCATAGTTCTTCGTATAACATGCTTACGTAGTGCAACCCTTGCATGTCTAGCCGCCCTCACGCCTATCTCAGGTGTGGGGGCGGCACCCTGCTTGTTCATCATCTAGTAGATCTGATCCGTTACGATTGCTCCTTGTTCTGCAAGGATTAGTTTAATATCTGCAATAGTTAGGCCTTACAAAGGGGGGGAGGATCCAGCGGCACGTAGGGTGGCGTTCGCAAGTCCTAAACAGGATGTTCCGAGGATCAACGTCATGTTGGTTTTTAGGCCTTGTTTAGGATCGGCTTATGAGCACCGTGCGTGGCCGCGAGGCCCAACCTGGAGTAGGATGATCCGATTATGCGGTGAAAACCCTAAATCGTCGTAGATCTCATTAGCTATATTTTGATCAAGCAGGATCACCAAGTATTCGTGCACCCCGTACGAATCATGGGTGGATCGGCTCTTTGAGCCGATTCACAGGATAACCTGAGAGCCGATCGAGGCTCGTATTTAATGTTTACGTGTATGCCATGCAGGAACTAAGCGAGGCATCCCCATCACCTTCCTGACCAGGTATAGGTCAGGTGGCACGCCCTTGCACTTCGCATCGCCGCGTGTGACCAGAAGAGCATTGCGGGCCGTCGCTCGGAGGGGTCTCAGCCAGCCGCAGCTCTAGGCTCTTCCCGGCTCTACCTGTGTTGACAGGCCGCTGCCCGCCGGTGGGTTTTGGCAGTCAACAATTGCCAGAGATAGAGCATCGGCAGAAGAACTATCTGGGAGCTTACCCATAGAACCAGCAGGAATATCGGTAGCTTCTGGAAAAGATAAGAAGTGATAGTTGAAACACAATGAAGTTAAGTAAAGAAGATTCAAGGATAAGACAGTAAAAATTACCAAGCAAAGCCAAGGTGGATTGGCGAAGAAGACCCTCCTTTTCCTTCCTTTGGGCTACGGCTTCAGCCCTCTCCTTTTCCTCCTCCTTCAACCTCTTCTTCAGTTGGTCGAGTTCCTTTTTCAAGGTATCTATGTTTTGACGGGCAGTGGCAGCCATTTTTACTGCTTGATCAAGATTTGAAGAAGTCGATTGCACCTCCTCTTGAAGTCGAGCCTTATCGGCTTCGAGTGAAGAGAACTAGGAGGCGAAACCCTTCAAAATAGTGATGGCCATTTGAATGCCCTATAAGAAGGAAAAGAAGATAAAATCAAATTAGCACCTTAATAACAATGTATCTTTTGAAGTCCACACTCGATTGCAAGCAGTCGAATGTAGACTCGGGGGCTGGTAGAAGGAGAACCATCATCAAGCAAAGCAAAAGTCAAAACACTTACAGGTTTCTCGCTGGAAGAAGAGGAAATGGCAGCGGCAACTGCCGAAGGAATTTCTTCCCCCTTTGAAAGATAAGAGGCAGCCGAAGGTTGAGCAGCCGTAACTGCTAGTAGAGCAGAAGCTTCGGAAGCTGCGAGAGTTGGCCTGCTGGGGCTCGCCTTCACCTTCTTCGAAGGAGGCTCTATAAAGCCTTCGTCGCTATAGGCATATAAATCATTCAGAATGAGTAGAAGAATACAAAGGAACTTTGGGAACAATGGAAGAAACTTACAAGTCGAGCAGATCGTCCTCATCCGCAAAGCCGCCTGAAGGTCTCTTCGGCGGTTGTGCGCTGGTTTTCTTCGGAGCTGCATCAACAAAGGGAGCATGATCAACATCATTGTCATGATTCGACTCCGCTGTATCACTTAAGTCATCAGCGAAGGATCTATGATCTGCAGAAAAAGCTTCGGGATTGGCAGGATCATTGTCTTCATCTTCAAGAACTTCATTTTCTTCAGCATAGGATTCTATGTTGACAGTAGAATCACCCTCTTCAAGGTTTTCTTCCGACACATTCGGAAAATATTCGGCAGTTGATGGAACCTATCAGTTTAGATGAAGATTTAATAAAGGAAAGCAGAGTATATCGAATGCAAATATCAGTATGAACGGGGAAGAGATTCACCTCAGTTGTTTGATGATCAAAATCATAAGGCTCCTGAAGGGCCAGAAGTGGAATCGAGTCCTCTTGACTAAAATGAGTCAAACGTCTAACTTCATCCAGTAGTTCCTTCTCAGACAATTATGCAACATTGACTCTAGTTTCATCCTTAGGACCCGAATATAACCACATCTAGTGGGCTCTGGACATAATTGGTTGGATGCGGCATTTCAGGAAAACAACCACAATTTCAGTGCCCGTCATAGTTTGGCCATTAGATTCCTTAATCCGAAGAATTCTATCAAACAATTTGTCGACTACAGGCTTTTCTTCGGATGTCAATATATTCTTCCAAGATTTCTTTGGAACAGCTTCAAGGACATTGACAAACTTCGGCAGGCGCATGTTAGCTACCGATGAATCTTTGAGGTAGAACCACTTCAATCTCCACCCCTGAACTGACTCTCTCATTGGGAAATTGAAGTAATTCGCTTCCTTGCGGACAACGAACCCAATTCCGCCGGTGACAAAGGAACCACTACTACAGTTGTAGCGTTTGACAAAGAAGATCTTCTTCCACAAACCCAAATGAGGATCAATGCCAAGAAAAGCCTCACAGAGGGTGATGAAAATAGCAAGATGTAGGATGGAATTGGGAGTTAATTGCCATAACTGGATCCCGTACACATGCAGAAGATGCCGGAGAAACTCGTGGGCAGGCAGAGATAATCGTCGATACAAGAACGATATGAACATCACAGTAAAACCGGCAGGAGGATTGGGGCGTGAGGCCAAACCTGGTAATATGACGTTTCCCTCTTCGGGGGAGATCAAACCAAGGCTGCGTGCCTTCTTCTCGTCGCGCTTCGTCATTATTGAAGCGGGCCAGTCGCCGGGGCATCCTTAGGCACTTCGGCGGAAACCTCCGGCGCGACCCTTTTCGATGCATCGACGGTAACTTTGGCAACGGCGCTGCTCGAAGTAGCACTGGCGGCGACGGCAGAGCCCTTCTTCTTCACCATCTCGGGGTGTGTTTGAGAATGTGATGGTGGATTGAAGAACGGCGGTAGCGGCGCGGTAGCTGTGAGGAGGAAGAACAAAGAAAGAAGAGAAACGATGAAAGAGAAGAACATGGGAAGTAAAATCTTTTTTCTCCTTTATAAAAGGGTAGTTACCAAGGGATTGAACCGAGGGATCGACTATTAGGTCACCACGTGTCATCACATCCATCATGCCAAAGGACATTTTCTCCCACCACGCACGGAAATCGATGAGGCGCCTCGGTCAGTACGCGAGGTTCAGTCATTTCCTAACTGACCGCGTAGAAGTAGGGTGGGCCCGTCAGGTCACGTCTTGTCAATCGAGCCGCCACAGAGGCCACGTCACTGATGACATCACCAAAAGTATCGGCTCCTAATATAGCATCCAAAAGAAACTACAACATTGAGTTGCTCGACTTGAGTCTACGCACGGTTGCAAGCATTCGTCCCTAGACTCGGGGGCTACTCCCATCGGGAGCACTGGACGCGCACCCGATGAAAAACTATTGAAGACAAAAGGATATGGACTCGAAAATTTCAGAAGATCCAGGATCAGGCCCGGGGACTTGATTCTGAGTAGGGTAATGTTGTTTTTCCATCGGCTGTTAACCAGCATCAATTTATCGAGTAAAACTGGGCACGTTACTCCAATCCCTTACGTACTATCAACTGGCGTGACTTTACTCGAAGTTTTGAAGGACCCGATATAGAAAAATATATCGGATGATTACGACAGCTTGCGAAAAATATCGGCAGCAAAAACATTCGAGTAGTACAACTTGAGTCTATGTAACATCCCAAATTTCAATAAATAAAGAAAATGAGTTTCCAAGAATTCAAAATTCAGAACCAACAAAAACTTTTTATTAATACATGTGCTATGCATAGTACCCATGTGTAGTTCTTGAGCTATTGCCATGATAAGGGTGTGTGTACCTAGCAATGATGCTCAAACCCTAAGATATGAACCAATGATCAATAGTAGGGAAAGAAAAAGAAAGAGAAAAATCCAAATTTCACCACATGCATATGCTTATGGCCATTTTGCAAAACTTTGATCTAGGCCAACTTGGCTTGTGCCATTGCTTGTAGATTGTTACTAAACACTAAATAACACTTGGTGAATCAAAGAAAATCAAATCAAATCAAATTTGAAATCAAATTGAGCTCACATGAAATGATGGTCAAATCTGCCCATTTTCTCATGATGCCCACTTTGAGCCCCTGGATTAAGAAATTTCTAAACTAAAACCCCTCAACTCTTTGCTCCTCATCCAAGACCACATCAGGGTGAACAACTTTGCTCAAAACCACCCCTGCAAATTCTTGCTCAATTTCAAATTAGGAGCAAGCAAAGTAGCAACTTTGAAACAAAAACAAGATCATCCACATTTTGAAATTTTGCAAACCAACCCCATTTTGAACCCCAACACCACCATTGTGCTCCAAACATTATTTGACTCAGCTCCATAAAATATTTTCGCAAAATTCAAAAATAAATTTTTTGCGGGCATTGTGTCGAGCACCTTGCAGGCAGGGACTAAAATGGAGCCCATACTGAATTTGGAAAGTGGACCAAGTCCAACCCTGACCCCTCTGCTTCCCTCAGCATCCCTGCACCTCAGTGCCTCCCCCTGCACCCCTCCCACTTGGTCTCCATGACCATGGCATGACCATGCCGTGGTGGTCATGCCACCCTCATGCCACCCCTCCTCTCCTCTCTCTTCTGCAGCGCACCACCATGTCCTGGACGCTCTACTCCCTCCCCTGGACCCGCTCGTGCCAGCCGTTGGCCAAGGAGAGACGCGCCCTGACCTGGCCAGCACATGCCCACGACGCCCAGAGCATGCCAGGGTCGGCATGGACGCGCTCACCGGCACGACCGTGCACGTCATCGCCCCATCGCGTCAGCCCTCCCCTTGACCCCTCTCTCCGCCAGTAGCATCCCCACGTCACCCTCTACCTCCCAGACATCGCCAAGTGGACGCCGGAGCACTGTCGCCGTCGTCACGGACGACGACCGTCCGCCCTGGTACTGCCAGCCCCTGCCACTCGCCCCGTCGCCTCAGACCACCGTTTGCTGTTCCAAGAGAATCGTGATGACCGCCATGACACCAGGAACCGCCCAGCCTCCATACCTTGCCCCTTCGCCGCTCCAGACACCGTCGCCATGGACGACCTAGCCGCGCGCCACGGCCTCACTCCGCCGCTATAAAAGGAGCCCCTCCTCGCTTGATTTCTTCACACCGCAAGCTTCCCCTCTCCTCTCTGACCCTCCTCATCCACTCGCTGCTCGACATTGCCCACCGTAGACACCCAATTGCTTCGCCGGAGCCCGTGAAGCCGCCGCGGAAGGAGGAGATGCCAGGAGCCACCCCCGGAGCTGCCGTTTGTTCCAGGCGAACCGCCGTCCTCGACAACGTCGCTGCGCACATCGCCGACCATCACCGGAGCTCCGGTGAGCTCTCCGACCCCCTAGCCTTGCCGCCAGAGCCACGGCATCTCGTCGGAGACGATGATGCTCGTCGGCCGCACGATCTAGTTCTAATCCTACGCCTCACGTTGATCGGTACCGTTTCGGCGTTTAAACGCGCTGACGCGTGGACCCCACCTGTCAGGCGGCCCGCTGCGCGGGACGCACTGCTGGGCCGGCCCGTTATTTTTCCCGCACTGGCCCATTATTTCAAATTTGGAAATTTCAGTTTAAATCAAATTCAATCCTGGCTCCAACTTCAAATTTAAATTCCAGAAAATCGGCTACACCAAATTCGATGAATTTTATATGGTTGGAAAGCTTGTGAAAAGGTCTACCCAACCCCACTGGTCTCAACCTTTGATCTTTTGTAGAATTAATGTGATAAAAATAACAAGGCAGGGCCTTTTGTAACTTCAAACAATTATTAAAAATCAACCAGAAATGCTTTTGAGTTGATTCCAACTCTCAAAAATCACATTTCTTATACTATAATTGTTTATGCAAAAATATAGCATAGTTGTTTGTATGATCATGGTCTAGATTAAATAACGGCTCTATGGCTATTCTAGTCCATTTAAATTATCCAAAAAAAATTTACTAATTAGTATGAGAAGTAATATCTCATTTAAATCTCTGTCCCAAGTAAGTCAACATGAGGTATTGACCTTGGTCTATATAATCTCATACTGAATTATTTGGGGATATTAAATTATTACTATGTTAGTGATTAAATTGCATGAGGTATAATACCTCATTTAAATCATTTCCCAAACAATAATTATGAAGTGTTGACCTTGGTCAACATGGGTTCATACATTATTTATTTGAGGAACTTAAATCTTAACCAGATTCAATGAGAGGAAATTATTTCCTCAAAGACTTAAATAGAAACCCTAAATCAATACTTGTAATGAGAGGAAATTATTTTTTTCTTAAGAAGAAAACAAAGTCAATCCACATCATAATAATGTTGTGATGCTAGCATAGCTTGTGTGACTCATGTGTGTGCTTAGTCTAGCTCATAAGCTTTGATGGGTGATTGTATCTCGTATCCGTTTTTAGACGCTAGTACCGAGGAGTACCAGGAGGAGGAGGTCTACTCCCAGGAAGAAGAAGACCACTTTGATCAGTACACCAACCAAGGCAAGCTAATATTATTTCAAAGTGCAAGGCTCTACCAGAGCAAGGCATACTCACCTATTACTTTATGCTTCATGATCCCCTCCCAAGTTTTATTCTTACAAGCTTTTACTTTGGGTATTTAAAGCTTACTTTTATAGTTAACTTTGGTCTAAAGTATAGAATAGTACAAGAGCATCAAACTTAGCCTAGATAGCTACAAGTTAGTTCGCACCCCTCATGACTAGTTGCTAGTGCTAACAAACAAAATTGACTACCCTAGATGGGAACTGGTGAAGTGAAATGACTTTGAAAACCTGGGAATGATGAGTCATTCTATTGAAAGATTTTGAAGGTGAATATGACTGGTGAATGATGTGGTGAATTGGATAAAAGCTGATGGTGGGTTTCGATGCGATACCTTTCCAATTATTTAGCACCCCCACAATACCTGATTATGGGTAGGGCTTAACTGGAAGTTTATGCATCTTAGTATGGGTTCCCTCTAAACAAGCCTCATAGGGGTTATGCCGAGGCTGCCTCTGAATAAAGTGAAATGAGGTGAATGTCCGGCCCAAGCCCTGTGCAGTTCCCAGGCCGACGGTTTGTCTTCACTGGGAGGCCAAGCTCATGGGGAGAGGTGCCTATACTAGGGTATGTAAGTGAAAGGTTATGGTTGATGATCCGCGTACTGAGTTACGATGATTCGGGGTTATCCCTGACGGATAAAATCAGATGTTGTGGCACAAGTGTGCAACCTCTGTAGAGTGTAAATCTATTCGAATAGCCGTGTCCATGGTTACGGACGATTGGAAAGGCCATACTGTTCCATTGTCAGATGTTTCTTGAAAAGGGTTGATGATTTGAATGGTGACTTGACTTGAATCACAACTGAGCTGTGGGAATGACACTAATGTTCCCACTTGAGTTAGTTAGCACATGAAGAGTCTTTTACTAAATGCTTATGAACTAAAACTGGCTTTTCTGCAAATAAACCTAGAGCTTAGAACTATCTTAATAAAATTGATAGCACCTACACTAGTATTAGTTTGCGAGTACTTTAAAAGTACTCACGGCTGTGTCCCTGGCTATTCAAATGGCTAGACTATGAAGAGGAGCTGCAGTATGAAGATGACGGCCAGCAGGACGTCTACGACAACTAGGAGTATCTTCTAACGTCAAGCGTTGGCCTGGGGATTAGATAGTCCACTACTACTACGCTTCCGCTATGTAATGTGTTCGTTGATCCGTAGATCAACTATTTGTGTAATTTTGGGTCATGTGATTTATAATTGTAAGACGACTATGGTTTGTAATGGATGATGACTTATGATATCAACTGTTATGTCTCGCAACAACAATCTTCCTGGGATTGCGATGTATGGCATAATAGGCATCTGGACTTAAAAATCCAGGTGTTGACAGTCTACACACGGTTGCAAGCATCCGTGCCTAGACTCGGGGGCTACTCCCATCGGGAGCGCTGGACACGCACCCGCTATAAACATGCTCTTGTTTTCAGAATGGTGAGAAGAGATCAAGACTTTCCGGCAATTATGGACATTCGAAAGAAGACAATTTTAGTCCCTGCCCGAAGCTTTACTTCGGCCAGTCACTCGGGGGCTACTGATGTGGGCATTACCCTTCGGGTAACCAATATTAGGCTACCTCCTATGGCCCAACCAGGGGCGCATGAAGATCACCTACCGACCAAGGTGGGCCGATACGTCGGTTCCAAAAAAGGATTCTTGATGAACAAGGCAAGAAGACGATAGATAAGGAAAGTTTAAATATAGAACTCTTTGTAATCTAGTTGAATTCGGACAGAACTCTCGAGACCTGGCCTACAATATAAGGGCCAGGAGAGGGTCTGCCGAGGGACACACAATCACAACAGCTAGGTTCATCGCAAGTCTAGAGCCAGGTCATTAGAATCTTAGGATTTCTATTTTCGTGCCCTCGGGTCCTTAGTTGTGCTCAGTTATCCCCAGCCGCTTAATTTTTCCTCAGTTTTGCCCAAGCCCTTGTCTGAAACCCTCACAAGTGCTGGAACGGCCGGTTGCCCGACGGGTCAACAACTTTGACCATTATCTGCTGACTAGTGGGGCCACTTAGAGCCCGCAAAGACACGTCAGACCATCCATCTTTGTTTGACCGTAAGCATCGCCGTATCCCTGACCAAAACGCGGACGAGTAGGGCTTCGGTATATCGAATGACAAGTGGGGCCATGACGCTGATACAAGGGGCAATACACGGGTAGGATTAGATTTTTAAACGGAGCTCTACAGGGATGGCACGGAGGAGGTGGCCTGCGGGGTGCCGAGATGAGATCGACGTCCACAAAGAACTGCATGAGGCCAGACCAGACGCATTAGATAGATATGAACTAGATGCGTTTAGCCATGCAAAGAAGAGAAGAAATGGTCGAGGACATCGATGACTACCTCAACACTTTGACTGACGGTGTCGGACACGAACGCGAGCAATGTAGAGAAAACTAGTGTCTCTCCTTTCTGGCGTGTATAGATGGGTGCTAGGGGAGTGTGGTGGCGAAGGGAAAGACCTCGCAGTGGTCTGTGGCGTCCAGCATAGCGGGGCGGCGTGGCCATTCCCACAGCGGCGTGAATGTTCGGCATTGGCATCAGCATGTACGTTCGGCATTGGTCTCGGCGGTATCTCTGGTGTGTCAGTGATCGAATGAGGGGACGGGATTGAGGGTGCATCCCGACGGTGACCTAGCAGTGGCGGCGAGCATAGCCGTTCTGACCATGCCGATATCGGCATCGGCATCGTTTGGAGGCTGTGGTGCTCGAATTAAGGTGGGATTTGTTTCTTGTACGCCAAAATGAATTTGAAACAAGTTTCCTGTTGAAGGTTAGGTAAAATACGAAAGTTTGTAACTAAAAATTTTACTGGCACCATGGTGAGATTCTTTTTGATAGAGCTATACGGTTCGGCAATTTTTTTTGACACTTTTTAGATATTCCTTGTTGTTACACGTATGGCATCATGTATGGCAAATTTGGGGTCATTTGGAGATGTTCGAAAAAATCACTTTGCTTAAGCGCATGCCATTTGGTCTCACTGAAACCAGCTTTTGTAACAAGTTAGGTTTTTTCAACCTTCTCTAAATGACCTCAAATTTCATACAGACGATCTTCTATAGAGAGATAGATAGATTGTTTCGTTTTTACATTTTTCGGACTTTTTATTTCCCTTTATAATACCTAGTTGATTTTCAGGTCAAAACCTCGAAAACAACATCATGTATGGCATCATTTTCACCCTAAATTTCAAATTTTGTGAAACTTTTTAGATATTCCTTATTGTTACAGGTATGGCATCATGTATGCCAACTTGGGGTCATTTGGAGATGTTCGACAAAATCACTTTGCTTAAGCGCATGCCGTTTGGTCTCACTGAAACCAGCTTTTGTAACAAGTTAGGTTTTTTCGACCTTTTCTAAAAGACCTCAAAAATCATACAGATGATCTTCTATACAAAGATAGGTAGATTGTTTCGTTTTTACATTTTTTGAACTTTTTTGCGTGAAAAGTAATGGCTACAACAAATCGGTGATGGTTTATCATGTTTTGCGTGAAAAGTAATGACTACAACAAATCGGTGACGTCTTATCATTTTTTGCGTGAAAAGTAATGGCTACAACAAATTGGTGATGGTTTATCATTTTTTGCGTGAAAAGTAATGGCTACAAGAAATCGGTGATGGTTTTTTGGACTTTTTTGCGTGAAAAGTAATGCCTACAACAAATCGGTGATGGTTTATCATTTTTTGCGTGAAAAGTAATGGCTACAAGAAATCGGTGATGGTTTATCATTTTTTGCGTGAAAAGTAATGGCTACAACAAATCGGTGATGGTTTATCATTTTTTGCGTGAAAAGTAATGGCTACAAGAAATTGGTGATGGTTTATCATTTTTTGCGTGAAAAGTAATGCCTAAAAGAGTTTATAATTTTTAGCGCGTGAAAAATAATACAGAAATTCAAACTTGCTAAATCCGGTGGCAAACTGGGTATTTAGCAGACATAGAGGGTGGAAGCTAGCCACCGACAGATAGAGAGAGAGTGGTGGCCCCTATCAGAGAGAGAGAGGGGTTATCCTGCCCGTTAGATCATACGATCAACGGTCGGCGGGCACGATCCGCGTGACAAGGGCTAGACCAATCAGGGCAAGGTTGGGCGTCTGTGATAATTTGTGAAGGGAGAGGGCAAAACTGAGTATTATCAAGAAACCAAGGGAACGTAAGTAGTAAACAGACTAAGGGATTCAAATATGAGATTTAAAAAATAGAAAATGCGTGTTTTGTACAATGAAACCCATCTTGGCCTACCTCAAACTATTTACAATACAAATATATATGAGTGTGAAAATTGTGGCCTCATTCAGACAAAGTATGTTTTGGGGAAAGCTATTTTGGGAAGGGCTTATTGTGGAAAGCCATGCATCTTCATAGCTACTAGGTGATTTGAGAAGTGGCAATATGTGGTAAAACTTGATTTATCTATGATTGTTATGGTTCCTAATGTGGCAGGTCGCGTAAGAAGACTCCATGAGTAAGTGCCACTATGGTTTTATCTTTTTTTGGAATTTTTGCACATTAACCAACTCATTTAACTAGCTTAATCCCATTTGTTGATTCTCTGTTGACCAGCCACTTGAGGGTAAAACTGAGTATATTCCACTAGCCAGTATTAGTACTCGAGGGGAAAACTGAGTACATATATTTTTCCAGTGTAAGACTCGAGGGTAGAACTGAGTACACGTAACGGTGCAGACGTGCAGTACCACGGACGCATTTCGCGGTGCGCAGCGGTTAGGCGGTGCGCGTGTTGAGACCAAACGTCTAGTTTTTTCCACGGCAGGGGTCATTCTCACTCACGCACGCAACCACGCCTCTCGCGTCCCATCAACTTCTCCAAATCGAAGGAAAAAACCCAAACCGCCCTACGCGCGCTCCCCTGCCGGCGATGGAGAAGAAGAATGCCCCTGCGGCCATCGCCCCCGAGCCCATCGCCTCCGAGCCCGTCGCCTCCGAGCCCATCGTCTCCGAGCCCGTCGCCGCCGAGCCCGTCGCATCCGAGGCTGTCGCCGCCGAGCCCGTCGCCTCCGAGGGCGGCGCATCCAAGCGCGGCGCCTCCGTGAACTGGGCCTCTCTCATGGCTGACGGACCACTTCACAAGATCGGCGACTGCTTACTAGCGAATAAGGAGTACATGGACACCTACTCTGCTTTGAGGCAAGTTTGTAGAAATTGGCGCTCAGATTTACCTGAGCCCGATGTGCACCTGCACGAATGTATCATGGTAGAACACACCCTTCCACGCGCCGCTGAGTTCACCTTCCTCCACCTCCGCACATCCCGCTACGTCACCATCGATCTAACGGAAGTTCATGCAAGGTTCAAATTCCTCCATATCTATAGAGTTAATCTATTTTTATTTTCAATCGTAAACATCTTAGTGCTGAATGTTATCTTCATCAATATATTTTAGATACTACTTCGTCGGCTTTTGCCGTGGCGTCATCGTGCTTGCCCAGAAGAACCAGCCGCACAAGATACGGCTTCTGAACCCACTCACAAAGACATTGAACACTTTGTTTGAGGCGCAGATGCCATCTGTTATTCTGGAGTCAGTCGCTGTAATGAAGTCCCCGACTATGGTCTTCGTTTCCACAGATTACCCGGCAGAAATTGCTTGGGTCGATGAGAGCACTCCAACTAAGGGTATAGATGAAGATTGGGGAGAAGGAAGATTTTTCGATCGAGCACCATTCTCTGCGTTGCATTACCCCGTTCAATGGTGAATTGTATGCAATAGCTGTGAACAATTTTGAGTTCGGAAAATTAGTGTGCACCAACAATGTCCAGTTGGAGCAGCGCGCGAGCACTGTCAACATGGAGTCACTATTTTCATTTTCAGAACTTGGAAATTACAAATTCTACCTTGTGAAGTCGGATGGTGATCTGCTGCTTGTGTTGTTGGACAACAGGCATTTGGAGGAAGGTCAACCATTGGTGTACCGTGTGGACACCGAGAGCCGCTCTCTCCATGCCGTCAGTAACATTGGCAGTCCTGCCTTCTTTGTCCATTATATCCAGTGTATCTCCGTCGACACCAGAGTGCACCCGACACTTCGACCTGGCTGCATCTACTACGCGGGTTTGGGTTATATCAGAGAGTACTTTGATGATATAAAGGCCTGGGATGAGTGGCCACTACGTGTGGATAGATTAGGAAACAACGGTCTGAGAAATGAACAAAGGCCATACCGTTTGGAGGATGTATTGGCTGCACACTGCAGACGGAAGGAGTTCAATGAATATTTCCTTCAGATCAGAGAATGGAGCGACGAAGAAATATATGCTGAATGAAGAACAGATTCATTCATCCTGGGGTATCCTAATCTTCATGTTGGCCATACATTGCGTCTTGTATTATTTTTATCTTAGTTTGTCATGAACATTAACATCGTTATTGGCTGCTTTTGGCTGCAGTATGCAATTTATGTATTATACTTAGTTTTCTGGATTTATTATGCTGCTGTGAATTTATCCTATACTAGCTTCTAGATTTGCTACTAGATTTGTTACCATATTGGGCAAAAAAAGAGGGCCAAAAGGCAACAATCATTGAAGAAAGATAGAAATAGAAACTTCTCTAGATTTGATACTAATTTGGTGAAAAGAGAGAGAGAACTGTTACCGAGAGAGAGGGGAAAAAGGCGCTCTGAAAAATGCCGATTTGGGCCGAGAGAGACAGAACCGAGCTCTCACGTACAACCAAATGCGGTCTCGCCCTGTCCCACACAGTCCCTTTCTACCAGTCCCACGCGATGCGGCCCCACACGACGTGGCCCCACACATCAGCACAAAACGGTCAACTAAACAGGAATCCTCCTATCTGAGCTCCTTCTGAGGGTTTCAGACAATGGCTTGGGGAAAACTGAGGAAAAACTAAGGAGCTGGGGAAAACTGAGTACAACTAAGGACCTGAGGGCACGAAAATAGAAATCCATAGAATCGTAGCCTCTCGACGAGATCTTAGTCATAGCCTTTGGCTACCCCATTGTAACCTGAAATATTCGATAATCAAGATCAGACAAGCAGGAATTAAGGGCTTTACCTCATCGAGGGCCCTGAACCTGGGTAAATCTCTCTCCCTGTCTGTTTGGTATCCGATGTCTCGTGTCAGCCTGCAGGATTCCGTCAACCCTAAGCCCCAAAAGGTGTGCATTGCCGAGGAGCACCCTCGCCACTTAGTCTAAACTCATTGCAAATATGTTGTAGATCATGCCCCCCCCCCACCATCAATTTTAATCAGTTCGTAGAGAAAGAAAAGCTTAAGAACAATGGAAGCAACTTTGCGGACTGGATCCGTAATGTGAGGATTTTCCTCACTGCTGGACAACTGCTCTATGTGCTCGATGCACCGCTAGGTGCCCCACCTGCAGAAACTGCTCCCGATGATGTAAATTTTTTTACCTCACTCGGAAAACTCATTACTCCAGAGTTCAGTGTGCCCTTCTATACGGCCTAGAATCATAGCTTCAGAAGTGCTTTGAACACCACGACCCTTGTGAGATTGTCCGTGAGCTCAAAATGATATTTGAAACTCATGCGGCCATGGAAAGCTATGAAGCCTCTGAACAGTTCTTTGGCTGTAAGATGGAAGAGGGTAGCTCCGTTAGCGAGCACGTGCTCAAGATGTCTGGGCAGGCAAAGAAGCTCAATGACTTGGGAATAGTGATTCCTAACCAGTTGGGTATTCATCGTGTCCTCCAATCACTGCCACCTAGTTTTAAGAACTTCGTCATGAACTAAAACATGCAGTGCATGAACAAGGAGTTGCCTGAACTCTTCTCCATGCTGAAAACTGCTGAAGTGGAGATAAAGAAAGAGCACCAAGTGTTGATGGTCAATAAGACCACCAGTTTCAAGAAGCAGGGCAAGCCTAAGGAAAAGGACAACTTCAAGAAGGGCGGCAAGCAAGCTGTTGCGCCTCCTAAGAAGCCCAAGGTTGGCCCTAAGCCTGATACTGTGTACTATTACTGCAAGGGTGATGGGCACTGTAAGCACAATTGCCCCAAGTACCTGGCTGATCTGAAGAGCGGGCAAGTCAAGAAGAAAGGTATATTTGATATACATGTATTGATGTCTATCTTACTAGTAATCGTAGTAGTGCCTGGCTATTTGATACTGGTTCGGTTGCTCACATTTGTAACTCGAAACAGGAGCTACGGAATAAACAAAGACTAGCGAGGGACGAGGTGACGATGCGCGTTGGAAATGGATCCAATGTCGATGTGATCGCCGTCGACATGCTCCCTCTACATCTACCTTCGGGATTATTTTTAAATCTGAATATTTTTTATCTGGTGCCTGCGTTAAGCATGAACATTATATCTGGATCTTGTTTATTGCAAGACGGTTATTCATTTAAGTCAGAGAATAATGGTTGTTCTATTTATATGAATAATATCTTTTATGGTCATGCACCTGAGATGCATGGTTTATTCTTATTAAATCTCGATAGTAGTGATACACCTATTCATAACATTGATGCTAAACGAATTAAATTAAATGATAATTCTACATATATGTGGCTCTATCGTCTTGGCCACATTGGAGTGAAGCGCATCAAGAAACTCCATTCTGATGGACTTCTTGAATCACTTGATTTTGAATCACTTGATAGATGCGAAGCATGTCTGATGGGAAAAATGACTAAGACTCCATTCTCTGGTATAATGGAGCGAGCTACAGACTTATTGGAGATAATACATACCGATGTGTGCGGTCCAATGAGTGTAGCATCGCGCTTCGTTATGTTCTAACCTCCACGGATGATCTGAGTAGATATGGGTATATCTACTTTATGAAACATAAGTCCGAAACTTTCGAGAAGTTTAAGGAATTCCAAAGTGAAGTATAAAATCAGCGTAACAAGAAGATTAAGTTTCTACGTTCTGATCGCGGAGGTGAATATCTGAGTTACGAGTTTGGCATGCATTTAAAGAAATGTGAAATACTTTCACAGTTGACACCGCCGGGAACACCACAGCACAATGGTGTGTCCGAACGTCGTAATCGAACTCTCTTAGACATGGTTCGGTCTATGATGTCTCTTACAGATTTTCTGTTATCGTTTTGGGGTTCTGCATTAGAGACAGCTGCATTCACTTTAAATAGGGCACCATCTAAATCCGTTGAAATGACACCGTATGAATTGTGGTTTGGTAAGAAACCTAAGTTGTCGTTCCTTAAAGTTTGGGGCTGTGATGCTTATGTAAAGAAGTTACAACCTGACAAGCTTGAACCCAAAGCGAGAAATGCGTCTTCATAGGATACCCTAAAGAAACAATTGGGTATACCTTCTATCACATATCTGAAGGCAAAGTTTTCGTTGCCAAGAACGGATCCTTTCCTGAAAAGGAGTTTCTCTCGAAAGAAGTGACTGGAAGGAAAGTAGAACTCGATGAGGTTATTGAAGCTTCTCTCGGACTTGAGAGTAGCGCAGCACCGGAAGATGTTCTTGTGCCGACTGAACCGATAAGAGAGGAAGCAAATGATAATGATCATGAAACTTCGAACGAAGTTACTGCTGAACCCCGCAGGTCGATGAGGGTTCGTACCACTCCTGATTGGTATGACCCCGCCTTAAATGTCATGATTGTGGACAACAATGATGATGATCCTGCGACGTATGAGGAAGCAATGATGAGACCAGATTCCAACAAATGGCAAGAGGCCATGAAATCCGAAATGGGATCCATGTATGATAACCAAGTATGGACTTTGGTAGACTTACCAGATAGCCGCAAGGTTGCCGAGAATAAGTGGATTTACAAAAGAAAAATAGATGTTGATGGTAATATTAGTGTCTATAAAGCTCGACTTGTCGCGAAAGGGTTCCGAAAATCAAGGAGTTGAATACGATGAGACTTTCTCACCTGCAGCAAAGCTAAAGTGTGTGCGGATATTGTTAGCAATCGCTGCATTTTTCGATTATGAAATTTGGCAGATGGATGTCAAAACGGCGTTCCTTAATGGTGACATTGAGGAAGAGTTGTATATGGTACAACCCAAAGGTTTTGTCGATCCTAAAAATGCTGACAAGGTATGCAAACTTCAGCGTTCCATTTATGGACTGAAGCAAGCATCCTGGAGTTAGAGCCGACGCTTTGATAAGGTGATCAAAGTCTTTGGATTTATACAAACTTTTGGAGAAGCTTGTATTTACAAGAAAGTGAGTGGGAGCTCTGTAGCATTCCTGATATTATATGTAGATGACATATTGTTGATTAGGAATGATATAGAACTTCTAAGTAGTGTCAAAGGCTATTTGAATAAGTGTTTTTCAATGAAGGACCTTGGAGAAGCAGCATACATTTTAGGCATCAAGATTTATAGAGATAGATCAAAACGCCTAATAGGGCTTTCATAGAGTACATACCTGGATAAGATTTTAAAAAAGTTTAGAATGGATGAAAGCAAGAAAGGGTTCTTGCCCATGTTGCTAGGTAAGATTTTGAGTAAAACTCAGAGTTCGGCCACGGCAGAAGAAAGAGAAAGGATGAATAAGATCCCCTATGCCTCGGCAGTAGGCTCTATCATGTATGCCATGCTGTGTACAAGACCGGATATCGCACATGCTGTTAGTTTGACCAGCAGATATCAAAGTGATCCTGGAATGGAACACTGGACAACGGTCAAGAATATCCTGAAGTATTTGAAAAGGACTAAGGATATGTTTCTTTGTTATGGAGGTGATCAAGAGCTCATTGTAACCAGCTACACCGATGCTAGTTGGAACACTGATCCAGATGACTCTAAGTCTCAATCTGGGTACGTGTTTATTTTGAATGGTGAAGCAGTAAGCTGGATGAGTGCTAAGCAAAGCGTGGTGGCGAAATCTTCAACTGAATCTGAATACATAGCTGCTTCAGAGGCTTCATCAGAAGCGATATGGATGAAGAGGTTCATTACTGAGCTTGGTATGGTTCCTAGTGCGTTGGATCCGATGACCATCTATTGTGACAACATGGGTGCCATAGCCAATGCACAGGAGCCAAGGTCACACAAGAAGCTGAAGCATATCAAGCTACGTTTTCATGTGATTCACTAATATGTCGAAGATGGTGACATAAAGATTTGCAAAGTACACACAGATCTGAATGTGGCAGATCCGTTGACTAAAGCTCTCCCTAGAGCAAAGCATGACCTACACCAGAATGCCATGGGTGTTAGGTACATTACCATGTAATCTAGATTAGTGACTCTAGTGCAAGTGGGAGTCTGTTGGAGATATGCCCAAGAGGCAATAATAAAGTGGTTATTATTATATTTTTGTGTTTATGATAAATGTTTGCATCCCATGCTATAACTGTATTAACCGGAAACATTAATATTTGTGTGTTATGTAAACATATAAGAGTCCCTAGTAAGCCTCTTGTTAAGCTAGCTTGTTGATTAATAGATGATCATGGTTTCCTGATCATGAACATTGGATGTTGTTAATAACAAGGTTATGTCATTGGGAGAATGACATAATGGACACACACCCATAATAAGCATAGCATAAGATCAAGTCATTAAGTTCGTCTTGCTATAAGCTTTCAATACATAGTAACCTAATCCTTCGACCATGAGATTGTGTAAATCACTTACACCGGATGGATGCTTTGATTACATCAAACGCCACTTCATAAATGGGTGGTTATAAAGATGGGATTAAGTGTTCGGAAAGTATGAGTTGAAGTGCATGGATCAAGAGTGGGATTTATCCATCCTGATGACGGATAGATATACTCTGGGCCCTCTCGGTGGAATGTCATTCAATTAGCTTGCAAGCATGTGACTAGGTCACAAGGGATGACATACCACGATACGAGTAAAGAGTACTTATCGGTAACGAGGTTGAACTAGGTATAGAGATACTGATGATCGAACCTCGGATAAGTAAAGTATCGCGTGACAAAGGGAATCGGTATCGTACGTTAATGGTTCATTCGATCACGAAGTCATTGTTGAATATGTGGGAGCCTTTACAGATCTCCAGGTCCCGCTATTGGTTATTGATCGGAGAGGGTTCTCGATCATGTTTGCATATTTCACGAACCGTAGGGTGACACACTTAAGGTTCGATGTTGTTTAGTAGATATGGAATATGAGATGGAGACCAAATATTGTTCGGAGTCTCGGATGGGATCCAGGACATCACGAGGAGGTCCGGAATGGTCCGGAGGCAAGTTATGTTTCGGAATTGTTCTGGAAGAATTCTGCTGTTTTGTATTTCAGAAAAGTTATTCTGGAAATATTCTCGGAATTGGACAAAACAAAAACAAAAGTTCTTATTTTTCCGTCACGCAGACGGAGTCCAAAGGGGAGACGGAGAAAGGCCGGGAGGGGGTTAGACCACCCCTAGGCACGGGCCCACCCCAGGCCACGCCTAGGCATGGTCTGGGCCCACCAGGCATCGGCCCTAGATGGGTTTTGGGAAACCCTAACCCTACCCCCCACTATATAAAGAGGGGTGGGTTGGCCAGCCATAGCAGCTCCGTACGCAACCCTAATCTACCACCTCTCCTCCCTCCCAGTTTCTCCTACTCCGGCTTAGGTGAATCCCTGCAGGAATTCTCCTCCACCACCACCACCACGCCGTCGTGCTGCTGGGATTCCGAGGGGATCTACTCCTCTGCTGCCCGCTGGAACAGGGAGAGGAAGGACTTCATCGACACCGTACGCGTGACCGAGTACGGAAGTGCTGCCGGATTGCAGCACCAGAACGATCGTCTACATCAACCACGAGATCTGATCTCGTTAAGGCTTTGGATCTTCGAGGGTTAGTCTCTCTTATTTCTCGTTGCTCCGATCTCATAGTTTAGATCTTAGCTTTTCCATAGATTGGATCTTGATTTTATTCCTTCTTGCGGTAGAATCTTTTTGTTTTACATGCAACGAACCCTACAACTTATATGGACGGGTCGAACACCTTTATACACATATGGAAGAAGTTGTTGTAGCCACAAAACTCAATCAAGTTGCGCAACACAGAAAAAAGGACATACGATCGTCTAATTACATTTATACTAAATATTTATTCTTTTTTATGACCCTTTGTGTCAGAATCTTAGATTCTCATTGATGTAAATATCAATGGACACTAATTTTCTGTATATTAAATGTGCCAACATTAACCACACAACTATATTTTGAATATTAAAATCCAAAGATTAATGTTGCACAAGTCAAATATCTTTCTTAACAATACACACATACTAAAGTATAACTCTATTTTCTCATGGAAATTATGTTAGTATTTTCTAATTCATATCCAGACTAATATCATAAACAGATAAATCTCAATAGAGAAACAAATATGAGGAAACATCACATCCATCCGTATAATAATGTGTGCGTGCTAAATGCGCTATAGTTTGTTTATACATGCTTATAGTTATTTTAGTACTTACCAATATCTTGATAGATGGTTCTACAATGCATGAGTCTTGCCTTAACTTTGTATTAACATGTGTTTGTGTAAATTTGTATTAACTACTACAACATTTTTTGTATAAGGTGTCCTAATTTATATTCGTATGTGTGATTGTCTTGCCGTAAATATATACATTAGTAAAAAAATGTTAGATCAAGGTATAATTAGGAGAAAACAAAGTAATTTCATTATACTCCATCCATCCCATGAAACCATGTGACGGAAGGGGTACAACTGACTATCGGTTTCTCATTCCTCGCCCGAAGAGGTCAGGAAAGAGGTCGAAAAGAATTTTAGAACTCATGTACTTGCCTTTTGGACCATTTCTTTGAATCAAGTTGAATAACTTCACCATTTTTAATTTAAAATCATCAATTTCCAAATCTTGATTGGTCACTTTCAATTAATTGCACATAATTCAGATTAATTTGTATTTTTGAAACCAACTTAAGCAAATATGGAACAATTTTGTAGTTACTATGTAGATTATATATAAACATAACTGATGAGTAGATCATGAGCATGGTTTGGGTGCTGATTGGGCAACTTAAGAATAGGATAGCACTTATCTCTTGTTTCCCGTTAATAACACTTCGTGCTTGTTCCCACCCGGGCAAGGCAAAGGCCGGTCTACATCGGCGACGGCGAGGTTTTATCGTCCTCTGGCTTGGGCGGGTGGGCGCATGGAGCATCCTCCATGCAAGGGTGTGGCGCGGCCGTCGGGTGCCGCAGCATATCGGCGCTTTGGCATGTCCTTCGGAGTCGCGACGGGTGTTAGGGTGCTGGTGGTGTGCCCGACGGTGTCGGTGTGTTCGGGCAGTGCAGGCTGTGGGCGGGGTGGCGGGGTGGAGGGTGGGAAGCGAGGGCCACAGTCGACTGCCTGTAGCTGGTGGAGGAGGCGCCGTGGTGGTGGGTGTTCGGCCGACCTTTGCGGAGGACGGAATGGAGGATTGATGGTGGGCTGATATGCGTGGAGGCTGGTGGCATGCGGCGCTGCTGTGAGCTTTCTACGGGCTAGATCTGGGCCGGGCGGGCGTGGATCTGCCGATGGTGGCGGAACAATGTCTTCCGGGTGGATCTGGACACCGAGAGGCGGTGATGGTGGCTCAGTGTCTATGGATGCGTGGCATGTTGGTGGTGGCGAGACCCCATCTTTGCGGTGGAACGATGCGGGTTGGCAGGCGATGGTGAGACGGAGGTGGCAGCTACGACGAGCTTGTAGGCTAGATCCGGGCCAGGTGGGCCTGGAATTGGTGTTGCTGGACGAGCCTTGTTGGGCCCGGCTTTGCATGCCATTCTGCATGTCGTGGCCATCGACTTGTGGCTAACGTCACGTGCCCTATCACTTCCGTGTATGGAACTCGTGGGGGGATTTTAGGCCACATATCTACGGGTGGTGGTGGTGGTAGTGGGGTTCTGGAGAAATATATCCTTGCCTGTTCGTTCGGCACCGACGTGGCGACGCCTGAAGGTGTTGCCATTCCTTGTTGAAGGGCGTCGAGGGTACCCTGCTCCATTCCATCCGAAAACCCTAAGTTCAGTTTGCTGGTCCGGGCAGTAGCGTCGTGTTGACGTCGCATCCCTTCTTAAAGGTGCTGCTTTGGTACTTGGTGATCTAGGGTGCTTGTAATGTGGTGGGACAACTTTGAAGGGCGCTCGCAGTTGCGGGGCACCATCATTTCGTCGATCGGCAGTTGGCTTCATTTGTATCTTTGTTTTTTTTTTTTGAGGTATTTGTATCTTTGTTTTTGGTTGGGCATATCACTTTTTTGTTCGAACTCGTGTACGGGTGTTAGCTTTATTTATAAAGTAGGGTAAAAACTTTTTTCAAGGAGAAAGAAGCATCAACGGATTACCAGAGTAAGTCAATTCCAGTACTAATTAAGTCAGTCGTGCACTCATGCACATAGCGAAAAACCCTAGCTAGCAGAGCTCTGCCCTAGCTAGAGGTCACGGGCCTCCATTGCAAGCACCTAGCTCTATATAAAACCACACCACACACAAACCCTAAAGCACACATCGTTCATCCAGACCAGCAGCGATGGAGGCGAGCACGAAGAAGCTCGGTCCACTGCTCCTCACCTTTTTCCTCCTCATCTCCACCACCTTCGCCGCGCCGGCCACCGTCGCCTGCGACTGCGACAAGCCCAAGCACCCCAAGCCCTCCCACCCAGCACCCAGCACCAGGCCCTCCTACCCCAAGCCCCCCACCAAGGGCCCCAAGCCGGCTCCCAAGGGTCCCACCCACCCGCGGCCGGCGCCCAAGGTCCCCGTCCACCCGCCGATCGTCTGCCCTCCCAAGGGCCACGTCCCTCGCCCTCGCCCTCCCGTCTACGTCCCGCCAAAGGGGCCCGTCACCGCACCTCCCGTCATCGTCGGCCCACCCGTCGTCTACCCCACGCCGCCGGTCACCCACCCCACACCGCCGGTCACCGCTCCTCCAGTCACCTACCCCGCGCCACCGGTCACTGCTCCTCCAGTCACCTACCCCACGCCGCCCGTCATCGCTCCTCCGGTCACCTACCCTAGCCCACCAGTCACCGCTCCACCGGTCACGTACCCGTCGCCGCCGGTGGACACGCCGTGCCCGCCGCCTCCCCCGGCGACCCCAGCATCGCAGACGTGCCCGGTGGACTCCCTGAAGATCGGGGCGTGCGTGGACCTGCTGGGCGGGCTGGTGCACGTGGGCCTCGGCGACCCGGTGGTGAACAAGTGCTGCCCGCTGCTGCAGGGGCTGGTGGAGCTGGAGGCGGCGGTGTGCCTCTGCACCACCATCCGGCTCAAGCTCCTCAACATCAACCTCGTCCTCCCGCTTGCCCTCCAGCTGCTGCTCACCTGCGGCAAGACGCCTCCCCCCGGCTACACCTGCTCCATCTGAGGACGCATGCATGGAGGTCATCGATCGATCGACATGAGAGGATGTCATCGTCTTCGTCGTCCTTGCCTATCATTACCCTATTACCCTATTAGATTGCTAGCGATCGAGTAAGAAGAACAGATCGATCAGCTAAGGTTGGATCGATGAGTGCGCATGTGCTTGTTTTCGTCGTGGTTTTTGGTGTTTTCAGTTTGGTTTGGCTAGATCTGTGTGAGTACGCGCGACCGTGTGGTCTGAATTAATAATCGGTGTGTACTGATTAATTAATTGTTTGGTCAGATTTGAGTGATGACAAATTGATTAAGCAAACACTAGTACGACTGCATATCTCGGAATAATTCACAGAGCTGTTTCCGAGTGACTAGTTTGCAATTGGACAGAGATATTGAGAATGTACACGCATGCATGCATGGTTTGGTCAGTGGTCAGTGCATGCACAATCAAACTAAAGTATCTAATGTCGGTGTGTCGATTCTGATTGAACGATCTTATAGTTGCAAGGATCTGACTGAGATCTAGCTGGTCACGTACGGACGGACGACTGCGAGTCTGCGAGAACAATTTGGCGACACCCTCTGCAGTGGAGCGCAATGATAGGTGCAAAAGTGCAGGGAAAGCATGTGTCCTTTTGGCGCCATGTCACCCGTGAAACGAGAGTACCCAGCTAGCACTGCATTATTCTACTGTACGTGAGCTCGTCTGATGTGGCATGTGACTTCGCATGCGTCCACGGCTTGCTGCATGTCCTCTTCTGCATGCATGTGTCAGCTAGCTCCACCTTGCGAGTACGTTTTAAATCACTTTTTCTACAAAAAGAATATTAAGATCACAAAGATATATACCAATTACATTTAGCATGTACAACAAGGAAATATACTACAGACATTATAGATGCATACAGCCGTACTAAAAAACGAAGAAACACCCTAATCTTGTAGCTGCAACACAGACCACAACAAATACAACCCTGGTAATCCGCGCTCTCAAAACAAGGCTATTGCCAGGAATAACTAAATAAGCCAAGACCTTGGATTTTCACCCAAGAGCAAGTTCGTCCTCTCAAAAAAATGTATTTAACTAGGTCATTGCCAGACACAACCAATTAAGGCTAGATTTTCGATTTCCACCCTGAAAGATAAGCCTCTATACTCCTCATCGCTCCGAAGACACTGTCCTCCATTAAATCGAAATACCGATATGTCACATGATGGCATCAGCTAGCTAAGCTTCACGTCATCCCCTCTTGAAGCCACACTGCCAGAAAATGGGTGCACACGACCGAATCCCATCTATTCCAGCAATCTCCAGACATCTCACGCCTAATGGAGATTGCCAGCGGAGCCTTCTAGAACTCGTCACCGACCAGATCAATGAGGAAAGGCCTCAAGCAGAACATCAACTTGGCACGAATAGAAACCTAGAACCGCCTCCATTATTTAAAAGATCAAGGGCACAACATACTCCGACCTCAACCCGCCTGCTGGACACGGCCTTGGCCATGCGCTGCTAGACGATCCATCGTCTCGACGACGGGTCTTGGTGGAACCTAGATCCGCAGCATCGCCCCTCCACATATTGCCACCATGCACCATCAAAGGAGGAGAGACGACACTGCCACCTCGACCGGGGATCTCCGACATGGCCGCCGACTGCGACAAGAAGCCTCACACCGCTCTAGCCTTTCTCAACCATCATCGTTGCCCTCTGCCCCCAACACATTCGGCGTTGGGGCCCACCACCACCGCATACAAGGCTTGCAGCAGCGGCGACGAAGATCTACTAGGGTGGGGACGTGAAGTTGTTCGGCGGTGCTAGGGTTAGCCCATGGCGCCTCCCTGGGGAGAGACCCGAAATGCCTTGGAAATCACTATAAACTCTGCATAATAAATACGCCATCTTTACCTATTCATCCACTAGTAGTAGAAGTACTTCTCGAGTTTTTGCCCACCATCATGAACATGCACACGGTCGATACAATCGATGGATAGCATTATATTTATAAATTCCCCAAAAAAGCGGGAAAATGGAACACAAAATGAAAGAAAAGAATAAAATACAAATACAAATGTAAAGCTAAAAGGAAAATAAAACTATCGTTTCCGCCCGCGGGCAAGCTAGGCAATGGGCAATATATGGAATTTTTAAATATTCCCTCCATCCACAAAAAATGTTTTATATTTATCTAAATTTGCATGTATCTATACACTAACTCCAGCAAGGACCAACTCCAGCAATTGCTCAAGTTGATTCACATAGATGAATTTGTGGAACAGGTTGTATAAAATTATTTTTTCTAGAAACTGGAAGAAAGAGACAATATATAACATGCCTCCCTTAATGGGCCTGCTGGTATCTTCCTGTACGTACATGTAGCCATTTTCGGACCAATGGGCTGGCCCAGCGTATGTCCACCAGCCCACTGCACCAGTCCATATGTAGAGATGCGTAGGAGTCTCTTGGGGCATTTTATAATTTGCCATTATAAAATGCCCCAGCAAGGGGGTACGCAGCTCAGAAGACCCCGGACCGGACCAAATCAGCGCCCTACCCGACGATCTGCTCCTCCTCGTCCTCGCCCGCCTCCGCTGCGTCCTCACTGCCGCACGCACCGGTATCCTCTCCCGCCGGTGGCGCAACCTATGGACACTCCTCTCCACACTCATCTCCCTTGTCGACGTGTATCTAGACGCCGCTAGTGTCACCTCGCTGCTGCGTGCCGCCGCACGGCTTGATCCCGAGGAATTCGTGTTCGCCATCGACAACAAGGTAAAAGGAAGCCACGTCGATGTGCCCTATTTCCGCCGTGTCGCCTCAATCGTGCTAAAATCAAACACCTTCATCACCCCTTTCCGCATGCCAGCTGGTGTCAAGTTTGCCGCTCTCGACACACTATCCTTCTCATGCTCTATCACTGGCCTCGACGACCAAATCTCCCGGTGCCTGCGCCTCCGTGTCCTCCGGCTCACGGTGTCCACCAAAAATAACTTGGTGATTGTCCACTCCACCTCACCGCAAGAGCTATTCGTGGACTCCATAGGTCGCACGGAGCGCTTCGACATTGTTGCCCCCGTGCTTAGGCAATATACTGTGTCATTAGCCCCCTACGTTGGAATCAACGTCTCCATGTTGGCACCAACTTTGGAGATGATCTCGTGGTACTGCTGTTACGTCGATGCTAGCGTGCCTATTGGGTATGGTCATTGGAGACTGATAGATCTGATGTTGAAAAATACGGCAGCGAGACAAGGACAACTCCCTTCACTATGCATTCATGCCGACATTGTGTGTGTCTTCTCATGCTCAATTTTACTATGACTCTTGACTAAATTAATTAAACTGCATAAATGATATTTTATCGTGTTAAATTTGTTTTCTAGTGCTCGTCTCCTTTCCCTGGTCAGCTGGCCAACTTGAAGCGGAAGATTAAGAAGCATATGGTTGCATTGTTCTCAGATTTGGAGCTGCATCTAACGACAGGTGGACATGTTTTTGGAGCATTCGTGTTTCACCTCATTGGGATGAATCGGGTCCGTAGGACCGTGCGGAGGGTTAAGGTTATCCTAGGAGGTTCAAAGGTAATTCACCGTTTTTACTATACATACATACATGCATGTATGATTACTATTTTTGCTAATAATAATATACTGTGTAGTAATTAACATAGCTTTGGTTTTAGGTCAAAGAAGAATGCCCAAAGAATTATCTTTGTCATCCTAGAGACTGGAAAGTTCAAACTATCACATTGATTGCTCCTGAAGAAGTGGAAATTGATGGTTTCAAAGGAGTGGATCATGAGGTTGATTTCTTGAAATTGGTGTGTAAGTCTGCGCCAATGCTTAAAAGAGTGATTGTAAAGCTTTCACATGAGGACTCATCTAGTAGAAAAATATGCACAGAACTATACGACCTTTTCAGGTCATATTCTTCCATAGAATGTTGTATTTGTCTTTAGCACTGGTGAGTATTTGTCCTGCAAGCATAATTTTGCAAGCTCTTGAATGTCATTACTTTCAGTGACTTGTAATGCCTAGGGTGAACTGAAATGCAAGGCTACCTTCTGTTGTACAACGGTGTTGTGGATGGTGTTGAGCGAATAACTTAGTCCCAAATTTGCAGTTTTGTTGAAATCATCTAGGGAATTCAAGATCTCTGATTTAGATACTCCCTCCGTCTTATGAAAATTGCCTAATATCTGTTTATTCGACTGCGTGGGAATTCAACTTTCATGGAACGGTAGAAATTGGTCATGTTTGCAAAAACATGTGGAGAAAGAGAGCATACTAATTTCACATTTTTCATTTCAGGCGACGGGAAGTTGAGAGATAATTTTCTATGACTGAAAACATTAAGTTTTATATACGTGACAATGAGATCATTCTCCCTTGTTGAATTAAATGTAGTTTTATACGTTACTTGATTGATTCAATTATGTCTACCTATCGATATATATGTGTGTATTGGCTATTAATCTTGAACCACAGGGTTGAATCCTGTTACTGTCACTGTGAGGTGGATATATACCGAAATCATTTGAAATATTCAGCACGGGACAGTTGGTCTAAGCTAGAAAATTTCCACTTGGATTTCTTATAGCATCTCTAGCGGCCCTACCAAGACGGATATGGGCTGTCCGTTTTGGTTCCGTAGAAGAACATGAAAAGACCATCGCAGCGGCCCTACATAAATCTATATCTATATCTATATCTATATATATATACCTACCTACTAATAAAGGAAGTAAGGTTTCTCCCAAAAATTTCGTCCGTTTTTAACATGTCCTTGTTTTTCAGTCGTAATTATCAGCTTTGCCACCGCCCAAGTCAAATACCGGATGGTTTGGACAGACCAACAAATCCCCTCCCCTGCCTCCGGTGGTCGCACATGGGTTCCAGCAACGTTCGGCAACAGCTGGGAACAGAGAAGAGCAGACGGCGGGGAGAGCTAGCAGCGGAGGGAGGTCGAGGCGGGCAGCTTCGTCGCTCCGGAACGGATGCGTGCTCACGATCCCTCCCACAGCTCAGAAAAAAGCCCTCGATCGATCCCCTGTCATGATGGCCTCCACGGCGTAGGACGAGGTGTTTGGCCGTGTGCTGCTGATCACCTGGCTCAGTCCGACGGCCCCACGAGTCCCGATCCAGCGGTGAGGTCCTCCCCTGCCGCTAATTAAAGTCGACCTGGAGCGCGTGAGGTCCCATGAGCGCGCCGTCCGCAGCTGAGAAATCCAACATACAGGGACTTGAGGTGAGGGGAGACGGACATCGAGCCGCGCCATTAGCAGAGAGGGCAATTAGCCTGAGGAGAGCACGACTTAGACCTCGAGGATGTTGATTTGCATCTGGGATACTCAAATTTACCTTGGATATAAAATCGATCTAGCAGCTGATAGGTGATTTGGAGAAATAGAGATGGGATGCTCGGACAAGAACTTGATCCTGGGGCAGAGCCTCGACGGGATGCATCTACTGAGAGAAGTAGCAAGCGATTGGGTAAACGAGAGAAGAAGCAGCGGCCGGCGTTGGGAGAAATAGCAGGGATCTCAGGGTTGTCTAGGTGGAAGCAATCGAAGTGGGCTCTCGGCAAACTCTGAGTCGACCTCTGCCTTACTGCACTCCACAGGTGCCGCTCTGAATCGTCATGCCCTCCTTCGCTGCCTTTCTACAGAGAGAGCTGTTCGGGAGCAGCAATGCTGACAAGCAGTATGTTTTCTTTGATAGATAGACTGTTTGTGTCGATTGCAGCGCAATTATCTGTTCCTCTGATGGCACACTTGCTATCTGTTCCTCAATCTACTTTTATGACAGATAGATAAACTGTTTGTGTCGATTGCAGCGCAAACTCTGCTTGGCTTTACAAGTATCTGCCTGAAACATGCAGCTTATGTGGAACCTGAACTGCAAACAAGACTGTTTAAGTGTTTATTGATTTATTACCTCGAATAATGTCAAGTGCGTAAGGTTCCAGAAAGGGTGTGAACTGCAAAATTTTCGTCCAACCGGAAGAAATTCCTTACTGCAGTCCCACAGCTCGATCCAGCCCGGGTACTCCATTGTCCTTTTGCATGATTTTGTGGGATGTTGTAGCGTACAGAGGATGCAAGCTTGTGTACATACTTTTTCATTTAATCTATGAGATGGAGGATGCAAGCTTGAGTATAGATTTTTGTTCATCTACAAGGTAATAATATGATGCATGATTTTGTACAGATCAAGGATGCAAGCAGAGCAAAGCTAGCTCGTCTGTAATCGGCTGATCGATCTTTTTTTTTTTCTCTTCGTAATATGCCTAACTAACTTACCCTGCCCAACCTAGAATAGGAACTGGGCCATCTCTTACTGCATGCTGCTCGAATCCCTCCCAAGGGCTGACATGCTAGACCATAAAGTTTCAGCAATGGAAGTACGGTTTCAATAATTCTTAAAAAAAGAAGTTGCTCAATTCTTATAATTTATACACTCTTCTATTTTTTCTAAAGGATATACTTCTCTATTTTTCTGGACTACTTCCTTCAACATAAACCCTAGATTTGCTTATTCAGCTCAAGGTCTCTTATCCATGGAAAGACACGTACGAACATACCTTATTACAAGTAGATTGAGTGATTCATACTATATGCAATATAATTTGCCAACCTTAGGTTATATGCGTGTGCTTGCATTATGAAATGAAGTTTGACGTACTAATACATGTTCATCAGTTGCAAAGTAGTTCACTAAGCTTAGTAAATAACTGAATGTAATTTTGTTTAACATCAGTGTACCACGTATGTGTTAACAAGATAAAGTTATCATATTGATTTAGTAAACGGGTGAGGCAACTTGAATGATTCAAACATTGTTTCGTGATTACTATTGTGAGCAAACATTATTCTCCATGACTAAAAAAATATTCGATAGAAAATAACCCGGTGCAACGCACGGGCTCTTGTGTTAGTCTATACCTAATAATAAAAGCAAAAGAGTTTCTCCCTTGATCGTTCGTTCAACTTAAAACTGCCCTCAAAGTTAGTACAAAATTACCCACCAGTGCCACCGATAAGTGAAAAAACGTTTGGATTATTTTTTCCACCACTTATGTTACGGGACGGTTTGTAGTTGTTCATACACACGACTCTTCCAGTTCTTGGTAAAATAAAAACCGACCGGACGTCTGTCCAATCGGCCCCCGCCCACCATCCTCCTTCTCTCGATCGAACTCCCTGCGCCGCCGCCGGCAACCACCCCGTCCTCCCCTTGCTGCTGATCCCATCTCCGGTGGCCAGAACGGGGCTCGAAGATATACAGGTCTTAGATCTGTTGAGTCGGGCCTAATCAGATGATCTCGCTGGTGGAGTCGTTCTGGAATAAACACGTCTCAGAGCCGGATTACTTCACCTCGAATCCCGGTAGCCGAGTCGTCGCCGCGCCGTCTCGCTTCCTCTGCGCCGCCGAGTGGGGTGGTCATTAGAGGCGCGCCCATGTGGGGGAGCCGAGGGCGCCGGAATCATGCTGTCCTCAAGAAAAATTCGAGTCGATCTGTTTTGTGGCTGCCTGGATCGTCCGCCATGAGTCCAGGACAGTGGCTTTCTTACCACGCTGGCCTTCCTGCGGCTGGTCTCGCGTCGCCGTCGACATCTCCATCATCAGCTGAACCATCTGGATGATGTGGCCGCAAGGGGCCGGCGGTGCTAGAGTTCCGCACGTGACGGCTTGCCATCTCGACTTGGTGTTGTGTGCGTTCTAATCCAAGTTGCACTTCTATAGGCTATAGCCGAGGTGAGCCATCTCGGCAAGTGCTGCATATCATGCTCGCTTGCAAGAAGATTTTCTGGACAAGTTCCGTGCGCGTGAACAACAATTTCAGCATATTGTTACACCCGCTCTGCAGTGCGTAGCCCCTGGTAACTGTGTATGCAGATGCAGTGTCCCTAACTACTGATCGGGTCTGATTATGGCAATGTTTTCCCAAAGGCCTTGCTGCTAGACGCCTTCACTGATTTTGTTCATCATTGTCATGCTGTCTAGCGCTCTGGGAGTGCTGATCCGCAGTTCTTGACAGTATTGAAGGATTTCTTCATGGGTTTACTGCTGATGCGCTTTTTCAGAAGGCAGAGTGTGGTGATGCAGGTGATACTAAACATGCATATGCGGATGGCTCCCTCGGTGCTGCCCATATTTTTTTTCGCTCACCTTGATGTTGCTCCATTGGGGCACGTTCTCACTTGGTGGATGCAATTCTGGAGGGCTTCATGCGTTACCGTTTTGGAAATTTAAGGTCGACTAAAATTTTACGAGAATTATAATGAGCAAATGCGAGGATATATTCTTGCCACCCGACCATGTTGGTGCTACTGGATTTAAGGTCGACTAAAGATTTTTTTTATGAGAATTGTAATGAACTTTAACGCAGTAATAATGTCACCGTCAAGAACGCTTCATCTTCTCAACATAAAAATAATGACCATAATTCACGATTGAGAAAGAATATTTTGGACATTGCTTTAGTTAACATAGATATAAAGTATGCTTGTAGTTGCGGCGGCCTCTCGGTTCGCCCGCCAAGAAAAAATATATTTCCATTACAAAAATCTCTATAGACTTACTTAAATATATTTAATAAATGTCAACCCGTAGAAACACACATGCAAATTTGGGCAGCCCTCATATTAAGCACGACAAATTTGGGCAGCCCTAACATCCAGCACAAGTAAGCATTTCAAGTTTTAAACATTCCTTCATTGGCGAGTTTCAATGACTCTATTATGTGTGTTGGGAAAGCTCATCGCCTTAGGACGGATCACATTCGGGCGCATTGTCACTAGGTGCACACATCGGCCACCGCCAGTGTAGCGGTGGAACTTGAGCCATACTGGTTGGGTTAAGGGTGAGCAATTTTATTTCCGATGCAACGCACGGGTATTTTTCCTAGTGTATACAGATGCGTAAACCCGTGTCCACTACGGGCCCTTGCTAGACCATGAGAACAATGGCGAAGACTACACCGAAGAAGCTGAAGGCAGCTATAAATACGAGGAGTCTGATCTGTGAGGATGAGTTGGAATGAAACTATTTTACGGTACTCGAAAGCTTTCTTACAATCGGTTCTCAATTGACTCTTCAGTGCATGTGTGTGTGCGCGCGCAGTTTCCGTATATAGCACATATATATGCTGAGACTTTAGGTATTTCTGGTTGTATATAGACCGAGTCGACAACGATGAAATATATGTACTTAGCAAAGGTAATCATTAGCCGCATGAATGAGAAAGAAGGGAAGCATGTAAGATAAATAAGGGAAACATTGGTTATACTTTTTTGAAAAGAGCATATGAACCTTTGCAAAATAGTTGGAAGCATGGACAAATAGAAGCATCAGATTCGTGGTAATGCAGCATACTGACTACTATGTAGAAGCATAGAAATTTCAAAATGAACATGCAACAATGGTTGCCGCCGATTGTGTGATGATGCAACCAACTTGACCATCAATCTATAATGGTTGGGGAACATGTTTGAAATTAAAGCATACAAGTCAAGGAAGGGCACAGGGTTTGTACCGTTAGCCATAATGCCCACCGTCCATCTCTCATGGCGATGGTACATGTGTGTTGACTGGGCACATACTCTTCGCTGACCTGCAACAATGACCTCATCCCACCGATGGTAACCTACCTGCCTCCCGGAGTGCCTACACCCGCCAGCGAAGGGCACCGAGGTACTAGGAGCAACACACCAGCCTGCCCGTCCTGGCGATGGTCCTTGAAACATGAGACATTTACCAACATAATCTCGCCTCAACATACCCAGCGTAAACGCCGTTGTAGATGGCCAATAGCAAGCATTGAAAAAAAAAAGTATTATGGAATGTGTTAACTTGAATGATGGGCAACATATATGAGAAATGAAGGAAGCATGAGCAATGTTTAAAATACAATAATATTGTCAATTTAAGCAACAAATCCAAATAAAAAGGTAGAAGCATGGTTCTATTTGTGCAATCTCTCATGCACATACATACTTTGGAAGCATCGATTTTATGATATCACAAAGTAGCTAGTCAAACATAGAAGCTTCGAAGCCTAAAACATTACTAGTAGCATGATGGCAACAATTAAATTACAATGGTATTGGAAATGAAAATAACAAAAATCAGGAAGGAAGAAACATCGTTGTATGCACCAAAATATCTAGACCAAAGCAAAAAATAGTGTACATCTATACCTAATAATAAAGGAGCTAAGGTTTCTGCCAAAATTTTCGTCCAACAATTTTTTGGACTATTTTGCCCTCCCACCAAATCACATAATACATGAAACTGCCATGGTACCGGTTCGGTTCATCTGTTTTTCTTCCTCTCCCTGAACGAAGCTTCCTATTTCCCCATTGTGCCACAAGTCAGCGCCGCTGGATTCATACTCGTCACCTCACGATTGACGACTGCAGCCAGTTAATCGAGCCCTCCGATGACAGAATCGACTTTTTGATGGCTTGCACGGGTTCGTGGCCATCGCGGGCGCAGCCCCCGCTAGCTCTCTCTCATCTCACCCGACTCTCCTTCGCGAAGATTGTCCAATCCCACCACCGCCTCCACCTGGGTCGCCGACGCCCTAAGATCGCATGTCTTCCGCGGATCTGGCGCAGTACCTCTTCTCTGGTGCTCATGCGCCCGCTCACCAGCAGGCCCCACTCCGGCAGCCCGGCTGCTGCCCCTGATGGGCGCCCCGCCCCATCTCTGCTCGGTGCACTCCGCCCCAGCACATCCATGGTCGCTGGCGAGCTCCGCAATGATCGATTCCTCGCTGACACGTCCCTGGTCACCGGCGAGTTCCGCCCCATCTGTCCCTGCCCTTCAGTTTGTTTAAGAGAGAGAGGCTGCTACTTGCATCAATGGACGATATGCTAACTGGTCCATAAGAGAGGAAGTGCCCCGATTAGGAAAAGATGTCATGCGAGAGCGTTTCGTCTGCGCAATGGTACGCAGCACTTGCAGCGTTCTTTACCTGCAGTTAGGCAATTCAGTTTCTGAATATCAGAAGAACATGGATGCTGCACGTAAACTAATACTTAGGGCATCTCCAGCGGCGCGACTCGACCGTTTGCGTCCGCTTTGGTTGTAAATGCGTCTGGCACCCTCTCCAGCGGCACGACGCAAAGTGACCGGGCCGTCCGCGGTGCGCCAGGTTTGCGTCTCGGCGGACGCTGCGCGGACGCGCAAAGTGTCCGTTGCGGTCTCCACCGGGCCCGCCTGGCAGCGAGCCTGCATGGAGGGTATCGCTTCCGCGGCCATCGCTTCCGCGGTTAAGCGCTCGCGTCGCGCGCAGCCTTCGCCATGAATGCCGCATGACTTCCTTGCGCAGATGCAAGGGCGGGCGGCGGCTGCGGCGCCTTCAATGGCATCGTATCCGTGCGCGGCCGCCCTTAAAAGTCCGGCGGCCGCGTTGCTCCTTCGCCTACGCTCCACTCGCACCACAACCGCCGCCGCGCATGGGAAGAAGAACGATTTCGAGCCTCCCGGCAGCATCAAGAAGGTGCCGCTCCCCGTCACGGTGGGAGGCTCATGCACGGCAAATGGGTGCCGTGCGATGCCTGGTCCGGCGTGCGGCCTGCACTGGTCCGCGCGGTACGTCGGCGGCCGGGCGGCTCACCGCCGCCGGTGCCCATCCCTCCGCACTGCGCGCGAGCTTGAGCGGACCAAGGAGATCCGGCGCAGAGGCGATATTCGCCGACGGACCTCCTCGCCGATCCGGCGTACGCCATCTACTCGGAGAGTTGGCGTACGTACTGTCCATGGAGACGGACGACAGCAGACGAAGGGCTGGCTTCATGGGCAATGTGGATTATCCCTTCGGCCCCTGCACCGGCGGCTCGTCGTCAGCAGGCGCCGACGTGTCGTCAGCAGGCGCCGACGCGACATGAGCAGCCGCAGCACAACGACCGCGAGGATGAGGACGACGACGACGAAGCGTACGCCGTGTACGACGATGACGACGACTACATCGAGGCGCTCGCGTACCATAGCGAGGAGGTGAAGGACGACAGCGAGGACTACGTCGGCCTCGTCTTCCACGAAAGGTAGCAGGCCAGGGCGGAGGGCCGGAACTTCGAGTTCCCCGACAACATGACGGATGACGAGATGGCCAAGCTCGGCCTCCTCGTCTCCGAGCACGACGCGCCCGTGCGGCCGCCGTTGCCCGCTACGCCACCGCTGTCATGCCGCCGGCCCGTCCGCGGATGAAGCCCTTCGACAGCGCTCGGACTCGGCGGCGCCTCCTCCACCGCCGCCACAGCCTTGGGCGCCTCCCCACCGCCGCCACGCCCTTATGGCTGGGCTCCTCATCCGCCGCCACAGCCGCAGCCCTGGGCGCCTCCACCGCCGCCTCAGCCGCAGCCTCCTCAACCTCGAGCACCGCGATCGTGCCCGACGTACGCTCCCCCGGATGGCTACTGGCCGTGGGACGTACCGGAGGTCATCTTGCTGGACAGCGACGAGGAGCAGCACGGCCACGATGCGCAGCAGTAGGCGTTTTAGGTTTTTTTTTTTATGTTTTCAAGTATGTAAGTTATGTTTCAGTTTTTGTAAATTATGTTTCAGTTCAAAAAAATGATTCGTCCTAAAAAAAATGCGTCGTGCCGCTGGAGCCACCCCCGACGCAAACGGACGCGCGGTCGTTTTCGACCAAAAGGGCCGACGCAAACGGACGCGCGCGGACGCTAAAATGCGTCGCGCCGCTGGAGATGCCCTTATGCCAAGGTCACGTTTCGTCGCTCAAATTGGCTATGTTAGTCAGGCATCTATACCTATACCTAATCTATACCTAATAATAAAGGAGCTAAGGTTTCTGCCAAAATTTTCGTCCAACTTTTATTTGGACTGTTTTGCCCTCCCACCAATTTACATTTTACAGAAAATGCCACCGGGAAGTGAAAACGGTTTAAAAGAAGAAACGTGCTGTGCACCTGTCTTTCTCGTCACCGAACTGGGCCCTTCTCGTCACCGAACTAAGCCCACAAAGAAAGTCACCGACGGCCGGCCCGATCGTTCGTAGAAGCGCTTGCACGCAAGCATCAATCCAATTCATCCAAAAAATCGCTAGACATTCTGTGTTAAATAGTCCCACATTGCTCCCTCACAATGATTTCCACCAGTTTATATACGTTTGAATTTGCGTGGAATATCAGCAAGGTGAATCAAAAGTAGCAACATTGGTTGGTCTGAAATCCGCTGCCTAAAAGCTGCACGGTGTTGTAATCTGAAAGGAGAACTGAAAGAGGACGTTGGTTCCTCTTCTAAAAGGACGATGTGAGGCGGCGGAAGGGAAGCGCGTGCGGGGGTGCTGGTTGGGTTCGTGTGTGGAGAAAGAGGATGAAGGGATAGGGTTGGGCCGCTTCTGCCGCTGGCCTGGGGATTGCTAATTTGTTACGGTTTGGCTTGGACCGAACAGGTACATGTATGGCTACCTCTTTTTCTTCCTAAATTCCTTTTTAATTTATTTTCAGAAAAATATAAATAAAAAGGGCTTGTGGGGGTCTACTCCTGGGATGACCGATTTTGCATAAATTGTTGCACGACCCGACGCAACACACATATATCTTTTTAGTTGAAATTACAATAATGCCACCGCTTAAGCAAAAATGCTAGCTTTGTTTTCGCTCGTTGATCTAACGAGAACAAAACAGATCGCTTTGTTTGGCGCGAGCCACGCGACGAGTGGTTGCCGCTGGTCGACGGGTCACGCAGAAGAGGTGCGGCAGAACACGTGCGGCATGAACACCAGGCAACAGCTACAAAGCTAGAAATTTTTTGTCATTGGTGTCAGCCATCTATATTAACTAGGTGGCATTACACATATTTAGGAATTTTTTCTGATTTTTTAGGAGGGTTAACAAAATATCATTGGTGTTAGTTGACGCCATTGATTACATGCTAGCTCTACCCCTGCCGGGCGAGCTTGTAGGATGTGCCATGAGAAGCATTGCCAACATGTTATTGGAGCGCGGGCCGACACAGCCCCAAACCTACCCTCCCCTAAGCTCTAGGCCCTCTCGAGGACGAGTCCTATCTGCCTACATCGACCACCTTGAAGCAACTCTTCATATATGTATTTTTAGGCAGTGGAGCACCATGAAATTGTTGAAGACTTGTGGGCATGAATGCAGCGGCCGAAGAACAGGGAGACAAGACAACGCCGAGAAGTAGGATGATTACATGTTCGATCCAGTGACCCAATATCGGTGGAAGACTACCACCGACGCCAACGCCGATGTTGGAGAAAGATCGATGAAGTGTGTAAATAGGAGAGCAGGTGTCGGCCAATCAGCGCAACAACGCGAATTACACTGGAGGAAATTAGTGTCTAATTACTCCTCAACCGTCCATGTTGCAGGTATCAACGCAACAAGGCGTTAAAGAGTACCAAACCACTTTTTTTTTTGCAAGGGGAGAGCACCAAACCCAAACCCACGAGGAATACTCTCCTCGCATTGTCGATGTTCATTTGTTCTGATTTGGTTAATTTAACAAGATTTAATTTATTTTAGCATCTTTTTATATATTTAACGAGTGATTTGTTGCATGATGATTTTATAACGATACAACCAAAATTGAAGTATTTCCTCCGTCTTCAAATAAGTGGACGTTTAGCCTCAAACTTTATCCATAAAAGAGTGTACTTCTATCTTTCTAATGCACTTCAATGTAGAAAAGCTATTTCTCTCTCATCGTACGGAATCAAACCCAATAATATTCAACATATGTTATCTTCATTTTGTTCATTCACTTAGCTCATTGGAGGTAAAAATATTAAAGAGAAGATAGATATTTTGCGTCTTCCCAATGCAATTTTCCCTCACTTGATAATGTGTATTGAAAAACCCGTACGTACACACTTCTTTTTGGACAGATGGATGCTTTAGACCCGTCGCAACGCACGGGCACTTCTGCTAGTATGATTTCTCATGGGGAGAGCCCATGGTATACTTAAGAAGAGTGGTGAGGCAATCAGAATTCGTCTTTAGACAAGATTCGAACCCTGACCGGCCGGGAGTGCCACTGCATGTCCGACCACTAGGTTATGCCTTAGTTCTCAAAATAGTGTACATATGAAGCATGAATATTTTGAAACAAGAGATTTTTTTGCTATGTCTGTATTATAAGTATAGGAATTGTGGCGGTTCGATCGGTCTGATATTTCACATTTTATTGGACTGCGATCTGTAATACTTACGAATGTTTTCTATTTTTATTAATTCTTCCGTTCCATAAGTGTCGGGGATTTAGATTACGAAGTTCCTGATAACTATTATGGATCTTTCTGAATCCCATACGAAATTTATCTATACAGTTGTATAAAAAAAAACTCGTGACTTTTTTGAGGGAAGCAGCATAAAAACTCGTGAATTGAGCCCTAACGATATATAGAGACTAGATCGAGAGTAAGAATTGATAAGACGAGAAGGGAATTGACAAGAGAGTTCGTCCGCCGCCGCACGGATCCATTGACCTTGATGGAGTGGAGATCAGGGCGTTCATCTCAGCTGCAGCTAGGTAGCCCGGGGGGCGGGGCGGACCGCATCAGCGCTCTGCCCGACGACCTGCTCCACCTGGTCCTTGCCCGCCTCGGATGCGCAGCCGCGGCGGCGCGCACAGGCGTGCTCTCCAGAAGATGGCGCGACGGCGTCTGGACACGCATCCCCGAGATCGTCCTCCGCGACGTTCCGTTCCGCTCGCTCGAAGCAGCAGTCGGCGGTTTCTCTCCGGGAGTCTCCCTCCTCGAGATCCGCGTCCCGGAGCAGCAGCACAGACGCGTCCTCCGAGAGGACTGGGCCGACTCCACCGACGTAGAGTCGCTGCTGCGCGCCGCCGCGCGGCTGGCGCCGAAGGAGTTCGTCTTCGCGTTCCCGCCGGGCTCGACAGCGAGCTCCATCGACGTCGACCTGCCGTGCTTCCGCAACGCAACCTCGATCGTCCTCGACTCGGTCTTCTTCTTCGTTAGCATGCCCGAGGACGTCGAGTTCCCGGCGCTCGAGACGCTGTCCCTTTCGGGCTGTATCGTCAACCTGGACTCCTTGCTATCCCGCTGCCCGCGCCTGCGCGTGCTCAGACTCAATCCGCGGAGGATTTGGGTCGAAGATGACGACCTGACGGTCCACTCGGCGTCGCTCCGGGAGCTCGTCGTGGATACGGAGGGAATACAGATAACCCGTGTCGACGTTGTTGCTCCAATGCTTAAGCAGTTGACGATGAGTTTATGTTTATGCGAGGGGCTCAACATCTCCATCCTAGCACCAATGGTGGAGAAGGTCTCTTGGCACTGCTGCTACGGTTTAAATCTTGATGGGTCTGATCTTTGGCAACTCGAGAGAATTAGGTTGCAGAAAGATGAGAGGGAGGGACATGAGACGGAGCTTGCTTTCCTGCGAATCCATGCCTATGTTGTACGTATCTTCTCCTAATAAATTACTAAAGTTACAGATTAAATTAATTTTCAGCAAATGATATGTGTTCTACATTTTTTTCCAGAACTTTCTCCCCTACGTAGACAACTTTGCGCACCAGATAGAGAATCATATAATTGCCGACTTCTCTGTTTTGGAGCTAAATCTCACGACAAAGGGGCATGCTTATGGAGCATTTGTGATGCATATCCTAGGGTTAAGTCAGATTCGTGGCACTACACAGCGACTGAAGGTTTCCTTAACGAGATCAAGGGTAACTATTCATTTTTATTATATACTACTATCTCATTAATGAATAATAATGTAATGATATGCATATTTGGTTTTAGGAGAAAGAAGCATGCTTAAATAATTGCCCTTGTGAGCCTGTGAACTGGAGAAACCAAGTTATCACATTGATTTCTCTTGAAGAAGTGGAAATCAATGGCTTCCAAGGGGAGGACCATGCACTTGATTTTCTGAAGTTGATATTCAAATCTGTGCCAATACTCAAAAGAATGATTGTGAAGCTGTCAGGTGAGGTCTCAACAAGCAACGATAGATGCAACAAAATATACGATATATTCAAGGTGTATTCTTCTGTGGATTGCTACATTTATCATAGCTCGGGTAAGTATATACTATGTGTTTTCCATGCATAGCTGAGATCTCCATAGATACACAACAATAAAACTGTTAATCTTTTTAAACGTCATTAAAACTTAAAGCTGAGTCATCCTTGTTTTTCATGTTGTGTGGAATATTTAGGATACTAGGGTGGCTGCATTGTGGTTCTGTCATGCATGCCAGTTATAAAGTTTCTACATTGTACATAAATACAACATAATACTTCTGAATACCCATGCGGGCATGCATGCCCACATATTTTATGAAAATGGATGCTAAATAGTACTTGGTCGATAACATAATAGACATCATTTTGCTTTACGCAATCTTCTTTATTGATTATTGTCACACCTTACTTGATTCACCACTCAACACACAGGAATATAGTCTAGATACAAGGATTTGCAGCAAGAATTTGGGGAGGGATTAGAGTCAGGTGGGAGAGGTGTTACAGCAAGGGGAACGGAAGAGAGACTATTCCGAGTATCTGTTCTTCGATGCCGATCCCTGAGCCCGTGGCCACCCCTTTGCTGCTTCAGCGCATCCAGGTACCAGATGGATAACGAGTTGTGGGCTGCCTTGTCCGCTTGGGCCGCTGGCCCAGCCCATCTTCCGGCCCAGATGTAGTTGGGTTCATGACATTCTCCCCCGCTTTACCAACGGCTTGTCCCCAAGCCGGAGCGCGAGGGAACCTTGTCTTCAGTTCAGCAACATTTTCCCAAGTTGCGAGAGACGCTGGCAGCCCCGACCACTTGATCAAGGCTTGTTCCAGCAACGCTCGCCGTCGAGGCACCTGGCGGGTTTGCAGTACCTGCTCCGGAACTTGGTGTCGAGGCGCAGCATCGTCGATGGGTGGCAACTCCTTATGCACTTCTTCAGCTGGGGCTCCCCGACGCAGCTGGGATACATGGAAGACAGGGTGCAATTTCGAATGCTCTGGTAACTGAAGACGGTACGAGAGCTCACCTACTTTCTGGAGTACTTGAAATGGTCCGAAGAAGCGAAAGGCCAGCTTGGCGTTGGAGCGAAGAGCCAATGAGGTCTGCACATAAGGTTGCAAGCTCAAATACACCCAATCACCCACCTGGAACACACGATCTGAACGCTTGCGATCAGCGAACTGTTTCATGCGATTGTTGGCTCTATGTAGATGCTGGCGCAACAGCGATGTCACCAGCTTCCGTTCTTGTAACCACTCCTGGAGGTCAGTCACCACTGATACTGAAGCATCTGTAATCCCCAAGTATCGTGGATGATGGTTGTACAGAGCAAAGAATGGGGACATCTTGATCGATGAGTGGTAGGAGGTGTTGTACCAGAACTCCGCCAATGGTAACCACTTACTCCATTTTGTTGGGCATGAGCTAATGAAGCAACGCAAGTATGTCTCAAGACATTGATTGACTCGCTCCGTCTGCCCGTCAGTCTGCGGATGGTACGCGGTGCTCATACGCATCTCAGTCTTGGACAACTTGAACAGAGACTGCCACAACTTACTGGTGAAGACACTGTCGCGGTCAGAAATCAGAGCAGCGGGCATACTATGAAGCTTAAACACATTATCAATGTAGATCTGTGCCACCTCTGATGCTGTATAAGGGTGAGATAAAGGCAAGAAGTGGGCGTACTTGGTCAACTTATCCACCACGACCAACACTGAAGTGAACCCAGCCGAGCGAGGTAGTCCATCTACGAAATCTAGGGAAACAACTTCCCAAGCCTGAGTAGGCACTTGTAGAGGTTTCAGTAGTCCGGGGTAACGGACATGCTCCGGTTTAGCTTGTTTGCACACAGCACAGTCCTCAATGAATGTTTGGATGGTCATTTTCATCCGTGGCCAAGCAAAAAGCTGCCTGACCCGCTGCAAGGTTGCTTGAACACCCGAATGGCCCCCAATAGCTCCAGAATGCAGTGTATGCAATATCTTTTGTTGCATTCCTTGATTACCGCCCACCCAGATGCGTTTCTTGTATCTAAGGATGTCTCCGTCCCAAGCTAAGTGTTTGATGGCGCTGTCTGTTTGATCCAACTTCTCTAACAATTTCTGTGTAACCAGATCAGTGGCATACCCCATTTTAATTTCCTGCAGCCATTCAGGAGTACCAAGAGTGATTGCCAAAATTTCTCCAACCGGAATTGCTGGGTGTCGTGACAGAGCATCAGCTGCCTGGTTCGCACTGCCTTTTTTGTACTCAATTTGGTACTGCAAACCAAGTAGCTTTGTAAGCGCCTTGTGCTGCCAGGGAGTAGTGAGTCTTTGTTCATCCAAATGAGCCAAGGCACGCTGATCAGTACGAATTACAAACGGTGACTGGCGCAAATAGGGACGCCAACGATCCACAGCCAATAAAATTGCCAGACTTTCTTTCTCATAGGTGGAAAGACCACGCAATCGAGGACCCAAGGCTCTACTCAAATACGCCAAGGGATGATGATCCTGCATCAACACTGCCCCTATGCCACGGTCGCTGGCATCAGTTTCAACCACAAACGGCTTATCAAAGTTGGGTAATGCTAGAACCGGTGCAGCCAGCAAGGCTTGCTTCAGCGAGTCAAAAGCTTGTTGGTGATCTGATGTCCATACGAACGGTTCGTTCTTTTTCAGCAAATCTGTCAATATGCGACTGATAAGTCCAAAGTTACGCACGAATTTCCTGTAGTAACCGGCTAAACCCAAGAATTTGCGAACATCCTTGGCATTGGCAGGCACTGGCCACATGCGCACCGCTTCCAGATTTTTAGGATCCGTAGCTACCCCGGAAGCAGAAATAATATGCCCCAAGTATTTGAGTTTTGTTTGTGCAAAAGTGCATTTGGATCGTTTGACCTTTAATTTATGTGTAGCCAAAATCTCAAACACTGCTCTGAGATGTTCTTGATGTTCTTCCAAGGTCGAGCTGTAGACAAGGATGTCGTCTATGAAGACAAGCACACAACGGCGCAGAAGTTTAGCGAAGATTTTGTTCATAGCATTTTGAAATGTTGCTGGGGCACCTGTGAGGCCATAAGGCATCACCATGAACTCATAATGCCCTTGGTGCGTTTGGAACGCTGTTTTGTACTCCTCTCCCTCTGCCATCCTTATCTGATGATAACCTGCCCGCAAGTCCAAACTCGTGAACCAAGTTGCGCCACACAGTTCATCCAACAACTCATCGATGATTGGAAGCGGGTATCGATTCTTCAAGGTTAGAGCGTTGAGGTAGCAGAAGTCAATGCAAAACCTCCATGTACCATCCTTTTTCTGAACTAGCAGCACTGGCGAAGCAAACGGGCTTGTACTGAATCGAATAATCCCCTGGCGCAGCATCTCTGCAATTTGCTTCTCAATCTCATCTTTTTGCTCCGGATTGTAGCGGTAGGGTCGTAGGTTAACTGGACGAGAGCCAGGAAGAAGAGTGATCATGTGATCAAACTCCCTTCGAGGCGGTAGGCCATGAGGTTCCTCAAAAAGCACAACATATTCTATGAGCAATTCTTGCACTTGGGCTGGATAGGTGTCTGGTGGGTCGGTGTCTCTGACTTCCCGCAACTGTACCAGATGACAAATCGCATTGATCTCATCCAGGGCCTCTAATTCACAAACTGTCAAACCCTGACAAGATGTGGTATCCGCCACCAGCCCTTGCAATTTAACTGTCTTGCCACAATACTGAAATGAGAGCTTCTTTTGGAGCCAATTGACATTCATATCACCAAGACTTTGTAACCAATCCATACCGAGGATAATATCATAGCATCCTAATGGAAACAGACGCAAATTTGTTTCAAATTCAGTCCCCTGCGCTTGCCAACGACATTTTGGGACTTCCAGGTCACACCGGAGCAAGGCACCATTAGCCACTTTGACATTCATTGGCTTGCAACGTTGCACCACTGGCCACTTCGCTGCAATTGACTCACTGATAAAGCTGTGAGTACTCCCAGAATCAACCAACATCAAGACTTCTTGTTGTCTGACTATTCCTCGGAGACGAACAGTTTGTGGTGGTTCTACCCCTTTCTGCGCCGCTTGAGATATGACACACATATCAAACTCAGGAAGAACTGGTGAGGAATTCGTTTCCCTCTCACCATCCAGTAAGCACATGAGTTCCTCCACAATGTGAAGAGGCACAGTAGGGCCACACACGTGATCGCGAGCATATTTTCCCCTACAAGTGTAGCAGAGTCCTCGAGCTCTGCAGTATGCGCGAAGAGCCTGCACCTTGTCGTCAGTACTGGGTACTTGTGTACTGGCAGTGCCGCGCTTGTCCTCCGCGCGCGCGCCCACGGCTTGTCCTGGCGGCCGACCCACTGGTGGTGGTGGCAATGGCATCGCTGTTCGCGGAATCGCCCTTGGAAAGGTGGCATGTCCACCTCCAGCGCGTGTAGCCTCCCGAGTCAGCTCCATCGCCTCCTCCTGTAACATAGCAAGGGAAACAGCAGAGTCCAGGTCCTTGGGTTGTTGTACCATGACAACAACACGAATATCGGAGCGAAGACCATCGACAAATTGAGTAACAAAGTACAATGGATCCCACGAACGATGATGAGCTAGTAAACAGTTCATCGAAGCGTTGAACTGCGTTGCATATTCTGCAACAGTTCCTGTTTGCCGCAGACGGGAAAATTGACGAAGCAATTGCTCAAATTCCCGTCTGCCAAACTTGTCACAAACCAAACTGACGAACTCCTCCCAATTATTGACTGAGAGATGCACGTTGGTCCATTGAAGCCAAAGCGCAGCCTCGCCAGAGAAGTAGACCACCGCAGTATCCACCCAGATTTCCCTATCTATCCTACAAACTCTAAAATACGACTCACACTTGATCTTCCATTCTAGTGGCCCTTCCCCTGTGAAACTAGGACAATCAACTCGAGGTGTTTTTCCTCTCTCACGATCTCTCGGATCCTTGAACAAATTGGTGTGTGAGGACTCATGATTTTGGAACGGAAACGTACCCTTGGCCGGGGTCGTGTGGGGAAAAGGCCCCATCACCGAACCCCGTGGAGTGAGGTCGACGCGGTGGCCTCCTGGCCCGTGACGAACCTCGTCACCAGGTTGCGGTCGCGCCGCCTCCGCGCGCGGAACCGCAGACGTACTTGAGGATGACGATGCGGCGTGGACGAGCTTGTCGATGGAGAGTCGCAGATCCCCCAAATCGGACTGCAGCGCCACCACCGCTTGATCGACCTTCGGCTTCCACAACGCCAGATCGACGAGCGCTGGTTTGATCTCCTCCAGCGACGCCACCTTGGACGTCGTCGCGCCCATCTCCACCGAGATGTTGTCGAGCTTTGCCGTCTGCTCCCGCATCACCGCCATCAGCTCCGCCAACTGATCCTTGATCTCGAGCTCCACCATGATTTCCTTCACCGATCTCGTGCGTGGCGCCAGGACCGGAGCCTCTGATACCAGAATGTCACACCTTACTTGATTCACCACTCAACACACAGGAATATAGTCTAGATACAAGGATTTGCAGCAAGAATTTGGGGAGGGATTAGAGTCAGGTGGGAGAGGTGTTACAGCAAGGGGAACGGAAGAGAGACTATTCCGAGTATCTGTTCTTCGATGCCGATCCCTGAGCCCGTGGCCACCCCTTTGCTGCTTCAGCGCATCCAGGTACCAGATGGATAACGAGTTGTGGGCTGCCTTGTCCGCTTGGGCCACTGGCCCAGCCCATCTTCCGGCCCAGATGTAGTTGGGTTCATGACATTCTCCCCCGCTTTACCAACGGCTTGTCCCCAAGCCGGAGCGCGAGGGAACCTTGTCTTCAGTTCAGCAACATTTTCCCAAGTTGCGAGAGACGCTGGCAGCCCCGACCACTTGATCAAGGCTTGTTCCAGCAACGCTCGCCGTCGAGGCACCTGGCGGGTTTGCAGTACCTGCTCCGGAACTTGGTGTCGAGGCGCAGCATCGTCGATGGGTGGCAACTCCTTATGCACTTCTTCAGCTGGGGCTCCCCGACGCAGCTGGGATACATGGAAGACAGGGTGCAATTTCGAATGCTCTGGTAACTGAAGACGGTACGAGAGCTCACCTACTTTCTGGAGTACTTGAAATGGTCCGAAGAAGCGAAAGGCCAGCTTGGCGTTGGAGCGAAGAGCCAATGAGGTCTGCACATAAGGTTGCAAGCGCAAATACACCCAATCACCCACCTGGAACACACGATCTGAACGCTTGCGATCAGCGAACTGTTTCATGCGATTGTTGGCTCTATGTAGATGCTGGCGCAACAGCGATGTCACCAGCTTCCGTTCTTGTAACCACTCCTGGAGGTCAGTCACCACTGATACTGAAGCATCTGTAATCCCCAAGTATCGTGGATGATGGTTGTACAGAGCAAAGAATGGGGACATCTTGATCGATGAGTGGTAGGAGGTGTTGTACCAGAACTCCGCCAATGGTAACCACTTACTCCATTTTGTTGGGCATGAGCTAATGAAGCAACGCAAGTATGTCTCAAGACATTGATTGACTCGCTCCGTCTGCCCGTCAGTCTGCGGATGGTACGCGGTGCTCATACGCATCTCAGTCTTGGACAACTTGAACAGAGACTGCCACAACTTACTGGTGAAGACACTGTCGCGGTCAGAAATCAGAGCAGCGGGCATACTATGAAGCTTAAACACATTATCAATGTAGATCTGTGCCACCTCTGATGCTGTATAAGGGTGAGATAAAGGCAAGAAGTGGGCGTACTTGGTCAACTTATCCACCACGACCAACACTGAAGTGAACCCAGCCGAGCGAGGTAGTCCATCTACGAAATCTAGGGAAACAACTTCCCAAGCCTGAGTAGGCACTTGTAGAGGTTTCAGTAGTCCGGGGTAACGGACATGCTCCGGTTTAGCTTGTTTGCACACAGCACAGTCCTCAATGAATGTTTGGATGGTCATTTTCATCCGTGGCCAAGCAAAAAGCTGCCTGACCCGCTGCAAGGTTGCTTGAACACCCGAATGGCCCCCAATAGCTCCAGAATGCAGTGTATGCAATATCTTTTGTTGCATTCCTTGATTACCGCCCACCCAGATGCGTTTCTTGTATCTAAGGATGTCTCCGTCCCAAGCTAAGTGTTTGATGGCGCTGTCTGTTTGATCCAACTTCTCTAACAATTTCTGTGTAACCAGATCAGTGGCATACCCCATTTTAATTTCCTGCAGCCATTCAGGAGTACCAAGAGTGATTGCCAAAATTTCTCCAACCGGAATTGCTGGGTGTCGTGACAGAGCATCAGCTGCCTGGTTCGCACTGCCTTTTTTGTACTCAATTTGGTACTGCAAACCAAGTAGCTTTGTAAGCGCCTTGTGCTGCCAGGGAGTAGTGAGTCTTTGTTCATCCAAATGAGCCAAGGCACGCTGATCAGTACGAATTACAAACGGTGACTGGCGCAAATAGGGACGCCAATGATCCACAGCCAATAAAATTGCCAGACTTTCTTTCTCATAGGTGGAAAGACCACGCAATCGAGGACCCAAGGCTCTACTCAAATACGCCAAGGGATGATGATCCTGCATCAACACTGCCCCTATGCCACGGTCGCTGGCATCAGTTTCAACCACAAACGGCTTATCAAAGTTGGGTAATGCTAGAACCGGTGCAGCCAGCAAGGCTTGCTTCAGCGAGTCAAAAGCTTGTTGGTGATCTGATGTCCATACGAACGGTTCGTTCTTTTTCAGCAAATCTGTCAATATGCGACTGATAAGTCCAAAGTTACGCACGAATTTCCTGTAGTAACCGGCTAAACCCAAGAATTTGCGAACATCCTTGGCATTGGCAGGCACTGGCCACATGCGCACCGCTTCCAGATTTTTAGGATCCGTAGCTACCCCGGAAGCAGAAATAATATGCCCCAAGTATTTGAGTTTTGTTTGTGCAAAAGTGCATTTGGATCGTTTGACCTTTAATTTATGTGTAGCCAAAATCTCAAACACTGCTCTGAGATGTTCTTGATGTTCTTCCAAGGTCGAGCTGTAGACAAGGATGTCGTCTATGAAGACAAGCACACAACGGCGCAGAAGTTTAGCGAAGATTTTGTTCATAGCATTTTGAAATGTTGCTGGGGCACCTGTGAGGCCATAAGGCATCACCATGAACTCATAATGCCCTTGGTGCGTTTGGAACGCTGTTTTGTACTCCTCTCCCTCTGCCATCCTTATCTGATGATAACCTGCCCGCAAGTCCAAACTCGTGAACCAAGTTGCACCACACAGTTCATCCAACAACTCATCGATGATTGGAAGCGGGTATCGATTCTTCAAGGTTAGAGCGTTGAGGTAGCAGAAGTCAATGCAAAACCTCCATGTACCATCCTTTTTCTGAACTAGCAGCACTGGCGAAGCAAACGGGCTTGTACTGAATCGAATAATCCCCTGGCGCAGCATCTCTGCAATTTGCTTCTCAATCTCATCTTTTTGCTCCGGATTGTAGCGGTAGGGTCGTAGGTTAACTGGACGAGAGCCAGGAAGAAGAGTGATCATGTGATCAAACTCCCTTCGAGGCGGTAGGCCATGAGGTTCCTCAAAAAGCACAGCATATTCTATGAGCAATTCTTGCACTTGGGCTGGATAGGTGTCTGGTGGGTCGGTGTCTCTGACTTCCCGCAACTGTACCAGATGACAAATCGCATTGATCTCATCCAGGGCCTCTAATTCACAAACTGTCAAACCCTGACAAGATGTGGTATCCGCCACCAGCCCTTGCAATTTAACTGTCTTGCCACAATACTGAAATGAGAGCTTCTTTTGGAGCCAATTGACATTCATATCACCAAGACTTTGTAACCAATCCATACCGAGGATAATATCATAGCATCCTAATGGAAACAGACGCAAATTTGTTTCAAATTCAGTCCCCTGCGCTTGCCAACGACATTTTGGGACTTCCAGGTCACACCGGAGCAAGGCACCATCAGCCACTTTGACATTCATTGGCTTGCAACGTTGCACCACTGGCCACTTCGCTGCAATTGACTCACTGATAAAGCTGTGAGTACTCCCAGAATCAACCAACATCAAGACTTCTTGTTGTCTGACTATTCCTCGGAGACGAACAGTTTGTGGTGGTTCTACCCCTTTCTGCGCCGCTTGAGATATGACACACATATCAAACTCAGGAAGAACTGGTGAGGAATTCGTTTCCCTCTCACCATCCAGTAAGCACATGAGTTCCTCCACAATGTGAAGAGGCACAGTAGGGCCACACACGTGATCGCGAGCATATTTTCCCCTACAAGTGTAGCAGAGTCCTTGAGGATGACGATGCGGCGTGGACGAGCTTGTCGATGGAGAGTCGCAGATCCCCCAAATCGGACTGCAGCGCCACCACCGCTTGATCGACCTTCGGCTTCCACAATGCCAGATCGACGAGCGCTGGTTTGATCTCCTCCAGCGACGCCACCTTGGACGTCGTCGCGCCCATCTCCACCGAGATGTTGTCGAGCTTTGCCGTCTGCTCCCGCATCACCGCCATCAGCTCCGCCAACTGATCCTTGATCTCGAGCTCCACCATGATTTCCTTCACCGATCTCGTGCGTGGCGCCAGGACCGGAGCCTCTGATACCAGAATGTCACACCTTACTTGATTCACCACTCAACACACAGGAATATAGTCTAGATACAAGGATTTGCAGCAAGAATTTGGGGAGGGATTAGAGTCAGGTGGGAGAGGTGTTACAGCAAGGGGAACGGAAGAGAGACTATTCCGAGTATCTGTTCTTCGATGCCGATCCCTGAGCCCGTGGCCACCCCTTTGCTGCTTCAGCGCATCCAGGTACCAGATGGATAACGAGTTGTGGGCTGCCTTGTCCGCTTGGGCCGCTGGCCCAGCCCATCTTCCGGCCCAGATGTAGTTGGGTTCATGACAATTATGCCCTTATATTTTGATCTAGCTGAATCTTTTAGTTATCTCGTATGAATTCAATTGGCTTTTCAGTGTGTCACAAATTGCTTAGTTCTAGCTATGTTGTGTTGACCAAGCACTTTGGTGTTTGTGCTTTGCAGTAAGGGTATATTGCATAATTTGTTTGCCGGTGACTTGTGACTACAAGTTTGTTTTCCGTTCGAGCACACATTTCATTGTATTCGCTTATAACAATAATCTTCATACATACAGAAAAATGACTGTATTGGCAGCGATATTTACTGAACCTGGTTTCGATTTGCCTCCTCTGCAGGAATAATGAACCAAAACCAAATATGTATGCCTATGTGATCTTCATCATTACGTTTGCAGATTCTGCATTCTCATGGACAAGATCATCCTCTCCCATGCTGGCCAACTCCATGTACTAAATGATTTCAAAAATCTATACGATGGTTTTTTGCATTTTTGAATCGAGGTTTTGTTTTGGCAGTGCAGCTATAGACTGGGAACACTCTTAGTTATACTCACTTGCTGAAGTGATAAAATTATTTTTCTCAACCTATGATAGTCGTGTGCTCTAAGTGTGTTATGACCGGTCTTAGTTACGTGAGGAGGGGGCCCAACCGTGGGCCCAATTAGGGGCTTAGCCCATTATCAGTTTAGGGTTTTAGTTCTTTATATACTAGTTGTAACGAGACAAACAGGCAAGCAATAATAATATTCATTATTGCTGACTCCCTGAGGAGTCGGTCTCCTAACCCTAGCCGCCACCCCTCCTCTCCATCCCGCGCACGACGGCGCCCTGCCGCCGGCGTCCGCCGCCTCGCCCGCACGTTTCTCCCTCCTTTCCCTACAAGCTACGCCCTAGGGCGGGTAGAGCTGTTGGTTCTACCAATTTGGTATCAGAGCCTTCGGCTGCGATCATGTCGTCTCCGCCGCCTACTACCACGTCATCCGCGCCTCCGCCCGTTCCCTCGGTCGCCGCCACCACGGCGGGCTCTCCGGTGGTCGCCATGATGGCGGGCTCCGCTACGCCGGCGCCCGTCATCTACACGCCCGAGCAGATGAGCGGGGTCATCAACGACCTCGTCACCGCGGTTCAAGGCATCCGCCTCTTCTTGATCGGTTCCCAGGGGCCCCCGACACCGCCGCAGCCGGCCGTCTTCTCCGTGCCAGCGCCCACGCCATGGGTCCCGCCCTTCACGGGCGTTCCGCTGCAGCCTCCACCGGCGCTGACCCAGCCCTGGACGCAGTGGCCGCCAGCCGCCCCCGCCATCCCGAGTGCCGCAGCCACGGGGGGCGTTCCCATCCAGCAGATTCGCTTTCCCCCGTCGCTGTCTCCGCTGCCGGCGTGGCTCGCAGCGTCGTCGACTCAGCCGGTCTACACCACCACCGCCGAGCCGCCGATGCCCTCCCTCCCGAGCGCCGCCCCCGGGGGGTATGCACGCCCACATGAGGCGCGCCCCGACGCGCACGGCCCCGACGGGGTTACACAGCCACCGCCCCGCTACACCAAGGTCGACTTCGCCACCTACGATGGGCCGGAGGACCCCTGAACTGGCTTAGCCAGTGCGAGCAGTTCTTCCACGGGCAGCGCACCCTGGCATCGGAACGCACCTGGCTTGCCTCCTATCACATTCGGGGCGCCGACCAGACGTGCTACTACTCCCTCGAGCAAGACGGGGGCGGCATGCCTCCTTGGGACCTCTTTCGGGAGCTGTGCCTCCTTCGCTTCGGGCCGCCGATCCGTGGGAGCCGTCTCGCGGAGTTGGGGCGCCTCCCCTTCACGTCCACGGTGCAGGACTTCACCGATCGCTTTCATGCACTCGCCTGCCACGCCCCGGGTGTCACGGGGCAACAGCGCGCGGAGCTCTTCATCGACGGACTCCCGGACCACATACGGGTGGACGTGGAACTCCGGGCCCCCCACGACCTGCAGACGGCGATGCACTACGCTCGAGCATACGAGCGTCGGGACCAGGCGCTGCAGCCGCCTCCCACGAGTCGCGGGGCCCGGCCACCCGCCCCCCGCCGGCCGCAGCGCTGCCTACGCAGCCAGCCCCGAGCACTCCAGCAGCGACGCAGCGTACTTTCCAACGCCTCACCCCGGCGGAGCAGTTGGAGCGCCGTCGCCTCGGCTTGTGCTTCAACTGCGACGAGCCCTACGCGCCAGGTCATGTCTGCCCGCGCCTCTTCTACTTTGAGACAGTAGACGACAGCGACGCGGACACGGGCGTCGACATAGCGACAGAGACCGCCCCCGACGCCGCGCTAGCCACGGCGTGCATGGTCTTGCTCCATGCGTCGGCGGGCATCCGCAACGAGCAGACGATGCTCCTGCCGGTGACGATACACGGCGAGCAGCTGGTGGCCCTCCCCGACACCGGCTCCACACATAACTTCCTGCCGGAGGCCACCATGTGTCGCTTGGGCCTCCAGCCGACGGGCGGCGATCACCTCCGCGTCACCGTGGACAACGGCGACCTCCTTCGCTGCCAAGGCATGGCGCAGCACGTGCCGCTCTCCATCGGCGACGAGCACTTCACCATCGCGTGCGCCAACATCGACTTGGGCTGCTTCGACTTCATCCTCAGCGTGGACTTCTTGCGGCCCCTCGGGCCCATACTGTGGGACTTCGCCGCCTTGACGATGACCTTCTGGCGCCAGGGCCGCCGCGTCCGTTGGACGGGCATTGGGGGCGCCGCTCCGGCACCGCAGCTCCAGCTCACCACGGCCGACCTCGACTCCGAGCACCCCCTGTTGGCCCACCTTCTGCAGCAGCACGGCGACCTCTTCGACGAGCCGCAAGGTCTCCCGCCCGCCCGGGTGTACGATCACCGTATCCACCTCGCCCCAGACGCGGCATCGGTGGCCGTGCGGCCTTACCGCTACCCCCAGCTGCAGAAGGACGAGCTCGAGCGCCAGTGCGCCCTCATGCTCGCCACGGGCATCATCCGGATCTCCACGTCGCCGTTCTCGACGCTGGTGCTACTCGTCCGCAAGACGGATGGCACGTGGCGCTTCTGCATCGACTGTTGGAGATATGCCCAAGAGGCAATAATAAAAGTGGTTATTATATATCTTTAAGTTTATGATAAATGTTTATATACCATGCTATAATTGTATTAACCGAAACATTAGTACATGTGTGATATGTAGACAACAAGAAGTCCCTAGTATGCCTCTTAAACTAGCTTGTTGATTAATGGATGATTAGTTTCATAATCATGAACATTGGATGTTATTAATAACAAGGTTATATCATTATATGAATGATGTAATGGACACACCCAATTAAGCGTAGCATAAGATCTCGTCATTAAGTTATTTGCTATAAGCTTTCGATACATAGTTACCTAGTCCTTATGACCATGAGATCATGTAAATCACTTATACCGGAAAGGTACTTTGATTACACCAAACGCCACTGCGTAAATGGGTGGTTATAAAGGTGGGATTAAGTATCTGGAAAGTATGAGTTGAGGCATATGGATCAACAGTGGGATTTGTCCATCCCGATGACGGATAGATATACTCTGGGCCCTCTCGGTGGAATGTCATCTAATGTCTTGCAAGCATATGAATAAGTTCATAAGAGACCACATACCACGGTACGAGTAAAGAGTACTTGTCAGGAGACGAGGTTGAACAAGGTATAGAGTGATACCGAAGATCAAACCTCGGACAAGTAAAATATCGCGTGACAAAGGGAATTGGTATTGTATGTGAATGGTTCATTCGATCACTAAAGTCATCGTTGAATATGTGGGAGCCATTATGGATCTCTAGATCCCGCTATTGGTTATTGGTCGGAGTGAGTACTCAACCATGTCCGCATAGTTCGCGAACCGTAGGGTGACACACTTAAAGTTGGATGTTGAAATGGTAGAACTTGAATATGGAATGGAGTTCGAATATTTGTTCGGAGTCCCGGATGAGATCCCGGACATCACGAGGAGTTCCGGAATGGTCCGGAGAATAAGATTCATATATAGGATGTCATTTTATGTGAATTAGAATGATGCAGAAGGTTCTATGGAAGGTTCTAGAAGGTTCTAGAAAAGTCCGGAAGAAACCACCAAGGAAGGTGGAGTCCCGGACACCTTCATGGCCGGCCAACCCTAGTGGGGGAGGAGTCCCAAGTGGACTCCCCCTATGGGGGCCGGCCACCCCCCCACATGGAAGGGGGGAATCCCACCCAGGTGGGAATCCCCCCTTGGGTAGGTTTCCCTATCACATGGAAGGTTTTGGGTTCGGGTCTTATTCGGAGACTTGTAGTCCAACACTTGGGGCTTCCACCTATATAATGAGGGGCCAAGGGGAGGGGGCCGGCCACCCCAAGACCACAACCTGGCCGCCCCCCTTGAGTGGCCGGCCACCCCCTCCCAAACCCTAGCCGCCCCCCTCTCCTCCATAGCTCCCGCGTGCTTTAGCGAAGCTCCGCCGGAGTTCTCCACCGCCACCGACACCACGCCGTCGTGCTGTCGGATTCGAGAGGAGCTACTACTTCCGCTGCCCGCTGGAACGGGAGGTGGACGTCGTCTTCATCAACAACCGAACGTGTGACCGAGTACGGAGGTGCTGCCCGTTCGTGGCGCCGTGATCAAGATCTTCTACGCGCTTTTGCAAGCGGCAAGTGAACGTCTACCGCAGCAACAAGAGCCTCATCTTGTAGGCTTTGGAATCTCTTCAAGGGTGAGACTCGATAATCCCCTCGTTGCTACCGTCTTCTAGATTGCATCTTGGCTTGGATTTCGTGTTCGCGGTAGGAAATTTTTTGTTTTCTATGCAACGTTATCCTACATCGACTACCGCGCCCTCAACGCGCTCACGTTGAAGGACAAGTTCCCGATCCCGGTGGTTGACGAGCTCTTCGACGAGCTCCATGGGGCGCACTTCTTCACCAAGCTCGACTTACGGTCGGGCTACCACCAGGTGCGCATGCACCCGGACGACATTGCCAAGACGGCATTCGGGACCCATCATGGCCACTTTGAGTTCGTGGTGATGCCCTTCGGCCTCACCAACGCGCCAGCGACATTCCAGGCCCTGAACGATGTACAACACCTCGTGGGTGGAGCACCTACAGCACGTCGCCATCGTCTTCAATGAGCTTCGAGTGCATCGTCTTCACCTTAAGCGCTCGAAGTGCTCGTTCGGGACGACATCAGTCGCCTACCTCGGCCACGTCATCTCCGCCGAGGGGGTGGCCATGGACGCCGACAAGGTGGCAGCCGTCGCCGCGTGGCCACCTCCTCGTTCGCCGCGCGCTCTCCGCGGCTTCCTGGGTCTCGCCGGGTATTACCGGAAATTCATCCGGGACTTCGACATCATCGCGACACCCCTCACGCGGCTTTTGCGCCGCGACGCCTTCGCCTGGGATGACGAGGCCACCGCCCCGTTCAAGGCCCTGAAGGGGGCCCTCACGACGGGCCCCGTCCTTCACATGCCGGACTTCACGCGGCCATTCATCGTCGACTGCGACGCCTCCGGAGTGGGGTTCGGTGCCGTGCTTCACCAGGGCGACGGGCCGCTTGCCTACTTCAGCAGGCCCTTCGCCGCGCGCCATCTCAAGCTGGTGGCGTACGAGCAGGAGCTCATTGGCTTGGTGCAGGCCGTGCGCCATTGGCGTCCCTACCTTTGGGGGCGCTCATTCCAGATTCGCATGGACCATTACAGCCTCAAGTACTTGTTGGATCAGAGGCTCTCGACCGTTCCGCAGCATCAGTGGATCAGTAAGCTGTTCGGCTTTGATTTCACCGTCGAGTATCGACCGGGGCGCCTCAACACCGTCGCCAACACTCTCTCCCGCCGCGACGCTGCTGACGAGGACGGCGCACCCGAGGGGATGGCGTTGTGCATCCGTTCGGGCCCCTCCTTCACCCTCTTCGACACCATCCGCCAGGCTACGGTGGCGGCGCCTGACGCCCAGCTTCTGCGGCAGCAGCTGGAGGCGGGCGAGCTGGAGGCGCCATGGCGCTTGGCGGAGGGGCTCCTCTTGCACGGGCGCCGGATCTTCGTGCCCGACCACGATGATCTTCGACACCAGATGCTCCTGCTGGCCCACTCGTCTGGCCATGAGGGTGTCCAGAAGACCCTCCACCGTCTCCGTGCCGACTTCAACATCACCGGGGATCGTGCCTTGGTCCAGGACTGGGTGCGCTCTTGCGAGATATGCCAGCGCAACAAGACGGAGACGCTGCTCTTGTGGGTATACTTTATGGGTATATCAACGGCATGGCCTAGATCCGGCAAGCCCGGGTGGCCCATAGTTGGTGGTGAGGCATGTGGCCCATCGGGCGGCCCAGTTGCTGTAGATCCTGAAGGATGAAGTCCAGCCCAGGAACCGGAAGCGGGATCTCAACCGACCTACGAAGGAGGCCGGATCCGTGACAGCCCATGAAGTATCCGGATCCAGCACGTATTTGGAGGAAGGCGGATCCTTGACGTACACGGCAAGATATTGTACCGTAGTTAGGCAACTTGTATTCCGGCTAGGACTCTCCATGTAAACCCTAGATCTGTGCGTCTTTATAAGCCGGATCCTGGGAGCCCTAGAGGCACAACCACAACTCATTGTAACAACGCGAAAGCGCCCAGATAATTCCAGACAAGCAGCAGTAGGCCCTGTCATCGTGCAGGTGTTCCGAAGCTGGGTAAATCGCGTACCACCGTCCCGTGTGCACTCCGCCCTATGGCCCATACTTCTTCTCCCCTCGTGAGGATCCCTCCTCCGAGGCACCGTCGATTAGGCAACGATAGTTGGCGCCCACCATGGGGCCTGCGGCGTTTGGAGGCCGGAACCGGGAGGGTTCCGCCATGGGAAGCTACGACGACACGATCGCTGTGGGGCGCGTCCTCTACGCCGGAAATCTGCCGATCGTCCCTCCGGATGAGTGCTGGATTCCGGCTAAGACAGACCCCGTCAAGCTCTCCATCGTCCCAATCGGCGGCATCCACATCTTCATCGGCGAAACCGTCGATTCCGACGGGAACGCGCTGGTAAGTAACGCTGACGCGACCGCCGCTGAGCAGGACGCAGTCGCGAAGACCCGATCTGAGTCGCAGGAATTTCCTAAGGAAGATTCCGCCTTAGATCTGGAAAAATCAAAACCCACCCAATCCGCCCCTGAGCAGGAAATAACGGTGGAAGACCAATGCAGATCCGCCTGGGTCTCCCAGGTGTTAGAGAAGCAAAGGTGTCACTTCGTGCACTTCATAGCCCATACCGCCGGAGCCGCCCCTCAAGAAGTCGGAGCTAGCCCCGCGCAGGATGAGGCGCAGGAAAACGCTGTCGCCCCGGATCAGCAGGAGGCTGTCGGAGAAAGCGACGCTCCGGGCCCAGAGGGTGCCGGAAACCCTGAGGAATCAATCCTCGGCAACCTAAGCCCAATGTCCGGGGATTCCATGGACACCGAAGAGTTCGATCGGAAGATAAAGGAATAAGGATACGGTGAGCAACCCGACGTTGAGTCCGCCCAGCCCATGCAGGTTCTCGCAACCGTGGCACAGCTGGATCAGCAGGAACCCGAAGATGAAAACACCGCCTCCGATCCGGGACCGTCCAATGTAGGATCTCCGCTAGATCGGGGACTACCATACGAGGATGTCCTGTCTCCGGAAGAAATAGTTGCACAAGCACGCATGGATTTGGTCGCAAAGTTAGACGTCCTCAACAAGCCAATAACTCCTGGCGACGCCGCAGATCCGGAGGCTTTAGAGGCCACCAGAAAGGAGATGCTGGCCACAGCCAAGAAGTTTGCCAATACCGCAGCTGCTATATTGGATGAGAGGGAAGAAGCTGCGCATCTCATGGACCGTTTTGAAAGACAGGATTGTGAAATCACCGCAACACTCGAGCAAGTCAAGAGTATGAGAAAAGAGTGGGAGGTGAAAATGACCTACGCACAGGCGGAGGCTGATAGAATCATCAGAGAAGCAATCCCTCCCCGCAGGATCAACTTCGCAACCCCTGTCGAACAGCAGCCGCTCGCAACTCCAAAGGATAACATGCAGAAAGCGGCGGAAATACTGAACAAAAAGGACGAGGAAATTGATATTGATTACGTCCGCAAGCTCGTTGCTTCTGCAATGCAGCAGCAGAGTAAGGCCGATACTTCACACAGGTTGGAATCCAATCCGGATCACTGTGTATCCACCGCGCAGAAGGACGCCCGTATCAATCGCCACCCTGATGATGAATCGCGCACCGGATCCACGGAGCGCAGAAGAAAAGCAAGGGAGCACCCGAATCCAATCCCCGTGCCGTCGAAGACGCCTCCGTCAGATCCGAAGAAGGGAAAGGATGCAATGTACACTGGTAGGAACAAGTACCGGGATCCGTCACCTCCGCCTAACGGGTACCCGCTGTTATCACCAGAATTTGACCAAGTCAGAGGTGGGCCGCGACCAAGGTAGACTTGAAGATTTTATGTTGAAGAATATACGTGAATCGGCTTTGTTTAGCAAGTTTGGGCTAGTTTGCCTTTGTATCTGTAACATAGTAGGATACGTGTCGGTTAGTTAGAGTTGGGCCCGTGCCCGGTTGGGACTATTCCCACGATTAGAGAGTCTACGGACTATAAATATGTATCTAGGGTTTATGGAATAAACAACAACACAACGTTCACCCCAAAACAAACCAATCTCGGCGCACCGCCAACTCCTTCGTCTCGAGGGTTTCAATCAGGTAAGCGACATGCTGCCTAGATCGCATCTTGCGATCTAGGCAGCACAAGCTCCACGTTGTTCATGCGTTGCGCGTACTGAAGCGTCTTTGATGGCGCGCAACGTAGTTATCATAGATGTGTTAGGGTTAGCATGGCTCTTCGTATAAACATGCTTATGTAGTGCAACCCTTGCATGTCTAGCCGCCCTCACGCCTATCTCAGGCGTGGGGGCGGCACCCTGCTTGTTCATCATCTAGTAGATCTGATCCGTTACGATTGCTCCTTGTTATGCAAGGATTAGTTTAATATCTGCAATAGTTAGGCCTTACAAAGGGGGGGAGGATCCAGTGGCACGTAGGGTGGCGTTCGCAAGTCCTAAACAGGATGTTCCGCGGATCAACTTCATTGTTGGTTCTTTGGCCTTGTTTAGGATCGGCTTATGAGCACCGTGCGTGGCCGCGAGGCCCAACCTGGAGTAGGATGATCCGATTATGCGGTGAGAACCCTAAATCGTCGTAGATCTAATTAGCTTCATCTTGATCAAGCAGGATCACCAAGTATTCGTGCACCCCGTATGAATCATGGGTGAATCGGCTCTTTGAGCCGATTCACAGGATAACCTGAGAGCCGATCGAGGCTCGTATTTAATGTTTACGTGTATGCCATGCAGGAACTAAGCGAGGCATCCCCATCACCTTCCTGACCAGGTATAGGTCAGGTGGCACGCCCTTGCACTTCGCATCGCCGCGTGTGACCAGAAGAGCATTGCGGGCCGTCGCTCGGAGGGGTCTCAGCCAGCCGCAGCTCTAGGCTCCTCCCGGCTCTACCGTGTTGACAGGCCGCTGCCCGCCGGTGGGTTTTGGCGATCAACACATTCTGGCACGCCCGGTGGGACAATCGTCTACATCAACCACATCGCCATCTACATCTGAGATGGCGACGGATGGCACGCCAGTCACCTACGAGGAGCTGCCTGCTGAGCTCAAGAAGAAACATGACGAGATCAAGGCCACCCTCGAAGCCGACCTCATCGGCTCTTTTCAGAGAACCCGTACCCATGGCATCAGATGGAAGGGGTTCTCACCACAAGGTGCACTCGATGGGATAGACCTCTCTGCCCCGTCGGAGGAACGCACCAGGGCCCTGCGGCAGGAGATCAACTACTTGGTGGCTCACTCGCTACACCGCCACTGCGAAAACTTGGTCAACGTGTTGGAGCGTCTCGCTCTGCGCGTGATCCAGGAGATCATGAGCCACCAGTACTCGCCGTCAGGACCAGCTCTCGGGACGCACCAAGGAGAGTTGCCACTCCAGTCCCGTCCACCGCTGCCATATGCGTTGGCAGCACCACCTGAAGTGCCGGCTACACCGGCATTCGTCGTCTACAAGATCGGTGGTGACCCTAGTGACTACCAGTTCTTGGCTGAGGCGCCTAAGGAGATCCCTCAAGGATACGCGTGCACGTATGTGCCAGATTGTGGCAACTGGGCACTCTCAAACCAGGCCACAACGTCAGGGACTCCGGCGCAGACAGGAGGGACGTCAGCAGAGCTTGAGAAGCAGACGTGGCTAACTAAGTACGCCACCCCGACGAAACTCCAGAGCCCAGCTCCTGCAGTTGGCTCAGAGATGGAAAAGCAAACATGGCTGGCTAAGTACGCCACCCCGGCAAATCTTCAGAGTGCATCTCCTGCAGCCAGCACGGCGGATCAGATCAGTACCATACTGAGAGACCAGTTCGGCATTATGCCGAAAAGGAGGGCAATCGGCTATTCCAAGCCGTACCCCGACGAGTACGAGATGATCCCGCTGCCACCTAAATATCGGCTCCCTGACTTCTCCAAATTCAGTGGATCAGATGGCTCCAGCTCCATCGAGCACATCGGCCGATATTTGGCGCAACTAGGACCGGCTTCAGTGTCGGATCAGCTACGTGTGAGGCTCTTTTCACAGTCCCTCACAGGATCGGCTTTTGGATGGTATACCTCTTTGCCGGCAAACTCCATCCAGTCTTGGAAGCAATTGGAAGAACAGTTCCATATGCAATATCATTCAGAAGCTTCCGAGTCTAGCATTGCCGGTCTAGCACAACTACGTCAGAAGCGCGGAGAAACGGTGACAGAGTACATCCAGCGCTTCAGGAATCTTAGGAACCGATGTTATTCGGTTCGTATAAGCTGAAAAGGAAGCAATCGAGTTGGCGGTAGCTGGCCTTGCAACACAGCTCAAGGACATGGCCTCCCAAGCAGATTATCCCTCACCGGCGCACATGGTTCGAAACTATCAGCATATGAACAGCGTCACCCAGACTGTACCAAGACAAGTTCAAGCGTGCGGTAGTCATGGTCGATACGAGAGGAAGGTGAAGTGCCTGCGGGAGACCAAGAAGTAGCAGTGGCTGAATGGACTCGGGGAGGAACCCCTGTGTCCTGCAAAGGGGTAAAGCCACCAGGGCCGCCCAGGGGATTTGATTTTGACGTGACCAAGACTGAACAAATCTTCGACCTCCTGCTCAAGGAGAAACAGTTGACGATTCCTGAAGGTCTCAAGTTCCCCACGGCGCAAGAGCTACACGGAAAGCCATACCGCAAGTTCCACAACTCGCTTTCCCATGCCACCAACGACCGCAGGTGTGGCGTCGGCACATCCAAGCGGCGATAGAGAAGGGGCGTTTAATTTTCAACCAGCACGCCATGAAGGTAGACACCCAGCCCTTCCCCGCCGTTAACATGGTAGAAGTCATCTACCCCGAGAGTTGCCCCAGGTCCCACGTTCAGCATCAACATGGTAGGACCTGGGAACCACTCTGGCAAAAATGGAGATGAGGGCAGCTGCTCTCATAGCAAGGATACAGAGGAGGCCGCTCCACGCGATCGGCTCCATCATGATGGCAAGCGCTACGTTACAGAGGGAGAAGTGAAGAACATAAGATATCAACGACCTCTCTCTGATCACCTCCTCAACAAATATGCGAGACAGTATGACCAACGCCGACGGTCCAACTATGATGATGAAGGAGATCGTCTGGCTAGAGAAGCCAGAAGACATCGTCGGCAGGATCGCGATGAGGAGGAGCACGAGCGCCGTGCCGCGGACACATCAAGGGAGCAAGATGACAACGCCAGACACTGGGACTGCCCTTTCTTCAGACACTGCTGGGATTCAGGAATGAGCCGATTGCCCACAATCGGCAATTGCCCAGAATGCAACAAGAAGAAGAAGGAGGCAGCCAACGTGTCTGTGTTTGAGCGCTTAGGGCCTCTCCCACCACCAAGCAAACGTGCTGAGTCACTTCGTTGGGCAGATCTTGAGGATTCTGAAGACGAAGGACTAGAAGAAGAAGGAGACAGGTGCCACCGTCCGAGGTGGTGCCCTGACGGACTCAGCCGTTCACAAAAACGCAGGGTTCAGCGGTTGCGCGGCCTGGAGGAAGCCGAAAGGTTATACCTGCATACGCTAAGGAAGGCACGGCCTGATCTGGCCGCAAAGGTTCAGCGAGCCCTGGATGAAGAGGGTCGTCCACGAAGAATGGAGTGGCGACCCAAGCAAAAGAAAGCCGATGATGAAACATCGGCTGGCACAAACATGGTGCTTGTCTTGCCGACGGAGCTTAGTGTTCCACGATTATACGATGCACTTAAGGTGGACGACAGCAGGCGCGTCAAGTCAGAGGTTGGGTTGGTTTTATCCAGCCTAACCGAGTAGCAAGATTAAACCAATGAGCAAACCGTGCGAGGCTGATCCTTGTGATCGGCCCCAAAAAGTTTATGGAGGGACATTACAAAACCTTCATCGAACGAGCAAGGTGGAGGCCGATTCCAGCAATCGGCCAAAATTATCTTCTGCACATATTCTGTTTGTGGTCAGCAACGATCCATCGGGCGTGGCCACGTCGGCAGATGAAAGTCAGCATAAGTCTTTGCGAAGCCGACGTGCAAGTACAAGGTGCTCGACTAATTAAGAAAGCCGATATCTGCAGTCATTCAGCAGATTCGGCTCGGGGGCATATAGTCAGGATGAACATATGCAGATAAACATGTGCGAGACATGCGTGCGGTGGAACATTGGGGGCCGGTTAAGGAAAAATCGGCCAAATAAAAAAAAATTTCAGAAGCAAAGCCGATGCGCAGCCATCGACTTTAATACAGTTGCACAGGACCAAGACCTACTGGCTATGTGCTCAAGGGTTTACATCAACGTCGATGTTCAGTAGAAAGAAAGCTGATCAACGACTTATGCATCCTCGCCGGTATTCTTGCCTTGATGAAAGCTCGGGGGGCAGCTCGCCCTGGAAGTTCTTCAGAGAGCCGATTTTGATGGAATCGGCTGATTCTGCGTTACGATTCGGAGGCTGATGGTGACACATGTGGTTGGCTCACGATTGTCCTCGCCTTGATGAAGACTCGGGGGGCAACGGACTACATGAAGATTTGGTTCTTTAGAAACCAATTGGAGTTGCATCGGTTGATCCTGCGTCGTGATCCTCTCTGGAAGCAGTTCTGGTCGCGAAAGAAGATTGCTGAAGCTATGGAGAGGAATCAGGAAGGGAGGCCGTCGGCTTTTACAGATTTTGGACTGTCCTGTCGCGGCAAAGGGATTGGATTCTCAAAATAGCCGATGAGTGGTCATCGGCTAAGGGATTGCGAAGAAAATATGGTCAGATACCAAATCGCAGCCTGAAATTGAGAAGTTCTCGGCTTACGAGCTAATCGACATGAGAATCCAGCTTCATGGGCATCCAAAAGAAGAAAAAAAAATCGATACATTGCTATCGGTCTTGATTTGACAGGCGGAAGGAATGAAATTGGGGCAATTGAAGGATGAATCAAAAGAACAATTTCATTAATTCAGAGGAGCGGCTTTACAAGAAAGAGCCGATGGCTCTCAAAAGAGGGATCTAGTGCCTAGCGCACTGCTACTACTAGTCCTATTCTACTAGTCGTCGCTGTCCTCGTCGTCACCGCCGTCGATGTCGTCGGCGCTGCTCCCGGGGAGCTCCTCGTCGCTGCTACCCCAGCCCATGGCCGGAGCCTCCTCCTCCTCGTCATCATCATCGTCCTCGCTGTCCGCCCAGGAGCGGAAGCGCTTGGTTGGCGGGTACCCGGCGGAAGAGGAAGATTCATCTTCCTCCTCCTCTTCTTCTTCTTCGTCGTCATCTTCATCCTCGCTGTCCGCCCACATGCGGGAGCGCTTCTTCAGCGGGAGCTTGGCGGAGGGGAAGGTCTTGGCCTTCGCTACTTCTCCTTCTTTCTTCTCATTATCGGAGGGGAGGGGGTCCACTTCGGAAGAAGGTTTGTCCTCGTTCTTCTTCGGCGAGAATGGGGGGAAGAGGTTTGAGAAGGAGGAGGAAGAGGAAGACATTGCTGAGGGAGAAGAGGGTTTTTTGGGTGCCGATGGCTGGAACAGAGGAAGGGGATGAAGAAAGCTAATCGATCGGCACAGTTAAATAATGAGGAGCCTGGTGGAAATTTCATCACACATAGCTTTCCAAGGAGATGACGCCAGAGCTATCGAATTTTGCAGAGAAGCTGAGAAGACAGGGCATAATGATAACGGATACTGCAACAGCTCTGCTCTGCCACGACATGACCCGACGAAGGAACGCTTAATGATTTTGGAAAAATTATTTCCAAAACCAGGGGGGCATGTGTTATCACCAGATTTTGGTCGAATCCAGAGGTGGGCCGTAAGAGAGATGGGCTTGGAAGATTACACGTGGAAGATCTTTGAAGCGGCCTTGCACGGAGAATTTGGGCTAGTTTGCCCGTGTATCTTTAATTATAGTAGATTATATCTTAGATCAAAAGTTAGAGTTTGTATCGTGCACGGTGGGATATTCCCACGTTAGAAAGTCCGCTGGACTATAAATATGTATCTAGGGTTTATGGAATAAACAACAACACAACGTTCACCCCAAAAACAAACCAATCTCGGCGCATCGCCAACTCCTTCGTCTTGAGGGTTTCAATCAGGTAAGCGACATGCTGCCTAGATCGCATCTTGCGATCTAGGCAGCACAAGCTCCACGTTGTTCATGCGTTGCGCGTACTGAAGCGACTTTGATGGCGCGCAACGTAGTTATCATAGATGTGTTAGGGTTAGCATGGCTCTTCGTATAAACATGCTTACGTAGTGCAACCCCTGCATGTCTAGCCGCCCTCACGCCTATCTCAGGCGTGGGGGCGGCACCCTGCTTGTTCATCATCTAGTAGATCTGATCCGTTACGATTGCTCCTTGTTATGCAAGGATTAGTTTAATATCTGCAATAGTTAGGCCTTACAAAGGGGGGGAGGATCCAGTGGCACGTAGGGTGGCGTTCGCAAGTCCTAAACAGGATGTTCCGCGGATCAACTTCATTGTTGGTTCTTTGGCCTTGTTTAGGATCGGCTTATGAGCACCGTGCGTGGCCGCGAGGCCCAACCTGGAGTAGGATGATCCGATTATGCGGTGAGAACCCTAAATCGTCGTAGATCTAATTAGCTTCATCTTGATCAAGCAGGATCACCAAGTATTCGTGCACCCCGTACGAATCATGGGTGAATCGGCTCTTTGAGCCGATTCACAGGATAACCTGAGAGCCGATCGAGGCTCGTATTTAATGTTTACGTGTATGCCATGCAGGAACTAAGCGAGGCATCCCCATCACCTTCCTGACCAGGTATAGGTCAGGTGGCACGCCCTTGCACTTCGCATCGCCGCGTGTGACCAGAAGAGCATTGCGGGCCGTCGCTCGGAGGGGTCTCAGCCAGCCGCAGCTCTAGGCTCCTCCCGGCTCTACCGTGTTGACAGGCCGCTGCCCGCCGGTGGGTTTTGGCGATCAACACCCGCGTCCCCCACCACCTCGCCACTGCAGTCCAGCCGGAAACACCAGGCCCCCTGGGGCTGGTGGAATTAACATCCGCGACAATATGCCGCCGCCAAGGACCAGGGCGCGTACGCCGGAACCACGTCGGAACCAGAACAACGATCATGAGCCCGAGCCCAGAAGGAGCCGGAATAATGATCGCGAGCCGGAGCTAAGGAGGAGCCGGAACGCGGAGCGTGAGCCGGAGCCTCGCCGGAGCCGGAACGACGGAGGAGACTATCACCAAGGTGAAGGTAGCCACCGAAGCCGGAGCGAGCCTCGAGAAGACCGCCGGGATTCAAAAGGCGGAAGCAAAAAATCTTACAGGCCCCCTCGCAGGTCCCCTTCACTGCCACCTAGCGGCGGAGGCAGAGGCGGTGGCCGAAGATCCCGCTCCCGCTCAAAAAACCCCAGGCGGCGGCCGACGCGATGCCCGAGAACGCCTCAATGAGTACAGATCTGACTACATTGGCCCAAAATGCTTTGGCAGGATGATTCGAGAGGAACCAAAGCCAAGGATGAACCTCAAGTTACCCGGAAACCTGAAAAATTATGATGGCACGGAAAGGTCGGATACCTGGATTGAGGATTACTATAATGCTGTAACCTTCGCCGGAGGAACCCCTAACATCGCCTGCCGCATGCTTCAGTTGTACCTTGTAGGTCCAGCCCGGATCTGGCTCAGCGACCTCGAGAAGAGCTCCATCTTTTGCTGGTTTGACCTGAAGAACGCTTTCGAGAAACACTTCAGGGGCACCTACAAGAGACCTGCCACAACAAGCGACCTGCAGGCATGTATCCAGAAGAAGGGTGAAACATCGAGGAATTTCCTCACCCGATGGTTGGCATGCAGAAACGAGTGCGAGAACGTCGACAACCGCACAGCAATGCACGCCTTCATTGGTGGCCTGCAACGAGGAGGACTGCTGCGGCACAAGCTGACCTCCTTGGTCAATGCAAATAAGCTGACTTTGGATGACATGATCACCATCGCCAGTGATCATACTGCCGCCAATGACGACGCAGGCGGAGATCTAGCAGCTACAACTATCCCCCTGCACCAGCAAAAGAAGAACCGTGATAACGGCAGCAGCAGCGGCACCAAGCGGAAAAACCCTGATGACCAAAAGAGCGGTGGATCCGACTTGATCGCCATGGCCTTCCAGCGCGGAGGTCAAGGAGGCGGAAGAGGCCGTGGCCGCGGTGGTGGAGCTGGAAGGGGCCAGCAGCGTGGCGATGAGGTCACTGCTGCCGGAACCCGCGCCCCCCAAACTTATGAAGAGTACAGAGACATGCCTTGCCTGGCCCACCTGGATCCGGCTACAGGGAAGTCCACTCACACAAATCGCAACTGCAAGTGGGTCAATGACCTAAAATCTGACCCGGAAGCAGGGTACAAGCGAGCCCGGAAGCACCGCCCACGAGGCAAAGGAGGCAAGGGCAAGAACAAGGACAAGGACGAAGACAGTTCCGAGGCGATGGACGAGGACGACGCTTCGCCGGATCCCAAAGCCGGATCCGCAGCTAAACCTAACCCATTCGACAAAAAGAGTGCGGGCGCATACCACACCTTCCTTGGAACTCCAACAGTCTGTGCAAGCAAATCAGCTCTCCGGATCCTGAACGCCACAGTTCCCGCTGTGCCGCAGTACGTCAGGTGGTCGGAAACTCCGTGTATGTTTGACAGAAAGGATCACCCTATTGTCATTACGAAAGAGTGCTACGCCTTGGTGGTAAGTCCCCGCATCGACGGGTATGATTTTTCCAAGTGCCTCATGGATGGAGGAGCCAGCCTAAACATAATGTACCTGGAAACTTTGGAGCGGATGAACCTTACCAAGGAACAGCTAAAGCACAGCACCACTGAATTTCATGGTGTGGTTCCGGGTAAAAAGGCAAATTCCTTGGGCAGCATCAGACTTCCCGTGGCTTTCGGCGACGCAAATAACTTCCGCCAAGAAATGATGAGGTCGTGCCCTTCAAGAGCTCCTACCACGTCATCTTTGGCAGGCCCACCTACCACAAGTTTCACGCCAGAGCATACTACATCTACAACAAGCTCAAGATCCCGGGTCCCAAAGGTATAATTACCGTATCCGGAGACTACAAGAAGGCTCATGAATGCGAGTTAGGCGAAGCCGCCTTCGCAGAGTCTGTGATATCTGGAGAGGAGCTGCAAGGCTACAGAGCCACGGTGGATCCGAATGAGATGCAGACCACCAAGAAGCAGATCTCTGAACAGAAGACCTCCTTCAAGGCCGCGATAGAAACCAAGAAGCACGACCTCATTGTAGGCGACCCTTCCAAGCAGGTTTCAGTCGGAGCCAACATGGACCCCAAATAGGAAGACGCGCTCGTCGAGTTCCTCCGCGCTAACATGGATATCTTCGCATGGCAACCTTCCGACATGTCCGGAGTACCTAGGGAACTCGCCGAGCACTACCTCAACATAAATCCGGGGGCTAAACCGGTGAAGCAAGCTATGCGACGCTTTGGAGATAAGAAGCGCCGCGCCATAGGAATGGAACTAGCTAAGTTACTAGAGGCAGGTTTTGTAATAGAAGTTATCCACACTGATTGGGTCACAAATCCCGTCCTTGTACCCAAAAAGCACACTGAAATACTAAGAATGTGCATCGATTACTCCGGCTTGAACAAGCATTGCCCGAAGGATCCGTTCCCCTTGCCGCGCATTGACCAAGTCATTGATTCGACGGCGGGGGCGGAACTTCTGTGTTTTCTTGATGCGTATTCTGGGTATCATCAGATCCGGATGAAGGAGTCTGACCAAAAGGCAACTTCGTTCATCACCCCTTTCGGCACTTACTGCTATGTCACCATGCCTTTTGGTCTAAAAAATGCAGGTGCCACCTACCAACGTACGATGCAGCGGTGCCTGAAGGACCAAATCGGCCGGAACGTGCACGCCTACGTCGACGACATCACGGTCATGACCCGGAAAGGATCCGACTTGATCAGCGACCTCACAGAAACCTTCGACAATCTCCGCAGGTACAAGATGATGTTGAATCCGCTGAAGTGCATCTTTGGCGTGCCAGCCGGAAAACTCCTTGGCTTCATAGTCTCTCATAGAGGCATTGAGGTTAACCCGGAAAAAATCAAGGCAATCCTGTGTATCAAACGACCAACTTGTCTCAGAGATGTGCAACGACTAACTGGTTGCGTCGCAGCAATCAGCAGGTTTGTTAGTCGGCTTGGCGAGAAGGCGCTACCTTTGTACAAGCTGCTGAAGAAAACAGAGACAAATTAAATGCAGGACGCACGCACCGACGCAGCTCTTCGGGGGTTGAAGGAAATACTCACCTCCCCACCTATCTTGGCAGCCCCAGCAGAGTCAGAGCCAATGCTCCTTTACCTGGCAGCTACCAACAAAGTCATCAGTCTCGTCATCGTGGTGGAGCAAAAGGAAGAAGGTCATGAATATGACGTCCAAAGACCAGTCTATTACATTAGCGAGGCATGCGACGGAGTCAAAGCAAAGATACCCTCACTTTCAGAAGCTAGCTTATGGAGTGTTCCTAGGCAGCCGGAAGCTGAGACATTACTTCCAAGAGCACCCAGTAACAGTTGTGAGCAAGGCTCCGCTGTCGACGATTCTCAACAACGCTGACGCAACAGGACGTACGGCTAAATGGGGCATCGAATTATTCGCCTTCGACATCGCTTACAAACCTAGGACTGCGGTTAAATCCCAAGTCTTGGCAGATTTCGTCGCAGATTGGACAGAAGCTCCGGATGCAAGTCTGGAGCCAGAACCAGAAACATGGGTCATGCACTTCGATGGATCCAAGCAGCATCAAGGCTCAGGAGCCGAAGTCACCCTGAAGTCCCCTACCGGAGAAGAACTGCAGTATGTTCTGCAGATCCACTTCGAAGCTACAAACAATATGGCGGAATACGAGGCTCTACTACACGGTCTGCGCATCGCTAAGGAAATCGGGATCAAGCACATTATATGCTGTGGAGATTCCGACCTGGTGGCACAACAAGTAGCCGGAACCTGGAACGCCAGAAACTCCGTCATGGCGGCCTATAGAGACGAAGTTGACGAGATCGCTAAGTGCTTCCTTGGATACGAAGTCAAGTACGTCAGGAGAGACGATAACGCAGCGGCAGACATGCTATCCAAGCTCGGATCCGGCAGGAAGCAAATTCCGCCTGGCATTTTCCTGGAGCACCTACGGATACCCTCAGTAAAGGGCGCTAACCCGGAAAATCCAGAAGTGGCAGTATCTCCGGCAAAGGAAGTGATGGCTATCATTCCGGCTTGGACCCAGCCTTTCCTGGACTATCTCATTGATCAGAAGTTGCCGGAGGACGAGGTCCTAGCACGACAGATCATCAGACGAGCAAGATCCTAAACAATCGTTGATGGACAGCTCTACAAACAAAGCGCAACGGGAGTTTTCCTCAAATGCGTCTCCAGTCAAGATGGCATTGAAATACTCAGAGAGATCCACGCAGGGGATTGCGGGCATCACGCCGCTCCCAGGTCCCTCGTTGCCAAAGCTTTCCGGCTAGGATTTTACTGGATCACAGCTAAAGAAGATGCTGACAAGTTGGTAAAAACCTGCCGAGGTTGTCAGTACTATGCTACTCAACCAAATGCTCCAGCCCAAGAGCTGAAGACCATCCCTATCACCTGGCCGTTTGCGGTCTGGGAGCTCGATATGGTTGGTAAGTTAAAGAAATCATCTCCTGGCGGTTTTGAATACCTCTTGGTCGCTATTGATAAATTCAGTAAGTGGATCGAGGCAAAGCCAGTGAGAAAGGCCGACGGTGCTACGGCACTCAAATTTGTCTGCAGCCTCGTGACGAGATTCGGCATCCCGCACAGCATAATCACGGATAATGGCACAAATTTCGCTCAAGGAGAATTAAAGGATTACTGCCATGACGCTGGGATCCGACTAGACTTGGCATCAGTGGCTCATCCACAGTCCAATGGTCAGGTCGAAAGAGCCAATGGACTCCTCTTATCCGGAATAAAACCACGCCTTGAAGAACCGCTGCGCCGCGCAGCCGGAGCTTGGGCAGAGGAGTTAGACTCCGTCCTGTGGAGTTTGCGAACTACCCCCAACAGGTCAACAGGATTCACTCCGTTCTTCCTGGTATACGGATCCGAAGCCGTGCTCCCCTCCGACATCATCCAGATTCACCGCGAGTTTCCGCCTATGATGAAGAAACTGCTGACGAGGCCAGACGGCTATCTGTGGACCTGATCGAAGAAGCTCGGAACTTAGCAGACCAACGCTCCACCATTTACCAGCAGAAGCTCCGGCGTTATCATAGCCGTCGAGTCCGGAATCGCTCGTTCATGGTCGAAGACCTGGTTCTCCGCCTTCGCCAGGTGAAAGATCACAAGTTGCAATCTCCATGGGAAGGACCCTTCGTCGTTAGCAAAGTGCTTCACAATGGATCGTACTACCTTGTCGATTTCCGAGAGCTAAAGGATAGACCTGCTAACTGGCGCCGGAAACGCAAAAGGGAGGATCCGGGTGACATCTACGACGAAACAGAGCGTCCTTGGAACATTGCACAGCTACGTCCTTTCTACACTTAGCATAGAATTACATATATTGTAACAATCATACATGATCAATGAAATAAAGCTTTTGGTTCACTCTTTGAGTCTTTTACCTCCTTTACTTGTTCATTTTAGATCGTGTATGCTTTTTCCGACTAAAACCGCAGAGCTGGATATTTCCGCCTAGGCGTGTATGAAAGTTGTGATTTCTCAAAATCGTCCTTTAGGACGTAAGCTTAAGTTTTCTGATGGAAATTTTTTCTGTTGCGAACTCGTGGATTCCTAGTAGCGATTTCCGGCACCTCGGCTGGGGGCTTGTTTCCGCGGTTATTGACGGATTGCCATTGGGCTTCGTCGCCGCTGGCGAGCGTTTACGGCTAAAGGTCTTCCGGCTCGTGGAAGGACAAGCGAGTAAGCCGGAAAACATAGAAATCAGCACTTGCTTTCCAACAAAACGAAACATGCAAATAGTATTAAACGGATAGCAGGATAAATGTTCTCCGCCCGCGCATAACATGTTTTCGTCCCTAGCTACTTAAGAATTTAAAGTTATATTACAAACCCTCGCTGGGGCCAAAATGATGCATTGTTTTCCCCGCAGGAAAGAAAGTTTTCACTCCCCCTTAGCTGGAGAAGTTCTGCCCTTTGGGTCCCCTTCCTCGGCATCCTCTACCGGAGATGACACGTCCTCGTCACTTTCTTCTTTCGAAGCTGCAGCGCCATCCTTGGGTTCCTCTTGGGGGCATCCTTGGAGCTGGTCCAGGTAAACTGGGTGCCGAATTCCGCAGGTCGTGCTTCCGCGTCACGCTCCTTCTGAAGTTCGGCTTCCAGGGGCTCGTCTGCAGGAAGCACGAACTTGTCGTAGAATTCCTCATGCCGGACCCTGCGCGCGATGCGGGTGTCGTAGCCGTTTATTGCATCTAGGAGCGCATTGACATCCGCATCCGGAGGAACACCGGTGGTCACCTGGTCAAGATCAAGCTCCGAGTTATGCGCCAAGCACATGGCCAAGGCCATCGCAGCTGCGCCTCGGGCTGATGATGCTTGTAGATCTGTCACCAGCTCCGGAAGAACGTCCATCTTTTGTGCGAACATTGCAAGTACGACTCCTCTTGATGGATAAGTTGTAGCATATCTTCCGGGAGGTGGAGATGAGGTCTTTGCAATCATCGCCTGCTAGTTGAAGGAGGTCGTCTCGGGGGAACAAATTCCGACGCTTTTCCGGATACCCAAGCGGCTCTGCACGAGATAATCAGGATATAAGTATGCAAATTGAGCACAAGAAAAAGGTCAGAGCAAACATCTAGACAAGGTTCCAGCATAGTACCCAAGATGTTCTCGCTGAGCAAGTCCCAGTGATGTTCCGCGGTCTCCATATACTTCTGGAACCCATTGAGCTCTTTCTGCTGCCTCTTGATGGTCTCGGTGTCAGCATTTCTTTTCAATACAAATTCGCCCTTTTCCCTGACGTGCTCGGAGTTTTTCTCCGCCAGCTGTTTCTCGGCCTGCTCTCTTTTTAGTTCCGCCTCCTTTAGTTTCATTTCCAATTCTTGGTACGAGGAGCGCAGGTTCTCAAGTTCCGAGGAGGCTGTGACAAGGGACGAGGATGCGCCTATAATAACACAGGTTAAAATCGGAATGTGACTTAAGTGATGAGCAAAGGGCGGAAACCAACCTTGAGCTTCCGCCAGTTGTTTGTTCAGTTCTGCATTCGCATCTTTCAGAGTCCGGATACTTTCCGCCTGACTTAAGGTAACGCGGCGCTGAAGGGCAATGTTTTTATGCAGCTCGTAATGCAGCGCCTGTCGTTCCTGTAAATTTAAACAGAGCAGGAGTAAAAATTCCGCCTGTATCAGTGGATTCCTTTAAAGCATTATTGCCGGAACCTTTCCGCCATCATGCTTGGGGGCTACTGCTTCAACTTAAAAACCTTTCCAGAAGTGATATTTGTCTAAGCATTTAAGCGCTAACGTGCATCTACGTTTCCGCCTACATGCTTGGGGGCTACTGGGGAGTACCTTTTGCTTGCAGACGAGTTTGTCGAGGAACTGGCCGACGTCCTTCTTAAAATCCTGAATCTCCGATGTGGCGACATCAAGTTTCCCCCAGGCATTGTTCAGCATGGCGTTGAGCAAGTCTTGTTCAAGCTCCCATTTCTCCGCCTCAGTAAGTTTATTGAAAAACTTAGTCGCGTATGCCTTGGGGGTGGAAGTGAGGTCAGTCGGATCTCCAAAATTCTTCGGAAACACGACAATATCGCCAGCACCGGTTCCGGCTCTTTCGGAAGAAGTGACTTCAGTTTCTCCTTGACCTTGCACTCCCGCTTCGTCTTGAGCAGGTCCTTTGTCTTTAGGATCTTCTCCGCCCACCTTTTCGCTGCTAATCGGAACAATTTCCGGTGGAGTATTGGCGGCAGGAGGGGGAGAACGATCAGCTTGAGAGGGAGACGCTTGAGGAGCAGTGTGAGATGTGCTTGGCGGAGCTGGAGTAGGGGGACCAACAGCCGGAGACTTTTTCATGTATTTGGTAATGGGTTCTTGGCTGGTGGTCCGGGTGGCGGCGGTACTTGGATTCCTACAAGCAAGCGAAGGGGTTCACATCATAAATAACTTCATCAAAATAGAGATGCGCCATAATCGGAAACTTACGGGGCGCCGAGGATGATGGGGCGCGAGCGTTTGCCAGCTGTTGCCAGCATCTTCAGACAAGCTTGCTCCGCTTTCTTCGAATTTAGCGGAGGGGGCTTCACGGTTTTGGGCTTTTTGGCGGAGGCCTCGCCGCTGGCTCCAGCTTCTGAGCTGGAAGCTTTGGCGCGGGGACGCTTCGAAGGTCAAGGGGCCGCCTTACGAGGTGCCTGTTCCTCTTCCTCTTCTTCGTCATCCGGAACCTCCTCCGCCCCGTCGCCGCTGACAGGAACACGAAGAATGGTGCGAAAGTTTTCTTCCGCCAAAGTATCGAGCTGGAAGAAATATGAGTATAAGTTAAAATCAACATCCAAAAAACTTGTGAAGTTTGAAGTAACAAAGAAACAGAGCTTACCGGAGGACACTGGTCGTTTGTGTAGATATCCTTGATCAATTCCGGGACCGGTTGGCCCCGGCCTATCTTCACGAGCGTTTTGATTCTCCTTTTGAGGGAGTCAGCCGGAAGGTCGTGGCGGGAAGCCCGGAGCAGGTCGTCCGCCCCGGTGTATGCGCAGATTAAACGCGCATTGTGCCGCAGTGGCTGGATCCGCCGGGTGAACCAGCTAAGAGTGAGTTGAGCTCCGGTTAGCCCGTCATGGACTAACCAAGATATTCTCCGCGCTGCTTTCTCCAGGATAGGGGTTTGAGCGAGTGAGGGAACGAAGCTCCAGCTCGCGAGTTCTTCCGAAGGCTCGTTGACGAACTTGGGCAGACCGTCATGGATATCCGGAACTGAAGCGTTCTTTTCATAGAACCATCCGGCGTTCCAGTACCGGACAGATTCGTGCGAATCATGTGGTGGATACATGCGTCCAGGTCGGAGCATAAACGTCATGCTTCCACAGTTCACCATTGCTTTGTCTTTTGTTTCTTTCTTCACTCGGAAGAAAAACTGCCATAACTTGACATCCGGTCGGATTCCGAGATGCCCTTCGCAAAGTGTTGCAAAGTTGGAGAGGAGGAGGTATGAGTTTGGGCAGATGTTGTGAGGCTGGAGCCCGTAGGTGCTGAGAATGGAGAGGAAAAACTTCGAGCAGGGGAGCGACAATCCGCGCTCCACCCAAGCTTTGGTCATAACCACTTCATCGGCTCCGGGCTTGGGGACGTCGGTGTCGCGTATGAAGCTCCAGTAGGCAGAGATCATACCCTCGTTCTGGAGTTCTCTAAGCTCCACATCGGTGGTTTCACAGGGCCACCATTGACCCCGTTCTCCTTCGCGGATCTGAGCTTTAGAAGCCCTTTTGTTTTCCGCTTCCTGCACCTTGGTTGCCATTCTCGCTTGACCTTCGAGTTCCTCTTGGAGTTCTTTGAGGGAGGGGATCCAGCCTGGAGTGGTGCTGGAAGATGCGGAAAACGGTTGAGCTAGCCGGATGTCGGAAACATATGGTGGTAGGAACGCAATGGGATCCGGGCAAATTGGTTCCACGGTACTAGGATCCGGGTTACTCGGAGAGCTACCAGTACAGTGCGGAGAACCATGCGGCATGCTTCCGGCTACACCCATGCGAGCTAAATTGAGTATCCGGATCTACACTAAGTTTATCTTCTACGAGGCCGGCGCACGTACCGTTAATGGCGCGGTGGCTCGACGGAGCTCCGGTGGAATCGAGGTCGCCGGACTTGCAGGGAATCGCCTCGCGTGACCACGAATCGGCGGCGGGAAGGATTTCCCGTTCAACCGAGGGGATCTTGGCGCGAGGAGAGGCTTGGGCTGGCGGCGCGTGGAGCTCACCGTGGCAAAGTTCGCCGGAGATGAGATCTGTCGGGCGGCGCGGCGCGAGGAAGAAGACAACGTGGGTGAGAAGGTGAAAGAATGAGAAGTTACCGCGGGCGAGGGTTATATATAGACCCCGCGCGGAGATTCCTGTTTCGGATCTAACGGTAGAAAATGAACGGTCACGTCGTTGGATGATCGACACGTGTCCTAGGTCAAAAACGGTAAAATGACGTGGAGGTAACTTAACTGTGCGCTCCCGAAATTTCCGGCTAGAAGATTCGCATCTCCGAAAATTTAGCGCGGGAAAAAAGGAAGTTGTGCGCGGGAAAAGTGGGATCTCCGTTACATTACCGATCCAGAAGACAGGAAGATTTCCGAATAGATGATACCGGAAACAAGTAAAGGTTTTGAAGCTCTTCAAGATTCTCGTCGGATCCGAGCTGAATGAAGTCGGAGGAATGATGAATCTCGGAGAACTTCGGGGGCTACTGTTGTGGGTATACTTTATGGGTATATCAACGGCATGGCCTAGATCCGGCAAGCCCGGGTGGCCCATAGTTGGTGGTGAGGCATGTGGCCCATCGGACGGCCCAGTTGCTGTAGATCCTGAAGGATGAAGTCCAGCCCAGGAACCGGAAGCGGGATCTCAACCGACCTACGAAGGAGGCCGGATCCGTGACAGCCCATGAAGTATCCGGATCCAGCACGTATTTGGAGGAAGGCGGATCCTTGACGTACACGGCAAGATATTGTACCATAGTTAGGCAACTTGTATTCCGGCTAGGACTCTCCATGTAAACCCTAGATATGTGCGTCTTTATAAGCCGGATCCTGGGAGCCCTAGAGGCACAACCACAACTCATTGTAACAACGCGAAAGCGCCCAGATAATTCCAGACAAGCAGCAGTAGGCCCTGTCATCGTGCAGGTGTTCTGGAGCTGGGTAAATCGCGTACCACCGTCCCGTGTGCACTCCGCCCTATGGCCCATACTTCTTCTCCCCCTCGTGAGGATCCCTCCTCCGAGGCACCGTCGATTAGGCAACTCTGTTGGACAAGGCGACGCCTAGGCACCGCTTAAGCACGCTTAGGCACTAGGCGATGGACAACCGCCTCGCCTAGGGCATAAGCGGAAGTCTAGGCAGTGTAACCAAGAAATTGTCTTCCACAATAAGAAATCATGCCATACTTCACGATTGAGCTAGATGGGAATTTTTCTAAAGGTAGTTATCAGAAATTTACACATTTACATGCTCTAAATTAATATTTATTCACATATAATAATCCATATAAACACTTTATGATATAAACTATGCCCGCCTAGGCTGCGCCTAGGCCGCTTAAGCATCGCCTAGGCACTAGGCGAATGCCAACCACCCTAGAGGCGACAGCTGCGGCCGACGGGGATGTTGCAGCCGCTGGAGGTGCCCTCCCAGGTCTGGGCCGACATCTCCATGGACTTCATCCAGGGCCTCCCCAAGGTGGGCGGCAAGTCCGTCATCCTCACGGTGGTAGACCGCTTCTCCAAGTACGCACACTTCATCGCGCTTGGCCACCCGTACACCGCCGCGTCCGTTGCTCGTGCCTTCTTCAACGGCATCGTCCGCCTCCACGGTTTTCTCGTGTCGATCGTCAGTGATCGGGATCCGGTGTTCACGGGGCACGTCTGGCGTGACCTTTTCAGGATGGCGGGCGTCAAGCTCCGGTTTAGCACGGGGTTTCATCCTCAGACCGACGGCCAGTCCGAGGTGGTTAACAAAGTGATTGCCATGTACTTACGCTGTGTTACAGGTGATCGTCCTCGCGCATGGGTGGATTGGCTCGCTTCGGCAGAATGTTGCTACAACACCTCCTACCATTCTGCCCTACGTGCCACGCCATTTGAGGTGGTCTACGGTCGCCCGCCACCGCCCATGTTGCCGGTCGATCCGGCGACCGCTCGGATGGAGGCTGCCGGGGAGCTTCTCTGCGACCGCGACGAGATGCTTGCTGAGGTGCGGCAGCGTCTCGTTCAGGCTCAGCAGCTCGCCAAGCACTACTACGACGGCCATCATCGCAAGGTGGCCTATGCGGTGGACGACTGGGTGTGGCTGCGCCTTCTTCATCGATCCACCCAGTCCCTCGACCCACGTGCGAGGCGCAAGCTTTTGGGCCTCGCTACGCTGGCCCCTTCGTCATCTTGGAGCGCATGGGCACACTTGTATATCGCCTTCAGCAGCCAGCAGGCTCCCGCATCCATGATGTCTTTCATGTGGGTCTGTTGAAGCCTTACCGTGGGGAGCCACCGGCCGCGCCACCGGCGTTACCACCGATCACCGATGGTCGTCTTCTTCCGAGCCCGGCAAAGGTGTTATGTGCCCAGCTCCGTCACGGCATTTGGTACTTGCTGGTGCAGTGGGAAGGTCTTCCGGAGGAGGAGGCCACTTGGGAGAAGCGGGAGGAGTTCAGCCAGCACTACCCCGACTACCAGCTCGAGGACGAGCTGTTTGCACAGGCGGGGAGAGATGTTATGACCCGTCTTATTTGAGAATGAACTTTTTTCCACTCTCTTCTGAAGTATTAGATTCTATATGATAAAACGAAAATACGCATATATGTTTTCATTCTAACTTGTTAACCTCAAGAATGTTCTCTCCGAAAATTAGTAGTGATTCTTTCTTTTATGAAACTAGAAGGATATCCCACGCGTTGCAGCGGGAATTTCTCTGATAACTCTAGTTTGTAAAAAACAAAAGGATATAACTTGATTGGAATAGGATGTTATTTCTAGGAACATGCAGGATTCAATTGATGTAAATAGTAAACAGGCTAACTTCAAAAACTTACTTGAAATGGTTATGTAGTTGACGGCTAAAAGTTGATGATGTGGATAATTTGATGGCTTAAAAAATAGATGATGTGGCTTGCATGTAGAGTATTAATGAATGTTAGTGGGGGATGACATGGACTATTGGATGGCTAATAGAATGGATGATATGGATAGTTTGCATGTTGAGATAGACAACTTAAATGACCCTCTAGTGAGGTTTTGCTTTCTAAGAGATATAGATTTATTTATAGAAACCGTCTAGAATAATTTCATTATTATTTTTCAGAATGATGACAGTGTGGTAGTGGAGTACGTTCAACACCAGAATATTTAATAAAAGAGCTCATGGTGTCATATGACAGGAAAACACCAAAACACAAGTAGTTTATTAACTGATGTGGTGCTATATATATTAGTCGGTCTTGAGTACTGGAGCTAATCACTCACAAAAAATCATGAGTATCTTGTGCTCCCATTGCTTCGATACCAACATCCTGACTCCTTATATTAACATCCATGTAAGCAGCGGCATGAAATAAGTAGAACATCGCATCGAGGCACGAGATAATGACAATAACAGAAGAAATAGCTCGCGATGATGATGCATGGAGTAGTAGGATGGGATTTGAAGGCGGCGCTTAAGGTCGAGGTCTCTAGAAGAGCGCCAAAGGTCAAGGTCTGGGGACTAGAGTCGCGGCTCGAGATCATGTTCGACGGTAGTGGAATCTTCCCGCCGTGCCTCCTCGTATAGCATCTAGCGATGCTTTTTCCTTCCCAAGCCAGACTTTTCGATGTTGTTCTGACCAAGATAGGCTTTAGCTGATTTTGGACCAATTCACCAGAGTGGACCAATTTGACCTGCAAACTAGTAGCCCTCAGAGACTTTCGGCCCACTTCGAGAATTGTTGGAGATCAAACGGCCGAAAATGATCAGGGAGCACGATTAGACGGTTAAAATGGTTGTGGTCATGAGAGGCTTCCTCTTTGGCTTAGTGAGGTGATCCTAACAGGTCAGGAGAAGAGGAGCTAAAGTTTGTCGTCATCGCTATGTCCTATGAGTTGTGCACTCCGTCGATATCGCTAGATTGATCTGGAATGTCGCATGTTGGATAGAGGGAGGAGCGTGTCGTTTCCCTTCGTGTTGATTGCAGCTCCTCGTTGGAGGCAAAAGAGGTAGCCGTGATGTTGGTTCACTGAGAACTAGGAAAACCAGTGTTAGCAACACAACACGAAATAGGAAGGATGATGGCTATCACGGCGTTGATCTGCATTGCTGGGAAGGGGAGGGATGGGCCATAGCTCGCTGCCATAGTCAACACATGAGCACATGACTAGGTTTTGCCGCCGCCCGCTAAAGGAGAGAGGGGAAGGAGGCGGGCGTCAAGGGTGGAGGGGCACCGGCCAGCGGCGACGTTGTCGGGAGGGTTGACACCCACGCTAGCCAAATCGTCTTTCTCTTCTCACCCTTTCATGCATTATTTTCTCGGATATGTTCGCTCGGTCGGTGTAGAAAGGTTTTAGTGGTGGGTTTGAAAGCCTAGCTAACCACACTAGGACAATTTGATCTTCAGAGTATTGGAACTCTTGTATATCTACCAGCCAAAATAGCCATGGAACGCGATCGGACGACCGGAACAGCTTAGGTCTTTATAAGTCTATAAGTCTACTGTTTGGCTCGGATAGAATGTTCCTCATGTACACATGTTATAATGGCATATACAATTGATCCTTTTGGCCGTGAACTCGCTATCTGAGCTTGTCTGAGCATGTCAGAAGGGACGTGAGGGCCAGAAACCATCGCATCCAAACTAACCCTCGTGTCCGCGCGGCGGCCGCCGCGCCAGCGTGCCCCTTCCTCCCTCCCCTAGCCCTCCTCTGCGCGGCTCCTCTCCGCCGCCGCCGCTCGGAGCGTCGCCGGGCAAAGCCCCTACGGCGCGGCGGCGGCGGCGGCCTTCCTCAGCCTGGCGATCGGGGTGTGGCGTCGTCCTTCCACTCCTTTCAAGCGGCAGCGATCCTAGATGGCGGCGACTGGGGAGATCACGCATCAGCGATGTTTGTGGTGGTCGTTGGCTCCGAGCACTTTGGGCCTCTGCGGGCAGCGACGCTGCCGACCTTCTGCGGTTGCAGGGTTTCCTCTTGGCTATCTCTGAGTCACAGAGGGTGTCCAGGATCTGATCCGGGTTTGGTGGTGGTGTCTTCCTTCTTCGCCGGAGGAGGTCGGCTGGCTGCTGGGGTGGCAGATCATGAGATCCGGTTACTTCGGCGATGAGCTAGCGGTGAAGGGGCCACCGGTGAAAACCGCGCCTTGACATCGTTCTTGGCGGATGATGGCGGCGGCTATTTGTGTCGTTCCCTTGCGAAGGCATCATCTTTTCTAGCCTCTCCGTTTGCTCTTGCCGAGTTGGGGACTCGCGGCTATCGGTGAAAACCGTGCCACGATTGGGGGGAGATGGCGGCGTTAAGCGTCGCTTTCTTCTTAAAGACATCATCGTTGCAGTCTGCGGCTACTCACTCGTCCTGCTCCGAGGGAAACCCTAGATCGGGTCTCCCGGATAGGATGATGATGACGCTTCCTGCGCCGTTCTACCTCTTGGGGCATCGTTTTTGGAGCAGTGGCTGGATGGAGGTGGATCTTGGTGAAGTGGTATTCATCTACCACGTTGACGTCGATGATTCTCGGCGGCGTGGAGCTGCAGGGTATCGAAGAAGGGCGTGGACTGTTGGGCGCGTGCAGGATGGTGGAGCTGTCTGGCGCTATGGTGACATCGACGACAGGTCTGGCAAGGTCAATGCGGTGGTCCCTCTTGAAGATGGGTGCGAGGAAGACGGTGATAGCGATTTCTGTGGCGTGTGCAATAGTGTGCGCTCAGGGTTCGCTTGACTGGTTGTGCTTCTCACCCGCCAATGGGCGGCTTGGGAAGGCATTCAGTTTTAGATGATGCGCGGTCAGGGTAATGACCCTGTTCATGGTCACCCCCTTCATCGCTCTTGTAGGTATAGCGAGTTATCGCTGGAAAGGTGGCTTCGAGTTGATCTTTGTATCTCCCTTGTAAGGCTTTGCGAATAATTTAATAAAGAAAAGTTGTGTGCATCCTTTGGATGCAGAGGCTGGGGCGATGCTCCCATTTCGAAAAAAAAAACAAGTTACTACTGAAGCTCAACATTTTTTAAATCAAACTACCATCATAACAATGCTTCGCAACATAAGCTAATTAATAGTGGGTAAACAGATAACCAGCCAGTTATATAAGCTAGATCTGATACATAAACACTTGGACATAGCATAATATAATAGTTGGTCGATACATAAATTCTCCAGCAAACCAGCATAACAAAAATATGCATCACACCTGGAAAACAGAGCCGTCTATGGTGGAACACATGTCTCCATTAGAGATCCTCGGGCCTGACAAGGAGACTCCAAGCAACAACAACCTTCACCTTAGAGCGGCCAACCGAACATTCACCCTCGCTTATTTGGCAATTCTTGACAGGGAAGACGACATGCCCCTCTTGAGCTTGACCATCAGATTCTGAGTTTCCTTGTACGACCACTCTCAATGTTTCATCTAATTGCACTGTAACAACATTCCTCGACAGATGAAAGTAATTGTCTGATCCTACAGGCGTTTCTCCACCGCAAGAGTCAACCAACACAACTTCCCTATGTTTTGAAGAAGACATGAAGCAAGAAACTCGGCCTCCATCTTTAAAAGGCCACCCCCCTTCAATGACATGAACACCCACGATAGTGGCCTGGATTGCCCTGCCGAACCGTTCAAGGCTTATTTGTGTTGTGCAACAGCCTCTGCCTATCTTAGGGTTGTTATCATGCACAGACCAACAACGGTAGTTAGAAGACAAGGTAGCTGTATTTTGATACTCTGCTCCATACTTTATTTTCAATTCAACTTCGAATGTAACCTCTTCTGCTGCCAGGATTGCACGAGACGGGCCGGTCAAACGCAAGAAATGATCCTGCAAGCATCATAATGATAGTCATCATTAATATACTTGATCAAAACGAACTTCTCGGCATGTGCATGCATGACGAAAAAGGGGAAAGTGAATACGAACATCTTGAGTGATTTTTTGGCAGTTAGCCCTAGAACGGCAGAAGAGAAGGTTGCGGTTGCGGTCCATGGTGTCGCGTGCGGCAACCAGGCCGTAGATGTAGAGCGGCCAACCCAGGATGGGATGCACATCGATGATTTTGATGGAGTAGATCTGCAGGGCAGTGGCAGCGGCAGCAGAGTGTGGAATGATACCCGGCGTGCAACCCGTGAAGTGCATAGGACTCAAGGTGGCTGCGGCAAATTAATAAAGACGATTAGAGTGTAGCAGCGTAGTATTAGAAATCCAATAATTTGAATGAAATAATAGCAAGTAAAAAGTATTTGTTTATATATACTACAAGAAGGAAGGGAAGCTCGATCAATGGTTGAGTCATTCATGCATTAGTTTTAGCAGTAATAAGAAAAGGAAGAAATTACTAGCTAGTCTTGTTACTTGTATCATCGAAGAAACTGTAGCTTGGACGAGTCTGAGAGCCCCATGTAGATTCCCAGCAGTTATAGTGCTGATAGTATCCCTTGGGAGAAGCAGAAGCACAAGACTTGATGATATGTTGGGCGACGGCCACGAATGTCTCGGACATGAGATGCAACATCTTGGCCTTCTTCTCGGAGGCGACGATGATGGGGAATTCCCTGAGGATAGATGCGAGGGACTGGATCCGGTAGCGCAGCAGGTCCGTCTCGTGCAAGAGGAGGCCAAGGGCCTCTTTACGGCGACTAACAAGGTAGGGCAAGCTGACATGATGTTTGGTTGTTTCGGTCTTTGAGTCCACCATGATCTCTTGGTCCTGCAGCTGTGGTTCGCCGTTGGACAACTGAGTCTGTTGAAGATAAGCTCTCTTTCCGGCCAAGGTGGAGAGGTTCCTGGACGTGACCTCCCTCCTTAAGAAGGTGGTCTCCCTCCTCAGGACCTCGCGGTGCCGACATAGGGCTTCCACCAAGCTAGCTTGTTTGTTCGCCATCGTCAGCCAGGGGAAGCAAACAGGCTGATGGATTCCGGCCGGAGAATTACATTCACGGTGGTGTGTTCACAGGGCCGACGGGGGTACACGCATACAGATACCAGGATAAGTTGGAACCGGTGTATAATCTAATTCTAGTACTACTCGGAACGGGCACCATGAGGAATAGAAAGCAAAGGTACCACGACAAGGGCCTTTGCAATCCAAATTGTTCCTGTGTGTTACGTGCGTGCGTGCAAGCAGGAAGTACTAGCTGGATCAACAGAAGAGTCAATCAGATTAGCTTGGCAATACGTGCGCATCTGGGCGGAGCAGAAATTTGTACGTGCGCCTCTCGCCGTCTCGTCTCCGTCGTTGTTCAGCGGAAGTACTCGGCGCCAAGCCGCCAACACCATAGTGCCATACATAAACTTGACAGTTTCCGTGTAGGATTCCGAGTCGTGCATGACTATATGTTTTGAGTCGGTTTCTTTCTGGCTTAGAGCCAATTAAGAGCTACACTATTTCAAAAAAAAAAAATTAAGAGCTACACGTTCGCTATACAAATTAAAGATCCAATATCCTGCTCAGTACCCAAAGCAATCGATCAGGTTCATCTAGCAGCTCCTACATCTACGATAAGGAGAAGATGGAGTCTGAAGAGTTGTTGTTGACCCAGCTGATGAAGGAGATCATGTCTCTGGAGAGGGAGCGCAGAGAGCTGCTGCACTCTCTTACTCCTACCCTCTCTCAATGGAAGAAGCTGGTACACACCTCCAAACCTTCTCAATCTCAAGCAGCACCAACAGCATGGACAAAAGAAAACACATCATCCGTTCAGAAACCAGCAGCCTACTTGGATTCTATCTTGGAAGACGCGGAGGATCTAGGTCACCGGATGCTATCCATGGCATACGTCCTCGACGGGTCCAGTGGCGGCCGCGGCGCTCACATGGATGCTTCCTCCTTGTTCAAGGCCGAGGAGCTAGTCAGCACCACGTCCAGATTAATGCACGTCTCCGAGGAATTCTACAACAAGAGTAAGGAGGAGGAAAAGAAGAGGAAGGACAAGGAGAAACGCAAGGCTGAGAAGGAGAAGAAGAAGAGAACCAAGGAGGAGGAGGAGCTTTCAAACGAATTCCTGGATCTCTGCAGGAATTACCTGCAATTTCCCTACTATTACGTGAACGAGTTGACGCTCATAGTTACGGACGAAGTCGAGTTGGAGGAAGAGAAGGAGGAGGATGAAGAGGAGAAGGAGGAGAAAAAGAAGAAAGAGAAAGATCCATCAACAATGGAGTTTCTCAAACATACTATGGATTTCTATCGGGAGCGTTTTGCCGCCCACCATGCCAACTGGGAACGTAGATGGGGCAGCGAGATTGGACGCTGTGGTGGCTTCCAAGATACAAGTAAGTAGAGTAAAAACATGCACACACGCTGCTTGTCACATTAAACTCAATTTATTCACTAATCTGATATTTGCTTCTTTTTATTTGCTCTCAAGAAATATTACCACATCACTAACTTCCATTATACTTAGCTTAAGAAGTCCCTTATACATACTTGATTTCTGATAGTATCTTCGTTGATGCAGCCACATTGAGCTCTATGCACTTCACACACTACACACCCGATACCATCATGTCCCATGCTGTTGCTCTTGCTGGGAGCACCTGCTTGCAGATCTATTCCATCAAAGTCATGGAACTGAAGGGAAACTTGAAATGGCCACTCAAAGTCCACGGGGTGGTCGCTGCTCGAGACACCGCCGATCGCAACCGCAACATTCTCTTCTATCGCTCATGGGATAACTACCAACTACTTACTGAAAATGTATGTTCAATTTTCTCTTCACTTTCCTTTGTTCCTACTTTCCCCGTTACATTGATTGCGATTGAAGTAATTTTTTTTTAGAAAACCCATTGCCATCAAGTATAACTATGGTCTTGCTTGCAGGATCCTTTTTTGCACTTGATTGGCCCATCCCGTGCAATTCTAGCTATGGACCATGTTGACTTCGAAGTTGAACTCAAAATCAACACGGGAGACACATTGAACAGTTTTAGCAACCGTTACGATGGTGCAGATCATACTAGCTCTCTTTTGTTCCACGGATACTGTTGTACAGCAGAATTAAGCTTTGAGCGCCTTTCTACACCCCTCCAAGCCACTATCGTTGGTGTTCGCATCATCGAAGGACGTTGGCCCTTTAAAAATGGATGTCGAGTTGTTTGCTCCTCGTCCACTGCAGGAGAGGTCATGCCTAGGGAAGTTGTGCTGCTTGATTATCGTGGCAAAAGAATGCGTGTAGGATGGGATGGTTACCTTCATCTATCGAGGAATGTTGTTTCGGTGGAATTACAAGGAACACTGAAAGTTGTCATACAAGCCTACTCTGAACCAGTTGGTCATCGAGCTAAAGAGGGTCATGTTGTCTTCCCTGCCCAACAATGCCAAACAACAAAGGGCCAGTGTTTTGTTGGCATCACCAAGTTGGAGATCATAGTCGCTTGGTCCCTCCTTGTCAAAGAGAAGTTGGATCTTTTGGTGGAGTGTCCAGCAATAGAGCGCTCTGTTGCTTAGGGGTGATATATCTTTTGTTATGTTCTTCATAAACAAAGCCATTGGTTGTTGATATGTTAATATCAACAACATTGTTTATAAATATGTTGATGATTTTTGTTTATATCGACCAGCTAAGATGTTGAAATGCCTCCTAATATTGATTGCTTTGTTATTTGCACCGAACAGACTCCTAGTATTCCACGACTCCTTGATTTTTACACACAAAAAAAGGTCGGGCTCCTAGCACAAACCAATGGCTTAACCAAGTTTTTCGGTAGCCGGGGGGAGGCTGGTAAGGCACCTCTGAAGCAATGTTAGATGCTACAACAGCCTAGAAACTTCGTGCAGGTTATTGGACTCCTTTGCGATCTCCGCTTCAAAGACAACTCTGACGGTGCTCCGGGCGTCGACGACGCTCCCGGCGGGGAACCACGGGAGAAGGAAGAAGGAGTGGTCGACGCGATTTAGCCTCGGACTAATCGGCCTAGCCCAAGCTGATTTCCCTTTTCGGGTTACGCCGAGCTGACCAGCTCTGTCACCAGGTAGGCCGACTAGGCATCACCCACTTTTCGGGTTTCCCTAGGCTGACGTGGGCCGGTAGGTTTCAGCCAGGCTGACTAGCTCCGTCGGTTGGCGGGGGCAGTCCGACCACTTTTCGGCTTTAACTAGGCCGATGATGGGAATGTCGGCTTCGCCCAACTCAACGCCGTATTATTTGTGTCATTTTTGAAAATGGGCATTATTTTTTGAATTAAAGAAAAATATATTTTGGAACATTTAGCACGTCGGAGATCTCATCCTCTTATTGAGAGGCTTCCATGGGGTGCAGAGTTTTTCTAGGATATATGATGTTTCCGAACGTACAAGATGTCCATATTCTGAATGATGATATTTGCTGCCATGAACCCTGGATGATACACTGCAAATTACTATTTCAATTATCATTAGGAGAACATGATTGGTAGCCCTCCCAGCAGCTGTACGCCTGTACATAAGCACATTGCCTGAACTAGAGTTCACATATTTTGTTTGACTTTACATCAGTTGCAGCGCTGTGTATATCTCCGTGTTTCAGCGCATCAGATGCAAAAACGAGGATTTCTTCAGCTTCAAATCACGCACGCCGCGCCCTTGCTGTATATGGTGCGGTGTATATGGTGCGGTAGATGTAGTTTACCATGCAGGGAGGCATGTATTTTGGTCTTGTCACACAGAAACTAAACCTCAAGGTTCATCTTTAACCGATAACTGCAGGAAGAAAGAGGTAGAAAGCAACTTTTTCTTTAGGTTAGGAAACCCAACGTGCTTGCTCTTGTGACCCAAACCTAATGCGACAAACTAATAAGAAACTGACAGAAGTTGTGCTCGGTTTTCTTTCTTTTATCACCAAGTGGCCATATACATAATATATAGTATTTATGGAGGTAAAATGAAGAAAATTTGAAAAAAGATACACCGCAAAATGATCTAGAAAAGGAAGATCCAGCTGCGCTGCACATAATGGAAATAAGTTAGTCAGTCAAATAAATTACTTTAGTCCTTACAGATCAATCGAGAAATCTGAAAACACACTGATTTGGTTCTTATAGGCATAACAACAAAGGCTCGTTGAGCACCAAAATCACAATCAGAGTACCTAAGATTTGTGAAGTTTTTGCGCCAATCTTTCAGAACCAGCAATGATGTCTTCCATCTACTGAACAATAGAGATTTTAAAACGTAGAAATTTATTGGTGAAGAGGAAATTGACTTGCAGCTTGAGGTTGTCTGGCCGAAGCGCGCGAGTTAGCAGCCCAGAAGGGTGAACTGTATGGCCGGACACGGGATGAAATAGCCGCACTTCACCTGTGTTGTCGTGTGGTCGACGGCGAGGTGACTTCAAGGCGATGAACGATAAAACTACACCCTGTTAAAAAAACTACACATAATTTTGATGACCATAGGTCAATAGGAGATTACCAAAACTACCTTAGGTAGTCATTAGTTGTCACATTGTCTGATGGCTACCTGAAGAAAATTCCAACTGGCCTTTGCCTCTCAACAATGAAGATTCGACCGTAAGCAACCGAAAAACATCTACACACTTTTTAACAAACCATGCTAATATTTGATTTGATATCGAGTTATTAAAATATTGCAGAATTTTGTTAGTTTATCACCATCTTCGTAAGTCTTGATATTTCATTCCTAGCAAAGTCTAGTTAGTAGCACTCTCCATATGCACAACTAAATAGTTCCCTTAACGACAACTAAAAAATATTCCCAGTGACATTGAAACTCAGTTTTAGATCAAGCAAGACCATTGTGATTAAAGAGAAGAGTTGCTGTACTCCCTTCAACAGTAGCAACACCTTGATTTCATTTGCATGAACTAAATTATAGATCCAAGTTCTTTTATACAAATTTCATATACTAAAACCATGTCCTGCTTGTCAAACATAAAACAATGGAAGTGGAAGGTTCTCAGATTAATTTTTCAACTCATTAAACATTTCTTGCATATGACAACATCAGCCAGTAAGAAACACATTGCCACTGTGTGGAGTAAAGAATGAATTTCTCAGAATTCAGAATAAGAAAATGGAGCGGTTATGTATCATTTATCTATGTCTATGACAACATTAGCCAGTAAGAAAAATATCACCATGGCGTGAAGTAAAAGAATGAATTTATCAGAAGTCAGAATAACGAATAGAGCAATTATTTATCCCTTATCTAAGAACAAAGAATACATAATGTGGAGTAGACCTGACTACATTTGTACTCCAGTTCATGCTCCCAAGCTAATATAACAAATTTCAGATATTGGAATAAAAAAATAACCACTCAATGGTGTTTTAACTTTCTTTCATCCGAAAAGAGGGGAAATATTTCCACCACTAACAGGTAATCGGAAAAATAGTCGCTTATCTAGCTAACTGAAGCAAACAAAAATGTCACTTCTTTGACTGAAGAAAGCAAGAAAAGATACAAATCACTTACCGGTTAAGTAGCTGATGAAGAAAATGGTGTGAAAGGAAAAAAATATTTGGCGATCCAAAATGTTTTGGAGCAATTTACATACATGTACTATTCACTGAAAACCTGACAGAACGGTAGTGTCCCCCTACGCGTGACTGCAGAGCATCAAATGAAATTGCTTTACATGCGAACAGAAGAAAGTTTTCGGGCTCAGGAATCGAATCATTAACCTCTGCTTTGGGTAATTTCAGTTCTACATGTATGATCTGTTGCCCTGTATTTGCTCCACACGGCGGCAACAATAAACGACTCGAACCTGTATATCAGACCTTCCTTTTCTTTATGTCTGAACTGGTCAATTCGATTGGCTGGGGTGCAGCCTTCCATTTTGTTGCCCTGAAACATCAGTTAATGTTTGATGTATTATCACCTAAAGAAATTAAATTTCGATACTAAATGATCATACAACAGATGAAAAAATAGTATCCCTTTACTATACTGCAGAAAGCCATTCACCTGAAATATAATGCCAGTAGGTGTATGTACAGGGCATGCTTGACGGAAAAAATACAAAAGTGTCTACTGACTCAAACATAGTGGCTGAATATTTAGAAGGTACCTCTTGGTCAATAACAATGAAGTCTAGCTCAAACAAATTTTGTCAGTTCGCTTAATCCCTATGTTTCCCGATTCAAGCGACACACACAATGACCTTCCATTGAAATCCTGGAGGTCACAGATCCTTCACCAAGGTTGTCTGCATGGCTGCTCCTCTAGTGTCCCTGTAAGAAAATGCATTCAGTAACGGTGGACATGAACAGTGGTACAAATCGCAGCTCCAATAATGCAAAAACTAAATGTAAATTGGCCAAGTAAAATGGATGCTAGCATAAGGGACAATCTAAGCCAACGAATAAAAAAAAACATTAACTGATGCCAAATGATTTTGAATATAAATACTATTATCCATGATTTTGAAAATCAGATAATTTGTGAGCAGACCTTGTGATTCAGAAAGACCAAAGTAATACGAACTAAAATATACAAATATGTCGTAATGTGTTTTTTCTCAGACATGTATTGCTCATTGGTATGCTTATGTATCATTAATGCAGAACACACTCGCATTGCTCGTCACTATATGCTTATGTCAAATACTGAATATCCAGCAATATACTATAAAAGCCAAATGAACCGAAGGGCAGTTGCACTAATTAGAGATTGGGTGGGGCTCATCGAGATGAGACACAAATTGAGAGCCAATTAATGCACCGGTGTTGAGAATCCTGGTGGCTTGGAAGAAAAAATCATGAATTCTTCTTTACATCTAACATAGAGCTAGCTTAATTATTCATCTAGAGCATGCTTGTCCTATTAAAGTGAAAACCATGCTTGTCCTATTAAAGTGAAAACCATGCACACATGAGCACATGACTAGGTTTTGCTGCCGCCCGCTACAGGAGAGAGGGGAAGAAGGCGGGCGTCAAGGGTGGAGGGGCACCGGCCAGCGGCGACGGTGTCGGGAGGGTTGACACCCACGCTAGCCAAATCGTCTTTCTCTTCTCACCCTTTCATGCATTTTTTTCTCGGATATGTTCGCTCGGTCGGTGTAGAAAGGTTTTAGTGGTGGGTTTGAAAGCCTAGCTAACCACACTAGGACAATTTGATCTTCAGTATTGGAACTCTTGTATATCTACCAGCCAAAATAGCCATGGAACGGATCGGACGACCGGAACTGCTTAGGTCTTTATAAGTCTATAAGTCTACTGTTTGGCTCGGATAGAATGTTCCTCATGTACACATGTTATAATGGCATATACAACTGATCCTTTTGGCCGTGCACTCACTTTCTTTTGTTCTTTTGTTACATTGCAGATGAGTAAATTTTTAGAAAGCCCATTGCCATTAAGTATAACAATGTTGTTGCTTTGCAGGATCCTTTTTTGCACTTGATTGGCCCATCCCGTGCAATTCTAGCTACGGACCGTGTTGACTTCGAAGTTAAACTCGAAATCAACACAGTAGACACATTGATCAGTTTTAGCAACCGTTACGATGGTGCAGATAATACTAGCTCTCTTTTGTTTCGCGGCCACTGTTGTACAGCAGAATTAAGCCTTGGGCGCCTTTCTACACCGCTCCAGGCCACTATCGTTGGTGTTCACATCGTCGAAGGACGTTGGCCCTTTAAAAATGGATGTCGAGTTGTTTGCTCCTCGTCCACTGCAGGAGAGATCATGCCTAGGGAAGTTGTGCTGCTTGATTATCGGGGTAAAAGAATGCGTGTAGGATGGGATGGTTACCTTCATCTATCGAGAAATGTTGTTTCGGTGGAATTACAAGGAACACTGACAGTTGTCATACAAGCCTACTCTGAATCAGTTGGTCATCGAGCTAAAGAGGGTCATGTTGTCTTCCATGCCCAACAATGCCAAACAACAAAGGGCCAGTGTTTTGTTGGCAGCACCAAGTTGGAGATCGTAGTCGCTTGGTCCCTCCTTGTAAAAGAGAAGCTAGATCTCTTGGTGGAGTGTCCAGCTATAGAGCGCTCTGCTGCTTAGGGGTGATATATGTTTTGTTATGTTCTTCATAAATGATAATATATTAATATCACAACAAAAGAATATGGTTTATAAATATGCTGAAGATTTTTGTTTGTATCGACCAGCTAAGATTTTGAAATGTCCCCTAATATCGACTACTTTGTTTTTTGCACCATGGTGCACAGAATACTGAACAAACTCCTGGTATTCCACGACTCCTCACTTTTTCAGAAAAAAGGTCAGGCTCCTAGCACAAACTAATGGCTTAACCAAGTTTTTCGGAAGTAGGGGGGAGGCTGGTAAGTGGAAGGCACCTGATGTGAAGCAATGTTAGACATTACAACAACCTGAAAGCATCGTGCAGGTTATTGGACTCCTTCGCGATCTCCGCTTCAACGACAGCTCTGATGGGGCTGCCTTGGTAGCACCAAGCATGTAAGAGTGTAGAAACCACGAGGAAAAGCCACAAGCGCCATTATGCCACAACACCACACCCGAAGGTTTCCACCGCAAGGTAACCGTGTTAGAAGCATCACTTTTCGTAGGTTGGGTGCCAACACGCAAGCACTTGAAAGGCAACTCCGTTTGCTGCGCCGGAAACAATGTTTCCCTTCGGCACAAACCAAATGAAACGAAGTCGCGTCTTCCTCCGATCTCGAAGGACTCAAATGTGTATCTTTGGTTTCAAGACGGTGAACTTCAGAGATGCTCTCGTCTGGCAAATGACGATGTTATATCACACTTAAGCATAACTTAACAAACGTTCTTGAGGACACATGGGAATTTATTCTAGTGCTTTCGCTTCATATAGTTGACTAATCTTCAATGTTTTGATAAGTGTTGTGTGGGTGAACCTATGCTAATGCACCGCCCTTCCTAGGACTAATACATACTTGTGATTAAACCCCTTGCAAGCATCCGCAAATACAAGAAAGTAATTAAGATAAATCTAACCACAGCCTTAAACTCTGAGATCCTGCTATCCCTCATGCATCGATATACCAACGGGGGTTTAGGTTGCTGTCACTCCGGCAACCCCATAATTAGCAAACGAATACAAGATGCATTCCCCTAGGCCCATAAAGGTGAAGTATCATGTAGTCGACGTTCACATGACACCACTAGAAGAATAACACCACAACTTAAGTATCAAACCATTAAATATGACTCAACATAGTTCACTACTAACATTTAGACTTCACCCATGTCCTCAAGAACTAAACGAACTACTCACAAGACATCATATGGAACATGATCAGAGGTGATATGATGATGGATAACAATCTGAACATAAATCTTGATTCAACAGTTTCACTCAATAGCATCAATAACAAGGAGTAATTAACACCGGGAGAGTTTCCCCTATGAAATACTCAAGATTCAACCCTAGATGTTACAGCGGAGACGAGGTGCAGCGGTGGAGATGACGGTGTCGGTGGTGGAGATGATGATGATGATGATCCCAATGAAGTCCAGCTCGATGACGGTGACGATGGCGACGATTCCCCCCCCCCCCCCCCCGGGAGGGAATTTCCCCGGCAGATTTCTGCCTGCCGGAGAGCTCTTTTCTCTCTGGTGTTTTCCGCCTCGAGGAGGCGGCGCCGACTATCCTCGATGTCCCCCAGCACCTTAGGGTTTCTGGGAGATGAAGCACGCGGAAGGGCGATGGCCGAGGGGGTCGTGGGCCCCCTCCCCACGTGGCGGCGCGCCGGCCTATGGGGAGGGCCCATGGCGGCCCTCCTCGGCCTCCCCTTTTGGCTGGCTCCGTCATTTGGAAAAATAGGAGCTTCGGTATATTTTCCGTCAATTGTTGGTCTTCAGAAATATTGTATCCTGACGGCGCTTTTTCCAGCAGAATCCTGACTCCGGTGAGTAATTCTCCAATAATCATGAAACATGCAAAATAGGTGAAATAACATAAGTATCATCTCTAAATATGAAATATATCAATGAATAACAGTAAATTATGATATAAAATAGTGATGCAAAATGGACGTATCAACTCCCCCCAAGCTTAGACCTCGCTTGTCCCCAAGCGAAACTGAACTCAGTAAACAAGACCACATGTTTATGGAGTGAAGAGTCGATAAATAAAATACGGACAAGAAGCATCACATTTATTAATTCACACAAGACATTCTAGTAAACAACTTCCTCATATAACTCAACTTGAAACAAGTAAAGGGAGATCACAAATAAAGTTGCATAGGAAATCATAATTGGTGATGGCAAACTTCGTTCTTGGTCAAAGAACAATTAACAGATTGTACTTATCTTTCGAGCAGTGTCTTTATATTAGAGCTTATATGGCAGAACTTGCATGCTCAATCATAACAATCTTCTCATAATCATTGATAACCTTCAAAATTATATTCATTCAGATAAAATTTGTACCAAACCGAGAGGCACTTATCGGCATGTCCAAGTTGAAGAGCCCTAATATCAGCGTGGCCCAAAGCAGCCTTCACACCACCGGCTTTGGCCACGCCAGTTCAGGCCTTTTGGCTTGGACCATGCCATATTATTTTTGCAAATTTCTGAAATCACGTTCTCTCTTCGATCCAGGGCGGAGCCAGGATGAGAATTAAGAGGGGGCAAGAATGTGCTTATTGAAGAAAAAATATTTTTTAAGTGGGGGCAAAGCTCTATTTAAGCTAGAATTTACAAAGAGATTACAAATTTAAGTGGGGGCAGCTGCCCCCCTTGCCAATAGGCTAGATCCGTCCATGCGTCGATCCATGAAAAGTATCAGGTTTTTACAAAGGTAATAATATAAATTTGAATTAAGACTCTCACACTTATTACGGATAGTAGGGAGTATTATTTCTAAAATTTAATACTAAGAATAACATTTTTTTTATTTTAAAAAAGCCATTTCCAGGCACTAGATTTTGGGTGATTTTACACCGCTTGCATCACATGCGGCATTATATGCAAAAAAAAAGAGGAGTTTTTCTCTTCAGATCTAGCGGGTACATCTGCTACTTGCAATAAAAAGAACAAATATGACATGACTGAACTTCAACTTGGAGATTCAACCCGGCCATGTTTCTTTCCATTTCATTCCTGTATGTACATACTGAAGCAAAGCGTCAGCTTAGCCTAACTTTGCATACCCAGTAGTTTGTTTTTCTTTCACACAATGCTAATTTCAGATTTTCAGTTCAGATCCTAAACATTGAAGCAAAATGCCACTCTGAGTGAGCAGATTGGTCACTGCATCCTGGCGACTCCGCCGGCGCGCTGCACCGCCGCGCGCATCACTCCCTCCACCACCTGCGGCATCGACAGATCAGCGCCGCACCCGACGCCCGCCATGTACCGGCGCACCTCGTCGCGGATCATCTCCTGCATCGCCGCCGCGAACGCGGGGCTGAAGTTGTAGGGCGACGTCGCCGGCGCGGCGGTTGGCGGCGGCGACGGGGAGGAAGAAGGAGGTTGGTGGAAGTGGCTGTAGGAGTTGTCATGGTGGAATCCGCCCTGGATGGCGGCGTCCATGCCGGGGAGGGAGAGGGAGAGCGACGTGAGTGGGTCCTCTGGTTCTTCGTCCTCCACCACCTCGTGCCGCCGGCTCATGGCGCAGTCGGCAGGCTCGAACCCGCCGGCACGCGCCACGGGGCGGTACACCTGCTGCCCGTGGAACACGCCGCCGTGGCTGAGGTCGCTGCGGTCCGACCCGGATCCCGACGGGCTGCTCTCCGGGGAGACGCTCGCCCGCTTGCAAGGCCGCTCATGCTCGGCGCTCGCGAGCCTGCGCTTGAGGGAGCAGTTCCAGTGGTTCTTGACGGCGTTGTCGGTGCGGCCGTGGAGGAGGCGCGCGATGGCGGCCCAGCGGTTGCCGATCCTGGCGTGCGCGGCGGCGATGGCGGCGTCCTCGTCGGGCGTGAAGGGGCGGCGCTCCACCTGCGGCGAGAGCTGGTTGCACCACCGGAGGCGGCACGACTTGCCCGACCGGCCGGGCACCCCGCGCCCGATCGCCGTCCAGTTGCGCGCGCCGTGGCGCTCCACGAGCCGACGCAGCGCCTCGTCCTCCTCCGGGCTCCACGGCCCCCTGATCCGGTCGCACTCGACGTCCGCTCCTGCTGCTCCCATCGCGCGTGCTCCGGCTGGGCTGCTGCGGCTGGAATGGGACGGTGATCGGTCTGCGCTGTGGCCTGTGGGTGGCGGCGAACGGCAGCGGTGGTCGAGGTGGAGTACGGAGGTAGGGGAGAGGAGGAGCTGATTTATAGGGCGGGGCGGCCGGTGATCTAACCGGCAACAACAGCTGGCGCACGACTCCCGAGCTCCACCGGAACGAACCCTCCTGTAGACACTTCCCAGGTTGCTTGTCGTTTTCTGGGTGAGGATGGCATGTGGGGTCAGGTAAGGTGGGACCCATGGAGCAGTCAGGTCGTGGGGGTGGTTTTTGCCTACGTCGGTTCGAAATTTAAACGGTGCCATTCCGTTTCGTTCCGTAAATTCGTTTGGGGCAACACCCAAACATTTTATTTAGAGGTCGTTTGGTATCCATCATTTGAGCCTGGAATCCTGGAATTCATTTTAAAATTCCAAAGGTGGGCTGTTTGGTTGCCACATAATTGGGCCATCATTTCATTTAAGAAATCCAGCAAAATGATGACATGTGTAATCACAATTCCAAGCTGAAACCTGTCATTCACAATTCCTATGGCAACCAAACAAATTCAATATTGAATTCTACTGTCATTTACAATTCCTGTGGCAACCAAACAAGTGTCCATTTCTGGAATTACAATGTAAATGAAATGAATACATGTATTCATTTCAAAATGCTACAAATGAAATGAAAACCTGGCTTCCAAACGACTTCTTAGTGGAAATGAAGAGGGAGTAATAATTTCTCCATTGTCCCAAAACAAAACCTCTCCATCATATCCTCACAAAAAACACTCCATCCACAAGATTAATGGAACATTGTACATCACACAAAAGTGGGTTTTAAGATGAATCTGGTGTTATCAATCTTATTTAACGTCCGATCGAGTCGGACTGGACTTCATGTACTATCACATTATATTTTGTCCATGGTGGCTTCGACGGCACGTGCTTGACATAATTGTTGTCGCATGGTGTATGTTGTGCTTTGGTGGCTTGCTATGTCGAAGCCAAAGTCGCGGGATGCAATTGCGATGACGATATGCGTATAACATAATTAAATTGTAAGTAAACATGCGTAATAGAATCCGTGCCATTTTTGAGTGAGCATATCAAATAATAAATTGTAAGTAAACATGCATAATAGAATCCACGCCCTTTTTGTTCTGTTGGTGATTATTATATGCAATGACATTTATATACCAATTAGAGAGCATCCACACAGATTATTAACTTACAACTAATCCATCCTAACATGTACGGCAAACTTGATATGAAAAAACTGGAAAATAATCATGTCAAGATTTAATTTATAGTCTAGAAGTTTCACTAAAATGGTTGCCTAGTCATACAGTAGAAACAACTAAAATATTAAATATTTGTTATGAGAACGGTACACTTTAGAGATCCATACCATAAATAAGTGCACAATATAATGTTTATGTAATTATTGTCTCAAAATAGTTTAAAGTAATTTATGTCAAAAATTAAGTAAAATTTAGATACCGCGGTTACAACTTTATAGCAAATAACACTACAGTTATCATTTAATAGCATTGCATTGCGAGACAGAAGCATCTAATTAATAGAAAATTATATTTGTAGAAGCATACCAAAGATAACTATAAAAAGGTATAAAAGTTCATTATAAAATGTAACTAGGAAGTTATGTGTGGGGTCACGCCGCGTCTGTGGCTAAAAATACTGCTAAAAATAGCTTGTATGGATTATTTGTTAATGCATATTTTTTAAGAATAAGGTGCTACTATTTTCCCTAGCTAAAACAGGTAGAGGGCAGTAGAGTATTTTATTTTCTCGGTGAAAATGAATATTATTTAGTATTTCCCTAGTTAAAAAGAGCAAAGAAATGATTTTTTAGGAACTTGAGCATGACGGTCGCGCCATTGGATGGTTGCGATGCGATCAAAAAAGAAGGTAGTAGTATTTTTGCTGAATAAAACTAGGTAGGATGCTAGAGAAATCAATGAAGAATAGACGTAGCTTATGGGGTGATCACCAAGCAACACATAGCATCAGCATCCTCACCGGCACCCTCTTCGTCCTCTTCGTCGCCGCCCTCTTCATCCTCGTCGTCCTCCACCCCCTCCCCCCTCCTCCTCCACCTCCTCCTCCTCCTCCTCAGCACCGGCGCCGTCGAATTCGAGCGGGCCCCTGCGGCCAGTCAACAGGGCGCCGTCCGGACCGGGTCCTGGCTCATATGTCGGGGAGTAGAAGAGGGCGTTTGGGTTGAAGCTGCCATGCGGCAGCGTATCCTGGTAGTGCGGCGACAAGTTTGGCGTCACGCACCCGGGAGTGGCGGAGGGGCCGTCGTTGTAGAACCCGGATGTCGATGGGGACACCACTCCCGGAATGTACGCCGGCACCGACGTACTCCATGGGCTTGCGTTGGTGGCAGCGATACACCCGGCCAACGCGTGCTGGTGTGCGCGGGCCGCCAACGCCTTCTTCTCCAGCTGCGCCTCCCTCCGTACTTTCCGCTCCGACGTCGACATCTTCCGGCGCAGACAGTCTTGATGCCACTGATCATCGGTCCAGCCTTCCGTCTTCTTCTTCGGAGCCGGCGCCTTTCGCGGCTTCGCGAAGGGCGCTTTCGCCCCTTTCGTCTCATTGCCCTGCGGCTTCTTAGCCGCTTTCTTGGCCATTTTTTTAGGGGTAGTCGACGGCACCATGGATGAGGAGAGGGTAGCGGCGGCGGGAGGAATAGCGTAGCGATGGCGGGAGGGAGAAATGAATCGGCGGGATAGGTCAAATGTGTTGAGATGGCAGAAATGCGCGGCGGGAGAGGCGTGATTTGGCGGGAGAGGGGGGCCGTGCATACAGCTCCTCCCGAGCCATGCCAAACACTGGTGCGGCCGTGCGGCGCAATTCTCCTTCAGCCCCTGGGAAAACAACGCCGGCCGGCACAGCTCCGCCTAAGCCTTCCGGCCACCGGGGCCGCAAGGCTCCCTGCGTCTGCCTCAGTGCCTCCTTCTGGGTCTCTTCTTCTCTCTACGTGGGGATCTTCTTTTCTCAGTGTGTCGCCTCGCGGCTATTTATATAGCAGTAACACTACATCTACGGACTCTTTTTTTACAAAAACTGGCTTACCGACAGACGTGGAATCACGTCAGGTATCTACACCCCTACATTCACAGGAGGGAAAGCAAATTAGGCCAACCAATTGTTTACACGTATGTCCGTAGGTTTAGTCCGTAGCAATTCTTCCGTCGGTCTAGCATTTTTGTTTATATAGGAAGAGGGTCTGGCCTTTAGGTGGTAAGTCGAGTATACATGGAAAGTACATACGTGACCACCTTTGACTCCTCCAATTTCCTTCGTGAGCTGCACGCGTTAGATTTCGCGAGAAGGCTCTAGAGTATTCCCGCGAAGCACGTAATCTGGCCGGGTATTGATCTGTTTCCAAAACTACCTTGTACAAAGTGTTCACCCCAATCACGTTCACATTCGTACATGTTGTATCCAAATCACCTAAATCTCTGGGCAGTTGATTAAATAAATACGGCCAGGCTTCATCAATTAAGCTCTAGCCCATAATAAAGATTATTTTATGCATTTATTTTGCACACGCGTGTATATACGTTGTATTTTGAATAATAATTTCGCGGGCGCTTGTCGCTCCGTTCGCGAATATTAGTACCAAATATGACGATGACATTTGCACAAAATATCATCAAACAATGTCCATATTCTGAATGATGAGATTTGCTGCCATGAACCCTGGATGATACACTGCAAATTACTATTTCAATTATCATTAGGAGAACATGATTGTTAGCCCTCCCAGCAGCTGTACGCCTGTACATAAGCACATTGCCTGAACTAGAGTTCACATATTTTGTTTGACTTTACATCAGTTGCAGCGCTCTGTATATCTCCGGTCGAGTTTCAGCGCATCAGATGCAAAAGCGAGGATTTCTTCAGCTTCAGATCACGCGCGTGCTTTGCTACTTGCAGGAAAATAAACAAACATGACATGACTGAAATGTGAACTTGGAATTTCGACACAAGTTACTTCTCATTGCATTGCATTCATGTATGTACAAAGACTGAAGCAAAGCCTCGGCTTAGCCTTGCTTTCTCCGGTTCTTCCTCTGTTTTTCAGTTCAGATCCTAAAGAATGAAGCAAAATGCCACTCGCGTGAGCAGATTGCGGCTGGTTACTGCATCCTGGCGACACCGCCAGCACGCATCACTCCCTCCACCACCTGTGGCATCGACAGCTCCGCGCTGCACCCTACGCCGGCCATGTACCGGCGCACCTCGTCGCGGATCATCTCCTGCATCGCAGCAGCGAACGCGGGGCTGAAGTTGTAGGGCGACGTCGCCGGCGCGGCGGTTGGTGGCGGAGGAGGCGACGGAGAGGAGGAAGGTGGTTGATGGAAGTGGCTGTGGGAGCAGTCGTGGCGGAACCCGCTGTGCACGGCGGCGTCCATGCCGGGGAGGGAGAGGGAGAGCGACGTGAGGGGGTCCTCTGGTTCTTCGTCCTCCGCCACCTCGTGCCGCCGGCTCATGGCGCAGTCCGCCGGCTCGAACCCGCCGGCACGCGCCACGGGGCGGTACACCTGCTGCCCGTGGAACACGCCATGGCTGAGGTCGCTTCGGTCCGACCCGGATCCGGACCCGGACGGGCTGCTCTCCGGCGAGATGCTCGCCCGCTTGCAGGGCCGGTCCAGCTCAACGGCGCCCGCGAGCCTGCGCTTGAGGGAGCAGTTCCAGTGGTTCTTGACGGCGTTGTCGGTGCGGCCGTGGAGGAGGCGCGCGATGGCGGCCCAGCGGTTGCCGATCCTGGCGTGCGCGGCGGCGATGGCGGCGTCCTCGTCGGCCGTGAAGGGGCGGCGCTCCACCTGCGGCGAGAGCTGGTTGCACCACCGGAGGCGGCACGACTTGCCCGACCGGCCGGGCACCCCGCGCCCGATCGCCGTCCAGTTGCGCGCGCCGTGGCGGTCGACGAGCCGCCGCAGCGCCTCGTCCTCCTCCGGGCTCCAGGGGCCCCTGATCCGGTCGCACTCGGCGTCCGCTCCCGCTGCTCCCATGTATGTTCTCAGGCTGGGATGCTGCGACGTGGAACTGGCGATTGGAACGGGATGAAGCTGGTCTGCGCTCTGTGGTCGAGGTTGAGTACGGAGGAAGGGGAGAGAAGGAGCGAATTTATAGTGCGGGGCGGCCGGTGATCTGAGCGGCAACAACAGCTGGCGCACAAGTACCGAGCTCAACCGGAACGAACCCTCCTTTAGACGCTACCCGGGCTGCTTGTCGTTTTCCTTCTGAGGCTGGCATGTAGGGTCAGGAGCAGGCGGGACCCATTGATCAGTCGAGAGTGGAGGTTGGTTTTGCCTACGTGGGTTTGAAATTTGAACGGTATCGTTTCCGTTTCGTTTCGTAGTACGTGCCACCCGATATCTGCTCCACACTTTGTTGGTCTGTTCGACAACTAACCGTTTTTTTTCTCGAAAAACATATGTTTCAAATTCTACCCAAAAATATAAATTGGTTTATAAATCCAACGGTAATTAATTACTTTCTTTGTTCGCAAATATAACGTTTTGGTAAGCTAATTTAAGTTGCCTATAAATGTCTAGCGTACTCTCTCTGATTCATATTACTTATCGCTAGTACAGATCTATTTAGAACTAAAATATGTCTAGCTACATCCATATTAGAGACAATTATTATGAATCCGAGAAAGTATTTTTTTTAGCAACACCCACACATCTTATAGATTCATATTACTTGACTCTAGTATGGATGTATCTAGAACTAAATATGTCTAGATCCATTCATATTAGAGTCAATTAATATAAATCGGAGAAAATAATCATGTCAAGATTTAATTTATAGTCTAGAAGTTTCACTAAAATGGTTGCCTAGTCATATAGTAGAAACCGCTAAAATATTAAATATTTGTTAGGATAACGGTACACTTTAGAGATCCATACCATAAATAAGTGTACAATATAACGTTTATGTAATTATTGTCTCAAAATAGTTTAAAGTAATTTATGTCAAAAATTAAATAAAATTTAGATACCGCGGTTACAACTTTATAGCAAATAACACTACAGTTATCATTTAATAGCATTGCAATGCGAGACGCGGAAGCATCTAAATAATAGAAAATTATATTTGTAGAAGCATACAAAAGATAACTATAAAAAGGTATAAAAGTTCATTATAAAATATGTAACTAGGAAGTTATGTGTGGGGGCACGCCGCGGCTGTGGCGGCTAAGAATACTGCTAAAAATAGCTTGTATGGATTATTTGTTGGAGTTGCACTTGATGTTGCTCGTAAAATAAGTTGGTAAATCTATTCTCGTCAATATTATGCCACTTGTAATATAATTATTTTTGTGAAAACTTACTATAGTTGTAGCAGTAATAGATGTCAATGATATTTTTCTAGGCCAAAATAGGCGGAGGGCAATGGAGTATTTTGTTTTTTAACGTTGAGTATTTCTCTTGGATAAATCCAATATACCTCTGACCAAAATCATGCATATTTTTTCTAGAATAAGGTGCTAGTATTTTCCCTAGCTAAAACAGGTAGAGGGCAGTAGATTATTTTATTTTCTCGGTGAAAATGAATATTATTTAGTATTTCCCTAGTTAAAAAGAGCAAAGAAATGATTTTTTAGGAATTTGAGCACGACGGTCGCACCATTGGATGATCGCGATGCGATAAAAAAAAAAGGTAGTAGTATTTTTGCTGAATAAAACTAGGTAGGATGCTAGAGAATATACGTTGCTTATGGGGTGATCACCAAGCAACACATAGCTTTCTTGAATATAAAATAGACGATGAATAACAAAGTTTTTTCCCAAAAATGACTGCAACAGAGGTAGCCTGTGGGGCGTTGAAGACTAATCAATATGCAGAATTGTTATTAAGAATTATTGTTCTTGCAGTATTACTTATTCCGAATAATACTGCTGTTATTGCACGATACTATCGGTGAAGAATTACTGCCCGGTAACTATAGGTGATATGTGCACCCTTTGAGATGGTATTCCGGTAGTACTCCTAGTTACAATCATGGCCATCGTTCAGGGTCATTGCGGTCAAGATGTCCTGATTCCATCTAGAAGGAATCGAGACCTCCTCGTCGTTGTCTTCTTCATCCTAATCATCGGAATCAAGATAACCCACAATCCATCCACAACCTCCTCTTCCATCAGGTTATGCATGTTCCCTTCTTCGTCATCCCCATCAACATCTTCTCCTGCTGCGTGACCACTCTGCCCTAATTCGTAACCAATCCCTCTAGTGTGTGACTGATGACCCACAAGTATAGGGGATCGCAACAGTCTTCGAGGGTAGTATAACCCAAATTTATTGATTCGACACAAGGGGAGGTAAAGAATACTGATAAGCCTTAACAACTGAGTTGTCAATTCAGCTGCACCTGGAAAAGCACTAGCAACAGGGGTGATGTGAAAGTAGCAGTAATATGAGAGCAATAGTAACAGTAACACGCCAGTAAAGAATAGCAATATGAGAGCAATGGCACCGGAAAATAGTTGATACTACTTCCAATGACATGTAGAACAAGTATATAATGATGAGAGATGGACCGGGGTTCCCAGCGATCTACACTAGTGGTAACTCTCCAATAAGTGGCAAGTGTTGGGTGAACAAATTACAGTTGGGCAATTGATAGGAATCAAAGCATTAAGATAGAACATCAGGCTTATTAATTATGTAGGCATGTTTTCCGTATATAGTCGTACGTGCTCGTAATGAGAAACTTGCACAACATCTTTTGTCCTACCAGCCGGTGGCAGCCGGGCCTCAAGGGAATCTACTGGATATTAAGGTACTCCTTTTAATAGAGCACCGGAGCAAAGCATTAACACTCCGTGAAAACATGTGTCCCTCACATCACCGCCATCCCCTCCGGTTGTCCCGATTCTTGTCACTTCGGGGCCTTTGGTTCCGGACAGCGACATGTGCATACAACTTGTAGATACAATCTAAACAATAATATAGAGCTTAAATCTAAGATCATGCCACTCGGGCCCTAGTGACAAGCATTAAGCATAACAAGATTGCAGCAACAATAACTTCACAAACTTTATAGATAGACTAATCATAATGTATCATCCATCGGATCCCAACAAACACAATACCGATTACATCAGATGAATCTCAATCATGTAAGGCAGCTCATGAGACCATTGTATTGAAGTACATGGGGGAGAGTATACCGACATAGCTACTGCTAGAACCCGTAGTCCATGGGGGAACTACTCACGGAGCATGGTGGAGGCGGTGGCGTTGATGGAGATGGCTTCCGGGGGCACTTCCCCGTCCCGGCAGGGTGCCGGAACAGAGAGTTCTGTCCCCCGAATTGGAGTTTCGCGACGGTGGCGGCGCCCCTGGAGTCTTTCTGGAGTTCCGTCAATTGGTACTGCGTTTTTAGGTCGAAAAGGATTTTATAGGCGAAGAGGCGGCGCAGGGGGGCACCTGGGGGCGCCACACCCTAGGACGGCGCGGCCAGGGTCTGGCCCGCGCCGCCATGTGGTGTGGTGGCCCCCTGGCCCCTCTCCGACTCTTCTTCGGTGTTCTGGAGCCTTCCGGGAAAAATAGGAGGTTTGGCGTTGATTTCGTCCAATTCCGAGAATATTGCCCGAACAGCCTTTCTGGAACCAAAAACAGCAGAAAACAGGAACTGGCACTGTGGCATCTCGTTAATAGGTTAGTTCCGGAAAATGCATGAAATCATCATAAAGTGCAAGCAAAACATGTAAGTATTGTCATAAAACAAGCATGGACCCACAGAAATTATGGATACGTCGGGGACAGATATTATTTAGTATTTCCCTAGTTAAAAAGAATAATTTCTGTAGTGACATGCTACTTACATAACCTTGATCATACTATTACAAAGCATATGAAATGAATGAAGTGACTCAAGGCAATGATCTATAGTTGCTAACAAGTAGATAACATATAGCAAAACTTTTCATAAAGAGTACTTTCAAGACAAGCATCAAAAGATTGCACAAGAGTTAACTCATAAAGCAATAGATTCAAAGTAAAGGCATCGAAGCAACACAAAGGAAGATATAAGTTTCAGCGGTTGCTTTCAACTTCCAACATGCATATCTCATGGATATTGTCAACATAAAGTAATATGATGAATGCAAATATGCAAGTATGTAAGAATCAATGCACAGTTGACACAAGTGTTTGCTTCTAAGGTGGGAGGAATTAGGTACGTAACTGACTCAACATAAAAGTAGAAGAATGGCCCTTCGCAGAGGGAAGCATTGATTGCTATATTTGTGCTAGAGCTTTGGTTTTGAAAACATAAAGAGAGCACAAAAGTAAAGTTTTGAGAGGTGTTTGTTGTTGTCAACGAATGGTAGTGGGCACTCTAACTACCTCGCCAACCGGACTTTCAAGAGCGGCTCCCATGAATTATTTGCATATTTATGTGGCACTCCTTCCAACCTTTCTTACACAAACCATGGCTAACCGAATCCTCGGGTGCCTGCCAACAATCTCATACCATGAAGGAGTGCCTTTTTATTTTAGTTTTATTATGATGATGACACTCCCCCCAACCTTTGCTTACACAAGCCATGGCTAACCGAATCCTTCGGGTGCCGTCCAACAATCACAAACCATGGAGGAGTGTCTATTTAGGTTAATTAATTTGGGACTGGGAATCCCGTTGCCAGCTCTTTTTGCAAAATTATTGGATAAGCGGATGTGCCACTAGTCCATATGAGATTCCGTCAAAAGTAAATGACAAGGTTGAAAGCTAAACACCACATACTTCCTCATGAGCTATAAAACATTGACACAAATTGAGAAGCATTTTGAATTGTTTAAAGGTAGCATTCAAGCAATTTACTTTGGAATGGCAGGAAATACCACATAGTAGGTAGGTATGGTGGACACAATTGGCATAGTGGTTGGCTCAAGGATTTTGGATGCATGAGAAGTATTCCCTCTCGATACAAGGCTTAGGCTAGCAAGGTTATTTGAAGCAAACACAAGTATGAACTGGTACAGCAAAACTTACATAAGAACATAACGCAAGCATTATAATACTCTACACTGTCTTCCTTGTTGCTCAAACACTTTACCAGAAAATATCTAGACCTTAAGAGAGATCAATTATGCAAACCAATTTCAACAAGCTTTACGGTAGTTCTCCACTAATAGGTTTAAACCACATGCAAAAACTTAATCATGATCTACTTGAGAGCTCAAAACAATTGCCAAGTGTCAAATTATCCAAGACATATGAGGCATTTTCTTTTCCCAACCAAATAATAATAAGTGCTATAGCTTCCAACTTTTATCATTGAACATTAAAAGTAAAACGAAGAACAAGTGTTCATATGAAAAAGCGGAGCGTGTCTCTCTCCCAAACAAGGATTGCTAGGATCCGAATTTATTCAAACACAAACAAAAATAAAAGCACACAGACGCTCCAAGTAAAGCACATATGATGTGACCGAATAAAAATATAGTTTCAGGGGAGGAACCTGATAAGTTGATGAAGAAAGGGATGCCTTGGGCATCCCCAAGCTTAGACGCTTGAGTCTTCTTGAAATATGCAGGGATGAACCACGGGGGCATCTCCAAGCTTAGACTTTTCACTCTTCTTGATCATATATCATCCTCCTCTCTTGACCCTTGAAAACTTCCTTCACACCAAACTTCTCATAAACTTCATTAGAGGGGTTAGTACTCAAAAAAATTGAATCCACCTTGGTCCTGTAGTGGCACATTGCAAGAACTCAATAAAACATCAGCTACAGCTCTCTACGTCTAGAAAACCTCGCTTAAAGTCCACAAGAGACAATGCAAAAAAACAGAGACAGAATCTGCCAAAACAGAACAGCCAGTAAAGACGAATTTTAATAAAATACTTCCGTTGCTCAAATCAGAAAACTCAAAACTAATAAAAGTTGCGTACATATCTGAGGAACACGCACGTAAATTGGCATAATTTTCTGAGTTCCTACAGAGAATTAGACCTAGATTCGTGACAGATAGAAATCTGTTTCTGCGCAGAAATCCAAATCTAGCATCAACCTTCGATTAGAGGCTTCACTTGGCACAACAAAACACAAAACTAAGATAAGGAGAGGTTGCTACAGTAGTAAACAACTTCCAAGACACAAATATAAAATAAAGTACTGTAGCAAAATAACACATGGGTTATCTCCCAAGAAGTTGCTTTCTTTATAGCCATTAAGATGGGCTCAGCAATTTTAATGATGCACTCGCAAGAAATAGTATTTGAAGAAAAAGAGAGCATCAAGAGGCAAATCCAAAACACATTTAAGTCTAACATGCTTCCTATGCAAAGGAATCTTGTAAATAAACAAGTTCATGAAAAGCAAAGTAACAAGCATAGGAAGATAAAACAAGTGTAATTTCAACAATTTCAGCATATAGAGAGGTGTATTAGTACCATGAAAATTTCTACTACCATATTTTCCTCTCTCATAATAATTTTCAGTAGCTTCATGAACAAACTCAACAATATAACTATCACATGCAGCATGCTTCTCATGATTTCCAAACATATAATTTTTATCAAGTTCAAGAATAGTGGAATTAAAACTTTCAAACTTACTTTTATTAATAATATAACAAGGTAGTTGATCAATCTCAAGAGATATGGGACACATAGATAAAGTCAATAACTCTCCAATCCCATTTTCATTAGTAGTACAATTAATAGTATCAAGTAACATAGGACCATCATCTAGAGCTTTATCATAAACATTTGCTAAGCAAAATTCTTTAGTACCATGCATTTCGACATCAGGCACAAACAAAGCATTATCATAAGATTTATCAAAGTAGCATGGATTATCATATATAACAGTAGCATAATTATTCTCACAAGTTTTACTCGTAGGTACTATTTCAAGAGAATCCACAGGAACATAACATTCAACCTCTTCCGGTAAGCATGGAGGACAATCAAATAGTGTAAGAGATAAAGAGTTACTCTCATTAGAAGGTTGGCATGGGTAGCTAATCCATTCGTCCTCCTTTTGTTCGTCGCTCTCCTCTTCTTTTTCATCCAATGAGCTTTCAGGTTCATCAATTTCCTCCTCTTTTTCATCCAATGAGCTTTCAGGTTCATCAGTTTCTTCTTCCACCGGTTCCTGCAAATTGTGAGTGCATTCTTGTGCATTAATGTGTCTCTCTTTATAATCAAGGATATAAGGATTCCTACTGTAGCATTCTATGCAAGAATTAAGGATAGTAGAGACATAATCTTTAAGGTCCTTACAAATAGCACAAGTTTCATAATTCTCAACCATGAAGGATTCTATCTCGGAGGCTCCCATAAATAAGATAAATTGTTCTACCTCTTCGAACCCATAATGAATATAGCAATTCCGATTATAGCTCTTAATAAAATATTCCTCACTAAAGCCACATTGAAATTTAAGATGTTTAGTATCCTGTTGAGAGCAACAGTTTATATCATGGCGTCTAAGCAAGATTCTAGCAATTGTATTTAATTTTTCTATCATAGCACTCATTATTTTACCAGTTCTTGATTCTCTATAACAATTATAACATTCCATAAGCTCCAAGTAGGTTGTTGGTTCTCCCATAACAGCAGTTTTTAATTTTTTGGTTTTTCAAATTTTTATGGATTTTTGGGTATATGAGAAAAATAAAACAAGACTGAAATAAACTAGACAAAAGTAAACTAAGCAAAGTAATACTAGACAGAAATAAACTAAGCACAAGTAAACTAGGAAAAAGTAAACTAAGCAAAACAAAATAAAACAAAATAAAAAACAGAGAGAGAGGTAGAGTGTACTCCCCAGGTGAACTTATGAGTAGAGCTATGCCTCCCCGGCAACGGCGCCAGAAAATAGTCTTGATGACCCACAAGTATAGGGGATCGCAACAGTCTTCGATGGTAGTATAACCCAAATTTATTGATTCGACACAAGGGGGGGGTAAAGAATACTGATAAGCCTTAACAAGAGTTGTCAATTCAGCTGCACCTGGAAAAGCACTAGCAACAGGGGTGATGTGAAAGTAGCAGTAATATGAGAGCAATAGTAACAGTAACACAGCAGTAGTAATAGCAATATGAGAGCAATGGCACCGGAAAATAGTTGATACTACTTCCAATGACATGTAGAACAAGTATATAATGATGAGAGATGGACCGGGGTTCCCAGCGATCTACACTAGTGGTAACTCTCCAATAAGTGACAAGTGTTGGGTGAACAAATTACAGTTGGGCAATTGATAGGAATCAAAGCATTAAGATAGAACATCAGGCTTATTAATTATGTAGGCATGTTTTCTGTATATAGTCGTACGTGCTCGTAATGAGAAACTTGCACAACATCTTTTGTCCTACCAGCCGGTGGCAGCCGGGCCTCAAGGGAATCTACTGGATATTAAGGTACTCCTTTTAATAGAGCACCGGAGCAAAGCATTAACACTCCGTGAAAACATGTGTCCCTCACATCACCGCCATCCCCTCCGGTTGTCCCGATTCTTGTCACTTCGGGGCCTTTGGTTCCGGACAGCGACATGTGCATACAACTTGTAGATACAATCTAAACAATAATATAGAGCTTAAATCTAAGATCATGCCACTCGGGCCCTAGTGACAAGTGATGTCTACGGGAGCTTCTATTCTTGTAGACAGTGTTGGGCCTCCAAGAGCAGAGGTTTGTAGAACAGCAGCAAGTTTTCCCTTAAGTGGATCACCCAAGGTTTATCGAACTCAGGGAGGAAGAGGTCAAAGATATCCCTCTCATGCAACCCTGCAACCACAAAGCAAGAAGTCTCTTGTGTCCCCAACACACCTAATAGGTGCACTAGTTCGGCGAAGAGATAGTGAAATACAGGTGGTATGAATATATAGGAGCAGTAGCAACGGTGCCAGAAAATAGCTTGCCGGCGTGTAGATGATGGTGGTAGTATTGCAGCAGTAGTAACACAGTAAAACAGTAAACAAGCAGTAGTAACTCAGCAGTATTTAGGAACAAGGCCTAGGGATTACACTTTCACTAGTGGACACTCTCAACATTGATCACATAACAGAATAGATAAATGCATACTCTACACTCTTGTTGGATGATGAACGCATTGCGTAGGATTACACGAACCCTCAATGCCGGAGTTAACAAGCTCCACAATTTGTTCATATTTAAGTAACCTTATAGTGCAAGATAGATCAACATAACCAAATAGATCACATCAATACCATCATAATGATAATTAACTCCACAATCTACAAGAGATCATGATCATAGCCTACGACAAGAACCACACGGTGCACACACTAGTCACCTTTACACACGTGCAGGAGGAATAGAACTACTTTAATAACATCACTAGAGTAGCACATAGATGAATTGTGATACAAAACTCATATGAATCTCAATCATGTAAAGCAGCTCATGAGATCATTGTATTGAAGTACATGGAGAGAGATTAACCACATAGCTACCGGTACAGCCCCGAGCCTCGATGGAGAACTACTCCCTCCTCATGGGAGCAAAGAGCGGTGATGAAGATGGCGGTGGAGATGGCAGCGGTGTCGATGGAGAAGCCTTCCGGGGCACTTCCCCGCTCCGGCGGGTGCCGGAACGAGAGACTCTGTCCCCCGGATCTTGGCCTCGCGACGGCGGCGGCTCTGGAAGGTTTCGGTGGTTGTCGCCGAACGCATCAGGGTTTTCGAGCCAGGGGCTTTAGATAGGCGAAGAGGCGGCGCAGAGGGGGCGACGGGGGCCGGGACTATAGGGCGGCGCGGCCCCCTACGGCCGCGCCAGCCTATAGTTTGGTGGGCTGTGGCCCCCTCGACCTCTCTGGTGTGTTCTGGATGCTTCCGGGGATTCTAAGATCTTTGGCGTTGATTTCGTCCGATTCCGAGAATATTTCGTTACTAGGATTTCTGAAACCAAAAACAGCAGAAAACGAGGCGGCACTTCGGCATCTTGTTAATAGGTTAGTTCCGAGAAAATGCACGAATATGACATAAAGTGTGCATAAAACATGTAGATAACATCAATAATGTGGCATGGAACATAAGAAATTATCGATACGTCGGAGACGTATCAGCATCCCCAAGCTTAGTTACGCTCGTCCCGAGCGAGGTAAAACGATAACACGAGATAATTTCGGAGTGACATGCCATCATAATCTTGATCATACTATTTGTAAAGCATATGTAGTGAATGCAGCGATCAAAACAATGTATATGACATGAGTAAACAACTGAATCATAAAGCAAAGACTTTTCATGAATAGCACTTCAAGACAAGCATCAATAAGTCTTGCATAAGAGTTAACTCATAAAGCAATAATTCAAAGTAAAGGTATTGAAGCAACACAAAAGAAGATTAAGTTTCAGCGGTTGCTTTCAACTTGTAACATGTATATCTCATGGATATTGTCAACATAGAGTAATATAATAAGTGCAATAAGCAAGTATGTAGGAATCAATGCATAGTTCACACAAGTGTTTGCTTCTTGAGGTGGAGAGAAATAGGTGAACTGACTCAACATTGAAAGTAAAAGAATGGTCCTCATAGAGGAAAAGCATCGATTGCTATATTTGTGCTAGAGTTTTGATTTTGAAAACATGAAACAATTTTGTCAACGGTAGTAATAAAGCATATGTATCATGTAAATTATATCTTACAAGTTGCAAGCCTCATGCATAGTATACTAATAGTGCCCGCACCTTGTCCTAATTAGCTTGGACTACCGGATCATCACAATGCATTGTTTTTACCAAGTGTCACAAAGGGGTACCTCTATGCCGCTTTGTACAAAGGTCTAAGGAGAAAGCTCGCATTGGATTTCTCGCTATTGATTATTCTTCAACTTAGACATCCATACCGGGACAACATAGACAACAGATAATGGACTCCTCTTTTATGCATAAGCATATAACAACAATTAATAATTTTCTCATTTGAGATTGAGGATATATGTCCAAAACTGAAACTTCCACCATGGATCATGGCTTTAGTTAGCGGCCCAATGTTCTTCTCTAACATATGCATGCTTAACCATAAGGTGGTAGATCGCTCTTACTTCAGACAAGACGAACATGCATAGCAACTCACATGATATTCAACAAAGAGTGGTTGATGGCGTCCCCAGTAAACATGGTTATCGCACAACAAGCAACTTAATAAGAGATAAAGTGCATAATTACATATTCAATACCACAATAGTTTTTAAGCTATTTGTCCCATGAGCTATATATTGCAAAGGTGAATGATGGAATTTTAAAGGTAGCACTCAAGCAATTTACTTTGGAATGGCGGAAAAATACCATGTAGTATAGGTAGGTATGGTGGACACAAATGGCATAGTGGTTGGCTCAAGTATTTTGGATGCATGAGAAGTATTCCCTCTCGATACAAGGTTTAGGCTAGCAAGGCTTATTTGAAACAAACACAAGGATGAACCGGTGCAGCAAAACTCACATAAAAGACATATTGAAAACATTATAAGACTCTACACCGTCTTCCTTGTTGTTCAAACTCAATACTAGAAATTATCTAGACCTTAGAGAAACCAAATATGCAAACCAAATTTTAGCATGCTCTATGTATTTCTTCATTAATGGGTGCAAAGCATATGATGCAAGAGCTTAATCATGAGCACAACAATTGCCAAGTATCACATTACCCAAGACATTAATAGCAATTACTACATGTATCATTTTCCAATTCCAACCATATAACAATTAACGAAGCAGTTTCAACCTTCGCCATGAAAATTAAAAGCTAAGAACACATGTGTTCATACGAACCAGCGGAGCGTGTCTCTCTCCCACACAAGAATTTATTCAACAAAAACAAAAACAAGAAACATACTGACGCTCCAAGAAAAGCACATAAGATGTGATGGAATAAAAATATAGTTTGGGGGAGGAACACGATAATGTTGTCGATGAAGAAGGGGATGCCTTGGGCATCCCCAAGCTTAGACAGCTTGAGTCTTCTTGATATATGCAGGGGTGAACCACCGGGTGCATCCCCAAGCTTAGAGCTTTCACTCTCCTTGATCATGTTGCATCATACTCCTCTCTTGATCCTTGAAAACTTTCTCCACACCAAACTCGAAACAACTCATTAGAGGGTTAGTGCACAATATAAATTGACATATTCAGAGGTGACACAATCATTCTTAACACTTCTGGACATTGCATAATGCTACTGGACATTAATGGATCAAAGAAATTTATCCAACATAGCGAAAGAGGCAATGCGAAATAAAAGGCAGAATCTGTCAAAACAGAACAGTTCGTATTGACGAATTTTAAAATGGCACCAGACTTGCTCAAATGAAAATGCTCAAATTGAATGAAAGTTGCGTACATATCTGAGGATCATGCACGTAAATTGGCTTAATTTTCTGAGCTACCTACAGGGAGGTGGACCCAGATTCGTGACAGCAAAGAAATCTGGAACTGTGCAGTAATCCAAATCTAGTACTTACTTTTCTATCAACGGCTTTACTTGGCACAACAAAACACAAAACTAAGATAAGGAGAGGTTGTTACAGTAGTAAACAACTTCTAAGACACAAATATAAAACAAATTACTGTAGCAAAATAACACATGGGTTATCTCCCAAGAAGTTCTTTCTTTTTAGCCATTAAGATGGGCTCAGCAGTTTTAATGACGCACTCGCAAGAAATAATATTTGAAGCAAAAGAGAGCATCAAGAGGCAAATTCAAAACACATTTAAGTCTAACATGCTTCCTATGCAAAGGAATCTTGTAAATAAACAAGTTCATGAAGAACAAAGTAACAAGCATAGGAAGATAAAACAAGTATAGCTTGAAAAATTTCAGCACATAGAGAGGCATTTTAGTAACATGAAAATTTCTACAACCATATTTTCCTCTCTCATAATAACTTTCAGTAGCAACATGAACAAACTCAACAATATAACTATCACATAAAGCATTCTTATCATGAGTCTCATGCATAAAATTATTACTACCCACATAAGCATAATCAATTTTATTAGTTGTAGTGGGAGCAAATTCAACAAAGTAGCTATCATTATTATTCTCATCAAGTGTAGGAGGCATAGTATAATCACAACAAAATTTACTCTCCATAGTAGGTGGCACCAAAAGACCACTATCATTATAATCATCATAAATAGGAGGCAAAGTATCATCAAAGAAAATTTTCTCCTCAATTCTTGGGGGACTAAAAATATCATGCTCATCAAAGCCAGCTTCCCCAAGCTTAGAATTTTCCATATCATTAGCAACAATGGTGTTCAAAGTATTCATGCTAACATGTTCCATGGTTTTTTTAATTTTCGCATTAAACCATTCATGTCTTGACTCAGGAAATAGTACAAAGAGCTCACAGATGTTTTCCATTATGCCTAACTAGTGTAAACAAGAAACAAAAAGTTGCAATTGCAGGATCTAAAGGAAATAGCTTCGAGCACAAACACAATGGCGCCAGAAAAGTACTTTACCTGGAACCGAAGTATGAGTGCCTTTTTACCTTTCCTCCCCGGCAACGGCGCCAGAAAAGTGCTTGATGTCTACGGGAGCTTCTATTCTTGTAGACAGTGTTGGGCCTCCAAGAGCAGAGGTTTGTAGAACAGCAGCAAGTTTTCCCTTAAGTGGATCACCCAAGGTTTATCGAACTCAGGGAGGAAGAGGTCAAAGATATCCCTCTCATGCAACCCTGCAACCACAAAGCAAGAAGTCTCTTGTGTCCCCAACACACCTAATAGGTGCACTAGTTCGGCGAAGAGATAGTGAAATACAGGTGGTATGAATATATAGGAGCAGTAGCAACGGTGCCAGAAAATAGCTTGCCGGCGTGTAGATGATGGTGGTAGTATTGCAGCAGTAGTAACACAGTAAAACAGTAAACAAGCAGTAGTAACTCAGCAGTATTTAGGAACAAGGCCTAGGGATTACACTTTCACTAGTGGACACTCTCAACATTGATCACATAACAGAATAGATAAATGCATACTCTACACTCTTGTTGGATGATGAACGCATTGCGTAGGATTACACGAACCCTCAATGCCGGAGTTAACAAGCTCCACAATTTGTTCATATTTAAGTAACCTTATAGTGCAAGATAGATCAACATAACCAAATAGATCACATCAATACCATCATAATGATAATTAACTCCACAATCTACAAGAGATCATGATCATAGCCTACGACAAGAACCACACGGTGCACACACTAGTCACCTTTACACACGTGCAGGAGGAATAGAACTACTTTAATAACATCACTAGAGTAGCACATAGATGAATTGTGATACAAAACTCATATGAATCTCAATCATGTAAAGCAGCTCATGAGATCATTGTATTGAAGTACATGGAGAGAGATTAACCACATAGCTACCGGTACAGCCCCGAGCCTCGATGGAGAACTACTCCCTCCTCATGGGAGCAGCAGCGGTGATGAAGATGGCGGTGGAGATGGCAGCGGTGTCGATGGAGAAGCCTTCCGGGGGCACTTCCCCGCTCCGGCAGGGTGCCGGAACGAGACTCTGTCCCCCGGATCTTGGCCTCGCGATGGCGGCGGCTACGGAAGGTTTCTGTGGTTTTCGTCGAACGCATCGGGGTTTTCGATCCAGGGGGCTTTATATAGGCGAAGAGGCGGCGCGGGAGGGCGACAGGGGGCCGGACTATAGGGCGGCGCGGCCCCCTCTGCCGCGCCGACCTATAGTTTGGTGGGCTGTGGCCCCCTCGACCTCTCTGGTGTGTTACGGATGCTTCCGGGATTCTAAGATCTTTGGCGTTGATTTCGTCCGATTCGAGAATATTTCGTTACTAGGATTTACGAAACCAAAAACAAGAAAACGAAGCGGCACTTCGGCATCTTGTTAATAGGTTAGTTCCAGAAAATGCACGAATATGACATAAAGTGTGCATAAAACATGTAGATAACATCAATAATGTGGCATGGAACATAAGAAATTATCGATACGTCGGAGACGTATCAACAAGCATTAAGCATAACAAGATTGCAGCAACAATAAATTCACAAACTTTATAGATAGACTAATCATAATGTATCATCCATCGGATCCCAACAAACACAATACCGATTACATCAGATGAATCTCAATCATGTAAGGCAGCTCATGAGACCATTGTATTGAAGTACATGGGGGAGAGTATACCGACATAGCTACTGCTAGAACCCGTAGTCCATGGGGGAACTACTCACGGAGCATGGTGGAGGCGGTGGCGTTGATGGAGATGGCTTCCGGGGGCACTTCCCCATCCCGGCAGGGTGCCGGAACAGAGAGTTCTGTCCCCCGAATTGGAGTTTCGCGACGGTGGCGGCGCCCCTGGAGTCTTTCTGGAGTTTCGTCAATTGGTACTGCGTTTTTAGGTCGAAAGGGATTTTATAGGCGAAGAGGCGGCGCGAGGGGGCACACAGGGCGCCACACCCTAGGCCGGCGCGGCCGGTGCAGCCGCGCCGCCATGTGGTGTGGTGGCCCCCTGGCCCCTCTCCGACTCTTCTTCGATGTTCTGGAGCCTTCCGGGAAAAATAGGAGGTTTGGCGTTGATTTCGTCCAATTCCGAGAATATTGCCCGAACAGCCTTTCTGGAACCAAAAACAGCAGAAAACAGGAACTGGCACTGTGGCATCTCGTTAATAGGTTAGTTCCGGAAAATGCATGAAATCATCATAAAGTGCAAGCAAAACATGTAAGTATTGTCATAAAACAAGCATGGAACGACAGAAATTATGGATACGTCGGGGACGTATCAGTGACATGGATTCTGACATGGATACATCCATCTCATTTGTTGGTTCATTGTTTTGGCGAGGATCGAACTCACCCTAGCTCGCCTTCATGAGAAGCAACCTACTTCACCCCGGGAAGCATTAACACGATGGGGTGAGTTTTCCTGCCTTTGCGCACTTATAACCAGGGTATAGTCTATTGGCTTCAAATGCCAGAAAAATATTTGAACTAGAGTTGGTCCACCGCGCACACACACTAGACACTACGGTGTACGTTTCACGATCAACCCAAATTTACTGTCAACCACCCTTTCAACTGACAAATGCGTCATGTTTGAAGACCCACAATTCCAACTCCACACACTAAAACTAACTAAGAGTAGCTCCCACCAAAGTTTTTTTTTTTTTTTTTTTTTTTGATGCCTCTCGATCAGTGGTACAGCTGTAGTATCTGAACTCGTGTACCAACTCACACCACACGCACACCACACACACGCACACCCCTAGTACACAAGCTAGACCTACAACTACACACACAGAGCACGTATATTTTGTGATTTGACAGTTGTGGCACGAATATACGTGGGAGGCGCTGAAGATTATTACGCAGGGTGAGACACCCGAAATTCGTCCCCAGAGGGGATCGAACCCGGGCGGGCTGGCAGGCCACTGCCGTGCCTAGCCACCGCGCTACGAGCGCGTTCTCAGCTCCCACCAAAGTTATTCAGACAATACCGGGATCATAGTAATCAACAAATTTCACTAAATTAGACATGTATCCTCACCTAAAAAAAGTTACTTTTTGTCAAATACAACACACCACGACATTATATTGTCTAATAATACAACCTAAATAATAAATATGACTACACCGATATTGGATATAGCATACCAACTAAACAAATATTATTGCAAGACCGAAATATAACTGAATTTTTTTGAATCCACTAGACCAATATTCGCACAGCTGAGTAACCATACCCGCTATCCCGTATACGCAATCCATGCTAAACTGTAATTAGCGGGGGATTAGAATTTACCGTTGAGCGTACAAAACCCCTCCGTCTAGCGGCCTTATGTCACCCCACCAACATCACCACCCTAACATCAAGCACCACCATTGCTCAAAGAGAAAAAAAACCACCACCAAAACGCCCTGCACGAGCTAATCCTCCCTTTGGTAGATCTGAGTTCCCTTTGTTTCCTAATTGGTCTAACAAGTGATTTTGATGGAAAGATGACACAAATTGGCTGAAAATCAAGTTTACGAAAAGAGAACAAAAGATACGAGGAGGAAGAAGGAGCCGCCGATACGATTTATCCTGGGACTAGGGGCATCTCCAGCGGGGCTACCCAAACAGTCAGTGACGGTCCATTTTGATCCACGCGGATCGCCGTGGTGCTTTTAAATCCTGTCCCTCAAATCTGAGTTGACGGTTCAGATGGGCCTGGAATCACGTAGCACGATATCTTGTATGTAGGAGAAGATATGTATCCGCGAGGTACGTGTGCCTACAACTGAGCTGAGATCAGTGGAAAGAAAAGCTTTCCTGGCCGTTAAAAGAAAAAAAGAAACCTTTCCTGGCTGACAGGTATGCAGCCACGGATCCATGCATCCACCGTTACGATGACGTCACCGTAACGCCCGGCGTCCTCGTGCCCCGTGCGGGCGGAATATCATAGTGCACGGCGGCGACTGGTGCGATCGATTTGGGCTGGCTGGCTGACCGACTGACATGCCAGCGCGATCGCGGCTGGCTGGATCAGCTTCAGTTGGCAAAGGATCCAATCAGCAGTTGGAGCAAAGATCTGGTACAGTACGTCGGGGTCTAAACAAAACAAATTGATGGTCCGAGGAAGCTGCCGCGAAGCTGCGTGCTCGCCGCGGATCCAGGGGCGGTTGGGGCACGTACGCGCGCGCCTGTCGGTGGGACCGGGGGCCGCCCCAACGCCCGCCCAGCCTGGCCTCGGTACTTGCGTCCGCGCCGCCGCCACCGGCCCGGCGACCTCGCCGGCGTGGGCTGGACATACACAGGTTTCTACGTACGTGGCGTGGCGCATCTGTGCCCGGGCCTACTTGCATCCATGCACGCACGAGGAAGGAACGTCGCGCGAAGCTGCCTGCGCGCGGCGCTCGTCCAGAGGCCCAGCCTGGCCGCGTGGACCGAGGACCTACCCAACTGCCACGCTCGTGCGCATGGGTAACGGACCCACCCGTCATGGGCACAAGGGAGGGCTTGTCGGCAGGGTCTGTTTGAGTGGATGCGACGGCGAGATTCGATTCGGGGGAGGACGTACCGGCTGTACGGTGGTGGTGGAGCTGGGGCTGGACGCTTGCGGTTAAACTGTGCACGATGGGGTGGGATGCGGTGGGGCTCAAGGTCAAGCTCGCGGTGGCTGGCACGGATGGATCGCACCACCGGCACTACCGAGCTCCGAGCTCGAGTCACCCCTCCCACGGTTGTCGGTTGATTTGTTATCGTCCACAGTTGCTCTACTCTATCGTCACCGCCCGTGTGTACTGCGCAAAACGACGATAACCGACGACCTAGCTGTTCATTCAATGTTTCATCCACGCCATGAGATAAATCCCAGCACAGTCTAGATTCAAATTATTAAGCCTCCGTTTTTGGCATCAAATTTGTTTTTGAAGTAATTCAAAAATACTTTAACGTGTCTAGATTCAACAATTAATGTGCTTATAAAAATGTTTTTTTTACTTATTGGAAAGTTGATTCCCCCCCCCCCCCCCCCAAACACACACAAATTTTTCCCTAAACTGAAACATTCTCCAAAAACAACAATATTTCTTGACTATGCACTAAACAAGTTTGTTTTTTTATAATACAATTTAGAAAAAAATGACAAGAGTTCCCAAACGGAGCATAAGCAACATCTGAATTAAATGAAGGAAAATTCCACAAAAGAGCCTAAGAACTATTAGTTTATTTGGAGATGAATAAATTTTCATATGTTAATTAGAGGATAATCTTAGAGCAAACACAACTCAAACTCATGCCAGCAAAGAACACCTTGGAGCCATTGCACATCGTCATCATCTCGCGGCTCTGGCTTTGCCATAGCAAGCCACTAAAGAACAACATGCACCACGCCACGACAACTGCGTCGAGCACAGTGATGTCGAAGCCACCACCGTGAATAAAGTATATTGTGACAACACAAGAAGTCCATTCCGACTCGATCGAACGTTACGCAAGATTGATACGATCGAATTCATCCTGATACCCACTTTTGTGTGATGTACCAATGTATCATTAATCTTGTAGATGGTGTCCTTCTTGGCGAGTATATTCTCGAGAGTTGTTATTCTAGAACAAGTTAGAAATTATTACTCCATCTGTTCATTACTGTAAAATGTTTTGGTAACCTAAATTAGCTCTAATACATTTGTGAATATAGGAAAAACTTTGTTGTGGTTAGGTTTATAAAACCCACTATTGTGAGCTCTGTAACAGACGAACAGGCGTGGAGGAGATATCGGGTGGCCATGGTTTCACTCCCAACGGTTCCCACTCCTCCCACGTACGAAACGGAAACGGAACGGTTCAAATTTCGAACCCACCTGGACAAAATCGAACCGCACGACCTGACTGCTCGACGGGTCCCACCTGCACCTGACCCCACATGCCGTGGCGGTCAGCGGCCGTGGTGGGACCCGCAAGTAGGAAGCTTGGCTCCGTCCCGGATGGCGCCGTGCTATGTAGCTTGGCTCCGCCCGCAATGGAGCCATGCCCGTTTGGCGGAAATAACCCTCGGGCCCTTGGCGCCGTCAGTCGCCGCATGGCGCCATCGGTTTCTGCTCGGGCTGGTGTGTTCCCGGCTGAAAAAAGTTCTAAGGACCTTGGCTCCATCTAGGGCGGAGCCATGCTGCTAAGATTGGCTCCACGACCCACGGCGCCATGCTATTGTGCATAGCTCCGTCTCCGACGGAGCCATGCGCTGTCCATGTATAAAATGTTACAGAACCTTGTTCAAACGATGATGTTGACAGGACAAATTTACAGAGCATAGCTAATCAAGTTTTACACATAGTTCGAGCACAAAGTTTACACGTAGGTTTCATGCATAAGTTTTACAACAAAGTTCAAAGCACAAAAGTTCACACAAATGATGGGGAGGAAGTCATAAGGTTCACAACATCATCGACACGAAGGCAAATGATAGATAGTCTACTGAGTACAACGCCCATATTTTCCCTTCCGCTTCTTCGCATCTTCTTCCGCTGCCTTCTCCTTTGCAAGCCTATCCATCTCTCGTTTTAATTCCCACTCTTTTGCCTTCTTGTCATCTTCTATCATTTTCTTTCTTTTCAAATGGTAATCATCCATCATCTTCTTGAAAACCTTGTGAGCCTCCTCCCTACTCCTTCTCTCGCGCTCCCTTTTCCACTCAGCCTTCTCCTCCTCGATCTTCCTTGTTGCTTCCGCATACCGCTTTCTGTACTGCAGTTGCTCCCACGATGGTATCTCCGGTACTTCCCACTTGTTCTTCGGCTTCTCTACAACTGGAGCTTTTTTCCCGTAGTTCCTCCAACCTCCGGATGCCATACCTGTAGAAGATTTACATTAGTACAAGAATGTAACAATGTTTAATCAATGATGACATAATTTTCATACCTATAATCTATGATCCCGGCGCGGGGCCTCTTAGGTAACCAAACATGCCCCTACCCCTACCACTACCACTACCACTACCACTAGCACAATGTCGCCCGCCACGTTGCCCACGACCATCACCACCATGCCCACGACCATCACCACCATGCCCATCACCATCACCACCATGCCCACCACCGTCCCCACCATGCCCACCACCATGCCCACCATCATCACCTTTATTATTGTGTTCCTTCGATCTCTTCCTTTGGCTACAACCTCTATTGTTATGTCCTTCCTTGTTACATTGTCCACAACGGGTCGTGTCACGAGGCTCCGCAAAATGTTGGTTGCCCCATTGCCTTCGGTACCCACCTGCCCAATCATCCATGTCGCCCCGGAAACGCTTTGTTTGAGTTCTACCCCGTTTGACAACCTTCAAAGCCGGATCGGGCCAAAGATCAAGTCCATGATACTCTGGCCATTGACTTTGGTCCAAATACGGTTGAAATCTCCCCGCCCAGGTAGCCTTCATCGCTTCAATTGAGTGCTCCTTCATCCGTACTGTATCCGGATGATTAAGACCCACCTTACGGACGCATGCCGCCGTTATCAAGTGCGAACAAGGGAGATGGTACAATGTAGGCCTCTGGCACGAGCATGTTCCTTTGCGCAGCCAAACCTCGAATGACAGTCCACCGTGTTGCACACCTCCTCTTGCGGGTTATTTCCGCCAAACGGGCATGGCTCCATTGCGGGCGGAGCCAAGCTACATAGCACGGCGCCATCCCGGACGGAGCCAAGCTTCCTACTTGCGGGTCCCACCACGGCCGCTGACCGCCACGTCAGCGTGGCCATAGCGCCACAGACCATGGCGTCGTGGTAGCACAACGCCGTCCCCGATGGCGTTATGGTATGGACCTTGGCTCCGTCTGGTGCGGAGCCAAGCAAAAGGGTCAATTCGTGACATCTTTTCTGGAACAGGTTATTTTGTGTGTTGTTACCAGAAATAGGTTAGTTTTGTCAAAATCGACACAGGAGGGTTCGTTCCGGTTGAGCTCGGGACTGGTGCGCCAGCTGTTGTTGCCGGTCAGATCACCGGCCGCCGCGTGCTATAAATTAGCTCTTCCTCTCCCCCTTCCTCCGTACTCCACCTCGACCACCGTTGCCGTTCGCCGCCACCCACAGCTCAGACCAACCACCATCCCATTCCACGCCGCAGCAGCCCAGCCGGAGCCCGGAGCACGCGCGATGGGAGGAGTCGTAGCGGAAGTCGAGTGCGACCGGATCAGGGGGCCCTGGAGCCCGGAGGAGGACGAGGCGCTGCGGCGGCTCGTGGACCGCCACGGCGCGCGAAACTGGACGGCGATCGGGCGCGGGGTGCCCGGCCGGTCGGGCAAGTCGTGCCGCCTGCGGTGGTGCAACCAGCTCTCGCCGCAGGTGGAGCGCCGCCCCTTCACGCCCGACGAGGACGCCGCCATCGCCGCCGCGCACGCCAGGCTCGGCAACCGCTGGGCCGCCATCGCGCGCCTGCTCCACGGACGCACCGACAACGCCGTCAAGAACCACTGGAACTGCTCACTCAAGCGCAGGCTCGCCGTCGCCGTTGAGCTGGACCGGCCCTGCAAGCGGGCGAGCGTCTCGCCGGAGAGCAGCCCGTCGGGATCCGGGTCCGACCGCAGCGACCTCAGCCATGGCGGCGGCGGCGTGTTCCACGGGCAGGTGTACCGCCCGGTGCCGCGTGCCGGCGGGTTCGAGCCGGCCGACTGCGCCATGAGCCGGCGGCACGAGGTGGTGGAGGAAGATGGGTCGGAGGACCCGCTCACGTCGCTCACTCTCTCCCTCCCCGGCACGGACGCCGTTCACCATGTGTTCCTCAACGACAGCTCAAACAGCAACTTCCACCAACCGCCTTCGCCCTCCCCGTCGCTGCCACCCGCTCCAGCGCCCTACCATTTCACCCCTGCGTTCGCGGCGGCGATGCAGGACATGATCCGCGACGAGGTGCGCCGGTACATGGCGGGTGTAGGGTGCGGCGCTGACCTGTCCATGCCGCAGGTGGTGGAGGGAGTGATGCGCGCGGCGGTGCAGCGCGCTGCCGGAGTAGGCAGGATGCAGTGATCAATCTAGGACAGCCGCAATCTGCTCAGTGTAGCATTTCGCTTCATTCTTTAGGATCTGAACTGAAATTAGCAATGGGAGAAACGAAAACAGAGTAAGAATCGGGCAAAGCTAGGCTAAGCCGAAGCTTTGCTTCAGTCTGTACATACATGAATGGAAAGAAAGATGTGCTGAAGTTCCAAGTTCAGATTTCAGCCATGCCATATTTGCTTATTTTACTGCAAGTAGCGAGGCACGCGCGTGATGTGAAGCGGAAAAACTCCTCGCTTTTGCATCTGAAGCGCTGAAACACGGAGATAAATACAGAGTGCTGCAAGTGGTGTAAAATCAAACAAAATATGTGAACTCTAGATCAGGGCTACCAATCATGTACTGAAATTAGCAATTGGAGAAAAAGAAAAGAAAACAGAGGAAGAACTGCGCGAAGCTAGGCTAAGCCGAGGCTTTGCTTCAGTCTGTACATACAGGAATCAAAAATGAAAGAAAACATATGTTGAATTTCCAAGTTCAGATTTCAGCAAAATGTCATACTTATTTACTTTCATGCAAGTAGCACATGTACCCGTGTGGATCTGAAGGTCCTCCCAGTGATAAGTGCTAATTTGCAGTGTGCCCTTCATGGTTCATGGCTGCAAGTATCATCGTTCAGAATATCCACATCATACACAGAAACCTCCTACTATCTTAGAAAAAGCTTCACAGGAGGCGTTGAGCTGTATCGATCGTCACAACCTCTATTGCAGGAGCATTCTCCGCAACATATGTATTCGACTTGGCCTCGTCCTGCTCTGAACCTTGAAACATACATGCTCTTCAGATGTTTATATTTGCACGGCGGAGCTTATTGTCTGAAAGATTCGCTGTTTGCAAACCAAACTCCAACCAAGTCTTCAAATGGCAAATGTATTATGAGCATAAATGTTACATACGATTCAGCCAAGCTGACATGTACACTGCTGGTGTTATAACTAGTACTACAAAGCTTTGAAAACTAAGGAGTAATAATCATGTATCCATGTCCCAAAGAGGTCAACGCCAACACTGGCGCATCCGGATAAACTCAAATTTAGTAGATTCCCCGAGAAACAAGGCTGGTATGAAACATCTACAATATACTCACTATGTTCCTAAATATAAGATATCTTCGGAACTCCCAAAACGTCTTATATTTAGGAACAGTTGTAGCTATCTATTCCCAAGGAGAAACTAAGAAGATAACTCACATGTACTTCGAGCTTTTCAATAACGCCTGTGCTCCGGTGTCCCCCCCCTCGTTCGAGAAATGGTGGTGTGAAACACATTGACGGTCCGGATTGCGCGATACCGGTTGGTTCAGATACGGTGGTAAGTTTGTACTTTGTATTATACGCATTGTACGGGATGGCGTGGCAAAGTAGAGGTGATGACGTGTGATCTTGCGTGTCCGTTCCGTGAGCCTCCGTGTCCCTTGCGTGTCCCCTCCCAGTATAGAAAGGTCCCCCGCCGCATCGCCTTCTCCGTCCCCTTCCATTTCCCCCCAACCGCCCCCAAATTTGGCAAAGAGCAGAGGAGAGGAGAGAGACAGAAAACCCTAGCCCCATTCGACCACATCCATCGCCGGCGATGGAGAGGAAGGGTAGCAAGGCGGCGATGGAGAAGGAGGGGAGCAAGGCGGCATCGGCGTCGTCGGCCGCGTTTGCGGTGCTGCATGCGGAGAATGCGGAAGCCGAGGCGTCGGCGACGGCCTCGGAGGCTGAGCTGCTGGTGAAGGAGCCAGAGGTGGAGGATCTGAAGGAGGGCGGCGCGCAGGGTTCGGTCGCGGCGGCAGATCTGAAGAAGCCCGAGGCGGAAGCGGCGGTTGTCGTGGAAGGAGGGGTGGGAGCGGCGGCGCCGGCTTGGGTAAGCGCATGTTCATACACTTTTAATTTCATTTGCATGCTAGTACGCAGGCGCCTGAACATCAGACTGAGTAAGCAAGTCCCCCAAATTGAGATGCGCGTTAGAGCCCAGCACAATTGCATGGACAGCAGGATTAATTGGCCGCTTATTTCTCTGCTCAAGCGCCTAGATATGCGTCCCGCGGTGTACATGCCCTTAGGGTTTTAGAAATTTGTAGATTGTTGGTTTCACTGCATCCGTGGAGCGAACGAGCAAGTATGTTGACAATGGTGATTTGCATTCGTTGATTTGTAGAGATATCTTGCTATGCCGGTTAATCTGCCTAGAAGCATGGTCTGTGAAATTGTTGATGTGTTAAATTTATGGTGTGGCAGAGATTGTTTCTGGATGATTTGAAAAACTGCTGGCTTTGGATCAAAGCATGACCACCATCACCTGTAAAAGAATCTTGCTTTTGAAGGTTGCTGATTAGAGAAGTTGAAAAAACCTTGTTGCTCTTACTATAATCTGCCATCACATGTAGCTTGCAATTTGCTTGGAATGATTTTTTGAGTAATCTGTAGCCTTTGCTTTGCTGACTTTACTGGAAATGTGTAGTCGGTGTAGATTATATGGTGTTCTGGTCAGTGCATTTGGTCTTTTGTCAAGTTTGCTATTTTGCCAGGAAATTGTATGCAATTGTCCTACCTAGGATGAGATATCTGAAACTTTTGTGCTATTGTGCGGCATGTTGTGTTTCCTGGAGTGTTGTTAGACCTATGTGGTCTGAATTAGGGTGTGTGTGTGTAGTATAGTCATATAATAACTTGTTAGTAAACGGATTCATAGTGCACCTGGTTAGCATGATTCGTATGGTTGTCTTGCGTTGTATTGTTGGGGAAGCTTCTAGCTCCTCTCTATGAGTTCAGAGTCTTTTTCTAGTTGTAGACCTCAAATATGCGTGGAGTTTGAATTGCATTGTTGGATATAGTGGTGGATGTTCTTGCTTCTGTCAAATAAGGGTGATCTTATGGCAGATTTCCTTGATGTCAAATGGGTTGGTCTTGTGTGACTTGCTCACTGTATTTGCTGCTGTGTTATGAATGTGGTTGTCCTAGAATTTAGAAGGTGTCCATGCTGATTATTTTTCATATCCTGATGTAGCTAATCCATTAGCTGAAGGCAACTATGTCTTTGTTGTCTGCTGTTACAAATTGTACAGCTTGTGGAAGCATGTATGCTCAGCTTGTTTGTCAGTATACATGCAGAGTATGGATTGCAGTTTGTTGGAAATGCGCAGACTTGGTCTGCTGTTGTTTGTTTCAGTTAGCCTAGGTCCCTAGCTGTTTGTTTTATATATGGTGTGCACCAGTTTGAAAGATGCTGTGTTGTTTCATTTGAGGTGAAGAAGAAGTGGATGAAGAATAAGAATAAGAATAAGAATTCACTTATACTTGGTAGTTTGGAGTATACATAAGATATAATTAAAGACTAATTAAGATGATCTGTTTGGTATGCATAGTATTTGGATGACATTTTCCTATTGTGGATTAATGTGGGGACTTATGTTATTTGTATGAAGGGTGGTGAAGGGTCCAGGAAGCGGAAGCGCAAGGAGGATGAGGCTGTGCTGCTCCGGCGAGTGCTGCTCCAGTGCTCTGCTCCCGTGCTCGCTCTGTGCTGCTCTGTGCTCCTGTGCCTGCTCCAGAAGTGCCTGCTCCAGCTTTCCCTGGTCAATATGAGCAGTTGGAGGATTCAGATGGCTCCCTGGAGGTGAGCTATACAATTTGTTCTGTAGCAATGCATGTATTTCAGTATGTTTGCTATGTATCTGTAATCTTAACTTGTACAATTTGTTGTTGTGCAGTATGACTCCCAGGATTCATGCGAGTCCGTGGACAGCAGGAACATTGCATCCTTCTGGACCAAGCTGCTGAAGAAGCTGGATGCTGGGGACCTCCCTTTCAAGAAGAGGGGGAGGTACTTCTGTCCATGGCACAAGGTGAAGCCCAGGGATGGCATGCTTGGTAGCCTCAGGCAGCACTGCGAGGAGCTAGCCCATACTGGCAGCTCCAAGCAGATAAGGGCAGAGCATCAAGGGCTTCTCATGGTGCTTGCTAATGAGGATGCATGATGCCTAGTTCCTGTGGATGGTGGTTGATCTGTACATTTGCTTTTGGTTTATGATGTTGGAACTACTGGTGTGAGTTGTGTTGAACAATGTTTGGTTTGCTTTTGAACTGAGTAGTCAGACCATCTATTATAGTGATGGTCTTAATTACTGAATCTGTGTGGATCTATGTTCTGTGTTGAATTATTATGTAGCTGATGATGCTTAGCTCTGTGTTTCATTTGGAATGATGGTGGTTTCATGTTTCATTAATTTGTCAATGAAAGCACAGCTCAAGTTTAGCAGAAGTTTGAAACATAAACAAAAAAATTGTAATCCATCATTGCAAACAAAAATGTGCATGTCTTTCATTAACATGATGAGGGCCTTTGCTGAATCCTACTGTAATAGTAGTGACAAATTTGCATATAGATGGTTAGGTAACATGGCTATGATTTTAATTATATGCTAGCACATTAGGACTAATGCAAATTTAAATATAAAGCAAGTTAAATATTAAAACAAAACATCGAAATATTAGAGCACATCAGCAACAAATCATGCAAATATTAGAGCAGATCAGCAACAGTCCTTGCCTGTAAATATACTAGAGCAAAGGGAAGTGTTTCGACGGAGGGGTTTTCGGATGAGAAGAGGGGGAATGTCGAAAAAATGACAAAACCACCATGGATTGGGCCAAGATTTGGCACAATTGTGAACCTTGTGATGTGAAACCTTGGTTGCTAAGTGTTTTCCCATTTTTGAGTTGGCACCATGGTGGGCCCATGGTGTAGATGTGTCGATAGAGGGGTTTTCGGAGGAAAAGAGGGGGTAATTAATGAAAAATGACCAAACCACCATGGAATTGGGCAAGATTTGGCACAATTGTGAACCTTGTGATGTGAAACCTTGGTTGCTAAGTGTTTTCCCATTTTGGAGTTGGCACCATGGTGGGCCCATGGTGTAGATGTGTCGAGACAGGGGTTTTCGGACGAGAAGAGGGTGAAATTCATGAAAAATGACCAAACCACCATGGATTGGGCCAAGATTTGGCACAATTGTGAAGCTTGTGATGTGAAACCTTGGTTGGTAAGTGTTTTCCCATTTTGGAGTTGGCAGCATGGTGGGCCCATGGTGTAGATGTGTCGATAGAGGGGTTTTCGGAGGAAAAGAGGGGGTAATTCATGAAAAATGACCAAACCACCATGGAATTGGGCAAGATTTGGCACAATTGTGAACCTTGTGATGTGAAACCTTGGTTGCTAAGTGTTTTCCCATTTTGGAGTTGGCACCATGGTGGGCCCATGGTGTAGATGTGTCGAGACAGGGGTTTTCGGACGAGAAGAGTGGGAAATTCATGAAAAATGACCAAACCACCATGGATTGGGCCAAGATTTGGCACAATTGTGAAGCTTGTGATGTGAAACCTTGGTTGGTAAGTGTTTTCCCATTTTGGAGTTGGCAGCATGGTGGCCCCATGGTGTAGATGTGTCGATAGAGGGGTTTTCGGAGGAAAAGAGGGGGTAATTCATGAAAAATGACCAAACCACCATGGAATTGGGCAAGATTTGGCACAATTGTGAACCTTGTGATGTGAAACCTTGGTTGCTAAGTGTTTTCCCATTTTGGAGTTGGCACCATGGTGGCCCCATGGTGTAGATGTGTCGAGACAGGGGGTTTTCGGAGGAAAACGGGGGAAATTCATGAAAAATGACCAAACCACCATGGATTTGGCCAAGATTTGGCACACTTGTGAAGCTTGTGATGTGAAACCTTGGTTGGTAAGTGTTTTCCCATTTTGGAGTTGGCAGCATGGTGGCCCCATGGTGTAGATGTGTCGATAGAGGGGTTTTCGGAGGAAAAGAGGGGGTAATTCATGAAAAATGACCAAACCACCATGGAATTGGGCAAGATTTGGCACAATTGTGAACCTTGTGATGTGAAACCTTGGTTGCTAAGTGTTTTCCCATTTTGGAGTTGGCACCATGGTGGCCCCATGGTGTAGATGTGTCGAGACAGGGGTTTTCGGAGGAAAAGAGGGGGAAATTCATGAAAAATGACCAAACCACCATGGATTTGGCCAAGATTTGGCACACTTGTGAAGCTTGTGATGTGAAACCTTGGTTGGTAAGTGTTTTCCCATTTTGGAGTTGGCACCATGGTGGCCCCATGGTGTAGATGTGTCGATAGAGGGGTTTTCGGAGGAAAAGAGGGGGTAATTCATGAAAAATGACCAAACCACCATGGAATTGGGCAAGATTTGGCACAATTGTGAACCTTGTGATGTGAAACCTTGGTTGCTAAGTGTTTTCCCATTTTGGAGTTGGCACCATGGTGGGCCCATGGTGTAGATGTGTCGAGACAGGGGTTTTCAGACGAGAAGAGGGGGAAATTCATGAAAAATGACCAAACCAGCATGGATTGGGCCAAGATTTGGCACAATTGTGAAGCTTGTGATGTGAAACCTTGGTTGGTAAGTGTTTTCCCATTTTGGAGTTGGCAGCATGGTGGCCCCATGGTGTAGATGTGTCGATAGAGGGGTTTTCGGAGGAAAAGAGGGGGTAATTCATGAAAAATGACCAAACCACCATGGAATTGGGCAAGATTTGGCACAATTGTGAACCTTGTGATGTGAAACCTTGGTTGCTAAGTGTTTTCCCATTTTGGAGTTGGCACCATGGTGGGCCCATGGTGTAGATGTGTCGAGACAGGGGTTTTCGGACGAGAAGAGGGGGAAATTCATGAAAAATGACCAAACCAGCATGGATTGGGCCAAGATTTGGCACAATTGTGAAGCTTGTGATGTGAAACCTTGGTTGGTAAGTGTTTTCCCATTTTGGAGTTGGCACCATGGTGGCCCCATGGTGTAGATGTGTCGATAGAGGGGTTTTCGGAGGAAAAGAGGGGGTAATTCATGAAAAATGACCAAACCACCATGGAATTGGGCAAGATTTGGCACAATTGTGAACCTTGTGATGTGAAACCTTGGTTGCTAAGTGTTTTCCCATTTTGGAGTTGGCACCATGGTGGCCCCATGGTGTAGATGTGTCGAGACAGGGGTTTTCGGAGGAAAACAGGGGGAAATTCATGAAAAATGACCAAACCACCATGGATTTGGCCAAGATTTGGCACACTTGTGAAGCTTGTGATGTGAAACCTTGGTTGGTAAGTGTTTTCCCATTTTGGAGTTGGCACCATGGTGGCCCCATGGTGTAGATGTGTCGAGACAGGGGTTTCCGGAGGAAAAGAGGGGGAAATTCATGAAAAATGACCAAACCACCATGGAATTGGGCAAGATTTGGCACAATTGTGAACCTTGTGATGTGAATCCTTGTGCTGTCAGAAATGACCAAACCACCATTTTGGAGTTGGCATCATTTAAGGCTGGGTAAAAAAAAAATCATAATATTTTTCATAATTTGTATGAAACAATAAAATTGTAACTTTATTCATATTTGATAGATCTTAGTTTACAGACATAGATGTAATGTGCATGAAGTAAAATTTGGAAATTATTATTTGTAAAAACCAGAATGCAATTTGAAACTTTGCATTGAAAATAATAATTACAAATATGGGACTTAAATTGCATTATTATGAGTTGGGACAACTTAATGGGCTTTCGGCCCATTTAATGATTAATGAATGCGTTAACTGGTACATTACGTGCGAGTAGTGCGGGGTGATTGGGTTGAAATAGTGCAGGTCGTGGACTCGTTGACCTAACCTCCATCTTCCCACGTCCGCCGCCGCCCCCCACCTGAACCACCGTCCGCCGCCCCCGAGCTGAACCACCGTCCCGCACCCCGCACATCACCGACCCTCGGACGCACATCTCTGTGGCGGCCACCGTCGTCTGTGCATCGACATCAAGATCTCTCCCGCGGCCACCGTGGGTGTCTGCTGCGGCCATCATCGTCTCTGCCGCGGACATCCTCGTATCTAGGGCGGCCACCGTCTCTGCCTCGACAAACGCAGGTATGCCGCGGCCACCATCATCTGTGACGCGACCATACTCTCTCTCACGGTCGCATCCTCCTCCCTCAACCCTAATTTCCTCACCACATGCGGTATAGATAGTCGTCATCACATGCAACACAAATGAACGATCCCCATAGTCATGTATCTCCACGAAATCATGCATGTTTGTCTATGTAACTGAGTCGTTAATTTATTTGTATTTAGCCAGCCTCAGGTACTTACGACTTGATTCATATTGCTAGCTTGCACTTCATATATGTTAGCACACGGAATACTTCATTGTTATCACATGAAGTTCATACATGTTAGCAGACGAAGTACAGATGTGTTTTCACAGGAAGTTCATATATGATATGACATGAAGTTCAAATCTGTTATCACGTGAAGTTCGAATCTGCTGTTGCATGATGTTGAAATCTGTTATGACGTAATTAAACCCGAGGGTATAGTGTATTAGTTTCATGTGATGCAGTTGTACAATTTTATTTCCTACCTCCTATTAATTTGATGTTGTTCAATTGGTCTGCAGGATGCAAGACCCGGATGGGGAGATTTTCTGTGACATAATTAGGTGGCAGAAAGTCGTAGCAGCAATGACAGACGAGCAACGAGACAAATTACGCACTTGTGCTGTTGGCCGATGCATGATGCAAATTCCATCCAGAAAGATACGGCCACTATTGGTCAAATACATGATGCAGGTTTATGACGAGGAAAAGGGTAGGTTCATCATTGAACCTAGGGTGGGTGAAATATCGGCAACAAATGAGGATGTGGAATGCTTGCTAGGATTACAGGATGAAGGCTTGTCGTCTGCTGATATTTTGGAAGAGGAAGGAGAAGAATGGAAAACAAACATACCTACTAGATTTCTTAGTAAAAAAACTGGCAATTTAGTCATGAAAGATATGATTGATGAAATCATTACATCAAAAGCCACAAATGACGACTTCCTTCGAAGAGCTGTCTTAATTCTTATAGGGCTTGTTCTAGCTCCTACTTCGACAGCTACGGTTTACAAGCCGTTCTATGCATTTGTGGAAACAATGTACAAGTTACACAACTTGAATTGGAACCAATTCACACTTGCATATGTCATGGACCAGATCAGCCCTTGTCGGAGAGGAATATATGTTAGGCAGTGGCCGAAAGGCAATGTTGCAATTTTAGAGGTACATGTCCTTTAATGTTTTTTTTTTTAATTATGTTGCAACATATACTAACTATCCTTTATATTTTTTTTACATGTAGTACTTGTATTGGGAGAAAGTGCAACCTCTTGATGAGATAGCACTATATGCTCGCATCTCTTCACGCCCACTTATGATCAAGCTGACGAAAAGCTGCTTGTAGCCTTGAGAGATAGCTATGATCAAGATAATGGCCGGGGCAAAGGTATCCTTAAGGTAAGCATACATATACCGGCCATTTCATTTATTATAGTTGTTTTGCATATAACTATGTACTGTCAAATATCGTACTGACATATTAAATTTGTTAATTTTAGATTGAAGATAACATCACAGAGGCATATAGGCGACAGTATGGGAAGAAAACAGATGGAAAAAACATGGGTGCAGAAATTAAAAAACCGGGTACTGGAAGGAGCAATGGAAAGGGCAATGGAAGGAGCACTGGGAAGGCTAGTAGCTCGAGAAAACCCGGCCCGTCGTGGGAAATAAAGATGGAAACCACCATGAAGAGGATGATGCAGGATTTTAAGAGGGATATGATGGAAGAACTACCAGAGAGATGCGCGAAGGTGATTAGGCCTAAATAATTATGAACAACAAAGTTCACCACGTATTTAATTATTATTGACATCCTAAAATTTGTTTCCTTGTTGCAGGATGTTGTCAAATTATTAAACAAATCAGGTGTTAGGTACAAGCCATCCGCGGAAACACTTTCAGATCAGTACTGTTATGACGAAGGCTGCGGATCTTACCTCAACGGAGTACTTGAACGGAAAGAATTTGTTTACGACAAAAAAAGTGACACCCGGAGTGTGTCATTACCTAAAGAAGATGTTCACAAGGTTAGTTTCACAACAAATAATGCAGATTAACATGCTTCCACTATTGTGAATAATGTAGATTAACATGCTTTCACCTGCGTCACGTGCTTGTATGTTTCCTTTCCGTAGGTGTCGAAAGAGGACAATAAAGAAGAGGATTACATAACACCTGCAAGGACCAAGTGTGACTTCATAGGGGATGGCACGCCAGACAATCCATGGCAAGTTGCTGAAGATTTTAAGGAGGCCTCTTCATCGGAGGTGCCATCAAATATTTTTGAACCTGCCCTCAAAAATATGAACAAAGAAGACGAACACAAAGAGGCTGCCTCAGAAGGATCAAAAAGCGTCAACAGTGCAACCGGCAAGAATGAAGATGTAAATGGAAAGAGGAAGCGAAAGCTCCCTCTTAAACTGCAGTATCCTTATATCATTGAGAATCGAACGAAACGACAACCTCGAAAAAAGCCAACTCCCGCAATAGGTACGCAACGGAAGATATGTACTTAAATATTTGATTAGTAATGTGATACTAAACACAATGCATTTTTTGTGTACAGCTACTCCGTCCACCAATGATGTTGAAATTCCGCAAGACTCTACTGCCTTAACAGCGGAACACATTGCAGCAGCAGAGCTTTTTGTTCAACTATGTTGCAAGAGTGAGGTAAATGGGAAAAAAATTATCTACAAAAATGATATTGGCGTCACGTTGACATCACAACGGCTTAAAGTGGTTCTAGACCATAAATGGTGTACAGATGATGTAAGTATATTGCTGACGCTTCAACTGTGCACATACTTTTAATGTATGAATTATGCACATGTATGTTTGTGTGTTAACTACACGAAACCTTTGTTTTTCAGGTTATCGATGCTTACATTGGAGATTTGTCTCATCGTGTTGGGGATGATCGGTACTTATGTGCAGCGTGGAGGTCATCATTCCTGCTAGAAGCACATCGCAAGGGCCACAAAACAAAAAATAATAATAAGAACAATGATCTCCTAGCTGTAAGAACTGGAACCATTCAACGAGTTATCGACGAATATTTTAGGCGGGAGAAGGTAAAGTATTCCATCAATATGACAAAATTTAGTAGTAATACTAATTTACATTGCATGTACTCACAATTTTTCCTATCACACAGGCATATTTTCCAGTTAACATATCGAACAATCACTGGACTACCGTGATCATGCACACACCCAAGCAAGAATTCCAAGTTCTTGACTCATTATTTCCATTAAGTGTGACCATAGACAACATCAGACTCAAATCTTGTTTCTTCTACTACATACTGTCTTCAAATTGCATGCGTATAGAAACATCTAATTATCTATATTTGTATAGAGACAACAAATTTCTGCTGACATCCAAGAGTACAACAAATCTACATCTGGATTTTTCCCTGATGTGATAGCTTGGGATATAAAATCATACGATATGCCGCAGCAAAAAGATGGGTCAGTACATGCAAACTACAACTAAATACATATTACGCTACTATTGCATGTACTAACTCAATGAACCGAATTAATTGTGCAGCAATTCATGTGGCTTATTTGTTCTTCAATGCATGGAACATTGGGATGGAGATAAATGGAATAAAGAAATATCACAGGTACTGATATTCTACATGGTGACCAAACACCTTTGTTCCGTGGTACATAAAATGAATAACCGATGCCTATTGTTTGCAGGAGATGATAAACGGATCAAGGAACCTCATTAACGCACAGATAGTTCTAGCAACTTCAAATCTGTTAGAGACGGTGAAAACGAAGGTTGTCCGGATCTCCAAGAGATTTACTAAGTAGATAAAGCTGCAGTGATCATATGTTGGGTTTTAGTCCCGTAGAAGGTTTCCCAGCTTGTGTCAATCTCGGCTTCTGTGAATCTATATGTATGACTTTTAAATACGGTTGGCAAGTACTGTGATTGTGTGATTTTAAGTATTCATCTATATATTAAGCTACTAGTGTGATTGATCTACTAGTGTGATTGATCTATATATTAAGCTAGTAGTGTGACAGAAAAATGTATGTTACCAAAATTTCAACAGCACTTATATGAACAACACTTAGTACTTGGTCCACACAGTACATCTCTCCACACAGTGATAGAACATACATAGTACTTGGTTCAGTTACACAAATATCAGACATAGAGCATCTACTACATTTATTACATCAACATAGTGAAATGCTTCACTCCCAACTTGCACAAATCTCTTGTATGGCCTTCACCTTCTTCAGGTTTCTATCTCTAATATTGAAGAGATCTGCAACGTAATACTCCAGCTTCTTCTTCTCCTCCTTTAGAGTGGCAATCTGCAGCTCTGCCTTCTCCTTCATAACCTTCTCAAGTTCAGCAGCAGATTTCGGAACCATTGCTTCTTGCTCACTACTCAGGTTACCAAGTTGTTTATGCAGTTCAAGGTTTTTCTTTTCCAACTCCCTCTTCTCAAGCACTAGCTGGTAATTGGCAGTAGCATACTCTACATTACCAGAGATTCTGGTTTCCTTTTCCTCCTCAAATGAATGCCACAACTGGAGCAATGCATGTTTCAGAGATTGTGGCCACTCCTGATCCACCCAAAATACCGTCTCACAAATATTTTCCTGAAAAGTATTTTTATTCCAAAATTTAGTACAAGTTTTCATAAACCAATGTAGCTCAAAAATATGGTGCTAAATATGACACAAGGTTTTCTTTTGCTACATTTTCTAAATGCACTAGAACTGTCACAACATTTTCTAAATGCACAAGGATTTCTAAATGCACAAGATATTGAAGAGATGTTCGTACCTTGCATCCACATCCCAAGAACCTCCGGCCCGTGTTCGTCCCCTCGAATGCCACATACTTGTGGCACGGCAAGTGATGGTGGCAGCGCTCCGGCCCAACATGAACACCAGCGTAATCCGGGTCATACATGCTCTCTGGGACCTAAATCACAAGATAAAATGCAACCAATTCGAATAGAACAGAGTAAATCAACTAATTCCCAAATTTTACCAAACCCTAACCCTAGCTCAACACGTACCCGAGACGTTGGGCTCAGATCGGCCTCATGTGCGAACTCAGAGAGCAGACTGTCTTGGCTGCTGCTCTCATCGTCGTTCCACGACGGCATGGCAGGGGCGGCGTTCCTGCGGCGGCGGACGTGCGATGGCGGCGGACGGGAGAAGGGGAGAAAAGAACAGAATGACCCCAACGCACGGGCCTGGCCGGGTCGTTTTGACCTGTCTCCGTTGCCACGTCAGCTTGACTATGGACCCCACCTGTCAGTTTGATGCTTAACCCGCTTAACCGAGCTCATTTCGCGAAGTGGTGGGTATCTGTCACGCTGTTAGATCAAACTGTTGGTTTTCTGTCAAAAATATGAAAGGCGGTGCTTTTTTTAAACCATAGCCGCAATTGTGGTGGGTTTTTGTAATTTCCTCAGCACATGCGGTATAGATAGTCGTCATCACATGCAACACAAATGAACGATCCCCATAGTCATGTATCTCCACGAAATCATGCATGTTTGTCTATGTAACTGAGTCGTTAATTTATTTGTATTTAGCCAGCCTCAGGTACTTACGACTTGATTCATGTTGCTAGCTTGCACTTCATATATGTTACCACACGGAATACTTCATTGTTATCACATGAAGTTCATACATGTTAGCAGACGAAGTACAGATGTGTTTTCACAGGAAGTTCATATATGATATGACATGAAGTTCAAATCTGTTATCACGTGAAGTTCGAATCTCCTGTCGCATGATGTTGAAAACTGTTATGACGTAATTAAACCCGAGGGTATAGTGACGTAATACAACACATAATGAGCAATGACTACAGCTTCATATAGCCAATGACTACATAAAACATATCGGCATGCCAACTCAAGCTTCATAATGTCGTGCCAAGTTCGTCCTTCAAAATAAGTCATTCATCATCCTGACCTCCTATAATATGCGCAACATGCCTGCAATTAACAAAACAGATGATAAAGTAAATAACTAAAGTTTAAAAGGATTCATAAATAATTGATCGCCAGGAAAAATTTATACTCTCACCTAGGATTCAGGTCACACTTCAAGCTACGTTTGGTGTGTCCAGCCTTTTTGCATCTGGTACATCGAATCCCCCTACCCCGCTCGTCATACGATAATGGCCTTCCATTCATTGTCACGGGTCCTTGTCCATCATCTCTACGCTTTCGTTTCTTAGGCGCACCTCGAGCAGCAACTTGAGCAGGGTCACCCAATTCATTTACATTAGTATTCACCGAGTTTGTGAGACGGTTGGGTACATTATCATACTCCATCTTGTTTGAAATAATGTCAGCATAAAATGCCTTGGTCCGCTCGAACAACAGTGGATCTTTGTATGCAACTTGCAATGCTTCAGCTTGTAACACATTCAACTCCGTAAATCTTTGTCGCTCCTCCGCTACGGGAAAACCCCAATCATGTAGATCGCTCGTGCGCCTCATTGTAAGCCACCCCTAGCTTGTTTAGAGAATCGCAGAAGAACTAAACAACCCGGTATTTCATCCAAATCCAGCACATCAAGTACATGCGAGAATATGCTTGCAAGGAAGTCCCCTCCGGATCATCCTTCGACAGCTGCACTCTACTAATTTATCCGAGTTGGCCGGTTTATAGTCAACATAAAACTTTGCATGCTTTCTCTTTTTCCAAGCAACAACAAACTGCATCTCACCTTCTGTTCCCTTATACTGATCTATAACCTCAATGCCTTCTATTTTGTATATCTCTTGCTGCAATATATAAAAGTTTGCCGGAGTGAATACCTTTGCGGCAGCTCTCTCAATTCTCCTCAAATTGGTTCTTGATGCAGGTGATGTCACGTGAACCGATGCGGTCATCTTTTGCCTCCGTCTCTCTAATGCGCACTATAGCATTCTCGTAGTGCAAAATCAAATCCACTAGTGTCATACCGTAGTCTAGGTGTAGGTGAAGACATGAGTTAAGACTTTCACTTCGCTGATTGCTTTTCATACCAAGCCGTAACCCTCGGATAGGTACGCCGCTGCCCATAATCTCCTCTTCTTGTACATTCTTTTCAGCCACGTCTGTTTTCTCCGTCTGCCATTTACGGATAAAGCGTGCCATCTTTCCTCGAATATATCCGGTGTGGTCGTGTAATACAACAGAGCCGAAACTCACTCAACGACTTGAAACTTAGGTGCCGAGCCATGTTCTTTTCAATGTGCCATGAACAAATACGGTGCGACTGCTCCGGAAACACACTTCGAACAGCTCTAATCATCGCACTATCGGCATCGGTGATTATTGACTTGGGTTTCTGCTGCAACATAGCTTTCAAAAAAGTCTTCAGTAACCATACATACGTGCTTTCCTTCTCATCTGATAAGATGGCACACGCAAAAACTGTCGTCCTCCGGTGATTGTTAATTCCAACAAACGGAACAAATGGCATACCATATCGGTTCATCTTATATGTACTATCAAACACAAGTACGTCTCCATAATCATTGTAATCCTGCCGGACTGAGCATCACACGAACAAGCTTTTCAAACGACCTTTACTATCAACGTCGTACTCAAAAAAAAATCAGCAAACTTCTTCCTCCGGTTCTCCATCATGGCAATGGCTGAGCTAGCATCACCACCTGCAAGTAACTTTCTCTTCTCCACTGCAGCACATGTTGTACAAGTCCTTCCTCGTAAACCCAACAGGTGGTGTACCGACCATACTTGCCGAGGAAGGTATCCATGATCACATGCTTCCTAACCCCAGTTTGCCAATGCTAATATCTCCGCTTCGGAAATCTTTTATCCTCCTATGTGACCATAAAAATGGGCTCTCGCTCGGATTCTGCACACTTATGACTGTGCTTGTAAACAAATTTTGCAACTCGCCAAACCCCGAACCTCTATCAAGCTTCACATCCAACTCCGCTTTACAATTGCAACGTGACAAAGGTCTCAACCTACGAGTGCGGTTGTCCATAGTCAGAAACTTGCTGTTACGTTTTCCTTCCCGAGAACACACAAACCGCCTTCTGCGAACTATTTTGTTAGCACCCTTAGTCTCTTTGAACTTGAACTTTCTTACACTGAATCCCTCTTGTCGAGCATATCCATTATAAAAAGTATAGGCAGCTGCCTCAGACACAAAGGTCTTCTCCATTACTTCCCAGTAAAACTTCCTCTTATCTTACGTATCACTCTCATCTTCATCCTACTGATCCATTCTTTTTCTTACCAACTGATTTCACCCGCATGCACAATTGGATAACATTTAAAACAATTTTTTTAACGCCATGGCCGCGAGTCATACAACGAATGAATTCATAAATCTTACATGTCTTCTTCTAACAGGTTCTTCTATAGTCTCCAAGTCTGAATCACCGTAATAGTCGTAAGAAGAATTATCGCCAACTAAGACCTGACCAAACAAGAAATATTAACGGCCATGTCACGACTATATAAAATGCATTGTTGACTTATTAAATATAAATTAAACATACATATCACCTAATAATATTTAAATGCATACCTCATCAACAAAACCACAGTCCAATCTCTCGTCATCAGTTGCCTCCTCCACAACATCACTCTGAATCTAATTCATTTTAAAACATGTCAACATCAATTCACATTATCACACATTCCATATTTTTATGCAATCACACAATTATTACTACAAAACTCACATTATCAGTGTCAACATCTTCTTCTTGCTCTACATTATCATCTTCTACATCAACACCATCTGCATCCATCTATTAGCAAAAATAAGCACAATCAGTATTTAACAACTTACATGGAACTACTAAATAAAACTAGTACTTCCGTTTCACTCACACTTTCGTCGACATCATCGTCTCCCCAACTTTGTTCATCTTCACGAGGTGCATTATAGTTGGCAGACGAAATATTGAATTCCTCTTCATCTGTATTTCCGCTTTCGTACTCCATTGAACTTGCACTCAAATCTGAAACGTCCATCGCCTGTTCAAAGTAACAACCAAAATAAGTACATCTCAAAAAAGGAGCTCCAAACCCAAACCCTAACATCTACCAAATCATGAACATGCAATTACTTTGTACAATCAATTACCTACCACGAACGAACAATGATCCGCCAAACCCTAACGCCGCCTCTAGCAGCAGGAACAACCCGCGTGCGATCCTTGCCCAGCCTCCTCGTCGCCGGATCCACCTCCCGCCTCCACGTCCGACCTTGCACAGCCTCCTCGTCGCAGGATCCGCTTCCCGCTCCACGTCCGACCTTGCCCCAGACTCCTCGTCGCCGGATCCGCCTCCCGCCTCCACGTCCGACCTTGCCCAGACTCCTCGTCGCCGTGCGCTACGCCTTGCCGCCCCAACGTCGTCCTCCCTGCCGTCTCCCTCCCGATGGACAGAACCTTCCAAACCCAAACGAGGACGAGCTATGGCGCACACGAAGGAAACCGCTACGCCTTGCCGTTCCCAACGTCGTCGTCCCTGCCGTCTCACTCCCGATACAACCTCTCAAACCCTAAGGAGAACCAGCAATGGCGCACACGCAAGGATTCGAATCTTTCCCCGTAACCACCGCCTATCGCCGGCATCAACTCCACCTGATCGACGTAATTATCGGGTCCAACTCCAATTCTAATGACGTGGGGCCGGCGGAAACCGTCTTCACCTAAGATACGTACAATATCTACGTGGCATCCGATCATCTATGTGGAAAATGACGTGGAGTATAATTATACGCGACTAATACGGCCCCACCGTCTCCAACGGGTATCCCACCTGAACGTCGTTCACCAGGGGGGGGACACCGGAGCACACCCCTTTCAATAACCGGAGTAACCCTCGGAAAAGAAAGAAAATATAGAACATCTACAACATACTCCCCCAATTCCTAGAACCTTGTCATTATCTTGACAAAATAATGTCACTAGTAACTGTACATGCCTGAGCCGATAAAACATGTGAGGGCTACCTAGCATCCACTGGATATGAAACATAAAAGAGCAAAGGTTGTCACAAAATCAAGCCACACAAAAAAAAAAACCGAGTCGCTCCTCTTGCGTCGCTCCTCCAGGCGACCGAGAGGCGCAAACCCTAGCCGCCGCCCCGTCCGTCCTCCCTCCCCTCTCCCCCTCCTCGTCGCCCGTAGAGGTGCTGCCGGCCGAAGACCGCGGCGCCGGTGAAAGGGCGGCGGGGATCTGGCCCTCGGCTGCGGCCCCTGACTCCTAGCACGGCCGCATGGTAGGAAGGCTGTTGTGCTGGGCTGGCCGGGGCAGAGGCCGCTGCCAGGCGGCGCTCTCCGTCCCCGACGCGACTCCCCTTGGTCGGTGACTCCGGCAGCCGTTCCTCCATCCGTGGTGGCGGGTGGCTCTCGGGATCTGGCGGCGGCAGCCTTCGGTGCTACGGGTGGTGTTCTCGGTGGCGGCCCTATACGCCGGAACGGCGGCTCCGGATGGTGGCAGCGGCATCGTCTTCTTCGCGGCGAGCGGTGGCCGTGAGTGCTAGCCCGCGGCCCTGGCCGTGTGGGCGGCAGGGTAGCGGCGAGTGTCGGTGCGGCGTGCGAGGTTCTTCGTCCACCCTGATCTAGGGAGATCTACATCGTTGACCGGTGAAACTCTTGTCCTCCGGCTTGATATGCGATCTCGCTGGCTGGATGGTGGTGGGGTTTTCAGAACCGGGGGAAACCCTTGGCCGGTGGTGGCCACGATGTCGTCGATGCCCTGGCTCCGGTTCCCTCCTTGCAGGCTTCATTGAGGTTCCCCTTCCCCCACCCACCCCCTGCCCTGGGTGAAAACCCCAACCCCTACGTGGGCGTTGGCGGCGGCTCGACGTCGTTCCCTTTCTTGAAGGCATCGCCTGGGGCTGCAGGGATGGTTGTCGAGTTTCTGGCTATTGGTGGTGGTGCTTGGCAATGCTTCTTGTGTGGCGACGACCCTGGTTTGGAGACTACAAGCTCCTGTCCGGTGGTAGTGGTTGTCTCTTGTATGCCGGTCTTCCTGTTGAGCCTGCGCTCTGCAGCTTGCGTGTTCTCGGAGACGATGCCTCGGGTTGGCAATGGCCGTGGCGAGGCAACAGGCCTTGGTCTCTTCTATGAACATTGGTTTGATTTTGCTCTGGAGTGTTCTTGGGGGAATCTTTCTGCCTGCCAACGGTGCGGCGCCCTTCGATCCGGGGCGAGAGGGAAAGGTCCTTCTTTAGAGTCAGAGACCGCGAGTGTGTCTCCATGTGTTCATTTGAAAGCGATGCAAGCCGTTCTTCCGCTGTTGATGCCTCCCTCTGTCCCTGCTCCTCTTGGTGGCGGAAGACGATGGTCTTGGCGCCTAAAGCGAAGCTTTCTTTTTTATCCTTTGTTTGCTTTTGTCGCTGTGTGGCCTATTAGCTGTGTATGCGTTGTAAGCACTCTGTATCAGCCGGTTTCGTGGCTTTATTAATTTAAAGCTGGGTTAAGGACTTCTGCTTTAAAAAAAATCAAGCCACGCAACGCAACGCAAACTAAGACGAAATTTGAAGCAAAGTTGTGGCGACATCATACATACCTTTCCTTGTTCAACTTCAAACTGCAATGTGAGGCGTCGCACCTCCGGGATCCCATTGAGAAGTACAGTAGTATCAGACTGCTGAAAACATGTACCGGACGGAGAACAGCACTTGTGCGTTCTCTAGTTTTGATGCATGGTGTAGAGCAATAGGTATGCACGGCCCTGTCGTACACAAAGCTGGAGAGCATTGCAGCATGGAGCTCTATCTTGGTTATGGTGCAGTCGGAGCGCGATCCGCAAGTACTACAGGTGAGATAGTGGCCGAACCAGTGTCAGTTCATCCTGGAGATAGCATCTGATCATGCTCAGCCACTCAAGGTTGCAGCAACTACATAACATATCCTGGAGATCCTTCCTGGTGGTGTTGAACACATAGAGTTCAAGCTCCCTCAGGTTTGAGAAACCTGAGAATTGGGAAGGAGGTTCCAAGCATACGAAACTAAGTTGAAGACACTGCAGACAAGATGCACTTTCCTTTTCGAAGAGTCAGAAGGCAATAGGTACAGATCATCAAATCCCATGAATTCTGACGGTGCCAAATCACTAGACTCTTTGTACGGGAGAACATAGCGAAACTGATCCAATTATTAAGGTGATCAATTAGCTTATTTTCGAATAGAGATTTAACCTCAAGCCCCACGACACCCTTGCCGCGGTGCTGTCGCAGAACTGCGTTAACACAGTGGATGAACATCTGGGTATCTTGTTTCCCGGCACCCGCACACATGGTGCGGCCATTGAAACTGAGTTTTGGGTAACCTGTCCACAAACATCTCCACTCGCTCGATAATAAAACACTAGTCCGAACAACCTCTTCCGCTGGTAATTTTGATAAAATCCCACATAGCACATCCTTCATAGACAAATTAAAAAAAAATTGTTCAGAAATCTATGCACCTTGAAAATTGACTGGAAAGAGAAATTTGGGCAATATCATAGGAAGGTCTTCAAGCTTAATTTTTCGCCTACCCTTTTCAACCCTGGGTTCCTTTTCCGTTCTAGTACTCGTCAGATAGTTCCCCATTTAAATGCTGAAATGAACATGGCAAAGTTCCTCACATTTTTTCCTAGGTAACATTGTGATGGTTCTTAAACCAGAGTAGCATAGCTTGACAGATCAAGAGCACTCAATATTTTTGCTCCCGATATCTTTCATAAAACATTACAATATCAATATGAAAAGGACTAGTGCATCGAGATTTGCAGCTTAGTCGACAAAACCATCATCGACCTCTGAAGACAACTTACGAAGCGTTATTATATTTGTCAAAAGTGACAAATACATTGCCTACGAACACAAAATCCGTTTTTACAAAAATTCTTCGGTAGCTCTAAGAGACGAATAAAATTTTCAGGCACAACATCCGAATATTCTGATGAAAGAGTAACTTGTTACAGAAGAAAGTAGCATTATTTAAGTGGAATTATATGCCTCTGAACTAATTTCTATCCTAGCAGCAATCATGGAGGTAGGATCCTTCACAAGAGGAATAAACTGGCCAATGTCACCATCGATTCTTGCAATCGCTTCTAAATCCAGCGAGGGATGCTTGGACAACACAAAAGCAAGTGCCGACTCGACTCCTGCGAGAAGTTGGCATCGAACCAACTTACGGACCTTTTTGGCATTGCTGAACTTTGACATCAAAGTTAGCAGCGTTGGAGGGAGTGGGTTCAAAGGAAACATTGTCTTTCATATCATCTTTAAGCTAGTATAGCATTTGGTAAAAAAATCGATGTATTTGATGCACCCGATCCTGAAACTTTGCAACAGCGATAGCCTTTCGCTTATCTGACCAGAAAACTTCTTCATATTTTGAGAAATTGGTTAAAGCAGTTACACGATCATGCACTCGGTTGTTTTCTTCAGATAGATTCAAAGCAATGACCGGTGAAAGACAAAGATGCAAAGCTCGGAAACAAGAGAGAGAATCTCTCAAAGCTCTTGAAAAGAATTTAAGAAGTGGTGAAATACTTACAATTCAAACTGTCAGTGGCTAAGGAAACATGACGCCCGATATTAGCTCCCGTCAGGCTGCGACTTCGGCAGGCGACAATACATTCAACAGGATATTTGCTAACTTAGTTTACAACTTTTACATCTATGATCAATAAAACATTATTGATTTGATGTTTATCCAAAATTATTGATATATGCGATTCTTGGTAGACCAAAGTGAAGTCTTTTAGTTTGCACTTTGCAGTGTGCCCAGGCTCCAAAAAAAACTCTAGGTCCGAGACCTAGCCCAGATTGATCGAGAGATCCCTAGCCCATCGACCAACTGTCTCCAGCTGGCTAACCGAATCGATCAAGTGCGTGTGCGTACACGTCACAACTTGCGGGAGCGGATGTGAGGCGAGCTCAAATCCTGTATGGCCTTGACTTGGCGAGCGATCGACCAACTGGCCCAGGCGCAAGCCAGCCCCTTCACGGCCCAAGCGAGCGACGCAACTGGCCTTCTTCTCTACAAGCTGGGCAAAGTCCGCACAACCTCTTTCGCTGGTAATTTTGATAAAATCCCACATAGCACATCTTTCAGAGACAAATTAAAAAAAAATGGTTCTTACCGAAGGACGTGGTGAGAAGTGGTTCGCTGCGATTTCCTAGAAAAGCAACCAACCCAAATCTAGACCCAACCAAATCAGGCCCCGACTAGTCCGTAGGTGTAGTCCATAAGTTCATCCCGTAGGTCTAGGATTATTGTTACCATAGTGTATGGGACTCCTCCCACTTGTTTCTGAAAAAAAAGTCGAATACAAAACTAACCATGCAAATCTAGTTTGCATCAATGTATCAAAAGTACTTTTTCACGGTTCACAAATCTTGCCCAATGACAACTGAGGCTTAATTCACCAAGAATTCGCACCCGCATGCTACATTTTTTGTAATAAATATAACTCGTCAAAAAATTTGATCATATTTTTGTGAAATTTATCACAAGTTTTTCTTTCGCTTCGGAAACCTTACAATAGAATGGCTTAGGTATCTTCTACAGGATATACGTTAGAGTCAAAGCCCTGCTGCATACCGGGCCGATGGCCAGCTTCCTCATCATGATGATCCTTGTACTTATGCGATTTAGATGAACTTTACCCTGATCATCCAAATATATGTTGCCATTTCAATCCATACCATTAAAAACAAACAAGGCATGCAGAAGAGGTTCAAAAGTTGGCACAAACCAGGCAATCGGAAAAAATAAACAAATTAATCATCATGATGTACTTGCACATGTTCATACCGGCCTAGAATTTGCACCTCATAAAAGGCACTGACAAGAATGGGTTTAGGCGTTTAGGGTTTTGAAGAATCTAATTAAAGATTCTTATCGCATCAAGCTAGAAAGGATCATCCACGTACACGGAATCAGAACATAGAACATAGCATTCCACGGAAGGATGCGCCTTGAAGATGTCTAGAATTTTAGCATCACTTGGTGCGACCTCATTCGACCACTTCACGGTCATTCTTCTAAGCACGGATGCACATCTGAATACCAGTCCAAGAAATCAAACTCATGGTCGTCTCCTAGGAAGCCGACGATGTCCACTTCTTCAAGTGTCATCAAGGAGATGGTTTGGCTCCTCCACTTGGTGGGCTCGCAATAACATTCTTCGTGGCATCCCTCTCGATCTTCCGTGAGAAATCAAACGTAAGTGAATTATTGCGAGCCCGGGCAGCTAAGAAAGTGTATCTATTGATGGAAAGAGATCCATAGCTACACTTTCTTTGCACAATTGATGGAAAACATTAGTTTATATGAATGAATATTCTATAGGTTATTCCTTTAGTCCATTTGTTGGATTGAAGTGTGAATGTCATGAAGATAAAGATATATATCTTAAACTCAAGATCATTGATTTCAAGAGAAAAATATTATATGATCAAGATATTGAGAGTTTGATTTAAAGAGAAGAAAACATTACTAGTTTATATGAAGGAATATTCCATACATTATTCGTTTAGTCTATTTGTTGGATTCAAGTGTTGATGTCATGAAGATAAAGATATATATGGTGTCTTTTTATATATAAATAGAAAATCTACACCGTAGGGGCTTCCCCTACGGTAAAGTTGTCAAAAAAAAGATAAAGATATATATCTTGGGTATTGAAATCAAGATCATTGATTTCGAGAGAAGGATATTATATGATCAAGATCTTGAGAGTTTGATTTAAAGAGAAGAATTCAATTCATGCCTCTAAGCCAGTGTCATGATAGTCTCATGAGTTGACGATGGTTGAGTACGGCTTGGAGTATGCAATCAAATGAAGAGTTCTCTATGTACCTCAAGATATTATGAAGAGCATGAAGTGATACAAGGTTGGCCAAGACAAAGAGAGAATATTAAATTCAAATAGGTCAATGTCACGCCCCGAAACCGGGCCTAGTCGTGAGAACGTCACATATTAATAACCTTGTGATTATAAACATGTAAGGCTCAAAATAAAATCTAATTACAAGCTAAAACAACACTTTATTCATTATCTTTTACAGTACACAATTCAACTGTGAATAAACTTATATTTATTTCCCAATCCCGCCGCACTACTCCTACGCTTCTCCATTAAGTCCAAACTTACTTCTGCAAAAAGAAGAAGATGGCAAGGGTGAGTATGACGTACAAAGAACAGATGATCAAAGGATTAGCCAGAGTCAAAGGAATATTAACAAAGTAATGTTCAAAGGGTAGCTCTCCATTGTAATTTTATATCTCAACAACACATTCTGTAGTGATTCACACATTTGGTTGCAGGAGAAATCCGCATATGCCAAAAATATTGTCCTTGAGCATACAAACTGGAGAACCTAAATTATCTCTTTGACGGCTCTTGAAGAAGTGGAAATCATTGGCCTCGAAGGAGAGGACCATGAGTTTGATTCCTTGAAACTGATTTTCCTCGAATGTGCGCCAATGTTAAAAACAGTAATTGTCAAGTTGTCACATGAGATCTCATCAAGAAAAGATCGATGCACAAAAGTGTGCACCATCTTTTGGACGTACTCTTTTGTTGAATGCTATGTTTTACCTTAGCTCTGGTGAGTATATGTTCAGTCCTTTAAAATAGCTATATGTTCAACACATTACACTATTGGCATGCTTCTAGATGCAACAATATAAATCAAGTTTTGTAAGTCTCATTGAAATCTTAAGTGAAGATGCCAATGATTTTCATCTTGCCCAAAATGTGTATGGTTGCTAATGTGTGTTTCGCTTACCCAATCATATACTTCCTCCATCAACTAACCTAAAACCTTTTAGATATTTTAAAACGTAAATTGCCTCCACGCGCGTCGAAGCAAGGATGGCGCCAATTGGGTGTGTGGGGGAGTTGTGGGGGGGGGGGGGGGGGGGGTGCAAAAGGATCACCGGAGTTGCCGTTTTTGGCAAGCGTAGACCACTTGTCATATACTTCCCCTCCTGTAACTTGTGTCCTGCCACTTTGTGTGGCGCGCAAGTGCCACCCAACCGTGTCCTTTCATATACCAGCCTATAAAATCAGTCGAGCAAACCATTATGAACACGCACCCTTTCCATGGTAACTAAGGATACATTACACTGTTTTCCATCACGCCATCATGTAGCACTGTCTACCATGACCACCACAATGCACATCGACATGGGTTGTTTTTCAGAATTGATCTCGGCTTCGAACCGTGAAACCTAGATATTCAGATTAGCACGTACCAAAACTCGTTGGGCGCGCGGGTCCGCACCAAATCAGGAAAGCCGCACCAGGCTACGGTTCACACCGACTTCCACCATTTCACGTGGATGTAATTGAGATCCACGCAATAAAAGTATCCATTGTTTTTACCCTTTTGCCCTTGTGAAGATCGGCGCGCGTGGTGCCTGCGCCGCGCTTTCCTTATTCAAGTAGCACCGAGAAAGGAAGGCAACCGAATTGGGCGTGCATGGCGCATGCACGGGAAAGGATATGTTACTACGTGGGTTGACAGAAAAGGGGGAGGGGGGGGGGGGGGGGGGGGGCCTTGGTGGGTTGGGGGAATTGAGGGAGCCAAATAATGTGGTTCAACTAAACGAGGGAATTGATCTGGTAGGGGGTCGGTGTAAGATAGGAAAATGCAGGTTCTTCTCATAAAAAGAGAAAATATAAGATAAAATGATATTTTTTAGACATGAAACACTCGTATTCCATTAAAACACTACTACGTATGTAGTATATCCTTTTAAACTAGAGGTACTCCAAAATAATCGTTAGCCTCGTATCCTCGGATTGGCGTAGACGTTTTGTCATCTAGGTGAAGTAGGGATGCCGTATGCGTGCGTAGCTCTTTCCCAATTCAGGCCGGACCCAGAGAAAGGAAGGAAATAGTACAGTACTACTATAACGAACCAAACAAACAACCACCACCGGCGCCGCCGCGACGCAATCCGTCCCCAGATCCGATCCCATCCAGACGAGACCTAGCCCAGATTGATTGATCCACAGATTCCAGCCGCGCGACGCCTACAACCTCCACCTGCCGTTGCCGGCTGCGCAAGCCAACCCGATTCCCCACCCAAACCCTAGAACTCCCCGGCCGCCGCGCCGCCCCGATTCCCCGGCCGACGAGCCTCCCGCCGTTTCCCCGGCGCTTCCTCCAGCCGTCGCCATGGATCCGGCCCCGCCGTACGACCACCGCCGCCACTACCCCGACCACCACCACCGCGGCCACTACCCCGACCACCACCACCACCAGCACTTCGCGGCGGGGGTCGCCCCCGTGCGGTCCAGGCACGACCAGTACGACCCCTACGACCACCCCCCGGCGCCCTACACCCACAACCACCTCCACAGCCACCACCACCACCAGCCCCCGCCGAGGGTGCACCACCAGCACCAGCAGCTGCCCCCGCCGCCGCCCCTGCCGCCGCCGCCGCCCCACCGCCCGACCTACGCCCCCCCTCCTCCCCCCGAGCCGTACGCCGCGCCGCCGCCACCTCCGCCGCCCTACCCCCACCCCCACTACCCCAACCACCAGCGCCACGGCGACGAGGAGATCCGCCGCGCCGCCGGGCACCACCACCAGCCGCAGTACCAGCATCAGCAGCCGCAGCACCACCAACACCAGCATCAGCAGCAGCATCTCCAGCACCATCACCACCCGCAGCAGCAGCCGCAGCCTGCTTGGAAGGAGGCTGAGCCCGAGGACAGGCACAGATACGCTCCTGCTCACCAGGAACCTGAGGTCGACAGGCGCAGATACGCTCCTCCTGCCCAGCAGGAGGCTGAGGTCGACAGGCGCAGATACACCCCCGCTCACCAGGAGCCTGAGGTCGACAGGCGCAGATACGCCCTGGTACACCAGGAGGCCGAGGAAGACAGGCGCAGATACGCCCCGGTACACCAGGAGGCCGAGGAAGACAGGCGCAGATACACCCCAGCTCACCAGGAGGCCGAGGAAGACAGGCGCAGCAGATACGCCCCAGCCCACCAGGAGGCTGAGGAGGACAGGCGCAGCAGATACGCCCCAGCCCACCAGGAGGCCGAGGAGGACAGGCGCAGCAGATACGCGCCCGTCCCTGAGCTCCGTCTCTCGCCGTCTGAACCGCGCAAGAGGCAGCGGTGCGCCTTACATGACGGTGGAGGCGATCTAGAGAGCACCTCCAGCTCTGGCCAGCCGCATTCCCGCCATCTGAGGCAGCAGCCCCATCCCAATTATTCTCCTGTCGACAGTTATGCAGATAGGGGCCCAGCCCATCCTGGCTACAGCCATGAGAGCTTCTCGACGCACAGCGACAGCAAGGGGGGCAGCAGGAAGGTGGAGATGCCTGCGCGGATGACACACTCTGGCTCGCCACGTGCCACAATTACTGCGCAGCCAAGGGGCACCCCGCCGCAGAAGCCTGCCGCCCCTAGGAGGCTCTCTGTGTGGCAGCGGATAGAGGAGAGCCCTGCTTCTGTGGGGCAGCTGCCAAAGATTTCCCCGTCCAAGTCGAGCAATGCCGGGTCTGCTTCCAAGGAACTGGCCAGCGTGATCTCCGTGGACTGTAAGGCCAAGAGCACCGGTAGTAATGATGGTGACAGCACTAAATCAGTAAAGAAGGATGCTGGAAAGAAGGTGTTGTCCTCGGTTCTTGTGAAGCCGTCACCGCCCGAGTCCAAGGAAAAAGAAAGGGGTGCGGAGAAGCTTCCCGGGAAGCAGGATAATAATGTTCAGAGGATCGCGTCAGTTTCCCCTAGTAAAAGTTTGGGCTTAACTGGTCGTCCTGTGGCTGGTGTGAAAAAGGTGAAGAAGATAGTTATCAAGAAGATTGTTAGGAAGATTGATGGCACAGTTGTCTCTGAGAAGAGGGATACTATTGATGCCAACGCAAATGCTTCTGAGAGAGAAGAGGGTGAGATCATAACGTCATCGTTGGAAAAGGATGTCGTATCTGAACATAATTTGGTTAGCACTAGTGGTACAGCTGGACCCAGTAATGGCGTGAATCTCCAGAAGGGCGAAAATAATAACTCAATAAACCTACGCAAAAGGAAAGCTACTTCAGCCATCGAGCCCAAGAAAATTCTCGATCCAGCAAGTCTTAGTGGGAGTAGTAAGCATCCTGGAAAGGGAAACAATAGAAGCACCAGGGATCCAGGTGATAATAAAGCTGCTTCAGCCGTTAAATCTAGGGAGGCGCTTGCTACAAGACACAGTGAGCGTCCTGGGAAAAAGGATAGGAACTCCATGGATTCAGGTGTTAGGAATGCAACTGCTGTGTTTACAAATGGTAATCATCAGAAGGAGGAGGGTGAAATCCTGTCTCTTTCAGGTGAACAGAATGCTGCAGTTGCAAGTAAACCTGTGAGAATTTCTGATAGGCGTGAAGATTCCAGCAGAGGGAGCAAAGTTCCTAAGGATGTGAATAAAGAAAATACTGTTTCCTTGAACGGAGTTACGGTAAATCATGATACGGCAGAAAATTTTGGAAGTGAGAATGCTAGGAGGGAAGACAATGACATCTTCACTGACACAAATCAAGAGGATGTTCGCCCTGTAAGAAATTCCATTGTAGTTCCTAGTACAACAGAAGTCACAATGTGCGAGAGAAAGGGTGCTCAGAAGAATGAGGGTATGATTCTGACTGGCTTAGGTGGTCAGGATACATGGGAGGAAGAGGGTAACATGCATCCAATGTCTACTAATCGTCGGGGAATTCTTAACACTATGGAAATTAGCGCCAATGAGGATATCCAGAATAAAGAAGGTAGAACGCCCATGGAGTCAAGCAAAGGTAATGTTTCTGTGACACACCATGTGAAGGCTTCTAATACAAGAGAACTTGATCTGAATCAGGATAACAGGAACAAAGAGAGCCAAATTCCCGTAGAATTTTGTCAAACTAACACTTCCAAAATAACACACCACTTGGAAACTCCTAATACATCAGAAGCTATTATGAGTAAGTTTGTTGGTAGAGATTTCTTTAATCTGCCATCTTCCAGAAATGTTGAAAGCAGGAATGTGGTGCCATTGGATAATGATCGTTTGGAGGATTCAGCAGGTGATGTTATTTCAAATAGTAGTGTAGCAAGGGGTGCTAAAGCTCAGGTAGCAGAACTGATAAATCTCCATAGAGGCCATCTGTCTCCTGAGATTGATTTTCCCTTGGTACTTTCCCGCGAATCTTTATCTGTATCTGGTAACAGCGAGCAGTCTGTTCCTACAGCTTTGACACTTGGCAGCAATTTCTATTTTAGTAACACAGAAAGTGAGGGACATCATGAGAAAAGCCTTGAGCTGCTGGAAGGACAGAAAGGATTGGATGATAGTCTTGTAAAAAGAAAATCTGTAACCGATGATGATTTAATCGGTGTAGGTGCTCAAAATTGGCTGACCTTACCACCGGCAGTCAACAGCATTTCTATGTCTGGGCAGTTTCTTACTAACGATGCTACTGTTAGGGAGGATAGGATAGGTTTGGATCACAGCATGGATAATGACGCTTCCATTAGTCAGGATCATGATATTGCACAAGATATGGACCAGTGTGGAAGTGTGGATGCTTTCTCTAGTCAGGTTAACAGCATTAATCTATCTGGTGGTGACATGCCTCGATCAGACCCGCCATCACCCAAAGAGACTAGTGGTGATGTCGAGAATAATGGTGGGATAGTTCTCTCAGGTTTGCAATCTGTTAGTTCAATAAATGTCGTCGATCAATATGCTCATCAAATGGTGGATATTCCTGCTGGTAACCCAAATGAACCTGCTATTCAAGCCGTAGAATCTACTGATGTGATGGATGCAGAGCTAGTTTCTCCTCAGGTATCTGTTGAGCCAGATGCAGAGCTAGTTTCTCCTCAGGTATCTGCTGAGCCAGGCGCAGAGCTAGTTTCTCCTCAGGTATCCGTTGAGCCAGATGCAGAGCTAGTTTCTCCTCAGGTGTCTGTTGTGCCTGGTGCAGAGCTAGTTTCTCCTCAGGTATCTGTTGAGCCAGATCATACATATGACAGTAATGCTGAAGGCCCTGTGGTTGACTCAAGCACAAAGCAGGATTTGCTGTCTTCTTGGATTGAATCCATTGTGTCAGAAGCTAAAAAGGAACATCAACCATGCAAATCTACTCTACCTTCTATTTTTTTGCCAGACAAGTTATTAGCACCAAAGGAGGATAGCAGGAGATCAGTATTGGACTCGGTTGGAAACCCTGTGGTAAAACCTCCCCTGATGAATTGTACAAGCTCTATGCCTTCCAAGGTTGCTCCTAAACAGGTGAATTTGCCCAGTTCATCCCGAGAGCCCCCCCGCGCAAGTTCAAATCCAAGGCACAAGACATGGCATCGTGGTGACATGGCACCTTCTACATCTTTGCCTGGTCCACAGCCTTCAGGATTACCCCCTAAACAACCACCGAGGAGGAATGACAAAACTTCGAACTCTTATATACGCAAGGGTAACGCCCTTATTAGAAATCCAGCAACGGGAAATCTTCCTCATTCGTCTTCTTCTTCTAGTCTGGATACTCAGAATAAGTTGAATAAGCCTGTGACGAGGAGAAGCATGAACTTTGTCAGGAAAGTTGATTCAAGTGGTTCTGTAGCACGTTCTAACTTTACAGTTGAAAGACCAAAGACTCCTCCTTTACCACTTCATGCCAAATCAATCAATTCAGCCACAAACCTTTCGGAGCAGTTATCTAAAACTTTGCCCAAGCAACTTGTTCCTGAAACTGAAAAGGAAGATCCCGTAGGGCAGTTAAACTCAGGTGCTGATATCCCAAGCACTCAAAGTGCACAAAAATCTGAAGCATCAGATGTTGGTAAAGTGGTTTATGTTAGACCGAAATCAAATCAACTGGTTGCTGCACAGAGGCAGCACCCTGATGACCCGATCAACAGTTCCATGGATAAGGTTCTATCACTGCAGCCACCCACAGCCTCTGATTTATATTTCAAGAAAAGGAAAAATCAGATTGTTTTGAGTTCCTCTTCCTCTGATGGTCAGAATCCAAAAGAGGTTACTCCTGCTGAGAACTTAAATTCAGGTGAGAATAAAGGTGTACAAATTGTATCCTCAAACAGTGCTATCAGTGTGTTAAAGGGCAGACCACATAAAGGTATTCTATTACACAACACTGCTGTTCCTTCCGTTTTTTCTCTATATATGTTCATTTTAATTTAGCAGTGCAACATATCCTAGTACACCGGAATGTGATGAGAATCCTAAACAGTAATGGGAATATACACCTCTCAGGAAGATATATGTGTCCTCGTCTTATATTTTTCTTAGGTATGACGAACCTGAACTTTGCCAGCTTAAGGAAAACTAATCTAAAGATTTAGACATGAGCACTATTCTCCTTAAGTTCATTAAATTATGACCTTGCATTTTGCTTATGATTTTCATTGTTGTTGTTTATTTTTGTATAGTCAACTTTTTTACTTAACGATTTTCTTGCATTCTTTCTTTTTTGCTTGGTGCCTTTCCCCTTTTGAGGCAAAGATAACTGCAAGCTCATGCTATAATAAGAAAGCAATGTTAATTCATTAAACTATCATTTGCTCAAACTTTTCTAAATGCAGCTTTTCAAACAACAAATAATGTGGGAACATTCTCTCACGTGTGGACACTCAGTGGGCAACAACCGCAGAGAAAAGGGCCTGTGGGAACTAGTTATATGAAGGTCTTCCCACGCATACTTCCATGGAAAAGAAAAGTATATTACAAGAATTTTACAAGCAGTCACACTCAGAATGTGAGCTCCTTACGAATAGTCAGGTAATTATCAGACTACCCTGGACTTGATCCCTTCTTTATTGAGCCATTTCGTTTGATCTGTTTATAGAAAGTCTTTGTTCTTTATTATGTAACAGGAAATTACTGCAAACAAAGAAGAGAGATACGACTTATACTGTCTCAACTAATGGGTTCTCTATACGGAAATCTGTCGTGTCCAGTGTTGGTGGATCAAGTTTGAAATGGTCACGATCCCTTGAGAAGCGTTCTCAAAAAGTTGACGGGGTAACTTCATTGATATTCTTTATTTATTTCTAATTTTTCATATTCAGTAATCCATAAGAGTCAGCTGGAGTTATTTTCACCGGACCATTATTTTCTGAGGGGAGTCCTGCAAGGAGTATTTCAGAGATGATTTGTTTCATGTTACTGGTTAAACTTTTGTTGTCTCTATAATTGTTGAGTTTGCACTCTCTTAAGAAGTTTTGAACTAGTTTGTCGGCTAATGTCTAACAAAAATGCTAGTTCTTGCCTATATTGTGCTAGACTATACTTGCTTGGGCTGCCAGGACAGTCATGAGAGCAGCCATGCAACATACTTTGGAAAATGTGATTTCACTAAATATCAAGACCACATTGTTGTGTATAGTGTGTGTATGGTGCATTGACCAAACAAAATAAAGTTATGGCCTGGATTGCAGGAAGCTTCATTGGCAGTTGCTGATGTTGAAAGAAAGAGAGGAGTTAAACGGAAGCGGCAATCTCTCCGTTATACACGAAAAATTGGTAATGTGCTAACCTTTTGCCATTACGAAAGAATGACGCAGCTGCTAAAATAATATATGTGTGCGATACATAAGTTTGGCTGGAAGTTTAGTAATAACATGCTCCACCATGTTGCAAGACTGCTTCTCAGTTGCATTTTTATTACACCATATTACAAGTCTAAATCTGAGTTGCTTACTGGGTGGACATTTGCTGCTGGTCTTAGTTTGTTATAAAGCATCACTTAGTAGTGATTCCATTTCGAAGTGTAGCGCATGAGACATGCTCTCTTATGCCATAATTTAAGAACCTTGATGCATTGGTTAGTAATTACAATATTGCATATATTAGTGCGTCCAATGTGTAACTTTCATGTTGAACATATTACCTTGAATTGTGTTTGTAAGAAAGCACTGATCATTCATTTAGTCATTATATATGTCTTGTTTTTATTTCATTCTGATCAAAACTTGCAGATCAATACTCTCCTTCTGTTGCTGGCAATCAATTAAGAAACAACAATCAAGGATCTTCAGATTTGACGAAGTCATCAAGTTGCAATGAGTATGTTTTAACCATGCTATTGCTTGCATGATGTCATCTTATAATAGAAGTTATTTGCATCTTAGATGATTATTCCCTGATTGTCTTATTTTGAAACAGGTATGTGCGTGTTAGCAAAGGTAACCAACTGGTGAGGAACCCGAAAAAGGTAATCCGCATGCTAGCAAATGAGAAAGTTCGATGGAGTTTGCACACTGTTAGATCACGCCTGGCAAAGAAACAACAGTATTGTCAATTCTTCACACGGTTTGGCGAGTGCAAGAAGCCCGGGGGAAAGTGTCGTTATATTCATGACCGTGCCAAAGTGACTATTTGCACTAAATTTCTTAAAGGCCTGTGTTCTGATACTAGCTGTAAACTCACTCACAAGGTAAGCCATTTCCTCTTGATTCTACTGCTTATCTTGTAGTTGACATTTCTTTCATTGTAAGAGTCTGTTCTGCAGGTCCTTCCGGAAAGGATGCAAGATTGTTCTTATTTTGTGAAAGGTGAGTCATTTCATTCACGGTGCCTGATTTTTTTTTTCTGAAAGCTTTTTCTTGATCAATTTTTCTTCCTACTCCGGCAGGCTTCTGTACCAACCCAGCTTGTCCCTATAGGCATGTGAAAGTGAACTCTAATGCTCCTGTCTGTGAAGACTTCCTAAAGGGATATTGTGCAGACGGTGATGAGGTACTTAATGATATTACTGGAGATGTATCAATCTTATTCAAGTATTACTATAGCTAATGTGGAATTCAGCATTGTCTTAGATAGTTGATAATGAACTGGTAAGAAAAAGAATCAGTCAACAGAAATGAACTATTATTGCCAAATATCCCCCCTTAAAGAACCATGCAAACTATAACAAGTCCAGTAGGATGTTCTCATGTTGTTCCTCCTGTCCATGCAAAATATAATAAGTCCAGTAGGTATAATATTACTACCTGAGACGTGTAGTGTTTTCCTGGGTTGTAGGACGTACATGCTCTTAGTCGTGTCCACGTGAATTATGCAGTGTGGCTTAGTGATGAACTCTTGGTAGGTAATCAAGATGTACATTTTGTTAGTAGGGTGTCCTTTTTGTTGGCACTTGTTTGTGCCAGATAAGATTGCAGTGCATCTGGTTGATAAGCATGGTTTTGCATTGCAACGGTCTTCAGCTTTTGAAGTTTTGGGGCTTCCGCAGTCTCTTTATATTCTGAACCAAGATTGCTAATCTTTTCATGGTCTTGAATTAATTTCTTTTACAAGCAGTGTCGTAAAAAGCACAGCTATGTATGCCCAGTCTTTGAGGCAACAGGGGAGTGCCCGCAGCAATCTACGTGCAAGCTTCATCACCCCAAGAAGACGATCAAATCTAATAAGAGAGGCAGACCAGACACCCCCCAGAACAGTAGCTGGGGACGTTATTTTGATACCAGCCTTGGACAAGGCAGCGAGACAAGCAAAGTTTCTTCAGATCAAGATGACAGACCGAAACAACAGCGTGTTTTCTCTGATGGGGACTTCATGGACTTCATCACACTCGACACTGACGGCGACGAAGTTGATGCATTGGACAGCTTACAGCTGATGGGATTGGGCTCGGGGGATCTGAGTGCAGAGGCACAGGCTGATAATCTTGATGCGCTGATCAAGCCTCTCCGGATCATGAGAACTGCAAGAGTGTGACAGAAGTTGATGGCAGAAGCTGATGGAATTGGAATGTCGGGAACTTCGAGATCATGATGCACAAGTGAAGCCGCTTCGGATAACAAGGATACAAGTTTGACAGCTGAGGGGAGTATGGTAAGGCGATCTCAAGTTTTGGGCATGCAGATTGATAACTAAGCACCATAATCAAGCTGCTGTGGGCGAGAAGAGCAAGAGTTTGACAAGTTCTTTGATCATCTTGGATGCTGCTGTTGATACATAGCTTTGCTGCACCTTTGTTTCAGAGCTATCTCGAGAAGATGAGGGCGCTGACTGGATTCTCTCTTTTGGTATACCTATACAGATAGGGAAGACGTGTCTTGTTTATCTTTTTTTCTTTCATTTTTAACAGCTCACTATTATCCATCTTGTATACAGGTTTCATTCTTTAAAGCAGAGAATGAGAGCAACTTGTTGACTGTTGTATTACCTATGTTAGTTGAATGTAGAAAAGACAAAATATGTGAAAGAAGAAATGAAACTTTATTTCGATATATTGCCTTGTGAATCTATTTATCCATGTTGTGTACTTGAGCAATAATCTAAGGTGGTGTTTGCAATCCATAGTTGTCGCACTGGTAGGCTGTGCCATCAGATTGTTATTGTTTCACAAGTTTTTCAGACGGCTCCCTTCCCAGTTTCATAAGTTTCAATCAATAGATAGAGAGGTTCAACGAATAAAATAAAAATTCATGTGTAAATAGTTGCACAGGAGCAAAATAAAAGTAACTGAACGTATGCTGATCATCAAATAAGATCCTGTAAGCCCAAAGAGGGAGAAAAGAACTGCTGTCAGAATACAGTGCAGAACCAAAACGGAACCTCTTCGGATCATGAGAACTGCAAGAGTGTGACAGGCTGAGGCAGCTGATGGAATTGGAATGTGGGGAACTTCGAGATCCTGATGCACGACAGCACGAGTGAAGCCGCTTCGGATAACGAGGAAGGCACATTTTTCTTTCTTTTTTAACAGCTCACTATTATTCATCTTATATACAGGTTTCATTCTTTCAACCAGAGTGAGAGCAACTTGTTGTACAGTATTACCTATGTTAGTTCAATGTAAAAAAGAGATGATATACCTGTGAAAGAAGAAATGAAACTTTATTTTGATCTTGCCTTGTGAATCTGTTTTCCTGTGTGTGCACTAGAGCCTGTTTGGCATGAGCTTTACAATCCATAATAGTAGCACTCGTATGCTGTGTCTTGTCAGATTGTTATCGTTTCACAGGTTCTTCACAAGTTTCAAGCAATAAACAGAGGCTCAACGAGACAATTTTTTCCTTCATAAAGTATATGTAAATAGTTGCACAGAAGAAAAATCAAAGGTAACTGGACATATTGATGCTTATCACCAAACATGATCTAAGCACAAAAAGAAAAAAACCGCTGCCAGAATACACTGCAGAACCAAAAAGAAAAGAAGAAAAGCTTGAGTCAGACACCCCGTTTGGACAAACTGTAGCCTAGCTCATGCAGGTCGAGGGGTGAGGCCAGCTCCTGCTGGAGAGATTGTCACAGACCGCAATAGTTCAAGCGAGCTCGATAGCCCAAGAAAATGTGAGAGGATGGTGTTGGCTGAAGCCTGTTCATAAGGAGAGACGACAGCAATTAAAATGCGAAATAAAACATGAAGTTCAAAAAGATGCTAACACCTTCTTAGGGTTTGAAGCGGAGAGTGATTAGTGGAAAATGTCATCCTATGACTGCCAATTTGATTAAAACAATCTACTGGTGAATGTTCCATTGTCCAGAGATTCCTGAACACAGGATGTTTTATTGCCGTTATTAAATTCGTAAAGTAGATGACCAATTGAAGCTATTTTTTACCACGAATGATGAAAGGGAAGGAGAAAAGAACAATGTCATACCTGGACAAGGAAAACATCTAAAGCAAGAACAGGGCTCTGGCCAGCGGATATGCCCTGGTAGTAGGGCACCGAAGAGGTTGTGAGAGCTTTAGCTACCAAAGCACCAACTGTTGCCTGCATCCCAAGAATTGCAGCACCCATTCCGATAACATTAAGTGCAATGCTGTTCCTCAGGTTTTTAACCACATCGGCACGGGGAGGAGCCTGTAGAAGGAGCCATTCGATTTATTTTTTGCTATGATGCGTCTTTTAAACAGAACCAAATATTAGTACCTAATTTCAAAAGAAATCAAATCAAAGGACACCATGTGAATATCTGATGCGTCGCTATACAATGCAGTATGTGTTCAGTTAGACAGGTAAGCAATGCCATGCCACATTGTAGGCAAAAACAGTGAGTTCATTCGAGCATCAATTTTTTGAACAAAGAAAACTATAGTGCAGTGGAACATGTTTCAGGCAACAAGATTACCTTTGCAGGCTCCGTTGATGTTCTCCCAAGCCTTTCAGAGAGACGGATGTACCCAAATGACCGGAATACCGAGAAAAAGGCTGCAACGATGCCAAGCGCAGTCAGATAGAACGTAAACGGAGATGTAGCATTCCCCGTGGCAACTGCGGAGAACGATAAAATCCCAGCCGAAACAGTCGTGCACACCAGCTGGGACCAAAATCCCAGTGTCCCCAGGCTCTTAAAATACCGTGCTGTTTTCTCTAGCCTTTTGCTAACCTGCAACCGATAAAAATTAACACGGAGGAAAGGTAATACACGAGGCGAGTAAATAGCATGCACAGAAGCAAGTGTTGGCATTGGACCACAAAAACCATATGGCGAAACAGGTGCCGAATCACTTGATTTACAGTGTTAACCGCTAGCCACAGATCGTAATAACTGTAGAATGCCTAGAAGAGCATATAGCCCAACAATTTGGAATTTACTATAAAGAAGTTGAAGATTCATGGATAAATGATACTCCCTCCATCCCATAATATAAGATATTATTACAACCACCATATATTATGTATGGTCACCTCATTAGTATGTTTCTTTTTTTGATAGAACAGAAAACGTGTGTGCTGCGTGCACCAAAGAGGGAAGTGTGTCTCTTCTTGGGTCCCCAATATAATGTTCAATCCGATTGTTCCGAATCAGAGAGGAACTACGAGGTGTACAACGCATCTGAAACATCAAATACATTCCTCATCGTACGAGCGACTACCCGAGTATACTATAGTTCCATTCCTCAAGTGCCATAGGCTTTCCTTTCAGGATGGGATGTGCTAAAGCAGAACAAGAACTGTCCATGTTAGTGTCTTCTAAATACCATCGATGAACACTCTATCTCTGGAACATTGGAATACACTGCGGTAATCGAGAGCTGACGCGGTTGTAAGATGTCCCCAATCATCCCCGGAGAAATTCCGAGGATCTTATCAAGAGCCGACACTGTTCTTGTGGCTGGGGGAGCAACAGAAATCCTACTAGCACGGCGGTACAGCGCTACCACAAGTGGGGGCTCTCAACAGATCAACAGGGTGAGGGAGGGAGGGAGCGGAGCGGCACCTGGGCGAGCTTGGCGCGCTCGGCCTCCTCCTCGGCGGACGGAGGCGCGGGTTCTGGCTCGGCTGGACCTGGTGCCGCGGCGGCGGCGAGGCGCGACGGGGCGCCTCGTCGCAGTGCGGCCGTGCGCAGGGGAGCGGAGATACACGCCGCGGGCGCGATTCGGCCAGAGGATAGAGGCCGCCGCAGCCTCAACGTCGGCAGGGACGGCGGCGGCGCCGCGGCGAGCAGGAGCGCCTGCATTTGCGGGTGGGTTTTGGGGAGCAGGGGCACGGGGTTTCTCGTCGGTTCCCACCGCTTCTCTGCTTGGGGACAGAGGAAAGCTTGGTACACATCAGCCCTCCCTCGTCAGTTTCAGAATTGGGTCCCTTCAGAATTTCAGTTCAACAGTAGCGAATTTATTTCATGACGAGTTTAACTCTTTTTTGGAATAAAATCCTGGCATTAAAAAAACATCGAACAACAAAGCACCACAATAAAAACGAAAATTACAAAGAAATTTTTAAGATGCTGTTCGTATTCAACCTCCAGACCATGTCGACGGCGTGCCACCGCTCCTCCTTGAGTTGGCCTGATGTTGTTAGTTGGGGAGGGAAAGTCGCCGAACGGGTCAAGAAGATCACGTCTATCCTAAATACGAACATATATACGAGAGTACATTGGACGAACCAGCTTCGTGTGTTCCTAAGAGTGACCAAAATGACCGGGTAGCCTAGCGTACTTTTTAGGTAGAATACGCATCGGTACAGTTCAGGGTTACATGAAATTCAAGCATTGCATAGTCGAGGATAAAAAAAAGAGGGACATGAATAAGGACTGATTTCTACTCCCTCTTCCATATTAGTTCGCTGATTTGAATATATGTAAGCATATTTTGGTCTTTTTTTTTGTCTCAATAAAGGATACTTCATTACTTACATGTGGCCTCTACATAGATGCACACAACCGTTCAAATCCAGTCGAAGAAAAGATAAAATAAAAAGATGTGCACCACAAGTAATCCTCATGGAAACTGTATATGCGCCTAAGGCGATGGAGGACCGATCCGAAGATTACACAGCCATTCATGTTGGATAAAAGTATACCTTGTCGTGTCCCCCAACCAAGTAGACATCTCCGTAAATAGGTCATAATTTTTGACACGCCGTAGAGACGACCGTGAATGGTGCACTGGTAGATAATATGCGTGAGAGAGAAATATTTATCATTTAAAACCTTGTTATTTCTATATAGCCATAGCGACCAAATACCGGCAAGCGCTCCCACCATAATAAGGATTTTAAACCTATGATCCACACCATTTAGCCAATTGCTGAATATACTATACTAGCACAATGCTACATGATAGGTATAAGGTAGAACCTACTTATATGACTAACCACATAAATCTAGCAAATGATTACTTCTCTATGAAGATACCATGCAAAAAACTTTAGTGTTCTTTTGTTATTAACAACTTGCATCTCCGGTTGGATTGTTGCTCTACACGTGGAGTCCACCAAGAATTTATCACACTAATGTATATTTCTTCACCATGCCCTGAGGCTTAATTGTACGGAAGGCAAACGCTGATGCAAGCATAATACCAACTAGAGCAGCGACGGATCCAAGATTTTCATCCAGCCTGCACGCACCGTAAGCCCGACCAAATTTTCATTAAAATATTTATCAAGTTTTCTTCAAAATAGGTTGCGCCGCCGGCCGAAAGCCTGAACGTGTGCCCATGGTTAGGGACGGTTAGGTCTGCCTATGAATTAGAGATACATACAATCAACTCAGTAACAAAATGAATGATGTATTACCGTGTGCGTGCTTGCTCAGTTCAACTGTTCAAGAAAGATCACAACATCGAAAAAAGACTCGGCCTGACCTAACTGCTAAGAAAAACAGTTGGCTTTTGTTTCAACAACAAATTAAATGCTTGACTTGGCTTGGCTCCCGGTTAGGAACCAGTCAGATGGCCGCGATCCACTACGTATATAAGTCATGTGATCGATGTCATTATCTGTTTCCATGCTAGTAATACTATTGCTTGACATAAAAAGACTTGACTTCGCTTTTGCTTCCGATGCAGGCGAGCGTTTACCTCGATTCTTCCTCGATCACACGCCACACGCGCTTTGTTCACGTGGAAGCCACGCTAGCCACGGAAAGCGGAGCCCAAACCGGATAGTCCATTCCGTTTATGAGCCTCCAACCGCGTCCATGTTGTCCTATCCAAAGGAAACCGTAAAAAAATATAAGGAAACCATAAACGCGTGGGCCCGGCCCAATAAAAAGTCTCCGCGTTCTCGTCGTCTCAAATACCCCGATCGCCCCTCACCTTTCTGCTCAATACCGCGCCCGCCTCGCCTCCGTCTCCCTCAAGTCGTCGTCGCCGCCGCCGATTCAACGCTCGTCCGCTCCTCCGTCCGCCCGTAAGCCTCGATGATGTCCTCCACGCCGTCGATCCAGGGCCAGATCCTCGAGCTCAGAGGTGCGTCCGTCTGTACTCTCTGCTTACCCGCGCGCCGGATGGATTGAGCTCTGCTTGCTGACTTGCTCGTAATTCGTGTTTGGGTTGGTAGTGACCGGGTGCAGGAAGCTGCGGGACACGGAGATCTTCTCGCGCCAGGACCCCTACGTCATCGTCGAGTACGCCAACACCAAGCTGCGCACCCGCACCTGCACCGGTCAGTCCTCCGTCCCCTCTTCTCCTTGACCGCCATTTTATTTCGTTGGCTTCAGCTTCCTGTGCCTGTTATGCGTCAGCAAACACCTCTTCATGCCAAGGCATCTCTCCACATGTGACAGCAAACTCTCCTAGCTGACCAAAACCAGTGGATCTTTGAACCGTCGGTACTGTTGGATTGCTCGAGCACTGTAGTATCGTCTAGAGATCTAATCTGGCGCCAACCTAGGTAGCCTGTTCAACGAGCATCTATCTGCGGCATGCTCAGCAAATTTTGTTTCTGCAATTGCGCCAGACGCTGGTGTTCACACCCACCGTGTGCTGGTGTTGGTTGGCACCGATTGCCTACCCTTCATTGTCAACCCACCTCACATGGGGAAATTAGGTGCCAGCGGACAGTCCTAGGGGGGACCAAAACTAGTGTGGTATTTGGTATTTGAAGCGAAATAGTAGATCCGCTCCAGCTTTGATGTAGTGTATATTGTAGTAAGACCCCGCACCGATGATTCAGCCTGTTCATTCGAGCAGCACCAACCGCCATCGTCCAAGAGGTGGGCGGGCGGTTGGGTGGGGATGACCAGGCTCAGCAATGCTTCTTCTTGGTTGTTCTGGGGGAGGGGGGCTAGCAGTCACCTGTACTCGGTTACAGTTCGGATCGGTGGTTGTTTCGTTGCTAGCTACGGCGTTTCTTTCTGATTATCCCCCCACTGGTTACTGCCTGATGCATGTTAGATACATACCCCCCAGTTTTATGAAGAACCCGTTTACTTGGGTTGATTCGAGAATATATTCTTCTACCTTGTTTGATGCGCTCCCTGTGAAATAAAGTTGTGTACTCATTACTTGTCCAGTTGTCCCCGCAGGAACTCTGTTTCTGTTGTACAATCTGGCATCTAGCCAGTCTGCCTATATGTTTCTGGTGACTCAACAGTTTGCAAGTTGAGGAATTCAAATGTTGGAAACCAATGTGCCATTGTGTTGCCATCTGTTCAATATCTTTTTTTTTTCCAAAATGCTTTGCCTCCGTAATCTCAACGAGGACTATTTTCTAAGAAACAAAACACATTTTCTAAAAATTCCAACGAGGTCTTAAATACAGCAAACTGGCATGGATACTTCCAAGTTATGTGAGTTGTAAAGAAATGTTCATTTCACTTCCATTTTTTATTCTGCTCTCTGTGGAGCCATGTACGGAACTGGTTTTCCTGTTATCTTACAATTCCTATGCCTAATCAAATACCCACTCTCATTCATCCTTGAGCTAACCTGATCAAATCTTCAATATTTCAAGATGTACTTAGATCTATCAGATGATCACCCAGTGGCTTTTGCTGAGGGATTTCAAGGACATGTCCAACATCAGCGAAATGTTTTATCTTGCTTATACTTTACCCACATAAAGCTTACCATCCATATTTTTGATACAATCAGATGGGGGAAGAAACCCGTCCTTTGACGAGAAGTTTCAGATACCACTTGTTGATGGGCTCCGTGAGCTGAATGTCCTTGTTTGGAACAGCAACACTATCAACAATGATGACTTCATTGGCAGCTGCAGGTTTGTGCACCGCAATGCCGCTCTTTTACTTATTACTGTTATCAAGTGACTGATCCTTATTGAAAAAAATCAAGTGACTGATAGCTGACCATTTCTGTAGGGTGCCGCTGCACAAGGTGCTAGCAAGTGGCTATGATGATGCCTCATGGCCCCTGCAAACACGCCGTATGAAGTAAGCGGTCATGTTTGTACCATTAAACCTTATGCCCACTGCCACTTGCAATTTTCCTGATATTAACGTCAATCTGCAGGTCTGCTGGGGAAGTGACGCTCATTATGCACTTTGATGTCGCAGGAATGGTTAGAGACTGATCTCTGATCTTTGTTTCCCTGTTTCTGCTGATTTGTCTTTCCCTCATTGATTGTCTTTCTTCTACCAGAAGAACAAGATGGGGGGTAAAACTGGTGCCCAGTATGCTCCTTCAATGCCAGCACCGTCGCCATACGCTGCCTCCTCAGCTTACCCAGCACCAGCAGGATATCCTGCAGCACCACCCCCACACCAAGCTTATCCTGCACCATATCCCGCTCCGTCTGCATACTCAACTCCGCCTCCCCAGCAACCATATGGGCAACCATGCCCACCGCAGCCATATGGGCAACCTTACCCACCACAGCCCTATGGGCAACCCTACCCGCCACAGCCATATGGGCAACCCTACCCGCCACCGTCAGCAGCACAATCACCATATCCACCTGGTAACTACTTGATGTTGCTGAGATAAATGCATCTATTTCTCATAAATTTAGTCTGGTGAACTAATCTGATGATCTCTCCTTATAAACACCCGCAGCACCTTACCCTGGAGCTTATCCACCACGGCCGTATTGATGTACCAGCTTCAGTGACCTGACGTGGAGGGCTGGAGGCATTGCAGAAAAATCGTACCAACAGTCGCTGAGCCTGCTTCTTATGGATCACAAGTCTACCGAAGAAACATTTATTTTCTCTAGTATGCACTATATAAGTAGCTTCCATAGCATCTAAACTAAGTCAAGTATGCACTATATAAATACTTTGGTTTGCCAAAGTGGTGATCCGCCTTTGCTTCTGTTTTGAAGTCCTGTAAAGGCTGTAAATATATGGAGCTAACTGCTTGGATGTAGCAAATGCGTGTTCAGCTGTGAATGATCTTTGTGGATGGTCGACCTGAAACCTGGAAGTGTTTTGTGATGCTCAATAAATTTGCTTTGCTTGATATATGCTACCTCCGTTTGGAAATAAGTGACCCAACTTTGTTTAGATGTGGATGTATGATGTATCTACACACTGAAATGCATCTAGATACATCCGAATCTAAACAAAGTTGAGTCACTTGTTTCCGAATGGAAGGAGTACATTTGTGCTGAATGAAATGTGATTTATCTGGGTTTGTCGACCACATGATCTTCGATTCAGATTTCTGAATTTGGCTCTGGTAATGTTGGAGTGGATCAGGCCTTGGCCAGTGTGAGTCCACTCCGCAGTTATGGATGAGCCTAGATATGTGAAAATGTGTTGCTGTGCAAAAATTGGGACCCTGCTACGTGGTGCTATAGCACCGGTTAGTCTACCGGAGTGCCCCACCCAAATTAGGAAAAACACTACTCCGACATCCGCCCATTCTAAAAATAGAAATCCCAATTCTATACGTCTCCTCTCGCCGCCCGGGTCTGCACACAAACTACAGAGAACGCCATTCTCTTCCTCGGCGCTGTCGCAACTTCTTGACGAGAAAAAAAAGAAGTGAGCGAGCTGGCCTGTAAAACAACACACACCACACGTCCAACTAGTTTTGTGATCTTATTTGTAGATGTAAAAATTGCAGCAATGGATGTAAAAAAAAGATGAAGTTACATCCAGGTGAACCAAACCTGGGATCACAAAAGCATAGTAGTGTTAATCTTAAATCCATTCAAATATCCTAGATGTAGAAAATAATAATAAAAATACATCCTGATGCTTAAAGTTTCATCTAAAATTCGAAAAAAATAACTAGAGAGTTTCATCAATCTAGATGTACAAAAAGGTAGGAAATACATCCAGTTACAAAAACAAGACTCAGAATTAAAAGAAAAATTACAATTTATACATCCAATTACAAAAAATTACTTACAGAATTGAGAAAAAAATTACAACCCGATAATAAGTACATCTAGGATGACATCTCCCATTCTAGCTCGAAAATCTGCACCCCAAATTACCTGCTCTACCCAAATCGAGCGGATCTGGAGGTACCTGAACTGGATAAGCTGCAGGAGATCAGAGGCCTTGAAGAAGGCGAGGCCTCCTAGCCTCTGATACGACCGTCGCGGTATAGATCAGCCGCAAGGTCGAACGCCGCCTCCATTGTGCGCGCGCCCGTCGGAGATCGTGCGTGCGGAGGCCGGGCCGGTGAGTCGCCGGGGGAGGTCAGCCGCATCGGGCCGCGCAGCTAAGTCGTAGGCGGAGGTCGTGCGCACCGGGGTTAGACGGCTGAGTCGCCAAAGGAGGTCGAGCGCGCTGGGGACGGGCGGCTGGGTCGCAGGCGATGCGCGCCGGGGCTAGTCGCCGAAGGAGGTCGAGCGCGCTGGGGACGGGCGGCTGGGTCGCAGGCGAATGCACGGTCGAGCGCGCTGGGGACGGGCGGCTGGGTCGCCGGCGGATGCGCACCACCACCGCTTCCGGTTCCTGGCGTTGGGGATCGACGGAAATTGCGAACGAAGACCACGCGAGACAAAAGATCAGAGGTGAATTTATTACGTTACATCCTGGCCACGTGCAGCGCGCAGCAGAGAGCATTGTGAACCGATTCAGATGAACCGTTTGATGGAGATCAGACGGATGCCAGCATGGAGCACTGTGTAAGACAACGTAGTGGCCTGGCAATAATTAGAATTCGGGCAAAAATTGCCCATGTTTTCATAGGAACTCAAAGTTCCAGGTAGTCTGGACAGCAGGTGAAAGTCCCCCAATAGCTTATCCTTCTTTGTAGATTGGATTCCTGAATAACAATGAAGCATAAAATGATAAATATTTTTTATTACTGTTTGTGGATACTAGCTGAGTGCTATAGACTTCTCTTACCACCAGTGCAAAGACACAGATTCTGCACAACTTACATGGGAAAAGGCAAATTAATAGTGTTTAGAATAAGTGCAGAGCACATTACTATATCTGTGTTAGTACCTGGAAGCATCTTGATATTTACACTGGAATGGGGAGTTAAACTTGCAAGGTTAACGATAATTGTTCCATGACTACGGAACTTTACTCCGACCTTTCTGATGCCAGCTTTTCTGTCCTCTTAACAACGTTACACTGAATGTATGTGTTGCTCACCCAAAAGTATAGTTGATTTGCCACGAAATTCATGGTCGACAAAGTAACACGTGTATGTTGGTCCATGACTCATAAGCATTAGATGCTTCCTGCCTTACCCATTAACCCATTATGTAACCATGCATCATAGAACTGTTTACCTTCCCTGGATTGATTTCTGCATCATTTTGTTTTGCTGGCGTTTGATGCTCGCTCCACTCACCCCAATCACCTGCTGAAAACCATACAAGCCTTGCTGTAGGGATATGATGAACCAACCTCATGTATCTACTACCTAGTGGGGGACACAAAGTACAGAAGGTGTATTTAGTTTTTTTAACAAGGTGTATTAGTTGACAGAAACAAAATGGACAAAAAAATGTCTCCTTTGAGTTAATCGTGCGAACAGCCTAGCAATTATCAGCTACATTTACTCTCTCTAGTGTGCACTATATAGCATCTGAACGCAGTCAGTTCTATACTTTGAGTTTACCAAAGTGGTTATCCGCCTTGCTACTGTTTTGAAGTCATCCATTGAAATGTTCTGTGCCTGGCAGCTCTGAAGCTTGCTGCAGCGTCTTGTGGACGGTCGACCGGAAACCTGAAAATGTTTTGTGATGCTCAATAAATTTGCTTCATTTGATATACTACTCTTGATGTGTGGTGGCTCTGGTATTGTTGGGGTGGATCAGGCCTCAGCCCACGGTGAGTCCACTCTACAGGCCTGGATGGGCCTAGATATTGTTTAGGAGATGTGTTCCTGTGCAAAAATTGCCCATGTTTTCGTAGCAACTCAAAGTTCCATGTATACTGGACGTAAGTGAAAGTCCCCCGATAGCTTATCCTTCTTTATCAATTGGAGTGCTGAATAACAATGTAGCATAAAGTGTGTTGATAAATATTTCCTTTTTACTGTTTGTCGGTTCGAGCTGAGTGCCATAGACTATTGTTACCACCAGTGTGAAGACACAGATTATGCACATCTTACATGGGCAAAGGCAAACCAATAGGAATTTTTACTGTTTGTTGATCCACCTTGCTTTTGTTTTGAAGTCATCACTGACTCTTCGACCTGTAAGGCTGTAAATATATGGAGTTGACTGCTTGGATGTAGCAAATGCATGTTCAGCTGTGAACGATCGATCTGAAACCTGGAAGTGTTTTGTGATGCTCAATAAATTTGCTTTGCTTGATATATACAACCTCCAAGAAATAAGTGATGCAATTTTGTTTAGATACGGATATATCTAGGTGAATTAAATGTGATTTATGTGGGTTTGTTGGTCACAGGATCTTCGGTTCTGATTGAATTTGGCTATGGTATTGTTGGAGTGGATCAGGCCTCGGCCCACGGTGAGTCCACTCTGCAGGCCTGGATTGAGCCTAGATATGCTCAGGAGATGTGTTGCTGTGAAAAAATTGGCCATATTTTTGTAGCAACTTAAAGATTTCCAGTAGACTAGACAGTAGATGAAAAATATGGGCATCTCCAGTAGACAAATTGGATTGCTGAATAACAGCGTAAGAGCATCTCCACCGGCGCTCCCAATAGCTCTATTGGGATCCTAGTGAGAGACAGCGCCCGCACCGGTGCTCCCCAAAAAGCGGCGGCATGTTCTGGAGCCCCATAAAAGCGCCGGCACTCCCGAAATGATCCCTATGCAAAGGGCTTCGATCGGGGGCGCTGGCACCAAATTTCTACTCAAAAGATGCTAACCGGCTGCCGTATGGGGGGCCCCGGTGTGGGAAAAGCATCCCCAAATAGAGGATGCTGTGCCGGCGCTCCCCATACGGCCCTGCCAGCGCCTATTTGGGGGCCACCGGTGGAGATGCTCTAACGTAAAATTTGTTGATAAACATGTTGCTTTTATCTGTTTGTGGATTCGAGCTGACTGTCTGTGGTAACCCTGCATACCACTGCATGTTGTAGTATGCCAGTCGTTGATATAACATTCACGAAGTACCATTCCGCAAATATTACATCCCTCAGAGTAGTACAACAGAACATAGCAGGTCCATAACTCATTCACATATTATTACAATTAACATACACATGTCGTCTCGGAGCTCCTCTTGGGTCCTAAGAGGAATACTCCTGGGTTCGAGGCGAACCCAACTTAACTTACAATATAAGTGGCACGCCCTTGCACCAGCATCGGACGTGCGTGCCGAGTCTTTGCGGGCCGTCGCTCGGAGGGACCAGGGCCAGCCGCAGTCCTGGGAGCCTCCCGGCTCTACTGTGTTGCCCGTCGCTGCTCGCCGGTGGGTTTCTGACCGCAACACATTCTGGCACGCCCGTTGGCAGCACCAGAAGTGCCGAATTCACCGGCATACGCCGTTAACATGGTGGAGTGCACTTACCCTGGAGGGTGCCAGCCAGGATTCTCGTTCAACATCAACATGGTAGGACCTGGACACCACTCTAGTAAGGACGGAGACGAGGGCAGCTGCTCTCATAGCAAGGACACAGAGGAAGCCGTTCCACGCGATCGGCTCCGTCACGATGGCAAGCGCTACATCACAGAGGGAGAAGTGAGGAATGTGAGATATCAAAGACCTCTCTCTGATCACCTCCTCAACAAGTATGTGAGTCAATATGACCAACGCCGACGGCCCAACGACGATGATGAAAGAAATCGTCTGGCTAGGGACGCCAGGAGACTTCGTCGGCATGATCGCAACGAGGAGAGATATGAGCGCCACGCCAAGGAAAGGTCAAGAGAGCAAGACGACGAGGATAGGCACTGGGACTGTCCCTTCTTCAGACACTGCTGGGATTCAGGAATGAGCCGATTGCCTACAATCGGCAAGCGCCGTAATGTAGACAGAAGAAGAAGGATACAGCTAACGTGTCCGTGTTCAAACGTCTAGGGCCTCTCCCGCCTCGGAACAAGCACGCTGAGTCCTCTCGGGTGGAAGATCTCGAGGAATTGGAAGACGATGATGAAGAAGAGGACAGGTACCACCGGCCAAGGTGGTGCCCTGATGGACTCAGCCGTTCCCAAAAGCGTAGGGTTCAGCGACTGCGTGGCTTGGAGGAAGCCGAAAGGTTGTACCTGCACACGCTAAGGAAGGCGCGGCCTGATCTGGCCGCGAAAATTCAACGAACCCTGGACGAAGAGGGTCGACCACAAAGGAAAGTATGGCGCCCCAAACAAAGGAAAGCCGATGATGAGACATCGGCTGGCACAAACGAGATGTAAGCCTCTTTTGAGCAATACAATCAAGATAGGGGCCGATTCCAGCGATCGACCCGTATTATCCTTGCCATACGTTTCGCCTGTGTTCAGCGTCGATCTAACAGGTGACGGAAAGCTAGGGTATGGGTTTACATCGGCTTGTGAGCTCGAGGAAATCGGCATTGGTCATGTCTGCAGAGCCGATGTTCAGGTATAGTTCTGTCGATAACTGCAGAGTCGATATCTGCAGTAACCTGACAGATTCGGCTCGGGGGGCACATAATCAGATAGACAGACGCTATGAACATGTGCGATACATGGGCAATAAAACATGAACATGGGCAATAAAATATTAGGGGCCGATGGGAAAATCGGCCAGTAAAAAAAAATGTAACAAGTACAGCCGATGCAGAGACATCGACTTCAGAAGGTCAAGTTCAGCAAAACATTTGACTCTAAAGGCTCTACTGAAGAAACGCGCTGAGGGCGTGAAGGGCGTCAGCACGGATGCGATCCACCTCGGCGATCTCAGCCTCGTCGTCCTCGTCTTTGCCCATCACCAGCTGACTGCTCAGGGTACGAATTTCAGCCAGATCGGTCTTCAGATCGGCTGTGAGGCCCTTTGCTTCCTCTTGAGAGCGGGCAATAAGGGCTTCCTTGTCTTGGATAAGCTGCTTGGTCACCCTGACCCTCTCTTCAAGGTTCTCCAGTTCCTTACGCAGGGTCTCGAGTTCGGCACTATTGGCAGAAGTGTCAGTTTTGGCGTCTAAAGCAGCCTTCTTCTCGTTGAGCCGTTGACACTTGTCTGCAATATCGGCTCTCAATGGAAGCTGGGTGTGGCGAAGATTAATCCTTTGGCGAGCTGATTGCACCCTTGACTTGAAGACCGACAGAGTCACAGCTGGCCAAAGCTTCACTTGCAGTGTCATAGGGAGATGGGGCTGGATATCTTCGAGGATGCCTTTGACTTCCTCGGAATTTTCAACCAGGGTCTCAATTGAGGAAGAGAGCAAATCCTTGAGACGCTGGAGTGGACCATGGACCGTGCTAGGACTGGGCTCTTCACTTGCCTTGGAAGTAGTTGGTTCGATGGATTCAGGATCGAACGTCAGCAAGCTTGAGAGATCACAACCCTGACAAGACGAACAAAGTGGTGTTAGTATACAACGAAGAAAGTGATAGAGCCAAGGAAGTGGGGTGTACCTCTCCCAAGGTAGGAGGAGCAGCCGATGTTGTGATAATCGGCTTTTCCGTGGACTTGGCTAGGTTAGCCACTTGGTCAGCCACGATCGTCGAGGTGGCTAGGTCTAGCGTGGCGGACGGCATCAATACCTCCTTGACGTCTCCGCTAGAGGTATCATTGGTCTGCAAAAGGAAGTAATTAGCCGATCCAAGTGGCAATGGGTTAGCATGAAATATAAACCAGGGAGATAAATACATTTGAGACCTCCTGGCTTGATGGAGAAGCTCGTGGGTCTTTGCGAGCCCTTTTGACGCATCGACGCTTCACGCGTGACCCTGATTTGGTCGGGGCCTGGGGAGCAGGAGGCTCGGGAATCGACCTTTTCTTAGAAGCCGGCGCTGGCGAGGCCGTCTGGCTCTGGGTGGTGGACCTCTCGGAGTTGCCCGAGCTCGAATCCCTCTGGCTGGATTCTGCGGCCCCGTTGGAGTTCTCTTCGGTGGAAGTCTGTAGAAAAGAGTACAAGCATGTTGCAAAAGACTGGGAAAGCAGATAAATGTGGACAGGGCACAAATCAACTTACGTGCAAGCTTTCTTGGGCAGGAGCTTTGCGCTTCAGGGTCTTTCTGGCAGCCACCTTCCTCACTGCCGTCCTCGCCTGAGTTGAGGCTCGGGGGGCAACTGGCCCCGAAGATGCTTTACTCTTGGGAGCCGATTTCGGTGAAATCGGCTGACTCTGCATTATGACTTTCTTCAGGGGTGGCGAGCTCTGGCAGAAGAGAACCACTGGGGTCGGAGGAAGGAATTCGAAGGGGGAGCCATCGGCTTGCGTGGGATCTGGGCCATCTTGTTGCTGCCAGGAGATGGAGTCAGGTTACAGACAATCACCATAAGCCATTGCAAGAAATTTATAAGTAATGGTACCTGGTCTGCAGGAACGTCATACTCGGCATCAAGTTGTCTCAGCAGCGGTCCTAGAGCCCTTCTGAAGGCATGGGTCTTCCACATGGACCACCAAGTCTCGAAACCATCGGTAGTGAAGGTGAAACGGAGGTTGTGGGGAATTGGAATGGCCAAAGCATCAAAGAAGGTATAGCACCTTTGGCCAGTGAGGATGTCAGGCAGTTCAGCTCTGCTTGCTGTCAGGTGGTGCAGGAAGAAGTGTGGAGGCACCTGCCCGAGACCAAGCTGTCGGGCTACTACTACCGGTTGGTAAGACTCATAACCAGGCTTGATGATCCGGTTTGAGGTACTCATGCCAACTGGGAGAAAGCAAGGACGAATCATGATGGAGTACAAATGCCGGGTGCTAGCGTCATCGGCAAAGTTATCCAATCGGAAGGAGACTGGGTTCTCAAAGTTCTCCGATTCAGTATAAGGAAAGAACAGGGGGTTGTCCAAACCTTGGAAGAAAATCTTGAACCACCCTGCTGCTTCCTTAGGGATCACCGTTCTGCCTGGGAGACCGTACAAAGCTTGGCCATAGCTGGTGCATCGGATCTCCTTTCCATTAGCATCTGGGAAGGTGCAGGTGGCCAAAGGTGGGAAGTCTGGGATCTGGTTCTGAAAGTACAGCTGAGCCCATAACTGAATAAACCACCAGGGGCCTCCAGTTTTAACTGTCTTTTGAGAGAACAGTTTGACAGACATCAGTTGAAGAGATCGATAGACCTCTCCAAGAAACAGTTTGCTGAGGCCAAGTTGGGTGCCTTTGGCAAGTTCATAGGCCAGGGAAAGGTAATTCTTGGTAGGGGCGAGTGATGGGCCACAGAATATGAAGTGCTCCAACCAGAAGTTCAGGAAGGCTGTGTGTTCTCTCTCTGTCACAGGGCCTTTGGTTTTCATATAACGATTGAGGTAGGCACCCCAGCTGGTACACTCTTTTTTAGAGGAAAGGGTGAAAGGAACTTTCGGCAGCTTGAATGCAGAAGGGCTTGGGGATGCAATGTCTAGGCCTGTGATCATGGCCACATCCAGCAGAGTTGGTGTCATAGGGCCATGGCCAAACATGAAGCTTGATTCGGTGCATCAGACCAGAAGTAGCCGATGGTTTTCAGGATATTTTCATTCTTTTCAAGGGGAGACAATGATAATGACAAGGCATCGGCTATCCCTATGGCTTCCCAGGTGGCATAGTGGGTTTTGGATACTCTATTGTACCATGCCACCCAACCCTCAGGAGGATTAGGCCAGGCTCGCAGGCAGTCGGCCCAAGAAGACAGATCTAAGTTCTGGTTCACGAAGGGGATTCTGTTAGCCTCGCATGAAATTAAGAGAGCGGAACTCTCGGAAGAACGGGGACCGAGGCACATAGAATTTGCGAGAGAAGGATGTGGCAGTAGGATGTCTGAAACCTAAAATTAATAACGGAACAGAACATTAATTCAGGTGTTTGCTATTAATCCTAATGTTGATTCGAATGGCGAGAGGAGGTTAAGGATTACCTTCAGACCGGAGACCATGGCGTTGATATTGGATGATTCCGCCATTGGATGCGCTGTAGAGTTGGGGCGGCGCGGTCGAGATCTGGGATGCGGGTGGCCGTGAGTTGGAACTGCTCAGGCGGCGATTTGGGGATCTGAGTTTGCTTTCTCAGACGGAGGTCGCAGGTTACCGTTTGGAGGGGCACCTGGGTCGGCCTTACTCGTGTTTTTATGGTAGAGACCGATGCGATGCCATCGGCTCTTTTGGGAGATCGTTTGACTTTGACTATCGGCAAAAAGTTGATTGGAAATACTTCTTCATTAATAAAAGGAGGGTTTCTTACAATGAAGAGCCGATTGCTCAAGAAAGGGGGAACAAAAGAAGAGCCGATTGCTTGAGTACTAGTGATCCTACTCTACTAATCCTCGCTGCCCTCGTCGTCGGCATCGTAGCTGCCGCCGGCGCTGCTTCCGGAGAACTCCTCGTCGCTGCTGCCCCAGCCCTCGGCCGGAGCTTCTTCCTCCTCGTCATCATCATCATCTTCACTGTCCGCCCAAGCGCGGAAGCGCTTCGCCGGTGGGTACCCAGCGGAGGAGGAGGAGTCGTCTTCCTCCTCTTCTTCCTGTTCCTCCTCTTCTTCCTCGTCTTCCTCTTCCTCCTCCTTATCGGAGGAAGTGGGGTTCCCCCAGGATTGGAGGTCATCCTCGCTCTCGCTCTCCAGTTCCCCTTCAATGAGGAACTGGAGGTCGCCCTCCCCATCAGTCAGGGGCAGGTCACCATCTGATCCGACGAGGGCTTCTGGTGGGCCATCTGGCACGAAGTCGAAGTCCCACTCTGGCTCTGACATCGGCTCGCTCGAGGAAGAAGATTGGAAAGAGAGGCCGGAGGAGACGGAGGAAGAAGAAGACATTGTTACAGGGAAAGAGGGGTTTTCGGTGCCGATAGCTAGAACAGAGGAGGGGGATGAAGAGGCGAATCGGTCGGCACAGTTAAATAAGGGGGAGCCTAGTGGAGATTTAATGCCATTGCAGTTTCCGAGGAAGTGATGCTAAAGCTATCAAATCTTGCAGAGAAGTTGAGAAGGCAAGGCATCATGATGAAGAATACTGCGACGGTTTTGCTCTGCCACAACATGACCCGACGAAGGAAAAGCAAAATGATTTTGGAATTGTCATTTCCAAAACCAGGGGGGCATGTGTTATCACCAGAATTTGACCGGATCAGAGGTGGGCCGCGATTAAAGATGGGCTTGAAGGATATACATGGAAGAAATACATGAATCGGCCTTATATGCAAAGTTTGGGCTAGTTTGCCCGTGTATCTGTAATATAGTAGGATACGTGTCGGTTAGATAGAGTTTGGCTCGTGCCCGGTTGGGATTATTCCCACGTTAGAAAGTCTACGGACTATAAATATGTATCTAGGGTTTATGAAATAAACAACAATCACGTTCACCACAAACCAATCTAGGCGCATCGCCAACTCCCTTGTCTCGAGGGTTTCTTCCGGGTAAGCATCATGCTGCCTAGATCGCATCTTGCGATCTAGGCAGTACAAGTTTATTCGCTGTTCATGCGTTGCTCGTACTGAAGCCTTTTTGATGGCGATCAACGTAGTTATCTTAGATGTGTTAGGGTTAGCATTGTTCATCGTATCATGTGCTGTCGTCGTGCAACCCTGAGACGTCTAGCCGCCCTTACACCTATCTTAGGTGTAAGGGCGGCACCCCGCTTGATCATTATTTAGTAGATCCGATCCGTTATGGTTGCTCCTTGTTCTCCAAGGATTAGTTTAATATCTGCATAGTTAGGCCTTACAAACGGGTTGAAGGATCCAGTGGCGCGTAGGGTGTAGTTTGCTAGCCCTAGACAGGATGTTCCGGGGATCAACCTCGTGTTGGTTTTTAGGCCTTGTCTAGGGTCGGTTTACGATCACCGTGCGTGGCCGCCAGGCTCAATCACGAGTAGGATGTTCCGATTATGTGGTGAAAACCCTAAATCGTAGTAGGTCGTTTTAGCTTTATTTTGATCAAGCAGGACTACCATATATTCGTACACCCCGTACGGATCATGGGTGGATCGGCTCTTCGAGCCGATTCACAGGACAACCTGAGAGCCGATCGAGGCTCGTATTTAATGTTTACGTGTATGCCATGCAGGAAACTAAGCGAGGCACATCCATCACCTTCCTGACCAGGTATAGGTCAGGTGGCACGCCCTTGCACCAGCATCGGACGTGCGTGCCGAGTCTTTGCGGGCCGTCGCTCGGAGGGACCAGGGCCAGCCGCAGTCCTGGGAGCCTCCCGGCTCTACTGTGTTGCCCGTCGCTGCTCGCCGGTGGGTTTCTGACCGCAACACACCTGCAACAAGGAACAATTTTTATCGTTAAAAATCTTGTCATTTCTACTTAGCCAAAGCGTCCAGATAACTGCTAGCGCCCCCACCCTAAGAAGCAACTTAAACCTTGAATCGATACCGTGAAGCCAATTGCCAAAGACATTGGACACACTAGTCGGGGGATACAGGGTAGACGCTACTTGGATGACTGACCATATAGATCTAGCAAAATGGCACTGGAAAAAAAGGTGTTTAATGATTTCATCATGATGACAGAAAACACACCTGGAACTTCCGTGCCAATTCCGCTTAACAAGATTATCTTTGGTAAGAATAACTCCTCGACGAAGGTACCATCCAAATATTTTAATTTTTAATGGTATCTTCATCTTCCAGATTTTCTTATTGTTATCAACTGGTATATCAGAATGTAGGATCGCATTGTATAAAGATTTGACTGAGAAAGTACCATCTACATGAAGATTCCATCTAAATTCATCCGGTTCAGGCGATAGGTGAATATCACCCAGACGGTGAATTAGAGCGTTCCATGTTTGTAGTCTTTGCCCTAGTAAAACCCGTCTGAACGTCACATTCGGGGGTGAGGTAGCCATTACGGTGGCAATGGTATCACCTTTGCGACGAACAATACTATACAAAGCAGGATACTGTTCACTTAAGGAAGCATTGTCTAACCAAACATCTTCCCAGAAACGTATATGTGCTCCATTCTTAATCGAGAAAGTATCATGGCGAAAGAAAACATTCTTTGTCGCCATGAGACCAGCCCAGAAGTGAGAATCACCAGGTTTCCATACCACTTGGTATAATGTCTTCGAGCCAATATACTTTCTCCGGAGAATAGTTTGCCAAATCCCATCCTCGGTAAGAAGCTTAAAAAGCCATTTACCCAGCAGAGCTGAATTCTTGACCTCCAGGTCATGAACTCCAAGCCCCCCTTGATCTTTGGGACTGCAAACTATACTCCATTTCACCAGTCAGTTTTTTTTTTCTCACTGTCCCCTTGCCAAAAGAATCTGGATCGATAATAATCGAGTTTATGCAGAATTCCTTTCGGTAACAGAAAGAATGATAACATATACAGTACCATATTTGTAAGTACTGAATTAATGAGTACCAATCTTCCTCCCAGGGACAGCAATTTACCTTTCCAACTACTAAGGCGTTTTTGCAATCTTTCTTCCACAATTTTCCATTCCGCAATTGTAAGTCTCCGATAATGAATCGGAATACCCAAATAGCGTATAGGAAATTGGCCTTGCCCACAACCAAACAACTCTGATATAGAGTCATATCGTTTTGGGCCTCACCGAAACAGAACAATTTACTTTTATGGAAATTGATTTTTAGTCCCGACAACTGCTCGAACGCCGCCAAAATTAATTTCAGGTTGCGAGCCTTTTCGAGATCATGATCCATAAAAATAATTGTATCATCGGCATATTGAAGGATAGATAAACCCCCATCAACCAGATGTGGGATCACACCTTCAATCTGACCATCAGACTTAGCCCGCTCTATGAGTATCACCAACATATCCGCTACAATGTTAAACAACATTGGTGATAACGGATCCCCTTGGCGTAACCCTTTTCGTGTTTGGAAATAGTGTCCGGTGTCATCATTAACCCGAATTGCCACACTACCTCCATACACAAAGTCATGAATTAGAGCACGCCACTCTGGAGAAAAACCTTTCATCCTGAGTGTCTGTTGTAAGAAAGACCATTTGACCTTATCGTATGCCTTTTCGAAATCTAATTTTAAAATAACCCCATTCAATTTCTTAGAATGCATTTCATGTACCGTTTCGTGCAAAACAGCCACTCCATCAAGGATGTTCCTTCCTTGCATGAAAGCGGTCTGTGATGGCTGAACGACATGATCCGCAACAGTATTCAGTCTAATGGTGGCCACTTTCGTGAAAATCTTGAAACTGACATTTAAGAGGCAAATAGGTCTATATTGTTGAATCCTTTCTGCCTCATTAACCTTCGGTAACAAGATTACTTCACCAAAATTTAGACGAAATAATTCTAGTTGTCCTGTGTGTAACACACTGAACAAATCTAGAAGGTCCGATTTAATAGTATTCCAGAAAGTTTGATAAAACTCCGCTGGAAAACCATCTGGACCCGGTGCTTTGTTGCACTCCATTTGGAAAATTGCCTTTTGAACCTCTTCCTCAGAATAAGGTGCGGTCAGTAGTCCATTTTCCTCTATAGAAACTTGGGGTATATCATCCGTTAGGTCCTCATTAAGAGAAAAGGAGCTCTCCTCCGGAGGACCAAACAGATCTTTATAATAATTAGTAATGTATGATTTAAGTTGCTCATGGCATTCAATAACCCCTTCATCTTGGATAAGTGAGTGAATACGTTTTTTCCGATGTCTTCCATTGGCCAAACCATGAAAATATTGCGTATTCGAATCACCTTCCAAAATAAATTGGGCTTTGGATCGTTGATACCATTTGAGTTCCTCTTCGCGGAGAAGACTCGCCATCTGCGCATTGGATTGATTCTTAAGATCAATCTCTTGCGTGGACAATGGTCTCACTTCCGCTACGGCCTCTAGATCATTGATCACTTTTGATAAGCGAGCCTTCTCTTTTTTAAGAATACCAGCCATATGGGCAGCCCATCCAGAGAGATGTTTGCGCATTGCCCGCATCTTATTATTCCATCTCAATATTGGAGTGGTACCACTTACTGGTCTTTCCCAAACCATCTTGACCATCGCATTGCCCGTCCTCTGGTGAATATGATGTCAGCTACATCTATAGAAGCAAGGGCGCTTTTGAAGGGCCTTGAATTTTTAGATGATATTGGTTGTGCTGCTACGTATATTGAATCTCATTCTCTGGAAGTTCTATATCATGGAGCCATATACGGCTATCCTAGCTGATTGTTTCCTTACGGCAAGCTCAATGGAGATGGTGATTTTTAATCATTGCAGAAGAGAAGCAAATATGGTGGCACATAATTTAGCAAGGCTAGTGTATGAGACGAAGAGTTGTTTTTACTGGAAGGATCATCCTCCATATTTTATTTTGCCTTTTGTAATTAAAGATATAACTATGCTCACAGCGTTGTAACCGTTACTTGTCTAATATATTTATGCTTTGAAAAAAACTCATATTTAACAGTAGTATAGATTTGGAATGAATACAACAGGTGATTATTCCAGTTGTCTTCTACCGCTGTTGATAGAGCCTTTGTTTCAGAGCTATCCATTATTATCTCGAGAAGCTGGGGTGCTGAGTTGGTTTACCTTTCAACGTACCTATACCGATAGGATTTGTTCATCTTTTTTCTTTCCTTTTTAACAGGTCATTTGCATTCATCTTGTATACTGGTTTCAAGCAGAGTGAGAGACACTCGTTGGATTACCTATGTTAGTTGAATGTAAAGAAGACATGATATTGTTAAAGAAGAAACGAAACTTTACTTTGATCTTGCCTTGTGAATCTGTTTTTCCTATGTGTGCAATAGAGCTTCTTCGCAATCCATGGTTGTAGCACTGGTATGCTGCGCCTTATCAGGGGCGTCTACAAGAGAAATACTCTCCCTTTCCAGTCTTCTTCGTAAGTTTCAAGCAATAAACAGAGGCTCAACGAACGAATTTTTTTTTTCTTCATCAAGTATATGTATATAGTTGCACAGAAGAAAAATCAAAGGTAACCGGACATATCGATGCTTATCACCAAACATGATCTAAGGACAAAAAGAAAAGAACTGCTGCCAGAATACACTGCAGAACCAAAAGGAAAAGAAAAAACTGGAGTAGACACCCCGTTTGGACAAACTGTAGCTCATGCAGGTCGAGGGGAGAGGCCAGCTCCTGCTGGAGAGATTGTCACGGACCGCAGTAGTTCCAGCGAGCTCGATAACCCAAGAAAATGTGACAGGATGGTGTTGGCTGAAGCCTGTTTCGTAAGGAGACAACAGCAATTAAAATGCGAAATAAAACGTGAAGTTCAAAAGGCCGATTTGATTAAAACAATCTACTGGTGAATGTTCAATTATCGAGATTCCTGAACATAGGATGTTTTACTGCCGTTATTAAATTCGTAAAGTAGATGACCAATTGAAGCTATTTCTTACCACGAATGATGAAAGGGAAGGACAAAAGAACAATGTCATACCTGGACAAGGAAAACATCTAAAGCGAGAACAGGGCTCTGGCCAGCGGATATACCCTGGTAGTAGGGCACCGAAGAGGTTGTGAGAGCTTTAGCTACCAAAGCACCAACTGTTGCCTGCATCCCAAGAAGTGCAGCACCCATTCCAATAACATTGAGTGCAATGCTGTTCCTCAGGTTTTTAACCACATCGGCACGGGGAGGAGCCTGTAGAAGGAGCCATTCGATTTATTGTTGGCTATGATGCGTCTTTTTAACAGAACCAAATATTACTACCTAAGTTCAAAAGAAATCAAATCAAAGGACACCATGTGAATCTGATGCGTCGCTATACAATGCGGTATGGTATTCAGTTGATTGTAGACAGGTAAGCAAGGTCATGCCACATTGTAAGCAAAAACAGTGATTTCATACAAGCAACAACTTTTCGAACAAAGAAAACTATAGTGCAGTGGAACATGTCTTAGGCAACGAGATTACCTTTGCAGGCTCCGTTGATGTTCTCCCGAGCCTTTCAGAGAGACGGATGTAACCAAATGACCGGAATACCGAGAAAAAGGCTGCAACGATGCCAAGTGCAGTCAGATAGAACGTAAATGGGGATGTTGCATTCCCCGTAGCAACTGCGGAGAACGATAAAATCCCAGCCGAAACAGTCGTGCACACCAGCTGGGACCAAAATCCCAGGGTCCCCAGGCTCTTAAAATACCGTGCTGTTTTCTCCAGTCTTTTGCTAACCTGCAACCGATGAAAAATTAACACGGAGGAAAGGTAATACACGAGGCGAGTAAATAGCATGTGCAGAACCAAGTGTGGCAGTGGACCATGAAAACAATATAGCGAAACAGGTGCCGGATCACTTGATTTACATTGTTGACCGCTAGCCACAGATCATAATAACTGTAGAATGCCTAGAAGACCGAACAATTTAAAAATTTACAACAAAGATGTTGAAGATTCATGGATAAATGATACTCCCTCCGTCCCATAATATATTATGAGACAGAGCAAGTACTATCTTATATTATGGGTCCCAATATAATGTTCAATGCGATTGCTCCAAATCAGAGAGCAACCAGGTGTACGAAGCATGTGAAATGTCAAATACGTTCCTCATCGTAGGAGTGACTACACGAGTATAGTATAGTTCCATTCCTCAAGTGCCACAGGCTTCCTTTCAGGTTGGGATTTGCTAAAGCAGACATGAACTGTCCATGTTCTTCTGAATACTATCGATGAACACACTATCTCTGGAATATTAGCATACACTGCGGTAATGAGAGCCAACGCTGTTGTAAGAGGTGTCCAATCATCTCCGGAGGGATCGGGCGAACGAGCATGCGCACAGGAGGCCCCGAGGATCTAATGAAGAGCCGACACTGTTCTTGTGGCTGCGGGGGCAACAGAAATCCTACTAGCACGGTGGTACCACACACACTACCACAAGTGGGACTCTCAGGTCTCAACAGATCGACAGGGTGAGGAAGGGAGCGAGGGAGCGGCACCTGGGCGAGCTTGGCGCGCTCGGCCTCCTCCTCGGCGGAAGGAGGCGCGGGTTCCGGCTCGGCGGGACCGGGCGCCGCGGTGGCGGCGAGGCGCGACGGAGAGCCTCGGAGGACGGCGGATGAGGCGCAGCGGAGGGCGGCCGAGCAGAGGGGGGCGGAGGCGCGCTGCGCGCTCGCGACCGCAGAGGACAGAGGCCGCCGCCGCCTCGGCGTGGGGAGGGGCGGCGCCGCCGGGGCGAGCAAAAGCGCCTGCATTTGCGGGTGGGTTTTGGGGAGCAGGAGATGGTCACGGAGTTTCTGGTCGTCGGTTACTCTGTCACCGCTTATTTTGCTTGGGAGAACCAACAGAGGAAAGCTCTGCAACACAAACGAGGCAACAAGGACACGTAGCAGCTCGTCAGTTTCAGTTCAGAAGTAGTCCAAACCCCAAAGTGGTACACTTTTATATTCAAAATCCAGAAGTTGCCTACAATTCAAAGTTTTTTGTAAACAGAGTTTTGAAACTTGTCATTGTTTCTAGACTAGAAGAATGGGTCCTTTATCATGTTCTATGGCGGTTTTCTTCGGGCGGCCCTAGCTGGCGCTCGGCCGCCAGGTTTTTATTGAGCGATCGGTTTCCGACAGCTTAAGTAGAAGGCATGCAAGGGATGGACCACCTTTTCTTCTCTCTCCTCACGTCACGTGCATTCCTAATTAACGTGGCTAATCACCGCATGCAAATTTAGGGTCACCCATCGAATATATGTAGCAGAAACCATTGTTTAAAATGATTTATCTTTCAAACGACAACTCCAAATTAAGATTCGCTTTCACCAATAAATCCGTCTCGACGAGATCTTTAAAACTAGCACCCATTTTAATATGTTTCGACAAACTTTTTTTCTGGCTAAAAGTTATCAAGCCTCTCTATTCGAATAATCAACCCCTCCGTACTTGAGTGATCAACGGTAAATGTATAAAATTATCAACCTGGTGCAGGGTATTGAGGGAAAGTTCTGCATGCAAGCACAAATAGACGAATCTGCTGATGTCAGCGGAATCTTTTCCAAATTTCAAACTTCAAAACGTTTTAACTTTCAAACGACAACTCCAAATTAAGATCCGCTTTCACCAATAAATCCATCTCGACGAGATCTTCAAAACTAGCACCCATGTTAATATGTTTCGAGAAACTTTTTTTCTGGCTAAAAGTTATCAAGCCTCTCTATTTGAATAATCAACCCCTCCGTACTTGAGTGATCAACAGTAAATGTATAAAATTATCAACCTGTGCAGGGTATTGAGGGAAAGTTCTGCATGCAAGCACAAATAGACGAATCTGCTGATGTCAGCGGAATCTTTTCCAAATTTCAAAATTCAAAATGTTTTAACTTTCAAACGACAACTCCAAATTAAGATCCGCTTTCACCAATAAATCCGTCTCGACGAGATCTTCAAAACTAGCACCCATGTTAATATGTTTCGAGAAACTTTTTTCCTGGCTAAAAGTTATCAAGCCTCTCTATTTAAATAATTAACCCCTCCGTACTAGAGTGATCAACGGTAAATGTATAAAATTATCAACCTGGTGCAGGGTATTGAGCGAAAGTTCCGCATGCATGCACAAAAAGACGAATCTGCTGATGTCAGCGGAATCTTTTCCAAATTTGAAAATTCAAAACGTTTTAACTTTCAAATGACAACTTCAAATTAAGATTCGCTTTCACCAATAAATCCGTCTCGACGAGATCTTCAAAACTAGCACCCATGTTGATATGTTTCGAGAAACTTTTTTTCGGGCTAAAAGTTATCAAGCCTCTCTGTTTTGAATAATCAACCCCTCCGTACTTGAGTGATCAACGATAAATGTATAAAATTATCAACCCTAAAGTTAATTTTATTTTAAACATTATAGCAAATATTTTTTAGTTTAGAAGGTATCAACCCGATGTCCTGTTATTTATCAACAGTAAAAATAATAACTACCAACCCTAAAAATCTAACTTCATTTCGAATATCTTGGAGACTCTTTTTAGTTTATAAGTTATCAACCCGGTGCTCCGTTATTTATCAATGGTAATTATAAAAAAATACCAACCCTAAAAAGTATTTCATTTAGAATATTTTAGCGAACATTTTTTTATTTTACAAGCTATCAACCTGGTGCCTCGTTATTTATCAACTGTAAAAATAAATAAATAAATAATAACCCTAAAAAGTATTTCATTTAGAATATTTTAGCGACTCTCTTTTAATTTATAAGCAATCAACCCGGTGACCCGCTATTTATCAATGGTAAATATAAATAAATATCAACCCTAAAAATTTTATTTAACTTAAAATTTGTAGCGACTCTTTTTTTTGTTTACAAGTTATCAACGCGGTGCCCCGTTATTTATGAACGGTAAATATAAATACCTAGCAACCCTAAAAAGTAAATTTCATTTAGAAATTTTAGCAACTTTTGTTAGCTTACAACTTAAAAACAGTACTTAATTTGAGTAGCAAGTGGTAGTTCATTTGAGTTGCAAGTGGATCTTTCCACCCGTAATTTCCCCCCTTAAAAACCACTGGCCCGAAAAAGGGAATTAAAAAAATTAATCCAAAAAAACATGAATTACCGTACGAAATAACAACATAAAGGGAATTCCAAAAAAAGAGAATTGTCAAAAGGGAATTGCAAATAAAGAGAATTGAAAGTATGCGTCGTGCTGAAAAAAAAAAGAACGAGATGCTCTGTGCATGCATGCAGCAACTTGTGAGAGCTAGCCTCATGCTGAAAAGTTGGCTCATTAAATGCAAACCTATAAAATATTTTATGCATGCATGCTGTGTGAACGCTCTGGGTTGTATGCAACTTGCAAGTGGGAACGTGAGCTGTTAGTGTGAACACAAAGCTACATATGAACGTAATTAAACACTACAAGACAAAAAGGGAATTGATTTCGCGCATGGCGCGAGCGCTGCCGCGCCAAGGAAAGTGATCGCTCCAGCGATCGATTGCCAGGGAGGGGATTTGATTTTCTTCGCCGGTACGTTTTTAGGACGGTTCACATAAATAGTTGAAGAAGGTAAGTCGTGGTAAAAAAATATATATAACTCAAAGCTCACAGCACTGGAGGACCAACACGAAGAGCATCTCCACTCATTTGGCCTCCCCACGCCGAAATCCGGGGTAAATTTCCTCCGGATTGGACGTAAAATTGGCGTGGGAAGGACGAATTTTCCAGCCGTGATCTCAGGCGAAGATGCTGATCTAAATTTGAAAAACGAAAGCTTGACGAAATACGGCTAAAAACGATTGAATTTAGACTAAATTTAATGATATTTACTATATAGAGGACGAAGTTCATACATAGAGGCCGAATTCGAATATATTTTGAATTCGGCCGGGGGAATACAAATTTAAATATTAAAACACGGCGCTCTACATGCCAAAATGGCGGTAGAACACCGTGTAGTCCTCGTCGCCGTCGCCGCCATCATCGAAACGCGGAGGCGCCGTCGGCGCCTGGCTGCTGGTGCCCTGGCCGGGGTCTCCCCACCGGTTATCGTTGCGCGGCGGGGACGGCGAGGGCTTGTACCAGTCATCGTCGGACTCCGTCTCGAGGTCGATGACGGGGACGGGGGCACCAAATGGAGCAGTCGCAGGCCAGCGGTACCGAGCGGCCTGCTCGAGGAGCCGAGCCTGCCACTCCGCTTCCTCCTTCTCCCACTGCTCCCTCGACCAGGCGCATGCCTGGTCGAGGGGCATGGCGTTGTCGGCGGGGACGAGGTCCTGGAGGGACCTCGCCATGACGGCCTCGAGGATTGCGGCGTCCTCGGCGTCGTGGACCTCCTCCACCTTCACCGGCTTGCGCTTCCGCTCGCCGGAGGTGCCTGGTTCGCGCTTGGGGCGGAGGCGGCCGCGTGGCGTCGAGGGCTCGCGGATGACGATCCCGCCGCCGCTGCGCGCACGGTTGCTCGACGGGGAAAGCGGCTCCTGTTTCACCGGCGCCCATGATGGCGCCGACCTGGAGATCGGCGTCGACCTCGACGCCGAACCGAACGACGAGGAGCTGACAGCCATGCGCCGTGGCTGCCAGCTGCTGCTTCCCCGGCGGCGGCTGGCCGATGCCCTCGACGGCGGGGGCATCGTCAGAACGGGCGCGTTGTCGCCCTCGATGTGCTCGATGACGGCGTCGAGCGTCCGGCCCGGCACGCTCCACCAACGCTTGCGTCCCGCGGAGTTGTTGCGCGGAGGCGGAGGCGGCGGGCCGTCGTAGGAGGCGAGCTCCTGCTCCCACCGCCGCAGGAAATAGGAGTTCCACGCCGTGTAGTTGTCGGGGTGGTGGCGTGGCTCGGCGCGCTCCTGGTCCGACATTGTCAGGAGGACCTCCTCGATGGCGGCGTCGAGGGCGTGTCCCTGGGGCGGCGGCGGGATTGGCACGCCGCCCGCACTTAGCCGCCACCCGCCGCCGGGAGGCCTCGTGTCCGGCGGGCAGGGGTACCCCGCCTGGTAGAGGAGGTGTCCCTCCCACACGTGGAGCGACTGGCGGGGAAAGCCGTTGTTGGCCGCGCCGTCTTGCTCGTTGAACGCCATGGATCTCGTCGAGGGAAGAGTGGCGGCTAGGCAGTGGCGGAGGCGTGACCCAAAATAAAGGGAGGGCCAATTGCCTTTAATGCCAAAGAAATTGCATGCAATTCTTATAAACAAAGAAACATCCTCCCACAGTTGCAAATGCATCATCTTTTTTTGTAAATCCATATATTTGTCTTGAAGACTTGAACCAAAGTGGATTACCTAATGGATTTACACACAAAAATAGTACGGAGTAGATTTTTTTTAGAAAAACAGGGCTCCAAAACCCCGGCTCCATTTTATTGAAGCCTTAGACCCAAAACAACATCCAGAGTTATACTTTACAAACCGCTAACACTCACCCAAGACACACAGACCAGGTTTAAGATACAGCCAAATTACTAGGAGTTTTACTGATAAAGCGACAAAGGGCTTAATGAAAACAGCATCTAAAACCAACAGCACCAAACCCCCAGGCAACTTGTTCAAGGATGATCCAGGACTTGGTCAGTTTTAAGAAAATAAAAAAACATCTAAATAGGATCCAAATCTCACAATCGGTATGTGCATTCCAACCACGCACTGAATCCAATAAAGTTGGGTGATTTTCTTGTTTCAGATCAACATATAGAAATAGGATTAAACAATCAATGACTATATTTCTTGCATACCTTGCTCAATTTTATGCTTCACTAGTCCACGGCGGTGGACGACACCATGGGCTATGGCCAGTTGACCAAGTCCACCACGATTTGAGATTGGAGTTGCATCTTGCATCAGTTTGAGCTTACCAGGAGCATGATTGAGAGCTAGCCAGCTACTCCATGATGATTGAAGGGAAGAACCAAAGATTTACAAAAGGGGATTTTAGGGAACGGAAGAGCTGGAGCGGAGCCAGAAGTACGTACGAGGACGGAGACTCCCTTAATCGGTGGTAGTCCTGGCCGAACAGGGAATGGGCTTGGGCCATAGGCACTATTTTTTTTTACATTTTTGGAAGACTGGGCCGGCGCCCAGTATGGCCTCCACGAGGCTCCGCCAGTGCGGCTAGGGTTTCGTCGTGGTGCTACGCGTCGCGGAGAGCGGGGATTATTTAGGCGAGGTTGGACCCGGCGATTTAATACCGCGTGGATGCTACGCGTCCGCGGCGAGCTGACCGGCGGAAGCCTCTACTGCGCGCGGAAGACGACGCGTGTGCCGCTGACCGGCCGGGTCCACCTCTGCGGTGAAGCCGAAGCGAAAGCGTGGGAGAGATTTCTCGGCGTTTCGCGCGCTTTCGCTTCGTCCGGACTCCCCGAGCGCGCTCCGGTAGGCCGGGGTTGGCGTGGGCTCGCCGGATGGATGAAGGCCCAAATCCGGGAAAAAACGAGGAACCGGGGGCGCGGCTGGGCCATTTTTCACCGTCCGGATGGAAAAATAGCCAGCCGGGGGCCCATTCGGGGAGACGAGTGGAGATGCTCTCAGACACGCCGGAGGAGAGGCGACTAACAAGGTTTTGCCGCGAACCATCACACGAGCCGACTAACAAGGTCTTACCGCCGCGATCAAACCATCACACTTCAATGCCGTTTGTTGTCATGATAGTATGATTATTGTTTGAACCACATCATATAGGTGTTTATAGCTTTACATCTACAAACTTGATGTTGACAGCGCATACTCATCTAACAACACGCAAGAACTATCGCCAAAAGTCGCTCAAATTTTCATTCAACATACCCATATAATGTCATATAGTAACTCAGACAATTGCGCCGCATTATTACGTCTGCCTGAAAGCGCCCGGTGGTGCCGTTGGCATTGGAAAGAAAAAATCTGGCAGCCCGTCACTCCCTTCCTTATTAGAGCGGAAGAAACCGGAGTTCGTGTACTCCAACATAAGGGCAACGACGGTGGTGATCTCGCCGCCGTTGCTCAGCTGTCTGACATGAGAATCTGGTCTGCATCGATAGGCCGCGTAATAAAGCATCTCCACCCACACTTGGTTGATCAGCTCCAGCATGTTGGCATCGGGTGTTTCCTGGTCTTTGCTGATGAGCTTGGCGCCAAGCTGACATGCTCTGTCAAATGTCAAATTCCTTTCAAATCTATCAGCAGGTTTATATGGCTGAGGTGGTTCTCTAAAACTGAGCGTGGTATCTCCTTGGACTCCAGCAGGCTGAGGTGGTTCTCTAAAACTGAGCGTGGTATCTCCTTGGACTCGTATTAACGTGAGTAAATCCGCTTCCGAGCCATATTCGAGCTCATGGATCACCTTGTTGCATAGTTCGATGTACCATTGGCGACTAGCATTATCAGGGAGCATGTAGGGGCGTGCCGCGAGCAGAAAAATCATGTAGTTGGAGAGCTCTTGGGTGACTTGTGCAAGACTGTGCGGCCGGCGTGAATGTTTCGCCTCATACCAGCTGAGGTAGACATGGGTGGCGATGTGCCACACGAGGATGGTCTGATCCGGCTCGGTGTCCACGCTCCAGCCCAGCTCCTCGTACAATCCTGGCCTCCTCTTCAGCGCCGCCCGGCCTCGTGAGTTTCGGATGTGATCGGGACTCTCATTGTCGACGTCCTTACTTTCCAATACTTTCTTGAGCACCTCAATGATGTCTGGTGAGACGGCGATGGAGGACGTGTAAACCAGCATGTTCCACCAGTCCTCCCGTCCGATCCATCTCGCAATTTTGCTGCCTAGGCTGTTCTTACAGTGGCTGCACATGTTGATAAAGTTGTGTTGTCCCATGGAACCAGACCAGTACCTTGCAGTACCTGTACCTCTGCACATTGCATATCTTGCGAGCTCATGAGACCAAGAAGCCAGACGAGCTAATGGACGAGCGACACCATCACGGCTTGCCCTGATGTACTTGCCGTATGTCCAGGTGGAGAACATGGCCCTCACCGCTGCTATGATCTCCAGGACGACAGCTCCAACTAGCAAAACGTAGGTGGCGGCCACATCGGCTCTTCTGTAACCATCTTTCTCATTGAATCGACGGAACAAGAGGAGTGCAGCGACAGTGGCCGGCAGCGAGAAGACACGAATGCAGTACCCGTGCCAAGTGTGGATCAGCTCAGCCTTGCTGTAGAAGACGTCGTGCATCAGCGAGATCTGCATCTCGGCCACTCCATACATGTCCTGCCATTCGATACCTATACGGCCGTAAACTGAAGCAACAGGCAACGGCCCCTTCAGCAGGTGCTTGGCATAATCCAGCAGTAAGTGAGCTCGAAATGTCTGCGAGTATTTCCCTGCGCCTTGGGCTACCTTTTGGATGTTTCCACCGTCACCGCCACCACCACCAGAATCATTCTTAACCTTCTTGACAAAATTCTGGTAGTTCTTCCCGGACAGGTTATTGTCGCTGCAGGCAAGCTTGAGCGCACACACTCTCTCCCCGTATTTGACAACACCAATCACAAACATGAGGATGGCTGCCGGACGGAGCAATGTCTGGCGAGCCACGATGGAAGACTGATAGAGGACATAGGCGGCGGCGAGGACCTGGACGAAGAAGTTCTGCAGGTGGCGCAGCCACAGCCGATTGTCCTCGATGGAGTAGGCGGTGATGTTGTCCTGTCCGCCAAGATGCAGCAGTAGGAACGGTGCCCAGAATGCCATCAGTTGGTGCTCATGCGAGGTCGGGCTGGTGACCGACATGTGGCCGAGAGCGTATATCGCCGTCGTGTCGGCCAACAGGTACGTACGCCGACCACACGACCACCTTCAGCACACCGGAGTCCTTGCGCCGGCGGATCTCTGCGGTGATAAGGAGGATCACTTGCAGTGAGAGACTAATCAGTACCAGCACTAAGATCCCCCACTCTTTCCAAAACGCCACTAGCGGCTCTAGCAGTCCAACTGCAATCGTTGTCGCGGTCCCTGTCGCTGCCATGATCGAGCACCTGCAGCACTACAAAAAAGGAAAAAAGACAAGATATAACTACACTTGCAACTCTTGTCGCAGAAAAAGCTACTCCGTAATACTTTGTAGTTCCGCTTCGCAAGTACATGTAATTCAAGATTTCCAAGTCTATTATCAAACATCTACGAATGTATTAATTTATATCGGGCCTGGGATCAAAATATACACTGGAATGCTACTGCATCTGGTACAAGGTAAAAAAATATCACTTACATGGCTTAATTAGCTGGAGAAGCGATATGGATCGATGCGATGATCCACCGGCTCAATCGGGTAAGAGAGAAGACCAGCAAAACAGATCGAGGTGGATAAGAAAACAGATCCATCGCTTGCGTTGAGGCTAGATTAGTCCTCCAACAGCCGGCGCCGGCCAGCTGAACTCTCACAATACTGTACCAGTACAGACTGACATATAGTAAAATTAATCCACTTGGTCTCGAAAAGGAAAAATTACAGACCCCGAGCTAGTCTTGTCCTGCATAAAGTATACCGACCTCACCTTTATTTTGAATTGCATCCCGGTTGTTGGGCTGGGCCGGGCTTTAGGACAGGCCAAGAAATGCCCAGCTCAAAAAATCTAGGCCAGACCTGGCCCAGCCAAAAAGGCCGGAAGCCCTCTGGGCCACGGGTTAGTCCGCTTCCTTATATTGCATCTTCAGGTTACATAGGTCTGGCCTGGCCGCCGAGCCAACTTTTCTAGGCACATGCTCGAGAATTTTGGGTCGGGCTTCAGGCCAGGCCTAGGACAGGGTGCATGGCTAGGCATATTCCTGGCATTCCACATGGGAAAAAGAAAAAAAAAATTGTAAGAACGATTCCACTGCTATGACATATTTTGAGACTATTAAAGTCTTCTTATATTCATAGGATTTGTATAGAAATTATATAGAATTAGATCTTATGAGAAAAAATTCTACTACGTTCTTTGATTAATAAGAATCTATTAACTAATCCTATATAAATCTTGTAGTGCAAATCCTATAAAAAACATTATATCATATCTTCTAGAAAATTTGGTTGCTACAATCAAACATATTTCATCTTCCCCTATGATCCAAGTAGGCATACCATTCCAATTATACGTTTTTCTTTTTTTGACAAAGGGAATATAATAATATTGCGAAGATACCGATTACACCTAGTCTCTGCAACGACGCCATACCCTAATGGTAGCAGTGGCGAACCTACAGGGTATGCCCGGTATGCCGTGGCATACCCTGTGGCCCAGTCATCCTTAATCAGCTGCTTTATTTAATCAAGATGAGCGCCTGTGCTATGCATGCAGCTGCGAGCCTGCGACAATGCATGTCTTGTTTAGGAATAGGCTTGTGGCTGCATAGGCATCAGGCAGTAATCTCGCGTGGCCAGCAGTCTCTAGGCATGAGTCGCTAAAGGAATTTCGCTGATGGAGCCTTTCGAAACTTGACAGTCCGGCCTGTTATAAAAGCGACAAGCAAATAACGAAGAACGATAAAGGAAAACGCAGCGGAGACACAAGATTTAACGTGGAAAACCCCTTCCAACACAGAAGGGGAAAAAACCACGGGCGCCAGCCAGCAAAACTTCACTATATCGGGGAGTGTTTACAAACGCCGTGGGTTATCTTATAATCTGATAAAACCTACCCGGCGGCTTACAAGATGTATATATAGGCGTTGCCAACGATCTGTACCGTACCGCGGGGGCTGCCGCCCCCCGCACCCCCTTCGTAGGCGTTCCTGCAGGCCACGACGTATGAGCTAACTTCTGACTCCGCTACGCTTCGCCCCAAGCTTCCAGCGACGGGCCTCGCTCCGCTCGTCACTTCTGACTCCGCTACGCTTCGGCCCAAGCCTCCGGCGACGGGCCTCGCTCCGCTCGTCAGAAGTTAGCCTCCCTTCAGTATATGAATTTGGATCACAATATAACACGGCCGGTGGACAAGCATTCAGTAGATCTTCATCTTGACGCGAGAGAGACTCTAGGACCAGCACTTTTATTCTTTGATGTATATAACTTGTCGCCAATTTTGGTATTTAGCATCTAAATCAGTGACAAGTAATATGAGACGGAGCCACGGAGGGAGTATTTGTTAAGCTTCTATATATTGGCATTCCGCGTGCTTGAACAGTTCGAGTAAGTTACTGAATTTCGCGCGACAAGATCAGAAAAAAGAAAAGAGTCGGCCTGATCTGACTTGTGCGCCTACCAGTTCCTTTGGCTCCTGTTTCCACCAACAAAAATAATGCTTGACTTGACTTGTCTCCCTGTTAGGAACCAGTCAGATGGCCGCGACCCACTACCTATATAAGTCATGTGCTCGATGTCATTATCAGTTTCCATGCTAGTATGTACTGTGTTCTCAAAAAAAAAAAAAAGTTTCCATGCTAGTAATATTATCGCTTGACATAAAAAGACTTGACTTGGCTTTTGCTTCCGATGCACGCGAGCGTTTACCTCGATTCTTCCTTGATCACACGCCACACGCGGTTTGTTCACGTGGAAGCCACGCTACGCTAGCCCACGGAAAGCGGAGCCCAAGTAGGATAGTCCATTCCGTTTATGAGACTCCAACCGCGTCCATATGTTTATATCTAAGGAAGCCGTAAAGCGCGTGGCGGGCCCGGCCCAAGCAAAAAGTCTCCGCGTCCTCCTCCTCGTCGTCTCAAATACCCCGATCGCCCCTCCGCTTTCTGCTCAATTCCGCGCCTCACCCCCGTCGTCTTCCTCTAGTCGTCGCCGCCGCCGATTCAACGCTTGTCCGCTCCTCCGTCCGCCTCGATGTTGTCTTCGACGCCGTCGATCCAGGGCCAGATCCTCGAGCTCAGAGGTGCGCGCTCGTCCGTCAGTCTCTACTTAGCCCCGCCGGATTGAGCTCTGCTTGCTGACTTCTTGTTCGTGTTTGGTTTGGCAGTGACCGGGTGCAGGAAGCTGCGGGACACGGAGATCTTCTCGCGCCAGGACCCCTACGTCATCGTCGAGTACGCCAACACCAAGCTGCGCACCCGCACCTGCACCGGTCAGTCCTCCCCCCCTCTTCTCCTTGAGGACCGCCATTTTATTTCGTTGGCTTCAGCTTCCTGTGCCTGTTATGCGTCAGTAAACACCTCTTCATGCCAAGGCATCTCTCCACACGTGACAGCAAACTCTCCTAGATGACCCAAACCAGCGGATGTTTGAACTGTGGGTAGTGTTGGATTGCTCGAGCACTGTAGTATCGTCTAGAGATCTAATCTGGTGCCAACCTAGGTAGCCTGTTCAACGAGCATCTATCTACGGCGTGCTCAGCAAAGTTTGTTTCTGCAATTGCGCCAGACGCTGGTGTTCACACCCACCGTGTGCTGGTGTTGGTTGGCACCGATTGCCTACCCTTCATTGCCAACCCACCTCACATGGGGAAATTAGGTGCCAGCGGACAGTCCTAGGGGGGACCAAAACTAGTGTGGTATTTGGTATTTGAAGTGAATACTGGATCTGCTGGAGCTTTGATGTAGTGTATATTGTAGTAAAACCCTACACCGATTTCCAGGCTGTACGTTCATTGAGCAGCACCTACCGCCGTCGTCCGCAAGGTGGGCGGGCGGTTGGGTGGGGGTGACCAGGTTCAGCAATGCTTCCTGGTTGTTCTCGGGGAGGGGGCTAGCAGTCCCTTGTTCTTGGTTACAGTTTGGATCGGCGACGAAGCTTGTTTTGTTGCTAGCTAGGGCGTTTCTTTCTGATTTCCCCCACACTGGTTACTGCATGATGCAGGTTAGATAGATATATGCCTCCGGATAGTTTTGTGGAAATAATGCGGTGTCTCCTCATATCATTACTTTTGCCTCTTCCGCATCTCCTGGTAGGTAGTTGTTTGGTAGAAGAATCATGCCACCCTACAATGGGGCATAACTCAGATTGATTCGAGTATATTCTTCTGCATTTGTTTGATGCCTCCCCGATGAATACGTTTGTACAAGCTGGCTAGTTGTACCCGTTACTTTTCCTAGTTTTATGAAGAAGCTGTGTCTTGTGACGAGCTTGTTTTTGTTTCTTGCACATTCACTGTTGGAAATCATGCCATTCTAGATTGGTATGAGATATTCGGGTTGATTTGAGAATATATTCTTCTACATTTGTTTGATGCGCTCCCTGTGAATAAAGTTGTGTACTCATTACTTGTCCAGTTGTCCTGTTTTCTATTGTACAATCTGGCATCTAGCCAGTCTACCTATATGTTTCTAGTGACGCAACCAGGGCCCTCGAACTGATTTTCCAAGTTGAGCAATTCAAATGTTGGAAACGAATGTGCCATTGTGTTGCCATCTGTTCAATATCTTTTTTTCGAAAGTTGCTGCTTTGCCTCCGTAATCTCAACAAGGACTATTTTCTAAAACAAAACACATCTTCTGAAAATCCCAACGAAGTCTTAAATACAGCAAACTGGCATGGATAGTTTTCCAAGTTATGTGAGTTATAGAGAAATGTTCATTTCACTTCCAATTTTTAAGCTGCTCTCTGTGGTTCCCTGTAGGGAACTTGTTTTTTCTGTTATCTTACAATTGTTATGCCTAATCAAATACCCACTCCCATTCATCCTTGAGCTAACCTGACTAAATCCTCGATATTTCAAGATGTGCTTAGATCTAGTATTAGATTATGACCCAGTGGCTTTTGCTGAGGGATTTCAAGGACATGTCCAATATCAGTGAAATGTTTATTTTGCTTATACTTTACCCACATAATGCTTATCATCCATTTTTTTTAATACAATCAGATGGGGGAAGAAATCCGTCCTTCGACGAGAAGTTTCAGATACCACTCGTTGATGGGCTCCGTGAGCTGAATGTTCTCGTTTGGAACAGCAACACTATCAACAATGATGACTTCATCGGCAGCTGCAGGTTTGTGCATCGTAGTGCCGCTCTTTTACTTATTACTGTTATCAAGTGACTGATCCTTATTAAAAAAAATCAAGTGACTGATAGCTGACCATTTCTGTAGGGTGCCGCTGCACAAGGTGCTAGCAAGTGGCTATGATGACGCCTCATGGCCCCTGCAAACACGCCGTATGAAGTAAGCGGTCATGTTTGTACCATTAAACCTTATGCCCACTGCCACTTGCACTTTTCCTGATATTAACGTCTCTGCAGGTCTGCCGGGGAAGTGACGCTCATTATGCACTTTGATGTTGCAGCAATGGTTAGAGACTGATCACTTATCTTTGTTTCCTTGTTTCTGCTGATGTGTCTTTCCCTCATTGATTGTCTTATGTCTACCAGAAGAACAAGATGGGGGGTAAAACTGGTGCCCAGTATGCTCCTTCAATGCCAGCACCGTCGCCATACGCTGCCTCCTCAGCTTACCCAGCACCAGCAGGATATCCTGCAGCAACCCCACACCAAGCTTATCCCGCACCATATCCCGCTCCGTCTGCATACTCAACTCCGCCTCCCCAGCAACCATATGGGCAAGCATGCCCGCCGCAGCCATATGGGCAACCTTACCCACCACAACCCTATGGGCAACCCTACCCGCCACAGCCATATGGGCAACCCTACCCGCCACCGTCAGCAGCACAATCACCATATCCACCTGGTAAGTACTTGATGTTGCTGAGATAAATCCATCCATTTCTCATAAATTTAGTCAGGCGAACTAATCTGTTGATCTATCCTTACAAACACCTGCAGCACCTTACCCCGGAGCTTATCCACCACGACCATATTGATGTACCAGCTTCAGTGACCTGATGTGGAGGGATGGAGGCATCGTAACCAAGAAACATTGATCAATTCCGGTGCTACATGATCTGCAGAAAAATCCTACCAACCGTCTCTGAGCCTGCTTCTTATGGAACATTTACTTTCTTTAGTATGCACTATATAAGTAGCTTCCATAGCATCTGAACTAAGTCAGTCTATACTTTGGGTTTGTCAAAGTTGTGATCCGCCTTTGCTTCTGTTTTTAAGTCATCGTTGACTCATCAACCTGTAAGGCTGTAAATATATGGAGCTGACTGCTTGGATGTAGCAAATACATGTTCAGCTGTGAATGGTCTTTGTGGATGGTCGACCTGAAACCTGGAAGTGTTTTGTGATGCTCAATAAATTTGCTTTGCTTGATATATACAACCTCTGTTTGGAAATAAGCGACTCAACTTTGTTTAGATGTGGATGTATCTACACACTGAAATGCATCTAGATACATCCGAATCTAAACAAAGTTGAGTCACTTATTTCTGAATGGAAGGAGTAGATTCGCGCTGAATGAAATGTGACTTATCTGGGTTTGTCGACCACATGATCTTTGATTCAGATTTCTGAATTTGGCTCTGGTAATGTTGGAGTGGATCAGGCCTTGGCCAGCGTGAGTCCTCTCCGCAGTTATGGATGAGCCTAGATATGTGAAGATGTGCTTGCTGTGCAAAAATTGCCCATGTTTTCTTAGCAACTCAAAGTTCCAGGTAGGCTGGACAGGAGGTGAAAATCCCCCAATAGCTTATCCTTCTTTGTAGATTGGATTGTTGAATAACAATGAAGCATAAAATGTGTTGATAAATATTTTCTTATTACTGTTTGTGGATACTAGCTGAGTGCTATAGACTTCTCTTACCACCAGTGTGAAGACATAGATTCTGCACATCTTACATGGGAAAAGGCAAATTAATACTAGTGTTTAGAATAAGCGCAGAGCACATTATATCGTTGTTAGTACCTGGCAGCATCTTGATCTTTACACTGGAATGGGGAGTTAAACTTGCAAGGTTAATGATAATTGTTCCATGACTACGGAACTTTACTCGATAATTGTTCCATGACTACGGAACTTTACTCCGACCTTTCTGATGCCAGCTTTTCTGCCCTCTTAACAAAGTTGCACTGAATGTATGTGTTGGTCACCCAAAAGTATAGTTGGTTTGCCACGAAATTCATGGTTGGCAAAGTAATATGTGTATGTTGGTCCATGACTCATAAGCATTAGATGCTTCGTGCCTTACCCATTAATCCATTATGTGACCATGCATCATTAGAACTATTTACCTTCCCTGGACTGCATTTCTGCATCATTTTGTTTTGTTGGCGTTTGATACTTGCTCCACTCACCCCAATCACCTGCTGAAAACCATACAAGCCTTGCTGTAGGGATATGATGAACCTCATGTATCTACTACCTAGTGGGGGACACCAAGTATAGAAGGTGTATTTAGTTTTTTTAACAATGTGTATTAGTTGACAGAAACAAAATGGACAAAAAAATGTCTCCTTTGAGTTAATCGTGCGAACAGCCTAGCAATCATCAGCTACATTTACTCTCTCTAGTGTGCACTATATAGCATCTGAACGCAGTCAGTTCTATACTTTGAGTTTACCAAAGTGGTTATCCGCCTTGCTACTGTTTTGAAGTCATCCATTGAAATGTTCTGTGCCTGGCAGCTCTGAAGCTTGCTGCAGCGTCTTGTGGACGGTCGACCGGAAACCTGAAAATGTTTTGTGATGCTCAATAAATTTGCTTCATTTGATATACTACTCTTGATGTGTGGTGGCTCTGGTATTGTTGGGGTGGATCAGGCCTCAGCCCACGGTGAGTCCACTCTACAGGCCTGGATGAGCCTAGATATTGTTTAGGAGATGTGTTCCTGTGCAAAAATTGCCCATGTTTTCGTGGCAACTCAAAGTTCCATGTATACTGGACAGTAAGTGAAAGTCCCCCGATAGCTTATCCTTCTTTATCAATTGGAGTGCTGAATAACAATGTAGCATAAAGTGTGTTGATAAATATTTCCTTTTTACTGTTTGTCGGTTCGAGCTGAGTGCCATAGACTATTGTTACCACCAGTGTGAAGACACAGATTCTGCACATCTTACATGGGCAAAGGCAAACCAATAGGAGTTTTTACTGTTTGTTGATCCACCTTGCTTTTGTTTTGAAGTCATCATTGACTCTTCGACCTGTAAGGCTGTAAATATATGGAGTTGACTGCTTGGATGTAGCAAATGCATGTTCAGCTGTGAACGGTCGATCTGAAACCTGGAAGTGTTTTGTGATGCTCAATAAATTTGCTTTGCTTGATATATACAACCTCCAAGAAATAAGTGATGCAATTTTGTTTAGATGCGGATATATCTAGGTGAATTATTATGTGGGTTTGTTGATCACAGGATCTTCGGTTCTGATTGAATTTGGCTCTGGTATTGTTGGAGTGGATCAGGCCTCGGCCCACGGTGAGTCCACTCTGCAGGCCTGGATTGAGCCTAGATATGCTCAGGAGATGTGTTGTTGTGAAAAAATTGCCCTTATTTTTGTAGCAACTTAAAGATTTCCAGTAGACTAGACAGTAGATGAAAAATACTCCAATATTTAAATTCTTCTTGACAAATCGGATTGCTGAATAACAGCGAGTAAGAGCATCTCCACCGGCGCTCCCAATAGCTCTATTGGGATCCTAGTGAGAGAAAGCGCCCGCACCGACGCTCCCCAAAAAGCGCCGGCATGTTCTGGAGCCCCATAAAAGCGCCGGCACTCCCGAAAGGATCCCTATGCAAAGGGCTTCGATCGGGGGCGCTGGCACCAAATTTCTACTCAAAAAATGCTAACCGGCTGCCGTATGGGGGTGCCTGTGTGGGAACAGCATCCCCAAATAGAGGATGCTCCCCATACGGCCCTGCTGGCGCCTATTTGGGGGCCACCGGTGGAGATGCTCTAACGTAAAATTTGTTGATAAACATGTTGCTTTTATCTGTTGGTGGATTCGAGCTGACTGTCATAGATTATTATTAGCACCAGTTCCAAGACACAGATTCTGCACATCTTACATTGGCAAAGGCAAATCAATAGCTCATCATTCGTATGTATGTTGGCATGCAGAACTTTGTTTAGGATAAGCGCAGAGCACATTATATCTTTGTTAGTGCCTGGGAGCATCTTGATCTTTACACTGGTAAGGGAAGTTAAACTTACAAGATTAATGATAATTATTCCATGACTATGGACTTTACTATGACCTTTCTGATGCCAACTTTCCTGTCGCCCAGTGCTAACCAGTACTATATATATGGACTGGATGTATGTGTCGGTGCCCAAAGCATAGTTGATTTGCCACGAAACTTACGGCCGGCAAAGTAATATGTGTATGTTGCTCCATGACTCATAAGCAATTAAGCATTAGATGCTTCCTGCCTCACCCATCATGTGACTATGCATCATAGAACTATTTACCTTCCACTGGATTGCATTTTTCTACACCATATTTTTTTGTCGGCGCTTGATACTTGCTCCACTCACTCAAATCATCCACTGAACCATATGTATCTACTACCCAGTGGGGGACACAAATGTGACTCCCAACAGTTCAGATCTTGCAGGTATCAGTGTGGAACTACTGACTACCCGGCCTTTAAATCATGACACAGGCCAGCTTTTTGTCAATGGTGCACACTCACACCTTTTCCTGCAGCTGCTAGTGCTCTCTGAATCTGATCTGGGATTGTAGCAGCTGCACGCGTGCTCTGTGCTCACACACGGAGGAGGATGTTAAGAATCTGCAATCAGAGTTCAGTAGCAACAAGAGAGCAGTGCCAATATTTGATGGTGGCCAAATGTCAAGCCAGCTTTGACATGAAACACTTTACAGCCTTGTCCTGTGCGTAGATGAACTGGTGAAGAAGACAGTAGGCCTAACCTAAACATGCTAATGACATGCACAGGTTAGTAATCTGAGTGCCATCATTTGGGTCGTGCCTTTAATTATTGGTTAATGGTGTGGTTGATGCTATACCTGTCTAGTTCATACATCTATGCATTTTTTTCCATCATAGCAGAGCTGATAGCTAGCTTTTTAGGGGGGCTAGCAAATCTGGCTAGATTTCATTGGTGGTGCTGAGTTATTACATGTGACAAAATCTGTCTAATCTGGGTGTCTGAATCTGTCTACAGAATTATGGCGAAATCTGTCAGTCTGGACGTCTGAATCCGGCCACGTCGGCCATGGAGTACTGCTTTTACATAAGGAAATGGAATAGTACGCTAATCTGATTGATCACTAGCCTTTTCTTGTTTTGGAGTCAGACTTGAACTAGTATTTTGATTGTTTGCCCAGCATAGACCAATCTTCTTTTCAAACTGCAAATATCATGCCAAACTGGAGCAGTAATACTGCCGCCCTTCAGATAGGAATCATAGTACAATCGTATCCTCGAAGTTCGATGGCATGCACGCGATCCATTAATTAACTCATGCATTTTTCTTACTGATTTCAGTGCTGTGTTCAGAAAAAACATGAAGTCGGCATGTGAAGAATCTGCAATCAGGGCTCAATAGTAACAAGAGAGCAATGCCATGACGGCGAGCCTTGTCTCGTCCTGTGTGTAGATGAACTGCTGCAATCATGGTTCAGTAGCACTAGGCCTAGCCTAAACCTTGGACACAGGTTAGTGATTTCAGTCCAATCATTGTGGCCGAGTGTGTTTAATTATTGCAGCAAAGATTGATTAATGATGAGGTTGATGCTATGCCTGTCTAGTTCATATATATTTATGCATTCTTATTTACCTTTTCCATAATAGCTAAGCTGATAGCAAGCTTGTACTCCAGGGGCTTGCAAATCTGGCTAGATTTCATTGATGGTGGTGAGTTATTAAAAAAATCTGCCTAATCTGGGTGTCTGAATCCGACTAGCGAATTATGCAAACTCTGTCTAATCTGGATGTCTGAATCTGGCCAGGTCGCCATGGAGTACTTTGTTCCTTTTTCTCGCTTGTTCCTACTGAAATGGAATAGTATGGTGGTAATATGATTGCTCACTAGCTTTTTTTTTTTTGGTTTGGAGTCACACTTGAACCAATGGTCACTATTTTCCCTTGCTTAACTCCAGCATTTTTGGAATACACATACCATACCTAAGTGGAGCAGGAGCAGTACTGCCCCCCTTCAAATAAAAGACAAATAGTAGTATATTTGTCTTGCTGCACGGCTTAGTTGCACCCTTTTTTTTCAGATGAACAACACCCCAGTACTCCAATAATCAACTGATCTGTTTTCTTGCTGTTCTGCAGTGCCATGTAGAGCAAGACATTCCTGAACCCAGATCTATGTCCTGCAATTTGACACACACAAAAATATATTTCCTGTACCACAGATCGAGCTGTGCTCTGCAACTTATGCATGGCAAAATATATCCTGAACCCCAGATCGATCTGCATTGCGCAATTTGTCAGCAGCAGAACATTTCCTGAGGCCAGATCTGTGTTCTACAGTTTATGCATAAACATTTCATGAGCCCCAGATCTGGGTTCTGCGAATTATGCACAGGGAAAAGCATCTCCTAAACCTCAGATCTGTGTTGTGCGATTTTATGCAGAGAAAAACATTTTCCGAACCCCAGATCTGTGCTGTGCAATTTCTGCACAACGGAACATTTCGTGAACAGCAAAACATTTCCTGAACTCCAGATCTGAGCACTGGAATATATTGTTGGAAATAACCAACAACTTGGGTCTTGGGAGCATTAAACTAGACTAAACCACATGTGCAGCTGGAATGTGGATCAGCAGCAAGTCCTAGGAAGGAAGGAACCTTTACCACCACCATCAGTCCACCATCATCATTCATGTTTAAAGTAAACAAAATAATAAACCAAACGAAATTGACTTGACATTGCATGGCATGCAAGCCATTGGTCCAGACGTGTTTGTGCTAGTTGGAGGGTATCTATCTATCTAACTATCACCATCCACTTGGCAGGGAGACACACATAACATAATTTGACACTCATTGACAGTAGTGTCAGTTGACCTTAAGCATTGGCTTTGCAGGTTCCATGCACACACATGACCAATGTGTAAAGGCCGAAGGGGTTGGAGCAAAAGGCAGGGCTGCTTTGCTGCGTTTTTGTTCCGTGGCGCTTGGATGGATCATCGCCATGTGGAAGAAAAGGTGATGTTTTTATTTGCATGCATGTGTCCGATGAGATGAGATGCCGCGTGAAGGAAAAGGTACTAGGTACGCACGCAGCACATGTTATTCTGCGTTATCTGCAGTACAGTTTGTGCTAGCTAATTGTGTTCTATGGTTGGTACGTGGTCGTGGTCTGGCTCAGGTCAGCCAAGTGCAAAGATGCCGGTCAGACCCAGAGAAACACATGTACATGTCATAAATGGTAAAAAGAAAGTACTGTACAACACTATTTTTTAAACTTTGTTTTCTGTGCTAAGTGTTTTTAAGATATCTCCAAGGACCTAACGTAAATGTGTCTATTTTGGTCCGTCTGAGTTGGACCGTGGACACTAAAATAGCCGTCCGGGCACGTGTGTCCGTTTCGGTGGTGGGTAGCCACAACGGCCCGTCGCATATTGGTCCAACATGTCAATTTTAGATTATTTCTCACCATATTTTCAACCCAAATAACACATATGTACAGAAAATAACAATGTTATAATAAAATAATGTTAAGTTCCTTATTACACCCAAATAAACAAATAAACGATAAAATTCACATGCAATGTTCCTTATTACATCATAATTAAACAAATAAAAATATATGAATAACTAATCCTCATTCTTACCATGCCCTGCCAATGCAAGTGATCCTCAATAATAGCCTCTCACGAGTAGATATGTGGGTATCACGGAGCTTAAACGTTGCTGCCTCTGCATGCGGCTCAACCAACTCACCCTGAAATTGCCATCTATGATCATCGAGGCTGTCATAACGCTCTTGCTCAATGGTCGTCTTGTGCACGATCACACAAGCAGTTATCACCTCATGCATGATCTGAACATTACATGTTCTAGCAAGATGATGACCAATAGCCTACCGAGCTTGGAGCATACCAAATTTCCGCTCCACATCTTTCCTCCAAAGCCTTTTACCTCTGGGCAAACCTCTTCGTTTTCTCAATTGGAGGATTACAAATTGTCTTCAGAAGTGTGGCTCAGTTCAAATAGATGTCATCAATAAGATAATATGGCTTTTCATATGCATTGCCATTGATCTTTTAGCTGACCACAGGAGCATTGCCTGCTACAAGTCTAGATAATACCAAATAGCATTGGAGCTCGTTGACGTCATTGTGGAAACCGGCCAAGCCAAAGAAAGTGTGTAAAATTCACATATGATGTGATGCCACCACCTCATGAATGATAGTGTAGCCCTCGGCATGCCCGCTATACTTCCTCTGCCATGCAAATGGACAATTCTTCCACTCCTAGTGCATGCAATCTATGCTTCCGATCATCCCACGGAAGCCTCTTGGCTTGTTGATCGACAATAGCCAGGGAGTGTTGACAACAGTTGGCTCTCTCAAGTAAAGATCGCCGAACACCGCAATCACATCTCAGCAACACTTGTACATCGACTCAAGGCATGTGGTCTTTCTCATTCGCAAGTGCTCATCAAAGAGATCACCCAACCACTCCATATGTAAGCAGACGAATAGTTGTGGAACACTTCAGATAAGAGGTGAAGCCTAGCTTACCAGTACCATCGGGCCTACATCTGCAATAGGGGTTGTACTCTCTCACACGTTGTAGAATAATCGACAAGTATCTTGACATCTGATAGCGGCGCCAGAAATGCGCCTCCATGAAGACCGGCTTGGTGGGGTGGAAGTACTCACGATCAGTAGTGGCCACCCTCTCATTGGCGCTTCAAGTTGCCCTGTGAGGCTCGTCAAGCCCCTGTGCACATGCCTCTGCCTCTCAGTGTACTCATGGATGAGGGAGGCCGCAACAACCATGAGCTCCAAAGAGCCATCCGATTCCTCTTCTGATGAGTTGTTGAGGACTTGATGAAGAACTCGATCGACCTCCCGAGGTCCATCCATGGGGAAACAATAATGGATCAATGACTTGCCTACATGACTCAAAATGTCCGAAAATGGTCCAGGGCTTTGTACCGAGCAATTGGCCGAACAAGTCCTAGGCGTCGATGATGGTGGGCGTTTCTGAGAGGTAGGGCAGCAAGGCAGAGGCTGCAAACGAGGCCAGCAAGGGCACTCCATAACACTGGCACCAATAGTGTCCTCCGATGAGCTACAGGTGTGCGGGTCGAACAAAAGGTGCCGGAACAAAAATGTTACATCCGATTTCAACATCCTATGACCGTTTACCAAATTTTTTGATTCATCAAACCTAAAAAAGGGAAATTGGAGTTTTTTAGGTTTTAGAAAAAAAATCGTAAGGGGGAAAAGCTAGCAGTGGTGCGCCACTGCTAACTTTTCCCTCCTTGAACAGCCGGCCACCTACTCCCACTCTTGTTATCCACCTTACTCCTCCGCACATTCTCTCCCCATCCTCCTCTCCTCCATCCTCTCCATCCTTTCCTCCTTATGCTCATCCTCTCTTCCATCATCTACCCCATCCTCTCCATCATCTTATCTTTTCTCCTCTCTGGCGACCTCCTATCCTTGCTCCCTCCTTCTCTTCGGCTGTTGGCCTTCCCTCATCTCTGGTCGCATGTGAAGCTCCATGGCACATAGAACGTAATAAGATACGGAACAGAACGAAATTCGAAAAAACGCAAAAATTGGTGCCAAATCTAGATTTCAAAATTTTACGAGTGACACACCCCGAGGAAATAGCAGTGGTGCACCATGTGATGCGTCACTAGTATGTGGATTACGAGTGGCACATCTCAAGGTGCACCACTACTAGCACTTAGCGGTGGCGCGCTAGCAGTGGCGCACCTAGTAGCAAAATCTGGTGCGCCACTGCTAGCCTTTTTTCTAGTAGTGCCCCCTCTCCGCTGCTACCGTTGGCAGTGTCCCCGTCTACGCTCTGGGTTGTCGTTGCCGTGGCCACTTCCCACCTGACCTAGCAATGGTATCAATGTGCCCCAACGCTCACCGTTATTTGCTAGGCATGTAGAAGGCAATGCTCCTCGGATTACTTATGTGATCAATGATAATCCTTATGACGAGTTATTATCTAGCTGATGGCATCTTTGAATTGCGCCCGGACATCATCTATGACCAAGGATAGAAAATTTTAAAGGTGACTTGGTTGAGCTACAACCCGAGTCAACGTCATGCGACGTGATCCAAACAGTTGAATGCACTGATCCGATAGACTGGACCGTGAGTCCGTGAGCCCATTTCTATCCATCTAAATGGACAAATCAAACGATTTTAGTCGCAGTTATGGATCACGCCCGTGGAGATTACGTGCCCTTCGTGTGCTTCAATGGGCGGTACGGGGTGGTGCCCAAAAGGGCAGACATGCGTGCCAGGCCCAGGACTACTCGATCCTATGCGCCATAAACTCGCATGTACGTACGAGCGCTGATGAATGCTGCGAGCTGGAGGCCGCTACTAGTGTACACCTACTACCAGGATGGATGCTACTGTACAGATCCATCATGGCATGGCATGATGGCAGGTGAAGTGAGTCCACGTACTCACCGACAAATCCTCCATGCCAAAACCAGCCCACGGGGTCATGTTCCATGTTACTGCCACGTACTCGCTCATACGTGCATGACGATGCCGCCTCGAGGAGAAAATAACATGCGGACAGTGAATAAGCGAAAATTATATTGTACTATATATGTATACTGCTATACCTTGATTTGTTTCTCGATCGTAAAGCGAGCCCACATGATCGAAATTACTGGACCCATTTAATTTATAGGATTGATATAAGAATTATGTTGGATTTAGATTCTATGGTAAAATTTTCTATACAAGTCATTTAATTCATATGAACGTATCTTATAGGAACTAATTCTATAAAAATTCTTGTAGTGCAAATCCTATAGGAAAAAAAGCATTAGCTCATATCTCATGGAAAATTTCTTTATCATAATTAAAGACACACCATATTTCTGTAGGATTTGCTGGAATTTGGGGCATTTGGCCTTTGGCCAATGGCCCATTATCAAATTCCGAAACTCACATGGCCCATTTCAAAAATCAGTGGCAGAACTAGTGGAGGCTAAAGTCCCACATTTCTAGTTGGGAGAGTGTTGGAGTGGTATATAAGGTGGGCTGTTCTAGTCCTAGTAAGTGAGTGAGAAGAGAGAGAGCCCTCGCGCACTCCTCCTCCTCCGTCGCCCGCCTCGCCACGCCTCGTCACGATGCGCCGCGGGTTGCGGGAATCTCGCCGTATAAGGTGGGCTGTTCTAGTCCTAGTAAGTGAGTGAGAAGAGAGAGCCCTCGCGCACTCCTCCTCCTCCGCCGCCCGCCTTGCCACGCCTCGCCTTATCACGACGCGCCGCGGGTTGCGGGAATCTCGCCGAGCCGGGAATCTCCTCCGCCGCCCGCCTCGCCACGCCTCGCCTCGTCACGACGCGCCACGGGTTGCGGGAATCTCGCCGAGCCGAGCTTATCTTTTTGCTGTTTGAGAAATTAATTGTGTAATCAATTTTGAGTCATTACGGACGCGTTACTCAGCCATTTTGCCTTCCGGTTACGCGACTACCTGTTTCCAGTTCATTGCGCCGCCGCCTTCGTCTTCTTCATCCCATCCGTCGGCGTGCACCGACTGCCGGGACAGTAGGCTTCCGGAACCCTGCCTCTCGTGAACCTGTACGGGTGAGGGGCAATCAGGTTTTTGGGGAGCGCTCCGGCACGACTACTGGCATCACGATGTCATCATCGGACGACGAGTTTCTCCACACCGACAACTTCTTCCCGGACCCCAGCGACTTCTTCGGCAACCTCAACATGGGCGACAACAACGCTGCCGTGAAGTATGTGATCTTGTCGTTTCTCTTTCAGTTTCTGTTAGAGTTTCTTCTTCTAGTTTCTGTGGTAGATGCGATCGGTTTATCTTGTTTAGATGTGATCTGTTCATCTACCTTACTAGTCTTCACGATTAGTTTATTTCTTATTTGCGTAGTCATGATTTATCACAAAAAAAAATCGAAATGGGGAGTGAAACCCCGGCTTCTGCATCATGATGATGCACACGGCCTTTTATTAAACAAAATCGGTGAGTACAAAGTTTAATACATCTCAGGCATATCCTCGAGAATCTTGGCTGGCTTCTCGATGTAAGTCAAATCTGGTTGTAACTCGAGCTCAGAATGTGATACTGGCTCATCTGGGGTCTTTAAGCATTTCCTGAGTTGTGACACATGGAATACATTGTGAACTTGAGCTAGCCTTCCCGGTAGATCCAATTCAAAGGCTAAACCTCGGTTCTGACTCAGTATTTTGAAAGGTCCTATGTATCTAGGACTGAGCTTTCCTTTTACTCCAAACCTCCGGAGTCCTTTCATCGGGCTTACCTTAAGATATACCATGTCTCCAACTCGTGGCTCCCATGTTCTCCTCTTCTGATCGGCATAACTCTTTTGCCGACTTTGGGCTATCTTGAGCCTATCTCTGATAATGTCAATGATTTGTTGTTTTTCCTTGACATAATCAGGATTAAACTCCTTGCTTGCTCCAGCTTCATACCAACATATCGGTGATCTACACTTCCTTCCATACAGAGCTTCAAATGGTGCCATCTTGATGCTGCTTTGGTAACTATTGTTATATAAAAACTCTGCTAGTGGTAAGTGCTCCTCCCATGATCCTCCGAAGTCTAGGGCACAAGCCCTAAGCATATCCTCTAAGATCTGGTTGGTTCTCTCGGTTTGTCCACCTGTCTGGGGATGGTAAGCGGTACTATAGTCCAACTTGGATCCTAAAGCTTCGTGTAGTTGCTTCCAGAAGGCTGATGTGAACACGGATCCTCGATCCGACACTATCTTCTTAGGCACTCCATGCTTACTCACGATCTCTTTGATGTAAAGATCGATGAGTTTCTCTCCTTTGTCCTGCTGATTTACCGCTAGGAAATGTGCACTCTTCGTCAACCGGTCCACGATTACCCATATCATGTCCTTCTTTTTATTAGTCATGGGTAGTCCGGTGATGAAATCCATCCCTATTTCCTCCCATTTCCACTCTGGAATAGGTAAAGGTTGTAACTTTCCCTGGGACTCTGGTGTTCAGCCTTCACTCTCTGGCAGGTATGGCATTCCGCCACATATTGTGCTATCTCTCTCTTCATGTTATTCCACCAGAATAGTTCCTTTAGATCCATGTACATCTTTGTACTTCCCGGATGTATGGAATATGGTGTTTGATGGGCTTCCCGGAGTATTACTTCCTTAATTTCAGCAATATCCGGAACGCAAATTCTCTTCTGGAACCATAATGATCCAGATTCTCCGCGGTGAAATTCTGATGGTCTTCCTTCATCTATTCTTCTCATCTCCTCAACGATAAATGGATCGTCCAGGTGACGCATCATTATCTCGTTCTTCAGGTTAACATTCAACTCATCGGCTACTTGCAACGCCGATAATCCTTCATGGGCTTCCTTCTCCCAAAGTTGTATTTGGGCTTGACTTATTTCCTTCCTCAACTCCGGTGAGATTTCTTGTTCCACTCCGCCGGTACTCTTCCTGCTCAAGGCATCTGCTACAACATTGGCCTTCCCTGGAGTGTAATTGATTGTCAGATCATAATCCTTGATTAGTTCAAGCCATCTTTTCTGCCTCATGTTGAGTTCCTTCTGGGTGAAGAAATATTTGAGACTCTTATGATCGGTATAGAGCTCACACTTGGCTCCATAAAGAAAATGTCTCCAAGTTTTGAGTGCAAATACAACTGCTGCTAGTTCCAAGTCATGTGTTGGATAATTCACTTCATGAGGTCTGAGTTGCCTCGATCCATAAGATATCACTTTCCGATCTTGCATGAGTACGCAACCCAATCCATGTTTGGATGCGTCACAGTACACGGTGTAATCCTTGCCAACTTCCGGAACTGCTAACACCGGTGCCGTAGTGAGTTTCTCCTTCAGTGTTTGAAAACTCTTCTCACACTCCTCTGACCACACGAATGGTGTGTTCTTTCTTAACAGTTTCGTCATAGGTCCTGCTATCTTGTAAAATCCTTCTATGAATCTTCGATAATATCCTGCCATTCCTAGGAATCCTCGGATCTCCTTGACAGTCTTGGGTGCTTCCCATTCTAGAACTGCTGCTACCTTACTCGGGTTAACAGCTATTCCATCTTTACTAATAACATGACCAAGGAATTCCACTTGATCTAGCCAAAATTCACACTTGCTAAATTTGGCATAGAGTTGATGTTCCCTTAGTGTTTGCAACACTAACCTCAAATGTTCAGCATGTTCGGCCTTGTTCTTGGAATATATCAAGATATCATCGATGAATACGATGACAAACTTGTCCAGATATGGCATGAAAATCTTATTCATGAGATTCATGAATATTGCTGGGGCATTGGTTAATCCAAAAGGCACTACAAGGCATTCATGATGTCCATACCTTGAGACAAAGGCAGTTTTCGGAACGTCTTCCTTCTTGATCTTTATCTGGTGATAACCGGATCTTAGATCAATCTTGGAAAAGACTCCCGCGCCTCTAACTTGATCAAATAGATCTTGTATTCTTGGAAGTGGATACTTGTTCTTGATGGTCACATTGTTCAAATTCCTATAGTCTCCGCACATCCTTCTTCCTCCATCTCTTTTATCCACGAAGATCACAGGTGATCCCCATGGTGAAACACTTTCTTGTATAAATCCTTTCTGTTCCAAGTCATCCAATTGCTCCTTAAGTTCTTTCAACTCCTTAGGCCCCATCTTATATGGTGCTTTAGCAATCGGAGCTGTTCCTGGGATTAGGTCGATAGTGAATTCTATCTCCCTATCTGGTGGCATTCCAGGTAATTCCGCAGGAAATGCATCCTGGAATTCATTCACTACAGGTATATCCTCTAACTTCACCTCCTTCATGCTGTTCAGCTGTAGCTCAACTTCAATTTGTGTATGTTTGTCGCCTTGGTAAATCATTCTACTTCCATCGGGGCTTTTCAAAGACACCGTCTTGTTCACACAGTCGATCAATGCTCCATTAGCTTCTAACCAGTTCATACCAAGAATGACATCAATGTCCTTCATCGGTAAAATGAACAGGTCCGCGTCAAACGCGCACTTATTGATCATGATGACTTGTTTTTGTTTGGTGTGGGTTACTACTATCGTTCCCCCCGCAGAAAGTATGGTTATGGGTGTATCTAACTTAGTGCAACTAATCCCATGTTTGGTGATGAATTGTTGAGAAATGAATGATGTAGTTGCACCAGTATCAAAAAGTACTTTGCCAGGATGAGTGAGTATCTGGAGCGTACCTATCACCGCCTGATCGGAGTTGACCACCTCCTCCAGACTGGTACAATTCAGCTTGCCGAAGGGCTTCTTATTCTTCCAGTTCCCTCCGGTGTTTCCTCCTCGACTTCCTCCTCCTCCGGATTGACCTCCTCCAGTGTTTCTCTTGGGGCAGTCCTTCAGCATGTGCCCCTCCTGGCGACAACCAAAGCATATAATCTTTGGCTTCTTACAGTCCTTGGCAAAATGCCCTGTGAATCCACAGCTTCTGCAAACTATTTGATTTGCAGAATGGAATGCTTGGTTCTTCCTACTACCGTAGTAGTTGCTGTTGTTGTTGTTGTTGTTGTTGTTGTTGCTGTATCTGGGCTTGAAACTCAAGCTGGTATTAGGCTTGTTACTAACAAACCTCTTAGGCTCAAACTTGGCCTTTTTCCTCTTCTCCTCCTGCAGTTATTTAAAATCATCTTCCAGAGTGATGGCCGCATCCACCAACTCTTGAAACTCCGTCGCTCTCATCATACGGAGCTGAACCTTGAACTGGGGACTTAACCCCCTCAGAAACCTTTTCTTCTTCTTGTCCTCGGTGTTGACTTCTTCAACAGCGTACCGGGACAGCTTTGAGAATTCCCTGACATAAGTCAGGATTGCCTTGTCCTTCTGCTCGAGACTTTCAAATTCTCGACGCTTCAGCTCCACAATACTTTCAGGGACATTGGATTCCCTGAACTTCCTCGTGAACTCCTCCCAGGTAAATACCTTTCCAGCCGGATAAACGGCTACGATATTATCCCACCATGATGCGGCAGGTCCACACAGCAGATGGGTAGCATAACGAACCTTCTCTTGGTCGTTACATCCAACAGTGTTGAGCTTTCGCTCAGTATCCATAAGACAATCTTCCACGTCCATTGGCTCGGGCGCGTATGCGAAAGATATAGGCTTGGTGTTTTGGAAGTCTGCTAAGGTGACTCCCGGATTCTCAGGTCTTTCCACCCTGTTCTGCTGCAGCAATTCTTGGAAGAATTTGTTCTGCTGCTCCAGTGTTACACGCTGTCTCTCCTCTACCAGCTGCATGTACTGGATGAAATTCTGCTGCGTCATGGGTGGTGGTGGTGGAAACTGATCTCTGGCTACTCCCTCAGCCTCTTCCTTTTGTTTTGCTTCGCGCTCCATGCGCTGCGCTTCGGTCTCCTCTCCTAACGCTCCCGACATAACCCCCTAGTTCCGCAACACAAGATGATACTCATAATTACTCCATGCGCAAGTTTTCTGAGCTCAACTTTGTGCACAGAACTAGTCACGCAATGGAAATCAAGAAGCAAATCCAAATCATACAAAACATATACCATGTATATACATACTTAAGTGGTCTTATTACAATACTCAAGTCGATGTGAGTATGCAAACTCACTTATTAAAGTATATGTACAAATTTATACAAATATTACATACTATAATACACATGGTACTTGTGTATTATAGCCTCGCCTCCCTTGGTGGACTCTAGTCGATCTTCACTCCCGGTACATCCCAGGCTTCCATCCGGTCGAACGTGTCGTCCTCCTGATAGACCCTGGAACATAAGGTCTCCCCGTTGGTGGTAATCCGAATCGATGATGATCCTAGGGAGAAATCGGTGTTCACAAACCGATCGTTAAGTGCATCATAGTCCACCCATCGGGTGTACTCCCCGTAGCTCCACCATATGTGTTACCAACACTCATACCCGACTCAACCTCGTGTCGGATACCCTCCATCAACTCCTTCATTACCGGGATAACTCGGTTCTGGGGTTGTGGCGTCATCATTCATCTCCCCATCATAATACACGAAGTACTATGAGTTCCAAAGATCGGATCCCCAACGCCAACCCGTGGAATTTTCTATAGGAGTCTCGAACGCTGATTGTTTCCGGATTCGTCTCCGCCTCGTATCCCCATAGGAACTACCCAGATAGTTCCTGTGTGTAACAGTGTGTAGTTTCACGCTCAAGAGGATCAATACTAATGTAGTCACCAGCTGAGTAAACTGGTGTGTGCACCACATTCTCCATAGGTTCTTTCCCCCTAATCTCCTCCTTGGGTTCAGTAAACTCCTCTAGCATCGTATCAATTGCTCCTATCAGATGATGGTTCAACTGAAAGAGTAATGATATGAAGTTGCGGCTATTATCCATGTATTTTGCAGCTGCTATGGGTTTGCGTTTTGCATATTTGTAGTGGTTAAGCATGGGATCTTCTTCCTCCTGATTATGAGGAATATGGGAGAATTCGGAACCCATAAGCTCTTTCGTCTTATGTTCTCGAATGTCGGTTATAGCTCTCATAACAGCTATATGGTAGGCTGTGTTGATAGTCCTGGCTTCCCCTGCTGGCATGACTACGCTCATTCCCAGAGATTCGGGAAGTCGCAGTCCTACCCTACACTTGGCCAATACAGTACCATCATAGTACATGTATTTCTTTACTTGGATCTGGGGATCACACCCAAATTCAAGTAACATGGCTCGTAGAATATCTGCAAGTCCTCCTTGGTATTCACTCAATGTGGAATCCATCACTTTCACGTTTCGTCCTGGACGTGAACTTGCCATGCTGGCTGTAGAAATAGAAAGATTATAAGATTAGTAATAATGCATCATAATAGAGATAATAAAGAATTGTCGCACTAAAAGATATGATTGTTGTATTCTCAATTGAATATACACCATATTTTTAGAGAATTCTTTACTAGTCCTATTTGACTCCTAACGTTTGGTCCCATTTACTAGGTTCCAACCTAAGGTCAAAGCTTTTGCTCTGATACCAACTGTGGTGACCCTGCATACCACTGCATGTTGTAGTATGCCAGTCGTTGATATAACATTCACGAAGTACCATTCCGCAAATATTACATCCCTCAGAGTAGTACAACAGAACATAGCAGGTCCATAACTCATTCATTTATTATTACAACTATCATACATATGTCATCCCGGAGCTCCTCTTGGGTCCTAAGAGGAATACTCCTGGGTTCGAGGCGAACCCAACATAGCTTACAATATAAGAGTCTCATTAAGTTATACATTTATTTCCTCGAGCAGCTAAATACTAAGAGTTCGGGCTGCTCGGTTACTACTACTACTGGATATCTTTAGGCTTGATCTCCTCCGGAAGCCTCCCCGGATCCGTAGACGATGAGGTAGTCTACGCCTTCTATACCTCCAGAGAGGTTCACGGTTCTTCATAGCCGATGATCTCGCTCCTTCATTGTTGTCACAGTCCTCCTCCGCACGATCTGCATAATCTAAGCATGGGATTTAAGAGTGGTATGAGTACGAGCGTACTCAACAAGTTCATTATAGATAAGAGGTGTTTAATGCTCTAGCTACAATATTAGACCAGAAAGTCTAATACCAATGCAAGTTTTGATAAACGTTTCTTCAAGAGATTGCTTTTATTCCAAAGAGCTATGTCCGTCAGCCTTCACCGGTTTACTAGAACTTCATGGAGCTCCTTTCCGGCCGCGTTCGCAGTTCCACATCCCGGAACAGGGAGTGACAGATCACAGTTCTTTACACTCTGCAGAGGTGTGTTGCTTTACCCATAAGAGATCTTAACCTTGGTGCCAACCGGGCAGCTTTCCCGTCCACACTTCCTTCGGTGTGAGGCCCGGTATAAGGTCTAGCCAATCATGTTCCTCCGCTACCTCGAACACCCACCCTTTGTTGCATGCCCCGACCCTGGGTCCACGCCGGTCCCATTATTCCTGTAGATTTCAAGGTGGACCCCGACCACGACAACAGTGCTGGGCTCTACCATACACTCCTACGCCGGTAGCTGCAACCCATCATAGACCGCATTACCGTGGGGAATTAGAATGGGATCCCCACCCTCCGGTTGTTCCGCAAGACACAACTGCTACGGCAAGCAATGCTTTACCGTGGGGAATTAGAATGGGATCCCCACCCTCCGGTTGTTCCGCCAGATACAACTGCTATGGTAAGCGCATCCGTTGATGAACGAGAGGTGGAAACACTTTTGACTACTCCGTCCCACTCCGGATCTTATGGTTAACACGGGTATTACGGCACAAGAATCACTGGCGACATTTGTTGTTAAATCCTAGATGGATATAAACCCTTGCAATGGAACCTCCACCATATCAACACAATCCATGGTTCCATTGCCCACCACTTAGTCATATTCATAGTTATGAAAATAGTGGTTTTGGTTTTTATGCAATAGTGATAATCATAGTACTTTGCAAGTAATTTGATAAAAGTACTCAAATGACATGAGCAAGTGATGAACTTGCCTGAACACTGCAAAGTTTTGCAGTTGGATGGTGTGGACTGACCCTTGTCCTCTGTCTCTGAAAAATAGCATCATTGTCCGATAAGGGCAATGGTTAAAGAAGCAATTATGCATGCTTTCCATTTTTAGGGTTTGTTTCCCCCCTTTCCGATGTCTTATCATTTTATGTGAGAGGTATTTACTAAGAATAATTTGGAGGTTCTCTATTTAGGGTAAATACAACCTTGAAATATTGTCAAGGTGTTTTTTATAGTCCAATTACATTAATGGACTTATTTTCTTTATTGAAAATAATATGTGTGATTTAAATCATTATTTAATTCACCAAATTAAGGCTTATTCTTAATTATCTTTAAAAAATCTCTTTGATATTTTATTTGGATAGAGAATTTTATGCTGATGGATTTTCATATTTTTAATTATTTTTTAGAGCTATTATATATTTATTGTGCTTTTCCAAAGTTTATGTATTTTAATTGAATTGTGAAATGGCAAAAATGCCCCTGGGCCCACCTGTCGGTGCAACCCAGTGGGTTAGGTCGAACCGACCGACCCGGTCCGGCTCGACCAGCCCCATTCCCCTCTCTTCCTCTCTCGCGCGACCAAACCCTATCCCTCTCCCGTCGCTCTGGCGATCCGTGGTCGCCGCCGCCGTCGCCGAATTAATCCGGCCAACTCCGGCGGTCGCCGCCGGCGAGATCAAGTGGATCTGATCCGCCTTTCGACGGCGGACACGGTGGTCCGTGTCGATCTGACGCTGGCGTCCTTGTTCGCTCGCCCTCGTCGCCTCTGCTCGCCTGCTGTGGGGATCCATGGCGATCTCCTCGCCACCGATGCTCCTGGTGCTGTGGCGGTGCTGGTGCCGTGGCGCCGCCATGGCTTGGCCTGGCCTGGCGCTGCTGCGCCCTCGGCGTGTGCCGCCGTGGCCGCCATGGCCGTGCCCTGCGCTTCACTTCACCGGTGAGTATCCATCGCCTCCTACTCTCCCTGTCTGCTCTGCTCACTTCTCTCCTCATCCTCTTCGTCTTGCTCAGCCACTGGCCTGCATCTCCATGTTGAGATGCTTGCCGTGACTATGCGCTGTTGCTGTGCCTTACTAGTCTATTCATGTGCTACTGTGCTTGTGTTGCTATGCTTACTGTGCTGCTGCTGTAAATCTGCTGGCCTGCTACTGCCATGGTTACTACTGTTGTGCTATCCTGCCATGTTATACATGATTCTGTGCAAGATTCCTAGGCTCTGTGCTTGCTTATGTTTGCAATTCTTGCTTATTTGCAAGTGCCAGTGCCTCTGGGCTGGTTCATTGTGTTCTAATTCATGAGAATGCTCAACTGAGCATGATGGTTGGCTAGATAGTTTTCCCCTCTTGAATAATGTGTTACTGGATACAGTTACAGATTTGTTTAGATGATTATCTGTGGTGCAACTATTTCTTAATTGTGGCTATTTCATTGATATAGTTCATGAATTGATGCCAGACTTGTCTCTGACAAGCACTTGCATAATTTGGCAGGCTCTGATGATCCAGTGATCATCAGGTGCATGTTGATTGCTTACCATCCTACTGCCTGTGCCTTTCTGATGCTTATCCTTGTGTCTGTGTGACGCACATACATGTGTTGGTGTGTGTTGATGCTTGCTCAAGCATCAACTGATGCTTGCAGTGATCCATTGGGTCACTGGCAAGATGTTGGTGCTTTGATTATTTGTCTGTTTCATTTATCTGTATTTCCCTGCTTTATTAGATGGATGATGTGAACTATGATTCAGTGATGATCATTTCAATGAATTTGTTAGGGCTAGCTGGATGCCAACCACTGGTTGGGTACCCTAGCCCACTACTGAACCTTTCTGGTGATGATGTGGTGGTTCTAAGTGTTGGCTGTGGGTTGAGGTGGCCCTGACAGCCCTTTGGTGCTGTCATGGTAGCTCCCCTTTCTCTGTGGCTTGCTGTGGTGAATAGTGGCTCACTGGCTTGACCATGTTTGGTTGCCAGATGCTTTTGATGTTGACAAACATGAATAGACACTTGATAGTCTATCTGTCTGATGGTGTAGTGGCTATAGGTGCTAAGTGAATCTGGCTAGCTAGATAGGATCATCCCTTGTTGGATTTCTTTGATTATGCCACTGGTTTGGCATAGCCAATGTTCCCAGGGTGCCTTCCTATTGGTTTTCCTCTTGTTTACTTGCACCAATTTGGCTAGTAGCCATATGATGACTCACATATAGGGTTTCTACCCTTGTGGTGTGCTTGAGATCATGCCTGTGCAATTAATGAACAAAACCATTTGGTCTGTTCATGATTATATGTATACCTCACTCCAACTCCTAGAAATAGTGTGTTGGTGTAGAGGTTTTGCTTCTGGTGGTTTGCTTGACTTGCCCTGCTCCTCCTTGTGGCTTGTGATTCTTGGTTTGGTTCAGTGGTGAGTTTGGACAGGTTGAACAAAGACCGGGCTGTTCTTCTTGTTCTAGCTGTTCTTGGTGTTCTTGGTGACTTACCCTGTTGCTTGTCGATGGATGAAACAAATGGCTAGGGTTTTGGCTGTGAAAAGCTTATATATGGCTGGCCCTTGCTTCTCTGGTCGACAGCTTAGCCTGGCACCAATTTGGTGACTCACTAGCTGTGTGTGTGTGGTGTGCTCCATGCACAGTGCCTGGTGAGCAGGTAGTGTGTGTGTGTAAAAAGGTGCTGTGCACTTGGACCTGGAACTTGACTGTGGCATGGATCAGCTCGGCCACTTTGGTCCTATCTGCTTATTTCATATTTTCCTTTGATTTCATAACTTTTATTTGTTGTGATTATGTGCAGGGATCAACAATTGATCAAGATGAATATGGAGGTCATCAAATCCAAGATCAAGTGAAGATGATCTTGTAGTATTTAGGATAGGATCCATCCTTGTACTTTTCTTTTTATTTTCTTTTATTTTTCTATTTCTCCAATTCTTGTAATGTGTTGTAAGTTTATATTTCAATTCTGGATATTGTAATTGACATTGTATTTTGTGTGAATATCAATAAAGCTCAAAGTTTTCTCTAATGAGCTATACTTTATTTTAATTGTTCATATTGTTTATTATTTATAATTTACTTAATGAATTTCCTCACAATTGAATTTATGAGATATTTATTTGATGTTTGAATTTGAATTTCAAATTCAAATTTGGATTGAATTCAATCATACAACTTAATTTAGAATTCAATCATGCAACTTAAGTTGTGATGCAAACTCTCCCCTCTCTTCTCAAAACCCTAGTTTAGTTAGATGAGAAACAAGTTTGTCGCACTCTCGAAACCCTAACCCTGTAAGGTGTCGAGAGAGAAACTTGTCCCCCTCCGATGCAGTTTTTGTTTAAAAGCGCGAAATTTCCCTAGAATTTACCATGCAATGCACATCCCTTTCTAAAATCTACCCCTCGATCGTCTCTAAACCTGGGACATTACAGCCTTTCCCCCTTAAAGAAAACTTCGTCCCGAAGTTGTGGTTGTAATACCTGAACAGCTCGGGGTATGTTTTCCTCAGTGTCTTCTTCTTTTTCCCAGGTGGCTTCCCTCTCGGGGTGATGCTTCCATTGTATCTTGCAGTACTTGATAGCTTTATTTCTGAGTTGTTTCCAGCTCTCCTCGAGAATCTTGGCTGGCTTCTCGATGTAAGTCAAATCTAGTTGTAACTCGAGCTCAGCATGTGATACTGGCTCATCTGGGGTCTTTAAGCATTTCCTGAGTTGTGACACATGGAATACATTGTGAACTTGAGCTAGCCTTCCCGGTAGATCCAATTCAAAGGCTAAACCTCGGTTCTGACTCAGTATCTTGAAAGGTCCTATGTATCTAGGACTGCGCTTTCCTTTTACTCCAAACCTCTGGAGTCCTTTCATCGGGCTTACCTTAAGATATACCATGTCTCCAACTCGTGGCTCCCATGTTCTCCTCTTCTGATCGGCATAACTCTTTTGCCGACTTTGGGCTATCTTGAGCCTATCTCTGATAATGTCAATGATTTGTTGTTTTTCCTTGACATAATCAGGATTAAACTCCTTGCTTGCTCCAGCTTCATACCAACATATCGGTGATCTACACTTCCTTCCATACAGAGCTTCAAATGGTGCCATCTTGATGCTGCTTTGGTAACTATTGTTATATGAAAACTCTGCTAGTGGTAAGTGCTCCTCCCATGATCCTCCGAAGTCTAGGGCACAAGCCCTAAGCATATCCTCTAAGATCTGGTTGGTTCTCTCGGTTTGTCCACCTGTCTGGGGATGGTAAGCGGTACTATAGTCCAACTTGGATCCTAAAGCTTCGTGTAGTTGCTTCCAGAAGGCTGATGTGAACACGGATCCTCGATCCGACACTATCTTCTTAGGCACTCCATGCTTACTCACGATCTCTTTGATGTAAAGATCGATGAGTTTCTCTCCTTTGTCCTGCTGATTTACCGCTAGGAAATGTGCACTCTTCGTCAACCGGTCCACGATTACCCATATCATGTCCTTCTTTTTATTAGTCATGGGTAGTCCGGTGATGAAATCCATCCCTATTTCCTCCCATTTCCACTCTGGAATAGGTAAAGGTTGTAACTTTCCTGCCGGACTCGGTGTTCAGCCTTCACTCTCTCGGCAGGTATGGCATTCCGCCACATATTGTGCTATCTCTCTCTTCATGTTATTCCACCAGAATAGTTCCTTTAGATCCATGTACATCTTTGTACTTCCTGATGTATGGAATATGGTGTTTGATGGGCTTCCCGGAGTATTACTTCCTTAATTTCAGCAATATCCGGAACGCAAATTCTCTTCTGGAACCATAATGATCCAGATTCTCCGCGGTGAAATTCTGATGGTCTTCCTTCATCTATTCTTCTCATCTCCTCAACGATAAATGGATCGTCCAGGTGTCCCATCATTATCTCGTTCTTCAGGTTAACATTCAACTCATCGGCTACTTGCAACGCCGATAATCCTTCATGGGCTTCCTTCTCCCAAAGTTGTATTTGGGCTTGACTTATTTCCTTCCTCAACTCCGGTGAGATTTCTTGTTCCACTCCGCCGTACTCTTCCCGCTCAAGGCATCTCGCTACAACATTGGCCTTCCCTGGAGTGTAATTGATTGTCAGATCATAATCCTTGATTAGTTCAATCCATCTTTTCTGCCTCATGTTGAGTTCCTTCTGGGTGAAGAAATATTTGAGACTCTTATGATCGGTATAGAGCTCACACTTGGCTCCATAAAGAAAATGTCTCCAAGTTTTGAGTGCAAATACAACTGCTGCTAGTTCCAAGTCATGTGTTGGATAATTCACTTCATGAGGTCTGAGTTGCCTCGATCCATAAGATATCACTTTCCGATCTTGCATGAGTACGCAACCCAATCCATGTTTGGATGCGTCACAGTACACGGTGTAATCCTTGCCAACTTCCGGAACTGCTAACACCGGTGCCGTAGTGAGTTTCTCCTTCAGAGTTTGAAAACTCTTCTCACACTCCTCTGACCACACGAATGGTGTGTTCTTTCTTAACAGTTTCGTCATAGGTCCTGCTATCTTGGAAAATCCTTCTATGAATCTTCGATAATATCCTGCCATTCCTAGGAATCCTCGGATCTCCTTGACAAGCCTTGGGTGCTTCCCATTCTAGAACCGCCGCTACCTTACTTCAAGTTAACAGCTATTCCATCTTTACTAATAACATGACCAAGGAATTCCACTTGATCTAGCCAAAATTCACACTTGCTAAATTTGGCATAGAGTTGATGTTCCCTTAGTGTTTGCAACACTAACCTCAAATGTTCAGCATGTTCGGCCTTGTTCTTGGAATATATCAAGATATCATCGATGAATACGATGACAAACTTGTCCAGATATGGCATGAAAATCTTATTCATGAGATTCATGAATATTGCTGGGGCATTGGTTAATCCAAAAGGCACTACAAGGCATTCATGATGTCCATACCTTGAGACAAAGGCAGTTTTCGGAACATCTTCCTTCTTGATCTTTATCTGGTGATAACCGGATCTTAGATCAATCTTGGAAAAGACTCCCGCGCCTCTAACTTGATCAAATAGATCTTGTATTCTTGGAAGTGGATACTTGTTCTTGATGGTCACATTGTTCAAATTCCTGTAGTCTCCGCACATCCTTCTTCCTCCATCTCTTTTATCCACGAAGATCACAGGTGATCCCCATGGTGAAACACTTTCTTGTATAAATCCTTTCTGTTCCAAGTCATCCAATTGCTCCTTAAGTTCTTTCAACTCCTTAGGCCCCATCTTATATGGTGCTTTAGCAATCGGAGCTGTTCCTGGGATTAGGTCGATAGTGAATTCTATCTCCCTATCTGGTGGCATTCCAGGTAATTCCGCAGGAAATACATCCTGGAATTCATTCACTACAGGTATATCCTCTAACTTCACCTCCTTCATGCTGTTCAGCTGTAGCTCAACTTCAATTTGTGTATGTTTGTCGCCTTGGTAAATCATTCTACTTCCATCGGGGCTTTTCAAAGACACCGTCTTGTTCACACAGTCGATCAATGCTCCATTAGCTTCTAACCAGTTCATACCAAGAATGACATCAATGTCCTTCATCGGTAAAATGAACAGGTCCGCGTCAAACGCGCACTTATTGATCATGATGACTTGTTTTTGTTTGGTGTGGGTTACTACTATCGTTCCCCCCGCAGAAAGTATGGTTATGGGTGTATCTAACTTAGTGCAACTAATCCCATGTTTGGTGATGAATTGTTGAGAAATGAATGATGTAGTTGCACCAAAGATCAAAAAGTACTTTGCCAGGATGAGTGAGTATCCGGAGCGTACCTATCACCGCCGATCGGAGTTGACCACCTCCTCCAGACTGGTACAATTCAGCTTGCCGAAGGGCTTCTTATTCTTCCAGTTCCCTCCGGTGTTTCCTCCTCGACTTCCTCCTCCTCCGGATTGACCTCCTCCAGTGTTTCTCTTGGGGCAGTCCTTCAACATGTGCCCCTCCCGGCGACAACCAAAGCATATAATCTTTGGCTTCTTACAGTCCTTGGCAAAATGCCCTGTGAATCCACAGCTTCTGCAAACTATTTGATTTGCAGAATGGAATGCTTGGTTCTTCCTACTACCGTAGTAGTTGCTGTTGTTGTTGTTGTTGTTGTTGTTGTTGTTGTTGTTGCTGTATCTGGGCTTGAAACTCAAGCTGGTATTAGGCTTGTTACTAACAAACCTCTTAGGCTCAAACTTGGCCTTTTTCCTCTTCTCCTCCTGCAGTTGTTTAAAATCATCTTCCAGAGTGATGGCCGCATCCACCAACTCTTGAAACTCCGTCGCTCTCATCATACGGAGCTGAACCTTGAACTGGGGACTTAACCCCCTCAGAAACCTTTTCTTCTTCTTGTCCTCGGTGTTGACTTCTTCAACAAATGCAGGGACAGCTTTGAGAATTCCCTGACATAAGTCAGGATTGCCTTGTCCTTCTGCTCGAGACTTTCAAATTCTCGACGCTTCAGCTCCACAATACTTTCAGGGACATTGGATTCCCTGAACTTCCTCGTGAACTCCTCCCAGGTAAATACCTTTCCAGCCGGATAAACGGCTACGATATTATCCCACCATGATGCGGCAGGTCCACACAGCAGATGGGTAGCATAACGAACCTTCTCTTGGTCGTTACATCCAACAGTGTTGAGCTTTCGCTCAGTATCCATAAGCCAATCTTCCGCGTCCATTGGCTCGGGCGCGTATGCGAAAGATATAGGCTTGGTGTTTTGGAAGTCTGCTAAGGTGACTCCCGGATTCTCAGGTCTTTCCACCTGTTCGCTGCAGCAATTCTTGGAAGAATTTGTTCTCATGCTCCAAAGTGTTACACGCTGTCTCTCCTCTACCACCGCATGTACCGGATGAAATTCTGCTGCGTCATGGGTGGTGGTGGTGGTGGAAATCGATCTCTGGCTGCTCCCTCAGCCTCTTCCTTTTGTTTTGCTTCGCGCTCCATGCGCTGCGCTTCGGTCTCCTCTCCTAACGCTCCCGACATAACCCCTAGTTCTCGCAACACAAGATGATACTCATAATTACTCCATGCGCAAGTTTTCTCGAGCTCAACTTTGTGCACGTAACTAGTCACGCAATGGAAATCAAGAAGCAAATCCAAATCATACAAAACATATACCATGTATATACATACTTAAGTGGTCTTATTACAATACTCAAGTCGATGTGAGTATGCAAACTCACTTATTAAAGTATATGTACAAATTTATACAAATATTACATACTATAATACACGTGGTACTTGTGTATTATAGCCTCGCCTCCCTTGGTGGACTCTAGTCGATCTTCACTCCCGGTACATCCCAGGCTTCCATCCGGTCGAACGTGTCGTCCTCCTGATAGACCCTGGAACATAAGGTCTCCCCGTTGGCTGGTAATCCGAATCAGATGATGATCCTAGGGAGAAATCAGTGTTCACAAACTGATCGTTAAGTGCATCATAGTCCACCCATCGGGTGTACTCCCCTGTAGCTCCACCATATGTGTTACCAACACTCATACCCGACTCAACCTGTGTCGGATACCCTCCATCAACTCCTTCATTACTGGGATAACTCTGGTTCTGGGTTGTGGCGTCATCATTCATCTCCCCATCATAATACACAAGTACTATGAGTTCCAAAGATCGTATCCCCAACGCCAACCCGTGGAATTTTCTATAGGAGTCTCGGAACGCTGATTGTTTCCGGATTCCTCTCCGCCCTCGTATCCCCCATAGGAACTACCCAGATAGTTCCCAGGTGTAACAGGTGTAGTTTCACGCTCAAGAGGATCAATACTAATGTAGTCACCAGCTGAGTAAACTGGTGTGTGCACCACATTCTCCATAGGTTCTTTCCCCCTAATCTCCTCCTTGGGTTCAGTAAACTCCTCTAGCATTGTATCAATTGCTCCTATCAGATGATGGTTCAACTGAAAGAGTAATGATATGAAGTTGCGGCTATTATCCATGTATTTTGCAGCTGCTATGGGTTTGCGTTTTGCATATTTGTAGTGGTTAAGCATGGGATCTTCTTCCTCCTGATTATGAGGAATATGGGAGAATTCGGAACCCATAAGCTCTTTCGTCTTATGTTCTCGAATGTCGGTTATAGCTCTCATAACAGCTATATGGTAGGCTGTGTTGATAGTCCTGGCTTCCCCTGCTGGCATGACTACGCTCATTCCCAGAGATTCGGGAAGTCGCAGTCCTACCCTACACTTGGCCAATACAGTACCATCATAGTACATGTATTTCTTTACTTGGATCTGGGGATCACACCCAAATTCAAGTAACATGGCTCGTAGAATATCTGCAAGTCCTCCTTGGTATTCACTCAATGTGGAATCCATCACTTTCACGTTTCGTCCTGGACGTGAACTTGCCATGTTGGCTGTAGAAATAGAAAGATTATAAGATTAGTAATAATGCATCATAATAGAGATAATAAAGAATTGTCGCACTAAAAGATATGATTGTTGTATTCTCAATTGAATATACACCATATTTTTAGAGAATTCTTTACTAGTCCTATTTGACTCCTAACGTTTGGTCCCATTTACTAGGTTCCAACCTAAGGTCAAAGCTTTTGCTCTGATACCAACTGTGGTGACCCTGCATACCACTGCATGTTGTAGTATGCCAGTCGTTGATATAACATTCACGAAGTACCATTCCGCAAATATTACATCCCTCAGAGTAGTACAACAGAACATAGCAGGTCCATAACTCATTCATTTATTATTACAACTATCATACATATGTCATCCCGGAGCTCCTCTTGGGTCCTAAGAGGAATACTCCTGGGTTCGAGGCGAACCCAACATAGCTTACAATATAAGAGTCTCATTAAGTTATACATTTATTTCCTCGAGCAGCTAAATACTAAGAGTTCGGGCTGCTCGGTTACTACTACTACTGGATATCTTTAGGCTTGATCTCCTCCGGAAGCCTCCCCGGATCCGTAGACGATGAGGTAGTCTACGCCTTCTATACCTCCAGAGAGGTCTGGTTCTTCATAGCCGATGATCTCGGCTCCTTCATTGTTGTCGCAGTCCTCCTCCAGACGATTCAGACAATCTAAGCATGCTATTTAAGAGTGGTATGAGTACGAGCGTACTCAACAAGTTCATTATAGATAAGAGGTGTTTAATGCTCTAGCTACAATATTAGACCAGAAAGTCTAATACCAATGCAAGTTTTGATAAACGTTTCTTCAAGAGATTGCTTTTATTCCAAAGAGCTATGTCCATCAGCCTTCACCGGTTTACTAGAACTTCATGGAGCTCCTTTCCGGCCGCATTCGCAGTTCCTCATCCCGGAACAGGGAGTGACAGGTCACAGTTCTTTACACTCTGCAGAGGTGTGTTGCTTTACCCATAAGAGATCTTAACCTTGGTGCCAACCGGGCAGCTTTCCCGTCCACACTTCCTTCGGTGTGAGGCCCGGTATAAGGTCTAGCCAATCATGTTCCTCCGCTACCTCGAACACCCACCCTTTGTTGCATGCCCCGACCCTAGGTCCACGCCGGTCCCATTATTCCTGTAGATTTCAAGGTGGACCCCGACCACGACGACAATGCTGGGCTCTACCATACACTCCTACGCCGGTAGCTGCAACCCATCATAGACCGCATTACCGTGGGGAATTAGAATGGGATCCCCACCCTCCGGTTGTTCCGCAAGACACAACTGCTACGGCAAGCAATGCTTTACCGTGGGGAATTAGAATGGGATCCCCACCCTCCGGTTGTTCCGCCAGATACAACTGCTACGGTAAGCGCATCCGTTGATGAACGAGAGGTGGAAACACTTTTGACTACTCCGTCCCACTCCGGATCTTATGGTTAACACGGGTATTACGGCACAAGAATCACTGGCGACATTTGTTGTTAAATCCTAGATGGATATAAACCCTTGCAATGGAACCTCCACCATATCAACACAATCCATGGTTCCATTGCCCACCACTTAGTCATATTCATAGTTATGAAAATAGTGGTTTTGGTTTTTATGCAATAGTGATAATCATAGTACTTTGCAAGTAATTTGATAAAAGTACTCAAATGACATGAGCAAGTGATGAACTTGCCTGAACACTGCAAAGTTTTGCAGTTGGATGGTGTGGACTGACCCTTGTCCTCTGTCTCTGAAAAATAGCATCATTGTCCGATAAGGGCAATGGTTAAAGAAGCAATTATGCATGCTTTCCATTTTTAGGGTTTGTTTCCCCCCTTTCCGATGTCTTATCATTTTATGTGAGAGGTATTTACTAAGAATAATTTGGAGGTTCTCTATTTAGGGTAAATACAACCTTGAAATATTGTCAAGGTGTTTTTTATAGTCCAATTACATTAATGGACTTATTTTCTTTATTGAAAATAATATGTGTGATTTAAATCATTATTTAATTCACCAAATTAAGGCTTATTCTTAATTATCTTTAAAAATTCTCTTTGATATTTTATTTGGATAGAGAATTTTATGCTGATGGATTTTCATATTTTTAATTATTTTTTTAGAGCTATTATATATTTATTGTGCTTTTCCAAAGTTTATGTATTTTAATTGAATTGTGAAATGGCAAAAATGCCCCTGGGCCCACCTGTCGGTGCAACCCAGTGGGTTAGGTCGAACCGACCGACCCGGTCCGGCTCGACCAGCCCCATTCCCCTCTCTTCCTCTCTCGCGCGACCAAACCCTATCCCTCTCCCATCGCTCTGGCGATCCGTGGTCGCCGCCGCCGTCGCCGAATTAATCCGGCCAACTCCAGCGGTCGCCGCCGGCGAGATCAAGTGGATCTGATCCGCCTTTCGACGGCGGACACGGTGGTCCGCGTCGATCTGACGCTGGCGTCCTTGTTCGCTCGCCCTCGTCGCCTCTCTCGTCGCTCGTCGTGGGGATCCATGTCGATCTCTCGCCGCCGATGCTCCCGGTGTCGTAGCGGTCTTTGGTGCCGTGGCGCCGCCATGGCTTGGCCTGGCTCGCGCCGCTGCGCCTCGGCGTGTGCCGCCGTGGCCGCCATGGCCGTGCCCTGCGCTTCACTTCACCGGTGAGTATCCATCGCCTCCTACTCTCCCTGTCTGCTCTGCTCACTTCTCTCCTCATCCTCTTCGTCTTGCTCAGCCACTGGCCTGCATCTCCATGTTGAGATGCTTGCCGTGACTATGCGCTGTTGCTGTGCCTTACTAGTCTATTCATGTGCTACTGTGCTTGTGTTGCTATGCTTATCGTGTCTTCTTCTTGTAAATCTGCTGGCCTATCGCCATGGTTACTACTGTTGTGCTATCCTGCCATGTTATACATGATTCTGTGCAAGATTCCTAGGCTCTGTGCTTGCTTATGTTTGCAATTCTTGCTTATTTGCAAGTGCCAGTGCCTCTGGGCTGGTTCATTGTGTTCTAATTCATGAGAATGCTCAACTGAGCATGATGGTTGGCTAGATAGTTTTCCCCTCTTGAATAATGTGTTACTGGATACAGTTACAGATTTGTTTAGATGATTATCTGTGGTGCAACTATTTCTTAATTGTGGCTATTTCATTGATATAGTTCATGAATTGATGCCAGACTTGTCTCTGACAAGCACTTGCATAATGTGGCAGGCTCTGATGATCCAGTGATCATCAGGTGCATGTTGATTGCTTACCATCCTACTGCCTGTGCCTTTCTAATGCTTATCCTTGTGTCTGTGTGACACACATACATGTGTTGGTGTGTGTTGATGCTTGCTCAAGCATCAACTGATGGTTGAAGTGATCCATTGGGTCACTGGCAAGATGTTGGTGCTTTGATTATTTGTCTGTTTCATTTATCTGTATTTCCCTGCTTTATTAGATGGATGATGTGAACTGTGATTCAGTGATGATCATTTCAATGAATTTGTTAGGGCTAGCTGGATGCCAACCACTGGTTGGGTACCCTAGCCCACTACTGAACCTTTCTGGTGATGATGTGGTGGTTCTAAGTGTTGGCTGTGGGTTGAGGTGGCCCTGACAGCCCTTTGGTGCTGTCATGGTAGCTCCCCTTTCTCTGTGGCTTGCTGTGGTGAATAGTGGCTCACTGGCTTGACCATGTTTGGTTGCCAGATGCTTTTGATGTTGACAAACATGAATAGACACTTGATAGTCTATCTGTCTGATGGTGTAGTGGCTATAGGTGCTAAGTGAATCTGGCTAGCTAGATAGGATCATCCCTTGTTGGATTTCTTTGATTATGCCACTGGTTTGGCATAGCCAATGTTCCCAGGGTGCCTTCCTATTGGTTTTCCTCTTGTTTACTTGCACCAATTTGGCTAGTAGCCATATGATGACTCACATATAGGGTTTCTACCCTTGTGGTGTGCTTGAGATCATGCCTGTGCAATTAATGAACAAAACCATTTGGTCTGTTCATGATTATATGTATACCTCACTCCAGCTCCTAGAAATAGTGTGTTGGTGTAGAGGTTTTGCTTCTGGTGGTTTGCTTGACTTGCCCTGCTCCTCCTTGTGGCTTGTGATTCTTGGTTTGGTTCAGTGGTGAGTTTGGACAGGTTGAACAACACTGGCTGTTCTTCTTGTTCTAGCTGTTCTTGGTGTTCTTGGTGACTTACCCTGTTGCTTGTCGATGGATGAAACAAATGGCTAGGGTTTTGGCTGTGAAAAGCTTATATATGGCTGGCCCTTGCTTCTCTGGTCGACAGCTTAGCCTGGCACCAATTTGGTGACTCACTAGCTGTGTGTGTGTGGTGTGCTCCATGCACAGTGCCTGGTGAGCAGGTAGTGTGTGTGTGTAAACAGGTGCTGTGCACTTGGACCTGGAACTTGACTGTGGCATGGATCAGCTCGGCCACTTTGGTCCTATCTGCTTATTTCATATTTTCCTTTGATTTCTAACCTGCCAAGTGGCTATGCCACTTGGCATAACTTTTATTTGTTGTGATTATGTGCAGGGATCGACAATTGATCAAGATGAATATGGAGGTCATCAAATCCAAGATCAAGTGAAGATGATCTTGTAGTATTTAGGATAGGATCCATCCTTGTACTTTTCTTTTTATTTTCTTTTATTTTTCTATTTCTCCAATTCTTGTAATGTGTTGTAAGTTTATATTTCAATTCTGGATATTGTAATTGACATTGTATTTTGTGTGAATATCAATAAAGCTCAAAGTTTTCTCTAATGAGCTTTACTTTATTTTAATTGTTCATATTGTTTATTATTTATAATTTACTTAATGTATTTCCTCACAATTGAATTTATGAGATATTTATTTGATCAAATTCAAATTAAGATTGAATTCAATCATACAACTTAATTTAGAATTCAATCATGCAACTTAAGTTGTGATGCAAACTCTCCCCTCTCTTCTCAAAACCCTAGTTTAGTTAGATGAGAAACAAGTTTGTCGCACTCTCGAAACCCTAACCCTGTAAGGTGTCGAGAGAGAAACTTGTCCCCCTCCGATGCAGTTTTTGTTTAAAAGCGCGAAATTTCCCCAGAATTTACCATGCAATGCACATCCCTTTCTAAAATCTACCCCTCGATCGTCTCTAAACCTGGGACATTACAACAACCTTCTAAAACTGATATTTAGAGGTGTTTGGGCTAACACATGAGCTACCGTTACATTCTTGTGATGCACAATATTATATAAGGATGAGTATTGTTGGGCTAACGAAGTTTTCCCCAACCAAACATCATCCCAGAAACGAGTATTAATTCCATTTCCTATTTTGAAGAAACCTCTTGCAAAAAATCATCCTTAACCCCCATCAATCCCTTCCAAAAGGGGAAGTTTGTGGGTTTAGATTTTACCTCAGATAGGGTTTTTTGTCTAAGATATTTACTATGTAGCAATTCTTGCCACACTCCTTCCTCATGCATAAGTTTATAAAGCCACTTGCTCAATAAAAATCTATTTTTGAGTTCAAGGACCTCAATACCTAGACCCCCTTGATCCTTGGGTCGGCAGACAATGTTCCACTTTGTGAGTCTATACTTTCTTTTATTTTCCTCAGATTGCCAAAAGAATCTTGATCTATAGAAATCCTATCTTTTCCTTACCCCAATAGGTATTTGTAGGAAAGATAACATGAACATCGGTAAGCTTGTTAAAACTGAATTGATAAGAACAAGTCTATCACCATAAGATAATAATTTGCCTTTCCAGCAACCCAGTTTGCCTTCAAACCGGGTCTCCACTGGGTACCAATCAGAATTTCTAAGCTTTCTATAGTGAATGGGTATACCTAGATATTTAAGAGGTAATGCACCTGCATCACATCCAAATATCTGTGTATACTGATCAACCTCATCCCTTGCCTTACCAAAACAAAAAATTCACTCTTATGAAAATTAATTTTGAGACCAGATAGTTCTTCAAAAAGACATAAAATTAGTTTCATATTCACAGCTTTCTGTAGGTCATGTTCCAAGAAAAGGATAGTATCATCGGCATATTGTAAAATAGAGATCCCCCTCAACAAGATGAGGAATAAGACCCCCTACTTGATTATCATTTTTTGCTCTCTCAATTAATATAGCCAACATATCCACCACAATATTAAAAAGGATAGGAGACAAGGGATCGCCCTGTCTCAAACCCTTTCTTGTCTGGAAATAATGACCAATATCATCATTTACCTTTACCCCTACACTTCCCCCTTGGACAAACTGTTGGATCATCCTACACCATTCTCGGCCAAAACCTTTCATTCTCAAAGTCTGTTGTAAAAAGGACAATTTTACTTTGTCATATGCTTTTTCAAAGTCAATTTTAAATAGAACCCCATCCATCTTCTTGTTATGTAACTCATGAATAGTTGCATGAAGAATGACCACCCCCTCTAAGATATTCCTCCCTGGCATAAAGGCTGTGTTGGTTTGATGACTCTTGGGGCAATCCCAGTTATACGATTAGTACCTGCTTTAGTAAATATTTTGAAACACACATTCAATAGACATATTGGTCTATATTGTTGTATTTGCACCGCATCCTCTTTCTTTGGTAACAAAGTAATGACACCAAAATTTAGTTTGTAAAGAGGCAAATCCCCATTACTGAACTGATTAAAAAGCGCCAGCAAATCATCCTTTATTACCACTCAGAAAAACTGATAAAATTCTGCCGGGAAACCATCCGGCCCCGGAGCTTTATTACGTTCCATCTGAAAAAGTGCGTCATGAACCTCTTCCTCAGAGAAAGGAGCTGTCAAGATCTCATTCTCAACAGTCGATATCTGAGGAATGTCCTGCACCTCTTCCTCTATCAAAGAGACATTGCATGGAACCGGAGCACCAAATAATTTTTTATAGAATTCTGTAATATAGACCTTCAAATTATCTTCACCCACAATCGTACCTTCCTGTTGTTCCAATTGAAATTTTTTCCTTTTTCGATGTTTTCCATTTGCAATCAAATGGAAATATCTCGTATTGCTCCCCCTTCTTGAATATGATTAACTTTAGCTCTTTGTGCCCATTTAGACTCTTCGTCTCTTCTTAACTTATTAATTTTATCATTTGCATCCTTAAGTGTATCTCTCTCCGCCCTCGACAAGTTATTTGTTTCAGCTTTGATGTCCAGAAAATCAATAATTCCCAGAAGCCTATCCTTTTCTTTCTTATATTGACCACTTTGATTTTTTGCCCAACCTTTAAGGAATTTTCTTATATGTCTTAGTTTATTCAGCCATACATCCATCGGATTCGTACCCACTAAAACGGAATTCCATTCATCCTTAATCATCTCAAAGAAACCTTCTTGTCGCAACCAATGCAATTCGAACGAAAATTTTGGCTTGTTCCCCAAATGTGCCTTCACCCCTGAATCTATCAGTATAGGCGTATGATCAGAGTCCGCCCTTGTCAATGCCCGCACAGTGACTAAGGGAAACTTCTGTTCCCAAGAAATGGAGGCAAGCACCCTATCTAACTTCTCATAAGTTGGTACTTCACGACGACTCGCCCACGTAAATTGTCTCCCCGATAGAGCAATTTCACGCAAATTCAAATGTTCAATAATAGCGTTAAACACAAAAGGCCATCGAGCTTTGAAATTATCATTATTTTTTTTTCTTGTCTCTTTCGAATAATATTGAAATCACCACCTACCAACATAGGTAATGTTTCATCTTCACAAATTCTGACTAATTCCGCTAAGAACTCAGCTTTATGTGTGTCTTGGGCAGCCCCATAGACTGGCACTAGGATCCATTCAAAACCATCCCTTTTGCACTTAATATGAATTTTTACACAGAAGTCACCAGTAGTAAATTTAAGAACCTCCAACGTATCCGAATTAATACCAACTAAAATACCTCCAGAGCGACCATGAGGAGGTAAACAGAACCAGGAGTAACTATATCCCGCAGCAAGTTGATTTAAAAAAGGAATAGAGAAATTAGATCTTCCAGTCTCCAATAAGGCTACAAAATCTAATTTGTGTTCCCTAATCGACTCTTTTACAAACAAATGTTTTGCGGTATCCCCAAAGCCACCAGGGTTCCAATTCATACCTTTTAAATTCCGCATCATGAAAATTGTTTCTTAATTTTTCTTCTAGTACTCTTACGAATATTATTAGTATCATAGGTTTTCCTCACCCTAGTCTTTTTTACTTTAGCAAATGAGTCTAGACGTTTCAAATGATCATCTAAATCCAGTGGGATGCCATCATCCTCAACCAAATCCTCACAAAGGGTAGAAACTTTAGACATGACCAGTGTCGAAGGATCATCCTCCCTACTCACATAATCATCAACATTTTTATGCAGCATTGTTAAAATACATTTCTCTTCCAACAACTTAATACCCTTAATAGATTTCACTATGTCCCCATCGGATTTACCTAGAGATATACCCAACCGTTCCGCCTTATGAATAATCTCCTTATCAGGTATGTTAACAATAGAAAATTTAGGAGACACAGACATACCTGCACACGAAGAAGCATCCCTCAGCTGTGCATTCCTCATAGCCTTCTCCATTTGAGTCATATCTACACCAGGCTGGGATGATTTACCAATTACTTGTGCCATCGACGGCAAAGACTTCTTTGTCGTGCGCCTCGCCAATGTTGCTCGGTAAAGACTTGGCCATGCGACGCCACACGACAAAGGTCGCTTCTTTGCCATATGCCAAACATGTTTTATCTAAAAAAATCCATAATCTGGTCGGTCTAGGATTTGAATCTAGGACGGATAGTAGGGAAAGCATGCAACATTGCCACTAGGCTAAGTGTTCGTTTGTTGATAACTATACCACACCACACCTTTTGAGCTGACAAGAAATCTAGTTTTTACATCTTTGTCGTGTTCTTACACTAGGCAAAGGCTTGCTTTGCCGTGCGTTTGTTAAAAACACTAGGCAAATGATTGCTTTACCGTGCGTTTGTTAAAAACACTAGGCAAAGGCGTGCACGGTGATGCCTTTTGTGCTTTCCCGTGTTCCCAACGCCTTTGCCGTGCAGCCTATCTTTACCGTGCGCTGTGTTGGTCCTTTGCCGTGCAGCTTTCTTTGCCGTGCGCTCTCTTCCGTTGTTGCCCTGAATGTGCGCTCGTGTCTGTGTTTGCCGTGACTAAGATCTTTGCCGTGAGTTTTCTACGTGCGCACGGTAAAGATACACTGCACGACAGCGCCTGTTTTTTCCGTAGTGACAAATTGGGAATCTGTTTTTTGCTAACAAACCAAAAACGAGAGGAGGGAGTATTGAACAACACGTAATATACATGGAAACATATGAACTCTGCGACCTTCCATTGAGATATTTATAGATGTTTAAATTAGTAAAACCAAGGGGGATTTGAGGATAACTAAATTATTGACACTTTCATATGCTCTTAGTTTATCTTGTTAGTTATACCTAAATTAGGTAGTCTTAACTCTGGAGACCTCCCATCAATTCATATGCTCTAACACACTCCACAAGGTTACTTAGATATGTAAGTACAATTTATTGCGACACTAGTGTTCATAAATTTAGGGGTGAAATGCATTGTAACAATGCATTTTATTTAATCACCTTAAACTAATTTCAAAATTATTTTTTCCGTAAATTTAGCTTCATTTACCAGAATAATATATTTTTATTAACAAATATAAATATTATACGATAAATACACCAAGACTACATCGCTAATTCTGCTAGTATAGCTAAAAATAATAATAAATGTATAAAACAAATTAATTAAAAGACTTCCATTTAGTGAAATAAGTTCAACATGAGTAAAGTAGTTTAGTATAAATATGTGAAAATGAATGTTTTCTAATAAGAATATGTACATAAATAAGTATGATTTTTAGTACTACTCGTAGCCACATAAGGCAAGGCCACGCTTGTTCTTGGAGGTGTTTGGGGTCAGCTCTAGTATGGTACTTTTTCATAGCAACTGTGAGTGATATGGTAAAATAGCATGGTGATCATTAAGAGCTGCATCACGTGGTACACCACTTAGACCATGTACTAAGACAAGTCGGTCCATGTGATTTTTTAACTGTCATCACACGCTTAGATTTATTGCTTGTCTTCTCTTTTTTGGGTATGGACGTGTTGTACCTACTATGCACCTTGACAGCGCATCTCATCGATTCAGGTGTTTTTCATTTATAATTAATGGTGCTTTGCTCGGATCTCTGGACATACATGACGGTGGGTTAGTTAATCATACTCTGGCTACACAATGTACTGTATTTTGAGGGTTTTTCTGCTCAACCTCCCTCAGTCGATCTCAAAATAGCTGCAAGGACATATATTTTGAGAAAAAAGATGGATTAGTTTACTACCATTTTCTTTAAGGAGCCATGAAAATTGGCAGGTTGTCTTGCCAACTCTTTTTTAACAAAGTTGACCTTCATAACCCTTCTACGAAGATACACTGCCATCCGCAAAGAGTGTAGTTTTAGTATTTTTGAAAAATCAAACTATTTTAAAGTTTGATCTAGTTTATACAAAAATATGATAATATTTACACAACCAAATAGGTATATGATTAAAAAATCACCATGAATCTAATGATGGTGATATTTGTTTTTTTATATGGACAGATTCAAACTTAAGAAAGTTTGACTTTCTAGGAAAGGTCGACCTACACTTTTATGAAACAAAGGTGGTATATTATCATGTAGATATTTGAGCCACCACAAACTCGTCGCCAATGTCTTTGAGCATAACCAATGCATCAACGTTAGATTCTTCACCAATAAAACAAATCGTACATATTTTTTCGGTAGTGCTCCTTTAGTGAAATAACACTCCTGCATAATACTTAAGTATGCCTCTGGTAACCGTTATTCTCCAATACCATTGCATAGAGAGGATGCACTATTTTGGTAGAATCTTTCAGATCAGTGATCAGACTGCCATTATTATACATTAACAATTCGCTAGTACAGAAGCAAACATCCCCAAGCCAGGCCAGGCCAGATGCTAGGAAAATAAAACCCCTACCAAGATGTTCCTGGTCTACCTATAATCCGTTGAACGCACTCACAAAAGGACAGTACTTGAAACATGAGAATCGACCACTTATATAAATTTAACTAACCATCAACTGTCAGTTGCTTGACAGTGCTAACATCATCCACTGTCACCATCACATCATGCATGAGATCCAGCCCAGCATATGTGGGCCCTGCTAGCAACGCGGTCGTCGTCCCCAATCACATGCAACACTGCCAAACTTGAGCAGACACCACCAGCAATGGTTGATCGATCAGGCGATGGCAACCGATTAAAGGCGTGGATGGAGCTTGACATGCCAACGGTCTCATGTTTGGAGTTCATACATACGCCAAACTGCATTCTTGTTTACCTTAATTGGCTGCTACCATAACTGTCAATAGCACGCCGCATATATTGTTACACTATTATATATACTCCCACAGTTGAAAAAAAATAAACTGTATGAATTTAGAAAATGCCAACGCTTTATCGAAAAATGAAAATGCCAACGTTTTTTTTGTATGTTTGATTAAATTTATAGACCAAAAAGTATAGTTCTACAAAATAAACATCGAATAAATTCCCCATCGAATATATTGCCTTCACAGGCGTTATGGTATTCCATTTTGAATAATATCGCGAGTGTTCCAAAATAAACATGAGCCTGTAAAATAAGTGAATGGACTTTGGTCACGAGTACCCATGATTCAAAATGTGCAAAAAAATTTTATTTCAAATCTCAGAATTTTTTAAATAAATCATGCACATATATATTGACATGAATCTTATTCATGAAAATTTCCAAGAAAAATTGGATCGTATGTGACCTTCACAAAAAACAAAAAACTGGAACTTGCACAGTGAATCTAGTGCTTGTATTCCTTAGGTGCTTTTTTGGGCAGGTTACATACTCTTGTGTTTAAATTATAACTTTACATCCACATACATGCATATATACTCTACATGCATGATATATTTTGTATTTGTTTTATTTTATCTACTATTTGTTCTGGCTTTTCTGTTAAGAAGGATTAGAGTACCCATGTTCTGAATATAGAGTATCACCATATATGTGTGAATACATCTTAGACGGTTGTTCCAAATAGGTATACTTTTCCCTGCAAGACTTCCTTGTATCCCGCCTGAGATTGTATGGTAACTTAGGAGGTTCGGCAGAGCCACTAGAGATGTGATGTAGAGATGGATAATAATTTGCCGTATTCTCACATATTCCACGAATGTCAATGTGGATGAATAATCTAGTAACAATACACTCATTGTGATCTCAACACATGTTGGAGAAGCAATGGTCTCACAAAATATATTTACAAGCAAGGTATATATGCAGCTTATTAGAGCATCTCCAGCCGTTTGGGCTCCCCACGCCCAAATCCGGCGATATTGTCGTCCGGATTGGAGGAAACTTTGGCCTGGGGAGGCCCATTTTCCCAGCCGCGAGTCCAGGATGGATGTAACGGACTTCGGCGAATTCAGACAAAATTGGCGAGTTCATTCAAACATATGCGAAATTTAATGATATTTATCATATAGAGGGCTAGTTCGTACATAAGTAGGCCGAATTCGAACATATATTTGAATTCGGCGATGGCAAACTAAAATTTAAACTAAAGAACGGCCTACTACATGCCGAAATGGCGGTAGAACGACGTGTAGTCGCCGCCGCCGTCGTCGTCGTCGCTGGAGCCGGCGTTGTCCTGGGGCAGCGGAGCCTCGTACCAGCGGCTCGTGCCCTGGCCAGCGTCGCCGGCGCGTGGCGGCGACGGACGGTACATGTCGTCGTCGCTGCTGTCCTCGACATTGACCACCTCCCTGGGCGCGGCGTTCCTAGTGGCGGATGGTGTGGCGGCGCGGGCGGCGCGTTGACGCGCGGCAGCCAGATCCAGCAGCCACCGTTGCTGCTCCGCCTCCTCGCGCTCCCAGTCCCGCCTGGACCACTAGAGTGCGGCGTCTTCGGGGAGGGCGTTGTCGGCGGGCACCAGGTCCTTCAGCGACCTGGCGATCGCCTCCGCCACCGCGGCGTCCTCCGCGCGCCTCGCCTCCTCCTCGGCGAGCTGGTTTGCGGCGTCCTCCTTCTTCGACGCCTTCCTCTTCCGCCCGCTTTGCGGAGAGGACGGCTGGTCGCGGATGACGAGGGCGCCGCTACTGCGCCATCTGCTCGGCGGTGGCGATGACAATTCCTTCTTGATGGTCGAAGGGGCCGCCCACTCCTGCTTGACGGTGGCCGGCGTCGACCCGCCGGATCTGGATGCCGACCGCGAGCCAGAGGAGGAGGAGGACGGCGCCATCCTCCTCGGCATCCAGGAACTACCGTGCCAGCGCGACACGGTAGCCGCCACCGGCGGTGGCATCCCCAGGACGGGGGAGTTTCCGTCCTCGATGTGCGCGAGCACATTCTCGAGGGTGCGGTTAGGCGCGCTCCACCATTGTTTGCGGCCGGCGGCGTTGTTCCTTGCCGGAGGAGGAGGAGGGCCGTCGTAGGAGGCCAGTTCGCGTTCATACCTGCGCCGGAAGAACGCGATCCACGACTCGTGGTTGTCGGGGAAGAAACGCGGATCCACGCGCTGCTCGTCACTGAGAGTGACGAGCACCTCGTCGATCGCCGCTTCGAGTGCGGCACCGCTGATACGTCTCCAACGTATCGATAATTTCTTATGTTCCATGCCACATTATTGATGTTATCTACATGTTTTATGCACACTTTATGTCATATTCGTGCATTTTCTGGAACTAACCTATTAACAAGATGTCGAAGTGCCGATTCTTTGTTACTGCTGTTTTTGGTTTCAGAAATCCTAGTAAGGAAATATTCTCGGAATTGGACGAAATCAAAGCCCAGGGGCCTATTTTTCCACGAAGCTTCCAGAAGTCCGAAGACGAGACGAAGAGGGGCCACGGGGTGGCCAAACCCTAGGGCGGCGCGGCCCCACCCCTGGCCGCGCCGGCCTATGGTGTGGGCCCCCCGTGCCGCCTCTTGACTTGCCCTTCCGCCTACTTAAATCCTCCGTGATGAAACCCCCAGTACCGAGAGCCACGATACGGAAAACCTTCCAGAGACGCCGCCAACGCCGATCCCATCTCGGGGGATCCAGGAGATCGCCTCCGGCACCCTGCCGGAGAGGGGAATCATCTCCCGGAGGACTCTACGCCGCCATGGTCGCCTCCGGTGTGATGTGTGAGTAGTCTACCCCTGGACTATGGGTCCATAGCAGTAGCTAGATGGTTGTCTTCTCCCCATTGTGCTATCATTGTCGGATCTTGTGAGCTGCCTAACATGATCAAGATCATCTATCTGTAATTCTATATGTTGCGTTTGTTGGGATCCGATGAATAGAGAATACTTGTTATGTTGATTATCAAAGTTATATCTACGTGTTGTTTATGATCTTGCATGCTTTCCGTTACTAGTAGATGCTCACGGCCAAGTAGATGCTTGTAACTCCAAGAGGGAGTACTTATGCTCGATAGTGGGTTCATGCCTGCATTGACACCTGGGACGATGAGAAAGTTCTAAGGTTGTGTTGTGCTGTTGCCACTAGGGATAAAACATTGATGCTATGTCTAAGGATGTAGTTGTTGATTACATTACGCACCATACTTAATGCAATTGTCTGTTGCTTTGCAACTTAATACTGGAGGGGGTTCGGATGATAACCTGAAGGTGGACTTTTTAGGCATAGATGCAGTTGGATGGCGGTCTATGTACTTTGTCGTAATGCCCAATTAAATCTCACTATACTCATCATGATATGTATGTGCATGGTCATGCTCTCTTTATTTGTCAATTGCCCAATCGTAATTTGTTCACCCAACATGTCGTTTGTCTTATGGGAGACACCTCTAGTGAACTGTGGACCCCGGTCCAATTCTCTTTCTTGAAATACAATCTCTTGCAATACTTGTTCTACCGTTTTCTGCAAACAATCATCTTCCACACAATACGGTTAATCCTTTGTTACAGCAAGCCGGTGAGATTGACAACCTCATCAAGCTTTCGTTGGGGCAAAGTACTTTGGTTGTGTTGTGCAGGTTCCACGTTGGCGCCGAATCCCTGGTGTTGCGCCGCACTACATCTCGCCGCCATCAACCTTCAACGTGCTTCTTGACTCCTATCGGTTCGATAAACCTTGGTTTCTTCGAGGGAAACTTGCTTCGTACGCATCACACCTTCCACTTGGGGTTCCCAACGAGCGTGTGCTTTACGCGTCATCAAGCTAAATTTCTGGCGCCGTTGCCGGGGAGATCAAGACACGCTGCAAGGGGAGTCTCCACTTCTCAGTCTCTTTACTTTGTTTTTGTCTTGCTTAGTTTTATTTACTACTTTGTTTGCTGCACAAAATCAAAATACAAAAAAATTAGTTGCTAGTTTTACTTTATTTGCTATCTTGTTTGCTATATCGAAAACACAAAAAAAATTAGTTACTTGCATTTACTTTACTTATTTCATCATGTTTCCTTTTAATTTTACCACAAAAGACATACCGGTAGGACGTGGGTCTATAGTTGGGAGAAATAATATAGAAGAATTTTTCAATCATGTTAGTACCATTGAAAATTTTGAAGATAGACACTTGGTAGACCTTGCGCCTACTTATGAAATTGCTGCTGCGCATTTAGTTCGCCTGTTGGAAACTAAATTTGTTAATCTTAATCCTATAATCCAACACATGTTTCTCACACTTGGTGATATGGAAGAAGGGGAAAAGAAAGATTTTGTTTTAGAAACCCTTCTTAGAGAATTTGGTGGTCTAGCAAGAGAAGCTAGAAAGGTCTTTGCCAAATTTAATATGCTTGGTTCTCATACTAATTTTGTTAGTCTCCTTGAAAAGATGGATATGGATAGAATAAGATACACTAATAATATTGATGATGGTGGGGAGATTAAAGCACCAATACCTTGTAAACTCTTAGCTATGAATGATGCACTAGAAAATAACTATGCTTGGCTTGTTCCTGAAAATTTGTTTGATGAGAGTAGCACACCTAAGATTAATGAAAAGGGAGATGCTAAAACTTATGTATCTAATATACTATGCCTAGTTGAGAAAACTCCACACCCCGCTGAGAATGCACCATCCTTTGATAATACTTGACACACACTTTCTGCGCCTAGCTGAAAGGCGTTAAAGAAAAGCGCTTATGGGAGACAACCCATGTTTTTATCTACAGTACTTTGTTTTTATTTTGTGTCTTGGAAGTTGTTTACTACTGTAGCAACCTCTCCTTATCTTAGTTTTGTGTTTTGTTGTGCCAAGTTAAGCAGTTGATAGAAAAGTAAGTACTAGATTTGGATTACTGCGCAGTTCCAGATTTCTTTACTGTCACGAATCTGGGTCCACCTCCCTGTAGGTAGCTCAGAAAATTAAGCCAATTTACGTGCATGATCCTCAGATATGTACGCAACTTTCATTCAATTTGAGCATTTTCATCTGAGCAAGTCTGGTTCCATTTTAAAATTCGTCAATACGAACTGTTCTGTTTTGACAGATTCTGCCTTTTATTTCGCATTGCCTCTTTTGCTATGTTGGATGAATTTCTTTGATCCACTAATGTCCAGTAGCATTATGCAATGTCCAGAAGTGTTAAGAATGATTGTGTCACCTCTGAATATGTTAATTTATATTGTGCACTAACCCTCTAATGAGTTGTTTCGAGTTTGGTGTGGAGGAAGTTTTCAAGGATCAAGAGAGGAGTATGATGCAACATGATCAAGGAGAGTGAAAGCTCTAAGCTTGGGGATGCCCCGGTGGTTCACCCCTGCATATATCAAGAAGACTCAAGCGTCTAAGCTTGGGGATGCCCAAGGCATCCCCTTCTTCATCGACAACATTATCAGGTTCCTCCCCTGAAACTATATTTTTATTCCATCACATCTTATGTGCTTTTTCTTGGAGCGTCGGTTTGTTTTTGTTTTTTGTTTTGTTTGAATAAAATGGATCCTAGCATTCACTTTATGGGAGAGAGACACGCTCCGCTGTAGCATATGGACAAGTATGTCCTTGGTTTCTACTCATAGTATTCATGGCGAAGTTTCTTCTTCGTTAAATTGTTATATGGTTGGAATTGGAAAATGATACATGTAGTAATTGCTATAAATGTCTTGGGTAATGTGATACTTGGCAATTGTTGTGCTCATGACTAAGCTCTTGCATCATATGCTTTGCACCCATTAATGAAGAAATACATAGAGCATGCTAAATTTGGTTTGCATATTTGGTTTCTCTAAGGTCTAGATAATTTCTAGTATTGAGTTTGAACAACAAGGAAGACGGTGTAGAGTCTTATAATGTTTTCAATATGTCTTTTATGTGAGTTTTGCTGCACCGGTTCATCCTTGTGTTTGTTTCAAATAAGCCTTGCTAGCCTAAACCTTGTATCGAGAGGGAATACTTCTCATGCATCCAAAATACTTGAGCCAACCACTATGCCATTTGTGTCCACCATACCTACCTACTACATGGTATTTTCCGCCATTCCAAAGTAAATTGCTTGAGTGCTACCTTTAAAATTCCATCATTCACCTTTGCAATATATAGCTCATGGGACAAATAGCTTAAAAACTATTGTGGTATTGAATATGTAATTATGCACTTTATCTCTTATTAAGTTGCTTGTTGTGCGATAACCATGTTTACTGGGGACGCCATCAACTATTCATTGTTGAATTTCATGTGAGTTGCTATGCATGTCCGTCTTGTCTGAAGTAAGAGCGATCTACCACCTTATGGTTAAGCATGCATATTGTTAGAGAAGAACATTGGGCCGCTAACTAAAGCCATGATCCATGGTGGAAGTTTCAGTTTTGGACATATATCCTCAAATCTCAAATGAGAAAATTATTAATTGTTGTTACATGCTTATGCATAAAAAAGGAGTCCATTATCTCGTTGTCTATGTTGTCCCGTATGGATGTCTAAGTTGAAGAATAATCAATAGCGAGAAATCCAATGCGAGCTTTCTCCTTAGACCTTTGTACAGGCGGCATAGAGGTACCCCTTTGTGACACTTGGTCAAAACATGTGCATTGTGATGATCCGGTAGTCCAAGCTAATTAGGACAAGGTGCGGGCACTATTAGTACACTATGCATGAGGCTTGCAACTTCTAAGATATAATTTACATGATACATATGCTTTATTACTACCGTTGACAAAATTGTTTCATGTTTTCAAAATCAAAGCTCTAGCACAAATATAGCAATCGATGCTTTTCCTCTATGGAGGACCATTCTTTTACTTTCAATGTTGAGTCAGTTCACCTATTTCTCTCCACCTCAAGAAGCAAACACTTGTGTGAACTGTGCATTGATTCCTACATACTTGCATATTGCACTTATTATATTACTCTATGTTGACAATATCCATGAGATATACATGTTACAAGTTGAAAGCAACCGCTGAAACTTAATCTTCTTTTGTGTTGCTTCAATGCCTTTACTTTGAATTATTGCTTTATGAGTTAACTCTTATGCAAGACTTAATTGATGCTTGTCTTGAAGTGCTATTCATGAAAAGTCTTTGCTTTATGATTCACTTGTTTACTCATGTCATATACATTGTTTTGACCGCTGCATTCACTACATATGCTTTACAAATAGTATGATCAAGATTATGATGGCATGTCACTCGCAAATTATCTCGTGTTATCGTTTTACCGCTCGGGACGAGCAGAACTAAGCTTGGGGATGCTGATACGTCTCAACGTATCGATAATTTCTTATGTTCCATGCCACATTATTGATGTTATCTACATGTTTTATGCACACTTTATGTCATATTCGTGCATTTTCTCGGAACTAACCTATTAACAAGATGCCGAAGTGCGATTCTTTGTTTTCTGTTTTTGGTTTCAGAAATCCTAGTAAGGAAATATTCTCGGAATTGGACGAAAATCAAAGCCAGGGGCCTATTTTTCCACGAAGCTTCCAGAAGTCCGAAGACGAGACGAAGAGGGGCCACGGGGTGGCCAAACCCTAGGGCGGCGCGGCCCCACCCCTGGCCGCGCCGGCCTATGGTGTGGGCCCCCCGTGCCGCCTCTTGACTTGCCCTTCCGCCTACTTAAAGCCTCCGTGACGAAACCCCCAGGACCGAGAGCCACGATACGGAAAACCTTCCAGAGACGCCGCCAACGCCGATCCCATCTCGGGGGATCCAGGAGATCGCCTCCGGCACCCTGCCGGAGAGGAGAATCATCTCCCGGAGGACTCTACGTCGCCATGGTCGCCTCCGGTGTGATGTGTGAGTAGTCTACCCCTGGACTATGGGTCCATAGCAGTAGCTAGATGGTTGTCTTCTCCCCATTGTGCTATCATTGTCGGATCTTGTGAGCTGCCTAACATGATCAAGATCATCTATCTGTAATTCTATATGTTGCGTTTGTTGGGATCCGATGAATAGAGAATACTTGTTATGTTGATTATCAAAGTTATATCTACGTGTTGTTTATGATCTTGCATGCTTTCCGTTACTAGTAGATGCTCTGGCCAAGTAGATGCTTGTAACTCCAAGAGGGAGTACTTATGCTCGATAGTGGGTTCATGCCTGCATTGACACCTGGGACAGTGACAGAAAGTTCTAAGGTTGTGTTGTGCTGTTGCCACTAGGGATAAAACATTGATGCTATGTCTAAGGATGTAGTTGTTGATTACATTACGCACCATACTTAATGCAATTGTCTGTTGCTTTGCAACTTAATACTGGAGGGGGTTCGGATGATAACCTGAAGGTGGACTTTTTAGGCATAGATGCAGTTGGATGGCGGTCTATGTACTTTGTCGTATTGCCCAATTAAATCTCACTATACTCATCATGATATGTATGTGCATGGTCATGCTCTCTTTATTTGTCAATTGCCCAACTGTAATTTGTTCACCCAACATGCTGTTTGTCTTATGGGAGAGACACCTCTAGCGGTCCAATTCTCTTTACTGAAATACAATCTACTGCAATACTTGTTCTACTGTTTTCTGCAAACAATCATCTTCCACACAATACAGTTAATCCTTTGTTACAGCAAGCCGGTGAGATTGACAACCTCACTGTTTCGTTGGGGCAAAGTACTTTGGTTGTGTTGTGCAGGTTCCACGTTGGCGCCGGAATCCCTGGTGTTGCGCCGCACTACATCTCGCCGCCATCAACCTTCAACGTGTTTCTTGACTCCTACTGGTTCGATAAACCTTGGTTTCTTACTGAGGGAAACTTGCTGCTGTACGCATCACACCTTCCACTTGGGGTTCCCAACGAGCGTGTGCTTTACGCGTCATCAACCGCCCGTTGGCGGCGGCGGGATCGGCACGCCGCCTGCGCTCAGCCTCCATCCCCCCGGTGCACGGAAGTATGGCGGCGCCGGGTAGCCCGCCGCGTGGAGGAGCCGTCCCTCCCATTGGTGGAGAGAGCGGCGGCTGAAGCCGTTGTTGGCCGCACCGTCGTTCGCCATTGCTCGTTCGAGTTCGGGGAAGATTTGGTGGAAGGCGAGTGAGGTGAATGCGGGGCAGACACGGTAGTTCGGCGATAAATAGAGGTAGGCGCGCGTGATACCGAGGCGACGGCATTAACTCGCTGCGTGGAAGCTACGCGGCTGGCGAATGTTGACCGGCGGCAGGCTTTTACAGCGCGCGGAAGACGATGCGATGAGGACGACGATCGGTGTCTCTCGCCGACAAGTTGGGGCCACCAGACGCGCGAGAAGTTTCCTCGCCGTTTCGCGCGCTTTTGTTTCGTCCGGAGTCCCCGAGAGCTCCCCGGGGGGCCGGGGATGGCGTGGGATCGCCGGATGAATTTAGGCCCAAATCCGGACGAAAACGAGGAACCGGGGGCGCGACTGGGCCGAATTTCGTCATCCGGATGGAAAAAACGTCGTTCGGGGGCCTCGTCGGGGAGACGAGTGGAGATGCTCTTAACGAGGAGGCCGATGCCAATCAGAGTAAATTTGTGGATAATACTAATTAAAGAATATGGCTTCAACTAATTTACGAATATTTTCAAATATGTCTTGTTGTACTAACTTTATGCAGATTTTTATATTCCATATTTTGACATAAAATAATGCCTCTTGTGATGATATATAATAATTAAAATAATTTATGTGAGTCGAAATATCATTCTGAATTTCAAGAAAAGTGTCTAATTGAAATCATTTTAACGTAGGTATAATTTGATTAGATTCGATGTAGATTGTTACTTTTGATCTCAAGAATTAATCATGAAAATAAAATATACCCAATAATTATCAATGTAAATCATACCACTACACAAAGGTTGGATTAGAGTTTTGGCAGATTATTTCATTTAACTTACTATTATGTACTCTCACGTTGCAATGAAGACATAAAAAAGAAGGGTCAAAAATGGTTTAGAATAAAATTTCAAATGATTTGGTTGATTTTTTTAATTAAGGCCTCTTCTAGATTATTTTAAGCGGATGGATAAGCATGGATGATTCTTTTTAATCTTTTCTTAATTCATTAAGTTTTAGATTACTTTAAGATATGGAACTCCCTTGTAACAATGAGTCTTTTTTGTATGTTGCCTTTTTCTTGTCCATGATAAATCATATTACAAAGATGGCAAATTGGGATAGTGAGACATTTTAAAATTCTACCTAAATGAAATACAAAAGGATTCTTTTTTACGGAAATAATACAAGACGAGATAGATGGCCATAGATCTTGTAGGCATGCAAATCCCTCCTCTGAATCACTTGTTCACTCCTTTAATGTGACAACAAAGGAACTCACAAACCCCTGCAACAATATCAATATGAAGGTGCAAAATAAAAGAAGACAATCAAAAAATAAATCAAACAACCTTATGATCACACAATTAACCCCTTCATTTTCTTCGGCAAAATCGAACGATTCACACACCTACTCAAGCCTACACACAATGTTTACAAACCATGATATACAAGGATGGACGGACCGACCGAGCAACTAAGCCAACCAAGAATGCGACAAAAAAAGTTCAAATGTAAGTTGCTAGTTTATTCAATATTATTAATGTTTTCTACTCCCTCTGGTTGTTTTTGATTGACTCGGATTTAGTACATGTACTAAATCCAAGTCAATTAAAAACGACCGGAGGGAGCATATATTTGGTCAAATTAAGTAGACTTTTATATGTAGTAACTAAGTTGAGGAAAACTATTTTAGCTCCAGCCAAAATCAGTAGTACTCCCGCCTTTGGCTACTATAGTGCCTCTGTTTTAATACAGTAGTTTGCCAAATTTTACTATATTATGGAATAGAGATAGTAGTAGATTGCGCAGGGCAATTCAAGTTCTGCAATTCAAGTTATAGTGGTCTAAATGTCGTATATCAATAGTTTAGCAATCTATAGTTTGTTTCCTTAGATTGTAGTTTAGCAATACAATACTAGTAGACACCAAGTACAAACATATTTAATCCAATGTTCGGTTGTTCCGAGCCGATAGCTTCATATATGCCCGGTAGGATCCTGCTTTATGCTTGATCCATGATGTAGATTATGTGTTGGATTCGCAGACATCCAAACCACTCCATGATTATGATCTATATGTGGCATCTTAATCGTTGCATGGTCGACGTAATCTTCATTGACCAATCAATCATGCATGCATTGTTAATTATCGACGGACGACCTAATTAACACGTACGCTGTCGGTCCACTCCGTGACGTTGGATAAGCAACAAACTTGGCTGGCCGGAAGCCCGGAACCACAAACTTAATCATACATCTTAGCTTTTTCTTAAGACTTTTTTCGGAAGAGGTCGTCATACATCCTTAGCTAGCTAGCTGAAAACTGCCACAGTAGCAAACGAACACACCATGTTACGTACACCCTCTGGGTCGTTGCATGATTGCACGCAAACACAAAAATGCACAACGGGACGTGTGTGTTCACTTCACTCCACTGCTCATGAGAAGGGACATCAATGGCAACGTTGCAACTTTCTCTTATCTCATATCACATTCGCTGTAGGACTATTTCCACATTATTGTCGACGTGTGGTGCCTCTGTTCCCACTTCCCACATGAAGTGAAGGTCTGAACTGTGAAGAATCGGCTTACAGAGTTGCACAGAACAAGCGAACTGTACCGCGGTGGTCAAGATGTCAAGCCAGCTCGATCTTGACATTGAAGCTTTGCAGCCTTGTCCTGTGTGTAGGCCTAACCTAAACATTGGGTACAGCGTACAGGTTAGTCATCTGACTGCCATCATATGGGCTGTGCGCTTAATTATTTGTTAATGATATATGGACTGATGATATGCTTGTCTACTCCATATATATCTATGCTTGTGGGTTAGGCTTTCCTTAGCTAGGCTAGTTGGACGGTTACGTTCAGGTCGGCCAGGTGCAAAGATGCTAATCAAACACAGAGAATCACGTATACATGTCACAAATGGTAAGAAAAATAAGTGACATTATTGTTACCCTTTTTTTTCTTTTAAAGTTTTGATGGTAGAATCCATAAATTAAAAGTAACTTTTTTTTTGAAAGGAGGTTGAAACTCAGCCCTTGCATCAAAACGATGTATAGATCCTCTTCTATTTTATTTGTTCAACAAAAGACTGATAAAAGCTTGACAACTAGACACTCCTTTTTTCCACTATCTTTCTTTATTTGCAAACTACTAAGTAAAAGGGTAAGTTCCACTTTCTGCCACACCATGTGGTAACTTTTGTCACATTTAAGCAATGTTGCTATATCATGTTTTTCCTCGTCAAATTGTCGCCGGTAAAATAAGACACCGTCACAATTTCCATGACTAGGAGCTAGTAAGATTAAGTTGTGAAGTGTGATCCCACCTAAGTCTCACTTATAGTACAAGTTATTTTTTCTAGTGTAAATTTTTGATAAAAAATTACACTAGGAAACACAAATTATACTGCAATAATATCTAAAAGAAGAGAATACAGAGTGTGTGTTTATACTTACCGGTGAGTGGTGACCACCCCTCAGGTTTTACTGGCGGCGTTTAGCCTGGGCTCACGGGCCTCTACTGCAGCGCGTGCATGCACACATTTACGAATGTTTGTCAGGGTACACCGGATTTCCAGACCGGAGAGGTACGTGGTGGTGCCCAAAAAGAGTGACACGCAGTACAGGCCAAGGGCTCCTCGATCCTATGCACCATAAACTCGCATGGGGAAAATTCGATCCCACGTGGGTCGTTTGGAAAAAATAAACTCGCATGGGGAGTACGTACGTACGTGCACCGTTGTGCGAGCTGGAGGCCACTATATATAGTGCACCTACTACAAGCGGATGGATGCTACTGTACAGATCCACCATGGTATGATGGCAGGTGAGTGAGGCGTGTCCATGCACCGACAAATCCTCCATGCCAAAACCAGGCCAAGGGGCCACGTTCCATGTTACTGCCACCTATACCCTCCGGTACAAAAATAAGTGTCTTTGTTTTATCTGCATTCACAAACGCGCTAAAATATGTATAGATATATATTTGATTCTAGACAAATCTCCGGCCCTTATTACGGAATGTAGGGAATACATGGGCGATTTACACAAAAATAACCCAAAAGTGAAAGAAAAGCACAGAATGACCCTCCGGCGAAACTATTTCACCAATCTAACCCTTTTGTGTGGCGCCCCTCCCACGGGCGCCACACATGCCCATGTGGCTCCCCTCCTGCCGGCGCCACTGACCCAGCCGACGTGGCCCCCTCGCCGCTGAGCTGGTGCGCCCGTCCGACGTGGCAGCATGTGTGGCGCCCCTCCCAGCGGCGCCACACATGCACTTGTAATCCCCCCAAAACATACTGTGAGACAATTCCTCTGGGACTTAGCCGTTTTGACGAGGCTCGACGTGTGGCGCCGATGCCACGGGCGCCACACTAGCATGTGTGGCGCCGATGCCACGGGCGCCACACATAGAGGCTCGCAAAACGGCTAAGGACTTATCGTTCCTTGAGGTAATCTCCTCCGTTCCCCTTCTTTTCATCCATTGATTTTGTGTATTTGGTTGAATCTACATGTGAAACCCTAGATGTGGATTTGGTTGATTTGAGATTGGAGATGGATTTGGTTGGATGTTAGGGTTGTTGAAATAGAAGAAATGATAGTGTGCTAGTTTGTATGGGTACATTATGTTGATTATGGTAACACACCCATGTGTGTATGTGTTGGATTTGTACATGAACCCTAGACAAGGAAACTAGATTTGAAATAGCTATGTGTATGTGAAGGAATAACTCATATTTGTGATTGAATAACTCATATTTGAACCAATTTTTTGTTGGAACCCTAGATATGAATGTATGTGTGTATGTATGGAACCTTATGTATGTATGTGGTGAAAGGCAAAATTGGAGCTTAGCAAATGCATTCATATGTGTGATGTATTTGGATATGAACTCTCATGTATGTGTGATGTATAGGTGATTCGAAAGATAGATATATTCTCATGTATGTGTTGCTCATTTTTGTTAGTGGAATGACTCATAATATGGTTGTGTAAACATGTAGGATGGTGTGGCTTCTGGATGAAGAGTACGACAGGGAGCACCGGGCTGTTCATATGACGGAGAGGGGAACGGATCTTCACCCTTTGAAGATTCGTTACCATGGCACAGTGGATATACCGTATGACGAGAGGTACACGGAGTTCATCCAGCCTACCGGTCTTATGCCGTTCATCTCGCTTGTAAGCCGTGGGGGGCCGAACATGAACGCCGCGGCACTCACCGCCCTTGTCGACCGGTGGAGGCCGGAGACGCACACCTTCCACTTGAGGGCCGGCGAGATGGCCCCTACTCTCCAGGATGTTTCCATGATCCTTGGACTTCCTATTCAGGGCGAGCCACTGTGTATGAACACAGCTTCTGATGGGTGGCGCCAGCAGATGGAGGCGCTTATTGGCATGGCTCCTCCGCCGCCAGCAAATGCAAAGGAGCGAGCTCCCGCCGGCGCATCTGAAAGATCGAGATGTCGCCTAGAGGGGGGGGGGGTGAATAGGCAATTAAAAACTCTTGCGGAATTTGTCTTGTAAGAATGCGGAATTAAACTATCGTTTAGTTTACAAGCACAAACCCTAAATATGCTAAGCTCAACTAAGTGTAACAATGGCAACTAGAGCTAAGCAAGATAGGCACAAGATATATGTAGCACAAGGCTAAGCAAGATAGGCACAAGATATATGTAGCACAAAGCTAAGCACGATAGGCACAAGATATATGTAGCACAAGTGATAGCAAGATATATATACTTCAAGCACGATGGCTATCACAAGAAAAGAGAGCTCGGGTATAGAGATAACCGAGGCACGCGGAGACGAGGATGTATTCCCGTGTTCCCTTGCTTTGCAACAAGGTACGTCACGTTTGGAGGAGTGGAGGTCCCACGAAGGATTCCCCGCGCCACGAAGGCTCACCCTATTCTCCGAACCACACCCACGAAGGATAATGGCCCTTTCCTTATGGTTAGCTTTTCCTCCGCTCCGGAGATGGCAAGCTCCACAACCACTTCACAAGCTCCACGAAGGAGAAGCCCGGGCCTCTTCACAATCTTCTTGAAGAGATCACCGGAGCACCAATCACCAAGCCAACTAGGAGGTCACCCTCCAAGAGTAACAAGCTCACGGTCTCTCACTTGAACAAATCGTGGTGGAGAGCTCAACACTATGCAATGATGCAAAGCAAGAACACCGGAGGTGTTCAAGTCCTTCACACTCAAATCCCACCAAAGCAACGAATGCTAGGATGAGATTGGAGAGGATGAACAAGGGGAAAGTCAACCAAAGACTCCAAGATCTAGATCCCAAGAGATTCCCTCACTTAGAGAAGAATTGGTTTGGTGGAAGTGTAGATCTAGATCCCCTCTCTCAAATCCTCAAATATGAGCAAGTATGGTTGGAGGATTCAAGGGGAAGAGCAAGTTCTTCAAATAGTAGCAATGGAGGAGAGAGAGTAGAAAAGAACTTGTTTGGCTCAAGGTGGAAGAAGCCTATTTATAGCAAAGGGAGAAATAGAGCTGTTGGGGAAAAAACTAGGTGAAAAACTGATAAAAAACGAGCTAAAAAACAGCCCGACCGGTTGCTGTGCCGGCTGACCGGCCTGGCACCGAGGAGTCTGGTCGGCGGCCGGACCGACCGGCCCAAAGAACCGGACAGTAGCGGCCGCGCTGGGCGGCGGATAAGCCAAGGCGCAGGGCGAGCGGGCCGGGGCCGCGTGGCGTTGTGGGCCTGGCCCGGCCAGAGCCCGGTCCGGCCGGGTTGGCAGCGGCGGAGCAGTAACCGGCCGCCGGGCCGGATGGGGTGGCCAGCCCACCGGATGCCACCGGATGGCAATGGCGCCCGGGCCGGTCAACGACCGGGTGGGCCGGCGCCTGGCCCGGCTGGCCGGCCGGCCGACCGGCTGCCCCCTTTTTTTTATTTTTCTTTTTATTCTTTTTCCTTTTTCCCTTTTCTTTAATAGCTATTGCTCCCGAACTCCGAATCGCATGAAACCAATTTTGTTTGGAAGATAACAACAAATGCTATCTTATAGAAAGTGAAAACCCAAGAATTTGTAGGAGGGGATTTTATCATGAATATAAAAGGTAGAACCTTATATCATGAATAACCGGTAAAATCACCCAACCTCGAAAACGCAATAGAAGATGCATGTGAACTCCGTTTTCGATGAACTTGGGCTTGTTGTAAAGCTAGCAACAAGCTCAAGAACTTCACACCGAGAAATAGCAAGAAGCAATAAGAATATGCAACGCATGCAAGGATTGAGCTCCCTAAGACGATGTGATCAAGTTAACCAACCGAAAGCCCCTCTTGATAGTGCGGCTATCTATCCTATAATCCGGTCTCCCATCAACCACCTCGAGACCGGTAAAAGGAAAGCCTATCAAGGTCATACCTTTGCCTTGCGCATCCCATCACTTGATCATTGTCGCTTCGTGTATACTCACAAATGCTCCCCCATACACTATGATGGGAAAGCTTCATTGATGCACATCATCACATGTCCACTATCACCAAATGGACGGCAAGCTTCAAGCATGTGATCCACTCAAGATGCTCATCTTGAACTTGCCCAACTCAACCTTGTATCTTCTCATACTCACTTGAGATAGAGCATGGCTAATATTGAGTTCCACATAAGAACTCCATCTTCATTTCTTCTTCTTGATCATATCACATATATATCTTCATACCGATGATCTTGATGCCAATACACAAGGTATATCTTTATCTTCATGGCATCCATACTTGAATCCAACCCATGGAGAGCAAGTAGTACCTATGGAATATTCCTTCATATAAACTCAATGAAAACATTAGTCCATAGGGGTTGTCATTAATTACCGAAACCACACATAGGGGCAATGTACCCTTACAATCTCCCCCATTTTGGTAATTGATGACAACCACAATAAGAGGGTTTATATAATGAATATTAGTGACAAGTACGCAACTTATCCGAGAATAAGTTGTATACAAGAGGTTGTATTTGATATGGTCAAGTAACACAAAGCTACTAGTCCATATCAAAACCGGCTCTACTCACACAACTACAACAAATGCAATGGATGTGAGTAGAACCAATATATATAGAGAAAACTCCCCCACAATGTATGCACGTGTGATGAACATGAATTCATTGCATACATTGTCAAGATTAACCTTTGGGATAGTTTCCACTATATATATACAACCATGCAAGACATATAAATATGGAATGCATGAGAGGCAAAACACTTAAGCACAAACCAAACTTAAGTATAAAACCATTCCCTTAAACCCTCTAAACTTCTCCCCCATTGGCATCGATTGTCAAAATGGGTGAAAAATTTAGAAGGCCAATATAATGTGAGTTCCTCCCCAAAGTGTGCACTTCTCATAATTTGAGTGGAATCAAGTGCACATATCCAATGATGAATACTAGAAGGAAGTCGAACTATATTGAGGATCAAAGATTGCATAAAGATAACATGGTGAAGTGAGCTTCAACAAATAAGGCAGGCAATCAACGATCCAATTGGACAAACAAAGATATCATGATAAGAAAGATATAGTGCTCTAAAAATAAGAAAGCTCCCCAAGGTTCGTGCACAATTTATAATGTTTGCATTTGAATACAATATGCACAAACATGGAATCCTCACTCCCTATATACCATTTAGAACACAACAAAGATAAAGAGAATATGCTTATCAAGAACAATTTGAGTCCAACAATTACGAGATATGAGTGCATGAAGAGAAACAAATAAACCGAGCACTCATAAATCTTCTTTACCAATAACACTAAAATCAAGAGGATAAGAAGATAGTTGGCAAAGAACAAGGATATCAAGGTGATGGATTAACGCTCTTATGTATATGAGTTTCTAAAGTGGACAAAGTGATCCATAAAGAAACATGCACACACAAGAGGTTAACAAAAATAGATAAGACGAGATATCCAAGATGAAGTCATAAAATATACCAAAAGATGTTTGCTTAAGAAGCATATATAGCCTATGGCTCCAATTTTCACTTATGGTATATGAATGAACTTCAACCAAGTTAAACCTCAAAAACAACACAACTAACAATAAGGGAAGTAGAGCTAGTTGGAGTGTTTTGAGAAAAGCAACAAGCATCACAAATGCGGATTTATTTCACAAATTCATCAATATTGCACACAAGAGCTCTTTGAGGAATTGATATGCAATAAATTGCTAGAGGGCATATTTGTGATAGGTGAATCATAAAATATGATATATATATATATAACCTATCATATGCATCTTCTCAAATTACTCAAATGTTCAATAAGAAGTTTTACTTTAAAAGGGTTTTTCAAGAACCGCAATATTTTCGAAATAAATAATTTCATGCCAAGATACAACCTACAAGAGGTTGGATGCTATATGAGAGTGCATGAATAAGATACTTGTTACCGAGATAGCAATGGCTTGATGTAGTAGATAAGAGTTCATCGATCATCCTAGCTTGACTCCAATTCTCATATGGTGACAACACCTTCCTTATAGATGAGACAAGCCTCCATTGCATCTCAAATGTACCTAAAACATTATTCAAGTACAACTTGGTCCCCAAACTTATTGGGTCCAACATGGTTAGACTAACCACAATATATAGGAAACACTCCATATAAACATGTGCATATTTTAGATGAAGTTTGAATTTCATGCACATCTTAGCCATTTAGGATTTGATGGAGTATATCCTACATAATGGATCAAAAGAAAGCAAGCATACTACAAGTATAAACAATTTATAAAAAAGCATGCACCAAAACCTTTAAAGATCCAAGAAAGATATACTTTGGACAAAACATCAAAAGAATTAGATATGGCATAGAGGTGCCACAAAACAAATTTGTTGTCCAAGTTATATCTAAGAAGCAAATCACAAAAGATTTATTCAACAAAGTTCAACAAATGAACTAAGAAGAGACCATTGAGCATAGAGGATGAAATAAAGCAAACATGCTCAAAGATTTATCTCATTCAAGCTAATAAAATATGTAAGAAGGAATGAGATAGCAAACTCCCCAAAAGAGCAAGGTTCAAACAAAATAAACCAAACCCTATACACTTTTCACAATGGCACAATGTACCGTAAGGAAAAGGTTTGTCTTCCAAAACAAACACTTGATATGAATCAAGAGAATTTATCAAAAGATTTTTCAAAGGGACAAGGAAGACGCATGGGAGCAACAAAGATTTGTTGGAAATAAAATAAGGCAATAAGAAACAATCCAAAGTGAAGATGATCCATAAGTTCAACCACATACAAGGTTATCAATTGTCAAAGACAATGAGAATATTGGAATTAGCTTCCGGTGGTATATCAACAAGGATAGTAAGGATCAATTTCACAATAAAAGGCATAGGATAAGTATATAGAATTAAGCACTATACAAGGATGAAGATTCTTGATAACTTCAACTAGTCACACAATCACGCACGGCAATGATTAGAATAACTTGAAGCAAACGGTGTCCCAAATGAGATATAGAGATATGTATTTGAGGAAAAACCGCACCAAGAATTTCATATTCAAACAAGAGCCCACAAGATAAGTAATAAAATATTTTTATTAGGAATGGAGCTTGTTTGAGCAAACATGCCACCTAGGAGCAAGATAATTAAGAGCATCAACTCTAAGTGGCATAACCTCATATGTTCACATTTTCTAGGCTTGTGATATGTACAAAACATATTACTCCCCCCATAATGTGATAAGACATTTCTTCTAAATAAGAGGCAACTAAAATTCAACTAGAGATGATCAATGGATATTTAGAATTTGAATTTCTCATGAGTATGACACAACACATAGTGACTAGATAATCTTGCAATATCAATACTAAGTGGTGGTACCCATATACCCACATTTTATAGAAGGAGAGATGCACAAAGCATATCACTCCCCCAAAATGGGATGTTCCATTAATCACTCAAAGAGAGACAAATAAGATATCATCAAGATGCATTTGGCTCAAAGCAATACACAAGTATATGGTGAGTCAAACAAACATGCTTGAATACACAAATAAGCAAGTAAGACACAACACATACATACACATATTTGGTACAAAACCAAACATGCAAAAGGGGCAAGTAACTTACAATAAACATGAAGAGTTGAAATATAAGTTACCGCAAGGAGGAACATTGGATATAAGATATAGATGATGATCCATATGACTTGGCTTGGTCAAAGTTTAATATATGAAGATCCCTTAATTCTTCATGAAGTAGCCAAATCTCCAATGCCCTCCACATCTACCTATTGATCAAGTTTGAGATTGTTGGTCCCCAACCAAGTTGGGTCCTAGGAGGTTAGTCACAATAGGCTTGGCAACCCAAATGGTTCTTTTCTTGAAACCACTTTGAGTTCCAACAAACTTGGCAAACACATTGCCATCCTTATCCTTCCCTAGAGAATAATCATTATCAACAATTATAGGGTTAGATAAGGTACCACCTAAGCAAGAAGAAGCAAGGTGCCCCTTCTCACGGCATAAGTAGCAAGTGTTCCCCTTTCTCTTCTTTATTGATTTCTTCTCTTGGGGAACAATATCTTGATTCTTCTTGGGAAGTGGCCTATCTTTAACTTGAGGTCGAGCATGAGCTAGACCTTTACCTTGTGGCCGTTTCCCTTGTTGTTTCTCACTCAAGTGCTTCTTCTTCTTCAATGGGCATGATCTAACATGATGCCCTTCAACCTTGCACTTGAAACAAACCAACTTGGCCGGATCCTTGACTTTGACTTGGCCCTTCTTCTTGTTGCTCTTGCTCTTGGACTTGTTCTTGTTATTGGAGTTGAATCCAAGTCCACTCTTGTCATTGGGGGATTGTTGCACACTTAGCATCTTGTCAAGTGCGGATTTCCCTTCATGACGTTTCTCCAAGTCTTTCTTTAAAGAAAGGACTTGAGCCTCGAGCTCTTTTATTTCCTCTACATGGTTAGTAGAAATACAAGTACTAGAGGAAGTAGAAGCTTCATTGTTAGAGCAACAAGGCAAAGTAAGTAATCCAACACAAGGTGTATCACTAGTTTGACTAGATGGATTACAAGGACTAGCACATGGCAATATAACATTTTGGGTAGAGGTTGTGCTAATGTCCACATGAGGCTCACAAGATGTTACCTTAGTGATACTAGCCTCATGAGCTAACTTTAGCTCATCGTAGGAAGTTAGAAGATCCTCAAAAGAGTGTGAGAGCGTTTTATTGCTTTCTTCCAATTCCCTACAATTGCTAGTTAGCAACTCAAGTTGAGCCCTTAGCTCAACATTCTCCTTTAAGGTAGATGCTTCACAAGAGTTAGAGTTAGTAGCACAAGCATCATCAATAGATTTTTCATTTTCAAGCTCATATGATTCAATTTTTTGTGTGAGCATAAAATTAGTATGCTTCTCATCTTTTAGCTCTTGCTTGAGGAGATTGAATCTCATTTCCCCATTTTCAACATGGGACTCCAACTCCACTATGGTTTCCCTATATTTACTCAAGGTATCCATAGAGTGTTCGAGATTAGCACGAGCTTCTTTATTACCATGAAGAGAAGCATATATCATTGCCATATTATGCACCAAGGTATTATATTCTTCATCATTATCATCATCATCACTCTCATCATTAGAGGAAGTGTTAGGAGTCAAAGTAGGAGATACCTTTGATCCATTTGCCATAAGGCACATGTGCATACCGGAGAATGAAGATGAAGATATTCTTGAATCCTCATTTGAAAACATGTCTTGATCCATATAGTGTTTTGTTTCCTCTACATTGTTAGTCAACAAACAACTAGAGGAAATATAGGCATTTTGATTATGTGGGCAAGACAAGGTAAGCATATCTTCATGAGATCTATGTAAGCAATTTACACATGATATGCAAGGACTAACAACACAAGCATGTAGGTCGTTTTCAATGCTAGATGTGTTTAAGTCCAAAGAGGAAACATTGCAATGAGATAGAGATGAAGAGTCATCACTATTGAGCACAATATCAACATTGCAATTTCCCTCACCACTCACCATATCATTACCTTGTGTCTTGCAACACGTTGGTGAAGTGGAAGAAGATGATATATCATCACGACCGGAGGTGGAAGCAACTTGGAGCTCTTCATGATGTGAAGGGGAAGAGAGCTCCTCGGAGACACCACCGACCAATTGAGAAGTGGATCCACCAAACATTTCCTTAAGCTTGATCCACATCTCATGAGACGTTTTTCGCTTTATATATATCAAGAACCTACGAAAATCGGGTCTCAAAGAGAATAAAAGCTCATTAGATACTTGAGCTTCAAGATGTAAGTTTTTCTCATCCTCTAAAGATAGATTTTGAGAATCCATCGGAGGAGAAAAACCGACATCTAGAAATTGCTCTATGTGTGGACACAAGGTCCGAAGCTTACAAAGCAAGCAATTTCGCCACAAATGATAATTTGTGCCAACAAAGATAATTGTGTCATTGTGCACTAAAATACTAGCCGACATCTTTACTCTCAAGGCGGTGAAGCCTAAAACAAGGAGAGACCTTGCTCTGATACCAATTGAAAGATCGAGATGTCGCCTAGAGGGGGGGGGGGTGAATAGGCAATTAAAAACTCTTGCGGAATTTGTCTTGTAAGAATGCGGAATTAAACTATCGTTTAGTTTACAAGCACAAACCCTAAATATGCTAAGCTCAACTAAGTGTAACAATGGCAACTAGAGCTAAGCAAGATAGGCACAAGATATATGTAGCACAAGGCTAAGCAAGATAGGCACAAGATATATGTAGCACAAAGCTAAGCACGATAGGCACAAGATATATGTAGCACAAGTGATAGCAAGATATATATACTTCAAGCACGATGGCTATCACAAGAAAAGAGAGCTCGGGTATAGAGATAACCGAGGCACGCGGAGACGAGGATGTATTCCCGTGTTCCCTTGCTTTGCAACAAGGTACGTCACGTTTGGAGGAGTGGAGGTCCCACGAAGGATTCCCCGCGCCACGAAGGCTCACCCTATTCTCCGAACCACACCCACGAAGGATAATGGCCCTTTCCTTATGGTTAGCTTTTCCTCCGCTCCGGAGATGGCAAGCTCCACAACCACTTCACAAGCTCCACGAAGGAGAAGCCCGGGCCTCTTCACAATCTTCTTGAAGAGATCACCGGAGCACCAATCACCAAGCCAACTAGGAGGTCACCCTCCAAGAGTAACAAGCTCACGGTCTCTCACTTGAACAAATCGTGGTGGAGAGCTCAACACTATGCAATGATGCAAAGCAAGAACACCGGAGGTGTTCAAGTCCTTCACACTCAAATCCCACCAAAGCAACGAATGCTAGGATGAGATTGGAGAGGATGAACAAGGGGAAAGTCAACCAAAGACTCCAAGATCTAGATCCCAAGAGATTCCCTCACTTAGAGAAGAATTGGTTTGGTGGAAGTGTAGATCTAGATCCCCTCTCTCAAATCCTCAAATATGAGCAAGTATGGTTGGAGGATTCAAGGGGAAGAGCAAGTTCTTCAAATAGTAGCAATGGAGGAGAGAGAGTAGAAAAGAACTTGTTTGGCTCAAGGTGGAAGAAGCCTATTTATAGCAAAGGGAGAAATAGAGCTGTTGGGGAAAAAACTAGGTGAAAAACTGATAAAAAACGAGCTAAAAAACAGCCCAGCCGGTTGCCAGGCCGGCTGACCGGCCTGGGCACTGAGGAGCCCGGTCGGCGGCCCGGACCGACCGGCCCAGCAACCGGACAGGGCAGCGGCCGCGCTGGGCGGCGGATAAGCCAAGGCGCGCGGGGGCGAGCGGCTGGGCCGCGTGGGCGTTGTGGCCCAGTCCGGCCAGAGCCCGGTCCGGCCGGGTTGGCAGCCGGCGGGCCGGTTGGTAACCGGCCGCTGGCCGGTCGATGGGGTGGCCAGCCCACTGGATGCCACCCGGATGGCAATGGCGCCCGGGCCGGTCAACGACCGGGTGGGCCGGCGCCTGGCCCGGCTGGCCGGCCGGCCGACCGGCTGCCCCCTTTTTTTTTTCTTTTTCTTTTTATTCTTTTTCCTTTTTCCCTTTTCTTTAATAGCTATTGCTCCCGAACTCCGAATCGCATGAAACCAATTTTGTTTGGAAGATAACAACAAATGCTATCTTATAGAAAGTGAAAACCCAAGAATTTGTAGGAGGGGATTTTATCATGAATATAAAAGGTAGAACCTTATATCATGAATAACCGGTAAAATCACCCAACCTCGAAAACGCAATAGAAGATGCATGTGAACTCCGTTTTCGATGAACTTGGGCTTGTTGTAAAGCTAGCAACAAGCTCAAGAACTTCACACCGAGAAATAGCAAGAAGCAATAAGAATATGCAACGCATGCAAGGATTGAGCTCCCTAAGACGATGTGATCAAGTTAACCAACCGAAAGCCCCTCTTGATAGTGCGGCTATCTATCCTATAATCCGGTCTCCCATCAACCACCTCGAGACCGGTAAAAGGAAAGCCTATCAAGGTCATACCTTTGCCTTGCGCATCCCATCACTTGATCATTGTCGCTTCGTGTATACTCACAAATGCTCCCCCATACACTATGATGGGAAAGCTTCATTGATGCACATCATCACATGTCCACTATCACCAAATGGACGGCAAGCTTCAAGCATGTGATCCACTCAAGATGCTCATCTTGAACTTGCCCAACTCAACCTTGTATCTTCTCATACTCACTTGAGATAGAGCATGGCTAATATTGAGTTCCACATAAGAACTCCATCTTCATTTCTTCTTCTTGATCATATCACATATATATCTTCATACCGATGATCTTGATGCCAATACACAAGGTATATCTTTATCTTCATGGCATCCATACTTGAATCCAACCCATGGAGAGCAAGTAGTACCTATGGAATATTCCTTCATATAAACTCAATGAAAACATTAGTCCATAGGGGTTGTCATTAATTACCGAAACCACACATAGGGGCAATGTACCCTTACAGCATCTTTCTCTTGGATCAGGCTTCACTTTCGACAATGCCCGGAAGAGGCCGACGAGGACACTCGGAGGACGTACGCCCGCGTGTACTTATGGTACATGATTTCGAGGACTCTCTTTCCTGACAGTGGGGGGAAGCTGGCCCATTGGTGTTGGCTGAAGGCGCTTACGGTGTTGGATAACCGGTGGAGTTGGGGAACAGCGGCACTTGCCTACCTCTACCGGCAGGTGATGATTTGCTCTATGTACTATTTTCCTACAGTAGTGTGCTAGACAAAGTACTAACCAAATGTCTTATGTGCGCAGTTGGACGAAGCTTGTCGCAGGACTGGGAGCAGGAGCAGCACTGGGAGCGGCGGTATTGGTGGATGCTTGCTCCTACTTTCCGTATGGAGCTGGGACCGCCTATTAGTTGGGCGTCCCAGGGTACTCACCGAGAGGCCATGGCCTCATCACCCTCACAACCCTGATCGGGAGCCCACTTGGGCATACCTTTGGGACAATGTCTCGGAGATGACGAGCGATCCAACGTTCATGTACAGGCAGTACACTGCGGAGTTGGACACTCTTACCGCTGAGCAGGTAACCGATCACTCTTTTGCAATCCTAGTTTTCATTGATTCTACGGTCATGTTCTAAATTCTGAGATATTTGTATGCTGCAGGTGGAATGGGAGCCATATGGTAGCTACTACCATATTGGCTCGGGGATGGCTGACCTCAACCACAAGTGCACGGAGGAGGCGCGGTTCTGGCGTATGCGCTGCCCACTCATATGCATGTGGCTTGTTGAACACCACCAGCCGCAAAGAGTGATGAGACAGTTTGGGCTGTATCAGCAGTGCCCACCTCAGTGGCAAGACACGGACAAGGCGCTTCATAGGTAAACTTCTGGAATCATGCGATGGAAGTTTCTTCATAGAAGAGGTACAAACTAACTTGTTGATTCTTGCAGGCTTGATAGGCAGCGGCAGAGGAAGATCACAAATTGGCCAGTTCATCATAGCGGCCACGTCGCAGCGTTCCTACACACTTTGGAAGCGACACGGAATGCTGGCCCTGAGGAGATTGTGCCTCACGACTTCGCCGCTTTCAACAACTACCTCGAGTGGTTCCATGAAAACACGCGTATCGAGTTAGTGAAGCACGCGTATGCTGAGGACATTTTGGACGACCCCATCCAGTTCGATGAGGTTGGGCAAAGCCAGCACGACACCTTTGCTCGCAGAGGGAGATCGACTTCTATTGCTTCCGAGCTGAACTTCGTGGTAATGGATTCTCTCACTAACTAGTACATCATCTACATTGCCATTTGCTCGCTTCAATTGTGTAATGCTATGTTTGTCACAGCGGGAGGAGATCCAAAAAACAGCTCAAGAGTGCGAGATTATGTGGGAGCAGAGCCATAGAGATGAAAAGCCTGTCGGACCGTTGCGGCATTTCATTAAGGTATGATCACCAACTTTGAATGTACGCTACTATGATGTGGTGGCTTTGTAACCATGAACGGCATGACGCAGAACACTGCACGAAAGATGCGGCGGTTAGCCAACTTGCTAGGTTGCCGCGAAGGCGAAATTCCTACATCCTCCTCTTCTGAAGAGCGGGAGGTATGGACTTTTTTGTTGCTGTCAAACATGTTCTTACTAATTTCAACTTTTGTAATCTCATGTGTTCATGTTTGTGAAGATTCCTGACGACGAGCTAATTCTGAGCCAAAGCATACCTCCAAAGCATACCTCCAAGCAAGCCCCACGGTCAGCTTACCAGTTGAAGCCAAGGGGCAAGGGTCCAAGCCGGTACACTCCGGAAGATTATGTCAACCGAGGAAAGAAGGTTGTCACTGAGGAGGATGAGGGGCCGCCGCGGAGATCAGCTTTGTCGAGGATGAGGAACGACGAGCCGTTCTCTTCAGAGGAGGAGGAGCAGGAGGAGCAGCAGCAGGAGCAGCAACAGGAGCAGCCACGGCAGCGGACGAAGAGGATGGCCATCCGGAAGCAGCCCGTGAGGTCGACACGTCGAGGACGAAACTAGGATGTGCAACGTGTTGTTGTGAACTATATCTTCATAAGTATCGAGTTGTGAACCCTATGTCATTTCGAACCATGTCTGTAATGCTACTTGTTGTTTGAATCTACTTCCTACGATGTGAGCTATGAAGTGTTATATGTGTATGTTCTGAAATTGCTACTTGTTGTGTCTAATGTTGTACTCAAAACTGTTGGAGTTTGGTATGATTTTTCATGTTTTTAGCACAAGTCAATGTGTGGCGCCCTTCACACTGGCGCCACACTGCACTATGTGGCGCCCATGCCATGGACGCCACACATACACTTACAATTGCGCAAAACATACTGTAAGACAAAGCGTCTGGGACTTAGCCGTTTTCGTGAGTCTCTTTGTGTGGCGCCCGTGGCATCGGCGCCACACGTGCCAACTTATATGAACTATTGGGTCGAAAACATCCAGGGGCTCCGGACGATAAGTCCTTAGCCGTTTTGCGAGCCTCTATGTGTGGCGCCCGTGGCATCGGCGCCACACATGCTAGTGTGGCGCCCGTGGCATCGGCGCCACACATGCTAGTGTGGCGCCCGTGGCATCGGCGCCACACATCGAGCCTCGCAAAACGGCTAAGTCCCAGAGGAATTGTCTCACAGTATGTTTTGGGGGGATTACAAGTGCATGTGTGGCGCCGCTGGGAGGGGCGCCACACATGCTGCCACGTCGGACGGGCGCGCCAGCTCAGCGGCGAGGGGGCCACGTCGGCTGGGTCAGTGGCGCCCGGCAGAGGGGAGCCACATGTGCATGTGTGGCGCCCGTGGGAGGGGCGCCACACAAAAGGGTTAGATTGGTGAAATAGTTTCGCCGGAGGGTCATTCTGTGCTTTTCTTTCACTTTTGGGTTATTTTTGTGTAAATCGCCGGAATACATGCATGCTGATGCTGCCTTGAGAAGAAAATAACATGTACACGACGAATGGGAAGAACAAACTACCGAATTTATAAATGTAGATGGGTCCCACCATAATTCCGCATGTAGTTCATTTTGTAATTTTAAATATTCCCCGCCTATCGTATCAACGTTGGCCGTGACTTCCTCTCGAGATCCATGCAACCATCCATCGATGTTGCCATATGCTAATTTGTCCTTGGCAATGGTAACTACAGGTAGTGCTCATACAGCGGTAGAGGCGCAGCTAGATCCGCGGGAGTTTCACATGAGCGGTTTTCCCGGAGGAAAAAACCACCGAGCTCACATGATCAAAATTTCTGCCGGCCCATCAGAGAAACAGCAAAATTCTTTCATATAAATTGGCAGCGTACTCAATTAATTGCCATACGCAGTACGTACGTACCGTCCTGGACAAGTGGTCGGTAAAGCATGCGTATATTGGTCGGGCACGAAAGAGCATCCTGTCCCTCAAACGGTGTACTGGCGCACGGGTCGGACATACCAAATGGCGCGTCACTCAGGCTGCCTATAGTGGGTAGTATCATATAGTAGTATCATGTATATGATACTATTGTATGATACTAGATCCATAATGCATAGTATCATAAACTAGTATCATAGTTTTGCTATATTAATTGATTTGTAGAATCCCAATACAAATTTGTGTATAAGATTTATTTGATACTAACTTTTCTCGTGATGTGCGCTATAATACAGTATCTACCTATGATACTCTAATCTCCTCTCTCATCCATAATTACCTGCCACATCAGCATTTTTGGTGGAGCTAGGATGCATGATACTAGCACTATGGCTAGCCTCAGGGATACCGGTTTAAGGGGACGTTTTGGCCCAACGACGTCCCTTAGACTGCTCATAGTGGGAGTAACTTAGGTAGTAACATCACACACTTCAAGGTGTTTTGGTGACATGGCATAGCAATAAATGAAGAAAGAGATGGAGGTGGTAACTAACTATGTTACCATAACATCACACACCCCAAGATAAAATGGGTCTACAAACTAATAAATGAGACTTTGCATGATACCATCTCTAAGTTACTTTCCACTATGAAAGTAGTAATATGGACTAGTAACTTATGCATGACACCATCTTATGTTACTCCCCACTATGAGCAGCCTTAGACTAGCGACAATAGGAGTATCATGCATGTTATGTAGACAAAAATCTTATGTGGCACATCAATTAATGAGGAGAGAGGTGATAGTAGTAGTATCATGTATCATAGCACGTAAAATTAGAAATTTTTGTGGCAAACACATCATGTACACATATTTTCATTGAGATTCTACAAAACGTTAATAACATAAAACTATGATACTAATTCATGATACTATGCATTGTAGATGTTGTATCATAAATTATTATCATATGCATGATACTAGTCTATGACACTTTCCATTGTGACTATTAAACGGCATGTAAGTTCCTGTTCTGTTGTGCGTGCTTGTTTCATTTGTTGGACTTGGAACCATCAGTGCCGTGTCACGCTAGATTTATTAGTCCACCTTTGATACTGACACCGCTGCATTTGTCTTGCAAAATACCAAATTTAATATTCCATCCGTTTATTGATACAATTCATTTTACCTTAATTGTAGGCTCACTTATTGTTGTGTGTATCTAGATGTGTTGCACTGTGGAGGTTCACTTATTTTGGTTCGTATCTAGGTTATTTTGAAATATCTAAAAGGTTTTAGATCAGTGAATGAAAGAAGTAACTTATATTGTGTCTTTAGTTTAAAAGGGGAGTAGTTTTTAGTCGGTTTGTCTTCCTACTACTATTTTTACAGGCACAATACAAGTGGACATTATACTAGTTAAAATTGTTTTATGGTAGAGCTAATCGTGGCCCAGAGGCCAGGTTGACCTTTACAGGCTAAGATAAAACTTGAAAAACCTAAAGTCAGGCAGGTGGCAAAAAAACCCAGCCATAAATATATGTCGCAGGTTCGATGAATCTAAGTATATTGTAGCTACATTTTATCTAAATCTACGATAAAAATTCCCGAAGGAAGTAGAAATATTACAGAGCAGGTAGAACCTTACAAACGCATGAGTGCGTTGCAAATGCATCTACTTGATGTGCCTTTGTCGATTCCGCTGGCTTAATTTGCCACGAGATGGTCGCAAAGGTGGAGAAAATGGAATGGCTCGTGAGTGAGCGCGTGATGCCGACCGACCACGCAATGTAAGAGGAGCCCAAGGTAAAAAAAAGAAGAAGATAAGACTGCCAGCAAGCTTAATAACAGTAGGCTTTGTGTATAGTACGGACAATGATCATGTGAGCTAGCTTTAACCGTCGACGTAATGCTGCGTCACACGCTTAGATCTTTAGTGCTTGTCTTCTTCTTCTTCGGTGTTTCTTTTTGTAAATTAATGGTGCTTTGCTCGGATCTTTGGACATACATGACGGTGGGTTAGTTAATCATCCTATGCCTACGCAATGTGATGTAAGATCTAGCACTATACTCCTATGCAATTTTACTAACTACTTTAGAAAATGTATGTCGTTTTGGTAGGCTAGTTTAGCCTACAACAAAATCAAACATTTTAAAATAGAGGTAATAATATAAACTTCCAAGTTTTAGAGGTTTTCTACTCCACCTCCCTCCTAGATCTCAAGATAGATAGAAGGACCGACATTTTGATAAAAACAGACATGATTAATGACATTTTATTTAAAAAGGAACCATGAAAATTGTTGAGATATACAAAAACATGATATATAAAAACGGACATTATCGATCTGAAAATACAAGTAATTTGTGAAAGTCCTAGCAAGAACACCTAGTACTTAGAGATTCGGAACCACCACAAACGCATGGCCAATAGCTTTGAGCGCAACCGATGGATCGACCTTCTGGGCTCTTCACCAATAAAAGAAATGGTATATAATTTTTATTAGCGTCCCTAGCAAAAATAACATGGCTTATAATACGTTATGGCTCCGGTAACTCTTACTACCTCCTTCCTGGTTTATTAGACATGCGGGTATCCCTATTCATCAATTCAACCATATGAGTTATATAGTATTTAGTGATGCTTTGGTTCTTAGGTGCATATGTACCCTTTATTTTGAAATGCATCTTTGATGCATTTTGAAATGTCAAGAAATTTCAAATAAAAATTTCACGTGTACATGTTCACTTGCTACATGTGCACAAAGTCGTTTAGGTTGTGCAAAAAGACAAAATTTGATACTAAAAGCAAGGTGTTTTGGGAGACATTTTTGTCTTTCTTACATTGACCATAAAAACATCAGCTTTTCGTGAAATTGTACGAACGCACATAGATTGTCGAGGTGTATATGCGATTTTTTTTGTTAGAATTATCTTACAATTAGAAACGCCTAGGACTAATAAACCAGAACATGTGCTATTTTATTAGATCAATCCGAATAAGAATCTTTGCCCTAATATCACTGATCAGACTGGCATTATGCATTATAAAATCAGTAGTAGGAGCAAACATGCCCAGCCCAGGCCAGTCAAGATTCTACAAAGGTAGACCCCTACCAAGATGTTCCTGGTCTACCAAATCCGTTGAACGTACTCACAAAAGGACACTGCTCGAAACATGAGAATCGACCACTCCTATAATCTTAACAGACCATCAACTGTCAGTTGCTTGACAGTGCTAACATCACCCACTGTCACCATCACATCATGCATGATTACACGAGATCCGGCCCTGCCAGCCACGCGGTCGTCGTCGCCGATCACATGCAACTGCCAAACTTGAGCAGACATCACCGGCCATGGTTGATCGATGAGGCGATGGCCAACCGATTAAAGGCGTGTGGATCGAGCTTGACATGCCAACGTACGCTTCATGCATGTTTGGATCGACTTCATGCTTTGCCAACGCCAAGCTGCATTCTAGCCTAATCAATTATAGCTAGTTCGACAATTATGTGTAATCCCCCTGTATTTCGTGATTTTTTTTGTATTTTTATGTGCAAATATATCCATTGGTTGGTCGGATTCCTCCCAACAACATTTGGCAATAAATACCTCTTTGTATTTTGTTTCTTCAAGACAAACAAAAAATCAGTCTTATTTGTTAATTTCGGCAAGACAAAAAGAAACTCAATATACAATCCGCATTTCACAAGGAAAACTGAAGCTTTTTTTCTAGAGTTAGTATTCAAGAGGCGGCCCGCTCTTTCACTCGACCGTCAGCACTGCCGCACGTTTCGTGCCCACGGCTAGCCACTACGGTGTCAGAAGGGTGGGGCAACCTCGGATCTATGTGTTTGGTCCTTGTTGCGTAGGTCTTCGAGTTCTTCGCCACTAGTTAAGTTAGGGCATAGCCGGTGATGGGAATAATGGTTCTCTCCTCATGTCAATGTCCTTCCTTGAAGTGGCATTAATGAGTTGGAGGATGGTGTCGATCATTGGGTATTAGGTCAGGTGTCATTAGCATTAGTCTATGATGGCTCCTTGTCTACACCAACGACTTCCCTACAAGCTCCTTGTTCTTTTACAACGTTTGCTCCAGTAAGCTCGAGGCCTAGAGGCAATAAAGAGCTTTGTGGTGTCGGTGAGGGATGTTGAAGGAAGACAGTGCTGATCTTTTCAAGAACTTTTATGTAACTTTATATTTAGTACCAAAGTTCTTGTAAGAGTTGGCTTTAGGTACTACCACTGTATTTAGATGCATTTTAGTTATAGAAGTTGAGACACTTATTTTGAAACGGGGTAAGTTACATGGTAGAATTCTCTAGAGAGAGTGAAAAATAAATTGACACAATCTGCTCGTTTTAGCTTGCACATCTCATCACAATATGCAAATTTATTTCGTTTGTTTAGTGTACGTGGCATGTACAACTAGACACCTAGTAGTAAGTACACACGTATCTAATCGATTGTTTGGTCGTTCTGAGCAGATGGCTACAATCCTGGTAGGATCCTGTTTGGCTGTTTATTCTTAATCCATGATGTTGATTCATTGTTCACTCGCAGACATCCAAACCACTCCATGATAATGACCTATGTTTAGCATCTCCATCTTTGGATGGTCGTCGTACTTCATGGATCAATCATGCGTGCATGGTAGTCGATGGACGACCTAATGTACGCTAGACGTCGGTCCACTCCGCGACGTTGGATAAGCAACAAACATCGGCTGGGCAGAACAAACCTAATCATGCATCCTGTTAGGATTTTCTTAAGAACTTTTTGGGTACACATTATACTGCATCCTAGGCTTCCTAGCCAGCAAGCTGAAAAACAACACACACCAGATGGCAACGACACTACCCCATTACCTCCCTTCCGTAAAATAAAACGTATAATTTTTTTAAGGGCAAACTATGTGAACTTTGACTGTTTTTAGAAGAAGTGCCAAATCAATATTATTAGATACATCATTAGCGTACATTTTCATATTATATTTATATAGTATTATTGTTCTCGATAGTTTTTATTTAAATTATCTTGATCAAACTCTATTTTGCTTACCCTTAAAAAATATTATACGCCTTATACTACGGAACGGGGGTATTACCGTATTACTAGCGTGTGCCGATCGACACACAAATCATTTCCAGCGAGCGTACACACCATGTTACACCCTGGGCCATCACTTCATGATTACACACGCACATCTGTACAACAGGATAATTGCCAGAAGAAAAAATCTGTACAAGAGGACGAGTGTTCACTTCACTTCCAGGCCCTGTTCACTTCACTGCTCATGGCATGGCAAAGCTGGATGCAAATGCATGCATGATGCATCAAGATTCGTTCTCTAGCTAGCCAGCAACTTTCTGTGATCCTCTTTCACATTCGTACGACTTTGCTCTGTGTTTGCACAGTTATGTGACGACGTGTCCCTCTTCTTCTGATCGACATGCATGGGGCCTCTACGCGCGCTTGCCGACCGGCTGCAGCCCTATCATTGATGGTGAGAAGAACTGCCATTAACTGCGTTGGACGATCCATTTATTCCTGGGAGACCCGAGGGTTTATTTTCACCAACCGCCAAAGGTTTCTGATGCTGAAGCTGATGAGGACATCCCTACCTCAATGCCACCTCCGTCATTACAAGCTGAAGATGAACCTGCTGTGAAGCTCAAGTCCGATGAAGTTCGGATTGGACCAATTACAAGGGCTCGTGCGAAGCTACTTAAACAACAGGTGAACTTGTTTCTCAACGGTACTTTGATTGATGAGAACTTTATACTGCCTAAGTCCTATTACTTATGTATCATCAGGTATCAAGAAGAGACGAGCATCGCACGAGGAGGAGAGGAGCAGCTGGACATGAAGACGGACGTCAAGATGGCCGTGAAGCTGGACATGGAGCTGGACATGAAGATATCTCATGAACGCGCGAGGGAGGAGCGGGAGGCATGCGCGAGAGGAGAAGAAGAAGTCCAGGCCGGTCCAGCACCCGGTCCGACCGGCCGCCAGACCGGCCGACCCGGTCCCTGGCCCGGTCGACCGGGCGCCAACCGGACGGGATTTATCGTACCGGGTGAAAACCGGAAAACCTCGCAACTTCCCGGTTGCCGCCCGGTTGACCGGACCACAGACCGGCCGATCCGGTTGCCGCCCGGTTGAACCGGACCACAGACCGGACGACCCGGCCCACAGCCCGGTCAACCGGATTCCAGACCGGACGAGTCCGAGTCTGTCTCGACCAGATCTATTCGGGTCGGTTTTCTTTGTATCTTTTCGACGTAACTTGTCCCGGACGCCTATATAAGTGCCCAGGACGCCCCCCTAGTTGCTTAAGACCACGTTTAAGATAAACCCTAGTTCTTAGTTGTTTGCTTATGCAAAACTATTGAATCCCTACACCATATTGCTTGATATTGTGTAGATCCTGATAAAGTCTTGTGTGATCTGCTGTTCCATTGGGAATTAGTCGGTTGCAACTTACCGCTTCGTGGTCGGCGGCTACGTGCGCAAGTGTGTGGAGTTGCGAATATCTTGCAGGGTTGAGAGCTGTTGCATTGGCGACAGGGACCAATCGAGAGATCTCGTTGCGTCATACAAGTTATCATCCACTACATCGTCGTGTTCCTCCGCTGCTATCACCCCGTGATCATCATCACCACCGTTGCTTACTGAGAAGATCGGGCCACCCCTTATCATCTTGGTATCAGATTTCCAGTTTTCCTCGGTAAGCCATCCACAATCCACCCCATAATTGAGTTGTGAGTGTTTTCCTATCCAGAAAAAGCCAAAAAAAAAAATTAGGGTTAGGGTTTGCCATAGCCTTAGATTGCACTAATTTCGAGTTTTAGTTGCTTTTCGTAGTTGTTTTTGCGTATCTTTGTCTTCCATCTAGTTTTAGGGTTTGAGTTTACTCTATCATCTTGTTTTTATCATCTAGTTTTCGTTTTTGTTTCTCCGAGTCCACATAGCGTACAGTGTGCTTTTCCCAACCATAGCCACAGCCTATCGATATACGTGACTAGGAACTTCCCCAGAAGAGACTAGTTTTACCGCTCGTCAGGCTGCTCATTAGGGTTTGGTGCTTTGCATATTTTGTTGGCCGTGTTATCAAGGAGTTGAGTCAAAAAAAAAACAGAAAATTGAAAAGAAGCAAAAAGAGCTACATAGCTGCGTGTGTTCTACAAAACGAAAAATCCAAAAAGAAGTGAAGTGCTAGTTGAATCAAGTGAAGGCCTTAGTTTACTTTACTGCACCTGTAGTTGAGCAATCTTGTGCCTGTCTCGTTGAGCTTTGCTAGCGTCTCTCGAGTGCTTTGCAACCTTTCCCACATATAGTTGCATTGCCCTATTACATCGCCTTGTGTGAGTATCATTGGTTGTCTACGGTCAGCGCTAGAGCTTGTTATTGGTGCAAATAGGTAGCCTACCTACAGCCCCACATATATCCTGCTTTGTCGTGTGATTTGTTCTTATACCCTTGATATTCGCTTCGCTACATCTGTGCACTAGTTGTTACTACAAGTGGTAAGCAACACTAATTTACTTTGGAACGGTAAGATCTCCTTTTCTTATCAGTTTTTGAGTGAGTTGTGAGAGTACCACCATATATTCTTGATTTAAGTGCACTAACCTACTAACCATGTCTGCTAGTGATGAGAAAATTGTTAACCAGGAGAACAAGAACTCCGCGGATTTGATGACATGGAGGGAGTATGAGGCTCTTCGTAATGAGATGCGACGTGAATTCCACGCTCAGGATGATGAGCTTAAAGGGACGGTCCAACAAATCTCCCAGCAGCTGAATGCTACAAATGTGACCGTCACAAGGATGCAAGATCAAACGACGGATATACAACGCAATCTTAATGACTTGCGCTTACTTGTCCAGAATTTGGTTGCACGACAACAACAAGACGATGAAGAAGATCCTGAGCTTCAAGATGACGCCCACAATGCTCGTGGTGCGCCTCGTGGCGATCGTGCTCGTCATTGGGCTCCACTTGGCCGCAATGGTCGTGGACAAGATGAGGAAGATGGATTGGGTAAGCCCAAATTTTCTATCCCCAAGTTTGAAGGAGGTGCTGATGTTGAAGAATACCTCACTTGGGAGCTCAAGATTGAGAAGTTGTGGAATTTACATCCGCACTACACTGAAGATAGAAAGATCAAGCTTGCTTCTTCTGAATTTGATGGCTATGCATTGCGTTGGTGGGATGCTTTTGTTCGCAATCGTGAAGAGGATGGTGAACAACCTATACGCACATGGCTTGCTATGAAGGAGGCGATGACTTCTCGCTTTGTGCCTACAAATTACTTGCGGAATATATATGATAAGCTGACTCTATTGAGACAAGGTGTGAAGACTGTCGATGAATACTACATGGAGATGGAGATGCTTATTCAGCGTGGCCGTGTCCGTGAGTCTCTTGAGATGACAATGCAGCGTTTTCTGCATGGTTTGAAGTATGATATCAAAGGCATTGTTCGTCACTACAGTTACACCAATATGAATCAATTGTTACATCATGCAAGAGAAGCTGAATCACAGTTGGCTGACGAAGCAAAGATTAAAGGACGAGCTACAGGAGCTGGGCGTTACACACCCCGCGCGGCCCCATCTACGGCGCCGGCGCCTTCGACGCGCTCCGCCCCTTACTCTCATCAGCCTAGTAAGCCGGTCTCCAATGTGTCTAACACAAAGAAGTCCGAATCTGCTGCAAGTACGAGTGGCTCTAATGTGTCTACTGCGCGTAACCGTGATATGGTTTGTCATACATGTGGTGGCAAGGGTCACTTCAAGAGAGATTGTCCTAACCGCAAAGTCATGATTATCAATGAGGACAATGAGTATGAGACTGGAGATGATGTTGATCCTAATGCTCCAGAAGATGATGACTATGACACTGATGGTGAAGATGCATATCCGTCTGATGCTCGCACCATTGTTGTGTCGCAGCGTGCTCTTAATGTGTTGCCTAGTGCATCTACTCAGCGCTGCAACTTGTTCCAAACAAAAGCTTTAGTTGGTCCTGACAAGGCTTGCAAGGTCATTATTGATGGCGGGAGTTGCCGCAATTTAGCAAGCAAAGAGTTGTGCACCAAGCTGAAGTTGAAATATCTACCGCACCCGCATCCATACTATATTCAGTGGTTGAGCGACAATGGTGAGATGAAGGTAAACCACATGGTGCGTGTTGAATTTGCTATTGGACCGTATAAGGATTGCATTGACTTTGATGTCGTTCCTATGACGGTGTGTCACCTACTATTGGGTCGGCCTTGGCTCTATGACCGTTCTGTGCAACACAATGGCCGTGCCAATACATATCACTTGGAGTTCAAGGGCAAGAAAATCAACTTACAGCCTATGACACCACAGCAAATTGTCAATGAGTCTCGTCAGAAAGTTGAAGTGAACTTGGAAGATGCATCTATTGATAGACGAGAGAATTGTAATGTTGTGAGTGATATAACGAAAAGTGAGAGAGTGAATTCCTTAGTCTCATTAGCCACCACAGAAGACATGAGAGAATTTAGTGAGGATCCTACAGCCATGCCTCTTGTGCTCTTGTACAGGGGTACGGTTTTGGTTTCTAACGACATGACCCCTCTTCCTCTTGGTGTTTCTAATGTTTTGCAGTAATTTGGCGACGTGTTTCTGGATGAGGTACCCGCAGGACTTCCACCATTGCGAGGTATTGAGCATCAAATCGACTTGATTCCCGGAGCTTCGCTACCCAATCGGGCACCATATAGAACGAACCCCGAAGAAACGAAGGAGATACAGAAGCAAGTACAAGCGCTACTCGACAAAGGTTATATCCGCATAAGCCTTAGTCCTTGTGCTTCATTCTGTTATTCTAGTTCCTAAGAAAGATGGTACATGGCGTATGTGCGTAGATTGTAGAGCTATAAACAATATCACTATTCGATATCGTCACCCTATTCCCCGTTTAGAGGATATGCTAGATGAATTGAGTGGTGCTGCTGTGTTCTCTAAAATTGATTTGCGTAGTGGTTATCATCAAATTAGGATGAAAGAAGGGGATGAGTGGAAAACAACCTTTAAAACAAAATTTGGTTTATATGAGTGGTTAGTAATGCCTTTTGGTCTAACTAATGCACCTAGCACTTTCATGAGACTGATGAACCATGTTTTGCGTGAATTTATTGGCAAGTTTGTGGTTGTGTACTTTGATGACATATTAATCTACAGCCGCAATGAATCTGATCATACTATACATATTCGACATGTTTTGCAAGTGTTGCGTGATAATAAACTCTATGGTAATCTTGAGAAGTGCACATTTTGCAAAGATAAGGTCATATTTCTGGGTTATGTTGTCTCTAAGCATGGAGTAGAAGTAGATGTGTCTAAAATTGAAGCTATTCAAAATTGGCCTACTCCCATGAATGTGAGTCAAGTAAGAAGTTTTCATGGTCTAGCTGGGTTTTATAGAAGATTTGTGCCCAATTTTTCTACTATTGCTGCACCTTTGAATGACTTGACTAAAAAGGGTGTTATTTTTGAGTGGGGCGCAGCCCAAGATCATGCTTTTGATGAACTTAAGAGATTGTTAACTTCTGCACCGTTGCTTGCACTTCCTGATTTCAATAAGCAATTTGAGATTGAATGTGATGCTAGTGGTATTGGAATTGGTGGTGTGTTGATGCAAGAGGGTCGCCCAATTGCATATTTTTCTGAGAAACTGTCTGGTGCTAAGTTGAACTATCCTATCTATGATAAAGAATTGTATGCTTTAATTAGAGTTCTTGAGGTTTGGCAACATTACTTGTGGCCAAAAGAATTTATCATACATTCTGATCATGAAGCTTTGAAATACCTGAAAGCTCAGTCTACTTTGCATAAGCGTCTTGCTAAGTGGGTTGAGTTCATTGAATCTTTTCCATACATTATTAAACATAAGAAGGGAAAAGATAATATTGTTGCTGATGCTCTATCTAGGAAGAATATGCTATTAACTCAACTTGATGTTAAAATTCCTGGATTAGAGGTGCTATGTGATTTATATGCTACTGATCATGATTTTGCTGAACCATATCGCTTATGTGCTCTTGGTAAAGCATGGGACAAATATCACATACACGATGGGTTCTTGTTTAGAGCTAACAAACTATGTGTTCCAGAATCGTCTGTGCGTTTGCTCTTATTGCAGGAATCACATGCTGGAGGTTTGATGGGTCACTTTGGGCGTGAGAAGACGCTACTCATGCTAGCTGACCACTTTTATTGGCCAAAGATGAGGAGGGACGTGGACAGGTATGTGAAGAGGTGCATTACTTGCAACAAGTCCAAGTCCAAGCTGAAGCCTCACGGTTTGTATACTCCTTTACCGGCACCTACTACACCTTGGGAAGATATAAGTATGAATTTTGTGTTGGGTTTGCCGCGTACTAAGAGAGGCCATGATTCTATATTTGTGGTAGTGGACAGATTTTCTAAGATGTCACATTTTATTGCCTGCCACAAAAGCGACGATGCGTCGCATGTTGCTAACCTGTTTTTCAGGGAGGTTGTGCGACTACATGGAGTCCCGAAGACAATTGTTTCTGATCGTGACGTGAAGTTTATGAGCTACTTCTGGAAGACGCTGTGGGGAAAGCTAGGGACGAAGCTGCTGTTCAGTACTACTTGTCATCCCCAAACTGATGGTCAAACTGAGGTGGTGAATAGAACATTGTTACGACTATTGAGATCCATGATCAAGAAGAACCTGAAGGAGTGGGAAGATTGTTTGCCGCATGTCGAGTTTGCTTATAACAGGGCGGTACATTCTACTACGGAGTTATGTCCTTTTGAGGTGGTGTATGGTTTCAAGCCCATTACTCCACTTGACTTGTTGCCTTTTCCCATACATGAGAGAGTTAATATGGAGGCATCCAAGAGGGCAGATTTTGTGCGTAAGATCCATGTGAAGACTAAAGAGTTGATAGAGAAGAAAGGCAAGAGCAATGCTGCAAGGATGAACAAGAAGCGTAAGGAGATGTTGTTCAAGCCTGGTGATATGGTCTGGGTACATTTTCGCAAGGATAGGTTCCCGAAGCTGAGGAAGTCTAAGTTGAAGCCTCGTGGTGCTGGTCCTTACAAAGTGCTTGCCAAGATCAATGATAATGCATACTCAATAGATCTTCCAATTGATGAGTTTGGTGTCAGTAATTCTTTCAATGTTGCTGATTTGACACCATATGACGGAGAAGACCTTGGAGCGTCGGGGTCGACGCCTTTTGAAGGGGGGGGGGAGATGATGAGGACATCCCTACCTCAATGCCACCTCCGTCATTACAAGCTGAAGATGAACCTGCTGTGAAGCTCAAGTCCGATGAAGTTCGGATTGGACCAATTACAAGGGCTCGTGCGAAGCTACTTAAACAACAGGTGAACTTGTTTCTCAACGGTACTTTGATTGATGAGAACTTTATACTACCTAAGTCCTATTACCTATGTATCATCAGGTATCAAGAAGAGACGAGCATCGCACGAGGAGGAGAGGAGCAGCTGGACATGAAGACGGACGTCAAGATGGCCGTGAAGCTGGACATGGAGCTGGACATGAAGATATCTCATGAACGCGCGAGGGAGGAGCGGGAGGCATGCGCGAGAGGAGAAGAAGAAGTCCAGGCCGGTCCAGCACCCGGTCCGACCGGCCGCCAGACCGGCCGACCCGGTCCCTCGGCTCGATCGGCCAGGGCGCCAACCGGACGGGATTTATCGTGCGGGTGAAAACCGGAAAACCTCGCAACTTCCCGGTTGCCGCCGGTTGACCGGACCATTGCACCGGCCGATCCGGTTGCCGCCCGGTTGAACCGGACCACAGACCGGACGACCCGGCCCACAGCCCGGTCAACCGGATTCCAGACCGGACGAGTCCGAGTCTGTCTCGACCAGATCTATTCTGGGTCGGTTTTCTTTGTATCTTTTCGACCAGAACTTGTCCCGGACGCCTATATAAGTGCCCCGGACGCCCCCCTAGTTGCTTTAGACCACGTTTAAGATAAACCCTAGTTCTTAGTTGTTTGCTTATGCAAAACTATTGAATCCCTACACCATATTGCTTGATATTGTGTAGATCCTGATAAAGTCTTGTGTGATCTGCTGTTCCATTGGGAATTAGACGGTTGCAACTTACCGCTTCGTGGTCAGCGGCTACGTGCGCAAGTGTGTGGAGTTGCGAATATCTTGCAGGGTTGAGAGCTGTTGCATTGGCGACAGGGACCAATCGAGAGATCTCGTTGCATCATACAAGTTATCATCCACTACATCGTCGTGTTCCTCCGCTGTTATCACCCCGTGATCATCATCACCACCGTTGCTTACTGAGAAGATCGGGCCACCCCTTATCATGGACTAAATGCAAGGATGCTTTTATTGGTAGATATTATCCCCCTGCTAAAATTATATCTTTGAGGAGTAGCATAATGAATTTTAAACAATTAGATACTGAACATGTTGCTCAAGCTTGGGAAAGAATGAAATCTCTGGTTAAAAATTGCCCAACTCATGGACTGACTACTTGGATGATCATCCAAACCTTCTATGCAGGACTAAATTTTTCTTCGCGGAACCTATTGGATTCAGCTGCTGGAGGTACCTTTATGTCCATCACTCTTGGTGAAGCAACAAAGCTTCTTGATAATATGATGATCAACTACTCTGAATGGCACACGGTAAGAGCTCCCCAAGGTAAGAAGGTAAATTCTGTCGAAGAAACCTCTTCCTTGAGTGATAAGATTGATGCTATTATGTCTATGCTTGTGAATGATAGGACTAATATTGATCCTAATAATGTTCCATTAGCTTCATTGGTTGCACAAGAAGAACATGTTGATGTGAACTTCGTTAAAAACAGTAATTTCAACAACAATGCTTACCGGAACAATTCTAGTAACAACTATAGGCCATATCCTTATAATAATGGTAATGGCTATGGTAATTCTTATGGGAATTCTTACAACAATAATAGGAGTTCACCCCCTGGACTTGAAGCCATGCTTAAAGAATTTATTAGTACGCAAACTGCTTTTAACAAATCTGTTGAAGAAAAGCTTGGGAAAATTGATATACTTGCTTCTAAAGTCGATAGCCTTGCCGCTGATGTTGATCTTTTGAAATCAAAAGTTTTGCCTAATGAGAATCATCATGATAAAATTACTACTACAGCAAATGCCATTCAAGTTAGAATTAATGAGAATATAAGATTAATGGCTGAACTGCGTGCTAGGTGGGATAGAGAAGAAAATGAAAAACTAGCTAAAGAGAAGAATATAGCTAAAGTTTGGACTATTACCACCACTAGTAATGTTAATGCTACACATGTTGCTGCACCTCCTACTAATACTAATAAAAGAATTGGTGTTAGCAATGTTTCCACTTCTAATGCAAAGCGCGAGAAACTGCCTGAAATTGCTAAAACTGCTGAAACTGCCTGTGATAAAGCTGCTGAAATTTTTTCCAACATTGGGGATGATGATCCCATTGCTTTAGACTATAATGGTTTGAATTTTGATGATTGCCACATCTCTGAAGTTATAAAGTTCTTGCAAAAACTTGCTAAAAGTCCTAATGCTAGTGCTATAAATTTGGCTTTCACGCATCATATTACAAATGCTCTCATAAAAGCTAGAGAAGAGAAATTAGAGCGTGAAGCCTCTATTCCACTCTTAAATCCCCTGCTTAGATATGGAGGCCACGATGGAGGATCTACAGAGCAACTCGAAGACCGAGGAGTCAACAACTACTTCAAGAGACAGGACCATGTCAGAGGAGTCAGATACCACGTCCAACAAGGAGAAAACCTAGTTTAGCCATAGAAAGGAACTAGCTTCCTAAACCTAGCTCCTATTTAGCTAGAATCTATTCATAGCCCCTACAGCTACTCAAATACTCTACAAATAGAGTTCGTGATAGGATTAGACTACGAGTCGTTCTTCTGGAGTTTATTTGCAGATTTACCTCATTGTAAAGTAGGAGGCTGTGATGATCTTATGTAACAAAGTAAATGTTGTAATTCTATAGACATGCCTTGGACCCGCATATGTTTCTGTTGTACCACTCTGAGCGATATAATACTAGTGGAACGGTGTTTCATTGGTGTTATATCAGACTTGCATACTACACCATGCAGTGGTATGTCGGGTCACCACAGTAACGAAAAGTGAGAGAGTGAATTCCTTAGTCTCATTAGCCACCACAGAAGACATGAGAGAATTTAGTGAGGATCCTACAGCCATGCCTCTTGTGCTCTTGTACAGGGGTACGGTTTTGGTTTCTAACGACATGACCCCTCTTCCTCTTGGTGTTTCTAATGTTTTGCAGGAATTTGGCGACGTGTTTCCGGATGAGGTACCCACAGGACTTCCACCATTGCGAGGTATTGAGCATCAAATCGACTTGATTCCCGGAGCTTCGCTACCCAATCGGGCACCATATAGAACGAACCCCGAAGAAACGAAGGAGATACAGAAGCAAGTACAAGCGCTACTCGACAAAGGTTATATCCGCATAAGCCTTAGTCCTTGTGTTGTTCCTGTTATTCTAGTTCCTAAGAAAGATGGTACATGGCGTATGTGCGTAGATTGTAGAGCTATAAACAATATCACTATTCGATATCGTCACCCTATTCCCCGTTTAGAGGATATGCTAGATGAATAGAGTGGTGCTGCTGTGTTCTCTAAAATTGATTTGCGTAGTGGTTATCATCAAATTAGGATGAAAGAAGGGGATGAGTGGAAAACAGCCTTTAAAACAAAATTTGGTTTATATGAGTGGTTAGTAATGCCTTTTGGTCTAACTAATGCACCTAGCACTTTCATGAGACTGATGAACCATGTTTTGCGTGAATTTATTGGCAAGTTTGTGGTTGTGTACTTTGATGACATATTAATCTACAGCCGCAATGAATCTGATCATACTATACATATTCGACATGTTTTGCAAGTGTTGCGTGATAATAAACTCTATGGTAATCTTGAGAAGTGCACATTTTGCAAAGATAAGGTCATATTTCTGGGTTATGTTGTCTCTAAGCATGGAGTAGAAGTAGATGTGTCTAAAATTGAAGCTATTCAAAATTGGCCTACTCCCATGAATGTGAGTCAAGTAAGAAGTTTTCATGGTCTCGCTGGGTTTTATAGAAGATTTGTGCCTAATTTTTCTACTATTGCTGCACCTTTGAATGACTTGACTAAAAAGGGTGTTATTTTTGAGTGGGGCGCAGCCCAAGATCATGCTTTTGATGAACTTAAGAGATTGTTAACTTATGCACCGTTGCTTGCACTTCCTGATTTCAATAAGCAATTTGAGATTGAATGTGATGCTAGTGGTATTGGAATTGGTGGTGTGTTGATGCAAGAGGGTCGCCCAATTGCATATTTTTCTGAGAAACTGTCTGGTGCTAAGTTGAACTATCCTATCTATGATAAAGAATTGTATGCTTTAATTAGAGTTCTTGAGGTTTGGCAACATTACTTGTGGCCAAAAGAATTTATCATACATTCTGATCATGAAGCTTTGAAATACCTGAAAGCTCAGTCTACTTTGCATAAGCGTCTTGCTAAGTGGGTTGAGTTCATTGAATCTTTTCCATACATTATTAAACATAAGAAGGGAAAAGATAATATTGTTGCTGATGCTCTATCTAGGAAGAATATGCTATTAACTCAACTTGATGTTAAAATTCCTGGATTAGAGGTGCTATGTGATTTATATGCTACTGATCATGATTTTGCTGAACCATATCGCTTATGTGCTCTTGGTAAAGCATGGGACAAATATCACATACACGATGGGTTCTTGTTTAGAGCTAACAAACTATGTGTTCCAGAATCGTCTGTGCGTTTGCTCTTATTGCAGGAATCACATGCTGGAGGTTTGATGGGTCACTTTGGGCGTGAGAAGACGCTACTCATGCTAGCTGACCACTTTTATTGGCCAAAGATGAGGAGGGACGTGGACAGGTATGTGAAGAGGTGCATTACTTGCAACAAGTCCAAGTCCAAGCTGAAGCCTCACGGTTTGTATACTCCTTTACCGGCACCTACTACACCTTGGGAAGATATAAGTATGGATTTTGTGTTGGGTTTGCCGCGTACTAAGAGAGGCCATGATTCTATATTTGTGGTAGTGGACAGATTTTCTAAGATGTGACATTTTATTGCCTGCCACAAAAGCGACGATGCGTCGCATGTTGCTAACCTGTTTTTCAGGGAGGTTGTGCGACTACATGGAGTCCCGAAGACAATTGTTTCTGATCGTGACGTGAAGTTTATGAGCTACTTCTGGAAGACGCTGTGGGGAAAGCTAGGGACGAAGGCTGGCATTGTTCAAGACTACTTGTCATCCCCAAACTGATGGTCAAACTGAGGTGGTGAATAGAACATTGTCACAACTATTGAGATCCATGATCAAGAAGAACCTGAAGGAGTGGGAAGATTGTTTGCCGCATGTGAAGTTTGCTTATAACAGGACGGTACATTCTACCACGGAGCTGTGTCCTTTTGAAGTGGTGTATGGTTTCAAACCCATTACTCCACTTGACTTGTTGCCTTTGCCCATACATGAGAGAGTTAATATGGAGGCATCCAAGAGGGCAGATTTTGTGCGTAAGATCCATGTGAAGACTAAAGAGTTGATAGAGAAGAAAGGCAAGAGCAATGTCGCAAGGATGAACAAGAAGCGTAAGGAGATGTTGTTCAAGCCTGGTGATATGGTGCTGGTACATTTTCGCAAGGATAGGTTCCCGAAGCTGAGGAAGTCTAAGTTGAAGCCTCGTGGTGCTGGTCCTTACAAAGTGCTTGCCAAGATCAATGATAATGCATACTCAATAGATCTTCCAATTGATGAGTTTGGTGTCAGTAATTCTTTCAATGTTGCTGATTTGACACCATATGACGGAGAAGACCTTGGAGCGTCGGGGTCGACGCCTTTTGAAGGGGGGGGGGGGGAGATGATGAGGACATCCCTACCTCAATGCCACCTCCGTCATTACAAGCTGAAGATGAACCTGCTGTGAAGCTCAAGTCCGATGAAGTTCGGATTGGACCAATTACAAGGGCTCGTGCGAAGCTACTTAAACAACAGGTGAACTTGTTTCTCAACGGTACTTTGATTGATGAGAACTTTATACTGCCTAAGTCCTATTACTTATGTATCATCAGGTATCAAGAAGAGATGAGCATCGCACGAGGAGGAGAGGAGCAGCTGGACATGAAGACGGACGTCAAGATGGCCGTGAAGCTGGACATGGAGCTGGACATGAAGATATCTCATGAACGCGCGAGGGAGGAGCGGGAGGCATGCGCGAGAGGAGAAGAAGAAGTCCAGGCCGGTCCAGCACCCGGTCCGACCGGCCGCCAGACCGGCCGACTCGGTCCCCTGGCCGATCGGCCGGGCGCCAACCGGACGGGATTTATCGTGCGGGTGAAAACCGGAAAACCTCGCAACTTCCCGGTTGCCGCCGGTTGACGGACCACAGACCGGCCGATCCGGTTGCCGCCAGTTGAACCGGACCACGAGCCAGACGACCCGGCCCACAGCCGTCAACCGGATTCCGCATCGACGAGTCCGAGTCTGTCTCGACCAGATCTATTCTGGGTCGGTTTTCTTTGTATCTTTTCGACCAGAACTTGTCCCGGACGCCTATATAAGTGCCCAGGACGCCCCCCTAGTTGCTTAAGACCACGTTTAAGATAAACCCTAGTTCTTAGTTGTTTGCTTATGCAAAACTATTGAATCCCTACACCATATTGCTTGATATTGTGTAGATCCTGATAAAGTCTTGTGTGATCTGCTGTTCCATTGGGAATTAGTCGGTTGCAACTTACCGCTTCGTGGTCGGCGGCTACGTGCGCAAGTGTGTGGAGTTGCGAATATCTTGCAGGGTTGAGAGCTGTTGCATTGGCGACAGGGACCAATCGAGAGATCTCGTTGCGTCATACAAATTATCATCCACTACATCGTCGTGTTCCTCCGCTGCTATCACCCCGTGATCATCATCACCACCGTTGCTTACTGAGAAGATCGGGCCACCCCTTATCAGAAGCTGCCGGGGAGTGGATCGCGAGGCCGATGAGTGGGTGATTGGCCGGATCCACACTCTGCACTCGATCATCAGAGATAGCGAGTAGCTGCCTCCCTCTTGTGGTTATGTATCTCCGGTGTTCGGTTTGGGCGGTGTTGGGGCACTTGCTGGCCTGTGATGTGTTCCTTTGTTTTTCTCTTTCGATCGTTGGTTGTAAAACTGTCTTGTTTGTGTGATGTTGTCGTGTTGATTTCGGTTGTTGTACTCTATCGTTGGGGCTTTACTAATTTAAAGCCGGACTCTGCTCGAGCCTTCAGTCTAAAAAAAAAGCTGTTAGGGAAACGTTCAAATACGGCAGGTCAAAGTCAATCTATTAGAAGTTTCACTAACTATATATATATAACACAAACATTCTACGAAACTAAATGCATATAATATAAAAGCATATTTCATGATTATTTCAATAATATTGGTTTGAGGTTATGAGTGTTAACATTATTTTCTGTACAGATTATCGAACTTTAAGAAGTTTAACTTTAATTAACTAAAATCTGTACGCATCATAATTTGGAAACGAGGACGAAGATCTACACAAAGCTGACCGATTATGAATTATATTTCCTGTTTCTTCTTCATTTCGGAAAATTGATCGAAAGTATATTCGAGGGATCAGATTTTGTTGAACATTCAGAAAAGGACCATTGACCGGTGAAGAAAATGTGTACGTATATCTATTGAACTACCACACTTGCGGACCAGACAATGGAGAGAGGAGGACCAATGCAGCAAGAACCGGGGATTTTTTATCGCGCGCACAGTCCAGAAGCTGCGATCGACGAGAGCCTGCACTGTGTTTCTACAGCGACACTAGTCGTGACTTGCTCTCGAGATCCATGCATGCATCGGTCGATGCTGCATATGCACGCACATATCCACATCCAGCGGTATAGGCGCAGCTGCATCCGCAAGAGTTTCACATGACCTGTTTTCCCGGAGGCAAAACGAGTTTCACATCGGCTAATAAGGGAAACAACAAAATTCTTATACGTAACTCTGTATGTAGGTTAGTGCGTTAACTATGATTGACTAGTCTCTTTTGATTAAACTGGTTAGAGCATGTAAGATAAATATTTACGATCTTCCTAAAAAAATCTAACTATACACTCTAAAACCTGTGCGATAATTCGCTCTAGAGACGCATCGCATGTCCTTATCTACCAATGGTAAGGTTTATCGTGTGCGATGAACCATTATCATCATGTATGAAAGTCTATTCTATTTTGTACCATTGAGGCAAGGGGGAGAGGAGGGACACCGCAAGAAAACCGGGGATTTGTTTGTTTTCGCACTGCACTCCGTTAAGCTGCGACGAGAGCCTGCATGCAGGGAGCTTTGTTTCTACAGCGACATTGGCCGTGACTTCCCTCTCGAGATCCATCGATCGATGTTGGCATGTTGCATATGCACGCACACCATGGTATGTACGGATGCCGGTTTTGCCGGCTACTTCTCCGGTAACTACGTATACGATCCATCCACATCCAGCGCGCGCGCGGGAGAGGCGCAGCTAGCTAGCTAGATCCGCGAGAGTTTCACATGACCGGTTTGCGAATGGCGTAACAAAGGCTCACGTGATCGAAACACTCCCGTAAACAGCAAAATTCTTATATGTTGGGTAGTGTAGCTTAGTGCACGCCGGTGAAACATACATGCTGCGGTCAGCCAGCATGTGAGTACTAGTGGGTGCGTGATACCGACCGACCATGTAAGGGTAGAGCCAAAGGTAGAAATAAGATGGCCAGCAGGCTTATACTTTTCTGTGTACGGACATCAGGATCATGTGATCGGGGTTTAACCGTCGACGTAATCCTGCGTCGCACACGCTTAGATCTACTGCTTTGTCTTCTTCTTCGGGTATATATAGATTGTAGTATGGGCCGAATTGAGTTTCTGGTAGCATGTGTGCATCTCTACAGCGCATCGCATTGATCCGGGTTTCGTTTTGACCAGGTCTTTACGCCCAATGATACGATCGAGTAAAATTGCGTCATGTGTTGGTTTTTATTTTCAAGGACAAGTTACACCCAAGGCCCTTGAATTTCTGTTTGACAAACAAACTACACCAAGAGTTTTTTTAAATATTTTTTCGGGTTTTTATTTTCATGGAAAAACAACACCCGCCAAAATCTCAAAACTTCAAAAATCATTTCGGGTTTTTATTTTTGTGGGTGCGTGTGATACCGACCGACCATGTAAGGGTAGAGCCAAAGGTAGAAATAAGATGGCCAGCACGCTTGACTTTTCTGTGTACGGACATCAGGATCATGTGATCGGGGTTTAACCGTCGACGTAATCCTATGTCACACACGCTTAGATCTACTGCTTTGTCTTCTTCTTCGGGTATAAATAGATTGTAGTATGAGCCGAATTGAGTTTCTGGTAGTATGTGTGCATCTCTACAGCGCATCGCATTGATCCGGGTTTCGTTTTGACCCGGTCTTTACGCCCAATGATAGGATCGAGTAAAATTGCGTTATGTGTTGGTTTTTATTTTCAAGGACAAGTTACACCCAAGGCCCTTGAATTTCTGTTTGACAAACAAACTACACCAAGAGTTTTTTTAAATATTTTTTCGGGTTTTTATTTTCATGGACAAACTACACCCGCCAAAATCTCAAAACTTCAAAAATCATTTCGGGTTTTTATTTTTGTGGGTGCGTGATACCGACCGACCATGTAAGGGTAGAGCCAAAGGTAGAAATAAGATGGCCAGCACGCTTGACTTTTCTGTGTACGGACATCAGGATCATGTGATCGGGGTTTAACCGTCGACGTAATCCTATGTCACACACGCTTAGATCTACTGCTTTGTCTTCTTCTTCGGGTATAAATAGATTGTAGTATGAGCCGAATTGAGTTTCTGGTAGTATGTGTGCATCTCTATAGCGCATCGCATTGATCCGGGTTTCGTTTTGACCCGGTCTTTACGCCCAATGATAGGATCGAGTAAAATTGCGTTATGTGTTGGTTTTTATTTTCAAGGACAAGTTACACCCAAGGCCCTTGAATTTCTGTTTGACAAACAAACTACACCAAGAGTTTTTTTAAATATTTTTTCGGGTTTTTATTTTCATGGACAAACTACACCCGCCAAAATCTCAAAACTTCAAAAATCATTTCGGGTTTTTATTTTCATGGACAAATTACACCAAGATTTTTTTAAAATATTTTTTCAAAACAGAATTGGAATTTACTAAATTTGAATTTTGTCCTTATCTAATTCAAGATTTGTAAATAATATATTATGGGACCTCCCGAAATTTCGTTCAAATTTTGAACCTGAATTACGGTCCTTAAGGCCTTCTTTGGCTTGCTTGGGATTGAAGTGGGTTGACATGGATTTTGGTGAACTAAATCCCTTCTAAATCAAAATTCTTCTAAACTCCCCACAATCCACTTTGGAAGCGGATTAACCGAACAAGCCCTAATTGACTTCCTTCCCCTGCCTCCCCACATGGAATGACCATATATTTGTAAACATCAAAAGATCAGTTGTCTCAAGACCAAGCCATGCCGAATTGTGAGAAGCTACTCCCTCGGAATATTGCGCATTGGTGGCAAATCATGAGGAACTACTACTCCTTTTAACTATGCAAACTAAATGTCCTTTGCAATCACCACACTTTGCCTTCTAAATATCTGACCACCAGATCTTCAGTTCTTCGCCGATAGCTGGAACAAAAATTCATTAGAGGTCGTTTGGTATCCATCATTTGGACCTGGAATCCTGGAATTTATTTTGGAATTCCATAGGTGGGCTGTTTGGTTGCCACAGAATTGGGCTGTCATTTCACTTAGGAAATCCAACAAAATGACGCCATGGGTAAACACAATTCTAAGCTGAGACCTGTCATTTGCCATTTACAAATTCAATAATGAATTCTGCTGTCATTTGCAATTCCTATGACAACCAAACAAGTGTCCATTTCTGGAATTACAATATAAATGAAATGAATACATGTATTCATTTCAAAATGCTACAAACGAAATGAAAGCCTGGCTTCCAAACGACTTCTTAGTAAAAAAAAGTACACTTACTACTTGATCATCGCTCGATCCTAGCAGTTTTTGTTCTCTGCTCCATTATTACAAAGAATTACAAGCGCTTTTGGCTAAACCAATCCGTTTCCCTAATGCACAAGGTCCACTGATCAGGCTGCTGCTACCATAGAGTATACTGACAATTCAGTAGTAGGAGCAAACATCCCCAGGCCAGGCAAGATGCTAGACAGATAAACCCTCACCAAGATGTTCCAAGCCTACCTAATCCGTTGAACGAACTCACAAAAGGACACTACTCGAACATGGGAATCAAGTGACTTTTTTTATGTCAACTAACCTTTAACTGTCAGATGGTTAAAAGTGCCAACGTCACCCACTGTCGCAATCGCAGATAACATGCATGATGCAACCTCCAAACTTAACCAGCCAACCCCTTATGCTTGTTTTGTATTACGGCATTTGTGGAATTATACCTAAAATCATGTTTGGTTGCAGTGTATTAGGTTAATTTAGTTCCCATCGTTTTCCACTTTCCCCCAATATCTAGTGCATTTTTCTCAATACTCAACATGCTACCTCTAGCTAGTCGATTGGGAATTGAGCTTTTATGAAATTGGACGGGATTTGATGAAGGTAAGGGTTTCATTTTTTAGGGATTATCTTCACTAATCTTCACAAAAATCTCTAGTGCTAAACAAATCCTAAAGGGGTGGATCGAACTCGACATGAAAACAGCCTCATGTTGGATTAGTTTATACATATACTTTGCCAACACCAAACCATATTCAGCCATGATTGACTAAGAATTAAGTTAATTCTCGGTCAGGGGATGCCATATAGTCCTCATTGCAACCAACTCTAGCTAATAGAAATCACGAAACAATTCAGCGGTTTAGCGCATTTGCATCTCATGTTGCAATTCATGACTAGCACAACACAAGCAGTCGTCATTTATTAAATGCAACCCATTTACAACTAGAAAAATCTCAGTTGCAACTCACGCTAGCAAAAATCATGGTGCAATCATGTGGTTTAGGAGTCAACTGAGAATTAGCAGCTCCTAGCTGCAACAATAACGATAATTTATACGTGTGATCTCCTTGTTGCTTGGAATATTTTCGAATGATATTGTCAAAACACAACTCGTTAGAAAGAAGTTGCACCTATAAACAAAACTATAAATAATCAGATTTTTAATTTGTGCATAGCTAGAATTGAAAGAATTTAGCATTCTGATTTAGTATTCTTGTAGGATACATTATTAACTACATTCAGATTTTTGTTTAGTTTTTCCTTGAACTAATAAATACAATTTAAGATTTTATAAAAAAAAAATAAAGGGACAGCTGAAAGTCGGGGCCCAATGAGAGTTTCTCTATATTGTACAATTTTCTACTACACAATCCAGTTTTTTTACTTGTACATCTACTTACAGTTTGTTTTACTAGTAGGATTCCTGCTTGGTGCTTGAACCATGATGTCCATTACTTGTTGCACTCGTAGATACCCACATCGCTACTCATACTTCAGCGTCATAGCAATGTTGCGGCTCATACTTTAGCTCGCCATGCGAAGCATTTTAATTCTGTAATCTTTAGAAACTCTAACCCGGAGTGTATCCGGCAGACAATTTGTAATGGTTTATCACGATCAATAAAGAGATGTATTCTCTCAAAAAAAATCGCTACTCTAATAAGCAACTTCATGGATCAATCATGCATGTTGCATGAATGCATGGTTATTATAACCGTCGACGGATGGACGGCCTAACGGACGCTGTCGGTCCACTCCATGACGTCGAACAAGCAACAAACTTCAGCTGGCCTGGCCAGACCAAACTTAATCATACATACATGACATCCTAGCCTTTTCTTAAGACTACTTTTATGAAAGACATGGATCATATAGTCATACACCATAGCTAGCTGAAAACAACACACACTAGTTGGAGTACAGTACCGTGTCGACCAGTGCACACACCCGGAGAGCGTACACACCATGTTACACACCCAGCTGGTCCATCACATGATCACAACAGGATAATTGCCAGAGAGAAAAACCTGTACAGCACAACCGGACGTGTGTTCACTTCACTTCACTGCTCATATGCATGATAACGCACGTTCTCTAAATCTCTAGCCAGCAACCTTTTCTCATTTCACATTCGTTGGAGGACTACCCTACGTGATAGCTTTGCTCTGTGTTTGCACAGTATTGTGACGACGTGTTCATCCTCTTCTGATCGATGTAGGGCCGTGCATGGCCTCTGCACTTGCCGACTAGTTTCTGCGCTATCATTGATTGATGGCGCAGAAGAATTGCCATTAACTGCATGGACAATCCATTTATTCCTTGGGCCCCGATGCTTATTTTTACGAACCACCAAGGTTTCTGATGTTGAAGCTAGAGAGGTACAGTACCACTGTATATTTTCCAGGGTACTGTACGCATTCTCCACTTTTTACGTTTACTACATGTGCAAAGGCCGAGCTACATGTAACCTTTATCTTTCAAAAAAATAAAAATTATATTTTAAGGTTACAAAAATCTGAAAACCAATTCTACATGTAGCCAAAGGTGTACGCTACAAATCTACAAAATCTCAATGTGAAATTCTTTGTATTCTAGGGGCTACACGGAAATGATGAAATCTAATAAATTTTATAATTTTGAAATGTGAACTATTCACCATACTTAGATCCACATTTTATTTTTTATTTTTATGTAGTCTAAAATAAACAATGAATTTTAAATCGAGATTTTGTAGGGTTATAGATTTCGTCGCTCTCTATATACAGGATTTTTTTCAGATTTTTTCTTGAAATTTACAAATACTTTTTTAAATTTCATAAATAAAGGGCTATGTATAGCTCGGCCTCCATTTATGCACGTTCACTCCGTATGGCTTGATAAAATTGTCCCACGTTTATTAAATCTAGATACTTTTAGTCTATATTTGGTCAAATCTGCGTCAAATATTTAGGATTTTGTGTTACCGTTTCCATATTTTTATAATGTACCTACGTTTTTTCTATCTTTCGCGGCATCTGTATTTACTGCTTCGCGTGGTTCCTTTCGATTCAGTGGGGGACGCCAAGGTGGACCTCGACGGTTAACAAGCGGAGCAATGTTTGTTGAGTCCTCCCATCAAATATAATTGATTTGGCTGTTGAATTCTGAATTATATAGGAATTGTGCGAATGAGAATTTATAATATTGCGTAGTGACACTTAGGTTCATGAGTGCCTGATAAATTGTTGGCCCAAAAATACGTATTTACAATTCTCAAAAAACTCTGAATAAGTATTTTGCATTTAGAGGATGCATGTTTACACGTGCGTGCTTTTTTACATATTCAGATTAAAATGTATGTAGCTTATGTAAAAGTAGCAAGTTTTAAATGAATAGTTTGAAGGAAAGTCCCTCTTCCGAGAGTTTTATAACTTGGTGTCCGGATAACTATATAACTTCGTACCAGAGTAAGTCTAATCGGGTTTAGGAGTACCGATATTTTAAAAATTCGCTTTAATGAGAATTACCATGTCTAAGTCGACAACATAACTCACGTTAAGATCACTATATAGTTTGAGAACTGGATAGGAGACCAAAATATTTAATGTGGTGTGTGTGTGTGTGTGTTTTTGTAGTGATGCTCCAGGGCAATTTATATAAACTATGGCATACTATAATTGAGTGCAAGTCAAGATAAATCAAATTCAGTCGTATATTCATGTTGTACCTTTGCATAACCTACTCGGTGTAGAGTCGCCGCCGATGCTGGACTAAAGGCATGCAAGGGCATCATATAGTGGGCGGCGCAAACTAACTTGGGATCGACTAAACCAAACAAGAAATGATGATGGAGCGATCAGTGGCGAGAAAAGCCTACCAAAGGATTGATTGAAGATACTCAAGGGATCAACTTGATTTGTCGATACTTGCCTGATCATTCCCCCCTCCCCTCTCTCACGCGTCAATAGTATCTTTGGAGTTCACCCCCGTCGGCGGGCCAATCCGATGGCCTCTCTGCCGGAATAGCCAGTCGAAGTTGGAGTAGATACCCCTGGCGGAGCTAGTGCATCGAGCTAGCTTGGGCGAAGTCTTAAAAGACTCATGTGCCATGGCTCGTTTGCCCATCAAATTTGTGACTAATCGGAGGTGCTACTTCATTCGACGAAGGTGGCCACTTTGCGTGCAAGAGTCTAGTGGTTCGATGGATCATCTCCCTCCAGGCTAGAGAATCAAATCGGATGATCTTCATCAACCCCGGCGTCCCTCGGCATGTCAGCATCTCCCCAAGTTTTTTCGTCCCCGTCGGAGTGATCGACGGCCGTCCCTCAGTGGCTCTGTTGCGGTGGTGGAAGAGGGCTCGATTACTTTTCCTAGTTTTCTTTGAGGTACTTTTCAGGAAAAGCTAGATATGGTTGTAATTTTGCATTTCTTTCTAGTTCTCCATGTAACTTGTACCCACCGTTTGGAATGAAGCTTTTTGGTCCTTTTGGACCCAACCCTGTTCTCAAAAGGAAAAAAATAATTGATCGGTTGGATGAACCTAATGGAGGTAGAACTCCCAAGGAGGAAGTGACTTCGCGTCGAGCTAGGTTTAGGATTTGGGTTCGTATAACATGAAGGAGTAAAACTAAACAGCAAAATATGATACGAACTTACTCGAATTCATAGATGAATTGATAGTGTATTATTAGTTTTACTCTTCTAGGCGCTTTCCTCTAGCACCTACTATTTTGTACTTTCAACGAAAATAAAAATAAATAAAAATTATGTAGCGGGGAAACCTAGACGACGGAACGTGATGCGAACTTACTCGAATTCATAGATGAGCATCGATATACTCGTCTCATTCCTAAAATCAGGATGCAAGACATGTCTTTGACCAACAATTGCTCAATGAGCGCAATGTTATGTAAATGTGCCACTGAATTCTATTTCAAAAGTATTTTGTGATGGTAGTGATATTTGTACAACATCTTGAAATAATAATTCTCAGTATAGAGTAAGTAGTACTGATTTTGTTTTCAGAGGTGCTTACACTTGGATGGGTCGATCGGGAGGGCAGGCCGCGCTGGCAAATTCGGTTGCGACTCAACGTCACGCCTTCTTCCTTTAGGGCATCTCCAACCGCGCGACGCAAACCGCGCCCGCGCGTCCGTTTGGGTCGAGCCGGACAAAAACGCGGCCCAGCGCGCGGACCTATCCCTAAAACGGATGGCCGCGGCGTCCGGGACGACCCAAACTCGGTCCAAATCTGGGACGAGTTTGCGTGGCCGCGGACGCCGGATGCTGGTCGCTCGCGCCCTCCCATTGTCCGCCCCTGGCCCGCCTGTCTGTCTCCGAAAACACAAACCCCTCGCACAGATCTCCCGCCGCTCCGCCGCCAGCCAAGGACCGGCGATTTGGGAGAGGCATGGACGCCGGCCACCGTCGTCGGCACGCTGGCAAGCGGGGCGGAAGCATAGGTCGCGGTCCCGCGCTGCTTTCGCCGCGTCGTAGCAGAGTCGGAGGACGCCGTCGCCGTCGCTGCTGTCCTCCCACTGTCGCGAGACCTCCCGCCGTTCGCAGCTGCGCCGTTGCCGCCGGAGGTGAGCTCTCGTGCACCGTGTTTGCAGACCGCAAGTCGGCCGAGACGGCCATGGCCAGCAGGTCCCTACGGACGCACCGGATGGCCTCCGCGTGCGATGTGTTCGATGAAATGGGCATACTAAAAAATTTCCCTTTTCATCTGTAGATCATGGTGGACAGCGACGCCGACTACTTCTTCAAGAACTTCATCGACACGTCGTCCGACGAGGACTCGGACGAGGAATTTTTCACGGATGCTGCGCTGATCATCCACGATCACATTGTCTCGCAGATCCCCGTGCACCGGGGGTCCTTGCCGGGGCGCGCCGCCGCCTTGGACCGCAAAAGAGAACGCGGCCACGACCAGCTCTTCACCGATTACTTCCACCCCAAGGCATTGTACACGCCGGCCTTGTTTCGCCGTCGTTTTCGGATGTCCAGACCGTTGTTCCGCCGAATAATGGATGGCGTCAAGCTCTACGACGACTACTTCCACGCGAAAGTGGATGCAATTGGCAAGGTAGGCCTCTCTTCGTACCAGAAATGCACGGCAGCGATTAGAATGCTTGCATATGGCGTTGCCGGTGATTTCGTAGATGAGTACACGCGCATGAGTGAGTCTACCGGCTTGGAAGCGATGTACGGGTTCTGCAGAGCAGTGATAGGTTCGTTCGGAGAACAGTACCTCCGGCAACCTACTGCAGAGGACACAGCTCGTCTGTTGTCAATCAACGCTTCCAGGGGGTTTCCTGGGATGCTTGGCAGCATAGACTGCATGCACTGGGAGTGGAAGAACTGCCCCTTTGGTTGGCAGGGGCATACAGCGGTCATTACGAGGGTGCACGGTCATTCTTGAAGCTGTTGCTTCACAGGATACATGGATTTGGCACTCATTCTTCGGAATGGCTGGCTCGCACAATGACATCAATGTCTTTGCGGCGCTCTCCGGTGTTTGATAGGCTAGCGTACGGTCGGTCCACGATGTGGATTTTGAGATCAATGGCCACCACTACACCAAGGGGTACTATCTTGCCGATGGTATCTATCCACCTTGGGCTACACTCGTGAAGACAATCCGAAACCCAACTCGGTGCGGGAGGCAAGGTTTGGCAAAGAGCGAGAGGCAGCCCGGAAAGATGTCGAGCGGGCGTTTGGCATCCTCCAAGCTCGTTGGGCTATCGTCGGACACCTGCCCAGAGCACAGGATGTGCAAACTCTGTGGGAGGTGATGATCGCATGTGTAATCATGCATAACATGATTGTTGAGGTAGAGCGGGATGATTCACTCTATGATAATGGCGGGAGGGCGGGGAGAGTTGGTTACTCCTCAACGTGGCCGGCATCATTCAGGAAGTTCTTCATGCACACCATGAAATTCGAGATCTAGCTGTACACAACCAGCTGCAGGCAGATTTGATCGAGCACGTCTGGCAGCATGTAGGCAACAATGCTGCAAACAACGATGATGAAGGAAATCCGGAAGCCTAGATCATTTGTATCGTTTTTTCATTTATTTTTGAATAATACTTTATCCTCCATTACGTGGACAATGTAATGTGTAATAAATTTTGAGCATTTGAACTATTTTATCCGCGTCCGCTCGGCCACCCAAACGGCCCAAAATGGACGGCCCAGCGCGTCGGTTGGAGATGCCCTTACGAGGCCAACGCATCCACACCGGTCTAGCCGGCGATCGTAGAGTAAATTCTGCAGCACACTGCAGCTCTGCTCTACCCGAAACCCCAAAACTCGAATTTTTATCGCGGCCACCTCTCCCGGTCCCGGCGGCCAGGCAGAGGTGGAGGGGCCCGGCCATGGCCACGGCGGATCTGTAGCAGGAACCACCGTCGATTTACTTCCCGGTAGCGGCAGCTGCAGAGGCAAAAATCCCCACCCACCCTCCCGTCCCCCTTCTTTATTCGGCCCTCACATGCCATTGCCAACCTCCCGCCTCCTCCTCGCCTTCACTCTACTCCCTCTCTCTCCGGCGCGGCGCGCGCCCAGCCTGGTCAACCAGCTAGCTGGGCTTTGAATTGCGCGTACCATCCGAGCTCATCTATCTACCCCATGTCGTCTCGACCCCGTCGGTGCTGAGCCGAGCTGAGCCTGTGCCTGCTTGCGCGGCGGCGGCGGCGGCAATGGGGCTGCGGGCGAGGCGCGGCGGCGGCGGAATTGGTGCTGGGTTTGTGTCCGTGCTGCTGGTGCTGCTGCTCGCGCTGTGTGGCCGCGGAGCCACGGGGTTAGACGACGACGGGGAGCTGCTCATGCTCTTCAAGCGCGCGGTCACCGCCGACCCGCTCGGCGCGCTCGCCGGCTGGTCCGTCTCCGACGCCGACGCCTGCGCCTGGAACGGCGTCATCTGCAACGGCTTCCCGCCTACCACCCAAACCAGCTTCATGTCCACAGCCAACCTCACCTCCACCACCGACGGCGCCACCACCTCCAACTCCACCACCACGCTCACCACCACCAGCAAGAACGGCACCACCAACGGCACCAGCGCGTCGGCGGCGACGGTGTCGCGCGTCATCGGCCTGGTCCTGCCCAACGCGCAGCTCTCGGGCACGCTCCCCGCCGACCTATCCCGCATCCAGCACCTGCGCCACCTCGACCTCTCGGGCAACAACATCACCAGCACGCTCCCACCTGCCCTGCTCCACAACGCCACCGAGCTCCGGGTCCTCTCCCTCGCCGGGAACGACCTCACCGGCTCCCTCCCGGACGGCGCGCCCTCGCGCGGCCTGCAGGAGCTCAACCTCTCCGACAACGCGCTGGCCGGGTGGCTGCCCGCGCCCCTCCTCGCCGCGCCGGGGCTGGCCGTGCTGGGGCTCGCCAACAACTACCTCGCGGGCGAGCTCCCCGCCGGCGGGCTCGGCCCGAGCCTCCAGCTCCTGGACCTCAGCAGCAACTACTTCCGCGGCGCGCTCCCGCCGGACTTCGGCGGGGCGCGGCTGCGGCTGCTCAACGTGTCCTCCAACCGCCTCACGGGCGCGCTCCCGGCCGAGCTGTCCGACGCCGTGCCGCCCAACGCCACGGTGGACCTCTCCGGCAACAACTTCACCGGCGCGGTCCCGCCGGCCGGGCTCTTCGGCGCGCAGCCGGCGGCGGCGTACGAGGGGAACCCGGGGCTCTGCGGCGCGCCGGTCAGGCGCGCCTGCTCCATCCCGTCCTCGCTCTCCGACCCGCCCAACGCCACCGACTCGCCGCCCGCGTTCGCGGCCATCCCCAAGAGCGCCGCCCGGGCCCCGCCGGGCTCCCCCGAGGCGCGGGCCCCGCGCGGCGGCCAGGGGAGGCTCCGCCCGCTCACCATCCTCGCCATCGTCGCCGGTGACATCGCGGGCGTCGGGCTGCTCTTCTTGCTCTTCCTCTACGTCTACCACGCCCGCAAGAAGCGCCGGCAGGAGAACCCGACGGCGCCGCAGCAGCAGCAGAAGACGGCAGCCGCCGTCGCCAAAGAAGGCAAGCCGTCCGCGTCCGCAGGGTGCTGCATTGGCGGCGGCCGGAGCGACGGCTCGGAGGACAGCTCCGACTGCTCGGCGTCCTCCTCCTCGGACGCCGCGTCCGACGACGGCCGTCTGTCGTCCTCGGACCCGAAGAAGAGAGCCGGGAGCTTCATCGGCTGGAGCACCCCGCAGCACCACAGCAAGAAGCACGAGCCGCAGCAGGCGCCCGCGCCGGCGACGCTCGTCACCGTGGACGTCGGCGGCGGCGAGCTCGAGATGGAGACGCTGCTCAAGGCGTCGGCCTACATCCTCGGCGCCACGGGGTCCAGCATCGTCTACAAGGCCGTGCTCGCCGACGGCACCGCGCTCGCCGTCCGTCGGATCGGCGAGAGCGGCGGCGCCGACAAGCTCAAGGACTTCGAGGCCCAGGTGCGCGCCGTCGCACGGTTCCGGCACCCCAACCTACTCCGCCTCCGGGGCTTCTACTGGGGCGCCGACGAGAAGCTCCTCATCCACGACTACGCCGTCAACGGCAGCCTCGCCAACATCGCATTCACCAGTAAGCCCTCAACTCCATTGCTACAAGCTTTCTTTTTCTTCTTCTTCTTCTGATGGAACTCCATTTGGACAACATTTTTTTGCAAATTTGCATGAAATTTGACAGTGTCTAGCTGCATTCTCCATTTATAATTTCGGTCAATTGCTTGCAGTACGTACTAGTGATTGACTAATCACTAAGTCGTCAAGCATGATCCATTTGCTAAAAAAAAAAATCAGGATGCAATGGCCTTTAGTCGTACCTTGAATACAGAAACTAGTACTGCTAATTTTAATGTTTCATCTGCTGCAAATAAACAGAAGTTAATTGGCGCTGGTCATAGTACCTCATAATAGTGCGGAAATTCAATTCGGCTCCCGGGTGCGTATGCTCCCTCTACTAAAAAATTATATTTTGAAATGTCGAAAAATTTGGACAAAAAATTCTACATGTACATCTATATAATATACGTGCGTTCGTCAAGTTTCACGAAAAACCAATATTTTGTGTGGTCTATATAAAAAAGAGAAAGTTTATATTGTGAAAAGCATTATTTTTAGCACTGAATTTTGTCTTTTTTACACACGTCACATGATAAGTCGATTTTTTATGAAACGACTTTGTGAGCACGTAGCACATGAAGATGTACGTGCGAACTTTTAGTTTCATTTTTTTTGAAAATTTAAAATGTATGTAAGATGTATTTCAAAATATAGAGAGCATATGGACCCATGTTCCAAAACACCGCTCCTTAGTTTTAGTGCGCAAAAAATCATCTACTACAGCAACTTTTCTGAAACTTGATTTGGTACTCCTAGTACTCTTCACTTGCAAATGAAGCAAAAACACCTGAAGGAAATGCAGTACTTGGTTTTACTAACAGCCCTTGGTTTCTCTTCTGAACCAAATGATGCAAATTGACATAGAAACAATTTGCTGGTACTAGTACACGCGCCCATCCTTAATTTAACAGTGTCTAGCTGCATTATCCTTTCATAAATTTGGTCAATTGCTTGTACTACTAGTGAATAGTGATTGACTACGTCGTCAAGCATGATCCACTTGCTAACAAAATTAAGGATGCAACGGCGTCAGTCCTTGGCAAAAGTGTCAACTCTAATCGTAGTACTGTACTACTCACTTAGTACCTTGAATGCACAAACCAGTACTGCTACTTTTGGTGTTTCTTCTGCTGCAGATAAATAGTACAAGTTATCTGACGGTCATAATTTCATCATAATTTGGCACTAATGAAAAAAATCATCTGCAACAACTTTATTGAAACTTGATTTGGTACTAGTAGTAGGAGTACTGTTCACTTGCAAATGAAGCAAAAACCCTGAATGAAATGTGTAGCAGTTCTTGGTTTTGTCAGTAAAAGGAGTACAACAGTTGTTGATGTTCTTGTGCTTGATCAATTGCAATTGCAGGGAGGATGGGCGCGTCGCCGATGCACCTAAACCTGGAGGCACGGCTGCGGATCGCGCGGGGCGTTGCGCGTGGTTTGTCATTCATCCACGAGAAGAAGGGCGTGCACGGCAACGTGAAGCCGTCCAACATCCTTCTCGGCGCCGACATGGAGCCACTGGTCGGCGACCTAGGCCTGGACCGGCTGCTCTCGGGCGCCGCCCTCCACCGGAACACGGGAGCGTCGGCGCGCCTCTTCGGGAGCAAGCGGTCCATGCACTCCACAAGCAGCCTGCCGGACCTGTCCCAGATGCCCGGTGGCGCCAGCCCATCGTGCGCCTCCACCTCGTCGACAGCTCACCCGCCATACCAGGCGCCCGAGTGCCTCAAGAGCCTGCGGCCGAGCGCCAAGTGGGACGTCTACTCCTTCGGCATGGTGCTCCTGGAGCTGCTCTCCGGGCGGGTGTACTCCGAGGTGGAGCTCTGCCAGTGGCACGCCGCCGGGTCCGTCGCCGGCACGTCTGATCTCGATCAGCGGGGCCGCGTGCTACGGATGGCTGACCCCACGCTCCGTGGCGACGACAATGAGGATGCTCTGCTTGGCTGCTTCCGGCTCGCCTTCGCCTGCTGCGCCATGGCGCCCGGCAAGCGGCCGTCCATGAGGGACGTCGCCGCGCTCCTCGACAGGATACAGGCCGCACCCTTGTCCAACTCCATTGAGACTCCCTACTGATGGATGCCAATAAATTGACAGGGAGCCATGTTAGGATACTAGTACAATTTTTTTACTGAATTTTAATGGCGAGCTTACTGTGTTAGCTGTTTGTAGATGATCTTTGTCACTAATTTTGATGATCCAGCTGTGATTAACCCCTTTTTTCCCTACATCCTCTTTTATCATGCTGCTGCTCATGTTTATTGCAAGAAGTGTTCTATACTTCTATGGTGCCATCTGCCATGGCTATTTGATGCACCACAGTAGCAGGCACACGGAACAAAGAGACTTTGTGCCTTTTTTGGGTTTAAAATGGAAGAAACTTTGTGTTGGGTGATGCAGAGTTCAGTGTCTGGAGCACATAAACAGGCAGCCGTGTCTTCTGGGTAGCAGGCTCTTTTTTCTTTTCTTTTTTTGCATTTCACCTCGATGCAGATGCCAAGTAGCCTAATTAACCCAAGTGGCAAAGAGGATTAGAGCAAGATGAGTACCGGGAAAAATTCTACTTGTGGGCGTACGGCTAGGACCAACACTGCCTGTGCAACTTGAACAGATCAAGATGGCTGGAGCTGGACAGGCAGGCTTCTCTGTCGAAGCTAGTATTTCAGATTATCTCTGCTATGCCTATTCCATCAATGTTAACCATGAATCAGTCTACAAGATTTAGTGCACAGTGTTTCTGCTTCAGCTTGACACCACACTATGTGTTAGTTAGGTCCTCCAGGTGAAGAAATCTGGAGAAATTAAATGGCTTTAAAAGAGGTCAAGCTATGCTGCAAGAGTGAGGAAACTTACATGTGTACTTGATGCAGATACTCGCCACAGCTCAGCAAACATCCGCCTGTTGTCATGAGCCAACTGATAAAGGGTAGTTCAGAGAGCTACAAAGGGTTCAGAAAATAAAATTCCTTCAGGCTAGACCAGCAGGTGGTCAAACGTGACATGACCCTGCCAGACAATCCCAACGATTAAAACAGCATAGCATTTTCCTCCGTAAGCACGGGCTGAAACAATGGCCACGAACCAAATCACCACGGCTAAAATGACTGAGATAACCAAACAAACCTAATTTGAGAACAAATGATAAACTTTGTTCGTCTTGTCCATTGTACAGGACTACACACACAACTGATTGCGAATGCCACAAGCACACCAGAGTTTTGCTGTTTCAACGCACATCTAAATCACCACATTGCATTTGCAGCTCGTAGCATTGGCCATTTTAGATCTTGTTGAACTGTGAGAAGAAGCTACCAAAGGATAAATTTATTCCACATGTACAGAATTACACATACAAGATTACCGTACTTCTATTTTGCTGGCTACAAGATTACAGATAAAATTACACACTGGAAGTTCATATCACAGCTTGAAGCAAAAGCTCCGATTTCAGTATATGCACATGAAAATCACCACGCTGAATTTGCAGAGCCTTGGCCATTTTAGATCCCGCTGAGCGTAATCACGATCGTGCGAGGAGTAGGGTCATCACGATGTTCACAAAGCCATATACCCTGGCATCAGAAAAACAGAATGACCAAGATTAGGTAACAATATAGTACAAGACCAAGTTGACCGCTGAGTTTTTAGCCAGCGTTACGCGGATACTGATACAGACGACAGATGACACATGCATCAGAACCCAACTCATGTTCAAGTATCAGTTTGGGTAGAAATTAAGGATGACACGACAAATGCCACTGGATCATGGACACATGTACTGGTAAATGACTAGGATTCAGGCGTTCGATTTGGCAATGAAATTTATGACCCTTTATCCGAGTAGAATTCAGTTGTTGCTTACATTGGTTGGTTGACATCCCCAGGTAAAACATGCTGTGTATACTTAAAGCCAACTTAAAACTCAGACCTGACACATAAGGATACTGAACCTTTGTACACAATACACCAGGTCCTACAGTTCTATTACAGTACATATTTTATCACGAAACCAAAAATTCTAGTGGATTATAATGGAGCCTAAGAAAACAAAAACCTTTAAATAGTGAGAGTAGGTGCAACTAATTAAGATGACAACACCTAGTATTAGTAATCGTGTAAATAGTATTACAAGAAGAAAATTCTCTGTACCTGCCAAGTTCCCATGTTGAGACGCCCGTCGGTGATAGGAATCCTGAAGAAAGATACAAAAATTTCACTAATATTTCGGAGATACTCCGAGTTATTGGGAAGAGGGGAGAGGGAAGGAAGACATACGTCAAGGCACAACCAAACATCGATGATTTAATATGTGCTGGCATGTCATCAGGTCCTGCAATAGGAATCTGAGTATTACTGAGTTATCTAGTCATGTAGATTATGGTTTCTGCATGTCCAACAGCAACAAAATAAAGCCATATATATTAATGGAATTCTTGAACAGAGCTCAAACATTTACTACTGCTAAGTTGATTCAACAACAACACACAATATACTAGGCTAGGACAAGCAAGACTGTTTTTTATTTTAATGAAGTACAATTTACTAATAGTGATGAGTAGAAGAATTAACTAGTTAGTAGTCATCTCAAGATATCCTGCAATCGAAATCTGAATACTATTGAGTGATCTAATCATGTAGATTATGGTTTCTGGCTGTCTAAGAACAACAAAATGATGGCAAAATAATCCATTTAATAAAGTACAGTGTAGTTAGTCAAGAGTGTAAGTATTAATGTGTCTTCAAACGACCCGAGCCTTCAAATTTAATTATGGTTAATGATGACTAGCTTTTCTGTTGAGGAAATAATTTCAGTAAGGCTGAAGCATCATGGCATAGAAAATCGTTGGTAAGCTAATTAGCTTTAGAGGACAAGTCATCTCAAGATGTTCAGTGTGTATCTACAAAGTTTCAGCATTAGCCCATCAATCGACAAAAGGGGGGAACAATCTTCTCATCCAAAGAAACTACATGAAGACAATAACAGCTCGAGTAATCATGTAATTTATTTCCTATGTCTACAAATATTTTCTTAATACAAAGTAGAAGGTAAGAAATAGACTGTGAAGTAGACATAACACTGCAATCCAGATAAGAACATGACAACGAGGATAATCAAAGGCATGCCATATCAGGGTTCAAACGGTAACCTTCTATGGTGTGCCTCCATGGTGCAGATGGACCCTGATTATAATTAAAAATTGATTAAAAGATTACTTTAATCAGATATACTTGAACAGAATCAAATAATAAGTGTCACATCTTTCACCTCTGGGACAACTCGATTAAGGAATGTTTCTGTGTCGATCTGGACATCAGGGTCATAGTTTTCATTCAGAGTTAGTGAAGCGCTTGTGTGGTGCACTGCATAGCATAACCAGATTGCTATTTGTAAGAACAACAGGAACTGCATTTTGATAACATATCAACACCAGATACTCATGCAAAATTAAACCAATGGCACTATAAAGCTCTACTGATAGATTTCACCATCCTGCTCTCCCCTGTTCACACTTTTGCAAATGTGAATATGCCCACTAAAACTGATTTCAAGTCGCTTACAAACTACATATGTTTTGTACACTCAATATTTTTTACACCCTATGATTTATAAACCATTTGAAACCTTTAATATCTAGCTGCTAACTTTGACCTGTTAAAACAATTATATGAAGCAGTGAAGAAACCTGACACGTACAGTGGGCTGAATTGCAAAGGTCAAAGTGATGTTGGAAAATATCATTAATGTGTCACTAGCCCCAGGTCTCACTTGCAACCTCACATGCCGTGATTTTCCGATTCTATGTTTCTTTTATGGTACCGAATTCACCGAGATGGACTTTTTCTTAGAGAAACCTATAAAATATGTGTGCTAAACACATTTTCCGTGACAGAAGTTCCCAATGCAAACTAATATTGAGCCACCAGCTTCACTATGGAGTCACACCACGAACCTTAACTGGGAATCTAATAGTGCATCTCTGGAACTGATTCTTACCATGCTACCATCTAAACAACCATTTGTATTCTTACCAGGCTGTGAACCTTAACTGGTAAAGTGGTAATCACTGTCATTTCTATTACATAACATCATGCTATCATCTATGAAATCGACTTGGCATGCTTCTGCTAGGTGCACAAAATTAAGCACGGAATTGCATCACGTACAGAAGAGATGCGCCAGGCCGCACTTGAACTCGGAGAGGTCGCTCCTTATCGCGTGCATAATCTGCAGATCACCATCACCAGTTCACTGTCCCATACCCAACACACGGCAGGTGCCGAAGCTGTGAGAACCGGAGGTGAGGGGGAACGCACCTTGTGGGTGATGATGTGGCAGCCCCGGCGCTGCGGCGGGATGACGACCGTCCTCTGGGCCCAGCGTGGGGCGGCCACGGCCCCCGGAGCAGCGGGCTCCGCAGCGGCGGAGGAGGCGGCTGCCGCGGCGAGCTCGCACCGGACGGCAGCACGCGCGGCTCGGCGGGGCCGAGCGGAGGCGCTGGCGGCGGTGGGGAGGGTGAGGGTGAGGAATACGGGCGGCGCCAGCGCCGGCGCGGTCGCCGCCGATTGCATGGTTGGGCTTGGCGACGGCGGCCGGGGATTCCGGAGGCTGAGAGCGCGGCGGCGGTGGCGCGAGAGAGCGTGTGGTGGCCCTGCCGCGGTTGTTTTCTGCTTCTTCTCGCCTTTTTTGTGGGTCTGAATTTTGTTACTACTACTACCACGATTTATTTTCCAGAAATGATGAATCGCAAATAGATTTCAAACAAAAAATTATCAATGAATTTGTGGCATAATTATGTTTCCAAATAGATTTTGAAGACAAATTTAGTTGCTCACGAGAGGAATTACACGGCAGGTTTGCTTAAAAAGATTGTTTTTTTATAAATGCTTTTTTTTTTGAAACGAGGCAAAAAAAGCTTTTGCCTTATACTATTAATATAGGAGGAGCAAAAAACCTTGTGGAGCTCGCGAGCTGACCCTTTTTTCTTTCTGTCTAGTTTTGGGGTTTCTTCCTTCCCCTTTCTTTTGTTTTTGTTGTTTTTTTTATAAAGGCTTAAAAAGATTGTTAATAACACGCCATTCCGAATGAAAAGATTGTTAATGACACTGGATTTGCGCGACAAAACAGAAAACCTATGTGTCGTCCTTTGTGCACGATGATGCTAGTACGTACTAATTAGAAAAGATTCACGAAAGAAAAAGGATTTTTTAGATGACAAAATTCATTACTCCCTCCGACATAAATAAAAGTCTTGAATTTTTCTAAATTTGGATACATGTAGACACTATTTAATTTTCCATACCTACCTTCCGAACATTGTCATGACTGAGATGAAATACAGGTACAACCATTGCAATTACTAATACACGACAACCACAAAAAGTACAGAATATTGGTTCAGTTTTAGAAGTTCTCTAGTAATTTGGGCAAACAAGAAACAAAACATTTACTGTGGTTTTGGTTAAGATCCCTATCTAACTGTCCATTTGCTGATGCAACTAGACCAAAAATAGCCAAATGACATTTACAAAACTATTCCAAATAACACTATAGGTCTATCTCTAAAAGATTCAGTGTAAGCCATTGCAGTACGTGCAGCAGTCTAATACACATTCTACTGATGGGTACCAAAATATGTTTACCTACATATTAATGCAGTCCCTAAGATGTTCAAGCAATCAGGTTTTTCTCTGAACATTGTTCATAAATTCAGTAGCAAATCTACAGAGCATTGCCACCTCTTCACATACAGCTAATCAAGCAAACAAATTTCAAATTCAATTTGGCTAGACTAAAGTGCCAAACGGAAGTCAAATCAATGGACAATGATACTTAAAGATAGACAGTGATGCAAGAATCAGACAGGGGAGCACCTGACAGCAGCACAAGCGGAGGCGCTGGCGGACAGCACAACCAAATAGTCATTGCTCAGAATTCGGAATTATATCAAATTGTATGTATGCGCTACATACTCATCAGATCAGAAGAATACCAAATCATGTGGTCTTTGGAGTGCTATCTGTCAACATATATACACATTCAGCAACAACTACCCCAGATACATAGTTCACCGTCAGCTTGTGCTTCAATACCTTCTACTAGCTAATTATTACCCTCTCCCTCCCTTGCTATGTTTTACAACAATACTTGCCTACTACCCTAAGGTGGACAACACAACTCGTCACTCTACAATGCCTGCCGGTTACACAAAACTCACAACAAAAGGCTGCAGCAGGGCAAGATGATGGCCATGCCTCTGGCTAATCGAGAACCTGCATCGGTTGTTGGTGGTTTCGCCTGAACCTCAGCCCCACGTCATCTTCCTGGTCCTCCAAAGGGATCAGCGCCTGGCCCTCATCTCCTGGTGGCGCTCGGGAGTCGTCAGCTTCATTGCTGATCGGTCGGGGCGAGTCCTCGCCGAAGTTGTGCAGCCTCCGGCCGATCAGGTAGCGGTCATCCCTGATGGAGTTGTGGAGATTGGTGAACCAGACATGGAACCGCTTGCCGCAGAAGAAGAGTGTGCTGAATATCAGGCAGCCGAGCCAGGCAAAGCGGTAGACAGCCGAGTTCACGATCAGCGGGTAGCCAAGCACTGGGAAGACGCCCCTCGCGAGCACATATGGGACACAAAGCGCGGTGAGGAGCTTCGTGACAATGGGCGTGATAATCTCATGCAGGACCCAGAGACCTTTCAGTCGGGAGAAGCCATCCTCTCTTACTCTCTCGAACTTCATCCTCCAGCTTTCATCGACCAAAGGTGCCATCTGATCCAGCATTACCTGGAAACAGTGCCCAAGAAAACCAATCAGGAAATGGCTAGGCAAATGAAATGGTTTAAATTAACAAAGTCACCAAGGATTCAAATGGAATCCACGTGCGTCACAGATTTGAGATCGTACCAGTCTAGTCCATATTTTCAAAAATATTAAACCAAGAGCCCAATCCTGGTACAAGAGAAAAACTGGGCTCTCGTCAATAGGCACCCTCATGGGAACAATCACCAGTAGCTCAAAAAGGAGTCCAATCAGCACCGGAATAATGAAGATCTGAAAAGAATACAGTTCATGGTTAAACTGGCCAATCACACATCAACACACCTACAAATGCAAAATGAGATGGTCGGAGTACAGTCCAGATGAATTACCCATATTGATAGGAGAGCAGAGCTCTTCAAAACAATAGAGCACCACTTGCAGATCTGTTGTACCAGGAAGGCCAGACGTCGTGATCTAATGTAGTCAATTGCATATCGTGTTCCAGCTGCTGCGCTCCAGATAATATAGCAACCAATGCTAAAAGAGAACAGATCTGATCGAGACAAAAAAAATACCACAGGTTTAATCAAGTGTTACCGAGTTAACTTTGTAAATCTGAAGATTTAATATAGCAATGTAAGGTATATTGTACAAATATCAGCAAATTACCATTGCACTTAATGCCATGTGTGATTGGCAGGCGGGGAACAGCCTCAAAAACCAGACGGCCAAGTGAGATAGGAATAACAATAATTCCAGCATTGAATATTAGCAGTGTCATCCACGCCATTACAAGCAAGAGTACGATCCGAAGTGCAAAGCTGTACCTTCAAAAGGTAATAACTCCAAAAGTTAAGACACCATTCAAGTTCATATATAATCCAGCACAAACTCTAATCATAATAATATGTACCAACACTAACTACTTGAGCATAAATTGCTGATTTCTCTTAAATAAAGTAGGGGGAGCTTCAAGCCAACACATGCAGACACAATTCACTTCTAATGATTTGTTAAAGAACAAAATTCAAACCATACCCGAATCTATTTACTTTTTTTTAGGAAATATTATCTTCATCTTTGTGTAGGTTGAAGATGATGTACAAAAAGAACTTGCACTGTACAGATATTGAAATATTATACTCACTCTGAATCTCCCTGATCATCTGCATCAGATTCTTCAGCAACATCATTAGCTTCATTAGCATTACCCCTGCCATCGTCATGCTGTATCATCCGCTGCTCAAGCTGTGGGGCTACCATTTCCCTCCCACCATGTACCCTATCTCTTCTTTCTGCCCTGCCATTCCAGTTCTCTTGCCCACCATTTTCTTCAGGTTTTGGAAGTAAAAAGTCAGTTAAGCCTAGCGCCCAGCCAACGACAGCAAACCAATGATGCAACAGAGCTTTAATTGTTGCACGAGGCTTGAAATGCTCAATCGCAAATGGTATGCATATTTGGAACAGAAGCACATCAACTGGAATCTCGGTAAATGGGTCAAAAATGCTGCAAAACAATGGCGGCCAAAAAATATGTGTGAAAAATCAATTGAAACAGAAAAAGGAGATCAAGGCGAAAAGTTCTCGGGATAATCTGACTCACGTGATGTCCAGAGGAAAAGTTGAAGGAGCTACTCGCATGGCCAGTTTGACAGGTAAGAAGACCAGCATCACAATCAAGCTTCCATACACAGCAACAGATAAAAGGACTCGCCGGGCATGCTTATGTACAGGATCATCAATCAAGTCCCTAAAAGGATTGTAATTCGGATCAGCAGGGTCCCTTAAGAAATAAAGAACTCCGTTCCGCAGTACCTACAACACAAACATGAAAACACATGTTAGATACACATAAAGGGAGAGTTTCTATGTGCAGTTATCGAACTAGCAGAACTTCCAAAAGAACTGATAAACTGAGCAATACCCCTCGAAGAAGACTGACAAATATGCTTATTTGGAGCATATATACGATCCCAACAAGCCAATGGATAGAGGAGCTCGCCAAGGGTGACAATGTAAAGAATTCGACTCTTTGAGCAATTGTTGTACCCAACATTTTCAGAGTGCAGACATCAAGCCACCAACCGCACATGAGGGGAAATACTCCGAGTTCAATCACCAGAAGGAATGCAACTTTGACCATTGTCATGAGATGCTTCATTCCAGAAAAGAACTGCCTGCATAGAGATGGAATGGCTTCTAGGATTGCTGCAATACCATAGAGTCTTCCAATAGTAAAACGTTCTCCCCTGGCGTATCGAAGTAAAGCCAATGATCCAATGTACAAAAACACAAGGGAAAAGATGAACATGTATCCAACAGCAAGAGTTGTCAGATCAGAAAGATAAGATGAGCCGGTAGATGTTCCTTTTAGCAAACTTGTCTTCCCAGTGCCCTGAATTACAGTAAGAGCGGTGGCATTTATCTTTAAGGACTGCGTAACCACCTCAATCACATGCCCAATAACACCCTCACTGTGACTATCGGAAGAGAAGTTCTTCATGGCATTAAATGCACTGTTCAATGTTTCATTAGCCAAAGAGATGGCAGATTCTGTGAAGGGCATTACTTTAGCCAGCATAGGACTAGAGGCTGAAGAGAAAAACCATGATAGATAGTACAGGACAATCCTTCCCAATGAGAATGGTACGAAGATCACAACAATGAGGAATATAGCATTGCTGGCCAAAACCTGAAAAAAATATGGATGTATAATTAGAAAACAAGGGAGAACAAGAAGAACACAGCACAACTTCATTAAACCTCAAACAATAGCCAGTTCTACATTACTTCAAAATCAGATGATATGCTACAGGGATCCTACATGCTTTCTTTCATGCTACTTACTGATATGGCATTTCTTGGAAGAAATAAGACAACGATAAAGGAAGAATGGAGAAACAGATGGGTCATGGATAACAGTGTTGAACATCAATCATGTTAAAGAAGTAACCAGGACAAACTATCCAACTAGTTAAACTATATGGAGGGGACAGTAAAGATTACAAATACAAATTAGGGTCCAATGATTCAAGCTTATTGAAAAAATCCTGCAGTTGCTAACCTGAGAAAGAGAGTTTACACTTATATGTAGATCTAAGCTTATTCTTTCCTAACTGGACCTTAACAGAAAGCAATACGAGTTTCTAGTATTTTGCATAACATGGAAGTATTAGTCAGAACATTTGTGCGGAAAAATGTTACTATATAAAACGCATTTGTTTAACAAAAAAAGGAAGAGATCCTTACTGTTATTGCATTCTCAACCAAGTGGAATACTGGGCCTTGCATGCCTACGAGTTCATCAAAAGGAACATCCTCCGCACCATCAGCATCATCCAAACCATCTAGCATCTGCTCAACTTGAGCCTCTAGTCGTTCCAATCGCGCAGCAACATTTTCTGCATTTCTCCTCAGAAGTTCCCCAGCACCAATTCCTTGGGCCTCTGCCAACTCATCAATATTTCCATCAGCACCAGGAACCCTGTTATTAGGACCAGCTAGCCTTCTGACAGCTCGAGCACCATGCCTTTCACGGCCCGCGTCGTCCCTGTCAGCTTCATGCCCTCCAAGCTCTCTCAAATGCCTTATATAGTCTCTCAAAGAGGTAGCTCCGAGAAATATGAGGACGATGATCGCCGAGAGAAGAAAACCATGTAGGCAGTCGCTAAGGATCAACTGGGCGCTGATATGGCTCAAGAACAGCCTTTGCGCTTCACCAAAACTTCTGACAAACGTCAAGCGCCATATCCAGTAGGTAATGAAGGGGATGATCATGAGCCAGACGGAGAGAACGAAGGCAAGCCGGAGGACAAACTGGAACACGTGGCACGCTTTCATTCCGACGCCGAACACGAGCTCTTGGAAAGGAAGTCTGGTCGGAGCGTTCTGAGCGTAGACAGGCGAGAACGAGAAGGCGTGTTTACAGACCTGAAAATCACAGAAGCGTAATTTTTTGTTAGAAGTGGAGTTGGCAGAACAAATGGGATCTTAGCATAACACTTTCCTCCGGCTTCGCGCAAGTCAAGAGCCATTATCACACATCCCTTAGATACGGCGAGTGAGGCCCCCCAAGCTGCTACCAACCTAAACTAACGCCAATGCAGAAACTAAAAACATATTGTCCCCTTGTTAGCATTAAATACTAAATAGAGCGACGTTGCGAATAACAATCCATCGTTCGAGACTATGACGCAAGCAGCGGCTAAAAGTATGTTGTCCCCTTGTCGGCGTCCATAGTTGGCGCGATACGAATCGTCGCCAATCTCTCGACTGACTCCACTCCAGGTACAAACCAAAGTAGCTCCGCGACGAAACGGGAAATCCTATTCCCCGCTGAATGATCCACAAACGCTATTCTATTGACGCGGTTCGTCAACCCTAACCACCGACGATTCTAGTAGCCTAGAACAGTAAGAAACTTCCTCCGACATATGGAATCTACTACAATTGCTATGACTTGCCCTACCCAGGTATGACGCTTAATGACCGATTTCACCACAAAATCTACAGCTAGGGAGCAAAACTTTCCTCACGAATCAGCACCGGCTGAGCATACCAACGACCGATTGGACCACCGAATCGAAGCCCTAGGTGAGTAGCAACCTAGGCACACGCACGGGAGGAGGGGGGGGAGGAGGGTTAGGTTACCTCGCACTGGCGGGAGTTGCTGTGGTCGAGCCACTGGAGGAGGCAGTCCTGGTGCACGAACTTGATGCTGCCGCTGCAGGCGCAGGGGTAGCGGAGCGGGTGCTCGTCGTCGCCGCGGTTGCGGCAGATCCGGCACACGTCGCCCTCCTCCTCGTCGTCGTCGTCGTCCTCCGCGGCGGCGGCGGCGGCGGCGGAGGAGAGCGGCTCCGGCTCGGGCTCGGCCGCGGCGAGGGCGGCGGCGGCGGCCGGGTCGACGATCTCCGCCATGGCTGGCTGCTGGGCGGCGATCGAGCGCGGGCGGATAGGGAGGGCAAGGAAGGGGAAAGAGGGCGAGGATTTTCCGCTCGCCTCCTCGCTAATAACGCGTCGGTCGGTGACGAGGCGGTTCTTCTTAACGGGTCGGGTCGGGTCGGGTCGGGCGGTTCGGGTACGTGGAATTGTAGTAGCTGGATAGGGCTCCAGCAGCGGCGACCGTTCGTTAAATACTCCATCATTTTCTAGAAGGGTGCGCAGGATGCCGATAAAATACGAAATTCCCAAAGTAACTAGTGCGAAATCCAGGAGCCTACACTAGTGGCTCCAACGGGCACTCGTTATCTTCGTTGCAAAGAAAGAACACCCTATATAACCTATAACAGTTGTCGCTGTCTTCGCCGGAGTCACTGTCGTGGTAGTGCCTGCGACAGGATTAGTCGTCAAACACCCTGACGCTCATGTCGCCATCGCCTTCGTGGAGGAAGTGGAGCAGGCATCCGACCTCCAGGTTGTGGTCACGGGCAAACTTGTCGAGGCCAGTGTCAAGGTACATGTACCCTTGCCCGTCGAATAGGACATCGACGGGCCACCAAATGTCGTGAACTTGTCCGGCAGTCTTTTTCTACTGAACGTGTCATCGATGATGTGGACGACGAACTCAAAGTACTTGGTGTGGTCGCACTCCAGACTCCGCAGGCGAGGGCGAGCGCGCAGGCGGCGTAGATCCAGCACGACCGCCCCTACCCTGCCCAGTCGCGGCCGCGACCTCGGCCCCTAGGACCCGCCATGGAGCGCGCGGGGAGAAGGTGGGTGGCGGCGCTAGGGTTGGGATTCGGGAAGTAGCTAGGGTTGTGTGAGTGGGGTGGATGCGCCAAGGCCCCATTTTATATGCCGGAGCCAGCCGAGGGGGTGTTGGCGCACATTAAGACCGGCACGCATGGCTAGGCCTAGGGAACTTGCATCGCTGCTCGGCCATTAATTTCGTTGGCAAAAAAACGGAAGCGGCGCCGCCCCGCCAGTACTGCCGCATCGCGTAGATGACGAAACGAACGAGGTCGTTGCTAGGCGGGCGCAGAAGGGAGTGGTCACGCGCTGCGTCCGCTGAGACGCATTCGCGATCCAAATTTGGGCCGTGAATGCGTCTCGACGGACAGCTGGGCCGCTGGAGATGCCCTAACCGGAACCTCAAAAGTGGACGATGGTTTTGGATAGATGTGGGTTTTGAATTTTTAACTTTTGGTCGAGGTCCACAGGCCCAGGTATAGTTTCATGACGCAAGATTCATATGAACAACTACACCTCTCAAGCAGCAAATATGATATGAATCAAGTTCACCAACAGTTCATATGCACTCATGATTCATGGGCCTCCAGTTCACCCTACAGAACCAAACATAGCTCATGGGTTTTAAATAGAATCCATTTTACTTGCAGATGTGCATATTTGCTGCTTTAGTTATTTTTTTTTTTTTGAAACGGAGGCAAAAGCTTTGCCTCGTCCATTAATTAAGAAAAGAGTGCACAGTTTTTAGGAGAAAACCATGCGAAAACCTACAACAAGATGCCACGACGACCCAACACAACGGGCCGCACCCACTCTAGCCAACACAAACGACCACAAGACGACACGAGCGAACACTCCAACACCGCACTCACAAGGACACTCCATGGCATTGGGGTGCCCATCAATCAACTGTGGATCTAGGAAAGGCAACAGCCAAGGTGGCGAGAAAATTGATACGTCCAAAACGTATCTACTTTCCCGAACACTTTTGCTATTGTTTTGCCTCTAATTTGTGTATTTTGGATACAACTAACACGGACTAACGATGTTTTCAGCAGAACTGTTCTGGTGTCTCGTTTTTGTGCAGAAATCCAACTTTCGGGAAAATCCTCGGAATTTATGCAGAAGGCCCTATTTTCTCAGAATACTGACGGAGCCAGAAGGACAAGTCAGGTGGAGGCCCGAGGGCCCCACACCATAAGGCGGCGCGGCCTAGGGGGGGCCCGCGCGGCCCTATGGTGTGGCCCCCTCGGTCGGCCTCCGACGCCCTCCTTCGGACTACTTATTGCCTTTGACCTAAAAACGCACGGAGAGAAGTCGAAGTCGCCAGAAAGCCTCCAGAACGCCGCCACATCGCGAAACTCCGTCTCGGGAGCCAGAAGTCTCCGTTCTGGAACTACGCCGGGACGGGGAATTGGAGGAGATCATCGCCGCCATCACCACCGACGCCTCTCCATCAACCAGCAATATTTCCCCCATCCATGTGTGAGTAATTCCCCCGCTGTAGGCTGAAGGGGATGGTAGGGATTGGATGAGATTGGTCATGTAATAGCATTAGATTGTTAGGGCATAGTGCCTAGTGTCCGTAATTGGTACTTTGATGATATTGTTGCAACTTGTTATGCTTAATGCTTGTCACTAGGGCCCGAGTGCCATGATCTCAGATCTGAACATGTTATTATTTCATCATGATATTCATTGTTTATGGTCTTACCTGCAAGTTGTATACATATGTCGCTGTCCGGAACCAATGGCCCCGAAGTGACAGAAATCGGGACAACCGGAGGGGATGGTAATGACGTGAGGATCACATGTGTTCACGGAGTGTTAATGCTTTGCTCCGGTACTCTATTAAAAGGAGTACCTTAATATCCAGTAGATTCCCTTGAGGCCCGGCTGCCACCGGCTGGTAGGACAAAAGATGTTGTGCAAGTTTCTCATTGCGAGCACGTACGACTATAATTGGAACACATGCCTATTGATTGCTTTGTACTTCGACACCGTTTTATTATTATCTGCAAATTCCCTGCTATGACTGTTACATGAGTTTCTCTCATCCATGCAACGCCCGTCATCCATCCCTGTGCCTACAGTATTTTAATCCTGCTGTTTACTATAATTACTACTGCTGTCTCTGTTACTCTGCTGCTGTTATTCTACTACTGCCATCGTTATAAAACCGTTACTATCGATAAACTCTTGCGAGCAAGTCTGTTTCCAGGTGCAGCTGAATTGACAACTCCGCTGTTAAGGCTTCCAAGTATTCTTTGTCTCCCCTTGTGTCGAATCAATAAATTGGGTTTTACTACCCGCGAAGACTGCTGCGATCCCCTATACGGCTATACTTGTGGGTTATCAAGACTGTTTTCTGGCGCCGTTGCCGGGGAGCATAGCTTTATTTGGAAGTTCACTTGGATTGATATTGTTCGCTGCAAATTCTCCATCATGGGTAAAACTTGCGATCCTAAAGTCGCCATATTACCATCCACTACAAGAAAAGGTACAACTCTGAGTACCTCTGCTAAATTTGATTCACCATCTGTGATAAGTCAACTTGTTTCACCGCCGCAAGCTTCACTTGCTGGTACTTCTGCTGAATCTGAAAACTCTCATAATATTGATAATATTTCTGCTGTGCTTGATGATAGTGGTTCATTGGGATCCTTTCTAGATGCTACAATTGCTAGGTCTAGACAAATTGAAAATACTGAAACTCCTGATGTTACTACACCTGTTAATTCACCTGAACTTGATTATTCTAGTGATGATCCTGATGAGGATTATGTGGAGCTTAATGATGATTTTATTAATAGATGCAATGCTACTACTGATGCAAGAAAAATTAAAAAAATTCTCGCACAATATACTGTTAGACATAAGTTATCTCCTGATCCTGAATTTGCCACATCTCCTATATGCATTAAGGATAAAGATTATGATTTTTTTCTTGATCTATCTCATATAGCTATTATAGAGAAAACACCCTTTTGTGGTACTGAAAAAGAAAGTGCTGTAGAACACATGATTGAACTTTCTTCTATGAGTAGCTTGTTTTCTGATGATGTCAAGATGCGTACTTACTTTGTCGCTAAATTTTTTCCTTTCTCATTAAAGGATGATGCTAAAACTTGGTATAATAATTTGCCTCCTGGTTCTATTAAAAATCCAACTGATTTGCGTGATGTTTTCTTTCGAAAATACTTTCCTGCTAGTGCTCAACATATTGCTTTACAGAAAATTTATAGGTTTGACCAGGGAGATGAAGAGAAATTGCCTGAGGCTTGGACAAGATTTTGTTCTCTTATCAGAGCTCGACCTGGACATGATTTAGAAAAGAATGATCTACTTGATATATTTTATAGTGGACTAACCATTGCATCTAGAGCATATTTGGATAGTTGTGCTGGTTGTGTTTTCAGGAAAAGAACTCCAGACGAAGCTGAAGAATTATTGGCTAGAATAAGCCGGAATTATGATGATTGGACTACACCTGAACCAACTCCAACGCCAATATTGAAGAAGAGGGGTTTAATTGAATTGAATGATGAAGATATGAGGGAAGCTAAGAAGTCTCTCAAGGAAAAAGGTATTAAATCCGAAGATGTGAAGAATCTACCTCCAATAGAAGATATATGTGAGATAATTCCCCCTTCACCCATGATCGAGGTAAACTCCCTTCAACGCTCTACTAGGGAAGATATTCCGTATTCAAAACCTCCTGCTCAATGCTTAGATGAGTTTGATAATTATATTGTTAAGCAAGAAAATTTTAATATGAGAGTAGAGAATCATCTAATGGAAAATTCTCAAGCTATTAGCAATTTGCATGATATTGTGGAGAGAACCTCCAATGATGTTAAGATGCTTGTTAAACATTTTCAAATGGTTCAAACTCAAATTGATCAACTCACTAAAGTGCAAAATGATTTACTAAAAAATAATTCTAAAGAGAAACATGCTTATGAAGTAACAACTAGAGGTGGTGTCTCTACCCAGGATCCTCTATATCCTGAAGGGCATCCCAAAAGAATTGAACAAGATTCTCAACGAATTGAACCTAGTGCTCCTTCTAAGAAAAAGAAAAAGAAACATAAAAATGTTGTAGAATCCTCTGAACCTGTTAATGATCCTAATAGTATTTCTATTTCCGATGCTGAAACTGAAAGTGGTAATGAACATGATAATGGTAATGATAATGATAAGAATAACGCTTCTGATAAAGAAGAAGTTGAAGATGAACCTGAAAAGCATGCTAAAAATAAAAAGTATACTAAAGAAGATTTTATTGCTAAGAAATATGGTAATGAAAGAGAACCTTGGGTGCAAAAGCAAATGCCTTTTCCTGCTAAGAAACTAAAATCAAAGGAAGAAGAACACTATAATAAATTTTGTGATTGGATGAAACCTTTATTCTTGCAAATCCCTTTGACTGATGCTATTAAATTGCCTCCTTATTCAAAGTATATGAAAGATATTGTTACTAACAAAAGGAAAATCCCCAATGAGGAAATTTCCACCATGCTTGCTAATTACTCTTTCAATGGAAAAGTTCCAAAGAAGTTGGGCGACCCAGGTATACCTACTATTCCTTGTTCTATTAAGAATAATTATGTTAAAACTGCTCTATGTGACTTGGGAGCCGGCGTTAGTGTTATGCATTTTTCTCTCTATAAGAGACTTTATTTAGATAAATTGATACCTACTGATATATCTTTGCAAATGGCTGATAAATCTACTGCTATCCCTGTTGGTATATGTGAGGATGTTCCTGTTCAAGTTACTACTAACTGCTTGATATTAACTGATTTTGTTGTGTTGGAAATGCCTGAAGATGATAATATGTCTATTATTCTTGGGAGACCTTTTCTTAACACCGCAGGGGCTGTTATTGATTGCAACAAAGGGAAGGTTACTTTCAATGTTGATGATAAGGGACATACCGTCTATTTCCCCAAGAGGATTGATAAAGTATGTGGAGTTAATACTATCTCTAATGTGAGAACTATCAAAGTTGGAACTATTGATTGTCCAATATATGAGCCTAAAGAAGAATATCAAACTCTTATGATTGGGTCCATATCAATACAATTCAAGGTAACATGATTGATTTGAGGTTTATTTCTTCTTATGCTATGTAAAATTTATTTGGTGGCAAGACTTGATCAACCTTGTTAACAAATACTTTTTATATGCATAGAGGGGGTAAACAACATCTCTTTCTTCTTCCACTTATTTTACTTGCTGTAGCACTTTTTGATTTGCAAAGTTCTTTGGTTAATTAGAGATTTCAAAAAATTTCCTGGCCAGTAATAATAAACTTAATACCCAGAAATGTGCATTTTTCAAAGTTTTCAAAAATTCACAAAAATTATACCGTTGGTCCTATTTTTCGACGAGGCACCTGGGAGCACCTGGGGATGACCAGTGGGGCACCCCAGGGGGCCACCCCACCAGCCGGCGCGGCCAAGGAGGGGGGCGCGCCACCCTGTGGTGTGGGCCCCTCCTTGCCCCACTTTGCCATCTCTTCCTCCCAGAATCTTCTCTCTCCCGAAAAAACTCGAACCAGCTTTCTCTCACTCACGTTTTTGCTCAAGAGCTCAGGATTTTTCGATCTCTTTGCTCAGCCCAGATTTCTTGCTGAAATTTGGCACATTTGCTCCTTGGTATGTGACTCCTCCAATGATCCAAGTAGAATTTTGTTTGGTTGAGTATATCTTGAATATTTTGCTGTTGTAGGTAACATGTTTAGTGAGCTTGCATGCTTGTTCTATGATGTATAAACTAGTTTTGATGCATGATTAGTACTCTAGCAAGTTCCTATAGTAGTTTCCCTTGATTATATGTCACCAAATCAAATTTTATAATGATTGTTGAAAAATTTCAGAAAATGGAGTGGAATAGATATCAGCTGAACCAACAAGAATTGGAGGTGCAACAAGTCATGAGAGTGAACCGCGAAGAGGGAGTATACCCCTCTTACTACCCGTGCGCCGATTTCATGAGAAGCGCAGGAATATTGGAAGATGTTCAAAGTCTAATTTTTCGTGCAGGGTTGAGTGATTTTGTTGATGGAGAACCAAGCCAATATGCAAAATTAACTATGTCTGTTGTGCAGGACTTTAAGTTCAATTGGTCGCGATCTAACCCCACGGTTCAGTATAAGATTTATAATAAAGCTGTCAACTTGCCATTCAGTGATTTTTGTGCAGCAATTAGAGTACCGCAATGGGGACCGTGCGAAAAGATGAGGGGATCGCCGCAAGAGTTCTTGAATCTCTACAAGATGATTTGTCATGAAAGGAGCTTCTCAGAGGATAGTGGTAAAATCAGTAGTATTCAACTCCCAGCCATTCGTTACTTTGCTTATTTCATCACCAAGTGCGTTCTTGCCAGAAAGAATGGGAGTAAGTTATCTATCCCGAATTTAGCCTTCTTAGCTGCTGCATTACAAGGTGATAGGACTTATAACTTGGGTGCTTTGATAGCCTATAGACTTGCTACTAACCGTGAGAAGGGAGGAATTTGTGGAGGTCTCATCGCCTCTCGTTTATTAGCTATGCATGGGGTAGAACCTCACCATCTTGATATTTCGTTCTCCGTAGAGAAACTTGACATAGCCTCCATGATTAAACATGAATTTGTTTCTAATTCATCTAACTTGGGTAACCTGTTGTACAAGATGACTTTTTATAAGAAAACTTGGAGATTAACTAAGAAAACTGAAAAAACTAGTAAAATTGCCTGCGCCTGTTCTATTTAACATTGATTCCAGGAATGATTGGTCAGTCACAGAAGGTGCGCTGAGTGCACACATAGAAGGAGGAGGCCACCATGCAAGAGACAACACGGAGGGCGAGGAAAACCTCGACTCATCATCCGATGCAGCAAGTTCCTCGCATCAACATATTGGGTATATGGAGCCTCCACGCTTTTCTTCTTCACAGGAACCTTACTATGACTACGCCATGCATTATCCACCGGCAAGGAACAACGACCCTCGTTGGGGTTGAACTCCACTTAGGCCAAAAGCCTAAGCTTGGGGGGAGGTATACCGGCATCACTCATTCTATGCATATTATGATTGCTGGATACTTGTACATACTTGTTTAGTTTGTTTGAGTGGTTTTCTAATGAGAGGGAGATGATATTTGGGGAAGTGCTGATTGAAAACAGATTCTGGGCTGTCACCATAAAAATTCTCAAAAACAGCCAGAACGTTATTTTGCGAAGCCAATTTTTGAGCATGTTCCCCAGGTTGTTATCTAACTTTCATTAGTTGAACACTTTTCGATTTGAGCAGTGGAAGAATTTCTTAAAAATCGAGTACTGTACTGATGTCAAGTTTGACGAATTTCTGCTGCTTTGTGTTTATGTGACCCTTCTAGTTTGCCATTTCTTGTTTTTGCTTTGTTTCTTTCCTAAAACACAAAAAGACCAAAAATATTTCTGTTGTTTCTCTTCACCATTTGTTTATTTTGGTTTCTTGCTTTTACTTTGCTTTATTTGCTATCGTTGGTTTGCTATAAGAAAATCCAAAAAGATTTTGCTTTGTTCGCTTGTTTCCTCTTGTTCTTGTTTCCAATTCGAAAACACCAAAAATATTTGTTGTTCTTCTTTGGTTTGTAAAGTTCATTTTGAGTTCAATGGTCTTCGGTGGCTGGAGCGTGGTTTTCATTTCATATTATCCAAGCTACACAAGTGAAAGGCAATAATGACGATCTACGACAATTGGATTGTGGTGAGAGGCTGGTATGAACTCTATTTGTTTTCATTTTTGTACATATACTCATCCATGTGAGCATGCTTAGTTGGTTCATGTGAGGTATATGTCATTTGAGAAAGTCTAGTAGTTCATGATCTCTCATGTTTAGCTCCAATTTATTAATATGAGTAGCATGTCATGATGTTTGCTTGCATTGTTTTATTCATAAGTAGGTATGGCATTGTGGTATCCTCCTCTGAATAATTCATTTATATCGACTTGGCACATGCTCACGCATGCATATGACTGAACAAAAGTCAATTAAGCCTCGATGATTTACATTGCTTCAGAGTTCTTGTATCACTTTTATGCCTCCGTTAATTTATTTTGCCGCAAGCATGATTATGACGATTCTTTGCTCTCTTGATTTGTCGCTCCCAGTCTATTGCTAGCCTTCATTTGTACTGAGCGGGAACGCTGCTCGTGCTTCCAAACACCTGAAAACCAAGTTGTTCCAAAGTGTCCACCATAAATACCTATGCATGGCATTTCAAACCATTCCAAGTAAATTCTCATGCGCTACCTTTAAAACCTTCAAAATGCTTCTCAATTTGTGTTAATGTTTCATAGCTCATGAGGAAGTATGTGGTGTTTAACTTTCAACCTTGTCATTTACTCTTGACGGACTTTCATTATGGACTAGTGGCACATCCGCTTATCCAATAATTTTGCAAAAAGAGCTGGCAATGGGGTTCCCAGCCCCGATTAATCAAACTTCATTAATAACTCTCTTCACATGTTTTGCTCTGATTCATCAGTAAGCAACTTAATTTTGCAAATAGACACTCCTCCATGGTATGTGATTGATGGAAGGCACCCGAGGATTCGGTTAGCCATGGCTTGTGTAAGCAAAGGTTGGGGGGAGTGTCACCCATAATAAAACTAAAATACGTGTGTAAACAAAAGAGAAGAGGGATGATCTACCTTGCTGGTAGAGATAACGTCCTTCATGGGAGCCGCTCTTGAAAGTCTGGTTGGCGAGGTAGTTGGTGTACCCATTACCATTCGTTGACAACAACAAACACCTCTCAAAATAATTTTACTCTTGTTTAAAAAATGAAAAGCTCTAGCGCATGTTAATCCCTGCTTCCCTCTGCGAAGGGTCAATCTTTTATTTTTATGTTGTGTCTCCATCCTTTCTTTGAGCACTTTCTTGAGAGCACAATTGTCATTCTTAGTACAATATGCTTGTCTCAAAATATTATTAATTGTGGTATAACTTTGATACTTTTATCTTTGACAATCTCTATTTCTAGTCTTTCTATGAACCTCAGAGGTGCCTGAGCATTTATGTTTTGCTGATCAAATACGGGCAAGCGAGATACCACTTTCTCATACTCTTTTATGAACATTGCAATTCTGCCTACATACATGATTCATGATGCTTATTATTAATTGTTGGTACCTCTCCATGATTGACATAGCTGTTAGATGATCTTATTTGCATGCATCTTATTATGAACTGCCTAAGTGTTAGCCATAGCATGAGAATATATACATCATATGAACAAATGTGTTCGTAAAAGTTCTTTTATCGCTCAGTTGTTAACTGAATTGCTTGATGACAAGCAATAAGCTAAGCTTGGGGGGAGTTGATACGTCCAAAACGTATCTACTTTCCCGAACACTTTTGCTATTGTTTTGCCTTTAATTTGTGTATTTTGGATACAACTAACACGGACTAATGCTGTTTTCAGCAGAACTGTTCTGGTGTCTCGTTTTTGTGCAGAAATCCAACTTTCGGGAAAATCCTCGGAATTTATGCAGAAGGCCCTATTTTCCCAGAATACTGACGGAGCCAGAAGGACAAGTCAGGTGGAGGCCCGAGGGCCCCACACCATAAGGCGGCGCGGCCTAGGGGGGCCCGCGCGGCCCTATGGTGTGGCCCCCTCGGTCGGCCTCCGACACCCTCCTTCGGACTACTTATTGCCTTCGACCTAAAAACGCACGGAGAGAAGTCGAAGTCGCCAGAAAGCCTCCAGAACGCCGCCACATCGCGAAAACTCCGTCTCGGGAGCCAGAAGTCTCCGTTCTGGAACTCCGCCGGGACGGGGAATTGGAGGAGATCATCACCGCCATCACCACCGACGCCTCTCCATCAACCAGCAATGTTTTCCCCATCCATGTGTGAGTAATTCCCCCGCTGTAGGCTGAAGGGGATGGTAGGGATTGGATGAGATTGGTCATGTAATAGCATTAGATTGTTAGGGCATAGTGCCTAGTGTCCGTAATTGGTACTTTGATGATATTGTTGCAACTTGTTATGCTTAATGCTTGTCACTAGGGCCCGAGTGCCATGATCTCAGATCTGAACATGTTATTATTTCATCATGATATTCATTGTTTATGGTCTTACCTGCAAGTTGTATACACATGTCGCTGTCCGGAACCAATGGCCCCGAAGTGACAGAAATCGGGACAACCGGAGGGGATGGTAGTGACGTGAGGATCACATGTGTTCACGGAGTGTTAATGCTTTGCTCCGGTACTCTATTAAAAGGAGTACCTTAATATCCAGTAGATTCCCTTGAGGCCCGGCTGCCACCGGCTGGTAGGACAAAAGATGTTGTGCAAGTTTCTCATTGCGAGCACGTACGACTATAATTGGAACACATGCCTATTGATTGCTTTGTACTTCGACACCGTTTTATTATTATCTGCAAATGCCCTGCTATGATTGTTACATGAGTTTCTCTCATCCATGCAACGCCCGTCATCCATCCCTGTGCCTACAGTATTTTAATCCTGCTGTTTACTATAATTACTACTGCTGTCTCTGTTACTCTGCTGCTGTTATTCTACTACTGCTACTGTTAAAAAACTGTTACTACTGATAAACTCTTGCGAGCAAGTCTGTTTCCAGGTGCAGCTGAATTGACAACTCCGCTGTTAAGGCTTCCAAGTATTCTTTGTCTCCCCTTGTGTCGAATCAATAAATTGGGTTTTACTACCCGCGAAGACTGCTGCGATCCCCTATACTTGTGGGTTATCAAAAATCGCAAACCTCTCTAGCGACGACAGCTCCGGGCTCAGTTGCCAACAACCCTGACTTAACAACCCCATCAGCAATAGGAACCAAAAGCCTGCTAGACACAGGCGAGGAAGAGACTGCAGCATCAACAACACAAATCTTCTCAAAGCCAAGTGCCTGACTCAGCGGAGAAGCCACAGCCGAGATCCCGTGCAAGTCGAACCTCACATCCTTGAGGGAACGACACATAACCACATCATCACGCAACTCCAGAAGCTCAGGCACCAGAGATGTATCCCCACCTAACTCATGTAGCTCTGGCGTGATCTGCAACTTAGACCCCTCTCGAAGCCTGCGACGACGGCCTCCTCGGCTCCGCCGCCCACAACTGCTGCTACTGTGAGTCCTCCACCCGTGGACTGCAGTCCCTCCTTCGCGGTGGACCTCGTCGCTGTTATGCCTTCGCCGGTGCTGGGTGTATCCTCGCTTGTGCCGTGTGCACAAGCTCCTGCTGCCCCTTGCTCCCTGGAGAATGTTATTGTCAACCAGATGTGCCCTCCTTGCTGCACCGAGACACCGGAAGAAGTTCCTACGTCGCCTCCACGCTCGTCTCGTCCTCGCCACCACCATCGTTATGTCACGGCTGCAGCTCCTCCAACCGGTTCTTGCCCTCAAGATGGGCTGCTGTGCGATCCTGCTGTGTTGATTGAGGGACTTGGGTCCTTGTCGTTGTCATTGGTTGCTTCGGGTGGTCCTGATGGAGTGCCCCTTCCTGCTGGTTATGCGTTGCCGGCCTTGAGCTTGCTTCGGGATGCTTCTTTGGGCTCCGACGAGAACGACGACGATGAAGAGTTGACTCCGCGGTCACCGTTGGCTGCCACCAAAGACGTTGTTTCTGGCTTGGTCCGTGAGGCCGCTGTTGTGCGCCATGATGAGGAGGCGCCAGTGAAGCTTTGCGGCCTCTCTCTTGCTGTTGATTCTGTTGGAGACGACGAAGGCTGGGTTCATGTCAGTCGGGGGGTCGCCCCGGCCGCCAACCATCGTCTTTGCTTCAGAGGGATGGCCTCGAGCGTAGTCTCGCCTTCAAGCGTTGGGCTGGGGGGAGATGCTTTCGATGCCTCGAGCGTGACCACCAGGTCAGCACATGTCGTGAGCCCTTCAGATGCATCCGTTGTCGTCGTCCTGGTCATCGGGAGCGTTTCTGCCGTGCGCGTTTTCCCGCCGCTCGTTCTCGCTCTCCGAACGCTCGTCCTCGTTCTCCGGATGCACGTGCTCCTTCCCAGCGGAGCCGCTCTCCGTCTGCTCAGCCTCGTCGTCCATCGGCATCCCGGAGTTGGGCTAAGGTCGTGTGCCCCTCGTCGTCGCCTGCAATATCGCCTCCAAAGCACTCTCCAAGGTGTTGCAAAGAGTTCAATGACAACGCCAGTTTCGACTCTCGCCTTCAGTGCCAGTTTTCCTTGCTGCGCATGGAGCTCTCTCAGTTGGTCGCTAACCGCGTCGAGGAGGCATTGCGCCCTCTTCGTGAAGAGGTGGAAAGTCTCAAGCTGTTGTTGGCACATGATGGTGTCTCTTTGGAGCCGATAGAGGCATCTTCTTCTGGTGGGTTGGAGCTTGCCACCGCGCAGGTTTCATTTCCGCTTGGCTCCGCTGAGACGAAGTCATCGTTGGTTGAGGAAGAATATCTCTACAGTTGCTTCTCTCCTCGTGGTAGTCCCTGCCAGTCGTCGCGGCCTATTGTGTTGGTCGTCTCTGAGGGTGAGCTTTAGTCATTAGATAGACGAACAAACGGGCACCACTCTGAGGAAGCAAATTAACACAATCTGAAGACGACGCGCATGTTCAAGCCATCATTGGGGAAACCATTTAGTCTATTGACCATCTTCTGATTAATACTCCGTACAACAAAAGCTAAAGCTAAGGGGTGGCATGAACTTGGCAGTTGCCCCCATCACAGATTGTACTGGTTCAGTTTCACGACTCAGAATTCATATGAACAATTTTACATGGCTACATACACCTCTCAAGCAGCGAACATGAAATGTTCCCCAAACATTGCTGCCAAAGAAACACCGGCACTGTCATAGTGTTGCGGTCAGAAACCCACCGGCGAGCAGCGACGGGCAACACAGTAGAGCCGGGAGCAACTTAGGGCTGCGGCTGGCCCTGGTCCCTCCGAGCGACGGCCCGCAAAGACTTCGGCACGCACGTCCGATGCTGATGCAAGGGCGTGCCACCTGACCTATACCTGGTCAGGAAGGTGATGGAGATGCCTCGCTTAGTTTCCTGCATGGCATACACGTAAACATTAAATACGAGCCTCGATCGGCTCTCAGGTTGTCCTGTGAATCGGCTCAAGGAGCCGATCCACCCATGATTCGTACGAGGTGCACGAATATATGGTGGTCCTGCTTGATCAAGATAAAGCTAAAACGATCTACGACGATTTAGGGTTTTCACCGCATAATCGGATCATCCTACTCACGATTGGGCCTCGCGGCCACGCACGGTGATCGTAAGCCGATCCTAGATAGGGCCTAAAAACCAACACGAGGTTGATCCTCGGAACATCCTGTCTAGGACTAGCAAACGACACCCTACGCGCTGCTGGATCCTCCAACCCTTTGTAAGGCCTAACTATTGTAGATATTAAACTAATCCTTGAAGAATCAAGGAGCAACCGTAACGGATCGGATCTACTAAATAATGATCAAGCGGGGTGCCGCCCCTACACCTAAGATAGGTGTAAGGGCGGCTAGATGTATAAGGGTTGCACGACGATAGCATATGATACGAAAAACAATGCTAACCCTAACACATCTAAGATAACTACGTTGCTCGCCATCAAAAAGGCTTCAGTACGAGCAACGCATGAACAACAAATAAGCTTGTGCTGCCTAGATCGCAAGATGCGATCTAGGCAGCATGATGCTTACCGGAAGAAACCCTCGAGACGAAGGAGTTGGCGATGCGCCAAGATTGATTTGTGGTGAACGTTGGTTGTTGTTTATTTCATAAACCCTAGATACATATTTATAGTCCGTAGACTTTCTAACGTGGGAATAACCCCAACCGTGCACGAGGCAAACTCTAACTAACCGACACGTATCCTACTATGTTACAGATACACGGGCCAACTAGCCCAAACTTTGCATATAAAGGCCGATTCACGTATTTCTTCATGTATATTCTTCAAGTCCATCTTGATCGCGGCCCACCTCTGACTCGGTCAAATTCTGGTGATAACACATGCCCCCCTGGTTTTGGAATTGGTAATTCCAAAATCACTCTGCTTTTTCTTCGTCGGGTCATGTCGTGGCAGAACCGTCGCAGTATCCTTCATCATGATGCCTTGCCTTCTCAACTTCTCCGCGTGACCTGGCAGTTTTTTCTTTTCTTTTAGGCACCACTTCCTCGGAAACTGCTGTGGCATTGAATTTCCACTATATCCCCTTTTATTTAACCGCTCCAAACAGTTGGCTTCTTCATCCCCTTCGCATTAGCACTCCAAAAGCCCTCCTGCGCCACCATGTCTTCTTCCTCCTCTGCCTCATCGGATCTTTCCACCCAGTCTTCCTCTTCCCGCGAGCCGACACCCGAGCCGAACCCGGAGGAGGTTCACGCGGCCAACACCCGCCGCGCCATCGAGGCCGGGGAGGAGTCCAGCCATGACTTCTCCGTCTGGTCTGAGGACGACAAGTCCTTGACCGACGGGGAAAGCGACCTCCGTTTCCTCGCCGACGGGGAAACGGAGGAGGAGAGCGATGACGATCGCTTCTCCTGCGACGACTTCACCTCTCCCGAGGAGGAGAAGCAGGAGGAGGAGGAGGAGGACGACGATACCTCCTCCGACGAGCCGCCGGCCAAACGCTTCTGTCCTTGGCCGGGGAACCTCAGTGACTTCGACAGCGACGACGACGACGCTGACGAGGAGGATGAGGACAATGAGGGCCCGGTCGGCGGCCGCTGGAGCAGCGACGACGAGCCCGCCGGGAGTAGCGCCGACAGCGGCGACGACGGCGACGACGAGGGCAGCGACGGCCCATAGATAGCACCATTAGCATAGGATCAGTAGTAGTAGACGGGCAATGTATCCCCTAGTACTTCCTTTTGAGCGCAATCAGCTTTTTATGTAAGAAATCTTGCTTATCAATGAAGACTTTCCCCAATTTGATTTTGCCGATTTCCTTTGAGCCAATTTAGCCGATTTCCCCTCATACTGATTTTGCCGATTTGTCCCCTTTAGCCAATGCTTAATGAGCCGATAGCAACGCATCGGTCCTTTACAACCCATCCTTCAATTCTTCAACCGACGACCTTAAGATCTGGCGGATAATGTGGAGTCTTCAAGAAAGCCTTTAACTTCTTCCCACCAGGCCCAATGATCTCCTTCTGCAAGAGCTCAGCATTTTTGAAGAAGGTTGCCATGAAGGATCAGCCGATGACGCCTCAGTCGGCTTATAAAACAGAGCATCTACCGGGCCATCTGCCCCCCGAGCCTCAGCCAAGGCGAGAATACTGGTGAGGATGCACAGATCAGACCAAAGGCTTGGAACTCAGATAATTCTGAGACAGCCACCCTGCCGATTCAGCCGCTCTTGACCCCATCGATTGCCTCTTCCCCCGTTGAAAGCCGATGTTGTACGCCAAAACTGACTTCTGACAGTACCGTTGCAATCGGCTCATTGCAGCTGAGGAAGCTCTCATTGTTTGCCCCCTCGAGGAAGCAGAGGGCCTCACAGAAGAACTGGACTTGGTCGAAATCCGTGTCTTGCACCCCAACCGGTAGATCTTGCGTAATTGTACTAGAGTCGATGGCTGCGCATCGGCTTCTCTGACATGAAGTTTTTTTTTTACTAGCCGATTTTTTCTATCGGCCCCCAACATTTCGCTGCACACATGTCCATCTGCACACATGTTCATCTGCACATGCTCCTCTGACTAGATGCCCCCCCGAGCCGAATCTGTCAGGTAACTGCAGATATCGGCTTTGTAGCTTAGCCAAGGCACTGTATTTGCACGTCGGCTCCGGTAGGACCAATGTTGATTTTTCCTAACTCATCAGCCGACGTAAAACCGCTGCCCAGTAGATCGATGTTGAACACAAGCAGAACATGTGGTGAGGATAATTTTGGCCGATTGCTGGAATCGGCCTCCATATTGAATCGCTCAATGAAGGTTTTGTAATGTTCCTTCATAGATTTTTGGGGCCGATCCCAAGGATCGGCTTCGCCACGTTTGTCCGTAGGTTGGTTCTTGCTACACGGTCAGGCCGGTGGATAGGACCAGCCTAACCCTGCCCTTTGTCACGTCGATGCGCTCGCAGTCGTCCAAATTGATACCTGAGAGTGGCTCTTGGCCTGCTGTCTCCCAAGCGTTCATGCCAGCCGTTGAAACCTCAGCTGAGTCATCGGCCTGGACGACCTCTACCTCATCTCCATCCCACTGTATTACGCATTGGTGCATCGTAGAGGGAATGCAGCAGTTGGCGTGGATCCAATCTCTTCCCAGCAGAACAGCATAGGTGCTCTTGCTATCGACGATGAAAAACGTCGTAGGGATGGTTTTCCTTCCTACGGTTAGATCCACGTTCAGAACACCTTGTGCGTCAGATGCTTGGCCGTTGAAATCGCTCAACGTCACGTTGGTCTTGATCAGATCCGAGCTAGAACGTCCCAACCGACGTAGCATAGAGTATGGCATAATGTTGACTGCCGCTCCGGTGTCCACCAGCATCTTATTGACAGGCCTCCCATCGATATAACCTCGCAAGTACAGGGCCTTCAGATGTCTGTAGCTTCTCTCTCGTGGCTTCTCAAAGATAACCGGCCGTGGGCCGCAGTCAAGTTGTGCCACAGGTGCCCCGTCTAATCCTGGAGCACTGAACTCCGAAGGAAGGATGAACACCATGTTTGTGCCAGCCGATGTTTCATCATCGGCTTTCCTTTGCTTGGGGCGCCACTCCATTTTTTGTGGTCGACCCTCTTCATCCAGGGTTCGCTGAATTTTCGCGGCCAGATCAGGCCGCGCTTTCCTTAGCGTGTACAGGTATAACCTTTCGGCTTCCTCCAAGCCACGCAATCGCTGAACCCTACGCTTTTGGGAACGGCTGAGTCCATCAGGGCACCACCTTGGCCGGTGGTACCTGTCTTCTTCTTCTTCATTGTCTTCCAAATCCTCGAGATCTTCTACTCGAGGGGACTCAGCGTGCTTGTTTCGAGGCGGGAGAGGCCCTAAGCGTTGGAACACGGACACGTTAGCTGCCTCCTTCTTCTTCTGGTTACATTCTGGGCAATTGCCGATTGTAGGCAATCGGCTCATTCCTGAATCCCAGCAGTGTCTGAAGAAGGGACAGTCCCAGTGCCTATCTTCGTCGTCTTGCTCCCTTGCCTTTCCCTTGGCACGGCGCTCGTACTCCTCCTCATCGCGATCATGCCGACGATGTCTCCTGGCGTCCCTAGTCAGACGGTCTCTATCATCATCGTCGCTGGATCGTCGGCGTTGGTCATACTGACTCACATACTTGTTGAGGAGGTGGTCAGAGAGAGGTCGCTGATATCTCACATTCCTTACTTCTCCCTCTGTGATGTAGCGCTTGCCATCGTGACGGAGCCGATCGCGTGGAGCGGCCTCCTCTGTTTCCTTGCTGTGAGAGCAGCTGCCCTCGTCTCCGTCCTTGCCAGCGTGGTGTCCAGGTCTTACCATGTTGATGCTGAACGAGGATCCCGGCTGGCAACCTTCAGGGTAAGTGCACTCCACCATGTTAACGGCGGGGAAGGGGTGGGTGTCGACCTTCATGGCGTACTGGTTGAAAATCAGACGTCCTTGTTCTATCGCCATTTGGATCTGCTGACACCACACCCTGCAGTCGTTGGTGGCATGGGAGACCGAGTTATGCCATTTGCAGTATGGCTTTCCGTTCAGCTCTTGTACCGTGGGGATTTTGAGGCCTTCGGGTATCTTCAACTGGTTCTCCTTGAGTAGGAGGTCGAAGATTTGCTCAGTTTTAGTCACGTCAAAATCAAAACCTCTGGGCGGACCTGGTGGCTTGACCCATTTGCAGGACACGGGGGTTGCCCCCCGAGTCCATTCAGCCACTGCTACCTCTTGATCTCCCGCAGAAACTTCGTCTTCATCTGCCTCAACCAGGACTACCGCACGCTTGAATTTGTCCTGGTACAAGTCCGGGTGGCGCTGTTCATATGCTGACAGTTTCTGAACCATGTGCGCCAGTGAAGGGTAGTCTGCTTGGGAAGCTACATCCTTGATTTGTGATGCAAGGCCCACCACTGCCAACTCGACTGCTTCCTTTTCAGTCACACGAACCGAATAACATCGGTTCCTAAGATTTCTGAAGCGCTGGATGTATTCTGCCACAGTTTCTCCACGCTTCTGACGTATTTGTGCAAGATCGGCAAGGCCAGACTCGGAAGCGTCTGAGTGATACTGCATGTGGAACTGTTCTTCCAACTGCTTCCAAGTCCGGATCGAGTCTGGTGGCAACGAAGTGTACCACCCGAAAGCCGATCCTGTGAGGGACTGTGCGAAGAACCTCACACGTAGCTCATCTGCTGCTGAGATCGTGCCCAGCTGTGCCAAATATCGGCTCACATGCTCGATGGAGCTGGACCCATCTGATCCATTGAACTTGGAGAAATCAGGGAGCCGATATTTGGGTGGTAGCGGGATCAACTCGTACTCGTTGGGGTACGGCTTGGAATAGCCGATTGTCCTTCTTTTCGGCACCATGCCGAACTGGTCTCTCAGTATGGTACTGATTTGATCCGCGGTCTTTGGCTGCAGAGTCGAATTCTGAAGATTCGCCGGAGTGGCATACTTAGCCAGCCATGCTTGCTTTTCCAGCTCTGAGCCAACTGCAGGAGCTGAGCTCTGGAGGTTTGTCGGAGTGGCATATTTAGCTAGCCACGTCTGCTTCTCAAGATCTGTCGCTGACGTTCCTCCTGCTTTTCCAGAAGTCCCTGCTGTTGCGGCCTGGTTTGTGAGCGCCCAGTTACCGCAGTCTGGCATGTATGTGCACATGTACCCGTGAGGGATCTCCTTAGGCGCCTCATGCAAGAACTGGCAGTCACTAGGGTCACCACCGATCTTGTAGACGACGAATGCCGGTGAATTCGGCACCTCTGGTGCTGCCAACGCAAATGGAAGCGGTGGACGGGACTGGAGTGGCATCTCTCCCTGGTATGTCCCGAGAGCTGGTCCTGACGGAGAGTATTGACGACTCATGATTTCCTGGATCACTCGAAGAGCAACACGCTCCAAAGTGTTCACCAGGTTCTCAGAGTGGCGGTGTAGCGAGTGAGCCACCATGTAGTTAATCTCCCGACGAAGGGACCTGGTGCGTTCTTCTGATGGGGCGGACAGGTCTATTCCATCGAGCGCACCTTGAGGCGAGAACCCTTTCCACCTGATGCCATGTGAACGGGTTCTGTGAAACGAGCCGATGAGGTCGGCTTCGAGGATCGTTTTGACCTCGTCATACTTCTTCTTGAGCTCCTCGGTCAGATCCTCGTACGTGACTGGGGTGCCGTCCGCCATCTCGGATGTAGATGGCGATGTGGTTGATGTAGAAGATTGTCCCACCGGGCGTGCCAGAATGTGTTGCGGTCAGAAACCCACCGGCGAGCAGCGACGGGCAACACAGTAGAGCCGGGAGCAACTTAGGGCTGCGGCTGGCCCTGGTCCCTCCGAGCGACGGCCCGCAAAGACTTCGGCACGCACGTCCGATGCTGATGCAAGGGCGTGCCACCTGACCTATACCTGGTCAGGAAGGTGATGGAGATGCCTCGCTTAGTTTCCTGCATGGCATACACGTAAACATTAAATACGAGCCTCGATCGGCTCTCAGGTTGTCCTGTGAATCGGCTCAAGGAGCCGATCCACCCATGATTCGTACGAGGTGCACGAATATATGGTGGTCCTGCTTGATCAAGATAAAGCTAAAACGATCTACGACGATTTAGGGTTTTCACCGCATAATCGGATCATCCTACTCACGATTGGGCCTCGCGGCCACGCACGGTGATCGTAAGCCGATCCTAGATAGGGCCTAAAAACCAACACGAGGTTGATCCTCGGAACATCCTGTCTAGGACTAGCAAACGACACCGTACGCGCCGCTGGATCCTCCAACCCTTTGTAAGGCCTAACTATTGCAGATATTAAACTAATCCTTGAAGAATCAAGGAGCAACCGTAACGGATCGGATCTACTAAATAATGATCAAGCGGGGTGCCGCCCCTACACCTAAGATAGGTGTAAGGGCGGCTAGATGTATAAGGGTTGCACGACGATAGCATATGATACGAAAAACAATGCTAACCCTAACACATCTAAGATAACTACGTTGCTCGCCATCAAAAAGGCTTCAGTACGAGCAACGCATGAACAACAAATAAGCTTGTGCTGCCTAGATCGCAAGATGCGATCTAGGCAGCATGATGCTTACCGGAAGAAACCCTCGAGACGAAGGAGTTGGCGATGCGCCAAGATTGATTTGTGGTGAACGTTGGTTGTTGTTTATTTCATAAACCCTAGATACATATTTATAGTCCGTAGACTTTCTAACGTGGGAATAACCCCAACCGTGCACGAGGCAAACTCTAACTAACCGACACGTATCCTACTATGTTACAGATACACGGGCCAACTAGCCCAAACTTTGCATATAAAGGCCGATTCACGTATTTCTTCATGTATATTCTTCAAGTCCATCTTGATCGCGGCCCACCTCTGACTCGGTCAAATTCTGGTGATAACACATAGGAGATCGCAAGACTATTAGCCAAATCCCGGAGGCACATCAGGATCCTCATCATTGGCATCCCCCAAACTACCAGCGTCGAGCACCTGGGAATGATTCTCCCCATTCAATGGCTGGTCCAGATTTACCGTGTTGTTACTGCTCTGATGGATACTAAAACCAAACCCTGGTGGTGCCTCTGGATCATCATCTTCTTCTTCCGGCTTGGCTGTAACAGAGGTTGAGGCTTTTGGTGGTGAAACTTGCTCCTCTTTCTCATTTCTCTTCAGGTTCTTGGACGAAGTCATGTTGCTATTCAGGGTTGATACGTCTCAAACGTATCTATAATTTTTGATGCTTCATGCTTGTTTTCCACCAATTTGTACATGTTTTGTTTACACTTCGTTTCACTTTTATACATTTTCCGAAACTAACCTATTGGCAAGATTTCACAGTCAGTTCCATGTTTTATTTTGTTTGTCTATTTCAGAAAAGTTGTACAGGAAATATTCTCGAAATTGGACGAAACAAAAGCCGAAGTTTCTATTTTACCAAAACACGAAGACGGAGTCCAGAGGAGAGACGGAGGGGCGTCAGGAGGCGGCCACGCCAGCCCTAGGCGCGGCCCCACCCCTGGCCGCGCCTATGGGTGGTGTGGGCCCCAAGCGCCCCACCGACCTCTCCCTTCCGCCTATTTATACATCTTCTCGGGAAAAACCTAAATACCAGAGCCTGCAACCACGAAAAGTTCCGTCGCCGCCGTCATCATCCAGACAAGTTTCGGGGTTCAAAAATTCCTGTTCCGGCACCCTGCCGGGACGGGATTGACCCCCGGAGCCATCTCCATCGACTCCACCGCCTCCACTTCGACTCCATGATGGTTCGTGAGTATTTCCCCCTTGGACTACAGGTTCTCGGCTGTAGCTAGTTGGTACTCTCTCTCCCATGTACTTCAATACAATGATCTCATGAGTAAATGAGTTGTTTTACATGATTGGGATCCATATGATGTAATCGGTGTTGTGTTTGTTGGGATCCGATAAATTGTGAAATTGTGATCAGATTGTTCATCATATTATCATACTATTGTTTATTTAAGATCTTGCATTCTCTCCGGTACTTGTAGGTACCCTGATCAAGTAGTTGCATGTATCTCCAAGAGGGAGTATTTATGCTCGATAGTGGGTTCATGCCTCTAGTAATCTGAAAGAGTGACAATAACTTCTAAGATTGTAGATGTGATATTGCTACTAGAGAAAAATAATTTGTCTAAGGATAATTCTATTGTTTACTTTACACACATTGCTTAATGCGATAATCTGTTGCTTGCAACTTAATACTTGAAGGGGTTCAGATGATAACCTGAAGGTGGATTATTAGTCATAGACGCAGTTGGATTACAGTCTATGTATTATGTTGTAATGCCCAATTAAATACTACAATAAACTTTATCTTATCATAGCATGCAATGTCATGTCATCACAATTATCAATTGCCCAACTGCAATTTATTCACCAACACATGTTATTTGGAGAGTTACCACTAGTGTAGATAGTTGGGAACCCCGGTCCTTCTGCCATCATCATTGCTCTACAGTCAACTACGCACTGGAATATTTTCGGGTGTCATTGCCTCCGTGTTACTGCTACTTGCTACTGCTGATGTGTTATTGTTGCTCTCATATTACTGTTGCTCTCACATCACCTCTGTTACTAGTGCTTTTCCAGGTGCATCTGAATTGACAATTCCGTTGTTAAGGCTTATAAGTATTCTTTGCATCCCCTTGTGTCGAATCAATAAATTTAGGTTTTACTTACCTCGAAGACTGTTGCGATCCCCTATACTTATGGGTCATCAAGACTATTTTCTGACACCGTTGCCAGGGAGGCATAGCTCTACTCATAAGTTCACCTGGGGAGTACACTTTACATGTTTCTCTATTTTTATTTTATTTTATTTTGTCTTGTCTAGTTTATTTTCACTTAGTTTATTTCTATTTAGTTGTGTTTTGTTTAGTTTACTTTTGTCTACTTTATTTTTGTCTTGTTTTATTTTTCTTATATACCCGAAAATCCATAAAAATTGAAAAACCAAAAATCTAAAAAATTGTTGTTATGCTAGAACCTCTATGGAGCTATTTATAAAGTATAGAGAATTATATAAGGGTAAAGTTGGGAGAGGCCTGTTACAAAAGTTGAATCAAATTGCTAAAAAATTTCTTAAACGTCATTTATAAATTGTTGCTCTGAACATGATACTAAACATCTTAAATTCCAATATGGCTTTAATAAAAAAGTTTTAATTGTGAACTATCATTGGAATAACTATATTCATCTTGGATTTGAAAAAGTAGAACAATTTGTTTTATTTATGGGAGCTTCTGAAATAAAATCTTTCATGTCTAAAAATTATGAAACATATGTTGCTTACAATAAATTTAAAGATATGGTATCTTCTATCCATTATTATTCCATAGAAAATTTCAGCAATAATTGTTATATCATTGATTATAAAGAGAGACTCAGTCATGCACAAGAATGTATCCACAATTTCTATCCATTATTATTCCATAGAAAGCTCATTCAACGAAAAAAAGGAGGAGAGTGATGAACAAAAGGAGAAAGAATGGATTAGCTACACATGCCTACCTTCTAATGAGAGTAACTCTTTATCTCTTACACTATTTGATTCTCCCCCATGCTTACCAAAGGAGGATGAATGTTATGTTCCTATGGATTCTCTTGAAATATTCACTACGAGTAAAACTTGTGATAATAATTATGCTCCTATTATCTATGATAATTCATGCTATTTTGGTAAATCTTATGATAATCCTTTATCTGTGTCTAACTTCGAAATGCATGGTACTAAAGAGTTTTTCTTAGAAAAATGTTTATGATAAAACTGTAGATGATGGTCCTATATTGGTTGATAATATTAATTGTACTACTATTGAAAATGGGATTGGAAGGGTCTTGACTTTATATTTGAGCCCCATAACTCTTGAGAATGATCAATCATCTTGTTATAAAATTGTTAAAAGTGAGTTTGAATGTTTTAATTCCACTATTTTTGAGCTTGATAAAAATTATGTGTTTGTAGATCATGAAAAGCATGCTTTATGTGATAGTTATATTGTTGAGTTTATTCATGATGCTACTGAAAACTATTATGAGAGAGGAAAACATGGTTGTAGAAGTTTTTATGGTACTAAAACACCTCTCTGTATGCTGAAAGTTTTGAAGTTACTCTTGTTTTATCTTCTTATGTTTGTCACTTTGTTCTTTGTGAATTTATTTTTTCATAAGATTCATATGCATAGGAAGTGAGTTAGACTTAAATGTGTTTTGAATTTGCTTCTTGATGCTCCTTTTGCTTCATTTTCTATTTTCATAAGAGCATCATTAAAACTATCAAGCCTAGCAAAAAGGCATTAAAGAAAAGCACTATTAGAAGATAACCCATGTTTTATTTCTGTACTTTTTCTTTTATTGAGTCTTGGAAGTTGTTACCTCTGTAATAACCACTCATTATCCTTTTTATTTCGTTTGTGTGCCAAGAATAGCCTCTAATTAGAAGAAGGTAAGATTTGAAGAAGTTTCTGTCAAGAAACAGATTATGTGTTGTCACCAAAAAAATCCGTATTCCCAGCCAGAACGTAATTTTGAGCTGCCAATCTAACTTTCGTTAGTTTTGCACTTTTCGATTTGAGCTAAAAAATTGATCTGTACCTGTTGTTCTGCTTTGACAGATTTTTACCACCATTTGCATTAGCCTCTTGATCTTTTCTTTAGTTCTTTTGAGAGAAAGAGCTTTCCAAAGAAGTTGCTACAGTAGCTAAATGTTTTAATGGATGTTTAACTTATGTTAAAACTGAAACAAAGTGGATTTGTTATTTTGATTGCACTAATTCTGCTAATGAGAATTGTGTGAAGTTTTGTATGAAGAAAATTTTCAAGCATAGGGAGAGAAGAATGATCTGATGAGGTGAAGGATGGACAAAAGCTCAAGCTTGGGATGCCCATGTCACCCCAAGAAATATCCAAGAGGTACAAGCGTCAAAGCTTGGGATGCCCAAGGCATCCTCTTCTTCATCAACAAAGTATCAGGTCATCTTTCAAGACACTATATTTTTATTACTTCATATACCTTTTGCTACTTATCATCAATTTCCATTTCAGCCTAATTTAAATCAATCTTGAAATGTGAATCATGCAATCACCAAGACAGCAACAACCTTCTATGTGATGGTAATTGGTACGTTACCACCTTGTAGTTATTTTTCCCAAATGTGTAATTCATTTTTAGTCCCCCATCAACGCTGCGCACACACACCATCTGTACAAGTAGGGCCTAACGTTCCGATAGTCCAAATATGACAAAATCATTGGTCTCTCACAGGAAATTAAATAAGAGATACATGATGTACCGGTTCACAGACCTTTTTTCCATAAACATGTGCATAATTTTCACATCATCGGGCCTCAAGCAGTGTTACATGGCTATCCATGCTCTTTTATTGCCGAATCAGACATACTAAATTCGTGACATTGTCAAAGTCCAAATGTTATTTGTTGTGTCCAACAAAAAACTTATCAAATCGGAAACCTGAATCCGAGTCAGATACGGACACCCGTGCCTATGTCCGAGTAACACTACCTTAGATATGGATGATAAGTCTGAAGTTATGTAGATTCGAAGCCAATCTTTGTTCGGACTGCATGAGTTTTAGAAGTTGTTCCATGTGGATTTTTTTTTTTTTTTTTTTTTTGCGAATGTGTTCCATGTGGAATTGTGGATTCCACATTAGTTCCTCCCATTCCCTTTGAGCCATGGAATGGAGTTCCGCTTCAATCCAACACAACCAAGATCGAGTTGATGGTGCAAATTACCTTTGTGTGTGCGTGTGTTTTCTCCTTACAAGATTGTACTCCGTATTAGTTATCCCTACTAATGATGATGTGACTACTGTTAAAGATCAAGCAACACCTCTAGGAAAGTTCTTGGTTGATATTCATCAACCAGAAAAAATCAAATAAAACCAATGCAGAACGAGCTCCATTCTCTCGGCACTGCTGCCTATTCCAATTTCCAAACATCAAAATATTAATGAATCAGGCAATAGCGCTCCACCGGAGAAATTCCATTCCAAGCTTCGGTTTGTGCAAAACTCCAACAATCCAAACGTAATATTTTTCAATACCAACGTAACACAACCCTCGAGCAACTGTCCACATGAAACATAGAAAACGCAAGATCGATTCAATTCACATCTAAGCGGCTCCTAACCTCAAACCATAGCGTTGTGGCGCTCGGGCGGCACAAGAAGAAAGCTTGAACAGCGTTAAGCAAGAACCTTATGTAAATACACATTTTGTGAACACCCAAAATTTTAGTTCCAATTTTTTTAACATTTATAATTTAAATTTTAAAGAGTGGTATCATGGTATTAAATAAGGTGTGGTATCACTAGATATGTTCTCAAGAACGTAGATGGGGAAGTGGGGTTTGGAGCTGCGTGCGAGCAAGGACGTAGATGGGCAGTGGCCTGCTGGACTAAGCCGGCTGGGGCGCCGTAGCCATGGAGCTATCACGCTCGATCTCCGATGGGCAATGGGGAGCAGGGAGATGGAGAAGAAAGGGGATTTCGCGATGGGATCTGTTTGCTGCCCTGCTGCTGTACTGTACCAGCCAAGTATATGTGGGGATGCTTGCCTATGCAAACCTTTGATCCTCGCCATTTCTTATTGAACTTGCACACAATGACATTGCAAGAAACTGGGATGGATGCTTGCCAACAGTTACTGTCAGCACCAAAACCGAGATGATGAGGTGAAATGTTGTAATGGTGCAACAAATATATGTTAAATGGTCAGGCAATGCTGTTTGTCGAATTAATTCAGAGACAGAAACATGTTTCCAATGGAAAAACATAGTTAGACACCAAAAGAAGAGCATATAGCACTGCATTCATATATCATCTGACAAGAAAAGTGTCTTTCTACATACACATGCAGCATGCATGGCGTGAGTCGTCACATTTCTGCTTACAACTTACAACTCTTGGGTGGGAGACATGTATGTCGGCCAATAAGTTTTCATGTCGAATAGCAGATGCTCAAGACTTCAGAGAACTGACAGGCCACTGGAGATAAAAATTCAAACACCAATCCGATTTCTTCTGGTAAGGTCCTACGGATTCTGTCCTGAAAACGACTGGAAAATTTCAGCGGCTGAAGCGCTGCGAAATCGACTTTGGTATGAGGCTTGTCGTGCTTGATTGTTTCTCCAATCTGTGTCAAGTAGCGAGCAACACTGTTAGAATTGCACTAAAGAATAAAAACGGGACATGGGAGGGTGAGGGCAGAAAGGATCGAGGGAGTAAGAACCTCGCAATCTCTTCTACAGATCTCATTATTTCCTCTGAACTTGTTTCAATCACTTGACCTCCCAGTATCATTTCATCCAAAACTGTGTGCAGCTGCATTTAATATTACAATTAGCTGAGGAAGAATGGTGGTTATTCCTAAGTAGTATTGCTCATCAGTCATCACTATGACAGGAGAAAAGGCTGCTGGGATGAACAACTGGAGTTTTGTCGGATCAGAAAAAAATGTGCATCTCTACACACATACACTTCCAATCAATTAAAGGATGCAAACACTACAGCAAGAATGGGATTGAGGGTAGTAGCATCATAGGAATCAGCAGGTTTTGGAGTTTCTTATGGGCCAAAAGCATCCCTAGCTTTCCTTTTCCTAAAAAAATCTCAATAATCAACTATCACCTTAGTAACGAATGTCACTGGTCTTCTGTTTAAAGGTCAATAGGGCTGGCTCTTTCTCTATTTTCCTTCAAGCTCTCTGCCAGTGGAACACTGGACATTAATGATTAAATTACACTTATGTCTTCGTTGCTAAGATCTAGAGAAGACTTGGTATTACATCTATCAATGTTTCCTAACTTGTATTTCAAACTGAATCATGCTTAAGATGCCACTTCAAATGTGTTTTTGATCCTTTGTTCATATGTAAATACTTCTGTAAATTTGAGGTACCCGCTACCCATATAATTTGGCCGGTAGCTGATAATGAAATAGGTATGCAACAAGTCATAACATGAATCTTATTAGATTTAAGTATTTGTTACACCTCGCACTTGGATATATATTTTATATGATCCATGTGCCAAAAACATATTACATGCAGCAAATAATTGATCATAATAAACCAATGCTACATGATGTGAACTTTATTTATTTTTATTATACTAGTGTCTTTATTTTCATGTGACAATCCAAAATAAATATCAAACAAGAGAATCATGGTACCTTGTTGAAGTTAAATACAATGTCAAGCTCGCAGACATTCTTGAAGCATTTATTCAATGTTTCAACAAATACTGTGACAAGATAACGCTTCTTAAGATTAGTTGTTCACCTCAAAGAGTTAATAAAAAGATCTTAAAGTGACAGAAACAGGAGAAAAGTGATAAGTACTTCACCAAGCATTACATGGACAAAATAATGCAGGCTAAGAGCATCTCTAGATGATACCGCAAACACCCGAACCGCAAACGAAGTATGCAGTATGCTGCATCATGTGTTTGCGGATTGAAAAACTCCACAGCAGAATAGATACACTAAACAAGAACTGCAAATCGGGGAATCAAACACTCGCGCCATATTTTTGAAAGTTCGTCGAGCACAATTTACATGTGGATGTTGCAAAAGAGGAACCTAAACTAGATCCTAAACCTAAAATAAGCTAGCCCGGGTACTAAGCTACTTCACCGGGACTTGGGGGCGACAGCGACGGCGGCGGAGCTTCACGCGAAGGCATCGGATTCGCCGGTGCTGTCATCGCACAGGTCGGATTCGTCGTCGGAGTAGTCGACGATCACGTACCTGCACCTTGCCATCTCCGACCAGATGGAGGCCCTATTCGCCTTGCGTAGGTTGCGCTCCTCCTCCTCGGTGGCCTCACAGCGGCGCTTGGCCTTCTCCCAAACGTCGGTGACGACCGCCGTGAGGGAGTTGCGCCGGGCCATGGCAAGGTGACGCTGCTCCCACGCAGCGTCGTCCTCCTCCTCGTTGGTGCTCTCGTCAAACTCGAGTTGAGCCGAACCACGGCGAGATGCGCTCGCTGCGCTCGGCGGTTGTCTGGCGCTCGCCTCGCCGCTGCGGCCACGCGCCGGGAAAATACGATCTCCACGCGAGGAATTGGGCGGCACCATCACGGGAGGAGGTAGAGCAGGCGGAGAGGAGGAGACCGGTGGCGGCGATTTGGAAATGGCGGCCGGAATCGACGGCAATCGGCCGGGGGCGACGGCGGTGGAGGAGAAATGGATGCGGTATTTCACATCCAAAACCTCGAAACCGCCATATATAGTTGCTCCGCGAGCCGCTATAGGGTTCCTCGCATCAAGTTTTCCGATGCGAGCCGGGATGCCGCTTCTGTTCGGGCCGTTTTTTGGCCAAAAACCAGAAAAATGCACAATGCGGGCCGGTTTGGCGTATCTGCTAGAGATGCTCTAATAATGTGCTAGTGCGGTGACATGCATAAGTGTTTAGCAACAATCAAAATTGAATAGAAAATACTAAACAGAGAAATGTAAGCAAATTGTATATCAATATTGAATACTGAAAGAACCATGGTAATCAGACAAACATCCATGAGAGGCAGTAGACTGGATTGTACCAAAACATGTGAAACAATGTGTAGCATAACACGAGAATTGCATAGGAGATCCTGGGTGCACACCCCCCCCCCCTCTTCGACACATGTCCAGGGACTCAGCTGGTAAGTTTTAGAAAACAAAATTTTGTTTTATATTAATTTTGATGAGACACATCAACGTAGTATGAGAAAAGTAAGGAGCTAGATTATTGATTTACCATGAAGACCAGTGAATCTTGTTTTATTTCTTATCGCCAGATGTACAACTAATCAAAAAAGTGGAGAGCAATCGCTTGAAGATCCAATCTGCTCTGCGGCATAACTCCGGTGAGAGAATGAGAAGGAATGGCTGGTAGAAAGGAGATGGTGCTGGGATTATTAATTGTGATGTGATTCAGGTTCTATACTGACATGCAACGGGTCAGTCACAATAACTACATCTACGGAAATTGCTCAAACGGGCCAGGCTAAACAGTGATGTGTCAGGTAGAGGCAGATGTGTATTCAGAATAGATCTATTCCAGACCGGATTTCTCTTACTTTCCCTTGGACCATCTTAAAGCAGAAACAAACAGTAGATCTATAGGTGGGTGTGGCACCCGTGAGCCAAAAGTCCGCGTTAATGATAACACACTCAACATATTTCGTCCCTAATGTATATCTGTGAAGCCTCATCTTTCATTGCACATGCGACTATAAGTCATAGTAACTGAAGAAACAATTGTGCTGATAAGGGTTTAGGTTACCTTGTACAAGGTCGAGCATAGCAAGCTCATTCTCAGAGCTGTCAAAGACAAAAACGAAGTATAGTGTCGCCAAATGGTTGTAGACCAGTTTTGACCCCTGCAAAGAGAAAACGGAGATCATACGTCTTTTACCCTTCTTATAACTTACTGAAGGTAAAATGGTCACAAGGTTAGTCAGATAATTTGAGTTTTGTTCTAAAAAAAAAATTAATCGAAGTACCAATTTAATTTTATAATTGATTATTAATTGTTTGCAGCAACACATGCTAAATAGTTGTTTGGCGCTCTCCTTTAAAGAGTTTTCTGAATCATTTGCATACATGCTTAGTAGTCAGCAGTAGCACAGCTTGCACAGAGATTGACTAGTAAGATAGCAAGTTAGGTTAGAACCAATTGCCTTCCAGGGAAGAATGTTCCAATTGCCCTTGTTCACTGCTCGAATTGCATATCATTTCTCCCTTTTTGCACAAGATTTACTATTGGATTAGATTAGACAGGGATAGCCTGAGAGGGTGCATTACCGGTCCAAAGATTGCATCGGTCTCAACGAAATTGCTCACACCCTCCGGCCTCGCAGACAGCACTGCAAGAAGAGACTCGGCAGCTCAAGCACACTATACAAATGGTGAAAAGAACAGGGAAGAGAATCTAGTGTACACTGAAATATGCTGCGAACGAGCTCCTGGTGCTTCTCGGGGTCCTACATCCACAATTTAATCAGTGAACAGAAGAACAGAGAAAACAAAGAACAGAGCTTAGTCGCTAAGACATCTCATCAAGCACATAATTGATTTATGGCAGAGGTGGTTCCTGAACTGGGTGGGGAAATTGACCGAGCACGTGATGGGCAGTTGAAGAGGAGAGAGGGCGTGAACTGAACATAAAGAGGGAGAAGGAAAGAGGAGAAAGGGGTGGAGGATGGAGAAGGTTCGGGACCTGGAAGTTGTAGAATTTGAGGAGGCGGGGCTTTCCCAGAGTACTGATGACCATCACCGCTTGGATCATGGTCGCCGAAGAAGAGGAGGAGCCGGGCGAGATCGGGACAGCCTTGCAGGGACAAGAGGGCATAAACATAGAGAACTGTCGAAGTAACAAGTAATTTCGGAAAACAAAAGTTAAGTAACAAAACAGGAAATTTAATTCAACAAGGGCGCCTGTAGCTTAGTGAATAGAGCGTCCGTTTCCTAAGGCCTTGTTTACTCCTAGAGTATTTCCAAACCCCTAGGGGTTGGGGATGGGAGGGGATTTGGTGAACCCCTCCTTTTCACCCAATCCCCACTTTTCCCCAGACTTCCCACATTTTCCCAACCCCTCTAGTTACTTTGATTTTTGGGGATGGTAGGGGATTGTGGTGCATTAAGCTTGATAATAAAAACTGTAACTTTACCTCTACATGGACATAGTGACCCAAGTAAAAATCTAATCTTTGCACTAGATATGTGGATGTTTTTACGATAACCATTTCACAAGCAAATATAAGGTTTAATTTTGGATGGCAAGACAAATAAATGCAGAAACTTCAGCTTGATGTCATGCAAAATTTATGCAGAGGCAGCGATGTGTTGGATATGTTACTGTTGTACAGCTAAAAGTCCAGATTCATACATGACACCGGAATGGCTACTTTTACCAATAATAATATGTGAGGCGGTGCTCGTGCATGGCAAGGAACTGGATCAAAAGATTCACAGCTACGTGTGTAAAAGCTCCAAATTGGCAATTAATCCTTTTGTGTCAGGGTGCCCACCGTTCTTGATGATGATGTGCTGTGCCATAGATAATAACACGATCTTGAATTCTAGACAATGCCATGAGTGAGCTGCTTTCAAACTGGAGCAGATAACTACATCAGTGGTTTAGAAACTGGACACATGAACTACATGCATCAGTTACCATGAGAAAGACACACTTTCAGAAGATAACCGAAGAAAAAATTCGAAGATAACAGGAAGTTTACTATGCACGATGGAAAAAAAACTCACGATAGATCTAGCAACAGTTGTATATGTACCATGTATAACAGAAACTCCAATATCACAATTCATCTGGTCTGTATCTGGTATAACCCAATAAAACACAGATCTAAACGACAGCATTACACACAATCATTAGAGTCGAGAGCAGTGGAAAATAAAAGTCTACAATCAACAACCAAGCACTGCTATCAAAGAATAGTGGCATATTATAAGATGTAGAGGATACAATGGCAAGAGTCAAGCACTAGCCAACAAGATGGCTACATCTTCCATACTATAGGATTCTAATATCCCTCTCTCTGTGAACCTCGTTTGTGCCTGACAAGCATGAATATTCCATCTCGTCTTTCTACTCTTTCTTCCCCAGCGCCACACCCAATATTTATTATGGAGAGTAGCAAGTAGATAATCCAGGAACAAAATTACACTAAATCATAATTAAAGCAGAAAACTAGTTCTTAGAAAATTGAACACTTGAACAGAGCACCCAATATCATAATTAAATCATAATCCAGGTTGTATGCAAAAACTAGACAATTAATCTTGTCGGTACCATATCAATCTACATCATGAATTATCAGTGACGAACCTGTACCATACTAGCAATCAGTTCATAACTACAGAAAACAACATAGTGTTCACCTGACCTCCAACAAGGTGACGTTAACCCCAGGTCTTAGCAACAAATAATCTATCTACCACAAGACTATATATAAAACTATGCTGACAAGCTAGCAGATCAAAAATTGTAACCCAGAAAAATAAATTATGGATATAAGATTATTAGCAAGATCAGCAGCGATAGCAATATTGAGCAAAATAAATATAACCAGTTTATGTCTCTTGCATATTTCAGTAGGCAAGCAAGAGCAAATTTAGTTGACCTATCATACAAAGAATTAGCCAATCTCTTGGATTTTCACGACAAGTTGATTATGAAGAAGAAAATAAACAGATCCATGTGCTAATACATATATGAAGGAATCATACAACCAAATATGTTTGCACAGGCAGTGAAAATAAAATGAACCGCAGCTAGCAGCAACTAGGTGCACTAGCAACAACAACAACAACAACAACCAAGCCTTTGAGTCCCAAACAAGTTGGGGTAGGCTAGAGTTGAAACCCATAAGATCTCGAAGCCAAGTCATGGTTCCGGAACGTGGATAGCTAACTTCCACGCACCCCTGTCCATGGCTAAATCTTTGTCGATATTCTAAACCTTCAGGTCTCTCTTAACGGACTCCTCCCATGTCAAGTTTGGTCTACCACGACCCCTCTTAACATTCTCAGCACGCTTTATCCGTCCGCTATGCACTGGCGCTTCCGGAAGCCTCCGTTGGATATGTCCAAACCATCTGAGACGATGTTGGACCAGCTGTGCACTAGCACACAATAAAAATGATTCCACACAGTAACACTGTACTTTACATTCCTTGGAGGATACAGAAAAGAAATGATCAACAGTTGAAAGGACAAATACCTACTAAAATCAGGGCAGGAATAGCATGACAGAAAATCTTAGTTATCCAAAACAAACAAGATTTAATTTGCCTACTGTCTACAAGCTCCAATGCAGGTGGGCATACCCAATTTAAACCAGGAAGCAATAACTTATCAGTTATCGCATTTGCAAGGACAAGTGTCAACATAAACGACTATCAGCCTTGTACATGGCGAACGCAACTAGAACAAAACCAGAAATTGCATCTACTTCGTGATGACATCTGATCTCGGCCAAGCCATCAGCTGCTAGCCAGACTGCACTAGCAGGCGGCCAACCAGATCTTGGCATCGGGATCTCGTGCTGCTCCATGAGCTTCGCCATGACAACCAAATCTTCGGAGCCGCGAACTGCGATGTCCTGGAGCCCCGACGCGGATAACAAGAAAACCCTAGCAAGGAGAGGGGAAGGGGACGAGACGCGAGGACTCACCGGGGAGAAGGCACTGCAGTCGCCGGAGGAGGTTCTCGTCCGCGCCGCCGCTTCCTTTCTCTTTCTTTCCCGCCGCCGCCGCCTCCGTTCTCCTTTTCTCTCCCCGAAGTTTTTTCGACACGAGGGTCAGGTCGCGGTCGATTTCCACAAATTTGACCCTTTTCCGAAAGTTCATTTGACTTGTTTTTGAAAAAATATTTGAAATCTGACCTTTTTAGAGCAATTCCACTATAAGCCAAGTGTCATGTCATCTATAGCCAACTTAGAGCCAACATATACAATAGTGAGCTATAAAAATATACTACTTAATCAATATGTGGTCCACCTTTCACTCTCACAAAGTGCCTAGAAGCACGTGCTAAAGCTGGCTCTTGCATAAGAGCTCACTCTCCTCTCTCCTCCTCTCTCTCCTCTAACTAAGCAATAATATACTATTTTAATCCTTATAGCCAGCTGATTAGAACTTATTATACTTGCTCTTAGCAGCGCTTTCGCTGAGGCGCTACCTTCTTTTTGGTAATGCTCGCGTTGAGGGCGTGCCAGCATGGCGAGGCATGGCCTACAATTCGCGAGATCATTTGTCAAGGACGCTACGTTTTTAAAGTTTAACTCCCCTCGCATAAGCGCTACCCTTTTACTACCTCCATCTCAAGCCTTAAGGTTTATATTTTTCAAAAAGTCAAACGAAGTAAAGTTTACTTAAACTTTTAGGAGAATTTATAAATAAATATGATATTTTGTAGGTACCATATAAAAATATATTTTGTTATCTATCTAATAATATTGATTTTGTACTTTTCATGTTAATGATTTTTGGTAAAAACTTAGTCAAACTTAAACTTAACATAGTTTGATTTTCTGAAAAAAAAATTATAGGCCTTAAGCCTTGGGATGGAGGTAGTAAAGTTTAACTGCCCCGCAAGGATGCTACCCTTTGAAATATGTTAAGTCGCGTGGACCGATCCCATCCCCTCCACCTACCACTTACCCCTTACACCCGACTAGAAAGAAACTACGGCGCGAAGTGCACTTGGGGCGCTACCCTATTCCATGTTTGTGTTCAAGCAAAAAAAAAACACCTCAAACCTTTTAAAATATTAATTCATAAACATATGTAACATCTAAAAGTCAATAATGGTTCACAACAATAAATTATTTAATTTTAAAATCTTATAACAATAAAATCTCGACTTCAAGGTTTACAAGATTAAAGTGCACAATACAAAGAAAAGTTCATCAAATAGGTGACATTAAATCTGAAAATTTACGCCCAGCAAGTTCTAAAGAATTAGAGTAGAAGACATGTCTCTATTGAGTCCAACGGGGTACTTTCCCTTTCGTTTGGTTACATCTTCTACCGCTTTCGCCTCTTCCCTTGCATGACGAACCCTCTCTTTCTCTTTTTCTCCCGTTCCGCCTCACGCCTCACGAAGATCCTTCTGTTCTTGCTCCTTCTTCTTTTTCTCCAAACGTTATTTCTCAATTCTAATCTTCATCTTTTTCTCCTACTCCTCCTCACGAATCAACTGGAACATGTAGTTCTACTTCCTTTGCTCCTTGAAGCAACCTCTTCCTTGTGGCGGGGATCTTGCTCCAAATCTATCCACTTCGCAAATACGGCAAGCATTAAATAAAAAATCCTTACAAGTGGAGACCCATACCGGTGGGTAGTCGTATGGGTTTCTTGGCTTGGCCTTGTCATGTGCATAGTTAGGACACATCCAAAACCTCCTTTCGTGTTTGGCATCCCAATCATCACATCGCTTGGAGACACAAAGGTCACCGCACCAACAACGAGCCCGTTCCGTCCCTTCGGGAAAATTGGATGGCCAAAGGTCAGCGATGTGCTTCCACTTCCTCGGGTTCTCCTTCGGATCGGACGACGCCATACCTACAACAATTTTATACTTAAAGTTACTATGAACAATATTTTCAATCTAAGATAAGCAAACAATTATAAGGAAAAAAAAGCAAACACAAAATGCCTACAACAATGTTTGAATGAAAACTAAGAAAGGTGAACAATAATGCCTACAACAAGTTTTGCCATATGCGAAATAGTTATACAAACTAAATGCATAAACAATAAGTATAACAATTATAATCTTCACATTCCAAGTTTATCTAGATCTACAATACCAAGCTCTAACCATACATGGTAACACTGTGTTGCGGTCAGAAACCCACCGGCGAGCAGCGACGGGCAACACAGTAGAGCCGGGAGGCTCCCAGGACTGCGGCTGGCCCTGGTCCCTCCGAGCGACGGCCCGCAAAGACTCGGCACGCACGTCCGATGCTGGTGCAAGGGCGTGCCACCTGACCTATACCTGGTCAGGAAGGTGATGGATGTGTCTCGCTTAGTTTCCTGCATGGCATACACGTAAACATTAAATACGAGCCTCGATCGGCTCTCAGGTTGTCCTGTGAATCGGCTCAAAGAGCCGATCCACCCATGATCCGTACGAGGTGTACGAATATATGGTGGTCCTGCTTGATCAAAATAAAGCTAAAACGACCTACTATGATTTAGGGTTTTCACCACATAATCGGAACATCCTACTCGTGATTGAGCCTGGCGGCCACGCACGGTGATCGTAAACCGACCCTAGACAAGGCCTAAAAACCAACACGAGGTTGATCCCCGGAACATCCTGTCTAGGGCTAGCAAATTACACCCTACGCGCCACTGGATCCTTCAACCCGTTTGTAAGGCCTAACTATGCAGATATTAAACTAATCCTTGGAGAACAAGGAGCAATCATAACGGATCGGATCTACTAAATAATGATCAAGCGGGGTGCCGCCCTTACACCTAAGATAGGTGTAAGGGCGGCTAGACGTATAAGGGTTGCACGACGACGGCATATGATACGATGAACAATGCTAACCCTAACACGTCTAAGATAACTACGTTGCTCGCCATCAAAAAGGCTTCAGTACGAGCAACGCATGAACATCGGATAAACGTGTACTGCCTAGATCGCAAGATGCGATCTAGGCAGCATGATGCTTACCCGGAAGAAACCCTCGAGACAAGGGAGTTGGCGATGCGCCTAGATTGGTTTGTGGTGAACGTGATTGTTGTTTATTTCATAAATCCTAGATACATATTTATAGTCCGTAGACTTTCTAACGTGGGAATAATCCCCACCGGGCACGAGCCAAACTCTATCTAATCGACACGTATCCTACTATATTACAGATACACGGGCAAACTAGCCCAAACTTTGCATATCAGGCCGATTCATGTATTCCTTCCATGTATATCCTTCAAGCCCATCTTTAATCGCGGCCCACCTCTGATCCGGTCAAATTCCGGTGATAACACATGCCCCCCTGGTTTTGGAATTGATAATTCCAAAATCACTCTGCTTTTTCTTCGTCGGGTCATGTCGTGGCAGAACCGTCGCAGTATCCTTCATCATGATGCCTTGCCTTCTCAACTTCTCCGCGTGACTTGGCAAAAAAAATTTTTTTGTTGGGCACCACTTCCTCGGAAACTGCTGTGGCATTGAATTTCCACTCTATCCCCTTTTATTTAACCGCTCCACACAGTTTGCTTCTTCATCCCCTTCGCATTAGCACTCCAAAAGCCCTCCTGCGCCACCATGTCTTCTTCCTCCTCTGCCTCATCGGGTCTTTCCATCCAATCCTCCTCCTCCCGCGAGCCGACGCCGGAGTGGAACCCGGAGGAGGCCCATGCGGCCAACATCCGCCGCGCCATCGAAGCCGGGGAGGAGTCCAGTCACGATTTCTCCGTCTGGTCTGAGGACGACAAGTCCTCGACCGACGGGGAAAGTGACATCTGCTTCCTCGCCGACGGGGAAACGGAGGAGGAGAGCGATGACGATCGCTTCTCCTGTGATGACTTCACCTCCCCCGAGGAGGAGGAGGAGGAGAAGGAGGAGGAGGACGACACCTCCTCCGACGAACCGCCGGCCAAGCGCTTCTGCCCCTGGCCGGGGAACCTCAGCGACTTCGACAGCGACGACGACGACGCTGACGAGGAGGACGAGGACAACGAGGGCCCTGCCGGCGGCCGCTGCAGCAGCGATGACGAGCCCGCCGGGAGTAGCGCCGACAGCGGCGACGACGAGGGCAGCGACGGCCCGTAGATAGGACCCTTAGCATAGGATCAGCAGTAGTAGATGGGGCAATGTACCCCCTAGTATCTCCTTTTGAGAGCAATCAGCTCTTTATGTAAGAAACCCTATTTATCAATGAAGAATTTCCCCCAGTTGATTTTGCCGATTTCCTCTCATACTGGCTCTGCCGATTGTTCACTTAGCCAATGCTCAATGAGCCGATAGCAACGCATCGGTTCTTCACAATCTATCCTTCAACTCTTCGACTGATGACTTTGAGATCTGGTGGATAATGTGGAGTCTTCAAGAGAGCCCTTAAATTCCTCCCACCAGCTCCAGTGATCCTCTTCTGCAAGAACTCACCATTTTTGAAGAAGGTTGCGACGAAGGACCAGCCGATGACACCCCAATCGGCTTCTAAAAACAGAGCATCTACCAGGCCAGCTGCCCCCCGAGCCTCAGTCAAGGCGAGAATAGCGGTGAGGATGCACAGATCAGACAAAGGGCTTTGAACTCAGGTAATTCTGAGACAGCCACCATGCCGAACCAGCCAAACTTGCCCCCATCGATCGCCTCTTCTTCCGTTGAAAGCCGATATTGTAGACGAAACACCAACGGCTTAATGAGCAAAAGGCTGCCTTGCATGCCAAAACTGACGCTTTCCGATGATCGCTAAACTGGTGCAAAGGGTTGGAAGTCCTCGAAGAGAAAGTTCGGGCACCAAAATCGGCTCATTGCGGCTGAGGAAGCTCTCATTGTTCACTCCCTCAAGGAAGCAGAAGGCCTTGAAGCTGAACTGAAGACCGACTTGGTGAAAATCTGCGTCTTGAACACGCAGCTGGTAGATCTTGTGTAATTTGTACTAGAGTCGATGGCTGTGCATCGGCTTTATACCATGAGAGGATTTTTTTTTTTACTGGCCGATTTTTCTATCGGCCCCCAATATTTCACTGCACATGTATCGCACATGTTCATATGTATCGCACGTGTTCATCTGATTAGGTGCCCCCGAGCCGAACTGCTGTGTAATCGCGGATATCGGCTCTGTAGTTAGCCAAGGCACTGTATTTGAACGTCGGCTCCGGTAGGACCAATGTTGATTTTTTCCAGCTCATCAGCCGACGTAAAACCGATGCCCATTAGATCGACGTTGAACACAGGCCGAATGTGTGGTGAGGATAATTTTGGCCGATTGCTGGAATCGGCCTCCACGTTGACTGAATCGCTCAATGAAGGTTTCGCAATGTTCCTCCATAGATCTTTGGGGCCGATCCCAAGGATCGGCCTCGCCACGTTTGTCCATAGGTTTGTTCTTGCTAGACGGTCAGGCCGGTGGATAAGACCAGCCTAACCCCGTCCTTCGTCACGTCGATGCGCTCGCAGTCGTCCAAATTGATGCCTGAGAGTGGCTCTTGGCCTGTTGTCTCCCAAGCGTTCATGCCAGCCGTTGAAATCTCGGCTGAGTCATCTGCATGGACGACCTCTACTTCATCTCCATCCCACTGTATTACGCATTGGTGCATCGTGGATGGAATGCAACAATTGGCGTGGATCCAATCTCTTCCTAGCAGGACGGCATAGGTGCTCTTGCTATCGACAATAAAGAACGTCGTAGGGATGGTTTTCCTTCCTACGGTCAGATCCACGTTCAGAACACCTTGTGCGTCAGACGCTTGGCCGTTGAAATCGCTCAAAGTCACGTTAGTCTTGATCAGATCCGAGCTAGAGCGTCCCAACCGACGTAGCATGGAGTATGGCATAATGTTGACTGCCGCTCCGGTGTCCACCAACATCTTGTTGACAGGCTGCCCATTGATATAACCTCGCAAGTACAGGGCCTTCAGATGTCTGTAGCTTCTTTCTCGTGGCTTCTCAAAGATAACTGGCCGTGGGCCGCAGTCAAGTTGTGCCACAGGTGCTTCGTCTAATCCTGGAGCACTAAACTCCGTCGGAAGGATAAACACCATGTTTGTGCCAGCCGATGTTTCATCATCGGCTTTCTTTTGTCTGGGGCACCACTCTTTCCTTTGTGGCCGACCTTCTTCGTCCAGGGTTCGCTGAATTTTAGCGGCCAGATCAGGCCGCGCCTTCCTCAACGTGTGCAGGTATAACCTTTCGGCTTCCTCCAAACCACGTAGCCGCTGAACCCTACGCTTTTGGGAACGGCTGAGTCCATCAGGGCACCACCTTGGTCGGTGGTACTTATCTTCTTCTTCTTCGTCGTCTTCCAATTCCTCGAGATCTTCCACCCGAGAGGACTCAGCGTGCTTGTTCCGAGGCGGGAGAGGCCCTAGACGTTTGAACACGGACACGTTAGCTGCATCCTTCCTCTTCTGTCTACATTACGGGCTGCCGATTGTAGGCAATCGGCTCATTCCTGAATCCCAGCAGTGTCTGAAGAAGGGGCAGTCCCAGTGCCTATCCTCGTCGTCTTGCTCTCTTGACTTTTCCTTGGCGTGGCGCTCATATCTCTCCTCGTCGCGATCATGCCGACGATGTCTCCTGGCGTCCCTAACCAGATGATCTCTTTCATCATCGTCGTTGGGTCGTCAGCGTTGGTCATATTGACTCACATACTTGTTGAGGAGGTGATCAGAGAGAGGTCGCTGATATCTCACGTTCCTCACTTCTCCCTCTGTGATGTAGCGCTTGCCATCGTGACGGAGCCGATCGCGTGGAACGGCTTCCTCTGTGTCCTTGCTACGAGAGCAGCTTCCCTCGTCTCCGTCCTTACCAGAGTGGTGTCCAGGTGCTACCATGTTGATGTTGAACGAGAATCCTGGCTGGCACCCTCCAGGGTAAGTGCACTCCACCATGTTAACGGCGGGGAAAGGGTGTGTGTCGAATTTCATGGCGTACTGGCTGAAAATTAGACGCCCTTGTTCTATCGCCATTTGGACTTGCTACCGCCACACCCTGCAGTCGTTGGTGGCATGGGTGAACGTGTTATGCCACTTGCAGTATGGCTTTCCATTCAGCTCCTGCGCCGTGGGGATCTTGTGGCCTTCGGGTACCTTTAGCTGCTTCTCCTTAAGTAAGAGGTCGAAAATCTACTTAGCTTTGGTAACGTCGAAGTCAAACCCTCTGGGAGGACCTTGTGGCTTAACCCACTTGCAGGACACGGGGCTTGCCCCCCGAGTCCATTCAGCCACTGCTACCTCTTGATCTCCCGCAGAGCCTTCGTCTTCATCTGCCTCAACCAGGACCACCGCACGCTTGAATTTATCCTGGTATACATCTGGGTGGCGCTGTTCATATACTGACAGCTTCTGCACCATGTGCGCCAGTGAAGGGTAGTCTGCTTGGGAGGCCACGTCCTTGATCGGTGATGCGAGACCCGCCACCGCCAACTCGACTGCTTCTTTTTCAGTCACACGAGCCGAATAGCATCGGTTCCTAACGGTCCTGAAGCGCTGGACGTATTCTGACACTGTTTTTCCGCGCTTCTGACGTACTTGTGCTAAATCGGCAATGCCAGCCTCGGAAGCCTCTGAGTGATACTGCATGTGGAACTGCTCTTCCAACTGCTTCCAAGTCCGGATTGAGTCTGGTGGCAGCGATGTGTACCACCCGAAAGCCGATCCTGTGAGGGACTGTGCGAAGAACCTCACACGCAGCTCATCTGATGCTGAGATCGTGCCCAGCTGTGCCAAATATCGGCTCACATGCTCGATGGAGCTGGAACCATCTGATCCATTAAACTTGGAGAAATCAGAGAGCCGATATTTGGGTGGTAGCGGGACCAACTCGTACTCGTTGGGGTACGGCTTGGAATAGCCGATTGTCCTCCTTTTCGGCCCCATGCCGAACTGGTCTCTCAGGATGGTACTGATCTGATCCGCGGTGCTGGCTGTAGGAGTCGAACTCTGAAGATTCGCCGGAGTGGCATACTTAGCCAGCCATGCTTGCTTTTCCAGCTCTGAGCCAACTGCAGGAGCTGAGCTCTGGAGGTTTGTCGGAGTGGCATACTTAGGTAGCCACGTCTGCTTCTCAAGATCTGTTCCCGAAGTTCCTCTGTTGTTCAGAAGTCCCTTTGTTGCGATCACGGTTTGTGAGTGCCCAGTTACTGCAGTCTGGCACGTATGTGCACGTGTATCCGTGAGGGATCTCCTTGGGCGCCTCATGCAAGAACTGGTAGTCACTAGGGTCACCACCGATCTTGTAGACGACGTATGCCGGTGAATTCGGCACTTCTGGTGCTGCCAACGCGAATGGCAGCGGTGGACGGGACTGGAGTGGCATCTCCTTGGTAAGTCCCGAGAGCTGGTCCTGACGGAGAGTACTGATGCCTCATGATTTCCTGGATCACCCGAAGAGCGACACGCTCCAAAGTGTTCACCAGACTCTCAGAATGGCGGTGTAGCGAATGAGCTACCATGAAGTTAATCTCCTGACGCAGGGACCTGGTGCGTTCTTCTGACGGGGCGGACAGGTCCACTCCATCGAGCGCGCCTTCAGGTGAGAACCCTTTCCACCTGATGCCATGTGAGCGGGTTCTGTGAAAAGAGCCGATGAGGTCGGCTTTGAGGATTGCTTTGACCTCGTCATACTTCTTCTTGAGCTCCTCGGTCAGATCCTCGCACGTGACTGGAGTGCCTTCCGCCATCTCAGATGTAGATGGCGATGCGGTTGATGTCGCAGATTGTCCCACCGGGCGTGCCAGAATGTGTTGCGGTCAGAAACCCACCGGCGAGCAGCGACGGACAACACAGTAGAGCCGGGAGGCTCCAGGATCGCGGGCGCCCTGGTCCCTCCGAGCGACGGCCCGCAAAGACTCGGCACGCACGTCCGATGCTTGGTGCAAGGGCGTGCCCCCTGACCTATACCTGGTCAGGAAGGTGATGGATGTGCCTCGCTTAGTTTCCTGCATGGCATACACGTAAACATTAAATACGAGCCTCGATCGGCTCTCAGGTTGTCCTGTGAATCGGCTCAAAGAGCCAATCCACCCATGATCCGTACGAGGTGTACGAATATATGGTGGTCCTGCTTGATCAAAATAAAGCTAAAACGACCTACTATGATTTAGGGTTTTCACCACATAATCGGAACATCCTACTCGTGATTGAGCCTGGCGGCCACGCACAGTGATCGTAAACCGACCCTAGACAAGGCCTAAAAACCAACACGAGGTTGATCCCCGGAACATCCTGTCTAGGGCTAGCAAACTACACCCTACGCGCCACTGGATCCTTCAACCCGTTTGTAAGGCCTAACTATGCAGATATTAAACTAATCCTTGGAGAACAAGGAGCAATCATAACGGATCGGATCTACTAAATAATGATCAAGCGGGGTGCCGCCCTTACACCTAAGATAGGTGTAAGGGCGGCTAGACGTATAAGGGTTGCACGACGACGGCATATGATACGATGAACAATGCTAACCCTAACACGTCTAAGATAACTACGTTGCTCGCCATCAAAAAGGCTTCAGTACGAGCAACACATGAACAGCGGATAAACGTGTACTGCCTAGATCGCAAGATGCGATCTAGGCAGCATGATGCTTACCCGGAAGAAACCCTCGAGACAAGGGAGTTGGCGATGCGCCTAGATTGGTTTGTGGTGAACGTGATTGTTGTTTATTTCATAAACCCTAGATACATATTTATAGTCCGTAGACTTTCTAACGTGGGAATAATCCCCACCGGGCACGAGCCAAACTCTATCTAATCGACACGTATCCTACTATATTACAGATACACGGGCAAACTAGCCCAAACTTTGCATATCAGGCCGATTCATGTATTCCTTCCATGTATATCCTTCAAGCCCATCTTTAATCGCGGCCCACCTCTGATCCGGTCAAATTCCGGTGATAACACACTGACAACAAATCATAGTCACATACCATAACTCTAACTAGCAAAATAGGCCAATCTAAAGGATAATAAAACTATCAAACTAAAATAAAATCCACAAGCCCACACAAATTTTGAAATTTGTGATGATCTAGGGTTTCACCAATACTGCACAAAATTGTGTCTAGTGGGACAAGATTTTTGAATAAATTTGGTGGGATCGAAGAACATACCTAAGGGAGGGATGGAGACCAAAATTCACCAAAGAAATCTTCAGATCTAAGGGATTTTGGGGAAGGATTTGAGAGGGGAGAGAGAGGTGGGAGCGTCCTGGTTGCTTCTTGACCGGGATCTGAGGGGTAAGTGGTACGTGGAGGGGATGGGGGCGGCCCACGCGACTTAACATATTCCAAATGGTAGCGTCCTTGAGAGGGGAGTTGAATTTCAAAAGGGTAGGACCCTTGTGAATGAAGTTGAACTTGCGAATTGTGGGCCCAGCCTCGCCACGCTGGCACACGTTCATCGCTAGTGTTGTGGGCGCTACGCCGAAGAGGGTAGCGCCCCGGGGAAAGGCGCTACTAAAAAGGGTTAAATTTTGAATATTTTTCAAAATAAGGTCAAATCGTGATGACCTTTCAAAAAGGGTCAAATTTTTCAAAATTGGTCGTGTGAGGATAGAATCGTGCTCAGAAGATTCAGGAGTTGGTGCATGCATCGGTCTGCAAGCAAATGTGAACAACAATCGCAGATGAAATACTTTCAGCAGAATCGATGCAGGTTGTCCTACTAGTGGAAAATATTACAGACTTACTGCAATGAGATTTACTACAAAGCCATGTTACAGATTTAGTACAATGAGATTGTGTAACTGGAATTTCTAAACTCAAGTTAAATATATTTTTGGAGGAAACATCCTCACATGAACCATTTTTAAAATTTACAATACTAATCAAAACACTGCGTTATTCATTGGCAGAGAGAGCACTCGAGCATCCGTCGCCGACCCCTCCCAACCACAAGATATGTAGGTGATGTTAAGGTCAAAACCACAGGCAATCATTACGTTGTGGCTGAGAGCTCCCTTTCTATTTCGAAATGGGGCAGCAAGGTGAGGTGATACAGAAAGAGGCACGTGCGATCCATCCATTGCCCCTATGTAATTTTGCAAAGTAAGGAAGAATAGATCATCATTAGCAATTTTCGGATGTGGATTAAGGTAAGGAAGAACTTTAGGGTTTCAAAATGAGAACCTGAAAATAAGGGAAGAATTGGTCATCATTAGCTATTTTCAGATCTAGTTGGTCAATATTGGGAGGCTTCAGAAATCGCATACTTAGCACATGGATGATGTTGAAGAATTCCCTTATGCACTTGTTGAAGGTGCGGTTGTTGTGTTGGAACTCCAATTGCAGATCTTCGAAAGATGCATTGTGTAGCAACATGTAGAGGAAAAAAGCACCTTCAACAATTTTTCACTTCTAAGGTAGCATGCTAAGAGCATCTCCAGCCGCGTCCCCCAAAGCGTCCCCCAAAGGGATTTGGGGCGTGCCGGACCAAAAACCGTTCCAGCCGCGTCCCCCAAAGCCCATTTTTGTCCGGCGCGCTCCGATACGGTGTCCGGCGCCCCGAGCCCGTCCCCGTCCCACAGGAGACGCACCGGGGACGCCGGACACACCGAAAAGCGAGGCGGGGAGTGGCAGGGCCGACTCGTCGGTGGCACAATAAATTTTAACCTAACCGTCGCCTACCTCGTGACGGAAGTTATTGGCGCGCAGCGATGGTGCAGTTCCCGCAGCGACGCAGCGACGCGTCCCGTCGTGCCTAGCTCTGCGTGCCGGCGTTAATGAGCGCCACCGCTCCTTGATGTCTACTCACGCTTATTTTCCTGTAGACAGTGTTGGGCCTCCAAGAGCAGAGGTTTGTAGAATAGCAGCAAGTTTTCCCTTAAGTGGATCACCCAAGGTTTATCGAACTCAGGGAGGAAGAGGTCAAAGATATCCCTCTCAAGCAACCCTGCAACCACAAAGCAAGAAGTCTCTTGTGTCCCCAACACACCTAATACACTTGTCAGGTGTATAGGTGCACTAGTTCGGCGAAGAGATAGTGAAATACAGGTGGTATGAATGTATATGAGCAGTAGTAACGGCACCATAAAATAGCTTGATGCTACAACTGGCGTGTGGTTGATGGTGGAAATATTGCAGGCAGTACAGATGCAGTAAAATAGTAAACAAGCGATTTCAGTATTTGGGAACAAGGCCTAGGGATTATACTTTCGCTAGTGGACACTCTCAATATTTATCACATAATAAAACCACTCTACACTCTGTTGTTGGATGATGAACACCACTAATTGTGTAGGATTACACGAACCCTCAATGCCGGAGTTAACAAGCTCCATAATATTCGATATTCATATTTAAATAACCTTAGAGTGCATGATAGATGAATAGTGATACAAAACACGTTGCAATCATAAAGGGATATAAATAAGCACTTCACTATGCTATTCATAACAGTGAATAAGTATTCTGTGAAATATAGCCTAAGAGACCCACACGGTGCACACACTGTCACCTTTACACACGTGGGACAAGGAGTCTCCGGAGATCACATAAGTAAAATCCACTTGACTAGCATAATGACATCTAGATTACAAGCATCATCATATGAATCTCAATCATGTAAGGCAGCTCATGAGATTATTGTATTGAAGTACATAGGGAGAGAGATTAACCACATAGCTACCGGTACAGCCCTTAGCCTCGATGGAGAACTACTCCCTCCTCATGGGAGACAACAGCGTTGATGAAGATGGCGGTGGTGTCGATGGAGAAGCCTTCCGGGGGCACTTCCCCGTCCCGGCGGCGTGCCGGAACAGAGACTCATGTCCCCCAGTTCTTGGCTTCGCGATGGCGGCGGCTCTGGATGGTTTCTCGTACCGTGGCTTTTTCGTATCGATGATTTAGGTCATGGACCTTTATATAGGCGAAGAGGCGGAGTCGGAGGGCTGACGAGGCGACGACACAGTAGGGGGGCGCGGCCCACCCCCTGGCCGCGCCAGCCTATCATCTGGGGCCCACAGGGCCCTCCTCTGGTGGCTCTCGGGTGTTCTGGAAGCTTCGTGCAATTCTAAGACTCTGGGCGTTGATTTCGTCCAATTCCGAGAATATTTCCTTACTAGGATTTCTGAAACCAAAAACAGCAGAAAACAGGAACTGGCACTTCGGCATCTCGTCAATAGGTTAGTTTCGGAAAACGCATAAAAATCATCATAAAGTGTGAACAAAACATGTTGGTATTGTCATAAAACAAGCATGGAACATAAGAAATTATCGATACGTCGGAGACGTATCAGCATTCCCAAGCTTAGTTCCTACTCGTCCTCGAGTAGGTAAACGATAACAAAGATAATTTCTGAAGTGACATGCTACCAACATAATCTTGATCATACTATTGTAAAGTATATGAGATGAATACAGCGATTCAAGACAATGGTAATGCAATGAGTAAACAACTGAATCATATAGCAAAGACTTTTCATGAATAGTACTTTCAAGACAAGCATCAATAAGTCTTGCATAAGAATTAACTCATAAAGCAATAAATTCATAGTAGAGGTATTGAAGCAACACAAAGGAAGATTAAGTTTCAGCGGTTGCTTTCAACTTATAACATGTATATCTCATGGATATTTTTCAATGCAAAGTAATATAAAAAGTGCAATAAGCAAGTGATACGTCTCCGACGTATCGATAATTTCTTATGTTCCATGCCACATTATTGATAATATCTACATGTTTTATGCACACTTTATATCGTTTTTATGCGTTTTCCGGAACTAACCTATTGACGAGATGCCGAAGGGCCAGTTGCTATTTTCTGCTGTTTTTGGTTTGAGAAATCCTAGTAAGGAAATATTCTCGGAATCGGACGAAATCAACGCCCAGCATCTTAGAATCCCCGGAAGCATCCAGAACACCCGAGAGAGGCCAGAGGGGGGCCACAGGCCCACCAGATGGTAGGCCGACGCGGCCTGGGGGTGGCCCGCGCCCCCCTAGCGTGTCGTCGCCTCGTTGACCTTCTGACGCCGCCTCTTCGCCTATAAGAAGCCCCTCGACCTAAAACCTCGAGACGGGAAAAGCCACGGTACGAGAAACCATCCAGAGCCGCCGCCATCGCGAAGCCAAGATCTGGGGGACAGGAGTCTCTGTTCCGGCACGCCGCCGGGATGGGGAAGTGCCCCCGGAAGGCTCCTCCATCGACACCACCGCCATCTTCATCAACGCTGCTGTCTCCCATGAGGAGGGAGTAGTTCTCCATCGAGGCTCAGGGCTGTACCGGTAGCTATGTGGTTCATCTCTCTCCTATGTACTTCAATACAATAATCTCATGAGCTGCCTTACATGATTGAGATTCATATGATGATGTTTGTAATCTAGATGTCATTATGCTAGTCAAGTGGATTTTACTTATGTGATCTCCGGAGACTCCTTGTCCCACGTGTGTAAAGGTGACAGTGTGTGCACCGTGTGGGTCTCTTAGGCTATATTTCACAGAATACTTATTCACTGTTATGAATGGCATAGTGAAGTGCTTATTTATATCTCTTTATGATTGCAATGTGTTTTGTATCACAATTTATCTGTGTGCTACTCTAGTGATGTTATTAAAGTAGTTTATTCCTCCTGCACGGTGTAATGGTGACAGTGTGTGCATCGTGTTAGTACTTGGCGTAGGCTATGATTGTGATCTCTTGTAGATTATGAAGTTAACTATTGCTATGATAGTATTGATGTGATTTATTCCTCCTTTCGTAGCGTGAAGGTGACAGTGTGCATGCTATGTTAGTACTTGGTTTGGTTATGTTGATCTGTCATGCACTCTAAGGTTATTTAAATATGAACATCGAATATTGTGGAGCTTGTTAACTCCGGCATTGAGGGTTCGTGTAATCCTACACAGTTAGTGGTGTTCATCATCCAACAAGAGGGTGTAGAGTCTAGCATCTATTTATTTATTCTGTTATGTGATCAATGTTGAGAGTGTCCACTAGTGAAAGTATGATCCCTAGGCCTTGTTCCTAAATACTGCTATCGCTGCTTGTTTACTGTTTTACGGCGTTTCTACTGCCTGCAATATTACCACCATCAACCACACGCCAGTCCTGGGCAAAGCACTTTTCTGGCGCTGTTGCTACTGCTCATACTTATTCATACCACCTGTATTTCACTATCTCTTCGCCGAACTAGTGCACCTATTAGGTGTGTTGGGGACACAAGAGACTTCTTGCTTTGTAGTTGCAGGGTTGCTTGAGAGGGATATCTTTGACCTCTTCCTCCCTGAGATCGATAAACCTTGGGTGATCCACTTAAGGGAAACTTGCTGCTGTTCTACAAACCTCTGCTCTTGGAGGCCCAACACTGTCTACAAGAATAGAAGCACCCGTAGACATCAGCAAGCATGTAAGAATCAATGCACAGTTAACACAAGTGTTTGCTTCTAAGATGGAAGGAAGTAGGTAAACTGACTCAACATAAAAGTAAAAGAATGGCCCTTCGCAGAGGGAAGCATTGATTGCTATATTTGTGCTAGAGATTTTATTTTGAAAACATAAAGAGAGCATAAAAGTAAACTTTTGAGAGGTGTTTGTTGTTGTCAACGAATGGTAGTGGGCACTCTAACCCCCTTGCCAGACAGACTTTCAAAGAGCGGCTCCCATGAAATTTTTTATTTTTGGGTGGCACTCCTTCCAACCTTTGCTTTCACAAACCATGGCTGACCGAATCCTCGGGTGCCTGCCAACAATCTCATACCATGAAGGAGTGCCTTTTTATTTTAGTTTTATTTAGATGACACTCCTCCCCACCTTTGCTTTCTCAAGCCATGGCTAACCGAATCCTCGGGTGCCGTCCAACAATCACATACCATGGAGGAGTGTCTATTTTTTTTTGTAAAATCATGAAAGTTAATTAGTTTGGGGCTGGGAACCCCATTGCCAGCTCTTTTTGCAAAATTATTGGATAAGCGGATGAAGCCACTAGTCCATTGGTGAAAGTTGCCCAACAAGATTGAAAGATAAACACCACATACTTCCTCATGAGCTATAAAACATTGACACAAATAAGAGGTAATAAATTTTGAAGTGTTTAAAGATAGCACTCAAGCAATTTACTTTGGAATGGCAGAGAAATACCATGTAGTAGGTAGGTATGGTGGACACAAATGGCATAGTTTTTGGCTCAAGGTTTTTGGATGCATGAGAAGTAATCCCTCTCAATACAAGGCTTAGGCTAGCAAGGTTGTTTGAAGCAAACACAAGTATGAACTAGTACAGCAAAACTCACATAAAAGACATATTGCAAGCATTATAAGACTCTACACCGTCTTCCTTGTTGTTCAAACACCTTTACCAGAAAATATCTAGACCTTAGAGAGACCAATCATGCAAACCAAATTTTAACCAGCTCTATGTAGTTTTTCATTAATAGGTGCAAATCATATGATGCAAGAGCTTAATCATGAGCACAACAATTGCCAAGTATCAAGTTATTCAAGACATCATACCAATTACTACATATAGCATTTCCCGTTTCCAACCATATAACAATTAACGAAGCAGTTTCAACCTTCGCCATGAACATTAAAAGTAAAGCTAAGAACACATGTGTTCATATGAACCAGCGGAGCGTGTCTCTCTCCCACACAAGGATGCTAGGATCCAACTTTATTCAACCAAAACAAAAACAAAAACAAACACACGCTCCAAGTAAAGCACATAAGATGTGATGGAATAAAAATGTAGTTTCACTAGAGGAACCTGATAATGTTGTCGATGAAGAAGGGGATGCCTTGGGCATCCCCAAGCTTAGATACTTGAGTCTTCTTGAAATATGCAGGGATGAACCACCGGGGCATCCCCAAGCTTAGAGCTTTCACTCTCCTTGATCATAGTATATCATCCTCCTCTCTTGACCCTTGAAAACTTCCTGCACACCAAACACGAAACAAACTCATTAGAGAGTTAGTGCATAATCAAAAATTCACATGTTCAAAGGTGACACAATCATTCTTAACACTTCTGGACATTGCTCAAAGCTACTGAAAGTCAATGGAACAAAGAAATCCATCCAACACAGCAAAATAGGCAATGCGAAATAAAAGGCAGAATCTGTCAAAACAGAACAGCCCGTAAAGACGAATTTTATTGAGGCACCAGACTTGCTCAAATGAAAATGCTCAAATTTAATGAAAGTTGCGTACATATCTGAGGATCACTCACGTAAATTGGCATAATTTTCTGAGTTACCTACAGAGAATTGCCCAGATTTGTGACATCAAGAAATCTGTTTCTGCGCAGTAATCCAAATCTAGTATCGACCTTTCTATCAAAGACTTTACTTGGCACAACAATGCAATAAAATAAGATAAGGAGAGGTTGCTACAGTAGTAACAACTTCCAAGACTCAAATATAAAACAAAATTACTGTAGCAAAATAAAAACATGGGTTATCTCCCACGAAGTGCTTTCTTTATAGCCATTAAGATGGGCTCAGTAATTTTAATGATGCACTCGCAAGAAATAGTAGTTGAAGCAAAAGAGAGCATCAAGAGGCAAATTCAAAACAAATTTAAGCCTAACCCACTTCCTATGAAAAGGAATCTTGTACACAAATAAATTCATGAAGAGCAAAGTGACAAGATCAGGAAGATAAAACAAGTGTAGCTTCAAAAATTTCAGCATATAGAGATGTGTTTTAGTAACATGAAAATTTCTACAACCATATTTTCCTCTCTCATAATAACTTTCAGTAGCATCATGAGCAAACTCAACAATATAACTATCACATAAAGCATTCTTATCATGAGCTATGTGCATAAAATTATTACTCTCCACATAAGCATAATCAAATTTTATTAGTTGTAGTGGGAGCAAATTCAACAAAGTAGCTATCATTATTATTCTCATCATCAAATATAGGAGGCATATTGTAATCATAATCAAATGTATCCTCCATAACAGGCGGCACCAAAAGACTACTATCATTATAATCATCACAAATAGGAGGCAAAGTATCATCAAAGAAAATTTTCTCCTTAATGCTTGGAGGACTAAAAATATCATGCTCATCAAAACCAGCTTCCCCAAGCTTAGAATTTTCCATATCATTAGCAACAATGGTGTTCAAAGCGTTCATACTAATATGTTCCATGGTTTTTTTAATTTTCGAATCAAACCATCCATGTCTTAACTCAGGAAAAAGAATAAAAAGCTCCATGTTGCTTTCCATTATGCCAAACTAGTGTAAAACAAGAAACAAAAAGATGCAATTGCAGGATCTAAAGGAAATAGCTTCGAGCACTTACAACGGCGCCGGAAAATAGCTTAGTAGCCGAGATCCGGAGTGTGAGTACCTTTTACCTTTCCTCCCCGGCAACGGCGCCAGAAAATACTTGATGCTGTCCAGGACTGGCGCGTGGTTGACGAGGGAGGAAATGGTGTAGCTTTCCTTCGTTCCCCGGCAACGGCGCCAGAAAATATGCTTGATGTCTACTCACGCTTCTTTTCCTGTAGACAGTGTTGGGCCTCCAAGAGCAGAGGTTTGTAGAACAGCAGCAAGTTTTCCCTTAAGTGGATCACCCAAGGTTTATCGAACTCAGGGAGGAAGAGGTCAAAGATATCCCTCTCAAGCAACCCTGCAACCACAAAGCAAGAAGTCTCTTGTGTCCCCAACACACCTAATACAGTTGTCAGGTGTATAGGTGCACTAGTTCGACGAAGAGATAGTGAAATACAGGTGGTATGAATGTATATGAGCAGTAGTAACGGCACCAGAAAATAGCTTGATGCTACAACTGGCGTGTGGTTGATGGTGGAAATATTGCAGGCAAAGACGGATGCAAGAAACAGTAAACAAGCGATTTCAGTATTTGGGAACAAGGCCTAGGGATTATACTTTCGCTAGTGGACACTCTCAACATTTATCACATAATAAAACCACTCTACACTCTGTTGTTGGATGATGAACACCACTAATTGTGTAGGATTACACGAACCCTCAATGCCGGAGTTAACAAGCTCCACAATATTCGATATTCATATTTAAATAACCTTAGAGTGCATGATAGATGAATAGTGATACAAAACACGTTGCAATCATAAAGGGATATAAATAAGCACTTCACTATGCTATTCATAACAGTGAATAAGTATTCTGTGAAATATAGCCTAAGAGACCCACACGGTGCACACACTGTCACCTTTACACACGTGGGACAAGGAGTCTCCGGAGATCACATAAGTAAAATCCACTTGACTAGCATAATGACATCTAGATTACAAGCATCATCATATGAATCTCAATCATGTAAGGCAGCTCATGAGATTATTGTATTGAAGTACATAGGGAGAGAGATTAACCACATAGCTACCGGTACAACCCTTAGCCTCGATGGAGAACTACTCCCTCCTCATGGGAGATAGCAGCGTTGATGAAGATGGCGGTGGTGTCGATGGAGAAGCCTTCCGGGGGCACTTCCCCGTCCCGGCGGCGTGCCAGAACAGAGACTCCTGTCCCCCTGATCTTGGCTTCGCGATGGCGGCGGCTCTGGATGGTTTCTCGTACCGTGGCTTTTTCGTATCGATGTTTTAGGTCAGGGACCTTTATATAGGCGAAGAGGCGGAGTCGGAGGGCTGACGAGGCGACGACACAGTAGGGGGCGCGGCCCACCCCCTGGCCGCGCCAGCCTATCATCTGGGGCCCACAGGGCCCTCCTCTGGTGGCTCTCGGGTGTTCTGGAAGCTTCGTGCAATTCTAAGACTCTGGGCGTTGATTTCGTCCAATTCCGAGAATATTTCCTTACTAGGATTTCTGAAACCAAAAACAGCAGAAAACAGGAACTGGCACTTCGGCATCTCGTCAATAGGTTAGTTCCGGAAAACGCATAAAAATCATCATAAAGTGTGAACAAAACATGTAGGCATTGTCATAAAACAAGCATGGAACATAAGAAATTATCGATACGTCGGAGACGTATCACTCCTTCGCCTCCCTCCGGCCTATAAAAGGGCCGCCTCTCATCGTCCCTCTCGCACGCAAACCCTAGCGCCTCTCTCCCAAACCCTAGCCGCCACCATCTCAACAAGACTCGACGCTATGTCTGGTAGAGGCGGAGGCCGACCTCGCGGCCGTGGTCGTGGTCGTGGCCGCGGTAGAGGTGAACGCTCGCCGTCACCTCCCACGCCGTCGGCTTCATCGTCGGAGATGGACGTGGAGCCGGACGTGCTGTTCGAGTTCGTCCTCGTCCTCAAGGGCGACCCGCGCGGCATCGAGAGGCTGCCGGACTCCTTCGTCGACTACGTCGCCGGCGACGACCGCCCGCGCACGATGCATCTGCGGGAGTCTGCGTGCGGCTACTAACGGTGGATCGTCGACGTGATCTACGACCCTCGCGGCAAGATGTACCTCAACATCGGCTGGGAGAAGCTCGCGCGGCACCACAGCCTCGAAGCCGGCTTCATCCTCCTGTTCTCCTACTTCGGCGACAAGGACATGAGCGTCAAGGTCTTCGACGAGACGCGCTGCCGCCGGGACTACCACGGCGACATCACCGACGAGGAGGACGACTGAGTGTTGTTTCTTCGCAGCGAACACGTGCACGGAGGTTTCTGCCTGTTCGCCTCATCGGTAGAACCAACAAGGGCACCATCCTCCCACTGGATTTTCCAGTTTAGGTGACTAGGTGTGCCCTCGAGTGTTCTTTCTTAGCAGCGAACACAGGAAACCTTCGATGCACGGCCTAGTTAGGTTTAGTTTCTTTGCAAAATTTTATATTTGTGTCCACGACGGTTCAAACTATGTATTAGTTTGTGGAAAACCATGTTCCTAACTGTGTTTTCGTGTAAACCACGTTCCCAATTATGTATTAGTTTGTGGAAATTGAAATAAAAATGCCAAAAAAGTATTTTAAATGTTTGGGGGAGGCGTTTGGGGGACGCGGCTGGGGAGCGACGTCCCCCAAAGGCGGCACGAACAAAACATGTCCCCCAAACGCTCAATCCGGCGCGGTTTGGGGGACGCTTTGGGGGACGCGAGTGGAGATGCTCTTGACGCGGCTGGAGATGCTCTAAGAGCATCTCCACTCGCGTCCCCCAAACCGTCCCCCAAAGCAATTTGGGGCGCGTCAGACCAAAAAATGGTTCCAGCCGCGTCCCCCAAACCCCAATTTTGTCCGGCGCGCCCCGATACGGTGTCCGGCGCTCTGAGCCCATCCCCGTCCCACAGGGGACGCTCCGGGCACGCCAGACACAACGAAAAGTGAGGCGAAGCGATGATGTCTACGCACGCTTCTATTCCTGTAGATAGTGTTGGGCCTCCAAGAGCAGAGGTTTGTAGAACAGCAGCAAGTTCCCCTTAAGTGAATCACCCAAGGTTTATCGAACTCAGGGAGGTAGAGGTCAAAGATATCCCTCTCAAGCAACCCTGCAATTACAATACAAGAAGTCTCTTGTGTCCCCAACACACCTAATACACTTGTCAGTTGTATAGGTGCACTAGTTCGGCGAAGAGGTAGTGAAATACAAGTAATATGGATGAATATGAGTGGTAATAACAATCTGAAATAAAGATGGCAGCAAACAAACATGTAACAGAACTTGTTGGAAACGGTGTTTCAATGCTTAGAAATAAGGCCTAGGGATCCTACTTTCACTAGTGGACACTCTCAACAATGATCACATAATAAAATAAAGCTACTCTACACTCTCTTGTTGGATAACAAACACCATTCATTGTGTAGGGCTATAAAAGCACACCTCAAGCCGGAGTAAACAAGCTCCACAACATCCGGAGTTCATATTTAAGTAACCTCTAGAGTGCATATTAGACTGTTGCAATTTAGACCGAGTACTAACATAGCATACACACTGTCAACAATAGCTATGAAAGGGGGAATAGATCGCATCAATACTATCATAGTAATAGTTAACTTCATAATCTAAAAGAGATTACAATCATAACCTATGCCAAGTACTTCATGATGCACACACTGTCAACATTACATCATGGAGGAGGAATAGACTACTTTAATAACATCACTAGAGTAGCTCATAGATTAATAGTGATACAAAGCTCATGATCACATAAAGATCACACCATGGGAGAGAGAGATGAACCACATAGCTACCGGTAGAGCCCTCAGCCTCGGGGGAGAACTACTCCCTCCTCATCATGGGAGACAGTGATGGCGGTGAAGATGGCGGTGGAGATGGCTTCCGGGGGCAATTTCCCGTCCCGGCGGCGTGCCGGAACAGAGACTTTTGTCCCCCGAATTGGAGTTTCGCGATGGCGGCGGCTCTGGAAGGTTTTCCGTATCGTGGCTTATTGGTGTCGAAGTTTTAGGTCACGAGGGATCTTATAGGCGAAGAGGCGGAGTCGGAAGAGTCCTGGGGGACCCACACACTAGGGGGGCGCGCCCCCCCTTGGCCGCGCCGCCATGTGGGGTGGGGCCCCCTTGGCTCCCCTCTGGTCCCTCTTCGGTGCTCTGGGAGCTTCCGTGGAAAATAGGACCATGGGCGTTGATTTCGTCCTATTCCGAGAATATTTCCTTTGTAGGATTTCTGAAACCAAAAACAGCAGAAAACAACAACTGGCTCTTCGGCATCTCGTTAATAGGTTAGTGCCGGAAAATGCATAATAATGACATAAAGTGTGTATAAAACATGTGAGTATCATCATAAAAGTAGCATGGAACATAAGAAATTATAGATACGTTTGAGACGTATCAAGCATCTCCAAGCTTAGTTCCTACTCGCCCTCGAGTAGGTAAACGATAACAAGGATAATTTCTGAAGTGACATGCTATCATAATCTTGATCAATACTATTGTAAAGAATATGAGATGAATGAAGTGATTCGAAGCAATGGTAAAGACAATGAATAAACAACTGAATCATATAGCAAAGACTTTTCATGAATAGTACTTGCATAGGAGTTAACTCATAAAGCAATAGATTCAAAGTAAAGGCATCGAAGCAACACAAAGGAAGATACAAGTTTCAGCAGTTGCTTTCAACTTTCAACATGCATATCTCATGGATAATTCTCAACATAAAGTAATATGATGAATGAAAATAAGCAAGTATGTAGGAATCAATGCACACAGTTGACACAAGTGTTTGCTTCTAAGATGGAAGGAAGTAGGTAAACTGACTCAACATAAAGTAGAAGAATGGCCCTTCGCAGAGGGAAGCATGGATTGCTATATTTGTGCTAGAGCTTTTATTTTGAAAACATAGAAACAATTTTGTCAACGGTAGTAATAATTCATATGTGTTATGCATAAGACATCTTATAAGTTGCAAGCCTCATGCATAGATTACCAATAGTGCCCGCACCTTGTCCTAATTAGCTTGGATTTACATGGATTATCATTGCATGGCATATGTTTCAACCAAGTGTCACAAAGGGGTACCTCTATGCCGCATGTACAAAGGTCTAAGGAGAAAGTTCGCATTGGATTTCTCGCTTTTGATTATTCTCAACTTAGACATCCATACCGGGACAACATAGACAACAGATAATGGACTCCTCTTTAATGCATAAGCATTCAACAACAGATAATATTCTCATAAGAGATTGAGGATTGTTGTCCAAACTGAAACTTCCACCATGGATCATGGCTTTAGTTAGCGGCCCAATGTTCTTCTCTAACAATATGCATACTCAAACCATTTGATCATGATAAATCACCCTTACTTCAGACAAGACAAACATGCATATCAACTCACATGATATTCAACAAAGGTGAAATAGTTGATGGCGTCCCCAGGAACATGGTTACCGCTCAACAAGCAACTTATAAGAAATAAGATACATAAGCGACATATTCTTTACCACAATAGTTTTTAAGCTATTTTTCCCATGAGCTATATATTGCAAAGACAAAGAATGGAATTTTAAAGGTAGCACTCAAGAAATTTACTTTGGAATGGCAGAGAAATACCATGTAGTAGGTAGGTATGGTGGACACAAATGGCATAGTTTTTGGCTCAAGGATTTGGATGCACGAGAAGTAATCCTCCTCAATACAAGGCTTAGGCTAGCAAGGTTGTTTGAAGCAAACTCAAGTATGAACCGGTATAGCAAAACTTACATAAGAACATATTGCAAGCATTATAAGACTCTACATTGTCTTCCTTGTTGTTCAAACACCTCACCAGAAAATATCTAGACTTTAAAGAGACCAATCATGCAAACCAAATTTCAACAAGCTCTATGGTATTTCTTCATTAATAGGTGCAAAGTACATGATGCAAGAGCTTAAACATGATCTATTTGAGCACAACAATTTCTAAGTATCAAATTATTCAAAACATTATACCAATTACCACATGAAGCATTTTCTGTTTCCAACCATATACCAATTAACGAAGCAGTTTCAACCTTCACCATGAACATTAGTAAAGCTAAGAACACATGTGTTCATATGCAACAGCGGAGCGTGTCTCCCTCCCACACAAGCATAATATGATCATATTTTATTCAAACACAAACAAAAATAAAAGCACACAGACGCTCCAAGTAAAGTACATAAGATGTGACGGAAAAATATAGTTTCACTAGAGGTGACCTGATAAGTTGTCGATGAAGAAGGGGATGCCTTGGGCATCCCCAAGCTTAGATGCTTGAGTCTTCTTGAAATATGCAGGGATGAACCACGGGGGCATCCCCAAGCTTAGAGTTTTCACTCTCCTTGATCATATTGTATCATCCTCCTCTCTTGATCCTTGAAAACTTCCTCCACACCAAACTCGAAACAAACTCATTAGAGGGTTAGTGCATAATCAAAAATTCACATATTCAGAAGTGACATAATCATTCTTAACACTTCTGGACATTGCTCAAAGCTACTGAAAGTTAATGGAACAAAGAAATCCATCCAACATAGCAAAAGAGGCAATGCGAAATAAAAGGCAGAATCTGTCAAAACAGAACAGTCCATAAAGACGAATTTTTCTGGGGCACTAAACTTGCTCAGATGAAAATGCTCAAATTGAATGAAAGTTGCGTACATATCTGAGGATCACTCACGTAAATTGGAAGAATTTTCTGAGTTACCTACAGAAGGGGCGGCTCAATTTCGTGACAGTAATAAATCTGTTTCTGCGCAGCAATCCAAATCTAGTATCATCTTTACTATCAAAGACTTTACTTGGCACAACAATGCAATAAAATAAAGATAAGGAGAGGTTGCTACAGTAGTAACAACTTCCAATACACAACAAAACAGTAGCAAAATAAAAACATGGGTTATCTCCCAAGAAGTGCTATCTTTATAGCCATTAAGATGGGCTCAGTAATTTTAATGATGCTCACATAAGGATGAGAGTTGAAGCAAAAAGAGAGCATCAAAAAGCAAGTATGAAACAAATTTGAGCCTAACCCACTTCCTATGAAAAGGAATCTTGTAAATGAACAAGTCATGTAAGCATAATGCAACAAGCATAGAAAGGCAGCACAAGCGCAACTTCAAGATTCTCAACATAAAGAGGGGAAACTTAATATTATTAAGATGCATATAACCATGTTTCCCTCTCTCATAATAACTTTCAGTAGCATCATGAACAAACTCAACAATATAACTATCACATAAAGCATTCTTATCATGAGTCTCATGCATAAAATAATTACTATTCCCAACATAAGCATAGTCATTCTTATTAATTGTAGTGGGAGCAAATTCAACAAAGTAGCTATCATTATTATTATCATCACCATAATCATCAAATGTAGGAGGCATATTGTAATCATAATTAACTTTATCCTCCATAGTAGGTGGCACCAAAATACCACTATCATTATAATCATCATAAATAGGAGGCAAAGTATCATCAAAGTAAATTTTCTCCTCCATGCTTGGGGGACTAAAAATATCATGCTCATCAAAACCAGCTTCCCCAAGCTTAAATTCTTCCATAGCATTAGCAATAATAGTGTTCAAAGAGTTCATGCTAATAACATGGCCACAACTATTTTGCAAACGAAGTTCCATGGGTTTTTTTTAATTCTCTCTTCAAACACATCATGTCCTAATTCAATATAAAGTTCATAAAGATCTCTAATTTTTTTTGTTGTTTTCCATTAAGCCTAACTAGTGAAATAAAAACAAGAAACAAAAAGATGCAATTGCAGGATCTAAAGGAAATAGCTTCGAGCACTTACACACCGGCAACAGTGCTAGGAAATAGCTTAGTAGTCGAAGGATGTGAATACCTTTTACCTTACCTCCCCGGCAATGGCGCCAGAAAATAGCTTGATGTCTACGCACGCTTCTATTCATGTAGACAGTGTTGGGCCTCCAAGAGCAGAGGTTTGTAGAACAGCAGCAAGTTTCCCTTAAGTGAATCACCCAAGGTTTATCGAACTCAGGGAGGTAGAGGTCAAAGATATCCCTCTCAAGCAACCCTGCAATTACGATACAAGAAGTCTCTTGTGTCCCCAACACACCTAATACACTTGTTAGATGTATAGGTGCACTAGTTCGGCGAAGAGGTAGTGAAATACAAGTAATATGGATGAATATGAGTGGTAATAACAATCTGAAATAAAGATGGCAGCAAGCAAACATGTAACAGAACTTGTTGGAAACGGTGTTTCAATGCTTAGAAATAAGGCCTAGGGATCCTACTTTCACTAGTGGACACTCTCAACAATGATCACATAATAAAATAAAGCTACTCTACACTCTCTTGTTGGATAACAAACACCATTCATTGTGTAGGGCTATAAAAGCACACCTCAAGCCGGAGTAAACAAGCTCCACAACATCCGGAGTTCATATTTAAGTAACCTCTAGAGTGCATATTAGACCGTTGCAATTTAGACCGAGTACTAACATAGCATACACACTGTCAACAATAGCTATGAAAGGGGGAATAGATCGCATCAATACTATCATAGTAATAGTTAACTTCATAATCTAAAAGAGATTACAATCATAACCTATGCCAAGTACTTCATGATGCACACACTGTCAACATTACATCATGGAGGAGGAATAGACTACTTTAATAACATCACTAGAGTAGCTCATAGATTAATAGTGATACAAAGCTCATGATCACATAAAGATCACACCATGGGAGAGAGAGATGAACCACATAGCTACCGGTAGAGCCCTCAGCCTCGGGGGAGAACTACTCCCTCCTCATCATGGGAGACAGTGATGGCGGTGAAGATGGCGGTGGAGATGGCTTCCGGGGGCAATTCCCTGTCCCGGCGGCGTGCCGGAACAGAGACTTTTGTCCCCCGAATTGGAGTTTCGCGATGGCGGCGGCTCTGGAAGGTTTTCCGTATCGTGGCTTATTGGTGTCGAAGTTTTAGGTCACGAGGGATCTTATAGGCGAAGAGGCGGAGTCGGAAGAGTCCTGGGGGACCCACACACTAGGGGGGCGCGCCCCCCCTTGGCCACGCCGCCATGTGGGGTGGGGCCCCCTTGGCTCCCCTCTGGTCCCTCTTCGGTGCTCTGGAAGCTTCCGTGGAAAATAGGACCCTGGGCGTTGATTTCGTCCTATTCCGAGAATATTTCCTTTGTAGGATTTCTGAAACCAAAAACAGCAGAAAACAGCAACTGGCTCTTCGGCATCTCGTTAATAGGTTAGTGCCGGAAAATGCATAATAATGACATAAAGTGTGTATAAAACATGTGAGTATCATCATAAAAGTAGCATGGAACATAAGAAATTATAGATACGTTTGAGACGTATCAAGCATCTCCAAGCTTAGTTCCTACTCGCCCTCGAGTAGGTAAACGATAACAAGGATAATTTCTGAAGTGACATGCTATCATAATCTTGATCAATACTATTGTAAAGCATATGAGATGAATGAAGTGATTCGAAGCAATGGTAAAGACAATGAATAAACAACTGAATCATATAGCAAAGACTTTTCATGAATAGTACTTGCATAGGAGTTAACTCATAAAGCAATAGATTCAAAGTAAAGGCATCGAAGCAACACAAAGGAAGATACAAGTTTCAACAGTTGCTTTCAACTTTCAACATGCATATCTCATGGATAATTGTCAACATAAATTAATATGATGAATGAAAATAAGCAAGTATGTAGGAATCAATGCACACAGTTGACACAAGTGTTTGCTTCTAAGATGGAAGGAAGTAGGTAAACTGACTCAACATAAAGTAGAAGAATGGCCCTTCGCAGAGGGAAGCATGGATTGCTATATTTGTGCTAGAGCTTTTATTTTGAAAACATAGAAACAATTTTGTCAACGGTAGTAATAATTCATATGTGTTATGCATAAGACATCTTATAAGTTGCAAGCCTCATGCATAGATTACCAATAGTGCCCGCACCTTGTCCTAATTAGCTTGGATTTACATGGATTATCATTGCATGGCATATGTTTCAACCAAGTGTCACAAAGGGGTACCTCTATGCCGCCTGTACAAAGGTCTAAGGAGAAAGTTCGCATTGGATTTCTCGCTTTTGATTATTCTCAACTTAGACATCCATACCGGGACAACATAGACAACAGATAATGGACTCCTCTTTAATGCATAAGCATTCAACAACAGATAATATTCTCATAAGAGATTGAGGATTGTTGTCCAAACTGAAACTTCCACCATGGATCATGGCTTTAGTTAGCGGCCCAATGTTCTTCTCTAACAATATGCATACTCAAAATATTTGATCATGATAAATCACCCTTACTTCAGACAAGAAGAACATGCATATCAACTCACATGATATTCAACAAAGGTGAAATAGTTGATGGCGTCCCCAGGAACATGGTTACCGCTCAACAAGCAACTTATAAGAAATAAGATACATAAGCGACATATTCTTTACCACAATAGTTTTTAAGCTATTTTTCCCATGAGCTATATATTGCAAAGACAAAGAATGGAATTTTAAAGGTAGCACTCAAGAAATTTACTTTGGAATGGCAGAGAAATACCATGTAGTAGGTAGGTATGGTGGACACAAATGGCATAGTTTTTGGCTCAAGGATTTGGATGCACGAGAAGTAATCCTCCTCAATACAAGGCTTAGGCTAGCAAGGTTGTTTGAAGCAAACTCAAGTATGAACCGGTATAGCAAAACTTACATAAGAACATATTGCAAGCATTATAAGACTCTACATTGTCTTCCTTGTTGTTCAAACACCTCACCAAAAAATATCTAGACTTTAGAGAGACCAATCATGCAAACCAAATTTCAACAAGCTCTATGGTATTTCTTCATTAATAGGTGCAAAGTACATGATGCAAGAGCTTAAACATGATCTATTTGAGCACAACAATTGCCAAGTATCAAATTATTCAAAACATTATACCAATTACCACATGAAGCATTTTCTGTTTCCAACCATATACCAATTAACGAAGCAGTTTCAACCTTCGCCATGAACATTAGTAAAGCTAAGAACACATGTGTTCATATGCAACAGCGGAGCATGTCTCTCTCCCACACAAGCATAATATGATCAGATTTTATTCAAACACAAACAAAAATAAAAGCACACAGACGCTCCAAGTAAAGTACATAAGATGTGACGGAAAAATATAGTTTCACTAGAGGTGACCTGATAAGTTGTCGATGAAGAAGGGGATGCCTTGGGCATCCCCAAGCTTAGATGCTTGAGTCTTCTTGAAATATGCAGGGATGAACCACGGGGGCATCCCCAAGCTTAGAGTTTTCACTCTCCTTGATCATATTGTATCATCCTCCTCTCTTGATCCTTGAAAACTTCCTCCACACCAAACTCGAAACAAACTCATTAGAGGGTTAGTGCATAATCAAAAATTCACATATTCAGAAGTGACATAATCATTCTTAACACTTCTGGACATTGCTCAAAGCTACTGAAAGTTAATGGAACAAAGAAATCCATCCAACATAGCAAAAGAGGCAATGCGAAATAAAAGGCAGAATCTGTCAAAACAGAACAGTCCATAAAGACGAATTTTTCTGGGGCACTAAACTTGCTCAGATGAAAATGCTCAAATTGAATGAAAGTTGCGTACATATCTGAGGATCACTCACGTAAATTGGAAGAATTTTCTGAGTTACCTACAGAAGGGGCGGCTCAATTTCGTGACAGTAATAAATCTGTTTCTGTGTAGCAATCCAAATCTAGTATCATCTTTACTATCAAAGACTTTACTTGGCACAACAATGCAATAAAATAAAGATAAGGAGAGGTTGCTACAGTAGTAACAACTTCCAAGACACAACAAAACAGTAGCAAAATAAAAACATGGGTTATCTCCCAAGAAGTGCTTTCTTTATAGCCATTAAGATGGGCTCAGTAATTTTAATGATGCTCACATAAGGATGAGAGTTGAAGCAAAAAGAGAGCATCAAAAAGCAAGTACGAAACAAATTTGAGCCTAACCCACTTCCTATGAAAAGGAATCTTGTAAATGAACAAGTCATGTAAGCATAATGCAACAAGCATAGAAAGGCAGCACAAGCGCAACTTCAAGATTCTCAACATAAAGAGGGGAAACTTAATATTATTAAGATGCATATAACCATGTTTCCCTCTCTCATAATAACTTTCAGTAGCATCATGAACAAACTCAACAATATAACTATCACATAAAGCATTCTTATCATGAGTCTCATGCATAAAATAATTACTACTCCCAACATAAGCATAGTCATTCTTATTAATCGTAGTGGGAGCAAATTCAACAAAGTAGCTATCATTATTATTATCATCACCATAATCATCAAATGTAGGAGGCATATTGTAATCATAATTAACTTTATCCTCCATAGTAGGTGGCACCAAAATACCACTATTATTATAATCATCATAAATAGGAGGCAAAGTATCATCAAAGTAAATTTTCTCCTCCATGCTTGGGGGACTAAAAATATCATGCTCATCAAAACCAGCTTCCCCAAGCTTAAATTCTTCCATAGCATTAGCAATAATAGTGTTCAAAGAGTTCATGCTAATAACATTGCTACAACTATTTTGCAAACAAAGTTCCATGGGTTTTTTTAATTCTCTCTTCAAACACATCATGTCCTAATTCAATATAAAGTTCATAAAGATCTCTAATTTTTTGTTGTTGTTTTCCATTAAGCCTAACTAGTGAAATAAAAACAAGAAACAAAAAGATGCAATTGCAGGATCTAAAGGAAATAGCTTCGAGCACTCACACACCGGCAACAGTGCTAGGAAATAGCTTAGTAGTCGAAGGATGTGAATACCTTTTACCTCACCTCCCCGGCAATGGCGCCAGAAAATAGCATGATGTCTACGCACGGTTCTATTCATGTAGACAGTGTTGGGCCTCCAAGAGCAGAGGTTTGTAGAACAGCAGCAAGTTTCCCTTAAGTGAATCACCCAAGGTTTATCGAACTCAGGGAGGTAGAGGTCAAAGATATCCCTCTCAAGCAACCCTGCAATTACGATACAAGAAGTCTCTTGTGTCCCCAACACACCTAATACACTTGTCAGATGTATAGGTGCACTAGTTCGGCGAAGAGGTAGTGAAATACAAGTAATATGGATGAATATGAGTGGTAATAACAATCTGAAATAAAGATGGCAGCAAGCAAACATGTAACAGAACTTGTTGGAAACGGTGTTTCAATGCTTAGAAATAAGGCCTAGGGATCCTACTTTCACTAGTGGACACTCTCAACAATGATCACATAATAAAATAAAGCTACTCTACACTCTCTTGTTGGATAACAAACACCATTCATTGTGTAGGGCTATAAAAGCACACCTCAAGCCGGAGTAAACAAGCTCCACAACATCCGGAGTTCATATTTAAGTAACCTCTAGAGTGCATAATAGACCGTTGCAATTTAGACCGAGTACTAACATAGCATACACACTGTCAACAATAGCCATGAAAGGGGGATAGATCGCATCAATACTATCATAGTAATAGTTAACTTCATAATCTACAAGAGATTACAATCATAACCTATGCCAAGTACTTCATGATGCACACACTGTCAACATTACATCATGGAGGAGGAATAGACTACTTTAATAACATCACTAGAGTAGCTCATAGATTAATAGTGATACAAAGCTCATGATCACATAAAGATCACACCATGGGAGAGAGAGATGAACCACATAGCTACCGGAAGAGCCCTCAGCCTCGGGGGAGAACTACTCCCTCCTCATCATGGGAGACAGCGATGGCGGTGAAGATGGCGGTGGAGATGGCTTCCGGGGGCAATTCCCCGTCCCGGCGGCGTGCCGAAACAGAGACTTCTGTCCCTCGAATTGGAGTTTCGCGATGGCGGCGGCTCTGGAAGGTTTTCCGTATTGTGGCTTATTGGTGTCGAAGTTTTAGGTCACGAGGGATCTTATAGGCGAAGAGGCGGAGTCGGAAGAGTCCTGGGGGACCCACACACTAGGGGGGCGCCCCCCCCTTGGCCGCGCCGCCATGTGGGGTGGGGCCCCCTTGGCTCCCTGATGTCTACGGGAGCTTCTATTCTTGTAGACAGTGTTGGGCCTCCAAGAGCAGAGGTTTGTAGAACAGCAGCAAGTTTCCCTTAAGTGGATCACCCAAGGTTTATCGATCTCAGGGAGGAAGAGGTCAAAGATATCCCTCTCAAGCAACCCTGCAACCACAAAGCAAGAAGTCTCTTGTGTCCCCAACACACCTAATACACTTGTCAGATGTATAGGTGCACTAGTTCGGCGAAGAGATAGTGAGATACAAGTAATATGGATGAGTATGAGTGATAATAGCAATCTGAGTAAAATATGGCAGCGAGTAAACATTCAACAAAACAGTAAACAAACGGAGATTCAATGCTTGGAAGCAAGGCCCAGGGATCCTGCTTTCACTAGTGGACACTCTCAACAATGATCACATAATAGGACTACTCTACACCCTCTTGTTGGATGATGAACACCATTGTGTAGGATTACACGAACCCTCAATGCCGGAGTTAACAAGCTCCACAATATTCAATGTTCATATTTAAATAACCTTAGAGTGCAAGATAGATCAACACAACCAAACCAAGTACTAACATAGCATGCACACTTCTACCATCACACTATGAAAGGAGGAATAGATCGCATCAATACCATCATAGTAATAGTTAACTTCATAATCTACAAGAGATCACAATCATAGCATAAACCAAGTACTTCATGATGCACACACTGCCAACATTACATCATGGAGGAGGAATAGACTACTTTAATAACATCACTAGAGTAGCACATAGATGATATTCAACTAGATCACATAAAGAGAGAGATGAACCACATAGCTACAGCGGAGCCCTCAGCCCCGGGGGTGAATTACTCCCTCCTCATCATGGAGGCAGCGATGGCGGTGAAGATGGCGGTGGAGACGGCGGTGGAGATGGCTCCGGGGGCAATTCCCCGTCCCGGCAGGGTGCCGGAACAGAGAGTTCTGTCCCCCGAATTGGACTTTCGCGATGGCGGCGGCTCTGGATGGTTCTCTCTGTTTTCGTCGAACTGGTCGAGGTTTTTAGGTCAGGGACGATTAAATAGGCCGAGAGTCGGAGTCGGAGGGGCCACGGGGTGCCCAGATGATAGGGGGGCGCGCCCCCCCCTTGGGACGCGCCGCCCTGTGGGGTGGGGCCCCCTGGCTCCCCTCTGACTTTTCTCCGGTGCTCTGGAAGCTTCCTGAAATTATAAGATCTCCGGTGTTGATTTCGTCCGATTCCGAAAATATTTCCTTACTAGGATTTCTGAAACCAAAAACAGCAGAAAACAAAGAATCGGCCTTTCGGCATCTCGTCAATAGGTTAGTTCCGGAAAACGCATAAATATGACATAAAGTGTGCATAAAACATGTAGATATCATCAATAATGTGGCATGGAACATAAGAAATTATCGATACATCGGAGACGTATCACTCCCCACTGGTCCCTCTTCGGTGCTCTGGAAGCTTCCGTGGAAAATAGGACCCTGGGCGTTGATTTCGTCCGATTCCGAGAATATTTCCTTTGTAGGATTTCTGAAACCAAAAACAACAGAAAACATCAACTAGCTCTTCGGCATCTCGCTAATAGGTTAGTGCCGGAAAATGCATAATAATGACATAAAGTGTGTATAAAACATGTGAGTATCATCATAAAAGTAGCATGGAACATAAGAAATTATAGATACGTTTGAGACGTATCAAGCGACGCAGGCCCGATGCGTCAGCGGCTCAGTGAAAATTCGTCTCCCACTCCCGCCAAATCCCGCCCCTACCGCCACATCGCGCCTATCCCGCCGCGCATTTCTGGCCTCCCAACACATATCCCGCCGCCGATTCATTTCTCCTATCCCGCCGATTTGTTTCTCCCTCCCACCGTCCACCCGCCGCCGCTACCCTCTCCCCATTCCATGGCGCCGCCGAAAGCCCCCAAAAAGATGGCCAAGAAAGCGGCCAAGAAGCCGCCGGAGAATGCGACGAAAGGGGCGTGATGACCCACAAGTATAGGGGATCGCAGCAGTCTTCGAGGGAAGTAAAACCCAAATTTATTGATTCAACACAAGGGGAGGTAAAGAATACTTATAAGTCTTAACAACTGAGTTGTCAATTCAGCTGCACCTGGAAAAGCACTAGTAACAGGGGTGATGTGAAAGTAGCAGTAATATGAGAGCAATAGTAACGATAACACGGTAAAGAATAGCAATATGAGAGCAATGGCACCAGAAGATAGTTGATACTACTTCCAATGACATATAGAACGAGTATATAATGATGAGAGATGGACCGGGGTTCCCAGCGATCTACACTAGTGGTAACTCTCCAATAAGTGACAAGTGTTGGGTGAACAAATTACAGTTGGGCAATTGATAGGAATCAAAGCATTAAGAAAGAATATCAAGATCATTAATTATGTAGGCATGTTTTCCAATTATAGTCGTACGTGCTCGCAATGAGAAACTTGCACAACATCTTTTGTCCTACCAGCCGGTGGCAGCCGGGCCTCAAGGGAAACTACTGGATATTAAGGTACTCCTTTTAATAGAGTACCGGAGCAAAGCATTAACACTCCGTGAAAACATGTGTCCCTCACATCACCGCCATCCCCTCCGGTTGTCCCGATTTCTGTCACTTCGGGGCCATTGGTTCCGAACAGTGACATGTGCATACAACTTGTAGATACAATCTAAGCAATAAGTATAGAGCTCAAATCAAAGATCATGCCACTCGGGCCCTAGTGACAAGCATTAAGAATAACAAGATTGCAGCAACAATAACTTCACAAACTTTATAGATAGACTAATCATAATGTATCATCCATCGGATCCCAACAAACACAACACCGATTACATCAGATGGATCTCAATCATGTAAGGCAGCTCATGAGACCATTGTATTGAAGTACATGGAGGAGAGTATATCGACATAGCTACTGCTAGAACCCGTAGTCCATGGGGGAACTACTCACGGAGCATGATGGAGGCGGTGGCGTCGATGGAGATGGCTTCCGGGGCACTTCCCCGTCCCGGCAGGGTGCCGGGACAGAGACTTCTGTCCCCCGAATTGGAGTTTCGCGATGGTGGCGGCGCCCCTGGAGTCTTTCTGGAGTTTCGTCAATTCGTACGGTGTTTTTAGGTCGAAAGGGATTTTATAGGCGAAGAGGCGGCGTAGGGGGGCACCTGGGGGCGCCTCACCCTAGGCCGGCGCGGCCAGGGTCTGGCCCGCGCCGCCTTGTGGTGTGGTGGCCCCTGGCCCCTCTCCGACTCTTCTTCGGTGTTCTGGAGCCTTCCGGGAAAAATAGGAGGTTTGGCGTTGATTTCGTCCAATTCCGAGAATATTGCCCGAACAGCCTTTCTGGAACCAAAAACAGCAGAAAACAGAACTGGCTTGTGGCATCTTGTTAATAGGTTAGTTTCGGAAAACGCATAAAATCATCATAAAGTGCAAGCAAAACATGTAAGTATTGTCATAAAACAAGCATGGAACGACAGAAATTATGGATACGTCGGGGACGTATCAGCATCCCCAAGCTTAGTTCCTGCTCGTCCCGAGCAGGTAAACGATAAAAAGAATAATTTCTGTAGTGACATGCTACTTACATAACCTTGATCATACTATTACAAAGCATATGAAATGAATGAAGTGACTCAGGGCAATGATCTATAGTTGCTAACAAATAGATAACATATAGCAAAACTTTTCATGAATAATACTTTCAAGACAAGCATCAAAAGTCTTGCACAAGAGTTAACTCATAAAGCAATAAATTCAAAGTAAAGGCATCGAAGCAACACAAAGGAAGATTTAAGTTTCAGCGGTTGCTTTCAACTTTCAACATGTATATCTCATGGATATTGTCAACATAGAGTAATATGATGAATGCAAATATGCAAGTATGTAAGAATCAATGCACAGTTGACACAAGTGTTTGCTTCTAAGGTGGAAGGAATTAGGTAACTAACTCAACATAAAAGTAAAAGAATGGCCCTTCTACGAGGGAAGCATCGATTGCTATATTTGTGCTAGAGCTTTGGTTTTGAAAACATAAAGAGAGCATAAAAGTAAATTTTTTGAGAGGTGTTTGTTGTTGTCAACGAATGGTAGTGGGCACTCTAACCCCCTTGCCAGACAAACCTTCAAAGAGCGGCTCCCATTTTATTTTTATTTTTGTGTGGCACTCCTTCCAACCTTTCTTTCACAAACCATGGCTAACCGAATCCTCGGGTGCCTGCCAACAATCTCATACCATGAAGGAGTGCCTTTTTATTTTAGTTTTATTATGATAACACTCCCCCCAACCTTTGCTTACACAAGCCATGGCTAACCGAATCCTTTGGGTGCCGTCCAACAATCACATACCATGGAGGAGTGTCTATTTAGTTTAATTAATTTGGGACTGGGAATCCCATTGCCAGCTCTTTTTGCAAAATTATTGGATAAGCGGATGAAGCCACTAGTCCATTGGTGAAAGTTGCCCAACAAGATTGAAAGATAAAACACCACATACTTCCTCATGAGCTATAAAACATTAACACAAATTGAGAAGCATTTTGAATTGTTTAAAGGTAGCACTCAAGCAATTTACTTTGGAATGGCAGGAAATACCACATAGTAGGTAGGTATGGTGGACACAAATGGCATAGGTTTTGGCTCAAGGTTTTGGATGCACGAGAAGCATTTCCTCTCAGTACAAGGCTTAGGCTAGCAAGGTTGTTTGAAGCAACCACAAGTATGAACCGGTACAGCAAAACTCACATAAGAACATATTGCAAGCATTATAATACTCTACACTGTCTTCCTTGTTGCTCAAACACTTTTACCAGAAAATATCTAGACCTTAAGAGAGATCAATTATGCAACCAATTTCAACAAGCTTTACGGTAGTTCTCCACTAATAGGTTTAAACTACATGAAAAAACTTAAACATGATCTACTTGAAAGCTCAAAACAATTGCCAAGTGTCAAATTATCCAAGACATATGAGGCATTTTCTGTTTCCAACCAAATAAGAATAAGTGATGTAGCTTCCAACTTTTATCATTGAACATTAAAAGTAAAACGAAGAACAAGTGTTCATATGAAAAAGCGGAGCGTGTCTCTCTCCCAAACAAGGATTGCTAGGATCCAAATTTATTCAAACACAAACAAAAATAAAAGCACACAGACGCTCCAAGTAAAGCACATATGATGTGACCGAATAAAAATATAGTTTCAGGTGAGGAACCTGATAAGTTGATGAAGAAGGGGATGCCTTGGGCATCCCCAAGCTTAGACGCTTGAGTCTTCTTAAAATATGCAGGGATGAACCACGGGGGCATCCCCAAGCTTAGACTTTTCACTCTTCTTGATCATATATCATCCTCCTCTCTTGACCCTTGAAAACTTCCTTCACAACAAACTTCTCATAAACTTCATTAGAGGGGTTAGTACTCAAAAAATTTGAATCCACCTTGGTCCTGTAGTGGCACATTGCAAGAACTCAATAAAACATTAGCTACAGCTCTCTATGTCTAGAAAAGCTCGCTTAAAGTCCACAAGAGACAATGCAAAAAAAACAGAGACAGAATCTGCCAAAACAGAACAGCCGGTAAAGACGAATTTTAATAAAATACTTCCGTTGCTCAAATCAGAAAACTCAAAACTAATGAAAGTTGCGTACATATCTGAGGAACATGCACGTAAATTGGCATATTTGTCTGATTTTCCTACAGAGAAAACAGCCCAGATTCGTGAAAGATAGAAATCTGTTTCTGCGCAGAAATCCAAATCTAGTATCAACCTTCGATTAGAGGCTTCACTTGGCACAACAAAACACAAAACTAAGATAAGGAGAGGTTGCTACAGTAGTAAACAACTTCCAAGACACAAATATAAAACAAAGTACTGTAGCAAAATAACACATGGGTTATCTCCCAAGAAGTTGCTTTCTTTATAGCCATTAAGATGGGCTCAGCAGTTTTAATGATGCACTCGCAAGAAATAGTATTTGAAGCAAAAGAGAGCATCAAGAGGCAAATTCAAAACACATTTAAGCCTAACATGCTTCCTATGCAAAGGAATCTTGTAAATAAACAAGTTCATTAAAAGCAAAGTAACAAGCATAGGAAGATAGAACAAGTGTAACTTCAAAATTTTAAGCACATAGAGAGGTGTTTTAGTACCATGCAAATTTCTACAACCATATTTTCCTCTCTCATAATAATTTTCAGTAGCTTCATGAACAAATTCAACAATATAACTATCACATGCAGCATACTTTTCATGATCCTCAAACATATAATTTTTATCAAGTTCAAGAATAGCGGGATTAAAACTTTCAAACTCACTTTTATCAATAACATAACATGATGATTGATCAATCTCAAGAGATATGGGACTCATAGAATAAGTCAAGAATTCTCCAATCCCATTTTCATTAGTAGTACCATTAATATTATCAAGTAACATAGGACCATCATCTAGAGATTTATCATAAACATTTGCTAAGCAAAATTCTTTAGTACCATGCATTTCGACATCGGGCACAAACAAAGCATTATCATAAGATTTATCAAAGTAGCATGGATTATCATAGATAACAGTAGCATAATTATTTTCACAAGTTTTACTCATAGGTAGTATTTCAAGAGAATCCACAGGAACATAACATTCAACCTCTTTCGGTAAGCATGGAGGACAATCAAATAGTGTAAGAGATAAAGAGTTACTCTCATTAGAAGGTTGGCATGGGTAGCTAATCCATTCTTCCTCCTTTTGTTCGTCGCTCTCCTCTTCTTTTTCATCCAATGAGCTTTCAGGTTCATCAATTTCCTCCTCTTTTTCATCCAATGAGCTTTGAGGTTCATCAGTTTCTTCTTCCACCGGTTCCTACAAATTGTGAGTGCATTCTTGTGCATTAATGTGTCTCTCTTTATAATCAAGGATATAAGGATTCCTACTGTAGCATTCTATGCAAGAATTAAGGATAGTAGAGACATAATCTTTAAGGTCCTTACAAATAGCACAAGTTTCATAATTCTCAACCATGAAGGATTCTATCTCGGAGGCTCCCATAAATAAGACAAATTGTTCTACCTCTTCGAACCCATAATGAATATAGCAATTCCGATTATAGCTCTTAATAAAATATTCCTCACTAAAGCCACATTGAAATTTAAGATGTTTAGTATCCTGTTGAGAGCAACAGTTTATATCATGGCGTCTAAGCAAGATTCTAGCAATTGTATTTAATTTTTCTATCATAGCACTCGTTATTTTACCAGTTCTTGATTCTCTATAACAATTATAACATTCCATAAGCTCCAAGTAGGTTGTTGGTTCTCCCATAATAGCAGTTTTTAATTTTTCGGTTTTTCAAATTTTTATGGATTTTTGGGTATATGAGGAAAATAAAACAAGACAAAAATAAACTAAGCAGAAGTAAACTAAGGAAAATAATACTAGACAGAAATAAACTAAGCACAAATAAACTAGACAAGTAAACTAAGCAAAACAAAATAAAACAAAATAAAAATAGAGAGAGAGGTAGAGTGTACTCCCCAGGTGAACTTATGAGTAGAGCTATGCCTCCCCGGCAACGGCGCCAGAAAACAGTCTTGATGACCCACAAGTATAGGGGATCGCAGCAGTCTTCGAGGGAAGTAAAACCCAAATTTATTGATTCGACACAAGAGGAGGTAAAGAATACTTATAAGTCTTAACAACTGAGTTGTCAATTCAGCTGCACCTGGAAAAGCACTAGTAACAGGGGTGATGTGAAAGTAGCAGTAATATGAGAGCAATAGTAACAGTAACACTTGATAATAGCAATATGAGAGCAATGGCACCAGAAGATAGTTGATACTACTTCCAATGACATATAGAACGAGTATATAATGATGAGAGATGGACCGGGGTTCCCAGCGATCTACACTAGTGGTAACTCTCCAATAAGTGACAAGTGTTGGGTGAACAAATTACAGTTGGGCAATTGATAGGAATCAAAGCATTAAGAAAGAATATCAAGATCATTAATTATGTAGGCATGTTTTCCAATTATAGTCGTACGTGCTCGCAATGAGAAACTTGCACAACATCTTTTGTCCTACCACTGTAAGTGGCGGCCAGGGCCTCAAGGGAAACTACTGGATATTAAGGTACTCCTTTTAATAGAGTACCGGAGCAAAGCATTAACACTCCGTGAAAACATGTGTCCCTCACATCACCACCATCCCCTCCGGTTGTCCCGATTTCTGTCACTTCGGGGCCATTGGTTCCGGACAGTGACATGTGCATACAACTTGTAGATACAATCTAAGCAATAAGTATAGAGCTCAAATCAAAGATCATGCCACTCGGGCCCTAGTGACAAGCATTAAGAATAACAAGATTGCAGCAACAATAACTTCACAAACTTTATAGATAGACTAATCATAATGTATCATCCATCGGATCCCAACAAACACAACACCGATTACATCAGATGGATCTCAATCATGTAAGGCAGCTCATGAGACCATTGTATTGAAGTACATGGAGGAGAGTATACCGACATAGCTACTGCTAGAACCCGTAGTCCATGGGGGAACTACTCACGGAGCATGATGGAGGCGGTGGCGTCGATGGAGATGGCTTCCGGGGCACTTCCCCGTCCCGGCAGGGTGCCGGGACAGAGACTTCTGTCCCCCGAATTGGAGTTTCGCGATGGCGGCGGCGCCCCTGGAGTCTTTCTGGAGTTTCGTCAATTCGTACGGTGTTTTTAGGTCGAAAGGGATTTTATAGGCGAAGAGGCGGCGCAGGGGGGCACCTGGGGGCGCCTCACCCTAGGCCGGCGCGGCCAGGGTCTGGCCCGCGCCGCCTTGTGGTGTGGTGGCCCCCTGGCCCCTCTCCGACTCTTCTTCGGTGTTCTGGAGCCTTCCGGGAAAAATAGGAGGTTTGGCGTTGATTTCGTCCAATTCCGAGAATATTGCCCGAACAGCCTTTCTGGAACCAAAAACAGCAGAAAACAGGAACTGGCACTGTGGCATCTTGTTAATAGGTTAGTTTCGGAAAACGCATAAAATCATCATAAAGTGCAAGCAAAACATGTAAGTATTGTCATAAAACAAGCATGGAACGATAGAAATTATGGATACGTCGGGGACGTATCAGGGCGAAAGCGCCGTTCGCGAAGCCGCGGAAGGCGCCGGCTCCGAAGAAGAAGCCGGAAGGATGGACCGATGATCAGTGGCATCAAGACTGTCTGCACCGGAAGATGTCGACGGCGGAGCGGAAAGGACGGAGGGCGGCGGAGCAGGAGAAGAAGGCTCTGGCGGCGCGCCAGCACCAGCACATAATGGCCGGGTGTATCGCCGCCACCAACGCAAGCCCGTGGAGTACGTCCGCGCCGTCGTATGTTCCGGGAGTGATCTCTCCTTCGACATCCGCCTTCTACAACGACGGCCCCTCCGCCACTCTCGGGTGCGTGACGCCTAACTTGTCGCCCCACTACCAGGATGCGCTGCCGCATGGGGGCTTCAACCCCAACAACCTCTACTCCCCGGCGTACGAGCAGCGCGAGCCAGGACCCGGTCCGGACGGCGAGCCTTTCACTGGCCGCACCGGGCCGCTCGAATTTGACGGCGCCGGTGCTGAGGAGGAGGACGGGGGTGAGGACGAGGAGGAGGACGAAGAGGAGGGGTGGAGGACGACGACAAGGAGGACGACGAGGACAAAGAGGGCGACGAGGAAGAGGACGAGGAGGGTGCCGGTGACGATGATCTCGTGGAGGTAGACGCGGACGACGTGAGGACGAAGAAGAAAACGAAGAAGAAGGCGTCGGGCACACGAGGCCCCAAGTGGACGGTTTTGGAGGATCTTTGTCTGTGTGAGTCGTGGGCGATGGTGAGCCATGACTCCATCATCGGCGCCAACCAAAAATACGGAAAGTATTGGAAGAGGATCAATGCCGAGTTCGATGAGAGCAAGCTCATCAAGAGCGACTACAACAAAGTGACAATGAAGAGGAGCCAAAAGGCAATGTTGACGCGATGGGCCATCATCCAGGCATCGGTGAACTCCTTCCATGGATACCATCACGACTTAGTGGCCAGAGCCGACAACAGCGCCGACGTCTCCCAAATGTTACGACTCTTTCTTCCATAATCTGTAGCGCCTACATTGTGTTCGATGAAATGATTCTGCTTCCTTTGGTTAGTTTGATAGGGCCATGGAGGTTTACCGGAGGAACTCGGATGGGCATAAGTCGTTCACGCTGATGCATTGGTATAGCAAGCTCAAAGGAAACGAGAAATGGCGGTTGGCGCTGTCCAAGGGGAAGGACGCCATTGATCTGGACGCGCCGCTGGCAACGTTGGCAGGGCGTCCTACTGGCAACAAGGCTGCCAAGGCCGCCTTGGCCGACGCCGCGTCGTGTGAGAAGACGCAGGCGTCGATCACGAAATGCCTCGCCTATGTCTCCTCGACCTTTCTCCCCCGCGACAAAAAGGCCGACGAAAGGTGAGCGGAGTGATACGTCTCCGACGTATCGATAATTTCTTATGTTCCATGCCACATTATTGATGATATCTACATGTTTTATGCACACTTCATGTCATATTCGTGCATTTTCTGGAACTAACCTATTAACAAGATGCCGAAAGGCCAGTTGCTGTTTTCTGCTGTTTTTGGTTTCAGAAATCCTAGTAAGGAAATATTCTCGGAATTGGACGAAATCAACGCCCAGGGTCCTATTTTGCCACGAAGCTTCCAGAAGACCTGTGAAGACCCAGCATACCACTGCATGTTGTAGTACACAAGTCGTTGACATAACACAAGTGAAACACCGTTCCACTCATATTACATCTCTCAGAGTGGTACAACAGAAACATATGCGAGTCCAAGGTATGTCTATAGAAGTACACACGAACTGTTTACATAAGATCCACACAGCCTCCTACTTTATAGTGAGGTAAAACTTCAAATAAAGCTCCAGAAGAACGACTCGTATTCTATCTTATTGCTAACTTAAGTTCAAGAGCTACTTGGCTTGCTATAGAAATCTAGCTACTTAGGTGCTAGGATTAGGGAAAGGTTCCCTTCTATTACTAGTCTAGGTTTCCATTATAGCTGATGCAGAAGTTGACTTCATTGACTTCTTTGATTTGATTCTTCATCTTGTTGCAGTTGACTCCTTTGTCTTCGAGTTCCACGGTAGTTTCTCCTTCGGTGCTTTGATCTAAGAAGGGGTTCAAACGAGATAGAATGAGTACGAGCGTACTCAGCAAGTTCATAATAGGAAATATGTGTATCATGCACTAGCTACAGCCATAGACCAGAAAGTCATAGGCCAATGCAAGTTTTCATAATCATTTCTTCAAAAGGTTGCTTTTATTCAGAAGAACTATGTCCGTCAGCCTTCACCGGTTTACTAGAACTTCATGGAGTTCCTTTCCGGCAGCGTTCGCAGTTCCAAACCCGGAACAGGGAGTGACAGGTCACGATTCATTACACTCTGCAGAGGTGTGTTGCTTTACCCATAAGAGATCTTAACCTTGGTGCCAACCGAGTCTAGTTCTCGTCCACACTTCCTTTGGTGTGAGGCCCGGTATAAGGTCATAGCCAATCATATTCCTCCGCTACCTCATACACCCACCCGTTGTTGCAAACTCCGACCCTGGGTCCTCGTCGGTCCACTTACACCACTTAGGGACGGACCCCGACCACGACAACAGTTCAGGTCTCTACCGTGAACTCCTTCGCCGAGAGATGCAACCCATCATAGACCGCAATACCGTGGGGACTTAGGGCTTCCCCAGCCTGCCGCTTGATCCTCGGGCGACAAGTGCCTACGGTCTCTACCGTGGGGACTTAGGGCTTCCCCAGCCTGCCGCTTGCCCCTTTGGAATACAAGTGCCTACGGTAAAGCGCATCCGTTGATATACAAGAGGTGGAAATACAATTGACTATTCCGTCCCACTCCAGATCTTATGGTTAACACGGGTATTACGGCACAAGAATCACTGGACGACATTTGTTGTTTAATCCTAGATGGATATAAACCCTTGCAATGGAACCTCCACCATATCAACACATACCATGGTTCCATTGCCCACCACATAGTCATATTCATAGTTATGAAAATAGTACTTTTGCTTTTTATGCAAGAGTGATAAGTATAGTACTTTGCATATAGTTTGATACAAATAATCAAATGACATGAGCAAGCGATGAACTTGCCTTTCTTGACTGCAAGATTATGCAGGCAAAAGCTTCGATACGTGAGAACTCCAAATGCGGAAATACCATCATCGTCCGGTAAGGACAATGCTTTAAGAACTGGCAAAGATGCTATAATGTATAGTATGAGATGCAATCATCCCGAGCGTAATCTAACCTCGATGATTAAGGATGTATGAGTTGTAAAGATTTCTTTAGGGTTGGTTGCACTTGTAGAATGGTTCTCAAACAAGGTTCTTATTAGGGTTTGGTTATATTAGCATTATAATCAAGTGATATAAGACATCATAACAAGTACACACATAAAGAATAGTGGTAGAACAATATGTAAAGAACAGTGGTCAATTTTAAGTTCTACAGGACATGGTTGATGATTATTTATATTATACTTCAAAAGAATAACTTTTGAGGAACATGTTAATTAAGAACTAGCAAGTATTTCAAATAAGAACTATGGCTTCTAAGGTTTGATTAACATTTGTACTTCAAAAGAATAACTTTTGAAGAAGAGGTTAAATAAAAATATGAACTACTATACATAGGAGCTGTGGCTTTCTAGGGTTTACTATTGGATTCATTTGGTTCACCAATAGGAACTAGTTGGTTCTTAATTTGGATTGGGGCTTCTATATAGCAAGTATTGGTAGGTTTATTGATATGGTTTCTTCTAAGCATCATATCAAAGGATGGTTATTAAGATGGTTCTATAATTAGCTATTAGGGTTTACTATGGTTTCACAATTGCTTCACTAAATAATCTCTAATGATTGCCAAGCTAAGTGGTTTATCATTTCCTAAGTAGGGTTTAGTTGGATAGGAGCATGTGATGTGATTTGCTACACAAGGTTGGTACTAGGGTTCATAATTATGGTTCTACTAAATTAGGATGGTTGAGGTTGATCCTAATGGTGTGGCATAATGGAGTGGTGATTAATGGTACTAATCCAATTAACAAATTAGGGTTTATACCTAGGTGACCAGTGGATTATACCAGGTTTATTCAAAAATGAAGACCTAACATGACAAGTTCATGTGAATTGGTTTTATGTTGGTGGATCATGAACATGCATTCATTGGTTACCTATCAAGGTTTTACATGTAGAGTTGAGGTGGCTATGATCACATGGGCTAAACCCCTAGGGTTTTAGGTTTGCAACTACTATGGATGAACACATGGAATAATGAGATCAAGGTTCTTATTCAAATTGAAACTAGGGTTTCTAAATTATGGTACAACTCCTAAAATGATGGTTCGACATATAGGTGTGGTAACTAATTACTTTGAATCAAAATTAGGAATGGTTTGGCATTTTATTAATTTTCACAAGATTTAATAATTAGAGCAACTCCTATTTAGATTTTAATTAAGAATCAGGGTTTAATAATTGTTATTAGGTTTTAAAATATTTAATTTGCTAACTTAAGAATGTTTAAGTAAATAAGTTTTGAATTACCAGAATAATATTGGCTTATAATATTTTCTTGAGTTATTACTATTTAAAGAAAATAGTAATTTAGAATTTTCAAATTAGGGTTTATGAATTACCACTAATAATTAAGTTAATGCAACTATGATAAAGAAAATTAATCTTAACATTTTATTTAGTTATTGAATAGTTAAATTTAATTTTGGAACTTAATTATTTATTGAATTCAATTTGCATTTTAAATAAATGAAAAGGCATAATTAAAGAAGTTAAAAATAAATGGATTTTTATTTTGTCACACATTTTTGTTTTATATTTTATTTGAATAGAGTTTATTTTTGTGAGCATTTTGATATATTATTTATATTTTTCTGAGTTGAAATGAAATTTCTATGATTTTGCAAAGTTTCAACTATTTACTGGATTTTGAAATAAAAGCAGAAACACTAAATGTACCCGGTCTAGTACTACTCCAGTGACTGACTAGTGGGCCAGAAGCCAGGTCAGCAGTCACGATGGCTTGACCAAGTCAAAAGTGCTACAGGGCCCCACGTCCACGTCATCTCGCCGGAGAGAGCGCCGGCGAGCGACGGCGACGAGGCTACAGGACACCTGAGACGTTGTTTTTACGTGCGTTAGAACCAGGACTCGACGCTGAGCAAACTAGCAACAACGCCACCACCTGGAGGTCACCGGAGTTGCTCCGGCGAGCTCATCTACGACGGCGCGGTTCGGCCAAAACGCAAAACGAAGCTAGGATGCGAGCTAGGAAGCGAGAGTTGGTCCAACAGACGCGCAAACTCACCCTGAACATGCTGGTGTGGTCGATGGCGTCGATGACCGACGGAGACGACGGCGATTGAGCATTTTCCGGCGAACCCGAGTGAAAGGGAATGGTGAAATCCGCCTGGCTCTGAGCTCCCCTCGATGCCTGATTGCTCCCAGATGATCTACGCACCGAGGCGCACCTCCTCGGCCATCAATCAAACGCCGGGGTGGTCTTAATCGGCGGCTAGCCGGAGAACAGCCGCATGTGAGTCTTGTTGATTGTGAGAGATAGAGGGATGGAGAAAGCCAGAGAGTTAGCGGCGAAGCATTAGGGTTTCCTGGCGAAGCTCTGTGCATATTTATAGGGCAAATGGTGGTCGGCAACGCCGACTCGACGTCGGAGATGGTCGGGATGCACAACGAGGTTGGCGCTTGTTCTGAGCGCGAATCTTGATGGCTTTGGATAGGCTCGGACGCGAATGAGCTTGGGGGTGCCTCAGAGATGATCTCTGGCGTCCGGGCGCATCTCTATCCGCAGCGAGGACGTGGCCGAGCTCCACCGTCGCGTTGTCGACCACGGGGAAGACGACGACCTCGCTTTTCTTCTGTGTAACACGAACAGGTACGTGGGCTGGATTTGGTTTGTGGGCTGGGCTGAAACTTGGGCTGCTGCTGGACTTCGCGTGAGCTGCGGTGCTGGGCTGCAACGAAGAGGTAAGCCTAGTAAGCCCCTCTCTCTCTTATTCTTTTTCTATTTTCTGTTTTGATATTTCTATTTGAATTCCAATTTGAATTCTGTTTTGTTTTACATGTTCTTAAATATTTGAACATTAGTATAATTTGATAATTATGCTTACTGCATTATGTTGTTGTTTAAACAAGTATTGCAATCTTGGTTATAGTTTGTGAGATTTGAGTAGAGTAGAAATAGGTTTAAGTATTTACCTCAATTCTCTTTTATTTAGAAACCAAATTTATTTAAATGGTTTGGAATTTGATAACATGTGTATGGTGAGCATATTACTAACTTTTTACTAGGGTGCTTAACAATATTGATGGTTCACATGCATTTTATTATGGCTAGTAATTAAAGTAAATGGTAATAAGGATGGATTGGATCATGATTTTATGTGGAGAATTATTCCTAAGGTTTTAAGAAGATGGCTAAGAAAATTCTATAATCACTAATCTGGTTGTAGTAAACTTTAGTTTGAACTAATTTAGATGGATCCTATGTTTATAATTAGCAATGCATTTTCTAATGATGGTTTAATTTATAGAACACTACTTCATTTGGTCTACTAGGATGGAAGAGTAGGGTTTAATATTTTCTGTGAAGTGATTCCTAGGTGAAAGGTTTAGGGTTTAGGTGATGCTTCACTAGTTGAAGTATAAATAGGCATGAGGCATGGCATGGTTCTACTTATAATCAAAATGATACTTGAATTTTATTCATATGTGATTTAGGGTTTTAGTTTTGAGCACCTAAGTGATACCCAACTAGAATTTGAGTATGGGCATAAGCTAGGGTTATGCTAAATTGGCTAGGATTACTACTCTAGTATTCTTGTATGAACATGGCTATGGTTAATATTCTAACTTCTCTCACTTCTCAATATCTTCGAATATCCTAAGATCCTACTTAAGAGGTGATGATATGATCCTCTAAATGTATGGTTTGCCTAGGGATTCTACCTTGCAATATTCTGTAGCTTGTTCTTCAGGAAATCTGATAAACCTTCATCTTGTGGTATGCCTCCACCTCCTAGCTTCTTCATCTTGATCCTAGCTAACTCACATGGAAGGTCTGAAGTGTTTGGTTTCCTTGTATCATGCTACAAGGTGACCAAATGGATGGAGGGTGTGGATCTATTTATAGGCTTGGGCAAGCTCTAGTATCATGACATATATGTGGTGACTCTTGTGTTGGTTTGATGAGTAAGGTGCTTGGTTGTCATGCCCTCATCCATAGCAATCCTTGGAGCATGAGGTGGCAAGACTTGGAGTGCAAGTCATGTAGATATTTTCATCCTATGTGGCATGATCCTTATCCTCTCATATTATTTATTTTTGGATAGCCAAGTGGCATTTGTTACTAAATATCTTGTGGATGGTTTTATTATTGTTGATGAGTCACTATATCATATTTGATTGGATTATATTATAATATTGGTCAAAAGGTTAAGTTTGAAGGTTATTTCTCAAATTTGGATAGTTGGTGTTTGATTTCACCAAGGCATGATCATATGAGTTTCAAAATACTCATAGTCAATTTTATTCAAGTAGTTTGAACTATAAATCGTAATGTAAATGGATTTAGTTTTATGATATTCCATATACTTAATAAGTTATGATTTAAATAAGAATGTGTGGCTTTTATGCACTTAAGACCCTATGGTTTACATTATTTGGTAATAAGTTTAGAAGTGAATTAATTTACACACAAAGGTAGTTGCTAACTTTTAAGTGTTAATAAGTTAGGGTTTGATTCTTAAAGAATGTGTTGTTGTAAATCTAATTCCATTTGATCTAATCTATAGATCAAATCATCTCTACCAAAAACAAGGTTTTAGCAAAGATCACAGTGAAGTTTGTAGCGCTTGACTTGATGATCTACTTCAATTCCAGCAAGTCAAGTGAAACTTCAGTTACTGTGGTAAGTTTTATTTGAAAGCGCAAAAATTCCCCGGATTTTCTATGCATGAATGCAATGCACACTTTGGTGTTCTCTCATTTTATTGCCTCTAAACCTGGGATATTACAGCCTCTCCCCCTTAAACTGAACTTCGTCCCGAAGTTCGAACGCTCTCTTGTTTCGAAATGTTGAAATGTCTTGAACAGATCACCATCCTTCAACTCCATGGTGATCACACTAGATATAGTGAAATATATCCCTTGTCCAGATCCTTCCTGGAGTCTTCTGATGTCTGACACTGATACTTTCTTCAATTCTATGATTTCTTCCAACACTCTAAGCTTATAGACTTACTTTTCCAAGGATTCTTGGATTAGGACATCTTCTTATGTTAATGGCTTTTACTAATGGTTGTGGTGACATCTTCCTATTTGGGTACTCAAAGCTTGGTTCTACCAGCTGCGGTAATCCAGCCGTGGTGTAATATGGCACTACGATTTACCAGCTGCGATACTCAAACCTTAATTCTAAAAGATTCATTTAAAGCAGGGTATTATTTTCCCTTACTACCATAACGAAAGTAATGGTACTTCGTAAGGTATTTACAGTAGGCATGGTCCTAGTTGTTTAGTCCTACGAATGGATTAGACTCATTAGTCCATCCAATCATGGCTTCTAGTTTATGCTAGTTATCCTCTTTTTGGTTTCCTTAGGTTCCATGAAAGGAACCCTTCTACTAGGCTTATGTTTTAGTATGGTCAAACTTCTTCGTATAGTATCTTCTTAAGCTTGGATTGTCCTCCGACATCTTCATCCAACTTCATCATCTTAGACTTACTTGAGGTCTTTTACTTCTGAGTAATTATAACTTACCCACTCAAGTTCAGGTCTAACCCTTACTTCCTCGAGATATGAACCTCGGCTTCTGGTCTGACAACCTCCTGGGAGTACTTTTATATGGATATTTCCCAACAACCTTATAAAAATAAGATCGGACTTCCTCTCAGTTCAGACCTTTTTCTCCGTCTATCATACTCCAAATAATATCTTAATACTTCTCATTCAGCCTTCCTCTCCCCCTTGGAGTTCACTAATGATCTTCCAACTTCCTTTCTTCTAATCATTAAACTCCAAGGTTAGGTAGTTGGTTTAAGTCTAGTTTAGGTTTATACTTTTCTAGAGTCTTACGAGGAATTCTTTGTGGTGTATCCACACAATTGTGGATATCCGTTATGAATCCTCCGACTAAATATTTACCAACTACGAGTTACCAGCTGTGAAATACTAGCTACGGAATCCCCTTTTTTTTAGGGTCAAGAAATGCTTAGGCTGGGGTTATCTAGTACCAGCTGCAGACTACCTAGTACCAGATGTGGCTTATTGGGTACCAGCTGTGGGCTATGTTAAGGTTCTAGGCAATATCTACCTACCAGCTGTGGCTACTTACATAGTTTTAGTTAAGATATACCTCACCTCACATACTTTCTCTTCATGGTTATCCTATATCAGCTGCGGTCATATGATGCTAGCTGTGACTTCACTTGTCTATTTTCCTTCTTCTAGGGTTTGCTTTGCAAGATAACTGATACGTCTCCGACGTATCGATAATTTCTTATGTTCCATGCCACATTATTGATGTTATCTACATGTTTTATGCACACTTTATGTCATATTCGTGCATTTTCTGGAACTAACCTATTAACAAGATGCCGAAGTGCCGATTCTGTTTTCTGCTGTTTTTGGTTTGAGAAATCCTAGTAAGGAAATATTCTCGGAATTGACGAAATCAAAGCCCAGGGGCCTATTTTTCCACGAAGCTTCCGAAGTCCGAAGACGAAACGAAGAGGGGCCACGAGGCAGCCAGAGCATAGGGCGGCGCGGCCCCTGCCCTGGCCGCGCGGCCCTATGGTCTGGGCCCCTCGCGCCGCCTCTTGACCTACCCTTCCGCCTACTTAAAGCCTCCGTGACGAAACCCCCAGTACCGAGAGCCACGATACGGAAAACCTTCCAGAGACGCCGCCAACGCCGATCCCATCTCGGGGGATCCAGGAGATCGCCTCCGGCACCCTACCGGAGAGGGGAATCATCTCCCGGAGGACTCTACGCCGCCATGGTCGCCTCCGGTGTGATGAGTGAGTAGTCTACCCCTGGACTATGGGTCCATAGCAGTAGCTAGATGGTTGTCTTCTCCCCATTGTGCTATCATTGTCGGATCTTGTGAGCTGCCTAACATGATCAAGATCATCTATCTGTAATTCTATATGTTGCGTTTGTTGGGATCCGATGAATAGAGAATACTTGTTATGTTGATTATCAAAGTTATATCTACGTGTTGTTTATGATCTTGCATGCTTTCCGTTACTAGTAGATGCTGCGGCCAAGTAGATGCTTGTAACTCCAAGAGGGAGTACTTATGCTCGATAGTGGGTTCATGCCCGCATTGACACCGGGACAAAGGATGTGAGAAAGTTCTAAGGTTGTGTTGTGCTGTTGCCACTAGGGATAAAACATTGATGCTATGTCTAAGGATGTAGTTGTTGATTACATTACGCACCATACTTAATGCAATTGTCTGTTGCTTTGCAACTTAATACTGGAGGGGGTTCGGATGATAACCTGAAGGTGGACTTTTTAGGCATAGATGCAGTTGGATGACGGTCTATGTACTTTGTCGTAATGCCCAATTAAATCTCACTATAATCATCATGATATGTATGTGCATGGTCATGCTCTCTTTATTTGTCAATTGCCCAACTGTAATTTGTTCACCCAACATGCTGTTTGTCTTATGGGAGAGACACCTCTAGTGAACTGTGGACCCGGTCCAATTCTCTTTACTGAAATACAATCCCATCGCAATACTTGTTCTACTGTTTTCTGCAAACAATCATCTTCCACACAATACGGTTAATCCTTTGTTACAGCAAGCCGGTGAGATTGACAACCTCACTGTTTCGTTGGGACAAAGTACTTTGGTTGTGTTGTGCAGGTTCCACGTTGGCGCCGGAATCCCTGGTGTTGCGCCGCACTACATCCCGCCGCCATCAACCTTCAACGTGCTTCTTGACTCCTACTGGTTTGATAAACCTTGGTTTCTTACTGAGGGAAACTTGCTGCTGTACGCATCACACCTTCCACTTGGGGTTCCCAACGAGCGTGTGCTTTACGCGTCATCAAGCTAAATTTCTGGCGCCGTTGCCGGGGAGATCAAGACACGCTGCAAGGGGAGTCTCCACTTCTCAATCTCTTTACTTTGTTTTTGTCTTGCTTAGTTTTATTTACTACTTTGTTTGCTGCACTAAATCAAAATACAAAAAAATTAGTTGCTAGTTTTACTTTATTTGCTATCTTGTTTGCTATATCAAAAACACAAAAAAATTAGTTACTTGCATTTACTTTATCTAGCTTGCTTTATTTACTGTTGCTAAAATGGCCAACCCTGAAAATACTAAGTTGTGTGACTTCACAACCAATAATAATAATGATTTCTTATGCACACCTATTGCTCCACCTGCTACTACAGCAGAATTCTTTGAAATTAAACACCTTTTTATCAATCTTGTTATGCGAGAGCAATTTTACAGTGTTAGTTCTGATGATGCTGCTGCCCATCTTAATAATTTTGTTGAACTATGTGAAATGCAAAAATATAAAGATGTAGATGGTGACATTATTAAACTAAAATTATTCCCTTTCTCATTAAGAGGAAGAGCTAAAGATTGGTTGCTATCTCTGCCTAAGAATAGTATTGATTCATGGACTAAATGCAAGGATGCTTTTATTGGTAGATATTATCCCCCTGCTAAAATTATATCTTTGAGGAGTAGCATAATGAATTTTAAACAATTAGATACTGAACATGTTGCTCAAGCTTGGGAAAGAATGAAATCTCTGGTTAAAAATTGCCCAACCCATGGACTGACTACTTGGATGATCATCCAAACCTTCTATGCAGGACTAAATTTTTCTTCGCGGAATTTATTGGGTTCAGCTGCTGGAGGTACCTTTATGTCCATCACTCTTGGTGAAGCAACAAAGCTTCTTGATAATATGATGATCAACTACTCTGAATGGCACACGGAAAGAGCTCCACAAGGTAAGAAGGTAAATTCTGTCGAAGAAACCTCTTCCTTGAGTGATAAGATTGATGCTATTATGTCTATGCTTGTGAATGATAGGACTAATATTGATCCTAATAATGTTCCATTAGCTTCATTGGTTGCACAAGAAGAACATGTTGATGTGAACTTCATTAAAAATAATAATTTCAACAACAATGCTTACCGGAACAGTTCTAGTAACAACTATAGGCCATATCCTTATAATAATGGCAACGGCTATGGTAATTCTTATGGTAATTCTTACAACAATAATAGGAATTCACCCCCTGGACTTGAAGCCATGCTTAAAGAATTTATTAGTACGCAAACTGCTTTTAACAAATCTGTTGAAGAAAAGCTTGGGAAAATTGATATACTTGCTTCTAAAGTCGATAGTCTTGCTGCTGATGTTGATCTTTTGAAATTGAAAGTTATGCCTAATGAAAATCATCATAATAAAATTGTTACTACAGCAAATGCCATTCAAGTTAGAATTAATGAGAATATAAGATTAATGGCTGAACTACGTGCTAGGTGGGATAGAGAAGAAAATGAAAAACTAGCTAAAGAGAAGAATGTAGCTAAAGTTTGGACTATTACCACCACTAGTAATGCTAATGCTACACATGTTGCTGCACCTCCTACTAATAATAATAAAAGAATTGGTGTTAGCAATGTTTACACTTCTAATGCAAAGCGCGAGAAACTGCTAAATCGCTAAAACCGTCGAAATCGCTTGTGATAAAGCTGCTGAAATTTTTTCCAACATTGGGGATGATGATCCCATTGCTTTAGATTATAATGGTTTGAATTTTGATGATTGCCACATCTCTGAAGTTATAAAGTTCTTGCAAAAACTTGCTAAAAGTCCTAATGCTAGTGCTATAAATTTGGCTTTCACACATCATATTACAAATGCTCTCATAAAAGCTAGAGAAGAGAAACTAGAGCGTGAAGCCTCTATTCCTAGAAAGCTAGAGGATGGTTGGGAGCCCATCATTAAGATGAAGGTTAAAGATTTTGATTGTAATGCTTTATGTGATCTTGGTGCAAGTATTTCTGTTATGCCTAAGAAAATTTATAATATGCTTGACTTGCCACCGCTGAAAAATTGTTATTTCGATGTTAATCTTGCTGATCATTCTACAAAGAAACCTTTCGGTAAAGTAGATAATGTTCGCATTACCGTTAACAATAACCTTGTTCCCGTTGATTTTGTTGTCTTGGATATTGAATGCAATGCATCTTGTCCCATTATATTGGGAAGACCTTTTCTTCGAACTGTTGGTGCTATCATTGATATGAAGGAAGGTAATATAAAATATCAATTTCCTCTCAAGAAAGGTATGGAACACTTCCCTAGAAAGAGAATGAAGGTACCTTTTGATTCTATTATGAGAACAAATTATGATGTTGACACTTCATCTCTTGATAATACTTGATACACACTTTCTGCGCCTAGCTGAAAGGCGTTAAAGAAAAGCGCTTATGGGAGACAACCCATGTTTTTACCTACAGTACTTTGTTTTTATTTTGTGTCTTGGAAGTTGTTTACTACTGTAGCAACCTCTCCTTATCTTAGTTTTGTGTTTTGTTGAGCCAAGTAAAGCCGTTGATAGAAAAGTAAGTACTAGATTTGGATTACTGTGCAGTTCCAGATTTCTTTGCTGTCACGAATCTGGGTCTACCTCCCTGTAGGTAGCTCAGAAAATTAAGCCAATTTACGTGCATGATCCTCAGATATGTACGCAACTTTCATTCAATTTGAGCATTTTCATTTGAGCAAGTCTGGTGCCATTTTAAAATTCGTCAATACAAACTGTTCTGTTTTGACAGATTCTGCCTTTTATTTCGCATTGCCTCTTTTGCTATGTTGGATGAATTTCTTTGATCCACTAATGTCCAGTAGCATTATTCAATGTCCAGAAGTGTTAAGAATGATTGTGTCACCTCTGAATATGTTAATTTTTATTGTGCACTAACCCTCTAATAAGTTGTTTCGAGTTTGGTGTGGAGGAAGTTTTCAAGGATCAAGAGAGGAGTATGATGCAACATGATCAAGGAGAGTGAAAGCTCTAAGCTTGGGGATGCCCCGGTGGTTCACCCCTGCATATATCAAGAAGACTCAAGCGTCTAAGCTTGGGGATGCCCAAGGCATCCCCTTCTTCATCGACAACATTATCAGGTTCCTCCCCTGAAACTATATTTTTATTCCATCACATCTTATGTGCTTTTTCTTGGAGCGTCGGTTTGTTTTTGTTTTTGTTTTGTTTGAATAAAATGGATCCTAGCATTCACTTTATGGGAGAGAGACACGCTCCGCTGTAGCATATGGACAAGTATGTCCTTGGTTTCTACTCATAGTTTTCATGGCGAAGTTTCTTCTTCGTTAAATTGTTATATGGTTGGAATTGGAAAATGATACATGTAGTAATTGCTATTAATGTCTTGGGTAATGTGATACTTGGCAATTGTTGTGCTCATGATTAAGCTCTTGCATCATATGCTTTGCACCTATTAATGAAGAAATACATAGAGCATGCTAAAATTTGGTTTGCATATTTGGTTTCTCTAAGGTCTAGATAATTTCTAGTATTGAGTTTGAACAACAAGGAAGACGGTGTAGAGTCTTATAATGTTTTCAATATGTCTTTTATGTGAGTTTTGCTGCACCGGTTCATCCTTGTGTTTGTTTCAAATAAGCCTTGCTAGCCTAAACCTTGTATCGAGAGGGAATACTTCTCATGCATCCAAAATACTTGAGCCAACCACTATGCCATTTGTGTCCACCATACCTACCTACTACATGGTATTTTCCGCCATTCCAAAGTAAATTGCTTGAGTGCTACCTTTAAAATTCCATCATTCACCTTTGCAATATATAGCTCATGGGACAAATAGCTTAAAAACTATTGTGGTATTGAATATGTAATTATGCACTTTATCTCTTATTAAGTTGCTTGTTGTGCGATAACCATGTTCACTGGGGACGCCATCAACTATTCATTGTTGAATTTCATGTGAGTTGCTTATGGTTAAGCATGCATAATGTTAGAGAAGAACATTGGGCCGCTAACTAAAGCCATGATCCATGGTGGAAGTTTCAGTTTTGGACATATATCCTCAATCTCAAATGAGAAAATTATTAATTGTTGTTACATGCTTATGCATAAAAGAGGAGTCCATTATCTGTTGTCTATGTTGTCCCGGTATGGATGTCTAAGTTGAAGAATAATCAATAGCGAGAAATCCAATGCGAGCTTTCTCCTTAGACCTTTGTACAGGCGGCATAGAGGTACCCCTTTGTGACACTTGGTAAAAACATGTGCATTGTGATGATCCGGTAGTCCAAGCTAATTAGGACAAGGTGCGGGCACTATTAGTACACTATGCATGAGGCTTGCAACTTATAAGATATAATTTACATGATGCATATGCTTTATTACTACCGTTGACAAAATTGTTTCATGTTTTCAAAATCAAAGCTCTAGCACAAATATAGCAATCGATGCTTTTCCTCTATGGAGGACCATTCTTTTACTTTCAATGTTGAGTCAGTTCACCTATTTCTCTCCACCTCAAAGAAGCAAACACTTGTGTGAACTGTGCATTGATTCCTACATACTTGCTTATTGCACTTATTATATTACTCTATGTTGACAATATCCATGAGATATACATGTTACAAGTTGAAAGCAACCGCTGAAACTTAATCTTCTTTTGTGTTGCTTCAATGCTTTTACTTTGAATTATTGCTTTATGAGTTAACTCTTATGCAAGACTTAATTGATGCTTGTCTTGAAGTGCTATTCATGAAAAGTCTTTGCTTTATGATTCACTTGTTTACTCATGTCATATACATTGTTTTGATCGCTGCATTCACTACATATGCTTTACAAATAGTATGATCAAGATTATGATGGCATGTCACTCTAGAAATTATACGTGTTATCGTTTTACCTGCTCGGGACGAGCGTAACTAAGCTTGGGGATGCTGATACGTCTCCGACGTATCGATAATTTCTTATGTTCCATGCCACATTATTGATGTTATCTACATGTTTTATGCACACTTTATGTCATATTCGTGCATTTTCTCGGAACTAACCTATTAACAAGATGCCGAAGTGCCGCTTGTCGTTTTCTGCTGTTTTTGGTTTCAGAAATCCTAGTAAGGAAATATTCTCGAAATTGGACGAAATCAAAGCCGGGGGCCTATTTTTCCACGAAGCTTCCCAGTCCGAAGACGAAACGAAGAGGGGCCACGAGGCAGCCGGAGCATAGGGCGGCGCGGCCTGCCGCTGGCCGCGCGGCCCTATGGTCTCGGGCCCCTCGCGCCGCCTCTTGACCTACCCTTCCGCCTACTTAAAGCCTCCGTGACGAAACCCCCAGTATCGAGAGCCACGATACGGAAAACCTTCCAGAGACGCCGCCAACGCCGATCCCATCTCGGGGGATCCAGGAGATCGCCTCCGGCACCCTGCCGAGAGGGGAATCATCTCCGGAGGACTCTACGCCGCCATGGTCGCCTCCGGTGTGATGAGTGAGTAGTCTACCCCTGGACTATGGGTCCATAGCAGTAGCTAGATGGTTGTCTTCTCCCCATTGTGCTATCATTGTCGGATCTTGTGAGCTGCCTAACATGATCAAGATCATCTATCTGTAATTCTATATGTTGCGTTTGTTGGGATCCGATGAATAGAGAATACTTGTTATGTTGATTATCAAAGTTATATCTACGTGTTGTTTATGATCTTGCATGCTTTCCGTTACTAGTAGATGCTCTGGCCAAGTAGATGCTTGTAACTCCAAGAGGGAGTACTTATGCTCGATAGTGGGTTCATGCCTCGCATTGACACCGGGACGATGTGACAGAAAGTTCTAAGGTTGTGTTGTGCTGTTGCCACTAGGGATAAAACATTGATGCTATGTCTAAGGATGTAGTTGTTGATTACATTACGCACCATACTTAATGCAATTGTCTGTTGCTTTGCAACTTAATACTGGAGGGGGTTCGGATGATAACCTGAAGGTGGACTTTTTAGGCATAGATGCAGTTGGATGACGGTCTATGTACTTTGTCGTAATGCCCAATTAAATCTCACTATAATCATCATGATATGTATGTGCATGGTCATGCTCTCTTTATTTGTCAATTGCCCAACTGTAATTTGTTCACCCAACATGCTGTTTGTCTTATGGGAGAGACACCTCTAGTGAACTGTGGACCCCGGTCCAATTCTCTTTACTGAAATACAATCCCATCGCAATACTTGTTCTACTGTTTTCTGCAAATAATCATCTTCCACACAATACGGTTAATCCTTTGTTACAGCAAGCCGGTGAGATTGACAACCTCACTGTTTCGTTGGGACAAAGTACTTTGGTTGTGTTGTGCAGGTTCCACGTTGGCGCCGGAATCCCTGGTGTTGCGCCGCACTACATCCCGCCGCCATCAACCTTCAACGTGCTTCTTGACTCCTACTGGTTTGATAAACCTTGGTTTCTTACTGAGGGAAACTTGCTGCTGTACGCATCACACCTTCCACTTGGGGTTCCCAACGAGCGTGTGCTTTACGCGTCATCAATAACCACTTGTTGACACTATAAAAATAGTATTGTAAGTGACTTCACTTGCATTCCCTTCTTCCAGAATGAATACAGCTCTACTTCTACTGCTCCATATTCACTATTTTTCTCACTTTCATGATACTTCCATGTTGAAGTACTCCTTGATTAAGGATAAAAGTGAGTTTTGATTGGTCCTTCCTTCAAATTGTTGTGGTTGCTTCCCACAACTTTACTTCCTTCTTTAAGTGAACCTTCATCTTGTCTTCAAAATCTTCAGAATTCGTCACTTCCTCACACGAATACCTTTACCCTCTAGACCTATTACATCAAGTAAGAGCTTGATATTGCAACATGCATTTGCATATCAAAGTCAAACTTCATGTATGGATCTAGTCAATCAATGAAAATCCAATAAAATCCAAGAAGATTCAGCTTTGTGTTCATAATACACATCCTTATATGCCTGAATATAATGGTTGGGTAAGACATCCCTAAACATCAGACTCAGATGTGTAGTATATAACACCACATAAGATAGGTTTAGGTTGTGATACTTAGCACAATACGTGAATTTCTACTATTTGTCTCAACATTTATCTTAATTGCACATTTGCAATAAGACAAACTTGAAACAAAATGGCTTGGGATAGTTGAAGTTAACCTAGTTTTCTTTAGAAGTACTAACAGAATTGTATACCATATATATGTGCTATTGAGGACTACTTCCTATAATACAATTAGTTCTAACATGTCTACTCTAAACACATGATTGTTTAGAATATACCACCTATAACTCTAGGATTTCTCTATGTGATATGTTTTGAATAAGCCTGCTTAAATTAAGGACTATGGTTCTAACATACTTGGTACATTTATTAGGATTTTAAGGCCTAAGCTTTCGAACTATTCCTTAAATCCTACTTCTCATCATACTCCTGTTATCTTACTTATGATGTTCTACTCCATCACATCATGATTCTCAAGTGAATCATATATGATTACCCACTTTACCATGAAAAATAGAGTTGTATAACTCCTATCACTCTTCCTTACCTCCTATGATTGACTCATCATAGGTACATACTACCTCATAGTACTTATCTACATTACTTAACATCAGTCATTTGACATTTTAAATGACTCTTACTTAACGATAACTTGCATTGGTATACTTCTTCCAATAGGATATCTTCCTTATGGTTGTATCCTCTCTTTGGACTACCATGTATTGTATACCAACTGTGGTCTACTACCACCCATTATCTTAAGCTTCAATGGTGTTCTAACTATTTGGAATGAAGCAAGATAACTAACTAACTTTACTTAAGAAAGATAGATAAGAAAGATTGACTCAAGTGTGTCAGGATTATTCTCAAGTGAATACCCATCTCAAGTCAAAGAATAGTTGGTTTAGCATAGTTGACTTAGCTAAATCACTTCCTATAGACACTACCAAACCTAAAGGTCTCCTTTAAAGGGTTTTAATCCTAGGGTCAAAGCATTTGCTCTGATACCAGCTGTGAAGACCCAGCGTACCACTGCATGTTGTAGTACACAAGTCGTTGACATAACACAAGTGAAACACCGTTCCACTCATATTACATCTCTCAGAGTGGTACAACAGAAACATATGCGAGTCCAAGGTATGTCTATAGAAGTACACACAAACTGTTTACATAAGATCCACACAGCCTCCTACTTTATAGTGAGGTAAAACTTCAAATAAAGCTCCAGAAGAACGACTCGTATTCTATCTTATTGCTAACTTAAGTTCAAGAGCTACTTGGCTTGCTATAGAAATCTAGCTACTTAGGTGCTAGGATTAGGGAAAGGTTCCCTTCTATTACTAGTCTAGGTTTCCATTATAGCTGATGCAGAAGTTGACTTCATTGACTTCTTTGATTTGATTCTTCATCTTGTTGCAGTTGACTCCTTTGTCTTCGAGTTCCACGGTAGTTTCTCCTTCGGTGCTTTGATCTAAGAAGGGGTTCAAACGAGATAGAATGAGTACGAGCGTACTCAGCAAGTTCATAATAGGAAATATGTGTATCATGCACTAGCTACAGCCATAGACCAGAAAGTCATAGGCCAATGCAAGTTTTCATAATCATTTCTTCAAAAGGTTGCTTTTATTCAGAAGAACTATGTCCGTCAGCCTTCACCGGTTTACTAGAACTTCATGGAGTTCCTTTCCGGCAACGTTCGCAGTTCCAAACCCGGAACAGGGAGTGACAGGTCATGATTCATTACACTCTGCAGAGGTGTGTTGCTTTACCCATAAGAGATCTTAACCTTGGTGCCAACCGAGTCTAGTTCTCGTCCACACTTCCTTTGGTGTGAGGCCCGGTATAAGGTCATAGCCAATCATATTCCTCCGCTACCTCATACACCCACCCGTTGTTGCAAACTCCGACCCTGGGTCCTCGTCGGTCCACTTACACCACTTAGGGACGAACCCCGACCACGACAACAGTTCAGGTCTCTACCATGAACTCCTTCGCCGAGAGATGCAACCCATCATAGACCGCAATACCGTGGGGACTTAGGGCTTCCCAAGCCTGCCGCTTGATCCTCGGGCGACAAGTGCCTACGGTCTCTACCGTGGGGACTTAGGGCTTCCCCAGCCTGCCGCTTGCCCCTTTGGAATACAAGTGCCTACGGTAAAGTGCATCCGTTGATATACAAGAGGTGGAAATACAATTGACTATTCCGTCCCACTCCAGATCTTATGGTTAACACGGGTATTACGGCACAAGAATCACTGGACGACATTTGTTGTTTAATCCTAGATGGATATAAACCCTTGCAATGGAACCTCCACCATATCAACACATACCATGGTTCCATTGCCCACCACATAGTCATATTCATAGTTATGAAAATAGTACTTTTGCTTTTTATGCAAGAGTGATAAGTATAGTACTTTGCATATAGTTTGATACAAATAATCAAATGACATGAGCAAGCGATGAACTTGCCTTTCTTGACTGCAAGATTATGCAGGCAAAAGCTTCGATACGTGAGAACTCCAAATGCTGAAATACCATCATCGTCCGGTAAGGACAATGCTTTAAGAACTGGCAAAGATGCTATAATGTATAGTATGAGATGCAATCGTCCCGAGCGTAATCTAACCTCGATGATTAAGGATGTATGAGTTGTAAAGATTTCTTTAGGGTTGGTTGCACTTGTAGAATGGTTCTCAAACAAGGTTCTTATTAGGGTTTGGTTATATTAGCATTATAATCAAGTGATATAAGACATCATAACAAGTACACACATAAAGAATAGTGGTAGAACAATATGTAAAGAACAGTGGTCAATTTTAAGTTCTACAGGACATGGTTGATGATTATTTATATTATACTTCAAAAGAATAACTTTTGAGGAACATGTTAATTAAGAACTAGCAAGTATTTCAAATAAGAACTATGGCTTCTAAGGTTTGATTAACATTTGTACTTCAAAAGAATAACTTTTGAAGAAGAGGTTAAATAAAAATATGAACTACTATACATAGGAGCTGTGGCTTTCTAGGGTTTACTATTGGATTCATTTGGTTCACCAATAGGAACTAGTTGGTTCTTAATTTGGATTGGGGCTTCTATATAGCAAGTATTGGTAGGTTTATTGATATGGTTTCTTCTAAGCATCATATCAAAGGATGGTTATTAAGATGGTTCTATAATTAGCTATTAGGGTTTACTATGGTTTCACAATTGCTTCACTAAATAATCTCTAATGATTGCCAAGCTAAGTGGTTTATCATTTCCTAAGTAGGGTTTAGTTGGATAGGAGCATGTGATGTGATTTGCTACACAAGGTTGGTACTAGGGTTCATAATTATGGTTCTACTAAATTAGGATGGTTGAGGTTGATCCTAATGGTGTGGCATAATGGAGTGGTGATTAATGGTACTAATCCAATTAACAAATTAGGGTTTATACCTAGGTGACCAGTGGATTATACCAGGTTTATTCAAAAATGAAGACCTAACATGACAAGTTCATGTGAATTGGTTTTATGTTGGTGGATCATGAACATGCATTCATTGGTTACCTATCAAGGTTTTACATGTAGAGTTGAGGTGGCTATGATCACATGGGCTAAACCCCTAGGGTTTTAGGTTTGCAACTACTATGGATGAACACATGGAATAATGAGATCAAGGTTCTTATTCAAATTGAAACTAGGGTTTCTAAATTATGGTACAACTCCTAAAATGATGGTTCGACATATAGGTGTGGTAACTAATTACTTTGAATCAAAATTAGGAATGGTTTGGCATTTTATTAATTTTCACAAGATTTAATAATTAGAGCAACTCCTATTTAGATTTTAATTAAGAATCAGGGTTTAATAATTGTTATTAGGTTTTAAAATATTTAATTTGCTAACTTAAGAATGTTTAAGTAAATAAGTTTTGAATTACCAGAATAATATTGTCTTATAATATTTTCTTGAGTTATTACTATTTAAAGAAAATAGTAATTTAGAATTTTCAAATTAGGGTTTATGAATTACCACTAATAATTAAGTTAATGCAACTATGATAAAGAAAATTAATCTTAACATTTTATTTAGTTACTGAATAGTTAAATTTAATTTTGGAACTTAATTATTTATTGAATTCAATTTGCATTTTAAATAAATGAAAAGGCATAATTAAAGAAGTTAAAAATAAATGGATTTTTATTTTGTCACACATTTTTGTTTTATATTTTATTTGAATAGAGTTTATTTTTGTGAGCATTTTGATATATTATTTATATTTTTCTGAGTTGAAATGAAATTTCTATGATTTTGCAAAGTTTTAACTATTTACTGGATTTTGAAATAAAAGCAGAAACACTAAATGTACCCGGTCTAGTACTACTCCAGTGACTGACTAGTGGGCCAGAAGCCAGGTCAGCAGTCACGATGGCTTGACCAAGTCAAAAGTGCTGCAGGGCCCCACGTCCACGTCATCTCGCCGGAGAGAGCGCCGGCGAGCGACGGCGACGAGGCAACAGGACACCTGAGACGCTGTTTTTACGTGCGTTAGAACCAGGACTCGACGCTGAGCAAACTAGCAACAACGCCACCACCTGGAGGTCACCGGAGTTGCTCCGGCGAGCTCATCTGCGGCGGCGCGGTTCGGCCAAAACGCAAAACGAAGCTAGGATGCGAGCTAGGAAGCGAGAGTTGGTCCAACAGACGCGCAAACTCACCCTGAACATGCTGGTGTGGTCGATGGCGTCGATGACCGACGGAGACGACGACGATTGAGCATTTTCCGGCAAACCCGAGTGAAAGGGAACGGTGAAATCCGCCTGGCTCCGAGCTCCCCTCGATGCCTGATTGCTCCCAGATGATCTACGCACCGAGGCGCACCTCCTCGGCCATCAATCGAACGCCGGGGTGGTCTTAATCGGCGGCTAGCCAGAGAACAGCCGCAGGTGAGTCTTGTTGATTGCGAGAGATAGAGGGATGGAGAAAGCCAGAGAGTTAGCGGCGAAGCATTAGGGTTTCCTGGCGAAGCTCTGTGCATATTTATAGGGCGAATGGTGGTCGGCAACGCCGACTCGACGTCGGAGATGGTCGGGATGCGCAGCGAGGTTGGCGCTTGTTCTGAGCGTGAATCTTGATGGCTTTGGATAGGCTCGGACGCGAACGAGCTTGGGGGTGCCTCAGAGATGATCTCTGGCGTCCGGGCGCATCTCTATCCGCAGCGAGGACGTGGCCGAGCTCCACCGTCGCGTTGTCGACCACGGGGAAGACGACGACCTCGCTTTTCTTCTGCGTAACACGAACAGGTACGTGGGCTGGATTTGGTTTGTGGGCTGGGCTGAAACTTGGGCTGCTGCTGGACTTCGCGTGAGCTGCGGTGCTGGGCTGCAACGAAGAGGTAAGCCTGGTAAGCCCCCCTCTCTCTTATTCTTTTTCTATTTTCTGTTTTGATATTTCTATTAGAATTCCAATTTGAATTCTGTTTTGTTTTACATGTTCTTAAATATTTGAACATTAGTATAATTTGATAATTATGCTTACTGCATTATGTTGTTGTTTAAACAAGTATTGCAATCTTGGTTATAGTTTGTGAGATTTGAGTAGAGTAGAAATAGGTTTAAGTATTTACCTCAATTCTCTTTTATTTAGAAACCAAATTTATTTAAATGGTTTGGAATTTGATAACATGTGTATGGTGAGCATATTACTAACTTTTTACTAGGGTGCTTAACAATATTGATGGTTCACATGCATTTAATTATGGCTAGTAATTAAAGTAAATGGTAATAAGGATGGATTGGATCATGATTTTATGTGGAGAATTATTCCTAAGGTTTTAAGAAGATGGCTAAGAAAATTCTATAATCACTAATCTGGTTGTAGTAAACTTTAGTTTGAACTAATTCAGATGGATCCTATGTTTATAATTAGCAATGCATTTTCTAATGATGGTTTAATTTATAGAACACTACTTCATTTGGTCTACTAGGATGGAAGAGTAGGGTTTAATATTTTCTGTGAAGTGATTCCTAGGTGAAAGGTTTAGGGTTTAGGTGATGCTTCACTAGTTGAAGTATAAATAGGCATGAGGCATGGCATGGTTCTACTTATAATCAAAGTGATACTTGAATTTTATTCATATGTGATTTAGGGTTTTAGTTTTGAGCACCTAAGTGATACCCAACTAGAATTTGAGTATGGGCATAAGCTAGGGTTATGCTAAATTGGCTAGGATTACTACTCTAGTATTCTTGTATGAACATGGCTATGGTTAATATTCTAACTTCTCTCACTTCTCAATATCTTCGAATATCCTAAGATCCTACTTAAGAGGTGATGATATGATCCTCTAAATGTATGGTTTGCCTAGGGATTCTACCTTGCAATATTCTGTAGCTTGTTCTTCAGGAAATCTGATAAACCTTCATCTTGTGGTATGCCTCCACCTCCTAGCTTCTTCATCTTGATCCTAGCTAACTCACATGGAAGGTCTCAAGTGTTTGGTTTCCTTGTATCATGCTACAAGGTGACCAAATGGATGGAGGGTGTGGCTCTATTTATAGGCTTGGGCAAGCTCTAGTATCATGACACATATGTGGTGACTCTTGTGTTGGTTTGATGAGTAAGGTGCTTGGTTGTCATGCCCTCATCCATAGCAATCCTTGGAGCATGAGGTGGCAAGACTTGGAGTGCAAGTCATGTAGATATTTTCATCCTATGTGGCATGATCCTTATCCTCTCATATTATTTATTTTTGGATAGCCAAGTGGCATTTGTTACTAAATATCTTGTGGATGGTTTTATTATTGTTGATGAGTCACTATATCATATTTGATTGGATTATATTATAATATTGGTCAAAAGGTTAAGTTTGAAGGTTATTTCTCAAATTTGGATAGTTGGTGTTTGATTTCACCAAGGCATGATCATATGAGTTTCAAAATACTCATAGTCAATTTTATTCAAGTAGTTTGAACTATAAATCGTAATGTAAATGGATTTAGTTTTATGATATTCCATATACTTAATAAGTTATGATTTAAATAAGAATGTGTGGCTTTTATGCACTTAAGACCCTATGGTTTACATTATTTGGTAATAAGTTTAGAAGTGAATTAATTTACACACAAAGGTAGTTGCTAACTTTTAAGTGTTAATAAGTTAGGGTTTGATTCTTAAAGAATGTGTTGTTGTAAATCTAATTCCATTTGATCTAATCTATAGATCAAATCATCTCTACCAAAAACAAGGTTTTAGCAAAGATCACAGTGAAGTTTGTAGCGCTTGACTTGATGATCTACTTCAATTCCAGCAAGTCAAGTGAAACTTCAGTTACTGTGGTAAGTTTTATTTGAAAGCGCGAAAATTCCCCGGATTTTCTATGCATGAATGCAATGCATACTTTGGTGTTCTCTCATTTTATTGCCTCTAAACCTGGGATATTACAAGACCGAAGAGTCAACGGAGTGGGGCCACGAGGTGGCCAGGAGGGCAGGCGGCGCGGCCCCACCCTTGGCCGCGCCGCCCTGTCTCCTGGGCCCCTCGCGTCGCCCCCTGACCTACCCTTCCACCTACTTAAAGCCTTCGTCGCGAAACCCCCAGTACCGAGAGCCACGATACGGAAAACCTTCCAGAGACGCCGCCGCCGCCAATCCCATCTCGGGGGATTCAGGAGATCGCCTCGCACCTGCGCCGGAGAGGGGAATCATCTCCCGGAGGACTCTACGCCGCCATGGTCGCCTCCGGAGTGATGTGTGAGTAGTCTACCCCTGGACTATGGGTCCATAGCAGTAGCTAGATGGTTGTCTTCTCCTCATTGTGCTTAATTGTCGGGTCTTGTGAGCTGCCGAACATGATCAAGATCATCTATCTGTAATTCTATATGTTGTGTTTGTTGGGATCCGATGAATAGAGAATACCATGTTATGTTGATTATCAATTTATATCTATGTGTTGTTTATGATCTTGCATGCTCTCCGTTATTAGTAGAGGCTCTGGCCAAGTTTTTACTCTTAACTCCAAGAGGGAGTATTTATGCTCGATAGTGGGTTCATGTCTCCGTGAATCTGGGGAAGTGACAGAAATCTCTAAGATTATGGATGTGCTGTTGCCACTAGGGATAAAACATTGGTGCTATGTTCGAGGATGTAGTTACTGATTACATTACGCGCAATACTTAATGCAATTGTCCGTTGTTAGCAACTTAATACTCGGAGGGGTTCGGATGATAACCCGAAGGTGGACTTTTTAGGCATAGATGCATGCTGGATAGCGGTCTATGTACTTTGTCGTAATGCCCAATTAAATCTCACTATACTCATCATAATATGTATGTGCATGGTCATGCCCTCTTTATTTGTCAATTGCCCAACTGTAATTTGTTCACCCAACATGCTGTTTATCTTATGGGAGAGACACCTCTAGTGAACTGTGGACCCCGGTCCAATTCTCTATCTTGAAATACAATCTCGTAACATCGTTCTACCGTTTTCGTAAACAATCATCATCCACACTATACATCTAATCCTTTGTTACAGCAAGCCGGTGAGATTGACAACCTCGCTGTTTCGTTGGGGCAAAGTACTTGGTTTGTGTTGTGCAGGTTGCACGTTGGCGCCGGAATCCCTGGTGTTGCGCCGCACTACATCTCGCCTCCATCAACCTTCAACGTGCTTCTTGACTCCTACTGGTTCGATAAACCTTGGTTTCTACTGAGGGAAACTTGCCGCTGTGCGCATCACACCTTCCTCTTGGGGTTCCCAACGGACGAGTGTCAAACGAAAAGACAATACGTCAACCACGCGCATCAAGCAAATTTCCGGCGCCGTTGCCGGGGAGATCAAGACACGCTGCAAGGGGAGTCTCCACATCCCAATCTCTTTACTTTGTTTTTGTCTTGCTTAGTTTTATTTACTACTTTGTTTGCTGCACTAAATCAAAATACAAAAAAATTAGTTGCTAGTTTTACTTTATTTGCTATCTTGTTTGCTATATCAAAAACACAAAAAAATTAGTTACTTGCATTTACTTTATCTAGTTTGCTTTATTTACTGTTGCTAAAATGGGTACTCCTAAAAATACTAAGTTGTGTGACTTCACAACCACAAATAATAATGATTTCTTATGCACACCTATTGCTCCACCTGCTACTACAGCAGAATTCTTTGAAATTAAACTTGCTTTACTAAATCTTGTTATGCGAGAGCAATTTTCTGGTGTTAGTTCTGATGATGCTGCTGACCATCTCAATAATTTTGTTGAACTATGTGAAATGCAAAAGTATAAAGATGTAGATGGTGACATTATAAAATTAAAATTGTTCCCTTTCTCATTAAGAGGAAGAGCTAAAGATTGGTTGCTATCTCTGCCTAAGAATAGTATTGATTCATGGACTAAATGCAAGGATGCTTTTATTGGTAGATATTATCCCCCTGCTAAAATTATATCTTTGAGGAGTAGCATAATGAATTTTAAACAATTGGATACTGAGCATGTTGCACAAGCATGGGAAAGAATGAAATCTTTGGTTAAAAATTGCCCAACCCATGGACTGACTACTTGGATGATCATCCAAACCTTTTATGCAGGACTGAATTTTTCTTCAAAGAACCTATTGGATTCAGCTGCTGGAGGTACCTTTATGTCCATCACTCTTGGTGAAGTGATGTCTACGGGAGCTTCTATTCTTGTAGACAGTGTTGGGCCTCCAAGAGCAGAGGTTTGTAGAACAGCAGCAAGTTTCCCTTAAGTGGATCACCCAAGGTTTATCGATCTCAGGGAGGAAGAGGTCAAAGATATCCCTCTCATGCAACCCTGCAACCACAAAGCAAGAAGTCTCTTGTGTCCCCAACACACCTAATAGGTGCACTAGTTCGGCGAAGAGATAGTGAAATACAGGTGCTATAAATAAGTAGTAGCAACGGTGCCAGAAAAGTGCTTGCTGGCGTGTAGTTGATGGTGGTAATATTGCAGGCAGTAGTAACGCAGTAAAACAGTAAACAAGCAGCGATAGCAGTATTTGTGAACAAGGCCTAGGGATCATACTTTCACTAGTGGACACTCTCAACATTGATCACATAAATAAATAGATAGATGCTAGACTCTACACTCTCTTGTTGGATGATGAACACCACTAACTGTGTAGGATTACACGAACCCTCAATGCCGGAGTTAACAAGCTCCACAATATTCGATGTTCATATTTAAATAACCTTAGAGTGCATGACAGATCAACACAACTAAACCAAGTACTAACGTAGCATGCACACTGTCACCTTCACGCTACGAAAGGAGGCATAGATCACATCAATACCATCATAGCAATAGTTAACTTCATAATCTACAAGAGATCACAATCATAGCCTACGCCAAGTACTAACACGGATGCACACACTGTCACCATTACACCGTGCAGGAGGAATAAACTACTTTAATAACATCACTAGAGTAGCACATAGTTGAATTGTGATACAAAACACATTGCAATCATAAAGAGATATAAATAAGCACTTCACTATGCCATTCATAACAGTGAATAAGTATTATGTGAAATATAGCCTAAGAGACCCACACGGTGCACACACTGTCACCTTTACACACGTGGGACAAGGAGTCTCCGGAGATCACATAAGTAAAATTCACTTGACTAGCATAATGACATCTAGATTACAAGCATCATCATATGAATCTCAATCATGTAAGGCAGCTCATGAGATTATTGTATTGAAGTACATAGGAGAGAGATGAACCACATAGCTACCGGTACAGCCCCGAGCCTCGATGGAGAACTACTCCCTCCTCATGGGAGACAGCAGCGTTGATGAAGATGGCGGTGGTGTCGATGGAGAAGCCTTCCGGGGGCACTTCCCCGTCCCGGCGGCGTGCCGGAACAGAGAGTCCTGTCCCCCAGATCTTGGCTTCGCGATGGCGGCGGCTCTGGATGGTTTCTCATACCGTGGCTTTTTCGTATCGAGGTTTTAGGTCTGGGACCTTTATATAGGCGAAGAGGCGGCGTCAGGAGGTCAACGAGGCGACGACACCATAAGGCGGCGCGGCCAGGGCCTGGGCCGCGCCGGCCTATCATCTGGGGCCCCTGTGGCCCCCCTCTGGCGGCTCTCGGGTGTTCTGGAAGCTTCGTGGAAAAATAGGATGCTGGGCGTTGATTTCGTCCGATTCCGAGAATATTTCTTTACTAGGATTTCTGAAACCAAAAACAGCAGAAAATAGCAACTGGCCTTTCGGCATCTCGTCAATAGGTTAGTTCCAGAAAATGCATAAATATGACATAAAGTGTGCATAAAACATGTAGATATCATCAATAATGTGGCATGGAACATAAGAAATTATCGATACGTCGGAGACGTATCATGAAGCAACAAAGCTTCTTGATAATATGATGATCAATTACTCTGAATGGCACACGGAAAGAGCTCCACAAGGTAAGAAGGTAAATTCTGTCGAAGAAACCTCTTCCTTGAGTGATAAGATTGATGCTATTATGTCTATGCTTGTGAATGATAGGACTAATGTTGATCCTAGTAATGTTCCGTTAGCTTCATTGGTTGCACAAGAAGAACATGTTGATGTAAACTTCATTAAAAATAATAATTTCAACAACAATGCTTACCGGAACAATTCTAGTAACAACTATAGGCCATATCCTTATAATAATGGCAACGGCTATGGTAATTCTTATGGGAATTCTTACAACAATAATAGGAATTCACCCCCTGGACTTGAAGCCATGCTTAAAGAATTTATTAGTACACAAACTGCTTTTAACAAATCTGTTGAAGAAAAGCTTGGGAAAATTGATATACTTGCTTCTAAAGTCGATAGTCTTGTCATTGATGTTGATCTTTTGAAATCGAAAGTTATGCCTAATGAAAATCATCATAATAAAATTGTTACTACAGCAAATGCCATCCAAGTTAGAATTAATGAGAATATAAGATTGATGGCTGAATTGCGTGCTAGGTGGGAAAGAGAGGAAAATGAAAAAGAAGATAATATAGCTAAAGTTTGGACTATTACCACCACTAGTAATGCTAATGCTACACATGTTGCTGCACCTCCTACTAATACTAATAAAAGAATTGGTGTTAGCAATGTTTCCACTTCTAATGCAAAGCGCGAGAAACTGCTCGAAATCGCTAAATCATTAAATCGCTTCGTGATAAAACTGCTGAAATTTTTTCCAACATTGGGGATGATGATCCCATTGCTTTAGATTATAATGGTTTGAATTTTGATGATTGACACATCTCTGAAGTTATAAAGTTCTTACAAAAACTTGCTAAGAGTCCTAATGCTTGTGCTATAAATTTGGCTTTCACGAAACATATTACAAATGCTCTCATAAAAGTTAGAGAAGAGAAATTAGAACGCGAAGCTTCTATTCCTAGAAAGCTAGAGGATGGTTGGGAGCCCATCATTAAGATGAAGGTCAATGATTTTGATTGTAATGATTTATGTGATCTTGGTGCAAGTATTTCTGTTATGCCTAAGAAAATCTATAATATGCTTGACTTGCCACCATTGAAAAATTGTTATTTGGATGTTAATCTTGCTGATCATTCTACAAAGAAACCTTTGGGGAAAGTTGATAATGTTCGCATTACCGTTAACAATAACCTTGTCCCGGTTGATTTTGTTGTCTTTGATATTGAATGCAATGCATCTTGTCCCATCATATTGGGAAGACCTTTTCTTCGAACTGTTGGTGCTATCATTGATATGAAGGAAGGTAATATTAAATATCAATTTCCTCTCAAGAAAGGTATGGAACACTTCCCTAGAAAGAGAATGAAGTTACCTTTTGATTCTATTATTAGAACAAATTATGATGTTGACACTTTGTTTCTTGATAACACTTGATACACACTTTCTGCGCCTAGCTGAAAGGCGTTAAAGAAAAGCGCTTATGGGAGACAACCCATATTTTTACTACAGTACTTTATTTTTATTTTGTGTCTTGGAAGTTGTTTACTACTGTAGCAACCTCTCCTTATCTTAGTTTAGTGTTTTATTGTGCCAAGTAAAGTCGTTGATAGTAAGGTTCATACTAGATTTGGATTACTGCGCAGAAACAGATTTCTTTGCTGTCACGAATCTGGGCAAAATTCTCTGTAGGTAACTCAAAAAATTATGCCAATTTACGTGAGTAATCCTCAGATATGTACGCAACTTTCATTCAATTTGAGCATTTTCATTTGAGTAAGTCTGGTGCCTCAATAAAATTCGTCAATACGAACTGTTCTGTTTTTGACAGATTCTGCCTTTTATTTCGCATTGCCTATTTTGTTATGTTCGATGGATATTTCGATTCCATTGACTTTCAGTAGCTTTGTGCAATGTCCAGAAGTGTTAAGAATGATTATGTCACCTCTGAACATGTATATTTTGATTGTGCACTAACTCTCTAATGAGTTGTTTTGAGTTTGGTGTGGAGGAAGTTTTCAAGGATCAAGAGAGGGAGATGATACAACATGATCAAGGAGAGTGAAAGCTCTAAGCTTGGGGATGCCCCGGTGGTTCACCCCTGCATATATCAAGAAGACTCAAGCGTCTAAGCTTGGGGATGCCCAAGGCATCCCCTTCTTCATCGACAACATTATCAGGTTCCTCCCCTGAAACTATATTTTTATTCCATCACATCTTATGTGCTTTGCTTGGAGCGTCGGTTTGTTTTTGTTTTTGTTTTGTTTGAATAAAATGGATCCTAGCATTCTTTGTGTGGGAGAGAGACACGCTCCGCTGTAGCATATGGACAAGTATGTCCTTAGGCTCTACTCATAATATTCATGGCGAAGTTTCTTCTTCGTTAAATTGTTATATGGTTGGAATTGGAAAATGATACATGTAGTAAATTGCTATAATGTCTTGGATAATGTGATACTTGGCAATTGTTGTGCTCATGTTTAAGCTCTTGCATCATATGCTTTGCACCTATTAATGAAGAAATACATAGAGCATGCTAAAATTTGGTTTGCAAATTTGGCCTCTCTAAGGTCTAGATAATTTCTAGTATTGAGTTTGAACAACAAGGAAGACGGTGTAGAGTCTTATAATGTTTACAATATGTCTTTTATGTGAGTTTTACTGCACCGCTTCATCCTTGTGTTTGTTTCAAATAGCCTTGCTAGCCTAAACCTTGTATCGAGAGGGAATACTTCTCATGCATCCAAAATACTTGAGCCAACCACTATGCCATTTGTGTCCACCATACCTACCTACTACATGGTATTTCTCCGCCATTCCAAAGTAAATTGCTTGAGTGCTACCTTTAAATTTCCATTCTTCACCTTTACAATATATAGCTCATGGGACAAATAGCTTAAAAACTATTGTGGTATTGAATATGTACTTATGCACTTTATCTCTTATTAAGTTGCTCGTTGTGCGATAACCATGTTCCTGGGGACGCCATCAACTACTCGTTGTTGAATATCATGTGAGTTGCTATGCATGTTCGTCTTGTCTGAAGTAAGGGCGATCTACCACCTTATGGTTAGAGCGTGCATATTGTTAGAGAAGAACATTGGGCCGCTAACTAAAGCCATGATCCATGGTGGAAGTTTCAGTTTTGGACATATATCCTCAATCTCATATGAGAAAATTAATTGTTGCTACATGCTTATGCATAAAAGAGGAGTCCATTATCTGTTGTCTATGTTGTCCCGGTATGGATGTCTAAGTTGAGAATAATCAATAGCGAGAAATCCAATGCGAGCTTTCTCCTTAGACCTTTGTACAGGCGGCATAGAGGTACCCCTTTGTGACACTTGGTTAAAACATGTGCATTGCGATAATCCCGGTAGTCAAAGCTAATTAGGACAAGGTGCAGGCACTATTAGTATATTATGCATGAGGCTTGCAACTTGTAAGATATAATTTACATGATGCATATGCTTTATTACTACCGTTGACAAAATTGTTTCATGTTTTCAAAATCAAAGCTCTAGCACAAATATAGCAATCGATGCTTTCCTCTTTGAAGGACCATTCTTTTACTTTTATGTTGAGTCAGTTCACCTATCTCTCTCCACCTCAAGAAGCAAACACTTGTGTGAACTTTGCATTGATTCCTACATACTTGCATATTGCACTTGTTATATTACTCTATGTTGACAATATCCATGAGATATACATGTTACAAGTTGAAAGCAACCGCTGAAACTTCATCTTCCTTTGTGTTGCTTCAATACCTCTACTATGAATTATTGCTTTATGAGTTAACTCTTATGCAAGACTTATTGATGCTTGTCTTGAAGTACTATTCATGAAAAGTCTTTGCTATATGATTCATTTGTTTACTCATGTCATTTACATTGTTTTGATCGCTGCATTCACTACATATGCTTACAAATAGTATGATCAAGGTTATGATGGCATGTCACTCCAGAAATTATCTTTGTTTATCGTTTACCTGCTCGGGACGAGCAGAAACTAAGCTTGGGGATGCTGATACGTCTCCGACGTATCGATAATTTCTTATGTTCCATGCCACATTATTGATGATATCTACATGTTTTATGCACACTTTATGTCATATTCGTGCATTTTCTGGAACTAACCTATTAACAAGATGCCGAAGTGCCGCTTTGTCAAGTCATTGCTTTTTGGTTTCGTAAATCCTAGTAAGGAAATATTCTCGAATTGGACGAAATCAACGCCCAGTGGTCCTATTTTGCCACGAAGCTTCCAGAAGACCGAAGAGTCAACGGAGTGGGGCCACGAGGTGGCCAGGAGGCAGGCGGCGCGGCCCCACCCTTGGCCGCGCCGCTGCCTGTCTGGGCCCTCGCGTCGCCCGACCTACCCTTCCGCCTACTTAAAGCCTTCGTCGCGAAACCCCCGCACCGAGAGCCACGATACGGAAAACCTTCCAGAGATGCCGCCGCCGCCAATCCCATCTCTGGGATTCAGAGATCGCCTCCGGCACCCTGCCGGAGAGGGGAATCATCTCCCGAGGACTCTACGCCGCCATGGTCGCCTCCGGAGTGATGTGTGAGTAGTCTACCCCTGGACTATGGGTCCATAGCAGTAGCTAGATGGTTGTCTTCTCCTCATTGTGCTTAATTATCAGGTCTTGTGAGCTGCCGAACATGATCAAGATCATCTATCTGTAATTCTATATGTTGTGTTTGTTGGGATCCGATGAATAGAGAATACCATGTTATGTTGATTATCAATTTATATCTATGTGGTGTTTATGATCTTGCATGCTCTCCGTTCTGAGTAGAGGCTCGGCCAAGTTTTTACTCTTAACTCCAAGAGGGAGTATTTATGCTCGATAGTGGGTTCATGTCTCCGTGAATCTGGGGAAGTGACAGAAATCTCTAAGATTATTGATGTGCTGTTGCCACTAGGGATAAAACATTGGTGCTATGTTCGAGGATGTAGTTACTGATTACATTACGCGCAATACTTAATGCAATTGTCTGTTATTAGCAACTTAATACTGGAGGGGGTTCGGATGATAACCTGAAGGTGGACTTTTTAGGCATAGATGTATGCTGGATAGCGGTCTATGTACTTTGTCGTAATGCCCAATTAAATCTCACTATACTCATCATAATATGTATGTGCATGGTCATGCCCTCTTTATTTGTCAATTGCCCAACTGTAATTTGTTCACCCAACATGCTGTTTATCTTATGGGAGAGACACCTCTAGTGAACTGTGGACCCCGGTCCAATTCTCTATACTGAAATACAATCTACTGCAATCTTGTTCTACCGTTTTCGCAAACAATCATCATCCACACTATACATCTAATCCTTTGTTACAGCAAGCCGGTGAGATTGACAACCTCGCTGTTTCGTTGGGGCAAAGTACTTGGTTTGTGTTGTGCAGGTTCCACGTTGGCGCCGGAATCCCTGGTGTTGCGCCGCACTACATCTCGCCGCCATCAACCTTCAACGTGCTTCTTGACTCCTACTGGTTCGATAAACCTTGGTTTCTACTGAGGGAAACTTGCCGCTGTGCGCATCACACCTTCCTCTTGGGGTTCCCAACGGACGCGTGTCGAACGAAAAGACAATACGTCAACCACGCGCATCACGGAGCTGCTCAAGAGGCAAGAGGAGAAGTTGGAGCTCAAGAAACGCAGGGACGACATGTCCCTGTTGAGAGCGTCGACAGAGGGAATGTCTCCCCGGATGCGGGCGGCGCACAACTTCTTCAAAGGGCAGATCCACGACGACATCGAAGCCAAAATGGCGGCGGCCGACGCGGCGGCCTAGGCAGCGGCAGCGGCAGCAACCGCGGAGCAAGAGCCGGCAGACGCGTCTTCTACTGCTACACCTCCGTCGGCGACGGAGCAGACGGAGCATGCACATCACCGGGCAGCTCGCGACGAGGTCACCGTGATCGACGGGCCTGCGTCGACTCAGGATACGTCGCTGTCGCCCAACCCCTTCTTCTAATTACCATGCACCACCGGTCTGTAATATGATCGCGCGCCCAGTACTTTGATCGCCGCTACTCTAATCGCGACGATTCGGTGGGAACGATCTCTTTTGAATGCAAAAATTTGAATTTCTGATTGGGGGCGGCTTTTGGGGGACGCGGCTGGGGAGCGATGTCCCCCAAAGGCGGCACGAACAAAACACGTCCCCCAAACGCTCGATCCGGCGCTTTTTGGGGGACGGTTTGGGGGATGCGACTGGAGATGCTCTAAGGATCTGAAGATGCGTGGTTCCATCCTATACGCTACCCGGCAATTCTTGACATGTCCTTCAAGGATTCCTTCAACACGTTGCTTGTCGTATAAGACAAAGCTATGCCGCTGCCTTTTCTCCATTTGCCCTCTACCACTCACTTGGTGATAGTGCAATATTGGTAAAAGTAAAAAAATGAACTCATCATCATCTTCCTCTTTCCTCTTCCTAATAAGCTCTAGTCTTTGTGGATTCATTGCATCACTAAAACAATAGCAATTAAAGATGGACAATAGGAATACAAGAGTTTGATTGTATAATTCCACAACAAGTAGAAATAGGATTCATGCCAAAAACTGGTGTCCTCACAAGATCCCAAGAGGGTGGTGCTTCATCCAATCCAACAATAGACCAAGGGGCAGGTATCTATCAAAAAAAGATGACACATTATTTTGATAAAGGCCAAGGGGCAGGTATCTATCAACAATAGGCCAAGGGCCAAGTGCCCATTTGTCTCTGTCCTCTCATGGCTGTGTGCACCTTGTCCTAGGAGATAGAAACTAAACATGAAGATAACACGTAAATTTTAGTTGATTACATCTCAAGCTAGTAGTAACTTGTTAACTAGTTCTTCAAAGACATTTGGTCATCTCTCGATTTTCTCCTATTGAACTATACAAAGAGAACAAGAAACAGCTTACTTATATGCTCCATTAATAGAAATTTTGACACAAAGGACCACCTGCCTCAGTGAATTGTCAAAAAAGACCACCTGTGAACAGAATTGACAAAAAAGACCACCTTCGTTATGACAGAACGGCCCCCAGGCGACACGTGGAAGATGCCGCCGTAGCAGCTGGCGGCAGAGCTTGCCGCCGCCGCATGTGGCGGCACGTTAGCTGCTAGGGTCGCCGTCAGGAGCCGGCGAGCCACGGTGGGCCCTGCCGCCCCCGCCTCTGGCGGCAAGGTGACGTGGCAGGGTGCCGCCACGGCCCCTGGCGGCATGTCCGTCCGTCCAGCTGGCGCTCGATCAAGGATGCTGGGTTGTTCCTTACGTACGCATGTGCTAGCATGCTGATTAACCTTTATAGAACTTGGTTGTTCTTTGCTTGTACGTACACACTACTAGGATGCTCATTCAACCTTACGGAGCACATGCAAGGATTCAGTTTGTGGGCTATCATGAGGGACGGACATACCGGCCGTGGCGGCACCCTGCCACATCACCTTGCCGCCACAGGCGGGGGCGGCAGGGCCCACCGTGGCTCGATGGCTCCTGACGGCGATCCTGGCAGCTAACGTGCCGCCAGCTGCTACGGCGGCATCTTCCACGTGTCGTCTGGGGGCCGTTCCGTCACGACGAAGGTGGTCTTTTTTGTCAATTCTATTGACAGGTGGTCTTTTTTGATAATTCACGTGGTCCTTTGTGTCAAAATTTCCCATTTATATAGCTGCATATTTGGAAATTGCAGGATCTCCCTCACAAATGTCAGCTAGTGCTATAACAGAATACTTTACCCAACAAACCCATCAACTATACAATTTTTAATCAAGTGACAATATTTACAAGCTGCTTTCATAGATAACAAAATTATGCTAGCTCGATGACAGCATCAGAAAGCACCATGTAATAAGTATTGAGATATGGATGGAGATTACAAAATAACTTTATCAAATAGGTTCTTTTCTACTCTATGACTTCCAATTAACTAGTTAAATAGCTGACCACATTTTCTTAACGGTGATACTTTTCTAATGGAGTTGTCAAAAGTGAAGTACTTTGTGACAAAATAGAATTGCTACTTTTCTTATGTACACTTGCACATTCGTGCATACATTACACTCAAACGGAGCAAAACAAGATGCTCACAAGTTAACACAATCCTAGTCCTGCAAAGAATCATGTTGATGCAGTTCCCAACCTGAAGAAAAATAATCGAACGAACTGCATATGTGTATGTACATTCTTTCATTGCAGGATTTGTCTACAATCAAGAACCAAGTACTACTATCATATACTGTTGTACAACACTGTACGCTAGATGTACTGAATCTACAAAGAGCTTGTAGTGAGTGTGCAAATCAACACAGGAAACAAAGACGCACAATCTCATGAGCAGCTGAATCTCGCATGATGTACTGATCCTAATATGCATCAAATCTGTCAAAGTCAGTCGGAGAATAGCAGCAATGAGCAGCTACTTGAGGAGCTCACGCTCCGTCCTCTCCCGGCTCCTCCTCCGTCGCTACAAGCACAGCCGCCCCTGACTCGCTCCTACCAGCGAGCTCCTGCGCCGCTGCTACCGGCAGCCTGTCCAGGGAGCCGGCCACCGACCCACCTCGCCCGTGGGTGGTAGCAGCATGAATTGCAGAAGGTCACCGCGGCTGGACTCCTCGCCCACTCCACGGTGCTGCGGAAGGTGTTGTTTGGCATTGTGGTGACAATTGGTCTGGCAAGGCCAATGCGTTGATATTGTAAAGAGAGATGCAATGTTCGATGTATTGATCGGATGCATATGGCGGTACATATATATGCCACGTCCTCGACTATACAAGGAAGGAGGCGGGCCCAATAGTAAATACAAAGATATGTATCGCTATACAATAACTACAGAGGATACACATCCGGATATACAAGATATGTATCTCAACAGATATCCCTGTTCTGAAGATGGGTTCGTGGAAGACACCGAAGATGATTTCTGTAGCGTACGCATTGGTGTATGTCGAGGGTTAACTGGACCTATTTTGTGCTCCCAACTCAACCTTCAGCAGTTTAGTGAGGCCTCCAACTTATGCGCGTAGTTGTGAGGTTAGGACACTTACCCTGATCATGCATGGCCATTTCCTTCATACATCTCTTGTAGGTCTAGCAACAACTATCGCCATGATGGTGGATTTGGTTTGATATTTGTATGCATATTCTCATGTTTTATTGAATAATATAAATAAAATTTTATGTGCATTATTTTGATGCAAAGAAGGCCATTTTCAACCACCTTTTCAAAAAAGATGCCTCCCTCGTACCTGATACCGAACTTCGTTGTCGTGCACATCTCGCAATCCTGCTTGGTTGGGCGAATGAGGCGTAGGACCATCAATATGACGTAGACCTTGAGTTAAACCCTGTTTTCTCCGACGGTCAAGCCTGCAAAGGGCGCACTCCCCGCTCGGCACTGCCGTCTTGAGCTTCAGCATTCTACCGACCACGAGCGTGAGAGACCTAGACAAGACAACCTCACCTAAGACCTGTATTTGCATCTACATTGTGAGGCTACTCTTTAAGGGTGTATTAAAACAAATTATATTTATACTAGACATTTATACTTTTCATCATCTATCTATTTCAAAAAAGTAGGAACTTAAGTCGTACAATTTTCTGTTTAACCACAATGTGTTAAACATTACACATTGCTTTTTTTGTTAGACATTTTGAACACCTATCATTGAAAATATAAACACACCATGCCTAATTTAAACTATATCATGTACCAAGAGGTATTTTTCTTTTGAGAAAGTATCAGTTATAAACTTAAAAAGAGATTGAATATCAAGACTCCATGTATTAACTTCTTGCAATTATATTGTACTATATATACATATGTGTGTGTGTTTGTGTATTTCCTTATATTTTAAATATCTTGACACACATAGGTAAACCGCATGGTTAAAAAAATATGTTGATAGCAATTTTTGTGTGTGTCTGATTACGTACAAGAAAAGAAACGTGTATACCATGTTTTACGAAGAACCTATCATCCAGTGATACACATACTACTTTAATGGTGCTTAAATATGTTTTATATTTCGTTTTCAGTTTAGTAGTCTATTGAAGAACCTGTCTTTGATTCAACATTGGTATTTAAATGATGTTGACTTTGACAATTACCATATAATACAAATTATCTTATTTTCTCAAATATAATCCTCTCAACCCTCCACCAGGAACATAAATAGTTGAAGTAAAGTTAAATTAAATTCTAGAACATATACGGAAGATCGTACTAGCAACTGCCCAACGTATGGGCCGACCTTGCCTACCTATCCCAGCAGCTACATATTGAGTGTTAGTGGATTTGAGATCGTCCCATTTGTTGTTGTCAGGTCTAAGCTAGGATGAACTTTTTTCGCAGGGTAATCCTAACCTAAGATTATTTTCCTCGTGTATATGTGCGAGATTTCCGGAAGGAGTTTTAGGTTCTCCAAAGCTGATAGGTTTTATGAGCAGAAGATCGACACTAGTTAGATTAGTATTTTAGGTGATCCAAAGCTAAAATCAACTGTAGTTGGGTTAATAACATTTAAATCACATCCATTATTTGGTGTAATGCAAGCGGATGAAAAATCTCTACACGGTATTTACTAGTATTTTTCACCAATAAATATGTTGTTGGTTCGCGCCACCTCGGTCATCTTGTGCTTTGCCACAACGTCCTGCCCTTGCCCTAATCCATCACCACACTTACTTTTGTTTCCACTCTCAACATTCACTCACGGAAATCTGTTGGTGGTGATGTGTGCGGAGGATCGAGCAGATGCGATATGATCTGGGTGTTTCGCTTATTCAATCATATCCTGGATAAAACAAATTATGAACGATATTTTGGCTGAGGGCGTGATGTCAGGCAGGTGTCGCTGTTGACCAGTCAGAACCAAAACTCTTTCGAAAATGGAGATGTGATCATGAGGTGGTCAATGGTTTCACCGTCTTGGTCGCAGAGGGTGCATTTGCTCGTGCCGATAGTCTTCTCTTGTTTGGCCGGTCTGTAGTCCAACAACGATTTTTCATGCTAAGCCAGGTGAATAATTTTTTCTTGATTGAAACTTTGTTTTGCCACACTAAGTTTGCGTGATCTGCTTATGTACTACCAACTCAAAAAAAAAAAACAGAGAGTAGGCTTGCGAAAGATTAAGTTGAGTATTGGCCATTTGGCATGTGTCGTCATTTTCAAATAGGGAGGTGGGGGAGTGCTTGGATGGTGATCTGAATCTCAATGTATTGAGCAATACCCTTTACGAATAAAGTACTCCGTCGGTCTATAAAAATGTGTCTCAACTTTAGATAAAATTGGATATATCTACATACTAAAATGGATCTAGATACAACTAAATTTTAATAAAGTTGAGATATCTTTTATAGACGGAGGGAGTACACTACTACGAATATCCTTTACCCATCGGTTTACATGCAAAACTTATGCAATAGTTCTTCTTTTGGCTCCCCAGGTTTCGACAAACTCAAGAAGTGCAGGAGCAATCTCTGCAGGCCTTCTACCTTAGAACCATCCCGTCCCTTCAGAAATTCAATGTCTCACCCTTGAGGCCCAAGATGGCAAAAAGGCAGCTAAGAAAGGAAACAAGCCGCACAAGGAAGAGATTAGCATAGTTGATCGATGATCTTCGTGGCACGAGGAAGACACCTTCCTCCTCCATCGCCGTAAAGTGTCCCGACCCTCTCGCCCTGGATCACAGGATGCCCGTACCATCGGCGGGTGGAGATGTTCACCCTAGAACAAGGAGATATGCATTCCAGTAAACAACCCACACAGACCACGCAAACCATCTCGCCGCGACAAACACACCGAAAAGCCGGCCATAACCTCTTCTTGCAAAATACTCCAATTTTTCCGGAAAAACCGAGCCGGAAAGCCATCCGGACTAGGTGCTTTTAAAGGCCCAATCTCGAACAAGGCGTCGGAGATTTCTCTATCTGTGAACTTCTCACAAAGTTTATCATTCATTTCTGCGGTTATTTTTTCCTCAAACAAGCCAACTACAGGACTAGGATCAATATTTGGGTCAGCTTTGAAAAGGTTACGAAAGTAACTCGTTACCACCGCACTCATGGACGCTCAATTTGTATGGTGTTTGCCCTCATCATCCTTTAGCTACTTGATTTTATTTTTCCTCGTGCGCCACACAACCTTGTTGTGAAAAATGTTTGTATTTTTGTCACCCTCTCTCAACCAATCCATCCTTGGTCTCTGCATCCACATCATTTCCTCACGGTACATAGTAATTTCATTATGTCCATTATTTCCCTTATCTCACTTTTTTCATCATTCATGCACATGAGATCCTCTAGCTTCCCGCGTGATAGCTCAATTTCACGTGTGACTGGCCCAAAGTTTGATTTACTCCAAGTATGCAATTTGTTCATCACAGCTCCCAGCCCATGGTGGATGTCGTCTATGGTCTCTTTCGGCCCAACGTCCGCCCATGACATCGCAACCCGCTCCGGCAGGCTAGGGTCACGTTCCCACATTATTAAATAATGCTTCTGAACTAGTCGTTAATTCTCTCTCTCCCCCCTACCTTATCCTCTCTACTGTAGCTTTGAGCGGAGGTTGTCCCGGTGACGTAAAATTCGGCCGCCCCTCTTCCTTTCTCCTCCGCCGGCGATGCCGGCCGGAGTGGGAAAGGACGGGGGGTGTGTCCGCCTGTAGTTGTAGGTCTTTTCTGCTTGTCGTCTTCATGGCGTTGTTGTGCTCTGTTCCGGGGTCTTCGAGCGGATCTTGGAGCTGGCAGATCTCTTCCATCTGCTGGCCTCTTTGGTGGTGGGTGGCGGGTGGTGCTAGATCTGGCAAGAGCTTTTTAAATAAGCTTGTTGGGGTCCAAGTTCTTTGGGTTGGCGTGGTGTTGCTTGCGGCCATGGGGGCCGTGGAGACCGTCGCCGCTGAAGATCTTCGGGATCTTCTGGTTTCTTCTTCTTCAGGTTTGAGCTGGAGATCTCTGGTGGTGATTGGGTTGGAGCGGGTGATGAGGAAGATGGGAGGATGCTTCGGTGATTTCCAGAGGATTTGGCCGGAGCGGAGCTCGGAGGCCGCTGGGGATTTGCCCCGACCGATATTCAACAGCGGGTTATATTCCGTCGGCTGCGGCGGATGGATCTTGCGGTTTGTAAAGAAGCTTGTCTTCGATGGCGTCTCCTCCAAGCTTCGTAAGAGGGATGGCTGTCTTCTCCATCTCCGGTACGGGATCGAGTTTGGTGGCCGGCGATGCCGAAGTGCTCAAGGACCTGGAAGGACTTTTCTGATGTTTTTTGTTTTTCCAGGGTGCTTTGTGCAATTTGTCCAACTCAGTTGTCTCTGGATGTTTCTGGTGTGTGTACGTGTGGGTTGTAATATGTGTGCTTATCTTTAATATATGTGGGTTTTTTCTCAAAAAAAAAAAAAAAATAATGCTTCTGTGCAGATCTCAGTCCCATAGACTCCTCTTTTTTACACTCCAGCAAGATCATGCAATGGTCCGAACATGGTGCCACCTTATGAACCACTATGTATTCAACAAAGATATTCCCCCAACTATTTTCTACAACAGCTCGATCTAATCCCACTTGAACATTTGGTTGTGGCTCCATAGAGTGGCGAGTCACTCAGGCTCGACGATAGACTTGATAGAGTTCATCACGTCGAAAATCTAAAGAGAGAATTTCTCGTCATCACGAAGGAGGAGGCAACACGTGACAAGATGTCACCATGGATCCGGTGTACATATAATGTAATACTATGAGGGTTGACATGTCATTCCACATCAACAACAAAGCTTTATTAAGAGAAATGTTGTTATGGTTGGAAACATTTAATTCTGGATGCGTTATATAAATTAATATTAATTGTAGTGTGATTGACACACGATACGTGAGTCCAAATGATAAAGAAACTATGTTGGACCCTAGCAACGCGATTAGTAGAATATATTGCGAGGGTCGGCTAGGATGGTGGCATGAGGGGGGATTTCGGGAGCGGCGGTTGCTCTCCAAACGGCTGGGGAGGGGGAGCGGTGGTTGCGATGATGGCGGGAGTGGGGCTTTCGGGATCGCTCTCCAGATGGTGGCGGGAAGGGGGAGGAGCAGCAGATGGCCGCCATGACGACGTTGATGGTTTAGGGTTTGTACATACCTAGTGTAGAGCATTTTTTTCCTAGGTGCGATTTCCAATATTTAAATATACTGTATTGATTCAGGTAAAGTAGTTATATTTGCCCTAAAAATTGTCATTATTAATTACAGAAAAAAAATTTGGGTGTGTGGAAAGAAAACCCAAGCTAGCCAGACAGCCTCCCCTTCCGTTCCTCTTCCTCACCTGAGTCCTGACCACCATCCAACCCGAGCCGCCGGCCCGCGCCCGCGTGACCTACAGCCGCCGGCCTCCGCCGCCGCCGGCGCCGCCTCGCCTCCCCAGCTCTTCACCTCCGACGCACGGCGCGCGCCACCCCCATCGCCCGTCCCCCTCCGCCCTAGTCGCGAGTCGAGGCGGCTCTGTCCTAAACCGAACCCCTACAGCTGCCGCCGTCTAGCGCCGCCCCCACGCGCGTCGCCCCCACGCGCGTCGCCGTCCGCCCTCACCGCGACGGCATCCCGGCTTCGCCCCGTCCGCAACCCTCGGCGGGCCGCCATTGATTGGGGTTTGAGGTACGAGTTCGTTCCCATCCCGCGATTACTCATTAATTCCCGCTGACCCGGCGATCCGAAACAGACGAATCGCACCGATTTCCGGGCGCACACCATCTAGATCCGCCCACCCGTCTGTTTATCTGTGAATTGTGGGGAAAGACTTTAGATTTCGAGTGAATTCTTGATTTCTTCTTCTTCTTCTCCCCGGATTGTGCCTGATTTGATTGTTTATTTTGACCAGCAGCAGCCGGTGGAGTTGTAGCTCGGTGGAGATTGATGATGGCCAACCACGAGCTGGTGCTGGGGCACGGGCAGGACGCGGCGGAGCTGGCGCTGGGGCAGAGCCACCACGACTTCGGGCAGGACCACCATCACCACCACCACCACGGGCTCGACCTGAGCCACCACGACCTCGTCCTCGGCCACCCGCAAGACCACCATGGCCTGGTGCTCGGCCAGGCGCACGACCACAACCTCGTGCTCGGCCACCACCACGACAACCATGAGCTGGTGCTCGGGCACGACCACCACACCGGCGATCTCGCGCTGGGGCAGGGGCACGAGGACGACTCGATGGACGACGGTGAAGGGCATCATGATCTCGGCGACTTGGCGCTCACTGAGCCGCATGCCCTCGGCGACGAGGACGATAACCTCGATCACCTCTCGCTCGAGCAAGCCCACGAGCTCGTGCTCCAGGCGGACGACGACGACTACTCCCACGGCCCTCTTGCCGTCGCCCCCGTGGTCCAGTCGCGGATGATGGTCGTGAGCACCGAGTTTCAGCTCGTGGTCGGGCAGGAGTTTCCGGATGTCATGAGCTGCCGCAGGGCTATCCGCAACACCGCCATCGCCTGCCACTTTGAGATCCAGACGGTCAAGTCGGACAAGTCACGGTTCACTGCCAAGTGCGCCGCTGACGGATGCCCCTGGCGCATCCATGCTGCAAAGCTTCCCGGAGTGCCCACTTTCTCCATCAGGACTATACTTGACAAGCATACTTGCGTGGGGATAAACCATCTTGGCCACCAGCAGGCGTCTGTTCAGTGGGTTGCGAGTACTGTTGAAGAGAGGCTGCGTGAGAACCCGCACTGCAAGCCCAAGGAGATTCTGGAAGAGATCCACAAGTCGCACGGGATCACGCTGTCGTACAAGCAAGCCTGGAGAGGGAAAGAGCGGATCATGGCAGCGGTTCGGGGCTCTTTTGAAGAAGGATATCGGCTCCTGCCTGAGTACTGTAGGCAGGTGGAAAGAACAAACCCAGGAAGCATCGCTCGCGTCTATGGGAACCCGGATGATAACTGCTTCCAGCGGCTCTTCATATCTTTCTACGCATGCATATATGGTTTTGTGAACGCATGCCGGCCGCTCATCGGTCTTGATAGAACTACTCTGAAAAACAAGTATCTTGGGACTTTGCTTCTCGCCTCTGCTTTTGATGGTGATGGTGCTCTCTTCCCTCTGGCATTTGGTGTGGTTGATGAGGAAACGGATGAGAACTGGGTATGGTTTCTGTCTGAGCTACATGAGTTGCTGGAGAAGAACACAGAGAACATGCCAAGGCTCACAGTTTTGTCAGATAGGCGCAAGGGTATAGTTGATGGAGTCGATTTCAACTTCCCAACGGCATTCCATGGGTACTGTATGCGCCATGTCAGTGATACTTTCCAGAAAGAGTTCAACAACTCAGTGCTTGTCAACCTTCTCTGGGAAGCTGCCAATTCGCTGACTGTGATAGAGTTCGAAACCAAGCTGCTGGAGATAGAGGATACATCGCAAGAGGCTGCTAGCTGGATAAGACGCTTGCCTCCTCGCCTCTGGGCCACCTCTTACTTTGAAGGGACGCGATTTGGCCACTTGACAGCAAACATCACGGAGTCGCTGAACTCCTGGATACTGGACGCCTCTGGCCTTCCCATAAATCAGATGATGGAGTGCCTCCGTCGCCAGCTCATGACGTGGTTCAACGAGCGGCGAGAGGCAAGCATGCAGTGGACAACCATCCTCGTGCCCGCCGCTGAGCGCCGCGTGCAGGAGGCCATCGAGTGCGCGCGGGGCTTCCAGGTCGCCCGCGCCAATGAGGCGGAGTTCGAGGTCATCTCGCCCCACGAGGGGACCAATGTGGTGGACATACGGAACAGGTGCTGCCTCTGCCGCGGGTGGCAGCTGTATGGCACGCCGTGCGCCCATGGCGTTGCGGCGCTCCTCTCCTGCAGGCAGAACGTGCACCGCTTCACGGAGAGCTGCTTCACCGTCGCGGCGTATCGTAAGACCTACTCGCAGACCATCCACCCGATCCCGGACAAGACCCTCTGGAACGAGATGTCTGATGGCCAGGGTCAGGCCGAGGAGGAGAACATGAGTATGGTGGAGGTTGTCATCAACCCGCCAAAGTCACTAAGACCGCCAGGGCGGCCAAGGAAGACGCGGGTCCGTGCGGAGGACCTTGGCAGGGTCAAGCGCGTCGTGCACTGCAGTCGCTGCAACCAGACGGGCCACTTCAGAACCACCTGCGCGGCTCCCATATAAGCCTCTGAATCTGCACACCTGCTGCTGTGAAGAAGAAAAAAAGAAGTTAGGAGTTAGCGTCTATTATGCAAACTTCCTGCTTGCAGATTAGCGAGTGTTTCTTTGGGTTATACAACGCTAGGTTTACATACTGCTGTTGGTTGGTTTAGCTGTGATGATGATGGTTTAATAATGTTATTAGCTTACTTTTTATTGCCCCTGCTAGACCGAGGGAAATATAAGAGTATTATGTGCTCAGGCAAGCTGAGGCTGTCACATGGAATGAAATCTGTATGTGACCCCTGAATCAAAATGGCAGGTACTGTATTGGACACCGATGCTGGTTGTGTGCAAGCTGTGGTAATTGAAACATACTTCCTTTTTTTAGGCTGTAGGTTTTGTCATGCTGCATTCTCTTGATACATAATGATCATTGTGTATAGAGCTGCTGCGATCCTGTTTTTGCCTCTGTGTGGTGTGAATTCATCATCATTTGTGTAATGTGTTGATGGAAAGTAACAGGCGTGGAAAGTTTCCAGTGTTGGTCAGACAGAGCTTGTTTAAACTGCAAGAGTTCCACATGAAATTCGTAGGAAACATTGAAGCAGCTCATGCGAAAAAATTCTGGGAAATTCATGTGTCCCACAAGTGACCAGATGCAGCAAGATCCATCGCCCGGTTGGAGATGTCATCCTGCTAGTCTGTTGCTCTGTGCCATGCTTAATCTATCTGTTAGTTTTGACGATTTTTGCTTTCTTAGGCTTTGGCTCTCTGTTCTTAGGATCGCGAGCACTCAGGCGGAGCTAGATCGAGGATCCGCCCAGAGGAAGAAGGAGACGACGACCAAGGAGGATGCTCGCCGGCGACGGCCGAGGAAGTTTTCAAGGAAATTCAGGTAGTAGCTAGCGGCCATCCACGTTGTACAAATTTCCAAGCTTACATTACATAGTGCGTGCTTGGTAACGCCGGAATGTTTTCAATAGAACGTTGTGCAGCTACAATGCTACATCGTTCACACTTTCTGCTCTACGGATAGCTGGAGCTCGGCCGCTGGCATTGACGCACCGAAGCTTGCTCGCCTCACGGCGCGTCGGCCTGCTTACCAAACTACGGCACGCCGGCGGCAGCAGTGGTCCGTGACTCAGCGCCACTGCTGCTCCCTTCTGTCCAGCCGGTGGTGGTTCAGCTGCTCGGCGCCTAGGCCACATCCCAGCTCCGGGGCCGGCGGGAATCCTGATGATGCTGCTGCGGCGGCGGCGTACGGGAGCCAATGATTGCCGCCGCCGGTGGGCCACCCGGACATCTGTTGCTGTAGCTCTGCCCTGCCGCCTCCGCTGATCTGGCCCTGTTCATCTGTCACATGCATGATGCATGATGCTCTGGGTTAATCGGTTAGTGTGAAAAAGGAAAAGCAAATGTTGCCATTTTTTCTTCAGCAACTGAATATTAACATGCATGATGTGTTCTTTTTATTAACAGCAAGTGTTTAGTGAGGTAATCACTGATCACTGGATAATGTATCACATTGTCACATACCATCTGGAGCATGGTGGTGGTGCTGCTGTCTGTGCTGGGGCGGTGATCGCCGCAGTCTGGGTACCCAAGCGTGGGGTTCGGCGGCGTTGTCGGCCTCGACGAAGGCCTGATCCAGATGCTCCTGTTCCTGCCGGAGCACCACGCCGTCGTGCTGACCTCCTCCGGCATCTCCAACTGGTCCCCATGCACCAGTGAACGGTTTGAGTTTCAGTGCAAGAGGAAATTCAGTCAGCTTGCACGGCGACTTACCGTCAGGCTCGTTCTCCGGTTGCCTAGTGCGGCTGAGTGGAGGACGTCGCCTCCAGCACCGCCCCCCGAGCACCCCAGGCTGAGCTCAAGATCAGGCTCGCTTTCCCAAGCTACAACAACATTCCCATTTTCAGAGCATGTCATTTGGTGATCACTGCAACCAAACTGAGTTGTTGCCATCAGCCAGAGAGTCCACTCACATTGCAGGCTGAGTTCGCCGCTGCATGCCGCCGCCTTGGGCTCCTCCAAGTTGGTCACCGCCTCCTCCCCGCAGCTTTCCATCGCGGCCTTGTCGTAAGCCCTGACCAATCAATCACAGCACAGCACACAGCAGAGGAAACATTCAATAAAGGACAGATAAAATTGGCAAAACGGAATTGGGGAGGAGATTGCATATGCATACTTTGCAGCATCCATCTCCGTGTCATACAGGCCAAGGTACACGAACCTGCAATGATCAGCACAAGGTACATATAGTCACAAGTTTTCATGTTCATATCTGTGGCAAGCTAACAGATGCTGTTCTGGCGAATAATCTCTGAAGATGTAGGTGGATTGCTTACTTCTTGCCCATGAGCTGGCCGATCCTGGCCTCCCACTTGCCGCACTTGTGCAGGGTGACGCCCCGGAACCTGGAGCTGCTCCGGACGAAGCCGGCGCCCTGCCGCCGCAGCACCTGCACGAAGTCCTCCTTGCTGCAGCTGCTCATCTGTCAATGCCAATGACATGGCAGCAAGAACAACAATGCTGTCATTGTCAGAAACCAAACATTGCAGACGAGGAAGATGCAAATAACTAACAAGGGAGTTCTTGATGAGCTGAAACGATCTTGTTGCTCACCTTCTTGATTTCCTCCTGGTAGTCGTCCAGGTTGAAGTTGATGTCGGCGTCGACGCCTCGGAACTTGATCGCAGCCTGGTCGTAGGCCCTGAAGGAAAATCAAATGGGTCAGGGTCTCAGGGAAACAAGTTTTTGCTCTTCAGACTTTGTTTTCTTTGATCTCATTTTCAAGACAGAAACAACGTGCATAGTTTTTTTAACCTTGCAGCTGCCTGCGCCGTGTCGAATCCACCTGCACAAAAGAAAATAACAGAGTCATGAGCAGAGCATTGGGGAGTAGATCGCCATGGAAGAAAGAAAATTTCTTAAAAGAAGAAAGAACTCACCCAGGTAAACCTGCTTCCCAGAGTCCCTGCAAGATCGAAGCACAGACAACAGAAGGTTATTGCAAGATCAACGGTCATCAGTCAATCACTGATCAGAAGAGGAGGGAGGCAGACCAAATGTGGGACTCCCAGCGGCCGGTGCGGCGGTAGAAGGTGACGCCGCGGTACTGGGAGCTCCTGGACCGCGGCCCGCGCCGGCTCTTCGCCCTCGACGCCGGCCTGGACCACCGCCCTGCCCCTGCCGCCGCCGCCGCCGCCGCGCCTGCCAGGACGCACCGTTCCACCGTCTGTTCCCGCTGCTCCACCGCCTGCTGCCGTTGCTGGGCCACCGTCGTCGTCGGGAAGAACTGCTGGGTGACGGCGGACGGCCGCGCTGCAGGGAAGCCGCCACCAAAGACGCCTCCCTCCTCATCGTCTCCGCGCGCGGCACCGAGCGCGATGCCGCCGGCGCTGTAGAAAATGGGCACCGCTGGTCTCTCGGTGGCCGCCGCCGCCATGGCCGGGTGCATGTGTATGATCGAGTTCTTGGCTCCGAATAAGAGTCGACAACCTTCTTGTTCTTGGCTTCTTGTACGTGATATATACTCGCAGGCAGGCTCGCAGCAGCAGGGCAGTAGGAGGTGGAATCTCTCGCTCAGTCTCGTGTCAATGTCCACTCTGCGTAAGTGTGTGAGTGATCAATGGCTTGCTCTGTGGTAAGAGAATCTGCAGGGTTTGGGGTTTGCTCTGGCTATTGATGATGGCGGAGGAGGGCTCAGCGGCAGCCAGACCTGTCGGCCTCCGCAGGGAGAGGAGATGAGAGGAAAGGGAAGGAAAAGATTTCGGAGCAGGGCTATCCGCCTATCCCATCACTTCAAGTCATGCATCATCTTTTTATGGCTCCTCCGTCTGTATCCATCTATGCATTTTCCCAGTTCTCACGACCTAACCACGCAATCACTGCCCCTGCCTCTCCTGGTTTTTTTTTATTAAGTCTTTTTTTTTTTTTTTGTAGTTGAGGAAAGTCTTTCAATTGTTAGAGCATATAGATGGGGGCGCTAGAGAGTATGTGGTTAGAGCATCTCCACCGGCGGCTTTCAAATAGGCACTGGCAGTTGGCACTGCCGTATGGGGGCGTCGACAGAACATTCTCTATTTGGGATGCTGCTCCCACACCGGCGCCCCCATACGCCAGCCCCGATAGATTCTAAAATTTAAAATCATATTTTTAAAACGATATTCATACGAAGTTCGAACAAAATTTGTACATATTTAATGCGAATGTAAACTAAAACATTAAAAAAAACATCTAGCTACGTTGGGAGTCGAAGGCGCTGAAGTCCAGGTCGTCGCCACGGAGGGCCGCCTGCGCCTCGGCCTCCTTTGGCGCCGGCATATCCGATGGTCCGGCGAGATCGACGAAGTTGGCACCGTGGTCCCTGGCGGACCACACCGCCACCTGCCGCGGGTCGATCGCGATATGCCGGTAGTCTTCGTAGACGGAGCTGCTGAGAATGAAGTTCTGGCAGGGGAACTCCATGTCATCGTCGCCACGGAGGGCCGCCTGCACCTCGGCCTCCTTCTCCCACCATGTCTTCTTCGCCGGCGGAAGTGGTGGCGAGGCTGCGGCGTCCTCCTCCTTGACGCGAGGGCGGCGGCCCGACCCCGTCGTCCGACGGGACGAAGCAGAGGACGCGCGCCTCGCCTCGTCGCAGATGACGACGCCTCCGGAAGGAGGCGCATGCGCGGCCGAGTGCACGTCGGGAGACGTGCCAGCCATGCGGCAGTTTGTACTGTACTGGCACGGGGATGCGGTGCCAGTACAATACGTCTGCCTCGTCGAGGCTGAGCTGCAACGAGCGGAGCACGCCGCCGCCGCTGCCGCCTACCTCGTCGTTGTGCGCCATCGTCGGCGGGGTGCGTGCGAGGTTTGCGCGGCGGTTGGACGGCGGGGAACAAAGAGAAGTGCGCGCCGCTGGGGTGTTTTAAGGGAGGCGGCAGACGCGCATTGAAGGCGCGTGGGTAAGGTAGGTGGACGCCGCGTGGCCAGTCGCCGCCCTCACCGTTTGGGTTTCCTCGCGGGAGGCCATTAACGCAGATGACCAACCTCCCCGCGTCGTTTCCGATGCGAACCGCCGCGTCCTCTCGCTGACAAGACGCTCCCACCCGCAAAAACTGTCGTTCCGCGACGTGCCCTTGGACAAGGGGCCGACACGGGGTTGCCGGCGCTTCTACTGGATTCGAAAAACCGCCGGCGCCGTTTGGGGCGCACCGGTGTGAGCCCATTTTCGCTGCCGGTTCCCAAAACGCTACCGGGGTCGCCGGTGGAGATGCTCTTACGGGGAGGTGCCGGTGCCTAGACGTCCACCCCATACGCCCCTACATATTTTTTGATATAATTTAAATTTGAAACAAATGAACTACAATACTTTATTGCAAGTTCAATAAATCTTTCTGCGTTCTGTGCCAAGATCATAGTTGCGTCTTCTACATTGGGTGTGCGCAGGCAGTTCTGTCTAAACACTACCACAATTGCCACGTAGTACATGCAATCAATGGATGTGGGCTTGGCCACACGCAAGTAGTCGTCCTGTGTAGTGTATCTCTTAGAGCATATCCAGCCGCGTTCCCCAAACCGCGCCGGATTGAGCGTTTGGGGGACGTGTTTCGTTCGTGCCGCGTTTGGGGGACGTCGCTCCCCAGTCGCGTCCCCCAAACAAAATTTTGCAAATTTTAAACTTAACGAGATTCGATTAAGATTTGTCCAAACTTACATAGATTCGAACGAAATTTGACTAAATTTAAACTAAACCTAATCTAGAACCACTTGCGGCGGCCGGAGGCGTCGTAGTACTGCTGGAAGTTGTACATCTCGTCGGTGACGACCTCCTGCTTGACGCGCTCGTCGACGGGCTCGTCCTTCACCGCGCCGCTTTGTCCTGCCTCGCCGTCGTCGGTGAGGTCCACCAGCGGCTCGCCGGAGTCGCGGATGGACAAGGCGATCGCCGCGTCCAGGTCACCCCTCCAGGCGTCCTTGTCGTTCATGGACGCCAAGAACGCCGCCCGCAGACCTGGGCAGTCCTCGGGGTTGTCGCTGCTGGCGATGAGCCGCTGCTGCCGCTCGTACTCCGCCAGCAGTGCCGCCTGCGACGCTTCCTCTGGCTCCTCCTTCACCTCCGGCTTCGGGATGAGGAGGGCGCCGCCGCGCCTCCCTTGCTGCCGCCGGCTGCCGCTGCCGCTGCCGCCACGCCTCGTGTTGACGGGCGTCGCCGGCTCCTCTTTCACCTCCCGTTTGGGGACGGTGTACGGGGCCGACCGGTAAGACGAGGACGGCGTCGATCGCGCCGGTCCTGAGGAAGAAGAGTGCGAGGAGGACGAGTACGTCGTCCTCCTCGGCAGCCATTGAGGAGACGGCGGCGGTGACGACGGCATCTCCAGCCTTGGAGCGCCGTTGCGGATGCCGCGGATGACGTTCTCGAGGGTGCGCCCCGGAACGCCCCAGAACAGGGCGCGGCCGTCCTTGTTCCAGCTATTGGGGCCGCCGACGAGCCCGTCGGTGCTGTGCATCTCGACGTCGTACTTCGCCTGGAAGTACGACGTCCACCAGGCGTCGTTGTTGTTGGGCGCCCACGTCGGATCCAACCGCTCCTCGGCGGTGAGTTAAGCCCGACGGGCCTTGATGGCGTCCCTCCATTGGTCCGTGCGCGGCTTCGGCGGCGGCGGAACGCCAATGCCGTTCACGGCCATCTTCCAGCCGCCGCTGCTTGGCAGCCGCATGTCCGGCGGGACTGGATAGCGGGCGTTGTACAGCGCCCACGCCTCCGCCACGGTGAGGCTGCCGCGGCCGAAGCCGTTCGCCGCGGCGATCTTGCGGGAGGACGAGCTCGACATTTTTGGAGCGGCGAGGAGAAGATCTGGGAGGGGGGAGGCGGCGGCGACGAGATGGTTTGTGAGCGGTGAGAACTGCAGGGCGTCTTTAAACAGCGGCGGCAGCGGGTGGTTGCACGCAATAACGCCGGCGCGGACGGCCACGCGGCCATGCACGACGAGACGCGTCCCTGCGTCGCCTGGGAAAACAGGGACGCCATTAACGTCGCTTGACCAAAGGTAGGCGACGGGGTTTTAGGCTTCCGAGCCTCTGACGCGTCGGGCCCGCGTCGGTTCGACTCGCTTTTCGTTGTGTCCGGCGTGCCCGGAGCGTCCCCTGTGGGACGGGGACGGGCTCGGGGCGCCGGACACCGTATGGGGGCGCGCCGGACAAAAATAGGCTTTGGGGGACGCGGCTGGAACGGTTTTTTGGTCCGGCGCGCTCCAAATCCCTTTGGGGGACGCTTTGGGGGACGCGGCTGGAGATGCTCTTAGCATTCCATATGCAAGCATCCGGAGGGCGACCGTGCATTTCTGAATCGTGGAGAAACCAAGCAAGCCAAGGGCGTTTCTCTCCAAGTTTGAAGTAGTCGGCATCCCTTAAATTCTCGACAATCTTCAAAAAAATCTTCTTGCTCATGATGAAACTGTCATCCCCGTGCAATGGATCATCGCCAAAGTAATCGGCATACAACATGTAGTATCCTCAGCCTCAGCTTGCTCTTGCGGCGCCCTAGCATGGAACCACCAATTCACGGCTTATTCTCTTCGTCGATGGCTTCCTCGTTGATACGTCTCCGACGTATCTATAATTTCTTATGTTCCATGCTTGTTTTATGACAATACCTACATGTTTTGTTCACACTTTATGTCATTATTATGCGTTTTCCGGAACTAACCTATTGACGAGATGCCGAAGTGCCAGTTCCTGTTTTCTGCTGTTTTTGGTTTCAAAAATCTTAGTAAGGAAATATTCTCGGAATTGGACGAAATCAACGCCCAAGATCTTAAAATCCCGCGAAGCTTCCAGAACACCCGAGAGTCGCCAGAGGGGGGCCACAGGCCCACCAGATGATAGGCTGGCGCGGCCCAGGCCTTGGCCGCGCCGCCCTACTGTGTCGTCGCCTCGCCGATCCTCCGACTCCGCCTGTTCGCCTATTTAAAGGTCCCTGACCTAAATCTTCGATACGGAAAAGCCACGGTACGAGAAACCTTCCAGAGCGAAGCCAAGATCTGGGGGACAGGAGTCTCTGTTCCGGCACGCCACCGGGACGGGGAAGTGCCCCCGGAAGGCTTCTCCATCGACACCGCTGCCATCTCCACCGCCATCTTCATCAACGCTGCTGTCTCCCATGAGGAGGGAGTAGTTCTCCATCGAGGCTAAGGGCTGTACCGGTAGCTATGTGGTTAATCTCTCTCCTATGTACTTCAATACAATGATCTCATGAGCTGCCTTACATGATTGAGATTTATATGAGTTTTGTATCACAATTCATCTATGTGCTACTCTAGTGATGTTATTAAAGTACTCTATTCCTCCTGCACAGTGTAATGGTGACAGTGTGTGCATCGTGTAGTACTTGGCGTAGGTTATGATTGTAATCTCTTGTAGATTATGAAGTTAATTATTGCTATGATAGTATTGATGTGATCTATTCCTCCTTTCATAGTGTGAAGGTGACAGTGTGCATGCTATGTTAGTACTTGGTTTAGTTGTGTTGATATATCGTGCACTCTAAGGTTATTTAAACATGAATATCGAATATTGTGGAGCTTGTTAACTCCGGCATTGAGGGTTCGTGTAATCCTACACAATTAGTGGTGTTCATCATCCAACAAGAGAGTGTAGAGTATAGCATTTATCTATTTATTCTGTTATGTGATCAATGTTGAGAGTGTCCACTAGTGAAAGTATAATCCCTAGGCCTTGTTCCTAAATACTGCAATCACTGCTTGTTTACTGTTTTACTGCATCTCTACTGCCTGCAATATTACCACCATCAATCACACGCCAGTTGTAGCATCAAGCTATTTTCTGGTGCCGTTACTACTGCTCATATATATTCATACCACCTGTATTTCACTATCTCTTCGCCGAACTAGTGCACCTATACATCTGACAAGTGTATTAGGTGTGTTGGGGACACAAGAGACTTCTTGCTTTGTGATTGCAGGGTTGCATGAGAGGGATATCTTTGACCTCTTCCTCCCTGAGTTCGATAAACCTTGGGTGATCCACTTAAGGGAAACTTGCTGCTGTTTTACAAACCTCTGCTCTTGGAGGCCCAACACTGTCTACAAGAATAGAAGCACCCGTAGACATCAAGCACTTTTCTGGCGCCGTTGCCGGGGAGGAAAGGTAAAAGGTACTCACACTCCGGATCTCGACTACTAAGCTATTTTCCGGCACCGTTGTAAGTACTCGAAGCTATTTCCTTTAGATCCTGCAATTGCATCTTTTTGTTTCTTGTTTTACACTAGTTTGGCATAATGGAAAGCAACATGGAGCTTTTTATTCTTTTTCCTGAGTTAAGACATGGATGGTTTGATGCGAAAATTAAAAAACCCATGGAACATATTAGTATGAATACTTTGAACACCATTGTTGCTAATGATATGGAAAGTTCTAAGCTTGGGGAAGCTAGTTTTGATGAGCATGATATTTTTAGTCCCCCAAGCATTGAGGAGAAAATTTACTTCGATGATACTTTGCCTCCTATTTATGATGATTATAATGATAGTAGTCTTTTGGTGCCACCTACTATGGAGACTAAATTTGATTATGATTACAATATGCCTCCTATATTTGATGATGAGAATAATAATGATAGCTACTTTGTTGAATTCACTCCCACTATTACTAATAAAATTGACTATGCTTATGTTGGGAGTAGTAATAACTTTATGCATGAGACTCATGATAAGAATGTTTCATTTGATAGTTATATTGTTGAGTTTGCTCATGATGCTACTGGACATTATTATGAGAGAGGAAAATATGGTGGTAGAAATTTTCATGTTACTAAAACGCCTCTCTATATGCTTAAAATTTTGAAGTTGAGCTTGTCTAGTTTTCCTATGCATGTTGCATTATGCCTACATAACTTGTTTATTTACAAGATTCCTATGCATAGGAAGCATGTTAGACTTAAATGTGTTTTGAATTTGCTTCTTGATGCTCTCTTTTGCTTCAACAACTATTTCTTGTGAGTGCATCATTAAAACTGCTGAGCCCATGTTAATGGCTATAAAGAAAGAACTTCTTGGGAGATAACCCATGTGTTTATTTTGCTACAGTAACTTTGTTTTATATTTGAGTCTTGGAAGTTGTTACTACTGTAGCAACCTCTCCTTATCTTAGTTTTGTTGCATTTTTGTGCCAAGTAAAGTCTTTGATAGCAAGGTTGATACTAGATTTGGATTACTGCACAGAAACAGATTTCTTTCTGTCACGAATCTGGGCCTAATTCTCTGTAGGTAACTCAGAAAATTATGCCAATTTACGTGAGTGATCCTCAGATATGTACGCAACTTTAATTCAATTTGAGCATTTTCATTTGAGCAAGTCTGGTGCCTCTTAGAAATTCGTCTTTGCGGACTGTTCTGTTTTGACAGATTCTGCCTTTTATTTCGCATTGCCTCGTTTGCTATGTTGGATGGATTTCTTTGTTCCATTAACTTTCAGAAGCTTTGGGCAATGTCCAGAAGTGTTAAGAATGATTGTGTCACCTCTGAACATGTGGATTTTTGATTATGCACTAACCCTCTAATGAGTTTGTTTCGAGTTTGGTGTGGAGGAAGTTTTCAAGGGTCAAGAGAGGAGGATGATACACTATGATCAAGAAGAGTGAAAAGTCTAAGCTTGGGGATGCCCCGGTGGTTCATCCCTGCATATTTCAAGAAGACTCAAGCATCTAAGCTTGGGGATGCCCAAGGCATCCCCTTCTTCATCGACAAATTATCAGGTTCCTTCTCTTGAAACTATATTTTTATTCGGTCACATCTTATGTACTTTACTTGGAGCGTCTGTTTGTTTTTGTTTTTGTTTTTGTTTGAATAAATGCATGCTTGTGTGGGAGAGAGACACGCTCCGCTGGTTCATATGAACACATGTGTTCTTAGCGTTTAATTTTCAGGGCGAAGGTTGAAACTGCTTCGTTAATTGTTATATGGTTGGAAACGGGAAATGCTACATGTAGTAATTGGTATGATGTCTTGAATAATTTGATACTTGGCAATTGTTGTGCTCATGATTAAGTTCTTGCATCATATACTTTGCACCTATTAATGAAGAAATACATAGAGCTTGCTAAAATTTGGTTTGCATGATTGGTCTCTCTAGAGTCTAGATATTTTCTAGTAAGGGTCGAACAACAAGGAAGACGGTGTAAAGTCTTATAATGCTTACAATATGTCTTTTATGTGAGTTTTGCTGTACCGGTTCATACTTGTGTTTGTTTCAAATAGCCTTGCTAGCCTAAACCTTGTATTGAGAGGGAATACTTCTCGTGCATCCAAATCCTTGAGCCAAACACTATGCCATTTGTGTCCACCATACCTACCTACTACATGGTATTTCTCCGCCATTCCAAAGTAAATTGCTTGAGTGCTACCTTTAAATTTCTATCCTTTACCTTTGTAATATATAGCTCATGGGACAAATAGCCTAAAAACTATTGTGGTATTGAATATGTATTTATGCATTTTATTTCTTATAAGTTGCTTGTTGTGCGATAACCATGTTCCTGGGGACGCCATCAACTACTCTTTGTTGAATATCATGTGAGTTGCTATGCATGTCCGTCTTGTCTGAAGTAAGGGCGATTTACCATGAGTTGAATGATTTGAGCATGCATATTGTTAGAGAAGAACATTGGGCCGCTAACTAAAGCCATGATCCATGGTGGAAGTTTCAGTTTTGGACAAATATCCTCAATCTCATATGAGAAAATTAATTGTTGTTGAATGCTTAAGCATTAAAGAGGAGTCCATTATCTGTTGTCTATGTTGTACCGGTATGGATGTCTAAGTTGAGAATAATCAAAAGCGAGAAATCCAATGCGAGCTTTCTCCTTAGACCTTTGTACAGGCGGCATAGAGGTACCCCTTTGTGACACTTGGTTAAAACATATATATTGCGGTGATAATCCAGGTAATCCGAGCTAATTAGGACAAGGTGCGGGCACTATTGGTATACTATGCATGAGGCTTGCAACTTGTAGGATATAATTTACATAATACATATGCTTTATTACTACCGTTGACAAAATTGTTTCTTGTTTTCAAAACCAAAGCTCTAGCACAAATATAGCAATCGATGCTTCCCTCTGCGAAGGGCCTTTCTTCTACTTTTATGTTGAGTCAGTTCACCTACTTCCTTCCATCTTAGAAGCAAACACTTGTGTTAACTGTGCATTGATTCCTACATACTTGCATATTGCACTTGTTATATTACTTTATGTTGACAATATCCATGAGATATACATGTTATAAGTTGAAAGCAACCGCTGAAACTTAATCTTCCTTTGTGTTGCTTCAATGCCTTTACTTTGAATTTATTGCTTTATGAGTTAACTCTTATGCAAGACTTATTGATGCTTGTCTTGAAAGTACTATTCATGAAAAGTCTTTGCTATATGATTCAATTGTTTACTCATTGCATTACCATTGTCTTGAATCGCTGCATTCATCTCATATACTTTACAATAGTATGATCAAGATTATGTTGGTAGCATGTCACTTCAGAAATTATCTTTGTTATCATTTACCTACTCGGGACGAGTAGGAACTAAGCTTGGGGATGCTGATACGTCTCCGACGTATCTATAACTTCTGATGTTCCATGCTTGTTTTATGACAATACCTACATGTTTTGTTCACACTTTATGCCATTATTATGCGTTTTCCGGAACTAACCTATTGACGAGATGCCGAAGTGCCAGTTCCTGTTTTCTGCTGTTTTTGGTTTCCGAAATCCTTGTCAGGAAATATTCTCGGAATTGGACGAAATCAACGCCCAAGATCTTAAAATCCCACGAAGCTTCCAGAACACCCGAGAGTCGCCAGAGGGGGGCCACAGGCCCACCAGATGATAGGCTGGCGCGGCCCAGGCCTTGGCCGCGCCGCCCTACTGTGTCGTCGCCTCGCCGACCCTCTGACTCCGCCTCTTCGCCTATTTAAAGGTCCCTGACCTAAATCTTCGATACGGAAAAGCCACGGTACGAGAAACCTTCCAGAGCCGCCGCCATCGCGAAGCCAAGATCTGGGGGACAGGAGTCTTTGTTCCGGCACACCGCCGGGACGGGGAAGTGCCCCCGGAAGGCTTCTCCATCGACACCGCTGCCATCTCCACCGCCATCTTCATCAACGCTGCTGTCTCCCATGAGGAGGGAGTAGTTCTCCATCGAGGCTAAGGGTTGTACCGGTAGCTATGTGGTTAATCTCTCTCCTATGTACTTCAATACAATGATCTCATGAGCTGCCTTACATGATTGAGATTCATATGAGTTTTGTATCACAATTCATCTATGTGCTACTCTAGTGATGTTATTAAAGTACTCCATTCCTCCTGCACGGTGTAATGGTGACAGTGTGTGCATCGTGTAGTACTTGGCGTAGGTTATGATTGTAATCTCTTGTAGATTATGAAGTTAATTATTGCTATGATAGTATTGATGTGATCTATTCCTCCTTTCATAGTGTGAAGGTGACAGTGTGCATGCTATGTTAGTACTTGGTTTAGTTGTGTTGATCTATCATGCACTCTAAGGTTATTTAAACATGAATATCGAATATTGTGGAGATTGTTAACTCCGGCATTGAGGGTTCGTGTAATCCTACACAATTAGTGGTGTTCATCATCCAACAAGAGAGTGTAGAGTATAGCATTTATCTATTTATTCTGTTATGTGATCAATGTTGAGAGTGTCCACTAGTGAAAGTATAATCCCTAGGCCTTGTTCCTAAATACTGCAATCACTGCTTGTTTACTGTTTTACTGCATCTCTACTGCCTGCAATATTACCACCATCAATCACACGCCAGTTGTAGCATCAAGCTATTTTCTGGTGCCGTTACTACTGCTCATATATATTCATACCACCTGTATTTCACTATCTCTTCGCCGAACTAGTGCACCTATACATCTGACAAGTGTATTAGGTGTGTTGGGGACACAAGAGACTTCTTGCTTTGTGGTTGCAGGGTTGCATGAGAGGGATATCTTTGACCTCTTCCTCCCTGAGTTCGATAAACCTTGGGTGATCCACTTAAGGGAAACTTGCTGCTGTTCTACAAACCTCTGCTCTTGGAGGCCCAACACTGTCTACAAGAATAGAAGCACCCGTAGACATCACTCGTCGCCGATGGCTTCCCTCGCTGAAGCGGCGAGAGTGAATTCCTCGTCCATCAAAGCGGCAAGAACCTCCTCGGCGTCCGAGTCCATCGCCTTGCTGGTGCGCCGGCGGTCGTCAGTTACCACCGGCCCGTTCCCACCGGCGGGCTCTGGTGCGCCGGCAATAAGGAAAAATGGTGCGCCGGCAGTAGCCCTTTTCCTAGTAGTGGGGGTTGAATTCAACACAAACTATGAGGGGGCTGAAGTCGATCTCGTAGATGGAGATGGTGGTGATGATGATGTTGGTGGATATGTTGATGGAGATGCCACCCCCAAGCCAAGGAGGAGTGGTGATGACGATGGTGTCGATTTCCCCTTCACCGGAGGCACCGGTGCGGCATGATCTGCCTAGGAGAGGACCTTCACCTCAGCCGCCGCTTCAATAAATCTCGGGAAAAATATGGCTTAGGTGTTTGGGCGAAACAGAGGCGTCGGTTAAAAAGAGGGGCCCAAGACGATGCCCGAGGCTCAGAAGAGCATGGGTGGCGCGCCCAGCCAGGTAGGGCACGCCACCTATCCTCTTTTAGCCCTCGTGGCTCCTCTTCCGTGATTCTTTCGCCCACGGTGCTTCTTCTAGTGAAAAATTAATCAGTTATTTTTGCCTCGATTTTTAGGTGTCCAGAAGGTCCCTGAAACAATAAAAAACAAAAAACGAGGTTTTCTTCCTCCCAGGAATTAAATACCAATGAAAAGAACTTTGTAGGAAAGTCCGAGAAAACGACTAAAAATGCATAAATACTGGTGTATGATGGCATATATCAATGAAAACTAAACTTATATGTGACAATATTGATGATGTAAAATGCATGTATCATCTGCCTTGACTGCATCAACCGTCACACCGTAACATGGTGATCATAAATGTGTTCTCATGCATTCTGAAGGGGTAGGATGAGCCGTATGTATCGAGATCGGGGTTTGTTCATCTGTGTGATGGAAAGATACTCTCGGACAACTCGGTGAGATTACATCCATGAAGTTGTGTTGCATATGACTAGGTCATGAGGATGGGATATCACAGGAATGATTTGAATAGCCTTGTCGGTAATAAGATTAAACTAGGTATGATGATAATGGCGATTAGGTCTCGGACAAGTGACGGTATCGGAGTAACAAAGGGAATAGGACTCAACTTTATGGTTCAATGACATATGTATATTCGTGGAATGTGCAGGGATAATTATGGGCATTTAGGTCCAGCTGATGATCATTGATCGGAGAGGCATTTCGATTATGTCCGTAGTGTTCCAGAACTGTAGGGTAACACACTTAAGGGTTCGGTGATGCTTAGAGATGCTTTTGGAAATATGAGGAAACACCGGAGAATAGAGAAGTGAGAATCGGAAGGGTTCCGGGAGAATCTGAAGGAAGTTCGGAGTGGTCCGAAGGTGTTCTGGATATCTGGGAATTAAATATTATGTATTATATATTAATTAAATGAAATTAATACACAATATTTTTTTTTAAAAAAGGTGCAGCCTTGCTTAATGGGCTCGTCCCGTAGAGGGGCCCATTAAGTGGCCAACCGACCACCTCCCATGGGCCAAGGGGTGGGGCGGCTAGGGTTAGGGTTTGGGGCGCTACGGCCCACCTTGGTCGCCACCCCAACCCCTCCCCAAGCCGGACGCACCTCCCCCTCCCCTATATATAGTGGGGACATTGGGGTGGAGGGAAGAACACAAAGTTCGAGGATAATTCCCTCTCCTCCCTCCCCCTCTCTCACGTTTTCTCTCCCGCGCATGGTTCCTTGAAGATATGCACACGCGGGGGTCACCTCCATCCCAGTAAGCCGTCGTGCTGCTGGTGTTTTGATCTAGATGATCGACTTCCTCAATCTCGGCTAGATCAGAGAACCGAGAGTAATTGCCGAACACCGTGTGTGTGCGAGACCACATAGGTGATGCCTTTTGTGGCGCATGTCATTGTACGGGGATCACCACAAACCTGAGGTCGGCGAAGAAGTACAACTACATCATCCATATTCGTCGGAACGTTAACCGCTTTCGGTCTACGAGGGTACATCACCGAAACACTCTCCATTAAAATATTACTCCTAGATAGATCTGGGCAATCGGTTTGCGCTAGTTATTTTATTTTTCTTTTTAGCTACAAATCCTAACACAACCGCCGTCGATCCAGCGCTTCGAACTGCGGGCGCGATGCAGGAGGGCTGACCACTGCTGCCAACAACCCTAGGCTTTGCCTAGGTGAGTGCACCGGCGTTGGTGAGCGATAGGATGGGGAGGTCGGGGTGGCAGCGGCTGGATATCTGCCCATGTCGCTAGGGAGGGAGGGAAGGCAGGGGCGGTTATGCCAGGTCCTAGATCTCTATATATTTAGAAAGGGCCATCCATCCTCCTAAAACCTAATTTTTGAGCCACTTTAAATAATAAAGAGCCACATGGGAATAAGTATTTCTTTCTCGCCATTATGCCAGTCTAGAAATGTGAATATCCATGTTTCTAATAAACTTGAGACAATGGTCTTGATGAAAGGACACGGATGTCGCCTAGAGGGGGGGGGGGGGTGAATAGGCGATTTAAAACTTTTACGAGATGGGCTTAACAAATGCGGAATAAAACTAGCGTTTACTTTGTCAAGCCCAAAGCCTATATACTATGGTTCACCTATGTGCACCAACAACTTATGCTAAGCAATACAAGCAACTTATGTGATAGCAAGATATATAACTTCAAGCACGATGGCTATCACAAAGTAAAGTGCATAAGTAAGGAGCTCGGGTATAGAGATAACCGAGGCACGCGGGAGACGACGATGTAGCCCGAAGTTCACACTCTTGCGAGTGCTACTCTCCGTTGGAGCGGTGTGGAGGACAAGTCACTCCAAAAGCACGAGGGCCACCGTATTCTCCTCGAGGATTCCCACCAAGAGGGATGTCCTCGAACCACTATGTAACCTCAGGGAGGTTACCGAACCCGCACAAAGCTTAGGGCTATCTCCACAACTTAATTGGAGGCTCCCAACAAATTGCCACAAAGGCCTTGCCCTTGAAGAATCTCCACAACTTAATTGGAGTCCCCAAGAACACCACTAAGATGCCACAAAGGCCTTGCCCTTGAAGATTCTCCACAACTTAATTGGAGTCCCCAAGAACACCACAAAGATGCCACAAAGGCCTAGAATCCGTCTAGGGTTCCAAGAACCCAAGAGTAACAACCTTCTTGCTTTCACTTCCACGAATCACCGTGGGGAACTCAAACCGATGCACCAAATGCAATGGCAAGAACACCACAAAGATGCTCAAGTCCTTCTCTCTCAAATTCCAACAAAGCTACAAAAGCTATTGGGGGAATCAGAGAGGAAGAGCAAAGAGGAGAACACAAAATCCTCCAAGATCAAGATCTAGTGGGTTCCCCTCACAAAGAGAGGGATTTGATTGGTGAAGATGTAGATCTAGATCTCCTCTCTCTTTTCCCTCAAATGGGGGCAAGAATCATGGAGGGATTGAGAGATAGAGCAAGCTTCTCTAGTTCAACAATGGAGGAGAGAGAGAGAGTGAGAGAAGCCAACCAGCCCAAGGAGGAAGAAGGGGGTCTTATATACCCCTTCCCAACGAAATATGACTGTTTGGGGCCTCCCAGGCCGGAAAATCCGCCCCCGGGCCGGATTATCCGCCCCCCGAAATCGCCTCTGGACTCGGGCCGGATATTTGGCCGGATATTTGCCCGGAATTGGCATTCGGGCCGGATTATCCGCCCCCCTGAAAACTGCAGAAACACCAAAACTAAAACGGACATAACTTTAGCATCCAGACTCCGATTTTGATGATCTTGGGCTTGTTTTGAAGCTAGGAACAAACTCTACAAGATCATGCAGGAAACCATCATAGTACAACAAGGGAGGATAGAAACAAATGATGAAAGGTTTGACCTATCTAAAAAGTACATACCGGTAAAACCTCCAACCTTGAAAATGCAACAAGTTGCCCATGCAAAAACCATTCTTGATGAACTAGAGCTTGTCATGAGAATAAGAACAAGCTCTAAATCATCACATGGATAAGATCCAAATAACAACCAAGAAAGATGATGAACCAAACTCGAAAACACAACAAGTGATCTATGCGAAATCCGTTTTCGATGAACTAGAGCTTGTCATGAGAATAAGCACAAGCTCTAAAACATCACATGGATAAGGTCCAAATAACAACCAAGAAAGATGATGCAAGGATGCAAAGGTTTGAGCTCTCTCCGAACGATACGATCGAGTTACTCACTCGAGAGCCCTCTTGATAGAACGGCAACTAAACTATAAACCGGTCTCCAACTACACTTATGAGACTGGTGAGAAAGAAACCCTATCAAGAGCAAACCTTATACTTGCGCATTCCACTTGAGCTTGATGATGACGATCTTGACCTCAACAAGATGGAATGCCTTTCTTGATTGTGCTTGCTTGACGAAGTCTTGTGGATTGCTCCCCCATAATCCACCATGGGAGAGCTTCTTCTTCGGCGCATCATCACATATCCATGTTCACCATATGGATTTCTCCTCCATAATCCACCATGGGAGAGCTTCTTCATTTGGATGGCAAGACTCAAGCAAAGGATCTCTTCGAGATGGATCATCTTGAACTTGCACTTCATTTCTCCATGGCAAGCTTCAAGCTTATGAACTCTTCGAGTTGGCTCATCTTGAACTTGCACTTCATTCTTCATTCTTCATCATATGGATGTCTTGAAGTAACTTGAGGGCTCACTTCATCTTCATCTTCAAGACATACTTGACACTTGATATCCTTCATCAATTTCTTCTTATTGCAACCTAATACAAACATGTTGATGTCTTGAAGTAACTTGATGGCTTACTTCATCTTCATCTTCAAGACATACTTGACACTTGATATCCTTCATCAAATTCTTCTTATTGCAACCTTGAAGCCAACAAATGGTTCAAGAATTGCCTATGGACAACTCCTACAAATATAACTCAATGCAAACATTAGTCCATAGGGATTGTCATTAATTACCAAAACCACACATGGGGGCTCCATGCACTTTCAATCTCCCCCATTTTGGTAATTGATGACAATCTCTTTGAGAGGGTTTATATAAGGAATTTAAGTAAGAAATAAGTTGAATATATAGAGAAAACTCCCCCATAATATATGCATGTGTGAATGATCTTGACTTTCATTGCATATATTGGCATTCAAAGCCTAGTGGAGTTTCCTCTAAATATTCAACTATGCAAAGCAACAAGATGCAATGCAATAAAGGCACATGCTTAAGAACAAAGCAAAGACATAACCAAATTCCCTTAAACCCTCCAAACTTCTCCTCCATTGGCACCAATTGCCGAAATGGGTGAAAAATTTAGAAGGCCAATATAGTGAGAGTTCCTCCATAGCGTGTGCATTTCTCATAATTTGAGTGGAATCAAATGCACATATCCAATGACGAATATTCGGAAGGAATCACACTATAGATAGGATCAAAGATTGCAAAAAGATAACAAAGTCAAGAAGCTCCAACAAATGAAGCAAGCAACCAAATGAACCACAAGGAAGATACCAAAAGAAAGATAGATATTATGATAAGATCAAGAAGATTGCTCTAAATAATATGAGGAAGCTCCCCAAGATTTGTGCATAAAACTAGACAATTTGCATTGGAGTATAAAGTGCACAAACATGGAATCATCACTCCCATAATATCATTCAAAAACAAAAGATACCAAGTGAATCAAACTCTAATGATCACCACAAGATAGTGTTCTAAATCAAATGAGGAAGCTCCCCAAGGTACATGCATAAAATAAAATGTTGCATTTGAATACAATATGCATAACATGGAATCCTCACTCCCTCATTACCATTTAAAACACAAACATTTGCAATAGATCATAGATATAAAAATAAGCTTAAGACTTGTAGGGATTCGTTGCATAGAAAACAAAAATTTTCCTATCGCGAACACGCAATCCAAGCCAAGATGCAATCTAGAAGACGGTAGCAACGAGGGGGTATCGAGTCTCACCCTTGAAGAGATTCCAAAGCCTACAAGATGAGGCTCTTGTTGCTGCGGTAGACGTTCACTTGCCGCTTGCAAAAGCACGTAGAAGATCTTGATCACGATCGCTCTGGCGCCACGAACGGGCAGCACCTCCGTACTCGGTCACATGTTCGGTTGTTGATGAAGACGACGTCCACCTCCCGTTCCAGCGGGCAGCGGAAGTAGTAGCTCCTCTTGAATCCGACAGCACGACGGCGTGGTGTCGGTGGTGGTGGAGAACTCCGGCGGAGCTTCGCTAAAGCTACGCGGGAGATATGGAGGAGAGGGGGGCGGCTAGGGTTTGGGAGGGGGTGGCCGGCCACTTCAATGGGGCGGCCAGCTTGTGGTCTTGGGGTGGCCGGCCCCCTCCCTTGGCCCCTCATTATATAGGTGGAACCCCAAGTGTTGGACTCCAAGTCTTCGAATAAGACCCGAAACCAAAACCTTCCATATGAAAAGGAAACCTACCTAGGGTGGGAATCCCACTTGGGGTGGGATTCCCCCCTTCCATATGGGGGGTGGCCGGCCCCCTAAGGAGGAGTCCACTTGGGACTCCTCCCCCACTAGGGGGACTCCACCTTCCTTGGTGGTTTCTTCCGGACTTTTCTAGAACCTTCTAGACCCTTCCATAGAACATTCCGCATCATTTTAATTCACATAAAATGACATCCTATATATGAATCTTATTCTCCGGACCATTCCGGAACTCCTCGTGATGTCCGGGATCTCATCCAGGAATCCGAACAAATATTCGAACTCCATTCCATATTCAAGTTCTACCATTTCAACATCCAACTTTAAGTGTGTCACCCTACGGTTCGTGAACTATGCGGACATGGTTGAGTACTCACTCCGACCAATAACCAATAGCGGGATCTGGAGATCCATAATGGCTCCCACATATTCAACGATGACTTTAGTGATCGAATGAACCATTCACATACGATACCAATTCCCTTTGTCACGCGATATTTTACTTGTCCGAGGTTTGATCTTCGGTATCACTCTATACCTTGTTCAACCTCGTCTCCTGACAAGTACTCTTTACTCGTACCGTGGTATGTGGTCTCTTATGAACTTATTCATATGCTTGCAAGACATTAGACGACATTCCACCGAGAGGGCCCAGAGTATATCTATCCGTCATCGGGATGGACAAATCCCACTGTTGATCCATATGCCCCAACTCATACTTTCCAGATACTTAATCCCACCTTTATAACCACCCATTTACGCAGTGGCGTTTGGTGTAATCAAAGTACCTTTCCGGTATAAGTGATTTACATGATCTCATGGTCATAAGGACTAGGTAACTAAGTATCGAAAGCTTATAGCAAATAACTTAATGACGTGATCTTATGCTACGCTTAATTGGGTGTGTCCATTACATCATTCATACAATGATATAACCTTGTTATTAATAACATCCAATGTTCATGATTATGAAACTAATCATCCATTAATCAACAAGCTAGTTAAGAGGCATACTAGGGACTTCTTTGTTTGTCTATATATCACACATGTACTAATGTTTCGGTTAATACAATTATAGCATGACATATAAACATTTATCATAAACATAGAGATATAAATAATAACCACTTTATTATTGCCTCTAGGGCATATCTCCTTCAGTCTCCCACTTGCACTAGAGTCAATAATCTAGATTACATTGTAATATACCTAACACCCATGGCATTCTGGTGTTGGTCATGCTTTGCCCTAGGGAGAGCTCTAGTCAATGGATCTGACATGCTCAGAACCGTATGTATTTTGTAATTCATTTGCGTCTCAACGCATCACTCATTTCCAAATGAGTCGGCATTAAAAATGTTTGGTCTTCTGGTGGAACCTTAATTCCGCGGTCTGAAATATGTCACTAATATTGTCACACACAATATATCTTCAAAGTTCTGACTCTGTCGGAACTACACCAAGTTCTAAAAGAACCTCTTGACTTAACATCCTTTGTCATTGTCAAAACAATGACATACTCTGCCTTCTTTTGTAGAATCCGTCACAATATTTAGAACTCTTCTAAATCTAGCATAGACAACTTCTAGCTCATTGTGCTACCTTTTAAACAACACTTAGTCTAATTTGAAATTTTATTTTCATATGTGACAAAACAAATATCGGTGCAACACTTTACAGCGATTTGTTTGTCATTTCTTCATACAAAAACTATATATATTCTTGGTTCTTCTTAAGTACTCAAGAATATTCTTACTGTTTTTCAATGATCATCACATGAATCATTCTGGTATATGCTCCTAACTTTTTAGAGCACAAGATATCTGATTATGTACATATTATTCATGATCTAAAATCACTCATGTGTTTTTACTCATCGAGTGTCAGATACACTCAAATCTTGTTAAACCTTCACATGACAAGAACATTTTCTTAATATTTCTATATTGAACTACTTCAATATCCATTCTATGTACTTTGACTTAAACTTATTATGTGTTTCAATCTATCTTCATAGATCTTGACACTAAATTTGTTTCAGTCCATATCCTTTCATTGAAGTTAATTTCTCAATGAAACCCTTTTTAATCAAGTATATAATTACATCATTTATAACCAACTATATGTCATCTACATAAAGTATTATAAATATGTCTCAGCGCTCCCACTTAATTTCTTGCAAATGCAATCCTCTTCATCGTTTCTGATGAAATCAAAAACTCTTTGACTATTTGATCTGGTGAAGATTCCAACTCCGTGATACTCACTTCATCCAATTGAAGTTTGTATACCTATCTAGTATTCCACGGACTAGCAAAACAATTGGTTGTATCTTGTATACACCTTTAATACACATGTCTGATAAGTAATGTATTTTGCCATCCTACTAGCATATCTCATAAAAGAAATATGTAGTGATTACTAGAATAATCCACATAGACTATAAGCATTGCTACGAAAGATCTAATCTTATCGTAGTCAACTCTTTGAACTTTGTCGTAAACAACTTTTCGACAAGTCGAGCTTCTTCAAGGATATTTCATCCAAGTCCATCAATTTTATAGATCTATTTATTTTCAAAAAGTATTTATCTATCTTGGATTTCATGGCGTATAGCCATTTTAACGGAGTCAGGGCCCATCATATCTTCTTTGTTTGTAGTTGGTTTATCATTGTTCAAAATCAATCCTTTGTCCACAAATCATTTATTTGATCACAAAGTAAACCATACCTACAAGGTTCAATATGTACTTTGATCTCCATGGCTAAAACACTTTGTAGTCATGGGAGCCATGATTGTCGTGACCGCTTCCGGAACCAATTCCGATGCTGCGCTACTCTGATCATTATGCTCAGGTTCATAAACTTTATCAAGTTTTATTGTCCTCCCACTCAAAAATTTTGCTAGAAACAATTTCTTGGAAATAAGAAACATTGACAAACACTTTTGTCTTTGTCTCCATAGTGGGAAGAATTCCCAATCAATTCTCTGGGATAACCAACAAAGATATTCATCCGATTTTGGTTGTAAACTTATTTACTTATGCTATGCATACCAAAATTTAAGAAAGGACTATTAGGGTTCATACCCATGCCATAACTCGTATGGTGTCATTTCTACGGATCATGATGATGCTCTATTCAGTGTAAAAGCGGTAGTCACTAAAGCATAATCCACAAAAATATAATGGCATCAATATTTTATCTCATCATTAATCCAACAAGGTTTGGATATATCTCTCGGATACTTCATCATCACTATGATATTCCAAGAAACGTGAGTTGTAGAACAACTTCATAACTCTCTTAGATGTTCGCTAAAACTCGTAATTCAAATATTTCCACCATGATCCAATCATAGATATTTGACTTTTCTATTACGATGATTTCCACTTCATGCTGAAATTTATTTGAATCTATTCAAATGTTTCAAACTTCTTCCTTATCGAATATATCCACATATATATATTCAATTCATTGTTTGAAGTTTTCATGAAGTAGAAGAATCTCCCGCACACAACTATGTCCAGTGAACCACATACATCATCATGTATGTTTTCACTAAGTTAGTTGCCCGTTCAACTCTTGGCCTATGAACGATATTTTAATCATTCTGTTTTAGAAAAGATTTGCAAGCGCCAAATGATTCAAAAATCAAATGACTCCAAAAATCCATTTGCATGGAGTTCCTTCATGCGTTCCTTTCTAACATGACCTAAATGGCGGTTCCACAAATAAGTGGAATTCAAATCATTTGCCTTATGGCATTTTAGCGTCAGTGTTATGTATGTGTGTTTCACCATTAATATTTATAATAACTCATCCATCGTACATGGTGTAATGTCATAATTTGAACAACTCATTATTTTCATTTGACCAGAGCAAAATAACAATTATTAAGTTCTTTATTATAAATTCTAAGGGTTAGATAAAATGCTAACGACGAACATAATAATACTTTATTTTGTTCCAGACGTGCATCCTTATCATATTCCTTGTCAGTCACTTAGGCCATTGTATTCTTGTATTGCATTGTTTTGTATGACACTTCATACCAACCAATATAGTACTAATACCCAAGAATTTCATAGTGTGATTTAACTAGGAATACAACCATAACATGTATATCATTTATATACACCTGAGCTAGACTTTCTAGTCTTTTCTTTTCTTTTTGCCAAAATATCTTTTGCAGTTTCTCTTTTAGCTTTCCTCATTATTCAGATAAACACTTCAACATCAATAACTTCTAGGTTTGTTGGTCAAATACCAATAACCTTGAGGTTCTTACTTTGAAGTTGATCATCATACGACAAGTGTTTCAGATTTCACTATTAGTAACTTTGTAATATGATGAACAATTTCACTCATAATTTTATCCATCATATCATGACGACTTTTCGAGACCATGTCTGTACATGCTAGGCTCGTAAAGTTTTAACCTTAGTATTTGCATGTGCAAATCTAACTTGCATCCGTTGTATGCACACGTAGAATCTATCACACCCGATCATCACGTGATGCTTCGAAACGACGAGTCTTACCAACGGTGCATACTAAGGATGATTACTTCATGGATATGCGAATATCGTTAGTGCCCCAATGGTTGGAGGATTGGGACGCCTTGCTTCTTCAACCTTCGTACATTCCCATAAAACTTATGAGTTTATGTAGTCTCACCAAATTATATTCTATCATCTTGCAATAAGGTCTTAGATATCACACATATCTCATACCTTGATTATTTCTGAAAACTAAATTTTCAGCTCCTTACTTTTCAAACAGATTTGAACGGAGACAAGATAACTTTAGGTACTAATTGAAAACATAGCTCTTTGAATCAACAATGTGAGGTTTACTAAAAGTTTGCAATAGGACTTAAACAATTCTTGATTCTTAACAATACGGTACCAATCCGTAAAGTTTCTTGTCAGATTTTAACAGTATTTCTATCTCAATTACAAGACTAGCGCATAGTAGTAAACGGATGCCAATACTACAAAATTAATTCAAAATACTACTCAGACTAAGTTTATGATAATTAGTTCATGTTTTAATCTAATTACTAATGAACTCCCACTTAATACAACATCCCTCATAGTTGTTAAATGGTACACGATCCAAATCCACTACACCAAAACCGATCATCACGTGAGATGATGTAGCTTCAATGGTGAACATCAACATGTTGATCATATCATCCATATGACTCGTGTTCAACCTTTCGGTTTACGTTGTCCCGAGGCCATGTCTGTACATGCTAGGCTCGTCAAGCAAACCCAAGTATTCCGCGTGTGCAACATGGCTTACACCCGTTGTATATGAACGTTGAATCTATCACATCCGATCATCACGAGATGCTTTGAAACGACGAACTTTGGCAACGGTGCATACGAGGGGAGAACACTTTATTATCTTGATATTAATGTGAGGGATCATCTTATAATGCTGCCGTCGCGTTCTAAGCAAAATAAGATGCATAAAGGATTAACATCACATGCAATTCATATGTGATATGATATGGCCCTTTTGTCTTTGCGCCTTTGATCTTCATCTCCAAAGCACGGACATGATCTCCATCATCAACGGGCATGATCTCCATCATCGTCGGCGTAGCGTCAAGGTTCATGGCGCCGTCTTCATGGTTGTTCACCTCATGTAGCAACTATTACAACTACTTTGAAATACTACTCAACATGAAATTTAAAGACAACCATAAGGCTCCTGCCGGTTGCCACAATACAATAATGATCATCTCATACATATTCATCATCACATTATGGCCATATCACATCACCAAACCCTGCAAAAACAAGTTAGACGTCTCTAATTTGGTTTGCATATTTTACGTGGTTTAGGGTTTTCGAGTAAGATCTAATCTACCTACGAACATGAACCACAACGGTGATACTAGTGTTGTCAATAGAAGAGTAAATTGAATCTTCACTATAGTAGGAGAGACAGACACCCGCAAAGCCTCTTATGCAATACAAGTTGCATGTCGAACGAGGAACAAGTCTCATGAACGCGGTCATGTAAAGTTAGTCCGAGCCGCTTCATCCCACTATGCCACAAAGATGCAAAGTACTCAAACTAAAGACAACAAGAGCATCAACGCCCACAAAACCATTGTGTTCTACTCGTGCAACCATCTATGCATAGACACGGCTCTGATACCACTGTAGGGATTCGTCGCATAGAAAACAAAAAATTTCCTATCGCGAACACGCAATCCAAGCCAAGATGCAATCTAGAAGACGGTAGCAACGAGGGGGTATCGAGTCTCACCCTTGAAGAGATTCCAAAGCCTACAAGATGAGGCTCTTGTTGCTGCGGTAGACGTTCACTTGCCGCTTGCAAAAGCGCGTAGAAGATCTTGATCACGATCGCTCTGGCGCCACGAACGGGCAGCACCTCCGTACTCGGTCACACGTTCGGTTGTTGATGAAGACGACGTCCACCTCCCGTTCCAGCGGGCAGCGGAAGTAGTAGCTCCTCTTGAAACCGACAGCACAACGGCGTGGTGTCGGTGGCGGTGGAGAACTCCGGCGGAGCTTCGGTAAAGCTACACGGGAGATATGGAGGAGAGGGGGGCGGCTAGGGTTTGGGAGGGGGTGGCCGGCCACTTCAATGGGGCAGCCAGCTTGTGGTCTTGGGGTGGCCGGCCCCCTCCCTTGGCCCCTCATTATATAGGTGGAACCCCAAGTGTTGGACTCCAAGTCTTCGAATAAGACCCGAAACCAAAACCTTCCATATGAAAAGGAAACCTACCTAGGGTGGGAATCCCACTTGGGGTGGGATTCCCCCCTTCCATATGGGGGGGGTGGCCGGCCCCCTAAGGGGGAGTCCACTTGGGACTACTCCCCCACTAGGGTTGGCCAGCCATGGAGGTGGAGTCCCGGTGGGACTCCACCTTCCTTGGTGGTTTCTTCCGGACTTTTCTAGAACCTTCTAGAACCTTCCATAGAACATTCCGCATCATTTTAATTCACATAAAATGACATCCTATATATGAATCTTATTCTCCGGACCATTCCAGAACTCCTCGTGATGTCCGGGATCTCATCCGGGAATCCGAACAAATATTCGAACTCCATTCCATATTCAAGTTCTACCATTTCAACATCCAACTTTAAGTGTGTCACCCTACGGTTCGTGAACTATGCGGACATGGTTGAGTACTCACTCCGACCAATAACCAATAGCGGGATCTGGAGATCCATAATGGCTCCCACATATTCAACGATGACTTTAGTGATCGAATGAACCATTCACATACGATACCAATTCCCTTTGTCACGCGATATTTTACTTGTCCGAGGTTTGATCTTCGGTATCACTCTATACCTTGTTCAACCTCGTCTCCTGACAAGTACTCTTTACTCGTACCGTGGTATGTGGTCTCTTATGAACTTATTCATATGCTTGCAAGACATTAGACGACATTCCACCGAGAGGGCCCAGAGTATATCTATCCGTCATCGGGATGGACAAATCCCACTGTTGATCCATATGCCTCAACTCATACTTTCCGGATACTTAATCCCACCTTTATAACCACCCATTTACGCAGTGGCGTTTGGTGTAATCAAAGTACCTTTCCGGTATAAGTGATTTACATGATCTCATGGTCATAAGGACTAGGTAACTATGTATCGAAAGCTTATAGCAAATAACTTAATGATGAGATCTTATGCTACGCTTAATTGGGTGTGTCCATTACATCATTCATACAATGATATAACCTTGTTATTAATAACATCCAATGTTCATGATTATGAAACTAATCATCCATTAATCAACAAGCTAGTTAAGAGGCATACTAGGGACTTCTTTGTTTGTCTATATATCACACATGTACTAATGTTTCGGTTAATACAATTATAGCATGACATATAAACATTTATCATAAACATAGAGATATAAATAATAACCACTTTATTATTGCCTCTAGGGCATATCTCCTTCACTTAACACTTGCAACAAACAAATAGTTGAGCAACAAGTAAGAGGCACCATAATAAAAAGGCTCAACCAAGAGGATATGTGAAAGGCATGATAAAGCATATTATAAGACTATTACAATGATGAGCAAAAAAGCATCATCATAGTCTTCAATGAATTATATTGCTTAGCATGACCAATCAACACGCAATAAATAAATAAGATATCAAAAGGAGATGTATCATCTCTTATGTGTATAAGTTTCTCTAAGTGGGCAATATCAGAAAGATATTTATCCACAAAGAAACATGCACACACAAAATAGATACACAAGAAAAATAGTATGATATCCAAGACGAAGTCATGCAATATATCAATAAGAATTTTTGCTTAATAGCATGGCCAAAGGCTCAATTTTATCTTATTGTACATTCATGAACTTCAACCACAAACAACTAAAATACATCACAAATATCAACAAGGGATAGAAGATAGTTGGGATGCATTTGAGAAAGGCAACAAGTATCACAAACGAGGATATCAAAAGAAGTAACTAAATTTGCACTTTCATCTATATTGCACATGTGAGAGCCTTGAGGAATTGATATGCAATAAAATTGCTAGATAGGCATAGTTGGGATGGATGAATCATGAGCATGAGTTAAAATACTTCCCAACAAATGCACTCATCTCAAATTACTCACATTCACAATAAAGAGGTTTCATTAATACTTTTGCAAGAAGCACAACATTTGCAAATCAAGAGATTCATGCCAAGATGCAACCATAAGGTTGGATACAAGAAAAGTATGCATGAGAAGATACTTGTTACCAAGATAGCATTGGGGTGGATGTAGTAGATATGTGTTCGTTGACCATCCTAGCTTGACTCAAGTTACCATTGAGTCACCACTTCTTTCCAAGAGTGAGACAAGCATCCAATGTATATCCATTGTACCTAACACAAAGGTAAGTACAAAATGGTCCCCAAACTAATTGGATCCGAAGTAGTTAGACACACTACAACATATAGGACAAACTCCACAATTCTATGTGCATATAGATATGAAATTGAATTTCATGCACATCTTAGCCAAATTAGGATTTGATGGAGTTTACCCTATATATTGGATCAATGAAAGTGACACATGCCATAAGATATACATATATTAAATATGCATGCACAATACTTTCAAGGACCAAAGGAAGATACAATTTGGACAAAACACCAAATAAATCAAGAGACAATGGTTGCCCAAATTATATCAAAGAATCAAGTCAACACAAGATTGACTCCAAAGACTTATCTCATTATAAGAAGCTAATTAAGCCTAAGCACAAAGGAATGAGATAACCAACTCCCAATAGAGCAAGGTTCCAACAAATAAACCAAACCCTCGACACTTTTTATGATGGCACAAAGTACCAAAAAGAAAATTTATGTCTCCCAAAACCAAATTTTTGATAATGATCAAGAGAAGTTTAAGCATTATAACAAATATAGGAGAGCTCCCCCAAGATTGGTGCATTATCTAGGATTTTTTATATGAATACAAAATGCACAAAAATAGGATCATCACGCTACCTATATCTTCTAACAATGCTAAGAAAGTTTGAATAGACAACTTAGATCCATAAGATGCAAGGAAGACACATGGGAGTCAAAGCACAACAAATTCATGGCAATAAATAAGGCAATTTAAACACAAGATCCAATGTAGATATGATCAATAAATATCTACCTCATAATGATTACCAATTGTCCTAGGACAAGAGGTATTAGGAAATATTTCCCGGTGGTAGTTTGTAAGTATACATAAGATCATATTTACAATGAATAAAGCATATGGTAAAAGATAAGAGTTAACCATCATGCAAAGATAGTTTCTTGATAGCTTCATTTAGTCATACCAACATGCAAGGAAATTAATAGTATTCATTCCAACATGCAAAGGAATTAATAGTATTCATACCAACATGCAAAGCAATTAATAGGATGACTTGAAGCACATGGTTTTCCAAAAATGTATTGAGGGACACGTTGTGAAAAACCATGCCAAGAAAAACTTTCACAAATAATATCCACAAAGAAATTAGTAATGAAGTTATTTAAGCAAATTGGAGCTTGTTTGAGCAAACATGCCACATAGGAGAGAGATAATTTACGATATCAATTCAATGTGACACAACCTCAAATGTTCACATTTTCTAGGCTTGTAATATGCACAAAGCTTATTACTCCCCCATAATGTGATAAGGAATTTATTTTCACAAGAGGCAAATAAGATTCAACAAGAGATATTAATGGACATTAGAATTTGAATTTCTCATGAATATGACATACCACATAGAGACTAGATAATCTTGCAATATCAATTCTAAGTGACATTCCTCATGTACACACATTGTCAGGATCATGAAATTCCCAAAGGAATATCACTCCCCCAAAATGGGACAGTCCATTAATCGCTCATAAGAGCCATATAAGATACAACAAGATGCAAAGTGGCTCCAACACAAACACAAATACATGGTGTGCAACCCGACATGCATAGACTTGATTTCTCAAGAAAAACAAGTAGGAAGCACAACATATACAAACACATGTTAGCAACAAAAACTAACACATGCAAAGGGGCGAGTAAATTTCAATATAAATGAGTTGAGAACATGTTACCGCAAGGAGGAACATTGAATATATGATAGAAGCAATATAACCAAAAGACTTGGCTTGAGATAATATAAATGATGAAGATCCCTTAATTCTTCATGATGTAGCCAAGTCTCCAATGCCCTCCTACAAGCACCTATTGATCAAGTTTTGGATTGTTGGTCGCCAACTAAGTTGGGTCCTAAGAGGTTAGTCACAATAGGCTTGGCAACCCAAATGGTTCTTTTCTTGACACCACTTTGAGCACCAACATATTTGGAAAACACATTGCCACCCTCATCCTTACGAAGAGAATAAACATCATCAATGGTGATAGAGTTGGATGAGGTACCAATAGTGCAAAAGGAGGAGATGTGGCCCTTCTCACGGCATATGTAGCAAGTTCTTTTCTTCTCCTTCTTCTCACTAGATTTCTCCACAATGGGAGCATTGGCTTGATTCTTCTTGGGAAGTGGCATTTCTTCAACTTGAGGTTGAATATGAGTTTGAGCTTGAGGCCGCTTCCCTTTTTGCTTCTTCTTCAAAGGGCAAGATCTAACATGATGCCCTTCAATTTTGCACTTGAAGCAAACAATCTTGGCTGGGTCTTTGACTTGTAATTGGCCCTTCTTAATCTTGTTGTTCTTGGACTTGATCTTGTTGTTGGAGTTGGATCCAAGTCCACTCTTGTCATTGGGGGATTGTTGCACACTTAACATCGTGTCAAGTTTGCATTTCCCTTCATGACTCTTTACCAAGTCGGTCTTCAAAGAAGTGACTTGGGCCTTGAGCTCTTTGATTTCCTGTACATGGTTAGTAACAACACAAGTACTAGAGGAATTAGAACCTTCATTGTTAGAGCAACAAGGCAAGGAAGATAATTCATCACAAGATTTAGCAATACTATGAGTGGATGAATTACTAGGACTAGCACATGGCAATATAGCATTTTGGGTAGTAGTGCTAGTATCCACATGAGGCTCACAAGGTGTTGCCTTCGATATGATAGCCTCATGAGCTAACTTTAGCCTATCATGGGAGGCTAGAAGATCCTCATGGGAGCTAGAAAGCTTTCCATGATTTTCTTCCAATTTCCCATAATTGCTAGTTAGCAATTCAAGTTGAGCCCTTAGCTCAACATTCTCCTTCAAGATAGATGCTTCACAAGAAGTAGAGTTAGTAGCACAAGCATCATCACAAGACATATTAAGAATAGAGGGTAACATAGCATGCTCTTTTAAATAGGAAGCTTGAAGTTGCTCATGGGACTTGGTGAGGATAGAGTGTCCGCTCTCCAAGACCTTGTGGGCCTTGTCTAGATCATCTAGATCCTTAACAAGTTTATCATGACCAACACCAACTTTGGGATTTTCCTTTTTAAGAATTTTACTTGAGCTTTAGCATGGTCTCTTTCCTTAGTGAGTTTAGAAACTATTTCATTTTGAGACACTTCAAGGGTTTCAAGTTGCTCTTCAAGAGAGGCTATGGTCTCTTGTTCTTCTTCAAGATCATTCTTTAGGGATGCTACATCATTGGCATACTCTCGTTCAAGAGCACCCTTTTTATCAATGGTGTTCTCATGCATCCAAATAAGTTTTTGGCTCTCAATAGCGGTAGTCAAGATTTCAAAGAAGTGAGTGCTAGCAATTTTATCTTTGAAAATAACCTTGAATACGCTCTTACCCTTATCACGTAGAGAGACAACCCAATCCTCTTCTTCATATTCATCCTCATCCTTATCACCACGAGACATATTAGGTTCCATGGTAGGAGGTACCGTGGAACCCTTGGCCATAAGGCATATATGAGGACCGTGAGATAAATATGAGGAGTTACTTGAGGCTCCTTTCAAGATCTTGTCTTGACCAATAGAATCTTTGGTTTCCTCTACATTGTTAGACACACAACAACTAGAGGAAATAGAATCATTTTTATCATGGCCACAAGACAATGCAAACATATCATCATTAGATTTTTTCAAGCAACTTACACATGATATGCAAGGACTATCAACACAAGCATGTAAATCATTTCTAGTGCTAGATGTGTTTAAGTCCAAAGATGAACCATTGCAATGAGATATAGATGAAGGATCATCAATAGTAAGCTCAATACCAACATTGCAATTTACATCACCACTCACCATATCATTACTTTGTGTCTTGCCACACATTGGTGAAGTGGATGAAGATTTGAACTCATCACGGCCGGAAGTGGAAGCAATACAATCATCCTTAATAATATTGGACACATCATATTTGTCTTGAAGCTTTGTCCATAATTCATGAGAGCTCCCAAAAGGCATGATTGACGAAGTAACTACATTGCTCACAACAATGGAAAACACATGAGAAGCAAGAGAATCGAGGCAAGAGTTTTTCTCCTCCTCAAGAGATAAATTTTGAGGATCCTTAGGAGAAGAAAAACCCATGCCAAGAAATCGCTCTACCCCGTAAGATTTTAAGCACATAAATTTTCCATAGATCATAATTTGTGCCATCAAATATAAACAAGTTATTGTGCGCTAATCCCCTAACCGACATCTTTACTCTCAAGGCGGTGAAGCCTCAGAATGAGAGACCTTGCTCCGATACCAATTGAAAGGACACGGATGTCGCCTAGATGGGGGGGGGGTGAATAGGCGATTTAAAACTTTTACGAGATGGGCTTAACAAATGAGGAATAAAACTAGCGTTTACTTTGTCAAGCCCAAAGCCTATATACTATGGTTCACCTATGTGCACCAACAACTTATGCTAAGCAATACAAGCAACTTATGTGATAGCAAGATATATAACTTCAAGCACGATGGCTATCACAAAGTAAAGTGCATAAGTAAGGAGCTCGGGTATAGAGATAACCGAGGCACGCGGGAGACGACGATGTAGCCCGAAGTTCACACTCTTGCGAGTGCTACTCTCCGTTGGAGCGGTGTGGAGGACAAGTCACTCCAAAAGCACGAGGGCCACCGTATTCTCCTCGAGGATTCCCACCAAGAGGGATGTCCTCGAACCACTATGTAACCTTAGGGAGGTTACCGAACCCGCACAAAGCTTGGGGCTATCTCCACAACTTAATTGGAGGCTCCCAACAAATTGCCACAAAGGCCTTGCCCTTGAAGAATCTCCACAACTTAATTGGAGTCCCCAAGAACACCACTAAGATGCCACAAAGGCCTTGCCCTTGAAGATTCTCCACAACTTAATTGGAGTCCCCAAGAACACCACAAAGATGCCACAAAGGCCTAGAATCCGTCTAGGGTTTCAAGAACCCAAGAGTAACAACCTTCTTGCTTTCACTTCCATGAATCACCGTGGAGAATTCAAACCGATGCACCAAATGCAATGGCAAGAGCACCACAAAGATGCTCAAGTCATTCTCTCTCAAATTCCAACAAAGCTACAAAACTATTGGGGGAATAAGAGAGGAAGAACAAAGAGGAGAACACAAAATCCTCCAAGATCAAGATCTAGTGGGTTCCCCTCACAAAGAAAGGGATTTGATTGGTGAAGATGTAGATCTAGATCTCCTCTCTCTTTTCCCTCAAATGGGGGCAAGAATCATGGAGGGATTGAGAGATAGAGCAAGCTTCTCTAGTTCAACAATGGAGGAGAGAGAGAGAGAAGCCAACCAGCCCAAGGAGGAAGAAGGGGGTCTTATATACCCCTTCCCAACGAAATATGACCGTTTGGGCCCTCCCAGGCCGGAAAATTCGCCCCCGGGCCGGATTATCCGCCCCCCGAAATCGCCCCTGGACTCGGGCCGGATATTTGCCCGGAATTGGCATTCGGACCGGATTATCCGCCCCCCTGAAAACTGCAGAAACACCAAAACTAAAACGGGCATAACTTTAGCATCCGGACTCCGATTTTGATGATCTTGGGCTTGTTTTGAAGCTAGGAACAAGCTCTACAAGATCATGCAGGAAACCATCATAGTCTAACAAGGGAGGATAGAAACAAATGATGAAAGGTTTGACCTATCTAAAAAGTACATACCGGTAAAACCTCCAACCTTGAAAATGCAACAAGTTGCCCATGCAAAAACCATTCTTGATGAACTAGAGCTTGTCATGAGAATAAGCACAAGCTCTAAATCATCACATGGATAAGATCCAAATAACAACCAAGAAAGATGATGAACCAAACTCGAAAACGCAACAAGTGATCTATGCGAAATCCGTTTTCGATGAACTAGAGCTTGTCATGAGAATAAGCACAAGCTCTAAAACATCACATGGATAAGGTCCAAATAACAACCAAGAAAGATGATGCAAGGATGCAAAGGTTTGAGCTCTCTCCGAACGATACGATCGAGTTACTCACTCGAGAGCCCTCTTGATAGAACGGCAACTAAACTATAAACCGGTCTCCAACTACACTTATGAGACTGGTGAGAAAGAAACCCTATCAAGAGCAAACCTTATACTTGCGCATTCCACTTGAGCTTGATGATGACGATCTTGACCTCAACAAGATGGAACGCCTTTCTTGATTGTGCTTGCTTGACGAAGTCTTGTGGATTGCTCCCCCATAATCCACCATGGGAGAGCTTCTTCTTCGGCGCATCTTCACATATCCATGTTCACCATATGGATTTCTCCTCCATAATCCACCATGGGAGAGCTTCTTCATTTGGATGGCAAGACTCAAGCAAAGGATCTCTTCGAGATGGCTCATCTTGAACTTGCACTTCATTTCTCCATGGCAAGCTTCAAGCTTATGAACTCTTCGAGTTGGCTCATCTTGAACTTGCACTTCATTCTTCATTCTTCATCATATTGATGTCTTGAAGTAACTTGAGGGCTCACTTCATCTTCATCTTCAAGACATACTTGACACTTTATATCCTTCATCAATTTCTTCTTATTGCAACCTAATACAAACATGTTGATGTCTTGAAGTAACTTCATGGCTTACTTCATCTTCATCTTTAAGACATACTTGACACTTGATATCCTTCATCAAATTCTTCTTATGGCAACCTTGAAGCCAAAAAATGGTTCAAGAATTGCCTATGGACAACTCCTACAAATATAACTCAATGCAAACATTAGTCCATAGGGATTGTCATTAATTACCAAAACCACACATGGGGGCTCCATGCACTTTCACTTGAGCCTATGTATTTTTAACGTGGGCATACCCTATCAGGTACTTACCATTACCATATTGGGTGTGATTCAACCAAAGGCCCATGAAGCCCACAACGCAACAAGCAACTGAATCCTACAACCTGACATGTCATACAAGGACTAGCCCAATAGGGGTATCCTAATATGTAATCGACTTGGACACGATACTTGAGACCTACCCTCCGTTATAAAGGCTAGGAGGGGTCGTCAGGAAGGACACCTGACAACTCGCCTCCAGATACGGGCGACGTATCTTAGATCCACCAAAGGCATCACTGAAGCTTCGTAACCCTAATCATCATCCTCAAGCTGCACGTAGGGTTTTCCCTATGGGGGCCTGAAACTGTGTAAACTCGTGTCCCATGGGTTGTTTGTTTGTACACCGACGAATCCACCAGCGCGTTCCTCTTCGCTAAAACCCAAGTCCATAACTGACAAGGTATTAACTTGTCAATGCCTACGGATTGTAGACTAGGGTTTAGTTGGAAGTAGAGGGCAAGTAGATCTCGAAGGTTTCAGCCGAAAAGTACTCGACGATTATGAAAACTAGGGTTTGTAAACAATGATTCGATGATCTCTGCGTCCCTCGACTCCCCCTTATATAGGAGATGGAGCCGAGGGATTCGTGCTGTACAAGTTACAAAGTCCGGGAAGGTTTCTAACTTATCCCGCAAGATTACAAATAAGACTTTCTATTACAACTCTAGCTTTCCTTAATAATATCTTGGGCTTCTGAATCTTCTTATTCTTCGGGTAGTGGGCCTTCAGTAAACCCCGGGTACTATCTTCGGCAGGCCCATTTGGGATGCCTATGTCAGTAGCCCCCGAGATTTTGCTTGAATCGCAGAGTTAAGGAAAATCTCCACTGTTTATTTTTATTCAACAGCTTCAACTTTTCTATATTTCTTCTCATAAACTTCTATATTGTACAGGGATAATGGTAGTTGGGGCTAGTTCATCTGACGGATCAGGTACTAGTTAACTGCTCTAGTGGCAATCCGCAAAAACCTACTTCAAGATCACGTCCCTGGACATGACCTCGGGATACTGGTGTAAACTTCAACAGGTGCCGCTTAAGGTCTTACCATTCTGTCGAGTCCCAGTAAAATTTATCGGGTACCTAACGCGTCCGTTAGGATTTTTCTTCGTATCTGTTGATACGGATAAAAATAACGTGACGCAGTCTTCGGCGATGCCATGCCCAACAGAACGGATCTGGGGTCTTACCTTCGCAAATTTGCGGCATTCAGAAATTGATCGCAACTTTGGCGTTCTGAGAATATATTGTCGAGTGCTTTTTCGGCTGTTGGAATGGCACATTTTATCGAGTCAAAGATGACTTGTATTGCTCTCCCGATGGGAGTATATGCAGAGTTATTTATAACTCGAAATATACTCTTTTGCTCTGCTATCTTTCTTTTTGCTCTTTCATTCTTTTCTCGTCTTCTTTTTTTTTTTTTATGATTTCATCGGGCACACGAGCAGCGTTCCCGATGGGAGTAGCCCCCGAGGCTACAGCCAAGGACGTGTACTTGGTTGTAGGCTCCACGCCTTATGCCGCTATATTTTCTTTTTATCTCCCGAAGTTTTATAATTCCTCGGGTGCGCGAACAGCGCTCCCGATGGAAGTAGCCCCCGAGGCTATGAGCAAATATTTTGTATTTGATCATAGGCTCACGCCATTTCTATTTTGTCTTTCTGGATCTTTTTTCTTTTTTCCAAAGTAGCCCCCGAGCATTTGATCAAAAACTTGTATTTGATTAAAGGCTCAACATTATTTTTCCATGTCGCCTTTTACGAAATTGTAGAGTCGAATTTCTTCCTCTGCCAAGGTGACGTTATTGCTGACGATAGCCACGATTGCGATCCAAAAATCGCGAGAAGCCTTCTCCCACTGCCTTGCGGGCCCAATTGATCCACTATCTTGACACGTCGTGCAAGTGGGGGACACACGTCCTCCGCTTTTTCTGGCGCACGTACCGTAACTTCCCCAACGTTGAATTACTTTTTTACCCTTGTTGCCACGTGGCTATCATCTGCCACACATTTTCCTTATCCAACGGTCCGCCGGTTCACCGCACCCCTATATAAGATCGTCTTCTTCCTCCTCGAGCACTTCCGCTTGCGCCGTCCTCCTGCTCTCCTCTGCGAACCTCCTCCTGCGACTCACAGCTACCTAAGCTCCTCGTCTTTAAGCTGCGAACTTTGCGCCATTGTTGATGCCACCGCGTCGATTGACGAGGCACAGCACGCCGGAGTCCTCCATGGCCGCCGTGGATCTGGGGGCGGCGGAGTGGGAAAGATCGAAGATTTCCACCCAGGACATCAACATGCTGAAGAAGCTGGGGATCAGCAAGAAACCCAAGGCACTGTGCTTCCCCAGTGAAGAGAGCTACCCAACCCCTCCAATGGGGTACCGGGTAAGTTTTGTCGACCACCTCATCCGTGGCCTTTCCATCCCCATTCATCCTTTTCTCCGCGGACTGCTTTTTATCTACGGTCTGCAACTCCACCACCTCACGCCAAACTCGATTCTTCATATCTCCATTTTCATCACTCTTTGCGAGGCCTTCCTTGGCGTCCAGCCTAACTGGGCGCTATGGAAGCGCATTTTCTTCTGTCGCCGTAATGTCTCTCCCAATGTCGCCTATAATATAGGCGGCGTTGTAATTTCTGTTCGGTCCACTGTCGACTACTTCGATGTTAAACTCCCTGACTCAGTTCAAGGATGGCGCAAGAAGTGGTTGTACATTCAGGAGGAGAACCACAGATGTGCTGAGGATAACATCCCTCCTTTTGATGGCGCCGAGAAAATCTTTCGCCGCCACTCCTGGGACGCAGAGGCTACCGAAGAAGAAAAGGCGTCGACAGAAACCTTGATGGCTCGCATCCACGAGTTGCAAAATACTCGCGGCAAAGAGCTATCGGGTATCCAAATCACTGCATATTTTCTTAGGACTAGAGTGCAGCCACTTCAGGCTCGCAAATATCCTCTCTGGAAATATGCTGACGAGAAGGACGCAGATCGGCTGTCGGTGGATTTGGAGGTCAAAGATTTGGAAAAACTTGTCCGAAGAATCTCGTCTCTCAGCAAAAAAGATCCTGTCCCTTCTTCTTGTCGTGTAAAACCATTTAGCGCCGCCAATCCACTTCCCAAGGTAATCTTTGTCGATTGTCTTGTTATTGCTTTGCTATTTTTATTGTAACTCCTTTTCTGACATCTTCCCCTGTTTTATTTTTATTTTGTACAGAACCATCCAGACCTTGTCTCGCTTCCTCCTCTTCCTGAAGGTGGAGAAGTCGAAGAAAGGGCCATTGTCCCTGATGACAACCAAGAGGATCCCTCTTTTGTGAATGAACCCGTGGATTCTCTAAAATCTGCGGCTTCTTCTGAAAAAGACGGTGCTTCCGAAGGTACTGCATCAGCGCAATCTCCTCCTCCTGCTGTTTCTCCAAGGAACAAAAGGAAAAGGAACGATGTCGAAGATTCCGACACCTCCAAAGCCGAAGAAGTTGATCCTTCACGTCAGAAGGCAACTTATGATCCTTATCTTGAATCCCTCGTCAGCTCGTAAGTCACTTTTATTCCCCCTCATTTCTGTACTCGAAGATTTTTGTCTCATCTTGCTTTTTATGTTGTCGATTTTTAATCACAGTGATGATGAGGAAGAAGTACCAACTCTTGACGTGGCTCCTCGAACGAGCACGTCACATACTTTAATTGTTTTGGAGACGCCAGTTGAGGGAGAAGAATCCTCGCCTCCTCAACAAAACGTCGTCACCACCACTCCTCCTTCAAGCCCTCTTGCTCCTTCACCAAAAAGGACAAGGGTTGAAACGATCGTGGAGCCTGCCCCTCAGTTGGGTAGCTCTTCTAATCCGCTCTTAGATGATGTAAGTTTTTTGACTTTCTTGCCAGTATCTATATTTCCTCGGTTTGTTTCTTTATGCCTTCATATTTTTCTTGTACCGATGTTTTCTTTCTTTGTTCTTCTTTGACAGCCCATGATCAAAGAGCTTGTTCGCATTGGATCCCAATTCATTGGGTATCGTGAATATGCCAGCAGGACTGAAGGTAACAACTTTTTTGCTGCCATTGTTTCTAATCTTCTTGCTCCTATTTTTGTCGCAATTTTGACGGTTCTTTTTTATTTTGACAGAGAAACTTGCAGAGGCCAACAAGCTTGCCGACACTCTTGCTCAGAAACTGGAGCAAAGTGAAACGGCTCGCAAGAAAGCCGAACTTGATGCTAGCCAAGCCAAAGCAGAGGCTGATGAGGCCAAGGCAAAAGCTGCTAGTGTCGAAGAACTGCAGAAGAAACTTGAGGATGCTGAAGCTGCTTTAAACGAGCACAAAGCCGCACAGGCTACTCGTGAAAAGGGAATCCTCAAGCGCCTGAACACGCAAAATCATCGCTTCCTCGGTAACTTTGTCAATCCCTTCTATTTTCCTTAGGACTCGCCTTCTTTTATTTTTGCTTGCTGTCGACTAACATATATTTTCTATGGCAGGTCAAACAAGCCAAGAGTTTGATCTTGAGAATCCCACCAATGATCCTCTGCTTGATGCACTTTCTTATCTGGAGTTCCATGGCCAAGAAATTCGCGAAGGCGTGGTGAATGCTGACGCAGGATTGTCGAAGCTGTTCCCCTACTTCTTCCCCAAGAAAGAGGAGCCCAAGACTTTTCTTGCCCTTGCCAAGGACTTCAATCCACCGGAGGATCTTGGACTGAAGATGCGCCAGGAGAACATGAAGATCGCTGTTGAGAGCACTGTCGCCTTGGTCGCTGACAGCCAACAAACTGTTGACTGGATGAAGGTTGGCGACACTGAGCAGATAGAGCAAACAAAATGGCGATCGTTGATCAAGGCAGCCAAGCCCAACACGAAGAAAATCCTGGCCTATCTCGGGATCAAGCCATCTGCAACTCCTAGCTCATCAAGGCCGGAGGTCTAGTTGAATGCCTTTTCTTGTTTCTTTCCTTTGCTTTCTCTATTTCTTTTGCTGTTGTCGCCATTTTAGCTTTGGCGACAATTATCCTGTTAGTCCCTTCGGAGAACTTCTTTTGTAATGTCCATGTAAACTTTCCAGAAATCAATGAAATTCTTCTTGGCACTATCATTGATCCTGGGACTTTCTTTTCCAGTTAATATTTGATAACTATTTGACCAACCCTTGCTCTGCCGATGCTTCACCTGCTTCTTCCTTCTCGAAGAAAATGCTAGTCGATGATAATCCCCTCGAAGGTTCTTCAAGCAAACATTTATCGGAAGATTTGCAAGAACTTCGACAACAACTTCAATCCCTGAAGAAACAAACTTTGGCAATGATGGAACAATCTCGAAAAGCATCTGAAAGAGAGAAAATTGCTCTTCAACAGGCAAAAGAGGCCATCGCTGCGAAGGATGCTGCTGTTGCTGAGGCTGCTGAAACTTCTTCTCGCGAGAATTATATGCTTCAGCTAATGACTGACGCCAGTTTGGACATGACAGGTATGTTTCCTGCTCATAACCGTGTTGGATGTTGTTCTTTTTTATTCGTTCCTTGATATTCTGTTTGCTGTGCCAGGCTTGTTTCTGGATACTGCTGCCGAAGACCAACGTGTTGAAGCTCGAACCACTGTTTTGCTGAGACTGGCTGCGCAACATGGATCTAACTTTTGGGTTACTCCTGAGCGTACTCGTCAAATCGTCAGATTTCAAGATCGCGCGGCTCAGGTCCGTGACTTCCTTGACTTCTGTACGAAGACTTTATTCTTAGTTTATGGAACCATGTTCCCTCGGAACAAGATGCCAGAGACCCTTCCAGCTTTAATGGAAAAATTTCGAGATGCTCCTCGAATCCATGGCTTTGTGCGGGCTCAACTTTCTGCTGGCGCAAGGTTTGCCATGATGATGATAAAAATTTGCCATCCAAAATTGCCCATAGATCAGATTGTTCCTACTTGCCTGGCGAAGATGGCAAAGAAAAAGAGAAATATGGGCAAGATTGATGATTTGGTTACTCCTGTTGCCGAAGATATGATGGATGAACTTCTTCGGATGGATTCTGAGTTCTTCGTGAAGGGAAGCTATGCTGAGCATAGTACTCGTCCTTCTACTGAGCGAATAACCATAGACCATGTACTAGGTTTCCCTTGAATACTTTTTCCTCTTCTTGCTGTATTTCCATCATTGATACATCTTTTTGTATATGTAAACACAATCTATATTGTAAAGCTGTCAACTCTGTATTTTTTCTGTTTTTGATCACCGAGCCCCCGAGCCTTTGGCTGGAGTTTATACTGTTTCGAAGTTTTTCCCTCCTGTCGTAATAAGACATCTTTGTTTTTTCATTGATGGGTCGCAAGCCCCCGAGTATCTTAGTGTCGAAGTTCTATATTTTTCATTGCGAGGTTCTTGGACCAAAGCAATAAGATTTTTGACGTGTACACTACATTTATAATTGTTAGCTTCCGATGTTTATATTTGGCGAGGTGTTGGTGTACCAAGGCGAAATATTTCGGTAAGTCTAGTTTGTCTATATTGTATTTTAAGACTTGAAGGCGTTGAGCCCCCGAGCGTGTCGAAGAATAAGAAGTATATCCACTATCTTTATTATATTGCAGCACCGCGAGCCCGCCTCATTAAAAACCTTTCCGGCCCCACTCGGTGCCCCGAAAAGGAAAAGAGTGCGTCTGAAAAATCGCGGGCGTTTCAGTACATTGTATTTTTACAGAGGAGGACTATATTTCAATTCTAGGCGTAGAACCGCCTGAGCTGCGCCACGTTCCAGGGGTTTTTCTCGGGAGCCCCTGTCTTCTTGTCCTTGATCCTGTATGCGCCTCCGTCGATGACTTCCGTGACAACGTAAGGCCCCAACCATGGTGATTCGAGCTTTTCAGTACTTTTTTGATTTAACCGCAAGACCAAATCCCCGACCTGAAAAGATCTTGGCCTCAACCGTCGACTGTGGTAGTTTTTGAGGTCTTGCTGATATTTGGTGACTCGTGAAAGTACTTCATCTCGAGCTTCGTCGAGTGCATCCATATCATCCTCCTGAGCTTTTTGTGATGTTTCTTCGTCATACTCTGTTACTCTTGGAGAATCATGCTCTATTTCAATTGGTAGTACTGCTTCGGCTCCGTGGACGAGAAAAAACGGAGTTTCTTATGTCGCCGTATTTGGTGTTGTTCGAATGCTCCACAAAACACTTGGCAATTCCTCTGGCCAAGTATGTCGAGCTTTTTCAAGCGGTCCTATCAGGCGCTTTTTGAGGCCATTGCAGATGATTCCATTGGCTTTCTCGACTTGGCCATTGGTTTGTGGGTGCCCAACTGACGCAAAGTGCAATTTAATGCCTACTTCTGCGCAGTACTCCTTGAATTCTTTGGACGTAAAGTTTGAACCATTATCTGTAACAATGCTATGAGGCACTCCAAACCGAAAAACGAGGCCTTTCACAAACTTTATTGCCGACGCTGCATCTAGTGAATTTATTGGCTTGGCTTCTACCCACTTGGTAAATTTGTCGACAGCGACCAGCAGGTACTCATATCCTCCTGGCGAAGCTTTGTGCAACTTGCCCACCATATCAAGTCCCCATTGGGCAAAGGGCCATGACAATGGTATTGGTGTTAATTCTGCCGCTGGAGAGTGAGGTTTTGCGGCGAATCTTTGGCACGCGTCGCAGGTTCGTACTATTTTCTTGGCATCCTCGATTGCTGTCAACCAATAGAATCCTGCCCGAAAGACCTTGGCTGCGATAGCTCGACTACTTGCGTGGTGGCCACATATTCCTTCGTGTACATCCTTCAGAATTATTCTTCCTTCTTCGGGTGTGACACACCTTTGCAGGACGCCTGAAATGCTTCGCTTGTATAACTCCCCTTTGATCACCGTGAAAGCTTTGGATCGTCGAATAACTCGCCTTGCCTCAACTGGATCATCGGGTATTTCTTTCCTGAGGATATATGATATATATGCTTGCATCCAAGGAACTTGTACCATCATCACAAGCTCTTGGTCCTCTTCGTCCTCCGTGGTTTCTTTGAGGGGCGCCAAAGTTTTTTCTTCCTTTGCTTTTTTCTGCACCTTTTTCGGCTTTGTGGATCTCTCCGCTATTTCTTCCCAAAATACTCCTGGCGGGATTGGGAGGCACTGCGACCCGATGTTTGCGAGAACGTCGGCTTCATCATTACTCAATCTACTGATGTGATTTACCTCGCACCCATCAAACAGCTTCTCGAGCTCATTGTACACCTCCTTGTATGCCATCATGCTATCATTGACTGCGTCACATTGGTTCATGACTTGCTGAGCCACCAGTTGTGAGTCGCCAAAGATTTTTAGTCGAGTTGCACCGCAAGCTTTCGCCATCTTCATCCCGTGTATTAGGGCTTCATATTCTGCTTCATTGTTGGATGCGTTAGGGAACGTCATCCGAAGGACGTATTTTAATTTGTCGCCTTCAGGTGATATAAGTACCACTCCTGCGCCAGCTCCTTCTACTCTCTTGGACCCATCAAAGTTCATGGTCCAAGTTCTCGACAAATCTGGGGGTCCCGTGTTTTGCAGCTCCATCCACTCTGCAATGAAATCTGGCAGAACTTGCGACTTGATTGCCTTTCTTTTTTCATATGTGATGTCCCGAGGGGAAAGTTCTATTCCCCAAAGGGAGACACGCCCTGTAGCTTCTGGATTGTTCAGTATATTTGACAGTGGTGCTTCGTTGACTACTATTATCGGGTGTGCCGAAAAATAGTGGCGCAACTTTCTTGCCGTTGCAATCACTCCATATGCTAGTTTCTGGTACTGCGGGTACCGCTGTTTGGAAGGCGATAAAACTTCACTGATGAAATATACCGGCCTTTGCACTCCATGGAGTTTTCCTTCTTCTTCTCTTTCAACAACTAGCACCGTGCTAACCACTTGGGGCGTGGCTGCAATGTACAGCAGGAGAGGTTCCTTTTCCTTCGGCGCCACCAAGATTGGTGGTGTTGAGATTGTGCGCTTCAGATCCTCGAAAGCTCTATCGGCCTCTTCGTTCCACTGGAATTTCTCTCCTTGCTTTATCAGAGCGTAAAATGGTAACGCTTTTTCTCCCAGCCTGGCGACGAATCTGCTCAAGGCTGCGACTCGCCCAGTTAGCTGCTGTATTTCTTTCAATTTCGTTGGCTTCCTCATTGTTACGATAGCTTGTATTTTGTCGGGATTTGCTTCAATCCCTCTTGCTGAAACTAGAAACCCCATAAGTTCTCCTGCTGGGATGTTAAAAGAACACTTCGTCGGGTTCAGCTTGAGGCAGAATTTATCGAGGTTGTCAAAGGTTTCCTTGAGATCCTCGATCAATGTCGCCCCCTTTTTTGACGTTATGACGACATCGTCGATGTATACTTGCACGTTTTTCCCAATCTGTGTCGCCAGACACTTCTGCATCATCCTCTGATATGTTGCTCCCGCGTTTTTCAGACCAAAGGGCATTGTTCTATAGCAAAACACGCCATACGGTGTGATGAACGCTGTCTTTACTTCATCTTCTTCTTTCAATCTGATCTGGTTATAACCAGAGTATGCGTCCAAGAAGGAAAGACGTTCACATCCAGCCGTGGAGTCGATAATTTGATCGATCCTCGGGAGGGGAAAGTGATCCTTTGGACAATGTTTATTGAGACACGTAAAGTCGACGCACATGCGAAGGACCTTAGTGTTTTTCTTCGGCACCAACACAGGATTTGCTACCCATGTGGCCTCTGTATGCAGCTCCTTTATAAAACCAGCTTCTCGTAGTCGATCTATTTCTGACAGCATAGCCTTGCGGTTTGGTTCCGAAAAACGCCGCAAAGGTTGTTTGATTGGTCTCGCTAGTGGGTCCAAGTTTAGGTGGTGCTCGGCAAGTTCCCTGGGTACTCCTGGCATGTCAGCTGGACACCATGCGAAGATTTTCCAGTTCTCACGGAGGAACTCGACGAGCGCGCTTTCCTATGCGAGGTCCATGTCGTTTGCGATGGACGTCGTCTTTTTCGGATCTGTCGGGTGAATCTGCACCTCCTTAGAATTTTTCTCAGTATTGAAAGTTGATTCTTTATTTGGCCTTCCAACGTCGGGCAGCACGTCGTAGTCAGTCATACTCCTTGACGCCAAATACTCAGCTTGCATCCCGAAAATTTCTGATATTCGATGAAAATCCTTGTCGCACTTATCGGCTAAGGCGAAGCTTCCTTTGACTGTGATTGGTCCTTTAGGTCCAGGCATCCTCCACAACAGGTATGTATAATGTGGTACCGCCATAAATCTAGCATATGCTGGTCGTCCCAACAAAGCGTGATACTGCGACGGAAAATCCACAACTTCAAACTCCAGCTTCTCGATTCTATAATTCTCTCGGGTTCCAAACTGAACATCGAGATTAATCTTCCCCAGTGGATAACTTGGTTTCTCCGGTGTGATACCATGGAACCTCGTGTCTGTTGGCTTCAAGTTTGCTAAGGATATATTCATCTTCCTCAATGTATCTGCATACATAAGGTTTAAGCTGCTGCCGCCATCTATGAATACTCGAGAGACATCAAATCCCGCAATGACCGCTGGTAAAATAAGTGCTGACTGCCCTGGTCGAGGAACTTGCTGCGGATGATCTGCTATGGTGAAGCCAATATCTTGCCCTGACCAATTAAGATACTCGACTGTTGGTGGAGGCATTTTTTCTGCCATGAACACCTGTCGCGAGATTACTTTCTGAGCCCTATTGGATGGCCTTCCCTTCTGAATCATCGACACCGCTCCGTTGGAGTTAGGATCAACGTAAGGTGGTGGTGGAGGTGCTGCCGCTATTCTGAGCTGATGTCGATTGTCTTCCGTAATCACGGGAGGAGGTGGCAAGTGAATCTCACTCCTGGGTTCTCGAGGATTTCTCTGTGCTGCCCTAGCATTAGCATGCTCTGCCCACCTTAACATTGCTTGGAAATTGCGACAATCTTTCTGCAGATGTCCTGACTGTCTTTTCCCATTGCTGTCGAGGAAAAAGTGCATCTGACATGGCCCGTTCATCATCTCTTCAGGAGACACGAAAGGCCTTGGGAACCTAGGCCCGCTATTTTGCCTGTTGTTTCGAGAGTCATCTCTGTTGTCGCCTCGCTGCTCATTGCTTCTCTGATAATCATCTCTGTTGTTTCCTCCTGTGTTTGCTCGAAAACCTGCCGAAATTTGTCCTGGGGTATCATAACTCGGGTACTGCCGAGGAAATCTTCGCCTCGGTTGATAATTTCGACCGCGGTCCTCCTCTGGCGACCTATGCCGATTGTTGTGAACAGCGTCTTCTCCATCTGCCCATCTGTTTGCTATTTCCATTAACGCGGATACTGTCTTTGGGTTGGTCCTCCCCAAGTCCTCGACAAAATCTCCACGCCTGATTCCTGCGACAAATGCATCTATCGCTCTCTCGTCAGATATATTTTCTGCCGAGTTTTTGATGATGTTCCACCTTTGGATATATTTTCTCATTGGCTCGTCTGGCTTTTGTCGGCATGCTCTCAACTCCTCTAATGACGCAGGTTTTTTGCACGTGGACCGGAAGTTCTTGACGAACACATCCTCGAAGCTTTCCCAGCTGTCGATAGATCCTGGGGGGAGTTTCTTTATCCAAGATCGCACGGCTCCACTCAAATGCACTTGGATGCTTTGCATAGCCGTTGCTCTGGTTCCTCCTGTGAGCTTCACCGTCTCGAGATAATCAACTAGCCAATCCTCTGGATCTTGAAGGCCGTCGAATTTTTTGAAATTATCGGGCAACTTGAATCCCGAAGGTACTCGAGTTTTCCGTACTCTCCTCGTGAAGCACGGCAAACCACACATATCCTTGTCGTTTAACTCTGGGGACTGCCGATGTTCCCTTCTGCTTTGTCGCGCTCTGTCGACCCTAGCTTGTGCTGCCGTATCTCTTGCTCCACTTGGTCCTTCAGGAGCTGCTGCTGCTGCTGCCGCAGGTCGTGGACTATTTTGCCTTGCTGTTCCTTCGGGAGGTGTTGATACAAACGCCGTCCCCATGGCTCCAACTCCTGCTATCGCCATGTTGTACAATGTTTCCCTTGGATCTCCTGGAGGTGGTTTAGATGCGAGGATAAAAGCATGTGTCGCCATATACCCAGCTTCTGGTGTCTTAGGGATGATGTTTCCTCTTGTGTCTATCGACATAAAGGACATGTCGAGGTTTTGGACTAGGTGCTCTCTTTCTGCTTCAGTTATGTGTTGTAACCTTGACCTTGCTCTGTTCCGAGCCTCCCTGTGGCTATCACCCGAAGTTCTAGATTGTCGACTCAGCTCTGCCCTTCTCTTGCTGGATGCAGAAGCTGCCTCCTTTCTTCTGTTTAACTCAGCTGTCTGTTTTTCCAATTCCCTTGCAGCTCGTGCGAGCATATATTGGTATGCTTGTAATTCCTCTGGCGTGGCTGTGGTGGCCATTGGTTCTGAGCCGTCCATAGCTCTCGCGGCTCTATCCCATGCTGCTTGCGGGAGTCGAACTCTGTGTCGCGGCTGTGGCCCGACGTATTTATTGCCCAGGCCTCGTCGCAGATCGGAGGGATCGACGTATGGATTTCCCAGATCGTCGAAAGCCTCAGATGTTTCCTCTTGGTCATGGCTTGGCTCTCCAATGACATAAATCTGATGATATTTTGTATTCAGATCTATGTTGGGTTTGGTGACACCATCGTTAAGATTGGTGAGGACCTTGCTCACTGTAGTAGATTTGTCGATGAAGTCGTAACTGTCGACACTGCTTGAGCCATCGCTTATATATGAGTCCGCAGATGACTCAAACGACATGTCGCTGAAGATCTTGGTGAGTTTCTCTCTTGCCCTGGTGCTGATGTAGCGTGACGACGAAGTTTCTTCTTTTCCTGATTCGGTTGACGATGTATAGCTTGAAAAATCGGAATCGACCGCCGACGATCCCGACGAAATCGGAATTTCGACACGATACGATCCTTCTTTCTCGACGCGAAAGTGAAACCTTCCGAACGTCATCTCCATAGGCTCCGCCAGATACACATATGCATCCAAACGGGAGGGTGGGTGAGGAACAAAATCAACAGAACCAGTAGCGATCTGTTTACCTCGATCCATTGCGTTGCTTGCGATTGATGAAGTCGATGATTTTGCGGTTGATGAAGTCGATGATCTTGAACGTGCCATCGAGACCAGATCCTTGACGCCTCTAGTTCCCACAGACGGCGCCAATTGACAAGGTATTAACTTGTCAATGCCTACGGATTGTAGACTAGGGTTTAGTTGGAAGTAGAGGGCAAGTAGATCTCGAAGGTTTTAGCCGAAAAGTACTCGATGATTATGAAAACTAGGGTTTGTAAACAATGATTCGATGATCTCTGCGTCCCTCGACTCCCCCTTATATAGGAGGTGGAGCCGAGGGATTCGTGCTGTACAAGTTACAAAGTCCGGGAAGGTTTCTAACTTATCCCGCAGGATTACAAATAAGACTTTCTATTACAACTCTAGCTTTCCTTAATAATATCTTGGGCTTCCGAATCTTCTTATTCTTCGGGTAGTGGGCCGTCAGTAAACCCCGGGTACTATCTTCGGCAGGCCCATTTGGGATGCCTATGTCAATAACCATGGGTATTTTTGTGGTACCCCACGTCAATTTCCTTCTTATAAGAGTTTGTCACACTTAGATCTTCGGTAAGAAGCTTAAAAAGCTATTTATATAGAAAAGCTCTATTCTTGACCTCAATGTCATGAATACTTATTTTAGGGACAATTTTTTCTCTACATTATATAGAGACAAGCCGTATTTTTTCATATTACCTAATATCTAAAAATATACCACACTATTGGTGTCAAAGACCAGTAAGTCATAAAGACAGGCAATCAAACTGATATGTATCCTGGAACAGCATGATGATCACCATGAAAGTGTAGACATGCCTCGCACAAAAGAGCTTGATTTTTCTGCCAGAGAATTAAGTTAAACAAGTAGGATTGGTTGCGGTTTACAGTCCAATTAATATGGACGACACAACCCGGCAAAGTTGTTCAACTTGCCATAAATGATTGCTACTGAAGATTGACAACATTTGTTGATGCCATACCATGTAAGACTGTCAATTTGTATCAGCATGTAAAGACAATCGGTTGGCCCAGCTTCCCTGTCAAACTACAAACTGTCCAATCAACCACAAATTTCTTCTTTCCACTAACTTTTACCAACCTGCACTGCTTTCTCAAACTTCTCTGTTTTTGAAATACATGTTGTTCTCACACTGAAGGAAGCCATGAAGGCACAGCCAGATGATTCAACGGACCGGTAGCTAGTATATCTCCAGTCACTGTGTTCCTTTCCTTCTAGTAAAAGTTAAAAGGCTCAGAAGGATGAAGAAAAGCAAGACCAAGAAAATAGTGATGGATAAGGTTCTCATAGCCAAGTCTTCCTCGGAATAACCAGCCAGGCTCCATGCAAGGAAGATCAGCGCATAAATTTCACGATTGTGGTGACAGAGGAGCAGCTCGGTAAATGTATACTCTCCTCTTCCTCTACATACTACTGCCACTGGCTTGTATTTACGTTAGCTGATGATGACGATCTGTAGATTTAATGTGCGGGATCGATCTCCAAGCGCGCAATACAGTGCAGTGCTGTCCACTCGATCCATCATAAACAGCAGCAGCTGGCCAAGAAAGATAGGGAATCAAATGCGAGGAAGCAAGATGTTTCCATAAGAGGCCAATCCAAGAGTACCATGTAGGTCCTTGCCCCCTCCTTTCCCCTCCTGTGCTCTCTCTCATCTCCTCGTCTCTCTGTCTGTCTGTCCTCCCTTGAGGCGACCTGCAGGGCGCTGCAGAGTCCTTAGTTACTGCTCATCAATCACCACCAAACAATCACTTCCATCATCTATCCCATTTCAGTTCAGCTCAGCTCACTCCTCTTTGGCCATGCATGCATGCTTACCTAACTACAACTTAGATCCAGCATTTTACATACGTGTATACTCCAGCCACAAAACAATGCCGAAGCTGAACATCACAAATTCAGGTTAGCAGCATTGGGAAAATATAGTACATATATGTTTCTGGATTTTCAAGAAGAGTTCCTGGTATTTATTTCAGAACTTCGGAAGGATTTTATGGGATCTGCAACTTTTACCCCTGCCAATCGATCTGATTCACTTAAACTCGAGCAATGGCTGGCGCTGGGCACAGCAGCTACTTGTCGGGCGATGCGCACTTAAAACGGAGATCAGAGCAGGATGCTTTTATGCTGCCTTTGCTCTGTGCTCTGCCAAGGAGGGAGGGAATCAGAGGAGGAGATGAGCTCCACAGAAGTAGCCAGGCCATTGCAACAGTACTACGAAGCCTCTTTATTCGCTCACCAAACCAAATGTACGATTCATCCATAGGGGTGCATTGGGAACAGATGTATTTAGACCTCTCAATGAAGCCAGGGGGAGCAAGTAAGTGAAGCAACGTTCCATGGTCTTGAGTTACCAACAATGTAGAGACACTGAAACATGAAAAAGCAGTTGACATTATCGAGAAAATCCTCTAGCAGTTCCTGTTCTGGTTTCTTGATTGGCATGGAAATGTTAAAGCTGCCGCAAAGGTAAACAAGGAAAACCTTTAGTAGCTGGTATGAGAAGAAACAAGGTAAAAATTAAAAATGGACACATGATGTGCTTCAGATTCATTCCAGGTGCATATGTTTCTGAAGGAACGGCGCATGCAATCACATAGCTGTGCATTATCTACACATAAGGAATGAGAAAGCGTGTTTGAGGTTTCAGAAAAATCGTTAACTGGAGCCAGCACCTACTTGTGCATGCTAACTAGGTTTTTTCCTCAGCTACAAGTGTCATTTCGAAGGCCCTGAGTTTATTTACAAGGAACATGTGGGTTTCAGACATTTCGATACCTAGAAATATTACGACATTGCAAAAGATGAGGCAAAATGCATTCCTCTGAACAAGAACTAAATATCCCATAAAATGACCAATGCATTCAGGCAACTTGCAGTCGCCTACAACGGGCAATTCTTCGGGGCTACTAGCACTTGCTTCAACAAAATGATTTGGAAGGCTTGGGCTCCTCCAAAAATCAAATTCTTTGCTTGTCTTGCCGTGTATGATAGGCTTTGAACGGCGGATAAATATGAGAGGAGAGGTTGGAACAATTACGGTCTTTGCACGCTTTGCAAGCAAACACAAGAATCATCGGCTCACCTATTTGTCCATTGACGGATATACCAAGAGACTTTGAGGAATGAATAAGGATTGGCTTGGCCTACATCTACCATTACCATCCATGAGTGGTCTAACGAGCGGTCAATCGATGAATCGTGGCCCACCATGTACAACAAAGCGATTTTGAATCGAAAAGCAATGGCCTTCCTCACCATGTTTAACTAGTTGGACGATTTGGAACGAGAGAAATGCAAGAGTTTAAAAAAATGAATCCACCCCTTCGACCATCTTACTCGAAAGTATGAAAAATGAGATGAAGCGTTGGGTCGCGGCGGGGCCAAAATGTTTGAGCTATGTAATGTTGGAAGAGTAATCCATTTTTGTAACCTTGAGCACCTACTCATGTCATTAATTGAAAGAGGCAAATCTTTTGCTTCCGTTTCAAATTTTTTTACAGGCCAGCTTCTTCATAAAGTCTGATTGATTAGCATTCTTCCGAGCTGGATCTTGGAACCTGCATCTTCCCTCTTTATAGGGCGCACGATGTGCTTCCTGGCCAGCCAAACAAGTGTCAGACTGTCAGCATCAACTATATCTATAGACTATGGACTATGGAGCTCACATCAGTACCAGCAGACAGCAGCTAAGCCAAAGTGTTGCTTTGAATCTCATCAGAAAAGAGCCCAAGGCGTAAGCCGCTGGCAGGAAGCCCAAAGGTTCGAGGGCCCATTAAGACCACGGCCTCTTGAGTCCGCCCCCATTCGTCACACCTCCGGTGTCCAGTCCAGAGGAAGAGACCGGCGATGGAAGCCGGAGGCGGCGGGGAGGCGGAGGAGGAGCAGGTGATGAGCGAGGTGCACCTGGGCTGCCCGCCCCGCTTCTCCGGACTCTACCTCTCCCGCTTCACCTTCTCCTCCCTCCCGCTAGGTAAAACGGCAAGCTGAGCTCGTGCAAGCCCTTGTCGGTTCTCAGGCGCATTTCGTCATACACCATGCCTGCGCCGTGCATTGCTCGCAATTTCGGGCGGAGATGGTCTGTTTGGATTGTTCTGATCTGTGACTTGATGTTTACAGAACACTGTGTAGGAGGCAGCAACGGTGAGCAGCATAGTGGTGGGTGTGAGATGGCTGCGGCGACGAGCAGTTCTTGTGAGTGAATGAGCGAGTTCGTTTTTGCACTGGTCGTAGCTTGTACGGTGGTCGGTGATAGGTGTATGTGTGTAAAGGCGGATGGGTGGATGTTGTATTGCTCTTCGTGGTGAATGGTTTCCTGGCTTTGTTGGTAAGGTGATTTGCCGGACGCTGTCGCAGTAGATGACGAGGGGGATCTCGTTCTCGACCGGAAAAGAAGAAGAAAGCGAGATAGTAAGGAAGGCATTTGTGTACACAGTTGCCTTGTCGTAATCGATATGTTGTGAATTTGATATTCCATGGCACGCAGGGAGGAGGAGCGACGATCATGTGCTCACCCTGCAGCACGGTATCACCTCTTCGCTCCAGAGCGTCGGGCTTCAGGTTGGAGAGCTTCAGTGCTGATTTTTCTAAATGCATTTTGATATACTTTTTTTTGTCCGTGCTTCGTTGCTGACGTTCTTGGTTAACAGGTTTGGAAGGCGGCGATGCTGCTAACCGACTTTGTGCTGCATAAAAGCTTCACGTCTTCTGAATTTGATGGTGTTACTGCCATGGAGATCGGTGCTGGAACAGGTAATGGCCCCATATGAAATTTAGTTGACACAGGATCCTAGTGCCTTGCTTTATCTGCCCCTTTCGTTATCATTCTGTACAAGGTTACTGCACGGCTTTTTCTGAACACCAACAATATCTTTGCCAGGTTTGGTAGGGTTGGCGCAAGCTCGAGTTGCTAGTAAAGTTTTCCTTACAGGTACTTAGTCCTCCTTTTAAGTACAATTTGAATGTAGAATTGAATGTTCTACAGTCATTCCAACAGGTACGGTTGATCATTCTGTTCCAATACAATGTAGAACTGCTAATACCAAAAGTTCGCTAAGTGCATACATAATAAATTTCACTGTATTATCTGATTTTCAGTCTGTATTGCTATTTTTTCTGGCATAGCTCTTCACTGTCTGAACATTTATTTTTTTATGAGCATGTGTCTAACATATATGGCATTTGTATTACGATATCTCACCATGTATCTCATTATCTATTAAGTCGTCCATTAAACGTGTTGCTATTGTTAGTCCTTACATATTTTACTCACCTTGGAATGAGCAGATAGAGGCACTGATATCCTCGATAATTGCTTGGCTAATGTCCATCTCAACTCTAGCACGCTAAAGTTTGATGAAGCTAAAGTCCATATACGGGAACTGGACTGGAAAATGTCGTGGCCTCCGCCTGTGGGTACACGTAATGCGTCTGACCCCAGGTCTTCTTCTGTGCTAATTTCAGTCAGATTGTTCTATTGTTTTACTGTGCATCACTTTACATTTATTTCTATGCAATATATTCAAATAAAATTATAATATGAAGATCATGTGTTGTTTCACCACTTCATGTTCATGCATAATCTCCGTGCACAGATTTCAGTTTTGGTAAATGTTCCTTGGCACCGACTTAAAGTCACATGTTCTTCAATGCAGTTCAATATACTTATGGGCTGCAAATGAAATCGAGGAGGCTGAGAAAGCCACCCTGCTACTTGCTGCAGATGTTATTTACAGTGACGGTCTCACCGATTTGTTCTTCAACACAGTGAGGCAGTTGATGTCGCGTGGTGTTAAGAAGGTATCATCATCTATTTACTGAAAACCATTATCTAATCAAAGAAAATCCAGATAATTAAGAGAAAGAGTCAGATTCTTCTTTGCATGATGCAGGTGCTGTACTTGACCCTGGAGAAGAGATACAACTTCAGCCTGGATGACCTAGATGTGGTGGCCAACGGTTACAAACATTTTCGAACCTTCTTTACGGTTCAAGATGGTAACATCCTTGCAAAGCATTCTGTAACTGAAAGATTGCTCCATCCGGCTATCTCGAGTAACCTCTGTTTAATGCTATGTCTCCAGGATGTGGAGGCGTGAATAATGCTGCGTCCAAACCAGGTCTTGTGGGGGAGCGCATAGACCTTGAGAAGGTTCCTCAGTACATCAGAGAGTATGACAGAGGCGAGGATCTGGAGATGTGGAAGCTCATGTATTGCTGTCCAGATTAAAAGACAGTAGCATTGTTGGTTTAATTTTTTCATTTTCGAAGTGGGGCGTGTAGGCTGGGTTTGCATCGATTGATCGATAGTGTTAACTGAAACACATACACCAAATATTTCGTCCCCATTATTTACATTTGTCGCAGAACTCCAAAACCCAAAAGGGGGATGTGCATGCAACTGATAATTTACAGTTAGCAGCATATAAGTGGACCAATGGTACTACCAGAGGGTAATGAACATGGCTGGCAGTCACATTGTTGCAATCCTGGCAACTGCGTGCACGGCCGTCGGGGAGAGCAGGCCTCCGAAATCATGTCCGTCGAGATCCTACACCGAGAGGTGGGCGATAAGGTTGGAAGCGTCTCGGTGCGGCTGGTCGTTGATGTTCAAGTTCTTCATCGCTGGTTCATCTACTTCCTCGATAGATACAGCGTCTCCGACTACACCATGAGCGACATCAACAACTTGATGATCTTGTCTCTAGATGTCCTTTCCTCTCATGTAGGCTGTAGTTGTTGTGATTCTTCAATTTCTTGATCCTTAATGATCTTGATCGTTAATTATGATTGTTTATAAAGCTGTTACAACCCTTTGTTTGCATGTGTGTGTTTTTCTTGCATTCATCATCATTGTGTATGTGTTCATGGAACGATTGCTCCATCAGGCTACCTCGAGTCTCCACGATGTGGAGGCCTGAATAATGATGCGTACACACTATTAATTAGAGATGTAATATTTGATACGTATACGTATGCTGTAGTACACCGTCGTGTATGTATCCAACTCAGTATATGCCACGCAATGTGGCTATTCCTTGCCAATATAAACACGAACCCGGCTACCCGAAAGAGTACGACTGTTCCACCTAACAATACAACTTTAACATGGTATCGAGCCTCCCTCTTCCTCCCTCGTTCTAGCCGCCGCCACCGCTGGCACTCTGCCCCCATCGGCGCCAGGCTCCACCCCCGATTCCAACAACCAAGACCACCAAGCTCAAGATCTCTCTCTCCTTGAACAATTCCCCAATTTAGGTTTCCCCAAAACCCTTCACAGTAGTTGTCAGAGTCATGATTCTACTATACGATTCTACGACTTTACAACCCAAATTGAGTGAAACGATTCAACGATTCTGCTAAGTAGAATCTAAGATTTTACGATTCTAAAAGTTAAAATCCTGCGGTTTGCGATCCTACCATAGAGGTTCCGATCCGATTCAGAATCACGATTCTGACAACTTTAGCTCCACACCTACAACCCTAGATCCTACAGGACAACTACGACCAGGACCTTGCCTACGACTAGGATCTCAAAAAACCAAACAAAAACACTAGATCGCCCACAGACCCTCCCACCCCAACACCCGATGCCTCCATGGCCTCTACTTCGACGACTGTTGGGGCGGCCTCCATCGGTGCCCCCTGCTACCTGTTGGGATTCGTAGCATAGAAAACAAAAAATTTCCTACCGCAAGAACGAACAACAAGCCAAGATCCAATCTAGTAGATGGTAGCAACGAGGTGAGGATCAACATACCCTTGAAGATCGCTAATCGTTAACGAGATTAGATCTCGTGGTGGATGTAGTCGATCACTTGCCGCTTGCAAAAGCGCGTAGAAGATCTTGACGGTGCCACAGTCGGGCAGCACCTCCGTACTCGGTCACACGTTCGGTGTTGATGAAGACGTCCTCCTCCCCGTTCCAGCGGGCAGAGGTTGTAGTAGATCCTCCTCGGAATCCCGACAGCACGACGGCGTGGTGGCGGTGGTGGTGGAGAACTCCGGCAGGGCTTCGCCTAAGCACCATGGGAGTTCTATGAGGAGGGGGGGGCGGCTAGGGTTTGGGGAGAGGGGCTGCTTGGGGCGCCGGCCTTGGGTGCCCTAGGTGGTGCGGCTCAAGTGGTGGCCGGCCCCCTCCCTCTCTCCCTCATTATATAGGTGGAATCCCTAGGGTTTGCCCAAAGTCTTCGAATAAGACCCCAATTCAAAAACTGCCATATGGACGAAACCTAGAGGGACAGGGACTATCCCTTCCCCCCTTGCTTGGCCGGCCAAGGAGGTGGAGTCCACCATGGACTCCACCCTCCTACTTGGTTGTCAAGTTAGGGGTGGTGGCCTTCCATAGTGATTTCTTCTGGAAGGTTCTAGAACATTCTAGCGCCTTCCATAAATGCACCGGATCATTTTTAAACTTGGAAAGTGACTTCCTATATATGAATCTTATTCTCCGGACCATTCCGGAACTCCTCGTGATGTCCTGGATCCCATCCGAGACTCCGATCAACAATTGAACTCCATTCCATGTTCCATATCTACTTAAAACGACATCAAACCTTAAGTGTGTCACCCTAAGGTTCGTGAACTATGCAGACATGGTTGAGACTCTTCTCCGACCAATAACCACTAGCGGGATCTGGAGATCCATAATGGCTCCCACATATTCAACGATAACTTAGTGATCGATTGAACCAATTACATACGATACTAATTCCCTTTGTCACGCGATACTTTACTTGTCTGAGGTTCGATCTTCGGTATCACCATACCTTTGTTCAACCTCGTCACCGACAAGTACTCTTTACTCGTACCGTGGTATGTCATCTCTTGTGATCTATTCACATGCTTGCAAGCTAATCAGACGACATTCCACCGAGAGGGCCCAGAGTATATCTATCCGTCATCGGGATGGACAAATCCCACTCTTGATCCATATGCCTCAACTCACACTTTCCGAATACTTAATCCCATCTTTATAACCACCCATTTACGCAATGCGTTTGATGTAATCAAAGCATCCTTCCGGTGTAAGTGATTTACATGATCTCATGGTCGAAGGACTTAGGTAACTATGTATCGAAAGCTTATAGCAAGTTGAACTAAATGACTTGATCGTATGCTAGGCTTATATGGGTGTGTGTCCATTATATCATTCATCTAATGACATAACCTTGTTATTAATATCATCCAATGTTCATGATCACGAAACCATGATCATCTATTAATCAACAAGCTAGTTATACAAGAGGCTTACTAGGGACTTCTTGTTGTTTACATAACACACATGTATCAATGTTTCGGTTAATACAATTATAGCATGGTATGCAAACATTTATCATAAACACAAAGATATTATAATAACCACTTTATTATTGCCTCTTGGGCATATCTCCAACAGTCTCCCACTTGCACTAGAGTCAATAATCTAGATTACATTGTAATGTACCTAACACCCATGGCGTTCTGGTGTTGGTCATGTTTTGCCCTAGGGAGAGCTTTAGTCAACGGATCTGCCACATTCAGATCAGTGTGTACTTTGCAAATCTTTACTTCAACATCTTCGATGTACTCGCGAATCGAATGAAACGCAGCTTGATATGCTTCAGCTTCTTGTGTGACCTTGGTTCTTGTGCATTGGCGATGGCACCCATGTTGTCACAATAGATGACTAATGGGTCCAATGCACTAGGAACCACACCAAGCTCAATAATGAACCTCTTCATCCATACCGCTTCCGATGAAGCCTCCGAAGCCGCTGTGTATTCAGATTCAGTTGAAGATTTCACCACCGTGCACTGCTTGGATCTGCTTTAGCTTACTGCAGCACCATTCAATATAAACACATACCCATATTGAGACTTAGAGTCATCAGGATCAGTGTTCCAACTTGCATCGATGTAACTGGTTACAACGAGCTCTTGATCACCTCCATAACAAAGAAACATATCCTTAGTTCTTTTCAAGTACTTCAGGATATTCTTGACCGCTGTCCAGTGTTCCATTCCTAGATCACTTTGATATCTACTGGTCAAACTAACAACATGTGCAATATCTGGTCTAGTACACAGCATGGCATACATGATAGAGCCTATTGCCGAGGCATAGGGGATCTTGTTCATCCTCTCTCTTTCTTCTGCCATAGCCGGACCTTGAGTTTTACTCAAGACCTTACCTGGCAACATAGGCAAGAACCCTTTCTTGCTTTCATCCATTCTAAACTTCTTTAGAATCTTGTCCAGGTATGTACTTTGTGAAAGCCCTATTAGGCGTCTTGATCTATCTCTATAAATCTTGATGCCTAAAATGTACGCTGCTTCACCAAGGTCTTTCATTGAAAAACACTTATTCAAATAACCTTTAATACTGCTCAATAGTTCTGTATCATTCCCAATCAATAATATGTCATCTACATATAATATCAGGAATGCTACAGAGCTCCCACTCACTTTCTTGTAAATACAGGCCTCACCATGAGTCTGTATAAACCCGAAGTCTTTGATCACCTTATCAAAGCGTCGGTTCCAACTCTGGGATGCTTGCTTCAGTCCATAAATGGAACGCTGAAGTTTACATACCTTGTCAGCATTTTTAGGATCGACAAAACCTTTGGGTTGTACCATATACAACTCTTCCTCAATATCACCATTAAGGAACGCTGTTTTGACATCCATCTGCCAAATCTCATAATCGAAAAATGCAGCTATTGCTAACAAAATCCTCTCAGACTTTAGCTTCGCTACAGTTGGGAAAGTCTCATCGTAGTCAATTCCTTGAATTTGTCGGAAACCCTTTGCAATAAGTCGAGCTTTATAAACAATAATGTTACCATCAGCATCTGTTTTTCTTTTGAAGATCCATTTATTCTCGACAGCCTTGCGGCTATCAGGTAAGTCTACCAAAGTCCATACTTGGTTATCATACATGGATCCCATTTCGGATTTCATGGCTTCTTGCCATTTGTTGGAATCTGGGCTCATCATTGCTTCTTCATACGTCGCAGGGTCTTCATCATTGTTGTCCACAATCATGAAATTTAGACAGGGATCATACCAATCAGGAGTGGTACGCTCCCTTGTCGATCTGCGAGGTTCAATAGCTATCTCGTTCGAAGTTTCATGATCATCATCATTTGCTTCCTCTTCTACCGGTGCAGGCTGCACATGAACATCTTCCGGTACTGCGCTACTCTGATCTGTGAGAGAAGGTTCAATAACCTCGTCGAGTTCTACTTTCCTTCCAGTCACTTCTTTAGTGAGAAACTCCTTCTCAAGAAAGGATCCGTTCTTGGCAACAAAGATTTTGCCTTCGGATCTGTGATAGAAAGTGTACCTAATTGTTTCTTTAGGGTATCCTATGAAGACGCATTTCTCCGCTTTGGGTTCTAGCTTGTCAGGTTGTAACTTTTTTGGGTTCATTATTGGTTTGCCACTACAGCCCGCGCATGACTCAGTTTTGCCACTAGAGCAGAATGGTGCTCAGTTTTGCCACCGCTTCTGGCGCAGCTGCTCTGTCGAGGCCAAACGGCCAGGCTTCAAACGTTTCCGTCTCTTGCCGTTACTGACAGTGGGGCCAGATCTTATAGGTAGGACCGCGCAATGACAAATAGGTGAAGACCGAACTACCCCTGCTCCCGCCACACAGTAACACACCGATCTGCTGCACCCACCACCATCCGCGCCCCTGCCAGCACCACCTGCGCCGCCACGACCTGCGACGCCACCACCTGCGCCGCCGCGCGGCCGTCCCGCGTGGACACCTTCTCCACCGCCTCCAGGAGCACCTGCTCTGCCCCCACCCCCTTGCGACGTAGTCGCTCGTTCCGCCATTGCGCCCTCCACCTGCTCGACGGAATGGCTAGTGGCGGCGACGACCTTGGCGAGGCAGGCGTGGGGCCGGAGACCCACCGCGTCCACGACTGGGTTCCCGAGGGGTAAGCCTTGTTCCTATTGAGCTTTCTTGTGTAGTGCAATAGTCGATTTGACATGGAGTGCTCATTGCGTTTGATTTTTCTTTTGGTGTGCTCATTGCCTCTCTGTTTTTGGTTGATTAGGATGGAATTGCGGTTTGCTTTCTTGGTGAACATTAGAAGGGAGCGATTCATTGTGGATGCAAAGGATCAAAAGAAATTCCAAGGAGGGTTTGATTATTGGTTGCCAATGGATTGTAATTGGAGTTTTAGACAATTTGGCGAGGTAATTTGCGGCCCATATCCTTGGGGTATGCATGATGAAGTGGAATTCAAATACTACGATGGGGGAATTGATTGGGTGAAAGTTAGTAATGATGAAGAGCTCGCTACCATGTTTGCTAAGCATAAGGAGAAAGAGCAATTTCATGTGAGGCTGCAAAATGATGTGGTTGTGCCGGCAGTTGGAACTTCTCGGACAGATTCATGTCGTCATAATGGCAGCTCTAGGTAGAACAGTTCAGTTAGGGGAGCTTCAGTTAGTGCACGGCGACGTGGTGGCTCGTCAAACATGGGCACCGGCAATAGGGTCCCAAGAGAAGTGGAGCCTGAATACATCGATGATGAAGAGAGGCTATATTCTGATGTTGTGCAGAATTTACGACGGCCATGTCGGGCTGAAAACCGAGATGAGTGTGACAATGAGGCTTTTGTGATTGATGATGAGGAGGTTGAGGATGAAGACCTTCCAGCTATTGAATGGGATCCTGCAAACTCTCAGATGGAAGAAGGTACCATCTTTGCATCCATGAGTGAGTGTAGAAATGCACTTGTGACATACTGCATCAGGGCAGAGCGTACATTTGAAGTTGACAAGAGCGATAGAGTACGTTACAAAGTGCACTGTCCGACTGAAGATTGTCCATGGAGGATGCACGCGTCTAAAATGCGAAATAACACGAATGTTCAAGTCAAAGTGAACCCTTTTAGGCACACATGCCTGGAATCAACCCTGAGGAAGGAAACAATCAGTAGAGCCAAGTCAAGATGGGTGGCTGAAGAAGTAAAACGGTAGGTGACAGAAGACCATCAAGTGGGTACAAAGGAGTTGCAGAAGAAGCTCAAAGAAAAGTTCAAGATAGAGGTACCATACATGAGGGTTTTCAATGGAAAACAACATGCTATGGATTCTATTTATGGTAATTGGCAGGAAAGTTTTAAACTGTTGTATTCATTTAAGGGTGAAGTGGAGAAGACCAGCCCAGGTAGTATTGTAGATATTGATCACCACACCGTGGAGTACACGTTGAGGGGAATGACAATGACCAAAGAGTGCTTTAGAAGGGTTTTTGTCTGCTTTGAGGCTTGTCGCCGGGGTTTTTTTGGAAGGCTGCAGGCCCTATTTGGCTATTGATGCTACTTTTCTCACAGGGAGGTTTAAAGGACAGTTAGTAGCAGCTTGTGGAGTTGATGGACACAATTTTGTATTTCCAGTTGCTTATGGCGTGATAGAGGCAGAGTCTGAGGAGAGCTGGACTTGGTTTTTGCAGAATCTGCGCCGGGCTATTGCACATCCCAATGGGTTGGTAATTCATACAGATGCTTGCAAGGGTTTAGAAGTAGCCGTGGACAATGTGTTCCCTGGAGTAGAGCATAGGAATGCATGCGTCACCTTGCTGCAAATTTTGGGAAGAAATTCAAAGGAAAGGTGTATGCCGACAATTTATGGCCAGCATCTTTGACTTGCAGTGTGAAGAAGCACAACTATCACATGAGGCAGTTATACAAAAATGACAAAGTGAAGGAATACTTGGAAACACACCACTCCAAGTTATGGGCCAGAAGCCAATTCAGTGAAGTGAGCAAAGTTGACTATGTGCATAATAATCTTGCAGAGTCTTTCAACTCAACGATCCGAAAACTAAAGGGTCTTTATTTGGTGGATTTGCTTGACAAGATAAGGGTAGAATACGTGCAGAAATTTCTTGTTCGAGCAGGAATAGCCGAGGCAAAATTCATGGGACACATTATAATCCCTTCCGTGATGAATGAATTGAAGCAGAAAACAAGAGGCTTGGAAATGGACATGACTCGTTGCTCAGCTACGACGGCAGAGGTATCATTTTTGGATAAAGAGAAGAGGGAATGGAGATATCCAGTGGATTTAGAAGCTAGAACTTGCAGTTGTAGGCAATGGCAGATAACTGGGTTGCCATGCATTCATGCCTTGTTTTTCATCACTACTCTGTCAGGTCAAGCAGGTAACAAACAACAGTATGTGCATGATTACTACTCTATTGCAAAGTTCAAAGCCACATATGCACATGCCTTACCTGCTTTGGAGGGAAAACAACAATGGGATCCAGTGGACCCTGGTTTTAAGCTTTTCCCTCCAGTACTGAAGAGAGCAGCATGTAGATCGAGGAAAAGTAGAATAAGACCTCGCAGCGAAGGAGCTGGACTTGGACCGAGGAGACGTAAGTGCACAAGGTGTGGTGGGTCTGGTCATTTCGCTAAGTACTGTGATAACGCAGTAGATCCAGCGTTCGGAGAGTGTTTTGATGTTTCAAATGATGAGCAAAATGATGATCAAAATGAGGATGCAGTGGAGGCTCCAATTGATGATCCAATTGATGATCCAATTGATGATCCAATTGATGAGCCACAAAATGATCAAATTGATGATCCAATTGATGAGCCACAAAATGATCAAATTGATGATCCAATTGATGAGCCACAAAATGATCAAATTGATGATCCAATTGATGATCCGATTGATGAGCCACAAAATTATCAAAATGATGATCCAATTGATAATGGAAATGATGATCCAATTGATGATCCAATTGAGGCTCCAAATGTTGGTGTCCAACCTTCTGTGGTTGTGAGTTCTACTTGGTATGTAAATCTTTCCAATACTAGTGTACATTTATCACTTGACACAATCTTACCGCCCTTTGTTTTGTACAGCTCTGTTGTAGGTTCGAACAAAGTTGTGGTAGTGAGCTCTGAGGTAGTTAAGGTGCCGACAACCAAGAGGAGAAGAAAAGAAGCAATGAGCACAAGGATCACAAGGAGCAAAGTAGTGGCAAGAAGCGCAAGGACCAAGAAGAAGCCGCAACGCTTTGTAGATGATTGAGTGGGAACCAACTAAAGTTCATGAATAATGTTGTATTTGTGTTTGAATGCTGTTGGAATGATTAGAGTACATGTTTGAACTATGTTTGAATGATGTTGGAGTGATGAGATTACATGTTTTGAGGAACTCATGTCAAAATGTGCTAAAAAGAGCTCCAAAGGTAGGGTAAATGGCCTCATTTCTAAGCAAGTTTTTTTTGATCTTGTCTAAATTGGCCAAATAAGTTCACTACACATCTATTCCATGTAAGAAGAGTATGTGAGAAGGTTTTTCCATTTTTTTGATTTTTTTTGAATTTTTTATGCTCATTTCAAATTTAGTCAAACCTAACTTTGACCATCATTTTAGCAAGTTTGAAACATGGAATTGTAAAACTAAGCATGGATCCTTGTTATTCACTCCAAAATGAAGCTTTGGTGAGGTTTTTGAAACTTTTCATGTTCCAAACCCTAAACCTCTTGTCTTCACCCTCGAACTTGTACCCCAGTGTTTGAGATATCACATTAGACACATGGTTTTTTTGTTGAACAGCATGTAGACCATGTTTATCAACTAGAATGGGTAGTATATGACATAAGAAGTCTATGTGAGAAGGTTTTCCATTTTTTTGATTTTTTTTGAATTTTTTATGCTCATTTCAAATTTAGTCAAACCTAACTTTGACCATCATTTTAGCAAGTTTGAAACATGGAATTGTAAAACTAAGCATGGATCCTTGTTATTCACTCCAAAATGAAGCTTTGGTGAGGTTTTTGAAACTTTTCATGTTCCAAACCCTAAACCTCTTGTCTTCACCCTCGAACTTGTACCCCAGTGTTTGAGATATCACATTAGACACATGGTTTTTTTGTTGAACAGCATGTAGACCATGTTTATCAACTAGAATGGGTAGTATATGACATAAGAAGTCTATGTGAGAAGGTTTTCCATTTTTTTTGATTTTTTTTGAATTTTTTATGCTCATTTCAAATTTAGTCAAAGCCAACTTTGACCATCATTTTAGCAAGTTTGAAACATGGAATTGTAAAACTAAGCATGTATCCTTGTTATTCACTCCAAAATGAAGCTTTGGTGAGGTTTTTGAAACTTTTCATGTTCCAAACCCTAAACCTCTTGTCTTCACCCTCGAACTTGTACCCCAGTGTTCGAGATATCACATTAGACACATGGTTTTTTTGTTGAACAGCATGTAGACCATGTTTATCAACTAGAATGGGTAGTATATGACATAAGAAGTCTATGTGAGAAGGTTTTCCATTTTTTTGATTTTTTTTGAATTTTTTATGCTCATTTCAAATTTAGTCAAAGCCTAACTTTGACCAGCTAACCCTGTTCTTCTAGAAGGAAACCGGACCGATCCGTGGGTTGCTCTGTTTTGCATTGTGGACAGTTCACTGCGGTAACGCCAGCCGTCCGATCTAGCCTTCTAGAACGTTTCGGGGCCGATGCGTGGACACCCTCGTTCTTCAACATGATTGGTTCCTTTCTCTTTTGTGCGGTGGGCTATAATAACACTGAAATCTCCGTTGGTCCGTTGGGCCATCCCGCGTGTCTAGGCCTACGATTAAGGATGGCAATGGGCAGGGTATGGGCAGGGTAGAGCAATACCATACCCATACCCGTATAGTCGATGGGTACAAACTTCTACCCATACCCGTGCCCATGGGTATAAAACTTTACCCATACCCATACCCGATGGGTACCCGTACCCATTGGGTACCCAGTGGGTAGGCTAAATTATACATAAGTTTATCGCAATTGTACATTTATCGATAATAAATTCCATTAAAAAATGAATCATCTCAACTCGATAACAGGTAGTTGAGTACATAACAATTTAAAAATATAAAAATCCCATTCTCATATAGTACTCATAAGTAAACAAAAATAGACGTGTAACATAAGAAATTGACAATAAACGGGCAGGGTATGGGTATACCCGCAGGTACAAAGCTATACCCGTGCCCTACCCATGACTTAACGGGTAGGGTAAGGGTACTACCCATGGGCATAAAAGTGTATCCATACCCAGACCATGCGGGTACGGTACCCGCGGGTACCCGTACCCATGGGTAAAATTGCCATCCTTGCCTGCGATGCATGCGCCATGCATGCGCCATGCAGGCGCCACGCCAACAACCCTTTCCACGCACTCGCCGACGGCTTTTAATGCATCAACGCAGCGTCTCAGCGTTGCCATCGTCTCAGCTCTCGCAGCGATGCAGCCGCATCAGTTTTGCCATCGTCTCAGGCCGTCCCATCGTCGATCGCGTCAAAACCAATAATTATTTTTGGAAGACGGCTAGACACGCGTTAATTCATCATTAGGAACCCGAATTATGAGCCAACCTCTTTATAAGGGGCCTCTTCCTCTCCCACACACCAACCGAGCGAGCCTCTCTTCCTCTCCATCTCCAAAGCACCACGCACTCAAGCGAGCCTCTCTGCCTCTCCGAAGATGCAGTACACGGGACCGACCTTCCGCCGTCCACGCACCAGGCCGGAGCTACTCTATCCGGCGGATGTCCTCGTCGACAACACGCTCCGTGTGTGGGCAAAGTCGAGGTGGAGGACCGAGATCGAGCTCACTCGAGAGTTCCTCGACGAGGGCTTCTCCCACCTCCCACCGGGCTCGCCCGTCATGTACTACGTCAATGAGTCTCGTGAAGGCGTCGCCCTCAAGCTTCTCACGGTCACCTTCGCCAACCGATTTGACGCGTACGCCCTCCTCGGTGAGGTCTTATGGTGCGTCTGCGAGTCAATCTTCTTCACCACCTACAACGTCTTCACCGATTGCGACGCCATCTTCTTCTCCGGGAAACCTATGCACTGCCTCCCGTACTACAAGTGAAGACGCTGGTGAAGACGGTGGTGCGGCGCAGGTGCTGCGGCAGGTGGTGCGGCCAAGATGTGTTCTCGTCAAGCTCGTCATGTTTTTTTAGCTTTACGTTTTCATTTTCTATGTGGTTCCATGTCGAGTCGTGTCAAGTCGTGTGTCACTGAACTTATCTATCTAGGGTACCCATCTATCTATCTATCTAGGGTACCCATCTATCTATCTAAGTTATTTCCGTGTAATGGTGGAACTAAGCATCTTATGTATCGAATTTATCTAAGTTATTTTGCGTGATGATCTGGCTACCAATATTTGCATCTCATATATCTTAGTTTTCTATGATTTCGATGTAATATATCAAGGGTGTATGAATTATGAAATCACAAACATGGATCCAAGTATGAACTTTGATGTAATATAAGTAGGGTACCCATATAAGTATCAAACAAAAAATCACAAACACGCAATGCTTGAAATCAGATAAATGCACCCTTTTTCCCTCGCAAAAATAGAAAGATGCACCTTTTTTTGTTTGATTATTTTTCCAACCTAAACCACAAACACGTAATGCTTGAAATAACAAAGACGCGCCCTTTTTTTGGTTAAGCTGCGTGCATAAACACAAAGAACAAACATATGCGTCCTTACACCATAAACCAAGTCACGAACTAGAACTAACTATAGCTAGATTTCTTCCTTTTGCTTTTCAATATCTGTCCATCCACCCCACTGGTTACCAGAGCAATCCTTCACGCTACCAAACAAAGCGGTCTTGGGTTCGAGTCCTAGCCTCACCCTTTTTTGTTTGTTCATTTTTCACCGTTTTTTTAAACACCCTTCTCATCTGCCCAAAGCCAAATCTTTGCCACTATCGAATTTTGATCAGATTTATTTATTTCAAGCTTGCAAATTCAAGCTTACAAGTTCATACAATTTGAAGCTTACAAATTCATCACAAATTCATGCCTTTCCATACAATGTCAACATTAAACCTAGTGCGATGACAATACCACCTACAAATGCACAAATGTAATTCCAAATTTTTGATTGATCTTCGAGCTCTCTAATCTTCTAGTTCATCCACCTTAGCTCAAAAGCTACCTCTCTGTCAATGCGTGCTCCGCCCTGCGTCTCTTCTGCACTAGCTATCGCGGCGACCCGTGTCGTCTGTGGCAAGATGGGCAACCATTCTTCGTGCTCATTTAGCAGCTGATTCATCAGCGTCTGGAGCAAAACATCGACCCAAACGAAGAAGCATTTTATCTCCAAGCACACGAAAGAGATCAACCACATTGAGCACAAACTATGCACAAAATACTGAAATTTCCACTATTCTTACCCCTTTCTCGCTGCTGCACACGTAGAACGGACGATTGGTGTTCTTCGGTGTGCGCGAAATCCTCCGATCAACGGGCGCCCGGCACCGCGGACAGAGGAGGATCGGCATCTCCATGCGCACCGGAAGCTCGAACCGAGAGGTGGCACGGGAGCTAGAAGAAGACATGGATAGAGGTGGCGCGGGATCTGAACCGTGAGGTGCTTCTGGCAGACGGCTGCGCCCTCCGCAGCTCCCGCCGTCGGCGGCGCTCCTCGTCAACAAGGCCCTCTCCGTCGCCCGCGCCGCACCTCTGCGAGGTGCCGTCTCCAACCCCGTCGATTTCTTCTCACCGCTGCGAGCTCCGCCACGCGATCAGGGATTTTAAATGGGGTTGAGCTCCAACGGTTGCCTTGTGGGTCCCACGTGAAACGGCCAGCAACGGTCCTCTTTTCAAATGCGTCTCCGCCTGGTCCCACCTGAAACAGCCGGTCCTCTTTTCAAATGCGTCTCCGCCTGGTCCCACCTGAAACAGCCAAGTCAAGGACGTTGACCTGAATGAAACGGCAGACTCACGGAACGAGTCGTTGCACACAGACTAGTGGCAAAACTGAGCACCATTCTGCTCTAGTGGCAAAACTGAGTGTTGCGTGGGGTGTAGTGGCAAACCAATAATTAACCCAACTTTTTTACATAAGCTTCGCAACCCCAAAATTAAGGAACCACAGCTTAGGTTTCCCGAACCATAATTCATACAGTGTCGTTTCAACGGATTTAGATGGTGCCCTATTTAAAGTGAATGCAGTTGTCTCTAATAACCCCAAAACGATAACGACAAATCAGTAAGAGATATCATAGATCGAACCATATCCAAGAGAGTTCGATTACGACGTTCGGACACACCATTGCGCTGTGGTGTTCCCGGTGGTGTCAACTGTGAAAGTATTCCACATTTCTTTAAATGCATGCCAAACTCATAACTCAGATATTCGCCTCCGCGATCAGAACGCAGAAACTTAATCTTCTTGTTACATTGATTTTCTACTTCACTTTGGAATTCCTTAAACTTCTCGAAAGTTTCGAACTTATGTTTCATAAAGTTGATATACCCATATCTACTCAGATCATCCGTGAAGGTTAGAACATAACGATAACCACCGCGCGATGCCACACTCATTGGTCCGCACACATTGGTATGAATGATTTCCAGCAAGTCTGTAGCTCGCTCCATTGTACCAGAAAATGGAGTCCTAGTCATTTTTCCCATTAGACATGCTTCGCATATGTCAAGTGACTCAAGAAGTCCATCGGAATGGAGTTTCTTCATGCGCTTCACTCCAATATGACCAAGACGGCAGTGCCACTTATAAGTAGAATTATCATTCAATTTAATTCGCTTAGCATCTATGATATGAACATGTGTATCACTACTATCGAGATTTAACAAGAATAAACCATTTGTCTCAGGCGCATGACCATAAAAGATATTATTCATATAATAGAACAACCATTATTCTCTGATTTAAACGAATAACCGTCTTGCATTAAACAAGATCCAGATATAATGTTCATGCTCAGCGCAGGCACTAAATAACAATTATTACGGTTTAAAACTAATCCCGAAGGTAGATGTAGAGGGAGCGTGCCGACGACGATCACATCGATCTTGGATCCATTTCCAACGCGCATCGTCACTTCGTCCCTCGTCAGGCTTCGTTTATTCCGCAGTTCCTGTTTCGAGTTACAAATGTGAGCAACCGAACCAGTATCAAATACCCAGGCACTACTACGAGAACCAGTAAGATAGACATCTATAACATGTATATCAAATATACCTTTCTTCTTGATGAGGCCGCTCTTCAGATCAGCCAAATATTTGGGGCAATTACGCTTCCAGTGTCCCTTTTCCCTGCAGTAATAGCACACAGTATCAGGCTTGGGGCCAGCCTTAGGCTTCTCAGGAGGCGTGATGCGTGCAATTAACACACGTCCGTTGGGAACCCCAAGAGGAAGGTGTGATGCGTACAGTAGCAAGTTTTCCCTCAGAAAGAAACCAAGGTTTATCGAACCAGTAGGAGCCAAGAAGCACGTTGAAGGTTGATGGCGGCGAAGTGTAGTGCGGCGCAACACCAGGGATTCTGGCGCCAACGTGGAACCTGCACAACACAATCAAAGTACTTTGCCCCAACGTAACAGTGAGGTTGTCAATCTCACCGGCTTGCTGTAACAAAGGATTAGATGTATAGTGTGGAAGATGATGTTTGTTTGCACTACTAGGAAAAGGCCTATAGATGGAAATAGGCCTACCGGCGCACCAGCAAACCCATGCGCCGGTGGCAAATAGTGCCGGCGCACCAATATGTCGCCGCGCCGGCGATGGAGGCTTACTGCCGGCGCACAAGCAAAAAAGATGCGCCGGCGATAAATTTCAAAGAGGACCAGACCAGACCGAAAAAATCGAGCCCCTTACTGCCGGCGCACCACCATGTAGGCGCGCCGGTGGTAAGTTTCTTATTGCCGGCGCTGCAGCATAATGGTGCGCCGGCGGTAAGGGCAGCCATAATTTTCCCTCTACACCCCCCCGTGGACCGCCTTTTCAGTTTTGAAAAAAATAAAAGAAAATGATAAAAAATTCAAAAAATAAAATCCTTAGAAATGCCCATGTAATATGTGATCTAGTTTTAGTGAAAAATAAAAAATATGAATTTCGATGTATTATGCAAAATGGCATCATCTTTCGGTAAAACGGGATTTCTGGTTGCATACGACCTCCGATGAAAAACTTTTTTATATCCAAATCGATCTACGCGAAATTTCCTATTCGAATTCAACGGCCTACGGCCATTTGGACAAAAAATGGATTCGTCAATTGGAAAACAGAAACAGGACTTTTTTCAGGTTTTAGATTTTGATGAAAAAAATTAAAAAAATACCCCCGACGCACCGCCATATAGGTGCGCCGGCAGTAACAGGGGCTATATATGCTAAACCCGCCCGACGCACCTTCTCTCTCTTCCATTTCCTCCCCTCTTCTTTTTCACTTCTCCTCCTCCTCTCTTCCTCCCTCCGGCCACCTTCTCTTCTCCTCCACTTTTCCCCCTCTTCTACCTTCTTACCCCTCTAATCCCTCCCTCCAGCGAGCACCTCCTCAAGCTACTCACCGGAGCACCTCCTCAAGCTACTCACCGGCGACCACCTCCTCAAGCTATCTCATCGGAGCACCTCCTCAAGCTACTCACCGGCGAGCACCTCCTCAAGCATCTCGCCGGCGAGCACCTCCTCAAGCATCACCTCCTCTCACCCCCACAATCACTGACGACCACACCGGCAACCACCTCCTGTTTCTAAGCAGATGACCACCGTAGCAGCGGTACATCTCCAAGGCACGACCTAGAACTTGACCGACGACCTAGAACACGACTGACCTAGATCTAGATCTAGATCTAGATCTAGATCTGCTTTTTTTTGAATCCTGGAAAACATAGTGCCGGCGCACTAGGCTGGTGCGCCGGTGATAAATCGAGTTACCGCTGGCGAACTAGATGGTGCGCTGGCAATAAGCCTTTATCACCGGCCCGTTCGCACCGGCGGGCTCTGGTGCGCCGGTAGTAGCCCAAATAGGTGCGCCGGCAATAGGCCTTTTCCTTGTAGTGTTGCGAAGAACAGTAAAAAACAATTGCAGTAGATTGTATTTCAGATGTAAAGAATGGACCGGGGTCCACAGTTCACTAGTGGTGTCTCTCCCATAAGATAAATAGCATGTTGGGTGAACGAATTACAGTTGGGCAATTGACAAATAAAGAAGGCATAACAATGCACATACATATATCATGATGAGTACTATGAGATTTAAACAGGGCATTACGACAAAGTACATAGACCGCTATCCAGCATGCATCTATGCCTAAATAGTCCACTTTCAGGTTATCATCCGAACCCCTTCCGGTATTAAGTTGTAAACAACAGACAATTGCATTAAGTATGGTGCGTAATGTAATCAACACAAATATCCTTAGACAAAGCATCGATGTTTTATCCCTAGTAGCAACAGCACATCCACAACCTTAGAACTTTCTCGTCATCGTCCCAGCATTCAATGGAGGCATGAACCCACTATCGAGCATAAATACTCCCTCTTGGAGTTACAAGTATCAACTTGGCCAGAGCCTCTACTAGCAACGGAGAGCATGCAAGAACATAAACAACATATATGATAGATTGATAATCAACTTGACATAGTATTCAATATTCATCGGATCCCAACAAACACAACATGTAGCATTACAAATAGATGATCTTGATCATGATAGGAAGCTCACAAGATCTAACATGATAGCACAATGAGGAGAAGACAACCATCTAGCTACTGCTATGGACCCATAGTCCAGGGGTGAACTACTCACACATCGATCCGGAGGCGATCATGGCGATGAAGAGCCCTCCGGGAGATGATTCCCCTCTCCGGCAGGGTGCCGGAGGCGATCTTCTGAATCCCCCGAGATGGGATTGGTGGCGGCGGCGTCTCTGGAAGGTTTTCCGTATCGTGGCTCTCAGTACAGAGGGTTTCGCGACGAAGGCTTTAAGTAGGCGGAAGGGCGGAGTCGGAGGAGTCACGGGGGCCCCACATGCTAGGGCCGCGCGGGCCCCCTCTAGGCCGCGCCGCCCTAGTGTGGCGGCGCCCCGTGGCTCCACTTCGTTTCTCCCTCGGTCTTCTGGAAGCTTCGTGGAAAAATAAGCCCCTGGGCGTTGATTTCGTCCAATTCCGAGAATATTTCCTTACTAGGATTTCTGAAACAAAAAATAGCAGAAAACAGCAACTGGCTCTTCAGCATCTCGTCAATAGGTCAGTGCCGGAAAATGCATAATAATGACATATAATGTGTATAAAACATGTGAGTATCATCATAAAAGTAGAATGGAACATAAGAAATTATAGATACGTTTGAGACGTATCAAGCATCCCCAAGCTTAGTTCCTACTCGCCCTCGAGTAGGTAAACGATAACAAGGATAATTTCTGAAGTGACATGCTATCATAATCTTGATCAATACTATTGTAAAGCATATGAGATGAATGCAGCGATTCGAAGCAATGATGAAGACAATGAGTAAACAACTGAATCATATAGCAAAGACTTTTCATGAATAATACTTTCAAGACAAGCATCAATAAGACTTGCATAAGAGTTACTCATAAAGCAATAAATTCTTAGTAGAAAGCTTTGAAACAACACAAAGGAAGATATAAGTTTTAGCAGTTGCTTTCAACTTCAACATATATATCTCATGGATAATTGTCAACACAAAGTAATATAACAAGTGCAATAGGTAAACATGTAAGAATCAATGCACACAATTTAAACAAGTGTTTGCTTCTGAGATAGAAAGAAGTAGGTAAACTGACTCAACAATAAAGTAGAAGAATGGCCCTTCGCAGAGGGAAGCATGGATTACTATTTTTGTGCTAGAGCTTTTCATTTTGAAAACAAGAAACAATTTTGTCAACGGTAGTAATAAATCATATGTGTTATGTATAAGATATCCTATAAGTTGCAAGCCTCATGCATAGTATACCAATAGTGCTCGCACCTTGTCCTAATTAGCTTGGATTAACATGGATTATCATTGCATAGCATATGTTTCAACCAAGTGTCACAAAGGGGTACCTCTATGCCGCCTGTACAGAGGTCTAAGGAGAAAGTTCGCATTGGATTTCTCGCTTTAGATTATTCTCAACTTAGGTATCCATACCAGGACAACATAGACAACATATAATGGACTCCTCTTTAATGCATAAGCATTTAACAACATATAATATTCTCATAAGAGATTGAGGATTTGTGTCCAAACTGAAACTTCCACCATGATTCATGGCTTTAGTTAGCGGCCCAATGTTCTTCTCTAACAATATGCATACTCAAACCATTTGATCATGAAAATCACCCTTACTTCAGACAAGACGAACATGCATAGCAACTCACATGATATTCAACAAAGGTAAAAGTTGATGGCGTCCCCAGAAACATGGTTACCGCTCAACAAGCAACTTATTAAGAAATAAGATACATAAGTACATATTCTTCACCACAATAGTTTTTAAGGCTATTTTCCCATGAACTATGTATTGTAAAGGCAAAGAATAGAAGTTTAAAGGTAGCACTCAAGTAATGTACTTTGGAATGGTAGAGAAATACCATGTGGTAGGTAGGTATGGTGGACATAAATGGCATAGTTTTTGGCTCAAGGATTTGGATGCACGAGAAGAATCCTTCTCAATACAAGGCTAGGCTAGCAAGGTTGTTTGAAGCAAACTCAAGTATAAATGGTACAGCAAGACTCACATATGAACATATTGTAAGCATTATAAGACTTTACATCGTTTCCTTGTTGTTCAAACACCTTAACCAGAAAATATCTAGACTCTAGAGACCAATCATGCAAACCAAATTTTAACAAGCTCTATGTAGTTCTTCATTAATAGGTGCAAAGTATATGATGCAAGAGCTTAAAAATGATCTATATGAGCACAAAAAATGTCAAGTATCAAATTATTCAATACATTATACCATTTACCACATGCGGCATCTTCCGTTTCCAACCATATATCAATGAACGAAGTAGTTCATCCTTCGCAATGAACATTAAGAATAAAGCTAAGAACACATGTGTTCATATGCAACAGCGGAGAGTGTCTCTCTCCCACACAAATAATGCTAGGATCTGATTTTATTCAAACAAAAACAAAAACAAAAACAAACAGACGCTCCAAGTAAAGCGCATAAGATGTGACTGAATAAAAATATAGTTTCACTAGAGGTGACCTGATAAGTTGTCGATGAAGAAGGGGATGCCTTGGGCATCCCCAAGCTTAGATGCTTGAGTCTTCTTAAAATATGCAGGGATGAACCACGGGGGCATCCCCAAGCTTAGACTTTTCACTCTTCTTGATCATATTGTATCATCCTCCTCTCTTGACCCTTGAAAACTTCCTCCACACCAAACTCAAAACAAACTCATTAGAGGGTTAGTGCATAATTCATATATTCAGAGGTGACATAATCATTCTTAACACTTCTGGACATTTCACAAAGCTACTGAAAGTTAATGGAACAAAGAAATCCATCAAACATAGCAAAACAGACAATGCGAAATAAAAGGCAGAATCTGTCAAAACAGAACATTCCGTAAAGACGAATTTTCCATGGGCACTTAACTTGCTCAGATGAAAATGCTCAAATTGAATGAAAGTTGCGTACCCCATATCTGAGGATCACGCACGTAAATTGGCAGATTTTTATGAGTTACCTACAGAGAACCCTGCCCAAATTCGTGACAGCAAGAAATCTGTTTCTGTGCAGTAATCCAAATCTAGTATTGACTTACTATCAAAGACTTTACTTGGCACAACAATGTAATAAAATAAAGATAAGGAGAGGTTGCTACAGTAGTAACAACTTCCAAGACTCAAATATAAAACAAAAGTGCAGAAGTAAAATGATGGGTTGTCTCCCATAAGCGCTTTTCTTTAACGCCTTTCAGCTAGGCGCAGAAAGTGTGAATCAAGTATTATCAAGAGATGAAGCATCGACAGTGGGATTTGGAGTTTTCTCAACTATGCATTGTATCTTATCTATGTAAGTTTCAGAGGCTCCTTTTTCATTATTCTTAGGCTTTCTATTCTCATCAAACAAATTTTCAGGAACAAGCCAACCATAGTTATTTTCTAGATCTTCATGCATTCCTAGGAGCTTGCAAGGTATTGATGTCTTAATCTCCCCTCCATCATTAACATTATTAGTGTACTTTATTCTATCAATGTCCATCTTTTCAAGGGTACTAGCAAAGTTGGTGTAAGAGCCAAGCATCTTATATTTAATAAAGACTTTTCTAGCCTCTCTTGCTACACCACCAAATTCTTTAAGAAGGGTTTCTAAGACAAAATCTTTCTTTTCTCCTTCCTCCATGTCAGAGAGTGTAAGAAACATATGCTGAATTATAGGATTGAGATTAACAAATTTAGTTTCCAACATGTGTACTAAAGAAGCAGCATCAATTTTATAAGTGGGAGCAAGTTCTACCAAGTGTCTATCTTCGAAATCTTCAGATGTACTAACATGAGTGAAAAAATCTTCTATATTATCTCTTCCAATTATAGAACCTCGTCCTACCGGTATGTCTTTTAGAGTGTACTTAGGAGGAAACATGATGAAATAAACAAAAGGTAAATAAGGTAAATGCAAGTAACTAATTTTTTTGTGTTTTTAATATAGAGAACAAGACAGTAAATAAAGTAAAGCTAGCAACTAATTTTTTTGTGTTTTGTTTTAGTGCAGCAAACAAAGTAGTAAATAAAATAAAGTAAAGCAAGACAAAAACAAAGTAAAGAGATTGGAAGTGGAAGACTCCCCTTGCAGCGTGTCTTGATCTCCCCGGCAACGGCGCCAGAAAAAGTGCTGTTGCCGTGGGAGTTGGCAATTTCCGTGTTGTAGCTTTTCTTCAGTTCCCCGGCAACGGCGCCAGAAAAAGTGCTTGATGCGTGCAATTAACACACGTCCGTTGGGAACCTCAAGAGGAAGGTGTGATGCGTACAGTAGCAAGTTTTCCCTCAGAAAGAAACCAAGGTTTATCGAACCAGTAGGAGCAAAGAAGCACGTTGAAGGTTGATGGCGGCGAAGTGTAGTGCAGCGCAACACCAGGGATTCCGGCGCCAGCGTGGAACCTGCACAACACAATCAAAGTACTTTGCCCCAACGTAACAGTGAGGTTGCCAATCTCACCGGCTTGCTGTAACAAAGGATTAGATGTATAGTGTGGAAGATGATATTTGTTTGCGAAGAACAGTAAAGAACAATTGCAGTAGATTGTATTTCAGATGTAAAGAATGCACCGGGGTCCACAGTTCACTAGTGGTGTCTCTCCCATAAGATAAATAGCATGTTGGGTGAACGAATTACAGTTGGGCAATTGACAAATAAAGAAGGCATAACAATGCACATACATATATCATGATGAGTACTATGAGATTTAATCAGGGCATTACGACAAAGTACATAGACCGCTATCCAGCATGCATCTATGCCTAAATAGTCCACTTTCAGGTTATCATCCGAACCCCTTCCGGTGTTAAGTTGTAAACAACAGACAATTGCATTAAGTATGGTGCGTAATGTAATCAACACAAATATCCTTAGACAAAGCATCGATGTTTTATCCCTAGTAGCAACAGCACATCCACAACCTTAGAACTTTCTGTCACTGTCCCAGATTCAATGGAGGCATGAACCCACTATCGAGCATAAATACTCCCTCTTGGAGTTACAAGTATCAACTTGGCCAGAGCCTCTACTAGCAACGGAGAGCATGAAGAACATAAACAACATATATGATAGATTGATAATCAACTTGACATAGTATTCAATATTCATCGGATCCCAACAAACACAACATGTAGCATTACAAATAGATGATCTTGATCATGATAGGCAGCTCACAAGATCTAACATGATAGCACAATGAGAAGAAGACAACCATCTAGCTACTGCTATGGACCCATAGTCCAGGGGTGAACTACTCACACATCGATCCGGAGGCGATCATGGCGATGAAGAGCCCTCCGGGAGATGATTCCCCTCTCCGGCAGGGTGCCGGAGGCGATCTCCTGAATCCCCCGAGATGGGATTGTAGGATAACGTTGCATAGAAAACAAAAATTTTCCTACCGCGAACACGCAATCCAAGCCAAGATGCAATCTAGAAGACGGTAGCAATGAGGGGATTATCGAGTCTCACCCTTGAAGAGATTCCAAAGCCTACAAGATGAGGCTCTTGTTGCTGCGGTAGACGTTCACTTGCCGCTTGCAAAAGCGCGTAGAAGATCTTGATCACGGCGCCACGAACGGGCAGCACCTCCGTACTCGGTCACACGTTCGGTTGTTGATGAAGACGACGTCCACCTCCCCGTTCCAGCGGGCAGCGGAAGTAGTAGCTCCTCTTGAATCCGACAGCACGACGGCGTGGTGTTGGTGGTGGTGGAGAATCCCGGCGGAGCTTCGCTAAGCGTGCGGGGAAGAAGGAGGAGTGGGGCGGCTAGGGTTTGGGGAGAGGGGGTGGCTGGCCTCCAAGGGGTGCGGCCAAGGTGGTGGCTTTGGTGTGGCCGGCCCCCTCCCCTATGCCCCTCATTATATAGGTGGAACCCCAAGTGTTGGACTACAAGTCTTCGAATAAGACCCGAACCCAAAACCTTCCATGTTGTAGGGAAACCTACTCAAGGTGGGACTCCCACCCAAGTGGGATTCCCACCCTTCCATGTGGGAGGGTGGCCGGCCCCTATGGTGGAGTCCACTTGGGACTCCACCCCTCTAGGGTTGGCCGGCCATGGGTGGTGGAGTCCCTTCGGGACTCCGCCTTCCAAAGTGATTTCTTCTGGACTTTTCTAGAACCTTCTAGAACCTTCCATAAATGCACCGGATCATTTTCAAACACATAAAATGACATCCTATATATGAATCTTATTCTCTGGACCATTCCAGAACTCCTGATGATGTCCGGGATCTCATCCGGGACTCCGAACAAATATTCGAACTCCATTCCATATTCAAGTTCTACCATTTCAACATCCAACTTTAAGTGTGTCACCCTACGGTTCGCGAACTATGCAGACATGGTTGAGTACTCACTCCGACCAATAACCAATAGCGGGATCTGGAGATCCATAATGGCTCCCACATATTCAACGATGACTTAGTGATCGAATGAACCATTCACATACGATACCAATTCCCTTTGTCACGCGATATTTTACTTGTCCGAGGTTTGATCATCGGTATCTCTCTATACCTTGTTCAACCTCGTCTCTTGAGAAGTACTCTTTACTCGTACCGTGGTATGTAGTCTCTTATGAACTTATTCATATGCTTGCAAGCTAATTAGACGACATTCCACCGAGAGGTCCCAGAGTATATCTATCCGTCATCGGGATGGACAAATCCCACTGTTGATCCATATGCCTCAACTCATACTTTCCGGATACTTAATCCCACCTTTATAACCATCCATTTACGCAGTGGCGTTTGATGTAATCAAAGTACCTTTCCGGTATAAGTGATTTACATGATCTCATGGTCAAAAGGACTAGGTAACTATGTATCGAAAGCTTATAGCAAATAACTTAATGACGTGATCTTATGCTACGCTTAATTGGGTGTGTCCATTACATCATTCATATAATGACATAATCTTGTTATTAATAACATCCAATGTTCATGATCACGAAACCATGATCATCTATTAATCAACAAGCTAGTTATAAAGAGGCTTACTAGGGACTCTTTGTTGTTCACATAACACACATGTATCAATGTTTCGGTTAATACAATTATAGCATGGTATGTAAACATTATCATAAACACAAAGATATATTATAATAACCATTTTATTATTGCCTCTTGGGCATATCTCCAATATTCTCCCACTTGCACTAGAGTCAATAATCTAGTTTACATTCGTAAAGATATAACACCTTGGCCTTCCGGTGCTTTATCATGTTTTGCTCACGGGAGAGGTTTTAGGCAACGTATCTGACATGCTCAGAAACGTATGTATTTTGCAATTCATTTGCGTCTTCACGCATCAATCATTTTCCAACTGAGTTGGCATTTATCGTATATGTTTGGTCTTCTGGTGGAACCTTAATTCTGCGGTCTGAAATATGTCACTAGTATTTTCATACACAATATAGCTTCAAAGTTCTGACACTATCGGAACTACACCAAGTTCTCAAAGAACTTCTTGACTTAACATCCTCAATCATTGTTAAAACAATGACATACTCTGCCTTCTTTTGTAGAATCCGTCACAATATTTAGAACTCTTCTAAATCTAGCATTGTGCTACCTTTTAAACAACACTTAGCCTAATTTGAGATTGAAATTTTATTTTTATATGTGACAAAACCAATATCGGTGCAACACCTTACATCGATTTGTTTGTCATTTCTCCATACAAAACTATTTATATATCCTTGGTTCTTCTAAAGTACACAGGGATATTCTTACTGTTTGTCCAATGATCATCACATGAATCATTCTGGTATATGCTCCTAATATTTTAGAGCACATGACATCTGATTGTGTACATATTAATTGTGATCTAAATCACTCATGTGTTTTTACTCATTGAGTTTCAGATACGCTCAAGTCTTGTTAAAACTTCACATGACAAGAACATTTTCTTAATATTTCTATATTGAACTACTTCAATATCCTTTCTATGTACTTTGACTTAAACTTATTATGTGTTTTAATCTATCTTCATAGATCTTGACACTAAATATGTTTCAGTCCATATTCTTTCATTGAAGTTAATTCTCAATGAAACTTTTTATAATCAATTACATTATTTATAACCAACTATATGTCATCTACATAAAGTATTATAAATATGTCTCAGCGCTCCCACTTAATTTCTTGCAAATGCAAGCATCTTCATTGTTTCTGATGAAATAAAAAACTCTTTGACTATTTCATCCGGTGAAGATTCCAACTCCGTGATACTCACTTCATCCAATTGAAGATCGTATACCTATCTAGTATTCCACGGACTAGCAAAACTCTTGGTTGTATCTTGTATACACCTTTAATACACACTTATGTTAAGTAATGTACTTTGCCATCCTACTAGCATATCTCATAAAAGAAATATGTAGCGATTACTAGAATAATCCACATAGACTATAAGCATTGCTACGGAAGATCTAATCTTATCGTAGTCAACTATTTGAACTTTGTCGTAAACAACTTTTCGACAAGTCGAGCTTCTTCAAGGATATATCATCCATGTCCATCATTTTTATAGATCCATTTATTTTCAAAAAGTATTCACCTATCTTGGATTTCATGGCGCATAGCCATTTTAACGGAGTCAGGGCCCATCATAACTTCTTTGTTTGTAGTTGGTTTATCATTGTTCAAAATCAATCCTTTGTCCACGAATCATTTATTTGATCACAAAGTAAACCATACCCACAAGGTTCAATATGTACTTCGATCTCCATGGGTAAAACACTTTGTAGTGATGGGAGCCATGATCGTCGTGGCCGCTTCCGGAACCAATTCCAATGCTGCGCTACTCTGATCATTATGCTCAGGTTCATAAACCTTATCGAGTTCTATTGTCCTCCCACTCAAATACTTTGCTAGAAACAATTTCTTGGAAATAAGTAAGAAACATCGACGAAACACTTTTGTCTTTGTTTCCATGGTGGAAGAATTCCCAATTAATTCTTTGGGATAACCAACAAAGACATTCATCCGATTTTTGTTGTAAACTTATTTACCTTATGCTATGCATACCAAAATTTAAGAAATGACTATTAGGTTTCATACCCATGCCATAACTCGTATGGTGTCATTTGAACGGATCATGATGATGCTCTATTCAGTGTAAAAGCGGTAGTCTCTTAAAGCATAATCCACAAAATTATAATGGCATCAATATTTTATCTCATCATTGATCCAACAAGATTTGGATACATCTCTCGGATACTCCATCATCACTATGATACTCCAAGAAACGTGAGTTGTAGAACAACTTCATAACTCTCTTAGATGTTCACTAAAATTCGTAATTCAAATATTTCCACTATGATCCAATCATAGATATTTGACTTTTTATATTACGATGATTTCCACCTCATGCTGAAATTTATTTGAATCCATTCAAATGTTTCAAACTTCTTCCTTATCGAATATATACATATATACTCAATTCATTGTTGGAAGTTTTCATGAAGTAGAAGAATCTCCCGCACACAACTATGCCCAGTGAATCACATACATCATCATGTATTTTTCCACTAAGTTAGTTGCCCGTTCAACTCTTGGCCTATGAACGGTATTTTAGTCATTCTCTTTAGAAAAGATTTGCAAGCGCCAAACGATTCAAAAATCAAATGACTCCAAAAATCCATTTGCATGGAGTTCCTTCATGCGTTCCTCTCTAACATGACCTAAATGGCGGTTCCACAAATAAGTGGAATTCAAATCATTTGCCTTATGGCATTTTAGTGTCAGTGTTTATGTATGTGTGTTTTCACCATTAAGATTTATAATAACTTATCCATCGTACATGGAGTAATGTCATAATTCAACTCATTGTTTTCATTTGACCAGAGCAAAATAACAATTATTAAGTTCTTTATTATAAATTCTAAGGGCTAGATAAAATGCCAACGACGAACATAATAACGCTTTATTTTTGTTCTAGACGTGCATTTCTATCATATTCCTTGTCAGTCACTTAGGCCATTGTATTCTTGTATTGCGTTGTTTTGTATGACACTTCATACCAACCAATATGGTACTAATACCCAAGAATTTCATTGTGTGACCAAACTAGGAATACAACCATAATATGTATATCATTTATATACACCTGAGCTAGACTTTCTAGTCTTTTCTTTTCTTTCTGCCAAAATATCTTTTGTAGTTTCTCTTTTAGCTTTCCTCATTATTCAGAAAACACTTCACCTTCAATAACTTCTAGGTTTGTTGGTCAAAATACCAATAACCTTGAGGTTCTTATTTTGAAGTTGATCATCATATGACAAGTGTTTCAGATTTCACTATTAGTAACCTTTTAATATGATGAACAATTTCACTCATAATTTTATCCATCATATCATGACGACTTTCCGAGACCATGTCTGTACATGCTAGGCTCGTAAAATTTAACCTCAGTATTCGCATGTGCAAAACTGGTTTGCACCCGTTGTATGCACACGTAGAATCTATAACACCCGATCATCACGTGATGCTACGAAACGACGAGTCTTAGCAATGGTGCATACTAAGGACGATCACTTCATGGATATGCGAATATCGTTAGTGCCCCAATAGTTGGAGGATTGGGACGCCTTGCATCTTCAACCTTCCTACATTCCCATAAAACTTATGAGTTTATGTAGTCTCACCAAATTATATTCTATCATCTTGCAATAATGTCTTAGATATCACATATATCTCATACCTTGATTATTTCTGAAAACAAAATTTTTAGCTCCTTACTTTTCAAACAGATTTGAACTTCAAGTTTCACGGAGACAAAGATAACTTTAGGTACTAATTGAAACCATAGCTCTTTGAATCAACAATGTGAGGTTTACTAAAAGTTTGCAATAGGACTTAATCATTTCTTGATTCTTTAACAATACGGTACCAGTCCGTAAAGTTTGTTGTCAGATTTTAACAGTATTTCTATCTCAATTACAAGACTAGCGCTTGGTAGAAAACGGATGCCAATACTACAAATTAATTCAAAATACTACTCAGACTATATTTATCATAATTAGTTCATGTTTTAATCTAATTACTAATGAACTCCCACTTAATACAATATCCCTCATAGTTGTTAAGTGGTACACGATCCACATCCACTACACCAAAACCGATCATCACGTGAGATGATGTAGCTTCAATGGTGAACATCAACATGTTGATCATATCATCCATATGACTCGTGTTCAACCTTTCGGTTTCCGTTGTCCCGAGGCCATGTCTGTTCATGCTAGGCTCGTCAAGCAAACCCAAGTATTCTGCTTGTGCAACATGGCTTACACCCGTTGTATGTGAACGTTGAGTCTATCACATCCGATCATCACGAGATGCTTCGAAACGACGAACTGTGCAACGGTGCATACGAGGGGAGAACACTTTATTATCTTGATATTAATGTGAGGGATCATCTTATAATGCTACCGTCGCGTTCTAAGCAAAATAAGATGCATAAAGGATTAACATCACATGCAATTCATATGTGATATGATATGGCCCTTTAGTCTTTGCGCCTTCGATCTTCATCTCCAAAGCACGGACATGATCTCCATCATCAACGGGCATGATCTCCATCATCGTTGGCGTAGCGTCAAGGTCCATGGCGCCGTCTTCATGGTTGTTCACCTCATGTAGAAACTATTACAACTACTTTGAAATACTACTCAACATGAAATTTAAAGACAACCATAAGGCTCCTGCCGGTTGCCACAATACAATAATGATCATCTCATACATATTCATCATCACATCATGACCATATCACATCACCAAACCCTGCAAAAACAAGTTAGACGTCTCTAATTTGGTTTGCATATTTTACGTGGTTTAGGGTTTTCGAGTAAGATCTAATCTACCTACGAACATGAACCACAACGGTGATACTAGTGTTGTCAATAGAAAGAGTAAATTGAATCTTCACTATGGTGGGAGAGACAGACACCCGCAAAGCCACTTATGCAATACAAGTTGCATGTCGAACGTGGAGCAAGTCTCATGAACGCGGTCATGTAAAGTTAGCCCGAGCCGCTTCATCCCACCATGCCACAAAGATGCAAAGTACTCGAACTAAAGACAACATAAGCATCAACGCCCACAAAACAATTGTGTTCTACTCGTGCAACCATCTATGCATAGACACGGCTCTGATACCACTGTAGGATAACGTTGCATAGAAAACAAAAAATTTCCTACCGCGAACACGCAATCCAAGCCAAGATGCAATCTAGAAGACGGTAGCAATGAGGGGATTATCGAGTCTCACCCTTGAAGAGATTCCAAAGCCTACAAGATGAGGCTCTTGTTGCTGCGGTAGACGTTCACTTGCCACTTGCAAAAGCGCGTAGAAGATCTTGATCACGGCGCCACGAACGGGTAGCACCTCCGTACTCGGTCACACGTTCGGTTGTTGATGAAGAAGACGTCCACCTCCCCGTTCCAGCGGGCAGCGGAAGTAGTAGCTCCTCTTGAATCCGACAGCACGACGGCGTGGTGTCGGTGGTGGTGGAGAATCCCGGCGGAGCTTCGCTAAGCGTGCGGGGAAGAAGGAGGAGTGGGGCGGCTAGGGTTTGGGGAGAGGGGGTGGCCGGCCTCCAAGGGGTGCGGCCAAGGTGGTGGCTTTGGTGTGGCCGGCCCCCTCCCCTATGCCCCTCATTATATAGGTGGAACCCCAAGTGTTGGACTACAAGTCTTCGAATAAGACCCGAACCCAAAACCTTCCATGTTGTAGGGAAACCTACTCAAGGTGGGACTCCCACCCAAGTGGGATTCCCACCCTTCCATGTGGGAGGGTGGCCGGCCCCTATGGTGGAGTCCACTTGGGACTCCACCCCTCTAGGGTTGGCTGGCCATGGGTGGTGGAGTCCCTTCGGGACTCCGCCTTCCAAAGTGATTTCTTCCGGACTTTTCTAGAACCTTCTAGAACCTTCCATAAATGCACCGGATCATTTTCAAACACATAAATGACATCCTATATATGAATCTTATTCTCCGGACCATTCCGGAACTCCTCGTGATGTCCGGGATCTCATCCGGGACTCCGAACAAATATTCGAACTCCATTCCATATTCAAGTTCTACCATTTCAACATCCAACTTTAAGTGTGTCACCCTACGGTTCGTGAACTATGCGGACATGGTTGAGTACTCACTCCGACCAATAACCAATAGCGGGATCTGGAGATCCATAATGGCTCCCACATATTCAACGATGACTTAGTGATCGAATGAACCATTCACATACGATACCAATTCCCTTTGTCACGCGATATTTTACTTGTCCGAGGTTTGATCATCGGTATCTCTCTATACCTTGTTCAACCTCATCTCCTGACAAGTACTCTTTACTCGTACCGTGGTATGTAGTCTCTTATGAACTTATTCATATGCTTGCAAGCTAATTAGACGACATTCCACCGAGAGGGCCCAGAGTATATCTATCCGTCATCGGGATGGACAAATCCCACTGTTGATCCATATGCCTCAACTCATACTTTCCGGATACTTAATCCCACCTTTATAACCACCCATTTACGCAGTGGCGTTTGATGTAATCAAAGTACCTTTCCGGTATAAGTGATTTACATGATCTCATGGTCAAAAGGACTAGGTAACTATGTATCGAAAGCTTATAGCAAATAACTTAATGACGTGATCTTATGCTACGCTTAATTGGGTGTGTCCATTACATCATTCATATAATGACATAATCTTGTTATTAATAACATCCAATGTTCATGATCACGAAACCATGATCATCTATTAATCAACAAGCTAGTTATAAAGAGGCTTACTAGGGACTCTTTGTTGTTCACATAACACACATGTATCAATGTTTCGGTTAATACAATTATAGCATGGTATGTAAACATTATCATAAACACAAAGATATATTATAATAACCATTTTATTATTGCCTCTTGGGCATATCTCCAATAGGGATTGGCGGCGGCGGCGTCTCTGGAAGGTTTGCCGTATTGTGGCTCTCGGTACAGAGGGTTTCGCGACAAAGGCTTTAAGTAGGCGGAAGGGCGGAGTCGGAGGAGTCACGGGGGCCCCACACGCTAGGGCCGCACAGGCCCCCTCTAGGCCGCGCCGCCCTAGTGTGGCGGCGCCCCGTGGCTCCACTTTGTTTCTCCCTCGGCCTTCTGGAAGCTTCGTGGAAAAATAAGCCCCTGGGCGTTGATTTCGTCCAATTCCGAGAATATTTCCTTACTGGGATTTCTGAAACCAAAAACAGCAGAAAACAACAATTGGCTCTTCGGCATCTCGTCAATAGGTTAGTGCCGGAAAATGCATAATAATGACATATAATGTGTATAAAACATGTGAGTATCATCATAAAAGTAGCATGGAACATAAGAAATTATAGATATGTTTGAGACGTATCAAGGCGCGGAAGCTTTCTTGCCGCCCTTCTTGAAGTTGCCCTTCTTAGGCTTGCCTTGCTTTTTGAAACTGGTGGTCTTGTTGACCATCAATACTTGGTTCTCTTTCCGTATCTCCACTTCAGCAGATTTCAGCATGGAGAAGAGTTCAGGTAACTCTTTGTTCATGTTCTGCATGTTGTAGTTCATCATAAAGTTCTTGTAACTTGGTGGCAGTGATTGGAGGACACGATGAATACCCAGCTGGTTAGGAATCACAATCCCCAAGTCACTGAGCTTCTTCGCGTGCCCGGACATAGCGAGCACGTGCTCACTAACGGAGCTTCCCTCTTCCATCATGCAGCCAAAGAAGTGTTTTGGGGCCTCATAGCTTTCCACGGCCGCATGAGTTTCAAAGATAGCTTTGAGCTCACGGACTAGCTCACAAGGGTCGTGGTGCTCAAAACGCTTTTGTAGCTCTGCCTCTAGGCTGCACAGGATGGCACACTGAACTTGGGAGTACTGAGTTCTCCGAGTCTCGTAAACATTTTTTACTTCCTCAGATACTGCAGGAGCAGGTGGGGCACCTAGCGGTGCATCAAGCACATATTGCAGATTTCCGCCAGTGAGGAAAATCCTCACATGACGGAACCAGTCGGTGAAGTTGCTACCATTTCTTTTAAGCTTTTCTTTCTCTGGGAATTGGTTAAAATTGATGGACTGGCCCGCCATAATCTACAACATATTTGCAAAGAGTTTAGACTAAGTTTATGATAAATAGAGTTCAATTTTAATTCTTAAATTTAACTAGGTGAACTCCCACTCAAAACAACATCCCTCACATTGTCTTAGTGATCACACGAACCAAATCCACTACACCCAAATCCGATCATCATGAGAAAAGGTGTAGCTTCAACGGCGAACACTCAAAGTGTTCATCATATCATTCATATGACTCATGATCTACCTTTCGGTATCCCGTGTTCCGAGACCATGTCTGTACATGCTAGGATCGTCAAGGAAACCTTAGTATCCGCGTGTGTAAATCTGGCTTACACCCGTTGTATGCACGTGTAGAATCTATCACACCCGATCATCACGAGATGCTTCGAAACGACAAGTCTTAGCAACGGTGCATACTATGGATGAACACTTTATTATCTTGATATTTAGTGAGAGGGATCATCTTATAATGCTATCGTCGTGATCTAAGCAAAATAAGATGCATAAAGGATTAACATCACATGTAGTTCATATGTGATATGATATGGCCCTTTAGTCTTTGCGCATTTGATCTTCATCTCCAAAGCACGGACATGATCTCCATCATCCACGGGCATGATCTCCATCATCGTCGGCGTAGCGTCAAGGTCAATGGCGCTGTCTTCATGGTTGTTTCCACCACGTAGCAACTATTACAACAACTTTGAAATAATACTACTACATGAAATATAAAGACAACCATAAAGCTCCTGCCGGTTGCCACAATACAATAATGATCATCTCATACATATTCATCATCACATCATGTCCATATCACATCACCAAACCCTGCAAAAACAAGTTAGACGTCTTCTGATTTGGTTTGCATATTTTACGTGGTTTAGGGTTTTCGAGTAAGATCCAATCTACCTACGAACATGAACCACAACGGTGATACTAGTGTTGTCAATAGAAAGAGTAGATTGAATCTTCACTATGGTGAGAGAGATAGACACCCGCAAAGCCACTTATGCAATACAAGTTGCATGTCGAGCGTGGAGAAAGTCTCATTAACGCGGTCATGTAAAGTTAGCCCGGGCCGCTTCATCCCACCATCCCGCAAGATGCAAAGTACACACAACTAAAGACAACAAAAGAATCAACGCCCACAAAACCATTGTGTTCTACTCGTGCAACCAATCTATGCATAGACACGGCTCTGATACCACTGTTGGGATTCGTAGCATAGAAAACAAAAAATTTCCTACCGCAAGAACGAACAACAAGCCAAGATCCAATCTAGTAGATGGTAGCAACGAGGTGAAGATCAACATACCCTTGAAGATCGCTAAGCGTTAACGAGATTAGATCTCGTGGTGGATGTAGTCGATCACTTGCCGCTTGCAAAAGCGCGTACAAGATCTTGACGGTGCCACAGTCGGGCATCACCTCCGTACTTGGTCACACGTTCGGTGTTGATGAAGACGTCCTCCTCCCCGTTCCAGCGGGAAGCGGATGTAGTAGATCCTCCTCGGAATCCCGACAGCACGATGGCGTGGTGGCGGTGTTGGTGGAGAACTCCGGCAGGGCTTCGCCTAAGCACTATGGGAGTTGTATGAGGAGGGGGGCGGCTAGGGTTTGGGGAGAGGGGCTGCTTGGGGCGCCAGCCTTGGGTGCCCTGGGTGGTGTGGCTCAAGTGGTGGCCGGCCCCCTCCCTCTCTCCCTCATTATATAGGTGGAATCCCTAGGGTTTGCCCAAAGTCTTCGAATAAGACCCCAATTCAAAAACTGCCATATGGACGAAACCTAGAGGGACAGGGACTCTCCCTTTCCCCCCTTGCTTGGTCGGCCAAGGAGGTGGAGTCCACCATGGACTCCACCCTCCTACTTGGTTGGCAAGTTAGGGTTGGTGGAGTCCCACCGGGACTTCACCTTCCATAGTGATTCCTTCCGGAAGGTTCTAGAACATTCTAGCGCCTTCCATAAATGCAACAGATCATTTCCAAACTTAAAAAGTGACTTCCTATATATGAATCTTATTCTCCGGACCATTCCGGAACTCCTCGTGATGTCCTGGATCCCATCTGAGAATCCGATCAACAATTGAACTCCATTCCATATTCCATATCTACTTAAAACGACATCAAACCTTAAGTGTGTCACCCTACGGTTCGTGAACTATGCAGACATGGTTGAGACTCTTCTCCGACCAATAACCAATAGCGGGATCTGGAGATCCATAATGGCTCCCATATTCAACGATAACTTAGTGATCGATTGAACCAATTACATACGATATCGATTCCCTTTGTCACGCGATACTTTACTTGTCCGAGGTTCGATCTTCGGTATCACCATACCTTTGTTCAACCTCGTCACCGACAAGTACTCTTTACTCGTACCGTGGTATGTCATCTCTTGTGATCTATTCACATGCTTGCAAGCTAATCAGACGACATTCCACCGAGAGGGCCCAGAGTATATCTATCCATCATCGGGATGGACAAATCCCACTCTTTATCCATATGCCTCAACTCACACTTTCCGAATACTTAATCCCATCTTTATAACCACCCATTTACGCAATGGCGTTTGATGTAATCAAAGCATCCTTCCGGTGTAAGTGATTTAAATGATCTCATGGTCGAAGGACTTAGGTAACTATGTATCGAAAGCTTATAGCAAGTTGAACTAAATGGCTTGATCGTATGCTACGCTTATATGGGTGTGTGTCCATTATATCATTCATCTAATGACATAACCTTGTTATTAATAACATCCAATGTTCATGATCACGAAATCATGATCATATATTAATCAACAAGCTAGTTATACAAGAGGCTTACTAGGGACTTCTTGTTGTTTACATAACACACATGTATCAATGTTTCGGTTAATACAATTATAGCATGGTATGCAAACATTTATCATCAACACAAAGATATTGTAATAACCACTTTATTATTGCCTCTTGGGCATATCTCCAACACTACCAAGCTCACGGGGAGAACTTTCTCTCATGGCAAGCCCAAGTGCTGCCCACCCCCCGTGGGGCTCGTGTCATGCGTCTGCTTGAAGGCTCTGACCCGGCGCTCGGAACTTCGCCGCTCCCGCTCCTCACCCGTGTGACCGGGGATAGTAAAGGATGCCATAATTCATCATATAATGCATTATCACAAATGCACACATTGAATCATAATCATGTAGAGCAGTTCTACAATCGACAATATGATTTTTTTTACAAAGAGCCATTAGCACAAACACATATTCCCACTCCACTCCTCTAGAGGCTATTCCGATGGTGTACCTTTGGGGAAGGGACTTGAGGTTGGAGGCGAGGGAGGATGCATGGTGGTGGACGCAGGCGGCGGCGCCGAGGGCGAAGGCGTCGGTCCAGGTGGTGGCGCCGAGGGCGAAGGCACCGGTCCACGCCGAAGCGGGTTCTGCTGGTGGTGGCGGGGATGCGTGGAGCGTGGAGGCATGCGGCCGTCGCAGAGGAAGGAGGCGGCAACACGCTCTATCTAGGCCGGCAGTCGAGGCCGGCCGTCGCGGGGGCAGGCGATAGCAGCGCGATCCATGGAGGCCAGCCGGCGCGGTAGAAGGGGCTGCGACGCGATTTGTCGTGGCCGGCCGTCGTGGGGGACGAAGGCGGCGACACGCTACGTGGCATAAACCCTAGGGTTCGATTTGTGGGAGGAGGAGGGGATACTGGCGAGGAAGAGGGGAGGAGGATGATATAGGGCCAGCAATTATTGGTTCTATTTCTATGGCGCACCAGAACCAGTGCGTCACATAATGTCTTATTTCTATGGCGCACTGGTCCTAGTGTGCCACAAAATGTCTTATTTCTGTGGCGCACCAGGACTAGTGCGCCACAGAAATAAGACACATTTTGTGCCGCACTGATCCCGGTGCGCCACAGAAATAGCTAAACCAATGATTAGGGCTGGCAGGGTGTGGGCCCCACCGAATTTCTGTGGCGCATGCGCGTCTCGTGCGCTACAAAAATAAGCTATTTCTGTGGCACACTGCGTGGCGCACGTATAACCAGCACGTATAACCAGTGCGCCACGTAATAGCATCCTTTTCCTACTAGTGTGCTAACCAGGTTGTGTGCTATTTTGAAATATTTTCAATTCTACTGGTACTAACAATGGCAGGCCAAGGTCAAACACAACCCCTCCCAGGGACTCAGAGGACTTCACACACTCACTTCCCGATAAGCAGGAAATTCTGGAGATTCTGAAGTTAATGAAGAAGAATGCATCACCAGGCCTAGATGGTTTTAATGTTGCTTTCTACCTCTCGGCTTGGAATTGGATTTGGCAATGATGTGACAACCGTGGTTCAAAATTTCTATCTAGCTAGCTCCTGAGACTTATGCGGACGTTTGTACTATCTTTTATTTATTTATTTATTGCAAAAAGGATCTTGGCATTAAGAGAAACATCGAATAGTATAAAGTACCTCAACAAAAAGGAAAATTACAACGAAATTCTTGAGATGTCCTTTGTCTTCAACCTCCAGACCATGTCGATAGCGTTCCGCCGCTGCCGCTCCTCCCTGAGCCAGCCTGACATTGTTGGATGCAGACGTGAAGTCACCGGACGGGTCAAGAAGACCACATCCGTCCTAGAGACGAGGAAGAAGAAATAACCGCCGATGAAGCTGCATGACGATCGGAAGATCCCCAAGCTAGAAAAGGTCCTCGAGAACCACAACACTCCCCACAAGCTTCCCAACATTGTCGCCGAGATGGGCTGAAGCCGGGGAGACCTTATTGGAGAAGACGTCGCCGCCACCACTTGAGCGCCGCCCCACCAAACATTCACCCTAATAAAACTAAAAAATGAAGCCCTCCCGTCGACGGGGCCAGATCCACCCCTCCTCCGTGGCCCGAATGCCACAAATTTGATCTCTTAGATGGTTGTGTGCATCTTTATCTATGCAGAAGCCAGGTGTAATAATTAAACCTGTTAAGTAATATAAAGCGCCATTTATCGAAAAAAAAAACTTAAATCTTGTTTTCAGTATGTTCACCGGAAGTGACAAAAACACACACACTTCATACATCTCATGATCCAGCAAAGCTAGCCATTTTGCAACGGGGCCTTATGCATTTGGCAATTTTACTTTCACGCAAGAGATCCAAATAATTCTGAACAATATTATACAACTGGTATGCGATGAGGCAATTATTTTATGAGAGAGGGTATATTGAACACCAGAGTGTCTGACAATACAGTACATCGATTAGTTCTCCATCCGCCTTATTCAAGTAGCAGTATCTATGTATAGAGCAACCACCCACTGTATATATGCCTTGCTTAAATTCCACTTGTGTTCGTGAACCATTTCCGCCAGTTAACAACAAAGATGACATGCAAACTATCGAGTAGCCTGTCGACCAGCCTGAAATAAGCATACCTCCACCTCTTTACAAAAAGAAACCCAAAAAATACCATCCAAGCACCTGCCACAAAACCAGTAACTAATCCTAGAAGGAAATCCATTTGAGACAAACCAGGTTCAGGCAAACTTTCCGAATCACCGTTGACTGGCAGATCTCTTGGAGAACCAGGACATTGCCTTGGAACAGGATCTCCACAAAGACCAGGATTACCAATGTACATAGAAGCTGGATCATCTGCCTTGAGTGTGTCTAGTTGATGTCCCGAAGGTATTCTTCCTGAGAGATTATTGTATGACAAGTTTAGATAGCTCAAGTACGTCAAATTTGATAAGCTCTGAGGTATGCCACCACCAAGATTGTTTTTTGAGAGGTCAAGAGACTCGAGTGATCGAAGGTTGCCAATCTTATATGGGATATTTCCATTCAACAAGTTTGATGATAAGTTCAAATTTATGAGACCGACAAGGGAGCTTATTTCCTTTGGGATTTTTCCGGTTAAACCGTTGCAGGATAAATCAAGGGTCATCAAATATATACTATTCCCCTGGTATTGAAGCACTTGCCCTTTTATTACGACTGATAAGCTATCATCAGAGGGTCCCATATGAACCGTACTATACTTGAGGTAGTATGTTTCACCAAAAGGATTCGAAGATTCTGTACCATCATCAGAAGTAGATGTGCCCCTCAAAGCTTTCAAATTTTCTAGGTATTGTGGTATGGCCCCAGAAAAGTTATTATTGGACAGATCCAAAATACGAACAGCGTGAAGTTCCATTATTTTAGTTGGAATGTGACCAGAAAAGTTGTTTAGACGTAGCAGTAGCACAACCAAACCAGGCATGACTTCACTAATCCATTCCGGTAACTCTCCATTGAACTTGTTTTGAACGAGATCGAGGAAAATAAGACTTGGACATTGTCGTAGGAACAAAGGAAATCCACCTGATAAACTATTGTTTCCAAGAAGGAGAGTAGTGATTTTCAAACTCAAAGAACTCACTGAATTGACGGTTGAAGAGTTGTTGATAGATAGGTCATGTGGTTTTAACTCTTTTCCGCCACAATCAGGAAGCACTCCTGAAAGTAGATTGTTTGAAACATCTAAGACCCGCAATTTTCGCAAACGACAAATTGACGCTGGAATAGGCCCGGTTATTGAATTTGAATAAAGAACCGCGACCTGCAAATCTGGATTTTGGAAACTTGATGGAAATCCACTTAAAGAGTTTCTGGATATGTCCAATAACATAATTGTTTTTGGTAACTTTGGTATGGAACCAGTCAGTAGATTTGAATGCATTGAAAGGTCAATCACTGACATGAACTCCAGACTAAGTGGTAAGTCCCCGCTAAGTTGGTTCGAGGAGATGTCCAACGATTCAGCCTCAGAAAAGGTAGTCCAAAACCAATCTGGGATCCTACCAACTAGGCCCGTGTTTGAAATATCAAGTTCTATAGTGCCCTTCTGCCATCGAAGCCATTTAGGAAACTGGGGACCCAAATAACAAGGTGAAAAGTATCCATAGTCCAAGTTGAATGGAGGTACCCAATGCGAGTCAATTGTGAACTCCAAATTATTAAAAGATAAATCAATGGTCTTCAAATTCATCAGACCAGCAAAATGTTCTTCTGTTATCACACCACTCATGTTGTTCATTTCAAGGTACAATTCAGTTAAATATGCAAGAGAGCCAATCTCCACGGGCATTGAACCGCTCAAGTTGTTGTGGCTAAGGTCTAAGTAAATCAAATTTGCTAGCTCGCCAATCTCCATAGGCACTGAACCGCTCAAGTTGTTGCCTGCAAGGTCTAAGTACTTCAATTTTTTCATCATGCCAATTTCCGTAGGCACTGAACCGCTCAATCCGTTTAGAGCGACATCAAGCATACTTAAGCTAGTTAGGTTTTGGTCGCAAAAAAAAAAAGCTAGTTAGGTTCGACAGATATTGTAATGTCGTGCCAGTGATGCTGGTAATCCTCAAACTCAATTGTTGCAAATTCTTCAAGGAACAGCTGGGTATTCTATGTACCACCTCTGTTATGTCCCCACCGATATTATTGCCGTCAAGACGTAGAGATCTCAAATTACACAACTTTTGCAGTGTCCTCGGTATCATTCCCTTGATGCTGTTATATGAAATGTCAAAGGTCCCTAACATGGTCAAGTTTCCCAACTCGTTCGGAAACGTGCCTGATAATCCACAACCATGTAATTTTAGGCTCTTGAGGCTAGTTACATCCCAGAACCAGTTGGGTGCAGCTAGATTGTTGAAAGGGTTACCAGAGAGGTCAAGATCCTCAAGAACTGTAAGGTTGTTGTGTGGAAGTGAGGATGGAGCATTACTCATATTAAGGCCACATGATGGGAGAACCAATAGAGCCAAATTGGGAAGAGCGTTGACTGTATGGACCAAGTCAACGACTCTGCTGAGGTTAATTGTGGCCATGTTAAGATGCTCTAGCGAGTGGAGACGCCGCAACCAATATATATCCTTTGAGTACATGGTAGTGTGGTCGTACTCATTGCCTATGTCAAGGTGTACCAATTTGGAGAGGTTGCCTAGCTGAGGAGGTATGCTACCATGAAAACCCATGTTGGAGAGGTTGAGATATGTCAAGCTCTGGAGAGAGCCCAGAAACCCCGGCATCGCCATTGCATCTCCTAGAAGATAATTTCCGCTCAGGTCTAGATGCCTGAGACTATGCCGGAGAGAAAGCAACGACGAAGATACCTGTCCACGCAGCGAGTGGCTGTAGGAGTCCGAGTCCACGTAACCATACATATCATACTCTGCTGGATAACGGTTGCGGACGTCCAGCTTGACGATGTGGCCTGTCCTTCTGCTGCAGGTGACGCCGCTCCAACGGCAACAATCGTGTCCTTCCCGCCATGAGATGAGGCTATCATCTGGGTCGCTGGTGATGCCAGCCTTGAAAGAGAGCAGCGCGCCTCTATCCACTGGGATGCAGCTCCCATTGGACGTTTCGCTCGCGCTGTCGACGGAAGAGGTTGTAGGTAGAATGATTACCAAGAGGAAGAGAAAGCTCGCTGCAGCCATGGCGTTGTGGTTAGCTAGGCTTGTTTGCATAGAGCGGACTCCAAACGAGAACATGGCGAGAGTAGTCTTCTAACGAGTGACGAACCGTGAAAGAAGAAAATATGGGTGCCGTGTCGTGTACGTAGGGGGGCTACCGGCTATCACAAATTTGGATGGATCACCCACTAGTTAGGTAAACGTCGTGCTCTCAAGTCCGTCACTTTCGTGTTGTTAATTTGGAGGACATTTCCGCGGTTGGAATAATGGAATAGATGTTGTCACTAGTAGAAAACATGAGCTGCCTAGATCATTAGTCCGATTGGATCGACGGATGCTCAGTTGTTTGACCGCGCGCGACCCGGTAAATCCACGGCAACGGAGCAAGGACCGAGCGGAAGCTGCGGAACACGTACGTACGTGTCTTTTCCACGATGTCTCGGCGTCGCCTCTCCTTCCGATCCACCGCGCGCCGGACAAAGCGTTGCTTTGAATATTAGGGCATCTCCAGCGTTTGTGTCGACCCTTTTGGTCGAAATTGATCGCGCGTCCGTTTGCGTCGGGGTGGCTCCAGCGGCAGACGCATTTTTTAGGACGAATCCTTTTTTTTTAAACATGAAACATAGTTTTCATACTTAACAAATAAACCTAAAACGCCTACTGCTCCTCGCCGCTGTGCTGCTCCTCGTCGCTGTCGAGCACGATGAGCTCCGGTACGACCCAAGGCCAGTTGGCATCCGGGGAGCGTACGCCGGGCGCGCCGCCGCCGGTGCTCGAGGTTGAGGAGGCTGCGGCTGTGGTGGCGGTGGAGGGGCCCAGTACTGCGGCTGTGGCGGCGGTGGAGGCGCCCAGTACTGCGGTTGTGGCGGCGGTGGCGGAGGCGCTGCCGACTCCAGGAGCGCCTGTCGAAGTGTTTCATCCGCCGACAGGCCCGCGGCATGACGGCGGTGGCGTAGCGGGGCAGCGGCGGCTGCACAGGCGCGTCGTTTTCGGAGACGAGGACGGCGACCTTCGCCATCTCGTCGTCCGTCATGTTGTCCGGGAAGTTGAAGTTCCGGCCCTCCGCCAAGGCCTGCTGCCATTCGTGGAAGACGACAGTCGTCGCTGTCGTCGTCCTTCACCTCCTCGCTATGGTACGCGAGCGCCTCGACGTAGTCATCATCGTCGTCGTACACGGCGTAGGCTTCGTCGTCGTCGGCGGCGTCGTTGTGCTGCGTCTGCTGACGTCGTGTCCGCGCCTGCTGACGACGCGTCGGCGCCTGCTGACGACGAGCCGGCGGTGCAGGGCCGAAGGGGTAATCCCTGTCGCCCATGAAGCCTGCCCTTCGTCTCATGTCCGTCTCCGTGGACAGGTACGTACGCCAAAGCTCCGAGTCGATGGCGTACGCCGGATCGCGCGGAGGTCCGCCGGCAGATACCGCCTCCTGCGCCGGATCTCCGCGGTCCGATCAGGCTCGCGCGCAGGTACTGGAGGGATAGGCACCCGGCGGCAGCTGAGCCGCCAGCCGCCAGGCAGCTGCACGCCGGACCAGGCGTCATCGCACGACATCCATTTGCCGTGCATGAGCCTCCCCACCGAGACGGGGAGCGGGATCTTCTTGCTGCCGCTGCCGGAGGCCTCGAAGTCATTCTTCTTCCCATGGCGCTGCGGCGGTGGTGGTGGTTGTGGAGGTGTGGGCGGAGGAACGACGCGGCCGATGGACTTTTATGGGCGGGCGCGCGGGTGATAAGGGGTGGCCCGATCTTCTCAGTAAGGAACGGTGGTGATGATGATCACGGGGTGATAGCAGCGGAGGAACACGACGATGTAGTGGATGATAACTTGTATGACGCAACGAGATCTCTTGATTGGTCCCTGTCGCCAATGCAACAGCTCTCAACCCTGTAAGATATTCGAAACTCCACACACTTGCGCACGTAGCCGCCGACCACGAAGCGGTAAGTTGCAACCTTCTAATTCCCAATGGAACAGCAGATCACACAAGACTTTTTCAGGATCTACACAATATCAAGCAATATGGTGTAGGGATTCAATAGTTTTGCATAAGCAAACAACTAAGAACTAGGGTTTATCTTAAACGTGGTCTAAAGCAGCTAGGGGGGCGTCCTGGGCACTTATATAGGTGTCCGGGACAACTTCTGGTCGAAAAGATACAAAGAAAACCGACCCAGAATAGATCTGGTCGAGACAGACTCGGACGCGTCCGGTCTGGAATCCGGTCAACCGGGCTGTGGACCGGGTGGTCCAGTCGTGAGTCCGGTCGACCGGGCGGAAACCGGGAAACTGCGAGGTTTCCGGTTTTCGTCCGGTACGAGCGTCAAAATCCGGTTGGCGCCCGGTCCGGTTGGCGCCCGGTCAACCGGGTCAGGGACCGGGCTGCCCGGCCTGGGGGCCGGTCTGACCGGGTGCAGGACCGGCCTGGACTTTCTGCTTCTCCTCTCGCGCCTTCCTCCCGCTCCTCCCTCGCGCGTCCATGAGATATCTTCATGTCCAGCTCCATGTCCAGCTTCACGTCCATCTTGACGTCCGTCTTCATGTCCAGCTGCTCCTCTCCTCCTCGTGCGATGCTTGTCTCCTCTTGATACCTGATGATACATAAATCATAGGACTTAGGCAGTATAAAGTTCTCATCAATCAAAGTATCGTTTAGAAACAAATTCACCTATTGTTTAAGTAGCTTCGCACGAGCTCTTGTTATCGGTCCAATCCTTACTTCATCGGACTTGAGCTTCACAGCAGGTTCATCTTCAGCTTGTAATGACGGAGGTGGCATTGAGGTAGGGATGTCCTCATCATCTCCCCCCCCCTTCAAAAGGCGTCGACCCCGACGCTCCAAGGTCTTCTCCGTCATATGGTGTCAAATCAGCAACATTGAAAGAATTACTGACACCAAACTCATCAATTGGAAGATCTATTGAGTATGCATTATCATTGATCTTGGCAAGCACTTTGTAAGGACCAGCACCACGAGGCTTCAACTTAGACTTCCTCAGCTTCGGGAACCTATCCTTGCGAAAATGTACCCAGACCATATCACCAGGCTTGAACAACATCTCTTTGCGCTTCTTGTTCATCCTTGCAGCATTGCTCTTGCCTTTCTTCTCTATCAACTCTTTAGTCTTCACATGGATCTTACGCACAAAATCTGCCCTCTTGGATGCCTCCATATTAACTCTCTCGTGTATGGGTAAAGGCAACAAGTCAAGTGGAGTAATGGGTTTGAAACCATACACCACTTCAAAAGGACACAGCTCCGTGGTAGAGTGTACCGCCCTGTTGTAAGCAAACTCCACATGTGACAAACACTCTTCCCACTCCTTCAGGTTCTTCTTGATCATGGATCGCAATAGTTGTGACAATGTTCTATTCACCACTTCAGTTTGTCCATCAGTTTGAGGATGACAAGTAGTGCTGAAAAGCAGCTTCGTCCCCAGCTTTCTCCACATCGTCTTCCAGAAGTAGCTCATAAACTTCACGTCACGATCAGAAACAATTGTCTTCGGGACTCCATGTAGTCGCACAACCTCCCTGAAAAACAGGTTAGCAATATGCGACGCATCGTCGCTTTTGTGGCAGGCAATAAAGTGTGACATTTTAGAAAATCTGTCCACTACCACAAATATAGAATCATGGCCTCTTTTAGTACGCGGCAAACCCAACACAAAATCCATACTAATATCTTCCCAAGGTGTAGTAGGTGCCGGTAAAGGAGTATACAAACCGTGAGGCTTCAGCTTGGACTTGGACTTGTTGCAAGTAATGCACCTCTTCACATACCTGTCCACGTCCCTCCTCATCTTTGGCCAATAAAAGTGGTCAGCTAGCATGAGTAGCGTCTTCTCACGCCCAAAGTGACCCATCAAACCTCCAGCATGTGATTCCTGCAATAAGAGCAAACGCACAGACGATTCTGGAACACATAGTTTGTTAGCTCTAAACAAGAACCCATCGTGTATGTGATATTTTTCCCATGCTTTACCAAGAGCACATAAGCGATATGGTTCAGCAAAATCATGATCAGTAGCATATAAATCACATAGCACCTCTAATCCAGGAATTTTAACATCAAGTTGAGTTAATAGCATATTCTTCCTAGATAGAGCATCAGCAACAATATTATCTTTTCCCTTCTTATGCTTAATAATGTATGAAAAAGACTCAATGAACTCAACCCACTTAGCAAGGCGCTTATGCAAAGTAGACTGAGCTTTCAGGTATTTCAAAGCTTCATGATCAGAATGTATGATAAATTCTTTTGGCCACAAATAATGTTGCCAAACCTCAAGAACTCTAATTAAAGTATACAATTCTTTATCATAGATAGGATAGTTCAACTTAGCACCAGACAGTTTGATGAGGTCTAAGACCCCGTGTGTGGCCCGATCTTGCGGTTGACCCGAAATCCAAAGGAGGGAGAGAGGGAGAGTGCGAAGAACACGAAGAACACGATGAACACGATGAACTCACGCACGCACACCTACCCGATACAACCGATACTTACCCTCGTGGCTCGATGGACCACGCCAATAGAATCACCACGGGAGAGACTCGAGGTAGAATCCCGGAGTGAGAGATCGGTGTTGGGGACGGAGACCGGTGAGGGAGAGAGAGTGGAGCACACTAGAATCTCACTCACATAGATCCAATCATCCAACAAGGGTTGCCTTGATACAAAGGGGATGAAACCCTAGGGAGACAAAGCTCATCTTCATGTCTAAGCTATCATCTTGTCTAAGGGGTAAAGGAGGGGTCCTAGGTGCTTATATAGAGGTACAAGCCAGCTTGGGCCGAAAAGGTACGCAAGTGGATAACTTAGGCAGCTTGGGGAGTCATTCCCGTCGGATCCGGTTTGGGGCCGGTCAGACCGGGCCTGGGACCGGGTGGTCCGGTCCTGGGGCCGGTCGGCCGAGGCGGCTGCAACCGGACAGTCCGGTCGTGGGGCCGGTCCAACCGGGTTCTGGGCCGGCCAGCCTTCTTCTCCTCTTTCCTCCTTCTTCTTCTTCTTCTTCTCTTCTTCTTCTCTCTTCCTTGCACCATGATGAATGGCTCCTCTTCCCTTCCCTCGCTTACGTGCACCATGGGTGTTCCTCCTCTCCGGTCCTCGATGACTCTTGTACCTAATGACATATAACATGTCGACATGAGGTAGCATTCCATTCAAGGTATCTACGAGGTCGAGTATCGAGAGGAAGGAGTTCACCTTGTCGCGTGTAGCGTGGGTGAGGGTTGAAGGTCCACTTGGGGGACTCTTTGGCCATGGTGTAGCGTCGATGATAGGCGGGGTTGCACTTGATGGTCTTGGTGTAGCGACGTCGGTGACCGGGGCTACATCATCTCCCCCCCCTTGGGGAAGAGTCGTCCTCGACTCTTGTTTCTCCTCGTCGAAGAGGTAGTCCATGACGGATGTCCCATGTAGAGTTGGGTAGTCGCGGTCGAAGAAGAACTTGGAGAAAAACCACTTGCGAAGGGAAAGCTCCAAGAGGCATTTGGCAAAAATGGGAACCAAAAGAGTGTGGGTGTATCCAAAATGTGGAAGGTCAAAAGTTTGTGCATGTAAGAGTTGTATGGTGTGAAGAATGTGTGGTGTGGCCTTGTCCCAAGCAAATGGAACAAACAAAAGGCAAGTATCGGCGGCAAAATTTGGGGCAAAATTGTTATGTGCAATGGCAAAACGATGGAGACTTCGAGCTTGGGAGTGTATGGTTGGCGTGAGCCGGGTATGAGCCTCCTCAAGTGTGAAAGAATCCATTGCAAATGCCAAAGATGAAATGAAAAATCCGAAGAAGGGCAACTTTTTGTGTGACATGTGGCACAAGATGCATAAGGTATCTCTCACATGTACGACATGGTCCTTGAGATTCTCGGAGTGTATGATGAAAGCATCACGACATACAACAATCATTGTGCCAACAAGATGTTTCAAGATAAGTTGCATAAGAGGCAAAAGGGGCGACGAGTAGTTGGACCAAACCGGAAACTCGACAAGGCAAGTCGGAAACACATGAGGGTGAAGGCTTGTGGGAACATACCCTTTGGTGTGATTCCCGCGGGTTAAGTCCTTGTTGGGGTAGCTCTCAATTGCGCGTTTTTTTCGTGAGCTCATGCTCCGTAGCGGTGGAAGTCGATGGTCGGGTACCTACACATGGAATGAGCAAAACAAAGAGCGTATATGCATGGTAGAGGAACACATCATCCATCATGATGTTCCAAGACTTGTGCACATCACCATTAGTGTCAAGAAAGATAGTATGAAATGCATGGCGATAGTGCAAATGGCAAGAATGGGTATGCATGGCATGTGGTAACTCATGATCATCAAAAATAGAGAAGGCTATGGGGGCCATCTCATGGACAATGAAATAAGCATTCTTGCATACCGAGCATAAGAAAGAGCAATTGTTCCTAATCTGGGATGCAAGGATCATGGAATGGTGCAAACATTGTGGGCAAAGCATGCGGAAGCTAATGTCATCCTTATCATTGCAAGCAATACATGGTAAAGAGCAAGTGGTCGGCATATTGCAAGCAATGGTGGAAAAATTAAAGCTCTCATAGCATGGCATGGTCAAAGTATCACAAGCACTCAAGTCCACATGATCAACGATGTTATCAAGCAAAGTATCACATGGGAACATGAAAGTAGCATATGACGTAGCAAACGGATCATCAAGATCATGCATGCACTCATAAGTCGTCATGTCCACTAGTGGGATCATGGCATCACCAACACCTTTGTCGTTACCTTTGTAGTCCGACTCATTTGAAGTAGGTGTGGTGGAAGTAGGAGGATCCATGTGGTCGACATGTGCATCTTGGAGCAAGCATGGTGAAATATCTTCATCGTCATGCACCATGTACATCGTCTTCATGATCGGGAACTCGTCCTCCTCGGAACCTAGTGCAACATAAGGAGACACCAAAGAGGGAGAGGATAATGTGTTAGCAAATGCGATGTCCTCTATGGACCTATCATCTACCTCTCGCAACTCACTCGGTGTATCACTCATGTCCTCCAATTGGAAGCACTCAAACTCACATGTGGAGTAGAAGTCACTCAACTCACTATCACTCTCGCTCAAGTGGGCTATGTGGCTCTCATGCTCACATGGGATTGGTACCAACTCATCAATCAAGCATATGGGAGTAGGCTCGACTTTCTCATCTCCATGCGCCTCCATAGGTGAAGGGAAAATCCCATGCTCACCCTTCTCAACTCCATCGCCTCCCAAGTCGTCCTCCATCGGTGGCGCCGTAGTGTCGTGGAGAGCTAGGCTCGTATCCACAACATCCTTGAGTTCACCTTGGTGATCTTCATCTTGAAGTGTGGGCGTCGAAGGCTTCTTGGTGGCTTGGGCTTGTAGCTCGTCGAAGTAGAGCGTCTTGGCGCTTGGCGTTGTGCATTGCCATGCCTCATGACCCTTGGCCTTGCACACCTCACATAGGAGATTGGGACATTCCCGTGGAGGGTGGCCTTGTTGCTTGCACTTGTAGCATCGGAGTCCATAGGCATGTGACGAGGTAGAGGCCATTGTGGTGGTGGCACTAGAGGTGGAAGTCGCCGTATGAGGAAGGTATGCGCGATGTGCACTTGCCATCCTCGGAGTGGTAGACACCGGATGATGGTGTTTGTCGTCTTCATGTCGAGGATCTCGTCTTCGGGCATCATCACCATGGCTTGAGTGGTGTCGTCGAAGATCCGTGGAAGATGTTGGTCGATGGCGCTCATGGGTTGGCTTGTGTCGGCGATGATCACGTGGTGACATATGTCGATGGGAGCCATGAGGTGGTGGTGGTCGACGACGATCATGAGGTGGTGTATGTCGATGACGATCCTCGACATGCCTAGATGATGGCGCATGTGGCGTGGCATGTCGCTTGTGGCGCCTTGTGGAGCTTGGAGAAAAGTGTCGATGACGATCATGTCGGGGACGCTCTTGATGCTCCATATGATGTACTTGAGGTCGACGATCTTGTGCATAAGCACGCTCATGGCGCCTTGTGGAGCTCGAAGAAGTGTGTCGATGACGCTCATGTTGAGGACGCTCTTGGTGGTCCAAATGATGGTGCCATCGTGGATGTCCTCCATCTTCATATGTAGCTCCCTTGGCCAAGTATGGATGCGAGGGCGCATCGTCTTTGCTCCATGTGGAGACTAGGTGAGGCTCCGCCATGGTGTCGATGTCGAAGTCGTGGCGTTGCTCCACCATGTCGTCCATGAGTGGTGAGCTAGTGTCGATGTAGAGCTCGTCGATGTCGTCCTCGAGGTGGTGCTCCACCATGTCGTCCATGAGTGGTGAGCTAGTGTCGATGTAGAGCTCGTCGATGTCGTCCTCAAGGTGGTGCTCCACCATATCGTCCATGTCGGTGATGCTCGCGGAGCCATAGTCGGTGTCGAGCTCCACATGTTCCTCCACATCCGCGGTGCTTGAGGAGGTGTCCTCCTCGAAGTACTCCATGTACTCCTCCGTGTCGTCTCCGTCGCTATACATGTTAGCACGATGGTATGTATATGGTGTATGTTAGTGGAAGAAGACTACCTCGATATCTTACCGTGGTATGATAAGATCGGGGCGATCCAAAAAGCCGAGGTCAAAATCAATTGTATCGGGCACTCACACAAAAGCACACGCAAAAGCTAGCAAATATGGTGTTAGGTGAGTGTGGTGGAAAGCCAAAAGACGAAATCCGAAATCAAGTGTATTGTCAAGAGTGGGTGAAATCCAAAAATCAAATGTCAAAGCGATGATCACTATAAACACGGAAAAGATGTGGAACGCACACACGAGATGAACGGGGTTAGTGCGACCAAGGAATGAGCGGAAAAGTGTAAGAAGCCCTTAAGCAAGGGTGCTCGGTGTCACACTAACACAAGAAGAGATCAAAGCTTCGGTTGCAAAGGAAGAGACAACAAGATTCACACGTGGCCTCTCTTCTCTTATCTCTCTTTTGCTTAAAAGCTTATGACTCTTTTGTGTATGGTGGCACTTGACACTTTTTTGTATTTGGATGTATGGGGGCACTTTGCACACTTTTGTATGTATGATGGCACTTGCACTCTTTTTGTGCTTTTCTTTCTTTTTCACGCTCTATGTTAGCGTTAGCTCGCTCTTGCTATCTTGCCACACGAGTTTTGCTTAGAAGCTTGACTCCACACTACACACACACCTCACAATCGGGGCCACGTGCAATGTCTCGCAACACTAGATAAGCAATGCTCGATAGGATAGATCGCAAAAGAAGAGGGTTACAAGGGGAATGCAAGTTATACCTAGATGTTAGGCGGTGATGAACACACAACTTGCGATGATGGTGGTGGTGTCAAGAGTACGGTTGCAAGTCCGGGGTGCCGAGGATGTCGTCGCTTGCTTCGGAGCTGCGGGTTAGTTTCACAAACAAGGCACTCAAACCGGAACAAGCAAACACAAGTTAGCGGAAGAAAACGGTCAAAGTATCTTGGCGGTGGAGGCGGTGGTAAGCCGGTGGTGGTGGTGTCGATGCTCTTGCGGATGCGGCGGTGTTTGTTGGGGCCGCGGTGATGTTTCCCGGTGGTTTTGGGAGGGTGGCGGTGCTTGCCGGTGGCGGAGAGGGTGGCGGTGGTTGGCGGAGGTGGTGGTGGAGGTGGCGCCCGATTGGCGCCCGGTTGACCAGGCCCTGGACCGGCCTGCCCGGTCTACAGCCCGGTTGACCGGGTTCTGGCCCGGTTGGCGCCCGGTTGGCGCCCGGTTTGCGCCCGGTCTGGCGCCCGGTTGACCGGCCCTGGTGCCAGGCTGTCCGGTCACTGGCCCGGTTGGCGCCCGGTCGACCGGATTTCGCGGGGCGCAGATTTTCTCTCTCCTGTTCTTGAGCGAAAACCAAGCCAAATCGACCAAAACGAAGGGAAATGATGGAATTGGGGGCTAAAAGTTGGGGAGATAGTAGATCAAGCACTCCAACACCAAATCCATGGACCAAAACCACTCAAAACGCAACCAAATCGCAGATCGGTCAAGAGGCAAATTAGGGCTATTTTTGGGGATTTTTGGGGAAAATTTTTAGAGACGAAATTGGATGGGTGGGGGGTCAAATCCGCGGAAACCAAAGGCTGCTGATACCATATGATGAGATCTACAGTCTGGTTTGTGGCTCTGATGCCATATGATGAGGTCTAAGACCCCGTGTGTGGCCCGATCTTGCGGTTGACCCGAAATCCAAAGGAGGGAGAGAGGGAGAGTGCGCAGAACACGAAGAACACGATGAACACGATGAACTCACGCACGCACACCTACCCGATACAACCGATACTTACCCTCGTGGCTCGATGGACCACGCCAATAGAATCACCACGGGAGAGACTCGAGGTAGAATCCCGGAGTGAGAGATCGGTGTTGGGGACGGAGACCGGTGAGGGAGAGAGAGTGGAGCACACTAGAATCTCACTCACATAGATCCAATCATCCAACAAGGGTTGCCTTGATACAAAGGGGATGAAACCCTAGGGAGACAAAGCTCATCTTCATGTCTAAGCTATCATCTTGTCTAAGGGGTAAAGGAGGGGTCCTAGGTGCTTATATAGAGGTACAAGCCAGCTTGGGCCGAAAAGGTACGCAAGTGGATAACTTAGGCAGCTTGGGGAGTCATTCCCGTCGGATCCGGTTTGGGGCCGGTCAGACCGGGCCTGGGACCGGGTGGTCCGGTCCTGGGGCCGGTCGACCGGGCGGCAACCGGACAGTCCGGTCGTGGGGCCGGTCCAACCGGGTTCTGGGCCGGCCAGCCTTCTTCTCCTCTTTCCTCCTTCTTCTTCTTCTTCTTCTCTTCTTCTTCTCTCTTCCTTGCACCATGATGAATGGCTCCTCTTCCCTTCCCTCGCTTACGTGCACCATGGGTGTTCCTCCTCTCCGGTCCTCGATGACTCTTGTACCTAATGACATATAACATGTCGACATGAGGTAGCATTCCATTCAAGGTATCTACGAGGTCGAGTATCGAGAGGAAGGAGTTCACCTTGTCGCGTGTAGCGTGGGTGAGGGTTGAAGGTCCACTTGGGGGACTCTTTGGCCATGGTGTAGCGTCGACGATAGGCGGGGTTGCACTTGATGGTCTTGGTGTAGCGACGTCGGTGACCGGGGCTACCCTCACCCAACCATCAGTGTTTTTGTAAAATTCACCAAGTCCTTCACCAGTCATATTCACCTTCAAAATCTCTCAATAGAATGACTCATCATTCCAAGGTTTTCAAAGTCATTTCAATTCACAAGTTCCCAACTAGAGTAGTCACTTTTAATATTGAGCACTAGCCACTAGTTATGAGGGGTGCTAAGTATCTTGGAGCTTGCTAGGCTAAGTGTGATTCTCTTGTACTACTCTATAATTCAACCAAGTGAATCATAAATCAAAAAGGTAACTTTGATAAATAAAATCAAATAAAGCTTGTAAAGTAAAAAACTTGGGATAGGTTCATAAAGTAAAATGTAACTAGCAGGGTGACCCGCACATTTGCGCGGCTAGATTGTTGTTGTGGTTAATTTTTGTCAGCTTTATGTTTTCATGTTCTATTCATATTTATATGCTTAGTTAATATGTAAGATCTAATAATATCAATACATCACATACAAAAATTATAGTAACTTAACTTCGGAAATCATATTTTTATCTTCGCCCACCCATCTGATTATTGGCCGTTTCATAGTTGCAGCTTTTCATCAGTTTGATTTATGCCTACAGTTCCCTCTATATTTTGGTTGCATGAGTGGTCATATAAGATTATGTAAGTACTACTCCGTATCAATATTTATCATATAAATGCCCGTATGAATTATTTCTGCTCGACCAGTGCAATATCTTCTGAATGAACTTCGCTAGTGATGATTGGTGCATATCTCCTCTGATTGGAATGGAAATCAAATTGCTAGTTTTTTACTTCCATTCACATTTCAGTGTTAGGAGGGATATCATATATATAGATCTAGCTAGCTTATTAGAATGCCACAGGGCATGTACTTCGGTTTGCTTTTATTGCTCGATGTAGTTCGTATACTCTCCATGGAATGTCATCGCAGCAACAATTAAAAGACATGGAAATAATGCATTGTGGCTCATTCTGGACTACTGTGAACTCAGCACACTGGACGACGGCAATCCGCCCTGTTCAGAATTTCAGATGGACACCCGGCCAGTTATTTGCCTCTAAATCGAATTCATCCATACATATCTGGACTCCAAATAATCACCCATTTGATTCAAACATTGTTCCACTCCCACGAACTACATTAAATTTATTGTATGGGTTTATGGACTTGGGAGCATGAGGATCAGGTACTTACCGACAGAGCCCGTAATTGAGTTTTGGGCTTCAAGCCTCCAACGCGAATTCACGGTACCGGACTGCGGCAAGCAAGCAAAGTGCATTCATGTTCTCCATGGCCACGCAGGTGAACCCATGCCTAGAATATAAGAATCATCATCGGGGAGGAGAAACTCTATGCTGTCTATATTTTCCATCAACATCTGCCCAGACGGCTTCGAGATTTAGTGATCATCGATCCTAACAGCCACTTGGACCACCAGACAGTTTCTCAGAAAAATATGCAATTGGGCGACCCTCTTGCATCAACACACCACCAATTCCAATACCACTAGCATCACATTCAATCTCAAATTGCTTATTGAAATCAGGAAGTGCAAACAACGGTGCAGAAGTTAACAATCGTTTCAGTTCATCAAAAGCATGATCTTGGGCAACGCCCCACTCAAATACAACACCCTTTTTAGTCAATTCATTCAAAGGTGCAGCAATAGTAGAAAAATTGGGCACAAAACGGCGATAAAACCCAGCTAGACCATGAAAACTTCTTACTTGACTCACATTCATGGGAGTAGGCCAATTTTGAATAGCTTCAATTTTAGACACATCTACTTCTACTCCATGCTTAGAGACAACATAACCCAGAAATATGACCTTATCTTTGCAAAATGTGCACTTCTCAAGATTACCATAGAGTTTATTATCACGCAACATTTGCAAAACATGTCGAATATGTATAGTATGATCAGATTCATTGCGGCTGTAGATTAATATGTCATCAAAATACACAACCACAAACTTGCCAATAAATTCACGCAAAACATGGTTCATCAGTCTCATGAAAGTGCTAGGTGCATTAGTTAGACCAAAAGGCATTACTAACCACTCATATAAACCAAATTTTGTTTTAAAGGCTGTTTTCCACTCATCCCCTTCTTTCATCCTAATTTGATGATAACCACTACGCAAATCAATTTTAGAGAACACAGCAGCACCACTCAATTCATCTAGCATATCCTCTAAACGGGGAATAGGATGACGATATCGAATAGTAATGTTGTTTATCGCTCTACAATCTACGCACATACGCCATGTACCATATTTCTTAGGAACAAGAATAACAGGAACAGCACAAGGACTAAGGCTTATGCGGATATAACCTTTGTCGAGTAGCGCTTGTACTTGTTTCTGTATCTCCTTCGTCTCTTCGGGGTTCGTTCGATATGGTGCCCGATTGGGTAGCGAAGCTCCGGGAATCAAGTCAATTTGATGCTCAATACCTTGCAATGGTGGAAGTCCTGCGGGTACCTCATCCGGAAACACGTCGCCAAATTCCTGCAAAACATTAGAAACACCAAGAGGAAGAGGGGTCATGTCGTTAGAAACCAAAACCGTACCCCTGTACAAGAGCACAAGAGGCATGGCTGTAGGATCCTCACTAAATTCTCTCATGTCTTCTCTGGTGGCTAATGAGACTAAGGAATTCACTCTCTCACTTTTCGTTATATCACTCACAACATTACAATTCTCTCGCCTATCTAAAGAAGCATCCTCCAAATTCACTTCAACTTTCTGACGAGACTCATTGACAATTTGCTGTGGTGTCATAGGCTGTAAGTTGATTTTCTTGCCCTTGAACTCCAAGTGATATGTATTGGCACGGCCATTGTGTTGCACAGAACGGTCATAAAGCCAAGGCCGACCCAATAAGAGGTGACACACCGTCATAGGAACGACATCAAAGTCAATGCAATCCTTATACGGTCCAATAGCAAATTCAACACGCACCATGTGGTTTACCTTCATCTCACCATTGTCGCTCAACCACTGAATATAGTATGGATGCGGGTGCGGTAGATACTTCAACTTCAGCTTGGTGCACAACTATTTGCTTGCTAAATTGCGGCAACTCCCGCCATCAATAATGACCTTGCAAGCTTTGTCAGGACCAACTAAAGCCTTTGTTTGGAACAAATTGCAGCGCTGAGTAGATGCACTAGGCAACACATTAAGAGCACGCTGCGACACAACAATGGTGCGAGCATCAGACGGGTATGCATCATCACCACCGTTGCTTACTGAGAAGATACGATGCCATTGAAGGCGCCGCAGAAGCCCAGCCGCCGCCCGCCAGTGCGCGCGCAGAACAGGCAGCCGCGCCATTGATGGCGAAGGCTGCGGCGCAGACGCGGAAGCGCTGACCGCCTGAATCGATGCCCTCGATGCAGATTCGCTGCCAGACGGGCCCGGTGCGGAAGCGAGCGGACACTTTGCGCGTCCGCCGAGCGTCCGCCCAGACGTAAACCTGGCGCATATTTGGGCCAGGTTTGCGTCTCCGCGGACGGCCCGGTCACTTTGCGTCGCCCCGCTGGAACAGGCCCCAGACGCATTTCCGGTCACGGCGGACGTAAACGGTCGCTCAGCGTCCGTCCGTTTGCGTCGCGCCACTGGAGATGCCGAAAAGAGCCCAAGGTGTAAGCCGCTGGGAGGAAGCCCAAGGTTGGAGGGCCCATTAGGACCACGGGCTCGAGTCCAGGCCCATTCGTCCACCTCCGGTCTCCAGTCCAGAGGAAGAGACAGGCGATGGAAGCCGGAGGCGGCGGGGAGGCGGAGGAGGAGCAGGTGATGAGCGAGGTGCACCTGGGCTGCCCGCCACGTTTCTCCGGCCTCTACCTCTCCCGCTTCACCTTCTCCTCACTCCCGCTAGGTAAAACGGCAAGCTCAGGTCGCGCCAGCCCTTGTCGGTTCTCAGGCGCATTTCGTCATACACCTTGCCTGCGCCGTGCATTGCTCGCACTTTCGGGCGGAGATGGTCTGTTTGGCTTCTTCTGATCTGTAACTTGACGTTTACAGAACACTATGCAGGAGGGAGCGACGGCGGTGGGTGTGAGATGGCTGCGGCGACGAGCAGTTCTTGTGAGTGAATGCGTGAGCGAGTTCGTTTTGCACTGGTCGTAGCTTGTACGGTGGTAGGTGTATGTGTGTAACGAAGGATGGGTGGAAGCTGTATCGCTCATCGGGGTGAATTATTTCCTGGCTTTGTTGATAAGGTGATTTGCCGGACGCTGTCGCAGTGGACAACGAGGGGGACCTCGTTCTTGAACGGAGAAGAAGAAAGAGAGATAGTAAGGAAGACATTTTTTTATGCAGTTACCTTGTCGTTATAATTGATGTGTTTTGAGTTTGCTATTCCATGGCACGCAGGGAGGAGAAGCGACGATCATGTGCTCACCGTGCAGCATGGTATCACCTCCTCGCTTAACAGCGTCGGGTTGCAGGTTTGATAGCTTCAGTGCTGAATTTTCTAAATGCATTTTGATATTTTTATTTCGTTTGCACTTTGTTGCTAATGCTGCTGGTTCACAGGTTTGGAAGGCTGCGATGCTGCTAACCGACTTTGTGTTGCATAAAAGCTTCACGTCTTCTGAATTTGATGGTGTCACTGCCATGGAGATCGGTGCTGGAACAGGTAATATGAAATTTAGTTGATACAGGATCCTACTGCCTTGCTTTATCTGCCCCTTTCGTTAGCATTCTGTACAAGGGTACTGTACGCCTTTTTCTGAACACCAACAATATCTTTGCCAGGTTTAGTAGGGTTGGTGCAAGCTCGAGTTGCTAGTAAAGTTTTCATCACAGGTACTTAGTCCTCCTTTTAAGTACATTTTGAATGTAAAATTGCATGTTCCACAGTCATTCCAACATGTACGGTTAATCATTCTGTTCCGATACAATGTAGCAGTGCTAATACCAAATGTTTGCAAAGTCCATACATAATAAATTTCACAGTATTATCTGATTTTCAGTCTGTATTGCTGTTTTTTTCTGGCATAGCTCTTCACTGTCTGGGCATTGTTTCTAACATATATATGTCATTTGTATTACGATATCTCACTATGTATCTCATTATCTATTAAATCGTCCATTAAACATGTTGCTATTGTTACTCCTTACATATTTTACTCACCAATTGGAATGAGCAGATAGAGGAACTGATATCCTCGATAATTGCTTGGCTAATGTCCGTCTCAACTCTAGCACGCTAAAGTTTGATGAAGCTAAAATCCATATACGGGAACTGGACTGGAAAACGTCGTGGCCTCCGCCTGTGGGTACACGTGATGCATCTGACCCAAGGTCTTCTTCTGTGCTAATTTCAGTCCTGATTGTTCTATTGTTTTACTGTGCATCACTTACCATTTATCTCTATGCAATATATTTAAATAAAATTATAATATGGAGATCATGTGTTGTTATATTCATGCATAATTCCGTGCACAGATTTCAGTTTTGGTAAATATTCCTTGGCACCGACTTAAAGTCACATGTTCTTCAATGCAGTTCAATATACTTATGGTCTGCAAGTGAAATCGAGGAGGCTGAGAAAGCCACCCTGCTACTCGCTGCAGATGTTATTTATAGTGACGGTCTCACCGACTTGTTCTTCGATACAGTGAGACAGTTGATGTCGCGTGGTGTTAAGAAGGTGTCATCACCGTATTTACCAAAAATCATTATGTAATCAAAGAAAATCCAGCTAATTATGGGAAAGAGTCAGATTCTTCTTTGCATGATGCAGGTGCTGTACTTGACCCTGGAGAAGAGATACAACTTCAGCCTGGACGATCTAGATGTGGTGGCCAACGGTTACAAACATTTCCGAACCTTCTTTGCGGTTCAAGATGGTAACATCTTTGCAAAGCATTCTGTAACAGAACGATTGCCCCATCAGGCTAACTCGAGTAACCTCCGTTTAATGCTATATCTCCAGGATGTGGAGTCCTGAATAATGCTGCCTTCATACCAGGTCTTGTGGGGGAGCGGATAGACCTTGGGAAGGTTCCTCAGTACATCAGAGAGTATGACAGAGGCAAGGATCTGGAGATGTGGAAGCTCATGTACTGCTATCCAGATTAAAAACAGTAGCGTTGTCGCTTTACTTTTTTTCTTTCCAAGTGGGACGTGTTGGCTCGATAGTGTTAACTGTAACCACACACACCAAGTATTTCGTCCCCATTATTTACATTTGTCGCACAACTCCAAAACCCAGAAGGGAGATGCATGGAACTGATAATTTACCAATAGCAGATAAGTGGACCAATGGTGCTCCCAGGGGATAATGAACATGGCTGGCAGTCACAGGACCAGAGCCTGACCATGTCAAACTTCTCTTCTACTTACCAGTACAAGTTTTAATTATTGAGCTACCCTAGAATTTGCTTTAAAAAACTACTCATGGAGGTGATCCTGCTATGAAGATCTATCAATGAACAATCTTTAGTCTTAACATAGAATTCTAAGGAGTTCACTTTCTTAGCAAGTTTAGACATGGTCCCATTCATTTTTTAAATCCCTATGCGCTGCGTAGGAATCTACCCTATTCCTACTAGGGTCATCATTAACCGCAATATTTGACTTGTTGACCACATCTACTAAGTGTGCTTTTAGTTTTTCAATTTCTAACTCTTCTTTAGTTACCCAGGATTTCCAATTAAACTTATCAAGACAAAGCTGGCATAATCTAGGCTTGAAAGAGAAAAATTTCCATGGGCATCAAGAAAAACTCTAGACCAAATGTTTAACACATTATAAAAGCTTCTACGGAATATGGATTTGAGCATGCGAATAAAAGCGATGATTTTTTACTTCAATAATTCTAAAAAAAGATTCCAATAATGATTCTTCAGGATATTGTTTGAAATTGTTCATTTCATCGGCTGCGTAGGTAACCTTAATTCGAGTGGACATACTTAAAGATGACGGGAAATTCTTTTGTACTTACAAGCAAGGGTGTGGATGTTTTCGTCATTGTCCGTTGTGGTTTGAGGTTTGGATAAAAATATAAAAGAGAAAAGAATCTTTTCATCTACCGTAGTGAGCATGAATCTCGAGTAATAAATGAACAGTGACGGAAACACCAACACCCATGCGTGTAAGTACAAAATCTACCCTTGTTCATGATTGCCTCAATACGAGAGATTTGATGGTAAGAACATTGGCAATTGAACTCTAGCCCTGAGTGCATTATGTGCACGTTACATCAACTAGAAACTAGGGACCACCTTGGCAATATAGGGACTGATGGAAGTTTGTAAACACCTTGCCCCAGCAAACTTCTCAAATTTTAAGTGCGTGCAGCGTGCTGACCTTTCATTTGAGTTTGTTTTTGCAAGGTCTCTACTCATATCTTGTAATTTTTTCAGCACCAGCTCACTAAAGAACAACATTCAAGTGAAGTATTGTCACGAGGTCGTAAGAGAGCCATAAAAGATACACTGATGGAACAACCTAAGAAGAAGCTTACTCACAGAGTTCGTCAAAAAAGGACAAAAGGTATCTAGCTAACTAACACGTGCTCAAATAATAAACCATTAATGCTACATGAGATGAGCTTCTAACTCAACAATTTTTGGCTTTTGTTTTCGTAGAAGTGAAAAATTTACTAGAAAAACCTGATCATGAGATAGATCGCATGAAGCTAAGTGTGAAGCATCTCAGGTCGTTACAAGAGGCCAGGGAGCGTATTGAGGTGAGTTTTTTTGCGGCACGTTTAGTGGTTCTATTTATGAAACATTATTATGTTGTTGCTTCATAGTTTTAAGTTTTATTTTGGTTCTTTGTAGAATAGAACATCTCCATCAGGACCATCCTCCTGTAGTGTGCTCTTGTTTCCGCTTCAAATTTTAATCATGGATATTTTCTCTGAACCATGTTTAAGTGCCATATCTTATTTTCTATCTTGATATTTTACCTTATGTGTAGTAAAGTAACTAGCCATTGCCAATAGTGCTATAAATTGATTTGCATGCTTTGTGTTTTATCATGGATATAGTTTACTGTTTCAGCTAGTAGGTTATTTGAACATAACATTGCTGCTGTAACTGTTGGCTCCAGCACCTGAAATTTCAGTCTTGGATTTGATGGGCTGCTATACAGCTTCAATCACGTGTTATACTTAGTTTTTCTCTCTTGGTTGATATCTTTCCTCAACAGCTCCCAGTTTGGCGATGTTGATGATTTTGATCCTTTTGGGGAAGACTATGACAATGACAGAACAGTCAACCACCTGTCCACCTTCTAGAAAATGCAACTAAACTGAATTACCATTCCTACATGAACAATCAAACACGGGCTAAATGGTCAAAATCTGACACCCAGTTACCAGGTACTTAGTAATCAAGTACTCTCTCTGTCCCAAAATGTAAGGCGTCTAAGGATTAGTCAAAAGTCAACGTTTTTTAAGTTTGACCAAGTTTATACACAAAAATATAAATATTTACAGTACTGAATTAACATGAATAGATTCACCATAAAATATATTTTCTTAATATATCCATTCGATATTGTAGATGTAAATATATTTTTCTAAATATTTAGTCAAAGTTAGTAAAGTTTGACTTTTGACCAGTCCTTAGACACCTTACATTTTGGGACGGAGGAAGTACTTAGGCACTCAGGCAACTATCTGTTGAATTTACCCTTTTTTGTAATGATGTTTTTGCTTGGCAGTCTATTCAATTTTTTATCTATTTTGATCCAGGGTCTTCAACAATTTGGTACTGATCTTGCAATGATACAGCAATTGTTCCCTCAAAAGTCTCATGATCAGGTGCGGTGAAAGTTCAAAACAGAGGAGAAGAAGCATCCAATGCAAGCCACGATGCTATACTTCATCGCTCGAGACAGGGGTGGAGCCAGAGACACTACAAGTCCGGTGCTAGTGCTAGCTTACTGGTGCTAGTCACCTCAGTTTTTCATATTTCTAGCACTGCAATTTAGCACATACGCGTTGAGCTTCAGCTGCAGGGTCGGTAGCACCAGGCCTAGCTCCGCCCCTGGCTCGAGAGGTTATAATCTGTAACCAATTTCCATGTCGTGGTTTTCGTAACTTAATGCTTCTGCTTTACGACTTTATGCAGATAACTTGTACTTGAAACAAGTAATCAAACAGCTCAACATCGAAGATTTGCAGAGGGACATCAGCAGTACACATAAAAAAGACTTTCCATCAAACTGAGGTTTTTTAAAAACTAACATTCACATTGTTCGATATTTAATTCATATCTTTCACCTTCTTTCTGTGCTTTCTGTTTCCAGAACCTGTTGCCTGATTTCGTCAACGATGAAGAGGATGGTCCAGATTAGTCGGATAAAGAGCTGGGTGCACAACGGTCCATGGTCAAAGAAGGGAAGCATGTTTTCGCGAAATCTGATGACGGCCTAGATGTTTTTGATTGGTACTAGCGCGATAGGAAAAAAACGATTTAGAGTCCCATGATTCTGCTGCCAATCCTGTGAACTGCATGTTCTGTGTTAAATACTTTTGCTCACAAGATTACTGAGGTACGGATGCAATCAGTATGGTTCTTCGTTGATTAAAGTTCTGCTTTTACAATGTCCTGAACCAGAGCGCTAGGATAGTGTTGAACAACATTGGGGGTGTTATCTGTTGGTTCCTTAAACTCTACCAGTAGCAAATTTGGCTGCAATTCTAGTAGTATTGCCCGTCATTCCTTATTTATGCAAAATGGATGGTATTTTAAACATGTCTGGGTACTTCGTGCACCCTGTTTTGCCATTGGCATCCTCTGTTCCATCTGATCATGTTATGATGATGTTGGACGTAGTTCCGGACATGATCATGTTATGGGAATGGGTTGTTCCATCTGTTTAGTTATCTTACATGGAATTAGAATGATTGGCTAACAGTGTTTCTGGTGAGTTGCTGCAGCAGTAAACTAGTGGTTTTGTTTTAACTGGAAAACTATCTTGTCTTTTTTTTGTCATGTTCCGTGGTATCTGAATCCTTGTTTGTACTGATAATATAATCATAAAACACATTTGAGCTTTCTTTGTGGTCTTGTGCTTTTCTTCCTCTTAGCAGTAACATTAGCTGCGACATCCGAACATTGTCTTTTGGGGAAGTAGTTTAACAGATGTTTATTACATCTTGTGACTCTGGTCTGGCGGTTTATGATTTGTGACGATTTTCTTTTTTCTGGAACGTGTGACATGTACATACCTCTGGAATCAAGTTGGTGCTTACATCTACCATTCGTCGGTCAGTAATCGGCTTGAAATGAAGACACATGTAATGTTGGAATTATATCGTGGCACCTAATTTTGCAGAGAAATATCTGATGAACAGTCCAAAAGGGAGGCGGTTAATGATGAAGATGACGATAGCAGACAGCAACTAAGCCAGGGAAGAGAGCAAGGAACACATCAATCTATTCCATATACTGTACTTTTTTTTGAGATAATTCCATATACTATACTATTCGTGAAGCACACCAAAATTATCGAGTGTGATAGACAAATCAACCAGAAAATGCTCGAAGACAGTATATCTCCGGCGCCCAACCACCTTCCTTCTGTTCCCATAGCCATATGGATCAACCTAGTTGTACATAAATTACAGTATCAATAATCAAATCGATCAATCTCCATGCACGCAAGATCACATGGCCACCAAGTTTACCATACTCAAACATAGAAAACGAACTTAGTAATCACCAAGCACGCGCAAAGTCTCCCGACAATGGATCGCCCATACTAAGTTGAGACATCTTTTGTGGGACAGAGAGAGTATTAGATTTCAAATCAACACACCCAACTGATGAAAGAAACATATCTCTTACTAAGGTCTGAAACATGTTTGAGTAGTGCCAACATGGTCCCATATATGATATATCAAAGGTTCAAACATTGTTGGCCCAGACGTAAATTCGAGATATCTTACAAAATATTATAGCTGAAGCTGCTATGGCAAGCAATGGTAACCTGCATCAACACTATTAATCATCACAGACACGGATAGAACATACTAGGCACAACCCACATAGGTTGCAGCATATTGTCACATTCAAACTCTGGACTGGAGGCACCTCCCTGCCGCGGCTTGCCCAACTCACATGTGACCCACTCTTCAGAATCATAGTAGTATACGCAGTTGCTCCTTCCTCCCCATCTCTCTGGATCCATGCAACAAAATGTTTGGCTTCGCCGGTCGATGCTGATGAAGATCGCCCAGTTCTCTAGCTTCTCAACCTCCACCCACTTTGCAAGTTGTACCGATAAGTCAAGGCGAAGGCTTCGCATGTATTTCCTATTGAGGGGAAAGAGCTAGGAGAACGGACCATGAGAAGCATATCGCCACACTCCACAAGCCACATCTGGGCATCTTCTAGTCCACCTAGTCTTTTCTCCAGATCAACTGCTATTTCCTGTAATCGAATCCTTGGTACCAAGTGCACAATAAACAGCTCGCTAATACTATGCATGCCAAAGACCTGGCCTTTGAAGACCACTATCCGGTAGACAAAACTATCGAGATTGGAACACCTCACCCAAGAGTGACTACCAACACGCCAAAGGAAAATGTGGGATTCAGTGGTGACCATGAGATGTGAGTTGGGTGACGCAAGAGGAGCTGTGAGGATACCATTATAGAGCTGATTGTCGACCGGTAGTTGTGGAGGTGAGGCACTAACACCTGTGAAGACATCAACAACAACACACACTTGTTTGTTGGTGTAACAAACGCAACAAGCAAATAACAAAGAACGATAAAGAAATACACGCAGGGGACACAAGATTTTAACGTGGAAAACCCCTTCCAACACAGCGCCAGCCAACAAAACTTCACTATATCAGGGAGTGTTTACAAACGCCGTTGGATATCTTATAATCTGATAAACCCTAGCCTGCGGCTTACAAGAGGTATATATAGACGGTGGCAACGATCCGTACCGCGGGGGCAACGGGCCTCGCTCCGCTCGTCAGAAGTTAGCCTCCCTTTAGAATGAATTTGGATCACAATACAATAGTTGGACAAGATGAGATGGCCAGAAGAGGCGCCCATGAATCTGAAGTTGTCCAGATGACTTGGTAGGACATTCCCTTTAGCACAATCACGAAATAGGGGAATCTGACAACACATGTACATGTGTTAAACACGTTAGGATTGTTAGGCAGTTAGACTAGATAGCTACGGGTTGTTAGTATCTAGTGTTTGTTATGAGGTTGTTGAGCTGGTTGTTGTAAACCCTATCCCGGTCACAGCTTCCTATATAAAGAACACGGCATGGACCTGTTGGCCATCGCCTCATCGCATCTCTCTCTCCCATCGATTCAACCAAGTTTACAACATGTTGGGGCTGGCCAGATTATATTAGTGACATAGCATGGGCATCTAGGCATGAGGTTCCTACTATATGGGCGAGGACGGGGAGAGCACAAAGGAACACCACGTTGGAGGAGCAGCGGTGGGAGAAGCAATGAGAAGCTAGATTTGGATGGATAGGAGGTGAAGGCAGCACGCCAAGAAGGGCAGGTGACAGCGAAGGCAAGAAGGTCAGGGAAGAAGACCAACAGAGAAGCAATAGAGTGAAGCAGGGCATCGGGGAGGGCAGCCCAACCTTGAGGTCCATACATCGCTGAGACCGTGGGCAGGTTGAAGCTTCTTATCTGTAGAAAATTATGAGTGAAAAAATATTAGAATGATAAACTGGATATTAAAAAATGGAAGAGTATATATGGTGCCGACAATATGCTTGAACACATCTGTACACTACTGCCCCATCCATCCTTGAACACATCGATAGTTAAAATAACTTCAATGAGATGGATAATATCATCAGATAAAATGAAAAAATACATTCCCATCCTGCAACATAGCAAAACTACAGCCCCATCCTGAACACATCGATAGCTAAAATAACTTCAATGAGATGGACAAATATATACCAGTCAAAGACATTCCCATTCATAAGGGAACTGATTTTTTTTTGCGGGAATATCAGGGAATTGATTTCAATGGCACTGAAAATATGTAACCGGTGCCTAGCCAGGCACCTGAAAAGTAGCATCTGCCTGCAGCGACGGTGACGGCATTTGGTGGCTCGGGCGACTAGGCGTATACTCGTGTGGAGCGCACCCTTGGGGCCAGCGTGGTGTGTTTTGTGTTGTATCGGTTTTCGGCTAGTTTTTTTAATAAACTGGCGAGTTTAGTTTTTCTATATTATCAATAAAAAGGCAAATCTCATTTAAAAACAAGTTAACTGTATGGTAAAATTAGTCATTTTCCTCAAGACGTGACAAGTTGACCAAACTGAGCACATCCACGGACGTAGACGGGAGGGGAGAGATGCTGGTGGGAGAATAGGGACAGGGGTTACCGCAAGGGAACTGGATGGAGAAGCGCCCCCGTCGTCGGCGCGGCAATGGCAGCGATCTCCTCCGGCGTCATCCATGGATCCGTCCCTTCCTCTTAGGGCATCTCCAACGCGGCGACCTAAACGGATGTGTTGGGCCGACCGTTTTGGATCGTTTGGGTGGCTGCGTGGACACATGGACAGCGCCCCGCGTCCGCATGTCCGTTTGGGTTGCACGCTACGCCTAACGCGGCAACCCATAAACCCGCCACGTGGTTCGTCTTCCCTGAGCGACGCTGCGCCATGGCAGGCGGCCTCGACGGGACATCAATGGCGGGCGGGAGAACGCGCGGGAAAGTTCTCGCGAGCACCAGGGTTCCCGCGTGCGCGGCCTAGCAGACCTCACCCGCCCCGCCGTCCTCTCCCCCTCTACCTTCTCCGGCGCCCTCTCCTCCTCCATCGCCATGCCGCGCACCCTGCAGACCACGTGGGCCAAACTCTCTCTCGCCGCCCGCGCCAGGTTCCCGAGGACGGATGAGGAGGAGCGGCAGGACGTGCGCTGGGCCGCCGCCGACGAGGCGATCCGCGTCGCGTCCGAGGGGGCGGCGAAGAAGGCAGAGGTCACGGGGCTGGTAGAGGCGGCCGGCTGGTACGAGGGCTACGACGGCTGGTACGAGGCCGCGGAGGAAGGGCCCGACCCTGCCGCCCAGGAGGAGGCGGATGTCGTCGCGGCCGCCGACGGGGAGGATGCCGCCCACAACCGCGAGATGGCGAAGCTCAACATCGCCATCGAGGAGCGTCTCGCCGAGCTCACGCGTGAGACGAAGGAGCACGAGGCCTCCGTCCGTGCCAGATGCCGCCGTTTAGGCGACCTTATCGGCCGGAAGAACGAGCTCGTCGCTCGGTAATCAGCCCGCCGCCTCGTCCAGCTGCCCTCGCCCGACCGGCACGCCCACGAGGAGGCTACGGAGGTGGAGCTCGGCCACCAAGAGCGGCGGCGTCAGCAGCAGGGGAACCTGGAGGCACGAGACGCTGTGGAACGCGCCGCCACGCGCGAGTTCACGTTGTGCGGGAAGCGGATCCTGATGCCGCACGAGACGGAGCGCGAACACGCCCAAGCTGCGAGGACGGAAAGGAGTTGGCGGCCGCGGAGGAACGCCGCAAGAAGGCCACCGCCGGGCCACCCAACTGGTAAGCTGGAGTGGAATCCTCACGCGTACAAGCCGCCCGCGTCGAGTGAAATCCACGGCCCCGGCGGCGAGTCGCCAGCGAGGCCGCCGGCCCCCTACGTAGCTAGACTAGTAGTAGTACTATTAAGAAAATGTAATATATTTTATTTTAATGAAAAACAAAATTATATCCCTATGACAAGAGGGCTAGGGGAGGACAAGGGGAAGACGCGAGTGGCCAGCTCCTGGCGTTCGCGGCCACGCAAACACGGCCCAGATTTGGGATCACTGAGGTGCTGTTCACTGATGCAAACCGTACGGTCTATGCAGCACCGGTACGATACGGGTATCAGTATAAAGCTGATGCGGATACGAAATACGTTATTTTGAAAAAGCCCCAATATGGGAATAAGTTTAATACCCTGATGTTTTCAAGATATGGCCTTGCACTCTCGGGTAGCTAGAGGTGCCAACATGATAAAGATCTGGGAACACACCAGTTGGGGGTTAAAGCCTAAAGAAAGGGATGAAGTTTCAGCGTAATCTAATGATGACCTTGATGTTTTTGGTTGGTACTAGAACGGCAGGCAAATATTGATTTAGGATCTCATGGTTCTGCCAACCTTGTGAATTATAGGATATGTTGGGTGCCAAATATTTGTTGTTCACGGGATCACTAAGTTGCTGATCACTGATGCAAATCATACTTTCTATGCAGCACAGATACGGATATAGAACACTAGTGGAAAACAGGGCTAATGTCGCGGGTGGTAAGGGCCTTTTGTCGCGGGCGGCCAGCCGCGACAAAAGAGGCGCGGTAAAAGGGTCCCCCTTTTGTCGCGGGTCGGTTACGACCCGCGACATAAGGTCCACCACGTGGCAGGCGCGGGGCGCGCAGGGGACAGGCCCTTTTGTCGCGGGCCGTATTACGACCCGCGACAAAAGGCCCTCTACGTGGCGCGCGCACAACCCTGCTGCTTTAGGGTTTGAGGGGTGCAGCACCCCCCCCCCCCCCCGCCGGCACCGACCCCCCTTTTATTTCATTTTTTCCATTCGAAAATAAAAGTTGCATATATTTGTACGCTACTAGAAGTTATACACGTTCATTCATTATATATATATAGATCGATCAAACAAATATGGAAGCACAAGTCCATTCCCCTTACATATTCTTCCCTTACATATATATATACATGGAGCTCACGATCGACAGACAAGCGGTACTAACGACCGTCTATTTGAAGGTAGATCATCCATTTGGACTAAACAAGCCAATACTTCTCTAACCAGAAGTCCCGCCAGTTCCTCGGCGATTCCTATTAGGTGTTCCTTTGGTTGGAGTATGTCCCGCATGTAGTCAACCTATATACGAAAATGAGATGAGTATGACTATATCAATCTTGATAACGAAATATTGACGATAATAAATAAAGTTGTAAATGTTATTGCTCACCCCGAATTTATTATTGTTCTGCTTCTCAGTGGTTAACATGCGAATGGACTCGCAAACGTAGTATCCACATAGATTCGTTCCTTGTGGCTGCTGGGGGCACGGTACAGGAGTAAATGTTAGCTTCTCTGCCAAGGTAATGTTCTTATGATGTTTCTTCAAAGCTCTCCAAGCCCTGCTAGGCAAAAGAATGATTGAATGAGTGGATAATTAATTGATATCTCACGAAAGATAAAGCGCGGCGATGAAGGAAATTACACTTGGAGCAACTTCTGCAAGTCGCGGAACCCGTCCACGCCTCTACTCAGTGGGTCTCTTACTTCAACTATTCCCTTATCAGGTTGAATGTCTAGTAGAATCCAGTGAAAGCTGCACATGTTATGTATATACGTCAGGAATTACACTTAACATGGAGTAAGAAAAATTGAATGTGCATAAAAGATCATTAAGACTCTCACTCGTAGTTGTAAGGAAACAATATTGAATCACAGAAAAATTGCTCCCCCAAAAACCTTAGTAGGTTTCCCCCCGTTTCTGAGCCATTATGCTTTACCGTTTCAATATGTATTTTATCTGGGTCAACAAACCCAATATTGATAATATTATTACTTTTGCATTCACTGATCTTCAGTCTGCATAAGAGAACACATAAGATATAATGAGTATATGCAATGAAAACGAACATGAACTGAATGAAAATGAACTTATATGTAGTTAACAACTTACAAGCAATAGCAACTCATGAGAGATTTGTCGAGGGCTTCTAAATTGAATAACTGCCAGAGTTCATTCATCTCAATATGGATCTTGTCAACACCCGGATTTTTAAGTCCAGATGCCCATTATATCATACATCGCAATCCCAGGAAGATTGTTTTTGCGAGATATAATAGTAAGTAGTTCAGAGTCATCATTTATTACAACACATACTTGTCTTACAACCACGGATCACATGATCCGATATTACACGAATAGATTGTTCAACAACACACATACGTAGCGGAAGCGTAGTAGTAGTGGACTATCTGTCCCACAGGCAACGCTTGACATTCGGAGACGAGCCTAGTTATCGTAGACATCATGTTATCCATCATCCGGATACGGTTGCTCCTCCTCAAAGTCTGGCATTTGAATAGGCAGGGCAAAGCCATGAGTACTTTTAAAGTACTCGCAAACTAATACTAAAGTAATTACTTAAGAGGAGTATTCAAGGGGTACTAAGCTCTAGGTTCATTTACGGAAAGCCAAGTTTTAGTTTATCAAACCTTTAGTAAAGATTTATCATTTGCTAGACTAACTCAAGTGGGAACATTAGTGTCATTCCCACAAATCATTTGTGAAATTCAAACTCAAAGTCACCATTCAAATCATCATTCCTTTTTAAGATCAAAAATTCTGATAACGGAATAGTATGGCCTTTCCAATCGTCCGTAACCGTGGAAACGGCTATTCGAATAGGTTTAACACTCTGCAGAGGTTGTACTCTTGTGCCACAACTTTTGATTACATCCGTCGAGGATAACCTCGAATCATCGTAACTCAGTACGCGGATTATCAACCATAACCTTTCACTTATATATACTAGTATAGGCACCTCTCCCCATGAGCTTGGCCTCCTGGTGAAAACCAACTGTTAACCCGGGAACTGCACAGGGCTTGGGTCGTACATTCACCTCATATTCACATCATTTCTCATATACGGAGGCAGCCTTGGCGTAACCCCTATGATGCTTGTTTAGAGGGAACCCATACTAAAATACACAAGCTTCCAGTTAAGCCCTACCCATAATCAGGTATTGTGGGGGTACTTGTATAATTGGAAGGGTATCGCATTCAAACCCAATCATCAGTTTTATCAAAACTAACCATCTTCTCTTGGTCAAATTCACCATCAACTTTTATTCAACCCAAGTCATTTCACTTCACCATGTTCCCATCTAAAGTAGTCAATTTTAATTGATTAGCACTAGCAACTATTTCATGAGGGGTGCTATCTAGCTTTGAAATGCTCTAAGCTAAACTTAATGAAGTTCTACTCTAGAACAAGTGAATCATAAATCAAAAGAGTACTTTGGAAACAAATAAGCAAAAATAAATGCAAGGTAAAGACATGGGATAGGTAGATACATAAAATAAAAGGGTGATGGTGCTTTGCTCTTGTAGAGCCTGGCATCATGGTGATTAGCAAGGGTTAGCTTGCCTTGGTGGTACTGGTCAAAGTGGTCTTCCTCTCCTTGGAAGTTGGTCTCCTCCTCCTCTTGGTATTCTTCCGTACTAGCGTCTAAAATACGAATACGAGGTACAATCACCACACCAATCTTGTATACTAAGCTAAAACACACCAAAGAGTTCATTCAAGTAATACTAACATCACACTAATTCAAGCAAGGTGGATTACTTGGTTCATGTTTATTTAAGAGGAAAATAATTTCCCCTTATTTATAAGTATTCATTTGAATTGTTATTTAATCCTTTGGAGAGAAACTAATTTCCTCTTATTATATTATTTCAAGATTTAATTCTCACTCATAATAATAAGGTATGAAATATAGGTTGACCATGGTCAACATTTCATATCTATTATGAGGGAAAACAATTTAAATAAGGTGACACACCTTATGCCATTTTAAACTTAGCATTTAAATGATTTAAAATCTTGAGGTAAATACAATCAGAGGTTTATTAACCCTAGGTTATTTCCTCTTCTTATATTACTCAAGATCAAGATTTAAATGAGAGAGGTGCTATCATAGTACTTGTCAAATTTAAACCCTAAGTTTGAAATGAACTAGAAATAGCTCCATAGCCACTATTTTGATCCAGTTCATGATCATGCAAACAACCTGGTTAGATTATTGCATAATCAATTAGGGTACAACATTTGTGAACTATGAGAGTTGGAATCAACTCAAAATCAGTTATGGTTGAATTTTAAATAATGTTTGAATCTGCAGAAGTCTCTGTTTTGTTACTTTTGGCATTTTAAATCTATTTCGAATTTGGAGATGGGACCAGTGGCAAAGTGTAGATAATTTCTTGGGCTTTCCAGAGGTATAAAGTTTGCTAAATTTGGTTGGGCAGATTTCAAACTATTCAAATTTTACTAAACCATCTGCAGAACATTTTGAATTTAGATTAAAGCCATATTTGAATCGTGGGCTTAGGCGGGAAACTCTACTGGGCCGAAACGGTATTTAAACCCACTCGCAGCCCAACTAGCAACTGGTGCCACGGGCCGCACTGACGAGGTGGGGGCCACCCGTCAGTGTGCTGTAACTCAGCGAAACGGTATTTGGAATCTAGGCCGTAGGATTAGAACTGCAATCGACGGTTGGTGATCGTCGTCGTCTCCGACGAGCGACGGGCATACTGGCGGCGAGCCTAGGGGGTCGGGGAGCCTACCAGGCCATTGCAGGTGTCTGGCAGTAGGCGCGGAGAAGTGGTCGTCGACGAGGAACAGCCTGGTGCAGCAGCGAAGCTCAGGGAGGCTCCAGGCGAAGCAGGGCTTCTGCGAGCTCCGACGGACTTGAGCTTGCAATTCGAGCGACTCCGGCGGCGACTGGTGAAATTGAGGGGTGGAGGTGGCTCAGTGAGGAGAGGGGAGTGGATGGTGTGCAGAAGGGAGGAGCCGATCGCCTCTATTTATAGCGTCGAGGGTTGGCCGTGGGGTGCTGAGAAGGAGCGGCCATGGCGCGGCTCCTGTGGCGAGCGAAAGGGCAAGGCGAGGACGGCAGCGTGTAGGCGGTGTCCTGGCGATGCTCTAGGTGCAGCTGGCGCACGGAAAGGGTGACGGGATCGCTCAGGGGTTCGATTCGAGTGTGCCAGTACCCGCGGTACTTCTCCGGCGAGGACGACGGTGACGAGGCAGGGGCAGGCCTGGGAGGTTGTCTAGGCGGTAGAGGGCAGGGAGGCGGTGCTCGTTACAGAGATAGGGATGCAGGGGGAGGACGGCGTCGATCGAGTGCTGGACGTCCTGGCGCGCTCCAGAGCACGGTCACCACGCGTGCTGGCACGTTCTGGCGGGTTTTGGGCGAGCACGTTCCGGCCAATGCCGTGGCTTGGCGAGGCTGGGCCGTGTACCGTTAGTGTCCTCGTGCTGCAGAGATGCTCCAGGACAAGAAGAAGAGTTGATATGGTGGCCAGAGATGGAGATGCCAAAGGTGGCTGAAAGTGCAATGGCATGGGACTTTTCTCTCAGATTTCTACTTTACCAAGCCATAGCATGTACCAAGCTTGATGCAGGGGAGCCAGGGGTAGCTAATGATCACGAAAAGAAATTGGTTTAGGCTAAAATCTGGCGTGTAATAGCATGTGACTTCAATCCAGAATAGTGACTGCAAGGTATTCGACATAATGCCCGCAAGAACTTTTTGGATGATTTTTGGAAATCTTTTTGGTACATCTCAAACATATTAATTATTGGTTAGTTTGGTGGTGGTGGGGTTCAATTTGGAAAAGAATTGCAGAATTTCAAATTTGGGGTCATCTTGTTTTTCTTCTCAGATCCCATTTTGGCAATTTAATTCTGGTCAACCTAGTCAACTCTAGCCATGGTGGTCAACATAAAATTACTCACCTTGACATGGTCTTGGATGACATGGCTTTGGTTGACCAAGTTTAGTTTAGGTTTCAAGAAATAAAGTGGTGCAAAGTAGGGAAGAAAATATTTTTGGGCCAAATGACCATTATCATATGTATGAAGAAATTTTGATTTCCTTGGGTTTGATTCTTGATCCAAGGGTGCAATTGTGTTAGTTTATCACATTGAAGTATTTTACAAGCAAGGGGGCAAGCAATAATGGCCTAGGGTGAGGTTTTGCAAATTGGCATCATGTGTATGTAAGTGAAATATGGGTTTTTCCCATTTTCCTCATTTCTCCTCAATCTAGGGTTTAAGTATCTTTGTTAGGGTTCAAATAGCAATGGATCATCATACTAACACTCATCATGGCAATTGCACAAAAGAAAAGCATTATGTGGCACTATATGCATAGAAAAAGTTTTTGTTAATTGCAAAATTTGAAATTGGGAAATTTTCTTTCTTGATCTTTATTATTGAAACTTGGGATGTTACAAACCCTTCCCCCTTACAAAAGATCTCGTCCCGAGATCTTAAAGAAAACTAGGTACTAAAGAGGTCTGGGTACTCCGTCTTCATGAAGTCCTCTCTCTCCCAAGTGGCTTCTTCCTCGGTGTGGTTACTCCATTGGATCTTCAGAAACTTGATACTCCTGGTGCGGGTGGTTCTGAAAGCTTCTTCCAGTATGCGAATAGGCACTTCGCGATAGGTCAAGTCTGAGTTGATATCCACAGCTCGATGATCGATGTTCTTGAAGACTTCTGTTGATTCCGGTACTTCTAAGCATTTCCGGAGTAACGAGATGTGAAACACATTGTGTACCGCTGACATTTCTTCCGGTAACTCCAGTTGATAGGACACTTCTCCTCGGCGACTCAGGACTTTGAAGGGTCCGACATATCGGGGTGCAAGCTTTCCTCTAAGCTGGAATCTCTGCATTCCTTTAAGGGGGGACACTTTGAGGTATACGAAATCTCCGATCTCGAAGGTCATCTCTCGGCGTCTCTTGTCGGCGTAACTCTTTTGTCTTGATTGGGCTGTCTTGAGGTACTCGTGGATCTTGTGGACCTTCTCTTCTGCTTCACGGAGAATATCTGGTCCAAAGACTTGACTCTCTCCGACTTCCGACCAATTCAGGGGGGTACGGCATTTCCTTCCGTACAGGGCTTCAAAGGGGGCCATCTGCAAACTGGCTTGATAACTGTTGTTGTACGAGAATTCTGCGTACGGCAAGCAGTCCTCCCATTTGGATCCATACTCCAGTACACAAGCTCTCAACATATCTTCTAGTATCTGGTTGACTCGTTCAGTCTGTCCATCGGTCTGCGGGTGATAGGCTGTGCTGAAGTTTAGCCGAGTTCCGAGTCCTTCATGTACTTTCTGCCAGAATCTGGAGGTGAATTGGGATCCTCTATCAGATACTATCGACTTCGGTGTTCCGTGCAGGCTGACTATCCGGGAGATATATAACTCTGCTAGTCTTGGTCCTTGATAGGTGGTCTTGACGGGGATGAAGTGGGCGACTTTGGTCAACCTGTCGACCACTACCCAGATAGAATCATTGCCTTTACTTGATTTGGGCAGTCCGGTGATGAAGTCCATTCCGACAGAATCCCACTTCCATTCGGGAATCTGTAGGGGTTGCAATAGTCCGGCGGGGCGTTGATGTTCGGCTTTGACTCGTTGACAGATGTCACATCTGGCGATGTAGCTTCCAATTTCTCTCTTCATTCCATGCCACCAAAATTGCTCTTTCAAATCTTGATACATCTTGGTTCCTCCGGGGTGAATGGAGTAAAGGGTGTCGTGGGCTTCTTTCAGTATGACTTGCTTCAACTCCGAATCTGATGGAACGCAAAGGCGTCCTTTGTACCATAGCACTTCTTCTTCATCAACAGTGAATCCCGGTGCCTTTCCCGCAACTATTTGGCTCTTGATTCCGTCAATACTAGCATTTCCTTTCTGGGCTTCCTTGATCTGACAAATCAAGGTGGGTTGGAGTTCAATGCTGGCGAGATATCCTTCACTAACAAGTTCAAGTCTAAACAGTTCAAACTCTTGAAACAGGCTAGGTTGCTCACTTGCTAACATGGAGTTCAACTGACACGGCAGTCTACTCAGAGCATCCGCTACCACATTGGCCTTGCCGGGGTGGTAGTGAATCTCCATGTCGTAATCCTTGATTAGCTCTATCCATCTGCGCTGTCTCATGTTCAGCTCCTTCTGCGTGAAGATATACTTCAGGCTTTTATGATCCGAGTAAATCTCGCATCGATTACCCATGAGGTAATGACGCCAAACCTTCAGTGCTAAAACCACGGCTGCTAGCTCTAAATCATGGGTTGGATAGTTCTGCTCATGCTGCTTTAGCTGTCTGGACAGATATGATATCACTTTGCCTTCTTGCATCAACACACATCCAAGACCAATCTTGGATGCATCACAATAGACGTCGAAGGGCTTGGTGATGTCCGGCATGATCAGTATTGGGGCGGTGGTCAATCTAAGCTTGAGTTGTTGAAAACTCTCCTCACACTTCTCCGTCCATTCAAACTTCTTATCCTTCTTCAAAAGTTGAGTCATTGGTCTTGCTATGCTCGAGAATCCCTCAACGAATCGGCGGTAGTATCCCGCCAATCCGAGAAAGGCACGGACTTCAGTCTGAGTGGTTGGGGCTTTCCATTCTTCAACAGTCTTGATCTTCGAGGGGTCGACGGCAATTCCTCCGGCGGACAAGATATGACCTAGGAATCCTACTTCCTTTAACCAGAACTCACACTTGCTAAACTTGGCGTACAACTGATGCTCCCGAACGGTATCCAAGACAACTTCCAGGTGATGCTCATGCTCTTCCTCGGACTTTGAGTAGATAAGGATGTCGTCGATGAAAACAACGACAAACTTATCCAGAAAGTTCATAAAGATCTTATTCATGAGATTCATGAAATAAGCGGGGGCATTGGTTAATCCAAATGACATGACATTGTACTCATACAATCCATATCGGGTGGTGAAGGCAGTTTTGGGGATATCGGTGGCTCGAATCTTTAACTGGTGGTATCCTGTCCTCAAATCAATCTTCGAGAACACTTTGGCACCCGTCAGTTGATCAAATAGTTCTTCTATCTTTGGTAAAGGATACTTGTTCTTGATGTTGACATCGTTAAGCTTACGGTAATCCATACATAAACGATTTGCACCATCCTTCTTGTCCACAAACAAAACCGGTGATCTCCAAGGCGACGCACTTGGTCGAATCAGACCTTTGAAAAGCATATCATCCAATTGCTTCTTAAGTTCCACTAATTCTGCCGGGTTCATACTATAGGCTCTCTGGGCTATAGGTCCGGTTCCAGGGATTAACTCGATAATAAACTCGATATCCCGATCTGGGGGCATACCGGGTAGATCATCAGGAAACACATCAGGATATCGACATACGACCCTGATCTGATCCAAGGTGGGTTTGGCTAAACTCTGGTTGCAAGTAAACTTTCTGGGCAACCTTTCGGATATGTGCTCAACTAATCTTCCGGTGCTACTAGTCATGGTGATGGCCTTCTTGGCACAATCAATTAACCCATGATGTTTAGACATCCAGTACATACCCAGGACTACTTCCAATCCTTGTGTTCCCAGAACAATCAGATTTGCATAAAATTCTATTTCTTGGATTATGATTGGCACATCTTTGCAAATTTTTCTAGCTTTAGTTGTTGAACCAGGTATTTGAACTATCATGACATGCTTCAAACTGATAGGTTGAATCTTACTAGTGCATGCAAAATCCTCAGTAACAAACGAATGCGATGCTCCCGAATCAAACAACACTCTTGCGGGTATTGAGTTAACAGAGAACATACCCAGCACTACATCTGGGGCTTCCTGAGCTTCTTCTGCACTCATGTGAAACAGGCGGCCGCTACGGTTGTTCGGGTGGTTGGGGGTGAACTTCTTGTTGTTGGCGACACGACGTTGTTGCTGAGCAGGGCCAGAGGGGTTGGCGGCAGTCTTGGCGAGTCTCTTGGGGCACTCATTGGAGTAGTGCCCCACCACTCCGCACTCGTAACAGGTGATGGTGGACTTGTCCTTGGGGGTGATGGGAACCGCGTTGCTCCCAGTCCGCGAAGCAGTGTTGGAGGTGTTGTTGTGGTGGTTGGGGGCTCGAGGTGGAGCGCGGTTGAAGTTGTTGTTGTTGTTGTAGTTGCTGTTGTTTGGGTGGCCTCCTGGCCTGGGGTTTCCTCCACTCCGGTTCGGATAACCCGGACGTGGGTGCTGCATAGGGGGTTTGTTGTTTCTGGGGGCGAGGCCTCCACTTGAGCTGGGGCGATACCTGGGGGTATTGCTGGGCCCACTCTGGTGCATCATTCGGCGCTTGCGGTTCTCATTGGCTTGGTTGAGCTTCCCCTCCATCTGGATGGCGGAGTCAACAAGAGCTTCGAGGTCAGCAAAAGGGATGTTGACCAGCACCGTCTGCATCTCATCATGCAGACCATTCAAGAACCTTTCCTTCCTCTTCTCGGTGGTGTCTGTCTCGTCCGGGGCGTACCTTGACAGAGTGAGGAATCTGTCGCGGTATTCTACCACGGTGAGGCGCCCTTGCTTCAGCTCTCTGAACTCATCCCTCATCTTCTTAATCAAACCCAGTGGCACATGATACTTGCTAAACTTGAGCTTGAAATCTGCCCAGGTCATCATTTGCCCCGCATTCAATGCGCGGGCACTTGTCCACCAGGCACGGGCAGGTCCAGCTAGATAGTGAGTGGCAAATAGTACTTTCTCGTTCTCTTCCACTCCGGCAACCTCAAGGTTATTCTCCATGGTCTGGAGCCAATCGTCAGCGTCGAGAGGCTCCTCTGTTTTGCTAAACACCGGTGGGTTGGTGTTCTGGAAGTTCTTTAATTTTGACCCTGGATGGTCGTGGTTTCCGTGGCCTTGATTACCCTGGGCAATCTGTTGAAGTGCCGCTAAGTTGGCTTGCCGTTCAGCTCTCTCAACTTCTCTATCGGCCATCATCTGTTGCAACATCTGCATCATTGCCTCTTGCGTCATGTTGCGGGTTGGAGGGGCCATCTGAACAGTGATAGGGATTATGAGGTGAGAGGGAAATTTCTATGGCTTATTTTGGATGAAATTTCATAAAGTTTAAAACTTGATTCATATGATGAAACTAATAGTTATAATATTACACACACCAACATAGTCATGGAAGTAGCAAATATTACAAGCCAACAAATCGGAGGGTTTGAAGAACCCTTTCAACAATCTACGATACAAGGGGGGCTGATACAAATGACCGATACAACTCATACTACGCATGTGCTCATAGGAAGGGGAACTACTCTCCATCGATGCGGATCGGGAAGGTGGTGTCCATCCCGGCAGGCAGGCGCTGGTGGAAGTCCAGATCTCCATCTTCCTCCTCCTCGTAGTCGTTGTCGTTGCTCACGTAGGAGTAGCCATCCCCTTGGATGTCTTCTCCATCGCCTTCCTCTTCCAGTGCCTGGAGCTGTTCCGCCTGGGTGGCGACAGTCTCCTTCAGAGTGGCGATCCGGGCGCGGAGGCGGTGGATGGTGGAGTCCCTCTTCGAGACCAGCTGGCGAAGCTCCCTACGCTCCTTGGCGAGGAACTTGATGGTCTCCGCATGTTGGTCCAGCTGAAGGTAGGTGTGGTTGGCGTATGCGCGGGAGTTGTCCAGCTTGACTTGAGTCTCGAACAGCATGTAGTCCATGTGATCCACGTGGTGCCTTAGCACGGGGTGGAATGGCAGGGTGATGGGAACCCCGAGAGAGGTGTGCCTCGCAAGGTGTGCGAAGCGCTCCCCCTCAATGGCCAGCGAGTTTTGCCCACACAGACGTGCGAGGGCTTCCTGAAGAGCGCGTGCCAGTCCGTCGAGCCAAGTGTTCTCTCGGAGAGAGAACTGGATCTGGCGGAACATGGGTGACTCCGGCTTCCCCGGGAGGTTGGCCATGATGACCCATTGGAGTTGTCCCCCGGGCTGGTCAGCGACCTTTCCCCCGTAGAACACCGGCGGGGTGCGTCCGAGAAACTCTACGAGGGCAACTAGGTCCCTCTCAAAGATCAGATCTCCCCCATTCGCCAGGTCGTACACTTGGGTCTCAATGAAAGGCTCCGTGGGGATGATGGGCTCCATCTGTAGAGGGATTGATAAGCAAGTTAGAGTGGTGAAAGTGTTCAAAGTTTTAACTTACAAATAATAGTATATGCTTGCTATAAACAGATCTCAAAGATAAGGGTATGAGTGTATTTTTCATAACTATTTAGTTTAAGTTCAAAACTAGGTTTGTCGGACGTCCATTATAACTAGGGTCTCCTAAGGTCAAACAATGGCTCTGATACCAACTTGTCAACACCCGGATTTTTAAGTCCAGATGCCCATTATATCATACATCGCAATCCCAGGAAGATTGTTTTTGCGAGACATAATAGTAAGTAGTTCAGAGTCATCATTTATTACAACACATGCTTGTCTTACAACCACGGATCATATGATCCGATATTACACGAATAGATTGTTCAACAACACACATACGTAGCGGAAGCGTAGTAGTAGTGGACTATCTGTCCCACAGGCAACGCTTGACGTTCGGAGACGAGCCTAGTTATCGTAGACATCATGTTGTCCATCATCCGGATACGGTTGCTCCTCCTCAAAGTCTGGCATTTGAATAGCCAGGGCAAAGCCATGAGTACTTTTAAAGTACTCGCAAACTAATACTAAAGTAATTACTTAAGAGGAGTATTCAAGGGGTACTAAGCTCTAGGTTCATTTGCGGAAAGCCAAGTTTTAGTTTATCAAACCTTTAGTAAAGATTTATCATTTGCTAGACTAACTCAAGTGGGAACATTAGTGTCATTCCCACAAATCATTTGTGAAATTCAAACTCAAAGTCACCATTCAAATCATCATTCCTTTTTAAGATCAAAAATTCTGATAACGGAATAGTATGGCCTTTCCAATCGTCCGTAACCGTGGACACGGCTATTCGAATAGGTTTAACACTCTGCAGAGGTTGTACTCTTGTGCCACAACTTTTGATTACATCCGTCGAGGATAACCTCGAATCATCGTAACTCAGTACTGTTGATCGCCAAAACCCACCGGCGGGCAGCGGCTTGTCAACACGGTAGAGCCGGGAAGAGCCTAGAGCTGCGGCTGGCTGAGACCCCTCCGAGCGACGGCCCGCAATGCTCTTCTGGTCACACGCGGCGATGCGAAGTGCAAGGGCGTGCCACCTGACCTATACCTGGTCAGGAAGGTGATGGGGATGCCTTGCTTAGTTCCTGCATGGCATACACGTAAACATTAAATACGAGCCTCGATCGGCTCTCAGGTTATCCTGTGAATCGGCTCAAAGAGCCGATCCACCCATGATTCGTACTGGGTGCACGAATACTTGGTGATCCTGCTTGATCAAGATAAAGCTAATGAGATCTACGACGATTTAGGGTTTTCACCGCATAATCGGATCATCCTACTCCAGGTTGGGCCTCGCGGCCACGCACGGTGCTCATAAGCCGATCCTAAACAAGGCCAAAGAACCAACCATGATGTTGATCCGCGGAACATCCTGTTTAGGACTTGCGAACGCCACCCTACGTGCCACTGGATCCTCCCCCCCTTTGTAAGGCCTAACTATTGCAGATATTAAACTAATCCTTGCATAACAAGGAGCAATCGTAACGGATCAGATCTACTAGATGATGAACAAGCAGGGTGCCGCCCCCACGCCTGAGATAGGCGTGAGGGCGGCTAGACATGCAAGGGTTGCACTACGTAAGCATGTTTATACGAAGAGCTATGCTAACCCTAACACATCTATGATAACTACGTTGCGCGCCATCAAAGACGCTTCAGTACGCGCAACGCATGAACAACGTGGAGCTTGTGCTGCCTAGATCGCAAGATGCGATCTAGGCAGCATGTCGCTTACCTGATTGAAACCCTCGAGACGAAGGAGTTGGCGGTGCGCCGAGATTGGTTTGTTTTGGGGTGAACGTTGTGTTGTTGTTTATTCCATAAACCCTAGATACATATTTATAGTCCAGCGGACTTTCTAACGTGGGAATATCCCACCGTGTGCGATACAAACTCTAAATCTTGATCTAAGATATAACCTACTACAACTAAAGATACACGGGCAAACTAGCCCAAATTCTCCGTGCAAGGCCGCTTCAGAGATCTTCCACGTGTAGTCCTCTAAGCCCATCTCCCTTACGGCCCACCTCTGGATTTGTCCAAAATCTGGTGATAACACATGCCCCCCTAGTTTTGGAAATAATTTTTCCAAAATCATTAAGCGTTCCTCCGTCGGGTCATGTCGTGGCAGAGCAGAGCCATTTGCAGCCTCCGGCATCATTATGCCTTGTCCTTTCAGCTTCTCTGCAAAATTTGACAGCTCTGACATTACCCCTTCGGAAACTGTGATGGCAGTAATTCCCACCAGGTTTCTCATTATTTAACCGTGCCGACTGAATAATTATCTTTATCCCCTTCCTCTGTTCCAGCCATCGGCACTCCAAAAAACCCTTCTGCGCACCATGTCCTCTTCTTCCTCTGCCTCGTCGGGACTTTCCTTCGAGTCCTCTTCTCCCGAGCCGATGCCAGCACCGAGCCCACAAGAAGTCCATGCGGCCAACATCCGCCGCGCCATTGAGGCCGGGGAGGAGTCAGACCATGACTTCTCCATCTGGTCCGAGGATGACCAATCCTCGACGGACGGGGAGAGCAACCTCCGCTTCCTCGCCAACGGGGAATCGGAAGAGGAGAGCGATGACGAACGCTTCTCCTGGGATGACTTTACCTCCTCCGAGGTGAAGGAAGAGGAAGAGGAAGAGGAGGACGATGACGACAGCCTCTCCGCCGAGCCGCCGGCCAAGCGCCATTGCCCCTGGCCAGGGAATCTCAGTGATTATGATAGCGACGACGACGACGACGACGTGGAGGACGAGGATAACGAAGGTCCTGCCGGCGGCCGCTACAGCAGCGACGACGAGCTCGCCGGGAGCAGCGCCGACAGCGCTGACGATGGCGACGACGAGGGCAGTGACGGCCCGTAGAATAGGTCCTCTAGAATAAGATCAGCAACAGTAGACGGGGCAATGTATCCCCTTAGTACTCCCTTTTGAGAGTAATCAGCTCTTCTATGTAAGAAATCTGGTTTATCAATGAAGAACTTTTCCCCAATTTGAGTTTGCCGATTTCTTCGGAGCTTAATCGAGCCGATTCTTCCGCTGACCCTGCCGATCGTCACTTAGCCAACGCCCAACGAGCCGATAACAACGCACCAGAATCTCAATGCCCCACCCCTTTGAGCTCTGGCGGACAACTATGCAAATCGTCGTTCTCACGAGAGCCCCAGAATTGCTGCCGAAAACGACTTGATCCTGAAGTCGATACCACTGGGTTTTCAGCCTGATGAAATCTCAATCGGCTTCTTAAGAACGGCAAACTCTGCGCCATCAGTTGCCCCCCGAGCCTTCATCAAGGCGAGCATATCAGTGGACTGACCAAATGTGTCGCCATCGGCCTCCGAATCGTAACGCAGAATCAGCCGATTCCATCAAAATCGGCTCTCTGAAGAACTTCCAGGGCGAGCTGCCCCCCGAGCTTTTCATCAAGGCAAGAATACCGGCGAGGATGCATAAGTCGTTGATCAGCTTTCTCTACTGAACATCGACGTTGATGTAAACCCCTGAGCACATAGCCAGTAGGTCTTGGTCCTGTGCAACTGTACTAAAGTCGATGGCTGCGCATCGGCTTTGCTTCTGAAATTTTTTTTTTATTTGGCCGATTTTTCCTTAACCGGCCCCCAATGTTCCACTGCACGCATGTCTGCACATGTTTATCTGCATATGTTCATCTGACTATATGCCCCCCGAGCCGAATCTGCTGAATGACTGCAGATATCGGCTTTCTTGGTTAGTCAGGGCACTGTACTTGCACGTCGGCTTTGCAAAGACTTATGCCGACTTTCATCTGCCGACGTGGCCACTGCCCAGTAGATCGTTGCTGACCACAAACAGAATATGTGCAGAAGATAATTTTGGCCGATTGCTGGAATCGGCCTCCACCTTGCTCGTTCGATGAAGGTTTTGTAATGTCCCTCCACAAACTTTTTGGGGCCGATCACAAGGATCAGCCTCGCACGGTTTGCTCATTGGTTTAATCTTGCTACTCGATTAGGCTGGATAAAACCAACCCAACCTCTGACTTGACGCGCCTGCTGTCGTCCACCTTAAGTGCATCGTATAATCGTGGAACACTAAGCTCCGTCGGCAAGAGAAGCACCATGTTTGTGCCAGCCGATGTTTCATCGTCGGCTCTCTTTTGCTTGGGACGCCACTCCATTCTTCGTGGACGACCCTCTTCATCCAGGGCTCGCTGAACCTTTGCGGCCAGATCAGGCCGTGCCTTCCTTAGCGTATGCAGGTATAACCTTTCGGCTTCCTCCAGGCCGCGCAACCGCTGAACCCTGCGTTTTTGTGAACGGCTGAGTCCGTCAGGGCACCACCTTGGACGGTGGCACTTGTCTTCTTCTTCTTCTAGTCCTTCGTCTTCGGAATCCTCAAGATCTGCCCAACGAAGTGACTCAGCACGTTTGCTTGGTGGTGGGAGAGGCCCTAAGCGCTCAAACACAGACACGTTGGCTGCCTCCTTCTTCTTCTTGTTGCATTCTGGGCAATTGCCGATTGTGGGCAATCGGCTCATTCCTGAATCCCAGCAGTGTCTGAAGAAAGGGCAGTCCCAGTGTCTGGCGTTGTCATCTCGCTCCCTTGATGTGTCCGTGGCACGGCGCTCGTGCTCCTCCTCATCGCGATCCTGCCGACGATGTCTTCTGGCTTCTCTAGCCAGACGATCTCTTTCATCATCATAGTTGGACCGTCGGCGTTGGTCATACTGTCTCACATATTTGTTGAGGAGGTGATCAGAGAGAGGTCGTTGATATCTTATGTTCTTCACTTCTCCCTCTGTAACGTAGCGCTTGCCATCATGATGGAGCCGATCGCGTGGAGCGGCCTCCTCTGTATCCTTGCTATGAGAGCAGCTGCCCTCATCTCCATCTTTGCCAGAGTGGTTCCCAAGTCCTACCATGTTGATGCTGAACGTGGGACCTGGCTGGCAACTCTCGGGGTAGATGACTTCTACCATGTTAACGGCGGGGAAGGGCTGGGTGTCTACCTTCATGGCGTACTGGTTGAAAATTAAACGCCCCTTCTCTATCGCCGCTTGGATGTGCTGACGCCACACCCTGCAGTCGTTGGTGGCATGGGAAAGCGAGTTGTGGAACTTGCAGTATGGCTTTCCGTTTAGCTCTTGCGCCGTAGGGAACTTGAGACCTTCAGGAATCGTCAACTGTTTCTCCTTGAGCAGGAGGTCGAAGATTTGTTCAGTCTTGGTCACGTCAAAATCAAATCCCCTGGGCGGCCCTGGTGGCTTTACCCATTTGCAGGACACAGGGGTTCCTCCCCGAGTCCATTCAGCCACTGCTACTTCTTGGTCTCCCGCAGGCACTTCACCTTCCTCTGTATCGACCATGACTACTGCACGCTTGAACTTGTCTTGGTACAGTGCAGGTGGCGCTGTTCATATGCTGATAGTTTCTGAACCATGTGCGCCAAATGAGGGATAATCTGCTTGGGAGGCCATGTCCTTGAGCTGTGTTGCAAGGCCAGCTACGCCAACTCGATTGCTTCCTTTTCAGTTATACGAACCGAATAACATCGGTTCCTAAGATTCTGAAGCGCTGGATGTACTCTGTCACCGTTTCTCCGCGCTTCGACGTAATTGTGCTAGATCGGCAATGCTAGACTCGAAGCTTCGAATGATATTGCATATGGAACTGTTCTTCCAATTGCTTCCAAGACTGGATGGAGTTTGCTGGCAAAGAGGTATACCATCCAAAAGCCGATCTGTGAGGGACCGTGAAAAGAGCCTCACACGTAGCTGATCCGAAACTGAAGCCGGTCCTAGTTGCGCCAAATATCGGCCGTTGTGCTCGATGGAGCTGGAGCCAGCTGATCCACTGAATTTGGAGAAGTCGGGAGCCGATATTTAGGTGGTAGCGGGATCATCTCGTACTCGTCGAGTACGGCTTAGAATAGCCGATTGCCCTCCTTTTCGGCATAATGCCGAACTGGTCTCTCAGTATGGTACTGATCTGATCCGCCGTGCTGGCTGCAGGAGATGCACTCTGAAGATTCGCCGGGGTGGCGTACTTAGCCAGCCATGTTTGCTTTTCCAGCTCTGAGCCAACTGCAGGAGCTGGGCTCTGGAGTTTCGTCGGGGTGGCGTACTTAGTTAGCCACGCCCGCTTCTCAAGCTCGTCGCCGACGTCCCTCTGTCTCGCGCCGGAGTCCCTGACGTTGTGGCCTGGTTTGAGAGTGCCCAGTTGCCACAATCTGGCACATACGTGCACGCGTATCCTTGAGGGATCTCCTTAGGCGCCTCAGCCAAGAACTGGTAGTCACTAGGGTCACCACCGATCTTGTAGACGACGAATGCCGGTGTAGCCGGCACTTCAGGTGGTGCTGCCAACGCATATGGCAGCGGTGGACGGGACTGGAGTGGCAACTCTCCTTGGTGCGTCCCGAGAGCTGGTCCTGACGGCGAGTACTGGTGGCTCATGATCTCCTGGATCACGCGCAGAGCGAGACGCTCCAACACGTTGACCAAGTTTTCAGAGTGGCGGTGTAGCGAGTGAGCCACCAAGTAGTTGATCTCCTGCCGCAGGGCCCTGGTGCGTTCCTCCGACGGGGCAGAGAGATCTATCCCATCGAGTGTACCTTGTGGTGAGAACCCCTTCCATCTGATGCCATGGGTACGGGTTCTCTGAAAAGAGCCGATGAGGTCGGCTTCGAGGGTGGCCTTGATCTCGTCATGTTTCTTCTTGAGCTCAGCAGGCAGCTCCTCGTAGGTGACTGGCGTGCCGTCCGTCGCCATCTCAGATGTAGATGGCGATGTGGTTGATGTAGACGATTGTCCCACCGGGCGTGCCAGAATGTGTTGATCGCCAAAACCCACCGGCGGGCAGCGGCCTGTCAACACGGTAGAGCCGGGAAGAGCCTAGAGCTGCGGCTGGCTGAGACCCCTCCGAGCGACGGCCCGCAATGCTCTTCTGGTCACACGCAGCGATGCGAAGTGCAAGGGCGTGCCACCTGACCTATACCTGGTCAGGAAGGTGATGGGGATGCCTTGCTTAGTTCCTGCATGGCATACACGTAAACATTAAATACGAGCCTCGATCGGCTCTCAGGTTATCCTGTGAATCGGCTCAAAGAGCCGATCCACCCATGATTCGTACGGGGTGCACGAATACTTGGTGATCCTGCTTGATCAAGATAAAGCTAATGAGATCTACGACGATTTAGGGTTTTCACCGCATAATCGGATCATCCTACTCCAGGTTGGGCCTCGCGGCCACGCACGGTGCTCATAAGCCGATCCTAAACAAGGCCAAAGAACCAACAATGATGTTGATCCGCGGAACATCCTGTTTAGGACTTGCGAACGCCACCCTACGTGCCACTGGATCCTCCCCCCCCTTTGTAAGGCCTAACTATTGCAGATATTAAACTAATCCTTGCATAACAAGGAGCAATCGTAACGGATCAGATCTACTAGATGATGAACAAGCGGTGCCGCCCCACGCCTGAGATAGGCGTGAGGGCGGCTAGACATGCAAGGGTTGCACTACGTAAGCATGTTTATACGAAGAGCTATGCTAACCCTAACACATCTATGATAACTACGTTGCGCGCCATCAAAGACGCTTCAGTACGCGCAACGCATGAACAACGTGGAGCTTGTGCTGCCTAGATCGCAAGATGCGATCTAGGCAGCATGTCGCTTACCTGATTGAAACCCTCGAGACGAAGGAGTTGGCGGTGCGCCGAGATTGGTTTGTTTTGGGGTGAACGTTGTGTTGTTGTTTATTCCATAAACCCTAGATACATATTTATAGTCCAGCGGACTTTCTAACGTGGGAATATCCCACCGTGTGCGATACAAACTCTAAATCTTGATCTAAGATATAACCTACTACAACTAAAGATACACGGGCAAACTAGCCCAAATTCTCCGTGCAAGGCCGCTTCAGAGATCTTCCACGTGTAGTCCTCTAAGCCCATCTCCCTTACGGCCCACCTCTGGATTTGTCCAAAATCTGGTGATAACAAGTACGCGGATCATCAACCATAACCTTTCACTTATATATACTAGTATAGGCACCTCTCCCCATGAGCTTGGCCTCCTGGTGAAAACCAACTGTTAACCCGGGAACTGCACAGGGCTTGGGTCATACATTCACCTCATATTCACATCATTTCTCATATACGGAGGCAGCCTTGGCGTAACCCCTATGATGCTTGTTTAGAGGGAACCCATACTAAAATACACAAGCTTCCAGTTAAGCCCTACCCATAATCAGGTATTGTGGGGGTACTTGTATAATTGGAAGGGTATCGCATTCAAACCCAATCATCAGTTTTATCAAAAATCACCATCTTCTCTTGGTCAAATTCACCATCAACTTTTATTCAACCCAAGTCATTTCACTTCACCATGTTCCCATCTAAAGTAGTCAATTTTAATTGATTAGCACTAGCAACTATTTCATGAGGGGTGCTATCTAGCTTTGAAATGCTCTAAGCTAAACTTAATGAAGTTCTACTCTAGAACAAGTGAATCATAAATCAAAAGAGTACTTTGGAAACAAATAAGCAAAAATAAATGCAAGGTAAAGACATGGGATAGGTAGATACATAAAATAAAAGGGTGATGGTGCTTTGCTCTTGTAGAGCCTGGCATCATGGTGATTAGCAAGGGTTAGCTTGCCTTGGTGGTACTGGTCAAAGTGGTCTTCCTCTCCTTGGAAGTTGGTCTCCTCCTCCTCTTGGTATTCTTCCGTACTAGCGTCTAAAATACGAATACGAGGTACAATCACCACACCAATCTTGTATACTAAGCTAAAACACACCAAAGAGTTCATTCAAGTAATACTAACATCACACTAATTCAAGCAAGGTGGATTACTTGGTTCATGTTTATTTAAGAGGAAAATAATTTCCCCTTATTTATAAGTATTCATTTGAATTGTTATTTAATCCTTTGGAGAGAAACTAATTTCCTCTTATTATATTCTTTCAAGATTTAATTCTCACTCATAATAATAAGGTATGAAATATAGGTTGACCATGGTCAACATTTCATATCTATTATGAGGGAAAACAATTTAAATAAGGTGACACACCTTATGCCATTTTAAACTTAGCATTTAAATGATTTAAAATCTTGAGGTAAATACAATCAGAGGTTTATTAACCCTAGGTTATTTCCTCTTCTTATATTACTCAAGATCAAGATTTAAATGAGAGAGGTGCTATCATAGTACTTGTCAAATTTAAACCCTAAGTTTGAAATGAACTAGAAATAGCTCCATAGCCACTATTTTGATCCAGTTCATGATCATGCAAACAACCTGGTTAGATTATTGCATAATCAATTAGGGTACAACATTTGTGAACTATGAGAGTTGGAATCAACTCAAAATCAGTTATGGTTGAATTTTAAATAATGTTTGAATCTGCAGAAGTCTCTGTTTTGTTACTTTTGGCATTTTAAATCTATTTCGAATTTGGAGATGGAACCAGTGGCAAAGTGTAGATAATTTCTTGGGCTTTCCAGAGGTATAAAGTTTGCTAAATTTGGTTGGGTAGATTTCAAACTATTCAAATTTTACTAAACCATCTGCAGAACATTTTGAATTTAGATTAAAGCCATATTTGAATCGTGGGCTTAGGCGGGAAACTCTGATACGTCTCAAACGTATCTATAATTTCTTATGTTCCATGCTACTTTTATGATGATACTCACATGTTTTATACACATTATATGTCATTATTATGCATTTTCCGGCACTAACCTATTAACGAGATGCCGAAGAGCCGATTCTTTGTTTTTATGCTGGTTTTGGTTTCAGAAATCCTAGTAAGGAAATATTCTCGGAATTGGACGAAATCAACGCCCAGGGTCCTATTTTTGGACGAAGCTTCCAGAACACCTGAGGGGAAAGGAAGTGGGGCCACGAGGTGGCCACACCACCAGGCGGCGGCCAGGCCCCCGGCCGCGCCGGCCTGTGGTGTGGGCCCCTCGGGCACCCCCCTGACCTATCTCCTCCGCCTACTTAAAGCCTTCGTCGAGAAACCCCCAGTACCGAGAGCCACGATACGAGAAAACATACTGAGACGCCGCCGCCGCGAATCCCATCTCGGGGGATTCTGGAGATCACCTCCGGCACCCTGCCGGAGAGGGGAATCATCTCCCGGAGGACTCTACACCGCCATGGTCGCCTCCGGATTGATGTGTGAGTAGTTCACCCCTGGACTATGGGTCCATAGCAGTAGCTAGATGGTTGTCTTCTCCCCATTGTGCTTCATTGTCTGATCTTGTGAGCTGCCTATCATGATCAAGATCATCTATCTGTAATGCTACATGTGTGTTTGTTGGGATCCGATGAATAGAGAATACTATGTTATGTTGATTATCAATCTATATATGTGTTGTTTTTGATCTTGCATGCTCTCCGTTGCTAGTAGAGGCTCTGGCCAAGTCATTGCTTGTAACTCCAAGAGGGAGTATTTATGCTCGACAGTGGGTTCATGTCTCCGTGAATCTGGGGGAGTGACAGCAACCTCTAAGATTATGGATGTGCTGTTGCCACTAGGGATAAAACATTGATGCTATGTTCGAGGATATAGTTATTGATTACATTACGCACCATACTTAATGCAATTGTCTGTTGTTTACAACTTAATACCGGAAGGGGTTCGGATGATAACCTGAAAGTGGACTTTTTAGGCATAGATGCATGCTGGATAGCGGTCTATGTACTTTGCCGTAATGCCCAATTAAATCTCACAATACTCATCATGTCATGTATGTGCATTGTCATGCCCTCTCTATTTGTCAATTGCCCAACTGTAATTTGTTTACCCAATATGCTATTTCTTATGGGAGAGACACCTCTAGTGAACTGTGGACCCCGGTCCATTCTTTTACATCGAATACAATCTCTTGCCATCTTGTTTCTACTGTTCTCTGCAAACAATCATCATCCACGCTATACATCTAATCCTTTGTTACAGCAAGCCGGTGAGATTGACAACCTCACTGTTTCGTTGGGGCAAAGTACTTTGGTTGTGTTGTGCAGGTTCCACGTTGGCGCCGGAATCTCTGGTGTTGCGCCGCACTACATCTCGCCACCATCAACCTTCAACGTGCTTCTTGGCTCCTACTGGTTCGATAACCTTGGTTTCTTACTGAGGGAAAACTTGCTACTGTGTGCAACATACCTTCCTCTTGGGGTTCCCAACGAACGTGTGTGTTACACGCCATCAAGCTCTTTTTCTGGCGCCGTTGCCGGGGAGATCAAGACACGCTGCAAGGGGAGTCTTCACATCACAATCTCTTTACTTTGTTTTTGTCTTGCTTTATTTTATTTACTACTTTGTTTGCTGCATTATATCAAAATACAAAAAAATTAGTTGCTAGTTTTACTTTATTTACTATCTTGTTTGCTATATCAAAAACACAAAAAAATTAGTTACTTGCATTTACTTTACTTATTTCATTATGTTCCCTTTTAATTTTACCGTTAAAGACATGCCAGTAGGGCGTGGGTCTATAATTGGGAGAAATAATATAGAAGAATTTTTCACTCATGTTAGTATGGCTGATGATTTTGAAGATAGACACTTGGTAGACCTTGCTCCTACTTATGAAATTGCCGCTGCTGTTTTAGTTCGTATGATGGAAACTAAATTTGTTAATCTCAATCCTATAATCCAACACATGTTTCTTACACTCGGTGATATGGAAGAAGGGGAAAAGAAAGATTTTGTTTTAGAAACCCTTCTTAGAGAATTTGGTGGTATAGCAAGAGAGGCTAGGAAGGTCTTTGCTAAATATAATATGCTTGGTTCTTGCACCAATTTTGTTAGTCTCCTCGAAAAGATGGACTTGGAGAGAATAAGGTACACTAATAATATTGATGATGGTGGGGAGATCAAAGCACCAATACCATGTAAACTCTTAGCTATGAATGATGCACTAGAAAATAACTATGCTTGGCTTGTTCCTGAAAATTTGTTTGATGAAAATAGCAAGCCCAAGACTAATGAAAAGGGAGCCTCTGAAACTTACATAGATAAGATACAATGCATAGTTGAGAAAACTCCGCACCCCGCTGTAAGTGCTCCACCGTTTGATAATACTTGATACACACTTTCTGCGCCTAGCTGAAAGGCGTTAAAGAAAAGCGCTTATGGGAGACAACCCATGTTTTTACTACAGTATTTTTATTTTATATTTGAGTCTTGAAAGTTGTTTACTACTGTAGCAACCTCTCCTTATCTTAGTTTTATTGCATTGTTGTGCCAAGTAAAGTCTCTAATAAAAGTATGATACTAGATTTGGATTACTGCGCAGAAACAGTTTTCTTTGCTGTCACGAATCTGGGGCTAATTCTCTGTAGAAAACTCAGAAAATTATGCCAATTTACGTGAGTGATCCTCAGATATGTACGCAACTTTCATTAGTTTTAAGTTTTTTCATTTGAGCAAGTCTGGTGCCTGTTAGAAATTCGTCTTTACGAACTGTTCTATTTTGACAGATTCTGTCTTTTATTTTGCATTGCCTGTTTTGTCATGCTTGATGGATTTCTTTATTCCATTGACTTTCAGTAGCTTTGTGAAATGTCCAGAAGTATAAAGAATGATTGTGTCACCTCTGAATATGTGAATTTTAATTGTGCACTAACCCTCTAATGAGTTGCTTTAAGTTTGGTGTGGAGGAAGTTTTCAAGGATCAAGAGAGGAGGATGATATACACCATGATCAAGGAGAGTGAAAGCTCTAAGCTTGGGGATGCCCCGGTGGTTCACCCCAGCATATATCAAGAAGAATCAAGCGTCTAAGCTTGGGGATGCCCAAGGCATCCCCTTCTTCATCGACAACATTATCAGGTTCCTCCCCTGAAACTATATTTTTATTCCATCACATCTTATGTACTTTGCTTGGAGCGTCTGTTTGTTTTTTTGTTTTTATTTTGTTTGAATAAAATGGATCCCACAATTCATTGTATGGGAGAGAGACACGCTCCTCTGTAGCATATGGACAAGTATGTCCTTAGCTTTACTCATAGTATTCATGGCGAAGTTTTTCTTCGTTAAATTGTTATATGGTTGGAATTGGAAAATGATATATGTGGTAATTGGTATAACATCTTGAATAATGTGATACTTGGCAATTGTTGTGCTCATGTTTAAGCTCTTGCATCATATACTTTGCACCCATTAATGAAGAAATACATAGAGCATGCTAAAATCTGATTTGCATGATTGGTCTCTCTAAGGTCTAGATAATTTCTAGTATTGAGTTTGAACAACAAGGAAGACGGTATAGAGTCTTATAATGTTTACAATATGTCTTTTATGTGAGTTTTGCTGTACCGGTTCATCCTTGTGTTTGTTTCAAATAACCTTGCTAGCCTAAACCTTGTATCGAGAGGGAATACTTCTCATGCATCCAAAATCCTTGAGCCAACCACTATGCCATTTGTGTCCACCATACCTACCTACCACATGGTATTTCTCCGCCATTCCAAAGTATATTGCTTGAGTGCTACCTTTAAAAATTTCCATTCTTCACCTTTACAATATATAGCTCATGGGACAAATAGCTTAAAAACTATCGTGGTATTGAATATGTACTTATGCACTTTATCTCTTATTAAGTTGCTTGTTGTGCGATAACCATGTTTCTGGGGACGCCATCAATTACTCTTTGTTGAATATCATGTGAGTTGCTATGCATGTCCGTCTTGTCTGAAGTAAGGGAGATCTACCACCTTATGGTTAAGCATGCATATTGTTAGAGAAGAACATTGGGCCGCTAACTAAAGCCATGATCCATGGTGGAAGTTTCAGTTTTGGACATATATCCTCAATCTCATATGAGAACATTAATTGTTGCTACATGCTTATGCATAAAAGAGGAGTCCATTATCTGTTGTCTATGTCGTCCCGGTATGGATGTCTAAGTTGAGAATAACCAAAAGCGAGAAATCCAATGCGAGCTTTCTCCTTAGACCTTTGTACAGGCGGCATAGAGGTACCCCATTGTGACACTTGGTTAAAACATGTGTATTGCAATGATCCGGTAGTCCAAGCTAATTAGGACAAGGTGCGGGCACTATTAGTATACTATGCATGAGGCTTGCAACTTGTAGGAGATAACTTACATAACTCATATGCTTTATTACTACCGTTGACAAAATTGTTTCTTGTTTTCAAAATAAAAGCTCTAGCACAAATATAGCAATCGATGCTTTCCTCTTTGAAGGACCTTTCTTTTACTTTTATTGTTGAGTCAGTTCACCTATTTCTCTCCACCTTAAGAAGCAAACACTTGTGTGAACTGTGCATTGATTCCTACATACTTGCATATTGCACTTGTTATATTACTTTACATTGACAATATCCATGAGATATACATGTTACAAGTTGAAAGCAACCGCTGAAACTTTATCTTCCTTTGTGTTGTTTCAATGCTTTCTACTTTGAATTATTGCTTTATGAGTTAACTCTTATGCAAGACTTATTGATGCTTGTCTTTAAGTACTATTCATGAAAAGTCTTTGCTTTATGATTCAGTTGTTTACTCATGTCATTTACCATTGTTTTGATCGCTGCATTCATTACATGTGCTTACAATAGTATGATCAAGATTATGTTGGTAGCATTGTCACTTAAGAAATTATCTTTGTTATCGTTTACCTACTCGGGACGAGTAGGAACTAAGCTTGGGGATGCTTGATACGTCTCAAACGTATCTATAATTTCTTATGTTCCATGCTACTTTTATGATGATACTCACATGTTTTATACACATTATATGTCATTATTATGCATTTTCCGGCACTAACCTATTAACGAGATGCCGAAGAGCCAGTTGCTGTTTTCTGCTGTTTTTGGTTTCAGAAATCCTAGTAAGGAAATATTCTCGGAATTGGACGAAATCAACGCCCAGGGTCCTATTTTTGGACGAAGCTTCCAGAACACCTGAGGGGAAAGGAAGTGGGGCCACGAGGTGGCCACACCACCAGGCGGCGCGGCCCAGGCCCTGGCCGCGCCGGCCTGTGGTGTGGGCCCCTCGGGCACCCCCCTGACCTATCTCCTCCGCCTACTTAAAGCCTTCGTCGAGAAACCCCCAGTACCGAGAGCCACGATACGAGAAAACATACTGAGACGCCGCCGCCGTGAATCCCATCTCGGGGGATTCTGGAGATCACCTCCGGCACCCTGCCGGAGAGGGGAATCATCTCCCGGAGGACTCTACACCGCCATGGTCGCCTCCGGATTGATGTGTGAGTAGTTCACCCCTGGACTATGGGTCCATAGCAGTAGCTAGATGGTTGTCTTCTCCCCATTGTGCTTCATTGTCTGATCTTGTGAGCTGCCTATCATGATCAAGATCATCTATCTGTAATGCTACATGTGTGTTTGTTGGGATCCGATGAATAGAGAATACTATGTTATGTTGATTATCAATCTATATATGTGTTGTTTATGATCTTGCATGCTCTCCGTTGCTAGTAGAGGCTCTGGCCAAGTCATTGCTTGTAACTCCAAGAGGGAGTATTTATGCTCGATAGTGGGTTCATGTCTCCGTGAATCTGGGGGAGTGACAGCAACCTCTAAGATTATGGATGTGCTGTTGCCACTAGGGATAAAACATTGATGCTATGTTCGAGTATATAGTTATTGATTACATTACGCAACATACTTAATGCAATTGTCTGTTGTTTACAACTTAATACCGGAAGGGGTTCGGATGATAACCTGAAAGTGGACTTTTTAGGCATAGATGCATGCTGGATAGCGGTCTATGTACTTTGTCGTAATGCCCAATTAAATCTCACAATACTCATCATGTCATGTATGTGCATTGTCATGCCCTCTCTATTTGTCAATTGCCCAACTGTAATTTGTTTACCCAATATGCTATTTCTTATGGGAGAGACACCTCTAGTGAACTGTGGACCCCGGTCCATTCTTTTACATCGAATACAATCTACTGCAATACTGTTTCTACTGTTCTCTGCAAACAATCATCATCCACGCTATACATCTAATCCTTTGTTACAGCAAGCCGGTGAGATTGACAACCCCACTGTTTCGTTGGGGCAAAGTACTTTGGTTGTGTTGTGCAGGTTCCACGTTGGCGCCGGAATCTCTGGTGTTGCGCCGCACTACATCTCGCCGCCATCAACCTTCAACGTGCTTCTTGGCTCCTACTGGTTCGATAACCTTGGTTTCTTACTGAGGGAAAACTTGCTACTGTGTGCAACATACCTTCCTCTTGGGGTTCCCAACGAACGTGTGTGTTACACGCCATCAAGCTCTACTGGGCCGAAACAGTATTTAAACCCACTCGCAGCCCAACTAGCAACTGGTGTGATACGTCTCCAACGTATCTATAATTTCCGATGTTCCATGCTTGTTTTATGACAATACCAACATGTTTTGTTCACACTTTATATCATTTTTATGCGTTTTCTGGAACTAACCTATTGACGAGATGCCGAAAGGCCAGTTGCTGTTTTCTGCTGTTTTTGGTTTCAGAAATCCTAGTAAGGAAATATTTTCGGAATCGAACGAAATCAACGCCAAAAGTCTTAGAAATACGCGAAGCTTCCAGAGCACCGGAGAAAGGTCAGAGGGGTGCCAGGGGGGCCCCACACCCTAGGGCGGCGCGGCCCAAGGGGGGGGGCGCGCCCCCCTATGGTTTGGGCAGCCCGTGGCCCCTCCGACTCCGACTCTTCGCCTATTTAAGCCGTCGTGACCTAAAACTTCGACACCAATTGACGAAACTCCAGAAAGACTCCAGGGGCGCCGCCGCCATCGCGAAACTCCAATTCGGGGGACAGAACTCTGTTTTGGCACCCTGCCGGGACGGGGAATTGCCCCCGGAGCCATCTCCACCGCCGTCTTCACCGCCATCTTCACCGCCATCGCTGCCTCCATGATGAGGAGGGAGTAATCCACCCCCGAGGCTGAGGGCTCCGCTGTAGCTATGTGGTTCATCTCTCTTCCATGTACCTCAATACAATAATCTCATGAGCTGCTTTACATGATTGAGATTCATATGAGTTTTGTATCACAATTTATCTATGTGCTACTCTAGCAAAGTTATTAAAGTAGTTCTATTCCTCCTGCACGTGTGTAAAGGTGACAGTGTGTGCACCGTGTTAGTACTTGGTTTATGCTATGATCATGATCTCTTGTAGATTGCGAAGTTAACTATTGCTATGATAATATTGATGTGATCTATTCCTCCTACATATGCATGAAGGTGACAGTGTGCATGCTATGTTAGTACTTGGTTTAATCTGTTGATCTATCTTACACTTTAAGGTTACTTAAATATGAACAAATTGTGGAGCTTGTTAACTCCGGCATTGAGGGTTCGTGTAATCCTACGCAATGCGTTCATCATCCAACAAGAGTGTAGAGTATGCATTTATCTATTCTGTTATGTGATCAATGTTGAGAGTGTCCACTAGTGAAAGTCTAATCCCTAAGCCTTGTTCCTAAATACTGCTGCGTTACTACTGCTTGTTTACTGTTTCACTGTGTTACTACTGCTGCAATACTACCACCATCAACTACACGCCAGCAAGCTATTTTCTGGCACCGTTGCTACTGCTCATATATATTCATACCACCTGTATTTCACTATCTCTTCGCCGAACTAGTGCACCTATTAGGTGTGTTGGGGACACAAGAGACTTCTTGCTTTGTGGTTGCAGGGTTGCATGAGAGGGATATCTTTGACCTCTTCCTCCCTGAGTTCGATAAACCTTGGGTGATCCACTTAAGGGAAAACTTGCTGCTGTTCTACAAACCTCTGCTCTTGGAGGCCCAACACTGTCTACAGGAAAGGAGGGGGAACGTAGACATCAAGCTATTTTCTGGCGCCGTTGCCGGGGAGGAAAGGTAAAAGGTACTCACACTCCGTATCTCAGCTACTAAGCTATTTTCCGCCGTTGTAAGTACTCGAAGCTATTTCCTTTAGATCCTGCAATTGCATCTTTTTGTTTCTTGTTTACACTAGTTAGGCATAATGGAAAACAACAAAAAAATTGGTGAGCTTTTTAATCTTTTTCCTGATTTAGAATTGTTTGATGCCAAAATTAAAAAACCTATGGAACCTTATTTGCATGCTAGTAGCGATGTTATTAGTATGAATGCAATTACTGCTAATGCTATGGAGAAGTCTAAGCTTGGGGAAGCTAGTTTTTGTGATATTTTTAGCTTCCCATCTTTAGGGGAGAAAATTTGTTCTGATAATGCTTTATCTCCCATATGCGATAACTCTAATGATGCTTCTGATATTTTGAATCCACCTGCTGAAAGTATTCAGTATAAAATACCTATGAAAATTATTGAACGTGTTATGGACAATCACTATAAAGGGAATGGAACTGTCCATCCTAGAGATCATTTACTGTTTTTGCACGAATTATGCGGGTTATTCAAGTGTGCAGGTATCTCTATGGATGAAGTGAAGAAATACATAGAGCTTATTAAAATTTGGTTTGCATGAGTGGTTTCTCTAGAGTCTAGATATTTTCTAGTAAGATGTTTGAACAACAAGGAAGACGATGTATAGTTTTATAATGCTTGTAATATGTCTTTTATGTGAGTTTTGCTGTACTAGTTCGTGCTTGTGTTTGCTTCAAACAACCTTGCTAGCCTAAACCTTGTATCGAGAGGGAATACTTCTCATGCATCCAAATCCTTGAGCCAAACAACACTATGCCATTTGTGTCCACCATACCTACCTATTACATGGTATTTTCCGCCATTCCAAAGTAAATTGCTTGAGTGCTACCTTTAAAATTCCATCATTCACCTTTGCAATATATAGCTCATGGGACATATAGCTTAAAAACTATTGTGGTATTGAATATGTAATTATGCACTTTATCTCTTATTAAGTTGCTTGTTGTGCGATAACCATGTTCACTGGGGACGCCATCAACTATTCTTTGTTGAATATCATGCGAGTTGCTATGCATGTCCGTCTTGTTTGAAGTAAGAGCGATCTACCACCTTATGGTTAAGCATGCATATTGTTAGAGAAGAACATTGGGTCGCTAACTAAAGCCATGATCCATGGTGGAAGTTTCAGTTTTGGACATATATCCTCAATCTCAAATGAGAAAATTATTAATTGTTGTTACATGCTTATGCATAAAAGAGGAGTCCATTATCTGTTGTCTATGTTGTCCCGGTATGGATGTCTAAGTTGAGAATAATCAATAGCGAGAAATCCAATGCGAGCTTTCTCCTTAGACCTTTGTACAGGCGGCATAGAGGTACCCCTTTGTGACACTTGGTTAAAACATGTGCATTGTGATGATCCGGTAGTCCAAGCTAATTAGGACAAGGTGCGGGCACTATTAGTATACTATGCATGAGGCTTGCAACTTGTAAGATATAATTTACATGATACATATGCTTTATTACTACCGTTGACAAAATTGTTTCATGTTTTCAAAATAAAAGCTCTAGCACAAATATAGCAATCGATGCTTTCCTCTTTGAAGGACCATTCTTTTACTTTTATTGTTGAGTCAGTTCACCTATCTCTCTTTACTTCAAGAAGCAAACGCTTGTGTTAACTGTGCATTGATTCTTACATACTTGCTTATTGCATTTGTTATATTGCTTTGCATTGACAATTATCCATGATATATACATGTTACAAGTTGAAAGCAACCGCTGAAACTTAATCTTCCATTATGTTGCTTCAATACCTTTTACTAAGAATTTATTGCTTTATGAGTAACTCTTATGCAAGACTTATTGATGCTTGTCTTGAAAGTACTATTCATGAAAAGTCTTTGCTATATGATTCAATTGTTTACTCATTGCATTTACATTGTTTCGAATCGCTGCATTCATCTCATATGCTTTACAATGGTATGATTAAGATTATGTTGGTAGCATGTCACCTCAGAAATTATCTTTTATCGTTTACCTACTCGAGGACGAGTAGGAACTAAGCTTGGGGATGCTGATACGTCTCCAACGTATCTATAATTTCCGATGTTCCATGCTTGTTTTATGACAATACCAACATGTTTTGTTCACACTTTATATCATTTTTATGCGTTTTCCGGAACTAACCTATTGACGAGATGCCGAAAGGCCAGTTGCTGTTTTCTGCTGTTTTTGGTTTCAGAAATCCTAGTAAGGAAATATTTTCGGAATCGGACGAAATCAACGCCAAAAATCTTAGAAATACGCGAAGCTTCCAGAGCACCGGAGAAAGGTCAGAGGGGTGCCAGGGGGGCCCCACACCCTAGGGCGGCGCGGCCCAAGGGGGGGGCGCGCCCCCCTATGGTTTGGGCAGCCCGTGGCCCCTCTGACTCCGACTCTTCGCCTATTTAAGCCGTCGTGACCTAAAACTTCGACACCAATTGACGAAACTCCAGAAAGACTCCAGGGGCGCCGCCGCCATCGCGAAACTCCAATTCGGGGGACAGAACTCTGTTTCGGCACCCTGCCGGGACGGGGAATTGCCCCCGGAGCCATCTCCACCGCCGTCTTCACCGCCATCTTCACCGCCATCGCTGCCTCCATGATGAGGAGGGAGTAATCCACCCCCGAGGCTGAGGGCTCCGCTGTAGCTATGTGGTTCATCTCTCTTCCATGTACCTCAATACAATAATCTCATGAGCTGCTTTACATGATTGAGATTCATATGAGTTTTGTATCACAATTTATCTATGTGCTACTCTAGCAAAGTTATTAAAGTAGTTCTATTCCTCCTGCACGTGTGTAAAGGTGACAGTGTGTGCACCGTGTTAGTACTTGGTTTATGCTATGATCATGATCTCTTGTAGATTGCGAAGTTAACTATTGCTATGATAATATTGATGTGATCTATTCCTCCTACATATGCATGAAGGTGACAGTGTGCATGCTATGTTAGTACTTGGTTTAATCTGTTGATCTATCTTACACTATAAGGTTACTTAAATATGAACAAATTGTGGAGCTTGTTAACTCCGGCATTGAGGGTTCGTGTAATCCTACGCAATGCGTTCATCATCCAACAAGAGTGTAGAGTATGCATTTATCTATTCTGTTATGTGATCAATGTTGAGAGTGTCCACTAGTGAAAGTCTAATCCCTAAGCCTTGTTCCTAAATACTGCTGCGTTACTACTGCTTGTTTACTGTTTCACTGTGTTACTACTGCTGCAATACTACCACCATCAACTACACGCCAGCAAGCTATTTTCTGGCACCGTTGCTACTGCTCATATATATTCATACCACCTGTATTTCACTATCTCTTCGCCGAACTAGTGCACCTATTAGGTGTGTTGGGGACACAAGAGACTTCTTGCTTTGTGGTTGCAGGGTTGCATGAGAGGGATATCTTTGACCTCTTCCTCCCTGAGTTCGATAAACCTTGGGTGATCCACTTAAGGGAAAACTTGCTGCTGTTCTACAAACCTCTGCTCTTGGAGGCCCAACACTGTCTACAGGAAAGGAGGGGGAACGTAGACATCATGGTGCCACGGGCCGCACTGACGAGGTGGGGGCCACCCGTCAGTGTGCTGTAACTCAGCGAAACGGTATTTGGAATCTAGGCCGTAGGATTAGAACTGCAATCGACGGTTGGTGATCGTCGCCGTCTCCGACGAGCGACGGGCATACTGGCGGCGAGCCTAGGGGGTCGGGGAGCCTACCAGGCCGTTGCAGGTGTCTGGAAGTAGGCGCGGAGAAGTGGTCGTCGACGAGGAACAGCCTGGTGCAGCAGCGAAGCTCAGGGAGGCTCCAGGCGAAGCAGGGCTTCTGCGAGCTCCGGCGGACTTGAGCTTGCAATTCGAGCGACTCCGGCGGCGACTGGTGAAATTGAGGGGTGGAGGTGGCTCAGTGAGGAGAGGGGAGTGGATGGTGTGCAGAAGGGAGGAGCCGATCGCCTCTATTTATAGCGTCGAGGGTTGGCCGTGGGGTGCTGAGAAGGAGCGGCCATGGCGCGGCTCCTGTGGCGAGCGAAAGGGCAAGGCGAGGACGGCAGCGTGTAGGCGGTGTCCTAGCGATGCTCCAGGTGCAGCTGGCGCACGGAAAGGGTGACGGGATCGCTCAGGGGTTCGATTCGAGTGTGCCAGTACCCGCGGTACTTCTCCGGCGAGGACGACGGTGATGGGGCAGGGGCAGGCCTGGGAGTTGTCTAGGCGGTAGAGGGCAGGGAGGCGGTGCTCGTTACAGAGATAGGGATGCAGGGGGAGGACGGCGTCGATCGAGTGCTGGACGTCCTGGCGCGCTCCAGAGCGCGGTCACCACGCGTGCTGGCACGTTCTGGCGGGTTTTGGGCGAGCGCGTTCCGGCCAATGCCATGGCTTGGCGAGGCTGGGCCGTGTACCGTTAGTGTCCTCGTGCTGCAGAGATGCTCCAGGACAAGAAGAAGAGTTGAGATGGTGGCCAGAGATGGAGATGCCAAAGGTGGCCGAAAGTGCAATGGCATGGGACTTTTCTCTCAGATTTCTACTTTACCAAGCCACAGCATGTACCAAGCTTGATACAGGGGAGCCAGCGGTAGCTAATGATCACGAAAAGAAAGTGGTTTAGGCTAAAATCTGGCGTGTAATAGCATGTGACTTCAATCCAGAATAGTGACTGCAAGGTATTCGACATAATGCCCGCAAGAACTTTTTGGATGATTTTTGGAAATCTTTTTGGTACATCTCCAACATATTAATTATTGGTTAGTTTGGTGGTGGTGGGGTTCAATTTGGAAAAGAATTGCAGAATTTCAAATTTGGGGTCATCTTGTTTTTCTTCTCAGATCCCATTTTGGCAATTTAATTCTGGTCAACCTAGTCAACTCTAGCCATGGTGGTCAACATAAAAAGTACTCACCTTGACATGGTCTTGGATGACATGGCTTTGGTTGACCAAGTTTAGTTTAGGTTTCAAGAAATCAAGTGGTGCAAAGTAGGGAAGAAAATATTTTTGGGCCAAATGACCATTATCATATGTATGAAGAAATTTTGATTTCCTTGGGTTTGATTCTTGATCCAAGGGTGCAATTGTGTTAGTTTATCACATTGAAGTATTTTACAAGCAAGGGGGCAAGCAATAATGGCCTAGGGCGAGGTTTTGCAAATTGGCATCATGTGTATGTAATGTGAAATATGGGTTTTTCCCATTTTCCTCATTTCTCCTCAATCTAGGGTTTAAGTATCTTTGTTAGGGTTCAAATAGCAATGGATCATCATACTAACACTCATCATGGCAATTGCACAAAAGAAAAGCATTCAAATGCATGAAACTATATGTGGCACTATATGCATAGAAAAAGTTTTTGTTAATTGCAAAATTTGAAATTTGGAAATTTTCTTTCTTGATCTTTATTATTGAAACTTGGGATGTTACAGATCTCATCCTGTCGGTAGTAATATTCACGTGGTATACTCGCCAGGATGTACCTTGTGTTCTCCTTGCATGCATCAAGGTACCACTGATGCAAATTCCGCATATGTGTTGGCAGTTTTTGCAGCCGCTCTCGGCTGACCAAGTCGGCCCCGTAGACAAATTTAGGAGCTATATCAGCAGTGGCTAGTGCAGCATCTGCGGCACCCAACAATTCCTCCACGGTAACTCCACAGGTATCCGCTAGCTTTGCAGCTTCTTCCATATCGATATCACCACCATGTTCCAGGTACACCTTGGGAACATCAAACACTTTGAGTGCTGGGATCGATTGTTTGGGCTGATCTCCGAGGAGGGGAACTTCCTTTCTCCTTTTGCCTTTTGTCGTTTGCTTGGCCTTGAGGGGTGCACTTGTTGAACTTGACTTTTTCTCGGCTGCACTTCTAGCTGATGATTTGCTCGTGCCAGCAATATCCTTCTCCTTAGCCTTTTCTTCCTTCTTCTCGTCAATTACCTTTGCAAGTGTGCGTGTATAGTCATCCTTCTTCTCGTGTAAGTCATACTGCGATGGTGTGTTCAGAAAACTAGTAGCATATTCTATTTGCTTCTCTGTGTATGGCTCTGGCGCTGGAGGTTTTGGCTTATGAAAAAAAATCATAATTGTATTTCTTAACAATGGCATCATTTTCCTCCTCAGTACGATCGTAAGGACGGGGGGAGGAACCTTTGGTACTTTTGGGAGGGGCGACATCTTGCGGACAGGACTCTTGAAACGCTTCCGGTTGGGTGCATTCCGAGTCTTAGTGGGCGGAGGCGGCGGTGCTGGAGATGGAGATGGACTGCAGATGTCGTGGTCAATGTCGTACCCATGGGGTGATGGTGGCGACATGTGATCAGTAGGAGGAGGTGATGGTGGCCGGCGATCACCTGGAGGAGGTGATGGTGACCTGCTGGGACGACTGGTACTAGGGGCTACCCAGCCTGGCAGCCTGATGTTCTTCTTTTCCCAGAGAATGATTTCTCCCAGCACCTCTCTGAGTGTAAGCCCCCCATCACCTCCAGGGATTTGGAGCTCCAATGTCTCCCACGTCGGTACAGCTGAATCCACCCCGACACGAGCATAGCCAGCTGGAATCTGATTGCCATGCCATGTTGCCGGCTCACCTTCAGGTCCAAATGCCGGTAAGACATAGCCGACCGCCACCTTAATAGACACCTTCCTGAACACCTCATGGAGATCACAAGGTGTTTGCTCCTTGATTCCATCCAAGGGGTCGCCAGGACCGGCATCTATCATGATCCGTGTAGGAGGGGCCTCCGAGTCGGCCACGCTGCTGTCTCGTCGCTGAGATATGCCGGTGGTATTATCTGGCTGGCGATGTCCTTTAAGTTCATCAATCTCCCGCTGCTGCTGCTGAATCTCCCGCTTCTGCTGGTCTAGTTGCCATTGGAACTCAGCCATCCGGTCATTCTGCACCTCCAGCTCGCGTTGTTTTGCTCTCGCTCGGCTTCTATAAGTCTCCGCATCATTCGGAAACCCAAGCGCCCACGGAACACTAGGGCCGTAGCCTCTTGTTCGTCCTCCCTTCTCAGGATTACCGAGGACAAGCGTCAGCAAGTCTTTCTCTCTATCGGGAGCAAACTTCAGTGTTCCCGCTTTAATACCAGCCGTCACTTCAATCCATTTTGCTCTGGGTACCCTAACCTTGATGTCACTTTCAACAAGGTTCCCTGTCTTCATGTCATACTCACAGCCATGCCCAAGGAACCAATTTCGAGCCCTAGTGTCCCATCCTTCTCGCTCAGGTTCTGGAGTGATCCCATTCAGCTTCATCTCAGCCTCTTGTGCATCCCACTTAGGCATGGCTACTTCGTAGCCCCCTCGGCCCGTATGATGGTGATATTTCTTTTCGCTTGCATTCTTCTTGTTTTTCTTTGACAGGTTCACAGCCTCCTCTGATTCTTTGTACTTCACAAATTCTTCCCAGTTATGCTCCTGCTTCGCTAGATAGTTTTCGAATACTGGAGGCTTCTTCTCGGCCTTATAAGCTGACCATAACCGGTTCTTATACGCCCGGAAAAGTTCCCCCATCTTCTTCAGAGCCCATTTCTTCACTAGCGCCCTCTGCTTGGCATTCTCAGAGTCCGATCCCAAATCTGGCAAAGTGAAATGTGACATGAGGTCGTCAAAAAGTGTGTTCTTGTACCTATCGGCAACCTGATCTTTGGACACATTCTTGGTCTTGTTCCATTCTCTAATAGTGATCGGGAGATGATCTCTAACCAGAACTCCGCACTGATTCTTAAATTTCACTCTAACACTCGCGGGTGCCACCGGTTGGCCTTTCGGTGATATAGCTTCAATGGTGAAGTGGTCTTTTTTGCCCAATTTCTTTGCCGGGCCTCGTTTCTCCAACTTATCTTCGGAGGCCTAAGAGAATAAAAAGCAGTCAATTTATATACACATGTACATATAGAATTCCATTAATGCCTCTATACTAATCGTATACCTCGTCACGATCGGAGCCGTCGGCTTCTCCGTCACCGGAGTCGTCGGCTTCTCCATCACCGGAGCCGTCGGCTTCTCCATGACCGGAGCCGCGGGCTTCTCCATCACCAGAGTCGCGGGCTTCTCCAGCTTCTCCGTCAGCTTCTGGACCTTCGCGGATTATGTCCTCGAAAAAGTCTTCCTGTTCCAAGTCTCGACGGATTTTGAATGGATCCATTGTTTCTGCAAAAAAAAATTAAATCGATAAGTACATGGTCTAACCCTAACCAAACCCTAACCCTAATGGCGACGCTAGTTTGCGAGAGAGAGGGTGTCGGTGGACGCGTGTTTGCGAGAGAGAGGATGTTGGCGACGCTAGTTCGCGAGAGAAAGGGTGTCGGTGGACGCGTGTTTGCGAGAGAGAGGGTGTCGGCGACGCTAGTTTGCGAGAGAGAGAGGGTGTCGGTGGACGCGTGTTTGCGAGAGAGAGGGTGTCGGCGACGCTAGTTTGCGAGAGAGAGGGTGTCGGTGGACGCGTGTTTGCGAGAGAGAGGGTGTCGGCGACGCTAGTTTGCGAGAGAGAGGGTGTCGGTGGACGCGTGTTTGCGAGAGAGAGGGTGTCGGCGACGCGTGTTTGCGAGAGAGAGGGTGTCGGTGGACGCGTGTTTGCGAGAGAGAGGGTGTCGGCGACGCTAGTTTGCGAGAGAGAGAGGGTCGGTGTCGGCGTCGGGTATATCTATCGATGTATCGGCGTATCGCGGTATCCGTATCCGTATCCGTATCGCCGTATCCGGGCAACCTAGCATATACTAACTAACTAAATACATACATATACTCATTAACCTAAACTAACTAACTAAATACATATACTTACATACTAACTAAATACATTAACCTAACTAACTATACTAACTAAATACATTAAACTAACTAAACTAGCTAACTAACTAAATACATTAACCTAACTAACTAAACTATATACTAATCAATTAAGTATAAAAAAACTAAAAAAAACAAAAAAAAAAGGCCATGACGTCAGCGCGACGTCATGGTGGCCATGGCCGGCGGGCAGGAGCTCGGCGCCCTCGACGACTGGCGCCTCCACTGCCGAGGACTACGCGTGGAGGGGACGAGGAGGAGCTCACCACGGTGGAGAACGGCGGAGGCGTGGGGAGGCGGGGAACGCCGGCGAACGGCGGCGAACGGCGCAGCACCGCCCGCTCGATTCGCGCGCAGGAGGGCTCGAGGAGGCGAAGGCGTCGGCGGAGGATGGGGGCGATGAGGCGACGCGTCGGAGGACGAGGGAACGCCGGCGAACAGCGGCGGCGGCGGCGAATTTGGGCAGCCTGGCGGCGCTTCGTCTAGGGTTTGGCCTCCGGTAGTGTCGCGGGTGGTGGCTCCGCCCGCGACGCGCAGATTTATACCTACCCCCCTTTTGTCGCGGGTGGTGGCTCGACCCGCGACAAAAGACCCTTTGTCGCGGGTCGTGCCACCACCCGCGACAAAAGGGAGTCTTTGTCGCGGGTCGAGCCACCACCCGCGACATTTTTGGCTGATCCGTGGCACAGCCCATCCAACGGCTCTGGCCGTTTGAATCCAACGGCCTAGAGCCGTTGGATGGGCTGTGCCACGGATCAGCCCATCCAACCCTCTTCACCCCTTTTCTTTTTTCTATTTTAAATTAATAACACTATTATTTCAATAACTTTTGAATGGTAACTCAAATACAAATGTTTTATATATGAATATTGATCAGAAAAAGCTAATGAACATGAATATAACATCCATATACCTATTTGCATCTCGCATCATATGAAACATTGATAGTCGTGTATGTTTCACCCTGTGCACCGCTGCCGTGCCACACGTGTCGCGTCCCGGCGACGCCGTCGTGCGACGTGTAGCCACTGCTTCCACGTGCCTCGCCCCGCCGACGCCGGCGTGCAACGTGTAGCCACCGCTTCCACGTGCCTCGCCCCGCCGACGCCGGCGTGCGACGTGTAGCCACCGCTTCCACGTGTCGCCGCCGCTTCCACGTGCCTCGCCCCATCGCTGCCGGCGTGCGACGTGTGTAGCCGTGACTTACACGTGCCTCGCCATGTGTCGCCGCCGCTTCCACGTGCCTCGCCCCGTCGCTGCCGGCGTGCGACGTGTGTAGTCGTGACTTACACGTGCCATGCCCCGCGTGCGCTATATAGAGCGACGAGTGCGGGCGCAACCACACGTCGCTACCGCCTCCTCCGCTCATCCATCTCCGGGATGCCTCCACGTCGTCGAGGGGCGTCCGGTTTCCGCGGCGTTCGAGTGCGTCCGAGCGGTAGGTTCTACGCCGAGATACGCGCCGGTGGCTTCCGCCTCACCCTCGGCACGTATAACACGCCGGAGCTGGCGGCGCGCGCTTATGACGCGGCTGCGTGGCGTTTTCGGCGGCCACGGCGCGACATGAACTTCCCGGATGTTGAATCGCTAGAGGAGGCGGAGTTCCTCGCGCCACCGCCGTGCCTCGTCAACGATGAGGACCGTCGCCGGCACCGCCAGGTGCAGCGCAGGATCGCCATCGCCGAGCAGGACGAGCAGTTGATGCGCCAGTGGAGGGCGCAGTTCCCCAACGACGTCGACAACACCGACGTGTTCTTCGCTAACCTTAGGGCACAACGCAGGTCCAACAGGCGCCACCGTCGGGCCGTCGCCACCTTCGAGCTCGAGAACCCGAATACAACTTGGACCGAAAACGACCCTCGGTGGGATGACATTTGGACGGAGACAACCTCCGACGAGGAGTAGAGACTAGACTAGTAATTTATCTATTTTATTGTAATTTCAATAAAGTCGTTGTCGGTTCTATTAGTTTAAATTTAGTTTATAAAGCCGTTGACGGTTGTTTTTGTTCAATAAAGTGGTTGACACGAAATTTATTACGATTGAACTGGAATTAAAGTACAGAGCTCAACTGAAAATTAAGATACATGGCCCGATTAGAATGTTGGAGCCATTCAGTCATAGTCGTGCCTAGCCCTATAAACATCGCCACTGTAGTCATCATAGTCACCGACGTCATCGTCGCTAGCATCGGGGTCGCGATTGTTGAACCTCGGCGGGTGAGTACGCGTGGGCTGGGATTGAGGGTAGCGCAGGCGGGGGCCACGGTAGGCCATGACGCTCTGGAGAGTCCGGCCGCGCCACCATAGCCGACGGCCGGCCTCGTTGAATTTCGAAGGAGGCGGGCCGTCCTCCTCGTACCTGGCAACCGCCCTCTCACGCCGACTGATGAAGAAGCTGTCCCAAGTCGGGCTGTAGTCGGGATGCCACTGGGGATTCCTCCGCTGCTCTGGCGTGAGCTCGAAGTAGTAGTGGTTCGTGATGGCCATCTCGCGCGCCACACCTAGAGGGATAGGAGGGACCGGTACGCCTCCGACGCTCAGCAACCAGCCGGTCGGGACGCGGTAGCCTGGCGGGCAGGGGTAGTTCGAGGCGCAAAGCGCCTCCGCCTCCCGGGGTGTTAGACAGACGGTGGAAGCCATGGGAGAGAGTGATGAGGTTTGCAGATATGAGTCCAAGCCTACGTATATATAGTGGAAATATGGCGGGAATGCGGGAAGAAAATAGGCGGAAACGAAGTGGCGCGCGAAACTTTCATCCCGGGTGGAGGCTCCAACCGGGACAAAAGACTGCGGGTAACCTTTTGTCACGGCTGGTGGGTGCAACCGGGACTAAAACTGTCGGCAGGATAAGGATGTGTCGGTAACCTTTTGTCACGGCTGGTGGGTGCAACCGGGACTAAAGATGTCGGCAGGATAAGGATGTGTCGGTAACCTTTTGTCACGGTTGGTGGGTGCAACCGGGACTAAAGATGTCGGCAGGATAAGGATGTGTCGGTAACCTTTTGTCACGGTTGGTGGGTGCAACCGGGACTAAAGATGTCGGCAGGATAAGGATGTGTCGGTAACCTTTTGTCATGGTGGGTGGACGCACTGCTCGATGAGATAAAGCATGTAGCGCACGACGCCCTGTCGAAGGAACAAGACAAAGTAGAAGCTGCTCCGTGCCTATAAAAGGAGCATCGATACGCCTTGCCAAGCAGATCAACAAGCCAAGCACAGTTTCATTCCTATGGATGAAGGAAAGGGTTGGGAAATCTCCCGTGGCGCAGCTTCTTGATGTCTACGCCCCCCTCCTTTTCCTGTAGACAGTGTTGGGCCTCCAAGAGCAGAGGTTTGTAGAACAGCAGCAAGTTTTCCCTTAAGTGGATCACCCAAGGTTTATCGAACTCAGGGAGGAAGAGGTCAAAGATATCCCTCTCATGCAACCCTGCAACCACAAAGCAAGAAGTCTTGTGTCCCCAACACACCTAATAGGTGCACTAGTTCGGCGAAGAGATAGTGAAATACAGGTGGTGTAAATAAGCAGTAGCAACGGCACCAGAAAAGTGCTTTGCCCAGGACAGTAAACAAGCAGTAGTAACGCAGTAGTAGTAACGCAGTAAAACAATAAACAAGCAGCGATAGCAGTATTTAGGAACAAGGCCTAGGGATCATACTTTCACTAGTGGACACTCTCAACATTGATCACATAACAGAATAGATAAATGCATACTCTACACTCTCTTGTTGGATGATGAACACATTGCGTAGGATTACACGAACCCTCAATGCCGGAGTTAACAAGCTCCACAATTCAATGTTCATATTTAAATAACCTTAGAGTGCACGACAGATCAACACAACTAAACCAAGTACTAACATAGCATGCACACTACTACCATCACACTATGAAAGGAGGAATAGATCACATCAATACCATCATAGTAATAGTTAACTTCATAATCTACAAGAGATCACAATCATAAACTACGCCAAGTACTACATGATGCACACACTGTCCACATTACATCATGCAGGAGGAATAGAGTACTTTAATAACATCACTAGAGTAGCACATAGATGAATTGTGATACAAAACTCATATGAATCTCAATCATGTAAGGCAGCTCATGAGATCATTGTATTGAAGTACATAGGAGAGAGATTAACCACATAGCTACCGGTACAGCCCCGAGCCTCGATGGAGAACTACTCCCTCCTCATGGGAGACAGCAGCGTTGATGAAGATGGCGGTGGTGTCGATGGAGAAGCCTTCCGGGGGCACTTCCCCGTCCCGGCAGCGTGCCGGAACAGAGACTCCTGTCCCCCAGATCTTGGCTTCGCGATGGCGGCGGCTCTGGAAGGTTTTTGCGGGTTTCGTCGATCGTCCTAGGGTTTTCGCGACAGAGGCTTTAAATAGGCGGAGAGGCGGCGTTAGAAGGTCAACGAGGCGACGACACCATAAGGCGGCGCGGCCAGGGCCTGGGCCGCGCCGGCCTATCATCTGGGTGGCCTGTGGCCCCCCTCTGGCGACTCTCAGGTGTTCTGGATGCTTCCGGGGATTCTAAGATGCTGGGCGTTGATTTCGTCCAATTCCGAGAATATTTCCTTACTAGGATTTCTGAAACCAAAAACAGCAGAAAACAGCAACTGGCCCTTCGGCATCTCGTCAATAGGTTAGTTCCAGAAAACGCATAATTATGACATAAAGTGTGCATAAAACATGTAGATATCATCAATAATGTGGCATGGAACATAAGAAATTATCGATACGTCGGAGACGTATCACTTCTCGAAGATGTCGTTGGTGCACACGCCCTACGGCATCTTCGGAAGCTGCTCCTCGGAAAAATTTCCCTACAAGCCCGTGAAAGACTCCGTCTCCTCTAACAGTGTTGGGGAAAGGGTTCTTATTAATACATAAATGTATTGAGAATACATTCTTACATCGCCATCTACTGTTGTGATCTTCTACGCCGTAGCCATGGAGAATCTTCATCATTTAGCAAGATGCTTGGGTCAATTTTCACCGTGAAGGGCGGAATTTCTTTAAACTTATTATAATCTTCTGACATGTCTGTCTTGTCATCCACTCCCACTATGTTTCTTTTCCCAGAAAGAACTATGTGGCGCTTTGGCTCCTCCGTTGATGTATTCTTTTGTTGATTTCTTTTTCTCGATTTGCTAGACATGTCCTTCACGTAGAAAACTTGAGCCACCTCGTTGGCTAGGACAAATGGCTCGTCCAGGTACGCAAGATTGTTGGGATCCACTGTTATCATACCGTACTTATCGTCTATATGTACACCGCTGAGCTTCACCCATTTGCACCGAAACAAAGGAACCTTAAAAGTGGGTCCATAGTCAAGTTCCCATATCTCCTCTATGTATCCATAATATGTGGTGGTCTGCCCATTCTCGTCTTTTGCATCAAAGCGGACACCACTGTTTTGGTTGGTGCTCTTTTTATCTTGGTCGATCGTGTAAAATGTATTCCCATTTATCTCGTATCCTTGGAATGTACATATGTTTGAAGATGGTAACCTGGCCAACAAGTACAACTGCTCTACAACAGTGGTGTCCGCTTTGATGGAAAAGATGAGATGTCTTTGCAACCAACTACCGAAGGTATTCATGTGTTCACGTGTAATCCATGAATGGGGCTTGCCTGGGTTTATTTCTCGTAAAACATTCTTATGTTTCTTGATGTACGGAGCCACCAAGCTGGAATTGTATAGAACTGTGTAGTGTGCTTGATTGAAGGAAATCTTGTCCCTGCACACCGTTGCTTTCCTTCCTAGGGTGCCTTGTCCAGTCAGCCTCCCCTCATACCGAGATTCAGGAACACCAATCGGCTTAAGGTCAGGAATAAAGTCAACACAAAACTCAATGACCTCCTCAGTTCCGTAGCCCTTTGAGATACTTCCTTCCGGCCTAGCTCGGTTATGAACATATTTCTTTAAAACTCCCATGAACCTCTCGAAGGGGAACATATTGTGTAGAAATACCGGACCGAGAATTCTAATCTCTTCAATTAGGTGAACGAGGACGTGCGTCATAATATTGAAGAAGGATGGTGGGAACAACAACTCGAAGCTGACAAGACATTCGACCACATCTTCCTGTAATCCTGACAAAGTTTCTGGATCCATTACCTTCTGAGAAATTGCGTTGAGGAATGCACATATCTTCATAATGGCTAGTCGAACATTTTCTGGTAGAAGTCCCCTCAATGCCACCGGAAGCAATTGTGTCATAAGCACGTGGCAGTCATGGGACTTTAGGTTCTGGAATTTTTTCTCCTTCATATTTACTATTCCCTTTATATTCGACGAGAAACCAGACGGAACCTTGATACTGAATAGGGCTTCAAAAAAGATCTCCTTCTCTTGTTTGGTAAGAGCGTAGCTGGCAGGCCCTTCAAACTTCCCTGGATGATTGTTGTTTCGTCCTTTATGTTGTTTCTGGTCCTCTCGTGCTTCTGGTGTATCTTTTGTCTTCCCATACACGCCCAGGAAACCTAGAATATTCACACAAAGATTCTTGGTCAGGTGCATCACGTCGATTGCAGAGCGGACTTCCAGGACTTTCCAATATTCTAGCTCCCAAAAAATAGATTTCTTCTTCCACATGGGCGCGTGTCCGTCATCGTCTTTCGGAACAGGTCGACTGCCTGGACCCTTTCCAAAGATAACATTTAAATCCTTGACCATGTCAAATATATCAGCACCACTACGGGGTACAGGCTTCGGACGATTGTCTGCCTCGCCATCGAAATGCTTTCCTTTTTTCCTTAAGGGATGCTTGCGCGGAAGGAAACGGCGATTGTACGGGTACACAACTTTTTTGCTTTTTCCCAAATATTTACCTTCAGTCTCATCTAAACAGCGTGTGCATGCGTTGTATCCTTTGTTCGTCTGTCCTGAAATGTTACTAAGAGCAGGCCAATCATTGATTGTTACGAATAGCAACGCTCGTAGGTCAAATTCTTGCTCGGTGTGCTCATCCCACACACGTACACCTGGTTTGGCCCACAACTCCAAAAGTTCATCAACTAATGGCCTTAGGTACACATCAATGTCGTTGCCGGGTTGCTTTGGGCCTTGGATAAGCACTGGCATCATAATGAACTTCCGCTTCATGCACAACCAAGGAGGAAGGTTGTAGATACATAAAGTCACGGGCCAGGTGCTGTGACTGCAGCTCTGCTCCCCAAAAGGATTCATGCCATCTGTACTTAGTTCAAAGTATAAGTTCCTTGCCTCACCTGCAAAATCCGGGAACTCTCTCCCGATGTTCCTCCACTGCCGACCATCAGCGGGGTGCCTCAACATCGCGTCTTTCTTACGTTCTTCCATGTGCCATCGCAACAACTTGGCATGCTCTTTGTTTCTGAACAAACGTTTCAACCGTGGTATTATTGGAGCATACCACATCACCTTCGCAGGAACCCTCTTCCTGGGTGGCTCGCCCTCAACATCACCAGGGTCATCTTTTCTGATCTTATACCGCAATGCACCACATATCGGACATTTATTCAAATTCTCGTACTTCTCACCGCGGTAGAGGATACAATCATTAATGCATGCATGTATCTTCTGCACATCTAATCCTAGAGGGCAGACAAGCTTCTTTGCTTCATATGTACTGACGGGCAATTCATTATTTCTTGGAAACAACTTCTTTAATATTATCATCAATTTCTCAAATCCCGAGTCAGTCACACCGACCTCTGCCTTCCATTTCAGCAATTCCAATATGCTACCCAACTTTCTCTGCCCATCTTCACAACCTGGGTATAACAATTTGTGGTGGTCCTCTAACATCTTGTCGAACTGCAACCTCTCCTTATCCGTGCCACAGTCTCTTCTTGCATCAGAAATGACCCGACGAAGATCATCATCAACAGGATCATCTGATGCCTGTTCTTCACCTCCTTCTTCTTCATTGACGTCCATTGCGGTATCAAAGCATTCAGAGAACATAGATCGGTACTGGTCATCATTATCTTCTTCTTCTTCTTCGCCGTCTTCCATCATAACCCCTTCTTCTCCGTGCTTGGTCCAAACATTATAGCTGGACATGAATCCAAACCGAAGCAGGTGGCTCTTAATGTCTCTTGAGCAAGAGTAATCCTTCTCGTTCTTACATTTTAGACATGGACAACACATAAAACCTTGCTTCGACTTGTTGGCCTCGGCCACAAGCAGGAAAGAATTCACGCCCTCTCTGAAAGCGGGAGCACATCGGTTACCGTACATCCATGGATGACTCATCTGCATCATAAGTACAATTATATGTATCAGATGCAATCACCTTGCTAAAATTAGTATTGTACGGACTATACATATATATACGAGAAAATAGTTGCTAACCTTTTAGGATCAAAAAGAGGAGAAATCTTATCAAATAAAACCAAGTGGCATCCCTCTCACAAGCATTCCATCAAACACCTCTTGTGCACATGTAGAAAAAATAAGCTATCATACACCTCCACCTTCACCACCAAGGAAAAAATGAGGTGGGGGGTGGCTGGCTGCTTGTCTATATATATAGGCATGGCCCTTTTGTCGCGGGCCGTATTACGACCCGCGACAAAAGGGGTGCCGACCCCTTTTGTCGCGGGTCGCAATACGGCCCGCGACAAAAGGCCGCGACGAAAGCCTCTGCCGGATTCGGAGCGACGTGGCCACCCCATTTGTCGCGGGTGCAGGTGCGCCCGCGACAAATGGCTCCCACGGAAGCCCTATTTTCCACTAGTGGAATATGGTATTTCAAAAGAGAAAAAACGCCAATATGGGGATAAGTTTTAATACCCTGTTGTTTTCAAGAATTGGCCTTGCACTCTCGGGTAGCTAGAGCCTAGAGGTGCCAACATGATCACAAAATTGCATTTCCATTTGGTTTCTTTAAAATAGTAAGTTGATTTCATAATGGAGAGCCTTAAGGTTTTATAGGTTGTTGTGCCATTAGATAGCAATATACAAAGAAGATAGAGAACTAGGAAGAGGGAGTTGCAATTAGATGGCAATCAACTGGAGCAAGATAGAGAAGGAAGGAGTGCACCGGAGAAGAGGAACTGAGGAAGGACTGTATCTTTATTTATTACAAACTTAGTCTACACCCATGGCGTTACATTACTGAACAGGAGCAAAGGGGTACCTTCTATCGAGCCAAGGGGTCTATCCAAAGAGACATGTCTTTTGAGCAAGGGATATAATAAGCTTGGTGGGCACCTTATCTTCTAGAGGTTGGAAGAAGTGGATTTATTTTGGGGGATGTTTATTTCTTTGATTTTGGCAATTTATGATCTGCGAAGACTCTTTTCTGGAATGTGAGATAAACATATATGGTGCCTCATCTACCTTTTGCCACTTAGTAATCGGCCTGAAATGGACACGTGTATGAGATATATAATGTTCAAGTTTATATCATGTGGCACCTAATTTTTGCACAGAAATATCTTTCAAATCGCCTTCGTGTTGAAGCAAGAGGAAAGCTGGTCAATCATGAGGATGACTATAGCAGATAGGAACTAGATAGGAAAGAGGGCAAATAGGTCAACGTGCTGACTTTTCTCAGGCTCGATCTATTTCATTCCACCTTGAAAGCAACGGATGGAAATAGACCATTCTCCAATCCGGTACAGGGCGGCAACACTGACGTATAACTCGATCGTCCTTTGCCAGAATAGTCGTCCGGCCGGTAGACGTACGTACTAGGATGTGCAGATCAGCCCGGAAATGCTCGAGGATAGTTTATCTAGCCTTGCTCGCCCTTTCCACAGGCCGCCGGCGACTGCCGCGAAGTGAGCGCGCGGTGTCTAGAGAAAGGTGAAGAGAGAGCGGTGTCTGCTCATGACAACACCGACATCGGCACGATGAGACTACCATAACTTAACGCGCACTCAGATAGTCATAGCAGTATATTAAAATTACACAGTGCCAATCAAACCGATCGGTACGTCTCCACGCACGCACACACACAAGATCACATGGCCACCAAGAGGTTACTGTATTCAAACAAACAGACACAGAAGTAAGAAGTACTACTAGTAATTGATCTGCATGCACCGGCGAAGGCGCCCGTCGATGGATGGATCACGCCGCCGTACTAGGACAAGAGGACGATCAGCACCACCACCAGGACGACGCAGAATATACACTGCATGTACAACCAGACAAAAACATCCAAGTTAATCGATCGTTCATCATCGCATGCGTAGCTTTGCTAGAAAGAGCCTTCATTCATGCGCATATGGAAATTACCGTGAGGAGTCCGACCAGGGTGCTGGACGGCGGCCGCCTGTGCTCGAGGAGGGGCGTCCCGACCGTCGTCGGCAGGTACGAGTACGTGGCCGGCATCGGGATCACCGGCACAGGATGGCCATGGGGATGGTGGTGGTGGTGGTGGTCGTGATGATGGGGAAGGGGGAGGATCGGGATCACCGGCACCGAATGACCGTGGGGATGGTGGTGGTGGCCATGGGGCTGGTGGTGCTGCTCGTGATGATGCGGGAGGGGCTGGTGATGTCCGCCGTGGTCGTGATGGCCCCCGTGGTGACCATGGCCGTGTGTCATCTCGCCGGAGACGCCGCTGATCGGTCCCGATTGCCGGCGGCCTGGTGGGTGGAAGATGCGTACCCACTTGAGCAAGCGCGTGGGTAGAGAGGGTGGACTGCTCGGGCTCGTGCCCCAGCGTTCGACTTGGTTTATTTATGCTGGAGTTGTGTACGTCTGACGATACACATGTAGCAGTAGAGTTTAACGCGTCGTAACGGGGTTTGCGACAAGTTACGCGCCATGCGGTCAAACTATAGAGATCCAATCTCGCCATGGGTCCCCGGCATTGCCCCCTAGCCATCACTGCTCCATAGTTTGACCAATAAACCCGTCGTAACGTGCGTTGTCCAAGAAAATAAATCTTTCCTCTGATACCAGGGAAGATTTTTTTAAGAAACAAATATATTAACATCGTGAAGACAGAAATTACCCCCCTTCTGCAAGTAAAAAAATGAAAACAAAACAAATTAAAAGATGCCGCCACGATGATCAAATCTTGATGCAAGACAAACCACCACTACGGGAGAGCACAGATGTTCCGACGGCCGTCGTGTGTGCCGACGGCCAAATATCGGGGCCGTCGGCACAGAAGCCTCCGGACTGCGGCGATAAGGATGGTCGTCGGCGTTAAAATGGCCGTCGGTACAGGCCGGTTGTGCCGACGGTCACCGTCGGCACAGTTCTGGCCGTCAGCACAGGACCAGTCTGGCCGTCGGCACAACATTTTTTTCTTTTTTTTCCACTACGGACCATAGCTTTTTTCTATTTCTGCACGACAGTCTTCAAAAAAGCATAACTAAATCATTCTAATTGAGAAAAATAAGTATAATATATCAAATTTTGCAGAAAAACAAGATCTATCATAGAAAAATATAAAAAATGGAATATTTCAAATACCTAAACAAATATTCTTAGAAATGAGCTATAATGTTCGAGGTTTCATGGCTTTCACACACGCAAAAAATGAAAATATTGTCGCTGGTGGGTCGGATTAGAAATGCGCGTCCGGGGTCTTACTTCCCATCCTAGGGCACACACACGTGCCAAATATGATCTCGTTTCGGCAAACTATGCCATGCTGAGGCCGTTCCCACCTTATTTCCCCTGAAATCCATAGAACTCCCTACGTGATAGCCCTTTTCGCGAAGGATTTTTCGAAATAATTGTCGTATCCCTGTTTTCGCAAACGGAATAGTTACTATGACATATAAAATGACGTCACGCGGCTCCGTGGGATTTTTGGACTTCGTTCAAATTGCCATCTGGCCAAAACAGGACCCTTGGGATATGCGGTATCGCCGTATCGGGCGTGCGGGTGCACCCATTCGCGAACAAACTAAACGGACAAAAATTAGCACATATAATGATGCGTTGTTGTACTAAAAACAATTTTTCTGAAATTTCTGGAGCGACGGATAGTTGACCCCTTGTTCAAATCCGGTAAGTTTCCAACGGATTCGGCAGGACACCGCCGGAAGCCGCATGGGTTCCAAAAAAGCTAACGCGTGCACATGTCATGTGCTAGGTGGTGCATAGGTGGTCTACTATCATCGCACAGAGGTTTCACATCATACTAAAATGCGTCCCATGTAGCTGCTTCACAAATAAAAACCGTTTGGGCACACTAAAAATGAAAAGATGGCCGTCCGTGGGTCGGATTAGAAATCCGCGTTCGGGGTCTTGCTTCCCATCCTAGGGTCCACACACGTGCCAAATATGATCTCGTTTTGGGAAACTATGCCATGCCGAGGCCGTTTCCCACCTCATTTCCCCTGAAATCCATAGAACTCCGGATGTGATAGCCCTTTTCGTGAAGGGTATTTCAAATAATTACCGTATCCCAGTTTTGACAAAAGGAATAGTTACTATGACACATAAAATGACGTCACGCGGCTCCGTGAGATTTTTTGACTTCGTTTAAATTGTCATCTGACCAAAACAGGACCCCCGGGACATGCCGTATCGCCGTACCGGGCGTGCGGGTGCACCCATTCGCGAACAAACTAAACAGACAAAAATTAGCACATATAATGATGCGTCGTTGAACTAAAAACAATTTTTCCGAAATTTCTAGAGCGACGGATAGTTGACCCCTAGTTCAAATCGGGTCAGTTTCCAGCGGATTCGGCGGGACACCGCCGGAAGCCGCATGGGTTCCCAAAAAGCTAACGCGTGCACATGTCATGTGATAGGTGGTGCATAGGTGGTCTACTATCATCGCACAGAGGTTTCATGTCATACTAAAATGCGCCCCATGTAGCTGCTTCACAAATAAAAACCATTTGGGCACGCTAAAAATAAAAAGATGGCAGTCCGTGGGTCGGATTAGAAATCCGCGTCTGGGGACTTGCTTCCCATCCTAGGGTCCACACACATGCTAAATATGATCTCGTTTCGGCAAACTATGCCATGTCGAGGCTGTTTCCCACCTCATTTCCCCTGAAATCCATAGAACTCCGGACGTGATAGCCCTTTTCGTGAAGGGTTTTTCAAAATAATTGCCGTATACCAGTTTTGACAAATGAAATAGTTACTATGACATATAAAATGACGTCACGCGGCTCCGTGAGATTTTTTGACTTCGTTTAAATTGCCATCTGGCCAAAACAGGACCCCCGGGACATGCGGTATCGCCGTACCGGGCGTGCGGGTGCATCCATTCGCGAACAAACTAAAAGGACAAAAATTAGCACATATAATTATGCATCATTGAACTAAAAACAATTTTTTCGGAATTTCTGGAGCGACGGATAGTTCACCCCTAGTTCAAATCCGGTCAGTTTCCAGCGAATTCGGCGGGACACCGCCGGAAGCCGTGTGGGTTCCCAAAAAGCTAACGCGTGCACATGTCATGTGATAGGTGGTGCGTAGGTGGTGTACTATCATCGCACGGAGGTTTCACGTCATACTAAAATGCGCCCCATGTAGCTGCTTCACAAATAAAAATCGTTTGGGCACGCTAAAAATGAAAAGATGGATGTCCGTGGGTCGGTTTAGAAATTCGTGTCCGGGGTCTTGCTTCCCATCCTAGGGTCCACACACGTGCCAAATATGACCTTGTTTCGGCAAACTATGCCATGTCGAGATCGTTTTCCACCTCATTTTCGATAAAGTCAGTCGAATTTAAACTAGAGGTACTTGATCTAATGCTCATGATTTTTGGGTAAGTTAACTTTGTAGGTTCGAAAGATGATATGGATATCATATTTGTATTCCTCTCATTTTTCTGACCAATTTAGACATATTATTTACCAAATTCGCATTTACTGAGATTAATTATTCCATATTAAATAAAAAGACAAAAAATCATTTAATTGTTTTTCAAATTCTATATTATTATTATTTATATGTATATTCATTGTTGTTTATTTAAGTAATTGTTTAGAATTCAAAAATATAGAGGTGTGACATCACGGTCAAAGGGTTAATATGATAGATATGGTAATATTAACATCAAGGTGTCATTTCTTTCATGGAAGCTCATCCGAAGAGAACCAAGAAGTTAAGCGTGCCGGGGTGGGAGTAGTGTGAGGATTGTTGACCAACTGGGAAGTTTGACCACAAGTGCAATTTGACCTAAGATTAAGTGTATTAAGTGTAATTGTGAAAGATTAACAAGTAAAAATGTAGAAGAAGAAAAGTGAAAAAAATAATAAAAAATATTTTTTTCAAAATTATTTTTTTGAATATTTTTTCAAAATTATTTTTTTGAATATTTTTTTGGAATACTATGCCGACGGTTTTACCGTCGCCACAACAATCTGTGCCGACGGCCAGTCTGTGCCGACGGTGATTGGGCAGTCCCCGACCAGAACTGTGCCGACGATGCTACGCCGACGGTCACCGTCGGCATAGCCTGTGCCGACGATGCTACGCCGACGGTCACCGTCGGCATAGCCTGTGCCGACGGCATTCTGGGCTGTGCCGACGGCTGGCGGCCGTCGGCATAGTCCTTCTCTCCTGTAGTGCACTGCCAAGATGATACCCGGAGTCCACGCTCCTAGAACAACGCTCTGTCAACCAAGCTATTGCTAGGCACAACCAATCACTGGTAGAAAAAGAGGCTTCCGTCCAGCCCCATTAGTCGCGAAACTGTAGGAACCGCGACTAATGAAGTCTTTAGTCGCGGTTCGGCAGGCGAACCGCGACCAAAGACCTGGGCCCAGGGCGCTCGGTGGCCAGCTGGTGCACGTGAGGGGCTTTAGTCGCGGTTGGCCAGGCCAACCGCGACTAAAGGTGCCCGAAGGCCTTTAGTCGCGGTTGGCCAGGCCAACCGCGACTAAAGCTCCTCCCCTATATTTACCAGTTCAGCACACTCACTTAGCCATTTGGTGCCACTTCTCTTCACAAACTTCACAAGTGGGTGTTAGGTTTGCTTTTGGCTCCTCTTATGCACACAAAGTGTTTGATGAAATGCCCCAAGAGCATGAAACAAATATGATATGAAGTGTCGGAGCCACACTTGAGCTTCCTCATTTATTTTTTCCTCCTCGATCACGGTTAGCAAGTTGAACCTTTCATATGTGTCATTGATAAAATATGCATGTGTGTAGTTTATTGTTTAATTTCTATTGTTTATAGTTAGTTAGTTTAACAAATGCATGATGGTTAATTATATATTTTATATTATAATAATGCAGATGAATCGGCAATGGATGTACGGTAACCGACTCTCCGGCGAGTTCACTACGGGTTTGAAAGATTTCCTCGTAGTGGCTAATGCGAACAAGCAGAAGGGTTTTGTTATCTGTCCATGTGTTGACTGTAAGAATCAGAAGGGTTACTCTTCCTCAAGAGAAGTTCACATGCACCTGCTTCGGCACGGTTTCATGCCAAGCTATAATTGTTGGACCAAGCATGGAGAAAGAGGGGTTATAATGGAAGAAGATGAAGAAGGGGATGATTTCATCGATGAAAACTATCTTGATCATTTCGGTGATACTTTCATGGAGGATGCTGAAGGTGAAGGGGAAGGTGAAGGGGAAGGGGAAGGTGAAGAAGAGGCACATGATGAGCCCGTTGATGATCTTGGTCGGACCATTGCTGATGCACGGAGACACTGCGAAACTGAAAAGGAGAGGGAGAATTTGGATCGCATGTTAGAGGATCACAGAAAGTCGCTGTACCCCGGATGCGATAATGGTCTGAAAAAGCTGGGCTGCACACTGGATTTGCTGAAATGGAAGGCACAGGCAGGTGTAGCTGACTCGGCATTTGAAAACTTGCTGAAAATGTCGAAGAATATGTTTCCAAAGAATAACGAGTTACCCGCCAGTACGTACGAAGCAAAGAAGGTTGTCTGCCCTCTAGGTTTAGAGGTTCTGAAGATACATGCATGCATCAACGACTGCATCCTCTACCGCGGTGAATACGAGAATTTGAATGAATGTCCGGTATGCACTACATTGCGTTATAAGATCAGAGGCGATGACCCTGGTGACGATGTTGAGGGCGAGAAACCCAGGAAGAGGGTTCCCGCCAAGGTGATGTGGTATGCTCCTATAATACCACGGTTGAAACGTCTGTTCAGGAACAAAGAGCATGCCAAGTTGTTGCGATGGCACAAAGAGGACCGTAAGTCGGACGGGGAGTTGAGACACCCCGCAGATGGAACGCAATGGAGAAAGATCGACAGAGAGTTCACAGATTTTGCAGCTGACGCAAGGAACATAAGATTTGGTCTAAGTACAGATGGCATGAATCCTTTTGGCGAGCAGAGCTCCAGCCATAGCACCTGGCCCGTGACTCTATGCATCTACAACCTTCCTCCTTGGTTGTGCATGAAGCGGAAGTTCATTATGATGCCAGTGCTCATCCAAGGTCCGAAGCAACCCGGCAACGACATCGATGTGTACCTAAGGCCATTAGTTGATGAACTTTTACAGTTGTGGGGCAGACCTGGTGTCCGTGTGTGGGATGAGCACAAAGAAGAGGAATTTGACCTACGAGCGTTGCTTTTCGTAACCATCAACAATTGACCTGCTCTTAGTAACCTTTCGGGACTGTCAAATAAGGGATACAATGCATGCACGCACTGCTTACATGAGACTGAAAGTGTACATTTGCCAAATTGTAAGAAGAACGTGTACCTTGGGCATCGTCGATTTCTTCCGAAAATTCATCCAGTAAGAAAAAAGGCAAGCATTACAACGGCAAGGAAGATCACCGGCCGAAGCCTGCGGAACGCACTGGTGCTGAGGTATTTGATATGGTCAAGGATTTGAAAGTCATCTTTGGAAAGGGTCCTGGCGGACAATCAGTTCCGAAGGGAGCCGACGGGCACGCAGCCATGTGGAAGAAGAAATCTATATTCTGGGAGCTAGAATATTGGAAAGTCCTAGATGTCCGCTCTGCAATCGATGTGATGCATGTTACGAAGAATATTTGCGTGAACCTCCTGAGCTTCTTGGGCGTGTATGGGAAGACAAATGATAGAAAGGAAGCACGGCATGACCAGCAACGTTTGAAAGACCCTGATGACCGGCATCCGGAATGGTTTCAAGGTCGTGCCAGCTACGCTCTGACCAAAGAAGAGAAGGTCATCTTTTTTGAATGCCTGAGCATTATGAAGGTCCCGTCTGGATTCTCGTCCAATATAAAGGGAATAATAAACATGGCGGAGAAAAAGTTCCAAAACCTGAAGTCTCACGACTGCCACGTGATTATGACGCAATTGCTTCCGATTGCTTTGAGGGGGCTCCTGCCGGAAAATGTTCGAGTAGCCATTGTGAAGCTATGTGCATTCCTTAATGCAATCTCTCAGAAGGTAATCAATCCAGAAGTTCTACCAAGGTTTCAGAACGATGTGGTCCAATGTCTTGTCAGTTTCGAGTTGGTGTTCCCGCCATCCTTCTTCAATATTATGACGCACCTCCTGGTTCACCTAGTCGAAGAGATTTCCATTCTCGGTCCTGTATTTCTACACAATATGTTCCCCTTCGAGAGGTTCATGGGAGTATTAAAGAAATATGTTCGTAACCGTGCTAGGCCAGAAGGAAGCATCGCCAAAGGCTATGGAAATGAGGAGGTAATTGAGTTTTGTGTTGACTTTGTTCCTGACCTTAAGCCGATTGGTCTTCCTCGATCGCGGCACGAGGGGAGACTAAGTGGAAAAGGCACGATCGGAAGGAAATCAACGATATGTATGGACGGCCATTCTATGACTGAAGCACACCACACAGTTCTGACCAATTCCAGCTTGGTGGCTCCGTACTTTGAGAAACACAAGAATATTTTACGCTCGGACAACCCAGGGAAGCCTGAATCCTGGATTAGGAAGGCCCACATGGAGACTTTCGGCAGTTGGTTGAGAAAACATTTAATGAATGGCAATGATGTTGTAGATCAGCTTTACATGTTGGCCAAGACACCATCTTCGACTATAACGACTTTCCAAGGGTACGAGATAAATGGGAATACATTTTACACGATCGCCCAAGATAAAAAGAGCACCAACCAAAACAGTGGTGTCCGCTTTGATGCAGCAACCGAGAATGGGCAAAAGGTCACATATTATGGTCACATAGAGGAGATATGGGAGTTTGACTATGGACCCTCCTTTAAGGTCCCTTTGTTCCGGTGCAAATGGTTCAAGCTAACAGGAGGTGGGGTAAAGGTGGACCAGCAATACGGAATGACAATGGTGGATTTCAACAATATTGGTTACCTTGACGAACCATTCGTCCTAGCGAAAGATGTCGCTCATGTTTTCTATGTGAAGGACATGAGTAGCAAACCGAGGAAACAGAAACATAAGAAAACGATCAGTACATCATGCGATGATCCAAAGCGCCACATTGTTGTTTCAGGGAAAAGAAACATCGTGGGAGTGGAGGACAAGACAGACATGTCAGAAGATTATAATATGTTTGCTGAAATTCCACCCTTCAAAGTGAACACCGACCCAATCATTAAGTTAAATGATGAGGATGCTCCATGGATACGGCACAATAGTAAGCAAGCAGGGACACAAGGGAAGAAATTATGTGTAATAATTTTTTGTACCAAACTTTATTGAATGGATCATGTGAATTATATTACCCGTGATGTGTTTGGTGTCCATTTTCGAATGATTCGAGAAACCACACTGATGATACATGAAATTTGGAGTGATTTAGTCATACTCATGCCTAGGCGTATAATATGCATACTCGTAGTCTTCATAGCCGCCGCCGTTGTACTGGTAGTCGTCGCCTTCTAAGTTGCCGCCGTCGTCGTCGCTGCTGTCGTCGCTGTCGTCGGGCGGCGCTCGTGGCTCGAACTGAGGGTAGCGCAGGCGGGGGATATCGCCGGCCGTGATGTAGTCCATGACGCTCTGCAGAGTTCGGCCGTACCACCATAGCCGACGGCCGGCCTCGTGGAAGTTCCCAGGAGGCAGACCGTCCTCCTCATACCTGGCGAGCGCCCTGTCACGCCGATTGATGAAGAAGGCGTCCCAAGTATGCTGGTTATCGGGATGCCAGCGGAGATTCATCCGCTGCTCCGGCGTGAGGTCGAGGTAGTAGTGGTTCGTGATGGCCGCCCGGCGCGCAGTACCCTGAGGGACGGGAGGGACCGGCACGCCTCCGGCGCTTAGGCTCCAGCCGGCAGGGACGCGGTAGCCCAGTGGGCAAGGGTAGTTCGAGGCGCAAAGCTCCTCCACCTGCTGGTAGGTTAGAGTGGGTGCAGTGGAAGCCATGTGAGAGTGATGAGAGATTGTAGAGATGTGATAATGCTGGCCAAGCCGGGCTACATATATGTAGTAAGAAATGGCGGGAAAAATGGGAGCGGGAAGACAGGAGGCGGGAAGAAAGTGGCGGGAAGAAAGAGACGGGAAAACAGGGAAGAAATGGCGGGAAGAAGAGGAATCAAGAGCTGGTCATCTAACCTTTAGTCCCGGCTGGTGGGTGCAACCGGGACTAAAGGTGGTTTTGTATCATCTAACAAAACTGTCGGTGGGATAAGGACATCTGGGTAAGCTTTAGTCCCGGCTGGTGGGTGCAACCGGGACTAAATGTGGTTTTTGTGTCATCTAAGAAAACTGTCGGTGGGATAAGGACGTTTGGGTAAGCTTTAGTCCCGGCTGGAGACTGCAACCGTGACTAAAGCTGTCGGCAGGATAAGGACGCGTGGGTGGACGCACTGCTCGATGAGATAAAGCATGTAGCGCACGACACCCTGTCGGAGGAACAAGACAAAGCAGCAGCGGCGCCATGCATATAAAAGGAGCATCGATACGCCTTGGCAAGCAGACCAACAAGCCAACCTAGCAGGTAGGGAGAGTTTCATCCCCATGGATGGAGTAAAGGGTTGGAAAATTTCCCGTGGCGCAACTTCTCGAAGATGTCGTCGGTGCACACGCCCTACGACATCTTCGGAAGTTGCTCCTCGGGGAAATTTTCCTGCAAACCCGTGAAAGACTCCATCTCCTCTAACAGTGCTGGGTAAAGGGTTGGAAAATCTCCCGTGGCGCAGCTTCTCGAAGATGTCGTCGGTGCACACGCCCTACGACATCTTCGGAAGTTGCTCCTCGGGAAAATTTTCCTGCAAACCCGTGAAAGACTCCATCTTCTCTAACAGAGGCGGCCTGGAAGAACCAGTGGGAAGAGGGGCGGGAAGACAGAGGCGGCCGGGAAGAACTGGTGGGACGAGGCGGGAAGACAGCGGCGGCAGGAAAGAACTGGTGGGAAGAACTGATGTATTATCTGTATTTTTAAGATTTTGAAATTAATTAGTTTTATTTTTTCTGAATTTTTTGATGTATTATCTGTACTTTTAAGATTTTGACATTAATTAGTTTTATTTTTCTGAATTTTTTGATATATTATTTGTATTTTTAAGATTTTGAAATGAATTAGTTTTATTTTTCTGAATTTTTTGATATATTATTTGTATTTTTGAGATTTTGAAATTAATTAGTTTTGTTTTTCTGAATTTTTTGATATATTATTTATATTTTTAAGATTTTGAAATGAATTAGATTTATTTTTCTGAATTTTTTGATATATTATTTGTATTTTTGAGATTTTGAAATGAATTAGTTTTATTTTTCTGAATTTTTTGATATATTATTTGTATTTTTGAGGTTTCAAAATGAATTAATTTTATTTTTCTGAATTTCTTGATATATTATTTGTATTTTTGAAATTTTGGAATGAATTAGTTTTATTTTTCTGAATTTGTTGATATATTATTTTGTATTTTTAACATTTATAAATGGAAATAATTTTGAAAAAGGTCTTTAGTCGCGGTTGGGCTGGCCAACCGCGACTAAAGGTCATTTCCACGGGAACCGCAAAAACGGGCGAAAAAAGGCCTTTAGTCGCGGTTGGCCACACCAACCGCGACTAAAGGCCCCTACCTATAAATACGCGCGGGCGGCGCGGGCGATTCACTTCTTCTTCCTCGCCCGCTCCGTCTGCCGTCGCCTCGCCCTCGCCTCTCGCCGTCGTCGTCGTCGCCGCCGTCGCCGTCGCCTCGCCCTCGCGCCATCGTCGTCGTCACCGCCTCCATCGCCGTCGCCCCGCTGCGCCGCCGTATGTCCCGCGCCGCCCTCGGCCCCCGCCCGCACCGTACCGCCGCGCGCCGCTTAGCTAGCCGCGCCACCGCCCGTGTACATCGCGCCGCGCGGCCGCCGCCCTCGATCGCCCGCCGCCCGCGCCGCCTTCGCCCGCCGTCCGCACCGCCGCGCGCGCTTAGCCGCGCCTCCGCAGTACAGAGAGAGAGGAGAGGGAGTGTGGAGAAGGGGCGCCCGGCCCTTTTTTTTGTTTTTTTCATGAACTCACATTTTGTTAATTAAAATTGACTTAAAATTTTGTGCACTGAATAATTTGAATCCTTTAACTTGTGGGGAGTGGCGTTTTGGCACCCGTCGTCCGCGACCACGACCGCCGGCGACCCGGCGGCGATCGCGTGAAACGATCGCCGGACGTCCGCGCGCGCCGCCGTCGTTTCCCGCACGCGCGCGCGCCGTTGACAAACGACCGCCGTCGCCGTTCCCGCACTTTTCGCTGCCGTCGTTCCCGCACACGCCGCCGCACAAACGACCGCCGCGCCGCCGCACACGCCGCCGGGCCACGCACGCGCGCGCCTACAGAGAGTGAGAGGGAGAGGAAGAGAGAGAGAGGGCCGGCGCGCAGCCGGTTTTTTTTTCTTTTTTTGTTTTCTTTGTTATTTTTAATTTTAACTATACTTAATTAACAAAAAAACTTAAAACTTTTAATTATAATTAATGAATTAGTAACTATAGTTAACAAAAAAACATAAAACTTGATAATTAACAAAAAAAAAACTTAAAACTTGTAATACCCGGCCCGCACGTATACGGAGGGGCCGGGTGCCCCTCTCGTCGCCCCCTCCGTATACGAGCGGGCCGGGTATTTTTTGTTTTTTTACGAGAGAGAGAGGATCGGAGGGGGCGGTGCACTCGCCGTCGTTGCCGTCGCCACCCTCGTCGTCGCACAATTAGGACGACGCTGCCGTCGCCACCCTCGCCGTCGCGCAAATTTTGACAACACCACCGCCACCGCCCCCCTTTCGCCACCGCCCTTTCCCTCGCCGCCCCCTCCGTATACGCGCGGGGTATTTTTTGTCACCGCCACCGCCCTTTCGCCACCGCCACCGCCACCGTCTAATACGCGTCGCCCCTGTCGCCTCCCTCGTCGCCCTCTCTCTTTATATGTAGAAGAGATGTGATAATGCTGGCATATACACAATTAATTAGTTTTTACTACATGTTTTCAGGACTGACATATGGCGGACGATAGAGTTGACCCGATTATGGCCAACTATGATTCGGAAGCTGAAGAACACATCTTCGGCATCATAAAAGGCGATGTTATTTATGTGCCGACCTAACAAGATGAAGAAGATGATATCTCTTCTTATCTGAACCTTGACGGTCAAGATGAAGGCCGTCAGCAAGATGATGCCGAACAAACGTCGATAAACGACGATCTTCAATTGGAAGTAGCAACCACCTCCGGCGCCGAGGTATATATATATACATTGAGCCTCTGGTGATACAAACTTACTGATTTGAATAAATATGTGTGTACTAACGCGCGTGACTCTCTTTCTTATTTTAGCCCTCGGCCGGATCGTCGAAACAATCGAGTACGTCCTCAAAGCGTGGCGCAACCAAGACGCTGAAACAAGGAGAAACATTTACCATCGAGGTTGTCTGTGCTGCAACCGGCAGGCCGCTGGAGCCCCAGAAGAACTCAACCAAGTTTATCAACCAATGCGGAGCCGTTGTTAGAGACAACGTCCTGATCACCGTCCAGGAGTGAAATCAGCCAAAGAAGGCACGTGTTGGTTTCAGTTTTGTCGAGAAGAGAACAAAAAAAGATTGCTTCAAAAAGCTTATGGAACATTTCGTTCTACCTCCGGAATACAACAAATTCGATGAGGAGGGTAACAAGATTGAGGAAAACAAGGAGAGGAGGAGGCTAGTCAAACACTTCGCTCTCGGTAAGATGGGCGACGCATTCCGGAAAATTAAGAAATCTAGCCCGTGACTATGTCAACAAGAACAAGACTCCGGACCGCGGCGATAAGGATGGTCGTCGGCGTTAAAATGACCGTCGGTACAGGCCGGTTGTGCCGACGGTCACCGTCGGCACAGTTCTGGCCGTCGGCACAGGACCAGTCTGGCCGTCGGCACAACATTTTTTTCTTTTTTTTCCACTACGGACCATAGCTTTTTTCTATTTCTGCACGACAGTATTCAAAAAAGCATAACTAAATCATTCTAATTGAGAAAAATAAGTATAATATATCAAATTTTGCAGAAAAACAAGATCTATCTTAGAAAAATATAAAAAATGGAATATTTCAAATACCTAAACAAATCTTCTTAGAAATGAGCTATAATGTTCGAGGTTTCATGGCTTTCACACACGCAAAAAATGAAAATATTGTCGCTGGTGGGTCGGATTAGAAATGCGCGTCCGGGGTCTTACTTCCCATCCTAGGGCACACACACGTGCCAAATATGACCTCGTTTCGGCAAACTATGCCATGTTGAGGCCGTTCCCACCTTATTTTCCCTGAAATCCATAGAACACCCTACGTGATAGCCCTTTTCGTGAAGGATTTTTCGAAATAATTGTCGTATCCCAGTTTTCGCAAACGGAATAGTTACTATGACATATAAAATGACGTCACGCGGCTCCGTGGGATTTTTGGACTTCGTTCAAATTGCCATCTGGCCAAAACAGGACCCTCGGGATATGCGGTATCGCCGTATCGGGCGTGCGGGTGCACCCATTCGCGAACAAACTAAACGGACAAAAATTAGCACATATAATGATGCGTTGTTGTACTAAAAACAATTTTTCCGAAATTTCTGGTGCGACGGATAGTTGACCCCTTGTTCAAATCCGGTCAGTTTCCAGCGGATTCGGCAGGACACCGCCGGAAGCCGCATGGGTTCCAAAAAAGCTAACGCGTGCACATGTCATGTGATAGGTGGTGCATAGGTGGTCTACTATCATCGCACAGAGGTTTCACGTCATACTAAAATGCGTCCCATGTAGCTGCTTCACAAATAAAAACCGTTTGGGCACGCTAAAAATGAAAAGATGGCCGTCCGTGGGTCGGATTAGAAATCCGCGTCCGGGGTCTTGCTTCCCATCCTAGGGTCCACACATGTGCCAAATATGGTCTTGTTTTGGCAAACTATGCCATGCCGAGGCCGTTTCCCACCTCATTTCCCCTGAAATCCATAGAACTCCGGATGTGATAGCCCTTTTCGTGAAGGGTATTTCAAATAATTACCGTATCCCAGTTTTGACAAAAGGAATAGTTACTATGACATATAAAATGACGTCACGCGGCTCCGTGAGATTTTTTGACTTCGTTTAAATTGTCATCTGACCAAAACAGGACCCCCGGGACATGCCGTATCGCCGTACCGGGCGTGCGGGTGCACCCATTCGCGAACAAACTAAACGGACAAAAATTAGCACATATAATGATGCGTCGTTGAACTAAAAAACAATTTTTCCGAAATTTCTAGAGCGACGGATAGTTGACCCCTAGTTCAAATCGGGTCAGTTTCCAGCGGATTCGGCGGGACACCGCCGGAAGCCGCATGAGTTCCCAAAAAGCTAACGCGTGCACATGTCATGTGATAGGTGGTGCATAGGTGGTCTACTATCATCGCACAGAGGTTTCATGTCATACTAAAATGCGCCCCATGTAGCTGCTTCACAAATAAAAACCATTTGGGCACGCTAAAAATGAAAAGATGGCAGTCCGTGGGTCGGATTAGAAATCCGCGTCTGGGGACTTGCTTCCCATCCTAGGGTCCACACACATGCCAAATATGATCTCATTTCGGCAAACTATGCCATGTGGAGTCCGTTTCCCACCTCATTTCCCCTGAAATCCATAGAACTCCGGACGTGATAGCCCTTTTCGTGAAGGGTTTTTCAAAATAATTGCCGTATCCTAGTTTTGACAAATGGAATAGTTACTATGACATATAAAATGACGTCACGCGGCTCCGTGAGATTTTTTGACTTCATTTAAATTGCCATCTGGCCAAAACAGGACCCCCGGGACATGCGGTATCGCCGTACCGGGCGTGCGGGTGCATCCATTCGCGAACAAACTAAAAGGACAAAAAATAGCTCATATAATGATGCATCATTGAACTAAAAACAATTTTTTCGGAATTTCTGGAGCGACGGATAGTTCACCCCTAGTTCAAATCCGGTCAGTTTCTAGCGAATTCGGCGGGACACCGCCGGAAGCCGCGTGGGTTCCCAAAAAGCTAACGCGTGCACATGTCATGTGATAGGTGGTGCGTAGGTGGTCTACTATCATCGCACGGAGGTTTCACGTCATACTAAAATGCGCCCCATGTAGCTGCTTCACAAATAAAAATCGTTTGGGCACGCTAAAAATGAAAAGATGGATGTCCGTGGGTCGGTTTAGAAATTCGTGTCCGGGGTCTTGCTTCCCATCCTAGGGTCCACACACGTGACAAATATGACCTTGTTTCGGCAAACTATGCCATGTCGAGGCCGTTTGCCACCTCATTTTCGATAAAGTCAGTCAAATTTAAACTAGAGGTACTTGATCTAATGCTCATGATTTTTGGGTAAGTTAACTTTGTAGGTTCAAAAGATGATATGGATATCATATTTGTATTCCTCTCATTTTTCTGATCAATTTAGACATATTATTTACCAAATTCGCATTTACTGAGATTAATTATTCCATATTAAATAAAAAGACAAAAAATCATTTAATTGTTTTTCAAATTCTATATTATTATTTATATGTATATTCATTGTTGTTTATTTAAGTAATTGTTTAGAATTCAAAAATATAGAGGTGTGACATCACGGTCAAAGGGTTAATATGATAGATATGGTAATATTAACATCAAGGTGTCATTTCTTTCATGGAAGCTCAGTCGAAGAGAACCAAGAAGTTAAGCGTGCCGGGGTGGGAGTAGTGTGGGGATGGGTGACCAACTGGGAAGTTTGACCACAAGTGCAATTTGACCTAAGATTAAGTGTACTAAGTGTAATTGTGAAAGATTAACAAGTAAAAATGTAGAAGAAGAAAAGTGAAAAATATAATAATAAAATATTTTTTTCAAAATTATTTTTTTGAATATTTTTTCAAAATTATTTTTTTGAATATTTTTTTGAAATACTATGCCGACGGTTTTACCGTCGCCACAAAAATCTGTGCCGACGGCCAGTCTGTGCCGACGGTGATTGGGCAGTCCCCGACCAGAACTGTGCCGATGATGCTACGCCGACGGTCACCGTCGGCATAGCCTGTGCCGACGGCCTTCTGGGTTGTGCCGACGGCTGGCGGCTGTCGGCATAGTCCTTCTCTCCCGTAGTGCACTGCCAAGATGATACCCGGAGTCCGCGCTCCTAGAACAACGCTCTGTCAACCAAGCTATTGCTAGGCACAACCAATCACTGGTAGAAAAAGAGGCTTCCGTCCAGCCTCATTAGTCGCGAAACTGTAGGAACCACGACTAATGAAGTCTTTAGTCGCGGTTCGGCAGACGAACCGCGACCAAAGGCCTGGGCCCAGGGCGCTCGGTGGCCAGCTGGTGCACGTGAGGGGCTTTAGTCGCGGTTGGCCAGGCCAACCGCGACTAAAGGTGCCCGAAGGCCTTTAGTCGCGGTTGGCCAGGCCAACCGCGACTAAAGCTCCTCCCCTATATATACCAGTTCAGCACACTCACTTAGCCATTTGGTGCCACTTCTCTTCACAAACTTCACAAGGGGGTGTTAGGTTTGCTTTTGGCTCCTCTTATGCATACAAAGTGTTTGATGAAATGCCCCAAGAGCATGAAACAAACATGATATGAAGTGTCGGAGCCACACTTGAGCTTCCTCATTTATTTTTTCCTCCTCGATCGCGGTTAGCAAGTTGAACCTTTCATATGTGTCATTGATAAAATATGCATGTGTGTAGTTTATTGTTTAATTTCTATTGTTTATAGTTAGTTAGTTTAACAAATGCATGATGGTTAATTATATATTTTATATTATAATAATGCAGATGAATCGGCAATGGATGTACGGTAACCGACTCTCCAGCGAGTTCACTACGGGTTTGAAAGATTTCCTCGTAGTGGCTAATGCGAACAAGCAGAAGGGTTTTGTTATCTGTCCATGTGTTGACTGTAAGAATCAGAAGGGTTACTCTTCCTCAAGAGAAGTTCACATGCACCTGCTTCGGCACGGTTTCATGCCAAGCTATAATTGTTGGACCAAGCATGGAGAAAGAGGGGTTATAATGGAAGAAGATGAAGAAGGGGATGATTTCATCGATGAAAACTATCTTCATCATTTCGGTGATACTTTCATGGAGGATGCTGAAGGTGAAGGGGGAGGTGAAGGGGAAGGGGAAGGTGAAGAAGAGGCACGTGATGAGCCCGTTGATGATCTTGGTCGGACCATTGCTGATGCACGGAGACACTGCGAAACTGAAAAGGAGAGGGAGAATTTGGATTGCATGTTAGAGGATCACAGAAAGTCGCTGTACCCCGGATGCGATAATGGTCTGAAAAAGCTGGGCTGCACACTGGATTTGCTGAAATGGAAGGCACAGGCAGGTGTAGCTGACTCGGCATTTGAAAACTTCCTGAAAATGTTGAAGAATATGTTTCCAAAGAATAAGGAGTTGCCCGCCAGTACGTACGAAGCAAAGAAGGTTGTCTGCCCTCTAGGTTTAGAGGTTCTGAAGATACATGCATGCATCAACGACTGCATCCTCTACCGCGGTGAATACGAGAATTTGAATGAATGTCCGGTATGCACTGCATTGTGTTATAAGATCAGAGGCGATGACCCTGGTGACGATGTTGAGGGCGAGAAACCCAGGAAGAGGGTTCCCGCCAAGGTGATATGGTATGCTCCTATAATACCACGGTTGAAACGTCTGTTCAGGAACAAAGAGCATGCCAAGTTGTTGCGATGGCACAAAGAGGACCGTATGTCGGACGAGGAGTTGAGACACCCCGCAGATGGAACGCAATGGAGAAAGATCGACAGAGAGTTCACAGATTTTGCAGCTGACGCAAGGAACATAAGATTTGGTCTAAGTACAGATGGCATGAATCCTTTTGGCGAGCAGAGCTCCAGCCATAGCACCTGGCCCGTGACTCTATGCATCTACAACCTTCCTCCTTGGTTGTGCATGAAGCGGAAGTTGATTATGATGCCAGTGCTCATCCAAGGTCCGAAGCAACCCGGCAATGACATCGATGTGTACCTAAGGCCATTAGTTGATGAACTTTTACATTTGTGGGGCAGACCTGGTGTCCGTGTGTGGGATGAGCACAAAGAAGAGGAATTTGACCTACGAGCGTTGCTTTTCGTAACCATCAACGATTGGCCTGCTCTTAGTAACCTTTCGGGACTGTCAAATAAGGGATACAATGCATGCACGCACTGCTTACATGAGACTGAAAGTGTACATTTGCCAAATTGTAAGAAGAACGTGTACCTTGGGCATCGTTGATTTCTTCCAAAAATTCATCCAGTAAGAAAAAAGGCAAGCATTACAACGGCAAGGCAGATCACCGGCCGAAGCCTGCGGAACGCACTGGTGCTGAGGTATTTGATATGGTCAAGGATTTGAAAGTCATCTTTGGAAAGGGTCTTGGCGGACAATCAGTTCCGAAGGGAGCTGACGGGCACGCAGCCATGTGGAAGAAGAAATCTATATTCTGGGAGCTAGAATATTGGAAAGTCCTAGATGTCCGCTCTGCAATCGACGCGATACATGTTACGAAGAATATTTGCGTGAACCTCCTGAGCTTCTTGGGCGTGTATGGGAAGACAAATGATACAAAGGAAGCACGGCAGGACCAGCAACGTTTGAAAGACCCTGATGACTGATACGTCTCAAACGTATCTATAATTTCTTATGTTCCATGCTACTTTTATGATGATACTCACATGTTTTATACACATTATATGTCATATTTATGCATTTTCCGGCACTAACCTATTAACGAGATGCCGAAGAGCCAGTTGCTGTTTTCTGCTGTTTTTGGTTTCAGAAATCCTAGTAAGGAAATATTCTCGGAATTGGACGAAATCAAAGCCCAGGTTCCTATTTTTCCACGAAGCTTCCAGAACACCGGAGGAGATACGAAGTGGGGCCACGAGGTGGCGCCACACTAAGGCGGCGTGGCCAAGGGGGGGCCCGCGCCGCCCTGTTGTGTGGCCCCCTCGTGACGCCCCCTGACCTACCCTTCCGCCTACAAATAGCCTTCGTGGCGAAACCCCCAGTACGGAGAGCCACGATACGAGAAAACATACTGATACGCCGCCGCCGCCAATCCCATCTCGGGGGATTCTGGAGATCACCTCCGGCACCCTGCCGGAGAGGGGAATCATCTCCCGGAGGACTCTACACCGCCATGGTCGCCTCCGGATTGATGTGTGAGTAGTTCACCCCTGGACTATGGGTCCATAGCAGTAGCTAGATGGTTGTCTTCTTCCCATTGTGCTTCATTGTCTGATCTTGTGAGCATCCTATCATGATCAAGATCATCTATTTGTAATGCTACATGTGTGTTTGTTGGGATCCGATGAATAGAGAATATTATGTTATGTTGATTATCAATCTATTACCTATGTGTTGTTTATGATCTTGCATGCTCTCCGTTGCTAGTAGAGGCTCTGGCCAAGTCATTGCTTGTAACTCCAAGAGGGAGTATTTATGCTCGATAGTGGGTTCATGCCTCCATTAAATCTGGGACAGTGACAGAAAGTTCTAAGGTTGTGGATGTGCTGTTGCTACTAGGGATAAAACATTGATGCTATGTTCGAGGATATAGTTATTGATTACATTACGCACCATACTTAATGCAATTGTCTGTTGCTTGCAACTTAATACCGGAAGGGGTTCGGATGATAACCTGAAAGTGGACTTTTTAGGCATAGATGCATGCTGGATAGCGGTCTATGTACTTTGTCGTAATGCCCAATTAAATCTCACAATACTCATCATGTCATGTATGTGCATTGTCATGCCCTCTCTATTTGTCAACTGCCCAACTGTAATTTGTTTACCCAATATGCTATTTTTTATGGGAGAGACACCTCTAGTGAACTGTGGACCCCGGTCCATTCTTTTACATCGAATACAATCTACTGCAATACTTGTTTTACTGTTTTCTGCAAACAATCATCATCCACACTATACATCTAATCCTTTGTTACAGCAAGCCGGTGAGATTGACAACCTCACTGTTTCGTTGGGGCAAAGTACTTTGGTTGTGTTGTGCAGGTTCCACATTGGCGCTGGAATCCCTGGTGTTGCGCCGCACTACACTCCGTCACCAACAACCTTCGACGTGCTTCTTGGCTCCTACTGGTTCGATAAACCTTGGTTTCTTTCTGAGGGAAAACTTGCTGCTGTGCGCATCATACCTTCCTCTTGGGGTTCCCAACGAACGTGTGAGTTACACGCCATCAAGCTCTTTTTCTGGCGCCGTTGCCGGGGAGATCAAGACACGCTGCAAGGGGAGTCTTCACATCGCAATCTCTTTACTTTGTTTTTGTCTTGCTTAGTTTTATTTACTACTTTGTTTGCTGCACTATATCAAAACACAAAAAAAATTAGTTGCTAGCTTTACTTTATTTACTGTCTTGCTCTCTATATTAAAAAACATAAAAAAATTAGTTACTTGCATTTACTTTATCTAGTTTGCTTTATTTACTGTCCTGCACTCTATATTAAAAATACAAAAAAAAATTTAGCTACTTTTGTTACCATGTCTAGCTGTGAACCTGTTACTTCTTCGCCTGAAGAATTAGTCTTCACTTTTAAACAAGGGGATGAGGAGAGTTTTAAGGATGCTTGGTCTAGAATTTTCACTTCTTATCGTAAAACTGAACCTCAAATGACTCTAAGTTTGCTCCTTAGTAATTTTTATTTTGGTCTTATGATTCGCTATAGATATGCTTTGGATACTTTAGTGGGAGGAGATTTCCTTCATTGCAATGGGGATCAAGCTTTTAATGCCATAAAGAAGTTGGTTGCATCACATGATTCAGCTAATAACTTTGATTCAGCCCTTATTAGCATTTATAATGGATTAAACAATCTCGAGATAAGTACATCTCGCTTGGATGACAACTATCACCATGTTCGTAATCGTCTTGAACAAGTTTTAGTGAACTCTAAACCTTCATTATGGGATCCTACTGTTAAAATTGTTATCAGTGATCAAACTCTTCGTGCCAACTGTGATATTATGTCTGAATTTTGCCTTATACCTGAGAGCATTTATAAATCTTTGAAACTTTGGGGAGTTGATGAAGGAGGAGAAGAAATAACTCTCATTGATAACTCTGTTATAATTCCTAAGGGGATAGCCGCAGGTGTGCATACAACCATTCTTGGAAGAACACTATCCATTGATTATCTTGTTATTGAATGTGTAGGGACAGGAAAAATCACACTCGGAAGATCCCTGCTAAAACTATTGGGAGCAGTCATAGATGTGGGAGAAGGCATCCTGGAATTCACCTCTATACCAGGGGGGAATCATACATTTCCTAAATCAAAGAGAAAGAAAAACAACAAGAAAGGTAAGGGTAAAGCCCAAGGTAAGGTTGATGCACCACCCTCCGATAATACTTGATACACACTTTCTGCGCCTAGCTGCAAGGCGTTAAAGAAAAACGCTTATGGGAGACAACCCATGTTTTTACTACAGTATTTTGTTTTATATTTGAGTCTTGGAAGTTGTTTACTACTGTAGCAACCTCTCCTTATCTTAGTTTTATTGCATTGTTGTGCCAAGTAAAGTCTCTAATAAAAGTATGATACTAGATTTGGATTACTGCGCAGAAACAGTTTTCTTTGCTGTCACGAATCTTGGTCTAATTCTCTGTAGGTAACTCAGAAAAATATGCCAATTTACGTGAGTGATCCTCAGATATGTACGCAACTTTCATTAGTTTTAAGTTGTTTCATCTGAGCAAGTCTGGTGCCTGTTAGAAATTCGTCTTTGCGAACTGTTCTGTTTTGACAGATTCTGCCTTTTATTTTGCATTGCCTGTTTTGTCATGCTTGATGGATTTCTTTGTTCCATTGACTTTCAGTAGCTTTGTGCAATGTCCAGAAGTATAAAGAATGATTGTGTCACCTCTGAATATGTGAATTTTAATTGTGCACTAACCCTCTCATGACTTGCTTTGAGTTTGGTGTGGAGGAAGTTTTCAAGGATCAAGAGAGGAGGATGATATACACTATGATCAAGGAGAGTGAAAGCTCTAAGCTTGGGGATGCCCCGGTGGTTCACCCCAGCATATATCAAGAAGACTCAAGCGTCTAAGCTTGGGGATGCCCAAGGCATCCCCTTCTTCATCGACAATATTATCAGGTTCCTCCCCTGAAACTATATTTTTATTCCATCACATCTTATGTACTTTACTTGGAGCGTCTGTTTGTTTTTGTTTTTGTTTTGCCTGAATAAAGTTGGATCCTAGCATTCATTGTGTGGGAGAGAGACACGCTCCGCTATTGCATATGGACAAATATGTCCTTAGCTTTACTCATAGTATTCATGGCGAAAGTTTCTTCTTCGTTAAATTGTTATATGGTTGGAATTGGAAAATGATATATGTGGTAATTGGTATAACATCTTGAATAATGTGATACTTGGCAATTGTTGTGCTCATGTTTAAGCTCTTGCATCATATACTTTGCACCTATTAATGAAGAAATACATAGAGCATGCTAAAATCTGATTTGCATGTTTGGTTTCTCTAAGGTCTAGATAATTTCTAGTATTGAGTTTGAACAACAAGGAGGACGGTATAGAGTCTTATAATGTTTACAATATGTCTTTTATGTGAGTTTTGCTGTACCGCTTTATCCTTGTGTTTGTTTCAAATAACCTTGCTAGCCTAAATCTTGTATCGAGAGGGAATACTTCTCATGCATCCAAAATCCTTGAGCCAACCACTATGCCATTTGTGTCCACCATACCTACCTACCACATGGTATTTCTCCGCCATTCCAAAGTATATTGCTTGAGTGCTACCTTTAAAATTTCCATTCTATACCTTTACAATATATAGCTCATGGGACAAATAGCTTAAAAACTATTCTGGTATTGAATATGTACTTATGCACTTTATCTCTTATTAAGTTGCTTGTTGTGCGATAACCATGTTTCTGGGGACGCCATCAATTATCTTTGTTGAATATCATGTGAGTTGCTATGCATGTTCGTCTTGTCTGAAGTAAGAGTGATTTATCATGATCAAATGGTTTGAGTATGCATATTGTTAGAGAAGAACATTGGGCCGCTAACTAAAGCCATGATTCATGGTGGAAGTTTCAGTTTGGACAACAAACCTCACTCTCTTATGAGAATATTATCTGTTGTTGAATGCTTATGCATTAAAGAGGAGTCCATTATCTGTTGTCTATGTTGTCCCGGTATGGATGTCTAAGTTGAGAATAACCAAAAGCGAGAAATCCAATGCGAGCTTTCTCCTTAGACCTTTGTACAGGAGGCATAGAGGTACCCCTTTGTGACACTTGGTTGAAACATGTGCTATGCTATGATAATCCATGTAAATCCAAGCTAATTAGGACAAGGTGCGGGCACTATTAGTATACTATGCATGAGGCTTGCAACTTGTAGGATATAACTTACATAACTCATATGCTTTATTACTACCGTTGACAAAATTGTTTCTTGTTTTCAAAATAAAAGCTCTAGCACAAATATAGCAATCGATGCTTTCCTCTTTGAAGGACCTTTCTTTTACTTTTATGTTGAGTCAGTTCACCTATTTCTCTCTACCTCAAGAAGCAAACACTTGTGTGAACTGTGCATTGATTCCTACATACTTGCATATTGCACTTGTTATATTACTCTATGTTGACAATATCCATGAGATATACATGTTACAAGTTGAAAGCAATTGCTGAAACTTAATCTTCCTTTGTGTTGCTTCAATACTTTCTACTTTGAATTTATTGCTTTATGAGTTAACTCTTATGCAAGACTTATTGATGCTTGTCTTTAAGTACTATTCATGAAAAGTCTTTGCTTTATGATTCAGTTGTTTACTCATGTCATTTACCATTGTTTTGATCGCTGCATTCATTACATGTTCTTACAATAGTATGATCAAGATTATGTTGGTAGCATTGTCACTTAAGAAATTATCTTTGTTATCGTTTACCTACTCGGGACGAGTAGGAACTAAGCTTGGGGATGCTTGATACGTCTCAAACGTATCTATAATTCTTATGTTCCATGTTACTTTTATGATGATACTCACATGTTTTATACACATTATATGTCATATTTATGCATTTTCCGGCACTAACCTATTAACGAGATGCCGAAGAGCCAGTTGCTGTTTTCTGCTGTTTTTGGTTTCAGAAATCCTAGTAAGGAAATATTCTCGGAATTGGACGAAATCAAAGCCCAGGTTCCTATTTTTCCACGAAGCTTCCAGAACACCAGAGGAGATACGAAGTGGGCCACGAGGTGGCGCCACACTAAGGCGGCGCGGCCAAGGGGGGGCCCGCGCCGCCCTGTTGTGTGGCCCCCTCGTGACGCCCCCTGACCTACCCTTCCGCCTACAAATAGCCTTCGTTGCGAAACCCCCAGTACGGAGAGCCACGATACGAGAAAACATACTGAGACGCCGCCGCCGCCAATCCCATCTCGGGGGATTCTGGAGATCACCTCCGGCACCCTGCCGGAGAGGGGAATCATCTCCCGGAGGACTCTACACCACCATGGTCGCCTCCGGATTGATGTGTGAGTAGTTCACCCCTAGACTATGGGTCCATAGCAGTAGCTAGATGGTTGTCTTCTCCCCATTGTGCTTCATTGTCTGATCTTGTGAGCTTCCTATCATGATCAAGATCATCTATTTGTAATGCTACATGTGTGTTTGTTGGGATCCGATGAATAGAGAAAACTATGTTATGTTGATTATCAATCTATTACCTATGTGTTGTTTATGATCTTGCATGCTCTCCGTTGCTAGTAGAGGCTCTGGCCAAGTCATTGCTTGTAACTCCAAGAGGGAGTATTTATGCTCGATAGTGGGTTCATGCCTCCATTAAATCTGGGACAGTGACAGAAAGTTCTAAGGTTGTGGATGTGCTGTTGCTACTAGGGATAAAACATTAATGCTATGTTCGAGGATATAGTTATTGATTACATTACGCACCATACTTAATGCAATTGTCTGTTGCTTGCAACTTAATACCGGAAGGGGTTCGGATGATAACCTGAAAGTGGACTTTTTAGGCATAGATGCATGCTGGATAGCGGTCTATGTACTTTGTCGTAATGCCCAATTAAATCTCACAATACTCATCATGTCATGTATGTGCATTGTCATGCCCTCTCTATTTGTCAATTGCCCAACTGTAATTTGTTTACCCAATATGCTATTTCTTATGGGAGAGACACCTCTAGTGAACTGTGGACCCCGGTCCATTCTTTTACATCGAATACAATCTACTGCAATACTTGTTTTACTGTTTTCTGCAAACAATCATCATCCACACAATACATCTAATCTTTTGTTACAGCAAGCCGGTGAGATTGACAACCTCACTGTTTCGTTGGGGCAAAGTACTTTGGTTGTGTTGTGCAGGTTCCACGTTGGCGCCGGAATCCCCGGTGTTGCGCCGCACTACACTCCGTCACCAACAACCTTCAACGTGCTTCTTGGCTCCTACTGGTTCGATAAACCTTGGTTTCTTTCTGAGGGAAAACTTGCTGCTGTGCGCATCATACCTTCCTCTTGGGGTTCCCAACGAACGTGTGAGTTACACGCCATCAATGACCGGCATCCGGAATGGTTTCAAGGTCGTGCCAGCTACGCTCTAACCAAAGAAGAGAAGGTCATCTTTTTTGAATGCCTGAGCAGTATGAAGGTCCCGTCAGGATTCTCGTCCAATATAAAGGGAATAATAAACATGGCGGAGAAAAAGTTCCAAAACCTGAAGTCTCACGACTGCCACGTGATTATGACGCAATTGCTTCTGATTGCTTTGAGGGGGCTCCTGCCGGAAAATGTTCGAGTAGCCATTGTGAAGCTATGTGCATTCCTCAATGCAATCTCTCAGAAGATAATCAATCCAGAAGTTCTACCAGGGTTACAGAATGATGTGGTCCAATGTCTTGTCAGTTTCGAGTTGGTGTTCCCGCCATCCTTCTTCAATATTATGACGCACCTCCTGGTTCACCTAGTCGAAGAGATTTCCATTCTCGGTCCTGTATTTCTACACAATATGTTCCCCTTCGAGAGGTCCATGGGAGTATTAAAGAAATATGTTCGTAACCGTGCTAGGCCAGAAGGAAGCATCGCCAAAGGCTATGGAAATGAGGAGGTAATTGAGTTTTCTGTTGACTTTATTCCTGACCTTAAGCCGATTGGTCTTCCTCGATCGCGGCACGAGGGGAGACTAAGTGGAAAAGGCACGATCGGAAAGAAATCAACGATATGTATGGACGGCCATTCTATGACTGAAGCACACCACACAGTTCTGACCAATTCCAGCCTGGTGGCTCCGTACTTTGAGAAACACAAGAATATTTTACGCTCGGACAACCCAGGGAAGCCTGAATCCTGGATTAGGAAGGCCCACATGGAGACTTTCGGCAGTTGGTTGAGAAAACATTTAATGAATGACAATGATGTTGTAGATCAACTGTACATGTTGGCCAAGACACCATCTTCGACTATAACGACTTTCCAAGGGTACGAGATAAATGGGAATACATTTTACACGATCACCCAAGATAAAAAGAGCACCAACCAAAACAGTTGTGTCCGCTTTGATGCAGCAACCGAGAATGGGCAAAAGTTCACATATTATGGTCACATAGAGGAGATATGGGAACTTGACTATGGACCCTCCTTTAAGGTCCCTTTGTTCCGGTGCAAATGGTTCAAGCTAACAGGAGGTGGGGTAAAGGTGGACCAGCAATACGGAATGACAATGGTGGATTTCAACAATATTGGTTACTTGACGAACCATTCGTCCTAGCGAAAGATGTCGCTCATGTTTTCTATGTGAAGGACATGAGTAGCAAACCGAGGAAACGGAAAGATAAGAAAACGATCAGTACATCATGCGATGATCCAAAGCGCCACATTGTTCTTTCAGGGAAAATAAACATCGTGGGAGTGGAGGACAAGACAGACATGTCAGAAGATTATAATATGTTTGCTGAAATTCCGCCCTTCAAAGTGAACACCGACCCAATCATTAAGTTAAATGATGAGGATGCTCCATGGATACGACACAATCGTAAGCAAGCAGGGACACAAGGGAAGAAATGATGTGTAATAATTTTTTGTACCAAACTTTATTGAATGGATCATGTGAATTATATTACCCGTGATGTGTTTGGTGTCCATTTTCGAATGATTCGAGAAACCACACTGATGATACATGAAATTTGGAGTGATTTAGTCATACTCCTGCCTAGGCGTATAATATGCATACTCGTAGTCTTCATAGCCGCCGCCGTTGTACTGGTAGTCGTCGCCTTCTAAGTTGTCGCCGTCGTCGTCGCTGCTGTCGTCGCTGTCGTCGGGCGGCGCTCGTGGCTCGAACTGAGGGTAGCGCAGGCGGGGGATATCGCCGGCCGTGATGTAGTCCATGACGCTCTGCAGAGTTCGGCCGTACCAACATAGCCGACGGCCGGCCTCGTGGAAGTTCCCAGGAGGCAGACTGTCCTCCTCATACCTGGCGAGCGCCCTGTCACGCCGATTGATGAAGAAGGCGTCCCAAGTATGCTGGTTATCGGGATGCCAGCGGGGATTCATCCGCTGCTCCGGCGTGAGGTCGAGGTAGTAGTGGTTCGTGATGGCCGCCCGGCGCGCAGTACCCTGAGGGACGGGAGGGACCGGCACGCCTCCGGCGCTTAGGCTCCAGCCGGCGGGGACGCGGTAGCCCAGTGGGCAAGGGTAGTTCGAGGCGCAAAGCTCCTCCACCTGCTGGTAGGTTAGAGTGGGTGCGGTGGAAGCCATGTGAGAGTGATGAGAGATTGTAGAGATGTGATAATGCTGGCCAAGCCGGGCTACATATATGTAGTGAGAAATGGCGGGAAAAATGGGAGCGGGAAGACAGGAGGCGGGAAGAAAGTGGCGGGAAGGAGACGGGAAGACAGGGAAGAAATGGCGGGAAGAAGAGGAATCCAGAGCTGGTCATCTAACCTTTAGTCCCGGCTGGTGGGTGCAACCGGGACTAAAGGTGGTTTTGTATCATCTAACAAAACTGTCGGTGGGATAAGGACATCTGGGTAAGCTTTAGTCCCGGCTGGTGGGTGCAACCGGGACTAAATGTGGTTTTGTGTCATCTAAGAAAACTGTCGGTGGGATAAGGACGTTTGGGTAAGCTTTAGTCCCGGCTGGAGACTGCAACCGTGACTAAAGCTGTCGGCAGGATAAGGACGCGTGGGTGGACGCACTACTCGATGAGATAAAGCATGTAGCGCACGACACCCTGTCGGAGGAACAAGACAAAGCAGCAGCGACACCGTGCCTATAAAAGGAGCATCGATACGCCTTGGCAAGCAGAGCAACAAGCCAACCTAGCAGGTAGGGAGAGTTTCATCCCCATGGATGGAGTAAAGGGTTGGAAAATCTCCCGTGGCGCAACTTCTCGAAGATGTCGTCGGTGCACACGCCCTACGACATCTTCGGAAGTTGCTCCTCGGGAAAATTTTCCTGCAAACCCGTGAAAGACTCCATCTCCTCTAACGATCTTTGGGTAAAGGGTTGGAAAATCTCCCGTGGCGCAGCTTCTCGAAGATGTCGTTGGTGCACACGCCCTACGACATCTTCGGAAGTTGCTCCTCGGGAAAATTTTCCTGCAAACCCGTGAAAGACTCCATCTTCTCTAACAGAGGCGGCCTGGAAGAACTGGTGGGAAGAGGGGCAGGAAGACAGAGGCGGCCAGGAAGAACTGGTGGGACGAGGGGGCGGGAAGACAGCGGCGGCAGGAAAGAACTGGTGGGAAGAACTGATGTATTATCTGTATTTTTAAGATTTTGAAATTAATTAGTTTTATTTTTTCTGATTTTTTTGATGTATTATCTGTACTTTTAAGATTTTGAAATTAATTAGTTTTATTTTTCTGAATTTTTTGATATATTATTTGTATTTTTAAGATTTTGAAATGAATTAGTTTTATTTTTCTGAATTTTTTGATATATTATTTGTATTTTTGTGATTTTGAAATTAATTAGTCTTGTTTTTTCTGAAGTTTTTGATATATTATTTGTATTTTTAAGATTTCGAAATGAATTACTTTTATTTTTCTGAATTTTTTGATATATTATTTGTATTTTTGAGATTTTGAAATGAATTAGTTTTATTTTTCTGAATTTTTTGATATATTATTTGTATTTTTGAGATTTCGAAATGAATTAGTTTTATTTTTCTGAATTTCTTGATATATTATTTGTATTTTTGAAATTTTGGAATGAATTAGTTTTATTTTTCTGAATTTGTTCATATATTATTTTGTATTTTTAACATTTATGAATGGAAATAATTTTGAAAAAGGTCTTTAGTCGCGGTTGGGCTGGCCAACCGCGACTAAAGGTCATTTCCGCGGGAACCGCAAAAACGGGCGAAAAAAGGCCTTTAGTCGCGGTTGGCCACACCAACCGCGACTAAAGGCCCCTACCTATAAATACGCGCGGGCGGCGCGGGCGGTTCACTTCTTCTTCCTTGTCCACACCGTCTGCCGTCGCCTCGCCCACGCCTCGCGCCGTCGTCGTCGTCGCCCCCGCCGTCGCCGTCGCCTCGCCCTCGCGCCATCGTCGTCGTCGCCGCCTCCATCGTCGTCGCCCCGCTGCGTCGCCGTATGTCGCGCCGCCCTCGGCCCCCGCCCGCACCGTACCGCCGCGTGCCGCCTAGCTAACCGCGCCACCGCCCGTGTACATCGCGCCGCGCGGCCGCCGCCCTCGATCGCCCGCCGCCAGCGCCGCCTTCGCCGCCGCCGTCCGCACCGCCGCGCGCCGCCTAGCCGCGCCGTCGCTGTCTGAGAGAGAGAGAGAGGGAGAGCGTGGAGAAGGGGCGCCCGGCCCTTTTTTTTTGTTTTTTTCATGAACTCACATTTTGTTAATTAAAATTGACTTAAAATTTTGTGAACTGAAAAATTTGAAAACTTAAAATTTTGGGGAGTGGCGTTTTGGCACCCGTCGACCGCGACAACGACCGCCGGCGACCCGCCTTCGACCGCGACAAACGACCGCCGTACGTCCGCGCGCGCCGCCGTCGTTTCCCGCACGCGCGCGCGCCGTCGACAAGCGACCGCCGCCGCCGTTCCCGCACTCGCTGCCGTCGTTCCCGCACACGCCGCCGCACAAACGACCGCCGCGCCGCCGCACACGCCGCCGGGCCACGCACGCGCGCGCCTACAGAGAGTGAGAGGGAGAGGAAGAGAGAGAGAGGGCCGGCGCGCCGCCGGTTTTTTTTTCTTTTTTTTCTTTTTTTTGTTTTCTTTGTTATTTTTAATTTTAACTATACTTAATTAACAAAAAAAACTTAAAACTTTTAATTATAATTAATGAATTAGTAACTATAGTTAACAAAAAAACATAAAACTTGATAATTAACAAAAAAAACTTAAAACTTGTAATACCCGGCCCGCACGTATATGGAGGGGCCGGGTGCCCCTCTCGTCGCCCCCTCCGTATACGCGCGGGCCGGGTATTTTTTTTGTTTTTTTACGAGAGAGAGAGGATCGGAGGGGGCGGTGCACTCGCCATCGTTGCCGTCGCCAGCCTCGTCGTCGCGCAATTAGGACGACGCTGCCGTCGCCACCCTCGCCGTCGCGCAAATTTTGACAACACCACCGCCACCGCCCCCCTTTCGCCACCGCCCTTTCGCCACCGACCCCGCGTGTATACGGAGGGGTGATACGTCTCCGACGTATCGATAATTTCTTATGTTCCATGCCACATTATTGATGATATCTACATGTTTTATACATACTTTATGTCATATTTATGCATTTTCTGGAACTAACCTATTGACGAGATGCCGCAGTGCCAGTTCCTGTTTTCTGCTGTTTTTGGTTTCAGAAATCCTAGTAAAGAAATATTCTCGAAATTGGACGAAATCAACGCCCATCATCTTAGAATCCCCGGGAGCTTCCAGAACACACGAGAACCGCCAGAGAGGGGGCACAGGCCCACCAAACCATAGGCCGGCGCGGCCTAGGGGTGGCCCGCGCCCCCCTATGGTGTCGGCGCCCCTTCGACCTCCTGACGTCTCCCTTCCGCCTATTTAAAGCCTCCGTCGCGAAAACCCTGATACGTTCGACGAAACCCGCAGAAACCTTCTGTAGCCGCCGCCATCGCGAAGCCAAGATCTGGGGGATAGGAGTCTCTGTTCCGGCACGCTGCCGGAGCAGGGAAGTGCCCCCGGAAGGCTTCTCCATCGACACCACCGCCATCTTCATCAACGCTGCTGTCTCCCATGAGGAGGGAGTAGTTCCCCATCGAGGCTAAGGGCTGTACCGGTAGCTATGTGGTTCATCTCTCTCCTATGTACTTCAATACAATAATCTCATGAGCTGCCTTACATGATTGAGATTCATATGATGATGCTTGTAATCTAGATGTCGTTATGCTAGTCAAGTGAATTTTACTTATGTGATCTCCGGAGACTCCTTGTCCCACGTGTGTAAAGGTGACAGTGTGTGCACCGTGTGGGTCTCTTAGGCTATATTTCACAGAATACTTATTCACTGTTATGAATGGCATAGTGAAGTGCTTATTTATTTCTCTTTATGATTGCAATGTGTTTTGTATCACAATTTATCTATGTGCTACTCTAGTGATGTTATTAAAGTAGTTTTATTCCTCCTGCACGGTGTAATGGTGACAGTGTGTGCATCCGTGTTAGTACTTGGCGTATGCTATGATTATGATCTCTTGTAGATTATGAAGTTAACTATTGCTATGATGGTATTGATGAGATCTATTCCTCCTACATAGTGTGAAGGTGACAGTGTGCATACTATGTTAGTACTTGGTTTAGTCTTATTGATCTTTCATGCACTCTAAGGTTATTTAAATATGAACATTGAATTGTGGAGCTTGTTATCTCCGGCATTGAGGATTCGTGTAATCCTACGCAATGTGTTCATCATCCAACAAGAGTGTAGAGTATGCATTTATCTATTCTGTTATGTGATCAATGTTGAGAGTGTCCACTAGTGAAAGTCTAATCCCTAGGCCTTGTTCCTAAATACTGCTATCGCTGCTTGTTTACTGTTTTACTGCGTTACTACTGCTGCGTTACTACTGCTTGTTTACTGTCCTGGGCAAAGCACTTTTCTGGTGCCGTTGCCATTGCTACTATTTATTCATACCACCTGTATTTCACTATCTCTTCGCCGAACTAGTACACCTATTAGGTGTGTTGGGGACACAAGAGACTTCTTGCTTTGTGGTTGCAGGGTTGCATGAGAGGGATATCTTTGACCTCTTCCTCCCTGAGATCGATAAACCTTGGGTGATCCACTTAAGGGAAACTTGCTGCTGTTCTACAAACCTATGCTCTTGGAGGCCCAACACTGTCTACAAGAATAGAAGCTCCCGTAGACATCAAGGGGGCGGCGAGGCCCTCGCCGCCCCCTCCGTATACGCGCGTGGTATTTTTTTGTCACCACAACCGCCCTTTCGCCACCGCCACCGCCACCGTCTAATACGCGTCGCCCCTGTCGCCTCCCTCGTCGCCCTCTCTCTTTATATGTAGAAGAGATGTGATAATGCTGGCATATACACAATTAATTAGTTTTTACTACATGTTTTCAGGACTGACGTACGGCGGACGATAGAGTTGACCCGATTATGGCCAACTATGATTCGGAAGCTGAAGAACGCATCTTCGGCATTATAAAAGGCGATGTTATTTATGTGCCGACCTAACAAGATGAAGAAGATGATATCTCTTCTTATCTGAACCTTGACGGTCAAGATGAAGGTCGTCAGCAAGATGATGCCGAACAAACGTCGATAAACGACGATCTTCAATTGGAAGTAGCAATCACCTCCGGTGCCGAGGTATATATATATATACATTGAGCCTCTGGTGATACAAACTTACTGATTTGAATAAATATGTGTGTACTAACGCGCGTGACTCTCTTTCTTATTTTAGCCCTCGGCCGGATCGTCGAAACAATCGAGTACGTCGTCAAAGCGTGGCGCAACCAAGACGCTGAAACAAGGAGAAACATTTACCATCGAGGTTGTCTGTGCTGCAACCGGCAGGCCGCTGGAGCCCCAGAAGAACTCAACCAAGTTTATCAACCAATGCGGAGCCGTTGTTAGAGACAACGTCCCGATCACCGTCCAGGAGTGGAATCAGCCAAAGAAGGCACGTGTTGGTTTCAGTTTTGTCGAGAAGAGAACAAAAAAAGATTGCTTCAAAAAGCTTATGGAACATTTCGTTCTACCTCCGGAATACAACAAATTCGATGAGGAGGGTAACAAGATTGAGGAAAACAAGGAGAGGAGGAGGCTAGTCAAACACTTCGCTCTCGGTAAGATGGCCGACGCATTCCGGAAATTCAAGCAAAATCTAGCCCGTGAATATGACAACAAGAACAAGACTCCGGATTTCAAAGGACAATATGAGAAACTGAAAGATGATTGGCCAGAATTTGTGAGGCAAAAGAATTCGGAGCATTTCATTGAAATATCGAAAAAAATAAGGAAAATGCGGCTAAGAAGGAGTACAATCATATTATGGGGCCAGGAGGGTATAGCTATTGGGAGCCTAGGTGGGAGAAGAGGGAGAACGAGCTGAGGGCGCGAGGAATCCGTCCAGGTACGGAGGGATGGGACCCAAGGGCCAAAAGCTGGTGGTACGGGCATGGGGGAACGCTACACCCGGAGACAGGGGAGTGTGTTCACGAGAACAAAACGTTTAAACCCACCCAAGCCCTTATTGACGCAATGACCGCTGCTCAAGAGGGGAAGATCAAGTTCAACAGAGAGAGCAGCAGCGGCGACAAAAGCCCTCAGGAATCCTGAACACGGAGGACGTGTACGAGGCAAGGGGCACATTCCGTGGAAAATAGGGTTTTCCCAGGACGATGACCCGTACGGTTATAGAAGCCGTAAGAGAAAGGCGGATCGAGATGCAAATATGGTGGCGCGGTTGGTATCAGAATTCGATGTGATGAAGAAAACCCTGGATACACTGGTACAAGAAAGATCGGCAGCTGCGACGCATGAAGATCATCCAGCGGATCTCGGAAGCCAGCAACGGAGAAGCAGCGTGGCTTCCACGGAGGTCCCGCCGGCTAGTGATGTTGAACCGACGATCAATATTACTGCACCGGAGTCTCCTCGCTACCCCGTGGACGATGTAAAGGAGATGAATGAATGTCATCTGCATTATCCAATTGGGAACATGTCCACGAAGGTAGCCATCAGCAGTGCTTTACCATGTTTACCTGGAGCACTCCACCACAACAACCCCATTCCATATGGCTATGCTCGTGTCACGGTGGAGGACATAGTCCCATGGTTTGAGGACCTGGAGATTGACATTGCTCCACCCGAAGGGGAGAGAAGACTTGGAGGTGTCAAGCGCCAGTTCATTCTATGGAAAAAGAAGTTAATCAAGTTTCCAGGCGAGTCGCCAAGGCCAACAAGTCCACCCCCCTCCGATGGTGGTGGCGGCGGTGGTGGTGGTGATGGTGGTGGTGGTGGTGGTGGCGGTTCACCTACACCTCCGTCACGTCAGCCGACACCCCCCAGTCCACAACGTCCGGCGGGTGATCAGACGCCGCCCCCCAGTCCTCGTCCGACGGGTGATCAGACGCCGCCCCCCAATCCACCTCCGGCAAAGAAGCAGAAGCAGTACTGGATTATTAACCCGGACCCTTATGTACCTAAGCCCACAAAGGTACCGGAGCCATCACTGAAGCCTCTCCCCACAAGGCCTTGGGAACGTAGTGCCGAGGAAACTGCCGCGGCCGCGGCTGCTGATTATGAGGAATGGAAGGCGGACTGCAAGAAGAAAAGAGAGCCCGAGCCCAAGCCAGTATTTTCTGATGAGCAAAAGAAGTGGGCTAAGTCATTTTTGAGCACACCGTCCCAAGCCGCGAAGAATCTGCCTGACGACTATGCACGTGAATTTCGTACTCAGGCACTCATGTTCAAGGAGAAGAAGGAGAAAGAATTAGCAAGTAAAAAAAGCGGGAAACAAGTTGCCCAGCTCGGGGAACAAAGTAAACAATCGATTGCCCCGCTCATAGTGGTAGCCGCCGGTCCGGATGCCCCCGATATCATAGCAGCTGCGGAAGCACAGGGATTGACTGTAACGAGTGCCAGAGAACAAGCGGCCAACTTAGGTATGACTCTTCGTGCAGTGTTAGGCCTTGAGGAGGCGCCAATGAGTGAACCAGTAATTACATATGTGCTGAATGGGCCCCTCGTCGAGCCTGCGCAGGAAGAGGATCTACCTCAACAAATGAAAAATCTGCTAAATTGGTACAAGGGTTACATAAAAAATAAAAACGCCAAAGAATATATTTATGCGGAAGTTAGACATGAGCATCACTTCAAACATTACTATGTAACAATTCATATGAGTGAATTGTTCCAGCTTTTCAATCTGCGCGAGCTCGACAAATCTATCATCAGTTGCTACGTTCTGTAAGTGATTTATTTCTACCCCATCTCGTTCATTGCCTGCACTATATATATGTCCTAACTATATTGTTGTGTACGCTATTATGCAGAATGAAGATTAAGGAATGCAGAGTAAATAGCATCCATGATGTTGGGTTCATTGACCCACACATCGTTAATGGATATGTGTTAGAAAAACACCCCGCCGACGTGGAGGAAGACCTGTGGCGGTTTCTTACAAAGCAGGAACTCAAAAGTGATATTCTATTTCCTTACCATTTTGGGTGAGTGTTTCTGTCTTGAGCACATTCTCTTTTGTTTACTCCATGCATGGTATGTGGCTAATCGATGAGTTATGCATGACTGTGCATGTATCATGTCCGCAGGTTCCACTGGATTCTGCTAGTAATTCAATTTCACGACTCCAGAGTTCTCATCCACGACTCTCTGAATATGGATCCAAAGCTTTGGGCCAACATTAGAAAAATGATGCAGAAGTAATTATTTTCATTCATTTGCGCTCTATATCGATCGGCCTATTTCGTTCATTTCCTAATATCAAGTAACTAATAACTCTCTTGTTCATTTAATTTTCTTTGCCTCGTAGGGTTTGGAGACGGTTCGTAAATGAAAAGGTCGGTGAATTCAAAAAAGAGCTACAATTTAAAAGGTCAGTGGCTGGGACTGGGGATATTCAGCCACCGGGGACCAATCTATGTGGATACTATGTTTGTGAGATGATCCGGAGATACACCTCTGAGCGGGTTCCGACTGATAACAATGTCAAGAGGAATAACCTCCGGAAGATGCTTAGTCCAGAAGCTCGCTTTCGACCACTTCAAGAGGAACTAGCTGGATGGTTCAGGAGGGAAGTCGTCGATCCTAAAGGAGAACACTATGTAGAGGACGTAGAACTTCATATGCATTAAATTATGTATGGAAACTTGTTCAAAATTTTATATGGTCATCCGATGATATTAAATATATATTGTATATTCCTGTTGAATTCTTTTCGGTTCTAATTTCAAATTTCATTGAAATTGTACATTCATATGCATGTATGTAGTACCGTAGAATATGTGAAACTCCTTCAAAATTAAAATAAAACACAAAAGAAATAAAACAATACAAATTAAAAAGAAAACTTGGGGGGGGGGGGGGCTAAAACCCTAAACCTGCGGCGGCCTTTAGTCGCGGTTGGCCAGGAGAACCGTGACTAAAGGTCCTCCGCCCCGACGGACTGCTGGCGGCCACGTGGATGTGCCTTTAGTCGCGGTTCGTAAGAAACCGCGACTAAAGGGGGGGGGGGGGGGGCTTTAGTCGAGCTTATTTGGTCGCGGTTGCGCAACCGCGACTAATGGCAGTTGCGAACCGCGACCAAAGGCCCTTTTTCCAACAGTGAATTAAGCCCATAAACTGTCACGTGTAGCCAACCCTATCTCTCCTCCCAGCCGCCGCCTCCAAGAAGCCCCGCTCCTCCCATAGGTCAGTTCTCCGTCCTCCGACCGGCCGCACCGTCGTTGATCGAGAGGGGTGGGAGACCTGGTCTATGCGTGATTTTTTAAATAAAAGTAGGTATTTTCAATATATTAGATTAATATTTTGGTAGACGTCTTCTTTTTGGCCCTTTGTTTGATGACAAGGTCTCCTCCCCGACGTTAATGGTGGCGTTGAAAGATTACTGTAGGTATAGATCTTCAGATCTTGCTTCGCTAGATTGATTTTGGATCTTTTCTCATGGTTGTCACGGGGAGTCTACTCGCAATATTTGTCCCAAGGTGATCCGTACCCTCGGTTCCTCAGTGACATCGACTAGGTTGTTCAGTTATTTTTTCCTTGTATACTTTTGTTAGTACTCTTGCCGATATTTTTGACTACTTTAATGACTGCATGCCTACACGTACACGTAGCCTTAGCATTTCAGGGCCTCACATTAAAATTATGGAAGAACATTCGTTAGTATTCACAGGTTTATGGTTTGTAGTAAGTATCTTTGGTTGCCTTCAGAGTACGAGTTTGTGTCATGAAAGAAGAAAGACTTTGATGTTCTTGAAGATTTAGTTGTATTTTAGACTTTATTTTGTAATCGTTGGAGCCAACTCGTGAATCTCTACCATGCACTAGTTGTAACTATAAATATACTTTGTATTGATTGTTAAAAAAGGCCAAACATTGGATTTTCACCTTGGAGCAAGTTCACCCACTCAAACCAATGCCTTCAACGTGGCAATTGCGAAGCACAAACAATTAAGGTCCCCTCTTGCCCGATGCCCTTGGTGCAAGTAAAGAAATTCCAAGCAAAATCCTCATCACCACTAAGACTCGGTTCGTCATTACTAGATCTCAGACCTCAACCGCCATAACATTATCATACAATGTCTTCTCCATGGAAATAAAAAAACAGACATGTCCCATGATGGCAATAGATAGTGAAGCTTCGCGTCACTTCCTCCAGAAGCTGAACGGCTAGAAATATGGATGCACATGACCGAATCCCATCCGATCCAGTAATCTACATGCATCAAGCGCCCAATGGAGATCCGGGACTCGTCACCAGCCAATTCGATTACCAGAATGCGGTCGTGCGATCATTGCCAATGAAGACTCTGGTGGTGACACCGAAGAGATCGTGGTCGTTGGGGTCACATGGAGTCGGAATGCCCACCCATGGTCTATCCGACATCGCCCAAGCGAGCCTCAACCACGCCAGTCGGAGCGCCCTACCAAACGCGTCCAAGTTTGTCAGACCTTGAACACCAAGAGGGAAGGAAACCTTGGACCATGCCACCTTGAATTATTTTATGTCGAGGCTTCATCTGAATTTGTAAACTTGGATTATCTTAATGTATACATATGCTGGACATAGCTCTGGACATGATTTCTTTTGGAGAATGGGCTAAGGCAATCTTTTGTTGACGAACACAATATATTAATATCACAAAGATATCAATTACATCTAGCCTCTAAAAGAACGAAACATCCTAATTAAAGACATTATAGATGCACATAACCAAATTACAAAAAAAAGAGAGAAAAAAGAAAAACAAAAGATCTCGGTAGGATGATTAAAACCTTACTGATGCAACACAAACCACCATCTGATGCATTTCCTTACTTAAACTAGAATGATTTGCCGATGTGTCTTGCTGAGTTGGGTACAATAGGTTGTGTGTGAGGTTTTTGATCCTTGATTGGGCTGAAAACTAGACGGCACCGCGAATTTGTTTCATCTGCAAACATGGGAAAAATAATATTTTGCGATGTTCAATAATTTGTGAATCCTGAACTTTACTACTATCTGACAATATAATTATAAAGAGCTCTGCTACGCATACGACATTTTCTGTTCAAACTGCATACGCATGTATGCATCCCCAACCCTCCACCCGGCTACGTAGAGCACAACAAACCACCAGATGCTTTGGCGGACACACATCGGAAATGGTATTGTCTCGTATCCATATAAGTTTCGAATTATAGAACTCACTGGTGGAAAAACAGGCTTCCGTCCAGCCCCATAAGTCGCGAAGCTGTAGGAACCGCGACTAATGGGACCTTTAGTCGCGGTTCGGGAGGCGAACCGTGACCAAAGTCCTGGGCCCAGGGCGCTCGGTGGGCAGCTGGTGCACGTGAGGGGCTTTAGTCGCGGTTGGCCAGGCCAACCGCGACTAAAGGCCTTCGGGCACCTTTAGTCACGGTTTGCCAGGCCAACCGCGACTAAAGCCCCTCCCCTATATATACCCATCCAGCAGCCAACACTTAGCCATTTGGAGCCATTCTCTTCACAAACTTCACAAGTGGGTGTTAGGTTTGCTTTTGGTTCCTCTTATGCACATAAGGTGTTTGATGAAATGCCCCAAGAGAATGAAACAAACATGATATGAAGTGTTAGAGCCACACTTGAGCTTTCTCATTTATTTTTTCCTCCTCGATCACGGTTAGCAACTTGAACCTTTGATGTGTCATTGATAAAATATGCATGTGTGTAGTTCATTGTTTAATTTATATTGTTTGTAGCTAGTTAGTTTAACAAATGCATGATGGTTAATTATATATTTTATATTATAATAATGCAGATGAATCGGCAATGGATGTATAGTAACCGACTCTCCGGCGAGTTCACTACGGGTTTGAAAGATTTCCTCGTAGTGGCTAATGCGAACAAGCGGGGGGGGGGGGGGGGGGGGTTTGTTATCTGTCCATGTGTTAACTGTAAGAATCAGAAGGGTTACTCTTCCTCAAGAGATGTTCACATGCACCTGCTTCGGCACGGTTTCATACCTGGCGAGCGCCCTGTCACGCCGATTGATGAAGAAGGCGTCCCAAGTATGCTGGTTATCGGGATGCCAGCGGGGATTCATCCGCTGCTCCGGCGTGAGGTCGAGGTAGTAGTGGTTCGTGATGGCCGCCCGGCGCGCAGTACCCTGAGGGACGGGAGGGACCGGCACGCCTCCGGCGCTTAGGCTCCAGCCGGCGGGGACGCGGTAGCCCGGTGGGCAAGGGTAGTTCGAGGCGCAAAGCTCCTCCACCTGCTGGTAGGTTAGAGTGGGTGCGCGAAGCCATGTGAGAGTGATGAGAGATTGTAGAGATGTGATAATGCTGGCCAAGCCGGGCGACATATATGTAGTGAGAAATGGCGGGAAAAATGGGAGCGGGAAGACAGGAGGCGGGAAGAAAGTGGCGGGAAGAAAGAGGCGGGAAGACAGGGAAGAAATAGCGGGAAGAAGAGGAATCCAGAGCTGGTCATCTAACCTTTAGTCCCGGCTGGTGGGTGCAACCGGGACTAAAGGTGGTTTTGTATCATCTAATAAAACTGTCGGTGGGATAAGGACGTCTGGGTAAGCTTTAGTCCCGGCTGGTGGGTGCAACCGGGACTAAATGTGGTTTTTGTGTCATCTAAGAAAACTGTCGGTGGGATAAGGACGTTTGGGTAAGCTTTAGTCCCGGCTGGAGACTGTAACCGTGACTAAAGCTGTCGGCAGGATAAGGACGCGTGGGTGGACACACTGCTCGATGAGATAAAGCATGTAGCGCACGACACCGTGTCGAAGGAACAAGACAAAGCAGCAGCGTCGCCGTGCCTATAAAAGGAGCATCGATACGCCTTGGCAAGCAGACCAACAAGCCAACCTAGCAGGTAGGGAGAGTTTCATCCCCATGGATGGAGTAAAGGGTTGGAAAATCTCCCGTGGCGCAACTTCTCGAAGATGTCGTCGGTGCACAGGCCCTACGACATCTTCGGAAGTTGCTCCTCGGGAAAATTTTCCTGCAAACCCGTGAAAGACTCCATCTCGTCTAACAGAGGCGGCCTGGAAGAACTGCTGGGAAGAGGGGCGGGAAGACAGAGGCGGCCGGGAAGAACTGGTGGGAAGAGGGGGCGGGAAGACAGCGGCAGCAGGAAAGAACTGGTGGGAAGAACTGATGTATTATCTATATTTTTAAGATTTTGAAATTAATTAGTTTTATTTTTCTGAATTTTTTGATGTATTATCTGTATTTTTAAGATTTTGAAATTAATTAGTTTTATTTTTCTGAATTTTTTGATACATTATTTGTATTTTTAAGATTTTGAAATGAATTAGTTCTATTTTTCTGAATTTTTTGATATATTATTTGTATTTTTAACAATTTGAAATGAATTAATTTTATTTTTCTGAATTTTTTGATACATTATTTGTATTTTTTTAAGATTTTGAAATGAATTAGTTCTATTTTTCTGAACTTTTTGATATATTATTTGTATTTTTGAGATTTTGAAATTAATTAGTTTTATTTTTTTGAATTTGTTGATATATTATTTGTATTTTTTAATTTTTGAAATGAATTAGTTTTATTTTTCTGAATTTTTTGATATATTATTTTTATTTTTGAGATTTTGAAATTAATTAGTTTTATTTTTCTGAATTTTTTGATATATTATATGTACTTTTAACATTTTGAAAAAGAAAAGAAATTTGAAAAATAGCTTTAGTCGCGGTTGGTGAGCCAACCGCGACTAAAGCTATTTTTCAAATTTTTTCTTTTCTTTTTCAAAATGTTAAAAGTACATATAATATATCACCAACCGCGACTAAAGGGTATTTTTCCGCGGGAAACGAAAACCCGTCGAAAATACCCTTTAGTCGCGGTTGGGGTCGCCAACCGCGACTAAAGGTACCCCTTTAGTCGCGGTTGGGGTCCCGAACCGCGACTAAAGGTCGCCCAGTATAAAAGCTCGCGCCGAACCGACACGCCCCATTCCTCTTCTTCTCAGCTCTTCTTCTCCGCGCGACCTCTGCAGCGACGCCACCATCAGGCTGCCCGCCGAACGACCGCCGCCGCCGTCGCCTCACGCCGACCGTTGCCGCGCACGGGCTGCCGCGCCCGAGCCGCCTCCGCGCCGTCGCCTCACGCCGACCGTCGCGCCGCGCGCCCGTGCGTAACGTCGTCGTCTTCTTGCCGGCCGCGCCGTGGCCGTTCTTCGATCGCCGCCCCGCACGCGCCGCACGCGCCGCACGCGCCGCCGGCCGGAGAGAGAGGCGCCCGGCTGGCCGCCGGGTCGCACGCGCCCCGGCCGGAGAGGCAGAGAGAGATCGCGTGAGATGGCCGGGGTGCGCTGAGAGGAAGGAGAGAGAGAGAGCTGGCCGGCCGCCGGGTTTTTTTTTTCTTTTTTTTGTGTTTTGTTTATTTGTTCTTTTTAATTTTAACTATACTTAACAAAAATGTAAAATATGAATTAGTAACTATATAGTTAACAAAAAATCTTCACTTAAGAAAATTTTCACTTAACAAAAAATCTTCACTTAACAATTTAATTTTTTCACTTAACCAAAAATCTTCACTTAACAAAAAATCTTCACTTAACAAATTTTTCCAAAAAAACACCGCGACCCCGCACAACCACCGTACGTGCTCGACACGCGGACCGAAAAAACCACCGTACGTGCTCGAGGAAGAAACCACCGTACGACACCGCCAGAGACGCGCGCACAGAGAGAGGAAGAAGGGCGCCCGGCCGAAAAAACCACCGTACGTGCTCGACACGCGGACCCGCCGTGCTCGTCGACTTTTCGTCCCCGTACCGTCGTCCTTCCCCACCGGCGCTGGACCCGCCGCGCGCGCGCCACACAGACAGGGGGAGAGGGAGGCCGACGGCCGGCCGGGGGCGCGCGCCACACACGCACACATGCAGTAGCTAGGGCGGTGCCCGCCGGCGCCCCGGCCCCTCCAATCTCTCCCGGCGCACACACGCGCTCTTCCGCGACACCCTCTCCCACCCCTTCCAGCTCGCCCCCTCCTTTTGCCACCGTCCTTTCGCCACCGCCACCGCCCCCTTCTTCACTTAATTAATTTGTTTTTACTACATGTTTTCAGGACTAACATATGGCGGACGATAGAGCTGACCCGATTATGGACAACTATGGTCCGGACGGTGAAGCCCATATGTTCGGCATCATAAACGGCGATATTCTATATGTGCCGACCGAACAAGAAGAAGATGATATCTCTTCTTATCTGAACCTTGACGGTGAAGATGAAGGGCGCCGTCAGCAAGATGATGCCGAACAAACGTCGATAAACGACGATCTTCAAATGGAAGTAGCAACCACCTCCGGCGCCGAGGTATATATATACATTGAGCCTCTGGTGATACAAACTAACTGATTTGAATAAATATGTGTGTACTAACGCGCGCGACTCTCTTTCTTATTTTAGCCCTCGGCCAGATCGTCGAAACAATCGAGTACGTCGTCAAAGCGTGGCGCAACCAAGACGATGAAACCAGGAGAAACCTGCACCATCGAGGTTGTCGAGGAAACAACCGGCAGGCCGCTGGAGCCCCGCAAGAACGCCACCAAGTTTGTCAGCCAATGCGGAGCCGTTGTTAGAGACAACGTCTCGATCACCGTCCAGGAGTGGAATGCGCCAAAGAAGGCACGTGTTGGTTTCACTTTTGTCGATAAGAGAACAAAAAAAGATTGCTTCAACAAGCTTATGGAACATTTCGTTCTACCTCCGGAATACAACAAATTCGATGAGTAGGGTAACAAGATTGAGGAAAACAAGGAGAGGAGGAGGCTAGTCAAACGGTTCGCTCTTCATAAGATGGCCGACGCATTCCGGAAATTCAAGCAAAATCTAGCCCATGACTTTGTCAAGCAGAACAAGACTCCGGATTTCAAAGGACAATATGAGAAACTGAAACATGATTTGCCAGAATTTGTGAAGCAAAAGAAATCGGAGCAGTTCATTCAAATATCGAAAAAAATAAGGAAAATGCGGCTAAGAAGGAGTACAATCATATTATGGGGCCAGGAGGGTATCGCCTTTGGGAGCCTAGGTGGGAGAAGATGGAGAACGAGCTGAGGGCGCGAGGAACCCGTCCAGGTACGGAGGGATGGGACCCAAGGGCCAAAAGCTGGTGGTACGGGCATGGGGAACGCTGAACCCGGAGACAGGGGAGTGTGTTTACCGGGGCAAAATAATTAAACCCACCCAAGCCCTTATTGACGCAATGAGGGATGCTCAAGAGGGGAAGATCAAGTTCAACAGAGAGAACGACGCGCTGACAAAAGCCCTCGGGAATCCTGAACACGCAGGACGTGTACAAGGCATGGGGCACGTTCCGTGGAAAATAGGGTTCCCCCAGAACGATGACCCGTACGGTTACAGAAGCCGTAAGAGAAAGATGGATCGGGAAGCAGATGTTGTGGTGCGGTTGGCATCGGAAATGGATGTATTGAAGAAAACCGTGAATGTACTAGTAGCCGAAAGAGATGCAGCTCGGGCGCAACATGAAGATCATCCAGTGGATCTCGGAAGCTAGCAGCGGAGAAGCAGCGTGGCTTCCACGGAGGGCCCACCGGCTGGTGCAGATGCACCGACATCGAAATTACTACACCGGAGCCTCTGGCGGTCGAAATTACTGCACCGGAGCCTCCTCGCTACCCCGTGGACGATATAAAGGAGATGAAAGAATGTCATATGTATTATCCTGTCGGGAACATGTCCATGAAGGTAGCCATCGGCAGTGCTTTACCATGTTTACCTGGAGCACTCCACCACAACAAAACCATTCAAGATGGCTATGCTCGTGTCACGGTGGAGGACATAGTCAAAGGGTTTGAGGACCTGGACATTGACATTGCTACACCTGAAGGGGAGAAAAGACTTGGAGATGTCAAGCGCCAGTTCATTCTATGGCAAAAGAAGTTTATCAAGTTTCCAGGCGAGGCGCCAAGGACAACAAGTCCACACCCCTACGGTGGTGGTGGTGGTGGTGGTGGTTCACCTACACCTCCGTCACGTCAGCCGACGCCGCCCCCCAGTCCACAACGTCCGGCGGGTGATCAGCCGCCGCCCCCCAGTCCTCGTCCGGCGGGTGATCAGACGCCGCCCCCCAATCCACCTCCGGCAAAGAAGCAGAAGCAGTCCTGGATTGTTAACCCGGACCCTTATGTACCTAAGACCACAAAGGTACCGGAGCCATCACTGAAGCCTCTCCCCACAAGGCCTTGGGAACGTAGTGCCGAGGAAGTCGACGCGGCCGCGGCTGCTGATTTGGAGAAATGGAAGGCGGCCTGCAAGAAGAAAAGAGAGCCCGAGCCCAAGCCAGTATATTCTGATGAGCAAAAGAAGTGGGCTAAGTCATTTTTGAGCACACCGTCCCAAGCCGCGAAGAATCTGCCTGACGACTATGCACGTGAACTTCGCAGGCAGGCACTCATGTTCAAGGAGAACAAAGAGCGGGAGAAGGCCGAGAAAACGGAATTAGAAAGTAAAAAAAAAGCGGGAAACGAGTTGCCCAGCTCGGGGAGCAAAGTAAACAATCGATTGCCCCGCTTATAGTGAAAGCCGCCGGTCCGGATGCCCCCGAGATCATAGAAGCTGCGGCGGCACAGGGATTGACTGTAACGAGTGCCAGAGAACAAGCGGCCAACTTAGGTATTACTCTTCGTGAACTGTTAGGCCTTGATGAGGCGCCAGTGAAGGAGGTAGTAATTACATATGTGAAGAATGGGCCTCTCGTCGAGCCTGCGCAGGAAGAGGATCTACCTCCACAAATGAAAGGTCTGCTGAAATGGTACAAGGGTTACATACAAAACAAAAACGCCAAAGAATATATTTATGCGGAAGTTAGACATGAGCATCACTTCAAACATTACTATGTAACAATTCATCTGAGTGAATTGTTCCAGCTTTTCAATCTGCGTGAGCTCGACAAATCTATCATCAGTTGCTACGTTCTGTAAGTGATTTATTTCTACCCCATCTCGTTCATATTGCATGCACTATATATATGTCCTAACTATATTGTTGTGTCCACTATTATACATGCAGAATGAAGATTAAGGAATGCAGAGTAAGGAACATCCATGATGTTGGGTTCATTGACCCACACATCGTTAATGGATATGTGTTAGAGCATCACCCCGCCGACGTGGAGGCGGACACATGTGAGTTTCTTACAAAGCAGGAACTCAAAAGTGATATTCTATTTCCTTACCATTTTGGGTGAGTGTTTCTGTCTTGAGCACATTCTCTTTTGTTTACTCCATGCATGGTATGTGGCCGGCTAATCGATGAGTTATGCATGACGTACTGTGCATGTATCGTGTCCGCAGGTTCCACTGGATTCTGCTAGTAATTAAATTTGACACCTGTGGTGACCCGGCATACCACTGCATGGTGTAGTATGCAAGTCTGATATAACACCAATGAAACACCGTTCCACTAGTATTATATCGCTCAGAGTGGTACAACAGAAACATATGCGGGTCCAAGGCATGTCTATAGAATTACAACAATGACTCTGTTACATAAGATCATCACAGCCTCCTACTTTACAATGAGGTAAAATTGCAAATAACTCCAGAAGAACGACTCGTAGTCTAATCCTAACACGAACTCTATTTGTAGAGTATTTAACTAGCTATAGGGCTATGAATAGATTCTAGCTAAATAGGAGCTAGGTTTAGGAAGCTGGTTCCCTCCTATGGCTAAACTAGGTTTTCTCCTTGTTGGATGTGGTATCTGACTCCTCTGATAGGGTCCTGTCTCTTGAAGTAGTTGTTGACTCCTCGGCAGTTGAGTTGCACTGTAGATCCTCATTCGCTGCCTCCATACCTAAGCAGGGGATTTAAGAGTGGGATGAGTACGAGCGTACTCAACAAGTTCATTATAGGAAAGAGGTGTTTAATGCACTAGCTACGGCATTAGACCAGAAAGTCTAATACCAATGCAGGTTTTCATAATCATTTCTTCAAGAGGTTGCTTTTATTCAGAAGAACTATGTCCGTCAGCCTTCACCGGTTTACTAGAACTTCATGGAGCTCCTTTCCGGCCGCGTTCGCGATTCCTCAATCCCGGAACGAGGAGTGACAGTCACGATTCTTTACACTCTGCAGAGGTGTGTTGCTTTACCCATAAGAGATCTTAACCTTGGTGCCAACCGAGTCTAGTTCTCGTCCACACTTCCTTTGGTGTGAGGCCCGGTATAAGGTCTAGCCAATCATGTTCCTCCGCTACCTCGAACACCCACCCTTTGTTGCATGCGCCGACCCTGGGTCCACGTCGGTCCCATTATTCCCGTAATTTCAGGGTGGACCCCGACCACGACAACAGTGCTGGGCTCTACCATACACTCCTACGCCGGTGGCTGCAACCCATCATAGACCGCATTACCGTGGGGAATTAGAATGGGATCCCCACCCTTCGGTTGTTCCGCAAGACACAACTGCTACGGCAAGCAATGCTTTACCGTGGGGAATTAGAATGGGCTCCCCACCCTCCGGTTGTTCCGCCAGACACAACTGCTACGGTAAGCGCATCCGTTGATGAACGAGAGGTGGAAACACTTTTGACTACTCCGTCCCACTCCGGATCTTATGGTTAACACGGGTATTACGGCACAAGAATCACTGGCGACATTTGTTGTTTAATCCTAGATGGATATAAATCCGTGCAATGGAACCTCCACCATATCAACACAATCCATGGTTCCATTGCCCACCACATAGTCATATTCATAGTTATGAAAGTAGTGGTTTTGATTTTATGCAATAGTGTTAACCATAATACTTTGCAAATAATTTGATAGAAATACTCAAATGACATGAGCAAGTGATGAACTTGCCTTTCTTGACTGCAAGATTATGCAGACAAGGTCTTCGATGCGTATTAACTCCAAATTCTGAAATAGCATCATCGTCCGGTAAGGACGATGTTTGGCAAGGATGTAATAATGCATAAGAATGAGATGCAATCGCTCTAAGCGTGATCTAACCCCGATGATTTAGGATCAGTGAGTTGTAATGATTGGTTCAGGGTGTGTTGCACTTTTAGAATGATTCACAAACAAGGTTCTTATTCAGAATTGGTTGCTTGTTATCATAAGCAGGTGCTGTAATAAATCATAATAACAACAATAATAGCACACAACAACAAGGTTTGGTGTAATCTTAACATTTAATGAATATTGGTTGGTTTTAGCCCTATATGGCATGGTTAATGATTAATTATCATATACTTCAAAAGAATAACTTTTGAAGAACATGTTCTTTGATAAAGAACAAGTATGATAATTAGGTTGGGTTTCTATGGTTGACTATGGTTTCAGGTAGTTGCTGGAGTAAATATTAGATGGATCACAACCTAGTTGGATTCATCAGTACCTAGGGCTGGTAAGGTTGAGTTAAGCCTAGGCATCTTAAGTAATTAATTACACATGGGTGCTATCAAGATTGGTTTATCTTGCTAGTGATAGCTGGCTATTGTCTATAGGTCCTATTAGGCAGGGTTGATGATAGTTCTCTGTTTACTTCAAAAGAATAACTTTTGAAGAACATACTTCTTAAGTAATAAGAAGTATCCCGATTAGGTTTAAGGTTGACTAGGGTTTGCTATTGGATTTACTAAGTAAGAAATAGTTGATTCCTAAGTAGGATGATTATTGATTATTTAACACTAATAGGGTTTAGTGGAGTATGGTTAGGTAATGCAGGTAATAAGCCTGGTTGCTATTCAGGTTCATCACAATGGTGTGATTCTAAGCATGGATAGGTAAGGTTAATGTCTCTGAGGTTTGGAGCTAGGGTTTACATCTGGTCAACCCCATTTGATCATCTAGGTTTGATGAAAATGAGCACAAGGGATACCCACCTATTAGTGATAGGTCTTTTATATTTTATGTGGACATGATGAGTATTTAGTTGCTACTATGGTTCTATGACTACTATTCAAGTAACATGATCACATGTTAACTTGGGTTGCAGGTTTGGAAACCATTTAAGGTTCATATGAAGTAATGGAGCTGGGTTCTGAATGGCATTAAGGTTTTGGGATCCCACATGAAATTATGAACTACTATTTAAGGTATAATGGAACTAGGGTTTTCTAATTACCATCTAGTTCTAAGATTAATAACTTCATTTTAAAGTTGAAGTTATTATTAACTTGGGAATAAAATTTATATTGAATTTGGCTTTTTCTTATTTTTAAAGAATTAATAATTAAGACAATTATTAATTAGGGTTTAAAATCCTTCTAATAAGGATTTAATAAGTTAGTAGTAAAGGAAAATTAATTTTAATGTTTTCCTTATTTACTTACTGGTTTTTATTTATTTTATGAAATTTTTACTAATTATTGAATTTTAATTGTATTTAAAATTAAAATTAAAGACTTAAATAACAAGTATTAAATAATTGAATTTTTGTTAAAAATAAATATTTCATTTTATATTTTTATTTGATAGAGTTTACTTTTATAAGAATTTTTGATATCTTATATTTATTTTTCTGAGTTTTTATGAATTTTCTAAACATTTGCAAAGTTTCAGCAATTTTCTGTATTTAAAATTAAATGGAAACACGATTTCTACCGTGGCCTACCCTAGCTAATGCCACTGACAGGTGGGGTCAAGACCACCTCATCAGCCACGTGGAACTTGACTAAGTCAAAATCACCACGGTGGCGAGGAGGCTACTGGCCGGCGGCAGGCGATGATGGTCGCCGGCGATTCCGGTCCCCCGCGAGGCTGTGCGCGGATGCGTCGGAACGAGGGCAACGAGAGGAGGCTAGTGGTGGTGGCGCCGCTCCGGTTTGGTCACCGGAGCGTGCCCGGCGACGAGGTACCGCTGCGGCGGACGGTGATCGACGGTGACAGGGCTCTACGGTGCGATCTAGGACTCGATATGGTGCTCATGAGATGCGCAATCTCACCTAGATGATTTCCAGCTGGTCGATGTAGTCGATTGAGGACGGAAGCGACGACGAGGCCGCCATTTCCCTCGCAGCACGGCGAAAGGGAACGGCCAAATTCTTCCCCCTCCGAGCTTCCCTCGGCGTGTGGCTACACCAGATGAACGAGGACTTCGCGGCGCTCCTCCTGAGCTCATCGGCGTGCTCCAAGGTGGTCGGGAACGGTGGTTTGCTAGGGCTGCCGACGGCTAGGGTTTCGGCCATGGCAACGAGAAGGAAGAAAATGGGGCGCTAGGGTTTGCTTCCCCGTTTTTATACGGTCTCCGATAGTCGTCGTCGAGCTCGTGGTCAATAACGGTGGCCGGGACGTGTCCCAATTCGTCGCCGTGTCGACCTCCCGCGCGTCCAGCGACGGAGACGAAGACGACGACGTCTTCTCGTCTATATCCACACGAAGGGTTACGTGGGCTGGCGTTGGGCTGCTGCTTGGGCCGCGTGGGTGGACTCCTGCTGGGCCGGTCGTTGGGCTGCTGCGCTCGGGTGAGATCCAGGTAAGCCCTTTTCCTTTTCTGTTTATTTATTATCTGTTTTCTATTTTCTATTTGAATCTGATTTGAATTCAAATTTAAATTTGCAGGTTTCTTGTTATGTCAATTCAAATAAAAGATGGAGTGATGCATTACACCACATTCTTATTTGAAGCAAGTATTTTATATTTGATTACATTTCATGCTTGTTGGCTTTTTCAAAATTACAAATAGACATGAGTTTATATTCTCATTTTAATTTTCTTTTTCCTGGTGAATCAAATATTTTGGATCATTATAGTTGATACTTTCAACTCAAAGTATTTTAAAGGTTGTACTAAGACTTGGTTTCAATTTAGGTATTGATCACTTGCACATGTTTTTATATGAGCACCAATGTATTATGGTTTTATAGTATCTATGGTAAACCCCTTGTTAAGTTTATTACTTTTCATTATCTTTGAAAGTATTTATGTAGGTATTATTTCAATCATGGTTGATCTTGGTTACAAGGGATAATTGGTTGATTTGTACACACATGGTTTTAATTATGAAATGTAGCATAAGGTTTTTCTTATGTTCAAGAATTGAAGCATAAGATTTGATTAATGTGCAATACTAGGGTTCTGATGCTATTTACCTAATGGCATATGGTTTGGAATCTCAATTATAGCCTGGTTTTATATGGTGATCACCATGGTGATGCATAAACTAGGTTTAGGGTATAGTACTAGATTATAGAGATGAAATAACACCATATTGCATGCTAGGGTTGAACCTCCCCTAACCATGATAAGGTGATGGCTTACTTAACATTTTATGAGCTCCTCTAGTTACTAAGATATTGAGAATTGGTTTCATCTTCTAGCAACTAACTTCTGTTATTATCCACAATTTATTATTAAAGTAACTACATTGGTAATAATTCTTTTTATAGTTAACTTTGGTCAAATGGATTGATGGTTTCTCACCATATAAAGTATGGAGTTTGACTTTAGAGGTTTTCATGTGGTTCTTAAGGGAAGAATAGGTGGAATGTAAATGTGGTAGAATTATATCTGTGAGCATCAAGTGGTTCACAAGTTAAGGTTGGGATCTAAGCCTAGGGTTGCTTATTATTGATCTCCTTATAATTTCATGTGGCTAATGATATCTGCTTATCCTATTAGGGTTTAACTTACCCTCACATAACTCAAGAGCTTGATCATGGATTAGGCATGATCAACTTGTTCTTAATATCTTAACCTCAAGTTCTTTAGGGTTTATGATCATTACACAATTTATAATGATCAAGGTTGGACTTCCTAAGGTATCTCTCCTTGAATGGGTTTCTCACACCCAAGATCAAGTGTTGTCTTGATCAATTAAATATATACTTTCTTTTATAGTTTCTTGAATGGGCATGGTTATGGTTGTCTCAATTATCTTGAGTATAACACCATAGGTTGAGCTTTCTCATTTAAGAATGGTTATTCTAGGGTTTATGGTGTACTCCTAATATCTCCTTAGGTATCTATGCTAAGGTTTCATTTGTCTAGCTTAATTGGGTTATTCTCTTCCTCACCTTATCAATTCAGGATATGTTATTATTCCATGTGATACTAGGTTGTCTCACCACTCCAAAATGTAATGGTTAATCTCCTAATACTTTTAGTTCACAGGTTGTCCTTTATTCTTAATTAGGTAAAGCTGGGATTGATATGACTGGACTCTCTCATTTAGAAAGGTCTTCAATGCTAACCTAAGGTTATTCTCCAAAGATAATGATGTGGTCACCAATATCTATGGTTAATATAAATGGGTTCTCTCTCTAGGAAATGTCTTCAATAATATCCTAGGGTTTCTCTGAGATGATGATTTGAATACATGGATGTATATTCAAGGTTTAGTTCAAGGTTTATCATTGATCCTCTAATAAGTAACATAGAACTCTCACTTCTCTAGGTTTGATGTATATTAATATGTAGTAGAGAGGATTATGTATTTCTAGAGTTTATCTCCTTGTCTTGCTTCCAAGAATGAAGTAAAATAAATACCATGAGATTCATGGTAGGATCATGGATTATTTTAAGACATGGAGAAGATAAGTGGAGAATAGTTTCTTCAATTATTGTTACTTGATTTCCAATTACATGGATGTACACATGTTATGGCAAGGAATATCATATTATGATATTTTATAGGATCAAGTAATTGATCATTGAGTAAAGTGTTGTTGTGTTAGTTTTAATTCCATTTGATCTAACCCCTTAGATCAAATCATCTCTACCCAAAACAAGGTTTTACCAATGTCACATTGAGGTTTATAGCGCTTGACTTGATGAGCTACTTCAATTCCACCAAGGTCAAGTGAAACTTCAGTTACTGTGACTGTTTTACTTTAAAGCGCGAAAATTCCCCAGATTTTCTATGCATGAATGCAATGCACACATCTGTTTCCTCTATTTTTGTAACCCCAATACCTGGGATATTACAGTCTCTACCCCTTAAACTAAACTTCGTCCTCGAAGTTTGATATCTCTCACGTTTCGGAGTGTGGATCTGTCTTGTGCAGACTACATCTTTTCTCAACTCCTTGATGATCTCACTAGATATAATTGAATATATCCCTTGTCCAGATTCTTCCTGGAATCCATTAGGGTTTGTCTCTAAACATTAGTTCTTACTTCAGTTCTATGATTTTTCTCTGGAATCTATTAATACTTGTCTCTGAACCATGGCTCTTACTTTGATTCATTGATTTCTTCCATCTATTATAATCTTGTTTCCTATCTCATTGAAGATTCAATGATTAGGACTTCTTCTTGTCCTGGCAGTCTTTATTGAGGACTAATTGGATAACATTCTCCTATTTGATAAAATAGGTCTTTGTTTTCCCTTACTACCAAAATTTGCAGTAATGGTACTTAATGGGTCCTAACTATGGAATTGGTCGTGATGGTTTATTCCTAAGAATGGATTAGACTAATTTAGTCCATCCAATCATGGTTTATAGTTGATACCTATAACTATTTTGGGTTATTTAGGTTCCATGAAAGGAATCTTTCAAATAGACTTTAGTTTTGGTATGGTCAATCTACTTCAGTCTTTGGCCTTCTTGAACTGTATTTGGTCTATGGTATTTCCTTCATCCAACTTCATTATCCTTATTTTACTTGAGCTTTCGTACTTCTGATTAAATATTACTCACCTTTTTCAATTTATATTCCACTTCTTACTTCCTCGAGGTATAAACCTCGGCTTCTGGTCTGACATCTTTCTGAAAGTAGTGTTCAGTAATCTTATGAAAATAAAATCGAACTTCCTCTCAGTGTAGACCTTCTTCTTCTATCTTGCTTAAAGTATTGAGTCATTGTACAGTCAACTCAATCTTTACTCTACCCCTTAGAGTTTTCTTATGGTCTTCAATTCCTTTTCTTCCAACTATTGGACTTATGATTAGAATATTAATCTAGGTCTTGTTTATAATTTATATTCCTCTAAGGTTTTGCGAAGAAACTTTGTGGTGTATCCACTCAATTGTGGACATCCACTGTGAATCCTTTGACTAAAGGTTTATAGATCTAGCTATTTGGCTGACAAGATTTTTATTTGTTCACAAACTTTTGTTACAACTAATTAAATCGTGGACTATTTGTAATACCAACTGATACCAGCTGTGGTTATTATACCAACTGTGGCTATTTGATATCTAAAAAATGGATTCTGTTATAGGTTCTGATCAACTGGACGAGACATCTTCTGCTTTATCTCGCAATATTGATCCTATACCAATTGTGGTCTTCTGATATCAACTATGGTCTTCTTATATCTGCTATGGTTTCATAGGTCATCTTTCTTCATTTAGGGTTTATTTTGCAAGAAAACCACTATGAATATAGTATCCAAGGTGATTTCCCATGCATTCCCTCCTCTATATTAATTATGGATCTGCTTGAGCTTCACCATAATCATTATCTTTCTCACCTTCATGCTTCTTATGTACAAAAGTACTCCTCTATTAAGGTAAGCATGAGTTTCTGATTGTACTTCCTTCAGAGTATTGTGGTTGCTTCCCACAACTTTACTCATTTCTTCTGATGAACCTTCATCTTATCTTCGGAATCTTCCAGAATTCGTCACTTCCTCACACGTTTACCATTACCCTCTAGATCTATAGCACCAAGTAAGGACTTGATATTGCAACATGCATTTGCATATCAAAGTCAAACTTCATGTATGGATCTAGTCAAACAATGAAAATCCAATAAAATCCCAAAAAGATCCAGCTTTGTGCTTATAATACACACCATCATAAGCCTGAATATAATAGTTGAGTAAGACATCTCTAAACATCAGGCTCTGATGTGTAGTATATACACCACATAAGATAGGTTTATATCGTGATACATAGCACGAATATAGGGATTCTACTATTTGTCTCAACCTTTACCTTAATTGCACAATTGCAATGAGATAAACTTGAAACAAATTGGTCTAGGATAGTTAAGGTTAACCTAATCTTCTTTGGAAGTACTACTTAACCTTCATTTTATTGAGGACTATCTCACATGATATGTCTAGGTTCTAACATTGCTACACTAAACACATAACTATTGGAATATAGCTCCTCTACTTTCAAGTGTTTCTATCATAATTATATGGTCATGATGTGCTTGGCACACTTCCCATGGTGTTGGAGTATAAATCTTGCACTATTGTTGAACAACTGGCTTCTAATTATTCTCCTCCTAAATACTTTATAGGTTCTACTTCATCACATAATGATTCTCAAGTGAAACATATATGACTAGCAACTCTACCATGTAAGTAGACAAGTTTTTATTCCTATCTCTCTTCCTTACCTCCCATGATTGACTCATCATGGTCTATACTACCTTAAATAACTCATAGTTATCACTTACTATCAATTATTTCACACATCTAGATCATTTACTTACCCATTACTTAACTTGGTCTACATTTTCTATTAGGATATCTTAATTAACTTCATCACTTGATATTACTCCTATTACAGGTCTGGATAACTCTTACTTAATCATAACATATGTTGGTACACATCTTCCAATAGGGTAGCTTCCTTATGGTTGTATCCTCTCTTTGGACTACCATGTATTGTATACCAACTGGGGTCTACTCATCTATTGTATAAGGACTTCATGGTATACTTCATACTTGGGATTAGCTAACTAACTTTACTTTATCTTAGTAAGCTACATAAGAAATGTTGACTCAAGTGTGTCAGGATTATTCTCAAGTGAATATCCATCTCAAGTCATAAAAAGATTTGGTTCACCTAAGACAACTTCCTATAGACACTACCAATCCTATAGGTCTCCTTTAAAGGTTTTTAATCCTAGGTCAAAGCATTTGCTCTGATACCAACTGTGGTGACCCGGCATACCACTGCATGGTGTAGTATGCAAGTCTGATATAACACCAATGAAACACCGTTCCACTAGTATTATATCGCTCAGAGTGGTACAACAGAAACATATGCGGGTCCAAGGCATGTCTATAGAATTACAACAATGACTCTGTTACATAAGATCATCACAGCCTCCTACTTTACAATGAGGTAAAATTGCAAATAACTCCAGAAGAACGACTCGTAGTCTAATCCTAACACGAACTCTATTTGTAGAGTATTTAACTAGCTATAGGGCTATGAATAGATTCTAGCTAAATAGGAGCTAGGTTTAGGAAGCTGGTTCCCTCCTATGGCTAAACTAGGTTTTCTCCTTGTTGGATGTGGTATCTGACTCCTCTGATAGGGTCCTGTCTCTTGAAGTAGTTGTTGACTCCTCGGCAGTTGAGTTGCACTGTAGATCCTCATTCGCTGCCTCCATACCTAAGCAGGGGATTTAAGAGTGGGATGAGTACGAGCGTACTCAACAAGTTCATTATAGGAAAGAGGTGTTTAATGCACTAGCTACGGCATTAGACCAGAAAGTCTAATACCAATGCAGGTTTTCATAATCATTTCTTCAAGAGGTTGCTTTTATTCAGAAGAACTATGTCCGTCAGCCTTCACCGGTTTACTAGAACTTCATGGAGCTCCTTTCCGGCCGCGTTCGCAGTTCCTCATTCCCGGAACAGGGAGTGACAGGTCACAGTTCTTTACACTCTGCAGAGGTGTGTTGCTTTACCCATAAGAGATCTTAACCTTGGTGCCAACCGAGTCTAGTTCTCGTCCACACTTCCTTTGGTGTGAGGCCCGGTATAAGGTCTAGCCAATCATGTTCCTCCGCTACCTCGAACACCCACCCTTTGTTGCATGCGCCGACCCTGGGTCCACGTCGGTCCCATTATTCCCGTAATTTCAGGGTGGACCCCGACCACGACAACAGTGCTGGGCTCTACCATACACTCCTACGCCGGTGGCTGCAACCCATCATAGACCGCATTACCGTGGGGAATTAGAATGGGATCCCCACCCTCCGGTTGTTCCGCAAGACACAACTGCTACGGCAAGCAATGCTTTACCGTGGGGAATTAGAATGGGCTCCCCACCCTCCGGTTGTTCCGCCAGACACAACTGCTACGGTAAGCGCATCCGTTGATGAACGAGAGGTGGAAACACTTTTGACTACTCCGTCCCACTCCGGATCTTATGGTTAACACGGGTATTACGGCACAAGAATCACTGGCGACATTTGTTGTTTAATCCTAGATGGATATAAATCCGTGCAATGGAACCTCCACCATATCAACACAATCCATGGTTCCATTGCCCACCACATAGTCATATTCATAGTTATGAAAGTAGTGGTTTGATTTTATGCAATAGTGTTAACCATAATACTTTGCAAATAATTTGATAGAAATACTCAAATGACATGAGCAAGTGATGAACTTGCCTTTCTTGACTGCAAGATTATGCAGACAAGGTCTTCGATGCGTATTAACTCCAAATTCTGAAATAGCATCATCGTCCGGTAAGGACGATGTTTAAAAGATTGGCAAGGATGTAATAATGCATAAGAATGAGATGCAATCGCTCTAAGCGTGATCTAACCCCGATGATTTAGGATCAGTGAGTTGTAATGATTGGTTCAGGGTGTGTTGCACTTTTAGAATGATTCACAAACAAGGTTCTTATTCAGAATTGGTTGCTTGTTATCATAAGCAGGTGCTGTAATAAATCATAATAACAACAATAATAGCACACAACAACAAGGTTTGGTGTAATCTTAACATTTAATGAATATTGGTTGGTTTTAGCCCTATATGGCATGGTTAATGATTAATTATCATATACTTCAAAAGAATAACTTTTGAAGAACATGTTCTTTGATAAAGAACAAGTATGATAATTAGGTTGGGTTTCTATGGTTGACTATGGTTTCAGGTAGTTGCTGGAGTAAATATTAGATGGATCACAACCTAGTTGGATTCATCAGTACCTAGGGCTGGTAAGGTTGAGTTAAGCCTAGGCATCTTAAGTAATTAATTACACATGGGTGCTATCAAGATTGGTTTATCTTGCTAGTGATAGCTGGCTATTGTCTATAGGTCCTATTAGGCAGGGTTGATGATAGTTCTCTGTTTACTTCAAAAGAATAACTTTTGAAGAACATACTTCTTAAGTAATAAGAAGTATCCCGATTAGGTTTAAGGTTGACTAGGGTTTGCTATTGGATTTACTAAGTAAGAAATAGTTGATTCCTAAGTAGGATGATTATTGATTATTTAACACTAATAGGGTTTAGTGGAGTATGGTTAGGTAATGCAGGTAATAAGCCTGGTTGCTATTCAGGTTCATCACAATGGTGTGATTCTAAGCATGGATAGGTAAGGTTAATGTCTCTGAGGTTTGGAGCTAGGGTTTACATCTGGTCAACCCCATTTGATCATCTAGGTTTGATGAAAATGAGCACAAGGGATACCCACCTATTAGTGATAGGTCTTTTATATTTTATGTGGACATGATGAGTATTTAGTTGCTACTATGGTTCTATGACTACTATTCAAGTAACATGATCACATGTTAACTTGGGTTGCAGGTTTGGAAACCATTTAAGGTTCATATGAAGTAATGGAGCTGGGTTCTGAATGGCATTAAGGTTTTGGGATCCCACATGAAATTATGAACTACTATTTAAGGTATAATGGAACTAGGGTTTTCTAATTACCATCTAGTTCTAAGATTAATAACTTCATTTTAAAGTTGAAGTTATTATTAACTTGGGAATAAAATTTATATTGAATTTGGCTTTTTCTTATTTTTAAAGAATTAATAATTAAGACAATTATTAATTAGGGTTTAAAATCCTTCTAATAAGGATTTAATAAGTTAGTAGTAAAGGAAAATTAATTTTAATGTTTTCCTTATTTACTTACTGGTTTTTATTTATTTTATGAAATTTTTACTAATTATTGAATTTTAATTGTATTTAAAATTAAAATTAAAGACTTAAATAACAAGTATTAAATAATTGAATTTTTGTTAAAAATAAATATTTCATTTTATATTTTTATTTGATAGAGTTTACTTTTATAAGAATTTTTGATATCTTATATTTATTTTTCTGAGTTTTTATGAATTTTCTAAACATTTGCAAAGTTTCAGCAATTTTCTGTATTTAAAATTAAATGGAAACACGATTTCTACCGTGGCCTACCCTAGCTAATGCCACTGACAGGTGGGGTCAAGACCACCTCATCAGCCACGTGGAACTTGACTAAGTCAAAATCACCACGGTGGCGAGGAGGCTACTGGCCGGCGGCAGGCGATGATGGTCGCCGGCGATTCCGGTCCCCCGCGAGGCTGTGCGCGGATGCGTCGGAATGAGGGCAACGAGAGGAGGCTAGTGGTGGTGGCGCCGCTCCGGTTTGGTCACCGGAGCGTGCCCGGCGACGAGGTACCGCGGCGGCGGACGGTGATCGACGGTGACAGGGCTCTACGGTGCGATCTAGGACTCGATATGGTGCTCATGAGATGCGCAATCTCACCTAGATGATTTCCAGCTGGTCGATGTAGTCGATTGAGGACGGAAGCGACGACGAGGCCGCCATTTCCCTCGCAGCACGGCGAAAGGGAACGGCCAAATTCTTCCCCCTCCGAGCTTCCCTCGGCGTGTGGCTACACCAGATGAACGAGGACTTCGCGGCGCTCCTCCTGAGCTCATCGGCGTGCTCCAAGGTGGTCGGGAACGGTGGTTTGCTAGGGCTGCCGACGGCTAGGGTTTCGGCCATGGCAACGAGAAGGAAGAAAATGGGGCGCTAGGGTTTGCTTCCCCGTTTTTATACGGTCTCCGATAGTCGTCGTCGAGCTCGTGGTCAATAACGGTGGCCGGGACGTGTCCCAATTCGTCGCCGTGTCGACCTCCCGCGCGTCCAGCGACGGAGACGAAGACGACGACGTCTTCTCGTCTATATCCACACGAAGGGTTACGTGGGCTGGCGTTGGGCTGCTGCTTGGGCCGCGTGGGTGGACTCCTGCTGTGACGGTCGTTGGGCTGCTGCGCTCGGGTGAGATCCAGGTAAGCCCTTTTCCTTTTCTGTTTATTTATTATCTGTTTTCTATTTTCTATTTGAATCTGATTTGAATTCAAATTTAAATTTGCAGGTTTCTTGTTATGTCAATTCAAATAAAAGATGGAGTGATGCATTACACCACATTCTTATTTGAAGCAAGTATTTTATATTTGATTACATTTCATGCTTGTTGGCTTTTTCAAAATTACAAATAGACATGAGTTTATATTCTCATTTTAATTTTCTTTTTCCTGGTGAATCAAATATTTTGGATCATTATAGTTGATACTTTCAACTCAAAGTATTTTAAAGGTTGTACTAAGACTTGGTTTCAATTTAGGTATTGATCACTTGCACATGTTTTTATATGAGCACCAATGTATTATGGTTTTATAGTATCTATGGTAAACCCCTTGTTAAGTTTATTACTTTTCATTATCTTTGAAAGTATTTATGTAGGTATTATTTCAATCATGGTTGATCTTGGTTACAAGGGATAATTGGTTGATTTGTACACACATGGTTTTAATTATGAAATGTAGCATAAGGTTTTTCTTATGTTCAAGAATTGAAGCATAAGATTTGATTAATGTGCAATACTAGGGTTCTGATGCTATTTACCTAATGGCATATGGTTTGGAATCTCAATTATAGCCTGGTTTTATATGGTGATCACCATGGTGATGCATAAACTAGGTTTAGGGTATAGTACTAGATTATAGAGATGAAATAACACCATATTGCATGCTAGGGTTGAACCTCCCCTAACCATGATAAGGTGATGGCTTACTTAACATTTTATGAGCTCCTCTAGTTACTAAGATATTGAGAATTGGTTTCATCTTCTAGCAACTAACTTCTGTTATTATCCACAATTTATTATTAAAGTAACTACATTGGTAATAATTCTTTTTATAGTTAACTTTGGTCAAATGGATTGATGGTTTCTCACCATATAAAGTATGGAGTTTGACTTTAGAGGTTTTCATGTGGTTCTTAAGGGAAGAATAGGTGGAATGTAAATGTGGTAGAATTATATCTGTGAGCATCAAGTGGTTCACAAGTTAAGGTTGGGATCTAAGCCTAGGGTTGCTTATTATTGATCTCCTTATAATTTCATGTGGCTAATGATATCTGCTTATCCTATTAGGGTTTAACTTACCCTCACATAACTCAAGAGCATGATCATGGATTAGGCATGATCAACTTGTTCTTAATATCTTAACCTCAAGTTCTTTAGGGTTTATGATCATTACACAATTTATAATGATCAAGGTTGGACTTCCTAAGGTATCTCTCCTTGAATGGGTTTCTCACACCCAAGATCAAGTGTTGTCTTGATCAATTAAATATATACTTTCTTTTATAGTTTCTTGAATGGGCATGGTTATGGTTGTCTCAATTATCTTGAGTATAACACCATAGGTTGAGCTTTCTCATTTAAGAATGGTTATTCTAGGGTTTATGGTGTACTCCTAATATCTCCTTAGGTATCTATGCTAAGGTTTCATTTGTCTAGCTTAATTGGGTTATTCTCTTCCTCACCTTATCAATTCAGGATATGTTATTATTCCATGTGATACTAGGTTGTCTCACCACTCCAAAATGTAATGGTTAATCTCCTAATACTTTTAGTTCACAGGTTGTCCTTTATTCTTAATTAGGTAAAGCTGGGATTGATATGACTGGACTCTCTCATTTAGAAAGGTCTTCAATGCTAACCTAAGGTTATTCTCCAAAGATAATGATGTGGTCACCAATATCTATGGTTAATATAAATGGGTTCTCTCTCTAGGAAATGTCTTCAATAATATCCTAGGGTTTCTCTGAGATGATGATTTGAATACATGGATGTATATTCAAGGTTTAGTTCAAGGTTTATCATTGATCCTCTAATAAGTAACATAGAACTCTCACTTCTCTAGGTTTGATGTATATTAATATGTAGTAGAGAGGATTATGTATTTCTAGAGTTTATCTCCTTGTCTTGCTTCCAAGAATGAAGTAAAATAAATACCATGAGATTCATGGTAGGATCATGGATTATTTTAAGACATGGAGAAGATAAGTGGAGAATAGTTTCTTCAATTATTGTTACTTGATTTCCAATTACATGGATGTACACATGTTATGGCAAGGAATATCATATTATGATATTTTATAGGATCAAGTAATTGATCATTGAGTAAAGTGTTGTTGTGTTAGTTTTAATTCCATTTGATCTAACCCCTTAGATCAAATCATCTCTACCCAAAACAAGGTTTTACCAATGTCACATTGAGGTTTATAGCGCTTGACTTGATGAGCTACTTCAATTCCACCAAGGTCAAGTGAAACTTCAGTTACTGTGACTGTTTTACTTTAAAGCGCGAAAATTCCCTAGATTTTCTATGCATGAATGCAATGCACACATCTGTTTCCTCTATTTTTGTAACCCCAATACCTGGGATATTACAACACCTCAGAATGTCTCGTCCACGACTCTCTGAATATGGATCCAAAGCTTTGGGCCGGCATGAGAAAAACCCTGCAGAAGTAATTACTTTCATTCATTTGCGCTCTATATCGATCGGCCTATTTCGTTCATTTCCTAATATCAAGTAACTCTCTTGTTCGTTTAATTTTCTTTGCCTCGTAGGGTTTGGAGACGGTTCGTAGATACAAAGGTCGCTGAATTCAAAAAAGAGCTAGAATTCAAAAGGTCAAAGGCTAAGAATGGTGGGGATATTCAGCCAGCGGGGACCAATCTATGTGGATACTATGTCTGTGAGATGATCCGGAGATACACCTCTGAGCGGGTTCCGAGTGATACCAATGCTCAGAGGAATAGCCTCCGGATGATGCTTAGTCCAGAAGCTTGCTTCCTACCACTTCAAGAGGAACTAGCTGGATGGTTCAGGAGGGAAGCCCTCCATACTAAAGGAGAACACCATTACGAGGACTTAGAACTTTATATGCGTTAAATTATGTATGGAAACTTGGTCAAAATTGTATATGGTCATCCGATGATATTGAATATATATTCCTCTTGAATTCTTTTTGGTTCTAATTTCAAATTTGTTTGAAATTGTACATTCATATGCATGTATGTAGTACCGTAGAATATGTGAAACTCCTTCAAAATTAAAATAAAGCACAAAAGAAATAAAACAATACAAATTAAACAGAAAACAGGTTTAGGGGGGGCAGGTTTAGGGGGGCTAAAACCCTAAACCTGCGGGCGGCCTTTAGTCGCGGTTGGCCAGGTCCTCCGCCCCGACGGCCGCCTGGCGCCCACGTGGACGGGCCTTTAGTCGCGGTTCTTAAGCAACCGCGACTAAAGGGGGGGGGGGGGCCTTTAGTCGCGCTTATTTGGTCGCGGTTGCGCAACCGCGACTAATGGCAGTTGCGAACCGCGATCAAAGGCCCTTTTTCCACGAGTGACTGAAGCACAATCACACCAGTGACCGTCCTGAAGTGAGCGGCATATCAAAAGGAAGGAGAGAAGAGGGCAGCGGCAACTCAATGATAGTTATATTAAAATTACACGGTAATTTTGAAACTGAACAAAAGCTCACATGCATAGCCACCAAGTTTACTACTATACTCAAACATACAACAAACTTAAAAAGGTACTGTACTACCTTCCTCCGTCCTAGCTAATATAAGTGACTTTGGGTTTGTCTAGATTTACATATATCTAAACACCTTTTCGTGCATAGATATATGTAAATCTAGAAGAATACAAGCCAGTTATAGTAATTTAAACTGGAGGAAGTCCTTAATTTTGCAAGGACACACGAAGGCTCTACTCGATGGCTGGATCGCCCGCCTACTAGATCCTCCAGAGAACGAGCAAAACCACGATCAGGATGAACAAGCCTAGACACTGCATGCATAGCCCATAAAAAAATCAACAGCAATCATCAAAGTTAGTCGATAATTCATCATCCTATAGTAGCTTGAACTTACTGTGAGGAGTCCGACTAGGCCGCCAGGCGCCAACGGCCGCCTGTGCACGAGGAGCGGCGTCCCGACCGTGGTCGGGATGATCACCGGCACCACGTGACCATGGGGGTGGTGCACTGGCTGGTGGTGGGGGACGGGCTGGTGATGGCCCCCGGGGTGGCCATGGCCGTGCGCCATCGCCGCCGATAGGATTGCCGGCGGCCTGGTGATTGGGAAGATGCGTGCTTGTGGGTAGAGTGGGGGGACTGCTCTGGCTCCTGCCCAGCGGTCGACTAGCTTTATTTATGCTGGAGTTGTGTCTGACGATACACATGTGGACTATATATACTACAGTAAATACATGGCTCATATAGAGTTTAAGGCGTCCTAACGGGGTTTGTAAGAAATCACTACCACCGACGATCCACCACGCGATGCGGTCAAACTACACAGAAATATCCAACCTCGCCATGAGCCCCCCGCCGCCCCCCTAGCGATCCATCCGCCCCCCTTGCTATTTCTTTTAGAGGATCCCTCTCCCCTCACTTGCTTCAATAATGATACACTTACAAATAGTTTTATTAGAGTGCTGATTACATTTTAGACTCACATCTGATGTGCCACCACAATTTAGGGCCCAGTACAAGCGCCGTCAACGTTGTGCCGGTCCCTATGCGCAGGGCGCTGGACGGGCGCGCCGGCATCCCACGCCATGTCGGATGGATTTCTTTGAACCCGCTTGGCAGCCATTGAAACAGCGGGGCAACACATTTGGGCCTGCGAGGATGGCGATGCCATGCTCGACATGCACAACTACAAGCCACCAACGAGGTAGGCTCCGCGACACCTACCCCTACCATACGGTGAGCCACTGCTACGACGGGCTCTGCGGCACGTCACTCCACCATAAGGCGAGGGGTCTTCATCCCCGCGTGCCCTAGCAGGTGCTCATCCGCAAGCCGGAGGCTGCCTCGCCTCTGCGTCGCTCGACCGACATCATTTTCATGCCACGGGAAACAACGCATCAGCTGCAGGGGCACATCTCCTTCCGGTGCGTCCGACATGACACTTATGCATCCCAAGCGAGACCAGGAGGCGCAACCGAAGTGGGCGGACTACTTCGCTGCCAGACGCAAGTGCGTGCTCCCGATGACCCGGACATTCACCGTGGCTTACCAAAGCGCTCCATTAGGGCATTGCCGATGTTGCTGTCGAAGCCTATTTGAGGACTACCGGTGAAGATGCTCTTACAGATTGACTCGTAGTTGGTTCCAATTTTTCTCTTTCCTTGAGTTTTTTTTTCGATAAAGGATGCTTTATTACTTTTGAGAAAGCAATTACATCCAGCCTCTGCATAACCAGGATGCACACAGCTGTTCAAAAAGTCTGTAACCAACAGTTATAAAGGAAAAACTAGGCGAAATACATGTCGGAACGATGAATCATAAAACGCCTATGGTGTGGGTGGTGCTGCAATCCGTAGACTATGCTGCCACCCATGTAGGGAAAAAGTATCCCTCGCCGTATCCTCCAACCGTGTACAGACCTCCGTAAATAGGTCTCGGTTCTCCATCCACTGAAGAGGTAACCACAAACGGAGAATACCTGTACATCTCTAGATGACCTGCAACAAAGAATAATTTTTATCATTAAAAATCTTGTCATTTCTACTTAGCCAGAGTGCCCAGATAACTGCTAGCGCCCCCACCCTAAGAAGCAACTTAAACCTTGAATCGATACCGTGGAGCCAATTGCCAAAGACATTGGCTACACTAGTCGAGATACGAGGTAGAAGCAACTTGGATGACTGACCAAATAGATCTCGCAAAATGGCAATGGAAAAAAAGGTGTTTAATAGTTTCATCTTGATGACAAAAAACACACCTAGTACTTCCATGCCAATTCCGCTTGACAAGATTATCTTTGGTAAGAATAACTCCGCGACGAAGATACCATCCGAAATTTTTTATTTTTAGTGGTATTTTCATCTTCCAGATTTTCTTGTTATTATCAACCGGTATATCAGAGTGGAGAATCGCATTGTACAAGGATTTGACTGAGAAAGTGCCATCTACATGAAGATTCCATCTAAATTCATCCGGATCAGTTGATAATTGAATATCCCCCAACCGTTGAATTAAATCATTCCATGCAACAAGCCTTTGTCCAAGCAAAACCCTTCTAAACGTCACATTTGGGGGTGAGGTTGCCATTACTGTGGCAATGGTATCACCTTTGCGACGAACAATACTATACAAGGCAGGATACTGCTCACTCAAGGAAGCATTGTCTAACCAAACATCTTCCCAGAAGCGTATATGTTCTCCATTCTTAATAGAGAAAGTACCATGACGAAAGAAAACATTCTTAGTCGCCATGAGACCAGCCCAGAAGTGGGAATCCCCGGGTTTCCAAACCACTTGGGATAACGCCTTCGAGCCAATGTACTTTCTACGAAGAATAGTTTGCCAAATCCCATCCTCAGTAAGAAGCTTAAAAAGCCATTTACCTAGCAGAGCTGAGTTCTTAACCTCTAGGTCATGAACTCCAAGTCCACCTTGATCTTTGGGACTACAAACTATACTCCATTTAACCAGTCGATATTTCTTTTTCTCGCTGTCCCCTTGCCAAAAGAATCTGGATCGATAATAATCGAGTTTATGCAGAATTCCTTTTGGCAGCAGGAAGAATGATAACATGTACAGTACCATATTCGTCAGTACTGAATTAATGAGAACCAATCTCCCTCCGAGGGACAGCAATTTACCCTTCCAACTACTAAGGCGTTTTTGTAATCTTTCTTCCACAATTTTCCATTCAGCAATTGTTAGTCTCCGATAATGAATCGGAATACCCAAATAGCGAATAGGAAATTGGCCTTGCCCACAACCAAACAACTCTGTATATAGAGTCATATCGTTTTGGGCCTCACCGAAACAGAACAATTCACTTTTATGGAAATTGATTTTTAATCCCGACAACTGCTCAAACGCCGTCAAAATTAATTTGAGATTGCGAGCTTTTTCGAGATCATGATCCATAAAAAGAATTGTATCGTCGGCATATTGAAGGATAGATAAACCCCCATCAACCAAATGTGGGATCACACCTTCAATCTGGCCATCAGACTTAGCTCGCTCTATGAGTATTGCCAACATATCCGCTACGATGTTAAACAACATCGGTGATAACGGATCCCCTTGGCGTAACCCCTTTCGTGTTTGAAAATAGTGGCCGGTGTCATCATTAACCCGGATAGCCACACTACCTCCATACACAAAATCGTAAATTAGAGCGCGCCACTCAGGAGAAAAACCTTTCATCCTAAGTGTCTGCTGCAGAAAGGACCACTTGACCTTGTCATACGCCTTTTCGAAATCTAATTTTAAAATTACCCCGTTTAATTTCTTAGAATGCATCTCATGTACCGTCTCGTGCAACACTACCACTCCATCAAGGATATTCCTTCCTTGCATAAAAGCGGTCTGTGAAGGTTGAACGACATGATCCGCAACCGTATTAAGTCTAATGGTGGCCACTTTCGTGAAAATCTTGAAACTGACGTTTAATAGGCAGATAGGTCTATATTGTTGAATACTTTCTGCCTCATTAACCTTCGGTAACAAAATTACTTCACCAAAATTTAGACGAAATAATTCTAGTTGTCCTGTGTGGAGATCACCGAACAAATCTAGAAGATCCGATTTAATAGTATCCCAAAAGGTTTGATAAAACTCTGCTGGAAAACCATCTGGACCCGGTGCTTTGTTACATTCCATTTGGAAAATCGCCTTGTTAACCTCATCCTCAGAATAAGGTGCGGTTAGTAAGCCATTTTCTTCCATAGAAACTTGGGGTATATCTTCCGTTAAGTCCTCGTTAAGAGAGAAAGAGCTTTCCTCCGGAGGACCAAACAGGTCTTTATAATAATTAGTAATGTACGATTTAAGTTGCTCGTGGCCTTCAATCACCCCTTCATCTTGGACAAGAGAATGAATACGCTTTTTTCGATGTCTGCCATTGGCTAAACCATGAAAATATCGCGTATTCGAATCACCTTCCAAAATGAATTGGGCTTTGGATCTTTGATACCATTTGAGTTCCTCTTCACGAAGAAGACTCGCCATTTGTGCATTGGATTGATTCTTAAGATCAATCTCCTGCGTGGACAGCGGTCTCACTTCCGCGATGGCCTCAAGATCATCAATCTCTTTAGACAAGCGAGCCTTCTCTTTTTTCAAAATACCAGCCATATGAGCAGCCCAACCAGAGAGATGCTTGCACATAGCGCGCATCTTATTATTCCATCTCAATATTGGCGAGCCACCCCGAACTGGTCTTTCCCAAACCGTCTTAACCATCTCATGAAAACCCTCACGATGTAACCAACCAAGTTCAAATTTGAACGGTCGCTTACAAACAGGTCGAGGATTCCCGGTGGTTAACAGGATAGGAGCATGGTCGGATAGTTTTTCAATACGTTCTAGTGCACGGACGGACACCATAGGATATTTGTGTTCCCATTCGGTATCCATCAACACGCGATCTAGTTTTTCGTATGTGGGTTCAGGTAAACTGTTGGCCCAAGTAAACTGTCGACCAGACATGAAAACCTCTCTTAAATCTAAGCTATCAATGACAGCATTAAACAAGAAAGGCCAATGTCCATCAAAAAAGCCTTTGCTTTTCTCATGAGGGAATCTCAGCAAATTAAAATCCCCTCCGATTAAAATCGGGTGCGGATTATCTTTTGCAAGATTTACCAACTCACGTAAAAAGTCGGCCTTAAAGGCATCTTGGGCAGCACCATACACAGCGACCAGACTCCAAATGAAACCATCTGCTTTGTTCTGAATATCTAGTTTAATATGATACTCGCCATTACCATTACCCATAAATCTCTTACGATAGTTTATGGTGATTATCTCCAGGTGTTTGAATAACCTTGAAGGTGTAGCCGATAACGGCCTTTCGCCGGTGGGAGGTTTTCCGCTCTTTATTTAGCATATCGTCGGTATCTTCTTCGGGATGTTAAGGCACTACGGGAGAGCACAGATGTGCCGACGACCGTTGTGTGTGCCGACGGCCAAATATCGGGGCCGTCGTGTGTGCCGACGGCCCCGAGCCTCCGGACCGCGGCGATAAGGATGGCCGTCGGCGTTAAAATGGCCGTCAGTACAGGCCGGTTGTGCAGAATGATTTAGTTCTGGCCGTCGGCACATGACTAGTCTGGCCGTCGGCACAACATTTTTTTCTTTTTTTTTTCACTACGGACTACACCGTCGGCATAGCTTTTTTCTATTTCTGGTCTTCAAAAAAGCATAACTAAATCATTCTAATTGAGAAAAATAAGTATAATATATCAAATTTTGCAGAAAAACAAGATCTATCATAGAAAAATATAAAAAATGGAACATTTCAAATAACTAAACAAATTTTCTTAGAAATGAGCTATAATGTTCGAGGTTTCATGGCTTTCACACGCCAAAAATGAAAATATTATCGCTCGTGGGTCGGATTAAAAATGCGCGTCCGGGGTCTTACTTCCCATCTTACGGTCCACACACGTGCTAAATATGATCTTGTTTCGGCAAACTATGCCATGCCGAGGCCGTTTCCCACCTCATTTCCCCTGAAATCCATAGAACTCCCTACGTGATAGCCCTTTTCGTGAAGGATTTTTCGAAATAATTGTTGTATCCCAGTTTTAACAAACGGAATAGTTACTATGACATATAAAATGACGTCACGCGGCTCCGTGCGATTTTTGGACTTCGTTCAAATTGCCATCTGGCCAAAACAGGACCCCCGGGACATGTGGTATCGCCGTACCGGGCGTGCGGGTGCAGCCATTCGCAAACAAACTAAACGGACAAAAATTAGCACATATAATGATGCGTTGTTGCACTAAAAACAATTTTTCTGAAATTTCTGGTGCGACGGATAGTTGACCCCTAGTTCAAATCCGGTCAGTTTCCAGCGGATTCGGCGGGACACCGCCGGAAGCCGCATGGGTTCCCAAAAAGCTAACGCGTGCACATGTCATGTGATAGATGGTGCATAGGTGGTCTACTATCATCGCACACAGGTTTCACGTTATACTAAAATGCGCCCCATGTAGCTGCTTCACAAATAAAAAGCGTTTGGGCACGCTAAAAATGAAAAGATTGCCGTCCGTGGGTGATACGTCTCAAACGTATCTATAATTTCTTATGTTCCATGCTACTTTTATGATGATACTCACATGTTTTATACACATTATATGTCATTATTATGCATTTTCCGGCACTAACCTATTAACGAGATGCCGAAGAGCCAGTTGTTGTTTTCTACTGTTTTTGGTTTCAGAAATCCTAGTAAGGAAATATTCTCGGAATTGGACGAAATCAACGCCCAGGGTCCTATTTTTGCACGAAGCTTTCAGAAGACCGAGGGGGAAAGGAAGTGGGGCCACGAGGTGGCGACACACCAGGGCGGCGCGGCCCAGGCCCTGGCCGCGCCGGCCTGTGGTGTGGGCCCCTCGTGACGCCCCTTGACCTACCCTTCCGCCTACAAATAGCCTCCATCGCGAAACCCCCAGTACCGAGAGCCACGATACGAGAAAACATACTGAGACGCCGCCGCCGCCAATCCCATCTCGGGGGATTCAGGAGATCACCTCCGGCACCCTGCCGGAGAGGGGAATCATCTCCCGGAGGACTCTACACCGCCATGGTCGCCTCCGGATTGATGTGTGAGTAGTTCACCCCTGTACTATGGGTCCATAGCAGTATCTAGATGGTTGTCTTCTCCTCATTGTGCTATCATTGTCTGATCTTGTGAGCTGCCTATCATGATCAAGATCATCTATCTGTAATGCTACATGTGTGTTTGTTGGGATCCGATGAATAGAGAATACTATGTTATGTTGATTATCAATCTATTACCTATGTGTTGTTTATGATCTTGCATGCTCTCCGTTGCTAGTAGAGGCTCTGGCCAAGTCATTGCTTGTAACTCCAAGAGGGAGTATTTATGCTCGATAGTGGGTTCATGCCTCCATTAAATCTGGGACAGTGATAGAAAGTTCTAAGGTTGTGGATGTGCTGTTGCCACTAGGGATAAAACATTGATGCTATGTTCGAGGATATAGTTATTGATTACATTACGCACCATACTTAATGCAATTGTCTGTTGCTTGCAACTTAATACCGGAAGGGGTTCGGATGATAACCTGAAAGTGGACTTTTTAGGCATAGATGCATGCTGGATAGCGGTCTATGTACTTTTTCGTAATGCCCAATTAAATCTCACAATACTCATCATGTCATGTATGTGCATTGTCATGCCCTCTCTATTTGTCAATTGCCCAACTGTAATTTGTTTACCCAATATGCTATTTCTTATGGGAGAGACACCTCTAGTGAACTGTGGACCCCGGTCCATTCTTTTACATCGAATACAATCTACTGCAATACTGTTTTACTGTTCTCTGCAAACAATCATCATCCACACTATACATCTAATCCTTTGTTACAGCAAGCCGGTGAGATTGACAACCTCACTGTTTTGTTGGGGCAAAGTACTTTGGTTGTGTTGTGCAGGTTCCACGTTGGCGCCGGAATCCCTGGTGTTGCGTCGCACTACATCTCGCCGCCATCAACCTTCAACATGCTTCTTGGCTCCTACTGGTTCGATAAACCTTGGTTTCTTACTGAGGGAAAACCTGCTGCTATACGACATCATACCTTCCTCTTGGGGTTCCCAACGAACGTGTGAGTTACACGCCATCAAGCAGTTTTTCTGGCGCCGTTGCCGGGGAGATCAAGACACGCTGCAAGGGGAGTCTTCACAATCCAACCTCTTTACTTTGTTTTCGTCTTGCTTTATTTTATTTACTACTTTGTTTGCTGCATTATATCAAAATACAAAAAAATTAGTTGCTAGTTTTACTTTATTTACTATCTTGTTCTCTATATCAAAAACACAAAAAAATTAGTTACTTGCATTTACTTTATCTAGTTTACTTTATTTACTGTTGCTAAAATGGGTACTCCTGAAAATACTAAGTTGTGTGACTTCACAACTACAAATAATAATGATTTCTTATGCACACATATTGCTCCACCTGCTACCACAGCAGAATTCTTTGAAATTAAACCTGCTGTTGGCGTCAGAAACCCACCGGCGAGTAGCGACGGGCAACACAGTAGAGCCGGGAACAACCTAGGGCTGCGGCTGGCCCTGGTCCCTCCGAGCGACGGCCCGCAAGTCTTCTGGAACGCACGCGCCGATGCTGGTGCAAGGGCGTGCCACCTGACCGTATACCTGGCCAGGAAGGTGATGGATGATGCCTCGCTTAGTTTCCTGCATGGCATACACATAAACATTAAATACGAGCCTCGATCGGCTCTCAGGTTATCCTGCGAATCGGCTCAAAGAGCCGATACACCCATGATTCGTACGAGGTGCACAAATATATGGTGGTCCTGCTTGATCGAAATAAAGCTAAAACGATCTACTACGATTTAGGGTTTTCACCGCATAATCGGAACATCCTACTCGTGATTGAGCCTCGCGGCCACACACGGTGATCGTAAGCCGACCCTAGACAAGGCCTAAAAACCAACACGAGGTTGATCCTCGGAACATCCTGTCTAGGGCTAGCAAACTACACCCTACGCGCCACTGGATCCTTCAACCCGTTTGTAAGGCCTAACGATGCAGATATTAAACTAATCCTTGCAGAACAAGGAGCAATCATGATGGATCGGATCTACTGAATAACGATCAAGCGGGGTGCCGCCCCTACACCTAAGATAGGTGTAAGGGCGGCTAGACTTCTCAGGGTTGCACGACAATAGCATATGATACGAAGAACAGTGCTAACCCTAAACACGTCTAAGATAACTACGTTGCTCGCCATAAAAAAGGCTTCAGCACAGGCAACGCATGGATATGAATAAACTTGTACTGCCTAGATCGCAAGAAGCGATCTAGGCAGCATGATGCTTACCCGGAAGAAACCCTCGAGTTGGGGGAGTTGGCGATGCGCCGAGATTGGTTTGTGGTGAACGTTGGTTGTTGTTTATTTCGTAAACCCTAGATACATATTTATAGTCCGTAGACTTTCTAATCGTGGGAATAGTCCCAACCGGGCACGGGCCCAACCTTTAACTAACCGACACGTATCCTACTATGTTACAGATACAAGGGAAAACTTAGCCCAAACTTGCTATTCAAGGCCGATTCACGTATATTCTCCAATGTATAATCTTCAAGCCCATCTTGATCGTGGCCCACCTTCTGACTCGGTCAAATTCTGGTGATAACACATGCCCCCTTGGTTTTGGAAATGACAATTCCAAAATCATTCTGCTTTTCCTTCGTCGGGTCATGTCGTAGTAGAACAGAACCGTCGCAACATCTTTTACCATGATGCCTGGCCTTCTCAGCTTCATCAGCACTTTCTCCCTAAACACTTCTCCCTAATAACAGTGACGAAGATTTCTCCAGAAGCAGCGCCTACGGCAGCTACGATGCCGAAAACGAGGGCAGCGAGAATTAGTAGAGTAGGATCGGTAGTACTCGAGCAACCGGCTCTTCATTGTAAAAAACCCTCCTTTTATTAAGGAAAGAGTATTCCAATCAACTCTTTTGCCGGCAGTCAAAGTCAAACGATCCCCAAAAGAGCCGATGACATCGCATCGGCCTTTGCCGTAAAAAACACGAGTAAGGCCGACCCAGCTGCCCCACCAAACGGTAACCTGCAACCTCCGTCTGAGAAGCGAACTCAGATCCCCAAATCGCCGCCTGAGCAACTCCAATTTACGGCCACCCGCATCCCAGATCTCGACCGCGCTACCCCCGCTCTACAGCGCCTCCAATGGCGGAATCCTCCAATACTAACGCCATGGTCTCCGGTCTGAAGGTAATCTTTAACCTCCTCTCGTCATTCGAATCATCGTTAGGATTAATGGCAAACACCTGAATTAATGTTCTGTTCCGTTATTGATCTTAGGTCTCAGACATACTACTGCCACATCCTTCTCTCGTAAATTCCATGTGCCTTGGTCCACGTTCTTCCGAGAGTCCCGCTCTCTTAATTTCATGCGAGGCTAACAGAATCCCCTTCATGAACCAGAGCTTAGATCTATCTTCCTGGGCCGACTGCCTGCGAGCCTGGCCTAATCCTCCTGAGGGTTGGGTGGCGTGGTATAACAGAGTCTCCAAAACCCACTATGCCACCTGGGAAGCCATAGGGATAGCCGATGCCTTGTCATTATCATTGTCTCCCCTTGAAAAGAATGAAAACAATCTGAAAACCATCGGCTATTTCTGGTCTGATGCACTGAACTGCTTTATGTTTGGCCATGGCCCTATGACGCCAACTCTGCTGGATGTAGCCATGATCACAGGCCTAGACATTGCATCCCCAAGCCCTTCTGCGTTTAAGCTGCCGAAAGTTCCTTTCACCATTTCCTCTAAAAAAGAATGTACCAGCTGGGGTGCCTACCTCAATCGTTATATGAAAACCAAAGGCCCTGTGACAGAGAGAGAACACACAGCCTTCCTGAACTTCTGGTTGGAGCACTTCATATTCTGTGGCCCATCACTCGCCCCTACTAAGAATTACCTCTCCCTGGCCTATGAACTTGCCAAAGGCACCCAACTTGGTCTCGGCAAACTGTTTCTTGGAGAGGTCTATCGATCTCTTCAATTGATGTCTGTCAAGCTGTTCTCTCAAAGGACAGTTAAAACTGGAGGCCCCTGGTGGTTTATTCAGTTATGGGCTCAGCTGTACTTTCAGAGCCAGATCCCAGACTTCCCACCTTTGGCCACCTGCACCTTCCCAGATGCTAATGGAAAGGAGATCCGATGCACCAGCTATGGCCAAGCTTTGTATGGTCTCCCAGGCAGCAGGCTAATCCCAAAAGAAGCAGCAGGGTGGTTCAAGATTTTCTTCCAAGGTTTGGACAACCCTCTGTTCTTTCCTTATACTAAATCGGAGAACTTTGAGAACCCAGTCTCCTTTCGATTGGATAACTTCGCCGATGACGCTAGCACTCGGCATCTGTATTCTATCATGCTTCGCCCTTGCTTTCTCCCAGTTGGCATGAGTACCTCAAACCGGATCATCAAGCCTGGCTATGAGTCTTACCAACCGGTAGTAGTAGCCCGACAGCTTGGTCTTGGGCAGGTGCCTCCACACCTCTTCCTACACCACCTGACAGCAAGCAGAGCTGAACTGCCTGACATCCTTACTGGCCAAAGGTGCTATACCTTCTTTGATGCTCTGGCCATCCCGATTCCCCACGACCTTCGTTTCACCTTCACTACCGATGGCTTCGAGACTTGGTGGCTCATGTGGAAGACCCATGCCTTCAGAAGAGCTCTAGGGCCGCTGCTGAGACAACTTGACGCCGAATATGACGTCCCTGCAGACCACGTACCATTACCCATAAATCTCTTACGATAGTTTATGGTGATTATCTGTAACCTGTCTTCATTTTCTGGTAGCAACAAGATGGTCCTGACCCCACGCAAGCCGACGGTTCCCCCTTTGAATTCCTTCCTCCGGCTCCAGTGGTTCTCTACTGCCGGAGCTCGCCTCCCCTGAAGAAAGTTATAATGCAGAGTGAGCCGATTTCATCGAAATCGGCTCCTAAGAGTAAAGCATCTTCGGGGCCGGTTGCCCCCCGAGCCTTACCTCAGGCGAGGACGGCAGTGAGGAAGGTGGCTGCCAGGAAGACCCTAAAACGCAAAGCCCCTGTCCATGAAAGCTTGCACGTAAGTTGGCCTGCCCTGTCCACATTCTTCTGCTCTCCCAGTTTTTTTTTTTTTGCAACATGTTTGTATTTTTTTCTACAGACTTCTACCGAAGAGAACTCCGGCGGGGATGCAGAATCCAGCCAGAAGGATTCGAGCTCGGACAAATCCGAAAGGTCCACCACGCAGAGCCAGACGGCCTCGCCAGCGCCGACTCCTAAGAAAAGGTCGACCCCCGAGCCTCCTGCCTTCCAAGCCCCGACCAAATCAGGGTCACGCGTGAAGCGTCGATGCGTCAAAAGGGCTCGCAAAGACTCACGAGCTTCTCCATCAAGCCAGGGGTCTCAAATGTATTTACTTCCCTGGTTTATACTTTATGTAGTCCCATTGCTGCTCGGATCGGCTCACCATCTCTTTTGCAGACAAGTGAGACCTCTAGCGGGGACGTTGAAGAGGTACTGATGCCATCCGCCACGCTAGACCTAGGAAAATCAACGGGCGTGGCTGGCCAAGTGGCGAACCTAGCCAAGCCTATGGAAAAGCCGATCGTCACAACATCGGCTGTTCCTCCTACTTTGGGAGAGGTACACTCCGCTTCCTGGGCTCTACCCCTTTCTTTGATGTATGCTAATGTTGCCCTTGTTCGTCTGCCAGGGTTGTGATCCTTCGAGCTTGCTGACGTTCGATCCTGAATCCATCGAACCAGCTACCCCCAAGGCGGGTGAAGAGCCAAGTCCTAGCATGGTTCGTGGCCCACTCCAGCGCCTCCAGGCTTTGCTCTCATCCTCAGTTGAGACCCTAGTCGAAAACCCTGAGGAAGTCAAGGGCATCCACGAAGACACCCAGTCCCATCTCCCGGTGGCGCTGCAGGTGAAGCTTTGGCCAACTGTGACTCTGTCGGTCTTCAAGTCGAGGGTGCAGTCAGCTCGTCAGAGAATTAACCTTCGCCACGCCCAGCTTCCTTTGAGAGCCGATATTGCAGACAAGTGTCAGCGACTCAACGAGAAAAAGGCTGCCTTAGATGCCAAGACTGACACCTCTGCCACTAGTGCCGACCTCAGTACCCTGCGTAAGGAACTGGAGAACCTTGAAGAGAGGGTCAGGGTGACCAAGCAGCTTATCCACGACAAGGAAGCTCTCATTGCCCGCTCTCAAGAGGAAGCAAAAGGTCTCACAGCCGATCTGAAGACCGATCTGGCTGAAATTCGTGCCCTGAGCAGTCAGCTGGTAACGGGCAAAGACGAGGACGACGAGGCTGAGATCGCCGATGTGGATCGCATCCGTGCTGACGCACTTCATTCTCTCAACGCGTTCCTTCAGTAGAGCCTCAGGTTGTAAACTGATCGATGCTTTGCTGAATTCGTATTTCTAAAGTCGATGACTGTGCATCGGCCCCTTTTTTTTATATACTGTTGCCTTCAGATATGTTCCCAAGTCGGTGTCTGTGCATCGGATGTCTGTGTATCGTTTTTTTACGGGCCGATTTTCTACCGGCCTCCAATATCTCACTGCGCATGTATCGCACATGTTCATCCGATTAGGTGCCCCCCAAGCCGAATCTGCCAGGTTACTGCGGATATCGGCTCTGTAGTCGTCCAAAAACTGATACCTGAACATAGGTAGATTTCTTCCAGCTCACCAGCAGATGTAAAGCCATGTCCCAGCTCTCCGTCACCTATTAGATTGACACTGAACACAGGCAGAACGTGTAGCGAGGATCATATGGGCCGATTGCTGGAATCGGCCCCCATTTTGATTGTATTGCTCAACACGTCTACATCGTACTCGCGCCAGCCGATACCTCATCGTCGGCTTTCCTTTGTTTGGGGCGCCACTCCTTTCTTTGTGGTCGACCCTCTTCATCTAAAGTTTGCTGAATTTTCGCGGCCAGATCAGGCCGCGCCTTCCTTAGCGTATGTAGGTACAACTTTTCGGCTTCCTCCAAGCCACGCAATTGCTGAACCCTACGCTTTTGGGAACGGCTGAGTCCATCAGGGCACCACCTTGGCCGGTGGTACTTGTCCTCCTCTTTTTCATAGTTATCTTCTAATTCTTCGAGGTCTTCTTCCTGAGAGGACTCGGCTCGCTTGTTTCTGGGCGGGAGAGATCCTAGACGTTTGAACACTGATACGCCCGCTTCACTCTTCTTCTTCCGCCCACATTCTGGGTAGTTGCCGATTGTAGGCAATCGGCTAATTCCTAAATCCCAGCAGTGTTTGAAGAAAGGGCAGTTCCAGTGTTTATCCACGTCGTCCTGTTCTCTCGACTTTTCCTTGGCATGGCTCCCATATCCCTCCTCATCACGATCCTGCCGACGATGTCTCCTGGCGTTCCTGCTAGTTAGACGATCCCTTTCATCGTCGCTATTGTACCGCCGGCGCTGGTCATACTGACTCACGTATTTATTGAGGAGATGATCAGAGAGAGGTCGATGATATCGCACGTCCTTCACTTCTCCCTCTGTGACGTGACGCTTGCCATCGTGTCGGAGCCGATCGCGTGGATCGGCTTCCTCTTTGTCCTTGCTACGAGAGCGGTTGCCCTCGCTTTTGTCCTTCCCAGAGTGGTGCCCGGGCTCGACCATGTTGATATTCAACGCAAAACCTGGCTGGCACCCCTTAGGGTAAGCGCACTCCACCGTGTTGACGGCGGGGAAGGGGTCGGCCTCGAGGAGAGTGATGACCCACAAGTATAGGGGATCGCAGCAGTCTTCGAGGGTAGTATAACCCAATTTATTGATTCGACACAAGGGGAGACAAAGAATACTTGGAAGCCTTAACAGCGGAGTTGTCAATTCAGCTGCATCTGGAAACAGACTTGCTCGCAAGAGTTTATCAGTAGTAACAGTTTTATGGCAGTAGCAGTAGTAAAATAACAGCAGCAGAGTAACAAAGACAGCAGTAGTAATTATAGTAAACAGCAGGATTAAAATACTGTAGGCACAGGGATGGATAACGGGCGTTGCATGGATGAGAGAAACTCATGTAACAATCATAGCAGGGCATTTGCAGATAATAATAAAACGGTGTCGAAGTACAAAGCAATCAATAGGCATGTGTTCCAATTATAGTCGTACGTGCTCGCAATGAGAAACTTGCACAACATCTTTTGTCCTACCAGCCGGTGGCAGCCGGGCCTCAAGGGAAACTACTGGATATTAAGGTACTCCTTTTAATAGAGTACCGGAGCAAAGCATTAACACTCCGTGAACACATGTGATCCTCACGTCACTACCATCCCCTCCGGTTGTCCCGATTTCTGTCACTTCGGGGCCATTGGTTCCGGACAGCGACATGTGTATACAACTTGCAGGTAAGACCATAAACAATGAATATCATGATGAAATAATAACATGTTCAGATCTGAGATCATGGCACTCGGGCCCTAGTGACAAGCATTAAGCATAACAAGTTGCAACAATATCATCAAAGTACCAATTACGGACACTAGGCACTATGCCCTAACAATCTAATGCTATTACATGACCAATCTCATCCAATCCCTACCATCCCCTTCAGCCTACAGCGGGGGAATTACTCACACATGGATGGGGGAAACATTGCTGGTTGATGGAGAGGCGTCGGTGGTGATGGCGGTGATGATCTCCTCCAATTCCCCGTCCCGGCGGAGTGCCAGAACGGAGACTTCTGGCTCCTGCGACGGAGTTTCGCGATGTGGCGGCGTTCTGGAGGGTTTCTGGCGACTTCGACTTCTCCCTGTGCGTTTTTAGGTCGAGGCCGATAAATAGTCCGAAGGAGGGCGTCGGAGGCCGGCCGAGGGGGCCACACCACATGGCCGCGCGGGCCCCCCTGGGCCGCGCCGCCAGGTGGTGTGGGGCCCTCGGGCCTCCACCTTACTTCTCCTTCTGGCTCCGTCAGTATTCTGGGAAAATAGGGCCTTCTGCATAAATTCCGAGGATTTTCCCGAAAGTTGGATTTCTGCACAAAAACGAGACACCAGAACAGTTCTGCTGAAAACAGCGTTAGTCCGTGTTAGTTGCATCCAAAATACACAAATTAGAGGCAAAACAATAGCAAAAGTGTTCGGGAAAGTAGATACGTTTTGGACGTATCAACTCCCCCCCAAGCTTAGCTTATTGCTTGTCCTCAAGCAATTCAGTTAACAACTGAGCGATAAAAGAACTTTCACGAACACATTTGCTCATATGATGTATATATTCTCATGCTATGGCTAATAGTTAGGCAGTTCATAATGAGATGTATGCAAATAAGATCATCTAACAGCTATATCAATCATGGAGAGGTACCAACAATTAATAATAAGCATCATGAATCATGTATATAAGCAGGATTGCAATGTTCATAAGAGAATATGATAAAGTGGTATCTCGCTTGCCTGTATTTGAACAGCAAAACATAAATGCCCAGGCACCTCTGAGGTTCATAGAAAGACTAGAAATAGAGATTGTCAAAGATAAAAGCATCAAAGTTATACCTCAATCAATAATATTTTGAGACAAGCATATTATACTAAGAATGACAATTGTGCTCTCAAGATAGTGCTCAAAGAAAGGATGGAGACACAACATAAAAATAAAAGATTGACCCTTCGCAGAGGGAAGCAGGGATTAACATGCGCTAGAGCTTTTCATTTTTAAAGCAGGAGTAAAATTATTTTGAGAGGTGTTTGTTGTTGTCAACGAATGGTAATGGGTACACTAACTACCTCGCCAACCGGACTTTCAAGAGCGGCTCCCATGAATTATTTGCATGTTTATGTGGCACTCCTTCCAACCTTTGCTTACGCAAGCCATGGCTAACCGAATCCTTCGGGTGCCGTCCATCAATCACAAACCATGGAGGTGTGTCTATTTAAGTTAATTAATTCGGGACTGGGAATCCCATTGCCAGCTCTTTTTGCAAAATTATTGGATAAGCGGATGTGCCACTAGTCCATATGAGAGTCCGTCAAAAGTAAATGACAAGGTTGAAAGCTAAACACCACATACTTCCTCATGAGCTATGAAACATAAACACAAATTGAGAAGCATTTTGAAAGTTTTAAAGGTAGCGCATGAGAATTTACTTGGAATGGTTTGAAATGCCATGCATAGGTATTTATGGTGGACACTTTGGAACAACTTGGTTTCAGGTGTTTGGAAGCACGAGCAGCGTTCCCGCTCAGTACAAGTGAAGGCTAGCAATAGACTGGGGAGCGACAAATCAAGAGAGCAGTAACTGTCATAATCATGCTTGCGGCAAAATAAATTAACAGAGGCATAAAAGTGATACAAGAACTCTGAAGCAATATAATTCATCGAGGCTTAATTGACTTTGGTTCAGTCATATGCATGCGTGAGCATGTGCCAAGTCGATATAAATGAATTATTCAGAGGAAGATACCACAATGCCATACTTACTTATGAATAGAACAATGCAAGCAAACATCCATGACATGCTACTCATATTAATAAATTGGAGCTAAACATGAGAGATCATGAACTACTAGACTTTCTCAAATGACATATACCTCACATGAACTAACTAAGCATGCTCACATGGATGAGTATATGTACAAAAAATGAAAACAAATAGAGTTCATACCAGCCTCTCACCACAATCCAATTGTCGTAGATCGTCATTATTGCCTTTCACTTGTGTAGCTTGGATAATATAAGATGAAAACCACGCTCCAGCCACCGAAGACCATTGAACTCAAAATGAACTTTACAAACCAAAGAAGAACAGAAAATATTTTTGGTGTTTTCGAATTGGAAACAAGAACAAAGGAAATAAGCAAACAAAGCAAAATCTTTTTGGGTTTTCTTGTAGCAAACTAGTAATAGCAAATAAAGCAAAATAAATGCAAGAAACCAAAACAAACAAATGATGAAGAGAAACAACAGAAATATTTTTGGTCTTTTTGTGTTTTGGGAAAGAAACAAAACAAAAACAAGAAGATGAAAACTAAAAGAAACACAGAAAAGCAAGATGACAGAAATCTGCCAAAACTTGACAGCAGTACAGAAATCGATTTTTACAAAAATCTTCCGTTGCTCAGCTCGAAAAGTGTTCAACTAATGAAAGTTAGATAACAACCTGGGGAACATGCAAAAAATATTGGCTTCGCAAAATAACGTTCTGGCTGTTTTTGAGAATTTTTATGGTGACAGCCCAGAATCTGTTTTCAATCAGCACTTCTCCAAATATCATCTTCCTCTCATTCGAAAACCACTCAAACAAACCAAACAAGTATATACAAGTATCCAGAAATCATAATATGCAAAGAATGAGTGATGCCGGTATACCTCCCCCCAAGCTTAGGCTTTTGGCCTAAGTGGAGTCAATCCCATCGAGGCCATGAGGTAGTATCTCCGTAGTACGACGAAGATGGATCATATTCCGGGTATGTGCTAGAGGAAGCACCCGGATACGTGACGGTGTAGTCGTAAGAGGGCTCGACATCCTCGGAGTCATGCTGCTGGTGGAAGTCTTGTATCTTCATATGTTCCTCCACCTCCTCCTTAGTGCGCGACCATGGTTCCCTGTCAATACTGAACAAACCCGGCTGGGGAAGAGGAATTTCCTTCTCATCCCCGTCAGCAAACAACATTCTATAGACCATATTATCTAAAGTAGAATCAACGGTAACAAAATGATGGCTTTTCATAGCAGCAATATCTAGCCTCCTAGGCGTTAATGGCACATCATTAGAATCAAGAGGAAGCCTCAGATGTGTTAAAATGCGCAATGCAACAGTTCCTCCAAAAATAGGCCCCCTGCTGGACAGGCGGCGAGCAATAAGAGAACCAAGATGATATGGTGTCTCTCCAGTAAGTGCAGCAATTAAGAAAGCAAGATGGTAACTAGAAATATTACTAGTGTTCTCCCTACCAAGAATGCTAGTAGCAATGTAATAGGCAAAATACTTAATGGCGGGGAGTTGGATATTTCTTATATTGCCACGCTGAATGGTGCGGCAATCATCATTGGTAATCCCTCGGTAGAGCTCCAATAAGACCCGGGGGTTGTCCTCAATCTTCCTTGATGTACCTACAGGGGCAATACCCAATGCAACACAAAATTCTTCCAATTCCATAGTAATAGGATTACCATAGATTTTGAATGCAACTGTCGGCCCATATTGCTTGTTGTGGAACTTGAAGCTCTCAACGAAGATCTTGGTGAGCATATGGTATTGCTCCCTTTCATCTCCCACATAGGCAGCTAAGCCCTCCCTATTGACGAGGGTGAAGAAATCATCCAACAACCCTGCATTTCTCAGAAAATCATAACATGGGAAAGACGAAGCATTAGGAGCCCCACTGTCTTCCTCGGGCGCGAAGCTTGGCGCGATGATATCCTCATTGTAGGATCGCCTAAGTTGGGTGGCGGTCCTAGATGGCCTTCCGGTGCTGGTTGTACCTCTCTTGAACAACTCTCCAAAGTTGAAGTTCTTCATCCTTTTTCTGAAATTTTTCAACAATTATTATAAAATTTGATTTGGTGACATATAATCAAGGGGAACTACTATAGGAACTTGCTAGAGTACTAATCATGCATCAAAACTAGTTTATTCATCTTAGAACAAGCATGCAAGCTCACCATACATGTTACCTACAGCAGCAAAATAATCAAGATATACTCAACCAAACAAAATTCTACTTGGATCATTGGAGGAGTCACATACCAAGGAGCAAATGTGCCAAATTTCAGCAGGAAATCTGGGCTGAGCAAAGAGATCAAAAAATCCTGAGCTCTTGAGCAAAAACGCGAGTGAGAGAAAGCTGGTTCGAGTTTTTTCGGGAGAGAGAAGATTCTGGGAGGAAGAGAAGGCAAAGTGGGGCAAGGAGGGGCCCACACCACAGGGTGGCGCGCCCCCCTCCTTGGCCGCGCCGGCTGGTGGGGTGGCCCCCTGGGGTGCCCCACTGGTCATCCTCTGGTGCTCCCAGGTGCCTCGTCGAAAAATAGGACCAACGGTATAATTTTTGTGAATTTTTGAAAACTTTGAAAAATGCACTTTTCTGGGTATTAAGTTTATTATTACTGGCCAGGAAAATTTTTGAAATCTCTAATTAACTAAGGAACTTTGCAAATCAAAAGTACTACAGCAAATAGAGCAAGTGGAGGAAGAAAGAGATGATGTTTACCCCTCTATGCATATAAAAAGTATTTGTTAACAAGGTTGATCAAGTCTTGCCACCAAATAAATTTTACATAGCATATGAAGAAATAAACCTCAAATCAATCATGTTACCTTGTATTGGATTGATATGGATCCAATTATGAGAGTTTGATATTCTTCTTCAGGCTCATATATAGGACAATCAATAGTTCCAATTTTGATAGTTCTCACATTGGAGATAGTATTAACTCCACATGCTTTCTCAATCCTCTTGGGAAAATAAACGGTATGTTCCTTATCATCAACATTGAAAGTAACCTTTCCTTTGTTGCAATCAATAACAGCCCCTGTGGTGTTAAGAAAAGGTCTCCCAAGAATAATAGACATATTATCATCTTCAGGCATTTCCAACACAACAAAATCAGTTAATATCAAGCAGTTAGTAGTAACTTGAACAGGAACATCCTCACATATACCAACAGGAATAGCAGTAGATTTATCAGCCATTTGCAAAGATATATCAGTAGGTATCAACTTATCTAAATAAAGTCTCTTATAAAGAGAAAAAGGCATAACACTAACACCGGCTCCCAAGTCACATAGAGCAGTTTTAACATAATTATTCTTAATAGAACAAGGAATAGTAGGTATACCTGGGTCGCCCAACTTCTTTGGAACTTTGCCATTGAAAGAGTAATTAGCAAGCATGGTGGAAATTTCCTCATTGGGGATTTTCCTTTTGTTAGTAACAATATCTTTCATATACTTTGAATAAGGAGGCAATTTAATAGCATCAGTCAAAGGTATTTGCAAGAATAAAGGTTTCATCCAATCACAGAATTTATTATAGTGTTCTTCTTCCTTTGATTTTAGTTTCTTAGCAGGAAAAGGCATTGGCTTTTGCACCCAAGGTTCTCTTTCATTACCATGTTTCTTAGCAATAAAATCTTCTTTAGTATACTTTTTATTTTTAGCATGCTTTTCAGGTTCAGCTTCAACTTCTTCTTTATCAGAAGCGTCATTCTTATCATTATCATTACCATTATCATGTTCATTACCACTTTCAGTTTCAGCATCAGAAATAGAAATACTATTAGGATCATTAACAGGTTCAGAGGATTCTACAACATTTTTATGTTTCTTCTTCTTTTTCTTAGAAGGAGCGCTAGGTTCAATTCGTTGAGAATCTTGTTCAATTCTTTTGGGATGCCCTTCAGGATATAGAGGATCCTGGGTAGAGACACCACCTCTAGTTGTTACTTCATAAGCATGTTTCTCTTTAGAATTATTTTTGAACAAGTCATTTTGCACTTTAGTGAGTTGATCAATTTGAGTTTGAACCATTTGAAAATGTTTAACAAGCATCTTAACATCATTGGAGGTCCTCTCCACAATATCATGCAAATTGCTAATAGCTTGAGAATTTTCCATTAGATGATTCTCTACTCTCATATTAAAATTTTCTTGCTTAACAATATAATTATCAAACTCATCTAAGCATTGAGCAGGAGGTTTTGAGTACGGAATATCTTCCCTAGTAAAGCGTTGAAGGGAGTTTACCTCAATCATGGTTGAAGGGGGAATTGTCTCACATATATCTTCTATGGGAGGTAGATTCTTCACATCTTCGGATTTAATACCTTTCTCCTTGAGAGACTTCTTAGCTTCCCTCATATCTTCATCATTCAATTTAATTAAACCCCTCTTCTTCAATATTGGCGTTGGAGTTGGTTCAGGTGTAGTCCAATCATCATAATTCCGGCTTATTCTAGCCAATAATTCTTGACTTAAATGCAGGGAGTTCTTTTCCTGAAAACACAACCAGCACAACTATCCAAATATGCTCTAGATGTAATGGTTAGTCCGCTATAAAATATATCAAGTAAATCATTCTTTTCTAAATCATGTCCAGGTCGAGCTCTGATAAGAGAACAAAATCTTGTCCAAGCCTCGGGCAATTTCTCTTTATCTCCCTGGTCAAACCTATAAATTTTCTGTAAAGCAATATGTTGAGCACTAGCAGGAAAGTATTTTCGAAAGAAAACATCACGCAAATCAGTTGGATTTTTAATAGAACCAGGAGGCAAATTATTATACCAAGTTTTAGCATCGTCCGTTAATGAGAAAGGAAAAATTTTAGCGACAAAGTAAGTACGCATCTTGACATCATCAGAAAACAAGATACTCATAGAAGAAAGCTCAATCATGTGTTCTACCGCACTTTCTTTTTCAGTACCACAAAAGGGTGTTTTCTCTACAATAGCTATATGAGATAGATCAAGAGAAAAATCATAATCTTTATCCTTAATGCATATAGGAGATGTGGCAAATTCAGGATCAGGAGATAACTTATGTCTAACAGTATATTGTGCGAGAAACTTTTTAATTTTTCTTGCATCAGTAGTAGCATTGCATCTATTAATAAAATCATCATTAAGCTCCACATAATCCTCATCAGGATCATCACTAGAGTAATCAAGTTCAGGTGAACTAATAGGTGTAGTAGCATTAGGAGTTTCAGCATTTTCAATTTGTCTAGACCTAGCAATTGTAGCATCTAGAAAGGATCCCAATGAACCACTATCATCAAGCACAGCAGAAACATTATCAATATTATGAGAGTTTTCAGATTCAGCAGAAGTACCAGCAAGTGAAGCTTGCGGCGGTGAAACAAGTTGACTTATCACAGATGGTGAATCAAGTGTAGCAGAGGTACTCAGAGTTGTACCTTTTCTTGTAGTGGATGGTAATATGGCGACTTTAGGATCGCGAGATTTACCCATGATGGAGAATTTGCAGCGAACAATATCAATCCAAGTGAACTTCCAAATAAAGCTATTCTCCCCGGCAACGGCGCCAGAAAACAGTCTTGATGACCCACAAGTATAGGGGATCGCAGCAGTCTTCGAGGGTAGTATAACCCAATTTATTGATTCGACACAAGGGGAGACAAATAATACTTGGAAGCCTTAACAGCGGAGTTGTCAATTCAGCTGCACCTGGAAACAGACTTGCTCGCAAGAGTTTATCAGTAGTAACAGTTTTATGGCAGTAGCAGTAGTAAAATAACAGCAGCAGAGTAACAAAGACAGCAGTAGTAATTATAGTAAACAGCAGGATTAAAATACTGTAGGCACAGGAATGGATAACGGGCGTTGCATGGATGAGAGAAACTCATGTAACAATCATAGCAGGGCATTTGCAGATAATAATAAAACGGTGTCGAAGTACAAAGCAATCAATAGGCATGTGTTCCAATTATAGTCGTACGTGCTCGCAATGAGAAACTTGCACAACATCTTTTGTCCTACCAGCCGGTGGCAGCCGGGCCTCAAGGGAAACTACTGGATATTAAGGTACTCCTTTTAATAGAGTACCGGAGCAAAGCATTAACACTCCGTGAACACATGTGATCCTCACGTCACTACCATCCCCTCCGGTTGTCCCGATTTCTGTCACTTCGGGGCCATTGGTTCCGGACAGCGACATGTGTATACAACTTGCAGGTAAGACCATAAACAATGAATATCATGATGAAATAATAACATGTTCAGATCTGAGATCATGGCACTCGGGCCCTAGTGACAAGCATTAAGCATAACAAGTTGCAACAATATCATCAAAGTACCAATTACGGACACTAGGCACTATGCCCTAACAATCTAATGCTATTACATGACCAATCTCATCCAATCCCTACCATCCCCTTCAGCCTACAGCGGGGGAATTACTCACACATGGATGGGGGAAACATTGCTGGTTGATGGAGAGGCGTCGGTGGTGATGGCGGTGATGATCTCCTCCAATTCCCCGTCTCGGCGGAGTGCCAGAACGGAGACTTCTGGCTCCTGCGACGGAGTTTCGCGATGTGGCGGCGTTCTGGAGGGTTTCTGGCGACTTCGACTTCTCCCTGTGCGTTTTTAGGTCGAGGCCGATAAATAGTCCGAAGGAGGGCGTCGGAGGCCGGCCGAGGGGGCCACACCACATGGCCGCGTGGGCCCCCCCTGGGCCGCGCCGCCAGGTGGTGTGGGGCCCTCGGGCCTCCACCTTACTTCTCCTTCTGGCTCCGTCAGTATTCTGGGAAAATAGGGCCTTCTGCATAAATTCCGAGGATTTTCCCGAAAGTTGGATTTCTGCACAAAAACGAGACACCAGAACAGTTCTGCTGAAAACAGCGTTAGTCCGTGTTAGTTGCATCCAAAATACACAAATTAGAGGAAAAACAATAGCAAAAGTGTTCGGGAAAGTAGATACGTTTTGGACGTATCAGAGAGCTCTAACATCGTCATACTCATTCATGAGCTCCTCGGTCAGGTCGTCGTACGTGACTGGCGTGCCTTCCGCCATCTCAGGTGTAGATGGCGATGGGGTTGCTGTCGAAGATTGTCCCACCGGGCGTGCCAGAATGTGTTGGCGTCAGAAACCCACCGGCGAGTAGCGACGGGCAACACAGTAGAGCCGGGAACAACCTAGGGCTGCGGCTGGCCCTGGTCCCTCCGAGCGACGGCCCGCAAGTCTTCTGGAACGCACGCGCCGATGCTGTTGCAAGGGCGTGCCACCTGACCGTATACCTGGCCAGGAAGGTGATGGATGATGCCTCGCTTAGTTTCCTGCATGGCATACACGTAAACATTAAATACGAGCCTCGATCGGCTCTCAGGTTATCCTGCGAATCGGCTCAAAGAGCCGATACACCCATGATTCGTACGAGGTGCACGAATATATGGTGGTCCTGCTTGATCGAAATAAAGCTAAAACGATCTACTACGATTTAGGGTTTTCACCGCATAATCGGAACATCCTACTCGTGATTGAGCCTCGCGGCCACGCACGGTGATCGTAAGCCGACCCTAGACAAGGCCTAAAAACCAACACGAGGTTGATCCTCGGAACATCCTGTCTAGGGCTAGCAAACTACACCCTACGCGCCACTGGATCCTTCAACCCGTTTGTAAGGCCTAACGATGCAGATATTAAACTAATCCTTGCAGAACAAGGAGCAATCATGACGGATCAGATCTACTGAATAACGATCAAGCGGGGTGCCGCCCCTACACCTAAGATAGGTGTAAGGGCGGCTAGACGTCTCAGGGTTGCACGACAATAGCATATGATACGAAGAACAATGCTAACCCTAAACACGTCTAAGATAACTACGTTGCTCGCCATCAAAAAGGCTTCAGCACAAGCAACGCATGGATACGAATAAACTTGTACTGCCTAGATCGCAAGAAGCGATCTAGGCAGCATGATGCTTACCCGGAAGAAACCCTCGAGTTGGGGGAGTTGGCGATGCGCCGAGATTGGTTTGTGGTGAACGTTGGTTGTTGTTTATTTCGTAAACCCTAGATACATATTTATAGTCCGTAGACTTTCTAATCGTGGGAATAGTCCCAACCGGGCACGGGCCCAACCTTTAACTAACCGACACGTATCTTACTATGTTACAGATACAAGGGCAAACTTAGCCCAAACTTGCTATTCAAGGCCGATTCACGTATATTCTCCAATGTATAATCTTCAAGCCCATCTTGATCGCGGCCCACCTTCTGACTCGGTCAAATTCTGGTGATAACACCTGCTTTACTGAATCTTGTTATGAGAGAGCAATTTTCTGGTGTTAGTTCTGATGATGCTGCTGCCCATCTCAATAATTTTGTTGAACTTTGTGAAATGCAAAAGTATAAAGATGTAGATGGTGACATAATAAAATTAAAATTGTTCCCTTTCTCATTAAGAGGAAGAGCTAAAGATTGGTTGCTATCTCTGCCTAAGAATAGTATTGATTCATGGACTAAATGCAAGGATGCTTTTATTGGTAGATATTATCCCCCTGCTAAAATTATATCTTTGAGGAGTAGCATAATGAATTTTAAACAATTGGATACTGAGCATGTTGCACAAGCATGGGAAAGAATGAAATCTTTGGTTAAAAATTGCTCAACCCATGGACTGACTACTTGGATGATCATCCAAACCTTTTATGCAGGACTGAATTTTTCTTCGCGGAACCTATTGGATTCAGCTGCTGGAGGTACCTTTATGTCCATCACTCTTGGTGAAGCAACAAAGCTTCTTGATAATATGATGATTAATTACTCTGAATGGCACACGGAAAGAGCTCCACAAGGTAAGAAGGTAAATTCTGTCGAAGAAACCTCTTCCTTGAGTGATAAGATTGATGCTATTATGTCTATTCTTGTTAATGATAGGACAAATATTGATCCTAATAATGTTCCGTTAGCTTCATTGGTTGCACAAGAAGAACATGTTGATGTAAACTACATTAAAAATAATAATTTCAACAACAATGCTTACCGGAACAATTCTAGTAACAACTATAGGCCATATCCTTATAATAATGGCAACGTCTATGGTAATTCTTATGGGAATTCTTACAACAATAATAGGAATACACCCCCTGGACTTGAAGCCATGCTTAAAGAATTTATTAGTACACAAACTGCCTTTAACAAATCTGTTGAAGAAAAGCTTGGGAAAATTGATATACTTGCTTCTAAAGTTGATAATCTTGCTGCTGATGTTGATCTTTGGAAATTGAAAGTTATGCCTAATAGGGATAATGAAAATAAAATTGTTACTACAGCAAATGCCATCCAAGTTAGAATTAATGAGAATATAAGATTAATGGCTGAACTGCATGCTAGGTGGGAAAGAGAAGAAAATGAAAAACTAGCTAAAGAGAATAATGTAGCTAAAGTTTGGACTATTACCACCACTAGTAATGCTAATGCTCCACATGTTGCTGCACCTCCTACTATCAATGGTAAAATAATTGGTGTTGGCAATGTTTCTACTCCTAATGCAAAGCGAGCAAAACTGGCTGAAACTGCTAAAACTGCCTGTGATAAAACTGCTGAAATTTTTTCCAACATTGGGGACAATGATCCCATTGCTTTAGATCATAATGATTTAGATTTTGATGATTGTCATATCTCTGAAGTTATAAAGTTCTTACAAAAACTTGCTAAGAGTCCTAATGCTAGTGCTATAAATTTGGCTTTCACGAAACATATTACAAATGCTCTTATAAAAGCTAGAGAAGAGAAACTAGAACGCGAAACTTCTATTCCTAGGAAGCTAGAGGATGGTTGGGAGCCCATCATTAAGATGAAGGTCAATGACTTTGGTTGTAATGCTTTATGTGATCTTGGTGCAAGTATTTCTGTTATGCCTAAGAAAATTTATGATATGCTTGACTTGCCACCATTGAAAAATTGCTATTTGGATGTTAATCTTGTTGATAATGCTATAAAGAAACATTTGGGGAGAGTTGATAATGTTCGCATTACCGTTAACAATAACCTTGTCCCCGTTGATTTTGTTGTCTTGGATATTGAATGCAATGCATCTTGTCCCATTATATTGGGAAGACCTTTTCTTCGAACTGTTGGTGCTACCATTGATATGAAGGAAGGTAATATTAAATATCAATTTCCTCTCAAGAAAGGTATGGAACACTTCCCTATAAAGAGAATGAAGTTACCTTTTGATTCTATTATTAGAACAAATTATGATGTTGATGCTTCATCTCTTGATAATACTTGATACACACTTTCTGCGCCTAGCTGAAAGGCGTTAAAGAAAAGCGCTTATGGGAGACAACCCATGTTTTTACTACAGTATTTTTGTTTTATATTTGAGTCTTGGAAGTTGTTTAATACTGTAGCAACATCTCCTTATCTTAGTTTTATTGCATTGTTGTGCCAAGTAAAGTCTCTAATAAAAGTATGATACTAGATTTGGATTACTGCGCAGAAACAGTTTTCTTTGCTGTCACGAATCTGGGTCTAATTCTCTGTAGGAAACTCTGAAAATTATGCCAATTTACGTGAGTGATCCTCAGATATGTACGCAACTTTCATTAGTTTTAAGTTTTCTCATCTGAGCAAGTCTGGTGCCTGATAAAAATTCGTCTTTACGAACTGTTCTGTTTTGACAGATTCTGCCTTTTATTTGCATTGCCTGTTTTGCTATGTTAGATGGATTCCTTTGTTCCATTAACTTTCAGTAGCTTTGTGCAATGTCCAGAAGTATAAAAAATGATTGTGTCACCTCTGAATATGTGAATTTTAATTGTGCAATAACCCTCTAACGAGTTGCTTTGAGTTTGGTGTGGAAGAAGTTTTCAAGGATCAAGAGAGGAGGATGATACACTATGATCAAGGAGAGTGAAAGCTCTAAACTTGGGGATGCCCCGGTGGTTCACCCCTGCATATATCAAGAAGACTCAAGCGTCTAAGCTTGGGGATGCCCAAGGCATCCCCTTCTTCATCGACAACATTATCAGGTTCCTCCCCTGAAACTATATTTTTATTCCGTCACATCTTATGTACTTTGTTTGGAGCGTCTTTTTGTTTTTGTTTTTGTTTTGTTTGAATAAAGTTGGATCCTAGCATTCATTGTGTGGGAGAGAGACACGCTCCGCTGTTGCATATGGACAAATATGTCCTTAGGCTTTACTCATAGTATTCATGGCGAAAGTTTCTTCTTCGTTAAATTGTTATATGGTTGGAATTGGAAAATGATATATGTGGTAATTGGTATAACATCTTGAATAATGTGATACTTGGCAATTGTTGTGCTCATGTTTAAGCTCTTGCATCATATACTTTGCACCCATTAATGAAGAAATACATAGAGCATGCTAAAATCTGATTTGCATGTTTGGTTTCTCTAAGGTCTAGATAATTTCTAGTATTGAGTTTGAACAACAAGGAAGACGGTATAGAGTCTTATAATGTTTACAATATGTCTTTTATGTGAGTTTTGCTGTACCGGTTCATCCTTGTGTTTGTTTCAAATAACCTTGCTAGCCTAAACCTTGTATCGAGAGGGAATACTTCTCATGCATCCAAAATTCTTGAGCCAACCACTATGCCATTTGTGTCCACCATACCTACCTACCACATGGTATTTCTCCGCCATTCCAAAGTATATTGCTTGAGTGCTACCTTTAAAATTTCCATTCTTTACCTTTACAATATATAGCTCATGGGACAAATAGCTTAAAAACTATTGTGGTATTGAATATGTACTTATGCACTTTATCTCTTATTAAGTTGCTTGTTGTGCGATAACCATGTTCCTGGGGATGCCATCAACTATTTCTATGTTGAATATCATGTGAGTTGCTATGCATGTTCGTCTTGTCTGAAGTAAGAGTGATTTATCATGATCAAATGGTTTGAGTATGCATATTGTTAGAGAAGAACATTGGGCCGCTAACTAAAGCCATGAATCATGGTGGAAGTTTCAGTTTTGGACATATATCCTCAATCTCATATGAGAACACTAATTGTTGCTACATGCTTATGCATTAAAAGAGGAGTCCATTATCTGTTGTCTATGTTGTCCCGGTATGGATGTCTAAGTTGAGAATAACCAAAAGCGAGAAATCCAATGCGAGCTTTCTCCTTAGACCTTTGTACAGGCGGCATAGAGGTACCCCTTTGTGATACTTGGTTGAAACATGTGCTATGCTATGATAATCCATGTAAATCCAAGCTAATTAGGACAAGGTGCGGGCACTATTAGTATACTATGCATGAGGCTTGCAACTTGTAGGATATAATTTACATAACTCATATGCTTTGTTACTACCGTTGACAAAATTGTTTCTTCTTTTCAAAATAAAAGCTCTAGCACAAATATAGCAATCGATGCTTTCCTCTTTGAAGGACCATTCTTTTACTTTTATGTTGAGTCAGTTCACCTATTTCTCTCTACCTCAAGAAGCAAACACTTGTGTGAACTGTGCATTGATTCCTACATACTTGCATATTGCACTTGTTATATTACTTTACATTGACAATATCCATGAGATATACATGTTACAAGTTGAAAGCAACCGCTGAAACTTTATCTTCCTTTGTGTTGTTTCAATGCTTTCTACTTTGAATTTATTGCTTTATGAGTTAACTCTTATGCAAGACTTATTGATGCTTGTCTTTAAGTACTATTCATGAAAAGTCTTTGCTTTATGATTCAGTTGTTTACTCATGTCATTACCATTGTTTTGATCGCTGCATTCATTACATGTGCTTACAATAGTATGATCAAGATTATGTTGGTAGCATTGTCACTTAAGAAATTATCTTTGTTATCGTTTACCTACTCGGGACGAGTAGGAACTAAGCTTGGGGATGCTTGATACGTCTCAAACGTATCTATAATTTCTTATGTTCCATGCTACTTTTATGATGATACTCACATGTTTTATACACATTATATGTCATTATTATGCATTTTCCGGCACTAACCTATTAACGAGATGCCGAAGAGCCATTCTTGTTTTCTGCTGTTTTTGGTTTCAGAAATCCTAGTAAGGAAATATTCTCGGAATTGGACGAAATCAACGCCCAGGGTCCTATTTTTGCACGAAGCTTCCAGAAGACCGAGGGGGAAAGGAAGTGGGGCCACGAGGTGGCAACACACCAGGGCGGCGCGGCCCAGGCCCTGGCCGCGCCGGCCTGTGGTGTGGGCCCCTCGTGACGCCCCTTGACCTACCCTTCCGCCTACAAATAGCCTCCGTCGCGAAACCCCCAGTACCGAGAGCCACGATACGAGAAAACATACTGAGACGCCGCCGCCGCCAATCTCATCTCGGGGGATTCAGGAGATCGCCTCCGGCACCCTGCCGGAGAGGGGAATCTTCTCCCGGAGGACTCTACACTGCCATGGTCGCCTCCAGATTGATGTGTGAGTAGTTCACCCCTGGACTATGGGTCCATAGCAGTAGCTAGATGGTTGTCTTCTCCTCATTGTGCTATCATTGTCTGATCTTGTGAGCTGCCTATCATGATCAAGATCATCTATCTGTAATGCTACATGTGTGTTTGTTGGGATCCGATGAATAGAGAATACTATGTTATGTTGATTATCAATCTATTACCTATGTGTTGTTTATGATCTTGCATGCTCTCCGTTGCTAGTAGAGGCTCTGGCCAAGTCATTGCTTGTAACTCCAAGAGGGAGTATTTATGCTCGATAGTGGGTTCATGCCTCCATTAAATCTGGGACAGTGACAGAAAGTTCTAAGGTTGTGGATGTGATATTGCCACTAGGGATAAAACATTGATGCTATGTTCGAGGATATAGTTATTGATTACATTACGCACCATACTTAATGCAATTGTCTGTTGCTTGCAACTTAATACCAGAAGGGGTTCGGATGATAACCTGAAAGTGGACTTTTTAGGCATAGATGCATGCTGGATAGCGGTCTATGTACATTGTCGTAATGCCCAATTAAATCTCACAATACTCATCATGTCATGTATGTGCATTGTCATGCCCTCTCTATTTGTCAATTGCCCAACTGTAATTTGTTTACCCAATATGCTATTTCTTATGGGAGAGACACCTCTAGTGAACTGTGGACCCCGGTCCATTCTTTTACATCGAATACAATCTACTGCAATACTGTTTTACTGTTCTCTGCAAACAATCATCATCCACACTATACATCTAATCCTTTGTTACAGCAAGCCGGTGAGATTGACAACCTCACTGTTTCGTTGGGGCAAAGTACTTTGGTTGTGTTGTGCAGGTTCCACGTTGGCGCCGGAATCCCTGGTGTTGCGCCGCACTACATCTCGCCGCCATCAACCTTCAACGTGCTTCTTGGCTCCTACTGGTTCGATAAACCTTGGTTTCTTACTGAGGGAAAACCTGCTGCTATACGACATCATACCTTCCTCTTGGGGTTCCCAACGAACGTGTGAGTTACACGCCATCAGTGGGTCGGATTAAAAATCCGCGCCCGAGGTCCTTCTTCCCATCCTAGGGTCCACACACGTGCCAAATATGATCTCGTTTCGGCAAACTATGCCATGCCGAGGCCGTTTCCCACCTCATTTCCCCTGAAATCCATAGAACTCCAGATGTGATAGCCCTTTTCGTGAAGGGTTTTTCAAATAATTACCGTATCCCAGCTTCGACAAAAGGAATAGTTACTATGACATCTAAAATTACGTCACGCGGCTCCGTGAGATTTTTTGACTTCGTTTAAATTGCCATCTGGCCAAAACAGGACCCCTGGGACATGCGGTATCGCCGTACCGGGCGTGCGGGTGCACCCATTCGCGAACAAACTAAACTAACAAAAAATAGCACATATAATTATGGGTTGTTGAACTAAAAACCATTTTTTTGAAATTTCTGGAGAGACGGATAGTTGACCCCTAGTTCAAATCCGGTCAGTTTCCAGCGGATTCGGCGGGACACCACCGGAAGCCGCATGGGTTCCCAAAAAGCTAACGCGTGCACATGTCATGTGATAGGTGGTGCATAGGTGGTCTACTATCATCGCATAGAGATTTCACGTCATACTAAAATGCGCCCCATGTAGCTGCTTCACAAATAAAAATCGTTTGGGCACCCTAAAAATGAAAAGATGGCAGTCCGTGGGTCGGATTAGAAACCCACGTCCGGGGTCTTGCTTCCCATCCTCGGGTCCACACACGTGCCAAATATGACCTTGTTTCGGCAAACTATGCCATGTCGAGGCCGTTTTCCACCTCATTTTCGATAAAGTCAGTCAAATTTAAACTAGAGGTACTTGATCTAATGCTTATGATTTTTGGGTAAGTTAACTTTATAGGTTCGAAAGATGATATGGATATCATATTTGTATTCCTCTCATTTTTCTGATCAATTTAGACATATTATTTGCCAAATTCGAATTTACTGATATGAATTATTCCATATTAAATAAAAGAAAAAAAATCATTTAAATGTTTTTCAAATTCTATATTATTATTATTTATATATATATATTCATTGTTGTTTACTTAAGTAATTGTTTAGAATTCAAAAATATAGAGGTGTGACATTACGGTCAAAGGGTTAATATGATATATATGGTAATATTAACATCAAGGTGTCATTTCTTTCATGGAAGCTCATCCAAAGAGAACCAAGAAGTTAAGCGCGCTGGGGTGGGAGTAGTGTGAGGATGGGTGACCAACTGAGAAGTTTGACCACAAGTGCAATTTGACCTAAGATTAAGTGTACTAAGTGTGATTGTGAAAGATTAACAAGTGAAAAAATAAAAAAAAAAATTCAAAATTATTTTTTGAATATTTTTTCGAAAATAATTTTGAAAATTTTGAAATACTATGCCGACGGCCAGTCTGTGCCGATGGTGATTGGGCAGTCCCCGACCAGAACTGTGCCGACGATGCTACGCCGACGGTCACCGTCGGCATAGCCTGTGCCGACGGCCTTCTGGGCTGTGCCGACGGCTGGCGGCCGTCGGCATACTCCATCTCTCCCGTAGTGAGGCAACGACAACGTCCTGATGTTAGAATAAGGTCCTGCCCGCTGTATACTCACTCTGGTGGTGCATCTAGCATCGTCGGAGTTTGCGTGGAGTCATGTGTCCGGTGGATCCCGTGGGATCTGATCGGTTTTCATGTTTGGTGTGTTCTCAGGTTAGTCTCTTTTGATCTACGGCTGTCATCAATGGCGATGTTTGCTGCTCTCGTGTGCTGGTCCCTCGTGGTCTTAGCTCGACGACTTCCCGTCAGTCTGTTACAACAAGCTCTACTAAGACAAGCTTTGTCCGGCTCCAATGATGGAGGGGCGATGACGGCGGCGCGCCTTCATCTCGTGCTAGTATTTGTAGTCGTCGCTAGGTGGTTCAAAAACATATTTGTAATTTCTATTAATTTTAGATCTCTTTGTACTACTGTTGATGATATTTAATAGATTGGTAGAATTAAAAAAAATCACTAGCCACTTGCAACTCATTTGATGTTGATTAGATACCAGCTATGAAGTTATTTTTGTTGTTTTAGCCAATATACTTAATTTGTTTTTCTTTTTCTTTTGCAGAAATATGAAAACATGCTGCCATATAATACATTCTATCCCATGAATATGTTGGTTGCCATTAAAGAAGGCCAACCATTCATTCTTTAAGATGTGTCGGGGTTATTTACAGTTGCTTTCCACGTATAAGTTCTTATCAGCTGTTTAGTTTTCATATATTTTGTTGCTATGTGAAATATATATTTTATATCACTCGGTTAATGTACTGAAATTTTGATCTTCTTTTTGTGATCGAACAAGTTTTAGCTAAATGCTTCTGTGATCTATGTACCCTGTTTTATTGAAATTCTCCTTTTCAGTTTGACTCTGTAATGTATCCATGGGATTGATCTCCATGTCTCTATTCAACTGCATTGCACCATATGTTCAAGTAATGGATCAACATGCAGTGTTTTTACTAGAGCGGAATAATACTTGTATGAACTGAAGTTAAATATCATCGGCATACTTATACTGAGATCGTACGAAGTGTTGTCTTAAAAGAACATAAATTCTTTTAGATAGGAAACATCATATCAGATCAACCACGTATCAATTAACTAATGATAGCAGGTTTAGATCATGGAACCGCATCCGACAAGAAGCTAGCCGTTGGGTTCACCTGTTGCTGGTGTTCTGGAGTAGATGGCTACATTATGTACAAAACAAACGAACAGCGTTGCTCTTATTCAGTTCGTCAATGGTATATCATGTATGTGTGACAAACCCGATAATACGACAGTCGCAAAACACCGTCACTTTTTTCATGAATATCTAGACAGACAAGTCAAAGGTTAGCAAAGGCACAAGCATAAGAGTGGACAATCTAGGTTATCGATGGAGTATTCACTTATCCCTGGAATATCTTGAGAGAGAAGGCAAAGCATTATATCTGGTTTCCTTTCCTGTTCTAATTAAACGAAACAACATATAAATATATATGCTAGTGAGCCATATACTTATGAGCAGTGACAACCATGACAAATAATGATGGCACTGGTTTTCAAGAAAAAAAAGGTGAGAAACCATTTGTGCCACATTGTCACTGCTTTTCAGGCCCCCGGGTACGGTTGGGTCCAGAAGGAAGAACCAACAATGGACTTCTATTTTGCGTGTCACTGGTACGCGTCGTGGAGACCAGTTCAGGAGCTACCGCTGACGATTTTTTTGTTTTGCCTGTCACTAGTTCGGCTTACCACGGCTATAAGCCTTTTTCCAGTAGTGTAGGCCTTTGTGGAGGTGCTCACGAAGAATAGGGTGAGGTCTTCCTTGCGTTGGTTATGCATTCGTGGCAACCAAACCCCTCCAACGTAGACGTACTTCCCATTAAAAAAAAAGGAACTGCGAGAATCATTGACATAATGCGATATTCGACATTACTACCCCTGGAGAATACTCAGGAAGGAATCAACAAAAGCCCGTAAGGAAATACTACAAAAAGCCGACGGCCCAACAAGTGATGAAAAGTAGGTTAGGCCTATATCGGGTAAACCGATATATATATTGTAATTGACTTGAAGGTGGACTCTGAGACCTAGCCCATTATATAAGGTTGGGAGGAGCCACCAGAGGAAAAACACGAAACCCTAGCACATAACATCATTGTAATAATCGCATAATACGATCTCGGTAACATTCGCCCTCAACTATATTTTTATCGGCTACTATTTTGGCTGATTGGTCTTGTACTTACAAGCATTCTCCTTCTCTAAAACCCAAGTCCATCAACCATGAGCATTGATAAGTTCACCCGTTGTCAGTTACCTCCTTGATTTCATTTATGTTGACGTATGCTCTCCACGGGCCAAATGGCTCGGCATTAGACCAATGCCCCCTCTTGATCCTCTTGGGTTGTTAGTACAACTGCACAATACAAATCAAAAACATATATTTTTTATATAGCTAGCTAATTAATAAACAAATTTGATTTAACCAATATATTACACATGTGCAGTACAGTACAAATCAAAAGCATATATAAAGTTTTAATATTACTAGATCTAAAATTATGCCTATGATTTAGTATTAACAGATTTATACAAAAAATTAACAGATCTAAAATTACTAGAGACGGCCAAGATTTTCAACCGTCTACGGTTTGTTATTTGCACCTCAAAATGTATAGACGTTTTTGAGCGAAGTTCTCTGCTGATATTTCGATTTCAAGAAGTAAGAAAAATATCAAAAGCAAGTATCAGCAGAATTTTTTTCTTATACTGAAATGCATGATCGATTCGATCAGAAGAGTAATTTAATCAAATCGAACTCACGTGAAAAATCCCAATAATGCAAGAAAGTGCTAGGCATGTGCATCGATATCATACCTCATCTTCTGAGCTGGAGATAGGCTGCTTTCCCTTCACGGCGCCACCACCAGCAATGTCGGCTGCGGCGGCATCACCGGCTGGCCCCTTCTGCTTCACATCACCCAGATGAGGACCGTTGATGATACTGATGGTCGGCGGAAGCTTCTCATCAGAGACCCCGGTGGCGCCACCGACACTGCTCAAGCTCTTTGACATATCCGGAGGTCATGGACGGCTGGCCGGGGTTTTTTCCAGAGAGAGACTTTGCTTTTCTTTGCCGGATTTGGAGGCCACTTCGGGAAGTTAACGCACATGTGTTGCACGAAGGCTAAGCGGCCAGGGTCATGCGTGGCAAGAAACCTATGTGTCGCCTTCTTAGAACCAGCTAAAATTTACGGCCGTCTCAGCTACCCTGACGACTAGAGGCGGCTAAATTTTTTTACGTTCTGAGGTCGACCTGAAGCCGCTTAGAACTTTCGCGTGGCTTCGTGTTGAAAACAGACGCAATATCCAACCGCCTCCATAATTAGTAGAGATGGCGGCCAAATTTCGCCCGTCCATATTTTGGTTAAACCGGTTTAGGGGCAATTTCTATTACTCTGGTTTGTCCTCGTGCTTGCAAATGAATGAATCAAGGTTTGGAGACTGAATCGGGTCTACGACTCGAGTAGAGCCTCGGTGGCTACTGACATGGGGATAATTTATTGGGTCTGTATGATTAATGTCCCCGGTAAGGATACATGAAGGAGCCCATAAAGCCAATAATGTAATAAAAGGCATGGAAACACCTAAAGCCCATGAACCAGACACGAATACCAAGTAAAGGCCAACCAACCCGGATGGAGTGTGAGACCCAGCCTCTCATATGAAGGCTGGGAGGAGCCAACGAGGGAGGAGCCAGATCAACTCGTATCACACTCATTGTAACCCTAGATCCAATTTGGCGACAGAAGGACTTTGATTTTTTTAATCAATAACATCGGACCAACTTGTTTGTCCGACAAGCCAACGAAATCACTAGCGGACCTCTTTCCCTGAAACACAAGTCCATAACCATGGACATTACCAAGCTTAACCCTCGTCAACCCAAGGTCTGTCCGACACTGCCCAAGCGAGCCACAACCATGAGCTCCCTACCAAACGCGTCGGTTTGGCAGCTCTAGACCACCAAGGGATAATAGGGAGCAGACCTTGAACCATGTATGCCACCTTGCATTATTTTCTGTCGAGGCTTGATCTGAATTTTTGGGTAAACTTGGATTACCTTAATATGCTGATGCTGGACATGATACTTTTGGAGAATGGCCCAAGACCATCTATTTTCGAGGAAGGAAATATAATAGTATTACGGCGAGACCAATTACAACCGGTCTCTGCAACAACGAAATATCTAAGAACATTACGGATGCACACAAGTCTGCTAAAAAAGCCAAAAAAAAAAAAAGAAAAAAGATCCCGCTACCACGATCACAACCTTATAGCTGCAACACAAACTACTACGTCTGGTGCATTTCCTTACTTAAACTGGAATGATTGGCTGATAGCTAGCAGTGCATATGTCTAAGTTGGGTACAATATATAGGTTGTGTGTGAGGTTTTTGATCCATGATCAGGCCGCAAATTAGAGGGCACCAGGAATTTGTTTCATCTGTAAACATGGAATTTTTTTTGCGGTGTTCGATAATTTGTTAACCCTGATTTCACTATCGTCTGACAATATACGACATTTTCCGTGGAAACTGCATACAATGTATGCATCCAACCCTTCACAAGGCTACGAAAAGCACAACAAAGAACAAACCACCGGATCCTTTGTCGGACACACATTGGACATGGAATTGTCGTGTGCATAGAGGTTTTGAACTATAAAGGCACAATCACGCTACATATTGGAAACCTTTTGAGCCGTGAGCTTTCTTCAGTTTTTTCTTCCGACGGGCAACCACCCTGAAGTGAGCGGCAGATCACGAGCAAGGGGAGAAGAGAGCGGCGGCAACTGAATGATAGTTATGTTAAAAATTACATGATAATTATTAAATCGAACAAAAGTTCACATACACAGCCACCAAGTTTACTGTACTTAAACATACAAAATCGAACAAATGTACTGCTTCCTCCGTCCGAGTATAAGTGATTTGGATTTGTCTAGAATCGCACGTATCTAAACACGTTTTAGTGTCTAGATACATACAAATCTTGACAAATACTTATTATTTAAAATGGAGGAAGTACTTAATAATTTTGCAAGGACACATGATGAAAGGCTCCACTCGATGGCTAGATCTTTTCCCGCGTAGGCGCGTACTAGATCCAGATGATGAGCAAAACCACGACCAGGACGAGCAAGCCTAAACACTGCATGAATAGCCCACAAAAACAACAACAATCGTCAAGGTTGGTCGATAATTCATGCATCATCGTATAGTAGCATAGCTAGCATGGTAGAAAGAGCCTTGATGCGCACGCGGAAATCACGTACCGTGAGGAGTCCGACCAGGGTGCTGGCCGGCGGCCGGCTTTGCACGAGGAGCGGCGTCCCGACTGTGGTCGGCAGGTACGAGTCCGTGACCGGGATGATCACCGGCACCGCGTGACCGTGGGGGTGGTGCACTGGCTGGTGGCGCGGCTCGTGATGCTCGGGGACGGGCTGGTGATGGCCACCGGGGTTACCATGGCCGCCAGGGTTACCATGGCCGTGGGCCATCGCCGCCGATTGCCGGTGGCCTGCTGGATGGAAGATGCGTGCCTACGGGAGCAAGCGCGTGGGTGGAGTGGGTGGACTGCTCTGGCTCCTCCCCCGGCGCTTGACTTGCTTTATTTATACTGGAAGTTGTGTCTGACGATGCACATGTGGAGTGTGCTACAGCAGTTGATGGCTGATTTAGAGTTCAAGGCGTCCTAACGGGGTTTTCGAGAAGTCACTAGCACGATTGAGCACACCATGCGGTCAAACTTGACAAAACGATCCAATCTCGCCATGAGTACCGGCCCATCGCCCCCGCAGCCCCCCTTGCTATTTTCTAGAGGATCGATCTCTACTTCAATAATGCTACACTTGCAAATAGTCTTATCAACAGAGCATCTTCGCAGATGATGTATAATTTACATCATACGATGCATTATACATTACTTCTTCAGTGGCGGACACAAGATTTTCATCAAGCCTGGACGTACTGTCAGCTCGGCCAAATTTCCATCCAAATATTTATCAAATTTTCATTAAAATAGGCTACGCCGCCCCCGGAAGTTTAGGCGCGTGCCCGGGCTTAGGGACGGTTCGGTCCGCCTATGCCTATTTTTGCCCTTTTTTCAAATTTTTACATTATCTGTTTCTCTCTCAAAACTCAGACGGTCTAAAATATATCACCTCTCCTCCGAAAGTACTCCAGCGAATTCATTTCACTAGTGCTGCAAAAATTGTAATAAAAATTCAAACTTGGCACAATTCAAATAAAATTTGAAATACAAATGTAATTAAACATTGTCATTTCAATCTTTTTTATGCCGATTCAACTACCATTTCAATGATGCAAAATTAAGCAACTACTACAAAATTAAGTTGTGCAATGCCGAGCTTCTCGGCCACCGGCGGTAGGTCGATGCGCCCAAGGAAGGGCAGAGGAGCTGGAGGAAGGCGCCAACCTCAATTGCATCGATGAAGGGTAGGCGAGGCGGGGCCTGCGGACGATGGTGGTGCGCCGGGTGAGCACGAGGTGGAGCCCATCGACTCCAGTCAATGAACGATCCCCTCTGGCCGCATATCGAACCTCCCCGGTGTTCAGCAGCCCCGCAGACGGTGAACGGATGGCCACGGTGAGCCAGAATCAGCTGAAATCTGGCCGACTCTAGGTCAATAATCACGGCGGCAGCGGGTCATTTCCGGCCATCCCTGGCTGCGGGACGAGTCCGGCAAGGTGGGGTGGGGGCCAATGGGTGACGAGCGAGCAATGGTGATTTGAGCTCCCGCGCGACTGTTTATTGTTTGCATCGCCCGGATGCATCACTTGGGAGTTGCATCGCCTGGATATATCACCCCAGGTGATGCATATTTGCATCGCGATGTAAAAACATTTGGGCCATTTTTACATGTACTACGTCATATGCTGGACAGTACGGGAGCCCTATATGCATGGCAACGGTCGCACGGCAAATGTTACACGGTAATGCCATTGACGGAAAAAGCTTCTTTGTCGTGCGCCTCGCCAATGTTGCACGGCAAAGGTTACTTCTTTGCTGTGTGTCAAACATGTTTTATCTAAAAAAAAACCTCAAACAGGTAGGTCTGTGATTTGAACCTAGGACACATATAGTAGGGAAAGTATGCAACCTTGCCACTGGGCTAAATGTTCATTTGTTGATAACTATACCACGCCACGCCTTTGAGCTGAGAAGAAATCCAGTTTTTACATCTTTAACATGCGCTTACACTAGGCAAAAGCTTGCTTTACGCGCGTTTGTTAAAAACACTAGATAAAGGCTGCTTTGCCGTACAACACAGCTGCTCGCACGGCAAAGGGTGAGGCGCACTGCAATGCCCAACGACTTTGCCGTGCGGTGTGTTGGCCATTGCCGTGCATCTTTCTTTACCGTGCGGCCTCTTCCGTCGTTGTCGTGAAACCTATCTTTACCGTGTGCTTGTGTCTATCTTTACCGTGCGTTTTTCTCCGTGCGCACGGCAAAGAAATCTTTACCATGCGGATAAGCTGCATGCAAAGTTTTTCCCGTAGTGGGAGCTGTTTTCTAGACCAAGGTGATGAATATAGTAGTTATTTTTTCATCTACATCATCGTTAGCTAGCCACTTGGTAGCAGTTGTTAGCTCTAATTAATTACGTCCCAACTGATCATGAGTTGGAGTTTAAATCTCACTCAGACGGTAAGCTCGAGATGATTCCGACTTCAAATTAATGAAACCATACAACGGCAGAGTACAAGTATAGCATTACAGAAGCGGTACATGCTCCAACGACAAATAAAACAGAGATGTGCATGACAGAGCATACATAATGCAAGACAGCATACAATCGAACGTACCGAAAGTGTCGAAAGAAAGCAAGGTCCAAAACAACTCAGACATAGACAGGCAGATAACATCAGTCCTCCAGACCTGTTCTCACGACGGCATGAAGTTGGGCATTGAATGCCTTTGTTGTGTGTGGGATACTCACTTTGCCTCATATGAGCATTTGCTCACGTTGTGTGAATCTACATTTTGAAGTGTTAAAAAATTTTAAAATAAAATTTTCCATGTACATCTACATATTTTATGTTCGTACATAAGTTTTTTCCATGTGAATCTACATAAGTTCGGTCTCGTCTCGTCTCCCCCAACCCTAACCGCCGCTGCTGCCGCCGGTAGCGCCACCGGGGCAAAGACCCACGGGGCGTGGCGGCGGCGGGGGCCTTTCCTCGTCGTAGTGGGGGACGGCGGACGGGCTCTCCCCTCCTCGACGCATACGGCGGCGGCCTGGCGCGGATGGTGATGGGCGGCGGCGGCTCTTGCGCTGCGGTCCCCCCTGCCCTCTCGTAGGCTTCCACCCGCAGCACACCGACAGGGGCTGGTGGTGGGCGGCGGCCAGGCCCTCGATCTGCGACATTCCCTCCCCCGGCCTCTCGTCGGTGCGTGGAGGCGATCTCGGGCTTCTTCCGCGACACGAGGGCGCCCGGGGTAGCAACCTTGGGTTAGACGGAGGAGGTGGCCCTCTTCTTCGCCGGAGAGGGCTGGCCTGCGGTTGGTGGTGGTGGATCTTTTGATCTATCACCGCGATTCGGCGGCGAGATGGAGGTGCATGGAAGCCGGTGATGGTGTCGCCGGTGGAGGGTTGGTTTCGCCAGCATGGGATGGTCGCCGACGTGGGGGTCCGACCTGAATAAAGGCGGCGGTCCTAGGGCCTCTCTTGCGTGGAAAGGAGGACCTACCGGAGGCCTGGACTCATCATCTGGCCAGGGGGTTGAGTTCCGGAAGGCTCCACCAGCGGATATAACAGTGCTTTGCCTGGAGTTTGCTGGATCGGAGGTATTCGGTCGTGCACACCCATGTTTTTATTCCGATCGATTGGTTCTGGAGGGACTGGCGCGAAGCTCTTTTTCTGTGTTGACATCAAGTGACTATGGATCCATGATGTAAGTCGGAAGAAGAGAATTTCATGAAGGCCGGAGGGGGGACTAGCTAAGGGAGGTTCAAGTCTCCGCGCTGTTGAGGGACTTGCTTGGTGTTTCGGGCTTCACAGCCGCGGTATGAAAGTGGGGGTGACAACACAGGTGAAGTGCAGAGTCCTACCTTTCAGGATGAAAACCCAAGGTCTGGCCTTAATTGGTTGTGCCTAGCAATGACCTTGGTGGAGACATTGTTTTGAGAGCGGGGACTATCTTCAGGGTGAAACCTAAGATCTTTGATCGGGCGACGACGGTGTTTGAGCATTGTTCCCTTCTTGGAGGCGTCTTTTTGGAGTCTGTAATTGAGGTGTTGTCTTGGAGGTGGATGTATTGCTGTTGTTAGGCCCGAGATACTGTAGCGGGACTTTTGTTTCTTACTTTTCTTTTCTTGTTTTTAGCTGTGTGCATCCGTAGTGCCACTAGGGCGGTGCGTTGTTGCAAATGCTAGGTGTAATTGGTATATTCTTGATATTAATATATTCTCTTTATCGAAAAAACATAAGTTTTTTTTAAAAAAACTAAAAAATTATGTGGCTCATGTAAAAAGACAATTTTTGATGCTATAACACGACTACGTACATGACATTTTTGTTATCTTTTTTGTACACGTCACACAAAATGTTGTTTCTCCCTGAAAACTCGTGCATTAACATAGAATGTCATGATGTACACCAAAAAAATTATGTCAGAATTTTTTCACATTTTGAAAATTGTTTTTTAATTATTTTGTAGAATAGGAGCATTTGCTCCTATGAGCCAAAACGCCACCTCCGTGGGTGTGAGGTTTTTGATCCTTGAACGAATCTAATTCATCTGTAAACATGGGAAAAATAAATTTTGCGGTGTGCAATAATTTTTGGATCCTAATCTGTAGAGTCACAGTTTAATTATCAAGAACTCTGCTACATGTGTAGGACATTTTCTGTACAAATTGCATACGATGCATATATGCACTCAAACCTCCACCCGGCTACGAAAACAACATCAACACACCGGATCCTTTGTGGACACACATCGGAAATTGAATTGTCGTGTGCACAGAAGTTTCGAATTATAAAAGCACAATCACGCTACATACTGCCATACTGGAACCCATTTGAGCAACGACATTTATTTTTGACTGGCGACCATCCTGAAGTGAGCGGTAAATCAACACTACGGGAGAATTGGCGTACGCCGACGGCCAGGCGATATCGGGGCCGTCGGCACAGGAGCCTCCAGAGTGCGGCGATAAGGATGGTCGTCGGCGTTAAATTGACCGTCGGTACAGGCTAGAGGTGCCGACGGCCACCGTCGGACAGTTCTAGCCATCGGCACAATATTTTTTTCTTTCTTTTTTACTATAGATCTGTGCCGACGGTTATACCGTTGGCATAGCTTTTTTCTATTTCTCCACGACAGTCTTCAAAAAAGCATAACTAAATCATTTCTAAATGAGAAAAATAAGTATAATATATCAAATTTTGCAGAAAAACAAGATCTATCGTAGAAAAATATCAAAAATGAAATATTTCAAATATCTAAACAAATCTTCTTAGAAATGGGCTATAATGTTCAAGGTTTTATGGCTTTCACACACGCCAAAAATGAAAAAAATGGTCGTTCGTGGGTCGGATTAGAAATCTGCGTCAGGGTATTGCTTACCATCCAAGGGCTCACACAGTGCCAAATATGACCTCGTTCCGACAAACTATGCCATGCCGAGGCTGTTTCCCACCACATTTCCCCCTGCAATCCATAGAACTCCGGATGTGATAGTCCTTTTCGTGAAGGGTTTTTCAAAATAAATGCCATATCCTAGTTTTGACAAACGGAATAGTTACTATGATATATAAACTGACGCCACGCGGCTCCGTGAGATTTTTTTGACTTCGTTCAAATAGCCATCTGACCAAAACAGGCCCCCCGGGACATGCGGTATCGCCGTACCGGGCGTGCCGGTGCACCCATTCGCGAAAAAACTAAACGTACAAAAATTAGCACATATAATGATGCGTCGTAGAACTAAAAACATTTTTTCCGAAATTTCTGGAGCGTCAGATAGTTGAGCCCTAGTTCAAATCCGGTCAGTTTCCAGCGGATTCGGTGGGACACCGCCGGAAGCCGCATGGGTTCCCAAAAAGCTAACGCGTGCACATGTCATGAGATAGGTGGTGCGTAGGTGGTCTACTATCATCGCACGGAAGTTTCACATCATACTAAAATACGCCTCATGTAGCTTCTTCACAAATAAAAACCGTTTGGACACGCTAAAAATGAAAAGATGGTCGTGATACGTCTCCGACGTATCGATAATTTCTTATGTTCCATGCCACATTATTGATGATTTCTACATGTTATATGCACACTTTATGTCATATTCGTGCATTTTCTGGAACTAACCTATTAACAAGATGTCGAAGTGCCAGTTCCTGTTTTCTGCTGTTTTTGGTTTCAGAAATCCTAGTAACGAAATATTCTCGGAATCGGACGAAATCAACGCCCAGGTTCCTATTTTGCCCGGAAGCATCCAGAACACCCGAGAGCCGCCAGAGAGGGGGCATCGGGCCCCTGCACCATAGGCCGGCGCGGCCAGGGGGGCCCGCGCCACCCTATGGTGTGGGCACCCCTTCGACCCTCTGGCGCCGCCTTTCCGCCTATTTAAAGCCTCCGTCGCGAAAACCCTGATACGTTCGACGAAACCCACAGAAACCTTCCAGAGCCGCCGCCATCGTGAAGCCAAGATCTGGGGGACAGGAGTCTCTGTTCCGGCACGCCGCCGGAACGGGGAAGTGCCCCCGGAAGGCTTCTCCATCATCACCACCGCCATCTTCATCACCGCTGCTGCTCCCATGAGGAGGGAGTAGTTCTCCATCGAGGCTCGGGGCTGTACCGGTAGCTATGTGGTTCATCTCTCTCCTATGTACTTCAATACAATAATCTCATGAGCTGCCTTACATGATTGAGATTCATATGATGATGCTTGTAATCTAGATGTCGTTATGCTAGTCAAGTGAATTTTATGTAGGATAACGTTGCATAGAAAACAAAAATTTTCCTACCGCGAACACGCAATCCAAGCCAAGATGCAATCTAGAAGACGGTAGCAACGAGGGGGTATCGAGTCTCACCCTTGAAGAGATTCCAAAGCCTACAAGATGAGGCTCTTGTTGCTGCGGTAGACGATCACTTGCCGCTTGCAAAAGCGCGTAGAAGATCTTGATCACGATCGGTTCCGGCGCCACGAACGGGCAGCACCTCCGTACTCGGTCACACGTTCGGTTGTTGATGAAGACGACGTCCACCTCCCCGTTCCAGCGGGCAGCGGAAGTAGTAGCTCCTCTTGAATCCGACAGCACGGCGGCGTGGTGTCGGTGGCGGTGAAGAAGTCCGGCGGAGCTTCGCTAAGCTACGCGGGCAATATGGAGGAGAGGGGGGCGGCTAGGGTTTGGGAGGGGTGGCCGGCCACTCTATGGGGGGCGGCCAACTTGTGGTCTTGGGGTGGCCGGCCCCCTCCCTTGGCCCCTCATTACATAGGTGGATCCCAAGTGTTGGTGTCCAAGTCTTCGAATAAGACCCGAAACCAAAACCTTCCATAAGAGGGGGAAACCTAGCCCAACTAGGACTCCCACCCAAAGGTGGGATTTCCACCTCCCATGTGGGGGGTGGCCGGCCCCCTATGGTGGAGTCCACTTGGGACTCCACCCCATCTAGGGCTGGCCGGCCATGGAGGTGGAGTCCCATGTGGACTCCACCTTCCTTGGTGGTTTCTTCCGGACTTTTCTAGAACCTTCTAGAACCTTCCATAGAACCTTCCGACATTTTATTTCACATAAAATGACATCCTATATATGAATCTTATTCTCCGGACCATTCCGGAACTCCTCGTGATGTCCGGGATCTCATCCGGGACTCCGAACAAATATTCGAACTCCATTCCATATTCAAGTACTACCATTTCAACATCCAACTTTAAGTGTGTCACCGTACGGTTCGTGAACTATGCGGACATGGTTGAGTACTCACTCCGACCAATAACCAATAGCGGGATCTGGAGATCCATAATGGCTCCCACATATTCAACGATGACTTTAGTGATCGAATGAACCATTCACATACATTACCAATTCCCTTTGTCTCGCGATATTTTACTTGTCCGAGGTTTGATCTTCGGTATCACTCTATACCTTGTTCAACCTCGTCTCCTGACAAGTACTCTTTACTCGTACCGTGGTATGTGGTCTCTTATGAACTCATTCATATGCTTGCAAGACATTAGACGACATTCCACCGAGAGGGCCCAGAGTATATCTATCCGTCATCGGGATGGACAAATCCCACTGTTGATCCATATGCCTCAACTCATACTTTCCGGATACTTAATCCCACCTTTATAGCCACCCATTTACGCAGTGGTGTTTGGTGTAATCAAAGTACCTTTCCGGTATAAGTGATTTACATGATCTCATGGTCATAAGGACTAGGTAACTATGTATCGAAAGCTTATAGCAAATAACTTAATGACGAGATCTTATGCTACGCTTAATTGGGTGTGTCCATTACATCATTCATATAATGATATAACCTTGTTATTAATAGCATCCAATGTTCATGATTATGAAACTAATCATCCATTAATCAACAAGCTAGTTTAAGAGGCATACTAGGGACTTCTTGTTTGTCTACATATCACACATGTACTAATGTTTCGGTTAATACAATTCTAGCATGATATATAAACATTTATCATAAACATTAAGATATAAATAATAACCACTTTATTATTGCCTCTAGAGCATATCTCCTTCAGTCTCCCACTTGCACTAGAGTCAATAATCTAGATTACATTGTAATATACCTAACACCCATGGCATTCTGGTGTTGGTCATGCTTTGCCCTAGGGAGAGCTTTAGTCAATGGATCTGCTACATTCAGATCAGTGTGTACTTTGCAAATCTTTACTTCTCCATCTTCGATGTACTCGCGAATCGAGTGGTAACGCAGCTTGATATGCTTCAGCCTCTTGTGTGACCTTGGCTCTTGTGCATTGGCGATGGCACCCATGTTATCACAGTAAATGATTAATGGGTCCAATGCACTAGGAACCACACCGAGCTCTACAATGAACCTCTTCATCCATACCGCTTCTGATGAAGCCTCTGAAGCCGCTATGTACTCTGATTCTGTTGAAGACTTCGCCACCGTGCAATGCTTCGAGCTTGCCCACCATCGCAGCACCATTCAATATAAACACGTACCCAGATTGTGACTTAGAGTCATCAGGATCAGTGTTCCAACTTGCATCGGTGTAACCGTTTACAACGAGCTCTTGGTCACCTCCATAACAAAGAAACATATCCTTAGTTCTTTTCCAGTACTTCAGGATATTCTTGACCGCTGTCCAGTGTTCCATTCCTGGATCACTTTGATATCTGCTAGTCAAACTAACAGCATGTGCTATATCCGGTCTAGTACATAGCATGGCATACATGATAGATCCTACTGCCGAAGCATAGGGGATATTACTCATCCTTTCTCTTTCTTCTGCCGTAGCCGGTCCTTGAGTCTTACTCAATACCTTGCCTGGTAACATAGGTAAGAACCCTTTCTTACTTTCGTCCATTCTAAACTTCTTTAGAATCTTGTCCAGATATGTACTCTGTGATAGCCCTATTAGGCGTCTTGATCTATCTCTATAAATCTTGATGCCTAATATATACGATGCTTCACCAAGGTCTTTCATTGAAAAACTATTATTCAAATAACCCTTAACACTGCTTAATAGTTCTATATCATTCCCGATCAATAATATGTCATCTACATATAATATCAGGAATGCTACAGAGCTCCCACTCACTTTCTTGTAAATACAGGCCTCTCCATGACACTGTATAAACCCGAAGTCTTTGATCACCTTATCAAAACGTCGGTTCCAACTTCTTGATGCTTGCTTCAGTCCATAGATTGAACGCTGAAGTTTGCATACTTTGTCAGCATTTTTAGGATCGACAAAACCTTTGGGTTGTACCATATACAACTCTTCCTCAATGTCTCCATTAAGGAACGCCGTTTTGACATCCATCTGCCAAATCTCATAATCGAAAAATGCAGCTATTGCTAACAAAATCCTCACAGATTTTAGCTTCGCTACGGGTGAGAAAGTCTCATCGTAGTCAACTCCTTGAATTTGTTGGAAACCCTTTGCGACAAGTCGAGCTTTATAGACAGTAATATTACCATCAGCATCTGTTTTTCTCTTGAAGATCCATTTATTCTCAACAGCCTTTCGGCTATCAGGTAAGTCTACCAAAGTCCATACTTTGTTATCATACATGGATCCCATTTCGGATTTCATGGCTTCTTGCCATTTGTTGGAATCTGGGCTCATCATCGCTTCTTCATACGTCGCAGGGTCCTCATCATTGTTATCCACAATCATGACATTTAGACAAGGATCATACCAATCAGGAGTGGCACGTTCCCTTGTCGATCTGCGAGGTTCAGTAGTTTCCTCGTTCGAAGTTTCATGATCATTATCATTAGCTTCCTCTGTTGCCGGTGTAGGCGGTACAGGAACAACTTCCGGTACTACGCTACTCTGATCAACGAGTATAGATTCATCAATCTCATCGAGTTCTACTTTTCTTCCAGTCACTTCTTTAGTGAGAAATTCTTTCTCAAGAAAGGTTCCGTTCTTAGCAACAAAGATTTTGCCTTCGGATCTGTGATAGAAAGTGTACCCTATAGTTTCCTTAGGGTATCCTATGAAGACGCATTTCTCCGCTTTGGGTTCTAGCTTGTCCGGTTGTAACTTCTTTATATAGGCTTCGCAACCCCAAACTTTCAGGAACGACAGCTTAGGTTTCTTATTAAACCATAATTCATACGGTGTCGTTTCTACGGATTTTGATGGTGCTCTATTTAAAGTGAATGCGGCTGTCTCTAATGCATAACTCCAAAATGATAACGGCAAATCAGTAAGAGACATCATACTACGAACCATATCTAAGAGAGTTCGATTACGACGTTCGGACACACCGTTTCGTTGAGGTGTTCCCGGCGGTGTAAATTGTGAAAGTATTCCGCATTTCTTTAAATGCATGCCAAACTCATAACTCAGATATTCACCTCCACGATCAGATTGTAGAAATTTGATCTTCTTGTTACGTTGATTTTCTACTTCACTTTGAAATTCCTTAAACTTCTCGAAAGTTTCGGATTTATGTTTCATGAAATAGATATACCCATATCTACTCAGATCATCTGTGAAGGTTAGAACATAACGATAACCACCGCGCGATGCTACACTCATTGGTCCACATACATCGGTATGTATGATTTCCAATAAGTCTGTAGCTCGCTCCATCATACCAGAAAATGGAGTCTTTGTCATTTTTCCCATTAGACATGCTTCGCATCTATCAAGTGACTCAAAGTCAAGTGATTCAAGTAATCCATCAGTATGGAGTTTCTTCATGCGTTTCACTCCAATATGACCAAGACGACAGTGCCACATATAAGTAGAATTATCATTCAATTTAATTCGCTTAGCATCAATGTTATGTATATGCGTATCACTACTATCGAGATCTAACAGAAATAAGCCATTCTTTTGTGGTGCTCGACCATAAAAGATATTATTCATAAAAATAGAACAACCATTATTCTCAGACTTGAATGAATAACCGTCTTGCATTAAACAAGATCCAGATATAATGTTCATGCTCAACGCGGGTACAAAATAACAATTATTTAGGCTTAAAACTAATCCCGAAGGTAGATGTAGAGGAAGTGTGCCGACAGCGATCACATCGACTTTGGATCCATTTCCAACGCGCATCGTCACTTCATCTTTCAGTAGTCTTCGTTTATTCTTTAGTTCCTGTTTCGAGTTACAGATATGAGCAACCGAACCAGTATCAAATACCCAGGTACTAGAACGAGAACCAGTGAGATAAACATCTATAACATGTATATCAGATATACCTTCTTTCTTCTTCTTGACAAGGCCGCTCTTTAGATCAGCCAGATACTTGGAGCAATTACGCTTCCAGTGTCCCTTCTCCTTGCAGTAATAGCACTCAGCATCAGGCTTAGGGCCGTTCTTAGGTTTCATAGGAGGCGTGGCAGCTTTCTTGCCACCCTTCTTGAATTTTCCCTTAGACTTGCCCTGTTTCTTGAAACTGGTGGTCTTGTTGACCATCAACACTTGGTGCTCTTTCTTGATCTCAATCTCAGCAGCTTTTAGCATGCCAAAGAGTTCAGGTAACTCCTTGTTCATGTTCTGCATATTGTAGTTCATCACAAAGTTCTTGTAACTTGGTGGCAGTGATTGAAGGACACGATTAATCCCCAGTCTGTTAGGAATCACTATTCCCAAGTCACTGAGTTTCTTCGCATGCCCGGTCATGGCGAGCATGTGCTCACTAACGGAGCTGCCTTCTTCCATCATACAGCTGAAGAAATGTTTCGATGCTTCATAGCATTCCACGGCCGCATGAGTCTCGAATATAGCTTTCAGCTCATTCATCAACTCATGAGGATCGTGGTGCTCAAAACGTTTTTGAAGATCGGATTCCAGACTGCACAGGATGGCACACTGAACTTGAGAGTACCGAGTTTTCCGAGTCGCGTAAACAGCTTTTACTTCATCGGATTCATCTTCTGCAGGAGGGTCACCTAGCGGTGCATCAAGCACAAATTGCAGATTTCCGCCAGAGAGGAAGATCCTCACATGACGGAACCAGTCGGTGAAGTTGCTACCGTTGCTCTTAAGTTTCTCTTTCTCTAGGAACTGATTAAAATTGATTGGGGACGCCATCTCTACAACATATATTTGCAATAGTTTAGACTAAGTTTATGACAAATTGAGTTCAAATTTTAATTCAACATAATTAAAAATCTAGGTGAACTCCCACTCAAAACAATATCCCTCGCATTGTCTTAGTGATCACACGAACCAAATCCACCGCACCTAAGCCCGATCATCACGAGAAAAGGTGTGACTTCAATGGCGAACACTCAAAGTGTTCATCATATCAACCATATGATTCATGCTCTACCTTTCGGTATCACGTGTTCCGAGACCATGTCTGTACATGCTAGGCTCGTCAAGGCCACCTTAGTATCCGCATGTGCAAAACTGTCTTGCACCCGTTGTATGCACTTGTTGATTCTATCACACCCGATCATCACGAGATGCTTCGAAACGACAAGTCTTGGCAACGGTGCTACTAAGGATGAACACTTTATTATCTTGAGATTTTAGTGAGGGATCATCTTATAATGCTACCGTCGCGATCTAAGCAAAATAAGATGCATAAAAAGGATTAACATCACATGCAGTTCATATGTGATATGATATGGCCCTTTTGTCTTTGCGCCTTTGATCTTCATCTCCAAAGCACGGACATGATCTCCATCATCTTCGGGCATGATCTCCATCATCGTCGGCGTAGCGTCAAGGTCAATGGCGCCGTCTTCATGATTGTCCTCCATGTAGCAACTATTACAACTACTTTGAAATACTACTCAACATGAAATTTAAAGACAACCATAAGGCTCCTGCCGGTTGCCACAATACAATAATGATCATCTCATACATATTCATCATCACATTATGGCCATATCACATCACCAAACCCTGCAAAAACAAGTTAGACGTCTCTAATTTGGTTTGCATATTTTACGTGGTTTAGGGTTTTCGATAGAGATCTAATCTACCTACGAACATGAACCACAACGTTGATACTAATGTTTTCAATAGAAGAGTAAATTGAATCTTTACTATAGTAGGAGAGACAGACACCCGCAAAGCCTCTTATGCAATACAAGTTGCATGTCGAACGAGGAACAAGTCTCATGAACGCGGTCATGTAAAGTTAGTCCGAGCCGCTTCATCCCACTATGCCATAAAGATGCAAAGTACTCAAACTAAAGATAACAAGAGCATCAACGCCCACAAACCATTGTGTTCTACTCGTGCAACCATCTATGCATAGACACGGCTCTGATACCACTGTAGGATAACGTTGCATAGAAAACAAAAAATTTCCTACCGCGAACACGCAATCCAAGCCAAGATGCAATCTAGAAGACGGTAGCAACGAGGGGGTATCGAGTCTCACCCTTGAAGAGATTCCAAAGCCTACAAGATGAGGCTCTTGTTGCTGCGGTAGACGATCACTTGCCGCTTGCAAAAGCGCGTAGAAGATCTTGATCACGATCGGTTCCGGCGCCACGAACGGGCAGCACCTCCGTACTCGGTCACACGTTCGGTTGTTGATGAAGACGACGTCCACCTCCCCGTTCCAGCGGGCAGCGGAAGTAGTAGCTCCTCTTGAATCCGACAGCACGACGGCGTGGTGTCGGTGGCGGTGAAGAAGTCCGGCGGAGCTTCGCTAAGCTACGCGGGCAATATGGAGGAGAGGGGGGCGGCTAGGGTTTGGGAGGGGTGGCCGGCCACTCTATGGGGGGCGGCCAGCTTGTGGTCTTGGGGTGGCCGGCCCCCTCCCTTGGCCCCTCATTATATAGGTGGATCCCAAGTGTTGGTGTCCAAGTCTTCGAATAAGACCCGAAACCAAAACCTTCCATAAGAGGGGAAACCTAGCCCAACTAGGACTCCCACCCAAAGGTGGGATTTCCACCTCCCATGTGGGGGTGGCGGCCCCCTATGGTGGAGTCCACTTGGGACTCCACCCCATCTAGGGCTGGCCGGCCATGGAGGTGGAGTCCCATGTGGACTCCACCTTCCTTGGTGGTTTCTTCCGGACTTTTCTAGAACCTTCTAGAACCTTCCATAGAACCTTCCGCGACATTTTATTTCACATAAAATGACATCCTATATATGAATCTTATTCTCCGGACCATTCCGGAACTCCTCGTGATGTCCGGGATCTCATCCGGGACTCCGAACAAATATTCGAACTCCATTCCATATTCAAGTACTACCATTTCAACATCCAACTTTAAGTGTGTCACCGTACGGTTCGTGAACTATGCGGACATGGTTGAGTACTCACTCCGACCAATAACCAATAGCGGGATCTGGAGATCCATAATGGCTCCCACATATTCAACGATGACTTTAGTGATCGAATGAACCATTCACATACATTACCAATTCCCTTTGTCTCGCGATATTTTACTTGTCCGAGGTTTGATCTTCGGTATCACTCTATACCTTGTTCAACCTCGTCTCCTGACAAGTACTCTTTACTCGTACCGTGGTATGTGGTCTCTTATGAACTCATTCATATGCTTGCAAGACATTAGACGACATTCCACCGAGAGGGCCCAGAGTATATCTATCCGTCATCGGGATGGACAAATCCCACTGTTGATCCATATGCCTCAACTCATACTTTCCGGATACTTAATCCCACCTTTATAGCCACCCATTTACGCAGTGGTGTTTGGTGTAATCAAAGTACCTTTCCGGTATAAGTGATTTACATGATCTCATGGTCATAAGGACTAGGTAACTATGTATCGAAAGCTTATAGCAAATAACTTAATGACGAGATCTTATGCCACGCTTAATTGGGTGTGTCCATTACATCATTCATATAATGATATAACCTTGTTATTAATAACATCCAATGTTCATGATTATGAAACTAATCATCCATTAATCAACAAGCTAGTTTAAGAGGCATACTAGGGACTTCTTGTTTGTCTACATATCACACATGTACTAATGTTTCGGTTAATACAATTCTAGCATGATATATAAACATTTATCATAAACATTAAGATATAAATAATAACCACTTTATTATTGCCTCTAGAGCATATCTCCTTCATTTTACTTATGTGATCTCCGGAGACTCCTTGTCCCACGTGTGTAAAGGTGACAGTGTGTGCACCGTGTGGGTCTCTTAGGCTATATTTCACAGAATACTTATTCACTGATGAATGGCATAGTGATGTGCTTATTTATATCTCTTTATGATTGCAATGTATTTTGTATCACAATTTATCTATGTGCTACTCTAGCAATGTTATTAAAGTAGTTTTATTCCTCCTACACGGTGTAATGATGACAGTGTGTGCATCCGTATTAGTACTTGGTTTATGCTATGATCATGATCTCTTGTAGATTGCGAAGTTAACTATTGCTATGATAGTATTGATGTGATCTATTCCTCCTACATATGCATGAAGGTGACAGTGTGCATGCTATGTTAGTACTTGGTTAGTCGAATTGATCTTTCATGCACTCTAAGGTTACTTAAATATGAACATTGAATTGTGGAGCTTGTTAACTCCGGCATTGAGGGTTCGTGTAATCCTACGCAATGTGTTCATCATCCAACAAGAGTGTAGAGTATGCATTTATCTATTCTGTTATGTGATCAATGTTGAGAGTGTCCACTAGTGAAAGTCTAATCCCTAGGCCTTGTTCCTAAATACTGCTGCGTTACTACGCTTGTTCTTGTTTCACTGTGTTACTACTGCTGCAATACTACCACCATCAACTACACGCCAGCAAGCTATTTTCTGGCACCGTTGCTACTGCTCATATATATTCATACCACCTGTATTTCACTATCTCTTCGCCGAACTAGTGCACCTATTAGGTGTGTTGGGGACACAAGAGACTTCTTGCTTTGTGGTTGCAGGGTTGCATGAGAGGGATATCTTTGACCTCTTCCTCCCTGAGTTCGATAAACCTTGGGTGATCCACTTAAGGGAAAACTTGCTGCTGTTCTACAAACCTCTGCTCTTGGAGGCCCAACACTGTCTACAGGAAAAGGAGGGGGAAGTAGACATCAGGTCGCTCGTGGGTCGGATTAGAATTCCGCATCCGGGGTCTCGCTTCTCATCCTAGGGCCCACACACGTGCTAAATATGACCTCGTATCGGCAAACTATGCCATGCCGAGGCTGTTTCCCACCTCATTTCCCCTAAAATCTACAGAACTCCTGACGTGATAGCCCTTTCCGTGAAGGATTTTTCAAAATAATTGTCGTATCCCAGTTTTGATAAGCGGAATAGTTACTATGACATATAAAATGACGCCGCACGGCTCCGTGAGATTTTTTGACTTCTTTCAAATTGTCATATGGCCAAAACAGGGCCCCGGGACATGCGGTATCACCGTACCGGGTGTGCGGGTGCACTCATTCGCGAACAAACTAAACGGAAAAAATTAGCATATATAATAATGCGTCGTAGAACTAAAAATATTTTTTCCGGAATTTTTGGAGCGATGGATAGTTGACCCCTAGTTCAAATCCGGTCAGTTTCCAGCGGATTCGGCGGGACACCGCCGGAAACCGCATGAGTTCCCAAAAATCTAATGCGTGCACATGTCATGTGATAGGTGGTGTGTAGGTGGTCTACTATCATCGCACGGAGGTTTCACGTCATACTAAAATGCACCCCATGTAGCTGCTTCACAAATAAAAACCGTTTGGGCACGCTAAAAATGAAAAGATGGTCGCCCGTGGGTCGGATTAGAAATCCGCACCCGGGGTCTTGCTTCCCATCCTAGGTCCCACTCACGTGCCAAATATGAACTCGTTTCGGCAAACTATGCCATGCCGAGGTCGTTCCCCACCTCATTTCCCCTAAAATCCATAGAACTCCGAACGGTATAGCCCATTTCGTGAAGTGTTTTTCAAAATAATTTGCCGTATCCTAGTTTTGACAAACGGAATAGTTACTATGACATATAAAATGACTCCGTGCGGCTCCGTGGGATTTTTTGACTTCTTTCAAATTGCCATCTGGTCAAAACAAGGCCCCCGGGGCATGCGGTATCACCGTACCGGGTGTGCGGGTGCACCCATTCGCGAACAAACTAAATGGACAAAAAATAGCACATATAATGATGCGCCGTAGAACTAAAAATATTTTTTCCGGAATTTTTGGAGCGATGGATAGTTGACCCCTAGTTCAAATACGGTCAGTTTCCAGCGGATTCGGTAGGACACCGCCGGAAACCGCATGGGTTTCCAAAAAGCTAACGCGTGCACATGTCATGTGCTAGGTGGTGTGTACACTACTAGGAAAAGGCGACCTCAAAAGGCTTACCGCCGGCACTTTCGGATTCGCCGGTGGTAATGCCTTACCGCCGGCGCATTGCAAAGCGCCAGGGGTAACCCAGATTACTGTCGGCGCCTCAGCCAATTCGCCAGGGGTATTGTTTACCACCGGCACTTTCCAATTCGCCGGGGTATGCATTTAAGGATTAAAAAAAGGACATGTGTACGCGGTTCGCGGTTGCTCTATGCGGTGCCCCGTCTTTTCTATCCACTTACGTATATTTTATTCCTGTCCATCTCCAACAGCAGTAACCTGTATTTATTCTACAGAACAAAGAACATCAGCGACCTTCATTGGTAGACAAGTTTGACCTTAAAAAATACAACCAAACACAGACACAGCAAAACTTCATCCAATTTTACAAAAAATTCATCCATCGCAGAAACAACACAAAATTGGGATCACAAGATACTAGTAGTGTTTTACACCTTGATCTATTCAACATAAAGTTTCATCTGTAATTGGGAGAAAATCACCTTGAGTCTTTCATCTGTATGTAAAAAAAATTAGAGGTAGCTCATCCATACTTTTAGATGTAGAAATACCAGATTGCTAATTGATTCCATCTCTTAGAACCATTGTGAATTAATGGTCACACAAAAGATCACACAACCACTGTATGCACGAATTTGAACAGCGAAGAAGATAGGAAGCTTGAAGCTTCTAATAAACTACTAGTACACATAGAAAAAATGGCCTTCACCTTGGAAACGCCGCCGCCCTCTCTGCTCCGGCCTCCGCAAGCCCCAGGAAATCGCTGGAGCCGTTGCAGTCCCCGTCGAGCATCCTCGGGGAGGGGAGCGGCCTCCAGGGGTCTCGGCACAGCGGGTCATCCCCGTGGGGAAGCGGCAGCGGGCGGGGCAGCAGGGTTATGGAGGAGGACCTCGCCGGCGCCACCTCCATGTTGCTCAGCGACCTCGAGATGGGCGTGGAGCTGGTTGTGGACCAGAGCGCGTCCCTCCTGGCGGGGTAGGAGGAGGAGGGCGCGGCGGTGGGCGAATCGTCCACGCGGCGCAGGCGCGGCGTGATACGTCTCCGACGTATCGATAATTTCTTATGTTCCATGCCACATTATTTATGTTATCTACATGTTTTATGCACACTTTATGTCATATTCGTGCATTTTCTGGAACTAACCTATTAACAAGATGCCGAAGTGCCAGTTCCTGTTTTCTGCTGTTTTTGGTTTCAGAAATCCTAGTAACGAAATATTCTCGGAATCGGACGAAATCAACGCCCAGGTTCCTATTTTGCCCGGAAGCATCCAGAACACACGAGAACCGCCAGAGAGGGGGCACAGGCCCACCAAACCCTAGGCCGGCGCGGCCAGGGGGGGCCCGCGCCACCCTATGGTGTGGGCACCCCTTCGACCCTCTGGCGCCGCCTCTTCGCCTATTTAAAGCCTCCGTCGCGAAAACCCTGATGCGTTCGACGAAACCCACAGAAACCTTCCAGAGCCGCCGCCATCGCGAAGCCAAGATCTGGGGGACAGGAGTATCTGTTCCGGCACGCTGCCGGAACGGGGAAGTGCCCCCGGAAGGCTTCTCCATCGACACCGCTGCCATCTTCACCGCCATCTTCATCATCGCTGCTGCTCCCATGAGGAGGGAGTAGTTCTCCATCGAGGCTCGGGGCTGTACCGGTAGCTATGTGGTTCATCTCTCTCCTATGTACTTCAATACAATAATCTCATGAGCTGCCTTACATGATTGAGATTCATATGATGATGCTTGTAATCTAGATGTCGTTATGCTAGTCAAGTGAATTTTACTTATGTGATCTCCGGAGACTCCTTGTCCCACGTGTGTAAAGGTGACAGTGTGTGCACCGTGTGGGTCTCTTAGGCTATATTTCACAGAATACTTATTCACTGATGAATGGCATAGTGAGGTGCTTATTTATATCTCTTTATGATTGCAATGTATTTTGAATCACAATTTATCTATGTGCTACTCTAGCAATGTTATTAAAGTAGTTTTATTCCTCCTACATGGTGTAATGGTGACAGTGTGTGCATCCGTGTTAGTACTTGGTTTATGCTATGATCATGATCTCTTGTAGATTGCGAAGTTAACTATTGCTATGACAGTATTGATGTGATCTATTCCTCCTACATATGCATGAAGGTGACAGTGTGCATGCTATGTTAGTACTTGGTTTAGTCGAATTGATCTTTCATGCACTCTAAGGTTACTTAAATATGAACATTGAATTGTGGAGCTTGTTAACTCTGGCATTGAGGGTTCGTGTAATCCTACGCAATGTGTTCATCATCCAACAAGAGTGTAGAGTATGCATTTATCTATTCTGTTATGTGATCAATGTTGAGAGTGTCCACTAGTGAAAGTCTAATCCCTAGGCCTTGTTCCTAAATACTACTGCGTTACTACTGCTTGTTTATCGTTTCACCGTTGCTACTATCTGCTGCAATACTACCACCATCAACTACACGCCAAAAGCTATTTTACGGCACCGTTGCTACTGCTCATATATATTCATACCACCTGTATTTCACTATCTCTTCGCCGAACTAGTGCACCTATTAGGTGTGTTGGGGACACAAGAGACTTCTTGCTTTGTGGTTGCAGGGTTGCATGAGAGGGACATCTTTGACCTCTTCCTCCCTGAGTTCGATAAACATTGGGTGATCCACTTAAGGGAAAACTTGCTGCTGTTCTACAAACCTCTGCTCTTGGAGGCCCAACACTGTCTACAGGAAAAGGAGGGGGAAGTAGACATCAAGCTATTTTCTGGCGCCGTTGCCGGGTAGGAAAGGTAAAAGTACTCACACTCCGGATCTCGGCTACTAAGCTATTTTCGCCGTTATAAGTACTCGAAGCTATTTCCTTTAGATCCTGCAATTGCATCTTTTTGTTTCTTGTTTACACTAGTTTGGCATAATGGACAAGAATGAGCTTCTTATTCTATTTCCTGATTTAAAACATGGATTGTTTGATGCGAAAATTAAAAAACCTATGGAATCTTATTTGCATGCTGGTAGTAATATTAGTATGAACGCTTTGAACACCATTGTTGATAATGATATAGAAAGTTCTAAGCTTGGGGAAGCTGGTTTTCATGATCTTTTTAGTCCCCCAAGCATTGAGGAGAAAATTTTCTTTGATGATACTTTGCCTCCCATATATGATGATTATAATGATAGTGGTCTTTTGGTGCCACCTACTATGGAGAGTAAATTTTGTTGTGATTATACTATGCCTCCAACACTTGATGAGAATAATAATGATAGCTACTTTGTTGAATTTGCTCCCATAACAACTAATAAAATTTATTATGCTTATGTGGAGAGTAATAATTTTATGCATGAGACTCATGATAAGAATGCTTTATGTGATAGTTATATTGTTGAGTTTGCTCATGATGCTACTGAAAGTTATTATGAGAGAGGAAAATATGGTTGTAGAAATTTTCATGTTACTAAAACACCTCTCTATGTGCTGAAATTTTTGAAGCTATACTTGTTTTATCTTCCTATGCTTGTTACTTTGCTTTTCATGAACTTGTTTATTTACAAGATTCCTATGCATAGGAAGCATGTTAGACTTAAATGTGTTTTGAATTTGCTTCTTGATGCTCTCTTTTGCTTCAAATACTATTTCTTGCGAGTGCGTCATTAAAACTGCTGAGCCCATCTTAATGGCTATAAAGAAAAGAACTTCTTGGGAGATAACCCATGTGTTATTTTGCTATAGTACTTTGTTTTATATTTGTATCTTGGAAGTTGTTTACTACTGTAGCAACCTCTCCTTATCTTAGTTTTGTGTTTTGTTGTGCCAAGTAAAGTCTTTGATAGTAAAGTCAATACTAGATTTGGATTACTGCGCAGAAACTGTTTTCTTTGCTGTCACGAATCTGGGCAAAATTCTCTGTAGGTAACTCAGAAAATTATGCCAATTTACGTGAGTGATCCTCAGATATGTACGCAACTTTCATTCAATTTGGGAATTTTCATCTGAGCAAGTCTGGTGTCATTTTAAAATTCGTCTTTACGGACTGTTCTGTTTTGACAGATTCTGCCTTTTATTTCGCATTGCTTCTTTCGCTGTGTTGGGTGGATTTCTTTGTTCCATTACCTTCCAGTAGCTTTGGGCAATGTCCAGAAGTGTTAAGAATGATTGTGTCACCTCTGAACATGTGAATTTTTGATTATGCACTAACCCTCTAATAAGTTTGTTTCGAGTTTGGTGTGGAGGAAGTTTTCAAGGGTCAAGAGAGGAGGATGATATACTATGATCAAGAAGAGTGAAAAAGTCTAAGCTTGGGGATTCCCCGGTGGTTCACCCCTGCATATATCAAGAAGACTCAAGCGTCTAAGCTTGGGGATGCCCAAGGCATCCCCTTCTTCATCGACAACATTATCAGGTTCCTCCCCTGAAACTATATTTTTATTCCATCACATCTTATGTGCTTTTCTTGGAGCGTCGGTTTGTTTTTGTTTTTTGTTTTGTTTGAATAAAATGGATCCTAGCATTCACTTTTTGGGAGAGAGACACGCTCCGCTGTAGCATATGGACAAGTATGTCCTTAGTTTCTACTCATAGTATTCATGGCGAAGTTTCTTCTTCGTTAAATTGTTATATGGTTGGAATTGGAAAATGATACATGTAGTAATTGCTATTAATGTCTTGGGTAATGTGATACTTGGCAATTGTTGTGCTCATGTTTAAGCTCTTGCATCATATGCTTTGCACCCATTAATGAAGAAATACATAGAGCATGCTAAAATTTGGTTTGCATATTTGGTCTCTCTAAGGTCTAGATAATTTCTAGTATTGAGTTTGAACAACAAGGAAGATGGTGTAGAGTCTTATAATGTTTTCAATATGTCTTATATGTGAGTTTTGCTGCACCGGTTCATCCTTGTGTTTGTTTCAAATAAGCCTTGCTAGCCTAAACCATGTATCGAGAGGGAATACTTCTCATGCATCCAAAATACTTGAGCCAACCACTATGCCATTTGTGTCCACCATACCTACCTACTACATGGTATTTTCCGCCATTCCAAAGTAAATTGCTTGAGTGCTACCTTTAAAATTCCATCATTCACCTTTGCAATATATAGCTCATGGGACAAATAGCTTAAAAACTATTGTGGTATTGAATATGTACTTATGCATTTTATCTCTTATTAAGTTGCTTGTTGTGCGATAACCATGTTTCTGGGGACGCCATCAACTATTCTTTGTTGAATATCATGTGAGTTGCTATGCATGTTCGTCTTGTCTGAAGTAAGAGAGATCTACCACCTTATGGTTAAGCATGCATATTGTTAGAGAAGAACATTGGGCCGCTAACTAAAGCCATGATCCATGGTGGAAGTTTCAGTTTTGGACATATATCCTCAATCTCATATGAGAAAATTATTAATTGTTGCTACATGCTTATGCATAAAAGAGGAGTCCATTATCTGTTGTCTATGTTGTCCCGGTATGGATGTCTAAGTTGAGAATAATCAATAGCGAGAAATCCAATGCGAGCTTTCTCCTTAGACCTTTGTACAGGCGGCATAGAGGTACCCCTTTGTGACACTTGGTTAAAACATGTGCATTACGATGATCCGGTAGTCCAAGCTAATTAGGACAAGGTGCGGGCACTATTAGTATACTATGCATGAGGCTTGCAACTTATAAGATATAATTTACATGATACATATGCTTTATTACTACCGTTGACAAAATTGTTTCATGTTTTCAAAATCAAAGCTCTAGCACAAATATAGCAATCGATGCTTTTCCTCTATGGAGGACCATTCTTTTACTTTCATTGTTGAGTCAGTTCACCTATTTCTCTCCACCTCAAGAAGCAAACACTTGTGTGAACTGTGCATTGATTCCTACATACTTGCATATTGCACTTATTATATTACTCTATGTTGACAATATCCATGAGATATACATGCTACAAGTTGAAAGCAACCGCTGAAACTTAATCTTCCATTGTGTTGCTTCAATGCCTTTACTATGAATTATTGCTTTATGAGTTAACTCTTATGCAAGACTTATTGATGCTTGTCTTGAAGTGCTATTCATGAAAAGTCTTTGCTTTATGATTCATTTGTTTACTCATGTCATTACCATTGTTTTGATCGCTGCATTCACTACATATGCTTTACAAATAGTATGATCAAGGTTATGATGGCATGTCACTCCAGAAATTATTTTTGTTATCGTTTTACCTGCTCGGGACGAGCAGAACTAAGCTTGGGGATGCTGATACGTCTCCGACGTATCGATAATTTCTTATGTTCCATGCCACATTATTGATGTTATCTACATGTTTTATGCACACTTTATGTCATATTCGTGCATTTTCTGGAACTAACCTATTAACAAGATGCCGAAGTGCCAGTTCCTGTTTTCTGCTGTTTTTGGTTTCAGAAATCCTAGTAACGAAATATTCTCGGAATCGGACGAAATCAACGCCCAGGTTCCTATTTTGCCCGGAAGCATCCAGAACACACGAGAACCGCCAGAGAGGGGGCACAGGCCCACCAAACCCTAGGCCGGCGCGGCCAGGGGGGCCCGCGCCACCCTATGGTGTGGGCACCCCTTCGACCCTCTGGCGCCGCCTCTTCGCCTATTTAAAGCCTCCGTCGCGAAAACCCTGATGCGTTCGACGAAACCCACAGAAACCTTCCAGAGCCGCCGCCATCGCGAAGCCAAGATCTGGGGGACAGGAGTCTCTGTTCCGGCACGCTGCCAGAACGGGGAAGTGCCTCCGGAAGGCTTCTCCATCGACACCGCTGCCATCTTCACCGCCATCTTCATCATCGCTGCTGCTCCCATGAGGAGGGAGTAGTTCTCCATCGAGGCTCGGGGCTGTACCGGTAGCTATGTGGTTCATCTCTCTCCTATGTACTTCAATACAATAATCTCATGAGCTGCCTTACATGATTGAGATTCATATGATGATGCTTGTAATCTAGATGTCGTTATGCTAGTCAAGTGAATTTTACTTATGTGATCTCCGGAGACTCCTTGTCCCACGTGTGTAAAGGTGACAGTGTGTGCACCGTGTGGGTCTCTTAGGCTATATTTCACAGAATACTTATTCACTGATGAATGGCATAGTGAGGTGCTTATTTATATCTCTTTATGATTGCAATGTATTTTGTATCACAATTTATCTATGTGCTACTCTAGCAATGTTATTAAAGTAGTTTTATTCCTCCTACACGGTGTAATGGTGACAGTGTGTGCATCCGTGTTAGTACTTGGTTTATGCTATGATCATGATCTCTTGTAGATTGCGAAGTTAACTATTGCTATGACAGTATTGATGTGATCTATTCCTCCTACATATGCATAAAGGTGACAGTGTGCATGCTATGTTAGTACTTGGTTTAGTCGAATTGATCTTTCATGCACTCTAAGGTTACTTAAATATGAACATTGAATTGTGGAGCTTGTTAACTCTGGCATTGAGGGTTCGTGTAATCCTACGCAATGTGTTCATCATCCAACAAGAGTGTAGAGTATGCATTTATCTATTCTGTTATGTGATCAATGTTGAGAGTGTCCACTAGTGAAAGTCTAATCCCTAGGCCTTGTTCCTAAATACTGCTGCGTTACTACTGCTTGTTTCTTGTTTCACTGTGTTACTACTGCTGCAATACTACCACCATCAACTACACGCCAGCAAGCTATTTTCTGGCACCGTTGCTACTGCTCATATATATTCATACCACCTGTATTTCACTATCTCTTCGCCGAACTAGTGCACCTATTAGGTGTGTTGGGGACACAAGAGACTTCTTGCTTTGTGGTTGCAGGGTTGCATGAGAGGGATATCTTTGACCTCTTCCTCCCTGAGTTCGATAAACATTGGGTGATCCACTTAAGGGAAAACTTGCTGCTGTTCTACAAACCTCTGCTCTTGGAGGCCCAACACTGTCTACAGGAAAAGGAGGGGGAAGTAGACATCACGGCGACCTGGTGAGCCGGTGCTGGAGGTGGCCGAGGTCGGCGCTATCGCGATGGGCCGGGGATATGGGAGGTGGAGGCGTGGGGGCGGAGGAGGAGTGGTGGTGGTGGGCATCAGGAAGGGGTGAGGGGATAAGACGGAGGAGTGCTGGTGGTGGGCCTCGCGTTTGACTCAAAAAGCAGTCCGGCATGGAGTGGATGACAGCCACGTGATTCTAATCTATCCCTAGCCAAAAGAATGGTAAACGCCGGCGCTAATGTTGGCCCAAAATAGCCCACAACAGCCTAAATTACCCCCGGCGTATGCAACTTCATTTCGCCGGCGGTAATTATATTACCCCCGGCGTTTTCGAGTCCAAATCGCCGGCGGTAAGTGGAGGTCCATCCAGGTGGTCTCGGTCCACCTTACCGTCGGCTTTTTCGATTACATTTCGCCAGCGGTAACTGCAGTACCCCCGGCGACTCCATTTCAACTCGCCGGCGCTAACTTATCGCCGGCAACTTTGGCCCGAGTTCGCCGGCGGTAATAAATCCGACTATAAGCTTATTCCTAGTAGTGGTAGGTCGTCTACTATCATCGCACAGAGGTTTCACGTCATACTAAATTGTGCCCCATGTAGCTGCTTCACAAATAAAAACTGTTTGGGCACGCTAAAAATGAAAAGATGGTCGCCCGTGGGTCGGATTAGAATTCCGTGTCTGGGATCTTGCTTCCCATCCTAGGGCCCACACACGTGCCAAATATGACCTCATTTCGACAAACTATGCCATGCCGAGGCTGTTTCCCACCTCATTTCCGATAAAGTCATTCAAATTTAAACTATAGGTACTTGATCTAATGCTCATGATTTTTGGGTAAATTAACTTTGTAGAATGTCATATTTGTATTCCTCTCATTTTTCTGATCAATTTAGACATATTATTTGCCAAATTCGCATTTGCTGATATTAATTATTCCATATTAAATAAAAAAGACAAAAAATAAAATCATTTAATTATTTTTCAAATTCTATATTATTATTATTTATATTCATTGTTGTTTACTTAAGTAATTATTTATTCAAAAATATAGAGGTGTGGCATCACGGTCAAAGGGTTAATATGATTGATATGGTAGTACTAACAACAAGGTGTCATTTCTTTCGTGCAAGCTCATCCGAAGGGAACCAAGAAGTTAAGCTTGCTGGGCGGGACTATTGTGAGGATGGGTGACCAATTGGGAAGTTTAACTACAAGTGCAATTTGACCTAATATTAGGTGTACTAAGTGTGATTGTGAAATATTAACAAGTAAAAAAGAAGAGTAAGAAGGAAATTGGGAAAAAATAATTTTTTTTCAAAAAACATAATTTGAATATTTTTCAAAAAGAAATTAAATTTTTTGAAATACTAACCGTCGGCACAACAATCTGTGCCGACAGCCAGTTCGTGCCGACGGTGATTGGACAGTGCCTGACCAGAACTATGCCGACGATGCTACGCCGACGGTCACCGTCGGCACAACCTGTGCCGACGGCTGGCGGCCGTCGGCAGACTGCAGCTCTCCCGTAGTGCAAGAGGAAGGAGAAGAGAGGGCGGGGCGGCAACTGAATGGTAATTATATTAAAATTACGCGATAATTATTAAATCGAACAAAAGTTCACATACATATCCACCAAGTTTACTATACTTAAGCATACAAAAACACTTAAAAAGCACTGTACTCTGCTTCCTCCATCCCAATATAAGTGATTTTGATTCATCTAGATTCACACATATCTAAACTTGTTTTAGTGTATAGATACATATGAATTTAGATAAATCCGAGTAACCTAATTGAAAATGGAGGAAGTACTTAATTTTGCTAGGACACACGAAGCCTCCACTGGATGCACGGCTGGATCTCCCGCCCGCATAGAGGCGCGTACTAGAGCCTCCAAAGGACGAGCAAAACCACGATCAGGACGAACAAGCCTACACACTGCATGCATAGCCCACAAAAACAACAACATCAATCGTCGAAGTTAGTCGATAATAATTCATCATCGTATAGTAGCATAGCTTGCTTTGCTTGCTAGCTAGAAAGAGCCCTAATGAGCACACGGAAATTACCACGAGGAGGCCGCCAGGCGGCAGCGGCCGCCTGTCTACGAGCAGCGGCGTCCCGACCGTCGCCGGCAGGTACGAGTGCGTGACCGGGATGATCACCGGCACGGCGTGACCGTGGGGATGGTGCACTGGCTGGTGGTGGTGCTCGTGATGGTGGGGGAGTGGCTGGTGGTGGCCACCGTGGCCGGGATGGCCCCCGGGGTGACCATGGCCGTGCGCCATCGCCGCCGATAGGTGCCGATTGCCGGCGGCCTGGTGGATGGAAGATGCGTGATGGTGGGGGAGCAAGCGTGTGGACAGAGTGGGTGGATTGCTCCGGCTCCTGTCCCAGCGCTCGACTTGGTTTATTTATGCAGGAGTTGTCTGATAATACAGATGTGAACTGCCTATACTATACTACTACAGCAGCTGAGAGCTCAGAGCTCCACCTTAATTTCTATTTAGAGGATCGCTCTCCCCTCACCCCAATAATGCTACACATGAGCTTACGGACTGACATAATTGGTGCCAATTTTTCTTTCCTTGAAAATCGGTGCACGTTCTCATCTCCTATGAATATGTTGTGTCACGTTGGTATCCGTAAGACCTTAATTATTTTTGTAGAACTTGCCCGTAAATGTACCATAGTTTGACCAACAAACCGTTGTAACGTGTGTTGTCCAAGAAAAATAGTAACATATTGCTGACACTGCGAAGATTCTTGAGATCAACAACATGTAAATCTCATTAGGGTGTTAAGTAGGATTCCATGTAGATCTCATTTGTAGTATATTTTGATTGTTCTAGTGTAAATTTTAACGCTAAAATTTAAACTAAAAATAACCGAGGCGCATGTAGAGTTGGCCCTGGAAATCTTCCCTACTAGGAGGGGAGCCTTCCCATGCAAGTAATTGGTGCTGCCGTTGCACCACTCAAGACTAAAGATTAATTTTACACTTCGAGCTACTCATTGACAAGATTGGCTCAAGGCTCACGGGTTGGTGAGGCAAGCACTTCAGCCGCAAAGGCAGGGACGGAGCCAGGAAAACAATATGGAGGGGGCCAAATGAACCTCAGTTTAGTTGGAGGGGGCCACATAGGAAAATTTTAGCCAATTTAAGGACCAATCTGCATAAAATATAGGGGATCTTTCACAAAAAGAATTAGCATAGGGGGGGCCATGGCCCCAGCTCGCCTCCCCCTAGCTCCGTCCCTGCGCAAAGGGTTGTGCTTTGCCAATCGGTGCTCACCTCCATGGTCCTCTACCACCTGGCGGTGTTCAAGTTACCCAAGTGGGTCATCAAGCGCATCAAGAAGATCAAGAGGAGTTTCATTTGGATGAAGCCAGGAGCGACCCAGGGGCAAGGCCACATCTCCTGGTGAATTGGCGTATAGTCTGCAGGCCGAAGGATCTTGGATGGCTAGGATTCCTCGACCTTGATATATTCGGGAGGGCTATGCGTCTGAGATGACCTTGGATGGCTTGGACGGACGGGAGCAAGCCCTAGATCGGGATGACGCTGCCTTGGGATGACGCTGACATGGACCTCTTCTGCGCCTTCACGGAGGTTACCATTGGTAACCGAGCCAAATGCATCTCGTGTCATGACAGATGAAAGACGGGAGGAGCTCTCAGGTTTCAGTTTCCGGACCAATACGCCATTGCCACACCTATACGCCATTGCCACAAGAAAGCAGAGGACGGTGCATAAGGAGCTTCACCAACATAATTGGATCCGTGCCCTTGCCTGCATCTCCACATCGGCCCACATTTTTCAGTTGACCATACTGGTCCCTCTTGCAGGAGGTGACCCTGGAGGCAAGGCTGAATGCAATCCGTTGGCGGTTGACGGACTCTGAGTGCACACGGCTGCTTCAGCATACCGGTGCCAGTTTGTTGGATCTTGCGCCCCTTTTAGGACGACCAAGTTCTGAAAGAGACATGCGGAAACGAAGTGCAAGTTCTTTGCGTGGTTGGCACTCCATGGAAAGGTGCTCACGACTGATAATCTTTCCACTCGGGGTTGGCCTCACGATCCGATGTGCAAGCTATGCATGATTCACCCCAAGATGGTTTAGCACCTCGCCCTAGACTGTCATCACTTATCATCCACGGTAAGGGAGAACTTCTTCATTTGGAAGGGCAGCTCGGAATGCCGCCATCGGCAGGGCTTTCCCTTCAATGATCAGTGGGATGATGCCATTTCCAAGATTCCAAAGGAAAAGAGGAGGGAGGCGAGCGGGGCGATCATCTACTTCATTTGGGGTGCTTAGAATGAGAGGAACAAACGCATTTTCCAGAACACAACTGTATAGCCGGATGTTGTGGCCGCATTGGTGAGGGAGGAGATTGTGCAGCAGGCTTTTGCCCACACCCAGGATCCAGGAGACGGATATGCGCCTGGGATGGGGTGGGGTGAGTGTGTGCGGTCTCTGGTTGTCTGGGTGCCTTGTGATGTCTAGGGTGACATCTCTGTATGTAAAACTCTTGCTTTCTATCTAATTGAAAGGCAGTATGACTGCCTGTTCCTAAAATGAAAAAATACGCTATAAGTGAAATCCAGGTGAAATTCTACCTTAACTAAAGCAGTTTACAATATGAAATGGAGCTAGTCGAGAAGGAGAGCCAGCTATGGCTCGGATAGCTCTGTACTCTGCACAGGCTTGAAAATGATAGAATACCGAAGATTGGTGGTCAATTGGATGTGTGAATCTGCACCGCTCCTTGTTTCTTATATATATATATATATATATATATATATATATATATATATATATATATATTCCAACGGGCTTGTACTGAACTACTAATAGCTAGGATTGACGCTGTTAACCCGCCAAATAATTCACGACTATTAGCTAGCCACTTGGAGCAGCTGTTAGCTCTAGCTACGGTCCCAATTAACCATGATTCAGAGTTTCAATCAAATTTGAACTGCCGAGTAGATAGATGAATATGTTTGTGGACGGCTAAACAAGGCCACATAGATTATTATCACTTAAAATTGTGCCCCGCTGCCTCTGCATGCTCTGATATTTTAGAATAAGAGTGTGACTACACCTTGCCGGTGTTTAGAACTTAGAAATTTACAATGAACCATATGGTGAAAACCACAAATGAGCCCAAGCTCCGTGGTTGCGTTTTCCTTTTGAAAAATTCAAAATCGGCATTTTTAGGTTTCAAAAAATTCAGAACAAAAATCGTAAGTGTAGATAATGTTGAACTCAACCTGTATGCAAAATCTCAACTCAAAAGTCATTATAGTAGAATTTATCATTATTTATATATAGAATTTGTTTTTTTTTTGAAACTCTAATGTGAGCTTTTTGAACTTAAAAACGATCTCACTGCTGATGGCTCCTTCTCTGTTGCTTCAGCTTATGCTTTTCAATTTGAAGGAACTACCGGAGCTGCTTTAAACACATTGGTTTGGAAATCTGATGCCTCCCTGCGCTGCAAGATCTTCTCTTGACTTGCTGTCTTGGGAAAATGCCTAACTTCTGACTGACAACCTGTTAAAACGATGTTGGCCTTGCAACTCCATCTGCCCCCTCTGCCGGCTTGAGCCTGAATCAGCGACTCACCTCCTTGCCGGCTGCTCCTTCACCCAAGCAGTTTGGGACTTGGTTTTGTTGTACTGCAACCTCAACACCGGGCTGTGGCCACAGTCCGACGTGGTGGTCTGTTGGAGGGAGACGAACCAGCATATTTTTTTGTCAGAAAGCTTCCTCAACTGCAGCTGTTTTCGGCCGTTTTAAAGATGATTTAGCGCTGTGGTATCAAGCTGGACCCCGAGCCTGACTAGTTTTCTTGGGCCTTTTCTTTTCCTGCTCCGTTGTGTTCTTTTGTTTATGTTTTGTTTGCTTGTTAGTTCGGCTGCCATTCAGTGTTGGAGGCCATGAATTGTGCTCTAATGGTGGGTGCTGCTCTACCAATTGAGCGAAACCAACACCGAACCATTATCGAGTCGGATAGTGCTGAAGCAATGCAGATGCTGAAGCATACCACGAGTGATCTCTCAGCCTTGGGGCGAATAAGTGGCCGTAGCCAAAACCCTAGTGAACTCTGGTCGGGTTGCGGGGAAAAGTAAAATCCCTCGATATCAGAATGTAAGTCATGTTTTAGCTAGGTTTGGTAGAATTAACGACTCTATGGTTAAGGTCAGGACCAGAATCTATTGTTGATTGATTGATTCCCGTTTAAGGGATTTTAATAACAGTCTCGATATCAGAATGTAAAGTCATGCTTTAGCTAGGTTTGGTACAATTAACGACTGTATGGTTAAGGTTAGGACCAGAATCTATTGTAGAAAAAAAGCATAAATAAGTAAGAGGTTAAGAGCCTTCTCCGGAAACACGAAAACTGAATTGAGTATGACGGCAGGGAGCTAGCTAGTGTCTTCGGCGGAGCTATCCTCCATGGTTTGAACTTGAATAGCATCGCGCATAGTATTTGTAATTACACAGAAATAATCAAGTGGACGACCATACATGCCCACCACAAGTCATGATTAACTAACTAATTAATCTGCTTGCCGTGCATGCGGATGCCATCAAGAAGGATCGGAGTAGTAAATCTGGACGCTCCATGGATGGATCAGCCGAATATGAAGAAGGTGAACACGGCTGCCAGGATCAAGATGGCCAAACACTGCATGATACACAGGCAGCAAATTAACAACAACTGTACGCCACCGAAAGCAATCATCGAAATTAACCATTGATCCTTGGGATGGTCTAGTTAGCAACTAGCAAGATCGACTGCATGGTGCGCAGAGGTGGAAAATAAATTACCGGATAGAGGAACTTGTCGCAGCCGGAGCTGTGCGGCATGGGCTCGAGGAGCGGCGCATGGACCGTCGTGGTAGTCAGGTAGGGGACCCGGACGGCGGTCCCCGGCAAAACCTGGCCGCCGTGATGGTGGTGGTGGTGGTGGCCGCCGTGGTGATGGTGGCCGTGGTGGTGGTGGCCGCCGTGGTGATGGTGGTGGTGATGATGGCCACCACCGCTGCCGTGGTGGTGGTGATGGCCGTGCGTCATCGCCGGAGACGATTGATGTCGTCGATCGATTGGTTCGTGGATTGTTTTGACTAGTGTGGCTTTTTTTTCTTTCTTTCTCTTGACTCGTGTTGTAGCCTTGGTGTACATATGCTGCCAGCTGGGTTGGGTCAGACCTTGTGTACGAATCGGTCACGATCGCTTTGAGTTTGGATCAAGTATTCAAGTCTACATTGTAGTGTCCTGATGGGTTACTACCATAGTATGTATTTTATCAACAGTTTGAGCTGGACTCGAGTTCTGAAAGGAGAAACGAACACTGAGATTTTCTGACACGAGATATAACTACCCACTTAGCCTATTGTGCCAAAGAGTATAGCTTAGTACAGATCCGCTCATCACACACGGTGAAAAGGGTCCATCACACACGAAAACCTTTCCCTCGCTATTGAGGGATGTGCGATGAGATTCAGCTTGCCACGATTACACAAAAAAAAACCGTGTGTGGTAGATCTATAATACATACGACCAAGAAAAACTATCGATGAAAGAAAAACGTGTGCAATCGCAACTACAGAAGCAAAAAATAGCTGATGGCCCACCGCCGCTGTGACGGACGACGTGAGTGATGACATCACCCTTATCCTCTAGCCCTCCCTCACGGTGCCCCTATCCACTAGCCCTGCCGTGAAGCTCCTGCCATTGCCCGCCGCCGTGGACGACAACACCCCCGTCCCGAAGCCCCAACCATCACACTACTACAAAATATGCTTTTCGTTCAAAGCCCCTGGGAGATTTAGTTCCAATTTTAAAATGAACCGGGACTAGTGGGTGGCATTGGTCCCGGTTCGTTTGGCGTGGGGCGACGACATCCGCTAATCCCGGTTCGTTTGGGGTCTTTGGTCCCGGTTTGTATTACAAACTGGAACAACAGGAGATGCAGCGGAGCGCATCACAGCATGTCAGACCCCGACTCCTTTTAGTCCTGGTTGGTATCACCAAGCGGGACTAAATGTCTAACCTTTAGTCCCGGCTTGCCTTACCAACCGGGACTAAGACCCATCTCTATATATATACCCCTACCTTGCCCAAGTGTGAGCCACACTTAGCATTTTCCACTTCTTAGCACAAGAGAGGTGTATGTTGCTTTACTCTCTTCTTATGCACAAAGAGTTGTTCGATGAAATGTCTAAGAGCTTTTGCCACTTGAGTTCACACAAAACAAGCCACACTTAAAGCTTGCTCCTATCTTTTTTCCTTCTCCATCGAGGTTAACAACTTTATCCTTTCATCTGTCATTGATAAAATGCATGTGTATATATATATATCGCTTCACTAATCATGATGTTCTGTAATAGTTTTTCGATAAGCTTAATTATACCATGCAGATGAATCGGCAATGGATGTATAGTGACCGACGCCTTGACAAGTTCACTTCGGGCCTGCAAAATTTTATCAATGTGGCCGAGGAAAACAAACGGGGTGGTTTTATGTATTGTCCATGTGTTAACTGTCAGAATGTCATAAATTACTCTTCCTCGAGGACCATTCACACCCACCTGCTGCGGTCCGGTTTCATGCCCCACTACAATTGTTGGACCAAACCGGAAAAAAAGGGGTTATCATGGAAGACAACGAAGTAGAGGACGATGAGAACTATCCCATGTTCGCTGAATACGGTGATACTGCAAAGGGGGATTGTTTTCCATCAGAAGACAACAATGAAGACAATGAAGCAGAAGATCAAGAGGCATCAGATGAGCCTGCTAACGATCTTGGTCGGGCCATTGCTGATGCAAGGAGAGACTGTGAAACAGAAAAGGAAAGGTTGAACTTTGACCAGATGTTAGAGGATCACAACAAATTGTTGTACCCAACTTGCAAAGATGGCCAGAAAAAGCTAGGTAGCACACTGGAATTGTTGCAATGAAAGGCAGAGAACAGTGTGACTGACTCGGGGTTTGAAAAGTTGCTGAAAATAATTAAGAAGCATATTCCAAGGTGTAACGAATTGCCCGCCAGTACGTATGAACGAAGAAGGTTGTCTGACCTCTAGGATTAGATGATTAGATATGCAGAAGATACATGCATGCATTAATGACAACATCCTCTACCGTGGCGAGTACGAGAATTCAGATGCATGCCCGGTGTGCACTACATTACGGTATAAAATCAGACGAGATGACTTGGGTGATGTTGAGGGCGAGCGCCCCAAGAAGAGGGTTCCTGCCAAGGTTATGTGGTATGCTCCTATAATACCACGACTGAAACGTTTGTTCAAAAATAAAAGCACGCCAGGTTGTTGCGATGGCACAAAGAAGTCCGTAAGAAAGACCTGATGTTGAGACATCCTGCTAATGGGTCGCAGTGAAGAAAAATCGATAGAAAGTACCCACACTTTGGAGAGGACGCAAGGAACTTAAGGTTTGGTCTAAGTACAGATTGCATGAATCCATTTGGAGAGGAGAGCTGCAGTCATAGCACCTGGCCTGTGACTCTATGTATCTATAACCTTCCTCCTTGGTTGTGCATTGATGGCGCGTGAAGCACACGTCCGTTGGGAACCCCAAGAGGAACGTGTGATGCGTACAGCAGCAAGTTTCCCTCAGTAAGAAACCAAGGTTATCGAACCAGTAGGAGATGAAGGCCACGTGAAGGTTGTTGGTGGAGGAGTGTAGTGCGGCGCAACACCAAGGATTCCGGCGCCAACGTGGAACCTGCACAACACAATCACAATACTTTGCCCCAACTTAACAGTGAGGTTGTCAATCTCACCGGCTTGTTGAAAACAAAGGATTAAACGTATGGTGTGGCGAATGATGTTTGTTTGCAATGAACAACAAAGAACAGAGATTGCAGTAGATTGTATTTCAGATGTAAAAGAATGGACCGGGGTCCACAGTTCACTAGTGGTGTCTCTCCAATAAGATAAATAGCATGTTGGGTGAACAAATTACAGTTGGGAAATTGATAAATAGAGATGCACATACATATATCATGATGACTACTATGAGATTTAATTAGGGCATTACGACAAAGAACATAGACCGATATCCAGCATGCATCTATGCCTAAAAAGTCCACCTTCGGGTTAGCATCCGCACCCCTTCCAGTATTAAGTTGCAAACAACAGACAATTGCATTAAGTACTGCGCGTAATGTAATCAACACAAATATCCTTAGACAAAGCATCGATGTTTTATCCCTAGTGGCAACAGCACATCCACAACCTTACAACTTTCTGTCACTGTCCCAGATTCAATGGAAGCATGAACCCACTATCGATCATAAATACTCCCTCTTGGAGTCACAAGTATCAACTTGGCCAGAGCCTCTACTAGCAACAAAGAGCATGCAAGAACATAAACAACACATATATGATAGATTGATAATCAACTTGACATAGTATTCAATATTCATCGGATCCCAACAAACGCAACATGTAACATTACAAATAGATGATCTTGATCATGATAGGCAGCTCACAAGATCTAAACATGATAGCACAAGAGGAGAAGACAACCATCTAGCTACTACTCACGCATCAGTCCGGAGGCGGGCATGGTGATATAGAGCCCTCTGGTGACGATTCCCCTCTCCGGCAGGGTGCCGGAGGCGATCTCCTGAACCCCCCCCCCCCCCCCCCGAGATGGGATTGGCGGCGGCGGCGTCTCTGGAACTTTTCTCGTATCATGGCTCTCGGTGATAGGGTTTTCGCGACGGGGAGAATTTATAGGCGAAGGGGCAGAGTCGGGAGGCGTCCGAGGGGCCCACCCCATAGGGCGGCGCCCAAGGGTGGGGCCGCGCCCCCCTAGGGTGTGGCCGCCTCGTCGCCCCTCTTCGTCTCCTCTTCGGACTTCTGGAAGGCTCGGTGCAAAATAAGACCGTGGGCTTTTGTTTCGTCCAATTCCGAGAATATTTCCTGTGTAGGATTTCTGAAACCAAAAACAGCAGAAAACAGGAACTGGCGCTTCGGCATCTTGTTAATAGGTTAGTGCCGGAAAATGCATAAAAATGATATAAAGTGTATATAAAACATGTGAGTATTGTCATATAACTAGCATGGAACATAAGAAATTATAGATACGTTGGAGACGTATCAAGCATCCCCAAGCTTAGTTCCTACTCGCCCTCGAGTAGGTAAACGATAACAAGGATAATTTCTGAAGTGACATGCTACTATCATAATCTTGATCAATACTATTGTAAAGCATATGAAATGAATGAAGTGATTCGAAGCAATAGTAAAGATAATGACTAAACAACTGAATCATATAGCAAAGACTTTCCATGAATAGTACTTTCAAGACAAGTATCAATAAGTTTTGCATAAGAGTTAACTCATCAAGCAATAGATTCTTAATAGAAGGTTTTGAAGCAACACAAAGGATGATTAAGTTTCAGCAATTGCTTTCAACTTGTAACATGTATATCTCATGGATAGTTGTCAACATAAAGCAATATAACAAGTGCAATAAGTAAACATGTAAGAATCAATGTACAGAGTTGACACAAGTGTTTGCTTCTAAGATAGAAAGAAGTAGGTAAACTGACTCAACATAAAGTAAAAGAAAGGCCCTTCGCAGAGGGAAGCATGGATTACTCATGTGCTAGAGCTTTTTATTTTGAAAACATGGAAACAATTTTGTCAACGGTAGTAATAATTCATATGTGTTATGCATAAGACCTCCTATAAGTTGCAAGCCTCATGCATCGAATACCAATAGTGCTCGCACCTTGTCCTAATTAGCTCGGATTTCCATGGATTCTCATTGCATTACATATGTTTCAACCAAGTGTCACAAAGTGGTACCTCTATGCCGCCTGTACAAAGGTCCAAGGAGATAGATCGCATTTGATTTCTCAGTTTTGATAGATCTCAACTTGAGGACATCCATACCGGGACAACATAGAAAACAAATAATGGACTCCTCTTTAATGCTTAAGCATTCAACAACAGATAATATTCTCATAAGAGATTGAGGTTTAATGTCCAAACTGAAACTTCCACCATGATACATGGTTTTGGTTGGCGGCCCAATGTTCTTCTCTAACAATATGCATACTCAAACCATTTAATCATGATAAATCACCCTTACTTCAGACAAGACGAACATGCATAGCAACTCACATGATATTCAACAAAGGTGTAAAAAGTTGATGGCATCCCCAGAAACATGGTTACCGCTCAACAAGCAACTTATAAGAAATAAGATACATAAACAACATATTCAATACCACACTAGTTTTTAAGCTATTTTCCCATGAGCTATGTATTGTAAAGACAAGGAATGAAATTTTAAAGGTAGCACACAAGCAATTTACTTTGGAATGGCAGAGAAATACCACATAGTAGGTAGTTATGGTGGACACAAATGGCATGAGTTTTGGCTCAAGGTTTTTTGGATGCACGAGAAGCATTTCCTCTCAGTACAAGGCTTTGGCTAGCAAGGTTGTTTGAAGCAAACACAAGTATGAACCGGTACAGCAAAACTTACATAAGAACATATTGCAAGCATTATAAGACTCTACACTATCTCCTTGTTTCTCAAACACTTTTACCAGAAAATATCTAGACCTTAGAGAGACCAATCATGCAAACCAAATTTCAACAAGCTCTACAGTAGTTCTCCACTAATAGGTTTAAACTACATGATGCAAGAGCTTAAACATGATCTATGAGAGCTCAAAACAATTGCCAAGTATCAAATTATTCAAGACCATATACCATTTACCACATGAAGCATTTTCTGTTTCGAACCAAATAGCAATGAACGAAGCGGTTTTCAACTCCGCCATGAACATTAAAGTAAAACTAAGAACACCAGTGTTCATATGAAAAAGCGGAGCGTGTATTTCTCCCACATAAGAAATGCTAGGATCCGATTTTATTCAAACAAAAACAAAAACAGAAACAAACAGACGCTCCAAGTAAAGCACATAAGATGTGACGGAATAAAAATATAGTTTCACTAGAGTTGACCTGATAAGTTGTCGACGAAGAAGGGGATGCCTTGGGCATCCCCAAGCTTAGATGCTTGAGTCTTCTTGAAATATGCAGGGATGAACCACGGGGGCATCCCCAAGCTTAGACTTTTCACTCTTCTTGATCATAGTATATCATCCTCCTCTCTTGACCCTTGAAAACTTCCTCCACACCAAACTCAAAACAAACTCATTAGAGGATTAGTGCACAATCAAAAATTCACATGTTCAGAGGGGACACAATCATTCTTAACACTTCTGGACATTATCCAAAGCTACTGAAAGTTAATGGAACAAAGAAATCCACTCAACACAGTAAAAGAGGCAATGTGAAATAAAAGGCAGAATCTGTCAAAACAGAACAGTCCGTAAAGACGAATTTTTTCGAGGCACTTAACAGGCTCAGATGAAAAAGCTCAAAACTAATTAAAGTGGCGTACATATCGGAGGATCACGCATGAATTTTCACAGATTTTTTTGATTCTTCTACAGAGAGATCTACTCAAATTCGTGACAGGTAAAAATCTGTTTCTGTGCAGGAATCCAAATCTAGTATCAAGTTTACTATCAGAGACTTTACTTGGCACAACAATATGATAAGGAGAGGTTGCTACAGTAGTAACAAATTCTAAGACACAACAAAACATTAATAAAAACATACATGGGTTATCTCTCAAGAAGTGCTTTTTTAACGCCTTTCAGCTAGGCGCAGAAAGTGCAAATCAAGTATTATCAAGAGAAGAAGCATCAACATCATAATTTGTTCTAATAATAGAATCAAAAGACAACTTCATTCTCTTTATAGGGAAGTGTTCCATACCTTTCTTGAGAGGTAATTGATACTTAATATTTCCTTCCTTCATATCAATAATAGCACCAACAGTTCGAAGAAAAGGGTCTTCCCAAAATAATAGGACACGATGCATTGCATTCGATATCCAAGACAACAAAATCAACGGGGACAAGGTTATTGTTAACCATAATGTAAACATTATCAATCCTCCCCAAAGGTTTCTTTATAGAATTATCAGCAAGATTAACATCCAAATAAAAAAATTTCAATGGTGGCAAGTCAAGCATATCATAGATTTTCTTAGGCATAACAGAAATACTTGCACCAAGATCACATAAAGCATTACAAATAAAATCATTGACCTTCATTTTAATGATGGGCTCCCAACCATCTTCCAACTTCCTAGGAATAGAAGCTTCAAGTTTTAATTTCTCTTCTCTAGCTTTAATGAGAGCATTTGTAATATGTTTTGTAAAGGCCAAATTTATAGCACTAGCATTAGGACTTCTAGCAAGTTTTTGCAAGAACTTAATAACCTCAGAGATATGACAATTATCAAAATCTAAACCATTATGATCTACAGCATTCTGAAAAATATCAGCACTTTTATCACAAACAGTTTCAGCAGTTTCAGGCAATTTTGCACGCTTTGTACTAGGAGTAGAAACATTGCTAACACCAATTATTTTACCATTGATAGTAGGAGGTTTAGCAACATGTGAAGCATCAACATTACTAGCGGTGGTAATAGTCCAAACTTTAGCTACATTATTCTCTTTAGCAAGTTTTTCTTCTTTTTCTTCTCTTTCCCACCTAGCATGCAATTCAGCCATCAATCTAATATTATCATTAATTCGAACTTGTATAGCGTTTGCTGTAGCAAATGACTTAATATTTTTATCTTCATTAGGCATAACTTTCAATTTTAAAAGATCAACATCAGCAGCAAGACTATCAACCTTAGAAGCAAGAATATCAATTTTACCAAGCTTTTCTTCAACAGATTTATTAAAAGCAGTTTGTGTACTAATAAATTCTTTAAGCATGACTTGAAGACCAGAGGGTGCACTTCTACTATTGTTGTAAGAATTATCATAAGAATTACCATAACCATTACCATTATTAGAAGGATATGGCCTATAGTTGTTACCAAAATTATTCCTATAAGCATTGTTGTTAAAATTACTATTTTTAATGAAGTTCACATCAACATGCTCTTCTTGAGCAACCAATGAAGCTAAAGGAACATTATTAGGATCAACATTAGATCTACCATTAACAAGCATAGACATAATAACATCAATCTTATCACTCAAAGATAAGGTTTCTTCAACAGAATTTACCTTCTTACCTTGCGGAGTCCTTTCGGTGTGCCATTCAGAGTAGTTGATCATCATATCAGCAGCACCCAAAGTGATGGACATAAAAGTACCTCCAGGAGCTGAATTCAATAGGTTCCTCGAAGAAAAATTTAATCCTGCATAGAAGGTTTGGATGATCATCCAAGTAGTTAGTCCATGGGTTGGGCAATTCTTTACCAAAGATTTCATTCTTTCCCATGCTTGGGCAACATGTTCATTATCCAATTGCTTAAAATTCATAATGCTACTTCTCAAAGATATAATTTTAGCAGGAGGATAATATCTACCAATGAAAGCATCTTTACATTTAGTCCATGAATCAATACTATTCTTAGGCAAAGATAGCAACCAATCTTTAGCTCTTCCTCTTAAGGAGAAAGGAAACAATTTCAGTTTTATAATATCCCCATCTACATCCTTATACTTTTGCATTTCACAAAGTTTAACAAAATTATTAAGATGGGCAGCAGCATCATCAGTACTAACACCAAAAAATTGCTCTCTCATAACAAGATTTAGTAAAGCAGGTTTAATTTCATAAAATTCTGCTGTAGTAGCAGGTGGAGCAATAGGAGTGCATATAAAATCATTATTATTGGTGCTAGTGAAGTCACATAACTTAGTGTTCTCAGGAGTATTCATTTTAACAGTAATAAAGACAAGTAAAGCAAACTAAATAAAGTAAAGTAAAACAAGTAACTAAATTTTTTGTGTTTTTGGACATAAAGAAAGCAAACAAAACAGAAAGTAAAGCAAGACAATAAACAAAGTAAAGAGATTGGATGTGAGAGACTCCCCTTGCAGCGCGTCTTGATCTCCCCGGCAACGGCGCCAGAAAAATGCTTGATGGCGCGTGAAGCACACGTCCGTTGGGAACCCCAAGAGGAAGGTGTGATGCGTACAGCAGCAAGTTTCCCTCAGTAAGAAACCAAGGTTATCGAACCAGTAGGAGATGAAGGCCACGTGAAGGTTGTTGGTGGAGGAGTGTAGTGCGGCGCAACACCAGGGATTCCGGCGCCAACGTGGAACCTGCACAACACAATCACAATACTTTGCCCCAACTTAACAGTGAGGTTGTTAATCTCACCGGCTTGCTGAAAACAAAGGATTAAACGTATGGTGTGGAGAATGATGTTTGTTTGCAATGAACAACAAAGAACAGAGATTGCAGTAGATTGTATTTCAGATGTAAAAGAATGGACCGGGTTCTACAGTTCACTAGTGGTGTCTCTCCAATAAGATAAATAGCATGTTGGGTGAACAAATTACAGTTGGGCAATTCACAAATAGAGATGCACATACATATATCATGATGACTACTATGAGATTTAATTAGGGCATTACGACAAAGAACATAGACCGCTATCCAGCATGCATCTATGCCTAAAAAGTCCACCTTCGGGTTAGCATCCGCACCCCTTCCAGTATTAAGTTGCAAACAACAGACAATTGCATTAAGTACTGCGCGTAATGTAATCAACACAAATATCCTTAGACAAAGCATCGATGTTTTATCCCTAGTGGCAACAACACATCCACAACCTTAGAACTTTCTGTCACTATCCCAGATTCAATGGAGGCATGAACCCACTATCGAGCATAAATACTCCCTCTTGGAGTCACAAGTATCAACTTGGCTAGAGCCTCTACTAGCAACGGAGAGCATGCAAGAACATAAACAACACATATATGATAGATTGATAATCAACTTGACATAGTATTCAATATTCATCGGATCCCAACAAACGCAACATGTAGCATTACAAATAGATGATCTTGATAATGATAGGTGGCTCACAAGATCTAAACATGATAGCACAAGAGGAGAAGACAACCTTCTAGCTACTGCTATGGACCCATAGTCCAAAGATGAACTACTCACGCATCAGTCCGGAGGCGGGCATGGTGATGTAGAGCCCTCCGGTGATGATTCCCCTCTCCGGCAGGGTGTCGGAGGCGATCTCCTGAATCCCCCGAGATGGGATTGGCAGCGACGGCGTCTCTGGAACTTTTCTCGTATCGTGGCTCTCGGTGATAGGGTTTTCGCGACGGCGAGAATTTATAGGCGAAGGGGCAGAGTCGGGAGGCGCCCGAGGGGCCCACACCATAGGGCGGCGCGCCCAAGGGTGGGGCCGCGCCCCCCTAGGGTGTGGCCGCCTCGTCGCCCCTCTTCGTCTCCTCTTCGGACTTCTGGAAGGCTCCGTGCAAAATAAGACCGTGGGCTTTTGTTTCGTCCAATTCCGAGAATATTTCCTGTGTAGGATTTCTGAAACCAAAAATAGCAGAAAACAGGACTGGCGCTTCGGCATCTTGTTAATAGGTTAGTGCCGGAAAATGCATAAAAATGATATAAAGTGTATATAAAACATGTGAGTATTGTCATATAACTAGCATGGAACATAAGAAATTATAGATACGTTTGAGACGTACCATGCATGAAGCGGAAATTCATTATGATGCCAGTGCTCATCTAAGGACCGGAGCAACCCGGCAACGACATTGATGTGTACCTGAAGCCATTAGTATAAGAACGTCTACAGTTGTGGGCCATAACAGGTGTACGTGTATGGGACAAGCACAAATAGGAGGAATTTGACCTACGAGCGCTACTTTTCTTAACCATCAACGATTGGCCTGCTCTTGGTAACCTTTCAGGACAGTCAAACAAGGGATAGAATGCCTGCACGCACTATTTAGATGAGACTGATAGTGCATATTTGGATAAATCTAAGAAGGTCGTGTACCTGGGTCATCGTCGATTTCTTACGCGTACCCATCCCGTAAGAAAGAAAGGCAAGCATTAGAACGGTGAGGTAGATCACCGGAAGAAGCCTGCACATCGTCAAGGTGATGATATATTTGGTATGGTCAAGGATCTAGAAGTAATATTTAGAAAGGGTACTGGCGTACAGTCTGTTCCGAATGACGCTGCCGGACACGCGGCTATGTGGAAGAAGAAATCTATATTTTGGGACCTACCCTATTGGAAAGTCCTAGAGGTTCGCTCTTCAATCGATGTGATGCACGTGATGAAAAATCTTTGCGTGAACCTGCGAGGCTTCCTGGGCGTGTACGGGAAGACATAAGATACATCAAAAGCATGGGAGGACCGGCAACGTATGAAAGACCCAAAAAAAACTGCATGAGACAGATAAAGGACGTCATTACTCCAGCTACGCTCTTACAAAAGCAGAGAATGAAATATTTTTTGTTTGCCTAAACAGTACCAAGGTCTCCTCCAATATAAAGGGAATAATAAATATGGCAGAGAAAAAATTCTAGAACCTGAAGTCTCATGACTGCCACGTGATAATGACGCAGCTGCTTCCGATTGCATTGAGGGGTCTTCTACCGGAAAATGTTCGAGTGCCCATTATGAAACTATGTGCATTCCTCAATGCAATTTCTCATAAGGTAATCAATCCAGAAAGCTTACAGAGGTTGCGGAATGATGTGGTCCAATGTCTTGTTAGTTTTGAAATGGTGTTCCCACCATCCTTCTTCAATATTATGACGCATGTCCTCGTTCACCTGGTCGATGAGATTTCCATTCTCGGTCCTGTGTTTCTACACAATATGTTCCCCTTTGAGAGGTTCATGGGATTCCTAAAGAAATATGCTCATAACCGTGCTAGGACAGAAGGAAGCGTCTCCAAGGGCTATGGAACAGAGGAGGTCATTGAGTTATGTATTGACTTTATTCCCGACCTTAAGCCGATTTATGTTCCTAAATCGTGACATGGGGGGAGACTGAGTGGAAAAGGCACGCTAGCAAAGAAAGCAATGATATGTAGGGACCGACATTCTTTCACTCAAGAACACTACACAGTTCTACAAAGTTCCACCTTGGTGGCTCCGTATATCAATGTATACAAGAATTTTGTACGCTCCCAGAACCCAGGGCAGTCGGACGACTGGATTATATGTGAACACATGTCGACTTTTGTCGGTTGGTTGCAAAAACATCTCATGAATGACACTACTTTTGGAGATCAGATGTACTTGTTGGCCCATACACCATCTTCGACTGTATTGACTTTCGAAGGGTACGAGATAAATGGGAATACATTTTACACGATCGCCCAAGATAAAAAGAGCACCAACCAAAATAGTGGTGTCCGCTTTGATGCAACAAACAACAAAGGCCAAAAGGACACATATTATAGTTACATCGAGGAGATATGGGAACTTTGACTATGGACCTTCTTTTAAGGTCCCTTTGTTTAGGTGCAAATGGGTCAAGATAACGGGGAGGCAGGGTTCAGGTAGACAAGTGTTATGGAATGACAATAGTGCATCTCTACAATCTTGGGTATAGAGACAAACCATTCATCCTAGCCAAGGATGTGGCCATATTTTATATGTGACGGACATGTCTACCAAACCAATAAAAAGGAAAAATAAGGAAACAAATACATCATACGATGAGCCAAAGCGTCACATAGTTCTTTCTGAAAAAGAAACATCGCGGGAGTGGAGGACAAGACAGACATGTCAGAAGATTATAATAAGTTTGATGAAATTCCACCCTTCACGGTGAACATTGACCCAAGCATCAAGTTAAATGATGAAGATGATCTATGGTTACGGCCGAAGAAGGTTCAATGATGAAGATGATCCATGATCAAGTTAAATGAAGAAGGATCATGACACAAATGAGTATCTCAACATGCAATCAATTTCCCATTTATTTTTGTGTAATCATGTAATTGTATGTAAGATATTAACAGTGGAGATTGTTGGATTTTTGTACCATATATATAGGGAGATTCCCCAATACTATTAGAGGAGATGGAGTCTTTCACTGGCTTGCAGGAAAAATATTCCGAGGAGGAGCTTCCGAAGATGTCCTAGGGCGTTTGCACCAACGGCATCTTCGAGAAGCTCCGCCACGGGAGATTTCCAAACCCTTTCCCCAACACTGTTAGAGGAGATGGAGTCTTTCACGGGCTTGCAAGAAAAATAAATCCGAGGCGGAGCTTCCGAACATGCCCTAGGGCATGTGCACCTACGACATCTTCGAGAAGCTCCGCCATGGGAGATTTCCCAACCCTTACCCCAACACTGTTAGAGGAGATGGAGTCTTTCACGGGCTTTTAGGAAAAAATGTCATAAATTACTCTTCCTCGAGGACCATTCACACCCACCTGCTGCGGTCCGGTTTCATGCCCCACTACAATTGTTGGACCAAGCACGGAGAAAAAGGGGTTATCATGGAAGACAACGAACAAGAAGAGGACAATGACAACTATCCCATGTTCGCTGAATATGGTGATACTACAAATGGGGATTTTTTCCATCAAAAGACAACAATGAAGACAATGAAGCATAAGATCAAGATGCATCAGATGAGCCTGCTAATGATCTTGGTCGGGCCATTGCTGATGCAAGGAGAGACTGTGAAATAGGAAAGAAAAGGTTGAACTTCGACCATATATTAGAGGATCACAACAAATTGTTGTACCCAACTTGCGAAGATGGCCAGAAAAAGCTAGGTAGCACACTGGAATTGTTGCAATGGAAAGAAGAGAACAGTGTGACTGGCTGGAGGTTTGAAAAGTTGCTGAAAATAATTAAAAAGAAGCTTCCAAGGTGTAACGAATTGCCCGCCATTACGTACGAAGCGAAGAGGTTGTCTTCCCTCTAGGATTAGATATGCAGAAGTGTTATCCCCAGATTTTAGCCAAATCAGGAGATGGGCCGTAATTGAGATGGGCTTGAAGAAGATACACGTGGAGAATATCTGAAGCGGCCTTGCACGTGAGTTTGGGCTGAATTGCCCGTGTATCTGTATATTATTAGATCGTATTTAGAATTAAAAGATAGAGTTTGGCTCATACACGGTCGGGTGTACTTCCGAATTAGAAAGTCCCTTGGACTATAAATATGTACCTAGGGTTATTGAGAAAGGAGGACAATCACGTTCACAACAAACACAAACCAGGCGCATCGCCACCCCTTATTTCGAGGGTTTCTTCCGGGTAAGCATCATGCTGCCTAGATCGCATCTTGCGATCTAGGCAGTATACGTTTATTCGTTACCTTGTGTTACTCGTGCTGAAGCGTTGTTGATGGCGAGTAGCACTATTTATCGTAGATGTTTTGGGGCTTGCATTGATGCTTTTCTTATGCATATTTGCTTAGCAATGCCGTCCCTCGACATCTAGCTGCCCTTACACCTATCTAGGTGTAAGGGCAGCACCTTGCTTGTTCGTTACTTAGTAGATCTGATCTGTTATAGTTGCTCCTTGTTTCAAGGATTAGTTTAATATCTGCATGATTAGGCCTTATGCTGGGGTTGGACGATCCGGTAGTGCGTGAGGTGTTGTTTCACCGTTCCTATAAGGGATGTTCCGGGAATTGACTTAACGTTGGTTTTTAGGCCTCTTTTAGGAATAGTTTCCATCATCTTTCGTATCTGCTAGGCCCAACTACGCGTAGGATGTTCCGACTATGCGGTGAAAACCCTAAACTGTCGTAGATTGGTTTAGCTTTGTTTTGATCAAGCAGGATCCCCATGTCATCGTAAATCCAACGTGAACCATGGGGCGATCGGCTCCTTGAGCCGATCCACAGGGCAACCTGAGAGCCGATCGGGCTCGTATTTAATGTTTACGTGTCTACCATGCAGGAGACTAATCGAAGCAATCCAACACCTTCCTGATCAGGTATAGGTCAGGTGGCACGCCCTTGCAACCGCCAGGACGTGTGCTGGGACTTTGCGGGACGACGCGAGGCACCAGGGCCCACTTAGCAGTCTTGGGAGTCTCTCGGCTCTTCGTGTTGCTTAACCACTGCTCGCCGGTGGGTTTTGGCAGGCAACACATTCTGGCACGCCCGGTGGGACACTTTCTACAACAACCACATCAACATCGGCAGCCAAGATGTCGGACGAACTGATCAAGTACGAGGATCTACCTGCAGAGCATAAGAAGAAATACGATGAGCTGAAGGCCATCTTTGAAGCCGATCTCATCGGCTCTTTTGAGAAGACCCGTTCGCACGGCATCAGGTTCAAAGGATTCACACCCGAAGGCGCGTTCGAGGGATTAGATCTGTCTCTCCCTTCGGAGGAACGCACCAGAGCCCTGCGCCAGGAAATTAACTATGCTGTGGCTCATTCTCTACATCGGCATTCTGAGAGCCTGGTGAATACGCTTGAGCGAGTTGCGCTTCGTGTGGTGCAAGAAATCATGAAACATCAGTATTCTCCGTCAGGACCTGCTTTAGGGACTCATCAGGGAGAGATACCATTCCACACCAGGCCATCACTGCCATTCGCGATGGCAGCTCCACAGCAACAAGGTTCACCGGCATACGTTGTCTACAAGGTTGAAGGTGATCCTGGCGACTACCAATTCTTGTATGAGCCGCCCAAGGAGATCCCACATGGATACGTGTGCACATACGTGCCGGACTGCAACAACTGGACACACGCGATCCAAACTTCAGCAGGAGGAATTGCCGGAGCAGGAGCGATTGTTACGGCAGGAGGGATTGCTGGAGCAGCGGGGAGTTCTGGAGCAGATGCTGAGAAACAAGCGTGGCTAACTAAATATGCCACTGCAACGAGTCATGAAAGCTCAACCCCTACAGCCCCTACTGTGGATCAGATCAGCGCAATCTTGAGAGATCAGTTCGGCATCCTGCCGAAGAAGAGAACAATCGGCTATTCCAAGCCGTACCCCAACGAGTATGACCTGATCCCGCTGCCTCCTAAATATCGGCTCCCTGACTTCACAAAATTCAGTGGATCAGAAGAGTCTAGCTCCATCGAGCACGTGAGCCGATACTTGGCACAGCTGGGCATGGTTTCAAAGATCGTAACCGCTACGTGTGAGGTTCTTTGCCCAATCTCTCACGGGTCCAGCCTTTGGGTGGTACACCTCGCTACCCCCAGATTCAGTTCGGACATGGAAGCAGCTGGAAGAACAGTTTCACATACAATATCATTCGGAAGCTACCGAAGCTGGTATTGCCGATCTGACACAGGTTCGGCAAAGGCGAGGAGAGACGGTGTCTGAATACATTCAACGTTTCAGAACTGTCAAGAACCGATGTTATTCGGTTCATTTATCTGAGAAAGAAGCAGTCGAGCTGGCCGTGGCAGGCCTCGCAGCACCACTCAAGGATCTGACGTTCCAAGTGGAGTACAATTCGTTGGCGCACATGGTACAGAAACTGACATTGTACGAGCAGCGCCACCCAGAATTGTACCAAGACAAGTTCAAGCGCACGATAGGCTTGGTCGATGCTGAAGAGGATGAAGACCTTGCGGAAGATCAGGAAGTCGCCGTGGCTGAATGGACTCGGACGGCAGTTCCCGTGTCCTGCAAATGGGTGAAACAACCAGGGCCTCCAAAAGGGTTTGACTTTGATTTAAGCAAAACTGAGCAGATTTTTGATTTGCTGCTGAAGGAGAAACAACTGAAGTTACCCGAAGGCCACAAAATTCCTACGTCACAAGAGATGAACGGTAGGCCATACTGCAAATGGCATCACACGTTCACCCACGCCACCAGCGACTGCAAAGTGTTGCGCGCACAGATTCAAATGGCGATAGAGTCAGGCCGATTATTCTTCGGACAATTTGCCATGAAAGTAGACACACATCCGTTTCCTGGCGTCAACATGGTGGATCTCAGTCACTCCCTAAGATGCGAGCCAGGTTTCTCTTTTGGTGTCTGATACGTCTCCGACGTATCGATAATTTCTTATGTTCCATGCCACATTATTGATGTTATCTACATGTTTTATGCACACTTTATGTCATATTCGTGTATTTTCTGGAACTAACCTATTAACAAGATGCCGAAGTGCCGATTCTTTGTTTCTGCTGTTTTTGGTTTCAGAAATCCTAGTAAGGAAATATTCTCGGAATTGGACGAAATCAACGCCCAGGGGCCTATTTTTCCACGAAGCTTCCAGAAGTCCGAAGACGAAACGAAGTGGGGCCACAGGGAGCCCAAACCCTAGGGCGGCGTGGCCCCCCCCATGGCCGCGCCGCCCTGTCATCTGGGGCCCCTGTGCCCCCTCCTGACTTGCCCTTCCGCCTACTTAAATCCTCCGTGACGAAACCCCCAGTACCGAGAGCCACGATACGGAAAACCTTCCAGAGACGCCGCCAACGCCGATCCCATCTCGGGGGATCCAGGAGATCGCCTCCGGCACCCTGCCGGAGAGGGGAATCATCTCCCGGAGGACTCTACGCCGCCATGGTCGCCTCCGGTGTGATGTGTGAGTAGTCTACCCCTGGACTATGGGTCCATAGCAGTAGCTAGATGGTTGTCTTGTCCCCATTGTGCTATCATTGTCGGATCTTGTGAGCTGCCTAACATGTTCAAGATCATCTATCTGTAATTCTATATGTTGCGTTTGTTGGGATCCGATGAATAGAGAATACTTGTTATGTTGATTATCAAAGTTATATCTACGTGTTGTTTATGATCTTGCATGCTTTCTGTTACTAGTAGATGCTCTGGCCAAGTAGATGCTTGTAACTCCAAGAGGGAGTACTTATGCTCGATAGTGGGTTCATGCCTGCATTGACACCTGGGACAGTGACAGAAATTCTAAGGTTGTGTTGTGCTGTTGCCACTAGGGATAAAACATTGATGCTATGTCTAAGGATGTAGTTGTTGATTACATTACACACCATACTTAATGCAATTGTCTGTTGCTTTGCAACTTAATACTGGAGGGGGTTCGGATGATAACCTGAAGGTGGACTTTTTAGGCATAGATGCAGTTGGATGGCGGTCTATGTACTTTGTCGTAATGCCCAATTAAATCTCACTATACTCATCATGATATGTATGTGCATGGTCATGCTCTCTTTATTTGTCAATTGCCCAACTGTAATTTGTTCACCCAACATGCTGTTTGTCTTATGGGAGAGACACCTCTAGTGAACTGTGGACCCCGGTCCAATTCTCTTTACTGAAATACAATCTACTGCAATATTTGTTCTATTGTTTTCTGCAAACAATCATCTTCCACACAATACGGTTAATCCTTTGTTACAGCAAGCCGGTGAGATTGACAACCTCACTGTTTCGTTGGGGCAAAGTACTTTGGTTGTGTTGTGCAGGTTCCACGTTGGCGCCGGAATCCCTGGTGTTGCGCCGCACTACATCCCGCCGCCATCAACCTTCAACGTGCTTCTTGGCTCCTCCTGGTTCGATAAACCTTGGTTTCTTTCTGAGGGAAAACTTGCTGCTGTGCGCATCATACCTTCCTCTTGGGGTTCCCAACGAACGTGTGAGTTACACGCCATCAAGCTCTTTTTCTGGCGCCGTTGCCGGGGAGATCAAGACACGCTGCAAGGGGAGTCTCCACTTCTCAATCTCTTTACTTTGTTTTTGTCTTGCTTAGTTTTATTTACTACTTTGTTTGCTGCACTAAATCAAAATACAAAAAAATTAGTTGCTAGTTTTACTTTACTTGCTATCTTGTTTGCTATATCAAAAACACAAAAAAATTAGTTTACTTGCATTTACTTTATCTAGTTTGCTTTATTTACTGTTGCTAAAATGTCCAACGCTGAAAATACTAAGTTGTGTGACTTCACAACCACAAATAATAATGATTTCTTATGCACACCTATTGCTCCACCTGCTACTACAGCAGAATTCTTTGAAATTAAACCTGCTTTACTGAATCTTGTTATGCGAGAGCAATTTTCTCAGTGTTAGTTCTGATGATGCTGCTGCCCATCTTAATAATTTTGTTGAACTATGTGAAATGCAAAAATATAAAGATGTAGATGGTGATATTATTAAACTAAAATTGTTCCCTTTCTCATTAAGAGGAAGAGCTAAAGATTGGTTGCTATCTCTGCCTAAGAATAGTATTGATTCATGGACTAAATGCAAGGATGCTTTTATTGGTAGATATTATCCCCCTGCTAAAATTATATCTTTGAGGAGTAGCATAATGAATTTTAAACAATTAGATACTGAACATGTTGCTCAAGCTTGGGAAAGAATGAAATCTCTGGTTAAAAATTGCCCAACCCATGGATGACTACTTGGATGATCATCCAAACCTTCTATGCAGGACTAAATTTTTCTTCACGGAATTTATTGGATTCAGCTGCTGGAGGTACCTTTATGTCCATCACTCTTGGTGAAGCAACAAAGCTTCTTGATAATATGATGATCAACTACTCTGAATGGCACACGGAAAGAGCTCCACAAGGTAAGAAGGTAAATTCTGTCGAAGAAACCTCTTCCTTGAGTGATAAGATTGATGCTATTATGTCTATGCTTGTGAATGGTAGGCCTAATGTTAATTCTAATAATGTTCCGTTAGCGTCATTAGTTGCTCAAAAAGAATATGTTGATGTGAATTTCATTAAAAATAACACTCACAATGATTCTAGGCCATACCCTGCTAATGGTAATTCTTATGGTAGATATGCTTCACCTAATGAAGAAAAGATGCTAGAAATTGAAAGATCCACCAAGAGCTTTATGCAATCACAATATGAGCAAAATAAATTGTTTACTAAAACTATGAATGAGCAATCTACCTTGTTGAGGAATATAGGGAATCAACTTGAAAATCTGAATATGGAGATCTCGGGGTTGCAAACTAAACTTGCTAATGCTGAAACCCGAATCTCATACATGTCTGCATCACAATCTTCTTTAATTAATAAAATGGCTGCTAAACCTGAGGATTTAGATGATAAAATTACTACTACAGCAAATGCCATTCAAGTTAGAATTAATGAGAATATAAGATTAATGGCTGAACTGCGTGCTAGGTGGGATAGAGAAGAAAATGAAAAACTAGCTAAAGAGAAGAATGTAGCTAAAGTTTGGACTATTACCACCACTAGTAATGCTAATACTACACATGTTGCTGCACCTCCTACTAATAATAATAAAAGAATTCGTGTTAGCAATGTTTCCACTTCTAATGCAAAGCGCGAAAAACTGCCTGAAACTGCTAAAACTGCTGAAACTGCCTGTGATAAAGCTGCTGAAATTTTTTCCAACATTGGGGATGATGATCCCATTGCTTTAGATTATAATGGTTTGAATTTTGATGATTGCCACATCTCTGAAGTTATAAAGTTCTTGCAAAAACTTGCTAAAAGTCCTAATGCTAGTGCTATAAATTTGGCCTTCACACATCATATTACAAATGCTCTCATAAAAGCTAGAGAAGAGAAACTAGAGCGCGAAGCCTCTATTCCTAAAAAGCTAGAGGATGGTTGGGAGCCCATCATTAAGATGAAGGTTAAAGATTTTGATTGTAATGCTTTATGTGATCTTGGTGCAAGTATTTCTGTTATGCCTAAGAAAATTTATAATATGCTTGACTTGCCACCGCTGAAAAATTGTTATTTGGATGTTAATCTTGCTGATCATTCTACAAAGAAACCTTTGGGGAAAGTTGATAATGTTCGCATTACCGTTAACAATAACCTTGTCCCCGTTGATTTTGTTGTCTTGGACATTGAATGCAATGCATCTTGTCCCATTATATTGGGAAGACCTTTTCTTCGAACTGTTGGTGCTATCATTGATATGAAGGAAGGTAATATAAAATATCAATTTCCTCTCAAGAAAGGTATGGAACACTTCCCTAGAAAGAGAATGAAGGTACCTTTTGATTCTATTATGAGAACAAATTATGATGTTGACACTTCGTCTCTTGATAATACTTGATACACACTTTCTGCGCCTAGCTGAAAGGCGTTAAAGAAAAGCGCTTATGGGAGACAACCCATGTTTTACCTACAGTACTTTGTTTTTATTTTGTGTTTTGGAAGTTGTTTACTACTGTAGCAACCTCTCCTTATCTTAGTTTTGTGTTTTGTTGTGCCAAGTAAAGCCGTTGATAGAAAAGTAAGTACTAGATTTGGATTACTGCGCAGTTCCAGATTTCTTTGCTGTCACGAATCTGGGTCCACCTCCCTGTAGGTAGCTCAGAAAATTAAGCCAATTTACATGCATGATCCTCAGATATGTACGAAACTTTCATTCAATTTGAACATTTTCATTTGAGCAAGTCTGGTGCCATTTTAAAATTCGTCAATACGAACTGTTCTGTTTTGACAGATTCTGCCTTTTATTTCGCATTGCCTCTTTTGCTATGTTGGATGAATTTCTTTGATCCACTAATGTCCAGTAGCATTATGCAATGTCCAGAAGTGTTAAGAATGATTGTGTCACCTCTGAATATGTTAATTTTTATTGTGCACTAACCCTCTAATGAGTTGTTTCGAGTTTGGTGTGGAGGAAGTTTTCAAGGATCAAGAGAGGAGTATGATGCAACATGATCAAGGAGAGTGAAAGCTCTAAGCTTGGGGATGCCCCGGTGGTTCACCCCTGCATATATTAAGAAGACTCAAGCGTCTAAGCTTGGGGATGCCCAAGGCATCCCCTTCTTCATCGACAACATTATCAGGTTCCTCCCCTGAAACTATATTTTTATTCCATCACATCTTATGTGCTTTTTCTTGGAGCGTCGGTTTGTTTTTGTTTTTGTTTTGTTTGAATAAAATGGATCCTAGCATTCACTTTATGGGAGAGAGACACGCTCCGCTGTAGCATATGGACAAGTATGTCCTTGGTTTCTACTCATAGTATTCATGGCGAAGTTTCTTCTTCGTTAAATTGTTATATGGTTGGAATTGGAAAATGATACATGTAGTAATTGCTATTAATGTCTTGGGTAATGTGATACTTGGCAATTGTTGTGCTCATGTTTAAGCTCTTGCATCATATGCTTTGCACCCATTAATGAAGAAATACATAGAGCATGCTAAAATTTGGTTTGCATATTTGGTTTCTCTAAGGTCTAGATAATTTCTAGTATTGAGTTTGAACAACAAGGAAGACGGTGTAGAGTCTTATAATGTTTTCAATATGTCTTTTATGTTAGTTTTGCTGCACCGGTTCATCCTTGTGTTTGTTTCAAATAAGCCTTGCTAGCCTAAACCTTGTATCGAGAAGGAATACTTCTCATGCATCCAAATACTTGAGCCAACCACTATGCCATTTGTGTCCACCATACCTACCTATTACATGGTATTTTCCGCCATTCCAAAGTAAATTGCTTGAGTGCTACCTTTAAAATTCCATCATTCACCTTTGCAATATATAGCTCATGGGACAAATAGCTTAAAAACTATTGTGGTATTGAATATGTAATTATGCACTCTATCTCTTATTAAGTTGCTTGTTGTGCGATAACCATGTTCACTGGGGACACCATCAACTATTCATTGTTGAATTTCATGTGAGTTGCTATGAATGTCCGTCTTGTCTGAAGTAAGAGAGATCTACCACCTTATGGTTAAGCATGCATAATGTTAGAGAAGAACATTGGGCCGCTAACTAAAGCCATGATCCATGGTGGAATTTCAGTTTTGGACATATATCCTCAAATCTCAAATGAGAAAATTATTAATTGTTGTTACATGCTTATGCATAAAAGAGGAGTCCATTATCTGTTGTCTATGTTGTCCCGGTATGGATGTCTAAGTTGAAGAATAATCAATAGCGAGAAATCCAATGCGAGCTTTCTCCTTAGACCTTTGTACAAAGTGCATAGAGGTACCCCTTTGTGACACTTGGTAAAAACATGTGCATAGTGATGATCCGGTAGTCCAAGCTAATTAGGACAAGGTGCGGGCACTATTAGTACACTATGCATGAGGCTTGCAACTTATAAGATATAATTTACATGATGCATATGCTTTATTACTACCGTTGACAAAATTGTTTCATGTTTTCAAAATCAAAGCTCTAGCACAAATATAGCAATCGATGCTTTTCCTCTATGGAGGACCATTCTTTTACTTTCAATGTTGAGTCAGTTCACCTATTTCTCTCCACCTCAAGAAGCAAACACTTGTGTGAACTGTGCATTGATTCCTACATACTTGCTTATTGCACTTATTATATTACTCTATGTTGACAATATCCATGAGATATACATGTTACAAGTTGAAAGCAACCGCTGAAACTTAATCTTCTTTTGTGTTGCTTCAATGCTTTTACTTTGAATTATTGCTTTATGAGTTAACTCTTATGCAAGACTTATTGATGCTTGTCTTGAAGTGCTATTCATGAAAAGTCTTTGCTTTATGATTCACTTGTTTACTCATGTCATATACATTGTTTTGATCGCTGCATTCACTACATATGCTTTACAAATAGTATGATCAAGATTATGATGGCATGTCACTCCGTAAATTATACGTGTTATCGTTTTACCTGCTCGGGACGAGCAGAACTAAGCTTGGGGATGCTGATACGTCTCCGACGTATCGATAATTTCTTATGTTCCATGCCACATTATTGATGTTATCTACATGTTTTATGCACACTTTATGTCATATTCGTGCATTTTCTGGAACTAACCTATTAACAAGATGCCGAAGTGCCAGTTGCTGTTTTCTGCTGTTTTTGGTTTCAGAAATCCTAGTAAGGAAATATTCTCGGAATTGGACGAAATCAACGCCCAGGGGCCTATTTTTCCAAGAAGCTTCCAGAAGTCCGAAGACGAAACGAAGTGGGGCCACAGGGAGCCCAAACCCTAGGGCGGCGCGGCCCCCCCCTTGGCCGCGCCGCCCTGTCATCTGGGGCCCCTGTGCCCCTCCTGACTTGCCCTTCCGCCTACTTAAAGCCTCCGTGACGAAACCCCCAGTACCGAGAGCCACGATACGGAAAACCTTCCAGAGACGCCGCCAACGCCGATCCCATCTCGGGGGATCCAGGAGATCGCCTCCGGCACCCTGCCGGAGAGGGGAATCATCTCCGGAGGACTCTACGCCGCCATGGTCGCCTCCGGTGTGATGTGTGAGTAGTCTACCCCTGGACTATGGGTCCATAGCAGTAGCTAGATGGTTGTCTTCTCCCCATTGTGCTATCATTGTCGGATCTTGTGAGCTGCCTAACATGATCAAGATCATCTATCTGTAATTCTATATGTTGCGTTTGTTGGGATCCGATGAATAGAGAATACTTGTTATGTTGATTATCAAAGTTATATCTACGTGTTGTTTATGATCTTGCATGCTTTCCGTTACTAGTAGATGCTCTGGCCAAGTAGATGCTTGTAACTCCAAGAGGGAGTACTTATGCTCGATAGTGGGTTCATGCCTGCATTGACACAGGACAAGGTGAGAAAGTTCTAAGGTTGTGTTGTGCTGTTGCCACTAGGGATAAAACATTGATGCTATGTCTAAGGATGTAGTTGTTGATTACATTACGCACCATACTTAATGCAATTGTCTGTTGCTTTGCAACTTAATACTGGAGGGGGTTCGGATGATAACCTGAAGGTGGACTTTTTAGGCATAGATGCAGTTGGATGGCGGTCTATGTACTTTGTCGTAATGCCCAATTAAATCTCACTATACTCATCATGATATGTATGTGCATGGTCATGCTCTCTTTATTTGTCAATTGCCCAACTGTAATTTGTTCACCCAACATGCTGTTTGTCTTATGGGAGAGACACCTCTAGTGAACTGTGGACCCCGGTCCAATTCTCTTTACTGAAATACAATCTACTGCAATATTTGTTCTACTGTTTTCTGCAAACAATCATCTTCCGCACAATACGGTTAATCCTTTGTTACAGCAAGCCGGTGAGATTGACAACCTCACTGTTTCATTGGGGCAAAGTACTTTGGTTGTGTTGTGCAGGTTCCACGTTGGCGCCGGAATCCCTGGTGTTGCGCCGCACTACATCCCGCCGCCATCAACCTTCAACGTGCTTCTTGGCTCCTCCTGGTTCGATAAACCTTGGTTTCTTTCTGAGGGAAAACTTGCTGCTGTGCGCATCATACCTTCCTCTTGGGGTTCCCAACGAACGTGTGAGTTACACGCCATCAGTGTCAACATGGCAGGGCTTGGGAGCCGCCATGGCAAAGATAAAGCAGAAAGCAGTCACTCCCGTGGCAAGGAGAAAGAGGAGGCCGATCTAAGCGACCGGCCCCAACATGATAACAGACGGTACCTGACAGAAGAAGAAGTAAGAAGCGTGCGGTATCAACGGCCACTCTCCGCGCATCTCCTTAACAAATATGAGCAGTAGTATGACCGACGTCGGCGCTACGACGTGGATGACGAAAGATATCGTCGGTCTGATGCAGATGACAGGAGGTATCGTCGATATGATAGAGACGATGAAGGGTACGAGCGTCACGCTGGAGGGAAGTCAAGAGAACAAGAAGACATGGATAGGCATTGGAACTGTCCTTTCTTTAAACACTGCTGGGACTCAGGAATGAGCCGATTGCCTACAATCGAGAACTGCCCAGAATGTAGACCGCAGAGGAAGGGAACGAATGAAGTTTCAGTGTTCAAGCGTCTCGGGCCTCTCCCACCTCAGAACAAACGAGCTGAGTCATCTCAAGATGAAGACTCCGAGGAGTCAGATGAAGAAGAGGATAGGTACCACCGGCCAAGGTGGTGCCCTGATGGACTCAGCCATTCTCAGAAGCGTAGGGTGCAGCGGCTACGAAACCTGGAGGAAGCCGAAGCACAGTACCTGTACACGTTGAGGAAGGCACGGCCCGATCTGGCCGTGAAAATTCAGCAAACGTTGGAGTCAGAGATGCGCCCGCCAAAGAAAGTGTGGCGCCCTAAACAGACAAAAGCCGATGCAGAGGCATCGGCTGATACAAACATGGTGTTTATACTCCCGTCAGAGTTTTGTGCTCCAAAAGACGAGGAAGTATCGGTGGCACAATTTGATTGCGGTCCACGGCCAGTGATCTTTGAGAAGCCACGAGAGAGGAGCTACAGGCATTTGAAAGCCCTATACCTGAGAGGTTATATCAATGGGCAGCCTGTCAGCAAGATGTTGGTTGACACGGGAGCGGCAGTCAACATAATGCCGTATTCCATGCTACGACGTTTGGGACACTCCAATGACGATCTGATCAAGACCAACGTCACGTTAAGCGATTTCAACGGCCAAGCATCAGAAGCAAAAGGTGTTCTGAATGTAGATCTGACCGTAGGCCGAAAAACCATACCTACCTCGTTCTTCATCGTCGACAACAAAAGCAATTACGCTGTCCTGCTAGGAAGGGATTGGATTCACGCTAACTGTTGCATCCCATCCACAATGCACCAATGCATCATACAGTGGGATGGAGATGAAGTGGAGGTTGTTCAGGCAGATGACTCAATCGAGATCTCACTAGCTGCCATGAATATTTGGGATGCAAACGACCAAGAGCCGCTCTCTGGAATCAGTTTGGACGGTTGTGAACGCATCGAAGCTTCAAAAAATGGGGTGAGGCTGGTCTTATCCACCGGCCTGACAGAGTAGCAAGATCTAAATCAGTAGATGTACGTGGCAAGGCCGATCCCTGCGATCGGCCCCAAAAAATGAAAAGCAAAAATCTCATCTCGAGCATGACACGTAGCCGTAGTAGGATGACCAAAGAGCCGATATCCTCAATTACTTGAAAAAATCGGCTCGGGGGGCACTTAAACGGATAAGGTACGAAATTACGTATGTGCCCAGTGGGTGTCAATGGCCAAATATGGGGGCCGATGCATAAATAAATCGGCCGTAAAAAATATAAAATTTTTAAGCACAGCCGATGTACAAACATCGATTCTACTGAAGGAATGCATCAAGAGCATGGAGAGCGGTAACACGGACACGATCCACCTCGGCAATTTCGGCCTCATCATCCTCGTCTTGACCTGTCACCAGCTGTTGGTTCAGAGCCCGAATTTCAGCCAGATCAGTCTTCAGTTCAGCTTTGAGACCTTCTGCTTCTTTGTGGGAGTGAGCGATAAAAGCTTCCTTATCTTGGATGAGCTGTTTGGTTGTTCGGACCCTCTCTTCAATTGCCTCCAGCTCCTTCCGCAAGATCTCAAGTTCAGCAGTGCTAGTAGAAGTGTCAGATTTGGCGTCCGAAGTTGCCTTTTTCTCATTAAGCCGCCGACATTTATCGGCAATATCGGCTTTCAATGGAAGCTGGGCGTGGCGTAGTCTGATTCTCTTACGAGCCAACTCCACCCTAGACTTATAAGCAGACAGAGTCACAACCGGCCAGAGTTTCACTTGCAACGTCACCGGGAGATGAGGCTGGATTTCTTCAAGAGGGCTCTTCACTGCATCGGGGTTCTCAACCAATGTCTCGATTGAGGAGGAGAGCAAGGCCTTGAGTTGTTGGAGGTGACTATGTGTAGCACTGGGGCCTGGTCCCTCGCCTGCTTTAGTGGCTGGTTCGATGGATTCAGGGTCGAACGTTAGCAAACTTGAGAGGTCGCAACCCTGACAAACAATAAGAGCAATGTCAGTAAGCAGCAAAATAAAAAGATGGAGCCAAGATAAGGAGCGTACCCCTCCTAAGACCAGAGGAACAGCCGATGAAGAGGCAATCGGCTCTTGTGTTTCTGCGGCAGGCTCGGCCAATGTGGCAGCTTCGTCGGCTACACTTTTAGGAGTTGCCAGGTCCAGGGTGGCGGATGGCATCAGCACTTCCTCAACTTCCCCACTAGAGGTGTCATCGGTCTGCAAAGGAAGTAATTAGCAGATGAGGACAGCAACAGTTTAGTGTGAAATATGAGGTATGGAGGGTTATTACATCCGAAACCTCTTGGTTTGATGAAGAGGTTTGAGGTTCCTTGCGAGCTCTCTTGATACATCGGCTCTTCGTGCGTAATCCGCCCTCCCCTGCTTTGATTAGAGCAGGTTCAGGGGTTGACCTTTTCTTGGAAGCCGATGGTGCCAAGTCTGGCAGGCTCTGCGTGGTGGTTTTTCCAGAGTTGCCCGAGTTCGAGTCCCCTCGGCTGGTGTCGGGGGGAAGACCCCGGGTAGGGCAATGGACGCGGAGCAGCCGGCTGGCCACTGGCCGGCTCGCGGCAAGGCCGGCTGAGGTGCAGCCGGCTGGCGCCGTGACCGGCTGGTCCGGAAGCCGGCTGGCTCTAGGTCCTAGTCGGCCTGGCTACGGCCACCAATGCTGTAGCTGGGCCGGCTTCTACAAGCCATATCCGACTGGGGTTTGTACCTCAGACCGACTCGAGGCTGGCGAGTCTTGCACTGGAAGGAACCGGGTTGGTGATCCGGGTTCCTAAAGTCCACGCTGACTCCATCTTCCGTAAAACGCGGGGCACTGTGGAGCAATAGTGCCGCGCGATGGACAGGCCGTCAGGGCTTACGACGATCCGTACTGGCTACAGTGGCTGACGGCGACGGGGACACCTCCTCCATACCGCTGACCGTGGCAGCCGGATGGGACAGGCCACGATGCCTCAACCACTCCTGACGTCACCGCCTCGGGAAGGAGCGGAAGCCGAAGCCGGCCCAGCCGGCCAGTAAACTATAGGGTCTTATATGTAAAGTGCCGGTGCCTATATAAGCCGCACTACCCCCTCTCGTGCAGGGGATCGATCATTTTATTGCTTTCACCTACCTACAGAGCTGCCCTGTGAGAGAGACCATCATCTTCCTTAGCCTCTCAGGGCCAGCCGGACACAGCTCTAGGAGCACCACTGTACTGTGTGATCATCATATACACTCATAGCAGGAGTAGAGGTTTTACCTCCACTGGAGGGCCTCGAACCTGGGTACGTCGCCGTGTCACTCGTGCCCATACCCGCTTCCGGATACCGCCGTGAGATCCCTCAGGAACCACTCCGATTAGCCACCCTATGGCATATGCCGTGACAATACCACGACATTTGGCGCCCACCGTGGGGCCTTCAGCATCCTCGGCCGGTGTCTTCATCCGGACGGGCCTCACCACCACCACCGGCGAGCGAGTCGCTTCAGGCTTGATCTGGAGATTCGGCTCCCTCAACTGCGTCAGCGACAACGCTGGCTGCTTCGCTGACCGGCCCTTCCCGGCCGGCGGCAGCGTCATCTCCTTCGGCGGCTTCGACGTTTACGTCGCCACCGTCGCACCGCCGCGCTACCCGCGGCAGGTGCTGCGCTGCGCTAGCCCTCCTCCGCGAGCCGGCAGCAGCGCTCCCGCCAGCCCCGCCGTCGTGCAAGTCATGATGGCTGGCGAGGAGCTCCCCGAGAAGAACCCGCGCACCCGCGGCCCCGGCTTGGAGCGCAACATCGACCCCAACGCCTCCGGCTCGGGCCCGAAAGCGCCACCACCACCGTCCCGGCTGGATGCAGTCCGGCAAACCGAGCACCCCGCTCACGCCTGGCGGAGATCCCACCGCCGTCGAGGCGGACTTGGAGGCGCACCGCCAGCTCCTCCTCAAGCAAACCGAAGAACTGGCTGCTGCTAAGCGCCAGATGGAGATCACCCAGCGCGAGTACAACCGCGCCCACGGCCTCACCTGTGCGGCGACGAGCCAAGCCGAGCTGGCCACATCCGCCGCAGGGGCCGCGACCTTGGCGCTGAGATCGCCCGCGACGGCGCTCCTTCGCCGGCTCCGTCCGCGGAGCTACCCGTCTACAACACCCCCGACAAGAACATGCGCGCGGCAGAAGCCGCCGCAGAAGAGCTGAACCGCCTTGAAGGCGAAGAGTTACGCCGTCAGACCAGGCGGGTGACTGAGCTGCTTAACGCAGCCAACAGGCAGATCGCCGACCCCAGGTATGTCAATGCCCCCAGAGCTTCTCACGCCCGTGGAGCTGCAGGCAACGACAGGGAAGGCGCCAGGGACACGGCCGAGTCCGCCTCCCCAGGACCAAGCCGGCGCCATGACTCTCGGGCCACGCACAGCTCGGGCCGGCCAAGCCAGCAGCCGAGCGGCAGCAGCCGCAGCCGGCCCCCTCCAAGCCGGAACCAGGAGCAAGACTCCGAGCCCCGCCGTCATCACCGAGCGGCTCCAGAAGCAAGCGGCGCGCGCCAGCCGGCACACTCCCGGCTGGGCCCGCGCATCGAGCCCGCCGACGCCCGAGATCGCCTCGACCGGCTGGTCGAATCCCGCATTGCGGAGGAAGAAGCTCCAGCCGGCCCAAAGTGCTTCGGGCCCCGCATCGCCAACGAGCCCACACTCGAAGGCTTCACGCTCCCCCGCGACACCCCCAAGTACGACGGCACCGCCAAGCCGGAGGACTGGCTGCAGGACTACTCCACCGATCGGCATCGCCAAAGGCAACAAGCGCTGGGCCGTGCGTTACTCCCCCCTGATGCTGGTCGGCTCCGCCCGCACATGGCTCAACAACCTGCCAGCCGGCAGCATAAACGGCTGGCTCGACTTCGAAGCGGCCTTCATCAGCAACTTCACCGGCACCTATCGCCGGCCGGGTCGCCCCCAGCAGCTCGAAATGTGCAAGCAGGGCCCCGACGAGACGGATCGCGCGTACCTGACGCGTTGGTGCGAGATGCGCAACTCCTGCGAGGGCGTGCACGAGATCCAGGCCATCAGCTTCTTCATGGGAGGCTGTCGGCCCAACACCATGCTGTGGCACAAGTTGCGCCGCAGTGACCCCAAGTCGATGGCCGCCTTGATGGCCATCGCCGACAAGTACGCGCTGGCAGAGGAAGCCGGCAAGGCGCCGGCTGACATTTCACCGGCTCCAGCAAGGCGGGACAACAACAGGCCGGCCGAGCACAAGCCGGCCGAGGGCGGTTCGCATGGCAGCCGGCGGGACAACTACCGCGGCAAGCGTCACAGCGACCAGCCGGACCGCCGGTACGGCTCCGCCCACGTAGCCGCCGTGGCAGACAACGCGGCAGGCGGCAGCCGCCGCCAGAAGCAAGACCGGCAGTGGAAGCCGAAGTACACCTTTGAGCAAATGCTCGACTCGCCGTGCAAGTACCACAGCGGCAAGAACCCCTCCAACCACACCACCCGCGACTGCCACTTCATGAAGCGGCTGACAAGCGGTGAACCCCTACCGCCTCCACCCCCGCCTCCACCAGCCGGCGGGCCGGGTGGCCCAGCCGGCGCAGAGAACGCCAACCTCGAGCACCACGAGGCTAACCAAGTGCACCATGCTGGCCGATATTTGGCCGAAGACGCCACCTACATCATCTTCACCTCCGAGCCCGAGGACAGGACGAGCCAAGAGCGCCATTCCCTCGAGGCCAACGCGGTCATACCGCCGGTCCCCCAGTACCTAAACTGGTCAGAGCAGGCCATCACTTTCGATCGCCGTGACACACCGGCTGTCCTGCCGAAGCCGGGCAGCTACGCCATGGTCCTCGACCCCACCATCGGCACAACCCGGCGCAGCGTGCGTTTTTCGCGCGTCCTCATCGACGGCGGCAGCAGCATCAACATCCTCTACCGCGACACCGCACGCAAGCTGGACATCCAGGAGGCCGAGTTGCGCCCCACCCCCACCGTCTTCCACGGCATCGTGCCAGGCCATTGCTGCCAGCCGATCGGCCGGATCACGCTGGAGGTGATGTTCGGGCAGCCGGATCACTTCCGCACCGAAAGAATCGAGTTCGAGGTGGTGGACCTCATGAGTCCCTACCACGCGCTCCTGGGCAGGCCGGCCTTGACCAAGTTCATGGCGGTGCCCCACTATGGGTACCTGAAGATGAAGCTGCCTGGCCCCAAGGGGGTCATCACCGTAGCCGGCGACTATCGCCGCTCCATGGACTGCGCCATGCAGAGCTCCAAGATGGCCCAGACGCTGGTCATCGCCACCGAGAAGCAGCTCATCCACGACGCCGTTGCCCTCGCCAAAGCCGCGCAGACAGACATGCCGGCTGCAGGCAACCCGGCTGGGACGACTCACTTCCAGCCGGCCGACCACACCAAGAAGATCCTCCTGGACCCGGCGCAGCCGGACAAGTTCGTCACCATCGGTGCCGGCTTGAACAAGAAATAGGAAAGCGAGCTCACCAGCTTCCTCCGTGAGAATCGGGACATCTTCGCATGGACTCCAAGAGACATGCCGGGTGTGCCGAGGGAGTTGGCTGAGCACCACCTCCACGTCCGGCCTGAAGCCAAGCCGGTGAAGCAGCCTCTCAGGCGCTTCGCCGAAGAACGAAGGAAGGCCATCGGTGAAGAAATCGCCCGGCTCCTAGCTGCCGGCTTCATCATGGAAGTGCTGCACCCGGACTGGTTGGCGAACCCGGTCCTGGTTTTGAAGAAGAACGGCTCCTGGCGCATGTGTATCGACTACACCAGCCTGAACAAGGCGTGCCCGAAGGACCCCTTCCCCCTGCCGCGCATAGATCAAGTCATAGACTCGACTGCCGGCTGTGAACTGTTGTCTTTCCTAGACGCCTATTCAGGCTACCACCAGATTCCTTTGAATCCGGCTGATCAAATAAAGACTTCGTTCATTACCCCGTACGGGGCTTACTGCTACACGACTATGCCATTCGGCTTGAAAAATGCAGGCGCCACCTACCAAAGGTGCATGCAAAAATGCTTGCAGGATCAAATCGGCAGAAATGTTCACGCATATGTGGATGATGTCGTTGTAAAAACCAAGGAGATGCCTACCCTCCTTGACGACCTGAGAGAAACCTTCACCAATCTGAGAAGATTCCGGATGAAGCTCAACCCGGCCAAGTGCACATTCGGCGTGCCGTCTGGCCAGCTCCTTGGCTACCTCGTCTCTCAACGAGGGATCGAAGCCAACCCGGACAAGATCAGTGCCCTGGAGAAGGTGGAACTGCCGCAGTGCCTCAAGGACGTCCAGAAGTTTGCTGGCTGCCTGGCCTCCTTGAGCCGCTTCGTCAGCCGGCTGGGGGAGAAGGCACTGCCCCTGTATCAACTAATGAAGAAGGCGGACAAGTTCGTCTGGTCATCGCAGGCGGATGAGGCCTTCCGTGACTTGAAGCGCGTGCTCTCAACCGCGCCAATCCTTGCAACGCCGGCTCCAATGGAGCCGATGCTGTTGTACATCGCAGCCACCAACCGAGTGGTTAGCGTTGTCCTGGTGGTGGAGCGCAAAGAAGCCGAAAACAGGGAGCAGCTGGTTCAGCGCCCAGTCTATTACCTTAGCGAAGTGCTCTCCCAGTCGAAGCAAAATTACCCCCACTACCAGAAGGTCACCTACGGCGTCTACATGGCGGCCAAGAAGCTCAAGCATTACTTTCAAGAACATCCCATCAGGGTGGTTGCCACAGCGCCTTTGGCGGAAATCATCGGCAGCAAGGATGCCAACGGCCGGGTTGCCAAGTGGGCCCTGGAGCTAGCCGCCCACACTATCCTCTACGAGCCACGCACAGCCATCAAGTCGCAGATCCTCGCGGACTTCTTCGTCGACTGGGCTGAGATGCAGTACCTGCCGCCTGTGCCGGATTCCACACATTGGAAGATGCACTTCGACGGCTCGAAGATGCGCAACGGCTTGGGAGCCGGCATCGTCATCACCTCTCCTAAGGGGGACCGGCTGGACTACGTCCTGCAGATCCACTTCGCCGCATCCAACAATGTGGCGGAATATGAAGCGCTCATTCATGGGCTGAAGCTGGCCAAGGAGATTGGCGTGCGTCGCATACTTTGCTTCGGCGACTCCGACTTGGTCATACAGCAAGCATCTGGCGACTGGGACGCGAAGGACGCCAATATGGCCTCGTACCGCTTCCATGTCCAGCAGCTATCCGGCTTCTTCGACGGCTGCGAATTCCACCATGTGCCACGAGCAAATAACGAAGCGGCTGATGCCTTATCCAAGATTGGCTCAACCCGGCAAGCCATTCCGCCGGGTGTCGCCTTGGCGGTTCTCAAGAAGCCGTCCATTATACCGTCACCGGACTCGGATTCAATATTCGTGCCGGCTGACCCGGGGGCTGCTCAGCCGAACCCGGGAGCTTCATCGCCCAAGTCGGGGGCTAACAAGCCAAACCCGCCGGCTAGCATGCCGAACCCGGGGACTTCTCAGTCCAACCCGGGGGCCTCATCGCCAAACTCGGGGGCTAGCAAGCCGAACCCGCCGGCTAGCAAGCCGGACCCGGCGACCATGCAGTCGAATCCGGAAGCTCCCACGCAGGAGGCCCTGTTGGTCAGCGTATTCGAGATAAGATGCGTACCTTCATGGGCACAAGAATTCCTCTCCTACCTCACCGACGGTGTGCTGCCTGATGATAGAGTCCAGGCCAGGCAGATTGAGAGAAGGGCCAAGGCCTACACCATCATCAACCACCAGCTGTACAAACGCAGCGTAAGTGGGGTGTTCCAGCGGTGCGTCGAGCCGGCTGAAGGGATTGAACTCCTACGAGAAATCCATCAAGGAGAGTGCGGACATCACGCCTCATCCAGAGCCATAGTGGCCAAAGCCTTCCGGCACGGCTTTTACTGGCCGGCTGCGCTCAGAGACGCAGAGGATTTAGTGAAGAAGTGCAACGGCTGTCAGCGCTTCGCAAAGCAAAGACACCAGCCGGCTTCCGCCTTGAAAACCATCCCCATCACATGGCCATTTGCCGTATGGGGCTTGGATATGGTGGGCCCATTCAGAACAGCGCGAGGCGGCATGACACATCTCTTGGTGATGATTGATAAATTCACCAAGTGGATCGAAGCCAAGCCAATCAAGAAACTGGACGGGTCCACAGCCGTCACATTCCTCAAGGAAATCATTGTGAGATTCGGCTACCCCCACACCATCATCACCGACAACGGCACCAACTTCTCCCAAGGCATCTTCTCTCGCTATTGCGGGGAAATGGGAATCCGGATGGCCCTATCTTCTGTGGCACACCCAGAGTCCAACGGACAAGTGGAAAAGGCTAACGGCTTAGTCCTAGCCGGCATCCGGCCCCGGCTGGTGGAGCCGCTCGAGCGAACAGCCGGCTGCTGGATTGAAGAACTGCCCAATGTGCTGTGGAGCCTGCGCACAACGACAAATCGCTCAGTCGGCTTCACACCATTTTTCCTCGTATACGGGGCCGAAGCCGTCCTGCCGACTGATATCGAGCACGACGCGCCAAGGATCAAGCTCTACACAGAAGCCGAAGCCAAAGAAGCTCGCGAAGATGGAGTCGACCTGGTCGAAGAGGCCCGGCTGCTGGCTGAGTCTAGATCTACCATCTACCAGCAAAGCCTCCGACGCTATCACAGCCGGAAGGTCCAGCCCTTAGCATTCCGAGAAGGAGACCTAGTGCTCCGGCTGATCCAGCGGACAGCCGGACAGCATAAACTGTCATCCCCATGGGAGGGTCCCTTCATCGTGAGCAAGGCGGTAGGCAATGATTCCTACTATCTCATAGATGCCCAAGAGGCTAAGAAAAACAAGCCGGACAAGGCTGACGAGGAGACTAAACGTCCCTGGAATGTCAGGTTACTCCGCCCATTTTACGCATGAGAGCAGGAATGTACGTATCCCTTGTATCCCCTTTGTGAGTTATGAAAAAGCTCGCGCCAAGAGCGCCGTTTCCGACAAGTTTTTCGCATACTTTACCTTGTTTCGCCAATTGGCTTGAACCCTCTCACGCGGTCGGCTCAGTAACGTGATCCGGTTTCCGACAGCCGGCTTCCGACCAGCTACAGACCGCAACCCGGCTGTCCGGCTGGCGGGAGTAAGGCCTAGGGAGCCGGCACGCGAAAAACGACTAAGGGAAAGAGTAAAAGCGAGTTGACTTGCAACTTTTCCCATAAGTGCCGGATTGCCGAATTTAGCCCGTTCGACTGAAATACTATCGGCCTCACCCAGCGGCCCGCTCTTGACTCGGCGACGGACCGCAAGTCGGACGTACGACCGGCAAGGGCACAGCCAAAGAGTGGGGCGGATGGGAAAAAGCGAACGAGTCGAAAGAAAGCAACTCGGCACATAATTGGTTAACAAACACATTAAAGTGTGGCATAATTAAAAGGCGATAATATTGTCTTACATCTGCACCCGGCATCCCGGGGATTTAATAAACTGTTTTGCAAAAGAACAACTGAAAAGCAGGAAATCTAAGCCGGAGGGGCATCAGTGGAGCCGGCGGCCGGGTCGTCCTCAGGCACGTCTTCCGCCTCCTCATCATCCATGTATTCTTCATCGGATGGAGAAGGGTTCGGGTCCGCGACGAAGAGGGCCTTGTCGACGAAGCCGGCGATGGTGCTGGCTCGAGCAAGGCGGGCGGCCTTGAGCTCAGCCGGGAGCTTGTCCTCCACGCCAGCTCGCCGGAACTCAAGCTGCCCCAGGTCCACCTCGTTGTACCAGGAGAGGACGAAGGACAGCGCCATGTCGGCGCCGGCGCGCGTGGCCGACTCCTTCCAGTCGAGGAAGCGGTCCGGCGCCCGCTCCATCGAAGAGATGAGGCCGGAGATGTCTTGCGGCGCCGCCTCCCCAGGCCACAGCATGGGCACCAGCTCTTCGGCCGCCTTCCGCAGCTCCCAGCCGAGCTTGGTGACGGGCTCGATGCGGGCAGCCATGGACGCCAGATGGTCCTCCATGGAGAAGTACTCCGAGCTGCCCTCGCCGGTTTCCCGCCTCCTGGAATCGCGCGCGACGCCAACGGCTGCCAAAGCCGCCTCCTGCGTCTCCGGGAAGGCCGCTGCAAGAAGAAGAAGCAAGTCAGAAACCATCAAAGCCGAAATAAGCTGAAAAATGCAAATTTTCGAAGTCCTAAACCAAAAGGAAAAGCCTGGCGGCAGCCGGCAAGAACCGACTGCCGCCAGCCCGAAGACGAGGGTAGCGAAGGAATAAGAAGTTTCTGCTGCCGGCTACCAACGAAAATCGGCAGCCGACAGCCGAAAGCCGGCAAAGGGAAGGAACATAAAGATGCACTCACCCGCCAAGCCGCGATCAAGCGCGCTGAAATCGTCGGTCCAACGCTTGGCGGTAGCCGTCAGCTCCGTAGACTTGGCGGTGACCTCCTCCTGCAGCACAAGCCGCTGCTTCTCCACCTCCGACAGCCGCCGGCTCAGATCATCCACCTTCTCCTTCTCCGCCGTCCTGAGGGAGTTGAGCTCGGTGATGTGGTTCTTCTCCAGCAGGCGCAGCCGTGTCAGCTCCTGCTCAGCCAGCTTGAGCTTGCCGGTGGCGGATCGGCCCGCCTCCTCGCTCTCGGCGCACTGCGCGCGAACGGCTCGGAGATCCGACTCCAGCTGCGGGACCTTGGCGGCCTCAACTGCGAGGCGGCCGGAAAGAAATGTCAGCCAACCAAGATTAAAAAAGAAACAAGACAGGAAGTCGAAAGAAGCATAGAGCTTACCCTTGACAGCCTCCAGCTCGCGAGCCAAGGCGGCCCGCTCGATCTTAGCCTTGTGGTAGCTGGTCACCACCTGGTTGTACAAGAAGGTGCGCCGCTCCTCAACCGTCTGAAAGAATCAGTTGCTTAGACGAAACCTGGACTGGCTTCAAGCAGCCGGCCCACGTCTCGGAGGGCTACCAGGACAAGAAAATTGCAAAAGAAAAGAAAACACACCTTCTCAGCATCCTCCAGCGTCGCCAGCTGGGCAAGGGTCTCGGCGGCCTTGGTCTTGAGGCTGGCCCGATAGCCGGAGAAAAGCATCTTCATGGGCGCCGTGCCAGGCTGCCCCTCCCGGCTGAGTACCTCGCAGGAGTTCGCCTGATGCCATGCCCTCTCCATGGTTCCTGCCGAGCCGAAGCTGGAGTCGGAGGCGGACGGCACAGCCACCAGCCGGGCACCCTTGGCCACGTGAAGGCCCTCAGACGGGCCCGCTGCGCCCTCCGTCCTCACCAGCGCGCGCGAGTCGGCGCCCTCCGTGCGCGCCGGCTCGTCCCTCGCCGGCTCCTGCCTGGTCGGCTCGTCCCTCGTCGGCTGCGGCGGCGGCGTCGCTCCGGGCGCAGCGGATGGCCCAGCCGGCCCAGTTGTCTCCGGCGCCCGGGCGCCCTCCGGACTCTCGTCCAACTCCACCACGGTGGGCCTGCTGCCGGCCCGGCCGCAGGCGGCGCGGCCCTGCCGGCGCCAGTCCTAGGGGCAGCCCCGCCGGCTCCGGCCCCGGCTGAAGGCGGCATGCCCCGCCCGGCACCAGCGGCTGGGTCTAGAAGAGGTGTCCGGCTCGGGAACATGTCGTCCAGCGTCGGCAGCCGCGTTGGCTCTACCCGCGTGCCGCGATCTGGCGCGGAGGCCAGCGGCACGGCAAAGGAAGAAGCCCACATCGCAGCGGCGGCGGCGTAGGTGCGCGCGAGGAAGGCTGCGGCGTCTGCTCCCTCCTCTGGCGCGGAAGCGGCGACACAACGCGCGGAGCTTGCCGGGAGCCGCCGCCCTGGGCAAACTTGATAGGGGCCCTAGCCGGATAAACAGAAAGATAATAAGCATAAAAATAAGGAAAGAAAAGGAATCAAACAAGAAAGAGAGAGAGAACTCACCCGGCTTGCTCCGGGACCTTCTTCGGCTGATGCCGGCGCTGTTTCTTCGCCCTCGACTCCGCGGCGGCGGTGGAGCCGGCTCTCTTCGTGCCCTTGGGCGCCGAAGTCGCCGTGGCGCTTGGCGGCCTCGTGCGCAGAGGCACGGCGGGGATTGGCCCCGTGCCGGACGTCGCCGGCTCCTCCTCCTCCTGGTGCTCTGGTGAAGGGGGCGGATTGTGCTCCCCCTGGCCGCCTAGATCAGGCGCCTGCGGCAGGTCGTCGTCGCCGGCATGGTCGCCGGCTTGGTCAGCCGGATCGACGAGATCCGGCGTCCACCTCTTCGTCGCCAGGTCGCCGTCCTCGGCGTTCTGGCGCTCAAAAACCTAGAAAGACAGAAAAACATGAGCATAGCCGGAAGTCGGCAGAAGAAAAAGAAAGTCGGCCTCGCAGCCGCAAGCCGGAAAATGGTAAAGACACGAAGCTTACCCGCGCCGGTGGATGGTTCCTATCGCAGGGCACCAGCCCGTAGCTCCAGTCCTCCGCCAGGTTCGCCTTGGTGATGTGGTTCACCCGGCTGGCCACCTGGGCCTTGGTGAGCGGCACCTTGGACGTCCGGTTCGGATCGAACCGGCCGGACATGTGCCCGATCTTGTGGGTGCGCATCTGGAGCGGCAGCACCCGGCGCTCGGCGATGGTGCAGAGAAGATCTTCGGCAGTCAGCCCGCCAGCGGTGGCTGTCGCCAGGAGATCCCAGAGAAGGTTCACCTCCGCGTCCGGATCCGTCGAGCGGGCGTTGTGGCTCCAGTTGATCCGGCCGACTGGAGGAGCCGGATTGAACTCCGGCAGGTTGATCCGGTCGACGAGCTCCCCCTCGTTGCGCACGTAGAAGAATGACATTTGCCAGTTCTTCACCGAGTCGACGGTGGGGATCTTGGGGAAAGGCGTACCAGGCCGGGTGTAGATCGAGGCGGCGCCGCAGGCTCGCAGGCGGCCGTCGTTGGTCTGCGCCTTCAAGAAGAAGAGCCGGCTCCAGAAGTCGATGTCGGGCCACAAGCCGGCGTAAGCCTCCATGAACGCTACGAAGCAGCTCAGGAGGACGCACGCGTTGGCCGGCAGGTGGTGCGGCTGAAGGCCGAAGTGGTCGAGGAATTGCCGGAAGAACGGCGAAGCCGGCAGACCCAGCCCGCGGTCGAGGTGCGCGCCGAAGACGACGCGCTCGCCGGGCCGCGGCTCGGGCTCCACTTCCTCGCCGGGCACCCGCGTGATGACCGACCGCGGGACTCGCCGGAGGCGCACCAGGCGCTCGATGTCGTCCTCCCGCATGTAGGAGCCCCTCCACGATCCACTGGGGGACGCCATTGACGAGGTCGAGGAAGAAGATGACCAGGAGAGGCTGAACGGCGAGGAAGAACCTTGCGACCGCGGCGGCGACAGCGGCGGCTGAGGACGCTCCGTCGAGACGCGCGGCCCCGTGGCGCCGGATTGGCGGGGTGGCGGCGGCGGATCGGTGGAGATTCGCCCGCCGGAGTTCGCCAGCGGAAGATGTTCGCCGGAGCAGCGGCGAGCTCGAGCGCGCAGAGGATAGCGATGGGAGCAAGAGTGCGAGGAAGAAGAAATGGCAAGTGGCCGCCTCGGGGCGCCCCCCCCGCGGCATTTATAGCCACCCGACGCGGGCGGTTGGCCTCCAAGTGGCGGTCGTGGGCCGTAACTCCTCCCACGTCGCCGGATTTACTGCGCCGCAACTGCGCCGTAACTCCTCCCACGTCCACGACGGTTACCGAAAACGGCCACGCCACGTCGCCCACTACCGCACCGGATCCGGGGGAACATTGATGTGACCAGACGAACCGACCACCGGGCCAGGCGTCAGACCCGTCAAGTCGGGCGCAGGACCCAAGGCGGCGGAGACTCCGGCGCGCCGCAAGCCGGAGCCGGACCAAAAGTTCCACTCAAGCCAAAATTCATCAGCAAGGCGGAGGCGCCCTCAGATCTTGCGAGAAAGCAAAAAACTGCACAAGTGTAAAAAGCGGCCGGCTAGAAGCAGCCGGCAGGAACGAGCCGGATGAGGGCGCAGCCGGCTGAATGGAAATTCTCAGTCGGCCCCTCCAAGTGCCGTCAAATATACTCGAGAAGCCAGGAAAACCTGCCTAGGTCCTTCTGGGCGCAGGACCTTGCCAGCTTCGGGGGCTAATGTCGGGGGGAAGACCCCGGGTAGGGCAATGGACGCGGAGCAGCCGGCTGGCCACTGGCCGGCTCGCGGCAAGGCCGGCTGAGGTGCAGCCGGCTGGCGCCGTGACCGGCTGGTCCGGAAGCCGGCTGGCTCTAGGTCCTAGTCGGCCTGGCTACGGCCACCAATGCTGTAGCTGGGCCGGCTTCTACAAGCCATATCCGACTGGGGTTTGTACCTCAGACCGACTCGAGGCTGGCGAGTCTTGCACTGGAAGGAACCGGGTTGGTGATCCGGGTTCCTAAAGTCCACGCTGACTCCATCTTCCGTAAAACGCGGGGCACTGTGGAGCAATAGTGCCGCGCGATGGACAGGCCGTCAGGGCTTACGACGATCCGTACTGGCTACAGTGGCTGACGGCGACGGGGACACCTCCTCCATACCGCTGACCGTGGCAGCCGGATGGGACAGGCCACGATGCCTCAACCACTCCTGACGTCACCGCCTCGGGAAGGAGCGGAAGCCGAAGCCGGCCCAGCCGGCCAGTAAACTATAGGGTCTTATATGTAAAGTGCCGGTGCCTATATAAGCCGCACTACCCCCTCTCGTGCAGGGGATCGATCATTTTATTGCTTTCACCTACCTACAGAGCTGCCCTGTGAGAGAGACCATCATCTTCCTTAGCCTCTCAGGGCCAGCCGGACACAGCTCTAGGAGCACCACTGTACTGTGTGATCATCATATACACTCATAGCAGGAGTAGAGGTTTTACCTCCACTGGAGGGCCTCGAACCTGGGTACGTCGCCGTGTCACTCGTGCCCATACCCGCTTCCGGATACCGCCGTGAGATCCCTCAGGAACCACTCCGATTAGCCACCCTATGGCATATGCCGTGACAATACCACGACAGCTGGACTGTGTCCCCTCACTAGAGTTTTCTTCAGTAGAGGTCCGCGAGAGAAATACACACATGTTGCAGAAGCCTAGGAGAATGGATGAAACCAACCAAGGCATGGATCATCTTACATGCAAATTTTCTTGGACCGGGGTTGGGGCTTGGCGCTTCAAGGTCTTCCTGGTAGCTACCTTCCTCACTGCTGTTCTCGCCTTGGCTGAGGCTCGGGGGGCAGCTGGCCTAGAAGTTGCTTTGCCCTTGGAAGCCGATTTTGGTGAAATCGGCTGGCTCTGCATCACGACCTTTTTTAAGGATGGTGAGTTTTTGCAGAAAAGGACCACCGGGGCCGGTGGGAGGAATTGGAAGAGGGAGCCGTCATCATCTACAGGACCCGGACCGTCTTGTTGCTGCAAGAAGGCAAAGCAATGTTATAAAAGGAAATCGTTGCAAGCCACTTCAAAATGTGAGTAGTGGTACCTGTTCTGCAGGAATGTCATATTCAGCGTCAAGTTGTTTCAGCAATGGTCCTAGAGCTCTCCTGAAGGCATGAGTCTTCCACATGGTCCACCATGTCTCGAAGCCCTCCGTTGATGAGGTGAAAGAGAGGTTGTCTGGAATTGGGATGGCTAGAGCATCAAAGAATGAGTAACCCCTCTGACTCGTGAGGACATCGGGCAGATCAGCTCTACTCTCTGTTAAGTGGTGGAGGAAGAAATGAGGAGACACCTGTCCAAGACCAAATTGCCGGGCTGCTACGACCGGCTGGTAAGACTCATAACCAGGTTTGATGATCCTGTTTGAGGTGCTCATGCCCACTGGAAGGAAGCAGGGACGGATCATGATGGAATACAACTGCCGAGTGTCAGCATCATCGGCAAAACTGCCTAACCGGAAGGAGACTGGATTCTCAAAGTTCTCCGATTCAGTATAGGGGAAGAACAGGGGGTTGCCCAAGCCTTGGAAGAAAATCTTGAACCACTCTGCTGCTTCCTTAGGGGTCAGCCAGCTGCCTGGGAGGCTATACAGAGCTTGGCCATAGCTAGTGCATCGGATCTCCTTCCCATTAGCATCTGGGAAGGTGCAGGTGGCCAAAGGTGGGAAGTTTGGGATCTGGTTCTGAAAGTACAGCTGAGCCCATAACTGAATAAACCACCAGGGGCCTCCTGTTTTAACTGTCTTTTGGGAGAACAGCTTGACAGACATCAGTTGAAGAGATCGATAGACCTCTCCAAGGAACAGTTTGCCAAGGCCAAGTTGAGTGCCTTTGGCGAGTTCATAAGCTAGGGAAAGGTAATTCTTGGTTGGGGCGAGTGAAGGACCACAGAATATGAAGTGCTCCAGCCAGAAGTTCAAGAAGGCCGTGTGCTCTTTCTCTGTCACAGGGCCTTTGGTTTTCATATAACGCCTGAGGTAGGCGCCCCAGCTTGTACACTCTGTTTTAGAGGAAAGGGTGAAAGGGGCCTTTGGCAACTTAAAAGCAGAGGGGCTTGAGGATGCAATGTCCAGGCCTGTGATCATGGCCACGTCCAGCAGAGTTGGTGTCATGGGGCCATGATCGAACATGAAGCAATTCAGTGCATCAGACCAAAAATAGCCGATGGTTTTCAGAATGTTCTCATTCTTTTCAAGGGGGGACAGTGATAATGACAAAGCATCGGCTATCCCTATCGTTTCCCAGGTGGCATAATGGGTTTTAGACACTCTACTATACTATGCCACCCAACCTTCAGGAGGATTAGGCCAGGCTCGCAGGCAGTCGGCCCAGGAAGTCAGATCTAAATTATGGTTCACAAAGGGGATTCTATTGGCCTCGCATGAGATTAAGTGAGCGGGACTCTTGGAAGAACGAGGGCCAAGACACATAGAATTTGGGAGAGAAGGATGCGGCAGCAGGATGTCTGAAACCTAAAATTAATAACGGAATAGGACATTAATTCAGGTGTTTGCTGTTTAATCCTAATATTGTTTCGAATGGCGAAGAGGCGTTAGGGATTACCTTCAGACCGGAGACCATGGCGTTGGCGTTGGATGATTCTGCCATTTGATGCACTGCGGAGTTGGGATGGCGCGGTTGAGATCTGAGATTCGTGGAGCTGCTTGGGCGGCGATTTTGGGGATCTGAGTTTGCTTTCTCAGACGGAGGTCGCAGGTTACCGTTTGGAAGGGCAATTAGGTTGGCCTTACTCGTGTTTTATGGTAGAGGCCGATGCGATGCCATCGGCTCTTTTGGGGATTGTTTGACTTTGATTATCGGCAAAATTAACTAGAAGCACTTCTTCATTAATAAGAGGGGTTTTTTACAATAAGGAGCCGATTGCTCAAGAGAGGAAGAACAAAAGAAGAGCCGATTGCTCAGGAACTACTAATCCTACACTACTAATCCTCGCTGGCCTCGTCGTCGGCATCATAGCTGCCGTCGGCGCTTCTTCCGGAGAATTCCTCGTCGCTGCTGACCCAGCCCTTGGCCGGGACCTCTTCCTCCTCGTCATCATCATCGTCTTCGCTGTCCGCCCAAGCGTGGAAGCGCTTCGCCGGCGGATACCCAGCGGAAGAGGAGGAGTCATCCTCCTCCTCTTCCTCCTTTTCCCCCTCTTCCTCCTCTTCTTCTTCTTCCTCCTCCTCGTCGGAGGAGGTGGAGTTCGCCCAGGAATGAAGGTTGTCCTCGCTCTCGCTCTCCAGCTCCCCTTCGATGAGGAACTGGAGGTCGTCCTCCCCATCAGTCAGGGGCAGGTCGCCATCTGACCAGACGAGGGCCTCGGGTGGGCCATCTGGCACATAGTCGAAGTCCCACTCCGGCTCATCCCATTGGTCGGGCCCTGGCATCGGCTCGTCTGAAGAGGAAGATTGGAAGGAGAGAGCCGATGCAGCGGAGGAGGAGGATGAGTCCATGGTGGAGGAGGGCTTTCCGATGGCTAGTATGGAACAAGAGGATGAAGAAGCGAATTGCTCGATGCAGTTAAAATAAAGGGGACGGGGAGATTTAATGCTGTGGTGATTTCCGAGGAAGTGGTGCCAAAACTGTCGAATCGTGCAGAGAAGTTGAGAAGGCAAGGCATCATGATGTAGGATACTGCGACGGTTTTGCTCTGCTACGACATGACCCTTCGAAGGAAAAACAGAGTGGTTTTGAAATTACCATTACCAAAACCAGGGGGGCATGTGTTATCCCCAGATTTTAGCCAAATCAGGAGATGGGCCGTAATTGAGATGGGCTTGAAGAAGATACACGTGGAGAATATCTGAAGCAGCCTTGCACGTGAGTTTGGGCTGAATTGCCCGTGTATCTGTATATTATTAGATCGTATTTAGAATTAAAAGATAGAGTTTGGCTCGTACACGGTCGGGTGTACTTCCGAATTAGAAAGTCCCTTGGACTATAAATATGTACCTAGGGTTATTGAGAAAGGAGGACAATCACGTTCACAACAAACACAAACCAGGCGTATCGCCACCCCTTATTTCGAGGGTTTCTTCCGGGTAAGCATCATGCTGCCTAGATCGCATCTTGCGATCTAGGCAGTATACGTTTATTCGTTACCTTGTGTTACTCGTGCTGAAGCGTTGTTGATGGCGAGTAGCACTATTTATCGTAGATGTTTTGGGGCTTGCATTGATGCTTTTCTTATGCATATTTGCTTAGCAATGCCGTCCCTCGACATCTAGCTGCCCTTACACCTATCTAGGTGTAAGGGCAGCACCTTGCTTGTTCGTTACTTAGTAGATCCAATCTGTTATAGTTGCTCCTTGTTTCAAGGATTAGTTTAATATCTGCATGATTAGGCCTTATGCTGGGGTTGGACGATCCGGTAGTGCGTGAGGTGTTGTTTCACCGTTCCTATAAGGATGTTCCGGGAATTGACTTAACGTTGGTTTTTAGGCCTCTTTTAGGAATAGTTTCCATCATCTTTCGTGTCTGCTAGGCCCAACTACGCGTAGGATGTTCCGATTATGCGGTGAAAACCCTAAACTGTCGTAGATTGGTTTAGCTTTGTTTTGATCAAGCAGGATCCCCATGTCATCGTAAATCCAACGTGAACCATGGGGCGATCGGCTCCTTGAGCCGATCCACAGGGCAACCTGAGAGCCGATCGGGCTCGTATTTAATGTTTACGTGTATACCATGCAGGAGACTAATCGAAGCAATCCAACACCTTCCTGATGAGGTATAGGTCAGGTGGCACGCCCTTGCAACCGCCAGGACGTGTGCTGGGACTTTGCGGGACGACGCGAGGCACCAGGGCCCACTTAGCAGTCTTGGGAGTCTCCCGACTCTTCGTGTTGCTTAACCACTGCTCGCCGGTGGGTTTTGGCAGGCAACAAGAAGATACATGCATGCATTAATGACTGCATCCTCTACCGCGGCGAGTACGAGAATTTAGATGCATGCCCGGTGTGTACTTCATTACGGTATAAGATCAGACGAGATGACCCGGGTGATGTTGAGGGCGAGCGCCCCAGGAAGAGGGTTCCTTCCAAGGTTATGTGGTATGCTCATATAATACCACGACTGAAACGTTTGTTCGGAAATAAAGAGCACGCCAGGTTGTTGCGATGGCACATAGAAGACCATAAGAAATACGCAATGTTGAGACACCCTGTTGATACGTCTCAAACGTATCTATAACTTTTTATGCTCCATGCTTGTTTTACACCAATTCCACTAAATTTATATACACATAATTATACTTTTATATATTTTCCAGCACTAACCTATTAACAAGATGCCATAGTGCCAGTTCCTTATTTTCTACTGTTTTTGTATTTCAGAAAAGTTGTACAGGAAATATTTTCGGAATTGGACGAAACAAAAGCCAAAGTCAATATTTCTCCGTAACGAAGACTGAGTCCAGAGGGGAGTTGAAGGGGGCAGCAGGGCGGCCACGCCAGCCCTAGGCGCAACCTGACCCTGGCCCGCGCCTAGGGGTGGTGTGGGCCACCTTGGCATCCACCGACATCACCCCTCTGCCTATTTATTCCCAACATCGGAAAACCCCAGATACCCGAGTCTCCATCCACGAAAAGTTCCGTCGCGGCTGCCATCGCAGAACCCATCTCGGGAGGGTTCTGAAGTTCTTCCCGGCACCCTGCCGGAGGGGAAAATCATCGCCGGAGGCATCTACATCGCCATGCCCACCTCCGAAGTGATGCGTGAATAGTTCATCCCTACAGTATGGGTCCATAGCAGTATTTAGATGGTTGTCTTCTCCAATTTTTGCCTCATGTTTAGATCTTGTGAGCTGCCCTACATGATCAAGATCATCTTTATGTAATGCTACATGTTGTATTTCTTGGGATCCGATGAATATTGTATACTTTGTTGAGGTCGATTATATATTCATGTCATATGTTATTTGTGATCTTGCATGCTCTCCGATGCTAGTAGATGTTCTGGCCAAGTAGATACTTGTGACTCCAAGAGAGAGTATTTATGCTCGATAGTAGGTTCATGCCTCTAGTTTTTTGGAAGAGTGACAATCACTTCTAAGATTGTAGATATGTTGTTGCTACTAGGGAGAAAACACCAATGTTTTATCGAAGGGTAATTCTATTGTTTACTTTACACACATTGCTTAATGCGATTATCTGTTGCTTGCAACTTAATACTAGAAGGGGTTCGGAGGATAACCTGAAGGTGGATTTTTAGTCATGGACGCAGTTGGATTATGGTCTATGTATTATGTGTAATGCCTAAACGAATTTCATAGTAATCATCTTGTCATGTATGGTCGATATTATGTTAATTGCCCAGCTGTAATTTGTTCACCCAGCATGTTATTTATCTTTATGGAGAGATACTTCTAGTGAACTATGGACCCCGGTCCTTTCCTTTACACTGATAAATTCAACCACTGCAATCCGGCTCTGTTACTTACTGCAAAGCTATGTTCTCTTTAATTACTGCAAACATCTCTTTCCACTCGATACGTCTAATCCTTTGTGTTCAACAAACCGTTGAGATTGACAAACTCAACGTAAGTTGGGGAAAAGTATTGTGGTTGTTGTTGTGTGCAGGTTCCACGTTGTTGCTGACGCCGGTAGTGCGCTCTGCCACTAGTCAGCTAGCAACACCTTCAAAAGTCACTGATACGTCTCCAACGTATCTATAATTTCTGATGTTCCATGCTTGTTTTATGACAATACCTACATGTTTTGCTCACACTTTATAATGTTTTTATGCGTCTTCCGGAACTAACCTATTAACAAGATGCCACAGTGCCAGTTCCTGTTTTCTGTTGTTTTTGGTTCCAGAAAGGCTGTTCGGGCAATATTCCCGGAATTGGACGAAATCAACGCCCAGAACCTTATTTTTCCCGGAAGCTTCCAGAAAGCCAGAGTGGGACCAGAGGGGAGCCCTGAGGGCCCCACACATGGTGGCGGTGCGGCCTAGGGGGGCGCGCCCCCCTACTGTGAGGGGGCCCTGTGGCCCTTCCGACTCCGCCTCTTCGCCTATTTAAGCCGTCTTGACCTAAATCTTCGATACGAATTGACGAAACTCCAGAAAGACTCCAGGGGCGCCGCCGCCATCGCGAAACTCCAATTCGGGGGACAGAATCTCTGTTCCGGCACGCCGCCGGGACGGGGAAGTGCCCCCGGAAGCCATCTCCATCGACGCCACCGCCTCCATCATGCTCTGTGAGTAGTTCCCCCATGGACTACGGGTTCTAGCTGTAGCTAGTTGGTACTCTCTCCCCATGTACTTCAATACAATGATCTCATGAGCTGCCTTACATGATTGAGATTCATCTGATGTAATCGGTGTTGTGTTTGTTGGGATCCGATGGATTGTTACATTATGATTAGTCTATCTATAAAGTTTGTGAAGTTATTGTTGCTGCAATCTTGTTGTGTTTAATGCTTGTCACTAGGGCCCGAGTGGCATGATCTTAGATTTAAGCTCTATACTTATTGCTTAGATTGTATCTACAAGTTGTTTGCACATGTCTATGTCCGGAACCCGAGGCCCCAGAGTGAAAGAAACTGGGATAACTAGAGGGGAAGGCGTAGGAATGAGGATCACATGTTTTCACGGAGTGTTAATGCTTTGCTCCGGTGCTCTATTAAAAGGAGTACCTTAATTTCCAGTAGATTCCCTAGAGGCCCGGCTGCCACCGGCTGGTAGGACAAAAGATGTTATGCAAGTTTCTCATTGCGAGCACGTATGACTATATATGGAAAACATGCCTACATGATTAATAATCTTGATGTTTTGTCTTAATGCTATTTCAATCCTATCAATTGCCCAACTGTAATTTGTTTACCCAACACTTGTTATTGGAGAGTTACCACTAGTGTAGATAGCTGGGAACCCCGGTCCATCTTTCATCATCATATACTCGTTCCTACATGTCATTGGAAGTAGTATCAACTATTTTCTGGTGCCATTGCTCTCATATTACTGCTACTGCTGTTGTGTTACTGTTACTACTGCTCTCATATTACTGCTGCTTTCACATCACCCCTGTTACTAGTGCTTTTCCAGGTGCAGCTGAATTGACAACTCAGTTGTTAAGGCTTATAAGTATTCTTTACCTCCCCTTGTGTCGAATCAATAAATTTGGGTTTACTTCCCTCGAAGACTGTTGCGATCCCCTATACTTGTGGGTAATCAAAACTATTTTCTAGCGCCGTTGCCGGGGAGGCATAGCTCTACTCATAAGTTCACCTGGGGAGTACACTCTACCTCTCTCTCTATTTTATTTTATTTTATTTTGTTTAGTTTATTTTTGTCTAGTTTATTTGTGCTTAGTTTATTTCTGTCTAGTATTATTTTGCTTAGTTTACTTTTGTCTAGTTTGTTTTTGCCTTGTTTTCTTATATACCCAAAAATCCATAAAAAATTGAAAAACCGAAAAATTAAAAACTGTTGTTATGGGAGAACCCACAACCTATTTGGAGCTTATTGAATTATATAATAATTATAGAGAATCAGGAACGGGTAAAGTTATGAGTGCTATGATAGAAAACTTAAATACAATTGCTAAAATCTTGCTTAAACGCCATGATATAAACTGTTGCTCTAAACAGGATAATAAACATCTTAAATTTCAATGTGGCTTTAGTGAGGAAGTTTTAATTAAGAACTATAATTGGAATAGCTATATTCATTTTGGGTTCGAAGAGGTAGAACAATTTGTCTTATTTATGGGAGCCTCTGAGATAGAATCCTTCATGTCTAAAAATTATGAAACTTGTGTTGTTTGCAAGGACCTTAAAGATTATGTCTCGTCTATCCTTAATTTTTGCATAGAAAGTTACAGTGATAATCCTTATATCATTGATTATAAAGAGAGACTCATTAATGCACAAGAATGCACTCACAATTTGCAGGAACCAGTGGAAGAAGAAATTGATGAACCTGAAAGCTCATTGGATGAAAAAGAGGAGGAAATTAATGAACCTGAAAGCTCATTGGATGAAAAAGAGGAGGAAATTAATGAACCTGAAAGCTCATTGGATGAAAAAGAAGAGGAGAGTGATGAACAAAAGGAGGAAGAATGGATTAGCTACCCATGCCAACCTTCTAATGAGAGTAACTCTTTATCTCTTACACTATTTGATTGTCCTCCATGCTTACCAAAAGAGGATGAACATTATGTTCCTGTGGATTCTCTTGAAATATTCCCTATGAGTAAAACTTGTGAGAATAATTATGCTACTGTTATCTATGATAATCCATGCTATGTTAATAAATCTTATGATAATGCTTTGTTTGTGCCTGATATCGTAATGCATGGTACTAAAGAGTTCTGCTTGGCAAATGTTTATGATAAATCTCTAGATGATGGTCCTATGTTACTTGATAATATTAATTGTACTACTAATGAAAATGGGATTGGAAAGGTCTTGACTTTATCTAGGAATCCCATATCTTTTGAGATTGATCAATCATCTTGTTATAGTATTGATAAAAGTGGTTTTGAAAGTTCTGATCCTATTATTTTTAAGCTTGATAAAAATTATGTGTTTATGGATCATGAAAAGTATGCTGCATGTGATAGTTATATTGTTGAGTTTATCCATGAAGCTACTAAAAATTATTATGAGAGAGGAAAATATGGTTGTAGAAATTTGCATGGTACTAAAACACCTCTCTATATGCTGAAACTTTTGAAGTTACTCTTGTTTTATCTTGCTATGCTTGTCACTTTGTTCTTCATGAATTTATTTGTGTACAAAATTCCTATGCATAGGAAGTGGGTTAGACTTAAATGTGTTTTGAATTTGTTTTTTGATGCTCTCTTTTGCTTCAACTCTTATTTCTTGCGAGTGCATCATTAAAATTGCTGAGCCCATTTTAATGGCTATAAGAAAGAACTTCTTGGGAGATAACCCATGTCTTTATTTTGCTACTGTTTTGTTGTGTCTTGGAAGTTGTTACTACTGTAGCAACCTCTCCTTATCTTTATTTTATTGCATTGTTGTGCCAAGTAAAGTCTCTAATAGAAGGTTGATGCTAGATTTGGATTTCTGCGCAGAAACAGATTTTTATCTGTCACGAATTTGGGCAGGGCTCTCTGTAAGTAACTCAGAAAAATCTGCCAATTTACGTGCGTGTTCCTCAGATATGTACGCAACTTTCATTAGTTTTGAGTTTTCTGATTTGAGCAACGGAAGTACCTCTTAAAAATTCGTGTTTACTGGCTGTTCTGTTTTGACAGATTTTGTCTCTGTTTTTTTGCATTGTCTCTTGTGGACTTTAAGTAAGGCTTTCTAGACGTGGAGAGCTGTAGCTAATGTTTTATTGAGTTCTTGGAATGTGTCACTACAGGACTAAAGTGGATTAAAGTTTTTTTTTAGTACAAACCCCTCTAATGAAGTTTATGAGAAGTTTGGTGTGAAGGAAGTTTTCAAGGGTCAAGAGAGGAGGATGATATATGATCAAGAAGAGTGAAAAGTCTAAGCTTGGGGATGCCCCCGTGGTTCATCCATGCATATTTCAACAAGACTCAAGCGTCTAAGCTTGGGGATGCCCAAGGCATCCCCTTCTTCATCAACTTATCAGGTTTCTTCTATTGAAACTATATTTTTATTCGGTCACATCATATGTACTTTACTTGGAGCGTTTGTTTGTTTTTATTTTTGTTTGTGTTTGAATAAATTCGGATCCTAGGAATCCTTGTGTGGGAGAGAGACACGCTCCGCTTTTTCATATGAACACTAGCGTTCTTAGCTTTATTTTAATGTTCATGGCAGAGTTGAAAGCCGTTGCACTTATTGATATTTGCTTGGAAACAGAAAATGCTTCATATTGTCTTGAATAATTTGATAATTGGCAATTTTTTTGAGATCTCAAGTAGGTCATGATTAAGCTCTTGCATCATATAGTTTAAACCTATTCGTGGAGAACTACCGTAGAGCTTGTTGAAATTGGTTTGCATGATTGGTCTCTCTAAGGTCTAGATATTTTCTGGTAAAAGTGTTTGAGCAACAAGGAAGACAGTGTAGAGTTTTATAATGCTTCAATATGTTCTTATGTAAGTTTTGCTGTACCGGTTCATACTTGTGTTTGCTTCAAACAACCTTTCTAGCCAAAGCCTTGTACTGAGAGGAAATGCTTCTCGTGCATCCAAAACCTTGAGCCAAAACCTATGCCATTTGTGTCCACCATATCTACCTACTATGTGGTATTTCCTGCCATTCCAAGCAAATACTTCATGAGCTACCTTTAAATAATTCAAAAGCTATTATCTCTTATTTGTGTCAATGTTTTATAGTTCATGAGGAAGTATGTGGTGTTTTGTCTTTCGATCTTGTCATTTATTTTTGACAGACTTTCACAATGGACTAGTGGCTTCATCCGCTTATCCAATAACTTTGCAAAAAGAGCTGGCAACGGGGTTCCCAGCCCCAATTAATTAACTTTCATTAATAATTCTCTTCACATGATTTGCCCTGATCTATCAGTAAGCAACTTAATTTTGCAAATAGACACTCCTCCATGGTATGTGAATGTTGGAAGGCACCCGAGGATTCGGTTAGCCATGGCTTGTGTAAGCAACAGGTTGGGAGGAGTGTCATCCATAAATAATAAAACTAAAGTACATGTGTAAACAAAAGAGAAGAGGGATGATCTACCTTGCTGGTAGAGATAACGTCCTTCATGGGAGCCGCTCTTGAAAGTCTGGTTGATAAGGTAGTTAGAGTACCCATTACCATTCGTTGACAACAACAAACACCTCTCAAAACTTTACTTTTATGCTCTCTATATGATTTCAAAACTTAAAAAGCTCTAGCACATGATTTAATCTCTGCTTCCCTCTACGAAGGGCCTTTCTTTTACTTTATGTTGAGTCAGTTTACCTACTTCCTTCCATCTTAGAAGCAAACACTTGTGTCAACTGTGCATTGATTCTTACATACTTGCTTATTTGCATTCATCATTTACTTTGTGTTGACAAATATCCATGAGGTATGCATGTTGAAGTTGAAAGCAATTGCTGAAACTTAAATCTTCCTCTGTGTTGCTTCAATACCTTTACTTTGAATTTATTGCTTTATGAGTTAACTCTTATGCAAGACTTTTGATGCTTGTCTTGAAAGTACTATTCATTAAAAGTTTTGCTATATGTTATCTATTTGTTAGCAACTATAGATCATTGCCTTGAGTCACTTCATTCATCTCATATGCTTTACAATAGTATGATCAAGGTTATGTAAGTAGCATGTCACTACAGAAATTATTCTTTTTATCGTTTACCTACTCGAGGGCGAGTAGGAACTAAGCTTGGGGATGTTGATACGTCTCCAACGTATCTATAATTTCTGATGTTCCATGCTTGTTTTATGACAATACCTACATGTTTTGCTCACACTTTATAATGTTTTTATGCGTTTTCCGGAAATAACCTATTAACAAGATGCCACAGTGCCAGTTCCTGTTTTCTGTTGTTTTTGGTTCCAGAAAGGCTGTTCGGGCAATATTCTCGGAATTGGACGAAATCAACGCCCAGAACCTTATTTTTCCCGGAAGCTTCCAGAAAGCCAGAGTGGGACCAGAGGGGAGCCCTGAGGGCCCCACACATGGTGGCGGCGCGGCCTAGGGGGGGCGCGCCCCCCTACTGTGAGGGGGCCCCGTGGCCCTTCCGACTCCGCCTCTTCGCCTATTTAAGCCGTCCTGACCTAAATCTTCGATACGAATTGACGAAACTCTAGAAAGACTCCAGGGGCGCCGCCGCTATCGCGAAACTCCAATTCGGGGGACAGAATCTCTGTTCCGGCACGCCGCCGGGACGGGGAAGTGCCCCCGGAAGCCATCTCCATCGACGCCACCGCCTCCATCATGCTCCGTGAGTAGTTCCCCCATGGACTACGGGTTCTAGCTGTAGCTAATTGGTACTCTCTCCCCATGTACTTCAATACAATGATCTCATGAGCTGCCTTACATGATTGAGATTCATCTGATGTAATCGGTGTTGTGTTTGTTGGGATCCGATGGATTGTTACATTATGATTAGTCTATCTATAAAGTTTGTGAAGTTATTGTTGCTGCAATCTTGTTGTGTTTAATGCTTGTCACTAGGGCCCGAGTGGCATGATCTTAGATTTAAGCTCTATACTTATTTCTTAGATTGTATCTACAAGTTGTTTGCACATGTCTATGTCCGGAACCCGAGGCCTCAGAGTGACAGCAACTGGGATAACTGGAGGGGAAGGCGTAGGTATGAGGATCACATGTTTTCACGGAGTGTTAATGCTTTGCTCCGGTGCTCTATTAAAAGGAGTACCTTAATTTCCAGTAGATTCTCTAGAGGCCCGGCTGCCACCGGCTGGTAGGACAAAAGATGTTATGCAAGTTTCTCATTGCGAGCACGTATGACTATATATGAAAAACATGCCTACATGATTAATAATCTTGATGTTTTGTCTTAATGCTATTTCAATCCTATCAATTGCCCAACTGTAATTTGTTTACCCAACACTTGTTATTGAAGAGTTACCACTAGTAAAGATAGCTGGGAACCCCGGTCCATCTTTCATCATCATATACTCGTTCCTACATGTCATTGGAAGTAGTATCAACTATTTTCTGGTGCCATTGTTCTCATATTACTGCTACTGCTGCTGTGTTATTGTTACTACTGCTCTCATATTACTGCTGCTTTCACATCACCCCTGTTACTAGTGCTTTTCCAGGTGCAGCTGAATTGACAACTCAGTTGTTAAGGCTTATAAGTATTCTTTACCTCCCCTTGTGTCGAATCAATAAATTTGGGTTTTACTTCCCTCGAAGACTGTTGCGATCCCATATACTTGTGGGTAATCAGTCACACATGTCTTCTACTGGTCGATTAAACCTTGGTTTCTTACTGAGGGAAAACTTGCTGATGTGCTCATCATACCTTCCTCTTAGGGTTTCCCAACCGCTTCCACAACTGCCAACAAGATTGTCTGGCACCGTACCTGGAACACCATCAGGATTTTCTGGGGCCGTTGGCGGGGAGAAAGTGGATTTCTGCAAGGGGAGTCTCTCATCTCCATTCTCTTTACTTTGTTATTGCTTTGCTTAGTTTATTTTGTTTTGTTTGCTTTATCGTATCAAAAACACACACAAAATAGTTTCATTTATAGTTGTCTTTATATCAAAAACACAAAAAAATAGTTGCTACTATAGTTTTTATTTCTGTTGTTCTATTTTCTATCTAAAATGGGTTTAGCTGAAAACACCAAGTTGTGTGACTTTACTAGTACATATAATAATGATTTTATATGCACACCTATTGCTCCACCTTCTCCTGAAGCAGATTTGTATGAAATTTAACCTGCTTTGTTCAATCTTGTTATGAAAGAGCAATTTTCTGGTGTTAGTAATGATGATGTTGCTGCTCACCTTAATAATTTTGTTGAACTTTGTGACATGCAAAAATATAAGGATACCTCCGTATATATCCAACTGTTTATCTTACATCATTCATTCATTGTACTGTATTATGGAAGTACTTCATGTGATGGTTCACCCGATAAAATTGTTTATTGTTCGTTTCTAGCAGGTATAAGTAGGAACCTGCAGCTGAAGCTTTGGTTTCAGATGGCGACCCTTCTTTTCTCAACCATCTGCTGATTTCCTTGTGATGTTTGTTCATGTATGACTCTCAAATAGCTTTCCTACAATATTTTCTGTGCTATCTACACTGTAATCACTACGGGAACCAGACGGCATAGCTTACTTTGCCTTCGGCACAGGCTTGTGCCGACGGCAGCCGTCGGCACAATAACGCCTCGGCACAGTCAAAGTTGCCGTCAGCACAGGCTGGCCGTCGGCACAGCATCTTGTGCCGACGGCATAGAAATAACGCCGTTTGGTAATTCTAGCTCGAATTTTTTCAAAAAAAAATATTTTTCAAATTTTTTTATCCCAATTTTTTTAATCTCACACATGCGCCATTTTAACTCTAACTACACTTAATATTAGGTCAAATTCCACTCATGGTCAAACTTCCCGGTCAATCACCCATCCTCACACTACTCCGCCCCTAGCACGCTTAACTTCTTGGTTCCATTTAGACTAGATTCCATGAAAGAAATGACACCTTGTTGATAATAATACCATATCAATACTATTAACCCTTATTACTTGATGTTGCACATCATTATTTTTTGAATTCCAAACAATTACCTACATAAACTACAAGAATAAGTATATTAATCTTGAATTGAAATGGACAATAAAATGATTTTTTTATTTAATATGGAATAATTAATATCTTTAAATTTGTAAATCAAATTTTGACAAATAATATGTCTAAATCGATTAGAAAAATGAGAGGAATCCAAATATGACATCTATATCATACTTTGAATCTAAAAATATTTTTTCCAAAAAATCTTGAGCATTAGATCATGTACCAGTATTTCAAATCTGGCCGGCCTCCTACCGATTCGGCAGGAATTTGTCTTTTTCATGAGGGATGGACGTAAAAGTTCCAGATACACCGGTTGGGAGATTTTCCATCTTAGGTGGTCTAGTATTTTAAAAAAATATGTTGGTACCAATGTGAAACTTTAATTTGGTGGTTGCTTCATAAAACACCCCGTTTTCGGCACCTCAAAATGGAAAATGGTTTTTTCGTGCGATGAAATGGAAAAGTTCCTCCTGCAATATCGTAAGACATCCCAATATGCACATGTATGCACAGTATGGGCATATTATCATAAACTATGCCGCGATTCTATCCATAGCATGGCCGTTTGACCTAAATGTCATGAAACCTCGAACATGATAGCTCATTTTGTGAAGGATCTTTTGTGATGTTCGCAATTTTCCAACTTTAATATTTTTTCTTGCAACTATGACACATAATATGACACCACGCGAAGGTTTCACATTGTTTGGATCGTTTTCGAATTTTTTATGCCCGTTTCAAACTATATTCAAAACGGCGGGCATGAAGATCCTTTTCCCGGGGCTGAGGCTCGCCAAACTTGCACTGGATCTCTGATGAAATAGCATGTTGTGAATCTAAAAATGATTTTTACAAAAAATCTTGAGCAATATATCATGTACCTGTAGTTCAAATCTGGTCGGCCTCCTACCGATTCGACAGGAATTTGTCTTTTTCATGAGGGGTGGACAGAAAGGTTTCAGATACACCGATTGAGTAATTTTGCATCTTAGTTGGTCTAGTATTTTTTTTTAAATGTGTTCGTACCAATGTGAATCTTTAATTTGGTGGTTGCTTCACAAAATACCCCGTTGAACGGCACCTCAAAAATGGAAAATGGATTTTTCGTGCGATAAAATGGAAAACTTCCTCCTGCAATATCGTAAGACATCCCAAGATGCACATGTGTGCACAATATGGGCACATTATGACAAACTATGCCGCAATTCTATCCATAACATGGTCGTTTGACCCTAAATGTCATGAAACCTCGAACATGATAGCTCATTTTGTGAAGGATTTTTTGTGATGTTCGCAATTTTCCAACTTTAATATTTTTTCTTGCAACTATGACACATAATATGACACCACGTGAAGGTTTCACATTGTTTGGATCGTTTTCGATTTTTTTATGCCCGTTTCAAACTATATTCAAAACGGCGGGCATGAAGATCCTTTGCCCGGAGCTGAGGCTCACCAAACTTGCACTGGATCTCTGATGAAATAGCATGTTGTGAATCTAAAAATTATTTTTACAAAAAATCTTGAACAATATATCATGTACATGTAGTTCAAATCTGGTCGGCCTCCTACCGATTCGGCAGGAATTTGTCTTTTTCATGAGGGGTGGATAGAAAGGTTTCAGATACACCGGTTGAGAAATTTGCATCTTAGTTGGTCTAGTATTTTTTAAAAATGTGTTGGTACCAATGTGAATCTTTAATTTGATGGTTGCTTCACAAAACACCCCGTTTCGGCACCTCAAAAATGGAAAATGGTTTTTTCGTGCGATGAAATGGAAAACTTCCTCCTGCAATATCGTAAGACATCCCAATATGCACATGTATGCACAATATGAGCATATTATCACAAAGTATGCCGCGATTCTATCCATAACATGACCGTTTAACCTAAATGTCATGAAACCTCGAACATGATAGCTCATTTTGTGAAGGATTTTTTGTGATGTTTGCAATTTTCCAACTTTAATATTTTTTCTTGCAACTATGACACATAATATGACACCACGCGAAGGTTTCACATTGTTTGGATCGTTTTCGATTTTTTATGCCTGTTTCAAACTATATTCAAAACGGCGGGCATGAAGATCTTTTTCATTTTAAATATTTCAAGTTTGATATTTTTCCAAGATAGAACTTATTTTTCTGAAAATTGTAATATATTATTTGTATTTTTCTGAATTATAATGATTTATTTATGATTTTTTTAAGATTAATGTGGTAAAATGGAAAAATAGCTATGCCGACGGCTTTGCCGTCGGCACAGGGCTGAAATATATGCCGACGGCTTTGCCGTCGGCACAGGCCTGACGCTGTTAGCTCGCCGTCACGACGGAGAGGCTGTGCCGACGGCCGAAACTGTGCCGACGGTTGCCGTCGGCACAGACCTTCATGTGCCGACGGCTGACCTGCTGGCCTGGCCAGAATGAGTCCTGTGCCGACGGCCCCGATATTTTGCCGTCGGCACAGGATCTGGCCGTCGGCACCTTGACTGGTTCCCGTAGTGAATGGATGTATGGAAAGAAGCATCATATATGCTCCAAAGCTATTCCGGTTGTCAGCCGCTTGAGTTTGCACGTGATTGTAGTGAGCTGACACTGCCATGACTAGGTCTCCGTTGCACGCCCACTAGTAGAAAATCTCTCATCAGTACCGGTTCCAGAGGGGCTTTAGTACCGGTTGAGCAACCGGTATTAATTATCCGGCACTAAAGGCCCCCCCCCCCCTTTCGTACCGGTTGCTTACGAACCGGTATAAAAGGCCCTCCACGTGGGCCACCAGGAGAGCTCAGGGCCAAGGAGCTTTGGTACCGGTTGGTAATACGAACCGGTACCAAAGGTTCCCACCCGCGGCAGGGAATTTGCCCAAATCTCTGCCGCGGCAGAGAATTGGTTTTTTAGGGTTTTTGGAGGGGTTTAGGGATATCGGTTTGTTTCATATCGCGTCGATGCACCAGAAACGCGTTTGGGTTTAGGTAGTACATGAAGATCAAGATGATGCATAGCAAGTTGGTGCATATAATATAACACACATGTTATTGCATAAGATCGCAAATTAAGTAGCACTATGCATGAAGATCGATCTTCATGCATAGTGGTACTCTCCGAGGCGTACTCTATATATGTCTATTACATGTAGCATAGTGGTACTCTTCGAGTCAACTATATATGTAACATGTACATCTTCATTCATAGTGGTACTCTGCGAGTGGTGGTATGACGTCCCGAAGGAAAAATCCCACCAATTCCTCGCCTATTGCTATGAAGCGGTCATCGATTGAGAGCTTGTTCCGCTTTCTTCCCAACTATAAAAGAATAAGATACAAATGAATACATGAAACAACTATTACTGAAACTCAGCACAACTTATGATAACAAAACAAATTTGTGAAGATTGTTTTTGTACCTCTTTATTTCTTTCATTATTCGTTCTCTCGCTGACAATTCTGCGGATGCACTCGCAAACGAAGAATCCACAGAGATCGGTCCCCGGAGGTTGTTGCGGGCATTTCTTTACAAGAATATAATTCAATCAAACAATAGTCAAGTATGATAATTAAAAGGTGTGTGGACCTAGGTAGTACTACTTACTTTCGCACGCCATCGCAGCTTCGGTGTCCATTCACGGGACGTATCTTCCTTGATGAAAGTTTGCCATACGCTGCTCGACAAAAGAAAATGCATAAAAGAGTCATCAATTAGTTCAAAGCAGGAAATTAATGAAACAAACCGATAAGAATTAAAATTACCTTCTGAGCATTAAAAAACAAGACACGTATAATTCTGATTTTTTGCTTAGTGAGTCCAAGACTTCAACTTCTCCAATTTCCAAATTGATGACGAGAAGAATAAAGTGAAACCTACGCACGTTTCAATATGTAGTGTCATATATATAAGTCATTAGTTAAAATACTGACATACGGTGAGCAAAATATAATGTGTTATAAGACAGTAAGACTCACTCGAAGTTATAAGGCCAAAGTATTAGCTTTTTGTCACGTTGTCGCTTCAAAAACCTTAGCAAAGTCTGCGGTGTATCCTTGTTATAGAGGGGATTCTCTATGGTTTTAACATGCATTGTGTGCGGGTCAATGAACCCAATGTCTGTGATATCGTCCCTTTTGCATTCGAGCATCTTCGATCTGCATAATATAGCGCACAAAAGATTATAATCTGCAGACAATGAACGACTTCTCAAATTAAATAAATAAATCACTTACAGACAATAGCAACTGATGATTGATTTGTCGAGGGCCCGGAGATTGTATAACTGAAAGAGTTCGGCGAAGTCAACGTTCACACAGTACTCCTGGAAGTAGTGCTCTTCCCTAACTCGCACCATGATAGTCTCGATCCCTTCCTTTGAGGCCTTAAGGTACCACGAATGCAAGTTACGCATACATGTTGGTACCTTCCTGAGATTCTCGACCAAATCTTTCCCTTGAACAAACTGATATGCTCGTTCAGCGAAGGCGTAATCATTTGCGTCTTGTCGAGAACTTTGAACGGTCTTCCCGTCAAACACCTTGAGAGGGGCGACCGATTGAACGGGTTGTTGTCCGAGCTGGTAGACACTGTGTATCCCTTTTATCTCCCTGATACCCGATTGAACGGGTTTTGTCGCCTCGATCATCTTATCATATGACCTTTCAATAGAACGCGCATAGTCAGATGGCGGCGATGGTACAGGGTCATATAGATTGTCAACGGTACGCACAACTTTCACCGGATCTAGTGTCTTCTCGAAAGGTATCTCTGGCACTTTCGGTGCAAACCATTTCTTCAACTCGGCCTGAACGGCCTCCGCGTTTTCCTCTGGAGTTTTTTCCCAAGGTAACTTCTCAGTAGGCGGCAGTTGTTTCTCCTTTCTAGCTTTCTTCCTAGGCGGCGTACCGTTCCGCTTAACGGACGCTGTCTTACGTCGCGGAGGATCTCGAGATGGTGGACTCACGCTGGGGTCCCTCTCAGGTAGGTGTGGACTTGGCTGCTCACCAGGACTGCCACCAGGAGGAGTCGATGGCATTTGCTGCTCATGTGTAGGAGTCGGTGGCCTTTGCAAAAGGACGACGTACTTCTTCGGCCATAGGGCGAAACCGTGCTTGACATCGGCCAGTGTCCTCTCATCTTCACCTCTAGGAATATCAAGCTCCACTTTTTCAAAACTCGAAACAACTTCATCCACCCCGACACGAACACAACCAGGTGGAATGGGCATATGATGGTGCATTGCTCCATCTTCACTTGGGTACACATAGCCGACCGCCACCTTAACAGACGCGGTCCTGATTAACATATGTAGCTCGCAATCTATCTTCTCCGTGACATAATCCACGGGGTAGCTTCCTCCACATCCGTCAAGATGCGAGGAACCGACACTGCTTCTTCGCTGAGATGGGGCAGCATCGGCTTGTGGATCCTGTAGAAACAGCGGCTGATCAGGTGCCCTCTGATTTCTCTCAAGAGCCTCCACCCTAGTTAACAATTCCGTTACAATGTCGGCGTCCTTCTTCTTCTTTCGCGAACGGCTTCTATAAGTGTCAGCGCTGTCCGGCCACGCTTCCTTCATGGTGAGACCTGGGCGAGCTCGTACCCGTCCAACATGTTCAGGGTTCCCCAGAGCGAGTGTCAGCTCGTCATTCTCTCGATCGGGAATGTACTCTCCCTTTCTGACCTTTTCAATTGCATCTACAAGCTTCGGTACAATTGCCTCAATTTTTTCCTTCCATTTTCCCTTCGCAACGATCAGCCCTGTCTTTGGGTCCAACCCTGCCCCATGAGCGAACAACCAGAACTTGGACCGTTCGGGCCAGTCCCATGTCTGTGGAGTGATTCCATGATCAATCAGTTTATTCTCAAACGCTGTCCACTTCGGAATGGCACTCTTGTAGCCACCTGACCCCAAATGATGCGGAAGTTTCTTCTTTGCAGCATTTTCGGTATTTTTCTTCGATCGGGACACAAAAGTAGACGATTTCTTATAATCCTTAAATGCGGCCCAGTGATCTTTTATCTTCACTAGATTATCATCGAATCTTTGGATCTTCATTCTTATATTTGTCCCATAAATTTTTCTTGAAGCTCTGGAATTGTATGGCCATCTTCTTCAATGTCCATTCCTTGACTTTATTCTTCTGGCCTTCCGTCATGTCTTCCGGTAGGCTGAACTTTGTCAGTAGCCTGTCCCAAATAAATTTTTTCATCGTGTCGTTGACATAACTAGCACCACTCTCCGGGTTCTTCGGCTTATGCCACTCTTGAATGCTGATCGGTACATGGTCCCTAACAATAACTCCGGATTGACTTGTAAATTTGCGGCAAAACTCCTTGGGCTGCACTGGTTCACCATTATCCTTGAATGCCATGAGGGCTAACCTGCCCTCGCCCTTTAGCACCCGCGTCGGGCCTCGTTTTGTTCTAACAGACTTGCTCGATGATCCAGAAGGCTAAAAGAAAAAATTATTCGTTAATAAGTGCAATACAAATAAATGAATGCATCTAGGGATGAACACAGACTAATTGATACATAGATATACACCTCGCCGGAGTTTGTGATGGACACTTCATTGTCTTTTCTAACTTGTTCAGACTCAAGTCCCTCGCCAAAATCATTCAGAAAGTCTTGGTACTCGTTGTCATCTCCATCGCCGGGTTCCGGACCACGGGCACTCTCATAGATCAATCTCTGCACCGCTTCTTCCCCCTCCTCATCTCGGACGAAGGTGCCGTCCTCCATACCTCAATGTCACTGCAAAATGAAGAAAGCAATTAATAGCATAATCATGTGAAATACAAACACATATGCCCTCCTTTTGAAATGAATATGCCAAACAAAAACACAAGCATGCCCTTAAGAAATCTTGCAGTTCATTTGCAGAGACAAAATCAACTTCGAAATTCACTGCTCAAATAATGTAGAATGGATGCGTTTTTGCAATATATGAACATTATGGGCGGCGCCGTGGTGCGGGACGCGCCCGCGGGCGTCGTCGCCGACAAGGGCGAGCGCGCGCGGTTCCGCTCCGACGCGCTCCCCTTCGCGCACATGGCGGAGCAGCTCAACCAGTCGCTGCTCTCCCTGCCGCCGGGCACCAAGATCCCGTCCGGCCCCTTCAACGCCATGTTCGACTACCGCGGCTGCTGGCAGCGGGACGCCGCCGCCACACGCGCGCTCTGCTTCGACACCCGCCTCGTCGCTTCCAAGAAACCACCGCAACGGCTCCGCCATGGAGGACCTCCAGCTGCGCCATGCCAGCAACGGCCGCCTCTCGAGGCCAGCGCCACCCCGCCGCCTCCACATCGCTGCCGTCGCGCTAAGGTCCAGGCCCAGCAGCAGCCTTGCCATACCGGGCTTCCCGCCCGCGACGGCACCGGCACCTGCCCTGGAGCACGTGCTACCGTCGCCGCCCGTCGCCGCGGACGCCGCGGCCGTCCTGCTGGAGGTGGGCATGCCGCAGAGGACCTCCGCGCCGCGCGGCGGGGATGTGCCCGGAGCTGATGTCCCTGCCGGTCGAGACCATCGCCGCCGCGCTGCGGTTCCCGACGGACGAGGCCGGGGTGCCCGCCGACGACCTCCCGCGCGTGCTGCGGCGGCGCCCGCGCCCGCTCGTGTCCCCCGGTCGCCGCGCGGCTCCGGCCCACGCTCTACTTCCTCCGCGCGCTCGGCGTGCCGGACATCCACCGCCTGCATGCTCGTCGCCGAGCTCTTCCGCCGCATTTCCTCGAACACCCAGCGCGCGTGCGTGAGGGGAGGCCGGCGGCGACCGCGGCGCGGCAGGCGACGCGCGCGCGGGCTCCTCCCGGCGAGGCGCTCGGCGGCCAGGGAGGCGAGGCGAGGGAGGCGAGGCGAGGGAGGGAGGGAGGGTGTGCTCACCTCGGTGAGGGCGACGGCGGCGGGGAGAGGTGGAGCGGCGCGGGCGACGCGGCGACGACGGCGGCGGCCGGTGAGGGCGACGGCGGCGGCTGCCGAGGGCGACGGCGACGGCGATGGCGACGGCGGCCGCTACGGCGACGGCGATGACGGAGTCGGCGTCGGCGACGGGGAGCGGCGTCTGCGAGGTCTCTGGCGCGCGGAAGAAGAAGAAATTTGGGGGAAATTGCCCCGCGCTAAGTCCTAAACAGGGGGATCGACCTTTGGTACCGGTTGTACCAAATGTTTTTTTTTTGTTTTGTTTTTCTTTTTATGTTATCTTTTCTTTTGCTGTTTCTTTTCTATTTATTTTTTTTCTTTTCTGTTTCTTTTTTACTTTTCTGTTTCTTTTTACTTTTCTGTTTCTGTTTCTTTTATTTTCTATTTCTTTTCTTTTTATTATTTTCTATTGCTTTTATATTTTTTCTATTTCTTTTCTTTCCTTTTCTTTTCTATTTCTTTTTTTCTTTTCTGTTTCTTTTTTTCTTTTCTGTTTCTTTTTTACTTTTCTGTTTCTTTTTACTTTTCTGTTTCTTTTTCTTTTATTTTCTATTTTTTTCTTTTTATTATTTTCTATTGCTTTTCTTTTTCTTTTCTATTTATTTTCTTTTCTTTCCTTTTCTTTTCTATTTCTTTTTTCTTTTCTGTTTCTTTTTTACTTTTCTGTTTCTTTTTACTTTTCTGTTTCTTTTTCTTTTATTTTCTATTTCTTTACTCCCGCCACGACATCGTCCGCGCGGGAAAATTTCCCGCCACGACGCCGCGCGAGAAACTTTCCCGCCACGACGCTGCGCGCGGGATCCTTTTTTATATTTCTTTTCTATTTCTTTTCTATATCCTTTTTTCTATTTCTTTTCTATATATTATCTATTTCTATTCTTTACTCCCGCCACGACGCCGTCCGCGCGGGAAACTTTCCCGCCACGTACGACGGAAAAAGGCGGGAAAGAAAGGGCGGGAATAAAATTTTATTACGATTGAACTCGAATTAAAAGTACATAGCTTAACTGAAAATTAAAGATACATGGCCAAATTCTACTGTTGGAGTCATTCAGTCATACTCGTGCCTAGCCCTGTAGTAGTCGCCACTGTAGTCGTCGTAGTCGCCGTCATCATCGTCGCTGGCATCGGGGTCGCGGTACTCGAACGTCGGCGGGTGAGCACGCGTGGGCTGGGACTGAGGGTAGCGCAGGCGGGGGCCACGGTAGGCCATGACGCCCTGGAGAGTCCGGCCGCGCCACCACAGCCGCCGGCCGGCCTCGTTGAAGTTCGAAGGAGGCGGACCGCCCTCCTCATGCCTGGAAAGCGCCCTCTCACGCCGATTGATGAAGAAGCTTTCCCAAGTCGGGCTGTAGTCGGGACGCCACTGGGGATTCCTCCGCTGCTCTGGCGTGAGCTCGAAGTAGTAGTGGTTCGTGATGGCCATCTCGCGCGCCACACCTAGAGGGACTGGAGGGACCGGTACGCCTCCGACGCTTAGCAACCAGCCGGTCGGGACGCGGTAGCCCGGCGGGCAGGGGTAGTTCGAGGCGCAAAGCGCCTCCGCCTCCCGGGGGGTTAGAGATGCGATGGAAGCCATGGGAGAGAATGATGAGGTTTGCAGATATGAGTCTAGATGTGATATGTAAATGGTGGCCAAGCCTACATATATATAGTGAAAAAATGGCGGGAAGACAAAGGCGGGAACCGGTGGAAAGCGTGGGAAGAAAATAGGCGGGAAGACAGAGGCAAACCTTTAGTACCGGTTGGTGGGTGCAACCGGTACTAAAGCTGTCGGCAAGATAAGGACGCCCTGCTCGATGAGATAAAGTATGTAGCGCACGACGCCCTGTCGGTGGGATAAGGACGCGTGGGTAACCTTTAGTACCGGTTGGTGGGTGCAACCGGTACTAAAGCTGTCGGCAGGATAAGGACGCCCTGCTCGATGAGATAAAGTATGTAGCGCACGACGCCCTGTCGGTGGGATAAGGACGCGTGGGTAACCTTTAGTACCGGTTCGTGTACGCAACCGGTACTAAAGCTGTCGGCAGGATAAGGACGCCCTGCTCGATGAGATAAAGTATGTAGCGCACGACGCCCTGTCGGTGGGATAAGGACGCGTGGGTAACCTTTAGTACCGGTTGGTGGGTGCAACCGGTACTAAAGCTGTCGGCAGGATAAGGACGCTCTGCCTATAAAAGGAGCATCGATACACCATGGGAAGCAGCTCAACAAGCCAACATGGATGGAGAGTTTCATCACCATGGATGGAGGAAAGGGTTGGGAAATCTCCCGTGGCGGAACTTGTCGAAGATGCCCTTGGTGCACACGCCCTATGGCATCTTCGGCAGTTCCGCCTCGGAAAAATTTCCCTGCAAGCCCGTGGAAGACTCCATCTCCTCTAACAATGTTGGGGAAAGGGTTGGGAAATCTCCCGTGGCGGAACTTGTCGAAGATGCCCTTGGTGCACACGCCATATGGCATCTTCGGAAGTTCCGCCTCGGAATTTTTTTCCTGCAAGCCCGTGGAAGACTCCATCTCCTCTAACAATGTTGCGGAAAGGGTTGGGAAATCTCCCGTGGCGGAACTTCTCGAATATGCCCTTGGTGCACATGCCCTATATATGGCATATTCGGAAGTTCCGCCTCGGAAAAATTTCCCTGCAAGCCCGTGACTTAACTAGTAAAACAAGCCAACCATCTCCATTGTTAATATCTTACATACAGTAACATCATTACACAAAAGTGATTTCCATATTGAGATACACAAGTTATGATCCCTATATGTAGCTAGCTAGTCTTCTGAGTTTTCTTCGCCCGTTTCCCTTTCTTCTTACTGCGACGCAACCATGGACAATCTTCATTGTTTAAGATGATGCTTGGGTCAATTTTTACCTTGAAGGGTGGAATATCGTCAAACTTATTATAATCTTCTGACATGTCTGTCTTGTCCTCTACTCCCACGATGTTTCTTTTTCCTGAAAGAACTATGTGCCGCTTTGGCTCATCGTATGATGTGTCCTCTTGCCTTTCTTTTCTTTTTTTCGGTTTGCTAGACATATCCTTCACATAAAAAACCTGAGCCACTTCACTGGCTAGGACGAATGGTTCGGTGTCGTACCCTAGATTCTTGAAATCCACTGTAGTCATTCCGTACTGCGGGTCTACCTGTACCCCGTCTTTCAGGTTGAACCATTTACACCGGAACAAAGGGACCTTGAAATTAGGTCCATAGTCAAGTTCCCATATCTCCTCTACGCACATAGCTTCACAATGGGTACTCGAACATTTTCCGGCAGAAGCCCCCTCAATGCAACCGGAAGTAATTGTGTCATAATCACGTGGCAGTCATGAGACTTTAGGTTTTGAAACTTTTTCTCCGACATGTTTATTATTCCCTTTATATTCGACGAGAAGCCAGACGGGACCTTGATGCTACTCAGGACTTCAAAAAAGATCTCCTTCTCCTCTTTGGTAAGAGCATAGCTGGCAGGACCTTGATACTTCTCTGGATTCAGGTTGTTTCCTTCGTGGATACTTTGCTGGTCCTGCCGTGCATCCGGTGTATCTTTTGTCTTCCCATACACGCCCAAGAAGTTTAGCAGGTTCACGCAAAGATTTTTCGTCACGTGCATCACGTCGATTGCAGAGTGAACCTCTAAGAATTTCCAGTAGGGTAGCTCCCAAAATATCGACTTCTTCTTCCACATGGGTACGTGTCCGTCAACATCATGCGGAACAGATTGTCCGCCGGGACCCTTTCCAAAGATCACTTTTAAATCCTTGACCATATCATATATAACTTCCCCATTAGGGCGGGTAGGCTTCGTTCGGTTATCTGCCTCACCTCCGAAATGCTTTCCTCTCTTTCTTACGTGATGTTGTTTTGGAAGAAATCGACGATGCCCCAGGTACACATTCTTGTTTCCCAAATAATTACTATCAGTCTCACCTAAACAGTGTGTGCATGCATTGTATCCCTTGTTTGACTGCCCTGAAATGTTACCAAGAGCAGGCCAATCATTGATGGTTACAAATAACAACGCTCGTAGGTTAAATTCCTTTTGTTCGTGCTCATCCCACACAGGTACACCTTCGTCACGCCACAACTCTAAAAGTTCTTCAACCAATGTCCTCAGGTACACATCAATATCGTTGCCGGGTTGCTTCGGGCCCTGGATGAGCACTGACATCATAATGAACTTCCGCTTCATGCACAACCAAGGAGGAAGGTTATAGATACATAGAGTCACCGGCAGTGCTATGACTGGAGCTCTGCTCCCGAAAGGATTAAAGCCATATGTACATATACAAAAACTTAAGTTACTTGAGTCATCTGAAAATGACTTGAACTCTATTACGATTATTCTCCACTGCGACCCGTCAGCGGTGTGTCTCAGCATCACATCTTTCTTACGGTCCTCTTTGTGCCATCGCAACAACTTGGCATGCTCTTTGTTCTGGAACAAACGTTTCAACCGTGGTATTATAGGAGCATACCACATCACCTTCGCAGGAACCCTCTTCCTGGGGGTGGACTCACCCTCAACATCGCCAGGGTCATCTCGCCTGATCTTATACCTCAATGCACTACATACCGGGCATGCATTCAAATTCTCGTACTCCCCGCGGTAGAGGATGCAGTCATTGATGCATGCATGTATCTTCTGCACCTCTAATCCTAGAGGGCAGACAACCTTCTTTGCTTCGTACGTGCTAGAGGGCAACACGTTCTCCCCTGGAAGCATCTTCTTTATTATTTTCAGCAACTTTTCAAATCCCTTGTCAAGTACCATTCTCTCGCCTTTCTTCCATCGCAAAGAATTCCAGCGTGGTACCCAGCTTTTTCTGACCATTTTCGCAATTTGGGTACAACAGTTTGTTGTGATCCTCTAACATTTTCTCCAACTTCAACCTCTCCTTTTCATTTCCGCAGTTCATCTTCGCATCAAGAATGGCCCGACCCAAATCGTCATCCGGGTCATCAAAAATCGGCTCATCGAAAATGGGCTCTTCTTCAGCTTCGTCTTCCCCCATTCTACTACCACCGTCTTCAGTGAATAAGGGATAGTTGTCACTATCCTCTTCTTATTCGTTGTCTTCCAATATAACCCCTCTTTCTCCGTGCTTGGTCCAACAATTATAGCTGGGCATGAAACCATTCTCCAGCAGGTGGACGTGAAGGGTCTTCGAGGTAGAGTAATCCTTCATATTCTTACAGGAACTACATGGACAATACATGAAACCATTCGACCGCCTGTTTGCCTCAGCCACGTTGAGAAAATAATGCATGCCAGTAATGAACTCGGGATGGCACCGGTCACCGTACATCCATTGTCGACTCATCTGCATTTTATATGTATATCAAAAATCATTAAAATCACAACATCATGGATATATGAGTGACCAACTTAATTAATATTCAAGTTCATCACATAAAACTAATTGTTTTTTATAAAATAGGAGGGGCTCACCGAGGTGGTACCGTGCCGGCTAGGGGATGATACTAATTAAAACCTACAAAACATACCATAATTTCAGCTCAAATTGCATATAAAAAAATAAAATCACTAACTTAGGCATTTCATCGAACACCTTGCTTGCACTACAAAAATAGTACGAGTTAAAACTACCAAAGAACTGAGCTAAATTAGGAACGCCGGAAGGAAGGATGATATTGCTAACCCTTGGATAGATTTATGCCGTTAATCTTGTTAAAATGGTGGAGAAAAATAAAGATTATTGGAGTGTGAGAGGTGGAGAAAAATTTAGAGTGTGAGGAAGAAGAGAAAAATGAGAGCCAGGGGCTCGGGAAGGGATCTGGGCGATTTGATATAGCTGGGTACCCTTTGGTACCGGTTCGTGTTACGAACCGGTACCAAAGGTCCAGCCCGGGCCCCACCACGCGTCTGAATTTTGGCCGAAGACCTTTCGTACCGGTTCCTAACACGAACCGGTACGAAAGCTCCTCACGAACCGGTACCAAATCTCCTCGCCCGCCAGAGCCCTTGAACCGGTGCAGATGACCCCATTGGTACCGGTTCGTAAGGGAACCGGTACCAATGGCTTAGATGGATGAGAGGTTTTCTACTAGTGGCCTCATTCTCTAATTACCAGGGCTGGCTCAGTTTAGTCTTATCGAGTTGTGTAGTGCTGTGATGCTATTTAGTACCGAACTGACCTGGTCTCGCAAGATTGTAATGAACATTTTATCCCTAAATGAATACACAACTGAGTTAAAAAAGATTGGGGAATCTTAAAATTTGAATAGAAAAAACAAACACCTATGTAGACCGATTCCCTAAAATTATGCATGTGTTTCATTCGAATAGTTTTTGTTGGCTCTGCAAAACTGATATTGAATTTCATAAAAGTGTATTTGCTTGGTATGCAGTATTTTTTTTATTATGAAATGTGATTTTGCAATCACTATGCTGTCCGGGATAGTGGTTTTGGTTGTTGATCAATGGATGATGATCCTTTTGTAGCATGTGTTCCCGTAACAACGCACGGGGCATCATCTTTTTTTTTGACAATCAATACCACATATATTCATAGTAACAAATAGTACATGGTAGAGATACATGAACTGACTCCAACGATTACAAAATAAAGTCTAAAAGATAGTAACAAATCTTCGAGGTCTTCAATTTCTTTCTTCTTCCAGAACACAATCTTGTACTCTTGTGAAGGCAGCCAAAGATACATAACGAACCATAGACCTGTAGATACCGACGAAAGTTCTCCCATAATTTTTTGAGCCGCAATGCCAAGACTGCGTGCACGCACGGGGCATCATCTAGTTGATACTATTTTTAAGTAATATGAATTGGAGGGAGTAAAAGAATCTTGACTAATTCAAGTAAGATAATGTCATCAGGGTTAGTTTTTTCTAACTGACCATTATATTATCAAAGAGCATAATCTCTACTAATAAGTTACGGATTGGTGGTGTTGATAGGTCAAAAAAACCGGAACAAAATTTCGTCCGTCAAAAAAACCGGAACTTCAGTGCAATAAGTTACGGATCGATCTCCTACGCCTCATGTCGTACGTCAAAAAGAAAAAACCACTGGTAGCAGAACGTTTCAGGATCGATCTCCTACGCCTCGCGCACGATTGGGGTGGCCTCCTCCGCTGGTGTTTCTGTCTGCACAACGATGGTTTTCCTTATTTGTTTGGTTTGCTTGTCGTCCGCGGACCGGATTCTTATGATCTGGTGAGGAAGCGGAATCCTCGTGGAAATCCATCGTTGCCCGGCTGCCTCCGATCGCTCCAATAAAAGTAGCACGGAGCCTGCTGCTATTGCCTCGTCGTCATCGCCCGTGTCCCCTAGGCTCGATTCATCATTCATCGCCCACCTGCCGTGCACCTCGTCGTGGGTTACGTCTGCTCGGTGGCTCCGCGCGAGGACATTGTCGGTGGCGCGTGCGGAGGAAAGGGTCAGCGGGCTATAGCTAGCGCTGGAGATCAGCAGGGGCGGAATCAATCGCCCTCGCAGTAGAGGCCACGCGCCAGGAGCTGTGGCAGATCGTGGAAAGAGGCGCCCAAGTAGAATATCGTCCTTCATAAGTCCTTCATATGGTACAAAGTCATCCAGGACGTGTACCCTTGAACTCCAATCAATATAAATAGACAACAAAAACGGCTGAGAAAGTTAATGGATGCTGGAGTGGGCTTTGAATTTAAAGATTAGCAAATTTGGTACTGATCTTGAAGATGAATTTGGAAGAGAAATTGAGGGGGGAAAACTGGAGTTCACCATCATACATCATTGTTATTTTCATCAGGCTCACCATCATACATTGGGGGATTTGCGGCGCTTCAGCCCATGGCCACCGCGGCGGAGTAGCTGCGCATTATCCAGAGGAAGAAGAAGAGAAAGATGGAGGCGGTATGTGGTGTTGCCCAGGTGAAGAGCGCAGCTAGGTACACGGTGGCAGGGTCGACCGCGGTGGTGGACGCGCTCCAGGGCGCGCAGCTCAGGGGACGCCGTGGCGCGGGTCTCCTAGAGCTTCACCACCGGGGAGCCAGACCAGGTGTGGTCCCTGCTGCGTCGTGACTGCACGTTATCAATGGACGAGGTCGAGCACAACACCGCACACTGGTTGCCTGAAGCTGTCGAGGTCGCGGGGTGGTGGTCGTGTCCAGCGCGCCTGCAAGACAACGGAGGTACACACTGCAAATCTACATGGATATGTACATGTCCGTTGTGGCTCCAGATTCTGTAGTTGTCTTGTTTAATTGGATTCATCATCTACTCCTTTTCCCTTTTTTCTAGATTTTGGCTACACAAATAGTTGCTCATGTTCTGTCAATTTGTATCATTCTTTCTTTTCTTTCTCTAAAATTGTGGTTACACATATGTAATTTGGCTGCTCTTACTTTAGTTGCTGGGTTCTTTTTTCTTGTGAGATTCATATAATGTTAAGAAGAAAACTTATGTTGGTTCTTGCTACACACACGTTTTTCTTTTTAATAAACATATTGTGAACACATCAGATTGTTTTGGTCCGAAGGAACGTTCGCTCAGTTAGAGATCCCATCTTCAGTGCTAGCTTAATTTACTAGACGCATGTCCTTTTCTTGTTTATTTGTATATTTTGTATGGATATTTTTGACAGATTACGAAATGGTTAGTGGATGAATTAATTATGTTGTACAAATGGGATTGGTGCAATACTCCATTTCATGATGGATGGTGCAAAAGATATAAATCATCGCCAGGGATTTAAGGGAGTCACCACAGCGACAAGTGGTATTCATCTCAGATTAATATAAGTTACCATAGTACAAGATTTGGTTTTCGCAATCAAAAAAAATCAGAGGACACGATGTCTTAGAAATTCGATCAAATCACTAGAAATGTTCGAGATGGATGGAATGTTCCGCTGCATCGCGCGGGCACTCACCTAGTGATGAATAAGAAGGCCAGAGCCAGAGTGTTCTCAGGAAACACAAAAACTGGTTCTGACGGCAGGAAGATAGCTAGTGCCATGCATCCGGCGAGCTAGTTGCAGCTCCGCGGTTTGAAGAACATTGCCTTCCCGAATAACAATGAAATCAATCACCAGATTCAAGATACACATGCTCACATGTCCCGATTAAATAACAGACATGCTAAAAGAAGAGAGAACCAGATGGACACAATAGTTCAATACTCCCGTCTATGGATCAGCCGTATATGTAGACGAGCACAACCACCACCACGATCACGATCACGCAGACTAGACCCTGTATGCACAGGCAGCCGGAAACAACAGGAGCAGTCGAAATTAGTTGATCATTCGATGTCGATATCAGCTTGGTAGCATTAGCAAGATGCCTGGATGGAAATTACGTACCGGGATGGATCCGGATTCGGCCGGGGAGCTGTCCGACCTGTGCTCGAGCAGCGGCGCCCCGACCGTCGACGTCGTCGGCAGGTACGAGATCGGGATCGGCGCCCTGGACGGCTGCTGGTCGTCGTCGCCGTGATGATGATGGTGATGGTGGCCGCCGCCGTGATGGTGGTGTTGATGGCCGCTGTCGTGATGGTGGTTGTGGTGGTGGTGGTGGTGATGGCCGCCGTGGTCGTGGTGGCCGCCGTGGTCGTGCGTCATCGCCGCCGATCGATGCCGATCGCCGGCGGCCTGGTGGTGGGAAGATGCGTACGGGTGCGAGCGCGTGATTAGGGTGGATTGTTTTGGCTCGTGCCCTTGATCGCTCGCCTTTTATTTAGGTTGGATTAGTGTCGGGCCTTGTGTACGAGTAGGCCACGGCTTAATTAGAGTTTGAAACTGAAATTGCACGATTACAGCAGACGCTCGCAAACCCCGGCCTCGCCGGACAGCATTGCCACGTAAATTTCAAGAAAATTGCACCTAAATTGCCTCACAGGATGAACAACAATAATAATCCTCCGGGGTAGCGCAAGATTTTCTCTGTTCAATTCAAATAAGACTCCCATGCATGTCAATGTCATTGATGTCCACGAGCCATTGTCGGAAACAAAAAGGTCCATTTGTCATGGAGTACTAGTGTGCACCTAGACGCTCCCGGCTGTCGACCGATGCATCGTATAAAGAGGACCAACTTGACAAGATTTATTAAGCATTGACGATCACCGACACAATAACGATGACGAGGACAGCCAAAGCCTGCACCAAGAACAGCACGAGAACGATCGATCGACCGACCGACGATCGGGTTAGTTAGTCCCCTGGTGTGATTGCATGAAAACAAGGAAGAACCATGCATACTAGTGGAGGTTACACCTAGCTAGCAAGATTCATGCATCGCAGGTGGAATCGTGGGTATACGTACAATGAGGAGTAGGGGTGTCCAGGCGTCGTTGTCGGAGCAGTTGTCGGCCGGCATCTGTTGGGCGACCGGCGTCCCGGCCGTCGTCGGCAGCAGGGCCGGCGGCTGCCTCGACGCCCGAGCGGGCTGTGTCGACACCAGAACGGGATACGCGACCAGCAGCACCGCCCGCGGCTGATGGCTGTGGTGATGATAAAGATGGTGTCGGTGATCACGGTGGGGACGGTGGTCATTATGCGTCGTCATTGCCTGCAGGGTTTGTGCCGCCGCCGAGAGGTCGTGACGATGGTTGTCGTGAGACATCGAGGCCGCCTCCTCGTCCATGTGCTGGAGGATGGCCATAGCTAGGTAAACTTGCAAGGTACGTGATGTGGTTTTGTCGTGTGTTCTACTGGGGTTCAAATTTGTGATGCATTTATTTACAGAGCTCGAGCACTTAATTTGGACACGTCGAATTACATTTGGAAGTCGAAGAAGTTGTATAGCAAGAAATACAAACGGTGTGTGGTAGGACTTCCCGTAGAATGGAAGGTTTGGAGAACGAGTTTGCTCAGCCGCGAGTCATTTCCTTTTATATATGCAATGCTAGTTGCCACCGGCCATATATTGCACCGTAATCGGACTAAGCATACTCAATCGTTTTCATTTTATATTAGGATGAGTATTGGTTTTGATCTGTATCGAATCGAACTTTATAAACTTTGACCGGGTGCATGGAAAACATATCGATATTTGTGAGTATCGCTTAGTATTATTAGAATAATCATAAATTTATTTTTATATTATATATGCATATTTTATTTTTTTTTCTAAAAAGGCCACCGTTCTATCGATTTTTGTTCATTAAAAATAGCACGGGAATGATGTCCTGAACAGAAGAAGCGGAAATAGGGATATTTTTGATTCCATTTGTTTGTTACTTTTCTATTTCTATATAAGGAAAGCACGCCCAAATATACCATAAAATTATGGACAGATAAATATTTATTAAATACCATACCTACCTTAGGGCATGTACAATGGTAGGGAAGGCACGTCTTCTCTTAACGGTCCATGTCATCTAGAGAGGATGATAAATATAATCGGTACAATGCATTATCTCTTATTGTCATCTCTTACAATAAATGATAATTAATTATTTTTAGTAGCAAATTATGTGATTAAGGGAAGATAAGTCGTATAATGGGAAAAAAGTCTTTTGTTATTTCATAAGAGATCATCTCTTAGCTAAGGGAAGACACCCTTCTCTTCCTTCATTCTCTCTCCTCCAACTAAGCAAAAATCTGAAGTGATAAGCGTAAGGGAAGGCTGACATCACCCCATTGTACGTGCCCTTACCCATGTTTATTTTTGACGTAAACCCTACAGCCCTGCTTTCTATCATTCTATGAAAGAATCAAGAGACTTTATCCACAACACAAATCATAAATTTATGATCGATCCAATTTGGTTATCCCATTTGAAATTATCACTCTTGTGCTTCGAGATCTTTCCAAAAAATAAAACCGCCCAACATATTGATCCGATTCAACTTCTGATTCCTCACTCTTCGCCCCTGTCCCTCCACCACTACGGGAGACACGCCGTGGGCCGACGTCCCCGCAGCGTCGGCACGGGCTAATCCACCATCGGCACCGGCTCTGCCGACGGTGACCGACGGCGTCTCCGCGTCGGCACACTTCGCGTCGGGGGCGGCGCACTCACCGTCGGCACACGCGTATACCGACGGCTGGACGATGGTCGTTGGCCGTACCACCGTCGGCGCAGCCCAGCTCGCCATGACGCGTCGTCCGTTAACTGTCACGTTGTGCCGACATATTCCATTTTTTTTCCCAGATTTGGCGCCAAGCCGTCGACGTTTGAACTGGGAAAAAACGTGCGAACCGCGGCAACTGTGCCGACGGTGTCACCGTCGGCACAGCCGCTGCACAGATTTTTTTTCTATTTGCTTATTTTGCTCCATTTGCACAGCCATTGCATATAAAATAGCAGGAAATATATGAATAGCACACATATAGGTCATACATCACAGATATAGCACAAATATGACACCAAATCCCAAATTTAATACAAATATAGCACACAAGCAATACGGTACATATAGTCATCCTACATAGATCATTCTACACATATAGCATGTGTCATGTAGCTAGTACAATGTAGCAACTATGATGATCTACGACCCGGACCCGAGTACTCATCTAGCTCGTCGGTGTTGAAGCGAGGGAACGTGCTCGGGGAGGTAGAACCACGGCGAGAGCCACCGGAAGCAGAACCATGCCGAGGGAGGCCAGAAGCACCAGGAGAATGACGACCGGAGTGCACCGGTGTACCATCAACATAGACGTTCCCGGATTCTCCCAATCCCTACATGTTTGAGGGAGTTAGCAACTTAGCCATGTAACACCAAGTTAGCAACTTAGCCAAGTTAGCAACTTACCGGGGTCAACTGACGCTGACGCTTGTACATGCAATAGAACTCCTCCTTCGACGGGAACACTGGCGTCGGCTCCGGATGAGGTGGCTCTGGCTGTGGTTCCTCTCGCACTCCAATCATCATGAACCGAGTGAAAGTCTGCAAAAAACGGTAGAGATATGTAGGTTCAAACAAGGGGACTTATGATGTTTTGCAACCATAGAGATTGAAATTTACCGCCATCTGGTTGCTCGTCCACTGGATGTAGGCATCTTTCACACGGTCATGCTCCTGAACCTTCTCGAGATACTCCTCATAAGCTGCTGCATAGGCCTCCTCGAGATGAGCCTACAATTTCAGAAATAATGCGTCTCATCAACATAGCCATTCAGGAACAAGAGTCAAAACAGAGGATGAAAATGGCATGTAGTCCGCAAGGAGGTACCGTAGCTGCCGGAGGGGAGGGTAGCCTTGATCTGCGTGAAGTTCCTCTCAGGCTTGAAACCCCCTGATACGTCTCCAACGTATCTATAATTTCTGATGTTCCATGCTAGTTTTATGACAATACCTACATGTTTTGCTCACACTTTATAATGTTTTTATGCATTTTCCGGGACTAACCTATTAACAAGATGCCGAAGTGCCAGTTCCTGTTTTCTGCTGTTTTTGGTTCCAGAAAAGCTGTTCGGGCAATATTTTCGGAATTCGACGAAACAAAAGACAAACCTCCTATTTTTCCGAGGGATACACCGAGCCAGAAGGGCAAGCCAGGGGGAGGCCCACAACCTCCAGACCATATGGGGGCGTGGCCAAGGAGGGGGGCACGCCGCCCTATGGGGTGGGCCCCCCTGGCACCCCCTCGCGCCGCCTCTTCGCCTTTATATTCCCTCGCAACGCGAAAACCCTACAACAACAGATCATATTCCAGAAAGACTCCAGGAGCGCCGCCGCCATCGCGAAACATAGTTTCGGGGGTCAGAAGTTCCTGTTTCAAGACTCGCCGGACGGGATTGACCCCCGGAAGCCTTCTCCATCGACGCCACCGCCTCCATCATGCTCCGTGAGTAGTTCCCCCATGGACTACGGGTTCTAGCAGTAGCTAGTTGGTACTCTCTCTCCCATGTACTTCAATACAATGATCTCATGAGCTGCCTTACATGATTGAGATCCATCTGATGTAATCGGTGTTGTGTTTGTTGGGATCCGATGAATTGTTACATTATGATCAGTCTATCTATAAAGTTTGTGAAGTTATTGTTGCTGCAATCTTGTTGTGTTTAATGCTTGTCACTAGTGCACGAGTGGCATGATCTTAGATTTAAGCTCTATAATTATTGCTTAGATTGTATCTACAAGTTGTTTGCACATGTCTATGTCCGGAACCCGAGGCCCCAGAGTGACAGCAACTGGGATAACCGGAGGGGAAGGCTTAGATATGAGGATCACATGTTTTCACCAAGTGTTAATGCTTTGCTCCGGTGCTCTATTAAAAGGAGTACCTTAATTACCAGTAGATTCCCTTGAGGCCCGGCTGCCACCGGCTGGTAGGACAAAAGATGTTGTGCAAGTTTCTCATTGCGAGCACGTATGACTATATTGTTGGAGATATGCCCAAGAGGCAATAATAAAATGGTTATTATAATATATCTTTGTGTTTATGATAATGTTTACATATCATGCTATATTTGTATTAACCGAAACATTGATACATGTGTGTTATGTGAACAATAAGGAGTCCCTAGTAAGCCTCTTGTATAACTAGCTTGTTGATTAATAGATGATCATCGTTTCATGATCATGAACATTGGATGTTATTAATAACAAGGTTATGTCATTATGTGAATGATATAATGGACACACCCAATTAAGCGTAGCATAAGATCACGTCATTAAGTTATTTGCTATAAGCTTTCGATACATAGTTACCTAGTCCTTATGACCATGAGATCATGTAAATCACTTATACCGGAAAGGTACTTTGATTACATCAAATGCCACTGCGTAAATGGGTGGATATAAAGGTGGGATTAAGTATCCGGAAAGTATGAGTTGAGGCATATGGATCAACAATGGGATTTGTCCATCCCGATGACGGATAGATATACTCTGGGCCCTCTCGGTGGAATGTCGTCTAATAGCTTGCAAGCATATGAATGGTTCATAAGAGACCACATACCACGGTACGAGTAAAGAGTACTTGTCATGAGACGAGGTTGAACGAGGTATAGAGATACCGATGATCAAACCTCGGACAAGTAAAATATCGCGTGACAAAGGGAATTGGTATCGTATGTGAATGGTTCATTCAATCACTAAAGTCATCGTTGAATATGTGGGAGCCATTATGGATCTCCAGATCCCGCTATTGGTTATTGGTCGGAGAGAAGTCTCAACCATGTCTACATAGTTCGCGAACCGTAGGGTGACACACTTAAGGTTTGATGTCGTTTAAGTAGATATGGAATATGGAATGGAGTTCAAAGTTTTGTTCGGAGTCTCGGATGGGATCCAGGACATCACGAGGAGTTCCGGAATGGTCGGGAGAATAAGATTCATATATAGGAAGTCACTTTCCAAGTTTGGAAATGATCCGGTGAATTTATGGAAGGTGGTTTCTAGAATTATCCGGAAATAAATCACTATGGAAGGAGGAGTCCCGGAGGGACTCCACAAACCCTAACCAGCCAACCAAGTGGGAGGGTGGAGTCCATGGTGGACTCCACCTCCTTGGCCAGCCAAGAAAAGGGGAAAGGGGAGAGTCCCTATCCCTCTAGGTTTCGTCCATAAGGCAGTTTTTCTGTTGGGGTCTTATTCGAAGACTTTGGGCAAACCCTTGGGGTTCCACCTATAAAATGAGGAGGAGAGGGAGGGGGCAGCCCATGGCTTGGCCGCACCACCCCTGCCCCCTTGAGGCCGGCGCCCATGGCACTCCCTCTCCCAAACCCTAGCCTCCCCTCCTCCACATACAAACTCCCGCAGCGCATAGGCGAAGCCCTGCCGGAGTTCTCCACCACCACCGCCACCACGCCGTCGTGCTGCCGGGATTCCGAGGAGGATCTACTACTTCCGCTGCCCGCTGGAACGGGGAGAAGGACGTCGTCATCAACACCGAACGTGTGACCGAGTACGGAGGTGCTGCCCGATCGTGGCACCGTGATCAAGATCTTCTACGCGCTTTTGCAAGCGGCAAGTGATCGTCTACCGCAGCAATAAGAGCCTACTCTTATAGGCTTTGGAAATCTTCAAGGGTGAGTCTTGATCATCCCCTCGTTGCTCCCGTCTTCTAGATTGCATCTTGGCTTGGATTGCTTTCTCGCGGTAGGAAAATTTTTGTTTTCTATGCAACGAATCCCTACAGTGGTATCAGAGCCGTGTCTATGCATAGATGGTTGCACGAGTAGAACACAATGGTTTTGTGGGCGTTGATGCTTATGTTGTCTTTAGTTTGAGTACTTTGCATCTTTGTGGCATAGTGGGATGAAGCGGCTCGGGCTAACTTTACATGACCGCGTTCATGAGATTTGCTCCACGCTCGACATGCAACTTGTATTGCATAAGTGGCTTTGCGGGTGTCTGTCTCTCCTACTATAGTGAAGATTCAATTTACTCTTCTATTGACAACACTAGTATCACCGTTGTGATTCATGTTCGTAGGTAGATTAGATCTCACTCGAAAACCCTAAACCACGTAAAATATGCAAACCAAATTAGAGACGTCTAACTTGTTTTTGCAGGGTTTGGTGATGTGATATGGCCATAATGTGATGATGAATATGTATGAGATGATCATTATTGTATTGTGGCAACCGGCAGGAGCCTTATGGTTGTCTTTAAATTTCATGTTGAGTAGTATTTCAAAGTAGTTGTAATAGTTGCTTCATGAGGTGAACAACCATGAAGACGGCGCCATGGACCTTGACGCTACGCCGACGATGATGGAGATCATGCCCGTTGATGATGGAGATCATGTCCGTGCTTTGGAGATGAAGATCGAAGGCGCAAAGACTAAAGGGCCATATCATATCACATATGAATTGCATGTGATGTTAATCCTTTATGCATCTTATTTTGCTTAGATCGCGACGGTAGCATTATAAGATGATCCCTCACATTAATATCAAGATAATAAAGTGTTCTCCCCTCGTATGCACCGTTGCACAGTTCGTCGTTTCGAAGCATCTCGTGATGATCGGATGTGATAGACTCAACGTTCACATACAACGGGTGTAAGCCTGTTATCACCAGAATTTTACCGGATCAGAGGTGGGCCGCGATTGGAGATGGGCTTGAAGGATATACATGGAAGAAATACATGAATCGGCCTTATATGCAAAGTTTGGGCTAGTTTGCCCGTGTATCTATAATATAGTAGGATACGTGTCGATTAGATAGAGTTTGGCTCGTGCCCGGTTGGGATTATTCCCACGTTAGAAAGTCTACGGACTATAAATATGTATCTAGGGTTTATGAAATAAACAACAATCATGTTCAGCACAAACCAATCTAGGCGCATCGCCAACTCCCTTGTCTCGAGGGTTTCTTCCGGGTAAGCATCATGTTGCCTAGATCGCATCTTGCGATCTAGGCAGTACATGTTTATTCGCTGTTCATGTGTTGCTCCTGCTGAAGCCTTGTTGATGGCGAGCAACGTAGTTATCTTAGACGTGTTAGGGTTAGCATTGTTCATCGTATCATATGCTGTCGTCGTGCAACAATTAGACGTCTAGCCGCCCTTACACCTATCTTAGGTGTAAGGGCGGCACCCCGCTTGATCATTATTTAGTAGATCCGATCCGTTATGGTTGCTCCTTGTTCTTCAAGGATTAGTTTAATATCTGCATAGTTAGGCCTTACAAACGGGTTGAAGGATCCAGTGGCGCGTAGGGTGTAGTTTGCTAGCCCTAGACTGGATGTTCCGGTGATCAACTTCATGTTGGTTTTTAGGCCTTGTCTAGGGTCGGTTTACGATCACCGTGCGTGGCCGCCAGGCTCAATCACGAGTAGGATGTTCCGATTATGTGGTGAAAACCCTAAATCGTAGTAGGTCGTTTTAGCTTTATTTTGATCAAGCAGGACCACCATATATTCGTACACCTCGTACGGATCATGGGTGGATCGGCTCTTGGAGCCGATTCACAGGACAACCTGAGAGCCGATCGAGGCTCGTATTTAATGTTTACGTGTATGCCATGCAGGAAACTAAGCGAGGCACATCCATTACCTTCCTGACCAGGTATAGGTCAGGTGGCACGCCCTTGCACCAGCATCGGACGTGCGTGCCGAGTCTTTGCGGGCCGTCGCTCGGAGGGACCAGGGCCAGCCGCAGTCCTGGGAGCCTCCCGGCTCTACTGTGTTGCCCGTCGCTGCTCGCCGGTGGGTTTCTGACCGCAACACATTCTGGCACGCACCATTCGCGTTGGCAGCACCAGAAGTGCCGAATTCACCGGCATACGTCGTCTACAAGATCGGTGGTGACCCTAGTGACTACCAGTTCTTGCATGAGGCGCCTAAGGAGATCCCTCACGGATACACGTGCACATACGTGCCAGACTGCAGTAACTGGGAACTCACAAACCAGACTGCAACAGCAGGGACTTCTGGAACAGCAGGAGGAACTTCGGGAACAGATCTTGAGAAGCAGACGTGGCTAGCTAAGTATGCCACTCCGACAAACCTCCAGAGCTCAGCTCCTGCAGTTGGCTCAGAGCTGGAAAAGCAAGCATGGCTGGCTAAGTATGCCACTCCGGCGAATCTTCAGAGTTCGACTCCTGCAGCCAGCACCGCGGATCAGATCAGTACAATCCTGAGAGACCAGTTCGGCATGGTGCCGAAAAGGAGGACAATCGGCTATTCCAAGCCGTACCCCAACGAGTACGAGTTGATCCCGCTACCACCCAAATATCGGCTCCCTGATTTCTCCAAGTTTAATGGATCAGATGGTTCCAGCTCCATCGAGCATGTGAGCCGATATTTGGCACAGCTGGGCACGATCTCAGCATCAGATGAGCTGCGTGTGAGGTTCTTCGCACAGTCCCTCACATGATCGGCTTTTGGGTGGTACACATCGCTGCCACCAGACTCAATCTGGACGTGGAAGCAGTTGGAAGAGCAGTTCCACATGCAGTATCACTCAGAGGCTTCCGAGGCTGGCATTGCCGATTTAGCACAAGTACGACAGAAGCGCGGAGAAACAGTGTCAGAATACGTCCAGCGCTTCAGGACCGTTAGGAACCGATGCTATTCGGCTCGTGTGACTGAAAAAGAAGCAGTCAAGTTAGCGGTGGTGGGTCTCGCATCGCCGATCAAGGACGTGGCCTCCTGCGTACTACCCTTCATCGGCGCACATGGTGCGTGTTGTCGCATATGAACAGCGCCACCCAGATGTATACCTGTTATCACCAGAATTTGACCGAATCAGAGGTGGGCCGCGATCAAGATGGGCTTGAAGAATATACGTGAATCGGCCTTATATGCAAAGTTTGGGCTAGTTTGCCCGTGTATCTGTAATATAGTAGGATACGTGTCGGTTAGTTAGAGTTTGGCTCGTGCACGGTTGGGATTATTCCCACGTTAGAAAGTCTACGGACTATAAATATGTATCTAGGGTTTATGAAATAAACAACAATCACGTTCACCACAAACCAATCTAGGCGCATCGCCAACTCCCTTGTCTCGAGGGTTTCTTCCGGGTAAGCATCATGCTGCCTAGATCGCATCTTGCGATCTAGGCAGTACAAGTTTATTCGCTGTTCATGCGTTTCTCGTACTGAAGCCTTTTTGATGGCGAGCAACGTAGTTATCTTAGATGTGTTAGGGTTAGCATTGTTCATCGTATCATATGCTGTCGTCGTGCAACCCTGAGACATCTAGCCGCCCTTACACCTATCTTAGGTGTAGGGGCGGCACCCCGCTTGATCTTTATTTAGTAGATCCGATCCGTTATGGTTGCTCCTTGTTCTTCAAGGATTAGTTTAATATCTGCATAGTTAGGCCTTACAAACGGATTGAAGGATCCAGTGGCGCGTAGGGTGTAGTTTGCTAGCCCTAGACAGGATGTTCCGGGGATCAACCTCGTGTTGGTTTTTAGGCCTTGTCTAGGGACGGTTTACGATCACCGTGTGTGGCCGCCAGGCTCAATCACGAGTAGGATGTTCCGATTATGTGGTGAAAACCCTAAATCGTAGTAGATCGTTTTAGCTTTATGTTGATCAAGCAGGACCACCATATATTCGTACACCTCGTGCGAATCATGGGTCGATCGGCTCTTTGAGCCGATTCACAGGACAACCTGAGAGCCGATCGAGGCTCGTATTTAATGTTTACGTGTATGCCTGATGGCGTGTAACTCACACGTTCGTTGGGAACCCCAAGAGGAAGGTATGATGCGCACAGCAGCAAGTTTTCCCTCAGAAAGAAACCAAGGTTTATCGAACCAGGAGGAGCCAAGAAGCACGTTGAAGGTTGATGGCGGCGGGATGTAGTGCGGCGCAACACCAGGGATTCCGGCGCCAACGTGGAACCTGCACAACACAACCAAAGTACTTTGCCCCAACGAAACAGTGAGGTTGTCAATCTCACCGGCTTGCTGTAACAAAGGATTAACCGTATTGTGTGGAAGATGATTGTTTGCGTAAAACAAGAAAACAAGAAAACAAGTATTGCAAGAGATTGTATTTCAGTAAAGAGAATTGGACCGGGGTCCACAGTTCACTAGAGGTGTCTCTCCCATAAGATAAACAGCATGTTGGGTGAACAAATTACAGTTGGGCAATTGACAAATAAAGAGAGCATGACCATGCACATACATATCATGATGAGTATAGTGAGATTTAATTGGGCATTACGACAAAGTACATAGACCGCCATCCAACTGCATCTATGCCTAAAAAGTCCACCTTCAGGTTATCATCCGAACCCCCTCCAGTATTAAGTTGCAAAGCAACAGACAATTGCATTAAGTATGGTGCGTAATGTAATCAACAACTACATCCTTAGACATAGCATCAATGTTTTATCCCTAGTGGCAATAGCACAACACAACCTTAGAACTTGCTGTCACTGTCCCAGGTGTCAATGCAGGCATGAACCCACTATCGAGCATAAGTACTCCCTCTTGGAGTTACAAGCATCTACTTGGCCAGAGCATCTACTAGTAACGGAAAGCATGCAAGATCATAAACAACACATAGATATAACTTTGATAATCAACATAACAAGTATTCTCTATTCATCGGATCCCAACAAACGCAACATATAGAATTACAGATAGATGATCTTGATCATGTTAGGCAGCTCACAAGATCCGACAATGATAGCACAATGGGGAGAAGACAACCATCTAGCTACTGCTATGGACCCATAGTCCAGGGGTAGACTACTCACTCATCACACCGGAGGCGACCATGGCGGCGTAGAGTCCTCCGGGAGATGATTCCCCTCTCCGGCAGGGTGCCGGAGGCGATCTCCTGGATCCCCCGAGATGGGATCGGCGTTGGCGGCGTCTCTGGAAGGTTTTCCGTATCGTGACTCTCGGTACTGGGGGTTTCGTCACGGAGGCTTTAAGTAGGCGGAAGGTCAAGTCAGGAGGGGGCACAGGGGCCCCAGACCACAGGCCGGCGCGGCCAAGGGGGGGGCCGCGCCGCCCTAGGGTTTGGGCTCCCTGTGGCCCCACTTCGTTTCGTCTTCGGACTTCTGGAAGCTTCGTGGAAAAATAGGCCCCTGGGCGTTGATTTCGTCCAATTCCGAGAATATTTCCTTACTAGGATTTCTGAAACCAAAAACAGCAGAAAACAAAGAATCGGCACTTCGGCATCTTGTTAATAGGTTAGTTCCAGAAAATGCACGAATATGACATAAAGTGTGCATAAAACATGTAGATAACATCAATAATGTGGCATGGAACATAAGAAATTATCGATACGTCGGAGACGTATCAGCATCCCCAAGCTTAGTTCTGCTCGTCCCGAGCAGGTAAAACGATAACACAGATAATTTCTGGAGTGACATGCCATCATAATCTTGATCATACTATTTGTAAAGCATATGTAGTGAATGCAGCGATCAAAACAATGTATATGACATGAGTAAACAAGTGAATCATAAAGCAAAGACTTTTCATGAATAGCACTTCAAGACAAGCATCAATAAGTCTTGCATAAGAGTTAACTCATAAAGCAATAATTCAAAGTAAAAGCATTGAAGCAACACAAAAGAAGATTAAGTTTCAGCGGTTGCTTTCAACTTGTAACATGTATATCTCATGGATATTGTCAACATAGAGTAATATAATAAGTGCAATAAGCAAATATGTAGGAATCAATGCATAGTTCACACAAGTGTTTGCTTCTTGAGGTGGAGAGAAATAGGTGAACTGACTCAACATTGAAAGTAAAAGAATGGTCCTCCATAGAGGAAAAGCATCGATTGCTATATTTGTGCTAGAGCTTTGATTTTGAAAACATGAAACAATTTTGTCAACGGTAGTAATAAAGCATATGTATCATGTAAATTATATCTTATAAGTTGCAAGCCTCATGCATAGTGTACTAATAGTGCCCGCACCTTGTCCTAATTAGCTTGGACTACCGGATCATCACAATGCACATGTTTTTACCAAGTGTCACAAAGGGGTACCTCTATGCCGCCTGTACAAAGGTCTAAGGAGAAAGCTCGCATTGGATTTCTCGCTATTGATTATTCTTCAACTTAGACATCCATACCGGGACAACATAGACAACAGATAATGGACTCCTCTTTTATGCATAAGCATGTAACAACAATTAATAATTTTCTCATTTGAGATTGAGGATATATGTCCAAAACTGAAACTTCCACCATGGATCATGGCTTTAGTTAGCGGCCCAATGTTCTTCTCTAACATTATGCATGCTTAACCATAGGGTGGTAGATCTCTCTTACTTCAGACAAGACGGACATGCATAGCAACTCACATGAAATTCAACAAAGAGTAGTTGATGGCGTCCCCAGTGAACATGGTTATCGCACAACAAGCAACTTAATAAGAGATAAAGTGCATAATTACATATTCAATACCACAATAGTTTTTAAGCTATTAGTCCCATGAGCTATATATTGCAAAGGTGAATGATGGAATTTTAAAGGTAGCACTCAAGCAATTTACTTTGGAATGGCGGAAAATACCATGTAGTAGGTAGGTATGGTGGACACAAATGGCATAGTGGTTGGCTCAAGTATTTTGGATGCATGAGAAGTATTCCCTCTCGATACAAGGTTTAGGCTAGCAAGGCTTATTTGAAACAAACACAAGGATGAACCGGTGTAGCAAAACTCACATAAAAGACATATTGAAAACATTATAAGACTCTACACCATCTTCCTTGTTGTTCAAACTCAATACTAGAAATTATCTAGACCTTAGAGAAACCAAATATGCAAACCAAATTTTAGCATGCTCTATGTATTTCTTCATTAATGGGTGCAAAGCATATGATGCAAGAGCTTAATCATGAGCACAACAATTGCCAAGTATCACATTACCCAAGACATTTATAGCAATTACTACATGTATCATTTTCCAATTCCAACCATATAACAATTTAACGAAGGAGAAACTTCGCCATGAATACTATGAGTAGAAACCAAGGACATACTTGTCCATATGCTACAGCGGAGCGTGTCTCTCTCCCATAAAGTGAATTCTAGGATCCATTTTATTCAAACAAAACAAAAACAAAAACAAACCGACGCTCCAAGCAAAGCACATAAGATGTGATGGAATAAAAATATAGTTTCAGGGGAGGAACCTGATAATGTTGTCGATGAAGAAGGGGATGCCTTGGGCATCCCCAAGCTTAGACGCTTGAGTCTTCTTAGAATATGCAGGGGTGAACCACCGGGGCATCCCCAAGCTTAGAGCTTTCACTCTCCTTGATCATGTTGCATCATACTCCTCTCTTGATCCTTGAAAACTTCCTCCACACCAAACTCGAAACAACTCATTAGAGGGTTAGTGCACAATAAAAATTAACATATTCAGAGGTGACACAATCATTCTTAACACTTCTGGACATTGCATAATGCTACTGGACATTAATGGATCAAAGAAATTCATCCAACATAGCAAAAGAGGCAATGCGAAATAAAAGGCAGAATCTGTCAAAACAGAACAGTTCGTATTGACGAATTTTAAAATGGCACCAGACTTGCTCAAATGAAAATGCTCAAATTTAATGAAAGTTGCGTACATATCTGAGGATCATGCACGTAAATTGGCTTAATTTTCTGAGTTACCTACAGGGAGGTGGACCCAGATTCGTGACAGCAAAGAAATCTGGAACTGCGCAGTAATCCAAATCTAGTACTTACTTTTCTATCAACGGCTTAACTTGGCACAACAAAACACAAAACTAAGATAAGGAGAGGTTGCTACAGTAGTAAACAACTTCCAATACACAAAATAAAAACAAAGTACTGTAGGTAAAAACATGGGTTGTCTCCCATAAGCTCTTTTCTATACCGCCATTCAGCTAGGCGCAGAAAGTGTGTATCAAGTATTATCAAGAGACGAAGTGTCAACATCATAATTTGTTCTCATAATAGAATCAAAAGGTACCTTCATTCTCTTTCTAGGGAAGTGTTCCATACCTTTCTTGAGAGGAAATTGATATTTTATATTACCTTCCTTCATATCAATGATAGCACCAACAGTTCGAAGAAAAAGGTCTTCCCAATATAATGGGACAAGATGCATTGCATTCAATATCCAAGACAACAAAATCAACGGGAACAAGGTTATTGTTAACGGTAATGCGAACATTATCAACTTTACCCAAAGGTTTCTTTGTAGAATGATCAGCAAGATTAACATCCAAATAACAATTTTTCAGCGGTGGCAAGTCAAGCATATTATAAATTTTCTTAGGCATAACTGAAATACTTGCACCAAGATCACATAAAGCATTACAATCAAAATCTTTAACCTTCATCTTAATGATGGGCTCCCAACCATCCTCTAGCTTTTTAGGAATAGAGGCTTCACGCTCTAGTTTCTCTTCTCTAGCTTTTATGAGAGCATTTGTAATATGATGCGTGAAGGCCAAATTTATAGCACTAGCATTAGGACTTTTAGCAAGTTTTTGCAAGAACTTTATAACTTCAGAGATGTGGCAATCATCAAAATTCAAACCATTATAATCTAAAGCAATGGGATCATCATCCCCAATGTTGGAAAAAATTTCAGCAGCTTTATCACAGGCAGTTTCAGCAGTTTTAGCAGTTTCAGGCAGTTTTTCGCGCTTTGCATTAGAAGTGGAAACATTGCTAACACCAATTCTTTTATTAGTATTAGTAGGAGGTGCAGCAACATGTGTAGCATTAGCATTACTAGTGGTGGTAATAGTCCAAACTTTAGCTACATTCTTCTCTTTAGCTAGTTTTTCATTTTCTTCTCTATCCCACCTAGCACGCAGTTCAGCCATTAATCTTATATTCTCATTAATTCTAACTTGAATGGCATTTGCTGTAGTAGTAATTTTATTATGATGATTCTCATTAGGCAAAACTTTTGATTTCAAAAGATCAACATCAGCAGCAAGACTATCGACTTTAGAAGCAAGTATATCAATTTTCCCAAGCTTTTCTTCAACAGATTTGTTAAAAGCAGTTTGCGTACTAATAAATTCTTTAAGCATGGCTTCAAGTCCAGGGGGTGAACTCCTATTATTGTTGTAAGAATTCCCATAAGAATTAACATAGCCGTTGCCATTATTATAAGGATATGGCCTATAGTTGTTACTAGAATTGTTCCGGTAAGCATTGTTGTTGAAATTATTATTTTTAATGAAGTTCACATCAACATGTTCTTCTTGTGCAACCAATGAAGCTAACGGAACATTATTAGGATCAATATTAGTCCTATCATTCACAAGCATAGACATAATAGCATCAATCTTATCACTCAAGGAAGAGGTTTCTTCGACAGAATTTACCTTCTTACCTTGTGGAGCTCTTTCCGTGTGCCATTCAGAGTAGTTGATCATCATATTATCAAGAAGCTTTGTTGCTTCACCAAGAGTGATGGACATAAAGGTACCTCCAGCAGCTGAATCCAATAAATTCCGTGAAGAAAAATTTAGTCCTGTATAGAAGGTTTGGATGATCATCCAAGTAGTCAGTCCATGGGTTGGGCAATTTTTAACCAGAGATTTCATTCTTTCCCAAGCTTGAGCAACATGTTCAGTATCTATTTGTTTAAAATTCATTATGCTACTCCTCAAAGATATAATTTTAGCAGGGGGATAATATCTACCAATAAAAGCATCCTTGCATTTAGTCCATGAATCAATACTATTCTTAGGCAGAGATAGCAACCAATCTTTAGCTCTTCCTCTTAATGAGAAAGGGAACAATTTTAGTTTAATAATATCACCATCTACATCTTTATATTTTTGCATTTCACATAGTTCAACAAAATTATTAAGATGGGCAGCAGCATCATCAGAACTAACACCAGAAAATTGCTCTCGCATAACAAGATTCAGTAAAGCAGGTTTAATTTCAAAGAATTCTGCTGTAGTAGCAGGTGGAGCAATAGGTGTGCATAAGAAATCATTGTTATTTGTGGTTGTGAAGTCACACAACTTAGTATTTTCAGCGTTGGCCATTTTAGCAACAGTAAATAAAGCAAACTAGATAAAGTAAATGCAAGTAAACTAATTTTTTTGTGTTTTTGATATAGTAAACAAGATAGCAAGTAAAGTAAAACTAGCAACTAATTTTTTTGTATTTTGATTTAGTGCAGCAAACAAAGTAGTAAATAAAACTAAGCAAGACAAAAACAAAGTAAAGAGATTGAGAAGTGGAGACTCCCCTTGCAGCGTGTCTTGATCTCCACGGCAACGGCGCCAGAAAAAGAGCTTGATGGCGTGTAACTCACACGTTCGTTGGGAACCCCAAGAGGAAGGTATGATGCGCACAGCAGCAAGTTTTTCCTCAGAAAGAAACCAAGGTTTATCGAACCAGGAGGAGCCAAGAAGCACGTTGAAGGTTGATGGTGGCGGGATGTAGTGCAGCGCAACACCAGGGATTCCGGCGCCAACGTGGAACCTGCACAACACAACCAAAGTACTTTGCCCCAACGAAATGTGGTGAGGTTGTCAATCTCACCGGCTTGCTGTAACAAAGGATTAACCGTATTGTGTGGAAGATGATTGTTTGCAGAAAACAAGAAAACAGTATTGCAAGAGATTGTATTTCAAGAAAGAGAATTGGACCGGGGTCCACAGTTCACTAGAGGTGTCTCTCCCATAAGATAAACAGCATGTTGGGTGAACAAATTACAGTTGGGCAATTGACAAATAAAGAGAGCATGACCATGCACATACATATCATGATGAGTATAGTGAGATTTAATTGGGCATTACGACAAAGTACATAGACCGCCATCCAACTGCATCTATGCCTAAAAAGTCCACCTTCAGGTTATCATCCGAACCCCCTCCAGTATTAAGTTGCAAAGCAACAGACAATTGCATTAAGTATGGTGCGTAATGTAATCAACAACTACATCCTTAGACATAGCATCAATGTTTTATCCCTAGTGGCAACAGCACAACACAACCTTAGAACTTTCTGTCCTTTGTCCCGGTGTCAATGCAGGCATGAACCCACTATCGAGCATAAGTACTCCCTCTTGGAGTTACAAGCATCTACTTGGCCAGAGCATCTACTAGTAACGGAAAGCATGCAAGATCATAAACAACACATAGATATAACTTTGATAATCAACATAACAATTCTCTATTCATCGGATCCCAACAAACGCAACATATAGAATTACAGATAGATGATCTTGATCATGTTAGGCAGCTCACAAGATCCGACAATGATAGCACAATGGGGAGAAGACAACCATCTAGCTACTGCTATGGACCCATAGTCCAGGGGTAGACTACTCACTCATCACACCGGAGGCGACCATGGCGGCGTAGAGTCCTCCGGGAGATGATTCCCCTCTCCGGCAGGGTGCCGGAGGCGATCTCCTGGATCCCCCGAGATGGGATCGGCGTTGGCGGCGTCTCTGGAAGGTTTTCTGTATCGTGGCTCTCGGTACTGGGGGTTTCATCACGGAGGCTTTAAGTAGGCGGAAGGTCAAGTCAGGAGGGGGCACAGGGGCCCCAGACCACAGGCCGGCGCGGCCAAGGGGGGGGCCGCGCCGCCCTAGGGTTTGGGCTCCCTGTGGCCCCACTTCGTTTCGTCTTCGGACTTCTGGAAGCTTCGTGGAAAATAGGCCCCTGGGCGTTGATTTCGTCCAATTCCGAGAATATTTCCTTACTAGGATTTCTGAAACCAAAAACAGCAGAAAACAAAGAATCGGCACTTCGGCATCTTATTAATAGGTTAGTTCCAGAAAATGCACGAATATGACATAAAGTGTGCATAAAACATGTAGATAACATCAATAATGTGGCATGGAACATAAGAAATTATCGATACGTCGGAGACGTATCAATGCCATGCAGGAAACTAAGCGAGGCATCTCCATCACCTTCCTGACCAGGTATAGGTCAGGTGGCACGCCCTTGCACCAGCATCGGACGTGCGTGCCGAGTCTTTGCGGGCCGTCGCTCGGAGGGACCAGGGCCAGCCGCAGTCCTGGGATCCTCCCGGCTCTACTGTGTTGCCCGTCGCTGCTCGCCGGTGGGTTTCTGACCGCAACACATTCTGGCACGCCCGGTGGGACCGTCTTCGACATCAACCGCATCGCCATCTACATCTGAGATGGCGGACGGCACCCCGGTCACGTACGAGGATCTGACCGAGGAGCTCAAGAAGAAGTATGACGAGGTCAAAGCGATCCTCGAAGCCGACCTCATCGGCTCTTTTCACAGAACCCGCTCACATGGCATCAGGTGGAAAGGGTTCTCACCTGAAGGCGCGCTCGATGGAGTGGACCTGTCCGCCCCGTCAGAAGAACGCACCAGGTCCCTGCGTCAGGAGGTTAACTTCATGGTAGCTCATTCGCTACACCGCCATTCTGAGAGCCTGGTGAACACTTTGGAGCGTGTCGCTCTTCGGCTGATCCAGGAAATCATGAGGCATCAGTACTCTCCGTCAGGACCAGCTCTCGGGACTTACCAAGGAGAGATGCCACTCCAGTCCCGTCCACCGCTGCCATTCGCGTTGGCAGCACCAGAAGTGCCAAATTTACCGGCATACGCCGTTGACATGGTGGAATGCACGTACCCTGGGAGGTGCCAGCCAAGATTCTCGTTCAACATCAACGTGGTAGGACTTGGGCGCCACCCTGGTAAGGACAGAGATGAGGGCAGCTGCTCTCATAGCGAGGACAAGGAGGAAGCCGTTCCACGCGATCGGCCCCGACAATTCCAAAAAGTCCCGGTTACAATCAAGATGAAGGCCGATTCCAGCAATCGGCCCGTATTATCCTTACCACACGTTCACCCTGAATTTAGTGTCGATCTAACGGGTGACGGAAAGCTAGGGTATGGGTTTACATCGGCTGATGAGCTAGAAGAAGTGGACATCGGACCTGGGGATAAGCCGCGACCAACTTTTATCAGCAAGAAGTTAGATCCACATCTTAGGAGTCAGATGATAGCTCTGTTAAAAGAATACCCAGATTGCTTTGCATGGGATTACACAGAAATGCCTGGGTTAGACAGGAGCATCATTGAGCATCGGCTCCCCCTTAAGAAGGGATTTCGGCCATTCCAACAACGAGCACGTCAGATGAAGGCCGAAATTCTGGAAGAGGTCAAGAAAGAGATTGAGAAGATGTTGGCCGCCGGGTTCATCAGGCCATGCAGGTATGCTGAATGGATCTCCAGTATCGTTCCTGTAGAAAAGAAGGACGGCCGATGGCGTGTGGCTATCGATTTCTGAGATCTCAACAGAGCCACTCCAAAAGATGAATATCCGATGCCTGTGGCAGAAACGTTGATCAATGCAGCTGCTGGCCACAAGGTGTTGAGCTTCATGGACGGCAACGCCGGCTATAACCAAATCTTCATGGCTCCAGAAGATATACACAAGACCGCATTCAGAGTACCAGGGGCAGTAGGCTTGTTTGAATATGTAGTCATGACCTTTGGGTTGAAGAATGCTGGTGCAACGTACCAAAGAGCCATGAATTATATATTTCACGATCTGATCGGCAAGTTGGTGGAAATCTACATTGATGACGTGGTAGTCAAATCTGTCTCCATGGAGGGACACTTGGATGATTTGCGACGCATCCTAGACCGAACTCGGAAGTTTGGGCTGAGAATGAATCCAAAGAAGTGTGCTTTTGGTGTGACGGCTGGTCAGTTCCTAGGTTTCCTGGTTCATGAACGGGGAATTGAGATCGGCCTGAAAAGTCAAGAGGCAGTGCGTACCATGCAGCCGCCCACCACGAAGAAGGAGCTCCAACGTCTCATCGGCAAGATCAATTTTGTCCGACGGTTCATCTCTAACCTGTCAGGACGAATCGAGCCGTTCATAGCACTGGTGAAAATTAAATCTGATGACGAGTTTCACTGGGGGGCAGAACAGCAGCAGGCGTTTGATGAGATTAAGCGGTATCTGACAACGCCGCCTGTGCTAGTTCCACCCCAACAAGACAGGCCGTTCTATATCTACTTGTCAGTAGCTGACACGTCCATCGCTTCGGTGGTGGTGCAACTCTATGAGGGTGTTGAAAAGGTCGTTTTCTACCTCAGCAGAAGGATGTTGGACGCGGAGACAAGGTATCCTGAGGTCGAGAAGCTGTGCCTTTGCCTGTTCTTCACCTGCACCAAGCTTCATCACATCCTTTTGACGGCAGAGATCATCGTCATATGCAAGTCAGATGTTGTCAAGCACATGCTGTCGGCCCCTGTTTTGAAAGGCCGACTTGGTAAGTGGATGTTTGCGTTGTCGGAGTTCGATCTTCGGTATCAGCCTGCGAAAGCAGTCAAGGGACAAGCGTTGGCCGATCTTATAGCTGAACGGATCAATACCAATATAGCAGCACTATCTATACGTGCATGGGCTATGTTCTTCGATGGATCGGCTTGTGACGATGGTTGTGGCATCGGCATTCTGCTCGTGTCGCCTCGGGGGGCAATGTACTCCTTCTCCATCAGACTATCTACCCCTTGCACCAACAATGTCGCTGAGTATGAGGCAGTACGTAAGGGAATGGAGTTGCTGCTGGAAGCCGGGGCAGAAGCGGTAGAGCTTTTTGGAGACTCGAAGTTGGTGATTAACCAGCTCACGGATGAATATAAGTGCGAAAGTGAATCGCTTTTCCCATATTGGATGGAATGCCGTGAGTTGATGACACGGTTTCGGTACATCAACTTTAATTGGGTCCCAAGATCCCGAAATACCGAGGCCAACGATCTCGCACAAATGGCGTCAGGCTATAAGGACATATCAGACGGGTCAGAAGTTCGGTGCGGTTCTGGAACAGGATGATTGGAGAGCCGAAATCTTCAATTACTTAAAAGATTCGGCTCGGGGGGCACCTAAACGGATAAGATACAAGGCCATGAAGTATGTCCTCATAGGAGACGACATGTTCTACAGGACGTTGGAAGGGTTACTACTCAAGTGCCTGGGACCAACTGAGTCTAATCGGCTCTTACATGAGGTGCATGAAGGCGCCTGTGGAACTCACCAGTCGGCTCATAAGATGAAGTGGCTAATTAGGCGATCAGGGTTTTATTGGCCCACCATGCTTGAGGATTGCTTCAAGTACTACAGGGGGTGCCAAGCATGCCAGATGTTCGGGAAGATTCAGATGGTACCCGCATCAGCAATGAACCCTATCATCAAGCCGTGGCCGTTTCGAGGGTGGGGCATGGATATGATCGGCAAAATCCATCCGGTGTCGAGTAAGAAACATGAATGGATTTTGGTCATTACAGATTACTTCACCAAGTGGGTGGAGGCCGTCCCTATGAAGAAGGTGAAATTAGAAGATGTGATCAAGTTTGTGAAAGAACACGTCATTCATAGGTTCGGGATTCCCCAAACCATCACGACCGATGGAGGTTCGGTCTTTGTTTCTAAAGAATTCAGAAAGTTCTGTGATGACATGGGGATTAAGCTGATCCGATCATCTCCATACTATGCTCAAGCCAACGGGCAAGCTGAAGCGTCCAATCAGAGCCTGATCAAGCTGATCAAGAGGAAAATTGATGAGAACCCTAGGGATTGGCATGAAACGTTATCAGAAGCTTTGTGGGCCTACCGCATGTCGTGCCATGGAGCTATAAAAACTTCGCCATACCAGCTCGTCTATGGGCAGGAAGTCGTATTACCTTGGGAAATTTCGGCTGGATCAAGACGTGTCACGTTTCAGAATGATCTAACAGCTGAAGAATATGCGGCTTTGATGAGTGACGCTATTGAGGATGCAACGGAACTTAGACTTTGGTCGTTGGAGAAGATTAAAGAGAACAAAGCCAGGGTAGCTCGTGCATACAATAAGAAGGTTAGACCAAAGGAGTTTCAAGTTGGTGATCTAGTGTGGGAAGCTATGTTGCCATTAGGAACCAAGGACAAAGCATATGGCAAATGGTCTCCTAATTGGCACGGTCCGTACAAAGTCATCCAGGCCTTGAAGGGTAATGCATACATGCTGGAGCAGCTGGACGGCGTTAAGTTCCCAGTAGCCGTCAATGGTCAACACCTCAAGAAGTATTTCCCAAGCATGTGGGATGACCAGTAAATGAAGTATGAAGGGGGGCCGATTGGAAATCGGCCAGTGAAATTTTTTGATAAGAATCTTAGCCGATGCGCAGACATTGACTTGAGAAATATGGATACCAGTATAGCCGATGTACGGACATCGACTTTAGAATAATGAAAAAGCCGATGTGTAGCCATCGACTCTAGAGGAACAAAACTCAATGGAGCGGATTAGATCCTGCTAGAATTCATGGCACCTGAGGTATTTTTCCCGTGGATTTTGCTGAATCTGTGCGTTTGAGACCGGGAGATGGCGGGGACACGAATTGGATCTGTTGACTGCCTGAATAGGCAACTGTTATGGCCTTAAAGCATGTTTATGGCATAAGCCGATGCCCTGCCATCGGTTCTTTGTGCATCAACTTCGTTTGACAATCGGCAAAATCGACAAAGAGGCAGAATTAATTGGGAGATATTTCTTCATTAATAAAGGATTTCTTACAAGGAAAGAGCCGATTGCTCAGGGGAGGAAGAAAAAAAGAAGGGCCTATCGGCCGATCTGCTACTATTACTAGACCTATACTAGTCATCCCTACTCTACGGGTCGTCGCTGCCCTCGTCGTCGGAGTTCTCGTCGGCGCTGCTGCCGGCGAGCTCCTCGTCGCTGCTCCCATAGCCCTCTATGGGAGCCTCCTCCTCCTCGTCGTCGTCGTCGTCGTCGTTGTCATCATCCGATCCGGCGCGGAAGCGCTTCGCCGGCGGGTAGTCCTCAAGGGAGTCGTCGTCGTCTTCTTCTTCCTCCTCTTCGGAGGAAGTGTAGCCATCCCACGAGAACGCGTCGTCCTCGCTCGTCGCTTCCAGCTCCCCATCAGCGAGGAACTGAAGGTCGTCGTCGCCACTGGTCAAGGACTTGTCGTCCTCGGACCAGACGTAGGGCTCGTGGTCCTCCTTGTCCCACTCCGATGCGGCGAGGATGTCGTGCGCCGCCAGCGAGCCCCACTCCGGCGTCGGCTCGCGAGATGAAGAAGAGTCAGAGAAGACTGACGAGGCGGAGGAGGACGAAGAGGAGAAGGACTGGGAAGAAGGATCCGACGAGGCGGAGGAGGAAGAAGAAGAAGACATGGCTACGGGAGATTGGGGATTTTTGGGTGCCGATGGCCAGAACAGAGCAAGGGGATCAAGTGGCGAACTGTTCAGAGCGGTTAAATAAAGGGGATATAGTAGAGCTTCAATGCCACAGCAGTTTCCGAGGAGGTGGTGCCCAAAAAAGAAAAAAAACAACGGTCAAATCACGCGGAGAAGTTGAGAAGGCAAGGCATCATGATGAAGGATGCTGCGACGGTTCTGCCCTGCCACGACATGACCCGACGAAGAAAAGCAGAGTGATTTTGGAATTATCAATTCCAAAACCAGGGGGGCATGTGTTATCACCAGAATTTGACCGAATCAGAGGTGGGCCGCGATCAAGATGGGCTTGAAGAATATACATGGAAGAATATACGTGAATCGGCCTTATATGCAAAGTTTGGGCTAGTTTGCCCGTGTATCTGTAATATAGTAGGATACGTGTCGGTTAGTTAGAGTTTGGCTCGTGCACGGTTGGGATTATTCCCACGTTAGAAAGTCTACGGACTATAAATATGTATCTAGGGTTTATGAAATAAACAACAATCACGTTCACCACAAACCAATCTAGGCGCATCGCCAACTCCCTTGTCTCGAGGGTTTCTTCCGGGTAAGCATCATGCTGCCTAGATCGCATCTTGCGATCTAGGCAGTACAAGTTTATTCGCTGTTCATGCGTTGCTCGTACTGAAGCCTTTTTGATGGCGAGCAACGTAGTTATCTTAGATGTGTTAGGGTTAGCATTGTTCATCGTATCATATGCTGTCGTCGTGCAACCCTGAGACATCTAGCCGCCCTTACACCTATCTTAGGTGTAGGGGCGGCACCCCGCTTGATCTTTATTTAGTAGATCCGATCCGTTATGGTTGCTCCTTGTTCTTCAAGGATTAGTTTAATATCTGCATAGTTAGGCCTTACAAACGGATTGAAGGATCCAGTGGCGCGTAGGGTGTAGTTTGCTAGCCCTAGACAGGATGTTCCGGGGATCAACCTCGTGTTGGTTTTTAGGCCTTGTCTAGGGACGGTTTACGATCACCGTGCGTGGCCGCCAGGCTCAATCACGAGTAGGATGTTCCGATTATGTGGTGAAAACCCTAAATCGTAGTAGATCGTTTTAGCTTTATGTTGATCAAGCAGGACCACCATATATTCGTACACCTCGTGCGAATCATGGGTCGATCGGCTCTTTGAGCCGATTCACAGGACAACCTGAGAGCCGATCGAGGCTCGTATTTAATGTTTACGTGTATGCCATGCAGGAAACTAAGCGAGGCATCTCCATCACCTTCCTGACCAGGTATAGGTCAGGTGGCACGCCCTTGCACCAGCATCGGACGTGCGTGCCGAGTCTTTGCGGGCCGTCGCTCGGAGGGACCAGGGCCAGCCGCAGTCCTGGGAGCCTCCCGGCTCTACTGTGTTGCCCGTCGCTGCTCGCCGGTGGGTTTCTGACCGCAACAATACCAGGATAAATTCAAGCGTGTGGTGGTCCTGGTTGAGGCAGGTGAAGACGAAGGCTCTGCGGGAGATCAAGAGGTAGCAGTGGCTGAATGGACTCGGGGGGCAAGCCCCGTGTCCTGCAAGTGGGTTAAGCCACAAGGTCCTCCAAGAGGGTTTGACTTCGACGTTACCAAAGCTGAGCAGATTTTCGACCTCTTACTTAAGGAGAAGCAGCTAAAGGTACCCGAAGGCCACAAGATCCCCACGGCGCAGGAGCTGAACGGAAAGCCATACTGCAAGTGGCATAACACGTTCACCCATGCCACCAACGACTGCAGGGTGTGGCAGCAGCAGGTCCAAATGGCGATAGAACAAGGGCGTCTAATTTTCAGCCAGTACGCCATGAAAGTCGACACACACCCCTTCCCCGCCGTTAACATGGTGGAGTGTGCTTACCCTGGAGGGTGCCAGCCAGGATTCTCGTTCAACATCAACATGGTAGGACCTGGACACCACTCTGGTAAGGACGGAGACGAGGGTAGCTGCTCTCGTAGCAAGGACACAGAGGAAGCCGTTCCACACGATCGGCTCCGTCACGATGGCAAGCGCTACATCACAGAGGGAGAAGTGAGGAATGTGAGATATCAGCGACCTCTCTCTGATCACCTCCTCAACAAGTATGTGAGTCAATATGACCAACGCCGACGACCCAACGACGATGATGAAAGAGATCGTCTGGCTAGGGACGCCAGGAGACATCGTCGGCATGATCGCGACGAGGAGAGATATGAGCGCCACGCCAACGAAAGGTCAAGAGAGCAAGACGACGAGGATAGGCACTGGGACTGTCCCTTCTTCAGACACTGCTGGGATTCAGGAATGAGCCGATTGCCTACAGTCGGCAACTGCCCAGAATGTAGACAGAAGAGGGAGGATGCAGCTAACGTGTCCGTGTTCAAACGTCTAGGGCCTCTCCCGCCTCGGAACAAGCACGCTGAGTCCTCTCGGGTGGAAGATCTCGAGGATTTGGAAGACTATGTTGAAGAAGAAGAAGATAAGTACCACCGGCCAAGGTGGTGCCCTGATGGACTCAGCCGTTCCCAAAAGCGTAGGGTTCAGCGACTACGTGGTTTGGAGGAAGCCGAAAGGTTATACCTGCACACGTTGAGGAAGGCACGGCCTGATCTGGCCGCTAAAGTTCAGCGAACCCTGGACGAAGAAGGTCGGCCACAAAGGAAAGAATGGCGCCCCAGACAAAAGAAAGCCGATGATGAAACATCGGCTGGCACAAACATGGTGTTTATCCTTCCGACGGAGTTTAGTGCTCCAGGATTAGACGAAGCACCTGTGGCACAACTTGACTGCGGCCCACGGCCAGTTATCTTTGAGAAGCCACGAGAAAGAAGCTACAGACATCTGAAGGCCCAGTACTTGCGAGGTTATATCAATGGGCAGCCTGTCAACAAGATGCTGGTGGACACCAGAGCGGCAGTCAACATTATGCCATACTCCAAGCTACGTCGGTTGGGCCACTCTAGCTCGGATCTGATCAAGACCAACGTGACACTGAGCGATTTCAACGGCCAAGCGTCTGACGCACAAGGTGTTCTGAACGTGGATCTGACCGTAGGAAGGAAAACCATCCCTACAACGTTCTTTATTGTCGATAGCAAGAGCACCTATGCTGTCCTGCTAGGAAGAGATTGGATCCACGCCAACTGTTGCATTCCATCCATGATGCACCAATGCGTAATACAGTGGGATGGAGATGAAGTAGAGGTCGTCCATGCAGATGACTCAGCCGAGATTTCAACGGCTGGCATGAACGCTTGGGAGACAACAGGCCAAGAGCCACTCTCAGGCATCAATTTGGACGACTGCGAGCGCATCGATGTGACGAAGGACGGGGTTAGGCTGGTCTTATCCACCGGCCTGACCGTATACCAAGAACAAACCTATGGACAAACGTGGCGAGGCCGATCTTTGGGATCGGCCCCAAAGATCTATGGAGGAACATTGCAAAACCTTCATTGAGCGATTCAATCAACATGGAGGCCGATTCCAGCAATCGGCCAAAATTATCCTCACCATACGTTCTGCCTGTGTTCAACGTCAATCTAATGGGCAGCGGTTTTACGTCGGCTGATGAGCTGGAAAAAGTCAACATTAGTCCTGACGGAGCCGACGTTCAAATACAGTGCCTTGGCTAACTACAGAGCCGATATCCGCAGTTACCTGACAGATTCGGCTCGGGGGGCACCTAATCAGATGAACATGTGCGATACATGTGCAGTGAAATATTGGGGGCCGATAGAAAAATCGGCCAGTAAAAAAAATTCTCATGGTATACAGCCGATGCACGGACATCGACTTTAGAGAAACAAAGTCGATGCACAGCCATCGACTCTAGTACAAATTACACCAGATCTACCAGCTGCGTGTTCAAGACACGGATTTCGACCAAGTCGGTCTTCAGTTCAGCCTCAAGGCCAACCTCCAACCTTTTGCTCATTAGGCCGTTGGTGTTTCGTCTGCAATATCGGCTTTCAAGGGAAGAAAAGGTGATCGGCTCCGGTGTATCTACCGTCGGCTTGGCTAAGTTGGCCACTGGCTAAGTTGGCTACCTTCTCAGCTACGCTCGTAGGAATGGCTGGGACCTCTGCATGGTGGCTGTCTCAATTGCCTTAGTTCAAGGCCCTTGGACTGAACTGTGTGTCCTCGCCACTGTTCTCGCCTTAACTGAGGCTCGGGGGCAGCTGATTTGGTAGACACTCTGTTTTTGGAAGCCGATTGGAGTGTCATCGGCTGACCCTGCATCATAAACTTCTTCGAAAGCGGTGAGTTGTTGCAGAAGAAGACTACTAGAGCTGCGGAAAGGAGCCTGAAAGGGAAGCCGTCATCATCTACAGGGTCAGGGCCGTTTCTGTTGCTGCGAAAAGATAGAGCAAGGCGCTATGTTCGGACAGCAAGGGGCAGTTAAGGATCACCTTCAGGCTGGAAACCATAGCGTGGGCATTGGATGGTGTTGCCCATGGATCCATTACAGTTGCGAACCTGCGCGATTGACATCTGAGGTTCATATGGCCGTGGGTTGGATCTGTTCAAGCGGCGTTTTGGGGATCTGGGTTTTGCTCTTGCGGACAAGTCACAGCTTACCACTTGGATGGACAATAGAGTTGGCTTTGCTCGCGTTTCATGGCAAGGTCCGATGCGCTGCCATCGGCTCTTAATTTGTTGACTTATTTTAGCAATCGGCAAATTTGGTAAAAGGACATAATCAGCTGAGAAATTTCTTCTTCATTAATAAGAGGGGTTTTTTTTACAATGAAGAGCCGATTGCTCAAGAAAGGAAGAACAAAAGAAGAGCCGATTGCTCAGGGACTACTAGTCCTACATTACTAATCCTCGCTGGCCTCGTCGTCGGCATCGTGGCTGTCGTCGGCGCTGCTTCCAGAGAGTTCCTCGTCGCTGCTGCCCCAGCCCTCGGCCGGAGTCTCTTCTTCCTCGTCATCATCATCGTCCTCGCTGTCCGCCCAAGCGCGGAAGCGCTTCGCCGGTGGATACCCAGCGGAGGAGGAGGAATCATCCTCCTCCTCTTCCTCTTCTTCCTCTGCTTCTTCTTCTTCCTCCTCCTCGTCGGAGGAGGTGGAGTTCGCCCAGGAGTGGAGGTCGTCTTCACTCTCGCTCTTCAGTTCCCCTTCGATTAGGAACTCGAGGTCGTCCTCCCCATCGGTCAGAGGTAAGTCACCATCTGACCCGACGAGTGCTTCGGGTGGGCCATCTGGCACGTGATCAAAGTTCCACTCCTGTTCGCTCGAGGAGGAAGATTGGAGAGAGAGGCCTGAGGAGATGGAGGAAGAGGAAGACACTGCTACAGGGAAAGAGGGTTTTTTAGGTGCCGATGGCCGGAACAGAGCAAGGGGATGAAGTGGTGAACCGTTCGGCACAGTTAAATAAAGGGGGTATAGTGGAGATTTAATGCCATTACGGTTTCCGAGGGAGTGATGTTAAAGCTATCAAATCTTGCAAAGAAGTTGAGGAGGCACGGCATCATGATGAAGGATACTGCGACGGTTCTGCTCTGCCACGACATGACCCGACAAAGGAAAAGCAGAATGATTTTGGAATTGTCATTTCCAAAACCAGGGGGGCATGTGTTATCACCAGAATTTGACCGGATTAGAGGTGGGCCGCGATTGGAGATGGGCTTGAAGGATATACATGGAAGAAATACATGAATCGGCCTTATATGCAAAGTTTGGGCTAGTTTGCCCGTGTATCTGTAATATAGTAGGATACGTGTCGATTAGATAGAGTTTGGCTCGTGCCCGGTTGGGATTATTCCCACATTAGAAAGTCTACGGACTATAAATATGTATCTAGGGTTTATGAAATAAACAACAATCACGTTCACCACAAACCAATCTAGGCGCATCGCCAACTCCCTTGTCTCGAGGGTTTCTTCCGGGTAAGCATCATGCTGCCTAGATCGCATCTTGCGATCTAGGCAGTACATGTTTATTCGCTGTTCATGCGTTGCTCGTGCTGAAGCCTTGTTGATGGCGAGCAACGTAGTTATCTTAGACGTGTTAGGGTTAGCATTGTTCATCGTATCATATGCTGTCGTCGTGCAACCCTTAGACGTCTAGCCGCCCTTACACCTATCTTAGGTGTAAGGGCGGCACCCCGCTTGATCATTATTTAGTAGATCCGATCCGTTATGGTTGCTCCTTGTTCTTCAAGGATTAGTTTAATATCTGCATAGTTAGGCCTTACAAACGGGTTGAAGGATCCCCTGGGGAGTAGGGTGTAGTGTGCTAGCCCTCGACGGGCTGTTCCGGGGATCAACTTCATGTTGGTTTTTAGGCCTTGTCTAGGGTCGGTTTACGATCACCGTGCGTGGCCGCCAGGCTCAATCACGAGTAGGATGTTCCGATTATGTGGTGAAAACCCTAAATCGTAGTAGGTCGTTTTAGCTTTATTTTGATCAAGCAGGACCACCATATATTCGTACACCTCGTACGGATCATGGGTGGATCGGCTCTTGGAGCCGATTCACAGGACAACCTGAGAGCCGATCGAGGCTCGTATTTAATGTTTACGTGTATGCCATGCAGGAAACTAAGCGAGGCACATCCATTACCTTCCTGACCAGGTATAGGTCAGGTGGCACGCCCTTGCACCAGCATCGGACGTGCGTGCCGAGTCTTTGCGGGCCGTCGCTCGGAGGGACCAGGGCCAGCCACAGTCCTGGGAGCCTCCCGACTCTACTGTGTTGCCCGTCGCTGCTCGCCGGTGGGTTTCTGACCGCAACAAAGCCATGTTGCACACGCGGAATACTTGGGTTTGCTTGACGAGCCTAGCATGTATAGACATGGCCTCGGGACAATGGAAACCGAAAGGTTGAACATGAGTCATATGGATGATATGATCAACATGTTGATGTTCACCATTGAAGCTACATCATCTCACGTGATGATCGGTTTTGGTGTAGTGGATGTGGATCGTGTACCACTTAACAACTATGAGGGATGTTGTATTAAGTGAGAGTTCATTAGTAATTAGATTAAAACATGAACTAATTATCATAAACATAGTCTGAGTAGTATTTTGAATTAATTTGTAGTATTGGCATCCATTTTCTACCAAGCGCTAGTCTTATAATTGAGATAGAAATACTGTTAAAATCTGACAAAAAACTTTACGGACTGGTACCGTATTGTTAAAGAATCAAGAAATGATTAAGTCCTATTGCAAACTTTTAGTAAATCTCACATTGTTGATTCAAAGAGCTATGGTTTCAATTAGTACCTAAAGTTATCTTGTCTCCGTGAAACTTGAAGTTCAAATCTGTTTGAAAAGTAAGGAGCTGAAAATTTTGTTTTCAGAAATAATCAAGGTATGAGATATATGTGATATCTAAGACCTTATTGCAAGATGATAGAATATAATTTGGTGAGACTACATAAACTCATAAGTTTTATGGGAATGTAGGAAGGTTGAAGACGCAAGGCGTCCCAATCCTCCAACTATTGGGGCACTAACGATATTCGCATATCCATGAAGTGATCGTCCTTAGTATGCACCGTTGCTAAGACTCGTCGTTTCGTAGCATCACGTGATGATCGGGTGTTATAGATTCTACGTGTGCATACAACGGGTGCAAGCCAGATTTGCACATGCGAATACTGAGGTTAAACTTTACGAGCCTAGCATGTACAGACATGGTCTCGGAAAAGTCGTCATGATATGATGGATAAAATTATGAGTGAAATTGTTCATCATATTACAAAGTTACTAATAGTGAAATCTGAAACACTTGTCATATGATGATCAACTTCAAAGTAAGAACCTCAAGGTTATTGGTATTTGACCAACAAACCTAGAAGTTATTGAAGGTGAAGTATTTTCTGAATAATGAGGAAAGCTAAAAGAGAAACTACAAAAGATATTTTGGCAGAAAGAAAAGAGAAGACTAGAAAGTCTAGCTCAGGTGTATATACATGATATACATGTTATGGTTGTATTCCTAGTTTGGTCACACAATGAAATTCTTGGGTATTAGTACCATATTGGTTGGTATGAAATGTCATACAAAACAACGCAATACAAGAATACAATGGCCTAAGTGATCGACAAGGAATATGATAGGAATGCACTTCTGGAACAAAAATAAAGTGTTATTATGTTCGTCGTTGGCATCCTATCTAGCCCTTAGAATTTATAATAAAGAACTTAATAATTGTTATTTTGCTCTGGTCAAATGAAAACAATGAGTTGTTCAAATTATGATATTACTCCATGTACGATGGATAAGTTATTATAAATCTTAATGGTGAAACACACATACATAATACTGACGCTAAAATGCCATAAGGCAAATGGTTTGAATTCCACTTATTTGTGGAACCGTAATTTAGGTCATATTAGAAAGGAACGCATGAAAGAACTCCATGCAAATGGATTTTTGGAGTCATTCGATTTTTGAATCGTTTGGCGCTTGCAAATCTTTTCTAAAGAGAATGACTGAAATACCGTTCATAGGCCAAGAGTTGAACGGGCAACTAACTTAGTGAAAAATACATGATGATGTATGTGGTTCACTAGGCATAGGTTGTGCGGGAGATTCTTCTACTTCATGAAAACTTCCAACAATGAATTGAGTATATATATGTGGATATATTCGATAAGGAAGAAGTTTGAAACATTTGAATGGATTCAAATAAATTTCAGCATGAGGTGGAAATCATCGTAATAGAAAAGTCAAATATCTATGATTGGATCATAGTGGAAATATTTGAATTACGAGTTTTAGCGAACATCTAAGAGAGTTATGAAATTGTTCTACAACTCACGTTTCTTGGAGTATCATAGTGATGATGGAGTATCCGAGAGATGTATCCAAACCTTGTTGGGTCAATGATGAGATAAAATATTGATGCTATTATATTTTTGTGGATTATGCTTTAGTGACTACCGCTTTTACACTAAATAGAGCATCATCATGATCCGTTGAAATGACACCATACGAGTTATGGCATGGGTATGAACCCTAATAGTCCTTTCTTAAATTTTGGAATGCATAGCATAAAGTAAATAAGTTTACAACCAAAATCGGATGAATGTCTTTGTTGGTTATCCCACAGAATTGATTGGGAATTCTTTCCACTATGGAGACAAAGACAAAAGTGTTTGTCGATGTTTCTTACTTATTTCCAAGAAATTGTTTTTAGCGAAGTATTTGAGTGGGAGGACAATAAAACTTGATAAGGTTTATGAACCTGAGCATAATGATCAGAGTAGCGCAGCATCGGAATTGGTTCCGGAAGCGGCCACGACGATCATGGCTCCCATGTCTACAAAATGTTATAGTCATGGAGATCGAAGTACTTATTGAACCTTGTAGGTATGGTTTACTTTGTGATCAAATAAATGATTTGTGAACAAAGGATTGTTTTTGAACAATTATAAACCAACTACATACAAAGAAGTTATGATGGGCCCTGACTCCGTTAAAATGGCTATACGTCATGAAATCCAAGATAGATGAATACTTTTTGAAAGTAAACGGATCTATAAAATTGATGGACTTGGATGGAATATCCTTGGATAAGCTCGACTTGTCGAAAAGTTGTTTACGACGAAGTTCAAAGAGTTGACTACGATAAGATTATAGTCTATGTGGATTATTCTAGTAATCGCTACATATTTCTTTCATGGGATATGATAGTAGGATGGCAAAATACATTACTTAATAGAAGTGTGTATTAAAGGTGTATACAAGATACAACCAATTGTTTTGCTAGTCCGTGGAATACTAGATAGGTAAACGAACTTCAATTGGATGAAGTGAGTATCACGGAGTTGGAATCTTCACCGGATGAAATAGTCAAAGAGTTTTTGATTTCATCAGAAACAATGAAGAGGCTTGCATTTGCAAGAAATTAAGTGGGAGCGCTGAGACATATTTATAATACTTTATGTAGATACATATAGTTGGTTATAAATGATGTAATTATATACTTGATTATAAAAGGTTTCATTGAGAATTAACTTCAATGAAAGGATATGGACTGAAACATATTTAGTGTCAAGATCTATGAAGATAGATTGAAACACATAATAAGTTTAAGTCAAAATACATAGAAAGGATATTGAAGTAGTTCAATATAGAAATATTAAGAAAATGTTCTTGTCATGTGAAGTTTTAACAAAACTTGAGTGTATCTGACACTCAATAAGTAAAAACACATGAGTGATTTAGATCACAATTAATATGTACACAATCAGATGTCCTGTGCTCTAAAATGTTAGGAGCATATACCAGAATGATTCATGTGATAATCATTGGACAAACAGTAAGAATATCCCTGTGTACTTTAGAAGAACCAAGGATATATAAATAGTTTTGTATGGAGAAATGACAAACTAATCGCTGTAAGGTGTTGCACCGATATTGGTTTTGTCACATATAAAAATAAAAAATTTCAATCTCAAAATTAGGCTAAGTGTTGTTTAAAAGGTAGCACAATGCTAGATTTAGAAGAGTTCTAAATGTTGTGACGGATTCTACAAACGAAGGCAGAATATGTCGTTGTTTTGACAATGACTGAGGATGTTAAGTCAAGAGGTTCTTTTAGAACTTGGTGTAGTTCCAATAGTGTCAGAACTTTGAAGCTATATTGTGTATGACAATATTAGTGACATATTTCAGACCGCGGAATTAAGGTTCCACTAGAAGACCAAACATATTTAATGCCAACTCATTTGGAAAATGAGTGATGCGTTAAGACGCAAATGAATTGCAAAATACATACGTTTCTGAGCGTGTCAGATCCGTTGACTAAAACCTCTCCCGTGAGAAAAACATGATAAAACACCGGAAGGCCAAGGTGTTATATCTTTACATATGTAAACTAGATTATTGACTCTAGTGCAAGTGGGAGACTGTTGGAGATATGCCCAAGAGGCAATAATAAAATGGTTATTATAATATATCTTTGTGTTTATGATAATGTTTACATATCATGCTATAATTGTATTAACCGAAACATTGATACATGTGTGTTATGTGAACAACAAGGAGTCCCTAGTAAGCCTCTTGTATAACTAGCTTGTTGATTAATAGATGATCATCGTTTCATGATCATGAACATTGGATGTTATTAATAACAAGGTTATGTCATTATGTGAATGATATAATGGACACACCCAATTAAGCGTAGCATAAGATCACGTCATTAAGTTATTTGCTATAAGCTTTCGATACATAGTTACCTAGTCCTTATGACCATGAGATCATGTAAATCACTTATACCGGAAAGGTACTTTGATTACATCAAATGCCATTGCGTAAATGGGTGGTTATAAAGGTGGGATTAAGTATCCGGAAAGTATGAGTTGAGGCATATGGATCAACAGTGGGATTTGTCCATCCCGATGACGGATAGATATACTCTGGGCCCTCTCAGTGGAATGTCATCTAATAGCTTGCAAGCATATGAATGGTTCATAAGAGACCACATACCACGGTACGAGTAAAGAGTACTTGTCATGAGACGAGGTTGAACGAGGTATAGAGATACCGATGATCAAACCTCGGACAAGTAAAATATCGCGTGACAAAGGGAATTGGTATCGTATGTGAATGGTTCATTCGATCACTAAAGTCATCGTTGAATATGTGGGAGCCATTATGGATCTCCAGATCCCGCTATTGGTTATTGGTCGGAGACAAGTCTCAACCATGTCTACATAGTTCGCGAACCGTAGGGTGACACACTTAAGGTTTGATGTTGTTTAAGTAGATATGGAATATGGAATGGAGTTCGAAGTTTTGTTCGGAGTCTCGGATGGGATCCAGGACATCACGAGGAGTTCCGGAATGGTCCGGAGAATAAGATTCATATATAGGAAGTCACTTTCCAAGTTTGGAAATGATCCGGTGAATTTATGGAAGGTGGTTTCTAGAATTATCCGGAAATAAATCACTATGGAAGGAGGAGTCCCGGAGGGACTCCACAAACCCTAACCAGCCAACCAAGTGGGAGGGTGGAGTCCATGGTGGACTCCACCTCCTTGGCCGACCAAGAAAAGGGGAAAGGGGGGAGTCCCTATCCCTCTAGGTTTCGTCCATAAGGCAGTTTTTCTGTTGGGGTCTTATTCGAAGACTTTGGGCAAACCCTTGGGGTTCCACCTATATAATGAGGAGGAGAGGGAGGGGGCAGCCCATGGCTTGGCCGCACCACCCCTGACCCCTTGAGGCCGGCGCCCATGGCACCCCCTCTCCCAAACCCTAGCCTCCCCTCCTCCACATACAAACTCCCGCAGCGCATAGGCGAAGCCCTGCCGGAGTTCTCCACCACCACCGCCACCACGCCGTCGTGCTGCCGGGATTCCGAGGAGGATCTACTACTTCTGCTGCCCGCTAGAACGGGGAGAAGGACGTCGTCATCAACACCGAACGTGTGACCGAGTACGGAGGTGCTGCCCGATCGTGGCACCGTGATCAAGATCTTCTACGCGCTTTTGCAAGCGGCAAGTGATCGTCTACCGCAGCAATAAGAGCCTACTCTTATAGGCTTTGGAAATCTTCAAGGGTGAGTCTTGATCATCCCCTCGTTGCTCCCGTCTTCTAGATTGCATCTTGGCTTGGATTGCGTTCTCGCGGTAGGAAAATTTTTGTTTTCTATGCAACGAATCCCTACATATATATGGAAAACATGCCTACGTATAATTAATAGACTTGATGTTCTGTCTTAATGCTATTTCAATCCTATCAATTGCCCAACTGTAATTTGTTCACCCAACACTTGTTATTGGAGAGTTACCACTAGTGTAGATAGCTGGGAACCCCGGTCCATCTTTCATCATCAAATACTCACTCGGTCCTATATGCCATTAGAAGTACTATCAACTATTTTCTAGTGCCATCGCCTCTGTGTTACTGTTACTGCTGCTGTGTTACTATTACTATTGCTCTCATATTACTGCTGCTTTCACATCACCCCTGTTACTAGTGCTTTTCCAGGTGCAGCTGAATTGACAACTCAGTTGTTAAGGCATATAAGTATTCTTTGTCTCCCCTTGTGTCGAATCAATAAATTTGGGTTTTACTTCCCTCGAAGACTGTTGCGATCCCCTATACTTGTGGGTCATCAAGACTATTTTTTGGCGCCGTTGCCGGGGAGGCATAGCTCTACGCATTAGTTCACCTGGGGAGTACACTCTACCTCTCTCTCTCTGTTTTTATTTTATTTTCTTTTGCTTAGTTTACTTTTGTCTAGTTTATTTGTGCTGAGTTTATTTCTGTCTAGTATTATTTTGCTTAGTTTACTTTTGTCTAGTTTGTTTTTGTCTTGTTTTATTTTTATATACCCGAAAATCCATAAAAATTTGAAAAACCAAAAATTAAAAACTGTTGTTATGGAAGAACCCACAACCTGTATGGAGCTTATAGAATTATATATGAATTATAGAGAATCAAGAAAGGGTAAAGTCATGAGTGCCATGTTAGAAAAATTGAATACAATTGCTAAAATCTTGCTTAAACGCCATGATATAAATTGCTGCTCTGAACAGGATACTAAACATCTTAAATTCCAATGTGGCTTTAGTGAAGAAGTTTTAATTGTGAACTATCATTGGAATAACTATATTCATCTTGGGTTCGAACAAGTAGAACAATTTGTTTTATTTATGGGAGCCTCTGAGATAGAATCTTTCATGGCTAAAAATTATGAAACTTGTATTGCTTGTAAGGACCTTAAAGATTATGTCTCTTCTATCCTTGATTATTGCATAGAACATTACAGCCAAAATCCTTATATCATTGATTATAAAGAGAGACTCATTCATGCACAAGAATGCACTCACAATATGCAGGAACCTGTGGAAGAAGAAATTGCTGAACCAGAAAGCTCATTGGATGAAAAAGAGGAGGAGAGTGATGAACAAAAGGAGGAAGAATGGATTAGCTACCCATGCCAACCTTCTAATGAGAGTAACTCTTTATCTCTTACACTATTTGATTGTCCTCCATGCTTACCAAAGGAGGATGAATGTTATGTTCCTATGGATTCTCTTGAAATATTCCCTATGAGTAAAACTTGTGAGAATAATTATGCTACTGTTATCTATGATAATCCATGCTATTTCGAAAAATGTTATGATAATGCTTTGTTTGTGCCTGATATCGAAATGCATGGTACTAAAGAGTTTTTCTTAGCAAATGTTTATGATAAAGCTCTAGATGATGGTCCTATGTTACTTCATAATATTAATTGTACTACTAATGAAAATGGGATTGGAGAGGTCTTGACTTTATCTAGGAGTCCCATATCTCTTGATAATGATCAATCATCTTGTTATAGATTTTTAAAAAGTGGGTTTGAAAGTTTTGATCCCACTTTTTTTGAGCTTGATAAAAATTATGTGTTTGTAGATCATGAAAAGCATGTTGTATGTGATAGTTATATTGTTGAGTTTGTTCATGAAGCTACTGGAAATTATTATGAGAGAGGAAAATATGGTTGTAGAAATTTTCATGGTACTAAAACACCTCTCTATATGCTGAAACTTTTGAAGTTACTCTTGTTTTATCTTCCTATGCTTGTCACTTTGTTCTTCATGAATTTATTTGTGTACAAGATTCCTATGCATAGGAAGTGGGTTAGACTTAAATGTGTTTTGAACTTGCTTTTTGATGCTCTCTTTGCTTCAACTCTCATCCTTATGTGAGCATCATTAAAATTGCTGAGCCCATCTTAATGGCTATAAAGAAAGCACTTCTTGGGAGATAACCCATGTTTTTATTTTGCTACTGTTTTGTTGTGTCTTGGAAGTTGTTACTACTGTAGCAACCTCTCCTTACCTTTATTTTATTGCATTGTTGTGCCAAGTAAAGTCTCTAATAGAAAGTTGATGCTAGATTTGGATTTCTGTGCAGAAACAGATTTTTAGCTGTCACGAATTTGAGTAGATCTCTCTGTAGGAGAACCTAAAAATTCTGTAAACATTCACGCGTGTTTCTCAGATATGTACGCAACTTTCATTAGTTTTGAGTTTTCTGATTTGAGCAACGGAAGTACCACGAAAAAAATCGTCTTTACTGGTTGTTCTGTCTTGGCAGATTCTGTCTCTGTTTTTTTGCATTGTCTCTTGTGGACTTTAAGTAAGGCTTTCTAGACGTGGAGAGCTGTAGCTAATGTTTTATTGAGTTCTTGCAATGTGTCACTACAGGACTAAAGTGGATTAAAGTTATTTGAGTACTAACCCCTCTAATGAAGTTTATGAGAAGTTTGGCGTGGCAGAAGTTTTCAAGGGTCAAGAGAGAAGGGTGATATAATGTGATCAAGAAGAGTGAAGAGCCTAAGCTTGGGGATGCCCCCGTGGTTCATCCCAAGCATATTTCAAGAAGACTCAAGCATCTAAGCTTGGGGATGCCCAAGGCATCCCCTTCTTCATCAACAACTTATCAGGTCACCTCTAGTGGAACTATATTTTTATTCGGTCACATCTTATGTGCTTTACTTGGAGCGTCTGTGTGTTTTTATTTTTGTTTGTGTTTGAATAAATTCGGATCCTAGCAATCCTTGTGTGGGAGAGAGACACGCTCCGCTTTCTCATATGAATACTTGTGTTCTTCGTTTTTCATATTCATGGCAAAAGTTAAAAGCTGCTGCATTTATTGGTATTTGGTTTGAAACAGAAAATGCTTCATATTGTCTTGAATAATTTGATACTTGGCAATTGTTTTGAGCTCTCAAGTAGATCATGTTTAAGCTCTTGCATCATGTAGTTTAAACCAATTAGTGGAGAACTACCGTAGAGCTTGTTGAAATTTGGTTTGCATGATTGGTCTCTCTAAGGTCTAGATATTTTCTGGTAAAAGTGTTTGAGCAACAAGGAAGACAGTGTAGAGTCTTATAATGCTTGCAATATGTTCTTATGTAAGTTTTGCTGTACCGGTTCATACTTGTGTTTGCTTCAAACAACCTTGCTAGCCAAATCCTTGTACTGAGAGGGAATGCTTCTCGTGCATCCAAAACCTTGAGCCAAAACCTATGCCATGCGTGTCCACCATAACTACCTACTATGTGGTATTTTTCTGCCATTCCAGGTAAATACTTCATGTGCTACCTTTAAACAATTCAAAAGTTATTATCTCTTGTTTGTGTCAATGTTTTATAGCTCATGAGGAAGTATGTGGTGTTTTATCTTTCAATCTTGTTGGGCAGACTTTCACCAATGGACTAGTGGCTCATCCGCTTATCCAATAATTTTGCAAAAAGAGCTGGCAACGGGGTGCCCAGCCCCAATTAATTAACTTTCATCAATAATTATCTTCACATGTTTTGCCCTGATTCATCAGTAAGCAACTTAATTTTGTAAATAGACACTCCTCCATGGTATGTGAAATGTTGGAAGGCACCCGAGGATTCGGTTAGCCATGGCTTGTGAAAGCAAAAGGTTGGGAGGAGTGTCATCCATAAATAAAACTAAAGTACATGTGTAAACAAAAGAGAAGATGGATGATCTACCTTGCTGGTAGAGATAACGTCCTTCATGGGAGCTGCTCTTTGAAAGTCTGTTTGATGAGGGGGTTAGAGTGCCCACTACCATTCGTTGACAACAACAAACACCTCTCAAAACTTTACTTTTATGCTCTCTATATGATTTCAAAACTTGAAAAGCTCTAGCACATGATTTAATCCCTGCTTCCCTCTGCGAAGGGCCTTTCTTTTACTTTATGTTGAGTCAGTTTACCTACTCCTTTCTATCTTAGAAGCAAACACTTGTGTCAACTGTGTGCATTGATTCTTACATGCTTACTTATTGCACTCATTATATTACTTTGTGTTGACAATTATCCATGAGGTATGCATGTTGAAGTTGAAAGCAATTGCTGAAACTTAAATCTTCCTTTGTGTTGCTTCAAATCTCTTATTAAGAATTTATTGCTTTATGAGTTAACTCTTATGCAAGACTTTTTGATGCTTGTCTTGAAAGTACTATTCATGAAAAGTTTTTGCTATATGTTTAGTCATTATCTATTTGTTAGCAAACTATAGATCATTGCCTTGAGTCACTTCATTCATCTCATATGCTTTACAATAGTATGATTAAGATTATGTTGGTAGCATGTCACTTCAGAAATTATTCTTTTTATCGTTTACCTACTCGAGGGCGAGTAGGAACTAAGCTTGGGGATGCTTGATATGTCTCCAACATATCTATAATTTCTGATGTTCCATGCTAGTTTTATGACAATACCTACATGTTTTGCTCACACTTTATAATGTTTTTATGCATTTTCCGGGACTAACCTATTAACAAGATGCTGAAGTGCCAGTTCCTGTTTTCTGCTGTTTTTGGTTGCAGAAAAGTTGTTCGGGCAATATTCTCGGAATTCGACGAAACAAAAGCCAAACCTCCTATTTTTCCGAGGGACACACGGAGCCAGAAGGGCAAGCCAGGGGGAGGCCCACAACCTCCAGACCATATGGGGGCGCGGCCAAGGAGGGGGGCGCGCCGCCCTATGGGGTGGGCCTCCCTGGCACCCCCTCGCGCCGCCTCTTCGCCTTTATATTCCCTCGCAACGCGAAAACCCTACAACAACAAATCATATTCCAGAAAGACTCCAGGAGCGCCGCCGTCATCGCGAAACATAGTTTCGGGGGTCAGAAGTTCCTGTTTCGGCACCCTGCCGGGACGGGGATTGACCCCCGGAAGCCTTCTCCATCGACGCCACCGCCTCCATCATGCTCCGTGAGTAGTTCCCCCATGGACTACGGGTTCTAGCAGTAGCTAGTTGGTACTCTCTCTCCCATGTACTTCAATACAATGATCTCATGAGCTGCCTTACATGATTGAGATCCATCTGATGTAATCGGTGTTGTGTTTGTTGGGATCCGATGAATTGTTACATTATGACCAGTCTATCTATAAAGTTTGTGAAGTTATTGTTGCTGCAATCTTGTTGTGTTTAATGCTTGTCACTAGTGCACGAGTGGCATGATCTTAGATTTAAGCTCTATAATTATTGCTTAGATTGTATCTACAAGTTGTTTGCACATGTCTATGTCCGGAAACCGAGGCCCCAGAGTGACAGCAACTGGGATAACCGGAGGGGGAGGCTTAGATATGAGGATCACATGTTTTCACCAAGTGTTAATGCTTTGCTCCGGTGCTCTATTAAAAGGAGTACCTTAATTACCAGTAGATTCCCTTGAGGCTCGGCTACCACCGGCTGGTAGGACAAAAGATGTTGTGCAAGTTTCTCATTGCGAGCACGTATGACTTTATATGGAAAACATGCCTACATATAAATAATAGACTTGATGTTCTGTCTTAATGCTATTTCAATCCTATCAATTGCCCAACTGTAATTTGTTCACCCAACACTTGTTATTGGAGAGTTACCACTAGTGTAGATAGCTGGGAACCCCGGTCCATCTTTCATCATCAAATACTCACTCGGTCCTATATGCCATTAGAAGTAGTATCAACTATTTTCTGGTGCCATCGCCTCTGTGTTACTGTTACTGCTGTTGTGTTACTGTTACTATTGCTCTAATATTACTGCTGCTTTCACATCACCCCTGTTACTAGTGCTTTTCCAGGTGCAGCTGAATTGACAACTCAGTTGTTAAGGCTTATAAGTATTCTTTGTCTCCCCTTGTGTCGAATCAATAAATTTGGGTTTTACTTCCCTCGAAGACTGTTGCGATCCCCTATACTTGTGGGTCATCACCCCAGCAAGGTAGGCAGGACGGCCATGCGGCTGGCCGCACCCCGCCAGCATCATCGCCACCTCATCGACCGGCTCGGTCATAGGGTCCTCCACCTCTGGATGGAGCTTGGCGTACTCCTCGCAGTATTTTTCCTTGTTCTCTTTGGCCTTGCCGTAGTACATCTCAGGCGCGGGCTGAGTCTCGTTCGGACCGGGCGTCACCAGCTTCATGTGCGTCCACGCTTCCATCTCACCAAGTTCCCTCCCGAGCTTCTTCCCCTGCATCACAAAAAAAATGTTATGCATATCATCGAAAAACAAATAAATGCAGCTTGTTTCATTTTTATATGTACCAGACGGTCCCGATAGCGATCGGTGCTGCTGCTCCCCGCAGTGTGTGTTCCCTGATGCCCGCGGTTGACCTTGTTCCGGTCGCTCACAGCCTTGAAATCGGGGTTTTCGCTGACCCAATTCCTGACCAACTCCATGAAGGCGACCCTCTTATTATTATCAGCCCAATGTGGTACAACCTGCAAAATCAAAACTCATTTGAAGAACAAACAATATAATTGCAAATTAGCCGCAGTACATAGAATCGCATTGACAATTACTTACCGACATGAAGTCCTCTATCTTCATAGGCGGGGCGAGTCTCTGCATAATCTCAGGCTTTGTGTACCTTACGCCCTGCTCAGCATAGAAGTGGACGATGCACGTGATCCTCTGGTTGTACCACTGCTGCCGTGTCAACTTCCGACACATGGCACGGAGGATCACGTCCGCCCTCTCCTTATGCTCAGTCGCCACCCTATAATTGCGCTGCAATGAAGCATAACAGAAAGTGTGAGAGGCATGAGTTATCACGGTGGGGTTATCAACTATATATGAACGAAACCCAAAGAGTATGCATTACGTACCCAAAACTTCTTGATCACGGCGTCGGCGGCGGAAGTAATGCCCTGGTAAGGCGCTATCTCATAGTCTTCCCAACTGTAGGCTAGCTTCCAATCAGGCTCCCTGGCACGCGGATATTCTTCCCCGTATATGTGAAATTCCTGCACAATTATCAAACATTAGAAAATGCTAAGTGTCATAACGAAAATGAAATCACCTTACTACTTACTCTATCTTTCCTGGGACAAGGAGCCACTTGTCATCCTCCGTAGCAGGTTCCTTCCCCGCCCATTCTCTCCCGCCAAGTTTTCCCGCCCATTCTCTCCCGCCAAGTTTTCCCGCCGTTTCATCCCCCCGTCGGCCTATATATGGCCATGTCTTCTCCACTAACAACACCAACAACATTTATCCCCTCATCACTTCTCTCATCCAACAGCACCACAAAATCCTCTGAGCTGAGCTACCGCTGAGATGGCTCCTCGTCGCCGTAGCAACACGGGCTTCATCGGCGTTCGCCTACGGCCTGCGGGACATTTCACGGCTGAAATCACCGCCAGTGGTGCGCGTGGGTGGCTCAGCACCTTCTACACGAAGGAGGCTGCTGCCCACGCATACGATGTTGCGGCTTGGAGGTTTGGCCGGCCGCGCCACGAAATGAACTTCCCGGAGGTCAGGTCTCTGACGGAAGCTCAGAGTCTCTCTACTGAGCCGCTACTTCGCTCACAGGGTGAAGCGCGGCGGTACAGGTCTGGCCAGCGGTGGATTGATACCACCGAGGCGGACAAGCAGTTCATGGCACAGTGGCGCAGAGACCATCCCGGAGACGTCGAGGCCATGCGCGCATTCTGGAAGGAGAAGCAGATGTACAGGAGGGAGAGGAGGGCGGGAAAGCGGCAGAGGAGGGCCGAATATGAAGCAGAGTACGCCAAAGGAGAGGCGTCGACATGGGGGGAGGATGATGAACGGTGGTTGCGGCACCTCTCAAGTATCGCTTCAGCGGACACCCCCAGCGAGGACAAAGATTTCGACAACTAATTAATATGTGTGTGTGTCGAGTCCGCGTGTCTAGCGGGTCATGTGTCGACCCAGTGTTAAGTGCTTTGTTCGTGTGTGGGTTGTAGTTCTTTAAATGTTTTGGTTTGTGTGTGGGTGTGGTTCTTTAAGTGTTTTGGTTCCTGTGTGGGTCTAGTTCTTTAAGCGCTTTGGTTCCTGTGTGGGTGTAGTTCTTTAAGTGTTTAGGTTCGTGTGTGGGTCTAGTTCTTTAAGCGCTTTGCTATGTGTGTGGGTCTAGTTATTTAAGTATTTTGTATCGTGTCTGGGTCTTAAGTTCTTAAGTATATCACTTTTGTGCATGCCATGTGGACACACACAAGTTTTGGGGCCATTCACCCCCTCTGAGGCTCGATTTCTGACGAAACCCTAGTTCTGTTGACCGCGCGGTCTACCCCTTTGACTGCATCCCATCGGGGGTCCCCTGGTGGGCATATGTGTAATAACCCAGAACATAGGAACAACGAAGGGTAGATTTAGAAATGGGATGTGCATTTCATCGCAAAACGGGGGAAATTTTCGCGCCTTATTGCAACTAAACCTAAGAGGGATCGAGGTTCTCTCTCATTTTGCACTTAGGGTTAGGCAATGTGAGTTAGGGAAATTTCGACATGATCTCTTTTGTATCTTGTTGATTTGGGGAATTGATTTCATTTGACAAGTAAGATGCATTTGGAATATCAAACATTAAGTATAAAAGAATATGTAAATTGAATTCACAAATTAAAAAAATCAAATTATGAATTCAAATAACTTTGAATTTCAAAGTGAATAATAAATACAACATTTATTCTAGAATATAAACATTACACAAATCAAAAGCTCATAAGTAAAATTTGAGCTTTATTGATAACATAACACAATAACATTGTCTTTACAATATTCTTGATACAAGAATTGATGAACAATAAACAGAAATGAAAAAGGAAGATTACAATTTTTATCCTAAACTAAAACCTAGACTAAATGACTTGAAGAATATCTTCATGGTCATATTCATCTTCAAAACCTGCAACATAAAACAGCAAGTAATAGCCAGAGAGAGTCAAGTGTTAAACAGAAATTCAGTTTGGACAGAACCAACTGTCCTGCACACTTGTGCTTGTCCAAAGCCCTGGACAGCACAAGATAAGAGCAAGCAGACCAAACCTGAGCACCACCAGAGGGCTCAAGTTTCAGCATATGAGAGCACACAGCTCATGTGTGCTGGGCAGGCCACAGCAAGGCAATGCACAAGCTTAGTCACCAAAGCAAGCCAGGCTTGTGTGTCATTGCAAGAACAGAAGTAGAGTTCATATAAAAGGGGCACAAACCCTAGAAACAGTAACCAGTCGACCAGATAAGGATTCACAAGGTAAGGTGAAGGTAGCACAGCATAGTTCATCCAGTTCTTGCTCAAGAACAGAACCAACACACACAACCACTCAACCACCAGAAATCATGGTGACCTGAGAAGATCATCCAAGACCTGGAGGTGAAGGGCTGTGACACAAACCACAAGTCTGCATCAACACAAAATCTCACTCTAGGAGCTGGAACAAGGTATACCTAGTTCCTGGAGAAGATCCAATGGATGTAATCCATAAATCATGCATGACATAGTCATGGGATTGAGCATATGCTTAAAAGGGTAAATCATCACTTGGTTTTCACCAAGGATTACTGCCAGTCTACAAGCCACTAAAACAGAAATCATCCAGATACATATCTTGTGCACAGAAGCTGGCAAACATGCACAGATGCACACACTAGCAAACAGGCACAGATAGCACCAGTAGATGTATTACAAGGATTAGCAGCTAACCAAGACTACACAGAAAATCCTAAGCATACAACCATCAGGAAGTCCTAGATTTCTTCACAGGCAAGCATATTCGCATTCATATTTATTATGATCCCCAAATATGCAAGCAAACATGAGTAGCCAACAAGATCCAACCAACCATGTGAGCAACCAGTCAGTAGCAAGGCTACTGAGGTCACAGCACACTTAGAACCATCCAAAGCCAAGCCAAATACAAAGCATCACTATTCAGAAATGGATTCAGACTCTATTTGCTTGTCAAATAATCATGAACATCAAATTCATATACAAGCAAGTAATTTAATCATCACTGCATAAGCAGTTCATCATTAATTAATTTATTCCAGCATGAATACATAACAAATTCATGCTATATCTTGACAGTAGCACCCTGTGAGGCAACAAAGCACATGTCACTGCATCATAGCCACTGGATCAAGTCCAGTGAGCTAGGAAGAGCAACAGCACATACATACAATAGCAATAGCATGCTTGAGCATCAGCATCAGTAAGGAAATGATTCACTTAGCCACAGAAATTAATCAACAACCAAGCCACTGACATTTAATTGATCAAATGAATCAATTGAATCAAGTCAAGCCACACAGATAGGTTAGCCAACATGAAATGGTTGATCCAATGGATCATTGGATTATACAGGAGGCACAGAGGCACCTCACAGGCATCACTGGCATTCACAAGTGTCACAGATGCATAGCAGTACACCTAGACAAGCAAGTATAATAGGCCAGTAAGCATAGCAAGCTCATAAGCATGAACAGCATGGCATAACAAGCAGTAAGCAAGCAACACATGGCATGCGCAGCCAGCAACACACACTGGCCAGTACCAGAGATTGGTGAATTGGCCAGAGCTTGCAGAAAATGGAAGCACAGGTAGCTTAAGCAGCAGTAGCAAGGCTCTGCATGATCACAGGATCATCAGAGAGTAGTAGAACAAGAAGAGAAGGAGCACAGAAGCTTGGGAGGCGCACAGGCATGGAGAGGAGAAGGAGAAGGAGCAGAGCAACTTACACGCGCCTGGTGGCAGAGGCTATGGCATGGCGAGGCAGTGCTCGCGCGGCCATAGCAGCTGCAAAGCCAGGGAAGGCGCCGACGTTACGCCAACGAACACCACCACAACAGCACGGCACGGAGACGACGGCACTGGTACTGCAAGCAGCACCGCGCCAGGTCGGTCTCGGAGGCGCACACGTCGACGGCGAGGGCGAGAGCTCGTCGGAGATCACCCAATCGCCCGAGGAGATTCTCCACGAGATCCAGAGAGGAGGCGATTCGTCAGGAGAGGAAGCAATCGGAGAAACCACGCGGACAGATCAATAGAATACAACTATTATTTCCTTGTATTTAAAAATCAATGAAAAATCTCAAATAAGTTCAAATACTTATTTTCAAACATTTCAAAATGAAATTCTATTATTCCAAGTCATTTCTATTTGAAAAAGGTATTTTCCAAAGGAAAATACTCTATTCCTCTTTATTCTAAAAATATAGAGGCAACTCTATTATTTCAAATTATTTTGGAATGAATAATGAATCACCAAGGTAAAGTAATTTTACTTTGAATCATTTTACTTTATGAGAATTAAAGTGGTTTACACATTAAAGCAATTGCAAATTACTGCCAAAGGCATAAATCTTAACTCAACCCTAAATTGTAATAACTCATTGGGGTAAAGGGATTCCACATAAAATAATACATACATGACTGCATTATTTGGATTTTATAACATTGTCCTTACCGGACAATGATGCTTCTTACAGAACCCGAGGTCCAGGTTCCATCAACTGCATTGAACTGCACTATCTCGCAGTCCACAGGCAAGTTCACCCTTGCTCATACCAACTTGAGTATTTTCTATTACTTTAAATGCAAAGCTATATACTTATCATTCCTGCATGGCAAATAAAATGTTACTTTTCCAACTATGAATATGACTAAGTGGCTGGCAATGGAACCATGGTATGTGTTGATATGGTGGAGGTTCCATTGCATGGGTTATATTAACCTAGGATTGATTACCAGTGCCGTCCAGTGATTCTAGCGCCGTACAAACCGCGTTAACCATGAGATCTATAATGGCTCTAGGGAAGCCAGCCGTATCTTTTCCCTCCTGCACGCCAACAGACTGGTAGAGCTGCGGGGTGTTGGAGGCACTGCCGTAGGTTGGGATAGCCTTTTAAATCCCCATCCATATGTGATGTCGAGCTCTACGGTTTATGATGGATTGTCCAAAGTACACCGTGAGTAAAGCCGTATTGTCGGGAGAAGTCTACTGGGGGTGTACGGGTGGACAAAAGGGTGGGTTTGCAGGGTCGCGGAGAAGGCGGTGTGGGCTTGGATTTTCATACCTGGCCTCGCACCAAAGGAAGTGTGAACGGGGGCAAGTCCCTGCGGATGGCAAAAAGGGTGGGATCTCTTGTGGGAAAAGTAACGCACCTCTGTAGAGTGTATCAAATTGTGGCTGTCACTCCTTGTTCCGGGAAGGGAACTACGAACGCGGCAGGAAAGGAACTCCATGAAGTTCTGGTCAACCTGTGAAGACTGACGGGCATAGTTTTCATAATAAAATAAACCTTTTGAAGAAATGTTTTCAAAACATGCATTGACCTGAGATTTCCTGATCAATGGTCATAGCTAGTGCACCAAACACCTTTTACTCTTTTGAACTTGCTGAGTACCTCTGTACTCACTTTCTTTCGACACCCTTGCTAGACTGTGATTCGGAAGTGGAGGCTATCGCCGATGGAGAACCAGAAGGAAGCTACGAGCTGGTCTACGAGGAACCTGATCTTACCGGAGGAGTTGAAGGAGTAGACTATGGGATAGTCTACGGACCCGATGACATGGAGGTGGAGGAGTAGTGATATACCCTAGCATCATAGAGCCGAGCAGCGTAGAACTTACCTAAATAAGTTGTTGAGCTCTTTCATCTATAGTTATGAGTTGCAATCGTACTTTAGTAGTATCCTAGGGTGTTCTCATAGGACCTGTGAGAATACCAACTTGTTAAGACAATGTTTGTAATAATATATGGAGTGTTATGACCTGCAATGTTTTTGTTGTACCACTCTGAGGGATATGGCAATTTGTGAAGAAGTCCCTTCACAAAGATCATATCAACGACTTGTATACTACAACATGCAGTGGTAAGCTGGGTCACCGCAGCTGGTATCAGAGCAAATGTTGCGACCTTAGGTTGGAAAGACCTAGTATAGGGAAGAAACCTGTAGGAGTCTAGTAGAAATAGTAAAGGATTCTCTAGAAGTATGGTGATTATTCACTTGAGAATAGCAAAACCATATATTTTAGTGCAATAAATCTTTATTATAGCTATTATGATGCATCATCGCTACTAATATTCTGCTTTTGTATTCAGCCATAATGGCGTACACGTTTCCTAAGAGGACTTTGAGGAAGGTTGAGGGATGGCTCGGTGATTATGATGGACCAATCACAGCTCTCCTGTGTGGGATGCTGAAGGAACTTCATTGTGACCCACAGATACCTGTTATCAAGTATACCTATTATGATGGGGAAATCCTAGCCAAGTGCAGAGTATCGGTCCAACTACCGACAAAACTGCTGATGAGTCGTATAATGCCATACGGAGAAGCCAAAACCATCACCACAGCCTATCACATGGCCCTATTCAAGGCAATCCTTGAGATAAGGCAGCACAAGTCAGTTGAACTGCTATGTTCAGAGTATTCCCATATACCTCATGCCGAGGAAGATGAGGATCCCACTCTAAATCATCTGGTGTTGGCACACAGAAGTCCTGAAGCTGCAGCAAAGCACATGGACAGCTGTAAGTCTTTATTGACCACGATGTACCTTTTACACATGAAGATGGTGGGTGAGATTGACCACATGCTAGCTGAGTTCACGGACCCTGATAAAGTCCAAGCTCGGATGCATGATCTGAGGGCACAACCCCAATACACAACACCCTTCTTTAGCCTCAATAGCCCTGTAGATTTGAGTGACCAGTTGCCCAAGAGAGATCCACTTACACCCAACTTTGTCCCACACTATCGACACGTGTCAGCATCATATGATACGGGATATGGGGGAGATCATTCATGGAACTTAAACTGCTCGGAGTCACCGATCGAGAATTCGACTGGTTGGCGTTTTGGGGAACCTTTCGGAGATGAGGAGGAGCCTATTCCCTGTGATACAGGAGATGAGAGTGGTGGGGTTAACCAATACGTTAACCAACACTATGGGCAGGAAGAGAAAGGTACTGACTCCATTTCTTTAGACTTGGAGATGGGGTTATCAAAACCATCGCAGTACGAGGAAGGTGAGAGCTCTGGAGTAAAGAAGAAGAAGAAGAAGAAGAAGAAGATGATGATGATGAGGGGGCAGGTGAATAGAAACCCTTCATGGATGACGGAAGAAGGAGGTATGTATCCTACTGGGGATACATACGAGTCATTGTCTAGTTACTTAGGCATGACTGATCTCTGTCTTGGCACTTCGTCCGATTCAGATTACATACCTACTGGAAGGACCTTTGTTCCGGACGGTGTCCGGAAGACAAGTCGCTGTACCGAATGGACCCCAGGAATGTATGCGGAGGCGAATGAAGACGATGAGGAGTAGAGCTCCAAGGAAGAATAAAGTAGTATAGGTGGTATTGTAATAGAACGTATTTTAAATTCCGTTGGCTTGGGCTTGAAGCCAAATAAGTGGTTATATATGTACCACATGTAATATAAGTGTGTATGTTATGTAATATACAAAGTATATGCATAATAAATGTTTGTTTTGTATTTGCTTCTTGATTTCATTGTGTGACTAGTTCTGGGCTATGAGTTGAACTCAGAAAACATTTGCATGGTGTAATTATGAGTAATCGCTCTTTGTTACAGGACTAGGGGGAACATGGTGTTAGTTGAAACTGAAGAGGCTCGAAGAGAGCGGGAGGCGAGAGAAAAAGAGGAGGCAGATGCAGCAGCTAGAGCGAAGAATGCACCACCACCACCACACCCAATGATGCATCCAGATTTCCAACAGTACATGAGAGCAATGGAAGAAGATAGGAGGCAATATCAGGAAAGTCAAAGCAAGAACATGCAAGACTTCTTTACCCAAGTCATTAACTATAGGGGTAATGAAGGCAAGGGAGTAACCCTACCAGACTTTCAAAATACAAGACCACTACCTTTTACGTCAGCTCCAGAACCAATGGATGCTAAAGACTGGCTCATGGATACGGAACGGAAGTTGAAGACCGTTGGTTGCAACGATGAGGAGAAGATTCGGTATACTACTTATCTGTTGTCAGGACCATCAACGTCATGGTGGGAGAATCTTGTAGCAGTACACCCTCCAGATAAGGTGTTCACCTGGGAGGAGTTCAAGAAGAAGTTCCGGGATGCCCATGTTCCGGAGAGCGTGGTGGAGCTGAAGAAGAGAGAGTTTGACGAACTGCGTCAGAACACTGCACCCATTATGCAATATGTTCGGGATTTCAACAGGTTGTCCAGGTATGCACCTGAAGAAGTGGACACGGAAGAGAAAAGAAAGAAGCGGTTCATGAAAGGCATGAATCCATACATGAAGATGCAACTAAGGTTGGCACGGACTGCTGAATTCCAGGAACTGATTGACTCGGCAATCACTTTCGAGGATGACTATAGGCAAGTCCAAGAGGATAGAAGGAAGAGGGCTCGCATCGAGCCAAGGAAGTACCCAATTAGCAAACCAACACCTGATCGGAGTTTCAAACCCCGATTTCGACCTACTACTGGTAATCAATACAACCGGGGAGGTCAGAGTCAGAACCCAATCAATCAGATAATTTGCAACAATTGTGGCCAGAGAGGTAATTTGCAGAAGGATTGTCAGAAACCCAGAATCATCTGTTATGGTTGTGGGAAGGATGGACACATCAAGCCGGAGTGTCCAAACAAGGCACCTTGGAGCGGACAGAGCTCAGAAGGACGAGGTGGAAATGGCAACAACAACAACCGCAACAACAACAACAACAACAACAACAACAACAACAACAACAACAACAACAACAACAACAACAACAACAACAACCGCAACTACAACAACAACAAGAGGGGCAAGCCGTATGGAAAGCTGAATTGCACAACTTTGGAGCAAGCAGGAGAGTCGGAGCAAGCAGTTTTAGGTACGCTCAGTATTCTTACTCATCCTGGCAAAGTCTTATTTGATACTGGAGCAACCACATCATTTCTTGCATGGGAATTTGTGAAAAAATTCGGGCTTAGATGTTCTAAGTTAGAAACCCCTATAACTGTCTTATCTGCGGGGGGAACGATCTTAGTAACTCACGTGAAAGAAGCACAGGTCATCACCATATGTGACTGTGTGTATTTCGCGGACCTATTCATTATTCCCATGAAGGACATATCAGTCATCCTAGGGATGGACTGGTTGACGGAGAATGGAGAAGTGATCAACTGTGGAGACAAAACAGTATCACTTCGCAACTCTGTTGGAGGTCGAATAGTTTTCCAAGGGGACAAATACACTCAGTTGGAGATAGGACTGGAGCTGAATAGCTTGAAGGAGGTGAAGATTGAAGATATCCCTGTAGTAAATGAATTTCTAGATGTATTTCCCAAGGAACTACCAGGAATGCCACCCGATTGGGAGATCGAGTTTACAATAGATCTGATTCCAAGCACAGCACCAATAGCTCAACCACCATATAAGATGGGACCAAAGGAGTTAGTGGAACTGAAAGCTTAGATAGATGAATTGGAACAGAAGGGATTTATTCAAGAAAGTGTGTCACCATGGGGTACACCAGTTATTTTTGTGGATAAAAGAGATGGTGGAAGGAGAATGTGTGGAGATTACCGGAATCTTAACAATGTAACTATCAAGAACAAGTACCCTTTACCTAGGATACAAGACCTTTTTGATCAAGTTCAAGGAGCTGGAGTCTTCTCGAAGATAGATTTAAGGTCAGGATACCATCAAATCAAGATCAAGAAAGAGGATGTGCCAAAAACAGCGTTTGTATCAAGGTATGGACACCATGAATACTTGGTTGTACCATTTGGACTAACAAATGCACCAGCTATTTTCATGAATTTGATGAACAAGATATTCATGAAGTACTTGGACAAGTTTGTGATAGTGTTCATAGATGATATTCTAATCTATTCCAAAGATAAAGAAGAACATGCCAAGCATTTGAAGATAGTTCTGCAGATTTTGAGAAAACATCAGCTATATGCAAAGTTCAGCAAGTGCAAATTTTGGTTAGATAGTGTTGAATTTCTTGGACATGTCATAACCAAAGACGGCATAGCGGTAAATCCAAGCAAGGTTCAGTCCGTATTAGAGTGGAAGTCACCCAAAAATGCTAAGGAGATACGAGGATTCCTTGGTATGGCAGGTTACTATCGGAGATTCATAGAAGGATTTTCGAAGATTGCCGGACCAATGACCAAGTTACTCAAGAAAAATACTCCATTTGTGTGGACTGATGAGTGTGAAGCCAACTTCCAAACACTCAAAGATAAGTTAACCACAGCACCGGTGTTAGCAGTTCCTGAACCTGGAAAGGATTACACGGTGTATTGTGATGCTTCCGAGAATGGACTTGTATGTGTTCTTATGCAAGATCGGAAAGTAATAGCTTATGGATCAAGACAGTTGAAACCACATGAACACAACTACCCAGTACATGATTTAGAATTGGCGGCAGTTGTGTATGCTTTGAAGAGATTTCTATATGGATCAAAGTGTGAGTTATACACCGATCATAAGAGCTTGAAATACTTCTTCACTCAGAAGGAATTAAATATGAGACAGAAGAGATGGTTAGAGTTGATTAAGGATTATGACCTTACAATCAATTATACACCAGGCAAGGCTAATGTAGTAGCAGATGCCTTAAGCAGAAAGAGTACGGAAAATCAACCTACGGAATGGGAGATTCCAAAGGAACTTCGGAAAGAGCTAGAGGACGCTCAGATTTTGTTTATTCAAGGTGATATTAAGAGAAGTGTAGCAACCATGAGGATTATGGATGAGATGTATTCAGACTTGAAGTATGAGATTATCCGAAAACAAACGGATGATTTGTTCATCCAAGAAGAAATCAAAAGAATTGGAGAAGGAAGACCATCGGAATTCAATCTAGGGGAGTTTGATTCACTATACTTCCAGAAAAGGATATGTGTACCGGATGATCCAGAAGTGAAGTCAATCATATTAAAAGAAGCACATGAAACACCTTATTCAATACATCCGGGAAGTACTAAGATGTATATGGATTTGAAGGAGATGTTCTGGTGGAACAACATGAAAAGAGAGATAGCACAATATGTTTCTGAATACCATACATGTCAGCGAGTGAAGGCAGAACATCAAAGTCCTGCTGGATTACTCAAACCACTAGAGATACCGGAGTGGAAATGGGATGAAATCGGAATGGATTTTGTTACTGGTCTACCAATGACTAGTAAGAGGAAGGATATGATATGGGTAATAGTGGATAGACTTACCAAGAGTGCTCATTTCATAGCAGTAAATACGAAGGATACTGCGGAGAAGCTTGTGGATATATATGTTAAGGAAATAGTTAGCAAACATGGAGTACCAAAGAAGATAGTCTCAGATAGAGGTTCAATTTTCACATCAGCATTTTGGAAACAACTCCAAGAAGCTTTGGGATCCAAGTTAGATTTCAGTACAGCATATCATCCACAAACCGGAGGACAAACCGAAAGAACCAATCAGATACTTGAAGACATGCTTAGAGCTTGTGCTATGAACTTTGGAGGCTCATGGGAGGACCATTTACCTTTGGCGGAATTCTCATATAACAATAGTTATCAGAGTAGCATCCAGATGGCACCGTACGAAGCATTGTACGGAAGGAAGTGTAGATCACCAATCTGTTGGTTTGAAACCGGAGAGAACAAGGAGTTTACACCGAACTACATCAAGGAGGGACAAGGAGTCATCGAGGTGATCCGAGATAGACTTAAAATAGCTCAAAGTCGTCAAAAGAGTTATGCCGACCAAAGAAGAAGAGCTTGGGAACCAAAAGTAGGAGATATGGTATATTTAAAGGTTAGCCCAATGAAAGGACTTGAGAGGTTTGGAGTGAAAGGAAAGTTAAGTCCTCGATATATAGGACCATTCAAGATACTCAATTAGAAATGAGGAACAGCTTTTGAGTTGGAATTACTGGAGCAATTGAGTCTGGTTCACAATGTATTTCATGTATCACAACTCAAAGAGTGTTTGAAGGCACCGGATGATCCCATCACATATGAGGAAATAGAACTGCAATCAGATCTAACTTATGTGGAAAGACCTGAAAAGATCTTGGAAGTCCAGTGGAAGAAGTTAAGGAACAGAGCAATCAAATACTGCAAAGTTCAATGGCAACATCATCCTGAGCGAGAAGCAACTTGGGAGACGGAAGAAGAACTCAGGAAGTCTTATCCCGAGATGTTCAGGTATCAATCTTAACTTTGGGACGAAGTTTCTGTTAAGGGGGAGAGGCTGTAATAACCCAGAACATAGGAACAACGAAGGGTAGATTTAGAAATGGGATGTGCATTTCATCGCAAAACGGGGGAAATTTTCGCGCCTTATTGCAACTAAACCTAAGAGGGATCGAGGTTCTCTCTCATTTTGCACTTAGGGTTAGGCAATGTGAGTTAGGGAAATTTCGACATGATCTCTTTTGTATCTTGTTGATTTGGGGAATTGATTTCATTTGACAAGTAAGATGCATTTGGAATATCAAACATTAAGTATAAAAGAATATGGAAATTGAATTCACAAATTAAAAAAAGGGATTTCTATTTCTGTGCCCTCGGGTCCTTAGTTGTGCTCAGTTTTCCCCAGCTCCTTAGTTTTTCCTCAGTTTTACCCTAGCCTTTGTCTGAAACCCGCAGAAGGAGCAGAAGCAGCTCGGACGGCAGGATTCCGCTAAGTTGACCGTTCCGTACTGACGAGTGGGGTCGTGTCGTTTGTGGGGCCGCGTCGTGTGGGGCTGGTAGGAAGGAACCGCTTGGGACAGGACGAGACCATGTTTGTGTGGCCGTAGCGTGTGTGGCCGTAGCATGTGGGGTCGTAGAGTGTGGAGCCGTGTGGGTCCGGGACGGGGGCACGAGTGGTTTCTGTCTCTTTCGCCCAGATTAGCAGTTTTCAATGTACCTTTTTCCTCTCTCTCGCTCGATCTCATTCATATTTGATAGCCCAAATTGGTAGGAAATCTAGAGCAGCTTCTCCTTCTGTTTTTTAACGACATTCATTTCTTTATGCCTTCATTTTTACCCAATCAGGTAGGAAATCTAGGGCACAAATCCAGAAAAAATATAGGATAAGCTGCATACAGCAGCCAACATAGCATAGATATGTTCACGATGCATCCAACAAGTAGTACCGATAGAACCCTACAACATAAGCTACATTTTACATGAATTTAAGCTGCTCTACGTATAGAGCAAATCACATACGAGAGTGGTAGGCATGTTCAACGCCTCCAGGTTGCGCCTGTGACTCGCCTGGAGGTTGCGCAGGTGAATCCCAAGTGCTTTGTGTTTGGCCATGAACGCATGCACGTTCACCGTCGTTCCAACTCTAGCGCCGCATCTGCCAATGGATTCAGCATGGTTCACCAGGCAGTTGAAGTCGGTGGCGCGGAGCTTCCTGTTGCAGAAGGGGCACTTGTAAATGCCTCGAGCAAAGGGGCCATCGTAATGGCCGGACTGGAGCCTCCTGAGGACGTGACGAGTCTTGGTGTGGAAGGACTCGTCGTCGCTGTCGACGTCGCTGCTCTGCACCTGTCACGTAGCACCAAAGATCGTGCAAAAAACACGGAGTCAATTGCAACGATGATGGAACAGAGAGTGAACAAAGATCACACATGATAATATGGGCTCGAAAAAAAGAGGTAGCCTCAGTTACATTGGACACACTTATATCCAGGATTTGAGTCAGCAAACCACAGATCATGCACAACAAATTTGTACACACCAATTGTTTACTGACCAAACCCTGAATCAATTTGTGCCCAAATATTCATCACCATCGGCACAAATCTTAAACAAAAGCAAATCACAAATGGATTGAACTAGGGAACAAACGCACCCTAATAACGCTAGATCTAACACAAATGGATTGAACTAGGAACAGACGAACCCTAATAACGCTAGATCTAACACAAAAGGATTGAAATGGGATAAGAACAAGGGAGCAAAGGGTTACCTCTGGCTCGTCGTCGACGATGCTGGTGTCGTAGGGGTTCTCCGGCGCGACGTACGTCGCTGGTTCGTACGGGTCCCAAGCGACGGGGGCCTGGACGGTGGCGGCGGCCGATGCGCCGGTGGCTGATGCGCCGGCTGCTACGTTGGAAGCAGCGACAGGGGCCTGGACGGGGGCAGCAGCCGATGCGCCGGCGGCTGATGCTCTGACAATGGGCATCTCATTCTTCTCCATCGCCGGCGGTTTTCTTCGGGGTTTTTTCTTCGGTTGTGGAGAAGATGATGGGACAGGAGAGGCGGTTGCAGTGAGAAAGTGCGTCGAGGGAGAGGAAAAGGGCTCTATAAAGACGAAGGTGGCGTGTACTGCAACACGCGTCCGCTATGCACGGCTGCAGCGTGCACCGCGACACGAGTCTAACCCTGGGACGTTAGGTGTACTCAGTTATAACCTCGGGCCTTATACAGAAATTTTATCTGTACTCAGTTTTCCCCTCGAGTACTTAGACTGGCAAGTGCAATATACTCAGTTTTACCCTCAAGTAGCTAGTCAACAGAGAGTCAACAAATGAGATTAACATATCTAATTGAGTCATTTCATGCGCAAAAAAAATCAAAAAAATAAAAACATAGTGGCACCTACTCATGGAGTCTTCCTACGCAATCTGCGACCAAGAAAACCTTAACAAACATATATAAATCAAGTTTTACCACAAATTGCCACTTCTCAGAATCACTAGTGTAGCTATGAAGATGCATGGTTTTCCACTCAAACCCCTTTGCAAAACATCTTCCCCAAAAACATAGTTTGTCTAAATGTTGCCATAATTGTCACACTCATGTATATTTGAATTGCAAATAATTTGATGTAGCCCAATATGAATTATATTGTAGAAAACACGCATTTTTCATTTTGTAATTCTTTTTGTTTGAATCCCTTGGTCTATTTACTATTTATGTGCCCTTGGATTGTTAGTACTACTCAGTTTTGCCCTCAAGTTCTGTCACAAATGCTCTCAGAAGCCCAAACTTATCCTGATTGGTTGAGCCGTTGTCACACAGATCGACTCCACGAACCGTTGATCAACTGATCTAACGGGCAGTATACCCCTCCCCGTCTCTTCGTGGCCACCCCTCTCTCTCTCTTCGTGGCCACCCCTCTCTCTCTCTCTGTCGGTGGATGCATTATTGTCACCCCTCTAACAATTATCAACTATCTTTCGCTTTCCTTTTTCTTTTAGGGGATATAGTTTTGGCATATAGTTTCGGTAATTTGAAACGGCCCAAAAGTGGTATAATTTCGGTATAAACATGAGGCATACATATTTGCGGATTTCGGTGAATGCATTATTGTCACCGCTCTAACAATTATCAACCATCTTTCGCTTTCCTTTTTCTTTTAGGGGATATAGTTTTGGCATATAGTTTCGGTAATTTGAAACGGCCCAAAAGTGGTATAATTTCGGTATAAACATGAGGCAAACATATTTGCGGATTTCGGTGAATGCATTATTGCCACCCCTCTAACAATTATCAACCATCTTTCGCTTTCCTTTTTCTTTTAGGGAATATAGTTTTGGCATATAGTTTCGGTAATTTGAAACGGCCCAAAAGTGGTATAATTTCGGTATAAACATGAGGCATACATATTTGCGGATTTCGGTGAATGCATTATTGTCACCCCTCTAACAATTATCAACTATCTTTTGCTTTCCTTTTTCTTTTAGGGGATCCCATATAGTTTTGGTGTTTTAGTAATTTGAAACGGCCCAAAAGTGGTATAATTATCAACTTTTTTAGCATTCCAATATAGTTGGTAATTTCGGTGAATGCACACACTAACTATGAAAACAACTACAAGTACATGTAACTGAATAATGAATTTGTAACAAGGTATCCCTTGTAACAACTTCTAGCGCCTGGTGAGCAATGATAAGAATCCGATCGCAATTATACAAATGTAAAAAAAACAACCAGCCATCAGATTAGCTTGCTTCTTCAACTCGATCAGCTGCCTTAACTGCTTGTTCATTTTCTTCAGTTCTCCCTTCACTTCCTCCAGTCCTACATTGGGAGCATTAGGCATAATCGGAACGGCTCCTCTCTCCGGCGCCTTCTCTACAGCAAGTCCCCCCCTCCCAAATTGCGCTCCCCAATAGCGCCAATTGATTCTTGCAATTGAAGCCTCCGAACGTACACATCGATCCACTCAAAATGCCTGCATTTCTTCAGGATCTGAAAACAACAACGGGAACCCTAAATCCCAAATTCGAGGGAATAGCAAGAAAATTGAGAGAAAACAGAGAAATTGGAGCGAGATCTAACCTTATCCCCCTCTCTATATGGCAAGCTCTCGCATGCAAGGAACTCACGTCCACGGTTGCCATTCTCGTCCGTCTTACAGATCGACCGCTTCAGAGGCTCCTGGCGTGGGCAGTCAGGGCATCTTGTCAAAGGCACGGGTCCATACTGCGGCCATGAAGAACGGGAGGTCGAAGAGAAACTAGACATCACCCGCCTGCCGGAGAAGGGCTGCCGCTGGCGGAGAAGAAGAACAATGGGGCGTGGGGAAAGAAAGGGGAAGCAATGGCACGGGCACGGGCTGGCTCGGGCTCCCATTTTGCAACGGTCACCTGGGTAAGCTGTGGGTCCGGCGCACTAACGTGGACAAGTTGTGGGTCCCACGATGATCTGGATAAGTGAAGATGTGTCCACTGCGGGGCACCAACAGCGGCCCCACTTGCTAGCACCAACCAACGTCAACTAAACGGGATTCCTTCCGTCCGAGCTCCTTCTGCGGGTTTCAGACAAGGTCTTGGGGAAAACTGAGGAAAAACTAAGGGGCTGGGGAAAACTGAGCACAACTAAGGAGCCAGGGGCACGAAAATAGAAATCCCTTAAAAAAACAAATTATGAATTCAAATAACTTTGAATTTCAAAGTGAATAATAAATACAACATTTATTCCAGAATATAAACATTACACAAATCAAAAGCTCATAAGTAAAATTTGTTGGAGATATGCCCAAGAGGCAATAATAAAAGTGGTTATTATATATCTTTATGTTTATGATAACTGTTTATATACCATGCTATAATTGTATTAACCGAAACATTAATACATGTGTGTTATGTAAACAAACAAATGAGTCCCTAGTAAGCCTCTTAACTAGCTTGTTGATTAATAGATGATTAGTTTCATAATCATGAACATTGGATGTTATTAATGATAAGGTTATATCATTATATGAATGATGTAATGGACACACCCAATTAAGCGTAGCATAAGATCACGTCATTAAGTTATTTGCTATAAGCTTTCGATACATAGTTACCTAGTCCTTATGACCATGAGATCATGTAAATCACTTATGCCGGAAAGGTACTTTGATTACATCAAACGCCACTGCGTAAATGGGTGGTTATAAAGGTGGGATTAAGTATCCGGAAAGTATGAGTTGAGGCATATGGATCAATAGTGGAATTTGTCCATCCCGATGACGGATAGATATACTCTGGGCCCTCTCGGTGGAATGTCGTCTAATGTCTTGCAAGCATATGAATAAGTTCATAAGAGACCACATACCATGGTACGAGTAAAGAGTACTTGTCAGGAGACGAGGTTGAACAAGGTATAGAGTGATACCGATGATCAAAACCTCGGACAAGTAAAATATCGCGTGACAAAGGGAATTGGTATCGTATGTGAATGGTTCATTCGATCACTAAGTCATCGTTGAATATGTGGGAGCCATTATGGATCTCCAGATTCCGCTATTGGTTATTGGTCGGAGTGAGTACTCAACCATGTCCGCATAGTTCGCGAACCGTAGGGTGACACACTTAAAGTTGGATGTTGAAATGGTAGAAAACTTGAATATGGAATGGAGTTCGAATATTTGTTCGGAGTCCCGGATGAGATCCCGGACATCACGAGGAGTTCCGGAATGGTCCGGAGAATAAGATTCATATATAGGAAGTCATTTTATCTGATTTAAAATGATCCAGAAGGTTCTATGGAAGGTTCTAGAAGGTTCTAGAAAAGTCCGGAAGAAACCACTAAGGAAGGCGGAGTCCCGGAGGGACTCCACCTCCCATGGCCGGCCAACCCTAAGGGGGAGGAGTCCAAGTGGACTCCCCTATGGGGGCCGGCCACCCCCCCACATGGAAGGGGGAAATCCCACCTCAAGTGGGATTCCCACCTTGGGTAGGTTTCCCTATCACATGGAAGGTTTTGGGTTCGGGTCTTATTCGGAGACTTGTAGTCCAACACTTGGGGCTTCCACCTATATAATAAGGGGCCAAGGGGAGGGGGGCGGCCACCCAAAAGACCACAAGGTGGCCGCACCCCTTAGTGGCCGGCGCCCCCTCTCCCAAACCCTAGCGGCCTCTCTCCTCCACCACATCCCGCACGCTTAGCGAAGCTCCGCCGGATTTCTCCACCACCACCGACACCACGCCGTCGTGCTGTCAGATTCAAGAGGAGCTACTACTTCCGCTGCCCGCTGGAACGGGGAGGTGGACGTCGTCTTCATCAACAACCGAACGTGTGACCGAGTACGGAGGTGCTGCCCGTTCGTGGCGTCGTGATCAAGATCTTCTACGCGCTTTTGCAAGCGGCAAGTGAACATCTACCGCAGCAACAAGAGCCTCATCTTGTAGGCTTTGGAATCTCTTCAAGGGTGAGACTCGACAATCCCCTCGTTGCTACCGTCTTCTAGATTGCATCTTGGCTTGGATTTCGTGTTCGCGGTAGGAAATTTTTTGTTTTCTATGCTACGTTATCCCACAGTGGTATCAGAGCCGTGTCTATGCATAGATGGTTGCACGAGTAGAACACAATGGTTTTGTGGGCGTTGATGCTTTTGTTATCTTTAGTTTGAGTACTTTGCATCTTTGTGGCATAGTGGGATGAAGCGGCTCGGGCTAACTTTACATGACCGCGTTCATGAGATTTGCTCCACGCTCGACATGCAACTTGTATTGCATAAGTGGCTTTGCGGGTGTCTGTCTCTCCTACTATAGTGAAGATTCAATTTACTCTTCTATTGACAACACTAGTATCACCGTTGTGGTTCATGTTCGTAGGTAGATTGGATCTTACTCGAAAACCCTAAACCACGTAAAATATGCAAACCAAATTAGAGAACGTCTAACTTGTTTTTGCAGGGTTTGGTGATTTGATATGGCCATAATGTGATGATGACTATGTATGAGATGATCATTATTGTATTGTGGCAACCGGCAGGAGCCTTATGGTTGTCTTTAAATTTCATGTTGAGTAGTATTTCAAAGTAGTTGTAATAGTTGCTACATGGAGGACAATCATGAAGACGGCGCCATTGACCTTGGTGCTTCGCCGACGATGATGGAGATCATGCCCGTTGTTGATGGAGATCATGTCCGTGCTTTGGAGATGAAGATCAAAGGCGCAAAGACAAATGGGCCATATCATATCACATATGAACTGCATGTGATGTTAATCCTTTTATGCATCTTATTTTGTTTAGATCGCGACGGTAGCATTATAAGATGATCCCTCTCACTAAAATATCAAGATAATAAAGTGTTCATCCTTAGTAGCACCGTTGCTAAGACTTGTCGTTTCGAAGCATCTCGTGATGACCGGGTGTGATAGATTCAACAAGTGCATACAACGGGTGCAAGACAGTTTTGCACATGCGGATACTAAGGTGGCCTTGACGAGCCTAGCATGTACAGACATGGTCTCGGAACACGTGATACCGAAAGGTAGAGCATGAATCATATGATTGATATGATGAACACTTTGAGTGTTCGCCATTGAAGTTGCATCTTGTCTCGTGATGATCGGACTTGGTGTGGTGGATTTGGTTCGTGTGATCACTAAGACAATGCGAGGGATATTGTTTTGAGTGGGAGTTCACCTAGTTTTTAATTATGTTGAATTAAAATTTGAACTCAATTTGTCATAAACATTAGTCTAAACTATTACAAATATGTTGTAGATATGGCGTCCTCAATCAATTTTAACCAGTTCCTAGAGAAAGAAAAGCTTAAGAGCAACGGTAGCAACTTCACCGACTGGTTCCGTCATGTGAGGATCTTCCTCAATGGCGGAAATCTGCAATATGTGCTTGATGCACCGCTAGGTGACCCTCCTGCAGAAACTGAAACCGATGAAGTAAAGAATGTTTACGCGACTCGGAAAACTCGGTACTCTCAAGTTCAGTGTGCCATCCTATGCAGTCTGGAAGCCGATCTTCAAAAACGTTTTGAGCACCACGATCCACATGAGTTAATCAATGAGTTGAAGACTATCTTTGAAACTCATGCGGCCGTGGAATGCTACGAAGCATCGAAACACTTCTTCAGCTGCATGATGGAAGAAGGCAGCTCCGTTAGTGAGCACATGCTCGCCATGACCGGGCATGCGAAGAAACTCAGTGACTTGGGAATAGTGATTCCTAACAGACTGGGGATTAATCGTGTCCTTCAATCACTGCCACCTAGTTACAAGAACTTTGTGATGAACTACAATATGCAGAACATGAACAAAGAGTTACCTGAACTGTTCTCCATGCTGAAATCTGCTGAGATTGAAATCAAGAAAGAGCACCAAGTGTTGATGGTCAACAAAACCACCAGTTTCAAGAAACAGGGCAAGTCTAAGGGAAAATTCAAGAAGGGTGGCAAGAAAGCTGCCACGCCTCCTGTGAAACCTAAGACTGGCCCTAAGCCTGATGCTGAGTGCTATTACTGCAAGGAGAAGGGACACTGGAAGCGTAATTGCTCCAAGTATTTGGTGGATCTGAAGAGCGGCCTTGTCAAGAAGAAGAAAGAAGGTATATCTGATATACATATAGATGTTTATCTTACTGGTTCTCGTACTAGTACCTGGGTATTTGATACTGGTTCGGTTGCTCATATTTGTAACTCGAAACAGGAACTAAAGAATAAACGAAGACTACTAAAGGATGAAGTGACCATGCGCGTTGGAAATGGATCCAAAGTCGATGTGATCGCTGTCGGCACACTTCCTCTACATCTACCTTCGGGATTAGTTTTAAGCCTCAATAATTGTTATTTTGTACCCGCGTTGAGCATGAACATTATATCTGGATCTTGTTTAATGCAAGACGGTTATTCATTCAAGTCTGAGAATAATGGTTGTTCTATTTTATGAATAATATCTTTTATGGTCGAGCACCTGAAAAGAATGGCTTATTTCTGTTAGATCTCGATAGTAGTGATACACATATACATAACATTGATGCTAAACGAATTAAATTGAATGATAATTCTACTTATATGTGGCAATCGCTGCCTTGGTCATATTGGAGTGAAACGCATGAAGAAACTCCATACCGATGGATTACTTGAATCACTTGACTTTGAGTCACTTGATAGATGCGAAGCATGTCTAATGGGAAAAATGACTAAGACTCCATTCTCTGGTATTATGGAGCGAGCTACTGACTTATTGGAAATCATACATACCGATGTGTGCGGACCAATGAGTGTAGCATCGCGCGGTGGTTATCGTTATGTTCTAACCTTCACAGATGATCTGAGTAGATATGGGTATATCTATTTCATGAAACATAAATCCGAAACTTTTGAGAAGTTTAAGGAATTCCAAAGTGAAGTAGAAAATCAACGTAACAAGAAGATTAAATTTCTACGATCTGATCGCGGAGGTGAATATCTGAGTTATGAGTTTGGCATGCATTTAAAGAAATGCGGAATACTTTCACAATTGACACCGCCGGGAACACCACAACGAAACGGTGTGTCCGAACGTCGTAATCGAACTCTCTTAGATATGGTTCGTTCTATGATGTCTCTTACTGATTTGCCGTTATCATTTTGGAGTTATGCATTAGAGACAGCCGCATTCACTTTAAATAGAGCACCATCAAAATCCGTTGAAACGACACCGTATGAATTATGGTTTAATAAGAAACCTAAGCTGTCGTTCCTGAAAGTTTGGGGTTGCGAAGCCTATGTAAAAAAGTTACAACCGGACAAGCTAGAACCCAAAGCGGAGAAATGCGTCTTCATAGGATACCCTAAGGAAACTATAGGGTACACTTTCTATCACAGATCCGAAGGCAAGATCTTTGTTGCTAAGAACGGAACCTTTCTTGAGAAAGAATTTCTCACTAAAGAAGTGACTGGAAGAAAAGTAGAACTCGATGAGATTGAAGAATCTCTGCTCGTTGATCAGAATAGCGCAGTACCGGAAGATGTTCCTGTGCCGCCTACACAGACAACAGAGGAAGCTAATGATAATGATCATGAAACTTCAAATGAGACAACTACTGAACCTCGCAGATCGACAAGGGAACGTGCCACTCCTGAATGGTATGATCCTTGTCTAAATGTCATGATTGTGGATAACAATGATGAAGACCCTGCGACGTATGAAGAAGCGATGATGAGCCCAGATTCCAACAAATGGCAAGAAGCCATGAAATCCGAAATGGGATCCATGTATGATAACAAAGTATGGACTTTGGTAGACTTACCTGATAGCCGAAAGGCTGTCGAGAATAAATGGATCTTCAAGAGAAAAACAGATGCTGATGGTAATATTACTGTCTATAAAGCTCGACTTGTCGCAAAGGGTTTCCGACAAATTCAAGGTGTTGACTACGATGAGACTTTCTCACCTGTAGCGAAGCTAAAATCTGTGAGGATTTTGTTAGCAATAGCTGCATTTTTCGATTATGAGATTTGGCAGATGGATGTCAAAACAGCGTTCCTTAATGGAGACATTGAGGAAGAGTTGTATATGGTACAACCCAAAGGTTTTGTCGATCCTAAAAATGCTGACAAAGTATGCAAACTTCAGCGTTCAATCTATGGACTGAAGCAAGCATCGAGAAGTTGGAACCGACGTTTTGATAAGGTAATCAAAGACTTCGGGTTTATACAGTGTCATGGAGAGGCCTGTATTTACAAGAAAGTGAGTGGGAGCTCTGTAGCATTCCTGATATTATATGTAGATGACATATTATTGATTGGTAATGATATAGAACTATTAAGCAGTGTAAAGGGTTATTTGAATAATAGTTTTTCAATGAAAGACCTTGGTGAAGCATCATATATATTAGGCATCAAGATTTATAGAGATAGATCAAGACGTCTAATAGGGCTATCACAGAGTACATATCTGGACAAGATTCTAAAGAAGTTTAGAATGGACGAAAGTAAGAAAGGATTCTTACCTATGTTACCAGGCAAAGTTTTGAGTAAGACTCAAGGTCCGGCTACGGCAGAAGAAAGAGAAAGGATGAGTCAAATCCCCTATGCCTCGGCAGTAGGCTCTATCATGTATGCCATGCTATGTACAAGACCGGGTATAGCACATGCTGTTAGTTTGACTAGCAAATATCAAAGTGATCTAGGAATGGAACACTGGACAGCGGTCAAGAATATCCTGAAGTACTTGAAAAGAACTAAGGATATGTTTCTTTGTTATGGAGGTGACCAAGAGCTCGTTGTAACAAGTTACACCGATGCAAGTTGGAACACTGATCCTGATGACTCTAAGTCACAGTCTGGGTACGTGTTTATATTGAATGGTGCTGCAGTAAGCTGGGCAAGCTCGAAGCAGTGCACGGTGGCGAAATCCTCAACAGAATCGGAGTACATAGCGGCTTCAGAGGCTTCATCAGAAGCGGTATGGATGAAGAGGTTCATTATAGAGCTCGGTGTGGTTCCTAGTGCATTGGACCCATTAGTCATCTATTGTGACAACATGGGTGCCATCGCCAATGCACAAGAACCAAGGTCACACAAGAGGCTGAAGCATATCAAGCTACGTTATCATTCAATTCGCGAGTACATCGAAGATGGAGAAGTAAAGATTTGCAAAGTACACACTGATCTGAATGTAGCAGATCCGTTGACTAAAGCTCTCCCTAGGGCAAAGCATGACCAACACCAGAATGCCATGGGTGTTAGGTACCTTACAATGTAATCTAGATTATTGACTCTAGTGCAAGTGGGAGACTATTGGAGATATGCCCAAGAGGCAATAATAAAAGTGGTTATTATATATCTTTATGTTTATGATAACTGTTTATATACCATGCTATAATTGTATTAACCAAAACATTGATACATGTGTGTTATGTAAACAAACAAATGAGTCCCTAGTAAGCCTCTTAACTAGCTTGTTGATTAATAGATGATTAGTTTCATAATCATGAACATTGGATGTTATTAATGATAAGGTTATATCATTATATGAACGATGTAATGGACACACCCAATAAAGCGTAGCATAAGATCACGTCATTAAGTTATTTGCTATAAGCTTTCGATACATAGTTACCTAGTCCTTATGACCATGAGATCATGTAAATCAGTTATGCCGGAAAGGTACTTTGATTACATCAAACGCCACTGCGTAAATGGGTGGTTATAAAGGTGGGATTAAGTATCCGGAAAGTATGAGTTGAGGCATATGGATCAATAGTGGAATTTGTCCATCCCGATGACGGATAGATATACTCTGGGCCCTCTCGGTGGAATGTCGTCTAATGTCTTGCAAGCATATGAATAAGTTCATAAGAGACCACATACCACGGTACAAGTAAAGAGTACTTGTCAGGAGACGAGGTTGAACAAGGTATAGAGTGATACCGATGATCAAAACCTCGGACAAGTAAAATATCGCGTGACAAAGGGAATTGGTATCGTATGTGAATGGTTCATTCGATCACTAAGTCATCGTTGAATATGTGGGAGCCATTATGGATCTCCAGATCCTGCTATTGGTTATTGGTCGGAGTGAGTACTCAACCATGTCCGCATAGTTCACGAACCGTAGGGTGACGTGGGCATTACCCTTCGGGTAACCAGTATTGCCCTATCTGGTATTGACAAATTGGAGGCCCATGAAGATACCTGAAGGCGAGATGGGCCACTAGGTCGGCGCACCAGAAGATTCCTTGACAGGCAAGACAAGGAAGCGAACAAACAAGGAAAGATTGGATCTAAATTACTGTAATTCTAGTCGTATTCGGTTAGACCTCTTGAGACCTGGCCTCCTATATAAAGGCCAGGAGAGGGGCTGCTGGAGGACACGAACAATCTTAGGAACCTTAACCAGGAAAAGCTTAGAGCTAGGTAACCCTAGCAACATCAATCTCGACTAGATCTCAGCCGAAGTATTCGGCACCTGATACGTCTCCGACGTATCGATAATTTCTTATGTTCCATGCCACATTATTGATGTTATCTACATGTTTTATGCACACTTTATGTCATATTCGTGCATTTTCTGGAACTAACCTATTAACAAGATGCCGAAGTGCCGATTCTTTGTCACGCTGTTTTTGGTTTCAGAAATCCTAGTAAGGAAATATTCTCGGAATTGGACGAAATCAAAGCCCAGGGGCCTATTTTCTCACGAAGCTTCCAGAAGTCCGAAGGAGAGACGAAGAGGGGCCACGGAGGGGCCACACCCTAGGGCGGCGCGGCCCTCCCCTTGGCCGCGCGGCCCTGTGGTGTGGGGCCCCCGTGCCGCCTCTTGACCTGCCCTTTCGCCTATAAAAAGTCTCCGTGACGAAACCCCCAGTACCGAGAACCACGATACGGAAAACCTTCCAGAGACGCCGCCGCCGCCGATCCCATCTCGGGGGATCCAGGAGATCGCCTCCGGCACCCTGCCGGAGAGGGGAATCATCTCCCGGAGGACTCTACGCCGCCATGGTCGCCTCCGGTGTGATGTGTGAGTAGTCTACCCCTGGACTATGGGTCCATAGCAGTAGCTAGATGGTTGTCTTCTCCCCATTGTGCTATCATTGTCGGATCTTGTGAGCTGCCTAACATGATCAAGATCATCTATCTGTAATTCTATATGTTGCGTTTGTTGGGATCCGATGAATAGAGAATACTTGTTATGTTGATTATCAAAGCTATGCTTATGTGTTGTTTATGATCTTGCATGCTCTCCGTTATTAGTAGATGCTCTGGCCAAGTTGATGCTAGTAACTCCAAGAGGGAGTATTTATGCTCGATAGTGGGTTCATGCCTCCGTGAATCTGGAGGAGTGACAAGAACCACTAAGGTTATGGATGTGCTGTTGCCACTAGGGATAAAACATTAGTGCTATGTTCAAGGATGTAGTCACTAGTTACATTACGCGCAATACTTAATGCAATTGTCTGTTGTTAGCAACTTAATACCGGAGGGGGTTCGGATGATAACCTGAAGGTGGACTTTTTAGGCATAGATGCAGTTGGATGACGGTCTATGTACTTTGTCGTAATGCCCAATTAAATCTCACTATACTCATCATGATATGTATGTGCATGGTCATGCTCTCTTTATTTGTCAATTGCCCAACTGTAATTTGTTCACCCAACATGCTGTTCGTCTTATGGGAGAGACACCTCTAGTGAACTGTGGACCCCGGTCCAATTCTCTTTACTGAAATACAATCTACTGCAATATCGTTTCTACTGTTTTCTGCAAACAATCATCTTCCACACAATACGGTTAATCCTTTGTTACAGCAAGCCGGTGAGATTGACAACCTCACTGTTTCGTTGGGGCAAAGTACTTTGGTTGTGTTGTGCAGGTTCCACGTTGGCGCCGGAATCTCTGGTGTTGCGCCGCACTACATCCCGCCGCCATCAACCTTCAACGTGCTTCTTGGCTCCTCCTGGTTCGATAAACCTTGGTTTCTTTCTGAGGGAAAACTTGCTGCTGTGCGCATCATACCTTCCTCTTGGGGTTGCCCAACGAACGTGTGAAATACACGCCATCAAGCATATTTTCTGGCGCCGTTGCCGGGGAGATCAAGACACGCTGCAAGGGGAGTCTCCACTTCTCAATCTCTTTACTTTGTTTTTGTCTTGCTTAGTTTTATTTACTGCTTTGTTTGCTGCACTAAATCAAAATACAAAAAAAAATTTAGTTGCTAGTTTTACTTTATTTGCCATCTTGTTTGCTATATCAAAAACACAAAAAAATTATTTTACTTGCATCTACTTTATCTAGTTTGCTTTATTTACTACTACTAAAATGAGTAATCCTGAAGTTGAAGTTCGCACGTTTAAGCAACGAGGGGGAGAATGTTTGAGAGATGCTTGGTATAGAATTAGCGATGCTCATAATAGATGCACTAAGAAGCACTCCACCATTATTTTACTCAGGAATTTTTATGTTGGTATCTCTAGCTGGAATAGATATGTTCTTGATAGTCTCGCAAAAGGTGACTTCCTAAGTACTCCTGCATTAGAAGCTAGTTGCATTATTGAGAGCTTATTTGGAATACCCCCTGTTGATAAAGTTAAAACTGAAATCTCTCTTGAAGATGTTATGAAAAAATTGGAAACCATAGAGAAAAATTTTCCAAGTATTGAAGCTAAATTGGAAATATTACTTGATAAAACTGATGAACTTGATAAATCCTTAGGAGGAATTGATGGAAGAATTAGTGTCCTAGGAACTAATGCTGTCCATGATGATCAAATCAATAGGATTGACGAACTTGAAAAAGCTATGGGAACCTTGGGTTCAACATTTTCTTCTCTTAAATATAAGGAGAAAGCTTATGTGGGTAAGGAGCAAAAGTTTATGTATGTCTCTAAAGTGCCTAAACCAAAGAAGTATTATTATAGGCCTAAAATTGACAAAGCCCTTAGTACCACTATGGATGGGGGAGCTCATGATAACAATGCACCGTCTCTTGATAATACTTGATACACACTTTCTGCGCCTAGCTGAAAGGCGTTAAAGAAAAGCGCTTATGGGAGACAACCCATGTTTTTACCTACAGTACTTTGTTTTTATTTTGTGTCTTGGAAGTTGTTTACTACTGTAGCAACCTCTCCTTATCTTAGTTTTGAGTTTTGTTGTGCCAAGTTAAGCCGTTGATAGAAAAGTAAGTACTAGATTTGGATTACTGCACAGTTCCAGATTTCTTTGCTGTCACGAATCTGGGTCCACCTCCCTGTAGGTACCTCAGAAAATTAAGCCAATTTACGTGCATGATCCTCAGATATGTACGCAACTTTCATTCAATTTGAGCATTTTCATTTGAGCAAGTCTGGTGCCATTTTAAAATTCGTCAATACGAACTGTTCTGTTTTGACAGATTCTGCCTTATATTTCGCATTGCCTCTTTCGCTATGTTGGATGAATTTCTTTGATCCACTAATGTCCAGTAGCATTATGCAATGTCCAGAAGTGTTAAGAATGATTGTGTCACCTCTGAATATGTCAATTTATAATGTGCACTAACCCTCTAATGAGTTGTTTCGAGTTTGGTGTGGAGGAAGTTTTCAAGGATCAAGAGAGGAGTATGATGCAACATGATCAAGGAGAGTGAAAGCTCTAAGCTTGGGGATGCACCCGGTGGTTCACCCCTGCATATATCAAGAAGACTCAAGCGTCTAAGCTTGGGGATGCCCAAGGCATCCCCTTCTTCATCGACAACATTATCATGTTCCTCCCCTGAAACTATATTTTTATTCCATCACATCTTATGTGCTTTTTCTTGGAGCGTCGGTTTGTTTTTGTTTTTTGTTTTGTTTGAATAAAATGGATCCTAGCATTCACTTTATGGGAGAGATACACGCTCCGCTGTAGCATATGGACAAGTATGTCCTTGGTTTCTACTCATAGTATTCATGGCGAAGTTTCTCCTTCGTTAAATTGTTATATGGTTGGAATTGGAAAATGATACATGTAGTAATTGCTATAAATGTCTTGGGTAATGTGATACTTGGCAATTGTTGTGCTCATGATTAAGCTCTTGCATCATATGCTTTGCACCCATTAATGAAGAAATACATAGAGCATGCTAAAATTTGGTTTGCATATTTGGTTTCTCTAAGGTCTAGATAATTTCTAGTATTGAGTTTGAACAACAAGGAAGACGGTGTAGAGTCTTATAATGTTTTCAATATGTCTTTTATGTGAGTTTTGCTGCACCGGTTCATCCTTGTGTTTGTTTCAAATAAGCCTTGCTAGCCTAAACCTTGTATCGAGAGGGAATACTTCTCATGCATCCAAAATACTTGAGCCAACCACTATGCCATTTGTGTCCACCATACCTACCTACTACATGGTATTTTCCGCCATTCCAAAGTAAATTGCTTGAGTGCTACCTTTAAAATTCCATCATTCACCTTTGCAATATATAGCTCATGGGACAAATAGCTTTAAACTATTGTGGTATTGAATATGTAATTATGCACTTTATCTCTTATTAAGTTGCTTGTTGTGCGATAACCATGTTTACTGGGGACGCCATCAACTAGTCGTTGTTGAATTAAATGTGAGTTGCTATGCATGTTCGTCTTGTCTCAAGTAAGAGAGATCTACCACCATAGGGTTAAGCATGCATATGTTAGAGAAGAACATTGGGCCGCTTAACTAAAGCCATGTTCCATGGTGGAAGTTTCAGCTTTTGGACAACAATCCTCAAATCTCAAATGAGAAAATTATTAATTGTTGTTATATGCTTATGCATAAAAGAGGAGTCCATTATCTGTTGTCTATGTTGTCCCGGTATGGATGTCTAAGTTGAAGAATAATCAATAGCGAGAAATCCAATGCGAGCTTTCTCCTTAGACCTTTGTACAGGTGGCATAGAAGTACCCCTTTGTGACACTTGGTAAAAACAATGCATTGTGATGATCCGGTAGTCCAAGCTAATTAGGACAAGGTGCGGGCACTATTAGTATACTATGCATGAGGCTTGCAACTTGTAAGATATAATTTACATGATACATATGCTTTATTACTACCGTTGACAAAATTGTTTCATGTTTTCAAAATCAAAGCTCTAGCACAAATATAGCAATCGATGCTTTACCTCTATGGAGGACCATTCTTTTACTTTCAATGTTGAGTCAGTTCACCTATTTCTCTCCACCTCAAGAAGCAAACACTTGTGTGAACTATGCATTGATCCCTACATACTTGCTTATTGCACTTATTATATTACTCTATGTTGACAATATCCATGAGATATACATGTTACGAGTTGAAAGCAACCGCTGAAACTTAATCTTCTTTTGTGTTGCTTCAATACCTTTACTTTGAATTATTGCTTTATGAGTTAACTCTTATGCAAGACTTATTGATGCTTGTCTTGAAGTGCTATTCATGAAAAGTCTTTGCTTTATGATTCACTTGTTTACTCATGTCATATACATTGTTTTGATCGCTGCATTCACTACATATGCTTTACAAATAGTATGATCAAGATTATGATGGCATGTCACTCCAGAAATTATCTGTGTTATGGTTTTACCTGCTCGGGACGAGCAGAACTAAGCTTGGGGATGCTGATACGTCTCCGACGTATCGATAATTTCTTATGTTCCATGCCACATTATTGATGTTATCTACATGTTTTATGCACACTTTATGTCATATTCGTGCATTTTCTGGAACTAACCTATTAACAAGATGCCGAAGTGCCGCTGTCTTTGTTTTCTGCTGTTTTTGGTTTCAGAAATCCTAGTAAGGAAATATTCTCGGAATTGACGAAATCAAAGCCCAGGGGCCTATTTTCTCACGAAGCTTCCGTAAGTCCGAAGGAGAGACGAAGAGGGGCCACGGAGGGGCCACACCCTAGGCGGCGCGGCCCCCCTTGGCCGCGCGGCCCCGTGGTGTGGGGCCCCGTGCCGCCTCTTGACCTGCCCTTTCGCCTATAAAAAGTCTCCGTGACGAAACCCCCGCATACCGAGAACCACGATACGGAAAACCTTCCGCAGACGCCGCCGCCGCCGATCCCATCTCGGGGGATCCAGAGATCGCCTCCGGCACTTCGCCGGAGAGGGGAATCATCTCCCGGAGGACTCTACGCCGCCATGGTCGCCTCCGGTGTGATGTGTGAGTAGTCTACCCTGGACTATGGGTCCATAGCAGTAGCTAGATGGTTGTCTTCTCCCCATTGTGCTATCATTGTCGGATCTTGTGAGCTGCCTAACATGATCAAGATCATCTATCTCGTAATTCTATATGTTGCGTTTGTTGGGATCCGATGAATAGAGAATACTTGTTATGTTGATTATCAAAGCTATGCTTATGTGTTGTTTATGATCTTGCATGCTCTCCGTTATTAGTAGATGCTCTGGCCAAGTTGATGCTAGTAACTCCAAGAGGGAGTATTTATGCTCGATAGTGGGTTCATGCCTCTGTGAATCTGGAGGAGTGACAAGAACCACTAAGGTTATGGATGTGCTGTTGCCACTAGGGATAAAACATTAGTGCTATGTTCAAGGATGTAGTCACTAGTTACATTACGCGCAATACTTAATGCAATTGTCTGTTGTTAGCAACTTAATACCGGAGGGGGTTCGGATGATAACCTGAAGGTGGACTTTTTAGGCATAGATGCAGTTGGATGACGGTCTATGTACTTTGTCGTAATGCCCAATTAAATCTCACTATACTCATCATGATATGTATGTGCATGGTCATGCTCTCTTTATTTGTCAATTGCCCAACTGTAATTTGTTCACCCAACATGCTGTTCGTCTTATGGGAGAGACACCTCTAGTGAACTGTGGACCCCGGTCCAATTCTCTTTACTGAAATACAATCTCGTAACATCGTTTCTACTGTTTTCTGCAAACAATCATCTTCCACACAATACGGTTAATCCTTTGTTACAGCAAGCCGGTGAGATTGACAACCTCACTGTTTCGTTGGGGCAAAGTACTTTGGTTGTGTTGTGCAGGTTCCACGTTGGCGCCGGAATCTCTGGTGTTGCGCCGCACTACATCCCGCCGCCATCAACCTTCAACGTGCTTCTTGGCTCCTCCTGGTTCGATAAACCTTGGTTTCTTTCTGAGGGAAAACTTGCTGCTGTGCGCATCATACCTTCCTCTTGGGGTTGCCCAACGAACATGTGAAATACACGCCATCAGCACCCCATTGTAACCTGTTTTCATCATAATCAAAGAACAGACAGGCAGGACGTAAGGGTTTTACCTCATCGAGGGCCCCGAACCTGGGTAAATCGCTCTCCCCGCTTGTCTGTGTACCGATGTCTCGTGTCAGCTTGCAGGATTCCATCAACCCTAAGCCCCTATCGGAGGGCATTGCCGAGGAGCACCCTCGACAATTGGCGCCGTCTGTGGGAAGCCTGTCGGCACAAGGCAGGACATCGGCAGCTCCGATCATGACATCGGCCGTTTCGCCGGCAAATTCGCCGGCAACTCCATCGGCGACTTCGTCGACTCCATCGTCGCCAATCCTGGGAAGCCCGATTCGATTCGGCTCCTACGAGTTTACTCCACACAGAGATTCCTCCCGCTCGAACTTTTCAGATCTACAAGGGAACATGGAGATGACCTTCGGCAGCGTCCACTACAACGTCAACGCAGAAGGAATCCTTCGATTGCTGGAATCTCCCACCTCCGGATCGACGAGGTCAAGCGCACCATCATCACCCGATCTGTCGGCTGGTCTGACAGAATCAACGTGCTCACCAGCGCCCTCGACTCCCCGCTCGGTATCCTCCATGTCGGTAGGGTCTGACGATCTCACGTCTTCGGAATTAACCTCGTACTACTGCCTGAACTGCGACACCAGGCACGGGCTGGGATCGAGCGACACGCCGTTCATCTGCAACGCCCAATATTCGTCGGGAGAGGACAGTATCGACAGCACCGTCCAGGGAATCACCCGAAGACCGGCACACCATCAGGTTTATGTCGCCAATAACACGGGAAACACAAGGCGTAGAGGTGACGAGGATCATACCCCTCGTTCCAGTAGAAGGGCGAGTTTTGAGAACATCGCCAGCAACCGTGACAGCGATTACACCATCGCGGATTAGGAGTGGGCAGCAGCAAGGGCAGCAGTACTTAACAATACGCCGCTCCCCGCGGGACTTCGGTTGGAACCCTCAATGCTTATCGCTCCATACTAGAGAAGAACCGGGAGCACCTGTCGAAAGAGCAAGCCTCCCTCGAGAGACGCTTATCTGCAGCGGATCGATCCAGCGAACGACGAAGGGGCTCACAAAGGGAGTGCCTCCCGAAACACTCAAGGAGCAGGCAAGCACCGGTCAAGGATATCGAGGCTTTCGGAAGATGACGCCAGAGAGATAACATCGAATCTGACTAAATCCTTTATGACTACGGATACCGCGGGCATGCCACGGCCAAAAACCGTTGCAGGAGCAACGGCCAACCTCGCCGCTTACCTCATCAACCAGCGCCCCGAAGGATCCATGGCTCAAGCTCATCGAGGCGCCCTGGAAAGCCTCGCAATATTGGGGAACAACCTAGTCCCGTCAAAGGAAAAGACCACCTACCAAGGCAGTGGGTCGAAACATCATGCGAGGGATGCTCGGGACGAAATCACTCAGAGCAAGATCGACAAAGCAAGGCGGCGACGCGCCGCTAGAAAGGACGATGACAGTGATTCTTCGGATGAAGACCAGGAGTACGACGGCGAACTCAGGGGAGCCGATTGTCTAAGTTACAAGATCCGCGAAGCAATGCCGCCCAAAAAGTTTAAGCCTACTCCTACCGACGCTGCCAAATACGATGGGCAGCAAGAACCAAGATAATGGATAGACGACTACTTGCAGACTGTGATCTTGCACAAAGGAAACCAGATAGCAGCAATGCAGTGTTTACAGCTCTACTTGAAAGATTCAGCACGGGCCTGGCTAAGGGGGCTGCCGAAAGGTTCTGTCAAATCATGGGACGACCTAGTAGACGCCTTCGTTGCCAATTTCCAAGCAACATACGAGAGGCCCGTTGGGATCGAAGAGCTACGGAACTGTCGGCAGAAGCCGAAGGAGTCAATGCGTTCATACATCGGGAGATTCACGAAGCTCCTCAACGCCGCCGAAGACGTATCTGTCGACAGAGCAATCGACGCTTTCAGCGACGGCGTTCAGCGGGAAAGTTACATAGAAGAACTCGGGCGCAAAAAGCCAAAAACCATAACCAAGCTAATGGAAATCGCCAACAGCTGGGCTGATGGTGAGGATAACGTACGAAGGCCACGGCAGCGTAGTGATGACGAAGACGATGACCAGCCGAAGCACGACTCGGGTGGCCGAAGGGATCGTCACAAGAGAAGGAAAAACCGCAACTACGATGACAACAATCTGGTAGCCGCAGGGTATTCCGATCGGCAGGACGATCGAGACGACAGGCACGATGGTAACCGGAACAACTCTGGAAACCGTGGTAACTATAAACCACGACAGCAGAGAACTCCCGAACTACCTTACGCCGGACAAGTCAACGCCCCCTGTTACCTACATTCGTATGTCGATTCCAAAGACGGCAAGACGAAGTCAAGTCACCTGCTCAGGGACTGTCGGCAGTTCCTTGACATGCACAAACTCATCCAAAGAATGTGTCAGCAACAGCTACCACCACCACCACCACCTCCACCGCAGCATCAAGTCCAGCAGGCTCAAACCCATCAACCCAACGAGGCGTTTCCACCACCACGTGGGCAGATGAGCATGATCCACAGGACAGGTGTTTCGAAAAGGGAGATGAAGAAGCTCACCCGAGAGATCAACTTGGCAGAAAGCATCATGGCAAATATCCCTTAATACGTCGATTGGTCTTCTCAGAACATTACATTTAGTCGAGCAGATCACCCGATGACCATACCAAAACCCGGACACGCCGCATTGGTAGTCGAAGCACAAATTGGGGGATTCAAGATGAGCAAAGTCTTCATGGATGGTGGAAGCGGACTAAACCTGATATTCGTCGACACAATCAGAAGCATGGGGATCACCATGAGCATGCTGGAAGAAACAGACACCTGCTTCCACGGGATCCTTCCAACCGCACCGGGCCACTCTCTTGGCAAAGTTTACCTGAATGTTATCTTCGGTAGAGCCGATAATTTCAGGAAGGAAAAAATCGAGTTCGAAGTGGTGAACTGGGAGTCACAGTATCACGCTATACTCGGGAGACCAGCGTATGCCAAGTTCATGGCTGTACCACATTATGCATACCTCAAGCTGAAAATGCCTGGGAATAATGGGACAAACATCACAGTCTATGGAAGTTTTTCGCGCTCGGACAATTGTGATCGCGACTTTCAGAGGATTGCTGCGAAGTTCGGGAAACAGCAAGAAATCATCGACCTTCCGCCCAAGCTGTCTTTACGAGAGATCAAGGAAGAAAAAGATGGCCGGGAAATAAAGAAGAAGCCAGCCGCTCTCGCCCTTAAAGCTTCGGCAGCAAAGGGTTCGGCAGTTGATGGCACAGAAGGTTTAGGAGAAAGCAAGACGCTGGCAACCACCGCTCAAACCCCTGATGAAACCAGCAACGCTGCAGCAATCACTAACGCGGAGAAGAAGCCAGAAGAAGAGAAGAACCCCTTCCTTGACTAAGCAGTTTACCAGCCTTTACTTTCTTTCTTTCCCTTCATTATAAACAGGGCCTTCCTCTTTTCGCCCTCTAGCATCGTGCTTACCTTATTAATAAGAACTTAAAGCTTCGATTCTTGTTAAGCATTGCAGTAACTACAAACTTCTAAGCCCCATCACTATGCAAACATAGTACAGGGCGGAAGATCGTGCTCCAAAAAGCCTCTACGAGTGCTACAATGATGTCACCTTTCCCTCTGCTTCAGATGCCTCTACGAGTGCCGTATAAAGCAAGAGTTTGGAAAAACTTACACACAACCCACGCTCGATATTTCACTTATGGAAATATCAGAGAGCAACGGGCTTATCGGCAGAACCATTACACCCGAAAAATTCGGGAATGACTGTCGAAATTTACAAATGGTTGAAAGCAAAGTTGCGCATACAACAGGTTTAGCAAAACCTGCAACACGAGCTGATCACTCATAATGATTTGCTAACCAACCAGTACTCATACATCCAACGGGCAATTAAGCTTCGCCCCTTTAAATATTTGCCAACGGCATGGTAAAAGTACACATTCATGTACCAACCAGATAAGAAGTTTTTGGCCCAAAAAACCCGAACACTCGGATGAATTAGCCAATACAATTTATAAAAGTAACTTTACACCTTTACATCACCCTTGCGGAGTTTCCTTTTCCTCAGGTACCTTTGACATCTCCTCAAGCCTGTCGACAATTACATGAGCAGGAGCTAAAACCTTCGGGTACAGCTCCTCGAAATCACCAGTTGCGTTGGCAATAGACAGCAAGCCAGCTGAAGGATAACAAGCAAGCACAAGGGCAAGCGTACATTTGGCCCCTGCAAAGACTTGAGATCTTACTAGCTCCCGAACCTTCTTGGCACTTCCAAATTCAGACATCAAAGTCAAAAGGGTAGGGGGAACTGCATTGAGAGGAAACATTGTTTTCCAAACTACCCTCATGGCCTTGTAGCACTTGTCGAAGAACTGGTGGACCTGTTGCACTCGATCTTGAAATTTGACGACGGCCGAAGCCTTCGAGTGTTCCCGCCAGAAAATCTCTTCGGATGAGGAAAGCTGAGTCAAAGCATGCACCCGCTCGTGTATCCGCTTGTTCTCCTCCGCAGGGTTCAACGCTATGACTGCCAAAAGAATTAGTAAAAGACTCAGACAAGAAGTTGCTAGCAAGCAGGCAAAAGGATCAAGAAACTTACAGTTTAAACTTTCGGTAGCCTTATGCAGCTCGCCAAGAATGTACCGCTCCACGTCGGCTGCAATCTCGCTCTTTTTATTGACGATGGCAGCTAAGGCATAAGTGCTGCGTAAATCCTTCTCCGTCTGTGTTATTCGGTCTCTCATGCGCTGGATCCGATCGCTTTCGGGAAGCGCACCCGACGAGTCATCTGCAAATGAGGGTACTGGGAAGACCTGCAAGAAGTACTGGCTATAAAAAAGTGATGGATATGGTACAGCCCAACGTCCAAAATAACTCCCATCGGGAGAAGTGCAAGAAAGTGATATCATAGCAAAAGTGGGCCTACAACAAATGCTAGCACGAAGTTTATTACAAAACATGAGTTTGGCGGCAGAGCAATGTTTCGCATCAACTCAAGGCACAAGTTTGGTACAAGAATCAAGGAAGCTGAGTTTGAGTTGATGAACTAGGGCCAGTCGATGATTTCCTTGATGAAACCAGTTCAAGAAGCTGACGGGCACAAGTAAGAGCAGATGCCTTAAAGGTGCTCAAATCAACAGGCTGCCCGTCTTGCCCTTTTGGAAGCCCCTTAGTCATTTCCTCGATGTCACCCTTAAAGCCGTAACCCATCATAAGCTGGAAGGCTAGGACATCACCAAAAGTGCGCGATGTACGCTTGAATACCTCGATGATCTCCTTGGTGTCAACCGCGAAGGTATCGATCAGCTGTCCCAGGGTCTTCTCTTGCTTAATCTTGGGGAAGATCATCGAGTGCATCCGTGCCAGAGCACCCTTCCCCTTCACAAGAAGCTCTTGTGTAAGCTGGTGAGAAGCGAGAATCGTTGACACCACGTTCGCCGGGGAATTATTTGGAACTCTTTCCAGGGCATCGACAGGAATGTTTGCTGCCTCTGCAACACAAAAGAAGGAAAAAATTCAGTCATTGACAAAAAGTTTAAATCCATAAGAACGTCTCCCGACAAAAGTATGTTAGAGATTACCAAGCAAGGCCAAAGAAGATTGACGAATGACTTCATCCTTTTCGGCTGCTCGAGCCTCAGCTACCAGCCTGGATGCTTCTTCTTCCTTCAGCTTCCCTTTCAGTTTGGCCAGCTCCTCCTTCAGAGAATCAATCTCTTGGCGAGCCGCGGCAGCTATCTTGACTGCGCCATCCAGTTTTGAGGAGGAAGATTCGACTTCTTTTTGCAGCCAAACTTTGTCAGCCTCTAGAGAAGTGAATCGAGAGGCGAAAACCTCCAGAGAGGAGATAACGCCACGCAGGTCCTTAAAGAGAGAAAGAAAAACAATTAAACAGGGCACGCTCCAAGGAATTTGTATTAAGATCAGAAGAGGACTTACAGAAAAAGGAGCCGCAGTAGCAGCAGTTGGAGAAATATCCTTCCCTTTGGAAAGGGAAGACGCAGTCGATGCTTGAGCCATGGGGGCAGCCTTAGGAGCCGAAGCTTCGGAAGCCACCACGACCGGCGAAACAGCATCAGATTTGGCCTTTTTAGGAGGAGGCTCGATAAAGCCCTCGTCACTGCAAAAGTAAACAATGATCGTGATTATAACAGGAGTATGGAAGGTAAAAAAGGCACAGTATAACTTTCAGAAAGGAACTACTTACATGTCGAAGAGATCATCTTCATCGGCAAAGCCGCCGGTTGATCTCTTCGCAGGAGAAGCTCTGACCCCATCCGCAGCTGCATCAACAAAAGTATCACGATCAGTGTCGACGTTACGCACTGATCCATCTGCGATACTAGTATTATCGGCTGAGGAGGGAAGATCAGCACGGGCAACTTCAAGATTCATTGGACCATTATATTCATCCTCTAAACCTGTTTGATCGATGGTGTGGAAATCTACTGGGATTGAGGAGCCTTTCCCCTCAGAGGTATCACCCGGTGAATCACGTGTATTTTCAGAAGCTATAGGGATCTGGCAAAGAAGAATGACAAGTAAGAACAAAAGTAATCATGTCGGCTAAGCAAGGAGCTATAATAGAGATGTGAAAAAAGGAAAATACCCCTGATGGTGGATGATCAACGTCAAGGGGAGCATAAGAAGAGATCAGCGGAATCGAATCTTCCTGGTTGAAGGAAGTAAGACGACGAACTTCGTCAAGCAGCTCTTTTTCTGATAGATCGGCAGCATTGATCCTGGTCTCATCCTTTGGACCTGAGTACAACCACATCGGGTGAACTCTGGCCATGACTGGCTGGACTCGGCGCTTCAGGAAAACTGCTGCCACCTCCGTACCAATCATAGTTTGGCCGTCGGCCTCTTTGATTCGAAGGAATTTGGCAAACAATTCTTCGGCTGAGGCCCTTTCGTCGGCTGAGAGGATGTTCTTCCAAGAGTCCTTGGGCTTGGCTTCAGTAACGTCGGCATAGCAGGGGAGTCGACATTCGGGTGACGAGGAATCTTTAACGTAAAACAATTTCAACCTCCATCCTTGCACAGACTCTCTCATTGGAAAATTAAAGTAATTAACTTCTGAGCGAGCAACAAAACCTACTCCTCCGGTGACAAAGTACCCATTACTACTGCTGTATCTTTTCACATAGAAGATCTTCTTCCACAGCCCGAAATGAGGTTCAATACCCAAAAACGCCTCGCAAAGGGTGATGAACACAACAACATGGAGGATTGAGTTGGGGGTAAGTTGCCACAATTGGATTTCATACGTCCGCAAGAGATGGAGGAGGAATCCATGAGTGGGGAGTGAAAGGCCTCGATGAAGAAAAGATAAGAACATCACAGAAAATCCAGCAGGAGGATCAGGCCAAGAGATCGCACCTGGAAGGATCACATCTCCCGCGTCGGAGGATATCAATCCTAAGCTTCAAGACCTCTTTTCGTCGCGCTTGGTGACGGATGAAGCTACCCAGTCCCCAGGTTTGGCCATTGAGCCCGACGGCGCTGGCGGCGCAGGAGCTGGGGGAGGGGCGTTTGGAGCGCTCCCCTTCGGAAGAGAAGATGAGGACTTGGCAGCGGCACCTCCGCTGGTGGAGCTAGCAGCGGCGGCGGTATTCTTCTTCTTCACCATTGCGAGATCTGAGGAAGATTGAAATCGTATGCGGCGCAACAATGGCGAAAGAAGGAAGAAGAGGGAGAATGAGGAGATGCTGCGGGAACCGTGGAGAAAATTGAGAACTTTTTGTCCCTTGGAGATTTCAAGGAAAATTTGAAGTAAGCACGTGGCGCTTGAGGAAGGGAAGGAACTGACGGCCCACTACGCCCATGATTACGCGAAAATCGAGGAGCCACCTCCGTCGTTACGCGTATAGTGGTCAAGCCCTAAAACACTGATTGAGCAGGGCTAGGGCTAGCTCGTCATGATGGGCCCGTCAAATCAGCCTGCAGCAGTTACACGTCAGCAATGACGTCATAATTTGGAAGCATTCGAAGGAAACATAAAAAGTTATCGGATGAAGGATTCGAGTCCACGCACGGATTTCAAGCATCCGTACCTAGATTCGGGGGCTACTCCCATCGGGAGCGCTGACGCGCACCCGATAAAATGAAGACTCGATAGAATGGGCAGTCGAAGGAAGAAGGTTTGAGTCAGCACTCGGTTGCAAAGCGCGTGCACCTAGGCACTCGGGGGCTATTACTCCCATCGGGAGCTCGTGATGCATACCTGATAGAAGTTTTTTGCACTCCAGGATCATGCCCGGGGACTTGATTCTGTGTAGGGTAACGGTGTTTTGCCATCGGCAGTTAACCAAACAACAGTTGGGCACGTTACTCATTATCCTTTGCATAAAGAAAATATATCGGAAGACTTATGAAGATCTCGGTAGAGGAAAGTATTTGAGTAGTACAACTTGAGTCTATGCACGGATTGCAAGCATCCGTACCTAGACTCGGGGGCTACTCCCATCGGGAGCGCTGAAGCGCACCCGATAAAAAGAAGATGAAGCATAATCAAGATGAACAAAAGCAATGAAGGAGAAGAATGTCAGGAGAAAACATGCATTAGTCTCTACCCGAATTATCTTCGGCTAGACACTCGGGGGCTACTGACGTGGGCATTACCCTTCGGGTAACCAGTATTGCCCTATCTGGTATTGACAAATTGGAGGCCCATGAAGATACCTGAAGGCGAGATGGGCCACTAGGTCGGCGCACCAGAAGATTCCTTGACAGGCAAGACAAGGAAGCGAACAAACAAGGAAAGATTGGATCTAAATTACTGTAATTCTAGTCGTATTCGGTTAGACCTCTTGAGACCTGGCCTCCTATATAAAGGCCAGGAGAGGGGCTGCTGGAGGACACGAACAATCTTAGCAACCTTAGCCAGGAAAAGCTTAGAGCTAGGTAACCCTAGCAACATCAATCTCGACTAGATCTCAGCTGAAGTATCCGGCACCCCATTGTAACCTGTTTTCATCATAATCAAAGAACAGACAGGCAGGACGTAAGGGTTTTACCTCATCGAGGGCCCCGAACCTGGGTAAATCGCTCTCCCCGCTTGTCTGTGTACCGATGTCTCGTGTCAGCTTTCAGGATTCCATCAACCCTAAGCCCCTATCGGAGGGCATTGCCGAGGAGCACCCTCGACATAGGGTGACACACTTAAAGTTGGATGTTGAAATGGTAGAACTTGAATATGGAATGGAGTTCGAATATTTGTTCGGAGTCCCAGATGAGATCCCGGACATCACGAGGAGTTCCGGAATGGTCCGGAGAATAAGATTCATATATAGGAAGTCATTTTATGTGATTTAAAATGATCCAGAAGGTTCTATGGAAGGTTCTAGAAGGTTCTAGAAAAGTCCGGAAGAAACCACTAAGGAAGGCGGAGTCCCGGAGGGACTCCACCTCCCATGGCGGGCCAACCCTAAGGGGGAGGAGTCCCAAGTGGACTCCACTATGGGGGCCGGCCACCCCCCCACATGGAAGGGGAAATCCCACCTCAAGTGGGATTCCCACCTTGGGTAGGTTTCCCTATCACATGGAAGGTTTTGGGTTCGGGTCTTATTGGGAGACTTGTAGTCCAACACTTGGGGCTTCCACCTATATAATGAGGGGCCAAGGGGAGGGGGGCGGCCACCCAAAAGACCACAAGGTGGCCGCACCCCTTAGTGGCCGGCGCCCCCTCTCCCAAACCCTAGCGGCCTCTCTCCTCCACCACATCCTGCACGCTTAGCGAAGCTCCGCCGGATTTCTCCACCACCACCGACACCACGCCGTCATGCTGTCGAATTCAAGAGGAGCTACTACTTCCGCTGCCCGCTGGAACGGGGAGGTGGACGTCGTCTTCATCAACAACCGAACGTGTGACCGAGTACGGAGGTGCTGCCCGTTCGTGGCGTCATGATCAAGATCTTCTACGCGCTTTTGCAAGCGGCAAGTGAACGTCTACCGCAGCAACAAGAGCCTCATATTGTAGGCTTTGGAATCTCTTCAAGGGTGAGACTCGACAATCCCCTCGTTGCTACCGTCTTCTAGATTGCATCTTGGCTTGGATTTCGTGTTCGCGGTAGGAAATTTTTTGTTTTCTATGCTACGTTATCCCACAAAATTTGAGCTTTATTGATAACATAACACAATTACATTGTCTTTACAATATTCTTGAGACAAGAATTGATGAACAATAAACAGAAATGAAAAAGGAAGATTACAATTTTTATCCTAAACTAAAACCTAGACTAAATGACTTGAAGAATATCTTCATGGTCATATTCATCTTCAAAACCTGCAACATAAAACAGCAAGTAATAGCCAGAGAGAGTCAAGTGTTAAACAGAAATTCAGTTTGGACAGAACCAACTGTCCTGCACGCTTGTGCTTGTCCAAAGCCCTGGACAGCACAAGATAAGAGCAAGCAGACCAAACCTGAGCACCACCAGAGGGCTCAAGTTTCAGCATATGAGAGCACACAGCTCATGTGTGCTGGGCAGGCCACAGCAAGGCAATGCACAAGCTTAGTCACCAAAGCAAGCCAGGCTTGTGTGTCATAGCAAGAACAGAAGTAGAGTTCATATAAAAGGGGCACAAACCCTAGAAACAAGAACTACCGACCAGATAAGGATTCACAAGGTAAGGTGAAGGTAGCACAGCATAGTTCATCCAGTTCTTGCTCAAGAACAGAACCAACACACACAACCACTCAACCACCAGAAATCATGGTGACCTGAGAAGATCATCCAAGACCTGGAGGTGAAGGGCTGTGACACAAACCACAAGTCTGCATCAACACAAAATCTCACTCTAGGAGCTGGAACAAGGTATACCTAGTTCCTGGAGAAGATCCAATGGATCTAATCCATAAATCATGCATGACACAGTCATGGGATTGAGCATATGCTCAAAAGGGTAAATCATCACTTGGTTTTCACCAAGGATTACTGCCAGTCTAGAAGCCACTAAAACAGAAATCATCCAGATACATATCTTGTGCACAGAAGCTAGTAAACATGCACAGATGCACACACTAGCAAACAGGCACAGATAGCACCAGTAGATGTATTACAAGGATTAGCAGCTAACCAAGACTACACAGAAAATCCTAAGCATACAACCATCAGGAAGTCCTAGATTTCTTCACAGGCAAGTGATACGTCTCAAACGTATCTATAATTTCTTATGTTCCATGCTACTTTTATGATGATACTCACATGTTTTATACACACTTTATGTCATTATTATGCATTTTCCGGCACTAACCTATTGACGAGATGCCGAAGAGCCAGTTGCTGTTTTCTGCTGTTTTTGGTTTCAGAAATCCTAGTAAGGAAATATTCTCGGAATTGGACGAAATCAACGCCCAGGGGCTTATTTTTCCACGAAGCTTCCAGAAGACCGAGGGAGATACGAAGTGGGGCCACGAGGCGATGCCACACTAGGGCGGTGCGGCCCAGGTCCTGGCCGCGCGGCCCTAGCGTGTGGGTCCCTCGTGACGCCCCTGACCTGCCCTTCCGCCTACTTAAAGCCTTCGGCGCGAAACCCTCTGTATCGAGAGCCACGATACGGAAAACCTTCCAGAGACGCAGCCGCCGCCAATCCCATCTCGGGGGATTTAGGAGATCGCCTCCGGCACCCTGCCGGAGAGGGGAATCATCTCCCGGAGGGCTCTTCATCGCCATGATCACCTCCGGATTGATGTGTGAGTAGTTCACCCTTGGACTATGGGTCCATAACAGTAGCTAGATGGTTGTCTTCTCCTCATTGTGCTATCATGTTAGATCTTGTGAGCTGCCTATCATGATCAAGAACATCTATTTGTAATGCTACATGTTGTGTTTGTTGGGATGCGATGAATATTGAATACTATGTCAAGTTGATTATCAATCTATCATATATGTTGTTTATGTTCTTGCATGCTCTCCGTTGCTAGTAGAGGCTCTGGCCAAGTTGATACTTGTAACTCCAAGAGGGAGTATTTATGCTCGATAGTGGGTTCATGCCTCCATTGAATCTGGGACAGTGACAGAAAGTTCTAAGGTTGTGGATGTGCTGTTGCCACTAGGGATAAAACATTGATGCTTTGTCTAAGGATATTTGTGTTGATTACATTACGCACCATACTTAATGCAATTGTCTGTTGCTTGCAACTTAATACCGGAAGGGGTTCGGATGATAACCTGAAAGTGGACTATTTAGGCATAGATGCATGCTGGATAGCGGTCTATGTACTTTGTCGTAATGCCCTGATTAAATCTCATAGTACTCATCATGATATATGTATGTGCATTGTTATGCCTTCTTTATTTGTCAATTTCCCAACTGTAATTTGTTCACCCAACATGCTATTTATCTTATGGGAGAGACACCACTAGTGAACTGTGGACCCCGGTCCATTCTTTACATCTGAAATACAATCTACTGTAATTGTTCTTTACTGTTCTTCGCAAACAAACATCATCTTCCACACTATACATCTAATCCTTTGTTACAGCAAGCCGGTGAGATTGACAACCTCACTATTACGTTGGGGCAAAGTACTTTGATTGTGTTGTGCAGGTTCCACGTTGGCGCCGGAATCCCTGGTGTTGCGCTGCACTACACTTCGCCGCCATCAACCTTCAACGTGCTTCTTGGCTCCTACTGGTTCGATAAACCTTGGTTTCTTACTGAGGGAAACTTGCTTCTATACGCATCATACCTTCCACTTGGGGTTCCCAACGGACGTGTGCTTTACGCGTATCAAGCTAAATTTCTGGCGCCGTTGCCGGGGACCTGAAGAAAAGTTACACCACAAAGATTTCTATCTCCCACGTCAACTGCACGCCAGCAAGTAAATTTCTGGCGCCGTTGCCGGGGAGATCAAGACACGCTGCAAGGGGAGTCTTCACTTCCAATCTCTTTACTTTGTTTTTGTCTTGCTTTATTTTATTTACTACTTTGTTTGCTGCACTAAAACAAAACACACAAAAAAATTAGTTGCTAGCTTTACTTTATTTACTGTCTTGTTCTCTATATTAAAAACACAAAAAAATTAGTTACTTGCATTTACTTTATTTACCTTTTGTTTATTTCATCATGTTTCCTCCTAAGTACACTCTAAAAGACATACCGGTAGGCTGAGGGTCTATAATTGGAAGAGATAATATAGAAGATTGTTTCACTCATGTTAGTATAGCTGAAGATTTTGAAGATAGACACTTGGTAGAACTTGCTCCTACTTATGAAATTGCTGCTGCCTCTTTAGTACATATGTTGGAGACTAAATTTGTTAATCTCAATCCTATAATTCAGCATATGTTTCTTACACTCTCTGATATAGAGGAAGGAGAAAAGAAAGATTTTGTCTTAGAAACCCTTCTTAAAGAATTTGGTGGTGTAGCAAGAGAGGCTAGAAAAGTCTTTATTAAATATAAGATGCTTGGCTCTTACACCAACTTTGCTAGTACCCTTGAAAAGATGGACATTGATACAATATAGTACACCAATAATGTTAATGATGGAGGGGAAATTAAAGTACCGATACCTAGCAAGCTCCTAGGAATGCATGAAGCTCTAGAAAATAACTATGGTTGGCTTCTTCCTGAAAATTTGTTTGATGAGAATAGCAAGCCTAAGAGTAATGAAAAAGGAGCCTCTGAAACTTACATAGATAAGATAACATGTATAGTTGAGAAAACTCCAAACTCCTCTGTCGATGCTTCTTCTCTTGATAACATTTGATTCACACTTTCTGCGCCTAGCTGAAAGGCGTTAAAGAAATGCGCTTATGGGAGACAACCCATCATTTTACTACAGCACTTTTGTTTTATATTTGAGTCATGGAAGTTGTTACTACTGTAGCAACCTCTCCTTATCTTTATTTTATCACATTGTTGTGCCAAGTAAAGTCTTTGATAGTAAAGTCAATACTAGATTTGGATTACTGCGCAGAAATAGATTTCTTGCTGTCACGAATTTGGGCAGGGTTCTCTGTAGGTAACTCAGAAACATCTGCCAATTTACGTGCGTGATCCTCAGATATGTACGCAACTTTCATTCAATTTGAGCATTTTCATCTGAGCAAGTTAAGTGCCCCTGGAAAATTCATCTTTACAGACTGTTCTGTTTTGACAGATTCTGCCTTTTATTTCGCATTGCCTGTTTTGCTATGTTTGATGGATTTCTTTGTTCCATTAACTTTCAGTAGCTTTGTGCAATGTCCTGAAGTGTTAAGAATGATTATGTCACCTCTGAATGTATGAATTTTCAATTATGCACTAACCCTCTAATGAGTTTGTTTTGAGTTTGGTGTGGAGGAAGTTTTCAAGGGTCAAGAGAGGAGGATGATACAATATGATCAAGAAGAGTGAAAAGTCTAAGCTTGGGGATGCCCCCGTGGTTCATCCCTGCATATTTTAAGAAGACTCAATCATCTAAGCTTGGGGATGCCCAAGGCATCCCCTTCTTCATCGACAACTTATCAGGTCACCTCTAGTGAAACTATATTTTTATTCAGTCACATCTTATGTGCTTTGCTTGGAGCGTCTGTTTGTTTATTTTTGTTTTTGTTTGAATAAAGTTGGATCCTAGCATTCTTTGTGTGGGAGAGAGACACGCTCCTCTGTTGCATATGAACACATGTGTTCTTAGCTTTATTCTTAATGTTCATTGCGAAGGTTGAACTACCTCGTTCATTGATATATGGTTGGAAACGGAAAATGCCGCATGTGGTAATTGGTATATTGTCTTGAATAATATGATACTTGTCAATTGTTGTGCTCATATAGATCATGTTTAAGCTCTTGCATCATGTACTTTGCACCTATTAATCAAGAACAACATAGAGCATGTTAAAATTTGGTTTGCATGATTGGTCTCTCTAAGTCTAGATATTTTCTGGTTGAGGTGTTTGAACAACAAGGAGATGATGTAAAGTCTTATAATGCTTACAATATGTTCATATGTGAGTCTTGCTGTACCATTTTATACTTGAGTTTGCTTCAAACAACCTTGCTAGCCTAGCCTTGTATTGAGAGGGATTCTTCTCGTGCATCCAAATCCTTGAGCCAAAAACTATGCCATTTGTGTCCACCATACCTACCTACCACATGGTATTTCTCTGCCATTCCAAAGTAAATTACTTGAGTGCTACCTTTAAAATTCCATTCTTTGCCTTTACAATACATAGCTCATGGGAAAATAGCCTTAAAAACTATTGTGGTGAAGAATATGTACTTATGTGTCTTATTTCTTAATAAGTTGCTTGTTGAGCGGTAACCATGTTTCTGGGGACGCCATCAACTTTTACCTTTGTTGAATATCATGTGAGTTGCTATGCATGTTCGTCTTGTCTGAAGTAAGGGAGATTTTCATGATCAAATGGTTTGAGTATGCATATTGTTAGAGAAGAACATTGGGCCGCTGACTAAAGCCATGAATCATGGTGGAAGTTTCAGTTTGGACACAAAACCTCAATCTCTTATGAGAATATTACCTGTTGTTGAATGCTTAAGCATTAAAAGAGGAGTCCATTATCTGTTGTCTATGTTGTCCCGGTATGGGTGTCTAAGTTGAGAATGATCAAAAGCGAGAAATCCAATGCGAACTTTCTCCTTAGACCCTTGTACAGGCGGCATAGAGGTACCCCTTTGTGACACTTGGTTGAAACATATGTTATGCAATGATAATCTGTGTTAATCCAAGCTAATTAGGACAAGGTGCGAGCACTATTGGTATACTATGCATGAGGCTTGCAACTTATTGGATGTCTTATACATAACACATATGCTTTATTACTACCGTTGACAAAATTGTTTCTATGTTTTCAAAATGAAAAGCTCTAGCATAAAAATAGTAATCCATGCTTCCCTCTGCGAAGGGCCACTCTTTTACTTTATTGTTGAGTCAGTTTACCTACTTCTTTCTATCTTAGAAGCAAACACTCGTGTAAACTGTGTGCATTGATTCTTACATGTTTACCTATTGCACTTGTTATATTGCTTTATGTTGACAATTATCCATGAGATATACATGTTGAAGTTGAAAGCAACCGCTGAAACTTATATCTTCTTTTGTGCTGTTTCAAAGCTTTCTACTAAGAATTTATTGCTTATGAGTTAACTGTTATGCAAGTCTTATTGATGCTTGTCTTGAAAGTATTATTCATAAAAAGTCTTTGCTATATGATTCAGTTGTTTACTCATTGTCTTTACCATTGCTTCGAATCGCTGCATTCATCTCATGTGCTTTACAATAGTATTGATCAAGATTATGATAGCATGTCACTTCAGAAATTATCCTTGTTATCGTTTACCTACTCGAGGGCGAGTAGGAACTAAGCTTGGGGATGCTTGATACGTCTCAAACGTATCTATAATTTCTTATGTTCCATGCTACTTTTATGATGATACTCACATGTTTTATACACATTTTATGCCATTATTATGCATTTTCCGACACTAACCTATTGACGAGATGCCGAAGAGCCAGTTGCTGTTTTCTGCTGTTTTTGGTTTCAGAAATCCTAGTAAGGAAATATTCTCGGAATTGGATGAAATCAACGCCCATGGGCTTATTTTTCCACGAATCTTCCAGAAGACCGAGGGAGATACGAAGTGGGGCCATGAGGCGATGCCACACTAGGGCGGCGCGGCCCAGGTCCTGGCCACGCGGCCCTAGCGTGTGGGTCCCTCGTGACGCCCCCTGACCTGCCCTTCCGCCTACTTAAAGCCTTCATCGCGAAACCCTCTGTACCGAGAGCCACGATACGGAAAACCTTCCAGAGACGCAGCCGCCGCCAATCCCATCTCGGGGGATTCAGGAGATCGCCTCCGGCACCCTGCCGGAGAGGGGAATCATCTCCCGGAGGGCTCTTCATCGCCATGATCGCCTCCGGATCGATGTGTGAGTAGTTCACCCCTGGACTATGGGTCCATAGCAGTAGCTAGATGGTTGTCTTCTCCTCATTGTGCTATCATGTTAGATCTTGTGAGCTGCCTATCATGATCAAGATCATCTATTTGTAATGCTACATGTTGTGTTTGTTGGGATCCGATGAATATTGAATACTATGTCAAGTTGATTATCAATCTATCATATATGTTGTTTATGTTCTTGCATGCTCTCCGTTGCTAGTAGAGGCTCTGGCCAAGTTGATACTTGTAACTCCAAGAGGGAGTATTTATGCTCGATAGTGGGTTCATGCCTCCATTGAATCTGGGACAAGGATGTAAAGTTCTAAGGTTGTGGATGTGTTGTTGCCACTAGGGATAAAACATCGATGCTTTGTCTAAGGATATTTGTGTTGATTACATTACGCACCATACGTAATGCAATTGTCTGTTGCTTGCAACTTAATACCGGAAGGGGTTCGGATTATAACCTGAAAGTGGACTATTTAGGCATAGATGCATGCTAGATAGCGGTCTATGTACTTTGTCTTAATGCCCTGATTAAATCTCATAGTACTCATCATGATATATGTATGTGCATTGTTATGCCTTCTTTATTTGTCAATTGCCCAACTGTAATTTGTTCACCCAACATGTTATTTATCTTATGGGAGAGACACCACTAGTGAACTGTGGACCCCGGTCCATTCTTTACATCTGAAATACAATCTACTGCAATTGTTCTTTACTGTTCTTCGCAAACAAACATCATCTTCCACACTATACATCTAATCCTTTGTTACAGCAAGCCGGTGAGATTGACAACCTCACTGTTACGTTGGGGCAAAGTACTTTGATTGTGTTGTGCAGGTTCCACGTTGGCACCGGAATCCCTGGTGTTGCGCCGCACTACACTTCGCCACCATCAACCTTCAACGTGCTTCTTGGCTCCTACTGGTTCGATAAACCTTGGTTTCTTACTGAGGGAAACTTGCTTCTATACGCATCATACCTTCCACTTGGGGTTCCCAACAGACGTGTGCTTTACGCGTATCAGCAAGCATATTGGCATTCATATTTATTATGATCCCCAAATATGCAAGCAAAGATGAGTAGCCAACAAGATCCAACCAACCATGTGAGCAACCAGTCAGTAGCAAGGCTACTGAGGTCACAACACACTTAGAACCATCCAAAGCCAAGCCAAATACAAAGCATCACTATCCAGAAATGGATTCAGACTCTATTTGCTTGTCAAATAATCATGAACAGCAAATTCATATACAAGCAAGTAATTTAATCATCACTGCATAAGCAGTTCATCATTAATTAATTTATTCCAGCATGAATACATAACAAATTCATGCCATATCTTGACAGTAGCACCCTGTGAGGCAACACAGCACATGTCACTGCATCATAGCCACTGGATCAAGTCCAGTGAGCTAGGAAGAGCAACAACACATACATACAATAGCAATAGCATGCTTGAGCATCAGCATCAGTAAGGAAATGATTCACTTAGCCATAGAAATTAATCAACAACCAAGCCACTAATATTTAATTGATCAAATGAATCAATTGAATCAAGTCAAGCCACACAGATAGGTTAGCCAACATGAAATGGTTGATCCAATGGATCATTGGATTATACAGGAGGCACAGAGGCACCTCACAAGCATCACTGGCATTCACAAGTGTCAAAGATGCATAGCAGTACACCTAGACAAGCAAGTATAATATGCCAGTAAGCATAGCAAGCTCATAAGCATGTACAGCATGGCATAACAAGCAGTAAGCAAGCAACACATGGCATGCGCAGCCAGCAACACACACTGGCCAGTACCAGAGATTGGTGAATTGGCCAGAGCTTGCAGAAAATGGAAGCACAGGTAGCTTAAGCAGCAGTAGCAAGGCTCTGCATGATCACATGATCATCAGAGAGTAGTAGAACAAGAAGAGAAGGAGCACAGAAGCTTGGGAGGCGCACATGCATGGAGAGGAGAAGGAGAAGGAGCAGAGCAACTTACACGCGCCTGGTGGCAGAGGCTATGGCATGGCGAGGCAGTGCTCGCGCGGCCATAGCAGCTGCAAAGCCAGGGAAGGCGCCGACGTTACGCCAACGAACACCACCACAGCAGCACGGCACGGAGACGACGGCACTGGTACTGCGAGCAGCACCGCGCCAGGTCGGTCTCGGAGGCGCACACGTCGACGGCGAGGGCGAGAGCTCATCGGAGATCACCCAATCGCCCGAGGCGATTCTCCACGAGATCCAGAGAGGAGGCGATTCGTCAGGAGAGGAAGCAATCGGAGAAACCACGCGGACAGATCGATAGATCGTCTCATGGCGGTCCAGATCAGGTAGGTGGCGAGGTCAGGGAAGCACGGAGATGGCCGGAGCACGGCGGCGGCCATGGAGGCGACGCCATCGCCACGGGTGTCGCCAGAGGTTAGGGTTAGGTCGAGCGAGTGAGAGGGACGAGTGAGTGAGCGAGCGAGGTGGGCCGCTTCGGCGCCACCGACCCGTTATGGGGCACGCCTTAGTGGGCTGTCCCATGGGCCTTAGTAAGTGGGCTGGCCCAATAGGGGCCAGGGGGTATTTTAGTCATTTCACAATTAAGAAAATAGCCAGAGTTTCACCAATTTTTAGTAAATAAAATACAACTCTAAAAATCCATTAAAAATTGGATTTGTGAATGAAAAATTATTCTTAACAAGAATAAAATATGAAATTGAATTTAAGAAACAAATTCAAATTTATGAATCTGATGAGTTTAAAATAAAAACCTGGTATTTCAAACTATTATTTCCTTGTATTTAAAAATCAAGGAAAAATCTCAAATAAGTTCAAATACTTATTTTCAAACATTTCAAAATGAAATTCTATTATTCCAAGTCATTTCTATTTGAAAAAGGTATTTTCCAAAGGAAAATACTCTATTCCTCTTTATTCCAAAAATATAGAGGCAACTCTATTATTTCAAATTATTTTGGAATGAATAATGAATCACCAAGGTAAAGTAATTTTACTTTGAATCATTTTACTTTATGAGAATTAAAGTGGTTTACACATTAAAGCAATTGCAAATTACTGCCAAAGGCATAAATTTTAACTCAACCCTAAATTGTAATAACTCATTGGGGTAAAGGGATTCCACATAAAATAATACATACATGACTGCATTATTTGGATTTTATAACATTGTCCTTACCGGACAATGATGCTTCTTACAGAACCCGAGGTCCAGGTTCCATCAACTGCATTGAACTGCACTATCTCGCAGTCCACAGGCAAGTTCACCCTTGCTCATACCAACTTGAGTATTTTCTATTACTTTAAATGCAAAGCTATATACTTATCATTCTTGCATGGCAAATAAAATGTTACTTTTCCAACTATGAATATGACTAAGTGGCTGGCAATGGAACCATGGTATGTGTTGATATGGTGGAGGTTCCATTGCATGGGTTATATTAACCTAGGATTAATTACCAATGCCATCCAGTGATTCTAGCGCCGTACAAACCGCGTTAACCATGAGATCTATAATGGCTCTAGGGAAGCCAGCCGTATCTTTTCCCTCCTGCACGCCAACGGACTGGTAGAGCTGCGGGGTGTTGGAGGCACTGCCGTAGGTTGAGATAGCCTTTTAAATCCCCATCCATATGTGATGTCGAGCTCTACGGTCTATGATGGATTGTCCAAAGTACACCGTGAGTAAAGCCGTATTGTCGGGAGAAGTCTACTGGGGGTGTACGGGTGGACAAAAGGGTGGGTTTGCAGGGTCGCGGAGAAGGCGGTGTGGGCTTGGATTTTCATACCTAGCCTCACACCAAAGGAAGTGTGAACGGGGGCAAGTCCCTGCGGATGGCAAAAAGGGTGGGATCTCTTGTGGGAAAAGTAACGCACCTCTGCAGAGTGTATCAAATTGTGGCTGTCACTCCTTGTTCCGGGAAGGGAACTGCGAACGCGGCCGGAAAGGAACTCCATGAAGTTCTGGTCAACCTGTGAAGACTAACGGGCATAGTTTTCATAATAAAATAAACCTTTTGAAGAAATGTTTTCAAAACATGCATTAACCTGAGATTTCCTGATCAATGGTCGTAGCTAGTGCATCAAACACCTTTTACTCTTTTGAACTTGCTGAGTACCTCTGTACTCACTTTCTTTCGACACCCTTGCTAGACTGTGATTCGGAAGTGGAGGCTATCACCGATGGAGCACCAGAAGGAAGCTACGAGCTGGTCTACGTGGAACCTGATCTTACCGGAGGAGTTGAAGGAGTAGACTATGGGATAGTCTACGGACCCGATGACACGGAGGTGGAGGAGTAGTGATATACCCTAGCATCATAGAGCCGAGCAGCGTAGAACTTACCTAAATAAGTTGTTGAGCTCTTTCATCTATAGTTATGAGTTGTAATCGAACTTTAGTAGTATCCTAGGGTGTTCTCATAGGACCTGTGAGAATACCAACTTGTTAAGACAATGTTTGTAATAATATATGGAGTGTTATGACCTGCAATGTTTCTGTTGTACCACTCTGAGGGATATGGCAATTTGTGAAGAAGTCCCTTCACAAAGATCATATCAACGACTTGTATACTACAACATGCAGTGGCATGCTGGGTCACCGCAATATGCCTCTATTTGAGCTTGGTTAGGTCATAGGTACATGTGGTAACAAGGATCATCCCATATGATCCCAAGGTTCTCTCCGGTTCACCTCCGAGGGAGTTCCCCCCTATACATCCAGAATCTGCCTAAGTGTAGAACCCCATGTCCGAGAAGCCGGACACACCTGGGGGTAGCATTGGATACAAAACCTTCTCAAATCACTTTTGTGCATGCCATGTGGACACACACAAGTTTTGGGGCCATTCCCTAGATCTGATGCTCGATTTCTGACGAAACCCTAGTTCAGTTGACCGCGCGGTCTACCCCTTTGACTGCATCCCATTGGGGGTCCCCCGGTGTGCATATGCCTCCATTTGAGCTTGGTTAGGTCATAGGTACATGTGGTAACAAGGATCGTCCCATATGATCTCAAGGTTCTCTCCGGTTCACCTCCGAGGGAGTTCCCCCTATACATCCAGAATCTGCCTAAGTGTAGGAACCCCATGTCCGAGAAGCCGGACACACCTGGGGGTAGCCTAGGATATAAAACCATCTCAAATCACTCTCCAATCCTCGATTTATGAGAAAACCCTAGACCGGGGTCCCGGCGGGGGATCTATTCCGCACTTATACATATATATAGGTTTCCCGCAAAGGGGTTCGCCAAAATAGCAGTGAGAAAGAAATAAACAAAAAAAATTATTGGGATTAACAATTATATGGGTAATAATTATCTTTGCAGTAAAAAAATGTAAAAATAAAAAAATGTGCATAATTGGCTGTGCCGACGGCCGTGGTTGTGCCGTGGGCCACCGTCGGCACAGCAGGAGAGGGGACCCAGCAGTCAGTTCCTGTGCCGACGGCCGCTGTTGCGCCATGGGCCACCATCGGCACAGTATAGACGGGGCCGTGACAGTCTAACGACTGGGCCCGCCTGTCAGTGCGTGTACCGACGGTTGGCGATGTGCCGACGGTGACCTTCGGGCGCCACCATCCTGTGCCGACGGTCCGATTTGCGTCGACGGTGACCGTCGGTGTAGCCAGCAGTGTGCCGACGGCCGACCTGTGCCGACGGTCAGCTCTGTCGCCGGTCGACGAGGGCCTCTGTGCCGACGGCCCCGACATTTGGTCGTCGGCACATGCCGTCTCTCCCGTAGTGCACCCAAACCTCCTGATCCCCAGACCAACCGGAGACGGAACCCACAACAGCAGGAGGAGTTATTTATTAGGAACCCCGTATCCATAGCAGTACAAAGAACCTAAAATATAATAGAAATTACAAATAGGTCTTTAGACCACCTAACGACGACTGCAAACAGTAGCATGAGATGAAGGCTTCCTGCCGTCCTCGCCCTCCATCACGGGAGTCATGCGAAGCTTGTCATGGTAGAACTTGTTAAAGTAGACAAACGGTAGTCGTTGTGCTAAAACTCCAAAGGACCAGCACACTAGAGGAGTAACCAATGAGCTAGGTCTAAAACCACACCAACGAACACGGAAACCGACATGATCAGAGGAGATCCATGGTACGCACATCTCCATGTGCCCTCTTTCGGCGCTTGACGCACCACCGAAGAGAGGATAGAGCGGGGAGAACCTTATTCTGATTTCAAGATGTGGCCGCCGCCACATCAGCTTGAAAAAGGTACTAAAAAACAACCTAAAAAGAAACTGGCAACCTCCCGTTGGTTAGAGGGTTTGGTCCGACACGCCTCCAAAACTTCAAGCCCACCTGAATCAAAGCGGACCAGCGGCTTCACCGATGAGCTGGACGGAAACCTAGATGGTTTATTTTACGATCGCATGATCACTACTTTCCCTCACGTACCGGTTCAGGCCCTATATACATTTGTTATTGTTGATTTTCATATATAATAATTGGTTAAACTTTATGATGTTTGACTTTCATTGAAACTAGTAGGCATCATAATACAAAAAAGAGGGAGTATGTCATGGACAAGCATGTTCGGCCTCGGCGGCTCCTCCGCCTAGTGGTGGTGCCCCCATAGTTGCGGTGGCCGGATCCAGATCCGCCCGAGGTCTTGGGCCTCGGTGGAATTGTGGGTCTTGCACCGCAGTTATGGTCACCGGACTGCAATGATGGTCTCACACTATGGTGATGCCTCCGCCGTTGGCCTTGGCGGTGTTGACCCCGTCTCCCGGCCTCATAGAATTGACGTGATCCAATCGTGGCCATGGCTATGGCAGTGGCCATGGCTATGGCAGTGGCCATGGCTATGGTAGTGTCCATGTTCGGTGTGTCGACTTGCTTCGCTGGGAGCTGGCTGGTGGAGTGGGGGTTGATGGCTCATCCTGAATAAAGGATGCGATCATTGGAACCGTCTCACGAAGAATTGCTTCTTGCCCGTCTTCATTGATCTAACCGGAGTATCGAATTTCGGAAGGCTCCACCGATGAACACCAATGGACGACATGTCGAAGATTGCTAGATCAGATGGTATTCGGTTGCACACAACAGTGTTTTTCTGGTTGTTTGGCTTTAGAGGGAGCGATGCACAACACTGCAGTTTGTTGCCATCATGGGGCATGTATTTAGTTCCATGGTAAAGTTAGTCAAGGAGAATGGCATGGAAGCTGCGATCCAAGAACTGCTATTGCTGGTTTGAGTCCTAGTGACGATGAGGTTTTGGCTTGTTGATTCGTGACTTGAACTAGTGACATCAGCAAGTGGGTGTGGTAGGACAGGAGAAATTCAAAGTATAAACTTGCAGGGCGCAAACTTAAGGTCTGGCTTTCATTGGTTATGTGTGACGCCCCGGAACCAGTACCATGAGGATCCCAGCGATCCTGCCAAAATCCGCACGATATCGATTCAGAGATGCCCTCCGACACGACGCGCGCGATGAATCACACATGTGATGCTAGAGGAATTACCACGAGCAGTAACATTACAACAGGATTACAATAGAGCCCACAAAGACATATATTACAACAACGACTCCAACGAGTCAAGATACAAATATACAATACAAAGATTCAAATCATACAGAAGATCAAATACGTCCGAGTATGGATAAGATACAAATTTGACTAAGAGTCCTGAAGATAACCAGTGGCGTCCATAACCCTGCCTAGGCCAAGCCGGAGGGTAACCTTGCTAACGTCGTCTTCATCGAACATGTCTTCATACCTGCCCGGTTATGTGCCAAAGCAGCAATAAGTACGGGCTCGTACTTATCAAGACTTCAAGACGTATAAGCATTGGTCAACCAATCATCCTTTGTACTTGAGGCACGCAGGGGACTTAGAGGACGCAAGAGAATGTCATAGACAATATGGTGGGGTTAAGCGGCAGCGCGCAAGCACTAAAAACCTATAGAGACACTCTACAACAGTCGTCTATCAGAGAAGGTGAGAGAGCGCATAAACTAACAGTTCTATACTTTGCAAACATAACCTAGCCGATGTGTTCCCCGCTCGCAAAGGAAGTACTTGCAAAGGCACACACACGGTTGACAAGTTTTTACCAGTTATTATTTGAGTTATTCTATCTTACTATGCAAGTTATTAGTATTGAAACAACAAGTGTAGGTTGTCTATGGTCGAGTCATACAGCTCCAAGTCATCCATAACCGCGGACACGGCTTTTCGAAAAGATTTAACGCCGCAGGGGTGCCCAAATGTGCCCACACGCACGATCAACTCCAAAGACAAAGGGAAAAAAGGTGGAGCATCACGTCTCACACTCTCCTTCACGACAACTATGTCCAGGAAGCCACCTAACTAAGTTAAACCCGTATCAGAGTTCGGCCGACTCTCCGAGACGGACCAAGCTGTTGCGAGAACGTCTAAGAGGATCAGAGTCCACTAGAGGATGACCTCTTAACAATACGTATTGCACCTCCGAGCGTGCAAGAGACAACGGGGTTACAAGACAACACGGCTTCCCCAAAAGTAATATCATATCATCTGGCCACAAAGAAACAAGCTTTGCACGCCCGGGAGAAACAAAGCATTCAAACTAATTGTGACCACCATACAAAGCTGTAGATTCCGGCAGTGATCGAGGGGAGACCTGGTAAGCATACCCACATGTGGTTAGAGCGCTCAGTCACGGAACAGATAACAAGAACTCGGGTCCTAAGTTATTTAGGAAACACAAGTGAGCCATCATAAAATGATTAGCTGACCCATCAATGCCTCCGCTAAGCAACTATTAAAAGATATATCCATAAACGATGTGTCATGATTCCCCAACAGATAACCCGATAAGAAAGCGTTAACGGTGATAGGATATAAACGTCACTAGCATGCACTACGACTCGCAAGGGAGACCCGATAACCAAACAACAGCTGTAGGAGGTTGGTGGAGCCAATATAGGGTGCTCGAGGTAACAAGTGGATAGGACAAGTGACAAGAATGCAACTAAAGGATAGCATAAGAGAGAAGGCAAAATAAAATAGGTGAGCGACTCCTGCAGAGACATGAGTTCAGACAATGCTTGCATGTTAAAGGTAGCCGAAGACGGCCGAAGATCTTGTCGTATCTCACAACACCACTTCGCGATCATATCCGCGAAGAAGCAAATCGCTACAACAAACCATGGATGCACAACTTACTACTACGGCAAAAGAATCGGCATGATCAAGATATGATATGCATGGCATGGCAAAAATGATGCGATGCAACTATTCAATTTAATCGGAGTCGGAACCCCGGACAAACAAATTAAGGTTGGAGTTGCATTTCTACCGGCAAATTTAAGGGTTGATTAGCATGGCAGTAGCATAACAAGGGTGAGCTACTTCAATATTAAACGGAGCGAGGAAAACTTAGGCGGTGTTCCGAAATACTCTGCGGTTCTTATTAGGTGAACATGCACAACTACCACAAAGCGACATGATGCAAGATGCAAACAAATGTATGTATGGAATATTCATGTTCAGTGCATTTTTTGAGCAAAATGCATATATAACACTTTTTATTTCGAATTACCAATTAAAAGTTATTTGATAGATTAGTTTTTAGTTATTTAAAATAGAAAATAGTATTTTATTTTAAATAGAAAAGGGCGCAGATATAATTCAGAAAAGGAGGAAGCACCCCGGGTTAATTTCAGATAGGTCTAGGGGGTTCTCTTGAAAACAGTTAGACCAGGGACTACAGGTTCAAGCAAAAGAATTAGAAGGGGGCCGGTTGCAAAAGATACAGATCTGGATATGTGAAGTTTTTCTCACCGAGAGGTACTCTAGCCCGTGTCGCTTGCAGGTGGGACCAGGGGCTACGCTGGCGCTGACGAGGACGATGATGTGGCCAACCTTGCGTGCGCGTCGATGTAGGCGGTGACCACCGGCGGTCGACACGGTGGCGCGCGGGCGATGCAGAGCGTCCCTGGATGCGCGCGTGGGTGCGTTCGGCGCCTCTCGTCGACGTGAACTAGAAGAGGGTGGCGCTATCGTCGGGGACCACTGGAGACCTCACCGGCGTCGAGGTCCTGCGGCGGAAACACGGCGGACACCGTCAGAAAGCCGAACCAGGAAGCAAAGGGGAGGCAGAAGGTCTCTAGGGGATGCGCCATGTTACCAGGAAGGCGATGGTGTGGTCCCCAGTAAGGTAGGAGGACCACGGAGGCCAGAACGACGGTTTTTCTCCGTCGGGGACGAAGAAGAAATGGCGATCTTCCGTTCGATTGAGGGCCTCGCACTTCGATTCCTTGCACAAGAGGGTAGAGGAGATCGAGGCGCGTCGATTGGTGGTGGCAGCGCTGCTCGGGTGGCTTGAAACACTGGGGCGATGGCGAGGCTGTAGCGACAGCGCGCGGTGGTGTTCGCAAAGAAAGAAAAAGAGGAAGGGGAAGGTGGCGGCTGGAAAGTGGAAGATATGGGCTAGGGTTTTCCCTTAACAACAAATTTCAAAATTTAATTATTAATTGCTAGAGATGGTCGTAAGAAATATTGTACTCCGTGGATACGACTGACGGTCACGTGTGCAGGAGAGATGACGACGTGCCCAGGCGGCGCGCGATGGCAACGCGTAAAATGCAGGCAGGTTCACGGTGCTGGCCCAGCCCAGCAAATTCCAACTCGGTCACACTACACTAGCGAAGCGAAACAGAGCAGGGAGGCCGCCGCACCGTCGGCGTCGCCTCTCCTTCCGATCCACCGCGCGCCGGGCAAAGTGGCGTCATCCGGCAACTGCAACCTCCTCGGCGTCGCCACCTCCACGAGGTCTTCTTCCTCCTCTCCCTCTCCATGTCCCTTGCCCGCACATTTTAATCCCTATTTTCTGTAACTTTCTTGGTTCGCCCCTCGTGCAATTCATGCGTGTTGTGTTCCAGTTAGAAAAGATTGAGTTGATTTCTCCAGTAGTTTCCGATCCGCGGCCATTAATTTGCCCAGAAATATTTACTGACTGGGGCAAAAAATTGCATAGATCTCATCATTCAATCTGGCGGCATTTGGTGGTGTTTCCGGGGTGTCACTTTGCGTGTAATGCAAAAGGGGAAGGGGATCGATGCACACTCCTCGTATGGGGCCGCTAAATTAGGAGGGGGTCCAGATTGGAAGGGCTAAATCAAGAACCGAAAGTGGGGAAGATGAACTATGCACTAGAACGAAAAGCTTCTGGGCCAGAGTTATTTTTCAGTTACTATGACCTTTTGTCAGCGAAGAATGGGCAGTCGAACAACACGTGCTCGTATGAAACTTAACGGTCCTGAAAGTTTAGAAACAACAAATTTTCTTACAAGTATACATGGTTACTGGAATAAATTGGGATTGGAGTTTTTTCTTTCTCTAGTTCATAGGTCATCTAGTGGGACCCTAGTGGTGGTGTGGACAGACACGTGCCCGTATGAATCTTAACCGTGCTGAGATTTAAAAAACAACAAATTTGCTTACAAGTATACATGGTTACTGGAGCAAACTGGGAATCTTGCCTTTTGTGGCTTTAGCAGCCGTCATCTTTTGTTCTCATGCTCCAAATAAACATATGGGCTCCACAAAGGGGCTTTAGCTGGATGTAGATATTTTTTCAGATGAACCTTATTTCCTGTGCCCATGTTATTATCTCATCCTCACGGGACAAAATCGATCTTTGTACAATGGTGCAAACTTTTTGATATGTAGATGATACGATTTTCTCGGAAACAAAATATAGGCATAAATTAAACTAACTTGGTGCCCCACGCATATGTGGGGCTAGAGTTACTCTGTAACATATTGGATAAAATTTCTTATGTGTATGGATCACATATATATGTATAACTCATTACAAAATATATTAAAGCTGATTTCCATGCTACATGCTACATTAATGTTAATTCACAATTCAAAAACATATATGCATATTATAAATATTTTAGAAATATGTACATCTGCAGAAACATGATTACATTTTGGAATAAACGTATAAATATATATATTTACATTTAGTGTATCAGGTTTTTTCTGAGGACCTATTACAGTGATAACAAAAGTGTCATTGAGATATGCGTCTTCTATGTTACACCATATAATGTCAGAATAATCTCTGGCTATCTTTTCCACTTCTCAGCCATGATTTGTATTCTATCAAGATGACCTTATAAGAATTTTACATAGATGGCCCATGCTCGGCAGCGGACCCTGAACACAATTTAAGAGGGGCCAAATATGTTCCAAATAGAGAAAAATCACTTTGCTAAGTGGGGACAAATCACAATCTATGCTTTCTATTACAAGGGAACTCAAATGTTGAGTGGGGGAAGCTGCCCCCGTTGGCTACACGCTAGACCCGCCCATTCCCATGCTTAAACCTTGTGTTATTTTGCTCTACACAACTCATCACTTTTGGTATTGCAGTTGAATTTCTTGATGGCTGCAATATCATGTAACTGTATGCTTCCACCCATGCTCATCTTAATCTAATTGCCTCTATAATTATCTGTACTATCATAGAAAGGCTTAAATATTATGTTTTACACAATCTCATGATAATTTCATACCTTATCGTACTCATTTTCTTTGTCTATTGTTTCTTCCAACCATTATTTTTATAGCCACAACATCAATATGCTTCCTTAATCCGCCTGATAATTTAGCTTGTATATGTATATATAAAGTATAATTCAATGAATGTGCTGACTCTTCATAAACGACTACATGCATGCCTTATATGCAGTTACTCTTTCATTCTTTTAGATGCACCATTGCTCTGCAGCTCTTGACCGCCATGAACTTTGTTAGTTACCATCAAGGCATCAATTTTTCATCCATGCCGATTATTTTACATTAATGTTCTGTTTGTGTTGACCCGTGGTTTTATACATTCAACGGAATGCTTATTTAAGGAACATTCCAATTTTTATTATGTTACACTAACACCGGTCCTTCATCACAAAATATTAAAAGCTAAAAATGGAAATCAAAATTTCAATGCTCTTTACTATTCTCTCCAGATTTCAGTTTTTAGGCAAGTTTATTATATACATGCAATTATTACATTTGTAAGAAATTTATTATTAAATCAAGCTATTTATGAATTTCGATTCGGTTTGAATTTTATGTATTGAATTAATCATAGCTCAATGTTAGTGTAGTGTTCGTTTTTGAAGTAAGATGTAAGAAATTCTTGACAATATAATTTGAACCCAAATTGGAGACATTAGATATGTGTTACCTTTTTAGCACACATGGATATAACAATGTGTGCAAATCGTTCTAGTATACCCTTATTATACTTGATCATAGCCTTTAGATGTTCATAGTTATGCGTAAACACAGTTAGACATTTATTAATTCTTAATCAATTGGATTCTCTTAGGGAAAGTCCAACACTTTCTCGTGTGAACACAAATAAGTACAATACCTATAAGTCGAATAATTGCATATTTTTCATATCCCTCCAATCTACAAAACTAGTAAGGCACATGCAGGAGACAAATATGTCGGACAAGTATGTCTCAAATGCATATATGTAGGTTTGGAGCGAGCTAGCCAGCTGCTGGACACAGGATGACTCTTGACACTTTCTATGACACATTGATGTCATCTTCTTCCTAAGCCCGCCAAGTCCATGACCATGTTTTCTACTTGTTCCAAACCATAGAAGTTAGTACCGAAGCAAGCAGAAAATCAAATTTGTAGGTGGCGCCTGGACCAGCATGTGCCAACATGGTGGGATCCATCAAATGTTGATTTGGGGACGGACGTATACGCCAGAGAAGATTGTTTTGTCTCCATATCTTAGTTTATAATTAATGTTGACATCGTTTATCTTCGATTTTCATTCCCAGCTATATACCACAGAGCAAATTGTATTCTCTCTGTGTCCTTCTAATAGATTTGGACTGCGTGGGCTTTGTTATTTTCTGCTTCCAAGTAACGTATCTATAAACTGTAATATCTCTAAATAGGACCCACTAAGTTGAATTCTCTTAACATGCAAGAATGTCACATCACCGGTCCCGTTTCTTCAATCCGTTTCAATTGAGTTGTATGCCAGGCCATCCGGTGAAGCCATGCCACCGGTCGATTTTTCCCCCAAGACATGTCAGCATCTCACAGTCAACGCATTATGTATCCTATTGTTATCTCCTTAGATATTTTCTCCACGTCGACACATCTTCTCAGCTGCAACACTGTTCTAACTCCTAAATTACTGCCCACTTATCCGTTTCCATTAGATTCACACATTGATGAATTTTCTTCCCTTCGTCTTCCCAAGAGAACTCATAGGATTGTTATTTATAGAAGCTGCTCTCTCCTTCCATTCCCGTAGTCTTCCCGTCTTCTCTAACAAGAGAGCCGATTTTGTCCGCGCTCCGCGCTGATTGACAGTTTCTGCTGCCGTGGTCATTGTGCTATGAATCCCTGCGCCCCGCCTGGTTAGGTACTCACGTATTGACTTGGGGACCAGGGGACGACGCTTTAGAATGCCAATCGTGCTGCCTATCTCTATCAGGGTGGGTAGCACCCTGCTAGGCTGCAAAAGGGAATCTGTTTCCCCGCTTGCCTGTGCATGGACCATGGTGCAGCTCCAGGCTCATGGTCGAGCAGTACATTTGCATGTCTATTCTTCTACCCTTTTCTTCGGTGTGTGTGACTAGGTAGTCTGTTTCTTTTGTCCACATTGCGACTCATTTAAGCAACTCATCCATGCCCGATGCATACCGATTCACCTGATGGTTGATGCTCAACATTAAATTTTGGTATACTAGATTGCGGTATTAGGTACTCATGTTTCTTCTGCCCTACAGGTGTTTGTCAAATTATTGCTTCGCTTACATTATTTTTTCATCTAGAAATTTGATATTTTCTACAGAGTATAATTTTTGTTTGGCATACAATACAAATATTTCATATATACACGGTTACGAGTGTTCCCGCACTAAGGTGCGGGGAATCATCTAGTTGTATATGTCATCTGAATCAACTTAATTAGGTTACTATTTGGGCTGGCTGGTTCTTCAGATTGATTTGGCTTGCACGGCTAGACACGGAACCTGTTAGAATTGATTGTATGTGTCAACATTGGTATTTTTACATGACCCATGTTTGAGGACGTAACAATTTTTTATTTTAATCTCATCCGTGGAAGATGCATGCTAAAACCATAGATAGGCATAGGTGTTCTACACATCTATTATATATATAGATATTTTTCTTTGCCCTCTCTAATCTGCTTGCCTTGAATTCACTATGTGTTGCAGATAGTTTGCCATCATGCAAACACCAAACAATTGGTTTGTCGCCTCTGCCTCCACACATCTTGTTGTGTGCGGACTCCAAGGTTGGAAAGATCTCCCACATGAACTGCTGCACTCTATTTTGCCTCTGTTAAGCTCCCTCCGTGACATTCTCGCATTTGCTGCAACCTGCCCGCCATGGCGTGCTGCATTCTCTTCATACCCATCCAAATACACCTTATGCCCACCTCTCCTCATCCAACCTAATATCCGTGTCCCTGCTCCTCATATTCCTTCCGACAATGGTCATCAGAAGCTACGGACATGTAAGGTCATTGATCCAGCCAAACCAAACACCACCATGCACTGCCAGATTGATGAAGAAACTCTGCATGAGATGTATTTTGCTGGCTCTTCCTATGGTCAACTTATCTTTTGCAGCGGTCAACATTGTCTTGTTGTTGATCCGTTCAGTGGTACCAAGGTTTCACCTCCACATTTCCCGCTTAGCATTGAGTGTGGTGAGTTAAGCGTTCCCGAGTTTTCACATCCACCTGGGGTATCATACAGTAGCTCTGAGCAGTCTTCCTACATTAAGCACTTTTGTGGTTTTCTAACAGCTCCCCTTGCATCACCCAACTCACACCTCCTTGTCAATACTAGATTTTCACTACTTGATTGGCCAGTTGGAAGCGACTCTTGGTATGAACTCCAACTCTCTAATAAATGGTTGTGTCAGATTGTGGAGTTCAATGGTCAGTTCATCGCCATGGATTATGGTAATAGAATCTACAGGCTACAGCTGGCCCCCCAACTTGGTCTGCAGGAGATAGCAATTACAAAGTTGCCCGGTTTCAGATTTTTATGTAACCAGAATTACTCATGGCTAGTGGTCTGCGGTGACATTCTTCTCAGAGTTACCCGTTTTCAGATCGACCACCTCGACATGTCAACCAAGCCTGCAAAATGGGTAGAGATGAAAAACCTGGACAGCTGGGCTCTCTTTCTAGGGGGCCATGTGATGAGCCCACCGGTTTCTTTCATGGGCCCAGAACGGTGGGGAGGGAGAAGCAAGTGTTTGTACTATGCCCGTTACTCTCCAGCTTGGAGTGTATACTCGCTGGGAGACGATGACAATCCCTCGCTTAGATACATGAGAGCCTGGTGCCGAAGGCTGCAGCCCCTCTGGCTGTACCCAAGCATGTTGTACCGCGATGGCCAGTGATTTCAGCGTGCAAGTGCAACCCTTGGGTATCACTTGGGAGATGCTCTAAGTGGTGGCTTCATTTGCACACGGAGCTGGATGGGAGCATTGAAGCTTTTGCGGTTAGTTTGATGGTCCTATTTCGAAAACCTGGCATGCAGTGTATGTTTATTGTTTTTTGCTGTTTAAATCTCACTGGATCTATGCACTTTTAGCTAATTATCATTATTACCTCTTCCTGTCTTGCTGCAACTGAATATTGAAGTTTGTATGTTTATGGCTGTCTGCGGACTGAAACTGTTGTGATGGCAAACATGACAGTATAGTCAGCTTAATTTACTTTATGCAAGTGCATGATGTGCTATGAATATATGCAAGGCCCGGTGGGTTAGATGTTGATACGGAGTAGTATTATATTTCGGTGGGTTTGACTTTTAAGAAGGATATACACAATGTATGAACTCTTGATTTAGGGCATGGAGTTTTTGCTCCAGTTGCGCCCAGTATCTTGACCATCCAAAGGTGTGTCGGGATGTGTGCAAGACTACAGAGTGCAGAAAGTATGTTATTTTCACAGACGTAAGCGCTACTTCACATTGGGCAGACTCATGGAGACCTCATCCAGGATCTTCCATCGGCCTCGCGACTGCCAACTTCCAGGTGGGCGAGAACACTCTTGCGTCGTACTTCGTCGTAGTCATCGCTGGCAGGCTGCTCGCCGGTGTCAGGTTCGTCCTCATGGGTGTTGTCAGCTGCCACCGGAGATCGACCGGATGCTGGTTTGGAGCAAGTCACTCGCATTGACGCATTGGTCAACTACAGCCGACCATATTCCGGCTCGCTGGCATCGCCGCAGAGGGCCATGTTCTCTCAGCCGTCGCAGTCTCGGGCTCTCCAAGACAGTGTCCGTAGTGACTACGATCGGCATGTGCCTGGTTCGCGGGCGTGCAATGACCGTGTACATGCCGTTTCTATCCACCTTCCGTGCTTTTGTCCATCTTCCGTGCTTGGTCGTCTGTCACAGGAACGTTCAGGGCATTCGCTGCCGTCTCTGCGCACTCTGTAGCTAGCCTCATGGTGTCCTCGTCATCCTTTTCTCAATTTTTCAAGATATTGAGCTCCTTCGAGTAATCCCTTGCCCCGACCTGTGACGTTATATCTGGAAGTGGACTCTACGAGATCTCGTTGTATCTCTTGCTAAATATTCTTTTTTGTTTTGATTTAACCAGATATGGTCAGGGTGCGCCGGGTTTCGGTCAATCATCAGCACTAATGTTAGCAATGAGTTTTATTTATAAGATTTATCCATAGTCAATCCTTCAACCATATGTTGGCTTCATTGTTGCAAGAAGGTTCGTCAATTTCAAGATCCAATCCGCCGGCTCAGTCTTCCGGAGATGCTCAGAGGGGTAGGGTGTGCGTGTGTGCGTTCATAGGGGTGAGTGTATACGCGTGTATGTGAGCGTCTGCGTTTGTACTGTGTTTCTCAAAAAAAAAAAAGAAGGATAAAATGAAGAATATCAAGTTACAAGTATGTCTTGAAGAAGATTGAGTGGACTCTCATGTGTATATTCAAGACATCAATAAGATGGAGAAAGAAAAAATGGTGTTCATGTTCAAGATGAGCCATCATGAGAAGATCATGAGCTTTAAGCTTGTCATCCCATATGGTAATCATGGTTATATGAAGATGCACCGAAGAATAAGCTCTCCAGCAGTAGATTATGGAGCAGCAATCCGTAAGACTTTATCTATCAAGAACAATCAAAAAGATGTGTTCCATCTTGTTGCGGTCAAGATCGTCATCATATAGATCAAGTGGAATGCACAAGATTAATGTTTGTTTCTTGACGGAGTTTCTTTCTTACCGGTCAGGTAGTGTAGCTGGGATATGATGGTTATAAAATATGCCATATTTTCTCGCGTTTAAACCTCTAGCTAAGTCAAGAAATTGACTAAGTTTGCCTCTCAACTTGCCACTAATGCCTAATCAACGCAAAGATGTGCAATCTCTTCTATTTTTGGATGTTGTGCAGGATATCATGTCATAATGGCAAATTGACCTACAATTACTGAAGAAAATCGCGTCAGGAGCATGTCAAAGTTTACTACGCTCGGAAAGGCGGTTACATGGGCTTTAACAGGCACCGGTACGGGCAAGCCCCGCCGTACCGTCTGCCTGTACCGTGTGCCGCTGCGTTCTCGAGGTCAAACACTATAAAAGTCGTGAAGTGACCGATGCTGAAAAGATAGCCATTTGTTGCCAAACAGAGCCGCCATCCACCACATCCATCTGCAACACACCGAAGGAGATCCATTCCCATAGTTCATCCATTCCATCATGCATCTCTTCCATAGCCATAGCCAACACCATTGTAATAAAGATCTCCATGAAAATTGGTGACTATTGTAAGAATATTTTGATTTCAATCTTAGTATTTTGCACAATAATTTTTATGTTTGATCTTGCTCTTGATACTATATGTGAGTAGTCCTCACGGGCTGCGGGTTGGGGTGAATCCTTGCGGCATCTATGTGCATCTAATCTTATGTTAGTGTAAGGATTGAATAGGAGTTTTACGATCTTGTATCCTTATCTCTTTGCCTCGTTTTTTATGATCTGCAGGTACCCATGTCATTTGAGAGGATCAAGGGAAGAGGTGAGATGAGTGGAGAACGGCGTGTACGCGCGAAACCTCGGTGATAAAGGGGAAATTACCGGTACATGTTTAGTGATTCGTTCGGGATCATAGTACAATCATCTAGCTTAAGGCTTTGATCTGTATTTACTTAATAATGTTTGTTGCTTGCGGCTGTGAGGAAAATGGTTGAACCATTATGCTCTTGTCACCTCTGGCTTTAGGGGCAAGGGTATTTACGGATGTGCTACCCACAAATCTCTTATCTATATTTTATTTGTTACACATATGAGTTTAATTTATATATGTATGCTTAGCTGCAGGTGGAACCTTAACCCTCGCCTATTTGCATCATTGAACACAACCCCTCTAACAGTAAACTAGATAGGTCCGGTAAACTGAAGATAAAATACACTAGCAAAGTCTTGTAGACGTTTTCTTCATACACCATTTAGCAGTACTTCCCAATGTTCGATTAAACCTAGGTCTTCTAGGGAAAAAGCTTACCATACTACAATCCGTAATCCGGATCAGAAGTATCAACCTTTTTCTGGCGCCATTGTCGGGGAAGCAATTTCGCTATTCTGGTAAGGTTACTAGAGACCTTGTTAGCTATCTTATTTTTAGTTTTAAGTTTTTATTTACTTTTATTTGTTTACTGTTTACTTATGTTTGAAAAACCCAAAAATCAAAGTCCAATTTAGATTTTATTCTTTCATACTGTTGTTGCATATTCGTCCAATTTCACTTTAGAAATCAAAGTCCTATACGGCGGCCAAACGAGAGGCGGTGACAGATTACCGAGTTCAGAATTAGGTTTAATCATGGAACGCGAATATTGTTGGCATGTATATCTCGTACACTAGTCGCATACACTTACATACAATACAACGTATAATATATATAGAACAAAAGCTAAAACATGAATGACCAACATCCTGACCCGTCGTTGCCAGAAAGGAAAATTCTGTTAGCACTGGTCATTACTCCAGTAAAAAAATTCAGTGCATGGAGCTGAAGTATTTGGTAAGATCGTTTCACCTAAATCCTAGAATGATCCGTATTTGGAAGAAAACTCTAATACAGAGGTGGGAACAATAGTATTTCCATGGCCGACACCTTGTGATGCTTTAAGTTCAATTCAAAGGATTCTGATTTCTGCTTACTCATTTACCGATTAACGGCCATGGTAGGATTGGTCGCATCTTCGACGTTGTCGCTTTGTCGAGCAAGGTGACATCCTAAACCAGCACATACGAACGAAAAAACCAATAAGGGTAGAAACAGGAGATGTTGCTGCCTGGGAGTACCAGGTCGACGGCAAGAGAAGCAGGCTGACCGTCGCTAGACATGGGCACAGCTGCTGTGTGACAGATGGGATTTGATTCACAACACAACGTTATCCAAGCTCAAGCTAGACACATGTTTTTAACTGAAACTAGGACCTTCATTCAAGTATTGCAGCAACAACAAATCAATCCAAACAAGCAAGTCAGAACACAGCCAATGAGCTTTTCTTTTGCATCATGTTATAGCAGCAGGAGGTGGAACTTCACTGTATTGCTGCGACAAGGCGCTCGTCGTGGTTCAGCAAAGCTTTACCCAGGGCAGCAGCCTTGTGCATCCTCCTGTTGGCTCCGCACTCCAGCTGCTAGAGGACATCCTCCGGCTGGCTCGTCGGCGTGTACCAGTTACCCATTGGCTTCCATCAGCTGGCTGCTGCGACGGCATGTCAAGCTCTATGGCATCACAGGGAAGTTCAAATCAACAACTGTCAGAAATATAACACTATATCACAGCGAAGTTCAGGTACAAAAATTCAGAAGTGCATGTATAATATAAAAGAAACTACCTAATGATCAAACAAAGTACAGAACCATGTTCATTAAAAGTTCAGAGGGATGTTGGTCAGCAGTTCAGGTTGATGCAGATCTGAACTGAGCTAACAAGAAAAAAAGTACTCCATAGAAGAAAATGACGGTGGCCATGGAGAGAAAGGCAGAGAGCTGGGCAGAGTGGGAACCGCGTCGTCAGTGGGGACATGGTCTGGCGAATTTGAATTTCACTATATGTTCAGAAGACATGTTGAATTAGTAAGTTAATGAACCAGAAAGGTTGAACCTATTATGAATTGATCTGGCGCTCTTTTTCTCCATGTCTACACAAACACATGCGAGCAATCAAAAATTCCCAATGGATGGTTGATGTCTGTAGCTTCTACCGTTCTACTTCTAAAGTTTTAAAGGCATACAACAGTAATCTAATCTTTGGATATGAGACAAAAACAAATACTCCTTATCGCCGCTCATACTGATCTACTAAGCAAGACCAAAATTAAATTATAGATGAGTTAAAATACCCTTTTCCTTGTCTCCTCAATGCCGCTCATACTGATCTCGTGGCCGGCCGGCCTTGCAGCTGTGGATCACAACTCGCTGCTCTCTTCTCAGTTCTCACCATCATAGTTCATTTTATGGAATTCTCACTGTCATAGGATATCAAATTGTCTGCGTCGTCAGCCGCCAAATGCAGCAGAAACGAAACGTCGAAGGGATGCGTTCTGTCGCTGGTAAGTGGTAACTAGATCGCTGCCATCCTAGCCCCTTTCTCTTCCATGATGGGCTTTACTGCTTGGTTTTAGCTTTCTGTCCCCCCTTAGCTCCGTCCCTGCTCCCCTCTGCTTCTACTGCATCCCAGTACCTGTCCATCCAGGACAAGGATTTCTACCGTGGCTGCACCAAAAGACTGAGAGAAGGACGCCTGCGCATTTCTTCAGTCTTCCTTCTTGCAAGCGCACCAAGAAACATGGTCATGACATTACTCGCATGCACAAGGAAATTTAATCAAAAGAGGCAGCGATAAAAGGCTGCAGGAATTAAAAACTCTTCCGTACTTGTACTAACCAACAATGACAGTACCTGCATTGACACGCTTGCACTGCTGTGGATGTAGAATCAAAGGAGAAGAGTGGACGATTTCTCATCTGTTTTCCTTGTACTTCCAAGGGAAGCCACTTACACTGCTGCTGCTGAGCAATATATATTATAGGAACAGGAGCATCACCTAGCAGCATAACTGGAGAAGCAGGCTCAAATAGAGAGAAAAGCAGTAGCTGCTGCGCACGAGAGCACAACAAAGTAAGAGCAGCAGGCGGGCGACCTACTCGATAAGATGCAGCTGACAATCACGGCCTGGGCGTTGTGCTGCATGGACGCGGAGGCGTTGCCGGAGAAAGTGCATAGGCCGCAGAGGGAAGCAGGGGAGCCGCCGGCCATGGGGAAGAAGGGGCCGCGGGCCGCCGTAGGGAAGAAAGGAGACCACTGGTCACGGGGAAGAAGGGGACCTGCCGGTCGCGGGGAAGAAGAGAGGACCTGCCATATCCTCGTTGTTTCTTATGTGTTAGCCGGCATGGACCAAGTACTATGTAATATGCTATCGTAGCGTGCGGATTATTCGTCTTAGTATGTGGTATGGGGCTCGAGGAAGCCGGTGGTTGTATCATGTACTCGCTAAACTTCGTGGTTGCCGTATGGCTTTATATATAAAGCCGGGCCGTGGGGCCTTATGTTTAAAAGAAGAAGAGAGGACCTCCTACCGGCCGCGCGCGAGGACCTCCAGGTGGTGGCGGCGCGGCCCTTGAGGCGGCAGCGCGCAAGCCTCAAGTCGACGGCCTGGGGATCCTCGAGGCGGCGGTGAGCGGCTCCGCGCGAAGACCTCCAATCGGCGGTGGCGCGGACCATCAAGCGGCAGCGCGCGAGCCTCAGATCGGCGAACGCGCACGGGTGGGGGGTCCGCGACATCGGTTGCAGGTGCGGGCGACGACGGTGGGTGGTGTGGCGGGGAGGCGACGGCAGCGACTTGCCTGCGGGGATGGGAGGGGAGGGTTGGGAGGCAGGAGCCTAGCCGCCAGTGGGGAGCGGAGCGGGGGAGGCCGGCGGTGGATTCCCATCGGGGGAAAGACATGGTCGGGAACTCGGGACGGCCTAGTGTGGAGGTTGGGGACGAGCGGTGTTGTGGGTATACTTTATGGGTATATCAACGGCATGGCCTAGATCCGGCAAGCCCGGGTGGCCCATAGTTGGTGATGAGGCATGTGGCCCATCGGGCGGCCCAGTTGCTGTAGATCACAAAGGATGAAGTCCAGCTCAGGAACGAGGAGCCGGATCCTAACCGACCTACGAAGGAGGCCGGATCCGTGAAGGCCCATGAAGTATCCGGATCCAGCGTGACCTAGAAGGAAGGCGGATCCTTGACGTACACGGCAAGACTTTGTACCGTAGTTAGGCAACTTGTATTCCGGCTAGGACTCTCCATGTAAACCCTAGATCCGAGCGCCTATATAAGCCGGATCCCGGGAGCCCTAGAGGCACAACCACAACTCATTGTAACAACGCGAAAGCGCCCAGATAATTCCAGACAAGCAGCAGTAGGCCCTGTCATCGTGCAGGTGTTCCGAAGCTGGGTAACTCGCGTACCACCGTCCCGTGTGCACTCCGCCCTATGGCCCCCACTTCTTCTCCCCCTCGTGAGGATCCCTCCTCCGAGGTACCGTCGATTAGGCAACGACAGTTGGCGCCCACCGTGGGGCCTGCGGCGTCTGGAGGCCGGAACCGGGAGGGTTCCGCCATGGGAAGCTACGACGACACCATCGCCGTGGGGCGCGTCCTTTACGCCAGAAACCTTCCGATCGTCCCTCCGGATGAGTGCTGGATTCCGGCTAAGACAAACCCCGTCAAGCTCTCCATCGTCCCAATTGGCGGCATACATATCTTCATCGGGGAAACCGTCGATTTCGACGGAAACCCACTGGTAAGTAGCGCAGACGCGACCGCCGCAGAGCTGGACGCCGTCGCGAAGATCCGATCTGAGATGCAGGAGCTTCCCAACGAAGACTCCGCCTTAGATCTGGAAATTTCAAAGCCCACCCAATCCGCCCCTGAGCAGGAAACAACGGTGGAAGACCAATACAGATCCGCCTGGGTCTCCCAGGTGTTAGAGAAGCAGAGGTGCCACTTCGTACACTTCTTGGCCCATACCGCCGGAACCACCCCTCAAGAAGACGGAGCTGGTCCTGAGCAGGTAGAAGCACCGGAACACAACGCGGATCCGGATCAAGCTGAGCTTGTCGGAGAAAGCGAAACTCCGGTTGAAGAGTCGATTTTGGGCAGTCTGAGCCCAATTTCGGGAGATACCCCCTCCATGGAGTCTGATGACTTCGTTCACAAGATAAGGGAATGCGGATACAGTGATCAGCCTGAAGTCGACTCCGCCCAGCCTAAGCAGGTTCTCGCAACAATAGCAGTGCAGGGACAATCTGGATCTGAAGAACCAACCAGCCAATCTGACCCTCAACCATCCCACCGAGGATCTCCAATTTCTCGGGTGCGACCTCACAGGGATTCTTCCTCGGAGGAAATCCTGTCAGCTGAGGAGATGATGGCGCGAGCAGTTCTTAACAAGCCTATAACTCCGGGCGACGCCGCAGATCTGGAGGCTCTAGAGGCCACCAGACAGGAAATGCTGGCCACAGCCAAGAAGCTCGCCGATACCGAAGCCGCATTAAGGGAAGAAAAGGAGCAAGCTGCGGGTCTGGCGGAAACTTTCGACAGACAGGATCGCGAAATTGCCGCTACACTCGAGCAGGTCAAGGGAATGGCGAGAGAGTGGGAAGTAAAAATGACCTATGCGCAGGCGGAGGCCGATCGAATTGTTAGAGAAGCAATCCCGCCTCGCAGGATCAACTTCGCCACGCCCGCCGAGCACCGACCGCTGGAAACCCCAAAGGACAACATGCTAAAAACTGCGGAACTACTGCAGAAGAAGGACGAAGAGGTTGATATCAACTATCTTCGCACACTCGTCGCTTCAGCAATGCAGCAGCAAAGCAAGGCGGATACTTCGCGCAGGTTGGAATCCAATCCGGATAACTGTATATCTACCGCGCAGAAAGACGCCCGCGTTGATCGGCGACCGGATGACGAATCACACACCGGATCCTCGGAACGCAGAAGGAAAACCAGGGAACACCCAAATCCGATCCCCGTACCATCAAAGACGCCACCGTCAGATCCGAACAAGGGAAAGGATGCGATGTACTCTGGTAAAAACAAGTACCGGAATCCGTCACCTCCGCCTAGGGGATACCCGCGTCCTCCGCCCCCTCGCCGTCGTAGTCCAGCCGGAAACACCAGGCCTCACGGGCCAGGTGGAATTAACATCCGCGACAACGTGGCACCTGAGAGGAACAGGAGCAGGGAGCGCACGCCGGAGCCTCGTCGGAGCCGGGACGACAACCGTGCGCCGGAGCCAAGGAGGAGCCGGAACGACGACCGCGAGCCGGAGCCTCACCGAAGCCGGAACGACGGCGGCAGCCAGTACCACAGGGAAGGCAGCCACCGAAGCCGGAGTCAACACCGGGAAGGGCGCGGAGAATCAGAGGGCAGAAGCAAAAAGTCAAACCGACCCCCTCGCAGGTCTCCTTCCCCACCACCTAGCGGTGGAGGCGGAGGTGGAGGCGGAGGCGGAGGTCGAAAGTCTCGCTCTCGCTCAAAGTCTCCCCGCAACGGCTCGCGCGACGCCCGGGAACGCCTCAACGAATACAGATCTGACTACATCGGCCCAAAGTGCTTCGGCAGGATGATTCGAGAGGAACCAATGCCAAGGATGAACCTCAAGCTACCCGGAAACCTGAAGACATATGATGGCACTGAAAGGCCGGATACCTGGATTGAGGATTACTACAATGCTGTAACCTTCGCCGGAGGAACCCCTAATATTGCATGCCGCATGCTTCAGTTGTACCTTGTAGGGCCAGCACGGATCTGGCTCAGCGACCTCGACAAGAATTCAATCTTTTGCTGGTTTGACCTGAAGAACGCCTTCGAAAAGCACTTCAGGGGCACCTACAAAAGGCCTGCCACGATAAGCGATTTACAGGCATGTATCCAGAAGAAGGGAGAAACATCAAGAAACTTCCTCACCCGATGGCTGGCATGCAGGAACGAGTGTGAGAACGTCGATCACACCACGGCTATGCACGCCTTTATAGGAGGGCTGCAGCGAGGAGGATTACTGCGGCACAAGCTCACGTGCTTGGCTAACGCAAATAACCTGACCTTGGATGATATGATATACATTGCCAGTGATCACACTGCCGCCGATGACGACGCTGGCGGAGACCTAGCGGCCACAGCAGTCCCCCTGCACCAGCAGAAGAAGAACCGTGACAACGGTAACAGCAGCGGCAACAAGCGGAAAAATCCCCCTGATGACCAGAAGAGTGGTGGATCCGAGATGATCGCCATGGCGTTTCAACGCGGAGGTCAGGGAGGCGGAAGAGGACGCGGTCGCGGAGGCGGAGCCGGCAGGGGCCAGCAGCGTGACGAGGTCACTGCTGCCGGAACCCGCGCCCCCCAAACTTATGAAGAGTACAGAGACATGCCCTGCCTGGCCCACTTGGATCCGGCTACAGGGAAGTCCACTCACACCAATCGCAACTGCAAGTGGGTCAACGATCTCAAATCTGACCCGGAAGCAGGATACAAGCGAGCCCGGAAGCACCGCCCACGCGGCAAAGGAGGCAAGGGAAAAAACAAGGACAAAGAAGATGATAGTTCCGAGGCGATGGACGAGGATGATAACTCGCCGGATCCTAAGGCAGGATCCGCAGGAAAATCCAATCCATTCGATAAAAAGAGCGTGGGGGCTTACCACACTTTCCTCGGAACCCCAACAGTCCGCGCTACCAAGTCAGCTACCCGGATCCTGAACGCCACAGTTCCGGCTGTGCCGCAGTATGTCAGGTGGTCGGAAGTCCCATGCACGTTTGACAGGGAGGATCACCCTGCCGTTGTGCCAAAAGAATGCTACGCCTTGGTTGTAAGTCCCCGCATAGACGGGTATGACTTCTCCAAGTGCCTCATGGATGGTGGAGCCAGTCTGAACATCATGTACCTGGAGACTCTAGAGCGGATGAGCCTCACCAAGGAACAGCTCAAACACAGCAACACTGAGTTTCATGGCGTGGTTCCGGGTAAAAAGGCGAATTCCCTCGGCAGCATAACACTTCCCGTGGCTTTTGGCGATGTTCATAACTTCCGCCAAGAGAAGATCACGTTTGAAGTTGTGCCCTTCAAAAGCTCCTACCACGTCATCTTCGGCAGGCCCACCTACCACAAGTTCCACGCAAGAGCGTGCTACATCTACAACAAGCTCAAGATTCCGGGTCCTAAAGGTATGATTACCATATCCGGAGACTACAAAAAGGCTCATGAGTGCGAGTTAGGCGAAGCCGCCTTCGCAGAGTCTGTGATATCTGGAGAAGAGCTGAAAGGCTACAGAGCCGCGGTGGATCCGACTGAGATGCAGACCACCAAGAAGCAGATCTCCGAGCAGAAAACCTCCTTCAAGGCCGCGATAGAAACCAAGAAGCACGACCTTATCCCAGGCGACTCTTCCAAGCAAGTTTCGGTCGGAGCCAACATGGACCCCAAATAGGAAGACGCGCTCGTCGAGTTCCTTCGCGCTAACATGGATATCTTCGCATGGCAACCTTCTGACATGTCCGGAGTACCTAGGGAACTCACCGAGCACTACCTCAACATAAATCCGGGGGCCAAACCAGTGAAGCAAGCTATGCGACGCTTTGGAGATAAGAAGCGCCGCGCCATAGGAATGGAACTAGCAAAGTTACTAGAAGCAGGTTTTGTAATAGAAGTTATCTACACCGATTGGGTTGCGAATCCCGTCCTTGTACCCAAAAAGAACACTGAAATACTAAGAATGTGCATCGATTACTCTGGCTTGAACAAACATTGCCCGAAGGATCCGTTCCCCTTGCCGCGCATTGACCAAGTCATTGATTCGACGGCGGGGGCGGAACTTCTGTGTTTTCTTGATGCGTATTCCGGGTATCATCAGATCCGGATGAAGGAATCCGACCAAAAGGCGACTTCATTCATAACCCCGTTCGGTACTTACTGCTATGTTACTATGCCTTTTGGTTTGAAAAATGCAGGTGCTACTTACCAACGTACGATGCAGCGGTGCCTGAAGGACCAAATTGGCCGGAACGTGCACGCCTACGTCGACGATATCGCGGTCATGACCCGGAAGGGATCCGACTTGATCAGCGACCTCACAGAAACCTTCGACAACCTCCGCAGGTACAAGATGATGTTGAATCCGCTGAAGTGCGTCTTTGGCGTGCCAGCCGGAAAACTCCTTGGCTTCATAGTCTCTCATAGAGGCATTGAGGTTAACCCGGAAAAGATCAAGGCAATCCTGTGCATCAAAAGGCCAACTTGTCTCAAAGATGTGCAACGACTAACTGGTTGCGTCGCAGCAATCAGTAGGTTTGTTAGCCGTCTTGGCGAGAAGGCACTACCTCTGTACAAACTGCTGAAGAAGACAGACAAATTCGTCTGGGACGACGCAGCTGACGCAGCTCTTCGAGGGTTGAAGGAAATACTCACCTCCCCACCTATCTTGGCAGCTCCAGCAGAGTCAGAGCCAATGCTCCTTTATCTGGCAGCTACCAACAAAGTCATCAGCCTCGTCATCGTGGTGGAGCGAAAGGAAGAAGGTCATGAATATGACGTCCAAAGACCTGTCTACTACATTAGCGAGGTGCTGACGGAGTCAAAACAAAGATACCCTCACTTTCAGAAGCTAGCCTATGGAGTATTCCTGGGCAGCCGGAAGCTGAGGCATTACTTCCAAGAGCATCCAGTAACAGTCGTGAGCAAGGCTCCGCTGTCAACAATTCTCAACAACGCTGACGCAACAGGGCGTACGGCTAAATGGGGCATCGAATTATCCGCCTTCGACATCGCCTACAAGCCCAGGACCGCGGTTAAATCCCAAGTCTTGGCAGATTTCATCGCAGACTGGACAGAAGCTCCGGACGCAAGCTTGGAGCCGGAACCAGAAACATGGGTCATGCACTTCGACGGATCCAAGCAGCATCAAGGCTCAGGAGCCGGAGTCACCCTGAAATCCCCAACCGGAGAAGAGCTGCAGTACGTTCTGCAGATCCACTTCCAAGCTACAAATAACATGGCGGAATACGAGGCTCTACTGCACGGACTGCGCATCGCTAAGGAGATAGGAATCAAGCACATCATCTGCTGCGGCGATTCCGACTTGGTGGCACAGCAGGTAGCCGGAACTTGGAACGCCAGAAACTCCATCATGGCGGCTTACAGAGACGAAGTTGACGAGATCGCCAAGAGCTTCCTCGGATACGAAGTCAAGTATGTCAGAAGAGACGACAACACAGCGGCAGATATGCTATCTAAGCTCGGATCCGGCAGGAAACCAATTCTGCCTGGCATTTTCCTTGAGCATCTACGGATACCCTCGGTGAAGGGCGCTAACCCGGAAAACCCAGAAGTGGCAGTCTCTCCGGCTAGAGAAGTGATGGCTATCATTCCGGCTTGGACACAGCCTTTCCTGGACTACCTCATCGATCAGAAGTTGCCAGAGGACGAGGTCCTCGCGCGACAGATCATCAGGCGAGCAAGATCCTACACGATTATCGATGGACAGCTCTACAAACGAAGCGCAACAGGGGTATTTCTCAAATGCGTCTCAAATCAAGATGGCATTGACATCCTCCGAGAGATCCACGCAGGGGATTGCGGGCATCACGCCGCCCCCAGATCCCTCGTTGCCAAAGCTTTCCGGCTAGGATTCTACTGGCTCACAGCTAAAGAAGATGCTGACAAGCTGGTAAAAACCTGCCGAGGTTGTCAGTACTACGCTACTCAACCAAACGCTCCAGCCCAAGAGCTGAAGACCATACCTATCACCTGGCCATTCGCGGTCTGGGGGCTCGATATGGTTGGTAAGTTAAAAAGATCATCTCCTGGCGGTTTTGAATACCTTCTGGTCGCTGTTGACAAATTCAGCAAGTGGATCGAGGCAAAGCCAGTGAGAAAAGCCGATGGTGCTACGGCACTAAAATTCGTCTGCAGCCTCGTGATGAGATTCGGCATCCCACACAGCATAATCACAGATAACGGCACAAACTTCGCCCAAGGAGAGTTGAGGGATTATTGTGACACAATGGGGATTCGACTGGACCTTGCATCTGTGGCTCATCCACAATCTAATGGTCAGGTTGAAAGGGCTAACGGCCTAATATTATCAGGAATTAAGCCGCGCCTTGAAGAACCACTGCGGCGAGCAGCTGGAGCTTGGGCTGACGAGTTGGAAGCTGTTTTGTGGAGTTTACGAACTACCCCTAACAGATCAACAGGGTTTACCCCTTTTTCCTGGTATACGGATCCGAAGCCGTGCTTCCCTCCGACATCATCCACGATTCACCGCGAGTTTCCGCCTACAATGAAGAAACAGCTGATGAGGCCAGACAGCTATCTGTGGACCTGATCGAGGAAGCTCGGAACTTAGCTGACCAGCGCTCCGCCATCTACCAGCAGAAGCTCCGACGTTATCACAGTCGTCGAGTTCGAAATCGCTCCTTCATGGCAGGAGACCTGGTCCTCCGCCTTCGACAGGTGAAAGACCATAAGCTGCAAACTCCATGGGAAGGACCCTTCGTCGTTAGCAAAGTGCTCCATAACGGGTCGTACTACCTTGTTGATTTCCGCGAGCTGAGGGATAGACCTGCTAATTGGCACCGGAAACGCAAGCGTGAGGATCCGGATGATATCTACGACGAGACAGATCGCCCTTGGAACATTGCACAGCTACGTCCTTTCTACACTTAGCATATCTTTTCCAAGTCACAAAACTCTGTAATAGTTATACATGATCAATGAAATAAAGCTTATGGTTCACTCTTTGAGTCTTTTACCTCCTTTACTTGTTCATTTTAGATCGTGTATGTTTTTTCCAACTAAAACCGCAGAGCTGGATATTTCCGCCTAGGCGTGTATGAAAGTTGTGATTTCCAAAATCGTCCTTTAAGATGTAAGCTTAAGTTTTCTGATTAAGTTGTTATCTGTTGCGAACTCATGGATTCCTAGTAGCGACTTCCGGCACCTGTGCCTGGGGGCTTGTTTCCGCGGTTATGGACGGATTGCCATTAGGCTTCGTCGCCGCTGGCGAGTGTTTCCGGCTAAGGTCTTCCGGCTCGTGGAAGGTCAAGTGAGCAAGCCGGAAAATAACGAAATCAGCACTTGCTTTCTGACACAAACGAAACATGCAAATAATTCAAACGGATAGCAGGATAAGTTTTCCGCCCATGCATAATCATTTCGTTCCCTAGCTACTTAAGAATTTAAGTTATATTACAAACCCTCGCTGGGGCCAAAATGATGCATTGTCTTTCCCGCAGGAATAAAAGTATTTCACTCCCCCTTGGCCGGAGAAGACACGTCTTCATCACTTTCTTCATCGGAAGCTGCTGTGCTGGTCTTGGGTTCCTCTTGGGGCGCGTCCTTGGAGCTGGTCCAGGTATATTGGGTTCCGGATTCCGCGGGCCGCGCCTTAGCGGCGAGCTCCTTCTGAAGTTCCTCTTCCAAGGGTTCGTCCGCCGGAAGAACGACCTTGTCGTAGAATTCTTCATGCCGGATCCTGCGCGCGATACGGGTGTCGTAGCCACTCACTGCATCCAGGAGCGCGTTAACATCCGCATCCGGAGGAACGCCCGTGGTTACCTGATCCAGATCAAGATCCGCGTTATGTGCTAAACACATGGTCAAGGCCATCGCAGCTGCGCCTCGGGCTGATGATGCTTGCAGATCCGTCACCAGATCCGGAAGAACGTCCATCTTTCCAACAAGTTTGCGAACGTTGCAAGTGCGACTCCTCTTGATGGATAAGTTGTAGCATATCTTCCGGGAGGCGGAGATGAGGTCTTTGCAATCGTCGCCTGCGAGTTGAAGAAGGTCATCCCGGGGGAACAAATTCCGGCGCTCCTCCGAATACCCCAGCGGCTCTGCACAAGGTAATCAGGATATAAGCATGCAATTTGAGCACAAAGTAAAAGGTCGGAGCAAACATCTGGACAAGGTTTCCGTATAAGCACCCATGATGTTCTCGTTGAGCAAGTCCCAGTGATGCTCCGCGTTTTCCATATATTTCCGGAGTCCATTGAGCTCTTTTTGCTGCCTCCTGATGGTTTCGCTGTCAGCATTCTTCTTCAGCATCAGCTCGCCCTTCTCCCTGATGTGTTCGGAGTTCTTCTCCGCCAGCTGCTTCTCGGCCTGCTCCTTTTTTAATTCCGCCTCCTTTAATTTCGTTTCCAAATCTTGGTACGAGGAGCGCAGGTTTTCAAGTTCAGATGAGGCTGTAGCCAGGGAAGAGGATGCGCCTATAATAATAAAAGTTAACAGCAAGTTCAAAGTCAGAATTTGGCTAATGACGAAGAAGGCGGCAACCGACCTTGGGCGTCCGCCAGTTGTTTGGCCAGCTCCGCATTCTCATCCTTCAGAGTCCGGATATTTTCCGCCTGGCTCAGAGTAACGCGGCGCTGCAGGGCAATGTTCTTGTGCAGCTCGTAGTGCAGCGCCTGCTGTTCCTGTAAAATTTAAACAGAGCAGGAGTAAAAATTCCGCCTGTAACAGTGGTTTCTTTCAAAGCATCATTGCCGGAACCTTTCCGCCATAATGCTTGGGGGCTACTGGTCCAATTTAAAAACTTTCCCGGAAGTGATCTTTCTCTAAACATATAAGCGCTAACTATTATTTGAGTTTCCGCTTACATGCTTGGGGGCTACTGGGGAGTACCTTTTGCTTGCAGACGAGTTTGTCGAGGAACTGGCCGACGTTCTTCTTGAAGTCCTGGATTTCCGATGTCGCGGAATCAGGTTTCTCCCAGGCGTTGTTCAGCATGGCGTTGAGCAAATCTTGTTCAAGTTCCCATTTCTCCGCCTCAGATAGCTTGTTGAAAAACTTGGTAGCGTACGCCTTGGGGGTGGAAGTGGTGTCAGCCGGATCTCCAAAGTTCTTCGGAAAAACGACCATATCGCCAGCGCCCTCTCCAGCCTTCTCAGAAGAAGTGACTTCAGCCTCTCCTTGGCCTTGTGCTTCCGTGTCTTCTTGGGCAGGGCCCTTGGCCTTAGGATCGTCTCCGCCCGCCTTCTCGCTGCTAACCGGAATCACTTCCGGTAGGGTGTTTGCGGCAGGAGGGGGAGATGGATCAGCCTGAGGGGGCGACGGTTGAGGAGTTGGGTGGGAGGCACTTGGTGGAACTGGGGTAGAGGGACCGACAGCCGGAGATTTCTTCATGTATTTCGTGATGGGCTCTTGGCTGGTGGTCCGCGTGGCAGTGACGGTCGGATTCCTGCAAACAAGTGAAAGGGTTCAGACAAGAGATAATTTCGCTAAGTTAAAGTTGCACCATACTCGGAAACTTACGGGGCGCCGGGGATGGTGGGGCGCGTGCGTTGGCCAGCTGTTGAAAGCATCCTCAGGCGCGCACGCTCCGCTTTCCTTGAGTCTAGCGGAGGTGGCTTTGTGGTCTTGGGCTTCTTGGCGGAGGCCTCGCCGCTTGCTCCGGCTTCAGAGCCGGAAGCTTTGGCGCGGGGACGCTTCGTAGGTTGAGGGACCGCCTTGCGGGGTGCCTGTTCCTCTTCCTCCTCATCGTCTTCCGGAGACTCCTCCGCCGCGTCGCCGCTAACGGGGATACGAAGAATGGTGCGGAAGTTTTCCTCCGCCAAAGTGTTGAGCTGGAAGAAATAAAACAAAAATTAGAGATAACATCAAAAAATTTTGCGAAGTTTGAATCAACGAAAAGAACAAAGCTTACCGGAGGACATTGGTCGTTCGTGTATATATCCTTCGTCAGTTCCGGGACCTGTTGGCCCCTCGGAATCTTCACCAGCGTCTTCAATCTCCTCTTCAGAGAGTCGGCCGGAAGATCGTGGCGGGTAACCCGGAGAAGATCATCCGCCCCGGTATAAGCGCACATCAGGCGCGCGTTGTGGCGTAGAGGCTGGATTCTTCGGGAAAACCAGCTAAGTGTGAGCTGGGCTCCGGTCAGCCCGTCGTGGACTAACCAGGAGATTCTCCGCGCAGCCCTTTCCAAGATCGGAGTCTGGGCAAGCGAAGGGACGAAGATCCAGCTTGCAAGCTCTTCCGGAGGCTCGTTGGTAAACTGGGGCAGGCCTTGATGGACACCTGTAACTGAGACGTTCTTCTCATAGAACCATCCGGCGTTCCAGTACCGGACGGATTCGTGCGAGTCGTGGGGAGGATACATGCGACTAGGGCGGAGCATAAACGTCATGCTTCCGCAGTTCACCATTGCTTTGTCCTTGGTTTCTTTCTTCACCCGGAAAAAGAACTGCCATAACTTGACGTCTGGCCGGATCCCAAGGTGTCCTTCGCAGAGAGTCACGAAGTTGGACAGGAGGAGATATGAATTTGGGCAGATGTTGTGCGGCTGGAGCCCGTATGTGTTGAGAACGGAGAGAAAGAACTCCGAACAGGGAAGTGAAAGTCCGCGTTCCACCCAAGCCTTGGTCATAACAATTTCTCCGGCTTCTGGCTTGGGGACGTCGGAATCATGAGTGAAGCTCCAATGTGTGGAGATCATGCCCTCGTTTTGGAGCTCTCTAAGCTCCACATCGGTAGTTGCGCAAGGCCACCACTGACCCCGCTCTCCTTCGCGGATCCGGGCTTTGGACGCCCTCTTGTTTTCCGCCTCCTGCACCTTTGCTGCCATTCGAGCCTGACCCTCGAGTTCTTCTTGGATCTCTTGAAGGGAAGGGATCCGGTTTGGAGCGGTGCTGGAAAATGCGGAAAAAGGTTGAGATAGTCTGATGTCGGAAACATATGGTGGTAGGAACGATATGGGATCCGGGCATATGGGTTCTATTTGATTGGGATCAGGGCTACTCGGAGAGCTACCAGTACAATGCGACGATTCGAGTGGCATGCTTCCGGCTGCGCCCATATAAAGTATTTGAGTACCCGGATCACTAAGTCTATCTTCTACACTAGGTTATCTTCTACAAGGCTGGCGTACTTACCGTTAATGGCGCGGTGGCTCGACGAAGCTCCGGTGAAGACGAGGTCGCCGGACTTGAAGAGGATCGTCCCGCGTGACCACGAATCGGCGGCGGAGAGAAAATCCCGTTCAACCGCAGGAATCTTGGTGCGAGGGGAGTCCTGGTTCGGCGGCGCGCGAAGTTCACCGTGGCGAAGCTCGCCGGAGTCGAGATCCGTCGGGCGGCGCGGCGCGTGGAGGAAGACGAAGTGGTGAGGAGAGGTGAAAGAATGAAAAATTACCGAGCCGCGGGGTATTTATAGGCTGCACGCGGAGATTCGGGATTCGGATCCGACGGTGGAAACGGAACGGTCACACCGTTGGATGAATGACACGTGTTTTAGGTCAAGTGCGGTAAAATGACGTAGAGGTAACTTAACCATGCACTCCCGAAAATTCCGGCTAAAGATTTGCATCTGCGAAAATTTAGCGCGGGAAATAAGTAAGTTGTGCGCGGGAAAAGTGGACTTTCCGTTGTTACGCATGATCTAAAAATGAAGGATTTCCGGAGGAGCGAACCCGGAATCAAGTAATAAGTTTTGAAGCTCTTCAAGATTCTCTTCGTTTCCGAGCTGAATGAAGTCGGAGGAATGATGAATCTCGGAGAACTTCGGGGGCTACTGTTGTGGGTATACTTTATGGGTATATCAACGGCATGGCCTAGATCCGGCAAGCCCGGGTGGCCCATAGTTGGTGATGAGGCATGTGGCCCATCGGGCGGCCCAGTTGCTGTAGATCACAAAGGATGAAGTCCAGCTCAGGAACGAGGAGCCGGATCCTAACCGACCTACGAAGGAGGCCGGATCCGTGAAGGCCCATGAAGTATCCGGATCCAGCGTGACCTAGAAGGAAGGCGGATCCTTGACGTACACGGCAAGACTTTGTACCGTAGTTAGGCAACTTGTATTCCGGCTAGGACTCTCCATGTAAACCCTAGATCCGAGCGCCTATATAAGCCGGATCCCGGGAGCCCTAGAGGCACAACCACAACTCATTGTAACAACGCGAAAGCGCCCAGATAATTCCAGACAAGCAGCAGTAGGCCCTGTCATCGTGCAGGTGTTCCGAAGCTGGGTAACTCGCGTACCACCGTCCCGTGTGCACTCCGCCCTATGGCCCCCACTTCTTCTCCCCCTCGTGAGGATCCCTCCTCCGAGGTACCGTCGATTAGGCAACGACAAGCGGGTCGGGCGTGCGACTAGTTTTCTTTATTTCGGGTTTCCGATTGAATCGCGTCATATAGGGCTGTGGTGGAGCACCGGTTTTAGAGCACTATATCTCTACTATTTTTTTTGAACACTTATATTACTGAGACAGCAGGCCGTCTCATTAAAAACCTTCTAGTCCCCGTAGGTACCCTGGAAGGAAAAGAGTGCGTATGGTACCTGTTGCTCCTTAAAACGTGATTACATCAGAGAATGGTTACATCATCCACCAGCTGTGGAAGCAGAAAAAGGGGAGGGTCATCTATCCAAACACTATGATCATAGTCTTCCCTAGATCTAGCTATAACATGTGCTGCTTTATTTGCCTCCCGTGGACAATGAAACAGACGTGTCGACGCAAATCCCGCCACGATAGCGCGACACTCATCCAGAATAGGCATACCCACAATTCTATGCAAATCAGGCTGCATGACCGCTTCAATGACCTCTAGAGACTCCCTCTCAATGTAAATATTGTTGCATCCAATTGTCTCCGCCAGGCGCAGACCATCTCGAAGAGCTTGGGCTTCCGCTGTCGTCACATCAATAACACCCTCAATTGGTATCCTGCATGCCGCTAAGAATTGGCCCGACGAGTCCCGAATGATGCCACCAGTCGATGCTTCCCTTGAGTCCAGATTCACCGCTGCGTCTGTACTCAGTTTCTCCTGTTAATTTTCGCCTTTGAGCAGTTTGCCACCATGGCCTTTATAGAGAGCGCCGTTCTGGTAGAAGGAGGTACCTCACCCCCAAATTTCTTCTCCCTTCTTCTCCACCATATGAACCAGCCCGCTGTTGCTATGATTTCATGAGGTGGTAAGTTGCCCAGGCTTGGCACAGATAGCGTTGTCATGAGTATGTGTTCTAATACCGTCGATCCCGATCGGTCAGCTCTGACCGCATCACGGATAAAAGTACTCAGTCCCAGCACTTGCCAAACCTCCTTCGCTTTGTCACACATAAAGAGCATATGTTTAATATCTTCCGCGCCTACCTCACACAGTGGACATTGTCCTAATGTCTCAATGTGTCTGTTAGCCAACATGCACATACATGGAATGATTCCATGCAGCACTCTCCACGTGAATATCTTCACCTTTGCCGGCACGTTTAGCTTCCAAATTTTCCCCCAAATTGGATTTGTCGTTGAGCTGCTTTGCTGATCAGTTCTTCTTGTTCGACTCCCGTATTGGTGCTGCCACTCTAAATGATAGGCAGATTTCACCGAAAACACTCCAGTCTTGTTGTAATGCCACGCCACTGAATCGTCCGAATCCCAAACTGATAGTGGGATCGCTGATATACGTCTGACGTCGCCAAGATAAAAGTTTTCTTCGAGTAGCTGCATATCCCATGCACCCGTAATGGGATTTATCAGATCTTCCACTTTAGTAATTAGCATACCGCCTCTAGGTGTAAAGATCCTTCTCGTAGGACTGTTTGGTAGCCAGGGGTCAGACCAAATATTGATATTAGCTCCATTGCCTACTCTCCAAATATATCCCCTCTTGAAAGTTTCCATACCCGCCATGAGGCTTTGCCATGTAAACGAAGCTCCCTTCTTCCTCATAGCTTGCATCACATCCCCTGATGGATAGTATTTAGCACTCAGAACCTGTGCGCATAGGGAAGTCGGGTCATTAGCTAACCTCCAGATTTGTTTAGAGAGCATAGCAAGATTGAAACAATGCAAATCCCTAAACCCCATGCCGCCCTCCTTCTTTGGGGTGCACATCTTCCACCATGAATACCAGTGCATGCATTTCTTCCCCTCTTTCTCACCCCACCAGAACCTCGCAATGGCTGCCGATATTGCCTTGATAATCCCTTTCGGAATTTTGAACACTGACATTGCATAGGTTGGTATAGCTTGCGCAATTTCCTTTAGCAGAATTTCCTTCCCTCCCGTGGAAAGATTCTTCCCGTTCCACCCGCTAATAATTTTGCAAATTCGGTCCACTAAGAATTGAAAACAGTCAGATCGTTCCATTCCCACATGAGATGGTAGACCCAAATATTTTCCGTGAGAGCTTCAGCATCTATATTTAGCGCTGCACATACTTCCTCCTTATCTCCTGTCGACGTATTTGGGCTGAAAATATGCTAGACTTCGGATCACTCACCAGCTGGCCAGAGCTAGCACAGTATGAATTCAACACATTTGGAATGGTAGTTGCATTTGCCATATCAGCCTTCATCAAGATCAGAGAGTCATCGGCAAAGAGTAAGTGAGATACCGACGGTGCCCCCCGGCACACTCTGACACCTTGTAAGCAACTAGTCTCTTCTTCATATGTCAACAGACTTGAGAGTCCCTCAGCACATAGAAAAAAAAGGTACGGCGAGAGTGGATCCCCTTGCCGTAAGCCCCTTGTTGGTGTAAATCTTTCTGTCTCATCCGAATTAAACCACACTCTGTAATTGACTGTTGATACGCAGGACATGATGAGGTTTACCCATCGAGTGGCAAAGCCCAACCTTGTCATCATATCTCTCAAAAAACCCCATTCCACTTTGTCATATGCCTTGTGCGTATCAAGCTTAACAGCACAGAATCCCGCCTTCCCTTGCTTCCTTCCTTTGATTGCATGAACACACTCGTAAGCAACCAAAACATTGTCAGTAATTAACCTGCCCGGGACAAAAGCGCTTTGCGCCACGCTAATAATTTCTGGAAGAATTGTTTTCAGTCTATTGGCCAGGACTTTTGATATAATCTTATACAGCACATTACACAGACTTATCGGTCTGAATTGGGTAATCAGCTCCGGTTCATTTACCTTTGGGATCAAGACAATGGCCGTCTCATTCCAATTGACAGGAACTTTTCCTTGTATTAAGAGCCTCCAACACTTCCTCAGTCACCGAATTACCAATCAATGGCTAGATTTTTTTGAAAAAGATCGCATGCATACCATCCATTCCAGGGGCCTTGAAATCCCCTATCGCAAACAACGCCTTCTTCACTTCTTCTTCTGTAAAAGGGGCCAGAAGTCTCTCATTCATCTCTGCTGAAACACGTGGCTTCACCTTTTGCAACAGATTAATATCAGTTCCAGCCACTTCTGAAGAAAACAAATCAGTGAAATAATTAGTAATAATGCCTTTTAGCTGACTGTTTTCCTCCCTCAGAACTCCATCCGAATCCTTCAGCTTCATGATGAGATTACGCTTCTTTCTTGCTCTTGCATAGTTATGGAAGTAAGTTGTATTTCGATCGCCATTCGCCATCCAATTCACCCTACTCCGCTGCATTTTATAGATTTCTTCTTGCTCTAGAACCTTTTGAATCTCCTCTGTTAAATCCTCCTGCCTCTTCACATTTTCCTCAGACATTTCTCGTCGCAAGACCTCCTCTAACTGTCTCGCCAGGGTACGGAGCTTGACCCTTGGCTTCTTGAGGACAGCTTGGTCCCATTTGTGAAGAGACTTCTGTACATTTTCTATAGCATTAGCCACTCCTCCATCTCCAGTCAACAGACCCGCCTCCCATGCCGTTTGCACCACCTCTTGTACCCCCTCATCTTTCAGCCATTTGCCTTCAAAGCGCTTCCTTTTAATCCTTCCCGAGTTTGCGGTGGTACGGTAGTAATCCGAATCCATTAGGATCGGTCTGTGGTGGTGGGATGGTTGGTACGTACGTTGTTGGAGTTCTCTGCCTCGCATATAGACGAGTACGCGAATGGGCCTGGCCCATTGTAATTGCTTCTGTGCCCACTCAAACGATCCCTACGCCGACAACTCCCACACACCTTCTTCTCTCAAAAGAAAAACTCCCCCACACGTTCTATGTCCGTTCGCCGCCCCAACTCCCGCCAATCCGCCTCCCCAGCTGTCATCCCCTTTGCTTCCTCCCATATCCGACGCCTCCGGCCCGCCTCCAATCGCCGCGCATCGTCTCCCTCGCAGAAGGCGCGACTTCCGGGCCTCCATGCTTTCCCTGCGAATGGTCCCAGTGCTCCACGCCTCCAGACATGCGGCAGCCGCCGGAGTTCCCCTCGAGAGATGGCCCTACGCTCCTTTCCCAACCCGTGCTACCCATTCTCATTCAAGACGGGGCCACTTTCCCCCTCTCTGTGTATTTTTTTCTTTGTACGTGTGTTCTTAACTCTTACTAACCTTCCTTTGTTACAGATGACCATACAAAAAGGTCATGCCTGCATGCAGCTTATATATTTCTGGTTCAGATTAGATTATGTCTGAAATTTAGCTTCGTTTCTATTACACTGTGTAGATATTCATTAACATTTTTGGCGAGGATGTCAATGTTGGCCTGCCCAGGACTTGATCGCGCACCCTCACATGTTGGTGGCCGCAATTTCAGGGACTCTAGCATCGTTGGAGTGATGTGTAATGCACGATGCCGTGTTTGATTTCTTGATTTGGGCACGAACCATCAATTCTATGTTGTTTTGGCATAAACACTTCCACCATTTGGTGCATAACTAGGTTCCAGTAGAAGGTCTGTGGTCACTGTTGTTTCACCATGGATAAGAAGTTTGACGACCGTGTTTCTTGGAATTTCAGTAAGAATATCACTACCTGACTTAGTTCCCAAATCCAACAGAAAAAAAGTTCTCATTAGAAGTCAATATAGCTATGTTGCCAAGTTGTTGTCTTCGAGACAAGATAGGTTGTTGAAGTGAGCTTATTTTTGAAGTGATCATGAAAATAACATTGAAGCTATATACACTTGAGTAGATAAATTTCATGTGAAGCACTTTAAATTGGTAGCAGTGATAACCCTGTAGAATAGCAACTTGCTATCAGTATTTTCTACATTTGTTATTAATTTTTCTGCAGAGTTAGGCTCAAGAGATTTGGGAAGCTCAATTCAAAAATTGGGTGATTCGGATAAGTGGTTCTTCTATTGGTTGGTTCCCTAGGAAAAAGACTGAATCATATTCTAAGAGAGAGATAAAGCGTCTTCAGGTACTTATTGGATATATAGTGCATAATGTTTCAGTACTCTTTGGTTATTTTTCTCTAGAGTAGACTGTTTTTGAGACAATATAACTTGACTGAGTACACGATGGTATTGATCTTACCTTAGCCCGATAATTGATAATTTAATGATATTGTAAATAGTGAATGTTAGAAAGACCAAAATGAGAACTGAAACCTTGATATGATTCTGGGAGTGCGAAAAGGTTTTGGTTTCTGGACATATTATTGTACCTAAAGTTTTGTTGTGTTGCCACATTAACCAGAAGTAGTATTCCTGGGTTGATCATGTTCAGACGCGTGGCTTGATTTTTGCGTGACTGTAAGGGTGATTAGTTATCATCATTTACATTACTTTTAGACAAATTTTCCGGTTTATGAATGTGATTTTCAAGAATATCCGTTCTACAGGAAAATCAACTTTGCAGACACAACTAATGCCCTCTATTCTAAGGCCATTTTTGTGTCATACTTTTATTATGTGCTTTCTACAATTTATGATTAGTCCCCAAGTTTTCCAAAAACGACTAACACCATCTATATTACCGCGAGTTTAATCTAATATAAAAAAAATCCCTGAAGAAAACTAATCAGGTCATGTATAACTAAGTATTGTACTAGATCATTGTATCATTTCTCTTGATCTTAGTAGAAATGGCTTGAATTGTACATTACATGTAGATATTAATTCTAAATCAAACCTTAAATGAAATTCTTCAATGTTCAGTGCAAAACCTTTATGGTAAAGACATTATCATGATCACGTATGTAAACAAGGAAATGTGCATAATTATGTATTAGTAGCTCTAGACAATCCGTAATTATTTTCAGCCACGATACTTAGTAATCTATTTCTACCCATGTTTGTTTACAGAACCATGTTATATATCTAGCACAATTCTCTTCGGTCCTGAAAGAGCTGCTGAAGTACAAATCAACTACTCCTTCTGTTTCAAAAAAAAAGCTCTGAGAAGTTTTTTTAGGGACGGAGGGTTGTTGTCAATTTCTTACATGGTTTTATTAGCATAGTAACTGGTTGCTACGCATGATAAAAGCACTCCTGCTTTGGGTACTTTCTGAAATTATTAGACCATTTTGTGCTTGCTATGGAGTGGTTAACAGTGCACTGAATTGAAGATGATTTTTTAAATGTCCAGTATAAATTTTTTTCCTGGGTGCTTCTGATGGATCTGTATGTATATTGCCTTTCATTCCCAGCATTGGTTATCCATACATTGTAGGTTTTGTAGCACAGATAAAACATTGTCATATCTTCTTGTGTCACTCTCCTATATCTTTGTTCATCCAGTCACTCTCAGTCATTCTTCATTGCAGAGAACGGGCATACGGGGATTCTTAGAACCTGAAGGAAGAAGGCTTAAAACCAACACTCTAGGTAACTCTTTTGGTCAAATGGTTATTGGCTTTTCTTTTCTATTTGACCTGATCTTTATTCAGAGAACTAACAGCACTATACACTTCTGTACCTTATAATTAGCTTGTGCATCCCTACAATTTGCTCTACTTCCCTGAGGATGCAAGATGTAGTTAGATCGCCGCTGAATTTCGCGCTATGATGGTGCACCTAGAGAGCTGTACCAACTTTCCCATCTCCAGGCGATCCAGTATTACAAGGAAAGGTAAGGACATGCCGCCTTCTTGCTTTTGGCCTTCCTTAATTCCTTTCCCTTGCATTTCAGCAATTCCTTTTGTTCATATGGGGATGGGAGCAAATAAGCTCTTTGGATACCAATTTTGGTGCTTGCAGCGCGTGACATCTTTATATTCTTCTGCAGCATGCTACATGCTGGACTTCAACAAAAAAGTGTTTGCCTTATGGGCAGGATCTCATAAACCGAGACCTGCCTCTCCCCCACGCACGCAAGCCAGTTGCTGATGTGCCTTTGATTGTTGTTGTCGTGCCACGACCTGCAAAACCGGTCAACCCAGGTTCTGCATCCGTGAAACAGATACTTCATGTTTTGATGATGACCTTCATGGGGGGAATCTCGCGTGCGCAACTAGAGTACGCTATCTGCACTGGTAAGGGGCGCTCTTGCACCAAGTCGTGAAGAAATAGCGTGAAAGTTTCTCGCCATGCTAGGCAATTTGTTAATCTTTATTCGTAGCAACGCACAGGTATTTAGCTATACGCAAAAGAGATCATATTGCATATGTTTGTGTATGGAAGCACCTATTAGTGAAAATGTGTTTTAATAATTGTGGGATTTGCTTGTGTACACTAGTGGAGAAGAGGCCTTTGGTCCCAAAGCCCTGGGAGCAAATGTCCCGGTTCTGAACCAAACCGGGACCAATGGGGGGCATTGGTCCTGGTTCGTTTCGCGCAGGCCGACCCCACTCGCTGGCGCCTGTCCGTTAGCGGCCTATGGTCCACCGGGACTAAAGAGGCGGTGGCAGGGCGCGGCAGGCCGTGTCAGGCCTCGGGAACCTTTAGTGCCGGTTTGTAGCACAAACCGGGACCATAGGCCCACCCTATGGACCCGGTTTGTATTACAAACCGGGAAAAAGTCCCCAATCTGCCTATATAACCTTGCCCCTGCCCAAGTGTGAGCCACACTTAGCCATTTTTCACTTTCTTCTCACAAGAGGGGTGTATTGTTTTGCTCTCTTCACATGCATAAGAGGTGTTCGATGAAATGCTTAAGAGGTTTTGCCACTTGAGTTCACACAAATCAAGTCACACTTAACTTGCTTTTTTCTTCTCCATCGAGGTTAACAACTCTATCCTTTCATCTGTAATTGATAAAATGCATGTGTATATATACATCATGATGTTCTGTAATGGTTTTTGATAAGCTTAATTATATCATGCAGATGAATCGTCAATGGATGTACATTGACCGACGCTTTGACGAGTTCACTTCGGGACTGAGTAGTTTTATGACAGTGGTTAATGCAAACAAACATGGTGGCTTCATGTATTGTCCATGTGTTAACTGTAAGAATACCGTAAATTACGCTCACTCGAGTACCATTCATGGCCACCTTCTGCGGAACGGTTTCATGCCCAGTTACTATTGTTGGACCAAGCACGGAGAAAGGGGGGTTATGATGGAAGACAATGAAGAAGAGGAATGGGATGATGACGGTTATCCCAATTTCCCTGAATACGATGACACTGCAGAAGGCAATGAAGACAACGAAGCAGAAGATCAAGAGGCACCAGATGAGCCTGCTGATGATGATCTTGGTCGGGCCATTGCTGATGCAAGGAGAGAATGTGAAACTGAAAAGGAAAGGTTGGCCTTCGACAAGATTATAGAAGATCACAACAAATTGTTATATCCAACTTGCGACGATGGCCATAAAAAGCTAGGCAGCAGATACGTCTCAAACGTATCTATAATTTCTTATGTTCCATGCTACTTTATTGATGATACTCACATGTTTTATACAAACTTTATGTCATATTTATGCATTTTCCGGCACTAACCTATTGACGAGATGCCGAAGAGCCAGTTGCTGTTTTCTGCTGTTTTTGGTTTCAGAAATCCTAGTAAGGAAATATTCTCGGAATTGGACGAAATCAACGCCCAGGGTCTTATTTTTCCACGAAGCTTCCAGAAGACCGAAAGGGAAACGAAGTGGGGCGACGAGGTGCCGACACAACAGGGCGGCACGACCCAGGTCTTGGCCGCGCGGCCCTGGCGTGTGGGGCCCTCGTGTCGCCCCTAAACCTACCCTTCCGCCTACTTAAAGCCTTCGTCGCGAAAACCCCAGTACCGAGAGCCACGATACGGAAAACCTTCCAGTGACGCCGCCGCCGCCAATCCCATCTCGGGGGATTCAGGAGATCGCCTCCGGCACCCTGCCGGAGAGGGGAATCATCTCCCGGAGGACTCTTCATCGCCATGATCACCTCCGGATTGATGTGTGAGTACTTCACCCCTGGACTATGGGTCCATAGCAGTAGCTAGATGGTCATCTTCTCCTCATTGTGCTATCATTGTTCGATCTTGTGAGCTGCCTAACATGATCAAGATCATCTATTTGTAATGCTACATGTTGCATTTGTTGGGATCCGATGAATATGGAATACTATGTTATGTTGATTATCAATCTATCATCTATGTGTTGTTTATGATCTTGCATGCTCTCCGTTGCTAGTAGAGGCTCTGGCCAAGTTGATACTTGTAACTCCAAGAGGGAGTATTTATGCTCGATAGTGGGTTCATGCCTCCATTTAATCTGGGACAAAGGATGTAAAAGTTCTAAGGTTGTGGATGTGCTGTTGCCACTAGGGATAAAAAATCAATGCTTTGTCTAAGGATATTTGTGTTGATTACATTACACACCATACTTAATGCAATTGTCTGTTGTTTGCAACTTAATACTGGAAGGGGTTTGGATGATAACCTGAAGGTGGACTTTTTAGGCATAGATGCATGCTGGATAGCGGTCTATGTACTTTGTCGTAATGCCCAATTAAATCTCACACTACTCATCATGATATGTATGTGCATTGTTATGCCCTCTCTATTTGTCAATTGCCCAACTGTAATTTGTTCACCCAACATGCTAATTCTTATTGGAGAGACACCACTAGTGAACTGTGGACCCCGGTCCAATTCTTTTACATCGAATACAATCTACTGCAATATCTTTTCTTACTGTTCTTTGCAAACATCATCTTCCACACTATACATCTAATCCTTTGTTACAGCAAGCCGGTGAGATTGACAACCTCACTGTTAAGTTGGGGCAAAGTACTTGGATTGTGTTGTGCAGGTTCCACGTTGGCGCCGGAATCCCTGGTGTTGCGCCGCACTACACTCCGCCACCATCAACCTTCAACGTGCTTCTTGGCTCCTACTGGTTCGATAACCTTGGTTTCTTACTGAGGGAAAACTTGCTGCTGTACGCATCACACCTTCCTCTTGGGGTTCCCAACGGACGTGTGTCTTACACGCCATCAAGCATTTTTTCTGGCGCCGTTGCCGGGGAGATCAAGACACGCTGCAAGGGGAGTCTCCCACTTCCAATCTCTTTACTTTGTTTTTTGTCTTGCTTTACTTTATTTTATTTACTGCTTTGTTTGCTTTCTTATATCAAAATACAAAAAATTAGTTACTTGCTTTACTTTATTTACTATCTTGTTTGCGTTCTCCATATTAAAAACACAAAAAATTAGTTACTTGCATTTACTTTATTTACCTTTTGTTTATTTCATCATGTTTCCTCCTAAGTTCACTCTGAAAGACATACCGGTAGGACAAGGGTCTATCATTGGAAGAGATAATATAGAAGAATTTTTCACTCATGTTAGTATGGTTGAAGATTTTGAAGATAGACACTTGGTAGAACTTGCTCCTACTTATGAAATTGCCGCTGCTTCTTTAGTACACATGTTAGAAGCTAGATTTGTCAATCTCAATCCTATAATTCAACATATGTTTCTTACACTAGGTGATATGGAAGAAGGAGAAAAGAAAGATTTTGTCTTAGAAACCCTTCTCAAAGAATTTGGTGGTGTAGCTAGAAAGGCTAGAAAAGTCTTTATTAAGCACAAAAGGGCTTGGGTTGTTCACCAACTTCGCAAAAACACTTGAAAAGATGGAAATGGATAGAGTAAGGTACACTAATAATGTTAATGATGGTGGGGAGATTAAAGTACCGATACCTATTAAGCTCTTAGGAATGCATGAAGCACTAGAAAAGAATTTTGATTGGATTGTTCCTGAAAATTTGTTTGATGAGAATAGCAAGCCTAAGAGTAATGTAAAAGGAGCCTCTGAAACTTACATAGATAAGATACAATGCATTGATGCTTCATCTCTTGATAATACTTGATACACACTTTCTGCGCCTAGCTGAAAGGCGTTAAAGAAAAGCGCTTATGGGAGACAACCCATGATTTTACTACAGCACTTTTATTTTATATTTGAGTCTTGGAAGTTGTTACTACTGTAGCAACCTCTCCTTATCTTTATTTTATTCCATTGTTGTGCCAAGTAAAGTCTTTGATAGTAGAGTTGATACTAGATTTGGATTACTGCGCCGAAACAGTTTTCTTGCTGTCACGAAATTGAGTCGCTCCGTCTGTAGGTAACTCAGAAAAATATGCCAATTTACGTGCGTGATCCTCAGATATGTACGCAACTTTCATTCAATTTGAGTATTTTCATCTGAGCAATTCTGGTGCCTCTAAAAAATTCGTCTTTACGTACTGTTCTGTTTTGACAGATTCTGCCTTTTATTTCGCATTGCCTGTTTTGCTATGTTTGATGGATTTCTTTGTTCCATTAACTTTCAGTAGCTTTGTGCAATGTCCAGAAGTGTTAAGAATGATTATGTCACCTCTGAACATGTGAATTTATGATTATGCACTAACCCTCTAATGAGTTTGTTTTGAGTTTGGTGTGGAGGAAGTTTTCAAGGATCAAGAGAGAAGGATGATACAATATGATTAAGGAAAGTGAAAGCTCTAAGCTTGGGGATGCCCCCGTGGTTCATCCCTGCATATTTCAAGAAGACTCAAGCATCTAAGCTTGGGGATGCCCAAGGCATCCTCTTCTTCATCGACAACATTATCAGGTCACCTCTAGTGAAACTATATATTTATTCCATCACATCTTATGTGCTTTACTTGGAGCATCTTTATGTTCTTGTTTTTGTTTTGTTTGAATAAAATTGGATCCTAGCATTCATTGTGTGGGAGAGAGACACGCTCCGCTGTTGCATATGAACACATGTGTTCTTAGCTTCACTCTTAATGTTCATGGCGAAGATTGAAACTGCTTCGTTCATTGTTATATGGTTGGAAACAGAAAATGCTACATGTGGTAATTGGTATAATGTCTTGAATAATTTGATACTTGGAAATTGTTGTGCTCATGTTTAAGCTCTTGCATCATATACTTTGCACCTATTAATGAAGAAATACTATAGAGCTTGTTATAATTTGGTTTGCATGATTGGTCTCTCTAAGTCTAGATATTTTCTGGTGAGGGTTTGAATAACAAGGAAGACAGTGTAGAGTCTTATAATGCTTACAATATGTTCTTATGTAAGTTTTGCTGTACCGGTTCATACTTGTGTTTGCTTCAAACAACCTTGCTAGCCTAAAACTTGTATTGAGAGGGATTACTTCTCGTGCATCCAAAATCCTTGAGCCAAAAACTATGCCATTTGTGTCCACCATACCTACCTACTACATGGTATTTCTCCGCCATTCCAAAGTAAATTGCTTGAGTGCTACCTTTAAAATTCCATCCTTTGTCTTTGCAATATATAGCTCATGGGACAAATAGCTTAAAAACTATTTTGGTATTGAATGTACTTATGTGTTCTATTTCTTAATAAGTTGCTTGTTGAGCGATAACCATGTTCCTGGGAACGCCATCAACTATTTACCTTTGTTGAATATCATGTGAGTTGCTATGCATGTTCGTCTTGTCTGAAGTAAGGGTGATTTATCATGATCAAATGGTTTGAGTATGCATATTGTTAGAGAAGAACATTGGGCCGCTAACTAAAGCCATGATCCATGGTGGAAGTTTCAGTTTGGACAACAATCCTCAATCTCTTATGAGAATATTATCTGTTGTTGAATGCTTATGCATTAAAGAGGAGTCCATTATCTGTTGTCTATGTTGTCCCGGTATGGATGTCTAAGTTGAGAATAATCAAAAGCGAGAAATCCAATGCGAACTTTCTCCTTAGACCTTTGTACAGGCGACATAGAGGTACCCCTTTGTGACACTTGGTTAAAACATATGCTATGCAATGATAATCCATGTAAATCCAAGCTAATTAGGACGAGGTGCGGGCACTATTGGTAATCTATGCATGAGGCTTGCAACTTATAGGATATATTATACATAACACATATGCTTTATTACTACGGTTGACAAAATTGTTTCTTGTTTTCAAAATAAAAGCTCTAGCACAAATATAGCAATCCATGCTTCCCTCTGCGAAGGGCCATTCTTTTACTTTTATGTTGAGTCAGTTTACCTACTTCTTTCTATCTTAGAAGCAAACACTTGTGTCAACTGTGTGCATTGATTCTTACATGTTTACCTATTGCACTTGTTATATTGCTTTATGTTGATAACTGATACGTCTCCAACGTATCGATAATTTCTTATGTTCCATGCTTGTTTTATGACAATACCTACATGTTTTATACATACTTTATGTCATATTTATGCATTTTCCGGCACTAACCTATTGACGAGATGCCGAAGTGCCAGTTCCTGTTTTCTGCTGTTTTTGGTTTCAGAAATCCTAGTAAGGAAATATTCTCGGAATTGGACGAAATCAACACCCAGCATCTTATAATTCCACGAAGCTTTCAGAACACCCGAGAGGGACCAGAGGAGAGCCACAGGTCCACCAGACAGTAGGGCGGCGCGGCTCAAGGGGGGGCGCGCCCCCCTATTGTGTGGCGCCCCCGTAACCCTTCCGACTCCGCATCTTCGCCTATAAGAAGCCCCCTGACCTAAATCTTCGATACGAATAAGCCACGGGACGAGAAAAGGTCTGCAGCCGCCACCATCGCGAAGCCAAGATTCGGGGGACAGAACTCTCTGTTCCGGCACGCCGCCGGGACGGGGAAGTGCCCCCGGAAGGCATCTCCATCGTCACCACCGCCATATTCATCAACGCTGCCGACTCCCATGAGGAGGGAGTAGTTCTCCCTCGAGGCTAAGGGCTGTACCGGTAGCTATGTGGTTAATCTCTCTCCCATGTACTTCAATACAATGATCTCATGAGCTGCCTTACATGATTGAGATTCATATGATGAGCTTTGTATCACTATTAATCTATGTGCTACTCTAGTGATGTTATTAAAGTACTCTATTCCTCCTTCATGATGTAATGGTGACAGTGTGTGCATCATGTAGTACTTGCCGTAGTTTATGATTGTGATCTCTTGTAGATTATGAAGTTAACTATTACTATGATAGTATTGATGTGATCTATTCCTCCTTTCATAGCTTGATGGTGACAGTGTGCATGCTATGTTAGTACTTGGTATAATTGTGTTGATCTATCATGCACTCTAAGGTTATTTAAATATGAACATCGAATGTTGTGGAGCTTGTTAACTCCGGCATTGAGGTGCTCTTGTAGCCCTACACAATTAGTGGTGTTCAGCATCCAACAAGAGAGTGTAGAAGTAGCATAAGAGAAGAGAACTTATTTATTTATGTGATCAATGTTGAGAGTGTCCACTAGTGAAAGTATGATCCCTAGGCCTTGTTTCCAAATACTGCAATCATCGCTTGTTTACTGTTCTACTGCATCTGTACTTCCTGCAATATTACCACCATCAACTGCACGCCAGCAAACTATTTTCTGGCGCCGTTACTACTGCTCATATACATTCATACCACCTGTATTTCACTATCTCTTCGCCGAACTAGTGCACCTATACATCTGACAAGTGTATTAGGTGTGTTGGGGATACAAGAGACTTCTTGTATTGTGGTTGCATGGTTGCTTGAGAGGGATATCTTTGACCTCTTCCTCCCTGAGTTCGATAAACCTTGGGTGATCCACTTAAGGGAAACTTGCTGCTGTTCTACAAACCTCTGCTCTTGGAGGCCCAACACTGTCTATAGGAAAAGGAGTGTGCGTAGACATTAAGCACTTTTCTGGCGCCGTTGCCGGGGAGGAAAGTTAAAAGGCATTCACACTCCGGTCCCAAGTAACCAAACACTTTTCTGGCACCGTTGTGAGTGCTCGAAGCTATTTCCTTTAGATCCTGCAATTGCATCTTTTTGTTTCTTGTTTACACTAGTTAGGCATAATGGAAAACAACTGTGAGCTTTTTAAGCTATTTCCTGATTTAAGACATGGATGGTTTGATGCGGAAATTAAAAAACCTATGGAACCTTATTTGCATGGTAGTAGTAATGATATTAGTATGAACGCTTTGAATACTATTATTGCTAATGCTATGGAAGAATTTAAGCTTGGGGAAGCTGGTTTTGATGAGCATGATATTTTTAGTCCTCCAAGCATGGAGGAGAAAATTTTCTTTGATGATACTTTGCCTCCTATTTATGATGATTATAATGATAGTAGTCTTTTGGTGCCGACTACTATGGAGGATAAATTTGATTATGATTACAATATGCCTCCTATATTTGATGATGAGAATAATAATGATAGCTACTTTGTTGAATTTGCTCCCACTACAATTAATAAGAATGACTATGCTTATGTTGGGAGTAGTAATTATTTTATGCATGAGACTCATGATAAGAATGCTTTATGTGATAGTTATATTGTTGAGTTTGTTCATGATGCTACTGAAAATCTTTATGAGAGAGGAAAATATGGTTGTAGAAATTTTCATGGTACTAAAACACCTCTCTACATGTTGAGAATCTTGAAGTTACTTGTGTTTTATCTTCCTATGCTTGTCACTTTATTCTTCATGAATTTGTTTATCTACAAGATTCCTATGCATAGGAAGTGGGTTAGACTTAAATGTGTTTTGAATTTGCTTTTTGGTGCTCTCTTTTTGCTTCAACTCTTATTTCTTGGGAGTGTATCATTGAAATTACTGAGCCCATCTTAATGGCTATAAAGAAAGCACTTCTTGGGAGATAACCCATGTTTTTATTTTACTACAGAAATTTTGTTTCATATTTGAGTCCTGGAAGTTGTTACTACTGTAGCAACCTCTCCTTATCTTTATTTTATTGCATTGTTGTGCCAAGTAAAGTCTTTGATAGTAAGGTTGATACTAGATTCGGATTACTGCGCAGAAACAGATTTCTTACTGTCACGAAATTGAGTCGCCCCGTCTGTAGGTAACTCAGAAAAATCTGCCAATTTACGTGCGTGATCCTCAGATATGTACGCAACTTTCATTCAATTTGAGCATTTTCATCTGAGCAAGTCTGGTGCTTCTAAAAAATTCGTCTTTACGTACTGTTCTGTTTTGACAGATTCTGCCTTTTATTTCGCATTGCCTGTTTTGCTATGTTTGATGGATTTCTTTGTTCCATTAACTTTCAGTAGCTTTGGGCAATGTCCAGAAGTGTTAAGAATGATTGTGTCACCTCTGAACATGTGAATTTTTTATTATGCACTAACCCTCTAATGAGTTTGTTTTGAGTTTGGTGTGGAGGAAGTTTTCAAGGATCAAGAGAGGAGGATGATATATGATTAAGAAGAGTGAAAAGTCTAAGCTTGGGGATGCCCCCGTGGTTCATCCCTGCATATTTCAAGAAGACTCAAGCGTCTAAGCTTGGGGATGCCCAAGGCATCCCCTTCTTCAGCAATAATTTATCAGGTTTCTTCTATTGAAACTATATTTTTATTCAGTCACATCTTATGTGCTTTACTTGTAGCGTCTGTGTGCTTTTATTTTCGTTTTGTTATTTTCATTCTCTGAATAAATTCATGCTTGTGTGGGAGAGAGACACGCTCCGCTGTTGCATATGAACACTGGTGTTCTTAGCTTTACTCTTAATGTTCATGGCGAAGGTTGAAACTGCTTCGTTTATTGTCATTTGGTCGGTTCAGGAAATGTTGCATGTGGTAGTGGTCTAATGAAATACTTGCATAATCTTGTAGATCATTAAGCTTTGATAACCTGATTCTTTGCAAACGTTTTGAGGTATTTAGATGGTAAAGCTTGCTGAATAAATAAGTTAAAATTAGTAGTGGATTGTTGTCTTTAAGCTTGTGCCGTACTACAAACTCTACTTAAATAGTTGAAGGCGTAGTTGGACTTGATAGTTTTCCATGTCTAAGAGTTCATCGTAATAACTAAGTTGTGCTGAAGGTCGAGGGAGCTACCGGGGTACTTGTGCCACCGTGAACAGCCCTCCTTGGAGTAAATTTTAATCATGCTCTTAATGATGAACCTGCTAAGCTTGTGAGTTCTTTTTGACTAATGTTAAGCTACGGTTTTTGGCACTTCCACCATCCAAATTTGCTAACCTCTTCGGTACTGTGCATTGCCTTTTGCTCACATTGAGAATTGTGCATACTTCGCCAGTACATCCAAGCCCGTGGGAGGACTTTCTCTTGTTCTCCTACACATAAGCCCATACATCTCCTCAAAACAGCCACCATACCTACCTACCACAGCATTTCCATAGCTGTTCCGAGATATATTGCCATGCAACTTCCATTTTACATTACATTACATGTTGTCAGTTATCATTTATATATTACTTTGCATGATTCTATACAACTGATGTGTGGTTTACCCATGTTACGCTAGATCATTGCACATCCTGCTACACTGGCAGAGGCATACAGTTTTATACATCATGTTTCATTATGAGTTATTTGTACCGAAAAGTGTGTTGTCATATTAGGATGTTGCCCCTAAAAGTGAAAAGAGCCATGGAGGCCATCGAAAAAGAGAAAAAAACGAAGAAAGAAAAAAAGAAAGAAGAAAGAAAAAAAAGAGAATAAAGAAAAAGGGGGCAGCATTACTATCCTTTATCCACACTTGTGCTCATGCTTTAGCACCTGCAATATTCATAGTCATCATTTGTGCTCATGTTTAGCACCTATAATCCATATGAGAGAGTTTTCATGCTTTACTAGTATAACTATGTGGGGAATTTACACTATAGAACTTGGGTTGTATATTCCAATGATGAGCTTCCTCAAAAGTGCTCTAGGTCTTCGTGAGAAACCAAGTTGGATGCACCCCCACTAGTTCCATTGGAGAGCTTTCATACACACATATAGCTCTATGTGCATCCGTTGCATGGCAATCACTACTCCTTGCATAGCTTCGATCATAAGACTTCCTCTTGTCTAATGATCACTTATAGCTTTGTAAGACTTTCTTTCATTGGCCTTCCAAACCCCCATTAACGTTCTTTATGCCATAACATCCTGGTGCTAATACCAAATGCTTGCGCTCACCGGTTGAGTAGACTTCGAAACAGTTGATTCATGATGTTCATGTTTATATTTACTTGACTGAATCCTTCTTATGTTGTGAAAATTTACTTGATGCTTGGAATGAAGGATAGAACTTCTATGCTGAATACTTAACACATCTTTAATGAACTTTGTACGGTTTCATGTCTTTGAAGCAATAGTTCATGAAAACTTCTAGCTTGTTTAACTCTTGCATTATCATATCAATATAGACATTTGCTTTGAGTGATTTGATCTCAGTTCATATGCTTTACATCATTATTGGATCAAGATTATGTTGGTAGCATGTCACTTAAGAAATTATCTTTGTTATCGTTTACCTACTCGAGGACGAGTAGGAACTAAGCTTGGGGATGCTGATACGTCTCCAACGTATCGATAATTTCTTATGTTCCATGCTTGTTTTATGACAATACCTACATGTTTTATACATACTTTATGTCATATTTATGCATTTTCCGGCACTAACCTATTGACGAGATGCCGAAGTGCCAGTTCCTGTTTTCTGCGGTTTTTGGTTTCAGAAATCCTAGTAAGAAAATATTCTCGGAATTGGACGAAATCAACGCCCAGCATCTTATAATTCCACGAAGCTTCCAGAACACCCGAGAGGGACCAGAGGAGAGCCACAGGGCCACCAGACAGTAGGGCGGCGCAGCCCAAGGGGGGGCGCGCCACCCTATTGTGTGGCGCCCCCGTAACCCTTCCGACTCCGCCTCTTTGCCTATAAGAAGCCCCCTGACCTAAATCTTCGATACAAATAAGCCACGGGACAAGAAAAGGTCTGCAACCGCCGCCATCGCGAAGCCAAGATTCGGGGGACAGAACTCTCTGTTCCGGCACGCCGCCGGGACGGGGAAGTGCCCCCGGAAGGCATCTCCATCGACACCACCGCCATCTTCATCAACGCTGCTGACTCCCATGAGGAGGGAGTAGTTCTCCCTCGAGGCTAAGGATTGTACCGGTAGCTATGTGGTTAATCTCTCTCCCATGTACTTCACTACAATGATCTCATGAGCTGCCTTACATGATTGAGATTCATATGATGAGCTTTGTATCACTATTAATCTATGTGCTACTCTAGTGATGTTATTAAAGTACTCTATTCCTCCTTCATGATGTAATGGTGACAGTGTGTGCATCATGTAGTACTTGCCGTAGTTTATGATTGTGATCTCTTGTAGATTATGAAGTTAACTATTACTATGATAGTATTGATGTGATCTATTCCTCCTTTCATAGCTTGATGGTGACAGTGTGCATGCTATGTTAGTACTTGGTATAATTGTGTTGATCTATCATGCACTCTAAGGTTATTTAAATATGAACATCGAATGTTGTGGAGCTTGTTAACTCCGGCATTGAGGTGCTCTTGTAGCCCTACACAATTAGTGGTGTTCATCATCCAACAAGAGAGTGTAGAAGTAGCATAAGAGAAGAGAACTTATTTATTTATGTGATCAATGTTGAGAGTGTCCACTAGTGAAAGTATGATCCCTAGGCCTTGTTTCCAAATACTGCAATCATCGCTTGTTTACTGTTCTACTGCATCTGTACTTCCTGCAATATTACCACCATCAACTGCACGCCAGCAAGCTATTTTTTGGCGCCGTTACTACTGCTCATATACATTCATACCACCTGTATTTCACTATCTCTTCGCCGAACTAGTGCACCTATACATCTGATAAGTGTATTAGGTGTGTTGGGGACACAAGAGACTTCTTGTATTGTGGTTGCAGGGTTGCTTGAGAGGGATATCTTTGACCTCTTCCTCCTTGAGTTCGATAAACCTTGGGTGATCCACTTAAGGGAAACTTGCTGCTGTTCTACAAACCTCTGCTCTTGGAGGCCCAATACTGTCTACAGGGAAAGGAGTGTGCGTAGACATCAACAACTATCCATGAGATATACATGTTACAAGTTGAAAGCAACTGCTGAAACTTATATCTTTCTTTGTGTTGCTTCAATGCTTTTACTTTGAATCTATTGCTTTATGAGTTAACTCTTATGCAAGACTTGTTGATGCTTGTCTTGAAAGTACTATTCATGAAAAGTCTTTGCTATATGATTCAGTTGTTTACTCATTGCTTTTACCATTGCTTCGAATCGCTGCATTCATTACATATTCTTACAATAGTATGGATCAAGATTATGATAGCATGTCACTTCAGAAATTATCTTTGTTATCGTTTACCTACTCGAGGACGAGTAGGAACTAAGCTTGGGGATGCTTGATACGTCTCAAACGTATCTATAATTTCTTATGTTCCATGCTACTTTATTGATGATACTCACATGATTTATACAAACTTTATGTCATATTTATGCATTTTCCGGCACTAACCTATTGACGAGATGCTGAAGAGCCAGTTGCTGTTTTCTGCTGTTTTTGGTTTCAGAAATCCTAGTAAGGAAATATTCTCGGAATTGGACGAAATCAACGCCCAGGGTCTTATTTTTCCACGAAGCTTCCAGAAGACCGAAAGGGAAACGAAGTGGGGCGACGAGGCGCCGACACAACAGGGCGGCGCGGCCCAGGTCTTGGCCGCGCGGCCCTGGCGTGTGGGGCCCTCGTGTCGCCCCTAAACCTACCCTTCCGCCTACTTAAAGCCTTCATCGCAAAAACCCCAGTACCGAGAGCCACGATACGAAAAACCTTCCAGAGACGCCGCCGCCGCCAATCCCATCTCGGGGGATTTAGGAGATCGCCTCCGGCACCCTGCCGGAGAGGGGGATCATCTCCCGGAGGACTCTTCATCGCCATGATCACCTCCGGATTGATATGTGAGTAGTTCACCCCTGGACTATGGGTCCATAGTAGTAGCTAGATGGTCGTCTTCTCCTCATTGTGCTGTCATTGTTCGATCTTGTGAGCTGCCTAACATGATCAAGATCATCTATTTGTAATGCTACATGTTGCGTTTGTTGGGATCCGATGAATATGGAATACTATGTTATGTTGATTATCAATCTATCATCTATGTGTTGTTTATGATCTTGCATGCTCTCCGTTGCTAGTAGAGGCTCTGGCCAAGTTGATACTGTTGTCGTCAGAAACCCACCGGCGGGCAGCGACAGGCAACACAGTAGAGCCGGGAACAACTTAGGGCTTCGGCTGGCCCTGGTCCCTCCGAGCGACGGCCCGCAAAGCTTTCTGGTCACACGTCCGATGCTGATGCTAGGGCGTGCCACCTGACCTATACCTGGTCAGGAAGGTGATGGAGATGCCTCGCTTAGTTTCCTGCATGGCATACACGTAAACATTAAATACGAGCCTCGATCGGCTCTCAGGTTATCCTGTGAATCGGCTCATGGGAGCCGATCCACCCATGATTCGTACGAGGTGCACGAATATATGGTGGTCCTGCTTGATCAAGATAAAGCTAATAAGATCTACGACGATTTAGGGTTTTCACCGCATAATCGGATCATCCTACTCACGGTTGGGCCTCGCGGCCACGCACGGTGATCGTGAGCCGATCCTAGACAAGGCCTAAAAACCAACACGAGGTTGATCCCCGGAACATCCTGTCTAGGACTTGCGAACGACACCCTACGTGCCGCTGGATCCTCCAACCCTTTGTAAGGCCTAACTATTGCAGATATTAAACTAATCCTTGAAGAATCAAGGAGCAACCATAACGGATCGAATCTACTAAATAAAGATCAAGCGGGGTGCCGCCCCTACACCTAAGATAGGTGTAAGGGCGGCTAGATATGCAGGGGTTGCACTACGCAAGCATACGATACGAAGAACTATGCTAACCCTAACACATCTATGATAACTACGTTGCCCGCCATCAACAAGGCTTCAGTACGAGCAACGCATGAACAACGTGGAGCTTGTGCTGCCTAGATCGCAAGATGCGATCTAGGCAGCATGTCGCTTACCGGTAGAAACCCTCGAGACGAAGGAGTTGGCGATGCGCCGAGATTGATTTGTGTTGGTTGAACGTTGGTTGTTGTTTATTCCATAAACCCTAGATACATATTTATAGTCCGCAGACTCTCTAATCGTGGGAATAGTCCCAACCGGGCACGGGCCCAACTCTAACTACATCAACACGTATCCTACTATGTTACATATACAAGGGCAAACTAGCCCAAACTTGCTATTCAAGGCCGATTCACGTATATTCTTCAATATATAATCTTCAAGTCCACCTTGATCGCGGCCCACCTCTGACTTGGTCAAATTCCGGTGATAACACATGCCCCCCTGGTTTTGGAATTGATAATTCCAAAATCACTCTGTCCTTCCTTCACCGGGTCATGTCATAGCAGAGCAGAACCATCGCAGTATCCTTCATCATGATGCCCCGTCTTCTCAACTTCTCCGCATGATCTGGCAGTTTATTCTTCGGGCACCACCTCCTCGGGAACTGTTGTGGCATTGAATCCCCACTACATCACCTTTATTTAACCGCTTCGCACAGTTTATCTCCACATCCCCTTCGCATTAGCAATCCCAAAAACCCTCCTACGCCACCATGTCTTCTTCCTCCTCTGCTCCATCGGATCTTTCCAGCCAGTCCTCCTCTTCCCGCGAGCCGACGCCGGAGCCGAACCCGGCGGAGGTCCACGCTGCCAACACCCGCCGCGCCATTGAGGCCGGGGAGGAGTCTAGCCATGACTTCTCCATCTGGTCGGAGGACGACCAGTCCCTGACCGACGGGGAGAGCGACCTCTGCTTCCTCGCCGACGGGGAAACAGAGGAGGAGAGCGACGACGATCGCTTCTCCTGTAACTTCTCCTCCCCCGAGGAGGAGGAGGAGGAAGACGAGGAGGAGGAGGAGGACGACACCTCCTCCGACGAGCCGCCGGCCAAGCGGTTCTGCCCCTGGCCGGGCAACCTCAGCGACTTCGACAGCGACAACGACGACGCTGATGAAGAGGACGAGGACAATGAGGGCCCAGTCGGCGGCCATTGGAGCGACGACGAGCCCGCCGAGAGCAGTGCCGACAGCGGCGACGACGGTGACGACGAGGGCCACGACGGCCCGTAGATAGGACCTCTAGTATAAGGCCAGTAGCAGTAGATGGGGCAATGTATCCCCTAGTACTTCCTTTTGATAGCAATCAGCTTTTTATGTAAGAAATCTCGCCTATCAATGAAGAACTTTCCCCAATTTGATTTTGCCGATTTCCTCTGAGCTTAACTTAGCCGATTTCCTCTTCTACTGACCTTGCCGATTTGTCCCCTTTGCCAATGCGTAATGAGCCGATAGCAATGCATCGGTCCTTCAAATTTTACCCTTCCATTCTTCAACTGATGATTTTGAAACCTGGTTGATAACGCAGAATCTTCAGGGAAGCCTTTGAATTCTTTCAACCAAACCTAATGGTCCTTTTACACTCATCATCTTGTGAAGAAGGTTGCGACGAAAGATCAGCCGATGGTACCCCAATCGGCTCTTCAACAGAGCATCCACCAGGCCTGCTGCCCCCCGAGCCTTACTCGAGGCGAGAATGTTAGGGAGGATGCGCCACAACCGATCACCATTCCTCCTTAGAAAGCTGATAACCCCTTCTGTCAACACGGCTGAACTAGCATCAACGGTTGGAAATCCCTGACAAGAAGGTTCAGGAACCAAGATCGGCTCGAAGCAGCTGAAGAAATTCCCATTGTTTTACTCCCGCGAAGAAGCAGAAAGCACCACAGCTGGCCTGGATTCGGTGGAGATTCGGTAAACCTCGCATAATTGCACTAGAGTCGATGGCTGCGCATCGGCTGCTTCTCAATTCTAAAGTCGATGCCCTTGCATCGGCTGTCCAAATTTTTTTTTTTACTGGCCGATTTTCTCCTATCGGCCCCAATATTTCACTGCACACATGTTTACTGCACATGTTCATCTGATTAGGTGCCCCCCGAGCCGAATCTGTCAGGGAACTGCAGATATCGGCTTTTATGGTTAGCCAGGGCACTGCACTTGCATGTCGGCTCCGCAAGGATTCGTGCTGACTTTCATCCGCCGACGTGGTCGCTGCTCAGTAGGTCGATGCTGAACATAAGCAGAACATGTGGTAAAGATAATTTTGGCCGATTGCTGGAATCGGCCTCCATATTGATTGAAGCGCTCAGTGAAGGTTCCGTAATGTCCCTTCATAGATTTTTGGGGCCGATCACAAGGATCAGCCTCGCCCCATTTGCTCATCGCTTCGCTTCAGCTACATGGTCAGGCCAGTGGATAAGACCTGTTTAACCCTTCCCTTCGTCACGTCGATGCGCTCGCAGTCGTCCAAATTGATACCTGAGAGGGGTTCTTGGCCTGCTGCTTCCCATGCGTTCATGCCAGCCGTTGAAATTTCGGCTGAGTCATCGGCCTGGACGACTTCTACCTCATCTCCATCCCACTGTATTATGCACTGGTGCATCGTGGAGGGAATGCAGCAGTTGGCGTGGATCCAATCTCTTCCTAGCAGAACAACATACGTGCTCGTGCTATCGACGATGAAGAACGTTGTAGGGATAGTTTTCCTTCCTACGGTCAGATCCACGTTCAGAACACCTTGTGCGTCAGACGCTTGGCCGTTGAAATCGCTCAATGTCACGTTGGTCTTGATCAGATCTGAGCTAGAGCGTCCTAGCCGTCGTAGCATAGAGTACGGCATGATGTTGACTGCCGCTCCGGTGTCCACCAGCATCTTATTTACAGGCCTCCCATCGATATAACCTCGCAAGTACAGGGCCTTCAGATGTCTGTAGCTCTTCTCTCGTGGTTTCTCAAAGATAACCGGCCGTGGGCCGCAGTCAAGTTGTGCCACAGGTGCCTTGTTTAATCCTGGAGCACTGAACTCCGAAGGGAGGATGAACACCATGTTTGTGCCAGCCGATGTTTCATCATCGGCTTTCCTTTGCTTGGGACGCCACTCCATTTTCCGTGGACGACCCTCCTCATCCAGGGTTCGCTGAACTTTCGCAGCCAAATCAGGCCGTGCCTTCCTTAGTGTATGCAAGTACAACCTTTCGGCTTCCTCCAGGCCGCGCAATCGCTGAACCCTGCGCTTCTGGGAACGGCTGAGTCCATCAGGGCACCACCTTGGCCGGTGGTACCTATCTTCTTCTTCTTCTCCCTCGTCTTCTGAATCCTCGAGATCTGCCCAACGAGGTGACTCAGCGCGTTTGCTTTGTGGCGGGAGAGGCCCTAGGCGCTTGAACACAGACACGTTGGCTGCCTCCTCCTTCTTCTGGCTGCATTCTGGGCAATTGCCGATTGTGGGCAATCGGCTCATTCCTGAATCCCAGCAGTGTCTGAAGAAGGGGCAGTCCCAGTGCCTGTCGTTGTCGTCTTGCTCCCTTGATTTTCCTATGGCACGGCGCTCGTGCTCCTCCTCATTGTGATCGTGCCGATGATATCTTCTGGCTTCTCTAGCCAGACGATCTCCTTCATCATAGCTGGACCGTCGGCGTTGGTCATACTGATTTACATACTTGTTGAGGAGGTGATCAGAGAGGGGTCGCTGATATCTTATGTTCTTCACTTCTCCCTCTGTGACGTAGCGCTTGCCATCATGATGGAGCCGATCGCGTGGAGCGGCCTCCTCTGTGTCCTTGCTATGAGAGCAGCTGCCCTCGTCTCCGTCTTTGCCAGAGTGGTTCCCAGGTCCTACCATGTTGATGCTGAACGAGGGTCCTGGCTGGCAACCTTCGGGGTAAGTGCATCCCACCATGTTGACGGCGGGGAAGGGGTGAGTGTCGACCTTCATGGCGTACTGGTTGAAAATCAGCCGTCCTTGTTCTATCGCCATTTGGATCTGCTGACGCCACACCCTGCAGTCGTTGGTGGCATGGGAGAGCGAATTATGCCATTTGTAGTATGGCTTTCCGTTCAGCTCTTGTACCGTGGGGAATTTGAGACCTTCGGGTATCTTCAACTGCTTCTCCTTGAGTAACAGGTCGAAGATTTGTTCAGTCTTGGTCACGTCAAAATCAAACCCCCTGGGCGGGCCTGGTGGCTTTACCCATTTGCAGGACACGGGGGTTGCCCCCCGAGTCCATTCAGCCACTGCTACCTCTTGATCTCCCGCAGAAACCGCGTCTTCCTCTGCATCGACCAGGACTACTGCACGCTTGAATTTGTCCTGGTACAGGTCCGGGTGGCGCTGTTCATATGCTGACAGTTTCTGAACCATGTGCGCCAGTGAGGGATAATCTGCTTGGGAGGCCATGTCCTTGATTTGTGAGGCAAGGCCCGCTACTGCCAACTCGACTGCCTCTTTTTCAGTCACACGAACCGAATAACATCGGTTCCTCAGATTTCTGAAGCGCTGGATGTATTCTACCACGGTTTCTCCACGCTTCTGACGTACTTGTGCTAGATCGGCAAGGCCAGACTCGGCAGCGTCTGAGTGATACTGCATGTGGAATTGTTCTTCCAATTGCTTCCAAGTCTGGATCGAGTTCGGTGGCAACGAGGTGTACCACCCGAAAGCCGATCCCGTGAGGGACTGTGAGAAGTACCTCACGCGTAGTGGATCCGACACTGAAGCCGTTCCAAGCTGCGCCAAGTATCGGCTTACATGCTCGATGGAGCTGGAGCCATCTGATCCGCTGAATTTGGAGAAATCAGGGAGCCGATACTTAGGTGGTAGTGGGACCAATTCGTATTCATCGGGATACGGCTTGGAATAGCCGATCGTCCTTCTTTTCGGCACCATGCCGAACTGGTCCCTCAGGATCGTGCTGATCTGATCCACGGTGCTGGCTGTAGGAGTCGAACTCTGCAGATTCGCCGGGGTGGCGTACTTAGCCAGCCACGCTCGTTTTTCCAGCTCTGAGCCAACTGCGGGAGCTGTGCTCTGGAGGTTCGTCGGGGTGGCGTATTTAGTCAGCCACGTCTGCTCCTCACGATCCGTCGCTGACGTTCCTCCTGTTTTCCCGGAAGCCCCTGATGTCGCGGCCTGGTTTGTGAGCGCCCAGTTACCGCAATCTGGCACATACGTGCACATGTACCCGTGAGGGATCTCCTTAGGTGCCTCCTGCAAGAACTGGCAGTCACTAGGGTCACCACCGATCTTGTAGACGACGAATGCCGGTGAAGCCGGCACCTCTGGCGCTGCCAACGCAAATGGCAGCGGTGGACGGGACTGGAGTGGCAACTCTCCTTGATGTGTCCCGAGAGCTGGTCCTGACGGCGAGTACTGGTGCCTCATGATCTCCTGGATCACGCGAAGAGCGACACGCTCCAGCGTGTTTACCAGGTTTTCAGAGTGGCGGTGTAGCGAGTGTCCCACCAAATAGTTGATCTCCTGCCGCAGGGACCTGGTGCGTTCCTCCGACGGGGCAGAGAGGTCTATCCCATCTAGTGCACCGTTAGGCGAGAACCCCTTCCATCTGATGCCATGGGAACGGGTCCTGTGGAAAGAGCCGATGAGGTCGGCTTCGAGGAGTGCTTTGATCTCGTCGTACTTCTTCTTGAGCTCCTCGGTTAGGTCATCGTATGTGACTGGCGTGCCGTCCGCCATCTCAGATGTAGATGGCGATGTGGTTGATGTAGACGCTTGTCCCACCGGGCGTGCCAGAATGTGTTGTCGTCAGAAACCCACCGGCGGGCAGCGATAGGCAACACAGTAGAGCCGGGAACAACTTAGGGCTTCGGCTGGCCCTGGTCCCTCCGAGCGACGGCCCGCAAAGCTTTCTGGTCACACGTCCGATGCTGATGCTAGGGCGTGCCACCTGACCTATACCTGGTCAGGAAGGTGATGGAGATGCCTCGCTTAGTTTCCTGCATGGCATACACGTAAACATTAAATACGAGCCTCAATCGGCTCTCAGGTTATCCTGTGAATCGGCTCATGGGAGCCGATCCACCCATGATTCGTACGAGGTGCACGAATATATGGTGGTCCTGCTTGATCAAGATAAAGCTAATAAGATCTACGACGATTTAGGGTTTTCACCGCATAATCGGATCATCCTACTCACGGTTGGGCCTCGCGGCCACGCACGGTGATCGTAAGCCGATCCTAGACAAGGCCTAAAAACCAACACGAGGTTGATCCCCGGAACATCCTGTCTAGGACTTGCGAACGACACCCTACGTGCCGCTGGATCCTCCAACCCTTTGTAAGGCCTAACTATTGCAGATATTAAACTAATCCTTGAAGAATCAAGGAGCAACCGTAACGGATCGAATCTACTAAATAAAGATCAAGCGGGGTGCCGCCCCTACACCTAAGATAGGTGTAAGGGCGGCTAGATATGCAGGGGTTGCACTACGCAAGCATACGATACGAAGAACTATGCTAACCCTAACACATCTATGATAACTACGTTGCCCGCCATCAACAAGGCTTCAGTACGAGCAACGCATGAACAACGTGGAGCTTGTGCTGCCTAGATCGCAAGATGCGATCTAGGCAGCATGTCGCTTACCGGTAGAAACCCTCGAGACGAAGGAGTTGGCGATGCGCCGAGATTGATTTGTGTTGGTTGAACGTTGGTTGTTGTTTATTCCATAAACCCTAGATACATATTTATAGTCCGCAGACTCTCTAATCGTGGGAATAGTCCCAACCGGGCACGGGCCCAACTCTAACTACATCAACACGTATCCTACTATGTTACAGATACAAGGGCAAACTAGCCCAAACTTGCTATTCAAGGCCGATTCACGTATATTCTTCAATATATAATCTTCAAGTCCACCTTGATCGCGGCCCACCTCTGACTTGGTCAAATTCCGGTGATAACAGATACTTGTAACTCCAAGAGGGAGTATTTATGCTCGATAGTGGGTTCATGCCTCCATTTAATCTGGGACAGTGACAGAAAGTTCTAAGGTTGTGGATGTGCTGTTGCCACTAGGGATAAAACGGCAATGCTTTGTCTAAGGATATTTGTGTTGATTACATTACGCACCATACTTAATGAAATTGTCTGTTGTTTGCAACTTAATACTGGAAGGGGTTCGAATGATAACCTGAAGGTGGACTTTAGGCATAGATGCATGCTGGATAGCGGTCTATGTACTTTGTCGTAATGCCCAATTGAATCTCACACTACTCATCATGATATGTATGTGCATTGTTATGCCCTCTCTATTTGTCAATTGCCCAACTGTAATTTGTTCACCCAACATGCTAATTCTTATTGGAGAGACACCACTAGTGAACTGTGGACACCGGTCCAATTCTTTTACATCGAATACAATCTACTGCAATACTTGTTCTTACTGTTCTTTGCAATCATCATCTTCCACACTATACATCTAATCCTTTGTTACCGCAAGCTGGTGAGATTGAGAACCTCACTGTTAAGTTGGGGCAAAGTACTTGGATTGTATTGTGCAGGTTCCACGTTGGCGCCGGAATCCCTTGTGTTGCGCCGCACTACACTCCGCCACCATCAACCTTCAACGTGCTTCTTGGCTCCTACTGGTTCGATAACCTTGGTTTCTTACTGAGGGAAAACTTGCTGCTGTACGCATCACACCTTCCTATTGGGGTTCCCAACGGACGTGTGTCTTACACGCCATCAGCAGCACACTGGAATTGTTGCAATGGAAAGCAGAGAATGGTGTCACTGACTCAGGATTTGGAAAGTTGCTGACAATAATTAAGAGGAAGCTTCCAAGGGGTAACGAATTTCCCGCCAGTACGTACGAAGCGAAGAAGATTGTCTGCCCTCTAGGATTAGATGTGCAAAAGATACATGCATGCATTAATGAATGCATCCTCTACCGCGGTGAGTACGAGAATTTGGATGCATGCCGGTGTGCACTGCATTGTGGTATAAGATCAGACGAGATGACCCTGGTGATGTTGAGAGCGAGCGCCCCAGGAAGAGGATTCCTGCCAAGGTTATGTGGTATGCTCCTATAATACCACTGCTGAAACGCTTGTTCAGAAATAAAGAGCACGCTAGGTTGTTGCGATGGCACAAAGAAGACCGTAAATGTCTTATGATTATAACTTTTTAACTAGCACTTATAAGACATCACACGGCACAGAGATTAATTAATTATAGGGGCAGGTTTATTGGCAGCGTGCTACAGGCGCGCCACGCGGCTAATAATACCCACAATGCACCCTACACGCGTACGCGGCTAATAATACCTGCATCATTCTAGTTCTTGTTCCACGCGACTAGTAAGTTCGCACCTTGTTTTATAACGCGCCTCCCCGACCCTCTCCTTTTCCCCTCATTCTGTCATCGAGCCAACCCTAACCGCCGCCGACAACCTACTCCCACGCCATCTTCCTGCCCGAGCCCGCGTCGCTGCCGACCGTCCGCGCCATCTTCCCCGCCCGCGCCCGCGTCACTGCCGACCGCCTGCGCCGCCTTCCCCGACCGGTAAATGTGCTCTTTAATTATATAGATTTGTTTTCTACCATGTAGATATGTTGTATATTTGAATTGTTTGATATTTGTTGTATATTAGATTTTCTTGCTACCATGTAGATTTAATTTGTTGTATATTTGAATTATTTGCTACTTATATAGATTTGTATATTTGATTGCAACCTATGTAAATTTGTTTGCAACCTATGTTGATTTATTTGAGTTATTTTATGCTAGCTATATGTAGATTTTGTATGATATATTTGTAATGGCCGATGATTAGTTTTTTTTGGCGGTGATCATGGGATGGTGTCAGCGAGCTTTGTCATATGCACAAATACAAATTTTGTGCATCGTACTTGGCTCGGTGACCCTATCCCTGTGATTTCCAGGTCCAATGTAAATATAAGGCCTTATTTGAAGTTTATTTTAAATCGTTAGCTAGTATTTTTGTCATATGGCTAATGATTAGTTATTTTTTGGAAGTGATCATGGGGTGGTGTCAGCGAGCCATGTCATATGCACATATACAAATCTTGTGCATCATACTTGGCTCCATGACCCCATCCATGTGGCTTTATGGGTCCATTATAAATATGAGGTATTATATGAAGTTCATTTGTGTGTTCAATCACTGGTAGAAAAAGGGGCTTTAGTCCTGGTTCGCAAAGGGCATTAATCCATGTTGCGCAACCGGGACTAAATATGCGCGACTAAAGGCACCCCCCTTTAGTCCCGGTTGCTTACGAACCGGGACTAAAGGTCCATCCGCATTCGTTCCGTGCATCGGGGCGAAAATGTCTCCCCAGGTAAATTTTTCAATATTTTTTCGAATTTTTTTCACTCCATTTTTTTCCTATTTTCTCAGAATTTCTATTATTTCAGTTATTTGCATAGTTTAGTCTCTATCTCTAACTACACTTATGTCTAGTCAAATTACTTACTCGTGGTCAAACTTCCCGCTCGGTCACCCACCCTCCCACTACTGTAGCACTAGCACGCTTAACTTCCGAGTTCCATCCCGTCCCGCATCCAAGTGCTTCGCGCGCATGTATGTGATAGTAGTATCATATCAATCCTATTATCATATGTTGGTCGATGTCACATTTATTTATTGTTTAAATTTCAAATAATTCTTTTAATAAATAAAAGTAATGATGTAATAATAATCTTGAATAAATAAATAAACATTAACTTTTTAATTTGTATTATTTTCTATTTTTTTATTTTTTTTCTTTTTTATTTTTTTGCCAAACCTAAAAGTAATAGTAATCTTTTTGCATGATACAATTATTAATTTTAATTTTTTAAAAAATAAAAAATATATAAAATCCAGAATTTATAGCAAAAACTAAAATCTTCCTGCTTTCGTATTTTCATTTGGAATTTTGAGAATCTAAAAATTAGCTAACCGGGTAAACCCCGGTGAATTCGGATGTAACTTTTTCCCACGATGATTTGGATATATTATACGTTTTTTTTTCGACGTCTTACGCAAAAGTTAATGCGGTTTTACCATTTTTCAAAACTTTTTTGCAAAAAAAAGTGAAAATTCAAATTTGTTATTTTTCCCTAATAGTAGGTTGCATAACATACAAGAATCTGAAAACATTTTATTTTTTGAATTTTCTATCATTTTCTTTTCTATTTTACAGTGTCAAAAAAGGCGATCCACAGGGGGGGTGATGGGTGCGTGGGGAGTAAAAAACCTGGAAAAAGCTTTAGTCCCGGTTCTTTAATCCCGGTTGGTGTCCCCAGCCGGGACTAAAGCTTCCTGTCCTGGCCGCAGCCCACCGTAGCCCTTTAGTCCCGGTTGCCCGAGCATTAGTCTCGGTTCACCAGCAGAACCGGGACTAAAGACCCCATTAGTCCCGGGTCAAACTATTTGGGGACTAATGGGTTGGGATGGAAGATCTTTTTTCTACTAGTGAATAGATTTGTACGATATAGTATGTTATAATTGTTAACATATCCGAACATTATATATGCAGCAAATGACTTTTTGGCAGCAATGCGCAGACTGTGGACAGTATAGGTACAAGGATAAAAAGTTTTATGTTCTTTTAAAGGAGGATTATAAAACTATGTCTGTATGTTTTAGTCTAATTAGTTAGTTTGTTCATATGTATAGAGTTGCATGGACTTGTATATTTGAACTAATTGATGTTTCTTTCGTAATTGTGTTTAGGGTATCCCATGTAGCGCATGACATGACTTCATGGAGCATATACATAGAAACATTAACCATTTGGGAACATTTGAAGTTGTCATCCAGCAGAACACACTACCTACAACGGACATGATGTTTTTTGTTGAAGTCACTAATGAGGCGAATAGAACATATTTCCACGGGCGTAGTTGCAAGGAGATGATAGAACGATACGGGATGAAGCCAGGGACTAAGTTATATTTCTACTTGGATGACTTATACGGGGAGACCTTCTTCCACTACAAACAGCGGGACGACGCCTCCTCATTTGATAATGAGTTCCACGATCCAAGAGATTCCGACGGGGTTGTTGTTCATTATCCAGCCATGGAGCCGGAGCCGGAGGAGTGATTTGGTCACTTGGCTATTGTGCTTATTGTATATAATGACTTGGTCACTAGCTTGCTAGGCTTTAGCTAGTGTAATGATTGAATCTATATATTATGCTCAATGAATGTAATGACTTGATCACTTGCGACGAATCTGTAGTCTTATTAATGATTTGATCATTTGGATATTATATATTGGGATTTCTATTTTCGTGCCCTCGGGTCGTTAGTTGTACTCAGTTTTCCCCAACCCCTTAGTTTTTCCTCAGTTTTCCCCAAGCCTATGTCTGAAACCCGCAGAAGGAGCTCAGACGGAAGGAATCCGTTTATTTGGACGTTCTGTGCTGACGTGTTGCGCCGCGTCGTCTGGGGCCGCGTCGTGTGGGGCTGATGACCCACAAGTATAGGGGATCGCAACAGTCTTCGAGGGTAGTATAACCCAATTTATTGATTCGACACAAGGGGAGACAAAGAACACTTGGAAGCCTTAACAGCGGAGTTGTCAATTCAGCTGCACCTGGAAACAGACTTGCTCGCAAGAGTTTATCAGTAGTAACAGTTTTATAGCAGTAGCAGTAGTGAAATAACAGCAGCAGAGTAATAAAGACAGCAGTAGTGATTTTAGTAAACAGCAGGATTAAAATACTGTAGGCACGGGGACGGATGACGGGCGTTGCATGGATGAGAGAAACTCATGTAACAATCATAGCAGGGCATTTGCAGATAATAATAAAACGGTGTCCAAGTACAAAGCAATCAATAGGCATGTGTTCCATATATAGTCGTGCGTGCTCGCAATGAGAAACTTGCACAACATCTTTTGTCCTACCAGCCGGTGGCAGCCGGGCCTCAAGGGAAACTACTGGATATTAAGGTACTCCTTTTAATAGAGTACCGGAGCAAAGCATTAACACTCCGTGAACACATGTGATCCTCACATCGCTACCATTCCCTCCGGTTGTCCCGATTTCTGTCACTTCGGGGCCATTGGTTCCGGACAGCGACATGTGTATACAACTTATAGGTAAGATCATAAACAATGAATATCATGATGAAACAATAACATGTTCAGATCTGAGATCATGGCACTCGGGCCCTAGTGACAAGCATTAAGCATAACAAGTTGCAACAATATCATCAAAGTACCAATTACGGACACTAGGCACTATGCCCTAACAATCTTATGCTATTACATGACCAATCTCATCCAATCCCTACCATCCCCTTCAGCCTACAGCGGGGGAATTACTCACACATGGATGGGGGAAACATTGCTGGTTGATGGAGAGGCGTTGGCGGTGATGGCGGTGATGATCTCCTCCAATTCCCCGTCCCGGCGGAGTGCCAGAACGGAGACTTCGGCTCCCGCGACGGAGTTTCGCGATGTGGCGGCGTTCTGGAGGGTTTACGGCGACTTCGACTTCTCTCCGTGCGTTTTTAGGTCGAGGCGAATAAGTAGTCCGAAGGAGGGCGTCGGAGGCCGGCCGAGGGGCCACACCACGGGCCGCGCGGGCCCCCCGGGCCGCGCCGCCTATGGTGTGGGGCCCTCGGGCCTCCACCTCAATTGTCCTTACGGCTCCGTTAGTTTCCTGGGAAAATAGGGCCTTCTGCATAAATTCCGAGGATTTTCCCGAAAGTTGGATTTCTGCACAAAAACGAGACACCAGACGATTCTGCTGAAAACAGCGTTAGTCCGTGTTAGTTGCATCCAAAATACACAAATTAGAGGCAAAACAATAGCAAAAGTGTTCGGGAAAGTAGATACGTTTTGGACGTATCAACTCCCCCCAAGCTTAGCTTATTGCTTGTCCTCAAGCAATTCAGTTAACAACTGAGCGATAAAAGAACTTTAACGAACACATTTGCTTATATGATGTATATATTCTCATGCTATGGCTAATACTTAAGCAATTCATAATGGGATACATGCAAATAAGATCATCTAACAGCCATGTCAATCATGGAGAGGTACCAACAATTAATAATAAGCATCATGAATCATGTATATAAGCAGGATTGCAATGTTCATAAGAGAGTATGATAAAGTGGTATCTCGCTTGCCTGTATTTGATTGGCAAAACATAAATGCCCGGGCACCTCTGGAGTTCATAGAAAGACTAGAAGTAGTGATTGTCAAAAGATAAATGCATCAAAGTTATACCACAATCAATCATATTTTGAGACAAGCATATTATACTAAGAATGACAGTTGTGCTCTCAAGAGAGTGCTCAAAGAAAGGATGGAGACACAACATAAAAGTAAAAGGTTGACCCTTCACAGAGGGAAGCAGGGATTAACATGCGCTAGAGCTTTTCATTTTTATAATCAGGAGTAAAATTATTTTGAGAGGTGTTTGTTGTTGTCAACGAATGGCAATGGGTACACTAACTACCTCGCCAACCGGACTTTCAAGAGCGGCTCCCATGAATTATTGCATATTTATTCGGCACTCCTTCCAACCTTTCTTTCACAAACCATGGCTAACCGAATCATCGGGTGCCTGCCAACAATCTCATACCATGAAGGAGTGCCCTTTTATTTTAGTTTTATTATGATGACACTCCCCCCAACCTTTGCTTACACAAGCCATGGCTAACCGAATCTTCGGGTGCCTTCCATCAATCACAAACCATGGAGGAGTGTCTATTTAAGTTAATTAATTTGGGACTGGGAATCCCATTGCCAGCTCTTTTTGCAAAATTATTGGATAAGTGGATGTGCCACTAGTCCATATGAGAGTCCGTCAAAAGTAAATGACAAGGTTGAAAGCTAAACACCACATACTTCCTCATGAGCTATGAAACATAAACACAAATTGAGAAGCATTTTGAAGGTTTTAAAGGTAGCGCATGAGAATTTACTTGGAATGGTTTGAAATGCCATGCATAGGTATTTATGGTGGACACTTTGGAACAACTTGGTTTTCAGGTGTTTGGAAGCACGAGCAGCGTTCCCGCTCAGTACAAGTGAAGGCTAGCAATGGACTAGGGAGCGACAAATCAAGAGAGCAGCAACTGTCATAATCATGCTTGCGGCAAAATAAATTAACGGAGGCATAAAAGTGATACAAGAACTCTGAAGCAATATAAATCATCGAGGCTTAATTGACTTTTGTTCAGTCATATGCATGCGTGAGCATGTGCCAAGTCGATATGAATGAATTATTCAGAGGAGGATACCACAATGCCATACTTACTTATGAATAAAACAATGCAAGCAAACATCCCTGACATGCTACTCATATTAATAAATTGGTGCTAAACATGAGAGATCATGAACTACTAGACTTTCTCAAATAACATATACCTCACATGAACCAACTAAGCATGCTCACATGGATGAGTATATGTACAAAAATGAAAACAAATAGAGTTCATACCAACCTCTCACCGCAATCAGATTGTCGTAGATCGTCATTATTGCCCTTTCACTTGTGTAGCTTGGATAATATGAAATGAAAACCACGCTCCACCCACCGAAGACCATTGAACTCATAAAGAACTTTACAAACCAAAGAAGAACAGCAAATATTTTTGGTGTTTTCGAATTTGAGAACAAGAACAAAAGGAAACAAACAAACAAAGCAAAATCTTTTTGGGTTTTCTTATGGCAAACTAGCAATAGCAAATAAAGTGAAACAAATGCAAGAAACCAAAGCAAAACAAATGGTGAAGAGAAACAACAGAAATATTTTTGGTCTTTTTGTGTTTTGGGAAAGAAACAAAGCAAAAACAAGAAATAGCAAACTAAAAGAAACACATAACAACAGGATGACAGAAATCTGCCAAAACCTGACAGCAGTACAGAAATCGATTTTTACAAAAATTTTACGTTGCTCAGCTCGAAAAGTGTTCAACTAATGAAAGTTAGATAACAACCTGGGGAACCTGCACAAAAATTGGCAGCTCAAAATAACGTCCTGGCTGTGCGCACGAATTTTTCTAGTAACAGTCCAGAATCTGTTTTCAGGCAGCACTTCCCCAAATATCATCTTCCTCTCATTAGAAAACCACTCAAACGAACAAAACAAGTATGTACAAGTATCCAGCAATCATAATATGCAAAGAATGAGTGATGCCGGTATACCTCCCCCCAAGCTTAGGCTTTTGGCCTAAGTGGAGATCAATCCCATCGGGGCCATGAAGTGGTATCTCCGTAGTACGACGAAGATGGATCATATTCCGGGTATGTGCTAGAGGAAGCACCCGGATACGTGACGGTGTAGTCGTAGGAGGGCTCGGCGTCCTCGGAGTCATGTTGCTCGTGGAAGTCTTTTATCTTCAAATGCTCATCCACTTCCTCCTTAGTGCACGACCATGATTGCCTATCAATACTTAACAAAACTGGTTGGGGAAAAGGAATCTCCTTCTCATCCCCGTCAGAAAACAACATTCTATACACCATATTATCTAAAGTAGAGTCAGTGGTAACAAAATGATGACTCTTCATAGCAGTAATGTCGAGTCTCCTAGGGGCCAATGGCACATCATTAGGATCAATAGGAAGATCAAGATATGTTAAAACACGCAGTGCAATAGTTCCTCCAAAAATAGGCCCCCTGGTAGACAGGCGGCGAGCAATAAGAGCACCAAGGTGATAGGATGTCTGACCAGTAAGTGCAATATTCAAGAAAGCAAGATGGTAACTAGAAATGTTGCTAGTGTTCTCCCTACCAAGAATGCTAGTAGCAATGTAGTATGCAAAATACTTAATAGCGGGGAGTTGAATGTTCCTTATCTTGCCCCGCTGAATGGTGCGACAATCATCATCGGTGATCCCACAGTAAAGCTCCAACAAGTCCCGGGGGTTGTCATCAATCCTACTTGCTGTACCTACAGGGGCAATATCCAATGCACTACAAAAATCCTTCAATTGCATAGTAACAGTATTACCATAGATCTTGAATGCGACCGTCGGCTCATATTGCTTGTTGTTGAACTGGAAACTCTCGACGAAGATCTTGGTGAGCATGTAGTATTGCTCCCTTTCATCTTCCATATAGGTGGTTAACCCCGCCCTGTCGACAAGGGTTAAGAAATCCTCCAATATCCCTGCATTCCTTAGAAAATCATAGCATGGAAAAGTAGAAGCATTAGGAGGCCCGTTATCCTCTTCAGGCGCGAAGCTGGGTGCGAGGATGTCTTCATTGTATGATCGCCTAATCCGGGTGGTGGCCCTAGAAGGCCTCCCGGTGCTGGTTGTCCCTTTCTTGAACAACTCTCCAAAGTTGAACTTCTTCATAGCTTCTCTGAAATTTTTAGCAAGTGATATAAAATTTGATTTGGCGACATATAATCAAGGGAAACTACCATAGGAACTTGCTAGAGTACTAATCATGCATCAAAACTAATTTCTACCACTTAGAACAAGCATGCAAGCTCACCATACATGTTACCTACAGCAGCAAAATAATCAAGATATACTCAACCAAACGAAATTCTACTTGGATGGGTGGAGGAGTCACATACCAAGGAGCAAATGTGCCAAATTTCAGCAGGAAATCTGGGCTGAGCAAAGAGATCGAGAAATCTGGAGCTCTGGAGCAAAAACGCGAGAGAGAGGAACTTGGTACGAGTTTTTTCGGGAGAGAGAAGGTGCTGGAAGAAAGAGATGAAGAAGTGGGGCAAAGGGGGGCCCACACCACATGGTGGCGCGGCCACCTCCTTGGCCGCGCCGGCCTGTGGTCTGGCACCCTCTGGTGCCCCACAGGTCATCCTCTGGTGCTCCCAGGTGCCTCGTCGAAAAATAGGACCAATGGTATAATTTTTGTGAATTTTTGAAAACTTTGAAAAATGAACATTTCTGGGTATTTAGTTTATTATTACTGGCCAGGAAAAATTTTGAAATCTTCAAATAACTAAGGAACTTTGCAAATTAAAAAGTGTTACAGCAACTAGAGAAAGTGGAGGAAGAAAGAGATGTTGTTTACCTCCTCTATGCATATAAAAGGTATTTGTTAACAAGGTTGATCAAGTCTTGCCACCAAATAAATTTTACATAGCATAAGAAGAAATGAACCTCAAATCAATCATGTTACCTTGAATTGTATTGATATGGATCCAATCACGAGAGTTTGATATTCTTCTTTAGGCTCATATATAGGACAATCAATAGTTCCCACTTTAATACTTCTCACATTAGTAATAGTATTGACTCCACATACTTTATCAATCTTCTTGGGGAAATAGACGGCATGCTCCTTATCATCAACATTAAAAGTAACCTTTCCTTTATTGCAATCAATAACAGCCCCTGCGGTGTTAAGAAAAGGTCTCCCAAGAATAATAGACATATTATCATCTTCAGGCATTTCCAACACAACAAAATCAGTTAATATCAAGCAGTTTGTAGTAACTTGAACAGGAACATTCTCACATATACCAACAGGAACAGCAGTAGATTTATCAGCCATTTGTAAAGATATATCAGTAGGTATCAACTTATCTAAGTAAAGTCTCTTATAAAGAGAAAAAGGCATAACACTAACACCGGCTCCCAAGTCACATAGAGCAGTTTTAACATAATTATTCTTAATAGAACAAGGAATAGTAGGTATACCTGGGTCGCCCAACTTCTTTGGTATTTTGCCATTGAAGGAGTAATTAGCAAGCATAGTGGAAATTTCCTCATTGGGGATTTTCCTTTTGTTAGTAACAATATCTTTCATATACTTTGAATAAGGAGGAAATTTAATAGCATCAGTCAAAGGGATTTGCAAGAATAAAGGTTTCATCCAATCACAAAATTTAGTATAGTGTTCTTCTTCCTTTGATTTTAGTTTCTTAGCAGGAAAAGGCATTTGCTTTTGCACCCAAGGTTCTCTTTCATTACCATGTTTCTCAGCAATAAAATCTTCTTTAGTATACTTTTTATTTTTAGCATGCTTTTCAGGTTCTTCTTCTACCTCTTCTTTATCAGGAGTATCATTCTTATCATTATCTTTATCATATTCATTGCCACTTTCAGTTTCAGCATCAGAAATAGAAATACTATTAGGATCATTAACAGGTTCAGAGGATTCTACAACATTTTTATGTTTCTTCTTCTTTTTCTTCCTAGAATGAGCACTAGGTTCAATGCGTTGAGAATCTTGTTCAATTCTTTTGGGATGCCCTTCAGGATATAAAGGATCCTGGGTAGAGACACCACCTCTAGTTGTTACTTCATAAGCATGTTTCTCTTTAGAACTATTCCCTAACAAGTCATTTTGCACTTTAGTGAGTTGATCAATTTGAGTTTGAATCATATGAAAATGTTTAACAAGCATCTTAACATCATTGGAGGTTCTTTCTACAATACCATGCAATTCACTAATAGCTCGAGAATTTTCCATTAAATGATTCTCTACTCTCATATTAAAATTTTCTTGCTTAACAATATAATTATCAAACTCATCTAAGCATTGAGCAGGAGGTTTCGAATACGGAATATCTTCCCTAGTAAAGCGTTGAAGGGAGTTTACCTCAATCATGGATGAAGGGGGAATTATCTCACATATATCTTCTATAGGAGGTAGATTCTTCACATCTTCAGATTTAATACCTTTCTCCTTGAGAGACTTCTTGGCTTCCCTCATATCTTCATCATTCAATTTAATTAAACCCCTCTTCTTCAATATTGGTGTTGGAGTCGATTCAGGCGTAGTCCAATCATCATGATTCCGGCTTATTTTAGCCAATAATTCTTCAGCGTCATTCGGAGTTCTTTTCCTGAAAACACAACCAGCACAACTATCCAGGTATGCCCTAGACTCAATGGTTAGTCCACTATAAAATATATCAAGTAAATCATGCTTTTCCAAATCATGATCAGGCCGAGCTCTAATAAGAGAGCAAAATCTCGACCAAGCCTCAGGCAATTTCTCTTCATCTCCCTGGTCAAAATTATAGATTCTCTGCAAAGCAATATGTTGAGCACTAGCAGGAAAGTATTTGCGGAAGAAAGTATCAAGCAATTCTCTTGGACTTTTAATAGAATTAGGTGGCAAATTATTATACCAAGTTTTAGCGTCATCCTTTAATGAGAATGGAAAGATTTTAGTAACAAAGTAAGTACGCATCTTGACATCATCAGAAAATAAGCTACTAAGAGTAGATAACTCAGTCATGTGTTCAACAGCACTCTCTTTTTCGGTACCACAAAAAGGTATTTTCTCAACAATAGCTATATGAGATAGATCAAGAGAAAAATCATAATCTTTATCCCTAATGTTTATAGGAGATGTGGCAAATTTAGGATCAGGAGACAGTTTATATCTAACAGTATGTTCTGCAAGCAACTTTTTAATTTTTCTTGCATCAGTAGTAGCATTGCATTTTTCAATAAAATCATCATTAAGCTCCACATAATCTTCCTCAGGATCATCACTAAAATAATCAAGTTCAGGTGAACTAACAGGTGTAGTGGCATTAGGAGTTTCAGCATTTTCTATTTGTCTAGACCTAGCAATTGTAGCATCTAGAAAGGATCCCAATGAACCACTATCATCAAGCACAGCAGAAACATTATCAATATTATGAGAGTTTTCAGATTCAGCAGAAGTACCCGCATGTGAAGCATGCGGCGGTGAAACAAGTTTATCAATCACAGATGGTGAATCAAGAGCAGCAGAGGTATTCAGAATTGTACCTTTTCTTGTAGTGGATGGTAATATGGCGATCTTAGTATCGCGAGGTTTACCCATGATGGAGAATTTGCAGCGAACAATATTAATCCAAGTGAACTTCCAAATAAAGCTATGCTCCCCGGCAACGGCGCCAGAAAATAGTCTTGATGACCCACAAGTATAGGGGATCGCAACAGTCTTCGAGGGTAGTATAACCCAATTTATTGATTCGACACAAGGGGAGACAAAGAACACTTGGAAGCCTTAACAGCGGAGTTGTCAATTCAGCTGCACCTGGAAACAGACTTGCTCGCAAGAGTTTATCAGTAGTAACAGTTTTATAGCAGTAGCAGTAGTGAAATAACAGCAGCAGAGTAATAAAGACAGCAGTAGTGATTTTAGTAAACAGCAGGATTAAAATACTGTAGGCACGGGGACGGATGACGGGCGTTGCATGGATGAGAGAAACTCATGTAACAATCATAGCAGGGCATTTGCAGATAATAATAAAACGGTGTCCAAGTACAAAGCAATCAATAGGCATGTGTTCCATATATAGTCGTGCGTGCTCGCAATGAGAAACTTGCACAACATCTTTTGTCCTACCAGCCGGTGGCAGCCGGGCCTCAAGGGAAACTACTGGATATTAAGGTACTCCTTTTAATAGAGTACCGGAGCAAAGCATTAACACTCCGTGAACACATGTGATCCTCACATCGCTACCATTCCCTCCGGTTGTCCCGATTTCTGTCACTTCGGGGCCATTGGTTCCGGACAGCGACATGTGTATACAACTTATAGGTAAGATCATAAACAATGAATATCATGATGAAACAATAACATGTTCAGATCTGAGATCATGGCACTCGGGCCCTAGTGACAAGCATTAAGCATAACAAGTTGCAACAATATCATCAAAGTACCAATTACGGACACTAGGCACTATGCCCTAACAATCTTATGCTATTACATGACCAATCTCATCCAATCCCTACCATCCCCTTCAGCCTACAGCGGGGGAATTACTCACACATGGGTGGGGGAAACATTGCTGGTTGATGGAGAGGCGTTGGCGGTGATGGCGGTGATGATCTCCTCCAATTCCCCGTCCCGGCGGAGTGCCAGAACAGAGACTTCTGGCTCCCGCGACGGAGTTTCGCGATGTGGCGGCGTTCTGGAGGGTTTCTGGCGACTTCGACTTCTCTCCGTGCGTTTTTAGGTCGAGGCGAATAAGTAGTCCGAAGGAGGGCGTCGGAGGCCGGCCGAGGGGGCCACACCACAGGGCCGCGCGGGCCCCCCCTGGGCCGCGCCGCCCTATGGTGTGGGGCCCTCGGGCCTCCACCTCAATTGTCCTTCTGGCTCCGTTAGTTTCCTGGGAAAATAGGGCCTTCTGCATAAATTCCTAGGATTTTCCCGAAAGTTGGATTTCTGCACAAAAACGAGACACCAGAGCAGTTCTGCTGAAAACAGCGTTAGTCCGTGTTAGTTGCATCCAAAATACACAAATTAGAGGCAAAACAATAGCAAAAGTGTTCGGGAAAGTAGATACGTTTTGGACATATCAGGGGCCGCGTCGTGTGGGGCTGCGTCGCGTGGGGCTGGTAGAAAGGGACCGCGTGGGACAGGACGAGAAGTGTTTGGTTGCACGTGAGCAGGAGCTGGGTTTTGTCTCTCTCGGCCCAAATTGGCATTTTTAAGAGCACATTTTCCCCTCTTTCTCTCTCTGTCTTTTTCACCAAATTAGTATCAAATCTAGAGAAGCTTCTATTTCTGTCTTTCCTCAATATGGCAGCAAATCTAGTAGCAAATCTAGTAGCAAATCTCTGGGGTTATTTATGCCTTTTGGCCCTCATTTTTTGCCCAATATGGCAGCAAATCTAGTAGCAAATCTAGAAGCTAGTATATGATAAATTCACAACAGCATAATCACAAAACTAAGTATAATACATAAACTGCATACAGCAGCCAAAAGCAGGCAATAACGTTGTTAATGTTCACGACAAACTAAGCTGAAAAATATACAAGACGCACGCAATGTATGGACAACAAGAAGATTAGGATGAATGAATTTGTTCTTCATTCCTCCCCATATATTTCTTCCTCCCTCCATTCGTGCATTTCCCCAAGGAAATATTCATTGAACTCCTTCCGTCTGCAGTGTGAGGCCAATACATCCTCCAAACGGTATGGCATGTGTTCATTTCTCATACCGTAGAGTCCTATTCTATCCACACGTAGTGGCCACTCATCCCAGGCCTTTGTATCATGAGAGTACTCTCTGATATAACCCAAATCCGTGTAGTAGATGCTGCCAGGTCGAAGTGTCGGGTACACTCTGGTGTCGACGGAGATACACCGGATATAATTCACGAAGAAGGCATTACTGCCAACGTTACTGACCGGATGGAGAGAGCGGCTCTGAGTGTCCACACGGTACACCAATGGTTTGCCCGCCAAAGCCTCGCTGACCAACAACACAAGCAGCAGATCACCATCCGACTTCACAAGGTAGAACTTCTGACGTCCAAGTTCTGGAAATTAAATTAGTGTCTCCATCTTGACAGTGCTCGCGCGCTGCTGCAACTGTACATTGGTGCACACTATTCTTCCGATCTCAAAATTGTCCGCAGCTACTGCATACAGTTCACCATTGAACGGGGTAATGCAACGCAGCCAATGGTTCTTGATCGAAAATCTTCCTTCTCCCCAATCTTCATTTATATCCTTAGTTGGAGTGCTCTCATCGACCCAACCAATTTCCGGCGGGTAATGTGCGGCAACGAAGACCATAGTCGGGGATTTGATAACAGCGACTGATTTCAGAAAAAACAGATGGCATCTGCGCCTCAAACATAGTGTTCGATTTCTTTGTGAGTGGGTTCAGCAGCCGTATCTTGTGCGGCGGGTTCTTCTGGGCAAGCACGATGACACCACGGCAAAAGCCGACGAAGTAGTATCTAAAATATATTGATGAAGATAACATTCAGCACTAAGATGTGTTTAAGATTGAAAATAAAAAGGTAGATATGGAGGAATTTGAACCTTGTATGAACGTCCGATAGATTTATGGTGACGTAGCGTGATGTGCCGAGTTGGAGGAAGGTGAACTCAGCGACGCGTGGAAGGGCGTGGTGTAGCATGATCCATTCGTCTGTGTGCACGTCGGGCTCGTGCAAACCTGAGCGCCAATTTCTACAGACTTGCCTCATAGCAGAGTAGGTGTCGGCGTACTCCTCGTTCGCGCAAGCATTGGCCGATCTTGTGAAGTGGTCCATCAGCCGAGAGAGAGGCCCGGTTCACGGAGGCGCCGCGCTTGGATGCGCTCGCCTCGGAGCCGACGCGCGGGCGGCGACGTGCTCGGCGGCGACGGGCTCGGCGGCGACGGGCTCGGAGGCGACGGGCGCGGAGGCGACGGGCTCGGAGGCGACGGGCTCGGAGACGACGGCCGCCGGCGCATTCTTCTTCTCCATCGCCGGCAGGGTAGCGTGCGTACGGCGGTTGGGGTTTTTTCGATTTGGAGAAGTTGATGGGACGTGAGAGGGGTGGTTTCGTGCGTGAGCGAGAATGAGACGACTGTGTGCAGAGGGAGGGAGGGAGGGGCTTCCACTTCTGCACCGCAACACGCGTCCTCGGGTCTAACCCTGGAAATTTAGATATACTCAGGTATACCCCCAAGTCATATACTAGCATTTTTTGTGTGCTCAGTTTTCTCCTTGAGTGCTAATACTGGCTAGTGTAATATACTCAGTTTTACCCTCAAGTGGCTAGTCAACAGAGAGTCAACAAATGGGATTAACTAGTTAAATGAGTTAATGAATGTGCAAAAAATTCCGAAAAAGAGTGGCACTTACTCATGGAGTCTTTACCACAAATTGCCACTTCTCAAATCATAGATAAATCAAGTTTCACCACAAATTGCCACTTCTCAAATCACCTAGTAGCTATGAAGGTGCATGGTTTTCCATAATAAGCCCTACCCAAAACAGCTTTCCCCAAAACATACTTTGTCTGAATGAGGCCATAATTTTCACACTCATGTAGATTTGTATTGCAAATAGTTTGAGGTAGGCCAAGATGGGTTTCATTGTACAAAACAAGCATTTTCCATTTTTTAAATCTCATATTTGAATCCCTTAGTCTATTTACTACTCACTTGCCCTTGGTTTCTTGATACTACTCAGTTTTGCCCTCTCCCTTCACAAACTCTCACAGACGCCCAACATTGCCCTGATTGGTCTAGCCCATGTCACGCGGATCGTGCCCGCCGACCGTTGATCATATGATCTAACGGGCAGGATAACCCCTATCTCTCTCTGGTCGGGGCCACCACCCTCTCTCTCTCTCTGTCGTCGGTTAGCTTCACGCAAAGTTTGGTTTTCTGCATTATTTTTCACGAGCTAAATTATAAACTCTTTTTAGGCATTACTTTTCATGCAAAAAATGATAAACCATCATCGATTTGTTGTAGCCATTACTTTTCACGCAAAAAAATGATACACCATCACCCATTTCGTGTACCCATTACTTTTCACGCAAAAAACGATAAACCATCACCGATTTTATTGTAGCCATTACTTTTCACGCAAAAAATGATACACCATCACCCATTTCTTGTAGCCATTACTTTTCACGCAAAAAACGATAAACCATCACCGATTTTGTTGTAGCCATTACTTTTCACGCAAAAAATGATACACCATCACCCATTTCTTGTAGCCATTACTTTTCACGCAAAAAACGATAAACCATCACCGATTTTGTTGTAGCCATTACTTTTCACGCAAAAAAAATGATACACCATCACCCATTTCGTGTACCCATTACTTTTCACGCAAAAAACGATAAACCATCACCGATTTTGTTGTAGCCATTACTTTTCACGCAAAAAATGATACACCATCACCCATTTCTTGTAGCCATTACTTTTCACGCAAAAAACGATAAACCATCACCGATTTTGTTGTAGCCATTACTTTTCACGCAAAAAATGATACACCATCACCCATTTCTTGTAGCCATTACTTTTCACGCAAAAAATGATAAACCATCAACGATTTGTTGTAGCCATTACGGTAAATGATAAACTATCACGAATTACCATTTCTTTTAGGCATTACTTTTCACGGTAAAATGATAAACTATATCACGAAGTTCCATTTCCGTCAAGATAGTCCGCATTACTTTTTTGTTGAGATATATACCCCCACAACGGTCATCTCCTCCTTAAATTATTGTGTAAACCCCCACAACGGTCACCTCCTCCTTAATTTATTGTGTAAACCCCTACAACGGTCATCTCTCCCTTATAAACACCCACAACGGCCATCCCTTGTGTCAATAGGTTCTGCCTCTCTCTTCTTCGTTCACATACACTTGGTCATCCATTGCCATGGCTTCCACGTCTCGAACGCGGAACGGAAGGGGAAGGGGAAGGGGAAGGGGAAGGGGCGGCCGGGGTGGTGGATCATCATCATTGCCACCACCACCGTCGTCAACACTGCCATTGATCATAGAGGAGTTCTTCATCGTCATCTATGAAGACCCTTTGGTCAAGAAGGTACGTATGCGTTCCCACATATATGATGCATGTGATTAATTATGGGTATGTTCTAAAAAACCTTTAATTTCAAACGATCGGCGCTCGATCTCTTTGCAGGCACTCCCAAAAAAGTTTGCGGACTATCTTGACGGCCAGGAGCCAGCTAAGGTGTATCTGCGAGCAGCTGACTGCGGTCCTCGTCTCTGGACCTTGGAGGTCCTATTTGACGGACAAGGCCGGATGTATCTCGACAAGGGCTGGGAGAATTTCGCCATCGCGCACGGTGTGGATTTCGGCTGCTACGTACACTTCAAATATGAAGGCGATGATGTGCTCACAGTGAAGGTGTTCGACGGAACAATGTGCAGGAAGTACTACTACTCAGACGACGAAGATACTGACGATGAAAGTGACGACGACGTGAAGCCATGCATCCATCCCCTTTAGAGATCTAGCTATTTTCTATATATTTAGAGATCTAGCTATTTTCTATATATTATGCACAATGTTTAGCATAAGAGTCACTTTAAATTAAGCTACGAAAATAGTCACCTGCCATGGGCTGAGGCGGCTCCACAGAGCGGCTCTATATTATATTCTCTAAATAAATAGACAACCCCAGCGGTCATTGGCTGCGGAGGCCCCACAGAGCGGCAATATATGATTTTCTATAAATAAATAGACGACTGATACGTCTCCGACGTATCGATAATTTCTTATGTTCCATGCCACATTATTGATGTTATCTACATGTTTTATGCACACTTTATGTCATATTCGTGCATTTTCTGGAACTAACCTATTAACAAGATGCCGAAGTGCCAGTTGCTGTTTTCTGCTGTTTTTGGTTTCAGAAATCCTAGTAACGAAATATTCTCGAAATTGGACGAAATCAAAGCCCAGGGGCCTATTTTTCCACGAAGCTTCCAGAAGTCCGAAGACGAAACGAAGAGGGGCCACGAGGCAGCGAGAGCATAGGGCGGCGCGGCCCCTGCCCTGGCCGCGCGGCCCTATGGTCTGGGCACCTCGCGCCGCCTCTTGACCTACCCTTCCGCCTACTTAAAGCCTCCGTTGCGAAACTTCCAGTACCGAGAGCCACGATACGAGAAAACATACTGAGACGCCGCCGCCGCCGATCCCATCTCGGGGGATTCTGGAGATCACCTCCGGCACCCTGCCGGAGAGGGGAATCATCTCCCGGAGGACTCTACACCGCCATGGTCGCCTCCGGAGTGATGAGTGAGTAGTCTACCCCTGGACTATGGGTCCATAGCAGTAGCTAGATGGTTGTCTTCTCCCCATTGTGCTTTCATTGTTGGATCTTGTGAGCTGCCTAACATGATCAAGATCATCTATCTGTAATTCTATATGTTGCGTTTGTTGGGATCCGATGAATAGAGAATACTTGTTATGTTGATTATCAAAGTTATATCTACGTGTTGTTTATGATCTTGCATGCTTTCCGTTACTAGTAGATGCTCTGGCCAAGTAGATGCTTGTAACTCCAAGAGGGAGTACTTATGCTCGATAGTGGGTTCATGCCTGCATTGACACCGGGACGGATGTGAGAAAGTTCTAAGGTTGTGTTGTGCTGTTGCCACTAGGGATAAAACATTGATGCTATGTCTAAGGATGTAGTTGTTGATTACATTACGCACCATACTTAATGTAATTGTCTGTTGCTTTGCAACTTAATACTGGAGGGGGTTCGGATGATAACCTGAAGGTGGACTTTTTAGGCATAGATGCAGTTGGATGGCGGTCTATGTACTTTGTCGTAATGCCCAATTAAATCTCACTATAATCATCATGATATGTATGTGCATGGTCATACTCTCTTTATTTGTCAATTGCCCAACTGTAATTTGTTCACCCAACATGCTGTTCGTCTTATGGGAGAGACACCTCTAGTGAACTGTGGACCCCGGTCCAATTCTCTTTACTGAAATACAATCTACTGCAATACTTGTTCTACTGTTTTCTGCAAACAATCATCTTCCACACAATACGGTTAATCCTTTGTTACAGCAAGCCGGTGAGATTGACAACCTCACTGTTTCGTTGGGGCAAAGTACTTTGGTTGTGTTGTGCAGGTTCCACGTTGGCGCCGGAATCTCTGGTGTTGCGCCGCACTACATCCCGCCGCCATCAACCTTCAACGTGCTTCTTGGCTCCTCCTGGTTCGATAAACCTTGGTTTCTTTCTGAGGGAAAACTTGCTGCTGTGCGCATCATACCTTCCTCTTGGGGTTGCCCAACGAAGGTGTGAAATACACGCCATCAAGCTCTTTTTCTGGCGCCGTTGCCGGGGAGATCAAGACACGCTGCAAGGGGAGTCTCCACTTCTCAATCTCTTTACTTTGTTTTTGTCTTGCTTTATTTTATTTACTACTTTGTTTGCTGCATTATATCAAAATACAAAAAAAATTAGTTGCTAGTTTTACTTTATTTGCTATCTTGTTTGCTATATCAAAAACACAAAAAAATTAGTTTACTTGCATTTACTTTATCTAGTTTGCTTTATTTATTGTCTTGCACTCTATATTTAAAAAAATATACAAAAAAAATTAGTCACTTTTGTTACCATGTCTAGCTCTGAACCTGTTACTTCTTCGCCTGAAGAATTAGTCTTCACTTTTAAACAAGGGGATGAGGAGAGTTTTAAGGATGCTTGGTCTAGAATTTTTACTTCTTATCGTAAAACTGAACCTCAAATGACTCTAAGTTTGCTTCTTAGTAATTTTTATTTTGGTCTTATGGTTCGCTATAGATATGTTTTGGATACTTTAGTGGGAGGAGATTTCCTTCATTGCAATGGGGATCAAGCTTTTAATGCCATAAAGAAGTTGGTTGCATCACATGATTCAGCTAATAACTTTGATTCAGCCTTCACTAGCATATATAGTAGATTAAATAATCTCGAGATAAGTACATCTCGCTTGAATGATAACTATTGCCACGTTCGTAATCGTCTTGAACAAGTTTTAGTAAACTCTAAACTCTCATTGTGGGATCCTGCTGTTAAAATTGTTATCGGTGATCGAACTCTCCATGCCTACTGTGATATTATGTATGAATTTTGCCTTATGCCTGAAAGTATTTATAAATCTTTGAAACTTTGGGGAGTTGATGAAGGAGGAGAAGAAATAACTCTCATAGATAACTCTACTATAATTCCTAAAGGAATAGCCGCAGGTGTGCATACAACCATTCTTGGAAGGACAATATCCATTGATTATCTTGTTATTGAAACAGGAAAACTCACACTCGGAAGATCCCTGCTGAAACTATTGGGAGCAGTCATTGATGTTGGAGAAGGCACTCTGAAATTCACCTCTATACCAGGGGGAAATCATATATTTCCTAAACCCAAGGGAAAGAAAAACAATAAGAAAGGTAAGGGTAAAGCCCAAGGTAAGGTTGACACTTCGTCTCTTGATAATACTTGATACACACTTTCTGCGCCTAGCTGAAAGGCGTTAAAGAAAAGCGCTTATGGGAGACAACCCATGTTTTTACCTACAGCACTTTGTTTTTATTTTGTGTCTTGGAAGTTGTTTACTACTGTAGCAACCTCTCCTTATCTTAGTTTTGTGTTTTGTTGTGCCAAGTTAAGCCGTTGATAGAAAAGTAAGTACTAGATTTGGATTACTGCGCAGTTCCAGATTTCTTTGCTGTCATGAATCTGGGTCCACCTCTCTGTAGGTAACTCAGAAAATTATGCCAATTTACGTGAGTGATCCTCAGATATGTACGCAACTTTCATTCAATTTGAGCATTTTCATTTGAGCAAGTCTGGTGCCATTTTAAAATTCGTCAATACGAACTGTTCTGTTTTGACAGATTCTGCCTTTTATTTCGCATTGCCTCTTTTGCTATGTTGGATGAATTTCTTTGATCCACTAATATCCAGTAGCATTATGCAATGTCCAGAAGTGTTAAGAATGATTGTGTCACCTCTGAATATGTCAATTTATATTGAGCACTAACCCTCTAATGAGTTGTTTCGAGTTTGGTGTGGAGGAAGTTTTCAAGGATCAAGAGAGGAGTATGATGCAACATGATCAAGGAGAGTGAAAGCTCTAAGCTTGGGGATGCCCCGGTGGTTCACCCCTGCATATATTAAGAAGACTCAAGCGTCTAAGCTTGGGGATGCCCAAGGCATCCCCTTCTTCATCGACAACATTATCAGGTTCCTCCCCTGAAACTATATTTTTATTCCATCACATCTTATGTGCTTTTTCTTGGAGCGTCGGTTTGTTTTTGTTTTTTGTTTTGTTTGAATAAAATGGATCCTAGCATTCACTTTATGGAGAGAGACACGCTCCGCTGTAGCATATGGACAAGTATGTCCTTGGTTTCTACTCATAGTATTCATGGCGAAGTTTCTCCTTCGTTAAATTGTTATAAGGTTGGAATTGGAAAATGATACATGTAGTAATTGCTATAAATGTCTTGGGTAATGTGATACTTGGCAATTGTTGTGCTCATGATTAAGCTCTTGCATCATATGCTTTGCACCCATTAATGAAGAAATACATAGAGCATGCTAAAATCTGGTTTGCATATTTGGTTTCTCTAAGGTCTAGATAATTTCTAGTATTGAGTTTGAACAACAAGGAAGACGATGTAGATTCTTATAATGTTTTCAATATGTCTTTTATGTGAGTTTTGCTGCACCGGTTCATCCTTGTGTTTGTTTCAAATAAACCTTGCTAGCCTAAACCTTGTATCGAGAGGGAATACTTCTCATGCATCCAAAATACTTGAGCCAACCACTATGCCATTTGTGTCCACCATACCTACCTACTACATGGTATTTTCCGCCATTCCAAAGTAAATTGCTTGAGTGCTACCTTTAAAATTCCATTCTTCACCTTTGCAATATATAGCTCATGGGACAAATAGCTTAAAAACTATTGTGGTATTGAATATGTAATTATGCACTTTATCTCTTATTAAGTTGCTTGTTGTGCGATAACCATGTTCACTGGGGACGCCATCAACTATTCATTGTTGAATTTCATGTGAGTTGCTATGCATGTTCGTCTTGTCTGAAGTAAGAGCGATCTACCACCTTATGGTTAAGCATGCATATGTTAGAGAAGAACATTGGGCCGCTAACTAAAGCCATGATCCATGGTGGAAGTTTCAGTTTTGGACATATATCCTCAATCTCAAATGAGAAAATTATTAATTGTTGTTACATGCTTATGCATAAAAGAGGAGTCCATTATCTGTTGTCTATGTTGTCCCGGTATGGATGTCTAAGTTGAAGAATAATCAATAGCGAGAAATCCAATGCGAGCTTTCTCCTTAGACCTTTGTACAGGCGGCATAGAGGTACCCCTTTGTGACACTTGGTAAAAACAGTGCATTGTGATGATCCGGTAGTCCAAGCTAATTAGGACAAGGTGCGGGCACTATTAGTATACTATGCATGAGGCTTGCAACTTATAAAATATAATTTACATGATGCATATGCTTTATTACTACCGTTGACAAAATTGTTTCATGTTTTCAAAATCAGAGCTCTAGCACAAATATAGCAATCGATGCTTTTCCTCTATGAGGACCATTCTTTTACTTTCAATGTTGAGTCAGTTCACCTATTTCTCTCCACCTCAAGAAGCAAACACTTGTGTGAACTATGCATTGATTCCTACATACTTGCTTATTGCACTTATTATATTACTCTATGTTGACAATATCCATGAGATATACATGTTACAAGTTGAAAGCAACCGCTGAAACTTAATCTTCTTTTGTGTTGCTTCAATGCTTTTACTTTGAATTATTGCTTTATGAGTTAACTCTTATGCAAGACTTATTGATGCTTGTCTTGAAGTGCTATTCATGAAAAGTCTTTGCTTTATGATTCACTTGTTTACTCATGTCATATACATTGTTTTGATCGCTGCATTCACTACATATGCATTACAAATAGTATGATCAAGATTATGATGGCATGTCACTCCAGAAATTATCTGTGTTATCGTTTTACCTGCTCGGGACGAGCAGAACTAAGCTTGGGGATGCTGATACGTCTCCGACGTATCGATAATTTCTTATGTTCCATGCCACATTATTGATGTTATCTACATGTTTTATGCACACTTTATGTCATATTCGTGCATTTTCTGGAACTAACCTATTAACAAGATGCCGAAGTGCCAGTTGCTGTTTTCTGCTGTTTTTGGTTTCAGAAATCCTAGTAACGAAATATTCTCGGAATTGGACGAAATCAAAGCCCAGGGGCCTATTTTTCCACGAAGCTTCCAGAAGTCCGAAGACGAAACGAAGAGGGGCCACGAGGCAGCCAGAGCATAGGGCGGCGCGGCCCCTGCCCTGGCCGCGCGGCCCTATGGTCTGGGCACCTCGCGCCGCCTCTTGACCTACCCTTCCGCCTACTTAAAGCCTCCGTTGCGAAACTTCTAGTACCGAGAGCCACGATACGAGAAAACATACTGAGACGCCGCCGCCGCCGATCCCATCTCGGGGGATTCTGGAGATCACCTCCGGCACCCTGCCGGAGAGGGGAATCATCTCCCGGAGGACTCTACACCGCCATGGTCGCCTCCGGAGTGATGAGTGAGTAGTCTACCCCTGGACTATGGGTCCATAGCAGTAGCTAGATGGTTGTCTTCTCCCCATTGTGCTTTCATTGTTGGATCTTGTGAGCTGCCTAACATGATCAAGATCATCTATCTGTAATTCTATATGTTGCGTTTGTTGGGATCCGATGAATAGAGAATACTTGTTATGTTGATTATCAAAGTTATATCTACGTGTTGTTTATGATCTTGCATGCTTTCCGTTACTAGTAGATGCTCTGGCCAAGTAGATGCTTGTAACTCCAAGAGGGAGTACTTATGCTCGATAGTGGGTTCATGCCTGCATTGACACCGGGACAAGTGATGTAAGAAAGTTCTAAGGTTGTGTTGTGCTGTTGCCTCTAGTGATAAATCATTGATGCTATGTCTAAGGATGTAGTTTTTGATTACATTACGCACCATACTTAATGCAATTGTCTGTTGCTTTGCAACTTAATACTGGAGGGGGTTCGGATGATAACCTGAAGGTGGACTTTTTAGGCATAGATGCAGTTGGATGGCGGTCTATGTACTTTGTCGTAATGCCCAATTAAATCTCACTATAATCATCATGATATGTATGTGCATGGTCATGCTCTCTTTATTTGTCAATTGCCCAACTGTAATTTGTTCACCCAACATGCTGTTCGTCTTATGGGAGAGACACCTCTAGTGAACTGTGGACCCCGGTCCAATTCTCTTTACTGAAATACAATCTACTGCAATACTTGTTCTACTGTTTTCTGCAAACAATCATCTTCCACACAATACGGTTAATCCTTTGTTACAGCAAGCCGGTGAGATTGACAACCTCACTGTTTCGTTGGGGCAAAGTACTTTGGTTGTGTTGTGCAGGTTCCACGTTGGCGCCGGAATCTCTGGTGTTGCGCCGCACTACATCCCGCCGCCATCAACCTTCAACGTGCTTCTTGGCTCCTCCTGGTTCGATAAACCTTGGTTTCTTTCTGAGGGAAAACTTGCTGCTGTGCGCATCATACCTTCCTCTTGGGGTTGCCCAACGAACGTGTGAAATACACGCCATCAACGACCCCACTGGTCATTGGCCGCGGCAGCCCCACAGAGCGGCAAATATATGTCTTTTCATGAAAAATAGATGAACCCACTGGTCATTGGCTGCGGCAGCCCCTCAGAGCGGCAATATATGACTTTTCCTGAAAAATAGATGACCCCACTGGTCATTGGCTGCGGCAGCCCAATAGAGCGGCCCCATTTGTCAGCACGAGACGGGTCAGAGAGGAACTGCCCTCTATGCAGCCCCACCCGTCAGATTAACGGAGGCCTCTGACCTGACGGCAACCCTCCCGTCCGAGCGTCTGCGAGGGGTTTCAAACTAGAGGGAGGGGAAAACTGAGAAAAAACTAACGAGCTGGGGAAAACTGAGCACAACTAAGGACCTGAGGGCACGAAAATAGAAATCCCTTATATATTTGTGTATCTACTGATTGGTAATGGATATTATATATGTCTTTGATCATTTGGCTATTATATATTTGTGTATCTGCACTTGGCTATTATATATTTGTGTATCTGCTGCTGATTCGTAATAGGTGTTATATATTTCTGCAACCTGTGTAAATCACTGTGTAAATCAGGGGATAGGCCAGAACCAATAGCATCGACGCATATGCGAATACTAGTCGTGTGTCATCCTATGCGCTGCCAGGAAACTTAGTGGCAGCGATCCGCGTGCGCACGCGACCGGTACTGGAAGTACTAGCCGCGTGCCCGGTGGGCATGCGACTAGTAGCTAATACCACTTGTGAGGTACTAGTCGCGGGCCGCCACCCACGACTGGTAGCCCAAATTGGCACGCGACTGGTAGGCGGTGCATTTCTCTCCGGGCTTCAACATGCAATGGCGCGGGGTTGATTCAAGATGGCATGCATAGTCTAGCTACCTACATGGGTTATTTTGAAGGTGGAGCCAGAGAGTTTTATAGAAGATTCCACTCAACTGATGAGGGGCTATGATGTAAGATGGCAGAGAGTCCAAGCCCAAATCAGCAAAAAAATCAAGTGAAACATTGTTCAGGTTCGTGAACTCATCATCGGTCGGGTATGACCGGTGGTGTTCTATAGTGGAGGCTGATCTGGTTTGGGTTCGCGACCCACGAGACCCAGAGGGACTACATATAATATATATAAGCATGAATAATTTGTGCTAATTATTAGTCAATTGTAAACATAAGTCCATAAAATGATTAGTTGAAACCTGAGGAAAAAATTCGATTCATTTTGTTTGTCGCACTCTACGCTGAACATGACGCTCGTCATTGGCGTAGCTACCACTAGTAATGTCAATGACAACCCTGGGGGCCATTCCTACATTATTAAAAGTGAACAATGAAAACCCTACATCTAAATAAAATAAAAACCATACTAAATAAGAGCAAGTGTGAAAACAAGAAAACCCAAATGAATCGGATAAGCTTTGATGGGGGATATTAATATCCATCTAAAATCGTTACAACTCCTTGGGATCCGAGGGATATCTAGCTTTATCTACACCTGGATATTAATAATCCCCTCGTGTCCGATAAATACTAGAGACTATTTCGTACGAAAGACGATCTAATACTAGCAGAAATGGGAGCAATAATAGTAACTAAACTTGTACACTGCAGATATGCAGTCGAGGAGGCAGCTGCCTCAGTTCGACGCTCGTCGACCAAAGAAGAGAATTTGAGGAGACGTGGAGTCGGTGACGGTTTTTTCCAATGTTAAGGTAATCGACACGGTCAGGCTCCTAGTAGCGATTAATCAGCCTAGTAATCGTTGAATCGACCTATTTTTTGAACAATGGTTTTTTCAGATTTATTGCCCGCTTTAATGCAAGAACGGGTGTGCGCTAACATTAGTCGCCCACAAGTACTTAAGGAACTAACGTGTCAGAAAGAAGTACTTATTAGTAATTATTTAGTCCTAGAATTTACTTAAGTGTTCACATAAATTATAACACCCTTCTCCCCCAATATGTTTGGAAATTGTTATTGAATTAATTTGGAGAAGAATATTAGAAAAAACCCTGCACACAACGAAATTACAAAAGCATTTTAGACAGCTATGAGTAAAAATGGAACCAAAAATAAGTAAACCATAGATAAATATACACGATTTACACCAAATTCCCGTTTGCGAACATGCATTAACATGCATTACACTGACAATTCTTCCCTATGAAACGTTTGCGAAAATTCACACACAGTCCTGATCTTTTTTTTTCTCATGTTCTATGTTTTTACACCGCGGGCCGGCTGAGCCTAAGCAGACGGTCATCTTGTTAGAAGTTTAGTATTATACCACACAACACACTGAAAAGACCTTCCGTGTGCAATGGGGCCCTTAAAAGGCTCGATCTGTACTAGTGGAAGGTTATGTGCATGTGTATAGCTTGCGTGCAATGAAGCGATTAGATCGCTTATTTTACCCACGTACAAGAAAAAGAAGTGATCTGAACTCTGAGATGCGTGTGAGTCTGATTGCGCACATTGGATGAGGGCAAGTGTCAAGGTCGGCAACATGTGTGTAAGACTCATGGAGTCTAGAGTACGTGCGTCGTGCAGTTGAATACGTTTTGTTGGGGTCATCCACATAATGCGAGCAGCCTGTACAATCTGGTGGATCGACATGGAGGTCGGACGGAACATACAAGGACTAGATCGCCCGACGATATATAGGAGGGACATGGTGATGGTTATTGGTTTCTATAGCGTGGCAGCACGGGACATATTTCTTTGCGGGCTTGAACATGATGGCGCGGGGTTGATTCAAGATGGCATGCATTGGAGAGTTTGTAGTCGCTAGGGTGCGAGGCAGTATAGCTAGCTACATGGGTCATGTTGAAGATGGAGCTAGAGTCGGATCAGGGACGGAGTCAGGAAAGTGATATAAGGGGGGCGGACTACATGTAAAAATTCTTGGAGGGGGCCATATAGCTAAATTTAGGTAAAACTGCAGGTCAAATCATCATATTAACAAGGGCATTTTCAGAAAAATTTCCATCATGAGGGGGGCCATGGCCCCAGCCAGCCCCCTGCTGGCTCCGTCCCTGAGTCGGATAGAAGATCCCACTCATATGATGATGGGCTATGGTGTAAGATGGCATAGGGTCGAAGCCTAGTTCAGCAGAAAAAGCAAGTGAGACATTATTCGAGCTGGCGTAGTGGCTCGAATGACACCTGAACTCTTCATCGGTCGAGGTATGACCGATGGTGTTGTAAAGTGTAGGTTGATCTGGTATGGGTTCGCGACCCACAAGATTCGGCAAACTATAGATGACCATAACGATACACCAAGACATTGATGGTTAGACATGTAGTCAGCTAAGTGTGAAGGTTGAGCGGTAGTATTAGTGAGTAACAGGTGCATGTTGGTGACTTTCTATCGATACCGCGAGATGGACAATGCTTGACCATGGAGAATGTGCGAAAGTAGATGAGACAATTGCAAATTTTGATTGGAACACTAGTAGGAAAAGCCTCATCAGTGGCGCACCAAAAATGGATTCTGTGGCGCATGGGAGGTGCGCCACAGAAACTTCGCCACAAAAATAAGGTTTCTGTAGCGCACCTGCCCATGCATCACAGAATTAAGATTTATGTGGCGCACGTGTTCTTAGGTGCGCCACAGAAAAGCGTGCGCCACAGAATTGGTTTTCAGTGCGCCACAGAATTTGCTTGTATTATACACGATTTTGTGCTGCCTGCTATACACATGCAGTTTATAGACAGCAATATACAGATATACAGGTTATATACAGCAACATTCAGATATAATATAAATATCATGTACATTGCACAGATATAACATAGACATCATCATCACATTACTTAGAGCCCGATCGAGATACATATATAGTGGCAAGTGTCAAATGTTTTGCATACAACTCTTAATTCATACAAAATTCACAATTTCGAGATACAAAGTAGTCTTCATCCGGTTCCTCCTTTGCTCCCTCATCTCTACCCACCAGGCTCGCTTGCATCGGGGTCCTTCATCCAGTTCCTACTATGATGAAAATGGAAGAAAGTGAGACCAACAAGTCCGATGCACAAGAGAAATGGAATAAATGCCTCATACATTGTTGGTCAACACAAATATTAACATTCAGGGACGGTGTAAGTGAGACCAAGTCCGATGCACAAGAGATTGATATTTGTGCTATCTTACCAGGCTCACTTACGCCGCCCCCGAGTGTACGGTGACCAAACATTTTAATCATCGGCATTTTGAAAATCTCAAAGCAAATGGAATGACAAAATGGAATAAGTGCCTCATACATTGTTGGTCAACACAAATACTATGGTCAGAAACCATAGTTGCAGTATACACCGTAGTATACTTTGCAGAAGGGCCCCCTTTCCCCGGCCGCCGTTCCGTGAACGGGTGCTTGACGACACAACGACGCCGATCTGCCTCTCCGGCGCAGAACCACGGCAGTCCCTCGCCGTCCAGTGAACGAGTCCTTGATGCAAAGACCGTGCCGGCCTGCCCAGCATTATGCCGGGCCGTGTTGCCGCGCTTCAGGCCGTGTGTCCCGCGCCCTGCACTGTTCGCCTTCTTGCCCGGTGAACCAATAGACTGATCGTTGGAATAAGGAAACCGATGACGGCCGGTCGCAAGATTAAATTGCGATCGGCCGTCATCGGCTTCCTTATTCCAACGATTAGTCTATTCGTTCACCGGGCAAAAAGGCGAAGAGTGTAGGGCGCCTGAGACACGGCCTGAAGCACGGCAACAGGGGTCGGCATGATGCTAGGGAGGCTGACACCGTCTTTGCATTAAGGACTCGTTCACGTACTGGACGGCGAGAGAAGAAAAGTGGTGATGCACCGGAGAGGCAGGTCGGCGTTGTTGTCTCGTCAAAGACTCGTTTACGGAACGGCGGCCGGGGAAAGGGGGGCCCGTCTACAAAGTATATTGCGGCGTATAGGTGACCAAACATTCTAATCATGGGCACTAAAATGGAAGAAAGAGCCAAGTGGTATCTCAACTAGATATCATATGCCTCATACTTTGTTGGTCGAAAGAAATATTAACATTCCGGGATGGGGTCAGTGAGGCCAGGTAGAATGCACAAGAGATTGATATTTGTGCCATCGCACCAGGCTCACTGGCCCCACCCCAGAGTGTACAAGTGACCAAACAATTTAATCATCGGCACTAAAATGGAAGAAAGGCCAATGCAATTAAGAAGTAGCTAGTATGAACTAAATAGAATACCTCATACTTTGTTGGTCGAAACAAATATTAACATCCAGGGATGGAGTAAGTGAGGCCAGGTAGGATGCACAAAATATTGATATTTGTGCCATCACACCAGGCTCACTTGCTCCACCCCCGAGTGTACGAGTGATCGACCAACCATCTAATCATCGGCAAGTACAAAAACACCAACAAACCAGCAACCATGGTGACATAAGTCAAGATGCTCAAACACACATATCATGCATGGAGCAGATGCTACAAAGGGATTATTCATCACTTGGTATATAGACCAAGTGATGCTGGCAAAAGAGAGGCCAATCAAGAACCAGTAAATCCAGTAAGTGATAGATATGCCTAAACAAGCAACAACACATAGCATATCCCAGCTAACCAGATGAGACAAGTCTTGGTAGCCAACTGAATCACCTAGCACCACCTAGCCTTTTAAAACCATCAGAAACAGTCCTTTTTCTTCAAAGGATAACAAAGTGGCATTCATTTACATGATCCCCTACTGTGGATATCTCTATTTTCATCAAAGCCAACAAGAAAAGGATACCACAGTGGCATTCATTTACATGATTCCCTAATGTGAATATCTCTATTTTAGTATACCATCATAAGCATTCCATTTAAATCACACATTTTAGTATCTGTTCTTATCCAAGTTTTTGCCTCAGCCTTTGCATCATTGGCTGAGCCAAGACATCAAGCATCTGGCCAGGGAGCATTCTTTCTTTTTAGGGAACTATATGAACTATATGCACATGATCCAGTAAGCATCCCCACTAATCAGAGCATTATAAGCATAGTAGCATACCATAAGCTCACAAGAATCCATCAAGTAAATCTTCACAAGGATACCACAGTAGCATAGTAGCATACCATAAGCTCACAAGAATCCATCATTTTCTTCACAAGGATACCACAGTAGCATACCATAGTAGCATTTCATGCATTTAAATGAACCAGTAGCATCAAAACCAACCAAATGTCCAACTAGCAAGCAATACCAAGTGAGCAAGTCTTCATTACCTTGTACAGGTTCAGACATGGATTTATTTCCAACAAAGGATGGAAATCAAATTAACATCATTGAATTAAATTGAATCATTACCATCACATGGTTCATCAATAACAAGTGGCAGTAAACCTCCACAAACAACAGGTACATATGATCCAGCAAGCCACACAGGCATAGCAAGTGATATAAGTTGACAATAACCAACACTAATATGTAGTAGCAGCATAGAAGTGTCACTGATATAGAACACTCCAATAAGCATCACTAGCTCACCAGTTAATGGTAAGCAAGTACAGAGAGGCATAGACAATTTCTATTGCTTAAGACAAGCAACAACAAGGATTAGCAGCATAACAATATACTAACCACTAGCAATCCAGGCTCCAAATGGAACCTTTGGAGCAGATATATATAGAGCCAATATAGCATGTCACTCCAAATGAAACTATCCATATGCAGGCAACAAAGTAATTTATTCAGATACTGTACATGAGCAGCATCACTGAATCAAAGTGTTGCCGCCAAAACCCACCGGCGAGCAGCGACGGGCAACACAGTAGAGCCGGGAGGCTCCCAGAACTGCGGTTGGCTCTGGTCCCTCGGGTGACGGCCCGCAATGCCTTCTGGCACACGTCCCAGCTGAATGCAAGGGCGTGCCACCTGACCTATACCTGGTCAGGAAGGTGTTGGATTGCTTCGATTAGCTTCCTGCATGGTAAACACGTAAACATTAAATACGAGCCCCGATCAGCTCTTAAGTTGTTCTGTGGATCGGCTCAAAGAGCCGATTGTCCCATGGTTCGTGTTAGATTTGTAATAACATGGGACTCCTGCTTAATCGATACTAAGATGAATCAATCTACGACAGTTTAGGGTTTTCACCGCATAACCGGAACTTCCTACACGTAATTGAGCCTAGCAGATACGTAAGATAGTAGGAAGAACTATCCCTAAAGAGGCCTAAAAACCAACATAAAGTCGATCCCCGGAACAATCCCTCTAGGAGCAGCCAACTACACCTTACGCGCTACTGGATCATTCAACCCGTTTGTAAGGCCTAACCATGCAGATATAAAACCAATCCTCGAAGAACGAGGAGCAACTATAACAGATCAGATCTACCAAGTCAAGACTAAGCAAGAAGCTACCCTTACACCTAAGATAGGTGTAAAGGCAGCTAGACGTTGAAGGGTGGCATAGCTAAGCAAGTATATTAGAAAAGCATCCACGTTAGCCCTAAAACATCTACGATAACGGTGTTGCTCGCCATAAATAACGCTTCAGCACGAGCAACACCAGGTAACGAATAAACAGATACTGCCTAGATCGCAAATACGATCTAGGCAGCATGACGCTTACCCGGGAGAAACCCTCGAAACAAGGGGTGGCGATGCGCCTGGATTGGTTTGTTGTGAACGTGTTCGTCCTCCTTCTCAATTAACCCTAGATACATATTTATAGTCCGTAGACTTTCTAACTTGGGAATAATCCCAACCGTGAACGAGCTAAACTCTATCTTAATTCTAACCGACACGGAATCCACTATAATTTACAGATACACGGGCCACTTGGCCCAAACTCTCGTACAAGGCCGATTCATGACCGTTTTACGTGCATAGCTACCAAGCCCATTTAAATCACGGCCCACCTCTTGATTCGGTTAAATTCTGATGATAACACATGCCCCCCTGGTTTTGGCAATAGTAATTCCAAAACCACTCTATTTTTTCTTCGTTGGGTCATGTCGTGGCAGAGCAGAACCGTCGCAGTATCCTTCATCATGATGCCTTGCCTTCTCAACTTCTCTGCACGATTTGACAGTTCTTTGGCACCACTTCCTCGGAAACCGCGGTATCATTAAATCTCCACTATATCCCCCATTATTTAACCGCGCCGAACAGTTCGCCTCTTCATCCCCTTGCTCTGTACTAGCCATCGGCAAAAAACCCCCTTCCTCTGTAGCCATGTCTTCCTCTTCCTCCTCCTCCTCCGCCTCGTCGGGACTCTCCTTCCAGTCTTCCTCTTCCTCCTCCCGCGCACCTACGCCGGAATGGGATTGGATGGCGGCGTACGACATCCAAGCCCCAGAGGAATGGGACCAAGAGTCCCATGACTCCTCCGTCTGGTCCGAGGATAACAAATCCTTGACCGACGGAGAGGACGACCTCCAATTCCTCGCCGATGGGGAGTCGGAGGCGGAGAGCGAGGACGATCGCTTCTCTTGGGATGACTTCACCTCCTCTGACGAGGAGGAAGAAGAGGAGGAGGATGACGACTCCCTCGAGGACTACCCGCCGGCGAAGCTCTTTCGCGCCGGGTCGGACGACGACGATGACGACGACGACGAGGAGGAGTACGGAGCCCCCGCCAAGGGCTACAGCAGCAGCGACGAGGAGCCCGCCGGCAGCAGTGCCGACGGCAGCTTCGACGACGACGACGAGGGCAGCGACGGCCCATAGATTAGCCCCTACTAGTATAGGGCTAGTAGTAGTAGTAGATTGGTCAATAGACCTTTCTTTTGTTCTTCCTCCCTCGAGCAATCGGCTCTTTCTTTGTAAGAAATCCTTTCTATTAATGAAGAAAATATTCTTATGCTGATTTTGCTTTCGCATCAATTTCGCCGATTGTCAGAGTAAGTTAATGCGCAAAGAGCCGATGGCAGTGCATCGGCTTTTCTCATAAAACGCAAATCAGGCCAAATTGCCGATTCAGTTGCCTATTCACACGATAATTGCAACCTCCGTCTGAGAAAATAAACTCAAATCCCTCAAATTGTCGTTCGAACAGGTCCAATCCGCGACCATGCAAACCTTAAATCTCAAACGCACAGATCCCCTCCACGAACTTTAATGGGAGAATCATCCCAATGCCATGGTCTCTGGCCTGAAGATAATCTGTTGCGATTGTTCCTCTAGAGTCGATGGCTACGCATCGGCTGTTTAATCTGGAGTTGATGTCTGTGCATCGGCTAGTACTTGTATGTAAATTTTTTTTACCGGCCGATTTTATGCATCAGCCTCCATATTTCACTGTCCGTCATCCCACATGCTTGGGAAATATTTCTTGAGATGTTGCCCATTGACAGCTACTGGGAATTTAACCCCGTCCAACTGCTCGAGCATGTATGCATTACCCTTCAAGGCCTGATCGACTCTGTATGGCCCGTGCCAATTAGGAGACCATTTTCCATATGCCTTATCCTTAGTTCCTAATGGCAACACAGCTTCCCATACCAGATCACCAACCTGAAACTCCTTTGGTCTCACCTTCTTATTGTATGCGCGAGCTACCTTGGCTTTGTTCTCTTTAATCTTCTCCAACGACCAAAGTCTGAGTTCTGTCAGATCCTCAATATTATCACTCATCAGGGCCGCATATTCTTCAGCCGTAAGATCATTCTGAAACGTGACACGTCTCGATCCAGCCGTAATTTCCCAAGGCAATACGGCTTCTTGTCCATAAACCAGCTGGTATGGCGAAGTTTTTATAGCCCCATGACATGACATACGATAAGCCCACAAAGCTTCTGACAATACCTCATGCCAACGTCTAGGGTGTTCGTCAACTTTTCTCTTGATCAGCGTGATGAGGCTCTGGTTGTATGCTTCAGCTTGCCCATTTGCTTGAGCATAGTATGGAGACGATCGGATCAACTTAATTCCCATGTCATCACAGAACTTTCTGAACTCTTTAGAAATAAAAACCGAACCTCCATCGGTCGTAATGGTCTGGGGAATCCCGAATCTATGAATGACATGCTCTTTCACAAAATTGATAACATCTTCCAATTTTACCTTCTTCTAAAACTTCGGCCTTCATCTGTCGTGCTCGTTGCTGGAATTGCCGAAATCCCTTCTTAAGAGGGAGCCGATGCTCAATGATGCTCCTATCTAACCCGGGCATCTCTGTGTAATCCCAGGCAAAACAATCTGGGTATTCTTTCAACAGAGCTATCATTCGACTCCTCAGATGTGGATCCAACTTCTTGCTGATAAAAGTTGGTCGTGGCTTATCCCCAGGACCAATGTCGATCTCTTCTAGCTCATCAGCCGATGTAAACCCATACCCTAGCTTTCCATCACCTGCTAGGTCAATGTTGAACACAGGCAAAATATATGATGAGGGTAATATGGGCCGATTGCCTGAATCGACCTCCTTTTTCATTGCATTGTTCAACGAGGGTGTACAACTTATTTTTATTTTTTGGGGCCGATCGCAGGGATCGGCCTTGCTACGCATGTTTAGTGACTTTGGTGCGGTTACCCTGTCAGGCCAGTGGATAAGACCAGCCTCACCCCGTTTTTTGTAACCTCAATCCGCTCGCAGCCGTCCAAACTGACTCCATAGAGAGGCCCTTGTCCGTCCGCGTCCCAGATGTTCATGCCAGCTGTTGATACCTGATGTCTACGCCCCCTCCTTTTTCTGTAGACAGTGCTGGGCCTCCAAGAGCAGAGGTTTGTAGAACAGCAGCAAGTTTTCCCTTAAGTGGATCACCCAAGGTTTATCGAACTCAGGGAGGAAGAGGTCAAAGATATCCCTCTCATGCAACCCTGCAACCACAAAGCAAGAAGTCTCTTGTGTCCCCAACACACCTAATAGGTGCACTAGTTCGGCGAAGAGATAGTGAAATATAGGTGGTGTGAATAAATAGTAGCAGTAGCAACGGCACCAGAAAAGTGCTTTGCCCAGGACAGTAAACAAGCAGTAGTAACGCAGTAAAACAGTAAACAAGCAGCGATAGCAGTATTTAGGAACAAGGCCTAGGGATCATACTTTCACTAGTGGACACTCTCAACATTGATCACATAACAGAATAGATAAATGCATACTCTACACTCTCTTGTTGGATGATGAACACATTGCGTAGGATTACACGAACCCTCAGTGCCGGAGTTAACAAGCTCCACAATATTCGATGTTCATGTTTAAATAACCTTAGAGTGCATGACAGATCAACATAACCAAACCAAGTACTAACATAGCATGCACACTGTCACCTTCACACTACGAAAGGAGGCATAGATCACATCAATACCATCATAGCAATAGTTAACTTCATAATCTACAAGAGATCACAATCATAGCCTACGCCAAGTACTACACGATGCACACACTGTCACCATTACACCGTGCAGGAGGAATAAACTACTTTAATAACATCACTAGAGTAGCACATAGATGAATAGTGATACAAAACACATTGCAATCATAAAGAGATATAAATAAGCACTTCACTATGCTCTTCATAACAGTGAATAAGTATTCTGTGAAATATAGCCTAAGAGACCCACACGGTGCACACACTGTCACCTTTACACACGTGGGACAAGGAGTCTCCGGAGATCACATAAGTAAAATCCACTTGACTAGCACAATGACATCTAGATTACAAGCATCATCATATGAATCTCAATCATGTAAGGCAGCTCATGAGATTATTGTATTGAAGTACATAGGAGAGAGATGAACCACATAGCTACCGGTACAGCCCCGAGCCTCGATGGAGAACTACTCCCTCCTCATGGGAGACAGTAGCGTTGATGGAGATGGTGGTGATGTCGATGGAGAAGCCTTCCGGGGGCACTTCCCCGTCCCGGCAGCGTGCCGGAACAGAGACTCCTGTCCCCCAGATCTTGGCTTCGCGATGGCGGCTGCTCTGGAAGGTTTTTGCGGGTTTCATCGATCGTCATAGGGTTTTCGCGACGGAGGCTTTAAATAGGCGGAAGGGCAGCCTCGGAGGGGGCCTGGGGCCACCACACCATAGGGCTGCGCGGCCCCCCCTCTGGCCGCGCCAGCCTGGCGTGTGGGGCCCCCAGGGCTTCCCTCTGGCGGCTCTCGGGTGTTCTGGAAGCTTCGTCCAATTATATGACTCTGGGCGTTGATTTCGTCCAATTTCGAGAATATTTCCTTACTAGGATTTCTGAAATAAAAAACAGCAGAAAACAGGAACTGGCACTGCGGCATCTCGTCAATAGGTTAGTTCCAGAAAATGCATAAATATGACATAAAGTATGCATAAAACATGTAGATATCATCAATAATGTGGCATGGAACATAAGAAATTATCGATACGTCGGAGACGTATCAGCATCCCCAAGCTTAGTTCCTGCTCGTCCTGAGCAGGTAAACGATAAACAAAGATAATTTCTGGAGTGACATGCCATCATAACCTTGATCATACTATTGTAAGCATATGTAATGAATGCAGCGATCAAAACAATGTAAATGACATGAGTAAACAATTGAATCATAAAGCAAAGACTTTTCATGAATAGTACTTCAAGACAAGCATCAATAAGTCTTGCATAAGAGTAAACTCATAAAGCAATAAATCAAAGTAAAGGTATTGAAGCAACACAAAGGAAGATTAAGTTTCAGCGGTTGCTTTCAACTTGTAACATGTATATCTCATGGATATTGTCAACATAAAGTAATATAACAAGTGCAATATGCAAGTATGTAGGAATCAATGCACAGTTCACACAAGTGTTTGCTTCTTGAGATGGAGAGAAATAGGTGAACTGACTCAACATAAAAGTAAAAGAAAGGTCCTTCAAAGAGGAAAGCATCGATTGCTATATTTGTGCTAGAGCTTTGGTTTTGAAAACAAGAAACAATTTTGTCAACGGTAGTAATAAAGCATATGAGTTATGTAAATTATATCCTACAAGTTGCAAGCCTCATGCATAGTATACCAATAGTGCCCGCACCTTGTCCTAATTAGCTTGGATTTACATGGATTATCATAGCATAGCACATGTTTCAACCAAGTGTCACAAAGGGGTACCTCTATGCCGCCTGTACAAAGGTCTAAGGAGAAAGCTCGCATTGGATTTCTCGCTTTTGATTATTCTCAACTTAGACATCCATACCGGGACAACATAGACAACAGATAATGGACTCCTCTTTAATGCATAAGCATTCAACAACAGATAATATTCTCATAAGAGATTGAGCTTTGTTGTCCAAACTGAAACTTCCACCATGGATCATGGCTTTAGTTAGCGGCCCAATGTTCTTCTCTAACAATATGCACACTCAAACCATTTGATCATGATAAATCACTCTTACTTCAGACAAGACGAACATGCATAGCAACTCACATGATATTCAACAAGGAAATAGTTGATGGCGTCCCCAGAAACATGGTTATCGCACAACAATCAACTTAATAAGAGATAAAGTGCATAAGTACATATTCAATACCACAATAGTTTTTTAAGCTATTTGTCCCATGAGCTATATATTGTAAAGGTAGAGGATAGAAATTTAAAGGTAGCACTCAAGCAATTTACTTTGGAATGGCGGAGAAATACCATGTGGTAGGTAGGTATGGTGGACACAAATGGCATAGTGGTTGGCTCAAGGATTTTGGATGCATGAGAAGTATTCGACTCTCGATACAAGGTTTAGGCTAGCAAGGTTTATTTGAAACAAACACAAGGATGAAACGGTACAGCAAAAATCATATAAAAGACATATTGTAAACATTATAAGATTCTACACCGTCTTCCTTGTTGTTCAAACTCAATACTAGAAATTATCTAGACCTTAGAGAGATCAATTATGCAAACCAAATTTTAGCATGCTCTATGTATTTCTTCATTAATAGGTACAAAGTATATGATGCAAGAGCTTAAACATGAGCACAACAATTTCCAAGTATCACATTATCCAAGACATTTTAGCAATTACTACATGTATCATTTTCCGATTCCAACCATATAACAAATTAACGAAGCAGTTTCAACCTTCGCCATGAACATTAAAAGCTAAGAACACATGTGTTCATACGAACCAGCGAAGCGTGTCTCTCTCCCACACAAGCATTTATTCAAATAAAAACAAAAACAAAAACAAACAGACGCTCCAAGCAAAGTACATAAGATGTGACCGAATAAAAATATAGTTTCAGGGGAGGAACCTGATAATGTTGTCGATGAAGAAGAGGATGCCTTGGGCATCCCCAAGCTTAGATGCTTGAGTCTTCTTGAAATATGCAGGGATGAACCACCGGGGCATCCCCAAGCTTAGAGCTTTCACTCTTCTTGATCATAGTATATCATCCTCCTCTCTTGACCCTTGAAAACTTCCTTCACACCAAACTTCTCATAAACTTCACTAGAGGGGTTAGTACATAATCAAAAACTCACATGTTCAGAGGTGACACAATCATTCTTAACACTTATGGATATTTCTCAAAGCTACTGGAAGGTAATGGAACAAAGAAATCCACCCAACACAGCGAAAGAAGCAATGCGAAATAAAAGGCAGAATCTGTCAAAACAGAACAGTCCGTAAAGACGAATTTTTAATAAATACTTCCGTTGCTCAAATCAGAAAACTCAAAACTAATGAAAGTTGCGTACATATCTGAGGAACACGCACGTAAATTGGAATATTTTTCTGAGTTACCTACAGAGAAAACAGCCCATATGCGTGACAGATAGAAATCTGTTTCTGCGCAGAAATCCAAATCTAGTATCAACCTTCGATTAGAGGCTTCACTTGGCACAACAAATCACAAAACTAAGATAAGGAGAGGTTGCTACAGTAGTAAACAACTTCCAAGACACAAATATAAAACAAAGTACTGTAGCAAAATAACACATGGGTTATCTCCCAAGAAGTGCTTTCTTTATAGCCATTAAGATGGGCTCAGCAGTTTTAATGATGCACTCGCAAGAAATAGTATTTGAAGCAAAAGAGAGCATCAAGAGGCAAATTCAAAACACATTTAAGCCTAACATGCTTCCTATGAAAAGGAATCTTGTAAATAAACAAGTTCATGAAGAGCAAAGTGACAAGCATAGAAAGATAAAACAAGTGTAGCTTCAAAAATTTCAGCACATAGAGAGGTGTTTTAGTAACATGAAAATTTCTACAACCATATTTTCCTCTCTCATAATAACTTTCAGTAGTATCATGAGCAAACTCAACAATATAACTATCACATAAAGCATTCTTATCATGAGTCTCATGCATAAAATTATTACTACTCCCAACACGAGCATAGTTATTCTTATTAATTGTAGTGGGAGCAAATTCAACATAGTAGCTATCATCAAATATAAGAGGCATATTATAATCATAATTAAATTTATCCTCCATAACAGGTGGAACCAAAAGACCAATATCATTATAATCATCATAAATAGGAGGCAAAGTATCATCAAAGAAAATTTCCTCCTCAATGCCCGGGGGACTAAAAATATCATGCTCATCAAAATCAGCTTCCCCAAGCTTAGAATTTTCCATAGCATTAGCAACAATAGTGTTCAAAACATTCATATTAATAACATTCCCATTAGCATGCATATAAAGTTCCATGGGTTTTTTAATTCTCTCTTCAAACACATCATGTCCTAATTCAAGATAAAGTTCATAAAGATCTCTCATATTTTTGTTGTTTTCCATTATGCCTTACTAGTGTAAACAAGAAACAAAAAGATGCAATTGCAGGATCTAAAGGAAATAGCTTCGAGCAAACACACAATGGCGCCAGAAAAGTACTTTACCTGGGACCGGAGTATGAGTGCCTTTTACCTTTCCTCCCCTGCAACGGCGCCAGAAAATTAGCTTGATGTCTACGCCCCCTCCTTTTCCTGTAGACAGTGTTGGGCCTCCAAGAGCAGAGGTTTGTAGAACAGCAGCAAGTTTTCCCTTAAGTGGATCACCCAAGGTTTATCGAACTCAGGGAGGAAGAGGTCAAAGATATCCCTCTCATGCAACCCTGCAACCACAAAGCAAGAAGTCTCTTGTGTCCCCAACACACCTAATAGGTGCACTAGTTCGGCGAAGAGATAGTGAAATACAGGTGGTGTGGATAAATAGTAGCAGTAGCAACGGCACCAGAAAAGTGCTTTGCCCAGGACAGTAAACAAGCAGTAGTAACGCAGCAGTAGTAACGCAGTAAAACAGTAAACAAGCAGCGATAGCAGTATTTAGGAACAAGGCCTAGGGATCATACTTTCACTAGTGGACACTCTCAACATTGATCACATAACAGAATAGATAAATGCATACTCTACACTCTCTTGTTGGATGATGAACACATTGCGTAGGATTACACGAACCCTCAATGCCGGAGTTAACAAGCTCCACAATATTCAATGTTCATGTTTAAATAACCTTAGAGTGCATGACAGATCAACATAACCAAACCAAGTACTAACATAGCATGCACACTGTCACCTTCACACTACGAAAGGAGGCATAGATCACATCAATACCATCATAGCAATAGTTAACTTCATAATCTACAAGAGATCACAATCATAGCCTACGCCAAGTACTACACGATGCACACACTGTCACCATTACACCGTGCAGGAGGAATAAACTACTTTAATAACATCACTAGAGTAGCACATAGATGAATAGTGATACAAAACACATTGCAATCATAAAGAGATATAAATAAGCACTTCACTATGCTCTTCATAACAGTGAATAAGTATTATGTGAAATATAGCCTAAGAGACCCACACGGTGCACACACTGTCACCTTTACACACGTGGGACAAGGAGTCTCCGGAGATCACATAAGTAAAATCCACTTGACTAGCACAATGACATCTAGATTACAAGCATCATCATATGAATCTCAATCATGTAAGGCAGCTCATGAGATTATTGTATTGAAGTACATAGGAGAGAGATGAACCACATAGCTACCGGTACAGCCCCGAGCCTCGATGGAGAACTACTCCCTCCTCATGGGAGACAGCAGTGTTGATGGAGATGGTGGTGATGTCGATGGAGAAGCCTTCCGGGGGCACTTCCCCGTCCCGGCAGCGTGCCGGAACAGAGACTCCTGTCCCCCAGATCTTGGCTTCGCGATGGCGGCGGCTCTGGAAGGTTTTTGCGGGTTTCGTCGATCGTCATAGGGTTTTCGCGACGGAGGCTTTAAATAGGCGAAAGGGCAGCCTCGGAGGGGGCCTGGGGCCACCATACCATAGGGCGGCGCGGCCCCCCCTCTGGCCACGCCAGCCTGGCGTGTGGGCCCCCAGGGCTTCCCTCTGGCGGCTCTCGGGTGTTCTGGAAGCTTCGTCCAATTATAAGACTCTGGGCGTTGATTTCGTCCAATTCCGAGAATATTTCCTTAATAGGATTTCTGAAACCAAAAACAGCAGAAAACAGGAACTGGCACTGCGGCATCTCGTCAATAGGTTAGTTCCAGAAAATGCATAAATATGACATAAAGTATGCATAAAACATGTAGATATCATCAATAATGTGGCATGGAACATAAGAAATTATCGATACGTCGGAGACATATCAATACCTCAATCGAATCATCGGCCTGGACAACTTCCACTTCATCTCCATCCCACTGTATCAGGCATTGGTGCATTGTAGATGGAATGCAGCAGTTGGCGTGAATCCAGTCTCTCCCTAGCAGGACAGCGTAGGTGCTTTTACTGTCGACGATGAAGAAGGACGTAGGGACGGTTTTCCGGCCGACAGTTAGGTCCACGTTCAGAACACCTTGAGTCTCTGATGATTGGCCGTTGAAGTCGCTTAGCGTGACGTTGGTCTTGATCAGATCCGAGTTAGAGTGTCCCAAACGCCGCAGCATGGAGTATGGCATGATGTTGACTGCCGCTCCCGTGTCAACCAGCATCCTGCCAACGGGCTGCCCATTGATATACCCTTTCAGGTACAGGGCCTTCAGATGTTTGTAGCTCTTCTCACGTGGCTTTTCAAAAATGACGGGTCGTGGGCCGAAGTCGAAGTGCGCTATCGGCACTTCTTCGTTTCTTGGAGCACAGAATTCTGAGGGAAGCATGAACACCATATTCGTGCCAGCCGATACCTTCGCATCGGCTTTTGTCTGTTTGGGGCGCCATTCTTTCTTTGGTGGTCGATCTTCTGCGTCCAAGGTTTGCTGAATCTTCTCGGCCAGATCGGGCCGCGCCTTCCTCAATGTGTGCAGGTATTGTGCCTCAGCTTCTTCCAAGCTACGTAGCCGCTGGACCCTACGCTTCTGGGAGTGGCTGAGTCCGTCTGGGCACCACCTTGGCCGATGGTATCGGTCTTCTTCTTCGTCTTCTGATTCCTCAAGATCTTCCTCCTGAGGTGGCGCAGCTCGCCTGTTCTGGGATGGGAGCGGCCCTAGACGTTTGAACACTGATACATCGCCAGTGTCTCTCTTCTTCTGCCTGCACTCTGGGAAATTGTCGATTGTAGGCAATCGGCTCATCCCTGAATTCCAGCAATGCTTAAAGAAAGGGCAGTCCCAGTGTCTGTCCATGTCCCTCTGCTCTCGTGACGTCTCCTTTGCGTGGCGTTCATATTTCTCGCCATCTCGATCATACCGACGATATCTTCTATTGTCGACGTCAGACCGATGATACCTTTGGTCATCTCTGTCGTACTGCCGACGTCGGTCATACTGACGCTCGTATTTGTTAAGGAGATGGTCTGAGAGTGGCCGCTGGTACCGCACGTTCCTGACTTGTTCTTCAGTGATGTACCTTTTATCATCATATCGGAGCCGATCGCTTGAACCGGCCTCCTCTTTGTCCTTGCCACTGGAGTGACTGCTCTCTTCTTTGTCTTTACCATGGCGGTATACAGACCCTGCCATGTTGACATCGAACGAAAAGTCTAGCCGGCGCCTTGCGGAGCGGCTGAGTTCTACCATGTTAACGCCAGAGAACGGGTGCGTGTCCACTTTCATGGCAAACTGTCCAAAGATCAGACGGCCTTGTTCTATTGCCATTTGGATCTGCTGACGCAATACCTTGCATTCGCTGGTGACATGGGTGAACGAGTGGTGCCACTTGCACTATGGTTTCCCGTTCAGTTCTTGCGCCGTAGGGATCTTGTGGCCTTCGGGTAGTTTCAGCTGTTTTCCCTTAAGCAGCAGGTCAAAAATTTGCTCAGCTTTGCTTACATCGAAGTCAAATCCCTTTGCTGGCCCTTGTGGTTTCACCCATGTACAGGTCACAGGAGCTGCCCCCCGAGCCCATTCAGCTACGGCTACCTCCTGGTCTTCTGCAGAGTCTCCAAATTCGTCCGTTTCGACCAAGCCTACCGGGCGCTTGAACTTGTCTTGGTACAACTCCGGGTGACGCTGCTCATATGTTGTCAACTTCTGAGCCATGTGTGCCAGCGAGTTGTACTCCACCTGGAAAACCAGATCCTTGATTGGTGCTGCGAGGCCGTGTACCGCCAGCTCGACTGCTTCTTTCTCAGTTATACGAGCCGAATAGCATCGGTTCTTGACAGTCCTAAAACGCTGGATGTATTCAGCCACCGTTTCTCCGCGCCTCTGCCGCACCTGGGCCAGATCGGCAATGCCAGCTTCGGTAGTTTCTGAGCGGTATTGTATGTAAAACTGCTCCTCTAACTGCTTCCATGTCCGGATGGAATCTGGCGGCAATGAGGTGTACCACCCGAAAGCTGGTCCTGTGAGAGATTGCGCGAAAAACCTCACGCGTAGCTGGTCTGATGCTGAGATCATGCCCAACTGTGCTAAATATCGGCTCACGTGTTCGATTGAGCTGGACCCCTCTGATCCACTGAACTTTGAGAACTCAGGGAGCCGATATTTGGGTGGCAGTGGAATCAGATCATAGTCGTTAGGATACGGCTTGGAATAGCCAATTGTTTTCCTCTTTGGCAGTATGCCGAACTGGTCTCTCAAGATCATGCTGATCTGTTCCACTGTATTGGCTGCAGGAGTTGTGCTGTCATGACTTGTTCCGGTGGCGTATTTAGCTAGCCACGCCTGCTTTTCTGCATCTGCTCCAGGAACCACTGCTAGTGCTCCAGAAACCCCTCCCGCTGAAATCTGGTTCGTGCGCGCGAAGGCGTTACATTCGGCACGTATGTGCACACATATCCGTGTGGTATTTCCTTAGGTGGCTCGTACAGGAACTGGTAGTCGCCAGGATCGCCTCCGATTTTGTAGACGACGTACGCCGGTGAAGCCGGCGGCTCTGGGGCTGCCAGTGCAAAGGGTAGCGGCGGTCTGGTGTGTAACGGGATCTCTCCCTGGTGAGTACCTAGGGCAGGCCCCGATGGAGAATACTGATGCTTCATGATCTCCTGGACCACGCGAACCGCGACGCACTCAAAAGCGTTCGCCATGCTCTCGGAATGGCGGTGTACAGAATGAGCCACCATGTAGTTAACTTCCTGGCGTAGAGCTCTGGTGCGTTCCTCTGAGGGGGTAGATAAATCTACTTGATCGAGGGCACCCTCGGCTGAAAAACCGTTCCACCTGATGCCATGTGAACGGGTCCTCGAGAAAGAGCCGATGAGATCGGCTTCGAAGAGAGCTTTGAGCTCATCGTACTTCTTCTTGTGCTCGTCAGGCAGGTCGTCGTACGTGACTGGTTCGCCTGCCATCTCAGGTGCAGATGTTGACGTGGTCGCTGAAGAGTGTCCCACCGGGCGTGCTAGAATGTGTTGCCGCCAAAACCCACCGGCGAGCAGCGACGGGCAACACAGTAGAGCCGGGAGGCTCCCAGAACTGCGGTTGGCTCTGGTCCCTCGGGCGACGGCCCGCAATGCCTTCTGGCACACGTCCCAGCTGAATGCAAGGGCGTGCCACCTGACCTATACCTGGTCAGGAAGGTGTTGGATTGCTTCGATTAGCTTCCTGCATGGTAAACACGTAAACATTAAATACGAGCCCCGATCGGCTCTTAAGTTGTTCTATGGATCAGCTCAAAGAGCCGATTGTCCCATGGTTCGTGTTAGATTTGTAATAACATGGGACTCCTGCTTAATCGATACTAAGATGAATCAATCTACGACAGTTTAGGGTTTTCACCGCATAACCGGAACTTCCTACACGTAATTGAGCCTAGCAGATACGTAAGATAGTAGGAAGAACTATCCATAAAGAGGCCTAAAAAACAACATAAAGTCGATCCCCAGAACAATCCCTCTAGGAGCAGCCAACTACACCTTACGCGCTACTGGATCATTCAACCCGTTTGTAAGGCCTAACCATGCAGATATCAAACCAATCCTCGAAGAACGAGGAGCAACTATAACAGATCAGATCTACCAAGTAAAGACTAAGCAAGAAGCTACCCTTACACCTAAGATAGGTGTAAAGGCAGCTAGACGTTGAAGGGTGGCATAGCTAAGCAAGTATATTAGAAAAGCATCCACGTTAGTCGTAAAACATCTACGATAACGGTGTTGCTCGCCATCAAAAACGCTTCAGCACGAGCAACACCAGGTAACGAATAAACAGATACTGCCTAGATCGCAAATACGATCTAGGCAGCATGACGCTTACCCGGAAGAAACCCTCGAAACAAGGGGTGGCGATGCGCCTAGATTGGTTTGTTGTGAACGTGTTCGTCCTCCTTCTCAATTAACCCTAGATACATATTTATAGTCCGTAGACTTTCTAACTTGGGAATAATCCCAACCGTGAACGAGCTAAACTCTATCTTAATTCTAACCGACACGGAATCCACTATAATTTACAGATACACGGGCCACTTGGCCCAAACTCTCGTACAAGACCGATTCATGACCGTTTTACGTGCATAGCTTCCAAGCCCATTTAAATCACGGCCCACCTCTTGATTCGGTTAAATTCTGGTGATAACACAAAGAAACTAGCAGCAATGCATCCAGAGCAACAACATCAATGCATCCAGAGCAACAGCAATGCATCCAGAGCAGCAGCAACACAACCTAGAAGCATGAGCATTTCGTCGAGCACTTTGTGCTCGCGTGGGAGAGGAAGAGGGAGGGGAGGGGAGAGAGTTCACCGACGACAGGGGTGGAGGAGGAGGTTGACGACGACGGTAGCGGTGGAGGAGGAGGAGGACGCGGCGGCTCCTCCACCTTTCACGCGACGGCGGCCCCTCCTCGCGGCGGCCCCTCCTCGCCGTAGCGGCAGCTTGTGCTGCAGGTGGCGGGGATGGGAGGACCGTGGCGGCATGCGGCCCTCGCGGAGTGATGGCGTGTAGCAGCTTCCTTGTGACGGTAAAGCACTCGTCCGTTGGGAACCCCAAGAGGAAGGTATGATGTGTACAACAGCAAGTTTTCCCTCAGTAAGAAACCAAGGTTTATCGAACCAGTAGGAGCCAAGAAGCACGTTGAAGGTTGATGGCGGCGAGATGTAGTGCGGCGCAACACCAGGGATTCCGGTGCCAACGTGGAACCTGCACAACACAACCAAAGTACTTTGCCCCAACGAAACAGTGAGGTTGTCAATCTCACCGGCTTGCTGTAACAAAGGATTAGATGTATAGTGTGGATGACGATTGTTTGCAGAGAACAGTAGAACAAGTATTGCAGTAGATTGTATTCGATTAAAAGATTGGACCGGGGTCCACAGTTCACTAGAGGTGTCTCTCCCATAAGATAAATAGCATGTTGGGTGAACAAATTACAGTTGGGCAATTGACAAATAGAGAGGGCATGACCATGCACATACATGACATGATGAGTATTGTGAGATTTAATTGGGCATTACGACAAAGTACATAGACCGCTATCCAGGATGCATCTATGCCTAAAAAGTCCACTTTCAGGTTATCATCCGAACCCCTTCCAGTATTAAGTTGCAAACAACAGACAATTGCATTAAGTATGATGCGTAATGTAATCAATAACTACATCCTCGGACATAGCATCAATGTTTTATCCCTAGTGGCAACAGCACATCCACAACCTTAGAACTTTCTCACATCGTCCTGCATTTAATGGAGGCACGAACCCACTATCGAGCATAAATACTCCCTCTTGGAGTCAAGAGAAAAAACTTGGCCAGAGACTCTACTAATAACGGAGAGCATGCAAGATCATAAACAACACATAGGTAATAGATTGATAATCAACATAACATAGTATTCTCTATCCATCGGATCCCAACAAACACAACATATAGCATTACAGATAGATGATCTTGATCATGTTAGGCAGCTCACAAGATCCGACAATAAATCACATAAGGAGAAGACAACCATCTAGCTACTGCTATGGACCCATAGTCCAGGGGTGAACTACTCACTCATCAATCCGGAGGTGACCATGGCGGTGTAGAGTCCTCTAGGAGATGATTCCCCTCTCCGGCAGGGTGCCGGAGGCGATCTCCTGAATCCCCCGAGATGGGATTGGCGGCGGCGGCGTCTCAGTAAGGTTTTCCGTATCGTGGCTCTCGGTACTGGGGGTTTCGCGACGAAGGCTTTAAGTAGGCGGAAGGGCAGAGTCGGGGGCCACACGAGGGGCCCACACACTAGGTCGGCGCGGCCAAGGCCTAGGTCGCGCCGCCCTAGCATCTGGCCGCCTCGTGGCCCCACTTCGTATCATCTTCGGTCTTCTGGAAGCTTCGTGGAAAAATAGGCCCCTGGGCGTTGATTTCGTCCAATTCCGAGAATATTTCCTTACTAGGATTTCTGAAACCAAAAACAGCAGAAAACAACAACTGGCTCTTCGGCATCTCGTTAATAGGTTAGTGCCGGAAAATGCATAAATATGACATAAAGTATGCATAAAACATGTAGATATCATCAATAATGTGGCATGGAACATAAGAAATTATCGATACGTCGGAGACGTATCAGCATCCCCAAGCTTAGTTCCTGCTCGTCCCGAGCAGGTAAACGATAACAAAGATAATTTCTGGAGTGACATGCCATCATAACATTGATCATACTATTGTAAGCATATGTAATGAATGCAGCGATCAAAACAATGTAAATGACATGAGTAAACAATTGAATCATAAAGCAAAGACTTTTCATGAATAGTACTTCAAGACAAGCATCAATAAGTCTTGCATAAGAGTTAACTCATAAAGCAATAATTCAAAGTAAAGGTATTGAAGCAACACAAAGGAAGATGAAGTTTCAGCGGTTGCTTTCAACCTGTAACATGTATATCTCATGGATATTGTCAATGTAAAGTAATATAACAAGTGCAATATGCAAGTATGTAGGAATCAATGCACAGTTCACACAAGTGTTTGCTTCTTGAGGTGGAGAGAGATAGGTGAACTGACTCAACATAAAAGTAAAAGAAAGGTCCTTCAAAGAGGAAAGCATCGATTGCTATATTTGTGCTAGAGCTTTGGTTTTGAAAACAAGAAACAATTTTGTCAACGGTAGTAATAAAGCATATGAGTTATGTAAATTATATCCTACAAGTTGCAAGCCTCATGCATAGTATACCAATAGTGCCCGCACCTTGTCCTAATTAGCTTGGATTTACATGGATTATCATAGCATAGCACATGTTTCAACCAAGTGTCGCAAAGGGGTACCTCTATGCCGCCTGTACAAAGGTCTAAGGAGAAAGCTCGCATCGGATTTCTCGCTTTTGGTTATTCTCAACTTAGACATCTATACCGGGACAACATAGACAACAGATAATGGACTCCTCTTTAATGCATAAGCATTCAACAACAGATAATATTCTCATAAGAGATTGAGGTTTGTTGTCCAAACTGAAACTTCCACCATGGATCATGGCTTTAGTTAGCGGCCCAATGTTCTTCTCTAACAATATGCATACTCAAACCATTTGATCATGATAAATCACTCTTACTTCAGACAAGACGAACATGCATAGCAACTCACATGATATTCAACAAAGAAATACTTGATGGCGTCCCCAGGAACATGGTTATCGCACAACAAGCAACTTATAAGAGATAAGATGCAAAAGTACATATTCCATACCACGATAGTTTTTTAAGCTATTTGTCCCATGAGCTATATATTGTAAAGGTGAAGAGTGGAAATTTTAAAGGTAGCACTCAAGAAATTTACTTTGGAATGGCGGAGAAATACCATGTACTAGGTAGGTATGGTGGACACAAATGGCATAGTGGTTGGCTCAAGGATTTTGGATGCATGAGAAGTATTCCCTCTCGATACAAGGCTTAGGCTAGCAAGGTTTATTTGAAACAAACACAAGGATGAAGCGGTGCAGCAAAACTCACATAAAAGACATATTGTAAACATTATAAGACTCTACACCGTCTTCCTTGTTGTTCAAACTCAATACTAGAAATTATCTAGACCTTAGAGAGACCAATTATGCAAACCAAATTTTAGCATGCTCTATGTATTTCTTCATTAATAGGTGCAAAGTATATGATGCAAGAGCTTAAATATGAGCACAACAATTGCCAAGTATCACATTATCCAAGACATTTTAGCAATTACTACATGTATCATTTTCCAATTCCAACCATATAACAATTTAACGAAGAAGAAACTTTCGCCATGAATACTATGAGTAAAGCCTAAGGACATATTTGTACATATGCAACAGCGGAGCGTGTCTCTCTCCCACACAATGAATGCTAGGATCCATTTTATTCAAACAAAACAAAAACAAAAACAAACAGACGCTCCAAGCAAAGTACATAAGATGTGACGGAATAAAAATATAGTTTCAGGGGAGGAACCTGATAATGTTGTCGATGAAGAAGGCGATGCCTTGGGCATCCCCAAGCTTAGACGCTTGAGTCTTCTTGATATATGCAGGGGTGAACCACCGGGGCATCCCCAAGCTTAGAGCTTTCACTCTCCTTGATCATGTTGTATCATCCTCCTCTCTTGATCCTTGAAAACTTCCTCCACACCAAACTCAAAACAAACTCATTAGAGGGTTAGTGCACAATAAAAATTTACATATTCAGGGGTGACACAATCATTCTTTACACTTCTGGACATTGCACAAAGCTATTGAAAGTCAATGGAATCGAAAAATCCATCAAGCATGGCAAAACAGGCAATGCGAAATAAAAAGCAGAATCTGTCAAAACAGAACAGTTCGTAGAGACGTATTTTTAAGAGGCACCAGACTTGCTCAGATGAGAAAACTTAAAACTAATGAAAGTTGCTTACATATCTGAGGATCACTCACGTAAATTGGCATAATTTTCTGAGTTACCTACAGAGAATTAGACCCAGATTCGTGACAGCAAAGAAATCTATTTCTGCGCAGTAATCCAAATCTAGTATCATCCTTCTATTAGAGACTTTACTTGGCACAACAATGCAATAAAACTAAGATAAGGAGAGGTTGCTACAGTAGTAACAACTTCCAAGACTCAAATATAAAATAAAAGTACTGTAGTAAAAACATGGGTTGTCTCCCATAAGCGTTTTTCTTTAACGCCTTTCAGCTAGGCGCAAAAAGTGTGTATCAAGTATTATCAAGAGACGAAGTGTCAACATCATAACTTGTTCTAATGATAGAATCAAAAGGTAACTTCATTCTCTTTATAGGGAAGTGTTCCATACCTTTCTTGAGAGGAAATTGATATTTAATATTACCTTCCTTCATATCAATGATAGCACCAACAGTTCGAAGAAAAGGTCTTCCCAATATAATGGGACAAGATGCATTGCATTCAATATCCAAGACAACAAAATCAACGGGGACAAGGTTATTGTTACCCATAATACGAACATTATCAACTCTCCCCAAAGGTTTCTTCGTAGAGTTATCAGCAAGATTAACATCCAAATAACAATTTTTCAATGGCTGCAAGTCAAGCATATTATAGATTTTCTTAGGCATAACGGAAATACTTGCACCAAGATCACATAAAGCATTACAACCAAAGTCATTGACCTTCATCTTAATGATGAGCTCCCAACCATCATCTAGCTTCCTAGGAACAGAAGCTTCGCGTTCTAGTTTCTCTTCTCTAGCTTTTATGAGAGCATTTGTCATATGTTTCGTGAAAGCCAAATTTATAGCTCTAGCATTAGGACTCTTAGCAAGTTTTTGTAAGAACTTTATAACTTCAGAGATATGACAATCATCAAAATCCAAACCAATATAATCTAAAGCAATGGGATCATTATCCCCAATGTTGGAAAAAATTTCAGCAGTTTTATCACAGGCAGTTTCAGCAGTTTTAGCAGTTTCAGGCAGTTTTTCGCGCTTTGCATTAGAAGTGGAAACATTGCCTACACCAATTCTTTTACCATTATTAGTAGGAGGTGCAGCAACATGTGTAGCATTAGCATTGCTAGTGGTAGTAATAGTCCAAACTTTAGCTATATTATTTTCTTTAGCTAGTTTTTCATTTTCTTCTCTTTCCCACCTAGCATGCAATTCAGCCATTAATCTTATATTCTCATTAATTCTAACTTGGATGGCATTTTCTGTAGTAACAATTTTATTTTCATTATCCCTATTAGGCATAACTTTCAATTTCAAAAGATCAACATCAGCAGCAAGACTATCAACTTTAGAAGCAAGTATATCAATTTTCCCAAGCTTTTCTTCAATAGATTTGTTAAAAGCAGTTTGTGTACTAATAAATTCTTTAAGCATAGCTTCATGTCCAGGGGTTGTGTTCCTATTGTTGTTGTAAGAATTCCCATAAGAATTACCATAACCATTACCATTATTATAAGGATATGGCCTATAGTTGTTACTAGAATTGTTCCGATAAGCATTATTGTTGAAATTATTATTTTTAATGTAGTTTACATCAACATGTTCTTCTTGAGCAACCAATGAAGCTAACGGAACATTATTAGGATCAATATTTGTCCTATCATTCACAAGCATAGACATAATAGCATCAATCTTATTACTCAAGGAAGAGGTTTCTTCGACAGAATTTACCTTCTTACCTTGTGGAGCTCTTTCCGTGTGCCATTCAAAGTAATTAATCATCATATTATCAAGAAGCTTTGTTGCTTCACCAAGAGTGATGGACATAAAGGTACCTCCAGCAGCTGAATCCAATAGGTTCCGCGAAGAAAAATTCAGTCCTGCATAAAAGGTTTGGATGATCATCCAAGTAGTCAGTCCATGGGTTGGGCAATTTTTAACCAAAGATTTCATTCTTTCCCATGCTTGTGCAACATGCTCAGTATCCAATTGTTTAAAATTCATTATGCTACTCCTCAAAGATATAATTTTAGCAGGGGGATAATATCTACCAATAAAAGCATCCTTGCATTTAGTCCATGAATCAATACTATTCTTAGGCAGAGATAGCAACCAATCTTTAGCTCTTCCTCTTAGTGAGAAAGGGAACACTTTTAATTTTATTATGTCACCATCTACATCTTTATACTTTTGCATTTCACAAAGTTCAACAAAATTATTGAGATGGGCAGCAGCATCATCAGAACTAACACCAGAAAATTGCTCTCGCATAACAAGATTCAGTAAAGCAGGTTTAATTTCAAAGAATTCCGCTGTAATAGCGGGTGGAGCAATAGGTGTGCATAATAAATCATTATTATTTGTGGTTGTGAAGTCACACAACTTAGTATTCTCAGCAGTATTCATTTTAGCCACAGTAAATAAAGTAAACTAGATAAAGTAAATGCAAGTAACTAATTTTTTTGTGTTTTTGATATAGCAAACAAGATAGTAAATAAAGTAAAACTAGCAACTAATTTTTTTGTGTTTTGATATAGTGCAGCAAAAAAAGTAGTAAATAAAATAAAGCAAGAAAAAAACAAAGTAAAGAGATTGGATTGTGAAGACTCCCCTTGCAGCGTGTCTTGATCTCCCCGGCAACGGCGCCAGAAAAAGAGCTGGCGTGCAGTTGACGTGGGAGTTAGAAATCTATGTGGTGTAACTTTTTTTCAGGTCCCCGGCAACGGCGCCAGAAAAAGAGCTGATGGCGTGTAGCAGCTTCCTTGTGACGGTAAAGCACTCGTCCGTTGGGAACCCCAAGAGGAAGGTATGATGTGTACAGCAGCAAGTTTTCCCTCAGTAAGAAACCAAGGTTTATCGAACCAGTAGGAGCCAAGAAGCACGTTGAAGGTTGATGGCGGCGAGATGTAGTGCGGCGCAACGATTCCGGCGCCAACGTGGAACCTGCATAACACAACCAAAGTACTTTGCCCCAACGAAACAGTGAGGTTGTCAATCTCACCGGCTTGCTGTAACAAAGGATTAGATGTATAGTGTGGATGATGATTGTTTGCAGAGAACAATAGAACAAGTATTGCAGTAGATTGTATTCGATTAAAAGAATGGACCGGGGTCCACAGTTCACTAGAGGTGTCTCTCCCATAAGATAAATAGCATGTTGGGTGAACAAATTACAGTTGGGCAATTGACAAATAGAGAGGGCATGACAATGCACATACATGACATGATGAGTATTGTGAGATTTAATTGGGCATTACGACAAAGTACATAGACCGCTATCCAGCATGCATCTATGCCTAAAAAGTCCACTTTCAGGTTATCATCCGAACCCCTTCCAGTATTAAGTTGCAAACAACAGACAATTGCATTAAGTATGGTGCGTAATGTAATCAATAACTACATCCTCGGACATAGCATCAATGTTTTATCCCTAGTGGCAACAGCACATCCACAACCTTAGAACTTTCTGTCACTGTCCCAGATTTAATGGAGGCATGAACCCACTATCGAGCATAAATACTCCCTCTTGGAGTCAAGAGTAAAAACTTGGCCAGAGCCTCTACTAATAACGGAGAGCATGCAAGATCATAAACAACACATAGGTAATAGATTGATAATCAACATAACATAGTATTCTATATCCATCGGATCCCAACAAACACAACATATAGCATTACAGATAGATGATCTTGATCATGTTAGGCAGCTCACAAGATCCGACAATAAAGCACATAAGGAGAAGACAACCATCTAGCTACTGCTATGGACCCATAGTCCAGGGGTGAACTACTAACTCATCAATCCGGAGGCGACCATGGCGGTGTAGAGTCCTCTGGGAGATGATTCCCCTCTCCGGCAGGGTGCCGGAGGCGATCTCCTGAATCCCCCGAGATGGGATTGGCGGCGGCGGCGTCTCAGTAAGGTTTTCCTTATCGTGGCACTCGGTACTGGGGGTTTCTGATGGGGTTCGTAGCATAGAAAACAAAAATTTTCCTATCGCAAAACGAATAAAACCAAGATCCAATCTATGGAACACCCAAGATCTAATCTACAAGATCTAAGCAACGAGATGGAGATGAGACTAACCCTTGAAGATTCCAAAGCCTACGAGATTAATCTCGTTGTTGGTGTAGACGATCGTCCCCGGTGCTGCAATCCGGCAGCACTTCCGTACTCGGTCGCGCGTACGGTGTCGATGAAGCTCCTTCCTCTCCCGTTCCAGCGGGCAGCGGAGGTGTGGTAGATCTCCTCCAACGTCCAGCAGCACGACGGCGTGGTGGTGGTGGTGGAGGAAGAAAACTGCAGGGCTTCGCCTAAGCCCGGACAGCGTATGGTGGAGGGAGAGGCGGCCAGAGGAGGAGGCAATGATGGGGTGGTGTGGCCGGCCACCCCCTCCCCTCTTTATATAGGGGGCTGGCCGGCCAAGGTGGCCCCCCTTCCCATCTAGGGTTAGGGGGGGCGGCGGCCAAAGGGGGGAGAGGGGCTTTCCCCTCCCCCAAGTTGATCCCCCCAGGGAAACCCTAGGGGGTTGGCCGGCCTGGGCCTTGGGGCCAAGTGCCCCTGGCCCATTAGGCCAGGAAGCATCCCCTCGGCCCACGGTGGGCCTCCTAGGTCGTGGGCCCCATGGTGGACCCTTCCGGAACCTTCTAGAACCTTCCAGTCAACACCGGAATAATTCCGAACATTTCCGAAAACCCAAAAATTAACTTCCCTTATATGAATCTTATTCTCCGGACTATTCCGGACCTCCTCGTGACATCCTGGATCACATCCGAGACTCCGAACAAACTTCGTCTCCATACCATATTCAAATCTACTTATGCGACATCGAACCTTAAGCGCGTCACCCTACGGTTCGCGAACTATGCAGACATGGTCGAGACTCCTCTCCGAGCAATAACCAATAGTGGGATCTGGAGATCCATAATGGCTCCCACATATTCAACGATGACTTAGTGATCGATTGAACCATTTACATACGATGCCAATTCCCTTTGTCTCGCGATATTTTACTTGTCCGAGGTTTGATCATCGGTATCTCCATACCTTGTTCAACCTCGTTACCGACAAGTACTCTTTACTCGTATCGTGGTATGTGATCTCTTATGAACTATTCATATGCTTGCAAGCTAATCAGATGACATTCCACCGAGAGGGCCCAGAGTATATCTATCCGTCATCGGGATGGACAAATCCCACTGTTGATCCATATGCCTCAACTCACACTTTCCAAATACTTAATCCCATCTTTATAACCACCCATTTACGCAATGGCGTTTGATGTAATCAAAGTACCCTTTCGGTGTAAGTGATTTACATGATCTCATGGTCGAAGGATTAAGACAACTATGTATTGAAAGCTTATAGCAAATGAACTTAATGACTTGATCTTATGCTATGCTCATTTGGGTGTGTGTCCATTATATCATTCAACCAATGACATAACCTTGTTATTAATAACATCCAATGTCCATGATCACGAAACCATGATCATCCATTAATCAACAAGCTAGTTATACAAGAGGCTTACTAGGGACTCCTTGTTGTTTACATAACACACATGTATCAATGTTTCGGTTAATACAATTATAGCATGGTATATAAACTTTTATCATAAACATAAAGATATTATAATAACCACTTTATTATTGCCTCTTGGGCATATCTCCAACAGTCTCCCACTTGCACTAGAGTCAATAATCTCGATTACATTGTAAGGTACCTAACACCCATGGCATTCTGGTGTTGGTCATGCTTTGCCCTTGGGAGAGCTTTAGTCAACGGATCTGCAACATTCAGATCCGTGTGTACTTTGCAAATCTCTACTTCACCATCTTCGATGTACTCGCGAATCGAATGAAAACGCAGCTTGATATGCTTCAGCTTCTTGTGTGACCTTGGTTCCTTTGCATTGGCGATGGCACCCGTGTTGTCACAATAAATGACTAACGGGTCCAATGCACTAGGAACCACACCAAGCTCAACAATGAACCTCTTCATCCATACCGCTTCCGATGAAGCCTCTGAAGCCGCTATATATTCAGATTCTGTTGAAGATTTCGCCACCGTGCACTGCTTGGAACTGCTCCAGCTTACTGCCGCACCATTCAATATAAACACATAACCAGACTGAGACTTAGAGTCATCAGGATCGGTGTTCCAACTTGCATCGGTGTAACTGGTTACAACGAGCTCTTGGTCACCGCCATAACAAAGAAACATATCCTTAGTTCTTTTCAAGTACTTCAGGATATTCTTGACCGCTGTCCAGTGTTCCATTCCTGGATCACTTTGATATCTGCTAGTCAAACTAACAGCATGTGCGATATCCGGTCTAGTACACAACATGGCATACATGAGAGAGCCTACTGCCGAAGCATAGGGGATCTTGCTCATCCTCTCTCTTTCATCTGCCGTAGCTGGACCTTGAGTCTTACTCAAGACCTTACCTGGCAACATAGGCAAGAACCCTTTCTTGCTTTTATCCATTCTAAACTTCTTTAGAATCTTGTCCAGGTATGTACTCTGTGAAAGGCCTATTAGGCGTCTTGATCTATCTCTATAAATCTTGATGCCTAAAATGTATGCTGCTTCACCAAGGTCTTTCATTGAAAAACACTTATTCAAATAACCTTTAACACTGCTTAATAGTTCTATATCATTCCCAATCAATAATATGTCATCTACATATAATATCGAGAACGCTTCTGAGCTCCCACTCACTTTCTTGTAAATACAGGCCTCACCATGAGTCCGTATAAAACCGAAGTCTTTGATCACTCTATCAAAGCGTAAATTCCAACTCCGGGATGCTTGCTTCAGTCCATAAATGGAACGCTGAAGTTTGCATACCTTGTCAGCATTTTCAGGATCGACAAAACCCTTGGGTTGTACCATATACAACTCTTCCTCAATATCACCATTAAGGAACGCCGTTTTGACATCCATCTGCCAGATTTCATAATCGAAAAATGCAGCTATTGCTAACAAAATCCTCACAGACTTTAGCTTCGCTACAGGTGAGAAAGTCTCATCGTAGTCAACTCCTTGAATTTGTCGGAAACCCTTTGCGACAAGTCGAGCCTTATAGACAGTAATATTACCATCAGCATCTGTTTTTCTCTTAAAGATCCATTTATTCTCGACAGCCTTGCGGCTATCAGGTAAGTCTACCAAAGTCCATACTTTGTTATCATACATGGATCCCATTTCGGATTTCATGGCTTCTTGCCATTTGTTGGAATCTGGGCTCATCATTGCTTCTTCATACGTCGCAGGGTCCTCATCATTGTTGTCCACAATCATGACATTTAGACAGGGATCATACCAATCAGGAGTGGTACGTTCCCTCGTCGATCTGCGAGGTTCAGTAGCTTCCTCGTTCGAAGTTTCATGATCATCATCATTGGCTTCCTCTCCTATCGGCGTAGGCTGCGCAGGAACTTCTTCCGGCACTGCGCTACTCTGATCTATGAGAGAAGGTTCATTAATCTCGTCGAGTTCTACTTTCCTTCCAGTCACTTCTTTAGTGAGAAACTCCTTCTCAAGAAAGGATCCGTTCTTGGCAACAAAGATTTTGCCTTCGGATCTGTGATAGAAAGTGTACCCAATTGTTTCTTTAGGGTATCCTATGAAGACGCATTTCTCCGCTTTGGGTTCTAGCTTGTCAGGCTGTAACTTCTTTACATAAGCTTCGCAACCCCAAACTTTAAGGAACGACAGCTTAGGTTTCTTCCCAAACCATAATTCATACGGTGTCGTTTCAACGGATTTAGATGGTGCCCTATTTAAAGTGAATGCGGCTGTCTCTAATGCATAACCCCAAAACGACAACGGCAAATCGGTAAGAGACATCATAGATCGAACCATATCTAAGAGAGTTCAATTACGACGTTCGGACACACCATTACGCTGTGGTGTTCCCGGCGGTGTCAACTGTGAAAGTATTCCGCATTTCTTTAAATGCATGCCAAACTCATAACTCAGATATTCGCCTCCGCGATCAGAACGCAGAAACTTAATCTTCTTGTTACGTTGATTTTCTACTTCACTTTGGAATTCCTTGAACTTCTCAAAAGTCTCGGATTTATGTTTCATGAAGTAAATATATCCATATCTACTCAGATCATCCGTGAAGGTTAGAACATAACGATAACCACCGCGCGACGCTACACTCATTGGTCCGCATACATCGGTATGTATGATTTCCAATAAGTCTGTAGCTCGCTCCATTGTACCAGAAAATGGAGTCTTAGTCATTTTTCCCATTAGACATGCCTCGCATCTGTCAAGTGACTCAAAGTCAAGTGACTCAAGAAGTCCATCGGAATGGAGTTTCTTCATGCGCTTCACTCCAATATGACCAAGACGACAGTGCCACATATAAGTAGAATTATCATTTAATTTAATTCGCTTAGCATCAATGTTATGAACATGTGTATCACTACTATCGAGATTTAATAAGAATAAACCATTCTTCTCAGGTGCATGGCCATAAAAGACATTACTCATATAAATCGAACAACCATTATTCTCAGACTTAAACGAATAACCGTCTTGCATTAAACAAGATCCAGATATAATGTTCATGCTCAACGCAGGTACCAAATAACAATTATTAAGGTTTAAAACTAATCCCGAATGTAAATGTAGAGGGAGCGTGCCGACGGCGATCACATCGACTTTGGATCCATTTCCAACGCGCATCGTCACCTCGTCTCTTGCCAGGCTTCGTCTATTCCGCAGTTCCTGTTTCGAGTTACAAATGTGAGCAACCGAACCAGTATCAAATACCCAGGCACTACTACGAGAACCAGTAAGATAGACATCAATAACATGTATATCAAATATACCTTTCTTTTTGACGTGGCCGCTCTTCAGATCGGCCAAGTATTTGGAGCAATTGCGCTTCCAGTGCCCATTCCCCTGGCAGTAATAGCACACAGTCTCAGGTTTAGGACCAGCCTTAGGCTTCTCAGGATGCGGTGCAACTTTCTTGCCGCCCTTCTTGAAGTTACCCTTGTTAGGCTTGCCCTGCCTTTTGAAACTGGTGGTCTTGTTGACCATCAACACTTGGTTCTCCTTCTTAATCTCTACTTCAGCAGATTTCAGCATGGAAAAGAGTTCAGGTAAATCCTTATCCATGTTCTGCATGTTGTAGTTCATCACGAAGTTCTTGTAACTTGGTGGCAGTGATTGAAGGACACGATGAATACCCAGCTGGTTAGGGATCATCATCCCCAAGTCATTGAGCTTCTTCGCATGCCCGGACATGAGGAGCATGTGCTCACTAACGGAGCTGCCTTCTTCCATCATGCAGGTAAAGAATCGCCGAGGCCTCATAGCTCTCCACGGCCGCATGAGTCTCAAAGATAAGTTTGAGCTCACGCATCATCTCACAGGGGTCGTGGTGCTCAAAACGTTTTTGGAGCTCTGCCTCTAAGCTGCACAAGATGGCACACTGAACTTTGGAGTACCGAGTTGCCCGAGTCTCATAAACATTCTTTATGTCCTCGGACACTACAGGAGGTGGTGGGGGACCTAGCGGTGCATCGAGCACAAATTGCAGGTTTCCACCAGTGAGGAAAATCCTCACATGACGGGACCAGTCAGTGAAGTTGCTACCATTGCCCTTAAGCTTTTCTTTCTCTAGGAACTGGTTAAAATTGATGGAGGGGGGCGCCATGATCTACAACATATTTGCAAAGAGTTTAGACTAAGTTTATGATAAATTGAGTTCAATTTAATTCTGAAATTAACTAGGTGAACTCCCACTTAAAACAACATCCCTCGCATTGTCTTAGTGATTACACGAACCAAATCCACTACACCAAGTCCGATCTTCACGAGAAAGGATGTAGCTTCAAAGGCGAACACTCAAAGTGTTCATCATATCATTCATATGACTCATGCTCTACCTTTCGGTATCCCGTGTTCCGAGACCATGTCTGTACATGCTAGGCTCGTCAAGGCAACCTTGGTATCCGCGTGTGCAAATCTGGCTTGCACCCGTTGTATGCACATGTAGAGTCTATCACACACGATCATCACGAGATGCTTCGAAACGACAAGTCTTAGCAACGGTGCATACTAAGGATGAACACTTTATTATCTTGATATTTAGTGAGAGGGATCATCTTATAATGCTACCGTCGCGATCTAAGCAAAATAAGATGCATAAAAGGATTAACATCACATGCAATTCATAATGTGTGATATGATATGGCCTTTCTTCTTTGTGCTTTTGATCTCCATCTCCAAAACACGGACATGATCTCCATCATCACCAGCATGGCGTCAAGGTCAGTGGCGCCGCTTCATGGTTGTCCATCACTTATAGCTACTATAACAACTACTTGGAATAAAGCTATTACATGATGAATAGACACGCAGGTCTTTAACAAAAATTAAAGACAACCATTAGGCTCCTGCCGGTTGCCATAATACAATAATGAACATCTCATACATCAAATATAATCATCATCACATCATGGCCATATCACATCACCAAACCCTGCAAAAACAAGTTAGACGCCTCTAATTTGGTTTGCATATTTTACGTGGTTTAGGGTTTTCGAGTAAGATCCAATCTACCTACGAACATGAACCACAACGGTGATACTAGTGTTGACAATAGAAGTGTAAATTACAATCTTCACTATGGTGGGAGAGACAGACACCCGCAAGGCCACTTATGCAATACAAGTTGCATGTCAAGCGTGGAGCAAGTCTCATGAGACGCGGTCATGTAAAGTTAGCCCGGGCCGCTTCATCCCACCATGCCGCAAGAAGCAAAGTACACAAACTAAAGCAACAAGAGCATCACCGCCCACAAAACCATTGTGTTCTACTCGTGCAACAGATCTATGCATAGACATGGCTCTGATACCACTGATGGGGTTCGTAGCATAGAAAACAAAAATTTTCCTATCGCAAAACGAATAAAACCAAGATCCAATCTATGGAACACCCAAGATCTAATCTACAAGATCTAAGCAACGAGATGGAGATGAGACTAACCCTTGAAGATTCCAAAGCCTACGAGATTAATCTCGTTGTTGGTGTAGACGATCGTCCCCGGTGCTGCAATCCGGCAGCACTTCCGTACTCGGTCGCGCGTACGGTGTCGATGAAGCTCCTTCCTCTCCCGTTCCAGCGGGCAGCGGAGGTGTGGTAGATCTCCTCCAACGTCCAGCAGCACGACGGCGTGGTGGTGGTGGTGGAGGAAGAAAACTGCAGGGCTTCGCCTAAGCCCGGACAGCGTATGGTGGAGGGAGAGGCGGCCAGAGGAGGAGGCAATGATGGGGTGGTGTGGCCGGCCACCCCCTCCCCTCTTTATATAGGGGGCTGGCCGGCCAAGGTGGCCCCCCTTCCCATCTAGGGTTAGGGGGGGCGGCGGCCAAAGGGGGGAGAGGGGCTTTCCCCTCCCCCAAGTTGATCCCCCCAGGGAAACCCTAGGGGGTTGGCCGGCCTGGGCCTTGGGGCCAAGTGCCCCTGGCCCATTAGGCCAGGAAGCATCCCCTCGGCCCACGGTGGGCCTCCTAGGTCGTGGGCCCCATGGTGGACCCTTCCGGAACCTTCTAGAACCTTCCAGTCAACACCGGAATAATTCCGAACATTTCCGAAAACCCAAAAATTAACTTCCCTTATATGAATCTTATTCTCCGGACTATTCCGGACCTCCTCGTGACATCCTGGATCACATCCGAGACTCCGAACAAACTTCGTCTCCATACCATATTCAAATCTACTTATGCGACATCGAACCTTAAGCGCGTCACCCTACGGTTCGCGAACTATGCAGACATGGTCGAGACTCCTCTCCGAGCAATAACCAATAGTGGGATCTGGAGATCCATAATGGCTCCCACATATTCAACGATGACTTAGTGATCGATTGAACCATTTACATATGATGCCAATTCCCTTTGTCTCGCGATATTTTACTTGTCCGAGGTTTGATCATCGGTATCTCCATACCTTGTTCAACCTCGTTACCGACAAGTACTCTTTACTCGTATCGTGGTATGTGATCTCTTATGAACTATTCATATGCTTGCAAGCTAATCAGATGACATTCCACCGAGAGGGCCCAGAGTATATCTATCCGTCATCGGGATGGACAAATCCCACTGTTGATCCATATGCCTCAACTCACACTTTCCAAATACTTAATCCCATCTTTATAACCACCCATTTACGCAATGGCGTTTGATGTAATCAAAGTACCCTTTCGGTGTAAGTGATTTACATGATCTCATGGTCGAAGGATTAAGACAACTATGTATTGAAAGCTTATAGCAAATGAACTTAATGACTTGATCTTATGCTATGCTCATTTGGGTGTGTGTCCATTATATCATTCAACCAATGACATAACCTTGTTATTAATAACATCCAATGTTCATGATCACGAAATCATGATCATCCATTAATCAACAAGCTAGTTATACAAGAGGCTTACTAGGGACTCCTTGTTGTTTACATAACACACATGTATCAATGTTTCGGTTAATACAATTATAGCATGGTATATAAACTTTTATCATAAACATAAAGATATTATAATAACCACTTTATTATTGCCTCTTGGGCATATCTCCAACAGTTTCGTGACGAAGGCTTTAAGTAGGCGGAAGGGCAGAGTCGGGGGCCACACGAGGGGCCCACACACTAGGTCGGCGCGGCCAAGGGCCAGGCCGCGCCGCCCTAGCATCTGGCCGCCTCGTGGTCCCACTTCGTATCATCTTCGGTCTTCTGGAAGCTTCGTGAAAAAATAGGCCCCTGGGCGTTGATTTCGTCCAATTCCGAGAATATTTCCTTACTAGGATTTCTGAAACCAAAAACAGCAGAAAACAGCAACTGGCTCTTCGGCATCTTGTTAATAGGTTAGTGCCGGAAAATGCATAAATATGACATAAAGTATGCATAAAACATGTAGATATCATCAATAATGTGGCATGGAACATAAGAAATTATCGATACGTCGGAGACGTATCACGGAGGAAGGCGGCGGCGACGGTGATGGCGACGACCATGGCGGCGCGCGGCGGATCGGATGAGAGGGGAGAGGGGAGAGGGGAGGGGAGAGGGGAGAGGGGAGAGGTGAACAGGCGGGGGAGGGCACGGGCGAGATGATATAAGTTACCTTAATTCTGTGGCGCACCCGAGCAAGTGCGCCACAGAATCAACTACTTCTGTGGCGCACCGAAGCACGTGCGCCACAGAAAGAGTTATTTCTGTGGCGCAGCACGCCATGTGCGCCACAGAAATACCTACACTAATAATTGGTGGTGGCAGGATGTGGGCCCCATACAATTTCTGTGGCGCAATGTTCAGCAGTGCGCCACAAAATTAAGCTATTTCTGTGGCGCACCTAGCATGGTGCGCCACAAAATAACATTCTGTGGCGCATTTTCAGTGGTGCGCCTCAGAACTAAGCTCTGCCTATAAGGGTTTTCCTACTAGTGGAATTTCTTCAATTTTTCAGATAAGTTTTCATATGGGAAGACAACAATAGCGAGAATAATGAGTTCAGCTAACTCTTATATGCGCTATTAACATGTGAGTTGTTCATTTTCGCATACACCAGAAGACGCTACCAGTGTGACGATGCAATAGTGTTGTCGGATATGGTGACTTTATGATTGAAGTGTGATGGCGTTGAACGGATACTCCGAGCACAGAACAAGAGCGACAAACACCATAATATTTCTAGGAGCATTCACTTAAATGAAGAAGAGAAGGGACTACAATTGCAGGTGAAGTCATGCATTGTCAAGGGAGTAGAAGCGGAGCTTATGGTTAATGGATCAAGTCTGGTTACACTCATGTTCATGCATGAAAGCTTCAATGGCAAAGTTCATATTTGTCAAGAGGTGGAGATTTTTCAGATATGTGTCGAATATGCGTACGAGTAGTGCTACGTTTGGATTTGTAACTAACAGTGGCGTACATTTTGGTGTCGAACATTGTAACCTTAACTAACAGTGCGGTCCTCTACCCCCGGCAGGGGCACTGGACTAGCATGGTGTTGTAAATCGGATGGTTCTGTAAACCGCGGCGGGCTTGTCCTAAACGATAGTATGATAGTAACTAGTAAGGAGTGTCCGTAAAACATGCCCCAAAGAAGTAGGCATTAATAATAACCGAACTGCATTACCAAATCTCTGTCACGCTACGGTTGCTTTCCTCAGTAGATCTACGATATGCCTTCGATGATAAGACTTGTAGCGTGAGAAATTCAAGCTAAAAATGAGATGTAACGAGAAAGGGTTCCCATGATAAAATTGAACCTTCGCCATGAGGTATGATTTTCCTTGTAGAGTTGTAGTGATACTCATGTACCTTGGTTTGTTAATTCCTTCATCACAACAACCTCCAAACTATTTTTAGGGGACACCATTCGATGGCTATGACAACTTCCTTTTCATTCATTGTTAGATTCTTGAGTTGTCATTAACTATCTATTATTCCCCTTAATGTACAATCCACCATGAATTGGACAGCATATTCCTACTCATATCACCTTAGCTGCACTCTAACCCTTGATCCGTGTAAAAGGGTTATCCTAGGATACTATAGGTATCTTTCAAACACTAATTTTGTGTCTAACGACTAGGACATGATGTTGAAATTGTTAAATAAAGCTAGGGCCTACTCATTTGTTGGGAGATGTGGGTGTTTAACTTTGACTTCGAAATATTAGAATGTTTGCTTCACATTTGGTTTCAAGAATTTCTTTCCGATCGATGTGAAAAGCATTTCACCCTAGGAAGTCTCATTTCCCCGCCTTATGGTTCATTCTTCGAACCAACATATTCCGCTTGAAACTTTATTAACATCGGAAGAGATATATTCAAGCACCATTCTATGCAAAAGAGAGACATTTTGTAGGCATGCTAAGGTAGCAGCACATGGTATTGCTGTTCACAGTATTAAAAGTAACAAGTGCATCATCAGAATCATAGCACTAGCAGCGAAATGCAAATTAGGTCTTGTGAAGCAGTGCATGAACTGCCTGGGCAAGTCCAGGCTCGGTGCGGATACCCTCAATCCATCTCATATTTATATCCACCATATTGAGGTTTCCTTTTAGCGCACTCTGAAGTGCCGGATCCGTGCAGTTTGTGAAGAACTTGGAGATCTCTTCTGCCTTATCATTGGAGGTGAACTGTCACAAAATAGAGACAGTGCACATTAGTAGTGATCTAATGCACACATTAACTGAGAGATTGAATACCAAAAGGTTAAAGAATTTCCAAATCCGCAGATATAAATTTATGGTGAATATACCAGTGGAACAATGTTGTTCACAATACACCATAATAGGTCTTTCTCAGGAACTACCTTCAAAATATGATCCCAGTTTTCCTAAGATTAAAAGGAATGAGACAAATTAATGTAATGATGGATATTGAGATTCGCCTTTAGGACTAAATTACATCAATGAAATCACGAGAACCCGCATGAAAAAGTCTTAGCCAATGACGCTTGAATAAATATCTAACGGCATAGTAAGATTAACATGAATCATTTTCCACATCCCGAGGAATAATAGGATATGGAAAAAGTTAATGTTGCTTTTAAAAAATAGTGGTTTTATAAGTCAAGAACACACTCAAGTAAAAGTAGAGGGTAATAATAGATACCAAAAGGATTAAAATATAGTTGATCTCATTAGTAATGGTCATGGTGCACCTCATGAGTACCTTTTTTAATATCCATAAGTGATACAAAATCATCTAAATGGTTATAGCACATTTACCTCGCAAATTTAATGAAATAGTTGACTTTACCCTCATATAGTGCATCAATGTACAATAATATGAACATCTAGTCATTTCCACGCACAACTTTTCATTGATTGCAATACTTAAATATGATTCTACTCAAGGGTGAAGCTAGGAAAGTTAGACATTGGGTCCATCCACATTGAATTATAGAGTCAAACTAAGTGAAGGAAGGTGATCAGTACTAGGTTAGCCTTGATTTGTACATATCCGTTGCGTCCATTTGAACATTACATGTTAGCTCCTCATTGTACTTCTAAAACTTATCGGTCTAATGGTATGCTACTTAAACACAAATAAATTAAAATCATACATATTTAAGGTGTGACTGGACCAGTGTTTGTTGATTTCATCAAAAAATGTAAATTCATTAGGTTATATAATCCAAATAATATCCATTTAATAATACCTTACATTTAGACTCCTTTGACCTTTAAGTTGGAGAAATTTAGTAGTACTAGAAATGAGTTCAATCAAGACAATACCACTTGAGGTGGGTACTTATGAAGCACAAAAGAATACCCTACAAGCTTATTTCAGTTGGTAAAAAATCCCACTAGAACCAAAATTCCTAACACGATCAAAAGTCTCAGATTTCTAAATTTCGCTGCATTAACATTATACGAGAACATACCTTCAACCAGCTCCAAGCAGCTTCACGTGTATCTATACTGATAAATTCAAGAAGATGAATTGCATCCTTATTAGGGACCTGCAAGAAGAGATGCATGTGATTCATAAATTCAACTTAAATTGCATGCTTATTTTAAACATGCATTCTATCTCAAGGGAGGATGAACCAAATTTATAGGCTACCTCATTGGTGAAAATTAAATCCAGTGACTCCAGAACAATATCCTTATCCGAGCAATAAGATAATACACCTGGAATCATGTAGAATGCTTTCAGAACAACCAACAAAACATCAACAAGAATATTTGTTAATTTAAGATAGTCAAATAGCCGCACACACCTAAGATACGCAACTTTTCCTCCCTATCAGCTGAGTCTCTATAGAATCTTCTAAGATCATCATAACCAGATCTATTTTTACTACTAGCCGTTTGCATCATGGAGAGGTATGCAACCTGTAGTATATCGCATGTGAGGAAACAAGCATAGGAACACCATGTGAAGAAAGGGAAAAGATTAGACCTTTCTAATATCCGGAGAAAGTATTGAAGTGTTGTGATCACGAGTTAAGATGTTGAAACGCCTAACACCTTCATTAATAGTCTTATCGTGTCCAAGTTGGACAAGATCAACCAATAGAATATATCTTAGACTTACATCCTGGTCAGCCTCACCATTAATTGGGTCCCAACCTAACTTTCTGGTAAAAGGTAGAGCATATAAAGGAGGATCAAGCAATAATATGGGAATAATGAGAAAAACTACATAAGATTGATAGTATATTTGGCATGAATAAGGTATATTTAAGTAAACATGTTAAACTAAACATAAAGATATAAAATGTAAAATGCCATACTCAGCAGGTGCTATAAGAACTTTGATGAACAATTGTTTTATATCACCAACCAATTGAGGCATAGCATCAGTAAATATTTGGGCAATAGTTGAAGTTATCTGTATAACAAAGGACAAATACACATACAAAATTAATATTCAAGAAAAATGAAGATAATGGAACTACTTGGTCAACCAAGATGTACATACATCATCTATGTGTGTTAGCACACTGTAGCCGGCTTCTTTCCGACAAGCATACAATATATATAGCAGTGATGCAAGTGAGTCTTTTCGGGCCATGGAAAGCATGCGCGCGTTCTCTAATATGCCTGGAAACATAATGTTATAGTAAGTTTCAAAAAATCATTTCAAATACAACTTCATAGTGAAATATGTTGTGCTTACCAATTTTTTCCATTGAAGAGAACATGTTGGCCTCTAACGCATTTTGAAGTTTTGCTGAAAGTTCTCTATCATACTTCACATGGTAAAAGCCTGTTTTATTCATATTTAGCTTAATCGAAAAACTTCCTTCTTTCTCACTTTTGCCACATAAATCCAACTTATAATACTTTTCTGTCAAAAGGAAAATTTTGGTTGATGAAGCACAACTTAGAGTTATTGGCACATCCCACAAGCCAGATCCAGAGGATCCATTTAATAAAAACTGGGCCTACAACAAAATAAAATGTGAAGCAAAATAACATATCAATAACGGATCACATATACATAAAGGCAAGCTTGTCAATATTTCCATTTCCCATCTTTTCAACCGAAGTAAAAGAAATATTAACCGTGTTTCTAAGTTTCCTCTAATAAAAACTATCCCACAAAAACTAAATTGCTCAAAAAACTGGAAACACACATCAATGGAAATGTGCCCCATGATAGATGCCTCAAAGATCTCAAAACTTGTTTCAGAATAATCTCCTAGATGCGACCAACAGTGTACTTCTTAATATCCAAATATCAAGTTCATTACTGAATGGTCGTTGACATTGAAGTGCTCAACATTATGCAGATTGAAACCAATTTGTAGTATGTTTTGTTGCCTCAGTTGACTTTAACACGTAAATGCAATACGTAATACTTGGGATCCTCTTCGGTGTAGAACACTCAACTGGGTCATCCCCCATAATTTGTATTTCATGGGTATCAGGAATAGAAATGACAGCATGCCCCAAAATAGCTTTTGAAGTTACCCTCATCTTTCCTGTGAGGACATTGACCCCTCGTTGTATTAGGATTATGATGTCGGGTTGTTGAGCATTAGTTATAGTAGAATTCGTTTATCTATAAAGTCGCCTAAACTCAAGCCTATTGTTGGATCAATATAATTAAGCCTGGCGACTAGTGGTTGGATGAAGAAACAGTATCCCTATGGAAAAAAGAACAAAAACTTTGGTAGGTTTGTTATATTTATTACTACACAAGATCAACGGAAGGTTAACAATATATAGCTTCATGTCATAAGAATTATGCAAGAGCGTCTTAGGTCTTCATTTATATATGACTACAATTAAAGTAGATTCTGAGGTGAAATTTCATGTTCGCCCGAACACCTCCTATATTGTAAAACATATGATCCATTATTAGAAAAGATATAAAGTTAAATGAATTTATAGGGACTAGCTGAGACAACAAGTGTGAAATAGACTAGACACCAACATCTTGGGGTAAGGTTGAATTCCCTAACGAAACTAATTTTGTTGTGAGGAAGGGAATAAGGCCGTACCTGAGCTTATTATGTATGCTGCGTGCATAATGGCCCTGGCAGGCTATGACATGAACGAATGTACATGTCCCTATGTTCAATTTAGTCATGTAATATTGGTTTTTAGCATCCCATGGTTGTGGAACAATCGGCATCATTGTATAGGTGGACATTATCTATTTTTAGAAATGGGGGAAATATCACCCCAGCTTCTGCATCCAAGGGATGCACACGGTTTTTTTTATTAGATTATTCACAACACCTTACAAGAAGAATTACAAAGATCGAACCGAACCCACCAAAACTAACGACAGCCCGCTATTCCTACATCACCGATGAGGGGGGGGGGGGGGGGGGGAGGGGGATCAATGAACAGAGCCAACTCCCAGACATAACACCAACGCGCATCATCAAAAAACCGAATGCCTCGACAAGTCGCCCAATGGCGAGCAGGTGACACAACCGGTCCGGCAGATCCTCAGCGCGTACCATCATACACGCTCCAGAAGTCCTTGCCGCCACCGTCTTCCGCATACCCATCTTCAGGAGAGATCAATGCAATGACCTTGCGAGGCCTGCCACCAACGCCACCAAGACGCTAGACAGCTCCACCACCCTGCGCACGTCGAACATGACATATCTGACGATGCTACCCCGCTGCACCACGATGCTGAGATTCACCGTCTTCAACACGAAAGAAAAACGTCGCTCCACCTAAGGACCCTCCAGCTTGCATATGCTCCATAGACGATGCCCCCAGGAAGGAGAACGACGCCGTACGCTGCTATTGCCCGATACGGGATCGGATCTAGGATTTCTCCCAGAGCAGCACGAGTAAGAAGTCGTAGACTGCGACGATGATGCCTTCAAGAAGGTAATGGCGCGTGACGTCGCCATCGTCCACCATGACCAAGGTTAGAGCACGGTTTTCACCGGAAGCTACGCTCCCCAACTCGTTATTGGGACTGGACATGAGATCAAAAGATCCCCACAAACAACCCCAATCTGGCTGCCCACCTCCAACGAAGAAGACGAGCACCACCGCCATACCCGGAGCTAAGGATGGCAATTTTACCCATGGGTACGGGTACTCGCGGGTACGTACCCGCATGGGCAGGGTATGTGTACATTTTTATGTCCATGGGTAGTACCCATACCCTACCCGTTAAGTCATGGGTAGGGCACGGGTATTGCTTTGTACCCGCGGGTATACCCATACCCTGCCCATTTATTGTCAATTTCGTGTCTACTTTTATTGACTTATAGTTACTACATGAAAATGAGATTTTTATATTGGTTTAATTTTTATGTACTCAACTACCTGTTATCGAGTTGAGATAGTTCATTTTTTAATCGAATTTATTATCGATAAATGTAAAAGTGCAAGAAACTTATGTACAATTTAACCTACCCACCAGGTACCCAATGTGTATAGGTACCCGCCGGGTATGGGTATGGGTAAAGTTTTATACCCATGGGCACGGTATGGGTAGAAGTTTGTACCCATCGACTATACGGGTATGGGTATGGTATTGCTCTACCCTGCCCATACCTGCCCACTGCCATCCTTGCCCGGAGCTGCTGCCCCAGGCCACCTCAAGATGCGGGAGAAGCCCAGGAAAACGCCGCAGCCGCAGGGAGGATCGAGGGCGGACACACGAGCCCGCCTAGCCCCATCTGGGCCTAGATCGGAGACCCGCCGTGGAACTCGGCCGAACCGACCACCACGGCGCGCCGCCCCTGGCAGTCGCTGCCCCGTCGTCGCCGTCGATGAAGGTGAAGGAACCGGTGGAGGCCGCAGCCGATTCCTCTTGTCGCCGATGGAGGTAAAGGCCGCCGCCGCCATGCCACCAGGTCTTTGCCCAGCAGCGCACAGGACGGCGGCGGCAGGAGAGGGGACTTGAGGAGGGGACGGGCAGAGGGCCGGCGGTGGCCTCCCAGGCGCGGCGCGGCACCGTCGCGCGGGGAGGGTTAGGTCACAAGAAACTCACCGTTTGGTAGGGATGTGCGCATGATGTGTTAGAAGAGAGTTTTGTTGGAACAGTAGCACATTGACTGAAGAAATGGCTAATTAAATAGCAACTTAAATCAAGGATGGGCATGGGATCAAACATAAAGATAGTCTCTCTAGGGACAGCTTCCAAAACCACTTGTGAGCCTATTGCCCCCTATATGATTGGCCAAGTTTACATATGAAATACTACCATATAGCAGGCAAAGCACATAATGCAGCAGAAAACTGGCTTAGCTTTCCACGTTCGCGCAACATGAACTCCCTTATAAACTCTTCGCACTATAGGATTGGTATACTAATTTAGGCACTAGTGGATATTTCCATTTTTTCATGCGTGAGTACATTTCACTTTTCAAAGGAATTCTACCAAAGCACTTCCACAACATATTCGCAGTAAGCAATAAAAATAAAGGTCTAATCCATGTTTAGTGTGTAGAGGAATAAAAGATTCTTAGAGATACGCCACAAACTAAACCAACATTTTTGTGTAAAAAAAACTAATCCAACAAGTACATTAATAAAATAATTAAGAAAATATAAACAAGCCGTGCATGTATATATGTATGTACTCCGTGGTCAGCATTTAGATGAATGCATAACACAATACACATGAAGTATATATATTTACCTGTTCAAGTTGGATTTCGTTCCCTTCCTGTTTAACATTAATGACAGGATATCCTGGTTTCTTCATCCATGCACTCATTAAATTCTTCCATGGTTCACCAGTTTCCGCTTCAAGCACAGCCCATAAGTCTTCCGTATTAGCATTCGAGTAGGCGTATTTTTTAATATATGAAGCCAATGCCTTCTGAAAGAGTTTCACATGTGCAGTGCAAAATAATGCAATAAATTATATTTTTTTGTAGATCTAGATAACATGCAGAATGGGAAATGCAGAGACAGATAGAGTATTATGCAAAGTTAGCCTTTACAGTAACTAATAATGCACTCAAGTCACCCACCCAGCTTCGCTAAGCCTAGGTGACATGGGAAAGACAATGCAACCACCACCTAGAGCCTCTTGCCCAACCCTCGCCGTTGTCAAGGTCACTGCCGAGCAAAACCCAATAAGTGCTTGAGACAGTAGGGCCTCTCCAGGGTAGTGGTTCTACCCCCTCCTCCCCCGGTGGTGACCCTCTACATCTAGCCACCCAACACCCCCCGCCTAGCCAACGCGGTGAGACACGACACACTCACCACAAGCACATGGCACACCTCCACCCTTATCCTCTCGCACACCACACACACACGGCTTCCATCTCCCTCCTCCCCCTCGAGCTCTCTCTCCATCGCGAGCATGTCTCTCCCCGTCGAGTTCGTCCTCACCTTGATCTTGCACCCGTTCATTCTTCTCTAAAAGTCCCATGCCCTGGCTCCGTCGATCTTCAGCCCCCTCCCCCCCCCCCCCCCCCCCCCCCCACACACACAAACCCTAGGTGGAGGAGAAACATTTGATCTAGATCGAGGAGAGCAGATGTGCTGGTGCCATTCCTCGCCACCTGAATCCAAACACTGGCAGGGCTGCCATGCAGGTGCCCCTCCTCGCCTCCCCTCCTCCCACTGATGGTTTAAGAACCCCACCGACGGAGGGTTGCATCCAATCGTATATGTGCATGGATTTCGACAACGAGGTATGGATGGAGAGCCATTGGTTCCTACCTCCTCTTTCAATTCCCTTCTCAGAAGACCACCAATCCTACTAGATCTCTCCCCTCTACCGCTTCCCCTCCTCCAAATTTGAGGTACATACGGGGCGATTTCAATGTTGAATTCGTGGAGGGAGCGGTTGTCTGGTTCGCATGCCGCTCGGGACCGTGCATGCACGCACGAAGGGGCCAAGGCGGACGACCAAGGATCTGTCCATTGAGAGTCGGCGCATCAACACAAGTACATGTCCACTTGCCTGAATCTAGGAACCTTGGTGGCAGTGAGGCGGACCTAAAGCCTGACGAGCTTGAGCGCCGCTTCCCGATGCACGGATCGGACCTGCGCCGCATGGGATCGGAGGAGCTCGTCCAGCATCTCCGACCCGGACGCCGCCATCCGCTCGAGGTAGGGACTCTCGTGACTACCCAGCTTCGCAGGCCCTCCACCGTCGTAGTTGTCGGAGAAGAAGGCGACGCACACCTCCTGTGGAGGGCTTCGAAGCGCTCACGGACCAGGATAGGGAGAGAGTGGAGTGTCAACGCCCAGATCCACCACACGTAAAAAAAACACCCAGATCCACCATATCCATGGCAGGCCACGTAACCTTTTGTTTTGTTTTGTGGAAACATTACTACAAGCATATGGTGTTGGGGAATAATACCATTACCAACAAAAATATAAGTATAGGGAATATAGGCACACTACAAGTTTCGGAACAACTGGTAGCATACCAAGGTGGTACAATACCAATAAGTTATACTAGTGGCATAATAGCGGTACCGTACCTGGGTCAGCAACCAATGATGTATCCAGGTATGCCAACAGTAGCATTTTATGTACTAGCACCAAGGTGGTACGTGCAAGCGATGGTGTCGCAATGAAGTGGCTACAACAGTGTAAGGCATGCTGGCATGACGGTGTGGCGCGGCGAACGCTTAGAAAGGTTACCGATGGCAGGGGAACCACCTCTATTTGTACGACAGTCTGTGGGGAATGCTACGTGGCATCATGGAGCATGGTAGCCACATACTTGGTGGCGGCATTCCATTACTTTTGTGCTGCAGAAGCGGTGTCGTAGCAAAGGAGGACACCAACATGGCTGGTGTGCTGCTCCAAGACCCGATGGTCAGGGATGAGGGGTGTGCCATACTCTGGACAAAACTCATGTACGTATGTCTTCAATTGGTTCCCGTAGAAGGTGGTGTTCCCCTTCTTGGATGCGTTCTCCATTTATTCAGTTCGCGCCCATGGCAACGGTGATTGTGGTCGTTTTGCTCCCCTCCATGGAGGTGTCACCGAGGACTGCCAGTACTAGTCTCGCCCACTTAGATTTTGACTATGAGCATATGACGATATTTAGGTACAGATCAGCGATGCCGGTTTTTTTTGTTATTGAAAGGAACATTTTTAAGACGTCTTTGTTCGCGTCCATGGAGGCGTCGCTGAGGACTGCCAGTACTAGTCTCGCCCACTAAGATTTTTTCTTTGAGCGTAAGTCGAGATTAAGGTATGGATCAGCCATCCGCGTTGTTCTTTTGTTGAAAGAATCATTTTAAGACACTTTTTTCTTGTGGAATACATGGGATCTGGTGATGCGTTGCTTCCGGGGTGCAATATACCAGAAAAGGTCCGAATCTTTGCATGGAAGGCGGTTTCAAACGCTCTAGCGACGGAGGCAAATAAAAAAACGAAGACATCTGCCAGTCGATGGCGGGTGCCGTATATGTGGAAGTTTGGTGGAAGACTCCTATCATGCCTTGATACAGTGCCCACATGCTGCTGGCCTGTGGGAGGCAATGAGAGAAATTTGGCCGATACCGAGAATTGTGGATCCTATTCAGGATGACTGGCTAGAGGCCTGGTTGTTGGGAGTGCCGCTTGAGATATGTGGCCGCATATTGATGATTGCTTGGAGGGTATGGTATGCTCGCAATGAAGTCACACACGATAAGATACTTCCAGCGATTGAAGGATCTAGGCTTCATATGTAGCTATATCCAAAACCTCGACAATATTGGTCGGCTCACACCTGAAGAAATTGTGAAAGGGAAGAGGGCTACTAGTCTGCCAGTGGAAGCTAAGCTACAACAACAACCATCAACTGCAGTGGCTTGGTCCAGGCCTCCGAATGGTACGGTCAAGCTTAATATAGATGGTGCTTATATTGCACAAACTAGCTCTGCTGGGGCTGGAATGATCCTGAGGCGTGATGATGGCTCCATTATATTCTCGGCCTGCAGATCCTTGAAGTTTTGTTCCTCGACACTCGAGTCTGAGCTACAAGCATGTTTGGAGGGCGTCCGCTTGGCCCTTGATGGCTGCACGAATGATATCATCGTGGAGACTGATAATCTGGAGCTATCTTTGATGGCAAAGTCTGCGGCGAGGGATGCGTCTACTTTGAGTCATCTGATGGAGGACCTAAGGCTGCTAATCAAGTCTGAGCGTATTATAGCGTTTAATAAAATTCCTCGAGGGCAGAATAGTGCAAGTCATGAGTTAGCTAGATTTGGTATGTTTCAAAATAGGACTGAAGTTTGGTTAGATGCGGCTCCAGAGTCTCTCATGAGTCGTATCCTTCGGGATTGTAATCACACTGTTACTATTTAATACAATCCCGTTTGCCCCGCAAAAAAAAAAAGCTTCCGGGGTGCAAATGTACGCAATAGCCGATGGCTCCAGGATGGTGCATTCCTTGAGACAGACTAAATCATGCGACCCACTCACAGACTTCTTAAGGCACTCAGCGTGTATGGTACATCGACAGGGAGAGTTTACATGATGTTATTATTCCTCAGGGGTTACTGCGTTGGTCAAGACACGGCTTAGTTGTTCGGTTCAGGTGAGGTCCTTAATTTCCATTGTGGTTGAGATTGCTAGTCTTTGGCTTAGCGTTTTAGGCTGAAAGGCGTTGTTCACACTAGTAGAAAAAGGGGCAACCGTCTAAGCCTTTAATATCGGTTTTCTTAGAGCATCTCTAGTCACGTTCCTCAAAAAATGTTCGGCATAAATGATTTGGAACACGTTTGGGACCGCGTCGGACAAAAAGAGACTAAAAATCTGCACAGAAAAGAGACCCTTCCCAGCCGCGTCCCTCAAACAGCGTCCGGATGCATGCATTTTAATAGAGGTGAGAGAAAATGTGGGAAAAGTGAATGACATGTGGGGAGTAGGTGCTGCATGCATGCGTCCGGACGCTGTTTTTGTGTCCGGCGTCCCCGGTAGAGACTCACGCCGGACATAAAATGAGGTACTATTTAGCTTTGGGGGACGCGACTGGAACGCGTTTTTCTCCATTTCTTGTCCACCGCGTTTGGGGGACGCGACTGGAGATGCTCTTACGAACCGGTATTAAAGGGGTCATTTGTACAGGTTTGTGCGTCCAGGCGGACGAGTAGCATCAAAACCGGTACGAAAGGTCTTCGGCCCGCATTTCAGGCGCGTGTGGGGCCAGGGCTGGACCTCACGAACCGGTACCAAAGGGTGCCCAGCTATATTATCACATCGCCCCCGTCCCCCTAGCCCCTGGCTCTCATTTTTCTCTTCTTCCTTTCACACTCTAAATTTTTTTGCACCTCTCACACTCCAACAAATCTGTATTTTTTCTCCACCATTTTAACAAGATTAAGGGCATAAATCTATCCAAGGGTTAGCAATATCATCCTTTCTTCTGGCGTTTCTAATTTAGCTCATTTCTTTGGTAGTTTTAACTCGTACTATTTTTCTAGTGCTACCAAGGTGTTCGATGAAATGCCTAAGTTAGGGATTTTATTTCTTTTATATGCAATTTGAGCTGAAATTATGGTATGTTTTGTAGGTTTTAATTAGTATCATCCCCGTCCTTACCGCCGTCGATCGCCGGCGTCGTCCCCTAGCCGGCACCGTACCACCTCGGTGAGCCTCTTCTTTTTTATAAAAAATCTTTGTTTTATGTGATGAACTTGAATATTAATTAAGTTGGTCACTCATATATCCACGATGTTGTGTAATTAATGATTTTTGATATACATATATAATGCAGATGAGTCGACAATGGATGTACGGTGACCGGTGCCATCTCGACTTCATTAATGGCATGCATTATTTTCTCAACGTGGCTGAGGCAAACAGGCAGTCGAATGGTTTCATCTATTGTCCATGTAGTTCCTGTAAGAATATGAAGGATTACTCTACCTCAAAGACCATTCACGTCCACCTGCTGGAGAACGGTTTCATGCCCAGCTATAATTGCTGGACCAAACACGAAGAAAGAGGGGTTATATTGGAAGACAACGAAGAAGAAGAGGATAGTGACAACTATCCTATATTCACTGAAGACGGTGATAGTAGAATGGGGGAAGACGAAGAAGAAGAGCCCATTTTTGATGAGCCGATTTCTGATGACCCGGATGACGATTTGGGTCGGGGCATTCTGGATGCGAAGATGAACTGCGGAAATAAAAAGGAGAGGTTGAAGTTGGAGAAAATGTTAGAGGATCACAAAAAACTGTTGTACCCAAATTGCGAAAATGACCAGAAAAAGCTGGGTACCACGCTGGAATTGCTGCAATGGAAGGCAAAGAATGGTACTTCTGACAAGAGATTTCAAAAGTTGCTGAAAATAATAATAAAAGATGCTTCCAGGGGAGAACGTATTGCCCTCTAGTACGTACGAAGCAAATAAGGTTGTCTGCTCTCTAGGATTAGAGGTGCAGAAGATACATGCATGCATCAATGACCGCATCCTCTACCGCAAGGAGTACGAGAATTTGAATGTATGTCAGGTATGTAGTGCATTGAGGTATAAGATCAGGCGAGATGACCCTGGCGATGTTGAGGGCGAGTCCAACCCCAGGAAGAGGGTTCCTGCGAAGGTGATGTGGTATGCTACTATAATACCACGGTTGAAACGTTTGTTTCAAAACAAAGAGCATGCCAAATTGTTGTGATGGCACAAAGAGAACCGTAAGAAAGATGTGATGCTGAGACACCCCGCTGACGGGTCACAGTGGAGAAAATCGACAGAGAGTTCAAGTCATTTTCAGATGACACAAGGAACTTAAGATTGGGTCTAAGTACAGATGGCTTTAATCCTTTCGGGGAGCAGAGCTCCAGTCATAGCACCTGGCCAGTGACTCTATGTATCTATAACCTTCCTCCTTGGTTGTGCATGAAGCGGAAGTTCATTATGATGCCAATGCTCATCCAAGGCCCGAAGCAACACGGCAACGACATTGATGTGTACCTGAGGCCATTGGTTGAAGAACTTTTAGAGTTGTGGCGTGAAGAAGGTGTACCTGTGTGGGATGAGCACGAACAAAAGAAATTTAACCTACGAGCGTTGTTATTTGTAACCATCAATGATTGGTCTGCTCTTGGTAACATTTCAGGGCAGTCAAACAAGAGATACAATGCATGCACACACTGTTTAGGTGAGACTGACAGTAAATATTTGGGAAACAAGAATGTGTACCTGGGGCATCATCGATTTCTTCCAAAACAACATCACGTAAGAACGAGAGGAAAGCATTTCGGAGGTGAGGCAGATAAACCGAACGAAGCCTACCCGTCCTACTGGGGAAGTTATATATGATATGGTCAAGGATTTAAAAGTGATCTTTGGAAAGGGTCCTGGCGGACAATCTGTTCCGCATGATGTTGACGGACATCGTCCTTTTGCAAAGGCCGCCGACTCCTCGTGGTAGCGGTCCACATGAGCATCAAATGCCATCGACTCCTCCTGGTAGCAGTCCTCATGAGCAGCCAAGTCCACACCTACCTGAGAGGGATCCCAGCGTGAGTCCACCATCTCGAGATCCTCCGCGTAAGACAGCGCCCGCTAAGCGGAACGGTACGCCGCCTAGGAAGAGATCTAGAAAGGAGAAACCACAGCCGCCCATTAAGAAGTTACCTTGGGAAAAAAGTGTCGAGGAAAACAAGGAAACCGTTGAGTCCGAGCTGAGAGCCTTTTTTGCACCGAAAGTGCCAGAGATACCTTTTGAGAAGACACTAGATCCGGTGAAAGTTGTGCGTACTATTGAGAATCTATATGACCCTGTACCATCGCCGCCATTTGACTATAGGCATTCTATTGAAAGGTCGTATGACAAGATGATCGAGGCGACAAAACCCGTTCAATCGGGTGTGAAGGAGATAAAAGGGATACACCAAGTCTACCAGCTCGGACAACAACCCGTTCCATCGGTCCCCCCTCTCAAGGTGTTTGACGGGAAGGCCGTTCAAAGTTCTCTACAAAACACAACCGATTACGCCATCGCTGAAATAGCATATAAATTTGTTCAAGGGAAAGATTTGGTCGAGAGAATCTCAGGAAGCTAACAACATGTATGTGTAACTTGCATTCGTGGTACCTTAATGCCTCAAAGGGAGGGACCGAGACTATCATGGTGCGAGTTAGGGAAGAGCACTACTTTCCAGGAATACTGTGTGAACGTTGACTTCAGTGAGCTTTTCCAGTTATACAATCTCCGGGCCCTCGATAAATCTATCATCAGTTGCTATTGTCTGTAAGTGATTTATTTAATTTGAGCAGTCTTTAGCTCATCTCGTTCATTGTCTGTAAATTATAATCTTTCGTGCGCTATATTATGCAGATCGAAGATGCTCGAATGCAAAAGGGACAAAATCACGAACATTTGGTTCATTGACCCGGACACAATTCATGTTAGAACCATAGAAGAACCCCTCTATAACAAGGATACACCGGAGACTTTGCTAAGGTTTTTGAAGCGACAACGTGACAAAAGGCTAATAATTTGGCCTTACAACTTCCAGTGAGTCTTACTGTCTTATAACACATTATATTTTGCTCACCGTATGTCAAAATTTTAACTAAAGACTTATATATATGACACTACATATTTAAACGTGCGTAGGTTTCACTTTATTCTTCTCGTCATCAAAATGTACGATGGAGAAGTTGAAGTCTTTGACTCACTAAGCAAAAATTCGGACCTATACAAGTCTTGTTTTCTTATGCTCAGAAGGTAATTTTAATTCTCATCGGTTTGTTTCGTTAATTTCCGATATCAACTAATTGATAACTCTTTTATGTATTTTCTTTTGTTAGGCATCGTATGGGAAACTTTCATCAAGGAAGATAAGTCCCATGAATGGCCACCGAAACTGCGATGGCGTGCGAAAGTAAGTAGTACTACCTAGGTCCACACACCTTTATCATACTTGACTATTGTTTGATTGAATTATATTCTTGTAAAGAAATGTCCGCAACAACCACAAGTTACTGGTCTCTGTGGATACTACGTTTGCGAGTACATTCACAGAATTGTCAGCGAGAGAACGAATAATGAAAGAAATAAAGAGGTACGAAAACAATATTCACAAATTTATTTTCTTATCATAAGTTGTGCTGAGTTTCAGTAATAGTTGTTTCATTGTGATTTGATATATATATACACACACATAGCTCATGTTATTCATTTGTATCCTATTCTTTTATAGTTGGCAAGAAAGCGGAACAAGCTCTCAATCGAGGAACGCTTCATAGCAATAGGCGAGGAATTGGCGGGATTTTTCCTTCGGGACATCTTACCACCATTCGCAGAGTACCACTATGAATGAAGATGTACATGTTACATATATAGATTGACTCGGAGAGTACCAGTATGCTACATGTAATAGAAATATATAGAGTACGCCTCGGAGAGTACCACTATGCATGAAGATCGATCTTCATGCATGTACTACTTAATTTGCGATCTTATGCAATTACATGTGTTTTATATTATATGCACCAACTTGATATGAATCACCTCGATCTTCATGTACTACCTAAACCCAAACGCGTTTCTGGTGCATCGACGCGATATGAACGCTCTGATACTCCTAAACCCCTCCAAAAACCCTAAACCCTGAATTCTCTGCCGCGACAGAGATTCATGCATTTTCTTTGCCGCGGGTGGCAACCTTTGGTACCGGTTCGTATTACAAACCGGTACCAAAGCTCCCTGGCCCTGAACTCTCCTGGTAGCCCACGTGGAGGCCCCTTTAATACCGGTTCGTAAGGAACCGGTACGAAAGGGGGGGCGGGCTTTTGTACCGGATTTTTTTTACCGGTTGCGAAACCGGTACGAATGGCCCTCTGGAACCGGTACGAATGGACGTTTTTCTACTAGTGTCAAGCCTCCTTCTATGAAAATGGTAAACCCTTTGAAGGTGTATTCTAAAAATAATGTACTTGAGTGTCATGCAAGCGATACTTTACCTATTTTTTCTGCTATGCATACTTGCTGACAAAATATAACATGAGATGCCATACCTATACCTCTGTTGCTTTTCTAATTTTCCACATCAAATATGCTCACATATAATATTGTTCACCTTTACTCGATGAGTACAATTAATGTAATATAAATAGTATTATGCGATGATGTATTCATTTTACTATAAAAACCCCACTAAATGAATAAAAGCAAAAGGACTGTAGAATGACATGATCCAGGCGAATGAAAGGAATTGGGTCAAGAGCGCTGCCATGCACTTGTAAGTAACACATGAATATTTCAACAATGATAAAAGAAAAATCGAGACCTGAAAACGCTCTGCCCCAAGGTAACTTTGTAGCATGCCAACAATAGAAGCGCCTTTAATATATATGATATCATCAAAAATTCCACCGATTTCGCTGGTATGGTGTATTTCAACCTGGGCACAGGGAAGAGAAAAAAATACAAGTGTGAGAAACAATCACCAAATAGATGCAGAAAATAATATATGCAAATGAAAGTATTTAGTTAGTATTATATATATTCCATATTCCATAGTAAATTCCTAAAACTATACATACAAAGGAAATGTATCACCAAAGTACAAATTAAACTTATGATTTTATAAATTACACACTGAGCAACAAAATGTAACACAGCCACGCCCTGGTGCCTTGGTGGGTAACTATATCAGGATATTCACACTCGCGATCAACATTTGTCTTTTACTTTGTACGATCAAAAAAATCATAGACTGCATGTTTCAGAGCTCTTACAAAATCCTTCTTTGATACAACTATTTGAAAATGTATCTATGAAAATGCATTTCTTGTGAGTATTTAAGAGCCCATCGGTTACACTGAAGATGGGTGTTTAAACTCCTGCCACTACATAATAGATACAGTACTTTTTCTATATTTTATTTTATCTATAAGGGCATGTACAACGCGGGGCGCTTAGCGCCGGCGCTGGGATCTTAATCCCACTCGATGGGCAGCTATGCTTGAAAATCCTAGCGTCAAGACGCAAAAAGAGGAGGCGGGCTCTTACTTCATTTTCCCATGTACGACGCGAAGCATACAGAGCTAGCAGCCGGGCAATTTTGCAGCAGCTGTTAGCGTCCAGCGTTGGGGAAAACAGACACTTCAATGATCTGATATTTTCCTTTTCTCTCTAAGCGCCTGATAAGAGCTCCCGATTGGACATGCCCTAACCCTCCAACTCTTTTGCCCATCCATCAGTCTTGGAAACCCATTTAACTCATAGGCCACACACAACAAGTCCCGTACTTTGGATCGGCGCGATGGCAGCGTCCTCGACGTTGTTCCTCTGTTGGGAGCTTCGCGTTTGGAGAGATGGCTTGGAGGTCCTGGTGCATTCCTCCGGTATTCGCCACTGTCCGAGGCTGGCTGCAAGGGCACAATGCACGCCATTGTTGGCATCCCCAAGACGATGTCTTCTTTGGGCTGTCCGAGTTCCGCCATCTTCCCCTTTCTTGGCGCGTTGACAAGGAGAGCCCTTTTGGAGTTGTTGCTCTTCGGAGGTGTCTAGCGTCGGTCGAGACGCGGCTTTGTATGTTTTAGCTTAGGGTAGGGTCCTTCTTGTTGTTGTTGTTTTGTCGGTGGTGGCTGTCGTCGGACTAGCCGGCGTGGTGTGTGTGCTACTTGTGGTAGCGTTTTCTTGTACTTAAACCCCTGCCTTCTATAAATATATGGTACTTCTTTGGCATACTCTCGAAAAAAACAAGTCCCGTACTTTGTTCCCTCTAGCTCTCATAACTCTCCCGGTGCATGACTTCTATATGACGATATTGTTGGATTGATCCCATTTATGAATTAATGACAACATTAATATTTATTTTTCAAATAAATATTTCATTTGGTTTCAAGCTCAGTGACTATTTCTCCCAAAAAAAATTACATTACATTGGCTGTTTTTGAATATTTCTCAAATTCCGTGGAGCTGTCCGAAGCCAGCCATGAATCAAACAATGACATCCTAGAGATGTGGGATTAAATATTTCAAAACTCGGAAGATCTATTCATTTTAAAAAAATGGCAATATAATTTATGCATAAACAAATTAATGATCGCCAAATGAAATACATAGCAATTCCAACCACGAGATCATGCCAGTAACTAGCTATGAGATTACCTCGATTGGATGAGACCCAGCTAATGAATCCAATCTAAGAGTAGAAATTGTACTCTCAAGAAACTCCATCCATACATTCCACTGTGGGAAAAAATAGTCTACTGCGTGATAGCTCATCTATGAATAGTGAGTGAAGTTAGCATGGATAGCTTGGTATATAATTATTGAAATTTGAGTCATCAAATTACCCATGTAGCAAACCCCTCATTTAGCCATGCGTGAGTCCACCACTCCATAGTCACAAGATTACCGAACCATTGATGAGCCAATTCATGTGCCACAGTATTTGCAATCTGAAAACAATACATGTTGAGATCAGTAAGCATAGGGTGTCATTAAAACACTACCGGCATCACAAAAAAGTGTAAGAGTCACACATAATAATTATTTCATAAAATTGTGTAATTTTCCCATACATAAGTTAAGTATGGTAACAACACATAAGTTTTGAATTCGTGAACAATAAACAATGATAATAAATACAGCAAAATAACTTCATGAGTTATGGTATATACTTCATGTTGTTTGGCGGGTGTTGAAGACGACTCATCAAAAAGCAAATCTAGAACTTGGAACGTTATCAATCCATAGTTCTCCATGCCCATATTAGAAAAGTCGGGGATACCAATCATGTCCAACTTAGGGAGTGCATAAGGAGTGCCAAAGTAACTAAGACATTGAGGAAAAACATCAGATTAGTGATTCTATAAATAAGATAACAATTTAACTAATGGCAAGGGTAGTTTATGATCTTACCCATTATAGAGATCCAAAAACTTCACTCCAATATCCAATGCAAACTTCCCTTGTTCAGTCTTACCAACTTCGGTATACACACGCACTTTGGTGCCTAAATAAACCAATACAATGTAAGTGTGAGAATAATGAATCAAAAGATATTTGAATGGATGATGTGGCTAAAGTAAGAAAATGGAGATGATACCTTGTGATGTTACACCCTCTACAAAGTCAAAAATGCCAACAACCATAGCAACTAAATAAGTTGACATGAGAGGTGACTCCTCAAAATGAACAGTCTTGATAGCACCATCCACAATCTCACTAGATACAGGCATGTTGGACAATGCTACCAACTCGGATGGAACTTGTAATGTTATCTTGAACTTAGCCTAAAATGTTAGCAAATAGAAGAAATTTTATTTAGGCCATTGGTTCATATATATGAGAAGAACATTAAGAGATCTCTTGAGGTATGGAGTATTAATTTCTTCATAAAGCTAATGTATGGTGAACTTACAGGTGCACGCACAATCACGCTCATGTAAAAACAAAAGTCTATCATGTATTACATCTACTTCATATTGGTAATATACTAGACTTGGGTGTAACTACACACAAAACTAGGAAGTATTTAACTTATTAACCCTTCTATAATAATTACCTTAAAAGCTGGCTCGTCCCAGCAGGGAAAGCACCGCCGGGCATCCACTTCCTGAAGTTGCGTCACCGCCATGTTTGCTGTTTTCCCCTTGTACTCGTATTTACTGAAAATAGTAAATAAAAAAATCATGTAACATGAAAGTAAATAGTATTAGTTCTAAAACATATTTCCCTAATGCAAGTGCGTTTTGAAGTTTCAGCATTGGTAGGACTAGTTGTAAACTGAGTATTTTTTTTTCAAGGATACACCGTGCATCAAATTTCATAGAAGAAGAGGCCAAGACGGCCGAACAACGCCAATGAAGGCAACCCGATACAAACACGATGCCACATGGATTACAACACAACCACACCAGCCGAACGACAAACTCGCCTTGCACCGTCCAAAGGAGACGACACACAAAGCTACTGGACCGCGTCACAACCGAAGAAAGGAACTCCGGGAAACAACTCCAACTACGAGATAGCACAAGCCAACGCACCGCCCACCCAAAAGTGCCCAGGAACGGCGAGTGAACGGCGGGGTTGAACCAGATCAAAGGAGGCATCGACCACGAAGAAGTGCCGCCGACGGTGTACATAGCGCCCCGGAAGCCCAAGCTCTGAGCGGCGGCCGCCACCGACTCCAAATGGCGCACTGAGGACTCCCGAACCATCTAGGCGACGCCTCCAAGAAGGAAAATGACACAGCCGTGCCGCCGCCCCCCGATCCGAAGACAGGATCAAGGTTTCCCCCGATGTTCGGCGCTGGGAAGAGTGAGCAGCACCATGGCGACGCCTCCAACGAGGTGACGGCGCCTGCGGACTTCGCCGTCGCCAGCTTACGCAGGGATTTCTCCCCGGTCCTGCCGCCAAACCCAAGCCCGTCGGAGAAGCTCCGCAAGGAGCCGCCTTTTGGCCACACCGCCGTCGAGAAGCAAAGTTGCCGTCGCCGGAGAGGGAGGTGCTGACCTCCGTCTCACCGCACGAAGAATGGGGACTGGAGGGTGAGGCTCCAGCCCGCCGCCCCCCGGCCGGCCGTCGACACCTCCATGGTGCCCAGCAGCCGATGCCTGCAGGCGTCCACGCGCAGGCCTGCAGCCACGGCGGGCCCAGAGATCCCGGCCGCCGTCGCAGGGGATGCCTCCCTCGCGGGGGAGAGCAGCACCTCCGCCGCCCAGAGATGCGTCGATCGCCGGCCTCCTGTAGCACCTCGCCACCGAAGCACCGCCGCATCCCGCACCGCCGGAATAGGAGGCTGCCACCGCACGAGGAAGAGGCCCCGCCGCCGCCGTCACCGCCTGAGCTTTGCCCAGCGGGACCTCTGGCGGCGGCGGAGGAGGGGGTCGGGGGGGTGGGGGCCTAGGGTTTTTTCGGGAGCGGGGGGATTTGCCAAGTTTTGAAAAACTTAAACCAATCATTCATTTTTTGTATCTCCTATTGTATATAGCACTGTGGATTGATATACACAGTTATATTTATTTTGATATGTTGAGATGGGCATGATGTTGTTGGAGAGGCTGGTGTAATTGGTATCTACACGATATTAATATATGCTCTTTATCGAAAAAATCTAGAGAGTGAACTTCTTACTTTTTGCGGTGAAATATTTATTGGTTAACAAAACAGTGAAAAAAATTACATAGAAGTTCCCTTGTTAATTTCTCATGTCGACCGAAAAGAATTTTCACCGAGATAGTATGTAAACGTGCGGACGAATAAATTTTTCCAACCAAGATATGGAACTTCCCATGTGGGACGAAGCGAACTCCCCGAACTCATACATCATAAATTGAAGACCTTTTTTCCGCGGATTTAGTGCACCTTTTACGTTCGTTAATTGATCAAGAATTTTTTCCGAGTATATATACATCGTCCAAAGTTTTGGATAAGAAAAGAGCATCAACACATTTGTGCCATAGAAAAATCTCAATTGAACATAATTTCAGCAAAATGATGGATCTTCTTGCCGCTGCCAACATACAAGCACCACGTCCGGGTGTTCACTGTGGACTGTGGACTGGTCAGCGGTCGGCATAGCACTTCAAATGTTGCAATAATCCCACGCACTGCTTAGGGTTTCAGGTATTTGTTTCTTCAGTTTCGACAGTATAGCGATGGGGTTCAGAACTTCAGACTTAGCCGCTTTCATCGCTTGTTTTGTAACAACCTACACCTAGTCAGGTGGCTGCATGTTCTGATGTTCCCTTGTGGGATGGCATGAGATTCATGGATCGTGGAAGCACACCACGTTCGCTTTGAAAAACAGAATAAAAGGAGTGAAAGAACCTTTAAAGTCGCAAGTTGTATTCTCTAGCCAGAGATGACCGTTGGAGCTCCACGATCTCGCGACGCGCTCGCCCGGCGCGGCGGCGCCCCGCTGCTCTCCCCCGGCGCCTCTCCTCGCTCGTCCCCTGAGCCTCACCACCTCCCTCCTCCGCCGCCCTGCCTTCCGCCGGGCTTCTCGCCTACCGTTCTGGGCCCTTTGCCTCCCTCGTCCTCGCAGCGACCTGCTCCAAGTTCGACGGCTGCACAGCTACAAGCCCCAAGATCGTCGAAGTCAGCTCCTCCAGGTGTTCTCCGTCCGCAGAGGGAGGCGGATGAGGCACCTCGCCGGCTCCGGAGCGTCATCGTCGGGCGCTCCCCTCTCGACGAGCCGTCACAAAAGGAGCGCGATGCCCTCAGCGTCTCCATCTCAGCCTGGCGCCGCGCTACCTCGTCGCCCTATACATCGTCGGCTTCCGCTCCGGTGGGGATCCTACGTACCCCGTCCGCTCCTGGAACTCCGGCGAGGCTAGGCCCGCGCAAGACGGTGCGTTTCATCCTGCCGCCATCGTCGTCCGCTAACTCCAAGGGGGCCCACCTCCACTCGCGCGGCCGGGACGCTTTGCCTCCTCCACGTTCCTCGATGCGCGAGGACACGACGGCCGTTTCTGAGGAAGAGGATTGGACCGTAGTTATGTCGCGCCGCGCGCGACGTGAAGCCCGAAGGGCTGCTGCCTTTTTCAACGGAGGTCGCCGTCGCCTCTCCTCCTCTTCCCGAGACGTCGGCCCTTCACCTCCTCCGTCTACAAAAGCTGGAGCCAAAGCTTGCTTCCGCTGCAGTTCCTCCAGCCACCTGGTCGCCTCCTGCTCCCGCCCTCTCAGCCACCGCCCCCGGCAGCATCCTTCTTCGTCGAGCAAACTGCGGCAGCAGCGCGAGCCACGCCCACCTCCGGCGGCCATGTCCTTCCTCGGCCACCCTTCCACGCGTGAGGAGGAAGGCACCTGCTTCATGGCAACCTCGTACGACCTCGACCGCGAGCGCCTAGACTGGGAGCGCACCGCCATCGTGGCGTGGGTCATCGCCGCGCCGTCGGGAACGGACCGCACCGATGTCGACGACGTCTTCCGTCGCAAGTTCCGCCTGCGTTCGTCCGAGCTGATGGTGAGCTCCCACTTCCCGGAGCAGTACCTTGTCAAGTTCTCCTCCGGCGAGCTGCGAGACGAGGTTATGCGCACGGAGCGCTGCAATTTCAAGTTGGACGGCCTCGACGTCCACTTCCGGCCATGGCGCGCGGTTTCTCACGCTTACAATGCGGACCTCCACTTCCGCGTCCACGTGGTTGTCGACGGCCTCCCTCCCTTCGCCTGGCGGCCGGAAGTGGTTGATCAGCTTATTGGCCGCAAGTGCGCGGTCCAACGCCTCGACGACGGCTTCACCACCATGGAAGACACCTCCTCCTTCGGCCTTTGGGCTTGGACGCCGTCTCCCCACTGCAACCCCAAGGTTCTGTGGTGTACTTTGGTGAACAAGGGTGCAGGTGGCCTTTCCTCCAAAGTTCGCGTTGAGGAAGATCGGCCTGATCAATGGAAGCGCGGGATTTCGTTCCGTGTTCTACTACACGTCGACGCCGTTGAGGACTTTACGGGTGCCCCGGTGCTGGACGGAGGCGAGCCGCTCACCAGCTTCTGTCCTGTCTCGCACACGCTGCCGCCGTGCCACCTTGGCACCATCGACGGCCGTCCCGTGGGGGAGAGCTCGGGTTCCATCCTTCCGGCCCCTATTCCTGCTTTGGGTGAACTCGGCCCGGCTTTTCATCAGCGCCACGACGACGACGATCGTCTTGGACGGGCCTGATCTAACGCTAGAGGAGATCTTGACGGCCCACCTCGAGCTCGGCCACGGGAGTCTGAACGGAGCAAGTCCCATCGCTCCCTCTCCAATGCCGCGGATCGCCGCCGTTCTCGCTCTTCGTAGACAAGGGACCGCCGACGCAGCCTTTCACGCCATGGCTCCCGCTGTGACGACAGGGAGTTACGCAAACGTCACCGCCGCGAGGACGACGATGATGAGGAAAGAAGGGAACCTCGCCGGGATTTTTCGCGTCGCTACTCCTCAGCTTCCTTCCGCGTCAAGTCTGCAGGCCCTCACCATGAAGGAAGGAAAGGCCGCTCCTACGGCCGTAGCTCGGATCGCTCCTCTGCTCACTACGACGGTCGTCGCCACCACTTCACCGAGCTACGCGATGCTGCTCCTATCAGCTTGGTCGGAGACGCCTTCACGCGGAAGTTTATCCCCTCCGTCGTTACATGTGACGTGCCCTGCACGGATTGGACGTCCGCCATCAAGGGGCTGCCGTCAGCCTTTGCCTCGGGGTTCTCGAGGCTTGCTTCGCCTCCACCGCAAGCGCACAGCGGGCCTTCCCTCCCTAGTGCTTGGCTGGAGGATGTCCTCGATGGCTCTACGACGCCCCCTGCCTCGCCTCTTTCTCTCGTTGTTCCGACCGAGCCGCTCGCACCCTATGTGGTGCCAGATTCTTGGGAAGATGCCGCTGAATACGTCGCTGAGGAGGCAGAGAGACAGACCGTGATCGAGCCCGAAGTCGAGCCCGGGGCCGAAGAACGCACCTCTTCCATCATAAACAACCTGTTTGTGCGTCCTCAGGCTCCTCTCTTGCCGAGCCCCGCGCCGGTTCTGTTTTTGCCTGTGCAGCACGAGGTGCAGGCCACTTCTGAAACTCGGCGCAGCGCCCGCTTGCTCAACAAGCCAAAGATGCATACGATGGATAAGGCCGTTCAGGTTCTAAACACCAAATTGGGTGTAGCTGCCGCGGGCGTCCCTCTGCTGGAAGCAAGGAAGGCTTATGTCGACAAGTTCAAAGCCCCGCTCCCGAATACGGCGATCGAAGCTCTTACCAAGCTCTTCAAGCTCAACATCCGTAGCTTGGCCGAGGCGGATGAATCGCTCTTTGCCATGGGAGGCCCAGGAGGAGGCGAGCCAGAAGTCCTAGACGTGCCCGTTTAGCTCCGTTTGTTTTTCTACCGTGTTATCTTCTTTCATTTTGTGGACAAGTACCTGTGTTCGTCCCTCCATCTGTTTGTTTTGAACGACATTATGATCGGTCCTGATCTCTCCATCGCTGATTGGAACACCCGTGGTCTTAATGACCAAGCTCGCAAAGATACCGTTCACGCCTTCCTCGCCGATACCCGCTGTCACATCGCTTGCATCCAAGAGACCAAGCTCGACCACATGGATCAACAAACGGCTTCTTATATCGGCGGCTTTAGACTTCGCTCCTTCGCCCATCGTCCGGCCACCGGCACCCGAGGTGGCATCCTCTTACTCTGGAGCGATGTTCATGTAGAGATGTCCAACGTTCACCTCGGCACCCACTTGATCTCGGCCAACGTCTCCATTCGGTCATGTGGTACCTCCTTCAAGCTCACCACGGTCTATGGCCCTACCGACCACACCGAGAAAGAAGCCTTTCTCGCGGAAGTTATCGCGGCCAAGCCCTCGGACGACTCCAAGTGGCTCATCATTGGAGATTTCAACCTCATCTATCAGGCGGAAGATAAGAACAACAACAATCTCGACTTCCGTCTCATGGGCCTTTTCAGAAGAGCCCTCACCAACTGTCACCTTAAGGAGCTGAAGTTGCAGAACCGGAAGTTTACCTGGAGCAATGAAAGACAGTCCCCTACTCTTGTGCGCCTCGATAGGGCTTTCTGCAATACTGCTTGGGACCTCATGTTCGAGAACCATGTGCTTTATGCCCTATCCTCGTCCCTCTCGGACCACTGCCCCCTTGTCCTGTCTAACCAAAGTGGCCCGCGGAAACCGCCTCTTTTTCGTTTCGAATCCTTCTGGACCAAGATGCCTGGTTTCAGAGAGGCGGTTCAACAAGCTTGGTCGGCGCCCTCCTCGCACTCTCAGCCAGTCCACGTGATCAATCACAAGCTCAAGGCCACGGCGTTGGGACTCAAATCCTGGAGCAGAAGCCTCTTCTCTGATAGCAAACTGCAACTTCTCATGGCCCTGGATGTCATTCTACAGCTGGATGTGGCGCAAGAGTCCCGCGCCCTCTCCCAGGATGAATGTTGGCTCCGTGCTAATCTCAAACGCCGGGTGAAGGGACTTGCCGCTCTGGAAAGGTCCCGCAAACGCCAAGCCTCCAGACTTCGCTTTCTCCGTGAGGGAGACGCCAACACCAAGTTCTTCCATCTTCGAGTTAATGCTAGAAGGCGCAAAAATCACATTGTGAGGCTCAAACATAACAATGGTTGGGCTGTGACTCACGATGATAAAGCTAGAATAATCTTTGACCACTTCTCCCGCACCCTGGGTCGGCCTCCTCCTCGCTCGCTGGACTTCAACTGGGACGCCTTGAATCCCACCTCTCACCCTCTAGATGACCTGGGCCTGCCTTTCTCGGAGGATGAGATTAAGGAAGCTTTAGACAACATGCCCGCAGATAAGGCTCCGGGCCCAGACGGCTTTTCCTTCGCGTTCTTTCGCTCCTGCTGGGATATTATTAAGGATGACCTTTTGTCCGCTATCAAGGCCTTCTCCGAGCTGTCAACTTCAAATTTCCACATCATCAACACAGCCAATGTCGTTCTTCTTCCTAAGAAGGATGGTGCGGATGCCATTTCAGATTACAGACCCATCAGCCTCATCCACGTGGTCCCAAAGATTATCGCCAAAGCTATGGCACGACGTCTCAGCCCGAGGATGAATGACCTTGTCTCGCGTAGCCAGAGCGCTTTCATCAAATCAAGAACTATCCACGACAACTTCATGTACGTCAGGAACACCGCCCGCCGGTTACACCGCAACAAGACCCCCTCCCTACTTATCAAGCTGGACATAGCCAAAGCTTTTGACACCGTTCGTTGGGACTACTTGTTGGATCTCTTGCAGCGGCTTGGCTTTCCGCAGAGATGGAGGGCCCTCCTGACGACTCTCTTCTCCACGGCCTCCTCTAGGTTTTTCCTCAACGGAATCCCTGGAAGGTACATCCCGCACGGACGCGGACTTCGACAGGGCGATCCTCTCTCGCCTCTGCTTTTCGACATCGCCATTGACCCTCTTCAGAGACTCCTGGAACAGGCTACAGAGTCCGGCCTTCTGTCCGCTATGCCTGGCAACCTTCAGGGTCCCAGGGTCTCCCTCTATGCAGACGACGCCGCCATTTTTCTAGCCCCCACGACTCACGATGTGGAAGGCCTTACTAGCATTCTGCAAAGTTTTGGGGAAGTCTCGGGCCTAGTCACCAATGTGTCCAAGAGCTCCGTTGCCCCCATCCGATGCGCCGATATCAACTTGGATGAGGTTTTGGCAAATTTCCCGGCAACCACGACCCCCTTCCCTATAAAGTACCTGGGGTTGCCCATCTCCCTTGGAAGACTTAGGCGTGCGGATCTTCAACCCTACATTGACAAGGCGGTGGCTCGACTCTGGTTAAGTCCGTGCTCTCCTCCATGCCTATCTTCTTGCTGACGGCCTTAAAAGCGGACAAAGGCATCCTCAAGGCTTTTGCTAAGATCAGTCGTGGCATGCTCTGGGCCTGTCAGGAGACGGTTAGCGAGGGGAAATGCAGAGTCAATTGGCAAAAGGTGTGTCGCCCAAAGGATCTTGGCGGTTTAGGGGTGTTGGATCTGGAGAAGTTCTCCCGGGCCCTGAGACTTCGTTGGTTATGGTTCGAATGGAAGGCTCCTGAGAAACCTTGGGTGGGCTCTGAAACCCCCAATGACGCCACCGATCGTGACCTCTTCAATGCGGCCACTCGTGTCACCATTGGTAACGGAACCAAGGCCTCCTTCTGGTCATCCTCTTGGCTCCATGGCGCCCCGCCTAAAGACCTGGCTCCCCTTGTCTTCAAAGCTTCCAAGAGGAAGAATCGTACGGTCCATGACGCCCTAACCGACAACAACTGGATCGCGGACATTGCGGTGGATGCTTTCACGGTCTATCACATGGAGCAATATATCCGCCTCTGGGAGCTCCTGTCAGACATCCAGCTGAACCCTGACTCTGATGATTCCATCTCCTGGACCTTGACCCCTAACGGGTGCTACTCGGCCAGCTCCGCCTACAAGATTCAGTTCCTGGCCTCCTTGCCATGTCAGTTTGGGAACGTTGTTTGGAAGACTTGGGCCCCTCCAAAGTGCCGCTTCTTTGCTTGGCTCGCGGTCCAAAATCGCCTGTGGACTGCTGATCGCTTGGCCAAACGTGGTTGGCCGCACCACCCTACCTGCCAGCTCTGTCGTACCTCCCCCGAGACGGCACGTCACATGCTCTTCGAGTGCCGATTCTCCAGGCGCATCTGGACGGCTGCGGCCTCCTGGTTGTCTTGCCCGGACCTCCTCACGAGCCTTGGAGAGGGTAGGTCTAAAGTTCTGGACTATTGGCTGGCCCTTTCGAAGACCACCACCTCCTCCCCAAAGGGCTTGCGGTCGGCCATCACTCTTGTTGCGTGGGAAATATGGAAAGAGAGGAACGAACGGGTCTTCAACAATAAGTCCTCCCTGCCTTCGGTGGTCATGCATAAGATTAGGGAAGAGGGCAAGGACTGGATTCTTGCTGGTGCAAAGAACCTAGCGGATCTTGTAGGCTAACCTTGTCTAGGGGCGGTTTTCGCCCTTTTTTCCTTTTGTTCTATGGCTCTTGCCATAACCCTGTTTGCTTCTCCTATATTAATATAAGGCAAAAGCTTTTTTGCCCGTTTCAAAAAAAAAAAAAGTCGCAAGTTGTGGAAACACTCTCGCAGTCTCACTCGTTCTCATGCCAAATGAAGCAAGCGCTATATTCAGATCTTCGGATCGTATTCAGATCGATATAAGGGTGGGCACAGACGGACCCACGGCTGCAAGGGCAGTGTATCATTGATATTACCGGCGTTATGTTCCTTCACCAGCAGCACAGAGGTCTCGTTCTGTTGCCGACGCCAGGTTAGGCAATGCCTTGCAGTCGCGGCCGTCTTGCAGTATCTTCAGGTTTGGCAACTTATCGACAATGAGCCACCTCTGTACGTGGATAGAGAGTGGAAGCCTTCTGGTGGAGGTAGACTAGCCAGAGTAGTACTGTAGACGCTTTTGGTGGGTCTTGGATCGTTGAGCGACCTTTTGTGGCACGGATGATCATTCTTGTGTATGATAATTCTATACCTTAATATATCAACACGTGGAACTCATGCGAGTCCTAGAAAAAAGGAAACAAAAGAGTAGCATGTGAACCGATAAAATTGGATCGGGTTTTATTATTTCCATATCCTATGACATGTTGTCAGAACGGATTCGAAGCAGATCGGATAATGAATGGTGAAGGATTTGAAACAGGGCATATGAGACCGTGGATTTGGAATTGAAACGGAGCGAAATCGGGCTAGGATCAAAATTAATCGGATATGTATGCCCATAAGTAGGCCCGCAAACCATACAACCAAAAGTAATTGATAAAACGAGTTCAACAAAACACTCATATTCGATATAGTGACTATAAACATGAGCTGTTGTTTGATGGACGTACTTGCCACTCAAAATCAGGTTATTCGGATAAAAATCATCGGATAATCCTAAATAATTTTTGGATACAGATATCTGGGTGTTATTCATTTCAAGTTCAAATCAGATATTCTTATCCGCGGGATTCCTTCGAAGCGGATACGGATTCTCTAAAGCAGATACAGAAATGAATTCGATGCGAAAATTTTCATATCTGTTTGGAGTAGACACGTGTCATACATAAGTCCAAGGACGCCTTCCATAGGTGGGGCGGGCTAAAGCTGCATCAGCGTCGATGAGTGAATAGGAGGTCGGATCTTTGGTGCGCAGGGAAATGTGAGGGTGGGGCATGATAGGCAGTAGTTGGGTTTTTTTCAGGCGGGTTTTGGTGCTCATTTTGGAATGGGTTTTCTTAGATGTTCTTACTATTGTTTTACATATCATGCTAGTTCTACACGGCTCAGAGTTTCTATACATGTCTTAATATTTTATTGCACGGATGTCTTACTGTTTCTTCTGCGTGTCTACCATATTTCTGCCTCATCTGCTGCTTTTATGTTTGGTGTTGTAGCCTTGTAGGATAGATATTCTCTTCAATAGGAGAGTTATGTACCAAAATAGAGTCTCAACTCGTATTAATTAGCAGGTGCATTCAAATTACTTTTTAATAAAATTTGCTAAGCATTACGATTTTCTGCATGCATGATTCAAATATTATTGGATATATCAAGAAAGTTGAAGGGAATAAATAACTCATACCTCCTGTAAAATCCCCTCAAATCGTCATTGAGGGTGCCATTGAAATTCATCCTGAGCACACCCTCACCTAGTGGAAGTTCTTTACCAAACCCAAGCACCATAATCTGGTCATCCTTGAAGAACACCACCTCGGTCGGTGCCAAGTCCTGCAATACCGGACACCATGACACCATCAAGATGAGGTTTATAATGTGCTGTGAGGACTGAAGCATCTTTTGAGAGATTATCTTTCCTTTAAAGGTCGATGCAACATTATATACCTTAAAGTGGATGGATGCATGGTCGATGGTGAGATCCACAACATTGATCACCAGGAAACGAGTGGTCTGTAAGATGTCGACGGTGATTGCCACTACACCGGAGAAGGTGTAGGATACGAGGTCTGGGTGGAAACGGAGCTCGTAGTAGCTTGGCTTAGCAAAGCGTGGGAGTCGAAGCTTATGGCGGAACTGGTCAGGTGAGTCCGCTAGAATAGCCGTCTTGGGTATGGAGACGAGCATTGGCACAAAAGTAGATCCTTTGAGATTTTCTCCCTGCATACAGAAAGGGAGAATAGAAATGGAGTGTAGGGTAACCAACGTAAAAATGTAACATATATGTAGGCATGGATAAAAACAAGTCGTGCCAGCAACAAATGCCGCACTAGGCAACAGTTAAAATAAAAAGAGCAGTTTAGGTTTGAAAATTAAGTGAACAATTTATTTCTTCTCCTTGCAAGGAATTATACGATTTAGCTAGGTTAATAATTAATAATACTAAAACTTGGATAATTACAATATTTTAAACATATGGTAACCTCAACTAGTTCCTACATTAGGAGAGACCATGTTTGGGAGCATGGTTTAATAAAATATACTGAGTGTCTAAACCAAACATGAATTAGATAAGCATATTCTCATCATATTATATATGATGAGAAAATACGTTGAATTTTACAGTTTCCCAGGAACTATTGATGTAGAATTGTTGGCATTTTAGACATGAAGATTCCAATTATACATTTATTAATTATGAGATGATTACCGCATATAGACATGATTACAATATATTTATTTAACTTGGGTAATTAGCACGAAGAGTGGATACCATTTCCAAATTTTCAGTCTATATTCACAAAAATACTAAGAATTGGATTTTAAAGCATTCTATTCCAGTATAAACAACTACGCACACTCTTGTGTGTTAATATATTTTGTTTCAAAAAGATTTTTTAAAACCTTGCTGTTCTATATTTACCCAAATATATAATAGGTTATATATAAATTGTAAAATTCGTAGCACGTTGCAAACTGTGAGATGTGGCACAACACATCATTACTCTGCATCAAACTTATTTTATTTCTTCACACAATTGTGACATGGGAAAAAAAGTTTATCAGTGATTAGGAAAACTTCCACAGCATCCAACTCGTTGGGGAATTTGTCAAAAGAAACGAACAACTTTTTAGGTAAGAAACACTCAATACTATTTCTGTTGTTTGCATGGTTGTTCCCAAAATTTCCATATTTTCAATAGCGTTTGGTTTTGTAAACAAATAAGCTACTGGCTTGCATAAATAGGAGCTAGAGCATTATTGAGGTGTAGTTCTTGGATAATTTAGGAGACGGACATTTATGTCAAAGTTTCGATGGGTGAGGTTCAAACGGGGAGAAACTGATGGTTTAGAGACTCTGACGAAAATAACCCTATAATCAATGGCTAAATGTTGCTACCCATTAGTTGTGTTTCCTTGTTTCAAAGGCCCATATATTTTAAGTTTTTGACGAAATTACTTCTCGCAACTTGAATTGATACCAATATTTCCCATATCTTTGTTAGTGATAACCATATGTAGCTGATGGCAGAACTTATAGAAAAAATCAAACAAATAAGAATTTTGTACACTAAAATTACTATAATTAAGAACTTATCCAAAACATTGATGTAGAACATGCAGGGCAGTGCATGCATAACATAATTACCACATTAATTTAAAAAAATTTAGGTTGATGATACAAAATTTGCCACCACATTAAAGTAGGGGTTCAATTTGTTTTAAGTTATACATCTCAGATTCAGTGATGTGATACACAAAATTGAGATAGTATGTACGTTACTATCATAAAAAAAAACACGAAATATAATGGAGAAAACGCTGTAAGAAAATATAGAAGATATATGACCCAGCCCAATCACAATCCCCTATCGTGTGCTACCAAGAGTGGTACTAATCTTCTTATCCAAGCAAAAGATATAAGATCTACTCCCCCACCAACCAGAAAAAATCGACTCGCCCATCTTGATAAACTCCTACTTGCAAATTGTAATCTACTAGTTGAATGTCCGTGCGTTGCTACGGCTCTCAAGTTTATTAATCGTCACGTATGTAAATATTGCCTACAAATGTAGACATGTGAACATAGACACATTGGGTGAAGACCGAACCACTTATGAGTCGTCCACGAAAAGACCTGGGGTGAACCCCAACCCTCCCAAACTCCTTCTCTTGCTTCCCTCCCTGCCTTGCCGCCATTCCGCGTGCGCTGCTGGGCAAAGCACGAGCGGTGCTGCTAGGGTCATCGCTTTTCCATGGCAACGATGCACTTTGGCGGAGGTCAGGGGGCTTGGCGTGGAGATGGACGGCGTGCTGCAATAGGGGCGGCTTCTCACGGTGGAGGTGGCGATGGGAGGGGTTCGCGTCAGCTGTGGCCGGCGCTCTCCCGTGGCGGTAATGGTTGTCCGAGCTTGACCTGCAGATATTGACGGCGGCACTTGGCCTAAAGCGGCGGTTGTGTCCCTCTCCAGATTTGGTTGTGGCAGAACAGGGCAGCATGGTCAAGGATGACAGCAGGCTGAGCTGGCCAGCGATAGCGGGGCTCTTTCCCTCGGCCCAGGTCTAGGCCCACTTGGGCTTGAGTCGGGCTAGGCGGGGCCCACTGTTCGCTGGTTTCAAGGGCTCTCAACAGGCTTGGGAGCCCATCCCTCCACCATGGCGTGGTTGAGGTGATAGATCTGGGCCAGACAAGCATAGACCCGGTGACCTCCTGACAGCCCCGTTCCGGTGTTGCGGATTCGACTTGCAGGTTCTTGCTCATTGTTGTTCCGTGATGTTCGGGGACCGGTGGTTGGCCCTGCCTTCCCCAGCCAGTTCGGATGGACTTGCCGTAGTGGTGCCTACCTCATCGTGGGTGCGAGATCTTGATTGTCGGGGCGCCAGCCCTTGAAGGTGAAATTGTGTATTACTTCTGATATTTAGTTAAAGAATGTGTTATTAAAAAAATAGATAGAAAATCATCCTAGTGGCTTCCATAGCCGAGGATGTTCACTCCAGCAATTACCATCTCAGTTTAGACAACAATAATCATGATAGGATGTTCACTTGCAAATGCTAAGCTGGGGATATTGTTCTGTCTAATAGAGTCGGGTAATGGCGATGGTTCTCCCACATGCTATCAGTTTTACCGAGCAAGCAAATCATGAAGAAACAGAAAGATAAGGTTGCAAATTTAGTCAAAAACTCACAAAAACAAAGAAAACTGTCCAAACTGCTCTCTTCGGAAAATCAAACAATAACCCAAGTAGATAACTACTTTTGCTAAAACTTGCACACAAACACATTTATACATACCCAACAAATTCATTCCTTATTTAGAAATTGTTAAAAGGTTGACTTAGGTACGATATTTATATCCAAGCACTATACTTTATACTAAAATATCTCTAAATTAACAGAACTTATAATTTTCAATAAAGTTTTATCATCCAGTTTACCGTCGTATGCCTTTCCCTGAACTCATGCCCCAATCTTAGATTCAGTAATATATATATTCATGAGATCAAAAAAGCAAGCCATAAAAAAACATGAATTATACATATATCCCGCTCATTTTTATCACTTGTAGCCTAGGTTTTGTTCTCAATGGGGGTCCGCTGATAGTGTAAGGATAATAACATAATCTGAAATCCTTGCTTGAGAAACTGCTAGGCTTAATTACCTGATGCTCACCCGTATACTCACATTGGGTGCTACACGAATTCTATAGAATAACCACAAGGAAGACAAATTACAATCAGAAACCACCGGTCAATTCTCCAGTTGTTTGCCAAAATTTTCAATAAAGCTATCATCGTATGATTGACAGTACATGCCTGGTTTACCGATTTCAAACTCTAACAGCTTCTGTGTACCTCATGTGGAAGTAGCAATGCATGCCCTTTTGCCGCTCGTCGGTCATACGCACTGGTACAAAATATCGCAGCACATATGTACCTGACCACATGCAAACAATTTTCTGACCAAAACAAAATATTGTACTCCCTATGAAGGCGTTGATTTTGTTCAAATGCAGAGCATTGCGTACAACCAACGTAATATCCTTGATTCAATAATTTGATTCTGCAGTGGTCAAACCTGAAGAAAGTACGCTAAACCGTGGTCGAACTGCAGGGAAGAAGTGCAGCTGCGTGCGTCCGGCTAGAGGCTGTCACCACGCCAGCGTGAGCCTATCCCCGCGTTCAATTGTACGGCCCCGATTAGTAGTGGTGATTACTTGCCATATTATGCCTAATTGAATGTAGCGGAAGGAAATGTCATTATGGTTAATTAAATGATAATTAATTTGATTGATCATGTCATATGCTGGAAGGAGTGGAAAAGTAATCGAACGAAGTCAGAGACCTCAGATTGGATCGAACGGTTCACATGCTCTGAATCTCCTTCACCAAACGCGTTGTATGACGTACTACCAACTCCAATATAATAGTAAAGATTAGTATATCCACGCAATGTCTTAAATCTTTTCTTTTTACAACTTTACCATAAGGAAAACCAATATGGTGTGGATTTTCTATTAAATGCAAAACCAACTGTACAAAGAGTGAGTAGAGAGGGAATTAATCAGGGTGGGAAAAAATGAAGGAGACAAACATGAACCTTAATGTCTTAAATATCGAGTCACGATGGATTGTCTCTATCTTTTTAACTAGCATCACCACATCCTTCTCTCCATGGAAAAGTAGTTTTACGACATCTCAACTCACACGGGATGAAACAAAGTACGACCTCATGTAAGTAGAAAATGACGTACTTATATGTTTCATATGATTTTCCGTTTATGTTCAATAACATGAGAAAACAATCTGGGATCTATCACAGGGAGTTCAAATCTTGACCTAGACACTGAACTGGAAATTTTGTGGGAGACCAAACCTGTTCAAGGGACACAAACTTCCTCTCTCCATTCCTTGTGGCTGCCGATGCAATGATGACATGAAGGAAGAGGAGAAACTTTAGAATCACCAGAGTTGCGTCGCCGACTCTTTGAGGCATGGATAGATGACAATATAGCATGATCTTATTGGCACACTTAGATGGACGCTCTTTTTTGCTTTGTGGTAGCCTCACTACCCAAGGTGGGGAGGGCGGGATGGAATATATATGGAGTGACACAAGTTCTATGGAGATCCTAGAAAGTGTACAGTAAGTCAAATAACACATCAAATGATGATAGTGCGGCTTAAAGAAATAATAACAGATGTTGGACCCAAGGCCTTCAATTTACACCCTTTTGTCCCTTTGTTAAGTATAGCACCCAAAAGGAACCCCGCACAACGTTTCAAAAAAAAACCCACACAGTGGTCCCAACTCAATAAATTCTCTCCATGTACTCCTTTATTGCTTTACTACTCTTATACCGCTGGACATTACTCCCTTACTTTTTTGTCCAAAGTTTAATGCGCATTAACTCCTAAATTTCATAATTAATAGTATATAATATACTAATTAATGTTAGATATCAGCATTAATTGATTCTTTATTGTTTTGATCGCAAGATTTATGGTGAATGAATTAAGAAATCTTTTGAGATCAGCGTCGCATATGGAAAGAGATTAATAGCGATAGAATCCATAAGCAGAGGCAGCAAGGGAGGCATGCCTTTGAGCAGGGTGAATAGGATACCATAAATTTAAACAAAATATTTAATTCCCTTGTGTTGCCAACTGACAACAAAATATATAGTCATGTTTAATCAAAAGGTTCCCGAGATTCACAACTGTGATAGTTTTCAGAAATTCAATTCGGCTCCCGGGTGCGTATGATCCCTCTACCAAAAAAGTATATTTTAAAATGTCGAAAAATTTGGACAAAAAATTCTACATATACATCTTCATAATGTATGTGCATTCGTCAAGTTTCATGGAAAACCAATATTTTTTGTGGTCTATGTAAAAAGGAGAAACTTTATATTGTAAAAAGCATTATTTTTAGCGCTGAATTTTGTATGAAACGACTTTGTGAACGCGTAGCACATGAAGATGTACGTACGAATTTTTTGTTTCAATTTTTTGAAATTTAAAATATGCGTAAGATGCATTTCAAAATATAGGGAGCATATGCACCCATGTTCCAAAACACCACACCCGATAGTTTCTCACTATATTATCGTGGGAGGTAACTGAACCACTCATACAACTTGTCATTCGGGTGCAAAACATTCAAAAACTTGCAAGATGTTTTCGTGCCAATAAGATTTTGTATTTTAGGTGCATTTTCATACAAGTCGAAAAGGCTTGGTCCCAGTTTAGAACGTGTAGCAAAAATCCCCTATGTTTAATTCAATGTGAAAAATCCCATGCGTTGAGGAAATCCCAAATCCTCTCTATTCTGACTTCTAACCAAATCCCAAAAAACAAACTGGTTCATAAACGTGCGCGTCCTGGCAGCGGAAGCCCATTGTCGAAGAGTTGTACAAGAAAGAGTTTGGCGCCGAGATGGACTCGACCAATTCATTATCAGAGATAGCCGTCAATGGCAAGGTCGACGAGACGGCATGCACGGAAGACACCGCGGTGAGTTAGGTGGTGCTCGACGTTCATGGACTGTTCCAGTAGTTATGTTGAGGAGTTCAGACTGGGGTGCACATGACGCAGAAATTCCTCCACCTCCTGAAGATCCACCCACTAATAATCCTCATCCATTGTATGGACCAGACCCAACTACAGAAGAGCTATATCAGCACGAATTGGCATTATGGCTGCAGCAGAACCAGCAGAATCAACAGCTGAACCATGGAGGAGGACAGAACAATGGGCATCACCATGAACATCATGGATTTGCTAACCCTGCTGTGGAGCCACATATAGAAGTACAGCTGCACAATTTCCAGGCACAAAATGCAGAGGCCCCTCCCTTATTCAATTTCCAGGCAATGCTTGCAGAACAAGGGGTTCCATTTGAGGCTGGAATACCACCACCACCACGTGCTAATAATATCAGTGATAGTCCACTACAAGCTTGGACAGATAGTCTGTCTGTTTCCACTGCATCTAGCTCCAATTCTCAAGAACTCATGCTGCCTGACAATATTTAGTTTCAGCAGTACACAGTTTCACAGCTACTGCTGGCTCCTTTGAGGAACTACATGCAAGGGTCTGGGCCAAGGTCTGTTTGGCCAAATCTTCAATGAAAACCGCATTGGCACCTAATTTCAATCTAGACAATGTACATCACTTGTCCCTTTCTGTCCATATGACACCTCCTATGTTGTTGAGATGGCAGGGGAATTCCTGATACTGAAATCTGGCATGGTTGAAGTCGAAGGCCCATAGAATCGAAACTTTGGAGGCCCAGGAAGATGAAGATGGTCTGATTAAGAAAGTAGAGTTGGTATAGGAAACTTGAAACAATATAAGGAAAGGCCAAGTACGGCCCGATAACTCTGTACTTATACGACACGGAAAAAGCCTCGGCTTCACCTCATATATAAAGGTGAAGTCAATGTCGAAATAAGGATCGAATCATTGCAAACTAGCCACCGGGTTTTGTTTAGTTCGACGTCTTTATTCGTCTGACAACCTTCGAGTTCTACTTGCCCTCTATTTTCCACGAAACCCTAAGTCTATAATATGTAGGCATAGACGAGTCGATACCTCCATGGTGCACACCACATAACATCGAGAGAGTTAACCAATCCGTAGAATCATTAATGAAAAGTATAAATCATCTTTATTCAAGACATAGTATTGCTAGGGTTTCCCCATTACTCCCCAAGAACAAATGAAACTACTCACACATAGATGCAATTAACATCGTCATAATGGTATGAATGAAGATACAACTAATGGATGAATCCTTGTGTAAATCCACAATAGGTTTAGAGATTACAACAAGATGGATGAAGGAAAGGATGGTGATGGTGATCGAGATGGCGTAGATGCAGTGGTTGATGATGGAGATGATGCCCAAGCCTCCAAGGGTCCAAGTCCCTTCTACTCTTGTGTGGTGGTTGATGGTGGAGATCTCCGTGAATGCAGCAATAGAGGCGGCGGAGTGGAAGAGTAGCACCGTATGAGTATGTATTCTCCTTTGGCTCCTCCCCTCTTTATATAGGCCTAGCAGGGCCCCTAGAACCTCCAAATACCATCCATATGACTTGGGGAAACCGTAAGGGCGAGTGGGGGCCGAAACAGTGCAGAACCACATTGATTCTGAAGGTTTTCGCGTCGAGGAATACCTAATATGGGCAGTCATACGGGCACGGCCTCCCTGTATGGGAGGTCGTTGAAGTATGTGACCTCCGCAGTAAAATGGTCGTCATTTCCTCATACAAACTCCGACTTCAGTGCTCTTCGGCTCATTGAACTTGTATGGACAAGGGCTACACCACCATGATCTTGGATTTTTATTTTATGATTGTGGAAAATCACCTTTTTCCACCCTCCAAATGGCCAAGTCTGGTGGTTGCAACTCCTCCATCTTTTGTTTCCCTTGCCTTGCTTTAGCCATAATTGCACCTTGCACCTACACACATATAAAAGACAAGAAAAACTAATAAAATCCTAATAAAACTTATAGTTGTGCAACATTCATTGAAAATGAAACAGAACTCATAGTCATGCATAAATGGCATACTTAGAACTAGATGGAGTATGATATGAATGCCAAGTAGCACATTTTGCATTACTAAAATATGTTGTAAAATGCACTCATCAACATCCCCCAGCATAGACCTTGAACACCCTCGAGCAAGAAAGACGATAATAACTTCATGCTATCATCTAGCTTATTATTTTAAGATCAATGCTTTGTATCCTTATTTTTACTGCAAGCTCAAAGTAAGATAAAATGTAATCAGGCAAGGCAACATAAGCTCAGTCATGATTTCTAAACTACTTAGAGATTAATTACAACATCTATGCCCCTTAATAGTAATCTAGCTTGAAAGAAAACTTGTGATCCTCCTATATTGGTTTTTTCATCATATTTTGTATTCTCACTTTTTTTAGGTAAAAAATGTAACCAAGAGTGAGAGATCATGTTAAAAGATGCATAACATTAGATCACCCATACCAATAGGTCAAGGCTTATCAACCACTTGTTTCTATTTTTTGTCTTTTCAAAACTTTCAGTTCTTTAGTTGTGAACTTGTGATGGCCGCCGAAATCTCATAAACCCTAGACACGATCGTTGTGCTTGTCAGCAGGAAAGGTTTAGTTGATTAGGTGGTTGGTTTGTTGTTGCGTATGCCTTTGGGAAAAAAAAAGCCGTTGTGCGCTTATATCTGCCACCCTTGGCCCGGCCCAGCAAGAAACGAGCGCAAAATGTAAGTGGGCGAGCCCAGCCCAGTCCACGAGCACAAGCTAGTCCCCATTCATTTATGTCCTGCCAACCGTTTATTTTCCCAAGCTATAGCCGACCCGATTGTCATCAATCAACATGAATGTTGTGCTGCTGTAAAAAAAAAAAGTATGTTGTGCTTGTGTTGACAATAAAATAAAAAACCATGTCTGGTGTGAAAATAATTCATGATGTCTCGCCGATATACGATGATCAGAAGCAACTTACAGGTACTAACAGTTGTCAGAATTAGTGGCAAAACGTGTTGAACAAACCTGCTACGACTTCTTATATATATGTATATAGGGGACTTTCTTGCTTCTGAAAGGAACTGGGCTGTCTGTATACAGACAAAACCTGCCGATCGAGTTGCTAATTTGGAAGATGTACACAACCCCGGCTTGAATCTTCTCTTGAAGGATTCAATCCGCGCTCTCTGTCTTGCCTGTTAAAAAGAAACTTTTTAAAGCTCCAATTAGCTCTGTTCTTCTTGTATCAGACAAAGGAACACCGCAACCCTGGTTAAATTGGAAAGCATGATATGCATCATCCTCGTCGATGGAATAGTTAGGGTACACAATGTCATCTTCAGCTGCTCGTCTATCTTTAGGAAATGCTAGCGATGATGGGCCACTGCTGCCCCTTATCAGAAGACAGAATATCAAAACCTGAAGCCTCGGAGACCACGCTGCTTTATTTGGAGACTGGATCTTGGCCTTTCTTTCGGCATCACACGAGATGGATCTCCCTGTGCACAATAATTATTCTAACACAAAACGTTAATGCCTGCATGTTCTTAATTGGCACTGTGGGTAATCTCAGGATGCAGACTAGTTTACAGAAGCTGGCCGGAGGCGTGCAGGCAGAGCCTACGTACCATTGCAGTGTCTTGGCAGAGAAGCTAGCTCTAGGTGTTGCTGAAGAGTGTGGCATCAGGCGTCGCTCCGGGCCGCACATGCACATGCAAACAAATAATCTTGAAGAAAAACGGAGATGACAGGCGAAATTAAGGAAGGTATCAGCTATTTTCTTTCGGTTAACTTGCATGGACAGCTTGGTCGTTAGCGAGACGTACAGCGACGGCGCCATATGGCTGGGATCATGATCAGATTCCTCTCTTGTCAAGGACTCCAGATAAAAGGCTCTTTCAGGCGCAACCTAGAGTGCTTACATATTTCTGCAAATACTTATCTTGGTAAAGTGGATTGCTCCTCTTTGATTTTTGCTTTCAGGGTTTGCACGTAGAAAAGGTGAGGACGACAGGCCAAATTTTGGGGATAAAACAAGTAACGAGAAAAAATGCAGGTTTGTGCCTTGCGCAAAGGCAATTCTAGACTCGTGTACACTACCTAGCTGAAAATTAACTTAGTGCTTAGTCAAGTTCACAACCAACATATTTACATATTACATCCCACAATAAGTTGTGGGTAAAGTTTCTAGTTGCAAGTGGGGTTTTAACTCGGATTTTCTCTATACAAATAGGTTGCAACTGAGATTTTCCAGTTTTAAGGCAAATTGCAGCTGAGATTTTTCTATCTACAAGTCAAGTTAGAACTAATGTTTTAAATTACAAGTAAGTTATAAACAAAAAATGATTCACTCACTATAAAATTAAGGGATGATATCACTTGGTTGAGAATTAAGTTAATTTTTATTTAATCAACCTTTTATTTTGTTACCTGTGAAGGTCCTCTTCTTTTGCGGTGGTATATACTACCAGTTTTACTAGCACTAGCATCCAACTATGAAACCAAGGCGCCAATTCCCCGCAGACAAAGTCTGAATCTTGCACTGTTGCACAGACCGGTGATTGCCATGGGCGCCACCAGAGCACACGATGAAACCTTGCACGCATCTGGGTCTCTGGGACATCATTGCTACTTGGTTGTTGAAATGATGGCTGTAAGAGCATCTCCAGGAGCTCATCCAAATTTGGTCCTCTATATCTCCATATAGAGGATCATCTATAAAGATTTCTTTTTAGATGTCCCTAGTTTTCCAGCAGATCATCCATAACCAGGACATCTATATTCTCTCTCCTATATTTTAATACTATCCTATAACTACCATTTAACAGATTTCCTGACCTCACCTCCTCCAAACCTCACCTCCGTTTCCTCCATCGGCACCGGCAGGGCGCCCTCCCTCGCCGTCCTCCACGGCCACGCCCCCAACTCTCCTCCGCGGCGGCACCCCCGACCACAAATCCGTCCGCCCCGCCCCCATGCCCTCCGCCGGCCCCTGCTCCCCTGCTTCCTCCCAGCACGGCGCCCGACGGCGGCTCCCTCCCATGCCCTCCGGCTCTCTTCTCGTCGCCTGCAGCTTCCGATTCACGCGGTAGGCGAGCGGAATCGCGCGGGAGGCGCGCGGGCGAGGGAGCAATGATCCTGGCTTGGTCATCCAGATGTAGAGGACGCACCCAAGAGCTGGATGGACATCTATCGACCCATGTCCATATACATGTGCTGCTGGAGACGGTTTTTTAGACTCGGTCCTCTATATGTCGTATAGATGTCCATTTGGATGATCTCCTGGAGATGCTCTAACGTTGCTATCCCCATTCCCTTGCCATGCTGCATCGTCTACATGCTCGACCTGATTGTAGGTTGATGCTCAAAATTCAAATGTGGGTCAAGGCAGACTATATGCTCGCTGGCATTTACATGCTTCGGATCAAATTTTGTTTGTAGCACTAATTTATACATTTTCTCCTCAAATTCTTACAAAACTGATAATGAATGCATATTTAGATTGGAAATACATTTTCTAGCCGGAAATAAAAATAGTTAGATAATTACTCTAGTACGTAGAAAATTATATTCCTAACAAAACTACAAGGTATTTAACCTTTCAGCCTTGCAACAGTCAAAGAGTTGAGAAAATAGAGACATGGTGGTTGTGCAGAGTAAAACACAAGCACTCACGACGTGGTTGGATCTAGACATGCTCGTCAAATAAATTCGACATATTAATAACTACAAAAATGAGCCCTCTATAAAAAAACTACATTTCCTTCCTCGACTGGAATCCATGCAGAGGGGGCAGGCTCATTCTTATCTGTGCCTTCTCTCTTTTTTATCCCGCCGCTTTAGAGTCTCACATGAGAAACCGGCTAAACCCCAAGACTTTCCTAGTGGGGCTGCCGACCGAAGATGACCGAGGGGAGGCACCGGATGATCCCTTGTATGTAGTTGTTGTAGGGTTGTGCTTGTAGCTTTTATGTTTGGTGTTATGCATGTGCTTAGGAGTAGAGCACTGGAGTTTTTGGAGCGGTCCGGTGTGCCCTGATTGTTCTTCCTCTTCCCATGCAGCTCCATCGGTCGGACAAGGAGGCGTGGAAGAAAGTCATCACCGTCATCTCCATAAATAAGATATGTGGTTTCGACTATGATTTGGAACTTCTTTAGCTCGGTGTTGTCATTCTCCCCATATCAGTGTGGTGCATGTAGACGGAGGTAGGGGCCAAGCTCGAGATTGGGGAATAGTTGGATGATTGCAGGGAAGTGTTGATTCCACTACTTCTAAGTGTACACTCTTGGTGGCCTAAGTTTGGTTGGCGACCCTGGTGGAAACTCCGATTGATGTCGGCGATCGCGTCTATTGTTTGTTGAACCTCCATGCAAAAGCCTCTCGAAGGACTTCCGGTGGTGCCTTTCCTTCCTCTCGGTTCAAAGTGGTTCCATCCACGGTATCGACGGAGAAATCCATGGCGGTAGCCTTTGTTCTTTGGCGGGGAAGGAGGACCCAATTACTTTTTCTGATAGTATGTTTAGATTTTCTTTTTGAAAAAGTTTGGGGTTGTTATGTAAATTCTCTATTTTGGGGTCCCTTATGTGTTTTGTACCCTCATCTCAGCTAATTAAAACATCTTCCAAGCCCTTGGGCCTTTCCCCTATTAAAAAGAACTACTAACACTGAGCTAGGTTGACTTAATCTTCGATCCAAAAATCATCCTAATTAATTTATGTTTGATAAGAGACAATTTATTACTCAAATAATGCATCATGACGATACAGTTCAGAAGAGAGGTTACACCCGGCTTCTGCATAACTACTATGGGAATAGCTACAAAACCAAAAATAAAAGTTAACTAAGTTGAAATACAAGAGTCAGAAGAGCTTGTAAAACTACTATGTCATCGGAGGCTCAATCCATAAATCATGCTGCCATCCGTGTGGGATAAAAGTATTACTCATCGTATTGTCCAACCATGTAGACACATCCATAAACATGTCGCAATTCTCCACACAAAGACAACCACTAATGAAATAAATGAGTACACCGGTAGATGACCTGCAATAGAAAAAATTGTTACAATTGAAAACATTGTTATTTATACATAGCCATAGTGACCATATAAGGACAAACACTCCCACCCTAGTAATAATTCTAATCTTGTGATATATACCATGTAACAAATTTCCAACAAAGTTTGCAGCACTACATGGTGGATGCAAGTTAGAATCAACTTGAATGGTTTATATATAGAATCAATCGAGAATTTACCGCGCTCATGTAGATTTGAATGAAATTCATTTGCCCCTTGCAAAAGTTGGACCAATGCCAATCGTCCTAGCAGAGCATTCCATATCACAAGTCTAGAACCAATTAAATCTTGTCTGAACCGTCACATTTCATGGTAATGTCTCCAAGACCGTAGCAATTGTGTCGCACTCGTGACATACAATATTGTATAGATCTAGATATTGTTCCCGAAGTTTAGTATTACCTAACCACTTGTACTCCGAGAATCTAATTTCCGACTCATCCTTACTAGAAAATTATCCAAACTGAGAAGATGTTCTTCATCGCCATTAGACCGGCCGAAAAATGTGAGTCACCCGGTTTCTGGTAAACATGTGACAAAGCTTTTGTGCTCGTGAATTTCCTTTTCAGGAGATATTGCCAAAACCCAATTTAAGTAAGAAGGTTGTAAAGGCATTTCCCAAGAAGAGCTATGTTTTTAACCTGAAGGTGTAAGGGTACATTGCCCCTATGTGTGGTTTTGGTAATTAATGACAACCCCTATGGACTAATGTTTTCATTGAGTTTATATGAAGGAATATTCCATAGGTACTACTTGCTCTCCATGTGTTGGATTCAAGTATGGATGCCATGAAGATAAAGGTATACCTTGTGTATTGGCATCAAGATCATCGGTATGAAGATATATATATGTGATATGATCAATAAGAAGAAATGAAGATGGAGTTCTTATGTGGAACTCAATATTAGCCATGCTCTATCTTAAGTGAGTATGTGAAGATACAAGGTTGAGTTGGGCAAGTTCAAGATGAGCATCTCAAGTGAATCACATACTTGAAGCTTGCCGTCCATTTGATGATAATGGACTAGTGAAGATGTGCATCAATGGAGCTTTTCCATCATAGTGTATGGGGGAGCATTTGTGAGTCTTCACGAAGCAACATTGGTCAAGTGAGGCATTCCAGCTTGAGTGAAGCTTGAAGAGTTATCATCAAGATCAAGCGGGATGCGCAAGGCAAAGGTATGGCCTTGCTAGGTTTTCCTTTTACCGGTCTCAAGGTGGATGTTGGGAGACCGGATTATAGGATAGATAGCCGCACTATTAAGAGGGGCTTTCGGTTGAGTAACTTGATCACATCGTCTTAGGGAGCTCAATCCTTTGCATACTTTGCATATCCTTATTGCTTCTTGGTGTTTCTCTATGTGAGGTTCTTGAGCTTGTTGCTAGCTTTACAACAAGCCCAAGTTCATCGAAAACGGAGTTCGCATGCATCTTCTATGGCGTTTTCGAGGTTGGGTAATTTTACTGGTTATTCATGATATAAGGTTCTACCTTTTATATTCATGATAAAATTCCCTTCTACAGATTCTTGAGTTTTCACTTTCTATTGGATAGCATTTGTTGTTATCTGATACGCGTACAGCACGCGTCCGTTGGGAACCCCAAGAGGAAGGTGTGATGCGTACAGCGGCAAGTTTTCCCTCAGTATGAAACCAAGGTTTATCGAACCAGTAGGAGCCAAGAAGCACGTTGAAGGTTGATGGCGGCGAGATGTAGTGTGGCGCAACACCAGGAATTCCGGCGCCAACGTGGAACCTGCACAACACAAACCAAGTACTTTGCCCCAACGAAACAGCGAGGTTGTCAATCTCACCGGCTTGCTGTAACAAAGGATTAGATGTATAGTGTGGATGATGATTGTTTGCAGAAAACAGTAGAACCGTATTGCAGTAGATTGTATTTCAGTAAAGAGAATTGGACCGGGGTCCACAGTTCACTAGAGGTGTCTCTCCCATAAGATAAACAGCATGTTGGGTGAACAAATTACAGTTGGGCAATTGACAAATAAAGAGGGCATGACCATGCACATACATATTATGATGAGTATTGTGAGATTTAATTGGGCATTACGACAAAGTACATAGACCGCTATCCAGCATGCATCTATGCCTAAAAAGTCCACCTTCAGGTTATCATCCGAACCCCCTCCAGTATTAAGTTGCTAACAACAGACAATTGCATTAAGTATTGCGCGTAATGTAATCAGTAACTACATCCTCGAACATAGCACCAATGTTTTATCCCTAGTGGCAACAGCACATTCATAATCTTAGAGATTTCTATCACTTCCCCAGATTCACGGAGACATGAACCCACTATCGAGCATAAATACTCCCTCTTGGAGTTACAAGCATCTACTTGGCCAGAGCATCTACTAGTAACGGAGAGCATGCAAGATCATAAACAACACATAGATATAAATTGATAATCAACATAACATGGTATTCTCTATTCATCGGATCCCAACAAACACAACATATAGAATTACAGATAGACGATCTTGATCATGTTCGGCAGCTCACAAGACCCGACAATTAAGCACAATGAGGAGAAGACAATGATGACCCACAAGTATAGGGGATCGCAACAGTCTTCGAGGGAAGTAAAACCCAATTTATTGATTCGACACAAGGGGAGACAAAGAACACTTGGAAGCCTTAACAGCGGAGTTGTCAATTTAGCTGCACCTGGAAACAGACTTGCTCGCAAGAGTTTATCAGTAGTAACAGTTTTATAACAGTAGCAGTAGTGAAATAACAGCAGCAGAGTAACAAAGACAGCAGTAGTGATTTTAGTAAACAGCAGGATTAAAATACTGTAGGCACGGGGACGGATGACGGGCGTTGCATGGATGAGAGAAACTCATGTAACAATCATAGCAGGGCATTTGCAGATAATAATAAAACGGTGTCCAAGTACAAAGCAATCAATAGGCATGTGTTCCATATATAGTCGTACGTGCTCGCAATGAGAAACTTGCACAACATCTTTTGTCCTACCAGCCGGTGGCAGCCGGGCCTCAAGGGAAACTACTGGATATTAAGGTACTCCTTTTAATAGAGTACCGGAGCAAAGCATTAACACTCCGTGAACACATGTGATCCTCACATCACTACCATCCCCTCCGGTTGTCCCGATTTCTGTCACTTCGGGGCCATTGGTTCCGGACAGCGACATGTGTATACAACTTGCAGGTAAGATCAATAAACAATGAATATCATGATGAAACAATAACATGTTCAGATCTGAGATCATGGCACTCGGGCCCTAGTGACAAGCATTAAGCATAACAAGTTGCAACAATATCATCAAAGTACCAATTACGGACACTAGGCACTATGCCCTAACAATCTTATGCTATTACATGACCAATCTCATCCAATCCCTACCATCCCCTTCGGCCTACAGCAGGGGAATTACTCACACATGGATGGGGGAAACATGGCTGGTTGATGGAGAGGCGTTGGCGGTGATGATGGCGATGATCTCCTCCAATTCCCCGTCCCGGCGGAGTGCCAGAACGGAGACTTCTGGCTCCCGAGACGGAGTTTCGCGATGTGGCGGCGTTCTGGAGGGTTTCTGGCGACTTCGACTTCTCTCCGTGCGTTTTTAGGTCGAGGCCGATAAGTAGTCCGAAGGAGAGCGTCGGAGGCCGGCCGAGGGGGCCACACCATAGGGCCGCGCGGCCCCCCTAGGCCGCGCCGCCTTATGGTGTGGGGCCCTCGGGCCTCCACTTGATTTGTCCTTCTGGCTCCGTCAGTATTCTGGGAAAATAGGGCCTTCTGCATAAATTCCGAGGATTTTCCTGAAAGTTGGAATTCTGCACAAAAACGAGACACCAGAGCAATTCTGCTAAAAACAGTGTTAGTCCGTGTTAGTTGCATCCAAAATACACAAGTTAGAGGCAAAACAATAGCAAAAGTGTTCGGGAAAGTAGATACGTTTTGGACGTATCAACTCCCCCCAAGCTTAGCTTATTGCTTGTCCTCAAGCAATTCAGTTAACAACTGAGTGATAAAAGAACTTTCACGAACACATTTGCTCATATGATGTATATATTCTCATGCTATGGCTAATACTTAAGCAGTTCATAATGAGATATATGCAAATAGGATCATCTAATAGCTATGTCAATCATGGAGAGGTACCAACAATTAATAATAAGCATCATGAATCATGTATGTAAGCAGGATTGCAATGTTCATAAGAGAGTATGATAAAGTGGTATCTCGCTTGCCTGTATTCGATTGGCAAAACATAAATGCCCGGGCACCTCTGGAGTTCATAGAAAGACTAGAAGTAGTGATTGTCAAAGATAAAAGCATCAAAGTTATACCACAATCAATCATATTTTGAGACAAGCATATTATACTAAGAATGACAGTTGTGCTCTCAAGATAGTGCTCAAAGAAATAATGGAGACACAACATAGAAGTAAAAGATTGACCCTTCGCAGAGGGAAGCAGGGATTAACATGCGCTAGAGCTTTTCATTTTTGTGTAGGAGATATGCCCTAGAGGCAATAATAAAGTGGTTATTATTTATATCTTTATGTTTATGATAAATGTTTATATATCATGCTAGAATTGTATTAACCGAAACATTAGTACATGTGTGATATGTAGACAAACAAGAAGTCCCTAGTATGCCTCTTAAACTAGCTTGTTGATTAATGGATGATTAGTTTCATAATCATGAACATTGGATGTTATTAATAACAAGGTTATGTCATTATATGAATGATGTAATGGACACACCCTATTAAGCGTAGCATAAGATCTCGTCATTAAGTTATTTGCTATAAGCTTTCGATACATAGTTACCTAGTCCTTATGACCATGAGATCATGTAAATCACTTATACCGGAAAGGTACTTTGATTACACCAAACACCACTGCGTAAATGGGTGGCTATAAAGGTGGGATTAAGTATCCGGAAAGTATGAGTTGAGGCATATGGATCAACAGTGGGATTTGTCCATCCCGATGACGGATAGATATACTCTGGGCCCTCTCGGTGGAATGTCGTCTAATGTCTTGCAAGCATATGAATGAGTTCATAAGAGACCACATACCACGGTACGAGTAAAGAGTACTTGTCAGGAGACGAGGTTGAACAAGGTATAGAGTGATACCGAAGATCAAACCTCGGACAAGTAAAATATCGCGAGACAAAGGGAATTGGTATTATATGTGAATGGTTCATTCGATCACTAAAGTCATCGTTGAATATGTGGGAGCCATTATGGATCTCCAGATCCCGCTATTGGTTATTGGTCGGAGTGAGTACTCAACCATGTCCGCACAGTTCACGAACCGTAGGGTGACACACTTAAAGTTGGATGTTGAAATGGTAGTACTTGAATATGGAATGGAGTTCGAATATTTGTTCGGAGTCCCGGATGAGATCCCGGACATCACGAGGAGTTCCGGAATGGTCCGGAGAATAAGATTCATATATAGGATGTCATTTTATGTGAATTAAAATGTCGCGGAAGGTTCTATGGAAGGTTCTAGAAGGTTCTAGAAAAGTCCGGAAGAAACCACCAAGGAAGGTGGAGTCCACATGGGACTCCACCTCCATGGCCGGCCAACCCTAGTGGGGGAGGAGTCCCAAGTGGACTCCCCCTTAGGGGGCCGGCCACCCCCCACATGGGAGGTGGAACTCCCACCTTTGGTGGGAGTCCTAGTTGGGCTAGGTTTCCCCCTCTTATGGAAGGTTTTTGGTTCGGGTCTTATTCGAAGACTTGGACACCAACACTTGGGGATCCACCTATATAATGAGGGGCCAAGGGAGGGGGCCGGCCACCCCAAGACCACAAGCTGGCCGCCCCCCTTGAAGTGGCCGGCCACCCCTCCCAAACCCTAGCCGCCCCCCTCTCCTCCATATCTCCCGCGTAGCTTAGCGAAGCTCCGCCGGACTTCTCCACCGCCACCGACACCACGCCGTCGTGCTGTCGGATTCAAGAGGAGCTACTACTTCCGCTGCCCGCTGGAACGGGAGGTGGACGTCGTCTTCATCAACAACCGAACGTGTGACCGAATACGGAGGTGCTGCCCGTTCGTGGCGCCGGAACCGATCGTGATCAAGATCTTCTACGCGTTTTTGCAAGCGGCAAGTGATCGTCTACCGCAGCAACAAGAGCCTCATCTTGTAGGCTTTGGAATCTCTTCAAGGGTGAGACTCGATACCCCCTCGTTGCTACCGTCTTCTAGATTGCATCTTGGCTTGGATTGCGTGTTCACGGTAGGAAAATTTTTGTTTTCTATGCAACGTTATCCTACATTTTGAAATCAGGAGTAAAATCATTTTGAGAGGTGTTTGTCGTTGTCAACGAATGGTAATGGGTACACTAACTACCTCGCCAACCGGACTCCCAAGAGCGGCTCCCATGAATTATTTGCATGTTTATGTGGCACTCCTTCCAACCTTTCTTACACAAACCATGGCTAACCGAATCCTCGGGTGCCTGCCAACAATCTCATACCATGAAGGAGTGCCTTTTTATTTTAGTTTTATTATGATGATGACACTCCCCCCAACCTTTGCTTACACAAGCCATGGCTAACCGAATCCTTCGGGTGCCGTCCAACAATCACAAACCATGGAGGAGTGTCTATTTAAGTTAATTAATTCGGGACTGGGAATCCCGTTGCCAGCTCTTTTTGCAAAATTATTGGATAAGAGGATGTGCCACTAGTCCATATGAGAGTCCGTCAAAAGTAAATGACAAGGTTGAAAGCTAAACACCACATACTTCCTCATGAGCTATGAAACATAAACACAAATTGAGAAGCATTTTGAAGGTTTTAAAGGTAGCGCATGAGAATTTACTTGGAATGGTTTGAAATGCCATGCATAGGTATTTATGGTGGACACTCTGGAATAACTTGGTTTTCATGTGTTAGGAAGCATGAGCAGCGTTCCCGCTCAGTACAAGTGAAGGCTAGCAAAAGACTAGGGAGCGACAAATCAAGAGAGCAGTAACTGTCATAATCATGCTTGCGGCAAAATAAATTAACGGAGGCATAAAAGTGATACAAGAACTCTGAAGCAATATAAATCATCGAGGCTTAATTGACTTTGGTTCAGTCATATGCATGCGTGAGCATGTGCGAAGTCGATATAAATGAATTATTCAGAGGAGGATACCACAATGCCATACTTACTTATGAATAAAGCAATGCAACAAACATCCATGACATGCTACTCATATTAATAAATTGGAGCTAAACATGAGAGATCATAAACTACTAGACTTTCTCAAATAACATATACCTCACATGAACCAACTAAGCATGCTCACATGGATGAGTATATGTACAAAAATGAAAACAAATAGAGTTCATACCAGCCTCTCACCACAATCCAATTGTCGTAGATCGTCATTATTGCCTTTTCACTTGTATAGCTTGGATAATATGAAATGAAAACCACGCTCCAGCCACCGAAGACCATTGAACTCATAAATAACTTTACAAAACCAAAGAAGAACAGCAAATATTTTTGGTGTTTTCGAATTTGAGAACAAGAACAAAAGGAAACAAACAAACAAAGCAAAATCTTTTTGGGTTTTCTTATAGCAAACTAGCAATAGCAAATAAAGCGAAACAAATGCAAGAAACCAAAGGAAACAAATGGTGAAGAGAAACAACAGAAATATTTTTGGTCTTTTTATGTTTTGGGAAAGAAACAAAGCAAAAACAAAAAATAGCAAACTAAAAGAAACACAGAAAAGCGAGATGGCAGAAATCTGCCAAAACCTGACAGCAGTACAGAAATCGATTTTTACAAAAATCTTACGTTGCTCAGCTCGAAAGGTGTTCAACTAATGAAAGTTAGATAACAACCTGGGGAACCTGCACAAAAATTGGCAGCTCAAAATAACGTTCTGGCTGTGCGCACTAATTTTTCTAGTAACAGTCCAGAATCTATTTTCAGGCAGCACTTCCCCAAATATCATCTTCCTCTCATTAGAAAACCACTCAAACGAACAAAACAAATATGTACAAGTATCCAGCAATCATAATATGCAAAGAATGAGTGATGCCGGTATACCTCCCCCCAAGCTTAGGCTTTTGGCCTAAGTGGAGTTCAACCCCAACGAGGATCGCTGTTCCTCGCCGGTGGATAATTCATGGCGTAGTCATAGTAAAGTTCCTGTGCAGAAGAAAAGCGTGGAGGCTCCACATACCCAACATGTTGATGCGAGGAACTTGCTGCATTGGATGATGAGTCGAGGTGTTCCTCGGCCTCCTCCGCGTTGTCTCTTGCATGATGGCCTCCTCCCTCTATGTGTGCACTCAGTGCACCCTCTGTGACCGACCAATCCTCCCTGGAATCAAGGTTAGACAGAACAGGCGCAGGCAATCTTACTAGTTTCTCAGTTTTCTTAGTTATTCTCCAGACTTTCTTATAAAATGTCATCTTGTAAAACAGGTTACCCAAGTTGGAGGAATCAGAAACAAATTCATGTTTAATCATAGAGGCTATGTCAAGTTTTTCTATGGAGAATGGAATATCAAAATGATGAGGTTCTACATTATGAAAAGCTAGTAAACGAGAGGCGATGAGACCTCCACAAATTCCACCTTTCTCACGGTTAGTAGCGAGTCTATAAGCTATCAATGCCCCCAAATTATAAGTCCTACTACTTTGCAGTGCCGCAGCTAGAAAAGCTAAATCCGGGATAGAAAGTTTACCACCAATCTTTCTAGCAAGAACGCATTTAGTAATGAAATAGGCAAAGTAGCGGATAGCCGGGAGCTGAATGCTAGTGATTTTACCACTATCCTCTGAGAAACTCCTTCCATAGCAAATCATCTTGAAGAGGCTTAAGAGTTCTTGCGGCGATCCCCTTATCTTCTCGCATGATCCCCATTGCGGTACTCTAATTGCTGCACAAAAATCACTGAATGGCAAGTTGACAGCTTTATTGTAAATTTTATACTGAACCGTGGGGTTAGATCGCGACCAATTGAACTTAAAGTCCTGCACAAAAGACATAGTTAATTTTGCATATTGTCTTGGCTCTCCTTCAACAAAATCACTCAGCCCTGCACGAGAAATTAGATTCCGAACATCTTCCAATATTCCCGCGCTTCTCATGAAATCCGCGCACGGGTAGTAAGAGGGGTATACTCCCTCTTCACGGTTCACTCTCATAACTTGTTGGACCTCCAATTCTTGTTGGTTAAGTTGATATCTACTCCACTCCATTTTCTGAAATTTTCAACAAACAATATAAAATTTGATTTGGTGACATATAATCAAGGGGAACTACTATAGGAACTTGCTAGAGTACTAATCATGCATCAAAACTAGTTTCTACCACTTAGAACCAGCATGCAAGCTCACTAAACATGTTACCTACAGCAGCAAAATATTCAAGATATACTCAACCAAACAAAATTCTACTTGGATAGTGTTATCACCAGAATTTGACCTAGTCAGAGGTGGGCCGCGATCAAGATGGGCTTGAAGATTATATATGGAAGAATATATGTGAATCGGCCTTATGTGCAAAGTTTGGGCTAGTTGGCCCGTGTATCTGTAATATAGTAGGATACGTATCGATTAGATAGAGTTTGGCTCGTGCACGGTTGGGATTATTCCCACCTTAGAAAGTCTACGGACTATAAATATGTATTTAGGGTTTATGAAATAAACAACAATCACGCTCACCACAAACCAATCTAGGCGCATCGCCAACTCCCTTGTCTCGAGGGTTTCTTCCGGGTAAGCATCATGCTGCCTAGATCGCATCTTGCGATCTAGGCAGTACAAGTTTATTCGCTGTTCATGCGTTGCTCGTACTGAAGCCTTTTTTATGGCGAGCAACGTAGTTATCTTAGATGTGTTAGGGTTAGCATTGTTCTTCATATCATATGCTATCGACGTGCAACCCTTAGACATCTAGCCGCCCTTACACCTATCTTAGGTGTAGGGGCAGCACCCCGCTTGATCATTATTTAGTAGATCTGATCCGTTATGATTGCTCCTTGTTCTTCAAGGATTAGTTTAATATCTGCATAGTTAGGCCTTACAAAGGGTTGAAGGATCCAGCGGCGCGTAGGGTGTAATTTGCTAGCCCTAGACAGGATGTTCCGAGGATCAACCTCGTGTTGGTTTTTAGGCCTTGTCTAGGATCGGCTTACGATCACCGTGCGCGGCCGCGAGGCTCAATCACGAGTAGGATGTTCCGATTATGCGGTGAAAACCCTAAATCGTCGTAGATCGTTTTAGCTTTATCTTGATCAAGCAGGACCACCATATATTCGTACACCTCATGCGAATCATGGGTGGATCGGCTCTTTGAGCCGATTCACAGGACAACCTGAGAGCCGATCGAGGCTCGTATTTAATGTTTACGTGTATGCCATGCAGGAAACTAAGCGAGGCATCTCCATCACCTTCCTGACCAGGTATAGGTCAGGTGGCACGCCCTTGCACCAGCATCAGACGTGCGTGCCGGAGTCTTTGCGGGCCGTCGCTCGGAGGGACCAGGGCCAGCCGCAGCCCTAAGTTGCTCCCGGCTCTCCTGTGTTGCCCGTCGCTGCTCGCCGGTGGGTTTCTGACCGCAACACATTCTGGCACGCCCGGTGGGACCATCTTCTACATCAACCATATCGCCATCTACATCTGAGATGGCAGATGGCACCCCAGTCACGTACGAGGATCTGACCGAGGAGCTCAAGAAGAAGTACGACGAGGTCAAAGCGATCCTCGAAGCCGACCTCATCAGCTCGTTTCGCAGAACCCGTTCACATGGCGTCAGGTGGAAAGGGTTCTCGCCTGAAGGTGTGCTCGATGGAATAGACCTGTCCGCCCCGTCAGAAGAACGCATCAGGTCCCTGCGTCAGGAGATTAACTACATGGTGGCTCACTCGCTGCACCGCCATTCTGCGAGCCTGGTGAACGCTTTGGAGCATGTCGCTCTTCGCGTGATCCAGGAAATCATGAGGCACCAGTACTCTCCGTCAGGACCAGCTCTCGGGACTTACCAAGGAGAGATGCCACTCCAGTCCCGTCCGCCGCTGCCATTCGCGTTGGCAGCACCAGAAGTGCCGAATTTACCGGCATACGCCGTTGACATGGTGGAACGCACGTACCTTGAGAGGTGCCAGCCAAGATTCTCGTTCAATATCAGCATGGTAGAGCTTGGGCGCCACCCTGATAAGGAAGGGGACGAGGGCAGCTGCTCTCATGGCAAGGATAAGGAGGAAGCCGTTCCACGCAACCGGCTCCGGCAATCCCAAAAAATCCCGGTTACAATCAAGATGAAGGCCGATTCCAGCGATCGGCCCGTATTATCCTTACCACACGTTCTCCCCGAATTTAGTGTCGATCTAATGGGTGATGGAAAGCTAGGGTATGGGTTCACATCGGCTGACGAGCTGGAAGAAGTCGACATTGGACCTGGAGATAAGCCGTGACCAACTTTTATCAGCAAGAAGTTAGATCCACATCTTAGGAGTCAGATGATAGCTCTGTTAAAAGAATACCCAGATTGCTTTGCATGGGATTACACGGAAATGCCTGGGTTAGACAGGAGCATCATTGAGCATCGACTCCCCCTTAAGAAGGGATTTCGGCCGTTCCAACAACGAGCACGTCAGATGAAGGCCGAAATTCTGGAAGAGGTCAAGAAAGAGATTGAGAAGATGTTGGCCGCCGGGTTCATCAGGCCATGCAGGTATGCTGAATGGATCTCCAGTATCGTTCCTGTAGAAAAGAAGGACGGCCGATGGCGCGTGGCCATCGATTTCCGAGATCTCAATAGAGCCACTCCAAAGGATGAATACCCGATGCCTGTGGCAGAAACGTTGATCAATGCAGCTGCTGGCCACAAGGTGTTGAGCTTCATGGACGGCAACGCCTGCTATAACCAAATCTTCATGGCTCCAGAAGATATACACAAGACCGCATTCAGAGTACCAGGGGCAGTAGGCTTGTTTGAATATGTAGTCGTGACCTTTGGGTTGAAGAATGCTGGTGCGACGTACCAAAGAGCCATGAATTATATATTTCACGATCTGATCGGCAAGTTGGTGGAAATCTACATCAACGACGTGGTAGTCAAATCTGTCTCCATGGAGGGACACTTGGATGATTTGCGACGCGTCCTAGACCGAACTCGGAAGTTCGGACTGAGAATGAATCCAAAGAAGTGTGCCTTTGGTGTGACGACTGGTCAGTTCCTAGGTTTTCTGGTTCATGAACGGGGAATCGAGATCGGCCTGAAAAGTCAAGAGGCAGTGCGTACCATGCAGCCGCCCACCATGAAGAAGGAGCTCCAACGTCTCATCGGCAAGATAAATTTTGTCCGACGGTTCATCTCTAACCTGTCAGGACGAATCGAGCCGTTCATAGCACTGGTGAAGATTAAATCTGACGACGAGTTTCACTGGGGGGCAGAACAGCAGCAGGCGTTTGATGAGATTAAGCGGTATCTGACGACGCCGCCCATGTTAGTTCCGCCCCAACAAGACAGGCCGTTCTATATCTACTTGTTAGTAGCTGACACGTCCATTGCTTCGGTGGTGGTGCAACTCTATGAGGGTGTTGAAAAGGTCGTTTTCTACCTCAGCAGGAGGATGTTGGATGCGGAGACAAGGTATCCCGAGGTCGAGAAGCTTTCCCTCTGCCTGTTCTTCACCTGCACCAAGCTTCATCACATCCTTTTGACGGCAGAGATCATCGTCATATGCAAGTCAGATGTTGTCAAGCACATGTTGTCGGCCCCTGTTTTGAAAGGCCGACTTGGCAAGTGGATGTTTGCGTTATCGGAGTTCGATCTTCGGTATCAGCCTGCGAAAGCAGTCAAGGGACAAGCGTTGGCCGATCTTATAGCTGAACGGATCAATACCAATATAGCAGCACTATGTATACGTGCATGGGCTATGTTCTTCGATGGATCGGCTTGTGACGATGGTTGTGGCATCGGCATTCTGCTCGTATCGCCTAGGGGGGCAATGTACTCCTTCTCCATCAGACTATCTACCCCTTGCACCAACAACGTCGCTGAGTATGAGGCAGTACGTAAGGGAATGGAGTTGCTGCTGGAAGCCGGGGCAGAAGCGGTAGAGCTTTTTGGAGACTCGAAGTTGGTGATTAACCAGCTCACAGATGAATATAAATGTGAAAGTGAATCGCTTTTCCCATATTGGGTGGAATGCCGTGAGTTGATGACACGGTTTCGGTACATCAACTTTAATTGGGTCCCAAGATCCCGAAATACCGAGGCCAACGATCTCGCACAAATGGCATCAGGCTATAAGGACATATCGGACGGGTCAGAAGTTCAGGTGCAGTTCCTGGAACAGGATGATTGGAGAGCCAAAATCTTCAATTACTTAAAAGATTCGGCTCGGGGGGCACCTAAACGGATAAGATACAAGGCCATGAAGTATGTCCTCATAGGAGATGACATGTTCTACAGGACGTTGGAAGGGTTACTACTCAAGTGCCTGGGACCAACCGAGTCTAATCGGCTCTTACATGAGGTGCATGAAGGCGCCTGTGGAACTCATCAGTCGGCTCATAAGATGAAGTGGCTAATTAGGCGATCAGGGTTTTATTGGCCCACCATGCTTGAAGATTGCTTCAAATACTACAAAGGGTGCCAAGCATGCCAGATGTTCGGGAAGATTCAGATGGTACCCGCATCAGCAATGAACCCTATCATCAAGCCTTGGCCGTTTCGAGGGTGGGGCATGGATATGATCGGCAAAATCCATCCGGCGTCGAGTAAAAAACATGAATGGATTTTGGTTATTACAGATTACTTCACCAAGTGGGTGGAGGCCGTCCCTATGAAGAAGGTGAAATCAGAAGATGTGATCAAGTTTGTGAAAGAACACGTCATTCATAGGTTCGGGATTCCCCAAACTATCACGACCGATGGAGGTTCGGTCTTTATTTCTAAAGAATTCAGAAAGTTCTGTGATGACATGGGGATTAAGCTGATCCGATCATCTCCATACTATGCTCAAGCCAACGGGCAACCTGAAGCGTCCAATCAGAGCCTGATCAAGCTGATCAAGAGAAAAATTGACGAGAACCCTAGGGATTGGCATGAAAAGTTATCAGAAGCTTTGTGGGCCTACCGCATGTCGTGCCATGGAGCTATAAAAACTTCGCCGTACCAGCTCGTCTATGGACAGGAAGCCGTGCTACCTTGGGAAATTATGGCTGGATCAAGACGTGTCACGTTTCAGAATGATCTAACAGTTGAAGAATATGCAGCTTTGATGAGTGACACTATTGAGGACGCAACGGAACTTAGACTTTGGTCGTTGGAGAAGATTAAAGAGAACAAAGCCAGGGTAGCTCGTGCCTACAATAAGAAGGTTAGACCAAAGGAGTTTCAAGTTGGTGATCTAGTATGGGAAGCTGTGTTGCCGTTAGGAACTAAGGATAAAGCATATGGCAAATGGTCTCCTAATTGGCACGGTCCGTACAAAGTCGTCCAGGCCTTGAAGGGTAATGCATACATGCTGGAGCAGTTGGACGGCGTTAAGTTCCCAGTAGCCGTCAATGGTCAACACCTCAAGAAGTATTTCCCAAGCATGTGGGATGATGGGCAGTAAGGTATGGAGGCCGATTTTAAATCGGCCAGTAAAAAAAAAATCACAGCCGATGCGCAGACATCGACTTGAGAAAACATGCGGAGACAACAGTATGCGAGTACAGCCGATGCACGGGCATCGACTTCAGAATAATGTAAGCCGATGCCCTGCCATCGGCTCTCTGTACAGCGACTTCGTTCGACGATCGGCAAAGTTGACAAGGAAGCAAAATTAATTGAGGAATATTTTCTTCATTAATAGAGGGATTTCTTACAAAGAAAGAGCCGATTGCTCAGAGGAGAGAGAACAAAAGCCGACTACTACTACTAGTCCCTAATCTAAGGGCCGTTGCTGCCCTCATCGTCGTCGCTGCCGCCGGCGCAGCTGCTAATAGGCTCCTCATCGGAGCTCCCGTAGCCTTCTACGGGAGCCTCATCTTCCTCATCGTCGTCATCACTGTCGTCGTCCCACCAGGTGCGGAGACGCTTCGCCGGTGGGTAACCGTCGAGGGAATCGTCGTCGTCCTCCTCCGCCTCTTCCTCGGAGGAGGTGAAATCGTCCCAGGAGAAGCGGTCGTCCTTGTAGGATAACGTTGCATAGAAAACAAAAATTTTCCTACCGCGAACACGCAATCCAAGCCAAGATGCAATCTAGAAGACGGTAGCAACGAGGGGGTATCGAGTCTCACCCTTGAAGAGATTCCAAAGCCTACAAGAGGAGGCTCTTGTTGCTGCGGTAGACGATCACTTGCCGCTTGCAAAAGCGCGTAGAAGATCTTGATCACGATCGGTTCCGGCGCCACGAACGGGCAGCACCTCCGTACTCGGTCACACGTTCGGTTGTTGATGAAGACGACGTCCACCTCCCCGTTCCAGCGGGCAGCGGAAGTAGTAGCTCCTCTTGAATCCGACAGCACGACGGCGTGGTGTCGGTGGTGGTGGAGAAGTCCGGCGGAGCTTCGCTAAAGCTACGCGGGAGTTATGGAGGAGAGGGGGGCGGCTAGGGTTTGGGAGGGGGTGGCCGGCCACTCAAGGGGGGCGGCCAGCTTGTGGTCTTGGGGTTGGCCGGCCCCCTCCCTTGGCCCCTCATTATATAGGTGGATCCCCAAGTGTTGGTGTCCAAGTCTTCGAATAAGACCCGAACCAAAAACCTTCCATAAGAGGGGAAACCTAGCCCAACTAGGACTCCCACCAAAAGGTGGGATTTCCACCTCCCATGTGGGGGGTGGCCAGCCCCCTATGGAGGAGTCCACTTGGGACTCCTCCCCATCTAGGGCTGGCCGGCCATGGAGGTGGAGTCCCATGTGGACTCCACCTTCCTTGGTGGTTTCTTCCGGACTTTTCTAGAACCTTCTAGAACCTTCCATAGAACCTTCCGCGACATTTTATTTCACATAAAATGACATCCTATATATGAATCTTATTCTCCGGACCATTCCGGAACTCCTCGTGATGTCCGGGATCTCATCCGGGACTCCGAACAAATATTCGAACTCCATTCCATATTCAAGTACTACCATTTCAACATCCAACTTTAAGTGTGTCACCCTACGGTTCGAGAACTATGCGGACATGGTTGAGTACTCACTCCGACCAATAACCAATAGCGGGATCTGGAGATCCATAATGGCTCCCACATATTCAACGATGACTTTAGTGATCGAATGAACCATTCACATATATTACCAATTCCCTTTGTCTCGCGATATTTTACTTGTCCGAGGTTTGATCTTCGGTATCACTCTATACCTTGTTCAACCTCGTCTCTGACAAGTACTCTTTACTCGTACCGTGGTATGTGGTCTCTTATGAACTCATTCATATGCTTGCAAGACATTAGACGACATTCCACCGAGAGGGCCCAGAGTATATCTATCCGTCATCGGGATGGACAAATCCCACCGTTGATCCATATGCCTCAACTCATACTTTCCGGATACTTAATCCCACCTTTATAGCCACCCATTTACGCGAGTGGTGTTTGGTGTAATCACAGTACCTGTCCGGTATAAGTGATTTACATGATCTCATGGTCATAAGGACTAGGTAACTATGTATCGAAAGCTTATAGCAAATAACTTAATGACGAGATCTTATGCTACGCTTAATTGGGTGTGTCCCTTACATCATTCACGCACTGACATAACCTTGTTATTAATAACATCCAATGTTCATGATTATGAAACTAATCATCCATTAATCAACAAGCTAGTTTAAGAGGCATACTAGGGACTTCTTGTTTGTCTACATATCACACATGTACTAATGTTTCGGTTAATACAATTCTAGCATGATATATAAACATTTATCATAAACATAAAGATATAAATAATAACCACTTTATTATTGCCTCTAGGGCATATCTCCTTGAGTCTCCCACTTGCACTAGAGTCAATAATCTAGATTACATTGTAATATACCTAACACCCATGGCATTCTGGGTGTTGGTCATGCTTTGCCCTAGGGAGAGCTTTAGTCAACGGATCTGCTACATTCAGATCGGTGTGTACTTTGCAAATCTTTACTTCTCCATCTTCGATGTACTCGCGAATCGAGTGGTAACGCAGCTTGATATGCTTCAGCCTCTTGTGTGACCTTGGCTCTTGTGCATTGGCGATGGCACCCATGTTATCACAAGAAATGATTAATGGGTCCAATGCACTAGGAACCACACCGAGCTCTACAATGAACCTCTTCATCCATACCGCTTCCGATGAAGCCTCCGAAGCTGCTATGTACTCTGATTCTCGTTGAAGACTTCGCCACCGTGCAATCGCTTCGAGCTTGCCCGACCATCTGCAGCACCATTCAATATAAACACGTACCCAGATTGTGACTTAGAGTCATCGGGATCGGTGTTCCAACTTGCATCGGTGTAACCGTTTACAACGAGCTCTTGGTCACCTCCATAACAAAGAAACATATCCTTAGTTCTTTTCAAGTACTTCAGGATATTCTTGACCGCTGTCCGATGTTCCATTCTGGATCACTTTGATATCTGCTAGTCAAACTAACGACATGTGCTATATCCGGTCTAGTACATAGCATGGCATACATGATAGATCCTCATCGCCGAGGCATAGGGGATATTACTCATCCTTTCTCTTTCTTCTCGCGTAGCCGGTCCTTGAGTCTTACTCAATACCTTGCCTCGGTAACATAGGTAAGAACCCTTTCTTACTTTCGTCCATTCTAAACTTCTTTAGAATCTTGTCCAGATATGTACTCTGTGATAGCCCTATTAGGCGTCTTGATCTATCTCTATAAATCTTGATGCCTAATATATATGATGCTTCACCAAGGTCTTTCATTGAAAAACTATTATTCAAATAACCTTTAACATCGCTTAATAGTTCTATATCATTCCCGATCAATAATATGTCATCTACATATAATATCGGGAATGCTACTGTAGCTCCCACTCACTTTCTTGTAAATACAGGCCTCTCCATGACACCGTATAAACCCGAAGTCTTTGATCACCTTATCAAAGCGTCGGTTCCAACTTCTTGATGCTTGCTTCAGTCCATAGATTGAACGCTGAAGTTTGCATACTTTGTCAGCATTTTTAGGATCGACAAAACCTTTGGGTTGTACCATATACAACTCTTCCTCAATGTCTCCATTAAGGAACGCCGTTTTGACATCCATCTGCCAAATCTCATAATCGAAAAATGCAGCTATTGCTAACAAAATCCTCACAGATTTTAGCTTCGCTACAGGTGAGAAAGTCTCATCGTAGTCAACTCCTTGAATTTGTCGGAAACCCTTTGCGACAAGTCGAGCTTTATAGACAGTAATATTACCATCAGCATCTGTTTTTCTCTTGAAGATCCATTTATTCTCGACAGCCTTTCGGCTATCAGGTAAGTCTACCAAAGTCCATACTTTGTTATCATACATGGATCCCATTTCGGATTTCATGGCTTCTTGCCATTTGTTGGAATCTGGGCTCATCATCGCTTCTTCATACGTCGCAGGGTCCTCATCATTGTTATCCACAATCATGACATTTAGACAAGGATCATACCAATCAGGAGTGGCACGTTCCCTTGTCGATCTGCGAGGTTCAGTAGTTTCCTCATTCGAAGTTTCATGATCATTATCATTAGCTTCCTCTCTGTTGCCGGTGTAGGCTGCAGGTATAACTTCCGGTACTGCGCTACTCTGATCAACGAGTATAGATTCATCAATCTCATCGAGTTCTACTTTTCTTTCAGTCACTTCTTTAGTGAGAAATTCTTTCTCAAGAAAGGTTCCGTTCTTAGCAACAAAGATTTTGCCTTCGGATCTGTGATAGAAAGTGTACCCTATAGTTTCCTTAGGGTATCCTATGAAGACGCATTTCTCCGCTTTGGGTTCTAGCTTGTCCGGTTGTAACTTCTTTACATAGGCTTCGCAACACCAAACTTTCAGGAACGACAGCTTAGGTTTCTTGTTAAACCATAATTCATACGGTGTCATTTCTACGGATTTTGATGGTGCTCTATTTAAAGTGAATGCGGCTGTCTCTAATGCATAACTCCAAAATGATAACGGCAAATCAGTAAGAGACATCATACTACGAACCATATCTAAGAGAGTTCGATTACGACGTTCGGACACACCGTTTCGTTGAGGTGTTCCCGGCGGTGTCAATTGTGAAAGTATTCCGCATTTCTTTAAATGCATGCCAAACTCATAACTCAGATATTCACCTCCACGATCAGATCATAGAAATTTAATCTTCTTGTTACGTTGATTTTCTACTTCACTTTGAAATTCCTTAAACTTCTCGAAAGTTTCGGATTTATGTTTCATGAAATAGATATACCCATATCTACTCAGATCATCTGTGAAGGTTAGAACATAACGATAACCACCGCGCGATGCTACGCTCATTGGTCCACACACATCGGTATGTATGATTTCCAATAAGTCAGTAGCTCGCTCCATCATACCAGAAAATGGAGTCTTTGTCATTTTTCCCATTAGACATGCTTCGCATCTATCAAGTGACTCAAAGTCAAGTGATTCAAGTAATCCATCAGTATGGAGTTTCTTCATGCGTTTCACTCCAATATGACCAAGATGACAGTGCCACATATAAGTAGAATTATCATTAAGTTTAATTCGTTTAGCATCAATGTTATGTATATGCGTATCACTACTATCGAGATCTAACAGAAATAAGCCATTCTTTTGTGGTGCTCGACCATAAAAGATATTATTCATAAAAATAGAACAACCATTATTCTCAGACTTGAATGAATAACCGTCTTGCATTAAACAAGATCCAGATATAATGTTCATGCTCAACGCAGGTACATAATAGCAATTATTTAGGCTTAAAACTAATCCCGAAGGTAGATGTAGAGGAAGTGTGCCGACTGCGATCACATTGACCTTGGATCCGTTTCCAACGCGCATCGTCACTTCATCTTTCAGCAGTTGTCATTTATTCTTTAGTTCCTGTTTCGAGTTACAAATATGAGCAACCGAACCAGTATCAAATACCCAGGTACTAGAACGAGAACCAGTGAAATGAACATCTATAACATGTATATCTGATATACCTTCTTTCTTCTTCTTGACAAGGCCGCTCTTCAGATCAGCCAGATATTTGGAGCAATTACGCTTCCAGTGTCCCTTCTCCTTGCAGTAATAGCACTCAGCATCAGGCTTAGGGCCGTTCTTAGGTTTCATAGGAGGCGTGGCAGCTTTCTTGCCACCCTTCTTGAATTTTCCCTTAGACTTGCCCTGTTTCTTGAACCTGGTGGTCTTGTTGACCATCAACACTTGGTGCTCTTTCTTGATCTCAATCTCAAGCCACTTTTAGCATGCCAAAGAGTTCAGGTAACTCCTTGTTCATGTTCTGCATATTGTAGTTCATCACAAAGTTCTTGTAACTTGGTGGCAGTGATTGAAGGACACGATTAATCCCCAGTCTGTTAGGAATCACTATTCCCAAGTCACTGAGTTTCTTCGCATGCTCGGTCATGGCGAGCATGTGCTCACTAATGGAGCTGCCTTCTTCCATCATACAGCTGAAGAAATGTTTCGATGCTTCATAGCATTCCACGGCCGCATGAGTCTCGAATATAGCTTTCAGCTCATTCATCAACTCATGAGGATCATGGTGCTCAAAACGTTTTTGAAGATCGGATTCCAGACTGCACAGGATGGCACACTGAACTTGAGAGTACCGAGTTTTCCGAGTTGCGTAAACAGCTTTTACTTCAGCGGTTTCATCTTCTGCAGGAGGGTCACCTAGCGGTGCATCAAGCACAAATTGCAGATTTCCGCCAGAGAGGAAGATCCTCACATGACGGAACCAGTCGGTGAAGTTGCTACCGTTGCTCTTAAGTTTCTCTTTCTCTAGGAACTGATTAAAATTGATTGGGGACGCCATCTCTACAACATATATTTGCAATAGTTTAGACTAAGTTTATGACAAATTGAGTTCAAATTTTAATTCAACATAATTAAAAACCTAAGTGAACTCCCACTCAAAACAATATCCCTCGCATTGTCTTAGTGATTACACGAACCAAATCCACCGCACCTAAACCCGATCATCACGAGAAAAGGTGTGATTTCAATGGCGAACACTCAAAGTGTTCATCATATCAACTATATGATTCATGCTCTACCTTTCGGTATCACGTGTTCCAAGACCATGTCTGTACATGCTAGGCTCGTCAAGGCCACCTTAGTATCCGCATGTGCAAAACTGTCTTGCACCCGTTGTATGTACTTATTGAATCTATCACACCCGATCATCACGAGATGCTTCGAAACGACAAGACTTGGTAACGGTGCTACTAAGGATGAACACTTTATTATCTTGAGATTTTAGTGAGGGATCATCTTATAATGCTACCGTCGCGATCTAAGCAAAATAAGATGCATAAAAGGATTAACATCACATGCAGTTCATATGTGATATGATATGGCCCTTTTGTCTTTGCGCCTTTGATCTTCATCTCCAAAGCACGGACATGATCTCCATCATCTTTGGGCATGATCTCCATCATCGTCGGCGTAGCGTCAAGGTCAATGGCGCCGTCTTCATGATTGTCCTCCATGTAGCAACTATTACAACTACTTTGAAATACTACTCAACATGAAAATTAAAGACAACCATAAGGCTCCTGCCGGTTGCCACAATACAATAATGATCATCTCATACATATTCATCATCATATTATGGCCATATCACATCACCAAACCCTGCAAAAACAAGTTAGACGTCTCTAATTTGGTTTGCATATTTTACGTGGTTTAGGGTTTTCGAGAGAGATCTAATCTACCTACGAACATGAACCACAACGTTGATACTAATGTTTTCGATAGAAGAGTAAATTGAATCTTCACTATAGTAGGAGAGACAGACACCCGCAAAGCCTCTTATGCAATACAAGTTGCATGTCGAACGAGGAACAAGTCTCATGAACGCGGTCATGTAAAGTTAGTCCGAGCCGCTTCATCCCACTATGCCACAAAGATGCAAAGTACTCAAACTAAAGATAACAAGAGCATCAACGCCCACAAACCATTGTGTTCTACTCGTGCAACCATCTATGCATAGAAACGGCTCTGATACCACTGTAGGATAACGTTGCATAGAAAACAAAAAAATTCCTACCGCGAACACGCAATCCAAGCCAAGATGCAATCTAGAAGACGGTAGCAACGAGGGGGTATCGAGTCTCACCCTTGAAGAGATTCCAAAGCCTACAAGAGGAGGCTCTTGTTGCTGCGGTAGACGATCACTTGCCGCTTGCAAAAGCGCGTAGAAGATCTTGATCACGATCGGTTCCGGCGCCACGAACGGGCAGCACCTCCGTACTCGGTCACACGTTCGGTTGTTGATGAAGACGACGTCCACCTCCCCGTTCCAGCGGGCAGCGGAAGTAGTAGTTCCTCTTGAATCCGACAGCACGACGGCGTCGTGTCGGTGGTGGTGGAGAAGTCCGGCGGAGCTTCGCTAAAGCTACGCGGGAGTTATGGAGGAGAGGGGGGCGGCTAGGGTTTGGGAGGGGGTGGCCGGCCACTCAAGGGGGGCGGCCAGCTTGTGGTCTTGGGGTTGGCCGGCCCCCTCCCTTGGCCCCTCATTATATAGGTGGATCCCCAAGTGTTGGTGTCCAAGTCTTCGAATAAGACCCGAACCAAAAACCTTCCATAAGAGGGGAAACCTAGCCCAACTAGGACTCCCACCAAAAGGTGGGATTTCCACCTCCCATGTGGGGGGTGGCCGGCCCCCTATGGAGGAGTCCACTTGGGACTCCTCCCCATCTAGGGCTGGCCGGCCATGGAGGTGGAGTCCCATGTGGACTCCACCTTCCTTGGTGGTTTCTTCCGGACTTTTCTAGAACCTTCTAGAACCTTCCATAGAACCTTCCGCGACATTTTATTTCACATAAAATGACATCCTATATATGAATCTTATTCTCCGGACCATTCCGGAACTCCTCGTGATGTCCGGGATCTCATCCGGGACTCCGAACAAATATTCGAACTCCATTCCATATTCAAGTACTACCATTTCAACATCCAACTTTAAGTGTGTCACCCTACGGTTCGAGAACTATGCGGACATGGTTGAGTACTCACTCCGACCAATAACCAATAGCGGGATCTGGAGATCCATAATGGCTCCCACATATTCAACGATGACTTTAGTGATCGAATGAACCATTCACATATATTACCAATTCCCTTTGTCTCGCGATATTTTACTTGTCCGAGGTTTGATCTTCGGTATCACTCTATACCTTGTTCAACCTCGTCTCCTGACAAGTACTCTTTACTCGTACCGTGGTATGTGGTCTCTTATGAAGTCATTCATATGCTTGCAAGACATTAGACGACATTCCACCGAGAGGGCCCAGAGTATATCTATCCGTCATCGGGATGGACAAATCCCACTGTTGATCCATATGCCTCAACTCATACTTTCCGGATACTTAATCCCACCTTTATAGCCACCCATTTACGCAGTGGTGTTTGGTGTAATCAAAGTACCTTTCCGGTATAAGTGATTTACATGATCTCATGGTCATAAGGACTAGGTAACTATGTATCGAAAGCTTATAGCAAATAACTTAATGACGAGATCTTATGCTACGCTTAATTGGGTGTGTCCATTACATCATTCACACAATGACATAACCTTGTTATTAATAACATCCAACGTTCATGATTATGAAACTAATCATCCATTAATCAACAAGCTAGTTTAAGAGGCATACTAGGGACTTCTTGTTTGTCTACATATCACACATGTACTAATGTTTCGGTTAATACAATTCTAGCATGATATATAAACATTTATCATAAACATAAAGATATAAATAATAACCACTTTATTATTGCCTCTAGGGCATATCTCCTTCAGTCCTCGCTCTCCGCCTCCTCTTCCCCTTCGACGAGGAATCGAAGGTCGCCCTCTCCGTCGGTCAAGGATTTGTCATCCTCGGACCAGATGGAGGAATCGTGTTCCTCCTTGTCCCACGTCGTTGGGGCGAGAATGTCGTGCGCCGCCAACGAGCCCCACTTCGGCGTCGGCTCGCGAGATGAGGAAGAGTCGGAGAAGACCGACGAGGCGGAGGAGGAAGGAGAAGAGGACATGGCTACGGGAGATTGGGGATTTTTGGGTGCCGATGGCCAGAACAGAGCAAGGGGATGAAGTGGCAAACTGCTCAGAGCGGTTAAATAAAGGGGATATAGTAGAGATTCAATGCCACAGCAGTTTCCGAGGAGGTGGTCCCCAAAAAACAACGGTCAAATCACGCGGAAAAGTTGAGAAGGCAGGGCATCATGATGAAGGATGCTGCGACGGTTCTGCTCTGCCACGACATGACCCGACGAAGAGAAGCAGAGTGATTTTGGAATTATCAATTCCAAAACCAGGGGGGCATGTGTTATCACCAGAATTTGACCGAGTCAGAGGTGGGCCGCGATCAAGATGGGCTTGAAGATTATATATGGAAGAATATATGTGAATCGGCCTTATGTGCAAAGTTTGGGCTAGTTGGCCCGTGTATCTGTAATATAGTAGGATACGTATCGATTAGATAGAGTTTGGCTCGTGCACGGTTGGGATTATTCCCACCTTAGAAAGTCTACGGACTATAAATATGTATTTAGGGTTTATGAAATAAACAACAATCACGTTCACCACAAACCAATCTAGGCGCATCGCCAACTCCCTTGTCTCGAGGGTTTCTTCCGAGTAAGCATCATGCTGCCTAGATCGCATCTTGCGATCTAGGCAGTACAAGTTTATTCGTTGTTCATGCGTTGCTCGTACTGAAGCCTTTTTGATGGCGAGCAACGTAGTTATCTTAGATGTGTTAGGGTTAGCATTGTTCTTCATATCATATGCTATCGCCGTGCAACCCTTAGACATCTAGCCGCCCTTACACCTATCTTAGGTGTAGGGGCGGCACCCCGCTTGATCATTATTTAGTAGATCCGATCCGTTATGATTGCTCCTTGTTCTTCAAGGATTAGTTTAATATCTGCATAGTTAGGCCTTACAAAGGGTCGAAGGATCCAGCGGCGCGTAGGGTGTAATTTGCTAGCCCTAGACAGGATGTTCCGAGGATCAACCTCGTGTTGGTTTTTAGGCCTTGTCTAGGATCGGCTTATGATCACCGTGCGCGGCCGCGAGGCTCAATCACGAGTAGGATGTTCCGATTATGCGGTGAAAACCCTAAATCATCGTAGATCGTTTTAGCTTTATCTTGATCAAGCAGGACCACCATATATTCGTACACCTCGTGCGAATCATGGGTGGATCGGCTCTTTGAGCCGATTCACAGGACAACCTGAGAGCCGATCGAGGCTTGATGGTGTGTAACTCACACGTTCGTTGGGAACCCCAAGAGGAAGGTATGATGCGCACAGCAGCAAGTTTTCCCTCAGAAAGAAACCAAGGTTTATCGAACCAGGAGGAGCCAAGAAGCACGTTGAAGGTTGATGGCGGCGGGATGTAGTGCGGCGCAACACCAGGGATTCCGGCGCCAACGTGGAACCTGCACAACACAACCAAAGTACTTTGCCCCAACGAAACAGTGAGGTTGTCAATCTCACCGGCTTGCTGTAACAAAGGATTAACCGTATTGTATGGAAGATGATTGTTTGCAGAAAACAGTAGAACAAGTATTGCAGTAGATTGTATTTCAGTATAGAGAATTGGACCGGGGTCCACAGTTCACTAGAGGTGTCTCTCTCATAAGATAAACAGCATGTTGGGTGAACAAATTACAGTTGGGCAATTGACAAATAAAGAGGGCATGACCATGCACATACATATTATGATGAGTATAGTGAGATTTAATTGGGTATTACGACAAAGTACATAGACCGCCATCCAGCATGCATCTATGCCTAAAAAGTCCACCTTCAGGTTATCATCCGAACCCCCTCCAGTATTAAGTTGCTAACAACAGACAATTGCATTAAGTATTGCGCGTAATGTAACTAGTAACTACATCCTTGAACATAGCACTAATGTTTTATCCCTAGTGGCAACAGCACATCCACAACCTTAGAACTTTCTCATCCTTGTCCCGAGATATCAATGGAGGCATGAACCCACTATCGAGCATAAATACTCCCTCTTGGAGTTACAAGCATCTACTTGGCCAGAGCATCTACTAGTAACGGAGAGCATGCAAGATCATAAACAACACATAGACATAACTTTGATAATCAACATAACAAGTATTCTCTATTCATCGGATCCCAACAAACGCAACATATAGAATTACAGATAGATGATCTTGATCATGTTAGGCAGCTCACAAGATCCGACAATGAAGCACAATGGGGAGAAGACAACCATCTAGCTACTGCTATGGACCCATAGTCCAGGGGTAGACTACTCACACATCACTCCGGAGGCGACCATGGCGGCGTAGAGTCCTCCGGGAGATGATTCCCCTCTCCGGCAGGGTGCCGGAGGCGATCTCCTGGATCCCCCGAGATGGGATCGGCGGCGGCGGCGTCTCTGGAAGGTTTTCCGTATCGTGGCTCTCCGTACTGGGGGTTTCGCAACGGAGGCTTTAAGTAGGCGGAAGAGCAGGTCAGGAGGCGGCACGAGGGCCCCACACCACAGGGCCGCGCGGCCAAGGGGGGGCCGCGCCGCCCTAGGGTGTGGGCGCCTCGTGGCCCCACTTCGTCTCCTCTTCGGACTTCTGGAAGCTTCGTGGCAAAATAGGACCCTGGGCGTTGATTTCGTCCAATTCCGAGAATATTTCGTTACTAGGATTTCTGAAACCAAAAACAGCAGAAACAAAGAATCGGCACTTCGGCATCTTGTTAATAGGTTAGTTCCAGAAAATGCACGAATATGATATAAAGTGTGCATAAAACATGTAGATAACATCAATAATGTGGCATGGAACATAAGAAATTATCGATACGTCGGAGACGTATCAGCATCCCCAAGCTTAGTTCTGCTCGTCCCGAGCAGGTAAAACGATAACACGGATAATTTCTGGAGTGACATGCCATCATAACCTTGATCATACTATTTGTAAAGCATATGTAGTGAATGCAGCGATCAAAACAATGTACGGATGAAGCCTAGTGACCGGGTGTATACGTGAGCACGCGCTACTTGCTTGACACGTGTCTAACGTCGTTTGCTCTACCGTTAGTCTGTGAAATCCGTGCGAATCTGTGATAGGGAAAAGCAGAGCAGCGAGCTGCAAAACATTGTCAGCTAGCATGCTAGATTGCATGCGAGTGGGACCCGCTTCATGGAGGAATAAAAAACTGACATGGGTCCGTGTGCAGGACAGCAACTCATGTTGTGCATGTAGATCTCTATTATGCTAATTACCTGACATGGGTCCTATACCACTTGCATGGGATAGGTCGATGTGGGAAGAATATACATGACACAAGTTAATTTGGCACCCGGCTAAGTTATGTTGGCAAGTTAATTTGGCCGATTAACGGGATGTTAGGATGGGGGCAACTGGTTCTCCATCTGGACTCCATGCGAGCCGCTACCTCTGGTCCCGCCGCTACTGAATCAACTAAAGCTGCGCAAGCAACGGATGGATCGCGGACGCACCTGCCATTCCAGGAGGCCCTGGATGCTCTCGTGGTTGAGCTTCTTGAAGGCGACGCCGCCGCCGATGGGGAGCTCGCTCGGGAGAAGATTTGGACCGCCATGGCTGCCCCTGGTCCCTCGTTGACTCGATTTGGGCGCCCGTCCAAGCTCCTACACGATGTGGTGAGGAGCCTCCTGACCCGTTGTTCTACACAGATCCATGGCGCCCGGCGTTGACCACCGCGTGCCCTTGCAACTATCCATGGTGGTGCTCACGGCGTCCACCCCGCGGAGGAGCTTAGCGATAACCTTCCCGCAGCGGCGCTCGGCAGCAGCCTCGCCCGCTACTCCCCATGGTCGTGCTCGCAGCATCCACCCCACGGCGGAGCTTGGCGACGACCTTCCCGCAGTGGCGCTTGGCGGCAGCCTCGCCCGCTACTCCCCATGGTGGTGCTCGCAGCGTCCGCCCCGCGGCGGCGCTCGGCTCGGCGGTAGGCTCGCGCGCTGCTCCCCAAGGCGTTCGTGGGATAAGCAGAGGATAAAGTGGGCTTGGTGTGTGCCAGAGAAGTTTGGGGTGGGGAAAAGATAAACTACTACACGATTTCACGCCGTTTGATATCCGTTTGTGAGGCACGGATCTTAAAGCAAATCCAACGCTAATGGCTGCGTGCTCACGTATACACGCGGTTACCAAATCCACTCTCAAACAATGTATATGACATGAGTAAACAAGTGAATCATATAGCAAAGACTTTTCATGAATAGCACTTCAAGACAAGCATCAATAAGTCTCGCATAAGAGTTAACTCATAAAGCAATAATTCAAAGTAAAGGCATTGAAGCAACACAAAGGAAGATTAAGTTTCAGCGGTTGCTTTCAACTTGTAACATATATATCTCATGGATATTGTCAACATAGAGTAATATAATAAGTGCAATAAGCAAATATGTAGGAATCAATGCACAGTTCACACAAGTGTTTGCTTCTTGAGGTGGAGAGAAATAGGTGAACTGACTCAACATTGAAAGTAAAAGAATTGTCCTCCATAGAGGAAAAGCATCGATTGCTATATTTGTGCTAGAGCTTTGATTTTGAAAACATGAAACAATTTTGTCAACGGTAGTAATAAAGCATATGTATCATGTAAATTATATCTTACAAGTTGCAAGCCTCATGCATAGTGTACTAATAGTGCCCGCACCTTGTCCTAATTAGCTTGGACTACCGGATCATCACAATGCACATGTTTTAACCAAGTGTCACAAAGGGGTACCTCTATGCCGCCTGTACAAAGGTCTAAGGAGAAAGCTCGCATTGGATTTCTCGCTATTGATTATTCTCAACTTAGACATCCATACCGGGACAACATAGACAACAGATAATGGACTCCTCTTTTATGCATAAGCATGTAACAACAATTAATAATTTTCTCATATGAGATTGAGGATATATGTCCAAAACTGAAACTTCCACCATGGATCATGGCTTTAGTTAGCGGCCCAATGTTCTTCTCTAACAATATGCATGCTTAACCATAAGGTGGTATATCTCTCTTACTTCAGACAAGACGAACATGCATAGCAACTCACATGAAATTCAACAAAGAGTAGTTGATGGCGTCCCCAGTGAACATGGTTATCGCACAACAAGCAACTTAATAAGAGATAAAGTGCATAAGTACATATTCAATACCACAATAGTTTTTAAGCTATTTGTCCCATGAGCTATATATTGCAAAGGTGAATGATGGAATTTTAAAGGTAGCACTCAAGCAATTTACTTTGGAATGGCGGAAAATACCATGTAGTAGGTAGGTATGGTGGACACAAATGGCATAGTGGTTGGCTCAAGTATTTTGGATGCATGAGAAGTATTCCCTCTCGATACAAGGTTTAGGCTAGCAAGGCTTATTTGAAACAAACACAAGGATGAACCGGTGCAGCAAAACTCACATAAAAGACATATTGAAAACATTATAAGACTCTACACCGTCTTCCTTGTTGTTCAAACTCAATACTAGAAATTATCTAGACCTTAGAGAAACCAAATATGCAAACCAAATTTTAGCATGCTCTATGTATTTCTTCATTAATGGGTGCAAAGCATATGATGCAAGAGCTTAAACATGAGCACAACAATTGCCAAGTATCACATTACCCAAGACATTAATAGCAATTACTACATGTATCATTTTCCAATTCCAACCATATAACAATTTAACGAAGAAGAAACTTCGCCATGAATACTATGAGTAGAAACTAAGGACATACTTGTCCATATGCTACAGCGGAGCGTGTCTCTCTTCCATAAAGTGAATGCTAGGATCCATTTTATTCAAACAAAACAAAAAAAAACAAAAACAAACCGACGCTCCAAGAAAAGCACATAAGATGTGATGGAATAAAAATATAGTTTCAGGGGAGGAACCTGATAATGTTGTCGATGAAGAAGGGGATGCCTTGGGCATCCCCAAGCTTAGACGCTTGAGTCTTCTTAGAATATGCAGGGGTGAACCACCGGGGCATCCCCAAGCTTAGAGCTTTCACTCTCTTTGATCATGTTGCATCATACTCCTCTCTTGATCCTTGAAAACTTCCTCCACACCTAACTTAGAACAACTCATTAGAGGGTTAGCGACAATAAAAATTAACATGTTCAGAGGTGACACAATCATTCTTAACACTTCTGGACATTGCATAAAGCTACTGGACATTAATGGATCAAAGAAATTGATCCAACATAGCAAAAGAGGCAATGCGAAATAAAAGGCAGAATCTGTCAAAACAGAACAGTTCGTATTGACGAATTTTATCGAGGCACCAGACTTGCTCAAATGAAAATGCTCAAATTGAATGAAAGTTGCGTACATATCTGAGGATTACTCACGTAAATTGGCATAATTTTCTGAGTTACCTACAGGGAAAACAGCCCAGATTCGTGATAGCAAAGAAATCTGTTTCTGCGCAGTAATCCAAATCTAGTATGAACTTTTCTATCAACGACTTTACTTGGCACAATAAAACACTAAACTAAGATAAGGAGAGGTTGCTACATTAGTAAACAACTTCCAAGACACAAAATAAAAACAAAGTACTGTAGGTAAAAACATGGGTTGTCTCCCATAAGCGCTTTTCTTTAACGCCTTTCAGCTAGGCGCAGAAAGTGTGTATCAAGTATTATCAAGAGACGAAGTGTCAACATCATAATTTGTCCTCATAATAGAATAAAAAGGTAACTTCATTCTCTTTCTAGGGAAGTGTTCCATACCTTTCTTGAGAGGAAATTGATATTTTATATTACCTTCCTTCATATCAATGATAGCACCAACAGTTCGAAGAAAAGGTCTTCCCAATATAATGGGACAAGATGCATTGCATTCAATATCCAAGACAACAAAATCAACGGGGACAAGGTTATTGTTAACGGTAATGCGAACATTATCAACTTTCCCCAAAGGTTTCTTTGTAGAATGATCAGCAAGATTAACATCCAAATAACAATTTTTCAGCGGTGGCAAGTCAAGCATATTATAAATTTTCTTAGGCATAACAGAAATACTTGCACCAAGATCACATAAGGCATTACAATAAAAATCTTTAACCTTCATCTTAATGATGGGCTCCCAACCATCCTCTAGCTTTCTAGGAATAGAGGCTTCGCGCTCTAGTTTCTCTTCTCAAGCTTTTATGAGAGCATTTGTAATATGTTGCGTGAAAGCCAAATTTATAGCACTAGCAATAGGACTTTTAGCAAGTTTTTGCAAGAACTTTATAACTTCAGAGATGTGGCAATCATCAAAATTCAAACCATTATAATCTAAAGCAATGGGATCATCATCCCCAATGTTGGAAAAAATTTCAGCGGCTTTATCACAGGCGATTTCAATTTTAGCAGTTTCAGGCAGTTTCTCGCGCTTTGCATTAGAAGTGGAAACATTGCTAACACCAATTCTTTTATTATTAATAGTAGGAGGTGCAGCAACATGTGTAGCATTAGCATTACTAGTGGTGGTAATAGTCCAAACTTTAGCTACATTCTTCTCTTTAGCTAGTTTTTCATTTTCTTCTCTATCCCACCTAGCACGCAATTCAGCCATTAATCTTATATTCTCATTAATTCTAACTTGGATGGCATTTGCTGTAGTAACAATTTTATTTTCAATATCCCTATTAGGCATAACTTTCGATTTCAAGAGATCAACATCAGAGGCAAGACTATCGACTTTAGAAGCAAGTATATCAATTTTCCCAAGCTTTTCTTCAACAGATTTGTTAAAAGCAGTTTGTGTACTAATAAATTCTTTAAGCATGGCTTCAAGTCCAGGGGGTGTGTTCCTATTATTGTTGTAAGAATTCCCATAAGAATTACCATAGCCGTTACCATTATTATAAGGATATGGCCTATAGTTGTTACTAGAATTGTTCCGGTAAGCATTGTTGTTGAAATTATTACTTTTAATGAAGTTTACATGAACATGTTCTTCTTGTGCAACCAATGAAGCTAACAGAACATTATTAGGATCAATATTAGTCCTATCATTCACAAGCATAGACATAATAGCATCAATCTTATCACTCAAGGAAGAGGTTTCTTCGACAGAATTTACCTTCTTACCTTGTGGAGCTCTTTCCGTGTGCCATTCAGAGTAGTTGATCATCATATTATCAAGAAGCTTTGTTGCTTCACCAAGAGTGATGGACATAAAGGTACCTCCAGCAGCTGAATCCAATAAATTCCGCGAAGAAAAATTTAGTCCTGCATAGAAGGTTTGGATGATCATCCAAGTAGTCAGTCCATGGGTTGGGCAATTTTTAACCAGAGATTTCATTCTTTCCCATGCTTGTGCAACATGCTCAGTATCTAATTGTTTAAAATTCATTATGCTACTCCTCAAAGATATAATTTTAGCAGGGGGATAATATCTACCAATAAAAGCATCCTTGCATTTAGTCCATGAATCAATACTATTCTTAGGCAGAGATAGCAACCAATCTTTAGCTCTTCCTCTTAATGAGAAAGGGAACAATTTTAATTTTATAATGTCACCATCTACATCTTTATATTTTTGCATTTCACATAGTTCAACAAAATTATTAAGATGGGCAGCAGCATCATCAGAACTAATACCAGAAAATTGCTCTCGCATAACAAGATTCAGTAAAGCAGGTTTAATTTCAAAGAATTCTGCTGTACTAGCAGGTGGAGCAATAGGTGTGCATAAGAAATCATTATTATTTGTGGTTGTGAAGTCACACAACTTAGTATTTTCAGGGTTGGCCATTTTAGCAATAGTAAATAAAGCAAACTAGATAAAGTAAATGCAAGTAACTAATTTTTTTGTGTTTTTGATATAGCAAACAAGATAGCAAATAAAGTAAAACTAGCAACTAATTTTTTTGTATTTTGATTTAGTGCAGCAAACAAAGTAGTAAATAAAACTAAGCAAGACAAAAACAAAGTAAAGAGATTGAGAAGTGGAGACTCCCCTTGCAGCGTGTCTTGATCTCCCCGGCAACGGCGCCAGAAAAAGAGCTTGATGGCGTGTAACTCACACGTTCGTTGGGAACCCCAAGAGGAAGGTATGATGCGCACAGCAGCAAGTTTTCCCTCAGAAAGAAACCAAGGTTTATCGAACCAGGAGGAGCCAAGAAGCACGTTGAAGGTTGATGGCGGCGGGATGTAGTGCGGCGCAACACCAGGGATTCCGGCGCCAACGTGGAACCTGCACAACACAACCAAAGTACTTTGCCCCAACGAAACAGTGAGGTTGTCAATCTCACCGGCTTGCTGTAACAAAGGATTAACCGTATTGTATGGAAGATGATTGTTTGCAGAAAACAGTAGAACAAGTATTGCAGTAGATTGTATTTCAGTATAGAGAATTGGATCGGGGTCCACAGTTCACTAGAGGTGTCTCTCCCATAAGATAAACAGCATGTTGGGTGAACAAATTACAGTTGGGCAATTGACAAATAAAGAGGGCATGACCATGCACATACATATTATGATGAGTATAGTGAGATTTAATTGGGCATTACGACAAAGTACATAGACCGCCATCCAGCATGCATCTATGCCTAAAAAGTCCACCTTCAGGTTATCATCCGAACCCCCTCCAGTATTAAGTTGCTAACAACAGACAATTGCATTAAGTATTGCGCGTAATGTAACTAGTAACTACATCCTTGAACATAGCACTAATGTTTTATCCCTAGTGGCAACAGCACATCCACAACCTTAGAACTTTCTGTCACTGTCCCAGATATCAATGGAGGCATGAACCCACTATCGAGCATAAATACTCCCTCTTGGAGTTACAAGCATCTACTTGGCCAGAGCATCTACTAGTAACGGAGAGCATGCAAGATCATAAACAACACATAGACATAACTTTGATAATCAACATAACAAGTATTCTCTATTCATCGGATCCCAACAAACGCAACATATAGAATTACAGATAGATGATCTTGATCATGTTAGGCAGCTCACAAGATCCGACAATGAAGCACAATGGGGAGAAGACAACCATCTAGCTACTGCTATGGACCCATAGTCCAGGGGTAGACTACTCACACATCACTCCGGAGGCGACCATGGCGGCGTAGAGTCCTCCGGGAGATGATTCCCCTCTTCGGCAGGGTGCCGGAGGCGATCTCCTGGATCCCCCGAGATGGGATCGGCGGCGGCGGCGTCTCTAGAAGGTTTTCCGTATCGTGGCTCTCCGTACTGGGGGTTTCGCAACGGAGGCTTTAAGTAGGCGGAAGAGCAGGTCAGGAGGCGGCACGAGGGCCCCACACCACAGGGCCGCGCGGCCAAGGGGGGGCCGCGCCGCCCTAGGGTGTGGGCGCCTCGTGGCCCCACTTCGTCTCCTCTTCGGACTTCTGGAAGCTTCGTGGCAAAATAGGACCCTGGGCGTTGATTTCGTCCAATTCCGAGAATATTTCGTTACTAGGATTTCTGAAACCAAAAACAGCAGTAAAACAAGAATCGGCACTTCGGCATCTTGTTAATAGGTTAGTTCCAGAAAATGCACGAATATGATATAAAGTGTGCATAAAACATGTAGATAACATCAATAATGTGGCATGGAACATAAGAAATTATCGATACGTCGGAGACGTATCAAGGCTCGTATTTAATGTTTACGTGTATGCCATGCAGGAAACTAAGCGAGGCATCTCCATCACCTTCCTGACCAGGTATAGGTCAGGTGGCACGCCCTTGCACCAGCATCGGACGTGCGTGCCGGAGTCTTTGCGGGCCGTCGCTCGGAGGGACCAGGGCCAGCCGCAGCCCTAAGTTGCTCCCGGCTCTCCTGTGTTGCCCGTCGCTGCTCGCCGGTGGGTTTCTAACCGCAACAGATAGGCGGAGGAGTCACATACCGGAGAGCAAATGTGCCAAATTTCAGACAGAAATCTGGGCTGAGCAAAGAGATCGAAAAATCCTGAGCTCTTGAGCAAAAACGCGAGTGAGAGAAAGCTGGTTCGAGTTTTTTCGGGAGAGAGAAGATGCTGGGAGAAAGAGATGAGATAGTGGGGCAAGGAGGGGCCCACACCACAGGGTGGCGCGCCCCCCTCCTTGGCCGCGCCGGCCTGTGGTGTGGCACCCTGGGGTGCCCCACAGGTCATCATCTGGTGCTCCCAGGTGCCTTTTCGAAAAATAGGACCAACGGTATAATTTTTGTGAATTTTTGAAAACTTTGAAAAATGCACATTTCTGGGTATTTAGTTTATTATTACTGGCCAGGAAAATTTTGAAATCTCCAATTAACTAAGGAACTTTGCAAATTAAAAGTGCTACAGCAACTGGAGCAAGTGGAGGAAGAAAGAGATGTTGTTTATCTCCTCTATGCATATAAAAAGTATTTGTTAACAAGGTTGATCAAGTCTTGCCACCAAATAAATTTTACATAGCATAAGAAGAAATAAACCTCAAATCAATCATGTTACCTTGAATTGTATTGATATGGATCCAATCACGAGAGTTTGATATTCTTCTTTAGGCTCATATATAGGACAATCAATAGTTCCCACTTTGATAGTTCTCACATTAGAAATAGTATTAACTCCACACGCTTTCTCAATCCTCTTGGGAAAATAAACGGTATGCTCCCTATCATAAACATTGAAAGTAACCTTTCCTTCATTGCAATCAATAACAGCCCCTGCGGTGTTAAGAAAAGGTCTCCCAAGTATAATAGACATATTATCATCTTCAGGCATTTCCAACACAACAAAATCAGTTAATATCAAGCAGTTAGTAGTAACTTGAACAGGAACATCCTCACATATACCAACAGGAATAGCAGTAGATTTATCAGCCATTTGCAAAGATATATCAGTAGGTATCAACTTATCTAGATAAAGCCTCTTGTAAAGAGAAAAAGGCATAACACTAACACCGTCTCCCAAATCACATAGAGCAGTTTTAACATAATTATTCTTGATAGAACAAGGAATAGTAGGTATACCTAGGTCGCCCAATTTCTTTGGCACTTTGCCATTGAAAGAGTAATTAGCAAGCATAGTGGAAATTTCCTCATTGGGGATTTTCCTTTTGTTAGTAACAATATCTTTCATATACTTTGAATAAGGAGGCAATTTAATAGCATCAGTCAAAGGGATTTGCAAGAATAAAGGTTTCATCCAATCGCAAAATTTATTATAGTGTTCTTCTTCCTTTGATTTTAGTTTCTTAGCAGGAAAAGGCATTTGCTTTTGGACCCAAGGTTCTCTTTCATTACCATGTTTCTCAGCAATAAAATCTTCTTTAGTGTACTTTTTATTTTTAACATGCTTTTCAGGTTCTTCTTCAACCTCTTCTTTATCAGGAGTATCATTCTTATCATTATCTTTATCATGTTCATTACCACTTTCAGTTTTAGCATCAGAAATAGAAATACTATTAGGATCATCAGCAGGTTCAGAGGATTCTACAACATTTTTATGTTTCTTCTTCTTTTTCTTCTTAGAAGGAGCACTAGGTTCAATGCGTTGAGAATCTTGTTCAATTCTTTTGGGATGCCCTTCAGGATATAGAGGATCCTGGGTAGAGACACCACCTCTAGTTGTTACTTCATAAGCATGTTTCTCTTTAGAATTATTCCCCAACAAGTCATTTTGCACTTTAGTGAGTTGATCAATTTGAGTTTGAACCATATGAAAATGTTTAACAAGCATCTTAACATCATTGGAGGTTCTCTCTACAATATCATGCAATTCACTAATAGCTCGAGAATTTTCCATTAAATGATTCTCTACTCTCATATTAAAATTTTCTTGCTTAACAATATAATTATCAAACTCATCTAAGCATTGTGCAGGAGGTTTCGAATACGGAATATCTTCCCTAGTAAAGCGTTGAAGGGAGTTTACCTCAATCATGGATGAAGGGGGAATTATCTCACATATATCTTCTATGGGAGGAAGATTCTTCACATCTTCAGATTTAATACCTTTCTCTTTGAGAGACTTCTTGGCTTCCCTCATATCTTCATCATTCAATTTAATTAAACCCCTCTTCTTTAATATTGGCGTTGGAGTTGGTTCAGGCGTAGTCCAATCATCATGATTCCGGCCTATTTTAGCCAATAATTCTTCAAATAGCTATCCTGAGTTCTTTTCCTAAAAACACAACCAGCACAATTATCCAGGTATGCCCTAGACTCAATGGTTAGTCCACTATAAAATATATCAAGTAAATCATGCTTTTCCAAATCATGATCAGGCTGAGCTCTAATAAGAGAGCAAAATCTCGCCCAAGCCTCAGGCAATTTCTCTCCATCTCCCTGGTCAAAATTATAGATTCTCTGCAAAGCAATATGTTGAGCACTAGCAGGAAAGTATTTATGGAAGAAAACATCAAGCAATTCTTTTGGACTTTTAATAGAATTAGGTGGCAAACTATTATACCAAGTTTTAGCGTCATCCTTTAATGAGAATGGAAAGATTTTAGCAACAAAGTAAGTACGCTTCTTAACATCATCAAAAAACAAGCTACTCAGAGTAGATAGCTCAATCATGTGTTCAACAGCACTTTCTTTTTCAGTACCACAAAAGGGTGTTTTCTCAACAATAGCTATATGAGATAAATCAAGAGAAAAATCATAATCTTTATCCTTAATGTTTATAGGAGATGTGGCAAACTTAGGATCAGGAGACAGTTTATATCTAACAGCATGTTCTGCAAGCAATTTTTAATTTTTCTTGCATCAGTAGTAGCATTGCATTTTTCAATAAAATCATCATTAAGCTCCACATAATCTTCATCAGGATCATCACTAGAATAATCAAGTTCAGGTGAATTAACAGGTGTAGTAGCATTAGGAGTTTCAGTATTTTCAATTTGTCTAGACCTAGCAATCGTAGCATCTAGAAAGGATCCCAATGAACCACTATCATCAAGCGAAGCAGAAATATTATCAATATTATGAGAGTTTTCAGATTCAGCAGAAGTACCCGCATGTGAAGCATGTGGCGGTGAAACAAGTTTATCAATCACAGATGGTGAATCAAGAGCAGCAGAGGTACTCAGAGTTGTACCTTTTCTTGTAGTGGATGGTAATATGGCGACCTTAGTATCGCGAGGTTTACCCATGATGGAGAATTTGCAGCGAACAATATCAATCCAAGTGAACTTCCAAACAAAGCTATGCTCCCCGGCAACGGCGCCAGAAAATAGTCTTGATGACCCACAAGTATAGGGGATCGCAACAGTCTTCGAGGGAAGTAAAACCCAATTTATTGATTCGACACAAGGGGAGACAAAGAACACTTGGAAGCCTTAACAGCGGAGTTGTCAATTCAGCTGCACCTGGAAACAGACTTGCTCGCAAGAGTTTATCAGTAGTAACAGTTTTATAACAGTAGCAGTGGTGAAATAACAGCAGCAGAGTAACAAAGACAGCAGTAGTGATTTTAGTAAACAGCAGGATTAAAATACTGTAGGCACGGGAACGGATGACGGGCGTTGCATGGATGAGAGAAACTCATGTAACAATCATAGCAGGGCATTTGTAGATAATAATAAAACGGTGTCCAAGTACAAAGCAATCAATAGGCATGTGTTCCATATATAGTCGTACGTGCTCGCAATGAGAAACTTGCACAACATCTTTTGTCCTACCAGCCGGTGGCAGCCGGGCCTCAAGGGAAACTACTGGATATTAAGGTACTCCTTTTAATAGAGTACCGGAGCAAAGCATTAACACTCCGTGAACACATGTGATCCTCACATCACTACCATCCCCTCCGGTTGTCCCGATTTCTGTCACTTCGGGGCCATTGGTTCCGGACAGCGACATGTGTATACAACTTGCAGGTAAGATCAATAAACAATGAATATCATGATGAAACAATAACATGTTCAGATCTGAGATCATGGCACTCGGGCCCTAGTGACAAGCATTAAGCATAACAAGTTGCAACAATATCATCAAAGTACCAATTACGGACACTAGGCACTATGCCCTAACAATCTTATGCTATTACATGACCAATCTCATCCAATCCCTACCATCCCCTTCGGCCTACAGCAGGGGAATTACTCACACATGGATGGGGGAAACATGGCTGGTTGATGGAGAGGCGTTGGCGGTGATGATGGCGATGATCTCCTCCAATTCCCCGTCCCGGCGGAGTGCCAGAACGGAGACTTCTGGCTCCCGAGATGGAGTTTCGCGATGTGGCCGCGTTCTGGAGGGTTTCTGGCGACTTCGACTTCTCTCCGTGCGTTTTTAGGTCGAGGCCGATAAGTAGTCCGAAGGAGAGCGTCGGAGGCCGGCCGAGGGGGCCACACCATAGGGCCGCGCGGGCCCCCCCCCTAGGCCACGCCGCCTTATGGTGTGGGGCCCTCGGGCCTCCACTTGATTTGTCCTTCTAGCTCCGTCAGTATTCTGGGAAAATAGGGCCTTCTGCATAAATTCCGAGGATTTTCCTGAAAGTTGGAATTCTGCACAAAAACGAGACACCAGAGCAATTCTGCTGAAAACAGCGTTAGTCCGTGTTAGTTGCATCCAAAATACACAAGTTAGAGGCAAAACAATAGCAAAAGTGTTCGGGAAAGTAGATACGTTTTGGACGTATCAGACAACCATCTAGCTACTGCTATGGACCCATAGTCCATGGGTAGACTACTCACACATCACTCCGGAGGCGACCATGGCGGCGTAGAGTCCTCCAGGAGATGATTTCCCTCTCCGGCAGGGTGCCGGAGGCGATCTCCTGAATCCCCCGAGATGGGATTGGCGGCGGCGGCGTCTCTGGAAGGTTTTCCGTATCGTGGCTCTCGGTACTGGGGGTTTCGCGACGAAGGCTATTTGTAGGCGGAAGGGCAGGTCAAGGAGCGTCACGAGGGGCCCACACTACAGGTCGGCGCGGCCAAGGCTTGGGCCGCGCCGCCCTGTGGTTTGGCCACCTCGTGGCCCCACTTCGTCTCCTCTTCGCTCTTCTGGAAGCTTCGTGGCAAAATAGGACCCTGGGCGTTGATTTCGTCCAATTCCGAGAATATTTCCTTACTAGGATTTCTGAAACCAAAAACAGCAAAAAACAGCAACTGGCACTTCGGCATCTTGTTAATAGGTTAGTTCCAGAAAATGCACGAATATGACATAAAGTGTGCATATAACATGTAGAAATCATCAATAATGTGGCATGGAACATAAGAAATTATCGATACGTCGAAGACGTATCAGCATCCCCAAGCTTAGTTTCTGCTCATCCCGAGCAGGTAAACGATAAACAAAGATAATTTCTGGAGTGACATGCCATCATAACCTTGATCATACTATTTGTAAAGCATATGAGCTGAGATCAAATCATTCAAAGCAAGTATCTATATTGACATAAGAGATGATAATGCAAGAGTTAGACAAGCTAAAAGTTTTCATGAACTATTGCTTTAAAGACATGCAACCGTATAAAGTTCATTAAAGATGTATTAAGTATTCAGCATAGAAGTTCTATCCTTCATTCCAAGCATCAAGTAAATTTTCACAACATAAGAAGGATTCAGTCAAGTAAACATAAACATGAACGTCATGAATCAACTGTTTTGAAGTCTACTCAACCGGTGAGCGCAAGCATTTGGTATTAGCACCAGGATGTTATGGCATAAAGAACGTTAATGGGGGTTTGGAAGGCCAAATGGAAGAAAGGCTTGCAAAGCTGTAAATGACCATTAGACAAGAGGAAGCCTTATGATCGAAGCTATGCAAGGAGTAGTGATTGCCATGCAACGGATGCACATAGAGCTATATGTGTATGAAAGCTCTCCAATGGAACTAGTGGTGGTGCATCCAACTTGGTTGCTCACGAAGACCTAGAGCACTTTTGAGGAGGCTCATCATTGGAATATACAACCCAAGTTCTATAGTGTAAATTCCCCACATAGTTATACTAGTAAAACATGAAAACTCTCTCATATGAATGTAGGTGCTGAACATGAGCACAAATGATGACTATGAATAATGCGGGTGCTAAAACATGAGCACAAGTGTGGATAAAAGATAGTAATGCTGCCCCCTTTTTTTCTTTATTCTCTTTTTTCTTTTTCTTTTTTTTTTCTTTTTTTTCTTTTCATTTTTTCTTCCTTCTCTTTTTTTTCTTTTTGATGGCCTCCACGGCTCTTTTCATTTTTAGGGACAACATCCTAATATGACAACACACTTTTTGGTACAAATAACTCATAATGAATGAAACATGATGTATGACACGGTATGCCTCTGCCAGTGTAGCAGGATGTGCAATGATCTAGCGTAACATGGGTAAACCACACATCAGCTATATATGATCATGCAAAGCAATATATAAATAATAAATGACAACATGGCATGTAATGTAAAAATGGATGTTGCATGGCAATATATCTCGGAACAGCTATGGAAATGTTGTTGTAGGTAGGTATGGTGGCTGTTTTGAGGAGATGTATGGGCTTATGTGTAGGTTCTCCCATGGGTTTGGATGTACCGGCGAAGTATGCACAATTCTCAATGTGAGCAAAAGGCAATGCACAGTACCGAAGAGGCTAGCAAATTTGGATGGTGGAAGTGCCAAAAACCGTAGCTTAACATTAGTCAAAAAGAACTCACAAGCTTATTGCAAACAACTAGCAGGTTCATCATTAAGAGCATGATTAAAATTTACTCCAAGGAGGGCCGTTCACGGTGGCACAAGTATCCCGCTAGCTCCCTCGACCTTCAGCACAGCTTAGTTATTATGATGAACTCTCAGACATGGAAAGCTATCAAGTCCAACTACGCCTTCAACTATTTAAATAGAGTTTGTAGTACGGCACAAGCTTAAAGACAACAATCCACTACTAATTTTAACTCATTTATCCAGCAAGCCTTACCATCTAAATATCTCAAAACATTTGCAAAGAATCAAGTTATCAAAGCTCAATGTTCTACAAGTATTTTATTATACACTACCACATGCAACATTTCCCGTTTCCAACCATACAACAATTTAACGAAGAAGAAACTTTGCCATGAATATTATGAGTAGAGCCTAAGGACATACTTGTCCATATGCTACAGCGGAGCGTGTCTCTCTCCCACAAAATGAATGCTAGGATCCATTTTATTCAAACAAAACAAAAACAAACCGACGCTCCACGAAAGGCACATAAGCTGTGATGGAATAAAAATATAGTTTCAGGGGAGGAACCTGATAATGTTGTCGATGAAGAAGGGGATGCCTTGGGCATCCCCAAGCTTAGACGCTTGAGTCTTCTTGATATATGCAGGGGTGAACCACCGGGGCATCCCCAAGCTTAGAGCTTTCACTCTCCTTGATCATGTTGTATCATCTCCCTCTCTTGATCCTTGAAAACTTCCTCCACACCAAACTTAGAACAACTCATTAGAGGGTTAGTGCACAATCAAAATATACATGTTCAGAGGTGACATAATCATTCTTAACACTTCTGGACATTGCACAAAGCTACTGAAAGTCAATGGAATCGAAATATCCATCGAACATAACAAAACTGGCAATGCGAAATAAAAGGCAGAATCTGTCAAAACAGAACAGTTCGTATTGACGAATTTTATCGAGGCACCAGACTTGCTCATATGAAAATGCTCAAATTTAATGAAAGTTGCGCACATATCTGAGGATCACTCACGTAAATTGGCATAATTTTCTGAGTTACCTACAGAGAATTTTGCCCAGATTCGTGACAGCAAAGAAATCTGTTTCTGCGCAGTAATCCAAATCTAGTATGAACTTTACTATCAACGACTTTACTTGGCACAACAAAACACTAAACTAAGATAAGGATAGGTTGCTACAGTAGTAAACAACTTCCAAGACACAAAATAAAAACAAAGTACTGTAGTAAAAACATGGGTTGTCTCCCATAAGCGCTTTTCTTTAACGCCTTTCAGCTAGGCGCAGAAAGTGTGTATCAAGTATTATCAAGAGACGAAGTGTCAACATCATAATTTGTTCTAATAATAGAATCAAAAGGTAACTTCATTCTCTTTCTAGGGAAGTGTTACATACCTTTCTTGAGAGGAAATTGATATTTTATATTACCTTCCTTCATATCAATGATAGCACCAACAGTTCGAAGAAAAGGTCTTCCCAATATAATGGGACAAGATGCATTGCATTCAATATCCAAGACAACAAAATCAACGGGGACAAGGTTATTGTTAACGGTAATGCGAACATTATCAACTTTCCCCAAATGTTTCTTTGTAGAATGATCGGCAAGATTAACATCCAAATAACAATTTTTCAGCGGTGGCAAGTCAAGCATATTATAAATTTTCTTAGGCATAACGGAAATACTTGCACCAAGATCACATAAAGCATTACAATCAAAATCTTTAACCTACATCTTAATGATGGGCTCCCAACCATCCTCTAGCTTTCTAGGAATAGAAGCTTCGCGCTCTAATTTCTCTTCTCTAGCTTTTATGAGAGCATTTGTAATATGTTTCGTGAAAGCCAAATTTATAGCACTAGCATTAGGACTCTTAGCAAGTTTTTGTAAGAACTTTATAACTTCAGATATGTGGCAATCATCAAAATTCAAACCATTATAATATAAAGCAATGGGATCATCATCCCCGATGTTGGAAAAAATTTCAGCAGTTTTATCACAGGCAGTTTCAGCAGTTTTAGCAGTTTCAGGCAGTTTCTCGCGCTTTGCATTAGAAGTGGAAACATTGCTAACACTAATTATTTTACTATTAGTAGTAGGAGGTGCAGCAACTTGTGTAGCATTAGCATTACTAGTGGTGGTAATAGTCCAAACTTTAGCTATATTATCTTCTTTTTCATTTTCTTCTTTTTCCCACCAAGCACGCAATTCAGCCATCAATCTTATATTCTCATTAATTCTAACTTGGATGGCATTTGCTGTAGTAACAATTTTATTATGATGATTCTTATTAGGCATAACTTTCGATTTCAAAAGATCAACATCAGCAGCAAGATTATCGACTTTAGAAGCAAGTATATCAATTTTCCCAAGCTTTTCTTCAACAGATTTGTTAAAAGCAGTTTGTGTACTAATAAATTCCTTAAGCATGGCTTCAAGTCCAGGGGTGAATTCCTATTATTGTTGTAAGAATTCCCATAAGAATTACCATAGTCATTGCCATTATTATAAGAATATGGCCTATAGTTGTTACTAGAATTGTTCCGGTAAGCATTGTTGTTGAAATTATTATTTTTAATGAAGTTTACATCAACATGTTCTTCTTGTGCAACCAATGAAGCTAACGGAACATTATTAGGATCAACATTTGTCCTATCATTCACAAGCATAGACATAATAGCATCAATCTTATCACTCAAGGAAGAGGTTTCTTCGACAGAATTTACCTTCTTACCTTGTGGAGCTCTTTCCGTGTGCCATTCAGAGTAGTTGATCATCATATTATCAAGAAGCTTTGTTGCTTCACCAAGAGTGATGGACATAAAGGTACCTCCAGCAGCTGAATCCAATAGGTTCCGTGAAGAAAAATTCAGTCCTGCATAAAAGGTTTGGATGATCATCCAAGTAGTCAGTACATGGGTTGGGCAATTTTTAACCAAAGATTTCATTCTTTCCCATGCTTGTGCAACATGTTCAGTATCCAATTGTTTAAAATTCATTATGCTACTCCTCAAAGATATAATTTTAGCAGGGGGATAATATCTACCAATAAAAGCATCCTTGCATTTAGTCCATGAATCAATACTATTCTTAGGCAGAGATAGCAACCAATCTTTAGCTCTTCCTCTTAATGAGAAAGGGAACAATTTTAATTTTATAATGTCACCATCTACATCTTTATATTTTTGCATTTCACATAGTTCAACAAAATTATTAAGATGGGCAGCAGCATCATCAGAACTAACACCAGAAAATTGCTCTCGCATAACAAGATTCAGTAAAGCAGGTTTAATTTCAAAGAATTCTGCTGTAGTAGCAGGTGGAGCAATAGGTGTGCATAAGAAATCATTATTATTTGTGGTTGTGAAGTCACACAACTTAGTATTTTCAGGAGTACCCATTTTAGCAATAGTAAATAAAACAAACTAGATAAAGTAAATGCAAGTAACTAATTTTTTTGTGTTTTTGATATAGAGTGCAAGACAGTAAATAAAGTAAAACTAGCAACTAATTTTTTTGTATTTTGATTTAGTGCAGCAAACAAAGTAGTAAATAAAACTAAGCAAGACAAAAACAAAGTAAAGAGATTGGGATGTGGAGACTCCCCTTGCAGCGTGTCTTGATCTCCCGACAACGGCGCCGGAAAAGAGCTTGATACGCGTACAGCACGCGTCCGTTGGGAACCCCAAGAGGAAGGTGTGATGCGTACAGCGGAAAGTTTTCCCTCAGTATGAAACCAAGGTTTATCGAACCAGTAGGAGCCAAGAAGCACGTTGAAGGTTGATGGCGGCGAGATGTAGTGCGGCGCAACACCAGGGATTCCGGCGCCAACGTGGAACCTGCACAACACAAACCAAGTACTTTGCCCCAACGAAACAGCGAGGTTGTCAATCTCACCGGCTTGCTGTAACAAAGGATTAGATGTATAGTGTGGATGATGATTGTTTGCAGAAAACAGTAGAACAGTATTTCAGTAGATTGTATTTCAGTAAAGAGAATTGGACCGGGGTCCACAGTTCACTAGAGGTGTCTCTCCCATAAGATAAACAGCATGTTGGGTGAACAAATTACAGTTGGGCAATTGACAAATAAAGAGGGCATGACCATGCACATACATATTATGATGAGTATTGTGAGATTTAATTGGGCATTACGACAAAGTACATAGACCGCTATCCAGCATGCATCTATGCCTAAAAAGTCCACCTTCAGGTTATCATCCGAACCCTCCGGTATTAAGTTGCTAACAACAGACAATTGCATTAAGTATTGCGCGTAATGTAATCAGTAACTACATCCTCGAACATAGCACCAATGTTTTATCCCTAGTGGCAACAGCACATCCATAATCTTAGAGATTTCTGTCACTTCCCCAGATTCACGGAGACATGAACCCACTATCGAGCATAAATACTCCCTCTTGGAGTTACAAGCATCTACTTGGCCAGAGCATCTACTAGTAACGGAGAGCATGCAAGATCATAAACAACACATAGATATAAATTGATAATCAACATAACATGGTATTCTCTATTCATCGGATCCCAACAAACACAACATATAGAATTACAGATAGACGATCTTGATCATGTTCGGCAGCTCACAAGACCCGACAATTAAGCACAATGAGGAGAAGACAACCATCTAGCTACTGCTATGGACCCATAGTCCAGGGGTAGACTACTCACAGATCACTCCGGAGGGGACCATGGCGGCGTAGAGTCCTCCGGGAGATGATTCCCCTCTCCGGCAGGGTGCCGGAGGCGATCTCCTGAATCCCCCGAGATGGGATTGGCGGCAGCGGCGTCTCTAGAAGGTTTTCCGTATCGTGGCTCTCGGTACAGGGGGTTTCGCGACGAAGGCTATTTGTAGGCGGAAGGGCAGGTCAAGGGGCGTCACGAGGGGCCCACACTACAGGTCGGCGCGGCCAAGGCTTGGGCCGCGCCGCCCTGTGGTTTGGCCACCTCGTGGCCCCACTTCGTCTCCTCTTCGGTCTTCTGGAAGCTTCGTGGCAAAATAGGACCCTGGACGTTGATTTCGTCCAATTCCGAGAATATTTCCTTACTAGGATTTCTGAAACCAAAAACAGCGTAAAACAAAGAATCGGCACTTCAGCATCTTGTTAATAGGTTAGTTCCAGAAAATGCACGAATATGACATAAAGTGTGCATATAACATGTAGAAATCATCAATAATGTGGCATGGAACATAAGAAATTATTGATACGTCGGAGACGTATCATTATCTTCCAAACAAAATTGGTTTCACTCGAATCGGAGTTCGGGAGCATTCGTTATTAAAGAAAAAGGAAAAGGAGAAAATATAAAAAGGAAAAAGAAAAGAAAAAGAGGAGAGGCAGCCGGCCGGCCGCCGGCCTGCCGAGGCCTTGCGCCGCCCACCCGGCTAGGTCCGGCGCCAACCGGACCGGGCGCCATCCGGCCTGTGCGCCGGCCTAGCTCCGCCACCTCCCCGGCCCGACCGGAATTCCCACCGGGCCTCTTCTCCGCCGAAGGCCCACGCCGCGGCCTGGCGCCCCCGCGCGGCCTGAGCCAATCCGCCGCTGTGCGTGTGCTCCGCCTCGCCCGGTCGCTGGGCCGGCCCGACCGGACAGGCCACCGGCCTCCCCAGCCCAGGCTTCGGTCGGCCGGCCTGCTGGCCGGCTGGGCTGTGTTTTTCAGCCCGATTTTCTTCCCTTTCCCTTGTCTTTTTCCCCCCAACGGTTTTATTTGCTCCTAGCTATAAATAGACCTTTCTTCCACCTTGAGCAACTAGTTCTTCCCATTCTCTCACCTCCATTGTTCCATTTTGAAGAACTTGCTCTCCCCTTTGATTCCTCCAACCATTCTTGCTCATACTTGAGGATTTGAGAGAGGAGATCTAGATCTACACTTCCACCAAACCATTTCTTCTCTAAGTGAGGGAATCTCTTGGGATCTAGATCTTGGAGTCTTTGGTTGACTTTCCCCCTTGTTCTTCCTCTCCAATCTCATCCTAGCATTCGTTGCTTTGGTGGGATTTGAGTGTGAAGGACTTGAACACCTCCGGTGTTCTTGCTTTGGATCATTGCATAGTGTTGAGCTCTCCACCACGATTTGTTCGAGTGAGAAACCGTGAGCTTGTTACTCTTGGAGGGTGACCTCCTAGTTGGCTTGGTTGTTGTCCCGGTGATCTCTTCGTGGAAGATTGTGAAGGGGCCCGGGCTTCTCCTTCGTGGAGCTTGTGAAGTGGTTGTGGAGCTTGCCATCTCCGGAGCGGAGGAAAAGCTAACCATAAGGAAAGGGCCATTATCCTTCGTGGGTGTGGTTCGGAGAATAGGGTGAGCCTTCGTGGCGCGGGGAATCCTTCGTGGGACCTCCACTCCTCCAAACGTGACGTACCTGGTTGCAAAGCAAGGGAACACGGGAATACATCCTCATCTCCGCGTGCCTCGGTTATTTCTATACCCGAGCTCTCTTTCCTTGTGATAGCCATCGTGCCTGAAGTACATATATCTTGCTATCACTTGTGCTACATATATCTTGTGCCTATCTTGCTTAGCTCTAGTTGCTATTGTTACACTTAGTTGAGCTTAGCATATTTAGGGTTTGTGCTTGTAAACTAAACGATAGTTTAATTCCGCATTCTTACAAGACAAATCCGCAAGAGTTTGTAATTGCCTATTCACCCCCCCCCCCTCTAGGCGACATCTCGATCTTTCAATTGGTATCAGAGCAAGGTCTCTCCTTGTTTAAGGCTTCACCACCTTGTTAGTAAAGATGTCGGCTAGTATAGTGCACAATGACACAATTGTCTTTAATGGCACAAATTATCTTTTGTGGAGAAATTGCTTGCTTTGTCATCTTCGGACCTTGTGTCCACATATAGAGCAATTTCTAGATGTCGGTTTTTCTCCTCCGATGGATTCTCAAAATCTATCTTTAGAGGATGAGAAAAACTTACATCTTGAAGCTCAATTATCTAATGAGCTTTTATTTTCCTTGAGACCCGATTTTCGTAGGTTCTTGATATATATAAAGCGAAAATCGTCTCATGAGATGTGGATCAAGCTTAAGGAAATGTTTGGTGGATCCACTTCTCAATTGGTCGGTGGTGACTCCGAGGAGCTCTCTTCCTCTTCACATCATGAAGAGCTCCAAGTTGCTTCCACCTCCGGTCGTGATGGGTTATCATCTTCTTCCACTTCACCAACGTGTAGCAAGACACGAGGTAATGATATGGTGAGTGGTGAGGAAAATCGCAATGTTGATATTGTGCTCAATAGTGATGAGTCTTCATCTCTATCCCATTGCAATGCTTCCTCTTTGGACTTAAACACATCTAGCATTGAAAATAATCTACATGCTTGTGTTGATAGTCCTTGCATATCATGTGTAAATTGCTTACATAGATCTCATGATGATATGCTTACCTTGTCTTGTTCCCATAATCAAAATGCTTCTATTTCCTCTAGTTGGTTGTTGACTAACAATGTAGAGGAAACCGAACACTCTATGGATCAAGACACGATTTCAAATGAGGATTCAAGAATATCTTCATCTTCATTCTCCGGTTTGCACATGTGCCTTATGACAAAAGGATCAAAGGTATCTCCTACTTTGACTCCTAACACATCCTCTAATGATGAGAATGATGATGATGATAATGATGAAGAATATAATACCTTGGTGCATAATATGGCAATAGTATATGCTTCTCTTCATGGTAATAATGAAGCTCGTGCTAATCTCGAACACTCTATGGATACCTTGAATAAATATAGGGAAACCATAGTGGAGTTGGAGTCCCATGTTGAAAATGAGGAAATGAGATTCACTCTCCTCAAGCATGAGCTAAAAGATGAGAAGCATACTAATTTTATGCTTACACAAAAAATTGAATCCTATATGCATGAAAATGAAAAAACTATTGTTGATGCTTGTGCTACTAACTCTAATTCTTGTGAAGCATCTACCTTAGAGGAGAATGTTGAGCTAAGGGCTCAACTTGAGTTGCTAACTAGCAATTATAGGGAATTGGAAGAAAGTCATAAAAAGCTCTCAAGCTCTCATGATGATCTTCTAATTTCCTATGATGGGCTAAAGTTAGCTCATGAGGCAAGTATCACTAAGGTAACATCTTGTGAGCCTCATATGGATGTTAGCACAATCTCTACTACAAATGTTATATTGCCATGTGCTAGTCCTTGTAATCCATCTAGTCAAACTAGTGATACACCTTGTGTTGGATTACTCACTTTGCCTTGTTGCTCTAACAATGAAGCTTCTACTTCCTCTAGTACTTGTATTTCTACTAACCATGTAGAGGAAATCAAAGAGCTCGAGGCCCAAGTCCATTCTTTGAAAAAAGACTTGGAAAAGCGTCATGAAGGGAAATCCGCACTTGACAAGATGCTAAGTGTGCAACAATCCCCCAATGACAAGAGTGGACTTGGATTCAACTCCAATAACAAGAACAAGTCCAAGAGCAAGAGCAACAAGAAGAAGGGCCAAGACAAAGTCAAGGATCCGGCCAAGTTGGTTTGCTTCAAGTGCAAGGTTGAAGGGCATCATGTTAGATCATGCCCATTGAAGAAGAAGAAGCACTTGAGTGAGAAACAACAAGGGAAACGGCCGCAAGGTCAAGGTCAAGCTCATGCTCGACCTCAAGTTGAAGATAGGCCACTTCCCAAGAAGAATCAAGATAATGTTCCCCAAGAGAAGAAATCAATAAAGAAGAGAAAGGGGAACACTTGCTACTTATGTCGTGAGAAGGGGCACTTTGCTTCTTCTTGCTTAGGTGGTACCTTATCTAACCCTATAATTATTGATGATGATTATTCTCTAGGGAAGGATAAGGATGGCAATGTATTTGCTAAGTTTGTTGGAACTCAAAGTGGTTTCAAGAAAAGAACCATTTGGGTTTCCAAGCCTATTGTGACTAACCTCTTAGGACCCAACTTGGTTGGGGACCAACAAGCTCAAACTTGATCAATAGGTGTAGGTGGAGGGCATTGGAGACTTGGCTACTTCATGAAGAATTAAGGGATCTTCATATATTATATTTTTACCAAGCCAAGTCGTATGGATTATCATCTATATCTTACATCCAATGTTCCTCTTTGCGGTAACTTATACTTCAACTCTTCATGTTTATTGTAAGTTACTTGCCCCTTTGCATGTTTGGTTTTGTACCAAATATGTGTATGTATGTGTTGTGTCTTACTTGCCTATCTTGTGTATTCAAGTATGTTTGTTTGACTCATCATATACTTGTGTTTTGTTTTGATCCTAATGCATCTTGATGATATCTTATTTGACTCTCTTTGAAGTGATTAATGGAACATCTCATTTTGGGGGAGTGATATGCTTTGTGCATCTCTCTTTCTTTAAAATGTGTGTACATGGGTACCACCACTTAGTATTGATATTGCAAGATTATCTAGTCACTATGTGGTGTGTCATACTCATGAGAAATTCAAATTCTAAATATCCATTAATCATCTCTAGTTGAATTTTAGTTGCCTCTTGTTTAGAAGAAATGTTTTATCACATTATGGGGGAGTAATATGTTTTGTACATATCACAAGCCTAGAAAATGTGAACATATGAGGTTATGCCACTTAGAGTTGATGCTCTTAATTATCTTGTTCCTAGGTGGCATGTTTGCTCAAACAAGCTCCATTCCTAATAAAAATCATTTATTACTCATCTTGTGGGTTCTTGTTTGAATAAAAAATTCTTGGTGCGGTTTTTCCTCAAATACATATCTCTATATCTTATTTGGGACACCGTTTGCTTCAAGTTATTCTAATCATTGCCGTGCGTGATTGTTTGACTAGTTGAAGTTATCAAGAATCTTCATCCATGCATAGTGCTTAATTCTATACACTTATCTTATGCCTTTTATTGTGAAGTTGATCCTTACTATCATTGTCAATACTCCACCGGAAATTATTTCCAATATACTCATTGTCTTTGACAATTGATAACCTTGTATGTGGTTGAATTTTTGGATCATCTTCACCTTGGATTGTTTCTTACTTCCTTATTTTGTTTCCAAGAAATCTTTGTAGCTCCCATATGTCTCCCCTGTCCCTTTGAAAAATATGTTGATAAACCCCCTTGATTCATATCAAGTGTTTGTTTTGGAATACATACCTTTTCCTTACAGTACATTGTGCCATTGTGAAAAGTGTAGTGAGTTTGGTTTATTTGTTCGAACCTTGCTCCTTTGGGAGTTTTGCTATCTCATTCCTTCTTCTATGCTTTATTTGTTGAATGAGATAAATCTTTGAGCATGTTTGCTTTATTTCATCCTTTATGCTCAATGGTCTCTTCTTAGTTCATTTATTGAACTTTGTTGAACAAATCTTTTGTGATTTTCTTCTTAGATATAATTTGGACAACAAATTTGTTTTGTGACACCTTTATGCCTTATTCAATTCTTTTGGTGTTTTGTCCAAAGTATATCTTTCTTGGATCTTTAAAAGTTTTGGTGCATGCTTATATGTAATTTGTTTATACTTGTAGCATGCTTGCTTTCTTTTGATCCATTATGTAGGATATACTCCATCAAATCCTAAATGGCTAAGATGTGCATGAAATTCAAATTTCATCTAAATATGCACATATTTATATGGAGTGTGTCCTATATATTATGGTTAGTCTAACCATGTTGGACCCAATAAGTTTGGGGACCAAGATGTACTTGAATGATGTTTTAGGTACATTGGAGATGCAATGGAGGCTTGTCTCATCTATAAGGAAGGTGTTGTCACCATATGATAATTGGAGTCAAGATAGGATGATCGATGAACTCTTATCTACTACATCAAGCCATTGCCATCTCGGTAACAAGTATCTTATTCATGCACTCTCTTATTGCATCCAACCTCTTGTAGGTTGTATCTTGGCATGAAATCATTTATTTCGAAAATATTGCGGTTCTTGAAAAACACTTTTAAAAGTAAAACTTCTTATTGAACATTTGAGTAATTTGAGAAGATGCATATGATAGGTTATATATATATATATATATATATCATATTTTATGATTCACCTATCACAAATATGCCCTCTAGCAATTTATTGCATATCAATTCCTCAAAGAGCTCTTGTGTGCAATATTGATGAATTTGTGAAATAAATCCGTATTTGTGATACTTGTTGCCTTTCTCAAAACACTCCAACTAGCTCTACTTCCCTTATTGTTAGTTGTAATGTTTTTGAGATCTAACTTGGTTGAAGCTCATTCATATACCATAAGTGAAAATTGGAGCCATAGGCTATATATGCTTCCTAAGCAAACATCCTTGGTATATTTTATGATTTCATTTCGGATATCTAGTCTTATTTATTTTGTTAACCTCTTGTGTGTGCATGTTTCTTTATGGATCATTTTGTCCACTATAGAAACTTATATACATAAGAGCGTTAATCCATCACCTTGATATCCTTGTTCTTTGCCAACTATCTTCTTATCCTTTTGATTTTAGTGTTATTGGTAAAGAAGATTTATGAGTGCTTGATTTATTTGTTTTTCTTCATGCACTCATATCTTGTAATTGTTGGACTCAAGTTGTTCTTGATAAGCATATTCTCTTTATCTTTGTTGTGTTCTAAATGATATATAGGGAGTGAGGATTCCATGTTTGTGCATATTGTATTCAAATGCAAATATTATAAATTGTGCACGAACCTTGGGGAGCTTTCTTATTTTTAGAAGCACTATATCTCTCTTATCATGATATCTTTGTTTGTCCAATTGGATCTTTGATTGCTTGCTTTACTTGTTGAAGCTCATTTCACCATGTTATCTTTATGCAATCTTTGATCCTCAATATAGTTTGACTTCCTTCAAGTATTCATCATTGGATATGTGCACTTGATTCCACTCAAATTATGAGAAGTGCACACTTTGGGGAGGAACTCACATTATATTGGCCTTCTAAATTTTTCACCCATTTTGACAATCGATGCCAATGGGGGAGAAGTTTAGAGGGTTTAAGGGAATAGTTTTATACTTAAGTTTGGTTTGTGCTTAAGTGTTTTGTCCTCTCATGCATTTCATATTTATATGTCTTGCATGGTTGTATATATATAGTGGAAACTATCCCAAAGGTTAATCTTGACAATATATGCAATGAATTCATGTTCATCACACGTGCATACATTGTGGGGGAGTTTTCTCTATATATATTGGTTCTACTCACATCTCTTGCATTTGTTGTAGTTGTGTGAGTAGAGCCGGTTTTGATATGGGCTAGTAGCTTTGTGTTACTTGACTATATCAAATACAACCTCTTGTATACAACTTATTCTCGGATAAGTTGCGTACTTGTTTCTAATATTCATTATATAAACCCTCTTATTGTAGTTGTCATCAATTACCAAAATGGGGGAGATTGTAAGGGTACATTGCCCCTATGTGTGGTTTTGGTAATTAATGACAACCCCTATGGACTAATGTTTTCATTGAGTTTATATGAAGGAATATTCCATAGGTACTACTTGCTCTCCATGTGTTGGATTCAAGTATGGATGCCATGAAGATAAAGGTATACCTTGTGTATTGGCATCAAGATCATCGGTATGAAGATATATATATGTGATATGATCAATAAGAAGAAATGAAGATGGAGTTCTTATGTGGAACTCAATATTAGCCATGCTCTATCTTAAGTGAGTATGTGAAGATACAAGGTTGAGTTGGGCAAGTTCAAGATGAGCATCTCAAGTGAATCACATACTTGAAGCGTACCGTCCATTTGATGATAATGGACTAGTGAAGATGTGCATCAATGGAGCTTTCCCATCATAGTGTATGGGGGAGCATTTGTGAGTCTTCACGAAGCAACATTGGTCAAGTGAGGCATTCCAGCTTGAGTGAAGCTTGAAGAGTTATCATCAAGATCAAGCGGGATGCGCAAGGCAAAGGTATGGCCTTGCTAGGTTTTCCTTTTACCGGTCTCAAGGTGGATGTTGGGAGACCGGATTATAGGATAGATAGTCGCACTATTAAGAGGGGCTTTCGGTTGAGTAACTTGATCACATCGTCTTAGGGAGCTCAATCCTTTGCATAATTTGCATATCCTTATTGCTTCTTGGTGTTTCTCTATGTGAGGTTCTTGAGCTTGTTGCTAGCTTTACAACAAGCCCAAGTTCATCGAAAACGGAGTTCGCATGCATCTTCTATGGCGTTTTCGAGGTTGGGTAATTTTACCGGTTATTCATGATATAAGGTTCTACCTTTTATATTCATGATAAAATTTCCTTCTACAGATTCTTGAGTTTGCACTTTCTATTGGATAGCATTTGTTGTTATCTTCCAAACAAAATTGGTTTCACTCGAATCGGAGTTCGGGAGCATTCGTTATTAAAGAAAAAGGAAAAGGAGAAAATATAAAAAGGAAAAAGGAAAAAGAAAAGAAAAAGAGGAGAGGCAGCCGGCCGGCCGCCTCGCTGTGCCTTGCGCCACCCACCCGGCCAGGTCCGGGCGCCATCCGGCCTGTGCGCCGCCTAGCCCGGCCACCTCCCCGGCCCGACCAGAATTCCCACCGGGCCTCTTCTCCGCCGAAGGCCCACGTCGCGCCTGGCGCCCCCGCGCGGCTGAGCCAATCCGCCGCCCGTGCGTGTGCTCCGCCTCGCCGGTCGCTGGCCGGCCCGACCGGACAGGCCACCGGCCTCCCAGCCAGCTGGTCGGCCGGCTGGCTGGGCTACTGGGCTGTGTTTTTCAGCCCGATTTTCTTCCCTTTCCCTTGTCTTTTTCCCCCAACGGTTTTATTTGCTCCTAGCTATAAATAGACCTTTCTTCCACCTTGAGCAACTAGTTCTTCCCATTCTCTCACCTCCATTGTTCCATTTTGAAGAACTTGCTCTCCCCTTTGATTCCTCCAACCATTCTTGCTCATACTTGAGGATTTGAGAGAGGAGATCTAGATCTACACTTCCACCAAACCATTTCTTCTCTAAGTGAGGGAATCTCTTGGGATGTAGACCTTGGAGTCTTTGGTTGACTTTCCCCCTTGTTCTTCCTCTCCAATCTCATCCTAGCATTCGTTGTTTTGGTGGGATTTGAGTGTGAAGGACTTGAACACCTCCGGTGTTCTTGCTTTGCATCATTGCATAGTGTTGAGCTCTCCACCACGATTTGTTCAAGTGAGAGACCGTGAGCTTGTTACTCTTGGAGGGTGACCTCCTAGTTGGCTTGGTTGTTGTCCCGGTGATCTCTTTGTGGAAGATTGTGAAGGGGCCCGGGCATCTCCTTCGTGGAGCTTGTGAAGTGGTTGTGGAGCTTGCCATCTCCGGAGCGGAGGAAAAGCTAACCATAAGGAAAGGGCCATTATCCTTCGTGGGTGTGGTTCGGAGAATAGGGTGAGCCTTCGTGGCGCGGGGAATCCTTCGTGGGACCTCCACTCCTCCAAACGTGACGTACCTTGTTGCAAAGCAAGGGAACACGGGAATACATCCTCGTCTCCGCGTGCCTCGGTTATTTCTATACCCGAGCTCTTTTTCCTTGTGATAGCCATCGTGCTTGAAGTACATATATCTTGCTATCACTTGTGCTACATATATCTTGTGCCTATCTTGCTTAGCTCTAGTTGCTATTGTTACACTTAGTTGAGCTTAGCATATTTAGGGTTTGTGCTTGTAAACTAAACGATAGTTTAATTCCGCATTCTTACAAGAAAAATCCGCAAGAGTTTGTAATTGCCTATTCACCCCCCCTCTAGGCGACATCTCGATCTTTCAGAAGGCCATGAGCACCCGGCCCTCTAATCTTTATGTCGGCAGACCACGTCATATCTAGCTAGTCGTTATTTTTTTTCACTATCCCCTTACTAAATGAATCTTGCTAAAGTAATTCAATATGTGTAAGACTCGTTTGGGTAATTGAAAGAAAGAAATCATATAATATACCATGCTACTTAACACCGAATTAATGAGAACTAATCTTCCTCCAAGATATCGTAGTTTTCCTTTCCAATTGCTTACTCCTTTTATAGGCGATCCTTGACATGTTTCCATTAACTGTTTGTCAGTCCAAAGTATTGAATTGGAATACCAAAATTTCTAATGCTGTGTTTGGATGCATAGAAAGTTAGCATGGAATTGAATTGGACAAAGATTCCAAATCTGAGATGGAAATGAATTGGCTTCTAATTCAATTTTGTTGTTTGGATGTGTTTGGAATTTGCTGTTGAAATGAAAGGTGTAACCAATTCCAAATCCTGTTTGGATGTACAAACTATGGAATTTGACATTGTTGAATTTGGACAGTTTTGAACATGTGTTTGATGTTGACTTTTTCTCCACAGCACCTAGATTTGGAAGGGAGTTGGTGCCGACGGGATCAGCCAGCGTGGGGAGCTGCCGGTGAGGGGACATGCCGATGAGGGGACCTGCCGGCAAGGGGATCTGCCGGCGTGGGCAGCTGCCGGCGAGGGGATCTGGTGGCGAGGGGAGTTGGTGGCGAGGGGATCTGCCGGCGACGGGATCTGCCGGCGTGGGGAGTTACCGGCGAGGGGAACTGTCGGTGACGGGATCTGCCGGCGACGGGATCTACCGGCGTGGGGAGTTACCGGCGAGGGGAACTGTCGGTGAGGGGATTTGACGGTGAGCATGCAGGGGAGGAATAGAGCCGGCGGCGGGAGATACCGGAGCGAGCGCGGAAGCGGCGATTCAGAGGCGGGTGCAGGGGCATGCGGCGGCGGGGGAACACGCTGGCGAAGGCACACGGCCGAGGGAGGTCGGGAGAGATACGGGAGGGGCGGGGAGGAAGACACGAGTGAGGTTGGGCTGTTTCCGTGCCTAAGTTTTCCAACCTGTTTACACGCTAGGTGGGGTGGCTCGGAATTTGGTTGCCTTTCCAGAGATCAATTCAAAGCGCAGTCCAAACGCCAGAATTTGCGGAATCTGCCTAAATTCCAATTCCATGCCCACTTTCTATGCATCCAAACACAACATAAAAGAAAACCGACCTTGATCACACGCAAAAAGCTCGATATACTGAGCAGCCTCACCTTGGGCCTCTCCAAAGCAGAATAATTCACCTTTTTGTAGAAATTTATTTTGGGTGCCGAAAGTTGTTTGAACACTCATAAAATTTATTTGAGATTTTTAGCTTTTTTTATATCATGATCCATAAAGAAAATTGTGCCATTCAGGAGATAAATTGGCCTCAATCCACAAGATGCGGAACACCCTTCAATAAAGCCATCAAGTTTTGCATGCTCATTCATGGCTGCTAACATATCTGCCACGGCATTAAATAGTATTGGCAATAAAGTGTCACCTTATGTTAATCTATTTTTAGAAGTAATAACCAACATCATCATTTTAATGACCACACTACCTACAAGGACAAAAATATGTATGAAAACACGCCACTCTTGTGAGAATTATTTCATTTTCCACTCTTGTGATTTTAGATATCACCTTATAATTTTTCATGTACAGTACGTGGACCGTTTCATGTAGGATCACCCCCCCCCCCCCCCCCCTCCCGCCCAATGTAATATGTTTCTTCTTTCCATAAATATTATTTGCATGAGATGAAAAAATATGGTCAGGCATCGAATTTAGCTTCTTTCCATATCTGGTTGCAACTTAGTATTCAGATGACATTACATCCCTCCGACTTTTATGTTGAAAATATATTTGATCGCGGAAATTACCTATCGGTTTAAGTAAGATAGTACAAATAAAACCGAATCTATGCATTCCCACACAAAATCAAATTAAATTTAAGTATTTTGTCGAACCAAGCGAAAAAGAGAGGAAAAGAACATTGAAAACAGCAGCGGGCGTGGCGCAGAAAATCCTTTTCCATATAAACCGCTCTCCACCGCTCAACCGCCGCCCCGCCCCCTTCTTCTTCTTCCTCCCCAAGCTCGCTCCCCTCCACCTCCTCCTCCCCACTCCACGTCTACAAATGCGGTTGCTTTCCAGGTCCCGTCTCCCGCAGACCGCTGCAGCAGCTGTAGCCGCAGTCGATTTCTAGCTAGGTCTCTATTCTACTGTACTTCTTGTCAAGCAAAACCAATTCGTCGACACATCACTTAGGATTTAGAAAAGGGGAAAAGCGGGAGAAGAGATGGAGAAGACAGCAGGTGAGAGTACCATATCTTTTCTGGATTCGAGATTCACTGCTGATGCGAGTTCTTTGCCCTTTTACTTTGGTGTACTACCTGTATGCTGGATTTGTGAGTGATTCTCGCCGGATTCGTTCAGCGGTTCTTGCTCTTTTGCGGGCGGACTCTTGATTCCGTTGTGATCCAGGTCCTCGCTTGCCCATTGACCTGCGTGCTTCTGTACAGATTAGTTTGAGTGTTTCGTACGTTTTTCCAGATATCGAGTGCGTGTATCAGTAGGTATATGCTGATTTTTTGTGCATTTCCCTGCAGCCAGCACTCAGCAAGCTCCCAGCTTACAGTAGATGTGGTTAGGATTTTGTTTTTATTGTTTTGTGTTGAGCTGTGCCCAATAAACAACAGATTCTTATTTTATTCTAAAAAGCGACAGATTCTTATTGATTGGAGTAGTGCGAACACTGAGCAGTCAAAGATTCAGTTCTACGATTTTCGAGAGATTGCTGCAGCTGGTGTATGCTGAACTTTCGTGTATTCCGCCGCAGCCCGCACCAATGTTACAGTAGGGATGTTGTTTTCTGTTAATCTATGCTAAACAAACATGAAATTTTATTGATTTGTGAGAACACCGAACACTGGAAGCTTAAATTCTGCACGTGCTGTTGAGAAACCAATGCTGAATTTCTGTTGGTAGGAATGGCGGACACCCAGCCCACGGACACCGAATCGTTCGAGTACATGCTGCTGGAGAAGGATCCAGACCACTACCGGACGGTCTTCTCCGGCCCGAGCCAGATTAGCCCGTGGATCGACCCGAGCATGCTGAACCTGAAGCACCGGATAGGTAGAGGCCCCTTCGGGGATGTCTGGATAGCGACGCACCACCAGAGGACCGAGGATTATGACCGGTACCATGAGGTCGCTGTGAAGATGCTGCACCCGGTCAAGGATGACCAGCTGCAGCTGTTCTCCGCCAGGTTCGACGAGATCTTTGGCAAATGCCAGGGTCTAGGCGATGTCTGCTCCCTGCATGGCGTCTCGACACAGAACGGAAGGGTATATTCTTGCCATGTTGATGGTGTTGGTCCTTCCTTTTGTCTGGCAAGGAAAGCCTTGCTGTTGGGAGTACCTGTGCAATTAATTTAGCTCAATTTTGTTTGATGGTTTTACAGATTTGTATAGCGATGAAGTTTTACGAAGGATCCATTGGGGATCAGATGGCCCGGCTTAAAGGTGGAAGGCTTCATCTGTCAGATGTTTTAAGGTATGGTGGATGTCTATACAGAATATGCAAAATTGATGTTGTGAATATTCATCGTCTTAAATTATTAGCATACAGTCTACCACATAGGCAATTATACCATCTCTAGCTGATAAGGCACATCCAAATTTCCAAATTTCTACCAGTGATGTGCTGAATGTTGGTTGGTTTTGCACTTGTGATCACCTGATAACAGGGCTGCTGACAAAATGCCATATTTGTTTCTTAGAATGTATATGATGTTCTATTTATGGGATATTTTCTTGAGCACTTTTTTTAATGAATCCTATTATTTGCAGGTACGGGGCTGATCTGGCACGTGGTGTGCTGGACCTACACTCCAGGGGAATATTTGTTCTAAATCTCAAGCCTTGTAATTTTCTCCTTGATGAGCATGACCATGCAGTGCTGGGGGATTTTGGGATTCCATCCTTGCTGTTTGGACTCTCACTGCCTAATGCCGACCTTATCCAAAGAGTTGGTACTCCAAATTACATGGCCCCAGAACAGTGGCAACCAAACATTAGAGGTCCAATTAGTTACGAGACAGACTCATGGGGATTCGCTTGCAGCATCCTTGAGATGTTCAGTGGAGTTCAGCCATGGCGTGGCAAATCACCAGATGAGATCTATCAGTTTGTTGTCCTCAAGAAAGAAAAACCAATATTCCCATACAATATGCCTCCTGAGATCGAGAATGTCCTTTCTGGCTGCTTTGAGTATGACTTCCGAGACCGGCCCATGATGACAGATATCTTACATGCATTTGAAAGGTAGCATACTAAATTTCTCCTGCTTCTGTGTTGTGAGTAACTTGATTTGGTTAAACTTCCGTTAGACGGGTAATTTTACCATTGCTTGTTCACTTCTGCTATTACTATGCACAGTAGCTAAGTTGTACTTGAAGTATGTCATGTGAAATTATGAAACTGCTCTCTCTCTAGTGCTCATATGATTTCTTAGTCGTGTCATGTATGCTTTATATCCGGTGAATAGGCATTTATTTTTCTTCTGTGGTATATTTTACCATGTCCTTGCAGTACTTTACAGTGCTTGTTTCACTGTATTTACTTGTTCTTTTGTTTCTTTAGTGCTAAAAACGTGGATTATGACAACACTGACTGGGACAGTTCTGACAATCTAAGGGCAGAAAGGTCAACTCAGCCAAGTCGCATTAATTGGTTACACTTTAAGGATAAACTGCAAATCGGTGACAAGGTCCGCTCAAGAAAGCTTAAAACATCTTGTACTCCCGAAACAATGCAAATTCCTGATGGAACGATAGTTGGGTTGGAGGAGGATGGAGATCATGATGCTTACATTCTTGTGCGCGTCCATGGTTTACATGACCCTTTGAAGGTCCGCTCTACGACAGTGGAGAGGGTAACATATGGTTTTGCAGCTGGAGACTGGGTGCGGCTCAGGGAGGATGACAAGAAGCGGTCTCAGGTTGGAGTTCTTCATAGCATTGACCGTGATGGCATCGTGTATGTTGGTCTGATAGGAATGGACACCCTCTGGAAGGGGGAATATTCGGACCTCCAGATGGCTGAAGCCTACTGTGTTGGGCAGTTTGTGAGGCTGAGAACCAACATCTCAAGCCCCCGGTTCGAATGGCAGAGGAAGAGCGGCGGAGGGTCTGCTACGGGTCGGATCTCGCAGATACTCTCGAATGGGTGTCTGGTTGTGAAGTTCCCTGGTAAATTCAGCCTTGGTGAGGTATGCAGTTGCTTGGCAGATCCTTCTGAGGTGGAGGCAGTGAGCTTTAACAAGTGTGACGGGGTTGTAAAGAAGTATGAGCACCTCGAGGACTTCCATTGGGCGGTGAGACCTCTGTTCATCGCTATGGGTTTCTTCACTGCTATGAAGCTAGGTATCTTCATTGGGAAGGGCGTCACCAGGCCAAGGAGTCGCAAGGTTGCCAGCGTCTCCGAGCAGGGTGGCGATCATCATAAGTCTCAGCAACAAGAAGTGCAGAATAGTGCGAGCGCAACGTGGCTACCTCCACCCGTCGTAAACATGTTGTTCGGAGAAGGTTATGCGCCTTCAGGGTAAAATCGCAAAATCTGTCTAGCTGAAGATTTCTTGAAGTATCTGCATCAACGCTTGAAACAATTCATAATGTGTATATTTAGGGCTGAAACTTTTTAGTTTTATCGAAACTCCTGTAAATATGTGTCTACCTCTGCAACCTTGCATGCCTGAGCCTGACCATGTATCTGCTTCCAGAATCATGCAACTACATGAGGTTGTTTCTTTATGCCTGACTGTTTCTGCTAACCCAGGTAGGCCTAATTCCTAGTTTAGACCTACCTAATGTTTCCGTAAATTTATCAATTTGACAACGATCTTTGGAGATTATGCTGTCAAAAAAGTACGTCATCAGCTAAATCGGTCACCAGCATATTATATATAGGGATGAAACTTCGGAAGAAGATTTGGTGCAATACATACACATGTTTTGAATATTCGTGCAAAGTTTCGTTAGAAATTGCAATGTATTTTGAGCTAGAGAAAAAAAAAAACAAATTTGTGGCTACGTAGAGGTAGATATTTGTCAGAAATTTATCTTTTTTTGTATAGCTCAAAATACAACATATTTTCCTCCAAATTGTTTACCGTACCTTCGGAATGTTTATATGTATGTGAATATTTAATTTCAACATTTTTAGAATCCAAAAAATATGATTTTTTAAAATCAGGAGCTGCCAAAAACACTTTTCTTTTTTCTTGCCATAGATTCTGCAAATATGTTTCTGCTTCCCCAGACATGCCTAACTATTACTACAGTACTAGTTTACAGCTGCCTCATGTTTTCTGCGAACCTACAATTTACTTAACATTCAAAATCAGAAAATCTGTCACCATCATTAATACGAACAATGTCAAATCTGTTGTCATAAGGAATACCCTGTCGAATCCGCTGCCGACAGCAACCATATATAACTTAAACACAAAAGGTATACAGCAAAACTGAATGGTACATGAAACAGGAAAGGTGCCTCCACAACGAACTGAAATTTCTAAAAGTTGCATTCTGACTTCAGAGCGGCAGATACACAATAACCAACAGCCTTTCTCAGCTACTTTTGGTTTCAGTATTCTATAAGCTGAACAAAAGACGCGGTTGCTCCAGTGAATGCTTCCCTCGCTTCTGAAAGACCCAACTCCAGTGTCGATTTAGAAATCAAGCTGTGAGCTCTGGACTGACGAGGAGCAACTGCCTGATGCACCTGACGAAGGCCCGCTCGACCCGTCCACCGGGGCCTGATTCAACCGTTCGAGCACCAGCGACCTCCTCTTCCGCAGCTTCAGAGAAAATGTGGATGCCTCTAGAATTACAGGAACCTGCTCGTCGATGCAAAAAAGCGTCAAAACAAGGGAGCACAAAGTTTATCTACAGCAGCTATGACTACAAACCTATGACGACTTGCATACCTGGCTATTGGTCTGTGCCACCTTATGCACATGCAGAAAACCAACCATATCCTGATACCCTGTTAGAAGTTTCGCCAAGTCCTTGTCCTCATCTAATGATAAAGGAGATGAGCAGTCAGGTTATGCATGACCGGCAGTCAAAGTTGGAATCAACAAACAGATATTGAAGTGTTAGGCTTGCCTGGAATTGCTTTTATTGACATCAGCGTGTCTGCCAGATGCTGCCATCTCTTACAGAAGGAATCTGATAGGACCGTGTATGGAAATGTTATAACGGCAACAGCATTAGAAGCGCGTACCATGGCCTTCAGTGATCTGATAAATGAGACCATGTCCCAGTCCTGCAATGCATATAAATTGGCTTCAATTTTTGGAGCACAGCATCCACCAGTAAGGCATACATCGTCTCAGTCAAATATGCTTGCCTTTCCAAAATATCCACACTGTGGTGCACAGAGTGACTGTATAGCAATCCGTCCAGCATTCAGATTTCCACCATCTTTTCTGAATACAGAAAACACAAGAATGTTCACAGACAGTACATCAAAATGCATTCGGTCTAAGAAAACTCAAAGCTTGTTGTTACACTAAGCAATAAACGTAATAATCTGTCATAAATAGGTACTGAAACCTTTTCCTACAGAAAATAATTTTCATCATAGATTCGCTAATTGACCTCACCTTGGATGTCTTGATATGAAAGTGGAACAATGATCCTGGAGGGCACTAAGAGTGTCTGCATCTTGAGTGCTTATACATTCAATATGCTGTGCATTTAGTAAATGTCGTTCCAAGGGCTTCCGCAAATCAAAATCATTGCTAAACTCCTGCTTGTTATCTGCAACAGCACTACATGGGTCAGCTCTTTTCACAAACATCTTCAGACAGTAATGAGTGCATAAACTAATTATCAGTTTTAGAAATGATGGTTACACAAATGAGCTATAATAGGTATATCAGGCAACAATTATACAAAGAATGCAATATTTATTTTATTTAAAAAACTTTCAAGCACATTATCCACAAACACTGGAAGAAAGTTAATGCGTCTATGCGCATTGCAGACTATTAACCAACAAGAAAACAAAGAAGATAAGTATAACCTCTGTGTTCGGCACTAGAGGTCCTCTCGTCCCCAAAATATTTCCTGTACTGCCAGGCTATCCTCAAACCTTCATCCTGCAAAATCACATATCCAGATCAGTACGAAAACAGGAACACTACTAAGGACACAGATTTACTGTAAAACACATTCTTCCACAAGTCATACACTCGCTCGTCCATCGCTACTGCCCATCACCGCTCTTTGCCGCGCGTCCTCCTTTGAGGACGCAACCGGAGCAGGCAGCGCACCGAGGAACGTGCGGGGCTCCTTCATCGGCGCTGCGAAGAGCAGTGGCTGCTTGTGCACAATGCCCTGCGCCATGAAGGCCCGGAGAAGGAGGAGGTGGTGCGGCGCGTCGGAGTCCTCCATGACCATCACGACCGAGCCGAGGAGGAAACCGCCGCCCAGAATACCTGCGGCAAAACACTGGTAAGTAACGATGGTACTTGGTAAAAGTTGTCGTCCTTCGCGCTCTCCTGCCGCCCCTGACCTCAAGAAAAATGTATCCCTCGTGCGTACTGAATCGTCTGTACTTGGTAAAATATGTTGCAGGTAATTTGTACTGCTTGCTAAGGTACGGAGCCTGTAATGCACAGTTCACACCCAAATCGCAGGATTTGATTTAAAGGTATGCCCTCTCACGCCGTTCCCACTAATCATTACAACTGGCTAAATCAAACTTCCGCTCTAGTCAACAAAAATTGCAGCCTGGCTGAAGGAAAATGCTTATGGGCAAGGTCAGGCTTACTGTCGAGGTCGGGGATGCCGGAAGAAACGAACGCGGCGCCGTTCGGGCCGAGCTTGACGCCGGAAGCGGTGGGGGAGGACGGTGAGGAGGCGGTCTTCGACGAGGCGGCGCGGGAGAAGCTGCTCCGGCCGAGGGCTTGGCCCCCTACTCCGGCGGCGGCGGCGGCGGCCATGGGCGTATTTCGTGAACCGTCCTCGGCAGTCGGCTGCGACCGGGTCGGCCCCTATGGAGTGCTACGAGCCGGGGCGGTTTAGTGGGCCGCGGCCCATCAGATCGGTAAGCTCTCCTTTTTTTTCCTTTTTCTCCCTGTTTTTTTTGTTTCTGTTCTGTTTATATTTACTTTTTTTTTAAAAAAATCTAACACTTCAAAAAAATGCGAGAAAAACTATATTTCAAAATTTGAACAGTTTTTAAAACAGAGCAGTTTTGAAATTTGTACATTTTTTAAATTTGAACATTTCTTTCTGAAAAAGGCAAAATAGAACTCATGTTTCCCTTCCAACATTGCCTTCTTTCTGAAAATGTGTTGTTTAAAGTCGTAACTAAGGTTATGAATAATAGAGCTATCTTAGTTTCCGATGATGTCATTTCTAAGATCCAATCTGCTTTCATAAAAGGGAGGTTTATTCTAGATAGTGTGGTCATTCTACATGAAACAATGCACTACATTTATAAGAAGAAGAAGTCTGGGGTTTTCTTTAAAGTGGATTTTGAAAAAGCTTATGATAAAATTAATTGGGAGTTTATGTTTTCAGTGTTGGAAATGAAAGGGTTTCCAACAAAGTTTATTGAATTGACTAGAAAAGTTGTAGAAAATGGTAAGATTAATATTATGGTTAACGATAAAGTAGGTCCGTATTTTGTTACTGGGAAAGGGTTGCGCCAGGGAGATCCCTTTTTCCCATTACTTTTCAATGTGGCTGCGGGTGTTCTCGAAACCTTGGTTTCAAGGGCCCAAGAACAAAGTTATATTAAAGGTTTGATACTAGAGATGTATGATGGTGGCTTATCTTTATTGCAGTACGCAGACGATACAATTTTCGTGTTCGAGGATAAGCTTGAGTATGGTAGAAATTTAAAATTTATTTTATGCACTTTTGAACATCTAACTGGGTTGAAGATTCACTTTTCTAAAAGTGAGGTTACTGTTTTGGTTCAGTTGTAGAAAAGCAAAAGGAATATACCTATATACGTACTTGCAAAGTTGGAGAGGTGCCTTTTAGATATCTAGGGATGCCAGTACATTATAAGAGACTATGTAAAATTGATTGGAGGCGAGCAGAGGAAAAAGTAGAAAAGAAATGTCCTTGCGGGCAAGGGGGCTGCTTTCTTTTGGAGGGAGAATAATTCTTACAGAAATTTTTCTTAGTAATGTGCCTAGTTTCATGATGCCTTTTTTAGAGTTCCGAAAGGAGTCCTTAAACGCTTTGATTTCTTTAGGGCTTGGATTTTATGGCAAGAAAGGGAAGGGATCCGCAAGTATCACCTTGTGAAATGGGCTGATGTATGTCAGCCGAGGGATCAAGGTGGATTGGGACTCACAAATCTTGACGTAAAAAACATTAACTTACTCTGCAAATGGCTGTGGAGACTAGAGAATGAGGAAGGGGATTGGCAGAAAATCTTAAAGTTTAAATACTTTAAGAATGGTATTATTAGACAAGATAGAAAATATGTTGGATGCTCCCATTTTTGGTCAGGTTTGATGGAGGTGAAAGATGTTTTTTATAGTTGTTGTAAAAGGTTGTTAGGGGACGGATGTAAAACTAGATTCTATGTGTGGGTGGGAGAGAAACCGTTATGTGTACTCTTCTCGAGGCTTTATAATTTGACTTTTTCACAAGGTGTTCGGTAGCTAGAGTGTTTGCACAAGATTTTAATCGCATTAGATTTAGAAGATGCTTGTATGAGGAATATTTGGAGATGTGGAACAAACTACTAGATATGTGTGGTAGCACTATCTTGCCACATGAGCCTGATAGGGTGATCTGGAAGTTAACTAAGTATGGAGTTTTTTCTGTTAAATCGATGTATACTTATTTGATGGCTAGGCGAGTTCTTTTCCCGTATAAGATGATTTAGAGGATGAAAATGCCTCTCAAGATCAAAGCCTTTATCTGGTTGATAGCTTGACTAAGATTAACTTGGCCAAGAAAGGTTGGAAAGGTACTGTCTTGTGTGAATTCTGTGGGGGAAGTGAAGATATGAACCACCTTTTCTTTGAATGTCCCATGGCTAAATATAACTGGAGTGTGGCTAGCTGTGCTTTGGGACAAAACCTGTGAACTTCTATAATTTGTGCCAAAATTGGCTTCAGAAATTCACTGGCCGTGATAGAACCATAGTTATGTTGGGTACAACAGCTTTGTTGTGGAATTTATGGAAGACAAGAAATGCATCGTGTTTTCAACGAAAATTCCCAAACAATCCTGCTGAAGTATTTTTTTTCTATGTGTCGACTAATGGATGACTGAAATTTTCTTCAGAAAGAAAAGGTTCAAAAGCTCGTGCGACGTGTCTGAATGGATTCGGAGCATTGCGAGCGAGATGTTCTGCAAAAGACAAGGGTGGGCGCCTACGACAAAAAGGATCTGCGACGGTTGACTGGCTTCATCCAAGAAAATCTGGATTCTTTATGTCTAGAGTCTTGCCTGCCAATGTGTTTGTTATACTTTGTTCAAAGATGGCTGGTTGTAGAGATGGTCCTGGAGGTTTTAGTGCTCCGTTTAGATGGTTTTTTAGTTTGCGTGGCTGAGCCTGGAGGGTTTAGCTGCTGTGACTTAAGCACCTTTCTTTTCTCCCTGATGTTACACTGACTTTTTTAAACAGAAGGCTCGAAAGCCCGGCTTTGAATTAACAAAGCCATCAACCGGCCAGGAGTTACAACAGGACACCACACCACACACGCACACCACGGCAGGAAAGATACACGGGTACAAACAGAACGAATTACAACACTGCACTACGAGCGAGGACAAGCTTGCAGGAGTGCAGACCGCCGCTGTTCGACACCAAGGACACCGACCGGAGGCACGGCGAGGCACTGCCCGGAGCAGAATTGTAGTCCTGATTCCGAGGAGAACAGCCAGGACTCCGAGCACCAGAAGCACCAACCTGTTCTCATGCCGAAGAGGGCCCCTGCCCACTCGCCTGGTTCGAAGGCGTCGAACCATCGGACATGAGAGAGGCTCACCCGAGAGCCGCAGAGGTGTTGGGCTCCGGACCTGACGCCACCCTGGAGAAGACTACCTTTACAAGGATCACACCATACCGGCCGCACTGCCGAGCACTTGGACATCCACCAACGACGAGAAATCCGTCGGGAGCACCTGCAGAGGACGGGGCAGACTGCCGACGACGCACGCATACGGGCTAGAGATCACCGCAGCTGCACAGGGCCGACATTGCCCAAAGCTGCAACCTTCAGCTCCGCCAACCAACCGAAACCTCCCCAGGCGGCGCCTCCAAGAAGGTCACGGCGCAACAGCGCGTCGCCGCCGCCCAATCAACAAGATTTGGACTTTCGTCCGGGAGGTGGGGGGAAGGTGAGCAGGAGCCCAGGACAGCAGCTACTACCTCAGAACCGACGTGAACCGTAGCTCCACGCCGCAGACGCTGCCCGCCGCCGCCTCACGTCCCGAGGAGTCGAGGACGCCGGACCGAGGCACCCACCACGATGCCCGCCGCAGGACATCGGGGGAGACGAGCCAGCGCCCTCGCTGCTCGCCGACCAGACGCATCGAGGCCGCCCACCCGAGGTAGCCCTGATGAGGCCCAGAACTAGGCCCGCTGGCCCAGATCTGGGCCCGCCGCCGCCACCCGTGGCCACAGCGCGCCGTCACCCCGCCGGAGAAGCGCCTTCACCACGCCGTGGTCAGGCCACCGCGCCGCCGCGCCGGACGTCAAGCACGACGCCCCCACCGACCGCACCAGCCCGCGCCACCACAGCCACGCGGGGGAGAGAGAAGCCCCGCCGCCGCCGCCCCGGGGCTTTGCCCGGCAACGCCCTCTGGCGGCGGCGAGGGAGGGACGGGGGGGGGAGGAGGGGCTGGAGTTGGGGAAGGCTAGGGTTTCGCCCTGCGCTCGTGGGAGCGGCAGGACGAAACGAGAGCAGTCGGATCCCTCACTTACGATTGTTCTACTTTGAGCATTGTTCTAGGCAGAGATTTGTTTCCAATTTCTTTATTGAAATTGGGGGCCATGTGGCCCCTACAATTAAAAAAAAATCTAACTATATTAAGCAGTACTGTAGTATATTCATATTGTTCTCCTGGCTCACTGTCTTCAACACGTCGCGAAGCTATAGAAAGAAAAACGGCCGGCAATGAAATCAAACTCGGTCCGGCAGATGCTGGCCGGCCAAGGTCAACATCATCAGGAGACACGTTAATTTAACCTATCTCTGTACAACAAAATAATTCTATCTTCCTTGTTTCAGTACGGATCACCTCTCTCGCAGATTCTTCCGATATTCCTTACCGGAAGAAGACAAACACCCATGCATTGTACGCGTACGTCAGGGGTGCATCATTGCACAAGTTCGTTGGGAATGTGTAGTGTGCCACACATGCATGCATACATGAGAAAAACATGGCCTAATCAGCCAACCGATGCATGTTTGGCTGACATTCTACTCACATATTTTGGTCACACCACGAGATGTGTTTTCTCTTGTGAAATTAATGGATTCGTCCATTTTGGTAAGTGGGGTCAAGGAGGGGGGATAGAGAGAGGGTCGAAACCATGAAAAAAATATATCCAACACTAATAGCACGCTATAGCATATCTGGAGAGCCGACGCTACGCTATTTTGGCGCTATAGCGTGCTATTCGCGTTAATAGCACGCTATAACATGCTAATAGCGTATTTTTAGACCCACGCTATTTTATTATAGCGCGCTATTTTTTTCCTTGGTCGAAACTGAAGATCAAGCGGATCTACCTTTTGATAACAACTCTCCAAGCATTATTATCCCATCTGAATAGAAGGTCTGTTTTCTTTGTTTGAGCATCTGAACACCCAGTAGATAGGTACCTCCATGTCAAGGCGGAGAAATTCAAAGGCGTACATGGAAGTTGGCAAAACATGACTTATAAGTGCATCTCCAACGCCGGCGATCCATCCTGCTCCCGCGCGTCTGGATGGGTTGAGCCGGACAAAAACCCGGCCCAGCGCACGGACCCATCCCTAAAACGAATGGTCGCGGCGTCCGGGACGACCCAAATCCGGTCCAAATATGGGACGAGTTTGCGTGGCCGCGGACACCGATGGCTGGCCGCTCGCGTCCGCCCCTTGTCCGCCCTGGCCCGCGTGCCATCGGCAGAAATAATTTTTCTTCATTAAAAAGGTACCCATTACATTTTTTTAATCTACTACTCCTATCCTAATACGTACGGGGCCGGCGGCCTCGCCGGCGACTCCTCGCCGACGCGCCGCCGGGGCCGTGGATTTCACTTGACGCGGGCGGCCTGTACGCGTGAGGATTCCACTCCAGCTTACAAGCTGGGTGGCGCGGCGGAGGCCTTCATCCTCCTCCTTTCCGTCCTCGCGCCTCGGGCGCGCTCGCGCTCCGCCTCCTGTGGCGGCACCATCCGCTTCCCGCATAGCTCCAGCTCCTGCAGGGCGGGGCGTTCCACAGCGGTCCGCGCCTCCAGGTGGACGCGGCCGCGTTCCGCCGGTGCATGCGCTCTTCTCGGCCGCGCTTCGCCGACGCAGGAGCCTCCCGGGCGCGCCGCTCGGGCGAGGGCAGCTGGATGAGGTGGCGGGCTGCTCGCAAAGCGAGCAGCTGGTTCTTCTGGCCGAGGAGGTCGCCTAATCGGCGGCGGCCGGTGATGGCGTGTAGACACACGTCCGTTGGGAACCCCAAGAGGAAGGTGTGATGCGCACAGCAGCAAGTTTTCCCTCAGAAAGAAACCAAGGTTATCGAACCAGTAGGAGCCAAGAAGCACGTTGAAGGTTGATGGCGGCGGAGTGTAGTGCGGCGCAACACCAGGGATTCCGGCGCCAACGTGGAACCTGCACAACATAACCAAATTACTTTGCCCCAACGTGACAGTGAGGTTGTCAATCTCACCGGCTTGCTGTAACAAAGGATTAGATGTATAGTGTGGAAGATGATGTTTGCAAAGAACAGTAAAACGAGTATTGCAGTAGATTGTATTCGATGTAAAAGAATGGACCGGGGTCCATAATTCACTAAAGGTGTCTCTCCCATAAGAAATAGCATATTGGGTAAACAAATTACAGTTGGGCAATTGACAAATAAAGAGAGCATAACAATGCACATACATGATATGATGAGTAGTGTGAGATTTAATTGGGCATTACGACAAAGTACATTGACCGCTATCCAGCATGCATCTATGCCTAAAAAGTCCACCTTCAGGTTATCATCCGAACCCCCTCCAGTATTAAGTTGCAAACAACAGACAATTGCATTAAGTATGGTGCGTAATGTAATCAACAAATACATCCTTAGATATAGAATTGATGTTTTATCCCTAGTAGCAACAGCACATCCACAACCTTAGAGGTTGCTGTCACTACGCCAGATTTAATGGAGACATGAACCCACTATCGAGCATAAGTACCCCCTCTTGGAGTTACAAGCAATGACTTGGCCAGAGCCTCTACTAGCAACGAAGAGCATGCAAGATCATAAACAACACATAGATAGATTGATAATCAACATAGCATAGTATTCATTATTCATCGGATCCCAACAAACGCACATGTAGCTTTACAGATAGATGATCTTGATCATGATAGGCAGCTCACAAGATCAGACAATGATAGCACAATGGGGAGAAGACGACCATCTAGCTACTGCTATGGACCCATAGTCCAGGGGTGAACTACTCACACATCAATCCGGAGGCGACCATGGCGGTGTAGAGTCCTCCGGGAGATGATTCCCCTCTCCGGCAGGGTTCCGGAGGCGATCTCCTGAATCCCCCGAGATGGGATTGGCGGCGGCGGCGTCTCTGTAAGGTTTTCCGTATCGTGGCTCTCGGTACTGGGGGTTTCGCGACAAAGTCTATAAGTAGGCGGAAGGGTAGGTCAGGGGGCCTCACGGGGGCCCCACACCACAGGCCAGCGCGGGCCCCCTGTAGGCCGCGCCGCCCTAGTGTGGCGGCGCCCCGTGGCCCCACTTCGTGACTCCTTCGGTCTTCTGGAAGCTTCGTGGAAAAATAGGCCCCTGGGCATTGATTTCGTCCAATTCCGAGAATATTTCCTTACTAGGATTTCTGAAACCAAAAACAGCAGAAAACAGCAACTGGCTCTTCGACATCTCATTAATAGGTTAGTGCCGGAAAATGCATAATAATGACATATAATGTGTATAAAACATGTGAGTATCATCATAAAAGTAGCATGGAACATAAGAAATTATAGATACGTTTGAGACGTATCAAGCATCCCCAAGCTTAGTTCTACTCGTCCCGAGTAGGTAAACGATAACAAAGATAATTTCTTAGTGACAATGCTACCAACATAATCTTGATCAATACTATTGTAAGCACATGTAATGAATGCAGCGATTTGGAACAATGGTAAATGTAATGAGTAAACAAGTGAATCATATAGCAAAGACTTTTCATGAATAGTATTTTCAAGACAAGCATCAATAAGTCTTGCATAAGAGTTAACTCATAAAGCAATAGTTTCATAGTAAAGGCATTGAAGCAACACAAAGGAAGATTAAGTTTCAGCGGTTGCTTTCAACTTATAACATGTATATCTCATGGATATTGTCATCATAAAGTAATATAACAAGTGCAATATGCAAGTATGTAGGAATCAATGCACAGTTAACACAAGTGTTTGCTTTTTGAGATAGAAGGAAATGGGTAAACTGACTCAACATTGAAAGTAGAAGAAAGACCCTTCGCAGAGGGAAGCATGGATTGCTATATTTGTGCTAGAGCTTTTATTTTGAAAACAAGAAACAATTTTGTCAACGGTAGTAATAAAGCATATGAGTTATGTATATTATATCCTACAAGTTGCAAGCCTCATGCATAGTATACCAATAGTGCCCGCACCTCGTCCTAATTAGCTTGGATTTACATGGATTATCATAGCGTAGCATATGTTTCAACCAAGTGTCACAAAGGGGTACCTCTATGCCGCCTGTACAAAGGTCTAAGGAGAAAGCTCGCGTTGGATTTCTCGCTTTTGGTTATTCTCAACTTAGACATCCATACCGGGACAACATAGACAACAAATAATGGACTCCTCTTTAATGCATAAGCATTCAACAACAGGTAATATTCTCAAAAGAGATTGAGGTTTGTTGTCCAAACTGAAACTTCCACCATGGATCATGGCTTTAGTTAGTGGCCCAATGTTCTTCTCTAACAACATGTATACTCAAACCATTTGATCATGATAAATCACCCTTACTTCAGATAAGACGAACATGCATAGCAACTCACATGATATTCAACACATAAATAGTTGATGGTGTCCCCAGGAACATGGTTATCGCTCAACAAGCAACTTATAAGAGATAAGACGCATAAGTACATATTCAATACCACAATAGTTTTTAAGCTATTTGTCCCATGAGCTATATATTGCAAAGATAAAGAATGGAAATTTTAAAGGTAGCACTCAAGCAATTTACTTTGGAATGGCGGAGAAATACCATGTGGTAGGTAGGTATGGTGGACACAAGTGGCATAGTGTTTGGCTCTAGGATTTTGGATGCACGAGAAGTATTCCCTCTCGATACAAGGTTTAGGATAGCAAGGTTGTTTGAAGCAAACTCAAGTATGAACTGGTACAGCAAAACTCACATAAAAGACATATTGAAAGCATTATAAGACTCTATACCGTCTTCCTTGTTGTTCAAACTCTCACCAGAAAATATCTAGACTTAGAGAAACCAAACATGCAAACCAAATTTTAGCGAGCTCTATGTATTTCTTCACTAATAGGTGCAAAGTATATGATGCAAGAGCTTAAACATGAGCACAACAATTGCCAAGTATCACATTATTCAAGATATTATACCAATTACCACATATAGCATTTTCAGTTTCCAACCATATAACAATTTAACGAAGCAGTTCAACCTTCGCCATGAATATTATGAGTAAAGCTAAGGACATATTTGTCCATATGCAACAGCGGAGCGTGTCTCTCTCCCACACAACGAATGCTAGGATCCACTTTATTCAAACAAAACAAAAATAAAAACAAACAGACGCTCCAAGTAAAGTACATAAGATGTGACGGAATAAAAATATAGTTTCACTAGAGGAACCTGATAATGTTGTCGATGAAGAAGGGGATGCCTTGGGCATCCCCAAGCTTAGACGCTTGAGTCTTCTTGAAATATGCAGGGGTGAACCTACCGGGGCATCCCCAAGCTTAGAGCTTTCACTCTCCTTGATCATATTGTATCATCCTCCTCTCTTGACCCTTGAAAACTTCCTCCACACCAAACTCGAAACAAACTCATTAGAGGGTTAGTGCATAATCAAAAATTTCACATGTTCAGAGGTGACACAATCATTCTTAACACTTCTGGACATTGCACAAAGCTACTGAAAGTTAATGGAACAAAGAAATCCATCTAACATAGCAAAACAGGCAATGTGAAATAAAAGGCAGAATCTGTCAAAACAGAACAGTAAAGACGTATTTTTTAGAGGCACCAGACTTGCTCAGATGAGAAAACTTAAAACTAATGAAAGTTGCGTACATATCTGAGGATCACGCACGTAAATTGGCATAATTTTCTGAGTTACCTACAGAGAATTCAACCCAAATTCGTGACAGCAAGAAAATCTGTTTCTGCGCAGTAATCCAAATCTAGTATCATCCTTCAATTAGAGACTTTACTTGGCACAACAATGCAATAAAACTAAGATAAGGAGAGGTTGCTACAGTAGTAACAAATTCCAAGACTCAAATATAAAACAAAAATACTGTAGTAAAATGATGGGTTGTCTCCCATAAGCGCTTTTCTTTAACGCCTTTCAGCTAGGCGCAGAAAGTGTGTATCAAGTATTATCAAGAGATGAAGCATCAATGCATTGTATCTTATCTATGTAAGTTTCAGATGCTCCTTTTACATTACTCTTAGGCTTACTATTCTCATCAAACAAATTTTCAGGAACAATCCAATCAAAATTCTTTTCTAGTGCTTCATGCATTCCTAAGAGCTTAATAGGTATCGGCACTTTAATCTCCCCGCCATCATTTACATTATTAGTGTACCTTACTCTATCCATGTCCATCTTTTCAAGTGTTTTTGCGAAGTCGGTGAACAACCCAAGCCTCTTATATTTAATAAATACTTTTCTAGCCTCTCTAGCTACATCACCAAATTCTTTGAGAAGGGTTTCTAAGACAAAATCTTTCTTTTCTCCTTCTTCCATATCACCTAGTGTAAGGAACATATGTTGAATCACGGGATTGAGATTAACAAATCTAGCTTCTAATGCGTGTACTAAAGAAGCAACAGCAATTTCATAGGTAGGAGCAAGTTCTACCAAGTGTCTATCTTCAAAATCTTCAACCGTACTAATATGAGTGAAAAAATCTTCTATATTATCTTTTCCAAGGATAGATCCTCGGCCTACCGGTACATCTTTAAGAATAAACTTAGGAGGAAACATAATGAACTAAGTAAAGTAAATGCAAGTAACTAATTTTTTTTGTGTTTTTTTTAATATGGCAAACACGACAGTAAATAAAGTAAAACTAGCAACTAATTTTTTGTGTGTTTGTTTTAGTGCAGCAAACAAAGTAGTAAATAAAAGTAAAGCAAGACAAAAACAAAGTAAAGAGATTGGAGGTGGAGACTCCCCTTGCAGCGTGTCTTGATCTCCCCGGCAACGGCGCCAGAAAAAGAGCTTGATGGCGTGTAGACACACATCCGTTGGGAACCCCAAGAGGAAGGTGTGATGCGCACAGCAGCAAGATTTCCCTCAGAAAGAAACCAAGGTTATCGAACCAGTAGGAGCCAAGAAGCACGTTGAAGGTTGATGGCGGCGGAGTGTAGTGCGGCGCAACACCAGGGATTCCGGCGCCAACGTGGAACCTGCACAACACAACCAAATTACTTTGCCCCAACGTGACAGTGAGGTTGTCAATCTCACCGGCTTGCTGTAACAAAGGATTAGATGTATAGTGTGGAAGATGATGTTTGCAAAGAACAGTAAAACGAGTATTGCAGTAGATTGTATTCGATGTAAAAGAATGGACCGGGGTCCACAGTTCACTAGAGGTGTCTCTCCCATAAGAAATAGCATATTGGGTAAACAAATTACAGTTGGGCAATTGACAAATAAAGAGAGCATAACAATGCACATACATGATATGATGAGTAGTGTGAGATTTAATTGGGCATTACGACAAAGTACATTGACCGCTATCCAGCATGCATCTATGCCTAAAAAGTCCACCTTCAGGTTATCATCCGAACCCCCTCCAGTATTAAGTTGCAAACAACAGACAATTGCATTAAGTATGGTGCGTAATGTAATCAACAAATACATCCTTAGATATAGAATTGATGTTTTATCCCTAGTGGCAACAGCACATCCACAACCTTAGAGGTTGCTGTCACTCCCCTAGATTTAATGGAGACATGAACCCACTATCGAGCATAAGTACCCCCACTTGGAGTTACAAGCAATGAATTGGCCAGAGCCTCTACTAGCAACGGAGAGCATGCAAGATCATAAACAACACATAGATAGATTGATAATCAACATAGCATAGTATTCATTATTCATCGGATCCCAACAAACGCACATGTAGCTTTACAGATAGATGATCTTGATCATGATAGGCAGCTCACAAGATCAGACAATGATAGCACAATGGGGAGAAGACGACCATCTAGCTACTGCTATGGACCCATAGTCCATGGGTGAACTACTCACACATCAATCCGGAGGCGACCATGGCGGTGTAGAGTCCTCCGGGAGATGATTCCCCTCTCCGGCAGGGTGCCGGAGGCGATCTCCTGAATCCCCCGAGATGGGATTGGCGGCGGCGGTGTCTCTCTAAGGTTTTCCGTATCGTGGCTCTCGGTACTGGGGGTTTCACGACGAAGGCTATAAGTAGGCGGAAGGGTAGGTCAGCGGGCCTCACGGGGGCCCCACACCACAGGCCGGCGCGGGCCCCCTGTAGGCCGCGCCGCCCTAGTGTGGCGGAGCCCCGTGGCCCCACTTTGTGACTCCTTCGGTTTTCTGGAAGCTTCGTGGAAAAATAGGCCCCTGGGCGTTGATTTCGTCCAATTCCGAGAATATTTCCTTACTAGGATTTCTGAAACCAAAAACAGCAGAAAACAGCAACTGGCTCTTCGGCATCTCGTTAATAGGTTAGTGCCGGAAAATGCATAATAATGACATATAATGTGTATAAAACATGTGAGTATCATCATAAAAGTAGCATGGAACATAAGAAATTATAGATACGTTTGAGACGTATCAGCCGGCCCGGCAGGTGGCCTCGTGCTCCTTCGTCACGCGCGTGAGGTCGGCGAGACGCTCCTCGATGGCGGCGTTGATGTTCGCCAGCGCGAGGTCCTCCGCGTCGACGGGCTCCTCCTCCGCGGCGGCCCCCTCCTCCGCGACCTCGTACCACCCGTCCGCGGTCTCGTGCCAGCCGTCCGCGGCCGCCTCCACCATCTCCGCGACCTCTTCCTTCTTCACCGCCGTCTTGGCAGCGACGCGGAGCGCCTCGTCGTCGGCTCCTCCTCCTTCGTCTGCGGGAACCTGGCCCGGGCGGCGAGGGAGAGCTTGGCCCACGTGGCCTGCAGAGTGCGCGGCATGGCAACGGAGAGGGCGCCGGAGAAGGTGGAGGGGGAGAGGACGGCGGAGCGGGTGTGATGAGGTCTGTGAGACCGCCGCCGTCTTTTATAGCTGGCGGCCTTGGGCGGGAAAGTTGGGCGCGAGCGCGCGTCAATGGCCTTTTCGCGCGCGCGCGGGAACTTTCCTGCGAGTTCTACCGCCCGCCATTGCTGTCCCGTCGAGGCCTGCCATGGCGCAGCGCCACGCAAGGAAGACGAACCACGTGGCGTCTTTTTGGGTCGCCGCGTTGGGCGCAGGGTGCGACCCAACCGGACACGCGGACGCGGACCGCTGTCTGGGTGTCCGCTTGGTCATCCAAATGGCCAAAACGGATGGTCCAGCGCGCCCGTTTGGGTCGCTCGGTTAGAGATGCCCTAAGAACCAAAAACTGGGGAAACAGAACTTCCATATTCTTCACTGACCAAGACGATAAACATGATTTCAGGTACCTAAAAGCACTAAAGTTTATAATATGCAAACAATTTACAGGATTTTCTCCAGGTGCTCCGGTGTGCGCCCGTGGTTCACTGGTATAGAAAAACACATTTCCTACCGGCCCTTAAACCGTGTTACTGAACGGTTTTACGCTCGACACAGGTTATGGGTTAGATGTGACTTTTGTCACTATTGAGTATTGACCAGCAAAGGTTTTTAGAGAATAAAGTCCACTGGGTGTTCAGATGCTCAAACAAAGAAGCAGTCTTCACGCAAAATCTGTAGAATGATGTGTAGAAGACCGGTAAATATTTGGGGAAAATTTTGTTTCCAGACTTTTCGGCTTGAAAGCCATCTTGAGGCCATAGACGATTTTTTGGGTTGGCAGTACCGCATAGGTGTGTCCCTGGATTGTCTGCTGAACCTATACACATTGCCTATTTTCTGCCTGATACAACATTTCTTACTGTAATAATCACTGAATGAACTCGAAATCCTTAGAATGTGGATACGAGATTTATTACACACATGTGGGCTGTAAGATTTATAACTGATCGATTCCTATAAGGGAATGCTAGCGGTGACATCCTCAACTGGAGTTCCAAGCAGTTTGTAGACCATTTTTTTCCGATAAGGTCAATAGCTACTGACCATGCTCGGAAAATTCTCTAGAACAGAGAAACCCCCACTGCTAGTAGGTCTAGAAAAACCTTGGTAGTATTGCAACCTCAATTGCATATTCCCTTGATACACTTAGACATACACAGACCAAGGGCCGACATAGACATTGACATAAAAGGAAATAAACAATTATACCCATAAACAAAGCCAACGTAAACCTAGTACAACTTAACTAATTATCGTCCTTGTCATTTTCGACATCCCGGCCATCAATGCTGAACATCGTCATCCTCATCATTGGATATCAGCTCAAAGTTTTCCAACTACCAATCGTCCATCTTGGAACTAGCATCCCCGAGGCTGCATGCATCACTTGATAGAGAGGCTGGGGCTGCCCCTTTTCGGAAAAAAAGATCTGGCATCCCATGAGCTCGGAACTCCGAAGGTCCTCTTGTCGTCGCTATATGTCTTATGTAGGACCTTCAATCTAGCATGAGCCTTGTGTGTCCTGCATCCGCCTGTCTTGAACAAACATTCTTCCTAGATGGGGGTGGTGGTGACCCCGAGACAATCCATCACGAGATGGAGCAATGTATGGGTGACTTCATGATAAACATTCAGGACCAAGAGAGCAGTCGCATTATTGATAAGAGCTTTAATATGTAGAGCATAAGTGGCCAAACAAGAATATCTGCTACAAATACAAATATATGGTTTGTACAGTGCCAACTGAGCAACATAATTTAGAAGAGCCTCCCGACCTCCCCCCGGGCGGCTCCGGAGGATCCATCATTCCCCAACCCTAAGAGCCCCACCTCTCCTCCCTCTCCTGGCCGTTGTTGCCGCCGGGTGCTGGCGGTGATCGCGGCGCCTATCCGTCTGGTGCGGCGGTGGGCAAGTGAGGTGGTTTTCTCGATCGTTGTTCAGGGGAGTTGGTGGGCGGCGGCGGAGGTCCATGGGCGGCGTGGCTGGGCGTGGCCGGGGCCGGAGCGCCTCCACCTGGTCAACGACAAGGAAGGGGTGGTGCACCGCCAACGCCCTCCGCGCGGTGGTGCTCTGCGCCGCCTCGATCCAATCTAGGGTTTCAACCAAGATCTAGACCGGGGGAGTCTGGGCAGGTGCGGTCCTGGTGTTGGTCCTTGCCACACCGTTGGGCCGTGCTGGACTGCTCTCTCCATGTCTTCCGATCTGGTTGGTAGTTGACCGGCGGCGAGGGGGCTGCTAGTCTTGCAAATAATGGTGGTGGTCCTCAGATTCCTCTAGCGCCAAGTCGGTCGGAAGCTTCTTCCCACCGGGCTGGTTGGATTGTCGTGTTCTGGAAGGCCCTGCCGACGAAATTCATTGTGCGATCAATGCCTGAAGATTGCTGGATTGAGCGTTTTTAGTTCTGCGCACACATGATTTTTATCTGCGTTTGGTTTCAGAGGGAGCGCTTCGAAGCTCTGCTAGCTGTTAATATCATGGAGCTTGTTTTCTTTCCATAGTGCCGGCGGAGAAGATCATGAAAACCGAGATTGGTCGAAGAGCAATAGTGATCGGATCTTGGTGGTAAGGTGGAATTGTCTTGGTCCTTTGTGACTTCAAACATCGACTTGTATGTGGGGGCGACTGCACATGAGAAGTTCGGAGTTCTATCTTTGAGGTTGAAAATCTAAGGTCTAGCCTTAATTGGATGTGCCTGACAATGTTCTTGTTGAAGGTATTGTTTGAGAGTGAATACTTTCATGAGGGTGAAAAACTAAGATCTATGATCGGGCGACGACAGTGTTTGTCCACGGTTTCCTTCCTGGAGGCGTCGCTTATGGAGAAGCTGATCTTCTGATGTTGTCTTGGTGGTACTAGTGTTGCTATTCGAAGTTTTCGATCTCTGTAGCAGGAGTTTCTCTTTTGTAATTCTTCTTTTTTTTTTTAGTTGTGTACATTCTTTAGGACATGATGTTGTTGCAGAGGCTAGGTACAATTGATATCTCCGTGATATTAATATATCCTCTTTATTAAAAAAATATGGGTTGTACAGTATTCGTAGCTAGCAGCCAGATGTCTCGTTTTCAGTTGGTTTGGAAAATGGAAAAACAATCGGCACGAGATCAAACTCAGTACGGCAGAACCTGGCCAGGAAAGGTCACATCATCACCAGACATGTTCAGCCTATATTTGTATTCATACAATATATTCTTATTTCAGCAAGGATCACCTCGCAGGCAGATTCTTCTCCTATTCTCTACCGCAACAAGACAAAAGGCAAATAAAATAATGCACGCATTGCACACCGTAAGTTCGTTTGCGATGTGTAGTGTGCATGCAAGAAAGACAGCATGGCAGTGAAGACAATGCACACACTTCCGTGATTGCAAAGTTGTGAATACTTCCACAAGAAAAGTTTGTTATCTTGCTCCCAGTATCGTTCTCCTGATCTCCGATCATGCAAGACGCGCCAAGGAACGAGATCGACGTATAGGTTCACCCACTCATATGCATTTTGATCATCAGATCATGAAACATGTGTTTTGTCCCAGAAGACCAATATGAAATGCATTCGCATATGTCCAGTCAGGCATTAGATATATGTACTCTTGGTGCTAGATGACAAGGCCTGGGAAAGCATGTTTTGTCCCGTGTTCTTGGATCTCCATTTCTTACACAAGCCATATATTGATATAATTTTAGATGAAACTTCACAGATGTATCAGATATACAACACAATGTATATTCAAAATTTTAGTTTACATTTTTTGAATGGGGAGCAGCGGCAACTAGTTGCGGAATATCCTCTCACTTGTAACACATTTCTCGACGCTACATGCACTTCAGCACTTCTACATCTAAAGATACTCACATCGTTTCATCCAATTTAGTTGGTCTAACAATAATATGCAACTTGAACAGCTTACAAGGTGTCCCTTGTTAATCAGTCCACGTCGATAAGTAGGTAGAATACTCATAATACTCCCTTCACTCCAAGGAATAAACCGTATTCGTTTTTTATGTTTTTTTCTTTAACTAAGAAGAATTGCTCTAAATATATAAAAAAAAAATTGATGTAAATTAACATAATTAGAAGTTCTTCAATACGAATCCAAATAAAACCAAGTTATATAATTAAGATTTTGTGCTTAATTTTTTCTGTCAAAGTTCATCATGGCTAATTATATAGTACTAGTACTAGTACTTGATCAAGTTTCACAAAATTTGAATTTTAGTCCGATATTATATTTTTGGGATGGAGCTAGTACTTAGGATGAAAAGTCTGTTGTCTTAATTTCCATGGCCGCATCTTTGCAGCTAAGCACTGTCTCCGGTGCTAAGTGCAAAACGACGGCAATATGCCGCCTATATATGTGGGCGTCACATTCACGTCTGGAAGCACATCGATCCATTCATCGTACCAACAAAACACAAAATGGAGGACTACGTCGTCGTCTACCTCGGTCTGGCCCTGGCGTCGCTGCTCCTCCTGCTCGCCAGGCGCATCCGCAGCCCGGCAGCGCCGGACGGCAAGAACCATGGCCTGCGGCTGCCGCCAGGGCCGTGGACGCTGCCTGTGTTCGGGAGCATGCACCACCTCGCCGGGAAGCTCCCGCACCGCGCCATGCGCGACCTGGCGCGGCGGCACGGCTGGCCGGTCATGCTGCTCCGGCTCGGCGAGGTGCCCACGCTGGTGGTGTCGTCCCGGGAGGCGGCCCGCGAGGTGATGAAGACCCACGACACGTCCTTCGCCACGCGCCCGCTCAGCTCCACCGTGCGCGTCATGACCAACGGCGGCCGGGACATCATCTTCGCCCCCTACGGCGACCACTGGCGCCAGATGCGCAAGATCGCCGTCACCGAGCTCCTCACCGCGCGCCGCGTGCTCTCCTTCCGTGCCATCCGGGAGGAGGAAGTCCGCGCCATGCTCCGCGCCGTTGGGGCCGCCGCGGCCGCCGGGGAGGTCATCGACATGCGCCCAAGGCTGTCGGCGCTGGTGGCGGACAGCACGGTGCGGGCGGTTATGGGCGACAGGTGCAAGGACCGCGACTTGTTCCTCCGTGAGCTTGACCGATCCATCGGGCTCGTGGCCGGGTTCAACCCGGCCGACCTGTGGCCGTCCTCGCGGCTCGCGGTGTGGGCCAGCGGCGCCGTCCGCCGCGCCGAGGAGTGCCGCGACATCGTGTTCGGGATCCTCGACCGCATCATCACGGAGCACCAGGAGAGGGTGGCCGTCGCCGGGGACGATGAGGACCTCATCGACATCCTCCTCAGGATCCAGAAGGACGTAGCCGGCCTACAGTTCCCGCTCGACATGGGCGACATCAAAGCCGTCATCTTCGTAAGCAACCAATCAATCAAAGCCGACCGACATCATGTGCGTCATCACTCTAGCTAGCTAACTGTCTCCGTCGCGCGTGGCATACTTGCATGGCATGTAGGACATCTTCGGCGCGGGCAGCGAGACATCGGCGACGACGCTGGAGTGGATCATAGCGGAGCTGGTGAGGAACCCGAAGGTGATGCGCCGGGCGACGGCGGAGGTCCGACAAGCCTTCGAGGCCAACGGCGCCGTGGACGAGGACCAGCTCGCCACCCTCGTCCCGTACCTGCACCTGGTGATCCGCGAGACGTTCCGGCTGCACACGCCCCTGCCTCTGCTCCTCCCGCGGGAGTGCCAGCAGGCGCCGGCGTGCAAGGTGCTGGGCTACGACGTGCCGCGGGGCACGCAGGTGCTCGTCAACGTCTGGGCGCTGGGCCGCGACGAGCGCTACTGGCCCGACGACCCCGAGGAGTTCCGGCCGGAGCGCTTCGAGGCCGGCGCGGCGGCGGACGGGGTGGATTTCAGAGGGGTGGACTTCGAGCTGCTGCCCTTCGGCGCCGGCAGGAGGATGTGCCCCGGCATGGGCTTCGGCCTCGCCAACGTCGAGCTCGCGCTCGCCAGCATGCTGCTGCACTTCGACTGGGAGGCGCCGGGGGTGGCTGATCCGGCGGAGTTCGACATGACCGAGGCCTTCGGCATTACCTCCAGGAGGAAGGCCGGCCTCTCGCTGCGCCCCGTCCTGCGCGTGCCTATCCCCGACGTCTAATTGTACTGTACCACTACTGTACACGAATTGTATATTTGTGCTTTGCTTAAAATACGATTTGTGAGCTTGTTTTACAATCTGTACGGAATAATTGGCACCATATATAGCAGGAAATGCTGGTTAGTAAAAATTTTACATTGTGCGAAATGTAAAACAGGACATCAGATGGCACGTACCTCTAAGGGACCCTCTACAGATCAGTCGCCTGAGACTTAATAAGTCTAAGAACATTAGTAGCTTATTAAGCCGTGTATTACGTCCAGTTTTATGCGTTCGCATTTTTCACTAGAAAAAATAATATGTGCAACCATTTAAGACATATAGAACTATTAAGCAGTGTGAACGGTTATTTGAATAATAGTTTTTCAATGAAAGACCTTGGTGAAGCATCGTACATATTAGGCATCAAGATTTATAGAGATAGATCAAGACGTCTAATAGGGCTTTCACAGAGTACATACCTGGACAAGATTCTAAAGAAATTTAGAATTGACGAAAGTAAGAAAGGGTTCTTACCTATGTTACCAGGCAAAGTCTTGAGTAAGACTCAAGGTCCGGCTACGGCAGAAGAAAGAGAAAGGATGAGTCAGATCCCCTATGCCTCAGCAGTAGGCTCTATCATGTATGCCATGCTATGTACTAGACCGGATATAGCACATGCTGTTAGTTTGACTAGCAGATATCAAAGTGATCCAAGAATGGAACACTGGACAGCGGTCAAGAATATCCTGAAGTATTTGAAAAGAACTAAGGATATGTTTCTTTGTTATGGAGGTGACCAAGAGCTCGTTGTAACCAGTTACACCGATGCAAGTTGGAACACTGATCCTGATGACTCTAAGTCTCAGTCTAGGTACGTGTTTATATTGAATGGTGCTGCAGTATGCTGGCAAGCTCGAAGCAGTGCACGGTGGCAAAGTCTTCAACAGAATCGGAGTACATAGCGGCTTCATAGGCTTCATCAGAAGCGGTATGGATGAAGAGGTTCATTGTAGAGCTCGGTGTGGTTCCTAGTGCATTGGACCCACTAGTCATCTACTGTGACAACATGGGTGCCATCGCCAATGCACAAGAACCAATGTCACACAAGAGGCTGAAGCATATCAAGCTGCGTTATCATTCGATTCGCGAGTACATCGAAGATGGAGAAGTAAAGATTTGCAAAGTACACACTGATCTGAATGTAGCAGATCCGTTGACTAAAGCTCTCCCTAGGGCAAAGCATGACCAACACCAGAATGCCATGGGTGTTAGGTACCTTATAATGTAATCTAGATTATTGACTCTAGTGCAAGTGTGTTGGAGATATGCCCAAGAGGCAATAATAAAAGTGGTTATTATATATCTTTGTGTTTATGATAAATGTTTATATACCATGCTATACTTGTATTAACCGAAACATTGATACATGTGTCTTATGTAAACAACAATGAGTCCCTAGTAAGTCTCTTAACTAGATTGTTGATTAATAGATGATCATAGTTTCATGATCATGAACATTGGATGTTATTAATAACAAGGTTATGTCATTATATGAATGATGTAATGGACACACCCAATTAAGCGTAGCATAAGATCACGTCATTAAGTTATTTGCTATAAGCTTTCGATACATAGTTACCTAGTCCTTTCGACCATGAGATCATGTAAATCACTTATACCGGAAAGGTACTTTAATTACATCAAACGCCACTATGTAAATGGGTGGTTATAAAGGTGGGATTAAGTATCCGGAAAGTATGAGTTGAGGCATATGGATCAATAGTGGGATTTGTCCATCCCGATGACGGATAGATATACTCTGGGCCCTCTCGGTGGAATGTCGTCTAATAGCTTGCAAGCATATGAATGGTTCATAAGAGACCACATACCACAGTACGAGTAAAGAGTACTTGTCAGGAGACGAGGTTGAACAAGGTATAGAGATACCGATGATCAAACCTCGGACAAGTAAAATATCATGTGACAAAGGGAATCGGTATCGTATGTGAATGGTTCATTCGATCACTAAGTCATCGTTGAATATGTGGGAGCCATTATGGATCTCCAGATCCCGCTATTGGTTATTGGTCGGAGAGAGGTCTCAACCATGTCTACATAGTTCGCGAACCGTAGGGTGACACACTTAAGGTTTGATATCGTATTAGTAGATATTGAATATATGGAATGGAGTTCGAAGTTTTGTTCGGAGTCTTGAATGGGATCCCGGACATCACGAGGAGTTCCGGAATGGTCCGGAGAATAAGATTCATATATAGGAAGTCATTTTATAAGTTTGAAAATGACCCGGTGCATTTATGGAAGGTTCTAGAAGGTTCTAGAAAATTCCGGAAGAAATTACTATGGAAGGCGGAGTATCGGAGGGACTCCACCTAGCATGGCCGGCCAACCCTAGGGGGTGGAGTCCCAGGTGGACTCCACTGACACGCGTACAACACGCGACCGTTGGGAACCCAAAGTGAAAAGTGTGATGCGTACAGCAGTAAGTTTCCCTCAGTAAGAAACCAAGGTTTATCGAACCAGTAGGATTCAAGAAGCACGTTGAAGGTTGATGGTGGCGAAGTGTAGTGCGGCGCAACACCAGGGATTTCGGCGCCAACGTGAAACCTGCACAACACAACCAAATTACTTTGCCCCAACGTGACAGTGAGGTTGTCAATCTCACCGGTTTGCTGTAACAAAGGATTAGATGTATAGTGTGGATGATGATATTTGCAGAAAACAGTAGAGGGAGAATTGCAGTTGATTGTATTTGATGTAAAAGAATGGACCGGGGTCCACAGTTCACTAGTGTTGTCTCTCCCATAAGATAAATAGCATGTTGGGTGAACAAATTACAGTTGGGCAATTGACAAATAAAGAGGGCATGACCATGCACATACATATTATGATGAGTAGTGTCAGATTTAATTGGGCATTACGGCAAAGTACATAGACCGCTATCCAGCATGCATCTATGCCTAAAAAGTCCACCTTCAGGTTATCATCCGAACCCCCTCCAGTATTAAGTTGCAAACAACAAACAATTGCATTAAGTATGGTGCGTAATGTAATCAACAAATACATCCTTAGACATAGCATTGATGTTTTATCCCTAGTGGCAACAGCACATCCACAACCTTAGAAATTTCTGTCACTGTCCCAGATTTAATGGAGGCATGAATCCACTATCGAGCATAAATACTCGCTCTTGGAGTTACAAGTAACGACTTGGCTAGAGCCTCTACTAATAACGGAGAGCATGCAAGATCATAAACAACACATAGATGATAGATCAATAATCAACATAGCATAGTATTCCATATTCATCGGATCCCAACAAACGCAACATGTAGCATTACAAATAGATGATCTTGATCATGTTAGGCAGCTCACAAGATCCGACAATGATAGCACAATTAGGAGAAGACGACCATCTAGCTACTGCTATGGACCCATAGTCCAGGGGTGAACTACTCACACATCACTCCGGAGGCGACCATGGCAGTGAAGAGTCCTCCGGGAGATGATTCCCCTCTCCGACAGGGTGCCGGAGGCGATCTCCTGAATCCCCCGAGATGGGATTGGCGGCGGTGGCGTCTCTGGAAGGTTTTCCGTATCGTGGCTCTCGGTACTGGAGTTATTATCGACGAAGGCTTCTTATAGGCGAAGAGGTAGGTCAGGGGGCGACGCGAGGGACCCACACAGTAGGGCCGCGCGGCCCCAGGCCTGGCCGCGCCGCCCTGTTGTGTGGCCGCCTCGTCGCCCCACTTCGTTTCCCTTTCGGATTTCTGGAAGCTTCGTGGAAAAATAAGATCCTGGGCGTTGATTTCGTCCAATTCCGAGAATATTTCCTTACTAGGATTTATGAAACCAAAAACAGCAGAAAACAGCAACTGGCTCTTCGGCATCTTGTTAATAGGTTAGTGCCGGAAAATGCATAAATATGACATAAAGTATGTATAAAACATGTGTGTATCATCATAAAACAAGCATGGAACATAAGAAATTATCGATACGTTGGAGACGTATCAGCATCCCCAAGCTTAGTTCCTACTCGTCCCGAGTAGGTAATAAATAACAAAGATAATTTATGAAGTGACATGCCATCATAATCTTGATCAATACTATTGTAAGCACATGTAATGAATGCAGCGATTCGAAGCAATGGTAAATACAATGAGTAAAAAATTGAATCATATAGCAAAGACTTTTCATGGATAGTAATTTCAAGACAAGCATCAATAAGTCTTGCATAAGAGTTAACTCATAAAGCAATAAATTCAAAGTAAAGGCATTGAAGCAACACAAAGGAAGATTAAGTTTCAGCGGTTGCTTTCAACTTGTAACATGTATATCTCATGGATATTTGTCAATATAAAGTAATATAATAAGTGCAATAAGCAAGTATGTAAGAATCAATGCACATTTAACACAAGTGTTTGTTTCTAAGATGGAAGGAAATAGGTAAACTGACTCAACATAAAAGTAGAAGAATGGCCCTTCGCAGAGGGAAGCATTGATTGCTATATTTGTGCTAGAGCTTTTATTCTGAAAACAAGAAACAATTTTGTCAACGGTAGTAGTAAAGCATATGTATTATGTAAATTATATCCTACAAGTTGCAAGCCTCATGCATAGTATACCAATAGTGCCCGCACCTTGTCCTAATTAGCTCAGATTTACATGGATTATCATTGCAATACATATGTTTTAACCAAGTATCACAAAGGGGTACCTCTATGCCGCCTGTACAAAGGTCTAAGGAGAAAGCTCGCATTGGATTTCTCGCTTTTGATTATTCTCAACTTAGACATCCATACCGGGACAACATAGACAACAGATAATGGACTCCTCTTTAATGCATAAGCATTCAGCAACAAATAATATTCTCATAAGAGATTGAGGATTGTTGTCCAAAACTGAAACTTCCACCATGGATCATGGCTTTAGTTAGCGGCCCAATGTTCTTCTCTAACAATATGCATGCTCTAACCATTCAACTCATGATAAATCTCCCTTACTTCAGACAAGATGAACATGCATAGCAACTCACATGATATTCAACAAAGTGTTGATGGCGTCCCCAGGAACATGGTTATCGCTCAACAAGCAACTTATTAGGAAATAAGATACATAAGTACATATTCAATACCACAATAGTTTTTAGGCTATTTTCCCATGAGCTATATATTGCAAAGACAAAGAATGGAATTTTAAAGGTAGCACTCAAGCAATTTACTTTGGAATGGCGGTAAAATACCATGTAGTAGGTAGGTATGGTGGACACAAATGGCATAGTGTTTGGCTCAAGGATTTGGATGCACGAGAAGTATTCCCTCTCAATACAAGGCTTAGGCTAGCAAGGTTATTTGAAACAAACACAAGTATGAACCGGTACAGAAAAACTCACATAAAAGACATATTGCAAGCATTATAAGACTCTACACCGTCTTCCTTGTTGTTCGACCCTTACTAGAAAATATCTAGACCTTATACAGACCAATCATGCATACCAAATTTTAGCAAGCTCTATGTATTTCTTCACTAATAGGTGCAAAGTATATGATGCAAGAGCTTAAACATGAGCACAACAATTGCCAAGTATCACATTATTCAAGATATTATACCAATTACCACATGTAGCATTTCCCGTTTCCAACCATGCATATAACAATTTAACGAAGCAGTTTCAACCTTCGCCATGAACATTATGAGTAAAACTAAGGACATATTTGTCCATATGCAACAGCGGAGCGTGTCTCTCTCCCACACAATGAATGCTAGGATCCAACTTTATTCAAACAAAACAAAAATAAAAACATACAGACGCTCCAAGTAAAGCACATAGGATGTGATGGAATAAAAATATAGTTTCACTAGAGGAACCTGATAATGTTGTCGATGAAGAAGGGGATGCCTTGGGCATCCCCAAGCTTAGATGCTTGAGCCTTCTTGAAATATTCAGGGACGAACCACGGGGGCATCCCCAAGCTTAGAGCTTTCACTCTCCTTGATCATATTGTATCATCCTCCTCTCTTGATCCATGAAAACTTCCCCCACACCAAACTCAAAACAACTCATTAGAGGGTTAGTGCATAATCAAAATTCAAATGTTCAGAGGTGACATAATCATTCTTAACACTTCTGTACATTGCACAAAGCTACTTAAAGTTAATGGAATAAAGAAATCCATCAAACATAGCAAAACAGGCAATGCGAAATAAAAGGCAGAATCTGTCAAAACAGAATAGTCCGGAAAGATGAATTTTTTAGGTGCACCAGACTAGCTCAAATGAAAATGCTCAAATTGAATGAAAGTTGCGTACATATCTGAGGATCACTCACGTAAATTGGCAGATTTTTCTGAGTTACCTACAGAGACTACTGCCCAAATTCGTGACAGCAAGAAATCTGTTTCTGCGCAGTAATCCAAATCTAGTATGAACCTTACTATCAAAGACTTTACTTGTCAGAACAATGCAATAAAATAAAGATAAGGAGAGGTTGCTACAGTAGTAACAACTTCCAAGACTCAAATATAAAACAAAAGTACTGTAGTAAAATGATGGGTTGTCTCCCATAAGCGCTTTCTTTAACGCCTTTCAGCTAGGCGCAGAAAGTGTGTATCAAGTATTATCAAGAGATGAAGCATCAACATCATAATTTTTTCTAATGATAGAATCAAAAGGTAACTTCATTCTCTTTCTAGGGAAGTGTTCCATACCTTTCTTGAGAGGAAATTGATATTTAATATTGCCTTCCTTCATATCAATAATAGCACCAACAGTTCGAAGAAAAGGTCTTCCCAATATAATGGGACAAGATGTATTGCATTCAATATCCAACACAACAAAATAAACGGGGACAAGGTTATTGTTAACAGTAATGCGAACATTATCAATCCTCCCCAAAGGTTTCTTTGTAGAGTTATCAGCAAGATTAACATCCAAATAACAGTTTTTCAATGGTGGCAAGTCAAGCATGTTATAGATTTTTCTAGGCATAACGGAAATACTTGCACCAAGATCACATAAAGCATTACAATCAAAATCATTGACCTTCATCTTAATGATGGGCTCCCAACCATCCTCTAACTTCCTAGGAATAGAAGCTTCACGATTTAATTTCTCTTCTCTAGCTTTTATGAGAGCATTTGTAATATGTTTCGTAAAGGCCAAATTTATAGCACTAGCATTAGGACTTTTAGCAAGTTTTTGTAAGAACTTTATAACTTCAGAGATGTGACAATCATCAAAATCTAAACCATTATAATCTAAAGCAATGGGATCATTGTCCCCAACATTGGAAAAAAATTCAGCAGTTTTATCACAAGCAGTTTTAGCAGTTTTAGCAGTTTTAGGCAGTTTTGTAAGCTTTGCATTAGGAGTAGAAACATTGCCAACACCAATTATTTTACCATTGATAGTAGGAGGTGTGTAAACATGGGAAGCATTTGCATTACTAGTGGTGGTAGTAGTCCAAACTTTAGCTACATTGTTATCTTTAGCATTTTCTTCTTTTTCCCACCTAGCACGCAATTCGGCCATCAATCTTATATTCTCATTAATTCTAACTTGGATGGCGTTTTCTGTAGCAAATGACTTAATATCTTTATTTTCATTAGGCATAACTTTCGATTTCAAAAGATCAACATCAGCAGCAAAACTATCGACTTTAGAAGCAAGTATATCAATTTTCCCAAGCTTTTCTTCAACAGATTTGTTAAAAGCAGTTTGTGTACTAATAAATTCTTTAAGCATGGCTTCAAGTCCAGGGGGTGTATTCCTATTATTTTTGTAAGAATTCCCATAAGAATTACCATAACCGTTACCATTATTATAAGGATATGGCCTATAGTTGTTACTAGAATTATTCCGATAAGCATTGTTGTTGAAATTATTATTTTTAATGAAGTTCACATCAACATGTTCTTCTTGAGAAACCAATGAAGCTAACGGAACATTATTAGGATCAACATTAGTCCTACCATTCACAAGCATAGACATAATAGCATCAATCTTATCACTCAAGGAGGAGGTTTCTTCGACAGAATTTACCTTCTTACCTTGTGGAGCTCTTTCCGTGTGCCATTCAGAGTAATTAACCATCATATTATCAAGAAGCTTTGTTGCGGCGCCTAGAGTGATGGACATAAAGGTACCTCCAGCAGCTGAATCCAATAGGTTCCGCCAAGAAAAATTCAATCCTGCATAAAAGGTTTGGATGATCATCCAAGTAGTCAGTCCATGGGTTGGGCAATTTTTAACTAAAGATTTCATTCCTTCCCATGCTTGAGCAACATGCTCATTATCCAATTGCATAAAATTCATTATGCTACTTCTCAAAGATATAATTTTAGTAGGAGGATAATATCTACCAATGAAAGCATCCTTACATTTAGTCCATGAATCAATACTATTCTTAGGCAAAGATAGCAACCAATCTTTAGCTCTTCCTCTTAATGAGAAAGGAAACAATTTTAATTTTATAATGTCACCATCTACATCCTTATACTTTTGCATTTCACATAGTTCAACAAAATTATTAAGATGGGCAGCAGCATCATCAGAACTAACACCAGAAAATTGCTCTCTCATAACAAGATTTAGTAAAGCAGGTTTAATTTCAAAGAATTCTGCTGTAGTAGCAGGTGCAGCAATAGGTGTGCATAAGAAATCATTATTATTTGTGTTTGTGAAGTCACACAACTTAGTATTTTCAGGAGTACCCATTTTAGCAATAGTAAATAAAGCAAACTAGGTAAAGTAAATGCGAGTAACTAATTTTTTGTGTTTTTAATATGGCAAACAAGACAGTAAATAAAGTAAAGCTAGCAACTAATTTTTTTGTATTTTGATATAATGCAGCAAACAAAGTAGTAAATAAAAGTAAAGCAAGACAAAAACAAAGTAAAGAGATTGGAAGTGGAGACTCCCCTTGCAGCGTGTCTTGATCTCCCCGGCAACGGCGCCAGAAATTTAGCTTGACACGCGTACAACATGCGACCGTTGGGAACCCCAAGTGGAAGGTGTGATGCGTACAACAGTAAGTTTCCCTCAGTAAGAAACCAAGGTTTATCGAACCAGTAGGAGTCAAGAAGCACGTTGAAGGTTGATGGCGGCGACGTGTAGTGCGGCGCAACACCAGGGATTCCGGCGCCAAACGTGGAACCTGCACAACACAACCAAATTACTTTGCCCCAACGTGACAGTGAGGTTGTCAATCTCACCGGCTTGCTGTAACAAAGGATTACATGTATAGTGTGGATGATGATGTTTGCAGAAAACAGTAGAGTGAGAATTGCAGTTGATTGTATTTGATGTAAAAGAATGGACCGGGGTCCACAGTTCACTAGTGTTGTCTCTCCCATAAGATAAATAGCATGTTGGGTGAACAAATTACAGTTGGGCAATTGACAAATAAAGAGGGCATGACCATGCACATACATGTTATGATGAGTAGTGTGAGATTTAATTGGGCATTACGACAAAGTACATAGACCGCTATCCAGCATGCATCTATGCCTAAAAAGTCCACCTTCAGGTTATCATCCGAACCCCCTCCAGTATTAAGTTGCAAACAACAGACAATTGCATTAAGTATGGTGCGTAATGTAATCAACAAATACATCCTTAGACATAGCATTGATGTTTTATCCCTAGTGGCAACAGCACATCCACAACCTTAGAACTTTCTGTCACTATCCCAGATTTAATGGAGGCATGAACCCACTATCGAGCATAAATACTCCCTCTTGGAGTTAGAAGTAACGACTTGGCCAGAGCCTCTACTAATAACGGTGAGCATGCAAGATCATAAACAACACATAGATGATAGATCAATAATCAACATAGCATAGTATTCCATATTCATCGGATCCCAACAAACGCAACATGTAGCCACTAGTGGAAAACGGGGCTATAGGCCCGGTCCATTTGGGCCTTCAGTCCCGGTTCCCAAACCGGGACCAATTAGGCGGGACTAAAGGGTCCCCCCTTTAGTCCCGGTTCAAAGTTGCACCGGGCCTAAAGGCCTCGACACGTGGTGCGGTCAGGGAGCTTGCGGTGGATGGCCTTTGGTCCCGGTTCGTGTTACGAACCGGGCCTGGGGTTCTCTGCCGCGGCAGAGAATTGCTATTTCTCTGCCGCGGCACAGATTTAGGCTGTACCAGCGTTTCTCTGCCGCGGCAGAGTTTCAGCAATGCATATATATCATTCAAGAAACCACAAAAAATCGTCGTGAATATATATAGACATCGTCAATAGTACACGTAATGCATGCATATTTACAATATAAAGCTAGTCGGATCTCTTTACTAAATCTATTAGCTTCTACGAAGTTGCTCAATCGTCACGAACTGCCGATAGTGCTCTCCACCTGGGGTAATGGACTCGGTAATAAAGAATCCCGCGATTTCCTCTTGAATTGCTCGTATTTGATCCTCCGTTATGAGAGTGTCCCGCAGGCGTATCATCTATATTTCAAAAAGGAGATCAATATATGAATGGAACTCAATACAATAGATGGTACTAATTAAGATTAATTGTGAAAATTTGTTATCGTACACGAGTCTGGTGTATACGGGCATCCCCACCCTTGGGACATGCCATGTCACGAATGAAGGTGCAGACGTAGTATCCACATAAGTTATTCCCGGATTCCTGCCTCATACACTTTACGAAAAAATAGTTCGATCAAACTAATAATCAAGCATCGTATTGAAAGTAAATATCATATATAGAGTTTTACGGACATAGCTATATATATAGTACTACTTACAGGGTAATCTTGAAATGTAAGCTCCGGTTTCCATTTACCCGGAACAGTATTGATGAACCGTTTCCAAGCCCTGCCCGGCAAAAAATAATGAGTAAATGAGTAATTGATTAGTTGATGACATCGTCGAATTAGAACAGATGAAGATGCCAATACGAAATTGATTGAAACTACCTCTGGAGGATGGCAACCATGTCCGCCCATTCCGCATATTCTTTACGTTTCGAGTCCATGACTTTTACGACTCCTTTGTGAAGATCAATGATTAGAAGAATAAAGTGGAATCTGCACAAGCATAGCTCAATGATTACGAGAATAAAGTGGAAGGTGCACAAGCATAATGTATGTTATATATAACACTCACTTGAAGTTGTAGGGAAATAATATATTCTCTTTGTCTGCTTGCTTCTCTAAAAACATTACGATGTTGTCCTCTGTGTCCTTGGCGAAGTCTCGAACCGTAACTTCATGAACTGTGTTTGGATCTATGAACCCCAGCGGTAGGAGCTTGCCTCTTTTGTATTCGAGCTTCTTCATTCTGCATAATTAAATGTATAGCGTACACAAAGAATATAGTGAGGATAATTGTTAGTGCAAATGAATGAGCTGAGCTACAGACTTAATTACATAAATAAATCACTTACAGGCAGTAGCAACTGATGACAGCTTTGTCGAGGGCGTCTTGATTGAATAACTGAAACAGTTCTTCTAACTCAAGGTTTATCTCGTCTTTCCCCCGGAAGTAATGCTCATCTCTAAGATACACCGTGAGGTAGGCATCACCTCTTCGACAGGCTTTCAGGTACCATTCATGCAACCTTCGCATCTGAGTCCCTAGACGCGCGAGCTCGCCAGGTTTGACGAGATCATATCTGTATCTATACTTGTTTACCACTTGAGCCGTTGGATAGTAATCTTCGTACTCAACTGATGCTCCCTGAGCTCTAGCCCCCCGTTCCATCATCGATGCCGTCTCTAGATCATGATAGGGCTCCACGACGAAGTGGGGTGCGGCCTGAATGTCCTGCTGTCCAAGCTGGGCGACTTTTTTTTGCTTCTTTGCTCGCTCTAGAGGACTGTCCAAGAGAGCGGTCATAATCAGCTCTCAGCTCAGGTCTCTTCATTCTCTTCTCGGCAAAGTGCTTCACTGTCTGTGGTGGAATAAACATCTTCTTTGGCGCAAGAAACGCCTTTTGCTCTTCAGTCTACTCATGTGGTAACAACTCTGGAGTCTGTGCCCTCATCGGAGTTGATGATCTCTTCGGAGCTGTAGGAGGTGCCGCGGTTAGCTTCCTCTTTTGCTTAGGTGGAGGCGGCGGAGTCTCCTGACGAGGAGGAGGAGGCGGCGGAGTATTTTCACGCGGAGGAGACTGCTCATGCACATGGGAATCATCATCACGCAGAGGAGAATCATCACGCGGAGGAGACTGCGCAGGTGGCGGAGGAGGCGGACGAGGTGGCCTGCTTGTTGGCTTCTCACCTGGAAACACAATGTTCTCCTTCCGCCATTGCACGATGGTTCTACGGGCTTCTCCCAGTTCTTTGATTTCCCCATCTTCACCTGCAGGGTGCTCAAGCACCAACCCCTCATAATCTCTCAACACTTCATCCACCATCACAACAACAAAGTCGTCTTGGACCGGACGGCAATGGTAAGACCTTGTAGGTAAGAGGATGCCGACCGCCGCCTTGAAGGATAGGTTGAAAACTTTAACATGCAGCTCACAAGGACGGCTCTCAGTGAGATCATCCACGGGGGGTAGCGAGGAGGCTCGACCACCTGGTCATCATCATCATAATTATCCACCTGCTGAGAGGAAGCCACGCTGCTTTTCCGGTGTTGTTGAGATTGCAGCGGGACGAGGGCATTGAGCAATGCAGGATCTACAGCCTGCCCCTGAGCCATCTGGGATGTAAGTACTTGGGTTACCATGGTTAATTGGGCTTTCATGGTGCTCATACCCTCCTCTAAGGACGGTATGCGGTCTGTTTCCTTGCCTTTCTCCTCTCATGGGTTTTATCAGGAAATCTCTTCCTTTCCGCAGGAAAGCCATACTTCCACGGAATGGAGCCTTCTGTGCCTCGTGTTCATCCGCCGTGTTCTTTGTTCCCAAGGGCGCGTGTCAGCTCATCGTTCTCTCTTTCGGGCTGGAACCTCCCCTCCTCCACGTCCTTATGTGCTTTTTCTAGGGCTTCAATGGGAAACTTCAGATGAGCTTTCTTATAGATGCACTTCCTTGTTTCTGGATGCAACGTTCCCCCAATCTCGTAGAACCACTCCTTACACCGTTCGATCCAACCGTGTGTCCCTAATCTGATCCCTTTCCTGGTCAGTTCCGCCTCAGCTGCCTGCCACTTAGGACGGTTAGCCCTGTATCCACCTGGACCCAGAATTTGGTGATATAGCTTCAACGCAGCATTTTCCTTATTTGTTGCCGACCTTTTCTTAAATTCTTCTGACTCCGTGCTGTACTTCACGAATTCGTCCCAATGATTTTTTACCTTCTCACTGTCCGGAGTCTTCTTTTTCTTGATAAGGCCGCGCAATCTTTTCTTGTGGTTCTTGAATAGTTCGGCCATCTTCTTCTTGGCAAACTCGCGGAGGGCCTGCTCCAGCTTGGCCTTTTCAGCGTCATCCCCCTCTTCGGGTACTATGTTGAAATGTGACATGAGCTTGGTCAGAATGTTGTTTTTGGCTACATCATCGATATAAAGACCTTGAGCTTCTTCCTCTGCAGACAGCACTAGTCCCTTCGGCTTGTTCCATTCTCGAACGATGATCGGGACGTGGTCCCTAACAAGCACTCCGCATTGAGCTATAAATGCCTTTGCACATTTCTCTGGAGCAATCGGTTTACCATCCTTAGCGATGTGGGTGATGTCGTGCCTAACACCGTCGTCCAACTTTTTGGCCGGGCCTCGCTTCCTCGACTTTACAGAAGAAGTACTCGATCCGGAGGGCTAAAAAAGAAATAATTCATAGTCAGTACAATTTAATTAGTTAATGCATCTAGTCGATCAACAGCGGCTTAATTAATTTATATACCTTGGTGATAACTACGGTTCCGGAGCCATTATGATGATCTTCTTCCTCACCGGCGCCATTAGGATCTTCTTCCTCAATATTCTTCGCTCCCTCACCGAAGTCATTCAAATAAGTTGCGGTGACATCGTCACTGCCATCATCTGGAATAACGTCGTCGTCGCGATCATCCAGAGTACCGTGGGCTATGAGGTTCTCCATGAAATTTTCTTGAATTTCATCTCTGTCCATGCTTTCTACAACGACCTGCAAGCTATATATAGGAACCATCATATGATCAAATTAAGGATAATGCAGAAAACTGAAAATGGAGTTACATATGTAGTTCTTAACTAAGGATCGATAATATAGTGCTGAAAGCAGATAGTGCAGTTACATGCATACATAGATCGGGTTCATGTTTATTTAACCTTAATACATCAATCAATACTACAACCTCTCAACCGCGCCGACCGGGTCCTAGAGGGCGCCGATCGGGTCCTAAGCCGCGCCGGGTGAACCCCCAAAGCCACGGAACAATCACGGGAGCATGGCTAACATGAGATCCCTGCATAACGCTCCATCCGGTCCTATACATGTTGTCTAACGCATACATGTAACGGCGAACGTGCTTGTCCTCCGCCGCAATGCGCTGAGCTACCTCCTCCGGCGGGGCCGGCTCCCTCTGAAACGACCGTGGCCCATAAGACCTCCACCACAGAATATCCGGGTCGATGACGGGACCCGGATTCCGCACCAAGGTGCGCGACCCGGAAGCTAAGACCTCACAGTGCCACCCCGGCGGAGCCCAGTCCCGGACCTCCCCCATCTGCTGCATCTCCTCGGTGAGAGTCAGACCACGGCGCGGCGGCTGTCGCGGCATCGTAGCTACGAAAACAAATCATATATATATGTACCAACGTTAACATAAATTAAAAAATAACTTCACTACTTTTAACCCGGCAGGGGCGTCGGCACTATGTCGTGGCGGCACAGCCACGGGCGCCGGTAGGGGCACCGCCACGGACTCGGCACCGGCAGGGGCGTCGGCACTATGTCGCGGCAGCACAGCCACGGGCGCCGGTAGGGGCACCGCCACGGATTATTTTTATTAATGTTAGAGTTGTAACTAACATTATTTCTAACATACATATTATTATTGTAACTTTTACTAACTATTTCTAAAAAATAGTTTACTAACTATTTCTAAAAAAATAGTTTACTAACTATTTCTAAAAATCTAATACTAACAATCTAAAAATCTAATACTAACAATTTCTAAAAATCTAATATTAACTATTTCTAAAAATCTAATACTAACAATCTAAAAATCTAATACTAACAATTTCTAAAAATCTAATACTAACTATTTCTAAAAATCTAATACTAACAATCTAAAAATCTAATACTAACTATTTCTAAAAATCTAATACTAACAATCTAAAAATCTAAAAAATAAAAAAAAGGGTGGCCGGGGGCTCACCTTGGCGCCGGCGGAGAGGAGGCGCGCGGCGGCGGTGTTGGAGGAGGCGGCGGGCGGCGGCGCGCGACGGTGTTGGAGGCGGCGTCGTCGGTGTTGGAGGAGGCGCGCGGCGGGCGGCGGCGCGCGGACGGCGACGGGCGCGGGCGTGGCGCGCGGACGGCGGCGGTGACGCGGGCGGCGGCGCAGGCGGCGGCACGGTGGACAGCGGCGGCGGCGATTTCGCGCGGCAGTTGGGTAGCCTGGCGGCGCTCAGTGACATAGGCATCCCAAATGGGCTTGCCAAAGATAGTACCCGGGGTTTACTGAAGGCCCACTACCCGAAGAATAAGAGGATTCGAGAGCCCAAGATGTATTTAAGGAAAGATAGAGTTGTAATAGGAAGTGTTATTTTGTAATATGGCGGGATGAGTTAGAAACCGTCCCGGACTCTGTAATTTGTACTACACGAATCCCTCGGCTCCACCTCCTATATAAAGGGGGAGTCGAGGGACGAGGAGATCATCGAATCATTATCTGCAAACCCTAATTTTCATAATCGTCGAGTACTTTTCGGCTGAAACCTTCGAGATCTACTTGCCCTCTACTTCTAACTAAACCCTAGCCTACAATCCATAGGTATTGACAAGTTGATACCTTGTCAATTGGCGCCGTCTGTGGGAATTAGAGGCGTAAGGATCTGATCTCGATGGCACGTTCAAGATCTTCGACATCATCAACTGCAAGCAACACAATGGATCGAGGTAAACAGATCGCTGCTGGTCTTGTCGATTTTGTTCCTCACCCACCCTCCCGTTTGGATGCATATGCGTATCTGGCGGAGCCCATGGAGATGACGTTCGGAAGGTTTCACTTTCGCGTCGAGAAGGAAGGATCGTATCGTGTCGAGGTTCCGATTTCGTCGAGATCGTCGAAGGTCGATTCCGATTTTTCAAGCTATGCGTCGTCAACCGAGTCAGGAGAAGAAGAAACTTCGGCGACACGCTACATCAGCACCAGAACAAGAGAGAAACTCGCCAAGATCTTCAACGACATGTCGTTTGAGTCATCTGCGGACTCATATATAAGCGATGGCTCAAGCGATGTCGACAGCTATGACTTCATCGACAAATCTATCACAGTGGGCAAGGTCTTCATCAATCAAAACGATGATGCCACCAAACCCAACATAGATCTGAGTACAAAGTATCATCAGATTTATGCCATTGAAGATCAAGAGGAAACATCTGAGGCTTTCGACGATGCGGGAAATCCATACGTCGATCCCTCCAATCTGCGACAAGGCACGGGCAATAAATACGTCGGGCCAGAGCCGCGAGATAGAGTCCAACTTTCACAAACAGCGTGGGACAGAGCCGCGAGAGCTATGAACGGTACAGAACCAATGGCTACCACGGCCACACCAGACGAATTGCAAGCATATCAATATAGGCTCGCACGAGCTGCGAGGGAATTGGAAAACAGACAGCTGAGTTGAACGGGAGAAAGGAAGCAGCTTCGCATCCGAGCGGGAGAAGGGCAGATCTGAGTCGACAATCTAGAACTTCGGGTGATAGCCACAGGGAGGCTCGGAACAGAGGAAGATCAAGGTTACAACACATACCCGAAGCAGAAAGAGAGCACTTGGTTCAAAACCTCGACATGTCCTTTATGTCGATAGACACAAGAGGAAACATTATCCCTAAGACACCAGAAGCTGGGTATATGGCGACACAAGCTTTTATCCTCGCGTCTAAACCACCTCCAGGTGATCCAAGGGAAACACTATACAATATGGCGATAGCAGGAGTTGGAGCTATGGGGACAGCGTTCGTTTCAACGCCTCCCGAAGGAACAGCAAGGCAAAATAGTCCACGACCTGCAGCAGCAACGGCGGCAGCCCCTGAAGGGCCAAGTGGAGCAAGAGATACGGCAGCACAAGCAAGAGTCGACAGAGCACGACAAAGCAGAAGGGATCATCGGCAATCTCCGGAGCTTAACGACGAAGATATGTGCGGCTTGCCATGCTTCACGAGGAGAGTCCGAAAAACTCGAGTCCCTTCAGGATTCAAGCTACCCGACAATTTCAAAAAGTTCGACGGCCTTCAAGATCCAGAGGATTGGCTAGTCGACTATCTGGAGACAGTGAAGCTCACGAGAGGAACCAGGGCAACAGCCATGCAAAGCATTCAGGTGCATTTGAGTGGAGCCGCACGATCGTGGATAAAGAAACTCACTCCAGGATCTATCGACAGCTGGGAAAGTTTCGAGGACGTGTTCGTCAAGAACTTCAGATCCACGTGCAAAAAACCTGCGTCGTTAGAGGAGTTGAGAGCATGTCGACAAAAGCCAGATGAGTCAATGAGAAAATACATCCAAAGATGGAATATCATCAAAAACTCGGCAGAAAATATATCTGACGAGAGAGCAATAGATGCGTTTGTTGTAGGAATCAGGCGTGGAGATTTTGTCGAGGACTTGGGGAGAACCAATCCAAGAACAGTATCTGCGTTAATGGAGATAGCAAACAAATGGGCAGATGGAGAAGATGCTGTCTATAACAAACGACACAGGTCGCCAGAAGAGGACCGGGGGCGAAACTATCAACCAAGGCGACGGTTTCCTCGGCAGTACCAGAATTACGACGCTCCAGGACAAATCTCGGCAGGTTTTCGAACAAATACAGGAGGAAACAACAGAGATGATTATCAGAGAAGCAGTGAGCAGCGAAGCGACAATAGGGACGATTCTCGCAACAACAGACAAAATAGCGGGCCCAGGTTCCCAAGGCCTTTCATATCCCCTGAAGAGATGATGAACGGGCCGTGTCAGATGCACTTTTTCATTGACAACAACGGTAAAAGACAGTCAGGGCACTTGCAGAAAGACTGTCAAAATTTTCAGGCAATGCTAAGGCATGCAGAGCACGCTAATGCTCGAGCAGCACAGAGAAATCCTCGGGAACCCATGAGCGAGATCCACCTGCCACCACCTCCCGCAATCACAGACGACAATCGACATCAGCTCAGAATAGCAGCAGCACCCCCACCACCACCTTACGTTGATCCCAATTCTCATGGAGCGGTGTCGATGATTCAGAAGGCAAGGCCATCAAATAGAGCTCAGAAAGTAATCTCTCGACAAGTGTTTATGGCAGAAAAAATGCCTCCACCAACTGTCGAGTATCTTAATTGGTCAGGGCAAGATATTGGGTTCACCATAGCAGATCATCCGCAACAAGTTCCTCGACCAGGGCAGTCAGCACTTATTCTACCAGCAGTTATTGCAGGGTTTGACGTCTCTCGAGTGTTCATAGACGGCGGCAGCAGCTTAAACCTCATGTATGCAGATACATTGAGGAAGATGAACATATCCTTAGCGAACCTGAAGCCAACAGACACAAGGTTCCACGGTATCACACCAGAGAAGCCAAATTATCCACTGGGAAAAATCAACCTCGACGTTCAGTTTGGAACCCGAGAGAATTATAGAATCGAGAGGCTGGAATTTGAAGTCGTAGATTTTCCGTCGCAGTACCACGCTTTGTTGGGACGACCAGCATACGCTAGATTTATGGCAGTGCCACATTACACATACCTGTTGTGGAGGCTACCTGGACCAAGGGGACCAATCACAGTCAAAGGAAGCTTCGCTTTAGCCGATAAATGCGACAAGGATTTTCATCGGCTATCAGAAAGTTTCGGGATGCAAGCTGAGTATTTGGCGTCAAAAAGCATGACTGACTACGACGTACTGCCAGACGTTGGAAGGCCAAATAAAGAGTCAACTTTCAATACCGAGAAAAATTCTAAGGAGGTGCAAATCCACCCGACAGACCCGAAAAAAACGACATCCATTGCAACAAATATGGATATCGCATAGGAAAGCGCGCTCGTCAAGTTCCTCCGTGAGAACTGGAAAATCTTTGCATGGTGTCCAGCTGACATGCCAGGAGTACCCAGGGAACTTGCCGAGCACCACCTAAACTTGGATCCAGTAGCAAGACCAATCAAACAACCTTTGCGGCGTTTTTCGGAACCAAACCGCAAAGCCATGCTATCCGAAATAAATCGACTCGAGGAGGCTGGTTTTATCAAAGAGATATCTACAGAAGCTACATGGGTAGCTAACCCAGTGATGGTGCCGAAGAAACACACGGTAGTCCTTCGCATGTGCGTCGACTTTACGTGTCTCAATAAACATTGTCCTAAGGATCACTTTCCCCTCCCAAGGATCGATCAAATCATCGACTCCACGGCAGGCTGTGAACGTCTTTCCTTTCTGGATGCATACTCTGGTTATAACCAGATCAGATTAAAAGAAGATGATGAAGCCAAAACAGCGTTTATTACACCTTACGGCGTGTTCTGCTACAAGACAATGCCCTTCGGTCTAAAAAATGCGGGAGCAACATATCAGAGGATGATGCAGAAGTGTTTAGCAACACAGATCGGGAAAAACGTGCAAGTATACATCGATGATGTCGTCATAACGTCAAAAAAGGGGGCAACGCTGATCGAGGATCTCAAAGAAACTTTTGACAACCTCGACAAATTCTGCCTAAAGTTGAACCCGACGAAGTGTTCTTTCGGTGTCCCAGCAGGAGAACTCCTGGGGTTCCTAGTCTCAGCAAGAGGGATTGAAGCAAATCCCGACAAAATACAAGCTATAGTAACAATGAGGAAGCCAACAAAGTTGAAAGAGATACAGCAGCTAACTGGGCGAGTCGCAGCATTGAGCAGATTCGTCGCCAGGCTAGGAGAAAAAGCGTTACCATTTTACGCTTTGATAAAGCAAGGAGATAAATTCCAATGGAACGAAGAGGCCGATAGAGCCTTCGAGGATTTGAAACGCAAAATTTCGACACCACCAATTTTGGTGGCACCAAAGGAAAAGGAACCTCTCCTGCTGTATATTGCAGCCACACCTCAAGTGGTTAGCACGGTGCTAGTAGTCGAAAGAGAAGAAGAAGGCAAAATCCATGGAGTGCAGAGGCCAGTATACTTCGTGAGCGAAGTTCTGTCGCCCTCAAAACAAAGGTACCCTCAGTACCAAAAGCTAGCATATGGAGTGTTCACAACAGCACGAAAATTGCGCCACTATTTTTCGGCACATCCGATCATAGTGGTCAATGAAGCTCCCTTGTCAAATATACTAAACAATCCAGAAGCTACGGGTCGTGTCTCCCTTTGGGGAATAGAACTTTCCCCTCGGGACATCACGTATGAAAAAAGAAAAGCAATCAAGTCGCAAGTTTTGCCAGATTTCATCGCAGAGTGGATGGAGCTGCAAAACACAGGACCTCCAGACTTGTCGAGAACCTGGACCATGAACTTTGATGGGTCCAAAAGACTAGAAGGGGCTGGCGCAGGAGTAGTGCTCATATCACCTGAAGGCGATAAGTTGAAGTACATCCTTCGGATGACGTTCCCTAACGCATCTAACAATGAAGCAGAATATGAGGCTCTCATACACGGGATGAAGATGGCGAAAGCCTGCGGCGCAACTCGACTAAAAATCTTTGGCGACTCACAACTGGTGGCTCAGCAAGTTATGAACCAATGTGACGCAGTCAATGATAGCATGATGGCATACAAGGAGGTGTACAACGAGCTCGAGAAGTTGTTCGATGGATGCGAAGTAAATCATATTAGTAGATTAAGCAACGACGAAGCCGACGTTCTTGCAAATATCGGGTCGCAATGCCTTGCGGTCCCGCCAGGTGTATTCTGGGAAGAGATAACAGAGAGATCCACCAAATCAACAAAGTCAAAAAAGAAGGAGAAGAAACCCTCGGGGGCTACCAAGGAAGAGCAAGAGGAAGAAGAAGAAGAACAAGACCTGGTCATGGTGATACAGATACCATGGATGCAGACGTTCATATCATACATCCTCAGGAAAGAAATACCCGATGATCCAGTCGAGGCAAGGCGAGTAATTCGACGCTCCAAAGCCTTCACGGTAGTCAAAGGGGAATTATACAAGCGGAGTATTTCAGGCGTCCTGCAAAGGTGTGTCACACCCGAAGAAGGAAGAATAATTCTGAAGGATGTACACGAAGGAATCTGTGGCCACCACGCAAGTAGTCGAGCTATTGCAGCCAAGGTTTTTCGGGCAGGATTCTACTGGTTGACAGCAATCGAGGACGCTAAGGAAATAGTAAGAACTTGCGACGCGTGTCAAAGGTTTGCCGCAAAACCCCACTCTCCAGCAGCAGAACTAGCACCAATACCATTGTCATGGCCCTTTGCCCAATGGGGACTTGATATGGTAGGCAAGTTACACAAATCCTGGCCAGGAGGAAAGGAGTATATGCTAGTAGCTGTCGACAAATTTACAAAGTGGATAGAAGCGAAGCCGATAAATTCACCAGACGGAGCATCTGCAGTAAAATTCGTAAAAGGCCTCGTCTTCAGATTTGGAGTACCCCACAAAGATCGTCTGAGACAATGGCAGTAACTTCACATCCAACGAATTCAAAGATTATTGCAAGGAAGTAGGTATCAAGCTGCACTTTGCATCAGTTGCACATCCTCAAACCAATGGGCAAGTCGAGAAAGTCAATGGCATCATTTGCAACGGCATCAAGAAACGCCTGTTAGGACCACTGGAAAAAGCTCGGCATACCTGGCCAGAAGAACTACCAAGTGTGTTGTGGAGCATCCGAACAACACCAAATACGGCGACACAGGAGACCCCGTTTTTTCTAGTCCATGGAGCAGAGGCAAGATCGCCAATGAAATAGAGCACGACTCCCCGAGTCACTGAATATAATGAAGAAACTTCTACGGCAGCGTTGGAGGACGACGTCGACGCACTCGACGAAGCTCGAGACGAAGTACTATCAAGGGTAACCAAATACCAACAGGACTTGAAAAACTACCACAGTCGACGTTTGCGGCCGAGGTCTTTTCAGGTGGGAGACCTAGTTCTTCGGCTCACGCAAAAAAGTCATGAAAAACTCGAGTCACCATGGCTTGGCCCTTACATCGTCACAGAAGTAATCGGAGGAGGAGCATACAGAATAAAGGACAAGAAGACAGGGGTGGAGGAGCAAAACCCTTGGAACGTGGCGCAACTCAGGCGTTTCTATGCCTAGAGCTGAAATACAGTCCTTATGAAACTTCAATGTACTGAAACGCCCGCGAGTTTTCAGACGCACTCTTTTCCTTTTTCGGGGCACCGAGTGGGGCCGGGAAAGGTTTTTAATGAGGCGGGCTCGCGGTGCTGCAATATAATAAAGATAGTGTCAATATAACTTTTTCTTTATCGACATGCTCAAAGTCTCGAACCCGACAAATTTCAATATAGTTCGTCGAAAGAAAAAAGCATCGCCTTGGTATTAAAAATACCTCGCGAGTCAATCAAAATACAAAATAGTACTCAATAAAAACGCTCGGGGGCTGATATTCACCATAATAAATGCCTTGGTTCAAAAACCTCGCAACAACTAGCCACCAAAATACTCGGGGGCTAGTCAAATATAGAAATACGACGTTTGCTTCACAATATATAATCAAAGTCATAGGTTAAAAAGAAGAGTTATCTACAAAAGGAAAATAATTACTCCTGATGCAGTATGTCATCAAGGGTAATTCTGCCTTCTTCGGGAGCAGCGCCAAGAAAGTCAGCATAATGACCGTCGGCAAAAAAGTCGGCATCCATCCGAAGAAGGTCTTCAATCATTTCTTCGGCTATAGGCGAAACCTTCGTGTTAATTCGGTCGACACCAACTCTTCGGCGCTTTACCTTCTCATGAACTCTCGCAACAACTTCGGTCAGGTCAAGTTTCGAGTGGCATATCTGAAGCATGATAAGAGCAAATCTGGCGCCAGCCACCAGTTGAGCTTTGACAAAATCATGGATCTTGTGAGCGTCCTTAAATTTTTCCATTACCTCAGGAAGAGTTTTTGGTTGAACGTTCCGAGGGAACATGGAATTGTAAACCATGAACAGGGTCTTGGTACAGAAATCAAGGAAATCGTGAGTTTGAGAAACGCGATCTTGAAATCTGACAACCTGGCGGGTCCTTTCTGGCGTAGCCCAAAACAAAGAACCATGATCAAGGGAAAGGTTAACAAGGAGGTTCGCCCTAGTATTTACCCTCTCTTCTTCCGCAACAGTATCAGTAAAGGAACCTGTTAAAGCAAAGGAGCAGAAAAACTTCAAGAGACGTAGCATGAAGATAAAAGATATCGGAGGATGAAACAAGCATACCCGACATATCAGCAAGCTTCATTCATTAACTCGAGCATGAAATTTTCTCGAGTAGTCGCCTTTTCAGCCTCGGAAGCAGCAATTTCCTTAGCAGCCACGGCCTCGCGAGCTTGCTGAAGTGCAATTTTTTCGGCTTCAGATGATTTATGAGACTTTTCCATCATCACAAGTGTTTGCTTCTTCGCATACTGAAGTTGCTGTCGAAGTTCGTCCAGTTCTTGCGACAAGGTATCTTCGACAGTGCGATGCAAAAAAGCTCCCCTCGAGCGAGAAGAAGAGGGCGAAATATTGGAAGGAGCGGCAGACGGAGTATAGTTATCAAATATCAACTGAAATTTAGACAAGACAACATCAAACAACAAACAAAGATAGAGTTTTCATTGATCTCTCGGAATAATTACAAAGGCATTACAGTGGAGCTAAGGAAGTACGTGTCGCCAAATGACTACTTTGGCGACAAGAGCAAAAGAAACATAGAAAGAAAAATAAAGAGGCATGCAACTAGACCTCCGGCCTTGATGAGCTAGGAGTCGACGCTGGTTTGATCCCGAGATAGGCCAAGATCTTCTTCGTGTTGGGCTTGGCTGCCTTAATCAACGACCTCCATCTTGATTGCTCTATCTGCTCGGTGTCGCCAACTTTCGTCCAATCAACAGCCTGTTGACTGTCAGCAACCAAAGCGACAGTGCTTTCGACAGCAATTTTCATATTTTCTTGGCGCATCTTCAGTCCAAGGTCTTCTGATGAATTGAACATCTTGGCGAGATTAAGGAAAGTCGAGGGCTCATCTTTCTTCGGGAAGAAGTAGGGGAACAATGCCGACAATCCTGCATTAGCATTGGCCACGCCTTCACGAATTTCGGACCCATGCAGCTCCAGATAGGAAAGTGCATCAATGAGAGGGTCGTCGACGAGTTCGACAGATCAAATTCCTGGTTTGTTTGGTCTGCCAAGGAAATAAAATGTGGGTCAAACAACAAAAAACAGAGACTCTCGTAAAAAAAGAAGGGATCAAAAAACTTATCGAAAGTGCGTCGACTTTGGGATTTCAGACGTTTGAGGATTCCTTGTTCACGAAGCTTGTGCAGCTTTGTGCTCGTCTAAGGCGATTCTGACATCCTCAAGTTTTTTCTGCAATCCCTCGACACTAGCAGCCTTTGCTCTAGCGTCATCAGCCTCGGCTTTGGCTTCACTAGCAACAAGCTCGGCTTTCTTACGAGCCGCCTCACTTTGCTCAAGTTTTTGAGCAAGCGCGTTGGCACGTTTGGTGGCCTCTGCAAGTTTCTCTGTCGAGATATAAAAAAGAGAGAGAGGAAAGATCAAAAATCGCGACAAGCAACAGGAGCAAAAAGTCAAGGAAAAACGGCAAGTATAAAAGTTGTTACCTTCGGCTCTGCTAGCATACTCACGGTACCCAATAAATTGGGACCCAATGCGGAGAAGCTCTTTGATCATGGGCTATTAAAGAAGAACGCAGGAAAAGAAGCACCGACATGAAAAAGAGAGTGAAGACGTAAAAAAAGCAACATAGGGGAAACACAGATATCAACAAACTTACATCATCCAAGAGCAGAGTCGACGAACTGCCCAATTGAGGGGCAGGCTCAACAATCTTTTCAACCCTTGTCCTTTTTGGTGAAGGAGCAAGGGGGCTTCCTGGAGGAGTTGTGGTGACGACGTTTTGTTGAGGAGGCGAGGATTCTTCTCCTTCAACTAGCGTGTCTGAGGCAAGTACAGTATGTGACGTGCTTGTTCGAGGAGCCACGTCAACACTTGGTACTTCTTCCTCGTCATCACTGTTGGTTAAAAATCGACAGCTTAAAATCAAGACAAGATAAACATTTCGAGTACAGAAATAAGAAGAAAAGTAAAAAGGACTTACGAGCTGACGAAGGATCCAAGATAAGGATCATAAGCTGCCTTCTGACGTGAAGGATCAATTTCTTCGGCTTTGGGAGTGCCGGAATCTTCGACATCGTTCCTTTTCCTTTTGCCTCTTGGAGAGACAGCGGGGGGAGGAGATTGTGCCGATAAAGTATCTTCAGAATGACCCGCAGATTTTCGAGAATCCACGGGTTCGTTCACAAAAGATGGAGCTTCCTGATTATCATCCGTGACAATGGTCCTTTCTTCGACTTCTCCATCCTCAGGAAGAGGAGGAAGGGAAGCCATAGTAGGATGGTTCTGCAAGAAAATAGCGACAAAAGAAAATTAGCGAGATACCAATACAATGAGATGCAAGGAAAAGTTTAGAACAAGACAAAAATCGAGAAGACAAAATACCTCGGGAAGAGGATTGGAAGCACTGTATGGTTCTACTCGACAAGAGGAGGGAATAGGATCCTTCTTGGCTAGTCGAGAAACTCTTCGAACCAATTTCTCCAAGTCCTTTACAGAAAGATCGCTGGAGATTCTGTTGGCGTCGTTTTCACCAGAATACGTCCAAAGGGGATTTTTGCGAGCCTGAAGAGGCTGCACTCTAATCCTAAGGAAGTAGGCAGTGATTTGAACACCAGATAGTTCTTTGCCTCGAGTATTTTGGAGCTGATGAATACGAGACATAAGAGCTTCTGTCGCCTTTTTCTCTTCTTCGGAAGCTTCAGCGTCCCAGGAACGGCGGCGCTGGATCTTGGCACTTCCGTCGAAAGGAATTATGTTGTGCTCCACAGAGTTGGCACTTTCTTCGTGAATGTAGAGCCATCTTTTGCGCCATCCTTGGACAGAATCAGGAAACTTGACGTCGAAATAATCGACATCAGTTCGGACACAGATAACAACGCCGCCTATGTTATAGGTGGCGTTGTGAGAGCCATTACGGCGGAGGCAGAAAATGCGTTTCCACAGAATCCAATTAGGAGGAATTCCGAGGAAGCATTCGCAAAGTGTGATAAAAATGGAAATGTGAAGGATGGAATTGGGGGTCAACTGGTGCAGTTGAATCCCATAAACGAAAAGAAGGCCGCGGAGGAAATCATGAATTGGGGCCGACAGGCCGCGGATAAGGTGATCAACGAAACTAACCCGATACTCCATTGGAGGGTTGGGGTAGCTCTCCTCGCTAGGAAAGCGGATGGCGTCTTCTTTCTTCATGAGGCCAAGCCTCTTCAGCGTATTGACATCCTGGTTGGAGATCTTGGATCTCTCCCACTCAAGATCTTCGGCGGCCATCTTGGATTCTGGCGTGCTGTGGCGAGTAAGTCGTGTGCGCGGTGGCATCAACGGCAATGGGCAAAGCAGTGATCGTGAGTGTGGAAGAACAGAGATAGTTGGGCGCAGGGGAAGCTTTGCGAAGAGAAACAGATGTGCGGCGCAAGCGAGGGAGTGCACGGAGGTTGAAGAAAGGTTTATATAAGAATCGGGTGAAGCGATGAACCGTTGGATGAAGAAATCGTGTGGTGACAGCAAATCTTCTAGATAAAAGGGTAAAAAGGTATTTTCTTGAGATAAGCGTTACCGTACGTGCGCCGGGAAAGCGGAGGACGTGTGTCCCCCACTTGCACGACGTGTCAACGTGGAAGAAGCAATGGACCCACAGGGCAGAAAAATCACGATCAAGTTAAACAGAGATGAAGTAAATTTGAAGCATGCCGACAAGAATTCGAAAAGATTGGCGACAAGAGGAGTTATTTGAATACTTCGGGAGCCTTTGATCAAATACAAGTTTTTGCCCAAATGCTCGGGGGCTACTTCGACAAAAAGTAAAATTTCGAGTATGGCAATATAGAAAATGTTGAGCCTACAACCAAGCACAAGTCCTTGGCTGTAGCCTCGGGGCTACTCCCATCGGGACGCTGTTCGCGCACCCGAGAGATAAAGAGAAGATCATATTGGGACATAATAACAATATAGTGACAAGGTGGACTAAAATGTTGAGCCTACAACCAAGCACAAGTTCTTGGCTGTAGCCTCGGGGGGCTACTCCCATCGGGAACGCTGTTCGCGTACCCGATGAAGTTCAAAAATAAAAGATAGAAAAGCAAGAGAGTATATTTCGAGTTATAATTAACTCTACATATACTCCCATCGGGAGAACAATATAAGTCAAAATTGACTCGATAAAATGTGCCATTCCAACAGCCGGAAAAGCACTCGACAATATATTCTCAGAACGCCAAAGTTGCGATCAATTTCTGAATGCCGCAAATTTGCGAAGGTAAGACCCCAGATCCGTTCTGCTGGGCGTGGCATCGCCAAAGACTGCGCTCTGCTGCTTTTATCCGTATCAACAGATACGAAGAAAAATCCTAACGGACGCGTTAGGTACCCGATAAATTTGACTGGGACTCGACAGAATGGTAAGACCTTAAGCGGCACCTGTCGACGTTTACACCAGTATCCCGAGATCATGTCCAGGGACGTGATCTTGAAGTAGGTTTTTGCGGATTGCCACCAGAGCAGTTAACTAGTACCTGATCCGTCAGATGAACTAGCCCCAACTACCATTATCCCTGTACAATATAGAATTTTATATGAAGAAGTATAAAAAGGTTAAAGCTTTTGAATAAAAATAAACAGTGGAGATTTTCCCTGACTCTACGATTCAAGCAAAATCTCGGGGGCTACTGACATAGGCATCCCAAATGGGCTTGCCGAAGATAGTACCCGGGGTTTACTGAAGGCCCACTACCCGAAGAATAAGAGGATTCGAGAGCCCAAGATGTATTTAAGGAAAGATAGAGTTGTAATAGGAAGTGTTATTTTGTAATCTGGCGGGATGAGTTAGAAACCGTCCCGGACTCTGTAATTTGTACTACACGAATCCCTCGGCTCCACCTCCTATATAAAGGGGGAGTCGAGGGACGAGGAGATCATCGAATCATTATCTGCAAACCCTAATTTTCATAATCGTCGAGTACTTTTCGGCTGAAACCTTCGAGATCTACTTGCCCTCTACTTCTAACTAAACCCTAGCCTACAATCCATAGGCATTGACAAGTTGATACCTTGTCACTCAGCGCTTCGTCTCCGCGGGATTGATCTCCATGGAGACGAAGTGTTTTCTTTTATACTGGCCATACCTTTGGTCCCGGTTCGTATTACATACTTGTGATTATACCCATTGCAAGCATCCGCAACTACAAGAAAGTAATTAAGATAATCTAACCACAGCCTTAAACTCTGAGATCCTGCTATCCCTCCTGCATCGATATACCAACGGGGGTTCAGGTTTCTGTCACTCCGGCAACCCCGCAATTGGCAACCGAATACAAGATGTATTCCCCTAGGCCCATAAAGGTGAAGTATCATGTAGTCGACGTTCACATGACACCACTAGAAGAATAACACCACAACTTAAATATCATAATGATACGTCTCCGACGTATCGATAATTTCTTATGTTCCATGCCATATTATTGATGATATCTACATGTTTTATGCACACTTTATGTCATATTTGTGCATTTTCTGGAACTAACCTATTAACAAGATGCCGAAGTGCCAGTTGCTGTTTTCTGCTGTTTTTGGTTTCAGAAATCCTAGTAAGGAAATATTCTCGGAATTGGACGAAATCAACGCCCAGGGTCCTATTTTGCCACGAAGCTTCCAGAAGACCGAAGAGGAAACGAAGTGGGGCCATGAGGTGGCCAAACCATAGGGCGGCGCGGCCCAAGCCCTGGCCGCGCCGACCTAGGGTGTGGGCCCCTCGTGATGCCCCTCGACCTGCCCTTCCGCCTACAAATAGCCTTCGTCGCGAAACCCCCAGTACCAAGAGCCACGATACGGAAAACCTTCCAGAGACGCCGCCGCCGCCAATCCCATCTCGGGGGATTCAGGAGATCGCCTCTGGCACCCTGCCGGAGAGGGGAATCATCTCCCGGAGGACTCTACGCCGCCATGGTCGCCTCCGGAGTGATGAGTGAGTAGTCTACCCCTGGACTATGGGTCCATAGCAGTAGCTAGATGGTTGTCTTCTCCTCATTGTGCTTAATTCTCGGGTCTTGTGAGCTGCCGAACATGATCAAGATCATCTATCTGTAATTCTATATGTTGTGTTTGTTGGGATCCGATGAATAGAGAATACTTGTTATGTTGATTATCAATTTATATCTATGTGTTGTTTATGATCTTGCATGCTCTCCGTTACTAGTAGATGCTCTGGCCAAGTAGATGCTTGTAACTCCAAGAGGGGGTATTTATGCTTGATAGTGGGTTCATGTCTCCGTGAATCTGGGGAAGTGACAGAAATCTCTAAGATTATGGATGTGCTGTTGCCACTAGGGATAAAACATTGGTGCTATGTTCGAGGATGTAGTTACTGATTACATTACGCGCAATACTTAATGCAATTATCTGTTGTTAGCAACTTAATACTGGAGGGGGTTCGGATGATAACCTGAAGGTGGACTTTTTAGGCATAGATGCATGCTGGATAGCGGTCTATGTACTTTGTCGTAATGCCCAATTAAATCTCACAGTACTCATCATAATATGTATGTGCATGGTCATACCCTCTCTATTTTTCAATTGCCCAACTGTAATTTGTTCACCCAACATGTTGTTTATCTTATGGGAGAGACACCTCTAGTGAACTGTGGACCCCGGTCCAATTCTCTATACTGAAATACAATCTACTGCAATACATGTTCTACTGTTTTCTGCAAACAATCATCTTCCACACTATACATCTAATCCTTTGTTACAGCAAGCCGGTGAGATTGACAACCTCGCTGTTACGTTGGGGCAAAGTACTTTGGTTGTGTTGTGCAGGTTCCACGTTGGCGCCGGAATCCCTGGTGTTGCGTCGCACTACATCTCACCGCCATCAACCTTCAACATGCTTCTTGGCTCCTACTGGTTCGATAAACCTTGGTTTCATACTGAGGGAAAACTTGCCGCTGTACGCATCACACCTTCCTCTTGGGGTTCCCAACGGACGTGTGCTGTACACGCCATCAAGCAATTTTTCTGGCGCCGTTGCCGGGGAGATCAAGACACGCTGCAAGGGGAGTCTCCATATCGCAATCTCTTTACTTTGTTTTTGTCTTGCTTAGTTTTATTTACTACTTTGTTTGCTCCACTAAATCAAAATACAAAAAAATTAGTTGCTAGTTTTACTTTATTTCCTATCTTGTTTGCTATATCAAAAACACAAAAAAATTAGTTACTTGTATTTGCTTTACTTATTTCATTATGTTTCCTTTTAATTTTACCGTAAAAAACATGCCGGTAGGACGCAGGTCTATAGTTGGGAGAAATAATATAGAATAATTTTTCAACCATGTTAGTACCATTGAAGATTTTGAAGATAGACACTTGGTAGATCTTGCTCCTACTTATGAAATTGCTGCTGCTGCTTTAGTTCGCATGTTGGAAACTAAATTTGTTAATCTCAATCCTATAATCCAACACATGTTTCTTACACTTGGTGATATGGAAGAAGGGGAAAAGAAAGATTTTGTTTTAGAAACCCTTCTTAGAGAATTTGGTGGTCTAGCAAGAGAGGCTAGAAAGGTCTTTGCTAAATATAATATGCTTGGTTCTTATACCAATTTTGTTAGTCTCCTTGAAAAGATGGACATGGAGAGAATAAGGTACACTAATAATATTAATGATGGTGGGGAGATCAAAGCACCAATACCATGCAAGCTCCTAGCGATGAATGATGCACTAGAAAATAACTATGCTTGGCTTGTTCCTGAAAATTTGTTTGATGAGAGTAGCAAGCCCAAGACTAATGAAAAGGGAGACGCCAAAACTTATGTATCCAATATACTATGCTTGGCTGAGAAAACTCCACACCCCGCTGAAGATGCACCACCCTTTGATAATACTTGATACACACTTTCTGCGCCTAGCTGAAAGGCGTTAAAGAAAAGCGCTTATGGGAGACAACCCATGTTTTTACTACAGTACTTTGTTTATATTTTGTGTCTTGGAAGTTGTTTACTACTGTAGCAACATGTCCTTATCTTATTTTAGTGTTTTATTGTGCCAAGTAAAGTCGTTGATAGTAAAGTTCATACTAGATTTGGATTACTGCGCAGAAACAGATTTCTTTGCTGTCACGAATCTGGGCAAAATTCTCTGTAGGTCACTCAGAAAATTATGCCAATTTACATGAGTGATCCTCAGATATGTACGCAACTTTCATTCAATTTGAGAATTTTCATTTGAGCAAGTCTGGTGCCTCAATAAAATTCGTCAATACGAACTGTTCTGTTTTGACAGATTCTGCCTTTCATTTCGCGTTGCCTGTTTTGTTATGTTCGATGGATATTTCGATTCCATTGACTTTTAGTATCTTTGTGCAATGTCCAGAAGTGTTAAGAATGATTATGTCACATCTGAACATGTATATTTTGATTCTGCACTAACCCTCTAATGAGTTGTTCTAAGTTTGGTGTGGAGGAAGTTTTCAAGGATCAAGAGAGGGAGATGATACAACATGATCAAGGAGAGTGAAAGCTCTAAGCTTGGGGATGCCCCGGTGGTTCACCCCTGCATATATCAATAATACTCAAGCGTCTAAGCTTGGGGATGCCCAAGGCATCCCCTTCTTCATCGACAATATTATCAGGTTCCTCTGAAACTATATTTTTATTTCATCACAGCCTATGTGCTTTACTTGGAGCGTCGGTTTGTTTTTGTTTTTGTTTTGTTTGAATAAAATGGATCCTAGCATTCCTTGTGTGGGAGAGAGACACGCTCCGCTGTTGCATATGGACAAGTATGTCCTTAGGTTCTACTCATAGTATTCATGGCGAAGTTTCTTCTTCGTTAAATTGTTATATGGTTGGAATTGGAAAATGATACATGTAGTAACTGCTAAAATGTCTTGGATAATGTGATACTTGGCAATTGTTGTGCTCATGTTTAAGCTCTTGCATCATATACTTTGCACCTATTAATGAAGAAATACATAGAGCATGCTAAAATTTGGTTTGCATATTTGGTTTTCTCTAAAGTCTAGATAATTTCTAGTATTGAGTTTGAACAACAAGGAAGACGGTGTAGAGTCTTATAATGTTTTCAATATGTCTTTTATGTGAGTTTTGCTGCACCGGTTCATCCTTGTGTTTGTTTCAAATAGCCTTGCTAGCCTAAACCTTGTATCGAGAGGGAATACTTCTCATGCATCCAAAATACTTGAGCCAACCACTATGCCATTTGTGTCCACCATACCTACCTACTACATGGTATTTCTCCGCCATTCCAAAGTAAATTGCTTGAGTGCTACCTTTAAATTTCCATTCTTCACCTTTACAATATATAGCTCATGGGACAAATAGCTTAAAAACTATTGTGGTATTGAATATGTACTTATGCACTTTATCTCTTATTAAGTTGCTCGTTGTGCGATAACCATGTTCCTGGGGACGCCATCAACTACTCTTTGTTGAATATCATGTGAGTTGCTATGCATGTTCGTCTTGTCTGAAGTAAGGGCGATCTACCACCTTATGGTTAGAGCATGCATATTGTTAGAGAAGAACATTGGGCCGCTAACTAAAGCCATGATCCATGGTGGAAGTTTCAGTTTTGGACATATATCCTCAATCTCAAATGAGAAAATTAATTGTTGCTACATGCTTATGCATAAAAGAGGAGTCCATTATCTGTTGTCTATGTTGTCCCGGTATGGATGTCTAAGTTGAGAATAATCAATAGCGAGAAATCCAATGCGAGCTTTCTCCTTAGACCTTTGTACAGGCGGCATAGAGGTACCCCTTTGTGACACTTGGTTAAAACATGTGCATTGCGATGATCCCGGTAGTCCAAGCTAATTAGGACAAGGTGCAGGCACTATTAGTATACTATGCATGAGGCTTGCAACTTGTAAGATATAATTTACATGATACATATGCTTTATTACTACCGTTGACAAAATTGTTTCTTGTTTTCAAAATCAAAGCTCTAGCACAAATATAGCAATCGATGCTTTCCTCTTTGAAGGACCATTCTTTTACTTTTATGCTGAGTCAGTTCACCTATTTCTCTCCACCTCAAGAAGCAAACACTTGTGTGAACTGTGCATTGATTCCTACATACTTGCATATTGCACTTATTATATTACTCTATGTTGAAAATATCCATGAGATATACATGTTATAAGTTGAAAGCAACCGCTGAAACTTAATCTTCCTTTGTGTTGCTTCAATGTTTCTACTATGAATTACTGCTTTATGAGTTAACTCTTATGCAAGACTTATTGATGCCTGTCTTGAAAGTACTATTCATGAAAAGTCTTTGCTATATGATTCACTTGTTTACTCATGTCATTTACATTGTTTTGATCGCTGCATTCACTACATATGCTTTACAAATAGTATGATCAAGGTTATGATGGCATGTCACTCCAGAAATTATCTTTGTTTATCGTTTACCTGCTCGGGACGAGCAGAAACTAAGCTTGGGGATGCTGATACGTCTCCGACGTATCGATAATTTCTTATGTTCCATGCCACATTATTGATGATATCTACATGTTTTATGCACACTTTATGTCATATTTGTGCATTTTCTGGAACTAACCTATTAACAAGATGCCGAAGTGCCAGTTGCTGTTTTCTGCTGTTTTTGGTTTCAGAAGTCCTAGTAAGGAAATATTCTCGAAATTGGACGAAATCAACGCCCAGGGTCCTATTTTGCCACGAAGCTTCCAGAAGACCGAAGAGGAAACGAAGTGGGGCCACGAGGTGGCCAAACCATAGGGCGGCGCGGCCCAAGCCCTGGCCGCGCTGACCTAGGGTGTGGGCCCCTCGTGACGCCCCTCGACCTGCCCTTCCGCCTACAAATAGCCTTCGTCGCGAAACCCCCAGTACCGAGAGCCACGATACGGAAAACCTTCCAGAGACGCCGCCGCCGCCAATCCCATCTCGGGGGATTCAGGAGATCGCCTCCGGCATCCTGCCGGAGAGGGGAATCATCTCCCGGAGGACTCTACGCCGCCATGGTCGCCTCCGGAGTGATGAGTGAGTAGTCTACCCCTGGACTATGGGTCCATAGCAGTAGCTAGATGGTTGTCTTCTCCTCATTGTGCTTAATTGTCGGGTCTTGTGAGCTGCCGAACATGATCAAGATCATCTATCTGTAATTCTATATGTTGTGTTTGTTGGGATCTGATGAATAGAGAATACTTGTTATGTTGATTATCAATTTATATCTATGTGTTGTTTATGATCTTGCATGCTCTCCGTTACTAGTAGATGCTCTGGCCAAGTAGATGCTTGTAACTCCAAGAGGGGGTATTTATGCTCGATAGTGGGTTCATGTCTCCGTGAATCTGGGGAAGTGACAGAAATCTCTAAGATTATGGATGTGTTGTTGCCACTAGGGATAAAACATTGGTGCTATGTTCGAGGATGTAGTTACTGATTACATTACGCGCAATACTTAATGCAATTGTCTGTTGTTAGCAACTTAATACTGGAGGGGGTTCGGATGATAACCTGAAGGTGGACTTTTTAGGCATATATGCATGCTGGATAGCGGTCTATGTACTTTGTCGTAATGCCCAATTAAATCTCACAATACTCATCATAATATGTATGTGCATGGTCATGCCCTCTCTATTTGTCAATTGCCCAACTGTAATTTGTTCACCCAACATGCTGTTTATCTTATGGGAGAGACACCTCTAGTGAACTGTGGACCCCGGTCCAATTCTCTATACTGAAATACAATCTAGTGCAATACTTGTTCTACTGTTTTCTGCAAACAATCATCTTCCACATTATACATCTAATCCTTTGTTACAGCAAGCCGGTGAGATTGACAACCTCGCTGTTACGTTGGGGCAAAGTACTTTGGTTGTGTTGTGCAGGTTCCACGTTGGCACCGGAATCCCTGGTGTTGCGCCGCACTACATCTCGCCGCCATCAACCTTCAACGTGCTTCTTGGCTCCTACTGGTTCGATAAACCTTGGTTTCATACTGAGGGAAAACTTGCCGCTGTACGCATCACACCTTCCTCTTGGGGTTCCCAACGGACGTGTGCTGTACACGCCATCACATAACATTGAATATTACTCAACCATAATTCACTACTAACATTTAGACTTCACCCATGTCCTCAAGAACTAAATGAACTACTCACGAGACATCATATGGAACATGATCAGAGGTGATATGATGGTGAATAACAATCTGAACATAAACCTTGGTTTAATGGTTTCACTGAATAGCATCAATAACAAGTAGAAATCAATACCGGGAGAGTTTCCCCTATCAAACAATCAAGATCCAACCTAAATTGTTACAGCGGTGACGATGTGCAGCGGTGGAGACGGCGGTGATGATGATGGAGATGATGACGATGGTGATGGAGATGATGTCCAGCTCGATGACGGTGACGATGGCGTCGATTTCCCCCTCCGGGAGGGAATTTCCCCGGCGGATTTCAGCCTGCCGGAGAGCTCTTTTCTCTCTGGTGTTCTCCGCCCCGCAGAGGCGGCTGTGACTCTTCGCAACTCTCCCCCCGGAGCTTAGGTTTTCGGGACGAAGATGTACGCGAAGGAGAGGAGGCCAGAGGGGGCTATGGGCCCCCTCCCCACAAGGCGGCGCGGCCAGGCCTTGGCCCGCGCCGGCCTGTGAGGTGGGCCCACGGCGGCCCTCCTCGGCTCCTCCTTCTGGCTCCCTTCGTCTTCTGGAAAAATAGGATTTTTCATATAAATTCCGTCAATTGTTGATCTTCCGAAATATTGCATTCTGACGGCGCTTTTTCCAGCAGAATCCTGACTCCGGTGCGCGATCCTCCAATAATCATGAAACATGCAAAATAGATGAAATAACATAAGTATCATCTCCAAATATGAAATATATCAATGAATAACAGCAAATTATGATATAAAATAGTGATGCAAAATGGACGTATCAACTCCCCCCAAGCTTAGACTTCGCTTGTCCCCAAGCGAAACTGAACTCGGTAAACAGGACCACATGTTTATGGAGTGAAGAGTCGATAAATAAAATACGGACAAGAAGCATCATATTCATTCACACAAGACATTCTAGTAAACAAATTCCTCATATAATTCAACTTGAAACAAGTAGGAGGTAATCACAAATAAAGGTGCATAAGAAATCATAATTGGTGATGGCAAACTTCGTTCTTGGTTAGAGAACAATTAACAGGTTATACGTATCTATCGAGCAGCGCTCTCATGTTAAAGTTTATATGGCACAACTTGCATACTCAATCATAATAATCTCCTCATAATCATTGATAACTTTCAAAGCTATATTCATTCGGATAAAACTTGTACTAAACAAGGAAGAGTAAAAGACATGATGAAGTAAATCACAATATAGATGGTTTGATCACAACAACTCAAATGCTTGCATAAGATGGAGGGAAATAGGTTTACTGACTCAACATAAAGTAAAAGACAGGCCCTTCGCAGAGGGAAGCAGGGATTAAATCATGTGCTAGAGCTTTTTCAGTTTTGAAGTCATATAAAGAGAGTAAAAAAGTAACATTTTGAGAGGTGTTTGTTGTTGTCAACGACTGGTAGCGGGTACTCTAACCCCCTTGACAGACAAACACTCGAAGAGCGGCTCCCATAAAGTTATTTTTAGTTTGGCACTCCTTCCAACCTTTACTTTCACAAACCATGGCTAACCGAATCCTCGGGTGCCTGCCAACAATCTCATACCATGAAGGAGTGCCCTTTTATTTAGTTTTATTTAGATGACACTCCTCCCCTCCTTTGCTTTCTCAAGCCATGGCTAACCGAATCCTCGGGTGCCTTCCAACAATCACATACCATGGAGGAGTGTCTATTTGTAAAATTATGAAGGTTAATTAATCGGGGCTAGGAACCCCATTGCCAGCTCTTTTTGCAAAATTATTGGATAAGCGGATGAAGCCACTAATCCATTGGTGAAAGTTGCCCAACAAGATTGAAAGATAAAACACCACATACTTCCTCATGAGCTATAAAACATTGACACAAATAAGAGATAGTAAGTTTTGAATTGTTTAAAGGTAGCACACGAAGTATTTACTTGGAATGGCAGGAAATACCATGTAGTAGGTAGGTATGGTGAACACAAATGGCATAGGTTTGGGTTAAGGTTTGGATGCACGAGAAGCATTCCCTCTCGGTACAGGTTTTTGGCTAGCAAGGTTAATTAGCAAGCATAAGAGTTGAGGGAAACAAACAAATATACATGTGATAGAAACAATTATGCATCTTCCTTGTAAGCACAAACAATTTTAACTTCAGAATAATAAGCTAAGGAGCTAACAAGAAAGAAAGACAATGAAACAACATATCTACATGTATTTCTCTTTTCTACTTAAATCTCAAAGTGTTGTTGCTATTGACCAATGCTAAGTTCGCCAAAACCAAATAGATTAACTCAATGCTCCCAAAGTGATACCAATACTAATAACAAGATCAATCATATAATAGAGATTGCAAACTAAAATAAGATGTGCAATATGTAAATGATAAGACTTCTCATTAATATTCCATAACGATAACTCACACCAAGGGATACATAGACAACCAACTAAAGGAGAGATAATTCCACACTGCAACCCATCTTATATGATAACTACCCTACTCATGATATGACACTACTTGGTAGTAAAAAGTAAAAGATAGTGATGATGTGATACCGCGGCACTCCCCCAAGCTTGGAACAAACCAAGGGGATGCCAATACCGATGATGAATTACTCCTTCGGCGGTGATGGTGATGAATTCTCCTCATCAGACTTCCAAGGAAGAGGCTCTCCATCAACAAACGACATCTTGGTCTCGGGAATCCTGAAACTAGCAGCATAGCTTATGTGTTTAAACCTGTTTTCATACTCACAGTTCTGATTCTGAACGTCATAGAGTTGAGCTTGGAGTTTGTTGGTGGTGTCGTGAAGTGAGAGGATGTCGTCCCACAGCTTTGCAGTCTCCTTCTTGTGTGCATCAATAAGTTCAGACACAATCTTGTGGAAGATGTCCACTTCACGCTCAGCCATCTTCTTGTAGTTGAAAACCTCTTGTTCTAGCTTCTCCATCCTGTCTTCCAAGCTTCCTTCTCCTTTAGGACCCTAGACATCTTTGATCTGCAACTCTCCATCAACGAGAAGCAACTCCTTGGGGTGCATCTTCAGCTCGTTCATGTACAGGTTGACGACATCCTCGCAGAAGCTGTCCTTCGGAGTTTCCGACGAAGACATGATGGATCTAGATCCGGAGCAGATCCTGGCAGAAAACAGCTCGAAACAAAACACGTCGAGAAAACGATATACGGACCTCCGGGGGTCCGGGGGATTATATAGCAGGAATTTTTACGACAAAAGGAAAGTACCAGGTCGAACAAGAGTCGGAGAGGGGCAACGAGGTGGCCACCTCATAGGGCGGCGCGGCCAGGCTGGGGCCCGCGTCGGCCTATGAGGGCACTCCCTCGTGCGTCTCCTCCACTCCGTTTCGACCTCGTAATTTTTCATATTTTCCAAAAACAGCAAAAACATTGTTCGGAAAGTAAATCGCGAACTTTTTATTACCAGTACTGTTACCTATTCAAAGTCGAACTCTGGCGGACTGTCAATTTGACCTTTGATAAAAGCCTCCGGTGTTTCCACTCGAATAACATCAACATCTTCATTATAAGAATCACCTGAGATATAATGCTTGAGTCTTTGTCCATTCACCACTTGTGTGGCATCGCCTTGGAGAGAGCTAATTTTAATTGCTCCTGAACGATACACCTCCTCAATGACATATGGTCCTTCCCATTTCGAGAGTAATTTCCCTGCAAAGAATCTGAGACGAGACCGATACAATAGGACTTTATCCCCAATATTAAATTCTCTTTTGATGATTCTTCTATCGTGACATTTCTTAACTTTCTCCTTAAAGAGTTTAGCATTTTCATAAGCTTCACTTCTCCATTCATCTAGAGAACTTAATTGTAGCAACCTCTTCTTACCGGCTAGTTTAGGATCTCTATTTAGTTCTCTTACAGCCCAATAAGCTTTGTGCTCTAGTTCTAAAGGTAAATGACAAGCTTTTCCATAGACCATTTTATAAGGTGACATACCCATGGGATTTTTATAAGCAGTTCTATAAGCCCATAGTGCTTCCTTCAATTTACTAGCCCAATTCTTTCTAGTTTTATTAACAGTCTTTTCCAAGATAGATTTAATCTCTCTATTTGATAGTTCTACTTGCCCACTAGTTTGAGGATGATAAGCGGAAGCAATTCTATGATTAATACCATATTTAGCAAGAGTTTTTCTAAAACCACCATGAATAAAATGAGAACCTCCATCAGTCATAATATATCAAGGAACTCCAAATCTAGGAAAGATAATATCTAAAAGCATTCTTAAAGAGGTCTCACCATCAGCACTTTTTGTGGGTATGGCTTCCACCCATTTAGTAACATAATCAACAGCAACAAGTATATGAGTGTTACCTTCTGAAGAGGGAAAAGGTCCCATGAAGTCAAATCCCCAACAATCAAATGGTTCAATAACAAGAGTATAATTCATAGGCATTTCATTGCGTCTGGAGATATTACCAACCCTTTGACATTCATCGCAAGATAAAATAAACTTCCTTGCATCCTTGAAGAGAGTTGGCCAATAAAAATCTAATTGTAGAACCTTTTGCGCGGTTCTATCTCCGGCGTGATGTCCTCCATAAGCACTACCATGACATTTACTCAATATTTCCTGTTGTTCATATTCGGGAACACATCTTCACAGAATACCATCCACTCCTTCTTTATATAAGTGTGGGTCATCCCAGAAATAATACCTCAAGTCATAAAAGAATTTCCTCCTTTGCTGGGCTGAAAAGGTTGGAGGCAAGTACTTGGAAACAATAAAGTTAGCATAATCAGCATACCAAGGGCTATCTCGCGAGCTCACCTTTATTACAGCCAATTGTTCGTTTGGAAAACTATCATTAACAGGAACAGGATCATAAGCAATATTTGCCAATCTAGACAAGTTATCAGCAACAGGATTATCAGCATCTTTCCTATCTACAATATGCAAATCAAATTCTTGCAACAGAAGCACCCACCTAATAAGCCTTGGCTTAGCATCTTTCTTTTGCATAAGGTATCTAATTGCAGCATGATCAGTATGAATTGTAAATTTTGAATCAACAATATAAGATCTAAACTTATCACAAGCAAAGACTACAGCCAACAATTCCTTTTCAGTTGTAGCATAATTTCTTTGAGCAGCATCAAGAGTTTTACTAGCATAATGAATAACATTCAACTTTGGGATTTCTATTTTCGTGCCCCTGGCTCGTTAGTTGTACTCAGTTTTCCCCAGTCCCTTAGTTTTTCCTCAGTTTTCCCGTCCTCTAGTTTGAAACACGCACAAGTGCTGGAATGGCCGGTAGCCGTCAGGTCAGAGGCCTTGACCGTTAGTCTGGCCGGGTGGGGCCGCACAGGGGCAGCTCCTCCCTGACCGTCTCGTGCTGACGGGTAGGGTCAGGAGACACGTCGGAGCAGCCATCCATCTATCGCTGACGTGTGGGCCGTTTTATGTCATGATTTTATAAGCGTTGCTGCCAATGACAAATGGGGCCGCTCTATAGGGCTGCCGCAGTCAATGACCAGTGGGGTCGTATATTTTTCAGGAAAAGACATATATTGCCGCTCTGTGGGGCTGCCGCAGCCAATGACCAGTGGGGTCCTCTATTTATTTAGAGAAAATCATATATTGCCGCTCTGTGGAGCCTCCGCAGCCAATGACCAGTGGGGTCGTATATTTTTCAGGAAAAGACATATATTGCCGCTCTGTGGGGCTGCCACAGCCAATGACCAGTGGGGTCGTCTATTTATTTAGAGAAAATCATATATTGCCGCTATGTGGGGCCGCCGCAGCCAATGACCAGTGGGGTCGTATATTTTTCAGGAAAAGACATATTGCCGCTCTGTGGGGCTGCCACAGCCAATGACCAGTGGGGTCGTCTATTTATTTAGAGAAAATCATATATTGCCGCTCTATGGGGCCTCCGCAGCCAATGACCAGTGGGGTCGTCTATTTTTTAGGAAAAGACACATATTGCCGCTCTGATATATGTCTTTAGAGAATATCATAGAGAGAAGCAACAAGTTCGCTAATTAATTATTCTTAAGCTAGACCGGAGAACCGCTGGCAGCTCGTTCCCCACCGTCGGACGGAGCAGCCATTGCCGGCGCCTCGTCACGCCACCGGCTCTGTCCCCCGGCGGCGTCAGACGGACTGCGGCGCTGCACGTCAACCACGGCTCCAGCACTTGTTTCGTCCGCACACATTGTACCCACCGTAGGAAAGTCCGCCGCAAGCAGATCCACCGCCCACGACGACCGGGATTTGTTCCGCGCACCAATTGGTAGTATAGCTTGGTAAGACCTCCGCTTCTGCCTCCCCCGTCCCCTAATCGATTCGGTTCTGTAATTTATTGGAGTTTGCAGGTACGAAATAGTCCTCAATGTCTGGTCGTAGCGGGTACACCGGCGAGGGTGGGGATTCGATCATGTCGTGGCCACGTTCTACTTCTCCTACCTCGTCGGAAGTGCAGGTATCTAGCTTCAGCTCTCTGTACTACCGTTGAAAGTTCCGCCATGGCCTGTTGGAGTGATTTCAGTTGTTCTTTTTTCCATTATTGTTACAGTTAGCCAGGCAAGCCGATGATCCATGGTACATTGCATACCAAGATGAATCAACCCAGTGGTGTAGCCAGAGGATGGATTTGGAGGAGAAGGTGGCCAATTTAGGTGATGAATTGGCCCGTAAAAACCTGATGATATTCGAGCTGAAGCGTATTGTGGAGGAAGAAAAGAAGAATTCAGAGCTTATTCGCAAGGAGAAGTTGAGAGTTGAGACAGATCTTGCCGTATTTGATCAAGTGGTAGAAAATCTAGAACATGAACTTAAAGTGATGGGAGAGGAGAAAAGTAGATTCATCTAGGCAGTTTTATTAGGTGGCATCCCTGTCCTAGCAGTTATGTGGTTCTGGTAGACGATTTAGTATAGAATTGTTATTCAGTAGATGGCTCTAACCACTGTATTTTGTTGTGGCTCTAAGCACTGTATTTTGGCGTACAATTTCCTAGTTGTGCTATGTAATGCGCGCGATAATTTTAGCATGCATGAACATTTTATAAAAGTGAAGGGATCCCAAAAGTGAAAGCATGTACCAGCCTCCGGTTCAAATACATATCAATATCTTCCCAATCAAGTTGGGATAGAATTCAAATCATACATACGGATGTACATGGACACATCAAGAACGTGGAGAAGCTTTTTTTGAGACGGTGGTGGTAGTTCGAACAATTTTATCCCAATAGGAAATTGAAAAATACAAATTTATCATAATTTATCTCAATTTGCGGCGTCGAACACGGCCGCGCGGCGATGAGCAAGAAAGGCCGGGACGACGGGCGGCTGAGGGTGGTCATCTGCGCCATCTGCCGTTGAAGCGATGTTATCGGCGATGGCTTCAATGTTCGTGGCATGGATGACCACTGTCGGAACCGCCGCTGTCTTGGTGTACTTCATCAGCGACGGATCTGCGGAGGGCTGGAACGGCGGCTTTGCAGCGCGGTTGTAGATGATGGCTTCAATCGTCTTGGCATCGATTCGCTCTCTCGGCACCGGAGGTGAGACATCAATAGCCTCCGACATTGAATGCTGGATCTGCGCCGTCGAAGCGATGTTGTAGGCGATGGCTTCAATGTTCGTGGAATCGATGACCACTGTCGGCACGGCTGCCGTCTTGTTGTCCTTCATCAGCAACGGATCTGAGGAGGGCAACGGAAGTGCGACATCAACAGCCTCCGACATTGAATGCTGGATCTGCGCCATCGAAGCGATGTTGTAGGCGATGGCTTCAATGTTCGTGGCATCGATGACCACTGTCGACACGGCCGCCGTCTTGTTGTCCTTCATCATTCAACAGATCTGAGAAGAGAAACGAAAGTGAGACAGAGAGAGACATTTCAACTATTTCTGACAGTTAGATCCTCACCGGCACTCTTAGATCCGCGCCGCCGCACGCCACCGCACGCACGGTTAGATCCGCGCCGCCGCACGGCGCCGCACGCACGGTTAGATCCACGCCGCCGCGACCGCCAGAGTAAGAGAGGAAAGAGGAGAGAGGAAGATGCGACTGGAATATGCGACTGCCAGGGTTGGTAGGTATGTGCTCTGCTCTTGTCTCCGTATGCGTCCATCGTGGTAGAGAGAGATATACATGCCGTCCGATCATAAATGATTGTACGGTGCAAGCGTTCGTTGAGCTTTCAACCAACCAAGATCCGTGTGACATACATCTCGACCAATCAGAGATCAGCCAGTGAGTAAAAGTTAGGAAAACTGAGTAGAACTAAGAGGGGGAAAAGTGACGAAATGTTTATCGGAAGGGCAAAACTGAGTAGGACTGAGTAAAACAAGTGGGCCCGGAGGGGGAAAACTGAGTAACACTAAGTAAAACAGGGGCACCCAAATAATAAAGGGACTAAGGGAAATTGAAGCTTTTGGCATAAAAATTGTAAAATTGTGTTATTTGAACAATATATTACATTTTGGCCAACAAGATATTGTTTGCAATTCAAAGATACACAAGTGTGACGAATTTGGACTCATTTGGACAAAGTTTGTAGGCATAGTGGGTATTTGGGAGGTGTATTGAGCAGAAAGCCTTGCATCTTCATAGCTAGTAGCTCACGGACTAGGAAGTGGTTTTGAAGCTTTTGGCATAAAAACTTCATATCTCTATATTCCCTTTTCCATTATTATTTCTCTAGGTTGTAGGTAACATAACAAGACTCCATGGGAAGGTTCCACCATGTTTTGAATTATTTTGAATTAAACCCTAAACCCTAAAACCCTAAAACCCTAAACCCTAGAGAAAATGATAAATGTGGCTTAAATGTGGCATACAAATTGTTCATACAAATTCAAATTGTTGAACACAAAGGGATCCCCAATACAAATTGTTCATACAAATTCAAATTGTTCATACAAATTAAAATTGTTCAACACAAAGGCATCCCCAATACAAAGGGAACCCCAATACAAATTGTTCATACAAATTCAAATTAGTTGTTGATACGTCTCCGACGTATCGATAATTTCTTATGTTCCATGCCACATTATTGATGATATCTACATGTTTTATGCACACTTCATGTCATATTCGTGCATTTTCTGGAACTAACCTATTAACAAGATGCCGAAGTGTCAGTTGCTGTTTTCTGCTGTTTTTGGTTTCAGAAATCCTAGTAAGAAAATATTCTCGGAATTGGACGAAATCAACGCCCAGGGTCCTATTTTGCCACGAAGCTTCCAGAAGACCGAAGAGGAGACGAAGTGGGGCCACGAGGTGGCCAAACCATAGGGCGGCGCGGCCCAAGCCTTGGCTGCGCTGACCTATAGTGTGGGCCCCTCGTGACGCCCCTCGACCTACCCTTCCGCCTACAAATAGCCTTCGTCGCGAAACCCCCAGTACCGAGAGCCACGATACGGAAAACCTTCCAGAGACGCCGCCGCCGCCAATCCCATCTCGGGGGATTCAGGAGATCACCTCCGGCACCCTGCCGGAGAGGGGAATCATCTCCCGGAGGACTCTACGCCGCCATGGTCGCCTCCGGAGTGATGAGCGAGTAGTCTACCCTTGGACTATGGGTCCATAGCAGTAGCTAGATGGTTGTCTTCTCCTCATTGTGCTTAATTGTCGGGTCTTGTGAGCTGCCGAACATGATCAAGATCATCTATCTGTAATTCTATATGTTGTGTTTGTTGGGATCCGATGAATAGAGAATACTATGTTATGTTGATTATCAATTTATATCTATGTGTTGTTTATGATCTTGCATGCTCTCCGTTACTAGTAGATGCTCTGGCCAAGTAGATGCTTGTAACTCCAAGAGGGGGTATTTATGCTCGATAGTGGGTTCATGTCTCCGTGAATCTGGGGAAGTGACAGAAATCTCTAAGATTATGGATGTGCTGTTGCCACTAGGGATAAAACATTGGCGCTATGTTCGAGGATGTAGTTACTGATTACATTACGCGCAATACTTAATGCAATTGTCTGTTGTTAGCAACTTAATACTGGAGGGGGTTCAGATGATAACCTGAAGGTGGACTTTTTAGGCATAGATGCATGCTGGATAGCGGTCTATGTACTTTGTCGTAATGCCCAATTAAATCTCACAATACTCATCATAATATGTATGTGCATGGTCATGCCCTCTCTATTTGTCAATTGCCCAACTGTAATTTGTTCACCCAACATGCTGTTTATCTTATGGGAGAGACTCCTCTAGTGAACTGTGGACCCCGGTCCAATTCTCTATACTGAAATACAATCTACTGCAATACTTGTTCTACTGTTTTCTGCAAACAATCATCTTCCACACTATACATCTAATCCTTTGTTACAGCAAGCCGGTGAGATTGACAACCTCGCTGTTACGTTGGGGCAAAGTACTTTGGTTGTGTTGTGCAGGTTCCACGTTGGCGCCGGAATCCGTGGTGTTGCGCCGCACTACATCTCGCCGCCATCAACCTTCAACGTGCTTCTTGGCTTCGATAAACCTTGGTTTCATACTGAGGGAAAACTTGCCGCTGTACGCATCACACCTTCCTCTTGGGGTTCCCAACGGACGTGTGCTATACGCCATCAAGCAATTTTTCTGGCGCCGTTGCCGGGGAGATCAAGACACGCTGCAAGGGGAGTCTCCACATCGCAATCTCTTTACTTTGTTTTTGTCTTGCTTAGTTTTATTTACTACTTTGTTTGCTACACTAAATCAAAATACAAAATATTAGTTGCTAGTTTTACTTTATTTGCTATCTTGTTTGCTATATCAAAAACACAAAAAAATTAGTTACTCGCATTTACTTTATCTAGTTTACTTTATTTACTATTGCTAAAATGAGTAATCCTGAAGTTGAAGTTTGTTCGTTTAAGCAACAAGGGGGAGAATGTTTAAGAGATGCTTGGTATAGAATTAGTAATGCCCATAATAGGTGCACTAAGAAACACTCCACCACTATTTTACTCAGGAATTTTTATGTTGGTATCTCTAGCTGGAATAGGTATGTTCTTGATTGTCTCGCGGGAGGTAACTTCCTAAGTACTCCTGCATTAGAAGCTAGCTGCATTATTGAGAGTCTATTTGGAATACCCCCTGTTGATGAAGTTAAAATTGAAATCTCTCTTGAAGATGTTATGAAAAAATTGGAAACCATAGAGAAAATTTTTCCAAGTGTTGAAACTAAATTGGAAATGTTACTTGATAAAACTGATGAACTTGATAAATCCTTAGGAGGAATTGATGAAAGAATTAATGTCCTAGGAACTTGTGTTGTCCATGATAATCAAACCGATAGGATTGGCGAACTTGAAAAGGCTATGGGAACCTTGGGATCAACCTTTTCTTCTCTTAAATATAAGGAGAAAGCCTATGTGGGTAAGGAGCAAAAGTTTATGTATGTCTCTAAAGTGCCTAAACCAAAAAAATATTATTATAGGCCTAAAATTGACAAAGCCCTTAGTACCACTACAGATAGGGGAGCTTATGATGTTGACACTCCATCTCTCGATAATACTTGATACATACTTTCTGCGCCTAGCTGAAAGGCGTTAAAGAAAAGCGCTTATGGGAGACAACCCATGTTTTTACTATAGTACTTTGTTTTTATTTTGTGTCTTGGAAGTTGTTTACTACTGTAGCAACCTCTCCTTATCTTAGTTTAGTGTTTTGTTGTGCCAAGTAAAGTCGTTGATAGTAAAGTTCATACTAGATTTGGATTACTGCGCAGAAACAGATTTCTTTGCTGTCACGAATCTGGGCAAAATTCTCTGTAGGTAACTCAGAAAATTATGCCAATTTACGTGAGTAATCCTCAGATATGTACGCAACTTTCATTAAATTTGAGAATTTTCATTTGAGCAAGTCTGGTGCCTCAATAAAATTCTTCAATACGAACTGTTCTGTTTTGACAGATTCTGCCTTTTATTTCGCATTGCCTGTTTTGTTATGTTCGATGGATATTTTGATTCCATTGACTTTCAGTAGCTTTGTGCAATGTGCAGAAGTGTTAAGAATGATTATGTCACCTCTGAACATGTATATTTTGATTGTGCACTAACCCTCTAATGAGTTGTTCTAAGTTTGGTGTGGAGGAAGTTTTCAAGGATCAAGAGAGGGAGATGATACAACATGATCAAGGAGAGTGAAAGCTCTAAGCTTGGGGATGCCCCGGTGGTTCACCCCTGCATATATCAAGAAGACTCAAGCGTCTAAGCTTGGGGATGTCCAAGGCATCCCCTTCTTCATCGACAATATTATCAGGTTCCTCCCCTGAAACTATATTTTTATTCCATCACAGCTTATGTGCTTTACTTGGAGCGTCGGTTTGTTTTTGTTTTTGTTTTGTTTGAATAAAATGGATCCTAGCATTCCTTGTGTGGGAGAGAGACACGCTCCGCTGTTGCATATGGACAAGTATGTCCTTAGGTTCTACTCATAGTATTCATGGCGAAGTTTCTTCTTCGTTAAATTGTAATATGGTTGGAATTGGAAAATGATACATGTAGTAATTGCTAAAATGTCTTGGATAATGTGATACTTGGCAATTGTTGTGATCATGTTTAAACTCTTGCATCATATACTTTGCACCTATTAATGAAGAAATACATAGAGCATGCTAAAATTTGGTTTGCATATTTGGTTTCTCTAAAGTCTAGATAATTTCTAGTATTGAGTTTGAACAACAAGGAAGACGGTGTAGAGTCTTATAATGTTTTCAATATGTCTTTTATGTGAGTTTTGCTGCACCGCTTCATCCTTGTGTTTGTTTCAAATAGCCTTGCTAGCCTAAACCTTGTATCGAGAGGGAATACTTCTCATGCATCCAAAATACTTGAGCCAACCACTATGCCATTTGTGTCCACCATACCTACCTACTACATGGTATTTCTCCGCCATTCCAAAGTAAATTGCTTGAGTGCTACCTTTAAATTTCCATTCTTCACCTTTATAATATATAGCTCATGGGACAAATAGCTTAAAAACTATTGTGGTATTGAATATGTACTTATGCACTTTATCTCTTATTAAGTTGCTCGTTGTGCGATAACCATGTTCCTGGGGACGCCATCACTACTCTTTGTTGAATATCATGTGAGTTGCTATGCATGTTCGTCTTGTCTGAAGTAAGGGCAATCTACCACCTTATGGTTAGAGTGTGCATATTGTTAGAGAAGAACATTGGGCCGCTAACTAAAGCCATGATCCATGGTGGAAGTTTCAGTTTTGGACATATATCCTCAATCTCATATGAGAAAAATAATTGTTGCTACATGCTTATGCATAAAACAGGAGTCCACTATCTGTTGTCTATGTTGTCCCGGTATGGATGTCTAAGTTGAGAATAATCAATAGCGAGAAATCCAATGCGAGCTTTCTCCTTAGACCTTTGTACAGGCGGCATAGAGGTACCCCTTTGTGACACTTGGTTAAAACATGTGCATTGCGATGATCCCGGTAGTCCAAGCTAATTAGGACAAGGTGCGGGCACTATTAGTATACTATGCGTGAGGCTTGCAACTTGTAAGATATAATTTACATGATACATATGCTTTATTACTACCGTTGACAAAATTGTTTCTTGTTTTCAAAATCAAAGCTCTAGCACAAATATAGCAATCGATGCTTTCCTCTTTGAAGGACCATTCTTTTACTTTTATGTTGAGTCAGTTCACCTTTTTCTCTCCATCTCAAGAAGCAAACACTTGTGTGAACTGTGCATTGATTCCTACATACTTGCATATTGCACTTATTATATTACTCTATGTTGACAATATCCATGAGATATACATGTTACAAGTTGAAAGCAACCGCTGAAACTTAATCTTCCTTTGTGTTGCTTCAATGTTTCTACTATGAATTATTGCTTTATGAGTTAACTCTTATGCAAGACTTATTGATGCTTGTCTTGAAGTACTATTCATGAAAAGTCTTTGCTATATGATTCATTTGTTTACTCATGTCATTTACATTGTTTTGGTCGCTGCATTCACTACATATGCTTACAAATAGTATGATCAAGGTTATGATGGCATGTCACTCCAGAAATTATCTTTGTTTATCGTTTACCTGCTCGGGACGAGCAGGAACTAAGCTTGGGGATGCTGATACGTCTCCGACGTATCGATAATTTCTTATGTTCCATGCCACATTATTGATGATATCTACATGTTTTATGCACACTTCATGTCATATTCGTGCATTTTCTGGAACTAACCTATTAACAAGATGCCGAAGTGCCGATTCTTTGTTTCTGCTGTTTTTGGTTTCAGAAATCCTAGTAAGGAAATATTCTCGGAATTGGACGAAATCAACGCCCAGGGTCCTATTTTGCCACGAAGCTTCCAGAAGACCGAAGAGGAGACGAAGTGGGGCCACGAGGTGGCCAAACCATAGGGCGGCGCGGCCCAAGCCTTGGCCGCGTCGACCTATAGTGTGGGCCCCTCGTGACGCCCCTCGACCTGCCCTTCCGTCTACAAATAGCCTTCGTCGCGAAACCCCCAGTACCGAGAGCCACGATACGGAAAACCTTCCAGAGACGCCGCCGCCGCCAATCCCATCTCGGGGGATTCAGGTGATCGCCTCCGGCACCCTGCCGGAGAGGGGAATCATCTCCCGGAGGACTCTACGCCGCCATGGTCGCCTCCGGAGTGATGAGTGAGTAGTCTACCCCTGGACTATGGGTCCATAGCAGTAGCTAGATGGTTGTCTTCTCCTCATTGTGCTTAATTGTCGGGTCTTGTGAGCTGCCGAACATGATCAAGATCATCTATCTGTAATTCTATATGTTGTGTTTGTTGGGATCCGATGAATAGAGAATACTATGTTATGTTGATTATCAATTTATATCTATGTGTTGTTTATGATCTTGCATGCTCTCCGTTACTAGTAGATGCTCTGGCCAAGTAGATGCTTGTAACTCCAAGAGGGGGTATTTATGCTCGATAGTGGGTTCATGTCTCCGTGAATGCAGGGAAGTGAAATCTCTAAGATTATGGATGTGCTGTTGCCACTAGGGATAAAACATTGGTGCTATGTTCGAGGATGTAGTTACTGATTACATTACGCGCAATACTTAATGCAATTGTCTGTTGTTAGCAACTTAATACTTGGAGGGTTCGGATGATAACCTGAAGGTGGACTTTTTAGGCATAGATGCATGCTGGATAGCGGTCTATGTACTTTGTCGTAATGCCCAATTAAATCTCACAATACTCATCATAATATGTATGTGCATGGTCATGCCCTCTCTATTTGTCAATTGCCCAACTGTAATTTGTTCACCCAACATGCTGTTTATCTTATGGGAGAGACACCTCTAGTGAACTGTGGACCCCGGTCCAATTCTCTATACTGAAATACAATCTACTGCAATACTTGTTCTACTGTTTTCTGCAAACAATCATCTTCCACACTATACATCTAATCCTTTGTTACAGCAAGCCGGTGAGATTGACAACCTCGCTGTTACGTTGGGGCAAAGTACTTTGGTTGTGTTGTGCAGGTTCCACGTTGGCGCCGGAATCCCTGGTGTTGCGCCGCACTACATCTCGCCGCCATCAACCTTCAACGTGCTTCTTGGCTCCTACTGGTTCGATAAACCTTGGTTTCATACTGAGGGAAAACTTGCCGCTGTACGCATCACACCTTCCTCTTGGGGTTCCCAACGGACGTGTGCTACACGCCATCAGTTGTTCAGAATAAAATCTTTCTCTTGCTCCTGGTGTTACTCGCTGGGGCCACCACCTTACTCCGGGTAACCCTACCAGGGATATTACCGGTGTCTACCTTCCTTTTGCCCTCTTTCTTGTTCTTCTTCTTCTGCGAAGCTTGTGCTTTTTCTTCTACCATCTGCTCTTCGAAGTTAGCAATAATCTGGGCCATAGCACTTTCGGTGCACTCTCGATTATACTGTTCCTTCTCCTCTAGACTCATCGGTTGAAGCAGCTCTACATCCATCTGTTCCCTCTGCTCTCGATCCATCGGTTCAATCTCCTCATGTTCAATTGCTGCTTCAATCTCCTCTGCATTTTCTGCTTCAATCTCCTCATGTTGAACTGCTGCTTCAATCTCAAGTTGAATTGCTGCTTCATTCTCCTCTGCATTTGCTGCTCCCGCCTGATCTTCCATTCCAAAAGCTGGGTCAACTCCATTTTTACAAAGCCTAGCAATGTGTCGAGGGATTCCACAACGTTTGCACTTACGTTTTCGAATCGGTGCACCACCCTCTGCACTAGCTCTGATCCTATTCTTCCTCGGCCTACCTGCCGGTCTAGTCAATACTGGAGAGTACAGTTTGAAGCCTGGATCGACTTTCATCCATTGGTCTTTTCCCAACAAGGTAGGAACATTCATAGCATATGCAGCCCTAAATTTGGCAACAGAGAAATACTCTGACACATACTGATCAACTTCACCATCTTCACCCCCTATAACACTCATGAAAAACAATGCGTGTATGCAGGGTATCCCACGGATCTGCCATCCCCTACAATGGCAAGTCCTATCAACCAAACTCACTGGATACCTCCACTGCCTGTTTTGACTGTCAGTGTAGGTTACCTCAGCCTCCATTCCTTTTCTGACGCATTGCATCCTCAATTGTTTTGCCCTGTCATGCAAATACTTAATCAAAGATGGGAGCATGAGATGGCCAGCATATTTTGTGGATGCAATTCTTTGACGCAGATCGATCTTTATCATGATCATCTGCCTAATCTTATTAAATATTTGCCACAACATAAGCCCTTTCAATGACTTGACCTTTGAATTGAAACTCTCCGCAAGGTTACTTTTTACATAGTCTACCTTGCAAATTTCATTGAATTGGCTTCTTGACCACACCCTACCATGATGTTCATCCAAGTACTCCTTCACCCCAGGTTTTTGTTTATACAACACATCCAAATGAAACAGATGCTTCCTAGAGCTGCATGTGTATGAAGATGGCCATAGGTTGTCAGTAAAAACTTTACCCTTGAATTTCTTTGTAAAATTCTGTACCAAGTGTCGCATACATTCCCTATGCTCCACTCCAGGGAATACTGCTTCTACCGCAGTCTCCAAACCTTTGCAAGCATCTGTGTGGATAACAAGTCCTGGTGGATGACCTATAAGGTCGCGCAAATTCTGCAGAAACCAAGTCCAACTTTCCTATGACTCAACCTCCAAAACCCCATAAGCAACAGGGAACATCCAATTATGTCCATCAACTGCAGTAGCAGCAACTAGCTGTCCTTTAAACCTGCCATGAAGAGCTGATGCATCCACGGCCAAATAAGGCCTGCAACCGTCCAAAAAGCCTTTCCAGCAAGCTTTGAAACAAACAAAAGCCCTTCTAAAACATTCCTTTTGCATTACCTTCCCGCTTTTCAATTTTACCTACACCTCTTGTATGGGCATTTAACTGTGAACCTACCTGGCTCACTTTTAATAACCTCATAGTTATTCTTAGAGAGAATGCAATATGTAGTAATTGCATTACGGCAGTCCATCATCGTTTGAAACATGGTGCCTTCTGCAAGCTGAGGGTTCTCCCTGTTCCACTCAATTGTTGGCAAGTCTTCACCTTCGTAATCGGCTAAAACGAGGCTGTCATCATTCTCATTCTTCTCTTCATCATCAGTGTCATCAAATCTGGCACCAAAAGCAATATCTTCCATGTATTGATCCTCCATTGCCTGCTTACTACATCGATCTACCAATTCAGGAAACATCAACTCATCCTCATCATCTTGAGGAGACTGATCCTCAATGTCTGCATCGTCCTCCACATCGACCGTACGAACGATCTGGCTACCACTAGCACTGGGGACAGATGGTGCTGCTGTGGACCTACAAGGAGCGCCACGGCGAACACTATTAGCAGAGGCAGCAGCAGTAGAGAGACATGATGCCCGACCACCTGATGATGCCCCAGCACCAGATGATGCCTGGCCCCTGTCGAATTTTACCGAACCGGCAAGAAGCATTCAAAGCGAAAAAGAATTCCCAGATCGTCTTCGGAAATTAGTGGAACAAATCTTCCCTCCGGGCTGTTGAAATATTCGAAATGAACTGCATCGAAAGAGCTCTAGGGGTACTGATCGAAGATGTTAGCTTTGAAATCCCTTAACGAAATGGTGGTTGCAACCACCGCAGGGAAGTCAAACCTAGTCTTACAGCGTTTAAAATCACGCGTAAAGCTAGAATCCAGCCTAACCACCAGTCGAAAAGCCAGCGCTGGATCCATCCTATTCGAAAAGCAACGCAGTTAGTTGAGCAACAATGATTGGCGCTCAAAAACTGCCTACTGTTAATTCACATAGGCAGACGATGCTTACCCAGATGGAATCCATGCGTTAGATCCCTCCGATTCCCAATCTTCTCCACGGCTGACGGGAATAGGCGGCACACCAGACAAAATTACAAAGAGGACAGGGGTAGATCCAGATCTGGTGGAGGCGGAGCCCGGGGGTGGTGGTGGGGGTGGGGCCGGCTCGGCGGAGGACGACGCCATAAGGTAGGTGGGAAGGATGGCGTGGCAGCGGAGGGGCGGTGTGTGAGCTCCTCCAGTCTCGGGCAGAGGGGAAAGCTTTGGGTCAGCTCTTCCAGTAAATAGTCAACACATTTCGAAAGCAACGGTCAAGTCAAAACCACCGCGGCTCCCTAGCCGTCACCGGTAACGGAAGGCCTCTGACCAGACGGCAACCCTTCCGTCCGAGCCTCTGCGAGGGGTTTCAAACTAGAGGGAGGGGAAAACTGAGGAAAAGTTAAGAGGCTGGGGAAAACTGAGTACAACTAACGAACCAGGGGCACGAGAACAAATATCCCTTCAACTTTTTATCTACTCGCTGTCCAAGAACAGCGCCTACAGCAAAATCACTAGCATCACACATAATTTCAAAAGGTAAGTTCCAATCAGGAGGTTCAACTATAGGAGCAGTTGTTAAGGCTTTCTTTAGAGTTTCAAAAGCTTCCTTACAATCATCATCAAAAACAAAAGGTACATCTTTTTGAAGAAGATTAGTAAGAGGCTTTGAAATCTTGGAGAAATCTTTAATAAACCTCCTATAAAACCCAACGTGACCAAGAACACTACGAATACCTTTAACATCCCTAGGATAGGGCATCTTCTCAATTGCTTCAACTTTAGCTCTATCAACTTCAATACCTCTCTCCGAAATTTTATGTCCCAATACAATTCCTTCATTAACTATAAAGTGGCATTTATCCCAATTAAGAACAAGGTTAGTTTCTTCACATCTCTGCAAAACTTTATCAAGGTTCCGCAAGCAATTATCAAAAGAATTCCCATAGACAGAAAAATCATCCATGAATACCTCTACAATATTCTCGCAAAAGCCATGAAAAATAGCAGACATGCATCTTTGAAAAGTAGCAGGAGCATTACATAAACCAAAAGGCATACTTCTATAAGCATAAGTTCCATAGGGACAAGTGAAAGTGGTTTTCTCTTGATCCTTAGTTTTAACAGCAATTTGTGAAAACCCAGAATAACCATCAAGAAAGCAAAAAATGAGTATTTTTGGATAACCTTTCTAACATTTGATCAATAAAAGGCAAAGGGTAATGATCTTTCTTAGTAACCTTATTAACTTTTCGATAATCAATGCACATTCTATACCCTACAACTACTCTTTGAGGTATGAGCTCATCATTATCATTAGGCACAACAGTCATTCCTCCTTTCTTAGGAACACAATGCACATGACTAACCCATCTACTATCAGCAATAGGATATATAATACCAGCTTCAAGAAGTCTTAATACCTCATTTCTTACCACATCCTTCATCTTAGGAATTATATGACGCTGATGTTCAACAACAGGCTTTGCATCATCTTCCATATTAATGGCATGTTGGCAAATAGAGGGAGAAATCCCCTTCAAGTCATCAAGAGTATAGCCAATAGCTCCTCGGTGTTTCTTCAGTATTTCCAATAACCTTTCTTCCTCAAACTTTGAAAGCTTAGAACTAATAATAACAGGATATATTTTCTTATCATCAATATGAGCATATTTAAGATTATCAGGCAATGGTTTTAATTCAAAGACAGGATCTTCCTTTGGTGGTGGTGTCGTACCCAGATCTTCTACCGGTAAATCATGCTTAAGAATAGGTTGACGAAGGAAAATTTCATCAAGCTCATTTCTTTCTTCCCTAAAAACTTCACTCTCACTATTCTCCAAATGTTGCTGCAAAGGATTATTAGGAGCAAGAGCAATAGATGCACATTGTTCAACTCTAAAATCATTATTAGGCGAATCAGCTTTATAAGGAGTTTTGGCAAATTTAGAGAAATTAAAATCATAAGATTCACCAGCAAATTTAGTCAAAATTTTCTCTTTCTTGCAATCTATAACAGCTCCACAAGTATTTAGAAAAGGTCTACCAAAAATGATAGGACAATATTTACTAGCAGCAGAACCAAGTACCAAAAAGTCAGCAGGATATTTAATCTTACCACATAGAACTTCCACATCTCGAACAATACCAATTGGAGAGATAGTTTCTATATTAGCCAGCCGAATAACCACATCAATATCTTCAAGTTCACAAGAACCAATTTTGTCCATAATCTCCGTGTAAAGCTCATAAGGAATAGCACTAATACTTGCACCAATATCACATAAACCATAATAACAATGATCTCCAATTCTAACAGATGGAATAGGAACACTAGCTTTCCTAGACTTATTAGGATGTGAAACAATATTAGAAGCATCTTCACAGAAAATAATATGACCATCTTCCACATTTTCAGTCACAAGATCTTTAACTATTGCAACAGCAGGTTCAACCTTTATTTGTTCTTCAGGTTCTATAGGTTTCTTTTCACTTTTATTAACCGCACTATTTATAACAGAATACTCCTTCATTTTAGCAGGAAAAGGAGTTTTTTCAATATAAGCTTTAGGAATAACATGATCAACAGTTTCAACTACAACACATTTATTTATAGATGAATCAATTTTATCTTTATACGGTTCATGATACTTATCAAAATTCTTCTTAGGCAATTCATAATGAGAGGCAAAAGCTTTATAAAGATTTGCAACGACTTGAGAATCAAGACCATAAGTAGCACTCATATTACGAAATTTATTAGTATGCATAAAAGCTTCAATGCATTTATAATCATAGTTTATACCTGACTCTCTATCTTTGTCGTTCTCCCATCCTTCAATATTCTCCTGGATCCGATTAAGAAGGTCCCTTTTAAACTCTTCTTTGTTGCGTGTAAATGATCCAGAACAAGAAGTATCCAGCAAGGTCTTGTCTTGAAAAGAAAGTCTTGCATAGAAATTATCAATAATAATATTACCAGGAAGCTCATGAATGGGGCATTTGAGCATTAAAGACTTCAATCTCACCCACGCTTGGGCAATACTCTCTCCATCATGAGGCCAAAAATTATATATGCGGTTCCGGTCTTTGTGAATTGCACTTGGAGGATAGAACTTAGAATAAAATCGGGGCACAATATCATTCCATTCAAGAGAATCCCCATTATCCAGTAATTTATACCAATGCGCCGCTTTACCAGACAGCGATATAGAGAATAGTTTCTTCCTCACTTCATCCATAGCAATACCTGCACACTTGAATAAACCGCATAATTCATGTAAGAACAGTAAATGATCTCCAGGATGGACAGTTCCATCCCCTGTATAACGGTTATCCACAACACGTTCAATAATTTTCATAGGTATTTTGTATGGTATTTCTTCCTCACCTGGCGCCTCATCCACTACCTTTGCAGTAGTAGTAGATTTTCCAAATAAAAATTCAAGAGAAGATCTCTCCATAATGAATTATGGCAGTAGGCAGAAATAAAATCAGCACACACATTAAAAGTTTCCCTTACCAATTCCACTTACCAATAGCGCTTCACTCCCCGGCAACGGCGCCAGAAAATAGTCTTGATGACCCACAAGTATAGGGGTGTATCGTAGTATTTTCGATAAGTAAGAATGTCGATCCCAACGAGGAGCAGAAGGTGTTGACAAGCAGTTTCGATGAAGGATTCACTGTAAATGCTCACGGACAAGTATTCAGGGGGTTTTGATGTAGCAGATGAATAAAGTACGAGTAAGTAAAATGCGAGAGTAACAATTGCAGCGAGTGGCCCAATCCTTTTTAGCACAAAGGACAAGCCGGTTTGTTTACTTATAATGACCAAACGTTCTTGAGGACATACGGGATTTTAGTCTAGTGCTTTCGCTTCATATAGCTAATTAATCTTCATTGTTTTGATAAGTGTTGTGTGGGTGAACCTATGCTAATGCACCGCCCCTCCTAGGACTAATACATACTTGTGATTATACCCCTTGCAAGCATCCGCAACTACAAGAAAGTAATTAAGATAAATCTAACCACAGCCTTAAACTCTAAGATCCTGATATCCCTCCTGCATCGATATACCAACGGGGGTTCAGGTTTCTGTCACTCCGGCAACCCCGCAATTGGCAACCGAATACAAGATGTATTCCCCTAGGCCCATAAAGGTGAAGTATCATGTAGTCGACGTTCACATGACACCACTAGAAGAATAACACCACAACTTAAATATCATAACATTGAATATTACTCAACCATAATTCACTACTAACATTTAGACTTCACCCATGTCCTCAAGAACTAAACGAACTACTCACGAGACATCATATGGAACATGATCAGAGGTGATATGATGGTGAATAACAATCTGAACATAAACCTTGGTTTAATGGTTTCACTCAATAGCATCAATAACAAGTAGAAATCAATACCGGGAGAGTTTCCCCTATCAAACAATCAAGATCCAACCCAAATTGTTACAGCGGTGACGATGTGCAGCGGTGGAGACGGCGGTGATGATGATGGAGATGATGACGATGGTGATGGAGATGATGTCCAGCTCGATGATGGTGACGATGGCGTCGATTTCCCCCTCCGGGAGGGAATTTCCCCGGCGGATTTCAGCCTGCCGGAGAGCTCTTTTCTCTCTGCTGTTCTCCGCCCCGCAGAGGCGGCTGTGACTCTTCGCGACTCTCCCCTGGAGCTTAGGTTTTCGGGGCGAAGATGTACGTGAAGGAGAGGAGGCCAGAGGGGGCTGTGGCCCCCCTCCCCACAAGGCGGCGCGGCCAGGCCTTGGCCCGCGCCGTCCTGTGAGGTGGGCCCACGGCGGCCCTCCTCGGCTCCTCCTTCTGGCTCCCTTCGTCTTCTGGAAAAATAGGATTTTTCATATAAATTCCGTCAATTGTTGATCTTCCGAAATATTGCATTCTAACGGCGCTTTTTCCAGCAGAATCCTGACTCCGGTGCGCGATCCTCCAATAATCATGAAACATGCAAAATAGATGAAATAACATAAGTATCATCTCCAAATATGAAATATATCAATGAATAACAGCAAATTATGATATAAAATAGTGATGCAAAATGGACGTATCATGCGCGCGCAAAAAAGGCCTTTAGTCCCGGTTTTTAATACAAACCGGGACCAAAGGCCATTTTTTTAAAAAAGTTTCGTTCCCGCCTTATTTCAAATCAAAAAAAACCACGTACTGGCCACCGCACTACCACACGTGTCCACCGCCGCCGCCGCCATGTACTGGCCACCGCCGCCACCGCCGTGTACTGGCCACCGCCGCCACCGCCACCGCCATGTACAGGCCACCGTCACCACCGCCGTGTACAGGCCACCACCGTCACCGCCATGTACTGGCCACCGCCGCCACCGCCGCCACCGCCGTGTACTGCCCACCACCGCCACCGCCATGTACTGGCCACCACCGCCACCGCCACACGTGTCCCTTCCCCGTGCCACGTGTCCCTTCCCCGTGCCACGTGTCACCGCCGCTTCCACGTGCCTCGCCCCGCCGCCACCTCCGTGCGACGTGTAGATCCCGCTTCCACGTGCCATGCCCCGCCGCTTCCCCGCGCCACCTGTCGCCACCGCTTCCATGTGCCACGCCCCGCCGCTTCCCCGCGCCAGCTGTCGCCAAACTTGCCGCGTCGCTGTGCTATAAAGTGCCGCGTGCGCGTGGAACCACACGTCGCCGACGCCTCCGTTCATTCGTCGCCGGGATGCCGCCGCGCCGTCGCGGCTCGTCCGGCTTCCGTGGCGTCCGAGCGCGTCCGAACGGTAGGTTCTACGCCGAGATGCGCGTTGGTGGCTTCCGGCTCACCCTCGGCACGTACAACACCCCAGAGCTGGCGGCGCGCGCTTACGACGCGGCCGCATGGCGATTTCGGCGGCCACGGTGCGACATGAACTTCCCAGACGTCGAATCGCTAGAGGAGGCAGAGTTCCTCGCGCCGACGCCGTGCCTCGTCGACGACGAGGACCGTCGCCGCCACCGCCAGGTGCAGCGCCGGATCGCCATCGCCGAGCACGACGAGGAGTTGATGCGCCAGTGGAGGGCGCAGTTCCCCAACGACGTCGACAACACCGACGCGTTCTTCGCTGACCTCTGGGCACATCGCAGGTCCAACAGGTGCCACCGTCGGGCCGTCGCCGTGTTCGAGCTCGACAACCCGAATACAACTTGGGCCGACAACGACCCTCGGTGGGACGACATTTGGACCGAAACAACCTCCGACGACGAGTAGGTCGACTAGACTAGTTGTTTATCTATTTTAATTGTATTTCAATAAAGTCGTTGTGGCAGACGCTGATGATGAGAAAAGTTTCCCGCCAGATACATGGAATTAAAGTACAGAGCTCAACTGAAAATTAATTAAGATACATGGCCAGATTCGACTGTTCGAGTCATTCAGTCATACTCGTGCCTAGCCCTACAGTACTCACCACTGTAGTCGTCGTAGTCGCCGTCATCATCGTTGCTGGCATCGGGGTCGCGGTAGTCAAACCTCGGCGGGAGAGCACGCGTGGGCTGGGACTGAGGGTAGCGCAGGCGGGGCCACGGTGGGCCATGACGCCCTGGAGAGTCCGGCCGCGCCACCACAGCCGACGGCTGGCCTCGTTGAAGTTCGAAGGAGGCGGGCCGCCTTCCTCGTGCCTGGCAAGCGCCCTCTCACGCCGATTGACGAAGAAGCTTTCCCAAGTCGGGCTGTAGTCGGGATGCCACTGGGGATTCCTCCGCTGCTCTGGCGTGAGCTCGAAGTAGTAGTGGTTCGTGATGGCCATCTCGCGCGCCACACCTAGAGGGACAGGAGGGACCGGTACGCCTCCGACGCTCAGCAACCAGCCGGTCGGGACGCGGTAGCCCGGCGGGCAGGGGTAGTTCGACGCGCAAAGCGCCTCCGCCTCCCGGAGGGTTAGAGATACGATGGAAGCCATGTGACCTGGTGATGAGGTTTGCAGATATGAGTCTAGATGTGATATGTGAATGGAGGCCAAGCCGACATATATATAGTGAAAAAATGGCGGGATGACGGAGGTGGGAAGCAGTGGAAAGCGCGGGAAGAAAAATAGGCGGGAACGCAGTGGCGCCGAAAACATTAGTCCCGGCTGGTGGGTACAACCGGGACTAAAGATCATTTTTTTTGTCATCTAACAAAACTGTCGGTGGGATAAGGACGCGTGGGTAACCTTTAGTCCCGGCTGGTGGGTACAACCGGGACGAAAGATCCTTTTTTTTTGTCATCTAACAAAACTGTCGGTGCGATAAGGACGTGTGGGTAACCTTTAGTCCCGGCTGGTGGGTACAACCGGGACGAAAGATCCTTTTTTTCGTCATCTAACAAAACTGTCGGTGGGATAAGGACGTGTGGGTAACCTTTAGTCCCGGCTGGTGGGTACAATTGGGACTAAAGATGTCAGCAGGATAAGAACACATGGGTGGACGCACTACTTGATGAGATAAAACATGTAGCGTACGACGCCCTGTCGAAGGAACAAGACAAAGTAGAAGAGGTGCCGTGCCTATAAAAGGAGCATCGATACGCCTTGCCAAGCAGATCAACAAGCCAAGCAGAGTTTCATTCCCATGGATGAAGGGAAGGGTTGGGAAATCTCCCGTGGCGCAGCTTCTCGAAGATGTCGTTGGTGCACACGCCCTACGGCATCTTCGGAAGCTGCTCCTCGGAATTTTTCCCTGCAAGCCCCTGAACGACTACATCTCATCTAACAGTGTTGGGGAAAGGGTTGGGAAATCTCCCATGGCGCAGTTTCTCGAAGATGTCGTTGGTGCACACGCCCTACGGCATCTTCAGAAACTGCGCCTTGGAATTTTTTCCTGCAAGCCCCTGAACGACTACATCTCCTCTAACAGTGTTGGAGAAAGGGTTGGGAAATCTCCCGTGGCGCAGTTTCTCGAAGATGTCGTTGGTGCACACGCCCTACGGCATCTTCAGAAACTGCGCCTTGGAATTTTTCCCTGCAAGCCCCTGAACAACTGATACGTCTCCGACGTATCGATAATTTCTTATGTTCCATGCCACATTATTGATGATATCTACATGTTTTATGCACACTTTATGTCATATTCGTGCATTTTCTGGAACTAACCTATTAACAAGATGCCGAAGTGCCGATTCTTTGTTTTGCTGTTTTGGTTTGAGAAATCCTAGTAAGGAAATATTCTCGGAATTGGACGAAATCAACGCCCGGGGTCCTATTTTGCCACGAAGCTTCCGAGAAGACCGAAGAGGAGACGAAGTGGGGCCACGAGGTGGCCAAACCATAGGGCGGCGCGGCCCAAGCCACTGGCCGCGCCGACCTATGGTGTGGGCCCTCGTGACGCCCTCGACCTGCCCTTCCGCCTACAAATAGCCTTTCATCGCGAAACCCCAAGATGCGAGAGCCACGATACGGAAAACCTTCCAGAGACGCCGCCGCCGCCAATCCCATCTCGGGGGATTCAGGAGATCGCCTCCGGCACCCTGCCGGAGAGGGGAATCATCTCCCGGAGGACTCTACGCCGCCATGGTCGCCTCCGGAGTGATGAGTGAGTAGTCTACCCCTGGACTATGGGTCCATAGCAGTAGCTAAATGGTTGTCTTCTCCTCATTGTGCTTAATTGTCGGGTCTTGTGAGCTGCCGAACATGATCAAGATCATCTATCTGTAATTCTATATGTTGTGTTTGTTGGGATCCGATGAATAGAGAATACTTGTTATGTTGATTATCAATTTATATCTATGTGTTGTTTATGATCTTGCATGCTCTCCGTTACTAGTAGATGCTCTGGCCAAGTAGATGCTTGTAACTCCAAGAGGGGGTATTTATGCTCGATAGTGGGTTCATGTCTCCGTGAATCTGGGGAAGTGACAGAAATCTCTAAGATTATGGATGTGCTGTTGCCACTAGGGATAAAACATTGGTGCTATGTTCGAGGATGTAGTTACTGATTACATTACGCGCAATACTTAATGCAATTGCATTGTTAGCAACTTAATATCGAGGGGTTCGGATGATAACTGAAGGTGGACTTTTTAGGCATAGATGCATGCTGGATAGCGGTCTATGTACTTTGTCGTAATGCCCAATTAAATCTCACAATACTCATCATAATATGTATGTGCATGGTCATGCCCTCTCTATTTGTCAATTGCCCAACTGTAATTTGTTCACCCAACATGCTGTTTATCTTATGGGAGAGACACCTCTAGTGAACTGTGGACCCCGGTCCAATTCTCTATACTGAAATACAATCTACTGCAATACTTGTTCTACTCTTTTCTGCAAACAATCATCTTCCACACTATACATCTAATCCTTTGTTACAGCAAGCCGGTGAGATTGACAACCTCGCTGTTACGTTGGGGCAAAGTACTTTGGTTGTGTTGTGCAGGTTCCACGTTGGCGCCGGAATCCCTGGTGTTGCGCCGCACTACATCCCGCTGATGGCGTGTAACTCACACGTTCGTTGGGAACCCCAAGAGGAAGGTATGATGCGCACAGCAGCAAGTTTTCCCTCAGAAAGAAACCAAGGTTTATCGAACCAGGAGGAGCCAAGAAGCACGTTGAAGGTTGATGGCGGCGGGATGTAGTGCGGCGCAACACCAGGGATTCCGGCGCCAACGTGGAACCTGCACAACACAACCAAAGTACTTTGTCCCAACGAAACAGTGAGGTTGTCAATCTCACCGGCTTGCTGTAACAAAGGATTAACCGTATTGTGTGGAAGATGATTGTTTGCAGAAAAACAGTAGAACGATTGCAGTAGATTGTATTTCAAGAAAGAGAATTGGACCGGGGTCCACAGTTCACTAGAGGTGTCTCTCCCATAAGACAAACAGCATGTTGGGTGAACAAATTACAGTTGGGCAATTGACAAATAAAGAGAGCATGACCATGCACATACATATCATGATGAGTATAGTGAGATTTAATTGGGTATTACGACAAAGTACATAGACCGCCATCCAACTGCATCTATGCCTAAAAAGTCCACCTTCAGGTTATCATCCGAACCCCCTCCAGTATTAAGTTGCAAAGCAACATACAATTGCATTAAGTATGGTGCGTAATGTAATCAACAACTACATCCTTAGACATAGCATCAATGTTTTATCCCTAGTGGCAACAGCACAACACAACCTTAGAACTTTCTGTCACTGTCCCAGGTGTCAATGCAGGCATGAACCCACTATCGAGCATAAATACTCCCTCTTGGAGTTACAAGCATCTACTTGGCCGGAGCATCTACTAGTAACGGAGAGCATGCAAGATCATAAACAACACATAGATATAACTTTGATAATCAACATAACAAGTATTCTCTATTCATCGGATCCCAACAAACGCAACATATAGAATTACAGATAGATGATCTTGATCATGTTAGGCAGCTCACAAGATCCGACAATGATAGCACAATGGGGAGAAGACAACCATCTAGCTACTGCTATGGACCCATAGTCCAGGGGTAGACTACTCACACATCACACCGGAGGCGACCATGGCGGCGTAGAGTCCTCCGGGAGATGATTCCCCTCTCGGCAGGGTGCCGGAGGCGATCTCTGGATCCCCCGAGATGGGATTGGCGTTGGCGGCGTCTCTCGGAAGGTTTTCCGTATCGTGGCTCTCGATGAGGGGTTTCGTCACGGAGGCTTTAAGTAGGCGGAAGGGCAAGTCAGGAGGGGGCACGGGGGCCCCACACCATAGGCCGGCGCGGCCAAGGGGGGGGGCCGCGCCGCCCTAGGGTTTGGGCACCCTGTGGCCCCACTTCGTTTCGTCTTCGGACTTCTGGAAGCTTCGTGGCAAAATAGGCCCCTAGGCGTTGATTTCGTCCAATTTCGAGAATATTTCCTTACTAGGATTTCTGAAACCAAAAACAGCAGAAAATAGCAACTGGCACTTCGGCATCTTGTTAATAGGTTAGTTCCAGAAAATGCACGAATATGACATAAAGTGTGCATAAAACATGTAGATGACATCAATAATGTGGCATGGAACATAAGAAATTATCGATACGTCGGAGACGTATCAGCATCCCCAAGCTTAGTTCTGCTCGTCCCGAGCAGGTAAAACGATAACACAGATAATTTCTGGAGTGACATGCCATCATAATCTTGATCATACTATTTGTAAAGCATATGTAGTGAATGCAGCGATCAAAACAATGTATATGACATGAGTAAACAAGTGAATCATATAGCAAAGACTTTTCATGAATAGCACTTCAAGACAAGCATCAATAAGTCTTGCATAAGAGTTAACTCATAAAGCAATAATTCAAAGTAAAAGCATTGAAGCAACACAAAAGAAGATTAAGTTTCAGCGGTTGCTTTCAACTTGTAACATGTATATCTCATGGATATTGTCAACATAGAGTAATATAACAAGTGCAATAAGCAAGTATGTAGGAATCAATGCACAGTTCACACAAGTGTTTGCTTCTTGAGGTGGAGAGAAATAGGTGAACTGACTCAACATTGAAAGTAAAAGAATGGTCCTCCATAGAGGAAAAGCATCGATTGCTATATTTGTGCTAGAGCTTTGATTTTGAAAACATGAAACAATTTTGTCAACGGTAGTAATAAAGCATATGTATCATGTAAATTATATCTTAGAAGTTGCAAGCCTCATGCATAGTGTACTAATAGTGCCCGCACCTTGTCCTAATTAGCTTGGACTACCGGATCATCACAATGCACATGTTTTGACCAAGTGTCACAAAGGGGTACCTCTATGCCGCTTGTACAAAGGTCTAAGGAGAAAGCTCGCATTTGGATTTCTCGCTATTGATTATTCTCAACTTAGACATCCATACCGGGACAACATAGATAACAGATAATGGACTCCTCTTTTATGCATAAGCATGTAACAACAATTAATAATTCTCTCATTTGAGATTGAGGATATATGTCCAAAACTGAAACTTCCACCATGGATCATGGCTTTAGTTAGCGGCCCAATGCTCTTCTCTAACAATATGCATGCTTAACCATAAGGTGGTAGATCTCTCTTACTTCAGACAAGACGGACATGCATAGCAACTCACATGAAATTCAACAATGAATAGTTGATGGCGTCCCCAGTGAACATGGTTATCGTACAACAAGCAACTTATTAAGAGATAAAGTGCATAATTACATATTCAATACCAGAATAGTTTTTAAGCTATTTGTCCCATGAGCTATATATTGCAAAGGTGAATGATGGAATTTTAAAGGTAGCACTCAAGCAATTTACTTTGGAATGGCGGAAAATACCATGTAGTAGGTAGGTATAGTGGACACAAATGGCATAGTGGTTGGCTCAAGTATTTTGGATGCATGAGAAGTATTCCCTCTCGATACAAGGTTTAGGCTAGCAAGGCTTATTTGAAACAAACACAAGGATGAACCGGTGCAGCAAAACTCACATAAAAGACATATTGAAAACATTATAAGACTCTACACCGTCTTCCTTGTTGTTCAAACTCAATACTAGAAATTATCTAGACCTTAGAGAAACCAAATATGCAAACCAAATTTTAGCATGCTCTATGTATTTCTTCATTAATGGGTGCAAAGTATATGATGCAAGAGCTTAATCATGAGCACAACAATTGCCAAGTATCACATTACCCAAGACATTAATAGCAATTACTACATGTATCATTTTCCAATTCCAACCATATAACAATTTAACGAAGGAGAAACTTCGCCATGAATACTATGAGTAGAAACCAAGGACATACTTGTCCATATGCTACAGCGGAGCGTGTCTCTCTCCCATAAAGTGAATGCTAGGATCCATTTTATTCAAACAAAACAAAAACAAAAACAAACCGACGCTCCAAGCAAAGCACATAAGATGTGATGGAATAAAAATATAGTTTCGGGGAGGAACACGATAATGTTGTCGATGAAGAAGGGGATGCCTTGGGCATCCCCAAGCTTAGACGCTTGAGTCTTCTTAATATATGCAGGGGTGAACCACCGGGGCATCCCCAAGCTTAGAGCTTTCACTCTCCTTGATCATGTTGCATCATACTCCTCTCTTGATCCTTGAAAACTTCCTCCACACCAAACTCGAAACAACTTATTAGAGGGTTAGTGCACAATAAAAATTAACATATTCAGAGGTGACACAATCATTCTTAACACTTCTGGACATTGCATAATGCTACTGGACATTAGTGGATCAAAGAAATTCATCCAACATAGCAAAAGAGGCAATGCGAAATAAAAGGCAGAATCTGTCAAAACAGAACAGTTCGTATTGACGAATTTTAAAATGGCACCAGACTTGCTCAACTGAAAATGCTCAAATTGAATGAAAGTTGCGTACATATCTGAGGATCATGCACGTAAATTGGCTTAATTTTATGAGCTACCTACAGGGAGGTGGACCCAGATTCGTGACAGCAAAGAAATCTGGAACTGCGCAGTAATCCAAATCTAGTACTTACTTTTCTATCAACGGCTTAACTTGGCACAATAAAACACAAAACTAAGATAAGGAGAGGTTGCTACAGTAGTAAACAACTTCCAAGACACAAAATAAAAACAAAGTACTGTAGGTAAAAACATGGGTTGTCTCCCATAAGCGCTTTTCTTTAACGCCTTTCAGCTAGGCGCAGAAAGTTTGTATCAAGTATTATCAAAGGGTGGTGCATTCTCAGCGGGGTGCGGAGTTTTCTCAACTATGCATACTATCTTTTCTATGTGAGTTTCAGAGGCTCCCTTTTCATTAGTCTTGGGCTTGCTACTCTCATCAAACAAATCTTCAGGAACAATCCAATCAAAATTCTTTTCTAGTGCCTCACACATTCCCAAGAGCTTGCAAGGTATTGATGTTTTAATATCCCCCTCATAATTAACTTCATTAGTGTACTTTTGTCTATCCTTTTCCATCTTCTCAAGGGTACTGGCAAAGTTGGTATGAGAGCCTAGCATATTATATTTAGTGAAAACTTTCCTAGCTTCTCTCGCTATTCCCCCAAATTCTTTAAGAAGGGTTTCTAATACAAAATCTTTCTTTTCTCCTTCTTCCATATCACTGAGTGTAAGAAACATATGTTGAATCACAGGATTAAGATTAACAAATCTAGCTTCTAACGCATGTACTAAAGAAGCAACAGCAATTTCATAAGTGGGGGCAAGTTCTACCAAGTGTCTATCTTCAAAATCTTCGACCGTACTAATATGGGTGAAAAAATCTTCTATATTGTCTTTCCCAAGGATAGACCCTCGACCTACCGGTACATCTTTAAGAACAAACTTAGGAGGAAACATGATGAATCCAGTAAAGTAAATGCAAGTAACTAATTTTTTTGTGTTTTTGATATAGCAAACAAGATAGCAAATAAAGTAAAACTAGCAACTAATTTTTTTTTGTATTTTGATTTAGTGCAACAAACAAAGTAGTAAATAAAACTAAGCAAGACAAAAACAAAGTAAAGAGATTGAGAAGTGGAGACTCCCCTTGCAGCGTGTCTTGATCTCCCCGGCAACGGCGCCAGAAATTTAGCTTGATGGCGTGTAACTCACACGTTCGTTGGGAACCCCAAGAGGAAGGTATGATGCGCACAGCAGCAAGTTTTCCCTCAGAAAGAAACCAAGGTTTATCGAACCAGGAGGAGCCAAGAAGCACGTTGAAGGTTGATGGCGGCGGGATGTAGTGCGGCGCAACACCAGGGATTCCGGCGCCAACGTGGAACCTGCACAACACAACCAAAGTACTTTGTCCCAACGAAACAGTGAGGTTGTCAATCTCACCGGCTTGCTGTAACAAAGGATTAACCGTATTGTGTGGAAGATGATTGTTTGCAGAAAACAGTAGAACAGTATTGCAGTAGATTGTATTTCAGTAAAGAGAATTGGACCGGGGTCCATAGTTCACTAGAGGTGTCTCTCCCATAAGACAAACAGCATGTTGGGTGAACAAATTACAGTTGGGCAATTGACAAATAAAGAGAGCATGACCATGCACATACATATCATGATGAGTATAGTGAGATTTAATTGGGCATTACGACAAAGTACATAGACCGCCATCCAACTGCATCTATGCCTAAAAAGTCCACCTTCAGGTTATCATCCGAACCCCCTCCAGTATTAAGTTGCAAAGCAACATACAATTGCATTAAGTATGGTGCGTAATGTAATCAACAACTACATCCTTAGACATAGCATCAATGTTTTATCCCTAGTGGCAACAGCACAACACAACCTTAGAACTTTCTATCACTGTCCCAGGTGTCAATGCAGGCATGAACCCACTATCGAGCATAAATACTCCCTCTTGGAGTTACAAGCATCTACTTGGCCGGAGCATCTACTAGTAACGGAGAGCATGCAAGATCATAAACAACACATAGATATAACTTTGATAATCAACATAACAAGTATTCTCTATTCATCGGATCCCAACAAACGCAACATATAGAATTACAGATAGATGATCTTGATCATGTTAGGCAGCTCACAAGATCCGACAATGATAGCACAATGGGGAGAAGACAACCATCTAGCTACTGCTATGGACCCATAGTCCAGGGGTAGACTACTCACACATCACACCGGAGGCGACCATGGCGGCGTAGAGTCCTCCGGGAGATGATTCCCCTCTCCGGCAGGGTGCCGGAGGCGATCTCCTGGATCCCCCGAGATGGGATTGGCGTTGGCGGCGTCTCTGGAAGGTTTTCCGTATCGTGGCTCTCGGTACTGGGGGTTTCGTCACGGAGGCTTTAAGTAGGCGGAAGGGCAAGTCAGGAGGGGGCACGGGGGCCCCACACCATAGGCCGGCGCGGCCAAGGGGGGGGGCCGCGCCGCCCTAGGGTTTGGGCACCCTGTGGCCCCACTTCATTTCGTCTTCGGACTTCTGGAAGCTTCATGGCAAAATAGGCCCCTGGGCGTTGATTTCGTCCAATTCCGAGAATATTTCCTTACTAGGATTTCTGAAACCAAAAACAGCAGAAAACAACAACTGGCACTTCGGCATCTTGTTAATAGGTTAGTTCCAGAAAATGCACGAATATGACATAAAGTGTGCATAAAACATGTAGATAACATCAATAATGTGGCATGGAACACAAGAAATTATCGATACGTCAGAGACGTATCACCCGCCGCCATCAACCTTCAACGTGCTTCTTGGCTCCTACTGGTTCGATAAACCTTGGTTTCATACTGAGGGAAAACTTGCCGCTGTACGCATCACACCTTCCTCTTGGGGTTCCCAACGGACGTGTGCTACACGCCATCAAGCAATTTTTCTGGCGCCGTTGCCGGGGAGATCAAGACACGCTGCAAGGGGAGTCTCCACATCGCAATCTCTTTACTTTGTTTTTGTCTTGCTTTATTTTATTTACTACTTTGTTTGCTGCACTAAATCAAAATACAAAAAAATTAGTTGCTAGTTTTACTTTATTTGCTATCTTGTTTGCTATATCAAAAACACAAAAAATTTAGTTACTTGCATTTACTTTATCTAGTTTGCTTTATTTACTGTTGCTAAAATGGGTACTCCTGAAAATACTAAGTTGTGTGACTTCACAACCAAAAATAATAATGATTTCTTATGCACACCCATTGCTCCACCTGCTACTACAGTAGAATTCTTTGAAATTAAACCTGCTTTACTGAATCTTGTTATGCGAGAGCAATTTTCTGGTGTTAGTTCTGATGATGCTGCTGCCCATCTCAATAATTTTGTTGAATTGTGTGAAATGCAAAAATATAAAGATGTAGATGGTGACATTATAAAATTAAAATTGTTCCCTTTCTCATTAAGAGGAAGAGCTAAAGATTGGTTGCTATCTTTGCCTAAGAATAGTATTGATTCATGGACTAAATGCAAGGATGCTTTTATTGGTAGATATTATCCCCCTGCTAAAATTATATCTTTGAGGAGTAGCATAATGAATTTTAAACAATTAGATACTGAACATGTTGCACAAGCATGGGAAAGAATGAAATCTTTGGTTAAAAATTGCCCAACCCATGGACTGACTACTTGGATGATCATCCAAACCTTTTATGCAGGACTGAATTTTTCTTCGCGGAACCTATTGGATTTAGCTGCTGGAGGTACCTTTATGTCCATCACTCTTGGTGAAGCAACAAAGCTTCTTGATAATATGATGATCAATTACTCTGAATGGCACACGGAAAGAGCTCCACAAGGTAAGAAGGTAAATTCTGTCGAAGAAACCTCTTCCTTAAGTGATAAGATTGATGCTATTATGTCTATGCTTGTGAATGATAGGACTAATGTTGATCGTAATAATGTTCCGTTAGCTTCATTGGTTGCTCAAGAAGAACATGTTGATGTAAACTTCATTAAAAATAATAATTTCAACAACAATGCTTACCGGAACAATTCTAGTAACAACTATAGGCCATATCCTTATAATAATGGCAACGGCTATGGTAATTCTTATGGGAATTCTCACAATAATAATAGGAACACACCCCCTGGACTTGAAGCCATGCTTAAAGAATTTATTTAGTACACAAACTGCTTTTAACAAATCCGTTGAAGAAAAGCTTGGGAAAATTGATATACTTGCTTCTAAAGTCGATAGTCTTGCTGCTGATGTTGATCTTTTAAAATCGAAAGTTATGCCTAATGAAAATCATCATAATAAAATTGTTACTACAGCAAATGCCATCCAAGTTAGAATTAATGAGAATATAAGATTGATGGCCGAATTGCGTGCTAGGTGGGAAAGAGAAGAAAATGAAAAAGAAGATAATATAGCTAAAGTTTGGACTATAACCACCACTAGTAATGCTAATGCTACACAAGTTGCTGCACCTCCTACTAATAATAATAAAAGAATTGGTGTTGGCAATGTTTCCACTTCTAATGCAAAGCGAGAAAGCGCACTCGAAATCGCTAAAAGCTATTTGAAAGCACGTGATAAAACTGCTGAAATTTTTTCCAACATTGGGGATGATGATCCCATTGCTTTAGATTATAATGGTTTGAATTTTGATGATTGTAACATCTCTGAAGTTATAAAGTTCTTACAAAAACTTGCTAAAAGTCCTAATGCTAGTGCTATAAATTTGGCTTTCACGCAACATATTACAAATGCTCTCATAAAAGCTAGAGAGGAGAAATTAGAGCGCGAAGCTTCTATTCCTAGAAAGCTAGAGGATGGTTGGGAGCCCATCATTAAGATGAAGGTCAAAGATTTTGATTGTAATGCTTTATGTGATCTTGGTGCAAGTATTTCTTTTATGCCTAAGAAAATTTATAATATGCTTGACTTGCCACCGCTGAAAAATTGTTATTTGGATGTTAATCTTGCTGATCATTCTACAAAGAAACCTTTGGGGAAAGTTGATAATGTTCGCATCACCGTTAACAATAACCTTGTCCCCGTTGATTTTGTTGTCTTGGATATTGAATGCAATGCATCTTGTCCCATTATATTGGGAAGACCTTTTCTTCGAACTGTTGGTGCTATCATTGATATGAAGGAAGGTAATATTAAATATCAATTTCCTCTCAAGAAAGGTATGGAACACTTCCCTAGAAAGAGAATGAAGTTAACTTTTGATTCTATTATTAGAACAAATTATGATGTTGACACTTCGTCTCTTGATAATACTTGATACACACTTTCTGCGCCTAGCTGAAAGGCGTTAAAGAAAAGCGCTTATGGGAGACAACCCATGTTTTTACTACAGTACTTTGTTTTTATTTTGTGTCTTGGAAGTTGTTTACTACTGTAGCAACCTCTCCTTATCTTAGTTTAGTGTTTGTTGTGCCAAGTAAAGTCGTTGATAGTAAAGTTCATACTAGATTTGGATTACTGCGCAGAAACAGATTTCTTTGCTGTCACGAATTTGGGCAAAATTCTCTGTAGGTAACTCGGAAAATTATGCCAATTTACGTGAGTGATCCTCAGATATGTACGCAACTTCCATTCAATTTGAGCATTTCCATTTGAGCAAGTCTGGTGCCTCAATAAAATTCGTCAATACGAACTGTTCTGTTTTGACAGATTCTGCCTTTTATTTCGCATTGCCTGTTTTGTTATGTTCGATGGATATTTTGATTCCATTGACTTTCAGTAGCTTTGTGCAATGTGCAGAAGTGTTAAGAATGATTATGTCACCTCTGAACATGTATATTTTGATTGTGCACTAACCCTCTAATGAGTTGTTCTAAGTTTGGTGTGGAGGAAGTTTTCAAGGATCAAGAGAGGGAGATGATACAACATGATCAAGGAGAGTGAAAGCTCTAAGCTTGGGGATGCCCCGGTGGTTCACCCCTGCATATATCAAGAAGACTCAAGCGTCTAAGCTTGGGGATGCCCAAGGCATCCCCTTCTTCATCGACAATATTATCAGGTTCCTCCCCTGAAACTATATTTTTATTCCATCACAGCTTATGTGCTTTACTTGGAGCGTCGGTTTGTTTTTGTTTTTGTTTTGTTTGAATAAAATGGATCCTAGCATTCCTTGTGTGGGAGAGAGACACGCTCCGCTGTTGCATATGGACAAGTATGTCCTTAGGTTCTACTCATAGTATTCATGGCGAAGTTTCTTCTTCGTTAAATTGTTATATGGTTGGAATTGGAAAATGATACATGTAGTAATTGCTATAATGTCTTGGATAATGTGATACTTGGCAATTGTTGTGCTCATGTTTAAGCTCTTGCATCATATACTTTGCACCCATTAATGAAGAAATACATAGAGCTGTTGCGGTCAAAACCCACCGGCGGGCAGCGACGGGCAACACAGTAGAGCCGGGAACAACTTAGGGCTGCGGCTGGCCCTGGTCCCTCCGAGCGACGGCCCGCAAAGCCTCTGGTACACACGTCCGATGCTGGTGCAGGGCGTGCCACCTGACCTATACCTGGTCAGGAAGGTGATGGAGATGCCTCGCTTAGTTTCCTGCATGGCATACACGTAAACATTAAATACGAGCCTCGATCGGCTCTCAGGTTATCCTGTGAATCGGCTCAAGGAGCCGATCCACCCATGATTCGTACGAGGTGCACAAATATATGGTGGTCCTGCTTGATCAAGATAAAGCTAAAGCGATCTACGACGATTTAGGGTTTTCACCGCATAATCGGATCATCCTACTCACGATTGGGCCTCGCGGCCACGCACGGTGATCGTAAGCCGATCCTAGACAAGGCCTAAAAACCAACACGAGGTTGATCCCCGGAACATCCTGTCTAGGACTAGCAAACGACACCCTACGTGCCGCTGGATCCTCCAACCCTTTGTAAGGCCTAACTATTGCAGATATTAAACTAATCCTTGAAGAACAAGGAGCAACCGTAACGGATCGGATCTACTAAATAATGATCAAGCGGGGTGCCGCCCCCACACCTAAGATAGATGTGAGGGCGGCTAGATATGCAAGGGTTGCACTACGATAGCATGTAATACGAAGAACAATGCTAACCCTAACACATCTATGATAACTACGTTGCTCGCCATCAAAAAGGCTTCAGTACGAGCAACGCATGAACAACATGAAGCTTATGCTGCCTAGATCGCAAGTGCGATCTAGGCAGCATGATGCTTACCGATAGAAACCCTCGAGACGAAGGAGTTGGCGATGCGCCGAGATTGATTTTGTGGTTGAACGTTGGTTGTTGTTTATTCCATAAACCCTAGATACATATTTATAGTCCAGAGGACTTCCTAACGTGGGAATAATCCCAACCGTGCACGAGGCAAACTCTAACTAACCGACACGTAATCTACTATGTTACAGATACAAGGGCAAACTAGCCCAAATTTTGCATAACAGGCCGATTCACGTAATTCTTCTATGTATATTCTTTAAATCCATCTTGATCGCGGCCCACCTCTGACTCGGTCAAATTCTGGTGATAACACATGCCCCCCTGGTTTTGGAATTGATAATTCCAAAATCACTCTGTTTTTCTTCGTCGGGTCATGTTGTAGCAGAGCAGAACCGTCGCAGTATTCTTCATCATAATGCCTTGTCTTCTCAACTTCTCTGAAAAATTTGATAGCTTCAGCACTACTTCCTTGGAAACTGAAAAGGCATTAAATCTCCATCAGGCTCCTCCTTATTTAACTGTGCCGACTGACTCGCTTTTTCATCCCCCTCCTCGGGTCTAGCTATCGGCACCAAAAAACCCTCTTCCCCTGTAGCAATGTCTTCTTCTTCCTCCGTCTCCTCTGGCCTCTCTTTCCAATCTTCTTCCTCGAGCGAGCCGATGTCGGAGCCCGAGTGGGACTTTGACTTCCTGTCAGATGGCGACATGCCCCTAACTGATGGGGAAGGCAACCTCCAGTTCCTCATTGAAGGGGAACTGAAGAGCGAAAGCGAGGATGACCTCCACTCATGGAGGAACTCCACTTCCTCCGATAATGGGGAGGAAGAGGAGGACGAGGAGGTAGAGGAAGAAGAGGAAGAAGACGATTCCTCTTCCTCCGCTGGGTACCCGCCGGCGAAGCGCCTCCGTGCTTGGGCGGTCAGTGAAGATGATGACGACGACGAAGAGGAAGAAGCTCCGGTCGAAGGTTGGGGCAGCAGTGACGAGGAGTTCTCCGGAAGTAGTGCCGGCGGCAGCTACGACGCCGATGACGAGGGCAGCGAGGATTAGTGACATAGGATCAGTAGTACGCGAGCAATCGGCTCTTCTTTTGTTCCTCTTTTCTTGAGCAATCGGCTCTTCATTGTAAAAAACCCTCCTTTGTTAGTGAAGAAGTATTTCCAGTCAACTTTTTCGCCGATAGTCAAAGTCAAATAATCTCCAAAAAGAGCCGATGGCATCGCACCGGTCTCTATCATAAAAAACACTAGTAAGGTCGACCTAGCCGCCCCTCCAAACGGTAACTTGCAACCTCCATCTGAGAAAGCAAACTCAGATCCCCAAATCGCCGCCTGAGCAGTTCCAACTCAAGACCGACTACATCACAGATCTCAACCGCGCCGCCCCCAACTCCTTCAATGCATCCCATGGCGGAATCATCCAACACCAACGCCACGGCTTCTGGTCTGAAGGTAATCCTCAACCTCCTCTCGCCATTCGACTCGACATGGGATTAATGGCAACACCTGGATTAATGTTTCGTTCCGTTATTAATTTAGGTTTCAGACATTCTTCTGCCACATCCTTCTCTCGCAAATTCGATGTGCCTCGGTCCTCGTTCTTCCGAGAGTCCCGCCCTGTTAATTTCGTGCGAAGCTAACAGAATCCCCTTCGTGAATCAGAACTTAGATCTGACTTCCTGGGCCGACTGCCTGCGAGCCTGGCCTAATCCTCCTGAGGGTTGGGTGGCATGGTACAATAGAGTATCCAAAACCCATTATGCCACTTGGGAAACCATAGGGATAGCCGATGCCTTGTCATTATCATTGTCTCCTCTTGAGAAGAATGAAAACATTCTGAAAACCATCGGCTACTTCAGTCCGATGCACCGAATCGCTTCATGTTTGGCCATGGCCCTATGACACCAACTCTGCCGGATGTGGCCATGATCACAGGCCTAGACATTGCATCCCCAGCCCTTCGCATTCAAATCGCCAAAAGTCCCTTTCACTCTTTCCTCTAAAAAAGAGTGTACCACTGAGCGCCTATCTCAATCGTTATATGAAAAACAAAGGCCCCGTGACAGAGAGGGAACACACAGCCTTCCTGAACTTCTGGCTGGAGCACTTCATATTCTGTGGCCCATCGCTTGCCCCTACCAAGAATTACCTTTCCCTGGCCTATGAACTTGCTAAAGGCACCCAACTCGGCCTAGGCAAACTGTTTCTTGGAGAGGTCTATCGATCCCTTCAACTGATGTCTGTCAAACTGTTCTCTCAAAAGACAGTTAAAACTGGCGGCCCCTGGTGGTTTATTCAGTTGTGGGCCCAACTATACTTCCAGAACCAGATCCCAGACTTCCCACCGCTGACCACCTGCACCTTTCCAGATGTTAATGGAAAGGAAATTCAATGCACCAGCTATGGCCAAGCTCTGTATGGTCTCCCTGGCAGCAGGCTGATCCCCAAGGAAGCAGCAGGGTGGTTTAAGATTTTCTTCCAAGGTTTGGACAACCCCCTGTTCTACCCTTATACTGAATCGGCAAACTTTGAAAACCCAGTCTCTTTTCGATTGGACGACTTTGCCGATGACGCCAGCACCCAGCATTTGTACTCCATCATGATTCGTCCTTGCTTCCTCCCTGTTGGCATGAGTACCTCGAACCGGATCATCAAGCCCGGTTATGAGTGTTATCAACCGGTAGTGGCAGCCCGACAGCTTGGTCTCGGACAGGTGCCTCCACACTTCATCTTACATCACCTGACAGCAAGTAGAGCTGAACTGCCTGACATCCTTACTGCCCAAAGGTGTTATACCTTCTTTGATGCTTTGGCCATTCCAATTCCCCACGACCTCCGTTTCTCCTTCACTACCGACGGTTTTGAAACTTGGTGGTCCATGTGGAAGACCCACGTCTTCAGGAGGGCTCTAGGACCGCTGCTGAGACAACTTGATGCCGAGTATGACATCCCTGCAGACCAGGTACCATCACTTAAACATTTCTTGTAACAGCATTATGGTGATTGTTTGTGACCTGACTCCATCTCCTGGCAGCAACAAGATGGCCCGGCTCCCACACAAGCCGACGGTTCCCCTTTCGTATTCCTTCCTCCGGCACCAGTGGTTCTCTTACGCGAGCTCGCCACCCCTGAAGAAAGTCATAATGCAGAGTCAGCCGATTTCACCGAAATCGGCTCCCAAGAGTAAAGCATCTTCGGGGCCAGTTGCCCCCCGAGCCTCGACTCAGGCGAGGACGGCAGTGAGGAAGGTGGCTGCCAGGAAAACCCTGAAGCGTAAAGCTCCTGCCCAAGAAAGCTTGCGTGTAAGTTGGTTCAGGCCCTGTCCACATTTATCCACTTTCCAAGTCTTTTACAACACGCTCGTATTCTTTTCTACAGACTTCCACCGAAGAAACCTCCAGCGGGGCCGAAGAATCCAGTCAGGGGGACTCGAGCTCGAGCGATTCCGAGAGGTCCACCACCCAGAGCCAGACGGCTTCACCAGCGCCGGCTTCTAAGAGAAGGTCGATCCCCGAACCTCCTGCTCCCCAAGCCCCGACCAGATCGGGGTCACGCACGAAGCGCCGCTGCGTCAAAAGGGCTCGTAAGAACCCACGAGCCTCTCCATCAAGCCAGGAGGTCTCAAATGTAATTATCTCCCTGGTCACACTTCATGCTAACCCATTGTCATTTGGATCGGCTAATCACTTCCTCCTGCAGACCGAAGAAACTTCTAGCGGAGATGTCGAGGAGGTACCGATGCCGTCCGCCACCCTGGACCTAGCCACCTCGACGATCGTGGCTGCCCAAGTGGCTGACCTATCCAAGTCCACAGAAAAGCCGATCGTCACTACATCGGCTGTTCCTCCTACCTTGGGAGAGGTATGCCCCTCCTCCTTGGCTCCATCAATTCCTTCATTGCATGCTAAACTCGCTTTGTTTGCCCTATCAGGGTTGTGATCTCTCGAGCTTGCTGACGTTCGATCCAGAATCCATCGAACCAACTTCTTCCAAGGCAAGTGGAGAGCCGAGTCCTAGTACGGTCCAAGGTCCACTCCAGCGTCTCAAAGACTTGCTTTCTTCCTCAACCGAGACCCTGATTGAAAATTCCGAGGAAGTCAAAGGCATCCTCGAGGATATCCAGCCCCATCTCCCTATGACACTGCAAGTGAAGCTCTGGCCCGCTGTTACCCTGTCGGTCTTCAAGTCAAGGGTGCAATCAGCTCGACAAAGGATTACTCTTCGCCACACCCAGCATCCACTGAGAGCCGATATTGCCGAAAAGTGTCGACGGCTCAACGAGAAGAAGGCTGCTCTGGACGCCAAGACGGACACTTCTGCCAATCGCGCCGAACTCGAGACCCTGCGCAAGGAGCTGGAGAGCCTTGAAGAGAGGGTAAGGGTGACCAAGCAGCTCATCCAAGACAAGGAAGCCCTTATTGCCCGTTCTCAAGACGAAGCAAAAGGCCTCACAGCCGATCTGAAGACCGATCTGGCTGAAATTCGTACTCTGAGTAGCCAGCTGGTGACGGGTAAAGACGAGGACGACGAAGCTGAGATCGCTGAGGTAGATCGCATCCGTGTTGACGCCCTTCATGCCCTTGACGCGTTTCTCCAGTAGGGACAAATGTTTCGCTGAACTTGAGTGAATCTGCTTCGGCTGTACTTGCTACATTATATATTTTTTTTTACTGGCCGATTTTTCCATCGGCTCCTAATATTTCATTGCCTATGTGTCTGTCTGCCTGCTCATGTGCCCCCCCGAGCCGAATCTGTCAGGTAACTGCGGATATCGGCTCTGCAGTTGTCGGTAGGATTATACCTGAACATCGGCTCTGCAGTCATGGACCAATGCTGATTTCCCTGACCTCGCAAACCGATGTAGACCCATACTCCAGTCTTCCGTCACCCGCTAGATCGATGCTGAATACCGGCGAAACGTATGGCCAGGATAATACGGGGCGGCTGCTGAATTGGCCCCTATTTTGATTGTACTGCTCAAAAGAGGTTTACACCTCGTCGTGCCGGCCGATGTCTCATCACCGGCTTTCCTTCGTTTGGGGCGTCATACTCCCCTTTTGCGGTCGACGCTCGTATGTGACAGGAGTGCCGTCCGCCATCTCAGATGTAGATGGCGATGTGGTTGATGACGAAACTCGTCCCACCGGGCGTGCCAGAATGTGTTGCGGTCAAAACCCACCGGCGGGCAGCGACGGGCAACACAGTAGAGCCGGGAACAACTTAGGGCTGCGGTTGGCCCTGGTCCCTCCGAGCGACGGCCCGCAAAGCCTCTGGTACACACGTCCGATGCTGGTGCAGGGCGTGCCACCTGACCTATACCTGGTCAGGAAGGTGATGGAGATGCCTCGCTTAGTTTCCTGCATGGCATACACGTAAACATTAAATACGAGCCTCGATCGGCTCTCAGGTTATCCTGTGAATCGGCTCAAGGAGCCGATCCACCCATGATTCGTACGAGGTTCACGAATATATGGTGGTCCTACTTGATCAAGATAAAGCTAAAGCGATCTACGACGATTTAGGGTTTTCACCGCATAATCGGATCATCCTACTCACGATTGGGCCTCGCGGCCACGCACGGTGATCGTAAGCCGATCCTAGACAAGGCCTAAAAACCAACACGAGGTTGATCCCCGGAACATCCTGTCTAGGACTAGCAAACGACACCCTACGTGCCGCTGGATCCTCCAACCCTTTGTAAGGCCTAACTATTGCAGATATTAAACTAATCCTTGAAGAACAAGGAGCAACCGTAACGGATCGGATCTACTAAATAATGATCAAGCGGGGTGCCGCCCCCACACCTAAGATAGATGTGAGGGCGGCTAGATATGCAAGGGTTGCACTACGATAGCATGTAATACGAAGAACAATGCTAACCCTAACACATCTATGATAACTACGTTGCTCGCCATCAAAAAGGCTTCAGTACGAGCAACGCATGAACAACATGAAGCTTATGCTGCCTAGATCGCAAGATGCGATCTAGGCAGCATGATGCTTACCGATAGAAACCCTCGAGACGAAGGAGTTGGCGATGCGCCGAGATTGATTTTGTGGTTGAACGTTGGTTGTTGTTTATTCCATAAACCCTAGATACATATTTATAGTCCAGAGGACTTCCTAACGTGGGAATAATCCCAACCGTGCACGAGGCAAACTCTAACTAACCGACACGTAATCTACTATGTTACAGATACAAGGGCAAACTAGCCCAAATTTTGCATAACAGGCCGATTCACGTAATTCTTCTATGTATATTCTTTAAATCCATCTTGATCGCGGCCCACCTCTGACTCGGTCAAATTCTGGTGATAACAAGAGCATGCTAAAATTTGGTCTGCATATTTGGTCTCTCTAAGGTCTAGATAATTTCTAGTATTGAGTTTGAACAACAAGGAAGACGGTGTAGAGTCTTATAATGTTTTCAATATGTCTTTTATGTGAGTTTTGCTGCACCGCTTCATCCTTGTGTTTGTTTCAAATAACCTTGTTAGCCTAAACCTTGTATCGAGAGGGAATACCTCTCATGCATCCAAATACTTGAGCCAACCACTATGCCATTTGTGTCCACCATACCTACCTACTACATGGTATTTCTCCGCCATTCCAAAGTAAATTGCTTGAGTGCTACCTTTAAATTTCTATCCTCTACCTTTACAATATATAGCTCATGGGACAAATAGCTTAAAATTTATTGTGGTATTGAATATGTACTTATGCACTTTATCTCTTATTAAGTTGCTCGTTGTGCGATAACCATGTTCCTGGGGACGCCATCAACTACTCTTTGTTGAATATCATGTGAGTTGCTATGCATGTTCGTCTTGTCTGAAGTAAGGGCAATCTACCACCTTATGGTTAGAGCGTGCATATTGTTAGAGAAGAACATTGGGCCGCTAACTAAAGCCATGACTCATGGTGGAAGTTTCAGTTTTGGACATATATCCTCAATCTCATATGAGAAAATTAATTGTTGCTACATGCTTATGCATAAAAGAGGAGTCCATTATCTGTTGTCTATGTTGTCCCTGTATGGATGTCTAAGTTGAAGAATAATCAATAGCGAGAAATCCAATGCGAGCTTTCTCCTTAGACCTTTGTACATGCGGCATAGAGGTACCCCTTTGTGACACTTGGTTAAAACATGTGCATTGCGATGATCCCGGTAGTCCAAGCTAATTAGGACAAGGTGCGGGCACTATTAGTATACTATGCATGAGGCTTGCAACTTGTAAGATATAATTTACATGATACATATGCTTTATTACTATCGTTGACAAAATTGTTTCTTGTTTTCAAAATCAAAGCTCTAGCACAAATATAGCAATCGATGCTTTCCTCTTTGAAGGACCATTCTTTTACTTTTATGTTGAGTCAGTTCACCTATTTCTCTCCACCTCAAGAAGCAAACACTTGTGTGAACTGTGCATTGATTCCTACATATTTGCATATTGCACTTATTATATTACTCTATGTTGACAATATCCATGAGATATACATGTTATAAGTTGAAAGCAACCGCTAAAACTTAATCTTCCTTTGTGTTGCTTCAATGTTTCTACTATGAATTATTGCTTTATGAGTTAACTCTTATGCAAGACTTATTGATGCTTGTCTTGAAGTACTATTCATGAAAAGTCTTTGCTATATGATTCATTTGTTTACTCATGTCATTTACATTGTTTTGATCGCTGCATTCACTACATATGCTTTGCAAATAGTATGATCAAGGTTATGATGGCATGTCACTCCAGAAATTATCTTTGTTTATCGTTTACCTGCTCGGGACGAGCAGAAACTAAGCTTGGGGATGCTGATACGTCTCCGACGTATCGATAATTTCTTATGTTTCATGCCACATTATTGATGATATCTACATGTTTTATGCACACTTTATGTCATATTCGTGCATTTTCTGGAACTAACCTATTAACAAGATGCCGAAGTGCCGATTCTTGTTTTTCTGTTTTTGGTTTCAGAAATCCTAGTAAGGAAATATTCTCGGAATTGGACGAAATCAACGCCCAGGGTCCTATTTTGCCACGAAGCTTCCAGAAGACCGAAGAGGAGATGAAGTGGGGCCACGAGGTGGCCAAACCATAGGGCGGCGCGGCCCAAGCCCTGGCCGCGCCGACCTATGGTGTGGGCCCCTCGTGACGCCCCTCGACCTGCCCTTCCGCCTACAAATAGCCTTCGTCACGAAACCCCCAGTACCGAGAGCCACGATACGGAAAACCTTCCAGAGACGCCGCCGCCGCCAATCCCATCTCGGGGGATTCAGAAGATCGCCTCCGGCACCCTGCCGGAGAGGGGAATCATCTCCCGGAGGACTCTACGCCGCCATGGTTGACTCCGGAGTGATGAGTGAGTAGTCTACCCCTGGACTATGGGTCCATAGCAGTAGCTAGATGGTTGTCTTCTCCTCATTGTGCTTAATTGTCGGGTCTTGTGAGCTGCCGAACATGATCAAGATCATCTATCTGTAATTCTATATGTTGTGTTTGTTGGGATCCGATGAATAGAGAATACTTGTTATGTTGATTATCAATTTATATCTATGTGTTGTTTATGATCTTGCATGCTCTCCGTTACTAGTAGATGCTCTGGCCAAGTAGATGCTTGTAACTCCAAGAGGGGGTATTTATGCTCGATAGTGGGTTCATGTCTCCGTGAATCTGGGGAAGTGACAGAAATCTCTAAGATTATGGATGTGCTGTTGCCACTAGGGATAAAACATTGGTGCTATGTTCGAGGATGTAGTTACTGATTACATTACGCGCAATACTTAATGCAATTGTCTGTTGTTAGCAACTTAATACTGGAGGGGGTTCGGATGATAACCTGAAGGTGGACTTTTTAGACATAGATGCATGCTGGATAGCGGTCTATGTACTTTGTCGTAATGCCCAATTAAATCTCACAATACTCATCATAATATGTATGTGCATGGTCATGCCCTCTCTATTTGTCAATTTCCCAACTGTAATTTGTTCACCCAACATGTTGTTTATCTTATGGGAGAGACACCTCTAGTGAACTGTGGACCCCGGTCCAATTCTCTATACTGAAATACAATCTACTGCAATACTTGTTCTACTGTTTTCTGCAAACAATCATCTTCCACACTATACATCTAATCCTTTGTTACAGCAAGCCGGTGAGATTGACAACCTCGCTGTTACGTTGGGGCAAAGTACTTTGGTTGTGTTGTGCAGGTTCCACGTTGGCGCCGGAATCCCTGGTGTTGCGCCGCACTACATCCCGCCGCCATCAACCTTCAACGTGCTTCTTGGCTCCTACTGGTTCAATAAACCTTGGTTTCATACTGAGGAAAAACTTGCCGCTGTACGCATCACACCTTCCTCTTGGGGTTCCCAACGGACGTGTGCTACACGCCATCAACGACTACATCTCCTCTAACAGTGTTGGGAAAAGGGTTGGGAAATCTCCCGTGGCACATGATGTCTACTTCCCCCTCCTTTTCCTGTAGACAGTGTTGGGCCTCCAAGAGCAGAGGTTTGTAGGACAGCAGCAAGTTTTCCCTTAAGTGGATCACCCAAGGTTTATCGAACTCAGGGAGGAAGAGGTCAAAGATATCCCTCTCATGCAACCCTGCAACCACAAAGCAAGAAGTCTCTTGTGTCCCCAACACACCAAATAGGTGCACTAGTTCGGCGAAGAGATAGTGAAATACAGGTGGTATAAATAAGTATGAACAGTAGCAACGGTGCCAGAAAATAGCTTGCTGGCGTGTAGTTGATGGTGGTAGTATTGCAACAATAGTAACGCAGTAAAACAGTAAACAAGCAGCGATAGCAGTATTTAGGAACAAGGCCTAGGGATTACACTTTCACTAGTGGACACTCTCAACATTGATCACATAACAGAATAGATAGATGCATACTCTACACTCTTGTTGGATGATGAACGCATTGCGTAGGATTACACGAACCCTCAATGCCGGAGTTAACAAGCTCCACAATTTGTTCATATTTAGTAACCTTATAGTGTAAGATAGATCAACAGACTAAACCAAGTACTAACATAGCATGCACACTGTCACCTTCATGCATATGTAGGAGGAATAGATCACATCAATATATCATAGCAATAGTTAACTTCGCAATCTACAAGAGATCATGATCATAGCATAAACCAAGTACTAACACGGTGCACACACTGTCACCTTTACACACGTGCAGGAGGAATAGAACTACTTTAATAACTTTGCTAGAGTAGCACATAGATAAATTGTGATACAAACTCATATGAATCTCAATCATGTAAAGCAGCTCATGAGATCATTGTATTGAGGTACATAGGAGAGAGATTAACCACATAGCTACCGGTACAGCCCCGAGCCTCGATGGAGAACTACTCCCTCCTCATGGGAGCAGCAGCGGTGATGAAGATGGCGGTGGAGATGGCAGCGGTGTCGATGGAGAAGCCTTCCGGGGCACTTCCCCGCTCGGCAGAGTGCGGAACAGAGACTCTGTCCCCCGAGATCTTGGCCTCGCGATGGCGGCGGCTCGGAAGGTTTACGTGGTTTCGTCGAACGTATCAGGGTTTTCGATCCAGGGGCATTATATAGGCAAAGAGGCGGCGCAGGAGGGTCGAAGGGGCGATGACACCATAGGGCGGCGCGGCCAGGGCCTGGGCCGCGCCGGCCTATGGTCTGGGGGCCCAGTGCCCCCCCTCTGGTCCTTCCCGGGTGTTCTGGATGCTTCCGGTGAAAATAGGAACTTGGGCGTTGATTTCGTCCGATTCCGAGAATATTTCGTTACTAGGATTTCTGAAACCAAAAACAGCAGAAAACAGAACGGCACTTCGGCATCTTGTTAATAGGTTAGTTCCAGAAAATGCACGAATATGACATAAAGTGTGCATAAAACATGTAGATAACATCAATAATGTGGCATGGAACATAAGAAATTATCGATACGTCGGAGACGTATCAGCATCCCAAGCTTAGTTACGCTCGTCCCGAGCAGGTAAAACGATAACAAAGATAATTTCTGGAGTGACATGCCATCATAACCTTGATCATACTATTTGTAAAGCATATGTAATGAATGCAGCAATCCAAGACAATGGTAATGACATGAGTAAACAACTGAATCATAAAGAAAAGACTTTTCATGAATAGTACTTAAAGACAAGCATCAATAAGTCTTGCATAAGAGTTAACTCATAAAGCAATAATTCAAAGTAAAGGTATTGAAGCAACACAAAAGAAGATTAAGTTTCAGCGGTTGCTTTCAACTTGTAACATGTATATCTCATTGATATTGTCAACATAGAGTAATATAATAAGTGCAATATGCAAGTATGTAGGAATCAATGCACAGTTCACACAAGTGTTTGCTTCTTGAGGTGGAGAGAAATAGGTGAACTGACTCAACATTGAAAGTAAAAGAATTGTCCTCCATAGAGGAAAAGCATCGATTGCTATATTTGTGCTAGAGCTTTGATTTTGAAAACATAAAGAGAGCATAAAAATAAAGTTTTGAGAGGTGTATGTTGTTGTCAACGAATGGTAGCGGGTACTCTAACCCCCTTGCCAGACAAACCTTCAAAGAGCGGCTCCCATTTTATTTTATTTTGGGTGGCACTCCTTCCAACCTTTCTTTCACAAACCATGGCAAACCGAATCCTCGGGTGCCTGCCAACAATCTCATACCATGAAGGAGTGCCTTTTTATTTTAGTTTTATTATGATGACACTCCTCCCAACCTTTGCTTACACAAGCCATGGCTAACCGAATCCTTCGGGTGCCGTCCATCAATCACATACCATGGAGGAGTGTCTATTTTTATTAATTAATTTGGGACTGGGAATCCCATTGCCAGCTCTTTTTGCAAAATTATTGGATAAGCGGATGAAGCCACTAGTCCATTGGTGAAAGTTGCCCAACAAGATTGAAAGATAAACACCACATACTTCCTCATGAGCTATAAAACATTGACACAAATCAGAGGTGATAAATTTTGAATTGTTTAAAGGTAGCACTCAAGCAATTTACTTTGGAATGGCGGGAAAATACCATGTAGTAGGTAGGTATGGTGGACACAAATGGCATAGTGGTTGGCTCAAGTATTTTGGATGCATGAGAAGTATTCCCTCTCGATACAAGGTTTAGGCTAGCAAGGCTTATTTGAAACAAATAGCAAGGCTTATTTGAAACAAACACAAGGATGAACCGGTGCAGCAAAACTCACATAAAAGACATATTGAAAACATTATAAGACTCTACACCGTCTTCCTTGTTGTTCAAACTCAATACTAGAAATTATCTAGACCTTAGAGAAACCATTTATGCAAACCAAATTTTAGCATGCTCTATGTATTTCTTCATTAATGGGTGCAAAGCATATGATGCAAGAGCTTAAACATGAGCACAACAATTGCCAAGTATCACATTACCCAAGACATTATAACAAATTACTACATGTATCATTTTCCAATTCCAACCATATAACAATTTAACGAAGAAGAAACTTCGCCATGAATACTAAAAGCTAAGAACACATGTGTTCATACGAACCAGCGGAGCGTGTCTCTCTCCCACACAAGCATGATGTAATCCAATTTATTCAAACACAAACAAAAACAAAAACAAACCGACGCTCCAAGAAAAGCGCATAAGATGTGATGGAATAAAAATATAGTTTCAGGGGAGGAACCTGATAATGTTGTCGATGAAGAAGGGGATGCCTTGGGCATCCCCAAGCTTAGACGCTTGAGTCTTCTTAGAATATGCAGGGGTGAACCACCGGGGCATCCCCAAGCTTAGAGCTTTCACTCTCCTTGATCATGTTGCATCATACTCCTCTCTTGATCCTTGAAAACTTCCTCCACACCAGACTCGAAACAACTCATTAGAGGGTTAGTGCACAATAAAAATTAACATATTCAGAGGTGACACAATCATTCTTAACACTTCTGGACATTGCATAATGCTACTGGACATTAGTGGATCAAAGAAATTCATCCAACATAGCAAAAGAGGCAATGCGAAATAAAAGGCAGAATCTGTCAAAACAGAACAGTTCGTATTGACGAATTTTAAAATGGCACCAGACTTGCTCAAATGAAAATGCCCAAATTGAATGAAAGTTGCGTACATATCTGAGGATCATGCACGTAAATTGGCTTAATTTTCTGAGCTACCTACAGGGAGGTAGACCCAGATTCGTGACAGCAAAGAAATCTGGAACTGCGCAGTAATCCAAATCTAGTACTTACTTTTCTATCAACGGCTTTACTTGGCACAATAAAACACAAAACTAAGATAAGGAGAGGTTGCTACAGTAGTAAACAACTTCCAAGACACAAATATAAAACAAAGTACTGTAGCAAAATAACACATGGGTTATCTCCCAAGAAGTTCTTTTCTTTATAGCCATTAAGATGGGCTCAGCAGTTTTAATGATGCACTCGCAAGAAATAGTATTTGAAGCAAAAAGAGAGCATCAAGAGGCAAGTATAAAACAAATTTAAGCCTAACATGCTTCCTATGCATAGGAATCTTGTAAATAAACAAGTTCAAGAAGCATAATGCAACAAGCATAGAGAGATAGAACAAGTGTAACTTCAAAAATTTCAGCACATAGAGAGGTGTTTTAGTAACATGAAAATTTCTACAACCATATTTTCCTCTCTCATAATAACTTTCAGTAGCATCATGAGCAAACTCAACAATATAACTATCAAATGAAACATTCTTATCATGAGTCTCATGCATAAAATTATTACTACTCCCAACATAAGCATAATTAATTTTATTAGTTGTAGTGAGAGCAAATTCAACAAAGTAGCTATCATTATTATTCTTATCAAGTGTAGGAGGCATAGTATAATCACAACAAAATTTACTCTCCATAGTAGGTGGCACCAAAAGACCACTATCATTATAATCATCATAAATAGGAGGCAAAGTATCATCAAAGTAAATTTCCTCCTCAATGCTTGGGGGACTAAAAATATCATGCAAACCAGCTTCCCCAAGCTTAGAATTTTCCATATTATTAGCAACAATGGTGTTCAAAGTATTCATGCTAACATGTTCCATGGGTTTTTTAATTTTCGGATCAAACCATCCATGTCTTAAATCAGGAAATAGAGTAAAAAGCTCATTGTTGTCCATTATGCCAAACTAGTGTAAACAAGAAACAAAAAGTTGCAATTGCAGGATCTAAAGGAAATAGCTTCGAGTACTTACGGCGCCGGGAAATAGCTTAGTAGCCGAGATCTGGAGTGTGAGTACCTTTTACCTTTCCTCCCCGCAAGAACGGCGCCTTTAAAAATACTTGATGCTGTCCAGGGGGCGCGGGGTTGACGAGGAGGAAATCCTGTTGTGTAGCTTTACGGTCCCCGACAACGGCGCCGTAGAAAATAGCTTGATGTCTACTTCCCCCTCCTTTTCCTGTAGACAGTGTTGGGCCTCCAAGAGCAGAGGTTTGTAGGACAGCAGCAAGTTTTCCCTTAAGTGGATCACCCAAGGTTTAACGAACTGGGGAGGAAGAGGTCAAAGATATCCCTCTCATGCAACCCTGCAACCACAAAGCAAGAAGTCTCTTGTGTCCCCAACACACCAAATAGGTGCACTAGTTCGGCGAAGAGATAGTGAAATACAGGTGGTATAAATAAGTATGAGCAGTAGCAACGGTGCCAGAAAATAGCTTGCTGGCGTGTAGTTGATGGTGGTAGTATTGCAACGATGATAGTAACGCATAAACGATAAACAAGCAGCGATAGCGATATTTAGGAACAAGGCCTAGGGATTACACTTTCACTAGTGGACACTCTCAACATTGATCACATAACAGAATAGATAGATGCATACTCTACACTCTTGTTGGATGATGAGCATTGCGTAGGATTACACGAACCCTCAATGCCGGAGTTAACAAGCTCCACAATTTGTTCATATTTAGTAACCTTATAGTGTAAGATAGATCAACAGACTAAACCAAGTACTAACATAGCATGCACACTGTCACCTTCATGCATATGTAGGAGGAATAGATCACATCAATATATCATAGCAATAGTTAACTTCGCAATCTACAAGAGATCATGATCATAGCATAAACCAAGTACTAACACGGTGCACACACTGTCACCTTTACACACGTGCAGGAGGAATAGAACTACTTTAATAACTTTGCTAGAGTAGCACATAGATAAATTGTGATACAAACTCATATGAATCTCAATCATGTAAAGCAGCTCATGAGATCATTGTATTGAGGTACATAGGAGAGAGATTAACCACATAGCTACCGGTACAGCCCCGAGCCTCGATGGAGAACTACTCCCTCCTCATGGGAGCAGCAGCGGTGATGAAGATGGCGGTGGAGATGGCAGCGGTGTCGATGGAGAAGCCTTCCGGGGCACTTCCCCTCGGCAGCGTGCCGGAACAGAGACTCCTGTCCCCAGGATCTTGGCCTCGCGATGGCGGCGGCTCTGGAAGGTTTACGTGGTTTTCGTCGAACGTATCGGGGTTTTCGATCCGGGGGCATTATATAGGCGAAGAGGCGGCGCAGAGGGTCGAAGGGGCGACGACACCATAGGGCGGCGCGGCCGGGGCCTGGGCCGCGCCGGCCTATGGTCTGGGGGCCCGATGCCCCCTCCGGTCCTTCCGGTGTTACGGATGCTTCCGGTGAAAATAGGAACTTGGGCGTTGATTTCGTCCGATTCCGAGAATATTTCGTTACTAGGATTTCTGAAACCAAAAACAATGAAAACAGAAGCGGCACTTCGGCATCTTGTTAATAGGTTAGTTCCAGAAAATGCACGAATATGACATAAAGTGTGCATAAAACATGTAGATAACATCAATAATGTGGCATGGAACATAAGAAATTATCGATACGTCGGAGACGTATCAGCACATCACCACTTTTAATATCTTACATACAGTTAAATGATTATACAAAAATAAATGGGAAATTGATTGCCATGTTGAGATACTCATTTGTGCCATGAACATTCTTCAATTAACTTGATGATGGAGCATCTTCATCATTTAATCTTCTTCGGCCGTAACCATGGAGCATCTTCATCATTTAACTTGATGCTTGGATCAATGTTCACTCTGAAGGGTGGAATTTCATCAAACTGATTATAATCTGCTGACATATCTATCTTATCCTCCACTCCCACGATGTTTCTTTTTCCAGAAAGAACTATGTGGCGCTTTGGCTCATCGTTTGATGTATTTGTATCCTTATGTTTCCTTTTTCTTGGTTTGGTAGACATATCCTTCACATAGAAAACCTGGGCCACATCCTTGGCTAGGACGAATGGTTCGTCTCTATACCCAAGATTGTTGAGATCCACTGTTGTCATTCCATACAACTTGTCTACCTGAACCCCGCCTCCCGTTTTGTTGATCCATTTGCACCTAAACAAAGGGACCTTAAAAGAAGGTCCATAGTCAAGTTCCCATATATCCTCTATGTAACCATAATATGTGTCATTTGGGCCTTCATTCATTATTGCATCAAATCGGACACCACTCTTTTGGTTGGTGCTCTTTTTATCTTGGGCGATCGTGTAAAATGTATTCCCATTAATCTCGTACCCTTGGAAAGTCACTACAGTCGAAGATGGTGTCTGGGCCAGCAAGTACAACTGATCTTCAATATCTTTGTTATTCAGGAGATGTTTTTGCAACCAACCGCCGAAAGTCGACATGTGTTCACGTCTAATCCAATCGTTCGACTGCCCCGGGTTCTGGGAGCATAGAAAGTTCTTGTGGTCACCGATATACGGAGCCACCAAGGTGGAACTTTGTAGAACTGTGTAGTGTGCTTGAGTCAAAGAAATCCTGTCCCTACATATCATTGATTTCCTTCCTAGCGTGCCTTTTCCACTTAGTCTCCCTTCATGCCGCGATTCAGGAACACCAATCGGCTTAAGGTCAGGAATAAAGTCAACACAAAATTCAATGACCTCCTCTGTTCCATAGCCCTTGGAGATGCTTCCTTCTGGCCTAGCACGGTTATGAACATATTTCTTTAAGACTCCCATGAACCTCTCGAAGGGGAACATATTGTGTAGAAACACAGGACCGAGAATGGAAATCTCATCGACCAGGTGAACACGGAGATGTGTCATAATATTGAAGAAGGATGGTGGGAACACCAGCTCAAAACTAACGAGACATTGGACCACATCATTATGCAACCTCGGTAGAATTTCTGGATTTATTACCTTCTGAGAAATTGCATTGAGGAATGCACATAGCTTCACAATGGGCAGTCGAACATTTTCCGGTAGAAGCCCCCTCAATGCAATCGGAAGCAACTCTATCATTATCACGTGACAGTCATGAGACTTCAGGTTCTGGAATGTTTTCTTCTCCATATTTATTATTCCCTTTATATTGGAGGAGAAGCTAGACGGGACCTTGATACTGCTCAGACATTCAAAAAATATTTCCTTCTCTGCTTTTGTAAGAGCGTAGCTGGAGTAATGACGTTCTTTAACTCTCTCATGCAGTTTTTTGGGGTCTTTCCTACGTTGCTGGTCCTCCTGTGCTTCTGGTGTATCTTTTGTCTTCCCGTACACGCCCAGAAAGCCTAGCAGGTTCACGCAAAGATTCTTCGTCACGTGCATCACATCGATTGAAGAGCGGACCTCTAAGACTTCCCAATAGGGTAGATCCAAAAATATAGATTTCTTCTTCCACATGGGCGCGTGTCCGGCATCGTCATTCGGAACAGACCGTCCGCCAGGACCCTTTCCAAATAGTACATCTAGATCCTTGACCATACCAAATATATCAACACCATCACGATGGGGAGGCTTCCTCCGGTGATCAGCCTCACCGTTGTAATGCTTGCCTTTCTTTCTTACGGGATGGGTAAGCCTAAGAAATCGACGATGCCCCAGGTACACGACCTTCTTACATTTTTCCAAATAATCACCTTCGAGCTCATGTAAACAGTGCGTGCATGCATTGTATCCCTTGTTTGACTGTCCTGAAATGTTACCAAGAGCAGGCCAGTCATTGATGGTTACGAAAAGCAGCGCTCTTAGGTCAAATTCCTCCTGCTTGTGCTCGTCCCACACACGTACACATGCTAGGGACCACAGCTGTAGAAGTTCTTCGACTAATGGCTTCAGGTACACATCAATGTCGTTCCCGGGTTGCTTCGGGCCTTGTATGAGCACTGGCATCATAATGAACTTCCGCTTCATGCACAACCAAGGAGGAAGGTTATATATACAAAGAGTCACAGGCCAGGTGCTATGGCAGCAGCTCTGCTCTCCAAAAGGATTCATGCCATCTGTACTTAGACCAAACCTTAAGTTCCTTGCATCCTGTGCAAAGTTTGGGAACTCTCTATCGATTTTTCTCCATTGGGAGCCATCAGCAGGGTGCCTCAACATCACGTCTTTCTTACGGTCTTCTTTGTGCCATCGCAACAACCTAGCATGCTCTTTATTTCTGAACAAGCGTTTCAGTCGTGGTATTATAGGAGCATACCACATAACCTTGGCAGGAACCCTCTTCCTGGGGCGCTCGCCCTCAACATCACCAGGTTCATCTCGTCTGATCTTATACCGCAATGCAGTGCACACCGGACATGCATCCAAATTCTCGTACTCACCGCGGTAGAGGATGTAGTCATTAATGCATGCATGTATCTTTTGCACATCTAATCCTAGAGGGCAGACAATCTTCTTCGCTTCGTACGTACTGGTGGGAAATTCCTTACCCCTTGGAAGCTTCCTCTTAATTATTGTCAGCAACTTTCCAAATCATGAGTCAGTGACACCGTTCTCTGCCTTCCATTGCAACAATTCCAGTGTGCTGCCTAGCTTTTTATGGCCATCTTCGCAAGTTGGGTATAACAATTTGTTGTGATCTTCTATCATCTTGTCGAAGGCCAACCTTTCCTTTTCAGTTTCACATTCTCTCCTTGCATCAGCAATGGCCCGACCAAGATCATCATCAGCAGGCTCATCTGGTGCCTCTTGATCTTCTACTTCATTGTCTTCATTGCCTTCTGCAGTATCATCGTATTCAGGGAAATTGGGATAACCGTCATCATCCTCTTCCTCTTCTTCATTGTCTTCCATCATAACCCCTCTTTCTCCGTGCTTGGTCCAACAATAGTAACTGGGCATGAAACCGGATCGCAGAAGGTGGCTGTGAATGAGACTCGAGTGAGCTTAATTTACGGTATTCTTGCAGTCCACACATGGACAATACATGAAGCCACCATGTTTGTTTGCCTCCGCCACGGCCATAAAATTATCCAGGCCCGAAGTGAACTCATCAAACCGTCGGTCAATGTACATCCATTGCCGATTCATCTGCATGATATAATTAAGCTGATCAAAACCATTACAGAACATCACGATGTATATATACACATGCATTTTATCAATTGCAGATGAAAAGGATAAAGTTGTTAACCTCGATGAAGAAGAAAAAAGCAAGTTAAGTGTGGCTTGATTTGTGTAAACTCAAGTGGCAAATCCTCTTAAGCATTTCATCGAACGCCTCTTGTGCATGTGAAGAAGAGAGGAGAGCAATACACCCCTCTTGTGAAGAAAGTGAAAAAATTGCCAAGTGTTTGGTCCCTTGGGCAGGGGCAAGGTTATATAGCCAGAGGGGGGGGGGGGCCTTTGGACCCGGTTTGTAATACAAACCGGGACTAAAGGTTTCCCACGCCTGACACGGCCTGCCGCGCCCTGCCGTGGACCCTTTAGTCCCGGTTTGTACAAACCGGGTCCAAAGGCCACTACAGGACAGGCGCCAGCTAGTGGGGTCGCCCTGGGCAAAACGAACCGGGACCAATGCCCCCCATTGGTCCCGGTTTGGTTCTGCACTGGGACATTTGCTTGGGACCAAAGGCCTCTTCTCCACTAGTGAGCATTACAAATAGATGATCTTGATCATGTTAGGCAGCTCACAAGATCCGACAATGATAGCACAATTAGGAGAAGACGACCATCTAGCTACTGCTATGGACCCATAGTCCAGGGGTGAACTACTCACACATCACTCCGGAGGTGACCATGGCGGTGAAGAGTCCTCCGGGAGATGATTCCCCTCTCCGACAGGGTGCCGGAGGCGATCTCCTGAATCCCCCGAGATGGGATTGGCGGCGGCGGCGTCTCTGGAAGGTTTTCCGTATCGTGGCTCTCGGTACTGGAGTTATTATTGACGAAGGCTTCTTATAGACGAAGAGGTAGGTCAGGGGGCGACGCGAGGGACCCACACAGTAGGGCCGCGCGGCCCCAGGCCTGGCCGCGCCGCCCTGTTGTGTGGCCTCCTCGTCGCCCCACTTCGTTTCCCTTTCGGATTTCTGGAAGCTTCGTGGAAAAATAAGATCCTGGGCGTTGATTTCGTCCAATTCCGAGAATATTTCCTTACTAGGATTTCTGAAACCAAAAACAGCATAAAACAGCAACTGGCTCTTCGACATCTTGTTAATAGGTTAGTGCCGGAAAATGCATAAATATGACATAAAGTATGTATAAAACATGTGTGTATCATCATAAAACAAGCATGGAACATAAGAAATTATCGATACGTTGGAGACGTATCATCCACCAAGGGTGGCCGGCCACCCCCCCCCCCCTCATCGAAGGGTGGGAGTCCCACTTGAGGTGGGAATCCCACCTTGGGTAGGTTTCCCCACACATGGAAGGTTTTGGGTTGGGGTCTTATTCGAAGACTTGTAGTCCAACACTTGGGGGTTCCACCTATATAATGAGGGGCAAGGGGAGGGGCCCGGCCACCACAAGCCCATAGCTTGGCCGCACCCCTAAGTGGCCGACCACCCCCTCTCCCCAAACCCTAGCCGCCCCACCTCCTCCACCTCTCCCGCAACGCTTAGCGAAGCTCCGCCGGAGATCTCCATCGACACCGCCACCACGCCGTCGTGCTGCCGGGATTCAAGGAGGAGCTACTACTTCCTCTGCCCACTGGAACGGGGAGAAAGACGTCGTCTTCATCAACACTGAACGTGTGACCGAGTACGGAGGTGCTGCCCGATTGTGGCACCGTCAAGATATTCTACGCGCTTTTGAAAGCGGCAAGTGATCGTCTACCGCAGCAACGAGAGCCTCCTCTTGTAGGCTTTGGAAATCTTCAAGGGTTAGTCTCGTTCATCTCCTCGTTGCTCCCGTCTTCTAGATTGCATCTTGGCTTGGATTGCGTTCTCGCGGTAGGAAATTTTTTGTTTTCTATGCTACGAATCCCTACAGGTCTTCCAAAGATGCTTACATGGGTAGGGTGTGCATGTGTGCATTCATATGGGTGAGTCTATACGCATGTATATAAGCGTCTGCGTTGATACTGTGTTTCTCAAAAAAAATTTAGCTACTGTAGTAATGCTATCAAATACTTACGAGCTAGTTTGCCACCGCCATATGTCCGTCCATCATTACGTGTTTGACACTGAGACCCCATTGCGCCGTTGACGCTGTAGAAGCCACGTCGCTCCATGTTTCAACAGAGGTGTTGTATGTTCAACACTTCGACGAGATTGGATTGGATTGAGGACTTCACTGCGCCGACGTGCTTCACCAAGTTCCGAAACTGTAGATCTAGTGGTAATTCCCATGGCATTTTACTTGAACTATATCTTAGGATTACCACATAGAAAATGTTTTTGTTTTCTCTACGTGGTCCAACAACAATGACCAGAGCAAATGAGAAGTGACAACAAGATCTTTTTTTATATCCTGCACGCGCTCGGTCGAAAAAGTGGACCGCTCGAAGCTAAATAAAAAAGGTAGAGGGGTTGCCAACGAGTTTCCGCATGGGATGGGAAATATACGACATCGCCGGCTAGTCAAACCCCAAATTAAAAGAATCATCAAGTGATTGGATGATTAGGACCAGTGGCGGACCCAACAGGGTGGAGGGGTGGGGCGGCCCCACCCTAAGATTTGGCCCAGCACATATATCTTATATAGAAAAAATACAAAAAAATACAAAACCCCATCTAAGTAATTAAGGTCTGCCCCACCTTAATGCAATGGGTTGGATTCGCCACAGGGAAGTAACACCCCCAGCCCACCAAGAATTAAACCCCATAGTTAACACTTTGCGAGGCATCTATGGTAATTTCTTCTACCTGAAGACACGTTGGATCAGTTTCTTTAACTCCAAGGTGCTTATGGAGGCAGATAATGTGTGCGACTGTGCGTTAAATGTATGTATGTATATATTCATATGTCTATGCCGCGTTTAAAGAAAAAGCTGTACGGAGTAACTTTTTTGTTGATATAGTTGTAGCCGCACTACTTTATCAATCTAGGGAACGCCTCTACATAATCTGGCTGGCAGAGGTCTGGCTCTCGCTGTAAGAAGAGGTTGGATAGGTTAACAGCTAGCTACGTAGATCATTGATTAACCGATTTGCGTTGGTACACGCATATGGGTATACGTAGCCTTGGCGGACACGACATTGCATCCAAGTACATATATCGAAACCTCCAACAGAACCGATCGAAACCCCAATCATCAGCGCTATCTAGCTTGTTGATCGATCGACATGGCCGGGATCATCAAAGGATACTGGGAGTCGGCCAGGGATCACCTAGCGGCATTCCGGGACATGTGGCGCGTCGCCTACGATCTGAAAGCCGGCGGGTGTCACCAAGAGTTGTTCGACGCGCTGGAAGCCTTCCACACTCGCTTGGTCGACAAGACACTCACCGACATCGACGCGTGCGTCAAGGCCACGGCGGCCCTGCGCCAATGCATGCAGTGTAGACCGGACATCTTCAGGGAGCAAATCATCGCCATGGACAAGAGCATCGAGAAGGAGGAGAGGCTGCGCCGGGAGCCTGACGCCAAGGTGATGGAGGACAGCCCGAGGCTTAGCTGGTGGATCGGCATGAGAAACAACTGAAGCCTATATATGTCTGGCTTAACACGTTGATTTCTCATCTAGCTAGATTTTCTCGGAATTAGTTTTTAACAAGATTTGAAGGCTCGGCTAGATTACCCGGTCATGTAAATTGGTACGGCAATATATGTGAACAAAAATTTAAGAACATCTTACCTCGGCGATGTTTATTCATATTTGCTATTTCTGTATTTTTAACTTTGGGATCCCTCCATAGAAGGATGATGAAGATATTTTAATGGAGGTTGTTGAGTGTTGTTCGGACGATAATATCACCAAACCTTTTTATTGAGGAAAAATTTGCTACTGTGCTCATCATACCTTCCTCTTTGGGTTCCCCAACTGTGTGAAGTCGGAGTTACGATAAGCACCATCAGCGGCCGCGACGGCGGGAGGGGGAAAAGTGAATCAGCGAGAGGGGAAATGTGTTGGGAGGGCAGAAATGCGCGGCGGGAGAGGGGGACAATTTTTTCCTATGCCGCTGACGCGTCGGTCCCGCCACTCCTCGCCTCGCTTTTCGTTGTGTCCGGCGCGCCCGGAGCGTCCCTTGTGTAGCTTGGACGGGCTCGAGGCCCGGACACCGTATTGGGTCGCACCAAACAAAAAAGGCTTTGGGAACACAACTGTAAATGTTTTTTTGTCCGACGCGTTTTAAATCCTTTGTGGACGGTTTGGGGAGACGCGGCTCGAGATGCTCTTAGGGTTGCTTTTTGTGCTCTCTTTCGGCTGTGCCAGTCCTGCCACGGCCCCCAGCCCATACCGGCCCATATCTGCCCGGCCCATACCGGCCCGGTTGCAGCACTAGTAAAAAGGGCCTGAGCTCAAAGCGAGCGCACGCGCGGTGAAAGCGTAAAAAGAGAATGAAAAAAAAGTCAGAAAAAATAGAAAGCACAAAAAACAGCAGAGAGAGAGCTGCCTGCTACGTTCCCCTCTCCTTCCTCCTCCCCCACCGCGCCGAAACCCTCGCCGCCACCGCCGCCGCCGCCCTCGAAATCGTCGCAGCGGCGGCGATCGCCGGCCCGCCTTCCGGTACCAGCGGTGACGGCACGGGACCGTTCCGCCGAGGACATGATCTCGCGTCTCCCCACTCCGGTGCTCCGCGCCGCCCACCAATGTGAGCCCCTCCTCCCCCCCTTTCCCCGCCGCAACGGTTCTTGCCTTCTCGACAAGGCGGCCGCGCTTACGTGCCTGCTGGACTCCTGTACTCGTCGCAGCATATTTTCCTTGGGCGTTCGTGTTCTTGGAGGATTCTTTGGGGGTGTTGGTTTGCATAATTTCGTCTTTTGAGACTATGCTTCTGGAATTGACTTCTTGTGTTCTCTCCTTACCCAGTTTCCCCCTTGTAGAATCGCCGCGACTTCTAACCGCAATTTGGAGCTAGTCCAAAGCCTGGTCTTTTTACAGTCTTTACGCGCATTTCGCTCCAGATTCTTTTCCCCTTTCCTCGATGCGTTTCCCGTACGCCCGTGTGTGTACGCAACTCGAATTCTTGACATCTGCAATCTTTCACAGAAAGAAGAGAGAAGAAGGCGTCTCCCTCTCCCTCTTTCATGGGGCAGCCAGGGACGGACCCTCTCCAAGGGAAGGAGACCGTTCCTGACTGCAATGGTGCTCCAGCTCCCCCTGCGAAGCAGCAGCAGCAGCTGGAAGGGGCAGATGCGTTGCGGTACGCCAACATCCTCCGGTCACGTAACAAGTTCGCGGACGCTCTCCACTTGTACAGCACCGTGCTTGACAAGGATGGCGCCAATGTGGATGCCCTTATCGGAAAGGGGATTTGCCTCCAGGCGCAGAGCCTGCTCAAGCAGGCACTGGAGTGCTTCACGGAGGCTGTCAAGGTCGACCCCGGTAACGCGTGTGCTCTCACGCATTGTGGCATGATTTACAAAGACGAGGGCCACTTGGTTGAAGCTGCAGAGGTATGGGGCAAGATTCATTAATTATGGACATTCTCCCACCTGCCTGCCTGCCTGTTGGATTGATTGCTGGTTCTTGACTTCTTGTCAACTGTGAAATGTGGAACAGGCGTATCAAAAAGCCCGAACTGCGGATCCTTCCTATAAAGCTGCTGCAGAATTTCTTGCTATTGTATTGACCGATCTCGGGACTAGCTTGAAGCTTGCAGGCAATACAGAAGATGGGATTCAAAAATATTGTGAAGCTCTTGAAGTCGATAGCCACTATGCGGTACCATCATTAAGCTCTACTTTATCTCCATACCTCTCCTTGTTATATTTTTCATTTTATTTAGCGTTGTGCTAATGTATCCATCTGATTTCTGCAGCCTGCTTATTACAACCTTGGAGTGGTTTATTCAGAGATGATGCAATTTGATGTAGCTCTTACTTGTTATGAAAAAGCTGCACTGGAGAGACCATTGTATGCCGAAGCTTATTGCAATATGGGAGTTATTTACAAGAACCGGGGAGAGCTAGATGCAGCTATTGCTTGCTATGACAGGTAACCTTGCCATTAATTTGTTCATTTGAATTGTGTTGATGTTCATAAAGCAATCTACACCATGAACATGGTGTAGCTCATGTGTTGCATAACTTTACTGTATCCCAGGTGCTTGACTATATCCCCAAACTTTGAGATTGCTAAGAATAACATGGCAATAGCACTAACCGACATGGGTACAAAGGTGCAAACTTGTCCACTACTACTGTTATGTAAATTCTATGCTTCCATCATTCTCCATTTTTTCTTTTCTTTGACTGACATTAAAACGGCATTCAATGTATGCATCATGTACTAGTAATTTCTCATGTTTTCTAGTACTAAAGGTTGTACAGAAGCTCAGCTGCAATTGTCATACTTTTTGTATACATTTTACATTTAGTAGTCCATAGCACTGCCACTGTCCATGATTTATTAAAGGAAATCTTTTATATTTTCGCGTACTAATTATTATTTAAATAACCAAAATCTTTAGGTAAAAATCGAGGGTGACATCAATCAAGGTGTGGCATATTACAAGAAAGCTCTCTTCTATAATTGGCACTACGCTGATGCAATGTATAATCTTGGCGTTGCGTATGGTGAAATGTTGAATTTTGAGATGGTGAGTTACAAGGAAATTACATTAATTTGGTTCTACTACTTAGCATTCACTCTTTGCTGACATAAACTATTTCCGAGTTTTATGAAGGCTATCGTATTTTATGAACTTGCTCTGCACTTCAATCCTCGCTGTGCGGAGGCATGCAATAATCTGGGAGTAATATACAAGGATAGGGATAATCTCGATAAGGCTGTTGAATGCTATCAAGTAAGTGAAAGTAATAATTGACTTCTGTTCAAGTATACTTGTGTTTACTTATTCTCTATTCTCTTTCTTTTGTGTTTTGTAGATGGCCTTGACAATTAAGCCAAATTTCTCTCAGTCATTGAATAACCTTGGAGTTGTCTATACAGTTCAGGTATGTTACTCTATTATCACATTTTTCTTGCTCACATTCTTACTGTGGTTGGCTGGTTATTGCACTTATGGTTTATCAAAATGCATTTCTCATATTTAGGGCAAGATGGGTGCTGCTGCAAGCATGATTGAGAAGGCCATACTTGCAAATCCCACGTATGCTGAAGCATATAATAACTTAGGTAATGAATAACAAATCTCTACTCCCTCCGTCCTGGTTTATAGGTCCTGCGTGTAACCCAAGGTCGTCAATTTGACCAACGTAGCACAAGATATTTACTACAAAACATATATCATTAGAAAGTATGTATTATATAATACCCCTAGGTCGTCAATTTGACCAACGTAGCACAAGATATTTACTACAAAACATATATCATTAGAAAGTATGTATTATATAATTTATATTATATTGGTCAAATTGACGACCTTGGGTTACACGCAGGACCTATAAACCGGGGCGGAGGTAGTACCATTATAGATTCTTATAATTGCATCACACGCAACAAGGATGTATATGTATCTAAACAAAACAAATACATCATGTATATTAGAGGATGACCATTGCACAAATCATTAACTTTGAACAATCGGCAATAAATAGTAAGCGGAGAGTCAAGGGACATTTCTCAGATCTGACATGAGGTGGCCATCGGGGGTTTGCTAGGTTTTTTTCCTTTGAAGTGTTTCTGGTGCAGAAGTGTAGAGGAAAATCAGGATTTATTTATATTAATTTTGAAAATAAAAATTCCTCAATACTCCCCAATGGCCCAATGTATGTATCTCCACATATATACGGGTCATGGGTACAACTATGGCAGTATTGAAAAAAAAATTCTGTTCAGTATTATTATTTTGCATTTTCTAGGCTTTTTAAGTGACTTGACAGTTCACCATTTCTTTATCATAGGTGTTCTTTACAGAGATGCAGGAAGTATCACATTATCTGTACAGGCGTATGAGAGATGCCTTCAAATTGATCCTGATTCACGAAATGCTGGTCAGGTACTTTTTGAGGTCCCAAACTTTGATTTATTAACCTTTCTTCAAGACTCTTGTTTGTTGGTATATGACGTGTTGATTTAGTTCAGCAGGTACCACTAGTATGCTCTTGCACCCATTTAGTATCTGACAATATTGTATAAATTCTCTTTATGACTTTTACTCATGATTTTCTCGTTACCTAAGACATGCCATATGGGATCCCCCCTTCATGAAGTAACTTGATGCACGTTTCCCATTTCCTTTCAACCTTCTGTTGCTTGTGCATTGTATCTGTAAATTTACTGGATCACCTATGGCTTATTTCTTTCTAACACATTGCCCATCGATGCACTGTACAGATTAAGATCTTTCCTGAGCTGGTCAACTTAACAGAATAACTCTTTTGCAGAATCGATTGCTTGCAATGAACTATATTGATGAGGGGTCGGATGACAAACTTTACGATGCTCACAGGTCCTTCGATGCACTATTAGCAATGGATGTGCCATTTTTATGTTAGCATGATTTGCATTTCTACATGGTATTAATACTATTCAGTTCTTTCTCTTTTTCTATATTTTGCAGAGAATGGGGAAAGCGCTTTATGAAACTGTATGCCCACTATACTAGTTGGGATAACCCAAAAGTAGCTGATCGTCCACTGGTCATTGGTTATGTATCTCCTGATTTTTTTACTCACTCTGTGTCATACTTCGTTGAAGCCCCCCTTGCACACCATGACTACACAAACTGCAAGGTGGTCGTCTACTCTGGTGTTGTGAAGGTAGAGATAATTTGTTCTTTGTTTGGCTATTCTGGCTTTTGTGCACACCATGGCTATCAACTTATTTAGATTGCCTTGCCTCATTTGGAATCACTATCTGTTGAAATAAACATGCCAAATGATCACTTTACCAAAACAAAAACGATCATCCAGTGGTTGACAGGGTAGGGAGCTGGGGGTCTATTTATATAGAAAAAATCAGTTCAGTAAAACAAGATATGCAAATTGAAAAAATAACATGCAATATGAAGATGTCAAGTTGGGTCTAGGTTATCTCCTTGTCATTTTTTCCTTTTACACACATGCTCTTTATTTTCTCATTACTTTTCATTTATGATTCTTTAGGCAGATGCAAAGACCCTTCGATTCAAGGATAAGGTGTTAAAAAAGGGTGGGTTGTGGAGAGATATATATGGTATTGATGAAAAGAAGGCTGCTAGCTTGATCAGAGAGGATAAAGTGGATATACTTGTGGAACTTACTGGTCATACTGCAAATAACAAATTAGGAACAATGGCGTGCAGGCCTGCTCCTATTCAGGTATATTTGTGTTCCATGACGCATTTCTAGGACTTAGTTTTATTTCCAGAACTGGTTTGCATGTGAACACCGTTATTCCTGTTATTATGTTGGGCCTCCTTTCTAACTTGGATGTGTGTCTATACAGGTTACATGGATTGGTTACCCTAACACGACAGGTTTACCAGCAATTGACTACCGAATAACAGATTCATTGGCTGATACACCTAATACAAACCAAAAGTATGCCGTATGCTTTCCTCTGTTTATATTCTGTGATGCGGTTTCTCCCCATGCATCTAGAACCCCATACTGACATCTGTGTGCAGGCATGTTGAAGAGTTGGTGCGTCTTCCTGAAAGCTTTCTTTGTTACACTCCTTCCCCAGAAGCTGGGCCCGTTTGTCCAACACCAGCAATTTCAAATGGTTTCGTCACATTTGGAAGTTTTAACAATCTAGCAAAGGTACACGATAGATTTGAATGTTTTAATTTTCTTAATTGGATCACTCTGTTCATTGAGTTATTTTTTTTTGGCAGATTACACCTAAAGTGTTGCAAGTTTGGGCCAGAATATTATGCGCAGTCCCTAACTCGCGGCTTGTGGTTAAGTGCAAACCATTCTGCTGTGACAGTATCAGACAGAAATTTTTAACAACACTGGAGGAGTTAGGTTTGGAGCCATTACGAGTCGATTTGCTGCCATTGATCCATCTCAACCATGATCACATGCAAGCATATTCCTTAATGGACATTAGGTGAGAAGTTATGTCACATTTAGATCTTCTCGGCTAAGTTTTAAAATGTTCCTCAGGGTAGCAATTCCTTATCACGTGAATATTCAGAAAATGCTTTCTCCATTATCTGTGTTCCTCTGAACAGATGACTGAACTTTGACTTATGTTTTTGCAGCCTGGATACGTTTCCCTATGCTGGAACTACCACAACATGTGAATCCCTTTACATGGGGGTTCCATGTGTTACAATGGCTGGTTCAGTCCATGCTCATAACGTTGGTGTTAGCCTACTTACTAAAGTTGGTATGTAACACTGAACTGTACCCTAATGATGGTGTTGACACATTTTTAATTTGCACCTCTTATTTATTTGTTTTATTTTCGTTTCTCCTGCATGGATATTTGTAGGAGCTGCATTTTATTCCACTATCTTTTTTCCCAGTACATATATCTGCTACGGAACCTACAAAAAAAAAAGGATTATTGGGACCTAGATAGTGTTAACTTGTGCTATCACTCCGTTTTTTTACTGTCCAATCAGATATGCAATCATGAAGAAAATTGTTGATTGCTAGTTATTTTTTCCAGGTTTGGGGAGGCTGGTTGCCAAAACGGAGGATGAATATGTTAGCTTAGCATTGGATTTGGCATCAGATGTTGATGCTTTACAAGAACTGAGAATGAGCCTACGAGAACTGATGATAAAATCACCAGTCTGCGATGGAGAGAGTTTCACACGGGGCCTGGAATCTGCATACAGAACCATGTGGCGCAGGTACTGTGATGGGGATTCACCAGCTCTCAAGCGCCTAGAACTGTTAGCGGTTCAGCCAGGCTCCAACAAGGAAGACTTGGACAAGACGGCAGTGAAACTTGCAGATCCCAGAGTACAGAGAGCGAATGCCATTGCAGAGGAAGATAATCAGGCCCCAATAAAGGTTAATGCCACGCCGGAGGAAGGCGGGCAGCCCCAGATAATAATGGCAAATGGTGTGAGTTCACCTGCTGATAGCCAGGCCCTGGTAGCCACGGCGCAGCTAGATCAGCCCCAAATAATGGTGAATGGTGTGAGTTCACCTCATTCCACTTCTGGGAGATGCGAAATGAACGGGCATAGCAGCCGATGACCAATGGGTGGCAGGGAATGCTCCATTGATGCAGGCACACACTGATGTCTAGATGCACCATTGGTGTGGGTGATATCATCACGAACTCGCTATGGGGGGTGCCCCTGTTATTGACATCAGGAACGGATAACAGCACGTAAGTGTGTCATCTGGTGCAAAGCTATGGTGACCAATGACTTGTAGCAGTGTAATATAACTCGTGGGGGATGCTTATAGAGTCTGATTTGTAGAGTTTATCCCCCCCATTAGGTGTACAAGTAAGGCGTATATGACAAATTGTGTTGCATGTTAGAAATCAAGAAAGGCGTTGATTGTATATGTAGAAACAGCTTCTATATTCAATTTAACTGAGGCAATTGCAACAGTCTATTTGTCTTTCTTCATTCAGTTCTGTTTCTCGTCCACTGGCCTGCTACCTTCTGAGGTTGCCTGCTGGCAGATCATGAGATTTGCAAGGTGAACCTACAAACATGATTTTGTTTAGCAGGTTTCTGATGTAATTGAGCCTAACGAGTATTCATTGAAATCTGAGTACCTTCATTTCTGATCCCCCCAGGATTGTTTAGGCCAGCATGTTCAATTATAATACTCCGTAATAAGCTGTATTTCGCCTTATGAAAAATTTCCTGGCTATGAGCGAAACTTCCGACAAAGTTGTACTCACAGGTATTCTGCCTACTTGCAATCGTATCTGTGAGTAGAAGCACTGGTTCTGGCAATCCAACACTCCGACAGGAACTTGGAAACTGATCAGGAAGCAAGCTTGTCTAAGTTAGAAGAAACAAGGGGATGGCCAAGGAGCTTGGGCAACTGGCAAGTGCACAAGGTTAGGGTTGTGCGCCAATTGGCAACCGAAGTAGCGCATAAGTTAGAAGAAAAATGGCTGCAAACATAAACTGCGTAAAACCTAGCTCAGTGTTCTACCTGAGTACGCTGTGAACCTCTTGCCCAAAAATGACCACACACTACACAAGAAATATAGGTCATCACACATTTTCTAGAGTTATTTTTTCTACCAATCGATGATCATGTATTCAAGTCAGATAGATCAAAGATCCATCGGCTGTTAAAACGGAACACCAAAGTACAAGTGTGCCAATGGCTGGTATCATTTCTACAAAATGCATTACATTACAAGACTTAGGAATCGAACACACTCAGATCAGAGGTCATGACAGCACGTAGGACTAGCTGCGCTTCAATCTTTGACACTGGTCTTCAGGATTTTCACTTCATGGATGGGCCTGGACCTACATAGTAGTAATAAAATAAGATTCAATACTTAGGATTGAAAAAATAGGAAAAAATACTGTATGAACTCTTTGCAGGTGGATAATGAAATTGATTCAATGGGATTCAATGGGACACAAGTAATCTGGTGCACTCGTGTGAAGCTATGGATATAGTGTAAGTGGTACCGATCGTTCTTGTCTGTCTGAATGCTTCCAAGGCGCTTGACAATGTCCATTCCCCTGCACACTCTCCCAAAAATTGTGTGCTTCCCTGGTACATTCAAATTATTATGTTGATTGACTGAAAATGCAGGCGCACTGATGCAAATTTCAGAATGGACACATTCCAGAAGAAAGAAAGATAGTAACGTAGCTTTTAAGGTAGATTATATCTGAGGATGGCAGTGAACAAGGGAAGCACAGCTATGCTGGCATCATATTTCAGGGACAATATGCATTAGACTTGAACAATAAAGTGATCCTCCAAAATGCTCTTAATATGTTCAAAAAAAAATGCTCTTAATAACTCGAGCCACCTTAGTTGTACTTCTTTGTAATCATTAGGAATCCAACTAACCATCAATTCATTATAGAACAGTTGCCATTTTTCCAGGCAACAAGTACTAGAAAAAAAAGGTGTCGATAAACCAGTGTGCAGAATATATTCTGGGGTAGAGTGAAAACACCAAACCCGGCTCAATAAGGCAAAACATGCAAGAGCAGTAACATATTGTGGAGTGCCGGAATGCTAGTCTCACCATCCAGTGACTGACAAGGAGCAAGAGTTATGAAGAACTGGCTTCCGTTTGTATTTGGACCAGCATTTGCCATCGATAGAATCTCAGCCCTGGTGTGCTTTAGTGATATTTTGGTGACATGGCATGACAATGCATGAAGAAAGAGAGTGTGGTGGTAACTAGCTATGTTACCATAACATCACATATTCCAAGATAAGATGAGTCTACAACATAAGAAATGACACAATGCATGACACCACATGTAAGTTACTACCCACTATGAAGATGGTGTCATGTTACTAGTCTAAGTTACTCCCCAGTATAACTAGCCTAAGGCAGTTGGCTGTCCGGCAGCACGAAAGGGAGCAGATCACAGGCTCACCGGCGATCTCACCTAAAAAATGGACTCCCCTAGATCCAGTGAGCAGGTTCGTGTGTGCAAACTTGTTTATCAAAATGAAGGAGCGCTAAGAGTTAAGTACGTGTATTTGCGCAGGATGCTTTGCTAGTTTGTTAATAATAGTTGTAAAACTATAGCCATGAAAGTGTAAAACCTGAATTTTGCAAATGATATTTCTCTGAAGAAAAAAATCTAGCCAATGACACTGATTTTATGTCACATGATTCACATGATCGATGTATTAGGTTTCTTGTATTTATACGGTACAGGATGCTAAGTCTAACCGACAATGTTGTAATCTGTAAACGATTCTTTGCGATCCATACATTAAAAAAAACAGAGTAGTTGTTTGGGCAATTTCCTCTGCTACCTGTAAGACTTGCAGTTGCACAAAACATACTTATATGAAACTCTTGGGGTGCCCTGCCGCACATGAGATTTGACAACGTGCCAATTTCCATTGGACAAAGAATCAGCAATTGAGTGCATCTCCGCCCAAGAAAATGAAACAATAGCCAGGTTAAGAAACATAGGTATACACGCCTGCATGTTGTACACGAGTACGTACGTCGTGTTAATGCTGAGCTCAGTTAGGCCACGTACGAGCCATCAAGCCCAACACGACACAATGTTCGACTCCAACACAGGTACTTAGAGCATCTCCACCCGCAGCCCCCAAATAGGCGCCGCAGGGACGCCGGCATCTCCGTTTGGGGGGCGTCGGTATGGGAGCAGCCTCCATGAATGCTGCTCCCATACCGACGCCTCCCAAACGGCGGCTCTTTTTTTTTTCTTTTTACAATATTTTGAAACAATATATCAATCACATTTTATTCATACAATCACACAAATAGAATTAAATTATTCATACAATCAATCAAACAAATAGAATTAAATTATTCATACAATCAATCAAATAAATAGTACTTCAATTATTCATACAACCCAACAAACAAATAATACTTCAATTATTCATACAGTCAAACAAATAGAAATAAAATCATGCATTGTTGGCTGCTCATCTCCTCGCCCACAAATGCGCAGCTAGATCCGTCTTCAGCTGTGCATGGATACCTGCATCTCGAATTTCATTGTGCATATGAAGAAAAGCAGCAAATTCTTGGGGTACATGCTCTACCTCAGCTAGTGGCCCTTGATAATCAAATGGATGATCATCCTGCACAGGTGCGTCGCGCTCGCTCTCAATGATCATGTTGTGGATGATCACAAAGGCGTTCATCACCTCCCACATCTATGCCTCAGACCAAGTGAGAGCAGGGTACCTGACAATTGCGAAACGCTGCTGAAGCACCCCAAAAGCACGCTCAACATCCTTGCGTGCTGCTTCCTGGCATGTTGCAAAATAGGCTTCCATCTCGTTTAATGGAGAGGGAATTGTCTTCACAAATGTAGCATACGTCGGGTAGATACCATCAGCTAGATAGTACCCCTTGTTGTATGCGTGGCTGTTTACCTCAAAGTTCACGGCAGGAGCTTGTCCCTCAGCTAGCCTGGCAAACACCGGAGAGCGCTGCAGCACGTTGATATCATTATTTGTTCCTGCCATACCAAAAAATGCATGCCAAATCCAAAGCTCATGGTCTGCCACCGCCTCAAGAATGACACTGCACTCACCAGTATGCCCCTTGTAGATTCCCTGCCAAGCAAAAGGGCAATTCTTCCAGGCCCAATACATACAGTCAATGCTTCCGAGCATCCCAGGAAACCCTCTTGCTGCATTCTTTTGCAGGATCCGAGCTGTATCATCTTCTCTTGGTGCTCTCAAATAATCTTTAGCAAACACCGCTATGACGGCTCGGTAGAACCTGTAGAGAGTCTCTGTACATGTCGACTCTGCCATCCGTAGGTAGTCATTGACTGTATCTGGAGGAGCTCCGTATGTAAGACAGCACATTGCAGCAGTGCACTTCTGAATTGAGGTGAAGCCTCACAAACCTGTGCAATCTTTCTTGGCCATGAAGTACTTGTCGTACTCCCAGGCGCCGTGGACAATCTTCAAGAACAACTCCTTATTCATCCTAAACCGGCGCCGAAATTCCTTCGGCGAATGAGTCGCGTCGTCGTTGAAGTAGTCGGCGTCAAGCAGCATTGTGTCGGCTTCACGATGCCGGTTGATGTTCCTCCCCTTGCCTGGCTTTTAGCCACCGCGTCGAGGCACGACGAAGAAAGGCTGGCGAACGCGCAGCATGTTCGTCAGAATCAGCTGCTGCTGTTGCCGCCGAATAGCCTGAGCATTCTGCTCCTCCGTGAACAGCTGCACCATCATCTCATCGTCGCTGTCCATCGCGGCAATCGGACGAACACCTTGCGGGCGGGGCGATACTATCGCGGTGGCGGCGAGCTCTGTTCCGGGCGAAACAGCGGCCGCCGGTCGAGGGGGTGGCGGCCGTGTCGATGTACGGCGGTTCCTAGACAGTCGGCGGTGTCTATTGCAAGCAGGGGGCGCGACGGCGACAGGGACGGTGGCGATCTAGAGGGGTGGGAGTCGGCTCGGGCGTGTGTAGGAGGTGGGAAATCGGTGTGTCTGGCTGCCATGCGGAGCCCACGCTCGTTTTCAGATGTGCCGCGAGGTGCCGGCACGCCCGATTCGTGCCCTTGGCGAAGGGGCCGGTACGGGGTTGCCGGCGATTCTATTGGGCTCCAAAATTGGCAGGCGCCGTTTGGGGCACACCGGTGCGAGCCCATTTTCGCTGCCGGCCCCCAAAATGCTATCGGGGCCGCTATCGGGAGCGCCGGTGGAGATGCTCTTACGGTTATTAATTTACCAACCCCCTCCATGAACGAACGAACAACGATCTCTGGGTTCACTAGACCGAAACCCTAATAAGCGCTAGCTATCGATCGTCGCCATGGCCGACATCATCAGCGGATGGTTGGAGTCGATCAAAACCGAGCTGACCAGATACGTGGACACGGTGCAGGTCATCCACGACATGCAAGTCGGCGAGTGCTTGGACGAGTGGATGAGGGCGATGGTGATGTGTGACCGTGACTCGCTTATCCGGACCGCCTTCGACAGGAAGCCCGGCCGGGGACGTCGTCCTCCCCTTCGACCAAGACGGGTGCGTCAAGGCCACCGCCACGCTGCGCCGGTGTATGCAGCGCAACCCGGACGTCTTCAGGGAGCACATCGTTGCCATGGACGAGGGCATCAAGCAGGAGGAGCGGCGGCAGCAAGAGGCCAAGGCTGACCCCATGTTTAGGTGGTGGACCGGCATGAAGAACAGTTGATGCCTAAACTCTGGCTTATCATATTTCGAATTGTTGTCATATACTAGCTTAATTTGGTTGACATTGTTAATTAGATTAGAAGGCTGGATTACTCGCCTACTCGGCCGTGTAAATTTGGTGCAAGCGTTCTTGGTATGCCCACAAAAATTGAGATCAGCACCTTAATTTCATGTTATAGCAGTTGTTATTTTTTTCGAAATGGGGATTAAAACCCCGGCTTCTGCATCATGATGATGCACACGGCCTTTTATTAAAAAGTTACGAGTACAGAGTTTAAAACATCTCAAGCATCGCCCAGAATTGATACAAGAATCAACCAGCGAAAAAAACAAAGCAAAAAAGGACTACACATCAACGTAGCCGCCTATTATGCGGCCAGCCAGCCTGGCACAAGATATCCTGAGCGACCATCTGGAGCCGTGTGCAACCAGTATCCATAGCATCCCACTGTCCCTCCGGTGACAGCAGAGCCCACAGCTGAACCCAATGTGACACCATGTAGATAACCTGCAAAAAGTGGAAAGATTGTTTTTTGTTAAAAATAATATCATTCCTCGCCCTCCATATAGACCAACATAAGGCATAAACCCCAATACGGATGAAAGCCTTAGATTGTCTATCAACTCCATTTAACCAATTACCAAACATATTCGTAATATTGGTTGGAGGTGGAAGATCAAAAGTGAAATTAACCGTGCTCCAAAGTAGTTTAGCTAAAGGGCAATTTATGAAGAGGTGTTCAATAGTCTCCTGCTCTCTGCAAAAAACACACTTTGTACACCCATTCCACCGATGTTTAGCTAAATTATCTTTAGTAACCAAAACCTTATTACTCAGAAACCACATAAATATTTTTATCTTAAGAGGAACTTTAACTTTTCATAGGTATTTTTGCAAAAAAGGTGTGTGGTCATTCATAAGATCCTCATACATAGATTTCACCGTAAACAAGCCATTTGTTGTCAAACTCCAAACAAATCGATCATTCTCTCCATTTAGGTTAACCCTCATAAGTTTTTGGCATAACTGTAACCACAAACTCTATTTGTTACCCACCAACAGCCTTCTGAAACTGATATTCAGAGGCATTTAAGCTAACACATGAGCTACCGTTACATTCTTGTGATGCACAATATTATATAAAGATGGATATTGCTGGGCTAGTAGTTTTTTTCCTAACCAAGTATCTTCCCAAAAACGAGTAGATGCTCCATTACCAACTTTAAAAAAACCTCTACTGAAGAAGTCGTCCTTAATCCCCATCAATCCCTTCCAAAAAGGAGTCTGTAGGCTTAGCTTTCACCTCAGATAAGGTCCTTTGTCTTAGGTATTTATTATGTAGCAATTCTTGCCACACCCCGTCCTCGTTAAGAAGTTTATAAAGCCACTTACTCAATAAACATCTATTTTTGAGTTCAAGAACCTCAATACCTAAACCCCCTTGATCTTTGGGTCGGCAGACAATATTCCATTTTGTAAGTCTATATTTTCTCTTATTTTCATCGGACTGCCAAAAAAATCTAGACCTATAGAAATCCAGTATTTTCCTTACCCCAACAGGTATCTCTAGAAAAGACAACATAAACATAGGTAAGCTTGTTAAAACTAAATTGATAAGGACAAGTCTATCCCCATAGGACAGTAATTTGCCTTTCCAGCATCCCAATTTACTTTCAAACCGGGTCTCCACTGGATACCAATCAGAATTTCTGAGTTTTCTGTAATGGATAGGAATACCGAAGTACCTAAAGGGTAAGGAACCAGCGTCGCATCCAAATATCTGCTTGTACTGGTCAACCTCATCCTTTGCCCTACCAAAACAAAAAATCTCACTTTTGTGGAAATTAATTTTAAGTCCTGAAAGCTCTTCAAACAGACATAAAATTAATTTCATATTAACAGCTTTCAAAAGGTCATGCTCCAAAAAAAAGGATTGTATCATCGGCATATTGTAATATAGAGATACCACCCTCAACAGGATGATGAATAAGCCCCCCAACTTGACCATCATCTTTTACTCGTTCAATTATGATGGCTAGTATATCAACTACAATATTAAAAAGCATTGGAGACAACGGATCTCCTTGCCTCAAACCTTTTTTTGTCTGGAAATAATGACCAATGTCATCATTTACCTTTACTCCGACACTCCCCCCTTGAACAAATTGTTGAACTACTCTACACCATTCTAGAGCAAATCCCTTCATTCTCAAAGTCTGTTGTAGAAACGGCCATTTCGCTTTATCGTATGCCTTTTCAAAATCAATCTTAAACAAAACCCCATCCATTTTCTTACTATGTAACTCATGAATGGTTTCATGAAGAATGACCACCCCTTCTAAGATATTCCTCCCCGGCATAAAGGCTGATTGTGTTGGTTTTATAACTCTTGGGGCAATCCCCGTTATACGATTTGTACCCGCTTTAGTAAATATTTTAAAACACACATTAAGTAGACAAATTGGTCTATATTGTTGTATTTGAACCGCATCCTCTTTCTTGGGTAATAATGTGATTACGCCAAAATTCAGTTTATAAAGAGGCAAATCCCCATTACTGAACTGATTAAAAAGCACCATCAAGTCATCCTTTATTACCACCCAATTTTTTTTGATAAAACTCCGCCGGGAAACCGTCAGGCCCGGGAGCTTTATTATGTTCCATCTGTGAGATTGCCTCATAAACCTCTTCCTCAGAAAAGGAGCTATCAAAATCTCATTCTCAACATCTGAGATCTGAGGAATGTCCTGCACCTCCTCCTCTACCAAAGAAATATTATTTGGCACCGGTGCCCCAAACAATTTCTTATAGAATTTAGTAATATAGACCTTCAAATTATCTTCACGAACAATAGTTCCTTCTTGTTGCTCTAACTGGAAAATTTTCTTTTTTCGATGCTTCCCATTTGCAATCAAATGGAAGTATCTCGTATTATTCCCCCCTTCTTGAATATGTTTAACTTTCGCTCTTTGAGCCCATTTAGACTCCTCTTCTCTTCTTAGTTTATTTAGATTATCATTTGCATTTTTTAGAACTTCCCTTTCTGACAACGTCAAGTTATTAGTTTCAGCTTTCACATCTAAATGATCAATAATACCTATTAGTCTCTCCTTCTCTTTTTTATACTTCCCACTTTGATTTTTTGCCCATCCTTTAAGAAATTTTCTTATGAGCCTTAGCTTATTCAACCAAACATCCATCGGATTCAATCTCACCATAACCGAATTCCACTCTTTTTCAATCATATCAAAAAAACCTTCTTGTCGCAACCAATGCAACTCAAAAGAAAATTTTGGCTTATTACCCAAGTGTGCTTTCACACCTGAATCAATAAGAATCGGTGTATGATCAGAATCTGCCCTTGTCAATGCACGAACAATGACTAAGGGAAATTTTTGTTCCCAAGAGATGGAAGCTAGAACTCTATCTAGCTTCTCATAAGTTGGTTCCTCTCGATGACTCGCCCACGTAAACTGTCTCCCCGATAGAGCATTTTCACGCAAATTCAAATGTTCAATAATTGCATTAAAGACAAAAGGCCAGCGAGCCTTGAAATTATCATTATTTTTTTCTTCTCGCTTCCGTATAATATTGAAATCACCAACTACCAACATAGGTAATGTTTCAGCCTCACATGTTCTCACTAATTCCGCCAAAAAATCAGCTTTATGCGCGTCTTGGGCAGCCCCATAGACTGGCACAAGAATCCATTCGAAACCATCTCTTTTACACTTGATATGGAGCTTTACACAAAAATCTCCAGTGCTCACCTTTAACACCTCGAGAGTATCTGAATTTATTCCAACTAAAATACCTCCAGATCGACCATGAGGTGGTAAACAGAACCAAGAGTAATTATACCCCGCAGCAAGTTGATTCAAAAAAGGAATAGAGAAATTAGATCTTCCAGTCTCCAATAAGGCTACAAAATCTAATTTATGCTCCCTAATTGCCTCTTTAACAAACAAATGCTTAGCAGTATCCCCAAAACCATCAGGAATCCGATTCATTCCTTTTAGATTCTGCATTATGAAAACTGTTTTTTAATTCTTCTCCTAGTACTTTTACGAATATTATTGGTATCATAAATTTTTCTAACCCTAGTTTTCTTTTCCTTAACTACCGGCTTTAGATGTTCCAAATGATCATCTAAGTCCAGTGGGATGCCATCATCCTCAATCAAATCCTCACACAAAGTAGAAACTTTTGACATCAGAAAAGTCGAAGGACCTTCTTCCTTATTCACATTCTCATCCACATTCTTTTGCAAAATTGTTAAAATTTGTTCCTCTTCTAACAACTTAATTCCTTTAATAGATTTTACTACCTCCCCTTTGGATTGTCCTAAAGATATTCCCAAACGATCCGTCTTATGAATAATTTCAGAATCAGGTATATTAACAATAGAATATTTTGGAGGTAAAGGCTTACCTGCACTAGATGAACCATCCCTCAACTGTGCATTCATCATTGCCTTCTCCATCTGGGGGATTCGTAGCATAGAAAACAAAAAATTTCCTACCGCAAGAACGAATAACAAGCCAAGATCTAATCTAGTAGATGGTAGCAACGAGATGAAGATCATCATACCCTTGAAGATCGCTAAGCGTTAACGAGATTAGATCTCGTGGTTGATGTAGTCGATCACTTGCCGCTTGCAAAAGCGCGTAGAAGGTCTTGACGGTGCCACAGTCGGGCATCACCTCCGTACTCGGTCACACGTTCGGTGTTGATGATGACGTCCTTCTCCCCGTTCCAGCGGGCAGCGGATGTAGTAGATTCTCCTCGGAATCCTGCCATCACGACGGTGTGGTGGCGGTGCTGGTGGAGATCTCTGGTAGGGCTTCGCCTAAGCACCGCGGGAGTAACGGGAGGAGGGGGTGGCTAGGGTTTGGGGAGAGGGGGCACTTGGGGCGCCGGCCTTGGGTGCCCTTGGGTGGTGCGGCTGAAGTGGTGGCCGGCCCCCTCCCTCTCCCCCTCATTATATAGGTGGAATCCCTAAGGGTTTTCCCAAGATTCGAATAAGACCCCAATTCAAAACTTTCCATATGGGCGAAACCTAGGGGAAGTGGGACTTCTCCCTTTCCTTCCCCTATGGCTGGCCATGGTGGTGGAGTCCACCATGGACTCCACCTTCCCCTTTGGTCGGCCGGCTAGGGTTGGTGGAGTCCATCCGGGACTCCACCTTCCATGGTGATTTCTTCCGGAAGGTTCTAGAACATTCTAGCGCCTTCCATAAATGCACCGGATCATTTCCAAACTTGGAAAGTGACTTCCTATATATGAATCTTATTCTCCGGACGATTCCAGAACTCCTCGTGATGTCCTGGATCCTATCCGAGACTCCGAACAACATCCGAACTCCATTCCATATTCCATATCTACTTAAAATGACATCAAACCTTAAGTGTGTCACCCTACGGTTCGAGAACTATGCGGACATGATCGAGACTCCTCTCCGATCAATAACTAATAGCGGGACCTGGAGATCCATAATAGCTCCCACATATTCAACGATGACTTCGTGATCGAAAGAACCATTCACATAAAATAACAATTCCCTTTGTCTCATGATATTTTACTTATCCGAAGTTTGATCGTCGGTATCTCCATACCTAGTTCAACCTCGTTACTGATAAGTACTCTTTACTCGTACCATGATATGATATCTCTTGTGAACCAGTCACATGCTTGCAAGCTAATTAGATATCATTCCACTGAGAGGGCCTAGAGTATATCTATCCGTCATTAGGATGGACAAATTCCACTATTGATACAAGTGCCTCAACCCTATACTTTCCGAACACTTAATGCCACCTTTATAACAACCCATTTACGCAGTAGTGTTTAGTGTCATCAAAGCATCCATCCGGTGTAGGTGATTAACAAGATCTCATGGTCGAAGGATTAAGTTACTATGCATATTAAAGCTTGAAGCATAAAGAACTAAATGACTTGATCATATGCTACGCTTACTATGGGTGTATGTCCATCACATCATTCACCTAATGATATGACCTTGTTATTAATAACATCCAATGTTCATGATCATGAAACTATGATCATCTATTAATCAACAAGCTAGTTTAACAAGAGGCTTACTAGGGACTCTTTTATGTTTACATAACACACATGTATTAATGTTTCCGGTTAATACAATTATAGCATGAGATGCAAACTATTATCATAAACACAAAGATATAATAATAACTACTTTATTATTGCCTCTTGGGCATATCTCCAACAGTCTCCCACTTGCACTAGAGTCAATAATTTAGATTACATAGTAATGTACCTAACAGCCATGGCGTTCTGGTGTAGGTCATGTTTCGCTCTAGGGAGAGCTTTAGTCAACGGATCTGCCACATTCAGATCAGTGTGTACTTTGCAAATCTTTAAGTCACCATCTTCGATGTACTCGCGAATAGAATGATAACGTAGCTTTATATGCTTCAGCTTCTTGTGTGACCTTGGCTCCTGTGCATTGGCTATGGCACCCATGTTGTCACAATAGATGGTCATCGGGTCCAACGCACTAGGAACCACACCAAGCTCAGTAATGAAACACTTCATCCATATCGCCTCTGATGAAGCCTCCGAAGCAGCTATGTATTCCGATTCAGTTGAAGATTTCGCCACAACGCTTTGTTTAGCACTCCTCTAGCTTACTGCTGCACCATTCAAAATAAATACGTATCCAGATTGAGACTTAGAGTCATCCGGATCAGTGTTCCAACTAGCATCGGTGTAACTGGTTACAGCAAGCTCTTGGTCACCTCCATAACAAAGAAACATATCCTTAGTTCTTTTCAAGTACTTCAGGATATTCTTGACCGCTGTCCAGTGTTCCATTCCTGGATCACTTTCATATCTGCTGGTCAAACTAACAGCATGTGCGATATCCGGTCTTGTACACAGCATGGCATACATGATGGAACCTATGGCCGAGGCATAGGGGATTTTGTTCATCCTTTCTCTCTCTTCTGCCGTAGCTGGACTTTGAGTTTTACTCAAGGTCTTACCTGGTAACATGGGCAAGAACCCTTTCTTGCTTTCATCCATTCTAAACTTCTTTAGAATCTTATCCAGGTATGTACTCTGTGAAAGCCCTATTAGGCGTCTTGATCTATCTCTATAAATCTTGATGCCTAAAATGTATGCTGCTTCTCCAAGGTCCTTCATTGAAAAACACTTATTCAAATAACCTTTTACACTACTCAGAAGTTCTACATCATTTCCAATCAACAATATGTCATCTACATATAATATCAGGAATGCTATAGAGCTCCCACTCACTTTTTTGTAAATACAAGCCTCTCCATGGGTTTGTATAAATCCAAAGTCTTTGATCACCTTATCAAAGCATCGGTTCCAACTCCGGGATGCTTGCTTCAGTCCATAGATTGAACGCTGAAGTTTGCATACCTTGTCAGCATTTTTATGATCGACAAAACCTTTGGGTTGTACCATATACAACTCTTCCTCAATGTCACCATTAAGGAACACCGTTTTGACATCCATCTGCCAAATTTCATAATCGAAAAATGCAGCTATTGCTAACAATATCCTCACAGACTTTAGCTTCGCTACAGGTGAGAAAGTCTCATCGTAGTCAACTCCTTGAATTTGTCGGAACCCTTTTGCGACAAGTCGAGCTTTATAGACAGTAATATTACCATCAGCATCTGTTTTTCTTTTGAAGATCCATTTATTCTCAACAGCCTTGCGGCTATCAGGTAAGTCTACCAAAGTCCATACTTGATTATCATACATGGATCCTATTTCGGATTTCATGGCCTCTTGCCATTTGTTGGAATCTGGGATCATCATTTCTTCCTCATACGTCGCATGGTCTTCATCATTGTTGTCCACAATCATGACATTTAGACAGGGGTCATACCAATCAGGAGTGGTGTGAACCCTAGTCGACCTGCGAGGTTCAGTAGTAACTTCGTTCGAAGTTTCATGATCATTATCATTAGCTTCCTCACTAATCGGTGTAGGCGGCACAAGAACATCTTCCGGTGTTGCGCTACTCTAATTTTCAAGAGAAGGTTCAGTAACCTCATCGATTTCTACTTTTCTTCTAGTCACTTCTTTCGAGAGAAACTCCTTTTCAAGAAATGATCTGTTCTTGGCAACAAAGATTTTACCTTCGGATCTGTGATAGAAAGTATACCCAATTGTTTCTTTAGGGTATCCTATGAAGACACATTTCTCTGCTTTGGGTTCGAGCTTGTCAGGTTGTAACTTTTTTACATAAGCTTCGCAGCCCCAAACTTTAAGGAACGACAACTTAGGTTTATTTCCAAACCATAATTCATACGGTGTCGTTTCAACAGATTTAGATGGTGCCCTATTTAAAGTGAATGTTGCTATCTCTAATGCATAACTCCAAAAAGATAATGGTAAATTTGTAAGAGACATCATAGATCGAACCATATCCAATAAAGTTCTATTACGATGTTCGGACACACCATTGCGCTGTGGTGTTCCCGGCGGTGTCAACTGTGAAAGTATTCCACATTTCTTTAAATGCATGCCAAACTCATAACTCAGATATTCACCTCCACGATCAGAACGTAGAAATTTAATCTTCTTGTTACGTTGATTTTCCACTTCACTTTGGAATTCCTTAAACTTCTCGAAAGTTTCGGATTTATGTTTCATCAAGTAGATATACCCATACCTACTCAAATCATCTGTGAAAGTAAGAACATAACGATAACCACCGCGCGATGCTACACTCATTGGTCCACATACATCAGTATGTATGATTTCCAACAAGTCTGTAGCTCGCTCCATAATACCAGAGAATGGAGTCTTAGTCATTTTTCCCATCAGACATGCCTCGCATCTATCAAGTGATTCAAAATCAAGTGATTCAAGTAGTCCATCAGAATGGAGTTTCTTCATGCGTTTCACTCCAATATGACCAAGACGACAGTGCCACATATATGTAGAATTATCATTTAATTTCTTTCGTTTAGCATCAATGTTATGTATATGTGTATCACTACTATCGAGATTTAACAGAAATAAACCATTCATCTCAGGTGCATGACCATAAAAGATATTATTCATATAAATCGAACAACCATTATTCTTAGACTTGAATGAATAACCACTTTGCAATAAACAAGATCCAAATATAATGTTCATGCTCAACGCAGGCACCAAATAACAATTATTTAGATTTAAAACTAATCCCGATGGTAGATGTAGAGGGAGCGTGCCGACGGTGATCACATCGACCTTGGATCCATTTCCAACGCTCGTCACCTCGTCCCTCGCTAGTCTTCGTTTATTCTGTAGCTCCTGTTTCGAGTTACAAATATGAGCAACCGAACCAGTATCAAATACCCAGGCACTACTACGATTACTAGTAAGATAGACATCAATAACATGTATATCAGATATACCTTTCTTTTTGATGTTTCCGCTCTTCGTATCCGCTGTGTACTTTGAGCAAGCTTCCCGCTTCTAGTGACCCTCTTCTTTGTAGTAATAGCACACAGTATCAGGTTTAGGACCAGCCCTGGGTTTCTTAGGAGGTGCGTCAGCTTTCTTGCCGCCCTTCTTGAATTTACCCTTTTCCTTAGGGTTGCCCTTCTTCTTGAACTTGGTGGTCTTATTGACCATCAACACTTGGTGTTCTTTCTTTATCTCCACTTCAGCAGTTTTCAGCATTGAGAAGAGTTCAGGTAACGTCTTGTTCATGCACTGCATGTTGTAGTTCATCACGAAGTTCTTGTAACTAGGTGGCAGTGATTGAAGAACACGATGAATCCCCAAGGCGTTAGGAATCGTTATTCCCAAGTATTGGAGTTTCTTCGCGTGCCCAGACATCTTGAGCACGTGCTCACTAACGGAGCTGCCTTCTTCCATCTTACAGTTAAAGAACTTTTCAGAAGCATCATAGCTTTCCACGGCCGCATGAGTTTCAAATATCATTTTGAGCTCACTGATTATATCATGAGGGTCGTGGTTCTCAAAGCGTTTCTAAAGCTCCGATTCTAAACCATAGAGGATGGCACACTAAACTGTGGAGTAATGAGTCTTTCGAGTGAGGTAAACTGCTTTATCCTCATCGGTAGCTGTTTCTGCAGGTGGATCACCCAGCGGTGCTTTGAGCACATAGAGCAGTTGTCCAGCAGTGAGGACAATCCTCAAGTTACGGAACCAATCCGCAAAGTTGCTTCCATTGTTTTTCAGCTTTTCTTTCTCTAGGAACGAATTAAAATTGATGGTAGGGGTCGCCATAATCTACAACATATTTGCAAAGAGTTTAGACTAGGTTTATGACAAATTGAGTTTACTATTAATTTTAAAATTAACTAGGTGAACTCCCACTCAAAACAATATCCCTCGCATTGTCTTAGTGATTACACGAACCAAATCAACTACACCAAGTTCGATCATCACATGAGATGATGTAGTTTCAATGGCGAACATCCACATGTTCATCATATCATCTATATGATTCATGCTTAACATTTCGGTCTTCCGTGTTCCGAGGCCATGTCTGTACATGCTAGGCTCGTCAAGTCAAACCCTAGTTTCCGCATGTGCAAAACTGCCTTGCACCTGTTGTATGCACACGTTGAGTTTATCACACCCGATCATCACGAGATGCTTCAAAACAACGAGTCTTAGCAACGGTGCTAACTAAGGACGAACACTTTATTATCTTGATTTTTAGTGAGAGGGATCATCTTATAATGCTACCGTCGTGATCTAAGCAATATAAGATGCATAAAAGGATTAACATCACATGCAATTCATATGTGATATGATATAGCCCTTTAGTCTTTGTGCCTTTGATCTTCATCTCCAAAGCACGGACATGATCTCCATCATCAACGGGCATGATCTTCATCATCGTCGGCGTAGCGTCAAGGTCAATGGCGCCGTCTTCATGGTTGTTCACCGCGTGTAGCAACTATTGCAACTACTTTGAAACAATACTACGACAATAAATATAAAGACAACCATAAGGCTCCTGCCGGTTGCCACAATACAATAATGATCATCTCATACATATTCATCATCACATTATGGCCATATCACATCACCAAACCCTGCAAAAACAAGTTAGACGCCTCTAATTTGGTTTGCATATTTTACGTGGTTTAGGGTTTTCGAGTAAGATTCAATCTACCTACGAACATGAACCACAACGCTGATACTAGTGTTGTCAATTGAAATAGTAAATTGAATCTTAACTATGGTGAGAGAGACAGATACCCGCAAAGCCACTTATGCAATACAAGTTGCATGTCGAGCGTGGAGCAAGTCTCATGAACGCGGTCATGTAAAGTTAGCCCGGGCCGCTTCATCACACCATACCGCAAGATGCAAAGTACACATAACAAGAGACAACAAAAGCATCAACGCCCACAAAACCATTGTGTTCTACTCGTGCAACCAATCTATGCATAGACACGGCTCTGATACCACTGTAGGGATTCGTACCATAGAAAACAAAAAATTTCCTACCGCAAGAACGAATAACAAGCCAAGATCTAATCTAGTAGATGGTAGCAACGAGGTGAAGATCATCATACCCTTGAAGATCACTAAGCGTTAACGAGATTAGATCTCGTGGTTGATGTAGTCGATCACTTGCCGCTTGCAAACGCGCGTAGAAGGTCTTGACGGTGCCACAGTCGGGCAGCACCTCCGTACTCGGTCACACGTTCGGTGTTGATGACGACGTCCTTCTCCCCGTTCCTGCGGGCAGCGGATGTAGTAGATCCTCCTCAGAATCCCGCCAGCATGACGGTGTGGTGGCAGTGGTGGTGGAGATCTCTGGCAGGGCTTCGCCTAAGCACCGCGGGAGTAACGGGAGGAGGGGGGTGGCTAGGGTTTGGGGAGAGGGGGCACTTGGGTGGTGCGGCTGAAGTGGTGGCCGGCCCCTCCCTCTCCCCCTCATTATATAGGTGGAATCCCTAAGGGTTTGCCCAAGATTCGAATAAGACCCCAATTCAAAACTTTCCATATGGGCGAAACCTAGGGGAAGTGGGACTTCTCCCTTTCCTTCCCCTATGGCTGGCCATGGTGGTGGAGTCCACCATGGATTCCACCTTCCCCTTTGGTTGGCCAGCTAGGGTTGGTGGAGTCCATCCGGGACTCCACCTTCCATGGTCATTTCTTCCGGAAGGTTCTAGAACATTCTAGCACCTTCCATAAATGCACCGGATCATTTCCAAACTTGGAAAGTGACTTTCTATATATGAATCTTATTCTCCGGACCATTCCGGAACTCCTCGTGATGTCCTGGATCCTATCCGAGACTCCGAACAGCATTCGAACTCCATTCCATATTCCATATCTACTTAAAACGACATCAAACCTTAAGTGTGTCACCCTACAGTTCGAGAACTATGCGGACATGATCGAGACTCCTCTCCGATCAATAACTAATAGCGGGACCTGGAGATCCATAATAGCTCCCACATATTCAACGATGACTTCGTGATCGAAAGAACCATTCACATAAAATAACAATTCCCTTTGTCTCGCGATATTTTACTTATCCGAAGTTAGATCGTCGGTATCTCCATACCTAGTTCAACCTCGTTACTGATAAGTACTCTTTACTCATACCGTGATATGATATCTCTTGTGAACCAGTCACATGCTTGCAAGCTAATTAGATATCATTCCACCGAGAGGGCCCAGAGTATATCTATCCGTCATTAGGATGGACAAATTCCACTATTGATACAAGTGCCTCAACCCTATACTTTCCGAACACTTAATGCCACCTTTATAACAACCCATTTACGCAGTAGTGTTTGGTGTCATCAAAGCATCCATCCGGTGTAGGTGATTAACAAGATCTCATGGTCGAAGGATTAAGTTACTATGCATATTAAAGCTTGAAGCATAAAGAACTAAATGACTTGATCATATGCTACGCTTACTATGGGTGTATGTCCATCACATCATTCACCTAATGATATGACCTTGTTATTAATAACATCCAATGTTCATGATCATGAAACTATGATCATCTATTAATCAACAAGCTAGTTTAACAAGAGGCTTACTAGGGACTCTTTTATGTTTACATAACACACATGTATTAATGTTTCCGGTTAATACAATTATAGCATGAGATGCAAACTATTATCATAAACACAAAGATATAATAATAACTACTTTATTATTGCCTCTTGGGCATATCTCCAACAATATCCACACCAGGCTGGCATCCCAGCCTATTACTAGTCCTCACACCCAATGAGGTCTTAGGAATTCCCCCAAAAGCAATAACCTCCTCCATAGTAAGTCGAACTGACATATTTGCAGATGAACATTCTATTAGAGATAAAGAAAATGTAGACTTTGCAGTATTTGGTGAAGTCCAAGAAAATACTAGAGTCTTACCATCAGCCCTTGGAGATGAGGCAATCCCCACCGAGTCCTGAAGACCAATGTTAGTAAGTCCCCCCTTGTAGTCATCAACACCTTATCTGTAGTACCTCCCTTAGTTTGTTCCAGTGAACTAACCAATCTGAGCTCCAAAACCAAACCTGCACCATAAGAATCACCTTCATCATGTAAAAGGTTAGAAGTAAAATCTGAAATACTGTAACATCCCAAATTTCAAATCAATGAGAAATGGTGGTTTCCAAATTTCAAATGTTAGACCCAACAAAAACTTTTATTTTTAGAGTGCTATGCATAGTGTTTGTGCATTTGTGTGACATTGCCATGATGTGTTTTTGCAACTCTTACCAATGTACTCAAACCCTACCTCTGATCCTCTAAGATCAAGAAGAAAGGCAAAACAAAAAGAAAAGAATAAAAGATGGAAAATCACAAAACCCTCACATATGGTTTGTGCCATTTTTGAAAATCTTCAACCTAGACCATTTTGGCTTGCACCATTAGTTGGAGAAGGTTACTAAACACTTATTAACACTTTTGGAATCAAAGAAACTCAAATCAAATCAAATTTGAATTCAAAATGAGCTCACATGCACTAATGGTCAAATCTGCCATTTTTAACATGATGCCTACTTTGAGCCTCTGTATTAAGAGATTTTCAAACCAAACAAATCCAACTCTTTGCACCTCATCCAAGACTTCATCAAGGAGAACAACTTTTCTCAAGAGCACCCCTGCAAACTCTCTCTGGATTCAAAGATATGATCAAGCAAAGTGGAGACATTGAAGCAGATTCAAGATTAGGCCAAATTTGAATTTTTGCAAATCAACTCAAATTTGACCACCACCACCACCACTAGGCTTCAATTATTATATGTTTGGACTCCACCAAAATTCACTGAAAATTTCCAAAATAACTTTCTTGCGGCCATTTCATCGAGCACCTGGTGAGCACCTTGCTGCCAACTCTAGACCTGCTAATATCCAACGTGTTTTTTCCTAAACCACTTTGCCTAGGTCATCAAAGACACTCTCCTACATCCTCTGGACCAAAGCCAAGCCTCAGGAAACCAGGACATGCATGAGATCATCCAAAATTGTGCCATGCCGTGGCATGTCAACCTCTCACCATGCCATTCTTATTTCTACTCAATTCCAACGTGTCAAACCATGTCAATGCACCTCCTCTCACTCTCCTGAACACGCCAGTACCAGCCATCGTTAGCAGAGAGCACTAGACGCGCCAGCCCAAGGACGCCCAGTGATGTCCACGACGCGCCACAGCACGCAGCGACGCGCACTGGACGCGCCAGAGCGTCGAAGCCCCTCGTCACGCCCGTCCTCCGTTTGACCTCTCCGCGCGCCAGCAGCTTCCCCACGTCACCCTCTCCACGCTGGACACACTCACTGGCCCGTGGGAACGCTGTAGACGACGACCGCCTCGCCGACGTCCGCCACGGTACCGTGTGCCTCCGTCACGCGCCTGCCCTCGTCCTTGCCTCTTTTTCACCGCCGTCAAGCGCTGCGTGACCTCATTGACCCCGCCAACTCGTGCGCATCATCGCCAGTCCACCTGCGCCCCTGTAGCAGCGTCGCCATGACCACCACCTCCGCAGCACCTTGGCCTCGCCTCGCCGCTATAAAAGGAGGGCTCCCCGCTCCAAATCAAGCACACCAACAGCTTCCCCTCTCCTCTCTCGCCCTCCTTGACCCCTCTCTGGTAGACATTGCTCACCGTAGACCGCCAATTGCCCCATCGCTACCCGTGAGCCACCGCAGAAGCTCGCCGGAGATAGACGCCGTCCCCGGAGATGCCACTGCTACCAGGAGGTTCGCCGTCCTCACCAACGTCGCCGCGCACCTCGCCATCGACCGCCGGAGCGCCGGTGAGCCACCGAACCCCCTAGCCGCGCTGCCAGAGCCACGACATCTCGTCGGAGACGACGATGCTCATCGGCCACACGATCTATTTCTAATCCTACGCCTCACGTTGATCGATACCGTTTCGGCGTTTAAACGCGCTGACGCGTGGACCCCACCTGGCCCAATTCCTTTTCCCGCCACAGCCCACCGTTTGAATTTTGTTTGATTCGATTTAATTCAAATCCAATACTGGTGCCCACTTAAAATTTTAATAAAACAAAATCTACTAAACCAAATTTAATATTTTTTATATATTTGGAAAGCTTAGAAAATTATCTAAACAACTACACTGGTCTCACCCTTAGATCCATGGTAGAATTACTGCGGCAAAAATAATTAAGCAGGGCCTTTTCAAACTTCAAACATTTATTAAAAATCAACCATAATTGATTTTGAGTTGTTTCCAACTCTCAAAAATCACATTTCATATTGTCTACCTGATTATGCAAAAATTTTACATGGGTGTTTCATATGATCATGGGCTAGAATAAATAATGGCTATATGGCTATTTCTAGTCCATTTAATTTATCCAAAATTATTTATTAATTAGTAAGAGAGGTGCTATCTCATTTAAATCTTGTCTCAAGTAACTCAACATGAGGTAGTGACCATGGTCTATATCATCTCATCTTGAATTATTTGGTGATATTAAATTATAATTATGTTAGTGTTAAATTGTATGAGGGTGATACCTCATTTAAATCCTTTTCCCAAATGATGATTATGAAGTGTTGACTTTGGTCAACATGGGTTCATACATGATTATTTGAGGAACTTAAATCTTAACAAGATTCAATGAGAGGAAATTATTTCTCCAAGAACTAAAGAGAAGCCCTAATCAATATTTGTAATGAGAGGAAATGATTTTTCTTAAGAAGAAAACAAAGTCAACCATCATGATAAGCAATGTTGTGATGATAGATTAGCTTGTGTGAACCTTGTGTGTGCTTCATCTAGCTCTTAAGCTTTGATTGGTGATTGTTATCTCGTATCCGTTTTTAAACGCTAGTACCGAGGAGTACCAGGAGGAGGAGGTCTACTTCCAGGAAGAAGAAGACCACTTTGATCAGTACACCAACCAAGGCAAGCTAATATTCTTGCAAGGTGCAAAGCTCTACCAGAGCAAGGCACACTCACCCCTTTACTTTATGCTTCATGATCAAATCCCAAGTTTTATCCTTACAGGCTTTTACCTTGATTATTAAAGCTTACTTTTATAGTTAACTTTGGTCTAAATATAGAGTACTACAAGAGTATCAAATTTAGCCTAGAGAGCTACAAGATAGTTGGCACCCCTCATGACTAGTGCTAGTGCTAACAAATAAAATTGACTACTCTAGATGGGAACATGTGAAGTGAAAGGACTTTGAAAGATTTTGAAGGTGAATATGACTTGAATGACATGATGAATTTGATTAAAAACTGATGGCTGGGTTTGGATGCGATACCTTTCCAATTATTTAGTACCCCCACAATACCTGATTATGGGTAGGGCTTAACTGGAAGTTTATGCATCTTAGTATGGGTTCCCTCTAAACAAGCGTCATAGGGGTTATGCCGAGGCTACCTCCGTTGAAAGTGAAATGATGTGAACTGAGGTGAATGTCCGGCCCAAGCCCTGTGCAGTTCCCAGGCTGACGGTTTGTCTTCACTGGGAGGCCAAGCTCATGGGGAGAGGTACCTATACTAGGGTATGTAAGTGAAAGGTTATGGTTGATGATCCGCGTACTGAGTTACGATTATTCAGGGTTATCCCTGACGGATGTAATCAAATGTTGTGGCACAAGTGTGCAACCTCTGCAGAGTGTAAATCTATTCGAATAGCCGTGTCCACGGTTACGACGATTGGAAAGGCCATACTGTTCCATTGTCAGATGTTTTCTTGAAAAGGGTTGATGATTTGAATGGTGACTTGACTTAAAGCACAACTGAGTTGTGGGAATGACACTAATGTTCCCACTTGAGTTAGTTAGCAAATGAAGAGTCTTTTACTAAATGCTTGAACTAAAACTGGCTTTTCTGCAAATAAACCTAGAGCTTAGAACTATCTTAATAAAATTGATAGCACCTACACTAGTATTAGTTTGCGAGTACTTTAAAAGTACTCACGGCTGTGTCCCTGGCTATTCAAATGGCCAGACTATGAAGAGGAGCAGCAGTATGAAGCTGACGGCCAGCAGGATGTCTACGACCACTAGGAGTATCTTCTGACGTCAAGCGTTGGCCTGTGGATTAGATAGTCCACTACTACTACGCTTCCGCTAGGTAATGTGTTTGTTGATCCTTAGATCAACTATTTGTGTAATACTGGATCATGTGATCTATATTTGTAAGATGACTATGGGTTGTAATGAATGATGACTTATGATATCAACTGTTATGTCTCGCAACAACAATCTTCCTGGGATTGCGATGTATGGCATAATAGGCATCTGGACTTAAAAAAATCCGGGTGTTGACAAGTTGGTATCAGAGCCATTGTTTGACCTTAGGAGACCCTAGTTAGAATGGACGTTCTGAAAAACTTAGTTTCAAAAACCAATGAAGTGAATATGTCTAACAAAATTATTCACTCTCTTTTCCTTGAGATCTTTTCAAAATGATAAGTCATGCTCTTCCTTAGGAATCTACATAAAAAATTTGACACACTTGTTCACTTCTTTAACTTACTCCTCCAATTCACTTTCAGATGGAGCCAACCAACACCAAGTTTTACCAGCTGGGCAAGGGTGGGAGTTTAGTTTTCGAGAGGGACTTGGACGCCCTATCTGACCTTCTCGATCGCCCGCACCCGGAGTTCCACGGAACTGAAGTCAACGACCAGCCCGGAGGGGAACTTCAGTGGGTTATCACCGCTGATCTGAGGGGCAAGATGGAGCCTCCTACCTCTGAGAGGATCCTCTTTTCCATCAGGGAAAGCAACTGGCTGGACGGACTCGCTCGTGCTCTGCAGGAAGCACTTGCCCGTCTGTGCGGACAACACGTGACCGAGCTCCAAGGGACTCGCTTTGCTCACTTTGCAAGGCATGATACCATTGGAGGACCCATGGCACTGTCATCACACCCAGTGCTGAAATATCATGTGGAGCACCTGGACTTTATGCTGCACGAGACCCAGAAGGAGCTGGACAACGCTCGTGTCTACGCCAACCAGACTCACCTCCACCTGGCTCAACATGCCGATGCTATCAAGATGCTTGCGAAGGACCGCAAGTCACTCCGCCAGTAGTGTGCCAAGAAGGACGCTACCATTGCGCGCCTCCGCGCAAAGATAGTATCCCTGGAGGCAACTGTTCAGGCCTAGGAGACTCAGCTGAGGGAACTGGAAGAAGAAGGTGAAGACATTCAGGGAGGAGCAGCCTACCTGAGTGAGGATGATGACTTCGAGGAAGATGAGAACACTGATGTGGAAGACTATGAGTTCATGGAGGCCGGGGAAGATGACTTCATCCCGATCGATGTGGATGATGAGGAGTAGTTGCACTTGATCACTTGTGTAGGTGTGAGTTTGTATCCCATCCTTTGTATCGTAGCGCGAGTAAATGGTTCTTAAAACCATGGATGTGTTAGCTTGTAATATGTGATGCTTGAATGAATGAATGAATATGTGTTTGTGTTTAACATCACAAGAATTCAAGTTTTAAATTTTTGAACTTACCCAAAATAAGCAATAGAAAATTCCCTCTTATCTCATGATCCATCTCCATGTTCAGATGGCCCCTCCAACTCGCAACAGCAGCCAAGATGCCATGATGCAACTGCTGCAGACCTTGATGGCAGATCGAGAGAATGAAAGAGCTGAAAGACAAGCCAACATAGCTGCACTACAACAACTAGCTCAGAACAATCAAGGCCATGGAAACCATGATCATCCTGGATCCAAGCTGAAGAATTTCCAGAACACTAACCCTCCAATGTTCAGCAAGACAGAAGAGCCGTTAGATGCCGATGACTGGCTCCAAACAATGGAGAACAACTTGGAGGTGGCAGGAGTTGAAGCTGCACAGAAAGTCCTATTCGCCACCTATTACCTAGCAGGACCAGCCAGAGCTTGGTGGACAAGCACCCGTGCCATGAATGCCGGACAGATAATGACTTGGGCAGATTTCAAGCTCAAGTTCAGCAAGTATCACGTACCCCCGGGTCTGATAAAGAAGATGAGGGATGAGTTCCGGGAACTCAAACAGGGTAGGATGTCCGTGGTGGAATACCGCGACAGGTTTCTCACACTGTCAAGGTACGCCCCGGATGAGACAGACACCATTGAGAAGAGGAAGGAAAGATTCCTGAACGGACTGCATGATGAGATGCAGACTGTGCTGGTCAACATTCCCTTTGCTGACTTAGAAGCCCTGGTGGACTCCGCCATCCAGATGGAGGGCAAACTGCATCAAGCCAATGAGAACCGCAAGCGCCGCATGATGAATCAGAGTGGGCCCAGCAATACCCCAAGGTATCGCCCCAGCTCAGGCGGAGGTTTTGCCCTAAGAAACAACAAGCCGCAGATGCAGATGTCACGCCCGGGATTTCAGAACCGGAGTGGAGGATACCCCAGGCCAAGAGGCAACCACAACAACACCCACCACCACCACAACAACAACAACTTCAACCGTGCCCCGATGAGAGCCCCCGGCAGCCACAACAACACCAACACTGCTCCAAGAACTGGGAGCAATGCTGTTCCCATCACCCCCAAGGACAAGTCAACAATAACTTGTTATGAATGTGGAATTATGGGTCACTATTCCAATGAGTGCCCCAAGAGGTTAGCAAAGACTTCCCCCAACACCGCTGCACCTGCTCAGCAGCAACGCCGTGTCTCCACCGGCAAGAAGTTCACCCCCAACAACCCCAACAACCGCAACGGCCGCCTCTTTCACATGAACGCCGAAGAAGCCCAGGAAGCCCCAGATGTTGTACTGGGTATGTTTTCTATTAACTCAGTACCTGCAAGGGTGTTGTTTGATTCTGGAGCATCGCATTCGTTTGTCACTGAAGATTTTGCATGCACTAGTAAAATTCAACCAATCAGTTTGAAGCATGTCATGATAGTTCAAATACCTGGTACAACAACAAAAGCTAGAAAAATTTGCAAAGATGTGCCTATCAGAATACATGAAGTAGATTTTTATGCAAATTTGATTGTTCTGGGAACAAAAGGTTTGGAAGTAGTACTGGGTATGGATTGGATGTCAAAACACCATGGATTGATTGACTGTGCCAAGAAGGCCATCACCATGACTAGTAACACCGGTGTGTTAGTAGAACATGTATCTGAAAGGCTGCCCAGAAAGTTTATCTGCAACCAGAGTGTAGCCCAACCAACTTTGGATCAGATCAGGGTCGTCTATCGATACCCTGATGTGTTTCCTGATGATCTACCCGGTATGCCCCCAGATCGGGATATTGAGTTTATCATCGAGTTAATCCCTGGAACAGGACCTATAGCCCAGAGAGCCTATAGTATGAACCCAGCAGAGTTAGTGGAACTGAAGAAGCAACTGGATGATATGTTAGCCAAAGGTTTGATCCAACCAAGTGCCTCACCCTGGAGATCACCAGTTTTGTTTGTGGATAAGAAGGATGGTGCCACTCGTTTATGTACGGATTACCGTAAGCTTAACGATGTCACCATCAAGAACAAGTACCCCTTACCCAAGATAGAAGACCTGTTTGACCAGCTGACCGGTGCCAAAGTGTTTTCTAAGATTGATCTTAGGACTGGTTATCATCAACTGAAGATTCGTGCAACGGATATCCCCAAGATTGCCTTCACCACCAGATATGGGTTGTATGAGTACAACGTCATGTCGTTTGGATTAACCAATGCCCCAGCTTATTTCATGAACCTCATGAATAAGATCTTCATGAACTTTTTGGATAAGTTTGTCGTTGTCTTCATCGACGACATCCTTATCTACTCCAAATCCGAAGAAGAACATGAGCAACATTTGGAGATTATCCTAGAAACCCTTAGACAGCACAATTTGTATGCCAAGTTCAGCAAATGTGAGTTTTGGTTGAAGGAAGTAGGATTCCTGGGACATATCTTGTCTGCAGGAGGAATTGCCGTAGATCCCACCAAGATCAAGACCGTTACAGAATGGAAAGCCCCAACCACTCAGACCGAGGTCCGCGCATTTCTTGGATTAGCGGGGTATTATCGCAGATTTGTTGAAGGATTTTCAAGCATAGCAAGACCAATGACTCAACTGTTGAAGAAAGACAAGAAGTTTGAATGGACTGATAAATGTGAAGAGAGTTTCCAGCAGCTCAAGAGCAGATTGACCTCAGCCCCAATATTAATCATGCCGGACATCACCAAGCCATTTGACGTCTACTGTGATGCCTCCAAGATTGGTCTTGGATGCATGCTGATACAGGAAGGCAAAGTGATATCATATCTGTCAAGACAAGTGAAGCAACATGAGCAGAATTATCCAACCCATGACTTAGAGCTGGCAGCCGTAGTCTTAGCCCTGAAAGTTTGGCGTCATTACCAAATGGGTAATCGATGCGAGATCTATTCGGATCACAAGAGCCTGAAGTACATTTTCACACAGAAGGAGCTGAATATGAGACAGAGAAGATGGATAGAATTAATCAAGGATTACGATATGGAAATTCACTACCACCCCGGCAAGGCCAATGTGGTAGCGGATGCCTTGAGTAGACTGCCGTGTCAACTGAACTCCATGATCGCAGAAGAGCAACCTAGCCTGCATCAAGAATTTGAGCAGTTTAGACTGGAGCTAGTTAGTGAAGGATTCCTAGCCAGCATAGAGCTTCAGCCTACCTTGATTAGTCAAATCAAAGAAGCACAGAAAGGAAATGCCAGCATTGATGGAATCAAGAGTCAAATAGCTGCAGGAAAGGCACCGGGATTCACCGAAGATAAAGAAAGAGTTATGTGGTACAACGGACGCCTATGTGTGCCATTGGATTCAGAGTTGAAGCAAGTTATCCTGAAGGAAGCTCATGACACCCTATACTCCATTCACCCCGGAGGAACCAAGATGTACCAAGATTTGAGGGAACAATTTTGGTGGCATGGAATGAAGAGAGAAATTGGAAGCTACATCGCCAAGTGTGATATCTGTCAGAGAGTCAAGGCAGAACATCAGCGACCCGCAGGATTGCTGCAGCCATTACAGATTCCCGAATGGAAGTGGGATTCTGTAGGAATGGACTTTATCACTGGTTTGCCCAAATCAAGTAAAGGAAATAATTCTATTTGGGTAATGGTCGATAGATTAACCAAGGTAGCCCATTTCATCCCCGTCAAGACCACCTACCAAGGCCCAAAGCTAGCTGAGTTATACATCTCCCGAATAGTCGCCCTGCACGGAACCCCGAAGTCAATCGTGTCAGATAGAGGATCCCAATTCACCTCAAGATTCTGGCAGAAAGTACATGAAGGACTAGGAACCCGGCTGAATTTCAGCACAGCTTATCACCCGCAGACTGATGGACAGACCGAGAGAGTCAACCAGATACTTGAAGACATGTTGAGAGCTTGTGTGCTGGAATATGGATCTAAGTGGGAAGACTGCCTGCCTTACGCAGAATTCTCGTACAACAACAGTTATCAAGCCAGCTTACAAATGGCCCCCTTTGAAGCCCTGTACGGAAGGAAGTGCCGTACCCCGCTGAATTGGTCGGAAGTCGGAGAGAGCCAAGTCTTTGGACCAGATGTTCTTCGAGAAGCTGAAGAGAAGGTGCACAAGATCCGCGAATACCTCAAGACGGCGCAATCAAGACAGAAGAGTTACGCCGACAAGAGACGTCGAGAGATGACCTTCGAAATCGGAGATTTTGTATATCTTAAAGTATCCCCCTTAAAGGAATGCAGAGATTCCAGCTTAAAGGAAAGCTTGCACCCAGATATGTTGGACCCTTCAAAGTTCTGAGTCGCCGAGGAGAAGTATCCTATCAACTCGAACTACCGGAAGAAATGTCCGCTGTGCACAATGTGTTTCACATATCCCTACTTCGGAAGTGCTTGGAAGTGCCGGAGAAGATGGAGGTGTTCAAGAATATCGATCACAGGTCGGTGGATATCAACAAGGACTTAACATATCGCGAGGTGCCTATTCGCATTCTGGAAGAAGCTTTCAGAACCACCCGCACCAGAAGTATCAAGTTCCTGAAGATTCAATGGAGCAATCATACCGAAGAAGAAGCCACTTGGGAGCGAGAAGAAGATATGAAGAAGGAATTCCCAGATCTCTTTAGTACCTAGTTTTCTTTAAGATCTCGGGACGAGATCTTTTGTAAGGGGGAAGGGTTTGTAACATCCCAAATTTCAAATCAATGAGAAATGGTGGTTTCCAAATTTCAAATGTTAAACCCAACAAAAACTTTTATTTTTAGAGTGCTATGCATAGTGTTTGTGCATTTGTGTGACATTGCCATGATGTGTTTTTGCAACTCTTACCAATGTACTCAAACCCTACCTCTGATCCTCTAAGATCAAGAAGAAAGCAAAACAAAAAGAAAAGAATAAAAGATGGAAAATCACAAAACCCTCACATATGGTTTGTGCCATTTTTGAAAATCTTCAACCTAGACCATTTTGGCTTGCACCATTAGTTGGAGAAGGTTACTAAACACTTATTAACACTTTTGGAATCAAAGAAACTCAAATCAAATCAAATTTGAATTCAAAATGAGCTCACATGCACTAATGGTCAAATCTGCCATTTTTAACATGATGCCTACTTTGAGCCTCTGTATTAAGAGATTTTCGAACCAAACAAATCCAACTCTTTGCACCTCATCCAAGACTTCATCAAGGAGAACAACTTTGCTCAAGAGCACCCCTGCAAACTCTCTCTGGATTCAAAGATATGATCAAGCAAAGTGGAGACATTGAAGCAGATTCAAGATTAGGCCAAATTTGAATTTTTGCAAATCAACTCAAATTTGACCACCACCACCACTAGGCTTCAATTATTATATGTTTGGACTCCACCAAAATTCACTGAAAATTTCCAAAATAACTTTCTTGCGGCCATTTCATCGAGCACCTGGTGAGCACCTTGCTGCCAACTCTAGACCTGCTAATATGCAACGTGTTTTTGCCTAAACCACTTTGCCTAGGTCATCAAAGACACTCTCCTACATCCTCTGGACCAAAGCCAAGCCTCAGAAACCAGGACATGCATGAGATCATCCAAAATTGTGCCATGCCGTGGCATGTCAACCTCTCACCATGCCATTCTTATTTCTACTCAATTCCAACATGTCAAACCATATCAATGCACCTCCTCTCACTCCCCTGAACACGCCAGTACCAGCCATCGTCAGCAGAGAGCACTAGACGCGCCAGCCCAAGGACGCCCAGTGAAGTCCACGACGCGCCAGAGCACGCCGCGACGCGCACTGGACGTGCCAGAGCGTCGAAGCCCCTCGTCACGCCCGTCCTCCGTTTGACCTCTCCGCGCGCCAGCAGCTTCCCCACGTCACCCTCTCCACGCTGGACACACTCACTGGCCCGTGGGAACGCTGTAGACGATGACCGCCTCGCCGACGTCCGCCATGGTACCGTGTGCCTCCGTCACGCGCCTGCCCTCGTCCTTGCCTCTTTTTCACCGCCGTCAAGCGCTGCGTGACCTCACTGACCCCACCAACTCGCGCGCGTCATCGCCAGTCCACCTGCGCCCCTGTAGCAGCGTCGCCATGACCACCACCTCCGCAGCACCTCGGCCTCGCCTCGCCGCTATAAAAGGAGGGCTCCCCGCTCCAAATCAAGCACACCAACAGCTTCCCCTCTCCTCTCTCGCCCTCCTCGACCCCTCTCTGCTAGACATTGCTCACCGTAGACCACCAATCGCCCCATCGCTACCCGTGAGCCACCGCAGAAGCTCACCGGAGATAGACGCCGTCCCCGGAGACGCCACTGCCGCGCACCTCGCCGTCGACCGCCGGAGCGCCGGTGAGCCGCCAAACCCCCTAGCCTCGCCGCCAGAGCCACGACATCTCGTCGGAGACGACGATGCTCGTCGGCCGCACGGTCTATTTCTAATCCTACGCCTCACGTTGATCGATACCGTTTCGGCGTTTAAACGCGCTGACGCGTGGAACCCACCTGTCAGGCGGCCCGCTGCGCTAGCCGCACTGCTGGGCCGGCCCGTTTTCTTTTTCTCCCTGGCCCAATTCCTTTTCCCGCCACAGCCCACCGTTTGAATTTCATTTGATTCGATTTAATTCAAATCCAATACTGGTGCCCACTTAAAATTTTAATAAAACAAAATCTACTGAACCAAATTTAATATTTTTTATATATTTGGAAAGCTTAGAAAATTATATAAACAACTACACTGGTCTCACCCTTAGATCCATGGTAGAATTACTGCGGCAAAAATAATAAGGCAGGGCCTTTTCAAACTTCAAACATTTATTAAAAATCAACCATAATTGATTTTGAGTTGTTTCCAACTCTCAAAAATCACATTTCATATTGTCTACCTGATTATGCAAAAATATTACATGGGTGTTTCATATGATCATGGGCTAGAATAAATAATGGCTATATGGCTATTTCTAGTCCATTTAATTTATCCAAAATTATTTATTAATTAGTAAGAGAGGTGCTATCTCATTTAAATCTTGTCTCAAGTAACTCAACATGAGGTAGTGACCATGGTCTATATCATCTCATCTTGAATTATTTGGTGATATTAAATTATAATTATGTTAGTGTTAAATTGTATGAGGGTGATACCTCATTTAAATCCTTTTCCCAAATGATGATTATGAAGTGTTGACTTTGGTCAACATGGGTTCATACATGATTATTTGAGGAACTTAAATCTTAACAAGATTCAATGAGAGGAAATTATTTCTCCAAGAACTAAAGAGAAGCCCTAATCAATATTTGTAATGAGAGGAAATGATTTTTCTTAAGAAGAAAACAAAGTCAACCATCATGATAAGCAATGTTGTGATGATAGATTAGCTTGTGTGAACCTTGTGTGTGCTTCATCTAGCTCTTAAGCTTTGATTGGTGATTGTTATCTCGTATCCATTTTTAGACGCTAGTACCGAGGAGTACCAGGAGGAGGAGGTCTACTTCCAGGAAGAAGAAGACCACTTTGATCAGTACACCAACCAAGGCAAGCTAATATTCTTGCAAGGTGCAAAGCTCTACCAGAGCAAGGCACACTCACCCCTTTACTTTATGCTTCATGATCAAATCCCAAGTTTTATCCTTACAGGCTTTTACCTTGATTATTAAAGCTTACTTTTATAGTTAACTTTGGTCTAAATATAGAGTACTACAAGAGTATCAAATTTAGCCTAGAGAGCTACAAGATAGTTGGCACCCCTCATGACTAGTGCTAGTGCTAACAAATAAAATTGACTACTCTAGATGGGAACATGTGAAGTGAAAGGACTTTGAAAGATTTTGAAGGTGAATATGACTTGAATGACATGATGAATTTGATTAAAAACTGATGGCTGGGTTTGGATGCGATACCTTTCCAATTATTTAGTACCCCCACAATACCTGATTATGGGTAGGGCTTAACTGGAAGTTTATGCATCTTAGTATGGGTTCCCTCTAAACAAGCGTCATAGGGGTTATGCCGAGGCTGCCTCCGTTGAAAGTGAAATGATGTGAACTAAGGTGAATGTCCGACCCAAGCCCTGTGCAGTTCCCAGGCTGACGGTTTGTCTTCACTGGGAGGCCAAGCTCATGGGGAGAGGTACCTATACTAGGGTATGTAAGTGAAAGGTTATGGTTGATGATCTGCGTACTGAGTTACGATTATTCAGGGTTATCCCTGACGGATGTAATCAAATGTTGTGGCACAAGTGTGCAACCTCTGCAGAGTGTAAATCTATTCGAATAGCCGTGTCCACGGTTACGGACGATTGGAAAGGCCATACTGTTCCATTGTCAGATGTTTTCTTGAAAAGGGTTGATGATTTGAATGGTGACTTGACTTAAAGCACAACTGAGTTGTGGGAATGACACTAATGTTCCCACTTAAGTTAGTTAGCAAATGAAGAGTCTTTTATTAAATGCTTGAACTAAAACTGGCTTTTCTGCAAATAAACCTAGAGCTTAGAACTATCTTAATAAAATTGATAGCACCTACACTAGTATTAGTTTGCGAGTACTTTAAAAGTACTCACGGCTGTGTCCCTGGCTATTCAAATGGCCAGACTATGAAGAGGAGCAGCAGTATGAAGCTGACGGCCAGCAGGATGTCTACGACCACTAGGAGTATCTTCTGACGTCAAGCGTTGGCCTGTGGATTAGATAGTCCACTACTACTACGCTTCCGCTAGGTAATGTGTTTGTTGATCCTTAGATCAACTATTTGTGTAATACTGGATCATGTGATCTATATTTGTGTAAGACGCGCCGCCGCTGAACGATAGGAGCACCAGTCTCGCACTTCTTCCAGGCTAGCCCTAACAAATTTCGAAACGCATGCCCAACGACAGCGTCTCCTATCTTCACGAGTCTGGGACCCCGATCGCCATCCGATCGAGAGGTATACGAGACTCCCTGTAGCATCCGAATTGGGCCAGAGAACTTCGACTTGCTATTGGCACAAGCCCGCAACTTGACAAGGCCCACAGCATACTTTTTTGAAACCTCCTTTTTTTCTCGGATCATGAACTTTCACATCGGACACCGGCGACCAACGCCTCCGGCGAACGACAGTCCAACCCTCCGTGTTGTCATCGAAGAAGACAGAGGGTTCTAGCACCGGCATTGGCTTGCAAACAGTCGATCCTGGATTTTTGCCCAACGGCATTGAAGGGGATGAGATCATACCTTCCATGGTGGAGAACAACATCGCCGCTCTGGCCGCCATTTGCTGTCCATCACGTCGTTTGATCCGCTTGAGATGTCTCCGCGTCAGATCCGCCGATCCCTCGACGAGGTCAGCATCACTCACCGGCGACGGAGTGCGGCACAAATACCTTACCGATCTTGCGCTGTCCCCCACAGCCGAAAACCCGTCTCCTTCCCCGTCGTCTTCCCCGTCATCTTCGTCATCAGCAGGCTGCAACATCCAGAAGCGGCTCCCACTGAACCACTCCGGCGAGCAGACACCTTCCCTGGCCGTCGAAACCCTTGCCGCCGTTTGGGTGGCGAGATCGCCATCCGTGTCGCCAGACGGGGTCCCAACGGTCATCTTGGGGCGTCCTTTCTCATTGGGGCAGTTGTTCTGTTGTCTGAATTTCTCATTGGCGGTGCTAATGGCTTAATTATCATGTCGGAGTTGTACTCTAGGTGGATTTGGTTGACATAGCTAATTAGAGATTACTAGGCCATGTTACATGGCAAATTTCCGTGAATTGTTTGATGGTGCATGGGTGTTTTTTGAATGCTACCAAATCATTTATGTTTTTTCTGCGAACATGCAAGCGAGGTGCTACAACAATTCTATGTGTCTCATGCGAATCCTCTACGGCGTGGTCTGGTCGGACTTTTTTTTGTCCGTCGGCTCCTTTTCTTTTTTTTGTTGTTGAATTTGGCTTTACTTCGATGATGAATCAAATGTGTTGTTGTCTTTTTGTTCTTCAATAAAGCATTTACAGGATTGGTGAGGAAATTAGACATGCTACATTAACACTTTTTTTTTGGTAAAAACAAAACTTTTTATTTTGCTTTAGTGAAGCTGTTGTGGGATCAGGATGCTCGATGTACACAATGTCACACTGGAGAATCCGCGGAGAATATACCCTCGAGGATGCCCAGCACTGCCCATGTGATAATCATGGTTCCTGGCTTTTACCTCCACCTCAACTTCGATCTATGAACGTGTTCAGTTTGTGACATTTTTCTTCGATTTGAAAACCCGTTTTGTCAAACGGAATCGGCCGTTTGGTTTGTGCCTATTGTAATGGGCATTTCAAATTTCGAAAACGCATGAATGCATGTAGCTACGCAGGCACGCATGGCGAAGAGCTGGTACGGGGAAAGGCATGCCAAGATCATCGCCAAGGCAACAACCCTTAGGCTTAGCCCAAAGATGAACGACATCATCTCTCCTAGCCAAATTGCCTTCATTAAATCTCGGAGCATCCATGATAACATCATGTACGTCAGGAACGTGGCTCGCCGGCTATATCAAAATCGCTCCCTGGCCTTACTCATCAAGCTCGATATTTCCAAGGCTTTCGACTCTGTCCGTTGGGATAACATTCTGGACTTGATGCACAAGCGAGGCTTCCCTCCAAGATGGAGTGCTTGGGTTGCTCTTCTCTTTACGACTTCGATATCCCGGGCCCTTCTGAACGGCATTCCCAGCAAGGAAATTTTTCATGGCCAGGGCCTCCAACAAAGCGACCGCTATCTCCAGTACTTTTAGATCGCGCTATGGACCCCTTGCCTAGGATTCTTGAGGTTGCAACTCAAGATGGTCTACTGAAGTCTTTGCCAGGAAGGTTTATCAAGTCCTGCATCACTCTCTACGCTGCTGATCTTGTGATCTTCCCAGCACCGGAGGCCCGTGATATTGAAAACTTGAAGGCTATGCTACAAAATTTTGGGAAGGTCATAGGGCTGATGATAAATGTGGAAAAAACCTCGTTGGCTCCCATTCGTTGTGACGAAATTGATCTCACAAGATCATCGGCCATGCTTCCCCGCCATGCTCACCCAATTCCCCATCAAGTATCTAGACCTTCAGAAGTATGATAGTGTATACATCGGGAAGTGACATACCATGTGCGGTGCATTATTGTATGGAAGGAGGGGATAAGAAAGAACTCACTATGCTTTCACAAATAACCATGGGGAAATCTCTTAATTATGATGATCAATAGGTGGCTTGCTGAAGGTCATTGCGGTGGTTATTCAGGGATGCGTTATAAAATGCGCATCCCATCATCGAGTCTTTCCCACATACAACAAGAATAAATATATAGATTATCTAGTTTGTGTTCTTAATCAATGCTAGTGGTAGAACCAATAACCCCCGAGAACATTTTAGCCTTATTGAAGTTCAAACTTAATTCTTCGTAGTGCTTTTCTATTTCAGTTATTTGTTTCGTAAAATAAGCCACAAAACTCGTTCAAAACAACACCTCAATTGGGATTCAAGATAGCTTTTAAGTAATCCTGATAAATAGAAACAAGGGGCGTTAAGACCTTTACTAGTAGCTCCTCGTGTTTCGATACGCTTATTTTGAAACTAGCTACAGTTTATCTATGTACTTGCAGTCATCAAGCTATTTTCTGGCACCGTTGCCGGGGAGCTCAGCGCTATTAGTCTTTTTTTTAGTTGCTAATTTATTTATTGCTCTGCTTTAGTTGTTTACGAGTTTCAGGTGAAACGCCATGTGGGACTACCAACATGAGATACAACTTCAAGCTGTGAAGAGCTCTAGCCCTACCATGGATGCTTTTATTCAATCAAATATATGCATCAATCCAAAAGGGTATGATATAAATCCAATGCTATTAGATTTACTGCAATCCAAGATATTTGCAGGAGATGATACTGAAGATCCATATGGGCATGCTGAGTATTTCGAAGATGTATGTGCAACTTTCAATTTAAATATCTTTACTGAAGATGGGGTTAAGTTTAAACTCTTTGGTCAGACCCTTACTGATAAAGCCCGGGCTTGGTATAACGATGATATATAACCCCCAAATGGAGGGGATCATCGTAGTACAATTCAATGTGGAAGTGGGGTATCGATCCACAAGAGTAAGAAGGAAAAGCTAATATTCACTACAACTAAATTGTCACAAGTTTTGGTTGATTATGCCTTAAACAATTTAATTGAGTTGTGGAAGCTGATTTGATGCAAGAAAATAAAGTGCAACAAAAATAACAATGTAAAGTGTCCCAATCCTCTTCACACAAGAGGACAAGACAAATGTTTTCTCTTATAGGAACAATGAACATGGGTTCATGGGTTCACTCAATCCTCCCTCTCAATCTATGGTGGTGATCATGTTATAGATAATAAAAGTACACAACATAGTCATGTTTTAATGCAGTTCATCTGGTTCGTCCTCATCTCTATCCTCTCTCCCACATGAGCATCCATGTGCGCCGGCAGCGGTAACCTCAGCATCTATAGGCGCGCTAGATAGCGCGCGTATCTACCTTCCGCCTCCACCCTGGTGTTCTACGCTTTGTATCTGTTGCCGCTGAAACGGTGCACATGTCGCCGACAATCTTCCCAATCGTTGTAGACTCCGGGATACCCTACCCCTGTACACGACATACGTCGGCATCTCTATGCACAAGACAAAATAAAACGTCAGTAGAAAATTGTTAGATGATATATATATATATATATATATATATATATAGGTCTGCTATTCTCGAACCGGTTCGAGAATAACTATTCTCGAACCCCTTCTGAACTTCCGGGTGTTTCCTAGTGAACTTCTCGACGGAATACCAGAATTGCATGTTCGTGCGTACAGTATTTTCATGATGATTTTCAAACCGCTTATCGGATTGATGCGTATAATATACCGTTGGATTCACACGGAAATTTCGCAACTTTTTTGTGTTCATTGTTTTTCCAAATTGTATATTGATTAAAACTAATTTGAAATATACAAAACAACGTTTTCGCGGATTTCCCTATTTTCGTACAGTTTTGGGGTTCCAGTTTTCAAACCGTTTATCGGAATGATGCGTATGATATGCCGTTGGAAAGGTGCTGACTAGGCGCACCTTTTTCATGAAGAACACTTTTCTAAATTCTTTATAGTTTAAGAGCAGATTTGAAAATACGTGATTACGTTTTTCGAACTTCTCGATTTTTCAAACTGTTTTTGGGGCTTATTTCCGAACCACTTATCGGAATGTTCCAAATGATATTGCGTTGAAAAGATATTGATTAGGAGAATCTTTTTCATGTTGAATGTTTTTCCAAATTCTAAATGGTTTTAGTTTAATTTCAGAAATACATAAAAGTGAAGATAACGTTGACACAAGAACATTTCAAAATTGGCTCATCTAGATTGATTAGGTGTGGCATTGCGATATGTTGGAGTATTAGTAGAGTTATATTGGTGCTAATTGTATGTTGAGTTGGTCGATTTGCGCAATCGGTGGTTGTACGGACGATTTCTATGGGTATGATTTCCGTCCAGAAAAATAGAGTGTATGAGGTGCTCGAATATAGAAGTGAACTTCCTTATATCTGTTAGTGAACTTCCGATCGCGGTATAAAAGTTTCAGGCATGTAATAAAATTATAGCGAACTTCCGTGGATGTGAACTTCTTCTTATCTGAATCTGAACTTCCCGACGGACTTCAATATTGCACACTTCTGAAACTTAGTCTACTTTGAAGTGAACTTCAGAAAATATAGCGAACTAATTCCGACGCATCTGAACTTCTCCAAACACATATCTGAACTTTCCCTTATCTACATCTGAACTTCCAGACGGACCTCAACGTTGTAAGGAGTGAACTTCCGTTTTCAAATATGAACTTCTATACGGGGAGTAAATTTCCATACGGAAGTAAGTGAACTTCCCCTTCTATCCACGTGAACTTCTCAGCGGAACACCATAATTTCATTGTTTCGGCGGACATTGTTTTGAGGTTGATTTACGAACCACTTATCGAAATGATGCATATGATATACCGTTGGAAAGATATAGAAATCCCACAACTTTTTTGTCATCAATGTTGTTCCAAATTATGTATTGTTTAAAATTAATTTTAAATATACAAAACCATTTTTTCGCGGATTTCTGCATTTCCATACAGTTTTTTCAGTCTAACTTTTAAATTGTTTGTCCGATTGATGCATATGATATACCGTTAGAAAGGTATGCAAATTGCGCAACTTTTTTATGTTCAATGGTTTTCCAAATTATGTATGGTCTAAGAGCAGATTTCAAACTACGTGAATCTGTTTTCCGAACTTCTTAATTTTTTGTACTATTGTTTCTAGATTTAAGCGAAATGTTGTTTTTTCGCGAGTGAACTTCAAATTTCTTATTCCAACTTTTCTTATATGTTTTTTTGAGTGAGAGATCTTTCAATTGCTTTATTCAGCAAATTCAAATGATTTGTCGAGTGAAAATAAACAAAATCAAAATTCACGACAGAAAAAATATTAGCCCCGAGCAAATAACTTTCCAGCTTGTTTAAAGTGAACTTGCGCACCATACAAAGTAAATTTTAGCCCAGAGCAAAGTGAATTTTGACAAAAGTAACTTTTCGGCATGTCAAAGGTGAACTTCCACACAGTACAAGGTATACAATCCAAAAAGAAAGTGAACTTCAGGCGCACTAAATTTGTCAAATTCTTGTTGCATGAACAAGTGAACTTCTATTTCTAGACGAATTGAAAATACAGAATAAAATAGTGAACCACTTTAGTGTGCTAACCGAACTGCAGATAATGTACACATAAAGTTTCCACCGATACCAAACAACTGTACTTTTGCAAGCTCAATAACTGAACTTCTCAAAGTTAATAAATCTATTTGTGTATGAACTTTTTTACAACTTATACAAAAGACTAAGAATAGGACCAGAGAGATAAAAACTAAATACAACAATCACCCTAAGTTTCTAATTGCAATCACTAGGTACTCACTTCAAATACAAAAATGAGTAAACTTCTTCTAGCTTTTTTAGATGAATTTCTATCACGGTCAAATTGAACTTCAACGCCATAGAGATAGTGAACTGCCAATTTCCGATAGTGAACTTCAGCTCCTGGAGGTCTTCTGGGTAGAATATAAATGAACTGCCAAAAGGATTAAAGTGAACTTAGTAATATTTCTAGAGTGAACTTGAAATGTAGCCAAAGTGAACTTCAGATTATTTTTATTTGTTTACAAATTGTATAGTTAGTTTTTGTTCTTTATGTGACTGCTTCGTATTAACAAATGAACTATGAACTTTTTAACGAGAATGAATTGAAGTTCCTAGTTAATGAATTGAAATTCTCAAACGGATAAAGTAAACTTTACTATACAATTACAAACTTTTTGAGAATGTTAACTTTGTGCGCAGGACAAAGTGAACCTCTCATTTTATCTACCAAACTTCTAAGATTTTAGATAGCGAACTGATGTAACCTGAATAACACACTCATGTGTTATTTTCCTCTAGAATAGTTGTTGTAGTTTTTATCACTTGACTTCTGACTTCTATACAACGCACCTTCACTACTTTATAAAGGTTAACTTATTTTTTTTCCTTGTTCTGAGAACTACTATATGCAGCACTTAATTAACTCAAAATAAACCAGAAATATGGAGTTGTGAGCTGCAATTGTCTAAGATTTTGCCAAAATAAAACAGTGGAAATTCATATAGCATTAGTTCATTACCAATCTCTAATGCAGTTCATATCGACGTGTAGTGCAGCTCACACCCGCTTGAGAACAGGATAGAGGCGAACTTTACGAGCTTGGTGTGCATTGCGCGCTTGTTGCCTGCCATATTTTCTTTTAAAGCCAGAATGTCCATATTCTTTTTTTTATAAGCAGATTGAACTTCTAACTCTTGTACAAAGAAGCACGAATGTAGGAAGAGTGAACTACTCATTTCTCTGTTTTCACAGGAGCGCACAAGTGATGTTGTTTACAACTGTATTCAGGTATGAATTTATAGCTTGACTAAGAATCTTAAAGAACTGATTGTAACTAGTTACCTGATTAAAAAAAGTGGCGTTTTTCCCAAACAACAGTGGTTGATGTACAGGCTCCACAGACCATCCTCCACAGCAGAGACATCAACATGCTCCAGGAGCTTGGGACCCTACGAACTTCCTGAGATAAATAAAGTGAGCTTCGTAAGAGCGAAAAATTATCTGATTTTCTAAACTAAACCTAGCATGCTTTTGTGCAGAACTTCCCAATCTAACAAAATGATCTTCCCAACAAGATCCAGTGTTGCATTTAGCAATGATTTTTTTTTCATAAAAGAAACTACTTGAGCTTGTATGAGTGAACTACTTTAGATAGTCATGTATGCATCTGCTATACTGCCCCGTATACAAGTATGTACTGCAACACTTTTTACACAATTTTACAATCATCAGTAATGAAACAAAAGAGAAATAGAAAAGAGAGAAAGCGCCATTTCAAGGAATCACAATAGCCATAAAGGTGAACTCCCATGGCAGCAATGATGTGGCTGCACCGCAGGACTGGAGCAGCCTGCCAAACTTGTTGCCATGAACAACACTGATCTCACCGGAGTGTTAGCACAAAAGAAAGACTAAACTTCCACGAATGAGCGACCTGAACTTCACAGAAATAGGATGAGGATTAATTGACATTTTTTGGACAGAAAAAGGCAACTCCTGACATACAAATTGAGATTCCGGAAAAAATTTGATGAAGTTCTCAACAATAGTATTCTGTAATCAAAGAAACAACCAATAGTTATTGTGTTTTTCAATTCTTTGCATCAACAAGAAAACAACAAAAAAATCTGCAAAATAAAGTCAAACATCGCTAACCAGGTGTAGTAAATAACCTGACTCGTACACGTTCAGTACAAGCAGCTCACTTCCTTCTTCCCACCTCAGTTAAATAGAATCTCACTACTAGTGTACTAGTACTACAGTGCGTTGGTCAAAAAAATGCAGACTCCGGCAGTTCAAACAGGAAATTATAAATTTGCACCTAACTTTTTGCTCACTCAATCTCGCTGTGGTTCTTCCAGCATAGCTATTCAGAAAAGTATACTGCCCTGATAATGATGAACTTTAGGCACATACGGGGTGAACTTCCCAACTATAAAACTTCGCGGTAAAAAATGAACTCCTTGAGTCAGAGAAGCGAACTTGCATTTTAAATAAAGCAAATTTGCATTTTAAATAAAGCGGACTTCACAGTTTTTATATCTGAACTTCCCGCACTAACTCTGTGAACGAACTGCGCAAGCTTTCTAAACTACAGATAATGTGTGGCTAGGAAGCGACACACGCTACAGTCAGATTTATATATAGTACTTATTCAGAGGCCGCTCGACTTCATGCGCGCAATAGGTTGCTCAACTGGATGGGAAAGGATAAACTTGCCCAGACTGAGATGGTGCCGTTTCTGGTCAACACGGGGCTAAGGCTGCCAGCATCTAGTGTTTCCATGACGCGCGGTGGAGCAATCAACAAGGCTGGGGAATGCAGGATGGTCGGAGTTCTTCCTGTGGGCGGCCTTGGAGGAGTGGCACCGGCGGACCTAGGCGGTGGTGCGGAGCATGTATCGAAGTTCAATGCCCAAAACAGGGCAGTTCGGTTTAAAGAATTGGTCAGGGTAGAGCCAGTTGGCGGCCAGGGACCCCAAGTATCTCTGGTGGCCACCAAACCACACTGGACTGTCAGATAGGTACAGTTCACAAACCTGAAGATGGAGCTGCACATATGGGCAAAAAAATGAACTGACTGCATTTCAACAAAAATAAAGTGAACTCTTCCGCCAATAAAACCGAACTCGACAAAAAGTTGACTTTCACGAGGAACTAAATAATAAATGCACTATCTAAACCCAATGGATCGGATGTCCTTTCTAAAATAAAAAGTGTATCATGACATTGTTGGTACATTTGTGTAAGGCAGCAAACTGAATTAGGGAGCTGCCAATATGGAAAGCTGCGAGCTGTTCAGAATGTAGAGCGTGCTACCAAAAAAATACAGAAGCTATGTTAAAAGCACTGTACTTCACTGACCAGCGAACACAACGAACTGCTGAATTAATTCTTGTGTTTCAAGATACTAGTCCATAGCAGTAAATAAAATAGTATAGAAACTACAGAAGTTCTTTGGAGGCCGTTGGAGTGGGGAGCTCGCCTAGTGGCTGCGGGCACCCTGACCTGTGCTCGTAGTATGGACAGGCAACAAGGACGGGGGTGGCGGCCCCTGGCATCGATGCCACTCCTCTCGGTGTGAACTACTCGCTAGAAAAAGGGTTGACTTCTAGCCAAGTATGCAGTTCTATAGGATGTATCGTCCTCCTAGCTGTAATGTCGACCTCCAGAACTTGGTGTCGCTGTAGTACGCAGTGCAGGGCACCAAGCCGCTTGACCGGGAGGTGCGTGTCGGAGCCCAGAGCGGCGAGCGCGGAAGTTAACAGCGACCCACACGATAGTTCCAGGTGACGCACGCAATAGTTCAGAGCGACGAGCACGGGAAAAACATGGGCGACGACGGGAGGTCATGGTTTGTGGGATCCCAGATCTGCGAAAGTTGGCCTCGTGTGACACACTCCCAATCCTAGGAGCAGCTATCTACAACGCTTGAATTGGAGTTCTGGAGATGTAGCCGCAGGACATTGCAACCTCGCGCAGAAGGTCTCGGCCAGGGAATCGGCGGCGCAGGCCCTTGTCCAGGGAACGGCGGCGGTGAAGGTGTGGTCCTTCAACCAAGGAGACGGCAGAGCTGGTCTCGTCCAGGGAGAAGGAGGCGCAAGCCCTTGGCCAGGGAACGGCGACGACTGGATCCGTCGCGCCAGCGAGGAAGAAGGCGGGCGGGAGTATGGCTGCGCGGCGGAGAGGAAGAAGGCGGGGCGGGACTATGGCTGCGCGCCGACGAGGAAGAAGGCGGGCGGGAGTATGGTTGGGCGGCGACGAGGAAGATGGTCGGAAGGAGTATGGCTGGGGAGGAGTGGGCGGCGCCGCTGATCTAGGGGGGCAGGGAGCTAGCGAAGGAGGGGATTTGGGATTTTGTTCGGGATGAGGGAGTTCACGAACGTGCGGGACAGGTGAGGTTTCACGGGCGGTTCGGTTCGGAACGTGGTTTCCTCGGTTGGTTTTAGGGGGTTCGAGAATAGCTATTCTAGAACCCTCTTAAGGGGGGTTCGAGAATAGTTGGGCTCTATATATATATATATATATATATATATATATATATATATATATATATATATATATATATATATATATATATATATAGCAGCACTATTCTGCAACCAGTTGCAGAATAATATTCTGAGCACCGACTCGTACTTCTCTGGACACGGTCTTGGACTTCCCCGGAACTTTTTGCAGTGTGCGTTCGTACTTCTCTATGTTCTTCACAGAATCCATGATTCCGTCACGAAATCGATTTGTTTAGTGTTCAAAATTTGTCGGAACTATGCAAATGATATACCGTTGGATAGATAATGAAAAACCGCAACTTTTTCATGTTCACACTTTTCACAGATTTTGCACGGTTTAAATTTAATTTTTAAAATACGAAAACGCTTCTATATGGCCAGAAAACGAACTTTTAGTTCGATTTTCGAATCGCTTATCGAAACTGAGCAAATGATATACCGTTGGAAAGATAATGAAATTGCGCAACTTTTTCATGTTTTAAGTTTTTTCAAAATCCTCACAGTTTTTGAACAATTTTGAAAATACCGAGTTTCGGACGTACTCAAAAACGAGCGGACAGTAATTTGGGTGAATTTTTTCAACCGTATGTCGGAATGATGCAAATGATATGGCGTTGGAAAGCTATGAACTAGGCGCAACTTTCTTATTCCAATTGTTTTCTCTAATTCCTTACAGTTTAAGAGAAATACACGAATTACTGTCCGCCCGTTTTATGTGACGGGCACCGAATGATTTCCCCGCGATTTTTATTCGAAGTATTTAAACAATTGAAATGATATACGGTTGGAAAGCTGTCAAAATGGCGCATCTTTTTTGTATCTACCATTTTTACCAAATCCGAACGGTTTAAAACTAATTTTAGAAGTTTTGAAATCATGTTTCTAGTATATTTTGCGGAATAACGATTTGAATTTGATGGATTAGATCAATTTATTTGTTGTAAAATGTTGTAGGTAATGAAATTACACATATACTCTACCATATAAACCTTTTAGTGACAATGATTGAAGTGGTTGGTGATCAAATCGATGAGATTTGCACAATATATTTCCGCCCCATAAAAACAGAGCATTGAACTTCCCTCGACACAAACTTGCACTTTTAGGGAAATGCGGTTGTACTTCTCGGCGCTGTTTCACGAAAGTGTTCAGTAAAATTACTATAAGTTTCTCATACGGTGTCCGTTTGAGGTCCACTACCACACAAAATGATCAGCACAACCACGCGCATCTGAACTTCCCACGACATGTCCTTGTACTTCTTGGCCTTCGTGGTTGTACTTCTTGGAAATGTTTTGATACTAGTGTGTTTTACAAAAACTAGCATGTGTGCTTCAAAATGATAATTTTAGATTGCCCCTATATTCTATTTAAGAGATTCTGCACTTCTCGGATCTTAATATTTGAACTTCACAACGTTGCTATGTGAACTTATGTGGGGGTATTTTCTTCATGTAATTACCGCTTGTACTTCATGTTGTCTCCGCCTGTACTTCTCGGAATCACTGCTCGTACTTCCTTGCAGATGAAGGGATTATTTTTGTTTTTTCTACATTTGGACTTTTTCGGGTTTCTTGTACTTCCTATATTAAATGGGTGTATTGCTCGTATCAAATGGTTGTACTTCTCATTGTCAAGTATAAGAACTTCCTAACGGGTGATGGGACTATTGTTGTTTTTTGCTATGTGAACTTATGTGGGAGTAATTTCTTTGAACACTTTTAATTCATGTAATTACCGCTTATACTTCTTGTTGCCTCCGCCTGTAATTCTCGGAATCACTGCTCGTACTTCCTCACAGATGACTGGATTATTTTGTTTTTTCTACATTTGTACTTTGTCGGGTTTCTTGTACTTCCTATATTAAGTGGGTGTATTGTTTGTGTCGAATTGTTGTACTTCTCATTGTCAAGTATATGAACTTCCTCACAGGTGATGGGATTTTTTTTTGTACATTTGGATTTTGTCGGTCTTCTTGCACTTCCTATATTCAGTGGGTGTACTGCTCATGTTGAATGGTCTTCTTTGCGGACAATGCTCAGTACACCCACTGAATATAGGAAGTGCAAGAAGACCGACAAAATCCAAATGTACAAAAAAAAATCCCATCACCTGTGAGGAAGTTCATATACTTGACAATGAGAAGTACAACAATTCGACACAAACAATACACCCACTTAATATAGGAAGTACAAGAAACCCGACAAAGTACAAATGTAGAAAAAACAAAATAATCCAGTCATCTGTGAGGAAGTACGAGCAGTGATTCCGAGAATTACAAAGTGAGGCAACAAGAAGTATAAGCGGTAATTACATGAATTAAAAGTGTTCAAAGAAATTACTCCCACATAAGTTCACATAGCAAAAAACAACAATAGTCCCATCACCCGTTAGGAAGTTCTTATACTTGACAATGAGAAGTACAACCATTTGATACGAGCAATACACCCATTTAATATAGGAAGTACAAGAAACCCGAAAAAGTCCAAATGTAGAAAAAACAAAAATAATCCCTTCATCTGCAAGGAAGTACGAGCAGTGATTCCGAGAAGTACAGGCGGAGACAACATGAAGTACAAGCGGTAATTACATGAAGAAAATACCCCCACATAAGTTCACATAGCAACGTTGTGAAGTTCAAATATTAAGATCCGAGAAGTGCAGAATCTCTTAAATAGAATATAGGGGCAATCTAAAATTATCATTTTGAAGCACACATGCTAGTTTTTGTAAAACACACTAGTATCAAAACATTTCCAAGAAGTACAACCACGAAGGCCAAGAAGTACAAGGACATGTCGTGGGAAGTTCAGATGCGCGTGGTTGTGCTGATCATTTTGTGTGGTAGTGGACCTCAAACGGACACCGTATGAGAAACTTATAGTAATTTTACTGAACACTTTCGTGAAACAGCGCCGAGAAGTACAACCGCATTTCCCTAAAAGTGCAAGTTTGTGTCGAGGGAAGTTCAATGCTCTGTTTTTATGGGGCGGAAATATATTGTGCAAATCTCATCGATTTGATCACCAACCACTTCAATCATTGTCACTAAAAGGCTTATATGGTAGAGTATATGTGTAATTTCATTACCTACAACATTTTACAACAAATAAATTGATCTAATCCATCAAATTCAAATCGTTATTCCGCAAAATATACTAGAAACATGATTTCAAAACTTCTAAAATTAGTTTTAAACCGTTCGGATTTGGCAAAAATGGTAGATACAAAAAAGATGCGCCATTTTGACAGCTTTCCAACCGTATATCATTTCAATTGTTTAAATACTTCGAATAGAAATCGCGGGGAAATCATTCGGTGCCCGTCACATAAAACGGGCGGACAGTAATTCGTGTATTTCTCTTAAACTGTAAGGAATTAGAGAAAACAATTGGAATAAGAAAGTTGCGCCTAGTTCATAGCTTTCCAACGCCATATCATTTGCATCATTCCGACATACGGTTGAAAAAATTCACCCAAATTACTGTCCGCTCGTTTTTGAGTACGTCCGAAACTCGGTATTTTCAAAATTGTTCAAAAACTGTGAGGATTTTGAAAAAACTTAAAACATGAAAAAGTTGCGCAATTTCATTATCTTTCCAACGGTATATCATTTGCTCAGTTTCGATAAGCGATTCGAAAATCGAACTAAAAGTTCGTTTTCTGGCCATATAGAAGCGTTTTCGTATTTTAAAAATTAAATTTAAATCGTGCAAAATCTGTGAAAAGTGTGAACATGAAAAAGTTGCGGTTTTTCATTATCTATCCAACGGTATATCATTTGCATAGTTCCGACAAATTTTGAACACTAAACAAATCGATTTCGTGACGGAATCATGGATTCTGTGAAGAACATAGAGAAGTACGAACGCACACTGCAAAAAGTTCCGGGGAAGTCCAAGACCGTGTCCAGAGAAGTACGAGTCGGTGCTCAGAATATTATTCTGCAACTGGTTGCAGAATAGTGCTGCTATATATATATATATATAGATACCCTGCAACTGGTTGCAGAAACTCTATTAGATACCCTGGGTGTAGAATAGGCAATTCTGCACCCAGGTCGCTACACCGAGCCAGACCGCCTAATTTTGTTGCAGTGGCTCGCGACGACCAGCGTCGTAATTTTACCTTTTATATGTTTATTTTATGCTGACGGTTTCTTTCAGAGTTTGGTAGTGGGGTCTGGGAGCCCACCACTCCCGTTACCTCATTTTTTTTCACCTGCTTCTAAATCAGGCGCACAAGGCGGCGATACGGTTCGGTATTGAAGGCGAAGACGGTGAGCGGCCGATGGCAGGCGGCGGGTGTGCTCTGCGTGCCCTCGGCTCCGTTGGAATCGGCGGCGCCGTGATTGTCCGGCTAGATCGGCGAAAATGGCGGCGTGGTGTAGACGAGTGGCCGTTGCTGCGGTTTTCTGTTTGCAGCCATCTCCTGCTCCGTCTCCGATTCTCCTCCGTCGACCGCCTGCAGCAGCTGCCGCCGCCCCCGACCTTGTTCTCTGGCAGCAGCCGCGATCCCCGACCTCCACGAGCTGCCATAAGCAACAACCACCTCTGTTACCTGAGCCCCAAAATCGTCCCAACCTGCAGATCTTGTCCATATCCCAGGACGATTCCAAAGGTTCGAGATGTTCCTCGACACCTGGTTCCTTCTCCCGCGTGGCACCTACCCACTCTGCTCACCTCGTCATACGTATAAGGTACATCTCGCTTCCTCCTTTTTTCTAATCTGCTGTGTTCCCCACTTCCCCTGGCTAGTGGATTGGATCTATATCTTCATACTATTTTAGTAGCACCCTGGGTTGGGAGCAAAAGTAGGCAACTGAAATTGGACCGGCGTCCCGCGGCGGCTGCCACAACGCTAGCAAGTGGACACGAACTGAGTAAGGATGGCAATTTTACCCACGGGTGTGGGTACCCGCGGGTACCGTACCCGCATGGGCAGGGTATAGGTACACTTTTATACCCATGGGTAGTACCCATACCCTGCTCGTTAAGTCATGGGCAGGGCACGGGTATAGCCTCATACCCGCGGGTATACCCATACCCTGCCCGTTTATTGTCCAATTCTTACGTGACACGTCTACTTTTGTTGACTTATAAGTTAGAATATAAGAATGTGAGATTTATATTATATTAATTGTTATGTACTCAACTACCTGTTATTGAGTCCAGATAATTAATTTTTTTAAATCAAATTTGATATCAATAAATATAAAATTGTAATACTGGTATACAATTTAACCTACCCATCGGGTACCCAGTGGGTACGGGTACCCGCCGGGTATGGGTATGGGTAAAGTTTTATACCCATGGGTACGGGTATGGGTAGAAGTTTGTACCCATTGACTATATGAGTATGAGTATGGTATTGCTTTACCCTGCCCATACCCTGCCCATTGCCATCCTTAGAACTGAGCATCTACCCCTTTGCAATTTTACGTCAACTTGCAGTTTGGGTACTGGCTAAATATGACTTTCATTGGTAAGTTCATCCATTGTCATCTCCTAATTCGCACGGAGATACCAATATTCAATTCCAAAAGATAGGTTACATATGTACTGTGTCTCAAACTAGTGCTAATTATTGATTTCATTTGTTCAAATGGAAGTACGACTGATTCTTTAACTTGATTTTGTTGTAGAGATCCAGGTGGGGCATAACTGTATAACGTCGTTCCAGCTCTCTAGTTTGTTATGTGTAGCTTTTCAAGCCTGTCAATTCATTTATTCCGGATTAGAAACTTATGATTAATTCAAAGCCGACTTCATATGTACATGTCTTCATATTTATTATAGTCCATAGATTGTTTGGGGAGCAGAAAATGGAATTATTTGTCTGTTTCTGTTCAGGTTTTATCGATTCCATTATTCAGGATTTGAATCTCAAATTATGGATTTTGTAGTTGGTTTGCAAATTTTATGATGATGCCACTCCATCACTTAACACACTCTATTTTTATAGTCACACTCCTCTAATAATTATGGATTTTGTGGTTGGTTCCTTTCCTAATTTTCGGTCGTGGGTTATAACTTATAACCCATCACCGTCTAATCGAGGGCATCATGCGTGGCAGGCGGTTCAAAAAATTTGGGGATGACTGCTATGACGATTAGAGCTGTCATGGTGAGCATGGGCAGCCCGGGCTGTCGAGGGCGTAGCACGCAGCTGGGCTTTGACCTCAAGGTACAGCGTGTCGCTTCAACCTTTCTTTCTTCTCTGTACGGCATTGTGTAATTAATTACCGTGTCTCTGTTCCATTAATTTCTTGATTGTCCAGCACATTATGCCACCATATGTTGGGTACCTAGATACTTACGTATCTGGAGACTTTTGGTTAGCTGCCTATTAAATACAGATAGATTCTGTATTATTTATACTTTCACATTACATCTGATTTGTGTCGGCACGTGATTTTCTTACATTGTTCGTTGGGTTGAATTTTTCACATAGTCCAGGACTCTTATGCATCATAGTCCATAAATCTTTTGGGCAGATGTTCTCTGCATATTTTATCGATCCATTTATTCGTGATTGGAAGTTCAAAATTCTGTTTTTTTGTAGTTCAGGAGTAGCTAGCTCCCATGTGTTGGTGTATTTAAACATTTTGGCAATACTAGCATATGGTAGCCTTTTAAATAATATAGAGGTGCAGTCTCTGCATCTTGTAATTGTAATTATGTATTGTCAATTATGCTTTCTTAGGTGTTCAATGCGTTCAATGCCAGAAACTCGATGAGCTGAATGCCTGAATATATTAAGGTTATTACAGGAACCACCTCTTTGTGGCCACCGTGGAGATAACTATTGTACCCTAGGTAATGAAAAAACACTACTATAATTTGTCTGTTCCACAGCTGGAGAGGTTTATGTTACCCTCGTAAGCTTATTTTCATGTGTATCCAGACTCTTATCTCCGAGTTTCTTGGCAAGTTCACTTCAGTAGTCACTCTAAGTTGGTAGTGGCAACTGTGGTTGGTACCTATAATTTAACTTCGTTTTTCATTATAGAAAGAGCCACATCCTATAATTAAAAGAGCTGTTTCTAGGTAAATTTATCCCCTATTAATAAAACATAACAACTCTTTTCTATGATTATAGGATGTGACACTTTCTTTAACGAAGAAATAAAATTTTCCACAACAGGATTTTATTTAAGTTTCAACTTTTAAGATACATCAGGTACGTGATGTGTTATCTTTTTTCCTTGTGCAGCACTCTTGGGAGCATATCGATATACTAGGTCGTGCCTTCTCGGATATCTTGTTGCCTTCTTGGCATGGAAGAAACATGGATATATTTACCATTGTTTTTGACCAACTACCTGCTGCATGGCTTCCCCTCCTCTAAACATCAAGTGGAGCGACATAAAGTTGACGTCGCCGACATTATGTAGTTTCTTTTGTTAGAGATCATCATGCCTGATACATGAGCTATAATTATCTCTGATTTGAATTGTGTATGCACTGGGCTTCACATGTAAACTATTTCGTCTACACAAGTATTATGTGTTGTTTGCTAGATTGCTGTTGTATACACTGGGCTTTCTTACTAAATCTCTCATACAATTGCTGTTGTAAGTTGCTAGATTTTAAATGCATAGTAGGATCGTGATTTTACGGCACATGAGGTGATGTGATTTTGCAGGCACATTCAGCCTTCTTATGACACTTTTTTTTATTAAGGGTGTGTATAATCAGGCCGGCCAATTTTTACAAGTGCAGTAGCGTTTCTACATTGGAACATCCATTAGCTCGTTAGTAGTATTGTTAAAAGAAAAAATCTTATGTTGTTGGCTGGCCTTGCGCCGGATGAGTTAATGGAGGTATTCCAGTCTTGCAATCGCAGGCTTGCATATATGAGCTGGGGCAATTTTCAGAGTACCCTGTTTTTACGAAAATAGCTCACACGAGCTCACACATTAATTTGGGCCTGTCTCGATGGTGTGGGCTTCCAATTAAACTGGCCCCACGTTTTTTACATCGCATGGGAAGCCACGATACTTGCGGTTGCGCGGGCGGGCTCACGTGGAGCGTTTTATTACGTCGCATGCGCTGTTATCTTATGTCGCCCGGCTCGCGCTGGTGGAGCGCGTCCCACAGTCTGGCTGTTGCGGCTAGTGGCTAGGTCCGGCGGGGAGCAGAATAATATTCTGCCCCCAGGAGTCAAATAGCGCGTCTATATATATATATATATATATATATATATGGAAAATAGTGGGCTACCATGAGTGGTAGCTATGCATACACATCCAACCATTAGATCTTCTATAGGGAGCACACAAGGAGCACACGGTGTTAGACCATTTCGTTTTCTTCCCATTTCGAACAATCGCCTCCGTTAGTTAACCATACCGTAACTCTTGCAAATACCAAAACAACAACCAGCCACGGACACGGGTTGTACCATAGGAAAAGAACCCGTCCGACGGTTAATTTCCAAAAACCTCAACAACACCACGGTGCGGTACGGACACTTCATACAAACCGTAGCATTTATTTTGCCAAAACAACAACAAAAGGACGGTCACGGTTGGCATTTTTTTGGAGTTGACTACGTGTGGATATATAGCATCAGATGGCATCACCTTATTTTTTAAATCCCGTGTACTACAACCAGGACCGTGGCCGACTCAAATGTGTGAAAACAGGTAAAAAAAGCACATTTTCATACGGTATGGCTCTAGCCACCGTGACCTTGACAAATTGTCAAAAGGTGTAAAAAAAGCTAAATTTTCACACGATGGATTGTAACCACCGTTGCCGACTCAATATGTGAAATCACGTTAAAAAAATAAGGTGGGCATTTCTTTCTCTTCACGGATCGGAGCTGATCAACTACGGCAACAAATTACAGGGGGCATTGAGTCTCGCTCCTCAAATCCTTTCCACTGCATTGCATAGTTTGGACAGCGCTTGTTACAAATTATCTACTCGCAACATGAACCGCACCGTAGTTCCATTCCTTGGCTCATCGTCGCCGTCTGTCGACGAGAAGATAGAGCAACCGCCTAGCGATAGCACGGTCGAGGATGTCGCAAAAATGAGCATCGATGACCTCCCAGATGGAGTGATTGCATCTATCCTTGAATCTGTAGCAGCATCAGCTCGTGTCCCCGCCGACTTTCTATCTGCAACCATGACGTGAGTATATCATTTTTCAGTTTTATTTATAAATAATCCGTGGTTACAATCCTCTAAACGCAGGTCCAAGAGGTTCACAGAGATTGGTAGGAGCGGTTCTGTCTCAAAAAAAGTTAGCGCTCGTTGCTTCGCCGTCAGTGCGAAAAAATGGTCGGTTGGTGCAAAAACATTCTTGCAAACATGCGCTGAAGCAGGCAACCTTAATGCAGCATACACCCTAGGCATGGTATATTTAGTTTTCGCCAACACATCGACTATGTTTTCTTCACATATGTTGTTGGTTCAATGGATCGACTACCAGTACCTCTTTTAGCTTTTTTTAAAGGAATAACCCAATTTTTTTAGACCATGTTCTACTGTATCAATCTACGGGCGGATGGCATTGCAAAGATATCATTAGCTGCAGCGGGAGGGCACAAAGATGCGATCTACGCGATGGCAGTCATCATGTTCAATGGAAGCGGTGGAGGCGAGGAAAGCAGAGACATCTATGGCGCCACCCATCTGTGTGCACAAGCGGCATCCCTAGGACATGTGATCGCCCTAAGAGAGTTGGGGTTCTGCATGCATGATGGATACGGTATCGAACGAGACACAACAGAGGGCCGCAGACTCGTAGACCTTGCTAGGGCCCGTGAGATGGCCGAAGCCCTTGACGATAATGGGTCTTTCTTGGGCCCAACAGAACAGGGTAAGGGTGGCCAACCTACCATAGCAAACAAGTTTATGGTAGAGTGGTTCAAAGCTGGAGATGCAACACAGATCGAGTCGGGCAATGATGGCGACGTGCTACACATGTGCTCGAACCCCCTTTGCGGCCGGCAAGAGACTAGAGCTAGAGAGTTTCGATAGTGCGCCATGTGCGCCATGGTTCAATATTGCTCTCGAGCATGTCAGGCGAGGCACTGTACTCAACACGCCTCATCCTAAACGGCAGTTTGACATAGAGCAAACCACACTGTTTTATCAATGTATCCGTTCGTTCTCTGCATTTGTATTTTGTGCTCTAGGGCTTTCCATCAAGCGATGTACGCCATTAAAGATTATGTACGCGCATTTTTAAGGCAGACTAGTCAGTGCCAAGGACTTTTCAATTGTCTTGATAATTAACCGAAGCCAGTTGTAGAGTTCATTTTGTTACTAACCTTAAAAAAAGGAACGACAAGGTAACAAAAAGGAATCACATCCAGACTGAACCACACGGATGAATTGTTGCAACCACCTAGTTTTTTTTAGATCGTGGGATGACTTTTTTTACATGAATTGAAAACCAACACACGGCGGGAGGAAATTTCTAATTCCTTCACCATATAAAATTTTCCCTTCGCGAAAGACGAACGTGCAAATTCTAATCCTTTTCACCATACAAAATCCCCCAGTATGAACGCCCCACTGGATTTTCTCTAATGCTTTCACCCTACAAACCTTTACATGAAATGAAAAACAACTCACGGCACGGGCAAGATTAGATAGCCGACCCACATAAAATATAAGATCCAAAGTACAACAGCTCGTTTGTAAAAATTGTCGCGGCTAAATTGTCAACGACCATGGCTGCACTTAGGACACCCTTAATTCGAAACCATGCCCGGCCGACCAAAATGTGTGCAAACGAGTTAAAAAGACAAATTCTACACGGTACGGCAGGAGGTACCGTCACCGATACAAAGTGTCAAAACGTGTAAAAAACGACAACTTGCACACGGCATGGCACCATGCTGAGATCAGCCGACTAAACTTTATGAAAGAAGGTGCAAACTATAATAGATAAATGTTTGGAAAAAACGACGCGAGTAAATTAACGACGATTTAGCAACGACCATGGCCTTGCTTGGGACACAGTTTTTATTAAACCATACCGTTCCGACAAAAATGTGTGAAAACTAGTAAAAAATGACACATTTCATACGGTATGGTGCTAGCTACCGTGACCGATACAAATTGTCAAAAGGAGTAAAAAAAGCTAAATTTTCACATGACGGTTGGTCATCACCGTTGCCGACACAATGTGTGGAATGATGTAAAAAAAGGGTGTGGGAAAGTTGTGGCAACGTTTTTTCCTGCCTTTTAGACTGCATGCAATCACGTAGCACAAACGTCCGTCTAGTGAAAGTGCTCCTGGGTATTTGATCTGGATATGAGTAGAATCAAAACTCCTTCTATCCAACGGCTGCTATCCTATGCATAGCTACCACCCTTGGTAGAAAATCCGCGTCGATATATATATATATATATATATATATATATATATATATATATATATATATATAGGTCTGCTATTCTCGAACCGGTTCGAGAATAACTATTCTCGAACCCTTTATGAACTTCCTAACTTATTGCATGCGAACTTCCCGTGAGTCTTCATATTTTCTCGTCTCACGTCCCGCTCGCGTCCCGCTCCCGCGCGCGTGTGAACTTCCTACGAGACAGCGAACCGTTACGTGTCCCACCTCCCGCTCGCTACCCACCTCCTCCGTGCTCGCTCCCCACCCCTCCCTGCTCGCTCCCGAGCTCTTCCATGGCGATTTCCTCCCTGCTCGCTCCCGAGGTCTTCCCTGGCGTTTTCCTCCCTGCTCGCTCCCGAGCTCCTCCCTGGCGATTTCCTCCCTTGCTCGCTCCCGAGCTCCTCCCTTTTACTCGATGCGTTTCTTAGAAGTTCGGCGACGGTGGCGGCTCATCTCCGTGCTCGTGCCCGACGCTCCATCGACGAATTTGTTCTCCACTGGTGCATCGCAGATCGTTGATGTCTGCGGCACAGTTTCTTCTATGCTATCCGGACATTGCTCTTATCTTTTTTATCTTGATCTGCAGATTTGTTTTTTCAGATGGCCGTCGCACAGCTTCAGAAATCCTCGAGGTTGATGGCTCCGCCGTTATATTCTCGCGCTTTGTTTTGATAGGTTTTGCTTTGATCCTTATCCACGAATTTTGTTTTCACAGATCTATGTTCTTTTGCTTAGTTCGGTATTTTTGCCTATGCTTGTGTAGTTATGTTTTTCCTCAGATGATGCAGTGATGACGCGGTGGTGTTCATGCTTTACACTTTGATGTAGTAATGTAATCCAGATAATGCTTGTTATCTGTGGGTTTTTTCGTAGCTTACAAGTCTCTGCTCTGTTTTTCATTACCAGCAGTGCATGTTTGTTGGTATTATAACAAATGAACTTCTTTAATTTTATGATTTGAACTACCGGAATGCATGAACTTTGTCATTTGCATGTTTGATTTTCATCTTTCAGATAAGTTGTGGCCTCCATTTCACATGTAAATCCACATCGAGCATGTATGTATATATCTGTTTGTAAGTTGTGAACTTCCCTTTAATGTAGTATCCAATTTTTTCTATTATTGTTTTTCCATTCATACGCATGTTTTTATCTTTTTTTATCTGAAATCTGAAAATGAACTGCTGTTACTTTATTACGTGAACTGCTGTCAGTTTACTTTTGGTATTCTTTTTCTTTAACTCCGTGCATAAATTAACCAGTGTTAATTTATTTTGTTCTTGTACCATTAAAGGGGTAATAGGGGGACCCCCCCCCATACTAGGAAATGAATAAAAGGTTTTTTAATAAATGTTTAAAATATAGTGTAATACATTTTTTTTAAGATTGGTGAACTCCTTGCGTTTACAGAAGTGCACTCCGTAATTGTGGTGGGGAACTCCTACCCGCTATATTAGGGAATCAATTAATGTTTTTAAAATATACCCAAATACCCTTTTTCAAGATGAGTGAACTCCTGACGTTTTTTTCAAGTGAACTTCGTAATGGTTGTGGGGACAGTGCGGGTGTGACCCTCCCATCCTATATTTTTTCTTTCTTTTTTTAGACAAAGTGAATCGCAGTCGCAGTTAAATGTGAACTTCCTGTTTGTTTATATCTTACTGACAAAGGTAACGTTTCAGTGTTTTTTTTTATTGTTGCCTCCTTTTTTTTTTAATATAAATCTGGTGCAGTTATTTCTCAACTCCTCTTTTTACTCCTCTTGTCTGCGGCTTCTCCTTCGCACTCCCCACTTCCCCCACTCGCAGGCGGACATCCCGAAACTGCTACATCCTCTCTGCAATGGCGGCGGCGCTCTAGGTAACTGCTGCTCCCGATTCGTTTGCTATCCCCCGTCCCCTGTTGATATTCCTTCGTTCTACTCGAAATCCACCATTTCCCCTTTGGTCTAAACCCTAGGTTCGCTGCAGTTTGCTCTTCCTCGCCGTCTTCGGTGTTTGCCGGCGATATTTCCCCGTTCGGCCGGCGGTTGGAACTCCGGCGCTACTCTGATTCTCCTTCGCGGTGGTTCTAGTTCGTCCCGCACGGGCTGGTCGGCTTCAATTTTTGGTTTGGGAGTCCGTTCCTCTCGTTTATTTCTCTCGTGAGTGATGGATAAGGATGCTTCGAATGGTGGTGGAGGTTTGTTTTTCGGATTTGTATTTTTACTACCCATAAATTCATGCTTTATTCTTGCGTTGTCAAAAATGAAATATCCATGTTTTTGTTCTGTCCTATGACTGGTCCATTTTTTTTTTTTGTTCTAGGGTTTGCTTTTCTGTAGGCTTTTTTTCTGTGTTATAATTCCCCGTGGTCACCATTTTAGGATTTCTATCTTTTTATCTGTGTTTCTGTATAGCACATGTTATGAACTACTTGTCATTTAATTGAACTCACTGTATTAATTATGTTCATTCTTCCTATGTATAATGTTTATTTTTCATGTACAGGCTGTTTTTTAAAAAAAGTGAATCATGAAATTAACATTTTGCTGCACATAGGAAGTATAAGTCTGAACATGAATTTTTTTCCTATGTTTCTGACATTGAATTTGTTTGTTTTTTTGTATTTTTTAGGGAAGGTATTTGATCATGTTGATGATTCTGGTGATGCTGTGTTTTCTGGTTTGGGGAATTTATCTTCTAATATGACAGATGATGCCGATGAATCAGGTTAGGAACATACATATGTGAACCTCACTAACATTTTCTAGTGAACTTCCTTTTCCTGCAATCCATACAAGCTTTCTTGATTACATTTTTACTCTTTTTCTGTGTTATTTTGTTTGTGTTATGCAGCTGACAAAGACTATAAGAGAATCTCTGGATTTGCTGAACCAGGATTTTGCTGCATATTCTGCCGACAGCCATCAAGCGTTTCTTAGATCCCCCAAAGATTTGATAGGACTCCTGCTGTTGAGAAGGGTAACATGGGCAGCCCTGTTTTTGATTATACTCCTCTGCGGCAAGTTCTTGAGTCTCAAACAGCTTGAAGCTACACCCGTGATGGAAGAAACTCAATCTCACCTGTGGCTGGTACTCAAATAGTTACTCAGGATTATATGGTTGAAGAACAGCTTGCGAAGGAAAAGGAGAGACAAGCTGCTAAATTAGCTCAGCACCAGGAGAAATTGACTACATATTACCGGAAATACCCTGCGAAAGCAAAGTCTGTTAAGGGTAAAGCTGTTGTCAATGATGTTCCTCCTAAAGTGAGGAAAGAAAGGGTTGTTTGCAGGAAGATAAAAGAGAATTCACCTATGGGGAAAGCTGCTGCTGCTGCTGCTGCTGCCCAGCCCAGAGATCCTTTGCAGCAGACATACGCCCCAGGTGCCACTCAAGAAGATGTTGCTGCTGACAAGGTTTATTTCTTTTTATGTTCTTATTTTGTTTATTCTGTTAAATTCCTTTTTTGTTCACTTTTACATATGTGTACCATTGTGAACTTCTCTATTTTTTTTAAATAAATCTGCTGCTTCGTCTGTGCTAGAAATCCTCGTGCGGCGCAGCCTCGTGTTGTCTGCTACCGTCCAGCCCATCGTTGCTTTCGAACGAGTTTCATCTCTGGGAAATCACGTCCGGGTCGCCGTAAACGTAAGATTGATGTCGATGAGACATATGTCCCGCATTCCACTGAAGATGGTGTTGCTGCTGGCAAGGTTATTTTTGTTTCTTCATTTTTACATAATTCTTCCACTGTGAACTTCTTTGTTTATTGAATCTGAACTCTTCCCTTTTTATGCATCTCATTTTATGTAGTGCAATGCTAAGAAGAGTCGTACAGAATTGGTTAGCGATGAATCAGACTTTGAAGCTCCTGCCAAGGTTAGTGTAGTGTGAACTTCTGTGTTCATGTTGGTGTGAACTTCCTCTTCTCATTAATTTTTTTGTGGTTTTTAAATGTTTTTTTTCTATACCAGGGGAAGAAAGTTGGTAGGAAGCCAGGTCCTTCTAAACCTGTTGTTTTGGAAGGTGATTCGAAGAAAGTTCTGAAAAGGCCGACAAAGAAAACCATGGCTAGGAAGAGGAAGGCAGATGAAGATCTTGATGGTGAGAAGACACGTTTTCAAAGAAACTGTTCGCTGTTCTCTCGGTGAAGTTCGTTCGGCTGCATGAATGTTAAAACAAAGAACACAGATTGAAGGTTGAGCAAGCTGGTTTTGGCTGTGTTTTTCAGTGGGTCCTGGAGGGTAACGTATCACGTGTTCTCATGTGTTATTTGATGAAGACTATTGACACTTCTACCATGAAGTTGGCTTGTGGATCTGGCAGAGTTCTAGAGGTTAATAGAGACACTGTTCATCAGGTGTTTGGTTTTCCTATAGGAGGCGATACTCCTATACCGCTGCAGAATCTGGACATGACGAGTCATTGGCTCTTTTGAAACAAGAGCTTGGGTTCGAAAGCAATGCTAGTATTGAGCCTAAAGATCTGCGTCAATTGTTATCTGATTTTGTTGAAGACCCCGAGAAGGAAGATTTGGCTGTTAAGGTCTTCTTTGCCATTCTTTTTAGCAAGCTCATATGTCCTGGTTCAGCTACCCGTGTCGGTAGGGAAGCTGCAATGCTTGTGAACATGGATTATGATAAGATGGCAAAGATGGATTATTGCCAGCTTGTTGTTGATGAGTTGAAACGAGCTGCTACTAAATATCAAGACCCTGATATCCCTCAAAGTCAAGTTAGAAGGGTGTCTGTTATCCCCACCGTTATGTATCTTGACAAAGATCTTTCTACCACCACATTCTGTCATGCATACTCAAACTCCTCGCGCAAACTTTCGTGATGAGAAACCTCTTAAGGCTATTTACAAAATGGACATTCACGAGACTGGTGGACCAGAGTTGATGCAGTACAAGTTTGGCGTAATTGTGGTTAGTTTTTTCAAACTCGTAACCCTTTTTTTATGTGGCATCCGATCTTCATACTACGTCGCATGTGAACTTCCTTATGTCTTTTTTAATGTTTTTATGTGGCATATGAGGTTTACTTTTTATATCCAAGTGAACTTACATAGTTTTGTATATTTTTTTACTTTTTATGTATCATCCGAACTTCATAATATCTCGCTAAGTGAACTCCTGTATTACAATGCAAAGGAAAGGCCGCAACCAAATTGCTTATTCATATCGGTATCGTGTTGAAGATTTAATTGTCAATCTTAATGAGGGCACCCATCGTAGTGAGCCTCGATGCCGGTAATGCCAATGAACATCCTGCTGGAGGTCATTGCGAGATTCCAATTTCGCAAATTGCTAATGTCAAGACGAAAGACAATCACCAGTCTGCTTCAACTAGTGCTGGGATGCCTTCTGCTGGTGTTATTGATCAGATTGGATCACTGTTGCAGAAAGTTGAGCATCTCTCTCGTACGATTCCGACTACAGCTGATCGTCTGAAACAATTTCAAGGTCGGCTTGCTGATGGTAATTTCCCCAGTGTTGAAGCACTGGATGAGCAGTCAAAGCGTGAAACATCGCTCCTTGATAGCTTGAGGGGGGCTTTGTCTCTAATGCGCACAGGTTTTCTTGATTTTGGTATGAATCAGGACTCTTTGTGCAAGCAGTTTGAGAGCCGTGCAAATGTATCAGGCAATAATAGTGTTGAAAGTAATGTTCGAAGAATATTTCTTCTGTTGAAGATGTTGATGCAGGACTTGGTCAGTCAGCTGCTGAAGCTGAGGTATAATTAGTCATTCTTGAACTTATGTCCATCCCTTTTTATGTGAACTTCCTTTTTATCTCTTGTTTTGTGTTACTACACATATGTGAACTTCTTTTGTTTTTTTCATCTGAACTTCCTTACCTTTTTCTTTTTTGTTATCCTCTTATTTTTTGCAGGAAGATGCTAGGATTGCTGAGGAAAATGCACCTCAGAATTCAGGAGATGGTGATCATGCACCTGTGAATGATGGGTTTGTTCGTCCGCCAACCCCTCAATGTCCTCCAGCTTTTGCTGGTGATCATGTTGAAGATGCAGTTTTTGATAAATCACCTCCTTTAGCTGAGGTATTTTTTTATTTTTTTTTTATAGTTGGGCTTTTGTTTTGTTTTTTGTTTGTGTGTATATGGACTACTCCATCTTCTACATCTGAACTTCTGTTTTTTTATTTGTTTGGTAGGTAAATGAAAAGTGTGTTGAGAAGGATGGTCTTCCAGATGACAGTGATGACAATTCATCTGTTGATCGTTATTATGTCAAGCATAATTTTGTACATCCGGCAACCCCTGTAACTCCTCCTTTAGATGGCAGTGATGGTAATTCTGGTGGTGCCGGTGACAAAGTTGCTGATCATTATTCTGAGTTAGACTCTGTTGGAAAGGGGAATTTATTTCCCGAGATAGTTGCACATTCTGATGGAGACAAAGATGCTGAACACCATGTTGAAGATTGTGCAGTTACTGGAAAAGGTTTCTCAATTCCTGAAGATCTTGTAACATGTCAGGATGGAAATGATGCGAAGGATGCTGCCCAACTACCTGGCATTGGTGCAGTTGTTTCCGAAACATGTGCTGAGGCTGCTGATGATGTTGGTGTATTACCAGCTGCTATGGATTGTAAGTCTGTTGTTGCGCATGGTCGTGAGGAAGTAGGTGTTGCTGCTGCACGGGGAGAACTGCCGGGTACTGAAGCCAATATAGAGCGCAGCACTGGTGCTGATGATGATGACAATAATGAGTTTCAGGCTGGAGATAACCATGGACGCGATGCATCTGATTCGATTGAGCAGTCGAGCTCATTCTTTGAAGAATCAACAGATGACTTGAGCGCTTCTATTGAAGAATCCCCGCAAGACTTAGGCAAGGATATCTGAATGGGGAACATACAGTTCTCCTACCCCACACACCCTCCCCTAATGCTAGCCCGCCTTTTTATTCTTTATGTTTACTCCTCATATATCTCTATCTAAAACCTTTTTCCCTTTTTTTTTTTGGTTTTTTATGGGGGGAGGGGTGTGGTGGGGTGCTTTTGTATATGTATTTTGTTTTTCGCTGTTTGGCATCATGTTCCATGTAAGACACTTCCTAATGCTATGTAATGCGGCATGAGTTCATGTCGTAGTTTTCATTTTCTCGCATGTATATGACTCGATCGGGGGGGTGAGTGATATCGTGTGTGTGTATTTTTTGATGGTAGCCTTCATTGATGAACTGTGGGTCTTCCGGACATTCCAGCCTCGCACCACGTTCTTGAATATGTGAACTTCTGGAATATCATCATCCGAACTTCCTTTTTGTTCTTACATTTTTGTCTGTGTTTCCTTATTTTTTGCAGACTCGAGTTTATGTTCGACGCCTCCACTGTCTCTTCAACCTATGATGATTAAAATCAAAGAAGTATATGAAAGCGTTTGCAAGTTGAGGAAAGATCCCATAAGAAGGTTATATCTGTTTTTTAGGCTTTTTTCTTTTTTTGTTGTTTTGTTTTTTATTTTTTTATTAAATTTTTGTTTTGTCCTCTAATTTTTGTGTTTTTTTCTCATAGAAGAAGACCCTTTTCATGAATGATCAATGTGATTGCACGATCGGACAAATTGCTGAAGCTTTTAAACCCAACGGGTTTCTTTGTTCTCTAACCAAGTTTCGTTGGAACATACTTGCTTGGTCGAAGTACAAGAATTCTGATAAAATGGTGGTGCCATACAATTGTTCTGTAAGTTATTTCTCCGTTCTTTTTATCATTTTTTAGTTTTTTTTTGTTAATGTAGGTGCTTGTTTTTTTCCTCCTTTATGTTTTTAACCTTCTTTGTGTTTCATTGTCATGTTTGCAGAGGCAGATATTTGAAAGAAATCTGAGTTCTCGGCTTGTTCGCAATATTTTCAGCGTCGATGCTCCGGAACGTTTGGACCACAAGAAAGTGGTACTGGCTGTTGTCTTTTTTCTTCTTTTCTATACATCTGAACTTCACTAATTATGGCATGTGGACTTCCTACCTTTTTTTTCCCTCCCCTGTTGTACATGTTACTAAAACAACTCAGTAGTAAAGTTAAATGTGATTTCTTATTTGGGGAAATAGTCTACCTTTCATACTTCTAACCTGTCCTTTTTTATTTTTATCATTTTAATGGCAGATTCTTTTTGGTTGTTTTGATCCTCCTGATCCATGTGCACCACACGTTCCTGGTCACTTCTGTGTTGTTGCTTTGAACCTTGAGAAAGAGCGTTTTGAATTGCTTGATTCGTTACGCGATATAAATGATCCAGATGGTAAGAAGCTGTTACATACAATGGCATCTGGTATCAAGAAGTTATGGTCGTTAGCAGGGAATTCAAAGGGTGATCATTTTCATCCAAAATCCATTGACCACTTCAAGCTTCACTATGTTAATTCTCCAAGACAGGCAACTGCGTAAGCGTTTTTTCCCCTTTCTTTTGTTTTGCTCTTTATTCTGTATACATTGACTACAGGGTTTTTTTTTTAACTAATACAATTGTTTTCTTTTTATTCTTATTCTTTGTTTGTGTGTTTTTTTTTTGCAGCCATGATTGCGGGTTCTTCATGCTACAGATCCTCCAGTCTTATGATGGGGAAAGCATGTGCTTGTTCAGTCAAAAAGATATTCTAAACATCAGGATGACCATGTTATATAGCTGGCTGACAGGTGGAGATTTCAATATCGACCTGAAAGATGTTTTAGGTGTTGATCCTGGTATGATTTTTACTTTTTCGCAAAATATATCGCTGGTTATGCTCTATAACACATGTTTTTTTTGGACTGCACTGTTTTTGTTTCTTTTTTGTTTTTTGATTCAGAAGTGAACTTCCTGGTTTTGTATTCTTTTCATGCAGGTCCATCTCTTGGTATCGAGGAAGATAATTTCTCACTTTTCGAGACTCAGTCATTCACACCAGAAGTACAGATTATCCCTGAAGAGAATTTTGATAGTCTTGTAAGCAAGTCAAAGAAGATTATCCAGAGGCTGCATTCCAATACCAGAAAATCTTCTAGGAATAAGGTTCCTGACACTGCAGAGAAGGGGAAGGCTGATGTAGTTTTGCTCGACGACGATGATGATTCTGATGACTTTGTCACTCAGCTTGGTAAGAAGCTTACTGCGAAGCCCATTACAAAGGATGTTCGGCGCTGTTCTCCGACTAGCAGTGATGATTTTGAAACTCAGAAGCCCAGGCAGTCTAGTGCTAAAAATCTGGTTCTTTCGAATAAAAGGCCTACTAAATTGTCCAATAAGTTCAGGGAAGAAGTCCCAAACTTTGTACCATATGTGTTTCCTCATTTATCCAAGGCCAAGCAGATGATGGAGTTAATTCTAAGCAAGGAGTACATCAAAGCTCATGGAAGGTATGTTTTTCGTTTACTACTTAGTTAGTTTTTTTTTGTGGCATATGAACTTCATATACTGTGCTGAGTGAACTTCTCTAGGTCTTTTTATTTTTTTATATGCTAAGTGAACTTCCCTAGTCTTATATATATATATTTTCTCTTTTTTAATGTGTGTGCAGTGTCCCCCTGGTGAAGTTCTGCAATGATTTTGATGATCCTGTTTTAGTTGATGCCAAGTACATGTATAAACTGTTTGGCCGCTGTGAAATGTTGGAATCCGACATGATGGATCATATCATCGCATCGGAAGGATGATCCAGGGATGAAATATATTTTTGAATCTGGCTCTCGTGTTTTGATGTCACCTCATACTATCCCTGTAGGTTTTTTCAAACATTGAAAATTAATTTTTTCAGATATACCTTTGTATGCATATACTTACTTTGTATAGTTTTCCTTTTTTTTGTTTGTGTTTTGTGCAGTACTTGCTTGATTTTGCGCCATTCAAGCTAAGGGACAGCAATGGTAATCCATTACCGAGACAACCTTTTGATGTGAGGTCTGCTGCTAAAATGTTCAAGCGTTATGTTCGGCCTAATGAAAATTTGCTGAAAGCAAAGTTGGTATGCTTTTTAATCTGAACCTCTTCATATTTTGCTGTAGTGAACTCCCTTTGTTTTTTTTTTTGTTTTCACGTGCGTACTTCCTTTTTGTTAATTTCGGTTGTTGCTGAACAGATCATCATCCCTCATTTCATGCATGATCATCACTCTGTTTATGTTATGAACAAGTACACTGGTACGTTGGACATCCTTGACACTAGGAGGTATACTTGTCTTGCACATACTTCAAGGAGTCGGCACCATGAGGATCGTGTTGAGATTGTACGTGATTTTCTTTTCATCATTTTATTTATTTACTTTTTCACTGCTATCATTTTTACTTTTTTTATGTGAACTCATTTGTTAATATAATGTGAACTTCCCAGCTTTTTCTTTTTATGTGTACTACTGCAACCATTCAAACTTTTTTGTCTGTACTGATATGTTTTTACAATATGAACTTCCTAGCTATTTTTTATATTTATTTAAACTGCTGAAACCATCTGACTGTGTGTGTTAATTTGATATGTTAGTACACTGTGAACTTCCCAGCTTTTTATATGTTTTTTAAACTGCTAAAACTATATGTAGTGTGTGTGAACTGATATATCGCACTATGTGAACTTCCCAGCTTTTTCTTTCCTTTTTTGTTTTTAAACTGCTGAAACCATTCACTTTTTGTTCTTTTTTTGTTTTTGCAGATTAATAGGATGGTGGCCTTGTTAAAACAGGTGTATGGTGTTGCAGAATTTAACAAATATAATGGTAATATACGGTGGGATGTTGTTGCCGACAGTGTTCTTATCCAAAGACTCCGGCACAAGGGGCTAATGAGTGTGGCTTCTATGCTCTAAGAATTTGTGCTACATACGGTGGTGATAAGATTGCTGATAATATAAAAAACCAGGATGTAAGTGTAGTGCTGTGTTTTTATTTGTATAGCTTTTTTGTCTTATTTTTTATCGTTTTTCATATGTTTTTTTTTTTTGCATTCCCGATTGTCTACCAGCGGCGTGTTGAGGATTGGAAAGCTGAGTACATGTATCAGCTCCTATTTCATCCCAAGAATGAAATTCGCGGAGCAAAGGCCTAGTATGTTGAAAGATCTCATGCCGCTTATTGGTCTATGTTCGCAGACAACCCAGCGATCATTGGGATCTCGCATGATGATGATCTGATTCAATTTCTTCGCAATTAGTAGTTGATAGGATATTCAACATTTTTATTTTTGTTGTTTTATTGAACTGAACTTCTCATTATGTGATTGAATTCAGGATACAGATGTAATTAGTGAGGATATGGTCTTTCTTTTTTCAAACAGCAAAATTTGTACAAAATATGTGTTTTTTTTTTTGTTATTAGTGAACTTCTCTGTCATCACAAGGTAAAAGTATTCCCATATCCATTCGTTTTTCTCAATGCAACCGTACTATTTTTTATTCCCGTATATTCAGAAATGATTTTTCATGTAGGAACTTCTGTGAACATAAACTTGCTAATCTTTTTTTCATTTATAAGCGAACTTCGTACTCACTCTATGTGAACTTCTTCATAAGCATTCTTATTACATCAACAATACTTTGAAACACAACCATAATTTGTTCTCGGGTGCTGATACAAAACATAAGGTTCAATAAAGTAAACTGGTACATAATTTTATTTTCATAGTTAGTTTTTCAGACTCAGTTGCTAAGACGTGTCACGAAGCAGCCGAGTTCTCTTGTTCCGTCGTAGAAGCAGAACATGCAGATATCTCCATCTTTTATTTCTGCACCCATGACTACATCTGGCCAATTTGTTGTCATCACTGCATTTCCAGTTGCAACTTTGTTTATCCTTACCCGTGTACCAACCCAGGCATTTGTGTTGGAGGTTATTGGAATTGTTGTTGGCTCCGTTAGATAATTCTTTAGGTGTTCTTCAGTGTATTCCTTATCGAAAGTCTGCATGAAAACACATGAAAGTGAATATCATATCCATGTTCAGTGTATTCTGTAAGTGAACTTCACAGTTTCTTTTATCTGGACTTCAGTAAACATTTAAATATCGGAAGACTGTAATAAAGTTAGTAATACATGTTGGTTCAGCCAAAACATCATATGTAATACAGTTAGTGTACGAAAATAAAGTTTTGTAAGTTGGCGTCTTTGGTATTACCATTTTGCCTCTCGTGATGTTGTTCGTTGTCTTCCCCATCTTGCATACATAATATGGGATTGTTGGCTTGTAGTCAAGTACTTGCCTTTTGAGATGATCCAGATTTTCCTTGGTCATTTCAACTTCATTTCCGAAGTGACAGTGCTTGTCAAAGATTTCAAATCCATGAATAGTTGGACCTGCATAAAAAATAAGCACATTTTTAGTTCCATAAAGTATTTTTGAAAGCATTTCTATCTTTTTTTACCTCTTTTACAGGTCTCTTCATCGCTTTCATTGCCGCCGAGGATGACGTACGATGGACCAAAGCAGCCATTCCTGTCACAATATTCCAAAGCATAAAACATTTTTTGTACTAACAGGACCTCATCACTTTTTTGAACTGAACTTCCACTTCTAGTCTGCATTTTGTGTTGTCTACATTTTAAACTCCAACTTCTTTTATTATATATTTTTTAAGTTTCCCAATCACAGTATACTAATGCCGGCTGGATACATGTTTGTAGATTTTAAAACCCTCCAACTTTTTTTATTTTTTGTATATTGTTTTCCATTTATTTTCACAAGTGAGCTTCTCGGGAGTTCTTATCTGAACTCCTGTTCTTGTTCATTAGTGTCTATTCCACCCCCCCCCAACCCTCTGCCTAACATGTTTTTATTTGATTTTTTTGATAGATCTATCGTATGCAAAACATTTTTTAAGTAATCTCTAAGGTATTTATTTTGTTAAGTTGTTAGATCTTTGTTTTTTATACTAGTCTAGATTCAAAACCACGGCCATGAAGGATGAAAGAGAGGAAGATCCACGGCGATTCAATGAGTAGATGGGATGGGGATGGGTTAGACGCACCTTCTTTTTGTTAGGTAATCCCTTCGCTTTTCTGATGCTGGATTACTTTTCTGTAGATCTTGCTAGAATTCTCTTCTTCTTCTTCTTTTTCTCTGTTCTTTTGTTCTCCCTTTGCTCTTCCTTCGACTCCTTCTCCGTGGGATGTTTCTTCCGGCGGAACACCAGTGATGGTTGACTTTTTTGCGCCGAGTGGTGGTTTTTAGTGGGTTGGGCGTGGTTTGGTGGGTGGGGGGTGGTTGGTTGGTGTGGAACAGCTTTTTATTTTTTCAGTGTTTTTACTCTGTGCGAACGTCTGCACTGTTATCACGTGAACTTCTTTGTAGTCTTTTTATGCTTTTTTGTTTTGTGCTTGCACGTGAGCTCACAACTGGCCCCGGATAAGATCCTTTTTTGTTTGTTATCCCGCAGGATTTTTTTGTTTTTTTGTGGTTATCTCTCGGCTGTTTCTGTTTTGTTTTATTGGATATGTATTGGTTTGTTCCCTGAATTTGTGGATCACGACGTCTCCTGTTACATTTCTGGAACTATAAATACATGTCTTTTTCCTCTCGTGTTTCGGTGCATATCAATCACCGATTCTTCTCCCTTTCCTTTTTCTTTTTCTCGTGCGTTTTCTCTGTTTCACCGATTGCATGGCAAACCCTCCTTTTTCCCACGAGTTCACATTCCCCCGCCATGGCACAACCACTATGAAGGTCCTGTACACAAACGCAGCAGCCTAGTGTTGAGGAGTGGCTCACCAATGCTGAAGCTTCCCTAGATTCTTACGCTAGGAAGATTGTTGGTCTTGATGTTGAGTATGACAAACTCAGTGGAACCTATTTCAATCCGAAGAAAGCTGCTGTGATCCAGCTATGTGTTGGCACTGATGTTCTTGTGTACCACATATGCCATGCTGATGAGAGGAGTGAAAAGTTGTATGATTTCTTTTATGGCTATAGGTACACTTTTGCTGGGTTTTGTGTCGCAGAAGACCGCACCATTCTGTCACGTTCAAAGTACTATGTTCATAATGTGAAGGATATCCAGGCAATATGGAGAGATCCGGACAACAGGAAGAGAACTCAAGGTTTGAAGGATGTTGCTGGAGCTATTATAGATCCAATCTATTTTGAGATGAAGGATGGTTTTGGAAGGGCAGAGCACAGGATGTGGGCTGATCCGCCGCCTCTACCGCCTAAGCATTTGGAATATGCTGCACGGGATGCATATGCCACGTATGAGGTTTTTCGGAGGCTGGATGTGTTTGAGAGGGGCTTCTTCTCCTTATTCAAACATCCCGAGAAGAAGCGTGGCAGGGATTGGTGAAGATTTTAGTTTTGTAGGGACATTTTTATTTTTATTTTTTCTATGATCAGATTGTAATCGTTTAATTTACCTACACTTTCTTTTAGGTTTTATGTTTAAGAGAATTCCTTAGTTGGTTAGATCTGAACTTCGCAGTCATAATTTTCTCTTTTTACTTTGTGTTTCCCTTCCCTTTTATTCATTTTATAATACAATGAAGATGTCCCTATTTTTACTGTTTTTTGCAATCCTATATGTTGTCTGTTCATTTTTTTAACAATTCACACCATTCACGTATGAATAGTATGTGAGAACTTCGCAGCTGTTGATATCTGATCTCCCTTTTTTTCTTGCATGTGTGTTCCTGTTTAATTTTTATACGAACTTTTTTTTCACACCGTCATACATAGTGAACTTCGAGGATAATCGGCTGTGAACTTCCTGCTGTTTTTTTTAATCAACATTTTTACGTGAAAAACTGCCTAGCAGTTGAATTACGCGGATAAGGTCATTTTTGTTTCTGTTATCCCGCAGAATTTTTGTTTTCTTGTTATCTCCATCGGCTGTTCTATTTATTTGTTTTGGATATATACTGTTTGTTTCCTGAATTCGTGGATCACGACGTGTTTGTTACATCTCAATCTATAAATACAGGTCTTTTCTTTTTCTGGCTCGGTGCACGTGAATTACCAATTGCTTCTTCTTTCTTTTCTTCTGTCCACCGATTTTGCATGGCAAACGCTCCTTTTTCCCACGAGTACACATTCCCCTGCCATGGCACAACCACTATGAAGGTTCTGTACACGAATTCAGCAGCTAGTGTTGAGGAGTGGATCACCAATGCTGAAGGTTCCCTCGATTCTTCTGCTAGGAAGATTGTTGGTCTTGATGTTGAGTATGACAAACTCAGTGGTACCTATTTCAATCCGAAGAAAGCTGCTGTGATCCAGCTATGTGTTGGCACCGATGTTCTTGTGTACCACATATGCCATGCTGATGAGAGGAGTGAAAGTTTGGTTGAGTTTCTTCATGGCTTTAGGTACATTTTTGCTGGTTTTTGCACCACAGAAGACTGCAAAGTTCTCTCACGTTCAAATCTCTATGTTCATAATTGAAGGATATCCAGGAAATATGGAGAGATCCGGACAAAAAGAAGAAACTTCAAGGCCTGAAGGATGTTGCTGGAGCTATTATAGATCCAATCTATTTTGAGATGAAGGATGGTTTTGGAAGGGCAGAGCACAGGATGTGGGCTAATCCGCCGCCTCTACCGCCTAAGCATTTGGAATATGCTGCACGGGATGCATATGCAACCTACGAGGTTTATCGAAGGCTGGATTTGTTTGAGAGGGGCTTCTTCTCCTTATTCAAACATCCCGAGAAGAAGCGTGGCAGGGATTGGTGAAGATTTTAGTTTTGTAGGGACATTTTTATTTTTATTTTTTCTATGATCAGATTGTAATCGTTTAATTTACCTACACTTTCTTTTAGGTTTTATGTTTAAGAGAATTCCTTAGTTGGCTAGATCTGAACTTCGCAGTCATAATTTTCTCTTTTTACTTTGTGTTTCCCTTCCCTTTTATTCATTTTATAATACAATGAAGATGTCCCTATTTTTACTGTTTTTTGCAATCCTATATGTTGTCTGTTCTTTTTTTTAACAATTCAGTACCATTCACGTATGAATAGTATGTGAGAACTTCGCAGCTGTTGATATCTGATCTCCCTTTTTTTCTTGCATGTGTGTTCCTGTTTAATTTTTATACGAACTTTTTTTTCACACCGTCATACATAGTGAACTTCGCGGATAATCGGATGTGAACTTCCTGATGTTTTTTTTTAATCAACATTTTACGTGAACAACTGTCTAGCAGTTGAATTACGATATATTTATTCTCACAACATCCCGTGTAGAGGTTTAATATACATGAGCTTTATGAAAATTCCTGTTCATTACAATTTGGATGAGCAGTAGCATCAACAAATAGTGAACTTCAGCAAAGTATATTTATTCTACACAATGTAACCAACTACATATTTGTTTTCATTATGAACTATTCTATTTTTTTTCCTTTTTTGTGTCTACCTCTTCCTGGTACTCCTTCTTATAGGTGCTGGTGTAGTTTGTGTTTTCTCCTTGTTCTTCTCATTGCTTCTATCTTCCATTGTGTTGCTATCATTTTCTCGTTGACTGCAGTGTAATAGCTGTTCCTCAAGCTGCCTTCTTGCGCAAGTTCTAGAGTTGTGTCCCCTTATCTTATTGCATGTACCACAAGCTTTCACCCCTTTTGGTTTCATTGTTGCACCATCACTTCTTTGTCGTTCAACAATCTGTTGTTGTAGTATCTTTTCCCTGTTGGGGCATGTTGACGCGTAGTGTCCTAGCCTTAGGTTGCACACGCTGCATTTCCTTTGTCCTCCCGTTTTATTTAAGTTTTGCGCTTTGCTCTCCACATCTGGTGTTTTCTGTGTATCTTCTTGCTCAGTGATATCTTCATCCTCATCTTCTTGCTCATATTCTTCATCATCCGTCTCATCTTCGAAGCATTCACCCTCATCTGTGTCCAGTTTTTCCTCTTCATCATTCTCTGGAATGTGCTGGCGAGCAAGCAAGTTTCTTATGCGGACCTTGATATTTGCTGAAGATGCTGTAGGCCCATACACCTTCTTATGTGTTTCCAAGAGTGTTTTAGCCAGCTGCCTTGCCTTGCAGGTTCTGGAATTGTGGCCATTAATTTTATTGCATGTTCCGCATAATCTTGTACCTTTCGGTCTCCCGTATTCATGTAGTTACGGTTCCGGACGGCAGTGCAGGGGGTTTGCATTTTCCATTCCTCCTTGCAGCATCTGTAGTCTTGCTTCCTTTTGTTATTGCAAGTAGTGGAGGCTGTATATCCGCATATGGATCATTGTCCTCGATCCGAGGAATGTCGTTGTGCTCGCAGTTTCTCGTGTTGTGTTTTCTTGGTTCGATGACTGCTCATTGTTCTCCATCTCTCGCATCCTCATTATTCTCCATCTCTCGCATCCTCATTATTCTCCGGCTCTGCATCCTCATTGTCCAGGTTTGTATTGGCATCTCTGAAGGCGTATAATGCTATTTGGAATTTTGCTTCCGAAGTGCATCCTTTGTTTATAATTTTAATCGCTTTCACCGTAAAGCGATTGTTCGTCCGTATTCAATTGAAGTCCCATCGTCTCGTTGTTGTCCTCGTAGTCTCTGCGGTTGTAATCAGGGTTTGTCATCGCATCTTTGGTGTATCTCTGGAGTATATACTTGCTTGGTATCTCATCCAGTGCGTAGGTGCTCAAAGACAGCTATGACATGGTGGCGTAACAACCCCGTGTGTGCATAAAGTTAACATTAGCTCGGTTAATTTTTTTATTTTTCGTGTCAACGATTACTTTTTTTATATGCATCTGTAGTGTAATACAACCAAAAGCAACTGATGAAAGAGGCTTTTTTTTTACCCGTATGTTCCCACAGCTTACATTCGCATTCATAGCGGCCTTCAACTTCATCCGCTAGCACTCGAACTCATGTCTTGACCAAGCGAATTCTTTACTCGATTGTAGTGATGCACAAGGTAAATGTTGGGATTATCCTGGGAAGTCTTAATGCGGAAAGTCTGTGCTGTGATATTGCCTCTCCCGGAAAACCGAGTACACCGCCCGTGTGTACTTATCCATCACCTCGTGCCTCGAAGCCATACCCGGTGATCAAGTTTTCCTTGAGCCCTGCATTTTTGATTTTTGTCGGTGGAAAAGTCATTTGCTTTTTGAACATGAAACATAAGATAACTTTTATATATATATATGAACCCCAGAACTAAACAGATGTGAACTTCCATAACATGTGCATACTTTTTTTCTCGAAACAGATGACACTTTTTTGTGTACGTAAGAACCCCGACCAAACAGTTGTGAACTTCCATAACATCTGCATAGTCTTTTTCCTTTTTTTTATGTTCTCATCCTATGTGTTTCCAAATTATTGAAGCATATTTTTTTTCATTAACATAAAAAAGGAAATCGATCACTCACCGTTGATGCATTTGCCTCTGCATTCTCTGCTTCATGCCTTGCCTGTATGCAGTTGTTAACTTGCTTAGCAAAAATGTGTAGGTTGTCTCGTTCAGTGACAAAACCCCTTTTCAGCACAAAGTTCATGCTCTCGCTTCTCTCGTGTTGAAGTCATGCGTGCACGTAAAACTTCCTTCCAAAGAAGCTGATATCCACAATTTCCTTTCAGCCCATAAGTTAATCATGACATTTATATCATGCAGATTGTACTCTTCAATCAAAGCCTTCCACGCATCTTCAAACTCAGATGGCATTAGGGGATGGTTCAAAATTGCAGTCAGCTTATCCTTCAAGTCAGGGAATAGTTTATAAAGCTTCTTCAGCGGGTCCTTATGCTTGTTCATTATGTGCCATCTACAGAACTTATGTAGAGTCCGTTTGAAAATTTTAGGTATTGCTTTTGCCATTGCTGGGCATTGATCTGAACAATTATTAGGAAAAAACACATCAGGTATAATGCAAGCAAACTTCACAAAAAACAAAACAAAGGTGAACTTCAGCAAATTAAATATCTTTTATTTTTTCGTGTTGCAGGGGTGTAAACATGTGAACTTCTGTGTGTTTTTGTTATGAACTACAACTGAAGGTACAAACAGGAGTATAGATTCTGATTTTTCTGCAAACCTGTAAGTATGCAGATTGGTTGTTTACCGCCCATGCATTCAAGGAATCTGCTGAATACCCATTTGAAGGACTCCTCTGACTCGTTTCCCATCAACGCAACACCAAAGATTGTTGACTGCAAGTGGTTGTTTACGCCGACAAATACTGCAAGGGGCAAGTGGTGCTTGTTCGACTTGTAAGTAGTATCGAAAGTTATGCAATCTCCAAAATCTGCATATGCTGCCCTCGAGCTAGCATTAGACCAGAAAACATTTTCCGATCTGTTTTCCTCATCAACCTTGTAGTCATAGAAGAAATTTTCATTCTCCTTCTTCATGTCTTCAAAGAATTTGAACATATTCTGCACCTCATTCATGGACTCCTTCCTCGTGTTTTCTGCTTTCCTGCAAAAAGAAATTTGTTGTTATTTTTCTTTTTTTTGTTTTGCTTTTTTCTTTCCCCTGTTTTTCATGTAAGTTTTCATTTTATATATAAAGGAGGGGGGTGGGAGGGGGGGGCGGGGGAGTACTTACATGTTTAGTATGTCTCTGTTGTGGCAGCCAATCTTATCACGGCCACCATGCAGCGTTTGAAGCAGGCCCATTATGTTTACATGTTTTATATTGCTGAACTGAAGGTCTTTTACCAACCCCTTCAATGTTGGATCCACCTTTTTGTGAGAACGCATGAAAACTAGCATTGATGGGCTTAACAGCAGGGTATGGTTGTGCTGAAGTGTAATGTCCTTGACAATGCAGGTACCATCACTCCTCTCTTTCAATCTCATAAAGGCCTTGCACCCAGTTCTTTTGGTCATCTTGTCACGCTGTCGGTCTTCCTCGTTGACACTTTGGCGGTGTGTACCTTCTCGTACACATCTCAAGTAACGCCTGCTCTTGTTGTGCTGTCCTTTCCTTATCCCAAACCCTGTGTGCTTTGCATATGTATTGTAAAATACATATGCGTCTTTGAATGTACTAAATTCTTGACCAATGGATGGTATCAGGTCCGGATCAAGATCTGCAGCTCGCAAATTGCCACGGTTTTGTTATTGCATTATTTTTTATTTATTTTTACATATTTTATTTGTATGTTAACTTCAGGGAATAGGTCAAGTGAACTTCCTAAAATTTAATAAAAATAAGAACATGGACTTCTTAAAGTCATCTGAACTTTTTTTCACAGGAAAACTGTTGCACATGAATATCGAGAACATATCAACTACACATTTCATATAATAAACTGAGCATGTGAACTTCCTAAAAATCAGCTGAACTTTTATCATGGATATAGGGTTCACGATCTTTCCAAATCATATCAACTGTTTTTTCTAAAGATATAGCATGTGAACTTCCATGCAAATTTGTCTAAATAAATGTGTGTGTAAGAGTGAAATTTTTATCAGCAATATATAAATTGAACTTACGTGTGTGTATGTTCGCAGCTCTGCAGGGGTGGCTCTATCATCTGGTACTATGGGGCATGGCGGTGTGACTTTTGGTACATGGCAGAGTGGATCTCGAGGCGGCATATGACTTGATTGAGTGCCTCGACGATCTTGGTGTATGCTGTCACTTTGACCATCCCCATAATCGCGTTGTCGTTCGTACATCACCGCTAGAAGACGACTTTTGGCCACCGTCCTCGTTCACATTGTTGCTTCCAGCTGTGTTTGTTGTAGATGTACTTGTAGATTGCCGTTTCGTGGCCGACTTAACGTTGCATTACTAGCAAATATCTCCTCGGTGCACTTTATTGGTGAACGGGGTTTTTGGTGGACCTGACCAACACATAATATCCTCATCATCATCTCGTTGATGTTGTGGTATCCCGCTTCCTTTTGTCGTTATCCATGTCATCTTGTTCTTGGATTTTCTCGATTGAAATTCCTTTCAACGGCAGCAGCATTTGTCTTTCTCTTGGGATTGCGGAACACTGGCTGGATAAATGAAACCGGCTCATCACAAAGATATGGGAGTCATTGGAGGCTTTTAGGGCCTCGACCAAATTGATTATCTCGTCGTCACGTCGTTTCGATTCTTTGCCCTGCAGTAGCAGAACAAGGTAAGTTTTTTAACATGTGAACTTCTTGAACATTTGGACTAGAACTTTTATACATAAAACTTTGTCTGATGTCTTCAAAAAACTAAAACAAGTAAAGTTAACCGCTAAACAATGTAATATGAACTTCCAGCATACATGCACCTGCATACTTATTTTTTCATTTTGCTGTTTTTATTTTTTATAACTGAAGTGAACTCCAGGAAACTGTTTTTAAGAACTTCCCAGTAAAAGACATAAGTTTTCTTTTTCCTACAATAGACTCTGCAGGAGAATATGTGAACTTCCAGTCTATTTTTGGTTTTTGTTTATACTGATGTACAGGAAAAGCAGTTAAATAGTTATGTGAACTTCCAATATAAATTCATATGAACCTTTTAAGGAGAATCTAAATTGGTCGTTTTTTGTAAATGAGTTATGTGAACTTCCATTATGAATCATTATGAACTTTCTTTTCACTAGAATCTAAAGTGCTCCTTTTTTTTTGGTTTTGCAGTGAGCACAAAGTAGTATATGAGTTATGTGAACTTCTGGTTTTGTACCTTATCTTCCTCCAGTGCTAGCGTCTTGAAGGAGCTTGGTCGGATTGATGTTGAAGCATGTTCCGATGATGTGCCTCTAATTGGAGCCATTAATCGCCGTAGGGAATCTGGATCTCGTCGGGCTATAGACGAATTGCGGCGAGTAACGAGGCGGGATCTCGCTGTTCTCCGCCGCTGGCTCCTTTGCGTCAGCTACCGCCGCCGTTCGCCTCCGTCGCGTGCTCCCTCGCGTCGGCTGCCGCCGCCGCTCGTCGCCCGCGCCGACGAGGTAGGAGGCTTCAACGTCTTCGCTCGTCGCGTGCTCCCTCGCGTCGGCTGCCGCCGCCGCTCGCTCGCCCGCGCCGACGAGGTAGAAGGCTTCAACGTCTTCGTGTCCGTCGCGAGCTCCCTCGCGTCGGCTCCCGACGCCGCTCGCTCGCCCGCGCCGACGAGGTAGGAGGTGGAGGTGCGGAGCTGGTTGATCTCCGCTCGAGGCGGGGCGCGGTGTTTTTACGAGGAGGACGTGGGAAGTTCGCTTCGTTCACGAATCGGTATCGGTCGGGAGTCGGGACGTGGGAAGTTCGGTTGGGTATCGGTCGGGACGGGGGGAAGAAACCGAGTGGGATTAGGGGGGGTTCTAGAATAGCTATTCTAGAACCACTCAGCTAGTCACGTGCATAGCTATGCATAGGAGCATAACCGTTGGATCAGCCCTAGAGACCATCTTCACGCATCGATCAAACTAACGCCGTCAGGTACTTTTCTTCCTCTTTCTTTCCGCTCCATACCACCTCCGCGTCATCCTCCCTTGCCTTTTTCTTTCCTCCTCCCGCACATCACACCTTTTCCCTGCTCCTGATTTCCTCGCTCGACTCGATAGGACCGGCCGCATCGTCCCCGCCGAGTTCCCGACCTGCATCCAACCGCGCGCCACCGGCCGTCCCCTTCCTCCCCGACGAGGCCCTTCCGTCCTCGCTTATTTTTCTACGGATCCATTATTTCAGATGCGTTCTTGCTTATTTTTTCTTGAGTCTCTTGATTTGTTTTGTTGAAATAAAGATTTACCAAGATGCAGGTCCTTCCCCAAAGCTTTTTTCTTTGGTACGAATCCATCATCCATATCATAATTGTTCTGGCTTCAAACGGATCCAATTTGTTTCCTATGCTAGTTTATTTGCTATGCCTAATTTCTATTTTCTAGCCTACGGTTTAGCACTAGCACATTAGCAAGATTTCTGGATCCGCTTCACGTCCTTTTCTCCGATCTACTTCTAGGTAGATTTTTTAGTGCTGTTTTTTGAGATTTGAGGAGCAGCTGCGTGTCGAGAGGCAAAACCGAGAAAGAGGGATCGGGAGAGTTGGGGACGGAGACGCCACGGGAGAAGAAGGACCGGGAGGATTGAGCAGCAGCGGGCGGGTGCGGTTGTGGGAGGACAAGGCGTGGCTGGCGGACGCGGGCATGGCCTTCGTCCAGATCACGTATGGCGGCTACCACGTCCTCACCAAATTCGTCCTCAACGTCTACGATGACCTCGTCGCGCTCACCATCCTCGCCCCGTCTCCTTCTTCCGACAGAGGTTTATTGCTTCCTGGGCTCCTGCTACACCCAACTCTTACCCTTGCTCACAGCAGCAAGAAGCGAAATCGACCCCTTTCCCTCCCCCTCTGATTTTGACGAATTCTCATCAAGATGCGGCATGCTCTTTTGTTAATTGCTAATTGCTAACAGGGAGTACTACGGAGTACTAGCCACTCATTAACCAATTGCTAATTTTCAGAATTAGCATGGTCAGTCCAGCTCTTACCAGATGCACATTTTGAGAGCTGATTTTCGTAGTAGTTCAAACAATTAGGCAACGCACTAATTTACAAAGCAACACACGTGAGATGTGCTTGTGTAGATAAACAATACTCCTACTCCTGTTGCTGCTAGCCTAGGAAAATTTACTTTGAAGCAGCTCAATGACAAGCATTATAGGTCATGTTCTTTTCTAGCCAAATTTACACGGGTTAAACTCCTACTGCTGCTGGTCACCTGCCCATGTAACTTCTCAATCTAACACAAAGACATACAGTTTTGGATGGTTGGAGAGTGTTCCAAAGACACTTGATATGGCTCACTTCGCAACATTCTAGGAGTACCGTATGTTTGTTTTGCTTTGTCGAAAAGCTTATGTTCGGGGTAGAAATTTTGGAGTAGCTTAAATTGGTTGATACTTGCAAAACACTTGGACCTAAGCATTGATGTACAGTAGTTTAACCGAGCTTATGGGTTTCTGATTGTGATGAAATTACATCACTCCCTGAAATGTCTTTGTTATACTCCAAAGAGAACAGTCCAGCCCGAATTTTCTTTGTTATTCTACAAGACAAAGAGATGGAATTTTTTTGGACTATTCTACTAATACTACTGGACTATTAGCTGCTTGTTTATCTTAGTAAAAAGTTTAACCAGGTTAAACAGATGGGTATCCTGCTGGATGAAACTACTGGAGTATCCAGTGATTAAATATCTTGCAAAAAACCAAAGTGCCTTTTACGTAATTGATGATATACTCCAGAAATACTGTTAACATTATATCCAGCCCATGTACAGTCATAATCATAACCAAAGTGCCTTTTTTGGAGTAGATCCAGTAATATTGTTAACATTATATCCAACCCATGTACAAAGTGATAAAATTCAGTATAGGTAATCGAGGGATTCCTCGCTCTAGGTGTTTTGTGACAAGTGCAGTCTAGAGAACAGCTTGTTTCGTGCAGACATCATGTCCCTTATTAACCGTGATGCAGCCTTTGGTTTCTTCACCTTATGTTTAGGCACCAAGTGAGTATCTTCCTCACCTATATAAATGCAAGCCACTCTATGTTTGTGCGATAGCAAACCGATAGAAGCGCATGGAGAAGGTGTGTTGTATGATGAGAGGACCGAGACCTACTTCTGGTATGGAGAAAATAAGTATGGCAAGACATACAGAGCTCAACACCAAGGGAGCTGATCGAGTAAGTTAACTTGTTTCTACCGCTTTGAGTTTTTGTCATCATTTGTGTGTTAAAGAGCTTCAGGGCATTTCAGCATTTGGTGGTAGGAAACATGCATTATGTTCTCGTAGTCAAAATGTACTAGTAGCTAAATTCGTAGTCGATACCAAGGGAGTAGATTTATTAGCTTCACCTCTTCTTTAATGATTAATTAATGTTTCTCTTTTGTTTTTATTTAAACCGAGTACTCTTGATGTTTTCAACTTCTAATGGAGTAGATTGGACAAGCCTTTTACAACTCTAAACTACCGATGTTGTCGATTTTAAAATGGAGACCTTACATGACAATGCTTAATGTTTGTACTCCAACTCAAAAGTTTTTACAAAGATGCACTCTTCCCGAATGACAAACTATAAACATAGGCATGCTTCTTAGTTCCAAGCTTAGGGCCTTTGCATGCAGTCTTCCCGCATGACAAACTCAAGAACAGAGACATGCTTTTACTTGTTAGACTTATCATTCATGTGTCAAAACAGAGACATGCACTCTTCTGAAAGTTTTGGCATGCATTATTTTGGACACCAACATCTTTTGACCGCATTATGTTGGAATGATGCTTATCTGGTGACCGAAAGTTTTGGCATGCATTGATCTCAACTTGTGAAGCGGAGACCGGCGGCGGGAGATGAGGGCAGGGGGCCGGCGACGCTAGGGAAGCATGAGGCCGGCTGCCCGCCGGCAGGATGCGAGGGCAAGAGGTGTGCGGCAGAGGAGATCTCGGGAGAGCAGGGGGAAGTCCCGTGGCGCTAGGGAAGTAGCAGCCGCCGACGTGAGGCACGGTAGAGCGCCAACGTCCAGATGGGAAGGCCGTCGACCGCGCGGCGCCGCAAGCACGGGATTCGCCCAAGCTGTTTGAGGAAGGACCGGTTCGTTGAAGAACCGAAACTACAACGGTGAATTGCAAAAATTGATTCTAACTAGCCTCCCGACACCTAATCTCTGACGAAGGGTGTACTTGGTTGGCGATGGAAATATCAGGATGTAATTGATAGTCAAGATCCATGCTCCACTCCGTGTCATGTTTCTCCCCATCTCTCTTCTTTATGATTTTCAAGATTCATGGTTTTTCACAAAGCACGGTTTGTTCTTGGAGGATGGAAAGATCTACCGGTGACAATGATGCCATTCTCGGTGTTTCAGCTCGTGATGTAGTTGGAAGAAATTGATGGTTTAGTTGCTGATTTTTGGGATTTGAGGAGTAGCCACTGAGACGGACAAGAAGCATAGGGATAATATGAGCCAAGTACGGGTGCATGTCGGCGGGTTCACGGGAGGGAGCTTGGGGCAGACAGCTCTGCTGCGTGCCTCGCGTGGGGTTCACTTTTCTGTCCTTATACACAACCGGGCACGCCTCCTTTTCGTGGATAGGAACGGCGGACAATCGCACACGCTACCGTACGTAAACGGCAGCGCATATCGCGAGGCAATTTTCTACGGCAGCGAATGCGTGCGTAGGTAGCCATGTAGTTAGAAAATCCGCGTCGATATATATATATATATATATATATATATATATATATATATATATATATATATATATATATATATATATATATATAGAGCAAGACTATTCTCGAACCCCCCTTAAGAGTGGTTCTAGAATAGCTATTCTAGAACCCCCCCTAGGATGTTATAGACTAGTTATTCTACAACCCATCTCTAAAGACCTTCTAAACCCGACACAACCACCCAATCCCATCCAACCTTCTGCCGGCCCAACCCACCCCCCACCAGCCCAACCCACCCCACCAAGCTACCTCCCGCCAACCCCACCGCCCGTCGACCCCACCCTACCTCTCGTCGACCCTACCCCCCACCACCACCCACCAACCCCACACCTCCAACTTCCGAAATCCCACCCACACCACCTCTCGAGGACCCCACCCTACCTTACCTCCCACCGACTCCAACCCGCCTACTGTCAAACCCACGCCACATACCGCCGAACTCATTTTTGAAAGTTCGCTTCATTTTTTGGAAGTTCGCTTCATTTTTCGGAAGTTCACTTCATCTTTTTGGGAAGTTCACTTCATTTTTCGGAAGTTCACTTTTCTTTTTTGGAAGTTCACTTCATTTTTTGGGAAGTTCACTTCATTTTTCGGAAGTTCACTTTACTTTTTTGGAAGTTCACTTCATTTTTTGGGAAGTTCACTTCATTTTTGGAAGTTAACTTTGTTGTTTTGGGAAGTTCACTTCATTTTTTGGAAGTTCACTTTACTTTTTTCGGAAGTTCACTTCATTTTTCTGGGAAGTTCACTTCATTTTTCGGAAGTTCACTTTACTTTTTTCGGAAGTTCACTTCATTTTTTTGGGAAGTTCACTTCATTTTTCGAAAGTTCACTTTACTTTTTTTGGAAGTTCACTTCATTTTTTGGGAAGTTCACTTCATTTTTCGGAAGTTCACTTTACTTTTTTCGGAAGTTCACTTTACTTTTTCCGGAAGTTCACTTCTTTTTTGGGAAGTTCACTTTATTTTTCGGAAGTTCACTTTACTTTTTTGGGAAGTTCACTTCATTTTCGGGAAGTTCACTTCATTTTTCGGAAGTTCACTTAACTTTTTTTGGAAGTTCACTTTACTTTTTCCGGAAGTTCACATCATTTTTCGAAAGTTCACATTACGTTTTGTCAAACAAGCTGAAATACTTTTTTTTGTCAAAATTCACTTAGGTTAAAACGGTAGTTCACTTTGTACACTACGAGGAAGTTCACTTGGCAACACGTAGAAGTTCACCTTTTTGCACGCCGATAAAATTACTTCTTCTGGGAATTCACTTTTGTAAAAAATGAATTTCACTTTGTACCGCGTGGAAGTTCACTTCCCATCTCATGGAAGTTCACTTTAAAATACGTCGTACAACTACATTTTGTTGAAATTCACTTTGGTCGAAATGACAGTTTACTTTGTAACGTCCCGAAGTTCACATTGTACCTCGAGGAAGTTCGTTGTAAACATGCCCAAAAATTACTTTTTGTGAAAATTCAATTTAGTTAAAACGGAAGTTCACTTTTTACCAAATGGAAGTTCAATTGGTATCGCGTGACTTTAAACATGAAGGAAAATTACTTTTTGATGAAACTCACTATGCCCAAAACTGAGTTCACCTTGTACCGCACGAAAGTCCATTTTGAACGCGCTAGAAGTTCAATTCAAACAAGTTGGAAATTTCCTTTTGTAAAAAGTCATTTTGATTAGGGCGGAAATTCACTTTGAATCATGTGAGAAGTTTATTTTGAAGATGCCCGAAACTTTTATATCGCGACCTGAAGTTCACTAACAGACATCAGGAAGTTCACTTCTACATTTGGGGGCAGTTTAGGTACTTTATTTTCCTAGGCGGAAATCATACGCATAGAAATCATCCTTGTGGCATCTGATTGCGCAAATCGACCAGCATCACATGCAATTAGCAATAATATAACTATACTAAATACTCCTTCGCACACCCATGCCACAAAAAACAACCTAGCTCAACCAATTACAAAATGTTCCCGTATCGGTATCATCGCTGATTTTTTCTATTTCCAAAGTAATATTAAACTATTTAGAATTTGGAAAATGTTCATCATGAAAAAGTTGCCCCTATTCATTAGCTTTCCAACAGCCAAACCATTTACAACATTCGGACAAGCAGTTCGGAAATAATCCTAGAATTTTTTTGCAAAAAACAAATAAGCTCGGAAAATGAAATCATGTATTTTCAAAACTACTCCTAAACCGTGAGGAATTTGGAACAATATACAACACAAAAAAGTTGTGCCTAGTCACCTTCTTTCCAACGGCATATCATTCACATAAATTGGAGTTCTAGTTTGAAAAAATTACAAAAAATTGTAGAAAAAATTACAAATCTGAAAAAACTTCGTTTCGTATATTTTAAATTGGTTTTAAATAGTACAGAATTTGTAAAAAGAGTAAACATAAAAAGGTTGTGTAATTTTCATATCTTTCCAATGGTATATCATATACATCAAACCGATAAGTGGTTTGGAAAAATTACGCAAACAACTGCACGAAAATACAGAAATTTGCTAAATTGCACTTTTGTATATTTGAAATTTATTTTAAACCATAAAGAATTTGCGAAAAGTTTAAAGAATCAAAGTTGCAAACTTTCAATACGAATCAAACGGTATATCGTATGAATCATTCTGATAAGCGGTTTGAAAATCAATACAAAAACAATCTCCGCGGATACATGCAATTTTGCTGTCCGTCAGGAAGTTCACATGCAGAGAAGTGGGAGTTCACTTCTACATTCGGGGCAGTTGGGGTACTTTATTTTCCTAGGCGGAAATCATACGCATAGAAATCATCCTCACGGCATCTGGTTGCGCAAATCGACTAGCACCACATGCAATTAGCAATAATATAACTATACTAAATACTCCTTCACATAGCCATCTCACAAATAAGCAATCTAGTTGAGCCAATTAAAAATGTTCTGGTATCGGTTGCATCTTTAATTTCTTATATTTCTAAAATTAAGATTACATTATTTAGAATTTGAAAAAAAACATTTAACATGAAAAAGTTGCGCCTATTCATTAGTTTTCAAACGCCATATCATTTGCAGCATTCGGAGAAGCGATTTCAAAATAATCATATAAACATTGTGTGAAAAACAAATAAGCTCGGAAAAACGAAATCTTGTATTTTCAAAACTGCTCTTAAATTGTGAATTATTTGGAAAAATATTTAACATGAAAAAGTTGCGCCTAGTCACCAGCTTTCCAACGGTATATCATACACCTAAATCTGAGTTATAATTTGAAAAAAAGATACAAAAATTTGTATGAAAAATTGGAAATCTGAAAAACTTTCGTTTTGTGTATTTACAATTGGTTTTAAATCATACAGAATTTGGAAAAAGTTCAACATAAGTATGTTGCGAAAGTTTTGTATCTTTCCAATGGTATATCATATACATCAATCCGATAAGCAGTTTGTGAAAAATTGCACAAACAACTACATTAAAATACAGAAATCTGCTGAAACATACTTTGTATATTTGAAATTAATTATAAACTGTACAGAATTCGCGAAGAGTTTGAACATATCAAAGATGCGAAATTTCCCGACGAATCCAATGGTATATCATATGAATCATTCCGATAAACGGTTTGAAAATCAACCCCAAAACACTGTCCGCCGAGACATGCAATTCTGATGTCCGTCAGGAAGTTCACATGCAGAGAAGGAGGAGTTCACTTGTAGAAAGTGGGAAGTTCACCATGAACATACTAGAAATTTGCTTTTGTCAAACTTCACTTTGTACGCGAAAGTTCACTTTGAACATGTAGGAAGTACATTTTAAGCATGACTGAAACTTTTATACCGCGATTGGAAGTTCACTAACAGATATCGGAAAGTTCACTTACATATTCGAGCAGCTCGCGCACTCTTTTTTTCTTGGTGGAAATCACACGCATAGAAACCGTTCGTACGACCACCGTTTGCGTAAATCGACCAACTTCACGTACAATTAGCACTAATATAACCCTATTAATACTCCAACATACCGCAATGTCACACCTAATCAATCTAGATGAGCCAATTTCGAAATGTTCTCGTGTCGGCGTTATCTTCACTTTTATGTATTTCTGAAATTAAATTAAATCCATTTAGAATTTGGAAAAACATTCAAAATGAAAAAGATGCGTCTAATCAATATCTTTTCAACGCGATATCATTTGTAACATTCGGACAAGTGGTTCGCAAATAAGCCCCAAAAACAGCTCGAAAACCGAGAAGTTCGAAAAACGCAATCACGTATTTTCAAATCTGCTCTTAAATTGTAAAGAATTTAGAAAAGTGTTCTTCATGAAAAAGGTGCGCCTAGTCATCAGCTTTCCAACGATATAACATACGCATCAATCCGATAAACGGTTAGAAAACTGGACCCCATAAACTACACGAAAATAGAGAAATCCGTGAAAACATTGTTTTGTATATTTAAAATTAGTTTTAAACAATATAGAATTTGGAAAAACAATGAACACGAGAAAGTTGCGAAATTTCCGTACGAATCCAAAGGTATATTGTACGCATCAATCTGATAAGTGGTTTGAAAATCAACATAAAAATACTGTCCGCACAAACATACAATTCTAGTATTCCGTCGAGAAGTTCACTAGAAAAAACCAGGAAGTTCACAAGTGGTTCGAGAATAGCTATTCTCGAACCGGTTCGAGAATAGCAGACCTATATATATATATATATATATATATATATATATATATATATATATATATATATATATATATATATATATATATATATATATATATATATATATATATATATGCAACATATAAGTATGACACGAGAAGCAAATACACACAAAGCAAAGGGAGAAGCACGAGACCAAATCAAATGCGCCAAGTAAGATCATGTCAATAATATGCATGCCTCATACTTTCATTGGACACACACACACACCCTGAAGATGGTCTTGGTGAAGAGGGGGCTCCTCGGCAATGCCCACCATGAGGGGCTTAGGGTTGATGGAATCCTGCAGGTTAGCACGAGACATCGGATACCAAACAAGCAAGAGGTGAGATTTACCCAGGTTCGGGGCCCTCGATGAGGTAAAACCCTTACTCCTGCTTGTCTGGTCTTGATTATCGATGAAAAAGGTTACAATGGGGCAGCCGATAGACTGCGTGGTGATGATCTCGCCGGGAGACATGGTTTCTAGGGTTTGGTGTATGCGGAATTGTGTAGGTTGTGTGTGTAGGTTCCGGCAGGCCCTCTCCTGGCCTTTATATAGGAGGTTAGGTCCCGAGAGTCCTACATGGATTCGACTAGGTTACAGGTGAGATCTAATCTATCTTTCCTTAATCGACGTCTCCTCGCCTTGTTCATAAAGGAATCGTTTCCTTCCATCTTTCCACCGTTGCAACCGACGTGTTGATCCACCTTGGGCTGCGGTGACTCTCATGGGCCCCCTGTTGGGCGAAGGGAGGTAGGCCAATGTCGGGTACCCGAAGGGTGATGCCCACATTAGTAGCTCCCGAGAAGAGTGCCAAATCTTGTGCTTGATATAGAATCGAAGTTGTTTTTTATCAGGTGCGCGACCAGCGCTCCCGATGGGAGTAGCCCCCGAGTCTATGGACGGATGCTTGCAACCGTGCATAGACTCAAGTTGTACTACTCGAAGGTCTTGCTGTTGATGTTGATGTTTTTTGAATTCTTTCCATCATCCGATGACTTTAAATTTATCGGGTCTTCAAAGAGTATGGGCTCGAGAGAAGCCGAATAATTGAATGTACGTAAGGGATAAAGTAATGAGCCCAAATTTACTCGATGAATCGAAACTGGTTAACTGCCGGAGCAAAGCAACGTCACCCTATAGAGATTCGAGTCCCCGGGCTCGAACCTGGATTGCTAGAACCTTCGGGTCCGTTTCTTTTGTCGACGAGGCTTCCATCTTTTTATTGGGTGCGCGGCCAGCGCTCCCGATGAGAGTAGCCCCCGAGCCTATGGATGAATGTACAATAGTTATGTATAGGTTGTAAATCTGCTGAGTCGAGTATCGTAGGTTTCTTCGATTTCCAATAATATTCTGGAGGAGCCAAAAAAATTGATGATGTCATCAGCGGCGTGGCAACCGCTGCAGCGCGTCTGACGGGACGTGACATAGTGGGCCCGCCCCAGGTCTGCGCGGTCAGTCAGGAAATGACCAGACCTTGCGCGTTGACAGAGGCATTTCCTTGATCCTCGTGCGTAGTGGAGGTAATGGGCCGCCGGTTTCTCTCCCCTTGCGACACGTGTAGAGCTAGATCTCCATCCATTTTTAGCGGTGCAGATCTAACAGCCAAAAACTAAAGTAACTTTTCCTTATAAAAGGGAGGCAAGGGTTAATCTGGTTCGCCCCTGCTCCATTGCTCGTTTTCCTCCTTGCTTCCCGCTCGCCATTGCTACTGCGCCCAAGTTCCAAAAACTCGAAAGAGAACTCCCGAGCACCATGGGCAAGAAGAAGGTCACCACGTCCTCCAGCGCCGCCGCGAGCGCCACTGGCCCGAAGGCGCCCAGCGCCGCGCATAAGTCTGCCGCCGTCGCCAGGGATCTCCAATGTGACGTCCGCTTTCTAGGTTCTGAGTCTCGTTGGACAGCATCCTCCATCACTAAGCCGTTGACAGGGATCTCAATTGTTGGACAGCATCCTCCATCACCAAGCGCGACGAGAAGAAGATGAGGAGCCTGGGACTGATCTCTGCTGACGAGAGGGACGTCCGCTCTCCAGGTTCTGACTCTCGTCCTAACCCCCTGCTAGATTTACCCATCATGTTTCCTGCCTTCCGGTTCCATGGACTATCCCTTCCAACCCACAAATTCCTTCGTTGCCTCATGTTCTCCTACGACATTTAGCTCTGGTAGCTGACGCCGAATTCCATCTTGCATCTTGCGATATTTATCACCATCTGCGAGGACTTCCTCGGCATTGACCCTCACTGTGGCATGTGGAAAAAGAAATTCTTCGTCAAGCACCACAGTGGGGGTGGTGGACCCCACGTTGTTGTAGGGGTCGACTTTGTTGGTCGAAAGGAAGTTAACTACTTCAACTTCCCGATGAGAGAATCCGTCCAAGGTTTGTGGTCAAAGTGGTTCTATCTCAGGGACCGGCCGGCTTCAGGTCACCGCTCCAATCTGCCATAATTCAAAGATGTCCTAGAGGCGACACCGAAGAAGTCTTGGCAGAACATTTTGACTGCCGAAGAAAAGGCGGTAGCCGACAATTTGTACGAGAAGGTCTTGGATCTGAAGAATGCTGGCGGCCGAACGATGTCCGGCACCGAGGTCGCTACTTTGTTCCTGAGGCGTCGCGTCCAGCCAGTGATGTCCAGGGCTCATCAGATGTGGTTGTACACCGGCGCCAAGGATGTGACCCAGATCAATGTCGCGGATCTCTCGGAAAAGGAGCTCCTTAATGAAGTTAGGCGCCTGACGTACTTCAGCCAAGAAGACTCCATTTCCCTGGTAGCCCTCCAAGATCCATACGAGCTTCAAATCTTCCTATCAAGGTTACCTTTCATTGTCTTGACGCTCCATATTCGATATAATGTTTGTAACCAATAATTTATTTTGACTCTGATTTTCCTTCAACTTGCTAGCCCTCGACTGTCCCAAGGTGCTATCCTCCTGCACCCGAGACTGGAGAAGCTCCCGAAGATGAGGAACTCGTAGGAAACATTGAGGAGAACGTCGAGGTGGTCAAAGACAGTGACGCCACCGTAGATGAAGAAGAAGAAGAAGAAGAAGAAGATGATGATGATGATGATGATAATGATGATGACGCCTGGGCCTTTATTGCCAAGCGCCGGAGGGCATCTGTCGATGAATTGACCGATACAGCGGAGTCGAGCCCTAGTGGTTAGAACGACGATGATGCTGATCGAATTCCTTTTGTTGCAGCAGCTCCCGAGGAGTCGACCGCTCAGCCACCCAAGAGGCTATCGGGTGTCTTCGCCGAAGAGGACGATTTGCCGTTCGAATCGTAAGAACCTTTACTTGTAAGTCTTGTTGGATTTCCTAGCAATTTTCATCCATTTTGCTGATGCAGTTGAATCTGTTTATGCAGCGATGAAGGGGAGATGGATTCTCCACCTTCGAAGAAGGCGAAGACCAGCTCCGAAAGTACGGTAACGGCGAGGGCCGAAGTACCAGTTCCACCGGAAGAGGCGCTGATTATTCCTCCGCCACCGAAGAGGACGCTGAAAAAGTGGAAATAAAATCATCCGGCAGCTACTCCTAGTCCTTCGGCAGCTGCTCCCAATCCTTCGACTCCAGAAGGACACATAAGTGTCGTTGCATCTTTTTATGATGTTCCTTACCCGAGCATCCCCCAAGCCTACAGTTGGCCGCTTGCAGCTGAGTGTTGGCTTGACGGACGTTCGAATACTTGACTGATACTTTGTTTCTTTGTTGTAGCCTATTCAAGCCATGGTGGCTATGGTGGCGGATTTTGCCGCCCAGTTCATCAAACTTGAGGCTGAGAATGCCCAGCTTCGAGAAGCCGCCAGGTCTTCAGCCGATCAACTCGAAAAGGTGAACGAGCTAGCAACCGAAGCCCAGCGAGAAGCCAAAAAACTGAAGAAGGAGCTAGGCCAAGTGAAGGCGAAGCTGGAGGCGGAGGAGAGGCAGAGGGCGGAGGCCCAGACTCAAGCAGATGAGAAGGAGGGCAACCTCTGTAAATATATCGAGACCCTGCTGGGTAAGTCACTTCGACACCTTCATTCCCCTTCTCTTGTTAGATTGTTTTAACTCATAATCGGTATCTTCATATTTTTTAGGCACTGCCGACATGCCCGTCCACCATGCAAATAAGCTTCAGGTCAAATCCATGTCCGACGCTATTTCCTTCGCCGTGGACTCTAGAGAACAAATCCAGGAGCTACTGCAAAAGGGCAAGGCGGCTCTGGTGAAGCTATTTGCCTTGATATTCCCGAAGCTGGATTAGAAGAAGGCCTTGGGGGAGCTGGTGGATGCATTCTTCGTCAACACCGATGGCATTGTCGAGGTACTGAAACACAATTCGCGCCTCTATGGAGCGCTCCTTGCGTTCCAGCTTTTGATGGGGTACGACTTCGAAGCCGATATGGAGCAGCTGGCGAAGGCGCTGCCGAAGAACAAGGATGGCACTGCTGTCGACCTTGGTATTTACAGCGACATGGCACGCAAGTGCGCGTGCCAACTCCTCAAGTTGGTGGAAGCACACAAGAAACAAGCAGCTGCCAAAACTGCCCCGAGTGCCTCCACACAAACTCAAGCCCCTTGAACCTGCTATCTTTTATGTGTAACTGATACATTTGAATGGATTTTGTTCACCCATTTTGTAATGAACCATGCTGGCATTGTTGCCAAAACTTACTTTTCTGAATGAAATGCCATTTATTTGGCGCACCCGATGGGAGTTGAAATCCGTGATCTTGTTTTTCATTTTCTGAATATGCGCGCCCGATTATTCATTGCAGGTGGCTCCAGTTATTCCACATGCCAAGAGTTCTTCGGGTTCTGCAGCTGGCAATGAATCTGGGCTTGTGCAGCAGCTACGCAGCAAAATATCTCGAATGGAGAAGGATTTGGTAGGCATCCACGCCATGGCGGTAGTGGTGAAGAAGAAGGGTGAATTAGCCACCGAAGTCGAGCAGTACGCGCTGGACGAGCTGAAGGCCACTGAAAGCTTGAATTGTAAGTAGTCGATGTTTTTTTGTCTTTTGATTTCTTCAGGTGCCCTTGTTCCTTTATGAATTGATTTTCTTCTTCTTCGGAAATCATTGCTTTGAACGCACTAGAAGAGAACAAACGTGTGCACGAGAAGAACGATGCTATGACCGACTTTTCGCAACCGCACGGCACACTCTGGACCAGTAGATCAAAGGCTGCAATTGTCGCCAAGTTTCAAGATGGGGTGGAGCATTTGCACGGTTTTTTGATAAGTGTCGTGCAAGCTTGACCATGGTATGGCAAACCATGTTTCCGCTTGACCTTGTTCATTCGACTTTGCTAGGTTTGATGGCTAAATTCAGGAATGCTGCCAGTGTTCGGACTCTGGTGCGGAATCAGCTTCTTGCCAGAGCCGAACTTGCTTTTGCCTTTGTGCTAGCCCACTACCCGACACTTGATTTGGAGCTGATCGCCAAGGCAGATGTGGAGCTGCACCAATACTATCATGTTGTGAGGCGCCCTGCTTCAATTATAATCGCTAGGTTGGAGGCGGGCACTGAGGCAGACCTGCAGGCCCGACCCAATCAAGGGGCAGGAGGGTCAAATTAGCGCAAGCCAATGTAACAAAACATCGAGTGGTTGTGCACATGGTGCGATACTTGTCTGTAATTGATAGATCATATCGTCTTCTACAGTCCCCGAGTGTTGGGTTGTGCTGTAATTTTATGAAAACCTCGAAGCAATCTTTATCGCGCAAACGATGTAATTATTAGTGAGCCGATTCTTTGCGTCATAGTTTTGTCGATGGCGATGTCCGTAGAAATGGGCAGCCGCACTGTCGATTGACCCGTGGTAAATCTTATCGTGAAAACAATCTTCTTTCATAGGGCCGTATTAAAGGTGTTAAACGTCGGCGGTAGCCTCGAGTATTTGGGTGGGCCATAAGCTCGATGAACTCGTGGCTCAGGTATCGTGAAAAATGATGTTTCTGCGCAAAGCTGTGTTTTAGTTTGTATGGTGTTGGCAGCAACTTATGAGTGATCAAGTCATGTTGCAAGCTCGACGGACTCGTGGCAACGTTGCATCTTGCAGAGCCGTATTAATTTTTGAATTGCATCGGTAGTAGCCCCCGATTCATCGAGAGAACTATATGCGCGACGGACTCGTAACCCAAATATCGTGAGAACGATGTTTTGGCATGAGTCTTTGTTTTATGTAAATTTCGTCGGAGGCAGCCTCCGAATGTTCGAGTGCGCTACAGGGCTCGACAGACTCGTAGCATTTTTATCGTGAAGACAAGGTATCGTGCAGAGTCGTAATTTTATTTTAAGTTGCATTGGCGGCAGCCCCTGAGCAACCGAGTGCACTGCTAGCTTGATTGACTCGTGGCGCTTTTATCGTGAGTATGATGTGTTGCGCGGAGCCGTATGCTTTGTGTTCAGGACTTATCGGTTGTAGTTCCCGGGCATTCGTGTATGCTTGCTGCGGTTATAGTTTAGAAGGTTTATTTCATTTATCGTGTAAACGATGTTTATTTTGTAGACCAGCGCTCCCGATGGGAGTAGACGTGGCAGTCAAAAAAGCTTCCAGGAGCCCCTGAGTGACATCGGGTGTGTCCTGATGAAGGGAGTAATACTTGCATGGATGAACTTGAACTGTTTTGATAAACTATAACTGATGTACATATAGCCTTTGATGTGGCCAAGAAGCCTTATTGAATGAAATAAAGGAAGGGAAAAATCCTAAACATAGAATTGTCGCAGCTACGCAATGTTCCATGGGTTGCTCTCCACCAATCCATGCAGTTGTAGTGTTCTTGATGCGGTAGGCACCTCCTGGGATGACTTCAGTAACAACGTAAGGTCCTTCCCATGGAGATTCTAGCTTCAGATGGCCTTTTTGTTTCAGTCGTAACACTAGATCACCTTTGTTAAAGCTTCGGGTGCGTACCCTTCGGCTGTGATAGTTATGTATTGCCTACTGGTACACGACTGTTCTGGCCAAGGCGATGTCGCGAGCTTCGTCCACTAGATCCATGGCGTCTTGGAGTGCTTGAACATATGTTCTCTCGTTGTACGCGATGACCCGAGGTGCTTCAAATCGAACATCGGCAGGCAGAACAGCTTCGGCTCCGTGTACTAGGAAAAAAGGTGTGTACTGCGTAGATCTGTTTGGGGTGGTACGTAGGCTCCAAAGTATTGATGGCAACTCCTCGACCCACGCACCAGCTGCCTTTGTGAGACGCTTCTTTATTCCATCGTAGATTAGACCGTTTATCTTCTCCACCTGACTATTGGTTTGAGGCTGTGAGATTGAAGCGAAGTTGAGTTTGATGCCGAGTCTTTCACATAATTTATGGAACTCATCAGAGGCGAAGTTGCTTCCATTGTCCGTGATGATGTTGTGCGGTACACCGAAGCGGCAAGTGATGCCGTTGAAGAACTTGATTGCTGTTGCAGCCGTTTGATTGGTGACTGGTATAGCTTCTATCCACTTGGTGAACTTGTCGACTGCGACCAATAGACAAGTATGCCCTCATGGCGAAGATTTCGGCATTGGCCCGACTTGATCGAATCCCCACTGCGTGAAAGGCCACGCGAGAGGTATCATCATCAGGTCCGTGGCTGGAGCGTGTGGTTTTGGCGCGAAGCGTTGACATGGGTCGCACTTCATGACTAGGTCCCTAGCGTCTTTGGCTGCTGTTGGCCAGTAGAACCCAACTCTGAAGGCTTTGGCGACAAGTGCTCGGCTGCTCGCGTGGTGGCGGCAAGTGCCCTCATGTATCTCCCGCAGCAAAGATTTTCCATCTTCGAGTGCGATGCATTGTTGAAATATGCCCGATATAATCCATTTGTAGAGTTCGCATGCTACCACCGTGTATGCTTTAGATCGCCGTATGATACGCCGTGCTTCTGCTGGGTCGTCGGGTAGCTCCTGCTGAAGTAAATACGCAAGAAAAGGCTGAGTCCAAATTGGCTCGAGGAGCAGAACTTGCTGGCTTGGGCCGATGACGATGTTTTTGTCGACTGCTTCAGGCGCAGCCCCCGAGTCGGTAGTCGACTATGTGGGCGGCGCGAGAGTTTTGACCTTGCTGGAACGTTGATTGATTAATTCGTAGAAGACTCCGTCCGGAATTGCAGAGCATGCGGAGCCAATGTTTGCCAAAGTATCGGCTTCCTCGTTGCTGGCCCTGCCGATGTGCTTCAGTTCGTAGCCTTCGAATTTACCTTCCATCAAGCGGGACATCTCACGGTAGGCAATCATGTTGTCGCTGACCGCATCGCACATATTCATCGACTGCTGCACGATGAGGTTCGAATCCCCGTAGATCTCTAGGCGTGTGGTGCCACATGCTTTTGCCATGCGCATGCCGTGCAGTAGTGCTTCGTATTCTACTTCGTTGTTTGTTGGTAGCGGGAATTTCATCCTCAGTACATACTTCATCTTGTCGCCTTGAGCTGATATGAGGACGACGCCAGCCCCGGCGCCCATGTTTCGCTTCAAGCCATCGAAGTACATGATCCAGGTGCCCGATGTATCTGGAGTGGCCGGCGTTTGTGACTGGATCCAGTCGATGAAGAAGTCTGGGAGGACTTGTGATTTGATGGCTGTTCGATTGACGTAGGAGATATCGTGTGGCGCCAACTTAATGGCCCACTGAGATACTCGACCCGTAGCATCTGGGTTGGTGAGTATGTTCTTCAGCGGAGCTTCAGTGATGACGGTGATCGGGTGCTCCGTGAAATAGTGTTGCAGCTTTCGTGCTGTCATCCATATGGCTTATGCTAACTTCTGGAAATGTGGGTACCGCTGCTTAGCTGGGGTGAGTACTTCGATGAGGTAGTAGACGGGACACTGGGCGCCGTGAATCTTTCATGCTTCTTCGCGTTCGACGACTAGCACGGTGCTGACCACCTGACTTGTAGCGGCGATGTAGAGTAGCATCGGCTCCCTGTCATGAGGGGTGACGAGAACCGGGGAAGTCGATATGACTTTCTTAAGATTGTCGAAAGCGTCCTGAGCTTCTGATGTCCACTCAAAATTTTCCGATTTCTTCATCAGGTGATAGAAGGGCAGTGCCTTTTCCCCTAGCTTGGCGATGAATCTGCTGAGAGCTGCCACCCGACCCGCCAATTGTAGCACCTGCTGCAAGCTCCTTGGCGGCTCCATGTCGAGGACGACCTTGATTTTGAGGGGGTTGGCCTCGATTCCTCGGGAAGATATAAAGTACCTGAGTACTTGGTCTCCAGGGACCCCGAAGACGCACTTCTTCGGGTTCAATTTGATTTTGTAGCGGTCAATGTTGTCGAAGGTCTCTCGAGGATCATCGATGAGTGTGGCGGCATCCCTAGTCTTGACGACAATGTCATCGATGTAAACCTCGATGTCCCTGCCAATATGCTCCTCGAGGCAGACTTGCATGCACCGCTGGTACATTGCGCCTGCATTCTTCAAACCGAAGGTCATGACGTTGTAGCAATAGACACCGTGCGGTGTGATAAACGCAGTCAGCTCCTGATCTTCCTCCTTCAGCTTGATTTGGTTGTACATAGCCGAAGTAAGCGTCGAGGAAGGAGAGGCGATTGCAGCCCGCCGTAGAGTCGACGATCTGGTCTATGCGCAGTATCGGAAAGTGGTCCTTTGGGCAATGCTTGTTGAGGCTGGTGAAGTCAATGCACATGCAGAGAACCGTCGTATCTTTCTTCAGCACCATAACTGGGTTAGCTAGCCACTTGGCTTCCTTGAGTTTGCGGATGAATCCAGCCTTGCGGAGCCGATTGACTTCTTCGCCGATGGCCTTGCGCTTCAGCTTCGAGAAACGGCGCAGTATCTGCTGGACAGGTTTAACTTTGGGGTCAACATTGAGGGTGTGCTCAGCGAGTTCCCTAGGAATACCTGGCATGTCGGATGGTTCCATGCAAATATTTCCTAGCGCTCACGAAGGAACTCAATGAGTGTGCCTTCCTATGCGATAATAAGGTCAGCCGACGTGTTGACTGTTTTCTGCCGGTCAGAGGGGTGCACTTGATGTTTCTTTGCTTCCTTAGCAACTTCAAACTCGTCAGTTTTTGCGCTCCGATTATCGGTAGGTGGCTGCTTGTGATCGGTGAGTACGTCTAATGCATTGAGCTCCTCCTTAACCCCGAACTTGGAGGCGATCTTATGAAAGTCTTTGTCACAATTATCGGATCATGAGAAGCTCCCGTGGATGGTGATTGTAATCCCGTTGTTGCCTAGCATCTTGAGTTTCAGGTACGCATAGTGGGCTACTGCCATGAATTTGGCGTATGCTGGCCTCCCGAGGTTAGCGTGGTACTGTGATTCCCAATTCACTACCTCGAACTCGAGTCGTTCCTTCCTGAAGTTACCGGGTTTGCCAACAACAACATCCAAAGAGATCTTGCCGAGAGGGTACGCGGGTAGGGTCGGGATGATACCGTGGAATCCTGTGTTAGATTCTTGTAGCATGTCGGTTGTGATGCCCATTGCCTTCGTCGTGCTTGCGAACAGAAGGTTTAAGCCGCTACCTCCGTCCATGAATACTTTTAAACGGCCAATCTGTGCTTCGATTACTAGCGCAACATTACCTGGCCTTGGAACGGCCATTTGATGATCGGCCCTGCTGAATAGAATACTCTGCTCGGACCAGTCGATGCACTCTAGGACGTTCGCCATGGTGATTTCCGTGAGATTTATCTCCCGCGTGAATTTTTTCAGCTCCCTTTTGGAGATGCTGGTCTTGTGGATCATGTTCACCTGCCCTCGCGGGGGAGGGAAAACTTCGGCTGGAGCGCGAGGTTGGTCCTGCTGGTCCTGGAACTGTGACGTGGGCGACTGGCTAGAGGCGGGTGCACCCTATATCGTCGGGAGCACCTGCGCATTGGAGCCAGATTTTAGTGTTTCGTACAACTTCTGAAGCTCGAGGAACTGTCGATGGTCCCTGAGCAGGTGAGATGCTTTCTTGACGTTGTCTTTTGAGTCGATGTAGGCGTGCAAGTAACAGGGAGCGTTCAGCTGCTCTGCGGCTGGTAGGTCGGGCACCCGTGGAGGGCGGTCTTGTCGGCTGCTTTGGCTGCCTCCGGATCCATTGCGGCTGTCATCCCGACAGTCATTACGTTGGTCGTTGCGCTGGTCACTGCGCCAGTCAGTGTGACCAGCGGTAACCGTGTTGGTGCCGTCGGTCGCTTCGTAGCCGCGACCTCTCCTCCTCTTGCGGATCATTGCCGCGATCTTGTCGGCTCCCCGAGCCATTCAGACGCATTTGATCGTTTTCTTTGTCGTTACAATGTGGGCGGGATTTCTGCACGTGGTCTTCACCATCGGCCCAGCTATTGGTGGTCTCCATCAGTTTGGTGATGGACTTCGATAGGTCAGCTACCAGCCAATGTCGATTGAGTTCTGATTGCTCCTTGACTAAGATGGTGGCATTGGCGTTGATGTCGCTAGTTTCGCCATCCTGCCCCTGATCGTTCCTGTCGTGCGCAGTATTGCCAGCCGCAGGGGTTTCAGTTCTGGCCTCTGGACTGAAGGTGACGCAGACCTAATACTGTGCCAGCCGTGCGGTGGACAGAGGGATGATGTCACCATGGTTTCTGATACTTTCTGGTGAGCGCAGATTGCACACCGTTGGGGAACCCCAAGAGGAAGGTATGATGAGCAAAGCAGCAAGTTTTCCCTCAGTAAGAAACCAAGGATTAATCGACCAGTAGGAGAAAGGCGTGACTTCTGAAGGTGTTGCTAGCTGACTAGTGGCAGGGCGCACTACCGGTGTCAGCAACAACGTGGAACCTGCACACAACACAACCAAAATACTCTGCCCCAACTTACAGTGAGGTTGTCAATCTCACCAGTTTTGCTTAACACAAAGGATTAAATGTATCGAGTGGAAGGAGATGTTTGCAGTAATTAAAGAGAACAGTGCTTGCAGAAAGTAAACAAAACGGGATTGCAGTGGATGAATTTATCAGTGTAAAGGAAAGGACCGGGGTCCACAGTTCACTAGTGGTGTCTCTCCATAAAGATAAATAACATGCTGGGTGAACAAATTACAGCTGGGCAATTGACAGAATACCGACCATACATGACAAGATGATTACTATGAGATTCGTTTGGGCATTACAACATAATACATAGACCGTAATCCAACTGCGTCTATGACTAATAATCCACCTTCCGGTTATCGTCCGAACCACTTCCAGTATTAAGTTGCAAGCAACAGATTATCGCATTAAGCAATTTGTGTAAAGTAAACAATAGAATTACCCTTGGATAAAACATTGTTGTTTTCTCCCTAGTAGCAACAACACATCTACAATCTTAGAAGTTATTGTCACTCTTCCAGGAAACTAGAGGCATGAACCTACTATCGAGCATAAATGCCCCCTCTTGGAGTCACAAGCATCTACTTGGCCAGAGTATCTACTAGCAACGGAGAGCATGCAAGATCACAAATAACATATGACAAGAATATATAATCGATCTCGACATAGTATTCAATATTCATCGGATCCCAGCAAACACAACATGTAGCATTACATAAGGATGATCTTGATCATGTAGGGCAGCTCACAAGATCTAAACATGAGGCATAAATTGGGGAAGACAACCATCTAGCTACTGCTATGGACCCATAGTCCAGGGATCAACTACTCACGCATCACTTCGGAGGCGGCCATGGAGATGTAGATGCCTTCGGCGATGATTTCTCCCTCCGGCGGGGTGCCGGGGAGAGCTTCAGAACCCTCCTGAGCTAGGGTCTGCGATGGCGGCCGTGACGGAACTTTTCGTGGATGGAGGCTCGAGTGTTTAGGTTTTTCCCGAGATCGCGAATAAATAGGTGGAGGGGCGATGTCGGTGGAGGCTAGGGGGGTCCCACACCACCCCTAGGGTTGGTCTGGCCGCCCTGTGGCCTTTCTTCATCTCCCCTCCGGACTATGTCTCCGTTACAGTAAAATATTGACTTCGGCTTTTGTTTCGTCCAATTCCAAGAATATTTCCTGTACAACTTTTCTGAAATACAAAACAGCAGAAAACAGGGAACTGGCACTGTGGCATCTTGTTAATAGGTTAGTGCCGGAAAATGTATAAAAGTGCAACGAAGCATGAGCAAAACATATATAAATTGGCGTAAAACAAGCATGGAGCATCAAAAATTATAGATACGTTTGAGACGTATCAAGCATCCCCAAGCTTAACTCCTGCTCATCCCCGAGTAGGTAAGTGATAACAAAATAATTTTTGAGGTGACATGAAGCCAACACAATCTTGATCAAGTTATTGTAAAGCATTGTAAGCTGGGATCAAAGTACTCTAAACATAGGCATGATACATATAATTCTAACAATAGAACTTAGCAACTATGTTATAACATGAAGAGTAACTCAAACAAAGGATCATGAATAATAGTGCATTGAAAGCAACTGTTTGTTTATGAGCATAGAGAAAACATAGAAAAGTGGTACTCAACATGTCCTTTATGAAGTAGCAAAACATAAATGCTAGGACACCTTTAAAGTTCAAAGGGTGACTAGATACAAATAATTTAAGAACAAGCAATAGTCATAATCATGAATCAATCAATAATAATTTTGGGACTATGCACATTGCACTAAGAATGACAACTATGCTCTCTTAATTGGTGCATAGAGAATAAGATGAAGACTCAACATAAAAGTAAAAGAAAGACTCTTTGCAGAGTAAGCAAGATTAACAAGTTTTATAAACCTTCCAAAAAGTATGGTACTCATTAGCTTTGAGCTCTCATTGCCCCTATCATAAGCATCTTGAATGGTTAAAGTTAATGTGAGTGCAAATATGAGCTATATGCTTGCCAAATCACAAGTTGAAAATCTCATGTCCCTTGAATACGAGTACCTAAACCTCATGCTACTCAACTTAGGTCCCAAATAAGTTCTTGTCATTGTAAGTATACATGTATCATCGAGAACCGCCAACGGGGTACCTCCTGCCCCATGATATGGAAGTACTCCTGCATAGGAGCAATCCCATGCCAAAATGACAAGACAAACAGACAATGAGCATCTCAGCAATCCTTTTATTTACTATGGGTATAGCTTTTTATTGAAGATGCTTCATAGAATGCCCACTATGGTTCGCTGTAAATTTCCACCATGAATGATGCATGGCTTAAATTGGCGGCCCAGGCGTTTCTCTAACATACATACAAACTCCATGGACTTACAAGTTACCATTTTATTTCGCACCGCTAGGCATCCATAAACAAAAGAACAGGATATCAACTAAATAGGAATAAGTGCAATGTTGAAAGCATTTCCCATGAAAGCATGGTTGTGCTAACTCCCAAACGCAATTTGCAAACATATAAACTTCATAAGATAGTAACAATTATAAAGTTTATTAAGTGCAAGAAAGTAAATGTGCCATCAAGTTCGTGAGAGCTTTACTAACTAATTTTCTCATGCCAAAATTTAATTTGGAAGGTAAATAAAAACATGATAAACATACTTGGAATAGCAATAATGCTAATAGGTAGATATTGTGGACACAATTGGCAAACTTTGATTTTTGGTGGTTGGATGCACGAGTAGAGCTCATACTCAGTATAGGCGAAGGCTAGCAAAAGACTGGGAGCGACCAACTAAGAGAGCAATAATGGCCATAATCATGCATAGCGACAAAACATTATCAATCAAAGCATAAAGTGATATTACCAGTCAAAAACTAAATGATCATAGAGGTTTTAGTTGACTGGTTATATTCATAACATGGTATAAGCATGTGCCAAGTCAACCCAATAAAGCATCAAAAGAGAATAGCACAATATTATGCTTTGTATGATGGAAACAACACATGATTCTTTCAATAGCACATTATGCACTCTCAGCTATTTGAGACAAGTCATGCTACAACAATAAATACTAAGCATATTATAAGAAAAACATCCAACATGACATGCCAAAGTCTATGCCACAGTCTAGACAAGCTTCCTTCTGCATCACTATAAACATGAAACATTTTACTCGTCTCCAACACCAATCAACTTATTTGAAATAACTCTCAGAGATGAAAAACAATATGGACTAGAGAGCTAATCATACATAAATAAAGAATACTAACGAGCTCTGAACATAATTAGAATCGAAAACCAAGAGCTAAACGCAGTACTAGAAAACTAGAACACTCGTAGAACAATAACAACGAAAACTAGAGCGTTCTATGCAATTAAAACGGAGCGTGTCTCTCTCCAAAACAAATGTGCCGGGATCCAACATATGCTACAGCAAACAAAACAAAACAAAACAAAATAAAGATGCTCCAAGAATAGCACATAGCGTATAAAGTAATAAAAATATAGCGCATAGCGAGATGACCTGTTGCTTTGTTGATGAAGAGGGGATGCCCAAGCTTTTACGCTTGTACCTCTTGAATATTTCTTGGGGTGCAGGGGCATCCCCAAGCTTGAGCTTTTGTCCATTCTTCATCTCATCACATCATTCTTCTCTCCCTACACTTGAAAACTTCCTTCATACAAAACTTCACACAATTCTTTATTAGCAGCATTAGTTCAATCAAAATAAACAAATCCACTTGGATTCAGTTCTAACATATATCAAACATATATTAAAGCATTATATACTGTAGCAACTCTTCAAAAAACTCTTTGATCAAAATAACTCAAAAAGAAAGAGATTAAGAGGCAAATGCAAATAGTGGCAGAAATCTGTCAAAACAGAACAGCAGGTAAAGATCGATTTTTTCAAAAATCTTATTTTATTTATCTCGAAAAGTGGTAAACTAAAGAAAGTTAGATACTAACCTGGGGCATATTCAAAAAAATTGGCAGCACAAAATTCCTCCCTGGCTATTTATACGAATTTTATGGTGACAGTACAGAATCTGTTTTCAGGACAGCAACTTCCCCAAATCTTACTTCCTTCCTATTAGAGGCTATTCTTGGCATAAAAATGAAATAAAAATGATAAGGAGAGGTTATTACAGAGTTAATAACTTCCAAGACTCAACAAAAGAAAAATTACAGAAATAAAACATGGGTTATCTCCCAAGAGTGCTTTTCTTTAACGCCTTTCAGCTAGGCGCAGAAAAAGAGCTAGCATCAAGTATTATCAAGTGAAGAAGCATCAACATCATAATTTGTTCTAATAATAGAATCATAAGGTGACTTCTTTATTTTCCTAGGGAAGTGTTCCATACATTTCTTGAGTGGGAATTGATATTTAATAATCCCATCTCTCATTTCAACAGCAGCACCAATAGTTCTAAGAAACGGTCTTCCCAAAATAATTGGACAAGAAGCATTGCATTCAATATCCAAGACAACAAAATCAACGGGGACAAGGTTATTGTTAACCATAATAAGAACATTATTAACTCTCCCCAAAGGTTTTTTTTGCAGCAATATCAACAAGATGAACATTCAAATAACATTGTTCCAACGGTGGCAAATCAAGCATATCATAGATTGTTCTAAGCATAACAGAAATACTTGCACCAAGATCACATAAAACATTGCAATCAAAGCCATCTAATTTCATTTTAATGATGGGCTCCCAGCTATCTTCTAACTTTTTAGGAATAGAAGCTTCACGCTTTAATTTCTCTTCTCTAATTTGCATAAGAGCATTTGTAATATGCTTCGTGAAAGCCATATTTGTAGCACTAGCATTAGGACTTCTAGCAAGCTTTTGTAAGAACTTAATTATTTCAGAGATATTGCAATCATCAAAATCAAACTCATTATTGTCAAAAGTAAGAGGACTATTGTCTCCCATACTCTGAAAAATTTCAGCACACTTATTAGGAGCAGTTTCAGTTGTTCTAGGCAATTTTGTAGAAGGAGCGGGGACTTTTCCTACACCAATTATTTTACCATTAATAGTAGGAGAGTGGCTAGCATTTGAGACTTCATTACTACTGGTGGTGGTGATGGTACAAATTTTAGTCAAATTATTATTTCTAGCAATTTCATCTTCTCTTTCCCACCTAGCATGCAATTCCGCCAATATCCTAACATTTTCATCAATTCTAACTTGAATGGTATTCAAAGTTTTACTTTCTTTAACATCATGAGGCATAACCTTTAATTTAAGAAAATCAACATCATGAGCAAGGCTATCAACTTTAGAAGCAAGAATATCAATTTTACCAAGCTTTTCCTCAACAGTTTTATTGAAAGCAGTTTGTTTACTAATAAAATTCTTAAGCATGACTTCAAGATCAGAGGATGCACTTTTATTGTTGCTGCAGGAATTACCATAAGAATTGCCATAAGCATTACATTATTGAAGGATATGGCCTATAATTGTTGCTACCTAAATTATTCATATAAGCATTATTGTTGAAATTATTGTTTTTAATGAAGTTCACATCAACATGCTCTTCTTGAGCAATCAAAGAAGCTAACGGAATATTATTTGGATCAACATGTGCTTTACCATTAACAAGCATAGACATAATAGTATCAATCTTATCACTCAAGGAGGTGGATTCTTCAGCAAAATTTACCTTCTTACCTTGTGGAGCTCTCTCGGTGTGCCATTCAGAATAATTTATCATCATATCATCAAGGAGTTTTATTGCAGCCCCCAAAGTAATGGACATAAAGGTACCTCCAGCAGCTGAATCCAGGAGATTTCTTGAAGAAAAATTTAGTCCTGCATAAAAAGTTTAGATGATCATCCAAGTAGTCAGTCCATGAGTGGGACAATTCTTTACCAAATATTTCATTCTTTCCCAAGCTTGAGCAACATGTTCATTATCAAATTGTCTAAATTTCATTATGTCGCTTCTCAAAGATATAATCTTACCAGGACGATAATATTTTCCAATAAAAGCATCTTTGCATTTAACCCAAGAATCAATACTATTTCTAGGCAAAGATAACAACCAATCTTTAGCTCTACCTCTCAAAGAGAAAGGAAACAATTTTATTAAGGTGAGAAGCGGCATCTTCAGTACTAACACCAGAAAATTGCTCTTTCATAACAAGATTTAACAAAGCAGGCTTAATTTCATAGAAAGCTGCTTCAGGAGCAGGTGGAGCAATACGTGTATAGATAAAATCATTGTTGTTTGTGCTAGTAACGTCACACAACTTAGTATTTTCAGCGGAACCCATTTTAGCAAAATTAAAACTAAGCAACAAAAATAACAGCTATAATAAAAACTATTTTTTTGTGCTTTTGATATAATGAAGCAAACAAGACAAAATAAAATAAACTAAGCAAAACTATTCCAAAGTAAAGAGATTGGAGATGAGAGACTCCCCTTGCAGAAATCATCTTTTTCCCCGGCAACGGCGCCAGAAAATTAGCTATTGCCGTGGGAGTTGGCAATCTCTGTGGTGTAACTTTTCTTCAGTTCCCCGGCAACGGCGCCAGAAAATTAGCTTGATGAGTGCAGATTGCACACCGTTGGGGAACCCCAAGAGGAAGGTATGATGAGCACAGCAGCAAGTTTTCCCTTAGTAAGAAACCAAGGTTTAATCAACCAGTAGGAGAAAGGCGTGACTTCTGAAGGTGTTGCTAGCTGACTAGTGGCAGGGCGCACTACCGGCGTCAGCAACAACGTGGAACCTGCACACAACACAACCAAAATACTCTGCCCCAACTTACAGTGAGGTTGTCAATCTCACCGGTTTTGCTGAACACAAAGGATTAAATGTATCGAGTGGAAGGAGATGTTTGCAGTAATTAAAGAGAACAGTGCTTGCGGAAAGTAAACAAAACAGGATTGCAGTGGATTAATTTATCAGTGTAAAGGAAAGGACCGGGGTCCACAGTTCACTAGAGGTGTCTCTCCATAAAGATAAATAACATGCTGGGTGAACAAATTACAGCTGGGCAATTGACAGAATACCGACCATACATGACAAGATGATTACTATGAGATTCTTTTGGGCATTACAACATAATACATAGATCGTAATCCAACTGCAACTATGACTAATAATCCACCTTCCGGTTATCGTCCGAACCCCTTCCAGTATTAAGTTGCAAGCAACAAATTATCGCATTAAGCAATGTGTGTAAAGTAAACAATAGAATTGCCCTTGGATAAACCATTGTTGTTTTCTCCCTAGTAGCAACAGCACATCTACAATCTTAGAAGTTATTGTCACTCTTCAAGAAAACTAGAGGCGTGAACCTACTATCGAGCATAAATACCCCCTCTTGGAGTCACAAGCATCTACTTGGCCAGAGTATCTACTAGCAACGGCGAGCATGCAAGATCACAAATAACATATGACAAGAATATATAATCGATCTCAACATAGTATTCAATATTCATCAGATCCCAGCAAACACAACATGTAGCATTACGTAAGGATGATCTTGATCATGTAGGGCAGCTCACAAGATCTAAACATGAGGCACAAATTGGAGAAGACGGCCATCTAGCTACTGCTATGGACCCATAGTCCAGGGATGAACTACTCACGCATCACTTCGGAGGCGGGCATGGCGATGTAGATGCCTCCGGCGATGATTTCCCCCTCTGGCAGGGTGCCGGGAAGAGCTTTAGAACCCTCCCGAGCTAGGGTCTGCGATGGCGGCCGCGACGGAACTTTTCGTGGATGGAGGCTCGGGTGTTTAGGTTATTCCCGAGATCGTGAATAAATAGGCGTAGGAGCGATGTCGGTGGAGGCCCGGGGGGCCCACACCACCCCTAGGCGCATGCCACACCCAGGCCACGCCTAGGGTTGTTCTGGCCGCCGTGTGGCCTTTCTTCGTCTCCCCTCCGAACTCTGTCTTCGTTACGATAAAATATTGACTTTGGCTTTTGTTTCGTCCAATTCCGAGAATATTTCCTGTACAACTTTTCTGAAATACAAAACAGCAGAAAATAGGGAACTGACACTGTGGCATCTTGTTAATAGGCTAGTGCCGGAAAATGTATAAAAGTGCAACGAAGCATGAGCAAAACATATATAAATTGGTGTAAAACAAGCATGGATCATCAAAAATTATAGATACGTTTGAGACGTATCACTTTCCTCCTTAGAGGAGTACTCGATGCTGCACATGAAGGGACGGGCGTCCGAGCCGAGCTTGTTCCTGCGTCGCAGTCAATGTAGTAGTACGACGTCAGATCCAATGACTCGGAGTCATCAGACCCGATGGACATTGTGGACGTGGTCCAGCGCGATGATGACGCCGAGGTTGACAATGGAGCCGATGCGATTGGTTTTGCCGATCCGGTAGTCGATGAAGTAGTAGCCAACAGTTCGGCCGCGGTTGGTGATGACGCGAAGGGCGTGTCAGTCGATGAAGTCACGACTACTACGGGGCCCGAAGTGATCGGCTCAGGAAGCCGTAGAACGCCACCGGCACTGATGCTGATGTGGACACTCCAAAACGCCATGTCCATCCCGTCGCGTAGGTATGAAAAGTCCGAACTAGACACGGAGGCGTGGGGGTGAACTCGAAGGATCCAAAGCAGATCGGATCCTCCAAGATCGGCAATGACGGAGCCGAAGATGACAATGCCGGCAAGGATGTAGCCAGCGTGATCGGAACAGCCGATGATGTGCCTTGAACGAGCAGTTTTCCCACAGACGACGCCAATTGACGAGGGGGCTCCTCGGCAATGCCGACCATGAGGGGCTTAGGGTTGATGGAATCCTGCAGGTTAGCATGAGACATCGGATACCAAACGAGCAAGAGGCGAGATTTACACAGCTTCGGGGCCCTCGATGAGGTAAAACCCTTACTCCTGCTCGTCTGATCTTGATTATCAATGAAAAAGGTTACAATGGGGCAGCCGATAGACTGCGTGATGGTGATCTCGCTGGGAGGCAAGGTTTCTAGGGTTTGGTGTATGCGGGATTGTGTAGGTTGTGTATGTAGGTTCCGGCAGGCCCTCTCCTGGCCTTTATATAGGAGCCAGGTCCCGAGAGTTCTACACGGATTCAACTAGGTTACATGTGAGATCTAATCTATATTTCCTTAATCGACGTCTCCTCGCCTTGTCCATCAAGGAATCGTCTCCTTCCATCTTACCATCGTTGCAACCGATGTGTTGATCCACCTTGGGCTGCGGTGACTCTCATGGGCCCCCTGTTGGGCCAGGGGAGGTAGGCCAATGTCGGGTACCCGAAGGTGAGCCAAGTAGGATGCACAAGAGATTTGTATTTGTGCGTATCACACCAGTATCACCGATACCACCCCGGGATCACGTGTAGTAGTGACCAAACATTTTAATCATCGGCGCGCAAGTGCAAATACAACAGCTAAAAAGCCACTAGTTTGGAAATAACATTTATATATAGAAACTAAGAGTTCACATACAAACTTAAAGCGAGAAATTATTCCGGAATAAGAATTACAAGACATGGTTTCATCGATACATTGTTCAATCGGCTAGCGACAGTTTTTTTTTGGCAGGAAGGCATGGCGGCCCTTAAGCGAGTTGAATGGCCTGACTTCGTGCGTGGCCCATAAGAGGGTTTCTATCTCCTCATTACATGGCGTGATATGGCCATTGAAGAAGGCGCGAGACGTACTGCAGAAATCCTTGTGGATTATCGTGCAAATGAACTGTTGGATGCGAATCCACTCTTCTCTGAGAGTGGTGTCGGAGCAGTTCGCCATGTCCCTGGGCAACAAGAGGTTATTTTCATCATTTACAAACTCCCGCATATGAAGAATGGCGTACCACCCCTCCATCTCATTGTTAGGCGACGACTGCTTTTGGCAAGGGAATTCGACTCTATGGCTTAAGCAGTGGCCTCCTCGCCTTTTTCTTTCTACTTTGATGCCGCCGGTTTTGTTGGCGAAGACGGTGAGAGCATCATTGAGAACACTCTTGATATCGTTGTAGTCTTTCGGCTTTGCACTACCCGAGTCGAGATAGACCGCGTAAGACTCTTGCGGGTACATAACAAGAAGGGTGCAGTACTTATCACTGCGCAAAACATCGCCGGAATATTCTTCGCACATGCAAAAGATGAAGGAAATCTAGGATAGGATGCAATGGTGGCTAGCAAAAGATTTGTTACTCGGGAAAGTATGGGATGAGAATGACTTCCTTCTTATAGTTGTCCACCAAGAAATCCTCGATTTGCTTCTTGACAATCACCCAGTCACCAGGGACGCGCAAGACACTCTCAAGCACGTAGAAGGGGTCCATTATCGCAACGCGTGGGGTCCCATCCCTAATGATCTTCGAAGCCATGCTTAGTGCAACGATCTGGACCACGGTACGGTGGAGCCTTTTCATGTGGAATATGTTGAAGATGTCATCAAGCCGGATCAAGATCATGCGCGAGGGATTTGTCTCGACAAACCCCATGCTGGTTGGCACCTTTGCCACGAGGAGCGGATACGTCGTATATTTTATCAATAGAAGTTCAATTTCCAAATGTAGAACAGTGTAATGCACGTGCCTCATCGACCCAGTCATCTTTCCGATGACGTGCGATGGCAGGATCGGTTCACCCAGCCAATGCATCGTGCACCATGGGTCGGGTAACTTCTCAAGATGTCTGTGTGGCATAGGCTGGCTGGCACTATCTTTGGGCTTCTGTGGCCTCTTCCACTTCTTCTTTCCCTCGGTGGCTCGATTCGCTTCACTCACCGCACCTTTGAGTGTGGTTGGGCACAGCAAGGAAGCCGGCAGTTGTTGTGGGTATACTTCATGGGTGTACCATCGACAATGGCTAGATCCGGCAAGCCCGGGTGGCCCATAGATGGTGATGGTGGCATATGGCCCATCGGGCGGCTCAGTTGCTGTTGATCAAGATGGAAGAAGTCCAGCCCAGGAATAAGGAGCCGGATCCACCGACCTACTCTGGAAGTCGGATCCGGCCTGGCCCATCAGGGGTAGCCGGATCCAGTACGGCATATAGGGAAAGGCGGATCCTTGACGTGCATGGCAATGTAATGTTCCGTAGTTAGGCAAGATTGTATTCCGGCTAGGACTCTCCGTAGAAACCCTAGATCCTGGCGCCTTTATAAGACGGATCTCGGGAGCCCTAGAGGCACAACCACAACGCATTGTAACAACGCGAAAGCACCCAGATAATTCCAGACAAGCAGCAGTAGGCCCTATCCTCGAGCAGGTGTTCCGAAGCTGGGTAAATCGCGTACCACCGTCCCGAGGACTCTCCGCCTGATGGCCCCTACTTCTTCCCTCCATGAGGATCCCTCCTCTGGAGTACCATCGAATAGGCAACGACAGTAGCGCAGCTCGATCCTGGGTGAAGGCGGCAGGCTCCTCATGTGTTTCTTGAGAGCCGAACAACTTCTTCGTGCACTGTAACTTCTCCGATGGCGGTATTTCGTGGTGAGCTCGGGAATCACGAGGAATTTCCCAATCGAAATCTTCACCGCCGTAGCCATCGATTTTAGGGGCATCGTCACCATCAAGCTGCAGCGCTGGCTGCTGGGGAGGAGGATCGATTTTAGGAGCTGCGGTGACCTGCTTTCCTTTGCTTGCCACCGAGGACGAGGTGGGATTCAGCCGAATTAGCGCTTTCGGCCGTGGCAAGAGCCAACCCTTGAGTTGGCCCACCTTCAGCTCACTATCGGCCCCGTCTGGTTGTTTAGGAGGATACAAATCCTCGCAGCCCGGTAACACCTGCTCCACGGATTTGGGGGGGGGGGGGTCACGGTGGTTAGGTTTAGGCTCGGGGATTTGGGGGGAATGGTTGGGTGCGGGAAGAAAAACCTCTAAGTTATTTTTAGGAGGCTTACCGCCGGCGCACTCGCTAATTTGGTACGCCGTGGATAAGTTACCCCCGGCGCCCAAAGGGTGTGGTGCTCCTGTTGTAAGTTGGGTGCAGCAGTAACCTGGGGATACCTCCCTGGTTGGCTTTCTTTTCTATTTCATTTCTATTTCCTTTTTTATTTATTTCTTTTTATTTTCTCATGTATTACAAATACTAGGTCCTCAATTTGACCAACATAGTACTAGGTCCTCAATTTGACCAACATAATATGACTTATGTATTACAAATATAGCTGTTATACATTGTGAACAAAGTTTTACATTATGGTCATTGTCATCATCATCGATAAGAATGTGTATTACACACATCACCTTCATTGTCAACAAAACAGAGACATACATGTAATAATGCAGCTTTTGCTCAGCGTTTCACAATCCTCTTGCCTTTTTTATCACCGTTGAATAATTTAGCCCCGTGTCGTGACTTCTTGTTTTGAAGGGTCACCCTGACCTAGGTAGTGTGGTCCTTCTTCTTCTTGTGGTGTATGTTGTGTCAGCGTCATCGGTTTCTTCCAACATTGGGTCTTCGAGGTGATCTAAGTCTTCCTCGTTGGCGAATCCATCCATTCCGACGACGGTCCTCTTGCCTCTCCTCACGACAACACGGCTAGGCCTAGACGGGTCGGTTATGAAGAAGCATTGCTCCACATTATTAGCCAATACCCATGGATCATTTTGTGCGGTGGCGTTCGTGGTCTTTGATTTGTTGGCTTCAGGTATAGACATGGTGGTGAAATACCGGTCTTCTTTTGTGACGCTCTTAGCCCATCTGACACGGAACGTCGGCACCTTCTCCCCAGCGTAGCTAAGCTCCCAGGTTTCCTCGATCTTTTCGTAGTATCTAGTCTTTACGTCACCCGTGTACGTTTCCATCGTTACCGCTGAGTTCTGGTAATCGTGTTGGGATTCGTAGCATAGAAAACAAAAAAAATCCTACCGCAAGAACGAATAGCAAGCCAAGATCTAATCTAGTAGATGGTAGCAACGAGATGGGATCAACATACCCTCGAAGATCGCTAAGCATTAACGAGATAAATCTCGTGGATGATGTAGTCGATCACTTGCCGCTCTCAGGAGCGAGTAGAAGATCCCGACGGTGCTGCAATCGGGCAGCACCTCCGCACTCGGTCACACGTACGGTGTTGATGAAGACGTCCTTCTCCCCATTCCAGCGGGCAGCGGAAGTAGTAGATCCTCCTCGGAATCCAGGCAGCACAACGGCGTGGTGACGGTGGTGGCGGAGATCTCCTGCAGGTCTTCGCCGTAGGCATGCGGGAGAGTGGTGGAGGAGGGTGTGGCGCTAGGGTTTGGGAGAGAGGAAGGGGTGCGGCCAAGGGCATCCTTGATGTGGCCGGCCAGCCCCCCTCTCCTCCTCTTTATATAGGTGGAACACCCAAGGGTTCAAACCTACTCCTCCTATGAGTCCTAGTGCAAACCTTCCATAAAATCACATAGTCAAACCTAGTCAAAGGTGGACTTGGGGTGGGACTCCCCCCTTCCTTGTGGGTTGGCCGACCAAGGAGGTGGAGGCCACCATGGACTCCACCTTCCCCCTTTGTGGGTCGGCTACACCTGTCATATTGAAATATTCCGGACTATTCTAGAACCTTCTAGAACCTTCCATAATTTCACCAGACTATCCCCAAACTTGGAATATGAATTTTCATATATGAATCTTATTCTCCGGACCATTCCGGAGCTTCTCGTGATGTCCTGGATCCTATCCGAGACTCCGAACAACATTCGGTCTCCATTTCAAATTTCATATCTACTTAAACAACATCGAACCTTAAGTGTGCCACCCTACGATTCGTGAACTATGCAGACATGATCGAGACACTTCTCCGATCAATAACCAATAGTGGGACCTGGAGATCCATAATGGCTCCCACATATTCAACGATGACTTCGTGATCGAAAGAACCATTAACATACGATACCGATTCCCTTTGTCGCGCGATACTTTACTTATCCGGGGTTCGATCATCGGTATCTTTATACCTAGTTCAACTTCGTTACCGATAAGTACTATTTACTCGTACTGTGATATGACATCCCTTGTGACCTAGTCACATGCTTGCAAGCTAATTGGATGGCATTCCACCGAGAGGGCCCAAAAGTCTAGATCTACATATTTGAGCGGTCCATGCGGGATAGTAGATCTACAAAGAGGGTGTGTGGTGCATATAGTAGGGTGAGACTTGTTTAAATATATCAAATATTATTGGTTAAATTGGCTAAATTAGGGGTAGGAGAGGAGGGAAATGAGCTGGGAAGTGAGCAGGCTCGGGTTTGAGTGGGGGAGGAGTGAGAAGTGGGGGAGTAGGGAAAGTGGGTGGCTGGAAAATATTCCCAGGTTACCGCTGGTCCACGGGGAAGCAAGCGCGCCGGCGGTAACATGGACCAAGTGGCTGTATTTTCTCGGGCCGGGCCCAGGAAATACCACTGGCGCATGTACACGCGCTGCGCCTGGGATAACGAAATACCATCGGCATTGCGCCTGGCCCGTGCGCCGGCAATATTTCCTAGGCCAAAATACCGCTGGCGCATGTACACGCGCTGCACCGGGATAGCGAAATACCATCGGCGTTTGCGCCTGGCCCGTGCGCCGACAATATTTCCTAGGCCTAGCCTGGGCCGTGTCAGCTTTTCCCACCGGCGGCGGTAGGGGTCTGAAGTGCGCCGACGGTAACGAGATACGGCAGGAGCATATGCTCCCCATGTGCCAAATTGAATTTCTGGCATCTTTGCGGTAGATAACTTTGAAACCAAACACACTCTTGGAAACATCAAAGATACTGACGTATTTTGAAGATGTGGTTGAGAGAGATTCGACGGTCATCCAAAATCCGCAGCGTCACGGTTTCAGATTTATAAAATTTAACTTGTTTTATCAACCACGTATAATTTTGGAATCTGCAAGGAAGTTGATAACGAGAGAGACGGAAGGATGTCCAGTGGCGGAAAAAAAATTGGCTGACCATTTTTTTTCAGAATTTTTATTTCGCTGAGCTTGAGTCGCACATGTAGACTTGATGATAACTCACAACGCAATGGACAACATCAAATAAGAAACACGGACCGGCTAGCAGCAGTCTTCTTCTTGACCTTCGAAATTGGAGTGCCATGGCGTCGCCGCCGCTCTACCTGCTGATCCTCCTCCCTCTCCTGGCAATCATCCCATTCCTCTGCCTCAACCGCCGCCGCAGGAGCTGCGCGGCCGTCCGTCTCCGCCTGCCTCCTTCTCCATGGGCGCTCCCGGTGCTCGGCCATCTCCACCACCTCGCCCGGGACCAGCCGCACCGCGCCATGCGCGACCTCGCGCGGCGCCACGGTCCGCTCATACTGCTCCGCCTCGGCGGACTCCCCGTCGTCGTCGCCTCCTCCGCCGACGCCGCGCGCGAGGTCATGGTGTCCCGCGACGTCGACTTCGCCACCCGCCACATGAGCCGCATGGTGCGCCTGTCCATCGCCCAGGGCGCCGAGGGGATCATATTCGCGCCGTACGGCGACGAGTGGCGGCAGATGCGCAAGATCTGCACCGTCGAGCTGCTCAGCGCACGGCGCGTGCGATCCTTCCGCCCCGTCCGCGAGGAGGAGGCCGGCCGGCTGCTCCGTGCCGTCGCGGCGTCTCCGGGGACGGCGGTGAACCTCAGCGAGCTCCTGTGGGCGTACGCTGCCGACTCGTCGGTGCGCGCCATCGTCGGGAGCAGGTTCAAGGACCGGGACGCGTTCATGGAGATCCTGCAGCGCGGGCTCAAGCTGTTCGCCGGGATGAGCTTGCCGGACCTCTACCCGTCGTCGCGCCTCGCCATGCTCGTCAGCCGGACGCCGGGCCGGATGAGGCAGCACCGCCAGCAGATCGCCGCGTTCATGGACGCCGTCGTCCAGGAGCACCAGGAGAACCGGGCGGCCGCCGGCGAGGAGGAGGACCTGCTCGACGTGCTCCTTAGGATCCAGCAGGAAGGCGGCCTGCAGTTCCCTCTGACAACTGCCAACATCAAGTCGGCCGTCGGCGTAAGCTCCAGCTCCTCCTCACCGTAATTCCATCCAAAAATCATCATGCATCAAACAGACCATGAGAAAAAAGTTGTTGGTATGTCTGTCAATGTCATACAGGACATGTTCGCCGGGGGCAGCGAGACGGCTGCAACCACGCTGCAGTGGACCATGTCGGAGCTTGTGAGGAACCCGAAGGTGATGCGGAAGGCGCAGGACGAGGTGCGGCGAGCGCTCGCCGGACAGCCCACGGTGGCCGAGGCTTCCCTCGCCGACCTGAGCTACATGCACATGGTGATCAAGGAGGCGCTCCGGCTGCACCCGCCGGGGCCTCTGCTGCTGCCGCGGGAGTGCCGCAGCGACGGCTGCCGGGTGCTAGGCTTCGACGTGCCCAAGGGGACAATGGTGCTCGTCAACGCCTGGGCCATCAGCAGAGACCCGATCCACTGGGGCGCTGATGCCGAGGAGTTCGTGCCGGAGAGGTTCGAGAGCGGCGGCGTCGACTTCAAGGGGTCGGACATGGAGTACACGCCGTTCGGGGCGGGCCGGCGGATGTGCCCGGGCATGGCATTTGGCCTGGCGAACTTGGAGCTCGCGCTCGCCGGGCTGCTGTACCATTTTGACTGGAAGATGCACGGCGGGGCGGATGCAGGGGAGCTCGACATGACGGAGGAGATGGGCGTCACCGTGCGCCGGCGCCATGACCTCAAACTTGTTCCCGTGGTCAGAGTGCCCGTACCACTAGACTAGCTGTAGGCAGACTAGTTATTAGTGGAAAATATCGGATTTGCTAGCACGCTTGTATCTTTGACCTTCTAGAGATGTTTTAAGCATTTTTTTTTTCTCATACGACTGTATAAATAGTTTTGCAAGTATTTAGATTCAGACCTTGTAAATTATATTATTAGATTCGTCGGAAAAAAGTGTATTTGTAGTACAAGAGTTTTCTTGTTTTGTATACATAGTAAAAATCCGGAAAAAAATTGTATTGATAGGGGAAAAAATGTATTTGTAGTACAAGAGTTTTCTTGTTTTGTAGTGGTAAATCTTGAAGAGCATGCTAATATATCATAGGGAGTTTTTTTTCCCTATCAATACAATTTTTTCCGGACCCTGCCTCCTCCTCGCCGACTCTCTAGACTCATGAGGGGATGTAGGTTGGTCCGGTTGCCTAGGGTTCAACACAAGCATTGGTGTCGCTGAACATCTTTAGAAAAAACGTAGGCAGAAGCTTTATCAGGTTGGCGCGGGTTTTGACCTAACGACCTGAGAGGCGTGTCTCCCAGGGCGATTAGGGTTCTTGTACCTGGCCGCCGAAGGTCTGCTCCGGCAGCGAGGTGGTTTCTTCCCCCGTCCAGGGTCTGAGTCGGCGTCGGCCCTTGGGCTGGCATCGTTCTTCTGGCGGGGTGGTTTTGGTTCTGATACAAGACGCTGTTTAACAGTTGGTCTCTGGTGACTTTTGACGGGAGGTTTGATCAAGATCTATAGGTAGCGCTGTTCTGGGTTTTCGACTGAGAAGATAGGCGGACTGAGTCAGGATGTCAAGAAGTCCAGCAGAGAGTTCCTCGGATCAACCGTCGGGATCGGGACTTAAGAAGGCGGAGGCGATCGATGATTTGCTTCACCGACTAGGGATAGAAGACGATGAAATTGATGATCTCATCTTCGAGGAGGAAGAATCTGCTCCGAAACAAGGTATTAAATGGATGGCTCTTGCTAGGGTTCATACAGAAAATTTCTTCAGTCCCCAAACGTTTGAACAACACATGAAGATAGCGTGGAGCCCGGCAAAAGAGATTAAATTCGAGCATATTGAGGGCAATCTATTCTCAATCCAGTGTTTCTGTTTAGGGGATTGGATTAAAGTGGAGCAAGGAGGTCCCTGGCTATTTCGACAAAACATTGTTTGCATTGAAAAATATGATGGTCTGATGGCTCCAGAATCTATCAACCTGAACTTCTTTGATACATGGATTCAAATCCACAAATTGCCTATTGGATATAGGAAAGATGCCCTTATCAAGAATCTGGTTGAGAGAAAAGTTGGGAAAGTAATAGGATCTGTGGAAACTAATGTGAATGGGATGGGAAACTTTATTCGTGTGCGCGTAAAGTTGGATGTAACAAAGGTCTTAGCACGGTTTGTCACAGTATCAAGGGAAGGACAGAGGGAATTCTATCAGCTTAAATATGAAAAAATGCCACGGTTTTGTAGCGCATGTGGTATTGTTGGTCATAGCCACCTGGAATGTGGTACAGGGGAGCATGAGGAGGATAAACTTAAATGGGGAGAGTTTCTGAAAGCCGATTGGTCAACTTGGAAGGGTCGAAATCCCGGTGGGAATAGAGGAGGAGGTCGTTCAGGTCGTGGTGGACGAATGGCGGATCAGTGGGAGTCAGGCCGTGGTAGAGGCAACATCTCTGGCCGGGGTAACCAGACAAGCTGGAGATACAATGCAATCAGTCAGACGGGAGAAAAAGTTCAGGAGGAAGGAGACCTTGAGGACACGGGAACAAGTCCGGTTAAAAAACCTGATGAAGAAATGACTGATCGCGAATTTATTGATACAACTACCAAGAGGCGTCTCATGCTGAATGAGCCCTCTGATGGCTGTATGGTGCAAGATAAATCTGAGGTGTCGGCTGCTATGGCGGTGGATATTACAAGTCCTAGCACCTCTCCGGTGGTGGATATAGGGAAAAAGGAGCGTATCAAACGCTCAAAGAAGGACGGAGCTAACTCCCCTTCACTAGGATCGGCGGACTCCCGAGAGGAGTTCGTCCGGGAGCAATGAGGATCCTAAGTTTGAACTGTCAGGGTCTGGGCAACGACCCGACAGTTCGTTCGCTTTCGGACCTCCGAAGGCAAGTTGACCCCGAGGTGATTTTTTTGTCGGAAACTCATCTCGATAATTTTCCGGCAGAGATTCTTAGAAGGAGATTAAAGATGGATTTCAAGATTGTCAATCCGAGTAGCGGTAGAAGTGGTGGAGTGATTCTGTTGTGGAAGAAAGAGCTGCAAATCCAACAAATATTTTCTGCTCCGAAGTATATTGATGTCAAGGTAATTGAGACCCCGGAGAAAATTTGGAGACTTACTGGTATGTATGGCGAGCCTAAGTGGGAGGATAAATTTAACACTTGGGATAAAATTAGGGAACTCAATGGAAACTCAAACCTGCCATGGGTTCTTATTGGTGATTTTAATGAGATCCTCTTCTCTCATGAGAAAGAAGGCGGCAGGCCTCGTCCTCATGGGTACATGCAGGCTTTCCGTGATGTTTTATCAGATTGTGAGTTGGAAGATTTGGGGTTCGTGGGTGATGCTTTTACTTGGAAGAGAGGTAGAATCAGAGAACGGCTTGATCGGGCAGTAGCTAATGGTGCATGGGTTAACTTACATCCGGGTGCTATGGTGCGGCACTTAGGGTATATCAGATCGGACCATAGACCGATATTGTTGGATACAGATTATCAAGCTGGTGTTGGACGACAACAATCTGGACCTCACAGGTTTGAGGCAAAATGGTTGCATGAGAAAGGTTTCAGAGAGGTTGTTGAACAGGCTTGGGAGGAGGCCGGGTCTGGTTCAACTGGTGTGTTGGATCGTCTTGGTAGGCTGCATGCTGCATTGCATGCGTGGGATTCTAATGTTCTGAAGCAACCAAAAAAGAGACTTCGTAAAGCACAAAGACAATTAGATGAAATTTTGAGTGGACAGCTAACTGATGAAAGTGAAGAAAAGGCCAAAGAGCTAGCAAACCTGATTGAAATTCTGCTAGAACAGGTCTCAAAAAAAAAAAAAAAAAAAAAAAAAAAAAAAAAAAAAAAAACTGCTAGAACAAGAGGAGGTGTACTGGTCCCAAAGATCACGGGCGAACTGGATACAACATGGGGATAGGAATACTTCCTTCTTCCATAACTTTGCTTCTGCGAGACGGAAGAAGAATTATATTGCAAAGCTGAGAAATGAGGCGGACTATTGGGTGGAGGGTACAGATGCTTTAAAACCTCTTGTTCTCAATTATTTCACTCAACTTTTCACTTCTGAAGTTCAGGAAATTGATCCAATTTTTCTGGAGAAAGTGCAACCGAGAATTTCTCCCTTAATGAATGAAAAATTAACGGCTCCGTTTACGTCTGAGGATGTGAAAAAGGCGATGTTCAGTATTGGTGACTTCAAGGCGCCTGGGCCTGATGGTTTGCATGCTATTTTCTATAAAAAGTTTTGGAATCTATTTGGGGAGAATATCACGCAAGAGGTACTGCAGGCTCTGAATTCTGGCCATATTCCAGAAGGGTGGAATGACACTACTGTGGTTTTGATTCCGAAGGTAGATAATCCAGAATCGGTCACTCAATTCAGGCCGATTAGCCTCTGCAACGTTATCTACAAGGTTATTTCTAAAATGCTCTCTCTTAGACTAAAGGAGATTCTTCCAGAGGTAATTTCCCCAATGCAAAGTGCTTTCGTTCCTGGTCGTTTGATTACTGATAATGTCCTTGTGGCCTACGAGAGTGTGCATGCTATAAAAAATAAAAGATCTGGTACCAATGGAAATTGTGCAGTCAAGCTGGATATGCACAAAGCATATGATAGAGTAGAGTGGATTTTCCTAGAGAACATGTTACGCAAACTTGGTTTCGCTGAAACTTGGATTTCTTGGATGATGGCGTGTGTGACCTCCGTAAGATATCAGGTACGGTTTAATTCTGAAGAAACCGACAGGTTTACACCGACTAGAGGGCTCCGTCAGGGGGATCCTCTATCGCCGTATTTGTTCTTATTATGCGCAGAGGGGTTATCTAGCCTCTTGTTGTATGAAGAAGAAGTTGGTGGCATCGATGGGGTAAGGGTGTGCAGGAATGCACCATCAGTCTCACATTTACTTTTTGCTGATGACTCCCTAATTCTCATGAAGGCGGATATGAACAATGCAACTTCCTTACAACGAGTACTGGATACGTACTGTGCGAATTCTGGACAATTGGTGAGTTTATCAAAATCAAGCATATTTTTCTCCCCAAATACTAATGTGCTCTTGAGAGCAGAAATTTGTGAGGAGCTCCATATAGATACCGAAGCCTTATCTGATAAATATCTGGGGCTGCCAGCCATTGTGGGGGCGGACAGAAGTGATTCTTTTGAGCACCTTATAGAGAGGATTATTCTGAGAATAAATGGTTGGAAGGAGAAACTTTTATCTATCGCTGGGAAAGAAATTTTATTAAAGGCTGTTGCTCAAGCTATCTCGGTCTATGCTATGTCAGTTTTCTTAATACCGAAAGGTGTTTGTAAACATATGATGGATGCTATATCCAGGTTTTGGTGGGGAGATGATGACAATACCAACAAAATGCATTGGTATGCCTGGTGGAAATTGTGCTATCCAAAGAAAGAAGGTGGTATGGGCTTTCGTGATTTTCATTCTTTTAACTTGGCGATGTTGGCAAAACAGGTATGGAGGCTTATTGATAACCCTGAATCTTTATGTGCAAGAGTGTTGCGTGCCAAGTACTTTCCTAATGGAGATATCCTTAAAGCTGGACCGAAGGCGGGATCATCTTTCACCTGGCAGAGTATTCTTGCGGGCATCACTACCTTTAAGAGAGGTTATATATGGAGGGTGGGGAATGGAGAGAACATAAAAATCTGGAATGATCCATGGATTCCGAGTAGCCCGGACAAGAGGATTATTTCTCCCAGAGGAGGTGCGGTTTATTCTAAGGTTAGTGAACTCATAGATCCAGTGACTGGTCAATGGGACTCGGTGCTTCTTCATGACCTTTTTGGAGCTGTGGATGTGCATCGGATCCTACAAATCCCTCTCCATAGGCAAGGCTTTGATGATTTTATTGCTTGGAGTGCTACAACGCATGGCAGATACACAGTTCGTTCTGGATACTATCTTCAATGGCAGCATCAGTTTGGTGCTTCGGCGAACCAACTTGCACTGCCAGGGTCTTCGGCTACAAACCCCGTTTGGAAAATTATTTGGCAAATGAAAATCCCAAGCAAGGTCAAGATATTCATATGGCGTTCCCTTCACGGTATTTTACCTCTGAAATCTATCCTTTATAATCGTCATATTGGCACAACAGGAGGATGTCCAATCTGTAACCAAGGCCCAGAGGATGTTAATCATCTTTTATTCCAATGTGAGGCGGCAAAAGGAATTTGGGAGAGTTTGGGGATTCTGGAGCTGATCATGCAGGCGGTTCAGATTGACCGGTCAGGCTCAGTGGTTTTAGAAGAGTTGCTTCGGCGACACGACAATACAATTGAAGGTATCAGTATTGGGCTGAAAGAGATCATCTCGGTGACCTGTTGGTATCTTTGGTGGATTAGGCGCCGTCGGACTCATGATGAACCGGTACCTCCTATCCACATATGTAGAATGTCTATTCTAACCATTGCAGCTAATTCAAAGAAGGAATCAACAACTGACGGAGCTGGTGCAGAAAAGAGATGGGTCAGACCAAAGCCACGTTATATCAAATTAAATGTTGACGCCTCCTTCCATGATGACAGGAAAGCAGGTGCAGCAGGGGCGGTTCTCCGTGATATCGATGGTCATTTTATAGCTGCCTCGTGCTGTCCCATACCACATGTGTCGACTCCAATGTTAGCGGAGGCCATAGCTCTAAGGGAGGGACTGGAATTGGCGTCTCGACTGAACTTAGCTAGGGTCCAAGCCGAATCAGATTCTTCGGATGTTATTAAGGCTTGCAATGGTGATGAAAGGTGGTGGAGTGAAGCGTCAGCTGTCTTCGCAGATTGCATGGACTCAGTTGCGATAATTGGTGAGGTCTCCTTTAATTTCTGTCCAAGGGAAGCAAATATAGTAGCTCATGAGTTAGCAAAATTTAGTCTTGAGAATGGTTTATCTTGTAATTGGGTCGATGAACCCCCTAGATTTTTGCTAGGCTCGTTGATTAACGATGTAACGGTACATTGATCTTGGCAGCAAGTTTCAGACGCACTCTTTTCCTTACCAGGGTACCTAAGGGGACTGGAAGGTTTTTAATGAGACGGCTTGCTAGCCTAATATATATGGTTTGTTCAAAAAAAAAAAGCATTGGTGTCGCTGACAATTTGAAGATATCTGACCAGCTCCAGCAGCTGTTCTGAGGAAACACCTGGGAAGAAATTGACCTGCAGATCCTCTAGCCTCTCTAGTGTCTAGAGTTACGATTTCCTTCGAAATTTTTGTAATGTGATAACCAGTTTCAAATAAACACTTTCTGTAACTTGTTGAACCTGTTTGAACCACTGGTTTCGTTCAGGTAATGGATCTGGGGAGTGAACCTGTTTGAACCGCTGGTTTCGTTCAGCTAATGGGTCTGGGGAGGGCCAGGAAGCTATGACACCCTTAAGTCTTAAAGCAAAAAGTATGAATTGCTTGTGTAAAATATGAAAATGATCTGGAGTACTTTACATTCTCAAACCTTGTGTTTAACTATTGTATTCTGAGAGTTCGAACGATTTTTTTGGTGACACGTTGAGTCACATTTAAACACCAATATTCTTATTTGAAAATATTTAGAATGTCATCCCTCGGTGCGGAAAATATCTGATTCAAACTGAAATTCACTCAATCAATATAAACAAATAACTACTCGAAGTTGTAAACAACACACCATATTGCTGCAAAAGAACTTCACTGAATTTTTGCTCAACTATCAACAAGTACGATTGTATTCAAATGATCAAGCTGAACATAAAGTGAATCACAATAAATTATATAGGAAATGTTACTTCACTTTACATCTTTCCATTGGCTGATGCAGCTTCAGGGCCTCTCAAATTACAAGGTCCAAAATCAGCATAAATTTCAGGGCAGATGCAACGCCACCTAGAAGACATCAGGGTTACGATGCCCGGACGTGCTATTCTTCGATTGCGCGAGATGATACGACAGGACATAGTTCCTATCCTACAACCATGGAAACACAAGAATTTATTTTTATCAACATGGCAGCAGAATAATCTAATCAGCAAGACCTCTTGACGAGACAAATAAAGAGATCCATATAGTATTTATGATGAGTTTGACAAACCTCTAGTGCCTTTATCTGGTTCTGGTACTTGGCAACGATCTCCTTGAACTGAGACCGCTCCTGCACCATGTCATGGTAGTCCTTGAGGCGGTTGTGCTGGATGAGAAACCCTCGCTTCAGGATGCTGTTTTGGGGAACCAGGGTCACTAGCATCTGCTTCAGTATCTTGTGTTCCTGGACGAATCAAACAAAGGATAACAGCCACACAGGTGAGTGCATTAATTATTTCCAGAACCACATCTCAGAAGTGACCGACAGTTTAGCAGTATCAGCTATCAACCACTTAAAAACTGTCCAAGTTCAAGCTTTTACCAACAGTTAATTCAGTAACATACAGCTTATGCAACACATGATATAATTGGATTCATGTCGTATGGTTTGTGACTTTGTAACTTTTAACAAAATAGATTGTACTGACAATGTATGAACTTGGACGAGCAGATATGTCTTATATTTTCAAAAGAGGGAGTACCAAGCAACTGCAGATGCATTTGTTACCTCACGCATTTTCTGTTCATCAGGAGTAATACACCTCGAGGTTGATTTTTCCAACAATTCAAGTATCCTCAAAGCTCGGTTCTTGGCGTCGATCATATCCGAAGCGGACAACATCTCCTTGACAATTAGCTCCGCCCATTCAGTGCCGTTGGTTGGAGTATTCAGCTCCGGCCCACCAGATGCTGCTGCAATTATCAATCATCAATGTAGGACAACTAGAATTAGACAGCATGCACATTGTAACATTAGTGTTGGTTTACAAAAATATATATCAACTGGCAATATTCTCAGGCGACAAGAGAAAGAAACAGTCAAGCTAAGTTTGATGTCATATTCCTATTGTCATTCAGCCATACCTTGAGACGAGGCCGCACCAGCACTGGCAGTTTCTGAACCTGACGCCAAATGATCCTTGAAGCCTCTGATTGCAGCATCCAATACATTTCCCGACGCTTCGAAATAGCCTCGTAGAAGCTAGAAATTCCCCAAATAACTCATTAGATCCCTACGTAGCAATATGGTACATAAATCAAGGCTCTCAAACCCTCTAAGCACAGCATAACTCAAATACCCTGGCTTAACTGCTGTCGAACAATAAACTTGGCAGTTGCTAAAGTTTGGTGATACTTAATTCACTCATATTTTATATTTAATTCGAGAAAGTGCTCCGGAGACCTGTGGACAAGAGGGCACATAATATCAAGGTAAAAAATAATGTGCTTACATGATTCCTCGTGGAGGGAGGTGCAGTTTCCTTTGCCACTTGGCCAGATTTAGTTCATGGTTGAGGATTTCAGTAAAGGCTGAGGTATCCCCTTGCGAATTCTCTGGTAAGAGTCAGCATCAGGCACTGTTTTCTGGTTCGTACGTATGGCAGCTTTGGCTAGCTTGTCATCGATACAATTGGTATCATGATTGATTCAGGTGGTGTGTCTGTAGTATTCCACACATGGTCGATTAAAGGAACTAAAAGCAGCAGAGAGATGCGCTGCAGCAGCGGTGGGATTACTTGTGGATCGGTCCTGGGGTCCAAGGAAGACAAGGTTATAGCTGTTTTACCTTGTGGATCAGTGCTTATAATTGGTTTGATATAACGTGCTAAATTCGGCAAACTCATGTTCCCCGAATCCTAAATTTGATCATCTTCCGCGAAAACGCGGGCAGTCTGCAGAGGAGAAATCTAGCAATTGCCAAGAAAAGGGGCTCAGAAACAGAGGGATCCAGAATCCTCATGGAGGAGGAGGGCTCTTGTCGCCCTGCTAGCGCTAGCAGTAGAGCTGAATCCTCCTGGATGATTCTTTCTTGTGGGTGCAATATCCAGTTCACACTGCCAAAAGCTTGGTGGTTGGTCTTAAGTCTAGTTTCAGGTGTATGTGAATTATCTGAACCCTAGAAATTATCTGGTTGCTGGAAAACTTGGTGATTGATTCAGGCACCAAGCACTAGTTAATGCTACTCGCCAAAGGTGGTTTCTTGATCGATTGCCCCCGTGGACAACCGAATCCGCGGGTTCTATGTCTACAACAGGTTCGCACCAAGAACCAAATTTTCCTGTTCCTTTCCTAAGGCGGTTTCTTGTTCGATTCGATTGGTCTCGTGGCCAACCGAACCGTCGGTTTCTACCTACGTCGGACGGTACGAACGTGGATCCATGGGAAGAACTAAAATCAAAGAGAGAGCCGGACGGTACCTGCGGGTCGGCGTCGGGGAAGATGAGCTGGAGCGCGTCGAGCGGGTCGTAGTCGAGGCTGATCCCGAGGTCCTCGACGGCCCTGGCGGCGGAGGCCGGCGAGCACCGCCCCCGCTTCGCCAGCAGCTGCGGGAGCACCGCCGAGGGGTCCTCCGCCCGGCGCTTCCGCCTGTCCGCGACGGCAGCCGTCATGGTGTGCAGTGGTGGTGGGTGGCTAGCTGGGGCGTCGGCCGGCGAGGTTTTCGCCGGTGGAGAGCAGTGGCGGACTGTGTGGTTTGATCTGGGTTTGGTTTCGGGTTCGTTTATATCGCGAGTCGCGTGCGGCGGCTGGGTTGGCAGGGATGGACATGAAGAAGCCTTGCATGACACGGCCGACGTGCCGTGCGATCCGACGCCAGCTCGATCGCGACCGTCCGATCGGTTTCTAAGGCTGACACGTGGGGCGGAAAAAAGGAAGAACAAACTCGTTCCGGATTTGGTTTCCAATCCAAAACCTTAAAGATGGAGGCCCTATATCACATTAGGGAATTGCGATTTGGAACATTTGTGTGTTCCACGAGTTACAGGTGAAGTTGCTACTACGATTTTAGTTGCAAATGATGTTGCAACTCGATTTCTTCATTGTGTGTTCCGCTCGAAACAAACAACAGATCTGTAGGACAGTTTTCACCCGACGAAATTCATGCAAAGCTTGTAAGGAACTGAAAGCTTGTAAGCTTCTATGCACGGAAAATTGAACACATGAATGCTACACAAAGCTGGCGAGTTCCAAACTGTGGAAAAGTTGTATAAAGAATTTGGGATTGTTTTGTATATAGAATCTGAAACTGTATCAAGGTAACACATCCAAATCAACCAACGCATCTACCATGGAGATCTTGAGCCCCATGGCCCATGGGTTGAACCAACCAACCAACCAACCAACATCCATCTACCCAAGATAACATGTTCTCATCTATAGAGCAGAAGTACCACCCTGAATTCTGAAGACTCATCTTCAACCTCACGCCAAGTTAGAAGACGTCAGGGTTGTAGCGCCCGGGCATGGAGTTGCTCTGCTGGGCCTGCTTCAAGTGCATCTGCAGCGCGTAGTTGTTGATCTGCAATCCACAATAGATTCGTCAGCTCAAATCAAACAGCAAAAGGTGGCCAATTTGCAGAAACAGAGGCCTAGGCTAGGCTTTAATAGGAAGGATCAGTCACCTCGAGGGTCCTCAGCTGCTCCTGGTACTGCAGCACAAGCTGCTTCAGGCCCTGCACCTCGTTGCTCCGCTCGTCGTACTCCTTTTGCCGCTCGTGCTGGATGGCCACAGCGCGCTTCAGCAATGCGTTCTGCGACAGGATCGCCGTCATCTGCTCCTTCAGCAACATGTTTTCCTGTTTTTTATTTGCCAAGAAAAACAGAATCTTATCAGGCGTTACTGCTTCCTCCGTCATCCTAAAGCTCTCTACGGGTTAGAAATTTTAAACAGCAAATAAATTGCACTTGACTACAGTGATGCGTCGATGGGTACCTGGTGCAGGCTCTGCGCTGCAGCAGCTCCAGCACCGTCGACAATGGACTTCGTCAAGGCTTCCAGAGCTCTCGACGCACGAGCCCGTGCGTCGTCCATGTCAGACGCGTTTGACATCTCTCTCACAAAAAGCTCGACCCATTCGGGGCCACTATTGGTTGCCTGATGGCTATCAGCAGCAGGTTGGTGTTCAGTAGCTGTGTCCAAGCCACCATTGGTAATAGTACCTAAAAAATTGTTGCTCTTGTCAGTACGAAGTTTACTGCATGGTATATCTTATAAAGGAAATAAGTGAGATACAACTACCCATATGCTGCTTAAGTATAGTTATTAATATAGTGCAGTCTTGTAGTATGTTAACCATGAAACTGCCTAAAAGTGCCAAAAATTGCAAGTTTGGTGCTACTTGGTGAACAGATGAATTGTCACTCTAATAAAATGGAGAACCTTGAACCGAGATATTATATACCAAGAATGCAAGCTGCTGGTGTCTATTACTCTATAGAGAAATGCCATTACTGGTGTCTATTACTCTATGGACTAAGAATGCTGGTGTCCATTACAATAAAGAGAAATGCCATTAGTGGTGTCTATTACTCTATAGACTAAGAATGCAGTAGCTTTTGGTAGAAAAAGAACCTTGAACAGATGTCTAAAGTCTGAACTACTGCTGGTTGCCCGTTTTAAGATGCAGTTTAAAAATGGTCTTGTCAATATACAAGTCTGCTATTTCATTATTACGAAATTAAATTAATAAAATGGAGTGTGAAATAAGCGAGACACGACAAACTCGTGGTGTTGTGAAAGTATCTAAGACAGAGCAGTCCTTTAGTATGTTACCCATGGAATGTGATATAACAAACTGAAAGCTTGGTATTACTGGGTAGACAGATGAATTGTCACTCTAATAAATGGAGAACATATAAGAATGGCGAGGGTTTATGCGGTGATCTGAATATATGTTTAGTACTCCACATGGCATGCACACTCCACATGACATAACTGGACACACACATGTGCTCTGTTTTGAATTGACAGATCTTGTAGAAATATAACAATATAAAAAGAAGTAAATGCAACCCGCGAGATTTCTAGATATATCATTTCAAGTTAATATTGCTGCACTGTTTGGCATGTATGGCACCTTGGACAAATGCATGAGGAAGTATATGACTGGTATCTATTACTTTATTATACCCTAAGAATGCAAAAAAAGAAAAATGGTGGAAAATGAACCTTCAACTGATGGCTGAGCTGCTGTTGGTTGCCCATTTTCAGATGCAGTAGCTGATAAGATAGCCTGAGTTGACTCCAAGTTCAGTTCCTTCAAACTCTTTATTGCAGAATCCAAATCATCACCAGACGCTTCAAGAGCTCTCTCAAGCAACTGAAATCATGTAGAGCAAACACAATCAGATATATGCTACAGAAAAAATACAAGCAAACTAAATATCCTTATGTTTAGCCAGTGGTACAGCGATTTAGCTCATCAAATACAGAAGCAATTCAGCCCATCCAGGGCGTAAAAGGAGGGCACCCTTGTCAGAGTCCCTGCGGGCAGGAAACCCATATGCAAGTAACTAACTAACTACCATCTACTGCTGGATGCCTAGGCATCCAAAGCGCCCACTACAGAGACTTCTTCGTTCAGAACAATTTTACATCAGTTTGTCAAAAAATCTAAGAAAACTGAAGATAAGAATGACACTACAGAGATTTCAGTATATCACTATGTCCAGGAATCTAAGAAAACCACAGATATATCAAAACTTGCCCTCTAGCTTGTGTGTACATCGTATTCTCCAGATGCAGTGGCCGGGGGAGTTCTGCTATCTGAAAAGGACCAGAACTTCCCTCTTCCTCCAGAAGGAGTACATCACAGCCAAGTTAGCAGGTCCCGTTTCCCATCTCATCAGGATATGCCTTACCCCTTAAGTTACCCTGAATTCCACTTCCACACCAAGCAGGGAAACGAACACGTACAACAATCCAGTCGACGAAAGGATCCGCCTTTCCCCATCCAGGAACCACAACAGCGAATTCCATGACCTAAACTACTAACCAAAAGGGGCATGGTACAGCGGCTCGGGATCGCAAATCTAGCAGCAAAATGGACGCGTGCTCGCCAAATCGTGCCCGCGAATCTACCAACGAACGCTCGCCCAGCCTCTCCGCGCCGGAATCCGATAACGGGGACCGCCCAAAAGGGTAAGATCGATTTTTTTATGGAGGCAGGGGGCGGCGAAATCTTGGTTATTACCTGGGGATCCATGGCGGGGAAGGCGGCCCGGAGCTGGCCCAGGAGCGCGTCCCGGCGGTGGTGCGGGGGCGGGGAGAAGCGGGAGCGCTTGGGCGCCGGGGCGCCGCTGTGGTGGTGGTGCGAGGAAGGGGAGGAGGGCGGGAGGAGGTCGTCGGCGAAGATGGAGGAGGGCCTCTTGCCGCAATAGACTACCGCAGACATGGTGCCCTCGTGCTCCTCCTCCCCGTCGCGCCGCCGCCGGTCGCCGCCGTCCTACTGCTCTCCGCGGCCCAGGCCGCCGCCGCCCATCCGGCTGGGTGAGTGGTTGACCCTCCGACCTGCCGGCCGATCCGCCGCCGCCGCTGGTCGTCGGGGTCGGCTGCGGCTGCGGTTGCTTCCCGATGGGCTTTTGGGTCTGGGTCGGGTTGGTCGGGGGGAAGAAATGGATCGCGAACGGAGGAATGGCAAAGACTCGGTTTTTCCTCCTATTTATCGCCCTCGGACGGGAAAAAGACTTGATTTTTCCGGCGGCGGTGGCCGACATGTGGGCCGCGGGAAGGCGCTACCTTTTGTTTGTGCCGTGTGGGCCCCACCTAGCCTCGTGCTTTCTTTCCTTCTTTTTGCTTTCCTCCATGGCGGTCGCCGGCCATCCCGTGTCTGTGGATGATGACGCGACGCCGTCGCTCTCACCGATCGGTGCGAGATACATATGGTATTGACGCGTATATCGGCATCTGAGGGGATTTACACAAAAATAACCCTTTGCTACGACTATAGCACACACTCACCCTCCGGCCAAACTATTTTACTCATCTAACCCTTTTGTGTGGCGTCTCTCACGTCGGCGCCACACCTCACTGTGTGGCGCCCGTGCGTGCGGCGCCACTCTCCCAGCCGACGTGGCGTCCTCGACGCTGAGGTGTGCGACGATCTGATGTGGCAGGATGTGTGGCGCCCGTGGCATCGGCGCCACACATGTTGTTATGTTTGCACAAAACATACGGTAACACAATTCTTCTGGGACTTAGCCGTTTTGGCAAGGCTGTTTGTGTGACGCCGATACAACGGGCGCCGATGCCACCTGCGCCACACAAACAGCCTCGCCAAAACGGCTAAGGACCAAGCGGTCGGAGCCCCTGGATGTTTTCGACATATAATTTGACATGTGTGGCGCCGATGCCATGGGCACCACACAGTGCAGGGTGGCGCCAGGGCCAAGGGCGCCACACGTTGACTTGTGTTAAAACCTGGAATTTTTTTGCCTTATTTAAGCAGTTTTCAACACAACAATAGTAATTTGCAATAGCAATTTCTTACACACATCATACACATAGCACACATCATAGCTCACATTGTAACACTGTTCATACACAGTGGCTCGTCCTGAATAGGAAGTCCAAGGATCATGGAAACATCCTGAAGAGTAGGGGTCATCTCGCCGGCCCTCAAGTGGAAGGTGTGCGTCTCCGGCCTCCACCGGTCGACAAGGGCGGTGAGTGTCGCGGCGTTCATGTTCGGCCCCCCACGGCTTACAAGCGTGATGAACGGGAGAAGACCGATAGGCTGGATGAACTCCGTGTACCTCTCGTCATACGCAATATCTATTGTGCCATGGTAACGAATCTTCAAGGGGTGAAGAACCGTTCTCCTCTTTGTCATATGAAAAGCCCGGTGTTCCTGTCATACTCTTGATCTATGAGATACACCATCCTGCATGTTTACATAAAACACCATATTATGAGCTATTCCTAATAAATATGAGCAACACATACATGAGAATATATCCAAATAAGCCATCACACATACATCACATACATACATATACATGCATATCTAGGGATAAAACACCATATTATGAGCCATTCCTAACAAATATGAGTTATTCCATCACAACACATACATACATAGGCAAATATTAGACATTTCAACACATACATACATAGAGTTTCAACACATACATGTAAAATTTCATATCTAGGGTTCCAACAAATCTATGGTTAAACACATGCATACATGGGGCTATCAATTTCAACACATAGAGTATAATTTAGATTCCACCAACCAACATTTCAAATCTAGTTTCCATGTCTAGGGTTCATGTACAAATCTAGCAAGATCTATGAAATTAGTGGATGAATGGAAGGATTCGAAGGGATTACCTTGAGGAATGGATGGGGAACGATTTGGCCGATCAGATCTGACGAATTCGTGGCCGAGTTGGTGGGGGGGAGGAGAGGCGGTCGGCGGCGGCAGTTCCTTGCTTGCAGAGAAGAAAAGAAGAGAGAAGACGAAGAGGGTCGGGCGCGGGCGCCACACATAAGTGGATGTGTGGCGCCCTTCGAGCGGCGCCACCGTTTCACCGTGTGGCGCCGATGCCACGGGGCGCCACACATCCTGCCACGTCAGATCGTCGCACACCTCAGCGTCGAGGACGCCACGTCGGCTGGGAGAGTGGCGCCGCACGCACGGGCGCCACACGGTGAGGTGTGGCACCGACGTGAGGGGCGCCACACAAAAGGGTTAGATGGGTGAAATAGTTTGGCCGGAGGGTCAGTCTGTGCTATAGTTGCAGCAAAGGGTTATTTTTGTGTAAATCACCGGCATCTGACTCCCGAAAATAGTTTTTGGGAGTGTTGCGAGATAAAAAAAAAATATATTGTTGTACTACGAGAACCAATTTCAGGTTTGATGGTTAGAAGGGTGATTGTACCCTCATCCCATTAGACTACTCATAGTGGAAGTAACATAGCTAGTAACATCACACACCCCAATGCATTTTGGTGACATGGCATGATAATAAATGAAGAAAGAGAGTGAGGTGGTAACTAGCTATGTTACCATAACATCACACTTCTCAATACAAGTTGAGTCTATAATTTAATAAATATAACATGCATGATACCACATATAAGTAACTATCCACTATGGAGGTAGTAACATAGGGTAGTAACATGCACCATGTTACTACTCTATGTTACTCCCCACTATGACTAGTCTTAGACTGCTCATAGTGGGAGTAACATAGCTAGTAACATCACACATCTCATGGCATGCTAATAAATGAAGAAAGAGAGTGAGGTGGTAACTAGCCATGTTACCATAACATCACACACCTCAAGGCAAGATGAGTCTACAACATAATAAATGATACAATGCATGACACCACATATAAGTTACTACCCACTATGAAGATAGTAACCTAGACTAGTAACATATACCATGTTACTCCCCACTATGACCAGTCTTAAAGTTTAAATTTTAGGTTTGACATCTGTGTGTCTTATAAAGTTAGAATATTCATTCAGTGGGAGGCGATGTTCCCACCGACAGTGAGATGTATGTGGTGACTTCGTCAATTTTAAAATCTAATTCACCGGTCCAGTGTTCCGAAGGTGCTCGTAAGGATAGGGTGTGCTTGTGTGCGTCCATGTAGGTGATTGGTAGAGCAACGCTTTTGCTACTACTATTCTTGTCGGTAAGGCCTATGCGTATTTCTAGTTTGTTAATTTGACAAATACTATAGAAGTTGTATAATATAAAAAGTTATACCATAAAAAGGTACAAAAATCTCTAGTTTGTAATGATATATATTTTGTGATATATAACTTGTACGGAGTATAATATTAATCAAATTGATAACCTAGAAATGCATGTAGCACATATACATGGAGACTGGGGCTATGTTTGGTAGCAAAGTATTTTAATAATACTACAGTTTCTTAAAATACTTTAGTTTCAAATACTTTGATGTGTGCGAGGTGTCCGTGGTGACTTCGTCAATCTCAAGATCCGTTGGATCAGTTTCTTGGACTCGATCTCTCGGAGATGCTCATAGGGGTAGGATGCGCATGCATGTGTGCATTGATAGGGTGAGTGTATGAGCGTCTACATATGTACGGTGTTTCGCAAAAAAATACTTTGATGTGCTTGGTTGTGAGTTGTGACTAAAAGCTGCATTATTAATACTCACTCCGTCTAAAATTATGTGTGTATCTAGATACATCTTTTTTCTAAAAAAGTTGAGACCCCTATTTTTAGACGGAGGGAGTACTTCATTAGGCCTCAAAACGTGCTATTCTTGAAGTATTTAGAAAACAACTCTAGACATCTTTTTTCTGAAACTAAAGTATTACCAGGAAATGCATAAAATATTATGGTTTTGTAATACTTCAGTTTTTGAAATACTTTGTTGCCAAACTAGGCCCGAGGGAGTAAGTTTTAGGAGGGTGGCGGTTTATTGTAATTGGGGATAAATGTAGGGTAACTCCTAGAGATGCTTTGAGTAGTAAACAATTTTAATCATCAGCGCCGTGAACAAAGATGAGAAAACGCACTAAATCCCCTTTTTCAGGAGGTAAAAAACTCTTTCATTCGCATGATTGCAAAGGCAGATTTGAGTCACCCAGAATGATTTTACATAAAACCCAATCCATTTCTTTCAGAAACGCAAATGTGATGTCCTGCTGAACTCACCAGCTGGAAATTCTATACGGCTATCACGATATAACCACTGGAGTGATTCAGCAGCATTGCATCGAAATGCAGAGGTATGGCGCAAAACAGGGGACTATCTTTACTCCAACCGAAGAAGGTCCCCATATCCAACTACATATATATATATATAGTCCTCCACCGATTTCCATGTGAACAACCAATAATACAACACCACGACACGCCGACACCAGAGGGAACAGGCCTGTATGAACTTCCCTGTTGTTACTCTGGCAGTATACAGATTACTCATCATATGAACTTTGATTGGGCCGCAAGCTAATTCACAGGAAAATATATACATCGTCAATGTCTCTATCTGTCCAGCAACCAGTTGAGAACCGTCTTTTTTGGGACTGCTCCGTCGGCGATGGCGTCTTCTTTCTCCTCCGGCTTCGCGGCAGAGGTATTTACGACGTTGCGGATGACGGAGTTGACGCGTATCCTCAGCTGCGCGTTGTCAATGAGCAGGTCGGACAACATCTTTCTCATTGCCTCGTCAGTGTTGTTTGCGCCTTGGATGCTCATGGTGGTTGAAGATATACTCTCGGAATTATCGTCGTCATCGGAAGAGCCCTGTTCTTCACCTTGAGCTAGAAGCTGAGCCTACAGAGATGAAATAATGTAGAGCACAGATTTAGTACAATTTCGCAGATTCAAAATTAGCAGGAAAGGATAGAAAGTACAATTTGGAATTAAATTGATTGTGAATGTTCCAGAATGTAGTGATTAGCTGGTAGGTACGCATGCTTCATGATCACGGGTGGAAAATACCAGGGCCAAACAAGTGCCTTGTGCAAAACTTTATCATAACTATGAACGGAGCCAAAAAGAGATCTACCTAGAGGAAATCGATACATGGAAGCTACACTATTTCAATGGAAGCAACAGTTCCGAACAGAAAATGGGAGATGTTGGTCAGGTCCTTCAAAAGCAGGACATCTATTTGGCAGCATAATACTTATCCTCCAAAGGATGCATATTACCTCAGCATTAAAGGAAACTACAAATCACAATTATCATCATATGTAAGAATGTAGATATCATTTTGGAATCTTGAGAAGAGAAATCAGCGTTACTCTGAAATGCCCCCATTAGTCAAGTTGTCAACTGAAACTGGATCTCCAATTTATGAGCTTAATCTGGAGTTCTGCCGAGTAGCGATTTGGAGTAAATAACAACAGCAGAAGAAGAAACTTTACCTCAGCAATTAGAAACTGTATTTTGCCGTCTGATGCCGCTAGAAGGTCTAGTGCACCAGGCAAAGATGATGGATCGACAGTCAAATTGTATTGTTCTTCTTGTAGACGCTCACGAAGTAATCCACATTCTTTAAGAATTTTTTCATTGGATGACTTCGCACGTGTTGACCGTTGCTTCTCTCTATTAATAATCCTCTGGAAAAACAGAAAAAAAAAATTAGAGAGAGAAAACACTGATCACATGAAATTAGGAAAACTGTTAGTGACTACAAGCTTCAATTTTCGAAGCATAAATGATTTGATATATTAATTGGTTTGAAATGTTAACATTCATGAAGCCTCTACTAATGTTCAATATTGCACTTGTTCTGGTTCTTAAATGGAGAAAGGATTATGGTTTTACGAGTACCTCTAGTTCAGTCTTCTCCTCAAGATACTGACTCAATACTTTCTTCATCTCCTTTTGAGAATTCCTAAGAGACTTGACTTCTTTAACAAGAACCTTCATATCTGTTTTAGATTTTGCCTCAACTTCTCCAAGATGCCGCTGCAAACTCTCTACTTCTTTTCGTTTCGTCTCAAGTTCCTCAACTAACTCTTCTCTGTCACCACTGGCAGTTGTTTTCTCTGACTCCACACGAGTTTTCTCATTCTGCAAATAATATATAGTAAGATAATCAAAATCCTCGTGATATGGTAACTAGAAAAGCTAAGCCGCAGGAACAGGGAAAAACTGACTTGTTCAATCTTCAGGTTCGACTCCATCTCAGAGTACTTCCTCCGAAGCTCATCCATATCCCATTGCATCTGCGTAATCCTCTCTCTTTCGGCTAAGATAGCTTGCTGTAATGTGTCTCTGCCTTTTTGCTTTGTAGCTTCCAATTCAACCTCCAAATCTTTTACCTGCATCAGAAATCATAAGTGGCGAGGAAATTACCTAGAATCCAACATATTTAGGTATATGAGGCCCAAGAAAATCAATTGAATGGCGGTGATAAATGCACAAAAGAACCAACCAAGCAAACTTTGCAAATCATATGATGTTATACAGCATGCCAAAATGAAAGCATATTGTGGCACAAGCATGATCCTGTAATATTAAGATCCTGGTTTACCTAAAACATACTAAAAAAATGAGATAAAAGGTGATACCTTTGTGGAAAGATAGTCTTTGACTGCTACTTCCTGATTTAGGCGTGCTATGAGATCCTCCATATCAGTTTTTGCTGTCCCTATTCTTCTTTGCATGGTGATCAAAAGTCTAGTCAACTTCTGTTTCTGATCAGTTGGAAGGATGACTTGTGTATCCACATCATACAAAAACTGCATATCTACACCAGCAAGTTGTTCTGTTTGACTATGTCCATCCACACCACTTGGGAGATCAACGGGACCATCCCACAGCGAACTACTAGCCCCTGGAGTTGAAAATTCACTGCCTCTTAAAGAACTCAAATCACTACCTAAACTTTCAGAAGAATCTTTCCGAGCATGGCCAGGATTAGAATCGCAGTCCTCTTCAGAAATTACTCCCTTGGAAGTCTCTACCGAACCATTCCTTCCATCATGTTCCGGGAAGATAAGACTCTCTTTCCTGCGATTTGACACACTACCGACATGCTGATCAGACTGACCTAATATAGATTCTCCCAGCACACCGTTACCAGTTGCTCCTGCCAGACTGGTACTACGCACAAGCCCTGGATTCATTTGACTGGACTCGGAGAGAGCACTTGAACCAGGATCATCACGATGACGAGAAGAATCCATACTGCTTTTTACTGAAGTACCTGCTTCAGGAGGACGCTGATTCCAATCTTGGAAATCTGAATTCAGTAAAACAGTATAAGCATGGATCAATGCACAATTAGAAGAAATAAAATATGTCTTGATCATGGATCAATGCGCATACATGAGCGTGCAGCAGCTTCAAGTTCAAGAAAAGCAGCAACAGGAGCACTTCTCGCTAAGTCAATGTCAGAAAGCAGCTTTTGCATCCACTCCTCCAAAGTATTCCTTCTCTGCAACCGAAACAGCTTTAGAAACACAAGTCCAAAAGGCAAAGCCCAAAAGAATGTACTGGTACTTAACATTGAATACAGCTAACCTCTTCTAGAAGCAACCTGCTTGAATTTATTCTTAAGAAGGCATGCTTCGGTGGAGCAGGGGGGATCTCCTTTCTTGGAAACGCACGCTTAAGCTGGAATAGAGGTGAACTGTATGGTGAGTGATGAAACAAACAAAATCATGAATTAGCATTGAAAAGCACACAGTTAACCTTCCTTTCATGAGGAACACAGGAAAAATGGAAATTGTAAAATGACACATTTATTATACTAAAGAAACATGTGTCACTATTTATGTGACGAAATGCAAATGACACTGCACCAAGCATCTCAATAAAAACTGTGTGGGTGAGATAGCAAGAGCACATCCATAAAATCACAAAATCCACTCTCATGGTTTAATATGTAAGACATGTGAAACAATAGAATAGCAACAGTTATATCAACTTACATCAGAACCTAACTTCAGAAAGTCACTAAACCTTCGAAGAACTCCATGGCTAGAGCTAACGCCTTCCGGAGATTGTATACCAACATGTATCCTGTAAAACTGTCCTTTATGGGCATTAAAAAGAGATAACGGGAAAACATGAAATTTTGGATCAAGCAAAACCCCACAAAATTTTGTCTGCTATTACAGTAAATCCTACAAGGAAATAAAATAAAATACTGTAACAGGTGAACCATCATCTAAGCCTTGGAATTCTTGAATTCAAGTCCATGTTTCCATAATAGTGATACATCTATGTGATATGAACCTAGATCTCCCTTAAGTAAAATGTTGATATTGGCTTGATAAATGCTGGACAACTTTTGTCTTTTTATTGATCTACCAAAGTTTTCTCACTTGTATTCCCTCCTAGCTCATTTTGCTATAGCACAAAACTGTAATACCATCGACACGGCAGTGAACTGGAGGACATGAACCAAACTGACTGACTAAACTCCCTTGACTAAAGTGAAGAAAGCAAGAGGGTAAGAGATAAATGATACTCACAACTATAGATTTCAAGAAGTTGTCAGAGGTTGCACCAGCTTCAGGTGTTTGAGCAATCCACGAAGGTATCGTCACACAGTAACTCCAGCCTGTTTGAGGGTTATGTGGCCACACGGTGTTCCTTCCCTCCTGCGTGCAATCAATAAATACATGAGCTCGTAGAAAACATCAGACAATGTAAATTTCAGAGTTTTGTGTTGGTATGCCCTGGCCTTTGAAACGAACCCTGTATAGAAAAAAATTATGCCAACTTCCTCAGCTGTTTACGCACTATTAAATATTTAGACATTATATCTCTACTTGGTGGTGCAAAGTAGCTGATTTCTTTCCTTTTGGGCTGGAAGAAACTCAATGCGGGATCGGGCAAAATAACAAAACTTTTGGTAAAGAGAGTCGGGGAATTAACCATGTTGTTCTTTGGTGCAAGTAATTATTATTCAGACTGTCGTGTAAGACCATTTATGGCAAATGCACCGTAAAGATACCGTGCATCAAACAGGTAAAAAAGCATGATCACTGACGCAACACAGCTAGGTCTAACAGGTCGATTTTATCAAGCATTCTGGAACAATAAGGGAAGAACTGAACTTTTACACAAAGTAAGCTCGGGCAAGCTCCATGAAATGTGGAAACCTAGCAACGTGGTCGGGCAAGCTCCAAGCCATTCGGGACGACAGAATCCATAAACCCGACTTGTTGCAGAGATACAAAACCCTAACCTTAGGACAGGACCAGAACCAGCCAACGCAGGTCGACAGCACTAAATCCGCAGGATCCCAATGCAGATCCCAACCTGCCCCGCTCATTAAATTCCTCGGCTGACGTGGTTAGCTAACAGATACTGCTTGCGCGTCGCACAGCCGCACAGCGAAATCCAGCTCGAAATCCAGCTCGAATCCGAGCGGCCGGGAGGGGAGGGGATGGCAGAGCAGCCTTGGGGAATTCCGCGCGACGGGCAGCGGAATCGAGCAGCGTAGCGGCAGCAGGGCGCCGAATCTGGGGCTCGCGTCGCGGGGCAGGATCGCGAGCCAGCTGAAGGTAGCTGGACCGCCGGATCAGAGCGTGGGCGGCGATCGAGCCGGATCGAGACGTGAGGGGATTCTGGGGAGGGGAGGGGGATCGCGGGCGGGGCGCTTACCCATCGCTTGGGGGGCGGGCTCCAGTCCATGCCGAGCGGCAGCGGCGAGGTGCCGTCGTGGCGGTGCTTCGGGGGGCTGCCGCGGGCCTTCCACCTCGCCGCCGCCGACGACGACGCCGACGCCGCCATCGCCGGCCGGCCGCTGCCTGTCCCCCTCCGGGGCGGGGCGCGTGAGATCGAGGCGAGCGGGGAGCAACCGAGGCGGCGAGGCGGGTCCTCGGCGCCGGCGATTCCGAGAGAGATTAGGAGAGGGCGGGGCGGAGCTGGGACGGAGGCGGAGGCTCCCGCGGTGGCGGTGGTGGCATCTAACTGTCAACGCCACCGAGACAAAGGCAGCAGCTTTCCTTCACGGTGGAAGCTGCTGCCTGCTGGGCCGGCCGGGCGTGTCGTGCGGGGCAGCCTGGGTTTCTCAGCCCACGCACAAACAGGACGTCTGCCGTGCACAAGGGTTCACACAAGATTAGTGGAACGCTAAAACATCCATGATTATACACTTCAAAGCACAATCTAAAAGTAATCTCCTAACAGAATCTGGAAATAATACTAGTGCAGGTTGGTACTGTTGTATTGTGATCCAAATTCATATACTAAATAAAGGGAGGCTAACTTCTGACGAGCGGAGCGAGACCCGTCGGAGGTTTGGGCCGAAGCGTAGCAGAGTCAGAAGTTAGCCCATACGCCGTGCCCTGCAGGGACGCCTCGCAGTATGGTACGGATCGTTAGGCACCGCCTATATATACATCTTGTAAGCCGCCGGCTAGGGTTTATCAGATTATAAGATAACCCACGGCGTTTGTAAACACCTCCAGATATAGTGAAGTTTTGCTGGCTGGCGCCCGTGGTTTTTTCTCCTTCTGTGTTGGAAGGGGTTTTCCACGTTAAATCTTGTGTCCCCTGCGTGTGTTCTTGTTTCGTTTTTCGTTATTTGCTTGTCGCTTTTATAACAGGCACTATTCTTCTTTTTATTTTTTTAAAGGCAGCAAACAAATTGTAAGAGATCTATCTATTTTCGATAAAAAGAATATATTAATAATATCGCGAAGATTCTAATTATTCAATAATTAAATTAAATCTAGGAAATTAAACATGACAACGGCAGCTACTACTATCGTGTGAAACTCAAACAAACTACATGTGCTAATCAACATAAATAGTATAATTGCTAACAGTACAACATCCATGACTAAAGCGAGGATCAGATCACGCTGCACGTACTTATCAGTTATAGATGTAGTAGTGGTTGATGCAGCGGTAACGTTGGGGACGATAATGTTGGTGAAGGCGGGTCGAAATAGACAACGACTAAGACAACAATACACAGAACCACCCGACTTGCAAGAAAGACGACTCCGATGAAGACGGTGAGCAGTCGTGTGGTGGGCTTCCCAAAACATAATTCGTCCTCTCCCCTATAGGATCGCAAATGTGATTGGTTTCGGAGACCTGCTCGTTCGCCGGTGCACGCTGACGGACGGATAGGTATTGTGGGGGCGCAACCAGAGAGAGTTGGCAAAATCCTAACTCGTGTATAAAGTTTTTTTCGACGGCAGTCGGGCAAGATTTTATTTAGAGCAACTGAGGAAACCCAACGAAATGTGGGCCACACTAACATCGCATGTTTTGACTCGGTTATAGTAGCTCACGATTCGAGAGCGACCCAAACCAATCTCAGCCCACACGAGATGCTGGGCCAGCCGGGCGTGCGATGCGGTTTAGCCTGGGTTTCTCAGCCCAGTCGACTTGGACATGGTTTACAAAAGAGGTCTGTTGTGCACCGGGGTTCACGTGCAACCGATGCGCCGAACCTGAAATTTTATATTCAAAATGAATCTAAGAATAACCCGTGCAGGTACCAACCCCACTATGTCGTGGTTAAGGCATCTTCAGCGCTAACCCATTTCAAACATCAAATGTGTTCATTCAGCGAACAGAAATTCGCCTCTGTCACCCTTTGTCCATTTGGGTTGAACGCTAAAATTTTATACGAAGTACTACGATTTTTCAAACAAAAATATAAAAATAATTGTATGCATTGGTACAATATGCACTTATTAACATAAATTTAAGTTATACATTTAACTCACGGCTCGATAAACGGAAAAAAAATATTCATGTTGTCGTGAATAGTAGTTAATTCAACCCAAAATATGATTTAAACTAGTTGCAGAAATACATCTGGTGTGTCGGATACTCTCTCCTAGATCACATAAGCAATTGACCGTGAGGGTCTTTGTTGTAAGACTCGCTACACATGTGGGATAACTTTGGCCATTAAACCAATGGTATGGAGTAGTTTAGATAGAAAACTTTTAAATTTTGTTGCAGTTCAACAATCACACGGTTTCACACAAAATGCAAAAGAAACATTCTACATTTTATACAAAGGTACATGGTGCATGTGTGGTGGAACACTCTACCAAGATATCAACAGATACTAAAATAGGCGCACAAAACATATAAATATATTGTATGTGACTTTTCTGAGCGTGGTTTGAATTAAGATAGAAAACCTTTCGGTGAACTATCTCAAATTAATTTGAAAAATAACACGATTTCAGCTATAGGATTATGTATGCAAGTTGATATGCATCTGAACTCTATTGCAGTTTACATTGAGTTACCAGAACTATTGTGGTTATTGTCTTTAATATAGCAATTAAGAATAGTGCATTAAATATGTTCTACCGATAAAAAAAAGGTGTACATTAAATATGTTTTTTGATATATATTTTTTATATTTTATTGACCAAATTAGTAGTCAAACTTGTTTCTCGAAGTGCGTAATTACCCATTAATCCGGTATGGAGGTAGTAGTTAAGATTTGTTGGTAGTGAATATACATATGTATAAATGTTCAGTATAAACATGTGATAGCATTAATGTGTAGGACAAAACATAGTTATTGTAACTGCAGAACTTTTTCCATCCACTAAAAAGCCCGAGACGTTTATTAGTGTAGTGCATGAACCTTAACACATACATAAATTGGGTAACACCGTGATTCACATAAATAGCACCAATGTTCAAATATTGTATTACAACAAAATAGTCGATTACACATCGTGTGTATATTCCTACCACGAACAGTGGCAGCCGGGGAATAAACCCTAATCCAAAACTACCAACCCCTATGAAAAGGTACACAGTTCGGAAAGTATCCTTAATTTGGAACTAGGTTGTATTGTGAGTGCTTTTTGGTGCAACTATGAGTTGTTGGATGAGTTCCTTGCATTTGGTATCTACAGTTCACAATTTCCTGACTCCTTTGACCCACACATAGGAATAGCGACATTGGTAAACACTGACATAAACCCGTGATTCACTCTAGAAAGAGCATCGACTACTTTATTATTATTTCCCTTCTTGTATTCAACTCTATAATTATATCCCAATAGCTTGAAAAGTACCTTTTATGTATCCCATCAGTGAGTTCTTGTTCTTGAATGAACTTTCATTGTTGATCAGTCTTGATGATGAGGGAAGTGGCAAAGAAGTAGTGCTTCCATTTCTTTAGTGCTTCCACTATTTACACAACTTTCTAGTCACATGTAGATAAGCCAGGAGATCATATTGTACGTTCGGTCAACTGCATTACTACATTCGTGTGCATTTAAATCACCAAAATTGACGGAGATGACGTAGAGTATTTTTCTTTGAGCTGTCTTGGCTAGCTTTTTGTAATTAAAGTCATCAACATCCCGTGGTGTCTTGTGGGCTGACGGGCATGACATGAGATGATGATGACCATTACTCTCAGGACGACGCCCTCTTCTCAAGCCCTAGATATTGCATGACATGCACCCGTATCAAGACATTACCATTTATGTCTAAAACAAGCCGGATTAGCATGCCCTATAGATCCTAGATAAGGAAAGGAAACGTCAGTTTGGCTTCTCTCTATTATCTCCCCCATTTGCAATTGGTTTTATTCATGGGTGTACTCTCTCCCATGCCACCAAGAATCAGCAGCCTCTCTTGACATTTTCATTGGGGCTTTCCGCCTTGCTGAGCATTCCTAGCCTCTCGTGACACTATAATTGGGGCTCTCTGTTGAGCAACCCATTCAAGTTGTTGAGCTAGGAAAAGAGGAATGGGAATGCAATGTTGCACGGGGCGCACTAATAGGCATGAAAGCGAAAGCACACAACTGTTCTTTCTCGGCTCACCATGAACTTCCAAATCAACTAAACTAAAGCAAGCATTAGACATCAAAGTACAAGGGAAAAAATCAAGGTATTCTCCAACAAGCAATCAAATGGTCTGATGAACAAAAAGATAGTTTTACACTAGCAAGATACATGCCTTCCTCGGTGCACAATTTGAGTGCCCCTTTGAACATAAAGTAAGTAAAAAATTTAGAACTTTGGTTGCCAATATCGTTTTTAAGTATCATATTAAAAACTTGAAAGTCATATGTAAAAATTCGTATCAAAAAATATTTGTATGCATTAGTCTAATGACCAAATAAGGCATCATAAACACCACAGCTTGATCTGCAATTTGTGGAAGTGTATCATACATGAGTATCACTGGTACGTACCACCACACACAAACATATGCAGCAGTACACCAATGGTAGACAAATAGAAGAGTGGTTATGATAATCCTGGTTGTCTAACCATTTTTTCCATTTTAGTGCATGTTTAACCTGATAGCAGATTATAAGGTAATCTGAGCCAAAACCGTTTCACTGCTAAGGTACATAGCACGCGACGTAATTGTCTTATAGAAGAAACGTAAAAGTTAAAAAAGAAAACAAATGGTGCTTCTAAAGGTAAATATAACATCACCAAGTTTAACACGACAAGGTTACTACACAATGCAAGCACGGCGCGTATGTGCTGATGTGAGACCAGAAAAAGTAAGCGTCAAAGCGAGAAGCATCGGAATGTGGCTGAAGAACTCTAATCCATTCTTCCCTTGAGCACCCTCTCTTGTACTTCAGTCAGTGTCCTGCGAACCCAAAGGATAAGATGCCATGAAACTAGATTATTTGTCAGTTAAGGGGAGTGGTGAAATGGCGTGAAAGCAATACATTGATAGGTCAACGATAAGAAGAGTTTAATAGAAGCCACTGAAGTTACACAATCGGTGGCTCGCAATGTTTGGTCGTCAATTGGGAGAATCATGTACTTTTTAGGAGGGGCCTCGATCCTAATCTCGCAGTAGCATGGTAGCCATGTTGGATAACAGTCCCGTGCGATGTTGGTAGCCACCACGTTTCGGTCGGCCACAATGGCCAGCCCCATCGCGAGTTTGCACCCGCATGTCGCAGCTCAAGCCCAGGTCCTATCCTCTACGACCTCCGACGCGCTCTCCAGGATCCATGCATGGCTTGTCTTCTCGTCCATGAGACGGGACAAGACACGCGGCGACCGTCTGAGTCAGACGACGGCTGCGGCAACGTCATCGCCGCCAGCCACCGGGGGAGGTGAAGCTCTCTGGTCCATGAGCCGCGCGCACACACCAAACCATTCCTTCTTTCTCTCCATTTTCATCATATCCTTCGAGACCCTGGCCCCGATTGAATCAGCTTGGGAAGTCCTTGAACAGCTATTTCCGCGGCCACAAATACCCTGAGCCAGGAACTATCTATTTGGCATTCGAGTGGTTTAGTTTTGGGCATCACTCGAATATTTTGAGCAAATTGCAATGTGACAGGTGTTTGACAGTTGTTTGCGGTCCCTAGTCAAAAGTGCCGGAAAAGTGGTTTCTTTTCACTTTCTTTACTCCGGTTCATTGTCTGACACCGGTAAAAAGCCAACAACTCACGCCCGACACTCCTACCTTCTTGCATCGCACGAAATAATGGAAAAGGCAAGACACTCTCAGGTCTAGACGGAGGAGAGGGAGAGGGGAAAAACAGAACGGACCAGAAAATCGTAGCATGGAACCAACCTGATGATGCACATCCTGTTTTGGAGAACAACCAACTTAGTCAGGTGCCTGCAAAGTTCCCTACTGGTTCTTCATCAAATTTTCTATCGTTTGAGTGTTTCTGACTTTTCTATTTTGTCGTCCTGCAAAAATAATGTATTAGTTGTAGCTGTATAAGAAATCTATAAACAGGAAAAAAATAGTTTCATGTAGATATACTGTAAAATGCTCATGTTCTTGGATTTGGTTTAAGACATCCACGGAATACACTGTAGATATACTGTAAAGGCACTGTAAAAAGGCAATGTACATCTATGTAAATACAGTGTAAGTGCTAGTAATACACTGTAAATACAGGGATAAGTTGGGATGATTGAACATGCACTGTAAATATACTGTACATGCACTTCCTAGATTGTCTCCAGTATACATACACTGTAAATATATTGTACACGCACTTCCTAGATTGTCTCCAGTATACATACACTGTAAAAACATTGTACATGCACTGTAAATATACATTGTATATGCACTTCCTAGATTGTCTCCAGTATACATACACTGTAAATACTAAATACATTGTACATGCACTGTAAAAAAGAAAGAAAGTACCTTTACCTTCTGCAAAAAATAGGCAGGATAGAAAAAGAGATGAATGACATGGATAATGAGGAAGCGCAATCAGCAGACCCAATAAGTATGAGCACAAGAACACTAACACATGTGAGTTCAGGGAATGATGGTGATGCTACCTCTTCAAATATTGAGCTACTAGATCCTGATGTTGTTAACACAAAAGGAAGGCCTCGGATGCTAACAATAAGAGAGGCAACCAAGCAAAATAAAGTTTACACTTGCAGTCATTGTAATTCTAATGAGCACACTATCAAAAAATGCCCAAACAAAGACAAACACTATGATCTACCTAGGCGCAAGAGGTCTAGATCTAACCCGAGGAATCAGAAAAAGAGTAAGGGAACCATACAGTTCTCTAAAATTTGAATACGAGTTACTTTCAGTATTTATTGTTGTCCATGGTAATGTTGATACACATGCATGGGTAGAACAGAGGCATGAGTAGTGTAAATAAATATAAAATCTTGATAAGAGAAATTCACCATTTCCTATGTATTGCAGGTGAAGCAGGTAGTAAAAGCAAGATGACTAAGCCTAAGAGCACAAGTAGGCAGAATCAAAATAATAAGAAGCCCAAACAAGTTTCAAGCGGGAGCAATGCAGAAAGAGTTAATGAAGTTGTTCTTGAAGAACGGAATACAATTTGATTGTCTAGATATTTGAGATGTAATATTCAACACTTTGTATGATGAGAAGACATACAGTTTTTTTGCTTTGACATTGAAAGATACTCTGTCTGGATATTTGAGATTTTAATACCTTGTTTCCCGCTCTTGTGCTTCATCATTAAAACCTCTTCATGCTATATGTACTGCAAACATCTGATATGTTAGTATCATAGGCAAACATTTAAAAAAGCTTGTGCATTGGCCATAATCAGAATTAAAAAAAATTAAAAACATATACATCACTTCTGAAGAAATTATAAAGAAATGTGCAAAACATAGCATACACATTGATTCGGAATCATCCATTCTGTATGCAAAATCATAGTTACGCAAACATCTGCAGTATCTTAAAGTGAAAAAATAGAACTATATTTGCTTCTAGCTTTACGCACATTACAAGTTTTGGCTCTTGACAACTCTCATATACATCGGTAACAAAAATACTAAGGAAATAAATCCCCTGGCACCCATCAGCCCACACCTCGTCTGGTGATCAAAGAACATCGCGTTTTGGACTTGTAATTTTGATCTCTTCACATTCCAACATGTGCCGTAAAAATGAAAGGTTAACAATTTGAACCCAGCTTGAAAAAAAAGAACTAGGGTGCTAGCAAAAGGAAAAGGAAAAGATACATACATCACCAAAGTATTCCGATACAATAGTTTTCTCTACGGTATTAAAATTGCTGAAGTAAATTCGTTGGCATATTTGATCCTCAGGTTTATGATGTCGGCTTGAGGAAATGCATTCTACATTTGCGCTCTTGGATCATGGATTTCCATGAACTTCATCATGAACACACCACAGTCATCACTGGTGTTTTCAGAGAACATAAAAAAAGGTCAGCAAAAAAAGCAAATTTGTAAGAAAACGCCAGATCAAACTAGAAAAGAGACCCATAGCTGTACATTTATATCCAAATAAAATAACAGTTACAATGTGTATGTGTATGCAGTGTGTTTACATTTGCATATACACTATATATAATATGCATAACCAATTGTATACACTATATATAATATACACTAAGAATATACATTGCATATACACTATGTAAATACACTATGCATATGCATTGCTATGTACACTATGTAAACACACTATGCATATACACTTCTATATACACTATGTAAATACACTATATATACTATGCATATACACTATACGCAGTGTATATGCGGAAGGAAAACAATAGGTGGACAACATTGTCTGACACACTGGCCACTACTGCAGCTACTGGTGCGCTACATTGTCTGATAAGTGATAACAACCAACCCGTGCAGATCATGAAAATCTCTGAAAAAGTACTAAAAAATCTGTGAAAAAAGTACTAGACAACTCGGTTTGCTGCCTGAAAAATCGTCCACCTCGTGAAACAACTAGCAGCAGGAAAACATACACACTGCATCTACAAATTGTGTGTACACACTGCATATACAGTTGTATCTACTCTATGAAACTGGATTTGCCCCTGGGGAATGCATATACACAGAACACAAAGGCATATACACATAGCATATATACATCCAAAATCAACAAATAAACACTCAACCCACACTGCATTTACATCCAAAATCACTCTGTGTATACACTGCATTAGGCATTTACATTTCAATTACCTCTAGGTAAAAGCAAAAAAAGCTCTAGATCACTCCACACACACAACACAGAGTAGTTGCACTAGCATTTTCAGACATTTTGAATACCCCTGCACTTAGCATGATACTGCATATCCAATGAAGAAAGTCATAGCTACTCCACTATATATACACTGCATTTTGAATACCCCTACTCGAATTACACTGCTGCAACTAGAAATTATACATCACGCTGCTGCAAACAAAAACAACCAAAACACATATCCACAACATCCACTGTGGTGTACATGCGCCCCTATCTTCAGCTTCTCCACATCTCTAGAACGCTCAGTTACAAAAACGAGCGGGGGCATAGGGCTACTACACACAACAAGCAACAAGGGAGCAACAAACATCTAAAAAAACTCCACGAATTCATCCCGCTTCTACTAAATTTGTCACGCTCATGAACGAAAGCATGAACTAAATCACAGATCCACACAAAATCTGCCTACTCGAACATCACCAAAACAATAGAAGGCTATACGCAGGTCTCCTGCCGCTCACGGAGTTGTTCTTCACCACCAGCAATGGAAGAACAACAAGCTTATGTACCAAAGAATCCGAGCTCGAAGAGCGGCGACAGAGAAGCTCCGAGACCCCACGATGACCGCCCCCAGGATGCGGAAGGGCGCAGCGAACTGCGCTCGACCGCGGCGCACGGTCTCCTCTCCGACCGACGACTACAAGCGGCGATTTCTTCCCTTCTGCCCCCGCTTCTCTGCCTCTTTGGTGTTCCTCTCGCGCTGGAATTGGGTAAGGACGAGAAAAAAAAAGTGAAGGGAAAAGGCAGTTGCTGGTGTGGGTCGCACGAATGAAAAAACCCGGGGGGAAACCTGGAAATAGAAAACCAGGAACGTCAAAAAGCCGGTAAAACACGCGTGACTTGACAAACGTGCAATTTCTTCCGTGATTCGAATGATAGAATCACACGTTAGAAAATTTGAGTGATGCCGAAATATAAAACAACCGAGTGATATATAGCAAAAGTGAAAATAAAACTTATAGTACAAAAGTGCACCTCCAATTGATTGTCTCATATATTTGTAAGATTTGTGCATTGTGGAACCATCTATCAAGATATTTACAGGAATACAAACACATATAGGTATAATATGCATGTTTTAGTCATATTATTATGTCCGTTTTGAAAGTAGTAATAACAAACGTTAGACTTGCACTACAATAAATTTTTAATTATAAATATTACACAATTATGTACTTAGTATTCTTTTTGGTACAATAAAAAAATTACACAAGATTGTACGATGAATTTTGTATTAATAAAACACTCTGGTAAGATTTTGTGATGATAACATGTAAAAAGTGTTAAAAAAGTTTGGTATAAATATCTGATATTCTTTGTTTAAATATACTAGTAAATTTGCCCGTGCGTTGCTCCGGGTTGATTAACTAAACGGAGTTGTGCATGTAACCGTAAGCATTTACTGAATGAAACATATTCCATGTTGTTTACCACCTCAGCAGCATCTCTTGTACGGACGAGCAGAGGGCTAAAGCGCGGGCACCTCTTATGACTGTGTGATGACTGTAGAGTTGGGCGATGACGCTCCAATGTGACGATGGACATATTGTGACAGAACGGTCATCATTAATTCCTTGTTGGCAGCCGCCCTCCTCAAGAGTGGACTTGCCGCACCCTAGCACTCCTCGATAGGCAAACACATTGCTTCTGTGATTTTTATCTGCTCCACATATGTTTCGTGATCTTTTTTTGGAAAAAAACTTGTGCGAAAATGACAAACCAAATTTTGAATTAGACTCAAATTTAACCCAACTGATCAAAATTGTAGCAAGTATGTGAAATCAGGCACGGTGGATCACGGGTGCTGCAGAGCATTCTCGCAAATATGTATTTGTGTAATGAAATTTGACTCGTGTGTATTGAGCGTGGACGGCGTGTCAGGTTACATGATGATGTGCACGATTCTAAAGTGCGACTTGATGTGACATTAATTTTGTGCCTCCTCCTTCTATTTGTTGGCATTAAAGTTTCTTAAGTATTTTCTATTTGTTGGCAGGTTTAGTATCATTATTCATTAAGATGCATATTGTTAGTGTGTATCTTAGGCTCTATTTCTACGTAGCTATTTCAGCTTGAGGAATTAAAATGGCCCCGGTGCCAAATAAGCCAATATAATTAATAAAGAAAGCTTTCCCTCAAATAAAAATTTAATAAAGGAAGCTGCGGGGAGTAAAGAAACCTGCAACTGCAAAATGCTTACCAGCGCGTGAGCACGGACTACACCACGCCATGAGTGCTCATCTCCATCTCGTATCCTTCAGCGATACCACTGCACCATCATGCAGTACGAGATTAGCTGAAAAATGATGGGAGAGGGGCAGCACGTAAAGCAATATCCCTCCTCATCATGTGCAACCTCTAACACCATGTCTAAGTGTCTAACTCCATGTACACACCGGCAATGCGCTGTTTGGCAGCAGGGCCATGGAGAATAGTACCACGCCATCGTCCGACGGAAGGCACACACACCTTCAGAAGTTCAGATTTATCGAAACCCAAGAAAATGAAGCAGCATCCTATGCTATGCTCGCGTGCAGCGCCGTAGACTGGTCGTCCAATGGACGCCTCTGCCGCCGTTGGAGGGGACGACACAGCTTTCAGTCCCCGTTGGGGCGCATGGGTTCGATTGTGGCCGTGCGAGCTTTCACCTCTGCATGCTTCACGTGGTCGGCGCTGGAGCGTGCAGGCTGGGCGACGGGTGTGTACTCCTTCCTAGGTCCTAGGCCTAGCCACCACTCATGGCAAATTTCAGGTAGCTCCTGTAAGCCCCGTTTACGTACCAAGGCAGGCACTCACCAGATCTGAGAGCCAAAGTTCTTCACACGAACTCGTTTGGTTTCCACAGCGGACCGCTGCCATTGCCAGAAGTGGGCAGGCTAGAGGCGGGCGACGACTTGAACTTCGCGGCAATCTTGTCCGACTCCGCGGTGACCAACTCGTGTTTTTCAGCAGCTAACTGCAGGAGTTCTTGAGGAGTTCGGACGTCGTCATGGCCTCGCAGGCGTCGAGTAGGAAGAAGGGCTGGCGGCCTGTGTCGGAACCGGACGTATACACACCGGCCGGCGAAAGGATGTGGACGCGCACGGCCAAGGCCGGCGCTCCGGTGGGCCTCACGGCAGGTCAAGGTCTTGAACTCTTGATGATGATCTGCATCTTGGCAGATTGACTAACCCCTCCCTCGCTTCTTCAATCGTTGGTCGTACTTTAGGGCAGGTCTCTTCTGATCGATCTCACGTCGTGGTTGTGGCCACCTATATATCGAACCTGGGGTGGGAGCTTGGGGGTCGTGATCGACCTGGAGTTGTTTTCCTATGATGGAAAACGATAGGATACGAAACGGGTTAGCCTACGATCGGCCTAAAGTGCTTGGGCTCTCTAGGATACAGAAACTGAGTCCTACTCATCATAAGCCACAATATCGTACGGACGAACGAAGAAAACAAACGAACGAAACTGCGTAAATGCTTCTCCCTTTATTATTAGGTATAGATGGTTTTTTTAAAACCTTTTGAGTTCGGTATTGCAATCTCAGATTACTTTTTTTCGATAAAGAATATCAGATTACTTGAGGGCTCTTGAGTTGTTGTGAGGCAATGAGGTGTTTTACCATTTGATCAAGATTTGGTATTTTCAAATTTGCCCATGATTGGGTTGTAATAATGTTTTAATTGCATAACTAGAGCCCGTAGGTTTATCTAATCTTGGTGTAACTAGATCTTTAACATCGAGCTAATGCTTCATGTTTTTCTTTGTCATGTCATGCAAAGCCTGATAAACATTCATGTATATATATCGCGCAGATTGAATTTTTACTTGAGTAGCTATGTCTCTTCTCATGTTGTGGGTGTAAAGTTTCTCTATCAATCACTTGATCTTGATCCAAATTTAGACAAACTTCCGATGTGTTTCATGGGACGGAGGGAGTACTTGCGTTGTCGCGCCTAATTAAAAAAAATTGCGGGGAAATTTGAGAGCTTTATTGATCAAGCACAGCACCTAATCGATCAGACTGAATTCTGATGATCAGAAAATCTAGAATATACTCAAGCCAGCTATTCGTGCCCATCAGTGTAAAAGCAAGCTTCATACATAGCTGGCCGAATGATTAGCTGATCTTGTTACATGCTGAATAACAAACTAAAATTTAAAGCTAGCTCTCCTATTTCTTGCATAATTCGAGTCACGACCGAACAAGAGCCGTGACGAGTGTTCCAAAGGTTAACAACCTCTAGGCAATCCATCTCCAGAACCACTTTTTGAAATCCATGAAGATTAGCAAAGATCACACCCTCTCGGAGAGCCAATGCTTGTGCAATTAGTAGATTAGTTATACCAAATAGTTGTTTACTCCATGCTCCAAGATAGTTTCGTTGGGATCTCACAACACCACCAGCCCCACCCCGACGAGCATCTAGTGCCAGGCCAATAGCGGTATTGAGCTTGATAATATCATCATCCGGCAGCCTCCACCCATGTTCAGGTAACACACCCGCATGCATCTTCGGGATCGATAGAACAACAAGCACCTCCTTCGCCATCTTGACCGATTGGACAGGGTCATAAGAACCCTTATCTTGTGTCACAGCTATTCCTCGAGCTCCAGATCGCCCACATTGTAGCGATAATTTTGGCTCGATCTGAATCCGAAAACCGCAGGTCACAAGGATATCCCATGACCAAGGCTGTGGGTGAAGTTCGTGGCAGAGAAAAATCGAGCCAAGATTGAGCTTCAACCCAAAACTTGTGTGCATGATCGAACAATGCATGCATGATATCTACGTTTGCTCCCAAGCATAGCTTGCACCTGCCTAGCTGTGATATATGCCCATGCTTCAGTATGTATTCTGCAGGTAAAATACCTCTCAATACCCGCCACCAAAACACACGCACCTAATTAATTTGCTAGTCGGTCAAGGTGAGCAAGCTTCGTACATGTATCTTGATGACTCGATCCCAGCCGAAAGCGTCGGCCACGAAGCAAGGTCAGTCTTCTCGGCCACTTTCCCATTGTGCGGAGGAGAGAACGCAACACACACCGACTGTTGGAGCCTTGGAGGGTGCCGAAGAAGAATAAATCGTCAGTGGAGACGACAGAGGACATCAGGGCAGCTAAACCCACAAACCGAAAATAGTTTACTGTCAAATTCCCATTGGTAATTTTTCTGGGCAAGCTATTGATAGTTGGTGTGGATGTCGGCGCCTAGTACAGCCGGAACACCTAAAGCGTGTTATTGAGCTGGGAGGGGCATTTGGCATTGCCACCGACTATAATCATCACGGTTCGCCTGAACTTTTTGTTGCCTATTTTACTGTTTGTTTAACTCGATTTTACCTATTTTTACAGCTAATTTTTTAGAACAGATTATAAAATATGAAGTGAGCCGACACCGTTTGTTTCAAAGTTACGGAACAGAGCTCGCAACACAGACGTCTCACCATAGATCGAAAGGGTAAAGTCAAGGAAAAAACAAGTGCTTCTTCTAAGGGTAAATATAACATCATCACAATATTAGTTCAGAATTTAGGCACAACCCTGATAGATAATGCTGCCGTGAACCAGAAACAGCAAGCAATGAAAGCATGGGACTGCGGCTGAAGAACTCTAGTCCATCCTGCCCTTGAGCACCCGCTCTGTAACTTCGGTCGGCGTCCTGCAAACCAAAAGGATAAACAAGAACTAGATCAATAGTCAGTTAAGGGGAGCCTGGAGATGACTCAGCTGTGGATGCAATACAGCTTCGAGCTTTCTATGACATAAATTTTTGTCTATTGTTTCCCACTGATTTGTTTATAGACAAGGAAAGTAACACGTCAACACTAAATAGTTCATAGAGCTGACAGCGGAAGCAAGTAGTCAACTTACACAACCAGAACGTAGCCTCCCCACCCGCTGAGGCAATCACGATCAACTGATGACAACAGAGCTTGTGATATGGTCTCGAAGAGTTCATCGGGTTCCTTTGTCATGGAAAATAACATGGGTGTCAGGTAACTTGTACAATACGAAATAACTGTAAAAGACTGACAACCTAAAGTGCAAGGCAGTCATCGCCGATGAAACTGTATAAAATGAGGCAGACCCAAGACAGAAATGTTAGTCAAGCATGTGACGCTGGCTAAAATTAATCCCACAAAGACGTACCATGTTTGGTTTGTACATGGATTCACAAGCACCATATAAAGACTCTGATGCTGTCCCTGAGACAACGAAGTCCTTCGCCAGTTCCCTGCATATGAACAAATATCTCCAATTAGCTCACTAAAAGATGACTAGATGATACAGAAATGCATGATGGAACTGACAGGTCATAGAAAAATATCCAGACAGAACCATAATAGTTAAGTGGAGGCTAGCTCGTTAAATGATACAGTCCTCGATGATGGATCGGCGAGTACTCCACGATCAGCGGCTAGCTAACGTTATGGGCCATTAGTGGTGGTTCATTGCCTATAGTGTTGTAATCCAGGTTACTGATTCAGTACATATGAAATGAGAAGGGAAAATGACTGTCAATTTCAAAAAAGAAACGAAAAGGCTAGCAAATCTGGGCAGCCTAGACACATCTGTATGAGGACGGAAAAATTGTGAGTTGTGTATTGAATGGTGAATCAAATGCAGCAACGGAATATCCAGAAATATATTTTTCGATCATGCAATGCTCTCTGAAAATAAAGTTTCACAAATATTTTAGAGCATTTGTTATTAACGGAGCAGTGCATAGACACAAACTATATCCTTGACGCGCTTGACAGCAAATCAACTCCAGACATGAGTGAGATGTAGGGCAATTTTTTAATGATGATTAGCCATTTTTCAAAATGTCATCTTGGTCTAACTGGATATATGTAATCTAACACAAATGTTAAGGGAACTGGACCTGGTATATACCCCAGACGAACAATATGAACTATATAAAAGCATAATACTCAGGAGAGCAGCAATGAGCAGATAATCAACTCCCACCATGAGTGAAACAGGGGGCAATTTGTTAATGATGATTTTACTCATTTTTAAAATTTATAGGTCACTTGGTTCAAGATGACAGAAATATATGTAATCTAGAAAAATGTAAAGGGACATCCCCCTATCTTTGATTGTGGAATCTGACTTCGAAAATAAGAACCAAAACAGGAATAGTAATCCATAGAGTAAACAACAACAACAACAACAACAACAATGAGAATCAGGTAACCCACTAGAATACCATGTATATGAAATACATCGAAAAGAAAACTCTGTGGTAAAATCAAAAGAACACACGAAACTGATACTTACTTTGCACCAATGCAGTCCATGGTGCAAATAAATGGCACATCGTCCTTTCCAAGTCCAGCTATAATTGGCTGGCAGAAGTATGGTCCAAATCTGGAGTGTTTCATTAACACAAAAGGTTAGATAGACCTTTCTCCTTATCAAAACATATAGAATGAAGAAACATGTTTAGCATAGATAATTACTGAGCTCATTACTTAGTGCAAAAGCTAATAACATAATGCCAGAGGTCATAAATGTTGCATAGCTAGAAAGCTTACAGACGCATGCTAATGAATCAGAAATTACGGTTCATGTCTTGCCCAGTCAATGATAAAGCTTTTCATTCTTGGAGAAACTAAGCTCGGGTTCTACTCCAAATATTTCCTGATTTGTGTCGTAAATTATCTACGGATTTTACTGATCATTAGCTTAATCCCTACTCCTAACAGTAAATACAAACAACCATTTGCACAAATTAGGAGCGTACAACTAATGTGACGCTCAGATAAGCTCATAAAGTACATCCTAATTACTCCTTTAGTGGAAGAAGAGGGCCAAAAGGGGGAATCTAAAATGTTCAGCACCGTATATCCATATGTAGCTTTTAAGTACTACACCGCAACCAGATCACCACGCCACAAAATAGTGGATTCTTTTGAGCAGATTAGCAATCTACAAACACTGTCTAAAGATCAATGCATGCTTCATTCTGCACTAAATTTAACAAATCGATAATCAAGGTAATGGTACCAGCTTTGCTGTTGCAACCTTACTTCTTAGTACACCTCAATATTATGGTTATACAGGCAGTAAATTTACACTAGCCATAAGCTCTATGGTATGGTGCTAATTCCGTATTGCAAAAGTCTACACTGAAACATAAAACTAGCTGGCCCTGCCTCCAATCACTCTGATGTTCATATAAGAAGCTCGTAAGCCACCTTGAAAAGATGAAGCTCTTATGCAAAACCATAGGAACACATTGTTGCGCCCTATATATGACACTACTAGACGGTTAAGAAGCCCTGATTTGCATCTTTCCGCACAACACTAGACCCCAACCAACTGGATTCAAATTTGCATCCAACCAGGTCTACTACTTTGTCACGCGCGGCGATTCAGGTTGGACAAGTAAAAAAGAGCTGACCTCTTCTCGTAGAGCATCGCGGAGACGAGGCTGGCGAAGGTCTCGGGCTTCATGTCCCGCTCCTCCCGCAGCTGGTAGAGCTTGTGCTTGAACACCAGCCGCTGGTACCTGCACGGAGAAGCAAACCCTAAGACGACCGGCGAGAGGAGAGAAACCAGAGGCGAGAGGAGCGGGGGGCGGGGGATCGATCTGTGCTCACAGCGTCTGGGCGTCGGAGGCGAGGCCGGAGAGGCCGATGTAGAGCTTGGGGTGGATCTCGAAGACGCGCTGGAAGTCGGTGGCGACGGTCTGCAGCTGCACGCCGAGGCGGCGGTCGCTGGCGATCGCGAAGCAGTTCTTGCCCACCATGGCCACCACGGCGGACCCGTTGTACTCGAAGATCTGCGGGGAAGGGAGGACGTCAGGGTGAGGCGAGTCGAGATCTGTGGGTAGGGGAGGAGGGGAGACCGGGGCGGGGGACTCACCGACATGGCTGGCCGCCGGAGCTCGGAGGTCGCGGAGACGGAAGAGGCGGCGAGTTGGATTGGGGAGGAGGGTTCTCCGGGTGAAGGCGAAGTGGGCTTATGCGCGGCCCGGTTGGGCTTCTTGCGGAGCAAGAAGATGGCTGTTCGACTCGGGTCGGGTGCGGCTTCCGACTGCTGGACCCGGTGTTTCGGCCACGTCAGGGAAGTTTACGCTTGTGTGTAAAATACAATGATAATGCATATAACAAGCATATTATCTTGCTGATGGCACCTATCTTGACTGGGCCACACTGGTGAAGACGGTCCGTAATCCAAATACGGAGAAGACGAAGAGGTTTGCCAAGATGAAGGTGGCTTGCAGGAAAGATGTCGAGCGGAATTTGTTGTGCTTCAAGCTCGGTGGGCCATTGTCCGTCGCCCGGTAAGAACATGGTCGCTGAAGACCATGCATAAGGTGATGACATGTTGCGTGATCATGCATAACATGATTGTTGAGAACGAGCGTCCTGATGGCCGCAATGAGCACCACTGGGATTTTCAAAGTGAGCTGGTTGCGCCAATCCCTGGGGTGGTATCCTGTGCGGACTATCTGCATATGAATGTACAAGTCACTGACGACGTTGTGTTCACACGCCTACAAACAGATCTGATTGAGCATCAGTGGGAATTGCCTGACTATGAAGACAATGCCTAGAAGAATACCATCTTATTTTCATGTAGACTTTTAAAATTTTCGATGTAATAACTAAGATTTCGTTGAAACTGTTTATTTTGTTGTTTTCAAACATCTCAATTCATGCCAACTCGCAAATGCGTCGGGCCGATAGACGCACCCCCAGGCGCAAGCGAACGTGCAGACAAAAACAGTCATCCAAACTTAATAAAACATCAAATATCATAGTTTGTACATCCAAACAGGAATTGGAATTGGATATACCTTTTGATTTCAACAACAAATTCCAAGGGCGTTGGTGTCTATGCACTCTTCTATTCTTGTAGACAGTGTTGGACCTCCAAGTGCAGAGGTTTGTAGAACAACAGCAAGTTTCCCTTAAGTGGATCACCCAAGGTTTATCGAACTCAGGGAGGTAAAGGTCAAAGATATCCCTCTCAAGCAACCCTGCAATTACGATACAAGAAGTCTCTTGTGTTCCCAACACACCCAATACACTAAGGGTGTGTTTGGTTGAGCTGTGGCTTATCTGAAAGCAGCTGTGGGCTGTGTGTTGTGGCAAAGCAGTTGTGGCTGTGTTCTGTGAGAAAGCTGTAAAAGCGATTTGGCAAGTAGCTGTCTGAACTGTGGCTGTGACTGTAAATGTCCGATATACCCCTAAAGACTCGAGAAACTATTTATTAGTATTTAGCGATAATAATTTTATAAGAGATTGATTTAGATATACATAATGGGGTTGCAGCTAATTAATATAATAGATCAAGATGATGACTTTGGATGTACAAAAATAGCTATCGCTTTGGAGTTTGGACCAACAAATCAACATGCCACTATTTTCGAAAGCGAAGGGACCAACAACGTTTCAGGGCATAGCTCGTTTGGCAGTCTGCCGTCGTGGGGGAGGTCGCTCGACTGGCCGGTCGGTCGTTGATGGCGTGTAACTCATACGTTCGTTGGGAACCCCAAGAGGAAGGTATGATGCGCACAGCAGCAAGTTTTCCCTCAGAAAGAAACCAAGGTTTATCGAACCAGGAGGAGCCAAGAAGCACGTTGAAGGTTGATGGCGGCGGGATGTAGTGCGGCGCAACACCAGGGATTCCGGCGCCAACGTGGAACCTGCACAACACAACCAAAGTACTTTGCCCCAACGAAACAGTGAGGTTGTCAATCTCACCGGCTTGCTGTAACAAAAGATTAACCGTATTGTGTGGAAGATGATTGTTTGCAGAAAACAGTAAAACAGTATTGCAGTAGATTGTATTTCAGTAAAGAGAATTGGACCGGGGTCCACAGTTCACTAGAGGTGTCTCTCCCATAAGACAAACAGCATGTTGGGTGAACAAATTACAGTTGGGCAATTGACAAATAAAGAGGGCATGACCATGCACATACATATCGTGATGAGTATAGTGAGATTTAATTGGGCATTACGACAAAGTACATAGACCGCCATCCAACTGCATCTATGCCTAAAAAGTCCACCTTCAGGTTATCATCCGAACCCCCTCCAGTATTAAGTTGCAAAGCAACAGACAATTGCATTAAGTATTGTGCGTAATGTAATCAACAACTACATCCTTAGACATAGCATCAATGTTTTATCCCTAGTGGCAACAGCACAACACAACCTTAGAACTTTCTGTCCTTTGTCCCGGTGTCAATGCAGGCATGAACCCACTATCGAGCATAAATACTTCCTCTTGGAGTTACAAGCATCTACTTGGCCAGAGCATCTACTAGTAACGGAGAGCATGCAAGATCATAAACAACACATAGATATAACTTTGATAATCAACATAACAAGTATTCTCTATTCATCGGATCCCAACAAACGCAACATATAGAATTACAGATAGATGATCTTGATCATGTTAGGCAGCTCACAAGATCCGACAATGAAGCACAATGGGGAGAAGACAACCATCTAGCTACTGCTATGGACCCATAGTTCAGGGGTAGACTACTCACACATCACACCGGAGGCGACCATGGCGGCGTAGAGTCCTCCGGGAGATGATTCCCCTCTCCGGCAGGTGCGGAGGCGATCTCTGGATCCCCCGAGATGGGATCGGCGTTGGCGGCGTCTCTGGAAGGTTTTCCGTATCGTGGCTCTCGGTGCGGGGGTTTCGTCACGGAGGCTTTAAGTAGGCGGAAGGGTAGGTCAAGAGGCGGCGCGAGGGGCCCAGACCATAGGGCCGCGCGGCCAGGGCAGGGGCCGCGCCGCCCTATGCTCTGGCTGCCTCGTGGCCCCTCTTCGTTTCGTCTTCGGACTTCTGGAAGCTTCGTGGAAAAATAGGCCCCTGGGCGTTGATTTCGTCCAATTCCGAGAATATTTCCTTACTAGGATTTCTGAAACCAAAAACAGCAGAAACAAAGAATCGGCACTTCGGCATCTTGTTAATAGGTTAGTTCCAGAAAATGCACGAATATGACATAAAGTGTGCATAAAACATGTAGATAACATCAATAATGTGGCATGGAACATAAGAAATTATCGATACGTCGGAGACGTATCAGCATCCCCAAGCTTAGTTCTACTCGTCCCGAGCAGGTAAAACGATAACACAGATAATTTCTGGAGTGACATGCCATCATAACCTTGATCATACTATTTGTAAAGCATATGTAGTGAATGCAGCGATCAAAACAATGTATATGACATGAGTAAACAGGTGAATCATAAAGCAAAGACTTTTCATGAATAGCACTTCAAGACAAGCATCAATTAAGTCTTGCATAAGAGTTAACTCATAAAGCAATAATTCAAAGTAAAAGCATTGAAGCAACACAAAAGAAGATTAAGTTTCAGCGGTTGCTTTCAACTTGTAACATGTATATCTCATGGATATTGTCAACATAGAGTAATATAATAAGTACAATAAGCAAATATGTAGGAATCAATGCACAGTTCACACAAGTGTTTGCTTCTTGAGGTGGAGAGAAATAGGTGAACTGACTCAACATTGAAAGTAAAAGAATTGTCCTCCATAGAGGAAAAGCATCGATTGCTATATTTGTGCTAGAGCTTTGATTTTGAAAACATGAAACAATTTTGTCAACGGTAGTAATAAAGCATATGCATCATGTAAATTATATCTTATAAGTTGCAAGCCTCATGCATAGTGTACTAATAGTGCCCGCACCTTGTCCTAATTAGCTTGGACTACCGGATCATCACAATGCACATGTTTTGACCTGACCAAGTGTCACAAAGGGGTACCTCTATGCCGCCTGTACAAAGGTCTAAGGAGAAAGCTCGCATTGGATTTCTCGCTATTGATTATTCTTCAACTTAGACATCCATACCGGGACAACATAGACAACAGATAATGGACTCCTCTTTTATGCATAAGCATGTAACAACAATTAATAATTTTCTCATTTGAGATTGAGGATATATGTCCAAAACTGAAACTTCCACCATGGATCATGGCTTTAGTTAGCGGCCCAATGTTCTTCTCTAACAATATGCATGCTTAACCATAAGGTGGTAGATCGCTCTTACTTCAGACAAGACGGACATGCATAGCAACTCACATGAAATTCAACAATGAGTAGTTGATGGCGTCCCCAGTGAACATGGTTATCGCACAACAAGCAACTTATTAAGAGATAAAGTGCATAATTACATATTCAATACCACAATAGTTTTTAAGCTATTTGTCCCATGAGCTATATATTGCAAAGGTGAATGATGGAATTTTAAACGTAGCACTCAAGCAATTTACTTTGGAATGGCGGAAAATACCATGTAGTAGGTAGGTATGGTGGACACAAATGGCATAGTGGTTGGCTCAAGTATTTGGATGCATGAGAAGTATTCCCTCTCGATACAAGGTTTAGGCTAGCAAGGCTTATTTGAAACAAACACAAGGATGAACTGGTGCAGCAAAACTCACATAAAAGACATATTGAAAACATTATAAGGCTCTACACCGTCTTCCTTGTTGTTCAAACTCAATACTAGAAATTATCTAGACCTTAGAGAAACCAAATATGCAAACCAAATTTTAGCATGCTCTATGTATTTCTTCATTAATGGGTGCAAAGCATATGATGCAAGAGTTTAAACATGAGCACAACAATTGCCAAGTATCACATTACCCAAGACATTAATAGCAATTACTACATGTATCATTTTTCAATTCCAACCATATAACAATTTAACGAAGAAGAAACTTCGCCATGAATACTATGAGTAGAAACCAAGGACATACTTGTCCATATGCTACAGCGGAGCGTGTCTCTCTCCCATAAAGTGAATGCTAGGATCCATTTTATTCAAACAAAACAAAAAACAAAACAAACCGACGCTCCAAGAAAAAGCACATAAGATGTGATGGAATAAAAATATAGTTTCAGGGGAGGAACCTGATAATGTTGTCGATGAAGAAGGGGATGCCTTGGGCATCCCCAAGCTTAGACGCTTGAGTCTTCTTAATATATGCAGGGGTGAACCACCGGGGCATCCCCAAGCTTAGAGCTTTCACTCTCCTTGATCATGTTGCATCATACTCCTCTCTTGATCCTTGAAAACTTCCTCCACACCAAACTCGAAACAACTCATTAGAGGGTTAGTGCACAATAAAAATTAACATATTCAGAGGTGACACAATCATTCTTAACACTTCTGGACATTGCATAATGCTACTGGACATTAGTGGATCAAAGAAATTCATCCAACATAGCAAAAGAGGCAATGCGAAATAAAAGGCAGAATCTGTCAAAACAGAACAGTTCGTATTGACAAATTTTAAAATGGCACCAGACTTGCTCAAATGAAAATGCTCAAATTGAATGAAAGTTGCGTACATATCTGAGGATCATGCATGTAAATTGGCTTAATTTTCTGAGCTACCTACAGGGAGGTGGACCCAGATTCGTGACAGCAAAGAAATCTGGAACTGCGCAGTAATCCAAATCTAGTATTTACTTTTCTATCAACGGCTTTACTTGGCACAACAAAACACAAAACTAAGATAAGGAGAGGTTGCTACAGTAGTAAACAACTTCCAAGACACAAAATAAAAACAAAGTACTGTAGGTAAAAACATGGGTTGTCTCCCATAAGCGCTTTTCTTTAACGCCTTTCAGCTAGGCGCAGAAAGTGTGTATCAAGTATTATCAAGAGACGAAGTGTCAACATCATAATTTGTTCTCATAATAGAATCAAAAGGTACCTTCATTCTCTTTCTAGGGAAGTGTTCCATACCTTTCTTGAGAGGAAATTGATATTTTATATTACCTTCCTTCATATCAATAATAGCACCAACAGTTCGAAGAAAAGGTCTTCCCAATATAATGGGACAAGATGCATTGCATTCAATATCCAAGACAACAAAATCAACGGGGACAAGGTTATTATTAACGGTAATGCGAACATTATCAACTTTACCCAAAGGTTTCTTTGTAGAATGATCAGCAAGATTAACATCCAAATAACAATTTTTCAGCGGTGGCAAGTCAAGCATATCATAAATTTTCTTAGGCATAACAGAAATACTTGCACCAAGATCACATAAAGCATTACAATCAAAATCTTTAACCTTCATCTTAATGATGGGCTCCCAACCATCCTCTAGCTTTTTAGGAATAGAGGCTTTGCGCTTTAGTTTCTCTTCTCTAGCTTTTATGAGAGCATTTGTAATATGATGCGTGAAAGCCAAATTTATAGCACTAGCATTAGGACTTTTAGCAAGTTTTTGCAAGAACTTTATAACTTCAGAGATGTGGCAATCATCAAAATTCAAACCATTATAATCTAAAGCAATGGGATCATCATCCCCAATGTTGGAAAAAATTTCAGCAGCTTTATCACAGGCAATTTCAGCAGTTTTAGCAGTTTCAGGCAGTTTCTCGCGCTTTGCATTAGAAGTGGAAACATTGCTAACACCAATTCTTTTATTAGTATTAGTAGGAGGTGCAGCAACATGTGTAGCATTAGCATTACTAGTGGTGGTAATAGTCCAAACTTTAGCTACATTCTTCTCTTTAGCTAGTTTTTCATTTTCTTCTCTATCCCACCTAGCACGCAGTTCAGCCATTAATCTTATATTCTCATTAATTCTAACTTGGATGGCATTTGCTGTAGTAACAATTTTATTATGATGATTCTCATTAGGCATAACTTTCGATTTCAAAAGATCAACATCAGCAGCAAGACTATCGACTTTAGAAGCAAGTATATCAATTTTCCCAAGCTTTTCTTCAACAGATTTGTTAAAAGCAGTTTGTGTACTAATAAATTCTTTAAGCATGGCTTCAAGTCCAGGGGGTGAATTCCTATTATTGTTGTAAGAATTCCCATAAGAATTACCATAGCCGTTGCCATTATTATAAGGATATGGCCTATAGTTGTTACTAGAATTGTTCCGGTAAGCATTGTTGTTGAAATTATTATTTTTAATGAAGTTCACATCAACATGTTCTTCTTGTGCAACCAATGAAGCTAATGGAACATTATTAGGATCAATATTAGTCCTATCATTCACAAGCATAGACATAATAGCATCAATCTTATCACTCAAGGAAGAGGTTTCTTCGACAGAATTTACCTTCTTACCTTGTGGAGCTCTTTCCGTGTGCCATTCAGAGTAGTTGATCATCATATTATCAAGAAGCTTTGTTGCTTCACCGAGAGTGATGGACATAAAGGTACCTCCAGCAGCTGAATCCAATAAATTCCGTGAAGAAAAATTTAGTCCTGCATAAAAGGTTTGGATGATCATCCAAGTAGTCAGTCCATGGGTTGGGCAATTTTTAACCAGAGATTTCATTCTTTCCCAAGCTTGAGCAACATGTTCAGTATCTAATTGTTTAAAATTCATTATGCTACTCCTCAAAGATATAATTTTAGCAGGGGGATAATATCTACCAATAAAAGCATCCTTGCATTTAGTCCATGAATCAATACTATTCTTAGGCAGAGATAGCAACCAATCTTTAGCTCTTCCTCTTAATGAGAAAGGGAACAATTTTAGTTTTATAATGTCACCATCTACATCTTTATATTTTTGCATTTCACATAGTTCAACAAAATTATTAAGATGGGCAGCAGCATCATCGAACTAACACCGAGAAAATTGCTCTCGCATAACAAGATTCAAGAAAGCAGGTTTAATTTCAAAGAATTCTGCTGTAGTAGCAGGTGGAGCAATAGGTGTGCATAAGAAATCATTATTATTTGTGGTTGTGAAGTCACACAACTTAGTATTTTCAGCGTTGGCCATTTTAGCAACAGTAAATAAAGCAAACTAGATAAAGTAAATGCAAGTAACTAATTTTTTGTGTTTTTGATATAGCAAACAAGATAGCAAATAAAGTAAAACTAGCAACTAATTTTTTTGTATTTTGATTTAGTGCAGCAAACAAAGTAGTAAATAAAACTAAGCAAGACAAAAACAAAGTAAAGAGATTGAGAAGTGGAGACTCCCCTTGCAGCGTGTCTTGATCTCCCCGGCAACGGCGCCAGAAATCTAGCTTGATGGCGTGTAACTCACACGTTCGTTGGGAACCCCAAGAGGAAGGTATGATGCGCACATCAGCAAGTTTTCCCTCAGAAAGAAACCAAGGTTTATCGAACCAGGAGGAGCCAAGAAGCACGTGGAAGGTTGATGGCGGCGGGATGTAGTGCGGCGCAACACCGGGGATTCCGGCGCCAACGTGGAACTTGCACAACACAACCAAAGTACTTTGCCCCAACGAAACAGTGAGGTTGTCAATCTCACCGGCTTGCTGTAACAAAGGATTAACCGTATTGTGTGGAAGATGATTGTTTGCAGAAAACAGTAAAACAGTATTGCTGTAGATTGTATTTCAGTAAAGAGAATTGGACCGGGGTCCACAGTTCACTAGAGGTGTCTCTCCCATAAGACAAATAGCATGTTGGGTGAACAAATTACAGTTGGGCAATTGACAAATAAAGAGGGCATGACCATGCACATACATATCATGATGAGTATAGTGAGATTTAATTGGGCATTACGACAAAGTACATAGACCGCCATCCAACTGCATCTATGCCTAAAAAGTCCACCTTCAGGTTATCATCCGAACCCCCTCCAGTATTAAGTTGCAAAGCAACAGACAATTGCATTAAGTATGGTGCGTAATGTAATCAACAACTACATCCTTAGACATAGCATCAATGTTTTATCCCTAGTGGCAACAGCACAACACAACCTTAGAACTTTCTGTCACTGTCCCAGGTGTCAATGCAGGCATGAACCCACTATCGAGCATAAATACTCCCTCTTGGAGTTACAAGCATCTACTTGGCCAGAGCATCTACTAGTAACGGAGAGCATGCAAGATCATAAACAACACATAGATATAACTTTGATAATCAACATAACAAGTATTCTCTATTCATCGGATCCCAACAAACGCAACATATAGAATTACAGATAGATGATCTTGATCATGTTAGGCAGCTCACAAGATCCGACAATGAAGCACAATGGGGAGAAGACAACCGTCTAGCTACTGCTATGGACCCATAGTCCAGGGGTAGACTACTCACACATCACACCGGAGGCGACCATGGCGGCGTAGAGTCCTCCGGGAGATGATTCCCCTCTCCGGCAGGTGCCGGAGGCGATCTCCTGGATCCCCCGAGATGGGATCGGCGTTGGCGGCGTCTCTGGAAGGTTTTCCGTATCGTGGCTCTCGGTACTGGGGGTTTCGTCACGGAGGCTTTAAGTAGGCGGAACGGTAGGTCAAGAGGCGGCGCGAGGGGCCCAGACCATAGGGCCGCGCGGCCAGGGCAGGGGCCGCGCCGCCCTATGCTCTGGCTGCCTCGTGGCCCCTCTTCGTTTCGTCTTCGGACTTCTGGAAGCTTCGTGGAAAAATAGGCCCCTGGGCGTTGATTTCGTCCAATTCCGAGAATATTTCCTTACTAGGATTTCTGAAACCAAAAACAGCAGAAAACAGCAACTGGCACTTCGGCATCTTGTTAATAGGTTAGTTCCAGAAAATGCACGAATATGACATAAAGTGTGCATAAAACATGTAGATAACATCAATAATGTGGCATGGAACATAAGAAATTATCGATACGTCGGAGACGTATCAGTCGTCCTGGACGAGGTTGCTCGGCAGCCGGCCAGTGCAGCTTGCGGATAAGGCTTGGAGAGAGGGGCAGCCAGCGGGGACGTCCTGGACGAGGTCGCTCGGGGCCCGGTCAGGGCAGCTTCTAGGGAGACGGGGAGAGAGGGGTGGCCTGGGAGAAGGTCGGCCGGCGGGGAAGGGGTGGCCACAGGGGAGCTCGCCGGGGAGCAGGGATGCAAGAGAAATTAAGGATTAGGGGCAGGAGATGAGATTGGGGAACGAGGTCACGTCTCCGATGGCAGATGGTGGGTAATTTCCAGTCGGTTTCAAGGGCAAAGAGGGAAACAGTCCAACGCGCGCACAACCAAAGCCAAAAAGCACCTCCGCGCGAGCTTTGCTCGCGACACTCGTTTCCCCGCGGCTTTACTGGTAAGCGCGTTCGGTGGAATTCTCGTTTGGTTGGGCTTACGGCTTATAAGCTGAGAAAGCCACAACAAAAGCCCAACCAAACACACCCTAATTAGGTGTATAGGTGCACTAGTTCGGCGAAGAGATAGTGAAATACAAGTAATATGGATGATTATGAGTGGTAATTGCAATCTGAAATAAAAATGGCAGCAAGCAAACATGTAGCAGAACTGGTTGTAAATGGTGTTTCGATGCTTAGAAATAAGGCTTAGGGATCATACTTTCACTAGTGAACACTCTCAACAATGATACGATAATTGAATACATAGATATTATCACTTCACTATGCTACTCCGAACCACTCTACGATTTGATAATAAACACAAATTCGTTGCGTAGGTCTGCATAAGCATTCGTTAAAATTCGCATTCTCAATCTATGGACACCCCATGCTGTCACTTTGAGCATACAAAGATGGTACTAACTAGTCACCACAATTCATAAGTATTTCTATAAATTAAGCATAAGAAACAAACACGGTGTGCACACTATCACCCTCACGCCGTTGGACAAGGTGTCCCCGGAGATCACATAATAAAACCACTTGAGTAGCACAATAGTTGAAGCATAATATCTACTTATTCAACGAGATTACAATGCTCATGATCACATAACGATCATACATGGAGAGATAGATAGACCACATAGCTACTGATAGAGCCCTCGGCTTTGGGGAAGAACTACTCACTCCTCATAATGGGAGTCAGCAACGGCGGTGAAGATGGCGGTGGAGTCGATGGAGATGGCTCCGGGGGCAATTCCCCGTCCCGGCAGGGTGCCAGAACAGATACTTCTGTCCCCCGGATCTTGTCTTCGGCGGCGGTGGAGCTACAAAATTTTCCGTGGGCGGAGGCTTATTGATTTTGGGTTTTCTCCTCTGGAGGCTTTTATAGGTGGAAGGGCGAGCTTGGTGGAGTACAGGTGGCCCCACACCACCCCTAGGCGCGGGCCAGGGCCATGCCGCGCCTAGGCATGGTTTGGCCACCCTGTGGCCCCCCTTCGTCTCTCCTCCAGATTTCGTCTTCGTTACAGAAAAATAATATCTTCGGCTTTTGTGCCGTCCAATTCCGAGAATATTTCCTGTACAACTTTTTGGAAATACAAAACAGCAGAAAAACAGGGAACTGGTACTGTGGCATCTTGTTAATAGGTTAGTACCGGAAAATGTATAAAAGTGCAACGTAGTATGATCAAAACATATATAAATTGGTGTAAAACAAGCATGGAGCTTTAAATTATAGATACGTTTGAGACGTATCAAGCATCCCCAAGCTTAACTCTTGCTCGTCTCGAGTAGATAAGTGATAACAAAATAATTTTTGAGGTGACATGAAGCCAACACAATCTTGATCAAGCATTGTAAAGCATTGTGAGATGGGATCAAAGTACTCTAAACATAGACATGATAGATACAATTCTAACAATAGAACTTAGCAACTATGTTACACCATGAGAAGTAACTCAACAAAAGATCATGAATAATTGTGCATTAAAAGCAACTGTTTGTTTATGAGCATAGAGAAAACATAGCAAAGTGGTATTCAACATGTCCTTGATGAAGTAGCAAAACATAAATGCTAGGATCCTTCAAAGTTCAAAGGGTCACTAGATACAAATAATTTAAGAACAAGCAGTAGCATAATCATGAATCAATCAATAATAATTTTGGGACTATGCACATTGCACTAAAAATGATAACTATGCTCTCTTAATTGGTGCATAAAGGAGAAGATGAAGACTCAACATAAAATTAAAAGAAAAACTCTTTGCAGAATAAGCAAGATAAACAAGCTTTATAAACCTTCTAAAAAGTATGGTACTCATTAGCTTTGAGCTCTCATTGCCCCTATCATAAGCATCTTGAATGATTAAAGTTAATGTGATGGCAAATATGAGCTATACGCTTGACAAATCACAAGTTGAAAATCTCATGCCTCTTGAATACGAGTACCTAAACCTCATGCTACTCAACTTAGGTTCCAAACAAGTTCTTGTGATTGTAAGTATACATGTATCATCGAGATCCGCCAACTGGATACCTCTTGCCCATGATATAGGAGCATTCCCATACCAAAATGACAAGACAAACAGATAATGAGCATCTCAGCAATCTTTTTATTTACTATGGTTATATCTTTTTATTGAAAATGCTTCATAGAATGCTCACTATGGTTCGCTGTAAATTTCCACCATGAATGATGCATGGCTTAGATTAGCGGCCCATGCGTTTCTCTAAGATATATGCAAACTTCATGGACTTACAAGTTTCCATTTTATTTTGCACTACTAGGCATCCATAAACAAAAGAACATGTGATGACCCACAAGTATAGGGGGTGTATCGTAGTACTTTCGATAAATAAGAGTGTCGAACCCAACGAGGAGCAGAAGGTGTTGACAAGCAGTTTCGATGAAGGATTCACTGTAAATGCTCACAGACAAGTTTTCAGGAGGTTTTGATATAGCAGATAAATAAAATACAAGTAAGTAAAATGCGAGAATAATAATTGCAGCAAGTGGCCCAATCCTTTTTAGCACAAAGGACAAGCCGGTTTGTTTACTTATGATGACCAAACGTTCTTGAGGACACACGGGAATTTAGTCTAGTGCTTTCGCTTCATATAGTTGATTAATCTTCATTGTTTTGATAAGTGTTGTGTGGGTGAACCTATGCTAATGCACCGCCCTTCCTATAACTAATACATACTTGTGATTAAACCCCTTGCAAGCATCCGCAAATACAAGAAAGTAATTAAGATAAATCTAACCACAGCCTTAAACTCTGAGATCCTGCTATCCCTCATGCATCGATATACCAACGGGGGTTTAGGTTGATGTCACTCCGGCAACCCCACAATTAGCAAACGAATACAAGATGCATTCCCCTAGGCCCATAAAGGTGAAGTATCATGTAGTCGACGTTCACATGACACCACTAGAAGAATAACACCACAACTTAAATATCAAACCATTAAATATTACTCAACATAGTTCACTACTAACATTTAGACTTCACCCATGTCCTCAAGAACTAAACAAACTACTCACAAGACATCATATGGAACATGATCAGAGGTGATATGATGATGGATAACAATCTGAACATAAACCTTGATTCAACGGTTTCACTCAATAGCATCAATAACAAGGAGTAATTAACACCGGGAGAGTTTCCCCTATGAAATACTCAAGATTCAACCCTAGATGTTACAGCGGATGTCGTTGCCTAATCGACGGTACCCCGGAGGACGGATCCTCACGAGGGGGAGAAGAAGTAGGGGCCATAGGGCGGAGTGCACACGGGACGGTGGTACGCGATTTACCCAGCTTCGGAACACCTGCACGACGACAGGGCCTACTGCTGCTTGTCTGGAATTATCTGGGCGCTTTCGCGATGTTACAATGAGTTGTTGTTCTGCATCTAGGGCTCCCGGGATCCGGCTTATATAGGCGCACGGATCTAGGGTTTACATGGAGAGTCCTAGCCGGAACACAAGTTGCCTAACTACGGTACAATGTCTTGCCGTGTACGTCAAGGATCCGCCCTTCCATCTATGTCGTACTGGATCCGGGTCCCTTAATGGGCCTCCGTGGATCCGGGTTCCTCTTCGAGGTTGGTCGGATCCGGCTCCCTGCTCCTGGGCCGGACATCTTCCGTCAGGATCAACAGCAACTGGACCGCCCGATGGGCCACATGCCTCATCACCATCTGTGGGCCACCCGGGCTTGCCGGATCTAGGCACTGTCGATGGTACACCCATGAAGTATACCCACAACAGTAGCCCCCAGAGTTCTCCGAGTTTCACCTGCAGTTTCCGCCTTGCTGGTCCATCATGATCTCCGGCAAATGTTGGTAACGCGGAGAAACTTGAAGAACTCCAACTTCGCATTTTCTTCTTTTCCCAACTTATAGCCGGAAAATGCTCCCATACTGCGGGACTTCATCCATCGACGTTCCAAAGAACATTTCCGGGTTACTCCCTGCTCGCGAATCCTCACGCAATTACCCGGAATCTTAAAAGACTCAAACGGTTCCGCCAATTCTGGCGCCATTTTCGCGCGATTCGTGCGGTAACTTATCTCTAGCCATTTTTACCGTTTAGGGTTTAGGACACGTGTCACGCATCCAACGGTGCGACGCTTGCGTTTCGACCACAGGATGCGGAGCACGAATCTCGTCCCGCCGGCCTATAAATATCCGCCGTCGACGCCTTAACCCTCATTCACCCCCCTTCTCACCTCTCTGCCGAGCGCCGCCACGAGCTTCCTCTCCGCCGTGCCGGAACTTCACCGGAACATCGCCAGAGTCGCTTCGCCGCCGCGTCGTGTTCATCATGTTCTTAACATCAGCGAGCCACCGCGCGGAAAACTCGTCGCCGGTGACTCCGACCGCCGCAAACGCCATTACGGTAAGTTCTTTGAGCTTTGCTCTCGCGCCGTAGTTGGTAGGGATGAATTTGGGGAAGATGACATTGGATCCGACTAAAGAACGTTTCCGCCAAAAACTTTTTCCTTCAGATGTCTTCAATGACTCCGCCTCCGACCTCAGAACCTATCATGGCGACCCCAATCTCCTCCGCCCCTCCACCCTTTGCTCCAGTCAGGCTGGATCCTTCAAAGGATTCCGGAAAGGAGGCTGAAGGGACCTCTGCTCACCCGGAGAAAGCCTCCGGGGCGGGTCAAATGGAGCACCAGGTGGAAGAGGTCACCAAGAAGTCGAAAGCTCGCAAACGAGACTCCGAAGCCAAGGGAAAATGGTGGCCCTGCACCACCACCGAGATGGAGCTGAAGAACCTCGAGGCGGAGGGTTTCCTGCAACCCGAAAGCTGGAGGTCAGTTCCAAATGAACTAGCCCCAGCTCAGAGGGACGACGAGATGGTGCTGACGAAAGCACTGGTGGAGCGCGGTTTTTCATTTCCGCCTTCGGACTTCTTCCTGGAGATTCTGAAGGCGTATGGGCTCCAACCCCACAATATTTCTCCGAACAGCGTGCTTGCCATCTGCAACCACGTCACCCTCTGCGAAGGCCATCTCCGGGTAACCCCCGAGCTCTCTCTGTTCCAATATTTCTTTACTGTCAAGAAGGAGAGGATCCGGCAATCCGCCGAACTCGCTACATGCGGATCCATCACCTTCATGATCCGCCCGGGCCGCGTCTACCCCCCCACCGACCGCCACGAATCCGCGAGGTACTGGTCCGGGGGTTTCTTCTACTTGAAGGACGTCTCCGACCCCGCGAGTGATACGCGTAGATGACGTATTGTCTTTCCGTTCAACACGCGCCCGTTGGGAACCCCAAGAGGAAGGTGTGATGCGTACAGCGGCAAGTTTCCCTCAGTATGAAACCAAGGTTATCGAACCAGTAGGAGCCAAGAAGCACGTTGAAGGTTGATGGCGGCGGGATGTAGTGCGGCGCAACACCAGGGATTCCGGCGCCAACGTGGAACCTGCACAACACAACCAAAGTACTTTGCCCCAACGAAACAGTGAGGTTGTCAATCTCACCAGCTTGCTGTAACAAAGGATTAACCGTATTGTGTGGAAGATGATTGTTTGCAGAAAACAGTAGAACAAGTATTGCAGTAGATTGTATTTCAGTAAAGAGAATTGGACCGGGGTCCACAGTTCACTAGAGGTGTCTCTCCCATAAGATAAACAGCATGTTGGGTGAACAAATTACAGTTGGGCAATTGACAAATAAAGAGAGCATGACCATGCACATACATATCATGATGAGTATAGTGAGATTTAATTGGGCATTACGACAAAGTACATAGACCGCCATCCAACTGCATCTATGCCTAAAAAGTCCACCTTCAGGTTATCATCCGAACCCCCTCCAGTATTAAGTTGCAAAGCAACAGACAATTGCATTAAGTATGGTGCGTAATGTAATCAACAACTACATCCTTAGACATAGCATCAATGTTTTATCCCTAGTGGCAACAGCACAACACAACCTTAGAACTTTCTGTCACTGTCCCAGGTGTCAATGCAGGCATGAACCCACTATCGAGCATAAATACTCCCTCTTGGAGTTACAAGCATCTACTTGGCCAGAGCATCTACTAGTAACGGAGAGCATGCAAGATCATAAACAACACATAGATATAACTTTGATAATCAACATAACAAGTATTCTCTATTCATCGGATCCCAACAAACGCAACATATAGAATTACAGATAGATGATCTTGATCATGTTAGGCAGCTCACAAGATCCGACAATGAAGCACAATGGGGAGAAGACAACCATCTAGCTACTGCTATGGACCCATAGTCCAGGGGTAGACTACTCACACATCACACTGGAGGCGACCATGGCGGCGTAGAGTCCTCCGGGAGATGATTCCCCTCTCCGGCAGGGTGCCGGAGGCGATCTCCTGGATCCCCCGAGATGGGATCGGCGTTGGCGGCGTCTCTGGAAGGTTTTCCGTATCGTGGCTCTCGGTACTGGGGGTTTCGCAACGGAGGCTTTAAGTAGGCGGAAGGGCGGGTCAGGATGGGGCACGAGGGGCCCACACCCTAGGTCGGCGCGGCCAGGGCTTGGGCCGCGCCGCCCTATGGTGTCGCCACCTCGTGGCCCCACTTCGTCTCCTCTTCGGTCTTCTGGAAGCTTCGTGGCAAAATAGGACCCTGGGCGTTGATTTCGTCCAATTTCGAGAATATTTCGTTACTAGGATTTCTGAAACCAAAAACAGCAGAAAAACAAGAATCGGCACTTCGGCATCTTGTTAATAGGTTTGTTCCAGAAAATGCACGAATATGACATAAAGTGTGCATAAAACATGTAGATAACATCAATAATGTGGCATGGAACATAAGAAATTATCGATACGTTGGAGACGTATCAGCATCCCCAAGCTTAGTTCTGCTCGTCCCGAGCAGGTAAAACGATAACAAAAGATAATTTCTGGAGTGACATGCCATCATAATCTTGATCATACTATTTGTAAAGCATATGTAGTGAATGCAGCGATCAAAACAATGTATATGACATGAGTAAACAAGTGAATCATATAGCAAAGACTTTTCATGAATAGCACTTCAAGACAAGCATAAATAAGTCTTGCATAAGAGTTAACTCATAAAGCAATAATTCAAAGTAAAGGTATTGAAGCAACACAAAAGAAGATTAAGTTTCAGCGGTTGCTTTCAACTTATAACATGTATATCTCATTGATATTGTCAACATAGAGTAATATAATAAGTGCAATATGCAAATATGTAGGAATCAATGCACAGTTCACACAAGTGTTTGCTTCTTGAGGTGGAGAGAAATAGGTGAACTGACTCAACATTGAAAGTCAAAGAATGGTCCTCCATAGAGGAAAAAGCATCGATTGCTATATTTGTGCTAGAGCTTTGATTTTGAAAACATGAAACAATTTTGTCAACGGTAGTAATAAAGCATATGTATCATGTAAATTATATCTTACAAGTTGCAAGCCTCATGCATAGTGTACTAATAGTGCCCGCACCTTGTCCTAATTAGCTTGGACTACCGGATCATCACAATGCACATGTTTTAACCAAGTGTCACAAAGGGGTACCTCTATGCACTTTGTACAAAGGTCTAAGGAGAAAGCTCGCATTGGATTTCTCGCTATTGATTATTCTTCAACTTAGACATCCATACCGGGACAACATAGACAACAGATAATGGACTCCTCTTTTATGCATAAGCATGTAACAACAATTACTAATTTTCTCATTTGAGATTGAGGATATATGTCCAAAACTGAAACTTCCACCATGGATCATGGCTTTAGTTAGCGGCCCAATGCTCTTCTCTAACAATATGCATGCTTAACCATAAGGTGGTAGATCTCTCTTACTTCAGACAAGACGGACATGCATAGAAACTCACATGAAATTCAACAAAGAGTAGTTGATGGCGTCCCCAGTGAACATGGTTGTCGCACAACAAGCAACTTAATAAGAGATAAAGTGCATAATTACATATTCAATACCACAATAGTTTTTAAGCTATTTGTCCCATGAGCTATATATTGCAAAGGTGATGATGGAATTTTAAAGGTAGCACTCAAGCAATTTACTTTGGAATGGCGGAAAATACCATGTAGTAGGTAGGTATGGTGGACACAAATGGCATAGTGGTTGGCTCAAGTATTTTGGATGCATGAGAAGTATTCCCTCTCGATACAAGGTTTAGGCTAGCAAGGCTTATTTGAAACAAACACAAGGATGAACCGGTGCAGCAAAACTCACATAAAAGACATATTGAAAACATTATAAGACTCTACACCGTCTTCCTTGTTGTTCAAACTCAATACTAGAAATTATCTAGACCTTAGAGAAACCAAATATGCAAACCAAATTTTAGCATGCTCTATGTATTTCTTCATTAATGGGTGCAAAGCATATGATGCAAGAGCTTAATCATGAGCACAACAATTGCCAAGTATCACATTACCCAAGACATTTATAGCAATTACTACATGTATCATTTTCCAATTCCAACCATATAACAATTTAACGAAGAAGAAACTTCGCCATGAATACTATGAGTAGAAACTAAGGACATACTTGTCCATATGCTACAGCGGAGCGTGTCTCTCTCCCATAAAGTGAATGCTAGGATCCATTTTATTCAAACAAAACAAAAAACAAAAACAAACCGACGCTCCAAGCAAAGCACATAAGATGTGATGGAATAAAAATATAGTTTCAGGGGAGGAACCTGATAATGTTGTCGATGAAGAAGGGGATGCCTTGGGCATCCCCAAGCTTAGACGCTTGAGTCTTCTTAGAATATGCAGGGGTGAACCACCGGGGCATCCCCAAGCTTAGAGCTTTCACTCTCCTTGATCATGTTGCATCATACTCCTCTCTTGATCCTTGAAAACTTCCTCCACACCAAACTCGAAACAACTCATTAGAGGGTTAGTGCACAATAAAAATTAACATGTTCAGAGGTGACACAATCATTCTTAACATTTCTGGACATTGCATAATGCTACTGGACATTAATGGATCAAAGAAATTCATCCAACATAGCAAAAGAGGCAATGCGAAATAAAAGGCAGAATCTGTCAAAACAGAACAGTTCGTATTGACGAATTTTAAAATGGCACCAGACTTGCTCAAATGAAAATGCCCAAATTGAATGAAAGTTGCATACATATCTGAGGATCACTCACGTAAATTGGCATAATTTTCTGAGTTACCTACAGAGGGATTTTGCCCAGATTCGTGACAGCAAAGAAATCTGTTTCTGCGCAGTAATCCAAATCTAGTATGAACTTTTCTATCAACGTCTTAACTTGGCACAACAAAACACAAAACTAAGATAAGGAGAGGTTGCTACAGTAGTAAACAACTTCCAAGACACAAAATAAAAACAAAGTACTGTAGGTAAAAACATGGGTTGTCTCCCATAAGCGCTTTTCTTTAACGCCTTTCAGCTAGGCGCAGAAAGTGTGTGTCAAGTATTATCAAAGGGTGGTACTTCTACAGCGGGATGTGGAGCTTTCTCAACCAGGCATAGTATATTAGATACATAAGTTTTAGCATCTCCCTTTTCATTAGTCTTAGGCGTGCTACTCTCATCAAACAGGTTTTCAGGAACAAGCCAAGCATAGTTATTTTCTAGTGCATCATTCATAGCTAGGAGTTTACATGGTATTGGTGCTTTGATCTCCCCACCATCATCAATATTATTAGTGTATCTTATTCTATCCATGTCCATCTTTTCAAGGAGACTAACAAAATTAGTATGAGAACCAAGCATATTAAATTTAGCAAAGACCTTTCTAGCTTCTCTTGCTAGACCACCAAATTCTCTAAGAAGGGTTTCTAAAACAAAATCTTTCTTTTCCCCTTCTTCCATATCACCAAGTGTGAGAAACATGTGTTGGATTATAGGATTAAGATTAACAAATTTAGTTTCCAACAGGCGAACTAAATGCGCAGCAGCAATTTCATAAGTAGGCGCAAGGTCTACCAAGTGTCTATCTTCAAAATTTTCAACGGTACTAACATGGTTGAAGAATTCTTCTATATTATTTCTCCGTGGTAAAATTAAAAGGAAACATGATGAATCAAGTAAAGTAAATGCAAATAACTAATTTTTTTTGTGTTTTGATATAGCAAACAAGATAGCAAATAAAGTAAAACTAGCAACTAATTTTTTTGTATTTTGATTTAGTGCAGCAAACAAAGTAGTAAATAAAACTAAGCAAGACAAAAACAAAGTAAAGAGATTGAGAAGTGGAGACTCCCCTTGCAGCGTGTCTTGATCTCCCCGGCAACGGCGCCAGAAAAAGCTGCTTGATACGCGTAGATGACGTATTGTCTTTCCGTTCAACACGCGCCCGTTGGGAACCCCAAGAGGAAGGTGTGATGCGTACAGCGGCAAGTTTCCCTCAGTATGAAACCAAGGTTATCGAACCAGTAGGAGCCAAGAAGCATGTTGAAGGTTGATGGCGGCGGGATGTAGTGCGGCGCAACACCAGGGATTCCGGCGCCAACGTGGAACCTGCACAACACAACCAAAGTACTTTGCCCCAACGAAACAGTGAGGTTGTCAATCTCACCGGCTTGCTGTAACAAAGGATTAACCGTATTGTGTGGAAGATGATTGTTTGCAGAAAACAGTAGAACAAGTATTGCAGTAGATTGTATTTCAGTAAAGAGAATTGGACCGGGGTCCACAGTTCACTAGAGGTGTCTCTCCCATAAGATAAACAGCATGTTGGGTGAACAAATTACAGTTGGGCAATTGACAAATAAAGAGAGCATGACCATGCACATACATATCATGATGAGTATAGTGAGATTTAATTGGGCATTACGACAAAGTACATAGACCGCCATCCAACTGCATCTATGCCTAAAAAGTCCACCTTCAGGTTATCATCCGAACCCCCTCCAGTATTAAGTTGCAAAGCAACAGACAATTGCATTAAGTATGGTGCGTAATGTAATCAACAACTACATCCTTAGACATAGCATCAATGTTTTATCCCTAGTGGCAACAGCACAACACAACCTTAGAACTTTCTATCACTGTCCCAGGTGTCAATGCAGGCATGAACCCACTATCGAGCATAAATACTCCCTCTTGGAGTTACAAGCATCTACTTGGCCAGAGCATCTACTAGTAACGGAGAGCATGCAAGATCATAAACAACACATAGATATAACTTTGATAATCAACATAACAAGTATTCTCTATTCATCGGATCCCAACAAACGCAACATATAAAATTACAGATAGATGATCTTGATCATGTTAGGCAGCTCACAAGATCCGACAATGAAGCACAATGGGGAGAAGACAACCATCTAGCTACTGCTATGGACCCATAGTCCAGGGGTAGACTACTCACACATCACACCGGAGGCGACCATGGCGGCGTAGAGTCGTCCGGGAGATGATTCCCCTCTCCGGCAGGGTGCCGGAGGCGATCTCCTGGATCCCCCGAGATGGGATCGGCGTTGGCGGCGTCTCTGGAAGGTTTTCCGTATCGTGGCTCTCGGTACTGGGGGTTTCGCAACGGAGGCTTTAAGTAGGCGGAAGGGCAGGTCAGGATGGGGCACGAGGGGCCCACACCCTAGGTCGGCGCGGCCAGGGCTTGGGCCGCGCCGCCCTATGGTGTCGCCACCTCGTGGCCCCACTTCGTCTCCTCTTCGGTCTTCTGGAAGCTTCGTGGCAAAATAGGACCCTGGGCGTTGATTTCGTCCAATTCCGAGAATATTTCGTTACTAGGATTTCTGAAACCAAAAACAGCAGAAAACAGAATCGGCACTTCGGCATCTTGTTAATAGGTTAGTTCCAGAAAATGCACGAATATGACATAAAGTGTGCATAAAACATGTAGATAACATCAATAATGTGGCATGGAACATAAGAAATTATCGATACGTTGGAGACGTATCAACGAGCGAAAGGAAGCTGCCGCCATTCAAGAACTGCCCCGCCACCGAGCTTCCGGCATGGTCGCACTGCCCCCACCTTTCCGAATCGCCCCAGCTCACACGCGCCGTCAGGCGGATCTGTAAGCTGACGGAGGAGGGGCTGACGGGGAAGGACTTAACCCTTTCCTGGTTCACCAAGCGGATCCAGCCGCTCCAACAGAGGGACCGCCTGATGTTCCAATACACAGGGCGCGACGACCCAATGCGCGCTGCAAAAGATAATCTCTCCGCCGACGCCATCGACAAGAGGATCCGGCTCCTCATCAAAATCCCACGTGAACTTCACGTTCACGTGTGCAACAAGGACATTCACACGAATGGTTCCGGAACCGCGGTACGTCATCTTGACTTTAGTCTTTTGTTTCTCTTCGCATTCAAACTTTTTTGTCTAAGTGTTTAACTTTGCATTAGCTCGAGGCGCTTGAAGAAAGCGAACTCGGAATTCTCCTCCGAGTTCCTTCCACCGGAAACACGGATCCGGAAGCCGCATCGGAGGCGGAAGCTCCCGAAGCCCCACGCCCTGCTAAGAGGAAGAAGCCAGCTCCTTCCAGCCCCTATGCGAAACGCCCCCGCGAAGTGCTTAGCACTGCGGCTACCCGGAAAGCGGAGGCGGAAAAGAAGCGCCTCTCGCTGATTAATACCAGCAACAAGGGGCAGCCTGCCATCCAGCATTTCTTCAAGCCTTCCGGGTAAGCGCCTATTTCCGAGATCCAAGTTCTGGTTTTACGCTTAAACTCTTATGCTTTTATGTTTTTTCTGAAGCTCCGGAAGCCAGCCCCCCAAGGCCCCAAGGGTCCCGAAGAAAAGAGCCAGGCCATCTCCGGCTTCCATTCCCATTACTCCTGAGGTTGAAGTTCCGCCCAAGGCTTCATCCGCCTCCAAGCCGGATCCGAAAGATGTCATCAACCTTGATGACCTTCCTGAAGATCCCACTCACCAAGGCGACTCCGCCCAGGGGACCTCCTCATCTGTTCCTCCGCCAGATCAACCAAGCGCCGCTTTTGCGGAGCCCACAGAAGAACAACAGGAGCAAAAGGTAAAGCTCCTTCAAGTCACCAACGCGACTCGGGTCGACTCTCGACCGACTCCGTCCCTCCAAAAGCTTACCCTTGCACAGCGTCACGCGGAAGTTTCCACCATGCTGAACAAAGTGTGGGGAAAGCCGGATGAGGAGATGCGAGAGCTCGCCGACCTGGAGGACAGCCTGAAGGAGTTTTTCGCCAAGCACAAGGAAGTGCGGCAGGTGATACTAGCCCCCAAGCATTGGGTGATATATTTCCGTGTAACATGTATTAGCCGATGCTTTCCCAAAATGTACTTTTAGGCGGAATTTTAAATTTTTTATCCCAAGACTTTGAATTCTTCGCTAGCCCCCAAGATTTTAATATCTGACTAACTCCTTGCTGCTTCACAGACCACGCGGAAATTGCACGAAGATCTGCGCGTACACGTGCTGGAGCAAATCACGGAGATCGAGGGGCTGCGCCAGAACGTGGAAAATAGCCAAAAGGCTATCCAGCTGCTTGAGACCCGCCTTCAAGGTACGAGATCCGGGTCTTTACTTTTTGTGCTGACATAGTTGCCCAGGATGCATAATATGTGCAACTTTCTGCCTTCAGAAGAAACTGCCAAGCACTCCTCGCTTGATGAGCTATCCGCCAAGGTCAAGGTGCTTGAGGCGGAGAACGAATCCCTCAAAACCTTTATCCAAGAATCCTCTAACACGGAGACTCAGGCGAGGAAGGAGCTCTCCGACAAGCATGCCCGCGACCTGGCGGAGCTGAATGAAAAACTGGAGAAGAGCCAAGGCCGCGTGCTTTCCGTGATAGCCAAGAACAAAGTTCTAGAAGCGGAGGCGGAAGCCATTGACCAACTTATCTTCCGTAAGCTCTTTTCCGTGTCGTTGTTCCGACTGCCCTATATGCTATCTTTCTAACGGAACTGGACCTCCTTCTTCCACAGCAAGCCTTGGCTTCGAGTGGTCAAAGGAGTCGAACCTGAAGAGGACGGAGGCATACGATGAAGCGCGGATTTCAATTGACGCGTTATTTGAAGCCTGTCGCGGAATCGCCAAGACTCTGTCTCTGAAGAAGGCCAAAACCACAGTCATCGATACGATGACCAAACTTATGGAACAAGTGCCGGATTTCATCAAGGATTGGCAAAAATCTTCAGCACGCGGAGTCGCCTCCCTGGTCTTGGCCACCTGCAAGGCTCACTTCCCCTCGCTCAACTTTGCGAATGTTGCACGCGGAGCCCCCAAGGGTTCCGACATGGGTGCCCTTCTTGCGGAAACCCAAGGCTATGAGCAGCTGTTTGTCAGGCGAGTGAATCACTCGTTCTGGTATAACAAACACGATCTGCCTCAAGGATTTTCCGATGCAGAGGAGGAGGAGGAAGGTGAGCCGGAGTACTATGGAGAAGGCTCTGGGTCAAGCGTCGAGCATTCCGGAGGAAGCTCTGGTGGCGACTCCGAAGCCGGATCCGGTGACAGTGACGACGACGGCTCCGCCTACCAGGAATCTGAAGAAGAGGACTCCGAGTAGAGTTCCTGTTTAAACAATGAAACAAGTTGCATCATTTTGGCCCCTGAGTGGGTTTGTAATAAGACTTTAAATTCTTAAGTAGCTAGGAAACGAAACGACTATGCGTGGGGCGGAAACACTTATCCTGCCATCCGTTTAATATTATTCGCATGTTTCGTTTTATGTTGAAAAGCAAGTGCTGATTTTATTGTTTTCCGGCTTGCCCGCTTGACCTTCCGCGAGCCGGAAGACCTTAGCCGGAAACGCTCGCCAGCGGCGACGAAGCCCAATGGCAATCCGTCAATAACCGCGGAAACAAGCCCCCAGGCGTAGGTGCCGGAAATCGCTACTAGCAATCCACGAGTTCGCAACAGACAACAACTTAGTCAGAAAACTTAAGCTTACGTCCTAAAGGACGATTTTGAAAATCACAACTTTCATACACGCCTAGGCGGAAAAAATCCAGCTCTGCGGTTTTAGTCGGAAAACATACATGATCTAAAAATGAACAAGTAAAGGAGGTAAAAGACTCAGAGAGTGAACCATAAGCTTTATTTCATTGATCATGTATAACTATTACAGAGTTTGTAACTCGGAAAAAATACGCTAAGTGTAGAAAGGACGTAGTTGTGCTATGTTCCAAGGGCGATCTGTCTCGTCGTAGATGTCATCCGGATCCTCACGCTTGCGTTTCCGGTGCCAATTAGCAGGTCTATCCTTCAGCTCACGGAAATCAACAAGGTAGTACGACCCGTTATGAAGCACTTTGCTAACGACGAAGGGTCCTTCCCATGGAGATTGCAGCTTATGGTCTTTCACCTGTCGAAGGCGGAGGACCAGGTCTCCTGCCATGAAGGAGCGATTCCGAACTCGACGACTGTGATAGCGTCGGAGCTTCTGCTGGTAGATGGCGGAGCGCTGGTCAGCTAGGTTCCGAGCTTCCTCGATCAGGTCCACAGATAGCTGTCTGGCCTCGTCAGCTGTTTCTTCATTGTAGGCGGAAACTCGCGGTGAATCGTGGATGATGTCGGAGGGAAGTACGGCTTCGGATCCGTATACCAGGAAAAATGGGGTAAACCCTGTTGATCTGTTAGGGGTAGTTCGTAAACTCCACAAAACAGCTTCCAACTCATCAGCCCAAGCTCCAGCTGCTCGTCGCAGCGGTTCTTCAAGGCGCGGCTTAATTCCTGATAATATTAGGCCGTTAGCCCTTTCAACCTGACCATTTGATTGTGGATGAGCCACAGATGCAAGGTCCAGTCGAATCCCTACTATCTCACAATAATCCCTCAACTCTCCTTGAGCGAAGTTTGTGCCATTATCTGTGATTATGCTGTGTGGGATGCTGAATCTCATCACGAGGCTGCAGACGAATTTCAGTGCCGTAGCACCATCGGCTTTTCTCACTGGCTTAGCCTCGATCCATTTGCTGAACTTGTCAACAGCGACCAGGAGGTATTCAAAACCGCCAGGGGATGATCTTTTTAACTTACCAACCATATCGAGCCCCCAGACCACAAACGGCCAGGTGATAGGTATGGTCTTCAGCTCTTGGGCTGGAGCATTTGGTTGAGTAGCATAGTACTGACAACCTCGGCAGGTTTTTACCAACTTGTCAGCATCTTCTTTAGCCGTGAGCCAGTAAAATCCTAGCCGGAAGGCTTTGGCAATGAGGGATCTGGGAGCGGCGTGATGCCCGCAATCCCCTGCGTGGATCTCTCTGAGGATTTCAATGCCATCTTGATTGGAGACGCATTTGAGAAATACCCCTGCTGGACTTCGTTTGTAGAGCTGTCCATCAACAATTGTGTAGGATCTCGCTCGTCTGACGATCTGTCGCGCGAGGACCTCGTCCTCTGGCAACTTCTGATCGATGAGGTAGTCCAGGAAAGGCTGTGTCCAAGCCGGAATGACAGCCATCACTTCCCTAGCCGGAGACACTGCCACTTTTGGGTTTTCCGGGTTAGCGCCCTTCACCGAGGGTATCCGGAGATGCTCCAGGAAAATGCTAGGCGGAATTTGCTTCCTGCCGGATCCGAGCTTGGATAGCATGTCTGCCGCTGCGTTATCGTCTCTCCTGATGTACTTGACTTCGTATCCGAGGAAGCACTTGGCGATCTCATCAACTTCGTCTCTGTAAGCCGCCATGACGGAGTTTCTGGCGTTCCAGGTTCCGGCTACTTGTTGTGTCACCAGGTCGGAATCTCCACAGCATATGATGTGCTTGATCCCAATTTCCTTAGCGATGCGCAGACCGTGTAGTAGAGCCTCGTATTCCGCCATATTATTTGTAGCTTCGAAGTGGATCTGCAGAACGTACTGCAGTTCTTCTCCGGTAGGGGACTTCAGGGTGACTCCGGCTCCTGAGCCTTGATGCTGCTTGGATCCATCGAAGTGCATGACCCATGTTTCTGGTTCCGGCTCCAGACTTGCATCCGGAGCTTCTGTCCAATCTGCGACGAAATCTGCCAAGACTTGGGATTTAACCGCGGTCCTAGGCTTGTAAGCGATGTCGAAGGCGGATAATTCAATGCCCCATTTAGCCGTACGTCCTGTTGCGTCAGCGTTGTTGAGAATTGTTGACAGCGGAGCCTTGCTCACAACTGTTACTGGGTGCTCTTGGAAGTAATGTCTCAGCTTCCGGCTGCCTAGGAACACTCCATAAGCTAGCTTCTGAAAGTGAGGGTATCTTTGTTTTGACTCCGTCAGTACCTCGCTAATGTAATAGACAGGCCTTTGGACGTCATATTCATGACCTTCTTCCTTTCGCTCCACCACGATGACGAGGCTGATGACTTTGTTGGTAGCCGCCAGATAAAGGAGCATTGGCTCTGACTCTGCTGGGGCTGCCAAGATAGGTGGGGAGGTGAGAATTTCCTTCAACCCCCGTAGAGCTGCGTCGGCTGCGTCGTCCCAGACGAATTTGTCTGTTTTCTTCAGCAGCTTGTACAAAGGTAGCGCCTTCTCGCCAAGACGGCTAACAAACCGACTGATTGCTGCGACACAACCAGTTAGTCGTTGCACATCTTTGAGACAAGTTGGCCGTTTGATGCACAGGATTGCCTTGATTTTTTCCGGGTTAACCTCAATACCTCTGTGAGAGACTATGAAGCCAAGGAGTTTTCCAGCTGGTACGCCAAAAACGCACTTCAGCGGATTCAACATCATCTTGTACCTGCGGAGGTTGTCGAAGGTTTCTGTGAGGTCGCTGATCAAGTCGGATCCTTTCCGGGTCATGACCGCGATGTCGTCGACGTAAGCGTGCACGTTCCGGCCAATTTGGTCCTTCAGGCACCGCTGCATCGTACGTTGGTAGGTGGCACCTTCATTTTTCAAACCAAAAGGCATGGTAACATAGCAGTAAGTACCAAACGGGGTAATGAATGAAGTCGCCTTTTGGTCGGATTCCTTCATCCGGATCTGATGATACCCGGAATACGCATCAAGAAAACACAGAAGTTCCGCCCCCGCCGTCGAATCAATGACTTGGTCAATGCGCGGCAAGGGGAACGGATCCTTCGGGCAATGCTTGTTCAAGCCAGAGTAATCGATGCACATTCTTAGTATTTCAGTGTTCTTTTTGGGTACAAGGACGGGATTCGCGACCCAATCGGTGTGGATAACTTCTATTACAAAACCTGCCTCTAGTAACTTAGCTAGTTCCATTCCTATGGCGCGGCGCTTCTTATCTCCAAAGCGTCGCATAGCTTGCTTCACCGGTTTAGCCCCCGGATTTATGTTGAGGTAGTGCTCGGCGAGTTCCCTAGGTACTCCGGACATGTCAGAAGGTTGCCATGCGAAGATATCCATGTTAGCGCGGAGGAACTCGACGAGCGCGTCTTCCTATTTGGGGTCCATGTTGGCTCCGACTGAAACCTGCTTGGAAGAGTCGCCTTTGATGAGGTCGTGCTTCTTGGTTTCTATCGCGGCCTTGAAGGAGGTTTTCTGCTCGGAGATCTGCTTCTTGGTGGTCTGCATCTCAGTCGGATCCACCGCGGCTCTGTTGCCTTTCAGCTCTTCTCCCGATATCACAGACTCTGCGAAGGCGGCTTCGCCTAACTCGCACTCATGAGCCTTTTTGTAGTCTCCGGATATGGTAATCATACCTTTAGGACCCGGAATCTTGAGCTTGTTGTAGATGTAGCACGCTCTTGCGTGGAACTTGTGGTAGGTGGGCCTGCCGAAGATGACATGGTAGGAGCTCTTGAAAGGCACAACTTCAAACGTGATCCTCTCTTCGCGGAAATTGTGAACATCACCAAAGGCCACGGGGAGTGTGATGCTGCCGAGGGAATTCGCCTTCTTACCCGGAACCACGCCATGAAACTCAGTGTTGCTATGTTTTAGTTGTTCCTTGGTGAGGTTCATCCGCTCTAGAGTCTCCAGGTACATGATGTTCAAGCTGGCTCCGCCATCCATGAGGCACTTGGAGAAGTCATACCCGTCTATGCGGGGACTTACAACCAAGGCGTAGCATTCTTTTGGCACAATGGCAGGGTGATCTTTCCTGTCAAATATGCACGGGACTTCCGACCACCTGACATACTGCGGCACAGCCGGAACTGTGGCGTTCAGGATCCGGGTAGCTGACTTGGTAGCGCGGACTGTTGGGGTCCCGAGGAAAGTGTGGTAAGCCCCCACGCTCTTTTTATCGAATGGGTTGGATTTACCTGCGGATCCTGCCTTGGGGTCCGGCGAGTTATCATCCTCATCCATCGCCTCGAAACTATCTTCCTCTTTGTCCTTGTTCTTGCCCTTGCCTCCCTTGCCGCGTGGGCGGTGCTTCCGGGCTCGCTTGTATCCTGCCTCCGGGTCGTTCTTCAGATCATTGACCCACTTGCAGTTGCGGTTGGTGTGAGTTGACTTCCCTGTAACCGGGTCCAGGTGGGCCAGGCAGGGCATGTCTCTGTACTCCTCGTAGGTTTGCGGGGCGCGGGATCCACCAGCTGTGACCTCAGTGGCATGCTGCTGACCCCTGCCGGCTCCGCCTCCACGACCACGTCCTCTTCCGCCTCCTGAACCTCCGCGTTGAAACGCCATGGCGACCATCTCGGATCCGCCACTCTTCTGGTCATCAGGGTTCTTGCGCTTATGGCTGCTGCTGCTGCCGTTATCACGGTTCTTCTTCTGTTGATGTAGGGGGATTGCAGTAGCTGCGAGATCACCGCCTGCGTCATCATCGGCGGCAGTATGATCACTGGCGATGGAGATCATCTCATCCAAAGTCAGCTTGCTTGAGTTAGCCAAACGAGTGAGCGTATGCCTCAGCAATCCTCCCCTCTGCAGTCCACCAATGAAAGCGTACATGGCGGTGGTGTGGTCGACGTTTTCGCACTCGTTCCTGCATGCCAACCATCGTGTGAGGTAGTTTCTTGAGGTTTCCCCCTTCTTCTGGATGCAGGCTTGCAGGTCGCTTGCCGTGGCAGGTCTTTTGTAGGTGCCTCTGAAGTGTTTCTCGAAAGCGTTCTTCAGGTCGAACCAGCAAAAGATGGAGTTCTTCTCGAGGTCACTGAGCCAGATCCGGGCTGGACCTACAAGGTACAACTGGAGCATGCGGCAGGCGATGTTAGGGGTTCCTCCGGCAAAGGTTACTGCATTATAGTAATCCTCAATCTAGGTATCCGGCCTTTCGGTGCCATCATAATGCTTCAGGTTTCCGGGTAGCTTGAGGTTCATCCTTGGCTTTGGTTCCTCTCGAATCATCCTGCCGAAGCACTTCGGACCAATCTAGTCGGTTCTGTATTCGTTAAGGCGATCCCGCGCGTCGCGGGGGCCGTGGCGAGGAGATTGTGAGCGAGAGCGAGATCTCCGGCCGTCGCCTCCGCCTCCACCTCCGCCGCCACCGCTAGGTGGTGGTGAGGGAGACCTGCGAGGTGGTCGGTTCGACTTCTTGCTTCCGCCATCTGATTCTCCTCGGCCTTCCCGGTGCTGGCTCCGACTCCTGTGACTGCCTTCACCATGGCGCTGGCTGCCCTGGTCATTCCGGCGAGGCTCCGGGTCGCGGCTCCGGCGAGGCTCTGGGTCACGCTCCTCATTCCGACTCCTCCTGGGCTCGGGCTCACGAACATTGTTCTGGTTCCGGCGTGGTTCCGGCGAGCGCTCCCTGTTTCTGTTTCTTGGCAACACGTTGTCGCGGATAACAATCCCACCATGCCCTGGGGGCCTGGTGTTTCCGGCTGGACTACGGCGGCGAGGGGGTCGCGGGTAACCATTAGGCGGAGGAGAGGGGTTGCGGTACTTGTCCCGTCCAGAGTACATTGCATCCTTTCCCTTTCTTGGATCTGACGGTGGCGTCTTTGATGGTACGGGGATCGGATTTGGGTGTTCCCTGGCTTTTCTTCTGCGCTCCGAGGATCCGGTGTGTGATTCATCATCGGGACGTCGATCAGCGCGGGCGTCCTTCTGCGCGGTAGATACACAGTTATCCGGATTGGATTCCAACCTGCGCGAAGTATCCGCCTTGCTTTGCTGCTGCATTGCTGAAGCGACAAGTGTGCGAAGGTAGTTGATATCAACCTCTTCGTCCTTCTTCTTCAACAGCTCCGCAGCTTTTAGCATGTTGTCCTTTGGGGTTTCGAGCGGCCGGTGCTCTGCGGGCGTGGCGAAGTTGATTCTGCGAGGCGGAATTGCTTCTCTAACAATTCGATCGGCCTCCGCCTGCGCATAAGTCATCTTTACTTCCCACTCTTTCGCCATGCTCTTGACCTGCTCGAGCATGGCAGTAATTTCGCGGTCCTGTCTGTCGAAGTGGTCCGCCAAACCTGCAGCTTCTGCCCTTTCTTCCCTTAACGCGGCTTCGGTATCGGCGAGCTTCTTGGCTGTGGCCAGCATTTCCTTTCTAGTGGTCTCTAGAGCCTCCAGATCTGCGGCGTCGCCCGGGGTTATAGGTTTGTTAAGAACTGCTCGCGCAACCATCTCTTGAGCTGTCAGGAGCTCCTCCGAGGAAGAATCTCTGCGGGGTCGCTCCTGAGACCTTGGAGATCCTTGGTGGGATGGCTGAGGGTCAGATTGGTTGGTTGCCTCTTCAGCTCCAGTTTGTCCCTGCGCTGCTACCATTGTGAGAACCTGCTTAGGCTGGGCGGAGTCGACTTTAGGCTGATCACCGAAACCGTACTCCCCTAGCTTGCGGTTAAACTCGTCAGTGTCCATGGACGGGGTGTCTCCGGAAATTGGGCTTAGATTGCCCAAAATCGACTCTTCAACCGGAGTTCCGCTTTCTCCGACAAGCTCAGCCTAATCCGGATCCGCGTCGTTTTCCGGTGCCTCTACCTGCTCGGGACCAGCTCCGTCTTCTTGAGGGGCGGTTCCGGCGGTATGGGCCAAGAAGTGTACGAAGTGGCACCTCTGCTTTTCTAACACCTGGGAGACCCAGGCGGATCTGCATTGGTCTTCCACCGTTGTTTCCTGCTCAGGGGCGGATTGGGTGGGTTTTGAAATTTCCAGATCCGAGGCGGAATCTTCCCTGGGAAGCTCCTGCATCTCAGATCGGATCTTCGCGACAGCGTCCAGCTCTGCGGCGGTCGCGTCTGCGTTACTTACCAGTGGGTTTCCGTCGGAATCGACGGTTTCCCCGATGAAGATGTGTATGCCGCCAATTGGGACGATGGAGAGCTTGACGGGGTTTGTCCTAGCCGGAATCCAACACTCGTCCGGAGGGACGATCGGCAGATTTCCGGCGTAGAAGACGCGCCCCACAGCGATGGTGTCGTCGTAGCTTCCCATGGCGGAACCCTCCCGGTTCCGGCCTCCAGACGCCACAGGCCCCACGGTGGGCGCCAACTGTCGTTGCCTAATCGACGGTACCCCGGAGGAGGGATCCTCACGAGGGGGAGAAGAAGTAGGGGCCATAGGGCGGAGTGCACACGGGACGGTGGTACGCGATTTACCCAGCTTCGGAACACCTGCACGACGACAGGGCCTACTGCTGCTTGTCTGGAATTATCTGGGCGCTTTCGCGATGTTACAATGAGTTGTTGTTCTGCATCTAGGGCTCCCGGGATCCGGCTTATATAGGCGCACGGATCTAGGGTTTACATGGAGAGTCCTAGCCGGAACACAAGTTGCCTAACTACGGTACAATGTCTTGCCATGTACGTCAAGGATCCGCCCTTCCATCTATGTCGTACTGGATCCGGGTCCCTTAATGGGCCTCCGTGGATCCGGGTTCCTCTTCGAGGTCGGTCGGATCCGGCTCCTTGCTCCTGGGCCGGACATCTTCCGTCAGGATCAACAGCAACTGGGCCGCCCGATGGGCCACATGCCTCATCACCATCTGTGGGCCACCCGGGCTTGCCGGATCTAGGCACTGTCGATGGTACACCCATGAAGTATACCCACAACAGCGGAGATGAGGTGCAGCGGTGGAGATGACGGTGTCGATGGTGGAGATGATGATGATGATGATCCCAATGAAGTCCAGCGCGATGACGGTGACGATGGCGACGATTTCCCCCCTCCGGGAGGGAATTTCTCCGGCAGATTTCTGCCTGCCGGAGAGCTCTTTTCTCTCTGGTGTTTTCCGCCTCGAGGAGTGTTGCTTGTGTTGGAGATATGCCCAAGAGGCAATAATAAATTAGTTATTGTTATATTTTATTGTTCATGATAAATGTTTACATCCCATGCTATAATTGTATTAACCGAAACATTGATACATGTGTGTTATGTAAACAACAAGAGTCCCTAGTAAGCCTCTTGTATAACTAGCTTGTTGATTAATGGATGATCATGGTTTCGTGATCATGAACATTGGATGTTATTAATAACAAGGTTATGTCATTAGGTGAATGATATAATGGACACACACCCAAATAAGCATAGCATAAGATCAAGTCATTAAGTTCAATTTGCTACAAGCTTTCGGTACATAGTTGCCTAAGTCCTTCGACCATGAGATCATGTAAATCACTTACACCGGAAGGGTACTTTGATTACATCAAACGCCATTGCGTAAATGGGTGGTTATAAAGATGGGATTAAGTATTTGGAAAGTATGAGTTGAGGCATATGGATCAATAGTGGGATTTGTACATCCTGATGACGGATAGATATACTCTGGGCCCTCTCGGTGGAATGTCGTCTGATTAGCTTGCAAGCATATGATTGGATCATAAGAGATGACATACCGCGGTACGAGTAAAGAGTACTTGTCGGTAACGAGGTTGAACAAGGTATGGAGATACCGATGATCGAACCTCGGACAAGTAAAATATCGCGTGACAAAGGGAATCGGCATCGTATGTAAATGGTTCAATCGATCACTAAGTCCTCGTTGAATATGTGGGAGCCATTATGGATCTCCAGATCCCGCTATTGGTTATTGCTCGGAGAGGAGTCTCGACCATGTCTGCATAGTTCACGAACCGTAGGGTGACGCGCTATGGAGTCTGAAGTTTTTGTTCGGAGTCTCGGATGAGATCCAGGAAATCACGAGGAGGTCCGGAATGGTCCGGAGAATAAGATTCATATAAGGGAAGTCATTTTCCGGGGTTCGGGAAAAAGTCCGGTGTTTTGACCGGAGCTTCTAGAAGGTTCTAGAGGGCCACCAGTGGGCCCACCACCCCGGGATAGGCCGCATAGGCGCCACATGGCATGGTGGGTCTTGCCCACTGTGACATGTGGGCCCAGGCTGGCCCCCCCTTGGAGATAATATCTATCTCTAGTTTGAATGGTTTAAATCTAGAGATAGAGGGGAACACTTGGGGGAGGGGTTTGCCCCTCCCCATGCGCCGGCCAAGGGGGTGGGTGGGCCCTACGGGAAACCGTAGGCCGACCCCCACCTATATAAAGAGGGGAGGGGGTGGCCGGCGAAGGCCCCCTCATCCAACCCTAGCCGCCCCCCTCTCTTCCTCCTCCATGTACTGCGCAAGCTTAGGCAAAGCCCTGCAGTAATTCTTCTCCACCACCACCACCATGCCGTCGTGCTGCTGGGATTCCGTGGAGATCTACCACACCTCCGCTGCCCGCTGGAACGGGGAAAGGAAGGGGCTTCATCGACACCGTACGCGCGACCGAGTACGGAAGTGCTGCCGGATTGCAGCACCGGGGACGATCGTCTACACCAACAACGAGATCTAATCTCGTAGGCTTTCGAAATCTTCGAGGGTTAGTCTCATATCAATCTCGTTGCTCTGATCTTGTAGATTAGATCTTGGGTGTTCCATAGATTAGATCTTAACAGTATTTCTATCTCAATTAAGATTAGTTACTTGTCAGACTTAACAGTATTTCTATCTCAATTACAAGACTAGCGCATGGTTCAAAGAGCAATGGTTTCAATTAGTACCAAATCATCTTGTCTCCGTGAAACTTGAAGTTCAAATCCATTTGAAAAGTAAGGAGCTGGAAATTTTGTTTTCAGAAATAAGCAAGGTATGAGATATGTGTCATATCTAAGACCCTATTGCAAGATGATAGAATATAATCTAGTGAGACTACATAAACTCATAAGTTTTATGGGAATGTACGAAGGTTGAAGACGCTAGGCGTCCCGATCCTCCAACTAGTTGGGCACTAACGATATTCGCATATCCATGAAGTGATCGTCCTTAGTATGCACCGTTGCTAAGACTCGTCGTTTCGAAGCATCACGTGATGATCGGGTGTTATAGATTCTACGTGTGCATACAACGGGTGCAAGCCAGATTTGCACATGTGAATACTAAGGTTAAACTTTACGAGCCTAGCATGTACAAACATGGTCTCGGAAAGTCGTCATGATTTGATGGATAAAATTATGAGTGAAATTGTTCATCACATTAAAAGGTTACTAATAGTGAAATCTGGAACACTTGTCATGTGATGATCAACTTCAAAGTAAGAACCTCGAGGTTATTGGTATTTGACCAATGGACCTAAAAGTTATTGAAGGTGAAGTGTTTTCTGAGAATGGGGAAAGCTAAAAGAGAAACTACAAAAGATATTTTGGCAGAAAGAAAGAAAAAGACTAGAAAGTCTAGCTCAGGTGTATATAGATGATATACATGTTATGGATGTATTCCTTGTTTGGTCACATAATAAAATTCTTGGGTATTTGTACCAGATTGGTTGGTATGAGATATCATACAATACAACGCAATACAAGAATACGATGGCATAAGTGACTGATAAGGAATATGGTAATAATGCACGTCTGGAACATAATAAAGTGTTATTATGTTTGTCATTGGCATTCTACCTAGCCCTTAGAATTTATAATAAAGAACTTAATAAATTGTTATTTTGCTCTGGTCAAATGAAAACAATGAGTTGTTCAAATTATGACATTATTCCATGTACGATGGATAAGTTATTATAAATCTTAATGGTGAAACACACATACATAACACTGACGGTAAAATGCCATAAGGCAAATGATTTGAATTCCACTCATTAGTGGAACCGCCATTTAGGTCATGTTAGAAAGGAACGCATGAAGGAACTCCATTTGGATGGAATTTTGGAGTCATATGATTTTTGAATCATTTGGCGCTTGCAAATCTCTTCTAAAAGGAAATGACTTAAATACCGTTCATAGGCCAATAGTTGAACGGGCAACTAACTTAGTGGAAACATACATAGTGATGTATATGGTTCACTGGGCATAGTTGTGTGCGGGAGATTCTTCTACTTCATGAAAACTTCTAACAATGAATTGAGTATATATATGTGGATATATTCGATAAGGAAGAAGTTTGAGACATTTGAATAGATTCAAATAAATTTCAGCATGAAGTGGAAATCATCGTAATAGAAAAGTCAAATATCTATGATTGGATCATAGTAGAAATATTTGAATTACGAGTTTTAGCGAACATCTAAGAGAGTGATGAAGTTGTTCTACAACTCACGTTTCTTGGAGTATCATAGTGATGATGGAGTATCCGAAAGATGTATCCAAACCTTGTTGGGTCAATGATGAGATAAAATTAAAATGATGCCATTATATTTTTGTGGATTATGCTTTAGTGACTACCGCTTTTACACTAAATAGAGCATCATCATAATCCGTTGAAATGACACCATACGAGTTATGGCATGGGTATAAACCCTAATAGTCCTTTCTTAAATTTTGGTATGCATAGCATAAGTAAATAAGTTTACAACTAAAATCGGATGAATGTCTTTGTTGGTTATCCCAGAGAATTGATTGGGAATTCTTTCCACTATGGAGACAAAGATAAAAGTGTTTGTCGATGTTTCTTACTTATTTCAAAGAAATTGTTTCTAGCGAACTATTTGAGTGGGAGGACAATGGAACTTGATAAGGTTCATGAACCTGAGCATGATGATCAGAGTAGCACAGCATCGGAAATGGTTCCGGAAGTAGCTACGAAGATCATGGCTCCCATGTCTACAAAGTGTTATAGTCATGGAGATCAAAGTACTTATTGAACCTTGTAGGTATGGTTTACTTTGTGATCAAATAAATGATTTGTGGACAAAGGATTGATTTTGAACAATAATAAACCAACTACATACAAAGAAGTTATGATGGGCCCTGACTCCGTTAAAATGGCCATGCGCCATGAAATCCAAGATAGATGAATGCTTTTTGAAAGTAAATGGATCTATAAAATAGATGGACTTGGATGGAATATCTTTAAAGAAGCTTGACTTATCAAAAAGTTGTTCACGACAAAGTTCAAAGAGTTGACTGCGATAAGATTAGATCTTCCGTGGCAATGCTTGTAGTCTATGTGGATTATTCTAGTAATCGCTACATATTTCTTTTATGAGATATGATAGTAGGATGGCAGAAATACATTCCTTACCAGAAGTGTGTATGAAGGATGTATACTAGATAAAACCAATAGTTTTTGCTAGTCCGTGGAATACTAGATAGGTATACGAACTTCAATTGGATGAAGTGAGTATCGCGGAGTTGGAATCTTCACCGGATGAAATAGTCAAAGAGTTTTGGTTTCATCAGAAACGATGAAGATGCTTGCATTTGCAAGAAATTAAGTGGGAGCGCTGAGACATATTTATAATACTTTATGTAGATGACATATCGTTGATTATAAATGATGTAATTATATACTTGATGTGAATAAAAGGTTTCATTGAGAATTAACTTCAATGAAAGGATATGGACTGAAACATATTTAGTGTCAAGATCTATGAAGATAGATTGAAACACATAATAAGTTTAAGTCAAAGTACATATAATGAAAATTGAAGTAGTTCAATATAAAAATATTAAGAAGGTGTTCTTTTCCATGTGAAGGTTTAACAAGACTTGAGTGTATTTGACACTCAATGAGTAAAAACACATGAGTGACTTTAGATCACGAACAATATGTACAAAGTCAGATGTCCTATGCTCTAAAGTGTTACGAGCATATACCAGAATGATTCATGTGATGATTATTGGACAACAGTAAGAATATCCTTGAGTACTTTAGAAGAACAAAGGATATATATAGTTTTGTATGGGGTAATGACAAACAAATCGCTGTAAGGTGTTACACCGATATTAGTTTGGTCACATATGAAAATAAAATTTCAATCTCAATTAGGATAAGTGTTGAGGTAGCACAATGAGCTAGAAGTTGTCTATGCTAGATTTAGATGAGTTCTAAATATTGTGACGGATTCTACAAACGAAGGCAGAGTGTGTCATTGTTTTGATAATGACTGAGGATGTTAAGTCGAGGAGTTCTTGGAGAACTTGGTGTAGTTCCGATAGTGTCAGAACTTTGAATCTATATTGTGTATGACAATATTAGTGACTTATTTTCAGACCGTGGAATTAAGGTTCCACCAGAGGACTAAGCATATACAATTAATGCCGACTCATTTGGAAAATGAGTGATGCGTTGAGACGCAAATGAATTGCAAAATACATACGTTTCTGAGCGTGTCAGATTCGTTGACTAAAACCTCTCCCGTGAGCAAAACATGATAAGCACCAGAAGGCCAAGGTGTTATATCTTTACAAATGTAAACTAGATTATTGACTCTAGTGCAAGTGGGAGACTGTTGGAGATATGCCCAAGAGGCAATAATAAATTAGTTATTGTTATATCTTATTGTTCATGATAAATGTTTACATCCCATGCTATAATTGTATTAACCGAAACATTGATACATGTGTGTTATGTAAACAACAAGGAGTCCCTAGTAAGCCTCTTGTATAACTAGCGTTTTTTTTTAAATAATACACTTTTTAATATTTAATCCAGAAATAATATTAGTTTTAAGCAAATTTCAGAAATAATACACCGTCGGGGTCACCGAACCCGAATTAGTTAAATCGGGGTCACCGAACCCGAAGCGCAGGGAATCTCCTGCCGGCAGTGCGGAGACGGCTATTTTCGGGGTCAACACGCCCGACTCACTTTTGTCGGGCTCAGCGCGCCCGAGACGGCTTTTGTCGGCCACGCGCGGGCGATGTCGGGCTGTCTCCTGGCCAGGAGCAGGCCGTGTCGGGGAGGGCCATCCCGAAGCGCTGATTCGGGGACGCCGTGTCCGAAATTGCTGGGCAATAAATGTCGGACAACGCGCGGTGCTGCTGGCCGACGCCCAGCTCTTCTTCCTCCTGCAGCTCTCTCAGTTCATCTCAGCTCTCTCTCTCATTTGCTCTCAGTCCAGCAGCGTTTTCTCTCATTTCTGAGCGATTTAGCCAGCCATTTGTTGTAGTTTGACCACCAAATGCTATAGAATTAGCTGATCTATTGATGGGTTAGTTTTTGAGGCGTTTTGGTGGAGCTGGTGGTGGTGGTGGAGGTGGTGGTGGTGGAGCTGGTGGTGGTGGTGCTGCTGCGTGGTGGTGGAGCTGCTGCGGGGTGGAGAAGCTGAGCTGCTGACGGAGGTGTTTGGCACGCTTCAAGGGTAAACCCTAATTCCTGGTATTAGATGGTGTAATCATAATGCATGTTGCGTTCGTTAGCTTCGCACATTAGTTAGTGAAATATGTACCGGTAGATAGTATTTATTTAGGACTGCAGGTGCTAGATTTTTATTTAGTTTAGAGTGTAGGTGCTAGATTTTTTTGACGAGTCTGTAATTTGTATAGGTGAGCAGATATGTCAGATAGAGTAAAATTCGTTGTTTACTTCGGTCATGGCACGGTCCGAACAACTCCGATGGGAGCTGATCTGAGCGAGTTTCAGTATGAGGAGTTGCATCTGACAAACCCAAAAACATGGCGAGTTAGTCAGTTGAAGGAGTGGTTGACCGTGAATTTCGGGCTTAATCCTGAAGCATACACTGTTGGTGTGCATGCTTTGTGGAGCAGCTCAAGTACCCAGATTTTCTGGCGGTTGAAGCCGATTGAGCGGACCTCTCAGTGGGTGCACTGGTTGGAAGCGTGCGAGCGCAGGGGAACTCACCCCATCGCCTTAATGCTTCCCGAGGCGAAGGTGGTGAATTCCCAGGAAAGCGAGGGTGAGTTCCATCCAGGCCAGAGCAGTCAAAGTTCTGATGCTGGTGGTAGCAGTTTCCAATCCGGGCAGAGTAGCCATGCAGCAGGTGGTCATGACAGTAGTGTCGAGCTTGAAAGCGAGGATGCAGAAGAAGACCAGATGCAGAACATGATGGACGAGGAAGACGAGGATGGAGTGGACTATGAGCTTGACTCAGATGAATCCGGTGGATCCGATACTTCAGATGATAACGAAGAGGAGGATCCGATCCCCTCTTCTTGGAACCATGATTTGTCAGATGCAATGATAGTCGATGATCGGCACGATTCTGCCTGGGAGTACAGCATAAACACCATCTCAGTTGGTGCTAGATATGCTGACAAGAGACATCTGCAGGAAGCAATCACTCAGTGGGAAATGAACACGCAAAGGGTATTTAGAACCACTGTTTCAAGTCAGAAATTCTTGACAGTGGTCTGCAGCGATGCTAGATGTCCAGCAAGGGTGCATGGGTACTGTCTGAAGTATGACACAACATGGGTGGTGAGTGACTGCGTGCCGCACACCTGTGTCCTTAAGAGTATGCTGAAGGATCACCGAAACCTTACATCCACTCTGCTTGCTCGCCTGTTCTACAAGGAGGATTGTAGAGAATACAGCGATGGGGGTTAAAGCCATCCAGAGAAGAGTTCACCTTCAATATAAGTATGAAATTGAATATGGCAAGGCATGGAGGGCTAAACAGACGGCACTGGAGAACAGATTCAGAACCTTCTATGATGCTTATGACGGTGTCGTCCGTCTTTTGCAGACATTGAAGGACCGGAATCCGGGCACCCATGTGGACATACAAGACTTTGTGATACCTGAGTTCCCTAATGTCAGGGTTCTGCACAGGGTGTTTTTCGTATTCAGCATATGCATCGAGGCTTTCATGCACTGTCGTTCGGTGATGTGTGTAGATGGAACTTTTCTGACTGGGAGGTACAAGGGACAGATTCTGACAGCAATTGGAGTGGATGGCAACAATCGAATTGTGCCTCTCGCATTTGCATTTGTTGAGAGCGAGAACACTTCTAGCTGGTTATGGTTCTTCAGGCAGTTAAAAAAATCGATAGTGAAAGATCGCCCAAATGTGTGCGTGCTCCATGACAGGCATGCAGGTATACTTGCGGCTATCAAGACGCTGAAAGAAGCCGGACCTGATGAAGAGACGCCATGGCAGGATATGCAGAGTAGGTGGTGCATGCGGCACCTGGGGGCCAATTTCTTCTCGCAGTTTAGGAACAAGGGTCTTATGAATCTGTTCAAGAAGTTGTGCAAGCAGAATCAAGAATGCAAGTACACTTTTCTCCGCGGCAAGCTGGATGAGTTCACTAAGGACCATGTGCGGCACAGGTTAGCCGCCCGAGCTGCATTAGCAGCAGCTCATGCAGCAGCTGTGGCACAGGGTACACAGGTTCCAGTAGCCCCCGAGCCAGATCCTATTGGGCTATGTGACCTGCCTGGATTTGACCCACCCAATACTAGAAGGAGGCCTGGACGACGGATTAAATTTTTTGCATAGTGGATAGAGCACGAGCCATTAGAAAGGTGGTCTTTGCTGCATGACACACATGGAGCTAGGTATGGTGTGATGACTACCAACCTAGCTGAATCATACAACTTCGTGCTTAGGGGAAATAGGTCATTGCCTTTGACAGCCCTTGTGGAGGGTATTTTATATGGCACTATGAATTATTTCAAAGAGAGACGCCAGTTGGCTGTGAGTCATATGCTGGAAAATCCAAACACTCCGTACTGTCAGGTCATTATGGAATATATGGATGTGAAGATGAAGAAGGGTATGTCACACACTGTTCTGGCCATCGGTAATCAGGAAAGGAGGTTTGAGGTGCGCTTACCAACCAACAAGTTTGGTTGTTTGAATGCGGTGAGAACACATGAGGTGAGAATTGGAAATGAAGAATGGCCATCGTGTGAGTGCACATGCAACAAACCGAAGTTGCTTCACCTTCCATGCTCCCATGTGCTGGCAGCTACCAGACAACTAGGGATGGACTCAATTTCTTTCGTCTCTCCGTATTACATGAAAGAGGCTGTGATGAACACCTGGACCGGTGAGATGTTAGGATATAGAGTTGTGGGAAATTTTACTACGGTGATACCAAATGAAAGGCGGTACATCCCTAACCCAAGGTTATTGCGTACAAACAGAGGTCGACGGGAGACAAGGCGCATTAGAAATGATATGGATGAAGCAGAAGCGGGTGGTCCAACTAGGCAATGTTTTCTCTACAACCAATTTCGACACAGGGACCCCCTATGTCCCACTTTCTACCCAGCGGCTGCAGCGACGGCGGCTAACCGAGGAAGGCGAGGCAACCGAGGAAGGCGTGGGAGGGGAAGAACTAGAGGGAGACAGTAGCAAATTTGTAATATTTATAAACTATGCTTAAGTTGTAGTACCGTGTGAACCATATTAGTCTGAACAATGCTACAATTTGTAATATTTCTGAACTATGTTTTAATTTGTATTTTTTATGAACTATGCTTTAATTTATAAGCTTTGTGATCAATGGTTTAATTTGTATCATCTTTGAACAATGCACCAATTTTTGATATCTTTCTGCAGATATGGCGGCCCGACCGTTGCTCGATCCAGTGATTGATCAGAAACATCGTGCATCACACTTGGAGGCCGACCCGCAGAGCATCGACCCACTGCAGACCCGTACTCCAAAGAAGAACTGGATGATACACCCTCAGTGGGAAGACATGTAGGTGTTTTAGCTTTAATTTGAAATTTATCTTCGAATTGGACCTTGCTTTAGCTTGTTCATCATTTGTTTTGCAGGTTGAAGTGGGCTGGACTACTACCTTTCGCTCGATTAGTGGAGGCCCGAGAGAACGTTTCGCGTCTGAACTACGATGCTGCTTTGATCACCTGCTTAGTGGATCGGTGGAGGCCCGAGACCCACACCTTCCACTTTCGCTGGGGTGAGATGGCTCCTACTCTAGAGGACGTGTCTATGTTGCTGGGCCTTCCGTTGGCTGGTGAGCCCATCGGCCCATTGGAGGAACCCGTGGGCTGGATGCACAGCATGGATGCACGTTTCCTTGGTGTTCGCGAGGGCGTTGGGCCTATCTCTTTTGAGGCTCACGGCCCTCGTCAGGCGTGGCTACACGAGTTCCAAGTTCGTAACAGCTTCGTCTATTTTATCAAGCCTTAATTACCGCGTAATATGTAGTCCTAACATTGAATATTTCTTGACAGATCGAGCAGTTCGGATACCCCGATGTACCGATGACTGCGGCCCAGATCACTCGCAGCTTGGAGGCGTACCTCATGTGGCTACTCGGGAAGACGATGTTCACGGACAATCACGGGAACACGATCAGTGCGCGGTACATCCCTATAGCTCAGGAGATAGCAGAGGCCACAGAAGCAGAGCACATCACACAGAGGAGCTGGGGTTCTGCGGTCTTAGCCGCTACGTACCGAGGTATGTGTAAGGGTTGCCAGCTCACCTCGCATGGTTCTGGAATCGTTGGTTGCCCCCTCCTGTTGCAGCTCTGGTCCTGGACGAGGTTTCCCATCGGCCGTCCTGAGATTGGTGGTGGGTCTTGGCCGCCAGACGAGTTGTATGACGCGGATCGCATCAACATGCCGACGTATGGTTCTATATGGACATCGCAGAAGGTATACACACCTTGTTTATATTGTTATATAAAATGCAACACTAACATAGTTATGTTATGTTATGCAGAGACATTTTGGGCATAATCAGCTAAGGAATTGCTACCCAGCATTCACAGAGCAGTTTGACCTACTACTGGAGAGCGATGTTAGTTGGGAGCCATACAGTGAGGACCACCGCGACGAGGCATACCCAGGCGGTATATTGTTAATGTGTACCAGAGATTGGGCCTACTGGATGACGAAGGCGAAGATCATCTTCGATATCTTCGTGGAGGAGATGTCGCAGCAGAGGGTCATGAGACAGTTTGGAATGCGTCAGTTTATCGAGCCACCACCTCCCACAGTTCCACTACCACCACGCGTCCACGCGTGAGTACAATTTAATTTTAGCATCAGTTATTACATCAATTGGACAATCATTGACAGATGGGTACAATTTAATTTTCAGGTACAATAGAAAAGGAGTGAACAAGACTGCTGTCGGATGGGTCCAGCTCCTGGGTCCATACCTCGCTGGTTGGGCCAATGCGCCGACCGTGTCATGGGCCACTAGGGAGCCGTTTGATCTTCAGGAATTTCAGCACTACTTGCGGGCGTACATGCCTAGGACACGACTTCGGCTGAGCCAGGCGTGTGACCCAGTTGAGATGGCTCCCTCGACACAGTGGGACACCTACCCTCGCCACTCCACTTCAGGCACTCGGCATCACGCAGTAAGTCAACTATATTTTTTCTACATTTTGCCAACACTTTACTAATTTGAGCTCACAATTGTAGGCCGTGTTGACGGCGGAGCTGCAAGACGACGCCGCCCAGTATGAACGCTCGCTCTCCGCCGGCCCACTTCTTGGACGGTATGAGCACCACGCCTCCTTCACACAGCGTCTTCAGGAGAAACTACGTCGTATCTACGCAACTATCACATGCACCCGATCTTCGGATGTTGTCGAGTACCGAACAGCACAGCGGTCACCTCGTCCCTCTTTGCAGCTGCATCAGCCGCGGCACGCCCCGCGCCCACGTATGGAGGTACCGCCGTGCCCGAGGCCACCATCTCCTAACTAGGCAGGAGGTTCTGGTTGGCAAAACCAGCAGCAGCAGGAGCCTACTTACGAGTACTGGCAGCGTGGCGGTTTTGGCATGGAGCAGCAAACTCCCATGCCTAACTTGGGGTGGCGTCCCCGTATGGATGAGCCAGAGGGTATGCAATTCATCACTATCCATATTAATTGTGCACCATTTGTGAATTTCCTCATGACTAACGTTTTTTTTATCCAATCAAAGGTGATGCACATATGTCGTCTATGTCCGGATCACGATCCTTCTGGTCCAGTGCTCAGGATCAGGAAGAAACACAGCAGATGTACCAAGACTGGATGTTGATACGTCTCAAACGTATCTATAATTTCTTATGTTCCATGCTACTTTTATGATGATACTCACATGTTTTATACACATTATATGTCATTATTATGCATTTTTCGGCACTAACCTATTGACGAGATGCCGAAGAGCCAGTTGTTGTTTTCTGCTGTTTTTGGTTTCAGAAATCCTAGTAAGGAAATATTCTCAGAATTGGACGAAATCAACGCCCAGGGGCCTATTTTTCCACGAAGCTTCCAGAAGTCCGAAGAGGAAACGAAGTGGGGCCACGAGGTGGCCACACAACAGGGCGGCACGGCCCAAGCCCTGGCCGCGCCGGCCTACTGTGTGGGCCCCTCGTGACGCCCCCTGATCTACCCTTCCGCCTACATATAGTCTTCATCGCGAAACCCCCAATACCGAGAGCCACGATACGGAAAACCTTCCAGAGACGCAGCCGCCGCCAATCCCATCTCGGGGGATTCAGGAGATCGCCTCCGGCACCCTGCCGGAGAGGGGAATCATCTCCCGGAGGACTCTTCATCGCCATGATCGCCTCCGGATCGATGTGTGAGTAGTTCACCCCTGGACTATGGGTCCATAGCAGTAGCTAGATGGTCGTCTTCTCCTAATTGTGCTATCATGTTCGATCTTGTGAGCTGCCTATCATGATCAAGATCGTTTATTTGTAATCTTACATGTTGTGTTTGTTGGGATCCGATGGATATTGAATACTATGTCAAGTTGATTATCAATCTATCATATATGAGTTGTTTATGTTCTTGCATGCTCTCCGTTGCTAGTAGAGGCTCTGGCCAAGTTGATACTTGTGACTCCAAGAGGGAGTATTTATGCTCGATAGTGGGTTCGTGCCTCCATTAAATCCGGGACAGTGACAGAAAGTTCTAAGGTTGTGGATGTGCTGTTGCCACTAGGGATAAAACATCGATGCTTTGTCTAAGGATATTTGTGTTGATTACATTACGCACCATACTTAATGCAATTGTCTGTTGCTTGCAACTTAATACCGGAAGGGGTTCAGATGATAACCTGAAAGTTGACTTTTTAGGCATAGATGCATGCTGGATGGCGGTCTATGTACTTTGTCGTAATGCCCTGATTAAATCTCATAGTACTCATCATGATATATGTATGTGCATTGTTATGCCTTCTTTATTTGTCAATTGCCCAACTGTAATTTGTTCACCCAACATGCTATTTATCTTATGGGAGAGACACCGCTAGTGAACTGTGGACCCCGGTCCTATTCTTTACATCTGAAATACAATCTACTGCAATTGTTCTTTACTGTTCTTCGCAAACAATCATCATCCACACAATACGGTTAATCATTTGTTCACAGCAAGCCGGTGAGATTGACAACCTCACTGTTATGTTGGGGCAAAGTACTTTGGTTGTGTTGTGCAGGTTCCACGTTGGCGCCGGAATCCCTGGTGTTGCGCCGCACTACACTTCGCCGCCATCAACCTTCAACGTGCTTCTTGGCTCCTCCTGGTTCGATAAACCTTGGTTTCTTTCTGAGGGAAAACTTGCCACTGTCTGCATCACACCTTCCTCTTGGGGTTCCCAACGGACGTGTGTTAATTGCACGCATCAAGCATATTTTCTGGCGCCGTTGCCGGGGAGATCAAGAAACGCTGCAAGGGGAGTCTCCACTTCCAATCTCTTTACTTTGTTTTTGTCTTGCTTATTTTATTTACTACTTTGTTTGCTGCACTAAAACAAAACACAAAAAAATTAGTTGCTAGCTTTACTTTATTTACTGTCTTGTTCTCTATATCAAAAAAAAAAAAAAAATTAGTTACTTGCATTTACTTTATTTACCTTTTGTTTATTTCATCATGTTTCCTCCTAAGTACACTCTAAAAGACATACCGGTAGGCCGAGGGTCTATAATTGGAAGAGATAATATAAAAGATTTTTTCACTCATGTTAGTATAGCTGAAAATTTTGAAGATAGACACTTGGTAGAACTTGCTCCTACTTATGAAATTGCTGCTGCTTCTTTAGTACGCATGTTGGAAACTAAATTTGTTAATCTCAATCCCATAATACAACATATGTTTCTTACACTCTCTGATATGGAGGAAGGAGAAAAGAAAGATTTTGTCTTAGAAACCCTTCTTAAAGAATTTGGTGGTGTAGCAAGAGAGGCTAGAAAAGTCTTTATTAAATATAAGATGCTTGGCTCTTACACCAACTTTGCTAGTACCCTTGAAAAGATGGACATTGATAGAGTAAAGTACACTAATAATGGAGGGGATATTAAGACATCAATACCTTGCAAGCTCGTAGGAATGTTCGAGGCACTAGAAAAGAATTATGATTGGATTGTTCCTGAAAATTTGTTTGATGAGAATAGCAAGCCTAAGAGTAATGAAAAAGGAGCCTCTGAAACTTACATAGATAAAATAACATGTATAGTTGAGAAAACTCCAAACCCCTCTGTCGATGCTTCTTCTCTTGATAATACTTGATTCACACTTTCTGCGCCTAGCTGAAAGGCGTTAAAGAAAAACGCTTATGGGAGACAACCCATGTTTTTACTACAGCACTTTTGTTTTATATTTGAGTCTTGGAAGTTGTTACTACTGTAGCAACCTCTCCTTATCTTTATTTTATTGCATTGTTGTGCCAAGTAAAGTCTTTGATAGTAAAGTCAATACTAGATTTGGATTACTGCGCAGAAACAGATTTCTTGCTATCACGAATCTGGGCCGAATTCTCTGTAGGTAACTCAGAAAAATCTGCAAATTTACGTGCGTGATCCTCAGATATGTACGCAACTTTCATTAAATTTGAGCATTTTCATCTGAGCAAGTTAAGTGCCTCTGTAAAATTCGTCTTTACGGACTATTCTATTTTGACAGATTCTGCCTTTTATTTCGCATTGCCTGTTTCGCTATGTTTGATGGATTTCTTTGTTCCATTAACTTTCAGTAGCTTTGTGCAATGTCCAGAAGTGTTAAGAATGATTATGTCACCTCTGAATGTATGAATTTTCAATTATGCACTAACCCTCTAATGAGTTTGTTTCGAGTTTGGTGTGGAGGAAGTTTTCAAGGGTCAAGAGAGGAGGATGATACAATATGATCAAGAAGAGTGAAAAGTCTAAGCTTGGGGATGCCCCCGTGGTTCATCCCTGCATATTTCAAGAAGACTCAAGCATCTAAGCTTGGGGATGCCCAAGGCATCCCCTTCTTCATCGACAACATTATCAGGTTCATCTAGTGAAACTATATTTTTATTCCGTCACATCTTATGTGCTTTGCTTGGAGCGTCTGTTTGCTTTAGTTTTTGTTTTTGTTTGAATAAGATCGGATCCTAGCATTCTTTATATGGGAGAGAGACACGCTCCGCTGTTTCGTATGAACACATATGTTCTTAGCTTTATTCTTAATGTTCATTGCGAAGGTTGAACTACCTCGTTCATTGATATATGGTTGGAAACGGAAAATGCCGCATGTGATAAATGGTATAATGTCTTGAATAATTTGATACTTGGCAATTGTTGTGCTCATATAGATCATGTTTAAGCTCTTGCATCATATACTTTGCACCTATTAATGAAGAACTACATAGAGCTTGTTAAAATTTGGTTTGCATGATTGGTCTCTCTAAGTCTAGGTATTTTCTGGTTGAGGTGTTTGAACAACAAGGAGACGATGTAAAGTCTTATAATGCTTACAATATGTTTATATGTGAGTCTTGCTGCACCATTTCATACTTGAGTTTGCTTCAAACAACCTTGCTAGCCTAGCCTTGTATTGAGAGGGATTCTTCTCGTGCATCCAAATCCTTGAGCCAAAAACTATGCCATTTGTGTCCACCATACCTACCTACCACATGGTATTTCTCCGCCATTCCAAAGTACATTACTTGATTGCTACCTTTAAACTTCCATTCTTTGCCTTTACAATACATAGCTCATGGGAAAATAGCCTTAAAAACTATTGTGGTGAAGAATATGTACTTATGTGTCTTATTTCTTAATAAGTTGCTTGTTGAGTGGTAACCATGTTTCTGGGGACGCCATCAACTTTTACCTTTGTTGAATATCATGTGAGTTGCTATGCATGTTCGTCTTGTCTGAAGTAAGGGAGATTTTCATGATCAAATGGTTTGAGTATGCATATTGTTAGAGAAGAACATTGGGTCGCTAACTAAAGCCATGAATCATGGTGGAAGTTTCAGTTTGGACATAAAACCTCAATCTCTTATGAGAATATTATCTGTTGTCGAATGCTTAAGCATTAAAAGAGGAGTCCATTATCTGTTGTCTATGTTGTCCCGGTATGGGTGTCTAAGTTGAGAATAATCAAAAGCGAGAAATCCAATGCGAACCTTCTCCTTAGACCCCTGTACAGGCGGCATAGAGGTACCCCTTTGTGACACTTGGTTGAAACATATGCTATGCAATGATAATCCGTGTTAATCCAAGCTAATTAGGACAAGGTGCGGGCACTATTAGTGTACTATGCATGAGGCTTGCAACTTATAAGATATCTTATACATAACTCATATGATTTATTACTACCGTTGACAAAATTGTTTCTTGTTTTCAAAATGAAAAGCTCTAGCACAAAAATAGTAATCCATGCTTCCCTCTGCGAAGGGCCTTTCTTCTACTTTATTGTTGAGTCAGTTTACCTACTTCTTTCTATCTTAGAAGCAAACACTTGTGTAAACTGTGTGCATTGATTCTTACATGTTTACCTATTGCACTTGTTATATTACTTTGTGTTGACAATTATCCATGAGATATACATGTTAAAGTTGAAAGCAACCGCTGAAACTTATATCTTCCTTTGTGTTGTTTCAAAGCTTTCTACTAAGAACTTATTGCTTATGGGTTAACTCTTATGCAAGACTTATTGATGCTTGTCTTGAAAGTACTATTCATGAAAAGTCTTTGCTATATGATTCAGTTGTTTACTCATTATTTTCATCATTGCTTCGAATCGCTGCATTCATCTCATGTGCTTTACAATAGTATTGATCAAGATTATGATAGCATGTCACTTCAGAAATTATCTTTGTTATCGTTTACCTACTCGAGGGCGAGTAGGAACTAAGCTTGGGGGTGCTTGATACGCCTCAAACGTATCTATAATTTCTTATGTTCCATGCTACTTTTATGATGATACTCACATGTTTTATACACATTATATGTCATTATTATGCATTTTCCGGCACTAACCTATTGACGAGATGCCGAAGAGCCAGTTGCTGTTTTCTGCTATTTTTGGTTTCAGAAATCCTAGTAAGGCAATATTCTCGGAATTGGACGAAATCAACGCCCAGGGGCCTATTTTTCCACGAAGCTTCCAGAAGTCCGAAGAGGAAACGAAGTGGGGCCACGAGGTGGCCACACAACAGGGCGGCGCGGCCCAAGCCCTGGCCGCGCTGGCCTACTGTGTGGGCCCCTCGTGACGCCCCCTGACCTACCCTTCCGCCTACATATAGTCTTCGTCGCGAAACCCCCAGTACCGAGAGCCACGATACGGAAAACCTTCCAGAGACGCAGCCGCCGCCAATCCCATCTCGGGGGATTCAGGAGATCGCCTCCGGCACCCTGCCGGAGAGGGGAATCATCTCCTGGAGGACTCTTCATCGCCATGATCGCCTCCGGATCGATGTGTGAGTAGTTCACCCCTGGACTATGGGTCCATAGCAGTAGCTAGATGGTCGTCTTCTCCTAATTGTGCTATCATGTTCGATCTTGTGAGCTGCCTATCATGATCAAGATCGTTTATTTGTAATCTTACATGTTGTGTTTGTTGGGATCCGATGGATATTGAATACTATGTCAAGTTGATTATCAATCTATCATATATGAGTTGCTTATGTTCTTGCATGCTCTCCGTTGCTAGTAGAGGCTCTGGCCAAGTTGATACTTGTGACTCCAAGAGGGAGTATTTATGCTCGATAGTGGGTTCATGCCTCCATTAAATCCGGGACAGTGACAGAAAGTTCTAAGGTTGTGGATGTGCTGTTGCCACTAGGGATAAAACATCGATGCTTTGTCTAAGGATATTTGTGTTGATTACATTACGCACCATACTTAATGCAATTGTCTGTTGCTTGCAACTTAATACCGGAAGGGGTTCAGATGATAACCTGAAAGTGGACTTTTTAGGCATAGATGCATGCTGGATGGCGGTCTATGTACTTTGTCGTAATGCCCTGATTAAATCTCATAGTACTCATCATGATATATGTATGTGCATTGTTATGCCTTCTTTATTTGTCAATTGCCCAACTGTAATTTGTTCACCCAACATGCTATTTATCTTATGGGAGAGACACCGCTAGTGAACTGTGGACCCCGGTCCTATTCTTTACATCTGAAATACAATCTACTGCAATTGTTCTTTACTGTTCTTCGCAAACAATCATCATCCACACAATACGGTTAATCCTTTGTTCACAGCAAGCCGGTGAGATTGACAACCTCACTGTTACGTTGGGGCAAAGTACTTTGGTTGTGTTGTGCAGGTTCCACGTTGGCGCCGGAATCCCTGGTGTTGCGCCGCACTACACTTCGCCGCCATCAACCTTCAACGTGCTTCTTGGCTCCTCCTGGTTCGATAAACCTTGGTTTCTTTCTGAGGGAAAACTTGCTACTGTCTGCATCACACCTTCCTCTTGGGGTTCCCAACGGACGTGTGTTAATTGCACGCATCAGATGTCTAGTCAACATCACACTCCACCTCCAGATCCCACACAGCCCACGCAGTACAGTCAGCACGAGCAGGGGTACATGCTTCCTCCCCGACAGCGGCAGCCAGCTATCAGAGGGTACTCGCCCTCACCTTTTCAGGCTGGACCACCACTGAGGCGTCGAGGAAGGGGGCGTGGTTAGTGAGATGACACTCACTGAGTCATATGTACGCATGAGACTTATTACTACTACTATTTCCTTCATCTAGTGTATGAGTACTATTTGTATGCACCATGTATGACTACTATTTGTATGGACAATGTATGAGTACTATTTGTGTTCAACAAACATTTCAAATTCAACAAACATTTCAAATTCAACATGAAGTGATAATTAAGATACAACTTACCACTACAACATACCTCTCTTCTAACAAATTAAACGTACAACAACGCTACAACATACTGCAAGATCCATGAGACTACTGATAACTAGAACACTAAGAACGCATCACACCCTTTCCCTTGCCCTTCGATGATGCAGCTTTCGTGGCCTTGGTGCTAGGCTCGAAGTTGTCGTCCGAGTCGACGACCGGCGGTGCAGCACTCTTGCCCTTCGAGGACTTGGCACTCTTGCCCTTCGACGATGCAGCATTCTTCGCCTTCGTGCTAGGCTCGAAGTCGTCGTCCGAGTCGACGACCGGTGGTGCAGCACTCTTCCCCTTCGACGACTTGGCACTCTTGCCCTTCGACGATACAGCTTTCTTCGCCTTGTTGCTAGGCTCAAAGATATCATCGTCGTCCTCACTCTCAACCGTCCACAGCCATGGATAGTTGAAATCCCTTTCCCTATCTTGTTCATTCTTCCAAGTTAGTGACTTCCACTTCTCATTCAACCTGATAAGCTCACACCTTATCTCCCGTGGGCTGCGAGCAGGCATCTTCTTCAATGGCCACCCATAAGAATATTTCTCAAACTCCCTACCCACCTTACGGAGCAAGGCGTCGCTACTGATGAACTCCTCAAATGTGTCTACCTTACTCTCCCTCATCACTTTGCGGGCCTCGTCTAGAAGAGGTTTGGCCATGGATTCGTTGAAAATATGGGGGGGATTCTTATATGGGGGATCCATCTTGCTGAGAGAATACACTGAAACAGAAGGAAACGCTGGGGGGTTTTTATAGGCTAGAAGGGATGACTTTCGGCGGGAAAAGGTGAGCGGGAAAAATTGGCGGGAGATTAGGGCGGGAGTAAAAGGCGGGAAAAAGTGAGCGGGAAAAATTGGCGGGAGATTACGGCGGGAGTAAAAGGCGGGAAAAAGTGAGCGGGAAAAATTAGGCCGGAAACAATAATACTAAAACTGAAATGAAGATACATTGCAGCTGAAATAAAAATACGGTTTATCACTACAACGGAATTTAAGATACAACGACACTACAACGGAATTTAAGATACAACTGAAATTAAGATACATAGCCAATACGACACATCACACTACTTTCCTTGCGTCCACCGTGGCCATTTTCCAGACTTGTCGCCGCGTTCTTCTGCCGCTTGCGCTTCAGCAGCTCTTTCCCTTAGTCTCTTCCTCTCCGCTTCACGAGCCTCCCTGCGCACCTCTTCCTCTGCAAACCTACGTGCAGCCTCATCATCCATCCTCTTCTGATTCACCTCTCGATTACGAGCTTGTTCCGCCCTTAGTTTCTGTATCTGCCTCTCTCGCTCTGCTTTCTCATTAGCACGAACCTTTTCCCAACGCTCCTCCTCAAAGAACGTTGCCCACACACGCCGGTGTTTCTCCTCAACCTCCTCGCGCGCCCAATCCGGCTGCTCCGTGTCTATCCAGTGAAACCATTTGCATAGGGGCGGGGGAGACTACAACACAAACAGTAACATTAAATCAAATTCACAAACAAAATTAAGCCAACATAAAATTATGTCGAAACATACCGGCGGCCTGGTGGACGACGAAGCTGAACTACGGGGTGGATCATGCTCATAGCTCGCACACATGAAAAATTTCATGCCGAACTGGTCGGAGAAATCCTCCACCTGCTTAACCTTAGCAACACGGCCGCACCAACAACGCTCCGCAGTCACACCCGGGGGTAAACTTGCAGCCTTCGCCTTCACCGGCCTAAACTCCTGGTCAGAGCACGGCACACTCATGATGGCTAAGAGTGAGCAAACAGAACAAAGATAGAGATACAAGACCTTGTGCAATCCAGAGTAGCGCTGCCTGCTTTTATAGGCTAAAATTCGACACCAGGGCGGGAAAATATAGCGTGAAATGGTGGCGAGAACGACTGGCGGGATAAAATTGGCGGCAGATGGTGGCGGGAAGGAGTGGCGGGAAGGGTGGCGGGAAGGAGTGGCGGGAAGGGTGGCGGCAAGGGCGGGCGGGAAACTATGTGAACGCAAAAAAGAGGGAAAAATTGTTGCTCGAGTTCAATAAGCCCGATTTAGTGGAATCGGGTTCACCTGGCCCGATTATTCAAAATCGGGTTCACCGACCCCGATTCACTAAAATCGGGTTCTTAAACCCCGAATTTTTATTTATTGGTCTGACGCACCACAGCTATTCTAGAAATCGGGGTTGTCCAACCCGACTTTGGGAATTCGGGTATCTCAAACCCGATTTTGCAAATTCGGGTTCCACCACCACGACGGTGTATTATTTCTGAAATTTCCTACAAATGAATATTATTTCTGGCATTAATATTAAAAAGTGTATTATTTAAAAAAATCGCGTATAACTAGCTTGTTGATTGATGAACATTGGATGTTATTAGTAACAAGGTTATGTCATTAGGTGAATGATATAATGGATACACACCCAAATAAGCATAGCATAAGATCAAGTCATTAAGTTCAATTTGCTACAAGCTTTCGATACATAGTTGCCTAAGTCCTTAGACCATGAGATCATGTAAATCACTTACACCGGAAGGGTACTTTGATTACATCAATCGTCATTGCGTAAATGGGTGGTTATAAAGATGGGATTAAGTATTTGGAAAGTATGAGTTGAGGCATATGGATCAATAGTGGGATTTGTACATCCTGATGACGGATAGATATACTCTAGGCCCTCTCGGTGGAATGTCGTCTGATTAGCTTGCAAGCATATGATTGGATCATAAGAGATGACATACCGCGGTACGAGTAAAGAGTACTTGTCGGTAACGAGGTTGAACAAGGTATGGAGATACCGATGATCGAACCTCGGACAAGTAAAATATCGCGTGACAAAGGGAATCGGCATCGTATGTAAATGGTTCAATCGATCACTAAGTCATCGTTGAATATGTGGGAGCCATTATGGATCTCCAGATCCCGCTATTGGTTATTTCTCGGAGAGGAGTCTCGACCATGTCTGCATAGTTCACGAACCGTAGGGTGACGCGCTTAAGGTTCGATGTCGCATAAGTAGATTAGGAATATGAGATGGAGTCCGAAGTTTTTGTTCGGAGTCTCGGATGAGATCTAGGACATCACGAGGAGGTCCGGAATGGTCCGGAGAATAAGATTCATATAAGGGAAGTCATTTTCCGGGGTTCGGGAAAAAGTTCGGTGTTTTGACCGGAGCTTCTAGAAGGTTCTAGAGGGCCACCAGTGGGCCCACCACCCCGGGATAGGCCACATAGGCGCCACATGGCATGGTGGGTCTTGCCCACTGTGACATGTGGGCCCAGGCCGGCCCCCCTTGGAGATAAGATCTATCTCTAGTTTGAATGGTTTAAATCTAGAGATAGAATCTATCTCTAAAATTAAAGTGTTTAAAATTAGAGATAAAGGGGAACACTTGGGGGAGGGGTTTGCCCCTCCCCATGCGCCGTCCAAGGGGGTGGGTGGGCCCTAGGGGAAACCCTAGGCTGACCCCCCACCTATATAAAGAGGGGAGGGGGTGGCCGGCCAAGGCCCCCTCATCCAACCCTAGCCGCCCCCCTCTGTTCCTCCTCCATGTACTGCGCAGGCTTAGGCGAAGCCCTGCAGTAATTCTTCTCCACCACCACCACCACGCCGTCGTGCTGCTGGGATTCCGTGGAGATCTACCACACCTCCGATGCCCGCTGGAACGGGGAGAGGAAGGGGCTTCATCGACACCGTACGCGCGATCGAGTACGGAAGTGCTGCCGGATTGCAACACCGGGGACGATCGTCTACACCAACAACGAGATCTAATCTCGTAGGCTTTCGAAATCTTCGAGGGTTAGTCTCATATCAATCTCGTTGCTCCGATCTTGTAGATTAGATCTTGGGTGTTCCATAGATTAGATCTTGGATTTATTCGTCTTGCGGTAGGAAATTTTTTATTTTCGATGCAACGAACCCATCAGCTTGCGTGAGGCAGCTCCTTGTGACGGTAAAGCACACGTCCGTTGAGAACCCCAAGAGGAAGGTATGATGAGTACAACAACGAGTTTTCCCTCAGTAAGAAACCAAGGTTTATCGAACCAGTAGGAGATGAAGGCCACGTGAAGGTTGTTGGTGAAGGAGTGTAGTGCGGCGCAACACCAGTGATTCCGGCGCCAACGTGGAACCTACACAACACAATCAAACTACTTTGTCCCAACTTAACAGTGAGGTTGTCAATCTCACCGGCTTGCTGAAAACAAAGGATTAAACGTATGGTGTGGAGAATTATGTTTGCTTGCAGAAAACAACAGAGAACAATGATTGCAGTAGATTGTATTTCAGATGTAAAGAATGGACCGGGGTCCACAGTTCACTATTGGTGTCTCTCCAATAAGATAAATAGCATGTTGGGTGAACAAATTACAGTTGGGCAATTGACAAATAGAGATGCATATACATATCATGATGACTACTATGAGATTTACTTAGGGCATTACGACAAAGAACATAGACCGCCATCCAGCATGCATCTATGCCTAAAAAGTCCACCTTCAGGTTAGCATCCGCACCCCTTCCAGTATTAAGTTGCAAACAACAGACAATTGCATTAAGTACTGTGCGTAATGTAAACAATACAAATATCTTTAGACAAAGCATTGATGTTTTATCCCTAGTGGCAACATCACATCCACAACCTTAGAACTTTCTGTCACTGTTCCAGATTCAATGGAGGCATGAACCCACTATCTAGCATAAATACTCCCTCTTGGAGTCACAAGTATCAACTTGGCCAGAGCCTCTACTAGCAACGGAGAGCATGCAAGAACATAAATAACACATATATGATAGATCAATAATCAACTTGACATAGTATTCCATATTCATCGGATCCCAACAAACACAACATGTAGCATTACAAATAGATGATCCTGATCATGATAGGCAGCTCACAAGATCTAAACATGATAGCACAAGAGGAGAAGACAACCATCTAGCTACTGCTATGGACCTGTAGTCCAAGGATGAACTACTCACGCATCAGTCCAGAGGCGGGCATGGTGATGTAGAGCCCTCCGGTGATGATTCCCCTCTCCGGCAGGGTGCCGGAGGCGATCTTCAGAACCCCCCGAGATGGGGTTGACGGCGGCGGTGTCTCAGTAACTTTTCTCGTATCGTGGCTCTCGGTACTAGGGTTTTCGCGACGGAGGGAATAAATAGGCGAAGGGGTAGAGTCGGGGGACGCCCGAGGGGCCCACCCCATATGGTAGCGCGGCCAGGGGTGGGGCCGCGCCCCCCTATGTTGTGGCTGCCTCGCGTCCCCTCTTCGTCTCCTCTTCGGTGTTCTGGAAGGCTCCGTGGAAAATAGGACCGTGGGCTTTTGTTTCGTCCAATTCCGAGAATATTTCCTGTGTAGGATTTCTGAAACCAAAAACAGCAGAAAACAGGAACTGGCACTGCGACATCTTGTTAATAGGTTAGTCTCGGAAAATGCATAAAAACATTATAAAGTATGACTAAAACATGTTGGTATTGTCATAAAACTAGCATAGAACATAAGAAATTATAGATACGTTGGAGACGTATCAAGCATCCCCAAGCTTAGTTCCTACTCGCCCTCGAGTAGGTAAACGATAAAAACAATAATTTCTGAAGTGACATGCTACCAACACAATCTTGATCAATACTATTGTAAAGCATATGAGATGAATGAAGTGATTCAAAGCAATGGTATATAGTTTGCTAACAAAAAGATAATGACTAAACAACTGAATCATATAGCAAAGACTTTTCATGAATAGTACTTTCAAGACAAGCATCAAAAGTCTTGCATAAGAGTTAACTCATAAAGCAATAGATTCTTAATAAGAAGTTTTGAAGCAACACAAAGGAAGATTTAAGTTTCAGCAATTGCTTTCAACTTCAACATGTATATCTCATGGATAATTGTCAACACAAAGTAATATAATAAGTGCAATAAGTAAACATGTAAGAATCAATGCACACAGTTGACACAAGTGTTTGCTTCTAAGATAGAAAGAAGTAGGTAAACTGACTCAACATAAAGTACAAGAAAGGCCCTTCGCAGAGGGAAGCAGGGATTACTCATGTGCTAGAGCTTTTTATTTTGAAAACATGGAAACAATTTTGTCAACGGTAGTAATAATTCATATGTGTTATGCATAAAACCTCCTATAAGTTGCAAGCCTCATGCATCGAATACCAATAGTGCCCGCACCTTGTCCTAATTAGCTCGGACTTCCATGGATTATCATTGCATTACATATGTTTCAACCAAGTGTCACAAAGGGGTACCTCTATGCCACCTGTACAAAGGTCCAAGGAGATAAATCGCATTTGATTTCTCGATTTTGATAGATCTCAACTTGAGGACATCCATACCGGGACAACATAGAAAACAGATAATGGACTCCTCTTTTTAATGCTTTAAGCATTCAACAACAAATAATATTCTCATAAGAGATTCAGAGGATTAATGTCCAAGCTGAAACTTCCACCATGATACATGGCTTTGGTTGGTGGCCCAATGTTCTTCTCTAACAATATGCATACACAAACCATTTAATCATGAGAAATCTCCCTTACTTCAGACAAGACGAACATGCATAGCAACTCACATGATATTCAACAAAGGTGTGACAGGTTGATGGCGTCCCCAGAAACATGGTTACCGCTCAACAAGCAACTTATAAGAACTAAGATACATAAGCGACATATTCATTACCACAATAGTTTTTTAGGCTACTTTCCCATGAGCTATGTATTGTAAAGACAAGGAATGAATTTTTAAAGGTAGCACGCAAGCAATTTACTTTTGAATGGCAGAAAAATACCACATATAGGTAGTTATGGTGGACACAAATGGCATAGGTTTTGGCTCAAGGTTTTTGGATGCACGAGAAGCATTTCCTCTCAGTACAAGGCTTTGGCTAGCAAGGTTGTTTGAAGAAAACACAAGTATGAACCGGTACAGCAAAAACTTACACAAGAACATATTGCAAGCATTATAAGACTCTACACTGTCTTCCCTGTTGTTCAAACACTTTTACCAGAAAATATCTAGACCTTAGAGAGATCAATCATGCAAACCAAATTTCAACAAGCTCTACGGTAGTTCTCCACTAATAGATTTAAACTACATGATGCAAGAGCTTAAACATGATCTATGAGAGCTCAAAACAATTGCCAAGTATCAAATTATTCAAGACAATATGAGGCATTTTCTGTTTCCAACCAAATAACAACAAGTACAAGTGCTGCGGCTTTCAGCTTTCGCCATGAACATGAAAAACGAAGAACACGAGTATTCATATGAAAAAGCAGAGCGTGTCTCTCTCCCACACAAGGATTGCTAGGATCCGAATTTATTCAAACATAAACAAAAATAAAAACAAACAGACGCTCCAAGTAATGCACATAAGATGTGACGGAATTAAAATATAGTTTCACTAGAGGTGACCTGATAAGTTGTTGATGAAGAAGGGGATGCCTTGGGCATCCCCAAGCTTAGATGCTTGAGTCTTCTTGAAATATGCAGGGATGAACCACGGGGGCATCCCCAAGCTTAGACTTTTCACTCTTCTTGATCATACCATATCATCCTCCTCTCTTGATCCTTGAAAACTTCCTTCACACCAAACTCAAAGCAATCTCATTAGAGGGTTAGTGCATAATCAAAAATTCACATGTTCAGCATGGACACAATCATTCCCAACACTTATGGACATTACCCAAGGCTACTGAAAGTTAATGGAACAAAGAAATCCACTCAACACAGTAAAAGAGGCAATGCGAAATAAAAGGCAGAATCTGTCAAAACAGAACAGTCCGTAAAGACGAATTTTTTTGAGGCACTTAACAGGCTCAGATGAAAAAGCTCAAATTGAACGAAAGTTGCGTACATATCTGAGGATCACACATGAATTGTTTCAGGATTTTACGAGTTTCCTACAGAGAGATCAACTCAAATTCGTGACAGCTAAAAATCTGTTTCTGCGCAGAAATCCAAATCTAGTATCAACTTTTCTATCAAAGACTTTACTTGGCACAACAACAAAATAAACATGATAAGGAGAGGTTGCTACAGTAGTAACAACTTCCAAGACACAACAAAACAGTAGAAAAATAAAAACATGGGTTATCTCCCAAGAAGTGCTTTCTTTATAGCCATTAAGATGGGCTCAGTAATTTTAATGATGCTCTCGCAAGAAATAAGAGTTTAAGCAAAAGAGAGAATCAAAAGAAAATAAGAAACACTTTTAAGTCTAACCCACTTCCTATGAAAAGGAATTTTGTAAATAAACAATTCATGTAAGCATAATGTAATAAGCATAGGAAAACAAGACAAGCGCAACTTCAAGATTTTAAGCAAGAAGAGAGGTGTTTTAGTAACATAAAAATCCCTACAACCATATTGTCCTCTCTCATAAAGATTTTCAGTAGCATCATGAACAAACTCAACAATATAACTATCACATGAAACATTCTTATCATGAGCTACATGCATAAAATTATTACTCTCCACATAAGCATATTCATTACTATTAATTGTAGTGGGAGCAAATTCAATAAGATAGCTATCATTATTATTCTCATCACCATAGTCATCATATATAGGAGGCATATTGTAATCATAATTAATTTTCTCCTCAATAGTAGGTGGACTGAAAATATGATAGTCATCATCGTAATCACCATATATAGGAGGTAAAGTATCATCAAAGTAAATTTTCTCCTCCATGCTTGGGGGACTAAAAATATCATGCTCCTCAAAATCAGCTTCCCCAAGCTTAGAATTTTCCATAGCATTAGCAACAATGGTGTTCAAATCATTCATACTAATAACATTGCCATTAGCATGCGTATAAAGTTCCGTAGGTTTTTTAATTTTCTCTTCAAACACCTCATGTCCTAACTCAAGATAAATACTATAAAGATCTCTAATATTTTTGTTGTTTTCCATTAAGCCTAACTAGTGAAGTCACACAACTTAGTGTTCTCAGGAGTATTCATTTTAACAATAATAAAAATTAGTAAAGCAAAACTGAATTAAGTAAAGTAAAACAAGTAACTAATTTTTTTGTGTTTTTGATATAAAGAAAGCAAACAAAACAGAAAATAAAATAAAGCAAGACAATAAACAAAATAAAGAGATTGGATGTGAGAGACTCCCCTTGCAGCGTGTCTTGATCTCCCCGGCAACGGCGCCAGAAAAGCTTGCTGCTTGCGTGAGGCAGCTCCTTGTGACGGTAAAGCACACGTCCGTTGGGAACCCCAAGAGGAAGGTATGATGAGTACATCAGCGAGTTTTCCCTCAGTAAGAAACCAAGGTTTATCGACCCAGTAGGAGATGAAGGCCACGTGAAGGTTGTTGGTGAAGGAGTGTAGTGCGACACAACACCAGTGATTCCGGCGCCAACGTGGAACCTGCAAAACACAATCAAACTACTTTGTCCCAACTTAACAGTGAGGTTGTCAATCTCACCGGCTTGCTGAAAACAAAGGATTAAACGTATGGTGTGGAGAATTATGTTTGCTTGCAGAAAACAACAGAGAACAATGATTGCAGTAGATTGTATTTCAGATGTAAAGAATGGACCGGGGTCCACAGTTCAGTAGTGGTGTCTCTCCAATAAGATAAATAGCATGCTGGGTGAACAAATTATAGTTGGGCAATTGACAAATAGAGATGCATATACATATCATGATGACTACTATGAGATTTACTTAGGGCATTACGACAAAGAACATAGACCGCCATCCAGCATGCATCTATGCCTAAAAAGTCCACCTTCAGGTTAGCATCCGCACCCCTTCCAGTATTAAGTTGCAAACAACAGACAATTGCATTAAGTACTGTGCGTAATGTAAACAATACAAATATCCTTAGACAAAGCATTGATGTTTTATCCCTAGTGGCAACAGCATATCCACAACCTTAGAACTTTCTGTCACTGTCCCAGATTCAATGGAGGCATGAACCCACATCTAGCATAAATACTCCCTCTTGGAGTCACAAGTATCAACTTGGCCAGAGCCTCTACTAGCAACGGAGAGCATGCAAGAACATAAATAACACATATATGATAGGTCAATAATCAACTTGACATAGTATTCCATATTCATCGGATCCCAGCAAACACAACATGTAGCATTACAAATAGATGATCCTGATCATGATAGGCAGCTCACAAGATCTAAACATGATAGCACAAGAGGAGAAGACAACCATCTAGCTACTGCTATGGACCCGTAGTCCAAGGATGAACTACTCACGCACCAGTCTAGAGGCGGGCATGGTGATGTAGAGCCCTCCGGTGATGATTCCCCTCTCCGGCAGGGTGCCGGAGGCGATCTTCGGAACCCCCCGAGATGGGGTTGACGGCGGCGGCGTCTTAGTAACTTTTCTCGTATCGTGGCTCTCGGTACGGGGGTTTTCGCGACGGAGTGAATAAATAGGCGAAGGGGCAGAGTCGGGGGACGCCCGAGGGGCGCACCCCATATGGCGGCGCGACCAGGGGTGGGGCCGCGCCCCCCTATGGTGTGGCCGCCTCGCGTCCCCTCTTCGTCTCCTCTTCGGTGTTCTGGAAGGCTCCGTGGAAAATAGGACCGTGGGCTTTTGTTTCGTCCAATTCCGAGAATATTTCCTGTGTAGGATTTCTGAAACCAAAAACAGCAGAAAACAGGAACTGGCACTGCGGCATCTTGTTAATAGGTTAGTCTCGGAAAATGCATAAAAACATTATAAAGTATGACTAAAACATGTTGGTATTGTCATAAAACTAGCATGGAACATAACAAATTATAGATACGTTGGAGACGTATCAAGGAGGCGGCGATGACTATCCTCGATGTCCCTCTGCACCTTAGGGTTTCTGGGAGATGAAGTACGCGAAAGGGCGATGGCCGAGGGGGTCGTGGGCCCCCTCCCCACGTGGCGGCGCGCCAGCATTGGTGGCCGTGCCGGCCCATGGGGAGGGCCCATGGCGGCCCTCCTCGGCCTCCCCTTTTGGCTGGCTCCGTCATCTGGAAAAATAGGAGCTTCGGTATATTTTCCGTCAATTGTTGATCTTCAGAAATATTGTATCCTGACGGTGCTTTTTCCAGCAGAATCCTGACTCCGGTGAGTAATTCTCCAATAATCATGAAACATGCAAAATAGGTGAAATAACATAAGTATCATCTCTAAATATGAAATATATCAATGAATAACAGTAAATTATGATATAAAATAGTGATGCAAAATGGACGTATCAACTCCCCCAAGCTTAGACCTCGCTTGTCCCCAAGCGAAACTGAACTCAGTAAACAAGACCACATGTTTATGGAGTGAAGAGTCAATAAATAAAATACAGACAAGAAGCATCACATTTATTAATTCACACAAGACATTCTAGTAAACAACTTCCTCATATAACTCAACTTGAAACAAGTAAAGGGAAATCACAAATAAAGGTGCATAGAAAATCATAATTGGTGATGGCAAACTTCGTTCTTGGTCAAAGAACAATTAACAGATTGTACTTATCTTTCGAGCAGAGCCTTTATATTAGAGCTTATATGGCAGAACTTACATGCTCAATCATAACAATCTCCTCATAATCATTGATAACCTTCAAAGTCATATTCATTCAGATAAAATTTGTACTAAACAAGGAAGAATAAAAGACATGATTAAATAGATCACAATATAAATGGTTAGATCACAACAACTCAATTGCTTGCTTGAGATAGAGGGAAATAGGTTTACTGACTCAACATAAAAGTAAAAGATAGGCCCTTCGCAGAGGGAAGCAGGGATTAAATCATGTGCTAGAGCTTTTTAAGTTTTGAAATCATAAATAGAGCATAAAAATAAAGTTTTGAGAGGTGTTTGTTGTTGTTGTCAACGAATGGTAGTGGGCACTCTAACCCCCTTGTCAAACAGACTTTCAAAGAGCGGCTCCCATGAAGGACGTTATCTCTACCAGCAAGGTAGATCATCCCTCTTCTCTTTTGTTTACATATGTACTTTAGTTTTATTTATGGATGACACTCCTCCCAACCCTTGCTTTCACAAGCCATGGCTAACCGAGTCCTCGGGTGCCTTCCAACATTTCACATACCATGGAGGAGTGTCCATTGCAAAATTAAGTTGCTTACTGATAAATCAGGGCAAAACATGTGAAGAGAATTATTAATGAAAGTTATTAATTGGGGCTGGGCACCCCGTTGCCAGCTCTTTTTGCAAAATTATTGGATAAGCGGATGTATATGCCACTAGTCCATTGGTGAAAGTCCGTCCAACAAGATTGAAAGATAAAGCACCACATACTTCCTCATGAGCTATAAAACATTGACACAAATAAGAGATGATAACTTTTGAATTGTTTAAAGGTAGCACATGAAATATTTACTTGGAATGGCGCAAAATACCACATAATAGGTAGTTATGGTGGACACAAATGGCATGGGTTTGGTTTAAGGTTTTGGATGCACGAGAAGCATTCCCTCTCAGTACAGGTCTTTGGCTAGCAAGGTTGGTTAGCAAGCATAAAAGTTGAGGGAAACAAACAAATATACATGTGATAGAAACAATCATGCATCTTCCTTGTAAGCACAAACAATTTTAACTTCAGAATACTAAGCTCATTAGCTAACAAGAAAGAAAGATAATGAAATAATATATCTACATGTACTTCCCTCTTTTCTACTTAAGCCTCAAAGTATTGTTGCTGTTGACCAATGCTAAGTTTGCCAAAACCAAATAGATTTACTTGATGCTCCCAAAGTGATATCAATACTAACAACAAGATCAATCATATAACAGAAATTGCAAACTAAAATAAGGTGTGCAAAAAGTAAATGATAAAACTTCTCATTAATATTCCATAACGATAACTCACACCAAGGGATACATAGATAACCAACTAAAAGAGAGATACTTCCACACTGCAAACCATCTTATATGATAACTTCCCTACTCATGATATGACACTACTTGACAGTAAAAAGGTAAAAGATAGTGATGATGTGATACCGCGGCACTCCCCCAAGCTTTGAACAAACCAAGGGGGTGCCAATACCAATGATGAATTACTCCTTCGATGGTGATGGTGGAACGACCCTGATGGGAGTGAGGAACCGCTCTAGCATTCTGCGAAGTCGGTTGTTCTCCTCCTGAAGTATCTCCACTTCCCTTCTCAGAACACTGTATTGATCACAAAACTCATCGGTAACCCGAAAAGCTTCCTCCACAGCAGGGAAAGAGTTGAGGCTAGGAGCAAGTGGTAAAGGTCCCTGCAAGTTATGAGAAAAAGAACGTCGAGTGTTAACCGATCCCACCAAGATTGGCTTACTCCCCACAGCTTGCTGCTCTCTTTTTATTGATGACATCTTCTTCACTTCCTCCTTGACGCTCTCATCCATCTCTTTCCGTCTTGTCACGACCCTTTCCTCTTCCGCCCATCCAACGAAAGTTCCTTGATCTAGATCCTGGAGGAGCTCACGTTTGCAACGCATTGCATAATCTTCTGAGGATGAACCTTGCGACGACATCTGGACAGAAACAGGTCGAAACAAAACACGACGAGAAGACGATATACGGACCTCGGGGGATCCGGGGGATTATATAACAAAAGTTTTCACGACAAAAGGAAAGCACCAGGTCGACGAGTGGGAGAAGGACTCCGAGCAGCCGTCCCCATATAGCGGCGCGGCCAGGGTGGGCCCCGCACCACCACGTGGGGACGCGCCCTCGTGCGCCTCCTCCACTCCGATTCGATCTCGTAATTTTTCATATTTCTAAAAATAGCAAAAATATTGTTCGGAAAGTTAAACGCGGACTTTTTACTACCAAAACTGTTACCTATTCGAAGTCAAACTCTGTAGAACTATCAATTTGATCTTTGATGAAAGTTTCCGGAGTCACCACTCGAATAACATCAACATCTTCATTATAAGAATCTCCAGAAATATAATGTTTGAGTCTTTGTCCATTCACCACTTGTGTGGCATCATCTTTCAGCGAAGCAATTTTTATTGCCCCTGAACGATACACCTCCACAATGACATATGGTCCTTCCCATTTTGAGAGTAATTTTCCTGCAAAAAATCTGAGACGAGACCGATACAATAGGACTTTATCTCCAACATTAAATTCTCTTTTAATAATTCTTCTATCATGCCATTTCTTAACTTTCTCTTAAAAAGTCTAGCATTTTCATAAGCTTCACTTCTCCACTCATCTAAAGAACTCAATTGTAGCAACCTTTTCTTACCGGAAGTTTAAAATCTTTATTAAGTTCTCTTACAGCCCAATAAGCTTTGTGCTCTAGTTCTAAAGGTAAATGACAAGCTTTTCCATAAACCATTTTATAAGGGGACATACCCATAGGATTTTTATAAGAAGTTCTATAAGCCCACAACGCTTCCTTCAACTTACTAGCCCAATTTTTCCTAGATTTATTAACAGTCTTTTGCAAGATAGATTTAATTTCTCTATTTGATAATTCTACTTGCCCACTAGTTTGAGGATGATAAGCTGAAGCAATTCTATGATTAATACCATATTTAGCAAGAGTTTTTCTAAAACCACCATGAATAAAATGAGAACCTCCATCAGTCATAAGATATCTAGGTACTCCAAACCTAGGAAAAATAACATCTAAAAGCATTTTTAAAGAGGTCTCACCATCAGCACTTTTTGTGGGTATGGCTTCTGATGTCTACGCACGCTCCTATTCCTGTAGACAGTGTTGGGCCTCCAAGAGCAGAGGTTTGTAGAACAGCAGCAAGTTTCCCTTAAGTGAATCACCCAAGGTTTATCGAACTCAGGGAGGTAGAGGTCAAAGATATTCCTCTCAAGCAATCCTGCAATTAAGATACAAGAAGTCTCTTGTGTCCCCAACACACCTAATACACTTGTCAGATGTATAGGTGCACTAGTTCGGCGAAGAGATATTAAAACGCAGGTAGTATAGATGGTGGTAAACGGTAATTGCGATCTGAAGTAAATATTGCAGGAAGTAAAGATGCAGTAAAACAGTAAATAAGCGATGTTTGCAGTATTTGGAAACAAGGCCTAGGGATCCTACTTTCACTAGTGGACACTCTCAACATTGCAATCATAATTTAATATAAATATAAGCACTTCATCATACTACTCTCTTGTTGGATAAAGAACTCAAATTCATTGGGCAAGTGTGCAAAAGCACACCTCAAAGGCGTATTCCCAAGTACTAATAAACACCCCACACTGTCACCGTGAGCATTCATAGGAGGTACTAACACACCACAATTCATAAGGGAGTTACACACGGCGCACACACTGTCACCATTACACCGAGGTCACAGTAACTCCAAAGTTCACATAATAAAACACTTGAATAGCATATGACATCTAGATTACAAAGCCTATGATCACATAGATGAACAAATAAGTGCTACTCTCAAACACTCTCTTGTTGTATAACAAACACCATTCATTGTGTAGGGCTACAAGAGCACACCTCAAGCCGGAGTAAACAAGCTTCACAACATCCGGAGTTCATATTTAAAGTAACCTCTAGAGTGCATAATAGACAAGAGTAACATCTACATATTCATAAAGATCACACCATGGGAGAGAGAGATGAACCACATAGCTACCGGTAGAGCCCTCAGCCTCGGGGGAGAACTACTCCCTCCTCATCATGGGAGACAGCAACGGTGATGAAGATGGCGGTGGTGTCGATGGAGATGACTCCGGGGGCAATTCCCCGTCCCGGTGGCGTGCCGGAACAGAGACTTCTGTCCCCCGAAACTTGTCTTCGCGATGGCGGCGGCTACAGAACTCTTTGTGGAATATCGTCGATTGTTTTAGGGTTTTCGTGACTGGAACAATATATAGGCGGAAGGGCGGCCTCGGAAGGGTCCCGAGGGGCCCACACCATAGGGGGGCGCGCCCCCCCTCTTGGCCGCGCCGCTAGGTGGGATGGCCACCTCGTGGCCCCTCTCCGTCTCTGCTTCGGTGTTCTGGAACAATCCGTGGAAAATAAGGCCTTGGGCTTTTGTTTCGTCCAATTCCGAGAATATTTCCTGTGTAGAATTTCTGGAACCAAAAACAGCAGAAAACAGGAACTGGCACTTCGGCATCTTGTTAATAGGTTAGTTCCAGAAAATGCATAAAAATGATATAAAGTATGAACAAAACATGTAGGTATTGTCATAAAACTAGCATGGAACATAAGAAATTATAGATACGTTGGAGACGTATCAAGCATCCCCAAGCTTAGTTCCTACTCGCCCTCGAGTAGGTAAACGATAAAAACAATAATTTCTGAAGTGACATGCTACCAACATAATCTTGATCATACTATTGTAAAGCATATGAGATGAATGAAGTGACTCAAGGCAATGATCTATAGCTTGCTAACAAATAGATAACATATAGCAAAACTTTTCATGAATAGTACTTTCAAGACAAGCATCAAAAAGTCTTGCATAAGAGTTAACTCATAAAGCAATAAATTCTTAATAAGAGGTTTGAAGCAACACAAAGGATGATTAAGTTTCAGCAATTGCTTTCAACTTGTAACATGTATATCTCATGGATAGTTGTCAACATAAAGCAATATAACAAGTGCAATAAGTAAACATGTAAGAATCAATGCACACAGTTGACACAAGTGTTTGCTTCTAAGATAGAAAGAAGTAGGTAAACTGACTCAACATAAAGTAAAAGAAGGGCCCTTCGCAGAGGGAAGCATGGATTACTCATGTGCTAGAGCTTTTTATTTTGAAAACATGGAAACAATTTTGTCAACGGTAGTAATAATTCATATGTGTTATGCATAAGACCTCTTATAAGTTGCAAGCCTCATGCATCGAATACCAATAGTGCTCGCACCTTGTCCTAATTAGCTCGGATTTCCATGGATTATCATTGCATTACATATGTTTCAACCAAGTGTCACAAAGGGGTACCTCTATGCCACTTGTACAAAGGTCCAAGGAGATAGATCGCATTTGATTTCTCAGTTTTGATAGATCTCAACTTGAGGACATCCATACCGGGACAACATAGAAAACAGATAATGGACTCCTCTTTTATGCTTTAAGCATTCAACAACAGATAATATTCTCATAAGAGATTGAGGATTAATGTCCAAGCTGAAACTTCCACCATGATACATGGCTTTGGTTGGCGGCCCAATGTTCTTCTCTAACAATATGCATACTCAAACCATTTAATCATGATAAATCACCCTTACTTCAGACAAGACGAACATGCATAGCAACTCACATGATATTCAACAAAGGTGTAAAAAGTTGATGGCGTCCCCAGAAACATGGTTACCGCTCAACAAGCAACTTATAAGAAATACGATACATAAGCGACATATTCAATACCACAATAGTTTTTAAGCTATTTTCCCATGAGCTATGTATTGCAAAGACAAGGAATGAAATTTTAAAGGTAGCACACAAGCAATTTACTTTGGAATGGCAGAAAAATACCACATAGTAGGTAGTTATGGTGGACACAAATGGCATGAGTTTTGGCTCAAGGTTTTGGATGCACGAGAAGCATTCCCTCTCAGTACAAGGCTTTGGCTAGCAAGGTTGTTTGAAGCAAACACAAGTATGAACCGGTACAGCAAAACTTACATAAGAACATATTGCAAGCATTATAAGACTCTATACTGTCTCCTTGTTGTTCAAACACTTTTACCAGAAAATATCTAGACTGTAGAGAGATCAATCATGCAATCCAAATTTCAACAAGCTCTACGGTAGTTCTCCACTAATAGGTTTAAACTACATGATGCAAGAGCTTAAACATGATCTATTTGAGAGCTCAAAACAATTGCCAAGTATCAAATTATTCAAGACCATATACCAATTACCACATGAAGCATTTTCTGTTCCCAACCAAATAGCAATAAATGAAGCGACTTTCAACTTTCGCCATGAACATTAAAAGTAAAAGCGAAGAACACTAGTGTTCATATGAAAAAGCGGAGCGTGTCTCTCTCCCAAACAAACATGGTATGATGGTGCCCACTTTATTGAAAATAAAATACACAACAGAAAATAAAGACGCTCCAAGAATAACACATAGTATATGAAGCAATAAAAATATAGTGAACAGAAACAGGACCTGCTATTTTTATTGATGAAGAAGGGGATGCCTTGGGCATCCCCAAGCTTTGACGCTTGTACTTCTTGAATATATCTTGGGGTTACATGGACATCCCCAAGCTTGAGCTTTTGTCCATTCTTCATCTCATCTCATCATTCTTCTTTCCTACACTTGAAAAATTCCTTCATACAAAACTCATCACAAATCTCATTAGCAGCGTTAGTGCAATGATAATATTAATCAAATCTACAAAGTTCAGTATGACATATGAAAAGTATTTTAATAAGCATTAGCTACTGTAGCACAACTTCAATAAGGTTCTTTGATCAAGAGAACTCAAAAAGGTGGGCAAAAAGATGCAAATGCAAAACAGTGCAACAATCTGTCAAAACAGAACAGTTCGTAAAAATTGATTTTTGAAAAATAGTTACGCTGCGTAACTCGAAAAACTCTGAACTAATGAAAGTTAGACAAATACCTGGGGAAGATGCTCGTAAGTTGGCAGCTCAAACTTACGTTCTGGTGATTTTTGGCGATTTTTCTCGTGACGAACCAGAAACAGGAAACAAGATTGCAAATCTCCCAAATACCACTTTCTTACCATTAGAGGCAATTCTTGGCACAAAAACAAAACAAACATGATAAGGAGAGGTTGCTACAGTAGTAACAACTTCCAAGACACAACAAAACAATAGCAAAATAAAAACATGGGTTATCTCCAAAGAAGTTCTTTCTTTATAGCCATTAAGATGGGCTCAGTAATTTTAATGATGCTCGCGCAAGAAATAAGAGTTGAAGCAAAAGAGAGCATCAAAAGCAAATAAGAAACACTTTTAAGTCTAACCCACTTCCTATGAAAAGGAATCTTGTAAGGGAACAAGTACTGAAAGCACAAAGCAACAAGCATAGAAAGGCAACACAAGCGCAACTTCAAGATTCTCAACATAAAGAGGGGAAACTTAATATTATTAAGATGCATATAACCATGTTTCCCTCTCTCATAATAACTTTCAGTAGCATCATGAACAAACTCAACAATATAACTATCACATGAAACATTCTTATCATGAGCTACATGCATAAAATTATTACTCTCCACATAAGCATAGTCATTACTATTGATTGTAGTGGGAGCAAATTCAATAAAATAGCTATCATTATTATTCTCATCACCATAATCATCATATATAGGAGGCATATTGTAATCATAATTAATTTTCTCCTCAATATGGTTCAGTACAAAATTTATAATAAAACTATCAACTTGCCATTCAATGATTTTTGTGCAGCAATCAGAGTGCCGCAATGGGGATCATGCGAGAAGATAAAGGGATCGCCGCAAGAGTTCTTGGACCTCTTCAAGATGATTTGTCATGGAAGAAGTTTCTCAGAGGATGGTGGTAAAATCAGTAGCATTCATTTCCCAGCTATTCGTTACTTTGCTTATTTCATTACCAAGTGCGTTCTAGCAAGAAAGAATGGAAGTAAAATATCTATCCAGGATCTAGCCTTTCTAGCTGCTGCATTACAAGGTAATAGGATTTATAGCTTGGGTGCTTTGATAGCCAATAGACTTGCTACTAACCGTGAGAAGGGAGGAATTTGTGGAGGTCTCATCGCCTCTCGCTTATTAGCTATGCATAATGTAGAACCTCACCATCTTGATATTCAGCTCCCCATAGAGAAACTTGACATAGTCTCCATGATTAAGCATGAATTTGTTTCTGATTCGTCTAATTTGAGCAACCTGTCTTACAGAATAACATTTTACAAGAAATCTTGGACAATAACTAAGAAAGTTGAAAAATTAGTAGGATTGCCTGCACCTTCTCTGTTTAACCTTGATTTCAGGGAGGATTGGTCAGTCACGGAAAGTGCAGTTAATGCATACATAGAGGGAGGAAGCCATCGTGCAAGAGGCAACACGGAGGAGGCCGAGGAACACCTCGATTCGTCATCCGATGCAGTGAGCTCTTCGCATCCACAAGCTGGGTATGAGGAACCCTCACGTTTTTCTTCTGCATCGGTACCTTATTATGACTACTCCATGTATGATCCACCGGCGTGGAACCCAGACCCTCGCTGGGGTTGATCTCCACTTAGGCCAAAAGCCTAAGCTTGGGGGGAGGTATACCGGCATCACTCATTCTTTGCATATTATGGTTGCTGGATACTTGTACATACTTGTTTAGTTTCTTTGAGTGGTTTTCTAATGAGAGGAAGATGATATTTGGGGAAGTACTGCCTGAAAACAGATTCTGGACTGTTACTAGAAAAATTCGTGCGCACAGCCAGAACGTTATTTTGAGCTCCCAATTTTTGTGCAGGTTCCCCAGGTTGTTATCTAACTTTCATTAGTTGAACACTTTTCGAGATGAGCAACGTAAGATTTTTGTAAAAATCGATTTCTGTACTGCTGTCAAGTTTTGGCAGATTTCTGCCTTCTCGCTTTTCTGTGTTTCTTTTAGTTTTCATTTTCTTGTTTTTGCTTTGTTTCTTTCCTAAAACAAAAAAAGACAAAAATATTTCTGTTGTTTCTCTTCACCATTTGTTTATCTTGGTTTCTTGCATTTATCTTACTTTATTTGCTATCGTTGGTTTGCTATAAGAAAATCCAAAAAGATTTTGCTTTGTTTGCTTGTTTCCTTTTGTTCTTGCTTCCAAATTCGAAAACACCAAAAATATTTGCTGTTCTTCTTTGGTTTTGTAAAGTTCTTTATGAGTTCAATGGTCTTTGGTGGCTGGAGCGTGGTTTTCATTTCATATTATCCAAGCTACACAAGTGAAAAGGCAATAATGACGATCTATGACAATCTGATTGTGGTGAGAGGCTGGTATGAACTCTATTTGTTTTCATTTTTGTACATATACTCATCCATGTGAGCATGCTTAGTTGGTTCATGTGAGGTATATGTCATTTAAGAAAGTCTAGCAGTTCATGATCTCTCATGTTTAGCTCCAATTTATTAATATGAGTAGCATGTCATGGATGTTTGCTTGCATTGTTTTATTCATAGATAGGTATGATATTGTGGTATCCCCCTCTGAATAATTCGTTTGAATTAACTTGGCACATGCTCACGCATGCATATGACTGAACAAGAGTCAATTAAGCCTCAATGATTTACATTGCTTCAGAGTTCTGGTATCACTTTTATGCCTCAGTTAATTTATTTTGCCGCAAGCATGATTATGACAGTTACTGCTTTCTTGATTTGTCGCTCCCTAGTCTTTTGCTAGCCTTCACTTGTACTGAGCGGGAACGCTGCTCGTGCTTCCAAACACATGAAAACCAAGTTGTTCCAAAGTGTCCACCATAAATACCTATGCATGGCATTTCAAACCAATCCAAGTAAATTCTCATGCGCTACCTTTAAACCTTCAAAATGCTTCTTAATTTGTGTTGATGTTTCATAGCTCATGAGGAAGTATGTGGTGTTTAACTTTCAACCTTGTCATTTACTCTTGACGGACTTTCATATGGACTAGTGGCACATCCGCTTATCCAATAATTTTGCAAAAAGAGCTGGCAATGGGGTTCCCAGCCCCGATTAATCAAACTTTACTAATAATTCTCTTCACATGTTTTGCTCTGATTCATCAGTAAGCAACTTAATTTTGCAAATAGACACTCCTCCATGGTATGTGATTGATGGAAGGCACCCGAGGATTCGGTTAGCCATGGCTTGTGTAAGCAAAGGTTGGGGGGAGTGTCACTCATAATAAAACTAAAATACGTGTGTAAACAAAAGAGAAGAGGGATGATCTACCTTGCTGGTGGAGATAACGTCCTTCATGGGAGCCGCTCTTGGAAGTCCGGTTGGCGAGGTAGTTGGTGTACCCATTACCATTCGTTGACAACAACAAACACCTCTCAAAATAATTTTACTCCTGTTTTAAAAATGGAAAGCTCTAGCGCATGTTAATCCCTGCTTCCCTCTGCGAAGGGTCAATCTTTTACTTTTATGTTGAGTCTCCATCCTTTCTTTGAGCACTTTCTTGAGAGCACAACTGTCATTCTTAGTATAATATGCTTGTCTCAAAATATGATTGATTGTGGTATAACTTTGATGCTTTTATCTTTGACAATCACTATTTCTAGTCTTTCTATGAACTTCAGAGGTGCCTGAGCATTTATGTTTTGCTGATCAAATATGGGCAAGCGAGATACCACTCTATCATACTCATTTATGAACATTGCAATCTTGCTTATATACATGATTCATGATGCTTATTATTAATTGTTGGTACCTTTCCATGATTGACATAGCTATTAGATGATCTTATTTGCATGTATCTTTTTATGAACTGCCTAAGTGTTAGCCATAGCATGAGAATATTTACATCATATGAACAAATGTGTTCGTGAAAGTTCTTTTATCGCTCAGTTGTTAACTGAATTGCTTGAGGACAAGCAATAAGCTAAGCTTGGGGGGAGTTGATACGTCCAAAACGTATCCACTTTCCCGAACACTTTTGCTATTGTTTTGCCTCTAATTTGTGTATTTTGGATGCAACTAACACGGACTAACGTTGTTTTCAGCAGAACTGTTCTGGTATCTCGTTTTTGTGCAGAAATCCAACTTTCAGGAAAAACCTCGGGATTTTGACAGAAGGCCCTATTTTCCCAGAAAACTCACGGAGCCAGAAGGGCAAGTCAGGTGGAGGCCCGAGGACCCCACACCCTAGGGCGGCGCGGCCCAGGAGGGGGGCGCGCGGCCCTAGCGTGTGGCCCCCTCGGCTGGCCCTCGATGCCCTCCTTCGGACTACTTATCGCCCTCGACCTAAAAACGCACGGGAGAGAAGTCGAAGTCGCCAGAAACCCTCCAGAACGCCGCCACATCGCGAAACTCCGTCTCGGGAGCCAGAAGTCTCCGTTCTGGCACTCCGCCGGGACGGGGAATTGGAGGAGATCATCGTCGCCATCACCACCGACGCCTCTACATCAACCAGCCATGTTTCCCCCATCCATGTGTGAGTAATTCCCCCGCTGTAGGCTGAAGGGGATGGTAGGGATTGGATGAGATTGGTCATGTAATAGTATAAGATTGTTAGGGCATAGTGCCTAGTGTCCGTAATTGGTACTTTGATGATATTGTTGCAACTTGTTATGCTTAATGCTTGTCACTAGGGTCCGAGTGCCATGATCTCAGATCTGAACATGTTATTGCTTCATCATGATATTTATTGTTTATGGTCTTACCTGCAAGTTGTATACACATGTCGCTGTCCGGAACCAATGGCCCCGAAGTGACAGAAATCGGGACAACCGGAGGGGATGGTAGTGATGTGAGGATCACATGTGTTCACGGAGTGTTAATGCTTTGCTCCGGTGCTCTATTAAAAGGAGTACCTTAATATCCAGTAGATTCCCTTGAGGCCCGGGCTGCCACCGGCTGGTAGGACAAAAGATGTTGTGCAAGTTTCTCATTGCGAGCACGTACGACTATAATTGGAACACATGCCTATTGATTGATTTGTACTTAGACACCGTTTTATTATTATCTGCAAATGTCCTGCTTGATTGTTACATGAGTTTCTCTCATCCATGCAACGCCCGTTATCCGTCCCCATGCCTACAGTATTTTAATCCTGCTGTTTACTATAATCACTACTGCTGTCTCTGTTACTCTGCTGCTGTTATTTCACTATCGCTATCATGCTATAAAGCTGTTACTTATCGATAAACTCTTGCGAGCAAGTCTGTTTCCAGGTGCAGCTGAATTGACAACTCCGTTGTTAAGGCTTTCAAGTATTCTTTGTCTCCCCTTGTGTCGAATCAATAAATTGGGTTTTACTACCCGCGAAGACTGCTGCGATCCCCTATACTTGTGGGTCATCACATCCAAACACAATGTTAATCTCCCTCACATACTATACGAGGTTGACTCAAGGGAGACAATGAAATTTCTTCTAGTTAGGAGCACTTTCACGCAAATCTGTGAAAGTGTGTGATCATGTTGAACAGAAAGAATAAACTAGTTGCAGCGGGGGCACATGGAGTTTGAGAGTAGCAGCGGAGCTCGTTGAAGATAAACAAGGCTGGAGTACATGGAAGTGGACGCTTGGATGAAATCAAAACGGTGGAGGATATTCGCCGATGTGAAGTTTGTTTTGTTTGTGTTCAAATATAGTGTATGACTTAGGTTAAGCGTGGATTTTGAGTTATAATACAGATGAATAGGTAACAAGTAGTGTTGGAGTCACACTCTTGTAGCTTTGGCCTACTATATAATATGGAGGGTCTCATACAATGTAACCTATGACCACTTGAAAGGTACACATACGAATGGGAAGCCGACGGCTTGCGCCGGCGCCTGAGGCGACCAAGTGTTGTGGTATCTGAGGGGAGGAGTGCCTGTAATCTTGCCCCAAGGACCATCATTTGGCGAACCTCATTAACAAATTTTGGTATCATCATCGTATTATGATTGCTTCATTCTCGGTTCGATCATGTGTGGATAATATGGAGCAACATGTTCCTTAAGAAAAAAAGTCTTTATTAAGATATTGCAGGCTGTTAATGTTGAAGATAGTGCCCTAGAGGAAAATAATAGAGTATTTATTATTATATCTCAATAGTCCATAAGAAGTTGTATGTCATGCTATAACTATATTAATCGGAAACATTGATACACGTGTGGTGTGTAAACAAACCAGGGTCCCTATGAGCCTTTGTGTGGACTAGCTCATTGGTCATCCGGCTCATTGGTCATCCGATGATCGAGATTTCCCAATCATGGACATTTGTGTCAATTGACAATGGGATCATATCATTAGGTGAATGATATGATGGAATATCCAATATAAGTATTGCAACGCAATCAAGTCACAAAGTTCATCGTTGCGATAATTATGAAAGCATAGTAACCTAATCCTTAGATTGTGCGATCATATCTAATCGTTATCACCGGAGGCTGTCTTAATTGCATCAACTGTCACACCGTAAGATGGTGATCATAAAGGTGTTGCTCAGTTATTCCGAAGGGATAGGATGAGGCATATGTATCGAGATCGGGATTTGTTCATCCACGTGCCGGAAAGATACTTTGAGCCCACTCGGTGAGATTACATCCATGAAGCTTCACAGCAAATGACCAGGTCATGGGGATGGAATATCACGGGAACAAGTTAAATAGCCTTGTCAGTAACGAGATTGAACTGAGTATGTTGATACCGACGATCAATCTTGGACAAGTCTGGTATTGAGGTAACAAAGGGAACAAAACTCAATTTTTATGGTTCAACGACATGTATATTCGTGGAATACACGGGGGTCATTATGGGCATCCAGGTCCCGCTGATGATCATTGATCGTAGAGGCATCTCGATCATATATGTAGTGTTCTCGAACCGTTTGGTAACACATTTAAGGAGTAGGTGACGCTTGTAGATGCTTTTGGTTTTATTGAAAACACTGGAGAATAGTGAAAAGAGAACCGGAAAAGTTCCGTGAGGATCCGAAGGATGTTCAGAGTGATTCGAAAGGTCTTTGGGATCACATGGAATTAAATAATATGTATTGTATATTAATTAAATAAATTAATATTAAATTAATTAATTAATTAAAAAGGTGCATTTCACCTTAATGGGCCCCTCCCAGAGGGGAGCCCATTAAGGAGTGTGATGCCCCGGAACCGGTACCATGAGGATTCCAGCGAACCTGCCAAAATCCGCATGATATCGATTCAGAGACGCCCTCCGACACGACGTGCGCGACGAATCACACACGTGATGCCAGAGGAATTAACACGAGCGGTAACATTACAACAGGATTACAATAGAGCCCATAAGATACATATATTACAACAACGACTCCAACGAGTCAAGATACAAATAGATACATACAAAGATCCAAATCATACAGAAGATCAAATACGTCCGAGTACGGACAAGATACAAATTGGACTAAGAGTCCTGAAGATAACCAGTGGCGTCCATAACCCTGCCCAGGCCAAGCCGGAAGGGTAACCTTGCTAACGTCGTCATCTTGTACCTGTTTGTCGAAAAGCGGGTTCCGGAAAAGAGGGAGAAAAACGAGGGTAAGTACCAAAGGCACGTACTTGCGAGACAAGACCAGCTATGCTTGCTGGTGGGCGGTGTAAACTTCGCCCGGCTATATGTGGAGTTTAGCGGCAGCAAAGCACTAACCAATAGAGACACGCTACAACATCCGTCTAATAGAGAAGGTGAGAGAGCGCATATTCTAGCAGTTCTATACTCTGCAAACAAACCCTGCCATTGCGATCCCCCTTAGCCAAGAGGTACTAACAAGGCACTCACACAGTTGACAATTTTATATCCATTCCATTATAATAGGGCTAACTTACTACGCAAGTAATTAGCAAGTTATTAGCGACATCATTAGGTGTAAGTTGTTCTATGATCGAGTTAAACAGCTCCCAGTCGTCCATAACCGCGGACACGGCTTATCGATAAGATGTACACCCTGCAGGGGTTGCCCAAATGTAACCACACGCATGCTCGACCCACTTACGACAGGTGGATGTCTCACAACAAGACCGTTCCCAAATCAACAAGAAAGTCTAGGGGGGCCACCCGCCTAAGCTACCCGTATCGAAGTTCGGCCGTACTCCGAGACGGACTCAGAGGTTTGCGCCGGCGGCTAGGCGTGCGAACCACACGCTTCGCTAAACGTCCCGCAAGGTACAGTACAGAATATAAACACCCGAAGGCAACAGGAAGTAAACACCCGAAGGCAACAGTAAGTAAAGCATGGCATACATGGCATAGGCAAATAAAACCAAGGTTGTGGCCCCCTTTTCAACTGACTTGAGAAAAGGTAATGGGTGAGGGGGGGTCCCAATAATCGTCCCCACGTACGGGTAGAGCGCTCAATCTCGGAACAGATAACAAGAACTCGGGTCCTAGGGGACATTAGCGAGTCAAAGTTCCGATGCTTTCGCAAAGGGGCTCACAGATGCCTCTGCAATATTATTATCCCTTAGCAATTTTAGTTGTAGCAAAAGTTTTCATCATCATTTGGAAAAGGTAGTACATGTGTCAACATACCAACAAGATATCCCGAACATTTCGAGATATCAACAGAAAACCCTAAACTCGCCTACGACTCGCAAAGCTGGCAAACAACAAACAATAGGTAGGGCGAGGAGGTGTATCTCGGACATATAGGTAACAGGTGGATAGGACACGTGACACAACAGAATCGCAACATAAGGATAGCAATAGATCAAAAGAGGATGTAAAAGTAAAATAGGTGAAGGGGTGGGCTCGCCTGTGAAAAGCTGCAGAAGAACTTGTCGGAGAACTCGTCGTATCTCACATCACCACTTCGTGATCCTATCCGGGAAGAAGCATATGCTGGAACACACAACGTATGCAATCTTACTACTACGGATAAAGAACCAGCATGCTCAAGATGATATGCATGACATGGCGAGGATGATGCGGTGCAACTTATCCATATTAATCGGAGTCGGAACCCCGGACAAACAATTAAGGTTGGAGTTGCATTTTCTACCGACAAATTTAAGGATGGATTAGCATAGCAAACATGGCAGGGGTGAGCTACATCAAAGTTAAATGGAACCGGGACAACATATATATAATATCCCACATATTCCATATGTTCCATATTAGGTGTTAATGCAAACTATCACGAAATGGTATGAAGCATGATGCAACAGCAGACATGGATGGCATAATCATGTTCCTCTCATTTTTTTGATCAAAAATCATATATAACACTTTTTATTTCGAATTACCATTTAAAAGTTATTAACAGATTGGTTTTAATAGTTGAAATAGAAAATACAGGATTTATTTTATTAGGGAAAGGACCCGAAAACAAATGCAGATCAGGGGAAGGACCCCGGGTTTATTTGTAAAACGTGCAGGGGGTTTTGTTGCAAAGCAACAAGGACAGGGGCTGCGGGTTAACTTGCAGGAACTTGCAGGGGCCTAAGAGCAAAACTGACTAGATCCAGATCTGGGAGATTTTTCTCACCAGAGGAGGGCCTAGCCTCGGACGCGGACAGGTGGGGCCCGGGCGACGACGTGGCAGAGCTGACGTGGACAAGCTTGGCTGCAAGGGAATGCCGCTCGCGTTCCCAGGGAGGCGGTCACCACGGGCGGGGCGTCGCGCGCGCCGGCAGATGGAGGCGTTCCAGGAGACGAGGGGAGGTGCGCCCGACGCGCATCGACGACGCGGACAAGAGGAGGCGGCGCCGCCGGCTAAAGGTCGACGGAGATGCGCCGGCGGCGAAGATCTGCGGAGAAGACACGGGTTCACCGTCGAGGAGACGAACCAAAGGGAAGCGGGAGGAGGTCGAGGAGATGCAGGGGGTTACCAGGAAGCTGATGGCAAGGTCGGAGAGGACGGGGGAGGCGCGTAGCGGCCGCGAGCTTCGCCGGAGCGCGGCGGCCGACGGAGAGAAAAATGGCCGTGGCGACGAATTGGGGAAGCCCCAGGCTCGATTGAGTGGAGGATGAGATGCGCGGCGTCGAGACGCGTCTTCTGGTACCCTTGGTTCGGCGCGGGGTTGGCTGTAGCGACGGGGAGATGGCGGTTGGTTGCGGTGGTGCTCTCCGGTGTGAAACCCTCCTCCTGATTTGCTTGCAGAGGAAGAAGAAAAGGGGAGGGGAAGATAAGGTGGAGCAGGTGGTGGCTTGGCGTGATCCAGGAAAAGGAGGAGAGGGGAGTTTCACATGGGGGAGGATGGAGCTGGGCGCGGTGGTGGTGGAGGACCAGAGCCTCACGCCATCTGCGTGACGAGGAAGACGACACGGAGGGGAGGCGAGATTCTTTTCCCACGAAGGGGTATGGGCCAGGTGGTGGGTTGGGCCGCCTGCTCGGGCCGAGGGAAAGAGAGGGAGAGGACTGGGCCGCCGTGGGAGAGAAGAGAGAGAGAGGCCAGACGGGCCAGAGAGAGGGAATGGCCCAGGGGAGGTTTTTCTGTTTTGTTTTCTTTCCCTGTTTTTATTTAAAACTGTTTGAATTCAAAAACCTATTCAGTTTTGAATTGGAATTAGATACGAGAGTGAGATTCAAAACTGATTTTCAAAATATTTACCTTATTTGTAAAACAAAACAAAACACCTTTATATTCAAAAACTTCTTTGTTGGAAAAATATTAATTATAAAATAGGTAATATGAGGAAGAGGGAGATTAGGGTTTTATTTAAACTGAAAGATAAGGGAGGGTTTATAAAATAGTTTTATTTAATAAAAACATGGATGACATGATGCATATGCCATGAAGATGCATGAAAGAAAAAGAACAGACAAAATCTATAGGGGTCCTACCCGGGGCCGTTACAAGGAGGCAGCCTCCCCCAAATGGATAAGGATGGGGGCGGCTAGGGTTTTGGTGGGCACCTTGGCCGCACCCCCTCCCCTTCGCCGGCCACGCCCCGCCCCTATATAAGGCGGTGGCATAAGGGTTGGAGGCATCCCAAGGTAAATTGAGAGGAGAGCTCTTCTCTCCTCCCATGTGCCTCCAACCCCCCTCTCTCTCTCTAGTTTTCTCCCCCGCGCGCGGTTCCTCGAAGATCTGTGCCCGCGGGAGTTGACTCCACCCTAGTACACTGTCGTGCTACTGATGTTCCGATCCAAAAGATCTACATCCGCACTCTCGGCTGGATTGGAGAACCGGGAGTCGTCGCTGAGCATCGTATGTGTGTGAGACCACGAAGGTGCTGCCATTTGTGGCGCCTGCCGTTGTACGAGGATCATCATGACCCTAAGGTAGGCGACGAAGTACGACTACATCATCCATGTTCTAGTGAAATGTTAACCGCTTTCGGTATACGAATGTACATCACTAGAATCTTCTCATTACACTCCATGATAGATATGGCCAATCGGTGTACGCTAGTTAGAAAAAAGGATTTGCTAGTTCCCAGCTAGCTGAGAACTAACTTCGTGCTCAGTTAAGTCCTACATTATTTGTTTTGCTACATTATTTGTTTTGTATTGTGATTCTTGCTAGTCATAAGTTGTTGCAACTGAGATTTGATGATATCATCTGACTGAGAATGAAATTAGTTCTCAGTCGACTAAGAAATAGTCACACTCTAGAAAATTTATAGTTTTCTTCTGCGCACCCCAGCAGTTAAATGTGTTGAACCGTTTTTCTCTCTCTTGTAAGGCGATTAAACGACCTAGGTTTTAGCGCTGCCGCCGACGTCCGCTTCTTCCGATGCTGGGCTCGGCATCATTGATACCTGTCCCCGTTTAGGGTCTTCTTCCTCCCCTGCATTCTATACAGAAGTGAGTTCTGCGGTTCAGTTTCTCGATTTGGTTGAAGCTTTCTTGGCTGACTGAGGTGCAGCTAGGAGCCTTGTCTGTTCGTCTGGTTCCTTGAATCCCTATTGACATGTTGTCTAGGTTGTTTGTGGTGCAGCGTGGCCTACCCATCTTGGTTCAGATTAATGATTAGTTGAATTTTTCTTGGCTGATTGAGGCGCAACGCTTGGAGGTTGGCATGTTCGTACGGTTCCTAGGACCGCTCTTGTCTGTGATCTTTGCTTTGGTTAGTCTGTAAGGGGCCGAGTCCTCGGGCACTTGGCGAGCTAGTTCATCTTGGAGATTTTTTTGAAGGTCACCATAACCAATGAACTGTTTCAGCTGGAAATGTCAAGGTATAGGGAAATCCGCAACAGTTCTTGAGCTTGATGTTCTTCTCAGTACACACATTTCCCAACTAGTCTTTTTATGTGAAACACGCCAGAGTGATCGTGGGCATCGTCTTCGAAATCGTCTCGGCCTTAGGGGCTTCTATGGTGTTTATTGTGACGGTATGAGTGCAGGACTAGCTCTTTTTTTTGCCATGAAGGTATCAATGTTGATATCAAGGACTCTGGTCCAAGATTTAAAATCGTCATCCTCTTTTTTTGGTTGTAGATCAAACAAACCTCAAATGTTTTTTTTCATTTTATGTTGCTTACCACACTTATCAGGTGGTGAAAATCGCCATCATCTTCGTTATATGCAAGTCTACCACTGATCTGGTGTGAAATATGTTATGTTATCATATCCTTTGTGGTTTGTGGCTGCCTTGCGTTGTTGAACTGTAATCGAATTGCTTGGTTGAATCAGTTTTATTGACAATTTGTGTATTAGTGTGTATCTTTTAGGCTTTACATTCTTGGTGATGCCATAGCTAAGTGGGGTTGTGCAACAGTTGCTGGCATTTGGTCTACCATAATTAATGCTAGCCCACTTGCATCTCTAGGAAGCTGACAACATAAGAAGTGACATGTAGCGAGATGCAACAATACTAACACGTGGACGCACATCCTATTATGTACAGTGCGCTTCTCTAGCTACTTGAGGCATTTCTAGGGGAAGGTCTCAATCGACATATAATCCATCAATTTGAGATGTTTCCAGACATAATGGAAGGTCGACAAGTACCCTTTTTTGTCCATCTTATAATTTTCAGCAATTACATTCTCAATAATATTGATGTGTCCGCATGTGTAGCTTGATTAGTCTGAAGTTGTTGGTTTACCACATTGGCATGAATTTGTTGATGCTTCTCGAAAAATCTTTGATGGTACTAGATCGACAAGAGGTTCCATGAAATTAAACTGGCGGGTTGATGCATTCTCGAAAAAAAATTGGCAGGTTGGTCAGACTCATCCTCCACTATCATTTTGTCATTTTGTGCATGATGATATGAATAGTCATGACAACATTCCACATTTGTGATGTATCTTAGTTTCTTGCCAAATGACAAACAATTTATGGCCCGCCAAGCTTCTGGTACTCCAAGTGCTCGCTCCATATCTTTCGTCACACCTCCATGACACTCTAGATCTTTTTTCGATAATGGGAATATATTAATTAATATTGATGGATCACAATTATACCTAGCCTCAGCAACAACGCAATACCATAATGGTAATACGGATGCACATAGCCAAAAAAGAAAAAGAAAACTAAAAAAAATAAGTCCCGCTACGATATTCCAGTCCTAGCAACAACAGTACAACCACCGCCAAGACAACACCTCAAATCCAGGCTCCCCACCAGCGACGCCTCCAACAAGGGAACGGTGCACAAGAGCCATCATCGCCCGATCAAAAGATCTTAGGTTTTCACCCTGAAGATAGTTTCCACTTTCAAAACAATGCCTTTAACAAGACCATTGCCAGACACAACCAATTAAGGTCAGACCTTGAATTTTTATCCTGAAAGGTACGACTCTGAACTTCAAGTGTGCTGCTTCCCTCACTTACATACTGCTGTTACAAGACCCAGAATACTAAGCAAATCCCTCAACAACACCACAACTCGATCATCCACTGCTAGTCCTCCAATCTGGCCTTCAAGAAATTCTCCATCTCTGATACACCATGGACCAGAATGTCATCTGCTGGCCACACAGAACATAGATTCACATCGCTCCCTCTGGAACCAAACAGTCAGAATAAAAGCATGGGCGCGCACAACCAAATACCTCCCAAACCATCAAACTCCAGGCACGAGAATTATTACATTTGCCAGCGGAGCCTTCCGGAACTCAACATCTAGCCAAACCGAGACAGACATGCATAAAGAAGATCTTCGTCCTGGCGCGCGCGAGATCCGAGGACCACCACCTTTATTCAGGCCGAACGAGCAGCCCCCACGCGACCCGCCGGAAACCTCACATGGTTAGGAGCCACGGTTCATCAACCACCTCCAACCCGGACGGGGAGCAGCCACCGACCACCTCAAGGCAGGAACCTCCACAGCGAAGCCACGAAAGCCTAAAATGGGCCCGCAGTGGCCCAGATCGGGCCCATAGAGGCCCAAATCAAGCCCGTCCTTCTCCTCCTTTGAAATAACATCTCTCACATTATGTTTTGAAGTGTTTGATGTCAATACATGTGATACTCTAATGTTTGAAGTGTTTCAGAGATTATATATACACATATATGTGGGTGTCTTGTGTGAAAAAACAAGACAAAAGGAAGCAGAAAAAGTTTCACCAGACCGGATAATCCAAAAATCGGCTAAGGACTTTTGGCGATGTGGCTCAGTACTTCCCTGGACATGGGCCGGATTTTTGGCCGGACATTTGCCCGGAAATTCCCCAGGGCCGGACTTTTTGGTGGGGGCGGATTATCCGGCCCCAACTTAGGCCGGATTATCCGGCCCTCGAAAGTCTCCAACGGCTGGATTTTGAGGGGGGGTATTTATACCCCCCTTCTTCTTCCTTCCTCCTTGCTCAATCATTGCACAAATTTTGTCAAGCTTCACCACCATTAGAGCCACCTCAAGAACACAAGAATTGCAAGATCTTCTCCTCCACCCAACCAAAGCTCTTGATCTTTGGAGATCCGAAGGAGAAGACCCCGATCTACATCCTCACCGAAGAGATTCTCATTTCCCCCTCATATGCTTGAAGGCCCCCTTGCTAGTGTTCCTCTTTGGATCCCTAGTTGTTATTGTTGATGTATTCTTGTTGATTTGTTATGTTGTTACAGATTTGGGAGCCTCCAATTTGGTTGTGGATGTGTGCCCCAAGAACCTTGTAAAGGCCCGGTTTCCGCCTCGAGGAAATCCCTTAGTGGAAGTGGGCTAGGCCTTCGTGGCGTTGCTCACAGGAGACCTGAGTGAAGCCTTCGTGGCTGTTGGTCTGGCTTTCGTAGCGACCACACTCCTCCGAACGTAGACGTACCTTGTTGCAAAGGAAGGGAACTACGGGAATCAACTCCGTGTCTCCGTGTGCTCCACTCTCGGTTACCTCTATCCTTTATCTCCTCTATATATTGCGTAGCCATATCTTGATTAGTCGTTGACCTTGTCATATAGGTAAATTCAAATAGTTGCATATCTAGAGAATTTACCTTTGTGTCAAGCCTAAATTTAAAAAGAACTAAAAATTGGTTAGCACCTATTCACCCCCCCTCTAGGTGCGGCATACGATCCTTTCATCCTTCACCCAAGCTAACAGGCAGCGAGATACGCCGCCACACATCGCAACGCAAAGATGGCCGGCAGTCACCACCGCCTCGTCGAAAAGGGTTCCGCCGTGTCCCGCTCTCTCTGCCGATCTCCTCTACTCCTTGCCGAGCTTCGCCACACCACCGTTGCCCCACCATGCTCTAGCAACTGCAGCCAAAGCAGCGCCGCTGGACCGGCTTTCCACCGCCGTCGCCCTGTGAAGGGCCTTCGCGAGAAGGAGGGCCTGCCGAGCGTGCCGCCACCAGCGGCCGGAGAGACGAGATCGAGGTGTTACCTAGGTTAGGGTTTGGGGAGCCCCCATAGCAGCCTCGCGCGAGGCGTCCCGAGGGGAGAAAAATGTTGAAAAAATAGGAAGTCTCATGACACTCTAGGCCTATGATGATTTTGCCCACATGAACAAAGTACTCTTTGATGCTCACCCCGTTGTGATTAGATACATGGCCTCTTGTAGTTATCATGTGGTTTCATGTTTTGTTGATGTTTTAACCAATGTTCATGGATGTATATATTATTTTTATGTACTCCCTCCGATCCAAAATAAGTGTCGGACGGGGGATTTTACAAAAACAACCTCATATTTATTTATTGCTTAGCCCGCAGTCCACCCATCCTATTCTATCTCCATCCCAGCCCACAGCCGGACACGCACGGACTGGGTTCCTCACGTGAAAAAGAAAAAAAGGAAACGGAAGTCTCCTTCGATCTCCGCCTCCCTCGATCCCAGCGATTTTTTTTAAATAATACGAAATAATTATTTAATTCTAGGACTATCACGCGTTTTCAAAAAATTCCAAAAGTGTGACTCTGTCGGCATGTAGCAGACCGATCGGACAGGCGCGGGCCGATCGGACCATAGCAGGCCGATTGCAGGCGCCTGTGGTCGCGCGTCAGACGACAGCACCCTGTCGGACTGCTGCAGTCTGATCGGATGCTAGCAGCCAAACTGTGGCATGGCCCGGCCACGCGCGCGCGCAGACGTCGCTCGACACAGCCACGCGCAGACGCTCTCTCCCCGGCCTCCCTTTTCTTCTTTCTTCTTCCTCCTCTCTCCTCTCTTCTTCCATTCTCTCTTTCCTGCCCGTTTTCTTCCCTGGCTGCACAAGAACAGCTCAAAAACTTCACCATATTTCGCAGATCCCTAGTGATTTAGCCAATAAAACTTCACCATTTTGCTGCTATTAGTTGAGGGAAGCTCGATCTACAGATGGGTTAGGTTTTGGAGAGGATTGGTGGTGCTGTTTAGCAGCAATGGTGATGAAGTGGTGGAGGTTGGTGGTGGTGTAAGGGGCTGAGCTGCTGGTTCGTGGTGGTGCTGAGGTGGTGCGTGCTGTTCGTGCTGTTCGTGCTGCTGCAGTTGGAGAGGCTGCTCACGCTACAAGGGTAAACCCTAATCTTTGCATAGTAGTGTTAACTGTGTAGGTTAATAGGTTAATGTGGGCTGGTTTTAGTGTTAGTGTATTTATGTGGGCTGGTTTTAGTAGTTGACGCGGACGGAATTTTTTTTAGGTGAGCAAAGATGACAGATGTAGTGAAGATAGTATTTTACTATGGTTTGGGTAGTGTCCGATCAAATGAGATGAGAGTTGATCTGAGTGAGTTCAAGTATGTAGAGATGAATTTGACTGCCCCTAGAACATGGACAATTGAGCAGGTGAAGGACTGGTTGACAGAATGTTTCGGGCTTAATCCTGAAGTGCACACAGTGGGTGTGCATGCATTATGGACTAAGTCGTTACCAAACATTTTATGGTATCTGAGGCATGTAGATGATACCTCTAAGTGGGTGAGCTGGTTAAAAGGGTCTGATAGGAGAGGAACTAACCCTGTGGCATTAGTTCTTCCGGTGGCGAAGGAGGTAGTGCCTCCTGAAGGCGGTTATGGTGGAGGAGGTGGTTACGAATCAGGCCATAGCAGTCAAGCACCGGGCGGTGGCGGTGGTTATGATCAGGCCAGAGCAGTCAAGCACCCGGTGGTGGCGATGGTTACGAGCCTGGACAGAGCAGTCATGCGGAAGATGTTTATGGTGGTCAGGGTGATGGTTACGTAGGAGAAGACGGTGAGGTTGATGGTGACGAAGAAAATGGATACATGCAGAACCTGATGGAAGAGGAAGATACAGAAGGTGAAAGTGATGCTGATGATTCCGATGGGTCTGATGATGGCGCGGAGGTGCCTATTCCTGGCAGATGGAATCAGAACTTTTCATCTGCAATGACAATGAACGATGGCCTTGATTCTAACTGGGAGTATCACCAGAATAATGTCGCCGTAGGGGCTATGTTTCCTTCCAAGCGACATATGCAGGATGCAATAGTTAAGTGGGCAATGGCGACTCAAAGGTTGCTCAGAACAACCGTGTCATCTGGAAAATACCTGACGATGGAATGCCATGACATCAATTGTCCCGGAAGGGTGCATGGGTATGTTCCTAAGTACGACACAACATGGCGTGTGAGCGACTTTGTGGCGCACACTTGTGAGCTTGCAAGTATCCGCAACGACCATTGCAACCTGTCGTCAAATCTGATAGCTCGGCTGCTGTACACTGAAATAGTGGAAGGGCAAGCCATGGGAGTAAGGGGCATAATTAAGAATGTGAAGAAGCATCATTTGGACAATATTTCTTATGGCAAGGCTTGGAGGGCTAAACAGAGGGCGCTGGAGATGAGATTTGGTTCGTTTCGAGACGCATACGACGCAGTTGTTCGTTTGTTGCGGACACTGCAGGAGAGGAACCCAGACACACATATAAACATACAGGACTTGATTTTGCCGGAGTACCCAACTTACAGGATTCTGCATAGAGTATTTTTCTCGTTCGGTGTCTGCATCGAATCTTTCAGGCATTGTCGACCTGTGTTATGTGTGGACGACACGTTTCTCACCGGTCAGTACAAGGGTCAAATCTTGACCGCCATTGGAATGGACGGAAACAATCAAATCGTGCCACTCGCTTTTGCATTCGTGGAGAGTGAGAACACCGAAAGCTGGTTATGGTTCTTCAGACAGTTGAAGATTTCAATTGTGAAGGACACGCCGAATGTTTGCATCCTTCATGACAGGCATGCAGGTATACTGAAAGCTGTTAAGACACTCAAAGAGCCAGGGCAAGAAACGCCATGGATTGACATTCAGAGCCGTTGGTGCATGCGCCACCTGGGGGCCAATTTTTACACACAATTCAGGAACAAGAACCTTATGAATCTCTTCAAGAAGCTGTGCATCCAGAACCAGCATTGGAAGTATACTTTTTTGTGTACCAAACTCCAGGAGTTCACGAAGCAACAAGTTGTGCAGAGGAAAGCAGCACGAGATGCAAACATAGCAGCACATATGCAGGCAGTTGCAGCACAAACAGCAGCGGTAGAAGCACCAGTTTACGAGGAACCCCAAGGTCTGTGTGATTTGCCAGGATTTGACCCGCCCGGAACAAGGAGAAGGGAGGGAAGGCAGATTAAAAACTTTGAGCAGTGGATAGAGCACGAGCCTACGGAGAGGTGGTCCTTGTTGCATGACACACATGGAGCTAGAAACGGCGTCATGACAACCAACCTCGCAGAATCGTATAACTTTGTGCTGAGAGGCAACAGGGCTTTGCCACTTACAGCAATAGTAGAGGGTATTTTCATGGGCACAGTTAAATATTACAGAGAGAGACGCGAGAAGGCGCAGATTCATATGGTGAACAACCCAGGCACACCGTATTGTTCGAAGATTATGGAGTACATGCATAAGAAGAAGGAGAAAGCTAGACATCTCGCCGTTGTTCCCATTGGGAATGTGGAAAGAAGGTTCGAAGTCCGCTTACCTACAGATAGGTTCGGGTGTGGGAATCCGCAGAGGACGCATGATGTGAAAATTGGCAGTGAAGAATGGCCAACGTGCGAGTGCACATGCAACAAACCAAAGTTGCTTCATCTTCCTTGCTCGCATGTGCTAGCTGTTTGCGGTGTCCTTGGGATGCCGGAAATCTCGTTCGTCTCTCCGTATTACCTTAAGGAGGCCGTGCTGAACACCTGGACCGGAGAGCTGCAAGGATTTCGGTCATTGGGAAATTTCAACACTGTAAACCCTTCTGAAAGGCGATATATCCCACACCCGGCGCTACTGAGGACAGGCATCGGTAGAAGGCCGTCGCAGCGCATCCGGAATGATATGGATGAATCTGAAGCAGGAGGGCCAACGAGACAATGTTTCCCATGCAATGAATTTGGTCACTGGGACACTAATTGTCCAACCTTCGGCACTGGCACAGCAAGAAGGGGGCAGCGATGCACAAGGGGACGTCGCGGGAGGGGAAGAAACTAGTTCGAAACTTCTTTGCAACTTTATGTAGTGAACAATGAATTTGTAATAAGTACGAAACTACTTTGCAATTTGAAATGTGAACCTATCTTATTGTACCTTTATGTATTGAACAATGAATTTGTAATAAGTATGGAACTACTTTGCAATTTTATTATGGTCATGTACGTTACAATAATTTATATCCGTATTATGTCATTTTGGTTTTGCAACTATGTTATCATTTGTAATGAGTAATAACGAATGTTTTGTTGTTTACAGAAATGGCAGGAAGATCATTGCTCAATAGGGACATTGAGAGGGCGCACCGTGCGGCCAAGCTAGATGCCAACCCTAATAGCTTGTCACCAATGGTGACACGCGGGGGTAATCAAAATTGGCAGATACACCCCGGTTGGGTTCAGAGGTATGTGCGATTTATTTGGTATATTCAATTTGAAGTACTGTCACATACTAATTGGATTCTTATATGAATTTGTAGGTTGAAGTGGGCTGGACTTCTACCTTTTGCACGGTTGGTTGAGGCCACTAGGTCAGAGGTCATCGGTGAGCGAGTAGGCACACCGATCAAGCGCCTTCAGCAGGACCACTCCCTACTGACCAGCCTGGTGGATCGGTGGAGGCCCGAGACACACACGTTCCACTTTCGATGGGGAGAGATGACCCCTACTCTCCAGGATGTGTCTTTCTTACTGGGCCTACCGTTGGCAGGTCAGCCCATAGGCCCGCTGGCAGAACCAGTGCTTTGGGATCAAGAAATGTCTGCACGTTTTGAGGGAACTCGTGCGGGCCAGACTGAGTTTCTCTGTGAGGACCACGGTCCAAAGTGTGACTGGTTACTCAACTTCGAGGTAACCATTGTTATAACAAAATTATTTATGGTTATTGCGTTGTTATAACTAACATCTTTTTTTTCATGGTTGTAGGTTTCACAGTTCACACCGCCGATGAGTGAGGCACAGATCACTAGGAGTCTCGAGGCGTACATATTGTGGCTGCTTGGGAAGGTCATGTTCACAGAGAACCATCAGACCACCATCAGCAGGCGCTTCATCCCCATTGCACTGGAGATAGCAGAGGCACAAACCGCCGATGACATCATACAGCGGAGTTGGGGTTCCGCGGTTCTAGCAGCCACATACCGAGGTTTGTGCAATGCTTATACACTTGTCTCCCCCAAGTCTGGGCTTCTTGGCTGCCCACTGTTCTTGCAGCTGTGGTCCTGGGAGAGGTTCCCGATTGGTCGGCCAGACATAGATGCTGAGCGCCCTTTCGGGGCAAACGAGTTGGATGATCCGGACCACATCGATATGCCTACTTTCGGCATACTTTGGACACGTCGCGAGGTATGTAGACTGTCGAACATAGTTCTTTCGTAATTTATAGTTTATCACGAGTACTGACTATTTCTCTCCGCAGAGACGATTTGCTCGCGACCAGGTCAGGAACTGCTACCCTGCGTTCACCGAGCAGTTCGACGTGCTCGATGATAGGGCGGTGATCTGGCAGCCCTATATGGCCGCCGCCGTGCATGCAAGGTACCCCGGCGGGATCTCTAACCTCTGCTATAGAGATTGTGCGTACTGGATGACACAGTCGAAGATCATCTTCGATGTGTCCGTGGAGATAATGGCCCAGCAGAGGATCATGAGGCAGTTCGGCTCTCGGCAGCTGGTCGATCCTCCACCACCGATAGCACCTCTCCCTGCCTACGTCCACAAGTAAGTTCTGAGCATCGCTAAGTTTAAGACTGTTCTTCATGGTTCGGCTTACTGACACAATTTTTTTCTGCAGGTACAACAGGAAGGGTACTAGCCACTCCTCGACATGGTGGCTTCAGCGCGTTGGCTCGTATGTTGCTGAGTGGGATGGCGCGACAACACACGTCTGGCCGAACGATGAGCAGTTTGACCCACATGAGTTTGACGCATATCTGCAGAGGTACACTGCAGCCACGCGAGTGCGCCTCATCCCGCCGACTGATCCAGCTGAGGCGCCACCTGCGTCTATGCACGATATGTACCCGACTCAGTCCACAGCCGGTAGTCGACAGCATGCGGTACGTACAACTTTCTATTCCACCATCATACTTGTCGTTTATCTATTGGGTTCTACGATTTATAGGCTACCATCATTTTTCAGGGTCAGCTGACTGCAGACTTACAGGATGAAGTCGCTCGGTACACACGTCAAGTGTCCAGTGCGCCTCTTCTGCAGCGTGACCAACATGTGTCCTGGTTGAGGCGACTCGAGGACAAGCTACGCGGGATCTACTCGGCTATCACGTGCAGCCGTAGTTCCGACGTCGTTCAGCGCCACCTCCTTCCACCGCGACCCTCCACACAGCAGCAGCGACGGCCACATCTCACACCGACCGCGACACCCAGACCACCGCCTCCTGACCGGGCAGGAGGTTCGTTGTGGCAGCAGCATACTCCTTCCGTCGACGACTTTCAGTACCAGCAGCACGGATCACGGCCTCGTCTCACGCCGACGGCGACACCCAGACCACCACCTCCTGACCAGGCAGGAGGTTCGTCGTGGCAGCAGCAGCATCACACTCCTTCCTTCGACGACTTGCAGTACTATCAGCAGCAAGCTGCTTTCAACCAGTGGCAGCAGCAGCAGGCCCCTTTCATGGGAGGAGCAGGATACACACAGGGTATGTACTATTCTATATATTGTGTTCCATATAGACTATACTCCACTTAGTTTGACATCACTTATGTTTCGTGGCACATGATACACGCAGCACACTGCGTCCAATCCTTCATGGGGAGCTAGTGATCAGGATCCTGAGCACATGGAGTATTACAGCACGCAGCAGGATACACACAGGGTATGTACTATTCTATATATTGTGTTCCATATAGACTATACTCCACTTAGTTTGACATCACTTATGTTTCGTGGCACATGATACACGCAGCACACTGCGTCCAATCCTTCATGGGGAGCTAGTGATCAGGATCATGAGCACATGGAGTATTATAGCACGCAGCAGAACTATGTCGGTATACAGACTCCTCCACCAGAGCCCACACAGGAGACACAGTACGACCCCGAGTCCGGTTCCTGGATTCCTGCTCGCATAACCAGGGCCCCGGACAGGTTCGGTTGGACACCCCGTGCTACGCCGCCCCCACGAAACCCCAGACGCCGTCCATAGTTTCAGACAATTATGTATCTATGTATCAGACATTTATGTATGCATCACCTATGTATCAGACTTTATGTATGAACTATGTATCAGTATGTTGTACCGATACTCCTACATCCATGCAATTAATCGGGAATTAGCAAAGCAGCAGGTCTCTAGCAGTCCAGTTGGTCAGCTATCGACCAACGAGTCTGACAATCTGGACGGAGACAGCAGCCGACACCCAGTCGGTTTGCTGTTGTCCGATCGGCATGCTCTAGGCCGACCGAGTCACATTTTTGGAAATTTTTGAAAACGCGTGATAGTCCTAGAATTAAATAATTATTTCGTATTATTTAAAAAAAATTCGCCTCGATCCCATGTCTCGCACGCCGCCCCACCCAATCCGGTTTCGATCTCGCCGGCGCTGCACCACTTGGATCTCCTCCCTCCGCTCTCAGTTCGAAGGCCTCCGCTCTCTCTCATCAGATCGATGCCGGCGGCCAATCCTCGCCGACGAGATGGCGCCTCCGCCAGAAGACATGCCGGCGCAGTGGGCTTCCTCGCCGGCGCGTGGCGCCCCATCAAGTTTGCCAACCAGCGTCCCGCGCGCGCGGCCGAGGCAGTCAGATGCCCGCACGCCGGCGACGGTCAGACAACTACCTGGATACGAGGAGGATCCACATATTTTCGGATTTCAGAAGGGTTTATTTGTAAAAGTGCATGTCTATTAACCGCCCGCCACTTATTTCGGATCGGAGGGAGTAGTTTTTTTTGCAAAAATAAAGTGTTAATCATAAAATATTTATTATATCTTCAGATAAACATGAATATTTGAAAAAATTCATGTCGATCGGTTTAAATCTACAAGGAACTGGAAACAAGAACATATGTCTAAATACTCGGTCCGTTCCATAATTATTGTTGTTTTAGCATAAATTTGAACTAAAACCAATACAAAAATTATGAAAGGGAGGGAGCCATAAACTTTTCTATGTTATAATACTCAACCGTGATTAGTTGTGATTAGTGTACTAGTCATATATGCAGGATCTCCTCCATCTTAAAAAGGACACCACCAGAGTCTGGATCGGAAACGATCACGCGAGCCGGCAGTCTCCCAGTTCATCTTAAATACGACAGAACCGACCCGTCCAATGCCCAGGAATCTCGATTGTTACAGCCAGCCATGGCAGCAGAACCCGGCGTCGACGAGAAGAGCACCAAGATGCAGATCTTCGTTGTTCTCCCGAGGCCAAGCACCCTCATGAACCCTAATACCATCTCCCTCGAAGTCTGCAGCAGCGACACGGTGGCGAGCCTCAAGGCCAGGCTCGAGGGCATCGACAGCACCCAATATGTCAGCCCCATCCCGCCGGAGCGGCAGCGCCTCGTGCTCGCCGGCTCGGCCCTGCCCGACGACGACGACGGCAGGACGCTGGCTGACCTCGGCGTGGCCGACTCGTCCACGGTGCAGCTCGTGGAGACTCAGATGCAGGTGTGGGTCCGCAACCTGTGCTGTCCCATGTCCACCCACATCATATCCGGCCTGTCAAGCATCGACACCGTGGACACCATCAAGGCCAGGTACGAGGCGGCGACGGGCATGCCGGCGGACCGGCAGCAGATCACGTACCAATCCCGACAGGTGAGGAACGGCAGCAGGCTCGCTGACTGGGGCGCCACCAACTGTTCGATGGTGTACGTCGACCGGATGCCGTGGCACCACACGGAGGCCGCGTGCGCGCTGTCCAGGGTGCTGATGGTGAAGGTGTACCGCAGGACCACGGTGCGCAGCGTCAAGGAGCTCGTGGAGGCGGCCGAGGGGGTGCCCGTCGCCACGCAGCGTGCATACCACAACCTCGGCCTCGCCACCGGCTACACCGACAAGAATCTGGAGGACGGGCAGACCATGGAGGAGCTCGGCATCATGGAGTGGAGCAACGAGACCGTGATGAACCAGCCCTTCGTGACCATCGAGTACCGGCTCGAGGCTGCTGCCGAGGAGGGGCAGGAGCGGCGGGCACAGGTGCCATGCGTCTTGTTCAGAGGTAGCCACGCGGAGTACAACAAGATCGTTATGCAACGGCTGCTCGCCGAGAGAGAGAAGCCGGACTCGATGCCGCAGGTGCCACCGCTGACGGGGAGCCGCGTCCTAAACGTCTATCTTGGAGCTCGGGATCCGCTCCTACCGTAGGCTTTTCATCAAGTTGCCTCCGCGCTGGCATAGTTTGCTAAGCTAAATAGGCTAGTTTCGACAGTATAGGATTAATTACCGGTGAAACATAATGTTAATAGTTTTCTAAGTCGATTGAACGTGCTATGAAGTTAACTTTTGTTGCATGGAATTTTATTGGAAACTTCGTGTGTTTATTACAATCTCAGAAAGCGGGGTGACAACACATGTGGATTGCTTTTTTGTGTGTGTGGTGCTACTCGAATACCGAGTTACGATTTGCAGCGTGAACTCAAGCAACGACAACGTTTGTGCATTATTTTATTCATGTAGGGGTGTTATCTTTGAAGAAAACAAAAAAAAAGGGCGACAACCCTAGCTAATAATCCGCCGCCGTGGCCCGCCTCATCGCCAGCCAGCCGGCCGGCGACCCCGCCCCGCCGCCGCCATGGTGCTCGGCAAGATCGCCATCGTCATCGGCTCAGGTCTGCACCCTCCTCCTCTCCATTTCCCCCTCCCCTCCCGAGCTAGGGGCCCTCGATTCAGCTTGCTCCCCCGCGCCGCCAATCCTCGCCTGCAGCAAGCATCTCGCCAGCCGGCTGCGGCTGATTCAGCCTGCTGCTCCATCGGACATTCCTACAAATTCAATATTGCATTGGATGTATCACATATCATCCGGCCTATCTCTGTTGGCTACCTCGGCTCCTTAATGTAACGTGTTTTGGCAGGTCAAAACTGAACCGATAAAAAAGTCTTGAATGGATGGAGTAGTATTTTTAGCTAACACATGATTCACTGTCGGGCTCCTCCTTGTTACTTCTTTTCGGCTGGTGTTTGAGGAATTTCATTCTACACTTATATATGGTAATATTTCCATCATAGCCTGTTCTGAAATCCTATTGTCTGATTTCTCACGGTCAGGAAAAAGTAGGAGTGGTCAGTGACATGGTCTGTTTGTTGATTGTTCACTCCATATATGAAGAATATTAACTTTCTTCTGTTCTTGCCATTGGTATGCAGTTCCTCTGGAATCATTGCTTGCTTGGACTGGTGGAAATATGTGATCAGCCAAGCCCTACCCAAGTTCCATAATGGCAGTAAGAACTTTCTTTGTCCCTTGCTACGGTTCTCTCTTGTTGTTACTCGGATGCTTGTTTGAAAATCACAATTTCGCTTCACATCTGCGCATTTCGAGGAGCTCCAGCATGTTGAAGTCGACGGTTGTGGGAATAGTTGTAATAATTGGCCTCAACCATTCGTGCTTGATGCTTCCACGCCATTCATAGGCTGTTGGAGTGGTCCAGGTTTCATGTCTGGCCTATCAATGCATCTTTTGAGTATGCATGATTCAAGAGTGGAAGAAGGACAAGTCGTCGTCAAGGCTCAACTCTCGCTGTCTGCGTTTCCAGTTTGACTCCTTTTGCCGTATTTGTTGACTGCTCCTAATCTGGACTTTTATTTGGCACAAACGATCACAGCTCGTGGTTTGCGGAAAATTGTCTGTGCTGTGTGGAATCCCCTTGATGCTGTAAGTGGCTGCATCCAACGCTTTGTTGGTTCAGCATACAGCTCTGATGTTCCGGTCCGGTAAATGTACTATGGGTTCTGTTACCCTTGTATGTTGTGTCCGGTGAAATTAGAAGAAGCTCCCGAGTAATCTTTATTTCTGAATCTAAGTAAAATTTCTGGCAATCGTTTGGTGTGATCATTTGCATTTCGGATTCTAGAATTCTGTTTGCCTGCATTGTCTGAAGCTTTGTACGGTTGTCTGAAGCTTTGTACGGCTGCAACCAAGTTCAGCGATGTGTGTTATACTCTGGGTCAAATCAATATTGAAAGATTGTATTGTCAGCTCTGTGCATATTAATTGTACTCCATAAGTGTTGCCAGAAGAGATGGAGTGTACTGTAGAATGCATGAAAAGAGGAAGAATCGGCAATTAGCAATCCAATAAAAGATCAAGACGTGCCATTAATTAGTAGTACTCGGCCAAGCTGAATCATCTGCCTGCTACTCCACTTCACGACTAGAGTGAATTGAGAGGTGAGATGGTGGTGACTCAATAGTTCGTGTGCACGATAATAAGTCTCAAACATCACACCCTGACCTCTCCCTCCTTGCCGCTGATCGGACCTACGATTCTACAGCATCGGCCACCCTTCACGTGACGAGCGCCGCTAGGCCGGTTGGTGATGTCATGCCATGTTCTTTTTTTTTTTTCCATCGTTCGGTGAGTTGAACCTGTTGGACTTTTTTTTTTTAAACACGGTACAAACGCAGACGCTCACATACACGTGCATACACTCACCCCTATGAACGCACACACGTACATCTTACCCCTATGAGCACCTCCGGAATACTGAGCCGGCGGATTGGATCTTGAAATTGACGAAGTCACCACAGGCGTCTCGCTGTTGACGGGAACGTCGCCTCCCACTGAATAAATATTCCGCCTTTTATGAGACACACAGATATGAACCTGTTGGACTAGCTGGCCAGTTTAGTTTCTAAACGCGGTTTGCTCATTTTATTCCTGTTCATTGACATAGACGGTTCAATTCGCTTAAAGGACCAATTGTTGCTTCAATTTCAGTTTTTTCGTTTGAACATGTTGCCGGTTTTTTAAACTATGCTCTGGGTGTCCCTGTGTATTAAACTATGAAAATAGGTCCATGCAACGGAGTCTGCCACAAGGAGCCCCAACTCCGAGTGACTTTTATCCGGTACCACTGATTCAATTATGTTTGAATTCAAACTTGAAAGTCTTGTCTTGAACTTCTAAGTGATGCTTGGGTAGTTCAATAACATGCGGTACCTATATGCCCAGGATTCTAGTATAATTCGCACCATCAGAGTGGTGTTTCGTCAAAGCATCCTAGCTAGAAATTGGAGTTGTCCGAAACTAGTATCTTTAAGGTTTTAGACATCTACCAATTAATATTTCAAAATAGGCTCGACTGAAATCAAAAAATATATATGAAACTTTGCGCCCATCTCTATTATTTCTTATATATTTGTTAATTTGGGAATTTTCTCGTGAACTCTAATCAGGTAATAATTTTGTATCGAGTTTTTTGTTTTTCTCGGTTAATTAACCATCGGTTGTTGTCGATCACTTGGTCTTGGTTAGAGCTGCAAGTGTGTGACAATTAGGGTATCCTCTTTGGTTGAACAAAATGAACTAAGTATTTATTTCATTTTTTGAACTATAGAGCGCAGAGGGTACCCTAACACTACCCCAATTGCATCTCATGTCCTAGTCTTTGGAGAGTCGAGACATGCATGTCTCATCTACACCATCTTTTAGATTGTATGAGTCCTTAGATAAGTCCTTATCTGTTCCGCACATTTTAGAATATATTATGCTTTGGGCCCTCCTCAACTCCATCCACCACCAAGAGGAGATTGAAGAAACTATTGCTTGGAACGTAACGTCGAGTGGTGAGTACTCTTCCAACTCGTCATATAAGGCACAATTCTTCGAGGCCACGGCTACTAGCATGGTTGGCTATCCGCAATAGGCTTTGGTTGGCCGACCACCTTTACAAAAGCGGTTGGAACAATTGTGGCCTTTTGCCCTCTTTGCAAGCAAACTGAAGAGACCGCGACACACCTTTTTTCCCATTGTTGGTTCACCAAGAGGCTTTGGGTTTTTGGCCAAAGATTGGCTTGGGCTTCCCTCCATCCGAACGCAAGAGTGGACTTCCGACCTCACCGTCAAATCATGGTGGACTTCAGTGACTTCCTCAAGCCGAAAAACTATGGCCTCCATCACCATGCTCATAAATTGGATGGTTTGGAAGGAGCGAAACGGGAGAGTCTTCAATAACAAATCGGTTCCGCCATCAATTCTTTGGTACCGCTTAAAACCGAGCTTAGGCTTTTTGTGGCCGCGGGTGGAAAAACATTTGGATCATTTATTTTTGGGAGAGTAACCCCTTTTGTTGCTCTTTGGACCTTGGACCTTGAAACTTGTCATGTCATGACGCTCCTTCTTATCTAATGAATGGATGCAAATCTTTTGCCTCCACGTCTTGTTAATCAACATGATAAATAGGAGAGAATCAACATGTACCAATTTAGGGAATTCTACTACTAAATAAACCAAGAAAAAAGGGAGAAGCCTTGCGTGCATGCAATAAGACTGAAAATTCACGATGCCGGCCAAACTTGTGAGAACTCACCCTGTCGATTACAAGAATTCTTGGAATTCACGTGCTAGCTTTTGGACTTCGCCGAATGTAGATTAATGAGTCGCTAAGTAAACGCGTGCTAAATGAACGCATGGTTTCTGATTAATGAGGCGCTTGATAAACGCAATTTGTGGGTTCCGAGGCGACGGAGACAATCGTGGCCCCAAAATGAAGCAAAAATTAAGGCCCCAATCGCGCGCGTAAACCATCACTCTTCCTCGATTCCCCTTTCTCCCTTTCCGCACCACCCTCGCCCACTCCGTTTTACCTCGTCGGCACCCACGCTCTCGATTCCATCCCTGCTGCCGCATCCTCGCGCCTCCCAACGCGAACCCACCAACCCCCCGCGGCTCGCCGTCGAGGACGGCTCCGGCACCCATCCGCCTCAATCTCACCGCCTCGATGGTTCTTTATGTATGTTGAACCTGTACGATTTGAGTGTTAAATCATACATATTTCCTTGTATTGAGTTCAATTGTGCATCGACTGAATTACTTCTGGTCGTCCTATGCAAATGTTTTCTGCCTAGGTGCAACACTGGGCAGCCAACAGGGACCATGCCGGAGCTCATCTGCTTTGGGTGCAAGTCTCCTCACCTACAACCACGTGCAGTGCCACCAACCTAATGCGCTCCTGTTACAGCTGTCTCAACTCCAGAAGAGCAGGTAAAATTGTAAAAGCCATTTCTTCAATATCACTCATTTGTAGTTGTTGGGTCAGTATAGCTGAAAAATATTCCACCTCGTTGGGAGTGGGGATATATTATACCTGTAGTACAGCCACATCATGATATCTAGTTAATAGTAACTCCTTTATGTTTAACATGAATGCCCAGTGAGGAACCAAATGCAAGGACGCTACAGACGCAGCCGTGCAACAGGTCAAGTTGGTTGCCAAAGGACCACTGAGTCAACCTAGACGCTTCTGTTCAGGAGGTCGTCGACATCACCACCCAAAGGTTTTTTTTCTCTGGAGGCACTCAAATTTACTGCTGCTAAGTTATCCAATAGTGTTCTGCATGGTGCTCTGGGTCGTGCCCTTGATGCCACCACCGTGTGGGCATGTTGTATCTGGGTTCTGCACCTGCACAACTATTAAACATGAGTGAGGTATCTCGTTTTGTGATTCAACACTATGTTCTATCCAACTCTGGTTTCTTGTGGCGAAGCGATAGCTATATCGTGTGCTCTAGCTGTTGCTTTGTGATTTACTAGGTGTTGACACTAGTTGGTGTCACTTGTTGATTTTCTTATTTACTAGTTGTTGACACTACTAAGGCTGGCTGCCCTACTCCACTTGATAATTTACCAAGGCTGAATATATAACGTTTAGACGTTGTAGATTACCGGGTTTTAAGTTTGTATGATCATTTGTTGAACATGTATCATTTTGGTGATGGTACCAGGTTTCGAATTGACAATGAACGATAGTATTCCAGCAATCCTCAGGATGAGGGTTCTATCTAGCTTTGGGTTATCACATTTGTGCAAAGCCTGTTCTGTGTTACATTAATGTCCATTGGATTTTTTTTTGTACGTGGGATTGGTCAAGAATACTTCTCCGAGACAGTTAAAAAAGTCAACTCTGTAGCCTGGCTCCCGCGACGTCATGGGCGACTCTGCCCCGCCGCCGCCGCCAGTCTACGAGAGTCCGTCGGATCGCCGTAGGGCGTTGAGAGAGTCTGTACGCGTCACGCGACGCGGAGGGCAGGAAGGAGTTCGCCCCGGATACGCCGCGATCTCGTCGGCATCGCGGCCTATTAAATCTCCAGGGCAGGTAACCCCAGATCGAAAATCCCCAAGTCTCACCAATCCACCTGTAGCCACGAATCAGGAGAGCGATTCCTTGTGCGCTGGTTTGGTGGTGGAGATGGCATCACAGGGAAGGAGGAAGGAGGCAGTAGATCAATCTGCTGGGAAGGATGGCAAAGTGGCAGCGTCAGGGGCGTGGCACCGCGGCGGGAGGCATGTTGCCGAGGATGGAATTCGCGCAGCGACGAATCATGCAGGGCTACTGATGGCGCCGCCGGCAGGTTGGGGCGATCAAGGGGGACTCGTTGAGAGACCTTCCCGCCCGAAGCCTGTCGGTGACCCGGAGGTAGCCAGCCTGCTTCGCCAGCGAGCTCTCCTCACAGCAGACAGAGAGGTTGCGAACCATGGAAACTGGGATGACGGGGAATCGGAGAAGAATGCGGGATTCAGGCAAGGTGAAGAGACAAAAATTGGAGGGTATGTGGACATGGAAGATGATGTCTTTCTGGAGTTCGAGGAAGAAGAGGAAGTGAAGAAGGATCCTGATGAAGCACCAACCTGGCAACTCATGGCGAGGTACATGGCCAATTTCAAACCCAATACTAAAGCAATGTTCACTCGATTTGTTGAGGAAGTGTGGTTTTTGCGTACTGGGATTGATTATGCCGAGAAAGGTAAAAACTACTATATGATCACCTTGTACTCAAAAGGTGATTATGACTTTGTTAGAAGAGGAGGACCGTGGATATATAAGAAAAACGCTCTGATTGTGAAGGATTTTGACAAGATCTTGTCCAGCCATCTGAGATCAAACTCGATGCCGTTCCTGTTTGGGTAAGAATATATGATGTGCCGTTCCAGAAGCAGGATTATACATGGGGTATGCGATATGGCAATGGTCTAGGCGAGGCCTTAGAGGTGGATGTGCCAGAGTCTGAAATTAAAAAGCAGGAGTTTCTTCGCGTAAGGGTGAATCTCCCTTATGATAGGAGGCTACAAACACACATAACAGCAGGGATCAAAGGGAAACCTGAACAAACTAAAGTGTTCAAGCTCATGTATGAACGTGTGCCCTATTACTGCTCACATTGCGGATTCATGGGGCACAAGAAGGATGATTGCGAGAAGTCGCGTCTGGGGATACCATCTTTGGAGTATGATGCCATAGAGCTGCGATGCAGCCCATATAAGAAATTCGAATATCGGAGTCATTCTATTCCTCCAGCTGGGCACCCCAAGGCAAAACGCGGGCTGAGCTTCTCAAGCTTTGGGAGTGCTGAATCTCGGAAACAGTTTAACCGGGGCAGCAACTATGGAACACAACGTACAAGTGGTAATAGTGCTCAAAGCCAGCCTCGCTCAAACTCCATTGACCCAGAGATGCCCCCGCTTGCGGATGACATTGTGCCCGGAGTGATTGATGCTGATGGCCAGATCGTTGGGCAACTTGTTTTATCTGAAGAAGAGAGAAGGCTCGCTGAACGGATTGCGGAACTGGATATGTCTCCGAACCAGCATGAGAGGAGTGGTGCAGAGTCCAAAGGCCGGAACACCTCTGAGCCCATCATTCAATTCCCCGATGAGGATGGCCAGACCATGGGTGTGGAGGGGGCTAGAGTTTCAGTTTCTGTAGAGATGATGGCACATGTCCAGCGCCTTGACATACAATGAGACAGGGGCCTGGTAATCTGCCCAGAATGTCGGGACCTCATGCGAGCGATATGATACCTGCGTTGCAAGGCCTATCTAGCCTGCAGGTCTCTTTCGGGTCTGTCAATGACACCTCTATGCCAGCGGCTGACTCTGTGCTCGGCAAGCGCTTGGCTGATCAAGAAGCTCAGGGGGAACTTCATGACCAACAATCAGATGGGCACGCGGAGAAGAATCTTGGCGGCACCCCAAAGAAGGGGAAATTGCAAGATGTGTGGCATGGAAAGGCCGGTCAGCGTGAGGTGGAGGTGGTGTACAAGAGAAACAAGAAGACGACTCAAGCTGGCGCAAAGCTAGCGGGTAAACTGGCGAGACCAAACGTGTGGTCTCGCCAGCAGCAATGAGTTGCCTATCCTTCAACTGTCGGGGGGCCGGGAACGCCCCGACAGTTCGTGATATCGTTACTATTTCCCGGGCTTCAGATGCTCGTTTAGTCTTCTTGTGTGAAACTAGGCAAAATAAAAATAAAATGCGTCGTCTTCGTCTTAGGTTAGGTCTTAAAGGTTTTGATGGTGTCAATTCTGAAGGTCTTAGTGGTGGTCTCGCTTTGTTTTGGCATGAGAGTTGGTTTGTAGACATCAAAGCTATGAATAAAAACTATATTGATGCGTATGTTCGTGTGTCTCAAAACGCCCCTCTTTGGCGTCTTACTTGTGTTTATGGTGAGCCTCGAGTGGAAAATCGTCACACCTTTTGGGAGGCTCTGCAAAATCTATGTATGGAATCTGATCTTCCCTGGTTAGTTTTTGGAGATTTTAATGAATGTCTCTGGCCAGAAGAGCACTTTTCGGGTACCCCCAGGCCTGTGAGGCAAATGGAAGATTTTAGAGATGCGCTTAACATATGTCATTTGCATGATCTAGGCTTCTCTGGCACACCTTATACCTATGATAATAAAAGGAAGGGGAGTGCAAATGTTAGGGTGAGATTAGATCGTGCAGTTGCAACTCATTCTTGGAGAGATTTGTTTTGTGACACAACTGTGCAGCACTTGGTTTCTCCCTGTTCTGATCATCAACCAATTTTAATTAATTTGATGCAGGAACAACGGAGATGCAATCAAGCACCGAGAAGGCAATATGAAGTGTTTTGGGAACGGTCAATGGAATTGCCAGAAAAGATTGCTGCAGCCTGGGAGAGCACAGGACAGAAAAATGATCTGGGGTCAGTGCACCAGGGACTGGATAGGGTCATGACCGAACTGCAGCAGTGGAGTAAAAAGAAGTTTGGTAACGTCCTTTGTGAACTAGGAAAATCCAGGAAGAGATTGGAAGAACTAATGCTTAAAGGAGCAGATAATAGTGAAATAAGGAAGGAGACTGATCATATGAATGAGTTACTCTACCGTGAAGAGATGCTCTGGTTGCAACGGTCGCGGATAAGCTGGCTCAAAGAAGGAGATCGCAATATGCGTTTCTTCCATCAAAAGGCGGTCTGGCGAGCCCGCAGGAACAAAATAAAAAAGCTGAAGAATGCTGAAGGGGTGTGGAAGGACACACCCTCGGATATGGAGAGGATGGCCACCTCGTATTTTCAAGAATTATTCACCCGTGACCCATCCTTAAATGCAGACGATCTGATCAACCTTTTTCAGGATAAAGTCACAGCGGATATGAACGAGAACCTTTGCAAAGATTTTACGGACACTGAAATTGGAGACGCACTCTTCCAGATAGGTCCTCTAAAAGCTCCAGGAGTGGATGGGTTTCCAGCGAGGTTCTATCAGCGGAACTGGGCAACACTGAAAGAGGAAGTTATTAACGCGGTGAAGGTCTTCTTTGTGACAGGGCGCATGCCTGAGGGAGTAAATGATACTGCCATAGTCTTGATACCGAAAATTGAACAACCCGAGACCCTAAAGGACTTTAGGCCTATTAGCTTGTGTACAGTGTTGTACAAGGTACTGGCGAAGTGCATGGTTAACCGGCTACGACCCATTCTTGGTGAACTCATTTCAGCAAACCAAAGCGCCTTTGTCCCTGGCAGGCTCATTACGGACAACGCTTTAGTGGCATTTGAGCATCGACACCGTGGACACCATCAAGGCCAGGTACGAGGCGGCGACGGGCATGCCGGCGGACCGGCAGCAGATCACGTACCAATCCCGACAGGTGAGGAACGGCAGCAGGCTCGCTGACTGGGGCGCCACCAACTGTTCGATGCTGTACGTCGACCGGATGCCGTGGCACCACACGGAGGCCGCGTGCGCGCTGTCCAGGGTGCTGATGGTGAAGGTGTACCGCAGGACCACGGTGCGCCGCGTCAAGGAGCTCGTGGAGGCAGCCGAGGGGGTGCCCGTCGCCACGCAGCGTGCATACCACAACCGCGGCCCCGCCACCGGCTACACCGACAAGGATCTGGAGGACGGGCAGACCATGGAGGAGCTCGGCATCATGGAGTGGAGCAACGAGACCGTGATGAACCAGCCCTTCGTGACCATCGAGTACCGGCTCGGGGCAGGTGCTGCTGCTGCTGCCGAGCGGCGGGCACGGGTGCCACGCGTCTTGTTCAGAGGTAGCCACGCGGAGTACAACAAGATCGTTATGCAGCGGGTGCTCGCCGAGAGAGAGAAGCCGGACTCGATGCCACTCGTGCCACCGCTGATGCGGAGCCGCGTCCTAAACGTCTATCTTGGAGCTCGGGATCCGCTCCTACCGTAGGCTTTTCATCAAGTTGCCCCTCTGGCATAGATTGCTAAGCTAGATAGGCTAGTTTCGACAGTATAGGATTAATTACCGGTGAAACATAATACTAGTAATAGTTTTCTATAAATCGATTGAACGTGCTATATGAAGTTAATTTTTAAACTGTGTTTTGCATGTAATTTTAGTGGAAAATTCATGTGTTTATTACAATCTCAGAAAGCGGGGTGACAACATATGTGGATTGTCTTTTTTGTGTGTGGTGCTACTCGAGTACCGAGTTACGATTTGCAGCGTGAACTCAAGATTTTCGATCGGGCAACGACAACGTTTGTGCATTATTTTATTCATGTAGGTATTGCTTTCAGAGAATTTATTTTGTAGTCCCGGTGTTATCTTCGGTGATGGTTAGAGTGTTGCTACTGCAAGTATCTTCACCGCTTTGTTTTTTTTTTTGTGTGTTTTTAGTTGTTTGCATCTATGATTTCTTTGAACATGTTGTTGGTGTAAATATTAGGTGTAGTGGGTATCTTCGTGATATTATTATATTTCCTTTGTCGTAAAAAGTACATCTCATGGTTTTATTCTTGTTTTGGAAGAGTAGACGGAACAATGTGTTGAATGAAGACCCACAAAAAATCAATAATAAAGAATAACGGGATAGTGGATCAACTTGGCAAATGCCTTTAGATCCCCACAACTCACAACCAACTGCCTAATAGGTTTTAGGTGAATTTGTTTTCATTGGAACCGTGAACCTAGAGGCTATGTGTGACCTACACATAAATGTGAAAAATGAGAATTCATATTTCTGTGAACACTACAAAACCAATCATTATAGTGTTATTTGGATATTTTGTCATTATAAATGTCTATATACATATTTTTAGTGATACATATTTTTAGTGTGTAGATATTTTTTTTTTTTTGGAAAGGAAGGGAGTATCTAACTAGCATTGATATTCCAAACGTGCCGAGTTTGTGTGGGGAAAGAAAAAAAAGGCTATGAGTAAACCAACAGGCAAAAGAGCAACTCCGCTAGCAAGCTAGGTCTTGGCTTGGCGGCCGCCGGAATGGACCGCCGCCGCAGCCCGCGGCTCCGTTCCCAAATCCACGCAACTGAGGACGGGGCCGGACTGGACCGCCGCCGCAGCCCGCGCCTCCATCCCCGAACCCAGGCGAGCGAGGAGGGCGTCTCCATGACCCGCCGCATCCCTCGCCACCGCCGCGGGCGCTCGCCCGCCTCCCTAAAATCTTTAGGGGGGGCGACACATTGGGGGGGAGGGGTCTAGCCCCTGCTCGTCCCCCTCCCTCCGCCCCTGTATGTGGACAGGCCTTTAGTCGCGCATAATTAGTCCCGGTTGCACAACCGGGATTAGTGGCAGTTGCGAACAGGGACTAAAGCCCCTTTTTTCTACCAGTGCATGTTTACGGTCTGACTCAAGGTTTTTGAATCATTTTCAGGAAAACATGATCAATCATTTTTGTTGGTAACAAAGGTTGAACACAAAATATTACGGAAAAAGTGGAGGACATCATGACAGTCAAATTAGTACAGAACATGGATATTTAGGAGGAAATCCTAGTTCTAGGAGTACTTGTATTGTCTGACGAAACTGAATCTTTCCACTGCAACAGGGGAGTCGCTCTTTTGCGTGTTCACTCGTAGGCTTTTCTTTGCCCACACAAAATCGGCGGCGGCGCCCAGACGAACACGACGGACTCCGGAATGGACCGCCGCCGCCGCAGCCCGCGCCTCCATCCCCGAACCCAGGCGAGCGAGGAGGGAGCAGGAGCGACCCGCCGCCGCAGCCCGCGCCTCCATCCCCAAATCCGCGCGAGCCAGGACGGCGCCTCCATGACCCGTCGCATCCCTCGCCGCCGCCGCGGGCGCTCGCCCGCCTCCCTTCCGGACGACGACGACATCCTGCGGGAGATCTTCGTCCGCCTCCCGCCTACGCCGTCCTCGCTCGCCCGCGCCTCCGCCGTCTGCACGCGCTGGCGGGGCCTCCTTACCGACCCCAAGTTCCACCGCCAGCTCTGCGCGCGCCACCGGAACCCGCCGCTGCTCGGCTCCTTCGTGCCCGAAGACCACGGCCAGCGCGTCGTCTTCGCCCCCATGCTCGACCCTCCCGACCGCATCCCACCTTGGCGGTTCGACCTCGGACGCTGCGGCCAGAACACGGACGTTCTCGGCTGCCGCCACGGCCGCGTCCTCGTCAAAGACCGCGTTCCTCACGCAAATAGAGAAAAAGCTACAGCTCTTGGTTTTATTCTTGTTTGAACAAATAGACAGAATGAAGAAAAGATGCAGTTGTGTGGGCAAATAAAATCTCTTCATCCATCCGAAGAGATTCAGTTCACGCAAAAGAAAATAACGCCGTAAAAGTTCGCGGATACTTAGCTAGCTAGCTAGCAATCTCCGCGCGCGGACACTTAGCTAGCTAGCTAGCAATCTCCGCGCGCGGACGACACGATCGATCGATCTGTTCTTCCTCGTGCGGGAGGCGGGACAAGGCCCATTCGCGATGCCACACTCGGCCTACCGTTTTGGCCCCACTCAATTCAAGGTCAAGAAGCAACAAGACAACGACAATATCCAAAACCCAAACAAATCTATTCATCCCAGCAGTTCTCCAACCAATTGATGGAACCAAAACTGAAGGAGATGGCGACGAATCAATTACCTTACATGCTGCTGGATCTCGGCCTGACGCAGTGCATCTTCTTCGGCCATGGCGCTGGCTCTCCTTCCCTCCCCTCCCCTCGCCAAAGTCCAAAGTCACAAGTCACACACGATACCGCACGCGGAAGCTCGCGGCTGACTTGTACTTATAGAAGAAGAGCTACACAGCTTTGAATTTTCACGAGCGAAAGTTTGGCAAGCGGGAAGGAAAAGAGATTTCAGTTTCCTTCGGTGGCTGCTTAATCAGAACATGATGGACGGACGAGATAGCTGGTGCCACGGATTGCTGACTTGGCAGCGCTGCGCTCTCGTCAAACGAAAATACAGAGGGAATCTCCTAATTAATAGGCAGCAATCAATCTAATTAACTGCAGACGGGCGGCCCTATGCATGTTACTAGTATTCCACATACCTAAACGACCACCTCAAATCCCTCCCACAATTAATGCCTCCCGGTCTCACGGATGCATAGATGGAATACAATGCGTGCCATGTGCATGTACTTATATTGGAAAAATAATAATATACTAGATATGCATTCTCTTACGTAGTACAAGATAGATACCACTGTATTAGTAGCTAAGCTCAACTTAGGTACGAACCAGACACATTTCTAACCTCCAGGTCACAAGATCCGTAGGCTAAAAAATACACTTTGCTTCACCGCAAAAACTTAAAATCCTAATTTATAAACGTTGACATGGAGAAGCAAATAAACAAGGAGCCCGAGATTTCTTCTCATCGAACTGTTTTTAGACTATTTTTTATCCATTGCCCTACAGCCATCTCGCTTTGCAGAGAGAAGAGATCTCATCATATCACACTTTGGATGATATCGTACCTGCAGACCAGGCATACACTAGTACTTCCTCCGTCTAACGAACCATTGATAGATTTAACAAGACGACTAGAATTTTGTTTTGTTTTTCACTATACCATATTTATTTGAAACAAACAGTAGGCATGCTGGCTCCTCCCACATCATCGCCAGTAGCGCTCGCCGGAGACCCAAGCAAGAGGGTCGTCGGCCCAGTGCAAATCAGTTTCAAAATTTTCCATCATCCCCAGCCTACTGCGCCAGCATGTTTCACGGTTGGGAACCTGCCTTCCCTTCCCTGGAGTGCTGGTCAAGCTGATCTATCGACCTGAATTAAGGTAGATAGCTCATCTAGATTGATTTCTTCTCACGTATACAAACTTGTTGCTGAGCTATGAAAAGACATGGAAATTTGAAGATTTTTCTTTAACTAGACAAATACATTGTTAATCTGTGTTCTAAACAGTAAAAGTTCAAACTTTTCCCATGATCTCCTTTGCATCAAAAATTACATGGAACATTACATAAGCATCAGGTCCTGTCAGATGACGATAACCAAGCTAACAGGAGCACTTATTATCACATACAGCACACATACGCATAACCTCACACATGGAGCAAGCATATATAGGTTCTGATCAAGTTGTTCCGCTCTCCAAAAACCAAACCACAGCAAGTCAACGCCGTCAGCTGCCAAGTGCACAAGGGCCCCAACGATGAGGTCAGTGAAGCAGCGTAAACCAGCCAGCTCCTCCTTCCGTATCAGCGTTGTCGCCATCTGCTGGTGGGTTCCTGGAGCCGAGTGGAGGCGGCGACCAAGACCATGCCATGCCGCTTGCCGTCCCTCCTCCATCAGCCACAACAGCTACACGCAATCAAGGGGGTGAATGAATGCACAAAGCACATATAAGCAACTGCAATCCTAATTTTACAAGCCAACACTCAATGAAATGATGCTGTGTTGATTCCTAATACACACATAGCACATATCATCCACATAGTACATATAATCATTATGTGTTGATTCCTATGATAACACATCATATTCATGCATATAATACTGGATAAAAAAAATTGAACCAAAAAAAGGACATGATGCACGGGTATATATAATGGCAGCTCTACTAAATGAAATCATGCCCAGCAATAAAAGATAAATATCAATATATTTTTGTCAAGTGCACAACTAAATCCACAATATTTTATATTTGTTCTGAGGCTATCAATTATTCTTCCGAATCAACGCCAGCCACAAATACAACTCCCCAATTCAGCAATGCCAACAGCAGCAACATTGGCATAAAGTTCTGAATTCGATCTAATTGCAGACTGGAGACTGACTGCAGTTCATCTACATCGACGGAAACCAAATGCACACTAAACATAGCAGTATCACAGAGCACATGCGAGACAGAGATCAAAGCTCACCAGAGAGGTTGTAACCGAGTCCAATCATTGCCTCCCACGCACCAAACATCTAGCTTAACATCTACAAAGATGTTCTTTCGCCACCGGTAGCCCTACCAAATTTCTCAACTTTCTAGCGATGCACTCATGGATGCAACCTACAACAAAACGCAGAGGATAAGTGATTCATTCATCGGACAAAACAATTTTGAAAAGTGGACAACATCTCACCAACAAGATCCATCAAACTATGCAACCAAAATTGTAACACCGCATCCTTTGTAGCTTCAAGAACTCCTACAGCCGGTCCACGCCCGTTCAGCGACATGGTGGTGGCCAATACCGAGTGGATGAGTCCGGAGGTCAAGGGCCACCCGAGCCTACCACCATGCAGCCAGCGAGCCCAATGGCAGCAAAGATTTGAAGCCATAACCGCCCATATCAAATCACCGCACCCTTTGCTTTCTCGCAAGTCTCCTCGGTCACCTCCACCCAAGGATCTGCCAGTAATGTTATCAAATTTCAGTTCACTCTAGATACGCACAAAGCGGACATTCTAGCCCGGAAAACAATAGAAATAGAGCTACAATTGGCAACTGAATCATCGCAACAAACTATGTAACTAAAAGGCATGCATTCAATTTATCATGGCCAACAAATAAAACAAAAACATTCATAACTACCTTCCCATAAGCAACGACACATGACATGCGGTTCTGAACCATCGATTATTTGCAGTCCAAGAAATAGGACCAAAAGCATGATATCAAATCGTATTCAAGTAGACCCGGTACATTTGCTAACATGGAGCTAACTAAAATTTGAAGCTATCAATTCCAAGGCAAGCTCATTTAATTCTAATGGTCCTACCTTAAGAGTATTTGCACTAAAACCTAAATATAAAGTTCAAAATAAATTAAAGTTGATTTTCAGTCAAGTTCCATAGGCAGAGATATCATCCATATTCCATAAGAAAATTGACAAGCCAGCAAGCGAAACCAATAGAAACATGATCCAGTCGACAAACAAGTACATGCTAACGTGTCCAAACAAAAACTCAATACGCATATTGATATCACCATCAATGTATAGTGTGTTAATATTGTTGATTAAACCTGCACTATAGTCCTTATTGAAATCAAATTCATAGAAATAGGCAAGCTAATCTGAAGTTATCGTGCATCTTACCAAAAGATAGTACTAATGACCCTACAACTGCAACCAAATCAAGCTACAACAGTATGTTGCGATAAAGTGTAGCATCTTTCAAGATGGAATTGATGAAACGATCTTTCAAGGTGCCTCATGGTGCAACCAACTCTTTTCTCACCATGTTCTACAGCTAGTAGCTAGAACCATCTTTCAAGATGGAGTTGATGAAACGATTTCCAAGTCGGGCAACAATCAATTTAGGGGCATAACTCCATCTTTCAAGATAAGCAACAACGCAATCATCAAACACGCAACAAAAGAAGGCACCATGAGGCACATTACTACGAGTTGTAGCCGTTCTTGCCGCCAAAGTCGTTTCGAGTGGAGGAAGTCACCGTGTCCCACCAGGCTTCATCTTCACCACTGCGATTAGCTAGGATGCCATCCAACCAACAAAGAAAACGGATCAAGACATCCCTTGTCCATCTCGCCATTGACATCGCTACCAAATTGTTCAACTTTCTTGCCTTGCACTCATGGATGCAACAGCTACAAGAAATTCCAACCTACAAGAAAACACAGATGATAAGTGACTCTCGATAGTGTCGCTACTCTGATTGGTAAAAATGTTCTGCATTTGATCTAATTGCAGGCCAGGTTCATCTACGACGACGGAAACCAAATGCACAAAACCCACATCAGTATCATAGAGCACATGGGAGACGGAGATCAATCGGTGAACCAGGAGCTCACCGGAGAGGTTGTAGCCGAGGCCAAACATTGCCTCCACCGCACCAAACAGCTGTCTTAACAGCTACAAAGATGCTCTCAAACGCAACAGTCCAGTGATAGGAAATCCTGCAAGTGATACATATACAATAAAATTAACAACACTCATAGAATCCTAGGTGTTTAACCCAAAAGTGTACAACAGACATTATCTCATCATATGATGATATTTACAAACGACGAATAGCAATCTTCATCCACTAGGCATGTTCTTTGGATTATAAGCATAATGTTTCCAAGAGTGTATTACATTAGGAAAGCTTTATGCTTTTAATCCAATAAAATTGAAGATCTGCAGCACTTAAAAGAAAACAACTAGACACCATAAGAAACAACTAATATAGATTTATCTAGACACATTTTAGTCACAACCAGGCACAAGATATCAAATACAAAAACATATTTATAAATCTTGGAACCAAAGAAATAGCTAGTGGTAAAGAAACTAGCTAGCTCATGATAAACAAGTAACCCTATAGCAAATAATTCACAGCAACAAGAACCAAGGACGTTTAGGATCTGTCTCTAAGACAAAAAAAAAGTTCTAGTTCAGCTAATTAACCGATGCAATTTTAATTTAGCTTGTGCAGGATGGTGCAGTGGAAAACCAAAACAATAGAAGAAACAATAGATACTACTAAATACTAGTAATGTGATTAACTTTACTTGTCGCTAAGCATGCAACCAATGGAAGGGAAGTTCTTTTTTTTAGTTAGCATCAAGGCAAATGGTTCGCGTCAATAAAACTGTCATTGCTATGTTAAGAATCTAATCTTAAATTAGGAATCAAGCGTACACATGCAACAATTCAATCCTAATTGATGCACGATGATCTTGGCTAGCTTTCAACAAAAGTAGTATCCCCTCCATTTATACTTGGAAGCATGATTAGCCACACCACGCCACAAAAAGTAGACAATCACAACTAAACAAAGAAGATCATGGTTCGTTCATCCCTAACCAATGCTTAGTAGCTTACAAATGACCTGCAATTGTGCAACCAATAAGAATTTCTCAAATAGAAAATATTTTTTCGGTGTGAGATCTCACGCTCTGAATTTAGTTTGTGTGCATATATACTAGTGATGCTTTCATAACTAGCACGTGTTGTCTGGGCTAGCACTTGTCCATACAAGGCAGTTCAAATGGATTTTCTTCCTAATATCCTTGACCCTCCCTAGCATGCTAAAAAGTACGGTAATACCGGGAGCTCACCATCTCCTCCACTTGGTTTACTTTCCATAAGCATCGGCAAAAGCAATGCGAGATGAAGCGAGAACAAAATACAACACGTGCTATACAAATCAAAAAACGACAAGGAGATGACACGAGAATGGAAGCAAGCATTGCAACATCTGCAATCTAATGTTACCCTCAGCTGCGACATCTGAGAGGCTACTCGAATTGACGTAGAGACCTGGCAGAGGCAGCGATCTAGGTCGTCCTAGCACTTCCTGTGACATGACCATAGCAGTCAGACCGACAACATGAGCACCAGACAAACAATGGCCGACATCGATGGTGTGTCATGCTCAATCATAGTGGCGCTCAAGATAACAGTTTCATATAAATGCATGAAGATTTCATGACATAATCAACCACACAAGCTACCCGTCCAAAGCCAAACTACATGTGCATAGTACAGGCAGATTCAAGCATACATAATAGAAGTGGCTTGCCAGTAATCTTACTCTAAAACGAGTTGCTGCTCCAGTCAAATAGCTGCTTGGGAGCATTAATAGACGAGATGCGGCACCATTTGATGCCTTTGAACACCTAAAGCTACAGAAGTCCAATGTCAAATTCCCGTGCCAAATGGATGGAGAAAACAGGGTCAAGCCGGAGGCTGGAGGTGGGCGTGTGGTGTACACGGGTTTCAACGCCAAGGACGCCAAGGAGCAAGACGGTGGCACCCTCGAGTCTCCCTCTCTCACCCGACCGTCGGTCCGACCGGCAAAGTGCGACACCGATGGCCACCACACTTCATTATGGAGCCAAGCGTCTCTCAAGATAGAATATTTCTACAAGTTTGAATCAGCAATTTATAAATCACAAAGAGCTGCAGATATGATGACAGATGGGAGGTGCAATCGTATGTTGGAAGTGGCAGACTAACTTTACTACGAAACTTTGTGCCCCAATCAAATCCTTGCTGGGGGAGCAATAGTAGACGGGATTTTGATCCCTATGAACACCTGAAAGTGCAGCACTCCTTGTCAATTTCCAGAACCAAGTTGACAGAAAGAACATGGCAAAAAGCCGCAGGCCAGAGGTGGGCTCGTGGTGTACCTAGGTTTCGACGTCGAGGAGCAGAACGTTGGCGCCCACAATCACCCTCTCCTACCGACGAACTCGACTGTGACGGCGTCACGAGATGACACACTTCGATTTGGTTGGCTCCATCTAAGCACCACTGGTGTGCGCATCCTAAGGCGTCGAGGGCCACCACAAATCGTAATGAAGTATGTCAATGTTTATTTTTATAATGCAAATATAAGAAGAATCATGATAAGTTACTGTATCAATTTACACATACCAGAATCCAAGACTAAGCAAGAGCGCATCTATCAAAAGTATTAATGTAAAAGTTGGCCCCATCAGTCATCCATCAAAAAGGAACTCTATGTGTACTCACTCTCGAACATAGCAGTTCTAAAAACACAGGAGATATCCTCAACATTTTAAGTTAACTACTCCGGGATAAACATGCCAGGATATACATACGTATTATGAAACATACTACTAGCATACACCTAAAAAACTCTATTCCAGTATTAAGAAACAGGACCAGAAAATACATCTGGCACTAGATCAACTACAACAAAAGTACATTCCAATATAAAGATAACAAAACAATTGTATGAAATATAATAGACGCATCGACACTTGCCTAATAATTTTTTCAGCACAAAATATCTTAGCTAAATCATTTGTATTTGTATCAATTAAAGAGTGAAAGACCTCCTTGCATATCAGAATCTGGCCACTGTGATGGCAGGGGCTAACAGATCCAGAGGTGCCCACATTACAAAATTAACTCTACGAAACTAGGAAAATGAGATGACCCACATAAGAGGTGTCATCTTCTATGAATATATTCAACCTTCTTTCTCATGATAAACCAAGAAAATGATAAGCACATATCCCACAAATATTCCTACACACTCCCATGTAAATCAAAACGCTGCCATAGGCGCATAAGCATATAGGTTCAGAAGGAAAAATACCTATACGCAGGTAGAGAGTATCGAATGAAATCAATGCTAGTGACCCAGACACAATGAGGACTTAACGGGACCGCGTAGTTAATGTCAAGCCACCAGAGCACCTCCCTACGACTGTTGCTTGAGGACATGAGTTGAGGCGTCAGTCTTGAGCTGCTGGCCGCCCCCTGAAAAAGACGATGGACTGCCTGTGGAAAAGGAACAGGAAAATGAGAAAAATCAAATCAATCATAATTTTTGCATCCCAGGTTAATACGACAAACGCTCAGAAAAATCGTCTTCTGTAGAGACTGCTAGATGTGAGACAAATTATGAGTTCACTAATCAATCAAAACTATATACGAACTACATTGAGACAAACAATCACATGCGGAACAAAGCAGTTACACTACATGTACAACTACATTTGTCTTCGACCTTGTACACATAACCTGATGATGTAGCTGACCATTTGCCTCTATCTGGAGGTCAACTTGTCCTCGATGACCCCACGAAGCCTTAGCACCAAAAGCCTGAAATACAAAGAGGACAAATAAGGAATTATGTTGACAAATAAAGCAAAGAAATGCCACTTAATGAAAGAATAAAGAACAAAGCCACAAACACATCCCACAATAATTAAGCTTGTGTGTAGTAGTAGTTGCGTCGAATGGCCAGCTCAGAAAAAACCCAAATTTATGAGAAGGCAACGAGAGGCAAATACATGGCACTAGGGCCTCAGAAAAACAGGGAGGCATTTCAATTACCTTCTAGTAGCTGAACTCTTGCCCATAATAAAACACAAGCAACAATTCTTTTAGTGAGTTAGTGATTTGGATTGTGGTGATAAAACCCAACAACTAATTGTGTGGATTCTGCACGTAGATACATACTCCAACAAGGTATTGCACCTCCTGTGCAAAGCTAAACCATTAGCCAAAGCAACACACTTTAAACAATCATGAATGGCAACAGAGCTGGACCAAACAGAGATTGGCGTATCAAAAATAATTATAAAGAGTTGAACTTTATCAATTTCATACTCTAACTGAAACTACTATTAATGAGCACTTTCTCTAAATGCTAAAGCTGAATTCAGAACTCAACCTATTCCAGTGAAATTATAATCTAGATCATTACACACGATGAGGTAAACCAAACTAGTTTTTGTTGCTCCCAATGCACCTCACAACTACTAGTAGTGCAAATAAGCACTTGTTGCAATCCCACACGACTTGACCCCACATGACACGGGACGCAGGAACCAAAAGTGTACCTAAACCCACACGCCGTCGACTGGCCTGATCCAGCGGCAATGGCTACCTCTTGTCCAGCTCCATTTCTCCCCTAAAATACAAAAACACAAGAAAATAGTAGATGGAACTGGTCCAATTCAAAAGAAAAACTAATTCTAAAAAATCCTAGGTCAGTTGGCAATCAGGGAACAAGTAGGCAACATATTCCTTCAAAGTTAACATAACGCTCTACACAGAGCAAAATTGAACATCCAGCCAATAGTAATGGTTTGCCTAGCTTGTTTAGTCAGCAATTGATACATAATAATCAGGGCTAGCTAGCCAGGAAAACTACACAAAATATAAAGAACACAAAAGTAAAATTTAGGCTAGATAATCAACTAAACTTCAGTAAAAAATTGAAAATTTGGCCTGACATTTGCTCTTTTTGGACATCCAGGTCACACAACAGATAATATATAATTCAAAAATCTGCTAAATTGTAAACTACCCGCCTCAAATACTATTCAAACATAACTCATCCTTAGGGGGCACAAATCAGACTTTCTATATAACCATCAGCAGCTCAACCATTTCAAACAACAAAACTCATCCTTATAAGGTGTCAGCATTGTTGACTCACAAAAGAGTAACTCGAACTAGTACTCCATATCAGCTCCAATAAGTGCAATCAACACTAGATTAAATCCAGGTTTTAAAAGAACTCAAGCTGCATATATAGACATTGGAAAGAGTAGTGCATTCGAACATGTATAGAAATCAAGTGCTAGATGCATGTACTTCCAAGTATTTGAACATAACAGCTACTTCCATACACAAAATATTTATGTTGCACATATAAAGTAGCAACATGCATCTTGCTATAGTGAAATAAATAGTGAAAACTATTAAGCAAGAAATGACGCATTTACCAACAGGAGTCGGGAGGCAACCATTAAGCTGTGGTGATAGTTTACCACTAGAAACACCACTACCAAGCAAAGACTTTATCTAGGGGTGTCTATCAAAATGAGAGGTCCAACGCCAGGTTACCAAAACCAAATACTGAACTATAGCAACATACAGGTTAAATTTGTAATCGCTATGTCCAAATCAGCTACAACCTTTTGTGCACTAAATATTGTGTTGCACGAGGAGCACAAAAACAACAAAGTCATACAAAAGCAGTAGGATGCACCTAATTATGAGTCGCCATAGCTGCTCTTATCCCTAGCAACATCAAGTGGAGCAAGTCGTCGTTTCTATTCCTGCCGCCGCCCATCCTCACCATCACCACCACCTTGGCTTTCAGAAGTGGAAAGGTTTAAGGTCACACAAGTGCTCGGAACGACACAGCCCGGTCGTGGCCTCCAAATAAGATGTATTGTGTAGCAGAATCGTACTTCAAAACGCAGGCGAGAAAAAAATCAAAGCTTGTAACATTCTAGTTGGGCCTCTGAAGGCAGGTTCTAAAGAGCAATGACTAGAAAGGAAAAAAAAACTGATCAATTAAGAATATAATGTAGTACTAGCAATCAAGTAAGATTATTTAGTGTAGAACATTAATCAGTACTCCTAAACAAGGCTCAGAAGCTCACACATGTTTTTGTCCCTCGATAAAAATGATTAGCTAAGCCTGTCCACTAGTAGTAAATTAGAGACCCCATTGCAGCACACATCGACACAACGAAAACATGGATGTCTGCTTAACCACCAAATAACCACTTATTTATGAATTGAGAACCAGATTAGGACAAGTCATTATGCATGATATTTAGCTTCAATATAATAGAGAATAAAACCCAATAAGAAAGAGCATGATATTGAGATTATGGTGCAAGATATATGTATCACTAATAATAACCAAGAAAATGCACAGAATGTATACTGAACATTTAGTAGAGAGAAGTGGGAAATGAGGTTTATTAATTGTTTTAGGGGAAACAACAGGACTCTGCTTTAAACTTCATTAATCAAGCACACCTACATCATGAATTAACAAATTGATAATAAAACTAGGTGGTTACACACTCCAAACACATGGTTGAGCTTCATACTTTTTTGCTAAAACATGAGCTACATTATTAGCATTCCTAGGAACATAATCATACTGGACTCTAGAAAAAGATGTTGCATGGATGCAAATATCTTCAAGGATCGGTGCAGCTGCCAACGCCGTGAAAATCTCCCTCATTCAATGAGTTAATAATCTCCAGACAATCATATTGAATGATCAAACTATTGCAGCCTATGATTCGCTAAGTAGATCCCATATCTTGCCGCTAGCTAGCGCCTCACACGTAGCTTCATCAAGATCATAGTCTACATTGTTATTACTAGCTGCAATAAAGCTCCCTCTACCATCTTGTAAACCATAAAAAAATGAACTCCAACATTTGTACATCAGCCCAAATCACAAACATAGTACATAGTAAAGCCTCTTATTATACATCGACAAGCAAGTCCACTAGAAACTACAAGAAACAGTAAACACCTTCACTTAGACAACGGGTTCATAGCCAACCTGACATATTTAAATCTTGAGCAACTGAATGTCAAGTTGTATAATGCGGCGGCGCTCCTCAGTTCCTGAGGCAAATTTAGAACAACAAGGAGTCAGGGACAAATAAAAGTTGTGCAGAAATAAAACAGGAAAATAAGATGCCCATATAGCTTCTCATCACTTAATCAGAAGTACAACATCAGGGTTTTCAGTATGCTCAAACATATGAAAAGTTCTGTGTTCATTGGTTATCACCCCAATAGGTAGAACGCAAGAGGTAGCTTATAGTACTATTCTAATCAAGCAAATAACATCCCAAAACTGTAAAAAAAAGTATGGTCCCAGCAGATATAGCCACAATTTATCGAGGTACAAAATGACTTTTTCCACACACAACTACTGAATTTAGTGCAATAGTACTAAAGATTCCTCAGGCTGGTCTAATAATGAATAAAATACGTGTAAATGATATATCTGCCTTTCAAGATGATTAATAAGATAAGAAGTAACTTTCTTTTTAGCTAACTTCAGCAGCTTTTTCACTCATGGCCTCTTTATTTGAAGCATGAGATTTTAGTAGGATCTCAACTTTCTCTTGGATGGCGACATACACGGCTGGAGTGGGGTCCAGCAAAACCCGATCACCACCATGCCTTGCAATTAGGAAAATTAAAATAGTACATTTATCATGTGCACCGACAGGAACGGTGAATTGAGAAGGGCATCAATATTGTTTCATTAGCAAAAGAGCAATAGATGCTTAGGAGAAGCGGAAGTTAATGTGATCCACAGGTTTCAGTGAAAACCATATGTTACAAAAACTCACACCCATCTCAACCTTTACAAATATGATGAGTATTTTTTCAAACTTCAAGACGGGATTAATAGGGAACGGGAATAACCACTAAAATAGGCATGGACAGGAAATTGAATTCACTTTTCCAATCCGGACACATACCCACAAACATGTCCCAATCTAATTTACAACTCTACCAAAAGCAGAAGTAAAATCTCACGCATCAAGTAATCAAACCAATCACATAAAACAAGAAATTATCAATTTCATGGATGGCATAGGATGTCAAACTCACTTCATTAGGGTTCATGCACAGTTGAGCATTACATGGTAAATATATATAAGCCACACATATTCGATATTCCAACATATTACCAACATTCAAAGGAAGAAGCTTGACGTTATGGTGTCAATGTCGACGAGCTCCTAAACAACGGTGTCATGGTCATGGCGGTGGGCCTTGGTGGTGAGCTCCTGCATGATGTGGACGCCTCCGGAAAACCAGCCTTCAGATCCAGCATGTAGAGGCACGGGACTACAACATTTAGATTAGCATAACCACTTATGTTCCAGAAGAAGGGACAAATGGCAATAAATATTTTTCTTGTTCACTTGTGTATTTCAATGAATCTGAACTAGGTTTATAATTAGAAAACAAAAAATGGGTTTGTCTAATTAAGCCACAGCTGATAAATAGACTAATGCTGACAAATGACTAACAACTTGCTCCAACCAAAATCTGCACTGACATTTCAATTGTGAAATTTCTGAACTGAACATATGTTCACAAAATGAGAAGAACAGGCACTCCTTCTAGTTACGGGTGCTACTTCTATTTTGGAATCAAATTTCTTATCTGACAGTAACTAGTGGGGCATATTATTGAAGGGGGAAGTAGTACAGACTCGGTGTGTAATTCTATCTAGAAATGAAATCTTGACTGCATTCTGGAAATAAACCGGCAGGGATCCAAAACCTGCACTGACATTTCACTTCTGAAATATCTGAACTGAACAGATGTTCACAAAATGAGAAGAACTGCTCCTAGTTTCGGGTGCTGCGTCACAAGTAGCAACAAACCACATTGGTGCTCCAATTTCTAGTTACGGGTGCTGCCTCACAAAAGCAAGCTTGGAAGCCGAACAAGCAAAGCAGGTGCAGTAATTGTAGAGCAAGTCTAGAACGCATTGTGAAGCAAAGACCGGCGTCATCCCTCGGGATGGATGCGCGGTGGAAGATGGTATTTTTTCTGTGCATACAACTAGGGGCGGGGCAACGTGCGACCCGACGAGCGAGGTAGGGCGAGGGATGATGTGAGGTCTCACCGGTTGGGTAGGGGTGGTTGGCGTGCTGGTGTTCGGCCGTGGCTCCTTCCAGGATGGTGATGCGGCTCCGTCGGGCTGTGCCACCGCTGCTCAGGAGCTGCAAAGAGGGAAGATGCAGCAGCAGCGTTAGTGGGAAAAGAAGGGAGGCCGTGAGGTGAAGGGAGGAGGGAGCGCTGACCAGGGTCGTCGCAGGAGAGCCGCGCATCCGCAGGAACCGGTCCGTGTCCTCCTGGAAGAGCGCCGGAGCAGGACCGCACCGGCGAGCGGATGGGGCGGCCTTGCCGGTTACGATTTACGAGGGAGGTCGGGGAGTAGGAGAGGCTGGGCTGGAGCGGCACTCGACGGCGGACGGCAGGGTTCCACGCAAGGAGAAGGCTTGATTAGAGGGGCGGTAAGATGGGGTTGGCGACGGAGAGGCGGCACGGCTGCTGGCGGCCGGCGAGCTCGCTCCGGGTTGGGTGGCTTCTTGGCGAGGAAGGGACAGTTGATGACTGATTCAGGACTACTCTTCGGGAGACTGGCGGATTATCTCAAAATCACGTTATTAGCAGCAGGCTAATTAAGAGGGACGCCTCGATTGCGTGCATAATTACTCCCAAATCCGATTCGCGTCTCCTTATTATAGCCGATGCATGCGCGCGCCCTCCTTTAATGCCTCCGGCTCGTTTTGGACGTCATCAGCTAGCTTGTCACGATGAGCTTAGGAGCAATCCAATGGTACGTGTCTAATTAAACTCAAAACACGTGTTCGATTATTACTTGCTCGAAAAAACAAGGAACCATCACATATACTCCTTCCGCTTCTATTTACTTCGTGTTTTAGGTTTAGTTAAAATCAAACTTTGGAAAACTTAATCACGAATATAACCAAAAATATTGATATCCATAATATCAAATATATATAATACTTTATATCTGTTCTAGTACAATATATATGATATTGTAAATATCGATATACTTTTCTAAATATTTGGTCAAAGTTCATAAAATTTAAGTTTGACAAAATCTATAACGCAAGTAATTGTGAATGCAGGGGTGTTGTATTTGCTACTAGCTAGTAGTAGTTTTCAAGGCATCTACACATGCATGAAAGAGAACAAAAAAAATGTATCTTTGTTACTAGTAGATTGCAGCTAGGCTTACATTGCAGATCAAAATTCTTCACTCGTCGCTAAGCCCACCTGCCTCGCCTCGAACAAGCCCCACCCTTAGCTCATGTGATCGTGTGTCGATGGGGTGGCCGAGAGAGCTGCGAGGCCTTCCTCCTTGAGAACAGGCGGTCATGTTGATGGGGTTGGCGGAGTGTGGTGTCCTTGATGAGGGGGGCCGATGCAGCCCGAAATAGGCGTACCGGTCATGCTGATGAAGTGGATGGTGGAACCGGTGTAGTGTCGTCAAGTTTTTATCTTTTTATATTTTCATAACATGCAATGTCTATTCCTAGCTTTATTTCAAAAGTTTTGATTATGGGTGTGATATTTCTCGTTACTCCATCCTTATATACCCAACCGCTCATTTCCCCCCTCCCCACTCTCCTCCCGCTACAGTAACTAAGAGTCTCACACCGGAGACCGGGCCGATCCGACGGCCTCTCCGCCGGTAGCCGGTCGGAGATGGCCTAGGGAAGCGCCGGAGCTAGGTTAGTGTATAGTTCTAGTAGATCTAGGTTTTCTTGGCTTTATGCCGGGAGTTGGCTACTAGATCTCTTGGCCGAGATCTAGAGCCGGCCTGCGACCTTCTTCTCCGACGGTCGGAGTCGGATGCGGTGAAGATCTGGGCGGCGGGCTACTCCATAAAGAAAGGGCCTTTATCCCGTGCCAAGCACAAGCTTCTCTGGGTGGTCTTTCTCCTTTCCCTGGCCGGCCGTGGCGGCGAGGGGGGATGGGGAGTTGCGGTTGTTTAGGGAGCGGTGGCTTGGAGACGGCGGGGAACATCTGCTGCGTCGGAGAGCTTCTTTGCTCTCGTTTCAGAAGTTCTTCAGCGGAGGACTCAAGCCGGCGGCTACCTCCGCCCTGCCTCTGCACATCATGGTCGAAGGGCGACCCTCCTTGGCCTCGATTCGATGGTCTATCTTCCTCCAGGCTTCAAGCCGATGCGGAGGATCTTCAGCTCCTGCTGCTGCGCACCTTCCAGTGGTGCTGGTCCAAGTGGTTCGTCCCCGGTGCCGGTATTCCCTGCGCGGCGGCGGAGCTCAGCTCTTGATGGTGGAGAAGGATCTCGAGGACCCGATAGATTTTTATCTTTTTGTCCTGAGGACCTTGTATCTATTTTCTGGGGTCTTTTCTGTAGTTCCTAGTTTGTCTGTTGACTCCCCTGTAACTTCTTATTCCACCGTTTATAAATGAGGCAGCATCCGGGTCCTTATGGACCCGTACCCATTAAAAAAAATCATTATATACCCATATTGTTTTCTAATTTGAAGTACTAATGCTTAGGGCATGGGAATGTTGTTCTCCAGCTTGATTATTTCTTACGTTTGTGAAGGACAAGAATAGAGCTTCAATCTTTGTTTTTCCTCCTTTTGTAGTGGAACTTTGGTGTTGTAGTTGTTTCTTGTTGCGTCTAGTTAGTTTCTTTCGTGCACGGGTATTCCCTCCCATGTTGAGGCCAGCGAGGGAGACTACACTAGGGCGTTCCAGGATGAGTGAATTGAACCACCGGCTTGGGTAATCGGTATGCACGTGCGCGATTGATCCATCGACGGTTCCGGTGTACGTATACGGTCGCCCCAAATCCAAGAAAAAAATTGGACCTACGTTATAAAACTGGGATGAGGTGAGCTGATCGATCCCGGCTCCATTTTTTTTTCTTCTTTTGCATACAAACCCAAACCCAAATCGAAATGATGCACTGTAGCTGGCTGGCTGCCGGCTTCGGTTCCGTACGCACGCACGCACGCACGCATGGATTTGTAGTCGCGCAACGATCCAGGCTGGCTTCGATCGGTGTACGCACGCACGCACGCGCGCGGGAGGTGGACACCGGCTTCAGTTTTTGTCACGCGCGCGATTGATGCATGCAAGCAGGACAGCGACGCATGCGCGAATGACGCGGTCCGGTCCATCTTAAAAGGACGCGCGCGCGCGTGGCCGACTCGTCCACGGTGCAGCTCAGATGGATGTGTGGGTCCGCAACCTGTGCTGTCCCGTCTCCACCCACATCATGTCCGGCCTGTCGAGCATCGACACCGTGGACACCATCAAGGCCAGGTACGAGGCGCGCGGCGACGGGCATGCCGGCGGACCGGCAGCAGATCACGTACCAATCCCGACAGGTGATCTGAGGAACGGCAGCAGGCTCGCTGACTGACTGGGGCGCCACCAACTGTTCGTTCGATGGTGTACGTCCACCGGATGCCGTGGCACCACACCGAGGCCGCGTGCGCGCTGTCCAGGGTGCTGATGGTCAAGGTGTACCGCACGACCACGGTGCGCCGCGTCAAGGAGCTCGTGGAGGCGGCCGAGGGGGTGCCCGTCGCCACGCAACGTGCATACCACAACCGCGGCCTCGTCACCGGCTACACCGACAAGAATCTGGAGGACGGGCAGACCATGGAGGAGCTCGGCATCATGGAGTGGAGCAACGAGACCGTGATCAACCAGCCCTTCGTGAGCATCGAGTACCGGCTCGAGGCAGGTGCTGCTGCTGCTGCCGAGCGGCGGGCACGGGTGCCACGCGTCTTGTTCAGAGGTAGCCACGCGGAGTACAACAAGATCGTTATGCAGCGGCTGCTCGCCGAGAGAGAGAAGCCGGACTCGATGCCACTCGTGCCACCGCTGATGCGGAGCCGCGTCCTAAACGTCTATCTTGGAGCTCGGGATCCGCTCCTACCGTAGGCTTTTCATCAAGTTGCCCCTCTGGCATAGATTGCTAAGCTAGATAGGCTAGTTTCGACAGTATAGGATTAATTACCGGTGAAACATAATACTAGTAATAGTTTTCTATAAATCGATTGAACGTGCTATATGAAGTTAATTTTTAAACTGTGTTTTGCATGGAATTTTAGTGGAAATTCATGTGTTTATTACAATTTGAGAAAGCGGGGTGACAACATATGTGGATTGTTTTTTTTTTGTGCGGTGCTACTCGAGTACCGAGTTACGATTTGCAGGGTGAACTCAAGATTTTCGATCGGGCAACGACAATGTTTGTGCATTATTTCATTCCTGTAGGTATTGCTTTCAGAGAATTTATTTTGTAGTCCCGGTGTTATCTTCGGTGATGGTTAGAGTGTTGCTACCGCAAGTATCACAGCGCAGCATGTCTTTGTTTTCTTTTGCTCTCCTTTTCTGTTTTTTTTTTTTAGTTTTGTGCATCTATGATATCTTTGAATATGTTGTTGGTGCATATATTAGGTGTAGTTGGTATCTTCATGATATTACTATATTTCCTTTATCGTAAAAAAGCTACTCCCATCTCTTAATTTTATTTTTGGTTTGGAAGAGTAGACGGAACAATGTGTTGGATGAAGACCCGCTAAGAATCAATCTACACTACTTAAAAAGAACGAAGTTCCTCCGTTTTCTGCCACCAATTTCGTCGTCGTCGCCCTCTTGGGCCTGCTCGAGCTTCATCTTCGCCCCTTGGGCCTGGCCCAACCGCAGAGCCTCCGCTCGCCACGGCTCCGCCACCGACCCCCGATTCGCCTCCGCCCCTGACGCCGGCGGAAACCAAGCCCCTGGACACGCTCCACGCGGCCATCGTCGACCACAGCCGCGCGAACCCGTCGACCACGCTGCCCGCCTCCCCGCCGTTCGAGCCCCTCCCCACCTTCTCCTCAACGCTCGCCAACCTCCTCCCGTCCCCGCCGGCGCCGCACCTCCCACTCCACCTCCTCAGCCGCCTCCTCGCTCTCAGACGCGGCGTCCCGTTCCCGGAGGCCCTCACCTTTTTCCACCACGCCCTCCCGTCCCTCCCCGCAGACTCCCTCCCCGCCTTCTACGCCGCATGCTCGGGGTGCTGCTGCCGGCGACCACGTCCACGAGCTGCTACCGCCGGTCACGTCCCAGAGCTGCTGCTCCTACCGGCAGCCACCACTTCGACCTGCTGCAGCCGGCAACCTCACCAACCATCTGCTGGCAGTGAGTTCTCTCTTCTCCCCTCCATGTCGGCAGCAATCCTCTCTTTCTGAAACACATAGTCATCCTACTCCTTATTCTTTGTTGCTTCTGCATTTTATTCCGTGGCCTGCAATTATTTGACGTAATGCTGAAACCATATTTAAGCAGAAGTAATTAAGGACAAAGTGTGGGCGCACATACCTAATGTTCCAAGAATATGCTACTTCTCTTCCTTGTCATATATGTATCACTTTGGATTTCCTAATTTTGCTTACATTTGTTGTGGGTCAATATAATTTACTTGCTCCTGATCTCACCTTCTAGGAGTATACACCGTGCTGTTCAGTTTGAACAACTATAATGATCTTCTAAATTGTATTTCCTTCGCAAGTTGTTCCATGTGCTTAAGTGCATTAACTTGTGATTCTGGATGAAGGGGCCGTGTTTGAAGGAATGCATGGAAAAAGATGATATTACTGTTTTGGTAGTCGCCAGATGGCAAACTAATGATACAAAGCTTCATCTTTAAGAACTAAATATTTTCAAATGTATTCACGTGATGGCATACATAGTGCCCCTATAATTTTTTTCTTGAGACACATATCTTCCCAAAAAATTGTGGATAGTCTATGTTTCACCAATGAAGTAGAACTTTTTGTTTCATTTTGCTCTTCGTATAATAATGCTATAAAGATGGAAACTATTCCAATTTCAAGCAGGCAGTGGGCAGGAAATTGCTTGTTGCTCCTTTTTGTAGTTGTTCGCACAGAGATCCTGTAAACTCGTCTACATCAGGTTGGATCAAGTGTATGATACTTTTTACCGGACCTGACATTATCTCAATGTACTTCTCTTTAAAGATGTATGTCCTGTCAGATCACCGCATACTCTATTCTTGAAAGATATTAGTCATTGAAAGATGATGTGGTGAGTTTTGTTCCGTTTAATTTTCTTGCCATTGCTATCATGCTACTTGATTCTTCTGCAATGTAATTTCTGAACGGAAAAATGACCTGTAGTTCTCCAGTTCGACTACATTGAGTCGGTCATGACTCAGGAGCATCCTCAACGCAAACCTGAAACTTTTCAGCTTTTGCAACAGAAGTTTCTTGCTCAAAACTTTGTGCTTCTTACTGATAAATGGTAGGCTCAACAGCTAAACTCAATTAGTCATGGCATTTTGTTGTTATTATTTATGTGCAATTTATTTGATGTATCCTTCATAAAATAATTATTGAATTGGCAACAGAGCATGATTACTATGGTTTCACACTACAAATAAACATACACCAAGTATATTCTTGATCTTATTTTCTGGTTCTTAGAAGTTTCTCATGCATATGTGTATTGCGCTGCTGCCAGCTTTCACGTTCCTTGTGGCTAGAATTGCCCATGTACTTATGAAGGCATACATATGATATGTATGTTCTAAATGAGCATAAGCATCCAAATTTATGTGGCTAGAATTGCTCATCCATCTTACTTTTCCCTATGACATGATTTCCGGAAGGAAGACGTTGATGCAGTCAGGTACTTGGTTTCTTAGTCCGCCTCTATTATCTCGATAAGCACATTTTTCTATTATGCCTCTGTTTTTCTCTGCGCATACTTTTAGTTAGCTTTTGTAAGGTTCACTGTAATCTCACACATTATATGGCCAAGGCGTTGTCTTCGTTTCTTATGCTCATTTGTAGATCCAGGTGTGCAGACGTGATCTACAGTATCTTGATGTTCATTCTAAAATCTTGAATAGTGGGTAATTAAGAAGTGCATCAACTCTTGAGAGATAACATGATTTCTCTTGATTTTATATTATGGTTCTTAGAATGTCACTGTGCTCTATGCAGTTAGGCTTATTAAGAAGCATACACTATTTTCTTGTGTTAGCAATGATTGCTTATATGATTTACACATCTTTCAGGAATTATTGCAAGGCCTAGCGATGGAAGCCTGGAGGAGGATTTGGTAAATGGCAGAGGCATCGGAGGCTTCTCTGTAGTGCTTTATAAGTTCATGGAACCTGTGGAAAAATGGCTTGGGTATTTTCAAATTGCGAGCTACTCTTGACTTCTCTGTAGTGCTTTATCTTGGCCGAGACCACTTGGTTCAGTTTATTCAGTTGAAAATGGCTTGGGTGTGGTATTGGTTATCAAATCATTGCGCTACCACTGAATCATTTGTAGCATGAACTCATGATAAATCTTTTTTTTGAACTGATAAATCTTGTTAATCTTCTCATACTGTTGTACTTCAGGGCTGAGCATCTTCAACATTGTGCATGAGGTACGAAGTGTGTTTCTTCTGTTGCTATGCCTGAGCAGCGAGAACAATATATTTCGGCATCTTGGGATAGTTTTGTTTGGCAATGGAATGCTGAAACAGGGAAACAAACATGGAATATGGTATGCATACTATTTCTTGTTAATCATTTAAAGAAATAACTACCTTTTCAATGCCTAAAGATTTGCATATGTACATTTATGTGCTGATTTTCTTTTATCACTCAGTTTTGCCTCTTGTCAAAGTCCCTGCTGAAGAATGGGGAGGCTCTGGTTTATGAACCTAATCTACTGCTGAAGAAAATGATCACCTAATGTACCTTTTTGACAGTATTTTTGTTAAGACCTTGCATTAGTCCTATGCTTACATCTCATTATCCTTTAGATCTTCTTTTTGTTTTTACTTCCTTGAAGGGATTAAGTGATCCTTAGCATTACCTTCTCGTTGCCATTGTTATTTTCCGTTGGTGTCAACAGGTTAAAAATACCAGTACTACTGCTACTTCTAGCCAAAGCACGACTAAACCGAAATGCAGCTTTAAATAGGTATATGGTGCATGCTATGATCTGATGCTGGTTAGGGAATATCATGGTCAATTATCCATGCATGTTAGGGAATATGGAGGAGTATGCACTGTCTTGTTCAGGTACATGACATATACATACTTCACCTAGCCTCTTAAGCTTGGCTGATTCCTCATTGAGATATTCTGGAACATAAGAACAACCAGATACTTGCGATCTCTCATAATCTTAGCCAGTGCTTCTATCACCGCCAACAATTTAATCCACCCCCAGTCCGATCCAAAAGCAAACATTATTAGCTATATTCAAATGCCCAAGATCCAAAAGCACCCTTTTGGTTATTAGTGACATTTCTATTTTCTTATTCTTCTACGAAAGCTTTCATAAAATGACTTCATTGAACATTGGGCCAATATCTGTACATGATTTTTGTGGACATCCTGCAGCTTTTCCCAGTTTGCCTTTCCAAACCCTGGGACTTGGCATTTGGTTGTGGTCATTAGGTGGGACTACTTAGCACTGCTGGACTTCTGACTGTTTTATCGGGTTATCCTGCACTTTTCCAATGGTTAACGTTATTTTTTACCTGCAGGCTTGTTCGGAGTGTGGAGTGTAGGTCGCAGATTATCCCATCTGCCGAAGGACAATTTCTACACTATCTACACTATTTAAAAAGAAGGAATGTGTTCCTTATTCTGCCCACCATCCACTACGTCAACTGTTTCGTCGTCGTCGTCTCCTGTTCCGCCCGCGCCAACATGGGCCGCGCTAATTTGGGCCGCGACAACCTGAGGATGGGAAATCCGTCCGCTCCACAGACAACGACCGCACCGGGCTAATCAGCTCCTAATCAATTCCCTCTACATGCCCTCCGCCCGTCCGCCGCTGCCGCCCTGCCCTCCGCCGAGCTGCATGCCACCACATGAGCGTGCATGGGATGACGCACTTCAGATCACAACTCGGACCAGGACTACCGCCGTCGCACTACTCTCCTCCTGGTTCCTCCATCCGCAAACTCTATCCAGATCTGCCCCCGGTTGGAATTCACGTTGTTCGTTGCTGGCCCCTGCGCGGAGGGGAAATATATGGCAGTTTTCTCTCGCATGGATCAACGCCCGGGTTGTCGACCCCATGATGCCGGTGATCTGAGGTAGTCTAGGCAGTTTGCTCGGTTCTGATTGAACCCTATTTTGTTCCGTTAAAGCAATCTAACGCTTTTGTGATGCTATTGCAGGTGGCGCTGAGCCGAAGCAGCTGGCCTTCTCCGCCGCGCTCAGCCTCACCGTCAAGAAATCATCCCGATCTGCGGTATGGGGTGGTGTCGATTGTGTCTCCATGATGTAGACAGACGACTAGCAGCAGCAGAAGCGGAGGGCGAGGCAGACCCAGATGGCAACAATTCCCGTCAGAGAACGCTCAAGGGAGAGTTCGCTGGCAGCGGCAAACTCCTCGGCGCTCTGGTAGCTGCATCGTCATCCTGAAGAGAGCTAGCAGCAGAGAATCAACGCAAATAGGATGCTGACGATTAACCAGATGGAGCCGATGGCTCAAAGTGTCGCCGATGATTTATTACATATCAGGCACGTAACCTATCTGGATGCATTAGTTCTTCTTTTATTATGAATGACCTACATGTCTTTGACTTCAATTCTAGGCATGCCGTAGCTATCTATGTTTTGGCCACCAGATTCCCGTCGATAAGGCTGCTAGAGGCGGGCGGCATGTTTTGTTTTCCTTCCAGTACTATGAGCAGGTATAAAGGCACTGATGCTGTCAATGGCAGTGGTAGCTTCTGAAGGCCGCTTGTTTGGGTCATACTGCAAAGAGACAGCTAGGCTTACATTGCAGATCAAAGTTCTTCATTCGGTCGCTAAGCCTACATACCTCGCCTCGAACAAGCCCCACCCTTAGCTCATCTGACTGTGTGTCGATGGGGTGACGGGAGAGCTGGTGTGAGGGCACCCTCCTTGAGAACAGGCGGTCATGTTGATGGGGTTGGCGGAGTGTGGTGTCCTTGATGAGGGAGGCCGATGCAGCCCGGAACAGGCACCGGTCATGCTGATGAAGTGGATGGTGGACCTGAACGGAGATCGAAGGAGGCGATGTGGACGAGGAGGCAGAGACGCGTCCGCCGTGATCTCAGGCAGCGCTCGTCAGGTAGGGGCTGGATGCTCCCGGTGATCCCTGCGATGGAGGGGGCGGGTCCGTGACTCTCCCGGCGATCCCCGTGAAGGAGAGAGGGGGGCTGCGATGGAAAGGACGGCGCCGTCACTATCCAGGCGATACCCGCGACGGAGGGACGGGGTGGCGGCGGCTGGCACCCGCGATGGAGGAGAGGGGGCTGCGACTCTCCAGCGATCCCCGCGACGGGGGAGGCGCGGCGGCGGCTGTGGCGGCTGCGGCGGCGGGCGCTCGTGGGTATCGTGGTTTTTTTTATCACGGTATAAGCACCGTGGCCTTCACAGGGCTACGATGAGGATCTTGGAATATTTTTTTTATCATATTCTGATTTGACGAGTGGACTTTAGAAATGTTCGTTTATAATTGCAAAGCATTATAGAAGTTACATAAAATTATTACCAACTTAATCAACGGTCACGAAAAATTAGATTAGACGGAACCTAGATTAGATTAGACGGAACCAATGTTCCGTGCCAATCACCGTAAAAGAGCTTAATTAATATATACATAAAAAGAAAGAGCGGCATGTTGCGTAAAAGAGGAGGGGTTTACTGACACAAAATAGATATCACTCAGGGTGAAGACGAAAATTTTCGTACAATTGTGTCAGGGGGTGATGGCGACACATTTTTGTATGTTTTCGAGGCTAAATAAACGGATAGATCGAGGATGCGGCAACGGTACACCTGACCGAGGAGCGTGTCGTGGACGCGCTAAGTCTAGCTAATTTCTGCCTACTTGATAAAAAAAATCCTCACCCATTGTAAGCTCCGAAAGGTCTCGCCGCACACATATCGGCATATGTGGACCAAGAAGAAAGTGGAGGATGTGTGGCTATGAAGGTGGAAGAAGCGTGGGACAAAATTGTTGATCACGAGTATTCAATATTAAACAATCCGATATAAATGGAATACTGGTGTTATTTAAGTTCTAATTTGATCCAGGTATATCTAGAGCCTTTATTGTGCAACTTTACGAGACTAATTATACAGATCTATATGTGTTTAGCCGTAGCAACGCACGGGCACTTTTGCTAGTATATTAAATAATGTTAAAACAATGGGTGCAATTCCACATCCTATGTGCTTGTTTTAGAAAAAACACCACTTTTGGTGCAGCCTATGTAAAAAAATCAAAATTCAGAGCTAAAATAACGCGTTTCTCAAGACATTATTTGTCTTTTACCGATGAGAAAAATGCCAGCGGAACAATACGTACACACATAGAACATTGAGAGGACAGGGGAACGAGACGAGTGGAGACGAGAGGGGATTTCTTCTGGTCACGCGCGAAATCTCGATTTCTATAAGGACTTCTCTGCAAAAACGCTTTGACGGTGGATCAGAGACGCGTGGCAGCTCCAGACAGCACTTGTACCAACGGTGCACATCCAAGTCAAGTTTTTGTACCACCTGAATACCTTTTGCAAGATTTTGTATGAAAATGCACATAGAGTGCAAGTTCTTGTACTTGTGGTGCGATTACCTCAAATATTACAGAAAAAGTGGAGTTAAACACACAAGAACGGTTGAGATTAAACGATACCTGTTCGAGATTAGGGGTCGGATGACTGAGATTAAATGACACCACGATACCTTCTCGGAGGTTACACTGTTTTAAGATTTAGGGATCTCTGGAAGCACAAACCATCTTTAAATATATTAAATAATGTTAAAAACAATGGGTGCAATTCCACATCCTATGTGCTTGTTTTAGAAAAACACCACTTTTGGTGCAGCCTATGTAAAAAAAAATCAAAATTCAAAGGTAAAATAACGCGTTTCTCAAGACATTATTTGTCTTTTACCGATGAGAAAAATGCCAGCGGAACAATACGTACACACATAGAACATTGAGACGAATTTTGCTTCCTAACTTTTTAAAAATTAATTTTCCAAATAAAAGAAGCATACGCGTTCAAGATAAAAAAAAGGAAGTTCCGGTACTCGAGGCCTCCCGTATGGTCGACAAGCCGCACCGTCCATGTCGATCTCGGAGCTCGGGATCCGCTGCTACCATAGTAGTTTTTCTTGGAGATGAATGCTAGTACTTCACAACCATAGTTCTTTTCTGATTGGTTTGAATTGCTTATCGGTATGCCAGTTTCGACAGCATATACTTAATTGGGCATGAAACTTAAGTGGAAAACTCACGTTCCTAGATATTTCCAGTGTGGAATCGAGAACCTAGAAGAGTAGATTGTAAAAGTTTCTAGGTGAATCAAACTAGCTAATTATGCTTGCAGTTGATTCCGTACGTATACTACCACATGATAGTGCTTACTAGTATCATAGCCATATAGTCAAGGGTAATATAGACGGGGTACTATGTAGCAATTGTCCAATACCTAATAAGCAGGGTCCGTGTCACAAGAGGAAGGGCAGATCTCCCCTAGCTCTGGGCCGATCAGATAGAAATTAGGGAAGCGCCTCCGCTTCACGGACGGGATCTCCGCCGCCGAGGACCTCCAGCAGCGAGCGTGCTAACTCCTGCAGTCGAGCGCGATAGCTCCTTCAGCCGCGGGCTCCTCTGGCCGCCGCGTCGCGTGAGGGAGCTCTCCATCCACGGAGCTCCTCAGGCCACCGCGTCGCGTGAGAGGGAGTTTTCAGGTGCGGGCTCTTCCGGATCCGTCGCGAGGAAAGAGCAATTTGATCGCCCGCCCGCCCGCCCGCGCTGCAGCTAGCACGTCTCCTCGTGCTAGCTGCCAGCCTGGCCGTAGCTAGCACGTACAGTCCGTCTTTTTCTCTCTGCGCTGAAGCACCTTCTCAACGGAACGAACCGATCGAGCCTAGCTAGTCTCGTTCGCCTGCCTTTGCTCTCGCTCGCTCGCACCCGGCCTGAACAACTCCTAATTAACTGCATACGTACACGTCCCACGGTGAAAGCAAAAAAACAGCAAACAAATCTCTGCATCCATCCATCCATACAGACGACCCGATCGATCTGCTCCTCGCGCTGGACAAGGGCCGCTCGATCGTGTTGCCACGCTCGGTCTACCATCTTGGCCCCAATTCAAGGTCATGAATATCAACCAATGTTTGACAATGTCCAAAACCCAAACAAATCTATTCATCCCAGCGAGCGAGAACCAACCAATTCATGGAACCAAAACTGAAGGAGACGGCGACGAATCGATTACCTTACCTGCTGCTGCTGGACCTCGGCCGGACGCAGTGCATCTTCTTCGGCCGTATATGGCGCTCGCTCTCCTCCCCTCGTCCTCGCCAAAGTCCAAAGTCACAAGTCACACACACGATACCGCACGCGGAAGCTCGCGGCTAGCTTGTACTTATAGAAGAAGAGCTACACAACTTTGAATTTTCACGAGCGAAAGTTTGGCAAGCGGGAAGGAAAAGAGATTTCAGTTTCCCTCACATCGTATTGCTCTTCGTTGGCTGCTAAATCAGAACATGATGGACGGACGAGATAGCTGGTGCCACGGATTGCTGACTTGGCAGCGCTGCCCTCTCATCAAACGAAAATACAGAGGGAATCACCTAATTAATAGGCAGCAATCAATCTAATTAATTGCAGACGGGCGGCCTCTGTTTGTGTTACTATTCCACATACCTAAACAACCTCCTCAAATCCCTCCCACAGTTAATGTATGCCGGTCTCACGGATGCAGAGATGAAATACGAGTCATGCCATGTGCATGTACTTACTGGAAACATAATAATGCTAGATATGCATTCTCTTACGTAGTACAAGATGGTTTCCAGTGTACTACTAGCTAAGCTCAACTTGAGTACGAATCAGGACTACTGAACACATTTGTAACCTTCAGGACACAAGATCCGTAGAGTCACAAAATACACTTTGCTTCACCCCAGAAACTAAAAGTCCTAATTTATATATAAACATCGATACGAAGAAGCAAATAAACAAGGAGTCTGAGCTTTCATCTCATCAAGTTGTTTTTTAGTCTTTTCTTCATCTATTGCCCTACATCCAGCTTTCGATGGTATGGTACCTGCAGACCAAGCATACACTAGTACTTGGTCTACCCAACCATTGACAGATTTAACAAGACGCCCAAATTTTGTTTTGTTTTTCACTATACCATATTTATTTGAAACAAACAGTAGGCATGCTGGCTCCTCCCACATCATCGCCATCAGTGCTCACCGGAGACCCAAGCAAGAGGGACGTCGGCCCAGCAGCAAATCTGTTTCAAAATTTTCATCATCCCCAGCCTACTGCGCCTGCATGTTTCACGGTTGGGAACCAGCCTTCCCTTTCCCAGTAGTGCTGGTCAAGCTAATCTATCGACCTGAATTAAGGTTGATAGCTCATCTAGATTGATTTCTTCTCACGTATACAAACTTGCTGCTAAGCTATGAAAAAACATGGAAATTTGAAGAATTTTCTTTAACTAGACAAATACATTGTTAATCTGTGTTCTAAACAGTAAAAGTTCAAACTTTTGCCATGAACTCCTTTGCATCAAAATTACATGGAACAATACATAAGCATCAAGTCCTGTCAGATCACGAAAACCAAGCTAACAGGAGCACTTACTTGCATCACACACAGCACACTTACCCATCACCTCACACATGGACCTAGCCAAGGTTCTCAACTTGAAACAACAACGAAAACAAAAGCATGCCACCTACAGCTACACGGCACCGACAAAACAGGGTCAACTGATGGCTAATTCCGCTGTCAAATAACCAAGCCACAACAAGTCAACGCCGCTGCAATATCGCCGGCCTCCACCAACACCACCGTCCGCGGCTGCCGGCTGCCAAGCACACAAGAGCCCCAGTGACGAGGTCAGTGAAGCAGCGCAAACCAGCCAGCTCCTGCTCGCGTATCTGCTGGTGGGTTCCTGGAGCAGGGTGGAGGCAGCGACCAAGACCATGGCAAGCCGCTTGCTGTCCCTCCATCAGCCACAACAGCTACACACAATCAAGGGGATGAATGAATGCACATAGCACATATAAGCAACTGCAATCCTAATTTTACAAGGCAACGCTTGGATTCTTTTTACCCATTATGTGTTGATTCCTATGACAACACACCATATTCATGCATATAATACTGGATAAAAAAATTAACAAAAAAAGGACACGATGCACGGCTGTATATATTGACAGCTCTACTACTCAATGAAATCATGCCCAGGAATAAAAGATAAAATATCAATATATATTTGTTCTAAGGCTATCAATTATTCTTCCGAATCAACGGCAGCAGCATTGTTATAAATGTTCTGAATTCGATCTAATTGCAGACTGGGGCCTGACTGCAGTTCATCTACAGCGACGGAAACCAAATGCACACAACACATAGAGTATCACAGAGCATATTGGATAAGGAGATCAAATGGTGAACCAGGAGCTCATCGAAGAGGTTGTATAGTATCCGAGGCCAAGCATTGCCTCCACCTCACCAAACAATTGTCTTAACGGCTACAAAGATGCTCTCAAAGGCAACAGTCCATTGATAGGAAAATCCTGCAAGCAATACATATACAACACAATTAACAACACTCATAGGACCAAAAGCATCACATCAAATCAAATCGTATTCAAGTAGATCTGGTACATTTGCTAACATGGAGCTAACTAAAATCTGAAGCTATCAATTCCAAGGCAAGCTCTTTAATTCTAATGATCCTAAAATCTGAAGAGTATTTGCACTAAAACCTAAATATAAATTTCAGAATAAATGAAAGTTGATTTTCGGACAAGTTCCATAGGAATAGATACCATCCATATTTCATAAGAAAATTGACATGCCAGCAAGCGAAACAAATAGAAACATGTTCCAGTCAACAAACAAGTACATGCTAACATGTCCAAACAAAAACTCAATATGCATATTGATATCATCATCAATGTATAGTGTGTTAATATTGTTGTTTAAACCTAAACTATAATCCTTATTGAAGTCAAATTCATAGAAATAGGCAAGATAATCTAAAGTTATCGTGCATCTTACCAATATGGCACTAATCACCATCAATGCCTATTTCTATGCATATTGATATCACCATCAATGTATAGTTTGTTAATGTTGTTGTTTAAACATGAACTATAGTCCTTATTGAAGTCAAATTCATAGAAATAGGCAAGCTAATCTAAAGTTATCGCAAGATCTTACCAAAAGATGATACCAATGATCCTACAACTGCAACAAAATCAAGCTACAACAGTATGCTGCGTTCAAGAGTAGCATCTTTCAAGATGGAATTGATGAAACGATCTTTCAAGGTGCCTCACCATGTTCTACAACTAGTAGCTAGAACCATCTTTCAAGATGGAGTTGATGAAACGATTTCCAATTCATGCAACAATCAATTTAGGGTCATTAACTCCATCTTTCAAGATAAGCAACATCACAATCACCAAACACGCAATAAAAGAAGGCACCATGAGGCACCTTACTACGAGTCGTAGCCGTTCTTGCCGCCAAAGTCGTTCTGAGTGGAGGAAGTCACCGTGTCTCACCTGGCTTCATTTTCACCACTGCGATTAGCTAGGATGCCATCCAACCAACAAAGAAAATGGATGATAAGTGACTTTCGTGTCCATCTCGCCATCGACAGTCCTACCAAATTGTTCAGCTTTCTTGCCTTGCACTCATGGATGCAACAGCTATACGAAATTCCAACCTACAACAAAACACAGATGATAAGTACATGACTCTCGACAGTGTCGCTAGTCTAATTGGTAAAAATGTTCTGACTTCGATCTAATTGCAGACTGGAGGCTGACTGCAGTTCATCTACAGCGACGGAAACCAAATGCACAAAACAGATAGCAGTATCACAGAGCACATGGGAGACGGAAGGACCATCTGGTGAACCAGGAGCTCACCGGAGAGGTTGTAGCCGAGACCAAACATTGCCTCCACCGCACCAAGCAGTTGTCTTAACAGTTATAAAGATGCTCTCAAACGCAACAGTCCAGTGATAGGAAATCCTGCAAGCGATACATATACAACAAAATTAACCACACTCATTGAATCCTAGGTGTTTAAACCAAAAGTGTACAACAGACATTATCTCATCATATAATGATATTTAAAAACGAGGACGAGCAATCTTCATGCACTAGGCATGTTCTTTGGATTATAAGCATAATGTTTCCAGAGTGTATTACATTACGAAAACTTTATGCTTTTAATCCAAAAATTTGGAGATCTGCAGCACAACCAGAAACGAAAACAACTAGACACCATAAGAAACAACTCCTAGAACAAAGCTCCACTGTAAAAGAGCAAAAAAGGACATGGAAAGATGAATGGTCCATGTTTTTTCCACTAGAAATGACAGAAATAATCTAGCTGAAGAACAACACTCCCATGGCCTAAGCATTACCACTTCAAATTAGAAAATCTTGTACTAAATGCAACTCCAAAAGCAAAGCTAATGGAAACATGAAGCACTAAAGCTGAACCTAAACCATCATCTTATTATAGCCACCTTGTATTGAATCAGAAGAGAGAATAAAGGTACAGATAAGGCACAACAAAGCACAACCAGGCACAAGATATCAAATACAAAAACATCTTTATAAATCTTGGAACCAAAGAAATAGCTAGTGATAAAGAAACTAGCTAGCTCATGATAAACAAGTAATCCTATAGCAAATAATTCACAGCAACAAGAACCAAGGTCGTTTAAGATCTCTCTCTAAGACAAAAAAAAGTACTAGTTCAGCTAATTAAGCGATGCATGTTTAATTTAGCTTGTGCAGAAATGGTGCAGGGAAAACCACAAGAATAAAAGAAACAATAGATACTACTAAATACTAGTAATGCGATTAACTTTACTCGTGGCTAAGCATGCAACCAATGGAAGGAAAGTTCTTTTTTAGTTAGCATCAAGGCAAATGATTCACGTCAATAAAACTGTCATTGCTATGTTAAGAATCTAATCTTTAATTAGGGATCGAGCGCACACATGCAACAATTTAATCCTAATTAACGGTACGATGGTACTGGCTAGCTTTAAACAAAAGTAGTATCCACCTCAAAAAGTAGACAATCACAACTAGACAAAGAAGATCATGGTTCGTTCATCCCTAACCAATGCTTAGTAGCTTTTACAAATGACCTGCAATTGTGCAACCAATAAGAATTTCACAAATAGAAAATATTTATTCGGTGTGAGCTCTCATGCTCTGAATTTGGTTTGTGTGAATACTAGTGATGCTTTCATAACTAGCACGTGTTGTCTGGGCTAGCAGTATCGAAACAAGGCCAGTTCAAATGGATTTTTTTCCTAATATCCTTGACCCTCTAGCATGATAAAAAATTACAGTAATACCGGGAGCTCACCATCTCCTCCACATGGTTTACTTTCCATAAGCATCAGCAAAAGCAATGCAGATGAATCAGAACAAAATACAACACGTGCTATACAAATCAAAAAACGACAGGAAGGAGATGACACAATGGAAGAAAGCATTGCTACATCTGCAAGCTGAAGTTACCCTCAGCTGTGAAGTCTGAGGGGCTGCTCCAATTGACGTAGCAACCTGGCAGAGGCGGCGACCTGGTTCGTCCCAGCACTTCCTCTAACCTGACCATAGCGGTCAGACCGACAGCATGAGCACCAAACAAACAATGGCCGGCATCAATGGTGTGTCATGTTCGATCATAGTGGCGCTCATGATAACAGTTTCCTACAAATGTAGGAAGATTTCATGACATAATAAACCACAAAAGCAACCCGTCCAAAGCCAAATTACATGTGCACAGTAACGAAAGAACCAGGCAGATTCAAGCATACATAATAGAAGTGGCTTGCCGGTAATCTTACTCTGAAACGAGCTGCTGCTCCAATCAAATTGCTGCTTGGGAGCATTAGTACATAATATGTGGCACCATTTGATGCCTTTGAACACCTAAAGAAGCAGTAGTCCCATGTCAAATTCTCGTACCAAATCAATGGGGAAAACAGGGTAAAGCTGGCGGTTGGAGGTGGGCGTGTGTTGTACCTGGGTTTCAATGCCAAGGACGCTAAGGAGCAAGACGGTGGCGCCTTCAGTCTCCCCCTCTCACCTGACCTTATCGGTGGCCACCACACTTCATGTTGGAGCCAAGCGGCTCTCAAGATAGAATTTTTCTACAAGTTTGAATGAGCAATTTATAAATCACACACTGCAGATATGATGACAAATGGGAGGTGCACTAGATGTTGGAAGTGGCAGAGTAACCTTACTCTGAAACTTTGTGCCCCAATCAAATCCTTGCTGGGGGAGCAATAGTAGACGGGGTTTTGATCCCTATGAACACCTGAAAGTGCAGCACTCTAGTGTCAATTTCCAGAACCAAGTTGACAGGAAAAACATGGCGACGCCGCAGGCCGGAGGTGGGCTCGTGGTGTACCTAGGTTTTGACTTCGAGGAGCAGAACGTTGGCGCCCACAATCACCCTCTCCTACCAACGAACTCGACCTTCCAGGCGTCACGAGATGGCGCACTTCGATCTGGGCCGGCGCGCATCCCGAAGTGTCGAGAGCCACCGCAAATCGTAATGAAGTATGTCAATGTTTATTTTTATAATGCAAATATGAGAAGAATCATGATAAGTTACTGTATTGATTTACAAATACCGGAATCCAAGACTAAGCAAGAGTGCATCTATCAAAAGTATCAATGTAACTACAAAAGAGCACATCTATCAAAAGTATCAATGTGAAAGTTAGCCCCATCGGTCTTCCATCAAAAAGAAAATCTATGTGTACTCACTCTCCAACATAGCACTTTGAAAAACAACAGGAGATATCCTCAACATTTCAAGTTCTCTACTCCAGGATGAACATGCCAAGATATACATACGTATTATGAAAAATTCTAGCATACACCTAAGCAACTCTATTCCAGTATTAAGAAACGGGACTAGAAAATACATCTGGCACTAGATCAACTACAACAAAAGCACATTCCAATGTAACGATAACACATTGATCAACTGTCACGTAAGATAACAAAACAATTGTATGAAATATAATATAAGTACTGACACTTGCCTAATATTTTATTCAGCACAAAATATCTTAGCTAAATCATATGTATTTGTATCAATTAAAGCGTGAGTGACCTCCTTGCATATCAGAATCTGGCCACTGGCATGGCAGGGGCTAATAGATCCAGAGGTGCCCACATTACAAAATTAACTCCACAAAACTAGGAAAATGTGATGACCCACATAATAGGTGTCATCTTCTATGAATATATTCAACCATTTGTCTCATGGTAAACCAAGAAAATGATAAGCACATATCCCACAAATCCTCCTATACACGCCCATGTAAATCAAAAAGATACCATAGGCGCATAAGCATATAGGTTCGATCAGAAGGAAAATACCTATACGCATGTAGAGATTATCGAATGAAATCAATGCTAGAGACCCAGGAGACAATGAGGACTTGACGGGACCGCTTAGTTAATCTCAAGCCACCAGAGCACCTCCCTACGGCTGTTGCTTGAGGACATCGAAGCCAACAGTCAGGCCAACAGGAGTTGAAGGCGTCTGTCTTAAGCTGCTGCCCCCCCTGAAAAAGACGATGGACTGCATGCCTGCGGAAAAGGAACAAGAAATCAATCATAATTTTCGCATCCCAGGTTAATACGACAAACGCTCGGAAATATCGTCTTATGTAGAGACTGCCATATGTCAGACAAATTATGAGTTCACAAATCAATCAAAACTATCTGCGAACTACAACGAAATGAACACTCACAGGCGGAACAGAACAGTTACACTACATGTACAACTATATTTGTCTTCAACCTTGTACACATAAAAATGCATCACGGCCCTATGTAGAGACTAACCTGATGATGTAGGTGACCATTTTCCTCTTGCGGGAGGTCCCCTTGGCCTCCACGACCTCACGAAGCCTTGGAACCAAAAGCCTGAAATACAAAGAGGACAAATAAGGAATTATGTTGGCAAATAAAACAAAGAAATGCCACTTAATGACAGAATAAAGAAAACACGTCCAAATAATTAAGCTTGTGTGTAGTAATAGTTGCGTTGAATGGCCAGCCCAAAGAAACCCAAATAATTAAGCTTGTGTGTAGTAATAGTTGCGAGAGGCAAATACATGACACTAGGGCCTCGGAAAAACAGGGGAGGCATTTCAATTACCTTCTAGTAGATGAACTCTTGCTCAGAATAAACACAAGCAACAATTTTTCAGTGAGTTAGTGATTCGGGTTGTGGTGATAAAACCCAACAACTAATTGTGTGGAATCTGCACGTAAATACATACTCCAACTAGATATTGTACCTCCTATAGCAAAGCTAAACCATTAGCCAGCAACACACTTTAAACAATCATGAATGGCAACATGAGCTGGACCAAACAGAGATTGGCCTATCAAAAAAATTATAAAGAGTTGAACTTTATCAATTTCATACATCAGAACTGAAACTACTATTTATGAGCACTTTCTCTAAATGCTAAATCTGAATTCAGAACTCAATCTATTCGAGTGAAATTATAATCTAGATCATTACACACGATGAGGTCAACCAAAATAGTTTGTGTTGCTCCCAATGCGTCTCACAACTACTATTAGTGCAAATAAGCACTTGTTGCAATCCCACACGACTTGACCCCACATGACACGGGAGGCAGCAACCAAAAGCGTCCCTAAACCCACGTTGTCGATCGGCTCGATCCAAAGCAGCAATGGCCACCTCTACTGTCCAGCTCCATTTCTCCCCTAAGATACAAAAACACAAAGAAAACAGAAGTAGTCAGAACTGGTCCGAATTTAAAAGATATATTAATTCTAAAAAAGTCCATGTCAGTTGGCAATCAGGGAACAAGTAGGCGACATATTCCTTTAAAGTTAACATAACGCTCTACACAGAGGAAAATTGAACATCCAGACAATAGTAGCAGTTTGCCTAGCTTGTTTAGTCAGCAATTGATACATACTAATAAGGGTTATTTCTACAAGAAGAAATTATTGTAACCACGATGCTAGCCAAGAAAACTACACAAAATATAAAGAACACAAAACTAAAAGTTAGCCTCGATAATCAACTAAACTTCAGTAAAAAATTGAAAATTTGGCCTGACATTTGCTCTTTTTCGGACATCCACCCACACAACAAATAGCATATAATTCAAAAAAACTGCTAAAGTTTAAACAACCCGCCTCAAGTACTATTCAAACATAATTCATCCTTACGGGCGCAAATCAGACTTTCTATATAACCATCAGCAGCTCAACCATTTCAAACAACAAAACTCATCCTTATAAGGTGGCAGCATTGTGTTGACTCACAAAAGAGTAACTCCTTTGAACTAGTGCTCCATATCAGCTCCAACAAGTGCAATCAACACTAGATAAAATTCGGGTTTTTAAAGAACTCAAGCTGCAGACCCAACAGTAAGAAAGATAGAATATCATAGCAAATAAACATTGGAAAAGAGTAGTGTATTCGAACATAGAAATCAAGTGCTAAATGCATGTACTTCCAAGTATTTGAACATAACAACTACTTCCATACACACAGTATTTATGTTGCACACATAAAGTAGCATCATGCATCAAGCTATGGTGAATAAATAGTGAAAACTATTAAGCAAGAAAATGACGCATTTACCAAACAGGGAGTCAGGGAGGCAACCATTAAGCTGTCGTGATAGTTTACCACTAGAAACACCACCGACAACCAGGCAGACTCTATCTGGGGTGTCTATCAAAATGAGAGGTCCAATGCCAGGTTACCAAAACCAAATACTGAACAATAGCTACATACAGGTTAAATTTGTAATCGCTATGTCGAAATCAGATACAACCTTTTGTACACTAAATATTGTGTTGCACGAGGAGCACAAAAACAACACAAAGTCATACAAAAGCAGCAGGATGCACCTATTAATGAGTCGTCATAGCTGCTCTTATCCCTAGCAACATCAAGTGGAGCAAGTCGTCGTTTCTAATCTTGCCGCCGCCCATCCTCACCATCACCACCACCTTGGCTTTAAGAAGTGGAAAGGTTTAAGGTCACAAAAGTGCTCTGGATAGATAGCCCAGTCGTGGCCTCCAAATAAGATGTAATGTGTAGCAGAATGTACTTCAAAATGCAGGCGAGAAACAAATTCAAAGCTTGTAACATTCTTGTTGGGCCTCTGAAGGCAGGTTCTAAAGAGCACTGACTAGAAAGAAGAAAAAAACCTGATCAATTTAGAATATAATGTAGTACTGGCAATTGAGTAAGATTATTTAGTGTAGAACATTAATCAGTACTCCTAAACAAGGCTCAGAAACTCACACATGTTTTTGTCCCTCGATAAAGATGGTCAGCTAAGCCTGTCCACTAGTAGTAAATTAGAGACGCCATTGTAGCACACATCGACACAACGAAAACATGGATGTCTACTTAACCAAAAAATAACCACTTATTTATGAATTGAGAACCAGATTAGGACAAGTCATTATGCATGATATTTTAGCTTTAATATACAAGAGAATCAAACACCATAAGAAAGAGCATGATATTGAGATTATGGTGCAAGAAATCTGTATCGCTAAGGATAACCAAGAAAATCCACACAATGTATACTGAACATTTAGTAGAGAGCAGTGGAAAATGAGCTTCAGCCTTTGATTTAGGGGAAACAACAGGACTCAGCTTTAGACTTTATTAATCAAGCACACTTACATCATGAATTAACAAATTGATAGTAAAACTAGGTGGTTACTCACTCCAAACACATGGTTGAGCTTCATATTTTTTTGCTAGAACATGAGCTACACTATTAGCATTCCTAGGAACATAATCATACTCGCCCTCTAGAAAAAGATGTTCCATGGTTGCAAATATCTTCAAGGATCGGTGCAGCTGCCAACGCCGTGAAAACCTCCCTCATTCAATGAGTTAATAATCTCCAAACAATCAGATTGAATAATCAATCTATTGTAGCCTATGATTAGCTAAGTAGATCCTATATCTTGCCGCTAGTGCCCCGCACTTAGCTTTATCAAGATCATAGTCTACATTGTTATTACTAGCTGCAATAAAGTTCCCTCTATCATCTCGTAAAACATCAAAAAGATGAGCTCCAACATTTGTACAACAGCCCAAATCACAAAAGTACATAGTAAAGCTTCATATTATACATCGACAAGCAAGTCCACTAGGAAACTACAAGATACGGTAACGGTAAACACCTTCACTAAGACAATAGGTTCATAGCCAACCTGGTATATCTAACCCTTGAGCAACTGAATTTCCGGTTGTATAATCAACCTGCAGGCCAAGAGAATGCGGCGGCACTCCTCTGCAGCAAATTTAGAACAACAAGGAGTCAGGGACAAATAAAAGCAGTGCAGGAATAAAACGGGAAAATAAGATGCATGTATAGCTATATTCTCATCACTTTATCAGAAGAACAACATCCGGGTTATCAGTACGCGCAAACATATGAAAAGTTATGTGTTCATTGTTTATCACCCCAATAGGTAGAACACAAGAGGTAGATTATAGTACTATTGTCTAATCAAGCGAACAACATTCCGAAACTGTAAAAAGAAAGTATGGTCCCAGCAGATATAGCCACAATTTATCGAGGTACAAAATGATTTTTCGACACAACTATTGAATTTAGCGCAGTAATACTGAAGATTCCTCGGGCCGGTCCAATAGTGAATAAAATAGGTGTAAATGATATAGCTGCCTTTCGACTAATAAGATAAGAACTAACTTTCTTTTTAGCAACTTCAGCAGTTTCTTCACTCATGGCCTCTTTATTTGAAGCGTGAGATTTTGGTAGGATCTCGACTTGCTCTTGGATGCCGACATACACGGCTGGACTGACAGGTTTATGCACAATTGAGCTTTACAAGGTAAATATCTATAAGCCATACATATTCGAAATTCCAAAATATTACCAGCATTCAAAGGAAGAAGCTTGACGTTATGGTGTCAATGTCGACGAGCTCCTAACCAGCGGTGTCAATGTCATGGCGGTGGGCCTTGGTGGTGAGCTCCTGCATGATGTGAGTGCATCCGGTAAACCAGCCTTCAGATCCAGCGTGTAGAGGTACGGGACAACAACATTTAGATTAGCATAACCACCTATGTTCCAGAAGAATAGATAAATGGCAGTAGATATTTTTCTTGTTCACTTGTGTATTTCAATGAATCTGAACTAGGTTTGTAATAAGAAAACAAAAATGGGTTTGTCTAATTAGCTGATAAACAGACTAATGCTGACAAGCAAATAATTAAATTTAACCTTACTATGAGCCATACAATTCTTGTCCCCACAGTCGTCTAAATGGAGCAAGTTGTTAGTGCTGCACCCGCCGCCGCCTTGGCCTACATGTAATCGGACAGCTCCAATAGCTCTTCCGTTTGCATCACTGCATGCATAAAGGGAGATACATGGAATTTAGAAGACATATATATAACAACAAAGGTTCTCGAGTTCCCATGTACAAGCATAGCTGGTTCTGAAAATGAAAAAAAAATCAAGCATGGGAAGTGCATTATCACATATATTTATGAGGTTACAAATGTGATGAAAAAGTTCAAGCTATACCCGCTTCAGAGACAATGAGGAGATAAAAGTTGAATGCGGAAGAAGCAATAATTCGGTGTTTCATAGAATTTGAATCAAAGAGAATTACAGAGATGGTTGAAAACTGAACGACATAAAGAAAAACATAACGGCATATTACAGAAAGGCAAAGTAGTTCAGATTCAGGTCCTACCTCTATTTTGGAATAAAATTTCTTGACTGACAGTAACTAGTGGCATATTATTGAAGGGGAAAGTAGTACAGATTCCGTTCCTAATTCAATCTAGAAAACGCAATCTTGACTGCGTTTTGGAAATAAACTGGCAGGGATCCAAAATCTGCACTGACATATCAATTCTGAAATTTCTGAACTGAACATATGTTCACAAGATGAGAAGAACAGCTAGCTACTCCTTCTAATTACGGGTGGTGCCTCACAAGTAGCAACACCAGATGGGTGCTCCAATTTCTGAACTTCAAAATAAGTGTGTGGGCATCCGAACAAGCAAAGCAGCTGCAGTAATCATAGAAGTCTATGTGAAGCAGAGACCGGCGTCATCACTCGGGATGGATGCAATTCTCGTGTAGCGGTGGAAGATGGTATTTTTCTGTGCATACAACCAGGTCAGGGGCAGCGTACGACGCGACGAGGTAGGGCGAGCGATGATGCGAGGTCTCACCATTGGGCCCGTCAGAGGGGAGCGGGCGGAGTTGAGTAGGGGTGGTTGGCGTTCTGGTGGTCGGCCGTGGCTCCCGTTCCAGGATGGTGATGCGGCTCCATCGGGCTGTGCCACCGTCGTTCAGGAGCTGCAAAGAGGGAAGATGCAGCAGCAACGTTAGTGGGAAAAGAAGGGAGGCCGTGAGGTGAAGGGAGGAGGGAGCGCTGACCAGGAGAGCCGCGCATCTGCAGGAACCGGTCCGTGTCCTCCTCCTGGAAGAGCGCCGGAGCAGGACCGCACCGGCGAGCGGATGGGGCGGCCTTGCCGGTTACGATTTACGAGGGAGGTCGGGGAGCAGGAGAGGCCGGGCTGGAGCGGCACTCGACGGCGGCCGGGCGGCAGGGTTCCACGCAAGGAGAAGGCTTGATTAGAGGGTTGGCGACGGAGAGGCGGCACGGCTGCTGGCGGCCGGCGAGCTCCGGGTTGGGTGGCTTCGTGGCGAGGAAGGGAGAGTTGATGACTGATTCAGGACTAGTCTTCGGGAGACTGGCGGATTATCTCAAAATCGCGTTATTAGCAGCAGGCTAATTAAGAGGGACGCCTCGATTGCGTGCATAATTACTCCCAAATCTGATTCGCGTCTCCTTAGTTTTCTCCACCGCCGCAATTATGGCCGATGCATGCGCACGCCTGGTTTAATGCCTCCGGCTCGATCGTTTTGGACGTCATCACCTAGCTTGTCACGATGAGCTTGCTAGGAGCAATCCAATGGTAGTACGTGTCTAATTAAACTCAAAACACGTGTTCGATTATTACTTGCTCAAAAAAAAAACATGGAACCATCACATATACTCCTTGCGCTTCTATTTACTTCGTGTTTTAGGTTTAGTTATAAAAACAAACTTTGCAAAACTTAATCACAAATATAACCAAAAATATTGATATCCATAATATCAAATATATATAATACTTTATATCTGTTCTAGTACAATATATATGATATTGTAAAATCGATATACTTTTCTAAATATTTGGTCAAAGTTTATAAAATTTAAGTTTGACAAAATCTATAACACAAGTAATTGTGAATGCAGGGGTATAGTATTTGCTACTAGCTAGTACGTAGTAGTTTTCAAGGCATCTAAACATGCATGAAAGAGAACAAAAAATGTATCTTTGTTACTAGTAGATTGCAGCTAGGCTTACATTGCAGATCAAAGTTCTTCATTCGTCGCTAAGCCTACATACCTCGCCTCGAACAAAGCCCCACCCTTAGCTCATCTGATAGTGTGTCGATGGGGTGGCTAGAGAGCCAGTGCGAGGGCGTCCTCCTTGAGAACAGGCGGTCGTGTTGATGGGGTTAGCGGAGGGTGGTGTCCTTTATGAGGGACGCCGATGCAGCCCGTAACAGGCCTACCGGTCATGCTGATGAGGTGGATGGTGGACCCGGTGTACTGTCGTCGAGTTTTTACCTTTTTTATATTTTCCTACCATGCAATGTCGATCCCTAGCTTTATTTCAAAAGTTTTGATCCTGGGTGTGATACTTATCTTTACTTCATCCTTATATGCCCATATTGTTTTCTAATTTGAAGTGCTAATGCTTAGGATATAGGAGTGTTGTTCTTCAGCTTGATTTGTTTCTTACGTTTGTGAAGGACAAGAAATAGAGCTTCAATCTTTCAATATTTGTTTCCTCTTTTTGTAGTGGAACTTTTGTTGTTGTAGTTGTTTCTTGTTGCGTCTAGTTAGTTTCTTTCTTGCACGGGTATTCCATCCCATATCGAGGCCAGCGAGGGAGAGTACACTAGGGCGCATACCGAGGCATCTTTCACGCGTACTCCCGCCCTAGCCCAAGAGGCTACATCACGCCCCTCAGGCTGCCCTTATGCCCAAACTTCGAGACCCCACATTTTCCCACCCAAACTTGGATAGCCAAATGCAGGAGACGGCGGAGGGGAGTAGGGTTTGCGAACCGAACTCCCCTCCGCGATCCCTTTTAATAGGGGCCGTGCGGGGGATTTCTCGGGCCCCCGAACTTTCGATTCGGGCCGGCCCATGTTTACGGGCTCTGATTTGCGCGTATTTCAGCCCGAACCGGTAAATCCGCCGGAAAAGTTCGGTTCCGGCGGGATTTACGGGCTCTGTTAGAGATGCTCTTACTAGTATAAGTTACTACCCCTTTAGGCCTTGTTCGGTGCCAGTGTTTTTAGAAGTGTTTGGGCCGGATTTGGAGTGTTTTTTTCGGGTTCGAGCAAAACACCCGAAAACACCTCGAAACACCTATGGGCTGTTCGGTGGACCGGATTTGACATGTTTAAGCCCAACGAAACCGGCGGAAACCCGTCGGGCTGGGGTGGAAGGAAAACGCGTCCACCCCCTCGCGTTTTCTCGTGGAAGGACGAGAGCTGGCGACGAGAGGGCGAGGGCGAGGAAGCCGCCGCTGCCGCCGCCGTCCCAAGCCGAAGCTGCTGCCGCCGTTCCGAGCCGACGCCGCCGCCGACGATCCCTCTGACTCGCCGCAAGAACAAAGCCGCCGCTCCCTCTGACTCGCCGCCGACACTCCTGCCGCCGCCGACGCTCCTGCCGCCGCCCCTCCTCTCGGTCGAAGATGGAGTCAATCGTGAGTATCATCCACCCCACCGCATCCTCTCCATGTACTTCAGATACTCCTCCTTTTTTTGATTTCTAGGGTTCCTGAATGTGAGATTTGGTTGAATTCTAGGGAGTAGGGGACAGATCTTGCCAGTATGGTCCTGGACTGGACTAGTTTTGCCAGGGAGTAGGGGACAGATCTGACAGTAAACTTATTTACTGTTGATAATTTAGTTATAATGCTGAGCTATTGATCGATTGTTGTTTGCATGCTTTGTGTTTGATAATTTTAGGCGCAAAATGCTTACTGTATGCTCGAGATGCATTGTTGCTTGTAGAGATGTTTGTGAATCTAGTAGTAACTGAGAGTCCTAGGCAGTCGACATTCTGACTGCAATGTACTAATACACATTTTAGATTGTTTGCTGGTACTTTCTATTTATCTTTTTTTCACAAAATTGTCACTTTTGCTTGTGGTAAACTTTGCGTACATCATACAGTTTATTTTCTGCATTCTCTTGCTCAGCTGCTTCAAAACATTGATACACTCGCTCCGATACCTGGGACTTGTTTCTGTTCCACTGTGTTTGATGTGCGGCCTCTGTGGTACCCTACCTATAGACTGAAAGTTTGAGCTCTTTGTTGGCTTGTCATGTGCTTCTGATACTGATGTTTTGTATTATCGATATGAGAGATGTTCTTCTAGTGTGCTAAAAAGATTGGATTTTTACTTGTGATACAAGTCTAGTTTAAAATGTCAAAAAAAATTGAATTTTTATTCATTTGTGTTGAAAACACTTGAATACACTAGTTTGCAAAACCCGTGTTCCAAACAAGTGTTTTGACAAGTGTTTTAGGTGAAAGGGGTTTTGTAGTGTTTTGAGTAGTGTTTTGGGTGGTTGGTGTTTTCACCCAAAACACTCCTCAAAACACTCGTCAAAACACAGAAAAACACTGGCACCAAACCAGGCCTTAGTGGGTAGTAACATATATGTGGTGTCATGCATTGTGTCATTTACTATGGTGTAGACTCAACTTGTCTTGGGGTTTCCCCCGGTACATGGCGGGGGTGAGGAGGGACGACAATCTGACGCCCTTGAGGAAAGAAGGATGGCTGATCGATTATTATTTTGAAAAATTGGGTTATAAAATTGGGATGAGGTGAGCTGATCGATCCCGGCTCCACCTGCGACGCTATTTTTTTTCTCTTTTCCATTCAAACCCAAACCCAAACCCAAACCCAAACCCAAATCCAAATGATGTACTGTAGCTGGCTGGCTGGCTGGCTGGGTTAATGACGTACGTATCGTTGCATGCATGGTCAGGGCGACAGCGAGGGATGGATTAATTTGTAGTGGCGCAACGTTTAATTAAGTAATAATTCGTTGGGATCCAGGCTGGCAACACAAGACGTGGTCCATCCCACCTGCCGGCTTCGGCTTCGGTTCCGTACAAGACGAACGCATGGATTCGGTGTACGCACGCGCGCACGCACGTAAAGGTCGTTTTTTCACGCGCGCGATTGATCCATCTTAAAAGTACGCGCGCGTGGCCGACTCGTCCACGCTGCCACGCTGCGTCTTCCGCGACCCCTTCTTCTATCACCTCCACGGCATGTTCGGCCTGTCGGGCACCGACACCATCAAGGCCAGGTACGGGGCGGCGACGGGCATGCCGGCGGACCGGCAGCAGATCACGTACCAATCCCGACAGGTGAGGAACGGCAGCAGGCTCGCTGACTGGGGCGCCACCAACTGTTCGTTCGATGGTGTACGTCGACCGGATGCGCGCCGTCCAGGGTGCTGATGGTGAAGGTGTACCGCACGACCACGGTGCGCCGCGTCAAGGAGCTCGTGGAGGCGGCCGAGGGGGTGCCCGTCGCCACGCAGCGTGCATACCACAACCGCGGCCCCGCCACCGGCTACACCGACAAGGATCTGGAGGACGGGCAGACCATGGAGGAGCTCGGCATCATGGAGTGGAGCAACGAGACCGTGATGAACCAGCCCTTCGTGAGCATCGAGTACCGGCTCGGGGCAGGTGCTGCTGCTGCTGCCGAGCGGCGGGCACGGGTGCCACGCGTCTTGTTCAGAGGTAGCCACGCGGAGTACAACAAGATCGTTATGCAGCGGCTGCTCGCCGAGAGAGAGAAGCCGGACTCGACCCCGCCCGTGCCGCCGCTGACGCGGAGCCGCCTCCTCAACGTCTATCTTGGAGCTCGGGATCCGCTTCTACCGTAGGCTTTTCATCAATTAAGTTGCCCCTCTGGCATAGATTGCTAAGCTAGATAAGCTAGTTTCGACAGTAGTATAGGATTAGTTACCTGTGAAACATAATACTAGTAATAGTTTTCTAACGTGCTATATGAAGTTAATTTTTGAACTGTTTTGCATGTAATTTTGGTGGAAAATTCATGTGTTTATTACAATCTGAGAAAGCGGGGTGACAACATATGTGGATTGTTTTTTTTTTGTGCGGTGCTACTCGAGTACCGAGTTACGATTTGCAGGGTGAACTCAAGATTTTCGATCGGGCAACGACAACGTTTGTGCATTATTTCATTCCTGTAGGTATTGCTTTCAGAGAATTTATTTTGTAGTCCCGGTGTTATCTTCGGTGATGGTTAGAGTGTTGCTAATGCAAGTATCTTCACCGCTTTGTTTTTTTGTGTGTGTGTTTTTAGTTGTTTGCATCTATGATTTCTTTGAACATGTTGTTGGTGTAAATATTAGGTGTAGTTGGTATCTTCGTGATATTATTATATTTCCTTTATCATAAAAGTACATCTCTTGGTTTTATTCTTGTTTTGGAAGAGCAGACGGAACAATGTGTTGGATGAAGACCCACAAAGAATCAATAATAAAGAATAACGGGATAGTGGATCAACTTGGCAAATGCCTTTAGATCCCCACAACCCACAGCCCACTCCCCAATAGGTTTTAGGTGGATTTGTTTTCAATGGAATCGTGAACCTAGAGGTTAAAGCGGCAACACATGAGAAATGATAGGTTGTACTCCAGGGATGCGGTGGTTTGGCAATATATGCTATCTTTATGCTAAAAGAGTTTTTAAATATATTAAATAATGTTAAAATAACGTGTGCAATTCCACATCCTACATGCCTATAAAGTTGTTTCAGAAAAACACGACTTTTGGTGCAGGCTATGTAAAATAATCAAAATTCAGAGCTAAAACAAGGCATTTCTCGAAACATTATTTGTCTTCTACCCATGGCACAAAATCCAAACACGTGTTCGATTATTACTTGCTCAAAAAAAAAGGAACCATATCACATATACTCCTTCCGCTTCTATTTACTTCGTGTTTTAGGTTTAGTCAAAATCAAACTTTACAAAACTTAATCACAAATATAACCAAAAATATTGATATCCATAATATCAAATATATATAATACTTTATATCTGTTCTAGTACAATATATATGATATTGTAAATATCGATATACTTTTCTAAATTTTTGGTCAAAGTTCATAAAATTTAAGTTTGACAAAACCTATAAAGCAAGTAATTGTGAATGCAATGGGTATTGTATTTGCTACTAGCTAGTAGTAGTTTTCAAGGCATCTAAACATGCATGAAAGAAAACAAAAAATGTGTCTTTGTTACTAGTAGATTGCAGCTAGGCTTACATTGCATATCAAAGTTCTTCATTCGTCGCTAAGCCTACATACCTCGCTCGGAACAAGCCCCACCCTTAGCTCATCCGACCGTGTGTCGATGGGGTGACGGAGAGCCGGTGTGAGGGTACCCTCCTTGAGAACAGGCGGTCATGTTGATGGGGTTGGCGGAGTGTGGTGTCCTTGATGAGGGAGGCCGATGCAGCCCGGAACAGGCACCGGTCATGCTGATGAAGTGGATGGTGGACCCGGTGTAGTGTCGTCAAGTTTTTATCTTTTTATATTTTCCTAACATGCAATGTCTATCCCTAGCTTTATTTCAAAAGTTTTGATTATGGGTGTGATATTTCTCGTTACTCCATCCTTATATACCCAACCGCTCATTTCCCCCCTCCCCTCTCTCCTCCCGCTACAATAACTGAGAGTCTCCCACCGGAGACCGGGCCGATCCGACGGCCTCTCCGCCGGCGTAGCCGGTCGGAGATGGCCTAGGGGAAGCGCCGGAGCTAGGTTAGTGTATAGTTCTAGTAGATCTAGGTTTTCTTGGCTTTATGCCGGGAGTTGGCTACTAGATCTCTTGGCCGAGATCTAGAGCCGGCCTGCGACCTTCTTCTCCGACGGTCGGAGTCGGATGCGGTGAAGATCTGGGCGGCGGGCTACTCCATAAAGAAAGGGCCTTTATCCCGTGCCAAGCACAAGCTTCTCTGGGTGGTCTTTCTCCTTTCCCTGGCCGGCCGTGGCGGCGAGGGGGGATGGGGAGTTGCGGTTGTTTAGGGAGCGGTGGCTTGGAGACGGCGGGGAACATCTGCTGCGTCGGAGAGCTTCTTTGCTCTCGTTTCAGAAGTTCTTCAGCGGAGGACTCAAGCCGGCGGCTACCTCCGCCCTGCCTCTGCACATCATGGTCGAAGGGCGACCCTCCTTGGCCTCGATTCGATGGTCTATCTTCCTCCAGGCTTCAAGCCGATGCGGAGGATCTTCAGCTCCTGCTGCTGCGCACCTTCCAGTGGTGCTGGTCCAAGTGGTTCGTCCCCGGTGCCGGTATTCCTGGCGCGGCGGCGGAGCTCAGCTCTTGATGGTGGAGAAGGATCTCGAGGACCCGATAGATTTTTATCTTTTTGTCCTGAGGACCTTGTATCTATTTTCTGGGGTCTTTCTGTAGTTCCTAGTTTGTCTGTTGACTCCCCTGTAACTTCTTATTCCACCGTTTATAAATGAGGCAGCATCCGGGTCCTTATGGACCCGTACCCATTAAAAAAAAATCATTATATACCCATATTGTTTTCTAATTTGAAGTACTAATGCTTAGGGCATGGGAATGTTGTTCTCCAGCTTGATTATTTCTTACGTTTGTGAAGGACAAGAATAGAGCTTCAATCTTTGTTTTTCCTCCTTTTGTAGTGGAACTTTGGTGTTGTAGTTGTTTCTTGTTGCGTCTAGTTAGTTTCTTTCGTGCACGGGTATTCCCTCCCATGTTGAGGCCAGCGAGGGAGACTACACTAGGGCGTTCCAGGATGAGTGAATTGAACCACCGGCTTGGGTAATCGGTATGCACGTGCGCGATTGATCCATCGACGGTTCCGGTGTACGTATACGGTCGCCCCAAATCCAAGAAAAAAATTGGACCTACGTTATAAAACTGGGATGAGGTGAGCTGATCGATCCCGGCTCCATTTTTTTTTCTTCTTTTGCATACAAACCCAAACCCAAATCGAAATGATGCACTGTAGCTGGCTGGCTGCCGGCTTCGGTTCCGTACGCACGCACGCACGCACGCATGGATTTGTAGTCGCGCAACGATCCAGGCTGGCTTCGATCGGTGTACGCACGCACGCACGCGCGCGGGAGGTGGACACCGGCTTCAGTTTTTGTCACGCGCGCGATTGATGCATGCAAGCAGGACAGCGACGCATGCGCGAATGACGCGGTCCGGTCCATCTTAAAAGGACGCGCGCGCGCGTGGCCGACTCGTCCACGGTGCAGCTCAGATGGATGTGTGGGTCCGCAACCTGTGCTGTCCCGTCTCCACCCACATCATGTCCGGCCTGTCGAGCATCGACACCGTGGACACCATCAAGGCCAGGTACGAGGCGCGCGGCGACGGGCATGCCGGCGGACCGGCAGCAGATCACGTACCAATCCCGACAGGTGATCTGAGGAACGGCAGCAGGCTCGCTGACTGACTGGGGCGCCACCAACTGTTCGTTCGATGGTGTACGTCCACCGGATGCCGTGGCACCACACCGAGGCCGCGTGCGCGCTGTCCAGTGCTGATGGTCAAGGTGTACCGCACGACCACGGTGCGCCGCGTCAAGGAGCTCGTGGAGGCGGCCGAGGGGGTGCCCGTCGCCACGCAGCGTGCATACCACAACCGCGGCCCCGCCACCGGCTACACCGACAAGGATCTGGAGGACGGGCAGACCATGGAGGAGCTCGGCATCATGGAGTGGAGCAACGAGACCGTGATCAACCAGCCCTTCGTGAACATCGAGTACCGGCTCGAGGCTGCTGCCGAGGAGGGGCAGGAGCGGCGGGCACAGTGCCACGCGTCTTGTTCAGAGGTAGCCACGCGGAGTACAACAAGATCGTTATGCAGCGGGTGTTCGCCGAGAGAGAGAAGCCTGACTCGATGCCGCAGGTGCCACCGCTGACGGGGAGCCGCGTCCTAAACGTCTATCTTGGAGCTCGGGATCCGCTTCTACCGTAGGCTTTTCATCAAGTTGCCCCTCTGGCATAGATTGCTAAGCTAGATAGGCTAGTTTCGACAGTATAGGATTAATTACCGGTGAAACATAATACTAGTAATAGTTTTCTATAAGTCGATTGAACGTGCTATATGAAGTTAATTTTTAAACTGTGTTTTGCATGTAATTTTAGTGGAAAATTCATGTGTTTATTACAATCTCAGAAAGCGGGGTGACAACATATGTGGATTGTTTTTTTTGTGTGTGGTGCTACTCGAGTACCGAGTTACGATTTGCAGCGTGAACTCAAGATTTTCGATCGGGCAACGACAACGTTTGTACATTATTTTATTCATGTAGGTATTGCTTTCAGAGAATTTCTTTTGTAGTCCCGGTGTTATCTTCGGTGATGGTTAGAGTGTTGCTACTGCAAGTATCTTCACCGCAGCATGTTTTTGTTTTCTTTTTCTCTCCTTTTCTGTGTTTTTAGTTGTGTGCATCTATGATTTCTTTGAACATGTTGTTGGTGTAAATATTAGGTGTAGTTGGTATCTTCATGATATTATTATATTTCCTTTATCGTAAAAATTGCATCTCTTGGTTTTATTCTTGTTTTGGAAGAGTAGAGGGAACAATGTGTTGGATGTAGACCCACAAAGAATCAATAATAAAGAATAACGGGATAGTGGATCAACTTGGCAAATTCCTTTAGATCCCCAAAACCCACAACCCACTTCCCAATAGTTTTTAGGTGGATTTCTTTTCAATGGAACCGTGAACCTAGACGCTAAAGCGGCAACACATGAGAAATGATAGGTTGTACTCGAGGGATGCGGTGTTTTGGCAATATATGCTATCTTTATGCTAAAATATTTTTTAAATATATTAAATAATGTTAAAATAACATGTGCAATTCCACATCCTACATGCCTATAAAGTTGTTTCGGAAAAACAATAACTTTTGGTGCAGGCTATGTAAAATAATCAAAATTCAGAGCTAAAACAACGCATTTCTCGAAACATTATTTATCTTCTACACATGGCACAAAATGTCTGCGGAACAATACATGCCCACATAGAACTGGAGATGAATTTTGTTTCTAAATTTTTCAAAATTTATTTTCCAGATAAAAGATGCATATGCATTCAAGATAAAAAGGAATTTCCGGTACCCGAGGCCTCCCGTATGGTTGAAAAGCCGCATCATCCATGTCTATCTTTGCGACGGAGGTGCATCTAGGAGCCTTGTCTGTCCATCTGGTTCCTTGGACCCCTATTGACATGTTGTCTAGGTTGTTTGTGGTGCAGCGTGGCCTACCCATCTTGGTTTAGATTAATGATCAGTTGAATTTTTCTTGGCTGATTTAGGCGCAGCGCTTGGAGGTTGGCATGTTCGTCCGGTCCCTAGGACCGCTCTTGTCCGTGATCTTTGCTTTGGTTAGTCTGTATGGGGTCGAGTCCTCGGGCACTTGGCTAGCTAGTTCGTGTTGGAGATTGTTTTTTGAAGGTCACTAGAACCAATGAGTTGTTTCGGCTGGAACTGTCAAGGTATAGGGAATGGCGCAACAGTTTTTGAGCTTGATGTTCTTCTCAGTACACGCATTTCCCAACTAGTATTTTTATGTGAAACACGCTAGAGGAGTGATCGTGTGCATCGTCTTCGAAATCATCTCGGCCTTAGGGGCTTCTATGGTGTTTATTGTGACAATATGAGTGGAGGAATAGCTATTTTTTTTGTCATGAAGGTATTGATACGTTCAAAACGTATCTACTTTTCCGAACACTTTTGCTATTGTTTTGCCTCTAATTTGTGTATTTTGGATACAACTAACACGGACTAACGCTGTTTTCAGCAGAATTGCTCTGGTGTCTCGTTTTTGTGCAGAAATTCAACTTTCAGGAAAATCCCCGGAATTTATGTCGAAGGTCTTATTTTTCCAGAAGAATCACGGAGCCAGAAGGGCAGACCTGGGGGAGGCCTAGGCCCCCCAGACACTAGGCCGGTGCAACCCAGGAGGGGGGCGCGCCGCCCTAGCGTGTGGCCTCCTCGGCTGGCCTTTGACGCCCCTCCTGGACTACTTAAGGGTTTTGATCTAAAAACGCGAGACAAGAAGTCGAAGTCGCCGAAACCATCCAGTACGCTGCCACCGTCGCAAAACTCCGTCTCGGGACCAGAAACTCCGTTCTGGCACTCCGCCGGGACGGGGAATTGGAGGAGATCATCGCTATCATCACCACCGACGCCTCTCCATCGACCAGCAATGTTTCCCCCATCCATGTGTGAGTAATTCTCCCGCTGTAGGCTGAAGGGGATGGTAGGGATTGGATGAGATTGGTCATGTAATAGCATAAGATTGTTAGGGCATAGTGCCTAGTGTCCGTAATTGGTACTTTGATGATATTGTTGCAACTTGTTATGCTTAATGCTTGTCACTAGGGCCCGAGTGCCATGATCTCAGATCTGAACATGTTATTGTTTCATCATGATATGCATTGTTTTATGATCTTACCTGCAAGTTGTATACACATGTCGCTGTCCGGAACCCGAGGCCCCGAAGTGACAGAAATCGGGACAACCGGAGGGGATGGCAGTGATGTGAGGATCACATATGTTCACGGAGTGTTAATGCTTTGCTCCGGTACTTTATTAAAAGGAGTATCTTAATATCCAGTAGTTAATTTTTGAACTGTGTTTTGCATGGAAGTTTAGTGGAAAATTCATATGTTTATTACAATCTCGTAAAGAGGGGTGACAACACATGTGGATTGCTTTTTTTTTGTGTGGTGCTACTCGAGTACCGAGTTACGATTTGCAGGGTGAACTCAAGATTTTCCATCGGGCAATGACAACGTTTGTGCAGTATTTCATTCCTAGAGGTATTGCTTTCGGAGAATTTCTTTTATAGTTCCGGTTTCATCTTCGGTGATGGTTAGAGTGTTGCTACTGCCACCGCAGCATGTCTTTGTTTTCTTTGTCTCTCCTTTTCTATTTTTTTAGTTGTGTGCATTTATGATTTCTTTGAACATGTTGTTGGTGCAAATATTAGGTGTAGTTGGTATCTTCATGATATTATTGTATTTCCTTTATCGTAAAAAGCTACATCTTTTGGTTTTAGTAGCGTGCATACCACAACCTCAGCCTCGCCACCGGCTACACCGACAAGGATCTAGAGGACAGGCAGACCATGGAGGAGCTCGGCATCGGAGTGGACTCGCAGTGCGTGCTCAACCAGCCCTTCGTGAACATCGAGTAGCTTTATGGTTTTAGACATCTACCAATAAACATTTCAAAAGAAGGTCGAGTGAAATCAAAATATAAATATGAAACTTTGCGACCGTCTCTATTATTTCTCATATATTTGTGAATTTGGAAATTTTCTCGTGAAACTCTAATCCGGTATCATTTTGTATCAGGTTTCTGTTTTTCCGGTTAATTAACCATCGGGTCGATGTCGATCACTTGGTCTAGGTTAGAGATGCAAGTGTGTGACAATTAGGGTATCCTCTTTGGTTGAACAAAATGAACAAAGTATTTATTTCATTTTTGAACTATAGAGCGTAGAGGGTACCCTAACACTACTGCATTTGCATCTCTATTCTTAGTCTTTGGAGACCGAGACATGCATGTCTCTGTCTACACCATCTTTTATATTGTATGTGTCCTTTGGATGAGTCCTTATCTGTTCCGCACATTCAAGAATATATTATGCTTTGGGCCCTCCTCAACTCCATCCACCTCCAAGAGGAGATTGAAGAAACTATTTTTGGAACATAACACCGAGGGGTGAGTACCCCGCAAGTTGGCATATAAGGCACAATTCTCTGGGGCCACGGCTACTAGCATGAATAGGTTGGTTTGGAAAGCTTGGGCACCGCCGAAGATCAAGTTTTTGCGTGGTTAGCTATGCGCAATAGGCTTTGGATGGCCAACCACCTTTGCAGGGTGAAAACTCAAGATTTTCGATCGGGCGACGACAACGTTTGTGCATTATTTCATTCTTGGAGGTATTGCATTCAGAGAATCTCTTTTGTAGTCTAGGTATTATCTTCGGTGATGGTTAGAGTGCTGGTACTGCCATTTTCTTCACCACAAGATGTGTTTGTTTTTTCTCTCTTTTTCTATTTTTCTCTTAGTTGTGTGCATCTTTGATATCTTGTTATATCTTGTTGGTGCAAATATTGATTGTAGTTGATATCTTCATTCTATGATTATATTTCCTCTATCGTCAAAAGCTACACCTCTTGGTTTTATTCTTGTTTGGGCAAATAGATTGAACAATGTGTTGGACGAAGGCCGACAAAGAATCAATAATAAAGAATAGCGGGGATAGCGGATCAACTTGGCAAAGGCCTTTAGATCCCCACAACCCACAACCCACTCCCCAATAGTTTCTAGGTGGATTAAACGTGATCTAGTTATGTTGTGTACCCATGTCAGGGTGAGATTTAAGTGGAAAACCCACCTTTACTTTCAATGGAACCCCGAACCTAGAGGCTAAAGCGGCAACACATAAGAAATGATAGGTTGTACACATGTGGGATGCGGCGTTTTGGCTTTCAGATGCATATGCTATCTTTATATAAAATATATTTTTAATATATTTTGGCTTATGCTTTCATATACTCCAATCTCAAAACCGTGTAAACCACCAAAAGGTATCCTCCTGAGTTAAACACACAAGAACGGTTGAGATTAAACGATACTGTTCGAGATTAGGGGTAGGATGATTGAGATTAAATGACACCATGATACCTTCTCGGAGGTTACACTGTTTTAAGATTTAGGGATCTCTGGAAGCACAAACCATCTTTAAATATATTAAACAATGTTAAAAACAATGGGTGCAATTCCACATCCTATGTGCTTGTTTTAGAAAAACACCACTTTTGGTGCGGAAAACGCAAGGATGAACCGGGCGGCATATGCTCTGGGCATAGGCCTGTTTTCACTGGTCCACGTGGAGATGGGCCCCATAGCAGCAGGGAATCTTTTGCAATTTAATAGACATAATACGAACCAACAATACGTCGCCTGTGACCTGTGGCCCCTGGTAATTCAATGCTCTCGTTCTTGTTTCTACTGTAGCTCTGCATCAACATCTTCTTCCACCGTTTTCAATGGGCTCCTCGGATCTGGATGGGGACTAGCGGCTGCGGACGACTTGCCTGGAAAAACGGTGGAGACGGCTTCCTCAATCTGCTGCTTCCGACCCTGTTTAGGCTAGCAAGGCTTATTTGAAACAAACACAAGGATGAACCGGTGCAGCAAGACTCACATAAAAGACATATTGTAAACATTATAAGACTCTACACCGTCTTCCTTGTTGTTCAAACTCAATACTAGAAATTATCTAGACCTTAGAGAAACCAAATATGCAAACCAAATTTTAGCATGCTCTATGTATTTCTTCATTAATGGGTGCAAAGCATATGATGCAAGAGCTTAAACATGAGCACAACAATTGCCAAGTATCACATTATCCAAGACATTTTAGCAATTACTACATGTATCATTTTCCAATTCCAACCACAAAACAATTTAACGAAGAAGAAACTTCGCCATGAATACTATGAGTAGAGCCTAAGGACATACTTGTCCATATGCTACAACGGAGCGTGTCTCTCTCCCACAAAGTGAATGCTAGGATCCATTTTATTCAAACAAAACAAAAACAAAAAACAAACCGACGCTCCAAGAAAGGCACATAAGATGTGATGGAATAAAAATATAGTATCAGGGGAGGAACCTGATAATGTTGTCGATATGTAACATAACAAGTGCAATATGCAAGTATGTAGGAATCAATGCACAGTTCACACAAGTGTTTGCTTCTTGAGGTGGAGAGAAATAGGTGAACTGACTCAACAATAAAAGTAAAAGAAAGGTCCTTCAAAGAGGAAAGCATCGATTGCTATATTTGTGCTAGAGCTTTGATTTTGAAAACAAGAAACAATTTTGTCAACGGTAGTAATAAAGCATATGTGTTATGTAAATTATATCTTACAAGTTGCAAGCCTCATGCATAGTATATTAATAGTGCCCGCACCTTGTCATAATTAGCTCGGATTACCTGGATTATCATCGCAATGCACATGTTTTAACCAAGTGTCACAAAGGGGTACCTCTATGCCGCCTGTACAAAGGTCTAAGGAGAAAGCTCGCATCGAATTTCTCGCTATTGATTATTCTCAACTTAGACATCCATACCGGGACAACATAGACAACAGATAATGGACTCCTCTTTTATGCATAAGCATGTAGCAACAATTAATTTTCTCATATGAGATTGAGGATATTTGTCCAAAACTGAAACTTCCACCATGGATTATGGCTTTAGTTAGCGGCCCAGTGTAGTGGGTATCTTCGTGATATTATTATATTTCCTTTGTCGTAAAAAGTACATCTCATGGTTTTATTCTTGTTTTGGAAGAGTAGACGGAACAATGTGTTGAATGAAGACCCACAAAAAATCAATAATAAAGAATAACGGGATAGTGGATCAACTTGGCAAATGCCTTTAGATCCCCACAACTCACAACCAACTGCCTAATAGGTTTTAGGTGAATTTGTTTTCATTGGAACCGTGAACCTAGAGGCTATGTGTGACCTACACATAAATGTGAAAAATGAGAATTCATATTTACAGAACACTACAAAACCAATCATTATAGTGTTATTTGGATATTTTGTCATTATAAATGTCTATATACATATTTTTAGTGATACATATTTTTAGTGTGTAGATATTTTTTTTTTTTGGAAAGGAAGGGAGTATCTAACTAGCATTGATATTCCAAACGTGCCGAGTTTGTGTGGGGAAAGAAAAAAAAGGCTATGAGTAAACCAACAGGCAAAAGAGCAACTCCGCTAGCAAGCTAGGTCTTGGCTTGGCGGCCGCCGGAATGGACCGCCGCCGCAGCCCGCGGCTCCGTTCCCAAATCCACGCAACTGAGGACGGGGCCGGACTGGACCGCCGCCGCAGCCCGCGCCTCCATCCCCGAACCCAGGCGAGCGAGGAGGGCGTCTCCATGACCCGCCGCATCCCTCGCCGCCGCCGCGGGAGCTCGCCCGCCTCCCTAAAATCTTTAGGGGGGGCGACACATTGGGGGGGAGGGGTCTAGCCCCTGCTCGTCCCCCTCCCTCCGCCCCTGTATGTGGACAGGCCTTTAGTCGCGCATAATTAGTCCCGGTTGCACAACCGGCATTAGTGGCAGTTGCGAACAGGGACTAAAGCCCCTTTTTTCTACCAGTGCATGTTTACGGTCTGACTCAAGGTTTTTGAATCATTTTCAGGAAAACATGATCAATCATTTTTGTTGGTAACAAAGGTTGAACACAAAATATTACGGAAAAAGTGGAGGACATCATGACAGTCAAATTTGTACAGAACATGGATATTTAGGAGGAAATCCTAGTTCTAGGAGTACTTGTATTGTCTGACGAAACTGAATCTTTCCACTGCAACAGGGGAGTCGCTCTTTTGCGTGTTCACTCGTAGGCTTTTCTTTGCCCACACAAAATCGGCGGCGGCGCCCAGACGAACACGACGGACTCCGGAATGGACCGCCGCCGCCGCAGCCCGCGCCTCCATCCCCGAACCCAGGCGAGCGAGGAGGGAGCAGGAGCGACCCGCCGCCGCAGCCCGCGCCTCCATCCCCAAATCCGCGCGAGCCAGGACGGCGCCTCCATGACCCGTCGCATCCCTCGCCGCCGCCGCGGCGTCGCCCGCCTCCCTTCCGGACGACGACGACATCCTGCGGGAGATCTTCGTCCGCCTCCCGCCCTACGCCGTCCTCGCTCGCCCGCGCCTCCGCCGTCTGCGCACGCGGCGGCGGGCCTCCTTACCGACCCCAAGTTCCACCGCCAGCTCTGCGCGCGCCACCGGAACCCGCCGCTGCTCGGCTCCTTCGTGCCCGAAGACCACGGCCAGCGCGTCGTCTTCGCCCCCATGCTCGACCCTCCCGACCGCATCCCACCTTGGCGGTTCGACCTCGGACGCTGCGGCCACAACACGGACGTTCTCGGCTGCCGCCACGGCCGCGTCCTCGTCAAAGACCGCGTTCCTCACGCAAATAGAGAAAAAGCTACAGCTCTTGGTTTTATTCTTGTTTGAACAAAGAGACAGAAGGAAGAAAAGATGCAGTTGTGTGGGCAAATAAAATCTCTTCATCCAGCCGAAGAGCTTCAGTTCACGCAAAAGAACATAACGCCGGAAACGTTCGCGGATACTTAGCTCGCTAGCGAGCAATCTCCGCGCGGACACTTAGCTAGCTAGCTAGCAATCTCCGCGCGCGGACGACACGATCGATCGATCTGTTCTTCCTCGTGCGGGAGGCGGGACAAGGCCCATTCGCGATGCCACACTCGGCCTACCGTTTTGGCCCCACTCAATTCAAGGTCAAGAAGCAACAAGACAACGACAATATCCAAAACCCAAACAAATCTATTCATCCCGTGCCAGCTTCTCCAACCAATTGATGGAACCAAAACTGAAGGAGATGGCGACGAATCAATTACCTTACATGCTGCTGGATCTCGGCCCGACGCAGTGCATCTTCTTCGGCCATGGCGCTGGCTCTCCTTCCCTCCCCTCCCCTCGCCAAAGTCCAAAGTCACAAGTCACACACGATACCGCACGCGGAAGCTCGCGGCTGACTTGTACTTATAGAAGAAGAGCTACACAGCTTTGAATTTTCACGAGCGAAAGTTTGGCAAGCGGGAAGGAAAAGAGATTTCAGTTTCCTTCGGTGGCTGCTTAATCAGAACATGATGGACGGACGAGATAGCTGGTGCCACGGATTGCTGACTTGGCAGCGCTGCGCTCTCGTCAAACGAAAATACAGAGGGAATCTCCTAATTAATAGGCAGCAATCAATCTAATTAATCGCAGACGGGCGGCCCTATGCATGTTACTAGTATTCCACATACCTAAACGACCACCTCAAATCCCTCCCACAATTAATGCCTCCCGGTCTCACGGATGCATAGATGGAATACAATGCGTGCCATGTGCATGTACTTATATTGGAAAAATAATAATATACTAGATATGCATTCTCTTACGTAGTACAAGATAGATACCACTGTATTAGTAGCTAAGCTCAACTTAGGTACGAACCAGACACATTTCTAACCTCCAGGTCACAAGATCCGTAGGCTAAAAAATACACTTTGCTTCACCGCAAAAACTTAAAATCCTAATTTATAAACGTTGACATGGAGAAGCAAATAAACAAGGAGCCCGAGATTTCTTCTCATCGAACTGTTTTTAGACTATTTTTTATCCATTGCCCTACAGCCATCTCGCTTTGCAGAGAGAAGAGATCTCATCATATCACACTTTGGATGATATCGTACTGCAGACCAGGCATACACTAGTACTTCCTCCGTCTAACGAACCATTGATAGATTTAACAAGACGACTAGAATTTTGTTTTGTTTTTCACTATACCATATTTATTTGAAACAAACAGTAGGCATGCTGGCTCCTCCCACATCATCGCCAGTAGCGCTCGCCGGAGACCCAAGCAAGAGGGTCGTCGGCCCAGTGCAAATCAGTTTCAAAATTTTCCATCATCCCCACCTCATCTGCGCCAAAGATGTTTCACGGTTGGGAACCTGCCTTCCCTTCCCTGGAGTGCTGGTCAAGCTGATCTATCGACCTGAATTAAGGTAGATAGCTCATCTAGATTGATTTCTTCTCACGTATACAAACTTGTTGCTGAGCTATGAAAGGACATGGAAATTTGAAGATTTTTCTTTAACTAGACAAATACATTGTTAATCGTGTTCTAAACAAAGAAAGTTCAAACTTTTCCCATGATCTCCTTTGCATCAAAAATTACATGGAACATTACATAAGCATCGTGTCTGTCGGATGACGATAACCAAGCTAACAGAGCACTTATTATCACATACAGCACACATACGCATAACCTCACACATGGAGCAAGCATATATAGGTTCCGATCAAGTTGTTCCGCTCTCCAAAAACCAAACCACAGCAAGTCAACGCCGTCACTGCCAAGTGCACAAGGGCCCCAGCGATGAGGTCGGTGAAGCAGCGTAAACCAGCCAGCTCCTCCTTCCGTATCAGCGTTGTCGCCATCTCGCCGGTGGGTTCCTGGAGCCGAGTGGAGGCGGCGACCAAGACCATGCCATGCCGCTTGCCGTCCCTCCTCCATCAGCCACAACAGCTACACGCAATCAAGGGGGTGAATGAATGCACAAAGCACATATAAGCAACCGCAATCCTAATTTTACAAGCCAACACTCAATGAAATGATGCCGTGTTGATTCCTAATACACACATAGCACATATCATCCACATAGTACATATAATCATTATGTGTTGATTCCTATGATAACACATCATATTCATGCATATAATCTTGGATAAAAAAAATTGAACCAAAAAAAGGACATGATGCACGGGTATATATAATGGCAGCTCTACTAAATGAAATCATGCCCAGCAATAAAAGATAAATATCAATATATTTTTGTCAAGTGCACAACTAAATCCACAATATTTTATATTTGTTCTGAGGCTATCAATTATTCTTCCGAATCAACGCCAGCCACAAATACAACTCCCCAATTCAGCAATGCCAACAGCAGCAACATTGGCATAAAGTTCTGAATTCGATCTAATTGCAGATCGAGACTGATCATCAGTTCATCTACATCGACGGAAACCAAATGCACACTAAACATAGCAAGATCACAGAGCACATGCGAGACAGAGATCAAAGCTCACCAGAGAGGTTGTAACCGAGTCCAATCATTGCCTCCCACGCACCAAACATCTAGCTTAACATCTACAAAGATGTTCTTTCGCCACCTGTAGCCCTACCAAATTTCTCAACTTTCTAGCGATGCACTCATGGATGCAACCTACAACAAAACGCAGAGGATAAGTGATTCATTCATCGGACAAAACAATTTTGAAAAGTGGACAACATCTCACCAACAAGATCCATCAAACTATGCAACCAAAATTGTAACACCTGCATCCTTTGTAGCTTCAGTAAACTCCTACAGCCGGTCCACGCCCGTTCAGCGACATGGTGGTGGCCAATACCGAGTGGATGAGTCCGGAGGTCAAGGGCCACCCGAGCCTACCACCATGCAGCCAGCGAGCCCAATGGCAGCAGCACTGCTGAAGCCATAATCGCCCATATCAAATCACCGCACCCTTTGCTTTTCGCAAGTCTCCTCGGTCACCTCCACCCAAGGATCTGCCAGAGTAAGGTTATCAAATTTCAGTTCACTCTAGATACGCACAAAGCGGACATTCTAGCCCGGAAAACAATAGAAATAGAGCTACAATTGGCAACTGAATCATCGCAACAAACTATGTAACTAAAAGGCATGCATTCAATTTATCATGGCCAACAAATAAAACAAAAACATTCATAACTACCTTCCCATAAGCAACGACACATGACATGCGGTTACGAACCATCGATTATTTGCAGTCCAAGAAATAGGACCAAAAGCATGATATCAAATCGTATTCAAGTAGACCCGGTACATTTGCTAACATGGAGCTAACTAAAATTTGAAGCTATCAATTCCAAGGCAAGCTCATTTAATTCTAATGGTCCTACCTTAAGAGTATTTGCACTAAAACCTAAATATAAAGTTCAAAATAAATTAAAGTTGATTTTCAGTCAAGTTCCATAGGCAGAGATACCATCCATATTCCATAAGAAAATTGACAAGCCAGCAAGCGAAACCAATAGAAACATGATCCGATCGACACACAAGGACATGCTAACGTGTCCAAACAAAAACTCAATACGCATATTGATATCACCATCAATGTATAGTGTGTTAATATTGTTGATTAAACCTGCACTATAGTCCTTATTGAAATCAAATTCATAGAAATAGGCAAGCTAATCTGAAGTTATCGTGCATCTTACCAGTATAGTACTAATGACCCTACAACTGCAACCAAATCAAGCTACAACAGTATGTTGCGATAAAGTGTAGCATCTTTCAAGATGGAATTGATGAAACGATCTTTCAAGGTGCCTCATGGTGCAACCAACTCTTTTCTCACCATGTTCTACAGCTAGTAGCTAGAACCATCTTTCAAGATGGAGTTGATGAAACGATTTCCAAGTCGGGCAACAATCAATTTAGGGGCATAACTCCATCTTTCAAGATAAGCAACAACGCAATCATCAAACACGCAACAAAAGAAGGCACCATGAGGCACATTACTACGAGTTGTAGCCGTTCTTGCCGCCAAAGTCGTTTCGAGTGGAGGAAGTCACCGTGTCCCACCAGGCTTCATCTTCACCATTGCGATTAGCTAGGATGCCATCCAACCAACAAAGAAAACGGATCAAGACATCCCTTGTCCATCTCGCCATTGACATCGCTACCAAATTGTTCAACTTTCTTGCCTTGCACTCATGGATGCAACAAACCTACAAGAAATTCCAACCTACAAGAAAACACAGATGATAAGTGACTCTCGATAGTGTCGCTACTCGATTGGTAAAAATGTTACGCATTTGATCTAATTGCAGACCGGGTTCATCTACAGCGACGGAAACCAAATGCACAAAACCCACATCGGTATCATAGAGCACATGGGAGACGGAGATCAATCGGTGAACCAGGAGCTCATAGGAGAGGTTGTAGCCGAGGCCAAACATTGCCTCCACCGCACCAAACAGCTGTCTTAACAGCTACAAAGATGCTCTCAAACGCAACAGTCCAGTGATAGGAAATCCTGCAAGTGATACATATACAATAAAATTAACAACACTCATAGAATCCTAGGTGTTTAACCCAAAAGTGTACAACAGACATTATCTCATCATATGATGATATTTACAAACGACGAATAGCAATCTTCATCCACTAGGCATGTTCTTTGGATTATAAGCATAATGTTTCCAGAGTGTATTACATTAGGAAAGCTTTATGCTTTTAATCCAATAAAATTGAAGATCTGCAGCACCAGAAAAGAAAACAACTAGACACCATAAGAAACAACTAATATAGATTTATCTAGACACATTTTAGTCACAACCAGGCACAAGATATCAAATACAAAAACATATTTATAAATCTTGGAACCAAAGAAATAGCTAGTGGTAAAGAAACTAGCTAGCTCATGATAAACAAGTAACCCTATAGCAAATAATTCACAGCAACAAGAACCAAGGACGTTTAGGATCTGTCTCTAAGACAAAAAAAAAGTTCTAGTTCAGCTAATTAACCGATGCAATTTTAATTTAGCTTGTGCAGGATGGTGCAGGGAAAACCACAACAATAGAAGAAACAATAGATACTACTAAATACTAGTAATGTGATTAACTTTACTTGTCGCTAAGCATGCAACCAATGGAAGGGAAGTTCTTTTTTTTAGTTAGCATCAAGGCAAATGGTTCGCGTCAATAAAGCTGTCATTGCTATGTTAAGAATCTAATCTTAAATTAGGAATCAAGCGTACACATGCAACAATTCAATCCTAATTGACGGTGCAGCATCGGCTAGCTTTCAACAAAAGTAGTATCCCCTCCATTTATACTTGGAAGCATGATTAGCCACACCACGCCACAAAAAGTAGACAATCACAACTAAACAAAGAAGATCATGGTTCGTTCATCCCTAACCAATGCTTAGTAGCTTACAAATGACCTGCAATTGTGCAACCAATAAGAATTTCTCAAATAGAAAATATTTTTTCGGTGTGAGATCTCACGCTCTGAATTTAGTTTGTGTGCATATATACTAGTGATGCTTTCATAACTAGCACGTGTTGTCTGGGCTAGCACTGTCCATACAAGGCCAGTTCAAATGGATTTTCTTCCTAATATCCTTGACCCTCCCTAGCATGCTAAAAAGTACAGTAATACTGGGAGCTCACCATCTCCTCCACTTGGTTTACTTTCCATAAGCATCAGCAAAAGCAATGCAGATGAAGCAGAACAAAATACAACACGTGCTATACAAATCAAAAAACGACAAGGAGATGACACAGAATGGAAGCAAGCATTGCAACATCTGCAATCTAATGTTACCCTCAGCTGCGACATCTGAGAGGCTACTCGAATTGACGTAGAGACCTGGCAGAGGCAGCGATCTAGGTCGTCCTAGCACTTCCTGTGACATGACCATAGCAGTCAGACCGACAACATGAGCACCAGACAAACAATGGCCGACATCGATGGTGTGTCATGCTCAATCATAGTGGCGCTCAAGATAACGATTTCATATAAATGCATGAAGATTTCATGACATAATCAACCACACAAGCTACCCGTCCAAAGCCAAACTACATGTGCATAGTACAGGCAGATTCAAGCATACATAATAGAAGTGGCTTGCCAGTAATCTTACTCTAAAACGAGTTGCTGCTCCAGTCAAATAGCTGCTTGGGAGCATTAATAGACGAGATGCGGCACCATTTGATGCCTTTGAACACCTAAAGCTACAGAAGTCCAATGTCAAATTCCCGTGCCAAATGGATGGAGAAAACAGGGTCAAGCCGGAGGCTGGAGGTGGGCGTGTGGTGTACCTGGGTTTCAACGCCAAGGACGCCAAGGAGCAAGACGGTGGCACCCTCAGTCTCCCTCTCTCACCTGACCCTGTCGGTCCGACCGGCAAGCAGGCGACACCGATGGCCACCACACTTCATGTTGGAGCCAAGCGGCTCTCAAGATAGAATTTTTCTACAAGTTTGAATCAGCAATTTATAAATCACACAGAGCTGCAGATATGATGACAGATGGGAGGTGCACTGTATGTTGGAAGTGGCAGACTAACTTTACTCTGAAACTTTGTGCCCCAATCAAATCCTTGCTGGGGGAGCAATAGTAGACGGGATTTTGATCCCTATGAACACCTGAAAGTGCAGCACTCCTTGTCAATTTCCAGAACCAAGTTGTGAAAGAACATGGCAAAAGCCGCAGCCGAGGTGGGCTTGTGGTGTACCTGGGTTTCGACGTCGAGGAGCGAACGTTGGGGCCCAAAAACACCCTCTCCTACCGACGAACTCGACTGTGACGGCGTCACGAGATGACACACTTCGATTTGGTTGGCTCCATCTAAGCACCACTGGTGTGCGCATCCTAAGGCGTCGAGGGCCACCACAAATCGTAATGAAGTATGTCAATGTTTATTTTTATAATGCAAATATAAGAAGAATCATGATAAGTTACTGTATCAATTTACACATACCAGAATCCAAGACTAAGCAAGAGCGCATCTATCAAAAGTATTAATGTAAAAGTTGGCCCCATCAGTCATCCATCAAAAAGGAACTCTATGTGTACTCACTCTCGAACATAGCAGTTCTAAAAACACAGGAGATATCCTCAACATTTTAAGTTAACTACTCCGGGATAAACATGCCAGGATATACATACGTATTATGAAACATACTACTAGCATACACCTAAGAAACTCTATTCCAGTATTAAGAAACAGGACCAGAAAATACATCTGGCACTAGATCAACTACAACAAAAGTACATTCCAATATAAAGATAACAAAACAATTGTATGAAATATAATAGACGTACTGACACTTGCCTAATAATTTTTTCAGCACAAAATATCTTAGCTAAATCATTTGTATTTGTATCAATTAAAGAGTGAAAGACCTCCTTGCATATCAGAATCTGGCCACTGTGATGGCAGGGGCTAACAGATCCAGAGGTGCCCACATTACAAAATTAACTCTACGAAACTAGGAAAATGAGATGACCCACATAAGAGGTGTCATCTTCTATGAATATATTCAACCTTCGTCTCATGATAAACCAAAGAAAATGATAAGCACATATCCCACAAATATTCCTACACACTCCCATGTAAATCAAAACGCTGCCATAGGCGCATAAGCATATAGGTTCAGAAGGAAAAATACCTATACGCAGGTAGAGAGTATCGAATGAAATCAATGCTAGTGACCCAGGACACAATGAGGACTTAACGGGACCGCGTAGTTAATGTCAAGCCACCAGAGCACCTCCCTACGACTGTTGCTTGAGGACATGAGTTGAGGCGTCAGTCTTGAGCTGCTGGCCGCCCCCTGAAAAAGACGATGGACTGCCTGTGGAAAAGGAACAGGAAAATGAGAAAAATCAAATCAATCATAATTTTTGCATCCCAGGTTAATACGACAAACGCTCAGAAAAATCGTCGTAGAAATTTGCTAGATGTGAGACAAATTATGAGTTCACTAATCAATCAAAACTATATACGAACTACATTGAGACAAACAATCACATGCGGAACAAAGCAGTTACACTACATGTACAACTACATTTGTCTTCGACCTTGTACACATAACCTGATGATGTAGCTGACCATTTGCCTCTATCTGGAGGTCAACTTGTCCTCGATGACCCCACGAAGCCTTAGCACCAAAAGCCTGAAATACAAAGAGGACAAATAAGGAATTATGTTGACAAATAAAGCAAAGAAATGCCACTTAATGAAAGAATAAAGAACAAAGCCACAAACACATCCCACAATAATTAAGCTTGTGTGTAGTAGTAGTTGCGTCGAATGGCCAGCTCAGAAAAAACCCAAATTTATGAGAAGGCAACGAGAGGCAAATACATGGCACTAGGGCCTCAGAAAAACAGGGGAGGCATTTCAATTACCTTCTAGTAGCTGAACTCTTGCCCATAATAAAACACAAGCAACAATTCTTTTAGTGAGTTAGTGATTTGGATTGTGGTGATAAAACCCAACAACTAATTGTGTGGATTCTGCACGTAGATACATACTCCAACAAGGTATTGCACCTCCTGTGCAAAGCTAAACCATTAGCCAGCAACACACTTTAAACAATCATGAATGGCAACAGGAGCTGGACCAAACAGAGATTGGCGTATCAAAAATAATTATAAAGAGTTGAACTTTATCAATTTCATACTCTAACTGAAACTACTATTAATGAGCACTTTCTCTAAATGCTAAAGCTGAATTCAGAACTCAACCTATTCCAGTGAAATTATAATCTAGATCATTACACACGATGAGGTAAACCAAACTAGTTTTTGTTGCTCCCAATGCACCTCACAACTACTAGTAGTGCAAATAAGCATTTGTTGCAATCCCACACGACTTGACCCCACATGACACGGGACGCAGGAACCAAAAGTGTACCTAAACCCACACGCCGTCGATCGTGGCCGATCCAGCGGCAATGGCTACCTCTTGTCCAGCTCCATTTCTCCCCTAAAATACAAAAACACAAGAAAATAGTAGATGGAACTGGTCCAATTCAAAAGAAAAACTAATTCTAAAAAATCCTAGGTCAGTTGGCAATCAGGGAACAAGTAGGCAACATATTCCTTCAAAGTTAACATAATGCTCTACACAGAGCAAAATTGAACATCCAGCCAATAGTAATGGTTTGCCTAGCTTGTTTAGTCAGCAATTGATACATAATAATCAGGGCTAGCTAGCCAGGAAAACTACACAAAATATAAAGAACACAAAAGTAAAATTTAGGCTAGATAATCAACTAAACTTCATTAAAAATTGAAAATTTGGCACGACATTTGCTCTTTTTTGGACATCCAGGTCACACAACGAGATAATATATAATTCAAAAATCTGCTAAATTGTAAACTACCCGCCTCAAATACTATTCAAACATAACTCATCCTTAGGGGGCACAAATCAGACTTTCTATATAACCATCAGCAGCTCAACCATTTCAAACAACAAAACTCATCCTTATAAGGTGTCAGCATTGTTGACTCACAAAAGAGTAACTCTGAACTAGTACTCCATATCAGCTCCAATAAGTGCAATCAACACTAGATTAAATCCAGGTTTTAAAAGAACTCAAGCTGCATATATAGACATTGGAAAGAGTAGTGCATTCGAACATGTATAGAAATCAAGTGCTAGATGCATGTACTTCCAAGTATTTGAACATAACGACTACTTCCATACACAAAATATTTATGTTGCACATATAAAGTAGCAACATGCATCTTGCTATAGTGAAATAAATAGTGAAAACTATTAAGCAAGAAATGACGCATTTACCAACAGGGAGTCAGGGAGGCAACCATTAAGCTGTGGTGATAGTTTACCACTAGAAACACCACTACCAAGCAGGCAGACTTTATCTAGGGGTGTCTATCAAAATGAGAGGTCCAACGCCAGGTTACCAAAACCAAATACTGAACTATAGCAACATACGAGGTTAAATTTGTAATCGCTATGTCCAAATCAGCTACAACCTTTTGTGCACTAAATATTGTGTTGCACGAGGAGCACAAAAACAACAAAGTCATACAAAAGCAGTAGGATGCACCTAATTATGAGTCGCCATAGCTGCTCTTATCCCTAGCAACATCAAGTGGAGCAAGTCGTCGTTTCTATTCCTGCCGCCGCCCATCCTCACCATCACCACCACCTTGGCTTTCAGAAGTGGAAAGGTTTAAGGTCACACAAGTGCTTTCTGGAACGACACAGCCAGTCGTGGCCTCCAAATAAGATGTATTGTGTAGCGTAATGTACTTCAAAACGCGGCGAGAAAAAATCAAAGCTTGTAACATTCTAGTTGGGCCTCTGAAGGCAGGTTCTAAAGAGCAATGACTAGAAAGGAAAAAAAAACTGATCAATTAAGAATATAATGTAGTACTAGCAATCAAGTAAGATTATTTAGTGTAGAACATTAATCAAGACTCTCTAAACAAGGCTCAGAAGCTCACACATGTTTTTGTCCCTCGATAAAAATGATTAGCTAAGCCTGTCCACTAGTAGTAAATTAGAGACCCCATTGCAGCACACATCGACACAACGAAAACATGGATGTCTGCTTAACCACCAAATAACCACTTATTTATGAATTGAGAACCAGATTAGGACAAGTCATTATGCATGATATTTAGCTTCAATATAATAGAGAATAAAACCCAATAAGAAAGAGCATGATATTGAGATTATGGTGCAAGATATATGTATCACTAATAATAACCAAGAAAATGCACAGAATGTATCTTGAACATTTAGTAGAGAGAAGTGGGAAATGAGGTTTATTAATTGTTTTAGGGGAAACAACAGGACTACGCTTTAAACTTCATTAATCAAGCACACCTACATCATGAATTAACAAATTGATAATAAAACTAGGTGGTTACACACTCCAAACACATGGTTGAGCTTCATACTTTTTTGCTAAAACATGAGCTACATTATTAGCATTCCTAGGAACATAATCATACTGGACTCTAGAAAAAGATGTTGCATGGATGCAAATATCTTCAAGGATCGGTGCAGCTGCCAACGCCGTGAAAATCTCCCTCGTTCAATGAGTTAATAATCTCCAGACAATCATATTGAATGATCAAACTATTGCAGCCTATGATTCGCTAAGTAGATCCCATATCTTGCCGCTAGCTAGCGCCTCACACGTAGCTTCATCAAGATCATAGTCTACATTGTTATTACTAGCTGCAATAAAGCTCCCTCTACCATCTTGTAAACCATAAAAAAATGAACTCCAACATTTGTACATCAGCCCAAATCACAAACATAGTACATAGTAAAGCCTCTTATTATACATCGACAAGCAAGTCCACTAGAAACTACAAGAAACAGTAAACACCTTCACTTAGACAACGGGTTCATAGCCAACCTGACATATTTAAATCTTGAGCAACTGAATGTCAAGTTGTATAATGCGGCGGCGCTCCTCAGTTCCTGAGGCAAATTTAGAACAACAAGGAGTCAGGGACAAATAAAAGTTGTGCAGAAATAAAACAGGAAAATAAGATGCCCATATAGCTTCTCATCACTTAATCAGAAGTACAACATCAGGGTTTGCGGTATGCTCAAACATATGAAAAGTTACGTGTTCATTGGTTATCACCCCAATAGGTAGAACGCAAGAGGTAGCTTATAGTACTATTCTAATCAAGCAAATAACATCCCAAAGTTTGTAAAAAAGTATGGTCCCAAAGAGATATAGCCACAATTTATCGAGGTACAAAATGACTTTGTCCACACACAACTACTTAATTTAGTGCACTAGTACTAAAGATTCCTCGAGCTGGTCTAATAATGAATAAAATACGTGTAAATGATATATCTGCCTTTCAAGATGATTAATAAGATAAGAAGTAACTTTCTTTTTAGCTAACTTCAGCAGCTTTTTCACTCATGGCCTCTTTATTTGAAGCATGAGATTTTAGTAGGATCTCAACTTTCTCTTGGATGGCGACATACACGGCTGGAGTGGGGTCCAGCAAAACCCGATCACCACCATGCCTTGCAATTAGGAAAATTAAAATAGTACATTTATCATGTGCACCGACAGGAACGGTGAATTGAGAAGGGCATCAATATTGTTTCATTAGCAAAAGAGCAATAGATGCTTAGGAGAAGCGGAAGTTAATGTGATCCACAGGTTTCAGTGAAAACCATATGTTACAAAAACTCACACCCATCTCAACCTTTACAAATATGATGAGTATTTTTTCAAACTTCAAGACGGGATTAATAGGGAACGGGAATAACCACTAAAATAGGCATGGACAGGAAATTGAATTCACTTTTCCAATCCGGACACATACCCACAAACATGTCCCAATCTAATTTACAACTCTACCAAAAGCGAAGTAAAATCTCACGCATCAAGTAATCAAACCAATCACATAAAACAAGAAATTATCAATTTCATGGATGGCATAGGATGTCAAACTCACTTCATTAGGGTTCATGCACAGTTGAGCATTACATGGTAAATATATATAAGCCACACATATTCGATATTCCAACATATTACCAACATTCAAAGGAAGAAGCTTGACGTTATGGTGTCAATGTCGACGAGCTCCTAAACAACGGTGTCATGGTCATGGCGGTGGGCCTTGGTGGTGAGCTCTGCATGATGTGGACGCCTCCGGAAAACCAGCCTTGAGATCCAGCATGTAGAGGCACGGGACTACAACATTTAGATTAGCATAACCACTTATGTTCCAGAAGAAGGGACAAATGGCAATAAATATTTTTCTTGTTCACTTGTGTATTTCAATGAATCTGAACTAGGTTTATAATTAGAAAACAAAAAATGGGTTTGTCTAATTAAGCCACAGCTGATAAATAGACTAATGCTGACAAATGACTAACAACTTGCTCCAACCAAAATCTGCACTGACATTTCAATTGTGAAATTTCTGAACTGAACATATGTTCACAAAATGAGAAGAACAGGCACTCCTTCTAGTTACGGGTGCTACTTCTATTTTGGAATCAAATTTCTTATCTGACAGTAACTAGTGGGGCATATTATTGAAGGGGGAAGTAGTACAGGACTCGGTGTGTAATTCTATCTAGAAATGAAATCTTATTTGCATTCTCGGAAATAAACCGGCAGGGATCCAAAACCTGCACTGACATTTCACTTCTGAAATATCTGAACTGAACAGATGTTCACAAAATGAGAAGAACTGCTCCTAGTTTCGGGTGCTGCGTCACAAGTAGCAACAAACCACATTGGTGCTCCAATTTCTAGTTACGGGTGCTGCCTCACAAAAGCAAGCTTGGAAGCCGAACAAGCAAAGCAGGTGCAGTAATTGTAGAGCAAGTCTAGAACGCATTGTGAAGCAAAGACCGGCGTCATCCCTCGGGATGGATGCGCGGTGGAAGATGGTATTTTTCTGTGCATACAACTAGGGCGGGGCAACGTGCGACCCGACGAGCGAGGTAGGGCGAGGGATGATGTGAGGTCTCACCGGTTGGGTAGGGGTGGTTGGCGTGCTGGTGTTCGGCCGTGGCTCCTTCCAGGATGGTGATGCGGCTCCGTCGGGCTGTGCCACCGTCGTTCAGGAGCTGCAAAGAGGGAAGATGCAGCAGCAGCGTTAGTGGGAAAAGAAGGGAGGCCGTGAGGTGAAGGGAGGAGGGACCGCTGACCCGGGTCGGCGCAGAGAGCCGCGCATCTGCAGGAACCGGTCCGTGTCCTCCTCTGGAAGAGCGCCGGAGCAGGACCGCACCGGCGAGCGGATGGGGCGGCCTTGCCGGTTACGATTTACGAGGGAGGTCGGGAGTAGGAGAGGCTAGGCTGGAGCGGCACTCGACGGCGGACGGCAGGGTTCCACGCAAGGAGAAGGCTTGATTAGAGGGGCGGTAAGATGGGGTTGGCGACGGAGAGGCGGCACGAGCTGCCGGCGGCCGGCGAGCTCGCTCCGGGTTGGGTGGCTTCTTGGCGCGGAAGGGAGAGTTAAATGTTTGGCTTTAAGGGGAAGAAACCCAAAGCGCTGTGATTTTACTAGAAGTGATTGTGTGTACGACACCAAATTGCGAGTGCGGAGACTCGAACCTGGGCGGGCAGGGATGCATCAGCCCATCCCAACCACCGGGCTATGCCTCGGTTCACGCGAGGAAGGGACAGTTGATGACTGATTCGGGACTACTCTTCGGGAGGCGGCGGATTATCTCAAAATCACGTTATTAGCAGCAGGCTAATTAAGAGGGACGCCTCGATTGCGTGCATAATTACTCCCAAATCCGATTCGCGTCTCCTTATTATAGCCGATGCATGCGCGCGCCTCCTTTAATGCCTCCGGCTCGTTTTGGACGTCATCAGCTAGCTTGTCACGATGAGCTTAGGAGCAATCCAATGGTACGTGTCTAATTAAACTCAAAACACGTGTTCGATTATTACTTGCTCGAAAAAACAAGGAACCATCACATATACTCCTTCCGCTTCTATTTACTTCGTGTTTTAGGTTTAGTTAAAATCAAACTTTGGAAAACTTAATCACGAATATAACCAAAAATATTGATATCCATAATATCAAATATATATAATACTTTATATCTGTTCTAGTACAATATATATGATATTGTAAATATCGATATACTTTTCTAAATATTTGGTCAAAGTTCATAAAATTTAAGTTTGACAAAATCTATAACGCAAGTAATTGTGAATGCAGGGGGTGTTGTATTTGCTACTAGCTAGTAGTAGTTTTCAAGGCATCTACACATGCATGAAAGAGAACAAAAAAAATGTATCTTTGTTACTAGTAGATTGCAGCTAGGCTTACATTGCAGATCAAAATTCTTCACTCGTCGCTAAGCCCACCTGCCTCGCCTCGAACAAGCCCCACCCTTAGCTCATGTGACTGTGTGTCGATGGGGTGGCCAGAGAGCCAGTGCGAGGCCTTCCTCCTTGAGAACAGGCGGTCATGTTGATGGGGTTGGCGGAGTGTGGTGTCCTTGATGAGGGGGGCCGATGCAGCCCGAAATAGGCGTACCGGTCATGCTGATGAAGTGGATGGTGGAACCGGTGTAGTGTCGTCAAGTTTTTATCTTTTTATATTTTCATAACATGCAATGTCTATTCCTAGCTTTATTTCAAAAGTTTTGATTATGGGTGTGATATTTCTCGTTACTCCATCCTTATATACCCAACCGCTCATTTCCCCCCTCCCCACTCTCCTCCCGCTACAGTAACTAAGAGTCTCACACCGGAGACCGGGCCGATCCGACGGCCTCTCCGCCGGTGTAGCCGGTCGGAGATGGCCTAGGGGAAGCGCCGGAGCTAGGTTAGTGTATAGTTCTAGTAGATCTAGGTTTTCTTGGCTTTATGCCGGGAGTTGGCTACTAGATCTCTTGGCCGAGATCTAGAGCCGGCTGCGACCTTCTTCTCCGACGGTCGGAGTCGGATGCGGTGAAGATCCGGGGCGGCGGGCTACTCCATAAAGAAAGGGCCTTTATCCCGTGCCAAGCACAAGCTTCTCAGGTGGTCTTTCTCCTTTCCCTGGCCGGCCGTGGCGGCGAGGGGGGATGGGGAGTTGCGGTTGTTTAGGGAGCGGTGGCTTGGAGACGGCGGGGAACATCTGCTGCGTCGGAGAGCTTCTTTGCTCTCGTTTCAGAAGTTCTTCAGCGGAGGACTCAAGCCGGCGGCTACCTCCGCCCTGCCTCTGCACATCATGGTCGAAGGGCGACCCTCCTTGGCCTCGATTCGATGGTCTATCTTCCTCCAGGCTTCAAGCCGATGCGGAGGATCTTCAGCTCCTGCTGCTGCGCACCTTCCAGTGGTGCTGGTCCAAGTGGTTCGTCCCCGGTGCCGGTATTCCTGGCGCGGCGGCGGAGCTCAGCTCTTGATGGTGGAGAAGGATCTCGAGGACCCGATAGATTTTTATCTTTTTGTCCTGAGGACCTTGTATCTATTTTCTGGGGTCTTTTACGTAGTTCCTAGTTTGTCCGTTGACTCCCCCTGTAACTTCTTATTCCACCGTTTATAAATGAGGCAGCATCCGGGTCCTTATGGACCCGTACCCATTAAAAAAATCATTATATACCCATATTGTTTTCTAATTTGAAGTACTAATGCTTAGGGCATGGGAATGTTGTTCTCCAGCTTGATTATTTCTTACGTTTGTGAAGGACAAGAATAGAGCTTCAATCTTTGTTTTTCCTCCTTTTGTAGTGGAACTTTGGTGTTGTAGTTGTTTCTTGTTGCGTCTAGTTAGTTTCTTTCGTGCACGGGTATTCCCTCCCATGTTGAGGCCAGCGAGGGAGACTACACTAGGGCGTTCCAGGATGAGTGAATTGAACCACCGGCTTGGGTAATCGGTATGCACGTGCGCGATTGATCCATCGACGGTTCCGGTGTACGTATACGGTCGCCCCAAATCCAAGAAAAAAATTGGACCTACGTTATAAAACTGGGATGAGGTGAGCTGATCGATCCCGGCTCCATTTTTTTTTCTTCTTTTGCATACAAACCCAAACCCAAATCGAAATGATGCACTGTAGCTGGCTGGCTGCCGGCTTCGGTTCCGTACGCACGCACGCACGCACGCATGGATTTGTAGTCGCGCAACGATCCAGGCTGGCTTCGATCGGTGTACGCACGCACGCACGCGCGCGGGAGGTGGACACCGGCTTCAGTTTTTGTCACGCGCGCGATTGATGCATGCAAGCAGGACAGCGACGCATGCGCGAATGACGCGGTCCGGTCCATCTTAAAAGGACGCGCGCGCGCGTGGCCGACTCGTCCACGGTGCAGCTCAGATGGATGTGTGGGTCCGCAACCTGTGCTGTCCCGTCTCCACCCACATCATGTCCGGCCTGTCGAGCATCGACACCGTGGACACCATCAAGGCCAGGTACGAGGCGCGCGGCGACGGGCATGCCGGCGGACCGGCAGCAGATCACGTACCAATCCCGACAGGTGATCTGAGGAACGGCAGCAGGAGCCATTGATCGATCGGGGCGCCACCAACTGTTCGTTCGATGGTGTACGTCCACCGGATGCCGTGGCACCACACCGAGGCCGCGTGCGCGCTGTCCAGGGTGCTGATGGTCAAGGTGTACCGCACGACCACGGTGCGCCGCGTCAAGGAGCTCGTGGAGGCGGCCGAGGGGGTGCCCGTCGCCACGCAGCGTGCATACCACAACCGCGGCCCCGCCACCGGCTACACCGACAAGGATCTGGAGGACGGGCAGACCATGGAGGAGCTCGGCATCATGGAGTGGAGCAACGAGACCGTGATCAACCAGCCCTTCGTGAACATCGAGTACCGGCTCGAGGCTGCTGCCGAGGAGGGGCAGGAGCGGCGGGCACAGGTGCCACGCGTCTTGTTCAGAGGTAGCCACGCGGAGTACAACAAGATCGTTATGCAGCGGGTGTTCGCCGAGAGAGAGAAGCCTGACTCGATGCCGCAGGTGCCACCGCTGACGGGGAGCCGCGTCCTAAACGTCTATCTTGGAGCTCGGGATCCGCTTCTACCGTAGGCTTTTCATCAAGTTGCCCCTCTGGCATAGATTGCTAAGCTAGATAGGCTAGTTTCGACAGTATAGGATTAATTACCGGTGAAACATAATACTAGTAATAGTTTTCTATAAGTCGATTGAACGTGCTATATGAAGTTAATTTTTAAACTGTGTTTTGCATGTAATTTTAGTGGAAAATTCATGTGTTTATTACAATCTCAGAAAGCGGGGTGACAACATATGTGGATTGTCTTTTTTGTGTGTGGTGCTACTCGAGTACCGAGTTACGATTTGCAGCGTGAACTCAAGATTTTCGATCGGGCAACGACAACGTTTGTGCATTATTTTATTCATGTAGGTATTGCTTTCAGAGAATTTATTTTGTAGTCCCGGTGTTATCTTCGGTGATGGTTAGAGTGTTGCTACTGCAAGTATCTTCACCGCTTTGTTTTTTTTTTGTGTGTTTTTAGTTGTTCGCATCTATGATTTCTTTGAACATGTTGTTGGTGTAAATATTAGGTGTAGTGGGTATCTTCGTGATATTATTATATTTCCTTTGTCGTAAAAAGTACATCTCATGGTTTTATTCTTGTTTTGGAAGAGTAGACGGAACAATGTGTTGAATGAAGACCCACAAAAAATCAATAATAAAGAATAACGGGATAGTGGATCAACTTGGCAAATGCCTTTAGATCCCCACAACTCACAACCAACTGCCTAATAGGTTTTAGGTGAATTTGTTTTCATTGGAACCGTGAACCTAGAGGCTATGTGTGACCTACACATAAATGTGAAAAATGAGAATTCATATTTCTGTGAACACTACAAAACCAATCATTATAGTGTTATTTGGATATTTTGTCATTATAAATGTCTATATACATATTTTTAGTGATACATATTTTTAGTGTGTAGATATTTTTTTTTTTTGGAAAGGAAGGGAGTATCTAACTAGCATTGATATTCCAAACGTGCCGAGTTTGTGTGGGGAAAGAAAAAAAAAGGCTATGAGTAAACCAACAGGCAAAAGAGCAACTCCGCTAGCAAGCTAGGTCTTGGCTTGGCGGCCGCCGGAATGGACCGCCGCCGCAGCCCGCGGCTCCGTTCCCAAATCCACGCAACTGAGGACGGGGCCGGACTGGACCGCCGCCGCAGCCCGCGCCTCCATCCCCGAACCCAGGCGAGCGAGGAGGGCGTCTCCATGACCCGCCGCATCCCTCGCCGCCGCCGCGGGCGCTCGCCCGCCTCCCTAAAATCTTTAGGGGGGGCGACACATTGGGGGGGAGGGGTCTAGCCCCTGCTCGTCCCCCTCCCTCCGCCCCTGTATGTGGACAGGCCTTTAGTCGCGCATAATTAGTCCCGGTTGCACAACCGGGATTAGTGGCGATTGCGAACAGGGACTAAAGCCCCTTTTTCTACCAAAGGCATGTTTACGGTCTGACTCAAGGTTTTTTAATCAAGTTCAGGAAAACATGATCAATCATTTTTGTTGGTAACAAAGGTTGAACACAAAATATTACGGAAAAAGTGGAGGACATCATGACAGTCAAATTTGTACAGAACATGGATATTTAGGAGGAAATCCTAGTTCTAGGAGTACTTGTATTGTCTGACGAAACTGAATCTTTCCACTGCAACAGGGGAGTCGCTCTTTTGCGTGTTCACTCGTAGGCTTTTCTTTGCCCACACAAAATCGGCGGCGGCGCCCAGACGAACACGACGGACTCCGGAATGGACCGCCGCCGCCGCAGCCCGCGCCTCCATCCCCGAACCCAGGCGAGCGAGGAGGGAGCAGGAGCGACCCGCCGCCGCAGCCCGCGCCTCCATCCCCAAATCCGCGCGAGCCAGGACGGCGCCTCCATGACCCGTCGCATCCTCGCCGCCGCCGCGGGCGCTCGCCCGCCTCCCTTCCGGACGACGACGACATCCTGCGGGAGATCTTCGTCCGCCTCCCGCCTACGCCGTCCTCGCTCGCCCGCGCCTCCGCCGTCTGCACGCGCTGGCGGGGCCTCCTTACCGACCCCAAGTTCCACCGCCAGCTCTGCGCGCGCCACCGGAACCCGCCGCTGCTCGCCTCCTTCGTGCCCGAAGACCACGGCCAGCGCGTCGTCTTCGCCCCCATGCTCGACCCTCCCGACCGCATCCCACCTTGGCGGTTCGACCTCGGACGCTGCGGCCACAACACGGACGTTCTCGGCTGCCGCCACGGCCGCGTCCTCGTCAAAGACCGCGTTCCTCACGCAAATAGAGAAAAAGCTACAGCTCTTGGTTTTATTCTTGTTTGAACAAATAGACAGAATGAAGAAAAGATGCAGTTGTGTGGCAAATAAAATCTCTTCATCCATCCGAAGAGATTCAGTTCACGCAAAAGAAAATAACGCCGTAAAGTTCGCGGATACTTAGCTAGCTAGCTAGCAATCTCCGCGCGCGGACACTTAGCTAGCTAGCTAGCAATCTCCGCGCGCGGACGACACGATCGATCGATCTGTTCTTCCTCGTGCGGGAGGCGGGACAAGGCCCATTCGCGATGCCACACTCGGCCTACCGTTTTGGCCCCACTCAATTCAAGGTCAAGAAGCAACAAGACAACGACAATATCCAAAACCCAAACAAATCTATTCATCCCAGCAGTTCTCCAACCAATTGATGGAACCAAAACTGAAGGAGATGGCGACGAATCAATTACCTTACATGCTGCTGGATCTCGGCCTGACGCAGTGCATCTTCTTCGGCCATGGCGCCGCTCTCCTTCCCTCCTCCTCGCCAAAGTCCAAAGTCACAAGTCACACACGATACCGCACGCGGAAGCTCGCGGCTGACTTGTACTTATAGAAGAAGAGCTACACAGCTTTGAATTTTCACGAGCGAAAGTTTGGCAAGCGGGAAGGAAAAGAGATTTCAGTTTCCTTCGGTGGCTGCTTAATCGAACATGATGGACGGACGAGATAGCTGGTGCCACGGATTGCTGACTTGGCAGCGCTGCGCTCTCGTCAAACGAAAATACAGAGGGAATCTCCTAATTAATAGGCAGCAATCAATCTAATTAATCGCGTACGGGCGGCCCTATGCATGTTACTAGTATTCCACATACCTAAACGACCACCTCAAATCCCTCCCACAATTAATGCCTCCCGGTCTCACGGATGCATAGATAGAATACAATGCGTGCCATGTGCATGTACTTATATTGGAAAAATAATAATATACTAGATATGCATTCTCTTACGTAGTACAAGATAGATACCACCGTATTAGTAGCTAAGCTCAACTTAGGTACGAACTGACACATTTCTAACCTCCAGGTCACAAGATCCGTAGGCTAAAAAATACACTTTGCTTCACCGCAAAAACTTAAAATCCTAATTTATAAACGTTGACATGGAGAAGCAAATAAACAAGGAGCCCGAGATTTCTTCTCATCGAACTGTTTTTAGACTATTTTTTATCCATTGCCCTACAGCCATCTCGCTTTGCAGAGAGAAGAGATCTCATCATATCACACTTTGGATGATATCGTACCTGCAGACCAGGCATACACTAGTACTTCCTCCGTCTAACGAACCATTGATAGATTTAACAAGACGACTAGAATTTTGTTTTGTTTTTCACTATACCATATTTATTTGAAACAAACAGTAGGCATGCTGGCTCCTCCCACATCATCGCCAGTAGCGCTCGCCGGAGACCCAAGCAAGAGGGTCGGCGGCCCAGTGCAAATCAGTTGCAAACTTGTCCAGCATCCCCAGCCTCATCGCGCCACATGTTTCACGGTTGGGAACCTGCCTTCCCTTCCCCGGAGTGCTGGTCAAGCTGATCTATCGACCTGAATTAAGGTAGATAGCTCATCTAGATTGATTTCTTCTCACGTATACAAACTTGTTGCTTTGAGCTATGAAAAGACATGGAAATTTGAAGATTTTTCTTTAACTAGACAAATACATTGTTAATCCGTGTTCTAAACAGTAAAAGTTCAAACTTTTCCCATGATCTCCTTTGCATCAAAAATTACATGGAACATTACATAAGCATCAGGTCCTGTCAGATGACGATAACCAAGCTAACAGGAGCACTTATTATCACATACAGCACACATACGCATAACCTCACACATGGAGCAAGCATATATAGGTTCTGATCAAGTTGTTCCGCTCTCCAAAAACCAAACCACAGCAAGTCAACGCCGTCAGCTGCCAAGTGCACAAGGGCCCCAGCGATGAGGTCAGTGAAGCAGCGTAAACCAGCCAGCTCCTCCTTCCGTATCAGCGTTGTCGCCATCTGCTGGTGGGTTCCTGGAGCCGAGTGGAGGCGGCGACCAAGACCATGCCATGCCGCTTGCCGTCCCTCCTCCATCAGCCACAACAGCTACACGCAATCAAGGGGGTGAATGAATGCACAAAGCACATATAAGCAACTGCAATCCTAATTTTACAAGCCAACACTCAATGAAATGATGCTGTGTTGATTCCTAATACACACATAGCACATATCATCCACATAGTACATATAATCATTATGTGTTGATTCCTATGATAACACATCATATTCATGCATATAATACTGGATAAAAAAAATTGAACCAAAAAAAGGACATGATGCACGGGTATATATAATGGCAGCTCTACTAAATGAAATCATGCCCAGCAATAAAAGATAAATATCAATATATTTTTGTCAAGTGCACAACTAAATCCACAATATTTTATATTTGTTCTGAGGCTATCAATTATTCTTCCGAATCAACGCCAGCCACAAATACAACTCCCCAATTCAGCAATGCCAACAGCAGCAACATTGGCATAAAGTTCTGAATTCGATCTAATTGCAGACTGGAGACTGATCAGTTCATCTACATCGACGGAAACCAAATGCACACTAAACATAGCAGGATCACAGAGCACATGCGAGACAGAGATCAAAGCTCACCAGAGAGGTTGTAACCGAGTCCAATCATTGCCTCCCACGCACCAAACATCTAGCTTAACATCTACAAAGATGTTCTTTCGCCACCGGTAGCCCTACCAAATTTCTCAACTTTCTAGCGATGCACTCATGGATGCAACCTACAACAAAACGCAGAGGATAAGTGATTCATTCATCGGACAAAACAATTTTGAAAAGTGGACAACATCTCACCAACAAGATCCATCAAACTATGCAACCAAAATTGTAACACCTGCATCCTTTGTAGCTTCAAGAACTCCTACAGCCGGTCCAAGCCCGTTCAGCGACATGGTGGTGGCCCATACCGAGTGGACGAGTCCGGAGGTCAAGGGCACCCGAGCCTACCACCATGCAGCCGGCCGAGCCCAATGGCAGCAGCACCGCTGAAGCCATAACCGCCCATATCAAATCACCGCACCCTTTGCTTTCTCGCAAGTCTCCTCGGTCACCTCCACCCAAGGATCTGCCAGAGTAAGGTTATCAAATTTCAGTTCACTCTAGATACGCACAAAGCGGACATTCTAGCCCGGAAAACAATAGAAATAGAGCTACAATTGGCAACTGAATCATCGCAACAAACTATGTAACTAAAAGGCATGCATTCAATTTATCATGGCCAACAAATAAAACAAAAACATTCATAACTACCTTCCCATAAGCAACGACACATGACATGCGGTTCTGAACCATCGATTATTTGCAGTCCAAGAAATAGGACCAAAAGCATGATATCAAATCGTATTCAAGTAGACCCGGTACATTTGCTAACATGGAGCTAACTAAAATTTGAAGCTATCAATTCCAAGGCAAGCTCATTTAATTCTAATGGTCCTACCTTAAGAGTATTTGCACTAAAACCTAAATATAAAGTTCAAAATAAATTAAAGTTGATTTTCTACCAAGTTCCATAGGCAGAGATACCATCCATATTCCATAAGAAAATTGACAAGCCAGCAAGCGAAACCAATAGAAACATGATCCAGTCGACAAACAAGTACATGCTAACGTGTCCAAACAAAAACTCAATACGCATATTGATATCACCATCAATGTATAGTGTGTTAATATTGTTGATTAAACCTGCACTATAGTCCTTATTGAAATCAAATTCATAGAAATAGGCAAGCTAATCTGAAGTTATCGTGCATCTTACCAGTATAGTACTAATGACCCTACAACTGCAACCAAATCAAGCTACAACAAAGGTATGTTGCGATAAAGTGTAGCATCTTTCAAGATGGAATTGATGAAACGATCTTTCAAGGTGCCTCATGGTGCAACCAACTCTTTTCTCACCATGTTCTACAGCTAGTAGCTAGAACCATCTTTCAAGATGGAGTTGATGAAACGATTTCCAAGTCGGGCAACAATCAATTTAGGGGCATAACTCCATCTTTCAAGATAAGCAACAACGCAATCATCAAACACGCAACAAAAGAAGGCACCATGAGGCACATTACTACGAGTTGTAGCCGTTCTTGCCGCCAAAGTCGTTTCGAGTGGAGGAAGTCACCGTGTCCCACCAGGCTTCATCTTCACCACTGCGATTAGCTAGGATGCCATCCAACCAACAAAGAAAACGGATCAAGACATCCCTTGTCCATCTCGCCATTGACATCGCTACCAAATTGTTCAACTTTCTTGCCTTGCACTCATGGATGCAACAGCTACAAGAAATTCCAACCTACAAGAAAACACAGATGATAAGTGACTCTCGATAGTGTCGCTACTCTGATTGGTAAAAATGTTCTGCATTTGATCTAATTGCAGACTGGGTTCATCTACAAATGACGGAAACCAAATGCACAAAACCCACATCAGTATCATAGAGCACATGGGAGACGGAGATCAATCGGTGAACCAGGAGCTCACCGGAGAGGTTGTAGCCGAGGCCAAACATTGCCTCCACCGCACCAAACAGCTGTCTTAACAGCTACAAAGATGCTCTCAAACGCAACAGTCCAGTGTTGATAGGAAATCCTGCAAGTGATACATATACAATAAAATTAACAACACTCATAGAATCCTAGGTGTTTAACCCAAAAGTGTACAACAGACATTATCTCATCATATGATGATATTTACAAACGACGAATAGCAATCTTCATCCACTAGGCATGTTCTTTGGATTATAAGCATAATGTTTCCAGAGTGTATTACATTAGGAAAGCTTTATGCTTTTAATCCAATAAAATTGAAGATCTGCAGCACCAGAAAAGAAAACAACTAGACACCATAAGAAACAACTAATATAGATTTATCTAGACACATTTTAGTCACAACCAGGCACAAGATATCAAATACAAAAACATATTTATAAATCTTGGAACCAAAGAAATAGCTAGTGGTAAAGAAACTAGCTAGCTCATGATAAACAAGTAACCCTATAGCAAATAATTCACAGCAACAAGAACCAAGGACGTTTAGGATCTGTCTCTAAGACAAAAAAAAAGTTCTAGTTCAGCTAATTAACCGATGCAATTTTAATTTAGCTTGTGCAGGATGGTGCAGGGAAAACCACAACAATAGAAGAAACAATAGATACTACTAAATACTAGTAATGTGATTAACTTTACTTGTCGCTAAGCATGCAACCAATGGAAGGGAAGTTCTTTTTTTTAGTTAGCATCAAGGCAAATGGTTCGCGTCAATAAAACTGTCATTGCTATGTTAAGAATCTAATCTTAAATTAGGAATCAAGCGTACACATGCAACAATTCAATCCTAATTGACGGTACGACGGTACTGGCTAGCTTTCAACAAAAGTAGTATCCCCTCCATTTATACTTGGAAGCATGATTAGCCACACCACGCCACAAAAAGTAGACAATCACAACTAAACAAAGAAGATCATGGTTCGTTCATCCCTAACCAATGCTTAGTAGCTTACAAATGACCTGCAATTGTGCAACCAATAAGAATTTCTCAAATAGAAAATATTTTTTCGGTGTGAGATCTCACGCTCTGAATTTAGTTTGTGTGCATATATACTAGTGATGCTTTCATAACTAGCACGTGTTGTCTGGGCTAGCACTGTCCATACAAGGCCAGTTCAAATGGATTTTCTTCCTAATATCCTTGACCCTCCCTAGCATGCTAAAAAGTACAGTAATACTGGGAGCTCACCATCTCCTCCACTTGGTTTACTTTCCATAAGCATCAGCAAAAGCAATGCAGATGAAGCAGAACAAAATACAACACGTGCTATACAAATCAAAAAACGACAAGGAGATGACACAGAATGGAAGCAAGCATTGCAACATCTGCAATCTAATGTTACCCTCAGCTGCGACATCTGAGAGGCTACTCGAATTGACGTAGAGACCTGGCAGAGGCAGCGATCTAGGTCGTCCTAGCACTTCCTGTGACATGACCATAGCAGTCAGACCGACAACATGAGCACCAGACAAACAATGGCCGACATCGATGGTGTGTCATGCTCAATCATAGTGGCGCTCAAGATAACAGTTTCATATAAATGCATGAAGATTTCATGACATAATCAACCACACAAGCTACCCGTCCAAAGCCAAACTACATGTGCATAGTACAGGCAGATTCAAGCATACATAATAGAAGTGGCTTGCCAGTAATCTTACTCTAAAACGAGTTGCTGCTCCAGTCAAATAGCTGCTTGGGAGCATTAATAGACGAGATGCGGCACCATTTGATGCCTTTGAACACCTAAAGCTACAGAAGTCCAATGTCAAATTCCCGTGCCAAATGGATGGAGAAAACAGGGTCAAGCCGGAGGCTGGAGGTGGGCGTGTGGTGTACCCGGGTTTCAACGCCAAGGACGCCAAGGAGCAAGACGGTGGCACCCTCGCCTCCCTCTCTCACCCGACCCCGTCGGTCCGACCGGCAGCAGCGACACCGATGGCCACCACACTTCATGTTGGAGCCAAGCGGCTCTCAAGATAGAATTTTTCTACAAGTTTGAATCAGCAATTTATAAATCACACAGAGCTGCAGATATGATGACAGATGGGAGGTGCACTGTATGTTGGAAGTGGCAGACTAACTTTACTCTGAAACTTTGTGCCCCAATCAAATCCTTGCTGGGGGAGCAATAGTAGACGGGATTTTGATCCCTATGAACACCTGAAAGTGCAGCACTCCTTGTCAATTTCCAGAACCAAGTTGACAGAAAGAACATGGCAAAAAGCCGCAGGCCAGAGGTGGGCTCGTGGTGTACCTAGGTTTCGACGTCGAGGAGCAGAACGTTGGCGCCCACAATCACCCTCTCCTACCGACGAACTCGACTGTGACGGCGTCACGAGATGACACACTTCGATTTGGTTGGCTCCATCTAAGCACCACTGGTGTGCGCATCCTAAGGCGTCGAGGGCCACCACAAATCGTAATGAAGTATGTCAATGTTTATTTTTATAATGCAAATATAAGAAGAATCATGATAAGTTACTGTATCAATTTACACATACCAGAATCCAAGACTAAGCAAGAGCGCATCTATCAAAAGTATTAATGTAAAAGTTGGCCCCATCAGTCATCCATCAAAAAGGAACTCTATGTGTACTCACTCTCGAACATAGCAGTTCTAAAAACACAGGAGATATCCTCAACATTTTAAGTTAACTACTCCGGGATAAACATGCCAGGATATACATACGTATTATGAAACATACTACTAGCATACACCTAAGAAACTCTATTCCAAAGATTAAGAAACAGGACCAGAAAATACATCTGGCACTAGATCAACTACAACAAAAGTACATTCCAATATAAAGATAACAAAACAATTGTATGAAATATAATAGACGTACTGACACTTGCCTAATAATTTTTTCAGCACAAAATATCTTAGCTAAATCATTTGTATTTGTATCAATTAAAGAGTGAAAGACCTCCTTGCATATCAGAATCTGGCCACTGTGATGGCAGGGGCTAACAGATCCAGAGGTGCCCACATTACAAAATTAACTCTACGAAACTAGGAAAATGAGATGACCCACATAAGAGGTGTCATCTTCTATGAATATATTCAACCTTCTGTCTCATGATAAACCAAGAAAATGATAAGCACATATCCCACAAATATTCCTACACACTCCCATGTAAATCAAAACGCTGCCATAGGCGCATAAGCATATAGGTTCAGAAGGAAAAATACCTATACGCAGGTAGAGAGTATCGAATGAAATCAATGCTAGTGACCCAGGACACAATGAGGACTTAACGGGACCGCGTAGTTAATGTCAAGCCACCAGAGCACCTCCCTACGACTGTTGCTTGAGGACATGAGTTGAGGCGTCAGTCTTGAGCTGCTGGCCGCCCCCTGAAAAAGACGATGGACTGCCTGTGGAAAAGGAACAGGAAAATGAGAAAAATCAAATCAATCATAATTTTTGCATCCCAGGTTAATACGACAAACGCTCAGAAAAATCGTCTTCTGTAGAGACTGCTAGATGTGAGACAAATTATGAGTTCACTAATCAATCAAAACTATATACGAACTACATTGAGACAAACAATCACATGCGGAACAAAGCAGTTACACTACATGTACAACTACATTTGTCTTCGACCTTGTACACATAACCTGATGATGTAGCTGACCATTTGCCTCTATCTGGAGGTCAACTTGTCCTCGATGACCCCACGAAGCCTTAGCACCAAAAGCCTGAAATACAAAGAGGACAAATAAGGAATTATGTTGACAAATAAAGCAAAGAAATGCCACTTAATGAAAGAATAAAGAACAAAGCCACAAACACATCCCACAATAATTAAGCTTGTGTGTAGTAGTAGTTGCGTCGAATGGCCAGCTCATAAAAAAACCCAAATTTATGAGAAGGCAACGAGAGGCAAATACATGGCACTAGGGCCTCGTAAAAACAGGGAGGCATTTCAATTACCTTCTAGTAGCTGAACTCTTGCCCATAATAAAACACAAGCAACAATTCTTTTAGTGAGTTAGTGATTTGGATTGTGGTGATAAAACCCAACAACTAATTGTGTGGATTCTGCACGTAGATACATACTCCAACAAGGTATTGCACCTCCTGTGCAAAGCTAAACCATTAGCCAAAGACAACACACTTTAAACAATCATGAATGGCAACAGGAGCTGGACCAAACAGAGATTGGCGTATCAAAAATAATTATAAAGAGTTGAACTTTATCAATTTCATACTCTAACTGAAACTACTATTAATGAGCACTTTCTCTAAATGCTAAAGCTGAATTCAGAACTCAACCTATTCCAGTGAAATTATAATCTAGATCATTACACACGATGAGGTAAACCAAACTAGTTTTTGTTGCTCCCAATGCACCTCACAACTACTAGTAGTGCAAATAAGCACTTGTTGCAATCCCACACGACTTGACCCCACATGACACGGGACGCAGGAACCAAAAGTGTACCTAAACCCACACGCCGTCGACTGGCCTGATCCAGCGGCAATGGCTACCTCTTGTCCAGCTCCATTTCTCCCCTAAAATACAAAAACACAAGAAAATAGTAGATGGAACTGGTCCAATTCAAAAGAAAAACTAATTCTAAAAAATCCTAGGTCAGTTGGCAATCAGGGAACAAGTAGGCAACATATTCCTTCAAAGTTAACATAACGCTCTACACAGAGCAAAATTGAACATCCAGCCAATAGTAATGGTTTGCCTAGCTTGTTTAGTCAGCAATTGATACATAATAATCAGGGCTAGCTAGCCAGAAAACTACACAAAATATAAAGAACACAAAAGTAAAATTTAGGCTAGATAATCAACTAAACTTCAGTAAAAAATTGAAAATTTGGCCTGACATTTGCTCTTTTTTGGACATCCAGGTCACACAACAGATAATATATAATTCAAAAATCTGCTAAATTGTAAACTACCCGCCTCAAATACTATTCAAACATAACTCATCCTTAGGGGGCACAAATCAGACTTTCTATATAACCATCAGCAGCTCAACCATTTCAAACAACAAAACTCATCCTTATAAGGTGTCGCATTGTTGACTCACAAAAGAGTAACTACTGAACTAGTACTCCATATCAGCTCCAATAAGTGCAATCAACACTAGATTAAATCCAGGTTTTAAAAGAACTCAAGCTGCATATATAGACATTGGAAAGAGTAGTGCATTCGAACATGTATAGAAATCAAGTGCTAGATGCATGTACTTCCAAGTATTTGAACATAACAGCTACTTCCATACACAAAATATTTATGTTGCACATATAAAGTAGCAACATGCATCTTGCTATAGTGAAATAAATAGTGAAAACTATTAAGCAAGAAATGACGCATTTACCAACAGGGAGTCAGGGAGGCAACCATTAAGCTGTGGTGATAGTTTACCACTAGAAACACCACTACCAAGCAGGCAGACTTTATCTAGGGGTGTCTATCAAAATGAGAGGTCCAACGCCAGGTTACCAAAACCAAATACTGAACTATAGCAACATACAGGTTAAATTTGTAATCGCTATGTCCAAATCAGCTACAACCTTTTGTGCACTAAATATTGTGTTGCACGAGGAGCACAAAAACAACAAAGTCATACAAAAGCAGTAGGATGCACCTAATTATGAGTCGCCATAGCTGCTCTTATCCCTAGCAACATCAAGTGGAGCAAGTCGTCGTTTCTATTCCTGCCGCCGCCCATCCTCACCATCACCACCACCTTGGCTTTCAGAAGTGGAAAGGTTTAAGGTCACACAAGTGCTCTGGAACGACACAGCCCAGTCGTGGCCTCCAAATAAGATGTATTGTGTAGCAGAATGTACTTCAAAACGCAGGCGAGAAAAAAATCAAAGCTTGTAACATTCTAGTTGGGCCTCTGAAGGCAGGTTCTAAAGAGCAATGACTAGAAAGGAAAAAAAAACTGATCAATTAAGAATATAATGTAGTACTAGCAATCAAGTAAGATTATTTAGTGTAGAACATTAATCGGTACTCCTAAACAAGGCTCGAAGCTCACACATGTTTTTGTCCCTCGATAAAAATGATTAGCTAAGCCTGTCCACTAGTAGTAAATTAGAGACCCCATTAAAGCACACATCGACACAACGAAAACATGGATGTCTGCTTAACCACCAAATAACCACTTATTTATGAATTGAGAACCAGATTAGGACAAGTCATTATGCATGATATTTAGCTTCAATATAATAGAGAATAAAACCCAATAAGAAAGAGCATGATATTGAGATTATGGTGCAAGATATATGTATCACTAATAATAACCAAGAAAATGCACAGAATGTATACTGAACATTTAGTAGAGAGAAGTGGGAAATGAGGTTTATTAATTGTTTTAGGGGAAACAACAGGACTCTGCTTTAAACTTCATTAATCAAGCACACCTACATCATGAATTAACAAATTGATAATAAAACTAGGTGGTTACACACTCCAAACACATGGTTGAGCTTCATACTTTTTTGCTAAAACATGAGCTACATTATTAGCATTCCTAGGAACATAATCATACTGGACTCTAGAAAAAGATGTTGCATGGATGCAAATATCTTCAAGGATCGGTGCAGCTGCCAACGCCGTGAAAATCTCCCTCGTTCAATGAGTTAATAATCTCCAGACAATCATATTGAATGATCAAACTATTGCAGCCTATGATTCGCTAAGTAGATCCCATATCTTGCCGCTAGCTAGCGCCTCACACGTAGCTTCATCAAGATCATAGTCTACATTGTTATTACTAGCTGCAATAAAGCTCCCTCTACCATCTTGTAAACCATAAAAAAATGAACTCCAACATTTGTACATCAGCCCAAATCACAAACATAGTACATAGTAAAGCCTCTTATTATACATCGACAAGCAAGTCCACTAGAAACTACAAGAAACAGTAAACACCTTCACTTAGACAACGGGTTCATAGCCAACCTGACATATTTAAATCTTGAGCAACCGAATGTCAAGTTGTATAATGCGGCGGCGCTCCTCGCTCCTCGAGGCAAATTTAGAACAACAAGGAGTCAGGGACAAATAAAAGTTGTGCAGAAATAAAACAGGAAAATAAGATGCCCATATAGCTTCTCATCACTTAATCAGAAGTACAACATCAGGGTTTTCAGTATGCTCAAACATATGAAAAGTTCTGTGTTCATTGGTTATCACCCCAATAGGTAGAACGCAAGAGGTAGCTTATAGTACTATTCTAATCAAGCAAATAACATCCCAAAACTGTAAAAAAAAGTATGGTCCCAGCAGATATAGCCACAATTTATCGAGGTACAAAATGACTTTTTCCACACACAACTACTGAATTTAGTGCAATAGTACTAAAGATTCCTCAGGCTGGTCTAATAATGAATAAAATACGTGTAAATGATATATCTGCCTTTCAAGATGATTAATAAGATAAGAAGTAACTTTCTTTTTAGCTAACTTCAGCAGCTTTTTCACTCATGGCCTCTTTATTTGAAGCATGAGATTTTAGTAGGATCTCAACTTTCTCTTGGATGGCGACATACACGGCTGGAGTGGGGTCCAGCAAAACCCGATCACCACCATGCCTTGCAATTAGGAAAATTAAAATAGTACATTTATCATGTGCACCGACAGGAACGGTGAATTGAGAAGGGCATCAATATTGTTTCATTAGCAAAAGAGCAATAGATGCTTAGGAGAAGCGGAAGTTAATGTGATCCACAGGTTTCAGTGAAAACCATATGTTACAAAAACTCACACCCATCTCAACCTTTACAAATATGATGAGTATTTTTTCAAACTTCAAGACGGGATTAATAGGGAACGGGAATAACCACTAAAATAGGCATGGACAGGAAATTGAATTCACTTTTCCAATCCGGACACATACCCACAAACATGTCCCAATCTAATTTACAACTCTACCAAAAGCAGAAGTAAAATCTCACGCATCAAGTAATCAAACCAATCACATAAAACAAGAAATTATCAATTTCATGGATGGCATAGGATGTCAAACTCACTTCATTAGGGTTCATGCACAGTTGAGCATTACATGGTAAATATATATAAGCCACACATATTCGATATTCCAACATATTACCAACATTCAAAGGAAGAAGCTTGACGTTATGGTGTCAATGTCGACGAGCTCCTAAACAACGGTGTCATGGTCATGGCGGTGGGCCTTGGTGGTGAGCTCCTGCATGATGTGGACGCCTCCGGAAAACCAGCCTTCAGATCCAGCATGTAGAGGCACGGGACTACAACATTTAGATTAGCATAACCACTTATGTTCCAGAAGAAGGGACAAATGGCAATAAATATTTTTCTTGTTCACTTGTGTATTTCAATGAATCTGAACTAGGTTTATAATTAGAAAACAAAAAATGGGTTTGTCTAATTAAGCCACAGCTGATAAATAGACTAATGCTGACAAATGACTAACAACTTGCTCCAACCAAAATCTGCACTGACATTTCAATTGTGAAATTTCTGAACTGAACATATGTTCACAAAATGAGAAGAACAGGCACTCCTTCTAGTTACGGGTGCTACTTCTATTTTGGAATCAAATTTCTTATCTGACAGTAACTAGTGGGGCATATTATTGAAGGGGGAAGTAGTACAGACTCGGTGTGTAATTCTATCTAGAAATGAAATCTTGACTGCATTCTGGAAATAAACCGGCAGGGATCCAAAACCTGCACTGACATTTCACTTCTGAAATATCTGAACTGAACAGATGTTCACAAAATGAGAAGAACTGCTCCTAGTTTCGGGTGCTGCGTCACAAGTAGCAACAAACCACATTGGTGCTCCAATTTCTAGTTACGGGTGCTGCCTCACAAAAGCAAGCTTGGAAGCCGAACAAGCAAAGCAGGTGCAGTAATTGTAGAGCAAGTCTAGAACGCATTGTGAAGCAAAGACCGGCGTCATCCCTCGGGATGGATGCGCGGTGGAAGATGGTATTTTTTCTGTGCATACAACTAGGGGCGGGGCAACGTGCGACCCGACGAGCGAGGTAGGGCGAGGGATGATGTGAGGTCTCACCGGTTGGGTAGGGGTGGTTGGCGTGCTGGTGTTCGGCCGTGGCTCCTTCCAGGATGGTGATGCGGCTCCGTCGGGCTGTGCCACCGTCGTTCAGGAGCTGCAAAGAGGGAAGATGCAGCAGCAGCGTTAGTGGGAAAAGAAGGGAGGCCGTGAGGTGAAGGGAGGAGGGAGCGCTGACCAGGGTCGTCGCAGGAGAGCCGCGCATCTGCAGGAACCGGTCCGTGTCCTCCTCCTGGAAGAGCGCCGGAGCAGGACCGCACCGGCGAGCGGATGGGGCGGCCTTGCCGGTTACGATTTACGAGGGAGGTCGGGGAGTAGGAGAGGCTGGGCTGGAGCGGCACTCGACGGCGGACGGCAGGGTTCCACGCAAGGAGAAGGCTTGATTAGAGGGGCGGTAAGATGGGGTTGGCGACGGAGAGGCGGCACGGCTGCTGGCGGCCGGCGAGCTCGCTCCGGGTTGGGTGGCTTCTTGGCGAGGAAGGGACAGTTAAATGTTTGGCTTTAAGGGGAAGAAACCCAAAGCGCTGTGATTTTACTAGAAGTGATTGTGTGTACGACACCAAATTGCGAGTGCGGAGACTCGAACCTGGGCGGGCAGGGATGCATCAGCCCATCCCAACCACCGGGCTATGCCTCGGTTCACGCGAGGAAGGGACAGTTGATGACTGATTCAGGACTACTCTTCGGGAGACTGGCGGATTATCTCAAAATCACGTTATTAGCAGCAGGCTAATTAAGAGGGACGCCTCGATTGCGTGCATAATTACTCCCAAATCCGATTCGCGTCTCCTTATTATAGCCGATGCATGCGCGCGCCCTCCTTTAATGCCTCCGGCTCGTTTTGGACGTCATCAGCTAGCTTGTCACGATGAGCTTAGGAGCAATCCAATGGTACGTGTCTAATTAAACTCAAAACACGTGTTCGATTATTACTTGCTCGAAAAAACAAGGAACCATCACATATACTCCTTCCGCTTCTATTTACTTCGTGTTTTAGGTTTAGTTAAAATCAAACTTTGGAAAACTTAATCACGAATATAACCAAAAATATTGATATCCATAATATCAAATATATATAATACTTTATATCTGTTCTAGTACAATATATATGATATTGTAAATATCGATATACTTTTCTAAATATTTGGTCAAAGTTCATAAAATTTAAGTTTGACAAAATCTATAACGCAAGTAATTGTGAATGCAGGGGGTGTTGTATTTGCTACTAGCTAGTAGTAGTTTTCAAGGCATCTACACATGCATGAAAGAGAACAAAAAAAATGTATCTTTGTTACTAGTAGATTGCAGCTAGGCTTACATTGCAGATCAAAATTCTTCACTCGTCGCTAAGCCCACCTGCCTCGCCTCGAACAAGCCCCACCCTTAGCTCATGTGACTGTGTGTCGATGGGGTGGCCAGAGAGCCAGTGCGAGGCCTTCCTCCTTGAGAACAGGCGGTCATGTTGATGGGGTTGGCGGAGTGTGGTGTCCTTGATGAGGGGGGCCGATGCAGCCCGAAATAGGCGTACCGGTCATGCTGATGAAGTGGATGGTGGAACCGGTGTAGTGTCGTCAAGTTTTTATCTTTTTATATTTTCATAACATGCAATGTCTATTCCTAGCTTTATTTCAAAAGTTTTGATTATGGGTGTGATATTTCTCGTTACTCCATCCTTATATACCCAACCGCTCATTTCCCCCCTCCCCACTCTCCTCCCGCTACAGTAACTAAGAGTCTCACACCGGAGACCGGGCCGATCCGACGGCCTCTCCGCCGGTGTAGCCGGTCGGAGATGGCCTAGGGGAAGCGCCGGAGCTAGGTTAGTGTATAGTTCTAGTAGATCTAGGTTTTCTTGGCTTTATGCCGGGAGTTGGCTACTAGATCTCTTGGCCGAGATCTAGAGCCGGCCTGCGACCTTCTTCTCCGACGGTCGGAGTCGGATGCGGTGAAGATCCGGGCGGCGGGCTACTCCATAAAGAAAGGGCCTTTATCCCGTGCCAAGCACAAGCTTCTCCGGGGTGGTCTTTCTCCTTTCCCTGGCCGGCCGTGGCGGCGAGGGGGGATGGGGAGTTGCGGTTGTTTAGGGAGCGGTGGCTTGGAGACGGCGGGGAACATCTGCTGCGTCGGAGAGCTTCTTTGCTCTCGTTTCAGAAGTTCTTCAGCGGAGGACTCAAGCCGGCGGCTACCTCCGCCCTGCCTCTGCACATCATGGTCGAAGGGCGACCCTCCTTGGCCTCGATTCGATGGTCTATCTTCCTCCAGGCTTCAAGCCGATGCGGAGGATCTTCAGCTCCTGCTGCTGCGCACCTTCCAGTGGTGCTGGTCCAAGTGGTTCGTCCCCGGTGCCGGTATTCTGAGCGCGGCGGCGGAGCTCAGCTCTTGATGGTGGAGAAGGATCTCGAGGACCCGATAGATTTTTATCTTTTTGTCCCGAGGACCTTGTATCTATTTTCTGGGTCTTTTCTCGTAGTTCCTAGTTTGTCCGTTGACTCCCACCGTAACTTCTTATTCCACCGTTTATAAATGAGGCAGCATCCGGGTCCTTATGGACCCGTACCCATTAAAAAAAAATCATTATATACCCATATTGTTTTCTAATTTGAAGTACTAATGCTTAGGGCATGGGAATGTTGTTCTCCAGCTTGATTATTTCTTACGTTTGTGAAGGACAAGAATAGAGCTTCAATCTTTGTTTTTCCTCCTTTTGTAGTGGAACTTTGGTGTTGTAGTTGTTTCTTGTTGCGTCTAGTTAGTTTCTTTCGTGCACGGGTATTCCCTCCCATGTTGAGGCCAGCGAGGGAGACTACACTAGGGCGTTCCAGGATGAGTGAATTGAACCACCGGCTTGGGTAATCGGTATGCACGTGCGCGATTGATCCATCGACGGTTCCGGTGTACGTATACGGTCGCCCCAAATCCAAGAAAAAAATTGGACCTACGTTATAAAACTGGGATGAGGTGAGCTGATCGATCCCGGCTCCATTTTTTTTTCTTCTTTTGCATACAAACCCAAACCCAAATCGAAATGATGCACTGTAGCTGGCTGGCTGCCGGCTTCGGTTCCGTACGCACGCACGCACGCACGCATGGATTTGTAGTCGCGCAACGATCCAGGCTGGCTTCGATCGGTGTACGCACGCACGCACGCGCGCGGGAGGTGGACACCGGCTTCAGTTTTTGTCACGCGCGCGATTGATGCATGCAAGCAGGACAGCGACGCATGCGCGAATGACGCGGTCCGGTCCATCTTAAAAGGACGCGCGCGCGCGTGGCCGACTCGTCCACGGTGCAGCTCAGATGGATGTGTGGGTCCGCAACCTGTGCTGTCCCGTCTCCACCCACATCATGTCCGGCCTGTCGAGCATCGACACCGTGGACACCATCAAGGCCAGGTACGAGGCGCGCGGCGACGGGCATGCCGGCGGACCGGCAGCAGATCACGTACCAATCCCGACAGGTGATCTGAGGAACGGCAGCAGGCTCGGCGGCGACCGGGCGCCACCAACTGTTCGTTCGATGGTGTACGTCCACCGGATGCCGTGGCACCACACCGAGGCCGCGTGCGCGCTGTCCAGGGTGCTGATGGTCAAGGTGTACCGCACGACCACGGTGCGCCGCGTCAAGGAGCTCGTGGAGGCGGCCGAGGGGGTGCCCGTCGCCACGCAGCGTGCATACCACAACCGCGGCCCCGCCACCGGCTACACCGACAAGGATCTGGAGGACGGGCAGACCATGGAGGAGCTCGGCATCATGGAGTGGAGCAACGAGACCGTGATCAACCAGCCCTTCGTGAACATCGAGTACCGGCTCGAGGCTGCTGCCGAGGAGGGGCAGGAGCGGCGGGCACAGGTGCCACGCGTCTTGTTCAGAGGTAGCCACGCGGAGTACAACAAGATCGTTATGCAGCGGGTGTTCGCCGAGAGAGAGAAGCCTGACTCGATGCCGCAGGTGCCACCGCTGACGGGGAGCCGCGTCCTAAACGTCTATCTTGGAGCTCGGGATCCGCTTCTACCGTAGGCTTTTCATCAAGTTGCCCCTCTGGCATAGATTGCTAAGCTAGATAGGCTAGTTTCGACAGTATAGGATTAATTACCGGTGAAACATAATACTAGTAATAGTTTTCTATAAGTCGATTGAACGTGCTATATGAAGTTAATTTTTAAACTGTGTTTTGCATGTAATTTTAGTGGAAAATTCATGTGTTTATTACAATCTCAGAAAGCGGGGTGACAACATATGTGGATTGTTTTTTTTGTGTGTGGTGCTACTCGAGTACCGAGTTACGATTTGCAGCGTGAACTCAAGATTTTCGATCGGGCAACGACAACGTTTGTACATTATTTTATTCATGTAGGTATTGCTTTCAGAGAATTTCTTTTGTAGTCCCGGTGTTATCTTCGGTGATGGTTAGAGTGTTGCTACTGCAAGTATCTTCACCGCAGCATGTTTTTGTTTTCTTTTTCTCTCCTTTTCTGTGTTTTTAGTTGTGTGCATCTATGATTTCTTTGAACATGTTGTTGGTGTAAATATTAGGTGTAGTTGGTATCTTCATGATATTATTATATTTCCTTTATCGTAAAAATTGCATCTCTTGGTTTTATTCTTGTTTTGGAAGAGTAGACGGAACAATGTGTTGGATGTAGACCCACAAAGAATCAATAATAAAGAATAGCGGGATAGTAGATCAACTTGGCAAATGCCTTAAGATCCCAAAACCCACAACCCACTTCCCAATAGTTTTTAGGTGGATTTCTTTTCAATGGAACCGTGAACCTAGACGCTAAAGCGGCAACACATGAGAAATGATAGGTTGTACTCGAGAGATGCGGTGTTTTGGCAATATATGCTATCTTTATGCTAAAATATTTTTAAATATATTAAATAATGTTAAAATAACATGTGCAATTCCACATCCTACATGCCTATAAAGTTGTTTCGGAAAAACAATAACTTTTGGTGCAGGCTATGTAAAATAATCAAAATTCAGAGCTAAAACAACGCATTTCTCGAAACATTATTTATCTTCTACACATGGCACAAAATGCACTACTAAAAAAAGGCCTAGCCGTAAGAATGGTATCAGTGGCGCACCACCTTAGTGGTGCTCCACTAGTAACTTATTACTAATGGCGCACTAGTACAGGTGTAGGCCACTACTAATTTATAAGCTGGATTACAAATAGATCTCAAGTTAGCAGTGGCGCACCACATATAGGTGCGCCATTGCTATGTAACGTAGCAATGGCGCACTACATGTGCTGCGCCACTGTACAGGCTAAAATCGTACACCCCCGTGGCGCATCTGTCGCGTGGTGCGCCACTGTGTTAGCCCCAACCACGCACCCACGCAACCCCACACAGCACGCACCCACCTTCGTGGCACCTGGAGCCGATGGGAAACCTGGAATCCCGAAGAACGCGTCGGGGTGACTGGATGCGCGTCGTGTGTGCTGTAGCAGAGCTGGAGGCGGGACCCGCACCCACGCAACCACAGCACGGACTCGTCCCCCACCAAGTCTCCACCGCACACTTCTCTTTCTCCCCCAAAATTCTCAACCGCACCCACCACATGAACCCTAGCACAACTGGCGGCCGGCGCCGCCGGCGCGGGTGAACCACTGCGCGCGCCGCCTCCACCATCCACAGCACCGAGCCCCACCCCCTCTTCGCCGATGACGCGAGCACGGTGTGGCCATCGATGGCCGCGTCGGTGTCGTGAAGCCGTCGGTGGAGGAGGCGACCGACGATGGGGAGGAAGGGCCGACGGTGGAGGAGGCGACCGACCGATGATAGGGAGCTGCCCCTTGATACGCGGACAGCACGCATCCGTTGGGAACCCCAAGAGGAAGGTGTGATGCGTACAGCGGCAAGTTTTCCCTCAGTACGAAACCAAGGTTTATCGAACCAGTAGGAGCCAAGAAGCACGTTGAAGGTTGATGGCGGCGAGATGTAGTGCGGCGCAACACCAGGGATTCCGGCGCCAACGTGGAACCTGCACAACACAACCAAAGTACTTTGCCCCAACGAAACAGTGAGGTTGTCAATCTCACCGGCTTGCTGTAACAAAGGATTAGATGTATAGTGTGGATGATGATTGTTTGCAGAGAACAGTAGAACAAGTATTGCAGTGGATTGTATTTCAGATGTAAAGAATGGACCGGGGTCCACAGTTCACTAGTGGTGTCTCTCCCATAAGATAAATAGCATGTTGGGTGAACAAATTACAGTTGGGCAATTGACAAATAGAGAGGGCATGACCATGCACATACATGATATGATGAGTATTGTGAGATTTAATTGGGCATTACGACAAAGTACATAGACCGCTATCCAGCATGCATCTATGCCTAAAAAGTCCACCTTCAGGTTATCATCCGAACCCCTTCTAGTATTAAGTTGCAAACAACAGACAATTGCATTAAGTATGGTGCGTAATGTAATCAATAACTACATCCTCGGACATAGAATCAATGTTTTATCCCTAGTGGCAACATCACATCCATAATCTTAGAGGTTTCTCTCACTCCCCCAGATTCACGGAGACATGAACCCACTATCGAGCATAAATACTCCCTCTTGGAGTTACAAGCATCAACTTGGCCAAAGCAACTACTAGTAACAGAGAGCATGCAAGATCATAAAAAACACATAGATATAAATTGATAATCAACATAACATAGTATTCTCTATTCATCGGATCCCAACAAACACAACATATAGCATTACAGATAGATGATCTTGATCATGTTCGGCAGCTCACAAGATCCGACAATGAAGCACATAAGGAGAAGACAACCATCTAGCTACTGCTATGGACCCATAGTCCAGGGGTAGACTACTCACTCATCACTCCGGAGGCGACCATGGCGGTGTAGAGTCCTCTGGGAGATGATTCCCCTCTCCGGCAGGGTGCCGAGGCGATCTCTGAATCCTCCGAGATGGGATTGGCGGCGGCGGCGTCTGCGGAAGGTTTTCAGATCGTGGCTCTCGATGACCGGGGTTTCGCGACGAAGGCTATTTGTAGGCGGAAGGGCAGGTCAAGGGGCGTCACGAGGGGCCCACACACTAGGTCGGCGCGGCCAGGGCTTGGGCCGCGCCGCCCTAGCGTGGCGCCGCCTCGTGGCCCCACTTCGTCAGCTATCCGGTCTTCTGGAAGCTTCGTGTGAAAATAGGCCCCTGGGCGTTGATTTCGTCCAATTCCGAGAATATTTCCTTACTAGGATTTCTGAAACCAAAAACAGCAGAAAACAGCAACTGGCTCTTCGGCATCTCGTTAATAGGTTAGTGCCGGAAAATGCATAAATATGACATAAAGTATGCATAAAACATGTAGATATCATCAATAATGTGGCATGGAACACGTCGGAGACGTATCAGCATCCCCAAGCTTAGTTTCTGCTCGTCCCGAGCAGGTAAACGATAACAAAGATAATTTCTGGAGTGACATGCCATCATAACCTTGATCATACTATTGTAAGCATATGTAATGAATGCAGCGATCCAAACAATGTAAATGACATGAGTAAACAAATGAATCATATAGCAAAGACTTTTCATGAATAGTACTTCGAGACAAGCATCAATAAGTCTTGCATAAGAGTTAACTCATAAAGCAATAATTCATAGTAGAGGCATTGAAGCAACACAGAGGAAGATGAAGTTTCAGCGGTTGCTTTCAACTTATAACATGTATATCTCATGGATATTGTCAATGCAAAGTAATATAACAAGTGCAATATGCAAGTATGTAGGAATCAATGCACAGTTCACACAAGTGTTTGCTTCTTGAGGTGGAGAGAAATAGGTGAACTGACTCAACAATAAAAGTAAAAGAAAGGTCCTTCAAAGAGGAAAGCATCGATTGCTATATTTGTGCTAGAGCTTTGATTTTGAAAACAAGAAACAATTTTGTCAACGGTAGTAATAAAGCATATGTGTTATGTAAATTATATCTTACAAGTTGCAAGCCTCATGCATAGTATATTAATAGTGCCCGCACCTTGTCATAATTAGCTCGGATTACCTGGATTATCATCGCAATGCACATGTTTTAACCAAGTGTCACAAAGGGGTACCTCTATGCCGCCTGTACAAAGGTCTAAGGAGAAAGCTCGCATCGAATTTCTCGCTATTGATTATTCTCAACTTAGACATCCATACCGGGACAACATAGACAACAGATAATGGACTCCTCTTTTATGCATAAGCATGTAGCAACAATTAATTTTCTCATATGAGATTGAGGATATTTGTCCAAAACTGAAACTTCCACCATGGATTATGGCTTTAGTTAGCGGCCCAGTGTAGTGGGTATCTTCGTGATATTATTATATTTCCTTTGTCGTAAAAAGTACATCTCATGGTTTTATTCTTGTTTTGGAAGAGTAGACGGAACAATGTGTTGAATGAAGACCCACAAAAAATCAATAATAAAGAATAACGGGATAGTGGATCAACTTGGCAAATGCCTTTAGATCCCCACAACTCACAACCAACTGCCTAATAGGTTTTAGGTGAATTTGTTTTCATTGGAACCGTGAACCTAGAGGCTATGTGTGACCTACACATAAATGTGAAAAATGAGAATTCATATTTCTGTGAACACTACAAAACCAATCATTATAGTGTTATTTGGATATTTTGTCATTATAAATGTCTATATACATATTTTTAGTGATACATATTTTTAGTGTGTAGATATTTTTTTTTTTTGGAAAGGAAGGGAGTATCTAACTAGCATTGATATTCCAAACGTGCCGAGTTTGTGTGGGGAAAGAAAAAAAAAAGGCTATGAGTAAACCAACAGGCAAAAGAGCAACTCCGCTAGCAAGCTAGGTCTTGGCTTGGCGGCCGCCGGAATGGACCGCCGCCGCAGCCCGCGGCTCCGTTCCCAAATCCACGCAACTGAGGACGGGGCCGGACTGGACCGCCGCCGCAGCCCGCGCCTCCATCCCCGAACCCAGGCGAGCGAGGAGGGCGTCTCCATGACCCGCCGCATCCCTCGCCGCCGCCGCGGGCGCTCGCCCGCCTCCCTAAAATCTTTAGGGGGGGCGACACATTGGGGGGGAGGGGTCTAGCCCCTGCTCGTCCCCCTCCCTCCGCCCCTGTATGTGGACAGGCCTTTAGTCGCGCATAATTAGTCCCGGTTGCACAACCGGGATTAGTGGCAGTTGCGAACAGGGACTAAAGCCCCTTTTTTCTACCAGTGCATGTTTACGGTCTGACTCAAGGTTTTTGAATCATTTTCAGGAAAACATGATCAATCATTTTTGTTGGTAACAAAGGTTGAACACAAAATATTACGGAAAAAGTGGAGGACATCATGACAGTCAAATTTGTACAGAACATGGATATTTAGGAGGAAATCCTAGTTCTAGGAGTACTTGTATTGTCTGACGAAACTGAATCTTTCCACTGCAACAGGGGAGTCGCTCTTTTGCGTGTTCACTCGTAGGCTTTTCTTTGCCCACACAAAATCGGCGGCGGCGCCCAGACGAACACGACGGACTCCGGAATGGACCGCCGCCGCCGCAGCCCGCGCCTCCATCCCCGAACCCAGGCGAGCGAGGAGGGAGCAGGAGCGACCCGCCGCCGCAGCCCGCGCCTCCATCCCCAAATCCGCGCGAGCCAGGCGGGCGCCTCCATGACCCGTCGCATCCCTCGCCGCCGCCGCGGCGCTCGCCCGCCTCCCTTCCGGACGACGACGACATCTGCGGGAGATCTTCGTCCGCCTCCCGCCTACGCCGTCCTCGCTCGCCCGCGCCTCCGCCGTCCGCACGCGCGCCGGCGGGGCCTCCTTACCGACCCCAAGTTCCACCGCCAGCTCTGCGCGCGCCACCGGAACCCGCCGCTGCTCGGCTCCTTCGTGCCCGAAGACCACGGCCAGCGCGTCGTCTTCGCCCCCATGCTCGACCCTCCCGACCGCATCCCACCTTGGCGGTTCGACCTCGGACGCTGCGGCCACAACACGGACGTTCTCGGCTGCCGCCACGGCCGCGTCCTCGTCAAAGACCGCGTTCCTCACGCAAATAGAGAAAAAGCTACAGCTCTTGGTTTTATTCTTGTTTGAACAAATAGACAGAATGAAGAAAAGATGCAGTTGTGTGGGCAAATAAAATCTCTTCATCCATCCGAAGAGATTCAGTTCACGCAAAAGAAAATAACGCCGTAAAAGTTCGCGGATACTTAGCTAGCTAGCTAGCAATCTCCGCGCGGACACTTAGCTAGCTAGCTAGCAATCTCGTAGCGCGGACGACACGATCGATCGATCTGTTCTTCCTCGTGCGGGAGGCGGGACAAGGCCCATTCGCGATGCCACACTCGGCCTACCGTTTTGGCCCCACTCAATTCAAGGTCAAGAAGCAACAAGACAACGACAATATCCAAAACCCAAACAAATCTATTCATCCCAGCAGTTCTCCAACCAATTGATGGAACCAAAACTGAAGGAGATGGCGACGAATCAATTACCTTACATGCTGCTGGATCTCGGCCTGACGCAGTGCATCTTCTTCGGCCATGGCGCTGGCTCTCCTTCCCTCCCCTCCCCTCGCCAAAGTCCAAAGTCACAAGTCACACACGATACCGCACGCGGAAGCTCGCGGCTGACTTGTACTTATAGAAGAAGAGCTACACAGCTTTGAATTTTCACGAGCGAAAGTTTGGCAAGCGGGAAGGAAAAGAGATTTCAGTTTCCTTCGGTGGCTGCTTAATCAGAACATGATGGACGGACGAGATAGCTGGTGCCACGGATTGCTGACTTGGCAGCGCTGCGCTCTCGTCAAACGAAAATACAGAGGGAATCTCCTAATTAATAGGCAGCAATCAATCTAATTAACTGCAGACGGGCGGCCCTATGCATGTTACTAGTATTCCACATACCTAAACGACCACCTCAAATCCCTCCCACAATTAATGCCTCCCGGTCTCACGGATGCATAGATGGAATACAATGCGTGCCATGTGCATGTACTTATATTGGAAAAATAATAATATACTAGATATGCATTCTCTTACGTAGTACAAGATAGATACCACTGTATTAGTAGCTAAGCTCAACTTAGGTACGAACCAGACACATTTCTAACCTCCAGGTCACAAGATCCGTAGGCTAAAAAAATACACTTTGCTTCACCGCAAAAACTTAAAATCCTAATTTATAAACGTTGACATGGAGAAGCAAATAAACAAGGAGCCCGAGATTTCTTCTCATCGAACTGTTTTTAGACTATTTTTTATCCATTGCCCTACAGCCATCTCGCTTTGCGAGAGAAGAGATCTCATCATATCACACTTTGGATGATATCGTACTGCAGAGACCAGGCATACACTAGTACTTCCTCCGTCTAACGAACCATTGATAGATTTAACAAGACGACTAGAATTTTGTTTTGTTTTTCACTATACCATATTTATTTGAAACAAACAGTAGGCATGCTGGCTCCTCCCACATCATCGCCAGTAGCGCTCGCCGGAGACCCAAGCAAGAGGGTCGTCGGCCCAGTGCAAATCAGTTTCAAAATTTTCCATCATCCCCAGCCTACTGCGCCAGCATGTTTCACGGTTGGGAACCTGCCTTCCCTTCCCTGGAGTGCTGGTCAAGCTGATCTATCGACCTGAATTAAGGTAGATAGCTCATCTAGATTGATTTCTTCTCACGTATACAAACTTGTTGCTGAGCTATGAAAAGACATGGAAATTTGAAGATTTTTCTTTAACTAGACAAATACATTGTTAATCTGTGTTCTAAACAGTAAAAGTTCAAACTTTTCCCATGATCTCCTTTGCATCAAAAATTACATGGAACATTACATAAGCATCAGGTCCTGTCAGATGACGATAACCAAGCTAACAGGAGCACTTATTATCACATACAGCACACATACGCATAACCTCACACATGGAGCAAGCATATATAGGTTCTGATCAAGTTGTTCCGCTCTCCAAAAACCAAACCACAGCAAGTCAACGCCGTCAGCTGCCAAGTGCACAAGGGCCCCAACGATGAGGTCAGTGAAGCAGCGTAAACCAGCCAGCTCCTCCTTCCGTATCAGCGTTGTCGCCATCTGCTGGTGGGTTCCTGGAGCCGAGTGGAGGCGGCGACCAAGACCATGCCATGCCGCTTGCCGTCCCTCCTCCATCAGCCACAACAGCTACACGCAATCAAGGGGGTGAATGAATGCACAAAGCACATATAAGCAACTGCAATCCTAATTTTACAAGCCAACACTCAATGAAATGATGCTGTGTTGATTCCTAATACACACATAGCACATATCATCCACATAGTACATATAATCATTATGTGTTGATTCCTATGATAACACATCATATTCATGCATATAATACTTGGATAAAAAAATTGAACCAAAAAAGGACATGATGCACGGGTATATATAATGGCAGCTCTACTAAATGAAATCATGCCCAGCAATAAAAGATAAATATCAATATATTTTTGTCAAGTGCACAACTAAATCCACAATATTTTATATTTGTTCTGAGGCTATCAATTATTCTTCCGAATCAACGCCAGCCACAAATACAACTCCCCAATTCAGCAATGCCAACAGCAGCAACATTGGCATAAAGTTCTGAATTCGATCTAATTGCAGACTGGAGACTGACTGCAGTTCATCTACATCGACGGAAACCAAATGCACACTAAACATAGCAGTATCACAGAGCACATGCGAGACAGAGATCAAAGCTCACCAGAGAGGTTGTAACCGAGTCCAATCATTGCCTCCCACGCACCAAACATCTAGCTTAACATCTACAAAGATGTTCTTTCGCCACCGGTAGCCCTACCAAATTTCTCAACTTTCTAACGATGCACTCATGGATGCAACCTACAACAAAACGCAGAGGATAAGTGATTCATTCATCGGACAAAACAATTTTGAAAAGTGGACAACATCTCACCAACAAGATCCATCAAACTATGCAACCAAAATTGTAACACCCCGCATCCTTTGTAGCTTCGATAAACTCCTACAGCCGGTCCACGCCCGTTCAGCGACATGGTGGTGGCCAATACCGAGTGGATGAGTCCAGGAGGTCAAGGGCCACCCGAGCCTACCACCATGCGACCCGGCGAGCCCAATGGCAGCGGCCTTCTGCTGAAGCCATAACTGCCCATATCAAATCACCGCACCCTTTGCTTTCTCGCAAGTCTCCTCGGTCACCTCCACCCAAGGATCTGCCAGAGTAAGGTTATCAAATTTCAGTTCACTCTAGATACGCACAAAGCGGACATTCTAGCCCGGAAAACAATAGAAATAGAGCTACAATTGGCAACTGAATCATCGCAACAAACTATGTAACTAAAAGGCATGCATTCAATTTATCATGGCCAACAAATAAAACAAAAACATTCATAACTACCTTCCCATAAGCAACGACACATGACATGCGGTTCACGAACCATCGATTATTTGCAGTCCAAGAAATAGGACCAAAAGCATGATATCAAATCGTATTCAAGTAGACCGGTACATTTGCTAACATGGAGCTAACTAAAATTTGAAGCTATCAATTCCAAGGCAAGCTCATTTTAATTCTAATGGTCCTACCTTAAGAGTATTTGCACTAAAACCTAAATATAAAGTTCAAAATAAATTAAAGTTGATTTTCAGTCAAGTTCCATAGGCAGAGATACCATCCATATTCCATAAGAAAATTGACAAGCCAGCAAAAGCGAAACCAATAGAAACATGATCCGATCGACAAACAAGTACATGCTAACGTGTCCAAACAAAAACTCAATACGCATATTGATATCACCATCAATGTATAGTGTGTTAATATTGTTGATTAAACCTGCACTATAGTCCTTATTGAAATCAAATTCATAGAAATAGGCAAGCTAATCTGAAGTTATCATGCATCTTACCAGTATAGTACTAATGACCCTACAAGCGCAACCAAATCAAGCTACAACGGTATGTTGCGATAAAGTGTAGCATCTTTCAAGATGGAATTGATGAAACGATCTTTCAAGGTGCCTCATGGTGCAACCAACTCTTTTCTCACCATGTTCTCTGACTAGTAGCTAGAACCATCTTTCAAGATGGAGTTGATGAAAGCGATTTCCAAGTCGGGCAACAATCAATTTAGGGGCATAACTCCATCTTTCAAGATAAGCAACAACGCCAATCATCAAACACGCAACAAAAGAAGGCACCATGAGGCACATTACTACGAGTTGTAGCCGTTCTTGCCGCCAAAGTCGTTTCGAGTGGAGGAAGTCACCGTGTCCCACCAGGCTTCATCTTCACCACTTTGCGATTAGCTAGGATGCCATCCAACCAACAAAGAAAACGGATCAAGACATCCCTTGTCCATCTCGCCATTGACATCGCTACCAAATTGTTCAACTTTCTTGCCTTGCACTCATGGATGCAACAGCTACAAGAAATTCCAACCTACAAGAAAACACAGATGATAAGTGACTCTCGATAGTGTCGCTACTGCGATTGGTAAAAATGTTACGCATTTGATCTAATTGCAGGCAGGGTTCATCTACGCGACGGAAACCAAATGCACAAAACCCACATCAGTATCATAGAGCACATGGGAGACGGAGATCAATCGGTGAACCAGGAGCTCAGGAGAGGTTGTAGCCGAGGCCAAACATTGCCTCCACCGCACCAAACAACTGTCTTAACAGCTACAAAGATGCTCTCAAACGCAACAGTCCGGTGATAGGAAATCCTGCAAGTGATACATATACAATAAAATTAACAACACTCATAGAATCCTAGGTGTTTAACCCAAAAGTGTACAACAGACATTATCTCATCATATGATGATATTTACAAACGACGAATAGCAATCTTCATCCACTAGGCATGTTCTTTGGATTATAAGCATAATGTTTCCAGAGTGTATTACATTAGGAAAGCTTTATGCTTTTAATCCAATAAAATTGAAGATCTGCAGCACCAGAAAAGAAAACAACTAGACACCATAAGAAACAACTAATATAGATTTATCTAGACACATTTTAGTCACAACCAGGCACAAGATATCAAATACAAAAACATATTTATAAATCTTGGAACCAAAGAAATAGCTAGTGGTAAAGAAACTAGCTAGCTCATGATAAACAAGTAACCCTATAGCAAATAATTCACAGCAACAAGAACCAAGGACGTTTAGGATCTGTCTCTAAGACAAAAAAAAAGTTCTAGTTCAGCTAATTAACCGATGCCATTTTAATTTAGCTTGTGCGAGGATGGTGCGAGGAAAACCACAACAATAGAAGAAACAATAGATACTACTAAATACTAGTAATGTGATTAACTTTACTTGTCGCTAAGCATGCAACCAATGGAAGGGAAGTTCTTTTTTTAGTTAGCATCAAGGCAAATGGTTCGCGTCAATAAAACTGTCATTGCTATGTTAAGAATCTAATCTTAAATTAGGAATCAAGCGTACACATGCAACAATTCAATCCTAATTGACGATACGACGGTGCTTGGCTAGCTTTCAACAAAAGTAGTATCCCCTCCATTTATACTTGGAAGCATGATTAGCCACACCACGCCACAAAAAGTAGACAATCACAACTAAACAAAGAAGATCATGGTTCGTTCATCCTAACCAATGCTTAGTAGCTTACAAATGACCTGCAATTGTGCAACCAATAAGAATTTCTCAAATAGAAAATATTTTTTCGGTGTGAGATCTCACGCTCTGAATTTAGTTTGTGTGCATATATACTAGTGATGCTTTCATAACTAGCACGTGTTGTCTGGGCTAGCACTGTCCATACAAGGCCAGTTCAAATGGATTTTCTTCCTAATATCCTTGACCCTCCCTAGCATGCTAAAAAGTACAGTAATACTGGGAGCTCACCATCTCCTCCACTTGGTTTACTTTCCATAAGCATCAGCAAAAGCAATGCAGATGAAGCAGAACAAAATACAACACGTGCTATACAAATCAAAAAACGACAAGGAGATGACACAGAATGGAAGCAAGCATTGCAACATCTGCAATCTAATGTTACCCTCAGCTGCGACATACGAGAGGCTACTCGAATTGACGTAGAGACCTGGCAGAGAGCAGCGATCTAGGTCGTCCTAGCACTTCTGTGACATGACCATAGCGGTCGGACCAGACAACATGAGCACCAGACAAACAATGGCCGACATCGATGGTGTGTCATGCTCAATCATAGTGGCGCTCAAGATAACAGTTTCATATAAATGCATGAAGATTTCATGACATAATCAACCACACAAGCTACCCGTCCAAAGCCAAACTACATGTGCATAGTACAGGCAGATTCAAGCATACATAATAGAAGTGGCTTGCCAGTAATCTTACTCTAAAACGAGTTGCTGCTCCAGTCAAATAGCTGCTTGGGAGCATTAATAGACGAGATGCGGCACCATTTGATGCCTTTGAACACCTAAAGCTACAGAAGTCCAATGTCAAATTCCCGTGCCAAATGGATGGAGAAAACAGGGTCAAGCCGGAGGCTGGAGGTGGGCGTGTGGTGTACCTGGGTTTCAACGCCAAGGACGCCAAGGAGCAAGACGGTGGCACCCTCAGTCTCCCTCTCTCACCTGACCCTGTCGGTCCGACCGGCAAGCAGGCGACACCGATGGCCACCACACTTCATGTTGGAGCCAAGCGGCTCTCAAGATAGAATTTTTCTACAAGTTTGAATCAGCAATTTATAAATCACACAGAGCTGCAGATATGATGACAGATGGGAGGTGCACTGTATGTTGGAAGTGGCAGACTAACTTTACTCTGAAACTTTGTGCCCCAATCAAATCCTTGGGGGAGCAATAGTAGACGGGATTTTGATCCCTATGAACACCTGAAAGTGCAGCACTCCTTGTCAATTTCCAGAACCAAGTTGTGAAAGAACATGGCAAAAAGCCGCGAGGCCGGAGGTGGGCTCGTGGTGTACCTAGGTTTCGACGTCGAGGAGCGAACGTTGGCGCCCACAATCACCCTCTCCTACCGACGAACTCGGCGCAAGGCGGGCGTCACGAGATGACACACTTCGATTTGGTTGGCTCCATCTAAGCACCACTGGTGTGCGCATCCTAAGGCGTCGAGGGCCACCACAAATCGTAATGAAGTATGTCAATGTTTATTTTTATAATGCAAATATAAGAAGAATCATGATAAGTTACTGTATCAATTTACACATACCAGAATCCAAGACTAAGCAAGAGCGCATCTATCAAAAGTATTAATGTAAAAGTTGGCCCCATCAGTCATCCATCAAAAAGGAACTCTATGTGTACTCACTCTCGAACATAGCAGTTCTAAAAACACAGGAGATATCCTCAACATTTTAAGTTAACTACTCCGGGATAAACATGCCCGGATATACATACGTATTATGAAACATACTACTAGCATTCACCTAAGAAACTCTATTCCGGTATTAAGAAACAGGACCAGAAAATACATACGGCACTAGATCAACTACAACAAAAGTACATTCCAATATAAAGATAACAAAACAATTGTATGAAATATAATAGAGCGTCTTGACACTTGCCTAATAATTTTTTCAGCACAAAATATCTTAGCTAAATCATTTGTATTTGTATCAATTAAAGAGTGAAAGACCTCCTTGCATATCGAGAATCTGGCCACTTTGTGATGGCAGGGGCTAACAGATCCAGAGGTGCCCACATTACAAAATTAACTCTACGAAACTAGGAAAATGAGATGACCCACATAAGAGGTGTCATCTTCTATGAATATATTCAACCTTCTGTCTCATGATAAACCAAGAAAATGATAAGCACATATCCCACAAATATTCCTACACACTCCCATGTAAATCAAAACGCTGCCATAGGCGCATAAGCATATAGGTTCAGAAGGAAAAATACCTATACGCAGGTAGAGAGTATCGAATGAAATCAATGCTAGTGACCCAGGACACAATGAGGACTTAACGGGACCGCGTAGTTAATGTCAAGCCACCAGAGCACCTCCCTACGACTGTTGCTTGAGGACATGAGTTGAGGCGTCAGTCTTGAGCTGCTGGCCGCCCCCCTGAAAAAGACGATGGACTGCCTGTGGAAAAGGAACAGGAAAATGAGAAAAATCAAATCAATCATAATTTTTGCATCCCAGGTTAATACGACAAACGCTCAGAAAAATCGTCTTCTGTAGAGACTGCTAGATGTGAGACAAATTATGAGTTCACTAATCAATCAAAACTATATACGAACTACATTGAGACAAACAATCACATGCGGAACAAAGCAGTTACACTACATGTACAACTACATTTGTCTTCGACCTTGTACACATAACCTGATGATGTAGCTGACCATTTGCCTCTATCTGGAGGTCAACTTGTCCTCGATGACCCCACGAAGCCTTAGCACCAAAAGCCTGAAATACAAAGAGGACAAATAAGGAATTATGTTGACAAATAAAGCAAAGAAATGCCACTTAATGAAAGAATAAAGAACAAAGCCACAAACACATCCCACAATAATTAAGCTTGTGTGTAGTAGTAGTTGCGTCGAATGGCCAGCTCAGAAAAAACCCAAATTTATGAGAAGGCAACGAGAGGCAAATACATGGCACTAGGGCCTCAGAAAAACAGGGGAGGCATTTCAATTACCTTCTAGTAGCTGAACTCTTGCCCATAATAAAACACAAGCAACAATTCTTTTAGTGAGTTAGTGATTTGGATTGTGGTGATAAAACCCAACAACTAATTGTGTGGATTCTGCACGTAGATACATACTCCAACAAGGTATTGCACCTCCTGTGCAAAGCTAAACCATTAGCCAGCAACACACTTTAAACAATCATGAATGGCAACAGGAGCTGGACCAAACAGAGATTGGCGTATCAAAAATAATTATAAAGAGTTGAACTTTATCAATTTCATACTCTAACTGAAACTACTATTAATGAGCACTTTCTCTAAATGCTAAAGCTGAATTCAGAACTCAACCTATTCCAGTGAAATTATAATCTAGATCATTACACACGATGAGGTAAACCAAACTAGTTTTTGTTGCTCCCAATGCACCTCACAACTACTAGTAGTGCAAATAAGCACTTGTTGCAATCCCACACGACTTGACCCCACATGACACGGGACGCAGGAACCAAAAGTGTACCTAAACCCACACGCCGTCGACTGGCCTGATCCAGCGGCAATGGCTACCTCTTGTCCAGCTCCATTTCTCCCCTAAAATACAAAAACACAAGAAAATAGTAGATGGAACTGGTCCAATTCAAAAGAAAAACTAATTCTAAAAAATCCTAGGTCAGTTGGCAATCAGGGAACAAGTAGGCAACATATTCCTTCAAAGTTAACATAACGCTCTACACAGAGCAAAATTGAACATCCAGCCAATAGTAATGGTTTGCCTAGCTTGTTTAGTCAGCAATTGATACATAATAATCAGGGCTAGCTAGCCAGGAAAACTACACAAAATATAAAGAACACAAAAGTAAAATTTAGGCTAGATAATCAACTAAACTTCAGTAAAAAATTGAAAATTTGGCCTGACATTTGCTCTTTTTTGGACATCCAGGTCACACAACAGATAATATATAATTCAAAAATCTGCTAAATTGTAAACTACCCGCCTCAAATACTATTCAAACATAACTCATCCTTAGGGGGCACAAATCAGACTTTCTATATAACCATCAGCAGCTCAACCATTTCAAACAACAAAACTCATCCTTATAAGGTGTCAGCATTGTTGACTCACAAAAGAGTAACTCTGAACTAGTACTCCATATCAGCTCCAATAAGTGCAATCAACACTAGATTAAATCCAGGTTTTAAAAGAACTCAAGCTGCATATATAGACATTGGAAAGAGTAGTGCATTCGAACATGTATAGAAATCAAGTGCTAGATGCATGTACTTCCAAGTATTTGAACATAACATGACTACTTCCATACACAAAATATTTATGTTGCACATATAAAGTAGCAACATGCATCTTGCTATAGTGAAATAAATAGTGAAAACTATTAAGCAAGAAATGACGCATTTACCAACAGGGAGTCAGGGAGGCAACCATTAAGCTGTGGTGATAGTTTACCACTAGAAACACCACTACCAAGCAGGCAGACTTTATCTAGGGGTGTCTATCAAAATGAGAGGTCCAACGCCAGGTTACCAAAACCAAATACTGAACTATAGCAACATACAGGTTAAATTTGTAATCGCTATGTCCAAATCAGCTACAACCTTTTGTGCACTAAATATTGTGTTGCACGAGGAGCACAAAAACAACAAAGTCATACAAAAGCAGTAGGATGCACCTAATTATGAGTCGCCATAGCTGCTCTTATCCCTAGCAACATCAAGTGGAGCAAGTCGTCGTTTCTATTCCTGCCGCCGCCCATCCTCACCATCACCACCACCTTGGCTTTCAGAAGTGGAAAGGTTTAAGGTCACACAAGTGCTCTGGAACGACACAGCCCAGTCGTGGCCTCCAAATAAGATGTATTGTGTAGCAGAATGTACTTCAAAACGCAGGCGAGAAAAAAATCAAAGCTTGTAACATTCTAGTTGGGCCTCTGAAGGCAGGTTCTAAAGAGCAATGACTAGAAAGGAAAAAAAAACTGATCAATTAAGAATATAATGTAGTACTAGCAATCAAGTAAGATTATTTAGTGTAGAACATTAATCAGTACTCCTAAACAAGGCTCAGAAGCTCACACATGTTTTTGTCCCTCGATAAAAATGATTAGCTAAGCCTGTCCACTAGTAGTAAATTAGAGACCCCATTGCAGCACACATCGACACAACGAAAACATGGATGTCTGCTTAACCACCAAATAACCACTTATTTATGAATTGAGAACCAGATTAGGACAAGTCATTATGCATGATATTTAGCTTCAATATAATAGAGAATAAAACCCAATAAGAAAGAGCATGATATTGAGATTATGGTGCAAGATATATGTATCACTAATAATAACCAAGAAAATGCACAGAATGTATACTGAACATTTAGTAGAGAGAAGTGGGAAATGAGGTTTATTAATTGTTTTAGGGGAAACAACAGGACTCTGCTTTAAACTTCATTAATCAAGCACACCTACATCATGAATTAACAAATTGATAATAAAACTAGGTGGTTACACACTCCAAACACATGGTTGAGCTTCATACTTTTTTGCTAAAACATGAGCTACATTATTAGCATTCCTAGGAACATAATCATACTGGACTCTAGAAAAAGATGTTGCATGGATGCAAATATCTTCAAGGATCGGTGCAGCTGCCAACGCCGTGAAAATCTCCCTCGTTCAATGAGTTAATAATCTCCAGACAATCATATTGAATGATCAAACTATTGCAGCCTATGATTCGCTAAGTAGATCCCATATCTTGCCGCTAGCTAGCGCCTCACACGTAGCTTCATCAAGATCATAGTCTACATTGTTATTACTAGCTGCAATAAAGCTCCCTCTACCATCTTGTAAACCATAAAAAAATGAACTCCAACATTTGTACATCAGCCCAAATCACAAACATAGTACATAGTAAAGCCTCTTATTATACATCGACAAGCAAGTCCACTAGAAACTACAAGAAACAGTAAACACCTTCACTTAGACAACGGGTTCATAGCCAACCTGACATATTTAAATCTTGAGCAACTGAATGTCAAGTTGTATAATGCGGCGGCGCTCCTCAGTTCCTGAGGCAAATTTAGAACAACAAGGAGTCAGGGACAAATAAAAGTTGTGCAGAAATAAAACAGGAAAATAAGATGCCCATATAGCTTCTCATCACTTAATCAGAAGTACAACATCAGGGTTTTCAGTATGCTCAAACATATGAAAAGTTCTGTGTTCATTGGTTATCACCCCAATAGGTAGAACGCAAGAGGTAGCTTATAGTACTATTCTAATCAAGCAAATAACATCCCAAAACTGTAAAAAAAAGTATGGTCCCAGCAGATATAGCCACAATTTATCGAGGTACAAAATGACTTTTTCCACACACAACTACTGAATTTAGTGCAATAGTACTAAAGATTCCTCAGGCTGGTCTAATAATGAATAAAATACGTGTAAATGATATATCTGCCTTTCAAGATGATTAATAAGATAAGAAGTAACTTTCTTTTTAGCTAACTTCAGCAGCTTTTTCACTCATGGCCTCTTTATTTGAAGCATGAGATTTTAGTAGGATCTCAACTTTCTCTTGGATGGCGACATACACGGCTGGAGTGGGGTCCAGCAAAACCCGATCACCACCATGCCTTGCAATTAGGAAAATTAAAATAGTACATTTATCATGTGCACCGACAGGAACGGTGAATTGAGAAGGGCATCAATATTGTTTCATTAGCAAAAGAGCAATAGATGCTTAGGAGAAGCGGAAGTTAATGTGATCCACAGGTTTCAGTTGAAAACCATATGTTACAAAAACTCACACCCATCTCAACCTTTACAAATATGATGAGTATTTTTTCAAACTTCAAGACGGGATTAATAGGGAACGGGAATAACCACTAAAATAGGCATGGACAGGAAATTGAATTCACTTTTCCAATCCGGACACATACCCACAAACATGTCCCAATCTAATTTACAACTCTACCAAAAGCAGAAGTAAAATCTCACGCATCAAGTAATCAAACCAATCACATAAAACAAGAAATTATCAATTTCATGGATGGCATAGGATGTCAAACTCACTTCATTAGGGTTCATGCACAGTTGAGCATTACATGGTAAATATATATAAGCCACACATATTCGATATTCCAACATATTACCAACATTCAAAGGAAGAAGCTTGACGTTATGGTGTCAATGTCGACGAGCTCCTAAACAACGGTGTCATGGTCATGGCGGTGGGCCTTGGTGGTGAGCTCCTGCATGATGTGGACGCCTCCGGAAAACCAGCCTTCAGATCCAGCATGTAGAGGCACGGGACTACAACATTTAGATTAGCATAACCACTTATGTTCCAGAAGAAGGGACAAATGGCAATAAATATTTTTCTTGTTCACTTGTGTATTTCAATGAATCTGAACTAGGTTTATAATTAGAAAACAAAAAATGGGTTTGTCTAATTAAGCCACAGCTGATAAATAGACTAATGCTGACAAATGACTAACAACTTGCTCCAACCAAAATCTGCACTGACATTTCAATTGTGAAATTTCTGAACTGAACATATGTTCACAAAATGAGAAGAACAGGCACTCCTTCTAGTTACGGGTGCTACTTCTATTTTGGAATCAAATTTCTTATCTGACAGTAACTAGTGGGGCATATTATTGAAGGGGGAAGTAGTACAGACTCGGTGTGTAATTCTATCTAGAAATGAAATCTTGACTGCATTCTGGAAATAAACCGGCAGGGATCCAAAACCTGCACTGACATTTCACTTCTGAAATATCTGAACTGAACAGATGTTCACAAAATGAGAAGAACTGCTCCTAGTTTCGGGTGCTGCGTCACAAGTAGCAACAAACCACATTGGTGCTCCAATTTCTAGTTACGGGTGCTGCCTCACAAAAGCAAGCTTGGAAGCCGAACAAGCAAAGCAGGTGCAGTAATTGTAGAGCAAGTCTAGAACGCATTGTGAAGCAAAGACCGGCGTCATCCCTCGGGATGGATGCGCGGTGGAAGATGGTATTTTTTCTGTGCATACAACTAGGGGCGGGGCAACGTGCGACCCGACGAGCGAGGTAGGGCGAGGGATGATGTGAGGTCTCACCGGTTGGGTAGGGGTGGTTGGCGTGCTGGTGTTCGGCCGTGGCTCCTTCCAGGATGGTGATGCGGCTCCGTCGGGCTGTGCCACCGTCGTTCAGGAGCTGCAAAGAGGGAAGATGCAGCAGCAGCGTTAGTGGGAAAAGAAGGGAGGCCGTGAGGTGAAGGGAGGAGGGAGCGCTGACCAGGGTCGTCGCAGGAGAGCCGCGCATCTGCAGGAACCGGTCCGTGTCCTCCTCCTGGAAGAGCGCCGGAGCAGGACCGCACCGGCGAGCGGATGGGGCGGCCTTGCCGGTTACGATTTACGAGGGAGGTCGGGGAGTAGGAGAGGCTGGGCTGGAGCGGCACTCGACGGCGGACGGCAGGGTTCCACGCAAGGAGAAGGCTTGATTAGAGGGGCGGTAAGATGGGGTTGGCGACGGAGAGGCGGCACGGCTGCTGGCGGCCGGCGAGCTCGCTCCGGGTTGGGTGGCTTCTTGGCGAGGAAGGGACAGTTAAATGTTTGGCTTTAAGGGGAAGAAACCCAAAGCGCTGTGATTTTACTAGAAGTGATTGTGTGTACGACACCAAATTGCGAGTGCGGAGACTCGAACCTGGGCGGGCAGGGATGCATCAGCCCATCCCAACCACCGGGCTATGCCTCGGTTCACGCGAGGAAGGGACAGTTGATGACTGATTCAGGACTACTCTTCGGGAGACTGGCGGATTATCTCAAAATCACGTTATTAGCAGCAGGCTAATTAAGAGGGACGCCTCGATTGCGTGCATAATTACTCCCAAATCCGATTCGCGTCTCCTTATTATAGCCGATGCATGCGCGCGCCCTCCTTTAATGCCTCCGGCTCGTTTTGGACGTCATCAGCTAGCTTGTCACGATGAGCTTAGGAGCAATCCAATGGTACGTGTCTAATTAAACTCAAAACACGTGTTCGATTATTACTTGCTCGAAAAAACAAGGAACCATCACATATACTCCTTCCGCTTCTATTTACTTCGTGTTTTAGGTTTAGTTAAAATCAAACTTTGGAAAACTTAATCACGAATATAACCAAAAATATTGATATCCATAATATCAAATATATATAATACTTTATATCTGTTCTAGTACAATATATATGATATTGTAAATATCGATATACTTTTCTAAATATTTGGTCAAAGTTCATAAAATTTAAGTTTGACAAAATCTATAACGCAAGTAATTGTGAATGCAGGGGGTGTTGTATTTGCTACTAGCTAGTAGTAGTTTTCAAGGCATCTACACATGCATGAAAGAGAACAAAAAAAATGTATCTTTGTTACTAGTAGATTGCAGCTAGGCTTACATTGCAGATCAAAATTCTTCACTCGTCGCTAAGCCCACCTGCCTCGCCTCGAACAAGCCCCACCCTTAGCTCATGTGACTGTGTGTCGATGGGGTGGCCAGAGAGCCAGTGCGAGGCCTTCCTCCTTGAGAACAGGCGGTCATGTTGATGGGGTTGGCGGAGTGTGGTGTCCTTGATGAGGGGGGCCGATGCAGCCCGAAATAGGCGTACCGGTCATGCTGATGAAGTGGATGGTGGAACCGGTGTAGTGTCGTCAAGTTTTTATCTTTTTATATTTTCATAACATGCAATGTCTATTCCTAGCTTTATTTCAAAAGTTTTGATTATGGGTGTGATATTTCTCGTTACTCCATCCTTATATACCCAACCGCTCATTTCCCCCCTCCCCACTCTCCTCCCGCTACAGTAACTAAGAGTCTCACACCGGAGACCGGGCCGATCCGACGGCCTCTCCGCCGGTGTAGCCGGTCGGAGATGGCCTAGGGGAAGCGCCGGAGCTAGGTTAGTGTATAGTTCTAGTAGATCTAGGTTTTCTTGGCTTTATGCCGGGAGTTGGCTACTAGATCTCTTGGCCGAGATCTAGAGCCGGCCTGCGACCTTCTTCTCCGACGGTCGGAGTCGGATGCGGTGAAGATCTGGGCGGCGGGCTACTCCATAAAGAAAGGGCCTTTATCCCGTGCCAAGCACAAGCTTCTCTGGGTGGTCTTTCTCCTTTCCCTGGCCGGCCGTGGCGGCGAGGGGGGATGGGGAGTTGCGGTTGTTTAGGGAGCGGTGGCTTGGAGACGGCGGGGAACATCTGCTGCGTCGGAGAGCTTCTTTGCTCTCGTTTCAGAAGTTCTTCAGCGGAGGACTCAAGCCGGCGGCTACCTCCGCCCTGCCTGCACATCATGGTCGAAGGGCGACCCTCCTTGGCCTCGATTCGATGGTCTATCTTCCTCCGGAGCTTCAAGCCGATGCGGAGGATCTTCAGCTCCTGCTGCTGCGCACCTTCCAGTGGTGCTGGTCCAAGTGGTTCGTCCCCGGTGCCGGTATTCCTGGCGCGGCGGCGGAGCTCAGCTCTTGATGGTGGAGAAGGATCTCGAGGACCCGATAGATTTTTATCTTTTTGTCCTGAGGACCTTGTATCTATTTTCTGGGGTCTTTTCTGTAGTTCCTAGTTTGTCTGTTGACTCCCCTGTAACTTCTTATTCCACCGTTTATAAATGAGGCAGCATCCGGGTCCTTATGGACCCGTACCCATTAAAAAAAAATCATTATATACCCATATTGTTTTCTAATTTGAAGTACTAATGCTTAGGGCATGGGAATGTTGTTCTCCAGCTTGATTATTTCTTACGTTTGTGAAGGACAAGAATAGAGCTTCAATCTTTGTTTTTCCTCCTTTTGTAGTGGAACTTTGGTGTTGTAGTTGTTTCTTGTTGCGTCTAGTTAGTTTCTTTCGTGCACGGGTATTCCCTCCCATGTTGAGGCCAGCGAGGGAGACTACACTAGGGCGTTCCAGGATGAGTGAATTGAACCACCGGCTTGGGTAATCGGTATGCACGTGCGCGATTGATCCATCGACGGTTCCGGTGTACGTATACGGTCGCCCCAAATCCAAGAAAAAAATTGGACCTACGTTATAAAACTGGGATGAGGTGAGCTGATCGATCCCGGCTCCATTTTTTTTTCTTCTTTTGCATACAAACCCAAACCCAAATCGAAATGATGCACTGTAGCTGGCTGGCTGCCGGCTTCGGTTCCGTACGCACGCACGCACGCACGCATGGATTTGTAGTCGCGCAACGATCCAGGCTGGCTTCGATCGGTGTACGCACGCACGCACGCGCGCGGGAGGTGGACACCGGCTTCAGTTTTTGTCACGCGCGCGATTGATGCATGCAAGCAGGACAGCGACGCATGCGCGAATGACGCGGTCCGGTCCATCTTAAAAGGACGCGCGCGCGCGTGGCCGACTCGTCCACGGTGCAGCTCAGATGGATGTGTGGGTCCGCAACCTGTGCTGTCCCGTCTCCACCCACATCATGTCCGGCCTGTCGAGCATCGACACCGTGGACACCATCAAGGCCAGGTACGAGGCGCGCGGCGACGGGCATGCCGGCGGACCGGCAGCAGATCACGTACCAATCCCGACAGGTGATCTGAGAGAGCAGCGAGGCTCGTTGGCCGGGGCGCCACCAAGCTGTTCGTTCGATGGTGTACGTCCACCGGATGCCGTGGCACCACACCGAGGCCGCGTGCGCGCTGTCCAGGGTGCTGATGGTCAAGGTGTACCGCACGACCACGGTGCGCCGCGTCAAGGAGCTCGTGGAGGCGGCCGAGGGGGTGCCCGTCGCCACGCAGCGTGCATACCACAACCGCGGCCCCGCCACCGGCTACACCGACAAGGATCTGGAGGACGGGCAGACCATGGAGGAGCTCGGCATCATGGAGTGGAGCAACGAGACCGTGATCAACCAGCCCTTCGTGAACATCGAGTACCGGCTCGAGGCTGCTGCCGAGGAGGGCGGAGCGGCGGGCACGGGTGCCACGCGTCTTGTTCAGAGGTAGCCACGCGGAGTACAACAAGATCGTTATGCAGCGGGTGTTCGCCGAGAGAGAGAAGCCTGACTCGATGCCGCAGGTGCCACCGCTGACGGGGAGCCGCGTCCTAAACGTCTATCTTGGAGCTCGGGATCCGCTTCTACCGTAGGCTTTTCATCAAGTTGCCCCTCTGGCATAGATTGCTAAGCTAGATAGGCTAGTTTCGACAGTATAGGATTAATTACCGGTGAAACATAATACTAGTAATTGTTTTCTATAAGTCGATTGAACGTGCTATATGAAGTTAATTTTTAAACTGTGTTTTGCATGTAATTTTAGTGGAAAATTCATGTGTTTATTACAATCTCAGAAAGCGGGGTGACAACATATGTGGATTGTTTTTTTTGTGTGTGGTGCTACTCGAGTACCGAGTTACGATTTGCAGCGTGAACTCAAGATTTTCGATCGGGCAACGACAACGTTTGTACATTATTTTATTCATGTAGGTATTGCTTTCAGAGAATTTCTTTTGTAGTCCCGGTGTTATCTTCGGTGATGGTTAGAGTGTTGCTACTGCAAGTATCTTCACCGCAGCATGTTTTTGTTTTCTTTTTCTCTCCTTTTCTGTGTTTTTAGTTGTGTGCATCTATGATTTCTTTGAACATGTTGTTGGTGTAAATATTAGGTGTAGTTGGTATCTTCATGATATTATTATATTTCCTTTATCGTAAAAATTGCATCTCTTGGTTTTATTCTTGTTTTGGAAGAGTAGACGGAACAATGTGTTGGATGTAGACCCACAAAGAATCAATAATAAAGAATAGCGGGATAGTAGATCAACTTGGCAAATGCCTTAAGATCCCAAAACCCACAACCCACTTCCCAATAGTTTTTAGGTGGATTTCTTTTCAATGGAACCGTGAACCTAGACGCTAAAGCGGCAACACATGAGAAATGATAGGTTGTACTCGAGAGATGCGGTGTTTTGGCAATATATGCTATCTTTATGCTAAAATATTTTTAAATATATTAAATAATGTTAAAATAACATGTGCAATTCCACATCCTACATGCCTATAAAGTTGTTTCGGAAAAACAATAACTTTTGGTGCAGGCTATGTAAAATAATCAAAATTCAGAGCTAAAACAACGCATTTCTCGAAACATTATTTATCTTCTACACATGGCACAAAATGCACTACTAAAAAAGGCCTAGCCGTAAGAATGAGTATCGGTGGCGCACCACCTTAGTGGTGCTCCAGCACTATATAACGATGGCGCACCAAAAAGTGGTGCTCCACTAGTAACTTATTACTAATGGCGCACTAGTACAGGTGTAGGCCACTACTAATTTATAAGCTGGATTACAAATAGATCTCAAGTTAGCAGTGGCGCACCACATATAGGTGCGCCATTGCTATGTAACGTAGCAATGGCGCACTACATGTGCTGCGCCACTGTACTGGCTAAAATCGTACACCCCCGTGGCGCATCTGTCGCGTGGTGCGCCAGCATGTTAGCCCCAACCACGCACCCACGCAACCCCACACAGCACGCACCCACCTTCGTGGCACACGGAGCCGATGGGAAACCTGGAATCCCGAAGAACGCGTCGGGGTGACTGGATGCGCGTCGTGTGTGCTGTAGCAGAGCTGGAGGCGGGACCCGCACCCACGCAACCACAGCACGGACTCGTCCCCCACCAAGTCTCCACCGCACACTTCTCTTTCTCCCCCAAAATTCTCAACCGCACCCACCACATGAACCCTAGCACTGCAACTGGCCGGCGCCGCCGGGCGCGGGTGAACCACCTGCGCGCGCCGCCTCCACCATCCACGGCCGAGCCCCACCCCCTCTTCGCCGATGACGCGAGCACGGTGTGGCCATCGATGGCCGCGTCGGTGTCGTGAAGCCGTCGGTGGAGGAGGCGACCGACGATGGGGAGGAAGGGCCGACGGTGGAGGAGGCGACCGACCGATGATAGGGAGCTGCCCCTTGATACGCGGACAGCACGCATCCGTTGGGAACCCCAAGAGGAAGGTGTGATGCGTACAGCGGCAAGTTTTCCCTCAGTACGAAACCAAGGTTTATCGAACCAGTAGGAGCCAAGAAGCACGTTGAAGGTTGATGGCGGCGAGATGTAGTGCGGCGCAACACCAGGGATTCCGGCGCCAACGTGGAACCTGCACAACACAACCAAAGTACTTTGCCCCAACGAAACAGTGAGGTTGTCAATCTCACCGGCTTGCTGTAACAAAGGATTAGATGTATAGTGTGGATGATGATTGTTTGCAGAGAACAGTAGAACAAGTATTGCAGTGGATTGTATTTCAGATGTAAAGAATGGACCGGGGTCCACAGTTCACTAGTGGTGTCTCTCCCATAAGATAAATAGCATGTTGGGTGAACAAATTACAGTTGGGCAATTGACAAATAGAGAGGGCATGACCATGCACATACATGATATGATGAGTATTGTGAGATTTAATTGGGCATTACGACAAAGTACATAGACCGCTATCCAGCATGCATCTATGCCTAAAAAGTCCACCTTCAGGTTATCATCCGAACCCCTTCTAGTATTAAGTTGCAAACAACAGACAATTGCATTAAGTATGGTGCGTAATGTAATCAATAACTACATCCTCGGACATAGAATCAATGTTTTATCCCTAGTGGCAACATCACATCCATAATCTTAGAGGTTTCTCTCACTCCCCCAGATTCACGGAGACATGAACCCACTATCGAGCATAAATACTCCCTCTTGGAGTTACAAGCATCAACTTGGCCAAAGCAACTACTAGTAACAGAGAGCATGCAAGATCATAAAAAACACATAGATATAAATTGATAATCAACATAACATAGTATTCTCTATTCATCGGATCCCAACAAACACAACATATAGCATTACAGATAGATGATCTTGATCATGTTCGGCAGCTCACAAGATCCGACAATGAAGCACATAAGGAGAAGACAACCATCTAGCTACTGCTATGGACCCATAGTCCAGGGGTAGACTACTCACTCATCACTCCGGAGGCGACCATGGCGGTGTAGAGTCCTCCGGGAGATGAATCCCCTCTCCGGCAGGGTGCCGGAGGCGATCTCCTGAATCCTCCGAGATGGGATTGGCGGCGGCGGCGTCTCTGGAAGGTTTTCAGTATCGTGGCTCTCGGTACTGGGGGTTTCGCGACGAAGGCTATTTGTAGGCGGAAGGGCAGGTCAAGGGGCGTCACGAGGGGCCCACACACTAGGTCGGCGCGGCCAGGGCTTGGGCCGCGCCGCCCTAGCGTGGCGCCGCCTCGTGGCCCCACTTCGTCAGCTATCCGGTCTTCTGGAAGCTTCGTGTGAAAATAGGCCCCTGGGCGTTGATTTCGTCCAATTCCGAGAATATTTCCTTACTAGGATTTCTGAAACCAAAAACAGCAGAAAACAGCAACTGGCTCTTCGGCATCTCGTTAATAGGTTAGTGCCGGAAAATGCATAAATATGACATAAAGTATGCATAAAACATGTAGATATCATCAATAATGTGGCATGGAACACGTCGGAGACGTATCAGCATCCCCAAGCTTAGTTTCTGCTCGTCCCGAGCAGGTAAACGATAACAAAGATAATTTCTGGAGTGACATGCCATCATAACCTTGATCATACTATTGTAAGCATATGTAATGAATGCAGCGATCCAAACAATGTAAATGACATGAGTAAACAAATGAATCATATAGCAAAGACTTTTCATGAATAGTACTTCGAGACAAGCATCAATAAGTCTTGCATAAGAGTTAACTCATAAAGCAATAATTCATAGTAGAGGCATTGAAGCAACACAGAGGAAGATGAAGTTTCAGCGGTTGCTTTCAACTTATAACATGTATATCTCATGGATATTGTCAATGCAAAGTAATATAACAAGTGCAATATGCAAGTATGTAGGAATCAATGCACAGTTCACACAAGTGTTTGCTTCTTGAGGTGGAGAGAAATAGGTGAACTGACTCAACAATAAAAGTAAAAGAAAGGTCCTTCAAAGAGGAAAGCATCGATTGCTATATTTGTGCTAGAGCTTTGATTTTGAAAACAAGAAACAATTTTGTCAACGGTAGTAATAAAGCATATGTGTTATGTAAATTATATCTTACAAGTTGCAAGCCTCATGCATAGTATATTAATAGTGCCCGCACCTTGTCATAATTAGCTCGGATTACCTGGATTATCATCGCAATGCACATGTTTTAACCAAGTGTCACAAAGGGGTACCTCTATGCCGCCTGTACAAAGGTCTAAGGAGAAAGCTCGCATCGAATTTCTCGCTATTGATTATTCTCAACTAGACATCCATACCGGGACAACATAGACAACAGATAATGGACTCCCCTTTTATGCATAAGCATGTAGCAACAATTAATTTTCTCATATGAGATTGAGGATATTTGTCCAAAACTGAAACTTCCACCATGGATTATGGCTTTAGTTAGCGGCCCAGTGTAGTGGGTATCTTCGTGATATTATTATATTTCCTTTGTCGTAAAAAGTACATCTCATGGTTTTATTCTTGTTTTGGAAGAGTAGACGGAACAATGTGTTGAATGAAGACCCACAAAAAATCAATAATAAAGAATAACGGGATAGTGGATCAACTTGGCAAATGCCTTTAGATCCCCACAACTCACAACCAACTGCCTAATAGGTTTTAGGTGAATTTGTTTTCATTGGAACCGTGAACCTAGAGGCTATGTGTGACCTACACATAAATGTGAAAAATGAGAATTCATATTTCTGTGAACACTACAAAACCAATCATTATAGTGTTATTTGGATATTTTGTCATTATAAATGTCTATATACATATTTTTAGTGATACATATTTTTAGTGTGTAGATATTTTTTTTTTTTGGAAAGGAAGGGAGTATCTAACTAGCATTGATATTCCAAACGTGCCGAGTTTGTGTGGGGAAAGAAAAAAAAGGCTATGAGTAAACCAACAGGCAAAAGAGCAACTCCGCTAGCAAGCTAGGTCTTGGCTTGGCGGCCGCCGGAATGGACCGCCGCCGCAGCCCGCGGCTCCGTTCCCAAATCCACGCAACTGAGGACGGGGCCGGACTGGACCGCCGCCGCAGCCCGCGCCTCCATCCCCGAACCCAGGCGAGCGAGGAGGGCGTCTCCATGACCCGCCGCATCCCTCGCCGCCGCCGCGGGCGCTCGCCCGCCTCCCTAAAATCTTTAGGGGGGGCGACACATTGGGGGGGAGGGGTCTAGCCCCTGCTCGTCCCCCTCCCTCCGCCCCTGTATGTGGACAGGCCTTTAGTCGCGCATAATTAGTCCCGGTTGCACAACCGGGATTAGTGGCAGTTGCGAACAGGGACTAAAGCCCCTTTTTTCTACCAGTGCATGTTTACGGTCTGACTCAAGGTTTTTGAATCATTTTCAGGAAAACATGATCAATCATTTTTGTTGGTAACAAAGGTTGAACACAAAATATTACGGAAAAAGTGGAGGACATCATGACAGTCAAATTTGTACAGAACATGGATATTTAGGAGGAAATCCTAGTTCTAGGAGTACTTGTATTGTCTGACGAAACTGAATCTTTCCACTGCAACAGGGGAGTCGCTCTTTTGCGTGTTCACTCGTAGGCTTTTCTTTGCCCACACAAAATCGGCGGCGGCGCCCGGGCACGAACACGACGGACTCCGGAATGGACCGCCGCCGCCGCAGCCCGCGCCTCCATCCCCGAACCCAGGCGAGCGAGGAGGGAGCAGGAGCGACCCGCCGCCGCAGCCCGCGCCTCCATCCCCAAATCCGCGCGAGCCAGGACGGCGCCTCCATGACCCGTCGCATCCCTCGCCGCCGCCGCGGGCGCTCGCCCGCCTCCCTTCCGGACGACGACGACATCCTGCGGGAGATCTTCGTCCGCCTCCCGCCTACGCCGTCCTCGCTCGCCCGCGCCTCCGCCGTCTGCACGCGCTGGCGGGGCCTCCTTACCGACCCCAAGTTCCACCGCCAGCTCTGCGCGCGCCACCGGAACCCGCCGCTGCTCGGCTCCTTCGTGCCCGAAGACCACGGCCAGCGCGTCGTCTTCGCCCCCATGCTCGACCCTCCCGACCGCATCCCACCTTGGCGGTTCGACCTCGGACGCTGCGGCCACAACACGGACGTTCTCGGCTGCCGCCACGGCCGCGTCCTCGTCAAAGACCGCGTTCCTCACGCAAATAGAGAAAAAGCTACAGCTCTTGGTTTTATTCTTGTTTGAACAAATAGACAGAATGAAGAAAAGATGCAGTTGTGTGGGCAAATAAAATCTCTTCATCCATCCGAAGAGATTCAGTTCACGCAAAAGAAAATAACGCCGTAAAAGTTCGCGGATACTTAGCTAGCTAGCTAGCAATCTCCGCGCGCGGACACTTAGCTAGCTAGCTAGCAATCTCCGCGCGCGGACGACACGATCGATCGATCTGTTCTTCCTCGTGCGGGAGGCGGGACAAGGCCCATTCGCGATGCCACACTCGGCCTACCGTTTTGGCCCCACTCAATTCAAGGTCAAGAAGCAACAAGACAACGACAATATCCAAAACCCAAACAAATCTATTCATCCCAGCAGTTCTCCAACCAATTGATGGAACCAAAACTGAAGGAGATGGCGACGAATCAATTACCTTACATGCTGCTGGATCTCGGCCTGACGCAGTGCATCTTCTTCGGCCATGGCGCTGGCTCTCCTTCCCTCCCCTCCCCTCGCCAAAGTCCAAAGTCACAAGTCACACACGATACCGCACGCGGAAGCTCGCGGCTGACTTGTACTTATAGAAGAAGAGCTACACAGCTTTGAATTTTCACGAGCGAAAGTTTGGCAAGCGGGAAGGAAAAGAGATTTCAGTTTCCTTCGGTGGCTGCTTAATCAGAACATGATGGACGGACGAGATAGCTGGTGCCACGGATTGCTGACTTGGCAGCGCTGCGCTCTCGTCAAACGAAAATACAGAGGGAATCTCCTAATTAATAGGCAGCAATCAATCTAATTAACTGCAGACGGGCGGCCCTATGCATGTTACTAGTATTCCACATACCTAAACGACCACCTCAAATCCCTCCCACAATTAATGCCTCCCGGTCTCACGGATGCATAGATGGAATACAATGCGTGCCATGTGCATGTACTTATATTGGAAAAATAATAATATACTAGATATGCATTCTCTTACGTAGTACAAGATAGATACCACTGTATTAGTAGCTAAGCTCAACTTAGGTACGAACCAGACACATTTCTAACCTCCAGGTCACAAGATCCGTAGGCTAAAAAAATACACTTTGCTTCACCGCAAAAACTTAAAATCCTAATTTATAAACGTTGACATGGAGAAGCAAATAAACAAGGAGCCCGAGATTTCTTCTCATCGAACTGTTTTTAGACTATTTTTTATCCATTGCCCTACAGCCATCTCGCTTTGCAGAGAGAAGAGATCTCATCATATCACACTTTGGATGATATCGTACCTGCAGACCAGGCATACACTAGTACTTCCTCCGTCTAACGAACCATTGATAGATTTAACAAGACGACTAGAATTTTGTTTTGTTTTTCACTATACCATATTTATTTGAAACAAACAGTAGGCATGCTGGCTCCTCCCACATCATCGCCAGTAGCGCTCGCCGGAGACCCAAGCAAGAGGGTCGTCGGCCCAGTGCAAATCAGTTTCAAAATTTTCCATCATCCCCAGCCTACTGCGCCAGCATGTTTCACGGTTGGGAACCTGCCTTCCCTTCCCTGGAGTGCTGGTCAAGCTGATCTATCGACCTGAATTAAGGTAGATAGCTCATCTAGATTGATTTCTTCTCACGTATACAAACTTGTTGCTGAGCTATGAAAAGACATGGAAATTTGAAGATTTTTCTTTAACTAGACAAATACATTGTTAATCTGTGTTCTAAACAGTAAAAGTTCAAACTTTTCCCATGATCTCCTTTGCATCAAAAATTACATGGAACATTACATAAGCATCAGGTCCTGTCAGATGACGATAACCAAGCTAACAGGAGCACTTATTATCACATACAGCACACATACGCATAACCTCACACATGGAGCAAGCATATATAGGTTCTGATCAAGTTGTTCCGCTCTCCAAAAACCAAACCACAGCAAGTCAACGCCGTCAGCTGCCAAGTGCACAAGGGCCCCAGCGATGAGGTCAGTGAAGCAGCGTAAACCAGCCAGCTCCTCCTTCCGTATCAGCGTTGTCGCCATCTGCTGGTGGGTTCCTGGAGCCGAGTGGAGGCGGCGACCAAGACCATGCCATGCCGCTTGCCGTCCCTCCTCCATCAGCCACAACAGCTACACGCAATCAAGGGGGTGAATGAATGCACAAAGCACATATAAGCAACTGCAATCCTAATTTTACAAGCCAACACTCAATGAAATGATCTTTGTGTTGATTCCTAATACACACATAGCACATATCATCCACATAGTACATATAATCATTATGTGTTGATTCCTATGATAACACATCATATTCATGCATATAATACTGGATAAAAAAAATTGAACCAAAAAAAGGACATGATGCACGGGTATATATAATGGCAGCTCTACTAAATGAAATCATGCCCAGCAATAAAAGATAAATATCAATATATTTTTGTCAAGTGCACAACTAAATCCACAATATTTTATATTTGTTCTGAGGCTATCAATTATTCTTCCGAATCAATGCCAGCCACAAATACAACTCCCCAATTCAGCAATGCCAACAGCAGCAACATTGGCATAAAGTTCTGAATTCGATCTAATTGCAGACTGGAGACTGACTGCAGTTCATCTACATCGACGGAAACCAAATGCACACTAAACATAGCAGTATCACAGAGCACATGCGAGACAGAGATCAAAGCTCACCAGAGAGGTTGTAACCGAGTCCAATCATTGCCTCCCACGCACCAAACATCTAGCTTAACATCTACAAAGATGTTCTTTCGCCACCGGTAGCCCTACCAAATTTCTCAACTTTCTAACGATGCACTCATGGATGCAACCTACAACAAAACGCAGAGGATAAGTGATTCATTCATCGGACAAAACAATTTTGAAAAGTGGACAACATCTCACCAACAAGATCCATCAAACTATGCAACCAAAATTGTAACACCTGCATCCTTTGTAGCTTCAAAGAAACTCCTACAGCCGGTCCACGCCCGTTCAGCGACATGGTGGTGGCCAATACCGAGTGGATGAGTCCGGAGGTCAAGGGCCACCCGAGCCTACCACCATGCAGCCGGCGAGCCCAATGGCAGCAGCACTGCTGAAGCCATAACTGCCCATATCAAATCACCGCACCCTTTGCTTTCTCGCAAGTCTCCTCGGTCACCTCCACCCAAGGATCTGCCAGAGTAAGGTTATCAAATTTCAGTTCACTCTAGATACGCACAAAGCGGACATTCTAGCCCGGAAAACAATAGAAATAGAGCTACAATTGGCAACTGAATCATCGCAACAAACTATGTAACTAAAAGGCATGCATTCAATTTATCATGGCCAACAAATAAAACAAAAACATTCATAACTACCTTCCCATAAGCAACGACACATGACATGCGGTTCTGAACCATCGATTATTTGCAGTCAAGAAATAGGACCAAAAGCATGATATCAAATCGTATTCAAGTAGACCCGGTACATTTGCTAACATGGAGCTAACTAAAATTTGAAGCTATCAATTCCAAGGCAAGCTCATTTAATTCTAATGGTCCTACCTTAAGAGTATTTGCACTAAAACCTAAATATAAAGTTCAAAATAAATTAAAGTTGATTTTCAGTCAAGTTCCATAGGCAGAGATACCATCCATATTCCATAAGAAAATTGACAAGCCAGCAAGCGAAACCAATAGAAACATGATCCAGTCGACAAACAAGTACATGCTAACGTGTCCAAACAAAAACTCAATACGCATATTGATATCACCATCAATGTATAGTGTGTTAATATTGTTGATTAAACCTGCACTATAGTCCTTATTGAAATCAAATTCATAGAAATAGGCAAGCTAATCTGAAGTTATCGTGCATCTTACCAGTATAGTACTAATGACCCTACAAGTGCAACCAAATCAAGCTACAACAGTATGTTGCGATAAAGTGTAGCATCTTTCAAGATGGAATTGATGAAACGATCTTTCAAGGTGCCTCATGGTGCAACCAACTCTTTTCTCACCATGTTCTACTGACTAGTAGCTAGAACCATCTTTCAAGATGGAGTTGATGAAACGATTTCCAAGTCGGGCAACAATCAATTTAGGGGCATAACTCCATCTTTCAAGATAAGCAACAACGCAATCATCAAACACGCAACAAAAGAAGGCACCATGAGGCACATTACTACGAGTTGTAGCCGTTCTTGCCGCCAAAGTCGTTTCGAGTGGAGGAAGTCACCGTGTCCCACCAGGCTTCATCTTCACCACTGCGATTAGCTAGGATGCCATCCAACCAACAAAGAAAACGGATCAAGACATCCCTTGTCCATCTCGCCATTGACATCGCTACCAAATTGTTCAACTTTCTTGCCTTGCACTCATGGATGCAACAGCTACAAGAAATTCCAACCTACAAGAAAACACAGATGATAAGTGACTCTCGATAGTGTCGCTACTCACGATTGGTAAAAATGTTCTGCATTTGATCTAATTGCAGACTGGGTTCATCTACAGCGACGGAAACCAAATGCACAAAACCCACATCAGTATCATAGAGCACATGGGAGACGGAGATCAATCGGTGAACCAGGAGCTCACCGGAGAGGTTGTAGCCGAGGCCAAACATTGCCTCCACCGCACCAAACAGCTGTCTTAACAGCTACAAAGATGCTCTCAAACGCAACAGTCCAGTGATAGGAAATCCTGCAAGTGATACATATACAATAAAATTAACAACACTCATAGAATCCTAGGTGTTTAACCCAAAAGTGTACAACAGACATTATCTCATCATATGATGATATTTACAAACGACGAATAGCAATCTTCATCCACTAGGCATGTTCTTTGGATTATAAGCATAATGTTTCCAGTGTATTACATTAGGAAAGCTTTATGCTTTTAATCCAATAAAATTGAAGATCTGCAGCACCAGAAAAGAAAACAACTAGACACCATAAGAAACAACTAATATAGATTTATCTAGACACATTTTAGTCACAACCAGGCACAAGATATCAAATACAAAAACATATTTATAAATCTTGGAACCAAAGAAATAGCTAGTGGTAAAGAAACTAGCTAGCTCATGATAAACAAGTAACCCTATAGCAAATAATTCACAGCAACAAGAACCAAGGACGTTTAGGATCTGTCTCTAAGACAAAAAAAAAGTTCTAGTTCAGCTAATTAACCGATGCAATTTTAATTTAGCTTGTGCAGGATGGTGCAGGGAAAACCACAACAATAGAAGAAACAATAGATACTACTAAATACTAGTAATGTGATTAACTTTACTTGTCGCTAAGCATGCAACCAATGGAAGGGAAGTTCTTTTTTTTAGTTAGCATCAAGGCAAATGGTTCGCGTCAATAAAACTGTCATTGCTATGTTAAGAATCTAATCTTAAATTAGGAATCAAGCGTACACATGCAACAATTCAATCCTAATTGACGGTACGATGCATCTTGGCTAGCTTTCAACAAAAGTAGTATCCCCTCCATTTATACTTGGAAGCATGATTAGCCACACCACGCCACAAAAAGTAGACAATCACAACTAAACAAAGAAGATCATGGTTCGTTCATCCCTAACCAATGCTTAGTAGCTTACAAATGACCTGCAATTGTGCAACCAATAAGAATTTCTCAAATAGAAAATATTTTTTCGGTGTGAGATCTCACGCTCTGAATTTAGTTTGTGTGCATATATACTAGTGATGCTTTCATAACTAGCACGTGTTGTCTGGGCTAGCCCGTCCATACAAGGCCAGTTCAAATGGATTTTCTTCCTAATATCCTTGACCCTCCCTAGCATGCTAAAAAGTACAGTAATACTGGGAGCTCACCATCTCCTCCACTTGGTTTACTTTCCATAAGCATCAGCAAAAGCAATGCAGATGAAGCAGAACAAAATACAACACGTGCTATACAAATCAAAAAACGACAAGGAGATGACACAGAATGGAAGCAAGCATTGCAACATCTGCAATCTAATGTTACCCTCAGCTGCGACATCTGAGAGGCTACTCGAATTGACGTAGAGACCTGGCAGAGGCAGCGATCTAGGTCGTCCTAGCACTTCCTGTGACATGACCATAGCAGTCAGACCGACAACATGAGCACCAGACAAACAATGGCCGACATCGATGGTGTGTCATGCTCAATCATAGTGGCGCTCAAGATAACAGTTTCATATAAATGCATGAAGATTTCATGACATAATCAACCACACAAGCTACCCGTCCAAAGCCAAACTACATGTGCATAGTACAGGCAGATTCAAGCATACATAATAGAAGTGGCTTGCCAGTAATCTTACTCTAAAACGAGTTGCTGCTCCAGTCAAATAGCTGCTTGGGAGCATTAATAGACGAGATGCGGCACCATTTGATGCCTTTGAACACCTAAAGCTACAGAAGTCCAATGTCAAATTCCCGTGCCAAATGGATGGAGAAAACAGGGTCAAGCCGGAGGCTGGAGGTGGGCGTGTGGTGTACCTGGGTTTCAACGCCAAGGACGCCAAGGAGCAAGACGGTGGCACCCTCAGTCTCCCTCTCTCACCTGACCCTGTCGGTCCGACCGGCAAGCAGGCGACACCGATGGCCACCACACTTCATGTTGGAGCCAAGCGGCTCTCAAGATAGAATTTTTCTACAAGTTTGAATCAGCAATTTATAAATCACACAGAGCTGCAGATATGATGACAGATGGGAGGTGCACTGTATGTTGGAAGTGGCAGACTAACTTTACTCTGAAACTTTGTGCCCCAATCAAATCCTTGCTGGGGGAGCAATAGTAGACGGGATTTTGATCCCTATGAACACCTGAAAGTGCAGCACTCCTTGTCAATTTCCAGAACCAAGTTGACAGAAAGAACATGGCAAAAAGCCGCAGGCCAGAGGTGGGCTCGTGGTGTACCTAGGTTTCGACGTCGAGGAGCAGAACGTTGGCGCCCACAATCACCCTCTCCTACCGACGAACTCGACTGTGACGGCGTCACGAGATGACACACTTCGATTTGGTTGGCTCCATCTAAGCACCACTGGTGTGCGCATCCTAAGGCGTCGAGGGCCACCACAAATCGTAATGAAGTATGTCAATGTTTATTTTTATAATGCAAATATAAGAAGAATCATGATAAGTTACTGTATCAATTTACACATACCAGAATCCAAGACTAAGCAAGAGCGCATCTATCAAAAGTATTAATGTAAAAGTTGGCCCCATCAGTCATCCATCAAAAAGGAACTCTATGTGTACTCACTCTCGAACATAGCAGTTCTAAAAACACAGGAGATATCCTCAACATTTTAAGTTAACTACTCCGGGATAAACATGCCAGGATATACATACGTATTATGAAACATACTACTAGCATACACCTAAGAAACTCTATTCCAGTATTAAGAAACAGGACCAGAAAATACATCTGGCACTAGATCAACTACAACAAAAGTACATTCCAATATAAAGATAACAAAACAATTGTATGAAATATAATAGACGTACTGACACTTGCCTAATAATTTTTTCAGCACAAAATATCTTAGCTAAATCATTTGTATTTGTATCAATTAAAGAGTGAAAGACCTCCTTGCATATCGAGAATCAGCCCTTTGTGATGGCAGGGGCTAACAGATCCAGAGGTGCCCACATTACAAAATTAACTCTACGAAACTAGGAAAATGAGATGACCCACATAAGAGGTGTCATCTTCTATGAATATATTCAACCTTCTGTCTCATGATAAACCAAGAAAATGATAAGCACATATCCCACAAATATTCCTACACACTCCCATGTAAATCAAAACGCTGCCATAGGCGCATAAGCATATAGGTTCAGAAGGAAAAATACCTATACGCAGGTAGAGAGTATCGAATGAAATCAATGCTAGTGACCCAGGACACAATGAGGACTTAACGGGACCGCGTAGTTAATGTCAAGCCACCAGAGCACCTCCCTACGACTGTTGCTTGAGGACATGAGTTGAGGCGTCAGTCTTGAGCTGCTGGCCGCCCCCTGAAAAAGACGATGGACTGCACTGTGGAAAAGGAACAGAAAATGAGAAAAATCAAATCAATCATAATTTTTGCATCCCAGGTTAATACGACAAACGCTCAGAAAAATCGTCTTCTGTAGAGACTGCTAGATGTGAGACAAATTATGAGTTCACTAATCAATCAAAACTATATACGAACTACATTGAGACAAACAATCACATGCGGAACAAAGCAGTTACACTACATGTACAACTACATTTGTCTTCGACCTTGTACACATAACCTGATGATGTAGCTGACCATTTGCCTCTATCTGGAGGTCAACTTGTCCTCGATGACCCCACGAAGCCTTAGCACCAAAAGCCTGAAATACAAAGAGGACAAATAAGGAATTATGTTGACAAATAAAGCAAAGAAATGCCACTTAATGAAAGAATAAAGAACAAAGCCACAAACACATCCCACAATAATTAAGCTTGTGTGTAGTAGTAGTTGCGTCGAATGGCCAGCTCGAAAAAACCCAAATTTATGAGAAGGCAACGAGAGGCAAATACATGGCACTAGGGCCTCAGAAAAACAGGGGAGGCATTTCAATTACCTTCTAGTAGCTGAACTCTTGCCCATAATAAAACACAAGCAACAATTCTTTTAGTGAGTTAGTGATTTGGATTGTGGTGATAAAACCCAACAACTAATTGTGTGGATTACGCACGTAGATACATACTCCAACAAGGTATTGCACCTCCTGTGCAAAGCTAAACCATTAGCCCGACAACACACTTTAAACAATCATGAATGGCAACAGGAGCTGGACCAAACAGAGATTGGCGTATCAAAAATAATTATAAAGAGTTGAACTTTATCAATTTCATACTCTAACTGAAACTACTATTAATGAGCACTTTCTCTAAATGCTAAAGCTGAATTCAGAACTCAACCTATTCCAGTGAAATTATAATCTAGATCATTACACACGATGAGGTAAACCAAACTAGTTTTTGTTGCTCCCAATGCACCTCACAACTACTAGTAGTGCAAATAAGCACTTGTTGCAATCCCACACGACTTGACCCCACATGACACGGGACGCGGGGAACCAAAAGTGTACCTAAACCCACACGCCGTCGATCGGCCTGATCCAGCGGCAATGGCTACCTCTTGTCCAGCTCCATTTCTCCCCTAAAATACAAAAACACAAGAAAATAGTAGATGGAACTGGTCCAATTCAAAAGAAAAACTAATTCTAAAAAATCCTAGGTCAGTTGGCAATCAGGGAACAAGTAGGCAACATATTCCTTCAAAGTTAACATAACGCTCTACACAGAGCAAAATTGAACATCCAGCCAATAGTAATGGTTTGCCTAGCTTGTTTAGTCAGCAATTGATACATAATAATCAGGGCTAGCTAGCCAGGAAAACTACACAAAATATAAAGAACACAAAAGTAAAATTTAGGCTAGATAATCAACTAAACTTCAGTAAAAAATTGAAAATTTGGCCTGACATTTGCTCTTTTTTGGACATCCAGGTCACACAACAGATAATATATAATTCAAAAATCTGCTAAATTGTAAACTACCCGCCTCAAATACTATTCAAACATAACTCATCCTTAGGGGGCACAAATCAGACTTTCTATATAACCATCAGCAGCTCAACCATTTCAAACAACAAAACTCATCCTTATAAGGTGTCAGCATTGTTGACTCACAAAAGAGTAACTCTGAACTAGTACTCCATATCAGCTCCAATAAGTGCAATCAACACTAGATTAAATCCAGGTTTTAAAAGAACTCAAGCTGCATATATAGACATTGGAAAGAGTAGTGCATTCGAACATGTATAGAAATCAAGTGCTAGATGCATGTACTTCCAAGTATTTGAACATAACAGCTACTTCCATACACAAAATATTTATGTTGCACATATAAAGTAGCAACATGCATCTTGCTATAGTGAAATAAATAGTGAAAACTATTAAGCAAGAAATGACGCATTTACCAACAGGAGTCGTGGAGGCAACCATTAAGCTGTGGTGATAGTTTACCACTAGAAACACCACTACCAAGCGTGAGACTTTATCTAGGGGTGTCTATCAAAATGAGAGGTCCAACGCCAGGTTACCAAAACCAAATACTGAACTATAGCAACATACAGGTTAAATTTGTAATCGCTATGTCCAAATCAGCTACAACCTTTTGTGCACTAAATATTGTGTTGCACGAGGAGCACAAAAACAACAAAGTCATACAAAAGCGATAGGATGCACCTAATTATGAGTCGCCATAGCTGCTCTTATCCCTAGCAACATCAAGTGGAGCAAGTCGTCGTTTCTATTCCTGCCGCCGCCCATCCTCACCATCACCACCACCTTGGCTTTCAGAAGTGGAAAGGTTTAAGGTCACACAAGTGCTCTGGAACGACACAGCCCAGTCGTGGCCTCCAAATAAGATGTATTGTGTAGCAGAATGTACTTCAAAACGCAGCGAGAAAAAAATCAAAGCTTGTAACATTCTAGTTGGGCCTCAAGGCGGGTTCTAAAGAGCAATGACTAGAAAGGAAAAAAAAACTGATCAATTAAGAATATAATGTAGTACTAGCAATCAAGTAAGATTATTTAGTGTAGAACATTAATCGGTACTCCTAAACAAGGCTCGAAGCTCACACATGTTTTTGTCCCTCGATAAAAATGATTAGCTAAGCCTGTCCACTAGTAGTAAATTAGAGACCCCATTGCAGCACACATCGACACAACGAAAACATGGATGTCTGCTTAACCACCAAATAACCACTTATTTATGAATTGAGAACCAGATTAGGACAAGTCATTATGCATGATATTTAGCTTCAATATAATAGAGAATAAAACCCAATAAGAAAGAGCATGATATTGAGATTATGGTGCAAGATATATGTATCACTAATAATAACCAAGAAAATGCACAGAATGTATCTTGAACATTTAGTAGAGAGAAGTGGGAAATGAGGTTTATTAATTGTTTTAGGGAAACAACAGGACTCTGCTTTAAACTTCATTAATCAAGCACACCTACATCATGAATTAACAAATTGATAATAAAACTAGGTGGTTACACACTCCAAACACATGGTTGAGCTTCATACTTTTTTGCTAAAACATGAGCTACATTATTAGCATTCCTAGGAACATAATCATACTTGGACTCTAGAAAAAGATGTTGCATGGATGCAAATATCTTCAAGGATCGGTGCAGCTGCCAACGCCGTGAAAATCTCCCTCGTTCAATGAGTTAATAATCTCCAGACAATCATATTGAATGATCAAACTATTGCAGCCTATGATTCGCTAAGTAGATCCCATATCTTGCCGCTAGCTAGCGCCTCACACGTAGCTTCATCAAGATCATAGTCTACATTGTTATTACTAGCTGCAATAAAGCTCCCTCTACCATCTTGTAAACCATAAAAAAATGAACTCCAACATTTGTACATCAGCCCAAATCACAAACATAGTACATAGTAAAGCCTCTTATTATACATCGACAAGCAAGTCCACTAGAAACTACAAGAAACAGTAAACACCTTCACTTAGACAACGGGTTCATAGCCAACTTTGACATATTTAAATCTTGAGCAACTGAATGTCAAGTTGTATAATGCGGCGGCGCTCCTCGTTCTGAGGCAAATTTAGAACAACAAGGAGTCGGGGACAAATAAAAGTTGTGCGAGAAATAAAACAGGAAAATAAGATGCCCATATAGCTTCTCATCACTTAATCGGAGAAGTACAACATCAGGGTTTTCGTATGCTCAAACATATGAAAAGTTACGTGTTCATTGGTTATCACCCCAATAGGTAGAACGCAAGAGGTAGCTTATAGTACTATTCTAATCAAGCAAATAACATCCCAAAGCTGTAAAAAAGTATGGTCCCAGCGAGATATAGCCACAATTTATCGAGGTACAAAATGACTTTTTCCACACACAACTACTGAATTTAGTGCAATAGTACTAAAGATTCCTCGAGCTGGTCTAATAATGAATAAAATACGTGTAAATGATATATCTGCCTTTCAAGATGATTAATAAGATAAGAAGTAACTTTCTTTTTAGCTAACTTCAGCAGCTTTTTCACTCATGGCCTCTTTATTTGAAGCATGAGATTTTAGTAGGATCTCAACTTTCTCTTGGATGGCGACATACACGGCTGGAGTGGGGTCCAGCAAAACCCGATCACCACCATGCCTTGCAATTAGGAAAATTAAAATAGTACATTTATCATGTGCACCGACAGGAACGGTGAATTGAGAAGGGCATCAATATTGTTTCATTAGCAAAAGAGCAATAGATGCTTAGGAGAAGCGGAAGTTAATGTGATCCATGGTTTCAGTGAAAACCATATGTTACAAAAACTCACACCCATCTCAACCTTTACAAATATGATGAGTATTTTTCAAACTTCAAGACGGGATTAATAGGGAGCAGGGAATAACCACTAAAATAGGCATGGACAGGAAATTGAATTCACTTTTCCAATCCGGACACATACCCACAAACATGTCCCAATCTAATTTACAACTCTACCAAAAGCAGAAGTAAAATCTCACGCATCAAGTAATCAAACCAATCACATAAAACAAGAAATTATCAATTTCATGGATGGCATAGGATGTCAAACTCACTTCATTAGGGTTCATGCACAGTTGAGCATTACATGGTAAATATATATAAGCCACACATATTCGATATTCCAACATATTACCAACATTCAAAGGAAGAAGCTTGACGTTATGGTGTCAATGTCGACGAGCTCCTAAACAACGGTGTCATGGTCATGGCGGTGGGCCTTGGTGGTGAGCTCTGCATGATGTGGACGCCTCCGGAAAACCAGCCTTGAGATCCAGCATGTAGAGGCACGGGACTACAACATTTAGATTAGCATAACCACTTATGTTCCAGAAGAAGGGACAAATGGCAATAAATATTTTTCTTGTTCACTTGTGTATTTCAATGAATCTGAACTAGGTTTATAATTAGAAAACAAAAAATGGGTTTGTCTAATTAAGCCACAGCTGATAAATAGACTAATGCTGACAAATGACTAACAACTTGCTCCAACCAAAATCTGCACGACATTTCAATTGTGAAATTTCTGAACTGAACATATGTTCACAAAATGAGAAGAAACAGGCACTCCTTCTAGTTACGGGTGCTACTTCTATTTTGGAATCAAATTTCTTATCTGACAGTAACTAGTGGGGCATATTATTGAAGGGGGAAGTAGTACAGACTCGGTGTGTAATTCTATCTAGAAATGAAATCTTGACTGCATTCTGGAAATAAACCGGCAGGGATCCAAAACCTGCACTGACATTTCACTTCTGAAATATCTGAACTGAACAGATGTTCACAAAATGAGAAGAACTGCTCCTAGTTTCGGGTGCTGCGTCACAAGTAGCAACAAACCACATTGGTGCTCCAATTTCTAGTTACGGGTGCTGCCTCACAAAAGCAAGCTTGGAAGCCGAACAAGCAAAGCAGGTGCAGTAATTGTAGAGCAAGTCTAGAACGCATTGTGAAGCAAAGACCGGCGTCATCCCTCGGGATGGATGCGCGGTGGAAGATGGTATTTTTTCTGTGCATACAACTAGGGGCGGGGCAACGTGCGACCCGACGAGCGAGGTAGGGCGAGGGATGATGTGAGGTCTCACCGGTTGGGTAGGGGTGGTTGGCGTGCTGGTGTTCGGCCGTGGCTCCTTCCAGGATGGTGATGCGGCTCCGTCGGGCTGTGCCACCGGCGTACCGGAGCTGCAAAGAGGGAAGATGCAGCAGCAGCGTTAGTGGGAAAAGAAGGGAGGCCGTGAGGTGAAGGGAGGAGGGAGCGCTGACCAGGGTCGTCGCAGGAGAGCCGCGCATCTGCAGGAACCGGTCCGTGTCCTCCTCCTGGAAGAGCGCCGGAGCAGGACCGCACCGGCGAGCGGATGGGGCGGCCTTGCCTGTTACGATTTACGAGGGAGGTCGGGGAGTAGGAGAGGCTGGGCTGGAGCGGCACTCGACGGCGGACGGCAGGGTTCCACGCAAGGAGAAGGCTTGATTAGAGGGGCGGTAAGATGGGGTTGGCGACGGAGAGGCGGCACGGCTGCTGGCGGCCGGCGAGCTCGCTCCGGGTTGGGTGGCTTCTTGGCGAGGAAGGGACAGTTAAATGTTTGGCTTTAAGGGGAAGAAACCCAAGCGCTGTGATTTTACTAGAAGTGATTGTGTGTACGACACCAAATTGCGAGTGCGGAGACTCGAACCTGGGCGGGCAGGGATGCATCAGCCCATCCCAACCACCGGGCTATGCCTCGGTTCACGCGAGGAAGGGACAGTTGATGACTGATTCAGGACTACTCTTCGGGAGACTGGCGGATTATCTCAAAATCACGTTATTAGCAGCAGGCTAATTAAGAGGGACGCCTCGATTGCGTGCATAATTACTCCCAAATCCGATTCGCGTCTCCTTATTATAGCCGATGCATGCGCGCGCCCTCCTTTAATGCCTCCGGCTCGTTTTGGACGTCATCAGCTAGCTTGTCACGATGAGCTTAGGAGCAATCCAATGGTACGTGTCTAATTAAACTCAAAACACGTGTTCGATTATTACTTGCTCGAAAAAACAAGGAACCATCACATATACTCCTTCCGCTTCTATTTACTTCGTGTTTTAGGTTTAGTTAAAATCAAACTTTGGAAAACTTAATCACGAATATAACCAAAAATATTGATATCCATAATATCAAATATATATAATACTTTATATCTGTTCTAGTACAATATATATGATATTGTAAATATCGATATACTTTTCTAAATATTTGGTCAAAGTTCATAAAATTTAAGTTTGACAAAATCTATAACGCAAGTAATTGTGAATGCAGGGGGTGTTGTATTTGCTACTAGCTAGTAGTAGTTTTCAAGGCATCTACACATGCATGAAAGAGAACAAAAAAAATGTATCTTTGTTACTAGTAGATTGCAGCTAGGCTTACATTGCAGATCAAAATTCTTCACTCGTCGCTAAGCCCACCTGCCTCGCCTCGAACAAGCCCCACCCTTAGCTCATGTGACTGTGTGTCGATGGGGTGGCCAGAGAGCCAGTGCGAGGCCTTCCTCCTTGAGAACAGGCGGTCATGTTGATGGGGTTGGCGGAGTGTGGTGTCCTTGATGAGGGGGGCCGATGCAGCCCGAAATAGGCGTACCGGTCATGCTGATGAAGTGGATGGTGGAACCGGTGTAGTGTCGTCAAGTTTTTATCTTTTTATATTTTCATAACATGCAATGTCTATTCCTAGCTTTATTTCAAAAGTTTTGATTATGGGTGTGATATTTCTCGTTACTCCATCCTTATATACCCAACCGCTCATTTCCCCCCTCCCCACTCTCCTCCCGCTACAGTAACTAAGAGTCTCACACCGGAGACCGGGCCGATCCGACGGCCTCTCCGCCGGTGTAGCCGGTCGGAGATGGCCTAGGGGAAGCGCCGGAGCTAGGTTAGTGTATAGTTCTAGTAGATCTAGGTTTTCTTGGCTTTATGCCGGGAGTTGGCTACTAGATCTCTTGGCCGAGATCTAGAGCCGGCCTGCGACCTTCTTCTCCGACGGTCGGAGTCGGATGCGGTGAAGATCTGGGCGGCGGGCTACTCCATAAAGAAAGGGCCTTTATCCCGTGCCAAGCACAAGCTTCTCTGGGTGGTCTTTCTCCTTTCCCTGGCCGGCCGTGGCGGCGAGGGGGGATGGGGAGTTGCGGTTGTTTAGGGAGCGGTGGCTTGGAGACGGCGGGGAACATCTGCTGCGTCGGAGAGCTTCTTTGCTCTCGTTTCAGAAGTTCTTCAGCGGAGGACTCAAGCCGGCGGCTACCTCCGCCCTGCCTCTGCACATCATGGTCGAAGGGCGACCCTCCTTGGCCTCGATTCGATGGTCTATCTTCCTCCAGGCTTCAAGCCGATGTGGAGGATCTTCAGCTCTTGCTGCTGCGCACCTTCCAGTGGTGCTGGTCCAAGTGGTTCGTCCCCGGTGCCGGTATTCCTGGCGCGGCGGCGGAGCTCAGCTCTTGATGGTGGAGAAGGATCTCGAGGACCCGATAGATTTTTATCTTTTTGTCCTGAGGACCTTGTATCTATTTTCTGGGGTCTTTTCTGTAGTTCCTAGTTTGTCTGTTGACTCCCCTGTAACTTCTTATTCCACCGTTTATAAATGAGGCAGCATCCGGGTCCTTATGGACCCGTACCCATTAAAAAAAAATCATTATATACCCATATTGTTTTCTAATTTGAAGTACTAATGCTTAGGGCATGGGAATGTTGTTCTCCAGCTTGATTATTTCTTACGTTTGTGAAGGACAAGAATAGAGCTTCAATCTTTCAATCTTTGTTTTTCCTCCTTTTGTAGTGGAACTTTGGTGTTGTAGTTGTTTCTTGTTGCGTCTAGTTAGTTTCTTTCGTGCACGGGTATTCCCTCCCATGTTGAGGCCAGCGAGGGAGACTACACTAGGGCGTTCCAGGATGAGTGAATTGAACCACCGGCTTGGGTAATCGGTATGCACGTGCGCGATTGATCCATCGACGGTTCCGGTGTACGTATACGGTCGCCCCAAATCCAAGAAAAAAATTGGACCTACGTTATAAAACTGGGATGAGGTGAGCTGATCGATCCCGGCTCCATTTTTTTTTCTTCTTTTGCATACAAACCCAAACCCAAATCGAAATGATGCACTGTAGCTGGCTGGCTGCCGGCTTCGGTTCCGTACGCACGCACGCACGCACGCATGGATTTGTAGTCGCGCAACGATCCAGGCTGGCTTCGATCGGTGTACGCACGCACGCACGCGCGCGGGAGGTGGACACCGGCTTCAGTTTTTGTCACGCGCGCGATTGATGCATGCAAGCAGGACAGCGACGCATGCGCGAATGACGCGGTCCGGTCCATCTTAAAAGGACGCGCGCGCGCGTGGCCGACTCGTCCACGGTGCAGCTCAGATGGATGTGTGGGTCCGCAACCTGTGCTGTCCCGTCTCCACCCACATCATGTCCGGCCTGTCGAGCATCGACACCGTGGACACCATCAAGGCCAGGTACGAGGCGCGCGGCGACGGGCATGCCGGCGGACCGGCAGCAGATCACGTACCAATCCCGACAGGTGATCTGAGGAACGGCAGCAGGCTCGCTGACTGACTGGGGCGCCACCAACTGTTCGTTCGATGGTGTACGTCCACCGGATGCCGTGGCACCACACCGAGGCCGCGTGCGCGCTGTCCAGGGTGCTGATGGTCAAGGTGTACCGCACGACCACGGTGCGCCGCGTCAAGGAGCTCGTGGAGGCGGCCGAGGGGGTGCCCGTCGCCACGCAGCGTGCATACCACAACCGCGGCCCCGCCACCGGCTACACCGACAAGGATCTGGAGGACGGGCAGACCATGGAGGAGCTCGGCATCATGGAGTGGAGCAACGAGACCGTGATCAACCAGCCCTTCGTGAACATCGAGTACCGGCTCGAGGCTGCTGCCGAGGAGGGGCAGGAGCGGCGGGCACAGGTGCCACGCGTCTTGTTCAGAGGTAGCCACGCGGAGTACAACAAGATCGTTATGCAGCGGGTGTTCGCCGAGAGAGAGAAGCCTGACTCGATGCCGCAGGTGCCACCGCTGACGGGGAGCCGCGTCCTAAACGTCTATCTTGGAGCTCGGGATCCGCTTCTACCGTAGGCTTTTCATCAAGTTGCCCCTCTGGCATAGATTGCTAAGCTAGATAGGCTAGTTTCGACAGTATAGGATTAATTACCGGTGAAACATAATACTAGTAATAGTTTTCTATAAGTCGATTGAACGTGCTATATGAAGTTAATTTTTAAACTGTGTTTTGCATGTAATTTTAGTGGAAAATTCATGTGTTTATTACAATCTCAGAAAGCGGGGTGACAACATATGTGGATTGTTTTTTTTTGTGTGGTGCTACTCGAGTACCGAGTTACGATTTGCAGCGTGAACTCAAGATTTTCGATCGGGCAACGACAACGTTTGTGCATTATTTTATTCATGTAGGTATTGCTTTCAGATAATTTCTTTTGTAGTCCCGGTGTTATCTTCGGTGATGGTTAGAGTGTTGCTACTGCAAGTATCTTCACCGCAACATGTTTTTGTTTTCTTTTTCTCTCCTTTTCTGTGTTTTTAGTTGTGTGCATCTATGATTTCTTTGAATATGTTGTTGGTGTAAATATTAGGTGTAGTTGGTATCTTCATGATATTATTATATTTCCTTTATCGTAAAAATTGCATCTCTTGGTTTTATTCTTGTTTTGGAAGAGTAGAGGGAACAATGTGTTGGATGTAGACCCACAAAGAATCAATAATAAAGAATAACGGGATAGTGGATCAACTTGGCAAATTCCTTTAGATCCCCAAAACCCACAACCCACTTCCCAATAGTTTTTAGGTGGATTTCTTTTCAATGGAACCGTGAACCTAGACGCTAAAGCGGCAACACATGAGAAATGATAGGTTGTACTCGAGGGATGCGGTGTTTTGGCAATATATGCTATCTTTATGCTAAAATATTTTTTAAATATATTAAATAATGTTAAAATAACATGTGCAATTCCACATCCTACATGCCTATAAAGTTGTTTCGGAAAAACAATAACTTTTGGTGCAGGCTATGTAAAATAATCAAAATTCAGAGCTAAAACAACGCATTTCTCGAAACATTATTTATCTTCTACACATGGCACAAAATGTCTGCGGAACAATACATGCCCACATAGAACTGGAGATGAATTTTGTTTCTAAATTTTTCAAAATTTATTTTCCAGATAAAAGATGCATATGCATTCAAGATAAAAAGGAATTTCCGGTACCCGAGGCCTCCCGTATGGTTGAAAAGCCGCATCATCCATGTCTATCTTTGCGACGGAGGTGCATCTAGGAGCCTTGTCTGTCCATCTGGTTCCTTGGACCCCTATTGACATGTTGTCTAGGTTGTTTGTGGTGCAGCGTGGCCTACCCATCTTGGTTTAGATTAATGATCAGTTGAATTTTTCTTGGCTGATTTAGGCGCAGCGCTTGGAGGTTGGCATGTTCGTCCGGTCCCTAGGACCGCTCTTGTCCGTGATCTTTGCTTTGGTTAGTCTGTATGGGGTCGAGTCCTGAGTCCTCGGGCACTTGGCTAGCTAGTTCGTGTTGGAGATTGTTTTTTGAAGGTCACTAGAACCAATGAGTTGTTTCGGCTGGAACTGTCAAGGTATAGGGAATGGCGCAACAGTTTTTGAGCTTGATGTTCTTCTCAGTACACGCATTTCCCAACTAGTATTTTTATGTGAAACACGCTAGAGGAGTGATCGTGTGCATCGTCTTCGAAATCATCTCGGCCTTAGGGGCTTCTATGGTGTTTATTGTGACAATATGAGTGGAGGAATAGCTATTTTTTTTGTCATGAAGGTATTGATACGTTCAAAACGTATCTACTTTTCCGAACACTTTTGCTATTGTTTTGCCTCTAATTTGTGTATTTTGGATACAACTAACACGGACTAACGCTGTTTTCAGCAGAATTGCTCTGGTGTCTCGTTTTTGTGCAGAAATTCAACTTTCAGGAAAATCCCCGGAATTTATGTCGAAGGTCTTATTTTTCCAGAAGAATCACGGAGCCAGAAGGGCAGACCTAGGGGAGGCCTAGGCCCCCCAGATACTAGGCCGGTGCAACCCAGGAGGGGGGCGCGCCGCCCTAGCGTGTGGCCTCCTCGGCTGGCCTTTGACGCCCTCCTCTGGACTACTTAAGGGTTTTGATCTAAAAACGCGAGACAAGAAGTCGAAGTCGCCAGAAACCATCCAGTACGCTGCCACCGTCGCAAAACTCCGTCTCGGGACCAGAAACTCCGTTCTGGCACTCCGCCGGGACGGGGAATTGGAGGAGATCATCGCTATCATCACCACCGACGCCTCTCCATCGACCAGCAATGTTTCCCCCATCCATGTGTGAGTAATTCTCCCGCTGTAGGCTGAAGGGGATGGTAGGGATTGGATGAGATTGGTCATGTAATAGCATAAGATTGTTAGGGCATAGTGCCTAGTGTCCGTAATTGGTACTTTGATGATATTGTTGCAACTTGTTATGCTTAATGCTTGTCACTAGGGCCCGAGTGCCATGATCTCAGATCTGAACATGTTATTGTTTCATCATGATATGCATTGTTTTATGATCTTACCTGCAAGTTGTATACACATGTCGCTGTCCGGAACCCGAGGCCCCGAAGTGACAGAAATCGGGACAACCGGAGGGGATGGCAGTGATGTGAGGATCACATATGTTCACGGAGTGTTAATGCTTTGCTCCGGTACTTTATTAAAAGGAGTATCTTAATATCCAGTAGTTAATTTTTGAACTGTGTTTTGCATGGAAGTTTAGTGGAAAATTCATATGTTTATTACAATCTCAGAAAGAGGGGTGACAACACATGTGGATTGCTTTTTTTTTGTGTGGTGCTACTCGAGTACCGAGTTACGATTTGCAGGGTGAACTCAAGATTTTCCATCGGGCAATGACAACGTTTGTGCAGTATTTCATTCCTAGAGGTATTGCTTTCGGAGAATTTCTTTTATAGTTCCGGTTTCATCTTCGGTGATGGTTAGAGTGTTGCTACTGCCACCGCAGCATGTCTTTGTTTTCTTTGTCTCTCCTTTTCTATTTTTTTAGTTGTGTGCATTTATGATTTCTTTGAACATGTTGTTGGTGCAAATATTAGGTGTAGTTGGTATCTTCATGATATTATTGTATTTCCTTTATCGTAAAAAGCTACATCTTTTGGTTTTAGTAGCGTGCATACCACAACCTCAGCCTCGCCACCGGCTACACCGACAAGGATCTAGAGGACAGGCAGACCATGGAGGAGCTCGGCATCGGAGTGGACTCGCGAGTGCGTGCTCAACCAGCCCTTCGTGAACATCGAGTAGCTTTATGGTTTTAGACATCTACCAATAAACATTTCAAAAGAAGGTCGAGTGAAATCAAAATATAAATATGAAACTTTGCGACCGTCTCTATTATTTCTCATATATTTGTGAATTTGGAAATTTTCTCGTGAAACTCTAATCCGGTATCATTTTGTATCAGATTTCTGTTTTTCCGGTTAATTAACCATCGGGTCGATGTCGATCACTTGGTCTAGGTTAGAGATGCAAGTGTGTGACAATTAGGGTATCCTCTTTGGTTGAACAAAATGAACAAAGTATTTATTTCATTTTTTGAACTATAGAGCGTAGAGGGTACCCTAACACTACTACATTTGCATCTCTATTCTTAGTCTTTGGAGACCGAGACATGCATGTCTCGTCTACACCATCTTTTATATTGTATGTGTCCTTTGGATGAGTCCTTATCTGTTCCGCACATTCAAGAATATATTATGCTTTGGGCCCTCCTCAACTCCATCCACCTCCAAGAGGAGATTGAAGAAACTATTTTTTGGAACATAACACCGAGGGGTGAGTACCTGCAAGTTGGCATATAAGGCACAATTCTCTGGGGGCCACGGCTACTAGCATGAATAGGTTGGTTTGGAAAGCTTGGGCACCGCCGAAGATCAAGTTTTTTGCGTGGTTAGCTATGCGCAATAGGCTTTGGATGGCCAACCACCTTTGCAGGGTGAAAACTCAAGATTTTCGATCGGGCGACGACAACGTTTGTGCATTATTTCATTCTTGGAGGTATTGCATTCAGAGAATCTCTTTTGTAGTCTAGGTATTATCTTCGGTGATGGTTAGAGTGCTGGTACTGCCATTTTCTTCACCACAAGATGTGTTTGTTTTTTCTCTCTTTTTCTATTTTTCTCTTAGTTGTGTGCATCTTTGATATCTTGTTATATCTTGTTGGTGCAAATATTGATTGTAGTTGATATCTTCATTCTATGATTATATTTCCTCTATCGTCAAAAGCTACACCTCTTGGTTTTATTCTTGTTTGGGCAAATAGATTGAACAATGTGTTGGACGAAGGCCGACAAAGAATCAATAATAAAGAATAGCGGGGATAGCGGATCAACTTGGCAAAGGCCTTTAGATCCCCACAACCCACAACCCACTCCCCAATAGTTTCTAGGTGGATTAAACGTGATCTAGTTATGTTGTGTACCCATGTCAGGGTGAGATTTAAGTGGAAAACCCACCTTTACTTTCAATGGAACCCAGAACCTAGAGGCTAAAGCGGCAACACATAAGAAATGATAGGTTGTACACATGTGGGATGCGGCGTTTTGGCTTTCAGATGCATATGCTATCTTTATATAAAATATATTTTTAATATATTTTGGCTTATGCTTTCATATACTCCAATCTCAAAACCGTGTAAACCACCAAAAGGTATCCTCCTGAGTTAAACACACAAGAACGGTTGAGATTAAACGATACCTGTTCGAGATTAGGGGTAGGATGATTGAGATTAAATGACACCATGATACCTTCTCGGAGGTTACACTGTTTTAAGATTTAGGGATCTCTGGAAGCACAAACCATCTTTAAATATATTAAACAATGTTAAAAACAATGGGTGCAATTCCACATCCTATGTGCTTGTTTTAGAAAAACACCACTTTTGGTGCGGAAAACGCAAGGATGAACCGGGCGGCATATGCTCTGGGCATAGGCCTGTTTTCACTGGTCCACGTGGAGATGGGCCCCATAGCAGCAGGGAATCTTTTGCAATTTAATAGACATAATACGAACCAACAATACGTCGCCTGTGACCTGTGGCCCCTGGTAATTCAATGCTCTCGTTCTTGTTTCTACTGTAGCTCTGCATCAACATCTTCTTCCACCGTTTTCAATGGGCTCCTCGGATCTGGATGGGGACTAGCGGCTGCGGACGACTTGCCTGGAAAAACGGTGGAGACGGCTTCCTCAATCTGCTGCTTCCGACCCTGTTTAGGCTAGCAAGGCTTATTTGAAACAAACACAAGGATGAACCGGTGCAGCAAGACTCACATAAAAGACATATTGTAAACATTATAAGACTCTACACCGTCTTCCTTGTTGTTCAAACTCAATACTAGAAATTATCTAGACCTTAGAGAAACCAAATATGCAAACCAAATTTTAGCATGCTCTATGTATTTCTTCATTAATGGGTGCAAAGCATATGATGCAAGAGCTTAAACATGAGCACAACAATTGCCAAGTATCACATTATCCAAGACATTTTAGCAATTACTACATGTATCATTTTCCAATTCCAACCACAAAACAATTTAACGAAGAAGAAACTTCGCCATGAATACTATGAGTAGAGCCTAAGGACATACTTGTCCATATGCTACAACGGAGCGTGTCTCTCTCCCACAAAGTGAATGCTAGGATCCATTTTATTCAAACAAAACAAAAACAAAAAACAAACCGACGCTCCAAGAAAGGCACATAAGATGTGATGGAATAAAAATATAGTATCAGGGGAGGAACCTGATAATGTTGTCGATGAAGAAGGGGATGCCTTGGGCATCCCCAAGCTTAGACGCTTGAGTCTTCTTGATATATGCAGGGGTGAACCACCGGGGCATCCCCAAGCTTAGAGCTTTCACTCTCCTTGATCATGTTGTATCATCTCCCTCTCTTGATCCTTGAAAACTTCCTCCACACCAAACTTAGAACAACTCATTAGAGGGTTAGTGCACAATCAAAATATACATGTTCAGAGGTGACATAATCATTCTTAACACTTCTGGACATTGCAAAAAGCTACTGAAAGTCAATGGAATCGAAATATCCATCGAACATAACAAAACTGGCAATGCGAAATAAAAGGCAGAATCTGTCAAAACAGAACAGTTCGTATTGATGAATTTTATCGAGGCACCAGACTTGCTCAAATGAAAATGCTAAAATTGAATGAAAGTTGCGTACATATCTGAGGATCACTCACGTAAATTGGCATAATTTTCTGAGTTACCTACAGAGAAAACAGCCCAGATTCGTGACAGCAAAGAAATCTGTTTTTGTGCAGTAATCCAAATCTAGTATGAACTTTACTATCAACGACTTTACTTGGCACAACAAAACACTAAACTAAGATAAGGAGAGGTTGCTACATGTGGTGACCCGGCATACCACTGCATGGTGTAGTATGCAAGTCTGATACAACACCAATGAAACACCGTTCCACTAGTATTATATCGCTCAGAGTGGTACAACAGAAACATATGCGGGTCCAAGGCATGTCTATAGAATTACAACTCTGACTCTATTACATAAGATCAGCACAGCCTCCTACTTTACAATGAGGTAAATCTGCAAATAAACTCCAAAAGAACGACTCGTAGTCTAATCCTATCACGAACTCTATTTGTAGAGTATTTACCTAGCTATAGAGGCTGAGAATAGATTCTAACTAAATAGGAGCTAGGTTTAGGAAGCTGGTTCCTTTCTATGTTCGTTTATAATTGCAAAGCATTATAGAAGTTACATAAAATTATTACCAACTTAATCAACGGTCACGAAAAATTAGATTAGACGGAACCTAGATTAGATTAGACGGAACCAATGTTCCGTGCCAATCACCGTAAAAGAGCTTAATTAATATATACATAAAAAGAAAGAGCGGCATGTTGCGTAAAAGAGGAGGGGTTTACTGACACAAAATAGATATCACTCAGGGTGAAGACGAAAATTTTCGTACAATTGTGTCAGGGGGTGATGGCGACACATTTTTGTATGTTTTCGAGGCTAAATAAACGGATAGATCGAGGATGCGGCAACGGTACACCTGACCGAGGAGCGTGTCGTGGACGCGCTAAGTCTAGCTAATTTCTGCCTACTTGATAAAAAAAATCCTCACCCATTGTAAGCTCCGAAAGGTCTCGCCGCACACATATCGGCATATGTGGACCAAGAAGAAAGTGGAGGATGTGTGGCTATGAAGGTGGAAGAAGCGTGGGACAAAATTGTTGATCACGAGTATTCAATATTAAACAATCCGATATAAATGGAATCTTTGGTGTTATTTAAGTTCTAATTTGATCCAGGTATATCTAGAGCCTTTATTGTGCAACTTTACGAGACTAATTATACAGATCTATATGTGTTTAGCCGTAGCAACGCACGGGCACTTTTGCTAGTATATTAAATAATGTTAAAACAATGGGTGCAATTCCACATCCTATGTGCTTGTTTTAGAAAAAACACCACTTTTGGTGCAGCCTATGTAAAAAAATCAAAATTCAGAGCTAAAATAACGCGTTTCTCAAGACATTATTTGTCTTTTACCGATGAGAAAAATGCCAGCGGAACAATACGTACGCACATAGAACATCGAGACGAATTTTGCTTCCTAACTTTTAAAATTTTTATTTTCCAAATAAAAGAAGCATACGCGTTCAAGATTAAAAAAAAAGGAATTTCCAGTACTCGAGGCCTCCCGTATGGTCGACAAGTCGCACCGTCCATGTCTATCTCGGAGCTCGGGATCCGCTGCTACCATAGTTTTTCTTGGAGATGAATGCTAGTACTTCATAACCATAGTTCTTTTCTGATTGGTTTGAATTGCTTATCGGTATGCCAGTTTCGACAGCATATACTTAATTGGGCATGAAACTTAAGTGGAAAACTCACGTTCCTAGATATTTCCTGTGTGGAATCGAGAACCTAGAAGAGTAGATTGTAAGAGTTTTTAGGTGAATCAAACTATAGCTAATTATGCTTGCAGTTGATTCCGTACGTATACTACCACATGATAGTGCTTACTAGTATCATAGCCATATAGTCAAGGGTAATATAGACGGGGTACTATGTAGCAATTGTCCAATACCTAATAAGCAGGGTCCGTGTCACAAGAGGAAGGGCAGATCTCCCCTAGCTCTGGGCCGATCAGATAGAAAGGGAAGCGCCTCCGCTTCACGGACGGGATCTCCGCCGCCGAGGACCTCCAGCAGCGAGCGTGCTAACTCCTGCAGTCGAGCGCGATAGCTCCTTCAGCCGCGGGCTCCTCTGGCCGCCGCGTCGCGTGAGGGAGCTCTCCATCCACGGAGCTCCTCGGCCACCGCGTCGCGTGAGAGGGAGTTTTCAGGTGCGGGCTCTTCCGGATCCGTCGCGAGGAAAGAGCAATTTGATCGCCCGCCCGCCCGCCCGCGCTGCAGCTAGCACGTCTCCTCGTGCTAGCTGCCAGCCTGGCCGTAGCTAGCACGTACAGTCCGTCTTTTTCTCTCTGCGCTGAAGCACCTTCTCAACGGAACGAACCGATCGAGCCTAGCTAGTCTCGTTCGCCTGCCTTTGCTCTCGCTCGCTCGCACCCGGCCTGAACAACTCCTAATTAACTGCATACGTACACGTCCCACGGTGAAAGCAAAAAAACAGCAAACAAATCTCTGCATCCATCCATCCATACAGACGACCCGATCGATCTGCTCCTCGCGCTGGACAAGGGCCGCTCGATCGTGTTGCCACGCTCGGTCTACCATCTTGGCCCCAATTCAAGGTCATGAATATCAACCAATGTTTGACAATGTCCAAAACCCAAACAAATCTATTCATCCCAGCGAGCGAGAACCAACCAATTCATGGAACCAAAACTGAAGGAGACGGCGACGAATCGATTACCTTACCTGCTGCTGCTGGACCTCGGCCGGACGCAGTGCATCTTCTTCGGCCGTATATGGCGCTCGCTCTCCTCCCCTCGTCCTCGCCAAAGTCCAAAGTCACAAGTCACACACACGATACCGCACGCGGAAGCTCGCGGCTAGCTTGTACTTATAGAAGAAGAGCTACACAACTTTGAATTTTCACGAGCGAAAGTTTGGCAAGCGGGAAGGAAAAGAGATTTCAGTTTCCCTCACATCGTATTGCTCTTCGTTGGCTGCTAAATCAGAACATGATGGACGGACGAGATAGCTGGTGCCACGGATTGCTGACTTGGCAGCGCTGCCCTCTCATCAAACGAAAATACAGAGGGAATCACCTAATTAATAGGCAGCAATCAATCTAATTAATTGCAGACGGGCGGCCTCTGTTTGTGTTACTATTCCACATACCTAAACAACCTCCTCAAATCCCTCCCACAGTTAATGTATGCCGGTCTCACGGATGCAGAGATGAAATACGAGTCATGCCATGTGCATGTACTTACTGGAAACATAATAATGCTAGATATGCATTCTCTTACGTAGTACAAGATGGATTCCAGTGTACTACTAGCTAAGCTCAACTTGAGTACGAATCAGGACTACTGAACACATTTGTAACCTTCAGGACACAAGATCCGTAGAGTCACAAAATACACTTTGCTTCACCCCAGAAACTAAAAGTCCTAATTTATATATAAACATCGATACGAAGAAGCAAATAAACAAGGAGTCTGAGCTTTCATCTCATCAAGTTGTTTTTTAGTCTTTTCTTCATCTATTGCCCTACATCCAGCTTTCGATGGTATGGTACCTGCAGACCAAGCATACACTAGTACTTGGTCTACCCAACCATTGACAGATTTAACAAGACGCCCAAATTTTGTTTTGTTTTTCACTATACCATATTTATTTGAAACAAACAGTAGGCATGCTGGCTCCTCCCACATCATCGCCATCAGTGCTCACCGGAGACCCAAGCAAGAGGGACGTCGGCCCAGCAGCAAATCTGTTTCAAAATTTTCATCATCCCCAGCCTACTGCGCTTTGCATGTTTCACGGTTGGGAACCAGCCTTCCCTTTCCCGATAGTGCTGGTCAAGCTAATCTATCGACCTGAATTAAGGTTGATAGCTCATCTAGATTGATTTCTTCTCACGTATACAAACTTGCTGCTAAGCTATGAAAAAACATGGAAATTTGAAGAATTTTCTTTAACTAGACAAATACATTGTTAATCTGTGTTCTAAACAGTAAAAGTTCAAACTTTTGCCATGAACTCCTTTGCATCAAAATTACATGGAACAATACATAAGCATCAAGTCCTGTCAGATCACGAAAACCAAGCTAACAGGAGCACTTACTTGCATCACACACAGCACACTTACCCATCACCTCACACATGGACCTAGCCAAGGTTCTCAACTTGAAACAACAACGAAAACAAAAGCATGCCACCTACAGCTACACGGCACCGACAAAACAGGGTCAACTGATGGCTAATTCCGCTGTCAAATAACCAAGCCACAACAAGTCAACGCCGCTGCAATATCGCCGGCCTCCACCAACACCACCGTCCGCGGCTGCCGGCTGCCAAGCACACAAGAGCCCCAGTGACGAGGTCAGTGAAGCAGCGCAAACCAGCCAGCTCCTGCTCGCGTATCTGCTGGTGGGTTCCTGGAGCAGGGTGGAGGCAGCGACCAAGACCATGGCAAGCCGCTTGCTGTCCCTCCATCAGCCACAACAGCTACACACAATCAAGGGGATGAATGAATGCACATAGCACATATAAGCAACTGCAATCCTAATTTTACAAGGCAACGCTTGGATTCTTTTTACCCATTATGTGTTGATTCCTATGACAACACACCATATTCATGCATATAATACTGGATAAAAAAATTAACAAAAAAAGGACACGATGCACTTGTATATATTGACAGCTCTACTACTCAATGAAATCATGCCCAGGAATAAAAGATAAAATATCAATATATATTTGTTCTAAGGCTATCAATTATTCTTCCGAATCAACGGCAGCAGCATTGTTATAAATGTTCTGAATTCGATCTAATTGCAGACTGGGGCCTGACTGCAGTTCATCTACAGCGACGGAAACCAAATGCACACAACACATAGAGTATCACAGAGCATATTGGATAAGGAGATCAAATGGTGAACCAGGAGCTCATCGAAGAGGTTGTATAGTATCCGAGGCCAAGCATTGCCTCCACCTCACCAAACAATTGTCTTAACGGCTACAAAGATGCTCTCAAAGGCAACAGTCCATTGATAGGAAAATCCTGCAAGCAATACATATACAACACAATTAACAACACTCATAGGACCAAAAGCATCACATCAAATCAAATCGTATTCAAGTAGATCTGGTACATTTGCTAACATGGAGCTAACTAAAATCTGAAGCTATCAATTCCAAGGCAAGCTCTTTAATTCTAATGATCCTAAAATCTGAAGAGTATTTGCACTAAAACCTAAATATAAATTTCAGAATAAATGAAAGTTGATTTTCGGACAAGTTCCATAGGAATAGATACCATCCATATTTCATAAGAAAATTGACATGCCAGCAAGCGAAACAAATAGAAACATGTTCCAGTCAACAAACAAGTACATGCTAACATGTCCAAACAAAAACTCAATATGCATATTGATATCATCATCAATGTATAGTGTGTTAATATTGTTGTTTAAACCTAAACTATAATCCTTATTGAAGTCAAATTCATAGAAATAGGCAAGATAATCTAAAGTTATCGTGCATCTTACCAATATGGCACTAATCACCATCAATGCCTATTTCTATGCATATTGATATCACCATCAATGTATAGTTTGTTAATGTTGTTGTTTAAACATGAACTATAGTCCTTATTGAAGTCAAATTCATAGAAATAGGCAAGCTAATCTAAAGTTATCGCGCATCTTACCAGTATGATACCAATGATCCTACAACTGCAACAAAATCAAGCTACAACAGTATGCTGCGTTCAAGTGTAGCATCTTTCAAGATGGAATTGATGAAACGATCTTTCAAGGTGCCTCACCATGTTCTACAACTAGTAGCTAGAACCATCTTTCAAGATGGAGTTGATGAAACGATTTCCAATTCATGCAACAATCAATTTAGGGTCATTAACTCCATCTTTCAAGATAAGCAACATCACAATCACCAAACACGCAATAAAAGAAGGCACCATGAGGCACCTTACTACGAGTCGTAGCCGTTCTTGCCGCCAAAGTCGTTCTGAGTGGAGGAAGTCACCGTGTCTCACCTGGCTTCATTTTCACCACTGCGATTAGCTAGAATGCCATCCAACCAACAAAGAAAATGGATGATAAGTGACTTTCGTGTCCATCTCGCCATCGACAGTCCTACCAAATTGTTCAGCTTTCTTGCCTTGCACTCATGGATGCAACAGCTATACGAAATTCCAACCTACAACAAAACACAGATGATAAGTACATGACTCTCGACAGTGTCGCTAGTCTAATTGGTAAAAATGTTCTGACTTCGATCTAATTGCAGACTGGAGGCTGACTGCAGTTCATCTACAGCGACGGAAACCAAATGCACAAAACAGATAGCAGTATCACAGAGCACATGGGAGACGGAAGGACCATCTGGTGAACCAGGAGCTCACCGGAGAGGTTGTAGCCGAGACCAAACATTGCCTCCACCGCACCAAGCAGTTGTCTTAACAGTTATAAAGATGCTCTCAAACGCAACAGTCCAGTGATAGGAAATCCTGCAAGCGATACATATACAACAAAATTAACCACACTCATTGAATCCTAGGTGTTTAAACCAAAAGTGTACAACAGACATTATCTCATCATATAATGATATTTAAAAACGAGGACGAGCAATCTTCATGCACTAGGCATGTTCTTTGGATTATAAGCATAATGTTTCCAGAGTGTATTACATTACGAAAACTTTATGCTTTTAATCCAAAAATTTGGAGATCTGCAGCACAACCAGAAACGAAAACAACTAGACACCATAAGAAACAACTCCTAGAACAAAGCTCCACTGTAAAAGAGCAAAAAAGGACATGGAAAGATGAATGGTCCATGTTTTTTCCACTAGAAATGACAGAAATAATCTAGCTGAAGAACAACACTCCCATGGCCTAAGCATTACCACTTCAAATTAGAAAATCTTGTACTAAATGCAACTCCAAAAGCAAAGCTAATGGAAACATGAAGCACTAAAGCTGAACCTAAACCATCATCTTATTATAGCCACCTTGTATTGAATCAGAAGAGAGAATAAAGGTACAGATAAGGCACAACAAAGCACAACCAGGCACAAGATATCAAATACAAAAACATCTTTATAAATCTTGGAACCAAAGAAATAGCTAGTGATAAAGAAACTAGCTAGCTCATGATAAACAAGTAATCCTATAGCAAATAATTCACAGCAACAAGAACCAAGGTCGTTTAAGATCTCTCTCTAAGACAAAAAAAAGTACTAGTTCAGCTAATTAAGCGATGCATGTTTAATTTAGCTTGTGCAGAAATGGTGCAGGGAAAACCACAAGAATAAAAGAAACAATAGATACTACTAAATACTAGTAATGCGATTAACTTTACTCGTGGCTAAGCATGCAACCAATGGAAGGAAAGTTCTTTTTTAGTTAGCATCAAGGCAAATGATTCACGTCAATAAAACTGTCATTGCTATGTTAAGAATCTAATCTTTAATTAGGGATCGAGCGCACACATGCAACAATTTAATCCTAATTAACGGTACGATGGTACTAGCTAGCTTTAAACAAAAGTAGTATCCACCTCAAAAAGTAGACAATCACAACTAGACAAAGAAGATCATGGTTCGTTCATCCCTAACCAATGCTTAGTAGCTTTTACAAATGACCTGCAATTGTGCAACCAATAAGAATTTCACAAATAGAAAATATTTATTCGGTGTGAGCTCTCATGCTCTGAATTTGGTTTGTGTGAATACTAGTGATGCTTTCATAACTAGCACGTGTTATGCAGGCTAGCAGTATCGAAACAAGGCCAGTTCAAATGGATTTTTTTCCTAATATCCTTGACCCTCTAGCATGATAAAAAATTACAGTAATACCGGGAGCTCACCATCTCCTCCACATGGTTTACTTTCCATAAGCATCAGCAAAAGCAATGCAGATGAATCAGAACAAAATACAACACGTGCTATACAAATCAAAAAACGACAGGAAGGAGATGACACAATGGAAGAAAGCATTGCTACATCTGCAAGCTGAAGTTACCCTCAGCTGTGAAGTCTGAGGGGCTGCTCCAATTGACGTAGCAACCTGGCAGAGGCGGCGACCTGGTTCGTCCCAGCACTTCCTCTAACCTGACCATAGCGGTCAGACCGACAGCATGAGCACCAAACAAACAATGGCCGGCATCAATGGTGTGTCATGTTCGATCATAGTGGCGCTCATGATAACAGTTTCCTACAAATGTAGGAAGATTTCATGACATAATAAACCACAAAAGCAACCCGTCCAAAGCCAAATTACATGTGCACAGTAACGAAAGAACCAGGCAGATTCAAGCATACATAATAGAAGTGGCTTGCCGGTAATCTTACTCTGAAACGAGCTGCTGCTCCAATCAAATTGCTGCTTGGGAGCATTAGTACATAATATGTGGCACCATTTGATGCCTTTGAACACCTAAAGAAGCAGTAGTCCCATGTCAAATTCTCGTACCAAATCAATGGGGAAAACAGGGTAAAGCTGGCGGTTGGAGGTGGGCGTGTGTTGTACCTGGGTTTCAATGCCAAGGACGCTAAGGAGCAAGACGGTGGCGCCTTCAGTCTCCCCCTCTCACCTGACCTTATCGGTGGCCACCACACTTCATGTTGGAGCCAAGCGGCTCTCAAGATAGAATTTTTCTACAAGTTTGAATGAGCAATTTATAAATCACACACTGCAGATATGATGACAAATGGGAGGTGCACTAGATGTTGGAAGTGGCAGAGTAACCTTACTCTGAAACTTTGTGCCCCAATCAAATCCTTGCTGGGGGAGCAATAGTAGACGGGGTTTTGATCCCTATGAACACCTGAAAGTGCAGCACTCTAGTGTCAATTTCCAGAACCAAGTTGACAGGAAAAACATGGCGACGCCGCAGGCCGGAGGTGGGCTCGTGGTGTACCTAGGTTTTGACTTCGAGGAGCAGAACGTTGGCGCCCACAATCACCCTCTCCTACCAACGAACTCGACCTTCCAGGCGTCACGAGATGGCGCACTTCGATCTGGCTGGCGCGCATCCCGAAGTGTCGAGAGCCACCGCAAATCGTAATGAAGTATGTCAATGTTTATTTTTATAATGCAAATATGAGAAGAATCATGATAAGTTACTGTATTGATTTACAAATACCGGAATCCAAGACTAAGCAAGAGTGCATCTATCAAAAGTATCAATGTAACTACAAAAGAGCACATCTATCAAAAGTATCAATGTGAAAGTTAGCCCCATCGGTCTTCCATCAAAAAGAAAATCTATGTGTACTCACTCTCCAACATAGCACTTTGAAAAACAACAGGAGATATCCTCAACATTTCAAGTTCTCTACTCCAGGATGAACATGCCAAGATATACATACGTATTATGAAAAATTCTAGCATACACCTAAGCAACTCTATTCCAGTATTAAGAAACGGGACTAGAAAATACATCTGGCACTAGATCAACTACAACAAAAGCACATTCCAATGTAACGATAACACATTGATCAACTGTCACGTAAGATAACAAAACAATTGTATGAAATATAATATAAGTACTGACACTTGCCTAATATTTTATTCAGCACAAAATATCTTAGCTAAATCATATGTATTTGTATCAATTAAAGCGTGAGTGACCTCCTTGCATATCAGAATCTGGCCACTGGCATGGCAGGGGCTAATAGATCCAGAGGTGCCCACATTACAAAATTAACTCCACAAAACTAGGAAAATGTGATGACCCACATAATAGGTGTCATCTTCTATGAATATATTCAACCATTTGTCTCATGGTAAACCAAGAAAATGATAAGCACATATCCCACAAATCCTCCTATACACGCCCATGTAAATCAAAAAGATACCATAGGCGCATAAGCATATAGGTTCGATCAGAAGGAAAATACCTATACGCATGTAGAGATTATCGAATGAAATCAATGCTAGAGACCCAGGAGACAATGAGGACTTGACGGGACCGCTTAGTTAATCTCAAGCCACCAGAGCACCTCCCTACGGCTGTTGCTTGAGGACATCGAAGCCAACAGTCAGGCCAACAGGAGTTGAAGGCGTCTGTCTTAAGCTGCTGCCCCCCCTGAAAAAGACGATGGACTGCATGCCTGCGGAAAAGGAACAAGAAATCAATCATAATTTTCGCATCCCAGGTTAATACGACAAACGCTCGGAAATATCGTCTTATGTAGAGACTGCCATATGTCAGACAAATTATGAGTTCACAAATCAATCAAAACTATCTGCGAACTACAACGAAATGAACACTCACAGGCGGAACAGAACAGTTACACTACATGTACAACTATATTTGTCTTCAACCTTGTACACATAAAAATGCATCACGGCCCTATGTAGAGACTAACCTGATGATGTAGGTGACCATTTTCCTCTTGCGGGAGGTCCCCTTGGCCTCCACGACCTCACGAAGCCTTGGAACCAAAAGCCTGAAATACAAAGAGGACAAATAAGGAATTATGTTGGCAAATAAAACAAAGAAATGCCACTTAATGACAGAATAAAGAAAACACGTCCAAATAATTAAGCTTGTGTGTAGTAATAGTTGCGTTGAATGGCCAGCCCAGCAAAAACCCAAATAATTAAGCTTGTGTGTAGTAATAGTTGCGAGAGGCAAATACATGACACTAGGGCCTCGGAAAAACAGGGGAGGCATTTCAATTACCTTCTAGTAGATGAACTCTTGCTCAGAATAAACACAAGCAACAATTTTTCAGTGAGTTAGTGATTCGGGTTGTGGTGATAAAACCCAACAACTAATTGTGTGGAATCTGCACGTAAATACATACTCCAACTAGATATTGTACCTCCTATAGCAAAGCTAAACCATTAGCCAGCAACACACTTTAAACAATCATGAATGGCAACATGAGCTGGACCAAACAGAGATTGGCCTATCAAAAAAATTATAAAGAGTTGAACTTTATCAATTTCATACTGTAACTGAAACTACTATTTATGAGCACTTTCTCTAAATGCTAAATCTGAATTCAGAACTCAATCTATTCGAGTGAAATTATAATCTAGATCATTACACACGATGAGGTCAACCAAAATAGTTTGTGTTGCTCCCAATGCGTCTCACAACTACTATTAGTGCAAATAAGCACTTGTTGCAATCCCACACGACTTGACCCCACATGACACGGGAGGCAGCAACCAAAAGCGTCCCTAAACCCACGTTGTCGACTGGCCTGATCCAGCAGCAATGGCCACCTCTACTGTCCAGCTCCATTTCTCCCCTAAGATACAAAAACACAAAGAAAACAGAAGTAGTCAGAACTGGTCCGAATTTAAAAGATATATTAATTCTAAAAAAGTCCATGTCAGTTGGCAATCAGGGAACAAGTAGGCGACATATTCCTTTAAAGTTAACATAACGCTCTACACAGAGGAAAATTGAACATCCAGAAAATAGTAGCAGTTTGCCTAGCTTGTTTAGTCAGCAATTGATACATACTAATAAGGGTTATTTCTACAAGAAGAAATTATTGTAACCACGATGCTAGCCAAGAAAACTACACAAAATATAAAGAACACAAAACTAAAAGTTAGCCTCGATAATCAACTAAACTTCAGTAAAAAATTGAAAATTTGGCCTGACATTTGCTCTTTTTCGGACATCCAGTCCACACAACAAATAGCATATAATTCAAAAAAACTGCTAAAGTTTAAACAACCCGCCTCAAGTACTATTCAAACATAATTCATCCTTACGGGCGCAAATCAGACTTTCTATATAACCATCAGCAGCTCAACCATTTCAAACAACAAAACTCATCCTTATAAGGTGGCATCATTGTGTTGACTCACAAAAGAGTAACTCCTTTGAACTAGTGCTCCATATCAGCTCCAACAAGTGCAATCAACACTAGATAAAATTCGGGTTTTTAAAGAACTCAAGCTGCAGACCCAACAGTAAGAAAGATAGAATATCATAGCAAATAAACATTGGAAAAGAGTAGTGTATTCGAACATAGAAATCAAGTGCTAAATGCATGTACTTCCAAGTATTTGAACATAACAACTACTTCCATACACACAGTATTTATGTTGCACACATAAAGTAGCATCATGCATCAAGCTATGGTGAATAAATAGTGAAAACTATTAAGCAAGAAAATGACGCATTTACCAAACAGGGAGTCAGGGAGGCAACCATTAAGCTGTCGTGATAGTTTACCACTAGAAACACCACCGACAACCAGGCAGACTCTATCTGGGGGTGTCTATCAAAATGAGAGGTCCAATGCCAGGTTACCAAAACCAAATACTGAACAATAGCTACATACAGGTTAAATTTGTAATCGCTATGTCGAAATCAGATACAACCTTTTGTACACTAAATATTGTGTTGCACGAGGAGCACAAAAACAACACAAAGTCATACAAAAGCAGCAGGATGCACCTATTAATGAGTCGTCATAGCTGCTCTTATCCCTAGCAACATCAAGTGGAGCAAGTCGTCGTTTCTAATCTTGCCGCCGCCCATCCTCACCATCACCACCACCTTGGCTTTAAGAAGTGGAAAGGTTTAAGGTCACAAAAGTGCTCTGGATAGATAGCCCAGTCGTGGCCTCCAAATAAGATGTAATGTGTAGCAGAATGTACTTCAAAATGCAGGCGAGAAACAAATTCAAAGCTTGTAACATTCTAGTTGGGCCTCTGAAGGCAGGTTCTAAAGAGCACTGACTAGAAAGAAGAAAAAAACCTGATCAATTTAGAATATAATGTAGTACTGGCAATTGAGTAAGATTATTTAGTGTAGAACATTAATCAGTACTCCTAAACAAGGCTCAGAAACTCACACATGTTTTTGTCCCTCGATAAAGATGGTCAGCTAAGCCTGTCCACTAGTAGTAAATTAGAGACGCCATTGTAGCACACATCGACACAACGAAAACATGGATGTCTACTTAACCAAAAAATAACCACTTATTTATGAATTGAGAACCAGATTAGGACAAGTCATTATGCATGATATTTTAGCTTTAATATACAAGAGAATCAAACACCATAAGAAAGAGCATGATATTGAGATTATGGTGCAAGAAATCTGTATCGCTAAGGATAACCAAGAAAATCCACACTATGTATACTGAACATTTAGTAGAGAGCAGTGGAAAATGAGCTTCAGCCTTTGATTTAGGGGAAACAACAGGACTCAGCTTTAGACTTTATTAATCAAGCACACTTACATCATGAATTAACAAATTGATAGTAAAACTAGGTGGTTACTCACTCCAAACACATGGTTGAGCTTCATATTTTTTTGCTAGAACATGAGCTACACTATTAGCATTCCTAGGAACATAATCATACTCGCCCTCTAGAAAAAGATGTTCCATGGTTGCAAATATCTTCAAGGATCGGTGCAGCTGCCAACGCCGTGAAAACCTCCCTCATTCAATGAGTTAATAATCTCCAAACAATCAGATTGAATAATCAATCTATTGTAGCCTATGATTAGCTAAGTAGATCCTATATCTTGCCGCTAGTGCCCCGCACTTAGCTTTATCAAGATCATAGTCTACATTGTTATTACTAGCTGCAATAAAGTTCCCTCTATCATCTCGTAAAACATCAAAAAGATGAGCTCCAACATTTGTACAACAGCCCAAATCACAAAAGTACATAGTAAAGCTTCATATTATACATCGACAAGCAAGTCCACTAGGAAACTACAAGATACGGTAACGGTAAACACCTTCACTAAGACAATAGGTTCATAGCCAACCTGGTATATCTAACCCTTGAGCAACTGAATTTCCGGTTGTATAATCAACCTGCAGGCCAAGAGAATGCGGCGGCACTCCTCTGCAGCAAATTTAGAACAACAAGGAGTCAGGGACAAATAAAAGCAGTGCAGGAATAAAACGGGAAAATAAGATGCATGTATAGCTATATTCTCATCACTTTATCAGAAGAACAACATCCGGGTTATCAGTACGCGCAAACATATGAAAAGTTATGTGTTCATTGTTTATCACCCCAATAGGTAGAACACAAGAGGTAGATTATAGTACTATTGTCTAATCAAGCGAACAACATTCCGAAACTGTAAAAAGAAAGTATGGTCCCAGCAGATATAGCCACAATTTATCGAGGTACAAAATGATTTTTCGACACAACTATTGAATTTAGCGCAGTAATACTGAAGATTCCTCGGGCCGGTCCAATAGTGAATAAAATAGGTGTAAATGATATAGCTGCCTTTCGACTAATAAGATAAGAACTAACTTTCTTTTTAGCAACTTCAGCAGTTTCTTCACTCATGGCCTCTTTATTTGAAGCGTGAGATTTTGGTAGGATCTCGACTTGCTCTTGGATGCCGACATACACGGCTGGACTGACAGGTTTATGCACAATTGAGCTTTACAAGGTAAATATCTATAAGCCATACATATTCGAAATTCCAAAATATTACCAGCATTCAAAGGAAGAAGCTTGACGTTATGGTGTCAATGTCGACGAGCTCCTAACCAGCGGTGTCAATGTCATGGCGGTGGGCCTTGGTGGTGAGCTCCTGCATGATGTGAGTGCATCCGGTAAACCAGCCTTCAGATCCAGCGTGTAGAGGTACGGGACAACAACATTTAGATTAGCATAACCACCTATGTTCCAGAAGAATAGATAAATGGCAGTAGATATTTTTCTTGTTCACTTGTGTATTTCAATGAATCTGAACTAGGTTTGTAATAAGAAAACAAAAATGGGTTTGTCTAATTAGCTGATAAACAGACTAATGCTGACAAGCAAATAATTAAATTTAACCTTACTATGAGCCATACAATTCTTGTCCCCACAGTCGTCTAAATGGAGCAAGTTGTTAGTGCTGCACCCGCCGCCGCCTTGGCCTACATGTAATCGGACAGCTCCAATAGCTCTTCCGTTTGCATCACTGCATGCATAAAGGGAGATACATGGAATTTAGAAGACATATATATAACAACAAAGGTTCTCGAGTTCCCATGTACAAGCATAGCTGGTTCTGAAAATGAAAAAAAAATCAAGCATGGGAAGTGCATTATCACATATATTTATGAGGTTACAAATGTGATGAAAAAGTTCAAGCTATACCCGCTTCAGAGACAATGAGGAGATAAAAGTTGAATGCGGAAGAAGCAATAATTCGGTGTTTCATAGAATTTGAATCAAAGAGAATTACAGAGATGGTTGAAAACTGAACGACATAAAGAAAAACATAACGGCATATTACAGAAAGGCAAAGTAGTTCAGATTCAGGTCCTACCTCTATTTTGGAATAAAATTTCTTGACTGACAGTAACTAGTGGCATATTATTGAAGGGGAAAGTAGTACAGATTCCGTTCCTAATTCAATCTAGAAAACGCAATCTTGACTGCGTTTTGGAAATAAACTGGCAGGGATCCAAAATCTGCACTGACATATCAATTCTGAAATTTCTGAACTGAACATATGTTCACAAGATGAGAAGAACAGCTAGCTACTCCTTCTAATTACGGGTGGTGCCTCACAAGTAGCAACACCAGATGGGTGCTCCAATTTCTGAACTTCAAAATAAGTGTGTGGGCATCCGAACAAGCAAAGCAGCTGCAGTAATCATAGAAGTCTATGTGAAGCAGAGACCGGCGTCATCACTCGGGATGGATGCAATTCTCGTGTAGCGGTGGAAGATGGTATTTTTCTGTGCATACAACCAGGTCAGGGGCAGCGTACGACGCGACGAGGTAGGGCGGCGATGATGCGAGGTCTCACCATTGGGCCCGTCAGAGGGGAGCGGGCGGAGTTGAGTAGGGGTGGTTGGCGTTCTGGTGGTCGGCCGTGGCTCCCGTTCCAGGATGGTGATGCGGCTCCATCGGGCTGTGCCACCGTCGTTCAGGAGCTGCAAAGAGGGAAGATGCAGCAGCAACGTTAGTGGGAAAAGAAGGGAGGCCGTGAGGTGAAGGGAGGAGGGAGCGCTGACCAGGAGAGCCGCGCATCTGCAGGAACCGGTCCGTGTCCTCCTCCTGGAAGAGCGCCGGAGCAGGACCGCACCGGCGAGCGGATGGGGCGGCCTTGCCGGTTACGATTTACGAGGGAGGTCGGGGAGCAGGAGAGGCCGGGCTGGAGCGGCACTCGACGGCGGCCGGGCGGCAGGGTTCCACGCAAGGAGAAGGCTTGATTAGAGGGTTGGCGACGGAGAGGCGGCACGGCTGCTGGCGGCCGGCGAGCTCCGGGTTGGGTGGCTTCGTGGCGAGGAAGGGAGAGTTGATGACTGATTCAGGACTAGTCTTCGGGAGACTGGCGGATTATCTCAAAATCGCGTTATTAGCAGCAGGCTAATTAAGAGGGACGCCTCGATTGCGTGCATAATTACTCCCAAATCTGATTCGCGTCTCCTTAGTTTTCTCCACCGCCGCAATTATGGCCGATGCATGCGCACGCCTGGTTTAATGCCTCCGGCTCGATCGTTTTGGACGTCATCACCTAGCTTGTCACGATGAGCTTGCTAGGAGCAATCCAATGGTAGTACGTGTCTAATTAAACTCAAAACACGTGTTCGATTATTACTTGCTCAAAAAAAAACATGGAACCATCACATATACTCCTTGCGCTTCTATTTACTTCGTGTTTTAGGTTTAGTTATAAAAACAAACTTTGCAAAACTTAATCACAAATATAACCAAAAATATTGATATCCATAATATCAAATATATATAATACTTTATATCTGTTCTAGTACAATATATATGATATTGTAAAATCGATATACTTTTCTAAATATTTGGTCAAAGTTTATAAAATTTAAGTTTGACAAAATCTATAACACAAGTAATTGTGAATGCAGGGGTATAGTATTTGCTACTAGCTAGTACGTAGTAGTTTTCAAGGCATCTAAACATGCATGAAAGAGAACAAAAAATGTATCTTTGTTACTAGTAGATTGCAGCTAGGCTTACATTGCAGATCAAAGTTCTTCATTCGTCGCTAAGCCTACATACCTCGCCTCGAACAAAGCCCCACCCTTAGCTCATCTGATAGTGTGTCGATGGGGTGGCTAGAGAGCCAGTGCGAGGGCGTCCTCCTTGAGAACAGGCGGTCGTGTTGATGGGGTTAGCGGAGGGTGGTGTCCTTTATGAGGGACGCCGATGCAGCCCGTAACAGGCCTACCGGTCATGCTGATGAGGTGGATGGTGGACCCGGTGTACTGTCGTCGAGTTTTTACCTTTTTTATATTTTCCTACCATGCAATGTCGATCCCTAGCTTTATTTCAAAAGTTTTGATCCTGGGTGTGATACTTATCTTTACTTCATCCTTATATGCCCATATTGTTTTCTAATTTGAAGTGCTAATGCTTAGGATATAGGAGTGTTGTTCTTCAGCTTGATTTGTTTCTTACGTTTGTGAAGGACAAGAAATAGAGCTTCAATCTTTCAATATTTGTTTCCTCTTTTTGTAGTGGAACTTTTGTTGTTGTAGTTGTTTCTTGTTGCGTCTAGTTAGTTTCTTTCTTGCACGGGTATTCCATCCCATATCGAGGCCAGCGAGGGAGAGTACACTAGGGCGCATACCGAGGCATCTTTCACGCGTACTCCCGCCCTAGCCCAAGAGGCTACATCACGCCCCTCAGGCTGCCCTTATGCCCAAACTTCGAGACCCCACATTTTCCCACCCAAACTTGGATAGCCAAATGCAGGAGACGGCGGAGGGGAGTAGGGTTTGCGAACCGAACTCCCCTCCGCGATCCCTTTTAATAGGGGCCGTGCGGGGGATTTCTCGGGCCCCCGAACTTTCGATTCGGGCCGGCCCATGTTTACGGGCTCTGATTTGCGCGTATTTCAGCCCGAACCGGTAAATCCGCCGGAAAAGTTCGGTTCCGGCGGGATTTACGGGCTCTGTTAGAGATGCTCTTACTAGTATAAGTTACTACCCCTTTAGGCCTTGTTCGGTGCCAGTGTTTTTAGAAGTGTTTGGGCCGGATTTGGAGTGTTTTTTTCGGGTTCGAGCAAAACACCCGAAAACACCTCGAAACACCTATGGGCTGTTCGGTGGACCGGATTTGACATGTTTAAGCCCAACGAAACCGGCGGAAACCCGTCGGGCTGGGGTGGAAGGAAAACGCGTCCACCCCCTCGCGTTTTCTCGTGGAAGGACGAGAGCTGGCGACGAGAGGGCGAGGGCGAGGAAGCCGCCGCTGCCGCCGCCGTCCCAAGCCGAAGCTGCTGCCGCCGTTCCGAGCCGACGCCGCCGCCGACGATCCCTCTGACTCGCCGCAAGAACAAAGCCGCCGCTCCCTCTGACTCGCCGCCGACACTCCTGCCGCCGCCGACGCTCCTGCCGCCGCCCCTCCTCTCGGTCGAAGATGGAGTCAATCGTGAGTATCATCCACCCCACCGCATCCTCTCCATGTACTTCAGATACTCCTCCTTTTTTTGATTTCTAGGGTTCCTGAATGTGAGATTTGGTTGAATTCTAGGGAGTAGGGGACAGATCTTGCCAGTATGGTCCTGGACTGGACTAGTTTTGCCAGGGAGTAGGGGACAGATCTGACAGTAAACTTATTTACTGTTGATAATTTAGTTATAATGCTGAGCTATTGATCGATTGTTGTTTGCATGCTTTGTGTTTGATAATTTTAGGCGCAAAATGCTTACTGTATGCTCGAGATGCATTGTTGCTTGTAGAGATGTTTGTGAATCTAGTAGTAACTGAGAGTCCTAGGCAGTCGACATTCTGACTGCAATGTACTAATACACATTTTAGATTGTTTGCTGGTACTTTCTATTTATCTTTTTTTCACAAAATTGTCACTTTTGCTTGTGGTAAACTTTGCGTACATCATACAGTTTATTTTCTGCATTCTCTTGCTCAGCTGCTTCAAAACATTGATACACTCGCTCCGATACCTGGGACTTGTTTCTGTTCCACTGTGTTTGATGTGCGGCCTCTGTGGTACCCTACCTATAGACTGAAAGTTTGAGCTCTTTGTTGGCTTGTCATGTGCTTCTGATACTGATGTTTTGTATTATCGATATGAGAGATGTTCTTCTAGTGTGCTAAAAAGATTGGATTTTTACTTGTGATACAAGTCTAGTTTAAAATGTCAAAAAAAATTGAATTTTTATTCATTTGTGTTGAAAACACTTGAATACACTAGTTTGCAAAACCCGTGTTCCAAACAAGTGTTTTGACAAGTGTTTTAGGTGAAAGGGGTTTTGTAGTGTTTTGAGTAGTGTTTTGGGTGGTTGGTGTTTTCACCCAAAACACTCCTCAAAACACTAAATCAAAACACAGAAAAACACTGGCACCAAACCAGGCCTTAGTGGGTAGTAACATATATGTGGTGTCATGCATTGTGTCATTTACTATGGTGTAGACTCAACTTGTCTTGGGGTTTCCCCCGGTACATGGCGGGGGTGAGGAGGGACGTACACCCGACGCCCTTGAGGAAAGAAGGATGGCTGATCGATTATTATTTTGAAAAATTGGGTTATAAAATTGGGATGAGGTGAGCTGATCGATCCCGGCTCCACCTGCGACGCTATTTTTTTTCTCTTTTCCATTCAAACCCAAACCCAAACCCAAACCCAAACCCAAATCCAAATGATGTACTGTAGCTGGCTGGCTGGCTGGCTGGGTTAATGACGTACGTATCGTTGCATGCATGGTCAGGGCGACAGCGAGGGATGGATTAATTTGTAGTGGCGCAACGTTTAATTAAGTAATAATTCGTTGGGATCCAGGCTGGCAACACAAGACGTGGTCCATCCCACCTGCCGGCTTCGGCTTCGGTTCCGTACAAGACGAACGCATGGATTCGGTGTACGCACGCGCGCACGCACGTAAAGGTCGTTTTTTCACGCGCGCGATTGATCCATCTTAAAAGTACGCGCGCGTGGCCGACTCGTCCACGCTGCCACGCTGCGTCTTCCGCGACCCCTTCTTCTATCACCTCCACGGCATGTTCGGCCTGTCGGGCACCGACACCATCAAGGCCAGGTACGGGGCGGCGACGGGCATGCCGGCGGACCGGCAGCAGATCACGTACCAATCCCGACAGGTGAGGAACGGCAGCAGGCTCGCTGACTGGGGCGCCACCAACTGTTCGTTCGATGGTGTACGTCGACCGGATGCGCGCCGTCCAGGGTGCTGATGGTGAAGGTGTACCGCACGACCACGGTGCGCCGCGTCAAGGAGCTCGTGGAGGCGGCCGAGGGGGTGCCCGTCGCCACGCAGCGTGCATACCACAACCGCGGCCCCGCCACCGGCTACACCGACAAGGATCTGGAGGACGGGCAGACCATGGAGGAGCTCGGCATCATGGAGTGGAGCAACGAGACCGTGATGAACCAGCCCTTCGTGAGCATCGAGTACCGGCTCGGGGCAGGTGCTGCTGCTGCTGCCGAGCGGCGGGCACGGGTGCCACGCGTCTTGTTCAGAGGTAGCCACGCGGAGTACAACAAGATCGTTATGCAGCGGCTGCTCGCCGAGAGAGAGAAGCCGGACTCGACCCCGCCCGTGCCGCCGCTGACGCGGAGCCGCCTCCTCAACGTCTATCTTGGAGCTCGGGATCCGCTTCTACCGTAGGCTTTTCATCAATTAAGTTGCCCCTCTGGCATAGATTGCTAAGCTAGATAAGCTAGTTTCGACAGTAGTATAGGATTAGTTACCTGTGAAACATAATACTAGTAATAGTTTTCTAACGTGCTATATGAAGTTAATTTTTGAACTGTTTTGCATGTAATTTTGGTGGAAAATTCATGTGTTTATTACAATCTGAGAAAGCGGGGTGACAACATATGTGGATTGTTTTTTTTTTGTGCGGTGCTACTCGAGTACCGAGTTACGATTTGCAGGGTGAACTCAAGATTTTCGATCGGGCAACGACAACGTTTGTGCATTATTTCATTCCTGTAGGTATTGCTTTCAGAGAATTTATTTTGTAGTCCCGGTGTTATCTTCGGTGATGGTTAGAGTGTTGCTAATGCAAGTATCTTCACCGCTTTGTTTTTTTGTGTGTGTGTTTTTAGTTGTTTGCATCTATGATTTCTTTGAACATGTTGTTGGTGTAAATATTAGGTGTAGTTGGTATCTTCGTGATATTATTATATTTCCTTTATCATAAAAGTACATCTCTTGGTTTTATTCTTGTTTTGGAAGAGCAGACGGAACAATGTGTTGGATGAAGACCCACAAAGAATCAATAATAAAGAATAACGGGATAGTGGATCAACTTGGCAAATGCCTTTAGATCCCCACAACCCACAGCCCACTCCCCAATAGGTTTTAGGTGGATTTGTTTTCAATGGAATCGTGAACCTAGAGGTTAAAGCGGCAACACATGAGAAATGATAGGTTGTACTCCAGGGATGCGGTGGTTTGGCAATATATGCTATCTTTATGCTAAAAGAGTTTTTAAATATATTAAATAATGTTAAAATAACGTGTGCAATTCCACATCCTACATGCCTATAAAGTTGTTTCAGAAAAACACGACTTTTGGTGCAGGCTATGTAAAATAATCAAAATTCAGAGCTAAAACAAGGCATTTCTCGAAACATTATTTGTCTTCTACCCATGGCACAAAATCCAAACACGTGTTCGATTATTACTTGCTCAAAAAAAAAAGGAACCATATCACATATACTCCTTCCGCTTCTATTTACTTCGTGTTTTAGGTTTAGTCAAAATCAAACTTTACAAAACTTAATCACAAATATAACCAAAAATATTGATATCCATAATATCAAATATATATAATACTTTATATCTGTTCTAGTACAATATATATGATATTGTAAATATCGATATACTTTTCTAAATTTTTGGTCAAAGTTCATAAAATTTAAGTTTGACAAAACCTATAAAGCAAGTAATTGTGAATGCAATGGGTATTGTATTTGCTACTAGCTAGTAGTAGTTTTCAAGGCATCTAAACATGCATGAAAGAAAACAAAAAATGTGTCTTTGTTACTAGTAGATTGCAGCTAGGCTTACATTGCATATCAAAGTTCTTCATTCGTCGCTAAGCCTACATACCTCGCCTGGAACAAGCCCCACCCTTAGCTCATCTGACTGTGTGTCGATGGGGTGACGGGAGAGCCGGTGTGAGGGTACCCTCCTTGAGAACAGGCGGTCATGTTGATGGGGTTGGCGGAGTGTGGTGTCCTTGATGAGGGAGGCCGATGCAGCCCGGAACAGGCACCGGTCATGCTGATGAAGTGGATGGTGGACCCGGTGTAGTGTCGTCAAGTTTTTATCTTTTTATATTTTCCTAACATGCAATGTCTATCCCTAGCTTTATTTCAAAAGTTTTGATTATGGGTGTGATATTTCTCGTTACTCCATCCTTATATACCCAACCGCTCATTTCCCCCCTCCCCTCTCTCCTCCCGCTACAATAACTGAGAGTCTCCCACCGGAGACCGGGCCGATCCGACGGCCTCTCCGCCGGCGTAGCCGGTCGGAGATGGCCTAGGGGAAGCGCCGGAGCTAGGTTAGTGTATAGTTCTAGTAGATCTAGGTTTTCTTGGCTTTATGCCGGGAGTTGGCTACTAGATCTCTTGGCCGAGATCTAGAGCCGGCCTGCGACCTTCTTCTCCGACGGTCGGAGTCGGATGCGGTGAAGATCTGGGCGGCGGGCTACTCCATAAAGAAAGGGCCTTTATCCCGTGCCAAGCACAAGCTTCTCTGGGTGGTCTTTCTCCTTTCCCTGGCCGGCCGTGGCGGCGAGGGGGGATGGGGAGTTGCGGTTGTTTAGGGAGCGGTGGCTTGGAGACGGCGGGGAACATCTGCTGCGTCGGAGAGCTTCTTTGCTCTCGTTTCAGAAGTTCTTCAGCGGAGGACTCAAGCCGGCGGCTACCTCCGCCCTGCCTCTGCACATCATGGTCGAAGGGCGACCCTCCTTGGCCTCGATTCGATGGTCTATCTTCCTCCAGGCTTCAAGCCGATGCGGAGGATCTTCAGCTCCTGCTGCTGCGCACCTTCCAGTGGTGCTGGTCCAAGTGGTTCGTCCCCGGTGCCGGTATTCCTGGCGCGGCGGCGGAGCTCAGCTCTTGATGGTGGAGAAGGATCTCGAGGACCCGATAGATTTTTATCTTTTTGTCCTGAGGACCTTGTATCTATTTTCTGGGGTCTTTTCTGTAGTTCCTAGTTTGTCTGTTGACTCCCCTGTAACTTCTTATTCCACCGTTTATAAATGAGGCAGCATCCGGGTCCTTATGGACCCGTACCCATTAAAAAAAAATCATTATATACCCATATTGTTTTCTAATTTGAAGTACTAATGCTTAGGGCATGGGAATGTTGTTCTCCAGCTTGATTATTTCTTACGTTTGTGAAGGACAAGAATAGAGCTTCAATCTTTGTTTTTCCTCCTTTTGTAGTGGAACTTTGGTGTTGTAGTTGTTTCTTGTTGCGTCTAGTTAGTTTCTTTCGTGCACGGGTATTCCCTCCCATGTTGAGGCCAGCGAGGGAGACTACACTAGGGCGTTCCAGGATGAGTGAATTGAACCACCGGCTTGGGTAATCGGTATGCACGTGCGCGATTGATCCATCGACGGTTCCGGTGTACGTATACGGTCGCCCCAAATCCAAGAAAAAAATTGGACCTACGTTATAAAACTGGGATGAGGTGAGCTGATCGATCCCGGCTCCATTTTTTTTTCTTCTTTTGCATACAAACCCAAACCCAAATCGAAATGATGCACTGTAGCTGGCTGGCTGCCGGCTTCGGTTCCGTACGCACGCACGCACGCACGCATGGATTTGTAGTCGCGCAACGATCCAGGCTGGCTTCGATCGGTGTACGCACGCACGCACGCGCGCGGGAGGTGGACACCGGCTTCAGTTTTTGTCACGCGCGCGATTGATGCATGCAAGGCCAGGTACGAGGCGCGCGGCGACGGGCATGCCGGCGGACCGGCAGCAGATCACGTACCAATCCCGACAGGTGATCTGAGGAACGGCAGCAGGCTCGCTGACTGACTGGGGCGCCACCAACTGTTCGTTCGATGGTGTACGTCCACCGGATGCCGTGGCACCACACCGAGGCCGCGTGCGCGCTGTCCAGGGTGCTGATGGTCAAGGTGTACCGCACGACCACGGTGCGCCGCGTCAAGGAGCTCGTGGAGGCGGCCGAGGGGGTGCCCGTCGCCACGCAGCGTGCATACCACAACCGCGGCCCCGCCACCGGCTACACCGACAAGGATCTGGAGGACGGGCAGACCATGGAGGAGCTCGGCATCATGGAGTGGAGCAACGAGACCGTGATCAACCAGCCCTTCGTGAACATCGAGTACCGGCTCGAGGCTGCTGCCGAGGAGGGGCAGGAGCGGCGGGCACAGGTGCCACGCGTCTTGTTCAGAGGTAGCCACGCGGAGTACAACAAGATCGTTATGCAGCGGGTGTTCGCCGAGAGAGAGAAGCCTGACTCGATGCCGCAGGTGCCACCGCTGACGGGGAGCCGCGTCCTAAACGTCTATCTTGGAGCTCGGGATCCGCTTCTACCGTAGGCTTTTCATCAAGTTGCCCCTCTGGCATAGATTGCTAAGCTAGATAGGCTAGTTTCGACAGTATAGGATTAATTACCGGTGAAACATAATACTAGTAATAGTTTTCTATAAGTCGATTGAACGTGCTATATGAAGTTAATTTTTAAACTGTGTTTTGCATGTAATTTTAGTGGAAAATTCATGTGTTTATTACAATCTCAGAAAGCGGGGTGACAACATATGTGGATTGTTTTTTTTGTGTGTGGTGCTACTCGAGTACCGAGTTACGATTTGCAGCGTGAACTCAAGATTTTCGATCGGGCAACGACAACGTTTGTACATTATTTTATTCATGTAGGTATTGCTTTCAGAGAATTTCTTTTGTAGTCCCGGTGTTATCTTCGGTGATGGTTAGAGTGTTGCTACTGCAAGTATCTTCACCGCAGCATGTTTTTGTTTTCTTTTTCTCTCCTTTTCTGTGTTTTTAGTTGTGTGCATCTATGATTTCTTTGAACATGTTGTTGGTGTAAATATTAGGTGTAGTTGGTATCTTCATGATATTATTATATTTCCTTTATCGTAAAAATTGCATCTCTTGGTTTTATTCTTGTTTTGGAAGAGTAGAGGGAACAATGTGTTGGATGTAGACCCACAAAGAATCAATAATAAAGAATAACGGGATAGTGGATCAACTTGGCAAATTCCTTTAGATCCCCAAAACCCACAACCCACTTCCCAATAGTTTTTAGGTGGATTTCTTTTCAATGGAACCGTGAACCTAGACGCTAAAGCGGCAACACATGAGAAATGATAGGTTGTACTCGAGGGATGCGGTGTTTTGGCAATATATGCTATCTTTATGCTAAAATATTTTTTAAATATATTAAATAATGTTAAAATAACATGTGCAATTCCACATCCTACATGCCTATAAAGTTGTTTCGGAAAAACAATAACTTTTGGTGCAGGCTATGTAAAATAATCAAAATTCAGAGCTAAAACAACGCATTTCTCGAAACATTATTTATCTTCTACACATGGCACAAAATGTCTGCGGAACAATACATGCCCACATAGAACTGGAGATGAATTTTGTTTCTAAATTTTTCAAAATTTATTTTCCAGATAAAAGATGCATATGCATTCAAGATAAAAAGGAATTTCCGGTACCCGAGGCCTCCCGTATGGTTGAAAAGCCGCATCATCCATGTCTATCTTTGCGACGGAGGTGCATCTAGGAGCCTTGTCTGTCCATCTGGTTCCTTGGACCCCTATTGACATGTTGTCTAGGTTGTTTGTGGTGCAGCGTGGCCTACCCATCTTGGTTTAGATTAATGATCAGTTGAATTTTTCTTGGCTGATTTAGGCGCAGCGCTTGGAGGTTGGCATGTTCGTCCGGTCCCTAGGACCGCTCTTGTCCGTGATCTTTGCTTTGGTTAGTCTGTATGGGGTCGAGTCCTCGGGCACTTGGCTAGCTAGTTCGTGTTGGAGATTGTTTTTTGAAGGTCACTAGAACCAATGAGTTGTTTCGGCTGGAACTGTCAAGGTATAGGGAATGGCGCAACAGTTTTTGAGCTTGATGTTCTTCTCAGTACACGCATTTCCCAACTAGTATTTTTATGTGAAACACGCTAGAGGAGTGATCGTGTGCATCGTCTTCGAAATCATCTCGGCCTTAGGGGCTTCTATGGTGTTTATTGTGACAATATGAGTGGAGGAATAGCTATTTTTTTTGTCATGAAGGTATTGATACGTTCAAAACGTATCTACTTTTCCGAACACTTTTGCTATTGTTTTGCCTCTAATTTGTGTATTTTGGATACAACTAACACGGACTAACGCTGTTTTCAGCAGAATTGCTCTGGTGTCTCGTTTTTGTGCAGAAATTCAACTTTCAGGAAAATCCCCGGAATTTATGTCGAAGGTCTTATTTTTCCAGAAGAATCACGGAGCCAGAAGGGCAGACCTGGGGGAGGCCTAGGCCCCCCAGACACTAGGCCGGTGCAACCCAGGAGGGGGGCGCGCCGCCCTAGCGTGTGGCCTCCTCGGCTGGCCTTTGACGCCCTCCTCTGGACTACTTAAGGGTTTTGATCTAAAAACGCGAGACAAGAAGTCGAAGTCGCCAGAAACCATCCAGTACGCTGCCACCGTCGCAAAACTCCGTCTCGGGACCAGAAACTCCGTTCTGGCACTCCGCCGGGACGGGGAATTGGAGGAGATCATCGCTATCATCACCACCGACGCCTCTCCATCGACCAGCAATGTTTCCCCCATCCATGTGTGAGTAATTCTCCCGCTGTAGGCTGAAGGGGATGGTAGGGATTGGATGAGATTGGTCATGTAATAGCATAAGATTGTTAGGGCATAGTGCCTAGTGTCCGTAATTGGTACTTTGATGATATTGTTGCAACTTGTTATGCTTAATGCTTGTCACTAGGGCCCGAGTGCCATGATCTCAGATCTGAACATGTTATTGTTTCATCATGATATGCATTGTTTTATGATCTTACCTGCAAGTTGTATACACATGTCGCTGTCCGGAACCCGAGGCCCCGAAGTGACAGAAATCGGGACAACCGGAGGGGATGGCAGTGATGTGAGGATCACATATGTTCACGGAGTGTTAATGCTTTGCTCCGGTACTTTATTAAAAGGAGTATCTTAATATCCAGTAGTTAATTTTTGAACTGTGTTTTGCATGGAAGTTTAGTGGAAAATTCATATGTTTATTACAATCTCAGAAAGAGGGGTGACAACACATGTGGATTGCTTTTTTTTTGTGTGGTGCTACTCGAGTACCGAGTTACGATTTGCAGGGTGAACTCAAGATTTTCCATCGGGCAATGACAACGTTTGTGCAGTATTTCATTCCTAGAGGTATTGCTTTCGGAGAATTTCTTTTATAGTTCCGGTTTCATCTTCGGTGATGGTTAGAGTGTTGCTACTGCCACCGCAGCATGTCTTTGTTTTCTTTGTCTCTCCTTTTCTATTTTTTTAGTTGTGTGCATTTATGATTTCTTTGAACATGTTGTTGGTGCAAATATTAGGTGTAGTTGGTATCTTCATGATATTATTGTATTTCCTTTATCGTAAAAAGCTACATCTTTTGGTTTTAGTAGCGTGCATACCACAACCTCAGCCTCGCCACCGGCTACACCGACAAGGATCTAGAGGACAGGCAGACCATGGAGGAGCTCGGCATCGGAGTGGACTCGCGAGTGCGTGCTCAACCAGCCCTTCGTGAACATCGAGTAGCTTTATGGTTTTAGACATCTACCAATAAACATTTCAAAAGAAGGTCGAGTGAAATCAAAATATAAATATGAAACTTTGCGACCGTCTCTATTATTTCTCATATATTTGTGAATTTGGAAATTTTCTCGTGAAACTCTAATCCGGTATCATTTTGTATCAGGTTTCTGTTTTTCCGGTTAATTAACCATCGGGTCGATGTCGATCACTTGGTCTAGGTTAGAGATGCAAGTGTGTGACAATTAGGGTATCCTCTTTGGTTGAACAAAATGAACAAAGTATTTATTTCATTTTTTGAACTATAGAGCGTAGAGGGTACCCTAACACTACTGCATTTGCATCTCTATTCTTAGTCTTTGGAGACCGAGACATGCATGTCTCGTCTACACCATCTTTTATATTGTATGTGTCCTTTGGATGAGTCCTTATCTGTTCCGCACATTCAAGAATATATTATGCTTTGGGCCCTCCTCAACTCCATCCACCTCCAAGAGGAGATTGAAGAAACTATTTTTTGGAACATAACACCGAGGGGTGAGTACCCTGCAAGTTGGCATATAAGGCACAATTCTCTGGGGCCACGGCTACTAGCATGAATAGGTTGGTTTGGAAAGCTTGGGCACCGCCGAAGATCAAGTTTTTTGCGTGGTTAGCTATGCGCAATAGGCTTTGGATGGCCAACCACCTTTGCAGGGTGAAAACTCAAGATTTTCGATCGGGCGACGACAACGTTTGTGCATTATTTCATTCTTGGAGGTATTGCATTCAGAGAATCTCTTTTGTAGTCTAGGTATTATCTTCGGTGATGGTTAGAGTGCTGGTACTGCCATTTTCTTCACCACAAGATGTGTTTGTTTTTTCTCTCTTTTTCTATTTTTCTCTTAGTTGTGTGCATCTTTGATATCTTGTTATATCTTGTTGGTGCAAATATTGATTGTAGTTGATATCTTCATTCTATGATTATATTTCCTCTATCGTCAAAAGCTACACCTCTTGGTTTTATTCTTGTTTGGGCAAATAGATTGAACAATGTGTTGGACGAAGGCCGACAAAGAATCAATAATAAAGAATAGCGGGGATAGCGGATCAACTTGGCAAAGGCCTTTAGATCCCCACAACCCACAACCCACTCCCCAATAGTTTCTAGGTGGATTAAACGTGATCTAGTTATGTTGTGTACCCATGTCAGGGTGAGATTTAAGTGGAAAACCCACCTTTACTTTCAATGGAACCCAGAACCTAGAGGCTAAAGCGGCAACACATAAGAAATGATAGGTTGTACACATGTGGGATGCGGCGTTTTGGCTTTCAGATGCATATGCTATCTTTATATAAAATATATTTTTAATATATTTTGGCTTATGCTTTCATATACTCCAATCTCAAAACCGTGTAAACCACCAAAAGGTATCCTCCTGAGTTAAACACACAAGAACGGTTGAGATTAAACGATACCTGTTCGAGATTAGGGGTAGGATGATTGAGATTAAATGACACCATGATACCTTCTCGGAGGTTACACTGTTTTAAGATTTAGGGATATCTGGAAGCACAAACCATCTTTAAATATATTAAACAATGTTAAAAACAATGGGTGCAATTCCACATCCTATGTGCTTGTTTTAGAAAAACACCACTTTTGGTGCGGAAAACGCAAGGATGAACCGGGCGGCATATGCTCTGGGCATAGGCCTGTTTTCACTGGTCCACGTGGAGATGGGCCCCATAGCAGCAGGGAATCTTTTGCAATTTAATAGACATAATACGAACCAACAATACGTCGCCTGTGACCTGTGGCCCCTGGTAATTCAATGCTCTCGTTCTTGTTTCTACTGTAGCTCTGCATCAACATCTTCTTCCACCGTTTTCAATGGGCTCCTCGGATCTGGATGGGGACTAGCGGCTGCGGACGACTTGCCTGGAAAAACGGTGGAGACGGCTTCCTCAATCTGCTGCTTCCGACCCTGTTTAGGCTAGCAAGGCTTATTTGAAACAAACACAAGGATGAACCGGTGCAGCAAGACTCACATAAAAGACATATTGTAAACATTATAAGACTCTACACCGTCTTCCTTGTTTTGTTTGAACCAAATTTTAGCATGCTCTATGTATTTCTTCATTAATGGGTGCAAAGCATATGATGCAAGAGCTTAAACATGAGCACAACAATTGCCAAGTATCACATTATCCAAGACATTTTAGCAATTACTACATGTATCATTTTCCAATTCCAACCACAAAACAATTTAACGAAGAAGAAACTTCGCCATGAATACTATGAGTAGAGCCTAAGGACATACTTGTCCATATGCTACAACGGAGCGTGTCTCTCTCCCACAAAGTGAATGCTAGGATCCATTTTATTCAAACAAAACAAAAACAAAAAACAAACCGACGCTCCAAGAAAGGCACATAAGATGTGATGGAATAAAAATATAGTATCAGGGGAGGAACCTGATAATGTTGTCGATGAAGAAGGGGATGCCTTGGGCATCCCCAAGCTTAGACGCTTGAGTCTTCTTGATATATGCAGGGGTGAACCACCGGGGCATCCCCAAGCTTAGAGCTTTCACTCTCCTTGATCATGTTGTATCATCTCCCTCTCTTGATCCTTGAAAACTTCCTCCACACCAAACTTAGAACAACTCATTAGAGGGTTAGTGCACAATCAAAATATACATGTTCAGAGGTGACATAATCATTCTTAACACTTCTGGACATTGCAAAAAGCTACTGAAAGTCAATGGAATCGAAATATCCATCGAACATAACAAAACTGGCAATGCGAAATAAAAGGCAGAATCTGTCAAAACAGAACAGTTCGTATTGATGAATTTTATCGAGGCACCAGACTTGCTCAAATGAAAATGCTAAAATTGAATGAAAGTTGCGTACATATCTGAGGATCACTCACGTAAATTGGCATAATTTTCTGAGTTACCTACAGAGAAAACAGCCCAGATTCGTGACAGCAAAGAAATCTGTTTTTGTGCAGTAATCCAAATCTAGTATGAACTTTACTATCAACGACTTTACTTGGCACAACAAAACACTAAACTAAGATAAGGAGAGGTTGCTACATGTGGTGACCCGGCATACCACTGCATGGTGTAGTATGCAAGTCTGATACAACACCAATGAAACACCGTTCCACTAGTATTATATCGCTCAGAGTGGTACAACAGAAACATATGCGGGTCCAAGGCATGTCTATAGAATTACAACTCTGACTCTATTACATAAGATCAGCACAGCCTCCTACTTTACAATGAGGTAAATCTGCAAATAAACTCCAAAAGAACGACTCGTAGTCTAATCCTATCACGAACTCTATTTGTAGAGTATTTACCTAGCTATAGAGGCTGAGAATAGATTCTAGCTAAATAGGAGCTAGGTTTAGGAAGCTGGTTCCTTTCTATGTTCGTTTATAATTGCAAAGCATTATAGAAGTTACATAAAATTATTACCAACTTAATCAACGGTCACGAAAAATTAGATTAGACGGAACCTAGATTAGATTAGACGGAACCAATGTTCCGTGCCAATCACCGTAAAAGAGCTTAATTAATATATACATAAAAAGAAAGAGCGGCATGTTGCGTAAAAGAGGAGGGGTTTACTGACACAAAATAGATATCACTCAGGGTGAAGACGAAAATTTTCGTACAATTGTGTCAGGGGGTGATGGCGACACATTTTTGTATGTTTTCGAGGCTAAATAAACGGATAGATCGAGGATGCGGCAACGGTACACCTGACCGAGGAGCGTGTCGTGGACGCGCTAAGTCTAGCTAATTTCTGCCTACTTGATAAAAAAAATCCTCACCCATTGTAAGCTCCGAAAGGTCTCGCCGCACACATATCGGCATATGTGGACCAAGAAGAAAGTGGAGGATGTGTGGCTATGAAGGTGGAAGAAGCGTGGGACAAAATTGTTGATCACGAGTATTCAATATTAAACAATCCGATATAAATGGAATACTGGTGTTATTTAAGTTCTAATTTGATCCAGGTATATCTAGAGCCTTTATTGTGCAACTTTACGAGACTAATTATACAGATCTATATGTGTTTAGCCGTAGCAACGCACGGGCACTTTTGCTAGTATATTAAATAATGTTAAAACAATGGGTGCAATTCCACATCCTATGTGCTTGTTTTAGAAAAAACACCACTTTTGGTGCAGCCTATGTAAAAAAATCAAAATTCAGAGCTAAAATAACGCGTTTCTCAAGACATTATTTGTCTTTTACCGATGAGAAAAATGCCAGCGGAACAATACGTACGCACATAGAACATCGAGACGAATTTTGCTTCCTAACTTTTAAAATTTTTATTTTCCAAATAAAAGAAGCATACGCGTTCAAGATTAAAAAAAAAGGAATTTCCAGTACTCGAGGCCTCCCGTATGGTCGACAAGTCGCACCGTCCATGTCTATCTCGGAGCTCGGGATCCGCTGCTACCATAGTTTTTCTTGGAGATGAATGCTAGTACTTCATAACCATAGTTCTTTTCTGATTGGTTTGAATTGCTTATCGGTATGCCAGTTTCGACAGCATATACTTAATTGGGCATGAAACTTAAGTGGAAAACTCACGTTCCTAGATATTTCCTGTGTGGAATCGAGAACCTAGAAGAGTAGATTGTAAGAGTTTTTAGGTGAATCAAACTATAGCTAATTATGCTTGCAGTTGATTCCGTACGTATACTACCACATGATAGTGCTTACTAGTATCATAGCCATATAGTCAAGGGTAATATAGACGGGGTACTATGTAGCAATTGTCCAATACCTAATAAGCAGGGTCCGTGTCACAAGAGGAAGGGCAGATCTCCCCTAGCTCTGGGCCGATCAGATAGAAATTAGGGAAGCGCCTCCGCTTCACGGACGGGATCTCCGCCGCCGAGGACCTCCAGCAGCGAGCGTGCTAACTCCTGCAGTCGAGCGCGATAGCTCCTTCAGCCGCGGGCTCCTCTGGCCGCCGCGTCGCGTGAGGGAGCTCTCCATCCACGGAGCTCCTCAGGCCACCGCGTCGCGTGAGAGGGAGTTTTCAGGTGCGGGCTCTTCCGGATCCGTCGCGAGGAAAGAGCAATTTGATCGCCCGCCCGCCCGCCCGCGCTGCAGCTAGCACGTCTCCTCGTGCTAGCTGCCAGCCTGGCCGTAGCTAGCACGTACAGTCCGTCTTTTTCTCTCTGCGCTGAAGCACCTTCTCAACGGAACGAACCGATCGAGCCTAGCTAGTCTCGTTCGCCTGCCTTTGCTCTCGCTCGCTCGCACCCGGCCTGAACAACTCCTAATTAACTGCATACGTACACGTCCCACGGTGAAAGCAAAAAAACAGCAAACAAATCTCTGCATCCATCCATCCATACAGACGACCCGATCGATCTGCTCCTCGCGCTGGACAAGGGCCGCTCGATCGTGTTGCCACGCTCGGTCTACCATCTTGGCCCCAATTCAAGGTCATGAATATCAACCAATGTTTGACAATGTCCAAAACCCAAACAAATCTATTCATCCCAGCGAGCGAGAACCAACCAATTCATGGAACCAAAACTGAAGGAGACGGCGACGAATCGATTACCTTACCTGCTGCTGCTGGACCTCGGCCGGACGCAGTGCATCTTCTTCGGCCGTATATGGCGCTCGCTCTCCTCCCCTCGTCCTCGCCAAAGTCCAAAGTCACAAGTCACACACACGATACCGCACGCGGAACCTCATGGCTGGCTTGTACTTATAGAAGAAGGGGCTGCCCAATTTCGAATTTTCACGAGGGAAAGTTAGGCGAGCGGCAAGGATAAGAGATTTCGGTTTCCCTCCGATCGTGTTGCTCTTCGTTGGTTGCTTAATCAGAACATGATGGACGGACGAGATAGCTGGTGCCACGGATTGCTGACTTGGCAGCGCTGCGCTCTCGTCAAACGAAAATACAGAGGGAATCTCCTAATTAATAGGCAGCAATCAATCTAATTAACTGCAGACGGGCGGCCCTATGCATGTTACTAGTATTCCACATACCTAAACGACCACCTCAAATCCCTCCCACAATTAATGCCTCCCGGTCTCACGGATGCATAGATGGAATACAATGCGTGCCATGTGCATGTACTTATATTGGAAAAATAATAATATACTAGATATGCATTCTCTTACGTAGTACAAGATAGATACCACTGTATTAGTAGCTAAGCTCAACTTAGGTACGAACCAGACACATTTCTAACCTCCAGGTCACAAGATCCGTAGGCTAAAAAAATACACTTTGCTTCACCGCAAAAACTTAAAATCCTAATTTATAAACGTTGACATGGAGAAGCAAATAAACAAGGAGCCCGAGATTTCTTCTCATCGAACTGTTTTTAGACTATTTTTTATCCATTGCCCTACAGCCATCTCGCTTTGCAGAGAGAAGAGATCTCATCATATCACACTTTGGATGATATCGTACCTGCAGACCAGGCATACACTAGTACTTCCTCCGTCTAACGAACCATTGATAGATTTAACAAGACGACTAGAATTTTGTTTTGTTTTTCACTATACCATATTTATTTGAAACAAACAGTAGGCATGCTGGCTCCTCCCACATCATCGCCAGTAGCGCTCGCCGGAGACCCAAGCAAGAGGGTCGTCGGCCCAGTGCAAATCAGTTTCAAAATTTTCCATCATCCCCAGCCTCATCGCGCCAAAGATGTTTCACGGTTGGGAACCTGCCTTCCCTTCCCTGGAGTGCTGGTCAAGCTGATCTATCGACCTGAATTAAGGTAGATAGCTCATCTAGATTGATTTCTTCTCACGTATACAAACTTGTTGCTGAGCTATGAAAAGACATGGAAATTTGAAGATTTTTCTTTAACTAGACAAATACATTGTTAATCTGTGTTCTAAACAGTAAAAGTTCAAACTTTTCCCATGATCTCCTTTGCATCAAAAATTACATGGAACATTACATAAGCATCAGGTCCTGTCAGATGACGATAACCAAGCTAACAGGAGCACTTATTATCACATACAAGACACATACGCATAACCTCACACATGGAGCAAGCATATATAGGTTCTGATCAAGTTGTTCCGCTCTCCAAAAACCAAACCACAGCAAGTCAACGCCGTCAGCTGCCAAGTGCACAAGGGCCCCAGCGATGAGGTCAGTGAAGCAGCGTAAACCAGCCAGCTCCTCCTTCCGTATCAGCGTTGTCGCCATCTGCTGGTGGGTTCCTGGAGCCGAGTGGAGGCGGCGACCAAGACCATGCCATGCCGCTTGCCGTCCCTCCTCCATCAGCCACAACAGCTACACGCAATCAAGGGGGTGAATGAATGCACAAAGCACATATAAGCAACTGCAATCCTAATTTTACAAGCCAACACTCAATGAAATGATGCTGTGTTGATTCCTAATACACACATAGCACATATCATCCACATAGTACATATAATCATTATGTGTTGATTCCTATGATAACACATCATATTCATGCATATAATACTGGATAAAAAAAATTGAACCAAAAAAAGGACATGATGCACGGGTATATATAATGGCAGCTCTACTAAATGAAATCATGCCCAGCAATAAAAGATAAATATCAATATATTTTTGTCAAGTGCACAACTAAATCCACAATATTTTATATTTGTTCTGAGGCTATCAATTATTCTTCCGAATCAACGCCAGCCACAAATACAACTCCCCAATTCAGCAATGCCAACAGCAGCAACATTGGCATAAAGTTCTGAATTCGATCTAATTGCAGACTGGAGACTGACCAGCAGTTCATCTACATCGACGGAAACCAAATGCACACTAAACATAGCAGTATCACAGAGCACATGCGAGACAGAGATCAAAGCTCACCAGAGAGGTTGTAACCGAGTCCAATCATTGCCTCCCACGCACCAAACATCTAGCTTAACATCTACAAAGATGTTCTTTCGCCACCGGTAGCCCTACCAAATTTCTCAACTTTCTAGCGATGCACTCATGGATGCAACCTACAACAAAACGCAGAGGATAAGTGATTCATTCATCGGACAAAACAATTTTGAAAAGTGGACAACATCTCACCAACAAGATCCATCAAACTATGCAACCAAAATTGTAACACCTGCATCCTTTGTAGCTTCAGTAAACTCCTACAGCCGGTCCACGCCCGTTCAGCGACATGGTGGTGGCCAATACCGAGTGGATGAGTCCGGAGGTCAAGGGCCACCCGAGCCTACCACCATGCAGCCGGCGAGCCCAATGGCAGCAGCACTGCTGAAGCCATAACTGCCCATATCAAATCACCGCACCCTTTGCTTTCTCGCAAGTCTCCTCGGTCACCTCCACCCAAGGATCTGCCAGAGTAAGGTTATCAAATTTCAGTTCACTCTAGATACGCACAAAGCGGACATTCTAGCCCGGAAAACAATAGAAATAGAGCTACAATTGGCAACTGAATCATCGCAACAAACTATGTAACTAAAAGGCATGCATTCAATTTATCATGGCCAACAAATAAAACAAAAACATTCATAACTACCTTCCCATAAGCAACGACACATGACATGCGGTTCTGAACCATCGATTATTTGCAGTCCAAGAAATAGGACCAAAAGCATGATATCAAATCGTATTCAAGTAGACCCGGTACATTTGCTAACATGGAGCTAACTAAAATTTGAAGCTATCAATTCCAAGGCAAGCTCATTTAATTCTAATGGTCCTACCTTAAGAGTATTTGCACTAAAACCTAAATATAAAGTTCAAAATAAATTAAAGTTGATTTTCAGTCAAGTTCCATAGGCAGAGATACCATCCATATTCCATAAGAAAATTGACAAGCCAGCAAGCGAAACCAATAGAAACATGATCCAGTCGACAAACAAGTACATGCTAACGTGTCCAAACAAAAACTCAATACGCATATTGATATCACCATCAATGTATAGTGTGTTAATATTGTTGATTAAACCTGCACTATAGTCCTTATTGAAATCAAATTCATAGAAATAGGCAAGCTAATCTGAAGTTATCGTGCATCTTACCAGTATAGTACTAATGACCCTACAACTGCAACCAAATCAAGCTACAACAGTATGTTGCGATAAAGTGTAGCATCTTTCAAGATGGAATTGATGAAACGATCTTTCAAGGTGCCTCATGGTGCAACCAACTCTTTTCTCACCATGTTCTACAGTTAGTAGCTAGAACCATCTTTCAAGATGGAGTTGATGAAACGATTTCCAAGTCGGGCAACAATCAATTTAGGGGCATAACTCCATCTTTCAAGATAAGCAACAACGCAATCATCAAACACGCAACAAAAGAAGGCACCATGAGGCACATTACTACGAGTTGTAGCCGTTCTTGCCGCCAAAGTCGTTTCGAGTGGAGGAAGTCACCGTGTCCCACCAGGCTTCATCTTCACCACTGCGATTAGCTAGGATGCCATCCAACCAACAAAGAAAACGGATCAAGACATCCCTTGTCCATCTCGCCATTGACATCGCTACCAAATTGTTCAACTTTCTTGCCTTGCACTCATGGATGCAACAGCTACAAGAAATTCCAACCTACAAGAAAACACAGATGATAAGTGACTCTCGATAGTGTCGCTACTCTGATTGGTAAAAATGTTACGCATTTGATCTAATTGCAGACTGGGTTCATCTACAGCGACGGAAACCAAATGCACAAAACCCACATCAAGATCATAGAGCACATGGGAGACGGAGATCAATCGGTGAACCAGGAGCTCACCGGAGAGGTTGTAGCCGAGGCCAAACATTGCCTCCACCGCACCAAACAGCTGTCTTAACAGCTACAAAGATGCTCTCAAACGCAACAGTCCAGTGATAGGAAATCCTGCAAGTGATACATATACAATAAAATTAACAACACTCATAGAATCCTAGGTGTTTAACCCAAAAGTGTACAACAGACATTATCTCATCATATGATGATATTTACAAACGACGAATAGCAATCTTCATCCACTAGGCATGTTCTTTGGATTATAAGCATAATGTTTCCAGAGTGTATTACATTAGGAAAGCTTTATGCTTTTAATCCAATAAAATTGAAGATCTGCAGCACTTAAAAGAAAACAACTAGACACCATAAGAAACAACTAATATAGATTTATCTAGACACATTTTAGTCACAACCAGGCACAAGATATCAAATACAAAAACATATTTATAAATCTTGGAACCAAAGAAATGGCTAGTGGTAAAGAAACTAGCTAGCTCATGATAAACAAGTAACCCTATAGCAAATAATTCACAGCAACAAGAACCAAGGACGTTTAGGATCTGTCTCTAAGACAAAAAAAAAGTTCTAGTTCAGCTAATTAACCGATGCAATTTTAATTTAGCTTGTGCAGGATGGTGCAGGGAAAACCACAACAATAGAAGAAACAATAGATACTACTAAATACTAGTAATGTGATTAACTTTACTTGTCGCTAAGCATGCAACCAATGGAAGGGAAGTTCTTTTTTTTAGTTAGCATCAAGGCAAATGGTTCGCGTCAATAAAACTGTCATTGCTATGTTAAGAATCTAATCTTAAATTAGGAATCAAGCGTACACATGCAACAATTCAATCCTAATTGACGGTACGACGGTACTGGCTAGCTTTCAACAAAAGTAGTATCCCCTCCATTTATACTTGGAAGCATGATTAGCCACACCACGCCACAAAAAGTAGACAATCACAACTAAACAAAGAAGATCATGGTTCGTTCATCCCTAACCAATGCTTAGTAGCTTACAAATGACCTGCAATTGTGCAACCAATAAGAATTTCTCAAATAGAAAATATTTTTTCGGTGTGAGATCTCACGCTCTGAATTTAGTTTGTGTGCATATATACTAGTGATGCTTTCATAACTAGCACGTGTTGTCTGGGCTAGCACTGTCCATACAAGGCCAGTTCAAATGGATTTTCTTCCTAATATCCTTGACCCTCCCTAGCATGCTAAAAAGTACAGTAATACTGGGAGCTCACCATCTCCTCCACTTGGTTTACTTTCCATAAGCATCAGCAAAAGCAATGCAGATGAAGCAGAACAAAATACAACACGTGCTATACAAATCAAAAAACGACAAGGAGATGACACAGAATGGAAGCAAGCATTGCAACATCTCGCAATCTAATGTTACCCTCAGCTGCGACATCTGAGAGGCTACTCGAATTGACGTAGAGACCTGGCAGAGGCAGCGATCTAGGTCGTCCTAGCACTTCCTGTGACATGACCATAGCAGTCAGACCGACAACATGAGCACCAGACAAACAATGGCCGACATCGATGGTGTGTCATGCTCAATCATAGTGGCGCTCAAGATAACAGTTTCATATAAATGCATGAAGATTTCATGACATAATCAACCACACAAGCTACCCGTCCAAAGCCAAACTACATGTGCATAGTACAGGCAGATTCAAGCATACATAATAGAAGTGGCTTGCCAGTAATCTTACTCTAAAACGAGTTGCTGCTCCAGTCAAATAGCTGCTTGGGAGCATTAATAGACGAGATGCGGCACCATTTGATGCCTTTGAACACCTAAAGCTACAGAAGTCCAATGTCAAATTCCCGTGCCAAATGGATGGAGAAAACAGGGTCAAGCCGGAGGCTGGAGGTGGGCGTGTGGTGTACCTGGGTTTCAACGCCAAGGACGCCAAGGAGCAAGACGGTGGCACCCTCAGTCTCCCTCTCTCACCTGACCCTGTCGGTCCGACCGGCAAGCAGGCGACACCGATGGCCACCACACTTCATGTTGGAGCCAAGCGGCTCTCAAGATAGAATTTTTCTACAAGTTTGAATCAGCAATTTATAAATCGCACAGAGCTGCAGATATGATGACAGATGGGAGGTGCACTGTATGTTGGAAGTGGCAGACTAACTTTACTCTGAAACTTTGTGCCCCAATCAAATCCTTGCTGGGGGAGCAATAGTAGACGGGATTTTGATCCCTATGAACACCTGAAAGTGCAGCACTCCTTGTCAATTTCCAGAACCAAGTTGACAGAAAGAACATGGCAAAAAGCCGCAGGCCAGAGGTGGGCTCGTGGTGTACCTAGGTTTCGACGTCGAGGAGCAGAACGTTGGCGCCCACAATCACCCTCTCCTACCGACGAACTCGACTGTGACGGCGTCACGAGATGACACACTTCGATTTGGTTGGCTCCATCTAAGCACCACTGGTGTGCGCATCCTAAGGCGTCGAGGGCCACCACAAATCGTAATGAAGTTTGTCAATGTTTATTTTTATAATGCAAATATAAGAAGAATCATGATAAGTTACTGTATCAATTTACACATACCAGAATCCAAGACTAAGCAAGAGCGCATCTATCAAAAGTATTAATGTAAAAGTTGGCCCCATCAGTCATCCATCAAAAAGGAACTCTATGTGTACTCACTCTCGAACATAGCAGTTCTAAAAACACAGGAGATATCCTCAACATTTTAAGTTAACTACTCCGGGATAAACATGCCAGGATATACATACGTATTATGAAACATACTACTAGCATACACCTAAGAAACTCTATTCCAGTATTAAGAAACAGGACCAGAAAATACATCTGGCACTAGATCAACTACAACAAAAGTACATTCCAATATAAAGATAACAAAACAATTGTATGAAATATAATAGACGTACTGACACTTGCCTAATAATTTTTTCAGCACAAAATATCTTAGCTAAATCATTTGTATTTGTATCAATTAAAGAGTGAAAGACCTCCTTGCATATCAGAATCTGGCCACTGTGATGGCAGGGGCTAACAGATCCAGAGGTGCCCACATTACAAAATTAACTCTACGAAACTAGGAAAATGAGATGACCCACATAAGAGGTGTCATCTTCTATGAATATATTCAACCTTCTGTCTCATGATAAACCAAGAAAATGATAAGCACATATCCCACAAATATTCCTACACACTCCCATGTAAATCAAAACGCTGCCATAGGCGCATAAGCATATAGGTTCAGAAGGAAAAATACCTATACGCAGGTAGAGAGTATCGAATGAAATCAATGCTAGTGACCCAGGACACAATGAGGACTTAACGGGACCGCGTAGTTAATGTCAAGCCACCAGAGCACCTCCCTACGACTGTTGCTTGAGGACATGAGTTGAGGCGTCAGTCTTGAGCTGCTGGCCGCCCCCTGAAAAAGACGATGGACTGCCTGTGGAAAAGGAACAGGAAAATGAGAAAAATCAAATCAATCATAATTTTTGCATCCCAGGTTAATACGACAAACGCTCAGAAAAATCGTCTTCTGTAGAGACTGCTAGATGTGAGACAAATTATGAGTTCACTAATCAATCAAAACTATATAGGAACTACATTGAGACAAACAATCACATGCGGAACAAAGCAGTTACACTACATGTACAACTACATTTGTCTTCGACCTTGTACACATAACCTGATGATGTAGCTGACCATTTGCCTCTATCTGGAGGTCAACTTGTCCTCGATGACCCCACGAAGCCTTAGCACCAAAAGCCTGAAATACAAAGAGGACAAATAAGGAATTATGTTGACAAATAAAGCAAAGAAATGCCACTTAATGAAAGAATAAAGAACAAAGCCACAAACACATCCCACAATAATTAAGCTTGTGTGTAGTAGTAGTTGCGTCGAATGGCCAGCTCAGAAAAAACCCAAATTTATGAGAAGGCAACGAGAGGCAAATACATGGCACTAGGGCCTCAGAAAAACAGGGGAGGCATTTCAATTACCTTCTAGTAGCTGAACTCTTGCCCATAATAAAACACAAGCAACAATTCTTTTAGTGAGTTAGTGATTTGGATTGTGGTGATAAAACCCAACAACTAATTGTGTGGATTCTGCACGTAGATACATACTCCAACAAGGTATTGCACCTCCTGTGCAAAGCTAAACCATTAGCCAGCAACACACTTTAAACAATCATGAATGGCAACAGGAGCTGGACCAAACAGAGATTGGCGTATCAAAAATAATTATAAAGAGTTGAACTTTATCAATTTCATACTCTAACTGAAACTACTATTAATGAGCACTTTCTCTAAATGCTAAAGCTGAATTCAGAACTCAACCTATTCCAGTGAAATTATAATCTAGATCATTACACACGATGAGGTAAACCAAACTAGTTTTTGTTGCTCCCAATGCACCTCACAACTACTAGTAGTGCAAATAAGCACTTGTTGCAATCCCACACGACTTGACCCCACATGACACGGGACGCAGGAACCAAAAGTGTACCTAAACCCACACGCCGTCGACTGGCCTGATCCAGCGGCAATGGCTACCTCTTGTCCAGCTCCATTTCTCCCCTAAAATACAAAAACACAAGAAAATAGTAGATGGAACTGGTCCAATTCAAAAGAAAAACTAATTCTAAAAATCCTAGGTCAGTTGGCAATCAGGGAACAAGTAGGCAACATATTCCTTCAAAGTTAACATAACGCTCTACACAGAGCAAAATTGAACATCCAGCCAATAGTAATGGTTTGCCTAGCTTGTTTAGTCAGCAATTGATACATAATAATCAGGGCTAGCTAGCCAGGAAAACTACACAAAATATAAAGAACACAAAAGTAAAATTTAGGCTAGATAATCAACTAAACTTCAGTAAAAAATTGAAAATTTGGCCTGACATTTGCTCTTTTTTGGACATCCAGGTCACACAACAGATAATATATAATTCAAAAATCTGCTAAATTGTAAACTACCCGCCTCAAATACTATTCAAACATAACTCATCCTTAGGGGGCACAAATCAGACTTTCTATATAACCATCAGCAGCTCAACCATTTCAAACCACCAAACTCAGCCTTATAAGGTGTCGCATTGTTGACTCACAAAAGAGTAACTCGAACTAGTACTCCATATCAGCTCCAATAAGTGCAATCAACACTAGATTAAATCCAGGTTTTAAAAGAACTCAAGCTGCATATATAGACATTGGAAAGAGTAGTGCATTCGAACATGTATAGAAATCAAGTGCTAGATGCATGTACTTCCAAGTATTTGAACATAACAGCTACTTCCATACACAAAATATTTATGTTGCACATATAAAGTAGCAACATGCATCTTGCTATAGTGAAATAAATAGTGAAAACTATTAAGCAAGAAATGACGCATTTACCAACAGGAGTCGGGAGGCAACCATTAAGCTGTGGTGATAGTTTACCACTAGAAACACCACTACCAAGCAGCAGACTTTATCTAGGGGTGTCTATCAAAATGAGAGGTCCAACGCCGTTACCAAAACCAAATCCCGAACACTAGCAACATACACGTTAAATTTGTAATCGCTATGTCCAAATCAGCTACAACCTTTTGTGCACTAAATATTGTGTTGCACGAGGAGCACAAAAACAACAAAGTCATACAAAAGCAGTAGGATGCACCTAATTATGAGTCGCCATAGCTGCTCTTATCCCTAGCAACATCAAGTGGAGCAAGTCGTCGTTTCTATTCCCGCCGCCGCCCATCCTCACCATCACCACCACCTTGGCTTTCAGAAGTGGAAAGGTTTAAGGTCACACAAGTGCTCTGAACGACACAGCCCGGCCGTGGCCTCCAAATAAGATGTATTGTGTAGCAGAATGTACTTCAAAACGCAAAGGCGAGAAAAAATCAAAGCTTGTAACATTCTAGTTGGGCCTCTGAAGGCAGGTTCTAAAGAGCAATGACTAGAAAGGAAAAAAACTGATCAATTAAGAATATAATGTAGTACTAGCAATCAAGTAAGATTATTTAGTGTAGAACATTAATCAAGACTCCTAAACAAGGCTCGAAGCTCACACATGTTTTTGTCCCTCGATAAAAATGATTAGCTAAGCCTGTCCACTAGTAGTAAATTAGAGACCCCATTGCAGCACACATCGACACAACGAAAACATGGATGTCTCGTTTAACCACCAAATAACCACTTATTTATGAATTGAGAACCAGATTAGGACAAGTCATTATGCATGATATTTAGCTTCAATATAATAGAGAATAAAACCCAATAAGAAAGAGCATGATATTGAGATTATGGTGCAAGATATATGTATCACTAATAATAACCAAGAAAATGCACAGAATGTATACCGAACATTTAGTAGAGAGAAGTGGGAAATGAGGTTTATTAATTGTTTTAGGGGAAACAACAGGACTCTGCTTTAAACTTCATTAATCAAGCACACCTACATCATGAATTAACAAATTGATAATAAAACTAGGTGGTTACACACTCCAAACACATGGTTGAGCTTCATACTTTTTGCTAAAACATGAGCTACATTATTAGCATTCCTAGGAACATAATCATACTGGACTCTAGAAAAAGATGTTGCATGGATGCAAATATCTTCAAGGATCGGTGCAGCTGCCAACGCCGTGAAAATCTCCCTCGTTCAATGAGTTAATAATCTCCAGACAATCATATTGAATGATCAAACTATTGCAGCCTATGATTCGCTAAGTAGATCCCATATCTTGCCGCTAGCTAGCGCCTCACACGTAGCTTCATCAAGATCATAGTCTACATTGTTATTACTAGCTGCAATAAAGCTCCCTCTACCATCTTGTAAACCATAAAAATGAACTCCAACATTTGTACATCAGCCCAAATCACAAACATAGTACATAGTAAAGCCTCTTATTATACATCGACAAGCAAGTCCACTAGAAACTACAAGAAACAAGAAACACCTTCACTTAGACAACGGGTTCATAGCCAACCCGACATATTTAAATCTTGAGCAACTGAATGTCAAGTTGTATAATGCGGGCGGCGCTCCTCGGTTCCCGAGGCAAATTTAGAACAACAAGGAGTCGTGGACAAATAAAAGTTGTGCAGAAATAAAACAGAAAATAAGATGCCCATATAGCTTCTCATCACTTAATCAGAAGTACAACATCAGGGTTTTCAAAGATGCTCAAACATATGAAAAGTTCTGTGTTCATTGGTTATCACCCCAATAGGTAGAACGCAAGAGGTAGCTTATAGTACTATTCTAATCAAGCAAATAACATCCCAAAACTGTAAAAAAAAGTATGGTCCCAGCAGATATAGCCACAATTTATCGAGGTACAAAATGACTTTTTCCACACACAACTACTGAATTTAGTGCAATAGTACTAAAGATTCCTCAGGCTGGTCTAATAATGAATAAAATACGTGTAAATGATATATCTGCCTTTCAAGATGATTAATAAGATAAGAAGTAACTTTCTTTTTAGCTAACTTCAGCAGCTTTTTCACTCATGGCCTCTTTATTTGAAGCATGAGATTTTAGTAGGATCTCAACTTTCTCTTGGATGGCGACATACACGGCTGGAGTGGGGTCCAGCAAAACCCGATCACCACCATGCCTTGCAATTAGGAAAATTAAAATAGTACATTTATCATGTGCACCGACAGGAACGGTGAATTGAGAAGGGCATCAATATTGTTTCATTAGCAAAAGAGCAATAGATGCTTAGGAGAAGCGGAAGTTAATGTGATCCACAGGTTTCAGTGAAAACCATATGTTACAAAAACTCACACCCATCTCAACCTTTACAAATATGATGAGTATTTTTTCAAACTTCAAGACGGGATTAATAGGGAACGGGAATAACCACTAAAATAGGCATGGACAGGAAATTGAATTCACTTTTCCAATCCGGACACATACCCACAAACATGTCCCAATCTAATTTACAACTCTACCAAAAGCAGAAGTAAAATCTCACGCATCAAGTAATCAAACCAATCACATAAAACAAGAAATTATCAATTTCATGGATGGCATAGGATGTCAAACTCACTTCATTAGGGTTCATGCACAGTTGAGCATTACATGGTAAATATATATAAGCCACACATATTCGATATTCCAACATATTACCAACATTCAAAGGAAGAAGCTTGACGTTATGGTGTCAATGTCGACGAGCTCCTAAACAACGGTGTCATGGTCATGGCGGTGGGCCTTGGTGGTGAGCTCCTCGCATGATGTGGACGCCTCCGGAAAACCAGCCTTCAGATCCAAAGCATGTAGAGGCACGGGACTACAACATTTAGATTAGCATAACCACTTATGTTCCAGAAGAAGGGACAAATGGCAATAAATATTTTTCTTGTTCACTTGTGTATTTCAATGAATCTGAACTAGGTTTATAATTAGAAAACAAAAAATGGGTTTGTCTAATTAAGCCACAGCTGATAAATAGACTAATGCTGACAAATGACTAACAACTTGCTCCAACCAAAATCTGCACTGACATTTCAATTGTAAAATTTCTGAACTGAACATATGTTCACAAAATGAGAAGAACAGGCACTCCTTCTAGTTACGGGTGCTACTTCTATTTTGGAATCAAATTTCTTATCTGACAGTAACTAGTGGGGCATATTATTGAAGGGGGAAGTAGTACAGACTCGGTGTCTAATTCTATCTAGAAATGAAATCTTGACTGCATTCTGGAAATAAACCGGCAGGGATCCAAAACCTGCACTGACATTTCACTTCTGAAATATCTGAACTGAACAGATGTTCACAAAATGAGAAGAACTGCTCCTAGTTTCGGGTGCTGCGTCACAAGTAGCAACAAACCACATTGGTGCTCCAATTTCTAGTTACGGGTGCTGCCTCACAAAAGCAAGCTTGGAAGCCGAACAAGCAAAGCAGGTGCAGTAATTGTAGAGCAAGTCTAGAACGCATTGTGAAGCAAAGACCGGCGTCATCCCTCGGGATGGATGCGCGGTGGAAGATGGTATTTTTTCTGTGCATACAACTAGGGGCGGGGCAACGTGCGACCCGACGAGCGAGGTAGGGCGAGGGATGATGTGAGGTCTCACCGGTTGGGTAGGGGTGGTTGGCGTGCTGGTGTTCGGCCGTGGCTCCTTCCAGGATGGTGATGCGGCTCCGTCGGGCTGTGCCACCGTCGTTCAGGAGCTGCAAAGAGGGAAGATGCAGCAGCAGCGTTAGTGGGAAAAGAAGGGAGGCCGTGAGGTGAAGGGAGGAGGGAGCGCTGACCAGGGTCGTCGCAGGAGAGCCGCGCATCTGCAGGAACCGGTCCGTGTCCTCCTCCTGGAAGAGCGCCGGAGCAGGACCGCACCGGCGAGCGGATGGGGCGGCCTTGCCGGTTACGATTTACGAGGGAGGTCGGGGAGTAGGAGAGGCTGGGCTGGAGCGGCACTCGACGGCGGACGGCAGGGTTCCACGCAAGGAGAAGGCTTGATTAGAGGGGCGGTAAGATGGGGTTGGCGACGGAGAGGCGGCACGGCTGCTGGCGGCCGGCAAGCTCGCTCCGGGTTGGGTGGCTTCTTGGCGAGGAAGGGACAGTTGATGACTGATTCAGGACTACTCTTCGGGAGACTGGCGGATTATCTCAAAATCACGTTATTAGCAGCAGGCTAATTAAGAGGGACGCCTCGATTGCGTGCATAATTACTCCCAAATCCGATTCGCGTCTCCTTAGTTTTCTCCACCGCCGCAATTATAGCCGATGCATGCGCGCGCCCTCCTTTAATGCCTCCGGCTCGTTTTGGACGTCATCAGCTAGCTTGTCACGATGAGCTTAGGAGCAATCCAATGGTACGTGTCTAATTAAACTCAAAACACGTGTTCGATTATTACTTGCTCGAAAAAACAAGGAACCATCACATATACTCCTTCCGCTTCTATTTACTTCGTGTTTTAGGTTTAGTTAAAATCAAACTTTGGAAAACTTAATCACGAATATAACCAAAAATATTGATATCCATAATATCAAATATATATAATACTTTATATCTGTTCTAGTACAATATATATGATATTGTAAATATCGATATACTTTTCTAAATATTTAGTCAAAGTTCATAAAATTTAAGTTTGACAAAATCTATAACGCAAGTAATTGTGAATGCAGGGGGTGTTGTATTTGCTACTAGCTAGTAGTAGTTTTCAAGGCATCTACACATGCATGAAAGAGAACAAAAAATGTATCTTTGTTACTAGTAGATTGCAGCTAGGCTTACATTGCAGATGAAAATTCTTCACTCGTCGCTAAGCCCACCTGCCTCGCTTCTCGAACAAGCCCCACCCTTAGCTCATGTGATCGTGTGTCGATGGGGTGGCCAGAGAGCTGCGAGGCCTTCCTCCTTGAGAACAAAGGCGGTCATGTTGATGGGGTTGGCGGAGTGTGGTGTCCTTGATGAGGGGGGCCGATGCAGCCCGAAATAGGCGTACCGGTCATGCTGATGAAGTGGATGGTGGAACCGGTGTAGTGTCGTCAAGTTTTTATCTTTTTATATTTTCATAACATGCAATGTCTATTCCTAGCTTTATTTCAAAAGTTTTGATTATGGGTGTGATATTTCTCGTTACTCCATCCTTATATACCCAACCGCTCATTTCCCCTCCCCACTCTCCTCCCGCTACAAGAACTAAGAGTCTCACACCGGAGACCGGGCCGATCCGGGCCGATACTAGATATGCACAAGTCACACACACGATACCGCACGCGGAACCTCATGGCTGGCTTGTACTTATAGAAGAAGGGGCTGCCCAATTTCGAATTTTCACGAGGGAAAGTTAGGCGAGCGGCAAGGATAAGAGATTTCGGTTTCCCTCCGATCGTGTTGCTCTTCGTTGGTTGCTTAATCAGAACATGATGGACGGACGAGATAGCTGGTGCCACGGATTGCTGACTTGGCAGCGCTGCGCTCTCGTCAAACGAAAATACAGAGGGAATCTCCTAATTAATAGGCAGCAATCAATCTAATTAACTGCAGATGGGCGGCCCTATGCATGTTACTAGTATTCCACATACCTAAACGACCACCTCAAATCCCTCCCACAATTAATGCCTCCCGGTCTCACGGATGCATAGATGGAATACAATGCGTGCCATGTGCATGTACTTATATTGGAAAAATAATAATATACTAGATATGCATTCTCTTACGTAGTACAAGATAGATACCACTGTATTAGTAGCTAAGCTCAACTTAGGTACGAACCAGACACATTTCTAACCTCCAGGTCACAAGATCCGTAGGCTAAAAAAATACACTTTGCTTCACCGCAAAAACTTAAAATCCTAATTTATAAACGTTGACATGGAGAAGCAAATAAACAAGGAGCCCGAGATTTCTTCTCATCGAACTGTTTTTAGACTATTTTTTATCCATTGCCCTACAGCCATCTCGCTTTGCAGAGAGAAGAGATCTCATCATATCACACTTTGGATGATATCGTACCTGCAGACCAGGCATACACTAGTACTTCCTCCGTCTAACGAACCATTGATAGATTTAACAAGACGACTAGAATTTTGTTTTGTTTTTCACTATACCATATTTATTTGAAACAAACAGTAGGCATGCTGGCTCCTCCCACATCATCGCCAGTAGCGCTCGCCGGAGACCCAAGCAAGAGGGTCGTCGGCCCAGTGCAAATCAGTTTCAAAATTTTCCATCATCCCCAGCCTCATCGCGCCAAAGATGTTTCACGGTTGGGAACCTGCCTTCCCTTCCCCGGAGTGCTGGTCAAGCTGATCTATCGACCTGAATTAAGGTAGATAGCTCATCTAGATTGATTTCTTCTCACGTATACAAACTTGTTGCTGAGCTATGAAAAGACATGGAAATTTGAAGATTTTTCTTTAACTAGACAAATACATTGTTAATCTGTGTTCTAAACAGTAAAAGTTCAAACTTTTCCCATGATCTCCTTTGCATCAAAAATTACATGGAACATTACATAAGCATCAGGTCCTGTCAGATGATGATAACCAAGCTAACAGGAGCACTTATTATCACATACAGCACACATACGCATAACCTCACACATGGAGCAAGCATATATAGGTTCTGATCAAGTTGTTCCGCTCTCCAAAAACCAAACCACAGCAAGTCAACGCCGTCAGCTGCCAAGTGCACAAGGGCCCCAGCGATGAGGTCAGTGAAGCAGCGTAAACCAGCCAGCTCCTCCTTCCGTATCAGCGTTGTCGCCATCTCGCTGGTGGGTTCCCGGAGCCGAGTGGAGGCGGCGACCAAGACCATGCCATGCCGCTTGCCGTCCCTCCTCCATCAGCCACAACAGCTACACGCAATCAAGGGGGTGAATGAATGCACAAAGCACATATAAGCAACTGCAATCCTAATTTTACAAGCCAACACTCAATGAAATGATGCTGTGTTGATTCCTAATACACACATAGCACATATCATCCACATAGTACATATAATCATTATGTGTTGATTCCTATGATAACACATCATATTCATGCATATAATACTGGATAAAAAAAATTGAACCAAAAAAGGACATGATGCACGGGTATATATAATGGCAGCTCTACTAAATGAAATCATGCCCAAAGCAATAAAAGATAAATATCAATATATTTTTGTCAAGTGCACAACTAAATCCACAATATTTTATATTTGTTCTGAGGCTATCAATTATTCTTCCGAATCAACGCCAGCCACAAATACAACTCCCCAATTCAGCAATGCCAACAGCAGCAACATTGGCATAAAGTTCTGAATTCGATCTAATTTCAGATCGAGACTGACCGCAGTTCATCTACATCGACGGAAACCAAATGCACACTAAACATAGCAAGATCACGTAGCACATGCGAGACAGAGATCAAAGCTCACCAGAGAGGTTGTAACCGAGTCCAATCATTGCCTCCCACGCACCAAACATCTAGCTTAACATCTACAAAGATGTTCTTTCGCCACCGGTAGCCCTACCAAATTTCTCAACTTTCTAGCGATGCACTCATGGATGCAACCTACAACAAAACGCAGAGGATAAGTGATTCATTCATCGGACAAAACAATTTTGAAAAGTGGACAACATCTCACCAACAAGATCCATCAAACTATGCAACCAAAATTGTAACACCTGCATCCTTTGTAGCTTCAGTAAACTCCTACAGCCGGTCCACGCCCGTTCAGCGACATGGTGGTGGCCAATACCGAGTGGATGAGTCCGGAGGTCAAGGGCCACCCGAGCCTACCACCATGCAGCCAGCGAGCCCAATGGCAGCAGCACTGCTGAAGCCATAACTGCCCATATCAAATCACCGCACCCTTTGCTTTCTCGCAAGTCTCCTCGGTCACCTCCACCCAAGGATCTGCCAGAGTAAGGTTATCAAATTTCAGTTCACTCTAGATACGCACAAAGTGGACATTCTAGCCCGGAAAACAATAGAAATAGAGCTACAATTGGCAACTGAATCATCGCAACAAACTATGTAACTAAAAGGCATGCATTCAATTTATCATGGCCAACAAATAAAACAAAAACATTCATAACTACCTTCCCATAAGCAACGACACATGACATGCGGTTCTGAACCATCGATTATTTGCAGTCCAAGAAATAGGACCAAAAGCATGATATCAAATCGTATTCAAGTAGACCCGGTACATTTGCTAACATGGAGCTAACTAAAATTTGAAGCTATCAATTCCAAGGCAAGCTCATTTAATTCTAATGGTCCTACCTTAAGAGTATTTGCACTAAAACCTAAATATAAAGTTCAAAATAAATTAAAGTTGATTTTCTACCAAGTTCCATAGGCAGAGATACCATCCATATTCCATAAGAAAATTGACAAGCCAAATAAGCGAAACCAATAGAAACATGATCCAGTCGACAAACAAGTACATGCTAACGTGTCCAAACAAAAACTCAATACGCATATTGATATCACCATCAATGTATAGTGTGTTAATATTGTTGATTAAACCTGCACTATAGTCCTTATTGAAATCAAATTCATAGAAATAGGCAAGCTAATCTGAAGTTATCGTGCATCTTACCAAGATAGTACTAATGACCCTACAACTCGCAACCAAATCAAGCTACAACAAGATGTTGCGATAAAGTGTAGCATCTTTCAAGATGGAATTGATGAAACGATCTTTCAAGGTGCCTCATGGTGCAACCAACTCTTTTCTCACCATGTTCTACAGCTAGTAGCTAGAACCATCTTTCAAGATGGAGTTGATGAAACGATTTCCAAGTCGGGCAACAATCAATTTAGGGGCATAACTCCATCTTTCAAGATAAGCAACAACGCAATCATCAAACACGCAACAAAAGAAGGCACCATGAGGCACATTACTACGAGTTGTAGCCGTTCTTGCCGCTAAAGTCGTTTCGAGTGGAGGAAGTCACCGTGTCCCACCAGGCTTCATCTTCACCACTGCGATTAGCTAGGATGCCATCCAACCAACAAAGAAAACGGATCAAGACATCCCTTGTCCATCTCGCCATTGACATCGCTACCAAATTGTTCAACTTTCTTGCCTTGCACTCATGGATGCAACAGCTACAAGAAATTCCAACCTACAAGAAAACACAGATGATAAGTGACTCTCGATAGTGTCGCTACTCTGATTGGTAAAAATGTTCTGCATTTGATCTAATTGCAGACTGGGTTCATCTACAGCGACGGAAACCAAATGCACAAAACCCACATCAAGATCATAGAGCACATGGGAGACGGAGATCAATCGGTGAACCAGGAGCTCACCGGAGAGGTTGTAGCCGAGGCCAAACATTGCCTCCACCGCACCAAACAGCTGTCTTAACAGCCTACAAAGATGCTCTCAAACGCAACAGTCCAGTTGATAGGAAATCCTGCAAGTGATACATATACAATAAAATTAACAACACTCATAGAATCCTAGGTGTTTAACCCAAAAGTGTACAACAGACATTATCTCATCATATGATGATATTTACAAACGACGAATAGCAATCTTCATCCACTAGGCATGTTCTTTGGATTATAAGCATAATGTTTCCAGAGTGTATTACATTAGGAAAGCTTTATGCTTTTAATCCAATAAAATTGAAGATCTGCAGCACTTAAAAAAGAAAACAACTAGACACCATAAGAAACAACTAATATAGATTTATCTAGACACATTTTAGTCACAACCAGGCACAAGATATCAAATACAAAAACATATTTATAAATCTTGGAACCAAAGAAATGGCTAGTGGTAAAGAAACTAGCTAGCTCATGATAAACAAGTAACCCTATAGCAAATAATTCACAGCAACAAGAACCAAGGACGTTTAGGATCTGTCTCTAAGACAAAAAAAAAGTTCTAGTTCAGCTAATTAACCGATGCAATTTTAATTTAGCTTGTGCAGGATGGTGCAGGGAAAACCACAACAATAGAAGAAACAATAGATACTACTAAATACTAGTAATGTGATTAACTTTACTTGTCGCTAAGCATGCAACCAATGGAAGGGAAGTACTTTTATTTAGTTAGCATCAAGGCAAATGGTTCACACAATAAAACTGTCATTGCTATGTTAAGAATCTAATCTTAAATTAGGAATCAAGCGTACACATGCAACAATTCAATCCTAATTGACGGCATTTACGGCATCGCTAGCTTTCAACAAAAGTAGTATCCCCTCCATTTATACTTGGAAGCATGATTAGCCACACCACGCCACAAAAAGTAGACAATCACAACTAAACAAAGAAGATCATGGTTCGTTCATCCCTAACCAATGCTTAGTAGCTTACAAATGACCTGCAATTGTGCAACCAATAAGAATTTCTCAAATAGAAAATATTTTTTCGGTGTGAGATCTCACGCTCTGAATTTAGTTTGTGTGCATATATACTAGTGATGCTTTCATAACTAGCACGTGTTGTCTGGGCTAGCACTGTCCATACAAGGCCAGTTCAAATGGATTTTCTTCCTAATATCCTTGACCCTCCCTAGCATGCTAAAAAGTACAAAGAATACCGGGAGCTCACCATCTCCTCCACTTGGTTTACTTTCCATAAGCATCAGCAAAAGCAATGCAGATGAAGCAGAACAAAATACAACACGTGCTATACAAATCAAAAAACGACAAGGAGATGACACAGAATGGAAGCAAGCATTGCAACATCTGCAATCTAATGTTACCCTCAGCTGCGACATCTGAGAGGCTACTCGAATTGACGTAGAGACCTGGCAGAGGCAGCGATCTAGGTCGTCCTAGCACTTCCTGTGACATGACCATAGCAGTCAGACCGACAACATGAGCACCAGACAAACAATGGCCGACATCGATGGTGTGTCATGCTCAATCATAGTGGCGCTCAAGATAACAGTTTCATATAAATGCATGAAGATTTCATGACATAATCAACCACACAAGCTACCCGTCCAAAGCCAAACTACATGTGCATAGTACAGCAGATTCAAGCATACATAATAGAAGTGGCTTGCCGTAATCTTACTCTAAAACGAGTTGCTGCTCCAGTCAAATAGCTGCTTGGGAGCATTAATAGACGAGATGCGGCACCATTTGATGCCTTTGAACACCTAAAGCTACAGAAGTCCAATGTCAAATTCCCGTGCCAAATGGATGGAGAAAACAGGGTCAAGCCGGAGGCTGGAGGTGGGCGTGTGGTGTACCTGGGTTTCAACGCCAAGGACGCCAAGGAGCAAGACGGTGGCACCCTCAGTCTCCCTCTCTCACCTGACCCTGTCGGTCCGACCGGCAAGCAGGCGACACCGATGGCCACCACACTTCATGTTGGAGCCAAGCGGCTCTCAAGATAGAATTTTTCTACAAGTTTGAATCAGCAATTTATAAATCGCACAGAGCTGCAGATATGATGACAGATGGGAGGTGCACTGTATGTTGGAAGTGGCAGACTAACTTTACTCTGAAACTTTGTGCCCCAATCAAATCCTTGCTGGGGGAGCAATAGTAGACGGGATTTTGATCCCTATGAACACCTGAAAGTGCAGCACTCCTTGTCAATTTCCAGAACCAAGTTGACAGAAAGAACATGGCAAAAAGCCGCAGGCCAGAGGTGGGCTCGTGGTGTACCTAGGTTTCGACGTCGAGGAGCAGAACGTTGGCGCCCACAATCACCCTCTCCTACCGACGAACTCGACTGTGACGGCGTCACGAGATGACACACTTCGATTTGGTTGGCTCCATCTAAGCACCACTGGTGTGCGCATCCTAAGGCGTCGAGGGCCACCACAAATCGTAATGAAGTTTGTCAATGTTTATTTTTATAATGCAAATATAAGAAGAATCATGATAAGTTACTGTATCAATTTACACATACCAGAATCCAAGACTAAGCAAGAGCGCATCTATCAACAGTATTAATGTAAAAGTTGGCCCCATCAGTCATCCATCAAAAAGGAACTCTATGTGTACTCACTTCGAACATAGCAGTTCTAAAAACACAGAGATATCCTCAACATTTTAAGTTAACTACTCCGGGATAAACATGCCAGGATATACATACGTATTATGAAACATACTACTAGCATACACCTAAGAAACTCTATTCCAAGTATTAAGAAACAGGACCAGAAAATACATCCTGCACTAGATCAACTACAACAAAAGTACATTCCAATATAAAGATAACAAAACAATTGTATGAAATATAATAGACGTATCGACACTTGCCTAATAATTTTTTCAGCACAAAATATCTTAGCTAAATCATTTGTATTTGTATCAATTAAAGAGTGAAAGACCTCCTTGCATATCGTAATCTGGCCACCGTGATGGCAGGGGCTAACAGATCCGCAGGTGCCCACATTACAAAATTAACTCTACGAAACTAGGAAAATGAGATGACCCACATAAGAGGTGTCATCTTCTATGAATATATTCAACCTTCTCGTCTCATGATAAACCAAGAAAATGATAAGCACATATCCCACAAATATTCCTACACACTCCCATGTAAATCAAAACGCTGCCATAGGCGCATAAGCATATAGGTTCGTAAGGAAAAATACCTATACGCAGGTAGAGAGTATCGAATGAAATCAATGCTAGTGACCCAGGACACAATGAGGACTTAACGGGACCGCGTAGTTAATGTCAAGCCACCAGAGCACCTCCCTACGACCGTTGCTTGAGGACATGAGTTGAGGCGTCAGTCTTGAGCTGCCGGCCGCCCTCGAAAAAGACGATGGACTGCACTGTGGAAAAGGAACAGGAAAATGAGAAAAATCAAATCAATCATAATTTTTGCATCCCAGGTTAATACGACAAACGCTCGTAAAAATCGTCTTGTAGAGACTGCTAGATGTGAGACAAATTATGAGTTCACTAATCAATCAAAACTATATAGGAACTACATTGAGACAAACAATCACATGCGGAACAAAGCAGTTACACTACATGTACAACTACATTTGTCTTCGACCTTGTACACATAACTGATGATGTAGCTGACCATTTGCCTCTATCTCTGGAGGTCAACTTGTCCTCGATGACCCCACGAAGCCTTAGCACCAAAAGCCTGAAATACAAAGAGGACAAATAAGGAATTATGTTGACAAATAAAGCAAAGAAATGCCACTTAATGAAAGAATAATGAACATAGCCACAAACACATCCCACAATAATTAAGCTTGTGTGTAGTAGTAGTTGCGTCGAATGGCCAGCTTTAAAAAACCCAAATTTATGAGAAGGCAACGAGAGGCAAATACATGGCACTAGGGCCTCGAGAAAAACAGGAGGCATTTCAATTACCTTCTAGTAGCTGAACTCTTGCCCATAATAAAACACAAGCAACAATTCTTTTAGTGAGTTAGTGATTTGGATTGTGGTGATAAAACCCAACAACTAATTGTGTGGATTACGCACGTAGATACATACTCCAACAAGGTATTGCACCTCCTGTGCAAAGCTAAACCATTAGAAAGCAACACACTTTAAACAATCATGAATGGCAACAGGAGCTGGACCAAACAGAGATTGGCGTATCAAAAATAATTATAAAGAGTTGAACTTTATCAATTTCATACTCTAACTGAAACTACTATTAATGAGCACTTTCTCTAAATGCTAAAGCTGAATTCAGAACTCAACCTATTCCAGTGAAATTATAATCTAGATCATTACACACGATGAGGTAAACCAAACTAGTTTTTGTTGCTCCCAATGCACCTCACAACTACTAGTAGTGCAAATAAGCACTTGTTGCAATCCCACACGACTTGACCCCACATGACACGGGACGCAGGAACCAAAAGTGTACCTAAACCCACACGCCGTCGACCGGCTCGATCCAGCGGCAATGGCTACCTCTTGTCCAGCTCCATTTCTCCCCTAAAATACAAAAACACAAGAAAATAGTAGATGGAACTGGTCCAATTCAAAAGAAAAACTAATTCTAAAAAATCCTAGGTCAGTTGGCAATCAGGGAACAAGTAGGCAACATATTCCTTCAAAGTTAACATAACGCTCTACACAGAGCAAAATTGAACATCCAGCCAATAGTAATGGTTTGCCTAGCTTGTTTAGTCAGCAATTGATACATAATAATCAGGGCTAGCTAGCCAGGAAAACTACACAAAATATAAAGAACACAAAAGTAAAATTTAGGCTAGATAATCAACTAAACTTCAGTAAAAAATTGAAAATTAGGACTGACATTTGATCTTTTTTGTACATCCATGTCAAACAACAGATAATATATAATTCAAAAATCTGCTAAATTGTAAACTACCCGCCTCAAATACTATTCAAACATAACTCATCCTTAGGGGGCACAAATCAGACTTTCTATATAACCATCGCAGCTCAACCATTTCAAACAACAAAACTCATCCTTATAAGGTGTTAGCATTGTTGACTCACAAAAGAGTAACTCGAACTAGTACTCCATATCAGCTCCAATAAGTGCAATCAACACTAGATTAAATCCAGGTTTTAAAAGAACTCAAGCTGCATATATAGACATTGGAAAGAGTAGTGCATTCGAACATGTATAGAAATCAAGTGCTAGATGCATGTACTTCCAAGTATTTGAACATAACAGCTACTTCCATACACAAAATATTTATGTTGCACATATAAAGTAGCAACATGCATCTTGCTATAGTGAAATAAATAGTGAAAACTATTAAGCAAGAAATGACGCATTTACCAACAGGGAGTCAGGGAGGCAACCATTAAGCTGTGGTGATAGTTTACCACTAGAAACACCACTACCAAGCAGCAGACTTTATCTAGGGGTGTCTATCAAAATGAGAGGTCCAACGCCAAAGTTACCAAAACCAAATACTGAACTATAGCAACATACAGGTTAAATTTGTAATCGCTATGTCCAAATCAGCTACAACCTTTTGTGCACTAAATATTGTGTTGCACGAGGAGCACAAAAACAACAAAGTCATACAAAAGCAGTAGGATGCACCTAATTATGAGTCGCCATAGCTGCTCTTATCCCTAGCAACATCAAGTGGAGCAAGTCGTCGTTTCTATTCCTGCCGCCGCCCATCCTCACCATCACCACCACCTTGGCTTTAAGTGGAAAGGTTTAAGGTCACACAAGTGCCTGGAACGACACAGCCAGTCGTGGCCTCCAAATAAGATGTATTGTGTAGCAGAATGTACTTCAAAACGCAGGCGAGAAAAAAATCAAAGCTTGTAACATTCTAGTTGGGCCTCAAGGCAGGTTCTAAAGAGCAATGACTAGAAAGGAAAAAAACTGATCAATTAAGAATATAATGTAGTACTAGCAATCAAGTAAGATTATTTAGTGTAGAACATTAATCAAGGTACTCCTAAACAAGGCTCGAAGCTCACACATGTTTTTGTCCCTCGATAAAAATGATTAGCTAAGCCTGTCCACTAGTAGTAAATTAGAGACCCCATTGCAAAGCACACATCGACACAACGAAAACATGGATGTCTGCTTAACCACCAAATAACCACTTATTTATGAATTGAGAACCAGATTAGGACAAGTCATTATGCATGATATTTAGCTTCAATATAATAGAGAATAAAACCCAATAAGAAAGAGCATGATATTGAGATTATGGTGCAAGATATATGTATCACTAATAATAACCAAGAAAATGCATTTAATGTATACTGAACATTTAGTAGAGAGAAGTGGGAAATGAGGTTTATTAATTGTTTTAGGGGAAACAACAGGACTCGCTTTAAACTTCATTAATCAAGCACACCTACATCATGAATTAACAAATTGATAATAAAACTAGGTGGTTACACACTCCAAACACATGGTTGAGCTTCATACTTTTTTGCTAAAACATGAGCTACATTATTAGCATTCCTAGGAACATAATCATACCTGGACTCTAGAAAAGATGTTGCATGGATGCAAATATCTTCAAGGATCGGTGCAGCTGCCAACGCCGTGAAAATCTCCCTCGTTCAATGAGTTAATAATCTCCAGACAATCATATTGAATGATCAAACTATTGCAGCCTATGATTCGCTAAGTAGATCCCATATCTTGCCGCTAGCTAGCGCCTCACACGTAGCTTCATCAAGATCATAGTCTACATTGTTATTACTAGCTGCAATAAAGCTCCCTCTACCATCTTGTAAACCATAAAAAATGAACTCCAACATTTGTACATCAGCCCAAATCACAAACATAGTACATAGTAAAGCCTCTTATTATACATCGACAAGCAAGTCCACTAGAAACTACAAGAAACAAGTAAACACCTTCACTTAGACAACGGGTTCATAGCCAACCCGACATATTTAAATCTTGAGCAACTGAATGTCAAGTTGTATAATGCGGCGGCGCTCCTCGGTTCTGAGGCAAATTTAGAACAACAAGGAGTCGGGACAAATAAAAGTTGTGCAGAAATAAAACAGAAAATAAGATGCCCATATAGCTTCTCATCACTTAATCAGAAGTACAACATCAGGGTTTTCGTGATGCTCAAACATATGAAAAGTTCTGTGTTCATTGGTTATCACCCCAATAGGTAGAACGCAAGAGGTAGCTTATAGTACTATTCTAATCAAGCAAATAACATCCCAAAACTGTAAAAAAAAGTATGGTCCCAGCAGATATAGCCACAATTTATCGAGGTACAAAATGACTTTTTCCACACACAACTACTGAATTTAGTGCAATAGTACTAAAGATTCCTCAGGCTGGTCTAATAATGAATAAAATACGTGTAAATGATATATCTCGCCTTTCAAGATGATTAATAAGATAAGAAGTAACTTTCTTTTTAGCTAACTTCAGCAGCTTTTTCACTCATGGCCTCTTTATTTGAAGCATGAGATTTTAGTAGGATCTCAACTTTCTCTTGGATGGCGACATACACGGCTGGAGTGGGGTCCAGCAAAACCCGATCACCACCATGCCTTGCAATTAGGAAAATTAAAATAGTACATTTATCATGTGCACCGACAGGAACGGTGAATTGAGAAGGGCATCAATATTGTTTCATTAGCAAAAGAGCAATAGATGCTTAGGAGAAGCGGAAGTTAATGTGATCCACAGGTTTCGTGAAAACCATATGTTACAAAAACTCACACCCATCTCAACCTTTACAAATATGATGAGTATTTTTTCAAACTTCAAGACGGGATTAATAGGGAACGGGAATAACCACTAAAATAGGCATGGACAGGAAATTGAATTCACTTTTCCAATCCGGACACATACCCACAAACATGTCCCAATCTAATTTACAACTCTACCAAAAGCAGAAGTAAAATCTCACGCATCAAGTAATCAAACCAATCACATAAAACAAGAAATTATCAATTTCATGGATGGCATAGGATGTCAAACTCACTTCATTAGGGTTCATGCACAGTTGAGCATTACATGGTAAATATATATAAGCCACACATATTCGATATTCCAACATATTACCAACATTCAAAGGAAGAAGCTTGACGTTATGGTGTCAATGTCGACGAGCTCCTAAACAACGGTGTCATGGTCATGGCGGTGGGCCTTGGTGGTGAGCTCCTGCATGATGTGGACGCCTCCGGAAAACCAGCCTTCAGATCCAGCATGTAGAGGCACGGGACTACAACATTTAGATTAGCATAACCACTTATGTTCCAGAAGAAGGGACAAATGGCAATAAATATTTTTCTTGTTCACTTGTGTCTTTCAATGAATCTGAACTAGGTTTATAATTAGAAAACAAAAAATGGGTTTGTCTAATTAAGCCACAGTGATAAATAGACTAATGTCGACAAATGACTAACAACTTGCTCCAACCAAAATCTGCACTGACATTTCAATTGTAAAATTTCTGAACTGAACATATGTTCACAAAATGAGAAGAACAGGCACTCCTTCTAGTTACGGGTGCTACTTCTATTTTGGAATCAAATTTCTTATCTGACAGTAACTAGTGGGGCATATTATTGAAGGGGGAAGTAGTACAGACTCGGTGTCTAATTCTATCTAGAAATGAAATCTTGATCGCATTCGGAAATAAACCGGCAGGGATCCAAAACCTGCACTGACATTTCACTTCTGAAATATCTGAACTGAACAGATGTTCACAAAATGAGAAGAACTGCTCCTAGTTTCGGGTGCTGCGTCACAAGTAGCAACAAACCACATTGGTGCTCCAATTTCTAGTTACGGGTGCTGCCTCACAAAAGCAAGCTTGGAAGCCGAACAAGCAAAGCAGGTGCAGTAATTGTAGAGCAAGTCTAGAACGCATTGTGAAGCAAAGACCGGCGTCATCCCTCGGGATGGATGCGCGGTGGAAGATGGTATTTTTTCTGTGCATACAACTAGGGGCGGGGCAACGTGCGACCCGACGAGCGAGGTAGGGCGAGGGATGATGTGAGGTCTCACCGGTTGGGTAGGGGTGGTTGGCGTGCTGGTGTTCGGCCGTGGCTCCTTCCAGGATGGTGATGCGGCTCCGTCGGGCTGTGCCACCGTCGTTCAGGAGCTGCAAAGAGGGAAGATGCAGCAGCAGCGTTAGTGGGAAAAGAAGGGAGGCCGTGAGGTGAAGGGAGGAGGGAGCGCTGACCAGGGTCGTCGCAGGAGAGCCGCGCATCTGCAGGAACCGGTCCGTGTCCTCCTCCTGGAAGAGCGCCGGAGCAGGACCGCACCGGCGAGCGGATGGGGCGGCCTTGCCGGTTACGATTTACGAGGGAGGTCGGGGAGTAGGAGAGGCTGGGCTGGAGCGGCACTCGACGGCGGACGGCAGGGTTCCACGCAAGGAGAAGGCTTGATTAGAGGGGCGGTAAGATGGGGTTGGCGACGGAGAGGCGGCACGGCTGCTGGCGGCCGGCGAGCTCGCTCCGGGTTGGGTGGCTTCTTGGCGAGGAAGGGACAGTTGATGACTGATTCAGGACTACTCTTCGGGAGACTGGCGGATTATCTCAAAATCACGTTATTAGCAGCAGGCTAATTAAGAGGGACGCCTCGATTGCGTGCATAATTACTCCCAAATCCGATTCGCGTCTCCTTAGTTTTCTCCACCGCCGCAATTATAGCCGATGCATGCGCGCACCCTCCTTTAATGCCTCCGGCTCGTTTTGGACGTCATCAGCTAGCTTGTCACGATGAGCTTAGGAGCAATCACATGGTACGTGTCTAATTAAACTCAAAACACGTGTTCGATTATTACTTGCTCGAAAAAACAAGGAACCATCACATATACTCCTTCCGCTTCTATTTACTTCGTGTTTTAGGTTTAGTTAAAATCAAACTTTGGAAAACTTAATCACGAATATAACCAAAAATATTGATATCCATAATATCAAATATATATAATACTTTATATCTGTTCTAGTACAATATATATGATATTGTAAATATCGATATACTTTTCTAAATATTTAGTCAAAGTTCATAAAATTTAAGTTTGACAAAATCTATAACGCAAGTAATTGTGAATGCAGGGGGTGTTGTATTTGCTACTAGCTAGTAGTAGTTTTCAAGGCATCTACACATGCATGAAAGAGAACAAAAAAAATGTATCTTTGTTACTAGTAGATTGCAGCTAGGCTTACATTGCAGATCAAAATTCTTCACTCGTCGCTAAGCCCACCTGCCTCGCCTCGAACAAGCCCCACCCTTAGCTCATGTGACTGTGTGTCGATGGGGTGGCCAGAGAGCCAGTGCGAGGCCTTCCTCCTTGAGAACAGGCGGTCATGTTGATGGGGTTGGCGGAGTGTGGTGTCCTTGATGAGGGGGGCCGATGCAGCCCGAAATAGGCGTACCGGTCATGCTGATGAAGTGGATGGTGGAACCGGTGTAGTGTCATCAAGTTTTTATCTTTTTATATTTTCATAACATGCAATGTCTATTCCTAGCTTTATTTCAAAAGTTTTGATTATGGGTGTGATATTTCTCGTTACTCCATCCTTATATACCCAACCGCTCATTTCCCCCCTCCCCACTCTCCTCCCGCTACAGTAACTAAGAGTCTCACACCGGAGACCGGGCCGATCCGGGCCGATACTAGATATGCACAAGTCACACACACGATACCGCACGCGGAACCTCATGGCTGGCTTGTACTTATAGAAGAAGGGGCTGCCCAATTTCGAATTTTCACGAGGGAAAGTTAGGCGAGCGGCAAGGATAAGAGATTTCGGTTTCCCTCCGATCGTGTTGCTCTTCGTTGGTTGCTTAATCAGAACATGATGGACGGACGAGATAGCTGGTGCCACGGATTGCTGACTTGGCAGCGCTGCGCTCTCGTCAAACGAAAATACAGAGGGAATCTCCTAATTAATAGGCAGCAATCAATCTAATTAACTGCAGACGGGCGGCCCTATGCATGTTACTAGTATTCCACATACCTAAACGACCACCTCAAATCCCTCCCACAATTAATGCCTCCCGGTCTCACGGATGCATAGATGGAATACAATGCGTGCCATGTGCATGTACTTATATTGGAAAAATAATAATATACTAGATATGCATTCTCTTACGTAGTACAAGATAGATACCACTGTATTAGTAGCTAAGCTCAACTTAGGTACGAACCAGACACATTTCTAACCTCCAGGTCACAAGATCCGTAGGCTAAAAAAATACACTTTGCTTCACCGCAAAAACTTAAAATCCTAATTTATAAACGTTGACATGGAGAAGCAAATAAACAAGGAGCCCGAGATTTCTTCTCATCGAACTGTTTTTAGACTATTTTTTATCCATTGCCCTACAGCCATCTCGCTTGCAGAGAGAAGAGATCTCATCATATCACACTTTGGATGATATCGTACCTGCAGACCAGGCATACACTAGTACTTCCTCCGTCTAACGAACCATTGATAGATTTAACAAGACGACTAGAATTTTGTTTTGTTTTTCACTACACCATATTTATTTGAAACAAACAGTAGGCATGCTGGCTCCTCCCACATCATCGCCAGTAGCGCTCGCCGGAGACCCAAGCAAGAGGGTCGTCGGCCCAGTGCAAATCAGTTTCAAAATTTTCCATCATCCCCAAATTCCTCATCAGCCAAAGATGTTTCACGGTTGGGAACCTGCCTTCCCTTCCCTGGAGTGCTGGTCAAGCTGATCTATCGACCTGAATTAAGGTAGATAGCTCATCTAGATTGATTTCTTCTCACGTATACAAACTTGTTGCTGAGCTATGAAAAGACATGGAAATTTGAAGATTTTTCTTTAACTAGACAAATACATTGTTAATCTGTGTTCTAAACAGTAAAAGTTCAAACTTTTCCCATGATCTCCTTTGCATCAAAAATTACATGGAACATTACATAAGCATCAGGTCCTGTCAGATGACGATAACCAAGCTAACAGGAGCACTTATTATCACATACAGCACACATACGCATAACCTCACACATGGAGCAAGCATATATAGGTTCTGATCAAGTTGTTCCGCTCTCCAAAAACCAAACCACAGCAAGTCAACGCCGTCAGCTGCCAAGTGCACAAGGGCCCCAGCGATGAGGTCAGTGAAGCAGCGTAAACCAGCCAGCTCCTCCTTCCGTATCAGCGTTGTCGCCATCTGCTGGTGGGTTCCCCGGAGCCGAGTGGAGGCGGCGACCAAGACCATGCCATGCCGCTTGCCGTCCCTCCTCCATCAGCCACAACAGCTACACGCAATCAAGGGGGTGAATGAATGCACAAAGCACATATAAGCAACTGCAATCCTAATTTTACAAGCCAACACTCAATGAAATGATGCTGTGTTGATTCCTAATACACACATAGCACATATCATCCACATAGTACATATAATCATTATGTGTTGATTCCTATGATAACACATCATATTCATGCATATAATACTGGATAAAAAAAATTGAACCAAAAAAAGGACATGATGCACGGGTATATATAATGGCAGCTCTACTAAATGAAATCATGCCCAGCAATAAAAGATAAATATCAATATATTTTTGTCAAGTGCACAACTAAATCCACAATATTTTATATTTGTTCTGAGGCTATCAATTATTCTTCCGAATCAACGCCAGCCACAAATACAACTCCCCAATTCAGCAATGCCAACAGCAGCAACATTGGCATAAAGTTCTGAATTCGATCTAATTGCAGATCGAGACTCGACCTGCAGTTCATCTACATCGACGGAAACCAAATGCACACTAAACATAGCAGTATCACAGAGCACATGCGAGACAGAGATCAAAGCTCACCAGAGAGGTTGTAACCGAGTCCAATCATTGCCTCCCACGCACCAAACATCTAGCTTAACATCTACAAAGATGTTCTTTCGCCACCGGTAGCCCTACCAAATTTCTCAACTTTCTAGCGATGCACTCATGGATGCAACCTACAACAAAACGCAGAGGATAAGTGATTCATTCATCGGACAAAACAATTTTGAAAAGTGGACAACATCTCACCAACAAGATCCATCAAACTATGCAACCAAAATTGTAACACCTGCATCCTTTGTAGCTTCAGTAAACTCCTACAGCCGGTCCACGCCCGTTCAGCGACATGGTGGTGGCCAATACCGAGTGGATGAGTCCGGAGGTCAAGGGCCACCCGAGCCTACCACCATGCAGCCAGCGAGCCCAATGGCAGCAGCACTGCTGAAGCCATAACTGCCCATATCAAATCACCGCACCCTTTGCTTTCTCGCAAGTCTCCTCGGTCACCTCCACCCAAGGATCTGCCAGAGTAAGGTTATCAAATTTCAGTTCACTCTAGATACGCACAAAGCGGACATTCTAGCCCGGAAAACAATAGAAATAGAGCTACAATTGGCAACTGAATCATCGCAACAAACTATGTAACTAAAAGGCATGCATTCAATTTATCATGGCCAACAAATAAAACAAAAACATTCATAACTACCTTCCCATAAGCAACGACACATGACATGCGGTTCTGAACCATCGATTATTTGCAGTCCAAGAAATAGGACCAAAAGCATGATATCAAATCGTATTCAAGTAGACCCGGTACATTTGCTAACATGGAGCTAACTAAAATTTGAAGCTATCAATTCCAAGGCAAGCTCATTTAATTCTAATGGTCCTACCTTAAGAGTATTTGCACTAAAACCTAAATATAAAGTTCAAAATAAATTAAAGTTGATTTTCAGTCAAGTTCCATAGGCAGAGATACCATCCATATTCCATAAGAAAATTGACAAGCCAGCAAGCGAAACCAATAGAAACATGATCCAGTCGACAAACAAGTACATGCTAACATGTCCAAACAAAAACTCAATACGCATATTGATATCACCATCAATGTATAGTGTGTTAATATTGTTGATTAAACCTGCACTATAGTCCTTATTGAAATCAAATTCATAGAAATAGGCAAGCTAATCTGAAGTTATCGTGCATCTTACCAGTATAGTACTAATGACCCTACAACTGCAACCAAATCAAGCTACAACAGTATGTTGCGATAAAGTGTAGCATCTTTCAAGATGGAATTGATGAAACGATCTTTCAAGGTGCCTCATGGTGCAACCAACTCTTTTCTCACCATGTTCTACAGTTAGTAGCTAGAACCATCTTTCAAGATGGAGTTGATGAAACGATTTCCAAGTCGGGCAACAATCAATTTAGGGGCATAACTCCATCTTTCAAGATAAGCAACAACGCAATCATCAAACACGCAACAAAAGAAGGCACCATGAGGCACATTACTACGAGTTGTAGCCGTTCTTGCCGTAAAGTCGTTTCGAGTGGAGGAAGTCACCGTGTCCCACCAGGCTTCATCTTCACCATCGCGATTAGCTAGGATGCCATCCAACCAACAAAGAAAACGGATCAAGACATCCCTTGTCCATCTCGCCATTGACATCGCTACCAAATTGTTCAACTTTCTTGCCTTGCACTCATGGATGCAACAGCTACAAGAAATTCCAACCTACAAGAAAACACAGATGATAAGTGACTCTCGATAGTGTCGCTACTCTGATTGGTAAAAATGTTCTGCATTTGATCTAATTGCAGACTGGGTTCATCTACAGCGACGGAAACCAAATGCACAAAACCCACATCAGTATCATAGAGCACATGGGAGACGGAGATCAATCGGTGAACCAGGAGCTCACCGGAGAGGTTGTAGCCGAGGCCAAACATTGCCTCCACCGCACCAAACAGCTGTCTTAACAGCTACAAAGATGCTCTCAAACGCAACAGTCCAGTGATAGGAAATCCTGCAAGTGATACATATACAATAAAATTAACAACACTCATAGAATCCTAGGTGTTTAACCCAAAAGTGTACAACAGACATTATCTCATCATATGATGATATTTACAAACGACGAATAGCAATCTTCATCCACTAGGCATGTTCTTTGGATTATAAGCATAATGTTTCCAGAGTGTATTACATTAGGAAAGCTTTATGCTTTTAATCCAATAAAATTGAAGATCTGCAGCACCAGAAAAGAAAACAACTAGACACCATAAGAAACAACTAATATAGATTTATCTAGACACATTTTAGTCACAACCAGGCACAAGATATCAAATACAAAAACATATTTATAAATCTTGGAACCAAAGAAATGGCTAGTGGTAAAGAAACTAGCTAGCTCATGATAAACAAGTAACCCTATAGCAAATAATTCACAGCAACAAGAACCAAGGACGTTTAGGATCTGTCTCTAAGACAAAAAAAAAGTTCTAGTTCAGCTAATTAACCGATGCAATTTTAATTTAGCTTGTGCAGGATGGTGCAGGGAAAACCACAACAATAGAAGAAACAATAGATACTACTAAATACTAGTAATGTGATTAACTTTACTTGTCGCTAAGCATGCAACCAATGGAAGGGAAGTTCTTTTTTTTAGTTAGCATCAAGGCAAATGGTTCGCGTCAATAAAACTGTCATTGCTATGTTAAGAATCTAATCTTAAATTAGGAATCAAGCGTACACATGCAACAATTCAATCCTAATTGACGGTACGACGGTACTGGCTAGCTTTCAACAAAAGTAGTATCCCCTCCATTTATACTTGGAAGCATGATTAGCCACACCACGCCACAAAAAGTAGACAATCACAACTAAACAAAGAAGATCATGGTTCGTTCATCCCTAACCAATGCTTAGTAGCTTACAAATGACCTGCAATTGTGCAACCAATAAGAATTTCTCAAATAGAAAATATTTTTTCGGTGTGAGATCTCACGCTCTGAATTTAGTTTGTGTGCATATATACTAGTGATGCTTTCATAACTAGCACGTGTTGTCTGGGCTAGCACTGTCCATACAAGGCCAGTTCAAATGGATTTTCTTCCTAATATCCTTGACCCTCCCTAGCATGCTAAAAAGTACAGTAATACTGGGAGCTCACCATCTCCTCCACTTGGTTTACTTTCCATAAGCATCAGCAAAAGCAATGCAGATGAAGCAGAACAAAATACAACACGTGCTATACAAATCAAAAAACGACAAGGAGATGACACAGAATGGAAGCAAGCATTGCAACATCTGCAATCTAATGTTACCCTCAGCTGCGACATCTGAGAGGCTACTCGAATTGACGTAGAGACCTGGCAGAGGCAGCGATCTAGGTCGTCCTAGCACTTCCTGTGACATGACCATAGCAGTCAGACCGACAACATGAGCACCAGACAAACAATGGCCGACATCGATGGTGTGTCATGCTCAATCATAGTGGCGCTCAAGATAACAGTTTCATATAAATGCATGAAGATTTCATGACATAATCAACCACACAAGCTACCCGTCCAAAGCCAAACTACATGTGCATAGTACAGGCAGATTCAAGCATACATAATAGAAGTGGCTTGCCAGTAATCTTACTCTAAAACGAGTTGCTGCTCCAGTCAAATAGCTGCTTGGGAGCATTAATAGACGAGATGCGGCACCATTTGATGCCTTTGAACACCTAAAGCTACAGAAGTCCAATGTCAAATTCCCGTGCCAAATGGATGGAGAAAACAGGGTCAAGCCGGAGGCTGGAGGTGGGCGTGTGGTGTACCTGGGTTTCAACGCCAAGGACGCCAAGGAGCAAGATGGTGGCACCCTCAGTCTCCCTCTCTCACCTGACCCTGTCGGTCCGACCGGCAAGCAGGCGACACCGATGGCCACCACACTTCATGTTGGAGCCAAGCGGCTCTCAAGATAGAATTTTTCTACAAGTTTGAATCAGCAATTTATAAATCGCACAGAGCTGCAGATATGATGACAGATGGGAGGTGCACTGTATGTTGGAAGTGGCAGACTAACTTTACTCTGAAACTTTGTGCCCCAATCAAATCCTTGCTGGGGGAGCAATAGTAGACGGGATTTTGATCCCTATGAACACCTGAAAGTGCAGCACTCCTTGTCAATTTCCAGAACCAAGTTGACAGAAAGAACATGGCAAAAAGCCGCAGGCCAGAGGTGGGCTCGTGGTGTACCTAGGTTTCGATGCCGAGGAGCAGAACGTTGGCGCCCACAATCACCCTCTCCTACCGACGAACTCGACTGTGACGGCGTCACGAGATGACACACTTCGATTTGGTTGGCTCCATCTAAGCACCACTGGTGTGCGCATCCTAAGGCGTCGAGGGCCACCACAAATCGTAATGAAGTTTGTCAATGTTTATTTTTATAATGCAAATATAAGAAGAATCATGATAAGTTACTGTATCAATTTACACATACCAGAATCCAAGACTAAGCAAGAGCGCATCTATCAAAAGTATTAATGTAAAAGTTGGCCCCATCAGTCATCCATCAAAAAGGAACTCTATGTGTACTCACTCTCGAACATAGCAGTTCTAAAAACACAGGAGATATCCTCAACATTTTAAGTTAACTACTCCGGGATAAACATGCCAGGATATACATACGTATTATGAAACATACTACTAGCATACACCTAAGAAACTCTATTCCAGTATTAAGAAACAGGACCAGAAAATACATCTGGCACTAGATCAACTACAACAAAAGTACATTCCAATATAAAGATAACAAAACAATTGTATGAAATATAATAGACGTACTGACACTTGCCTAATAATTTTTTCAGCACAAAATATCTTAGCTAAATCATTTGTATTTGTATCAATTAAAGAGTGAAAGACCTCCTTGCATATCAGAATCTGGCCACTGTGATGGCAGGGGCTAACAGATCCAGAGGTGCCCACATTACAAAATTAACTCTACGAAACTAGGAAAATGAGATGACCCACATAAGAGGTGTCATCTTCTATGAATATATTCAACCTTCTGTCTCATGATAAACCAAGAAAATGATAAGCACATATCCCACAAATATTCCTACACACTCCCATGTAAATCAAAACGCTGCCATAGGCACATAAGCATATAGGTTCAGAAGGAAAAATACCTATACGCAGGTAGAGAGTATCGAATGAAATCAATGCTAGTGACCCAGGACACAATGAGGACTTAACGGGACCGCGTAGTTAATGTCAAGCCACCAGAGCACCTCCCTACGACTGTTGCTTGAGGACATGAGTTGAGGCGTCAGTCTTGAGCTGCTGGCCGCCCCCTGAAAAAGACGATGGACTGCCTGTGGAAAAGGAACAGGAAAATGAGAAAAATCAAATCAATCATAATTTTTGCATCCCAGGTTAATACGACAAACGCTCAGAAAAATCGTCTTCGTAGAGAGACTGCTAGATGTGAGACAAATTATGAGTTCACTAATCAATCAAAACTATATAGGAACTACATTGAGACAAACAATCACATGCGGAACAAAGCAGTTACACTACATGTACAACTACATTTGTCTTCGACCTTGTACACATAACCTGATGATGTAGCTGACCATTTGCCTCTATCTGGAGGTCAACTTGTCCTCGATGACCCCACGAAGCCTTAGCACCAAAAGCCTGAAATACAAAGAGGACAAATAAGGAATTATGTTGACAAATAAAGCAAAGAAATGCCACTTAATGAAAGAATAAAGAACAAAGCCACAAACACATCCCACAATAATTAAGCTTGTGTGTAGTAGTAGTTGCGTCGAATGGCCAGCTCAGAAAAAACCCAAATTTATGAGAAGGCAACGAGAGGCAAATACATGGCACTAGGGCCTCAGAAAAACAGGGGAGGCATTTCAATTACCTTCTAGTAGCTGAACTCTTGCCCATAATAAAACACAAGCAACAATTCTTTTAGTGAGTTAGTGATTTGGATTGTGGTGATAAAACCCAACAACTAATTGTGTGGATTCTCGCACGTAGATACATACTCCAACAAGGTATTGCACCTCCTGTGCAAAGCTAAACCATTAGCCAAACAACACACTTTAAACAATCATGAATGGCAACAGGAGCTGGACCAAACAGAGATTGGCGTATCAAAAATAATTATAAAGAGTTGAACTTTATCAATTTCATACTCTAACTGAAACTACTATTAATGAGCACTTTCTCTAAATGCTAAAGCTGAATTCAGAACTCAACCTATTCCAGTGAAATTATAATCTAGATCATTACACACGATGAGGTAAACCAAACTAGTTTTTGTTGCTCCCAATGCACCTCACAACTACTAGTAGTGCAAATAAGCACTTGTTGCAATCCCACACGACTTGACCCCACATGACACGGGACGCAGAACCAAAAGTGTACCTAAACCCACACGCCGTCGATCGGCCCGATCCAGCGGCAATGGCTACCTCTTGTCCAGCTCCATTTCTCCCCTAAAATACAAAAACACAAGAAAATAGTAGATGGAACTGGTCCAATTCAAAAGAAAAACTAATTCTAAAAATCCTAGGTCAGTTGGCAATCGAGGGAACAAGTAGGCAACATATTCCTTCAAAGTTAACATAACGCTCTACACAGAGCAAAATTGAACATCCAGCCAATAGTAATGGTTTGCCTAGCTTGTTTAGTCAGCAATTGATACATAATAATCAGGGCTAGCTAGCCAGGAAAACTACACAAAATATAAAGAACACAAAAGTAAAATTTAGGCTAGATAATCAACTAAACTTCAGTAAAAAATTGAAAATTTGGCCTGACATTTGCTCTTTTTTGGACATCCAGGTCACACAACAGATAATATATAATTCAAAAATCTGCTAAATTGTAAACTACCCGCCTCAAATACTATTCAAACATAACTCATCCTTAGGGGGCACAAATCAGACTTTCTATATAACCATCAGCAGCTCAACCATTTCAAACAACAAAACTCATCCTTATAAGGTGTCGCATTGTTGACTCACAAAAAGAGTAACTCTGAACTAGTACTCCATATCAGCTCCAATAAGTGCAATCAACACTAGATTAAATCCAGGTTTTAAAAGAACTCAAGCTGCATATATAGACATTGGAAAGAGTAGTGCATTCGAACATGTATAGAAATCAAGTGCTAGATGCATGTACTTCCAAGTATTTGAACATAACGACTACTTCCATACACAAAATATTTATGTTGCACATATAAAGTAGCAACATGCATCTTGCTATAGTGAAATAAATAGTGAAAACTATTAAGCAAGAAATGACGCATTTACCAACAGGGAGTCAGGGAGGCAACCATTAAGCTGTGGTGATAGTTTACCACTAGAAACACCACTACCAAGCTGCAGACTTTATCTAGGGGTGTCTATCAAAATGAGAGGTCCAACGCCAAAGTTACCAAAACCAAATACTGAACTATAGCAACATACAGGTTAAATTTGTAATCGCTATGTCCAAATCAGCTACAACCTTTTGTGCACTAAATATTGTGTTGCACGAGGAGCACAAAAACAACAAAGTCATACAAAAGCAGTAGGATGCACCTAATTATGAGTCGCCATAGCTGCTCTTATCCCTAGCAACATCAAGTGGAGCAAGTCGTCGTTTCTATTCCTGCCGCCGCCCATCCTCACCATCACCACCACCTTGGCTTTCAGAAGTGGAAAGGTTTAAGGTCACACAAGTGCTCTGGAACGACACAGCCCAGTCGTGGCCTCCAAATAAGATGTATTGTGTAGCAGAATGTACTTCAAAACGCAGGCGAGAAAAAAATCAAAGCTTGTAACATTCTAGTTGGGCCTCTGAAGGCAGGTTCTAAAGAGCAATGACTAGAAAGGAAAAAAAAACTGATCAATTAAGAATATAATGTAGTACTAGCAATCAAGTAAGATTATTTAGTGTAGAACATTAATCAGTACTCCTAAACAAGGCTCAGAAGCTCACACATGTTTTTGTCCCTCGATAAAAATGATTAGCTAAGCCTGTCCACTAGTAGTAAATTAGAGACCCCATTGCAGCACACATCGACACAACGAAAACATGGATGTCTGCTTAACCACCAAATAACCACTTATTTATGAATTGAGAACCAGATTAGGACAAGTCATTATGCATGATATTTAGCTTCAATATAATAGAGAATAAAACCCAATAAGAAAGAGCATGATATTGAGATTATGGTGCAAGATATATGTATCACTAATAATAACCAAGAAAATGCACAGAATGTATACTGAACATTTAGTAGAGAGAAGTGGGAAATGAGGTTTATTAATTGTTTTAGGGGAAACAACAGGACTCTGCTTTAAACTTCATTAATCAAGCACACCTACATCATGAATTAACAAATTGATAATAAAACTAGGTGGTTACACACTCCAAACACATGGTTGAGCTTCATACTTTTTTGCTAAAACATGAGCTACATTATTAGCATTCCTAGGAACATAATCATACTGGACTCTAGAAAAAGATGTTGCATGGATGCAAATATCTTCAAGGATCGGTGCAGCTGCCAACGCCGTGAAAATCTCCCTCGTTCAATGAGTTAATAATCTCCAGACAATCATATTGAATGATCAAACTATTGCAGCCTATGATTCGCTAAGTAGATCCCATATCTTGCCGCTAGCTAGCGCCTCACACGTAGCTTCATCAAGATCATAGTCTACATTGTTATTACTAGCTGCAATAAAGCTCCCTCTACCATCTTGTAAACCATAAAAAAATGAACTCCAACATTTGTACATCAGCCCAAATCACAAACATAGTACATAGTAAAGCCTCTTATTATACATCGACAAGCAAGTCCACTAGAAACTACAAGAAACAGTAAACACCTTCACTTAGACAACGGGTTCATAGCCAACCTGACATATTTAAATCTTGAGCAACTGAATGTCAAGTTGTATAATGCGGCGGCGCTCCTCAGTTCCTGAGGCAAATTTAGAACAACAAGGAGTCAGGGACAAATAAAAGTTGTGCAGAAATAAAACAGGAAAATAAGATGCCCATATAGCTTCTCATCACTTAATCAGAAGTACAACATCAGGGTTTTCAGTATGCTCAAACATATGAAAAGTTCTGTGTTCATTGGTTATCACCCCAATAGGTAGAACGCAAGAGGTAGCTTATAGTACTATTCTAATCAAGCAAATAACATCCCAAAACTGTAAAAAAAAGTATGGTCCCAGCAGATATAGCCACAATTTATCGAGGTACAAAATGACTTTTTCCACACACAACTACTGAATTTAGTGCAATAGTACTAAAGATTCCTCAGGCTGGTCTAATAATGAATAAAATACGTGTAAATGATATATCTGCCTTTCAAGATGATTAATAAGATAAGAAGTAACTTTCTTTTTAGCTAACTTCAGCAGCTTTTTCACTCATGGCCTCTTTATTTGAAGCATGAGATTTTAGTAGGATCTCAACTTTCTCTTGGATGGCGACATACACGGCTGGAGTGGGGTCCAGCAAAACCCGATCACCACCATGCCTTGCAATTAGGAAAATTAAAATAGTACATTTATCATGTGCACCGACAGGAACGGTGAATTGAGAAGGGCATCAATATTGTTTCATTAGCAAAAGAGCAATAGATGCTTAGGAGAAGCGGAAGTTAATGTGATCCACAGGTTTCAGTGAAAACCATATGTTACAAAAACTCACACCCATCTCAACCTTTACAAATATGATGAGTATTTTTTCAAACTTCAAGACGGGATTAATAGGGAACGGGAATAACCACTAAAATAGGCATGGACAGGAAATTGAATTCACTTTTCCAATCCGGACACATACCCACAAACATGTCCCAATCTAATTTACAACTCTACCAAAAGCAGAAGTAAAATCTCACGCATCAAGTAATCAAACCAATCACATAAAACAAGAAATTATCAATTTCATGGATGGCATAGGATGTCAAACTCACTTCATTAGGGTTCATGCACAGTTGAGCATTACATGGTAAATATATATAAGCCACACATATTCGATATTCCAACATATTACCAACATTCAAAGGAAGAAGCTTGACGTTATGGTGTCAATGTCGACGAGCTCCTAAACAACGGTGTCATGGTCATGGCGGTGGGCCTTGGTGGTGAGCTCCTGCATGATGTGGACGCCTCCGGAAAACCAGCCTTCAGATCCAGCATGTAGAGGCACGGGACTACAACATTTAGATTAGCATAACCACTTATGTTCCAGAAGAAGGGACAAATGGCAATAAATATTTTTCTTGTTCACTTGTGTATTTCAATGAATCTGAACTAGGTTTATAATTAGAAAACAAAAAATGGGTTTGTCTAATTAAGCCACAGCTGATAAATAGACTAATGTTGACAAATGACTAACAACTTGCTCCAACCAAAATCTGCACTGACATTTCAATTGTGAAATTTCTGAACTGAACATATGTTCACAAAATGAGAAGAACAGGCACTCCTTCTAGTTACGGGTGCTACTTCTATTTTGGAATCAAATTTCTTATCTGACAGTAACTAGTGGGGCATATTATTGAAGGGGGAAGTAGTACAGACTCGGTGTCTAATTCTATCTAGAAATGAAATCTTGACTGCATTCTGGAAATAAACCGGCAGGGATCCAAAACCTGCACTGACATTTCACTTCTGAAATATCTGAACTGAACAGATGTTCACAAAATGAGAAGAACTGCTCCTAGTTTCGGGTGCTGCGTCACAAGTAGCAACAAACCACATTGGTGCTCCAATTTCTAGTTACGGGTGCTGCCTCACAAAAGCAAGCTTGGAAGCCGAACAAGCAAAGCAGGTGCAGTAATTGTAGAGCAAGTCTAGAACGCATTGTGAAGCAAAGACCGGCGTCATCCCTCGGGATGGATGCGCGGTGGAAGATGGTATTTTTTCTGTGCATACAACTAGGGGCGGGGCAACGTGCGACCCGACGAGCGAGGTAGGGCGAGGGATGATGTGAGGTCTCACCGGTTGGGTAGGGGTGGTTGGCGTGCTGGTGTTCGGCCGTGGCTCCTTCCAGGATGGTGATGCGGCTCCGTCGGGCTGTGCCACCGTCGTTCAGGAGCTGCAAAGAGGGAAGATGCAGCAGCAACGTTAGTGGGAAAAGAAGGGAGGCCGTGAGGTGAAGGGAGGAGGGAGCGCTGACCAGGGTCGTCGCAGGAGAGCCGCGCATCTGCAGGAACCGGTCCGTGTCCTCCTCCTGGAAGAGCGCCGGAGCAGGACCGCACCGGCGAGCGGATGGGGCGGCCTTGCCGGTTACGATTTACGAGGGAGGTCGGGGAGTAGGAGAGGCTGGGCTGGAGCGGCACTCGACGGCGGACGGCAGGGTTCCACGCAAGGAGAAGGCTTGATTAGAGGGGCGGTAAGATGGGGTTGGCGACGGAGAGGCGGCACGGCTGCCGGCGGCCGGCGAGCTCGCTCCGGGTTGGGTGGCTTCTTGGCGAGGAAGGGACGATTGATGCCTGATACAGGACTACTCTTCGGGAGACTGGCGGATTATCTCAAAATCACGTTATTAGCAGCAGGCTAATTAAGAGGGACGCCTCGATTGCGTGCATAATTACTCCCAAATCCGATTCGCGTCTCCTTAGTTTTCTCCACCGCCGCAATTATAGCCGATGCATGCGCGCGCCCTCCTTTAATGCCTCCGGCTCGTTTTGGACGTCATCAGCTAGCTTGTCACGATGAGCTTAGGAGCAATCCAATGGTACGTGTCTAATTAAACTCAAAACACGTGTTCGATTATTACTTGCTCGAAAAACAAGGAACCATCACATATACTCCTTCCGCTTCTATTTACTTCGTGTTTTAGGTTTAGTTAAAATCAAACTTTGGAAAACTTAATCACGAATATAACCAAAAATATTGATATCCATAATATCAAATATATATAATACTTTATATCTGTTCTAGTACAATATATATGATATTGTAAATATCGATATACTTTTCTAAATATTTAGTCAAAGTTCATAAAATTTAAGTTTGACAAAATCTATAACGCAAGTAATTGTGAATGCAGGGGGTGTTGTATTTGCTACTAGCTAGTAGTAGTTTTCAAGGCATCTACACATGCATGAAAGAGAACAAAAAAAATGTATCTTTGTTACTAGTAGATTGCAGCTAGGCTTACATTGCAGATCAAAATTCTTCACTCGTCGCTAAGCCCACCTGCCTCGCCTCGAACAAGCCCCACCCTTAGCTCATGTGACTGTGTGTCGATGGGGTGGCCAGAGAGCAGTCACGAGGCCTTCCTCCTTGAGAACAGGCGGTCATGTTGATGGGGTTGGCGGAGTGTGGTGTCCTTGATGAGGGGGGCCGATGCAGCCCGAAATAGGCGTACCGGTCATGCTGATGAAGTGGATGGTGGAACCGGTGTAGTGTCGTCAAGTTTTTATCTTTTTATATTTTCATAACATGCAATGTCTATTCCTAGCTTTATTTCAAAAGTTTTGATTATGGGTGTGATATTTCTCGTTACTCCATCCTTATATACCCAACCGCTCATTTCCCCCCTCCCCACTCTCCTCCCGCTACAGTAACTAAGAGTCTCACACCGGAGACCGGGCCGATCCGGGCCGATACTAGATATGCACAAGTCACACACACGATACCGCACGCGGAACCTCATGGCTGGCTTGTACTTATAGAAGAAGGGGCTGCCCAATTTCGAATTTTCACGAGGGAAAGTTAGGCGAGCGGCAAGGATAAGAGATTTCGGTTTCCCTCCGATCGTGTTGCTCTTCGTTGGTTGCTTAATCAGAACATGATGGACGGACGAGATAGCTGGTGCCACGGATTGCTGACTTGGCAGCGCTGCGCTCTCGTCAAACGAAAATACAGAGGGAATCTCCTAATTAATAGGCAGCAATCAATCTAATTAGCTGAGACGGGCGGCCCTATGCATGTTACTAGTATTCCACATACCTAAACGACCACCTCAAATCCCTCCCACAATTAATGCCTCCCGGTCTCACGGATGCATAGATGGAATACAATGCGTGCCATGTGCATGTACTTATATTGGAAAAATAATAATATACTAGATATGCATTCTCTTACGTAGTACAAGATAGATACCACTGTATTAGTAGCTAAGCTCAACTTAGGTACGAACCAGACACATTTCTAACCTCCAGGTCACAAGATCCGTAGGCTAAAAAAATACACTTTGCTTCACCGCAAAAACTTAAAATCCTAATTTATAAACGTTGACATGGAGAAGCAAATAAACAAGGAGCCCGAGATTTCTTCTCATCGAACTGTTTTTAGACTATTTTTTATCCATTGCCCTACAGCCATCTCGCTTTGCAGAGAGAAGAGATCTCATCATATCACACTTTGGATGATATCGTACCTGCAGACCAGGCATACACTAGTACTTCCTCCGTCTAACGAACCATTGATAGATTTAACAAGACGACTAGAATTTTGTTTTGTTTTTCACTATACCATATTTATTTGAAACAAACAGTAGGCATGCTGGCTCCTCCCACATCATCGCCAGTAGCGCTCGCCGGAGACCCAAGCAAGAGGGTCGTCGGCCCAGTGCAAATCAGTTTCAAAATTTTCCATCATCCCCGACCCTCTGCGCCAAAGATGTTTCACGGTTGGGAACCTGCCTTCCCTTCCCTGGAGTGCTGGTCAAGCTGATCTATCGACCTGAATTAAGGTAGATAGCTCATCTAGATTGATTTCTTCTCACGTATACAAACTTGTTGCTGAGCTATGAAAAGACATGGAAATTTGAAGATTTTTCTTTAACTAGACAAATACATTGTTAATCTGTGTTCTAAACAGTAAAAGTTCAAACTTTTCCCATGATCTCCTTTGCATCAAAAATTACATGGAACATTACATAAGCATCAGGTCCTGTCAGATGACGATAACCAAGCTAACAGGAGCACTTATTATCACATACAGCACACATACGCATAACCTCACACATGGAGCAAGCATATATAGGTTACGATCAAGTTGTTCCGCTCTCCAAAAACCAAACCACAGCAAGTCAACGCCGTCGGCTGCCAAGTGCACAAGGGCCCCGGCGATGAGGTCGGTGAAGCAGCGTAAACCAGCCAGCTCCTCCTTCCGTATCAGCGTTGTCGCCATCTGCTGGTGGGTTCCTGGAGCCGAGTGGAGGCGGCGACCAAGACCATGCCATGCCGCTTGCCGTCCCTCCTCCATCAGCCACAACAGCTACACGCAATCAAGGGGGTGAATGAATGCACAAAGCACATATAAGCAACTGCAATCCTAATTTTACAAGCCAACACTCAATGAAATGATGCTGTGTTGATTCCTAATACACACATAGCACATATCATCCACATAGTACATATAATCATTATGTGTTGATTCCTATGATAACACATCATATTCATGCATATAATACTGGATAAAAAAAATTGAACCAAAAAAAGGACATGATGCACGGGTATATATAATGGCAGCTCTACTAAATGAAATCATGCCCAGCAATAAAAGATAAATATCAATATATTTTTGTCAAGTGCACAACTAAATCCACAATATTTTATATTTGTTCTGAGGCTATCAATTATTCTTCCGAATCAACGCCAGCCACAAATACAACTCCCCAATTCAGCAATGCCAACAGCAGCAACATTGGCATAAAGTTCTGAATTCGATCTAATTGCAGACTGGAGACTGACTGCAGTTCATCTACATCGACGGAAACCAAATGCACACTAAACATAGCAGTATCACAGAGCACATGCGAGACAGAGATCAAAGCTCACCAGAGAGGTTGTAACCGAGTCCAATCATTGCCTCCCACGCACCAAACATCTAGCTTAACATCTACAAAGATGTTCTTTCGCCACCGGTAGCCCTACCAAATTTCTCAACTTTCTAGCGATGCACTCATGGATGCAACCTACAACAAAACGCAGAGGATAAGTGATTCATTCATCGGACAAAACAATTTTGAAAAGTGGACAACATCTCACCAACAAGATCCATCAAACTATGCAACCAAAATTGTAACACCTGCATCCTTTGTAGCTTCAGTAAACTCCTACAGCCGGTCCACGCCCGTTCAGCGACATGGTGGTGGCCAATACCGAGTGGATGAGTCCGGAGGTCAAGGGCCACCCGAGCCTACCACCATGCAGCCAGCGAGCCCAATGGCAGCAGCACTGCTGAAGCCATAACTGCCCATATCAAATCACCGCACCCTTTGCTTTCTCGCAAGTCTCCTCGGTCACCTCCACCCAAGGATCTGCCAGAGTAAGGTTATCAAATTTCAGTTCACTCTAGATACGCACAAAGCGGACATTCTAGCCCGGAAAACAATAGAAATAGAGCTACAATTGGCAACTGAATCATCGCAACAAACTATGTAACTAAAAGGCATGCATTCAATTTATCATGGCCAACAAATAAAACAAAAACATTCATAACTACCTTCCCATAAGCAACGACACATGACATGCGGTTCTGAACCATCGATTATTTGCAGTCCAAGAAATAGGACCAAAAGCATGATATCAAATCGTATTCAAGTAGACCCGGTACATTTGCTAACATGGAGCTAACTAAAATTTGAAGCTATCAATTCCAAGGCAAGCTCATTTAATTCTAATGGTCCTACCTTAAGAGTATTTGCACTAAAATCTAAATATAAAGTTCAAAATAAATTAAAGTTGATTTTCAGTCAAGTTCCATAGGCAGAGATACCATCCATATTCCATAAGAAAATTGACAAGCCAGCAAGCGAAACCAATAGAAACATGATCCAGTCGACAAACAAGTACATGCTAACGTGTCCAAACAAAAACTCAATACGCATATTGATATCACCATCAATGTATAGTGTGTTAATATTGTTGATTAAACCTGCACTATAGTCCTTATTGAAATCAAATTCATAGAAATAGGCAAGCTAATCTGAAGTTATCGTGCATCTTACCAGTATAGTACTAATGACCCTACAACTGCAACCAAATCAAGCTACAACAGTATGTTGCGATAAAGTGTAGCATCTTTCAAGATGGAATTGATGAAACGATCTTTCAAGGTGCCTCATGGTGCAACCAACTCTTTTCTCACCATGTTCTACAGTTAGTAGCTAGAACCATCTTTCAAGATGGAGTTGATGAAACGATTTCCAAGTCGGGCAACAATCAATTTAGGGGCATAACTCCATCTTTCAAGATAAGCAACAACGCAATCATCAAACACGCAACAAAAGAAGGCACCATGAGGCACATTACTACGAGTTGTAGCCGTTCTTGCCGCCAAAGTCGTTTCGAGTGGAGGAAGTCACCGTGTCCCACCAGGCTTCATCTTCACCACTGCGATTAGCTAGGATGCCATCCAACCAACAAAGAAAACGGATCAAGACATCCCTTGTCCATCTCGCCATTGACATCGCTACCAAATTGTTCAACTTTCTTGCCTTGCACTCATGGATGCAACAGCTACAAGAAATTCCAACCTACAAGAAAACACAGATGATAAGTGACTCTCGATAGTGTCGCTACTCTGATTGGTAAAAATGTTCTGCATTTGATCTAATTGCAGACTGGGTTCATCTACAGCGACGGAAACCAAATGCACAAAACCCACATCAGTATCATAGAGCACATGGGAGACGGAGATCAATCGGTGAACCAGGAGCTCACCGGAGAGGTTGTAGCCGAGGCCAAACATTGCCTCCACCGCACCAAACAGCTGTCTTAACAGCTACAAAGATGCTCTCAAACGCAACAGTCCAGTGATAGGAAATCCTGCAAGTGATACATATACAATAAAATTAACAACACTCATAGAATCCTAGGTGTTTAACCCAAAAGTGTACAACAGACATTATCTCATCATATGATGATATTTACAAACGACGAATAGCAATCTTCATCCACTAGGCATGTTCTTTGGATTATAAGCATAATGTTTCCAGAGTGTATTACATTAGGAAAGCTTTATGCTTTTAATCCAATAAAATTGAAGATCTGCAGCACCAGAAAAGAAAACAACTAGACACCATAAGAAACAACTAATATAGATTTATCTAGACACATTTTAGTCACAACCAGGCACAAGATATCAAATACAAAAACATATTTATAAATCTTGGAACCAAAGAAATGGCTAGTGGTAAAGAAACTAGCTAGCTCATGATAAACAAGTAACCCTATAGCAAATAATTCACAGCAACAAGAACCAAGGACGTTTAGGATCTGTCTCTAAGACAAAAAAAAAGTTCTAGTTCAGCTAATTAACCGATGCAATTTTAATTTAGCTTGTGCAGGATGGTGCAGGGAAAACCACAACAATAGAAGAAACAATAGATACTACTAAATACTAGTAATGTGATTAACTTTACTTGTCGCTAAGCATGCAACCAATGGAAGGGAAGTTCTTTTTTTTAGTTAGCATCAAGGCAAATGGTTCGCGTCAATAAAACTGTCATTGCTATGTTAAGAATCTAATCTTAAATTAGGAATCAAGCGTACACATGCAACAATTCAATCCTAATTGACGGTACGACGATGCAGCTAGCTTTCAACAAAAGTAGTATCCCCTCCATTTATACTTGGAAGCATGATTAGCCACACAACGCCACAAAAAGTAGACAATCACAACTAAACAAAGAAGATCATGGTTCGTTCATCCCTAACCAATGCTTAGTAGCTTACAAATGACCTGCAATTGTGCAACCAATAAGAATTTCTCAAATAGAAAATATTTTTTCGGTGTGAGATCTCACGCTCTGAATTTAGTTTGTGTGCATATATACTAGTGATGCTTTCATAACTAGCACGTGTTGTCAGGCTAGCTTGTCCATACAAGGCCAGTTCAAATGGATTTTCTTCCTAATATCCTTGACCCTCCCTAGCATGCTAAAAAGTACAGTAATACTGGGAGCTCACCATCTCCTCCACTTGGTTTACTTTCCATAAGCATCAGCAAAAGCAATGTAGATGAAGCAGAACAAAATACAACACGTGCTATACAAATCAAAAAACGACAAGGAGATGACACAGAATGGAAGCAAGCATTGCAACATCTGCAATCTAATGTTACCCTCAGCTGCGACATCTGAGAGGCTACTCGAATTGACGTAGAGACACAGCAGAGGCAGCGATCTAGGTCGTCCTAGCACTTCTGTGACATGACCATAGCGATCAGACCGACAACATGAGCACCAGGACAAACAATGGCCGACATCGATGGTGTGTCATGCTCAATCATAGTGGCGCTCAAGATAACGAGTTTCATATAAATGCATGAAGATTTCATGACATAATCAACCACACAAGCTACCCGTCCAAAGCCAAACTACATGTGCATAGTACGAGGCAGATTCAAGCATACATAATAGAAGTGGCTTGCCGGTAATCTTACTCTAAAACGAGTTGCTGCTCAGTCAAATAGCTGCTTGGGAGCATTAATAGACGAGATGCGGCACCATTTGATGCCTTTGAACACCTAAAGCTACAGAAGTCCAATGTCAAATTCCCGTGCCAAATGGATGGAGAAAACAGGGTCAAGCCGGAGGCTGGAGGTGGGCGTGTGGTGTACCTGGGTTTCAACGCCAAGGACGCCAAGGAGCAAGACGGTGGCACCCTCAGTCTCCCTCTCTCACCTGACCCTGTCGGTCCGACCGGCAAGCAGGCGACACCGATGGCCACCACACTTCATGTTGGAGCCAAGCGGCTCTCAAGATAGAATTTTTCTACAAGTTTGAATCAGCAATTTATAAATCGCACAGAGCTGCAGATATGATGACAGATGGGAGGTGCACGTATGTTGGAAGTGGCGGACTAACTTTACTACGAAACTTTGTGCCCCAATCAAATCCTTGCTGGGGGAGCAATAGTAGACGGGATTTTGATCCCTATGAACACCTGAAAGTGCAGCACTCCTTGTCAATTTCCAGAACCAAGTTGACAGAAAGAACATGGCAAAAAGCCGCAGGCCAGAGGTGGGCTCGTGGTGTACCTAGGTTTCGACGTCGAGGAGCGAACGTTGGCGCCCACAATCACCCTCTCCTACCGACGAACTCGACTGTGACGGCGTCACGAGATGACACACTTCGATTTGGTTGGCTCCATCTAAGCACCACTGGTGTGCGCATCCTAAGGCGTCGAGGGCCACCACAAATCGTAATGAAGTTTGTCAATGTTTATTTTTATAATGCAAATATAAGAAGAATCATGATAAGTTACTGTATCAATTTACACATACCAGAATCCAAGACTAAGCAAGAGCGCATCTATCAAAAGTATTAATGTAAAAGTTGGCCCCATCGGTCATCCATCAAAAAGGAACTCTATGTGTACTCACTCTCGAACATAGCAGTTCTAAAAACACAGGAGATATCCTCAACATTTTAAGTTAACTACTCCGGGATAAACATGCCGGGATATACATACGTATTATGAAACATACTACTAGCATACACCTAAGAAACTCTATTCCAGTATTAAGAAAGCAGGACCAGAAAATACATACGGCACTAGATCAACTACAACAAAAGTACATTCCAATATAAAGATAACAAAACAATTGTATGAAATATAATAGACGTACTGACACTTGCCTAATAATTTTTTCAGCACAAAATATCTTAGCTAAATCATTTGTATTTGTATCAATTAAAGAGTGAAAGACCTCCTTGCATATCGAATCTGGCCACCTTTGTGATGGCAGGGGCTAACAGATCCGAGAGGTGCCCACATTACAAAATTAACTCTACGAAACTAGGAAAATGAGATGACCCACATAAGAGGTGTCATCTTCTATGAATATATTCAACCTTCTGTCTCATGATAAACCAAGAAAATGATAAGCACATATCCCACAAATATTCCTACACACTCCCATGTAAATCAAAACGCTGCCATAGGCGCATAAGCATATAGGTTCAGAAGGAAAAATACCTATACGCAGGTAGAGAGTATCGAATGAAATCAATGCTAGTGACCCAGGACACAATGAGGACTTAACGGGACCGCGTAGTTAATGTCAAGCCACCAGAGCACCTCCCTACGACTGTTGCTTGAGGACATGAGTTGAGGCGTCAGTCTTGAGCTGCTGGCCGCCCCCTGAAAAAGACGATGGACTTTGTGGAAAAGGAACAGGAAAATGAGAAAAATCAAATCAATCATAATTTTTGCATCCCGAGTTAATACGACAAACGCTCGGAAAAATCGTCTTACGTAGAGACTGCTAGATGTGAGACAAATTATGAGTTCACTAATCAATCAAAACTATATAGGAACTACATTGAGACAAACAATCACATGCGGAACAAAGCGGTTACACTACATGTACAACTACATTTGTCTTCGACCTTGTACACATAACACGATGATGTAGCTGACCATTTGCCTCTATCTGGAGGTCAACTTGTCCTCGATGACCCCACGAAGCCTTAGCACCAAAAGCCTGAAATACAAAGAGGACAAATAAGGAATTATGTTGACAAATAAAGCAAAGAAATGCCACTTAATGAAAGAATAAAGAACAAAGCCACAAACACATCCCACAATAATTAAGCTTGTGTGTAGTAGTAGTTGCGTCGAATGGCCAGCTCAGAAAAAACCCAAATTTATGAGAAGGCAACGAGAGGCAAATACATGGCACTAGGGCCTCAGAAAACAGGGGAGGCATTTCAATTACCTTCTAGTAGCTGAACTCTTGCCCATAATAAAACACAAGCAACAATTCTTTTAGTGAGTTAGTGATTTGGATTGTGGTGATAAAACCCAACAACTAATTGTGTGGATTCTGCACGTAGATACATACTCCAACAAGGTATTGCACCTCCTGTGCAAAGCTAAACCATTAGCCAAAGAACACACTTTAAACAATCATGAATGGCAACGGGAGCTTGGACCAAACAGAGATTGGCGTATCAAAAATAATTATAAAGAGTTGAACTTTATCAATTTCATACTCTAACCGAAACTACTATTAATGAGCACTTTCTCTAAATGCTAAAGCTGAATTCAGAACTCAACCTATTCCGATTGAAATTATAATCTAGATCATTACACACGATGAGGTAAACCAAACTAGTTTTTGTTGCTCCCAATGCACCTCACAACTACTAGTAGTGCAAATAAGCACTTGTTGCAATCCCACACGACTTGACCCCACATGACACGGGACGCGGGAACCAAAAGTGTACCTAAACCCACACGCCGTCGACTGGCCTGATCCAGCGGCAATGGCTACCTCTTGTCCAGCTCCATTTCTCCCCTAAAATACAAAAACACAAGAAAATAGTAGATGGAACTGGTCCAATTCAAAAGAAAAACTAATTCTAAAAAATCCTAGGTCAGTTGGCAATCAGGGAACAAGTAGGCAACATATTCCTTCAAAGTTAACATAACGCTCTACACGAGCAAAATTGAACATCCAGCCAATAGTAATGGTTTGCCTAGCTTGTTTAGTCAGCAATTGATACATAATAATCAGGGCTAGCTAGCCAGGAAAACTACACAAAATATAAAGAACACAAAAGTAAAATTTAGGCTAGATAATCAACTAAACTTCAGTAAAAAATTGAAAATTTGGCACGACATTTGCTCTTTTTTGGACATCCGAGGTCACACAACGAGATAATATATAATTCAAAAATCTGCTAAATTGTAAACTACCCGCCTCAAATACTATTCAAACATAACTCATCCTTAGGGGGCACAAATCAGACTTTCTATATAACCATCAGCAGCTCAACCATTTCAAACAACAAAACTCATCCTTATAAGGTGTCGGCATTGTTGACTCACAAAAGAGTAACTACGAACTAGTACTCCATATCAGCTCCAATAAGTGCAATCAACACTAGATTAAATCCAGGTTTTAAAAGAACTCAAGCTGCATATATAGACATTGGAAAGAGTAGTGCATTCGAACATGTATAGAAATCAAGTGCTAGATGCATGTACTTCCAAGTATTTGAACATAACAGCTACTTCCATACACAAAATATTTATGTTGCACATATAAAGTAGCAACATGCATCTTGCTATAGTGAAATAAATAGTGAAAACTATTAAGCAAGAAATGACGCATTTACCAACAGGGAGTCAGGGAGGCAACCATTAAGCTGTGGTGATAGTTTACCACTAGAAACACCACTACCAAGCAGGCAGACTTTATCTAGGGGTGTCTATCAAAATGAGAGGTCCAACGCCAGGTTACCAAAACCAAATACTGAACTATAGCAACATACAGGTTAAATTTGTAATCGCTATGTCCAAATCAGCTACAACCTTTTGTGCACTAAATATTGTGTTGCACGAGGAGCACAAAAACAACAAAGTCATACAAAAGCAGTAGGATGCACCTAATTATGAGTCGCCATAGCTGCTCTTATCCCTAGCAACATCAAGTGGAGCAAGTCGTCGTTTCTATTCCTGCCGCCGCCATCCTCACCATCACCACCACCTTGGCTTTCAGAAGTGGAAAGGTTTAAGGTCACACAAGTGCTCTGGAACGACACAGCCCAGTCGTGGCCTCCAAATAAGATGTATTGTGTAGCAGAATGTACTTCAAAACGCAGGCGAGAAAAAAATCAAAGCTTGTAACATTCTAGTTGGGCCTCTGAAGGCAGGTTCTAAAGAGCAATGACTAGAAAGGAAAAAAAAACTGATCAATTAAGAATATAATGTAGTACTAGCAATCAAGTAAGATTATTTAGTGTAGAACATTAATCAGTACTCCTAAACAAGGCTCAGAAGCTCACACATGTTTTTGTCCCTCGATAAAAATGATTAGCTAAGCCTGTCCACTAGTAGTAAATTAGAGACCCCATTGCAGCACACATCGACACAACGAAAACATGGATGTGCAGCAACCACCAAATAACCACTTATTTATGAATTGAGAACCAGATTAGGACAAGTCATTATGCATGATATTTAGCTTCAATATAATAGAGAATAAAACCCAATAAGAAAGAGCATGATATTGAGATTATGGTGCAAGATATATGTATCACTAATAATAACCAAGAAAATGCACAGAATGTATACTGAACATTTAGTAGAGAGAAGTGGGAAATGAGGTTTATTAATTGTTTTAGGGGAAACAACAGGACTCTGCTTTAAACTTCATTAATCAAGCACACCTACATCATGAATTAACAAATTGATAATAAAACTAGGTGGTTACACACTCCAAACACATGGTTGAGCTTCATACTTTTTTGCTAAAACATGAGCTACATTATTAGCATTCCTAGGAACATAATCATACTGGACTCTAGAAAAAGATGTTGCATGGATGCAAATATCTTCAAGGATCGGTGCAGCTGCCAACGCCGTGAAAATCTCCCTCGTTCAATGAGTTAATAATCTCCAGACAATCATATTGAATGATCAAACTATTGCAGCCTATGATTCGCTAAGTAGATCCCATATCTTGCCGCTAGCTAGCGCCTCACACGTAGCTTCATCAAGATCATAGTCTACATTGTTATTACTAGCTGCAATAAAGCTCCCTCTACCATCTTGTAAACCATAAAAAAATGAACTCCAACATTTGTACATCAGCCCAAATCACAAACATAGTACATAGTAAAGCCTCTTATTATACATCGACAAGCAAGTCCACTAGAAACTACAAGAAACAGTAAACACCTTCACTTAGACAACGGGTTCATAGCCAACTTTGACATATTTAAATCTTGAGCAACTGAATGTCAAGTTGTATAATGCGGCGGCGCTCCTCAGTTCCTGAGGCAAATTTAGAACAACAAGGAGTCAGGGACAAATAAAAGTTGTGCAGAAATAAAACAGGAAAATAAGATGCCCATATAGCTTCTCATCACTTAATCAGAAGTACAACATCAGGGTTTTCAGTATGCTCAAACATATGAAAAGTTCTGTGTTCATTGGTTATCACCCCAATAGGTAGAACGCAAGAGGTAGCTTATAGTACTATTCTAATCAAGCAAATAACATCCCAAAACTGTAAAAAAAAGTATGGTCCCAGCAGATATAGCCACAATTTATCGAGGTACAAAATGACTTTTTCCACACACAACTACTGAATTTAGTGCAATAGTACTAAAGATTCCTCAGGCTGGTCTAATAATGAATAAAATACGTGTAAATGATATATCTGCCTTTCAAGATGATTAATAAGATAAGAAGTAACTTTCTTTTTAGCTAACTTCAGCAGCTTTTTCACTCATGGCCTCTTTATTTGAAGCATGAGATTTTAGTAGGATCTCAACTTTCTCTTGGATGGCGACATACACGGCTGGAGTGGGGTCCAGCAAAACCCGATCACCACCATGCCTTGCAATTAGGAAAATTAAAATAGTACATTTATCATGTGCACCGACAGGAACGGTGAATTGAGAAGGGCATCAATATTGTTTCATTAGCAAAAGAGCAATAGATGCTTAGGAGAAGCGGAAGTTAATGTGATCCACAGGTTTCAGTGAAAACCATATGTTACAAAAACTCACACCCATCTCAACCTTTACAAATATGATGAGTATTTTTTCAAACTTCAAGACGGGATTAATAGGGAACGGGAATAACCACTAAAATAGGCATGGACAGGAAATTGAATTCACTTTTCCAATCCGGACACATACCCACAAACATGTCCCAATCTAATTTACAACTCTACCAAAAGCAGAAGTAAAATCTCACGCATCAAGTAATCAAACCAATCACATAAAACAAGAAATTATCAATTTCATGGATGGCATAGGATGTCAAACTCACTTCATTAGGGTTCATGCACAGTTGAGCATTACATGGTAAATATATATAAGCCACACATATTCGATATTCCAACATATTACCAACATTCAAAGGAAGAAGCTTGACGTTATGGTGTCAATGTCGACGAGCTCCTAAACAACGGTGTCATGGTCATGGCGGTGGGCCTTGGTGGTGAGCTCCTGCATGATGTGGACGCCTCCGGAAAACCAGCCTTCAGATCCAGCATGTAGAGGCACGGGACTACAACATTTAGATTAGCATAACCACTTATGTTCCAGAAGAAGGGACAAATGGCAATAAATATTTTTCTTGTTCACTTGTGTATTTCAATGAATCTGAACTAGGTTTATAATTAGAAAACAAAAAATGGGTTTGTCTAATTAAGCCACAGCTGATAAATAGACTAATGCTGACAAATGACTAACAACTTGCTCCAACCAAAATCTGCACTGACATTTCAATTGTGAAATTTCTGAACTGAACATATGTTCACAAAATGAGAAGAACAGGCACTCCTTCTAGTTACGGGTGCTACTTCTATTTTGGAATCAAATTTCTTATCTGACAGTAACTAGTGGGGCATATTATTGAAGGGGGAAGTAGTACAGACTCGGTGTCTAATTCTATCTAGAAATGAAATCTTGACTGCATTCTGGAAATAAACCGGCAGGGATCCAAAACCTGCACTGACATTTCACTTCTGAAATATCTGAACTGAACAGATGTTCACAAAATGAGAAGAACTGCTCCTAGTTTCGGGTGCTGCGTCACAAGTAGCAACAAACCACATTGGTGCTCCAATTTCTAGTTACGGGTGCTTTGCCTCACAAAAGCAAGCTTGGAAGCCGAACAAGCAAAGCAGGTGCAGTAATTGTAGAGCAAGTCTAGAACGCATTGTGAAGCAAAGACCGGCGTCATCCCTCGGGATGGATGCGCGGTGGAAGATGGTATTTTTTCTGTGCATACAACTAGGGGCGGGGCAACGTGCGACCCGACGAGCGAGGTAGGGCGAGGGATGATGTGAGGTCTCACCGGTTGGGTAGGGGTGGTTGGCGTGCTTTGGTGTTCGGCCGTGGCTCCTTCCGAGGATGGTGATGCGGCTCCGTCGGGCTGTGCCACCGTCGTTCGGGAGCTGCAAAGAGGGAAGATGCAGCAGCAGCGTTAGTGGGAAAAGAAGGAGGCCGTGAGGTGAAGGGAGGAGGGAGCGCTGACCAGGGTCGTCGCGGAGAGCCGCGCATCTGCAGGAACCGGTCCGTGTCCTCCTCTGGAAGAGCGCCGGAGCAGGACCGCACCGGCGAGCGGATGGGGCGGCCTTGCCGGTTACGATTTACGAGGAGGTCGGGGAGTAGGAGAGGCTGGGCTGGAGCGGCACTCGACGGCGGACGGCAGGGTTCCACGCAAGGAGAAGGCTTGATTAGAGGGGCGGTAAGATGGGGTTGGCGACGGAGAGGCGGCACGGCTGCTGGCGGCCGGCGAGCTCGCTCCGGGTTGGGTGGCTTCTTGGCGAGGAAGGGACGATTGATGACTGATTCAGGACTACTCTTCGGGAGGCGGCGGATTATCTCAAAATCACGTTATTAGCAGCAGGCTAATTAAGAGGGACGCCTCGATTGCGTGCATAATTACTCCCAAATCCGATTCGCGTCTCCTTAGTTTTCTCCACCGCCGCAATTATAGCCGATGCATGCGCGCGCCCTCCTTTAATGCCTCCGGCTCGTTTTGGACGTCATCAGCTAGCTTGTCACGATGAGCTTAGGAGCAATCCAATGGTACGTGTCTAATTAAACTCAAAACACGTGTTCGATTATTACTTGCTCGAAAAAACAAGGAACCATCACATATACTCCTTCCGCTTCTATTTACTTCGTGTTTTAGGTTTAGTTAAAATCAAACTTTGGAAAACTTAATCACGAATATAACCAAAAATATTGATATCCATAATATCAAATATATATAATACTTTATATCTGTTCTAGTACAATATATATGATATTGTAAATATCGATATACTTTTCTAAATATTTAGTCAAAGTTCATAAAATTTAAGTTTGACAAAATCTATAACGCAAGTAATTGTGAATGCAGGGGGTGTTGTATTTGCTACTAGCTAGTAGTAGTTTTCAAGGCATCTACACATGCATGAAAGAGAACAAAAAAAATGTATCTTTGTTACTAGTAGATTGCAGCTAGGCTTACATTGCAGATCAAAATTCTTCACTCGTCGCTAAGCCCACCTGCCTCGCCTCGAACAAGCCCCACCCTTAGCTCATGTGACTGTGTGTCGATGGGGTGGCCAGAGAGCCAGTGCGAGGCCTTCCTCCTTGAGAACAGGCGGTCATGTTGATGGGGTTGGCGGAGTGTGGTGTCCTTGATGAGGGGGGCCGATGCAGCCCGAAATAGGCGTACCGGTCATGCTGATGAAGTGGATGGTGGAACCGGTGTAGTGTCGTCAAGTTTTTATCTTTTTATATTTTCATAACATGCAATGTCTATTCCTAGCTTTATTTCAAAAGTTTTGATTATGGGTGTGATATTTCTCGTTACTCCATCCTTATATACCCAACCGCTCATTTCCCCCCTCCCCACTCTCCTCCCGCTACAGTAACTAAGAGTCTCACACCGGAGACCGGGCCGATCCGGAGCCGATACTAGATATGCACAAGTCACACACACGATACCGCACGCGGAACCTCATGGCTGGCTTGTACTTATAGAAGAAGGGGCTGCCCAATTTCGAATTTTCACGAGGGAAAGTTAGGCGAGCGGCAAGGATAAGAGATTTCGGTTTCCCTCCGATCGTGTTGCTCTTCGTTGGTTGCTTAATCAGAACATGATGGACGGACGAGATAGCTGGTGCCACGGATTGCTGACTTGGCAGCGCTGCGCTCTCGTCAAACGAAAATACAGAGGGAATCTCCTAATTAATAGGCAGCAATCAATCTAATTAACTGCAGACGGGCGGCCCTATGCATGTTACTAGTATTCCACATACCTAAACGACCACCTCAAATCCCTCCCACAATTAATGCCTCCCGGTCTCACGGATGCATAGATGGAATACAATGCGTGCCATGTGCATGTACTTATATTGGAAAAATAATAATATACTAGATATGCATTCTCTTACGTAGTACAAGATAGATACCACTGTATTAGTAGCTAAGCTCAACTTAGGTACGAACCGGACACATTTCTAACCTCCAGGTCACAAGATCCGTAGGCTAAAAATACACTTTGCTTCACCGCAAAAACTTAAAATCCTAATTTATAAACGTTGACATGGAGAAGCAAATAAACAAGGAGCCCGAGATTTCTTCTCATCGAACTGTTTTTAGACTATTTTTTATCCATTGCCCTACAGCCATCTCGCTTTGCAGAGAGAAGAGATCTCATCATATCACACTTTGGATGATATCGTACTGCCAGACCAGGCATACACTAGTACTTCCTCCGTCTAACGAACCATTGATAGATTTAACAAGACGACTAGAATTTTGTTTTGTTTTTCACTATACCATATTTATTTGAAACAAACAGTAGGCATGCTGGCTCCTCCCACATCATCGCCAGTAGCGCTCGCCGGAGACCCAAGCAAGAGGGTCGTCGGCCCAGTGCAAATCAGTTTCAAAATTTTCCATCATCCCCAGCCTACTGCGCCAGCATGTTTCACGGTTGGGAACCTGCCTTCCCTTCCCTGGAGTGCTGGTCAAGCTGATCTATCGACCTGAATTAAGGTAGATAGCTCATCTAGATTGATTTCTTCTCACGTATACAAACTTGTTGCTGAGCTATGAAAAGACATGGAAATTTGAAGATTTTTCTTTAACTAGACAAATACATTGTTAATCTGTGTTCTAAACAGTAAAAGTTCAAACTTTTCCCATGATCTCCTTTGCATCAAAAATTACATGGAACATTACATAAGCATCAGGTCCTGTCAGATGACGATAACCAAGCTAACAGGAGCACTTATTATCACATACAGCACACATACGCATAACCTCACACATGGAGCAAGCATATATAGGTTACGATCAAGTTGTTCCGCTCTCCAAAAACCAAACCACAGCAAGTCAACGCCGTCGGCTGCCAAGTGCACAAGGGCCCCAGCGATGAGGTCGGTGAAGCGGCGTAAACCAGCCAGCTCCTCCTTCCGTATCAGCGTTGTCGCCATCTGCTGGTGGGTTCTGGAGCCGAGTGGAGGCGGCGACCAAGACCATGCCATGCCGCTTGCCGTCCCTCCTCCATCAGCCACAACAGCTACACGCAATCAAGGGGTGAATGAATGCACAAAGCACATATAAGCAACTGCAATCCTAATTTTACAAGCCAACACTCAATGAAATGATCTTTGTGTTGATTCCTAATACACACATAGCACATATCATCCACATAGTACATATAATCATTATGTGTTGATTCCTATGATAACACATCATATTCATGCATATAATCTTTGGATAAAAAAATTGAACCAAAAAAGGACATGATGCACGGGTATATATAATGGCAGCTCTACTAAATGAAATCATGCCCAGCAATAAAAGATAAATATCAATATATTTTTGTCAAGTGCACAACTAAATCCACAATATTTTATATTTGTTCTGAGGCTATCAATTATTCTTCCGAATCAACGCCAGCCACAAATACAACTCCCCAATTCAGCAATGCCAACAGCAGCAACATTGGCATAAAGTTCTGAATTCGATCTAATTGCGATCGAGAGTGACTGCAGTTCATCTACATCGACGGAAACCAAATGCACACTAAACATAGCGGTATCACGAGCACATGCGAGACAGAGATCAAAGCTCACCAGAGAGGTTGTAACCGAGTCCAATCATTGCCTCCCACGCACCAAACATCTAGCTTAACATCTACAAAGATGTTCTTTCGCCACCGGTAGCCCTACCAAATTTCTCAACTTTCTAGCGATGCACTCATGGATGCAACCTACAACAAAACGCAGAGGATAAGTGATTCATTCATCGGACAAAACAATTTTGAAAAGTGGACAACATCTCACCAACAAGATCCATCAAACTATGCAACCAAAATTGTAACACCTGCATCCTTTGTAGCTTCAGTAAACTCCTACAGCCGGTCCACGCCCGTTCAGCGACATGGTGGTGGCCAATACCGAGTGGATGAGTCCGGAGGTCAAGGGCCACCCGAGCCTACCACCATGCAGCCAGCGAGCCCAATGGCAGCAGCACTGCTGAAGCCATAACTGCCCATATCAAATCACCGCACCCTTTGCTTTCTCGCAAGTCTCCTCGGTCACCTCCACCCAAGGATCTGCCAGAGTAAGATTATCAAATTTCAGTTCACTCTAGATACGCACAAAGCGGACATTCTAGCCCGGAAAACAATAGAAATAGAGCTACAATTGGCAACTGAATCATCGCAACAAACTATGTAACTAAAAGGCATGCATTCAATTTATCATGGCCAACAAATAAAACAAAAACATTCATAACTACCTTCCCATAAGCAACGACACATGACATGCGGTTACGAACCATCGATTATTTGCAGTCCAAGAAATAGGACCAAAAGCATGATATCAAATCGTATTCAAGTAGACCCGGTACATTTGCTAACATGGAGCTAACTAAAATTTGAAGCTATCAATTCCAAGGCAAGCTCATTTAATTCTAATGGTCCTACCTTAAGAGTATTTGCACTAAAACCTAAATATAAAGTTCAAAATAAATTAAAGTTGATTTTCAGTCAAGTTCCATAGGCAGAGATACCATCCATATTCCATAAGAAAATTGACAAGCCAGCAAGCGAAACCAATAGAAACATGATCCAGTCGACAAACAAGTACATGCTAACGTGTCCAAACAAAAACTCAATACGCATATTGATATCACCATCAATGTATAGTGTGTTAATATTGTTGATTAAACCTGCACTATAGTCCTTATTGAAATCAAATTCATAGAAATAGGCAAGCTAATCTGAAGTTATCGTGCATCTTACCAGTATAGTACTAATGACCCTACAACTGCAACCAAATCAAGCTACAACAGTATGTTGCGATAAAGTGTAGCATCTTTCAAGATGGAATTGATGAAACGATCTTTCAAGGTGCCTCATGGTGCAACCAACTCTTTTCTCACCATGTTCTACAGTTAGTAGCTAGAACCATCTTTCAAGATGGAGTTGATGAAACGATTTCCAAGTCGGGCAACAATCAATTTAGGGGCATAACTCCATCTTTCAAGATAAGCAACAACGCAATCATCAAACACGCAACAAAAGAAGGCACCATGAGGCACATTACTACGAGTTGTAGCCGTTCTTGCCGCCAAAGTCGTTTCGAGTGGAGGAAGTCACCGTGTCCCACCAGGCTTCATCTTCACCACTGCGATTAGCTAGGATGCCATCCAACCAACAAAGAAAACGGATCAAGACATCCCTTGCCCATCTCGCCATTGACATCGCTACCAAATTGTTCAACTTTCTTGCCTTGCACTCATGGATGCAACAGCTACAAGAAATTCCAACCTACAAGAAAACACAGATGATAAGTGACTCTCGATAGTGTCGCTACTGCGATTGGTAAAAATGTTCTGCATTTGATCTAATTGCAGACTGGGTTCATCTACAGCGACGGAAACCAAATGCACAAAACCCACATCAGTATCATAGAGCACATGGGAGACGGAGATCAATCGGTGAACCAGGAGCTCACCGAAGAGGTTGTAGCCGAGGCCAAACATTGCCTCCACCGCACCAAACAGCTGTCTTAACAGCTACAAAGATGCTCTCAAACGCAACAGTCCAGTGATAGGAAATCCTGCAAGTGATACATATACAATAAAATTAACAACACTCATAGAATCCTAGGTGTTTAACCCAAAAGTGTACAACAGACATTATCTCATCATATGATGATATTTACAAACGACGAATAGCAATCTTCATCCACTAGGCATGTTCTTTGGATTATAAGCATAATGTTTCCAGTGTATTACATTAGGAAAGCTTTATGCTTTTAATCCAATAAAATTGAAGATCTGCAGCACCAGAAAAGAAAACAACTAGACACCATAAGAAACAACTAATATAGATTTATCTAGACACATTTTAGTCACAACCAGGCACAAGATATCAAATACAAAAACATATTTATAAATCTTGGAACCAAAGAAATGGCTAGTGGTAAAGAAACTAGCTAGCTCATGATAAACAAGTAACCCTATAGCAAATAATTCACAGCAACAAGAACCAAGGACGTTTAGGATCTGTCTCTAAGACAAAAAAAAAGTTCTAGTTTAGCTAATTAACCGATGCAATTTTAATTTAGCTTGTGCAGGATGGTGCAGGGAAAACCACAACAATAGAAGAAACAATAGATACTACTAAATACTAGTAATGTGATTAACTTTACTTGTCGCTAAGCATGCAACCAATGGAAGGGACGTTCTTTTTTGTAGTTAGCATCATGGCAAATGGTTCGCGTCAATAAAGCTGTCATTGCTATGTTAAGAATCTAATCTTAAATTAGGAATCAAGCGTACACATGCAACAATTCAATCCTAATTGACGGTACGGCAGTCTTGGCTAGCTTTCAACAAAAGTAGTATCCCCTCCATTTATACTTGGAAGCATGATTAGCCACACCACGCCACAAAAAGTAGACAATCACAACTAAACAAAGAAGATCATGGTTCGTTCATCCCTAACCAATGCTTAGTAGCTTACAAATGACCTGCAATTGTGCAACCAATAAGAATTTCTCAAATAGAAAATATTTTTCGGTGTGAGATCTCACGCTCTGAATTTAGTTTGTGTGCATATATACTAGTGATGCTTTCATAACTAGCACGTGTTGTGCAGGCTAGCTTTGTCCATACAAGGCCAGTTCAAATGGATTTTCTTCCTAATATCCTTGACCCTCCCTAGCATGCTAAAAAGTACAGTAATCTTTGGGAGCTCACCATCTCCTCCACTTGGTTTACTTTCCATAAGCATCAGCAAAAGCAATGCGAGATGAAGCGAACAAAATACAACACGTGCTATACAAATCAAAAAACGACAAGGAGATGACACGAGAATGGAAGCAAGCATTGCAACATCTGCAATCTAATGTTACCCTCAGCTGCGACATACGAGAGGCTACTCGAATTGACGTAGAGACCTGGCAGAGGCAGCGATCTAGGTCGTCCTAGCACTTCTGTGACATGACCATAGCGATCAGGACCGACAACATGAGCACCGGACAAACAATGGCCGACATCGATGGTGTGTCATGCTCAATCATAGTGGCGCTCAAGATAACAGTTTCATATAAATGCATGAAGATTTCATGACATAATCAACCACACAAGCTACCCGTCCAAAGCCAAACTACATGTGCATAGTACAGGCAGATTCAAGCATACATAATAGAAGTGGCTTGCCAGTAATCTTACTCTAAAACGAGTTGCTGCTCCAGTCAAATAGCTGCTTGGGAGCATTAATAGACGAGATGCGGCACCATTTGATGCCTTTGAACACCTAAAGCTACAGAAGTCCAATGTCAAATTCCCGTGCCAAATGGATGGAGAAAACAGGGTCAAGCCGGAGGCTGAGGTGGGCGTGTGGTGTACCTGGGTTTCCAACGCCAAGGACGCCAAGGAGCAAGACGGTGGCACCCTCGGTCTCCCTCTCTCACACGACCTGTCGGTCCGACCGGCAAGCGAGCGACACCGATGGCCACCACACTTCATGTTGGAGCCAAGCGGCTCTCAAGATAGAATTTTTCTACAAGTTTGAATCAGCAATTTATAAATCGCACGAGCTGCAGATATGATGACAGATGGGAGGTGCCTTGTATGTTGGAAGTGGCAGACTAACTTTACTCTGAAACTTTGTGCCCCAATCAAATCCTTGCTGGGGGAGCAATAGTAGACGGGATTTTGATCCCTATGAACACCTGAAAGTGCAGCACTCCTTGTCAATTTCCAGAACCAAGTTGACAGAAAGAACATGGCAAAAAGCCGCAGGCCAGAGGTGGGCTCGTGGTGTACCTAGGTTTCGACGTCGAGGAGCAGAACGTTGGCGCCCACAATCACCCTCTCCTACCGACGAACTCGACTGTGACGGCGTCACGAGATGACACACTTCGATTTGGTTGGCTCCATCTAAGCACCACTGGTGTGCGCATCCTAAGGCGTCGAGGGCCACCACAAATCGTAATGAAGTTTGTCAATGTTTATTTTTATAATGCAAATATAAGAAGAATCATGATAAGTTACTGTATCAATTTACACATACCAGAATCCAAGACTAAGCAAGAGCGCATCTATCAAAAGTATTAATGTAAAAGTTGGCCCCATCAGTCATCCATCAAAAAGGAACTCTATGTGTACTCACTCTCGAACATAGCAGTTCTAAAAACACAGGAGATATCCTCAACATTTTAAGTTAACTACTCCGGGATAAACATGCCAGGATATACATACGTATTATGAAACATACTACTAGCATACACCTAAGAAACTCTATTCCAGTATTAAGAAAGCAGGACCAGAAAATACATACGGCACTAGATCAACTACAACAAAAGTACATTCCAATATAAAGATAACAAAACAATTGTATGAAATATAATAGACGTACTGACACTTGCCTAATAATTTTTTCAGCACAAAATATCTTAGCTAAATCATTTGTATTTGTATCAATTAAAGAGTGAAAGACCTCCTTGCATATCAGAATCTGGCCACTGTGATGGCAGGGGCTAACAGATCCAGAGGTGCCCACATTACAAAATTAACTCTACGAAACTAGGAAAATGAGATGACCCACATAAGAGGTGTCATCTTCTATGAATATATTCAACCTTCTGTCTCATGATAAACCAAGAAAATGATAAGCACATATCCCACAAATATTCCTACACACTCCCATGTAAATCAAAACGCTGCCATAGGCGCATAAGCATATAGGTTCAGAAGGAAAAATACCTATACGCAGGTAGAGAGTATCGAATGAAATCAATGCTAGTGACCCAGGACACAATGAGGACTTAACGGGACCGCGTAGTTAATGTCAAGCCACCGGAGAGCACCTCCCTACGACTGTTGCTTGAGGACATGAGTTGAGGCGTCGGTCTTGAGCTGCGGCCGCCCCACGAAAAAGACGATGGACTGCACTGTGGAAAAGGAACAGGAAAATGAGAAAAATCAAATCAATCATAATTTTTGCATCCCAGGTTAATACGACAAACGCTCAGAAAAATCGTCTTCTGTAGAGACTGCTAGATGTGAGACAAATTATGAGTTCACTAATCAATCAAAACTATATAGGAACTACATTGAGACAAACAATCACATGCGGAACAAAGCGGTTACACTACATGTACAACTACATTTGTCTTCGACCTTGTACACATAACCTGATGATGTAGCTGACCATTTGCCTCTATACGGAGGTCAACTTGTCTCGATGACCCCACGAAGCCTTAGCACCAAAAGCCTGAAATACAAAGAGGACAAATAAGGAATTATGTTGACAAATAAAGCAAAGAAATGCCACTTAATGAAAGAATAAAGAACAAAGCCACAAACACATCCCACAATAATTAAGCTTGTGTGTAGTAGTAGTTGCGTCGAATGGCCAGCTCGAGAAAAAACCCAAATTTATGAGAAGGCAACGAGAGGCAAATACATGGCACTAGGGCCTCAGAAAAACAGGGGAGGCATTTCAATTACCTTCTAGTAGCTGAACTCTTGCCCATAATAAAACACAAGCAACAATTCTTTTAGTGAGTTAGTGATTTGGATTGTGGTGATAAAACCCAACAACTAATTGTGTGGATTACGCACGTAGATACATACTCCAACAAGGTATTGCACCTCCTGTGCAAAGCTAAACCATTAGCCAGCAACACACTTTAAACAATCATGAATGGCAACAGGAGCTGGACCAAACAGAGATTGGCGTATCAAAAATAATTATAAAGAGTTGAACTTTATCAATTTCATACTCTAACTGAAACTACTATTAATGAGCACTGTCTCTAAATGCTAAAGCTGAATTCGAACTCAACCTATTCCAGTGAAATTATAATCTAGATCATTACACACGATGAGGTAAACCAAACTAGTTTTTGTTGCTCCCAATGCACCTCACAACTACTAGTAGTGCAAATAAGCACTTGTTGCAATCCCACACGACTTGACCCCACATGACACGGGACGCAGGAACCAAAAGTGTACCTAAACCCACACGCCGTCGACCGGCACGATCCAGCGGCAATGGCTACCTCTTGTCCAGCTCCATTTCTCCCCTAAAATACAAAAACACAAGAAAATAGTAGATGGAACTGGTCCAATTCAAAAGAAAAACTAATTCTAAAAAATCCTAGGTCAGTTGGCAATCGAGGGAACAAGTAGGCAACATATTCCTTCAAAGTTAACATAACGCTCTACAGAGCAAAATTGAACATCCAGCCAATAGTAATGGTTTGCCTAGCTTGTTTAGTCAGCAATTGATACATAATAATCAGGGCTAGCTAGCCAGGAAAACTACACAAAATATAAAGAACACAAAAGTAAAATTTAGGCTAGATAATCAACTAAACTTCAGTAAAAAATTGAAAATTTGGCACGACATTTGCTCTTTTTTGGACATCCAGGTCACACAACAGATAATATATAATTCAAAAATCTGCTAAATTGTAAACTACCCGCCTCAAATACTATTCAAACATAACTCATCCTTAGGGGCACAAATCAGACTTTCTATATAACCATCAGCAGCTCAACCATTTCAAACAACAAAACTCATCCTTATAAGGTGTCAGCATTGTTGACTCACAAAGAGTAACTCTGAACTAGTACTCCATATCAGCTCCAATAAGTGCAATCAACACTAGATTAAATCCAGGTTTTAAAAGAACTCAAGCTGCATATATAGACATTGGAAAGAGTAGTGCATTCGAACATGTATAGAAATCAAGTGCTAGATGCATGTACTTCCAAGTATTTGAACATAACAGCTACTTCCATACACAAAATATTTATGTTGCACATATAAAGTAGCAACATGCATCTTGCTATAGTGAAATAAATAGTGAAAACTATTAAGCAAGAAATGACGCATTTACCAACGAGGGAGTCGGGGAGGCAACCATTAAGCTGTGGTGATAGTTTACCACTAGAAACACCACTACCAAGCAGGCAGACTTTATCTAGGGGTGTCTATCAAAATGAGAGGTCCAACGCCAGGTTACCAAAACCAAATCTTTGAACTATAGCAACATACAGGTTAAATTTGTAATCGCTATGTCCAAATCAGCTACAACCTTTTGTGCACTAAATATTGTGTTGCACGAGGAGCACAAAAACAACAAAGTCATACAAAAGCAGTAGGATGCACCTAATTATGAGTCGCCATAGCTGCTCTTATCCCTAGCAACATCAAGTGGAGCAAGTCGTCGTTTCTATTCCTGCCGCCGCCCATCCTCACCATCACCACCACCTTGGCTTTCGAAGTGGAAAGGTTTAAGGTCACACAAGTGCTCTGGAACGACACAGCCCAGTCGTGGCCTCCAAATAAGATGTATTGTGTAGCGAGAATGTACTTCAAAACGCAGGCGAGAAAAAATCAAAGCTTGTAACATTCTAGTTGGGCCTACGAAGGCAGGTTCTAAAGAGCAATGACTAGAAAGGAAAAAAAACTGATCAATTAAGAATATAATGTAGTACTAGCAATCAAGTAAGATTATTTAGTGTAGAACATTAATCGGTACTCCTAAACAAGGCTCGAAGCTCACACATGTTTTTGTCCCTCGATAAAAATGATTAGCTAAGCCTGTCCACTAGTAGTAAATTAGAGACCCCATTGCAGCACACATCGACACAACGAAAACATGGATGTACAGCTTAACCACCAAATAACCACTTATTTATGAATTGAGAACCAGATTAGGACAAGTCATTATGCATGATATTTAGCTTCAGTATAATAGAGAATAAAACCCAATAAGAAAGAGCATGATATTGAGATTATGGTGCAAGATATATGTATCACTAATAATAACCAAGAAAATGCAGAATGTATCTTTGAACATTTAGTAGAGAGAAGTGGGAAATGAGGTTTATTAATTGTTTTAGGGGAAACAACAGGACTCTGCTTTAAACTTCATTAATCAAGCACACCTACATCATGAATTAACAAATTGATAATAAAACTAGGTGGTTACACACTCCAAACACATGGTTGAGCTTCATACTTTTTTGCTAAAACATGAGCTACATTATTAGCATTCCTAGGAACATAATCATCTTGGACTCTAGAAAAAGATGTTGCATGGATGCAAATATCTTCAAGGATCGGTGCAGCTGCCAACGCCGTGAAAATCTCCCTCGTTCAATGAGTTAATAATCTCAGGACAATCATATTGAATGATCAAACTATTGCAGCCTATGATTCGCTAAGTAGATCCCATATCTTGCCGCTAGCTAGCGCCTCACACGTAGCTTCATCAAGATCATAGTCTACATTGTTATTACTAGCTGCAATAAAGCTCCCTCTACCATCTTGTAAACCATAAAAAAATGAACTCCAACATTTGTACATCAGCCCAAATCACAAACATAGTACATAGTAAAGCCTCTTATTATACATCGACAAGCAAGTCCACTAGAAACTACAAGAAAGCTTGATAAACACCTTCACTTAGACAACGGGTTCATAGCCAACTTTGACATATTTAAATCTTGAGCAAGCTGAATGTCAAGTTGTATAATGCGGCGGCGCTCCTCGGTTCTGAGGCAAATTTAGAACAACAAGGAGTCGGGGACAAATAAAAGTTGTGCGAGAAATAAAAGCAGGAAAATAAGATGCCCATATAGCTTCTCATCACTTAATCAGAAGTACAACATCAGGGTTTTCGGTATGCTCAAACATATGAAAAGTTCTGTGTTCATTAGTTATCACCCCAATAGGTAGAACGCAAGAGGTAGCTTATAGTACTATTCTAATCAAGCAAATAACATCCCAAAACTGTAAAAAAAGTATGGTCCCAGCAGATATAGCCACAATTTATCGAGGTACAAAATGACTTTTTCCACACACAACTACTGAATTTAGTGCAATAGTACTAAAGATTCCTCAGGCTGGGCTAATAATGAATAAAATACGTGTAAATGATATATCTGCCTTTCAAGATGATTAATAAGATAAGAAGTAACTTTCTTTTTAGCTAACTTCAGCAGCTTTTTCACTCATGGCCTCTTTATTTGAAGCATGAGATTTTAGTAGGATCTCAACTTTCTCTTGGATGGCGACATACACGGCTGGAGTGGGGTCCGGCAAAACCCGATCACCACCATGCCTTGCAATTAGGAAAATTAAAATAGTACATTTATCATGTGCACCGACAGGAACGGTGAATTGAGAAGGGCATCAATATTGTTTCATTAGCAAAAGAGCAATAGATGCTTAGGAGAAGCGGAAGTTAATGTGATCCACAGGTTTCAGTGAAAACCATATGTTACAAAAACTCACACCCATCTCAACCTTTACAAATATGATGAGTATTTTTTCAAACTTCAAGACGGGATTAATAGGGAACGGGAATAACCACTAAAATAGGCATGGACAGGAAATTGAATTCACTTTTCCAATCCGGACACATACCCACAAACATGTCCCAATCTAATTTACAACTCTACCAAAAGCAGAAGTAAAATCTCACGCATCAAGTAATCAAACCAATCACATAAAACAAGAAATTATCAATTTCATGGATGGCATAGGATGTCAAACTCACTTCATTAGGGTTCATGCACAGTTGAGCATTACATGGTAAATATATATAAGCCACACATATTCGATATTCCAACATATTACCAACATTCAAAGGAAGAAGCTTGACGTTATGGTGTCAATGTCGACGAGCTCCTAAACAACGGTGTCATGGTCATGGCGGTGGGCCTTGGTGGTGAGCTCCTGCATGATGTGGACGCCTCCGGAAAACCAGCCTTCAGATCCAGCATGTAGAGGCACGGGACTACAACATTTAGATTAGCATAACCACTTATGTTCCAGAAGAAGGGACAAATGGCAATAAATATTTTTCTTGTTCACTTGTGTATTTCAATGAATCTGAACTAGGTTTATAATTAGAAAACAAAAAATGGGTTTGTCTAATTAAGCCACAGCTGATAAATAGACTAATGCTGACAAATGACTAACAACTTGCTCCAACCAAAATCTGCACTGACATTTCAATTGTAAAATTTCTGAACTGAACATATGTTCACAAAATGAGAAGAACAGGCACTCCTTCTAGTTACGGGTGCTACTTCTATTTTGGAATCAAATTTCTTATCTGACAGTAACTAGTGGGGCATATTATTGAAGGGGGAAGTAGTACAGACTCGGTGTCTAATTCTATCTAGAAATGAAATCTTGTTGCATTACGGAAATAAACCGGCAGGGATCCAAAACCTGCACCGACATTTCACTTGAAATATCTGAACTGAACAGAGATGTTCACAAAATGAGAAGAACTGCTCCTAGTTTCGGGTGCTGCGTCACAAGTAGCAACAAACCACATTGGTGCTCCAATTTCTAGTTACGGGTGCTGCCTCACAAAAGCAAGCTTGGAAGCCGAACAAGCAAAGCAGGTGCAGTAATTGTAGAGCAAGTCTAGAACGCATTGTGAAGCAAAGACCGGCGTCATCCCTCGGGATGGATGCGCGGTGGAAGATGGTATTTTTTCTGTGCATACAACTAGGGGCGGGGCAACGTGCGACCCGACGAGCGAGGTAGGGCGAGGGATGATGTGAGGTCTCACCGGTTGGGTAGGGGTGGTTGGCGTGCTGGTGTTCGGCCGTGGCTCCTTCCAGGATGGTGATGCGGCTCCGTCGGGCTGTGCCACCGTCGTTCAGGAGCTGCAAAGAGGGAAGATGCAGCAGCAGCGTTAGTGGGAAAAGAAGGGAGGCCGTGAGGTGAAGGGAGGAGGGAGCGCTGACCAGGGTCGTCGCAGGAGAGCCGCGCATCTGCGGGAACCGGTCCGTGTCCTCCTCTGGAAGAGCGCCGGAGCAGGACCGCACCCGGCGAGCGGATGGGCGGCCTTGCCGGTTACGATTTACTGAGGAGGTCGGGGAGTAGGAGAGGCTGGGCTGGAGCGGCACTCGCCGGCGGACGGCAGCGCTCCACGCAAGGAGAAGGCTTGATTAGAGGGGCGGTAAGATGGGGTTGGCGACGGAGAGGCGGCACGGCTGCTGGCGGCCGGCGAGCTCGCTCCGGGTTGGGTGGCTTCTTGGCGAGGAAGGGACAGTTGATGACTGATTCAGGACTACTCTTCGGGAGACTGGCGGATTATCTCAAAATCACGTTATTAGCAGCAGGCTAATTAAGAGGGACGCCTCGATTGCGTGCATAATTACTCCCAAATCCGATTCGCGTCTCCTTAGTTTTCTCCACCGCCGCAATTATAGCCGATGCATGCGCGCACCCTCCTTTAATGCCTCCGGCTCGTTTTGGACGTCATCAGCTAGCTTGTCACGATGAGCTTAGGAGCAATCACATGGTACGTGTCTAATTAAACTCAAAACACGTGTTCGATTATTACTTGCTCGAAAAAACAAGGAACCATCACATATACTCCTTCCGCTTCTATTTACTTCGTGTTTTAGGTTTAGTTAAAATCAAACTTTGGAAAACTTAATCACGAATATAACCAAAAATATTGATATCCATAATATCAAATATATATAATACTTTATATCTGTTCTAGTACAATATATATGATATTGTAAATATCGATATACTTTTCTAAATATTTAGTCAAAGTTCATAAAATTTAAGTTTGACAAAATCTATAACGCAAGTAATTGTGAATGCAGGGGGTGTTGTATTTGCTACTAGCTAGTAGTAGTTTTCAAGGCATCTACACATGCATGAAAGAGAACAAAAAAAATGTATCTTTGTTACTAGTAGATTGCAGCTAGGCTTACATTGCAGATCAAAATTCTTCACTCGTCGCTAAGCCCACCTGCCTCGCCTCGAACAAGCCCCACCCTTAGCTCATGTGACTGTGTGTCGATGGGGTGGCCAGAGAGCCAGTGCGAGGCCTTCCTCCTTGAGAACAGGCGGTCATGTTGATGGGGTTGGCGGAGTGTGGTGTCCTTGATGAGGGGGGCCGATGCAGCCCGAAATAGGCGTACCGGTCATGCTGATGAAGTGGATGGTGGAACCGGTGTAGTGTCATCAAGTTTTTATCTTTTTATATTTTCATAACATGCAATGTCTATTCCTAGCTTTATTTCAAAAGTTTTGATTATGGGTGTGATATTTCTCGTTACTCCATCCTTATATACCCAACCGCTCATTTCCCCCCTCCCCACTCTCCTCCCGCTACAGTAACTAAGAGTCTCACACCGGAGACCGGGCCGATCCGGGCCGATACTAGATATGCACAAGTCACACACACGATACCGCACGCGGAACCTCATGGCTGGCTTGTACTTATAGAAGAAGGGGCTGCCCAATTTCGAATTTTCACGAGGGAAAGTTAGGCTAGCGGCAAGGATAAGAGATTTCGGTTTCCCTCCGATCGTGTTGCTCTTCGTTGGTTGCTTAATCAGAACATGATGGACGGACGAGATAGCTGGTGCCACGGATTGCTGACTTGGCAGCGCTGCGCTCTCGTCAAACGAAAATACAGAGGGAATCTCCTAATTAATAGGCAGCAATCAATCTAATTAACTGCAGACGGGCGGCCCTATGCATGTTACTAGTATTCCACATACCTAAACGACCACCTCAAATCCCTCCCACAATTAATGCCTCCCGGTCTCACGGATGCATAGATGGAATACAATGCGTGCCATGTGCATGTACTTATATTGGAAAAATAATAATATACTAGATATGCATTCTCTTACGTAGTACAAGATAGATACCACTGTATTAGTAGCTAAGCTCAACTTAGGTACGAACCAGACACATTTCTAACCTCCAGGTCACAAGATCCGTAGGCTAAAAAAATACACTTTGCTTCACCGCAAAAACTTAAAATCCTAATTTATAAACGTTGACATGGAGAAGCAAATAAACAAGGAGCCCGAGATTTCTTCTCATCGAACTGTTTTTAGACTATTTTTTATCCATTGCCCTACAGACCATCTCGCTTTGCAGAGAGAAGAGATCTCATCATATCACACTTTGGATGATATCGTACCTGCAGACCAGGCATACACTAGTACTTCCTCCGTCTAACGAACCATTGATAGATTTAACAAGACGACTAGAATTTTGTTTTGTTTTTCACTATACCATATTTATTTGAAACAAACAGTAGGCATGCTGGCTCCTCCCACATCATCGCCAGTAGCGCTCGCCGGAGACCCAAGCAAGAGGGTCGTCGGCCCAGTGCAAATCAGTTTCAAAATTTTCCATCATCCCCAGCCTCTTTGCTTGACATGTTTCACGGTTGGGAACCTGCCTTCCCTTCCCTGGAGTGCTGGTCAAGCTGATCTATCGACCTGAATTAAGGTAGATAGCTCATCTAGATTGATTTCTTCTCACGTATACAAACTTGTTGCTGAGCTATGAAAAGACATGGAAATTTGAAGATTTTTCTTTAACTAGACAAATACATTGTTAATCTGTGTTCTAAACAGTAAAAGTTCAAACTTTTCCCATGATCTCCTTTGCATCAAAAATTACATGGAACATTACATAAGCATCAGGTCCTGTCAGATGACGATAACCAAGCTAACAGGAGCACTTATTATCACATACAGCACACATACGCATAACCTCACACATGGAGCAAGCATATATAGGTTACGATCAAGTTGTTCCGCTCTCCAAAAACCAAACCACAGCAAGTCAACGCCGTCGGCTGCCAAGTGCACAAGGGCCCCAGCGAAGAGGTCAGAGAAGCAGCGTAAACCAGCCAGCTCCTCCTTCCGTATCAGCGTGGTCGCCATCTGCTGGTGGGTTCCTGGAGCCGCGTGGAGGCGGCGACCAAGACCATGCCATGCCGCTTGCCGTCCCTCCTCCATCAGCCACAACAGCTACACGCAATCAAGGGGTGAATGAATGCACAAAGCACATATAAGCAACTGCAATCCTAATTTTACAAGCCAACACTCAATGAAATGATCTTGTGTTGATTCCTAATACACACATAGCACATATCATCCACATAGTACATATAATCATTATGTGTTGATTCCTATGATAACACATCATATTCATGCATATAATCTTTGGATAAAAAATTGAACCAAAAAAAGGACATGATGCACGGGTATATATAATGGCAGCTCTACTAAATGAAATCATGCCCAGCAATAAAAGATAAATATCAATATATTTTTGTCAAGTGCACAACTAAATCCACAATATTTTATATTTGTTCTGAGGCTATCAATTATTCTTCCGAATCAACGCCAGCCACAAATACAACTCCCCAATTCAGCAATGCCAACAGCAGCAACATTGGCATAAAGTTGGATTCGATCTAATTGCAGACTGAGAGTGATTGCAGGTTCATCTACATCGACGGAAACCAAATGCACACTAAACATAGCGGTATCACAGAGCACATGCGAGACAGAGATCAAAGCTCACCGGAGAGGTTGTAACCGAGTCCAATCATTGCCTCCCACGCACCAAACATCTAGCTTAACATCTACAAAGATGTTCTTTCGCCACCGGTAGCCCTACCAAATTTCTCAACTTTCTAGCGATGCACTCATGGATGCAACCTACAACAAAACGCAGAGGATAAGTGATTCATTCATCGGACAAAACAATTTTGAAAAGTGGACAACATCTCACCAACAAGATCCATCAAACTATGCAGCCAAAATTGTAACACCTGCATCCTTTGTAGCTTCGGTAAACTCCTACAGCCGGTCCACGCCCGTTCAGGCGACATGGTGGTGGCCAATACCGAGTGGATGAGTCCGGAGGTCAAGGGCCACCGAGCCTACCACCATGCAGCCGGCGAGCCCAATGGCAGCAGCACTGCTGAAGCCATAACTTCCCATATCAAATCACCGCACCCTTTGCTTTCTCGCAAGTCTCCTCGGTCACCTCCACCCAAGGATCTGCCAGAGTAAGGTTATCAAATTTCAGTTCACTCTAGATACGCACAAAGCGGACATTCTAGCCCGGAAAACAATAGAAATAGAGCTACAATTGGCAACTGAATCATCGCAACAAACTATGTAACTAAAAGGCATGCATTCAATTTATCATGGCCAACAAATAAAACAAAAACATTCATAACTACCTTCCCATAAGCAACGACACATGACATGCGGTTCTGAACCATCGATTATTTGCAGTCCAAGAAATAGGACCAAAAGCATGATATCAAATCGTATTCAAGTAGACCCGGTACATTTGCTAACATGGAGCTAACTAAAATTTGAAGCTATCAATTCCAAGGCAAGCTCATTTAATTCTAATGGTCCTACCTTAAGAGTATTTGCACTAAAACCTAAATATAAAGTTCAAAATAAATTAAAGTTGATTTTCGGTCAAGTTCCATAGGCGAGAGATACCATCCATATTCCATAAGAAAATTGACAAGCCAGCAAGCGAAACCAATAGAAACATGATCCAGTCGACAAACAAGTACATGCTAACATGTCCAAACAAAAACTCAATACGCATATTGATATCACCATCAATGTATAGTGTGTTAATATTGTTGATTAAACCTGCACTATAGTCCTTATTGAAATCAAATTCATAGAAATAGGCAAGCTAATCTGAAGTTATCGTGCATCTTACCAGTATAGTACTAATGACCCTACAAGCGCAACCAAATCAAGCTACAACGGTATGTTGCGATAAAGTGTAGCATCTTTCAAGATGGAATTGATGAAACGATCTTTCAAGGTGCCTCATGGTGCAACCAACTCTTTTCTCACCATGTTCTACGATTAGTAGCTAGAACCATCTTTCAAGATGGAGTTGATGAAAGCGATTTCCAAGTCGGGCAACAATCAATTTAGGGGCATAACTCCATCTTTCAAGATAAGCAACAACGCAATCATCAAACACGCAACAAAAGAAGGCACCATGAGGCACATTACTACGAGTTGTAGCCGTTCTTGCCGCCAAAGTCGTTTCGAGTGGAGGAAGTCACCGTGTCCCACCAGGCTTCATCTTCACCAGCTGCGATTAGCTAGGATGCCATCCAACCAACAAAGAAAACGGATCAAGACATCCCTTGTCCATCTCGCCATTGACATCGCTACCAAATTGTTCAACTTTCTTGCCTTGCACTCATGGATGCAACAGCTACAAGAAATTCCAACCTACAAGAAAACACAGATGATAAGTGACTCTCGATAGTGTCGCTACTCTGATTGGTAAAAATGTTCTGCATTTGATCTAATTGCAGACTGGGTTCATCTACAGCGACGGAAACCAAATGCACAAAACCCACATCAGTATCATAGAGCACATGGGAGACGGAGATCAATCGGTGAACCAGGAGCTCACCGGAGAGGTTGTAGCCGAGGCCAAACATTGCCTCCACCGCACCAAACAGCTGTCTTAACAGCTACAAAGATGCTCTCAAACGCAACGAGTCCGGTGATAGGAAATCCTGCCAAGTGATACATATACAATAAAATTAACAACACTCATAGAATCCTAGGTGTTTAACCCAAAAGTGTACAACAGACATTATCTCATCATATGATGATATTTACAAACGACGAATAGCAATCTTCATCCACTAGGCATGTTCTTTGGATTATAAGCATAATGTTTCCAGAGTGTATTACATTAGGAAAGCTTTATGCTTTTAATCCAATAAAATTGAAGATCTGCAGCACTGAAAAGAAAACAACTAGACACCATAAGAAACAACTAATATAGATTTATCTAGACACATTTTAGTCACAACCAGGCACAAGATATCAAATACAAAAACATATTTATAAATCTTGGAACCAAAGAAATGGCTAGTGGTAAAGAAACTAGCTAGCTCATGATAAACAAGTAACCCTATAGCAAATAATTCACAGCAACAAGAACCAAGGACGTTTAGGATCTGTCTCTAAGACAAAAAAAGTTCTAGTTCAGCTAATTAACCGATGCAATTTTAATTTAGCTTGTGCAGGATGGTGCAGGGGAAAACCACAACAATAGAAGAAACAATAGATACTACTAAATACTAGTAATGTGATTAACTTTACTTGTCGCTAAGCATGCAACCAATGGAAGGAAGTTCTTTTTTTAGTTAGCATCAAGGCAAATGGTTCGCGTCAATAAAACTGTCATTGCTATGTTAAGAATCTAATCTTAAATTAGGAATCAAGCGTACACATGCAACAATTCAATCCTAATTGACGGTACAATGATCTTGGCTAGCTTTCAACAAAAGTAGTATCCCCTCCATTTATACTTGGAAGCATGATTAGCCACACCACGCCACAAAAAGTAGACAATCACAACTAAACAAAGAAGATCATGGTTCGTTCATCCCTAACCAATGCTTAGTAGCTTACAAATGACCTGCAATTGTGCAACCAATAAGAATTTCTCAAATAGAAAATATTTTTCGGTGTGAGATCTCACGCTCTGAATTTAGTTTGTGTGCATATATACTAGTGATGCTTTCATAACTAGCACGTGTTGTACGGGCTAGCACTTGTCCATACAAGGCCAGTTCAAATGGATTTTCTTCCTAATATCCTTGACCCTCCCTAGCATGCTAAAAAGTACGATGAATCCGAGGAGACTCACCATCTCCTCCACTTGGTTTACTTTCCATAAGCATCAGCAAAAGCAATGCAGATGAAGCGAGAACAAAATACAACACGTGCTATACAAATCAAAAAACGACAAGGAGATGACACGAGAATGGAAGCAAGCATTGCAACATACGCAATCTAATGTTACCCTCATGCGACATACGAGAGGCTACTCGAATTGACGTAGAGACCTGGCAGAGGCAGCGATCTAGGTCGTCCTAGCACTTCTGTGACATGACCATAGCGATCGGACCGACAACATGAGCACCGAGACAAACAATGGCCGACATCGATGGTGTGTCATGCTCAATCATAGTGGCGCTCAAGATAACAGTTTCATATAAATGCATGAAGATTTCATGACATAATCAACCACACAAGCTACCCGTCCAAAGCCAAACTACATGTGCATAGTACGGGCAGATTCAAGCATACATAATAGAAGTGGCTTGCCGATAATCTTACTCTAAAACGAGTTCTTGCTCCGATCAAATAGCTGCTTGGGAGCATTAATAGACGAGATGCGGCACCATTTGATGCCTTTGAACACCTAAAGCTACAGAAGTCCAATGTCAAATTCCCGTGCCAAATGGATGGAGAAAACAGGGTCAAGCGGAGGCTGGAGGTGGGCGTGTGGTGTACACAGGTTTCAACGCCAAGGACGCCAAGGAGCAAGATGGTGGCACCCTCGGTCTCCCTCTCTCACCTGACCACTGTCGGTCCGGCCAAGCAAGCGAGGCGACACCGATGGCCACCACACTTCATGTTGGAGCCAAGCGGCTCTCAAGATAGAATTTTTCTACAAGTTTGAATCAGCAATTTATAAATCGCACGAGCTGCAGATATGATGACAGATGGGAGGTGCACCTGTATGTTGGAAGTGGCGGACTAACTTTACTACGAAACTTTGTGCCCCAATCAAATCCTTGCTTTGGGGGAGCAATAGTAGACGGGATTTTGATCCCTATGAACACCTGAAAGTGCAGCACTCCTTGTCAATTTCCAGAACCAAGTTGACAGAAAGAACATGGCAAAAAGCCGCGAGGCCGGAGGTGGGCTCGTGGTGTACCTAGGTTTCGACGTCGAGGAGCGAACGTTGGCGCCCACAATCACCCTCTCCCTACCGACGAACTCGGCGCAGACGGCGTCACGAGATGACACACTTCGATTTGGTTGGCTCCATCTAAGCACCACTGGTGTGCGCATCCTAAGGCGTCGAGGGCCACCACAAATCGTAATGAAGTTTGTCAATGTTTATTTTTATAATGCACATATAAGAAGAATCATGATAAGTTCTTTGTATCAATTTACACATACGAGAATCCAAGACTAAGCAAGAGCGCATCTATCAAAAGTATTAATGTAAAAGTTGGCCCCATCAGTCATCCATCAAAAAGGAACTCTATGTGTACTCACTCTCGAACATAGCAGTTCTAAAAACACAGGAGATATCCTCAACATTTTAAGTTAACTACTCCGGGATAAACATGCCAGGATATACATACGTATTATGAAACATACTACTAGCATACACCTAAGAAACTCTATTCCAGTATTAAGAAACAGGACCAGAAAATACATCTGGCACTAGATCAACTACAACAAAAGTACATTCCAATATAAAGATAACAAAACAATTGTATGAAATATAATAGACGTACTGACACTTGCCTAATAATTTTTTCAGCACAAAATATCTTAGCTAAATCATTTGTATTTGTATCAATTAAAGAGTGAAAGACCTCCTTGCATATCAGAATCTGGCCACTGTGATGGCAGGGGCTAACAGATCCAGAGGTGCCCACATTACAAAATTAACTCTACGAAACTAGGAAAATGAGATGACCCACATAAGAGGTGTCATCTTCTATGAATATATTCAACCTTCTGTCTCATGATAAACCAAGAAAATGATAAGCACATATCCCACAAATATTCCTACACACTCCCATGTAAATCAAAACGCTGCCATAGGCACATAAGCATATAGGTTCAGAAGGAAAAATACCTATACGCAGGTAGAGAGTATCGAATGAAATCAATGCTAGTGACCCGAGGACACAATGAGGACTTAACGGGACCGCGTAGTTAATGTCAAGCCACCCGGAGAGCACCTCCCTACATTGTTGCTTGAGGACATGAGTTGAGGCGTCGGTCTTGAGCTGCTGGCCGCCCCTGAAAAAGACGATGGACTGCACGTGGAAAAGGAACAGGAAAATGAGAAAAATCAAATCAATCATAATTTTTGCATCCCAGTTAATACGACAAACGCTCGGAAAAATGGAAGATGTACTGCAGCAGAAATGTTTGCTAGATGTGAGACAAATTATGAGTTCACTAATCAATCAAAACTATATAGGAACTACATTGAGACAAACAATCACATGCGGAACAAAGCAGTTACACTACATGTACAACTACATTTGTCTTCGACCTTGTACACATAACCTGATGATGTAGCTGACCATTTGCCTCTATCTGGAGGTCAACTTGTCCTCGATGACCCCACGAAGCCTTAGCACCAAAAGCCTGAAATACAAAGAGGACAAATAAGGAATTATGTTGACAAATAAAGCAAAGAAATGCCACTTAATGAAAGAATAAAGAACAAAGCCACAAACACATCCCACAATAATTAAGCTTGTGTGTAGTAGTAGTTGCGTCGAATGGCCAGCTCAGAAAAAACCCAAATTTATGAGAAGGCAACGAGAGGCAAATACATGGCACTAGGGCCTCAGAAAAACAGGGGAGGCATTTCAATTACCTTCTAGTAGCTGAACTCTTGCCCATAATAAAACACAAGCAACAATTCTTTTAGTGAGTTAGTGATTTGGATTGTGGTGATAAAACCCAACAACTAATTGTGTGGATTCTGCACGTAGATACATACTCCAACAAGGTATTGCACCTCTGTGCAAAGCTAAACCATTAGCCGACAACACACTTTAAACAATCATGAATGGCAACGAGAGTTTGGACCAAACAGAGATTGGCGTATCAAAAATAATTATAAAGAGTTGAACTTTATCAATTTCATACTCTAAGCTGAAACTACTATTAATGAGCACTTTCTCTAAATGCTAAAGCTGAATTCGAACTCAACCTATTCCAGTGAAATTATAATCTAGATCATTACACACGATGAGGTAAACCAAACTAGTTTTTGTTGCTCCCAATGCACCTCACAACTACTAGTAGTGCAAATAAGCACTTGTTGCAATCCCACACGACTTGACCCCACATGACACGGGACGCAGGAACCAAAAGTGTACCTAAACCCACACGCCGTCATTGGCCTTCGATCCAGGCGGCAATGGCTACCTCTTGTCCAGCTCCATTTCTCCCCTAAAATACAAAAACACAAGAAAATAGTAGATGGAACTGGTCCAATTCAAAGAAAAACTAATTCTAAAAAATCCTAGGTCAGTTGGCAATCAGGGAACAAGTAGGCAACATATTCCTTCAAAGTTAACATAACGCTCTACACGAGCAAAATTGAACATCCAGCCAATAGTAATGGTTTGCCTAGCTTGTTTAGTCAGCAATTGATACATAATAATCAGGGCTAGCTAGCCAGGAAAACTACACAAAATATAAAGAACACAAAAGTAAAATTTAGGCTAGATAATCAACTAAACTTCAGTAAAAAATTGAAAATTTGGCACGACATTTGCTCTTTTTTGGACATCCGAGTCACACAACAGATAATATATAATTCAAAAATCTGCTAAATTGTAAACTACCCGCCTCAAATACTATTCAAACATAACTCATCCTTAGGGGGCACAAATCAGACTTTCTATATAACCATCAGCAGCTCAACCATTTCAAACAACAAAACTCATCCTTATAAGGTGTCGGCATTGTTGACTCACAAAAGAGTAACTACGAACTAGTACTCCATATCAGCTCCAATAAGTGCAATCAACACTAGATTAAATCCAGGTTTTAAAAAGAACTCAAGCTGCATATATAGACATTGGAAAGAGTAGTGCATTCGAACATGTATAGAAATCAAGTGCTAGATGCATGTACTTCCAAGTATTTGAACATAACAGCTACTTCCATACACAAAATATTTATGTTGCACATATAAAGTAGCAACATGCATCTTGCTATAGTGAAATAAATAGTGAAAACTATTAAGCAAGAAATGACGCATTTACCAACAGGGAGTCAGGGAGGCAACCATTAAGCTGTGGTGATAGTTTACCACTAGAAACACCACTACCAAGCAGGCAGACTTTATCTAGGGGTGTCTATCAAAATGAGAGGTCCAACGCCAGGTTACCAAAACCAAATACTGAACTATAGCAACATACAGGTTAAATTTGTAATCGCTATGTCCAAATCAGCTACAACCTTTTGTGCACTAAATATTGTGTTGCACGAGGAGCACAAAAACAACAAAGTCATACAAAAGCAGTAGGATGCACCTAATTATGAGTCGCCATAGCTGCTCTTATCCCTAGCAACATCAAGTGGAGCAAGTCGTCGTTTCTATTCCTGCCGCCGCCCATCCTCACCATCACCACCACCTTGGCTTTCAGAAGTGGAAAGGTTTAAGGTCACACAAGTGCTTTCACGGAACGACACAGCCCGGTCGTGGCCTCCAAATAAGATGTATTGTGTAGCAGAATGTACTTCAAAACGCAGGCGAGAAAAAATCAAAGCTTGTAACATTCTAGTTGGGCCTGCGAAGGCAGGTTCTAAAGAGCAATGACTAGAAAGGAAAAAAAAACTGATCAATTAAGAATATAATGTAGTACTAGCAATCAAGTAAGATTATTTAGTGTAGAACATTAATCAGTACTCCTAAACAAGGCTCAGAAGCTCACACATGTTTTTGTCCCTCGATAAAAATGATTAGCTAAGCCTGTCCACTAGTAGTAAATTAGAGACCCCATTGCAGCACACATCGACACAACGAAAACATGGATGTGCTGCTTAACCACCAAATAACCACTTATTTATGAATTGAGAACCAGATTAGGACAAGTCATTATGCATGATATTTAGCTTCAATATAATAGAGAATAAAACCCAATAAGAAAGAGCATGATATTGAGATTATGGTGCAAGATATATGTATCACTAATAATAACCAAGAAAATGCCTGAGAATGTATCTTGAACATTTAGTAGAGAGAAGTGGGAAATGAGGTTTATTAATTGTTTTAGGGGAAACAACGGGACTACTGCTTTAAACTTCATTAATCAAGCACACCTACATCATGAATTAACAAATTGATAATAAAACTAGGTGGTTACACACTCCAAACACATGGTTGAGCTTCATACTTTTTGCTAAAACATGAGCTACATTATTAGCATTCCTAGGAACATAATCATCTTGGACTCTAGAAAAAGATGTTGCATGGATGCAAATATCTTCAAGGATCGGTGCAGCTGCTTAGCAGTGAAAATCTCCCTCGTTCAATGAGTTAATAATCTCCAGGACAATCATATTGAATGATCAAACTATTGCAGCCTATGATTCGCTAAGTAGATCCCATATCTTGCCGCTAGCTAGCGCCTCACACGTAGCTTCATCAAGATCATAGTCTACATTGTTATTACTAGCTGCAATAAAGCTCCCTCTACCATCTTGTAAACCATAAAAAAATGAACTCCAACATTTGTACATCAGCCCAAATCACAAACATAGTACATAGTAAAGCCTCTTATTATACATCGACAAGCAAGTCCACTAGAAACTACAAGAAACAGTAAACACCTTCACTTAGACAACGGGTTCATAGCCAACTTTGACATATTTAAATCTTGAGCAACTGAATGTCAAGTTGTATAATGCGGCAGCGCTCCTCGGTTCTGAGGCAAATTTAGAACAACAAGGAGTCAGGGACAAATAAAAGTTGTGCAGAAATAAAACAGGAAAATAAGATGCCCATATAGCTTCTCATCACTTAATCGGAAGTACAACATCGGGGTTTTCGGTATGCTCAAACATATGAAAAGTTCTGTGTTCATTAGTTATCACCCCAATAGGTAGAGCATGAGGTAGCTTATAGTACTATTCTAATCAAGCAAATAACATCCCAAAGCTGTAAAAAAGTATGGTCCCATGAGATATAGCCACAATTTATCGAGGTACAAAATGACTTTTTCCACACACAACTACTGAATTTAGTGCAATAGTACTAAAGATTCCTCGAGCTGGTCTAATAATGAATAAAATACGTGTAAATGATATATCTGCCTTTCAAGATGATTAATAAGATAAGAAGTAACTTTCTTTTTAGCTAACTTCAGCAGCTTTTTCACTCATGGCCTCTTTATTTGAAGCATGAGATTTTAGTAGGATCTCAACTTTCTCTTGGATGGCGACATACACGGCTGGAGTGGGGTCAGCAAAACCCGATCACCACCATGCCTTGCAATTAGGAAAATTAAAATAGTACATTTATCATGTGCACCGAGCAGAACGGTGAATTGAGAAGGGCATCAATATTGTTTCATTAGCAAAAGAGCAATAGATGCTTAGGAGAAGCGGAAGTTAATGTGATCCACAGGTTTTAGTGAAAACCATATGTTACAAAAACTCACACCCATCTCAACCTTTACAAATATGATGAGTATTTTTCAAACTTCAAGACGGGATTAATAGGGAACGGGAATAACCACTAAAATAGGCATGGACAGGAAATTGAATTCACTTTTCCAATCCGGACACATACCCACAAACATGTCCCAATCTAATTTACAACTCTACCAAAAGCGAGAAGTAAAATCTCACGCATCAAGTAATCAAACCAATCACATAAAACAAGAAATTATCAATTTCATGGATGGCATAGGATGTCAAACTCACTTCATTAGGGTTCATGCACAGTTGAGCATTACATGGTAAATATATATAAGCCACACATATTCGATATTCCAACATATTACCAACATTCAAAGGAAGAAGCTTGACGTTATGGTGTCAATGTCGACGAGCTCCTAAACAACGGTGTCATGGTCATGGCGGTGGGCCTTGGTGGTGAGCTCCTGCATGATGTGGACGCCTCCGGAAAACCAGCCTTCGGATCCGGCATGTAGAGGCACGGGACTACAACATTTAGATTAGCATAACCACTTATGTTCCAGAAGAAGGGACAAATGGCAATAAATATTTTTCTTGTTCACTTGTGTATTTCAATGAATCTGAACTAGGTTTATAATTAGAAAACAAAAAATGGGTTTGTCTAATTAAGCCACAGCTGATAAATAGACTAATGCTGACAAATGACTAACAACTTGCTCCAACCAAAATCTGCCACGACATTTCAATTGTGAAATTTCTGAACTGAACATATGTTCACAAAATGAGAAGAACAGGCACTCCTTCTAGTTACGGGTGCTACTTCTATTTTGGAATCAAATTTCTTATCTGACAGTAACTAGTGGGGCATATTATTGAAGGGGGAAGTAGTACAGACTCGGTGTCTAATTCTATCTAGAAATGAAATCTTGGTGCATTACGGAAATAAACCGGCGGGGATCCAAAACCTGCCTTTGACATTTCACTTGAAATATCTGAACTGAGCAGAGATGTTCACAAAATGAGAAGAACTGCTCCTAGTTTCGGGTGCTGCGTCACAAGTAGCAACAAACCACATTGGTGCTCCAATTTCTAGTTACGGGTGCTGCCTCACAAAAGCAAGCTTGGAAGCCGAACAAGCAAAGCAGGTGCGATAATTGTAGAGCAAGTCTAGAACGCATTGTGAAGCAAAGACCGGCGTCATCCCTCGGGATGGATGCGCGGTGGAAGATGGTATTTTTTCTGTGCATACAACTAGGGGCGGGGCAACGTGCGACCCGACGAGCGAGGTAGGGCGAGGGATGATGTGAGGTCTCACCGGTTGGGTAGGGGTGGTTGGCGTGCTGGTGTTCGGCCGTGGCTCCTTCCAGGATGGTGATGCGGCTCCGTCGGGCTGTGCCACCGTCGTTCAGGAGCTGCAAAGAGGGAAGATGCAGCAGCAACGTTAGTGGGAAAAGAAGGGAGGCCGTGAGGTGAAGGGAGGAGGGAGCGCTGACCAGGGTCGTCGCGGGAGAGCCGCGCATCTGCAGGGAACCGGTCCGTGTCCTCCTCCTGGAAGAGCGCCGGAGCAGGACCGCACCGGCGAGCGGATGGGGCGGCCTTGCCGGTTACGATTTACGAGGGAGGTCGGGGAGTAGGAGAGAGAGGCTGGGCACAGGAGCGGCACTCGACGGCGGACGGCAGGGTTCCACGCAAGGAGAAGGCTTGATTAGAGGGCGGTAAGATGGGGTTGGCGACGGAGAGGCGGCACGGCTGCTGGCGGCCGGCGAGCTCGCTCCGGGTTGGGTGGCTTCTTGGCGAGGAAGGGACGATTGATGAGCGATTCGGGACTACTCTTCGGGAGACTGGCGGATTATCTCAAAATCACGTTATTAGCAGCAGGCTAATTAAGAGGGACGCCTCGATTGCGTGCATAATTACTCCCAAATCCGATTCGCGTCTCCTTAGTTTTCTCCACCGCCGCAATTATAGCCGATGCATGCGCGCGCCCTCCTTTAATGCCTCCGGCTCGTTTTGGACGTCATCAGCTAGCTTGTCACGATGAGCTTAGGAGCAATCCAATGGTACGTGTCTAATTAAACTCAAAACACGTGTTCGATTATTACTTGCTCGAAAAAACAAGGAACCATCACATATACTCCTTCCGCTTCTATTTACTTCGTGTTTTAGGTTTAGTTAAAATCAAACTTTGGAAAACTTAATCACGAATATAACCAAAAATATTGATATCCATAATATCAAATATATATAATACTTTATATCTGTTCTAGTACAATATATATGATATTGTAAATATCGATATACTTTTCTAAATATTTAGTCAAAGTTCATAAAATTTAAGTTTGACAAAATCTATAACTCATAGTAATTGTGAATGCAGGGGGTGTTGTATTTGCTACTAGCTAGTAGTAGTTTTCAAGGCATCTACACATGCATGAAAGAGAACAAAAAAATGTATCTTTGTTACTAGTAGATTGCAGCTAGGCTTACATTGCAGATCAAAATTCTTCACTCGTCGCTAAGCCCACCTGCCTCGCCTCGAACAAGCCCCACCCTTAGCTCATGTGATTGTGTGTCGATGGGGTGGCAGAGAGCCCGATGCGAGGCCTTCCTCCTTGAGAACGGCGGTCATGTTGATGGGGTTGGCGGAGTGTGGTGTCCTTGATGAGGGGGCCGATGCAGCCGAAATAGGCGTACGGTCATGCGATGAAGTGGATGGTGGAACCGGTGTAGTGTCGTCAAGTTTTTATCTTTTTATATTTTCATAACATGCAATGTCTATTCCTAGCTTTATTTCAAAAGTTTTGATTATGGGTGTGATATTTCTCGTTACTCCATCCTTATATACCCAACCGCTCATTTCCCCCCTCCCCACTCTCCTCCCGCTACAGTAACTAAGAGTCTCACACCGGAGACCGGGCCGATCCGGGCCGATACTAGATATGCACAAGTCACACACACGATACCGCACGCGGAACCTCATGGCTGGCTTGTACTTATAGAAGAAGGGGCTGCCCAATTTCGAATTTTCACGAGGGAAAGTTAGGCGAGCGGCAAGGATAAGAGATTTCGGTTTCCCTCCGATCGTGTTGCTCTTCGTTGGTTGCTTAATCAGAACAGGATGGACGGACGAGATAGCTGGTGCCACGGATTGCTGACTTGGCAGCGCTGCGCTCTCGTCAAACGAAAATACAGAGGGAATCTCCTAATTAATAGGCAGCAATCAATCTAATTAGCTGAGACGGGCGGCCCTATGCATGTTACTAGTATTCCACATACCTAAACGACCACCTCAAATCCCTCCCACAATTAATGCCTCCCGGTCTCACGGATGCATAGATGGAATACAATGCGTGCCATGTGCATGTACTTATATTGGAAAAATAATAATATACTAGATATGCATTCTCTTACGTAGTACAAGATAGATACCACTGTATTAGTAGCTAAGCTCAACTTAGGTACGAACTGCACACATTTCTAACCTCCAGGTCACAAGATCCGTAGGCTAAAAATACACTTTGCTTCACCGCAAAAACTTAAAATCCTAATTTATAAACGTTGACATGGAGAAGCAAATAAACAAGGAGCCCGAGATTTCTTCTCATCGAACTGTTTTTAGACTATTTTTTATCCATTGCCCTACAGCCATCTCGCTTTGCAGAGAGAAGAGATCTCATCATATCACACTTTGGATGATATCGTACTGAGACCAGGCATACACTAGTACTTCCTCCGTCTAACGAACCATTGATAGATTTAACAAGGCGACTAGAATTTTGTTTTGTTTTTCACTATACCATATTTATTTGAAACAAACAGTAGGCATGCTGGCTCCTCCCACATCATCGCCGATGGCGCTCGCCGGAGACCCAAGCAAGAGGGTCGTCGGCCCGGTGCAAATCAGTTTCAAAATTTTCCATCATCCCCGACCCTCTGCGACGGCATGTTTCACGGTTGGGAACCTGCCTTCCCATACCAGGACTGCTCGCCAAGCTTAACTATCGACCTGAATTAAGGTAGAGAGCTCAACTAGATTGATTTCTTCTCACGTATACAAACTTGTTCTTTGATCTATGAAAAGACATGGAAATTTGAAGATTTTTCTTTAACTAGACAAATACATTGTTAATCTGTGTTCTAAACAGTAAAAGTTCAAACTTTTCCCATGATCTCCTTTGCATCAAAAATTACATGGAACATTACATAAGCATCAGGTCCTGTCAGATGACGATAACCAAGCTAACAGGAGCACTTATTATCACATACGGCACACATACGCATAACCTCACACATGGAGCAAGCATATATAGGTTCTGATCAAGTTGTTCCGCTCTCCAAAAACCAAACCACAGCAAGTCAACGCCGTCACTGCCAAGTGCACAAGGGCCCAGCGATGAGGTCAGTGAAGCAGCGTAAACCAGCCAGCTCCTCCTTCCGTATCAGCGTTGTCGCCATCTGCTGGTGGGTTCCTGGAGCCGAGTGGAGGCGGCGACCAAGACCATGCCATGCCGCTTGCCGTCCCTCCTCCATCAGCCACAACAGCTACACGCAATCAAGGGGGTGAATGAATGCACAAAGCACATATAAGCAACTGCAATCCTAATTTTACAAGCCAACACTCAATGAAATGATCTGTGTTGATTCCTAATACACACATAGCACATATCATCCACATAGTACATATAATCATTATGTGTTGATTCCTATGATAACACATCATATTCATGCATATAATACTGGATAAAAAAAATTGAACCAAAAAAAGGACATGATGCACGGGTATATATAATGGCAGCTCTACTAAATGAAATCATGCCCAGCAATAAAAGATAAATATCAATATATTTTTGTCAAGTGCACAACTAAATCCACAATATTTTATATTTGTTACGAGGCTATCAATTATTCTTCCGAATCAACGCCAGCCACAAATACAACTCCCCAATTCAGCAATGCCAACAGCAGCAACATTGGCATAAAGTTCTGAATTCGATCTAATTGCAGACTGGAGACTGACTGCAGTTCATCTACATCGACGGAAACCAAATGCACACTAAACATAGCAGTATCCACGAGCACATGCGAGACAGAGATCAAAGCTCACCGAGAGAGGTTGTAACCGAGTCCAATCATTGCCTCCCACGCACCAAACATCTAGCTTAACATCTACAAAGATGTTCTTTCGCCACCGGTAGCCCTACCAAATTTCTCAACTTTCTAGCGATGCACTCATGGATGCAACCTACAACAAAACGCAGAGGATAAGTGATTCATTCATCGGACAAAACAATTTTGAAAAGTGGACAACATCTCACCAACAAGATCCATCAAACTATGCAACCAAAATTGTAACACCTGCATCCTTTGTAGCTTCAGTAAACTCCTACAGCCGGTCCACGCCCGTTCAGCGACATGGTGGTGGCCAATACCGAGTGGATGAGTCCGGAGGTCAAGGGCCACCCGAGCCTACCACCATGCAGCCGGCGAGCCCAATGGCAGCGACTGCTTTGAAGCCATAACTTCCCATATCAAATCACCGCACCCTTTGCTTTCTACGCAAGTCTCCTCGGTCACCTCCACCCAAGGATGCCGGAGTAAGGTTATCAAATTTCAGTTCACTCTAGATACGCACAAAGCGGACATTCTAGCCCGGAAAACAATAGAAATAGAGCTACAATTGGCAACTGAATCATCGCAACAAACTATGTAACTAAAAGGCATGCATTCAATTTATCATGGCCAACAAATAAAACAAAAACATTCATAACTACCTTCCCATAAGCAACGACACATGACATGCGGTTCTGAACCATCGATTATTTGCAGTCCAAGAAATAGGACCAAAAGCATGATATCAAATCGTATTCAAGTAGACCCGGTACATTTGCTAACATGGAGCTAACTAAAATTTGAAGCTATCAATTCCAAGGCAAGCTCATTTAATTCTAATGGTCCTACCTTAAGAGTATTTGCACTAAAATCTAAATATAAAGTTCAAAATAAATTAAAGTTGATTTTCAGTCAAGTTCCATAGGCAGAGATACCATCCATATTCCATAAGAAAATTGACAAGCCAGCAAGCGAAACCAATAGAAACATGATCCAGTCGACAAACAAGTACATGCTAACGTGTCCAAACAAAAACTCAATACGCATATTGATATCACCATCAATGTATAGTGTGTTAATATTGTTGATTAAACCTGCACTATAGTCCTTATTGAAATCAAATTCATAGAAATAGGCAAGCTAATCTGAAGTTATCGTGCATCTTACCAGTATAGTACTAATGACCCTACAACTGCAACCAAATCAAGCTACAACAGTATGTTGCGATAAAGTGTAGCATCTTTCAAGATGGAATTGATGAAACGATCTTTCAAGGTGCCTCATGGTGCAACCAACTCTTTTCTCACCATGTTCTACAGTTAGTAGCTAGAACCATCTTTCAAGATGGAGTTGATGAAACGATTTCCAAGTCGGGCAACAATCAATTTAGGGGCATAACTCCATCTTTCAAGATAAGCAACAACGCAATCATCAAACACGCAACAAAAGAAGGCACCATGAGGCACATTACTACGAGTTGTAGCCGTTCTTGCCGCCAAAGTCGTTTCGAGTGGAGGAAGTCACCGTGTCCCACCAGGCTTCATCTTCACCACTGCGATTAGCTAGGATGCCATCCAACCAACAAAGAAAACGGATCAAGACATCCCTTGTCCATCTCGCCATTGACATCGCTACCAAATTGTTCAACTTTCTTGCCTTGCACTCATGGATGCAACAGCTACAAGAAATTCCAACCTACAAGAAAACACAGATGATAAGTGACTCTCGATAGTGTCGCTACTCTGATTGGTAAAAATGTTCTGCATTTGATCTAATTGCAGACTGGGTTCATCTACAGCGACGGAAACCAAATGCACAAAACCCACATCAGTATCATAGAGCACATGGGAGACGGAGATCAATCGGTGAACCAGGAGCTCACCGGAGAGGTTGTAGCCGAGGCCAAACATTGCCTCCACCGCACCAAACAGCTGTCTTAACAGCTACAAAGATGCTCTCAAACGCAACGAGATCCGGTGATAGGAAATCCTGCAAGTGATACATATACAATAAAATTAACAACACTCATAGAATCCTAGGTGTTTAACCCAAAAGTGTACAACAGACATTATCTCATCATATGATGATATTTACAAACGACGAATAGCAATCTTCATCCACTAGGCATGTTCTTTGGATTATAAGCATAATGTTTCCAGAGTGTATTACATTAGGAAAGCTTTATGCTTTTAATCCAATAAAATTGAAGATCTGCAGCACCAGAAAAGAAAACAACTAGACACCATAAGAAACAACTAATATAGATTTATCTAGACACATTTTAGTCACAACCAGGCACAAGATATCAAATACAAAAACATATTTATAAATCTTGGAACCAAAGAAATGGCTAGTGGTAAAGAAACTAGCTAGCTCATGATAAACAAGTAACCCTATAGCAAATAATTCACAGCAACAAGAACCAAGGACGTTTAGGATCTGTCTCTAAGACAAAAAAAAAGTTCTAGTTCAGCTAATTAACCGATGCAATTTTAATTTAGCTTGTGCAGGATGGTGCAGGGAAAACCACAACAATAGAAGAAACAATAGATACTACTAAATACTAGTAATGTGATTAACTTTACTTGTCGCTAAGCATGCAACCAATGGAAGGGAAGTTCTTTTTTTTAGTTAGCATCAAGGCAAATGGTTCGCGTCAATAAAACTGTCATTGCTATGTTAAGAATCTAATCTTAAATTAGGAATCAAGCGTACACATGCAACAATTCAATCCTAATTGACGATGCAGCCAGTCTTGGCTAGCTTTCAACAAAAGTAGTATCCCCTCCATTTATACTTGGAAGCATGATTAGCCACACAACGCCACAAAAAGTAGACAATCACAACTAAACAAAGAAGATCATGGTTCGTTCATCCCTAACCAATGCTTAGTAGCTTACAAATGACCTGCAATTGTGCAACCAATAAGAATTTCTCAAATAGAAAATATTTTTTCGGTGTGAGATCTCACGCTCTGAATTTAGTTTGTGTGCATATATACTAGTGATGCTTTCATAACTAGCACGTGTTGTCTGGGCTAGCACTGTCCATACAAGGCCAGTTCAAATGGATTTTCTTCCTAATATCCTTGACCCTCCCTAGCATGCTAAAAAGTACAGTAATACTGGGAGCTCACCATCTCCTCCACTTGGTTTACTTTCCATAAGCATCAGCAAAAGCAATGTAGATGAAGCAGAACAAAATACAACACGTGCTATACAAATCAAAAAACGACAAGGAGATGACACAGAATGGAAGCAAGCATTGCAACATCTGCAATCTAATGTTACCCTCAGCTGCGACATACGAGAGGCTACTCGAATTGACGTAGAGACCTGGCAGAGGCAGCGATCTAGGTCGTCCTAGCACTTCTGTGACATGACCATAGCGATCAGACCGACAACATGAGCACCAGACAAACAATGGCCGACATCGATGGTGTGTCATGCTCAATCATAGTGGCGCTCAAGATAACGGTTTCATATAAATGCATGAAGATTTCATGTCATAATCAACCACACAAGCTACCGTCCAAAGCCAAACTACATGTGCATAGTACGGGCAGATTCAAGCATACATAATAGAAGTGGCTTGCCGATAATCTTACTCTAAAACGAGTTGCTGCTCCAGTCAAATAGCTGCTTGGGAGCATTAATAGACGAGATGCGGCACCATTTGATGCCTTTGAACACCTAAAGCTACAGAAGTCCAATGTCAAATTCCCGTGCCAAATGGATGGAGAAAACAGGGTCAAGCCGGAGGCTGGAGGTGGGCGTGTGGTGTACCTGGGTTTCAACGCCAAGGACGCCAAGGAGCAAGACGGTGGCACCCTCAGTCTCCCTCTCTCACCTGACCTGTCGGTCCGACCGACAAGCGAGCGACACCGATGGCCACCACACTTCATGTTGGAGCCAAGCGGCTCTCAAGATAGAATTTTTCTACAAGTTTGAATCAGCAATTTATAAATCGCACAGAGGCTGCGGATATGATGACAGATGGGAGGTGCCCTGTTTGTTGGAAGTGGCAGACTAACTTTACTCTGAAACTTTGTGCCCCAATCAAATCCGGGCTGGGGGAGCAAGAGAAGACGGGATGTTGAGCCCTATCAACACCTGAAAGTGCAGCACTCCTTGTCAATTTCCAGAACCAAGTTGTGAGAAAGAACATGGCAAAAAGCCGCAGGCCAGAGGTGGGCTCGTGGTGTACCTAGGTTTCGACGTCGAGGAGCGAACGTTGGCGCCCACAATCACCCTCTCCTACCGACGAACTCGACTGTGACGGCGTCACGAGATGACACACTTCGATTTGGTTGGCTCCATCTAAGCACCACTGGTGTGCGCATCCTAAGGCGTCGAGGGCCACCACAAATCGTAATGAAGTTTGTCAATGTTTATTTTTATAATGCAAATATAAGAAGAATCATGATAAGTTCTTGTATCAATTTACACATACAGAATCCAAGACTAAGCAAGAGCGCATCTATCAAAAGTATTAATGTAAAAGTTGGCCCCATCAGTCATCCATCAAAAGGAACTCTATGTGTACTCACTCTCGAACATAGCAGTTCTAAAAACACAGGAGATATCCTCAACATTTTAAGTTAACTACTCCGGGATAAACATGCCAGGATATACATACGTATTATGAAACATACTACTAGCATACACCTAAGAAACTCTATTCCAGTATTAAGAAACAGGACCAGAAAATACATCTGGCACTAGATCAACTACAACAAAAGTACATTCCAATATAAAGATAACAAAACAATTGTATGAAATATAATAGACGTACTGACACTTGCCTAATAATTTTTTCAGCACAAAATATCTTAGCTAAATCATTTGTATTTGTATCAATTAAAGAGTGAAAGACCTCCTTGCATATCAGAATCTGGCCACTGTGATGGCGGGGGCTATGAGATCCAGAGGTGCCCACATTACAAAATTAACTCTACGAAACTAGGAAAATGAGATGACCCACATAAGAGGTGTCATCTTCTATGAATATATTCAACCTTCTGTCTCATGATAAACCAAGAAAATGATAAGCACATATCCCACAAATATTCCTACACACTCCCATGTAAATCAAAACGCTGCCATAGGCGCATAAGCATATAGGTTCAGAAGGAAAAATACCTATACGCAGGTAGAGAGTATCGAATGAAATCAATGCTAGTGACCCAGGACACAATGAGGACTTAACGGGACCGCGTAGTTAATGTCAAGCCACCAGAGCACCTCCCTACGACTGTTGCTTGAGGACATGAGTTGAGGCGTCAGTCTTGAGCTGCTGGCCGCCCCCTGAAAAAGACGATGGACTGCCTGTGGAAAAGGAACAGGAAAATGAGAAAAATCAAATCAATCATAATTTTTGCATCCCAGGTTAATACGACAAACGCTCAGAAAAATCGTCTTACGTAGAGGCGCTAGATGTGAGACAAATTATGAGTTCACTAATCAATCAAAACTATATAGGAACTACATTGAGACAAACAATCACATGCGGAACAAAGCAGTTACACTACATGTACAACTACATTTGTCTTCGACCTTGTACACATAACCTGATGATGTAGCTGACCATTTGCCTCTATCTGGAGGTCAACTTGTCCTCGATGACCCCACGAAGCCTTAGCACCAAAAGCCTGAAATACAAAGAGGACAAATAAGGAATTATGTTGACAAATAAAGCAAAGAAATGCCACTTAATGAAAGAATAAAGAACAAAGCCACAAACACATCCCACAATAATTAAGCTTGTGTGTAGTAGTAGTTGCGTCGAATGGCCAGCTCAGAAAAAACCCAAATTTATGAGAAGGCAACGAGAGGCAAATACATGGCACTAGGGCCTCAGAAAAACAGGGGAGGCATTTCAATTACCTTCTAGTAGCTGAACTCTTGCCCATAATAAAACACAAGCAACAATTCTTTTAGTGAGTTAGTGATTTGGATTGTGGTGATAAAACCCAACAACTAATTGTGTGGATTACGCACGTAGATACATACTCCAACAAGGTATTGCACCTCCTGTGCAAAGCTAAACCATTAGCCAGCAACACACTTTAAACAATCATGAATGGCAACAGGAGCTGGACCAAACAGAGATTGGCGTATCAAAAATAATTATAAAGAGTTGAACTTTATCAATTTCATACTCTAACTGAAACTACTATTAATGAGCACTTTCTCTAAATGCTAAAGCTGAATTCAGAACTCAACCTATTCCAGTGAAATTATAATCTAGATCATTACACACGATGAGGTAAACCAAACTAGTTTTTGTTGCTCCCAATGCACCTCACAACTACTAGTAGTGCAAATAAGCACTTGTTGCAATCCCACACGACTTGACCCCACATGACACGGGACGCAGGAACCAAAAGTGTACCTAAACCCACACGCCGTCGACTGGCACGATCCAGCGGCAATGGCTACCTCTTGTCCAGCTCCATTTCTCCCCTAAAATACAAAAAACACAAAGAAAATAGTAGATGGAACTGGTCCAATTCAAAAGAAAAACTAATTCTAAAAAATCCTAGGTCAGTTGGCAATCAGGGAACAAGTAGGCAACATATTCCTTCAAAGTTAACATAACGCTCTACACAGAGCAAAATTGAACATCCAGCCAATAGTAATGGTTTGCCTAGCTTGTTTAGTCAGCAATTGATACATAATAATCGGGGCTAGCTAGCCGGAAAACTACACAAAATATAAAGAACACAAAAGTAAAATTTAGGCTAGATAATCAACTAAACTTCAGTAAAAAATTGAAAATTTGGCCTGACATTTGCTCTTTTTTGGACATCCAGGTCACACAACAGATAATATATAATTCAAAAATCTGCTAAATTGTAAACTACCCGCCTCAAATACTATTCAAACATAACTCATCCTTAGGGGGCACAAATCAGACTTTCTATATAACCATCAGCAGCTCAACCATTTCAAACAACAAAACTCATCCTTATAAGGTGTCGGCATTGTTGACTCACAAAAGAGTAACTACGAACTAGTACTCCATATCAGCTCCAATAAGTGAAATCAACACTAGATTAAATCCAGGTTTTAAAAGAACTCAAGCTGCATATATAGACATTGGAAAGAGTAGTGCATTCGAACATGTATAGAAATCAAGTGCTAGATGCATGTACTTCCAAGTATTTGAACATAACAGCTACTTCCATACACAAAATATTTATGTTGCACATATAAAGTAGCAACATGCATCTTGCTATAGTGAAATAAATAGTGAAAACTATTAAGCAAGAAATGACGCATTTACCAACAGGGAGTCAGGGAGGCAACCATTAAGCTGTGGTGATAGTTTACCACTAGAAACACCACTACCAAGCAGGCAGACTTTATCTAGGGGTGTCTATCAAAATGAGAGGTCCAACGCCAGGTTACCAAAACCAAATACTGAACTATAGCAACATACAGGTTAAATTTGTAATCGCTATGTCCAAATCAGCTACAACCTTTTGTGCACTAAATATTGTGTTGCACGAGGAGCACAAAAACAACAAAGTCATACAAAAGCAGTAGGATGCACCTAATTATGAGTCGCCATAGCTGCTCTTATCCCTAGCAACATCAAGTGGAGCAAGTCGTCGTTTCTATTCCTGCCGCCGCCCATCCTCACCATCACCACCACCTTGGCTTTCAGAAGTGGAAAGGTTTAAGGTCACACAAGTGCTCTGGAACGACACAGCCCAGTCGTGGCCTCCAAATAAGATGTATTGTGTAGCAGAATGTACTTCAAAACGCATGCGAGAAAAAAATCAAAGCTTGTAACATTCTAGTTGGGCCTCTGAAGGCAGGTTCTAAAGAGCAATGACTAGAAAGGAAAAAAAAAACTGATCAATTAAGAATATAATGTAGTACTAGCAATCAAGTAAGATTATTTAGTGTAGAACATTAATCAGTACTCCTAAACAAGGCTCAGAAGCTCACACATGTTTTTGTCCCTCGATAAAAATGATTAGCTAAGCCTGTCCACTAGTAGTAAATTAGAGACCCCATTGCAGCACACATCGACACAACGAAAACATGGATGTCTGCTTAACCACCAAATAACCACTTATTTATGAATTGAGAACCAGATTAGGACAAGTCATTATGCATGATATTTAGCTTCAATATAATAGAGAATAAAACCCAATAAGAAAGAGCATGATATTGAGATTATGGTGCAAGATATATGTATCACTAATAATAACCAAGAAAATGCACAGAATGTATACTGAACATTTAGTAGAGAGAAGTGGGAAATGAGGTTTATTAATTGTTTTAGGGGAAACAACAGGACTCTGCTTTAAACTTCATTAATCAAGCACACCTACATCATGAATTAACAAATTGATAATAAAACTAGGTGGTTACACACTCCAAACACATGGTTGAGCTTCATACTTTTTTGCTAAAACATGAGCTACATTATTAGCATTCCTAGGAACATAATCATACTGGACTCTAGAAAAAGATGTTGCATGGATGCAAATATCTTCAAGGATCGGTGCAGCTGCCAACGCCGTGAAAATCTCCCTCGTTCAATGAGTTAATAATCTCCAGACAATCATATTGAATGATCAAACTATTGCAGCCTATGATTCGCTAAGTAGATCCCATATCTTGCCGCTAGCTAGCGCCTCACACGTAGCTTCATCAAGATCATAGTCTACATTGTTATTACTAGCTGCAATAAAGCTCCCTCTACCATCTTGTAAACCATAAAAAAATGAACTCCAACATTTGTACATCAGCCCAAATCACAAACATAGTACATAGTAAAGCCTCTTATTATACATCGACAAGCAAGTCCACTAGAAACTACAAGAAACAGTAAACACCTTCACTTAGACAACGGGTTCATAGCCAACCTGACATATTTAAATCTTGAGCAACTGAATGTCAAGTTGTATAATGCGGCGGCGCTCCTCAGTTCCTGAGGCAAATTTAGAACAACAAGGAGTCAGGGACAAATAAAAGTTGTGCGAAATAAAAGCAGGAAAATAAGATGCCCATATAGCTTCTCATCACTTAATCGAAGTACAACATCAGGGTTTTCAGTATGCTCAAACATATGAAAAGTTCTGTGTTCATTGGTTATCACCCCAATAGGTAGAACGCAAGAGGTAGCTTATAGTACTATTCTAATCAAGCAAATAACATCCCAAAACTGTAAAAAAAAGTATGGTCCCAGCAGATATAGCCACAATTTATCGAGGTACAAAATGACTTTTTCCACACACAACTACTGAATTTAGTGCAATAGTACTAAAGATTCCTCAGGCTGGTCTAATAATGAATAAAATACGTGTAAATGATATATCTGCCTTTCAAGATGATTAATAAGATAAGAAGTAACTTTCTTTTTAGCTAACTTCAGCAGCTTTTTCACTCATGGCCTCTTTATTTGAAGCATGAGATTTTAGTAGGATCTCAACTTTCTCTTGGATGGCGACATACACGGCTGGAGTGGGGTCCAGCAAAACCCGATCACCACCATGCCTTGCAATTAGGAAAATTAAAATAGTACATTTATCATGTGCAGACGAGAACGGTGAATTGAGAAGGGCATCAATATTGTTTCATTAGCAAAAGAGCAATAGATGCTTAGGAGAAGCGGAAGTTAATGTGATCCACAGGTTTCAGTGAAAACCATATGTTACAAAAACTCACACCCATCTCAACCTTTACAAATATGATGAGTATTTTTCAAACTTCAAGACGGGATTAATAGGGAGCAGGGAATAACCACTAAAATAGGCATGGACAGGAAATTGAATTCACTTTTCCAATCCGGACACATACCCACAAACATGTCCCAATCTAATTTACAACTCTACCAAAAGCAGAAGTAAAATCTCACGCATCAAGTAATCAAACCAATCACATAAAACAAGAAATTATCAATTTCATGGATGGCATAGGATGTCAAACTCACTTCATTAGGGTTCATGCACAGTTGAGCATTACATGGTAAATATATATAAGCCACACATATTCGATATTCCAACATATTACCAACATTCAAAGGAAGAAGCTTGACGTTATGGTGTCAATGTCGACGAGCTCCTAAACAACGGTGTCATGGTCATGGCGGTGGGCCTTGGTGGTGAGCTCCTGCATGATGTGGACGCCTCCGGAAAACCAGCCTTCAGATCCAGCATGTAGAGGCACGGGACTACAACATTTAGATTAGCATAACCACTTATGTTCCAGAAGAAGGGACAAATGGCAATAAATATTTTTCTTGTTCACTTGTGTATTTCAATGAATCTGAACTAGGTTTATAATTAGAAAACAAAAAATGGGTTTGTCTAATTAAGCCACCGGTGATAAATAGACTAATGCGACAAATGACTAACAACTTGCTCCAACCAAAATCTGCACGCGACATTTCAATTGTGAAATTTCTGAACTGAACATATGTTCACAAAATGAGAAGAACAGGCACTCCTTCTAGTTACGGGTGCTACTTCTATTTTGGAATCAAATTTCTTATCTGACAGTAACTAGTGGGGCATATTATTGAAGGGGGAAGTAGTACAGACTCGGTGTCTAATTCTATCTAGAAATGAAATCTTGATCGCATTACGGAAATAAACCGGCAGGGATCCAAAACCTGCACTGACATTTCACTTCTGAAATATCTGAACTGAACAGATGTTCACAAAATGAGAAGAACTGCTCCTAGTTTCGGGTGCTGCGTCACAAGTAGCAACAAACCACATTGGTGCTCCAATTTCTAGTTACGGGTGCTGCCTCACAAAAGCAAGCTTGGAAGCCGAACAAGCAAAGCGGTGCGATAATTGTAGAGCAAGTCTAGAACGCATTGTGAAGCAAAGACCGGCGTCATCCCTCGGGATGGATGCGCGGTGGAAGATGGTATTTTCTGTGCATACAACTAGGGGCGGGAGCAACGTGCGACCCGACGAGCGAGGTAGGGCGAGGGATGATGTGAGGTCTCACCGGTTGGGTAGGGGTGGTTGGCGTGCTGGTGTTCGGCCGTGGCTCCTTCCAGGATGGTGATGCGGCTCCGTCGGGCTGTGCCACCGTCGTTCAGGAGCTGCAAAGAGGGAAGATGCAGCAGCAGCGTTAGTGGGAAAAGAAGGGAGGCCGTGAGGTGAAGGGAGGAGGGAGCGCTGACCAGGGTCGTCGCAGGAGAGCCGCGCATCTGCAGGAACCGGTCCGTGTCCTCCTCTGGAAGAGCGCCGGAGCAGGACCGCACCGGCGAGCGGATGGGGCGGCCTTGCCGGTTACGATTTACTGAGGGAGGTCGGGGAGTAGGAGAGGCTGGGCTGGAGCGGCACTCGACGGCGGACGGCGAGGTTCCACGCAAGGAGAAGGCTTGATTAGAGGGCGGTAAGATGGGGTTGGCGACGGAGAGGCGGCACGGCTGCGGCGGCCGGCGAGCTCGCTCCGGGTTGGGTGGCTTCTTGGCGAGGAAGGGACAGTTGATGGCCGATTCAGGACTACTCTTCGGGAGACTGGCGGATTATCTCAAAATCACGTTATTAGCAGCAGGCTAATTAAGAGGGACGCCTCGATTGCGTGCATAATTACTCCCAAATCCGATTCGCGTCTCCTTAGTTTTCTCCACCGCCGCAATTATAGCCGATGCATGCGCGCGCCCTCCTTTAATGCCTCCGGCTCGTTTTGGACGTCATCAGCTAGCTTGTCACGATGAGCTTAGGAGCAATCCAATGGTACGTGTCTAATTAAACTCAAAACACGTGTTCGATTATTACTTGCTCGAAAAAACAAGGAACCATCACATATACTCCTTCCGCTTCTATTTACTTCGTGTTTTAGGTTTAGTTAAAATCAAACTTTGGAAAACTTAATCACGAATATAACCAAAAATATTGATATCCATAATATCAAATATATATAATACTTTATATCTGTTCTAGTACAATATATATGATATTGTAAATATCGATATACTTTTCTAAATATTTAGTCAAAGTTCATAAAATTTAAGTTTGACAAAATCTATAACGCAAGTAATTGTGAATGCAGGGGGTGTTGTATTTGCTACTAGCTAGTAGTAGTTTTCAAGGCATCTACACATGCATGAAAGAGAACAAAAAAATGTATCTTTGTTACTAGTAGATTGCAGCTAGGCTTACATTGCAGATCAAAATTCTTCACTCGTCGCTAAGCCCACCTGCCTCGCCTCGAACAAGCCCCACCCTTAGCTCATGTGAGCGTGTGTCGATGGGGTGGCCAGAGAGCTGCCGATGCGAGGCCTTCCTCCTTGAGAACAGGCGGTCATGTTGATGGGGTTGGCGGAGTGTGGTGTCCTTGATGAGGGGGGCCGATGCAGCCCGAAATAGGCGTACCGGTCATGCTGATGAAGTGGATGGTGGAACCGGTGTAGTGTCGTCAAGTTTTTATCTTTTTATATTTTCATAACATGCAATGTCTATTCCTAGCTTTATTTCAAAAGTTTTGATTATGGGTGTGATATTTCTCGTTACTCCATCCTTATATACCCAACCGCTCATTTCCCCCCTCCCCACTCTCCTCCCGCTACAGTAACTAAGAGTCTCACACCGGAGACCGGGCCGATCCGGGCCGATACTAGATATGCACAAGTCACACACACGATACCGCACGCGGAACCTCATGGCTGGCTTGTACTTATAGAAGAAGGGGCTGCCCAATTTCGAATTTTCACGAGGAAAGTTAGGCGGGCGGCAAGTATAAGAGATTTCGGTTTCCCTCCGATCGTGTTGCTCTTCGTTGGTTGCTTAATCAGAACAGGATGGACGGACGAGATAGCTGGTGCCACGGATTGCTGACTTGGCAAGGCTGCGCTCTCGTCAAACGAAAATACAGAGGGAATCTCCTAATTAATAGGCAGCAATCAATCTAATTAACTGCAGACGGGCGGCCCTATGCATGTTACTAGTATTCCACATACCTAAACGACCACCTCAAATCCCTCCCACAATTAATGCCTCCCGGTCTCACGGATGCATAGATGGAATACAATGCGTGCCATGTGCATGTACTTATATTGGAAAAATAATAATATACTAGATATGCATTCTCTTACGTAGTACAAGATAGATACCACTGTATTAGTAGCTAAGCTCAACTTAGGTACGAACCAGACACATTTCTAACCTCCAGGTCACAAGATCCGTAGGCTAAAAAAATACACTTTGCTTCACCGCAAAAACTTAAAATCCTAATTTATAAACGTTGACATGGAGAAGCAAATAAACAAGGAGCCCGAGATTTCTTCTCATCGAACTGTTTTTAGACTATTTTTTATCCATTGCCCTACAGCCATCTCGCTTTGCAGAGAGAAGAGATCTCATCATATCACACTTTGGATGATATCGTACCTGCAGACCAGGCATACACTAGTACTTCCTCCGTCTAACGAACCATTGATAGATTTAACAAGACGACTAGAATTTTGTTTTGTTTTTCACTATACCATATTTATTTGAAACAAACAGTAGGCATGCTGGCTCCTCCCACATCATCGCCAGTAGCGCTCGCCGGAGACCCAAGCAAGAGGGTCGTCGGCCCAGTGCAAATCAGTTTCAAAATTTTCCATCATCCCCAGCCTACTGCGCCAGCATGTTTCACGGTTGGGAACCTGCCTTCCCTTCCCTGGAGTGCTGGTCAAGCTGATCTATCGACCTGAATTAAGGTAGATAGCTCATCTAGATTGATTTCTTCTCACGTATACAAACTTGTTCTTTGAGCTATGAAAAGACATGGAAATTTGAAGATTTTTCTTTAACTAGACAAATACATTGTTAATCTGTGTTCTAAACAGTAAAAGTTCAAACTTTTCCCATGATCTCCTTTGCATCAAAAATTACATGGAACATTACATAAGCATCAGGTCCTGTCAGATGACGATAACCAAGCTAACAGGAGCACTTATTATCACATACAGCACACATACGCATAACCTCACACATGGAGCAAGCATATATAGGTTACGATCAAGTTGTTCCGCTCTCCAAAAACCAAACCACAGCAAGTCAACGCCGTCAGCTGCCAAGTGCACAAGGGCCCCGGCGATGAGGTCGGTGAAGCGGCGTAAACCAGCCAGCTCCTCCTTCCGTATCAGCGTTGTCGCCATCTGCTGGTGGGTTCCTGGAGCCGAGTGGAGGCGGCGACCAAGACCATGCCATGCCGCTTGCCGTCCCTCCTCCATCAGCCACAACAGCTACACGCAATCAAGGGGGTGAATGAATGCACAAAGCACATATAAGCAACTGCAATCCTAATTTTACAAGCCAACACTCAATGAAATGATCTTTGTGTTGATTCCTAATACACACATAGCACATATCATCCACATAGTACATATAATCATTATGTGTTGATTCCTATGATAACACATCATATTCATGCATATAATACTGGATAAAAAAAATTGAACCAAAAAAAGGACATGATGCACGGGTATATATAATGGCAGCTCTACTAAATGAAATCATGCCCAGCAATAAAAGATAAATATCAATATATTTTTGTCAAGTGCACAACTAAATCCACAATATTTTATATTTGTTCTGAGGCTATCAATTATTCTTCCGAATCAACGCCAGCCACAAATACAACTCCCCAATTCAGCAATGCCAACAGCAGCAACATTGGCATAAAGTTCTGAATTCGATCTAATTGCAGATCGGAGACATTGCGGTTCATCTACATCGACGGAAACCAAATGCACACTAAACATAGCAGTATCACAGAGCACATGCGAGACAGAGATCAAAGCTCACCAGAGAGGTTGTAACCGAGTCCAATCATTGCCTCCCACGCACCAAACATCTAGCTTAACATCTACAAAGATGTTCTTTCGCCACCGGTAGCCCTACCAAATTTCTCAACTTTCTAGCGATGCACTCATGGATGCAACCTACAACAAAACGCAGAGGATAAGTGATTCATTCATCGGACAAAACAATTTTGAAAAGTGGACAACATCTCACCAACAAGATCCATCAAACTATGCAACCAAAATTGTAACACCTGCATCCTTTGTAGCTTCGATGAAACTCCTACAGCCGGTCCACGCCCGTTCAGCGACATGGTGGTGGCCAATACCGAGTGGATGAGTCCGGAGGTCAAGGGCCACCCGAGCCTACCACCATGCAGCCGGCGAGCCCAATGGCAGCAGCACTGCTGAAGCCATAACTGCCCATATCAAATCACCGCACCCTTTGCTTTCTCGCAAGTCTCCTCGGTCACCTCCACCCAAGGATCTGCCAGAGTAAGATTATCAAATTTCAGTTCACTCTAGATACGCACAAAGCGGACATTCTAGCCCGGAAAACAATAGAAATAGAGCTACAATTGGCAAGCTGAATCATCGCAACAAACTATGTAACTAAAAGGCATGCATTCAATTTATCATGGCCAACAAATAAAACAAAAACATTCATAACTACCTTCCCATAAGCAACGACACATGACATGCGGTTACGAACCATCGATTATTTGCAGTCAAGAAATAGGACCAAAAGCATGATATCAAATCGTATTCAAGTAGACCCGGTACATTTGCTAACATGGAGCTAACTAAAATTTGAAGCTATCAATTCCAAGGCAAGCTCATTTAATTCTAATGGTCCTACCTTAAGAGTATTTGCACTAAAACCTAAATATAAAGTTCAAAATAAATTAAAGTTGATTTTCAGTCAAGTTCCATAGGCGAGAGATACCATCCATATTCCATAAGAAAATTGACAAGCCAGCAAGCGAAACCAATAGAAACATGATCCAGTCGACAAACAAGTACATGCTAACGTGTCCAAACAAAAACTCAATACGCATATTGATATCACCATCAATGTATAGTGTGTTAATATTGTTGATTAAACCTGCACTATAGTCCTTATTGAAATCAAATTCATAGAAATAGGCAAGCTAATCTGAAGTTATCGTGCATCTTACCAGTATAGTACTAATGACCCTACAAGCGCAACCAAATCAAGCTACAACAGTATGTTGCGATAAAGTGTAGCATCTTTCAAGATGGAATTGATGAAACGATCTTTCAAGGTGCCTCATGGTGCAACCAACTCTTTTCTCACCATGTTCTACAGTTAGTAGCTAGAACCATCTTTCAAGATGGAGTTGATGAAACGATTTCCAAGTCGGGCAACAATCAATTTAGGGGCATAACTCCATCTTTCAAGATAAGCAACAACGCAATCATCAAACACGCAACAAAGAAGGCACCATGAGGCACATTACTACGAGTTGTAGCCGTTCTTGCCGCCAAAGTCGTTTCGAGTGGAGGAAGTCACCGTGTCCCACCAGGCTTCATCTTCACCACTGCGATTAGCTAGGATGCCATCCAACCAACAAAGAAAACGGATCAAGACATCCCTTGCCCATCTCGCCATTGACATCGCTACCAAATTGTTCAACTTTCTTGCCTTGCACTCATGGATGCAACAGCTACAAGAAATTCCAACCTACAAGAAAACACAGATGATAAGTGACTCTCGATAGTGTCGCTACTCTGATTGGTAAAAATGTTCTGCATTTGATCTAATTGCAGGCCCAGGTTCATCTACAGCGACGGAAACCAAATGCACAAAACCCACATCAGTATCATAGAGCACATGGGAGACGGAGATCAATCGGTGAACCAGGAGCTCACCGAAGAGGTTGTAGCCGAGGCCAAACATTGCCTCCACCGCACCAAACAGCTGTCTTAACAGCTACAAAGATGCTCTCAAACGCAACAGTCCAGTGATAGGAAATCCTGCAAGTGATACATATACAATAAAATTAACAACACTCATAGAATCCTAGGTGTTTAACCCAAAAGTGTAAAACAGACATTATCTCATCATATGATGATATTTACAAACGACGAATAGCAATCTTCATCCACTAGGCATGTTCTTTGGATTATAAGCATAATGTTTCCAGAGTGTATTACATTAGGAAAGCTTTATGCTTTTAATCCAATAAAATTGAAGATCTGCAGCACCAGAAAAGAAAACAACTAGACACCATAAGAAACAACTAATATAGATTTATCTAGACACATTTTAGTCACAACCAGGCACAAGATATCAAATACAAAAACATATTTATAAATCTTGGAACCAAAGAAATGGCTAGTGGTAAAGAAACTAGCTAGCTCATGATAAACAAGTAACCCTATAGCAAATAATTCACAGCAACAAGAACCAAGGACGTTTAGGATCTGTCTCTAAGACAAAAAAAAAGTTCTAGTTTAGCTAATTAACCGATGCAATTTTAATTTAGCTTGTGCAGGATGGTGCAGGGAAAACCACAACAATAGAAGAAACAATAGATACTACTAAATACTAGTAATGTGATTAACTTTACTTGTCGCTAAGCATGCAACCAATGGAAGGGAAGTTCTTTTTTTTAGTTAGCATCAAGGCAAATGGTTCGCGTCAATAAAACTGTCATTGCTATGTTAAGAATCTAATCTTAAATTAGGAATCAAGCGTACACATGCAACAATTCAATCCTAATTGACGATGCAATGATCTTGGCTAGCTTTCAACAAAAGTAGTATCCCCTCCATTTATACTTGGAAGCATGATTAGCCACACCACGCCACAAAAAGTAGACAATCACAACTAAACAAAGAAGATCATGGTTCGTTCATCCCTAACCAATGCTTAGTAGCTTACAAATGACCTGCAATTGTGCAACCAATAAGAATTTCTCAAATAGAAAATATTTTTTCGGTGTGAGATCTCACGCTCTGAATTTAGTTTGTGTGCATATATACTAGTGATGCTTTCATAACTAGCACGTGTTGTCTGGGCTAGCACTTTGTCCATACAAGGCCAGTTCAAATGGATTTTCTTCCTAATATCCTTGACCCTCCCTAGCATGCTAAAAAGTACGATATCTTGGGAGCTCACCATCTCCTCCACTTGGTTTACTTTCCATAAGCATCAGCAAAAGCAATGCAGATGAAGCAGAACAAAATACAACACGTGCTATACAAATCAAAAAACGACAAGGAGATGACACAGAATGGAAGCAAGCATTGCAACATCTGCAATCTAATGTTACCCTCGGGCTGCGACATACGAGAGGCTACTCGAATTGACGTAGAGACCTGGCGAGGCAGCGATCTAGGTCGTCCTAGCACTTCCTGTGACATGACCATAGCCGTCAGACCGACAACATGAGCACCAGACAAACAATGGCCGACATCGATGGTGTGTCATGCTCAATCATAGTGGCGCTCAAGATAACAGTTTCATATAAATGCATGAAGATTTCATGACATAATCAACCACACAAGCTACCCGTCCAAAGCCAAACTACATGTGCATAGTACAGGCAGATTCAAGCATACATAATAGAAGTGGCTTGCCGATAATCTTACTCTAAAACGAGTTGCTGCTCCAGTCAAATAGCTGCTTGGGAGCATTAATAGACGAGATGCGGCACCATTTGATGCCTTTGAACACCTAAAGCTACAGAAGTCCAATGTCAAATTCCCGTGCCAAATGGATGGAGAAAACAGGGTCAAGCCGGAGGCTGGAGGTGGGCGTGTGGTGTACAGGTTTCAACGCCAAGGACGCCAAGGAGCAAGACGGTGGCACCCTCAGTCTCCCTCTCTCACCTGACCCTGTCGGTCCGACCGGCAAGCAGGCGACACCGATGGCCACCACACTTCATGTTGGAGCCAAGCGGCTCTCAAGATAGAATTTTTCTACAAGTTTGAATCAGCAATTTATAAATCGCACAGAGCTGCAGATATGATGACAGATGGGAGGTGCACTGTATGTTGGAAGTGGCAGACTAACTTTACTCTGAAACTTTGTGCCCCAATCAAATCCTTGCTGGGGGAGCAATAGTAGACGGGATTTTGATCCCTATGAACACCTGAAAGTGCAGCACTCCTTGTCAATTTCCAGAACCAAGTTGACAGAAAGAACATGGCAAAAAGCCGCAGGCCAGAGGTGGGCTCGTGGTGTACCTAGGTTTCGACGTCGAGGAGCAGAACGTTGGCGCCCACAATCACCCTCTCCTACCGACGAACTCGACTGTGACGGCGTCACGAGATGACACACTTCGATTTGGTTGGCTCCATCTAAGCACCACTGGTGTGCGCATCCTAAGGCGTCGAGGGCCACCACAAATCGTAATGAAGTTTGTCAATGTTTATTTTTATAATGCAAATATAAGAAGAATCATGATAAGTTACTGTATCAATTTACACATACCAGAATCCAAGACTAAGCAAGAGCGCATCTATCAAAAGTATTAATGTAAAAGTTGGCCCCATCAGTCATCCATCAAAAAGGAACTCTATGTGTACTCACTCTCGAACATAGCAGTTCTAAAAACACAGGAGATATCCTCAACATTTTAAGTTAACTACTCCGGGATAAACATGCCAGGATATACATACGTATTATGAAACATACTACTAGCATACACCTAAGAAACTCTATTCCAGTATTAAGAAACAGGACCAGAAAATACATCTGGCACTAGATCAACTACAACAAAAGTACATTCCAATATAAAGATAACAAAACAATTGTATGAAATATAATAGACGTACTGACACTTGCCTAATAATTTTTTCAGCACAAAATATCTTAGCTAAATCTGTTGACGTCCGAAACCCACCGGCGGGCAGCGGCCTGTCAACACCGTAGAGCCGGGAAGAGCCTAGAGCTGCGGCTGGCTGAGACCCCTCCGAGCGACGGCCCGCAATGCTCTTCTGGTCACACGCGGCGATGCGAAGTGCAAGGGCGTGCCACCTGACCTATACCTGGTCAGGAAGGTGATGGGGATGCCTCGCTTAGTTCCTGCAGGGCATACATGTAAACATTAAATACGAGCCTCGATCGGCTCTCAGGTTATCCTGTGAATCGGCTCAAAGAGCCGATCCACCCATGATCCGTGCGGGGTGCACGAATACCTGGTGATCCTGCTTGATCAAGATAAAGCTAATGAGATCTACGGCGATTTAGGGTTTTCACCGCATAATCGGATCATCCTACTCCAGGTTGGGCCTCGCGGCCACGCACGGTGCTCATAAGCCGATCCTAAACAAGGCCTAAAAACCAACAATGAAGTTGATCCTCGGAACATCCTGTTTAGGACTTGCGAACGCCACCCTACGTGCCGCTGGATCCTCCACCCCTTTGTAAGGCCTAACTATTGCGGATATTAAACTAATCCTTGCGGAGCAAGGAGCAATCGCAACGGATCAGATCCACTAAACGATGAACAAGCAGGGTGCCGCCCCCACGCCTGAGATAGGCGTGAGGACGGCTAGATATGCAAGGGTTGCACTACGTAAGCATGTTTATACGAAGAGCCATGCTAACCCTAACACATCTATGATAACTACGTTGCCCGCCATCAAAGACGCTTCAGTACGGGCAACGCATGAACAACGTGGGGCTTGTGCTGCCTAGATCGCAAGATGCGATCTAGGCAGCATGTCGCTTGCCTGATTGAAACCCTCGAGACGAAGGAGTTGGCGATGCGCCGAGATTGGTTTGTTTTGGGGGTGAACGTTGTGTTGTTGTTTATTCCATAAACCCTAGATACATATTTATAGTCCAGGGGACTTTCTAACGTGGGAATATCCCACCGTGTGCGATACAAACTCTAAATCTTGATCTAAGATATAATCTACTATAAATAAAGATACACGGGCAAACTAGCCCAAATTCTCCGTGCAAGGCCGCTTCAGAGATCTTCCACGTGTAGTCTTCCAAGCCCATCTCTCTTACGGCCCTCCTCTGGATTTGTCCAAAATCTGGTGATAACACATGCCCCCCTGGTTTTGGAAATAATTTTTCCAAAATCATTATGCTTTCCTTCGTCGGGTCATGTCGTGCCAGAACAGAGCTGTTACAGTATCCGTTATCATTACGCCCTGTCTTCTCAGCTTCCCTGCAACATTCGATAGCTCTGGCGTCATCTCCTTGGAAACTGTAATGACATTAAATTCCCACCAGGCTCCTCATTATTTAACTGTGCCGATCGATTAGCTTTCTTCATCCCCTTCCTTTGTTCCAGCCATCGGCACCCAAAAAACCCTCTTCTCCCTCAGCCATGTCTTCCTCTTCCTCCTCCTTCTCAAACCTCTTCCCCCAATTCCCGCCGAAGAAGAAGAACGAGGACAAGCCTCATTCCGAGGTGAACCCCCTCTCCTCCGATAATGAGAAGAAACAAGGAGAAGTAGCGAAGGCCAAGACCTCCCCCTCCACCAAGCTCCCGCCGAAGAAGCACTCGCGTATGTGGGCGGACAGCGAGGACGAAGATGACGAGGAAGAAGGAGAAGAAGAGGAGGAAGATGAATCTTCCTCTTCCGCTGGGTACCCGCCAACCAAGCGCTTCCGCTCCTGGGCGGACAGCGAGGATGATGATGATGACGAGGAGGAAGAGGCTCCGGCCACGGGCTGGGGCAGCAGCGACGAGGAGCTCCCTGGGAGCAGCGCCGACGACATCGACGGCGGTGATGATGAGGACAGCGACGACTAGTAGAGTAGGACTAGTAGTAGCAGTGTACTAGGCACTAGATCCCTCTTTTGAGAGCCATCGGCTCTTTCTTGTAAAGCCGCTCCTCTGAATTAATGAAATCGGTCTTTTGATTCAGCCTTCAATTATTCCAATTTCATTCCTTCCGCCTGTCATGCCAAGACCGATAGCAGCGTATCGGATTTCTCTTCTTTTGGACGCCCATGAAGCCGGACCCCATGTCAGTTAGCTCGTAGGCCAAGAACTTCTCAATTTCAGGCTGCGATTTGGTATACGACCACAATTTTTCGCAATCCCTTAGCCGATGACTACTCATCGGCTATTTTGAGAATCTAGTCCCTTTCTTCCTTTTGCAGCGACAGGACGGTCCAGCTTGCAAAAAACCGACGGCCTCCTAACCCGATCCAGAGGAGATCACAATGCAGGGCCAGTCGATGCGACTTCAATCGGCTCTCCAAAACAAAGCAGCCACCAAGCCAGCTGCCCCCCGAGTCTCAGTCGAGGCAAGAACGGTAGTGGATCAGCCGAACGTGCCGCCTATGCAGAGTTAGCCGATTTCAACAAAATCGGCTCCCCAAAGCAGAGAACCTTCAGGGTGAGCTGCCCCCCGAGCTTCTTCAGTCTACTTTTCGCGCCTTGCAGGCCAGGTCGGCTCCTTCCCTGCACTGACCATTGATGTCGATGTGAACTTTGAGCATATAACCAGCCGGTCTTGGTCTTGTGTGACTGTACTAGTCGATGGCTGCGCATCGGCTTCGCTTCGTGCGAAATTTTTTCTTCGTGCGAAATTTTTTTTTATTTGGCCGATTTTTCCTTAATCGGCCCCCAATGTTCCACTGCACGCAAGTCTGCACGTGTTTGCACATGTTTATCTGCACATGTTCATCTGACTATATGCCCCCCGAGCCGAATCTGCCAAATGACTGCAGATATCGGCTTTCATGGTTAGTCAGGGCACTGCTCTTGTACGTCGGCTTCGCAAAGATTCATGCTGACTTTCATCTGCTGACGTGGCCACTGCCCAGTAAATCGTTGCTGACCACCAACAGAATATGTGCCGAAGATAATTTTGGCCGATTGCTGGAATCGGCTTCCACATTGCTTGTTCGATGAAGGTTTTGTAATGTCCCTCCATAAGTTTTTGGGGCCGATCACAAGGATCAGCCTCGCACGGTTTGCTTATTGGTTTAATCTTGCTACTCAGTTAGGCTGGATAAAACCAACCCAACCTCTGACTTGATGCGCCTGCTGTCATCCACCTTGAGTGCATCGTATAATCGTGGAGCATTAAGCTCTGTCGGCAAGACAAACACCATGTTTGTGCCAGCCGATGTTTCACCATCGGCTTTCTTTTGCTTGGGACGCCACTCCATTCTCCGTGGACGACCCTCTTCATTCAGGGTTCGCTGAACTTTCGCAGCCAGATCAGGCCGTGCCTTCCTCAGCGTATGCAGGTATAACCTTTCGGCTTCCTCCAGGCCGCGCAACCGCTGAACCCTGCGTTTCTGTGAACGGCTGAGTCCGTCAGGGCACCACCTTGGACGGTGGTACCTGTCTTCTTCTTCTTCTAGTCCCTCGTCTTCTGAATCCTCAAGATCTGCCCAACGAGGTGACTCAGCGCGCTTGCTTGGTGGTGGGAGAGGCCCTAAGCGCTCAAACACAGACACATTGGCTGCCTCCTTCTTCTTCTTGTTACATTCTGGGCAATTGCCGATTGTGGGTAATCGGCTCATTCCTGAATCCCAGCAGTGTCTGAAGAAAGGGCAGTCCCAGTGTCTGGCGTTGTCTTCTTGCTCCCTTGGCCTGTCCGTGGCACGGCGCTCGTGCTCCTCCTCATCGCGATCCTGCCGACGATGTCTGCTGGCTTCTCTAGCCAGACGATCTCCTTCATCATCATAGTTGGACCGTCGGCGTTGGTCATATTGACTCACATATTTGTTGAGGAGGTGATCAGAGAGAGGTCGTTGGTATCTTATATTCTTCACTTCTCCCTCTGTGACGTAGCGCTTGCCATCATGATGGAGCCGATCGCGTGGAGCGGCTTCTTCTGTGTCCCTGCTATGAGAGCAGCTGCCCTCATCTCCATCTCTGCCAGAGTGGTTCCCCGACCCTACCATGTTGATGCTGAACGTGGGACCTGGCTGGCAGCCCTCGGGGTAGATGACTTCTACCATATTAACGGCGGGGAAGGGCTGGGTGTCTACCTTCATGGCGTATTGGTTGAAAATTAAACGCCCCTTCTCTATCGCCGCTTGGATGTGCTGACGCCACACCCTGCAGTCGTTGGTGGCATGGGAAAGCGAGTTGTGGAATTTGCAGTACGGCTTTCCGTTCAGCTCTTGCGCCGTGGGGAACTTGAGACCTTCAGGAATCGTCAACTGTTTCTCCTTGAGCAGGAGGTCAAAGATTTGTTCAGTCTTGGTCACGTCAAAATCAAATCCCCTGGGCGGCCCTGGTGGCTTGACCCATTTGCAGGACACGGGGGTTCCTCCCCGAGTCCACTCAGCCACTGCTACTTCTTGGTCTCCCGCAGGCACTTCACCTTCCTCCGTATCGACCATGACTACTGCACGCTTGAACTTGTCTTGGTACAGGTCTGGGTGGCGCTGTTCAAATGCTGATAGTTTCTGAACCATGTGCGCCAGCGAGGGATAATCTGCTTGGGAGGCCATGTCCTTGACCTGTGAAGCCAGGCCCGCTGCTGCCAACTCGACTGCTTCCTTTTCGGTTATACGAACCGAATAACATCGGTTCCTCAGATTTCTGAAGCGCTGGATATATTCCGCTACGGTTTCTCCGCGCTTCTGACGTACTTGTGCTAGATCGGCAAGGCCAGACTCGGCAGCGTCTGAGTGATACTGCGCGTGGAACTGTTCTTCCAACTGCTTCCAAGTCTGGATCGAGTTCGGTGGCAACGAGGTGTACCACCCGAAAGCCGATCCTGTGAGGGACTGTGAGAAGTACCTCACACGTAGTGGATCCGACACTGACGCCGTTCCAAGCTGTGCCAAGTATCGGCTCACGTGCTCGATGGAGCTAGAGCCATCCGTTCCGCTGAATTTGGAGAAATCAGGGAGCCGATACTTAGGTGGTAGTGGGACCAATTCGTAGTTGTCGGGATACGGCTTGGAATAGCCGATCGTCCTTCTTTTTGGCACCATGCCGAACTGGTCTCTCAGGATCGTGCTGATTTGATCCACGGTGCTGGCTGTAGGAGTGGAATTCTGAAGATTCGCCGGAGTGGCGTACCTAACCAGCCACACTTGCTTTTCGATTACGAGCCAACTGCAGGAGCTGCGCTCTGGAGGTTCGTCGGGGTGGCGTATTTTGTTAGCCACGTCTGCTTCTCAAGCTCTGTTGCTGACGTTCCTCCTGTCTTCGCCGGAGTCCCTGACGTCGTGGCCTGGTTTGAGAGAGCCCAGTTGCCACAGTCTGGCACATACGTGCACGCGTATCCTTGAGGGATCTCCTTGGGCGCCTCAGCCAAGAACTGGTAGTCGCTAGGATCACCACCAATCTTGTAGACGACGAATGCCGGTGCAGTCGGCACTTCAGCTGGCGCTGCCCACGCATATGGCAGCGGTGGATGGGACTGGAGTGTCAACTCTCCTTGATGCGTCCCGAGGGCTGGTCCTGACGGCGAGTATTGGCGGCTCATGATTTCCTGGATCACGCGCAGAGCGACACGCTCCAACGTGTTGACCAAGTTTTCAGAGTGGCGGAATAGCGAGTGAGCCACCAAATAGTTGATCTCCTGCCGCAGGCCCCTGGTGCGTTCCTCCGACGGGGCAGAGAGGTCGATCCCATCGAGTGCACCTTGTGGTGAGAAACCCTTCCATCTGATGCCATGGGAACGGGTCCTCTGAAAAGAGCCGATGAGGTCGGCTTCGAGGGTGACCTTGATCTCGTCATATCTCTTTTTGAGCTCGTCAGGCAACTCCTCGTAGGTGACTGGCGTGCCGTCCGCCGCCATCTCAGATGTAGATGGCGATGTGGTTGATGTAGATGATTGTCCCACCGAGCGTGCCAGAATGTGTTGACGTCCGAAACCCACCGGCGGGCAGCGGCCTGTCAACACCGTAGAGCCGGGAAGAGCCTAGAGCTGCGGCTGGCTGAGACCCCTCCGAGCGACGGCCCGCAATGCTCTTCTGGTCACACGCGGCGATGCGAAGTGCAAGGGCGTGCCACGACCTATACCTGGTCAGGAAGGTGATGGGGATGCCTCGCTTAGTTCCTGCAGGGCATACATGTAAACATTAAATACGAGCCTCGATCGGCTCTCAGGTTATCCTGTGAATCGGCTCAAAGAGCCGATCCACCCATGATCCGTGCGGGGTGCACGAATACCTGGTGATCCTGCTTGATCAAGATAAAGCTAATGAGATCTACGGCGATTTAGGGTTTTCACCGCATAATCGGATCATCCTACTCCAGGTTGGGCCTCGCGGCCACGCACGGTGCTCATAAGCCGATCCTAAACAAGGCCTAAAAACCAACAATGAAGTTGATCCTCGGAACATCCTGTTTAGGACTTGCGAACGCCACCCTACGTGCCGCTGGATCCTCCACCCCTTTGTAAGGCCTAACTATTGCGGATATTAAACTAATCCTTGCGGAGCAAGGAGCAATCGCAACGGATCAGATCCACTAAACGATGAACAAGCAGGGTGCCGCCCCCACGCCTGAGATAGGCGTGAGGACGGCTAGATATGCAAGGGTTGCACTACGTAAGCATGTTTATACGAAGAGCCATGCTAACCCTAACACATCTATGATAACTACGTTGCCCGCCATCAAAGACGCTTCAGTACGGGCAACGCATGAACAACGTGGGGCTTGTGCTGCCTAGATCGCAAGATGCGATCTAGGCAGCATGTCGCTTGCCTGATTGAAACCCTCGAGACGAAGGAGTTGGCGATGCGCCGAGATTGGTTTGTTTTGGGGGTGAACGTTGTGTTGTTGTTTATTCCATAAACCCTAGATACATATTTATAGTCCAGGGGACTTTCTAACGTGGGAATATCCCACCGTGTGCGATACAAACTCTAAATCTTGATCTAAGATATAATCTACTATAAATAAAGATACACGGGCAAACTAGCCCAAATTCTCCGTGCAAGGCCGCTTCAGAGATCTTCCACGTGTAGTCTTCCAAGCCCATCTCTCTTACGGCCCTCCTCTGGATTTGTCCAAAATCTGGTGATAATTTGTATTTGTATCAATTAAAGAGTGAAAGACCTCCTTGCATATCAGAATCTGGCCACTGTGATGGCAGGGGCTAACAGATCCAGAGGTGCCCACATTACAAAATTAACTCTACGAAACTAGGAAAATGAGATGACCCACATAAGAGGTGTCATCTTCTATGAATATATTCAACCTTCTGTCTCATGATAAACCAAGAAAATGATAAGCACATATCCCACAAATATTCCTACACACTCCCATGTAAATCAAAACGCTGCCATAGGCGCATAAGCATATAGGTTCAGAAGGAAAAATACCTATACGCAGGTAGAGAGTATCGAATGAAATCAATGCTAGTGACCCAGGACACAATGAGGACTTAACGGGACCGCGTAGTTAATGTCAAGCCACCAGAGCACCTCCCTACGACTGTTGCTTGAGGACATGAGTTGAGGCGTCAGTCTTGAGCTGCTGGCCGCCCCCTGAAAAAGACGATGGACTGCCTGTGGAAAAGGAACAGGAAAATGAGAAAAATCAAATCAATCATAATTTTTGCATCCCAGGTTAATACGACAAACGCTCAGAAAAATCGTCTTCTGTAGAGACTGCTAGATGTGAGACAAATTATGAGTTCACTAATCAATCAAAACTATATAGGAACTACATTGAGACAAACAATCACATGCGGAACAAAGCAGTTACACTACATGTACAACTACATTTGTCTTCGACCTTGTACACATAACCTGATGATGTAGCTGACCATTTGCCTCTATCTGGAGGTCAACTTGTCCTCGATGACCCCACGAAGCCTTAGCACCAAAAGCCTGAAATACAAAGAGGACAAATAAGGAATTATGTTGACAAATAAAGCAAAGAAATGCCACTTAATGAAAGAATAAAGAACAAAGCCACAAACACATCCCACAATAATTAAGCTTGTGTGTAGTAGTAGTTGCGTCGAATGGCCAGCTCAGAAAAAACCCAAATTTATGAGAAGGCAACGAGAGGCAAATACATGGCACTAGGGCCTCGAGAAAAACAGGGAGGCATTTCAATTACCTTCTAGTAGCTGAACTCTTGCCCATAATAAAACACAAGCAACAATTCTTTTAGTGAGTTAGTGATTTGGATTGTGGTGATAAAACCCAACAACTAATTGTGTGGATTCTGCACGTAGATACATACTCCAACAAGGTATTGCACCTCCTGTGCAAAGCTAAACCATTAGCCAGCAACACACTTTAAACAATCATGAATGGCAACAGGAGCTGGACCAAACAGAGATTGGCGTATCAAAAATAATTATAAAGAGTTGAACTTTATCAATTTCATACTCTAACTGAAACTACTATTAATGAGCACTTTCTCTAAATGCTAAAGCTGAATTCAGAACTCAACCTATTCCAGTGAAATTATAATCTAGATCATTACACACGATGAGGTAAACCAAACTAGTTTTTGTTGCTCCCAATGCACCTCACAACTACTAGTAGTGCAAATAAGCACTTGTTGCAATCCCACACGACTTGACCCCACATGACACGGGACGCAGGAACCAAAAGTGTACCTAAACCCACACGCCGTCGACTGGCCTGATCCAGCGGCAATGGCTACCTCTTGTCCAGCTCCATTTCTCCCCTAAAATACAAAAACACAAGAAAATAGTAGATGGAACTGGTCCAATTCAAAAGAAAAACTAATTCTAAAAAATCCTAGGTCAGTTGGCAATCAGGGAACAAGTAGGCAACATATTCCTTCAAAGTTAACATAACGCTCTACACAGAGCAAAATTGAACATCCAGCCAATAGTAATGGTTTGCCTAGCTTGTTTAGTCAGCAATTGATACATAATAATCAGGGCTAGCTAGCCAGGAAAACTACACAAAATATAAAGAACACAAAAGTAAAATTTAGGCTAGATAATCAACTAAACTTCAGTAAAAAATTGAAAATTTGGCCTGACATTTGCTCTTTTTTGGACATCCAGGTCACACAACAGATAATATATAATTCAAAAATCTGCTAAATTGTAAACTACCCGCCTCAAATACTATTCAAACATAACTCATCCTTAGGGGGCACAAATCAGACTTTCTATATAACCATCAGCAGCTCAACCATTTCAAACAACAAAACTCATCCTTATAAGGTGTCAGCATTGTTGACTCACAAAAGAGTAACTCTGAACTAGTACTCCATATCAGCTCCAATAAGTGCAATCAACACTAGATTAAATCCAGGTTTTAAAAGAACTCAAGCTGCATATATAGACATTGGAAAGAGTAGTGCATTCGAACATGTATAGAAATCAAGTGCTAGATGCATGTACTTCCAAGTATTTGAACATAACAGCTACTTCCATACACAAAATATTTATGTTGCACATATAAAGTAGCAACATGCATCTTGCTATAGTGAAATAAATAGTGAAAACTATTAAGCAAGAAATGACGCATTTACCAACAGGGAGTCAGGGAGGCAACCATTAAGCTGTGGTGATAGTTTACCACTAGAAACACCACTACCAAGCGAGGCAGACTTTATCTAGGGGTGTCTATCAAAATGAGAGGTCCAACGCCAGGTTACCAAAACCAAATACTTGAACTATAGCAACATACGAGTTAAATTTGTAATCGCTATGTCCAAATCAGCTACAACCTTTTGTGCACTAAATATTGTGTTGCACGAGGAGCACAAAAACAACAAAGTCATACAAAAGCAGTAGGATGCACCTAATTATGAGTCGCCATAGCTGCTCTTATCCCTAGCAACATCAAGTGGAGCAAGTCGTCGTTTCTATTCCTGCCGCCGCCCATCCTCACCATCACCACCACCTTGGCTTTCAGAAGTGGAAAGGTTTAAGGTCACACAAGTGCTCTGGAACGACACAGCCCAGTCGTGGCCTCCAAATAAGATGTATTGTGTAGCAGAATGTACTTCAAAACGCAGGCGAGAAAAAAATCAAAGCTTGTAACATTCTAGTTGGGCCTCTGAAGGCAGGTTCTAAAGAGCAATGACTAGAAAGGAAAAAAAAACTGATCAATTAAGAATATAATGTAGTACTAGCAATCAAGTAAGATTATTTAGTGTAGAACATTAATCAGTACTCCTAAACAAGGCTCAGAAGCTCACACATGTTTTTGTCCCTCGATAAAAATGATTAGCTAAGCCTGTCCACTAGTAGTAAATTAGAGACCCCATTGCAGCACACATCGACACAACGAAAACATGGATGTCTGCTTAACCACCAAATAACCACTTATTTATGAATTGAGAACCAGATTAGGACAAGTCATTATGCATGATATTTAGCTTCAATATAATAGAGAATAAAACCCAATAAGAAAGAGCATGATATTGAGATTATGGTGCAAGATATATGTATCACTAATAATAACCAAGAAAATGCACAGAATGTATCTTGAACATTTAGTAGAGAGAAGTGGAAATGAGGTTTATTAATTGTTTTAGGGGAAACAACAGGACTACGCTTTAAACTTCATTAATCAAGCACACCTACATCATGAATTAACAAATTGATAATAAAACTAGGTGGTTACACACTCCAAACACATGGTTGAGCTTCATACTTTTTTGCTAAAACATGAGCTACATTATTAGCATTCCTAGGAACATAATCATCTTGGACTCTAGAAAAAGATGTTGCATGGATGCAAATATCTTCAAGGATCGGTGCAGCTGCCAACGCCGTGAAAATCTCCCTCGTTCAATGAGTTAATAATCTCCAGACAATCATATTGAATGATCAAACTATTGCAGCCTATGATTCGCTAAGTAGATCCCATATCTTGCCGCTAGCTAGCGCCTCACACGTAGCTTCATCAAGATCATAGTCTACATTGTTATTACTAGCTGCAATAAAGCTCCCTCTACCATCTTGTAAACCATAAAAAAATGAACTCCAACATTTGTACATCAGCCCAAATCACAAACATAGTACATAGTAAAGCCTCTTATTATACATCGACAAGCAAGTCCACTAGAAACTACAAGAAACAGTAAACACCTTCACTTAGACAACGGGTTCATAGCCAACCTGACATATTTAAATCTTGAGCAAGCTGAATGTCAAGTTGTATAATGCGGCGAGCGCTCCTCGGTTCTGAGGCAAATTTAGAACAACAAGGAGTCGGGGACAAATAAAAGTTGTGCAGAAATAAAACAGGAAAATAAGATGCCCATATAGCTTCTCATCACTTAATCGGAAGTACAACATCGGGGTTTTCGGTATGCTCAAACATATGAAAAGTTACGTGTTCATTGGTTATCACCCCAATAGGTAGAACGCAAGAGGTAGCTTATAGTACTATTCTAATCAAGCAAATAACATCCCAAAACTGTAAAAAAAAGTATGGTCCCAGCAGATATAGCCACAATTTATCGAGGTACAAAATGACTTTTTCCACATACAACTACTGAATTTAGTGCAATAGTACTAAAGATTCCTCAGGCTGGTCTAATAATGAATAAAATACGTGTAAATGATATATCTGCCTTTCAAGATGATTAATAAGATAAGAAGTAACTTTCTTTTAGCTAACTTCAGCAGCTTTTTCACTCATGGCCTCTTTATTTGAAGCATGAGATTTTAGTAGGATCTCAACTTTCTCTTGGATGGCGACATACACGGCTGGAGTGGGGTCCAGCAAAACCCGATCACCACCATGCCTTGCAATTAGGAAAATTAAAATAGTACATTTATCATGTGCACCGACAGGAACGGTGAATTGAGAAGGGCATCAATATTATTTCATTAGCAAAAGAGCAATAGATGCTTAGGAGAAGCGGAAGTTAATGTGATCCACAGGTTTCAGTGAAAACCATATGTTACAAAAACTCACACCCATCTCAACCTTTACAAATATGATGAGTATTTTTTCAAACTTCAAGACGGGATTAATAGGGAACGGGAATAACCACTAAAATAGGCATGGACAGGAAATTGAATTCACTTTTCCAATCCGGACACATACCCACAAACATGTCCCAATCTAATTTACAACTCTACCAAAAGCAGAAGTAAAATCTCACGCATCAAGTAATCAAACCAATCACATAAAACAAGAAATTATCAATTTCATGGATGGCATAGGATGTCAAACTCACTTCATTAGGGTTCATGCACAGTTGAGCATTACATGGTAAATATATATAAGCCACACATATTCGATATTCCAACATATTACCAACATTCAAAGGAAGAAGCTTGACGTTATGGTGTCAATGTCGACGAGCTCCTAAACAACGGTGTCATGGTCATGGCGGTGGGCCTTGGTGGTGAGCTCCTGCATGATGTGGACGCCTCCGGAAAACCAGCCTTCAGATCCAGCATGTAGAGGCACGGGACTACAACATTTAGATTAGCATAACCACTTATGTTCCAGAAGAAGGGACAAATGGCAATAAATATTTTTCTTGTTCACTTGTGTATTTCAATGAATCTGAACTAGGTTTATAATTAGAAAACAAAAATGGGTTTGTCTAATTAAGCCACAGTGATAAATAGACTAATGCTGACAAATGACTAACAACTTGCTCCAACCAAAATCTGCACTGACATTTCAATTGTGAAATTTCTGAACTGAACATATGTTCACAAAATGAGAAGAACAGGCACTCCTTCTAGTTACGGGTGCTACTTCTATTTTGGAATCAAATTTCTTATCTGACAGTAACTAGTGGGGCATATTATTGAAGGGGGAAGTAGTACAGACTCGGTGTCTAATTCTATCTAGAAATGAAATCTTGACTGCATTCTGGAAATAAACCGGCAGGGATCCAAAACCTGCACTGACATTTCACTTCTGAAATATCTGAACTGAACAGATGTTCACAAAATGAGAAGAACTGCTCCTAGTTTCGGGTGCTGCGTCACAAGTAGCAACAAACCACATTGGTGCTCCAATTTCTAGTTACGGGTGCTGCCTCACAAAAGCAAGCTTGGAAGCCGAACAAGCAAAGCAGGTGCAGTAATTGTAGAGCAAGTCTAGAACGCATTGTGAAGCAAAGACCGGCGTCATCCCTCGGGATGGATGCGCGGTGGAAGATGGTATTTTTTCTGTGCATACAACTAGGGGCGGGGCAACGTGCGACCCGACGAGCGAGGTAGGGCGAGGGATGATGTGAGGTCTCACCGGTTGGGTAGGGGTGGTTGGCGTGGCCGGTGTTCGGCCGTGGCTCCTTCCAGGATGGTGATGCGGCTCCGTCGGGCTGTGCCACCGTCGTTCGGGAGCTGCAAAGAGGGAAGATGCAGCAGCAGCGTTAGTGGGAAAAGAAGGAGGCCGTGAGGTGAAGGGAGGAGGGAGCGCTGACCAGGGTCGTCGCAGGAGAGCCGCGCATCTGCAGGAACCGGTCCGTGTCCTCCTCCTGGAAGAGCGCCGGAGCAGGACCGCACCGGCGAGCGGATGGGGCGGCCTTGCCGGTTACGATTTACGAGGGAGGTCGGGGAGTAGGAGAGGCTGGGCTGGAGCGGCACTCGACGGCGGACGGCAGGGTTCCACGCAAGGAGAAGGCTTGATTAGAGGGGCGGTAAGATGGGGTTGGCGACGGAGAGGCGGCACGGCTGCTGGCGGCCGGCGAGCTCGCTCCGGGTTGGGTGGCTTCTTGGCGAGGAAGGGACAGTTGATGACTGATTCAGGACTACTCTTCGGGAGACTGGCGGATTATCTCAAAATCACGTTATTAGCAGCAGGCTAATTAAGAGGGACGCCTCGATTGCGTGCATAATTACTCCCAAATCCGATTCGCGTCTCCTTAGTTTTCTCCACCGCCGCAATTATAGCCGATGCATGCGCGCGCCCTCCTTTAATGCCTCCGGCTCGTTTTGGACGTCATCAGCTAGCTTGTCACGATGAGCTTAGGAGCAATCCAATGGTACGTGTCTAATTAAACTCAAAACACGTGTTCGATTATTACTTGCTCGAAAAAACAAGGAACCATCACATATACTCCTTCCGCTTCTATTTACTTCGTGTTTTAGGTTTAGTTAAAATCAAACTTTGGAAAACTTAATCACGAATATAACCAAAAATATTGATATCCATAATATCAAATATATATAATACTTTATATCTGTTCTAGTACAATATATATGATATTGTAAATATCGATATACTTTTCTAAATATTTAGTCAAAGTTCATAAAATTTAAGTTTGACAAAATCTATAACGCAAGTAATTGTGAATGCAGGGGGTGTTGTATTTGCTACTAGCTAGTAGTAGTTTTCAAGGCATCTACACATGCATGAAAGAGAACAAAAAAAATGTATCTTTGTTACTAGTAGATTGCAGCTAGGCTTACATTGCAGATCAAAATTCTTCACTCGTCGCTAAGCCCACCTGCCTCGCCTCGAACAAGCCCCACCCTTAGCTCATGTATTTGTGTGTCGATGGGGTGGCCAGAGAGCCAGTGCGAGGCCTTCCTCCTTGAGAACAGGCGGTCATGTTGATGGGGTTGGCGGAGTGTGGTGTCCTTGATGAGGGGGGCCGATGCAGCCCGAAATAGGCGTACCGGTCATGCTGATGAAGTGGATGGTGGAACCGGTGTAGTGTCGTCAAGTTTTTATCTTTTTATATTTTCATAACATGCAATGTCTATTCCTAGCTTTATTTCAAAAGTTTTGATTATGGGTGTGATATTTCTCGTTACTCCATCCTTATATACCCAACCGCTCATTTCCCCCCTCCCCACTCTCCTCCCGCTACAGTAACTAAGAGTCTCACACCGGAGACCGGGCCGATCCGGGCCGATACTAGATATGCACAAGTCACACACACGATACCGCACGCGGAACCTCATGGCTGGCTTGTACTTATAGAAGAAGGGGCTGCCCAATTTCGAATTTTCACGAGGGAAAGTTAGGCGAGCGGCAAGGATAAGAGATTTCGGTTTCCCTCCGATCGTGTTGCTCTTCGTTGGTTGCTTAATCAGAACATGATGGACGGACGAGATAGCTGGTGCCACGGATTGCTGACTTGGCAGCGCTGCGCTCTCGTCAAACGAAAATACAGAGGGAATCTCCTAATTAATAGGCAGCAATCAATCTAATTAACTGCAGACGGGCGGCCCTATGCATGTTACTAGTATTCCACATACCTAAACGACCACCTCAAATCCCTCCCACAATTAATGCCTCCCGGTCTCACGGATGCATAGATGGAATACAATGCGTGCCATGTGCATGTACTTATATTGGAAAAATAATAATATACTAGATATGCATTCTCTTACGTAGTACAAGATAGATACCACTGTATTAGTAGCTAAGCTCAACTTAGGTACGAACCAGACACATTTCTTGAAGGAGATATGCCCTAGAGGCAATAATAAAGTGGTTATTATTTATATCTTTATGTTTATGATAAATGTTTATATATCATGCTAGAATTGTATTAACCGAAACATTAGTACATGTGTGATATGTAGACAAACAAGAAGTCCCTAGTATGCCTCTTAAACTAGCTTGTTGATTAATAGATGATTAGTTTCATAATCATGAACATTGGATGTTATTAATAACAAGGTTATGTCATTGTGTGAATGATATAATGGACACACCCAATTAAGCATAGCATAAGATCTCGTCATTAAGTTATTTGCTATAAGCTTTCGATACATAGTTACCTAGTCCTTATGACCATGAGATCATGTAAATCACTTATACCAGAAAGGTACTTTGATTACATCAAACACCACTGCGTAAATGGGTGGCTATAAAGGTGGGATTAAGTATCCGGAAAGTATGAGTTGAGGCATATGGGTCAACAGTGGGATTTGTCCATCCCGATGACGGATAGATATACTCTGGGCCCTCTCGGTGGAATGTCGTCTAATGTCTTGCAAGCATATGAATGAGTTCATAAGAGACCACATACCACGGTACGAGTAAAGAGTACTTGTCAGGAGACGAGGTTGAACAAGGTATAGAGTGATACCGAAGATCAAACCTCGGACAAGTAAAATATCGCGAGACAAAGGGAATTGGTAATATATGTGTATGGTTCATTCGATCACTAAAGTCATCGTTGAATATGTGGGAGCCATTATGGATCTCCAGATCCCGCTATTGGTTATTGGTCGGAGTGAGTACTCAACCATGTCCGCATAGTTCTCGAACCGTAGGGTGACACACTTAAAGTTGGATGTTGAAATGGTAGTTCTTGAATTATGGAATGGAGTTCGAATATTTGTTCGGAGTCCCGGATGAGATCCCGGACATCACGAGGAGTTCCGGAATGGTCCGGAGAATAAGATTCATATATAGGATGTCATTTTATGTGAAATAAAATGTCGCGGAAGGTTCTATGGAAGGTTCTAGAAGGTTCTAGAAAAGTCCGGAAGAAACCACCAAGGAAGGTGGAGTCCACAAGGGACTCCACCTCCATGGCCGGCCAGCCCTAGTGGGGGTGGAGTCCCAAGTGGACTCCACCATAGGGGGCCGGCCACCCCCCACATGGGAGGTGGGAATCCCACCTTTGGGTGGGAGTCCTAGTTGGGCTAGGTTTGCCCCCTCCTATGGAAGGTTTTGGTTTCGGGTCTTATTCGAAGACTTGGACACCAACACTTGGGATCCACCTATATAATGAGGGGCCAAGGGAGGGGGCCGGCCACCCCAAGACCATAGCTTGGCCGCCCCCCTTGAGTGGCCGGCCACCCCCTCCCAAACCCTAGCTTTGCTCCTCCACTTCATATTTCCCGCGTAGCTTAGCGAAGCTCCGCCGGACTTCTACACCGCCACCGACACCACGCCGTCGTGCTGTCGGATTCAAGAGGAGCTACTACTTCCGCTGCCCGCTGGAACGGGGAGGTGGACGTCGTCTTCATCAACAACCGAACGTGTGACCGAGTACGGAGGTGCTGCCCGTTCGTGCCGCCGGAACCGATCGTGATCAAGATCTTCTACGCGCTTTTGCAAGCGGCAAGTGATCGTCTACCGCAGCAACAAGAGCCTCATCTTGTAGGCTTTGGAATCTCTTCAAGGGTGAGACTCGATACCCCCTCGTTGCTACCGTCTTCTAGATTGCATCTTGGCTTGGATTGCGTGTTCGCGGTAGGAAATTTTTTTTGTTTTCTATGCAACGTTATCCTACAGTGGTATCAGAGCCGTGTCTATGCATAGATGGTTGCACGAGTAGAACACAATGGTTTGTGGGCGTTGATGCTCTTGTTATCTTTAGTTTGAGTACTTTGCATCTTTATGGCATAGTGGGATGAAGCGGCTCGGACTAACTTTACATGACCGCGTTCATGAGACTTGTTCCTCGTTCGACATGCAACTTGTATTGCATAAGAGGCTTTGCGGGTGTCTGTCTCTCCTACTATAGTAAAGATTCAATTTACTCTTCTATTGACAACATTAGTATCAACGTTGTGGTTCATGTTCGTAGGTAGATTAGATCTATAACGAAAACCCTAAAACCACGTAAAATATGCAAACCAAATTAGAGAGCGTCTAACTTGTTTTTGCAGGGTTTGGTGATGTGATATGGCCATAATGTGATGATGAATATGTATGAGATGATCATTATTGTATTGTGGCAACCGGCAGGAGCCTTATGGTTGTCTTTAAATTTCATGTTGAGTAGTATTTCAAAGTAGTTGTAATAGTTGCTACATGGAGGACAATCATGAAGACGGTGCCATTGACCTTGGTGCTTCGCCGACGATGATGGAGATCATGCCCGAAGATGATGGAGATCATGTCCGTGCTTTGAAGATGAAGATCAAAGGCGCAAAGACAAAAGGGCCATATCATATCACATATGAACTGCATGTGATGTTAATCCTTTTATGCATCTTATTTTGCTTAGATCGCGACGGTAGCATTATAAGATGATCTCTCACTAAAATCTCAAGATAATAAAGTGTTCATCCTTAGTAGCACCGTTATCAAGTCTTATCGTTTCGAAGCATCTCGTGATGATCGGATGTGATAGATTCGATAAGTACATACAACGGGTGCAAGACAGTTTTGCACATGCGGATACTAAGGTGGCCTTGACGAGCCTAGCATGTACAGACATGGTCTCGGAACACGTGATACCGAAAGGTAGAGCATGAATCATATGGTTGATATGATGAACACTTTGAGTGTTCGCCATTGAAATCACACCTTTTCTCGTGATGATCGGATTTAGGTGCGGTGGATTTGGTTCGTGTGATCACTAAGACAATGCGAGGGATATTGTTTTGAGTGGGAGTTCACTTAGGTTTTTAATTATGTTGAATTAAAATTTGAACTCAATATGTCATAAACTTAGTCTAAACTATTGCAAATATATGTTGTAGAGATGGCGTCCCCAATCAATTTTAATCAGTTCCTAGAGAAAGAGAAACTTAAGAGCAACGGTAGCAACTTCACCGGCGGTTCCGTCATGTGAGGATCTTCCTCTACGGCGGAAATCTGCAATTTGTGCTTGATGCACCGCTAGGTGACCCTCCTGCAGAAGATGAATCCGATGAAGTAAAAGCTGTTTACGCGACTCGGAAAACTCGGTACTCTCAAGTTCGGTGTGCCATCTGTGCGGTCTGGAATCCGATCTTCAAAAACGTTTTGAGCACCATGATCCTCATGAGTTGATGAATGAGCTGAAAGCTATATTCGAGACTCATGCGGCGATGGAATGCTATGAAGCATCGAAACATTTCTTCACTGTATGATGGAAGAAGGCAGCTCCGTTAGTGAGCACATGCTCGCCATGACCGGGCATGCGAAGAAACTCGATGACTTGGGAATAGTGATTCCTAACAGGTAGGGGGATTAATCGTGTCCTTCAATCACTGCCACCAAGTTACAAGAACTTTGTGATGAACTACAATATGCATAACATGAACAAGGAGTTACCTGAACTTTTTGGCATGCTAAAATCTGCTGAGATTGAGATCAAGAAAGAGCACCAAGTGTTGATGGTCATCAAGACCACCAGTTTCTGGAAACAGGGGGCAAGTCTAAGGGAAAATTCAAGAAGGGTGGCAAGAAAGCTGCCACGCCTCCTATGAAACCTAAGAACGGCCCTAAGCACGATCTTGAGTGCTATTATCGCAAGGAGAAGGGACACTGGAAGCGTAATTGCTCCAAGTATCTGGCTGATCTGAAGAGCGGCCTTGTCAAGAAGAAGAAAGAAGGTATATCTGATATACATGTTATAGATGTTTATCTCACTAGTTCTCGTTCTAGTACCTGGGTATTTGATACTGGTTCGGTTGCTCATATTTGTAACTCGAAACAGGAACTAAAGAATAAACGACAACTGCTGAAAGATGAAGTGACGATGCGCGTTGGAAATGGATCCAAGGTCAATGTGATCGCAGTCGGCACACTTCCTCTACATCTACCTTCGGGATTAGTTTTAAGCCTAAATAATTGCTATTATGTACTGCGTTGAGCATGAACATTATATCTGGATCTTGTTTAATGCAAGACGGTTATTCATTCAAGTCTGAGAATAATGGTTGTTCTATTTTTATGAATAATATCTTTTATGGTCGAGCACCACAAAAGAATGGCTTATTTCTGTTAGATCTCGATAGTAGTGATACACACATACATAACATTGATGCTAAGCGAATTAAACTTAATGATAATTCTACTTATATGTGGCACTGTCGTCTTGGTCATATTGGAGTGAAACGCATGAAGAAACTCCATCTTGATGGATTACTTGAATCACTTGACTTTGAATCACTTGATAGATGCGAAGCATGTCTAATGGGAAAAATGACAAAGACTCCATTTTACTGGTATGATGGAGCGAGCTCTTGACTTATTAGAAATCATACATACCGATGTATGTGGACCAATGAGCGTAGCATCGCGCGGTGGTTATCGTTATGTTCTAACCTTCACGAGATGATCTGAGTAGATATGGGTATATCTATTTCATGAAACATAAATCCGAAACTTTCGAGAAGTTTAAGGAATTTCAAAGTGAAGTAGAAAATCAACGTAACAAGAAGATCAAATTTCTACGATCTGATCGTGGAGGTGAATATCTCGAGTTATGAGTTTGGCATGCATTTAAAGAAATGCGGACTACTTTCACAATTGACACCGCCGGGAACACCTCAACGAAACGCTGTGTCCGAACGTCGTAATCGAACTCTCTTAGATATGGTTCGTAGTATGATATCTCTTACTGATTTACCGTTATCATTTTGGAGTTATGCATTAGAGACAGCCGCATTCACTTTAAATAGAGCACCATCAAAATCCGTAGAAACGACACCGTATGAATTATGGTTTAATAAGAAACCTAAGTCATCGTTCTGAAAGTTTGGGGTTGCGAAGCCTATGTAAAGAAGTTACAACCAGACAAGCTAGAACCCAAAGCGGAGAAATGCGTCTTCATAGGATACCCTAAGGAAACTATAGGGTACACTTTCTATCACAGATCCGAAGGCAAAATCTTTGTTGCTAAGAACGGAACCTTTCTTGAGAAAAAATTTCTCACTAAAGAAGTGACTGGAAGAAAAGTAGAACTTCGATGAGATTGATGAATCTATACTCGTTGATCGAGTAGCGCGGTATCGGAAGTTGTACTGTACCGCCTACACCGGCAACGAGAGGAAGCTAATGATAATGATCATGAAACTTCGAGCGAGGAAACTACTGAACCTCGCAGATCGACAAGGGAACGATGCCACTCCTGATTGGTATGATCCTTGTCTAAATGTCATGATTGTAGATAACAATGATGAGGACCCTGCGACGTATGAAGAAGCGATGATGAGCCTAGATTCCAACAAATGGCAAGAAGCCATGAAATCCGAAATGGGATCCATGTATGATAACAAAGTATGGACTTTGGTAGACTTACGATAGCGAAAGGCTGTCGAGAATAAATGGATCTTCAAAGAGAAAAGCAGATGCTTGATGGTAATATTACTGTCTATAAAGCCCGACTTGTCGCAAAGGGTTTCCGACAAATTCAAGGAGTTGACTACGATGAGACTTTCTCACTGTAGCGAAGCTAAAATCTGTGAGGATTTTGTTAGCAATAGCTGCATTTTTCGATTATGAGATTTGGCGAGATGGATGTCAAAACGGCATTCCTTAATGGAGACATTGAGGAAGAGTTGTATATGGTACAACCCAAAGGTTTTGTCGATCCTAAAAATGCTGACAAAGTATGCAAACTTCAGCGTTCAATCTATGGACTGAAGCAAGCATCAAGAAGTTGGAACCGACGCTTTGATAAGGTGATCAAAGACTTCGGGTTTATACAGTGTCATGGAGAGGCCTGTATTTACAAGAAAGTGAGTGGGAGCTCTGTAGCATTCCTGATATTATATGTAGATGACATATTATTGATCGGAAATGATATAGAACTACTAAGCGATGTTAAGGGTTATTTGAATAATAGTTTTTCAATGAAAGACCTTGGTGACGCATCATATATTAGGCATCGAGATCTATCGAGATAGATCAAGACGCGTAATAGGGCTATCACTGAGTACATATCTGGACAAGATTCTATAGAAGTTTAGACTGGACGAAAGTAGGAAAGGGTTCTTCCCTATGTTACCGAGCAAGGTATTGAGTAAAACTCAAGGACCGGCTACGGCGAGAAGAAAGAGAAAGGATGTGTAACATCCCTATGCCTCGGCAGTAGGATCTATCATGTATGCCATGCTATGTACTAGACCGGATATAGCACATCTTTGTTAGTTTGACTAGCAGATATCAAAGTGATCCAGGAATGGAACACTTTGGACAGCGGTCAAGAATATCTGAAGTACTTGAAAAGAACTAAGGATATGTTTCTTTGTTATGGAGGTGACCAAGAGCTCGTTGTAAACGGTTACACCGATGCAAGTTGGAACACTGATCCTGATGACTCTAAGTCACAATCTGGGTACGTGTTTATATTGAATGGTGCTGCGATGGTGGGCAAGCTCGAAGCGGTGCACGGTGGCGAAGTCTTCAACGAATCAGAGTACATAAGCGGCTTCAGAGGCTTCATCGAAGCGGTATGGATGAAGAGGTTCATTGTAGAGCTCGGTGTGGTTCCTAGTGCATTGGACCCATTAATCATTTCTTGTGATAACATGGGTGCCATCGCCAATGCACAAGAGCCAAGGTCACACAAGAGGCTGAAGCATATCAAGCTGCGTTACCACTCGATTCGCGAGTACATCGAAGATGGAGAAGTAAAGATTTGCAAAGTACACACGATCTGAATGTAGCAGATCCGTTGACTAAGGCTCTCCCTAGGGCAAAGCATGACCAACACCAGAATGCCATGGGTGTTAGGTATATTACAATGTAATCTAGATTATTGACTCTAGTGCAAGTGGGAGACTGAAGGAGATATGCCCTAGAGGCAATAATAAAGTGGTTATTATTTATATCTTTATGTTTATGATAAATGTTTATATATCATGCTAGAATTGTATTAACCGAAACATTAGTACATGTGTGATATGTAGACAAACAAGAAGTCCCTAGTATGCCTCTTAAACTAGCTTGTTGATTAATAGATGATTAGTTTCATAATCATGAACATTGGATGTTATTAATAACAAGGTTATGTCATTGTGTGAATGATATAATGGACACACCCAATTAAGCATAGCATAAGATCTCGTCATTAAGTTATTTGCTATAAGCTTTCGATACATAGTTACCTAGTCCTTATGACCATGAGATCATGTAAATCACTTATACCGAGAAAGGTACTTTGATTACATCAAACACCACTTTGCGTAAATGGGTGGCTATAAAGGTGGGATTAAGTATCCGGAAAGTATGAGTTGAGGCATATGGGTCAACGGTGGGATTTGTCCATCCCGATGACGGATAGATATACTGCAGGCCCTCTCGGTGGAATGTCGTCTAATGTCTTGCAAGCATATGAATGAGTTCATAAGAGACCACATACCACGGTACGAGTAAAGAGTACTTGTCAGAGACGAGGTTGAACAAGGTATAGAGTGATACCGAAGATCAAACCTCGGACAAGTAAAATATCGCGAGACAAAGGGAATTGGTAATATATGTGTATGGTTCATTCGATCACTAAAGTCATCGTTGAATATGTGGGAGCCATTATGGATCTCCAGATCCCGCTATTGGTTATTGGTCGGAGTGAGTACTCAACCATGTCCGCATAGTTCTCGAACCGTAGGGTGACACACTTAAAGTTGGATGTTGAAATGGTAGTTCTTGAATTATGGAATGGAGTTCGAATATTTGTTCGGAGTCCGGATGAGATCCCGGACATCACGAGGAGTTCCGGAATGGTCCGGAGAATAAGATTCATATATAGGATGTCATTTTATGTGAAATAAAATGTCGCGGAAGGTTCTATGGAAGGTTCTAGAAGGTTCTAGAAAAGTCCGGAAGAAACCACCAAGGAAGGTGGAGTCCACAAGGGACTCCACCTCCATGGCCGGCCAGCCCTAGTGGGGGTGGAGTCCCAAGTGGACTCCACCATAGGGGGCCGGCCACCCCCCACATGGGAGGTGGGAATCCCACCTTTGGGTGGGAGTCCTAGTTGGGCTAGGTTTGCCCCCTCCTATGGAAGGTTTTGGTTTCGGGTCTTATTCGAAGACTTGGACACCAACACTTGGGATCCACCTATATAATGAGGGGCCAAGGGAGGGGGCCGGCCACCCCAAGACCATAGCTTGGCCGCCCCCCTTGAGTGGCCGGCCACCCCCTCCCAAACCCTAGCTTTGCTCCTCCACTTCATATTTCCCGCGTAGCTTAGCGAAGCTCCGCCGGACTTCTACACCGCCACCGACACCACGCCGTCGTGCTGTCGGATTCAAGAGGAGCTACTACTTCCGCTGCCCGCTGGAACGGGGAGGTGGACGTCGTCTTCATCAACAACCGAACGTGTGACCGAGTACGGAGGTGCTGCCCGTTCGTGGCGCCGGAACCGATCGTGATCAAGATCTTCTACGCGCTTTTGCAAGCGGCAAGTGATCGTCTACCGCAGCAACAAGAGCCTCATCTTGTAGGCTTTGGAATCTCTTCAAGGGTGAGACTCGATACCCCCTCGTTGCTACCGTCTTCTAGATTGCATCTTGGCTTGGATTGCGTGTTCGCGGTAGGAAATTTTTTTTGTTTTCTATGCAACGTTATCCTACATTTCTAACCTCCAGGTCACAAGATCCGTAGGCTAAAAAAATACACTTTGCTTCACCGCAAAAACTTAAAATCCTAATTTATAAACGTTGACATGGAGAAGCAAATAAACAAGGAGCCCGAGATTTCTTCTCATCGAACTGTTTTTAGACTATTTTTTATCCATTGCCCTACAGCCATCTCGCTTTGCAGAGAGAAGAGATCTCATCATATCACACTTTGGATGATATCGTACCTGCAGACCAGGCATACACTAGTACTTCCTCCGTCTAACGAACCATTGATAGATTTAACAAGACGACTAGAATTTTGTTTTGTTTTTCACTATACCATATTTATTTGAAACAAACAGTAGGCATCTTTGGCTCCTCCCACATCATCGCCGTAGCGCTCGCCGGAGACCCAAGCAAGAGGGTCGTCGGCCCGGTGCAAATCAGTTTCAAAATTTTCCATCATCCCCCGACCCTCTGCGCCAAAGCATGTTTCACGGTTGGGAACCTGCCTTCCCTTCCCTGGAGTGCTGGTCAAGCTGATCTATCGACCTGAATTAAGGTAGATAGCTCATCTAGATTGATTTCTTCTCACGTATACAAACTTGTTGCTGAGCTATGAAAAGACATGGAAATTTGAAGATTTTTCTTTAACTAGACAAATACATTGTTAATCTGTGTTCTAAACAGTAAAAGTTCAAACTTTTCCCATGATCTCCTTTGCATCAAAAATTACATGGAACATTACATAAGCATCAGGTCCTGTCAGATGACGATAACCAAGCTAACAGGAGCACTTATTATCACATACAGCACACATACGCATAACCTCACACATGGAGCAAGCATATATAGGTTCTGATCAAGTTGTTCCGCTCTCCAAAAACCAAACCACAGCAAGTCAACGCCGTCAGCTGCCAAGTGCACAAGGGCCCCAGCGATGAGGTCAGTGAAGCAGCGTAAACCAGCCAGCTCCTCCTTCCGTATCAGCGTTGTCGCCATCTGCTGGTGGGTTCCTGGAGCCGAGTGGAGGCGGCGACCAAGACCATGCCATGCCGCTTGCCGTCCCTCCTCCATCAGCCACAACAGCTACACGCAATCAAGGGGGTGAATGAATGCACAAAGCACATATAAGCAACTGCAATCCTAATTTTACAAGCCAACACTCAATGAAATGATGCTGTGTTGATTCCTAATACACACATAGCACATATCATCCACATAGTACATATAATCATTATGTGTTGATTCCTATGATAACACATCATATTCATGCATATAATACTGGATAAAAAAAATTGAACCAAAAAAAGGACATGATGCACGGGTATATATAATGGCAGCTCTACTAAATGAAATCATGCCCAGCAATAAAAGATAAATATCAATATATTTTTGTCAAGTGCACAACTAAATCCACAATATTTTATATTTGTTCTGAGGCTATCAATTATTCTTCCGAATCAACGCCAGCCACAAATACAACTCCCCAATTCAGCAATGCCAACAGCAGCAACATTGGCATAAAGTTCTGAATTCGATCTAATTGCAGACTGGAGACTGACTGCAGTTCATCTACATCGACGGAAACCAAATGCACACTAAACATAGCAGTATCACAGAGCACATGCGAGACAGAGATCAAAGCTCACCAGAGAGGTTGTAACCGAGTCCAATCATTGCCTCCCACGCACCAAACATCTAGCTTAACATCTACAAAGATGTTCTTTCGCCACCGGTAGCCCTACCAAATTTCTCAACTTTCTAGCGATGCACTCATGGATGCAACCTACAACAAAACGCAGAGGATAAGTGATTCATTCATCGGACAAAACAATTTTGAAAAGTGGACAACATCTCACCAACAAGATCCATCAAACTATGCAACCAAAATTGTAACACCTGCATCCTTTGTAGCTTCAGTAAACTCCTACAGCCGGTCCACGCCCGTTCAGCGACATGGTGGTGGCCAATACCGAGTGGATGAGTCCGGAGGTCAAGGGCCACCCGAGCCTACCACCATGCAGCCAGCGAGCCCAATGGCAGCAGCACTGCTGAAGCCATAACTGCCCATATCAAATCACCGCACCCTTTGCTTTCTCGCAAGTCTCCTCGGTCACCTCCACCCAAGGATCTGCCAGAGTAAGGTTATCAAATTTCAGTTCACTCTAGATACGCACAAAGCGGACATTCTAGCCCGGAAAACAATAGAAATAGAGCTACAATTGGCAACTGAATCATCGCAACAAACTATGTAACTAAAAGGCATGCATTCAATTTATCATGGCCAACAAATAAAACAAAAACATTCATAACTACCTTCCCATAAGCAACGACACATGACATGCGGTTCTGAACCATCGATTATTTGCAGTCCAAGAAATAGGACCAAAAGCATGATATCAAATCGTATTCAAGTAGACCCGGTACATTTGCTAACATGGAGCTAACTAAAATTTGAAGCTATCAATTCCAAGGCAAGCTCATTTAATTCTAATGGTCCTACCTTAAGAGTATTTGCACTAAAACCTAAATATAAAGTTCAAAATAAATTAAAGTTGATTTTCAGTCAAGTTCCATAGGCAGAGATACCATCCATATTCCATAAGAAAATTGACAAGCCAGCAAGCGAAACCAATAGAAACATGATCCAGTCGACAAACAAGTACATGCTAACGTGTCCAAACAAAAACTCAATACGCATATTGATATCACCATCAATGTATAGTGTGTTAATATTGTTGATTAAACCTGCACTATAGTCCTTATTGAAATCAAATTCATAGAAATAGGCAAGCTAATCTGAAGTTATCGTGCATCTTACCAGTATAGTACTAATGACCCTACAACTGCAACCAAATCAAGCTACAACAGTATGTTGCGATAAAGTGTAGCATCTTTCAAGATGGAATTGATGAAACGATCTTTCAAGGTGCCTCATGGTGCAACCAACTCTTTTCTCACCATGTTCTACAGTTAGTAGCTAGAACCATCTTTCAAGATGGAGTTGATGAAACGATTTCCAAGTCGGGCAACAATCAATTTAGGGGCATAACTCCATCTTTCAAGATAAGCAACAACGCAATCATCAAACACGCAACAAAAGAAGGCACCATGAGGCACATTACTACGAGTTGTAGCCGTTCTTGCCGCCAAAGTCGTTTCGAGTGGAGGAAGTCACCTTGTCCCACCAGGCTTCATCTTCACCACTGCGATTAGCTAGGATGCCATCCAACCAACAAAGAAAACGGATCAAGACATCCCTTGTCCATCTCGCCATTGACATCGCTACCAAATTGTTCAACTTTCTTGCCTTGCACTCATGGATGCAACAGCTACAAGAAATTCCAACCTACAAGAAAACACAGATGATAAGTGACTCTCGATAGTGTCGCTACTCTGATTGGTAAAAATGTTCTGCATTTGATCTAATTGCAGACTGGGTTCATCTACAGCGACGGAAACCAAATGCACAAAACCCACATCAGTATCATAGAGCACATGGGAGACGGAGATCAATCGGTGAACCAGGAGCTCACCGGAGAGGTTGTAGCCGAGGCCAAACATTGCCTCCACCGCACCAAACAGCTGTCTTAACAGCTACAAAGATGCTCTCAAACGCAACAGTCCAGTGATAGGAAATCCTGCAAGTGATACATATACAATAAAATTAACAACACTCATAGAATCCTAGGTGTTTAACCCAAAAGTGTACAACAGACATTATCTCATCATATGATGATATTTACAAACGACGAATAGCAATCTTCATCCACTAGGCATGTTCTTTGGATTATAAGCATAATGTTTCCAGAGTGTATTACATTAGGAAAGCTTTATGCTTTTAATCCAATAAAATTGAAGATCTGCAGCACCAGAAAAGAAAACAACTAGACACCATAAGAAACAACTAATATAGATTTATCTAGACACATTTTAGTCACAACCAGGCACAAGATATCAAATACTTGAAGGAGATATGCCCTAGAGGCAATAATAAAGTGGTTATTATTTATATCTTTATGTTTATGATAAATGTTTATATATCATGCTAGAATTGTATTAACCGAAACATTAGTACATGTGTGATATGTAGACAAACAAGAAGTCCCTAGTATGCCTCTTAAACTAGCTTGTTGATTAATGGATGATTAGTTTCATAATCATGAACATTGGATGTTATTAATAACAAGGTTATGTCATTGTGTGAATGATATAATGGACACACCCAATTAAGCATAGCATAAGATCTCGTCATTAAGTTATTTGCTATAAGCTTTCGATACATAGTTACCTAGTCCTTATGACCATGAGATCATGTAAATCACTTATACCGGAAAGGTACTTTGATTACACCAAACACCACTGCGTAAATGGGTGGCTATAAAGGTGGGATTAAGTATCCGGAAAGTATGAGTTGAGGCATATGGATCAACAGTGGGATTTGTCCATCCCGATGACGGATAGATATACTCTGGGCCCTCTCGGTGGAATGTCGTCTAATGTCTTGCAAGCATATGAATGAGTTCATAAGAGACCACATACCACGGTACGAGTAAAGAGTACTTGTCAGGAGACGAGGTTGAACAAGGTATAGAGTGATACCGAAGATCAAACCTCGGACAAGTAAAATATCGCGAGACAAAGGGAATTGGTAATGTATGTGAATGGTTCATTCGATCACTAAAGTCATCGTTGAATATGTGGGAGCCATTATGGATCTCCAGATCCCGCTATTGGTTATTGGTCGGAGTGAGTACTCAACCATGTCCGCATAGTTCTCGAACCGTAGGGTGACACACTTAAAGTTGGATGTTGAAATGGTAGTTCTTGAATTATGGAATGGAGTTCGAATATTTGTTCGGAGTCCCGGATGAGATCCCGGACATCACGAGGAGTTCCGGAATGGTCCGGAGAATAAGATTCATATATAGGATGTCATTTTATGTGAAATAAAATGTCGCGGAAGGTTCTATGGAAGGTTCTAGAAGGTTCTAGAAAAGTCCGGAAGAAACCACCAAGGAAGGTGGAGTCCACAAGGGACTCCACCTCCATGGCCGGCCAGCCCTAGTGGGGGTGGAGTCCCAAGTGGACTCCACCATAGGGGGCCGGCCACCCCCCACATGGGAGGTGGGAATCCCACCTTTGGGTGGGAGTCCTAGTTGGGCTAGGTTTGCCCCTCCTATGGAAGGTTTTGGTTTCGGGTCTTATTCGAAGACTTGGACACCAACACTTGGGATCCACCTATATAATGAGGGGCCAAGGGAGGGGGCCGGCCACCCCAAGACCACAAGCTGGCCGCCCCCCATAGAGTGGCCGGCCACCCCTCCCAAACCCTAGCCGCCCCCCTCTCCTCCATATTGCCCGCGTAGCTTAGCGAAGCTCCGCCGGACTTCTACACCGCCACCGACACCACGCCGTCGTGCTGTCGGATTCAAGAGGAGCTACTACTTCCGCTGCCCGCTGGAACGGGGAGGTGGACGTCGTCTTCATCAACAACCGAACGTGTGACCGAGTACGGAGGTGCTGCCCGTTCGTGGCGCCGGAACCGATCGTGATCAAGATCTTCTACGCGCTTTTGCAAGCGGCAAGTGATCGTCTACCGCAGCAACAAGAGCCTCATCTTGTAGGCTTTGGAATCTCTTCAAGGGTGAGACTCGATACCCCCTCGTTGCTACCGTCTTCTAGATTGCATCTTGGCTTGGATTGCGTGTTCGCCGTAGGAAAATTTTTGTTTTCTATGCAACGTTATCCTACAGTGGTATCAGAGCCGTGTCTATGCATAGATGGTTGCACGAGTAGAACACAATGGTTTGTGGGCGTTGATGCTCTTGTTATCTTTAGTTTGAGTACTTTGCATCTTTATGGCATAGTGGGATGAAGCGGCTCGGACTAACTTTACATGACCGCGTTCATGAGACTTGTTCCTCGTTCGACATGCAACTTGTATTGCATAAGAGGCTTTGCGGGTGTCTGTCTCTCCTACTATAGTAAAGATTCAATTTACTCTTCTATTGACAACATTAGTATCAACGTTGTGGTTCATGTTCGTAGGTAGATTAGATCTATATCGAAAACCCTAAACCACGTAAAATATGCAAACCAAATTAGAGAGCGTCTAACTTGTTTTTGCAGGGTTTGGTGATGTGATATGGCCATAATGTGATGATGAATATGTATGAGATGATCATTATTGTATTGTGGCAACCGGCAGGAGCCTTATGGTTGTCTTTAAATTTCATGTTGAGTAGTATTTCAAAGTAGTTGTAATAGTTGCTACATGGAGGACAATCATGAAGACGGTGCCATTGACCTTGGTGCTTCGCCGACGATGATGGAGATCATGCCCGAAGATGATGGAGATCATGTCCGTGCTTTGGAGATGAAGATCAAAGGCGCAAAGACAAAAGGGCCATATCATATCACATATGAACTGCATGTGATGTTAATCCTTTTATGCATCTTATTTTGCTTAGATCGCGACGGTAGCATTATAAGATGATCCCTCACTAAAATCTCAAGATAATAAAGTGTTCATCCTTAGTAGCACCGTTATCAAGTCTTATCGTTTCGAAGCATCTCGTGATGATCGGATGTGATAGATTCGATAAGTACATACAACGGGTGCAAGACAGTTTTGCACCTGCGGCTGCTAAGGTGGCCGTGGCGCGCCGCGCATGTACGGACATGGTCTCGGAACACGTGATACCGAAAGGTAGAGCATGAATCATATGGTTGATATGATGAACACTTTGAGTGTTCGCCATTGAAATCACACCTTTTCTCGTGATGATCGGGTTTAGGTGCGGTGGATTTGGTTCGTGTGATCACTAAGACAATGCGAGGGATATTGTTTTGAGTGGGAGTTCACTTAGGTTTTTAATTATGTTGAATTAAAATTTGAACTCAATATGTCATAAACTTAGTCTAAACTATTGCAAATATATGTTGTAGAGATGGCGTCCCCAATCAATTTTAATCAGTTCCTAGAGAAAGAGAAACTTAAGAGCAACGGTAGCAACTTCACCGACTGGTTCCGTCATGTGAGGATCTTCCTCTCTGGCGGAAATCTGCAATTTGTGCTTGATGCACCGCTAGGTGACCCTCCTGCAGAAGATGAATCCGATGAAGTAAAAGCTGTTTACGCGACTCGGAAAACTCGGTACTCTCAAGTTCAGTGTGCCATCCTGTGCAGTCTGGAATCCGATCTTCAAAAACGTTTTGAGCACCATGATCCTCATGAGTTGATGAATGAGCTGAAAGCTATATTCGAGACTCATGCGGCGATGGAATGCTATGAAGCATCGAAACATTTCTTTAGCTGTATGATGGAAGAAGGCAGCGCCGAGAGTGAGCACATGCTCGCCAGGACCGGGCATGCGAAGAAACTCGATGACTTGGGAATAGTGATTCCTAACAGATTTGGGGATTAATCGTGTCCTTCAATCACTGCCACCAAGTTACAAGAACTTTGTGATGAACTACAATATGCAGAACATGAACAAGGAGTTACCTGAACTTTTTTGCATGCTAAAAGCTGCTGAGATTGAGATCAAGAAAGAGCACCAAGTGTTGATGGTCAACAAGACCACCAGTTTCAAGAAACAGGGCAAGTCTAAGGGAAAATTCAAGAAGGGTGGCAAGAAAGCTGCCACGCCTCCTATGAAACCTAAGAACGGCCCTAAGCCTGATGCTGAGTGCTATTACTGCAAGGAGAAGGGACACTGGAAGCGTAATTGCTCCAAGTATCTGGCTGATCTGAAGAGCGGCCTTGTCAAGAAGAAGAAAGAAGGTATATCTGATATACATGTTATAGATGTTTATCTCACTAGTTCTCGTTCTAGTACCTGGGTATTTGATACTGGTTCGGTTGCTCATATTTGTAACTCGAAACAGGAACTAAAGAATAAACGACAACTGCTGAAAGATGAAGTGACGATGCGCGTTGGAAATGGATCCAAGGTCAATGTGATCGCAGTCGGCACACTTCCTCTACATCTACCTTCGGGATTAGTTTTAAGCCTAAATAATTGCTATTATGTACCTGCGTTGAGCATGAACATTATATCTGGATCTTGTTTAATGCAAGACGGTTATTCATTCAAGTCTGAGAATAATGGTTGTTCTATTTTTATGAATAATATCTTTTATGGTCGAGCACCACAAAAGAATGGCTTATTTCTGTTAGATCTCGATAGTAGTGATACGCACATACATAACATTGATGCTAAGCGAATTAAACTTAATGATAATTCTACTTATATGTGGCACTGTCGTCTTGGTCATATTGGAGTGAAACGCATGAAGAAACTCCATGCGATGGATTACTTGAATCACTTGACTTTGAGTCACTTGATAGATGCGAAGCATGTCTAATGGGAAAAATGACAAAGACTCCATTTTCTGGTATGATGGAGCGAGCTACGACTTATTAGAAATCATACATACCGATGTATGTGGACCAATGAGCGTAGCATCGCGGTGGTTATCGTTATGTTCTAACCTTCACGAGATGATCCGAGTAGATATGGGTATATCTATTTCATGAAACATAAATCCGAAACTTTCGAGAAGTTTAAGGAATTTCAAAGTGAAGTAGAAAATCAACGAAACAAGAAGATCAAATTTCTACGATCTGATCGTGGAGGTGAATATCTGAGTTATGAGTTTGGCATGCATTTAAAGAAATGCGGAATACTTTCACAATTGACACCGCGGGAACACCTCAACGAAACGGTGTGTCCGAACGTCGTAAATGTCGAACTCTCTTAGATATGGTTCGTAGTATGATGTCTCTTACTGATTTGCCGTTATCATTTTGGAGTTATGCATTAGAGACAGCCGCATTCACTTTAAATAGAGCACCATCAAAATCCGTAGAAACGACACCGTATGAATTATGGTTTAATAAGAAACCTAAGCTGTCGTTCTGAAAGTTTGGGGTTGCGAAGCCTATGTAAAGAAGTTACAACCGGACAAGCTAGAACCCAAAGCGGAGAAATGCGTCTTCATAGGATACCCTAAGGAAACTATAGGGTACACTTTCTATCACAGATCCGAAGGCAAAATCTTTGTTGCTAAGAACGGAACCTTTCTTGAGAAAGAGTTTCTCACTAAAGAAGTATTTGGAAGAAAAGTAGAACTCGATGAGATTGATGAATCTATACTCGTTGATCAGAGTAGCGCAGTACCGGAAGTTGTACTGTACCGCCTACACCGGCAACGAGAGGAAGCTAATGATAATGATCATGAAACTTCGAACGAGGAAACTACCGAACCTCGCAGATCGACAAGGGAACGTGCCACTCTGATTGGTATGATCCTTGTCTAAATGTCATGATTGTAGATAACAATGATGAGGACCCTACGACGTATGAAGAAGCGATGATGAGCCCAGATTCCAACAAATGGCAAGAAGCCATGAAATCCGAAATGGGATCCATGTATGATAACAAAGTATGGACTTTGGTAGACTTACCTGATAGCCGAAAGGCTGTCGAGAATAAATGGATCTTCAAGAGAAAAACAGATGCTGATGGTAATATTACTGTCTATAAAGCTCGACTTGTCGCAAAGGGTTTCCGACAAATTCAAGGAGTTGACTACGATGAGACTTTCTCACCTGTAGCGAAGCTAAAATCTGTGAGGATTTTGTTAGCAATAGCTGCATTTTTCGATTATGAGATTTGGCGAGATGGATGTCAAAACGGCGTTCCTTAATGGAGACATTGAGGAAGAGTTGTATATGGTACAACCCAAAGGTTTTGTCGATCCTAAAAATGCTGACAAAGTATGCAAACTTCAGCGTTCAATCTATGGACTGAAGCAAGCATCAAGAAGTTGGAACCGACGCTTTGATAAGGTGATCAAAGACTTCGGGTTTATACCGTGTCATGGCGAGGCCTGTATTTACAAGAAAGTGAGTGGGAGCTACGTAGCATTCCTGATATTATATGTAGATGACATATTATTGATTGGGAATGATATAGAACTATTAAGCGATGTTAAAGGTTATTTGAATAATAGTTTTTCAATGAAAGACCTGGGTGAAGCATCGTATATATTAGGCTTCAAGATTTATAGAGATAGATCAAGACGCGTAATTGGGCTATCACTGAGTACATATCTGGACAAGATTCTAAAGAAGTTTAGAATGGACGAAAGTAAGAAAGGGTTCTTACCTATGTTACCAGGCAAGGTATTGAGTAAAACTCAAGGACCGGCTACGAGCGAGAAGAAAGAGAAAGGATGTGTAACATCCCCTATGCCTCGGCAGTAGGATCTATCATGTATGCCATGCTATGTACTAGACCGGATATAGCACATGCCGTTAGTTTGACTAGCAGATATCAAAGTGATCCAGGAATGGAACAACTGGACAGCGGTCAAGAATATCCTGAAGTACTTGAAAAGAACTAAGGATATGTTTCTTTGTTATGGAGGTGACCAAGAGCTCGTTGTAAACGGTTACACCGATGCAAGTTGGAACACTGATCCTGATGACTCTAAGTCACAATCTGGGTACGTGTTTATATTGAATGGTGCTGCAGTAAGCTGGGCAAGCTCGAAGCAGTGCACGGTGGCGAAGTCTTCAACGAGAATCGAGTACATAGCGGCTTCGGAGGCTTCATCGAAGCGGTATGGATGAAGAGGTTCATTGTAGAGCTCGGTGTGGTTCCTAGTGCATTGGACCCATTAATCATTTCTTGTGATAACATGGGTGCCATCGCCAATGCACAAGAGCCAAGGTCACACAAGAGGCTGAAGCATATCAAGCTGCGTTACCACTCGATTCGAGAGTACATCGAAGATGGAGAAGTAAAGATTTGCAAAGTACACACTGATCTGAATGTAGCAGATCCGTTGACTAAAGCTCTCCCTAGGGCAAAGCATGACCAACACCAGAATGCCATGGGTGTTAGGTATATTACAATGTAATCTAGATTATTGACTCTAGTGCAAGTGGGAGACTGAAGGAGATATGCCCTAGAGGCAATAATAAAGTGGTTATTATTTATATCTTTATGTTTATGATAAATGTTTATATATCATGCTAGAATTGTATTAACCGAAACATTAGTACATGTGTGATATGTAGACAAACAAGAAGTCCCTAGTATGCCTCTTAAACTAGCTTGTTGATTAATGGATGATTAGTTTCATAATCATGAACATTGGATGTTATTAATAACAAGGTTATGTCATTGTGTGAATGATATAATGGACACACCCAATTAAGCATAGCATAAGATCTCGTCATTAAGTTATTTGCTATAAGCTTTCGATACATAGTTACCTAGTCCTTATGACCATGAGATCATGTAAATCACTTATACCGGAAAGGTACTTTGATTACACCAAACACCACTGCGTAAATGGGTGGCTATAAAGGTGGGATTAAGTATCCGGAAAGTATGAGTTGAGGCATATGGATCAACAGTGGGATTTGTCCATCCCGATGACGGATAGATATACTCTGGGCCCTCTCGGTGGAATGTCGTCTAATGTCTTGCAAGCATATGAATGAGTTCATAAGAGACCACATACCACGGTACGAGTAAAGAGTACTTGTCAGGAGACGAGGTTGAACAAGGTATAGAGTGATACCGAAGATCAAACCTCGGACAAGTAAAATATCGCGAGACAAAGGGAATTGGTAATGTATGTGAATGGTTCATTCGATCACTAAAGTCATCGTTGAATATGTGGGAGCCATTATGGATCTCGCGATCCCGCTATTGGTTATTGGTCGGAGTGAGTACTCAACCATGTCCGCATAGTTCTCGAACCGTAGGGTGACACACTTAAAGTTGGATGTTGAAATGGTAGTTCTTGAATTATGGAATGGAGTTCGAATATTTGTTCGGAGTCCCGGATGAGATCCCGGACATCACGAGGAGTTCCGGAATGGTCCGGAGAATAAGATTCATATATAGGATGTCATTTTATGTGAAATAAAATGTCGCGGAAGGTTCTATGGAAGGTTCTAGAAGGTTCTAGAAAAGTCCGGAAGAAACCACCAAGGAAGGTGGAGTCCACAAGGGACTCCACCTCCATGGCCGGCCAGCCCTAGTGGGGGTGGAGTCCCAAGTGGACTCCACCATAGGGGGCCGGCCACCCCCCACATGGGAGGTGGGAATCCCACCTTTGGGTGGGAGTCCTAGTTGGGCTAGGTTTGCCCCCTCCTATGGAAGGTTTTGGTTTCGGGTCTTATTCGAAGACTTGGACACCAACACTTGGGATCCACCTATATAATGAGGGGCCAAGGGAGGGGGCCGGCCACCCCAAGACCACAAGCTGGCCGCCCCCCATAGAGTGGCCGGCCACCCCTCCCAAACCCTAGCCGCCCCCCTCTCCTCCATATTGCCCGCGTAGCTTAGCGAAGCTCCGCCGGACTTCTACACCGCCACCGACACCACGCCGTCGTGCTGTCGGATTCAAGAGGAGCTACTACTTCCGCTGCCCGCTGGAACGGGGAGGTGGACTTCGTCTTCATCAACAACCGAACGTGTGACCGAGTACGGAGGTGCTGCCCGTTCGTGGCGCCGGAACCGATCGTGATCAAGATCTTCTACGCGCTTTTGCAAGCGGCAAGTGATCGTCTACCGCAGCAACAAGAGCCTCATCTTGTAGGCTTTGGAATCTCTTCAAGGGTGAGACTCGATACCCCCTCGTTGCTACCGTCTTCTAGATTGCATCTTGGCTTGGATTGCGTGTTCGCCGTAGGAAAATTTTTGTTTTCTATGCAACGTTATCCTACAATACTACCTCCGATTCAAGGAATAAGGCGTCCTCGTTTTACGTGCTTTTCGTTTGACTAAGAATTAGTTCAAATATATAAAGATTGTATGTATGAAATTAACATCATTAGAAAGTGATTTTCAATACGATTTCAACGATACTAATTACATATAATATAACCAAGATTTTGTTGCTCAATTTTTATGGTCAAAGTTCACTTTGGAATACGTGTGCGCCTTATTCCTTGGAACGGAGGTAGTACAAAAACATCTTTATAAATCTTCGAACCAAAGAAATAGCTAGTGGTAAAGAAACTAGCTAGCTCATGATAAACAAGTAATCCTATAGCAAATAATTCACAGCAACAAGAACCAAGGACGTTTAGGATCTGTCTCTATGACAAAAAAAAGTTCTAGTTCAGCTAATTAACCGATGCAAGTTTAATTTAGCTTGTGCAGGATGGTGCAGGGCAAACCACAAAGATAGAAGAAACAATAGATACTACTAAATACTAGTAATGTGATTAACTTTACTCGTGGCTAAGCATGCAACCAATGGAAGGGAAGTTCTTTTTTTTAGCATCAAGGCAGATGATTCGCGTCAATAAAACTGTCATTGCTATGTTAAGAATCTAATATTTAATTAGGGATCGAGCGCACACATGCAACAATTCAATCCTAATTGATGGTATGACGGTACTGGCTAGCTTTAAACAAAAGTAGTATCCCCTCCATTTATACTTGCAAGCATGATTAGCCACACCACGCCACAAAAAGTAGACAATCACAACTAAACAAAGAAGATCATGGTTCGTTCATCCCTAACCAATGCTTAGTAGCTTACGAATGACCTAAAATTGTGCAACCAATAAGAATTTATCAAATAGAAAATATTTATTCGGTGTGAGCTCTCAGGATCTGAATTTGATTTGTGTGCATACTAGTGATACTTTCATAACTAGCACGTGTTGTCTGGGCTAGCACTATCCAAGCAAGGGCAGTTCGAATGGATTTTCTTCCTAATATCCTTGACCCTCTAGCATGCTAAAAAGTACAGTAATACCGGGAGCTCACCATCTCCTCCACATGGTTACTTTCCATAAGCATCAACAAAAGCAATGCAGATGAAGCAGAACAAAATACAACACGTGCTATACAAATCAAAAAAACGACAAGAAGGAGATGACACGGAATGGAAGAAAGCATTTCTACATCTGCAATCTGATGTCACCCTCAGCTCCGACGTCTGAGGGGCTGCTCCAATCGACGTAGCGACCTGGCAGAGGCGGCGATCTGACATGACCGTAGCGGTCAGACCGACAGCATGAGCACCAGACAAACAATGGCCGACACCGATGGTGTGTCATGTTCAATCATAGTGGCGCTCAAGATAACAGTTTCCTACAAATGCAGGAAGATTTCATGACATAATCAACCACACAAGCTACCCGTTCCAAAGCCAAATCACATGTGCACAGTAACGAAAGAAACATGCAGATTCAAGCATACATAATAGAAGTGGCTTGCCAGTAATCTTACTCTAAAACGAGTTGGCTGCTCCAGTCAAATCGCTGCTTGGGAGCATTAGTAGACGAGATGTCGCACCATTTGATGCCTTTGAACACCTAAAGCAACAGAAGTCCCACGTCAAATTCCCGTGCCAAATCAATGGGGAAAACAGGGTAAAGCCGGAGGCTGGAGGTGGGTGTGTGGTGTACCTGGGTTTCAACGCCAAGGACACTAAGGAGCGAGACGGTGGCGTCCTCAGTCTCCCTCTCTCACCTGACCATGTCGGTCCGACCTGCACATAGCGGCCGGCACCGATGGCCACCACACTTCATGTTGGAGCCAAGCCGCTCTAAGAATAGAATTTTGACAAGTTTGAATGAGCAATTTATAAATCATACAGAGCTGCAGATATGATGACAAACATGTATGCTGGAAGTGGCAGACTAACCTTACTCTGAAACTTTGTGCCCCAATCAAATCCTTGCTGGTGGAGCAATAGTAGACGGGATTTTGATTCCTATGTACACCTGAAAGTGCAACACTCCCTTGTAAATTTCCATACCAAGTTGACAGGAAAAACATAGAAAAGCCGCGGGCCGGAGATGGGCTAGTGGTGTACCTGAGTTTTGACGTCGAGGAGCTTAACGTTGGCACCCACAATCTCCCTCTCCTACCGACGAACTCGACTGTGCAGGCATCACGAGATGGCGCCCTTCGATTTGGCTAGCTCCATCTAATCACCAGCTGAGGAGTCGAGGGCCACCACAAATCGTAATGAAGTATGTCAATGTTTATTTTTATAATGCAAATATGAGAAGAATCATGATAAGTTAATGTATGAATTTACACATACCAGAATCCAAGACTAAGCAAGAGCGCATCTATCAAAAGTATTAATGTAAAAGTTGGCCCCATCGATCTTCCATCAAAAAGGAACTCCACGTGTACTTACTCTAGAACATAGCACTTCGAAAAACACGGGAGATATCCTCAACATTTTAAGTTCTCTTCTCCGAGATGAACATGCCAGGATATACATACGTATTATGAACATACTACTAGCATATACCTAAGCATGTGAGACAAATTATGAGTGAACAGAACAGTTACACAACATGCACAACTACATTTGTCTTCGACCTTGTACACATAAAAAATGCATCAAGGCACTACGTAGAGACTAACCTGATGATGTAGCTTACCATTTGTCTCTAGCTGGAGGTCCCCTTGGCCTCCATGACCCCACGAAGCCTTGGCACCAAAAGCCTGAAATACAAATAGCACAAATAAGGAATTATGTTGGCAAATAAAACGAAGAAATGCCACTTAATGAAAGAATAAAGAAAAAAGCCACAAACACATCCCACAATAATTAAGCTTGTGTGTAGTAATAGTTGCGTCGAATGGCCAGCTCAGAAGAAACCCAAATTTATCAGAAGGCAACGAGAGGCAAATACATGACACTAGGGCCTCAGAAAAACAGGGGAGGCATTTCAATTACCTTCTAGTAGCTGAACTCTTGCTCATAATAAAACACAAGCAACAATTTTTTTAGTGAGTTAGTGATTTAGGTTGTGGTGATAAAACCCAACAACTAATTGTGTGGATTATGCACGTAGATACATACTCCAACAAGGTATTGCACCTCCTGTACCAAAGCTAAACCATTAGCCACCAACACACTTTAAACAATCATGAATGGCAACATGAGCTGGACCAAACAGTGATTGGCCTATCAACAAAAATTATAAAGATTTGAACTTTATCAATTTCATAGACTAACTGAAACTACTATTTATGAGCAATTTCTCTAAATGCTAAAGCTGAATTCAGAACTCAACCTATTCCAGTGAAATTATAATCTAGATCATTACACACAATGAGGTCAACCAAAATAGTTTTTGTTGCTCCCAATGCACCTCACAACTACTATTAGTGCAAATAAGCACTTGTTGCAATCCCACACGACTTGACCCCGCATGACATGGGACGCATGAAGCAAAAGTGTACCTAAACCCACACGCTGTCGACTGGCCTGATCCAGCGGCAATGGCTACCTCTTGTCCAGCTCCATTTCTCCCCTAAAATACAAAAACACAAAGAAAATAGAAGTAGTCAGAACTGGTCCAATTCAAAAGGAAAACTAATTCCAAAGAATCCCAGGTCAGATGGCAATCAGGGAACAAGTAGGCAACATATTCCTTCAAAGTTAACATAACGCTCTACACATAGCAAAACTGAACATCCAGCCAATAGTAGTGGTTTGCCAAGCTAGTTTAGTCAGCAATTGATACATAATAATCAGGGCTATTTCTACAAGAATAAATTATTGTAACCACGATGCTAGCCGGCAAAACTACACAAACTATAAAGAACACAAAAGTAAAAGTTAGGCTAGATAATCAACTAAACTTCAGTAAAAAATTGAAAATTTGGCCTGACATTTGCTCTTTTTCGGACATCCAGGTCACACAACAAATAATATATAATTCAAAAATCTGCTAAAGTGTAAACTACCCGGCTCAAGTACTATTCAAACATAACTCATCCTTAGGGGCACAAATCAGACTTTCTATATAACCACCAGCAGCTCAACCATGTCAAACAACAAAACTTATCCTTATAAGGTGTCAACATTGTGTTGACTCACAAAAGAGTAACTCCTTTGAACTATTACTCCATATCAGCTAGAACAAGTGCAATCAACACTAGATAAAATCCAGGTTTTAAAAGAACTCAAGCTGCATACTCAACAGTAAGAAAGATACAATATCATAGAAAATAAACATTGGAAAGAGTAGTGCATTGGAACATAGAAATCAAGTGCTAGATGCATGTACTTCCAAGTATTTGAACATAATAGCTACTTCCATTCACAAAATATTTATGTTGCACATATAAAGTAGCAACATGCATCTTGCTATATTGAATAAATAGTGAAAACTATTAAGCAAGAAAATGACACATTCACCAACAGGGAGTCAGGGAGGCAACCATTAAGTTGTGGTGATATTTTACCACTAGAAACACCACAGCCAACCAGGCAGACTTTATCTAGGGGTGTCTATCAAAATGAGAGGTCCAACGCCAGGTTACCAAAACCAAATACTGAACAATAGCTACATACAGGTTAAATTTGTAATCGCTATGTCCAAATCAGCTACAACCTTTTGTGCACTAAATATTGTGTTGCACGAGGAGCACAAAAACAAGACAAATTCATACAAAAGCAGCAGGATGCACCTATTTATGAGTCGCCATAGCTGCTCTTATCCCTAGCAACATCAAGTGGAGCAAGTCGTCGTTTCTAATCCTGCTGCCGCCCATCCTCACCAAAACCACCACCTTGGCTTTAAGAAGTGGAAAGGTTTAAGGTCACAAAAGTGCTCTGTAACGACAGCCCAGTCGTGGCCTCCAAATAAGATATAATGTGTAGCAGAATGTACTTCAAAACGCAGGCGAGAAAAACATTCAAAGCTTGTAACATTCTAGTTGGGCCTCTGAAGGCAGGTTCTAAAGAGCAATGACTAGAAAGAAAAAAAAAACCTGATCAATTAAGAATATAATGTAGTACTGGCAATCGAGTAAGATTATTTACTGTAGAACATTAATCAGTACTCCTAAACAAGGCTCAGAAACTCACACATGTTTTTGTCCCTCAATAAAAATGGTGAGCTAAGCCTGTCCACTAGTAGTAAATTAGAGACGCCATTGTAGCACACATCGACACAACGAAAACATGGATGTCTACTTAACCACCAAATAACCACTTATTTTTGAATTGAGAACCAGATTAGGACAAGTCATTATGCATGATATTTTAGCTTTGATATACTAGAGAATCAAACACCATAAGAAAGAGCATGATATTGAGATTATGGTGCAAAAAACCAGAGTAGAGAGCAGTGGAAAATGAGCTTCAGCCTTTGATTTAGGGGAAACAACAGCATTCCTAGGAACATAATCATACTCGCCCTCTAGAAAAAGATGTTCCATGGATGCAAATATCTTCCAAGGATCGGTGCAGCTGCCAACGCCGTGAAAACCTCCCTCGTTCAATGAGTTAATAATCTCCAAACAATCAGATTGAATAATCAATCTATTGTAGCCTATGATTAGCTAAGTAGATCCCATATCTTGCCGCTAGTGTCCCGCACTTAGCTTTATCAAGATCATAGTCTACATTTTTATTAGTTTATTACTAGCTGCAATAAAGCTCCCTCTATCATCTCGTAAAACATCAAAAAGATGAGCTCCAACATTTGTACAACAGCCCAAATCACAAAAGTACATAGTAAAGCCTCTTATTATACATCGACACGCAAGTCCACTAGGAAACTACAAGACACGGTAAACACCTTGACTAAGACAACAGGTTCATAACCAACCTGATGTATCTAATCCTTGAGCAACTGAATTTCCGGTTGTATAATCAACCTGCAGGCCAAGCGAATGCGGCGGCGCTCCTAGTTCCTGTAGCAAATTTAGAACAACAAGGAGTCAGGGACAAATAAAAGCAGTGCAGGAATAAAACGGGAAAATAATATGCCTGCATAGCTATATTCTCATCACTTTATCAGAAGAACAACATCAGGGTTATCAGTATGCCCAAACATAAGAAAAGTTATGTGTTCATTGGTTATCACCCCAATAGGTAGAACACAAGAGGTAGCTTATAACATTCCGAAACTGTAAAAAGAAAGTATGGTCCCAGCAGATGTAGCCACAATTTATCGAGGTACAAAATGATTTTTCCACAAAACTATTGAATTTAGCGCAATAGTACTAAAGATTCCTCAGACAGGTCCAATAGTGAATAAATAGGTGTAAATGATATAGCTGTCTTTCGACTAATAAGATAAGAACTAACTTTTTCTTTATTTAAAGCGTGAGATTTTGGTAGGATCTCAACTTGTTCTTGGATGGCGACATACACGGCTGGACTGACATCCAGCAAAAAGTGATCACCACCATGCCTTGTAATGAGGGAAACTAAAATAGTACACTTATCATGTGCGCTGACAGGAATGGTGAACTGAAAAGGGCATCAATATTGTTTCATTAACAAAAGAGCAATAGAGACTTAGCGGAAGTTAATGTGATCCATGGGTTTCAGAGAAAACCATATGTTACAAAAACCCACACCCATCTCAACCTTTACAAATATGATGAGTATTTTTACAAACTTCAAGACATGATGAATATGGCACATGAATAACCAGTAAGAATAGGCATGGACGGGACATTGACTTCACTTTTCCAATCCCAACCCATACCCACCCACATGTCCAAATCTAACTCAGATATAATTTTAAACTCTACCAAAAGCAGAAGTAAAATGTCACGCATCAACTAATCAAACCAATCGAATAAAATAAGAAATTATCAATTTGATGGTTGGCATAGGATGTCAAACTCACTTCATTCAGGTTTATGCACAATTGAGCATTACAAGGTAAATATCTATAAGGCATACATATTCGAAATTCCAAAATATTACCAGCATTCTAAGGAAGAAGCTTGACGTTATGGTGTCAATGTCGACGAGCTCCTAACCGGCGGTGTCAATGTCGACGAGCTCCTAACCAGCGGTGTCAATGTCATGGCGATGGGCCTTGGTGGTGAGCTCCTGCATGATGTGGGCGCATCCGATAAACCAGCCTTCAGATCCAGCATGTAGAGGGACTACAACATTTAGATTAGCATAACCACTTATGTTCCAGAAGAACAGACAAATGGCAGTAGATATTTTTCTTGTTCACTTGTGTATTTCAATGAATCTGAACTAGGTTTATAATAAGAAAACAAAAAATGGGTTTGTCTAATTAAGCCACAGCTGATAAACAGACTAATGCTGATAAACAAATAATTAAATTTGACCTTACTATGAGCTATATAATTCTTGTCCCCGGAGTCGTCTGAATGGAGCAAGTTGTTACTCTTGCACCCACCGCCGCCTTGGTCTACATGTCATTTGACAGCTCCAATAGCTCTTCCCTTTGCGTCACTGCATGGATAAAGGGAGATACATGGAATTTAGAAGGCATATATGACAACAAAGGTTCTCGAGTTCCTATATACAAGCATAGCTGATTCTGAAAATGAAAAAAATCAAGCATGGGAAGTGCATTATCACATATATTTATGAGCTTACAAATGTGATTAAAAAGTTCGAGCTGTACCAGTTTCAGAGACGATGAGGAGATAAAATCTGAATGCAGACGAAGCAATCATTCGGTGTTTCATAGAATTTGAATCATAAAGAATTACAGAGATGGTTGAAACTTGAACGACAAACAAAAACATAACGGCATATCAGAAAGGCAAAGTAGTTCAGATTCAGGTCCTACTTCTGTTTTGGAATAAAATTTCTTATCTGACATTAACTAGTGGCATATTATTGAAGGGAAAGTAGTACAGATTCGGTGTCTAATTCTATCTAGAAACGAGATCTTGACTGCATTATGGAAATAAACCGGCAGGGATCCAAAATCTGCACTGACATTTCAATTCTGAAATTTCTGAACCGAACATATGTTCACAAAATGAGAAGAACAACTACTCCTTGCAGTTACGGGTGCTCCCTCACAAGTAGCAACACCAGGTGGGTGCTCCAATTTTTGAACTTCGAGTAATCGTAGAGCAAGTCTAGAACGCATTGCGAAGCAAAGACCGGCGTCATCACTCGGGATGGATGCAATCGTGTAGCGGTGGAAGATGGTATTTTTCTGTGCATACAACCAGGGCCGGGGCAGCGTACGACGCGACGAGGTAGGGCGAGGGATGATGCGAGGTCTCACCGGTGGGCGCGTCGGAGGCGAGCGGGCGGAGTTGAGTAGGGGTGGTTGGCGTTCTGGTCTTCGGCCGTGGCTCCCGTTCCAGGATGGTGATGCAGCTCCGTCGGGCTGTGCCACCGTTGTTCACGAGCTGCAAAGAGGGAAGATGCAGCAGTAGCGTTAGCGGGAAAAGAAGGGAGACCGTGAGGTGAAGGGAGGAGGGAGCGCTGACCAGGGTCGTCGCAGGAGAGCCGCGCATCTGCAGGAACCGGTCGGTGTCCTCCTCCTGGAAGATCGCCGGAGCAGGACCGCACCGGCGAGCGGATGGGGCGGCCTTGCCGGTTACGACTTACGAGGGAGGTCGAGGAGCAGGAGAGGCCGGGCTGGAGCTTGGAATCCAAACAAGCAAAGCAGCTGCAGCAATCGTAGAGCAAGTTTAGAACGCATTGTGAAGCAAAGACCGGCTTCATCACTCGGGATGGATGCAATCGTGTTACAACCAGAGTCGGGGCAGCGTCCGACGCAACGAGGTAGGGCGAGGGATGATGCGAGGTCTCACCAGTGGGCGCGTCGGAGGGGTGGTTGGCATTCTGCAGGAAGCTGCAAAAAGGGAAGATGCAGCAGCAGCGTTAGTGGGAAAAGAAGGGAGGCCGTGAGGTGAAGGGAGGAGGGAGCGCTGACCAGGGTCGTCGCAGGAGAGCGGCGCATCTGCAGGAAGCGGTCGGTGTCCACCTCCTGGACGAACGCCGGAGCAGGAAGGCACCGGCTAGTGGATGGGGCGACCTTGCCAGGTACGATGGAGGTCGGGGAGCAGGAGATCTGGAGCGGCACTCGACGGCGGCCGGCCGGCAGGGTTCCATGTAAGGAGAAGGCTTGATTAGAGGGGCGGTAAGGTGGGGTTGGCGACGGAGAGGCGGCACGGCTGCTGGCGGCCGGCGAGCTCCGGGTTGGGTGACTTCTTGGCGAGGAAGGGAGAGTTGATGACTGATTTAGGACTACTCTTCGGGAGACTGGCGGATTATCTCAAAATCGCGTTATTAGCAGCAGGCTAATTAAGAGGGACGCCTCGATTGCGTGCATAATTACTCCCAAATCTGATTCGCGTCTCCTTATTTTTCTCCACCGCCGCAGTTATGGCCGATGCATGCGCACGCCTCGTTTAATGCCTCCGGCTCGTTTTGGACGTCATCAGCTAGCTTGTCACGATGAGCATGCTACTCCTCCTTGATACGTGTCTAATTAAACTCAAAACACGTGTTCGATTATTACTTGCTCAAAAAAACAAGGAACCATCACATATACTCCTTCCGCTTCTATTTACTTCGTGTTTTAGGTTTAGTTAAAATCAAACTTTGGAAAACTTAATCACGAATATAACCAAAAATATTGATATCCATAATATCAAATATATATAATACTTTATATCAGTTCTAATACAATGTATATGATACTGTAAATATCGATATACTTTTCTAAATATTTGGTCAAAGTTCATAAAATTTAAGTTTGACAAAACCTATAACGCAAGTAATTGTGAATGCAGGAAGTATAGTATTTGCTACTAGCTAGTAAGTAGTTTTCAAGGCGGCTAAACATGCATGAAAAGAGAACAAAACAATGTATCTTTGTTACTAGTAGATTGCAGCTAGGCTTACATTGCAGATTAAAATTCTTCACTCGTCGCTAAGCCCACACGTGCCTCGCCTCGAACAAGCCCCACCCTTAGCTCATCTACTGTGTGTCGATGGGGTGGCCGGAGAGCCAATGTGAGGGGCGCCCTCCTTGAGAACAGGCGGTCATGTTGATGGGGTTGGCGGAGTGTGGTGTCCTTGATGAGGGGGACCGATGCAGCCCGAAACAGGTGTACCAGTCATGCTGATGAAGTGGATGGTGGACCGGTGTAGTGTCGTCAAGTTATTATCTTTTTATATTTTCCTAACATGCAATGTCTATCCCTAGCTTTATTTGAAAAGTTTTGATTATGGGTGTGATATTTCTCGTTACTCCATCCTTATATACCCAACCGCTCATTTCCCCCCTCCCCACTCTCCTCCCGCTACAGTAACTAAGAGTCTCACACCGGAGACCGGGCCGATCCGACGGCCTCTCCGCCGGTGTAGCCGGTCGGAGATGGCCTAGGGGAAGCGCCGGAGCTAGGTTAGTGTATAGTTCTAGTAGATCTAGGTTTTCTTGGCTTTATGCCGGGAGTTGGCTACTAGATCTCTTGGCCGAGATCTAGAGCCGGCCTGCGACCTTCTTCTCCGACGGTCGGAGTCGGATGCGGTGAAGATCTGGGCGGCGGGCTACTCCATAAAGAAAGGGCCTTTATCCCGTGCCAAGCACAAGCTTCTCTGGGTGGTCTTTCTCCTTTCCCTGGCCGGCCGTGGCGGCGAGGGGGGATGGGGAGTTGCGGTTGTTTAGGGAGCGGTGGCTTGGAGACGGCGGGGAACATCTGCTGCGTCGGAGAGCTTCTTTGCTCTCGTTTCAGAAGTTCTTCAGCGGAGGACTCAAGCCGGCGGCTACCTCCGCCCTGCCTCTGCACATCATGGTCGAAGGGCGACCCTCCTTGGCCTCGATTCGATGGTCTATCTTCCTCCAGGCTTCAAGCCGATGCGGAGGATCTTCAGCTCCTGCTGCTGCGCACCTTCCAGTGGTGCTGGTCCAAGTGGTTCGTCCCCGGTGCCGGTATTCCTGGCGCGGCGGCGGAGCTCAGCTCTTGATGGTGGAGAAGGATCTCGAGGACCCGATAGATTTTTATCTTTTTGTCCTGAGGACCTTGTATCTATTTTCTGGGGTCTTTTCTGTAGTTCCTAGTTTGTCTGTTGACTCCCCTGTAACTTCTTATTCCACCGTTTATAAATGAGGCAGCATCCGGGTCCTTATGGACCCGTACCCATTAAAAAAAAATCATTATATACCCATATTGTTTTCTAATTTGAAGTACTAATGCTTAGGGCATGGGAATGTTGTTCTCCAGCTTGATTATTTCTTACGTTTGTGAAGGACAAGAATAGAGCTTCAATCTTTCAATCTTTGTTTTTCCTCCTTTTGTAGTGGAACTTTGGTGTTGTAGTTGTTTCTTGTTGCGTCTAGTTAGTTTCTTTCGTGCACGGGTATTCCCTCCCATGTTGAGGCCAGCGAGGGAGACTACACTAGGGCGTTCCAGGATGAGTGAATTGAACCACCGGCTTGGGTAATCGGTATGCACGTGCGCGATTGATCCATCGACGGTTCCGGTGTACGTATACGGTCGCCCCAAATCCAAGAAAAAAATTGGACCTACATTATAAAACTGGGATGAGGTGAGCTGATCGATCCCGGCTCCATTTTTTTTTTCTTCTTTTGCATACAAACCCAAACCCAAATCGAAATGATGCACTGTAGCTGGCTGGCTGCCGGCTTCGGTTCCGTACGCACGCACGCACGCATGGATTTGTAGTCGCGCAACGATCCAGGCTGGCTTCGATCGGTGTACGCACGCACGCACGCGCGCGGGAGGTGGACACCGGCTTCAGTTTTTGTCACGCGCGCGATTGATGCATGCAAGCAGGACAGCGACGCATGCGCGAATGACGCGGTCCGGTCCATCTTAAAAGGACGCGCGCGCGCGTGGCCGACTCGTCCACGGTGCAGCTCAGATGGATGTGTGGGTCCGCAACCTGTGCTGTCCCGTCTCCACCCACATGATGTCCGGCCTGTCGAGCATCGACACCGTGGACACCATCAAGGCCAGGTACGAGGCGGCGACGGGCATGCCGGCGGACCGGCAGCAGATCACGTACCAATCCCGACAGGTGAGGAACGGCAGCAGGCTCGCTGACTGGGGCGCCACCAACTGTTCGATGGTGTACGTCGACCGGATGCCGTGGCACCACACGGAGGCCGCGTGCGCGCTGTCCAGGGTGCTTTTGGTGAAGGTGTACCGCAGGACCACGGTGCGCCGCGTCAAGGAGCTCGTGGAGGCGGCCGAGGGGGTGCCCGTCGCCACGCAGCGTGCATACCACAACCTCGGCCTCGCCACCGGCTACACAGACAAGGGTCTAGAGGACGGGCAGACCATGGAAGAGCTCGGCATCATGGAGTGGACTCGGGAGTTCGTGCTGAACCAGCCCTTCATGAACATCGAGTACCGGCTCGAGGCAGGCGCTGCTGCTTCTCCCGCCGAGGAGGGGCAGGAGCGGCGGGCACAGGTGCCACGCGTCTTGTTCAGAGGTAGCCACGCGGAGTACAACAAGATCGTTATGCAGCGAGTGTTCGCCGAGAGAGAGAAGCCGGACTCGATGCCGCCCGTGCCACCGCTGACGCGGAGCCGCATCCTAAACGTCTATCTTGGAGCTCGGGATCCGCTCCTACCGTAGGCTTTTCATCAAGTTGCCCCTCTGGCATAGATTGCTAAGCTAGATAGGCTAGTTTCGACAGTATAGGATTAATTACTGGTGAAACATAATACTAGTAAAAGTCGATTGAACGTGCTATATGAAGTTAATTTTTGAACTGTGTTTTGCATGTAATTTTAGTGGAAAATTCATGTGTTTATTACAATCTCAGAAAGCGGGGTGACAACATATGTGGATTGTTTTTTTTTGTGTGGTGCTACTCGAGTACCGAGTTACGATTTGCAGCGTGAACTCAAGATTTTCGATCGGGCAACGACAACGTTTGTGCATTATTTTATTCATGTAGGTATTGCTTTCAGATAATTTCTTTTGTAGTCCCGGTGTTATCTTCGGTGATGGTTAGAGTGTTGCTACTGCAAGTATCTTCACCGCAACATGTTTTTGTTTTCTTTTTCTCTCATTTTCTGTGTTTTTAGTTGTGTGCATCTATGATTTCTTTGAACATGTTGTTGGTGTAAATATTAGGTGTAGTTGGTATCTTCATGATATTATTATATTTCCTTTATCGTAAAAATTGCATCTCTTGGTTTTATTCTTGTTTTGGAAGAGTAGACGGAACAATGTGTTGGATGTAGACCCACAAAGAATCAATAATAAAGAATAGCGGGATAGTAGATCAACTTGGCAAATGCCTTAAGATCCCAAAACCCACAACCCACTTCCCAATAGTTTTTAGGTGGATTTCTTTTCAATGGAACCGTGAACCTAGACGCTAAAGCGGCAACACATGAGAAATGATAGGTTGTACTCGAGAGATGCGGTGTTTTGGCAATATATGCTATCTTTATGCTAAAATATTTTTAAATATATTAAATAATGTTAAAATAACATGTGCAATTCCACATCCTACATGCCTATAAAGTTGTTTCGGAAAAACAATAACTTTTGGTGCAGGCTATGTAAAATAATCAAAATTCAGAGCTAAAACAACGCATTTCTCGAAACATTATTTATCTTCTACACATGGCACAAAATGCACTACTAAAAAAAGGCCTAGCCGTAAGAATGGTATCAGTGGCGCACCACCTTAGTGGTGCTCCACTGCTATATAGCAGTGGCGCACCAAAAAGTGGTGCTCCACTAGTAACTTATTACTAATGGCGCACTAGTACAGGTGTAGGCCACTACTAATTTATAAGCTGGATTACAAATAGATCTCAAGTTAGCAGTGGCGCACCACATATAGGTGCGCCATTGCTATGTAACGTAGCAATGGCGCACTACATGTGCTGCGCCACTGTACAGGCTAAAATCGTACACCCCCGTGGCGCATCTGTCGCGTGGTGCGCCACTGTGTTAGCCCCAACCACGCACCCACGCAACCCCACACAGCACGCACCCACCTTCGTGGCACCTGGAGCCGATGGGAAACCTGGAATCCCGAAGAACGCGTCGGGGTGACTGGATGCGCGTCGTGTGTGCTGTAGCAGAGCTGGAGGCGGGACCCGCACCCACGCAACCACAGCACGGACTCGTCCCCCACCAAGTCTCCACCGCACACTTCTCTTTCTCCCCCAAAATTCTCAACCGCACCCACCACATGAACCCTAGCACTGCAACTGGCCGGCGCCGCCGGGCGCGGGTGAACCACCTGCGCGCGCCGCCTCCACCATCCACAGCACCGAGCCCCACCCCCTCTTCGCCGATGACGCGAGCACGGTGTGGCCATCGATGGCCGCGTCGGTGTCGTGAAGCCGTCGGTGGAGGAGGCGACCGACGATGGGGAGGAAGGGCCGACGGTGGAGGAGGCGACCGACCGATGATAGGGAGCTGCCCCTTGATACGCGGACAGCACGCATCCGTTGGGAACCCCAAGAGGAAGGTGTGATGCGTACAGCGGCAAGTTTTCCCTCAGTACGAAACCAAGGTTTATCGAACCAGTAGGAGCCAAGAAGCACGTTGAAGGTTGATGGCGGCGAGATGTAGTGCGGCGCAACACCAGGGATTCCGGCGCCAACGTGGAACCTGCACAACACAACCAAAGTACTTTGCCCCAACGAAACAGTGAGGTTGTCAATCTCACCGGCTTGCTGTAACAAAGAATTAGATGTATAGTGTGGATGATGATTGTTTGCAGAGAACAGTAGAACAAGTATTGCAGTGGATTGTATTTCAGATGTAAAGAATGGACCGGGGTCCACAGTTCACTAGTGGTGTCTCTCCCATAAGATAAATAGCATGTTGGGTGAACAAATTACAGTTGGGCAATTGACAAATAGAGAGGGCATGACCATGCACATACATGATATGATGAGTATTGTGAGATTTAATTGGGCATTACGACAAAGTACATAGACCGCTATCCAGCATGCATCTATGCCTAAAAAGTCCACCTTCAGGTTATCATCCGAACCCCTTCCAGTATTAAGTTGCAAACAACAGACAATTGCATTAAGTATGGTGCGTAATGTAATCAATAACTACATCCTCGGACATAGAATCAATGTTTTATCCCTAGTGGCAACATCACATCCATAATCTTAGAGGTTTCTCTCACTCCCCCAGATTCACGGAGACATGAACCCACTATCGAGCATAAATACTCCCTCTTGGAGTTACAAGCATCAACTTGGCCAAAGCATCTACTAGTAACAGAGAGCATGCAAGATCATAAACAACACATAGATATAAATTGATAATCAACATAACATAGTATTCTCTATTCATCGGATCCCAACAAACACAACATATAGCATTACAGATAGATGATCTTGATCATGTTCGGCAGCTCACAAGATCCGACAATGAAGCACATAAGGAGAAGACAACCATCTAGCTACTGCTATGGACCCATAGTCCAGGGGTAGACTACTCACTCATCACTCCGGAGGCGACCATGGCGGTGTAGAGTCCTCTGGGAGATGAATTCCCTCTCCGGCAGGGTGCCGGAGGCGATCTCCTGAATCCTCCGAGATGGGATTGGCGGCGGCGGCGTCTCTGGAAGGTTTTCAGTATCGTGGCTCTCGGTACTGGGGGTTTCGCGACGAAGGCTATTTGTAGGCGGAAGGGCAGGTCAAGGGGCGTCACGAGGGGCCCACACACTAGGTCGGCGCGGCCAGGGCTTGGGCCGCGCCGCCCTAGCGTGGCGCCGCCTCGTGGCCCCACTTCGTCAGCTATCCGGTCTTCTGGAAGCTTCGTGTGAAAATAGGCCCCTGGGCGTTGATTTCGTCCAATTCCTAGAATATTTCCTTACTAGGATTTCTGAAACCAAAAACAGCAGAAAACAGCAACTGGCTCTTCGGCATCTCGTTAATAGGTTAGTGCCGGAAAATGCATAAATATGACATAAAGTATGCATAAAACATGTAGATATCATCAATAATGTGGCATGGAACACGTCGGAGACGTATCAGCATCCCCAAGCTTAGTTTCTGCTCGTCCCGAGCAGGTAAACGATAACAAAGATAATTTATGGAGTGACATGCCATCATAACCTTGATCATACTATTGTAAGCATATGTAATGAATGCAGCGATCCAAACAATGTAAATGACATGAGTAAACAAATGAATCATATAGCAAAGACTTTTCATGAATAGTACTTCGAGACAAGCATCAATAAGTCTTGCATAAGAGTTAACTCATAAAGCAATAATTCATAGTAGAGGCATTGAAGCAACACAGAGGAAGATGAAGTTTCAGCGGTTGCTTTCAACTTATAACATGTATATCTCATGGATATTGTCAATGCAAAGTAATATAACAAGTGCAATATGCAAGTATGTAGGAATCAATGCACAGTTCACACAAGTGTTTGCTTCTTGAGGTGGAGAGAAATAGGTGAACTGACTCAACAATAAAAGTAAAAGAAAGGTCCTTCAAAGAGGAAAGCATCGATTGCTATATTTGTGCTAGAGCTTTGATTTTGAAAACAAGAAACAATTTTGTCAACGGTAGTAATAAAGCATATGTGTTATGTAAATTATATCTTACAAGTTGCAAGCCTCATGCATAGTATATTAATAGTGCCCGCACCTTGTCATAATTAGCTCGGATTACCTGGATTATCATCGCAATGCACATGTTTTAACCAAGTGTCACAAAGGGGTACCTCTATGTCACTTTGTACAAAGGTCTAAGGAGAAAGCTCGCATCGAATTTCTCGCTATTGATTATTCTCAACTTAGACATCCATACCGGGACAACATAGACAACAGATAATGGACTCCTCTTTTATGCATAAGCATGTAGCAACAATTAATTTTCTCATATGAGATTGAGGATATTTGTCCAAAACTGAAACTTCCACCATGGATTATGGCTTTAGTTAGCGGCCCAATGTTCTTCTCTAACATTATGCAATGCTCTAACCATTTTGGTGGTAAATCTCCCTTACTTCAGACAAGACGAACATGCATAGAAACTCACATGATATTCAACAAAGAGTAGTTGATGGCGTCCCCAGAAACATGGTTATCGCACAACAAGCAACTTAATAAGAGATAAAGTGCATAAGTACATATTCAATACCACAATAGTTTTTAGGCTATTTGTCCCATGAGCTATATATTGTAAAGGTAGAGGATAGAAATTTTAAAGGTAGCACTCAAGCAATTTACTTTGGAATGGCGGAGAAATACCATGTAGTAGGTAGGTATGGTGGACACAAATGGCATAGTGGTTGGCTCAAGGATTTGGATGCATGAGAAGTATTCCCTCTCGATACAAGGTTTAGGCTAGCAAGGCTATTTGAAACAAACACAAGGATGAACCGGTGCAGCAAAACTCACATAAAAGACATATTGTAAACATTATAAGACTCTACACCGTCTTCCTTGTTGTTCAAACTCAATACTAGAAATTATCTAGACCTTAGAGAGACCAATTATGCAAACCAAATTTTAGCAAGCTCTATGTATTTCTTAATTAATAGGTGCAAAGTATATGATGCAAGAGCTTAAACATGAGCACAACAATTGCCAAGTATCACATTATCCAAGACATTATAGCAATTACTACATGTATCATTTTCCAATTCCAACCATATAACAATTTAACGAAGAAGAAACTTTCACCATGAATATTATGAGTAAAGCCTAAGGACATATTTGTCCATATGCAACAGCGGAGCGTGTCTCTCTCCCACACAATGAATGCTAGGATCCATTTTATTCAAACAAAACAAAAACAAAAACAAACCGATGCTCCAAGCAAAGCACATAAGATGTGATGGAATAAAAATATAGTTTCAGGGGAGGAACCTGATAATGTTGTCGATGAAGAAGGGGATGCCTTGGGCATCCCCAAGCTTAGACGCTTGAGTCTTCTTGATATATGCAGGGGTGAACCACCGGGGCATCCCCAAGCTTAGAGCTTTCACTCTCCTTGATCATGTTGTATCATCTCCCTCTCTTGATCCTTGAAAACTTCCTCCACACCAAACTCAAAACAACTCATTATAGAGTTAGTGCACAATCAAAATATACATGTTCAGAGGTGACATAATCATTCTTAACACTTCTGGACATTGCACAAAGCTACTGAAAGTCAATGGAATCGAAATATCCATCGAACATATCAAAACAGGCAATGCGAAATAAAAGGCAGAATCTGTCAAAACAGAACAGTTCGTAAAGACGAGTTTTATTGAGGCACCAGACTTGATCAAATGAAAATGCTCAAATTTAATGAAAGTTGAGTACATATCCGAGAATCACTCACGTAAATTGGCATAATTTTCTGAGTTACCTACAGAGAATTAGGCCCAGATTCGTGACAGCAAAGAAATCTGTTTCTGCGCAGTAATCCAAATCTAGTATGAACCTTACTATCAACGACTTTACTTGGCACAACAATGCACAAAACTAAGATAAGGATAGGTTGCTACAGTAGTAAACAACTTCCAAGACTCAAATACAAAATAAAGGTACTGTAGTAAAAACATGGGTTGTCTCCCATAAGCGCTTTTCTTTAACACCTTTCAGCTAGGCGCAGAAAGTGTGTATCAAGTATTATCAAGAGACGAAGTGTCAACATCATAATTTGTTCTAACAATAGAATCAAAAGGTAACTTCATTATCTTTCTAGGGAAGTGTTCCATACCTTTCTTGAGAGAAAATTGATATTTAATATTACCTTCCTTCATATCAATGATAGCACCAACAGTTCGAAGAAAAGGTCTTCCCAATATAATGGGACAAGATGCATTGCATTCAATATCCAAGACAACAAAATCAACGGGGACAAGGTTATTGTTAACGGTAATGCGAACATTATCAACTTTCCCCAAAGGTTTCTTTGTAGAATGATCAGCAAGATTAACATCCAAATAACAATTTTTCAATGGTGGCAAGTCAAGCATATTATAGATTTTCTTAGGCATAACAGAAATACTTGCACCAAGATCACATAAAGCATTACAATCAAAGTCATTGACCTTCATCTTAATGATGGGCTCCCAACCATCCTCTAGCTTCCTAGGAATAGAAATTTCGCGTTCTAGTTTCTCTTCTCTAGCTTTTATGAGAGCATTTGTAATATGTTTCGTGAAAGCCAAGTTTATAGCACTAGCATTAGGACTCTTAGCAAGTTTTTGTAAGAACTTTATAACTTCAGAGATGTGGCAATCATCAAAATTCAAACCATTATAATCTAAAGCAATGGGATCATCATCCCCAATGTTGGAAAAAATTTCAGCAGTTTTATCACAGGCAGTTTCAGCAGTTTTAGCAGTTTCGGGTAGTTTTTCGCGCTTTGCATTTGAAGTGCAAACATTGCCAACACCACTTATTTTACCATTAATAGTAGGAGGTGCAGCAACATGTGGAGCATTAGCATTACTAGTGGTGGTAATAGTCCAAACTTTAGCTATATTATCTTCTTTTTCATTTTCTTCTCTTTCCCACCTAGCACGCAATTCGGCCATCAATCTTATATTCTCATTAATTCTAACTTGGATGGTATTTTCTGTAGTAACAATTTTATTATTATGATTTTCATGAGGCATAACTTTCGATTTCAAAAGATCAACATCAGCAGCAAGACTATCGACTTTAGAAGCAAGTATATCAATTTTCCCAAGCTTTTCTTCAACAGATTTGTTAAAAGCAGTTTGTGTACTAATAAATTCTTTAAGCATGGCTTCAAGTCCAGGGGGTGAATTCCTATTATTGTTGTAAGAATTCCCATAAGAATTACCATAGCCGTTGCCATTATTATAAGGATATGGCCTATAGTTGTTACTAGAATTGTTCCGGTAAGCATTGTTGTTGAAATTATTATTTTTAATGAAGTTTACATCAACATGTTCTTCTTGGGCAACCAATGAAGCTAACGGAACATTATTAGGATTAATATTTGTCCTATCATTCACAAGCATAGACATAATAGCATCAATCTTATCATTCAAGGAAGAGGTTTCTTCGACAGAATTTACCTTCTTACCTTGTGGAGCTCTTTCCGTGTGCCATTCAGAGTAATTAATCATCATATTATCAAGAAGCTTTGTTGCTTCACCAAGAGTGATGGACATAAAGGTACTTCCAGCAGCTGAATCCAATAGGTTCCGCGAAGAAAAATTCAGTCCTGCATAAAAGGTTTGGATGATCATCCAAGTAGTCAGTCCATGGGTTGGGCAATTTTTTACCAAAGATTTCATTCTTTCCCAAGCTTGTGCAACATGCTCATTATCCAATTGTTTAAAATTCATTATGCTACTCCTCAAAGATATAATTTTAGCAGGGGGATAATATCTACCAATAAAAGCATCCTTGCATTTAGTCCATGAATCAATACTATTCTTAGGCAGAGATAGCAACCAATCTTTAGCTCTTCCTCTTAATGAGAAAGGAAACAATTTTAATTTTATAATTTCACCATCTACATCTTTATACTTTTGCATTTCACATAATTCAACAAAATTATTGAGATGGGCAGCAGCATCATCAGAACTAACACCAGAAAATTGCTCTCGCATAACAAGATTTAGTAAAGCAGGTTTAATTTCAAAGAATTCTGCTGTAGTAGCAGGTGGAGCAATAGGTGTGCATAAGAAATCATTATTATTTGTGGTTGTGAAGTCACACAACTTAGTATTTTCAGGAGTACCCATTTTAGCAGTAGTAAATAAAGCAAACTAGATAAAGTAAATGCAAGTAACTAATTTTTTTGTGTTTTTTTAATATAGCAAACAAGATAGCAAATAAAGTAAAACTAGCAACTAATTTTTTTGTGTTTTGATTTAGTGCAGCAAACAAAGTAGTAAATAAAATAAAGCAAGACAAAAACAAAGTAAAGAGATTGCGATGTGGAGACTCCCCTTGCAGCGTGTCTTGATCTCCCCGGCAACGGCGCCAGAAAAAGAGCTTGATACGCGTACAGCACGCGTCCGTTGGGAACCCCAAGAGGAAGGTGTGATGCGTACTGATACGTCTCCAACGTATCTATAATTTCTGATGTTCCATGCTTGTTTTATGACAATACCGACATGTTTTGTTCACACTTTATGTCATTATTATGCGTTTTCCGGAACTAACCTATTGACGAGATGCCGAAAGGCCATTCTTTGTTTCTGCTGTTTTTGGTTCCAGAAAGGCTGTTCGGGCAATATTCTCGGAATTGGATGAAATCAACGCCAAACCTCCTATTTTTCCCGGAAGGCTCCAGAACACCGAAGGAGAGTCGGAGGAGAGCCAGGGGGGCCCCACACCATAGGGCCGCGCGGGCCAGACCCTGGCCGCGCTGGCCTAGGGTGAGGCCACCCTGTCAGCCCTCCTGCGCCGCCTCTTCGCCTATAAAACCCCTTTCGACCTAAAAACGCAGTACCAATTGACGAAACTCCAGAAAGACTCCAGGGGCGCCGCCACCGTCGCGAAACTCCAATTCGGGGGACAGAACTCTGTTCCGGCACCCTGCCGGGACGGGGAATTGCCCCCGGAGTCGTCTCCACCGCCGTCTTCACCGCCATCTTCACCGCCATCGCTGTCTCCATGATGAGGAGGGAGTAATCCAACCCCGAGGCTGAGGGCTCCGCTGTAGCTATGTGGTTAATCTCTCTCCCATGTACTTCAATACAATAATCTCATGAGCTGCTTTACATGATTGAGATTCATATGAGTTTTGTATCACTATTCCTCTATGTGCTACTCTAGTGATGTTATTAAAGTAGTCTATTCCTCCTGTACGGTGTAATGTGGACAGTGTGTGCACCGTGTAGTACTTGGCGTATGCTATGATCGTGATCTCTTGTAGATTGTGAAGTTAACTATTACTATGATGGTATTGATGCGATCTATTCCTCCTTTCATAGTGTGATGGTAGAAGTGTGCATGCTATGTTAGTACTTGGTTTAGTCGTGTTGATCTATCTTGCACTCTAAGGTTATTTAAACATGAACATTGAATATTGTGGAGCTTGTTAACTCCGGCATTGAGGGTTCGTGTAATCCTACGCAATGGTGTTCATCATCCAACAAGAGTGTAGAGTATGCATTTATCTATTCTGTTATGTGATCAATGTTGAGAGTGTCCACTAGTGAAAGTATGATCCCTAGGCCTTGTTCCTAAATACTGCTATCGCTGCTTGTTTACTGTTTTACTGCGTTTCTACTGCCTGCTATATCACCATCCATCACTACACGCCAGCAAGCACTTTTCTGGCACCGTTGCTACTGCTCATATATATTCATACCACCTGTATTTCACTATCTCTTCGCTGAACTAGTGCACCTATTAGGTGTGTTGGGGACACAAGAGACTTCTTGCTTTGTGGTTGCAGGGTTGCTTGAGAGGGATATCTTTGACCTCTTCCTCCCTGAGATCGATAAACCTTGGGTGATCCACTTAAGGGAAATTTGCTGCTGTTCTACAAACCTCTGCTCCTGGAGGCCCAACACTGTCTACAAGAATAGAAGCTCCCGTAGACATCAAGCACTTTTCTGGCGCCGTTGCCGGGGAGGAAAGGTAAAAGGCACTCATACTCCGGTTCCAGGTAACAGTACTCTTCTGGCGCCATTGTGTTTGTGCTCGAAGCTATTTCCTTTAGATCCTGCAATTGCATCTTTTTGTTTCTTGTTTAACACTAGTTAGGCATAATGGACAACAATGAGCTTCTTACTTTATTTCCTGATTTAAGACATGGATGGTTTGACCCGAAAATTAAAAAAACCATGGAACATATTAGTATGAACGCAATCACTGCTAAAACTATGGATAAGTCTAAGCTTGGGGAAGCTAGTTTACATAAAAATAATCCTTTTTGCTCCTTTGCTTTGGAAGAACTATTTTACTCTGATAATGTTTTATCTCCCATTTGCGATAACTCTAATGATGCTTCTGATATTTTAAATCCACCTGCTGAAAGTATTCCGTATAAAATACCTATGAAAATTATTGAACGCATTATGGATAACCGCTATAAAGGGGATGGAACTATCCATCCTGGAGACCATTTACAGTTTTTGCATGAATTATGCGGGTTATTCAAGTGTGCAGGTATCTCTATGGATGAAGTGAAGAAGAAGCTATTCTCTTTCTCGCTGACTGGTAAAGCGGCGCATTGGTATAAATTGTTGGAGAATAGTCATTCTTTTGGTTGGGAGGAAATTGCATCTCTCTTTTATTCTAAATTTTATCCTCCTCATGAAGTGCATATTGATAGGAATTATATTTATAACTTTTATCCTCGTGATGGAGAGAGTATTTCTCAAGCGTGGGGGAGATTGAAGTCACTAATGCTCAAATGTCCCATTCATGAGCTCCCCCGTAATATTATTGTTAACAATTTTTATGCGAGGCTTTCAGGACAACACAAGGACTATCTGGATGCCTGTTCAGAGGGATCTTTCACAAGCAAGGAGGTTGAAGCTAGGTGGGATCTTCTTGATCGGATTGAGGACAACGCTGAAGGATGGGAGAATGATGGCGTGTAACTCACACGTTCGTTGGGAACCCCAAGAGGAAGGTATGATGCGCACAGCAGCAAGTTTTCCCTCAGAAAGAAACCAAGGTTTATCGAACCAGGAGGAGCCAAGAAGCACGTTGAAGGTTGATGGCGGCGGGATGTAGTGCGGCGCAATACCAGAGATTCCGGCGCCAACGTGGAACCTGCACAACACAACCAAAGTACTTTGCCCCAACGAAACAGTGAGGTTGTCAATCTCACCGGCTTGCTGTAACAAAGGATTAACCGTATTGTGTGGAAGATGATTGTTTGCAGAAAACAGCGAAACGGGTATTGCAGTAGATTGTATTTCAGTATAGAGAATTGGACCGGGGTCCACAGTTCACTAGAGGTGTCTCTCCCATAAGATAAACAGCATGTTGGGTGAACAAATTACAGTTGGGCAATTGACAAATAAAGAGGGCATGACCATGCACATACATATTATGATGAGTATAGTGAGATTTAATTGGGCATTACGACAAAGTACATAGACCGCCATCCAACTGCATCTATGCCTAAAAAGTCCACCTTCAGGTTATCATCCGAACCCCCTCCAGTATTAAGTTGCAAAGCAACAGACAATTGCATTAAGTATGGTGCGTAATGTAATCAACAACTACATCCTTAGACATAGCATCAATGTTTTATCCCTAGTGGCAACAGCACATCCGTAACCTTAGTGGTTCTTGTCACTCCTCCAGATTCACGGAGACATGAACCCACTATCGAGCATAAATACTCCCTCTTGGAGTTACTAGCATCAACTTGGCCAGAGCATCTACTAATAACGGAGAGCATGCAAGATCATAAACAACACATAGACAATAGATTGATAATCAACATAACATAGTATTCTCTATTCATCGGATCCCAACAAACGCAACATATAGAATTACAGATAGATGATCTTGATCATGTTAGGCAGCTCACAAGATCCGACAATGATAGCACAATGGGGAGAAGACAACCATCTAGCTACAGCTATGGACCCATAGTCCAGGGGTAGACTACTCACACATCACCCCGGAGGTGACCATGGCGGCGTAGAGTCCTCCGGGAGATGAATCCCCTCTCCGGCAGGGTGCCGGAGGCGATCTCCTGGATCCCCCGAGATGGGATCGGCGGCGGCGGCGTCTCAGTAAGGTTTTCCGTATCGTGGCTCTCGGTACTGGGGGTTTCGCGACGGAGGCTTTAAGTAGGCGGAAGGGCAAGTCAGGAGGCGGCACGAGGGCCCCACACCACAGGGCCGCGCGGCCAAGGGGGGGGCCGCGCCGCCCTAGGGTGTGGCCCCCTCGTGGCCCCTCTTCGTCTCCTCTTCGGACTTCTGGAAGCTTCGTGGCAAAATAGGACCCTGGGCGTTGATTTCGTCCAATTCCGAGAATATTTCGTTACTAGGATTTCTGAAACCAAAAACAGCAGAAAATAGCAACTGGCACTTCGGCATCTTGTTAATAGGTTAGTTCCAGAAAATGCACGAATATGACATAAAGTGTGCATAAAACATGTAGATAACATCAATAATGTGGCATGGAACATAAGAAATTATCGATACGTCGGAGACGTATCAGCATCCCCAAGCTTAGTTCTGCTCGTCCCGAGCAGGTAAAACGATAACACAGATAATATCTGGAGTGACATGCCATCATAACCTTGATCATACTATTTGTAAAGCATATGTAGTGAATGCAGCGATCAAAACAATGTATATGACATGAGTAAACAAGTGAATCATAAAGCAAAGACTTTTCATGAATAGCACTTCAAGACAAGCATCAATAAGTCTTGCATAAGAGTTAACTCATAAAGCAATAATTCATAGCAAAAGCATTGAAGCAACACAAAGGAAGATTAAGTTTCAGCGGTTGCTTTCAACTTGTAACATGTATATATCATGGATATTGTCAACATAGAGTAATATAATAAGTGCAATAAGCAAATATGTAGGAATCAATGCACAGTTCACACAAGTGTTTGCTTCTTGAGGTGGAGAGAAATAGGTGAACTGACTCAACATTGAAAGTAAAAGAATAGTCCTCCATAGAGGAAAAGTATTGATTGCTATATTTGTGCTAGAGCTTTGATTTTGAAAACATGAAACAATTTTGTCAACGGTAGTAATAAAGCATATGTATCATGTAAATTATATCTTACAAGTTGCAAGCCTCATGCATAGTATACTAATAGTGCCTGCACCTTGTCCTAATTAGCTTGGACTACCGGATCATCGCAATGCACATGTTTTAACCAAGTGTCACAATGGGGTACCTCTATGCCGCCTGTACAAAGGTCTAAGGAGAAAGCTCGCATTGGATTTCTCGCTATTGATTATTCTCAACTTAGACATCCATACCGGGACAACATAGACAACAGATAATGGACTCCTCTTTTATGCATGAGCATGTAACAACAATTAATAATTTTCTCATATGAGATTGAGGATATTTGTCCAAAACTGAAACTTCCACCATGGATCATGGCTTTAGTTAGCGGCCCAATGTTCTTCTCTAACAATATGCATGCTTAACCATAAGGTGGTAGATCTCTCTTACTTCAGACAAGACGAACATGCATAGCAACTCACATGATATTCAACAAAAAATAGTTGATGGCGTCCCCAGAAACATGGTTATCGCACAACAAGCAACTTAATAAGAGATAAAGTGCATAAGTACATATTCAATACCACAATAGTTTTTAAGCTATTTGTCCCATGAGCTATATATTGCAAAGGTGAAGAATGGAATTTTAAAGGTAGCACTCAAGCAATTTACTTTGGAATGGCGGAGAAATACCATGTAGTAGGTAGGTATGGTGGACACAAATGGCATAGTGGTTGGCTCAAGTATTTTGGATGCATGAGAAGTATTCCCTCTCGATACAAGGTTTAGGCTAGCAAGGTTATTTGAAACAAACACAAGGATGAACCGGTGCAGAAAAACTCACATAAAAGACATATTGTAAACATTATAAGACTCTACACCGTCTTCCTCGTTGTTCAAACTCAATACTAGAAATTATCTAGACCTTAGAGAAACCAAATATGCAAACCAAATTTTAGCATGCTCTATGTATTTCTTCATTAATGGGTGCAAAGTATATGATGCAAGAGCTTAAACATGAGCACAACAATTGCCAAGTATCACTTTACCCAAGACATTAATAGCAATTACTACATGTATCATTTTCCAATTCCAACCATATAACAATTTAACGAAGAAGAAACTTCGCCATGAATACTATGAGTAGAAACTAAGGACATACTTGTCCATATGCAACAGCGGAGCGTGTCTCTCTCCCATAAAGTGAATGCTAGGATCCATTTTATTCAAACAAAACAAAAAACAAAAACAAAAACAAACCGACGCTCCAAGCAAGGCACATAAGATGTGATGGAATAAAAATATAGTTTCAGGGGAGGAACCTGATAATGTTGTCGATGAAGAAGGGGATGCCTTGGGCATCCCCAAGCTTAGACGCTTGAGTCTTCTTGATATATGCTGGGGTGAACCACCGGGGCATCCCCAAGCTTAGAGCTTTCACTCTCCTTGATCATGTTGCATCATACTCCTCTCTTGATCCTTGAAAACTTCCTCCACACCAAACTCGAAACAACTCATTAGAGGGTTCGTGCACAATAAAAATTAACATGTTCAGAGGTGACACAATCATTCTTAACACTTCTGGACATTGCATAAAGCTACTGGACATTAATGGATCAAAGAAATTCATCCAACATAGCAAAAGAGGCAATGCGAAATAAAAGGCAGAATCTGTCAAAACAGAACAGTTCGTATTGACGAATTTTAAAATGGCACCAGACTTGCTCAAATGAAAATGCTCAAATTGAATGAAAGTTGCGTACATATCTGCGGATCACTCACGTAAATTGGCTTAATTTTCTGAGTTACCTACAGAGAATTTAGCCCAGATTCGTGACAGCAAAGAAATCTGAAACTGCGCAGTAATCCAAATCTAGTATGAAATTTTCTATCAACGACTTTACTTGGCACAACAAAACACTAAACTAAGATAAGGAGAGGTTGCTACAGTAGTAAACAACTTCCAAGACACAAAATAAAAACAAAGTACTGTAGGTAAAAACATGGGTTGTCTCCCATAAGCGCTTTTCTTTAACGCCTTTTAGCTAGGCGCAGAAAGTGTGTATCAAGTATTATCAAGAGACGAAGTGTCAACATCATAATTTGTTCTCATAATAGAATCAAAAGGTAACTTCATTCTCTTTCTAGGGAAGTGTTCCATACCTTTCTTGAGAGGAAATTGATATTTAATATTACCTTCCTTCATATCAATAGTAGCACCAACAGTTCGAAGAAAAGGTCTTCCCAATATGATGGGACAAGATGCATTGCATTCAATATCCAAGACAACAAAATCAACGGGGACAAGGTTATTGTTAACGGTAATGCGAACATTATCAACTTTCCCCAAAGGTTTCTTGGTAGAATGATCAGCAAGATTAACATCCAAATAACAATTTTTCAGCGGTGGCAAGTCAAGCATATTATAAATTTTCTTAGGCATAACAGAAATACTTGCACCAAGATCACATAAAGCATTACAATCAAAATCTTTGACCTTCACCTTAATGATGGGCTCCCAACCATCCTCTAGCTTTCTAGGAATAGAAGTTTCAAGTTTTAGTTTCTCTTCTCTAGCTTTTATGAGAGCATTTGTAATATGTTGTGTGAAAGCCAAATTTATAGCACTAGCATTAGGACTTTTAGCAAGTTTTTGCAAGAACTTTATAACTTCAGAGATGTGGAAATCATCAAAATCTAAATCATTATGAGCTACAGCAATGGGATCATCATCCCCAAGGTTGGAAAAAAATTCAGCAGCTTTATCACGGGCGGTTTCGAGTTTCGGGAAGCGGTTTCTCGCTTTGCATTAGAAGTGGAAACATTGCTAACACCAATTCTTTTATTATTAATAGTAGGAGGTGAAGCAACATGTGTAGCATTAGCATTACTAGTGGTGGTAATAGTCCAAACTTTAGCTACATTCTTCTCTTTAGCTAGTTTTTCATTTTCTTCTCTATCCCACCTAGCACGCAATTCAGCCATTAATCTTATATTCTCATTAATTCTAACTTGGATGGCATTTGCTGTAGTAACAATTTTATTTTCAATATCCCTATTAGGCATAACTTTCGATTTCAAAAGATCAACATCAGAGGCAAGACTATCAACTTTAGAAGCAAGTATATCAATTTTCCCAAGCTTTTCTTCAACAGATTTGTTAAAAGCAGTTTGTGTACTAATAAATTCTTTAAGCATGGCTTCAAGTCCAGGGGGTGAACTCCTATTATTGTTGTAAGAATTCCCATAAGAATTACCATAGCCGTTGCCATTATTATAAGGATATGGCCTATAGTTATTACTAGAATTGTTCCGGTAAGCATTGTTGTTGAAATTATTATTTTTAATGAAGTTTACATCAACATGTTCTTCTTGTGCAACCAATGAAGCTAACGGAACATTATTAGGATCAATATTAGTCCTATCATTCACAAGCATAGACATAATAGCATCAATCTTATCACTTAAGGAAGAGGTTTCTTCGACAGAATTTACCTTCTTACCTTGTGGAGCTCTTTCCGTGTGCCATTCAGAGTAGTTGATCATCATATTATCAAGAAGCTTTGTTGCTTCACCAAGAGTGATGGACATAAAGGTACCTCCAGCAGTTGAATCCAATAAATTCCATGAAGAAAAATTCAGTCCTGCATAAAAGGTTTGGATGATCATCCAAGTAGTCAGTCCATGAGTTGGGCAATTTTTAACCAAAGATTTCATTCTTTCCCATGCTTGTGCAACATGCTCAGTATCTAATTGTTTAAAATTCATTATGCTACTCCTCAAAGATATAATTTTAGCAGGGGGATAATATCTACCAATAAAAGCATCCTTGCATTTAGTCCATGAATCAATACTATTCTTAGGCAGAGATAGCAACCAATCTTTAGCTCTTCCTCTTAATGAGAAAGGAAACAATTTTAATTTTATAATATCACCATCTACATCCTTATACTTTTGCATTTCACATAGTTCAACAAAATTATTAAGATGGGCAGCAGCATCATCAGAACTAACACCAGAAAATTGCTCTCGCATAACAAGATTCAGTAAAGCAGGTTTAATTTCAAAGAATTCTGCTGTAGTAGCAGGTGGAGCAATAGGTGTGCATAAGAAATCATTATTATTTGTGGTTGTGAAGTCACACAACTTAGTATTTTCAGGGTTGGCCATTTTAGCAATAGTAAATAAAGCAAACTAGGTAAAGTAAATGCAAGTAACTAATTTTTTTGTGTTTTTGATATAGCAAACAAGATAGCAAATAAAGTAAAACTAGCAACTAATTTTTTTGTATTTTGATTTAGTGCAGCAAACAAAGTAGTAAATAAAACTAAGCAAGACAAAAACAAAGTAAAGAGATTGAGAAGTGGAGACTCCCCTTGCAGCGTGTCTTGATCTCCCCGGCAACGGCGCCAGAAAATATGCTTGATGGCGTGTAACTCACACGTTCGTTGGGAACCCCAAGAGGAAGGTATGATGCGCACAGCAGCAAGTTTTCCCTCAGAAAGAAACCAAGGTTTATCGAACCAGGAGGAGCCAAGAAGCACGTTGAAGGTTGATGGCGGCGGGATGTAGTGCGGCGCAACACCAGAGATTCCGGCGCCAACGTGGAACCTGCACAACACAACCAAAGTACTTTACCCCAACGAAACAGTGAGGTTGTCAATCTCACCGGCTTGCTGTAACAAAGGATTAACCGTATTGTGTGGAAGATGATTGTTTGCAGAAAACGAAAGGAAATGTATTGCAAAGAGATTGTATTTCAGTATAGAGAATTGGACCGGGGTCCACAGTTCACTAGAGGTGTCTCTCCCATAAGATAAACAACATGTTGGGTGAACAAATTACAGTTGGGCAATTGACAAATAAAGAGGGCATGACCATGCACATACATATTATGATGAGTATAGTGAGATTTAATTGGGCATTACGACAAAGTACATAGACCGCCATCCAACTGCATCTATGCCTAAAAAGTCCACCTTCAGGTTATCATCCGAACCCCTCCAGTATTAAGTTGCAAAGCAACAGACAATTGCATTAAGTATGGTGCGTAATGTAATCAACAACTACATCCTTAGACATAGCATCAATGTTTTATCCCTAGTGGCAACAGCACATCCGTAACCTTAGTGGTTCTTGTCACTCCTCCAGATTCACGGAGACATGAACCCACTATCGAGCATAAATACTCCCTCTTGGAGTTACTAGCATCAACTTGGCCAGAGCATCTACTAATAACGGAGAGCATGCAAGATCATAAACAACACATAGACAATAGATTGATAATCAACATAACATAGTATTCTCTATTCATCGGATCCCAACAAACGCAACATATAGAATTACAGATAGATGATCTTGATCATGTTAGGCAGCTCACAAGATCCGACAATGATAGCACAATGGGGAGAAGACAACCATCTAGCTACAGCTATGGACCCATAGTCCAGGGGTAGACTACTCACACATCACTCCGGAGGCGACCATGGCGGCGTAGAGTCCTCCGGGAGATGAATCCCCTCTCCGGCAGGGTGCCGGAGGCGATCTCCTGGATCCCCGAGATGGGATCGGCGGCGGCGGCGTCTCGCAAGGTTTTCCGTATCGTGGCTCTCGGTGCGGGGGTTTCGCGACGGAGGCTTTAAGTAGGCGGAAGGGCAAGTCAGAGGCGGCACGAGGGCCCCACACCACAGGGCCGCGCGGCCAAGGGGGCCGCGCCGCCTAGGGTGTGGCCCCTCGTGGCCCCTCTTCGTCTCCTCTTCGGACTTCTCGGAAGCTTCGTGGCAAAATAGGACCCCCGGGCGTTGATTTCGTCCAATTCCGAGAATATTTCGTTACTAGAATTTCTGAAACCAAAAACAGCAGAAACAAAGAATCGGCACTTCGGCATCTTGTTAATAGGTTAGTTCCAGAAAATGCACGAATATGACATAAAGTGTGCATAAAACATGTAGATAACATCAATAATGTGGCATGGAACATAAGAAATTATCGATACGTCGGAGACGTATCAGAGAACGACAAAGGTAAAGAGTCAGGTATAAATTATGATTATGAATGCATTGAAGCTTTTATGGATACCGATAAATTTCGAAATATGAGTGCTACTTATGGTCTTGACTCTCAAGTTGCTGCAAATCTTTATAAAGCCTTTGCTTCTCATTTTGAATTGCCTAAAAAGAATTTTGATAAGTATCATGAACCTTTTAAAGAGGCTTGCATGAAGAATGAAATTGTTGTTAATTATTGCAATAAGCATGCTCAAACTCCTAAGAATGCTATTTCCTATAAGCATGTTAATTTTTGTGGAATACATAGACCTTGTGGAATTAATCAAATCAAAGATGAATATTGTATCCATCATGCTAATGAAAAAACTAGAAAGTGGTTTAGGGCTCTAGATGATCTTGGTAAAAAAGTTTGTGCCCTCTATCCTTTTATTTGTGAAGTTTGCCATGAAGTGGGTCATTTTAATTTTCAATGCTCCTCCAATGATAATTTGAACCCAATGAGTGCTGAAAATTTGTATTGTGATGATGAAATTACTCCTAATCAGCATGATGAACTTACTTTATTTTTGGGGTGTGAAGAACTGTCGAGAAAAATCTCTTTGTTACATATGAGTGATCTTGATATTGATGATGTCCTGCATGGGTGTTTTTCTTATTGCATTGATAATAGCCATACAAATACTTACATACAAAATATTTTAGAAGATGACACCTTGCCAAAATATGATAGGACCACTGTGTGTTTTCAACTAATTAATGAAAAGGAGGGATCCTCCCAAGTTTCTTCTATTTCTGAAAGTAAATCAGGTTATGCGGACAAGCCACCCTTCAAGCCTCTTCCTTCTAAAGAAGGGAACGAGGAGAAGAAAGAGAAGAAGAAGAAGAAGGGAACGAAGAAGAAGAAGAAGAAGAAGAAGAAGAAGAAGGAGAATAAAAAGAAAGAGGTAACGGCGTATCCCGCGTGAATGAGATAACGCTAGGTAACCGTAAGTATGTTGCTCCTAATGATTATTATGATAATGAATCTGAATACGATGATCTTCCTATGCTCTCTACATACATTAGCAATCATGATTTGAATGAGCACACTACTTTTGATATTGCAAATCTCTGGGAAACTAATTCTGAAAATGATGATGATAATAATTGCTATAGTGTCAGTGCTATCCATGCTTCCTCCCATAATGATATAGAAAGCTCTAAGCTTGGGGAAGAGGTGTTTGAAAATCCTTTTGCTACTGATCATTATGTGTTTGATACATCTCCTTCTAATAACAATGATGGTATGGAAGATAACTATTCTATTTCTTATGATGACACTGTGCCTCCGACCTTTGATGATTATTATAAAGAATGCTATGATATAGGTTATAACTATCCTTATGAAACTTGTCATAGTCATGATTGGAATACCAAAAACAATTCCCTTAATATGCAACTTGTTTACCATGTTCAAATTCTTGATAATAATCTTGCTCCAATTACTATTAGTGAGAAGAACTCTTCTTATGCCAAAATTAATGATACTTCTATGCATATGAACCATGCGAAGAATGTTTTAAGTGATGGGTATATTGTGGATTTCATCAATGATGCTACTGAAAGTTATTATGAGAGAGGAAAATATGGTTGTAGAAATTTTCATGTTACTAAAACACCTCTCTATGTGCTGAAATTTTTGAAACTACATTTGTTTTATCTTCCTGATCTTGTCACTTTGCTCTTCATGAATTTATTTGTGTACAAGATTCCTTTTCATAGGAAGCATGTTAGATTTAAATGTGTTTTTAATTTTCCTCTTGATGCTCTCTTTTGCTTCAAATACTATTTCTTGCGAGTGCATCATTAAAACTGCTGAGCCCATCTTAATGGCTATAAAGAAAGAACTTCTTGGGAGATAACCCATGTGTTATTTTGCTACAGTAATTTGTTTTATATTTGTGTCTTGGAAGTTGTTTACTACTGTAGCAACCTCTCCTTATCTTAGTTTGGTGTTTTGTTGTGCCAAGTAAAGTCGTTGATAGTAAGGTTCATACTAGATTTGGATTACTGCGCAGAAACAGATTTCTTTGCTGTCATGAATCTGGGCAAAATTCTCTGTAGGTAACTCATAAAATTATGCCAATTTACGTGAGTGATCCTCAGATATGTACGCAACTTTCATTCAATTTGAGCATTTTCATTTGAGCAAGTCTTGTGCCCCAATAAAATTCATCTTTACGGACTGTTCTGTTTTGACAGATTCTGCCTTTTATTTCGCATTGCCTCTTTTGCTATGTGGGATGGATTTCTTTGTTCCATTAACTTCCAGTAGCTTTGGGAAATGTCCAGAAGTGTTAAGAATGATTGTGTCACCTCTCAACATGTGAATTTTGATTATGCACTAAGCCTCTAATGAGTTTGTTTCGAGTTTGGTGTGGAGGAAGTTTTCAAGGGTCAAGAGAGGAGGATGATATACTACGATCAAGAAGAGTGAAAAGTCTAAGCTTGGGGATGCCCCGGTGGTTCATCCCTGCATATTTCAAGAAGACTCAAGCATCTAAGCTTGGGGATGCCCAAGGCATCCCCTTCTTCATCGACAAATTATCAGGTTCCTTCTCTTGAAACTATATTTTTATTCGGTCACATCTTATGTACTTTACTTGGAGCGTCTGTATGTTTCTTATTTTTGTTTTTGTTTGAATAAATGCTTGTGTGGGAGAGAGACACGCTCCGCTGGTTCATATGAACACACGTGTTCTTAGCTTTTAATGTTCATGGCAAAGGTTGAAATTGCTTCGTTAATTGTTGTATGGTTGGAAACAGAAAATGCTACATGTAGTAATTGGTATGATGTCTTGGATAATGTGATACTTGGCAATTGTTGTGCTCATGTTTAAGCTCTTGCATCATATACTTTGCACCTATTAATGAAGAAATACATAGAGCATGCTAAAATTTGGTTTGCATATTTGGTTTCTCTAAAGTCTAGATAATTTCTAGTATTGAGTTTGAACAACAAGGAAGACGGTGTAGAGTCTTATAATGTTTTCAATATGTCTTTTATGTGAGTTTTGCTGCACCGCTTCATCCTTGTGTTTGTTTCAAATAACCTTGCTAGCCTAAGCCTTGTATCGAGAGGGAATACTTCTCATGCATCCAAATCCTTGAGCCAACCACTATGCCATTTGTGTCCACCATACCTACCTACTACATGGTATTTCTCCGCCATTCCAAAGTAAATTGCTTGAGTGCTACCTTTAAAATTTCTATCCTTTATCTTTGCAATATATAGCTCATGGGACAAATAGCCTAAAAACTATTGTGGTATTGAATATGTACTTATGCACTTTATCTCTTATTAAGTTGCTTGTTGTGCGATAACCATGTTCCTGGGGACGCCATCAACTACTCTTTGTTGAATATCATGTGAGTTGCTATGCATGTTCGTCTTGTCTGAAGTAAGGGAGATTTACCACCTATAATGGTCAGAGCGTGCATATTGTTAGAGAAGAACATTGGGCCGCTAACTAAAGCCATGAATCATGGTGGAAGTTTCAGTTTTGGACATATATCCTCAATCTCATATGAGAACATTAATTGTTGCTACATGCTTATGCATAAAAGAGGAGTCCATTATCTGTTGTCTATGTTGTCCCGGTATGTATGTCTAAGTTGAGAATAATCAAAAGCGAGAAATCCAATGCGAGCTTTCTCCTTAGACCTTTGTACAGGCGGCATAGAGGTACCCCTTTGTGACACTTGGTTAAAACATGTGCATTGCGATAATCCCGGTAATCCAAGCTAATTAGGACAAGGTGCGGGCACTATTAGTATACTATGCATGAGGCTTGCAACTTGTAGGATATAATTTGCATGATACATATGCTTTATTACTACCGTTGACAAAATTGTTTCTTGCTTTCAAAACCAAAACTTTAGCACAAATATAGCAATCAATGCTTCCCTCTGCGAAGGGCCTTTCTTTTACTTTTATGTTGAGTCAGTTTACCAATTTCTCTCTATCTTAGAAGCAAACACTTGTGTGAACTGTGCATTGATTCCTACATACTTGCATATTGCACTTGTTATATTACTTTGCATTGACAATATCCATGAGATATACATGTTACAAGTTGAAAGCAACCGCTGAAACTTCATCTTCCATTGTGTTGCTTCAATTCCTTTGCTTTGAATTATTGCTTTATGAGTTAACTCTTATGCAAGACTTATTGATGCTTGTCTTGAAAGTACTATTCATGAAAAGTCTTTGCTATATGATTCAATTGTTTACTCATTGCATTTACCTTGTTTCGAATCGCTGCATTCATCTCATATGCTTTACGATAGTATGATTAAGATTATGTTGGTAGCATGTCACCTCAGAAATTATCTTTTATCGTTTACCTACTCGAGGACGAGTAGGAACTAAGCTTGGGGATGCTGATACGTCTCCAATGTATCTATAATTTCTGATGTTCCATGCTTGTTTTATGATAATACCGACATGTTTTGTTCACACTTTATGTCATTATTATGCGTTTTCCGGAACTAACCTATTGACGAGATGCCGAAAGGGCAGTTGCTGTTTTCTGCTGTTTTTGGTTCCAGAAAGGCTGTTCGGGCAATATTCTCGGAATTGGACGAAATCAACGCCAAACCTCCTATTTTTCCCGGAAGGCTCCAGAACACCGAAGGAGAGTCGGAGGAGAGCCAGGGGGCCCCACACCATAGGGCCGCGCGGGCAGGACCACGGCCGCGCCGGCCTAGGGTGAGGCCACCCTGTCAGCCCTCCTGCGCCGCCTCTTCGCCTATAAAACCCCTTTCGACCTAAAAACGCAGTACCAATTGACGAAACTCCAGAAAGACTCCAGGGGCGCCGCCACCGTCGCGAAACTCCAATTCGGGGGACAGAACTCTGTTCTGGCACCCTGCCGGGACGGGGAATTGCCCCCGGAGTCGTCTCCACCGCCGTCTTCACCGCCATCTTCACCGCCATCGCTGTCTCCATGATGAGGAGAGAGTAATCCAACCCCGAGGCTGAGGGCTCCGCTGTAGCTATGTGGTTAATCTCTCTCCCATGTACTTCAATACAATAATCTCATGAGCTGCTTTATATGATTGAGATTCATATGAGTTTTGTATCACTATTCCTCTATGTGCTACTCTAGTGATGTTATTAAAGTAGTCTATTCCTCCTGTACGGTGTAATGTGGACAGTGTGTGCACCGTGTAGTACTTGGCGTATGCTATGATCGTGATCTCTTGTAGATTGTGAAGTTAACTATTACTATGATGGTATTGATGCGATCTATTCCTCCTTTCATAGTGTGATGGTAGAAGTGTGCATGCTATGTTAGTACTTGGTTTAGTCGTGTTGATCTATCTTGCACTCTAAGGTTATTTAAACATGAACATTGAATATTGTGGAGCTTGTTAACTCCGGCATTGAGGGTTCGTGTAATCCTACGCAATGGTGTTCATCATCCAACAAGAATGTAGAGTATGCATTTATCTATTCTGTTATGTGATCAATGTTGAGAGTGTCCACTAGTGAAAGTATGATCCCTAGGCCTTGTTCCTAAATACTGCTATCGCTGCTTGTTTACTGTTTTACTGCGTTTCTACTGCCTGCTATATCACCATCCATCACTACACGCCAGCAAGCACTTTTCTGGCACCGTTGCTACTGCTCATATATATTCATACCACCTGTATTTCACTATCTCTTCGCCGAACTAGTGCACCTATTAGGTGTGTTGGGGACACAAGAGACTTCTTGCTTTGTGGTTGCAGGGTTGCTTGAGAGGGATATCTTTGACCTCTTCCTCCCTGAGATCGATAAACCTTGGGTGATCCACTTAAGGGAAATTTGTTGCTGTTCTACAAACCTCTGCTCTTGGAGGCCCAACACTGTCTACAAGAATAGAAGCTCCCGTAGACATCACGTACAACGGCAAGTTTTCCCTCAGTACGAAACCAAGGTTTATCGAACCAGTAGGAGCCAAGAAGCACGTTGAAGGTTGATGGCGGCGAGATGTAGTGCGGCGCAACACCAGGGATTCCGGCGCCAACGTGGAACCTGCACAACACAACCAAAGTACTTTGCCCCAATGAAACAGTGAGGTTGTCAATCTCACCGGCTTGCTATAACAAAGGATTAGATGTATAGTGTGGATGATGATAGTTTGCAGAGAACAGTAGAACAAGTATTGCAGTGGATTGTATTTCAGATGTAAAGAATGGACCGGGGTCCACAGTTCACTAGTGGTGTCTCTCCCATAAGATAAATAGCATGTTGGGTGAACAAATTACAGTTGGGCAATTGACAAATAGAGAGGGCATGACCAGGCACATACATGATATGATGAGTATTGTGAGATTTAATTGGGCATTACGACAAAGTACATAGACCGCTATCCAACATGCATCTATGCCTAAAAAGTCCACCTTCAGGTTATCATCCGAACCCCTTCCAGTATTAAGTTGCAAACAACAGACAATTGCATTAAGTATGGTGCGTAATGTAATCAATAACTACATCCTCGGACATAGCATCAATGTTTTATCCCTAGTGGCAACAACACATCCATAATCTTAGAGGTTTCTCTCACTCCCCCAGATTCACGGAGACATGAACCCACTATCGAGCATAAATACTCCCTCTTGGAGTTACAAACATCAACTTGGCCAAAGCATCTACTAGTAACGGAGAGCATGCAAGATTATAAACAACACATAGATATAAATTGATAATCAACATAACATAGTATTCTCTATTCATCGGATCCCAACAAACACAACATATAGCATTACAGATAGATGATCTTGATCATGTTCGGCAGCTCACAAGATCCGACAATGAAGCACATAAGGAGAAGATAACCATCTAGCTACTGCTATGGACCCATAGTCCAGGGGTAGACTACTCACTCATCACTCCGGAGGCGACCATGGCGGTGTAGAGTCCTCCGGGAGATGAATCCCCTCTCCGGCAAGGTGCCGGAGGCGATCTCCCGAATCCCCCGAGATGGGATTGGCGGCAGCGGCGTCTCTGGAAGGTTTTCCGTATCGTGGCTCTCGGTACTGGGGGTTTCGCGACGAAGGCTATTTGTAGGCGGAAGGGCAGGTCAAGGGGTGTCACGAGGGGCCCACACACTAGGTCGGCGCGGCCGGGGCTTGGGCCACGCCGCCCTAGCGTGGCGCCGCCTCGTGGCCCCACTTCGTCAGCTCTCCGGTCTTCTGGAAGCTTCGTGTGAAAATAGGCCCCTGGGCGTTGATTTCGTCCAATTCCGAGAATATTTCCTTACTAGGATTTCTGAAACCAAAAAAAGCAGAAAACAACAACTGGCTCTTCGGCATCTCGTTAATAGGTTAGTGCCGGAAAATGCATAAATATGACATAAAGTATGCATAAAACATGTAGATATCATCAATAATGTGGCATGGAACATAAGAAATTATCGATACGTCGGAGACGTATCACCTCTCACCCTGCACTGGCCGCGCGGCCGCGTGCTGCAGGCCTGCCACGCCTTCGGTGAGCACCGTCCGAGATCCACCCCCTCCTCCTCCTCCCCCGCCCGCGGTTGCTCTCTGATCGCTTTCCGCCTCACCACAAGCCGCAACCTTCGGGTTGGGCGAGCTCGCCGCGCGGCAGTGACCACCGGCCTGGCATCTTTGGATCTGACTTCCCCTTCCCTTTTCCTTGCTGCGAATCCTCTGGCCGCCGGCACCGGCAGGACATGAAGCAGTGCAAGCAGCGACTACCTCAGGGGCTCCTGGCCGTCCGCGTCTTTGTCCTACACTTCCCCACCACGCCGGACGACGGACGACGGCGCCGGTGCACGAACGGCCGCTCTCCATCACGGCGAGGACACAGCGGCCGGGCAGCACAGCGAGGAGCACAGCGGCCGGGCAACCGCAAGGATTCGATTGCTTTTTTTTGTATTTTTTAGGGTTTTAGTTGCAAAGTTGAGAAACTTTGGTATTTTTGTAATCAGGTCCTCTAATAACTCTACGTTATAATAATATAACAAAGTTATCTTTCTGAGAACGGGTGACCACAGATTCCGCCTGCCACACGCAGGCCCGTGGCGTTTTTTTTTATTTTTTTTAATATACTCGTTGGTAGTGGCGCACCGTAGCTTAATGTAGTGGCGCATCATCTAATCGGTAGTAGTAGCGCACCGTAGCTTCAAGTAGTGGCGCACCATAACGCGTTAGTAGTGGCGCATCACTTGTTGCGCCATTGATATATGGGTTATACTAGTGGCGCACCAGCAGTGCGCTACTACTAAAAGTTAGCAGTGGCGTGATAGTAGTGGCGCACCACTAGTGCGCCACTGAGAAGCAAAACAGGTGCGCCACTGATAAGCTGTTTCCTAATAGTGATGTCTGCGGAACAATGCATGCCCACATAGAACTGGAGATGAATTTTGTTTCCTAAATTTTTCAAAATTTATTTTCCAGATAAAAGATGCATATGCATTCAAGATAAAAAGGAATTTCCGGTACCCGAGGCCTCCCGTATGGTTGACAAGCCGCATCATCCATGTCTATCTTGGCGACGGAGGTGCATCTAGGAGCCTTGTCTGTCCATCTGGTTCCTTGGACCCCTATTGACATGTTGTCTAGGTTGTTTGTGGTGCAGCGTGGCCTACCCATCTTGGTTCAGATTAATGATCAGTTGAATTTTTCTTGGCTGATTCAGGCGCAGCGCTTGGAGGTTGGCATGTTCATCCGGTCCCTAGGACTGCTCTTGTCCGTGATCTTTGCTTTGGTTAGTCTATATGGGGTCGAGTCCTCGGGCACTTGGCTAGCTAGTTCGTCTTGGAGATTGTTTTTTGAAGGTCACTAGAACCAATGAGTTGTTTCGGCTGGAACTGTCAAGGTATAGGGAATGGCGCAACAGTTCTTGAGCTTGATGTTCTTCTCAGTACACGCATTTCCCAACTAGTATTTTTATGTGAAACACGCTAGAGGAGTGATCGTGTGCATCGTCTTCGAAATCATCTCGGCCTTAGGGGCTTCTATGGTGTTTATTGTGACAATATGAGTGGAGGAATAGCTATTTTTTGTCATGAAGGTATCACTGTTGATATCAAGGACTCTGCCCAAGATTTCAAATCGTCATCCTTATTTTTGATCGTAGATCAAACAAATCTAAAAAAATCATTTTTGGTTGCTTACCACGCTTATCATGTGGTGAAAATCGCCATCCTCTTCGTTATATGCAAGTCTAGCACTGATCTGGTGTGAAATATGTTATGTTATCATATTCTCTGTGGTTTGTGGCTGCCTTGCGTTGTTGAACCGTAATCAAATTGCTTGGTTGAATCAGTTTTCTTGACAATTTATGTATTAGTGTGTATCTTTTAGGTTTTACATTTTTGGTGATGCCATATCTAAGTGGGATTGTGCAACAGTTGCTGGCTTTTGTGGCCGTTCCCAACACACAACTAATATCAAAGCGGGACAATGCGGCAGCCCGCATACCTGACTCTGCCCTCTCTCGCTAGTTTAATAAAAAGAACTAACTTTTTCAATAACATCATCTTTTAAAAGAGTTAGATTGTTTTTAGCTGTAAAGGGTAGATGGTACCATAATTAATGCAAGCCCAATTGCATCTCTAGGAAGCTAGCAACATCAAGTAGTGAGATGTAGCGAGATGCAACAGTACTAACACGTGGAGCACAAACTATTATGTGCATTGCGCTTCTGTAGCTACTTGAGGCATTTCTAGGGAAAGCTCTCAATCGACATGTCATCCATCCATTTGAGATGTTTCCAAGACATAATGGGAGGTCGACAAGTACACTTTTTTATCCATCTTATAATTTTCAATTACATACTCAATAATATTGATGTGTCTATGTATCTGGCTTGATTAGTTTGGAGTTGTTGGTTTACTTCATTGGCACGAATTTGTTGATGCATCTCAAAAAATATTTGGCCGGTACAAGATCAATAAGAGGTTCCGTAATATTAAACTCTAGTTTGGCGGGAGGATGCATTCTCGAAAAAATATTGGCAGGTTGGCCAGACTTATCCTCCATTGTCATTTTGTCATTTTATGCATGCTGACATGAATAGTCATGACAACATTTCACATTTGTGATGTATCCTAGTTTCTTGCCAAATGACAAACAATTTATGGCCCGGCAAGCTTCTTGTACTCTAAGTACCTGCTCCACATCTTTCGTCACACCTCCATGCATGACACTCTAGACCTATGATGATTTTGCCCACATGAACAAAGTACTCTTCGATGCTCACCCCGTTGTGATTAGATACATGGCCTCTTGTAGTTATCATCTGATCTCATGTTCCGTCGATGTTTTAACCAATATTCATGGATGTATATATTATTTGTATGTAGTTTTGTTTTGCAAAAATGAAGTGTTAATCAGAAAATATTTATTCTATCTTTAGATAATAATGGAATATTTTTTAAAAAATCATGTCTATTGGTTTAAATCTAAAGGAACTAGAAACAAGAACATATGTGTAAATACTCCGTCCGTTCCATAATTCTTGTTGTTTTAGCATAAATTTGAACTAAAACCAATACAAAAATTATGAAAGGGAGGGAGCCATAAACTTTTCTATGTTCATACTCAACCGTGATTAGTAGTGATTAGTGTACTAGTCGTATATGCAAGACCTCCATCTTAAAAAGGACACCACCAGAGTCTGGATCGGAAACGATCACGTACGCGAGCCGGCAGTCTCCCAGTTCATCTTAAATACGACAGAACCGACCCATATCCAATGCCCAGTAATCTCGATTGTTACAGCCAGCCATGGCAGCCGAACCCGGCGTCGACGAAAAAAGCACCAAGATGCAGATCTCCGTTGTTCTCCCGAGGCCAAGCACCCTCATGAACCCTAATACCATCTCCCTCGAAGTCTTCAGCAGCGACACGGTGGCGAGCCTCGAGGCCAGGCTCGAGGGCATCGACAGCACCCAATATGTCAGCCCGATCCCGCCGGAGCGGCAGCGCCTCGTGCTCGCCGGCTCGGCCCTGCCCGACGACGACGACGGCAGGACGCTGGCTGACCTCGGAGTGGCCGACTCGTCCACGCTGCAGCTCGTGGAGACTCAGATGGAGGTGTGGGTCCGCAACCTGTGCTGTCCCATGTCCACCCACATCATGTCCGGCCTGTCAAGCATCGACACCGTGGACACCATCAAGGCCAGGTACGAGGCGGCGACGGGCATGCCGGCGGACCGGCAGAAGATTACGTACCAATCCCGAGAGGTGAGGAACGGCAGCAGGCTCGCTGACTGTGGCGCCAGCAACTGTTCGATGGTGTACGTCGACCGGATGCCGTGGCACCACACGGAGGCCGCGTGCGCGCTGTCCAGGGTGCTGATGGTGAAGGTGTACCGCAGGACCACGGTGCGCCGCATCAAGGAGCTCGTGGAGGCGGCCGAGGGGGTGCCCGTCGCCACGCAACGTGCATACCACAACCGCGGCCTCGTCACCGGCTACACCGACAAGAATCTGGAGGACGGGCAGACCATGGAGGAGCTCGGCATCATGGAGTGGAGCAACGAGACCGTGATGAACCAGCCCTTCGTGAGCATCGAGTACCGGCTCGAGGCAGGTGCTGCTGCTGCCGAGCGGCGGGCACAGGTGCCACGCGTCTTGTTCAGAGGTAGCCATGCGGAGTACAACAAGATCGTTATGCAGCGGGTGCTCGCCGAGAGAGAGAAGCCGGACTCGATGCCGCTGGTGCCACCGCTGACGGGGAGCCGCGTCCTAAACGTCTATCTTGGAGCTCGGGATCCGCTTCTACCGTAGGCTTTTCATCAATTAAGTTGCCCCTCTGGCATAGATTGCTAAGCTAGATAGGCTAGTTTCCACAGTATAGGATTAGTTACCGGTGAAACATAATGTTAGTAGTTTTCTAAGTCGATTGAACGTGCTATGAAGTTAATTTTTGAACTGTGTTTTGCATGGAATTTTAGTGGAAATTCATGTGTTTATTACAATCTGAGAAAGCGGGGTGACAACATATGTGGCTTGTTTTTTTTTTGTGCGGTGCTACTCGAGTACCGAGTTACGATTTGCAGGGTGAACTCAAGATTTTCGATCGGGCAACGACAACGTTTGTGCATTATTTCATTCCTGTAGGTATTGCTTTCAGAGAATTTATTTTGTAGTCCCGGTGTTATCTTCGGTGATGGTTAGAGTGTTGCTAATGCAAGTATCTTCACCGCTTTGTTTTTTTTGTGTGTTTTTAGTTGTTTGCATCTATGATTTCTTTGAACATGTTGTTGGTGTAAATATTAGGTGTAGTTGGTATCTTCGTGATATTATTATATTTCCTTTATCGTAAAAAGTACATCTTTTGGTTTTATTCTTGTTTTGGAAGAGTAGACGGAACAATGTGTTGGATGAAGAGTTGAAGACCCACAAAGAATCAATAATAAAGAATAATGGGATAGTGGATCAACTTGGCAAATGCCTTTAGATCCCCACAACCCACAGCCCACTCCCCAATAGGTTTTAGGTGGATTTGTTTTCAATGGAATCGTGAACCTAGAGGTTAAAGCGGCAACACATGAGAAATGATAGGTTGTACTCCAGGGATGCGGTAGTTTGGCGATATATGCTATCTTTATGCGAAAAGAGTTTTTAAATATATTATATAATGTTAAAATAACGTGTGCAATTCCACATCCTACATGCCTATATAAAGTTTTTTCAGAAAAACACGACTTTTGGTGCAGGCTATGTAAAATAATCAAAATTCAGAGCTAAAACAAGGCATTTCTCGAAACATTATTTGTCTTCTACCCATGGCACAAAATGTCAGCGGAACAATAGGTGCCCACATAGAACTGGAGATGAATTTTGTTTCCTAAATTTTTTAAAATTTATTTTCCAGATAAAAGATGAATATGCAATCAAGATAAAAAGGAATTTCCGGTACCCGAGGCCTCCCGTATGGTCGACAAGCCGCATCGTCCATGTCTATCTTGGCGACGGGCATGCCGACGGAACGGCAGCGGCTCAGGTACCTTTGCCGGGAGATGAGGAATGGCAGCACGCTCGGTGATTGGGGCGTCGAGCACGGTTCGACCGTGATCGTCGACCGGCTGCAATGGCACCAGACCGAGCCTGGGCACACGCTGTCCAGGGTGCTGATGGTGAAGGTGTACCGCAGGGACACGGTGCGCCTCATCAAGGAGCTCGTGGAGGTGGCCGAGGGGGTGCCCGTCGCCACGCAGCGTGCATCCCGCAAACTCGGCCTCGCCACCGGCTACAACGACGAGGATCTGGAGGACGGGCAGACCATGGAGGAGCTCGGCGTCATGGAGTGGCCCCGCGAGTCCCCGCTGAATCCGCCCTTCGTGCGCATCGAGTACTGCTGGAGGCCGGTGCTGCTGCTGGGGCAAGAGCCACGGGCACATGTGCCACGCGTCTTGTTCAGAGGTGGGCTCGAGAGGAAGTTAACTTTTGTTGCATGAAATTTTATAGAAAACTTCGTGTGTTTATTACCGTCTCAGATTTGTACTTGTCGTTCGTGATTTGATCGCTCCTCCCCCGAGCAGCTTCGGAGGCGCCCACCCAACCCTAAAACTCCTCATCTCCAATCTTGACTACACTAGCCGTCGTTGCTGGAGTCGCCCATCCCGTCGAAGATGGAGGGCGGGAGAAGCGCTCCACGGCGGTGCTCCACTGGCGGAGATGGGGCGCTGGCTAGGGGTGTAGGGTGGTGTCGCTGGTGGATATGGTGTTCCGATTTGATCTAGGGCCTTAGGCCCGATCGGGGCCAGTGTGGATCCGTGGGGTTTTCTTCTACTCATCGGCTAGTTCGGCACAGAGAAGACTAGCGGTGTGTGGGACTGCTGGTCTTGCAAATAAATGTGGTTTGGCCGTGATGATTTTTGAGCCCCAAGTCATCGATATGCTTCATGTTGGCCTCCTTTCTCTAGACACCGACGAGTTATGGTATCCATGTTGGAGATTTCCACTTGATTAGTGCATGACGCCACTAGATATCTAGAGCGGGATCGGTACATTCGTGTGCGCCCTTATCATCAACTAGTGAGGCTTCACGAGGGCATGACGTGAAGCTTCACTTTCTTGTAGATGCCATGGGACATGTATACATATAGATTTTCATGAAATTGTCAAGGTCAAGAAAGTCATGGTGGCTGCGATCAGAGGTTTGAAATGGCGGAGAGGTGTATTAGTTGCAACGAAGACTATGCGACACAAATTCTTCCCATGTGTTGGGTGTTTGGCGATTTGCATCATCAACCTTGGAAAGAGGGGTTACAACACATGTGGATTGCTTTTTTTGTGTGTGTGGTGCTACTCTAGTACCCGAGTTGCGATTTGCAGGGTGAAAACTCAAGATTTTCGATCGGGCGACGGCAACGTTTGTGCATTATTTCATTCTTGGAGGTATTATCTTCGGTGATGGTTAGAGTGCTGGTACTGCCATTTTCTTCACCACAACATGTGTTTGTTTTTTCTCTCTTTTTCTATTTTTCTCTTAGTTGTGTGCATCTTTGATATCTTGTTATATCTTGTTGGTGCAAATATTGATTGTAGTTGATATCTTCATGCTATTATTATATTTCCTCTATCGTCAAAAGCTACACCTCTTGGTTTTATTCTTGTTTGGGCAAATAGATTGAACAATGTGTTGGACAAAGGCCGACAAAGAATCAATAATAATGAATAGCGGGGATAGCGGATCAACTTGGCAAAGGCCTTTAGATCCCCACAACCCACAACCCACTCCCCAATAGTTTCTAGGTGGATTAAACGTGCTCTAGTTATGTTGTGTACCAATGTCAGGGTGAGATTTAAGTGGAAAACTCACCTTTATTTTCAATGGAACCCAGAACCTAGAGGCTAAAGCGGCAACACATAAGAAATGATAGGTTGTACACTTGTGGGATGCGGCGTTTTGGCTTTCAGATGCATATGCTATCTTTATATAAAATATATTTTTAATATATTTTGGCTTATGCTTTCATATACTCCAATCTCAAAACCGTGTAAACCACCAAAAGGTATCCTCCTGAATTAAACACATAAGAACGGTTGAGATTAAACGATACCTGTTCGAGATTAGGGGTAGGATGACTGAGATTAAATGACACCACGGTACCTTCTCGGAGGTTACACTGTTTTAAGATTTAGGGATCTCTGGACACTAGTGGAAAACGGGGCTATAGGCCCGGTCCATTTGGGCCTTCAGTCCTGGTTCCCAAACCGGGACCAATTAGGCGGGACTAAAGGGGGTACCCTTTAGTCCCGGTTCAAAGTTGAACCGGGCCTAAAGGCCTCGACACGTGGTGCGGCCAGGGAGCTCGCGGTGGATGGCCTTTGGTCCCGGTTCGTGGTACGAACCGGGCCTAGGTTTCTCTGCCGCGGCAGAGAATTGCTATTTCTCTGCCGCGGCACAGGTTTAGGCTGTACCAGCGTTTCTCTGCCGCGGCAGAGAAACATGGCGTTTCTCTGCCGCGGCAGAGTTTCAGCAATGCATATATATCATTCAAGAAACCACAAAAAATCATCGTGAATATATATAGACATCGTCAACAGCACACGTAATGCATGCATATTTACAATATAAAGCTAGTCGGATCTCTTTACTAAATCTATAGGCCTCTACGAAGATCCTCCATCGTCACGAGCTGCCGATAGTGCTCTCCACCTGGGGTAAAGGCCTCGGTAATAAAGAATCCCGCGATTTCCTCTTGAATTGCTCGTATTTGATCCTCCGTTATGAGAGTGTCCCGCAGGCATATCATCTATATTTAAAAAAGGAGATCAATATATGAATGGAACTCAATACAATAGATGGTACTAATTAAGATTAATTGTGAAAATTTGTTATCGTACACGAGTGTGGTGTATTTGGGCATCCCCACCCTTGGGACAGGCCATGTCACGAATGAAGGTGCAGACATAGTATCCACATAAGTTATTCCCGGGTTCCTGCCTCATACACTTTACGAAAAAATAGTTCGATCAAACTAATAATCAAGCATCGTATTGAAAGTAAATGTCATATATAGAGTTTCACGGACATAGCTATATATATAGTACTACTTACAGGGTAATCTTGAAATGTAAGCTCCGGTTTCCATTTACCCGGAACAATATTGATGAACCGTTTCCAAGCCCTACCCGGCAAAAAATAATGAGTAAATGAGTAATTGATTAGTTAATGATATCTTCGAATTAGAACAGATGAAGATGCCAATATGAAATTGATTGAAACTACCTCTGGAGGATGGCAGCCATGTCTGCCCATTCCGCATATTCTTTACGTTTCGAGTCCATGACTTTTACGACTCCTTGGCGAAGATCAATGATTAGGAGAATAAAGTGGAATCTGCACAAGCATAGCTCAATGATTACGAGAATAAATTGGAAGGTGCACAAGCATAATGTATGTTATATATAACACTCACTTGAAGTTGTAGGGAAAGAATATATCCTCTTTGTCTGCTTGCTTCTCTAAAAACATTACGATGTTGTTCTCTGTGTCCTTGGCGAAGTCTCGAACCGTAACTTCATGAACTGTGTTTGGGTGTATGAACCCCAGCGGTAGGAGCTTGCCTCTTTTGTATTCCAGCTTCTTCATTCTGCATAATTAAATGTATAGCGTACACAAAGAATATAATGAGGATAATTGTTAGTGCAAATGAATGAGCTGAGCTACAGACTTAATTACATAAATAAATCACTTACATGCAGTAGCAACTGATGACAGCTTTATCGAGGGCGTCTTGATTGAATAACTGAAATAGTTCTTCTAACTCAAGGTTTATCTCGTCTTTCCCCCGGAAGTAATGCTCATCTCTAAGATACACCGTGAGGTAGGCATCACCTCTTCGACAGGCTTTCAGGTACCATTCATGCAACCTTCGCATCTGAGTCCCTAGACGCGCGAGCTCGCCAGGTTTGACGAGATCAGATCCGTATCTATACTTGTTTACCACTTGAGCCGTTGGATAGTAATCTTCGTACTCAACTGATGCTCCCTGAGCTCTAGCCGCCCGTTCAATCATCGATGCCGTCTCTGGATCATGATAGGGCTCCACGACGAAGTGGGGTACGGCCTGAATGTCCTGCTGTCCAAGCTGGGCGACTTTTTTTTGCTTCTTTGCTCGCTCTAGAGGACTGTCCAAGAGAGCGGTCATAATCAGCTCTCAGCTCAGGTCTCTTCATTCTCGTCTCGGCAAAGTGCTTCACTGTCTGCGGTGGAATAAACATCTTCTTCAGCGCAAGAAACGCCTTTTGCTCTTCAGTCTGCTCATGTGGTAACAACTCTGGAGTCTGTGCCCTCATCAGAGTTGATGATCTCTTCGGAGCTGTAGGAGGTGCCGCGGACCGCTTCCTCTTTTGCTTAGGTGGAGGCGGCGGAGTCTCCTGACGAGGAGGAGGAGGCGGCGGAGTATTTTCACGCGGAGGAGACTGGTCATGCATAGGGGAATCATCATCGCGTAGAGGAGAATCATCACGCGGAGGAGACTGCACAGGTGGCGGAGGAGGCGGACGAGGTGGCCTGCTTGTTGGCTTCTCACCTGGAAACACAATGTTCTCCTTCCGCCATTGCACGGTGGTTCTACGGGCTTCTCCCAGTTCTTTGATTTCCCCATCTTCACCTGCAGGGTGCTCAAGCACCAACCCCTCATAATCTCTCAACACTTCATCCACCATCACAACAGCAAATTCGTCTTGGACCGGACGGCAATGGTAAGACCTTGTAGGTAAGAGGATGCCGACCGCCGCCTTGAAGGATAGGTTGAAAACTTTAACATGCAGCTCACAAGGATGGCTCTCAGTGAGATCATCCACGGGGGGGTAGCGAGGAGGCTCGACCACCTGGTCATCATCATCATTATCCACCTGCTGAGAGGAAGCCACGCTGCTTTTCCGGTGTGGTTGAGATTGCAGCGGGACGAGGGCATTGAGCAATGCAGGATCTACAGCCTGCCCCTGAGCCATCTGAGATGTAAGTACTTGGGTTACCATGGTTAATTGGGCTTTCATGGTGCTCATACCCTCCTCTAAGTTAGCTAGGCGGTCTGTTTCCCTTGCCTTTCTCCTCTCATGGCTTTTATCAGGAAATTTCTTCCTTTCCGCAGGAAATCCATACTTCCACGGAACGGAGCCTTCTGTGCCTTGTGTTCGTCCGGCGTGTTCTTTGTTCCCAAGGGCGCGTGTGAGCTCATCGTTCTCTCTTTCGGGCTGGAACCTCCCCTCCTCCACGTCCCTATGTGCTTTTTCCAGGGCATCAATGGGAACCTTCATATGAGCTTTCTTATAGATGCACTTCCCTGTTTCTGGATGCAACGTTCCCCCAATCCCGTAGAACCACTCCTTGCACCGTTCGATCCAACCGTGTGTCCCTAATCTGATCCCTTTCCTGGTCAGTTCCGCCTCAGCTGCCTGCCACTTAGGACGGTTAGCCCTGTATCCACCTGGACCCAGAATTTGGTGATATAGCTTCAACGCAGCATTTGCCTTATTTGTTTCCGACCTTTTCTTAAATTCTTCTGACTCCGTGTTGTACTTCACGAATTCGTCCCAGTGATTTTTTACCTTCTCACTGTCCGGAGTCTTCTTTTTCTTGATAAGGCCGCGCAATCTTTTCTTGTGGTTCTTGAATAGTTTGGCCATCTTCTTCTTGCCAAACTCGCGGAGGGCCTGCTCCATCTTGGCCTTTTCAGCGTCATCCCCCTCTTCGGGTACTATGTTGAAATGTGACATGAGCTTTTTCAGAATGCTGTTTTTGGCTACATCATCGATATAAAAACCTTGAGCTTCTTCCTCTGCAGACAACACTAGTCCCTTCGGCTTGTGCCATTCTCGAACGGTGATCGGGACGTGGTCCTTAACAAGCACTCCGCATTGAGCTATAAATGCCTTTGCACCTTTCTCTAGAGCAATCGGTTTACCATCCTTTTCGATGTGGGTGATGTCGTGCCTAACACCGTTGTCCAACTTTTTGGCCGGGCCTCGCTTCCTCGACTTTACAGAAGAAGTGCTCGATCCGGAGGGCTAAAAAAGAAATAATTCATAGTCAGTACAATTTAATTAGTTAATGCATCTAGTCGATCAACAGCGGCTTAATTAATTTATATACCTCGGTGATAACTACAGTTCGGGAGCCATTATGATGATCTTGTTTCTCACCAGCGCCATTAGGATCTTCTTCCTCAATATTCTCCGCTCCCTCACCGGAGTCATTCAAATAAGTTGCGGTGACATCGTCACCGCCATCATCTGGAATAACGTCGTCGTCGCGATCATCCAGAGTACCGTGGGCTATGAGGTTCTCCATGAAATTTTCTTGAATTTCATCTCTGTCCATGTTTTCTACAACGACCTGCAAGCTATATATAGGAACCATCATATGATCAAATTAAGGATAATGCAGATGGAGTTACATATGTAGTTCTTAACTAAGGATCGATAATATAGTGCTGAAAGCAGATAGTGCAGTTACATGCATGCATAGATCGGGTTCATATTTATTTAACCCTAATACATCAATCAATACTACAACCTCTCAACCGTGCCGACCGGGTCCTAGAGGGCGCCGATCGGGTCCTAAGCCGCGCCGGGTGAACCCCCAAAGCCACGGAACAATCACGGGAGCATGGCTAACATGAGATCCCCGCATAACGCTCCATCCGGTCCTATACATGTTGTCTAACGCATACATGTAACGGCGAACGTGCTTGTCCTCCGCCGCAATGCGCTGAGCTACCTCCTCCGGCGGGGCCGGCTCCCTCTGAAACGACCGTGGCCCATAAGACCTCCACCAAAGAATATCCGGGTCGACGACGGGACCCGGATTCCGCACCAAGGTGCGCGCCCCGGAAGGTAAGACCTCCCAGTGCCACCCCGGCGGAGCCCAGTCCCGGACCTCCCCCATCTGCTCCATCTCCTCGGTGAGAGTCAGATCACGGCGCGGCGACTGTCGCGGCATCGTAGCTACGAAAACAAATCATATATATATGTACCAATGTTAACATAAATTAAAAAATAACTTCACTACTTTTATGTTAGTCGGCGCCGGCACTACCGTTTGGGCGGGCGCCGGCACTACATACTCTATTTTGGGGGCGCCGGTAGGGGCGTCGACACTACCGTATTTTGGGGGCGCCATCGCGAGCTTAGTGGTTACCGGCGCGGAGGCCCTCATAACGGCGCGGCGCCCTCATAACGGCGTGGCGGCCCTCATAACGGCGCATAGCGGTTACTCTATTTTCACAACTTTTTAAATTTCTAACTATTTTACTAACTAATTTTACTAACTAATTTTCTAACTATTATTTTAACTAAATTTCTAACTATTTTACTAACTAATTTTACTAACTAATTTTCTAACTATTGTTTTAACTAAAGTTCTAACTATTTTTGACTAACACACTAACTAACTATTTTACTAACTAATTTTACTAACTATTTTTCTAACTATTGTTTTAACTAATTTTTCTAACTTTTTATGTAACTATTGTTTCTAATTTTACTAACTAATTTTTCTAACTATATTGTTTCTAACTAATTAACCTAACAAACTAATCTAACAAATGACTAAAAAAGAAAAAAAAGGAGAAGGGGTGGGGCGGCGAAACTTACCGGCGGAGATGGCGTGTGGCGGGGGCGTGGCAGAGGAGGCGCGGTGGCGGGGGCGCAGCCGGTGGCGCAAGCGGCGGCGGAGGCGACGTGCGCGGCGGCGGCGGGCGTTGGCGGGACACGCAGTGGCGCGCGCGGCGGTGGAGGAAGAGGCGCGCGGCGCAGCGCGGCAGAGACAGCGCGCGGGCGCGTGGGGAGGAGGCGGAGGGCGGCGGCGCACAGCGACGGCGGAGACGGCGGGCGCGGGCGCGCGGTGGCGACGGCCACGGCGGCGGAGGTGATTTCGCGTGGCGGTTGGGCAGCCTGGCGGCGCTCGGCGCTTCGTCTCCGCGGGATTGATCTCCGCGGAGACGAAGTCCTTTCTTTTATACTCCCCTACCCTTTGGTCCCGGTTCGTATTACAAACCGGGACCAAAGGCCCCCCTTTGGTCCTGGTTTGTAATACAAACCGGGACTAAAGGCCATTTTTGCTGCGATTTTCGCTGCGCGCGCAAAAAAGGCCTTTAGTCCCGGTTTTTAATACAAACCGGGACCAAAGGCCATTTAAAAAAAAAAATTCATTCCCGCCTTATTTCAAAAAAAAAGCCACCGCACTGCCACACGTGTCCACCGCCGCCACCGCCATGCATGTACAGGCCACCGTCGCCACCGCCGTGTACTGGCCACCGCCGCTACCGCCACCGCCATGTACAGGCCACCGTCGCCACCGCCGTGTACTGGCCACCGCCGCCACCGCCACCGCCATGTACAGGCCACCGTCGCCACCGCCACCGCCTGGCCACCACCACCGCCATGTACAGGCCACCGTCGCCACCGCCACCGCCTGGCCACCACCGTCACCGCCATGTACGGGCCACCGCCGTGTACTACCCACCACCGCCACCGCCATGTACTGGCCACCACCGCCACCGCCATGTACAGGCCACCGTCGCCACCGCCGTGTACTGGCCACCGCCGCCACCGCCACCGCCATGTACAGGCCACCGTCGCCACCGCCACCGCCTGGCCACCACCGTCACCGCCATGTACGGGCCACCGCCGTGTACTTCCCACCACCGCCACCGCCATCTACTGGCCACCACCGCCACCGCCACACGTGTCCCTTCCCTGTGCCACGTGTCCCTTCCCCGTGCCACGTGTCGCCGCCGCTTCCACGTGCCTCGCCCCGCCGTCACCGCCGTGCGACGTGTAGATCCCGCTTCCACGTGCCACGCCCCGCCGCTTCCCCGCGCCACCTGTCGCCGCCGCTTCCACGTGCCACGCCCCACCACTTCCCCGCGCCACCTGTCGCCAAACTTGCCGCGTCGCTGTGCTATAAAGCGCCGCGTGCGCGCGGAACCACACGTCGCCGTCGCCTCCGTTCATTCGTCGCCGGGATGCCGCCGCGCCGTCGCGGCTCATCCGGCTTCCGTGGCGTCCGAGCGTGTCCGAACGGTAGGTTCTACGCCGAGATGCGCGCCGGTGGCTTCCGGCTCACCCTCGGCACGTACAACACCCCGGAGCTGGCGGCGCGCGCTTACGACGCGGCCGCATGGCTATTTCGGCGGCCACGGTGCGACATGAACTTCCCAGACGTCGAATCGCTAGAGGAGGTGGAGTTCCTCACGCCGACGCCGTGCCTCGTCGACGATGAGGACCGTCGCCGCCACCGCCAGGTGCAGCGCCGGATCGCCATCGCCGAGCACGACGAGGAGTTGATGCGCCAGTGGAGGGCGCAGTTCCCCAACGACGTCGACAACACCGCCGCGTTCTTCGCTGACCTCCGGGCACAACGCAGGTCCAACAGGCGCCACCGTCGGGTCGTCGCCGTGTTCGAGCTCGACAACCCGAATACAACTTGGGCCGACAACGACCCTCGGTGGGATGACATTTGGACCGAGACAACCTCCGACGACGAGTAGATCGACTAGACTAGTTGTTTATCTATTTTAATTGTATTTTCAATAAAGTCGTTGTGGCAGACGCTGATGATGAGAAAAGTTTCCCGCCAGATTACATGTGGAATTAAAGTACAGAGCTCAACTGAAAATTAATTAAGATACATGGCCAGATTCGACTGTTCGAGTCATCCAGTCATACTCGTGCCTAGCCCTATAGTACTCGCCACTGTAGTCATCGTAGTCACCGTCATCATCGTCGCTGGCATCGGGGTCGCGGTAGTCAAACCTCGGCAGGAGAGCACGCGTGGGCTGGGACTGAGGGTAGCGCAGGCGGGGGCCACAGTGGGCCATGATGCCCTGGAGAGTCCGGCCGCGCCACCACAGCCGACGGCCGGCCTCGTTGAAGTTCAAAGGAGGCGGGCCGCCCTCCTCGTGCCTGGCAAGCGCCCTCTCACGCCGATTGATGAAGAAGCTTTCCCAAGTCGGGCTGTAGTCGGGATGCCACTAGGGATTCCTCCGCTGCTCTGGCGTGAGCTCGAAGTAGTAGTGGTTCGTGATGGCCATCTCGCGCGCCACACCTAGAGGGACAGGAGGGACCGGTACGCCTCCGACGCTCAGCAACCAGCCGGTAGGGACGCGGTAGCCCGGCGGGCAGGGGTAGTTCGACGCGCAAAGCGCCTCCGCCTCCCGGAGGGTTAGAGATACGATGGAAGCCATGTGACCTGGTGATGAGGTTTGCAGATATGAGTCTAGATGTGATATGTAAATGGAGGCCAAGCCAACATATATATAGTGAAAAAATGGCGGGAGGACGGAGGCGGGAAGCAGTGGAAAGCGCGGGAAGAAAAATAGGCGGGAACGCAGTGGCGCCCAAAACTGTCGGTGGGATAAGGACGTGTGGGTAACCTTTAGTCCAGGATGGTGGGTACAACCGGGACTAAAGATCCTTTTTTGTGTCATCTAATAAAACTGTCGGTGGGATAAGGACGTGTGGGTAACCTTTAGTCCCGGTTGGTGGGTACAACCGGGACTAAAGATGTCGGCAGGATAAGAACGCATGGGTGGACGCACTGCTCGATGAGATAAAGCATGTAGCGCACGACGCCCTGTCAACAAGCCAAGCAGAGTTTCATTCCCATGGATGAAGGGAAGGGTTGGGAAATCTCCCGTGGCGCAGCTTCTCGAAGATGTCGTTGGTGCACACACCCTACGGCATCTTCGGAAGCTGCTCCTCGGAATTTTTCCCTGCAAGCCCCTAAACGACTACATCTCATCTAACAGTGTTGGGGAAAGGGTTGAGAAATCTCCCGTGGCGCAGTTTCTCGAAGATGTCGTTGGTGCACACGCCCTACGGCATCTTCAGAAACTGCGCCTTGGAATTTTTTCCTGCAAGCCCCTGAACGACTACATCTCCTCTAACAGTGTTGGGGAAAGGGTTGGGAAATCTCCCGTGGCGCAGTTTCTCGAAGATGTCGTTGGTGCACACGCCCTACGACATCTTCAGAAACTGCGCCTTGGAATTTTTTCCTGCAAGCCCCTGAACGACTACATCTCATCTAACAGTGTTGGGGAAAGGGTTGGGAAATCTCCCGTGGCGCATCTCCACTTTTAATATCTTACATACAGTTACATGATTACACAAAAATAAATGGGAAATTGATTGCCATGTTGAGATACTCATTTGTGCCACGAACATTCTTCAATTAACTTGATGATGGAGCATCTTCATCATTTAATCTTCTTCGGCCGTAACCATGGAGCATCTTCATCATTTAACTTGATGCTTGGATCAATGTTCACTCTGAAGGGTGGAATTTCATCAAACTGATTATAATCTTCTGACATGTCTGTCTTGTCCTCCACTCCCACGATGTTTCTTTTTCCAGAAAGAACTATGTGGCGCTTTGGCTCATCGTTTGATGTATTTGTTTCCTTATGTTTCCTTTTTCTTGGTTTGGTAGACATATCCTTCACATAGAAAACCTGGGCCACATCCTTGGCTAGGACGAATGGTTCGTCTCTATACCCAAGATTGTTGAGATCCACTGTTGTCATTCCATACAACTTGTCTACCTGAACCCCGCCTCCTGTTTTGTTGACCCATTTGCACCTAAACAAAGGGACCTTAAAAGAAGGTCCATAGTCAAGTTCCCATATATCCTCTATGTAACCATAATATGTGTCATTTGGGCCTTCATTCATTATTGCATCAAATCGGACACCACTGTTTTGGTTGGTGCTCTTTTTATCTTGGGCGATCGTGTAAAATGTATTCCCATTTATCTCGTACCCTTGGAAAGTCACTACAGTCGAAGATGGTGTCTGGGCCAGCAAGTAGAACTGATCTTCAATATCTTTGTTATTCAGGAGATGTTTTTGCAACCAACCGCTGAAAGTCGACATGTGTTCACGTCTAATCCAATCGTTCGATCGCCCGGGTTAAGGAGCGTAGAAAGTTCTTGTGGTCACCGATATACGGAGCCACCAAGGTGGAACTTTGTAGAACTGTGTAGTGTGCTTGAGTCAAAGAAATCCCGTCCCTACATATCATTGATTTCCTTCCTAGCGTGCCTTTTCCACTTAGTCTCCCTTCATGCCGCGATTCAGGAACACCAATCGGCTTAAGGTCAGGAATAAAGTCAACACAGAATTCAATGACCTCCTCTGTTCCATAGCCCTTGGAGATGCTTCCTTCTGGCCTAGCACGGTTATGAACATATTTCTTTAAGACTCCCATGAACCTCTCGAAGGGGAACATATTGTGTAGAAACACAGGACCGAGAATGGAAATCTCATCGACCAGGTGAACGAGGAGATGTGTCATAATATTGAAGAAGGATGGTGGGAACACCAGCTCAAAACTAACGAGACATTGGACCACATCATTCTGCAACCTCGGTAGAATTTCTGGATTTATTACCTTCTGAGAAATTGCATTGAGGAATGCACATAGCTTCACAATGGGCAGTCGAACATTTTCCGGTAGAAGCCCCTGATACGTCCAATTTGCATCACTATTTTATATCATAATTTGCTGTTATTCATTGATATATTTCATATTGGGACACATTACTTATGTTATTTCATCTATTTTGCATGTTTCATCGTTATTGGAGGATCGAACACCGGAGCCAGGATTCTGCTGGAAAAAGCACCGTCAGAACGCAATATTTTGGAAGATCAACTCTGGAAGGAAATTATACCAAAAATCCTATTTTTCAAGATGACGAAGGAAGCCAGAAGGAGGAGCCAGGAGCAGCCAGGGTGGGCCCACACCCTAGGGCGGCGCGGCCCAGGCCCTGGCCGCGCCGGCCTGTGGTGTGGAGGGCCCACGACCCCTTTCGCCTCCTTTTCTTCGCCAAACCCTTCGTCCCGAAGACCTAAGCCACAGAGGGTACCTCGAAAAGAGTTACAGCCGCCTCTGCGGGGCGGAGAACACCAGAGAGAAAAGAGCTCTCCGGCGGGCAGGAATCCGCCGGGGAAATTCCCTCCGGGAGGGGGAAATCGACGCCATCGTCACCGTCATCGAGCTGGACATCATCGCCATCACCATCATCATCATCTCCACCATCATCACCGTCATCATCACCGCTGGACACCGTCACCGCCATAGCAATTTGGGTTTGATCTTGATTGTTTGATAGGGGAAACTCTCCCGGTATCGATTTCTACTTGTTGTTGATGCTATTGAGTGAAACCATTGAACCAAGTTTATGTTCAGATTGTTATTCATCATCATATCACCTCTGATCATGTTCCGTATGATGTCTCGTGAGTAGTTCGTTTAGTTCTTGAGGACATGGGTGAAGTCTAAATGTTAGTAGTGAACTATGGATGAGTAATATTCAATGGTGTGATATTTAAGTTGTGGTGTTATTCTTCTAGTGGTGTCATGTGAACGTCGACTACATGACACTTCACCATTTATGGGCCTAGGGGAATGCATCTTGTATTCGTTTGCCAATTGCGGGGTTGCCGGAGTGACAGAAACCTAAACCCCGTTGGTATATCGATGCAGGAGGGATCGCAGGATCTCAGAGTTTAAGGCTGTGGTTAGATTTATTTCTTAATTACTTTCTTGTAGTTGCGGATGCTTGCAAGGGGTATAATCACAAGTATGTATTAGTCCTAGGAAGGGCGGTACATTAGCATAGGTTCACCCACACAACACTTATCACAACAATGAAGATTATTTAGCCGTATGTAGCGAAAGCACTAGACTAAAATCCCGTGTGTCCTCGAGAACGTTTGGTCATTATAAGTAAACAAACTGGCTTGTCCTTTGTGCTAAAAAGGATTGGGCCACTCGCTGCAATTATTACTCTCGCACTTTACATACTCGTACTTTATTCAACTGTTACATCAAACCCCCCTGAATACTTGTCTGTGAGCATTTACAGTGAATCCTTCATCGAAACTGCTTATCAACACCTTCTGCTCCTCGTTGGGATCGACATAATTACTTATCGAAGATACTACGATACACCCCCTATACTTGTGGGTCATCAAGACTATTTTCCGGCGCCGTTGCCGGGGAGTGAAGCGCTATTGGTAAGTGGAATTGGTAAGGAAAACCTTTACTGTTGTGCTGATTTTATTTCTGCCTGCTGCTATAAGTCATTATGGAGAGATCTTCTCTTCAATTTCTATTTGGGAAATCTACTACTACTGCAACGGTAGTGGATGAAGCGCCAGGTGAAGAAGTAATACCATATAAAATACCTATGAAAATTATTGAACGTGTTATGGATAACCGCTATGAAGGGGATGGAACTGTCCACCCTGGAGATCATTTATTGTTCTTACATGAATTATGCGGTTTATTCAAGTGTGCAGGTATTGCTATGGATGAAGTGAGGAAGAAACTATTCTCTTTATCGCTGTCTGGTAAAGCGGCGCATTGGTATAAATTATTGGATAATGGGGATTCTCTTGAATGGAATGATATTGTGCCCCGGTTTTATTCTAAGTTCTATCCTCCAAGTGAAATTCATAAGGATCGGAATCGCATATATAATTTTTGGCCTCATGATGGAGAGAGTATTGCCCAAGCTTGGGGAGATTGAAGTCTTTAATGCTCAAATGCCCCATTCATGAGCTTCCTGGTAATGTTATTATTGATAATTTCTATGCAAGACTTTCTTTTTCAAGACAAGACCTTGCTGGATACTTCTTGTTCCGGATCATTTACACGCAACAAAGAAGAGTTTAAAAGGGACCTTCTTGATCGAATCCAAGAAAATACTGAAGGATGGGAGAACGACAAAGATCGAGAATCAGGTATAATTTATGATTATAAATGCATTGAAGCTTTTATGGATACTGATAAATTTCGTAATATGAGTGCTACATATGGTCTTGATTCTCAAGTTGCTGTAAATCTTTATAAAGCTTTTGCCTCTCATTATGAATTGCCAAAGAAGAACTTTGATAAGTATCATGAACCATATAAAGATAAAATTGATTCATCTATTAATAAATGTGTTGTAGTTGAAACTGCTGATCATGTTATTCCTGAAGCTTATATTGAAAAAACTCCTTTCCCTGCTAAAATGAAGGAGTACTCTGTTATAAATAGTGCGGTTCATAAAAGTGAAAAGAAACCTGTAGAACCTGAAGAACAAATAAAAGTTGAACGGCTTTGTTGCAATAGTTAAAGATCTTGTGACTGAAAATGTGGAGGATGGTCATATTATTTTCTGTGAAGATGCTTCTAATATTGTTTCACATCCTAATAAACCCAAACAAGCTAGTGTTCCTATGCTATCTGTTAGAATTGGTGATCATTGCTATTATGGATTATGTGATATTGGTGCAAGTGTTAGTGCTATTCCGTATGAGCTTTACACGGAGATTATGCACGAAATTGATTCTTGTGAACTTGAAGATATTGATGTGGTTATTCAGCTGGCTAATAGAGAAACTATTTCTCCAATTGGTATTGTTCGAGATGTGGAAGTTTTATGCGGTAAGATTAAATATCCTGCTGACTTTTTGGTACTTGGTTCTGCTGCTAGTGATTATTGTCCTATTATTTTTGGTAGACCTTTTCTAAATACTTGTGGAGCTATTATAGATTGCAAGAAAGAGAAAATCTTGACTAAATTCGCTGGTGAATCTTATGAGTTTAACTTCTCTAAATTTACTAAAACTCCTTATAAAGCTGATTTGCCTAGTAATGATTTTAAAATGGAGCAATGTGCATCTATTGTTCTTGTTCCTAATAATCCTTTGCAGCAACATTTGGAGGATAGCGAGAGCGAAATTTTTAGGAAAGAAAGAGATGAGCTTGAGGAAATTTTTCTTCGCCAACCTATTCTCAAGCATGATTTACCGGTGGAAGATCTGGGTACAACACCGCCACCAAAGGAAGATCCTGTTTTTGATTTAAAACCTTTACCTGATAATCTTAAATATGCTCATATTGATGATAAGAAAATATATCCTGTTATTATTAGTTCTAAGCTTTCAGAGATTGAGGAAGAAAGGTTATTGGAAATATTGAAGAAGCATCGAGGCGCTATTGGCTACACTCTTGATGATTTGAAAGGGATTTCTCCTTCTATTTGCCAACATGCTATTAATATGGAAGATGATGCAAAGCCTGTTGTTGAACCTCAGCGTCGTCTAATTCCAAAGATGAAAGAAGTGGTAAGGAATGAGGTACTACGACTCCTTGAAGCTGGTATTATATATCCTATTGCTGATAGTAGATGGGTTAGTCCCGTGCACCTTTGTGTTCCCAAGAAAGGAGGTATGACTGTTGTGCCTAATGATAATGATGAGCTCATTCCTCAAAGAGTAGTTGTAGGGTATAGAATGTGCATTGATTTTCGAAAAGTTAATAAAGTTACTAAAAAAGATCATTACCCTTTACCCTTTATTGATCAAATGCTAGAAAGATTATCTAAAAATACTCATTTTTGCTTTCTTGATGGTTATTCTGGGTTTTCACAAATTGCTGTTAAAGCTAAAGATCAAGAGAAAACCACTTTTACCTGTCCCTATGGAACTTATGCTTATAGACGCATGCCTTTTGGTTTATGTAATGCTCTGCTACTTTTCAAAGATGCATGTCTGCTATTTTTCATGGTTTTTGTGAAAGTATTGTAGAGGTATTCATGGATGATTTTTCCGTCTATGGGAATTCTTTTGATAGCTGCTTGAAACCTTGATAAAGTTTTGCAGAGATGTGAAGAAACTAACCTTGTTCTTAATTGGGAGAAATGCCACTTTATGGTTAATGAAGGAATTGTATTGGGACATAAAATTTCTGAGAGAGGTATTGAAGTTGATAGAGCTAAAGTTGAAGCAATCGAGAAGATGCCTTATCCGAGGGATGTTAAAGGTATTCGTAGTGTTCTTGGTCATGCTGGGTTTTATAGGAGATTTATTAAAGATTTCTCTAAGATTTCAAAGCCTCTTACTAATCTTCTTCAAAAAGATGTACCATTTGTTTTTGATGATGATTGTAAGGAAGCGTTTGAAACTCTTAAGAAAGCCTTAACAACCGCTCCTATAGTTGAACCCCCTGATTGGAATTTACCCTTTGAAATTATGTGTGATGCTAGTGATTTTCTGTAGGCGCTGTTCTTGGACAGCGAGTAGATAAAAAACTGAATGTTATTCATTATGCTAGTAAAACTCTTGATGCTGCTCAAAGAAATTATGCTACAACTGAAAAGAAATTATTAGCTGTAGTTTTTGCTTGTGATAAATTTAGATCTTATATTGTTGATTCAAAAGTTACTATTCATACTGATCATGCTGCAATTAGATACCTAATGACAAAGAAAGATGCTAAGCCAAGGCTTATTAGATGGGTACTTCTTTTGCAAGAATTTGATTTACATATTGTAGATAGGAAAGGTGCTGATAATCCTGTTGCTGATAATTTGTCTAGATTGGAAAATATTGCTTATGATCCTGTTCTCAAGTTAATGATAGTTTTCCAAATGAACAATTGGCTGTAATAAAGGTGAGCTCGCGAGACAGGTCCTTGGTATGCTGATTATGCTAACTTTATTGTTTCCAATTAATTGCCTCCAACCTTTTCAGTTCAGCAAAGGAGGAAATTCTTTTATGATTTGAGGCATTATTTCTGGGATGACCCACACTTATATAAAGAAGGAGTGGATGGTATTATGCGAAGATGTGTTCCCGAATATGAACAACAGGAGATATTGAGTAAATGTCATGGTAGTGCTTATGGAGGACATCACGCCGGAGAAAGAACCGCGCAAAAGGTTCTACAATCAGGTTTTTATTGGCCAACTCTCTTCAAGGATGCGAGAAAGTTTATTTTATCTTGTGATGAATGCCAAAGGGTTGGTAATATCTCCAGACGCAATGAAATGCCTATGAATTATACTCTTGTTATTGAACCGTTTGATTGTTGGGGATTTGACTTCATGGGACCTTTTCCGTCTTCAGAAGGTAACACTCATATACTTGTTGCTGTTGATTATGTTACTAAATGGGTGGAGGCTATACCTACAAAAAGTGCTGATGGTGAGACCTCTTTAAGAATGCTCTTAGATATTATTTTTCCTAGATTTGGAGTACCTAGATATATTATGACTGATGGAGGTTCTCATTTCATTCATGGAGGTTTTAGAAAAACTCTTGCTAGGTATGGTATTAATCATAGAATTGCTTCTGCTTATCATCCTCAAACTAGTGGTCAAGTAGAATTATCAAATAGAGAGATTAAATCTATTTTGGGAAAGACCGTTAATAAAACTAGAAAGAATTGGGCTAGTAAATTGAAGGATGCACTTTGGGCTTATAGAACTGCTTATAAAAATCCCATGGGAATGTCACCTTATAAAATGGTTTATGGGAAAGCTTGTCATTTACCTTTAGAACTAGAGCACAAAGCTTATTGGGCTGTTAGAGAATTAAATAAAGATCCTAAACTTGCCGGTGATAAGAGGTTGTTGCAATTGAGTTCCCTAGATGAATGGAGAAGTGAAGCTTATGAAAATGCTAAACTCTTTAAAGAGAAAGTTAAAAAATGGCATGATAGGAGGATTATCAAAAGAGAATTTAATATTGGGGATAAAGTCCTATTGTATCGGTCTCGTCTCAGATTCTTTGCAGGGAAATTACTCTCGAAATGGGAAGGACCATATGTTGTCGAGGAGGTGTATCGTTCAGGAGCAATCAAAATTAGCTCTCTCCAAGGCAATGCTACGCAAGTGGTGAATGGACAAAGACTCAAGCATTATATCTCAGGTGATTCCTATAATGTTGATGTCGATATTATTCAAGTGGAGACACCGGAAGATTTCATCAAAGGGCAAATTGATAGTCCGCCAGAACTCGACTTTGAATAGGTAACAGTACTGGTAATGAAAAGTACGCAATTTACCTTCCGAACTATATTTTTGCTGTTTTTCGAAAATATGAGAAATTACGAGTTCGAAACAGTGGAAAGGACGCACGAGGGGGGGCCACCACTCGGCGGCGCGGCCTGACCTGGGCCCGCGCCGGCCTATGGTTTGGCCGCCCCGTCTCTCCTTTCCGACTCTGGTTCGATCTGGTATTTTCCTTATTTCGCGAAAATATTTTCTATATAATCTCCCGGACCCCTGGAGGACCGTATATCGTGTTTTCGACGTGTTTTGTTTCGAGCTGTTTCTGCCAGGATCTGTTTTCGGTTTAGAAGCACCATGGTTTCCAAGAACAAGGGCAAGGAGTTTCCGGATGAAGATGATCGAGATCTTGGGTGGAAAGAGGAAGTCAAGGACGTCAAGGAAGAAGATGAAGAAGAGGTGGAGGAAGACTCGCGCGCAAGCCCGCGTGCTACCATCGCAAGCATCAAGGTGATGGACAACCCTTTTAGTGCAAACAAGAGCGCAAGAATTCGTGACCTTTGGAGGAGCGGTTCCACGTCATTACCTAGCTCTGAGAACATCTCCATCAGGCACTCATCACCCCTTCCACAATCTAATTTTCAATAATCAAATTGAAGGGACTCCCAAGGCAGCATTGCCTAGCCAGTGGGATATAGATCGCTCTAACACTGCAGGAGAGAAGGAGCCTGAAGCTGAAGAGTGGGGAAATAACTCCAAGAGCTGGGACTCGCCATCAGACAGACTCTTTAACCGCGTCGAGCACAACTCAGAGATGATTCGCAATCTCATACACAGGATTGACGAGCTTCGGGAGCTTATTGAGAAGCTTGTCGTGAATTCATCACCACCATCGCCGAACGAGTAATTCATCATCGGTAATTGAATCCCCTTGGTTTGTTCCAAGCTATGGGGAGTGCCGCGGTATCACATTATCACTACCTTTTACTTTTATTGTCAAGTAGTGTCATATCATGAGTAGGGAAGTTATCATATAAGATGGGTTGCGTTTGGAAGTATCTCTCCTTTAGTTGGTTGTCTATGTATCCCTTGGTGTGAGTTATCGTTATGGAATATTAATGAGAAGTCTTATCATTTACATATTGCACATCTTATTTTAGTTTGCAATCTTTACTATATGATTCACCTTGTTGTTAGTATTGGTATCACTTTGGGAGCATTGAATAAATCTATTTGGTTTTGGCAAACTTAGCATGGGTCAATAGCAACAACACTTTAAGGTTTAAATAGAAAAGAGAAATACATGTAGATGTTTCATTGTCTTTCTTGTTAGCTCATAGCTTATTATTCTGAAGTTAAAATTGTTTGTGCTTACAAGGAAGATGCATGATTGTTTCTACCACATGTATATTTGTTTGTTTCCCTCGACTCTTATGCTTGCTAATTAACCTTGCTAGCCAAAGACCTGTACTGAGAGGGAATACTTCTCGTGCATCCAAACCTTAACCCAAACCTATGTCATTTGTGTCCACCATACCTACCTACTACATGGTATTTTCTGCCATTCCAAGTAAATACTTCATGTGCTACCTTTAAACAATTCAAAACTTAGTATCTCTTATTTGTGTTAATGTTTCATAGCTCATGAGGAAGTATGTGGTGTTTTATCTTTCAATCTTGTTGGGCAACTTTCACCAATGGACTAGTGGCTACATCCGCTTATCCAATAATTCTGCAAAAAGAGCTGGCAATGGGATTCCCAGTCCCAAATTAATTAAATTAAATAGACACTCCTCCATGGTATGTGATTGATGGACGGCACCCGAAGGATTCGGTTAGCCATGGCTTGTGTAAGCAAAGGTTGGGGGGAGTGTCATCATCATAATAAAACTAAAATAAAAAGGCACTCCTTCATGGTATGAGATTGTTGGCAGGCACCCGAGGATTCGGTTAGCCATGGTTTGTGAAAGAAAGGTTGGAAGGAGTGCCACACAAAATGAAAATAATATGGGAGCCGCTCTTAGGAGGTTGTCTGGCAAGAGGGTTAGAGTACCCGCTACCAGTCGTTGACAACAACAAACACTTCTCAAAATGTTACTTTTATTCTCTTTATATGATTGCAAAACTGAAAAAGCTCTAGCACATGATTTAATCCCTGCTTCCCTCTGCGAAGGGCCTGTCTTTTACTTTATGTTGAGTCAGTAAACCTATTTCCCTCCATCTCAAGCAAGCATTTGAGTAGTTGTGATCAAACCATAATATTGTGATTTGCTACATCATGTCTTTTATTCTTCCTTGTTTAGTACAAGTTTTATCTGAATGAATATAGCTTTGCAAGTTATCAATGACCATGAGAATACCATTATGATTGAGTATGCCAGTTGTGCCTTATAAACTCTAACATGAGAGCGCTGCTCAATAAAATAAATATAATTTGTTAGTTGTTCTCTGACCAAGAACGAAGTTTGCCATCACCAATCATGATTTCTCATGCACCTTTACTTGTGATTACCCTATACTTGTTTCAATATGAGTTATAAGAGGTTGTCTACTATAATGTCCTGTGTGAATGAATATGATGCTTCTTGTCCATATTTTATTTATCGACTCTTCACTCCATAAACATGTGGTCATGTCTATCGAGCTCAGTTTCGCTTGGGGACAAGCGAAGTCTAAGCTTGGGGGGAGTTGATACGTCCAATTTGCATCACTATTTTATATCATAATTTGCTGTTATTCATTGATATATTTCATATTGGGACACATTACTTATGTTATTTCATCTATTTTGCATGTTTCATCGTTATTGGAGGATCGAACACCGGAGCCAGGATTCTGCTGGAAAAAGCACCGTCAGAACGCAATATTTTGGAAGATCAACTCTGGAAAGAAATTATACCAAAAATCCTATTTTTCAAGATGACGAAGGAAACCAGAAGGAGGAGCCAGGAGCAGCCAGGGTGGGCCCACACCCTAGGGCGGCGCGGCCCAGGCCCTGGCCGCGCCGGCCTGTGGTGTGGAGGGCCCACGACCCCTTTCGCCTCCTTTTCTTCGCCAAACCCTTCGTCCCGAAGACCTAAGCCACAGAGGGTACCTCGAAAAGAGTTACAGCCGCCTCTGCGGGGCGGAGAACACCAGAGAGAAAAGAGCTCTCCGGCGGGCAGGAATCCGCCGGGGAAATTCCCTCCGGGAGGGGGAAATCGACGCCATCGTCACCGTCATCGAGCTGGACATCATCGCCATCACCATCATCATCATCTCCACCATCATCACCGTCATCATCACCACTGGACACCGTCACCGCCATAGCAATTTGGGTTTGATCTTGATTGTTTGATAGGGGAAACTCTCCCGGTATCGATTTCTACTTGTTGTTGATGCTATTGAGTGAAACCATTGAACCAAGTTTATGTTCAGATTGTTATTCATCATCATATCACCTCTGATCATGTTCCGTATGATGTCTCGTGAGTAGTTCGTTTAGTTCTTGAGGACATGGGTGAAGTCTAAATGTTAGTAGTGAACTATGGATGAGTAATATTCAATGGTGTGATATTTAAGTTGTGGTGTTATTCTTCTAGTGGTGTCATGTGAACGTCGACTACATGACACTTCACCATTTATGGGCCTAGGGGAATGCATCTTGTATTCGTTTGCCAATTGCGGGGTTGCCGGAGTGACAGAAACCTAAACCCCCGTTGGTATATCGATGCAGGAGGGATCGCAGGATCTCAGAGTTTAAGGCTGTGGTTAGATTTATTTCTTAATTACTTTCTTGTAGTTGCGGATGCTTGCAAGGGGTATAATCACAAGTATGTATTAGTCCTAGGAAGGGCGGTACATTAGCATAGGTTCACCCACACAACACTTATCACAACAATGAAGATTATTTAGCCGTATGTAGCGAAAGCACTAGACTAAAATCCCGTGTGTCCTCGAGAACGTTTGGTCATTATAAGTAAACAAACCGGCTTGTCCTTTGTGCTAAAAAGGATTGGGCCACTCGCTGCAATTATTACTCTCGCACTTTACATACTCGTACTTTATTCAACTGTTACATCAAACCCCCCTGAATACTTGTCTGTGAGCATTTACAGTGAATCCTTCATCGAAACTGCTTATCAACACCTTCTGCTCCTCGTTGGGATCGACATTCTTACTTATCGAAGATACTACGATACACCCCCTATACTTGTGGGTCATCAGCCCCCTCAATGCAATCGGAAGCAACTGTGTCATTATCACGTGACAGTCATGAGACTTCAGGTTCTGGAATGTTTTCTTCTCCATATTTATTATTCCCTTTATATTGGAGGAGAAGCCATACGGGACCTTGATACTGCTCAGACATTCAAAAAATATTTCCTTCTCTGCTTTTGTAAGAGTGTAGATGGATTAATGACGTCCTTTAACTCTCTCATGCAGTTTTTTGAGGTCTTTCCTACGTTGCTGGTCCTCCTGTCTGGTGTATCTTTTGTCTTCCCGTACACGCCCAGAAAGCCTAGCAGGTTCACGCAAAGATTCTTCGTCACGTGCATCACATCGATTGAAGAGCGGACCTCTAAGACTTCCCAATAGGGTAGATCCCAAAATATAGATTTCTTCTTCCACATGGGCGCGTGTTCGGCATCGTCATTCAGAACAGACCGTCCGCCAGGACCCTTTCCAAATATTACATCTAGATCCTTGACCATACCAAATATATCAACACCATCACGATGGGGAGGCTTCCTCCGGTGATCAGCCTCACCGTTGTAATGCTTGCCTTTCTTTCTTACGGGATGGGTAAGCCTAAGAAATCGACGATGCCCCAGGTACACGACCTTCTTACATTTTTCCAAATAATCACCTTCGAGCTCACGTAAACAGTGCGTGCATGCATTGTATCCCTTGTTTGACTGTCCTGAAATGTTACCAAGAGCAGGCCAGTCATTGATGGTTACGAAAAGCAGCGCTCTTAGGTCAAATTCCTCCTGCTTTTGCTCGTCCCACACACGTACACCTGCTAGGGACCACAGCTGTAGAAGTTCTTCAACTAATGGCTTCAGATACACATCAACGTCGTTCCCGGGTTGCTTCGGGCCTTGTATGAGCACTGGCATCATAATGAACTTCCGCTTCATGCACAACCAAGGAGGAAGGTTATATATACAAAGAGTCACAGGCCAGGTGCTATGGCTGCAGCTCTGCTCTCCAAAAGGATTCATGCCATCTGTACTTAGACCAAACCGTAAGTTCCTTGCATCCTGTGCAAAGTTTGGGAACTCTCTATCGATTTTTCTCCATTGGGAGCCATCAGCAGGGTGCCTCAACATCACGTCTTTCTTACGGTCTTCTTTGTGCCATCGCAACAACCTAGCATGCTCTTTATTTCAGAACAAGCGTTTCAGCCGTGGTATTATAGGAGCATACCACATAACCTTGGCAGGAACCCTCTTCCTGGGGCGCTCGCCCTCAACATCACCAGGGTCATCTCGTCTGATCTTATAACGCAATGCAGTGCACACCGGATATGCATCCAAATTCTCGTACTCACCGCGGTAGAGGATGCAGTCATTAATGCATGCATGTATCTTTTGCACATCTAATCCTAGAGGGCAGACAATCTTCTTCGCTTCGTACGTACTGGCGGGCAATTCGTTACCCCTTGGAAGCTTCCTCTTAATTATTGTCAGCAACTTTCCAAATCCTGAGTCAGTGACACCGTTCTCTGCCTTCCATTGCAACAATTCCAGTGTGCTGCCTAGCTTTTTATGGCCATCTTCACAAGTTGGGTATAACAATTTGTTGTGATCTTCTATCATCTTGTCGAAGGCCAACCTTTCCTTTTCAGTTTCACATTCTCTCCTTGCATCAGCAATGGCCCGGCCAAGATCATCATCAGCAGGCTCATCTGGTGCCTCTTGATCTTCTACTTCATTGTCTTCATTGCCTTCTGCAGTATCATCGTATTCAGGGAAATTGGAATAACCGTCATCATCCTCTTCCTCTTCTTCATTGTCTTCCATCATAACCCCTCTTTCTCCGTGCTTGGTCCAACAATAGTAACTGGGCATGAAACCGGATCGCAGAAGGTGGCTGTGAATGAGACTCGAGTGAGCGTAATTTACGGTATTCTTGCAGTCCACACATGGACAATACATGAAGCCATCATGTTTGTTTGCCTCCGCCACGGCCATAAAATTATCCAGGCCCGAAGTGAACTCGTCAAACCGTCGGTCAATGTACATCCATTGCCGATTCATCTGCATGATATAATTAAGCTGATCAAAACCATTACAGAACATCACGATGTATATATACACATGCATTTTATCAATTGCAGATGAAAAGGATAAAGTTGTTAACCTCGATGAAGAAGAAAAAAGCAAGTTAAGTGTGGCTTGATTTGTGTAAACTCAAGTGGCAAATCCTCTTAAGCATTTCATCGAACACCTCTTGTGCATGTGAAGAAGAGAGGAGAGCAATACACCCCTCTTGTGAAGAAAGTGAAAAAATGGCCAAGTGTGGCTCACACTTGGGCAGGGGCAAGGTTATATAGCCAGAGGCGGGGCCTTTGGACCCGGTTTGTATTACAAACCGGGACTAAAGGTTTGCCACGCCTGACACGGCCTGCCGCGCCCTGCCGTGGTCCCTTTAGTCCCGGTTTGTAATACAAACCGGGTCCAAAGGCCACTACAGGACAGGCGCCAGCTTGTGGGGTTGCCCTGGGCAAAATCGAACCGGGACCAATGCCCCCCATTGGTCCCGGTTTGGTTCAGCACTGGGACTAAAGCTTGGGACCAAAGGCCTCTTCTTCACTAGTGGGAAGCACAAACCATCTTTAAATATATTAAATAATGTTAAAAACAATGGGTGCAATTCCACATCCTATGTGCTTGTTTTAGAAAAACACCACTTTTGGTGCAGCCTATGTAAAAAAAATCAAAATTCAGAGGTAAAATAACGCGTTTCTCAAGACATTATTTGTCTTTTACCGATGAGAAAAATGCCAGCGGAACAATACGTACGCACATAGAACATCGAGACGAATTTTGCTTCCTAACTTTTTAAAAATTTATTTTCCAAATAAAAGAAGCATACGCGTTCAAGATAAAAAAGGAAGTTCCGGTACTCGAGGCCTCCCGTATGGTCGACAAGCCGCACCGTCCATGTCGATCTCGGAGCTCGGGATCCGCTGCTACCATAGTAGTTTTTCTTGGAGATGAATGCTAGTACTTCATAACCATAGTTCTTTTCTGATTGGTTTGAATTGCTTATCGGTATGCCAGTTTCGACAGCATATACTTAATTGGGCATGAAACTTAAGTGGAAAACTCAGGTTCCTAGATATTTCCAGTGTGGAATCGAGAACCTAGAAGAGTAGATTGTAAGAGTTTCTAGGTGAATCAAACTATAGCTAATTATGCTTGCAGTTGATTCCGTACGTATACTACCACATGATAGTGCTTACTAGTATCATAGCCATATAGTCAAGGGTAATATAGACGGGGTACTATGTAGCAATTGTCCAATACCTAATAAGCAGGGTCCGTGTCACAAGAGGAAGGGCAGATCTCCCCTAGCTCTGGGCCGACCAGATAGAAATTAGGGAAGCGCCTCCGCTTCACGGACGGGATCTCCGCCGCCTCAGTCTCCGCCAATGGATTGGTTTTGATTGTTTTCCTTTTCTTGTTCTTTGTGACCTCGATATCGGTGCGTCTGTTAACTCTCGTGTCGTTCTCGATAACCACAGGTGCATCTCCCTCATGCCGCTCGCACTCGATCTCCACCGGAATGCTCGACGCCAGGGCACCATAGTCAGCGAGCGCACAACTGTCGTCCAACTCGTTGCCACAGTAGTAGATGCGTTGGCAGGCCAACCCTCTCCGCCTCCTCCACCCGCTCCTTGATCCTGCCCACCGTGTCTGTATCCTCGATGTCCAGCTCGACCACCCTTCTTCGTAAACGGCAAGGTCGGCAGAGAAGCTGAATGGTTGCGCATTCCTGGATGTTGTAGTCCATGAGGATGTGGCCGTCCTCCAGCTGCTTTCCGCCGTAGCTGAGCCGCTGTTGCGCCGGCTGGATCCCGGTGCCGTATTTCTGCAGCACCGCGAGCTGCACCGCGAGCCGGAAGCTCTCGACAGTGTTGTTAATATCCGTGCCGGAGATGGTGATGGTGCCATACATGCAATTCACGAACACCTGCATCTTCATCATCATCACGAGATGGAACATGGACAGGTCGGTGACGCCATGGTCGGCTAATGTTGTGTCATCATCGTCCGGCAAGGCCGAGAAGGCAAACATGAGGCGCTGCCGCGACGGCGAGATCCCCACCATGTCGTGGAGCTTTGCCTTGACGCTCACCAACGTGTCATCCTTGGAGACCTCTAGGGCGACGGGGCCATTGTTGGGACGGGTGGAGACGGTGACAAAGACCTTCATCCTCTTCGTCTTCTTTCTTTTTCTCTCCGACTTCAGCTGTCGTGGCTAACTTTGCTTTGATAGCTAAAATGACGGCCGGGTTGCTGATGTAGCGGAACTCTGCTATGTTGGTATTGCCTATAGATCTATCACATCAAATTAGATAAATACACGCACGAAAAAAAACTCGAGGCCAGGGGATCGTGTCCTCCTTTTTCTTTATTTCTCAGTTCTTGCAAACTCACGGTACAAGTACAATTTATCGTACACCTCCATGTATATATAGGACTTGAGCTAATCTATATTGCCGACTCCACCTACCAAACCAAACCGACCTAGACACCACTAACGAGACAAGTACTTCCTAATACGATTTGCAAACCTGACCAACTCCAACTCAACGTACGCGACCTCCAATCTAGTAGTACCACGTAGACTCTAGGAAATAAATCCAAACTTGGCTAGTTTGTTATTTCCAACATGCTAGATTTTTATGAGTCCGTGTTTTTATCATATGGCGCCCCTGCCCTGCCATCCATCCATGGGCCCAGCTGCCTCTTCGTCGTCGCCCTCGCGCATTCGTCGCCTCGCCACCGCTGAAGACGATGCTCGTTCCGCCACCGACGGTTCCACGGTGGAGGAGGTCCCCGAGGCTTGCAACGACTGCCACCACTGCAGGTTCATGATGGGCGGCGCGTGCCGGGATGAGTACCATCAATGGCACTAATGCTACATGCGGCTACTGGTGTTGCTACATCAAGTCGCCGTCCTTGCTACATTAGTCCGCCACCGTTGCTACATGCGACCGTCGCTCAGTCCGCCGCCGTTGCTACATCAATCGGCTGCACTTGCTACATCATATCGATGTCCTTGCTACATCATGTCGTTGTCCTTGCTACATTGATTCGTGGCGTTGCTACATGTGGTCATCTGGTCTGCCGACGCTGCTACAGGCCACTGCCGTTGCTACATCAGGGTCGCCGACCTTGCTACATCAGGCCACCAACCTTGCTGCAAGCGACAGGCGTGAGAGCTCTTGTCATCTCCGCCGAGGATGCGATGGCATCTTCTCCGGCGACGAGATGGCAACATCTTCTCCTAGAACATTCGTGTCTCACTTGAGGACCTAGACGCACAACTTCTCCAAGCCATGAGGGAGGGGGCGGTAGGGATACATGTGCTGCCGACAGCCAGTGGGGTTCATGGCCGAGCTCTGTAGGTAGTCGATGTTGGTTTGTGTGCGAGGTCAGCGCGGAGAGAATGCTAATGATTTTGCATATTTTTTGTTATTTTCCTTTTGACGTGGTATGTATGGAGTGTGTGGCTAGAAAACAAGCTATACTTTGGGAAACTCTAAATGGAGGACGAGCTACATGTAGCTCTTTATTTTCAACGATTCAAAAATCATAGTTTTAAGTTTCAAGAAAAACTGAAAAAAAATTCTTGATGTAGATAATGATGAAATTTGCAAACGTGCAAAACTTCAATATGAAATACTTTGTATTGTCATTCGCAAAAAAAAATTATATTATAGACTACACAAAAATGATAATATCTGAGGGGTTATATATTTTTGAAATGTGCATTATTCACTATTCTTAGATCTAATAATTTCATATTGAGATTTTACATGTTTATATATACCATCATTGGCTACATCCATATTTTTTTCAGAAATTTTGAAATTCAAAAATATGATTTCAAAAAATTTCAAAATAAAGAGCTACACGTAGCTCGGCCTCCATTAGTCCACTTCCTAGTTTTGTTCTTGTTTCGGCAAATAGACAGAACAACGATCTTGGATGAAGGCTGGCAAAGAATCAATAATAAAGAAAAACTGAGGTAGCGGATCACCATTGGCAAAGGCTTTGAGATGTTTAGCATATTTAAAAATATTAAAACATAATATATGTATAACTCCACATTCTACGTGCGCACAAGATTGTTTGAGAAAAAAAACTGTTTTTGTTTCCTTTTTAGAAAAAAACGCATTTCTTGAGATTTTTTTGGGTCTTTTTACCCATGGCAACAAGAATGTTGGTTTTCAGCGTAACATTAGTTGTGCACATAGAACATGGAGATATATAGACAACAATGTTTCCTAATATTTTTTAAAAATATTTTCCGAATAAAGAAAGCATATGCATCCAAAATAAAAGGGGACTTGGGGTGCGCGAGGCCACCCTTATGGTCGACAAGACGCATCCTCCATGTGACCATGTCTTTCTTGAAGCTCGGGATCTGATACGGCGATGCTACCATATTTCTTCTTGGAGGTGAATGCTACCCCCTATGTTATTTTATTTTTTATTTTTTTCTCGTTTTAGATTTTTCAAAAGTTAAACACTATCAAGTATGATTTAAATTGTAGTGAAAATATCAACGATTGAAATACTATAACTTTTAAATTGTTGATGTTGATAACTTTTTTTAAAATATTCAGTCAAACTTTACAAGGTTTGACATTGACTAAACCCAGAACACGAATTAATAATTATAAGTGGATGCACCCGAGGCCAGATTTGGGGTCTCGAATGCTGACACTGAGTTGTATATCATGGAGCAATACTATAACTACAAGATAACTAGTGAGCGTTCCGTTGTTGAGCAAGCTCATGAGATACCGTCACTTGCCAAAGAAGTTGAGCACTTCAAAGGTACTTTACCGGAAAAGTTTGTGGTCGGTGGCATTATTGCCAAGCTTTCTCCTTCATGGAGGAACTTTTCGATTTCGGATTTTATTGGGTCTCTTCATGTGGAAGAAAAGGCGAGAACAAAGGATACACGTGCTCGAGAATTTGAGGTAGGTTCTAGTGCCAATATGGTACAGAAGAAAAACTTCAAATCTCACAAGTTCAAGAACAAGAACAAATCTGAAGGCAAAGGAAAATTTGATACCAAGAATAAGGTCTCACGCTCAACCAACTTCAAGAAAAACACTGGTAAGAAGAAAGAGGCTTGCCACACGTCTATGGTGAGCCCGACCATTGGGATCCTAAGTACCCTAATCGCTATTATAAGCGTGGCAACAGCGGCAAGACCGCTAATGTGGTCATTGGTGGTGATACTGAGATGAAGGACGTTGGGTACGATATTTTTTCTTACTGTCATCTCAGTATGTAACTCTCCTGATTTGTGGATTGATACGTGTGCTAATACACATATATGTTCTGATGTTTCCATGTTTTCTTCATATCAGGTCGCAAGGACTTGCCTCGCGCTGATGGGAAACGGCTCGCGTGCTTCTATTCATGGTGTTGGTACGGTAAATTTGAAGTTTACTTCGGGGAAGACCATCCAGCTGAAGAATGTGCAGCATGTTCCCTCCATCAATTAGAATCTCGTCAGTGGATCGCTTTTATGTCGAGATGATTTTAAGTTGGTTTTTGAATCCAATAAAGTTGTAATTTCTAAGTATGGACAATTTGTTGGAAATGTTATGAGTGCAGAAGCTTGTTCCGCTTATCTTTATCAGACTTATGTACTCAAACTATTAATCATTCTTGCAATGATAGTGAGTTCAATATTTGACATTCACGACTTTGTCATATTAATTTTGGGTGCATGATGCGGCTAGCCAATATAAACTTAATTCCGAAATTTAGTACTGTCAAAAGTTCCAAGTTTTAAGTGTGTGTGCAAGCTAAGCAACCTCGCAAGTCTTACAATACTGCGGGGGTATGAGATTTTTCACCTCTGGAACGCATACATTCAGATCTTTGTGAGATAAATGGTGAGTTGACAAAAGTATAACATCATGTTACATTTTGTTGTCAAGGAGTGAGCATTGTGTGAATTTTGCTATTAATTAGAACTAGCGCAGTGGTTGCGAGGGCATCATCTCTATCTTGTTAAAAGTATAACATATTTATGTTTGCCATTTGCATGTTTTACCTCTTTCTTTCTTATCTTAATCATTGCTAAATATGTGACACTTTAGACCTAATTATCAATACTATTATATTGGAGCTGGTCGTTGGTTGGTCGTCAAACGTGTTTAATGAAGGAGATTGGAACCATCCACACCGTTCGATCTAATCTCAACTCTTTGCTTCTTTCGATCAATCCTGCATGGGCATTAATTAAAATACTTGCCAAAAATCTTTGAACGCTTGCCACAATTATCATAAAGTATTTCCAAAATCTTTAACCTCTCGCTGTCATTGTTAGCCTTAATTAATTTCTTTGTGCGATGGTTTCCATGATTTCCGGAAAACTAAGGGGAGGGAATGTTGGATGGAGATCCGATGGACGAGTACTACCGATTTTTGACGTTTCCGTGATTCGACTGACTGCCAGCGCTGCCCATGACATGAACACTAGACCATCACCTTGCCTACACTTTTCTTTGATGTGTCTTGGCCTTTAGTACCTTCACTTTAGTATTTTTGAGTTTCACGTTGTTTTTCGTTACCGACTCATTGTAGACAAAGTTTTTGCTCGAGACTTTACATTAGACAGTGCAAGAAATGCAAAAATATGACCGTGTACTGACGAGAGGAGGGACTAGACAATGCACAAATATCTATTTTTTGTTGCTAAAACTAAGTTTATTATATTATTACTCTACAAAGGCCTGTCATGATATTTGTGGAACTCGTGAACTTTAGAACCTTCTATCCAACTATACTTTTATACTAACATAGAGTTGGTAAAAACACATGTGACTAAAGATAATACATGTAAGTAATTAAAATTTTAGAATATTCTATCAAACTATATATATAATGCATTTTTAGATTTAGCCAAATTTGCATCAACACCCGAACTTTTTTTTCTAGAAGATGCAAGTTGTAGAGAGTTACACTCTACCATTAGATTGTTTTTAATAATAGATGATTTAGCTATATAATAGTAAAATTCAAATATATTATTATCAATGCGATTATGTGGTTACCATTGTTATAAAAACTAGAAAAAAATAGTTGTTCTGATAAATGTCGTAAAATTGAAAAAACCCATCTTAAAATATAATGACGGTAGCTATAAAAGAAATAAAAAAGTTTAATATAACCGGCCAACATCTAAGTGATGAAAAACACACAAACTATTTCTGTGTGATTCTTAATAAGTTTAATAGCAACCTAATTGGGTAACTTCTATTCACTTAATTTAAGCATTGTTGTACATGGGTTTTTCTGGTACGAAATGCGCATTGGTTCGATCTAGAATACGATTAATCCGACACGAACTAGGTGAGCTCCAAGTAACTTGCGATACAAATTGATAAGTATGACATTTCTAGCAAACCAAGCAAATGAAGGAGATATGCCCTAGAGGCAATAATAAAGTGGTTATTATTTATATCTTTATGTTTATGATAAATGTTTATATATCATGCTATAATTGTATTAACCGAAACATTAGTACATGTGTGATATATAGACAAACAAGAAGTCCCTAGTATGCCTCTTAAACTAGCTTGTTGATTAATGGATGATTAGTTTCATAATCATGAACATTGGATGTTATTAATAACAAGGTTATATCATTATATGAATGATGTAATGGACACACCCAATTAAGCGTAGCATAAGATCTCGTCATTAAGTTATTTGCTATAAGCTTTCGATACATAGTTACCTAGTCCTTATGACCATGAGATCATATAAATCACTTATACCAGAAAGGTACTTTGATTACACCAAACACCACTGCGTAAATGGGTGGCTATAAAGGTGGGATTAAGTATCCGAAAAGTATGAGTTGAAGCATATGGATCAACAGTGGGATTTGTCCATCCCGATGACGGATAGATATACTCTGGGCCCTCTCGGTGGAATGTCGTCTAAAGTCTTGCAAGCATATGAATAAGTTCATAAGAGACCACATACCACGGTACGAGTAAAGAGTACTTGTCAGGAGACGAGGTTGAACAAGGTATAGAGTGATACCGAAGATCAAACCTCGGACAAGTAAAATATCGCGTGACAAAGGGAATTTGTATTGTATGTGAATGGTTCATTCGATCACTAAAGTCATCGTTGAATATGTGGGAGCCATTATGGATCTCCAGATCCCGCTATTGGTTATTGGTCGGAGTGATTAACTCAACCATGTCCGCATAGTTCACGAACCGTAGGGTGACACACTTAAAGTTGGATGTTGAAATGGTAGAACTTGAATATGGAATGGAGTTCGAATATTTGTTCGGAGTCCCGGATGAGATCCCGGACATCACGAGGAGTTCCGGAATGGTCCGGAGAATAAGATTCATATATAGGAAGTCATATTCCAAGTTTGGAAATGATCCGGTGCATTTATGGCAGGTTCTAGAAGGTTCTAGAAAAGTCCGGAAGAAATCACCATGGAAAGTAGAGTCCCGGAGGGACTCCACCATGCATGACCAGCCAACCCTAAAGGGGAGGAGTCCAAAGTGGACTCCCCTAGGGTGGCCGGCCAACCCACCTCAAGGAAAGGTGGGAGTCCCACCTTGGGTAGGACTCCCTCCTTGAGTAGGTTTCCCACATATGGGAGGTTTTAGTGTTGGGGTCTTATTCGAAGACTTGGACTAGAACTCTTGGGGTTTCCACCTATATAATGAGGGGCATAGGAGAGGGGGCTGGCCACTTCAAGCCTCAGCCTTGGCCGCACCCCTTAGAGGGCCGGCGCCCAACCCCCCTCTCTCCCCAAACCCTAGCGGTCTCTCTCCTCCACCACATCCCGCACGCTTAAGCGAAGCTCCGCCGGATTTCTCCACCACCACCGACACCACGCCGCCGTGCTGTCGGATTCAAGAGGAGCTACTACTTCCGCTGCCCGCTGGAACGGGGAGGTGGACGTCGTCTTCATCAACAACCGAACGTGTGACCGAGTACGGAGGTGCTGCCCGTTCGTGGCGCCGGAAGCGATCGTGATCAAGATCTTCTACGCGCTTTTGCAAGCGGCAAGTGAATGTCTACCGCAGCAACAAGAGCCTACTCTTGTAGGCTTTGGAATCTCTTCAAGGGTGAGACTCGATAAACCCCTCGTTGCTACCGTCTTCTAGATTGCATCTTGGCTTGGATTGCGTGTTCGCGGTAGGAAATTTTTTGTTTTCTATGCAACGTTATCCTAGAGCAAAGACCATGGTTTCTTGGTCAGGACATGCTAAAACGGAAATTTCATTAAAAAGCGTTTCCACGTGGTACAATACCGAGATATTTTTGCGAGGTAGATAATTTTTTCTTCAAGATTCCCATCTTTTCTTCTGCTCTTAAGTATCTAAATTGAGAAATTCTAGTTTTTGTTATCAGTCAATTAGTTAACATACCAGTGGATCGGTTTTTATGAACATAATGACAACAAGCCCTTATTTCAGCCGATGCCACTAAATCCATCGCTCGGGTGCGGCATCGTCAACTCGGGTTTCCACCTGCACCGGTGGATGATATTGCCTGAGGGCCATGATGCTCAACCCGGCAATAGCAGTTAACTCTTCTTCAATCTCACTACCTGATCCTTTGCCCGTGTCCGGATACCGCTCTTAGCTGATCACCGCATCCTCCGGGCAGTCGATGGCCTCCTTCTCATGCGGTCGAAATCGGACCACCGAGACACCATCGTGATCTTGATCCTTCATCCATTCACCAGTGACATTATGAAGCTCCCACCGCTCATGCCCCTCCTGGAATCCTACTGGGCGATGCTTCCTTTGTGTGGGGCCATTCTGTTGGGTGTACCTCCACTTTGTCGTCTCCTTGAGCGTGGCCACAGATGGAAACCGTGGCAGTCATGATCGTGCATCAATAAATTCCGCTACCACCAAGGACAAGCAATGGAGGGCCTCAACATGGAACCTCACACCCTACTCTAGGCTAGTATAATCCAACGGGAGGTTATACATGTTGGCGCTGTCACACACATCTAGCATCCCACACATGATTCTGCGGCTCGATCCACCCACCATGAACACGTCATAATACCGTCTTCTTTGATGCCGCCAAAATTGTTTGCCATGTGTCCGTCAACTGGATATCATGGTATCGGTCTAGGCGTCTAGCGGAATGCGACTCGGATATCCTAGTGATTTCATTTTCAAGGATCAGTTGTTTAATAGAGACAGGCTAGTGGTTTATAGGCTAGCTGATCTAGCCTTGGGCCAAGTTACCTCACTAACAAGCATCCGAGGCAATACTCTCTTCATTGATATATTGAAGCACCTGCGAGATTCCGAGACGGCTATATGCTCCTTTCAAGGACTTTGACTAGCACTGCTTCCTACCGTTATGAGTGATACCATTGTATGTATCCATCACCATTATATATCCATGGCAATACCACAGAAACCATTCCTCCAAAGCACCTATATTCCACGTCATAGAATCAGTATTGATAAAGCTACTAACCAGCAAAGGAGGGTTTGCCTTCTTGCAAACAATCGGACGCAGCATATGATCTCTAGGAATCCAGTTATGGTTCCAAGCATTAGTAGCTGCACCTGTTCCGATTCTCCTAATCAAACCCTGCTTCATTGCATCCCTACCCTCCACCAAAGCTCGCCACACCTGATAAGGATGTGTGCCCAAATTAGCCTCAAGAAAATCAATAGACGGATAGTAAACTGACTTGAGTATTCTCGCACTCAAGGACTCAGGATTCTCTAAGATGCGCCATGCTTGGCAGGCTAGCAAAGCCAAATTGAAGATTTCAATATCACGAAAACCAAGTCCTCCAGCAAATTTTGGTAGACACATGACCTCCCAGGAGACCCAGTGTGTCTTCCTTTTTCCTTCCTTTGCTCACCACCAGAAATTCTGAATCAGCGAATTAATATGGTGGCATAAACCCCTTGGAAGTTTGAAACAAGGGACATAGAGAAAGTGAGTATAGCCTGGGCTACAGCCTTTATGAGAATCTCTTTACCTCCAGCTGATAACAACTCCAGCCTTGTACTCTTAGAGATTTTCCAAATGAGAAAAAGGCACATGCCCGTTTAGCCTTGTGTCATGCTGGGCCGGCACGTGAAAAGCACGCCAGGTATAGTTATACTCCAGGCCCATTCTCCCGACCTTTCCCCAACCTCTCTCTCCCAGGCGATAAGGGAGGCGACTAGGGGAACCTCTTTCCTTCCGTCCGCCGCCGCTGAAGACAGGGGCTTTCTCCCCCTCCTCTCGTCGCCCCGGCGGCGGCGGGTGGGGGAGGAAGCCCCAGTGGTCTTTGGCCGGCGTGTAGATAGGTGTAGGCTAGGGTTTGCGGGCGGTGCTCGGTCGGTGTCGACGCCGCCGCTGCCGCGAATAAAGTTTTCCGGGTCACCGTCTCGGCGGCGCCGTCGTGTGTCGCTGAGGAGCCGCGAATCTAGGCTTCCCAGGCGAGATCGTCGAGGCGACGGCGGGGATCTCGTCGGGGGATTTTGCTTCTCGTCTTCGTCCTCGTCACGTTGGCGTCCCCTCCGCCGCCGTCGGGAAGACGAGATCTGTACAGGAGTTCTCTTCGCCGGCCTCGTCGGGCTGGCGCTGGTCTCGGAGGTGGCGTGGTTCGTGCTGGGCTGCGGTTCCGTGGCAGGCGGATTTGGTGCTGCCTCTCGACGTCGATCGATGAGGCTGGCCGGATCTGGAGATCGACGACGAGCTCGGGGCTGGGCCCCAACCGACGAGCCCCAACGACAAGGTGAGCATCTCCGGTGCTCCACTATTGAGGTTCTTAAAGCCCAAGTGTGGCAATGGAGCTGCGTCGACCTCGGGCATGGTGGTTTCTGCTGCTCCCTCTCTTGGTGGTCGCCGTGGCGGCGCCGGAGTTTCGGTGCCGGATCGGATCCCCGAGGACTACTCTGTATTTTTTCTCTTTTGGGGGTTCTTTCTGCAAAATGTACGGGCCTACGTGTCCTTCTGGACCGTTCTGTGTCGGTGTGTACGTTCTGTGTACTCCTGTTTGATATAATGAAATACGTATGCATCTCAAAAAAAAAAAACTCCAGGCCCATTCAGGTGCTAGCCCAATCGCACTACTCACTCACTGCCTCGGTCAAGCTCCCCCAAGTACCGCACGGAGCCGCCGCCACTCAGCTCAGGCTCCGGCGGCCGGCTCCTTCCCGTCCATCCTCTGCCTTCCGCGCAAGCCACTCTTCGTCATTCCTCGGCTTCTTCGACCGCACCCGTTTCCGCCACGCCCTCCTTGCTCGCACCGCCGACTTCTCGTTCTCTTCGACCAGGTCATCCTCGTCGCCCTCGGCAAGGAGGAAGAGGAAGGGGAAGAAGAAAAGACTTCGTTTGGAGTCATCTAGATGACAGAACTAATTGAGCCAGTCACATTATTATATTCTTCAAGGACGGGAAAGTGGCAAGCAATTATCTCCTGAAGGTGGGAGCCATTTGTCAATGGCTGGGCGATTTTGATCACTAATTGTGAGCACGCTTACGGATGCGTGTTCTAGGCTTCTGGCTGATGGGAAATGTTCAAATCGGTTCGGTGAATTATCCGATGCAAGTTATGCATCGGATACCATGGGGCTGGAGTTTCCATTACTGATCATGGATGGGCGACAGATTGGCATCGTGGAGGCAGGGAAAGGCAGTCTTGGATTTCTCACTTTAGGTGATGATTGATCAAGACTTCGTTATATACTAGGTAAAACTAAGGTGGGGGTTCCAACGAGTGGAAGATGGAGGTGTCAGTGTCATTGTGTAGGAGCGACGAAGGTCAATTTCTATGGCGGAGCACTCTGAATGTTTCTCACTGGATGTCAAGACATTTCAGCGTCAAACTGCGGGCAGAAAATCTGACGTCGCATGGGTGCCCATATATACTAACTTCCCACCATCATTGTCGTCAAGGGTATGAAGCGGTATAGTTTCGTTCCACCCTGCACCTTACTTTGTTAATTTGGTAAATCTCTTTGTCATAATACTGATTGCACTTGTACCAAACCACCGTTTCAAGGTCCGCAATTTTTAGCCAGCGTCGCCACTGAAACTACAGCTCTGTGATGTTTCTTAGTGCTACTTGTTAAATGCCCACATTCAAGAAGTTATTAAAAACTACTTATGAATTTAGCGAATTATCTATACAAGCTTTTGCACTACGTGAGGGTAAGGCTTGCCGCTAACACCTTCCCCAGACCCCGCACAGTGCGGGAGCTCTGAGCACTGGGTACGTCCTTTTTATCTATACAAGCTCTTGCAAGAAAAATATACTGTGACAAAAAACAAAAACAGGGAAACAATCTTAAAACTCTTCACTGGGGTACATGGATTTGGCCAAATAAACAATTCTTCAACTCCCATACACATATATTGAACTGTTCAGAAAGTTCGCTGCGGAAACAACTATTTCAAACTCTCTTTGATGGAGACAAGAAAATTACAAAGTTATATCTAACAAGCCGAGAAATATTTGTGAAGCACTCAAACTGTCACTCCAGAATGGTGAAACCACTAGATGATCCTGAATGACCTTTGTCGACCGTATGAGTGGCCAAAGGTTGATAACCACTGACAGATGACTGACTGGAGGTTAACCTTTTTGTTCGCAGAGAATGTAATGTACTCTCCACTTGCTTCATTGTAGGCCTTTCTTCGTCCTTGAGACGCAAACACATCTCGGCAAGAGAGGCAACGGTATTAATTTCATCCTCATTTGCTTCTTCCAGAACTTGAGGAGCCACCACCTCTCTCACTGGCCTCATTTTTATCTCCGAAATGAAGTAGATGGACAGGTTTTGATGAGATTCTCCATCTGCACCGGTTGTTGTTAGAATAGGCTTCTTTCTGGTAAGCAACTCTACGAGTACCACTCCAAAACTATACACATCACTTTTCTCGTTCAGTTTCCCAGTTTGATAATACTCTGGATCCAAGTATCCATATGTTCCTTGTATATTTGTAGTCACATGAGTTTGGTGAATAGGAACGGCTCTCGAGGCACCGAAATCTGAAACCTTAGCAGTGTAATTTCCATCTAACAATATATTAGATGACTTCACATCGCGATGAAAAACCGATATGGAAGCAGATGTATGTAGATAACATAGAGCTCCCGCAGCTTCTAGAGCAATCCTCAAACAATCATCCCAAGATAAAGGCAGTGGAGTAACCGACTCAGCATGCAAAACCTCAAATAAAGAGCCATTAGGGATGAAATCAGATACTAAGAGCGGCACCTCTGTTTCAAGACAACATCCGTACAGCTTCACAATATGTCGATGATTTATCTGGGAGAGGATTACAACCTCATTAATAAACTCACTGATCTCAGTTTCCTCAACAAGTTTTGCCTTTTTGATAGTCACCACACGCTGGTCAGATAAGATGCCTATGTATACCATCCCGTGTCCTCCACGTCCTACAATACGAGTTTCTTCAAAGTTGTTTGTTGCCTTCTCAAACTCTACCAAGGAGAAAATCATTGTCTTGTCCCTTGCATTTTCATCTGATAATATGAGTTGTTCCAATAGAAGGCCATGGTTTTTTCGGAAATACATCTTCCGTTGTTGTTTTTTGATATCTCGTTTCCATCTATAGAAGAAGAATAGCCCATTCAAAACAGCAAGTAGCAATAATCCCGAGCCAGCAATCTTTCCAATGGTACCTATGAACAGCCATATGCCACATAAGATTTTGTTGTTTAAATAAACCATAGAATAAATTTAAGGTAGCGTACCTGTATTAATGGGAGCTTTTCGTTTGGTATGGATGCATTCGAAGCCTCCATTGGTATTGTGGCAGGTCCCATTACAATTTTCTATATTAATACACTCGTCAACATCTGCAGGTGAAGGGCAACTTTGTAACGCGCGGCAACACAAATGTTCAAACTAACACTCAACACTATTTCGCCTGACAAGACAATACATATGTTTTTGACAAGGTTAAAGCAAGAACTTGACTGAAGTGTTGTGCATATATAAATCGAAAGAGAAGATCAGAAAAGTCAATTGTCAGATTGGGCCAGAGTCTAGATGTCCTCAAAAGTCTAGTTTTAGCAGCGTAATTAGGACATTATGTGTATTAGCAGTTCTATGATGACAAAGATAAACTGACAGCTACATCATGGAACTCTATATATATCTAACAGGAATGGAGAAGCTCACAGCCGAGACACAACTCTCACATATATCATCCACAAAAAGGATCTGTCACATAAATGGAGTTGTATGTGTATATTTCTTATAAATTCAAACCTCACTATCTGCAATTATAATAGTCTACTTTTTATGCAAGCTATTCACATCGTAAGTTTTTAATAAAGACCATAGATTTCAACTTATCTACGACTTTACTTAATTTGCATACAATATAAATTAGGTATATTCCTCAATCTTGAGGACCTTTATTTGGTCAGTACACAATCATTCCACAATGAATGATTTTAACGCAAACATACTAGTTACGCAACTTATTGTTTCATGCGTTTTGTACTCTTCAAATTGCAAAATAAAGTTTCTGAAAATATTCATTATTAAAGAATAAAGTTTCTTTAATACGGACCGGGTGTTGTTCAGTATTAAAGAAACCTGAGGTATGTGCTATATTACATTATGGGACTTTCTATTTTCGTGCCCTCGGATCCTTAGTTGTGCTCAGTTTTTCCCAGCTCCTTAGTTTTCCTCAGTTTTCCCCAAGATCTTGTCTGAAACCATCACAGGTGTTGTAATGGCCGGTTGCCCGACGGTTGACCGTTATCTTCTGACTAGTGGGGCCACGTAGAGCCCGCAAAGACACGTCAGACCATCCATCTTTGTTTGACCGTAAGCATCGCTGTATCAAAACGCGCACGAGTGGGGTTTCGGTATATCGAATGACAAGTGGGGCCATGACGCTGATACAAGGGGCAATACACTGGTAGGATTAGATTTTTAAACGGAGCTCTACAGCGATGGCACGGAGGTGGCCTGCGGGGTGTCGAGATGAGATCGACGTCCACAAAGAACTGCATGAGGTGAGACCAGACGCATTAGATAGATATGAACTAGACGCGTTTAACCATGCAAAGAAGAGAAGAAATGGTCGACGACATCGACGACTACCTCAAAACTTTGACTGACCGTGTCCGACACGAAGGCGAGCAATGTAGAGAAAACTAGTGTCTCTCCTTTCTGGTTTGTATAGATGGATGCTAGAAGAGTGTGGTGGCGAAGGGAAAGACCTCGTGGTGGTCTGTGGCGTCCAGCATAGCGGGGCGGCGTGGCCGTGCCCACAGCGGCGTGCATGCATGTTCGTCATTGGCATCAGCATGTACGTTCGGCATTGGCCTCGGCGGTATCTCTGGTGTCAGTGATCGAATGAGGGGACGGGATTGAGGGTGCATCCCGACGATGAACTAGCAGTGGCGGCGAGCATAGCCGTTCTGACCCTGCCGATATCGACATCGTCATCGTTTGGAGGCTGTGGTGCTCGAATCAAGGTGGGATTTGTTTCTTGTACGCCAAAATGAATTTGAAACAAGTTTCGTGTTAAAGGTTAGGTAAGGAAAGTTTATAACTAAAAATTATACTAGCGCCATGTTGAGGTTCTTTTTGATAGAGCTATACGGTTGGGCAAACTTTTTTGACAATTTTTAGATAGGGTTCCTTGTTGTTACACGTATGGCATCATGTATGGCAAATTTGGGGTCATTTGGAGATTTTCGAAAAATTACTTTGCTTAAACGCATTCTTATTCGTCTCACTGAAACCAGCTTTTCTAACAAGGTGATTTTTTCTATCTTCTCTAAATGACCTCAAATTTCATACAGCTGATCTTCTAAATATAGGTAGATTGTTTCGTTTTTACATTTTTCGAACTTTTTATTTCCCTTTATAATACCCAATTGATTTTCAGGTCAAAACCACCAAAAATAGCATCATGTATGGCATCATTTTCGCCCTAAATTTTAAATTTTGTGAAACTTTCCCTTTTAGATATTTCTTGTTGTTATAGGTATGGCATCATGTATGCCAAATTTGGTTAGGTCTCACTGAAACCAGCTTTTGTCACAAATTAGGTTGTTTCGACCTTCTCAAAAGGAATTTTTTCTACCTTCTCTAAATGACCTCAGAAATCATACAAACGATCTTATATACAAAGATAGGTAGATTGTTTCGTTTTTATATTTTTTTGAACTTTTATTTCCCTTTATAATACCCATTTGATTTTTATGTCAAAACCTCGAAAGTTAACATAAGTAGATGGTGAACCCTTCTCGTTTATCATTTTTACCGTGAATACTAATGGCTATAAGAAATCGGTGATGGTTTATCATTTTTTGCATGAAAAGTAATGGATACAACAAATCGGTGATGGTTTATCATTTTTTGCGTGAAAATTAATGGCTACAACAAATCGGTGATGGTTTATCATTTTGTGCGTGAAAAGTAATGCCTAAAAGAGTTTATAATTTTTAGCGCGTGAAAAATAATACAGAAAACCGCCTTTTAGCATACTTAGAGAGTGGAAGCTAACCGCCGAAAGAGAGAGAGGGGTTATCCTGCCCATTAGATCATACGATCAACGGTCGGTGGGCATGATCCGCGTGACATGGGCTAGACCAATCAGGGCAATCTTGCACGTCTGCGGGAATTTGTGGAGGGAGAGGGCAAAAGTGAGTAGTATCAAGAAACCAAGGGCACCTGAGTAATAAACAGACTAAGGGATTCAAATATGAGATTTAAAAAATGGAAAATGCATGTTTTGTACAATGAAACCCATCTTGGCCAACCTCAAACTATTTGCAATACAAATATACATGAGTGTGAGAATTGTGGCCTCATTTAGATAAAGTATGTTTTGGGGAAAGCTGTTTTGGAAAGGGTGGAAAACCATGCACCTTCATATCTACTAGGTGATTTGAGAAGTGGCAATTTGTGATAAAACTTGATTTATATATAACTTTTCTATGATTTGAGAAGTGGTAATTTGTGGTAAAGACTCCATGAGTAAGTGCCACTATTTTTTGAATTTTTTTGCACATTAAATGACTCATTTAACTAGTTAATTCCATTTGTTGATTCTCTGTTGACCAGCCACTTGAGGGTAAAACGGAGCATATTGCACTAGCCAGTATTAGCACTCAAGGGGAAACTGAGCACACAAAAAATGCTAGTATAATACTCAAGGGTATACCTGAGTATATCTAAATTTTCAGGGTTAGACTCGAGGACGCGTGTTGCGGTGCAGAAATGGAAGACATGCAATTGTTGACGCGTAGACACGGGTCGCCGTGCAGATGTCGAACAGTCGAAGACGTGCAATCGTGGACGCGTGTCGCGTTGCAGAAGTCCAAAACGTGCAAACGTGCAACGGTGGACGCGTATGACGCGGGTCGCATTAACCATCCCTCGCCTTTATAGACACCTCCTCCCACTATCTCTGTCACTCTCACTCGCCCACGCAACGCCGCCTCTCTCACGTCTTATCATCTTCTCCAAAGCAAAAAAACCTCTCCCTCTCCCTCACCTCTGCCAGCGAGATGGACAAGGAGAATGCCAATCCCATCATCCACGACGCCGTCGGCTCCAAGCGCGATACCTCCCTCTTCGACGCCGTCCCCTTAACGGATGTCGTCGCCGTCCCCTCAACGGACGTCGCCGCCTCCTCCACCGGTGCATCGGAGGCTGCTGCCGCCGGTGGCGGTCAGATCCCGCCGGGATATGACCCCTACGAGGAGGTGCCGTACATCCCGCCCCCGAACCCCTACGACACCTCCATGGAGGACGCATGGAGCGAGGTAACTACGGTTTGCTTTCTTTTTTGTTCCTCATTCCTTTTTGAATCCTATTTTTGCTGGTGTAGATGGATCTGTAGATGGATGAGTATTGGGCTAATATTTGCGCCAATTTTATTCCAGTTTTTTTTGAACCCTTCTTGATTTCGTTTATGATTTGGGGTTCGGCCGTTCGGTTAATTTATGCAAGTAATAATGGGATCTCAATCAGTTAATTTATGGAAGTAATCATGGGATCTCAATCAGTTATTTTATGCACGAATCAAAAGATATCAACCGTTTAATTTTGCAAATAATTTGGAATGTGTTCAAGTTCAGATCTGGAATCTGTTTCTTTGCCTATGATGAATCAGTGGGCACAAATTTTTACAGGGAGGATTCAGCGAACCATTGCTGTGTACAAATCTGTTGTGCATGAGCTTTGGTTCGCTAACACCGTCCATGTAGACATATAATCGTGTCCACTCTAACTGAGGCTGCCTCTGTTTTTCCTAACTTTGTTATCATGCACGTTAGTCATCGTTGCAACTCATTCACTAATAGTCCCCGTTTGATATGGATCAGCTGTCTGGCAGGGACGTCGGCAGCGACATCGAGCACCATGACATCAAGACTCGCCAGGTGCTGCGGAGGCTGCAGGTCGGCCAGTACGTCTCCTACTTTTCCAAGGGTGTCTACAGGTGCCCCTTCTACACTAGGAGGCTCGACGGCACTGACTTCAACTGCGTCCTCACGCATGCCGAGAACATCGACAACACCTTCCCCAAGGTCGGCACGACGGTGAACCCCCACTCCTTCCGCGCCAAGCACAAGGCGCTCGGCATGCACCGCCGCAACTTCCAGCGGGTGGAGATCTCCGGCGGGCGCATGCCTCCGCTCAAGCCCAAGGCTCCCAAGTGGAGCAACAAGTGGAGGCAGAGGCAGATGGGGTAGGCGGAGTCCTGGACGTGTGCTACTGCTGCCTCATATTTTGTTGTTAGTTAGGGATCCCTTGTTGTTATGTTGTTAGTATGATGGTGTTGTGAAGAACCTCGAACCTGTTACTATGTTTGGCTGCTGTATGCAGCTGTATGCAACTTATTATTTAGGCTGGGATCCCTATTATCTATCCCTATTCTACTATATGACTGTGTGAATTTATCGTACATTCCCTGTAGATTTGCTTCTAGATTTAACTACATATATATGGACCAGATGGAGTACTAGATTTGCTGCCATATTGGGCAAACAACGAGGGCCAAAAGGCACAATTAATTGAAGAAAGACAGAAATGCAAGCTTCTGTAGATTTGATATTAATTAGGTGAAAAAAGACAGAGAGAAGAAGGCGGAAAAGGTACTCTTAAAAGGGAAAATGTCAATTTGGACTGAGAGAGACAAAACCCAGCTCCTGCTCACGTGCAACCAAACGCTATCTCGTCCTGTCCCTCGCGGTCCCTTTCTACCAGCCCCACGCGACGCGGGCCCACACGACGCGGCCCCACACGTCAGCACGGAACGGTCAACTAAACGGGAATCCTGCCGTCTGAGCTCCTTCTACGGGTTTCAAACAAGGATTTAGGAAAAACTGAGGAAAAACTAAGGAGCTGGGAAAAACTGAGCACAACTAAGAACCCGAGGGCCCAGAAATAGAAATGCCTACATTATGTTAGTATTGAGTACAAAAACTGAGTAAGTTTTACAAAGTCAAAACACTGAAGTATTTAATAAGACGAAAGGTAATCTATAATATCTATAAATTTCATCCCCACTAAAATGCATTTAATATTTGCAAGCTCAAACCTGGTGCAGCCACATCACTCCAATTATTTTTGTCTGTCAGATTTCCAATCTATGGTCATTAATTTACACATACAACATCCCTACTGACATATTTCCTCACTACACCGAATTGACGGCTTGAAGCGACCTTGTGTCTCCCATATGCTTTCTCACCCTTAATTCTTCCACCTTGCTTCCACCCACTGCTAGAATCTTCGTCTCCTCTTCTATTACTTCAGGACCCATCAACATTTGAAGAGCAGCTCCAACCTTTTATCTTCTCTGCTCCCAGCGCGATGCCTTCTTCCTTCCAATTCCTCGCAAGGTCCCTCTCCTGACATGGCCGGCTGATATCTCTTCTATCCGATCTGTTGTGTCACAGCCTCGTGCCATTCACTATTTACATGGATGATCCAGATATCTAGGATAGATCACCCATACAATCTATTCTATCCTTCCCGGTTGTTATTTCTCCATTGCAGATTTACACAAGGTTTTCAGCAATTTTCCTTCTACTCACGATCCATCTGCCTTTGAATTGAGTGTACTAATTAAAGAGTACTCCTGGTTACAATCGTTTTCTTTAGTTCCATCTGTGTTTTCCGCAGCTTTTTTATTTATTTTGGTTACTCGCGATCCACCTGCCTTTGAATTTAGTGTACTAATCAAAGAGTACTCCAGATTAAGATTGTTTGCTTTATTTTCATCCATGTTTTCTGTTTTCATGCAGATTTTTTTATATATTTTATTCATAACATTTGAAAACGCTCACATTTTGTGCGTCGTTGGCAGCTATAGGGTCAATCTCCCAAGTGATAAAGCTAATCGGCATGTTAGGACACATGCATACACTTCCTTCTAAAAAAGATGAATAGCCGGCTTCCACCATCTATGCAAGATTGCATGTTTATATTTAGTACTCTCCGTTCCTAAATATAAAGTATTTTGGCAAACCAAATTAACTTGCCAGAACTTCTTATATTTAGGAATATATGAATACAATGTAAGTCGCTTTGCCCACATGCGTATATTTTTGTAGCTTTACTAGCTTGTATTTTCAGAATGATTTTTGCAGGTTTTGGCACCGGAAGTATCTGCAAGTGGAGTGTTGAGATTTTCTATCAAGTAACGAAAACAAACTAAGATTCAGTCTTTAGAGGCTCACGAGAGAGTTTGGTGAACTGTATTACTGTATGGAGGAAACCCATGTTGCATCATTTTTCTCGAAATACAAATTTATTGGTGGTCGGTATTCACTATTTTTCTTAGGTAACTATTAATGTACAATACCTACTTCAATCTGCTTTCATTTTAGAACACGTAATCGTCTAGATTTCGACAGATATATTCCTATAACTTAAATTAATTTCGAGGCAAACCCTTTACTCCGGTGAAAATCTAAACATAGATTAACAATGCTATTCGATTATCTGCCCAAGGGAGAGCATAACGATGTGTTCTTTGTTAATATATGTCATAGACTGGTGAGAAAATTTGTAGCTGAAATTTGTAGTTCAAAAAACTATTCAAATTCGATTGGTACAAAAATTCAGTTACAATTTTCGCAGCAACGCGCGGGGTATCAACTAGTTACTATTAAAGTTCACCTTAGCCATTATCTGTTGGAGATATGCCCAAGAGGCAATAATAAAATGGTTATTATAATATCTTTGAGTTTATGATAATGTTTACATACCATGCTATAATTGTATTAACCGAAACATTGATACATGTGTGTTATGTGAACAACAAGGAGTCCCTAGTAAGCCTCTTGTATAACTAGCTTGTTGATTAATAGATGATCATCGTTTCATGATCATGAACATTGGATGTTATTAATAACAAGGTTGTGTCATTATGTAAATGATATAATGGACACACCCAATTAAGCGTAGCATAAGATCACGTCATTAAGTTATTTGCTATAAGCTTTCGATACATAGTTACCTAGTCCTTATGACCATGAGATCATATAAATCATTTATACCGTAAAGGTACTTTGATTACATCAAACGCCACTGCGTAAATGGGTGGTTATAAAGGTGGGATTAAGTATCCGGAAAGTATGAGTTGAGGCATATGGATCAACAGTGGGATTTGTCCATCCCGATGACGGTTAGATATACTCTGGGCCCTCTCGGTGGAATGTCGTCTAATAGCTTGCAAGCATATGAATGGTTCATAAGAGACCACATACCACGGTACGAGTAAAGAGTACTTGTCATGAGACGAGGTTGAACGAGGTATAGAGATACCGATGATCAAACCTCGGACAAGTAAAATATCGCGTGACAAAGGGAATTGGTATCGTATGTGAATGGTTCATTCGATCACTAAGTCATCGTTGAATATGTGGGAACCATTATGGATCTCCAGATCCCGCTATTGGTTATTGGTCGGAGAGAAGTCTCAACCATGTCTACATAGTTCACGAACCGTAGGGTGACACACTTAAGGTTTGATGTCGTTTAAGTAGATATGGAATATGGAATGGAGTTCGAAGTTTTGTTCGGAGTCTCGGATGGGATCCAGGATATCACGAGGAGGTCCGGAATGGTCCGGAGAATAAGATTCATATATAGGAAGTCATATTCCAAGTTTGGAAATGATCCGGTGCATTTATGGCAGGTTCTAGAAGGTTCTAGAAAAGTCCGGAAGAACGACACTATGGAAGGTGGAGTCCCGGAGGGACTCCACTAGCATGGCCGGCCAAACCCTAAGGGGGAGGAGTCCCAGGTGGGCTCCACCTTGGTGGCCGGCCAGCCCCACCTCAAGGAAAGGTGGGAGTCCCACCTTGGGTAGGACTCCCCCCTTGAGTAGGTTTCCCACCTTTGGGAAGTTTTGGTGTTGGGGTCTTATTCGAAGACTTGGACCACAACTCTTGGGGCTTCCACCTATATAATGAGGGGCAAGGGGAGGGTGGCCGGCCACTCTTGGCTTAGCCTTGGCCGCACCCTTTGAGGGCCGGTGCCCAAGCCCCCTCTCCCCAAACCCTAGCTACCTCTCCTCCACCACCTCTCCCGCATATGCTTAGCGAAGCTCCGCCAGAGATCTCCATCAACACCGCCACCACGCCGTCGTGCTGTCGGGATTCCAAGGAGGATCTACTACTTCCGCTGCCCGCTGGAACGGGGAGAAGGACGTCGTTTTCATCAACACCGAACGTGTGACCGAGTACGGAGGTGCTGCCCGATCGTGGCACTGTGATCAAGATCTTCTACGCTTTTTGCAAGCGGCAAGTGATCGTCTACCGCAGCAATAAGAGCCTACTCTTATAGGCTTTGGAAATCTTCAAGGGTTAGTCTTGATCATCCCCTCGTTGCTCCCGTCTTCTAGATTGCATCTTGGCTTGGATTGCATTCTTGCGGTAGGAAAATTTTTGTTTTCTATGCAACGAATCCCTACAGTGGTATCAGAGCCGTGTCTATGCATAGAAGGTTGCACGAGTAGAACACAATGGTTTTGTGGGCGTTGATGCTCTTGTTATCTTTAGTTTGAGTACTTTGCATCTTTGTGGCATAGTGGGATGAAGCGGCCCGGACTAACTTTACATGACCGCGTTCATGAGACTTGTTCCTCGTTCGACATGCAACTTGTATTGCATAAGAGGCTTTGCGGGTGTCTGTCTCTCCTACTATAGTGAAGATTCAATTTACTCTTCTATTGACAACATTAGTATCACCGTTGTGGTTCATGTTCGTAGGTAGATTAGATCTCTCTCGAAAACCCTAAACCACGTAAAATATGCAACCAAATTAGAGATGTCTAACTTGTTTTTGCAGGGTTTGGTGATGTGATATGGCCATAATGTGATGATGAATATGTATGAGATGATCATTATTGTATTGTGGCAACCGGCAGGAGCCTTATGGTTGTCTTTAATTTTCATGTTGAGTAGTATTTCAAAGTAGTTGTAATAGTTGCTACATGAGGTGAACAACCATGAAGACGGCGCCATGGACCTTGACGCTACGCCGACGATGATGGAGATCATGCCCGTTGATGATGGAGATCATGTCCGTGCTTTGGAGATGAAGATCAAAGACGCAAAGACAAAAGGGCCATATCATATCACATATGAATTGCATGTGATGTTAATCCTTTATGCATCTTATTTTGCTTAGATCGCGACAATATCATTATAAGATGATCCCTCACATTAATATCAAGATAATAAAGTGTTCTCCCCTCATATGCACCGTTGTACAGTTCGTCGTTTCGAAGCATCTCGTGATGATCGGATGTGATAGACTCAACGTTCACATACAACGGGTGTAAGCCATGTTGCACACGCGGAATACTTGGGTTTGCTTGACGAGCCTAGCATGTACAGACATGGCCTCGGGACAACGGAAACCGAAAGGTTGAACACGAGTCATATGGATGATATGATCAACATGTTGATGTTCACCATTGAAGCTACATCATCTCACGTGATGATCGGTTTTGGTGTAGTGGATGTGGATCGTGTACCACTTAACAACTATGAGGGATGTTGTATTAAGTGGGAGTTCATTAGTAATTAGATTAAAACATGAACTAATTATCATGAACTTAGTCTGAGTAGTATTTTGAATTAATTTTGTAGTATTGGCATCCGTTTACTACTATGCGCTAGTCTTGTAATTGAGATAGAAATACTGTTAAAATCTGACAAGAAACTTTACGGACTGGTACCGTATTGTTAAAGAATCAAGAAGTGATTAAGTCCTATAGCAAATTTTTAGCAAACCTCACATTGTTGATTCAAAGAGCTATGGTTTCAATTAGTACCTAAAGTTATCTTGTCTCCGTGAAACTTGAAGTTCAAATCTGTTTGAAAAGTAAGGAGCTGAAAATTTAGTTTTCAGAAATAATCAAGGTATGAGATATATGTGATATCTAAGACCTTATTGCAAGATGATAGAATATAAATTTGGTGAGACTACATAAACTCATAAGTTTTATGGGAATGTATGAAGGTTGAAGACGCCAGGCGTCACAATCCTCCAACTATTGGGGCACTAATAATATTCGTATATCCATGAAATTATCATCCTTAGTATGCACCGTTGCTAAGACTCGTCGTTTCGAAGCATCACGTGATGATCGGGTGTGATAGATTCTACGTGTGCATACAACGGGTGCAAGCCAGATTTGCACATGCGAATACCAAGGTTAAAACTTTACGAGCCTAGCATGTACAGACATGGTCTCGGAAAGTCGTCATGATATAATGGATAAAATTATGAGTGAAATTGTTCATCATATTACAAAGTTACTAATAGTGAAATCTGAAACACTTATCATATGATGATCAACTTAAAGTAAGAACCTCAAGGTTATTGGTATTTGACCAACAAACCTAGAAGTTAATAATGTTAAAGTGTTTTTCTGAATAATGAGGAAAGCTAAAAGAGAAACTGCAAAAGATATTTTGGCAAAAAGAAAAGAAAGGACTAGAAAGTCTAGCTCAGGTGTATATAAATGATATACATGTTATGGTTGTATTCCTAGTTAAGTCACACTATGAAATTCTTGGGTATTAGTACTATATTGGTTGGTATGAAGTGTCATACAAAACAACGCAATACAACAATACAATGGCGTAAGTGACTGACAAGGAATATTAGGAATGCACGTCTGGAACAAAATAAAGTGTTATTATGTTCGTCGTTAGCATTCTATCTAGCCCTTAGAATTTATAATAAAGAACTTAATAATTGTTATTTTGCTCTGGTCAAATGAAAACAATGAGTTGTTTAAATTATGATATTACTCCATGTACGATGGATAAGTTATTATAAATCTTAATGGTGAAACACACATACATAACACTGACGCTAAAATGCCATAAGGCAAATGATTTGAATTCCACTTATTTGTGGAACCGCCATTTAGGTCATGTTAGAAAGGAACGCATGAAGGAACTCCATGCAAATGGATTTTTGGAGTCATTTGATTTTTGAATCATTTGGCGCTTGCAAATCTTTTCTAAAGAGAATGACTAAAATACCGTTTATAGGCCAAGAGTTGAACGGGCAACTAACTTAGTGAAAACATACATGATGATGTATGTGGATCACTGGACATAGTTGTGTGCGGGAGATTCTTCTACTTCATGAAAACTTCAAACAATGAATTGAATATATATATGTGGATATATTCGATAAGGAAGAAGTTTGAAACATTTGAATAGATTCAAATAAATTTCAGCATGAAGTGGAAATCATCGTAATAGAAAAGTCAAATATCTATGATTGGATCATGGTGGAAATATTTGAATTACGAGTTTTAGCGAACATCTAAGAGAGTTATGAAGTTGTTCTACAACTCACGTTTCTTGGAGTATCATAGTGATGATGAAGTATCCAAAAGACGTATCCAAACCTTGTTGGATCAATGATGAGATAAAATATTGATGCCATTATATTTTTTGTGGATTATGCTTTAGTGACTACCGCTTTTACACTTAATAGAGCATCATCATGATCCGTTGAAATGACACCATACGAGTTATGGCATGGGTATGAATCCTAATAGTTTTTTCTTAAAATTTTGGTATGCATAGCATAAGTAAATAAGTTTACAACCAAAATCGGATGAATGTCTTTGTCGGTTATTCCAGAGAATTGATTGGGAATTCTTCCCACTATGTAGACAAAGACAAAAGTGTTTGTCAATGTTTCTTATTTCCAAGAAATTGTTTCTAGCGAAGTATTTGAGTGGGAGGACAATAGAACTTGATAAGGTTTATGAACCTGAGCATAATGATCAGAGTAGCGCAGCATCGGAATTGGTTCCGGAAGCGGCCACGACGATCATGGCTCCCATGACTACAAAGTGTTTTAGCCATGGAGATCGAAGTACATATTGAACCTTGTAGGTATGGTTTACTTTGTGATCAAATAAATGATTTGTGGACAAAGGATTGTTTTTGAACAATGATAAACCAACTACAAACAAAGAAGTTATGATGGGCCCTGACTCCATTAAAATGGCAGTACGCCATGAAATCCAAGATAGATGAATACTTTCTTGAGAGTAAATGGATCTATGGACTTGGATGAAATATCCTTGAAGAAGCTCAACTTGTCGAAAAGTTGTTTACGACAAAATTCAAAGAGTTGACTACGATAAGATTAGATCTTCCGTAGCAATGCTTATAGTCTATGTGGATTATTCTAGTAATCACTATATATTTCTTTCATGAAATATGCTAGTAGAATGGCAAAATACACTAATTAACAGAAGTGTGTATTAAAGGTGTATACAAGATACAACAAATTGTTTTGCTAGTCCGTGGAATACTAGATAGATATACGAACTTCAATTGGATGAAGTGAGTATTACGGAGTTGGAATCTTCACCGGATGAAATAGTCAAAGAGTTTTTGATTTCATTAGAGATGATGAAGAGGCTTGCATTTGCAAGAAATTAAGTGGGAGCGATGAGACATATTTATAATACTTATGTAGATGACATATAGTTGGTTATAAATGATGTAATTATATACTTGATTAAAAAGGTTTCATTGAGAAATTAACTTCAATGAAAGGATATGGACTGAAACATATCTAGTGTCAAGATCTATGAAGATAGATTGAAACACAAAATAAGTTTAGGTCAAAGTACATAGAATGGATATTGAAATAGTTCAATATAGAAATATTAAGAAAATGTTCTTGTCATGTGAAGTTTTAACAAGACTTAAGTGTATCTGACACTCAATGAGTAAAAACACATGAGTGATTATAGATCACGGATAATATGTACACAATCAGATGTCCTGTGCTCTAAAAAGTGTTATGAGCATGTACCAGAATGATTCATGTGATGATCATTGAAAAACAGTAAGAATATTCTTGAGTACTTAAGAAGAACCAAGGATATATATATAGTTTTGTATGGAGAAATGACAAACAAATTACTGTAAGGTGTTGCACCGATATTTGTTTTGTCACATATGAAAATAAAATTTCAATCTCAAATTAGACTAAGTGTTGTTTAAAAGGTAGCACAATGAGCTAGAAGTTGTCTATGCTAGATTTAGAAGAGTTCTAAATATTGTGACGGATTCTACAAAAGAAGGCAGAGTATGTCATTGTTTTGACAATGGCAAAGGATGTTAATTCAAGAGGTTCTTTGAGAGCTTGGTGTAGTTCCGACAGAGTCAGAACTTTGAAGCTATATTGTGTGTGACAATATTAGTGACATATTTCAGACCACGGAATTAAGGTTCCACCAGAAGACCAAACATATTTAATGCCGACTCATTTGGAAATGAGTGATGCGTTGAGACGCAAATGAATTACAAAAATACATACGGTTCTTCCATTGACTAAAACCTCTCCCGTGAGCAAAACATGATAAAGCACCGGAAGGCCAAGGTGTTATATCTTTACAAATGTAAACTAGATTATTGACTCTAGTGCAAGTGGGAGACTGTTGGAGATATGCCCAAGAGGCAATAATAAAATGGTTATTATAATATCTTTGAGTTTATGATAATGTTTACATACCTGCTATAATTGTATTAACCGAAACATTGATACATGTGTGTTATGTGAACAACAAGGAGTCCCTAGTAAGCCTCTTGTATAACTAGCTTGTTGATTAATAGATGATCATCGTTTCATGATCATGAACATTGGATGTTATTAATAACAAGGTTGTGTCATTATGTGAATGATATAATGGACACACCCAATTAAGCGTAGCATAAGATCACGTCATTAAGTTATTTGCTATAAGCTTTCGATACATAGTTAACTAGTCCTTATGACCATGAGATCATATAAATCATTTATACCGGAAAGGTACTTTGATTACATCAAACGCCACTGCGTAAATGGGTGGTTATAAAGGTGGGATTAAGTATCGGAAAGTATGAGTTGAGGCATATGGATCAACAGTGGGATTTGTCCATCCCAATGACGGATAGATATACTCTGGGCCCTCTCGGTGGAATGTCGTCTAATAGCTTGCAAGCATATGAATGGTTCATAAGATACCACATACCACGGTACGAGTAAAGAGTACTTGTCATGAGACGAGGTTGAACGAGGTATAGAGATACCGATGATCAAACCTCGGACAAGTAAAATATCGCGTGACAAAGGGAATTGGTATCGTATGTGAATGGTTCATTCGATCACTAAGTCATTGTTGAATATGTGGGAGCCATTATGGATCTCCAGATCCCGCTATTGGTTATTGGTCGGAGAGAAGTCTCAACCATGTCTACATAGTTCACGAACCGTAGGGTGACACACTTAAGGTTTGATGTCGTTTAAGTAGATATGGAATATGGAATAGAGTTCGAAGTTTTGTTCGGAGTCTCGGATGGGATCCAGGATATCACGAGGAGGTCCGGAATGGTCCGGAGAATAAGATTCATATATAGGAAGTCATATTCCAAGTTTGGAAATGATCCAGTGCATTTATGGCAGGTTCTAGAAGGTTCTAGAAAAGTCCGAAAGAACGGCACTATGGAAGGTGGAGTCCCGGAGGGACTCCACTAGCATGGCCGGCCAAACCCTAAGGGGGAGGAGTCCTAGGTGGGCTCCACCTTGGTGGCCGGCCAGCCCCACCTCAAGGAAAGGTGGGAGTCCCACCTTGGGTAGGACTCCCCCCTTGAGTAGGTTTCCCACCTTTGGGAAGTTTTGGTGTTGGGGTCTTATTCGAAGACTTGGACCACAACTCTTGGGGCTTCCACCTATATAATGAGGGGCAAGGGGAGGGTGGCCGGCCACTCTTGGCTTAGCCTTGGCCGCACCCCTTTGAGGGCCGGTGCCCAAGCCCCCTCTCCCCAAACCCTAGCTACCTCTCCTCCACCACCTCTCCCGCATATGCTTAGCGAAGCTCCGCCGGAGATCTCCATCAACACCGCCACCATGCCGTCGTGCTGTCGGGATTCCAAGGAGGATCTACTACTTCCGCTGCCCACTGGAACGGGGAGAAGGACGTCGTCTTCATCAACACCGAACGTGTGACCGAGTACGGAGGTGCTGCCTGATCGTGGCACTGTGATCAAGATCTTCTACGCTTTTTGCAAGCGGCAAGTGATCGTCTACCGCAGCAATAAGAGCCTACTCTTATAGGCTTTGGAAATCTTCAAGGGTTAGTCTTGATCATCCCCTCGTTGCTCCCGTCTTCTAGATTGCATCTTGGCTTGGATTGCGTTCTTGCGGTAGGAAATTTTTTGTTTTCTATGCAACGAATCCCTACATTATCCACTGTAAATAGTGTCTCCAACAGCAGGCCCACATGTCAATGCAAACTTTCGAAAATAAACCAGGCTAAGACTAGGCAGGTTGATCTGAAGTTTTGGCATCTAAAGAAAATGATTTGCTTGGTATTGACGTATGCCCACTATTTCGAATGAAATGATTACTCTCACTAGCACATGGGGTTGCCAAAGGTCAAAATGGATATGAAAGAGAGATTATAGGTCTAATTGGGTGATTGCTTTTAATAGTTCACCCTACAAAACTTTTCCAAGTGGCATACAAAGGTGATTAATTTTAATAGTTCACCCTACAAAACTTTTCCATTTGGCCAAAATTTAAGTTATATGCAAAATTTTCTCTTTTTTCCACCAAAATTTACAGGCACTTTTTTGAACAACAATCAAATTCAATCAGTATTTGCTTCTGTCATTTTTAGAATCCGTGCTGCATGCAAAATTTGGTAGAATGAGGTAGGTGGTACTTTAAAGGGTGTGCAAACACGGTTTGACGGTCTTAACGGTTTTAGGATTAGAGCATCTTCAGTCGCATCCCCCAAATGACGGCGGACAAGAAATGGAGAAAAAGACGGTCCAGTCGCGTCCCCCAAAGCTAAATAGCGCCTCATTTTATGTCCGGCGTCCCCGGTAGAGACTCTATGTACAGAGTCTCTACCGGGGACGCCGGGCACAAAAATAGCGTCCGGACGCATGCATGCAGCCTCTTCTCCCCACATGTCATTCTCTTTTCCCACACTTTCTCTCACCTAATTTTCTCACATGGGGTGGTCCCCTCTATTAAAATGCATGCATCCGGACGCTGTTTGAGGGACGCGGCTGGGAAGGGTCTCTTTCTGTCCGGCGCGGTCCTAAATATGCCCCAAATCATTTGTGCCGGACGTTTTCTGAGGGACGCGACTGGAGATGCTCTTAATTCATTTTTGTTTTGTACTAATCTCAGAGTGGAGAATAAAAATGTGAAGTAAAAAAATGAACTTGATTTTACAAACGGGGTTTCACAAGGTTCGGTATTTTGCCCACCCCTACTTTGGTGGACCAAAGCTTGCATCTAAAGATTGGAACATTGAATTTATACATAACTAGCAAAAGTGCCCGTACGTTGCACCGGGAGCCCCACTATACCAGTGGTCCTTCGTACTCGAGGAATAAGGCACTGGCTAGTACTGGTGGGCCTTCGTACGCGAGAAATAGGGCGCTAGGTAGTAGTGGCAGGTTGACAAAGATAGCGAGGTCGCTGGCCACGGATGCGTTGAACTGTGATGGACCGCAAGCTTGGCGGCTTTGGAAGATTGAAAGGGATCATATGCGGACAAAATAATAGGTGGATATGTACAAATTGTTACTTCCGTAATAAATTGTAATCTTTATTCTAGTGCAAATGGATAGTTTAGTCTCTAGGAAACTTACGATATGACGCAACAATTTTTAAATATATATGGATCATATGTATTGTTCTCTGACTAAATAATTTTTAATAACCTTCAGTTAACAATTTAGAATGCTTTTCTTAGTTATGTGAGACAGGGAGAAGTATCAGGCAAAGAGTTACATACATGTCCGAAATTGCACCCCATCCTCGCCCGGCCCTGTCCTACCATTCTCCAGCGCGGCAACCAGCTCCGCCCCCCATCCTCGTCCGGCCGACCCGACGTATCCGGTTTCCCGCGGGATGTGGTGCGCGAGCGACGTCTGCCTCCGACTTCGTTTCCGCTCCCGCACCTGAGCGCCTCTTATCCGCTTGCTCTCGTTCGATTAGGGTCGTTATATGCGGGTTATTCTCTAGGCCGCAATCTCTCTGACTCGAAAGACAATTAGCTCACATTAGCAAGGGTCATACATGAATTCCTTCCTGGACCTGAGTCCAACCCCAATCTGTGCTGCTTCCTTGTTGATTTGCAACTTGACAACGTATATGAATAGGTAGAAGTCGATGTGAAGAAGCGAGGTGGGATTATTATTAGCACCAATCACCGATCTATTCTACAGGGAGAGAACTTTGTTTAACCGTACCAGCCCAATAGCCCAATCCAGGTCCAGCCACCGATGCCCCTCCAATCCTATCCCTTCCCTTATCTCTCCCCAGGTTCAGCTCACAACACACAACACGCAAGACCCAACCCGCGCTGCCACACACGCTTTCTCGTCGCCGGCGCTGCTAGCTCCGCCTCCGGCCGACGCCACTTGCCTGCGCTCCGCCGCCTGTCATACTCTGCTCCGCCTCCGCCGCGCCCGACCCCCGCCGCCATGCTACACCAGCCGCGCCGCCGCTACACTTCGGCTGACGCCGACCTCCGCTGGCTGCTCTTTTCCCTGGCGTCTCTCCAACGTCCTCCTCGACGTCTCTATCTCCGGGAATGTGCTCTCACGCTCACGCCTGAACATGTACTGACGGGAGGACGAACTCGACGGGGGCCATATTCTAGGAGCCGTCAGAGCGCGCCCCTGCAGATGCGCGCGGCATGGAGCGTCGCCCCCACCCCTGCAGACGCACGCGGCCTGGAGCGTCTCCGCCCGTGCAGACGCTGACGGCGTGGACGCGGGCATTCGTTCGGTTCGTGTGCGGGCGTTCCTTCGTTCGGTTGCTTGTGAAAAGAAAGAGAACGAACGAACGAACCGGTACGTGGTACTCTACGTTATATGATGTTTGGTGGAAGGGTAAAAGGGTCTTAAAAATTGTTGGACGAAAAATTTGGCAGAAACCTTAGCTCCTTTATTATTAGGTATAGATTAATACATGTAGTACCTTGGCATCCGCCTTGAAACTGAAGGTATGGATTTCCCTTGTATCCTTGGGAGCAGTTGCAGAAGTAGCCACCTCCAAATATGGGCGAGTCGACGCACTCGCTGTTGTCGCTAACACAACCGTACGACTCAGGCTTCGCGCGGGCTTTCTCGCACGTCTCCCCGGCCATGGTACCAACAGCCCAATCCAGCACAAGAGGCGCCTGCCCACCGTAGGTGTCCATGAACGCCGGCGAAGTTAGGTAGCTCGCCGAGAAGGTGAAGTTGGACTCCTCCACCAGGGCTGCGTAGCTACAGTTGGTGATGCCCTTCTCCGGCTCCTTGGTAAAGTTCTGGTCAAACCAAACATGGTAGTTCTCCTGCCCCTTGGGGATCGCCGTCTGGCAGCAACCTATCCCCTCGCAGGCGCCGGTGGCCAGCGAAGGAAGGTTGCTGCTCTTGCATGACGCCCCGCACACGGCCGTGTAGGAGCTAACGTTGGCCGTCTCGCCGACGTATGCGAGTGTGTTGCAGCCGATGACGGTGAACTTGTTGGCGGTGTAGGAGAGCCTGAAGATTGCGCCATTCAAGTCCAGGTGCGCGGGCGGGCTCTTGACCTCCATACCCCCGGTGGTGGTATCGTAGCAGTAGGAGGAGATGTTATTCAGCCACCGGACCTGGCCATTCTCCAGCGAGATGTCGAGCAACTCGTTGTTGTAGTAGTATAGCCTCTTGCCGCGGCCCCCGTTGAAGTCTCGGCAGGCCAGCTTGAACCTGACAAAACTATTGTGGGAACCGTACTTGGACTCGTACGGGTTTCGTGTTTATATAGGTGTAGACATAGTACATGAGACGTATCCAATACACATATTGTACGGTATACGGAATACAGCATAGAGAAAGCATATATAACCCTATACATTATCTAACAGCCTCCCTTAATCTAAACCTGTTGACAGGTTGAGATTACGCTTGAACTCAGCAAGTTTCTTAACTGGAAGTGGCTTTGTAAAACCATCTGCAACTTGATCATTACTTGTAACAAACCGAATTGCTAGCTGATTTCTGGCAACCCGTTCTCTGACAAAGTGAAAATCAATCTCAATATGCTTTGTCCTGGCATGAAACACAGGATTAACAGAAAGATAGTTTGCACCCAGATTATCACACCATATGCTGGGTTTTTGCTTCAACTTGACTCCAAGTTCAGTAAGAAGAGCCTCCACCCAAATTATCTCAGCAGTAGCATTAGCTAATGCTTTGTATTCAGCTTCAGTACTAGAACGAGATACTGTAGCCTGTTTTCTTGCAGTCCAAGAAACCAAATTGGGTCCAATAAACACAGCAAATCCTCCTGTAGTCCGCCTATCATCAACCACAGCAAATCCTCCTGTAGTCCCCCTATCATCAATGTCTCCTGCCCAATCTGCATCAGAGAAGGCACTCAGAAAAGTAGATGATGAAGGTGTGAACGTGATACCAAGCTTCACTGTATCCTTGACATATCTAAGAATACGTTTAGCAGCTGTCCAGTGTTCTGTAGTTGGAGCATGAAGATACTGACAAACTTTATTAACAGAGAATGCCAAATCAGGACGTGTCAGAGTCAAATACTGAAGTGCTCCAACAATACTTCTAAACTGAGTGCAGTCATCAGGACCAAGAGGTGTACCACTTGTGAGAGACAGCTGATCAGATGTAGACAAGGGTGTAGGGGCAGATTTGCAATCTTCCATTCTAACTTTCTTAAGCAAATCAGTAGCATATTTCTCTTGTGTCAAAAGAAACTTATCATTTACCTTTTTTACCTCAATTCCAAGGAAGAATTGTAGATCACCAAGATCCTTGATAGCAAAGTTCTTATTTAAGTCTCGTAGAAGAGCAGAAACAGCATAGTTAGAAGAGCTTGTTACTATGATGTCATCAACATAGACAAGAACAAATATAACAATGCCTGACTTGTTGAAAAGAAATAATGATGTATCAGCCTTGAAAGGTGTAAAGCCAAGTGCACACAGCTTAGAACTCAATCTGGAATACCATGCTCTTGGAGCCTGTTTCAGACCATATAAAGCTTTGTCAAGCCTGCAGACATAATGTGGTGCATGTGTAGCTTCAAATCCAGGAGGCTGTCTCATATATACTTCCTCTTCCAGAACACCATGAAGAAACACGTTCTTGACATCTAGCTGCCTGAGATTCCAACCTCGAGACACAGCAATAGAAAGAACAATTCTGATAGTAGCTATTTTAACAACTGGACTAAAAGTATCCTCATAATCAATACCATATCTTTGTTTGAAACCTTTAGCAACTAATCTTGCCTTGTACCTGTCAATGGATCCATCAGCTCTTCTTTTGATTCTATACACCCACTTGCAATCAATCAGGTTTTTACTTTTGCTTGGAGGAACCAGATGCCATGTTTTATTTTCCATTAATGCATTATATTCTTCCTCCATTGCTTTGCGCCAGTGTGAGTCATCAAGCGCCTCAGAAAGGTTAGATGGTTCTCCTGTAGAAGAAAACATACCATATCTTACTGTACCATCAGTGTACCGCTTAGGCTGTCGTATACCTTTCTGTAATCGAGTGCGAGGCGACCGTGGAGGTGTAGCATCTGGTGAAGAAGGCGGCGAGGAGGCCACAGAAGCTCCCCCACCAGCGCTGCCCACAGACGATCCGGAGGACACGTCAGGGACAGCCGACAGCGGCAGGGAGGCGTCAGACTCGGTGCTGCCCGGTGTCGCTGCAGGGCTGGGCGAAGGCGTGTGGTGAGCATGCTCCGCATGCACGGTGGGCGAGGAGCAGCCAGATGGCGCACTGCGACTGGACGACGGCGTGTGTGCAGCGGACGCAGTCGGAGCAGCATCACGCGACCCGAGGGCGGGAGAATCTGCACCAGGCAGATCAGCCTCGGGATCGAAGGTGGCAGCAGAATCAGCATCAGATTCCGCACCATTTTCGTCATCTTCTGAATTATCTTCAAATTCATTTTCAGCAGGAATTTCATCATCATTTTCCCTGAAATTTTCAATAGCATGATCTGCAACTTGGAGCACATTAGTAACAGGCACAATAGGCACATGGTTATCAACATTAGAGGCCCCCTCATGAGAAATAGATGTAGAAGATGGTAAAAGGAGAATTTCTTTGCGAAGAAGGGGACCGGCATTAGGCCGTAGAGATGCAAAAGGAAACACATTTTCATCAAACACCACATCACGAGAAATGTACACACGTCCTGTAGACATGTCAAGACACTTGACTCCCTTATGAAGAGGACTATAACCAAGAAAAACACATCAAATGGAGCGAAACGCAAGCTTGCGAGTGTTATAAGGGCGAAGGTTAGGCCAACAGGCACAACCAAAAACACGAAGAGCATCATAGTTTAGTTTGGTGTGAAGGAGACGTTCAGCTGGAGTTTCAAGATTGATGACTTTGCTAGGCAATAGATTTATGAGAAAAGTGGCAGTAAGGAATGCTTCATCCCAATATTTAAGAGGCATAGATGCATTAGCTAGGAGGGCTAGCCCAACGTCAACTATGTGGCAGTGTTTTCTTTCAGCCGAACCATTCTGTTGGTGAGCATGGGGACAAGATACATGATGAGTGATACCAACTTTTTGAAAGAAGGCATTGAGTTTTTCATACTCACCCCCCCCAATCAGTTTGCATAGTAACAATTTTCCTATCAAACTTGCGCTCAACATATTGTTGGAAATTGAGAAACACTTGATAAACATCAGCTCGGCTTTTAAGTAAATAAATCCATGTGAACTTGCTAAAATCATCAATAAAGCTTACATAGTATGAATATTTTCCAGCAGAGAGAGGTGCAGGACCCCATACATCAGAGAAAATTTGTTCTAGAGGAACAGTAGATCTACTACTAGATGTAGGATATGGCAACTGATGGCTCTTGGCCATTTGACAAGAATCACAAACATACGGAGTACTCTCTGGTGTGTAAGCTATTTTATTTTTCCTAAGCACTTGTTGAACCACGAATGAAGATGGATGTCCTAAGCGGCGATGCCATGTAGAAGACGACGGCTTTATTGTGATGTATGCATACTTGGAGGACGCAGCAGAGATGGGCATCAAGGGGTATAGGCCTCCATAGCAGGGACCTCTAAACAGGACCCTTCGTGTTGCCTGATCCTTAATGACAAAAAAGAATGGATGAAACTCAATAAAGACATGATTATCAAGTGTGAACTTATAAACAGAGAGCATGCTTTTTGAGGCACTAGGAACATGAAGTATAGCATTAAGATCAAAAGAAGCATGAGGGGTGCGTAAAGTTGAATAACCAGTGTGACTAATATGCATACCTGTTCCTTCAGCAGTGCGGACTTGGTCACGGCCATTGTAGTTCTCATGAGTGGAGAGCTTGTTCAGCTCACCAGTGATGTGATCAGTAGCGCCAGTATCATAATACCAATTTGTGTCAACCCCATGAGAGGCAAAATTGGCATCCTTGTGTCCACGATCTCCACTGTCACGACGATCATCACCATCACGACGATCATCACCATAGCGCCACCAACAATCTTTAGCCGGATGACCATGAATATCACAGATTTGACATGTGGTGTCAACATAGCGGGTGGGCTGTCGATCACGACGGCGCCCACCATCATCACGCCTATCTGCATCACGACGACGATCATTGTCACGACGTCGATCCTGGTATCCTCCTCCATCACGTCCTTGGTAACCACCACGGTGGCCACCACCACCACCGCGCCCACGCCCATCATCACGACGTGGACGGTCATCACGCCAGCGATCATCTCGATCCTGGCCACGTGAAGGAGCTCCACCACCGCGGCGAGCAAGATGAGCAGAGGAGGTGAAACTAGTGTCTTCATCAGTTTTGTCCATGCGATCAAAGGACTGTACTTGATTGAATAAGTCGGACAGGGATGTGTTTGGGTTGGCACGGACTGCTGTGACCAGATATTTGTACTTTTCACCAAGATTTTTCAGAACATACCACACAAGTTCATCATCATCAAGTGGTTTGCCGGCAGCAGCAAGCTCTTGAGCAAGTGTCTTCATCTTGGCGAAGTATTTGTCAGCCGACATGTCCCCTTTCTTGGTCTCAATGAGCGCTGCCCGCAGGTGTTGCACACGAGACTTGGACGAGACAGAAACATGAGAGTTAATGGCCGCCCAAACTTCAGCAGAGGATTCGAGGCCAATGACATGAGCAAGAACATCTGGGGAAAGAGCGTTCACGAGCCAGCGAAGAACTTGTTGATCACGAGCAATCCAGGTGGTGTAGGCGGGGTTTAGGACGGTGGATGCTTTTCCATTGCTATCTTCAACCTCGAGCAGTTTTTCAGGGGCCTTGTCAATGCCTTCGACGAGCTCAAGCACAAGGGCACCACGGAGTGCAGGAACAACCAACGCCTTCCATACCAAGGCGTTTTCCCGCGTGAGCAGCTGGGTTGGAGGGGCGCCAAGTGCAGCGGCGAGGGCAGTCGCGGAGAAGGATGACGATGAGGCCATGATCCTGAAGGGTCTTGAAGCGGCGGCGGCACGAACACGTACGGCGGCGGCGTTGTCGTAGACGTAGATTTGTTTTGGCTTGTAGGGTTTTGTAGGCGGCGGCGGCTAAGAAGCGGCGGCAGCAATTGTTTTGGCTTGTGTTTTGGATCGTGGGTGTAGAGTTTGTAGGCGGCGGCGGCACAGAGATGTGTGGCGGCGGCGGCTTGTTTTGTGGCGGCGGCGGCGACTGTTACCAGCGGCGGCGGCGGCGCGATCGTAGAGCAGCTAGGTCACGGAAGAGGTGGCTCTGATACCATGACAAAACTATTGTGGGAACCGTACTTGGACTCGTACGGGTTTCGTGTTTATATAGGGGTAGACATAGTACATGAGACGTATCCAATACACATATTGTACGGTATACGGAATACAGCATAGAGAAAGCATATATAACCCTATACATTATCTAACAGAACCCTTGCCGGTACTGGGTCTCGTTAAGTTGGCACCCATCCTCAATGTCGATGCCGAACGGGTAAGGGATCTTCACTCCTCCGCATACCCTCGTGCAGTATGCCGGTGGCACCAAGGCTCCAACGCCGGTGAGGTGGAACGCCAGCAGCGCCATGGCTGTAGCTGATAACATACTGAAAGCCATGATGATCGGGCTACACTTTCCAACTCTTGATATGTTCTACTCTATCTAGTGTTTTCTGGCTAGCTAGCTGTAGAGCTTTTGACTCAGGCTTCCCAATAAGAGGATAGGTGAGAGTTGTGGACTGAGATCCAGTGCCCTGACGTGGGCAGGGCACGCCGTGCCCAGAGGTTTTAAATCCAGCGTTCGTTTTCTATCTAACGGTCAGCACTACCCAGCAGCAAAGTTAACATTTATCTGTCCCACTTAGACACGCCTCGGGAGAGCAGCAGCGACGCAGACCGCGGGAAGAGAAGGAAGCTCCAGACTCAGGGCATCTCCAGCGGGATGACGCAAACGAACGTTTTTCGTCCGTATTGCGTATGCGCGGACAAAAAACGCTCTCCAGCGGGGCGACGCAAAACGTTCGCAGTGTCCGTCCTGACGCAAACGTGGATCAAATATGCGTCAGGAATGCGTCTCCGCGGACGCGTCCGCGCGTCCGTTTGTGTCCGGTTGGGCTGCATGCAGCCCTCTCTCTCCTCCTTTAATCACGCATGCGTCCATTTCTAGCCACACAAACATAATCTTTTCCTCTCTCTCTCCTCTCTAATCACGCATGCGGTCAAATAAATGCGTCCCTGCCGCTGGAGAAGGGGCAGACGCATACGGACATGCGGACGTTTTTTGTGTCCGTGCCCGACGCAAACGGACATAAATATGCGTCGTCCCGCTGGACGCAAACGGGCTTGTGGAAGAGCCGACCGGCGCAGGGCGGAGTGCGCCGCCCACGCGGGGCATCAGATTGGTGCGGGACGAGGGTGTCGGAGCGGGGCTTAGGAGGTGGACGGAGCGGGGCGGAGATGGCTGGCCGGCAATATGTCTGCAGAGCTTGCTCCTCTTCCCGCATAGGCGCTGGCGGCAGCGGTGCAGACGGAGTCCGATGCAGACTACGCCCTTGCTCGCGTGCGAAATCATCCCACTCGCCTCAGGGTGCAAGTGGACATGTCCACGGATTTGCCCATACTACCTAGCAGACGGCCAGCCTGCTAGCTGCGCTCCCTCTTACGGCAGTGTTGCTCTCGTCATCGTTCTCCCCCGCCTCCGCAACTCCGTCACCATCCGCCACTGCCGCTCCCCACATCCACCACCTCACCGTCACCACTGCAACCACCCAAGCCAAGGACGATGATCTTGTCCTCGCCACCGCTCATAGATCTTGGTGATAGTGCCTGCGGCAGGCTGTGTCGTCAAACACCTTGACGATCATCTCGCCGTACCCCTCGTAGAGGAAGGTGAGCTGGCAGCCGGGCTCGAGGTCGAGGTCACGGGCGAACTTGTCCCACCCCGTGTGCAGGTACATCTTGCCCTGCCCGTCGAAAAGGACCTCCACGGTCCAACGGCAGAAGTTGCAGCTGGCCTCCCGTAGCTGCAACTGCGCCGGCTCGACACCGTCGACGAACTCGGCGAACTTGTCCGGTAGCCGCTTGATGGCGAGTGGGTCGTCGTCGATGCAGAGGAGGAACTCGAAGCAGCGCTCCTCCTGCGAGGACTAGGAAAGCGCAGGCGACGGCAAGCGTTGGGTCGTAGCTGCTCCACCACAGCGGCCCCTGCCCCGGCCATAGGGGCGCACAGGGCCGCTGCCTCGACCGCCTCGCCGGCCACCAGGACCGGCCATGGACTTCCTCGCGGGCTTGGCTGCGTCGCAGGAACACCTAGGCGGCGCTACGGTCGAGCTTTGTGGCGGCTAGGGATTCTTTGGAGGAGTGGATGTGGAAGAAGAACGCGCGCCCCCTTTATATAGGCCGGCGGCATGCGGTAGCCGCGGGACGCGTGGCGTCGCCATTAACGTGGTTGGCGGAGGTGGGCGATCGCTCGACAGCCGAGGCATCGTCGCCATTAACATGGCGCAGAGTGCCGAAGCGACGCAGCTTTGCAGTCGCTGGCGCGTTTGAGAAGACGCATCGACGCACGGTCGCTGCCAGGCGGGCCCGCCGAAACATCCGCCAGAAGTGAGCGGACGTTTCCGGACGTCCGCAGAGATGCATCCGAGGCGCATATTTGGGCCAGGTTTGCGTCTCCGCGGACGGCCCAGTCACTTTGCATCGCCCCACTGGAACAGGCCCCAGACACATTTCCGATCACGGTGGACGAAAACGGTCGCTCAGCGACCGTGCTGCTGGGTAGTGCTGACCATTAGATAGAAAACGAACGCTGGATTTAAAGCCTCTGGGCACGGCGTGCCCTGCCCACGTCGGGGCACTGGATCTCAGTTCGAGAGTTGTACCAGTCCATCTTGTACTACATTTGCCTCCCTCCAGTTTCGTGCCTAAAAATAATACTCCCTGACATTGAGTACAGTGGTAGTTTGTTTGAGTACAGTAGTATGAGACAGTTCTAGGACGCGGAATTTTAGAGCCACTCGTTTTGTCATGCTTGGTGCATTAAAGTCAGTTTAGAGCTAGCATAATCAACTGCTAGGTGTCATGTTATCTATAGCTAACATAGAGCTAGTCTTAGACTAGTCATAATTAATGGGGAGTAACATATAGTACTGTCATGCACATGACACTACTCTATGTTACTACCTTCATATAGTAACTTAGATGTAGTATCATGCATTAGTGTATTAATTAGTTTGTAGACTCATTTCATCTTGAAAAGTGTGATGTTATGGTAACATAGCTAGTTACCACAATCATCTCTTTCTTCATTTAATATCATGTCATGTCATCAATTTGCTTAGTTGGTAACGCATGTAGCTCTATGTTACTACCTTAGTTACTCCCACTATGAGTAGTCTAAAACTACCCACAATGGGAGTATCATAGGTAGTATCATGCATACAAAAAAAGCTAATGTGGCAATGCAATTAAAGATGAGAAAGAGGATTGTACTACCAAAGGTAGATACCATATCATAGCACGTAGTAGTAGAAAATTTAATGTCAAATACATTTTGTACACAGATCTGCATTGAGATTCTATAAATCAATTAATATAAGAAGATTATGATACTAGTACATGATACCATGCATCGTGGACATAGTAACATGTAGTAGTTGAAGGAGATATGCCCTAGAGGCAATAATAAAGTGGTTATTATTTATATCTCTATGTTTATGATAAATGTTTATATGTCATGCTATAATTGTATTAACCGAAACATTAGTACATGTGTGATATATAGACAAACAAAGAAGTCCCTAGTATGCCTCTTAACTAGCTTGTTGATTAATGGATGATTAGTTTCATAATCATGAACATTGGATGTTATTAATAACAAGGTTATATCATTATATGAATGATGTAATGGACACACCCAATTAAGCGTAGCATAAGATCTCGTCATTAAGTTATTTGCTATATGCTTTCGATACATAGTTACCTAGTCCTTATGACCATGAGATCATGTAAATCACTTATACCGGAAAGGTACTTTGATTACACCAAACGCCACTGCGTAAATGGGTGGTTATAAAGGTGGGATTAAGTATCCGGAAAGTATGAGTTGAGGCATATGGATCAACTGTGGGATTTGTCCATCCCGATGACGGATAGATATACTCTGGGCCCTCTCGGTGGAATGTCGTCTAATGTCTTGCAAGCATATGAATAAGTTCATAAGAGACCACATACCACGGTACGAGTAAAGAGTACTTGTCAGGAGACGAGGTTGAACAAGGTATAGAGTGATACCGAAGATCAAACCTCGGACAAGTAAAATATCGCGTGACAAAGGGAATTGGTATCGTATGTGAATGGTTCATTCGATCACTAAAGTCATCGTTGAATATGTGGGAGCCATTATGATCTCCAGATCCCGCTATTGGTTATTGGTCGGAGTGAGTACTCAACCATGTCCACATAGTTCACGAACCGTAGGGTGACACACTTAAAGTTGGATGTTGAAATGGTAGAACTTGAATATGGAATGGAGTTCGAATATTTGTTCGGAGTCCCGGATGAGATCCCGGACATCACGAGGAGTTCCGGAATGGTCCGGAGAATAAGATTCATATATAGGATGTCATTTTATGTGAATTAAAATGATGCGGAAGGTTCTAGAAGGTTCTAGAAAAATCCGGAAGAAACCACCAAGGAAGGTGGAGTCCCGGTGGGACTCCACCACCATGTCCGGCCAACCCTAGTGGGGGAGGAGTCCCAAGTGGACTCCCCCATAGGGGGCCGGCCACCCCCTCCATGGAAGGTGGAACTCCCACCTCAAGTGGGAGTCCTAGCTTGGGTAGGTTTCCCTATTCTATGGAAGGTTTTGGGTTCGGGTCTTATTCGAAGACTTGGAGTCCAACACTTGGGGTTCCACCTATATAATGAGGGGCCAAGGGAGGGGGCCGGCCACCCCAAGACCACAAGCTGGCCGCCCCCCTTGAAGTGGCCGGCCACCCCCTCCCAAACCCTAGCCGCCCCCCTCTCCTCCATATCTCCCGCGTAGCTTTAGCGAAGCTCCGCCGGAGTTCTCCACCGCCACCGACACCACGCCGTCGTGCTGTCGGATTCAAGAGGAGCTACTACTTCCGCTGCCCGCTGGAACGGGAGGTGGACGTTGTCTTCATCAACAACCGAACGTGTGACCGAGTACGGAGGTGCTGCCCGTTCGTGGCGCCGGAGCGAACGTGATCAAGATCTTCTACGCGCTTTTGCAAGCGGCAAGTGAACGTCTACCGCAGCAACAAGAGCCTCATCTTGTAGGCTTTGGAATCTCTTCAAGGGTGAGACTCGATACCCCCTCGTTGCTACCGTCTTCTAGATTGCATCTTGGCTTGGATTGCGTGTTCGCGGTAGGAAAATTTTTGTTTTCTATGCAACGTTTTCCTACAGTGGTATCAGAGCCGTGTCTATGCATAGATGGTTGCACGAGTAGAACACAATGGTTTTGTGGGCGTTGATGCTCTTGTTATCTTTAGTTTGAGTACTTTGCATCTTTGTGGCATAGTGGGATGAAGCGGCTCGGACTAACTTTACATGACCGCGTTCATGAGACTTGTTCCTCGTTCGACATGCAACTTGTATTGCATAAGAGGCTTTGCGGGTGTCTGTCTCTCCTACTATAGTGAAGATTCAATTTACTCTACTATTGAAAACATTAGTATCAACGTTGTGGTTCATGTTCGTAGGTAGATTAGATCTCTCTCGAAAACCCTAAACCACGTAAAATATGCAAACCAAATTAGAGACGTCTAACTTGTTTTTGCAGGGTTTGGTGATGTGATATGGCCATAATGTGATGATGAATATGTATGAGATGATCATTATTGTATTGTGGCAACCGGCAGGAGCCTTATGGTTGTCTTTAAATTTCATGTTGAGTAGTATTTCAAAGTAGTTGTAATAGTTGCTACATGGAGGACAATCATGAAGACGGCGCCATTGACCTTGACGCTACACCGACGATGATGGAGATCATGCCCGAAGATGATGGAGATCATGTCCGTGCTTTGGAGATAAAGATCAAAGGCGCAAAGACAAAAGGGCCATATCATATCACATATGAACTGCATGTGATGTTTATCCTTTATGCATCTTATTTTGCTTAGATCGCGACGGTAGCATTATAAGATGATCCCTCACTAAAATCTCAAGATAATAAACTGTTCATCCTTAGTAGCACCGTTGCCAAGACTTGTCGTTTCGAAGCATCTCGTGATGATCGGGTGTGATAGAATCAACAAGTGCATACAACGGGTGCAAGACAGTTTTGCACATGCGGATACAAAGGTGGCCTTGACGAGCCTAGCATGTACAGACATGGTCTCGGAACACGTGATACCGAAAGGTAGAGCATGAATCATATGGTTGATATGATGAACACTTTGAGTGTTCGCCATTGAAATCACACCTTGTCTCGTGATGATCGGACATAGGTTCGTGTGATCACTAAGACAATGCGAGGGATATTGTTTTGAGTGGGAGTTCATCTAGATTTTTAATTATGTTGAATTAAAATTTGAACTCAATTTGTCATAAACTTAGTCTAAACTTTTGCAAATATATGTTGTAGAGATGGCGTCCCCAGTAGATTTTAACCAGTTCCTAGAGAAAGAAAAACTTAAGAGCAACGGTAGCAACTTCACCGACTGGTTCCGTCATGTGAGGATCTTCCTCTCTGGCGGAAATCTGCAATATGTGCTTGATGCACCGCTAGGTGACCCTCCTGCAGAAACTGAAACCGATGAAGTAAAAGCTGTTTACGAGACTCGGAAAACTCGGTACTCTCAAGTTCAGTGTGCCATCATGTGCAGTCTGGAATCCGATCTTCAAAAACGTTTTGAGCACCACGATCCTCATGAGTTGATGAATGAGCTGAAAGCTATTTTTGAGACTCATGCGGCCGTGGAATGCTATGAAGCATTGAAACAATTCTTCAGCTGCATGATGGAAGAAGGCAGCTCCGTTAGTGAGCACATGCTCGCCATTACCGGGCATGCGAAGAAACTCAGTGACTTGGGAATAGTGATTCCTAACAGACTGGGGATTAATCGTGTCCTTCAATCACTGCCACCAAGTTACAAGAACTTTGTGATGAACTACAATATGCAGAACGTGAACAAGGAGTTACATGAACTCTTTGGCATGCTAAAAGCTGCTGACATTGAGATCAAGAAAGAGCACCAAGTGTTGATGGTCAACAAGACCACCAGTTTCAAGAAACAGGGCAAGTCTAAGGGAAAATTCAAGAAGGATGGCAAGAAAGCTGCCACGCCTCCTATGAAACCTAAGAACGGCCCTAAGCCTGATGCTGAGTGCTATTACTGCAAGAAGAAGGGACACTGGAAGCGTAATTGCTCCAAGTATCTGGCTGATCTGAAGAGCGGCCTATGTTATAGATGTTTATCTCACTGGTTCTCGTTCTAGTACCTGGGTATTTGATACTGGTTCGGTTGCTCATATTTGTAACTCGAAACAGGAACTAAAGAATAAACGAAAACTACTGAAAGATGAAGTGACGATGCGCGTTGGAAATGGATCCAAAGTCGATGTGATCGCTGTCGGCACACTTCCTCTACATCTACCTTCGGGATTAGTTTTAAGCCTAAATAATTGTTATTTTGTACCCGCGTTGAGCATGAACATTATATCTGGATCTTGTTTAATGCAAGACGGTTATTCATTCAAGTCTGAGAATAATGGTTGTTCTATTTGTATGAATAATATCTTTTATGGTCGAGCACCACAAAAGAATGGCTTATTTCTGTTAGATCTCGATAGTAGTGATACGCATATACATAACATTGATGCTAAGCGAATTAAATTGAATGATAGTTCTACTTATATGTGGCACTGTCGTCTTGGTCATGTTGGAGTGAAACGCATGAAGAAACTCCATACTGATGGATTACTTGGATCACTTGACTTTGAGTCACTTGATAGTTGTGAAGCATGTCTAATGGGAAAAATGACTAAGACTCCATTTTCTGGTATGATGGAGCGAGCTACTGACTTATTGGAAATCATACATACCGATGTGTGCGGACCAATGAGTGTAGCATCGCGCGGTGGTTATCGTTATGTTCTAACCTTCACAGATGATCTGAGTAGATATGGGTATATCTATTTCATGAAACATAAATCCGAAACTTTCGAGAAGTTTAAGGAATTTCAAAGTGAAGTAGAAAATCAACGTAACAAGAAGATTAAATTTCTACGATCTGATCGTGGAGGTGAATATCTGAGTTATGAGTTTGGCATGCATTTAAAGAAATGTGGAATACTTTCACAATTGACACCGCCGGGAACACCTCAACGAAACGGTGTGTCCGAACGTCGTAATCGAACTCTCTTAGATATGGTTCGTTCTATGATGTCTCTTACTGATTTGCCGTTATCATTTTGGAGTTATGCATTAGAGACAGCCGCATTCACTTTAAATAGAGCACCATCAAAATCCGTAGAAACGACACCGTATGAATTATGGTTTAATAAGAAACCTAAGCTGTCATTCCTGAAAGTTTGGGGTTGCGAAGCCTATGTAAAGAAGTTACAACCGGACAAGCTAGAACCCAAAGCGGAGAAATGAGTCTTCATAGGATACCCTAAGGAAACTATAGGGTACACTTTCTATCACAAGTCCGAAGGCAAAATCTTTGTTGCTAAGAACGGAACCTTTCTTGAGAAAGAATTTCTCACTAAAGAAGTGACTGGAAGAAAAGTAGAACTCGATGAGATTGATGAATCTATACTCGTTGATCAGAGTAGCGCAGTACCGGAAGTTGTACATGTACCGCCTACACCGGCAACAGAGGAAGCTAATGATAATGATCATGAAACTTCGAACGAGGAAACTACTGAACCTCGCAGATCGACAAGGGAGCGTACCACTCCTGATTGGTATGATCCTTGTCTAAATGTCATGATTGTGGATAACAATGATGAGGACCCTGCGACGTATGAAGAAGCGATGATGAGCCCAGATTCCAACAAATGGCAAGAAGCCATGAAATCCGAAATGGGATCCATGTATGATAACAAAGTATGGACTTTGGTAGACTTACCTGATAGCCGAAAGGCTGTCGAGAATAAATGGATCCTCAAGAGAAAAACAGATGCTGATGGTAATATTACTGTCTATAAAGCTCGACTTGTCGCAACGGGTTTCCGACAAATTCAAGGAGTTGACTACGATGAGAATTTCTCACCTGTAGCGAAGCTAAAATCTGTGAGGATTTTGTTAGCAATAGCTGCATTTTTCGATTATGAGATTTGGCAGATGGATGTCAAAACGGCGTTCCTTAATGGAGACATTGAGGAAGAGTTGAATATGGTACAACCCAAAGGTTTTGTCGATCCTAAAAATGCTGACAAAGTATGCAAACTTCAGCGTTCAATCTATGGACTGAAGCAAGCATCAAGAAGTTGGAACCGACGCTTTGATAAGGTGATCAAAGACTTCGGGTTTATACAGTGTCATGGAGAGGCCTGTATTTACAAGAAAGTGAGTGGGAGCTCTATAGCATTCCTGATATTATATGTAGATGACATATTATTGATCGGGAATGATATAGAACTATTAAGCAGTGTTAAAGGTTATTTGAATAATAGTTTTTCAATGAAAGACCTTGGTGAACCATCGTATATATTAGGCATTGATACGTCTCCGACGTATCGATAATTTCTTATGTTCCATGCCACATTATTGATGTTATCTACATGTTTTATGCACACTTTATGTCATATTCGTGCATTTTCTGGAACTAACCTATTAACAAGATGCCGAAGTGCCGCTTGTCGTTTTCTGCTGTTTTTGGTTTCAGAAATCCTAGTAAGGAAATATTCTCGGAATTGGACGAAATCAAAGCCCAGGGGCCTATTTTTCCACGAAGCTTCCAGAAGTCCGAAGACGAAACGAAGAGGGGCCACGAGGCAGCCAGAGCATAGGGCGGCGCGGCCCCTGCCCTGGCCGCGCGGCCCTATGGTCTGGGCACCCCGTGCCGCCTCTTGACCTACCCTTCCGCCTACTTAAAGCCTCCGTGACGAAACCCCCAGTACCGAGAGCCACGATACGGAAAACCTTACTGAGACGCCGCCACCGCCGATCCCATCTCGGGGGATCCAGGAGATCGCCTCCGGCACCCTGCCGGAGAGGGGAATCATCTCCCGGAGGACTCTACGCCGCCATGGTCGCCTCCGGTGTGATGTGTGAGTAGTCTACCCCTGGACTATGGGTCCATAGCAGTAGCTAGATGGTTGTCTTCTCCCCATTGTGCTATCATTGTCGGATCTTGTGAGCTGCCTAACATGATCAAGATCATCTATCCGTAATTCTATATGTTGCGTTTGTTGGGATCCGATGAATAGAGAATACTTGTTATGTTGATTATCAAAGTTATATCTACGTGTTGTTTATGATCTTGCATGCTTTCCGTTACTAGTAGATGCTCTGGCCAAGTAGATGCTTGTAACTCCAAGAGGGAGTACTTATGCTCGATAGTGGGTTCATGCTCGCATTGACACACAGGGATGTGACAGAAAGTTCTAAGGTTGTGTTGTGCTGTTGCCACTAGGGATAAAATATTAGTGCTATGTTCAAGGATGTAGTCACTAGTTACATTACGCGCTATACTTAATGCAATTGTCTGTTGTTAGCAACTTAATACTGGAGGGGGTTCGGATGATAACCTGAAGGTGGACTTTTTAGGCATAGATGCAGTTGGATGACGGTCTATGTACTTTGTCGTAATGCCCAATTAAATCTCACTATACTCATCATGATATGTATGTGCATGGTCATGCCCTCTTTATTTGTCAATTGCCCAACTGTAATTTGTTCACCCAACATGCTGTTCGTCTTATGGGAGAGACACCTCTAGTGAACTGTGGACCCCGGTCCAATTCTCTTTACTGAAATACAATCTACTGCAATACTTGTTCTACTGTTTTCTGCAAACAATCATCTTCCACACAATACGGTTAATCCTTTGTTACAGCAAGCCGGTGAGATTGACAACCTCACTGTTTCGTTGGGGCAAAGTACTTTGGTTGTGTTGTGCAGGTTCCACGTTGGCGCCGGAATCCCTGGTGTTGCGCCGCACTACATCCCGCCGCCATCAACCTTCAACGTGCTTCTTGGCTCCTCCTGGTTCGATAAACCTTGGTTTCTTTCTGAGGGAAAACTTGCTGCTGTGCGCATCATACCTTCCTCTTGGGGTTCCCAACGAACGTGTGAATTACACGCCATCAAGCATATTTTCTGGCGCCGTTGCCGGGGAGATCAAGACACGCTGCAAGGGGAGTCTCCACTTCTCAATCTCTTTACTTTGTTTTTGTCTTGCTTAGTTTTATTTACTACTTTGTTTGCTGCACTAAATCAAAATACAAAAAAATTAGTTGCTAGTTTTACTTTATTTGCTATCCTGTTTGCTATATCAAAAACACACAAAAATTAGTTTACTTGCATTTACTTTATCTAGTTTGCTTTATTTACTGTTGCTAAAATGGCCAACGCTGAAAATACTAAGTTGTGTGACTTCACAACCACAAATAATAATGATTTCTTATGCACACCTATTGCTCCACCTGCTACTACAGCAGAATTCTTTGAAATTAAACCTGCTTTACTGAATCTTGTTATGCGAGAGCAATTTTCTGGTGTTAGTTCTGATGATGCTGCTGCCCATCTTAATAATTTTGTTGAACTATGGGAAATGCAAAAATATAAAGATGTAGATGGTGATATTATTAAACTAAAATTGTTCCCTTTCTCATTAAGAGGAAGAGCTAAAGATTGGTTGCTATCTCTGCCTAAGAATAGTATTGATTCATGGACTAAATGCAAGGATGCTTTTATTGGTAGATATTATCCCCCTGCTAAAATTATATCTTTGAGGAGTAGTATAATGAATTTTAAACAATTAGATACTGAACATGTTGCTCAAGCTTGGGAAAGAATGAAATCTTTGGTTAAAAATTGCCCAACCCATGGACTGACTACTTGGATGATCATCCAAACCTTCTATGCAGGACTAAATTTTTCTTCACGGAATTTATTGGATTCAGCTGCTGGAGGTACCTTTATGTCCATCACTCTTGGTGAAGCAACAAAGCTTCTTGATAATATGATGATCAACTACTCTGAATGGCACACGGAAAGAGCTCCACAAGGTAAGAAGGTAAATTACGTGAAGAAACCTCTTCCTTGAGTGATAAGATTGATGCTATTATGTCTATGCTTGTGAATGATAGGACTAATATTGATCCTAATAATGTTCCATTAGCTTCATTGGTTGCACAAGAAGAACATGTTGATGTAAACTTCATTAAAAATAGTAATTTCAACAACAATGCTTACCGAACAATTCTAGTAACAACTATAGGCCATATCCTTATAATAATGGCAACGGCTATGGTAATTCTTATGGGAATTCTTACAACAATAATAGGAATTCACCCCTGGACTTGAAGCCATGCTTAAGGAATTTATTAGTACACAAACTGCTTTTAACAAATCTGTTGAAGAAAAGCTTGGGAAAATTGATATACTTGCTTCTAAAGTCGATAGTCTTGCTGCTGATGTTGATCTTTTGAAATCAAAAGTTTGCCTAATGAGAATCATCATAATAAAATTGTTACTACAGCAAATGCCATTCAAGTTAGAATTAATGAGAATATAAGATTAATGGCTGAACTGCGTGCTAGGTGGGATAGAGAAGAAAATGAAAAACTAGCTAAAGAGAAGAATATAGCTAAAGTTTGGACTATTACCACCACTAGTAATGCTAATGCTACACATGTTGCTGCACCTCCTACTCATACTAATAAAAGAATTGGTGTTAGCAATGTTTCCACTTCTAATGCAAAGCGCGAAAAACTGCTCAAACCGCTAAAATCAAACTGCTCGTGATAAAGCTGCTGAAATTTTTTCCAACATTGGGGATGATGATCCCATTGCTTTAGATTATAATGGTTTGAATTTTGATGATTGCCACATCTCTGAAGTTATAAAGTTCTTGCAAAAACTTGCTAAAAGTCCTAATGCTAGTGCTATAAATTTGGCTTTCACACATCATATTACAAATGCTCTCATAAAAGCTAGAGAAGAGAAATTAGAGCGCGAAGCCTCTATTCCTAAAAAGCTAGAGGATGGTTGGGAGCCCATCATTAAGATGAAGGTTAAAGATTTTGATTGTAATGCTTTATGTGATCTTGGTGCAAGTATTTCTGTTATGCCTAAGAAAATTTATAATATGCTTGACTTGCCACCGCTGAAAAATTGTTATTTGGATGTTAATCTTGCTGATCATTCTACAAAGAAACCTTTGGGTAAAGTTGATAATGTTCGCATTACCGTTAACAATAACCTTGTCCCCGTTGATTTTGTTGTCTTGGATATTGAATGCAATGCATCTTGTCCCATTATATTGGGAAGACCTTTTCTTCGAACTGTTGGTGCTATTATTGATATGAAGGAAGGTAATATAAAATATCAATTTCCTCTCAAGAAAGGTATGGAACACTTCCCTAGAAAGAGAATGAAGGTACCTTTTGATTCTATTATGAGAACAAATTATGATGTTGACACTTCGTCTCTTGATAATACTTGATACACACTTTCTGCGCCTAGCTGAAAGGCGTTAAAGAAAAGCGCTTATGGGAGACAACCCATGTTTTTACCTACAGTACTTTGTTTTTATTTTGTGTCTTGGAAGTTGTTTACTACTGTAGCAACCTCTCCTTATCTTAGTTTTGTGTTTTGTTATGACAAGTTAAGCCGTTGATAGAAAAGTAAGTACTAGATTTGGATTACTGCACAGTTCCAGATTTCTTTGCTGTCACGAATCTGGGTCCACCTCCCTGTAGGAAGCTCAGAAAATTAAGCCAATTTACGTGCATGATCCTCAGATATGTACGCAACTTTCATTCAATTTGAGCATTTTCATTTGAGCAAGTCTGGTGCCATTTTAAAATTCGTCAATACGAACTGTTCTGTTTTGACAGATTCTGCCTTTTATTTCGCATTGCCTCTTTTGCTATGTTGGATGAATTTCTTTGATCCACTAATGTCCAGTAGCATTATGCAATGTCCAGAAGTGTTAAGAATGATTGTGTCACCTCTGAATATGTCAATTTATATTGTGCACTAACCCTCTAATGAGTTGTTTCGAGTTTGGTGTGGAGGAAGTTTTCAAGGATCAAGAGAGGAGTATGATGCAACATGATCAAGGAGAGTGAAAGCTCTAAGCTTGGGGATGCCCCGGTGGTTCACCCCTGCATATTCTAAGAAGACTCAAGCGTCTAAGCTTGGGGATGCCCAAGGCATCCCCTTCTTCATCGACAACATTATCAGGTTCCTCCCCTGAAACTATATTTTTATTCCATCACATCTTATGTGCTTTTTCTTGGAGCGTCGGTTTGTTTTTGTTTTTGTTTTGTTTGAATAAAATGGATCCTAGCATTCACTTTATGGGAGAGAGACACGCTCCGCTATAGCATATGGACAAGTATGTCCTTGGTTTCTACTCATAGTATTCATGGCGAAGTTTCTCCTTCGTTAAATTGTTATATGGTTGGAATTGGAAAATGATACATGTAGTAATTGCTATAAATATCTTGGGTAAGGTGATACTTGGCAATTGTTGTGCTCATGTTTAAGCTCTTGCATCATATGCTTTGCACCCATTAATGAAGAAATACATAGAGCATGCTAAAATTTGGTTTGCATATTTGGTTTCTCTAAGGTCTAGGTAATTTCTAGTATTGAGTTTGAACAACAAGGAAGACGGTGTAGAGTCTTATAATGTTTTCAATATGTCTTTTATGTGAGTTTTGCTGCACCGGTTCATCCTTGTGTTTGTTTCAAATAAGCCTTGCTAGCCTAAACCTTGTATCGAGAGGGAATACTTCTCATGCATCCAAAATACTTGAGCCAACCACTATGCCATTTGTGTCCACCATACCTACCTATACTACATGGTATTTTCCCGCCATTCCAAAGTAAATTGCTTGAGTGCTACCTTTAAAATTCCATCATTCACCTTTGCAATATATAGCTCATGGGACAAATAGTTTAAAAACTATTGTGGTATTGAATATGTAATTATGCACTTTATCTCTTATTAAGTTGCTTGTTGTGCGATAACCATGTTTACTGGGGACGCCATCAACTATTCATTGTTGAATTTCATGTGAGTTGCTATGCATGTCCGTCTTGTTTGAAGTAAGAGCGATCTACCACCTTATGGTTAAGCATGCATATGTTAGAGAAGAACATTGGGCCGCTAACTAAAGCCATGATCCATGGTGGAAGTTTCAGTTTTGGACAACAATCCTCAAATCTCAAATGAGAAAATTATTAATTGTTGTTATATGCTTATGCATAAAAGAGGAGTCCATTATCTGTTGTCTATGTTGTCCCGGTATGGATGTCTAAGTTGAAGAATAATCAATAGCGAGAAATCCAATGCGAGCTTTCTCCTTAGACCTTTGTACAGGCGGCATAGAGGTACCCCTTTGTGACACTTGGTAAAAACAGTGCATTGTGATGATCCGGTAGTCCAAGCTAATTAGGACAAGGTGCGGGCACTATTAGTACACTATGCATGAGGTTTGCAACTTATAAGATATAATTTACATGATGCATATGCTTTATTACTACCGTTGACAAAATTGTTTCATGTTTTCAAAATCAAAGCTCTAGCACAAATATAGCAATCGATGCTTTTCCTCTATGGAGGACCATTCTTTTACTTTCAATGTTGAGTCAGTTCACCTATTTCTCTCCACCTCAAGAAGCAAACACTTGTGTGAACTGTGCATTGATTCCTACATACTTGCTTATTGCACTTATTATATTACTCTATGTCGGCAATATCCATGAGATATACATGTTACAAGTTGAAAGCAACCGCTGAAACTTAATCTTCTTTTGTGTTGCTTCAATGCCTTTACTTTGAATTATTGCTTTATGAGTTAACTCTTATGCAAGACTTATTAATGCTTGTCTTGAAGTGCTATTCATGAAAAGTCTTTGCTTTATGATTCACTTGTTTACTCATGTCATATACATTGTTTTGATCGCTGCATTCACTACATATGCTTTACAAATAGTATGATCAAGATTATGATGGCATGTCACTCCAGAAATTATCTGTGTTATCGTTTTACCTGCTCGGGACGAGCAGAACTAAGCTTGGGGATGCTGATACGTCTCCGACGTATCGATAATTTCTTATGTTCCATGCCACATTATTGATGTTATCTACATGTTTTATGCACACTTTATGTCATATTCGTGCATTTTCTGGAACTAACCTATTAACAAGATGCCGAAGTACCAGTTGCTGTTTTCTGCTGTTTTTGGTTTCAGAAATCCTAGTAAGGAAATATTCTCGGAATTGGACGAAATCAAAGCCCAGGGGCCTATTTTTCCACGAAGCTTCCAGAAGTCCGAAGACGAAACGAAGAGGGGCCACGAGGCAGCCAGAGCATAGGGCGGCGCGGCCCCTGCCCTGGCCGCGCGGCCCTATGGTCTGGGCACCCCGTGCCGCCTCTTGACCTACCCTTCCGCCTACTTAAAGCCTCCGTGACGAAACCCCCAGTACCGAGAGCCACGATACGGAAAACCTTACTGAGACGCCGCCACCGCCGATCCCATCTCGGGGGATCCAGAGATCGCCTCGGCACCCTGCCGGAGAGGGGAATCATCTCCCGGAGGACTCTACGCCGCCATGGTCGCCTCCGGTGTGATGTGTGAGTAGTCTACCCCTGGACTATGGGTCCATAGCAGTAGCTAGATGGTTGTCTTCTCCCCATTGTGCTATCATTGTCGGATCTTGTGAGCTGCCTAACATGATCAAGATCATCTATCCGTAATTCTATATGTTGCGTTTGTTGGGATCCGATGAATAGAGAATACTTGTTATGTTGATTATCAAAGTTATATCTACGTGTTGTTTATGATCTTGCATGCTTTCCGTTACTAGTAGATGCTCTGGCCAAGTAGATGCTTGTAACTCCAAGAGGGAGTACTTATGCTCGATAGTGGGTTCATGCCTGCATTGACACCTGGGACAGTGACAGAAAGTTCTAAGGTTGTGTTGTGCTGTTGCCACTAGGGATAAAACATTAGTGCTATGTTCAAGGATGTAGTCACTAGTTACATTACGCGCTATACTTAATGCAATTGTCTGTTGTTAGCAACTTAATACTGGAGGGGGTTCGGATGATAACCTGAAGGTGGACTTTTTAGGCATAGATGCAGTTGGATGACGGTCTATGTACTTTGTCGTAATGCCCAATTAAATCTCACTATACTCATCATGATATGTATGTGCATGGTCATGCCCTCTTTATTTGTCAATTGCCCAACTGTAATTTGTTCACCCAACATGCTGTTCGTCTTATGGGAGAGACACCTCTAGTGAACTGTGGACCCCGGTCCAATTCTCTTTACTGAAATACAATCTACTGCAATACTTGTTCTACTGTTTTCTGCAAACAATCATCTTCCACACAATACGGTTAATCCTTTGTTACAGCAAGCCGGTGAGATTGACAACCTCACTGTTTCGTTGGGGCAAAGTACTTTGGTTGTGTTGTGCAGGTTCCACGTTGGCGCCGGAATCCCTGGTGTTGCGCCGCACTACATCCCGCCGCCATCAACCTTCAACGTGCTTCTTGGCTCCTCCTGGTTCGATAAACCTTGGTTTCTTTCTGAGGGAAAACTTGCTGCTGTGCGCATCATACCTTCCTCCTGGGGTTCCCAACGAACGTGTGAATTACACGCCATCAGGCATCAAGATTTATAGAGATAGATCAAGACGCCTAATAGGGCTATCACAAAGTACATATCTGGACAAGATTCTAAAGAAGTTTAGAATGGACGAAAGTAAGAAAGGGTTCTTACCTATGTTACCAGGCAAGGTCTTGAGTAAGACTCAAGGACCGGCTACGGCAGAAGAAAGAGAAAGGATGAGTAATATCCCCTATGCCTCGGCAGTAGGATCTATCATGTATGCCATGCTATGTACTAGACCGGATATAGCACATGCTGTTAGTTTGACTAGCAGATATCAAAGTGATCCAGGAATGGAACACTGGACAGCGGTCAAGAATATCCTGAAGTACTTGAAAAGAACTAAGGATATGTTTCTGTGTTATGGAGGTGACCAAGAGCTCGTTGTAAGTGGTTACACCGATGCAAGTTGGAACACTGATCCTGATGACTCTAAGTCACAGTCTGGGTACGTGTTTATATTGAATGGTGCTGCAGTAAGCTGGGCAAGCTCGAAGTAGTGCATGGTGGCGAAGTCTTCAACAGAATCAGAGTACATAGCGGCTTCAGAGGCTTCATCAGAAGCGGTATGGATGAAGAGGTTCATTGTAGAGCTCGGTGTGGTTCCTAGTGCATTGGACCCATTAATCATTTACTGTGATAACATGGGTGCCATCGCCAATGCACAAGAGCCAAGGTCACACAAGAGGCTGAAGCATATCAAACTGCGTTACCACTCGATTCGCGAGTACATCGAAGATGGAGAAGTAAAGATTTGCAAAGTACACACTGATCTGAATGTAGCAGATCCGTTGACTAAAGCTCTCCCTAGGGCAAAGCATGACCAACACCAGAATGCCATGGGTGTTAGGTATATTACAATGTAATCTAGATTATTGACTCTAGTGCAAGTGGGAGACTGAAGGAGATATGCCCTAGAGGCAATAATAAAGTGGTTATTATTTATATCTCTATGTTTATGATAAATGTTTATATGTCATGCTATAATTGTATTAACCGAAACATTAGTACATGTGTGATATATAGACAAACAAAGAAGTCCCTAGTATGCCTCTTAACTAGCTTGTTGATTAATGGATGATTAGTTTCATAATCATGAACATTGGATGTTATTAATAACAAGGTTATATCATTATATGAATGATGTAATGGACACACCCAATTAAGCGTAGCATAAGATCTCGTCATTAAGTTATTTGCTATATGCTTTCGATACATAGTTACCTAGTCCTTATGACCATGAGATCATGTAAATCACTTATACCGGAAAGGTACTTTGATTACACCAAACGCCACTGCGTAAATGGGTGGTTATAAAGGTGGGATTAAGTATCCGGAAAGTATGAGTTGAGGCATATGGATCAACAGTGGGATTTGTCCATCCCGATGACGGATAGATATACTCTGGGCCCTCTCGGTGGAATGTCGTCTAATGTCTTGCAAGCATATGAATAAGTTCATAAGAGACCACATACCACGGTACGAGTAAAGAGTACTTGTCAGGAGACGAGGTTGAACAAGGTATAGAGTGATACCGAAGATCAAACCTCGGACAAGTAAAATATCGCGTGACAAAGGGAATTGGTATCGTATGTGAATGGTTCATTCGATCACTAAAGTCATCGTTGAATATGTGGGAGCCATTATGGATCTCCAGATCCCGCTATTGGTTATTGGTCGGAGTGAGTACTCAACCATGTCCACATAGTTCACGAACCGTAGGGTGACACACTTAAAGTTGGATGTTGAAATGGTAGAATTTGAATATGGAATGGAGTTCGAATATTTGTTCGGAGTCCCGGATGAGATCCCGGACATCACGAGGAGTTCCGGAATGGTCCGGAGAATAAGATTCATATATAGGATGTCATTTTATGTGAATTAAAATGATGCGGAAGGTTCTAGAAAAATCTGGAAGAAACCACCAAGGAAGGTGGAGTCCCGGTGGGACTCCACCACCATGGCCGGCCAACCCTAGTGGGGGAGGAGTCCCAAGTGGACTCCCCCATAGGGGGCCGGCCACCCCCTCCATGGAAGGTGGAACTCCCACCTCAAGTGGGAGTCCTAGCTTGGGTAGGTTTCCCTATTCTATGGAAGGTTTTGGGTTCGGGTCTTATTCGAAGACTTGGAGTCCAACACTTGGGGTTCCACCTATATAATGAGGGGCCAAGGGAGGGGGCCGGCCACCCCGAGACCACATGCTGGCCGCCCCCCCTTGAAGTGGCCGGCCACCCCCTCCCAAACCCTAGCCGCCCCCCTCTCCTCCATATCTCCCGCGTAGCTTTAGCGAAGCTCCGCCGGAGTTCTCCACCGCCACCGACACCACGCCGTCGTGCTGTCGGATTCAAGAGGAGCTACTACTTCCGCTGCCCGCTGGAACGGGAGGTGGGCGTCGTCTTCATCAACAACCGAACGTGTGACCGAGTACGGAGGTGCTGCCCATTCGTGGCGCTGGAGCGATCGTGATCAAGATCTTCTACGCGCTTTTGCAAGCGGCAAGTGAACGTCTACCGCAGCAACAAGAGTCTCATCTTGTAGGCTTTGGAATCTCTTCAAGGGTGAGACTCGATACCCCCTCGTTGCTACCGTCTTCTAGATTGCATCTTGGCTTGGATTGCGTGTTCGCGGTAGGAAAATTTTTGTTTTCTATGCAACGTTTTCCTACAGTAGTATCATACACATGATACTTTTATATGATACTATGCATTGTGACTAGTCTAACGTGTACAATAGTGAGCTATAAAAGTGTAGTACTTTATTAATGCATGGTTCACCATTTATTCTCATAAAGTGCATAGGGACATGTGATAGAGCTGGCCATTAGAGCTCACTCCTCTTCTCTTTCCTTCTCTCTCTCCTCTAACAATGGAAGACTATATTATTTTAATCCTTATAGCTAGCTAACTAGAACTTATTATAGTTGCTCTTATATTTGCGAAATAAATTTAAAGTCAATATGGCTGAAATAGGTACCTAAACCTTGCCCACACCTTTAATGGCAAACTCGGTACAGAATTCAACAACTGCCCACATTGACTTCGTCTACTACCTATTCCACTAGGAACTGCAGATTTTTTAGCCCATCACATTCATGCATTTATCATCGATGTAAGTGCATTAATACTTTTGAAAGGTGTTTTATTTGCTCGTAGTTCCCGTTTGATACTTCCATGATGGAATTACAAAGATATTCCGCTTCTTCTTCTTCCCTGATATCCCACATGAAACCAATGAGCGTTTTTAGGAACGAAACAATAGGCAAAAATATGATGAGACATCCTACCAAATGAATATATATGTAGAGAGAGAGGATTGCCGTATTTAGTGGAGAACCGGCTCTTAGCGCTTCACCCAAGATGAAGTTACTGCAAAATCCGTCCCGTGCGCCACGACTTGGTCCTGCCTCCCTCTTGGTGCTGCTGCACATCCATCTGATTGGATCGCAAAGTAAGTTGTAGTATAATATGCCACAAACTGATCTAACTTAGATACAACATGTAGAAACGGTGCATTAGACTAGCCCCAATGCTAGTATCATAACTCAACTTAAGAGAGTAGCGGCTATAGCATTGTAGACCTGGAGAAAATGGCCTTGAAGAAGTATGAAACCAACTATGGCCATTCTTTCCTACATTTAACTATGTGGGTAAAGCTCAGGGATGATGGGAAATGGCTATCATGTTACAGAAAAATGATAGTGAAACAAGGGAAGAGTCCATCTGAGGGGACCAATTTGACATCAAATATGATCAACTTGGAAAATGAGCAGCGTCCTGAACATGGTCGAGATAAGGCGAAAGGTGAACGTGCTGGTAAAGGCAAGACCAGAGAAGTCTCACATGAGCTTGCAGAGAAACTAGACAAGTTCATTGCGGTTAACAATCAGTCTACAGAGGAGTGCCAAAAAGTGATAGAGAGCCAAGTGTTTCTTTCAAATGGACAACTTGAAACTGCAAAGATCACCGGCAAGACGAAAATGTTGGAATTTTATCAAAATTTGCTCTTAGCTGACACGTCTCGCATGTATGATGCTGCGAAAGCTGGGCGGGCTAAAGCTATGAAGAGTATGGATGCTATTTCCAGAAGGAGATTCATGTATAAGCAAAATTATGAAATATACTTCTTTCTGCTACATTCTTTCGTCTGGCAAATTAAATTATGAAATACGCAAAGTGTAGTTGACTGACTTTTTTTCATCTGGCTGTTTGACAAGGTGATCAAACGAAGTAACAAGGAAGCCCACCAGGGGATGGACAGTTCAGCTGCTACATGAATCGGTTCAGGCACTACATGAATCGGTTCAGTTATCTTTTTTTAGATGTGAATTGTGTGAACCTGATGGTTTGGCGTCTCGGTCAGTCACCTTATTTTTATATTTCAACTATGTGAACGTGGTGGTTTGGTGAGTGGGTCAGTTACCTTCTTTTAGATGTTAACTGTCGCAAGCTCAATCGTTTCAGTTTCTGGGTTTCACATGAATCGTTTCAGTGTAGTGTGCTATATACACAGGGGCACGCCATCTCATTCTCTCACTCCCTCATAGTGCTCCACTTTTTCTTTCCTCTTCCACAAGATGTCCAGCAGTCACCAAGCTGATGATTTAGACGGTGAAGCAGAGGAACGTGAAGCTGAGGCAAGCATCATTGATCCTTCAACCTTGTGCAACCTAGATGACTACCTTGTCCAGTAGGAAATCTTATACTCATTCGCCCATGAGATTGCAGTGGAAGTGAAGGAAAGCCTTGAATCTCAAGCAAGACCGACTGGAAGAGGTCCGAGGAATTATGTGGACCGGCCACATGAAGCAGCCGCTAAGCAGTTAGTACGAGACTATTTCTGTGACAATCCTATCTATCCCAGCAAAGTGTTTCGTAGAAGATTCCGGATGAGAAGACCTATCTTCGAGCGTATCGTGCATGCACTAGGAGAGTGGTCTCCGGAGTTCACACAAAGGAGAGATGCTCTTGACCGTGATGGACTCTCTCCATTGCAGAAATGCACAAAGGCTATTGGGCAATTGGCTTATGGTACTCCAGCGGATGCTCTTGACGAGTACCTCAAGATTGCCGAGAGCACTTCAATTAAGTGCTTAAAACTGTTTGTTGAAGGCATGATTCATATATTCGGCGATGAGTATTGCGAAGACCCAACGTCGATGATGTTCAACGCTTACTTGATATTGGAGAGAGTCGTGGGTTTCCCGGTATGTCAGGAAGTCTTCATTGTATGCACTGGCGGTGGGAGAAATGTCCCTTGTCATGGAAGGGACAATTCAGCAACGGGTATAAAGGTGCTCCTACTCTTATTCTATAGGTCGTTGCTTCTCAAGATCTATGGATATGGCATGCTTTTTTTGGTCATGCTGGATCCAACAACGACATCAATGTGCTTAATCAATCGACCTTGTTCATTGAGCAACTGAAAGGGAAAGCTCCACGGGTGAACTATAGTGTCAATGAGAAGGAATACCAACTTGGCTATTACCTTGTAGATGGAATATACCCTGAGTGGCAAGCATTTGTAAAGTCAATGCCGATGGCTCAAACGAAAAAACACAAGTTGTTTGCTCAACATCAAGAAGGAGCAAGGAAGGATGTAAAACGTGCATTTGGTGTGCTCCAAGCCCAATGGTCTATTTTATGGAATCCGGCGCGCTTATATGACTGGGGCGATCTACACCATATTGTGATATCTTGCATCATTCTACACAATATGATAATCGATGATGAAAAAGAGGAGGCAAGAAATATTCTTGATTTGAATGAGGAAAGCAGGTACATCGACTGTCCTTCCATCGGTGTTTACTCACGGTGACAGCCAGTATTTACCAAGGTACTTGAAAGAGATGCTAGAATCCGCAATCGTCCGACGCATAGAGCCCTAAAAGATGATTTGATCGAGAATATTTGAAAAACAATTGGCCCTCGTTAGATTATTTTTGAGTCTCGATCCATGTAATGCAATATATATTTTAATAACGTTATACTGGTGCTTTATTATTTGTATGGATCTATTCAAAAAATTGGCGATGTCCATGTGTAGCAATAAACAAAGTTTATACTGGTACATGCCACAAAAAAATTGGCGATGTCCATTGTGAGTAGTCTTAGAACAGTCGTATCTTGGATGCTGTTTATTAACAGGATAGAGGAGGATACATCATTTGTAACCAAACGCACTGGGAAAGGCCTAAGCAGAAAGGACGACTCTTCCCACCGTGATGAAGAGGTGGTTGATCTCGTCCCGAGATCTAGTGCAGAAAAGAGCCTTCTGCCAGTTATTGGCTCTGGTGCCGAACTCATCACCATTTTTCCTGGGTGGCTAAGCACTCGGAGGGGAGCAAACAACTAGGGGGAAAAGCTGTCGGTACTGAGCCCAGCCTAGCCAGACCTGGAGCTCCGGTCACCACTCCCAGCTAGTTATTTTTCATTTTGCAACAAACATATTTTAAGGAGAGTCTATTCAACACCTAGTTGTTTTTCATTTTCGCAACAAACACTGGTGGAAAAACAGGCTTCGGATGAGCCCCATAAGTCGCGATGCTGCAGGAACCGCGACTAATGGTACCTTTAGTCGCGGTTCGGGAGGAGAACCGCGACCAAAGGCCTGGGCCCAGGGCGCTCGGTGGCCAGCCGGTGCACGTGGGGGGTCTTTAGTCGCGGTTGGCCAGGCCAACCGCGACTAAAGGTGCCCGAAGGCCTTTAGTCGCGGTTGGCCAGGCCAACCGGGACTAAAGCCCCTCCCCTATATATACCCATCCAGCAGCCAACACTTAGCCATTTGGTGCCATTCTCTTCACAAGCTTCACAAGTGGGTGTTAGGTTTGCTTTTGGTTCCTCTTATGCACATAAGGTGTTTGATGAAATGCCCCAAGAGCATGAAACAAACATGATATGAAGTGTTGGAGCCACACTTGAGCTTTCTCATTTATTTTTTCCTCCTCGATCGCGGTTAGCAACTTGAACCTTTGATGTGTCGTTGATAAAATGTGCATGTGTGTGTAGTTCATTGTTTAATTTATATTGTTTGTAGCTAGTTAGTTTAACAAATGCATGATGGTTAATTATATATTTTATATTATAATAATGCAGATGAATCGACAATGGATGTACGGTAACCGACTCTCCGGCGAGTTCAGTGCGGGTTTGAAAGATTTCCTCGTAGTGGCTAATGCGAACAAGCAGGGTGGTTTTGTTATCTGTCCATGTGTTAAATGTAAGAATCAGAATGGTTACTCTTCCTCAAGAGATGTTCACATGCACCTGCTTCGGCACGGTTTCATGCCAAGCTATAATTGTTGGACCAAGCATGGAGAAAGAGGGGTTATAATGGAAGAAGATGAAGAAGGGGATGATTTCATCGATGAAAGCTATCTTGCTCATTTCGGTGATACTTTCATGGAGGATGCTGAAGGTGAAGGGGAAGGTGAAGAAGAGGCACGTGATGATCCCGTTGATGATCTTGGTCGGACCATTGCTGATGCACGGAGACGCTGCGAAACTGAAAAAGAGAGGGAGAATTTGGATCGCATGTTAGAGGATCACAGAAGGCGCTGTACCCGGATGCGATGATGGTCTGAAAAAGCTGGGCTGCACACTGGATTTGCTGAGATGGAAGGCACAGGCAGGTGTAGCTGACTCGGCATTTGAAAACTTGCTGAAAATGTTGAAGAATATGTTTCCAAAGAATAACGAGTTGCCCGCCACTACGTACGAAGCAAAGAAGGTTGTCTGCCCTCTAGGTTTAGAGGTTCTGAAGATACATGCATGCATCAACGACTGCATCCTCTACCGCGGTGAATACGAGAATTTGAATGAATGCCCGGTATGCACTGCATTGCGTTATAAGATCAGAGGCGATGACCCTGGTGACGATGTTGAGGGCCGAAACCCGGGAAGAGGGTTCCCGCCAAGGTGATGTGGTATGCTCCTATAATACCACGGTTGAAACGTCTGTTCAGGAACAAAGAGCATGCCAAGTTGTTGCGATGGCACAAAGAGGACCGTAAGTCGGACGGGGAGTTGAGACACCCCGCAGATGGAACGCAATGGAGAAAGATCGAGAGAGAGTTCAAAGATTTTGCAGCTGACGCAAGGAACATAAGATTTGGTCTAAGTACGGATGGCATGAATCCTTTTGGCGAGCAGAGCTCCAGCCATAGCACCTGGCCCGTGACTCTATGCATCTACAACCTTCCTCCTTGGTTGTGCATGAAGCGGAAGTTCATTATGATGCCAGTGCTCATCCAAGGTCCGAAGCAACCCGGCAACGACATCGATGTGTACCTAAGGCCATTAGTTGATGAACTTTTACAGCTGTGGGGCAGACCTGGTGTCCGTGTGTGGGATGAGCACAAAGAAGAGGAATTTGACCTACGAGCGTTGCTTTTCGTAACCATCAACGATTGGCCTGCTCTTAGTAACCTTTCGGGACTGTCAAATAAGGGATACAATGCATGCACGCACCGCTTACATGAGACTGAAAGTGTACATTTGCCAAATTGTAAGAAGAACGTGTACCTTGGGCATCGTCGATTTCTTCCGAAAGGTCATCCAAGAAGAAAGAAAGGCAAGCATTACAACGGCAAGGCAGATCACCGGCCGAAGCTGCGGAACACACCGGTGCTGAGGTATTTGATATGGTCAAGGATTTGAAAGTCATCTTTGGAAAGGGTCCTGGCGGACAATCAGTTCGAAGGGAGCCGACGGGCACGTAGCCATGTGGAAGAAGAAATCTATATTCGGGAGCTAGAATATTGGAAAGTCCTAGAAGTCCGCTCTGCAATCGACGTGATGCACGTTACGAAGAATATTTGCGTGAACATCCTAAGCTTCTTGGGCGTGTATGGGAAGTCAAATGATACAAAGGAAGCACGGCAGGACCAGCAAAGTTTGAAAGACCATGATGACCGGCATCCGGAACGGTTTCAAGGTCGTGCCAGCTACGCTCTGACCAAAGAAGAGAAGGTCATCTTTTTTGAATGCCTGAGCAGTATGAAGGTCCCGTCAGGATTCTCGTCCAATATAAAGGGAATAATAAACATGGCGGAGAAAAAGTTCCAAAACCTGAAGTCTCACGATCGCCACGTGATTATGACGCAATTGCTTCCGATTGCTTTGAGGGGCTCTGCCGGAAAAATGTTCGATCGCCCATTGTGAAGCTATGTGCATTCCTCAATGCAATCTCTCGAAGGTAATCAATCCAGAAGTTCTACCACGGTTACGTAACGATGTGATCCAATGTCTTGTCAGTTTCGAGTTGGTGTTCCCGCCATCCTTCTTCAATATTATGACGCACCTCCTGGTTCACCTAGTCGATGAGATTTCCATTCTCGGTCCTGTATTTCTACACAATATGTTCCCCTTCGAGAGGTTCATGGGAATATTAAAGAAATATGTTCGTAACCGTGCTAGGCCAGAAGGAAGCATCGCCAAGGGCTATGGAAATGAGGAGGTAATTGAGTTTTGTGTTGACTTTGTTCCTGACCTTAAGCCGATTGGTCTTCCTCGATCGCGGCACGAGGGGAGACTAAGTGGAAAAGGCACGATCGGAAGGAAATCAATGATATGTATGGACGGCCATTCTCCGATCGAAGCACACCACACGCTTCGACCAATTCCAGCTTGGTGGCTCCGTACTTTGAGAAACACAAGAATATTTTACGCTCGGACAACCCTGGGAAGCCTGAATCCTGGATTAGGGAGGCCCACATGGAGACTTTCGGCAGTTGGTTGAGAAAACATTTAATGAGTGACAATAAGGTTGTAGATCAGCTGTACATGTTGGCCAAGACACCATCTTCGACTATAACGACTTTCCAAGGGTACGAGATAAATGGGAATACATTTTACACGATCGCCCAAGATAAAAAGAGCACCAACCAAAACAGTGGTGTCCGCTTTGATGCAGCAACCGAGAATGGGTAAAAGGTCACATATTATGGTTACATAGAGGAGATATGGGAACTTGACTATGGACCCTCCTTTAGGGTCCCTTTGTTCCGGTGCAAATGGTTCAAGCTAACAGGAGGTGGGGTAAAGGTGGACCAGCAATACGGAATGACAATGGTGGATTTCAACAATCTTGGTTATCTTGACGAACCATTCGTCCTAGCGAAAGATGTCGCTCAGGTTTTCTATGTGAAGGACATGAGTAGCAAACCGATGAAACGGAAAGATAAGAAAACGATCAGTACATCATGCGATGATCCAAAGCGCCACATTGTTCTTTCAGGGAAAAGAAACATCGTGGGAGTGGAGGACAAGACAGACATGTCAGAAGATTATAATATGTTTGCTGAAATTCCGCCCTTCAAAGTGAACACCGACCCAAGCATTAAGTTAAATGATGAGGATGCTCCATGGATACGGCACAATCGTAAGCAAGCAGGGACACAAGGGAAGAAATGATGTGTAATAATTTATTAATTGTACCAAACTTTGTTGAATGAATCATGTGAATTATATTACCCGTGATGTGTTTGGTGTCCATTTTCGAATGATTCAATTGACTCGAGATAGCACTGATGATACATGAAATTTGGAGTGACTAAGTCATACTCCTGCATGCATACATGAAATTTGGAGTGACTAAGTCATACTCCTTCATACAGGAAATTTGGAGTGACTAAGTCATACTCCTGCATACATGAAATTTGGAGTGATTTAGTCATACTCCTGCATACATGAAATTTGGAGTGATTTAGTCATACTCCTGCCTAGGCGTATAATATGCATACTCGTAGTCTTCATAGCCGCCGCCGTTGTACTGGTAGTCGTCGCCTTCTAAGTTGCCGGCTGCCGCTGCCGTCGTCGTCGGCTGCTGCCGGGCGGCGCTCGTGGCTCGAATCGAGGGTAGCGCAGCGGGGATATCGCCGGCCGTGATGTAGTCCATGACGCTCTGCAGAGTCCGGCCGTACCACCATAGCCGACGGCCGGCCTCGTGGAAGTTTCCAGGAGGCAGACCGTCCTCCTCATACCTGGCGAGCGCCCTCTCACGCCGATTGATGAAGAAGGCGTCCCAAGTATGCTGGTTATCGGGATGCCAGCGGGGATTCATCCGCTGCTCCGGCGTGAGGTCGAGGTAGTAGTGGTTCGTGATGGCCGCCCGGCGCGCAGCACGAGGGACGGGAGGGACCGGCACGCCGCCGGCGCTTAGGCTCCAGCCGGCAGGGACGCGGTAGCCCGGAGGGCAAGGGTAGTTCGAGGCGCAAAGCTCCTCCACCTGCTGGTAGGTTAGAGTGGGTGCGGCGGAAGCCATGAGAGAGTGATGAGAGATTGTAGAGATGTGATGCTGGCCAAGCCGGGCTACCTATATGTAGTGACAAATGGCGGGAAAAATGGGAGCGGGAAGACATGAGGCGGGAAGAAAGAGGCGGGGAGAAAGTGGCGGGAAGAAATTGGCGGGAAGAAAGAGGCCGGAAGAAATAATTGGCGGGAAGAAAGAGGCGGGAAGACAGGGAAGAAATGGCGGGAAGACGAGGAGGGAAGAGGGGGTCGGCGGAAAGAGGCGGGAAGAGGGGGCCAACGAACTTTTGAATTGAATTAATTTTATTTTTATGAATTTTTGATAATTTGTATTTTTAAGATTTTGAATTGAATTAGTTTTATTTTTCTGAATTTTTTGATATATTATATGTATTTTTAAGATTTTGAATTGAATTAGTTTTATTTTTCTGAATTTTTTGATATATTATTTGTATTTTTAAGATTTTTAAATGAATTAGTTTTATTTTTCTAATTTTTTTGATATATTATTTGTATTTTTAAGATTTTTAAATGAATTAGTTTTATTTTTCTAAATTTTTTGATATATTATTTGTATTTTTAAGATTTTTAAATGAATTAGTTTTAATTTTCTGAATTTATTGATATATTATATGTATTTTTCAGATTTTGAATTGAATTAGTTATATTTTTCTGAATTTATTGATATATTATATGTATTTCCAACATTTTGAAAATGAAAATAAATTTTGAAAAGGACCTTTAGTCGCGGTTGGCCTGGCCAACCGCGATTAAAGGTTAATTCCGCGGAACGCTGGAATTCGGCGAACGCTTTGGTCGCGGTTGGTGTGGCCAACCGCGACTAAAGGGTACCCTTTAGTCGCGGTTGGCCACACCACCCGCGACCAAAGGTCGCTCCCTATATATAGCGCGCCCGAACCGCCGCCGCCCATCTTCTTCTCCGCGCGGTTTTCGCCGAATCTCTCCCGGCGTTGCCGCGCCAACGCTGACGCTTGTTGCTGACCGCTGATGATTTATCATGATTGGCTGACGACGCTGCCGGCTTTCGCTTCTTCGACGCTGACGCGGCTGACGTGTGTACGTCTCTCGCGGCTGCCGGTCAGCTTGCCTGCTCTCGTCCGCATGCATGCGCGCTGCGCGCCCGCCTCAAGACGCCGCCGCTACACGCGCGCTGCTGCCACGCGCCGCTGTGCTCACAGCCGCACAGATTCGCCGCGCTGCCGCCGCCGCTACCACACACGCGCAGACGTTACAGAGAGGGAGAGAAAGAGAGATCGAGAGGGCGCCACGAATTTTTTTTCTTTTTTTATGTTTTGTTTGTTATTTTTAATTTTAACTATGCTTAACAAAACTTTGTAATTAACTTCACAAAAACTTAAAACATAAAACTTTGTAATTAACAAACTTAAAACTTAATAAAATTAACTTAACTAAAAAATTTACTTAACAAAAAATTAACTTAACTAAATTTTGACTTTAAAATTAAAACTTAACAATTTTGTCTACAAATTTTTGACTTAATAAATATGACTTAAATTTTACAAGAACTCAAAATAACTTAACATATTATTTGTATTTTTTCACTTTTAAAAGAACTCAAAATTTGACTTAAAAATTTGTCTTAAATTTTTTGACTTAACTAAAATTTGACTTAACCACCGCGCGAAGACGGAGGGGGCCGGCAGCGCTCGTCGCCCCTTCCGTATACGCGTGGTGTTTTTTGGGATCGAGAGGGGGCGGCGAGGGTTATGTGTCCTCGTCACCGCCACCGCCCTTTCGCCACCGGCCTTTCGCCACCACCACCGTTCTCTCGGTCACGCGATCACTGCGTCCCCCCTCTCGCCTCCCTCGTCGCCCTCTCTCTTTATATGTAGAAGAGATGTGATAATGCTGGCATATACACAATTAATTTGTTTTGACTACATGTTTTCAGGTGACATATGGCGGACGATAGAGCTGACCCGATTACGGACAACTATGATCCGGACGCTGAAGACCATATGTTCGGCATCATAAATGGCGATATTCCATTTGTGCCGACCGGAGAAGAAGAAGATGATATCTCTTCTTATCTGAACCTTGAGGGTGAAGATGAAGGGCGCCGTCAGCAAGATGATGCCGAAGAAACGTCGATAAACGACGATCTTCAATTGGAAGTAGCAACCACCTCCGGCGCCGAGGTATATATATATACATATTGAGCGTCTGGTGATACAACTAACTGATTTGAATAAATGTGTGTGTACTAACGCGCGCGACTCTCTTTCTTATTTTAGCCCTCGGCCGGATCGTCGAAAAAATCGAGTACGTCGTCAAAGCGTGGCGCAACCAAGACGATGAAAGCAGGAGAAACATGCACCATCGATGTTGTCGACGAAGCAACCGGCAGGCCGCTGGAGCCCAGCAAGAACGCCACCAAGTTTGTCAGCCAATGCGGAGCCGTTGTTAGAGACAACGTCTCGATCACCCGCCAGGAGTGGAATGAGCCAAAGAAGGCACGTGTTGGTTTCACTTTTGTCGATAAGAGAGAAAAAAGATTGCTTCAACAAGCTTATGGAACATTTCGTTCTACCTCCGGAATACCGCAAATACGATGAGGAGGGTAACAAGATTGCGGAAAACAAGAAGAGGCGCAAGCTAGTCAAACAGTTCGCTCTTTCTAGGATGGCCAACGCATTCCGGAAATACAAGCAAAATCTAGCCCATGACTTTGTCAACCAGGGCAAGACTACGGATTTCAAAGGACAATATGAGAAACTGCAACATGATTGGCCAGAATTTGTGAAGCAAAAGAAATCGGAGCAGTTCCTTGAACTATCGAAAAAAATAAGGAAAATGCGGCCAAGAAGGAGTACAATCATAAAATGGGGCCAGGAGGGTATCGCTTTTGGCAGCCTAAGTGGGAGAAGATGGAGAACGAGCTGAGGGCGCGAGGAATCCGTCCAGGTACGGAGGGATGGGACCCAAGGGCCAAAAGCTGGTGGTACGGGCATGGGGGATCGCTGAACCCGGAGACAGGGGAGTGTGTTTATCAGGACAAAATAATTACACCCACCCAAAAGCTTATTGAGGCAATGAGGGAGGCTCAAGAGGGGAGGATCAGGTTCAACAGAGAGAACGACGCCCTGACAAAAGCCCTCGGGAATCCTGAACACGGAGGACGTATACGAGGCATGGGGCCCATTCCGTGGAAAATAGGGTTCCCCAGTAACGATGACCCGTACGGTTACAGAAGCCGTAAGAGAAAGATGGATCGGGATGCAGATGTTGTGGCGAAGTTGGTAACGGAAATGGATGTGATGAAGAAAACCGTGAGTGTACTAGTCGCCGAAAGAGATGCAGCTCGGGCGCAGCATGCTGAAGATCATCCAATGGATCTCGGAAGCCAGCAGCGGAGAAGAAGCAGCGTGGCTTCCACGGAGGCCTCACCGGCTGGTGCACCGACGATAGAAATTACTGCACCGGAGCCTCTGGTGGTCGAAATTACTGCACCGGAGCCTCCTCGCTACCCCGTGGACGATATAAAGGAGATGAAAGCATGTCATCTGTATTATCCTATCGGGAACATGTCCATGAAGGTAGCCATCGGCAGTGCTTTGCCACCTGGAGCACTCCACCACAACAACCCCATTCAAGATGGCTATGCTCGTGTGACGGTGGAGGAGATAGTCCAAGGGTTTGAGGACCTGGACATTGACATTGCTACACCTGAAGGGGTGAAAAGACTTGGAGATGTCAAGCGCCAGTTCATTCTATGGCAGAAGAAGTTTATCAAGTTTCCAGGCGAGGCGCCAACAAGTCCACCCCCATACGGTGGTGGTGGTGGCGGTGGCGGTGGCGGTGACGGTGGCGGCGGTGGTGGTGGTGCTTCACCTAATACACCTCCTTCACGTCAGCCGACGCCGCCCCCCAGTCCTCGTCCGGCGGGTAAGCAGACGCCGCCCCCTAGTCCTCGTCCGGCGGGTGATCAGCAGACACCACCCCCCAATCCACCTCCGGCGAAGAAGCAGAAGCAGTCCTGGGTTATTAACCCGGACCCTTATGTACCTAAGAAAACAAAGATACCAGAGCCATCACTGAAGCCTCTCATCCCGAGGCCTTGGGAACTTAGTGTCGAGGAAAATGCAGCGGCCGTGGCTGCTCAGCATGAGAAATGGAAGGAGGAGTGCAAGAAGAAAAGAGAGGGCGAGCCCAAGCCAGTATATTCTGACAAGCAAAAGCAGTGAGCTAAGTCATTTTTGAACACACCGTCCCAAGCCGCGAAGAATCTGCCTGACGACTATTTACGTGAACTTCGTAGGCAAGCACTCGCGTTCAAGAGGAACCAAGAGTTGGCGGAGAAGAAAGCCTTGGAGGACGAGGCCGAGTCAAAATTAGAAAAGGGGAAAGAAGTTGCCCAGCTCGGGGAACAAAGTAAACAATCGATCGCCCCGCTCATAGTGCAAGCCGCCGATCCGGATGCCCCCGATATCATAGCAGCTGCGGCAGCACATGGATTGACTGTAACGAGTGCCAGAGAACAAGCGGCCGAGTTAGGTATCACTCTTCGTGCACTGCTAGGCCTTGATGAGGCGCCAATGAAGGACGTAGTATTTACATATGTGAAGAATGGCCCTCTCGTCGAGCCTGCTACAGAAGAGGATCTACCTCGACAAATGAAAGGTCTGCTAAATTGGTACAAGGGTTACATAAAACATAAAAACGCCAAAGAGTATATCTATGCGGAAGTTAGATATGAGCATCACTTCAAACATTACTGGGTACGAATTCATCTGAGTGAATTGTTCCAGCTGTTCAATCTGCGCGACCTCGACAAATCTATCATCAGTTGCTACGTTCTGTAAGTGATTTATTAATTTCTACCCCATCTCGTTCATTGCCTGCACTGTCATAACTATCTTGTTGTGTACGCTATTATGCAGAATGAAGAAGCGGGAAATGCGAATAAGGAACATCCATGATGTTGGGTTCATTGACCCACACATCGTTAATTCACATGTGTTAGAACACCACCCCGCCGACGTGGAGGATGACCTGTGGCGGTTTATTAGAAAACAGCAACAGAAAAGTGATATTCTATTTCCTTACCATTTTGGGTGAGTGTTTCTGTCTTGAGCACATTCTCTTTTGTTTACTCCATGCATGGTATGTGGCTAATCGATGAGTTATGCATGACTGTGCATGTATCGTGTCCGCAGGTTCCACTGGATTCTTATGGTAATTAAAGTTCAGACCTCCTCTGTTCTCGTCCACGACTCTCTGAATATGGATCCGGCGCTTTGGGGCGACATGAGAAAAATGATGCAAAAGTAATTATTTTCATTCATTTGCGCTCTATATCGATCGGCCTATTTCGTTCATCATTTCCTAATATCAAGTAACTAATTAATAACTCTCTTGTTTATTTAATTTTCTTTGCCTCGTAGGGTTTGGAGACGGTTCGTAGATACCAAGGTCGGTGAATTCAAAAAAGAGCTACATTTTAAAATGGCAGTGCGGACGACTGGGGATATTCAGCCACCGGGGACCAATCTATGTGGATACTATGTTTGTGAGAGGATCCGGAGATACTGCAATGAGCGGGACCAGACGTGTGAGAACAACATCCTGAGGAATAACCTCCGGAAGACGCTTAGTCCAGAAGCTCGCTTCCGACCACTTCAAGAGGAACTAGCTGGATGGTTGGCGAGGGAAGTCATCGATCCTAGAGGAGAACACTATTACGATGACGTAGAACTTTATATGCACCAGAATTTGTAACTAACTTGTTCAAAATTGTATATGGTCATCCGATATTGAATATATATTGTATATGGTCATCCGATATTGAATAATATATTGTATATTCCTCTTGAATTCTTTTTGGTTCTAATTTCAAATTTGTTTGAAATTGTACATTCATATGCATGTATGTATACAGTACCGTAGAATATGTGAAACTCCTTCAAAATTAAAACCCAAAAGAAATAAAACAATACAAATTAAAAAGAAACCAGATTTAGGGGGAGGGGGGCTAAAACCCTAAACCCTGCGGAGGCCTTTAGTCGCGGTTGGCCAGAAGAACCGCGACTAAAGGTCCTCCGCCCTGGCGCTCGCCTGCGGCCCACGTGGACGGGCCTTTAGTCGCGGTTCGTAAGGAACCGCGACTAAAGGGGGGGGCCTTTAGTCGCGCTGCTTTGGTCGCGGTTGGGCCACCGCGACTAATGGCAGTTGCCAACCGCGACCAAAGCCCTTTTTTCCACCAGTGAAACATACTTTTGTAACCAATAAAAATGTGGCAGCTGTACAAAACCAACTAATGAAACTAGTACATTTTCTCCCAAGCCAGGCTACTCCCCTTTCCATTACTTGCATAACGCAAAAACATTGTCAACTCAAGCAACATCAAATAAAGGGGGTAAAAAATAGAAGCACCCTCTGTACTATAGGAAACCTGGTGCTGAATGGCATCGAGCAGCCACTAACTGGCCATAACCTTTGTCACTATAACCTAGACTACAGGTTCGAGAAGTATAAAATATAAGTTAACAATACAGCTGATAAAAAAAAACTAAAATAACGGAATAAAGCCACCAACGCTAGGATATGGCCCCTCAATCATCAGAGTGGTATCAGAATGATCAACATCCCGATTACTTTGCGCCAGGTCCGAAGCCTTCAACGTCAACCTTTCGCCCCATTCTCCCACTTCACCACATTTGCATCATCATACAACCATGCCTAGAATGTTCTGTGTTAGGACTTAATCTTGATTTCCTTGTGTATCTGCATGTGTTATTTTGTTCTGCACTTAGTTAGATGCATTTAGTGTGGCTCGGTTCTAGCAGAGGTGCAAGGCGAGATGCTGTTGCGGCCGTGCGAGGCGGCGCGCTGGTGACATGCCGACGATGGCGAGAAGCTGTTGTCCACGTCCTGGGTTTGTTAGCTGCATGCCTAGTTCCTGGAGTGATTCTAGGAGCTGATCAGGTCAGCTGTTAAGCTTAGTGCGTGCGTGTCTGGGTTAGTTGAGTTAGTGGCCAGAGTGGTGGTGTGCATGAGGTTAGTGGCCAATGTGGCGCCTTAGCTGTGTGTGTGAGCCACTACATCAGGCCATGTACTCATCGTATATATATATATGAGGAATAGACAGAAGAGAAATGGCAAGCCGTGAGGGCTGAGCAAAAACAATGTAGTCATTCTGATCACCAAGGAAGTTTCATGGCAAAGCTGCGTCTTCTTCCTTGGCTGAGTGTGTGGGTTGAGTTTCTCAGAGTGTGTGTCCGTGAGAGTGTGTTGAGAGGTAGAACAAGAGACAGGGGCTGAGAGATTCAGCTCCTACATGTAGGTAGAAGAAGAGACAGGGTTGAGAGATTCAGCTCCTACATTCTGTTGATTTCACCACAAATCTGTTGAAGTTTATCTTGTTACAAATCTTCCAAATTGTTCAACAAATAGCAACCAACAAAATTGTATATTTTTTTCATCCCCATGCAAAAAGGCATAAAACCATGTCAAACTTTGCCAAAGATTTTGAGGGCAAGTTGAAGTTCCCAGGAAAGAACCTAAAGCACCCCATACAACTTTTATAGTACTACCACAGAAAAAAAAAGAACAAGTGTGTCGAAGTTTCAGTATTATTACAGGAGGAACACTTAGTGTGGCTCGAGAGGGAAAGGGAGAGGGAAGAGGGGGGAGAGAGAGAGAGGGAGGGAGGGAGGGAGAGAGAGTGAGAGAGGGTGGGAGGAGGGAGAGAGAGTGGCAATCGGTAAAACCCATCTAGGGTTATGTCCCTCACCTACGATGTCACTGGTGCGCTCCATCTCTGGTAGCACCCAAGTAATGTGTAGCACTAGATATGTCGGGTGTATCTGGTGGAAACATACAAATCCTGAAAATATGCAAATCCCTGATATGGTTTGTTGGATCATGTATTATATCTCGTCCCAATCAAATTACAAAAACTGCCCACAAGCACAAGTTACTCATTGCAATGAGGCCCTTCCTATGTCCCTCGCACCCCTCCCCTGAAAATTCTGGCCCTCTAGTACGGTCTCTGCCTTATGGTCCGTTGCCACTTTGTAAATTTAATGTTTCGGGTATTTCAGCTCAATAGGATTACCTGAATTTTTTTATGTTTCGCAATATTGACTAAATAGAGTCTGTATGTATGTGATAAAGATTTGTATATTTGGTTTAGCTAAATTGTGGTCATTTTCGATAGAGTATCTTTGTTGAATAAACGAACTAATTAATGTTGTTTAAGAATTGCATTAGTCTTCAACCCATGAGTAATAAAGTAGTACCAATTAAGCATCGTGTCTTCAGCACATGTGCTCTTCACATTTTCTCAGACCATGTTGTGGAACAGGGGTACTCCTTCCGTCCCATTAAATTTTTCCGATATTTGTCAAAAATTAGATATATCTAAAAACTAAATAGCATGTAGATACATCCAAATTTTAACAAATCTGATACATATTTCACGGGACGGATGGAGTAGTATCAATTAAGCACAAACCATCAGGTGGTCAGTACAAAGCTTGCATTCGGCTTAGTTCAAGAAATAAAAACTAATACATAACTTCTAGATAATATATACATATTTCAATTACTGGACGAGAACTGATATCCCGCGACAACATTTGCTTTTGAATGGACGAGGGGAGTGCATTGATGTGTTTCAGATATCTGCATAACTAAAATACACAAGTTTAGTGAGAAGACGTGTAAATCCTTTAGATTCCATGACATTTTCTATGTGACTTGCAAAAATGATACAAATTCTTGGTAGCATGTATTATGAGCAGGTATGTATCCTTCTTTAAGGTCTAAAAGAAGCATAAGCTTAATCGATAATTTTCTCTTAGCTACACAGTCAAACTTAACTTATAACTGTATGTTATCATTGGCTGTATTCGTTTATGGTAGATCTAACTCAAGTGCCAAATGAGTAAACATGTAAAATCAAATGTCAGTTAAATAACTTGGTTGGCATGCTTGGAATCTCAATGCTAGTTGTATTATTTTACCCATTACATGTATCGGGCTCTAATCTTGATGTTACCTTCTGATTTTTGTTTTGTTTTCTTTGTCACTTGATGAGGATCCAGAAATGTAATTGTTTTTCTTGTCTTGAATTAGGCTCCATGTATTTTAAACCAAATGCCCAAGGTGTTTTGTTGCTATAGTTTATTAGCCTGGACATGTTTTAAGTTTGTCGGTCTGGCATGAAGAGGGATAGTATATATGAGAAAATTCTAGAGTTCCTTATTTCTTATATAAGCTAAGTTCTTCATTATGAGCTACTCCCGGGAATATGGGTTGCATTTTAATGTTGTTTTCTTTTCCATTTCTAGTATCAAAAGTAAGCTATAAATCATCTATAATTATGAGTTAAAAAGTGAGTTGTTTGGCTCAAGTTTTATTTGTCATCTCATTTGTGTAACTGACTCAGTGGTGCTTATCGTACGTATTTGTATTTTCCTCAAATCTGTGAATTTCCTGACTTCTTATGCTTCTTGGCACAGCCATTAGCGAAGGTGATGAAGCTGACATGTTGCACTTGCACGCATCCATAGGATGAATGTCTAATATGCTGAAATGGTTCTTAAGGTAAAACGCCATGAATATAGTTAGTGAGATTTTGCATGTTCGATTCTTTTCTGTTTTGGGGAAAACTATCTGGCCGCCAACGTGGGGCATGCACCCTCAATCTACTTTCATTGAACAATGGGGATTCACACATGTGAATGAGACGGACAAAAGTAATACGACGGAGATTCACATATTATCCAAATGTTCTATATGGTGTGGATGTTGGAATCACCTCACACCTAGGCCATGCCCAAAGTTCTCCCTTAGTTTGGTTGTTTCATAATTGATAAGTTGAAAGCAATATCTCATTACCTGGTTTTTTACTACAAACATCAGTCACGTCATCAACTTGCAAAATAAATTTGTCTGAAAATACTGATATATTTATTCTGTTGTCATCGTATTCCTATGAGCTACATTGTGTCATATATATGGATATATGTTATATATATGTTTCTGGGTCAGTGGAACCCTTGTAGTAGGTCTTGATCTCAACCATCTTCTCCGGCGCTGACTGCCTCGGATGTCTCCCAAGGCGACGGCCGCGGCGGCTGCCAAGCCGCCTGCCGAGGCGGTGGCGCCCTGGTTGACCCCGGCCCGTTTGGCTCGCCGGCGGCCAGGCCGTTCTTTCCCTCCGGCGGTGACATCTCCTCCGTCAAGTGGCCGCTTCGATCCGCTAGAAGATCTGGTCGTGGAGGATGAGTGCTCGGTGGCGGAGGAGGTGGCGTGGGCTGGCCTTCAAGATGAACCTGAGGTGCTGCCGATGACAAGGATCTGGATCGGGCGGCGCTCCTGGAGGACTTTTGGGTCAAGATCGGTTTCCCCGTGGCATCGGCCAGGACTTGGGAGAGGCGCGCATCGCCGGTGGCGGAGGCTATGCCGAGGGCACGCTCGTCGTCTCCTCCGCGCTTGGAACCTGCTAAGCTTCGTCGAGCTATCTCTAGCTCGCCGACGGGGAGGCGGCTTCCGCGGCAGTCGGTGCGTCTCAAAGGCTGGAAAGGCCCGCTTCCCCCCAAGAGGTTCACGCCGCCGGCGGTCTTCGGCAACTTCCTCGACGCAGCCGTCAAGGGAGCGCGGCGGACGATCGGCGACGCGTCCCCGCCGGCGAGCGATGCGGTGATTCCGCCTCGGTTTGAAACGGAGAGGGCGGGATCATCGCGGCTTGGGCCGCGTGCGTGTTGGGCCAGGCTGGGCCGTGCGCTATTGGGCCTGCAGCAAGGAGTTAGACGGGGGCGTGGCTGCGTGCGATCATACGATCACACGACCTTGCTCGCGACGTAGTCACGCCGCCACCGCCTCGCTTCCATCTTCGCCACCGCCCCTGCCTCCTGACCCACGCTCGAGCTCCTCGCCGTCGTCTGCTTCTCTCGAGCGCGCTCCGCTTCGCCGATCTTTTGTCGACGTGGTGTCTTCGGGCGCCGCTGGTCCCATGGCCGGGCCGCCCCGTTCCGTGCCTCCGGGGATGGCGCCTGCACCTCCGGTGTCGGCTCGCCCGCAGGTGGCGGCTGCTGCGTCGGCCGGCGGAGGGTACCAAGGTCCTCCGGGGTTCCAAGGATGGCCGCAGGGGGCCCTCATGCCACCGGCCCCTGCTGCGCAGCCTCGACCCCAAGTGGGTTATCGCCCGCCGCAGCCGCGCATGCCGGCTGCTCCATTCATGCCTCAACAACAGCCGCCGTATCCTCCGCAACAACAGTACCCTCAGTACCCGCCGCAGCAACAGTATGCACAGTTTCAAGGACAGTTTTTTCCCGCTACTAATCCCACGCAGCAGCCGGTGGTGTCTCAGTTACCACAGCAGGTTAATCCGCCGGCGCAGCCTGGACATCAGAAGAAGAGGAGGAAGAAGAAACCTGTCACTGCGGTGGGGACAGCGGGAGGTGGCAACGGTGTGCCGCCGGCTATGCTGCAGGGTCTCATGCAGGACCCTCAACCGGCGGGTATTCCTACGCCCGTGATGGAGGCGGTTCCTGCACCTCTGCCGATGCCGATAGCTTCACCAGTTGTCACTGCACCTGTGGCGGCTGCACCAGCGGTGAAACCGAAGAAGGCGGGTCGTTGTTGGAAGTGCGCGGTCAACACACATGCTACTAAAGACTGTAAGGTTTTACATTACTGCTTAGTTTGTGACTCTGGGGCGCACCCGACTATTCGATGCCCTGTGCTGAAGACCCCGAGACCCATGAGTTTTTTTGTGGGTTGCGGTAACGATGCTACGCTCGATCTCCAGGTGCCTGACTCAGTTTATAAGCCACAGATGTTACCCATCGGAGCACCTACAGCTTTGGTACAGGTGTCAGGGGAGGGGACTGTTGCAGCGGCAGATATTCAGAATCTCATGGCTCGCATGTGTCCGGGGAACCCCACTTGGAAGTGGGAGGCGCAGCCTCATGGTAATAATGCTTTTCTGATTGGGATCCCTACCGCTGAGGACTTGTTGAGGATCGACGGTATGCAGATGAGCGTGCCTAAGATTAATGCACAGGCCATAGTTTCTTCTTGGACTCAGCAGGATGTTATGCCAGAGTTTGTGATGGAGCCTGTTTGGGTGCATGTCGAGGGTGTTCCGAATGCTCTACGACACTTCCTAGGTCTATGGGCTGTTGATACTTTTATTGGTACTACTATTGATGTGGATTTGTATACCTTGAGGAGTCAAGGGATAGTTCGTATTCAGGTGGCCATGAGAGATACTTCTGTTCTGGAGAAAGATAAGGCTAAACACGGGCCACCATGCTTAGAGGTGCTGGCTCGCCTTCAGCTTAATGGCTACAGATTCAGATTTCACCGTGAGTCTTCTGAGTACAAGCCAGACCCTAGGTTTTGTCCTTTCTTCTGGAAGAGTGATGATGAGGAGGATGCGGCTCATGGTGACGATGATGGTGTTGATGATGCCGCGGCAGAGGGGGCACCAGGGGCCTCACATATGGACGTAGATGGCCATGCATCTTTGCCTTCTTCTGGCACAGCTTCGGTACCGGTTACTCAGGTCGCCATGACCCCGTTTAACCACTCGCCGACGACAGTCAGGGGCAAGGCGATTGTGGCTAGAGCTTTGACGGTATCGCCACACTTGGTGGCAACTCCGCCTCCTATGGACGTGGCGTCTTCTCCGTCACGTGTTCGGACTTTTATGCAGGGAAGGACTCGCCCGGTGTCTTCGTCGTCTACTCCTCTCGGTGTTCCTTTGGTTGCTCCCACTCCGTCTTCTACCACACCTCAGACGGAGAGGGTGCATCAGAGGGCTTCTTCTCCGACGTTCGGCTCGTCGGACTCGGGGCTGCAGCGCCACGTTGCGGAGGTGGTGGGGCAGCAGCAGCCGGCCTTGGGCTCGGCATTGCCACAGCTCTATGCCGCTGATGCGGCGATGCAGCAGCCGGCCCAAGGCCAGGCGGGGCCACAGCAGCCGGCCGTGGGCTTCGCGGCACAGCAGCAGGTCGTCGGCACGGAGGGGCAGCAGCCACCGCCCTCTGTCTCGGCGATGCAGCAGCCATCCCAGGACACGGCGTGTACGCAGCAGCAGGACTTCGCCATGGAGTTGCAGCAGCCGACCCCCGGCAAGGAGGGACAGCGCCCAGTTCCTAGCACGACTGTGCAGCAGCCGGCCTCTAACCAGGTTGTTCCGCCGCGGTGCGGGGGGTCTGGGGCGGTGCAGCCTTCGGCCCGTGCGCCTCAGGCGGAGGAGCAGGATAGGCTGGGGAGGCGCCCCAGCCGGTCCCCTGTGCCCTCTTCGCCTAGGGGGCTTCAGCGTCGCGGTCGGGCTCGGTGCAGGGGGCTTCTTCGCCATCTACCCCTGCATCGAAATCTTCTTCACCAGCGTCTGGACCACCGTCTACTATGGTACCTGATACGTCCAATTTGCATCACTATTTTATATCATAATTTGCTGTTATTCATTGATATATTTCATATTGGGACACAATACTTATGTTATTTCATCTATTTTGCATGTTTCATCATTATTGGAGGATCAAGCACCGAAGCCAGGATTCTGCTGGAAAAAGCACCGTCAGAACGCAATATTTCGGAAGATCAACTGTGGAAGGAAATTATACCAAAAATCCTATTTTTCAAGATGACGAAGGAAGCCAGAAGGAGGAGCTGAGAAGGCCCAAGGTGGGGCCAGACCACAGGCCGGCACGGCCCATGGCCTGGCCGCGCCACCTTGTGGTGTGGGGGCCCCACAGCCCCTTTCGCCTCCTTTTCTTCGCGAAACCCTTCGTCCCGAAAACCTAAGCTTCAGAGGGTACCTCACGAAGAGTTACAGCCGGCTCTGCGGGGCGGAGAACACCAGAGAGAAAAGAGCTCTCCGGCGGGCAGGAATCCGCCGGGGAAATTCCCTCCCGGAGGGGGAAATCGACGCCATCGTCACCGTCATCGAGCTGGACATCATCTCCATCACCATCATCATCATCTCCATCATCATCACCGCCATCTCCACCGCAGCACCTCGTCACCGCTGTAGCAATTTGGGTTTGATCTTGATTGTTTGATAGGGGAAACTCTCCCGGTGTTGATTTCTACTTGTTATTGATGCTATTGAGTGAAACCGTTGAACCAAGATTTATGTTCAGATTGTTATTCATTATCATATCACCTCTGATCATGTTCCATATGATGTCTCGTGAGTAGTTCGTTTAGTTCTTGAGGACATGGGTGAAGTCTAAATGTTAGTAGTGAATTATGGTTGAGTAATATTCAATGTTATGATATTTAAGTTGTGGTGTCATTCTTCTAGTGGTGTCGTGTGAACGTCGACTACACGATACTTCACCATTTATGGGCCTAGGGGAATACATCTTGTACTCGTTTGCCAATTGCGGGGTTGCCGGAGTGACAGAAACCTGAGCCCCCGTTGGTATATCGATGCAGGAGGGATCGCAGGATCTCAGAGTTTAAGGCTGTGGTTAGATTTATCTTAATTACTTTCTTGTAGTTGCGGATGCTTGCAAGGGGTATAATCACAAGTATGTATTAGTCCTAGGAAGGGCGGTACATTAGCATAGGTTCACCCACACAACACTTATCAAAACAATGAAGATTAATTAGCCATATGTAGCGAAAGCACTAGACTAAAATCCCGTGTGTCCTCGAGAACGTTTGGTCATTATAAGTAAACAAACCGGCTTGTCCTTTGTGCTAAAAAGGATTGGGCCACTCGCTGCAATTATTTCTCTCGCATTTTACTTACTTGTACTTTATTCATCTGTTACATCAAAACCCCCTGAATACTTGTCTGTGAGCATATACAGTGAATCCTTCATCGAAACTGCTTGTCAACACCTTCTGCTCCTCGTTGGGATCGACATTCTTACTTATCGAAAATACTACGATACACCCCCTATACTTGTGGGTCATCAAGACTATTTTCTGGCGCCGTTGCCGGGGAGTGAAGCGCTATTGGTAAGTGGAATTGGTAAGGAAAACCTTTACTGTTTGTGCTGATTTTATTTCTGCCTGCTGCTATAAGTCATTATGGAGAGATCTTCTCTTCAATTTCTATTTGGGAAATCTACTACTACTGCAACGGTAGTGGATGAGGCGCCAGGTGAGGAAGTGATACCATATAAAATACCTATGAAAATTATTGAACGTGTTATGGATAACCGCTATGAAGGGGATGGAACTGTCCACCCTGGAGATCATTTATTGTTCTTGCATGAATTATGCGGTTTATTCAAGTGTGCAGGTATTGCTATGGATGAAGTGAGGAAGAAACTATTCTCTATATCGCTGTCTGGTAAGGCGGCGCATTGGTATAAATTACTGGATAATGGGGATTCTCTTGAATGGAATGATATTGTGCCCCGGTTTTATTCTAAGTTCTATCCTCCAAGTGAAATTCACAAGGATCGGAACCGCATATATAATTTTTGGCCTCATGATGGAGAGAGTATTGCCCAAGCTTGGGGGAGATTGAAGTCTTTAATGCTCAAATGCCCCATTCATGAGCTTCCTGGTAATGTTATTATTGATAATTTCTATGCAAGACTTTCTTTTCAAGACAAGACCTTGCTGGATACTTCTTGTTCTGGATCATTTACACGCAACAAAGAAGAGTTTAAAAGGGACCTTGTTGATCGGATCCAAGAAAATACTGAAGGTTGGGAGAACGACAAGGATAGAGAATCAGGTATAATTTAGGATTATAAATGCATTGAAGCTTTTATGGATACTGATAAATTTCGTAATATGAGTGCTACATATGGTCTTGATTCTCAAGTTGCTGCAAATCTTTATAAAGCTTTTGCCTCTCATTATGAATTGCCTAAGAAGAATTTTGATAAGTATCATGAACCGTATAAAGATAAAATTGATTCATCTATTAATAAATGCGTTGTAGTTGAAACTGCTGATCATGTTATTCCTGAAGCTTATATTGAAAAAACTCCTTTCCCTGCTAAAATGAAGGAGTACTCTGTTATAAATAGTGCGGTTCATAAAAGTGAAAAAAAACCTGTAGAACTGAAGAACAAATAAAAGTTGAACCTCGTTGCAATAGTTAAAGATCTTGTGACTGAAAATGTGGAGGATGGTCATATTATTTTCTGTGAAGATGCTTCTAATATTGTTTCACATCCTAATAAACCCAAACAAGTTAGTGTTCCTATGCTATCTGTTAGAATTGGTGATCATTGCTATTATGGTTTATGTGATATTGGTGCAAGTGTTAGTGCTATTCCTTATGAGCTTTACACGGAGATTATGCATGAAATTGATTCTTGTGAACTTGAAGATATTGATGTGGTTATTCAGCTGGCTAATAGAGAAACTATTTCTCCAATTGGTATTGTTCGAGATGTGGAAGTTCTATGTGGTAAGATTAAATATCCTGCTGACTTTTTGGTACTTGGTTCTGCTGCTAGTGATTATTGTCCTATCATTTTTGGTAGACCTTTTCTAAATACTTGTGGAGCTATTATAGATTGCAAGAAAGAGAAAATTTTGACTAAATTTGCTGGTGAATCTTATGAGTTTAACTTCTCTAAATTTACCAAAACTCCTTATAAAGCTGATTTGGCTAGTGATGATTTTAAAATGGAGCAGTGTGCATCTATTGTTCTTGTTCCTAATAATCCTTTGCAGCAACATTTGGAGAATAGCGAGAGTGAAGTTTTTAGGAAAGAAAGAGATGAGCTTGAGGAAATTTTTCTTCGCCAACCTATTCTCAAGCATGATTTACCGGTGGAAGATTTGGGTACAACACCGCCACCAAAGGAAGATCCTGTTTTTGATTTAAAGCCTTTGCCTGATAATCTTAAATATGCTCATATTGATGATAAGAAAATATATCCTGTTATTATTAGTTCTAAGATTTCAGAGATTGAGGAAGAAAGGTTATTGGAAATATTGAAGAAACACCGAGGAGCTATTGGCTACACTCTTGATGATTTGAAGGGGATTTCTCCTTCCATTTGCCAACATGCTATTAATATGGAAGATGATGCAAAGCCTGTTGTTGAACATCAGCGTCGTCTAATTCCAAAGATGAAGGAGGTGGTAAGGAATGAGGTATTAAAACTTCTTGATCTGGTATTATATATCCTATTGCTGATAGTAGATGGGTTAGTCCTGTGCATTGCGTTCCCAAGAAAGGAGGAATGACTGTTGTGCCTAATGATAATGATGAGCTCATCCCTTAAAGAGTAGTTGTAGGGTATAGAATGTGCATTGATTTTCGAAAAGTTAATAAAGTTACTAAGAAAGATCATTACCCTTTACCATTTATTGATCAAATGCTAGAAAGATTGTCTAAAAATACTCATTTTTGCTTTCTTGATGGTTATTCTGGGTTTTCACAAATTGCTGTTAAAACTAAAGATCAAGAGAAAACCACTTTTACTTGTCCCTATGGAACTTATGCTTATAGGCGTATGCCTTTTGGTTTATGTAATGCTCCTGCTACTTTTCAAAGATGCATGTCTGCTATTTTTCATGGCTTTTGTGAGAGTATTGTGGAAGTATTCATGGATGATTTTTCCGTCTATGGGAATTCTTTTGATAGTTGCTTGAGAAACCTTGATAAAGTTTTGCAGAGATGTGAAGAAACTAACCTTGTTCTTAATTGGGAGAAATGCCACTTTATGGTTAATGAAGGAATTGTATTGGGACATAAAATTTCTGAGAGAGGTATTGAAGTTGATAGAGCTAAAGTTGAAGCAATTGAGAAGATGCCCTATCCGAGGGATGTTAAAGGTATTCGTAGTGTTCTTGGTCATGCTGGGTTTTATAGGAGATTTATTAAAGATTTCTCCAAGATTTCAAAGCCTCTTACTAATCTTCTTCAAAAAGACGTACCTTTTGTTTTTGATGATGATTGTAAGGAAGCTTTGAAACTCTAAAGAAAGCCTTAACAACTGCTCCTGTAGTTGAACCTCCTGATTGGAATTTGCCTTTTGAAATTATGTGTGATGCTAGTGATTTTGCTGTAGGCGCTGTTCTTGGACAGCGAGTAGATAAAAAACTGAATGTTATTCATTATGCTAGTAAAACTCTTGATGATGCTCAAAGAAATTATGCTACAACTGAAAAAGAATTATTAGCTGTAGTCTTTGCTTGTGATAAATTTAGATCTTATATTGTTGATTCAAAAGTTACGATTCATATTGATCATGCTGCAATTAGATACCTTATGACAAAGAAAGATGCTAAGCCGAGGCTTATTAGATGGGTACTTCTTTTGCAAGAATTTGATTTACATATTGTAGATAGGAAAGGTGCTGATAATCCTGTTGCTGATAATTTGTCTAGATTGGAAAATATTGCTTATGATCCTGTTCCTGTTAATGATAGTTTTCCAAATGAACAATTGGCTGTAATAAAGGTGAGCTCGCGAGACAGTCCTTGGTATGCTGATTATGCTAACTTTATTGTTTCCAAGTACTTGCCTCCAACCTTTTCAGCTCAGCAAAGGAGGAAATTCTTTTATGACTTGAGGCATTATTTCTGGGATGACCCACACTTATATAAAGAAGGAGTGGATGGTATTCTGCGAAGGTGTGTTCCCGAATATGAACAACAAGAGATATTGAGTAAATATCATGGTAGTGCTTATGGAGGACATCACGCCGGAGAAAGAACCGCGCAAAAGGTTCTACAATCAGGTTTTTATTGGCCATTTCTCTTCAAGGATGCGAGAAAGTTTATTTTATCTTGTGATGAATGCCAAAGGGTTGGTAATATCTCCAGACGTAATGAAATGCCTATGAATTATACTCTTGTTATTGAACCATTTGATTGTTGGGGATTTGACTTCATGGGACCTTTTCCGTCTTCAGAAGGTAACACTCATATACTTGTTGCTGTTGATTATGTTACTAAATGGGTGGAAGCCATACCTACAAAAAGTGCTGATGGTGAGACCTCTTTAAGAATGCTTTTAGACATTATTTTTCCTAGATTTGGAGTGCCTAGATATATTATGACTGATGGAGGTTCTCATTTTATTCATGGAGGTTTTAGAAAAACTCTTGCTAGGTATGGTATTAATCATAGAATTGCTTCCGCTTATCATCCTCAAACTAGTGGGCAAGTAGAATTATCAAATAGAGAGATTAAATCTATCTTGCAAAAGACTGTTAATAAAACTAGAAAGAATTGGGCTAGTAAATTGAAGGATGCACTATGGGCTTATAGAACTGCTTATAAAAATCCCATGGGAATGTCACCTTATAAAATGGTTTATGGGAAAGCTTGTCATTTACCTTTAGAACTAGAGCACAAAGCTTATTGGGCTGTTAGAGAATTAAATAAAGATCCTAAACTTGCCGGTGATAAGAGGTTGTTGCAATTGAGTTCTCTAGATGAATGGAGAAGTGAAGCTTATGAAAATGCTGAACTCTTCAAAGAGAAAGTTAAAAAATGGCATGATAGAAGGATTATCAAAAGAGAATTTAATATTGGAGATAAAGTCCTATTGTATCGGTCTCGTCTCAGATTCTTTGCAGGGAAATTACTCTCGAAATGGGAAGGACCATATGTTGTTGAGGAGGTGTATCGTTCGGGAGCAATTAAAATTAGCTCTCTCCAAGGCAATGCCACGCAAGTGGTAAATGGACAAAGACTGAAGCATTATATCTCAGGTGATTCCTATAATGTTGATGTTGATATTATTCGAGTGGAAACACCGGAGGCTTTCATCAAAGGACAAGTTGACAGTCCGCCAGAACTCGACTTTGAATAGGTAACAGTACTGGTAATGAAAAGTTCGCAATTTACTTTCCGAACAATATTTTTGCTGTTTTTGGAAAATATGAAAAATTACGAGTTCGAAACGGAGTGGAAAGGACGCACGAGGGCGTGCCACCATAGGCCGGCGCGGCCTGCCCTGGGCCCGCGCCGCCCTATGGTCTGGCCTCCTCGTCGCCCCTTTCCAACTCTGGTTCGATCTGGTACTTTCCTTTTGTCGTGAAAATATTTGCTATATAATCCCCCGGACCCCTGGAGGTCCGTATATCGTTTTCTCGACGTGTTTTATTTCGAGCTGTTTCTGCCAGGATCTGTTTTCGGTCTAGAAGCACCATGGCCTCCAACAACAAGGGCAAGGGGCTTTCGAAGGAAGAAGTGAAGAGGGTGCCATCAAGACAAGAGCAGCAAGCCGTTGGGAGCAAGCAAATCTTGGTGGGATCTGTTGACACTCGACGTTCTTTTTCTCATAACTTGCAGGGACCCTTACCACCCGCTCTTAGCCTCGACTCCTTCCCTGTGTTGGAAGAAGCTCTACGGACTACCGATGAGTTTTGTGATCAATATCGGGCTCTAAGAAGAGAAGTGGAGATACTCCAGGAGGAGAATTGCCGTCTCCGAAGAATGCTGGAATACCACTCGATTCACATCACAAGGTCATCATCGCCAACTTCAGATAACAATGAATCTCTTCGAGTCTTAGTGCAGAATTGCCAAGCTGAGAAACTGAAGCTGAAGGAGATCTGTAAGAAGCGCGGGAGGAGTTCATCACCACCATCGCCGCAGGAGTAATTCATCATCGGTATTGGCATCCCCTTGGTTTGTTCCAAGCTTGGGGGAGTGCCGCGGTATCACATCATCACTATCTTTTACTTTTTACTGTCAAGTAGTGTCATATCATGAGTAGGGAAGTTATCATATAAGATGGGTTGCAGTTTGGAAGTATCTCTCCTTTAGTTGGTTATCTATGTATCCCTTGGTGTGAGTTATCATTATGGAATATTAATGAGAAGTCTTATCATTTACATATTGCACATCTTATTTTAGTTTGCAATCTCTATTATATGATTTACCTTGTTGTTAGTATTGGTATCACTTTGGGAGCATTGAATAAATCTATTTGGTTTTGGCAAACTTAGCATTGGTCAATAGCAACAACACTTTGAGGTTTAAGTAGAAAAGAGAAATACATGTAGATGTTTCATGGTCTTTCTTTCTTGTTAGCTCATAGCTTATTATTCTGAAGTTAAAACTGTTTGTGCTTATAAGGAAGATGCATGATTATTTCTATCACATGTATATTTGTTTGTTTCCTTCAACTCTTATGCTTGCTAATTAACCTTGCTAGCCAAAGACCTGTACTGAGAGGGAATACTTCTCGTGCATCCAAACCTTAACCCCAACCTATGCCATTTGTGTCCACCATACCTACCTACTACATGGTATTTTCTGCCATCCTAAGTAAATACTTCATGTGCTACCTTTAAACAAATTCAAAATTTACTATCTCTTATTTGTGTCAATGTTTTATAGCTCATGAGGAAGTATGTGGTGTTTTATCTTTCAATCTTGTTGGGCAACTTTCACCAATGGACTAGTGGCTTCATCCGCTTATCCAATAATTTTGCAAAAAGAGCTGGCAATGGGATTCCCGGTCCCAAATTAATTAAACTAAATAGACACTCCTCCATGGTATGTGATTGATGGACGGCACCCGAAGGATTCGGTTAGCCATGGCTTGTGTAAGCAAAGGTTGGGGGGAGTGTCATCATAATAAAACTAAAATAAAAAGGCACTCCTTCATGGTATGAGATTGTTGGTGCACCCGAGGATTCGGTTAGCCATGGTTTGTGAAAGAAAGGTTGGAAGGAGTGCCACACAAAATAAAAATAAAATGGGAGCCGCTCTTTGAAGGTTGTCTGGCAAGGGGGTTAGAGTACCCGCTACCAGTCGTTGACAACAACAAACACCTCTCAAAATGTTACTTTTATTATCTCTATATGATTTCAAAACTGAAAAAGCTCTAGCACATGATTTAATCACTGCTTCCCTCTGCGAAGGGCCTGTCTTTTACTTTATGTTGAGTCAGTAAACCTATTTCCCTCCATCTCAAGCGAGCATTTGAGTAGTTGTGATCAAACCATTATATTGTGATTTGCTTTATCATGTCTTTTATTCTTCCTTGTTTAGTACAAGTTTTATCTGAATGAATATAGCTTTGCAAGTTATCAATGATCATGAGGAGACCATTATGATTGAGTATGCAAGTTGTGCCTTATAAACTTTAACATGAGAGCGCTGCTCAATGAGATAAGTATAATCTGTTAATTGTTCTCTGACCAAGAACGAAGTTTGCCATCACCAACTATGATTTCTTATGCACCTTTATTTGTGATTACTTTATACTTGTTTCAAGTTGAGTTATATGAGGAAGTTGTTTACTAGAATGTCTTGTGTGAATGAATATGATGCTTCTTGTCCGTATTTTATTTATCGACTCTTCACTCCATTAACATGTGGTCCTGTTTACCGAGTTCAGTTTCGCTTGGGGACAAGCGAAGTCTAAGCTTGGGGGGAGTTGATACGTCCAATTTGCATCACTATTTTATATCATAATTTGTTGTTATTCATTGATATATTTCATATTGGGACACAATACTTATGTTATTTCATCTATTTTGCATGTTTCATCATTATTGGAGGATCAAGCACCGAAGCCAGGATTCTGCTAGAAAAAGCACCGTCAGAACGCAATATTTCGGAAGATCAACTGTGGAAGGAAATTATACCAAAAATCCTATTTTTCAAGATGACGAAGGAAGCCAGAAGGAGGAGCTGAGAAGGCCCAAGGTGGGGCCAGACCACAGGCCGGCACGGCCCATGGCCTGGCCGCGCCACCTTGTGGTGTGGGGGCCCCACAGCCCCTTTCGCCCCCTTTTCTTCGCGAAACCCTTCGTCCCGAAAACCTAAGCTCCAGAGGGTACCTCACGAAGAGTTACAGCCGCCTCTGCGGGGCGGAGAACACCAGAGAGAAAAGAGCTCTCCGGCGGGCAGGAATCCACCGGGGAAATTCCCTCCCGGAGGGGGAAATCGACGCCATCGTCACTGTCATCGAGCTGGACATCATCTCCATCACCATCATCATCATCTCCATCATCATCACCGCCATCTCCACCGCAGCACCTCGTCACCGCTGTAGCAATTTGGGTTTGATCTTGATTGTTTGATAGGGGAAACTCTCCCGGTGTTGATTTCTACTTGTTATTGATGCTATTGAGTGAAACCGTTGAACCAAGATTTATGTTCAGATTGTTATTCATTATCATATCACCTCTGATCATGTTCCATATGATGTCTCGTGAGTAGTTCGTTTAGTTCTTGAGGACATGGGTGAAGTCTAAATGTTAGTAGTGAATTATGGTTGAGTAATATTCAATGTTATGATATTTAAGTTGTGGTGTCATTCTTCTAGTGGTGTCGTGTGAACGTCGACTACACGATACTTCACCATTTATGGGCCTAGGGGAATACATCTTGTACTCGTTTGCCAATTGCGGGGTTGCCGGAGTGACAGAAACCTGAGCCCCCGTTGGTATATCGATGCAGGAGGGATCGCAGATCTCGTAGTTTAAGGCTGTGGTTAGATTTATCTTAATTACTTTCTTGTAGTTGCGGATGCTTGCAAGGGGTATAATCACAAGTATGTATTAGTCCTAGGAAGGGCGGTACATTAGCATAGGTTCACCCACACAACACTTATCAAAACAATGAAGATTAGTTAGCCATATGTAGCGAAAGCACTAGACTAAAATCCCGTGTGTCCTCGAGAACGTTTGGTCATTATAAGTAAACAAACCGGCTTGTCCTTTGTGCTAAAAAGGATTGGGCCACTCGCTGCAATTATTTCTCTCGCATTTTACTTACTTGTACTTTATTCATCTGTTACATCAAAACCCCCTAAATACTTGTCTGTGAGCATATACAGTGAATCCTTCATCGAAACTGCTTGTCAACACCTTCTGCTCCTCGTTGGGATCGACATTCTTACTTATCGAAAATACTACGATACACCCCCTATACTTGTGGGTCATCAGTACCAGGGTCGATGCCATCTTCATCGCGCGTTTCTCCGCCTCCGCCAGCTGCCGCCGTCTTGCAACCTCGCCCCACTATTCCTCCACCAGTTGCTCAGCCGACAGTGAGGAGGAGTGGGAGGTTCGCTACGACGGAGGGCGGCATGGAGGCTACGGATGAAGATGTGATGCAGAGGGCTATGCGGCGCAAGGCGGAAAAGAACCTCGACACGACAGGTACTAGAAATTCATCCAAGTCTTTCATTTCTTTTTCTAATACTAGAATTTCTTCGAATTTGAGTAGTGTAGGTATCTCTTTGGGTAGAGGTTCGGATGAGATTTTAGCTTCAGCTCATGTGTTGAGACAGATGGAGCTTGACCGTTTAACGGTTGCTCCAAATGGATCCACTGAGTCGGCTACTTCCATTGTTGACGATGATGAAGATGATGACATCCTAGATGGTCATCTTCTCTCGGCTATAGTTGGAAGTGTGACAGAAGTTGATTTAGACCACTCAGAGCTTAGTTCAGTTTATGATCTAACTGCCTCTGAACGTGGTTCTAGATCATCGGCTGGAAAGAAATCTCGTAGATATGGCAAAAATTCTAAATCCAAAATAGTTTCTCGATGAACGGCATGTTTCAGAATAGCAGAGGTCTTGGTGACTTGGCTAAGCATTCTCACATTGCCGATGGTTGTAGAGATTATGATTTAGATTTTATTGCTATATCGGAGACGGGTAGGCGAAATTTCACACAAAGTTTTCTCGACCGATTGTCAGGCGGAATCAACTTTCAGTGGTTTTCTCGCCCACCTCGTGGTAGATCCGGTGGCATTTTACTTGGCGTCGGTATAGATACCATGACTGTCTTAGCTAGTTCTGATGGAGAGTATCATATTAAGCTCGACATTCAGAATAAAGCAGATGGGTTCAAGTGGAGCCTGGTCGTTGTGTATGGTGCCGCCCAGGATGCTTTTAAGGCTGAATTTTTACGTGAATTGGTAAATCTTACAAAAGATAATCCTTATCCGATTTTAATCGGAGGTGATTTTAATTTGTTGAGATTTCCTCACGAGAAAAGTAAAGGCCATTTTGATGGACATTTGTCTTTCTTGTTCAACGCTGTCATTGATAGCCTTGATTTAAGGGAGGTGTTCATGTCTGGTCGACAGTTTACTTGGGCCAACAGCTTGCCTGAACCCACTTACGAGAAACTAGACCGCGTGTTGATGGACACCGAATGGGAAAATAAATACCCTATGGTGTCTGTCCGTGCACTAGAACGTATTATAAATCTGTCTGACCATGCCCCCATCTTCCTAACCACTGGGAATCCCCGTCCTGTGTGTAAACGGCCGTTCAAATTTGAACTTGGTTGGCTACATCGAGAGGGTTTTCATGATATGGTTAAGAAGGTTTGGGAGAGACCGGTCGGGGGCAGCTCTCCAATTCTGAGATGGAATAATAAAATGCGGTCAATGCGCAAACATCTCTCTGGTTGGACTGCCCACACGGCTGGTATCCTTAAAAAAGAGAAGGCTCGCTTATCAAATGTTATTGATGAGCTTGAGGCTTTTGCGGAGGTTAGACCGTTGTCGACGCAGGAGATTGAACTTAAAAATCAATCAAATGCGCAGATGGTGAGTCTTCTTCGTGAGGAGGAACTCAAATGGTATTAGCGATCCAAAGCCCAGTTCATATTGGAAGGAGATTCAAATACGCGATATTTCCATGCTTTAGCCAATGGGAGACATCGGAAAAAACGTATTCATTCTCTTACTCAAGATGAAGGGGTGATTGAAGGCCATGAGCAACTCAAATCTTACATTACTAATTATTATAAAGGTTTGTTTGGTCCTCCGGAGGAAAGTACATTCTCTCTTAATGAGGACTTAACGGACGATATACCCCAAGTTTCTATTGAGGAAAATGGTCTACTAACCGCACCTTATACCGAGGAAGAGGTTCAAATGACAGTTTTCCAAATGGAATGCAACAAAGCACCGGGTCCTGATGGTTTCCCAGCTGAGTTTTATCAAACTTTTTGGGACACGATTAAATCGGACCTTCTAGATTTGTTCAGCGACCTACACTCTGGACAACTAGAATTATTTCGTCTAAATTTTGGTGAAGTAATCTTGTTACCGAAAGTTAATGAGGCAGAAAGGATTCAACAATATAGACCTATCTGCCTCTTAAATGTAAGTTTCAAGATTTTCACGAAAGTGGCCACCATTAGACTTAATACGGTCGCGGATCATGTTGTCCAGCCATCACAGACGGCCTTTATGCAAGGAAGAAACATCCTTGATGGAGTGGCGGTCTTGCATGAGACGGTACATGAGATGCATTCTAAGAAATTAAATGGGGTTATTTTAAAATTAGATTTTGAAAAGGCGTATGATAAAGTTAAGTGGTCTTTTCTACAGCAAACACTCAGGATGAAAGGTTTTTCTCCAGAGTGACGCGCTCTGATAAATGATTTTGTGTATGGAGGTAGTGTCGCAATCCGGGTTAATGATGACACCGGACACTATTTCCAAACACGAAAAGGGTTACGCCAAGGGGATCCGTTATCACCGATGTTGTTTAACATTGTAGCGGATATTCTGGCTATACTCATAGAGCGGGCTAAGGCGCTAGATTGAAGGAGTGATTCCACATCTAGTTGATGGTGGCTTATCTATACTTCAATATGCCGATGATACAATTCTGTTTATGGATCATGATCTTGAAAAAGCTCAAAATCTGAAATTAATTTTGGCGGCTTTTGAGCAATTGTCAGGATTGAAAATCAATTTCCATAAAAGTGAATTGTTCTGTTTCGGTGATGCCTAAAATGATATGACTCTGTATACAGAGTTGTTTGGTTACGGGCAAGGCCAATTTCCGATTCGTTATTTGGGTATTCCGATTCATTATCGGAGACTTACAATCGCGGAATGGAAATTAGTGGAAGAAAGACTACAAAAACGCCTTAGTAGTTGGAAAGGAAAGTTGCTGTCCCTAGGTGGAAGATTGGTACTCATTAATTCGGTACTCACAAATATGGTACTGTATATGTTATCATTTTTCATCCTACCGAAAGGAATTCTGCATAAACTCGATTACTATCGATCCAGATTCTTTTGGCAAGGGGACAGCGAGAAAAAGAAATATCGACTGGTTAAGTGGAGTATAGTTTGTAGTCCCAAAGACCAAGGGGGGCTTGGAGTTCATGACTTGGAAGTCAAGAATTCAGCTCTACTGGGTAAATGGCTGTTTATGCTCCTCACTGAGGATGGGATTTGGCAGACTATTCTTCGGAGAAAGTATATCGGTTCGAAGACATTATCCCAAATGGTTTGGAAACCAGGGGATTCTCACTTCTGGGCCGGGCTAATGGCGACAAAAAATGCTTTTTTTCGCCATGGCACTTTCTCAATCAGGAATGGAGCACAAATACGGTTCTGGGAAGATGCTTGGCTTGACAATGCTCCCTTAAGTGATCAGTATCCAGCTCTTTATAGGATTTCTCGCCGTCAAGGTGATACCATTGCTACTGTAATGGCTACCTCACCCCCGAATGTGACGTTCAGACGGGTTTTACTTGGACAAAGGCTTGTGGCATGGAATACCTTAATTCAACGGCTCGGAGATATTCAATTATCGGACGAACCAGATGAATTTAGATGGAACCTTCATGCCAATGGTGCTTTCTCTGTAAAATCTTTCTACAACGCGATCCTTCATTCTGATTTACCAGTTGATAATAACAAGAAGATTTGGAAGATGAAGATACCATTAAAAATTAAATTTTTTTGGATGGTATCTTCGTCGAGGGGTAATTCTCACCAAAGACAATCTTGTTAAGCGTAATTGGCATGGGAGTACTCGATGTGTTTTCTGTCATCAGGACGAAACAATCAAACACTTATTCTTCCAGTGTCAGTTCGCGAGATCTATATGGTCAGTCATCCAAGTAGCGTCTACCTTGTATCCTCCGACTAGTGTTGCCAATGTCTTTGGCAATTGGCTTCATGGTGTCGATTCAAGGTTTAAGTTACTTCTTAGGGTGGGGGCGCTAGCAGTTATCTGGGCGCTGTGGCTATGTAGAAATGACAAGATTTTTAACGATATAAATTGCTCTTTGTTGCAGGTCATCTACGGATGTACAGGTATTCTCCGTTCGTGGTTACCTCTTCAGCGAGTGGAGAACCGAGACCTGTTTACGGATGTCTGTACACGGTTGGAGGCTACGGCGAGGGATACTTTTTCCCAACATGGGTGGCAGCATAGTCTACGGATAGATGCCCCACCTACTCCTTAGGCGTTATATGATTCATCGTTCCGATATGTATCTCGCCTAGTTTTTTTTATATATCTTTTTGAACCTGAGACAACATAAACGGTTGTGTGCATCCTGGTTATGCAGAGGCCGGATGTAATTGCTTATAAAAGTAATGAAAGCATCCTTTATCGAAAAAAAATATGTTTCTGGGTTGATAATGAGTTTGTTTCTAGGGATGACGTACCGCTGCAGTTATCACTGAACTTGTCGCATTGCATCAATGTTGTTGGCGTTGTTTACATGTTATCTGAAGGAAAAATCTAAGTGTTGTAGTCTAGCTTAATTTTTAGTGTAGAAAGTCTACTTTCGAATACCTATGTAGGGGATTTCTGCTTCTCCAAGTATTATTGCAAGTCGGATATCGTTTTCCTTGCTTTTGTTGTATGGCTGTGCTTGGGAGCTCCTCTCGATCAGACATGAGAGTTTCAGCACCGGGTGGCACCTGAACTCATGTTTATGTGCGCTCTTCTCAGCTGTGATTCTATGAGAGCATGTCTAACAGGTTCCGTATTTTTTCGTCCCTTAAAATGCCAGTAGAGGGCCTTGTATTCACTTTTCGCCGGCCGAGTTTTCGACCCCTCAAAACAGGGTTTTACGGGGTGGGGATACGGGATCTGCTAGCTCGGACGAGTTTTTGACCCCTCAAAACAAGGTTTTAGACAACAATTTGCACAACAATTTCAGATCAAACATAGCACATCCAAAATATGTGATGCATAATTCATAGTTTTTAACATCACAACGCGATCATGGCCAATGTTCAAGCCACGGAAGTTTTCAAATATGATCAACCATCAACGAATCCATCGCCTTGGTCCACTCCGGTGCACGCATCCATCCCCACCTTGCTCCAAGCACGAACCAAGATGACGTTTTCGATCTCGCTATAGTTCGCCGTGCGTGACTTCGGCGTGATGAAGAACCGGCGGCAGCCGGATCAAGCTCAACCACCTCCTCCTCGTCGTCACCCTCATCCTCGTCGTCATCAATCTCTTCGACGTTGCACTCCCCATCGAACGCAGCAATGCCGACGTCCAGATTCACCGTGGATTCGTTGAGCATGTCGAGGTATGATGTTGTGGACTCAACATCGAACACCTTGTCTACGTCCATGGTGGGTGGCGGCGGCGCGGGCGGCGTATCGGACGGAACGGAGGGAGGAGGGGGCGTGGCCTTGGAGGGCGGTGGAGGCGCGAGGCCGATGCGGCTGATTGCCTTTGTCCTCACCTTGGCCGGCGCAGCGCCCCTCGGCCCAACCGCCTTGGTCTTCATCCTTCCCCCTTTCTTGCCAGCCGGCGGGGCTTTGGCCAGCGGAGCTGCGGCCGGCGAAGCTGCGGCAGCCGCAGGTGCTTCGAAGAATTGCTTCAGAATCCTCTTCCTCTTCGACGGGATGGTGGCGCAGATCATGACCGACACGACGCCGGTGTTCGGCGGACCTCCGACGGGGACATCAACCACCGCGGCCGATGGAGGTGAACCGCCGGCGGTAGGCGGCCCTTGTGGAGGATCCATGGCAGCGGGATCCGGCCGTCTCGTTGCCGGGAAGGGCGGGGTGGAGGAGATCGGGCGGCGGCGGTTGGCTTCAGCGAAACCCTTGCGCAGTGGAGGGGAGGATGCTGGTTCCCCGCTCCCACCCCTCACAAGTAGGGGCGAAGACCCGCCCCGTAATCAAAACCAGCAAAAATCAGAGGGGGGGGGCGTTTTTACGGGGCCTGCTAGATGGCCGGGTAGAGCCGAAACCCGTATTCCGACGGTTATTATACGGGTTAGACCCTTTTAAGGGGTCTGTTAGACATGCTCTAAGCGTGTCATCGCCTATCAGTCGAATGTGGTCGCTCACTAATGATCCACCAGAATTACGTGGTTTATATGGAACAAAAATTGCATACTGTGTGTGCATCCGTTTGTTCAATCCAATGGCATCGTGCTATATAATCTGGCCCATCCGGATGACTGAGCCCGATTTCAATATACAGGTCATTCGTACGGACGCGCACGATAAGAACCTGAACATATATCCATGATGAAAAATTCCAAAAAATACTATTTCAAAGTATCAGAAAAAATTCAATTATATATATATATATATGTATATATATATTATGTTGACACTTACTTGTGCAGATTTTGGCATAAAAAGCGATCATGTGTGACCTACACATAAATGTGAAAATGATAATTCATATTTCTGTGAACACTACAAAACCAATCATTATAGTGTTATTTGGATATTTTGTCATTATAAATGTCTATATACATATTTTTAGTGTGTAGATATATTTTTTTTGGAAAGGAAGGGAGTATCTAACTAGCATTGATATTCCAAACGTGCCGAGTTTGTGTGGGGAAAGAAAAAAAAAAGGCTACGAGTGAACCAACAGGCAAAAGAGCGACTCCGCTAGCAAGCTAGGTCTTGGCTTGGCGGCCGCCGGAATGGACCGCCGCCGCAGCCCGCGGCTCCGTTCGCAAATCCAAGCAACTGAGGACGGGGCCGGACTGGACCGCCGCCGCAGCCCGCGCCTCCATCCCCGAACCCAGGCGAGCCAGGAGGGCGCCTCCATGACCCGCCGCATCCCTCGCCGCCGCCGCGGGCGCTCGCCCGCCTCCCTTCCGGACGACGACGACATCCTGCGGGAGATCTTCGTCCGCCTCCCGCCTACGCCGTCCTCGCTCGCCCGCGCCTCCGCCGTCTGCAGGCGCTGGCGGGGCCTCCTCGCCGACCCCAAGTTCCACCGCCAGCTCTGCGCGCGCCACCGGGACCCGCCGCTGCTCGGCTCCTTCGTGCCCGAAGACCACGGCCAGCGCGTCGTGTTCGCCCCCATGCTCGACCCTCCTGACCGCATCCCACCTCGGCGGTTCGACCTCGGACGCTGCGGCCAGAACACGGACGTTCTCGGCTGCCGCCACGGCCGCGTCCTCGTCAAAGACCGCGTTCCTCACGCGGAGGTCATCGTGTGCGACCCCATCACGGGCGACCAGCGCACGGTGGCCTACCCACCCGACTTCACCAGGGTCTCCGTCAACGGGGCGGTGCTCTGCGCCGCCGCTGCCGCCGACCCTGGCCACGTGCACGGCAGCTGCTACTCCAGCCCCTTCAAGCTGGTCCTGGTCACCATGTACAGAAGGCACCCGAACCGACTCCTCGCCTGTGTCTACTCCTCCAACACCGGCCTATGGGGCGATCTCATCTCATTACAATCTCCATCCGACATCCATGGTAAACCCGCCGTCCTCGTTGGCAACTCTCTCTACTGGCTGTCCCTGATCAATGGCAGCATACTTGAGTTTGATCTGGGCGAGAACAACATAGCTGTGATGATGGGGCCTCCTGTTACCCATACCGACCGCTTCATAAACCATCAGATCATCAAGGCTGAGGATGGCGCCGTTGGCTACACCATGCTGGTTTATCCTTCACTCCAGATGTGGAAGAGAGACGTCGATGCTCAGGGTGTTACCACGTGGGCGCCGTGGAAGACCATTGGAATGGATACCATTCCTGGACTCCCTCCTCGGACCGAAAGAAGGCAGAGAATCCAGGGATATGATGAGGATACTGATGTAGTGCTTTTACATGTGAATGGCACCGTGTACATGGTTGACCTTAAGTCGATGCAATCTACTGAGCTTTCTGGACCCTTGATTCATATCGGCGCCTATCATCCTCTCAGGTGTTTCTATACGCCAGGTAACTGCTCATCCTTAGTGCTTATTGTATTGTGGGGGTAGCCCTAATTATACTTCATACACACTAGCTAACAGCATAAGCTTTATCAGCAGTTTTCTCTTAGCTTAACTTATAACTGAATGGTATGGTATCATTGGCTGTATTCATTCATGGTAGATCTAGCTCAAATGCCAAATGATTAAAAGATGTAAAATCAAATGTCAATTAAATAAATTGGTTGGCCTGTTTGGAATCTCAATGCTAGTTGTATTATTTTATCTGTTACATGTATAGGCTCTAATCTTGCTATTACCTTCTGAAACAATTGTTTTCTTTGCCACTTGATGAAGATCCAGAATACTAATTGCTTTTCTTGTCTTGAGTTAGGCTCAATGTATTTTAAATCGAATGCCCAATTGTTTTGTCGTTACAGTTTATTACCTTGGTCATGTTTTAATTTTGTCTGCCTGGCATGAAAAAGGATACTAGTTTATATGAGAAACTCTAGAGTCCCTTATTTTTTATCAGCTAAATTCATCATTATGAGCTAGCTAACTGTATTACTTTCAGGAATATGGATTGCATTTAATGTAGTTTTGTTTTCTATTTCTAGCATCAAAGGCGAGCTATAAATCACCCATACTTATAATTATGAGTTAAAAAAGTGACTTGTTTGGCTCAAGTTTTATTTGTCAGCTCATTTGTGTAACTGACTCAATGTTGCTTCTTGTATCTATTTGTCTTTTCCTCAAAACTTGAATTGCCTGATGACTTATGCTTCTTGGCACAGTCATTCGCGAAGGTCATGGAGTGTACGATCCATAGGGTGAATGTCTGGTTTGATGTGCTTATGTGCTGAAATGATTCAGGTAAGAAGACCTTCTGAATATAGTTTGTGAGATCTCTCATGTTTGATTCTTTTCTGTTTTGGGGGAAACTATCTGGCCACCAGCGAGGGGCATGCACCCTCAAACTACTTTCATCGGACAATGGGGATTCACACACGTGAATGACACAGACAAATAAGTAAAATGATGGTGATTCACATATTATCCAAATATATCAGTACCCTGTTTTCTTTTTTACTACAAACAGTAGTCACATCATCCATAGATTTTTTCTGTTGTCATCGTATTCCTATGAGCTACAGCCAGTCATATGATATCTGTTATATATAGAGCTCTCTGTATATATGTTTCAGAGTTGACAATGAGTTTGTTTCTCCAGGTGAAGGGATGGCCGCTGCAGTTATCGCTGAATTTGTCGCATTGCATCAATGTGGTCGGCGGGGTTCACATGTTATCCGAAGAACAAACTAGTCCTAGTCTAGCTTAATTTCTAGTGTTGCAAGTCTGCTTTAAAATACCTAATCTGGGGGATTTCTGCTTCTCCAAGTATTATTTCTAGTGTTGTGCCTCGATTTTGTTTTCGGTGACTTCAACTTGTGCCATATGCTATGTTGCATCAAATAAATCTTCGACTTCTGCATGACCTGTAAATTCTCGTGTCTTGCTACAAAAACTTCCATGCACGAATTTATATCCTTTATCTTCATATATGATTCACCGTAATGCGATGGGCCAGGTGTTCTCATCATTTTTTAGCAGCAATGTGATGGACCAAGAGTGCAATAAAACAGAAATCCTCGGTTCGTTCACAGCATGATTCAGTAAACTTTCACATGCATCATACAATTTCAGGTGGTACCCGGTGCTGACTGCTCCCTTGATCAGCCTCCACTGCTGATCACTCCCTTGCTGACGAACATTTGCGTGTGCATCTGGCAGCCTCCACTTCTGAGTACTACTAGTCTACTAGGTATTTCTTTGCTGGCGAACATTCGCGTGTGCATCTGGTAGTCAGGCTGCAAGTGGACACTGAACCATACAACATTTCTGCATTACAGACTCCCCTCAGGCCAGTTGGTTTTCAGAAGTAGCATCTGGGTTCACTGAAGAAGCAATTAAAATGAATTGCTCGAGAAATAATAATCATGAAAGTAAAAAAAAAAAAGAATGAGAACCGGGTGACAAATGGAGCACATTCTTTAGAAACAAGGACAAATGGAACACATTCTTCAGTATACATATGCAAGTAACTGATACATATGGTTAACTGAAAAATCAATTATTTTGGAAGAATAGTATCTTCAAACATTTGCAAGTAACCGAACAATACATATAGTAGATTTCTGGAAGGTGAGAAGCTAACTTAGACTACTATAATTGGCAACAGTGGGCTGACTGAAGGATAATGACCTCTCAAACGTGAACAAACAGCGAGCATTTGCAGTAGTAGTCCAAATTTCAGACACAATATTCAGTAAGTATAGTGCTAGGCACATCCTAGGACAGATAATAGTTGGATCGTACATTTCTAGGCTAATGATATAGTCTCTCACTAATGACCTACTGGATATTTCAGACATGTTAGATTGCAAACGTTTAACCTTCCGGTAATAGTGTCATGCTCTCATATGGTTTATGATACTTGATAGGTGTTTACCTGTTTGAGTTCCTCGGACAGTTTGGTGAACTCCTGCCGGTAGTACTGCAAGTTGGCAATTTGATTATTTGCAGTTTACAGATTAATAAGCTGCACTATGAAAATTAATAAGAACCACACAACTTTAGTAGGAAAAAGGCCCGAGATATGCATGTATTCTATATTATTCATGTGTCTCACAACTTATTCATGTCAGATTAATGAACTTTGATTGTGAGGGACGGCGGTTTCTTCATGACACGTATGGAAATACCCTCTCCTATTAAAATGGAGCACCATCTCTGTCTCAATATGCCGACGATACAATTATATTTATGGACCACGATCTCGAAAAGGCTCGCAATCTGAAATTAATTTTGGCGGCTTTCGAACAATTGTCGGGATTGAAAATCAATTTTCATAAAAGTGAATTGTTCTATTTCGGTGATGCCCAAAATGATATGACTCTATATACAGAGTTGTTTGGTTGTGGGCAAGGCCAATTTCCTATTCGATATTCGGGTATTTCCGATTCATTATCGGAGACTTGCAATTGCTGAATGGAAAATTGTGGAAGAAAGATTATAAAAACGCCTTAGTAGTTGGAAGGGTAAATTGTTGTCCCTAGGGGAAGATTGATACTCATTAATTCGGTACTGACAAATATGGTACTGTATATGTTATCATTCTTTCTGCTACCGAAAGGAATTCTGCATAAACTCGATTATTATAGATCCAGATTCTTTTGGCAAGGGGACAGCGAGAAAAAGAAATATCGACTGGTTAAATGGAGTATAGTTTGTAGTCCCAAAGATCAAGGCGGGCTTGGAGTTCATGATCTGGAGGTCAAGAATTCAGCTATGCTGGGTAAATGGTTTTTTAAGCTTCTTACCGAGGATGAGATTTGGCAAAATATTCTTCGGAAAAAGTATATTGGCTCGAAGACGCTATCCCAAGTGGTTTGGAAACCTGGAGATTATCACTTCTGGGCTGGTCTCATGGTGACGAAAAATGTCTTTTTCCGCCATGGTACTTTCTCCATTAAGAATCGAGCACAGATACGTTTCTGGGAAGATGTTTGGTTAGACAATGCTCCCTTAAGTGAACAGTATCCTACTTTGTATAGTATTGTTCGTCGCAAAGGTGATATCATTGCCACAGTAATAGCTACCTCACCCCCGAATGTGACGTTCAGACGGGTTTTACTTGGACAAAGGCTACTTGCATGGAATGCTCTAATTCACCGACTGGGAGATATTCACCTATCGCCTGAACCAGACGAATTTAGATGGAATCTTCATGTAGATGGCACTTTCTCAGTCAAATCTTTATACAATGTGATCCTTCATTCTGATATACCAGTTGATAATAATAAGAAAATTTGGAAGATGGAGATACCATTAAAAATTAATTTTTTTGGATGGTATCTTCGTCGAGGAGTTATTCTTACCAAAGACAATCTTGTTAAGCGGAATTGGCACGGATGCTCACGGTATGTTTTCTGTCATCATGATGAAACCATTAAACACATTTTTTTTCCAGTGCCATTTTGCGAGATCTATATGGTCAGTCATCCAAGTAGCGTCTACTCGGTATCCCCCGACTAGTGTGGCCAATGTCTTTGGCAATTGGCTTTACGATATCAATTCTAGGTTGAAGTTGCTTCTTAGGATGGGGCGCTAGCAGTTATCTGGGCGCTTGGGCTAAATAGAAATGATAAGATTTTTAACGATAAAAATTGTTCTTTATTGCAGGTCATCTATAGATGTACAGGTATTCTCCGTTCGTGGTTACCTCTTCAACGAGTGGAGAACCGAGACCTATTTACGGAGGTCTGTACACGGTTGGAGGCTACAGCGAGGGATACTTTTTCCTTACATAGGTGGCAGCATAGTCTACGGATTGCAGCCCCACCATCACCTTAGGCATTATATGATTCATCGCTTCGATATGTATTGCGCCTAGTCTTTTTTATCTTGTGACTTCAGATACTTAAACGGTTGTGTGCATCCTGGTTATGCAGAGGCTGGATGTAATTGCTTCTCAAAGTAATTAAGCATCCTTTATCGAAAAATCTTTATCTCAAAATATAAGGCCACCATGTATTTTGAGGTAGAACTTTGACTAACAATTTGATCTATGAATATAAATTATATATTAGCAAAACTAAAACTATACCATTGGATTCATATTTAAAAGATGTTTCCAACAATATATTTCGGTTGTCATATAATTTATATATGATTGATCATAGTTTTGGCTCAAAATACGAAGTGTACTTATATAAAACCGGAGGAAGTACCAATTATGTTGAGAAGATCTTGAGCCGGTTCGGCTATATTGATAGCAAGTCTTCTCCAACACCTTATGATCCCAATGTGACACTATGCAAGAACCGGAGGATTGCCATAGAAAAGTTGAGATATTCTCAGATCGTTGGTTCACTCATGTACTTAACGAGCGCGACTAGACCCGGCATCTCTTTTTCTGTTAGCAAGTTGAGTACGTTCATGTCAAACTCGGGTACTGATCATTGGCATGCACTTGATAGGATCATACGCTACCTATGTGGTACAATGATTTATGGGATTCACTATTCCGGGCACCCAGCTGTGCTAGAAGGATATAGTGATTCGAACTGAATCTTTGATGTAGTTGATCTATACGCCACTACTAGGTATGTATTTACCTTTGGTGGTGGCGCAGTGTCATGGAGATCTTGCAAACAAACCATATTGACAAGGTCAACTATGGAAGCAGAACTAACAGCTTTAGACAGAGCCACTGTTGAATCAGAACGCATGAGCTCTTGATGGACTTGCCTGTGGTTGAAAAACCTGTCCGGGAATCCTTTTGAATTGTGACAATCAAACTGTAATTGTCAAAGTGAACAATTTTAAGGATAACGCGAAGCCGTCAAGACACGTTAAGATACGTTTGAATTATGACAGAAAATTGCGAAACTCCGGAGTAATAACTGTTACGTATATTCAAACAGACAAAAACTTGGCAGATCCCTTTACAAAAGGACTATCACATAATGTGATAGAAAGTGCATCGAGGGAGATGAGTTTGAGACCCGTTGATGTTACAACTTATTAGTAACCCAACCTTTATGATCGGAGATCCTGTGAATTAGGAACTGGGAAGAACAAACTAGTAATTTAACTAAGGAGAGTTTTATGGAACCCTCTCTATGTGAAGATGCACAACTCTCAATGGATGTAAGACAAGTTGGCAACATGCCTTAATGTGTTTCTGTTGGCTATTTTAGCAAACATGATGTCCTGCAGAGCATTCTTGAAAGAACACACATATATTAGTACGATTGTTAAACATTGCAATCCATGAAATTTGTGTGATCTCAAGTATACTCATGACGCATCTGCTTCACCCGCGGGGTAGGCTACAGGCAGCTATGTACTGGTTATGACTTTGAGTGAAACCTGTTCACGCAAAACTTGCAATTCAAGGCTTAGTTTGTTGTTCAAGTGTGAATGGATGTAGCTTAAGGTTCTCGGCGGAAGTTTAACGTAACAATCTCTACTGAAACACTGGTATATAAAACAAGCAATGATTATTGGTAAATCTCTAAATGGACATTTAAGTTCTCGTGGGGGATTGTTAAAATATTTGGGTCCATATGAATAGCCCATATTAGATTTTAGATTTCCCTATAAATCTCAAAGCCCACATAGTGGTAGATTATGTGAGTTGGAGCCCAAGTTGCTGGGAGCTCACTTGGGAGAGGGCAAGAGGTGAGAAGTTTAGTCCCACAGGGAAAGTTGGGAGGAAGTTAGACCACCTTATAAGGTGGGTTGTTCCACCACTAGTAGGTGAGCGAGAAGATGAGTGGTACACGCCGCTCCTCCTCCTCCTCGCTCGACGCGACGCGCTCGTGGTGAGTGGATTGAGCCTCGAGCCGAGACTTTTCTTTCTTTTTGTAGTTCAGGAAAACGAATAGAGTCCTAGACGGATGCATCACAGTTAGTCGGTTTGGGTCGCTCCCGGACCGTAAGCTATCTGTAACCGACTCCGTGCGTGTGGCCCACGTTGGCTAGGTTTTCCTGAGCCTATATAATATCTTGTTCGGCTACCGCAGAAATATATCTAATACACGAGTTAGGGTTTTACCACCTCTGTCTGCTTGCGCCACCAACATATCCTATCCCATCTCACCCGCCGGCGTGCAAGGGCGAATGGGAGAGCAGGTCTCCGGAACTGCTCGCCTTTGTGATCCTGTGCGGGAGAGGGCAAATTAGGTTTTTGGGAGCTCTCTGCGCGACTGCTCAAGCTCTTCATCACGGGTCGTCTTCCGTCCAAGTCGGGTGGTACTGCCTACCGTCATCTTCAACGATGTCTACTTCGACCCGTCGTTAACAATGTTGTCATCAGTAACGTTACTGTTGCGATGTCATCTGCTACACCTCCACCAGATCGGTACGTGCGACATATCTCGATCTGTTTAGCGATAGATATTTTACCGTTTGCGCTGCTACTATTCATGTTGATTAATGCATCTACTCGTTTCATGAGTTTATTGATATGCATGTGTGGTTGAGAGTGACGTCTCAATTGCTAAAGTTTTATTGGTATTCTCGTGTTCCCCTTGAGTCGAACTATACATTTAGGTAATACTTCCCGTCAAAGATTTCAGCGATCTCTTATACTTGTGGGTATCAGCAACACCATATATACATGGCAACAAGGCTCCATATGAAATTGTCAGCTCTATTATGAATGTGGAATTTAATATGGAATTCTCCAAACGAATGTGCTAAAACTTCCATTGAGTCCGTTTTGACGCTGGGTAAGATACCCCCGGACCTTCCACGGGGAGGACAAGATATCCAAGTAAAGTCTATACCACCGGAAATAGGGTTCAGAAGACTTTGCGAGAAATCACATCTCCCCGTCTCAGAAATAGCCAAAAAATCTAAATTATGATCCCGAATACAATCGTCTAAATGTAAGTGTTTAGCCAAGTCACCAAGACCTTTGCTATTCACAAACATGCCTCATTGGGAAACAATGGGCGATTCGGAAATTTTAGACCATTTCCGCGGTTTCTTGTTGGGGGAGGATTTGGATTTCCGACGAGATGTCTTTAACTCATATAAAGAGTAAAGGTCGTCTTCTTCCAAACCCACCTCTGATACTTCACCAACTAGGTGAGAAAGAAGCTCACCACCTGATGTGGCAATCTCTTCGCCCTCATCTATATAGGTGGAATCCAACACGGCCGAAGATTTTGGAATAACCGTAAGACGATCAAATTCCATATGCTTCAAGACCCTAGTTGAAACAGATATTTCTTTTTCATTACCACCGAGTTTGATGCCTAAACCATTAAGCTTAGAAGACATAACAGACGATGAAAAATAAAGAAAGGACTGATGAGAAGAAATCGTACCAATGGAATCAAGTTTTTGCACCGCCTTATGGCGCATCGCCTTCTTCATCGTATCCTCATCCGTCACAGTCTCCCCATCCGCATCCACGCCAAACCTCCCACTCCACCTGACCGGAGTAGCATAACCACCATGGCGGTCACTCAACGGTGCAGGTGTGATGGGTGGCGGTGGAACAACCTCCGCAACCCGCTGTGAAGGCGGCGCAGAAGGTGTAGTCGGTGAAGGAAGCGCAGTGGGTGAGGTTGGTGCTGAAGCCATAGGCGGTGTCGAAGAAGGAGCCATCAGCGCGGTCGATGAAGGAGGCGCTAAAGAGTAGGGCGCCGGGGTCGGCACAGGGGACGTAGCACCCGACCCTAGTACCGTCAATGCCGATGCCGAAACAACGTCAGCAGTAGAGGGAGGCACAGGTGATGTAGCAGCCCTCCCACACACCACTGCCATATCAACCGTAGAGGGGGCACGAGTGGCGTAGCAGCCCCCACCCCCACCCCCGCCTCCTCTAGCATCGTCACCATAGACGGGGAGGTAGAAGGTGACGTGGATACCATCCCCGTCTCCCCTGAGCAATCACCAGTGAGGCCGAGGAACCGGCTGCCACATCCAGGGGTATCACTGTAAACCGACTCACCAACTATGGAGACAACCTACGAACCCTCTCAACAATCTCCAACCCTCTTGGGGTCCTCGAGTTAGCATTATATGGAGTAATGACCGAACAAAATACAGTAGATGCCGCCACAGACTTTCCTTTATTCGCTAAGGAAGGAGGGAGAGAAGTGTCCACGTCCATGTTAGAAACCTCGGACGAGGTCGATGCCCCAGATGGACCAGAAATATCATGGTCCTTGTCGTTTCCCAAGTCCTCTTCATCCACATCATCACCCTTCCGTCTCCAAAAAAAGGAGCGAAAGATGGGTCCGCAACAAAATCAGTCGCTCGCGACGAAAAACAAAGTCAAAAAGCTTCAACTTCACAGCACATGCCATGGCAAGATATGGCCCAGTATCATCCACCTATCTCTCCAATGCCTTGGGCTTCACCATGGCCACCAAGATACGCACAACCCTACTGCTCCGCAGAGTAATAAGATCAACATCAAGAGGTACACCAATAAGAGTGCCAAGATGTAGCCTGCAGGAACGCTAGCTTTATGCCTGCGCCGCTACTGGAACAAAACATATGCTACGGTTTGATGGTGATGTCAGCGAGTGTGACCATTCTGGAGACATTGTGAACTTCTGGTGAACGTATCCATCAAAGGGTATTTTGCTGTGAACCGTCCAAATTGACAAGCAAACAGGAACCAACAACAGTGTACGAATTTATTAATCCCCAAGTAAAAATTATACTACCGCGTCGCTCGTGGAGCGGGCTCTCGCCAATGCCCCTCCCCTGCCTTCGGTGAAGGGAGGACCCATCCTCTCCAAGCCCTCAAGCGTCCACGTCAGGCTGCGCCTCGGCTTCTTCGACGTCACCGTGACTGGCTCTGCCGGCGAGCGGGCTTTCTTCCGCCTCCCGCTGCGGAAGGCTGCCCCTACCCCTGATGGCAAGGGGCTCATGGTGGCAAACTTCGTCATCGCTTCGGTCGGCCTGCTGGACTCCGTCGCCCTCGTCGGCCCGCAGAAGCGGCCCATCCTCTCTGTGGATGTGTTGGTGCGCGGCGCGGAGGCTTCTGGTGGTGATCGCGTCTCCCTGGCGGCTGCGGATGCCCTGGTCTCCGGCTGCCCTGACCCCTCCTTGGAGCCTCGTCTTTTCGAGGAGGTGGTTTTGGTTGGGCAATCCGGCCCAGGCAACCCGGGTGCTGACCACGAGTCTAGAGAGATCGCGGCTGCTGCCTGTGCTGAGCTCGCCGGCGTGGAGGGACTTTCTGAGGTTGCTGGTCCGGCTATTGCGCCTGCCCGTCCTCTGCCGGTCCAAGCTCTCGCCTTGGAGGCTGCCCCTGTCGATGGCACGCTCTGGCAGGTCTCGCCGCCGGAGCGCCAGCCCCGTCGCTGCTCGCGCCTCGCCCGCGGCCGCTACGTCTCCATCATCGACAGGGCCATCGCTCGGAAGAAGGAGCTGCTGGGCAGCTCATCTGCCGAAGCCTCTTCTCGCCGCGGTGAATTGCTGGCCGATGATCTCTTCGCCGTGGCCATCGAGGATGAAGGTGCCTTGCCTGACAAGGATGTTCAGGTGCTTGCTGCAGCTTGTGACATTCCTTGCGCTGAGCTTGACCTTGCCCAGGCCGGATCGACGGTGCCTCCCACGTCCCCATGATTGGTTCCTTTCATGGGCGCCAGAGCCTTTGCCAGCCCTCTGTCTGTTTCCACCTCCGCGCGGCTCGCCTTGCAAGCTCTAGCAGGCATACCTACTCCTGGCGTGTCCTTTTGGAGACTTGTTTTGCCAACCCTGCCCGTTTCCATTTCTGCCAGCATGTTGGCTTCTTTTTTTCTTTCTATGTTACTGGATCTGTAATCCGTTTAATGTTTAACGTAAGACTTGCGTACTGCCATGCTCACCTGTCTGTCGGTTTGATGTTTCTTTCGCCTGGGAACAAAAACCCTAAAATTCATGAGCCACTTCCTCCTACTCTCTGGCCGTTGCACCTCTTGTCTCCATGTTAAGTAAAATTTCTGTTGATTGTTGGAATATCCGCGGCCTTGGGATGCGGCAAAAGCGAGATGACGTTAGGGCAGCAATCGAGCTTGCCACCCCCTCCATCCTGCTTCTGCAAGAAACCAAGCTCGCTGATATCTCCTCCTTCCTCGCTTCCGCCTTCCTCCCAGCGACCCTGCGATCCTTTGTCTTCAAACCCTCTACCGGAGCTTCTGGGGGCATCCTTACCGCCTGGGATGACCGGCACCTTCGGCTCGTTCAGCACTCCGTTGATGACTTCTCTATCACCACCACCTTCTCCTGGCGAGCCGATGACCTCTCCTTCACCATCATAAATGTCTATGGCCCCTGTCAGCATGATCTTAAACAGGACTTCCTTGACTCTCTTAACCAAAAAATTGCCCTGATTTCTGGGCCTGTTGGAATCCTTGGCGATTTCAACCTTATCAGGACCCCGCGCGACAAATCCTCCGGCAATTTTAATGCGGCGGAGGCAAGCCTGTTCAACTGGTTTATTGACAACCTCGGGCTCATCGAGATCCTGCTCCTCGACCGCCAATTCACTTGGTCCAACCAACAGAACCCACCCATCTTGGCTCGCCTGGACAGAGTCCTTGTCAACCAGGACTGGAGCCTTGCGCTGCCTGATTCCACCCTAACCTCCTCCGCTCGCCCCACTTCTGATCATGTCCCGCTTCACCTTACTGCCTCCTCCAAGGCCCCCCGTAGCAAAAAATTTCGCATGGAAAACTCGTGGCTTACTCACCCCTCCTTTGCCTACCTGGCGAACGCAAACTGGAACAGCGTCGGGCCCGCGCACACCCACCTCTCCCCTGTTGGCAGACTCTGTCTCAGGCTCAAGCGGGTCCGCGCGTCTGCTCGGGTTTGGGCTAGGGATCTCAAGCTTCCTTCTATCTACCTTCTCAATTGCCGTGCGGTCATCTCCCTCTTCGACCGCCTGGAAGAACATCGCCACCTCTCTGTTCTCGAACGGCGCCTCTGTTCCCTTGCAAAAACCACCCTCATCCAAAAGAACTCTAACAAAGCAACGTACTGGCGGCAACGGGCAAAAATCAAAAACTGCGTCCTTGGGGACGAAAACACCAGGTACTTCCACCTTTGCGCCTCGGGCCGTCTTCGGAAGAATCAAATCAAAAACCTTGAAGACCAAGATGGCAATGTGATCTTCCCCCATCAGGCTAAGGCTGCCATCCTCCACAGCTTCTTCAAAGACCTGCTGGGCACTCCTGTCACCTCTACTGACCACCTTGACCTATCTACCCTTGTTTCCTCCACTTCCCTCTCGCCTTCTGAGGCGTCTGCCTTGGTCTGCCCTTTCTCCTTGAAGAAATTCGGGCTGCCCTCTTCACCATGAACGACAACTCTAGCCCCGGACCGGACGGCTTCGGGCCGGCTTTCTTCAAAAAGAATTGGGACCTTGTTAAGCAGAACCTGCTTGATTCCCTCTCTAGCTTCCACAACCTCTCCTCTGACCTGAGGCCTATAAACAAAGCACACATTGTCCTTCTCCCCAAAAAGGAAGGTGCCAAGAAACCTGAAAACTTCCGACCCATTTCGCTCCAAAACTGCTGCCTCAAAGTTCACACCAAATGCCTTACCCTCAGACTCCGCGACCTTATTCCCTACCTTGTACACCCTGACCAAACTGGTTTCATCTCTGGTCGCTCCATCGCTGAAAACTTCGTCTACGCTGCTGACATTGTCCAAAGTTGCCACAAACGGTCTGCGCCTGCTGCGGTCTTTAAACTCGACTTCCGGAAAGCCTTCGATTCCATCAGCTGGGAAGCCTTGGACCGCATCCTCCTTGCCAAGGGGTTCCCTGAACTCTGGAGGGCATGGATCAAAATGCTCAACCAGACGAGTCAGACGGCGGTACTCCTCAATGGAGTGCCTGACAAATGGATCCAGTGCCGTCGTGGGATTCGGCAAGGCGACCCCCTCTCCCCTTTTTTGTTTAATATCATTGTTGATGTCCTTCAACAGATGATCCTCCACGCCTCGCGAGACGGCCTCCTCCTTCACCCTTTGGTAGACGACCTCCCATGTCCCGTCCTTCAATACGCTGACGACACCCTCATTATCATCCGGGCCGTCCCTGAGCATGTTGCAAATCTTAAGGCTGTCTTAGACAGTTTCTCGGTGGCCACTGGTCTCGTCATCAACTTCCACAAAAGCACCTTCGTCCCCATCAAGACGGACCACCCCACGGCCCTCGCCATGGCCACTGCCTTCGGGTGTGCCGTCTCCTCCTTCCCCCAGACCTACCTTGGGCTCCCCCTGTCTACCTACAAACTTCGCCCCTCTGATTTCGCCCCCATCATTCAGAAAAGCGACATGCGCCTCTCTGGGTGGCGTGGCCGCTGCATGCCCATTGGAGGCCGCCTGGTCCTTGTGAATTTGGTTCTCACAGCCATGCTCGCTCATGCCATGGCCGCCGGTCTCCTTCCGGCTGGGGTCATTGAGGCTATCGACAAACGTCGGCGTGCCTTCCTTTGGACTGGCGAAGAAACTTGCCACGGTGGGAACTGCAAGGTTGCCTGGGAGAACGTCTGTGTGCCCAAAGATCGTGGAGGGCTGGGCGTCCTCTCCATCCACGCCCAGAACTCCGCCCTGCTGATGAAGTTCCTCTCTAAACTTCACTCTGACACCACTGCTCCTTGGGCCTCCTGGTTTCGACGCTGGTACGGCTGGAACGGCACCAGAGATCTTGGAGACCCCCACCGCCTCGACACCCCCGTCTGGAAAGACATTGTGGCCGGCCTCGACACCTTTCGTTCCATCACCAAAGTCTCTGTTGCTAGTGGAACCTCGGTCGCCTTCTGGACTGACCTTTGGATTGGGACTACCCCTCTTCAGGACCGCTTCCCGGACCTTTTCTCGCACTCCACCCGTCCCAACATCAATGTTGCTGCTGCTCTTGCTCCCGGCTTCCGCGACACCCTTGGACCGCGCCTCTCGCTGGCCGCGGATACCGACCTTCGTACCCTTGCCAACGAGCTGAGCTCCGTGGCGCTGCGACATGATACTTGATACGCCTCCGACGTATCCATAATTTCTGTCGTTCCATGCTTGTTTTATGACAATACTTACATGTTTTGCTTGCACTTTATGATGTTTTTATGCGTTTTCCGGAACTAACCTATTAACAAGATGCCACAGTGCCAGTTCCTGTTTTCTGCTGTTTTTGGTTCCAGAAAGGCTGTTCGGGCAATATTCTCGGAATTGGACGAAATCAACGCCAAACCTCCTATTTTCTCCGGAAGGCTCCAGAACACCGAAGAAGAGTCGGAGAGGGGCCAGGGGGCCACCACACCACATGGCGGCGCGGGCCAGGCCTAGGCCGCGCCGGCCTAGGGTGTGGCGCCCCCAGGTGCCCCCCTGCGCCGCCTCTTCGCCTATATAATCCCCTTCGACCTAAAAACGCATCACCAATTGACGAAACTCCAGAAAAGTTACTGTGGCGCCGCCGCCATCGCGAAACTCCAATTCGGGGGACAGAAGTCTCTGTCCCGGCACCCTGCCGGGACGGGGAAGTGCCCCCGGAAGCCATCTCCATCAACGCCATCGCCTCCATCATGCTCCGTGAGTAGTTCCCCCATGGACTACGGGTTCTAGCAGTAGCTATGTCGGTATACTCTCCCCATGTACTTCAATACAATGGTCTCATGAGCTGCCTTACATGATTGAGATCCATCTGATGTAATCAGTGTTGTGTTTGTTGGGATCCGATGGATGATACATTATGATTAGTCTATCTATAAAGTTTGTGAAGTTATTGTTGCTGCAATCTTGTTATGCTTAATGCTTGTCACTAGGGCCCGAGTGGCATGATCTTAGATTTGAGCTCTATACTTATTGCTTAGATTGTATCTACAAGTTGTATGCACATGTCACTGTCCGGAACCAATGGCCCCGAAGTGACAGAAATCGGGACAACCGGAGGGGATGGTAGTGATGTGAGGATCACATGTTTTCACGGTGTGTTAATGCTTTGCTCCGGTACTCTATTAAAAGGAGTACCTTAATATCCAGAAGTTTCCCTTGAGGCCCGGCTGCCACCGGCTGGTAGGACAAAAGATGTTGTGCAAGTTTCTCATTGCGAGCACGTACGACTATATACGGAAAACATGCCTACATAATTAATAAGCCTGATGTTCTTTCTTAATGCTTTATCAATCCTATCAATTGCCCAACTGTAATTTGTTCACCCAACACTTGTTATTGGAGAGTTACCACTAGTGTAGATCGCTGGGAACCCCGGTCCATCTCTCATCATAATATACTTGTTCTACATGTCATTGGAAGTAGTATCAACTATCTTCTCGTGCCATTGCTCTCATATTGCTATTACTGCTGCTGTGTTACTGTTACTACTGCTCTCATATTACTGCTACTTTCACATCACCCCTGTTGCTAGTGCTTTTCCAGGTGCAGCTGAATTGACAACTCAGTTGTTAAGGCTTATAAGTATTCTTTACCTCCCCTTGTGTCGAATCAATAAATTTGGGTTATACTACCCTCGAAGACTATCGCGATCCCCTATACTTGTGGGTCATCAAGACTGTTTTCTGGCGCCGTTGCCGGGGAGGCATAGCTCTACTCATAAGTTCACCTGGGGAGTACACTCTACCTCTCTCTCTGTTTTTAATTTGTTTTATTTTGCTTTGCTTAGTTTACTTTTACCTAGTTTATTTGTGCTTAGTTTATTTCTGTCTAGTATTAGTTTGCGTAGTTTACTTTTGCTTAGTTTATTTTTGTCTTGTTTTATTTGTCTCATATACCCAAAAATCCATAAAAATTTGAAAAACCAAAAAATTAAAAACTGCTGTTATGGGAGAACCTACAACCTACTTGGAGCTTATAGAATGTTATAATAATTATAGAGAATCAAGAACTGGTAAAATAATGAGTGATATGATAGAGAAATTAAATACAATTGCTAGAATCTTGCTTAGACGCCATGATATAAACTGTTGCTCTCAACAGGATACTAAACATCTTAAATTTCAATGTGGCTTTAGTGAGGAATTTTTTATTAAGAACTATAACCGGAATTGCTATATTCATTATGGGTTCGAAGAGGTAGAACAATTTGTCTTATTTATGGGAGCCTCCGAGATAGAATCCTTCATAGTTGAGAATTATGAAACTTGTGCTATTTGTAAGGACCTTAAAGATTATGTCTCTACTATCCTTAATTCTTGCATAGAATGCTACAGTAGGAATCCTTATATCCTTGATTATAAAGAGAGACACATTAATGCACAAGAATGCACTCACAATTTGCAGGAACCGGTGGAAGAAGAAATTAATGAACTTGAAAGCTCATTGGATGAAAAAGAAGAGGAGAGCGACGAACAAAAGGGGGAAGAATGGATTAGCTACCCATGCCAACCTTCTAATGAGAGTAACTCTTCATCTCTTACACTATTTGATTGTCCTCCATGCTTACCGAAAGAGGTTGAATGTTATGTTCCTGTGGATTCTCTTGAAATAGTACCTATGAGTAATACTTGTGAGAATAATTATACTACTGTTATTTATGATAATCCATGCTACTTTGATAAATCTTATGATAATGCTTTGTTTGTGCCTGATGTCGAAATGCATGGTACTAAAGAATTTTGCTTAGCAAATGTTTATGATAAAGCTCTAGATGATGGTCCTATGTTACTTGATACTATTAATTGTACTACTAATGAAAATGGGATTGGAGAGTTCTTGACTTATTCTATGAGTCCCATATCTCTTGAGATTGATCAACTACCTTGTTATATTATTAATAAAAGTAAGTTTGAAAGTTTTAATTCCACTATTCTTGAACTTGATAAAAATTATGTGTTTGGAAATCATGAAAAGTATGCTGCATGTGATAGTTATATTGTTGAGTTTGTTCATGAAGCTACTGAAAATTATTATGAGAGAGGAAAATATGGTTGTAGAAATTTTCATGGTACTAATACACCTCTCTATATGCTGAAATTGTTGAAATTACACTTGTTCTATCTTCCTATGCTTGTTACTTTGCTTTTCATGAACTTGTTTATTTACAAGATTCCTTTTCATAGGAAGCATGTTAGACTTAAATGTGTTTTGAAATTGCTTCTTGATGCTCTCTTTTGCTTCAAATACTATTTCTTGCGAGTGCATCATTAAAACTGCTGAGCCCATCTTAATGGCTATAAAGAAAGCAACTTCTTGGGAGATAACCCATGTGTTATTTTGCTACAGTACTTTGTTTTATATTTATGTCTTGGAAGTTGTTTACTACTGTAGCAACCTCTCCTTATCTTAGTTTTGTGTTTTGTTGTGCCAAGTGAAGCCTCTAATCGAAGGTCGATACTAGATTTGGATTTCTGCGCAGAAACAGATTTCTTTGCTGTCACGAATCTGGGCAAAATTCTCTGTAGGTAACTCAGAAAATTATGCCAATTTACGTGAGTGATCCTCAGATATGTACGCAACTTTCATTAGTTTTGAGTTTTCTGATTTGAGCAACGGAAGTATTTTATTAAAATTCGTCTTTACTGGCTGTTCTGTTTTGGCAGATTCTGTCTCTGTTTTTTGCATTGTCTCTTGTGGACTTTAAGCGAGGTTTTCTAGACGTAGAGAGCTGTAGCTAATGTTTTATTGAGTTCTTGCAATGTGTCACTATAGGACCAAGGTGGATTCAAATTTTTTGAGTACTAACCCCTCTAATGAAGTTTATGAGAAGTTTGGTGTGAAGGAAGTTTTCAAGGGTCAAGAGAGGAGGATGATATATGATCAAGAAGAGTGAAAAGTCTAACCTTGGGGATGCCCCCGTGGTTCATCCCTGCATATTTCAAGAAGACTCAAGCGTCTAAGCTTGGGGATGCCCAAGGCATCCCCTTCTTCATCAACTTATCAGGTTCCTCCCCTGAAACTATATTTTTATTCGGTCACACCATATGTGCTTTACTTGGAGCGTCTGTGTGTTTATTTTCGTTTTGTTTGAATAAGATCATATCCTAGCAATCCTTGATTGGGAGAGATACACGCTCCGCTTTTTCATATGAACACTTGTTCTTCGTTTTACTTTTAATGTTCAATGATAAAAGTTGGAAGCTACAATACTTATCTTTATTTGGTTGGAAAAGGAAAATGCCTCATATGTCTTGGATAATTTGACACTTGGCAATTGTTTTGAGCTCTCAAGTGGATCATAAGTTTTTGCATGTAGTTTAAACCTATTAGTGGAGAAATACCGTAAAGCTTGTTAAAATTGGTTTGCATAATTGATCTCTCTTAAGGTCTAGATATTTTCTGGTAAAAGTGTTTGAGCAACAAGGAAGATAGTGTAGAGTATTATAATGCTTGCAATATGTTCTTATGTAAGTTTTGCTGTATCGGTTCATACTTGTGTTTGCTTCAAACAACCTTGCTAGCCTAAGCCTTGTATCGAGAGGGAATACTTCTCATGCATCCAAAATACTTGAGCCAACCACTATGCCATTTGTGTCCACCATACCTACCTACTATGTGGTATTTCCTGCCATTCCAAAGTAAATTGCTTGAGTGCTACCTTTAAACAATTCAAAATTTATCACCTCTGATTTGTGTCAATGTTTTATAGCTCATGAGGAAGTATGTGGTGTTTAGCTTTCAACCTTGTCATTTACTTTTGACGGACTCTCATATGGACTAGTGGCTTCATCCGCTTATCCAATAATTTTGCAAAAAGAGCTGGCAATGGGATTCCCAGTCCCAAATTAATTAACAAAAATAGACACTCCTCCATGGTTTGTGATTGTTGGACGGCACCCGAAGGATTCGGTTAGCCATGGCTTGTGTAAGCAAAGGTTGGGGGGAGTGTCATCATCATAATAAAACTAAAATAAAAAGGCACTCCTTCATGGTATGAGATTGTTGGCAGGCACCCGAGGATTCGGTTAGCCATGGTTTGTGAAAGAAAGGTTGGAAGGAGTGCCACCCAAAAATAAAATAAAATGGGAGCCGCTCTTAAAAGTCCGGTTGGCGAGGTAGTTAGTGTACCCATTACCATTCGTTGACAACAACAAACACCTCTCAAAATTTTACTTTTTTTATGCTCTCTTTATGTTTTCAAAACCAAAGCTCTAGCACAAATATAGCAATCGATGCTTTCCTCTCTGAAGGGCCATTCTTTTACTTTTATGTTGAGTCAGTTACCTAATTCCTCCCACCTTAGAAGCAAACACTTGTATCAACTGTGCATTGATTCTTACATACTTGCATATTTGCATTCATCATATTACTTTGTGTTGACAATATCCATGAGATATGCATGTTGAAAGTTGAAAGCATCCGCTGAAACTTATATCTTCCTTTGTGTTGCTTCGATGCCTTTACTTTGAATTTATTGCCTTATGAGTTAACTCTTATGCAAGAATTTTGATGCTTGTCTTGAAAGTACTCTTCATGAAAAGTTTTGCTATATGTTATCTACTTGTTAGCAACTATAGATCATTGCCTTGAGTCACTTCATTCATTTCATATGCTTTGTAATAGTATGATCAAGGTTATGTAAGTAGCATGTCACTACAGAAATTATTCTTTTTATCGTTTACCTGCTCGGGACGAGCAGGAACTAAGCTTGGGGATGCTGATACGCCTCCGACGTATCCATAATTTCTGTCGTTCCATGCTTGTTTTATGACAATACTTACATGTTTTGCTTGCACTTTATGATGTTTTTATGCGTTTTCCGGAACTAACCTATTAACAAGATGCCACAGTGCCAGTTCCTGTTTTCTGCTGTTTTTGGTTCCAGAAAGGCTGTTCGGGCAATATTCTCGGAATTGGACGAAATCAACGCCAAACCTCCTATTTTCTCCGGAAGGCTCCAGAACACCGAAGAAGAGTCGGAGAGGGGCCAGGGGGCCACCACACCACATGGCGGCGCGGGCCAGGCCTAGGCCGCGCCGGCCTAGGGTGTGGCGCCCCCAGGTGCCCCCCTGCGCCGCCTCTTCGCCTATATAATCCCTTTCGACCTAAAAACGCATCACCAATTGACGAAACTCCAGAAAAGTTACTGTGGCGCCGCCGCCATCGCGAAACTCCAATTCGGGGGACAGAAGTCTCTGTCCCGGCACCCTGCCGGGACGGGGAAGTGCCCCCGGAAGCCATCTCCATCAACGCCATCGCCTCCATCATGCTCCGTGAGTAGTTCCCCCATGGACTACGGGTTCTAGCAGTAGCTATGTCGGTATACTCTCCCCATGTACTTCAATACAATGGTCTCATGAGCTGCCTTACATGATTGAGATCCATCTGATGTAATCAGTGTTGTGTTTGTTGGGATCCGATGGATGATACATTATGATTAGTCTATCTATAAAGTTTGTGAAGTTATTGTTGCTGCAATCTTGTTATGCTTAATGCTTGTCACTAGGGCCCGAGTGGCATGATCTTAGATTTGAGCTCTATACTTATTGCTTAGATTGTATCTACAAGTTGTATGCACATGTCACTGTCCGGAACCAATGGCCCCGAAGTGACAGAAATCGGGATAACCGGAGGGGATGGTAGTGATGTGAGGATCACATATTTTCACGGTGTGTTAATGCTTTGCTCCGGTACTCTATTAAAAGGAGTACCTTAATATCCAGAAGTTTCCCTTGAGGCCCGGCTGCCACCGGCTGGTAGGACAAAAGATGTTGTGCAAGTTTCTCATTGCGAGCACGTACGACTATATACGGAAAACATGCCTACATAATTAATAAGCCTGATGTTCTTTCTTAATGCTTTATCAATCCTATCAATTGCCCAACTGTAATTTGTTCACCCAACACTTGTTATTGGAGAGTTACCACTAGTGTAGATCGCTGGGAACCCCGGTCCATCTCTCATCATAATATACTTGTTCTACATGTCATTGGAAGTAGTATCAACTATCTTCTCGTGCCATTGCTCTCATATTGCTATTACTGCTGCTGTGTTACTGTTACTACTGCTCTCATATTACTGCTACTTTCACATCACCCCTGTTGCTAGTGCTTTTCCAGGTGCAGCTGAATTGACAACTCAGTTGTTAAGGCTTATAAGTATTCTTTACCTCCCCTTGTGTCGAATCAATAAATTTGGGTTATACTACCCTCGAAGACTATCGCGATCCCCTATACTTGTGGGTCATCAATACTCCGGACGCTCGTTGGGACCGCCTCGCTAACAAAAAACTCTCGAACAAATGTGTCTATACCAACTCTTTCAGGCATCTGAGAATAGAGGAGGCCGCCGGAAAGGTTTGGGGAAGCGCTGCCCCCCTCAAGTGCAAGATCTTCTGTTGGCTCGCCTGGAAGAAGCGTCACCCCACCAATGAGCGGCGTTTTCGACACCAGCTCAGCAACACTGCTGCCTGCCTCTCCTGCGCCCAAGATGAAGACACCGACCACCTCCTGCTGACTTGCCCCCAGGCTCGGGAAGTTTGGAATTTCTTCTTTCCAGACTTCGACATTGGGGGCCCCTCCAACCTCACCGACCTCTGGCTGACAAAGTGCCGAAGCTACGAAGAAACCACTGTCAACACTGCTATCATCTGTAACATCTGGAAGAGAAGGAATGCCCGGACCTTCAACGATATCATCGAAGATATCTCCCTTGTCTCCAGTAGGTGTATCGAAGACATTAGACTTTGGGCTCACCGTTGTAACACCCCCTCTCCCTCCCTCTATCTTAATAATTGGTGTAATGGTTTCGACCCGCCTTGAACCTCCCCTATGCCTCCTGCTTCTCTCTCCCCTCTAAAACAGTTGTAATGATCCCCTGACTTTTGGTTTTATAAAGTTGTTCAGGCTGGCGTAAGCCCGCCGTAGCCCCGGTCAAAAAAAAAATTCTACTACCTACTGCATTTTTTAAGCATATATGAAATATCCCTGTAACACGTACTATTACACATTATTTTCTACTGAAAACAAGGTTAGGGGTAAATTTGTTTCGCAAAATAAAAGAATCTTGTGCACCAGGTGTATATTTCTAGTATTCCTCAAAATTTATCTTTCCATCTAAACCAAGGTATTCCTGGGAAGTCTAGCACAGAGTCCGGCCGGGCGGCCGTCGATCACGGACTGAGCACGAAAACCTAGATCAGTATCTCCTATCTGGCCGTCGTCTTAGATCTACGCGTGCCCGATCTAAATGCCGCACCATCCAAGCAAAGCTCGCCACAGCCATGGCAGCCCAAGTCAATGAGACGAAGAAGATGACGGTCTTCGTCACCGTCCCTAGGCCCCGCCGTCCAGACTATGCTCCGGACGCCCTAAAGGTCGTCGCCCTAGAGGTCTCTAGCGACGACACGGTGGCGAGCGTCAAGGCAACGCTCCAGGACATGGAGGGGATCCCGCCGTCGCGGCAACGCCTCGTGTTCGCCTGCTCGGCTCTGCCGGACGACGACGACACGACGCTGGCCGAGCACGGCGTCGTCCACTCGTCCACGATCACTCTCGTGGAGACGAAGATGCGGGTGTTCGTGCAGAGGTTAGACCGCAGCATCATAACCATCTCCGGGGTAGAGAGTAGCGACACCGTCGAGAGCTTCCGGGTCAGGGTGCAGGCGCAGGACGACAACGGGGCGAAGGGCGTCGGGATCCGGCCAGCGCGGCAGCGGCTCCTCTGCGGTGGGAAACAGATGGAGGACGGGCACACGCTGGCGGCCTACGGCGCACGGCACGAAACTACTATGATGCTCCTCGTCCGCTGGATCGTCAATTACCGGACAAGGGCGGTGGAGCTGGACGTGGATGTCACGGACACGGTGGGCAGGATCAAGGAGCGGGTGGAGGAGGCGGAAGGTGTACCGGTGGAGTGCCAGAGCCTCTTGCTTGGTGCGGAGGAGCTGGACGACAGCCGCACGCTCCCACACTTGATCTTTGAGACGGGCACTTTTGTGAAAATTGAGTGCGAGAGGCAAGAGAGAGGTGCCGAGACCAACACGAGCACAAAGGGAAAGGGAGAGGAGCCGCCGGTGATGGGCAAGGAAGTGGTTAAGAGACACGCCTACGGCGATGTCACTGGCCCGGCTCGAAAAAAGAACAAGGGGATCCCAGCCCCACAATGGAGGCGCTTCCTTGTCCATCTTCTCGGTCCAGAGCTAGCGGCGATCTGTCCTTCTTCTTGTGACACGGACCCCGTTTATTAGATATACTGTACTATTCGCTCCCATCTACTTATAATAAGTAGTATCGTGAATTTAGTTTAAATGTGTATTACTCCCTCATTTAATCTATGTCACTTAGTATTATGGGTCAGAGCGAGCACTAGATTTAGATGCATGGTTTAACGAGTGTTCCTAGACTTTGGCATCAATGCATGAAAATTTATTATCAGGCCTTAATGGTTTTTAAAACAAGTACAGAAACAGCTGAGCACAAAGGAATGGCAAAAGCAACATTCATATAAGGTTGGCATCTTCACATAACTCAAGTGTGGTACTTTGCCTTAGGAAGGCCTAATTGTTAAGGGAGCGCAGAATGGACATATATGCTGTAAAAGAAAGCAAGCGCGGTATCTGTAATGACTAGAACAGGCATGAGCTTAACAGGTTTGCTAAAGCAACTTTCGTATGCATAAAAGACATAATTAGAACATGGTGCGCCTCGAAGTCCATCCATGAGCTTCAGCGCTAAACGGTGTCGAGGGACGAGCGAGCCAGTCCGTCCTACTCTTAAGGCAGGTCGCACGCCCGTAGCGCTAGAGGAGCTTTTGTGCCCTTGAGAAGAGCTATTGAACTTTGGGAAAATATCCTGTGACTGAACTTTGGGTTCTTCATTTCAGCATTCCTGCTACGGTCAATGCACTACGGGAAAAAAGCTCGTTGCCGTGCATCCACCTTTTGCCGTGTGCTCGCACACGGTAAAGAAAACTTTGCCGTGCAACGCAAACAAAAAACGCACGGCAACGAGCGACGCACGGCAAAGAGGACCTACGGCACACGGCAAAGACAAAGCGCACGGCAAAGCCTCAGGAAAGCGCACGGCAATGAAAAGACGCACGGCAAAGGGAACAAGGCATTGCCGTGAGAGGTCCTTTGCCGTGCGCTGGCCCCACACGCACGGCAAAGGCTGCTTTGCCGTGCGCTTTACACAGTCGCACTTGCAAAGGCTGCTTTGCCGTGCACATTTTTCTTTGCCGTGTGCCTTGTAGTATTTTCTCCTTTTTCTTTCTATATTGTACTTATTTTAATGCTTACATTTTATTCTTGAAATATGACAAGTACCACATCTTGATTAATGCAATGTTTATACCATATTTTTGCTATACGATCACTCTAAGTCCTTACTCCCCCTCCAACATATCAGGGTTTCGGAGTAAACAAATCGCGTTCGGGGGATCTTCCAAGTGCTATCGCCTGAAAAAGAGGCCGGCCACACAGCCTTGCACCATTTGGTGAATCACACCTTCCACCACACTTTCACACATATCATAGGTCCACATGCAAGTTTTGGTGGTATTCCGGTGCTCCGGCGGTCGTTCCCCCCCCCCGAAAACGGCGGTCTGCGTGCCTCGGGGGTCTACCCCCCTAGATTTCTCCGCGCGGGGTTCCACCAACATACTTTTTGGTAGGTTTAGTTTTGTTTAGGCCATATACACATGGAAAGCTAGGTTTGGCACACTTTGGCACATTGTAGCCACCGGTATACCCGCAGCGGGACACTTCAGCCTACAAGTCGAGGAATCTTCCAAGTGTTATCGCCTGAAAGAGAGGAATGTCACACATGGGAGCAATGCCTTGCACCATTTGGTGAATCACACCTTCCAACACACTTTGACACATATCCTAGGTCCACTTGCAAGTGTTGGTGGTATTCTGGTGCTCCGGCGGTCGTTCTCTCCCGATAAAGGCGGTCTGCGTGCCTCGGGGGGTCTACCCCCTAGATTTCTCCGCGCGAGGTTCCACCTACATACTTTATGATAGGTTTAGTTTTGTTTAGGCCATATACACATGGAAAGCTAGGTTTGGCACCATTTGGCACAATATAGCCTCCGGTATACCCGCAGCGGGACACTTCAGCCTACAAGTCGAGGAATCTTCCAAGTGTTATCACCCGAAAGAGAGGAATCTCACACATGGGAGCTATGCCTTGCACCATTTGGTGAATCACACCTTCCACCACACTTTCATACATATCCTAGGTCCACATGCAAGTGTTGGTGGTATTACGGTGCTCCGGCGGTCGTTCTCTCCCGATAACGGCGGTCTGCGTGCCTCGGGGGGTCTACCCCCTAGATTTCTCCGCGGGAGGTTCCACCAACCTACTTTTTGGTAGGTTTAGTTTTGTTTAGGCCATATACACATGTAAAGCTATGTTTGGCACACTTTGGCACATTGTAGCCACCGGTATACGCGCAGCGGGACACTTCAGCCGACAAGTCGAGGAATCTTCCAAGTGTTATCGCTTGAAAGAGAGGAATGTCACACATGGGAGCAATGCCTTGCACCATTTGGTGAATCACACCTTCCACCACACTTTCACACATATACTAGGTCCACATGCAAGTTTTGGTGGTATTCCGGTGCTCCGGCGGTCGTTCCCCCCCGATAACGGCGGTCTGCGTGCCTCGGGGGTCTACCCCCCTAGATTTCTCCGCGCGGGGTTCCAGCAACATACTTTTTGGTAGGTTTAGTTCTGTTTAGGCCATATACACATGGAAAGCTAGGTTTGGCACCATTTGGCACATTGTAGCCACCGGTATACCCGCAGCGGGACACTTCAGCCTACAAGTCGAGGAATCTTCCAAGTGTTATCGCCTGAAAGAGAGGAATGTCACACATGGGAGCAATGCCTTGCACCATTTGGTGAATCACACCTTCCAACACACTTTGACACATATCCTAGGTCCACTTGCAAGTGTTGGTGGTATTCCGGTGCTCCGGCGGTCGTTCTCTCCCGATAAAGGCGGTCTGCGTGCCTCGGGGGGTCTACCCCCTAGATTTCTCCGCGCGAGGTTCCACCTACATACTTTATGATAGGTTTAGTTTTGTTTAGGCCATATACACATGGAAAGCTAGGTTTGGCACCATTTGGCACACTATAGCCTCCGGTATACCCGCAGCGGGACACTTCAGCCTACAAGTCGAGGAATCTTCCAAGTGTTATCACCCGAAAGAGAGGAATCTCACACATGGGAGCTATGCCTTGCACCATTTGGTGAATCACACCTTCCACCACACTTTCACACATATCCTAGGTCCACATGCAAGTGTTGGTGGTATTCCGGTGCTCCGGCGGTCGTTCTCTCCCGATAACGGCGGTCTGCGTGCCTCGGGGGGTCTACCCCCTAGATTTCTCCGCGGGAGGTTCCACCAACCTACTTTTTGATAGGTTTAGTTTTGTTTAGGCCATATACACATGGAAAGCTAGGTTTGGCACCATTTGGCACACTATAGCCTCCGGTATACCCGCAGCGGGACGCTTCAGCCTACAAGTCGAGGAATCTTCCAAGTGTTATATATCGCCCGAAAGAGAGGAATCTCACACATGGGAGCTATGCCTTGCACCATTTGGTGAATCACACCTTCCACCACACTTTCACACATATCCTAGGTCCACATGCAAGTGTTGGTGGTATTCCGGTGCTCCGGCGGTCGTTCTCTCCCGATAACGGCGGTCTGCGTGCCTCGGGGGGTCTACCCCCCTGGATTTCTCCGCGCGGGGTTCCACCAACATACTTTTTGGTAGGTTTAGTTTTGTTTAGGCAATATATACATTGAAAGCTAGGTTTGGCACACTTTGGCACATTTTAGCCTCCGGTATACCCGCAGCGGGACACTTCAGCCTACAAGTCGAGGAATCTTCCAAGTGTTATCGCCTGAAAGAGAGGAATGTCACACATGGGAGCAATGCCTTGCACCATTTGGTGAATCACGCCTTCCAACACACTTTCACACATATCCTAGGTCCAAATGCAAGTTTTGGTGGTATTCCGGTGCTCCGGCGGTCGTTCTCTCCCGATAACGGCGGTCTGCGTGCCTCGGGGGTGACCCGAGGAGGCTGCCGACACGTGAGTACTCGAACATCCTTGGAGGCCTAATTAGGAAGCATTTCCCTGGGATTGTCAATCTCCCTAGTGGTGGCCGCGATGTGGCTTGGACTTGGAAGCACTACAGCTACGCGGAAGATCCTAGCGGCAAGTGCGCCAACATGCAAGAGCGGGTTGTCCGCCACTTCTGGGTACGTGACTTTTGACTTCTTAGCATTCAAACACTTCTTGACTACCAATAGTTGCTCTAATTCCTCTTGTTTTACCTATGTGCATGGTTGCAGAAATACTTCACGAGGGCTGAGGGCAAGGAAATTGCGTGCGACGTTATCTTACACGAGTTGTGCAGGGTGAGGGTGACTGGCATGCACTACGAGGCACGTGTCCAGTGCGTCCGCGACTGGCACGCCGAGCGCAAAGTTTGGATGAGTAAGGCTGATTGTCGGGATACGCTCATGGCACCGTGGCAGTACCTGCAGGTATTAGCATCGATGTGTTCTTTATTTCCGCATTTTCATGTAGTTTATGTTCTAATAATGGGTCTATCTTGTGTATGTAGAACCCTCCTCAGTACGTCGGGGAAGACAAGGCGTGCTTTCTTGCGATGGTCATATGGTGGACATCCGCCGAGTACGCCCGGAAGCACGAGGAGGGCAAGCAGAAGCGTTTAGAGATGGGAGGTGGATCACATGTCCTGGGCAGCAAGAACTTGGCCCTTACCTTGCAGCAAGAGGTGAGCAAATGGTTTCTTCATTCTTTCGTTTCATGTTATTGTTAGCCCCGCAAGGGTGTCCCTCTTCACTTACTTGCATGTACTCTTTTGCAGGAAGTGAAGACAGGCGTGACACCAAACTTGTTTGGCCTTTTCCAAAAGTCCAAGACCAGGAGGGAGCCGCATCCTGAAACGGGGTCCGTGTGGGTCAACGGGCTAGCGGAGGCCCAGTGTGGCGCGTACCGCTCGAAGTTCAAGGACAAGCACGGCGAAGACGCCGACCCAACCACCGAAGACTTTGACGTTGAGGTTGCGGTGCTTGCGGGACAAGGCAAGAAGGGTGGCCGCCTATGGATTGCTGACGGGTTAGTCGACCCAACGACCATTCCATCTCTACGCCAGATCCGTCGTGGGCGTACGAGCGAGCAGCCTCGGGTAGAGACCCGCCCACGGGCTTCGGACCTAGCTGTGGAGAAGTTACGGGTAAGTTCTTCGTCGATCCTCTACGCTTCATTACATGTTTTCCATTGCAATGTTACTGACATCGCGGCAACACAACGTAGGCGGAGATGGAAGAAAGGGAACGGAGGCACCAAGAGGAGCAGATGCAGATGCAGCAGCAGCTTAGGGAGAACATGCAGATGCAGCAGCAGATGTTGCAGCAGATGCAACAACAGCAGCAGATGTTCCAGCAGATGTTCATGAACCAGACCGTGCTGACTTCACCACCGGGGAGTAGTGGTCCTAGCACGTCGTGTCCTCCTATGTTCCCACATTTTGTAAGTGGTTAACTTAATATCTCCGTCTCAATCTTGTTTGTTGTCTAACCGAACTTTGGATATTGCAGATCCCCACGCCCGATCCGGCTGTGATGGCGCTCCTCCAGCAAGCGCCAAGTCAGAGCCCGCTGACACCTGGCTTGACCGTCAACAATACGGGCATCATCCGGAGCCTGCAGCAGTTTCTAGGTGAGTTCTCCTACACATCTAATTCTTCCATACCATGTCACTTGTGAATTTTAGCCATTCAACCATGTCAATTTTAGCCATTATGTTCAATTTTAGCTATTCCATGTTAATTTTACTCATTCCATGTCATTTTTAGCCATTATGTTGAATTTTAGCCATTTCATGTCAATTCTAGCGATTATGTTCAAGTTTAGCCATTTCATGTCAATTCTAGTTCTTACATGTCAATTTTAGCCATTACATGTCAATTCGAGTTCTTCCATGTTAATTCTAGTTCTTACATGTCAATTTTAGCCAATCCATGTCAATTCTAGTTCTTCCATGTCAATTCTAGTTCTTACATGTCAATTTTAGCCATTCCATGTCAATTCTAGTTCTTCCATGTCAATTCTAGTTCTTACATGTCAATTTTATCCATTCCATGCCACTTATGCATCTACGAACTTGTAGGAGGACAAGGAGGTGGAGAAGGACAAGGAAGTGGAGAAGGACAAGGAAGTGGCGAAGGTTGATGTTGCTTGTGTATGAACTTGTTGTGCGACTTGGAACATTCTATGTTGGAGACTTTGTTGTTGATGTTGCTTGTATGAAATAATTATGCGACTTGGAACTATTGTATGGACATTGTTGGACTACTCGTGTATGAACTTTGTTGTTGATGATGCAAATACTCTATATATTGTGCTATATGTGTATCTGGACTGTTAAGTGTATTTGTGAATTGCATATGCAGGGATTAATGGGGAAGCAGGGAAATTCTGGAAATTTTGCACCACCTTTGCCGTGCACATGCACACGGCAAAGGCCACAGCACACGGCAAAGGCACTCTTTGCCGTGCACATGCACACGGCAAAGGCCGCCCGCGCTGCCCACCTGGTGCTGCTGTAGGTAGCTTTGCCGTGCAGGGTGGAAGAGAAGCACACGGCAAAGCCAAATTTTTGCCGTGCGGGCTGGAGTGGAAGCGCACGGCAAAGACAGCCGCACGGCAAAGCGGCACAGCGCACGGCAAAGGGAATCGCACGGCAAAGAGGCCACAGCGCACGGCAAAGCTGCGTCGCTCGGCAAAGCCTTTGCCGTGCGATTTTCGCGCGACGCACGGCAAAGACGGCTTTGCCGGGTGGATCTTTGCCGGGCAATCTTTGCCGTGCACGGCCGCACGGCAAAGACTTTGCCGAGCTGATTTGCCCCTTAGCCGTGCGTTTAGGCTGCACGGCAAAGCCCTGTTTTGCCGTAGTGATGGTTTTTGCTGAATATCAGCTTATCAGGTGACACGCCTCGAAATATTGTAGCTGCTGCAGCCACATATACAATAGTGTACCATCCATTTAACATTACGATGTCATAAATCCACTACAGGAATGGCTCGATGCGCCGACGGCCGTGGCGTACGCCGACGGCCAAATGTCGGGGCCGTCGGCGTACGTCCGGTCCAGGGCAGCGGCCCAAAGAGCCCCTCGGTGTAGACATACCCTCGGCGTAGAGACGGATACGCCGACGGCCACCCTCGGCGTACTAAAGGCCGTCGGCGTACTAAAGGCATGTGCTCCGGTCCCGCTCCGGCCGTGACGGCCCGGTCACGGCGTCAGCGAGGCGCCGAGGGCCACCCTCGGCATAGGGCAGCACCCACCTATGCCGACGGCCACCCTCGGCATACATTTTTTTTTCTTTTTTTCTTCTCGGTCATTAACTTTATATTATGTTTGTTTTATTTATGTACTAGTATGAATTATGTAAAAATAGTTACTTTTTTAAAGAAAAAAATGGTAGATGGCTTATGTAGATCCCACGAGTGACGCTCTTCGTAGACGGGTCGACGGGATCCAGTAGGCCCAACATCTGCTATCGATGTACATATGTCCTAAAACAAAGGAAAAAAGTCCATTGCTAACTCTAACTCTAACCCTAACCCTAACCCTAGGGGTAGATTTGCGGGGTCCCCGCCCCCTAGGGTTTCCCTAGATACAAACCACCGGAGCGTCCGAATCGCTGGAAACTCCTGCTACGGCTCATCCGGGGCCTATTTCATTCCAAACCTATGGTTTCCATGTGCATATGTCCTAAACAAAGCAAAGAAATTAAAAAAATCCATTGGTGAACCCTCGCACGAAAAAAGCTATAGGGGTAGATCTGCAAGGTCCCCGGCCTAGGGTTTCCCAAGATACAGATCACCGGAGCGTCGGAATCGCTTGAAAACTTGCATTTGTCCCTAACATATGTGTACAAGTGTGATGTAAGGTTTGTCTAACCTTGCATGTACCCCGCGTTGACGATTTCCGCATACATGGGCCGACACTTGGTAAAATCCAGGATTTGTATGTGGAAACTCCTGCTACGGCTCATCCGGGGCCTATTTCATTCCAAACCTATGGTTTCCATGTGCATATGTCCTAAACAAAGCAAAGCAAATAAAAAAATCCATTGGTAAACCCTCGCACGGAGAAAGCTATAGGGGTAGATCTGCAGGGTCCCCGCCCTAGGGTTTCCCAAGATACAGATCACCGGAGCGTCGGAATCGCTTGAAAACTTGCATTTGTCCCTAACATATGTGTACAAGTGTGATGTAAGGTTTGTCTAACCTTGCATGTACCCGGCGTTGACGATTTCCGCATACATGGGCCCACACTTGGTAAAATCCAGGATTTGTATGTGGAAACTCCTGCTACGGCTCATCCGGGGCCTATTTCATTCCAAACCTATGGTTTCCATGTGCATATGTCCTAAACAAAGCAAAGCAAATAAAAAAATCCATTGGTAAACCCTCGCACGGAGAAAGCTATAGGGGTAGATCTGCAGGGTCCGCGCCCTAGGGTTTCCCAAGATACAGATCACCGGAGCGTCGGAATCGCTTGAAAACTTGCATTTGTCCCTAACATATGTGTACAAGTGTGATGTAAGGTTTGTCTAACCTTGCATGTACCCGGCGTTGACGATTTCCGCATACATGGGCCCACACTTGGTTTTCCATTTTCGGGGTGCCGGAAGGGCTTTTTTTTGTGAAGCAGCTACATGGTGCGCATTTCAGTATCGCGCGGGACCTCCGCGCGGCGGTAGGATACCTCCTACGCACCACCTATCACATGCCATATGCGCGCGGAAGCCATCTGGGAATCCCACCCGCTTCCTGCGGTGCCCCGCCGAATCCGCTGGAAACTGTCCGGATTTGAACTGGGGCGACACTTTCCTTCGCTCAATAAATGGAGGGAAAAATGTTTTTAGGTCTAGGACGCGTCATTTTATGTGCTAAATGTTTTCCGTTTCGCACGTTGGCGGACGGGTGCACGCGCGCGCCCGGTACGGCCATACCGCATGTCCCGGCGGCCCCGTTTTGCGCAGTTGGCAAAGCAAACGGAGCCAAAAAATCGAGCGGAGCCGCGTGGCATCATTTTATGTGTCCTAGTAACCACTGCAAAAGACGGAACTGGGATACGGCAATTATCTTGGAGAACCCTTCACGAACAGGGCTATCTCGTCCGGAGTTCTATGGCTTTTAGGGGAAATGAGTAGGAAACGGCCCGTTTCACCACATAGTTTGTCGGAACGAGGCCATATTTGGCACGTGCGTGGGCCTTAGGATGGGAAGCAAGGCCCCGGTCGCGGATTTCCAATCCGAACCACGGGCGACGGTTTTTCCATTTTCGAGGTGCCGGAAGGGCTTTTTTTGTGAAGCAGCTACATGGTGCGCATTTCAGTATCGCGCGGGACCTCCGCGCGGCGGTAGGATACCTCCTACGCACCACCTATCACATGCCATATGCGCGCGGAAGCCATCTGGGAATCCCACCCGCTTCCTGCGGTGCCCCGCCGAATCCGCTGGAAACTGTCCGGATTTGAACTGGGGCGACACTTTCCTTCGCTCAATAAATGGAGGGAAAAATGTTTTTAGGTCTAGGACGCGTCATTTTATGTGCTAAATGTTTTCCGTTTCGCGCGTTGGCGGACGGGTGCACGCGCGCGCCGTGCGGCCATACCGCATGTCCCGGCGGCCCCGTTTTGCGCGATTGGCAAAGCAAACGGAGCCAAAAATCGAGCGGAGCCGCGTGGCGTCATTTTATGTGTCCTAGTAACCACTGCAAAAGACGGAACTGGGATACGGCAATTATCTTGGAGAACCCTTCACGAACAGGGCTATCTCGTCCGGAGTTCTATGGCTTTTAGGGGAAATGAGTAGGAAACGGCCCGTTTCACCACATAGTTTGTCGGAACGAGGCCATATTTGGCACGTGCGTGGGCCTTAGGATGGGAAGCAAGGCCCCGGTCGCGGATTTCCAATCCGAACCACGGGCGACGGTTTTTCCATTTTCGGGATGGCGGAAGGGCTTTTTTTGTGAAGCAGCTACATGGTGCGCATTTCAGTATCGCGCGGGACCTCCGCGCGGCGGTAGGATACCTCCTACGCACCACCTATCACATGCCATATGCGCGCGGAAGCCATCTGGGAATCCCACCCGCTTCATGCGGTGCCCCGCCGAATCCGCTGGAAACTGTCCGGATTTGAACTGGGGCGACACTTTCCTTCGCTCAATAAATGGAGGGAAAAATGTTTTTAGGTCTAGGACGCGTCATTTTATGTGCTAAATGTTTTCTGTTTCACGCGTTGGCGGACGGGTGCACGCGCGCGCCCGGTACGGCCATACCGCATGTCCCGGCGGCCCCGTTTTGCGCAGTTGGCAAAGCAAACGGAGCCAAAAAATCGAGCGGAGCCGCGTGGCGTCATTTTATGTGTCCTAGTAACCACTGCAAAAGACGGAACTGGGATACGGCAATTATCTTGGAGAACCCTTCACGAACAGGGCTATCTCGTCCGGAGTTCTATGGCTTTTAGGGGAAATGAGTAGGAAACGGCCCGTTTCACCACATAGTTTGTCGGAACGAGGCCATATTTGGCACGTGCGTGGGCCTTAGGATGGGAAGCAAGGCCCCGGTCGCGGATTTCCAATCCGAACCACGGGCGACGGTTTTTCCATTTTCGGGGTGCCGGAAGGGCTTTTTTTTGTGAAGCAGCTACATGGTGCGCATTTCAGTATCGCGCGGGACCTCCGCGCGGCGGTAGGATACCTCCTACGCACCACCTATCACATGCCATATGCGCGCGGAAGCCATCTGGGAATCCCACCCGCTTCCTGCGGTGCCCCGCCGAATCCGCTGGAAACTGTCCGGATTTGAACTGGGGCGACACTTTCCTTCGCTCAATAAATGGAGGGAAAAATGTTTTTAGGTCTAGGACGCGTCATTTTATGTGCTAAATGTTTTCCGTTTCGCGCGTTGGCGGACGGGTGCACGCGCGCCCGGTACGGCCATACCGCATGTCCCGGCGGCCCCGTTTTGCGCGATTGGCAAAGCAAACGGAGCCAAAAATCGAGCGGAGCCGCGTGGCGTCATTTTATGTGTCCTAGTAACCACTGCAAAAGACGGAACTGGGATACGGCAATTATCTTGGAGAACCCTTCACGAACAGGGCTATCTCGTCCGGAGTTCTATGGCTTTTAGGGGAAATGAGTAGGAAACGGCCCGTTTCACCACATAGTTTGTCGGAACGAGGCCATATTTGGCACGTGCGTGGGCCTTAGGATGGGAAGCAAGGCCCCGGTCGCGGATTTCCAATCCGAACCACGGGCGACGGTTTTTCCATTTTCGGGGTGCCGGAAGGGCTTTTTTTTGTGAAGCAGCTACATGGTGCGCATTTCAGTATCGCGCGGGACCTCCGCGCGGCGGTAGGATACCTCCTACGCACCACCTATCACATGCCATATGCGCGCGGAAGCCATCTGGGAATCCCACCCGCTTCTGCGGTGCCCCGCCGAATCCGCTGAAACCGTCCGGATTTGAACTGCGGCGACACTTTCCTTCGCTCAATAAATGGAGGGAAAAATGTTTTTAGGTCTAGGACGCGTCATTTTATGTGCTAAATGTTTTCCGTTTCGCGCGTTGGCGGACGGGTGCACGCGCGCGCCCGGTACGGCCATACCGCATGTCCCGGCGGCCCCGTTTTGCGCAGTTGGCAAAGCAAACGGAGCCAAAAAATCGAGCGGAGCCGCGTGGCGTCATTTTATGTGTCCTAGTAACCACTGCAAAAGACGGAACTGGGATACGGCAATTATCTTGGAGAACCCTTCACGAACAGGGCTATCTCGTCCAGGAGTTCTATGGCTTTTAGGGGAAATGAGTAGGAAACGGCCCGTTTCACCACATAGTTTGTCGGAACGAGGCCATATTTGGCACGTGCGTGGGCCTTAGGATGGGAAGCAAGGCCCCGGTCGCGGATTTCCAATCCGAACCACGGGCGACGGTTTTTCCATTTTCGGGTGCCGGAAGGGCTTTTTGTGAAGCAGCTACATGGTGCGCATTTCGATATCGCGCGGGACCTCCGCGGCGGTAGGATACCTCCTACGCACCACCTATCACATGCCATATGCGCGCGGAAGCCATCCGGGAATCCCACCCGCTTCTGCGGTGCCCCGCCGAATCCATTGAAACCGTCCGGATTTGAACTGGGCGACACTTTCCTTCGCTCAATAAATGGAGGGAAAAATGTTTTTAGGTCTAGGACGCGTCATTTTATGTGCTAAATGTTTTCCGTTTCGCGCGTTGGCGGACGGGTGCACGCGCGCGCGCCCGGTACGGCCATACCGCATGTCCGGCGGCCCCGTTTTGCGCAGTTGGCAAAGCAAACGGAGCCAAAAAATCGAGCGGAGCCGCGTGGCGTCATTTTATGTGTCCTAGTAACCACTGCAAAAGACGGAACTGGGATACGGCAATTATCTTGGAGAACCCTTCACGAACAGGGCTATCTCGTCCGGAGTTCTATGGCTTTTAGGGAAATGAGTAGGAAACGGCCCGTTTCACCACATAGTTTGTCGGAACGAGGCCATATTTGGCACGTGCGTGGGCCTTAGGATGGGAAGCAAGGCCCCGGTCGCGGATTTCCAATCCGAACCACGGGCGACGGTTTTTCCATTTTCGGGGTGCCGGAAGGGCTTTTTTTGTGAAGCAGCTACATGGTGCGCATTTCAGTATCGCGCGGGACCTCCGCGCGGCGGTAGGATACCTCCTACGCACCACCTATCACATGCCATATGCGCGGAAGCCATCTCGGGAATCCCACCCGCTTCTGCGGTGCCCCGCCGAATCCGGCTGGAAACTGTCGGATTTGAGCTGGGCGACACTTTCCTTCGCTCAATAAATGGAGGGAAAAATGTTTTTAGGTCTAGGACGCGTCATTTTATGTGCTAAATGTTTTCCGTTTCGCGCGTTGGCGGACGGGTGCACGCGCGCCCGGTACGGCCATACCGCATGTCCCGGCGGCCCCGTTTTGCGCAGTTGGCAAAGCAAACGGAGCCAAAAAATCGAGCGGAGCCGCGTGGCGTCATTTTATGTGTCCTAGTAACCACTGCAAAAGACGGAACTGGGATACGGCAATTATCTTGGAGAACCCTTCACGAACAGGGCTATCTCGTCCGGAGTTCTATGGCTTTTAGGGGAAATGAGTAGGAAACGGCCCGTTTCACCACATAGTTTGTCGGAACGAGGCCATATTTGGCACGTGCGTGGGCCTTAGGATGGGAAGCAAGGCCCCGGTCGCGGATTTCCAATCCGAACCACGGGCGACGGTTTTTCCATTTTCGGGTGCTTGGGAAGGGCTTTTTTGTGAAGCGGCTACGTGGTGCGCATTTCAGTATCGCGCGGGACCTCCGCGCGGCGGTAGGATACCTCCTACGCACCACCTATCACATGCCATATGCGCGCGGAAGCCATCTGGGAATCCCACCCGCTTCCTGCGGTGCCCCGCCGAATCCGCTGGAAACTGTCCGGATTTGAACTGGGGCGACACTTTCCTTCGCTCAATAAATGGAGGGAAAAATGTTTTTAGGTCTAGGACGCGTCATTTTATGTGCTAAATGTTTTCCGTTTCGCGCGTTGGCGGACGGGTGCACGCGCGCGCCCGGTACGGCCATACCGCATGTCCCGGCGGCCCCGTTTTGCGCAGTTGGCAAAGCAAACGGAGCCAAAAAATCGAGCGGAGCCGCGTGGCGTCATTTTATTGTTTTTCTTTCCCTTTGATTTAGGAAATAAATGATTTGCTCCCGGTGTAGAGGTGAATTCCAGGGTGCCTTCTCCCACATCAATGACTGCTCCCAATAGTTTCAGCAGGGATCTTCCGAGTGTGATTTTTCCTGTCCCTACGCATTCAATAACAAGATAATCAATGGATATTATTCTTCCAAGAATGGTTGTATGCACACCTGCAGCTATTCCCTTAGGAATTATAACAGAGTTATCAATGAGAGTTATTTCTTCTCCTCCTTCATCGACTCCCCAAAGTTTCAAAGATTTATAAATGCTCTCAGGCATAAGGCAAAATTCAGACATAATATCACAGTTGGCACGAAGAGTTCGATCACCGATAACAATTTTAACAGTAGGATCCCATAATGAAAGTTTAGAGTTCACTAAAACTTGTTCAAGACGATTACGAACATGGCAATAGTTATCATCCAAGCGAGATGTACTTATCTCGAGATTGTTTAATCTATTATAAATGCTAGTGAGGGCTGAATCAAAGTTATTAGCTGAATCATGTGATGCAACCAACTTCTTTATGGCATTAAAAGCTTGATCCCCATTGCAATGAAGGAAATCTCCTCCCACTAAAGTATCCAAAGCATATCTATAGCGAATCATAAGACCAAAATAAAAATTACTAAGGAGCAAACTTAGAGTCATTTGAGGTTCAGTTTTACGATAAGAAGTAAAAATTCTAGACCAAGCATCCTTAAAACTCTCCTCATCCCCTTGTTTAAAAGTGAAGACTAATTCTTCAGGCGAAGAAGTAACAGGTTCAGAGCTAGACATGGTAACAAAAGTAACTAATTTTTTTGTATTTTTAATATAGAGTGCAAGACAGTAAATAAAGCAAACTAGATAAAGTAAATGCAAGTAACTAATTTTTTGTGTTTTTGATATAGCAAACAAGATAGCAAATAAAGTAAAACTAGCAACTAATTTTTTTGTATTTTGATTAAGTGCAGCAAACAAAGTAGTAAATAAAACTAAGCAAGACAAAAACAAAGTAAAGAGATTGGGAAGTAGAGACTCCCCTTGCAGCGTGTCTTGATCTCCCCGGCAACGGCGCCAGAAATTTGCTTGATGCGTGTGGTTGACACGTCCGTTGGGAACCCCAAGAGGAAGGTGTGATGCGCACAGCGGAAGTTTCCCTCAGTAAGAAACCAAGGTTTAATCGAACCAGTAGGAGTCAAGAAGCACGTTGAAGGTTGATGGCGGCGGGATGTAGTGCGGCGCAACACCAGAGATTCCGGCGCCAACGTGGAACCTGCACAACACAACCAAAGTACTTTGCCCCAACGAAACAGTGAGGTTGTCAATCTCACCGGCTTGCTGTAACAAAGGATTAACCGTATTGTGTGGAAGATGATTGTTTGCAGAAAACAGTAGAACAAGTATTGCAGTAGATTGTATTTCAGTATAGAGAATTGGACCGGGGTCCACAGTTCACTAGAGGTGTCTCTCCCATAAGATAAACAGCATGTTGGGTGAACAAATTACAGTTGGGCAATTGACAAATAAAGAGGGCATGACCATGCACATACATATTATGATGAGTATAGTGAGATTTAATTGGGCATTACGACAAAGTACATAGACCGCCATCCAGCATGCATCTATGCCTAAAAAGTCCACCTTCAGGTTATCATCCGAACCCCCTCCAGTATTAAGTTGCTAACAACAGACAATTGCATTAAGTATTGCGCGTAATGTAACTAGTAACTACATCCTTGAACATAGCACTAATGTTTTATCCCTAGTGGCAACAGCACATCCACAACCTTAGAACTTTCTCACTTGTCCCCGAGATATCAATGGAGGCATGAACCCACTATCGAGCATAAATACTCCCTCTTGGAGTTACAAGCATCTACTTGGCCAGAGCATCTACTAGTAACGGAGAGCATGCAAGATCATAAACAACACATAGACATAACTTTGATAATCAACATAACAAGTATTCTCTATTCATCGGATCCCAACAAACGCAACATATAGAATTACAGATAGATGATCTTGATCATGTTAGGCAGCTCACAAGATCCGACAATGAAGCACAATGGGGAGAAGACAACCATCTAGCTACTGCTATGGACCCATAGTCCAGGGGTAGACTACTCACACATCACTCCGGAGGCGACCATGGCGGCGTAGAGTCCTCCGGGAGATGATTCCCCTCTCCGGCAGGGTGCCGGAGGCGATCTCCTGGATCCCCCGAGATGGGATCGGCGGCGGCGGCGTCTCTGGAAGGTTTTCCGTATTGTGGCTCTCGGTACTGGGGGTTTCGCAACGGAGGCTTTAAGTAGGCGGAAGGGCAGGTCAGGAGGCGGCACGAGGGCCCCACACCATAGGGCCGCGCGGCCAAGGGGGGGCCGCGCCGCCCTAGTGTCTGGGCACCTCGTGGCCCCACTTCGTCTCCTCTTCGGACTTCTGGAAGCTTCGTGGCAAAATAGGACCCTGGGCGTTGATTTCGTCCAATTCCGAGAATATTTCGTTACTAGGATTTCTGAAACCAAAAACAGCGTAAAACAGCAGAATCGGCACTTCGGCATCTTGTTAATAGGTTAGTTCCAGAAAATGCACGAATATGACATAAAGTGTGCATAAAACATGTAGATAACATCAATAATGTGGCATGGAACATAAGAAATTATCGATACGTCGGAGACGTATCAAGGGCATGACCATGCACATACATATTATGATGAGTATTGTGAGATTTAATTGGGCATTACGACAAAGTACATAGACCGCTATCCAGCATGCATCTATGCCTAAAAAGTCCACCTTCAGGTTATCATCCGAACCCCTTCCAGTATTAAGTTGCTAACAACAGACAATTGCATTAAGTATTGCGCGTAATGTAATCAATAACTACATCCTCGGACATAGCATCAATGTTTTATCCCTAGTGGCAACAGCACATCCATAACCTTAGAGGTTTCTGTCACTCCCCCAGATTCACGGAGACATGAACCCACTATCGAGCATAAATACCCCCTCTTGGAGTTACTAGCAAAAACTTGGCCAGAGCCTCTACTAATAACGGAGAGCATGCAAGATCATAAACAACACATAGACATAAATTGATAATCAACATAACATAGTATTCTCTATTCATCGGATCCCAACAAACACAACATATAGCATTACAGATAGATGATCTTGATCATGTTAGGCAGCTCACAAGATCCGACAATGAAGCATAATGAGGAGAAGACAACCATCTAGCTACTGCTATGGACCCATAGTCCAGGGGTGAACTACTCACACATCACTCCGGAGGCGACCATGGCGGCGTAGAGTCCTCCGGGAGATGATTCCCCTCTCCGGCAGGGTGCCGGAGGCGATCTCCTGAATCCCCCGAGATGGGATTGGCGGCGGCGGCGTCTCTGGAAGGTTTTCCGTATTGTGGCTCTCGGTACTGGGGGTTTCACGACGAAGACTATTTGTAGGCGGAAGGGCAGGTCAGGGGGCCACACGAGGGGCCCAGGAGACAGGCCGGCGCGGCCAAGACCTGGGCCGCGCCGCCCTACCTCCTGGCCACCTCGTGGCCCCACTTCGTTGACTATTCGGTCTTCTGGAAGCTTCGTGTGAAAATAGGCCCCTGGGCGTTGATTTCGTCCAATTTCGAGAATATTTTCTTACTAGGATTTCTGAAACCAAAAACAGTAGAAAACAGCAACTGGCTCTTCGGCATCTTGTTAATAGGTTAGTGCCGGAAAATGCATAAATATGATGTAAAGTATGCATAAAACATGTAGATATCATCAATAATGTGGCATGGAACATAAGAAATTATCGATACGTCGGAGACGTATCAGCATCCCCAAGCTTAGTTTGTGCTTGTCCCGAGCAGGTAAACGATAAACAAAGATATTTTCTGGAGTGACATGCCATCATAACCTTGATCATACTATTGTAAAGCATATGAGCTGAGATCAAATCATTCAAAGCAAGTATCTATATTGATATAAGAGATGATAATGCAAGAGTTAGACAAGCTAGAAGTTTTCATGAACTATTGCTTTAAAGACATGCAACCGTACAAAGTTCATTAAAGATGTATTAAGTATTCAGCATAGAAGTTCTATCCTTCATTCCAAGCATCAAGTAAATTTTCACAACATAAGAAGGATTCAGTCAAGTAAACATAAACATGAACGTCATGAATCAACTGTTTCGAAGTCTACTCAACCGGTGAGCGCAAGCATTTGGTATTAGCACCAGGATGTTATGGCATAAAGAACGTTAATGGGGGTTTGGAAGGCCAAATGGAAGAAAGGCTTGCAAAGCTGTAAATGACCATTAGACAAGAGGAAGCCTTATGATCGATGCTATACAAGGAGTAGTGACTGCCATGCAACGGATGCACATAGAACTATATGTATATGAAAGCTCTCCAATGGAACTAGTGGGGGTGCATCCAACTTGGTTGCTCACGAAGACCTAGAGCACTTTTGAGGAGGCTCATCATTGGAATATACAACCCAAGTTCTATAGTGTAAATTCCCCACATAGTTATACTAGTAAAACATGAAAACTCTCTCATATGAATGTAGGTGCTAAACATGCGCACAAATGATGACTATGAATAAGGCGGGTGCTAAAACATGAGCACAAGTGTGGATAAAAGATAGTAATGCTGCCCCCTTTTTCTTTATTCTCTTTTTCCTTTTTTCTTTTTTTTCTTTTTTCTTTCTTTTCATTTTTTTTCTTTCTTTTTCTTTTCTTTTTTTTTTCTTTTTGATGGCCTCCACGGCTCTTTTCATTTTTAGGGGCAACATCCTAATTATGACAACACACTTTTTGGTACAAATAACTCATAATGAATGAAACATGATGTATGAAACTGTATGCCTCTGCCAGTGTAGCAGGATGTGCAATGATCTAGCGTAACATGGGTAAACCACACATCAGTTGTATATGATCATGCAAAGCAATATATAAATAATAAATAACAACATGGCATGTAATGTAAAAATGGATGTTGCATGGCAATATATCTCGGAACAGCTATGGAAATGCTGTGGTAGGTAGGTATGGTGGCTGTTTTGAGGAGATGTATGAGCTTATGTGTAGGAGAACAAGAGAAAGTTCTCCCACGGGTTTGGACGGCTGTAACATCCCAAGTTTCAATAAAATGAACAAGAGAGAGAGTTCAAGAATCCAAAATTCAGAGCCAACAAAAACTTTTTCTCAATCATATAGGACTATGCATATTAGCTCACCTTATTAATTTATTGAGTGTGCTTTTGCCATGATGCTTGTTTATGTGTTACTCTCATTCTAAAACCCTAGCAATGATCACTTGATCACCCATAGCCAAATAAAAATAAAATAGAAAAGGAATTCTAAAAATCCACTTCACACCCACATATGGCCTATGCCATTTTTACAAATCTTTGATCTACACCAAATTGGGTTGCACCATTAGTTGTAAATGAATACTAAACACTTATTAACACTTTTGAAATCAATCAAACTCAATTCAAAACAAATTTGAATCAAAATGGAGCTCACATGTGATTATGGTCATATGTGCCATTTTTACCCTGATGCCCACTTTGAGCCCCTGGATTTTTACTTTTCACCTCTACACTTTGTCAACTCTCTGCACCTCATCCAAGACAACATCAAGCACTTCAACTTTGCCCAAAACCATCACCCCAAATTCTTTACCAAATTCAAATGAGAAGCAAGCAAAGTTGGAACAAACTCACATATGCAAGATCATATGCAAAATGTGATTTTGCATCTCAATTCCATTTTGACCACCACCACCACCAAAAGGCTCCATTTAATATATGATTACAACCCACCAAAAAGATTTGCAAAATTCAAAAATTACTTTCTTTCGGGCATTTCACCAAACACCTTGCAGGCAGGTTGAAAAATTGAGCCCATACTTCATTTTTTCCTTGGACTTGGTCCAACCTTGCCCTCTCTGCACTTCTGGAGCACCCTCTCACCTCACCACACCAGTACCACCACTTGCACTGGTCAATGTGTGAGCAAATAAATCAAACCTTGCCATGCCGTGGCATGGCATGTCCATCTCATGCCATCTCCTCACCTGGTCGATTCCAGCATGCACCACCATGTCTGGCAGCTCCCTCTCACCTCCCTGAACACGCCCGTGCACCCCCTTGACCAAGACCACGCGTGCACACGCGGGCATTGACGTGCCCAGACACGCCCAGGCAAGCCCTGGACGCGCCAGAGTGCGCATGGCGCCAGCCCTGGACGCGCCAGAGCGTGACGACGCCCATGGCCCTGCGTCCCCTCCACCCTCGCTCTCAGCGCCAGTAGACGCACGATAGCTCCCTGCATCGCCTGGACACGCGCACGGGGCTGCGGGAACGCCGCAGATGACGAGAGCATCCACGACAGCCCGCCATGGCCCGAGCACTCCCATCAAGCGCGCCAGCGCCACAGAGCCTCTGCGGAGCCACGATCACGCTCGTCACCTTCGCTAGTGGACCAGCAACACGCCGCGCCCATCACTTGCCCCTTGGCGCCCTTGGAACGACGACGCCATCGACGACTGCCGCTCCGCCCCACGGCCACCCTTCACTGCTATAAAAGGGGCGCTCTTCTTCTCAAATTGGACACACCATTCGCTTCTCCTCCTCACACCACCCCTCCTCGACCTCTCCATTCACTCGATTCACCACCACACCGCCCCAATCGCCAGCTCGTCGCCGCCGCCAGTACACGGAGCCCGCCGGCGAAGGAGGCCACCACTGGAGGCGAGACTGCTACAGGCTGCTTCCTCTACCTCGCCAACGTCTTCGCCGCGCTTCGCCGACCCTCGCCGCGCCGCCGGTGAGCCGTCGACCCCCTGCCATCGCCGCCAGTACTAGCCCTTCTCGCCGGAGACGACGACGTCTGTCGTTCGTCCGATCCCTTTCTAATCCAACCGCTCACATTTCACCATACCGTTTCGCTGTTAAATAGACGCTGACGCGTGGACCCCATGCTGTCAGGCGGCCCGCTGCGCTGGTAGCAGTACTGGGCCGGCCCATTTCCCTTTTTCTCTGCAGCCCAGCTATTTTCCCGCGCCAGCCCACCGTTTGAATTCAAATTTGGAAAAATAGGAAAATACCCTAATCTGTTGCAAACTTTGAAATTCAATAGGGACAAATCTACTCGGCCAAATTTTACAAACTTGATATTGTTGGAAAGCTTAGGATTTTATCTACACAATGCCACTGGATATAACCCTAGATCTATGGTAGAATTAAAATGACAAAATAAACAAGGCAGGGACTTTTCTGCCTTATAATAATTCTTAAAAATCAACCATAAATGCTTTTCAGTTAATTCCACCTCCAATAATTCACTTTTCACTTATACTAATTGTTTCTACAAAAATATGCCTTGCCTACTTTGAATGATCATGGCTTAGTTGATTTAAATGACTCTATGGCTATTTCTAGTCAAAGGTATTGTCCAAAACTATTAAGAAATCTTATGAGAGAGTTTCTCTCATTTAAATCTTGTCACCACCAATTCCAAATGAAGTAGAGACTCTGGTCATTTAGGTCTCATAGGAATTGTTGGTGATATTAAATCTTGGATATGCTAGAATTAAATTGTATGAGGTGCTCACCTCATTTAAATCATTTTCTCCAAATGATAAGTGTGAAGAGGTTGACTTAGGTCAACCTAGGTCACATATTATGCATAAGAGAAATTAAATCTTAATAAGATAATAAGAGGAAATTATTTCTCTGAATAATTCAAAGTGACAATTAAGACTAGTATGAGAGGAAATTATTTTTCTTAAATAATAAGAAAAACACATCCACCAACTTAATAGTAATATGTGATGCTAGTTTAAGTGTGTGAACCATGTTTGTGCCTAGTTTAGTAAATTAGTTTGGTGTGATGATTGTGTACCCCGTATTCGTATTTTAGACGCTAGTACCGAGGAGTACCAGGAGGAGGAGGAGGTCTACTTCCAAGAAGAAGAAGACCACTTTGACCAATTTCCCAACCAAGGCAAGATAATACTCTTGCAAAGTGCAAAGCTCACCATGAGCAAGGCATTACCCCATTTACTTTATGCTTATGATCCTATTTCCCAGTTTTACTTTACAAGCTTTATTTACCTTTGTTTTATCAAAGTACTTTTTGCTTTATGATTTACCTGGTTAGTATTGAGTTAGTACAAGAGTATCAAACTTAGCCTAGAAGCAAAGCAAATACTTAGCACCCCTCATACCTAGTTGCTAGTGCTAAACTAAAAACGACTACTCTAGATGGGAACATGTGTTTATGAAATGATGATGGTGAAAACCTTGGAATGATGAGTCATTTCCATTGAAAGATTTTGAAGGTGAATATGACACTGAAGTTGACTTGGTGATTTTGGGCTAAGAACTGATGATTGAGTTGGATGCGATACCTTACCAATATTAAGTACCCCCACAATACCTGATTATGGGTAGGGCTTAGCTGGAAATTTATGTGTCTTAGTATGGGTTCCCTCTGAACACACATCATAGGGGTTATGCTTGAGGCTGCCTCCGTTGTTGAGAAATGATGTGAATTGAGGTGAATTGTACGGCCAAGCCCTGTGCAGTTCCCGGGTTAACAGTTGGTTTTCACCGGGAGGCCAAGCTCATGGGGAGAGGTGCCTATACTAGGGTGTGTAAGTGAAAGGTTAACGGTTGATGATCCGCGTACTGAGTTACGATTATTCGGGGTTTTATCCCTGACGGATGCTATCAAATGTTGTGGCACAAGTGTGCAACCTCTGCAGAGTGTAGAACTATTCGAATAGCCGCGTCCGCGGATATGGACAATTGGAAAGGCCATTCTGTTTCCGTCATCAGAATTTATATCTGTGTGACTGGTGATTTTTGAACTTGAACTTGAAGGGTGACTTTGAATTTGAATCACAACTGAGTTGTGGGAATGACACTAATGTTCCCACTTGAGTTAGTTAGCACATGAGGAGTTGTTTACTACAATGTTTATCAAATAAAATTGGCTTTATGCAAATAAACTTAGAGCTTAGAACACCATTATAGCAATGCTAGTACTTACTTTAGTGTTAGATTGCGAGTACTTAAAGTACTCACGGCTTTGTCCCTGGCTATTCAAATGGCCAGAATATGAAGCCGAGCAGCAGTACGAGGATGACGATCAGCAGGACGTCTACCACAACTAGGAGCTTCTAACGTCAAGCGTTGGCCTGTGGACTAGAGAGTCCTTGTATCTTACGCTTCCGCTATGAACTTGTGTTTGTTCGTTGATCATTAGATCAACTATTTGTGTAATATGGATCATGTGATTCCAAGTTGTAAGACATTATGGTTTGTAATGAATGATGACTGTGATACTTAACTATTATGCCTCGCAACAACAATTTCCTGGGATTGCGATGTATGACATAATAGGCATCCGGACTTAAAAATCCGGGTGTTGACAAGTTGGTATCAGAGCCATTGTTTGACCTTAGGAGACCCTAGTTAGAATGGACGTCTGAAAAACTTAGTTTCAAAAACCAATGAAGTGCATACTTGTGAAAACTTGTTCTTACCCTTATCCTTGAGATCCTTTTTCAAAAAGATGAGAAATCTATACTCTACTTTCTTGGCAAGCCTACATAAAATTTTGCACACCTGACTACCTCTCTAATTTACTCCTCCTCTTTGTTCACAGATGACGTACCAATGGGAGTCCTATCAGCTTGGTCCCGGAGGCGACCTAAGGTTCGAAAAGGAGTTGAAGCAACTAGTGGACTATCTAGGACACCCGTATCCCGAGTTCTTCGGAATACCCCTCAAAGCTCAGTTAGGAGAACCACCTCAGTGGGACGTTTCTACTGATCTACGAAGGAAGCTTGATGCCCCGGTATGGGAAACCATATGGTTTTCTGTAACGGGAAACACTTGGAAGGAAGGACTAGACAAAGCTATGCAAGAAGCAATTTCCCGTCTGTGTGGACAAAATGAGGACAAGATCAAGAACACTCGCTTCATCTACTACCCAAGACATGACTCCATGGGAAGACCGATGATCATGCCCCCACCCCCGGAGATGAAACCCTATGAAGCACCTCAGGACTTCAGGCAGTACAAAACCCGCAGGGATTTGGACAACGCCCTCGCCTCTCGCCAAGCACATCACCCGTGAAGACGAAGAATCCACCCTGAAGAGTAGTATTACCCCAGCACTTAAGTAGGTGTGAGTTGTATCAGGATCCCCCTTGTATCGTAGAGCGATGAATGGTTCTTCAAACCAACGGTGTGTTAGATTTGTAATATGTGATGCTTGGTATGAATGAAAAAGTGTTGTTGGTTTTTACCCCCGCAACACTACTCAAAATTTCAATTTGTGAACTTTTAAAAATTTAACAAAACAAACCATAGAAATTTCCCTCTTATCTTATCAGCTACCTCACTGTTCAGATGGCCCCTCCCACTCGTAGCGCAAGTCAAGAGGCCATGATGCAGATGTTGCAAACCATGCTGGAAGATAGAGAAGCAGAAAGAGCTGAACGCCAAGCCAACATTGCTGCACTGCAACAAATAGCTCAGAACAATCAAGGCCATGGAAACCACGATCACCCTGGATCGAAGCTGAAGAACTTTCAGCACACCAACCCTCCGATATTCAACAAGACTGAAGAGCCCCTTGATGCTGATGATTGGCTCCAAACTATGGAGAACAATCTAGAAGTAGCTGGAGTTGAAGAGAATGAGAAAGTGCTGTTTGCCACGCACTACTTAGCAGGACCAGCAAGAGCTTGGTGGACAAGCACCCGCGCCATGAACGCGGGACAGTTTATCACTTGGACTGATTTCAAGCTCAAATTCAGCAAGTACCATGTGCCCCCGGGTCTGATAAAGAAGATGAGAGATGAGTTCCGTGAACTGAAGCAAGGCCGGATGTCCGTGGTGGAATACCGCGACAAGTTTCTCACACTGTCAAGGTACGCCCCGGATGAGACCGACACTACAGAGAAGAGGAAGGAAAGGTTCCTGAACGGACTGCATGATGAGATGCAGTCTGTGTTGATCAACATCCCCTTTGCCGACCTCGAAGCCCTTGTTGACTCCGCCATCCAAATGGAAGGCAAACTGCACCAAGCCAGCGAGAACCGCAAGCGCCGCATGATGAACCAGAGTGGATCCAGCCACCCCCAGAAATATCGCCCTAGCTCCAGCGGAGGTTTCACTCCGAGGAACAACAAGCCACCAATGCAGAACTCGCGCCCCGGTTATCAGAACCGGAGTGGAGGAAACCCGAGGCCAGGAGGCCACTACAACAACAACACCAACAACAACTACAACCGCGCTCCGCCGAGAGCCCCCAACCACAACAACGGCAACAACAACACCAACACCGCACCAAGGACCGGGAGCAATGCAATCCCCGTCGCGAACAAGCAGGACAAGACCACCATCACTTGCTATGAGTGTGGTGTAGTGGGGCATTACTCCAATGAGTGTCCCAAGAGGCTCGCCAAGCTCGCAGGCAACCCCGCACCACCAGCTCAGCAGCAACGCCGTGTCTCCACCGGCAAGAAGTTCGCCCCCAACAACCCGCACAACCGCGGAGGTCGCCTCTACCACATGAATGCTGAGGAAGCCCAGGAAACACCTGACGTGGTGCTGGGTATGTTCTCTGTTAACTCAATACCAGCAAGAGTGTTGTTTGATTCTGGAGCATCGCATTCGTTCGTTACAGAAGATTTTGTATGCACTAGTAAGATTCAACCAATCAGCTTGAAACATGTCATGGTAGTTCAAATACCAGGATCAACAACTAAAGCTAGAAAATTTTGCAAAGATGTACCCATCAGAATCCATGAAATAGACTTTTATGCAAACTTGATTGTTCTGGGAACAAAAGGATTGGAAGTAGTCCTGGGTATGGATTGGATGGCGAAACATCATGGATTGATAGACTGCGCCAAGAAGGCCATCACCATGACTAGTAGCACCGGAATAATAATAGAACACTTGTCTGAAAAACTACCCAGAAATTTCACCTGCAACCAAAGTGTAGGTAAGCCAACTCTGGATCAAATCAGGGTCGTTTGTCGATACCCTGATGTGTTTCCAGATGATCTACCCGGTATGCCCCCGGACCGGGATATCGAGTTTATCATCGAGTTAATCCCGGGAACAGGACCTATAGCCCAGAGAGCCTATAGCATGAACCCCGCAGAGTTAATGGAACTGAAGAAACAACTGGATGATATGCTGTACAAAGGTCTGATTCGACCAAGTGCGTCGCCTTGGAGATCACCAGTTTTGTTTGTGGATAAAAAGGACGGTGCCACTCGTTTGGTTACGGATTATCGTAAGCTTAACGATGTCACCATCAAGAACAAATATCCCTTGCCAAAGATAGAAGATCTGTTTGACCAGCTAACCGGTGCCCAAGTATTCTCAAAGATCGATCTGAGGACAGGTTACCATCAATTGAAGATCCGAGCAACAGATATTCCCAAGACTGCCTTTACCACCAGATATGGACTATATGAGTACAATGTCATGTCCTTTGGACTGACCAATGCCCCCGCTTATTTCATGAATCTCATGAATAAGATCTTTATGGAATTCCTGGATAAGTTTGTCGTTGTCTTCATTGACGACATTCTTATCTACTCCAAATCAGAAGAAGAACATGAGCAACATTTGGAAGTGGTTCTAGAAACCCTTAGGCAACATCAGTTGTACGCCAAGTTTAGCAAATGTGAGTTTTGGTTGAAAGAAGTGGGATTCCTGGGACAAATCTTGTCTGCAGGAGGAATTGCTGTAGATCCCGCAAAAATCAAAACCGTTGAGGAATGGAAAGCCCCAACCACCCAGACTGAAGTCCGAGCATTTCTGGGATTAGCGGGATATTACCGCCGATTCGTTGAAGGATTTTCAAGCATCGCAAGACCAATGACTCAACTGCTGAAGAAGGACCAGAAATTTGACTGGAATGACAAATGTGAAGAAAGCTTTCAGCTACTCAAGCTCAGATTAACCACAGCCCCAATACTGATCATGCCCGATGTCACCAAGCCATTTGATGTCTATTGTGATGCATCCAAGACTGGTCTTGGATGTGTGTTGATGCAAGAAGGCAAAGTGATATCTTACCTATCAAGGCAACTGAAGCAACATGAACAGAACTATCCAACTCATGACTTGGAGTTAGCAGCCGTAGTGTTAGCCCTGAAGGTTTGGCGTCATTACCTCATGGGAAATCGATGCGAGATATATTCAGATCACAAGAGCCTGAAGTACATTTTCACCCATAAGGAGCTGAACATGAGACAGCGCAGATGGATTGAATTAATCAAAGATTACGACATGGAAATTCACTACCACCCCGGCAAGGCCAATGTGGTAGCGGATGCCTTGAGCAGACTGCCGTGTCAGTTGAACTCCATGATCGCAATAGAGCAACCAAGCCTGTACCAAGAATTTGAACAATTCAGACTAGAGCTAGTGAGCGAAGGATTCCTCGCCAGCATTGAGCTCCAACCCACTTTGATGAGCCAGATAAAGGAAGCCCAGAAGGGAAATGCCAGCATTGACGGAATCAAGAACCAGATAGCTGCAGGAAAGGCACCAGGATTCACCGTAGATGAAGAAGGAGTTCTTTGGTACAACGAACGCCTGTGTGTACCATCAGATTCAGAGTTGAAACAATTCATTCTGAAGGAAGCTCATGATACACTGTATTCCATTCACCCCGGAGGAACCAAGATGTACCAAGACCTGAAGGAACAATTCTGGTGGCACGGAATGAAGCGAGAGATAGGAAGCTACATCGCCAAGTGTGATATCTGTCAACGAGTCAAGGCAGAACATCAACGCCCCGCAGGACTGTTGCAACCTTTACAGATTCCTGAGTGGAAATGGGATTCTGTCGGTATGGACTTTATCACAAGATTGCCCAAATCTAGTCGAGGAAATGACTCCATTTGGGTAGTCATCGATAGGTTGACTAAGGTTGCACATTTCATCCCTGTCAAGACCACATACCAAGGCCCAAAGCTAGCTGAGTTATACATCTCCAGAATAGTCAGCCTGCATGGAACACCGAAGTCAATTGTGTCAGATAGAGGATCAAAATTCACCTCAAGATTCTGGCAGAAAGTGCATGAAGGACTAGGAACCCGTCTGAATTTCAACACCGCCTATCACCCGCAGACTGACGGACAGACCGAGAGAGTCAACCAGATACTGGAAGATATGTTAAGAGCCTGTGTGCTAGAGTACAGATCCAAATGGGAAGACTGCCTACCATATGCAGAATTCTCCTACAACAATAGCTACCAAGCCAGCTTACAGATGGCCCCCTTTGAAGCCCTGTACGGAAGGAAATGCCGTACCCTTTGAACTGGTCGGAAGTCGGAGATAGTCAAGTCTTCGGCCCTGATGTTCTCCGCGAAGCCGAAGAAAAGGTGCACAAGATCCGCGAGTACCTCAAGACCGCCCAATCAAGACAGAAGAGCTACGCCGACAAGAGACGCCGAGAGATGACATTCGAGATCGGAGATTTTGTGTATCTCAAAGTCTCACCCCTCAAAGGAATGCAGAGATTCCAACTCAAAGGAAAGCTCGCCCCCAGATATGTCGGACCATTCAAGATTCTGAGTCGCCGAGGAGAAGTCTCATATCAGTTGGAACTGCCGGAAGAGATGTCCGCCGTACACAATGTGTTTCACATCTCACTGCTTCGGAAGTGCCTAGAAGTGCCGGAGAAGACCGAAGTATTTAAGAACATCGACCACAGAGCCATTGATATCAACAAGGACCTAACCTACCGCGAAGTACCGATTCGCATCCTTGAAGAAGCATTCAGGACCACCCGCACCAGGAGTATCAAGTTCCTGAAGGTACAATGGAGTAATCACACCGAAGAAGAAGCAACTTGGGAACGCGAGGAAGACATGAAGAAGGAATACCCAGATCTCTTTAGTACCTAGTTTTCTCTAGATCTTGGGACGAGATCTTTTGTAAGGGGGTAGGGTTTGTAACATCCCAAGTTTCAATAAAATGAACAAGAGAGAGAGAGTTCAAGAATCCAAAATTCAGAGCCAACAAAAACTTTTTCTCAATCATATAGGACTATGCATATTAGCTCACCTTATTAATTTATTGAGTGTGCTTTTGCCATGATGCTTGTTTATGTGTTACTCTCATTCTAAAACCCTAGCAATGAACACTTGATCACCCATAGCCAAATAAAAATAAAATAGAAAAGGAATTCTAAAAATCCACTTCACACCCACATATGGCCTATGCCATTTTTACAAATCTTTGATCTACACCAAATTGGGTTGCACCATTAGTTGTAAATGAATACTAAACACTTATTAACACTTTTGAAATCAATCAAACTCAATTCAAAACAAATTTGAATCAAAATGGAGCTCACATGTGATTATGGTCATATGTGCCATTTTTACCCTGATGCCCACTTTGAGCCCCTGGATTTTTACTTTTCACCTCTACACTTTGTCAACTCTCTGCACCTCATCCAAGACAACATCAAGCACTTCAACTTTGCCCAAAACCATCACCCCAAATTCTTTACCAAATTCAAATGAGAAGCAAGCAAAGTTGGAACAAACTCACATATGCAAGATCATATGCAAAATGTGATTTTGCATCTCAATTCCATTTTGACCACCACCACCACCAAAAGGCTCCATTTAATATATGATTACAACCCACCAAAAAGATTTGCAAAATTCAAAAATTACTTTCTTTCGGGCATTTCACCAAACACCTTGCAGGCAGGTTGAAAAATTGAGCCCATACTTCATTTTTTCCTTGGACTTGGTCCAACCTTGCCCTCTCTGCACTTCTGGAGCACCCTCTCACCTCACCACACCAGTACCACCACTTGCACTGGTCAATGTGTGAGCAAATAAATCAAACCTTGCCATGCCGTGGCATGGCATGTCCATCTCATGCCATCTCCTCACCTGGTCGATTCCAGCATGCACCACCATGTCTGGCAGCTCCCTCTCACCTCCCTGAACACGCCCGTGCACCCCCTTGACCAAGACCACGCATGCACACGCGGGCATTGACGTGCCCAGACACGCCCAGGCAAGCCCTGGACGCGCCAGAGTGCGCATGGCGCCAGCCCTGGACGCGCCAGAGCGTGACGACGCCCACGGCCCTGCGTCCCCTCCACCCTCGCTCTCAGCGCAAGTAGACGCACGACAGCTCCGTGCATCGCCTGGACACGCGCACGGGGCCGCGGGAACGCCGCAGATGACGAGAGCATCCACGACAGCCCGCCATGGCCTGAGCACTCCCATCAAGCGCGCCAGCGCCACAGAGCCTCTGCGGAGCCACGATCACGCTCGTCACCTTCGCTAGTGCACCAGCAACACGCCGCGCCCATCACTTGCCCCTTGGCGCCCTTGGAACGACGACGCCGTCGACGACTGCCGCTCCGCCCCACGGCCACCCTTCACTGCTATAAAAGGGGCACTCTTCTTCTCAATTTGGACACACCATTCGCTTCTCCTCCTCACACCACCCCTCCTCGACCTCTCCATTCACTCGATTCACCACCACACCACCCCAATCGCCAGCTCGTCGCCGCCGCCAGTACACGGAGCCCGCCGGCGAAGGAGGCCACCACTGGAGGCGAGACTGCTACAGGCTGCTTCCTCTACCTCGCCAACGTCTTCGCCGCGCTTCGCCGACCCTCGCCGCGCCGCCGGTGAGCCTTCGACCCCCTGCCGTCGCCGCCAGTACTCGCCCTTCTCGCCGGAGACGACAACGTCTGTCGTTCGTCTGATCCCTTTCTAATCCAACCGCTCACATTTCACCATACCGTTTCGCTGTTAAATAGACGCTGACGCGTGGACCCCATGCTGTCAGGCGGCCCGCTGCGCTGGACGCAGTACTGGGCCGGCCCATTTCCCTTTTTCTCTGCAGCCCAGCTATTTTCCCGCGCCAGCCCACCGTTTGAATTCAAATTTGGAAAAATAGGAAAATACCCTAATCTGTTGCAAACTTTGAAATTCAATAGGGACAAATCTACTCGGCCAAATTTTACAAACTTGATATTGTTGGAAAGCTTAGGATTTTATCTACACAATGCCACTGGATATAACCCTAGATCTATGGTAGAATTAAAATGACAAAATAAACAAGGCAGGGACTTTTCTGCCTTATAATAATTCTTAAAAATCAACCATAAATGCTTTTCAGTTAATTCCACCTCCAATAATTCACTTTTCACTTATACTAATTGTTTCTACAAAAATATGCCTTGCCTACTTTGAATGATCATGGCTTAGTTGATTTAAATGACTCTATGGCTATTTCTAGTCAAAGGTATTGTCCAAAACTATTAAGAAATCTTATGAGAGAGTTTCTCTCATTTAAATCTTGTCACCACCAATTCCAAATGAAGTAGAGACTCTGGTCATTTAGGTCTCATAGGAATTGTTGGTGATATTAAATCTTGGATATGCTAGAATTAAATTGTATGAGGTGCTCACCTCATTTAAATCATTTTCTCCAAATGATAAGTGTGAAGAGGTTGACTTAGGTCAACCTAGGTCACATATTATGCATAAGAGAAATTAAATCTTAATAAGATAATAAGAGGAAATTATTTCTCTGAATAATTCAAAGTGACAATTAAGACTAGTATGAGAGGAAATTATTTTTCTTAAATAATAAGAAAAACACATCCACCAACTTAATAGTAATATGTGATGCTAGTTTAAGTGTGTGAACCATGTTTGTGCCTAGTTTAGTAAATTAGTTTGGTGTGATGATTGTGTACCCCGTATTCGTATTTTAGACGCTAGTACCGAGGAGTACCAGGAGGAGGAGGAGGTCTACTTCCAAGAAGAAGAAGACCACTTTGACCAATTTCCCAACCAAGGCAAGATAATACTCTTGCAAAGTGCAAAGCTCACCATGAGCAAGGCATTACCCCATTTACTTTATGCTTATGATCCTATTTCCCAGTTTTACTTTACAAGCTTTATTTACCTTTGTTTTATCAAAGTACTTTTTGCTTTATGATTTACCTGGTTAGTATTGAGTTAGTACAAGAGTATCAAACTTAGCCTAGAAGCAAAGCAAATACTTAGCACCCCTCATACCTAGTTGCTAGTGCTAAACTAAAAACGACTACTCTAGATGGGAACATGTGTTTATGAAATGATGATGGTGAAAACCTTGGAATGATGAGTCATTTCCATTGAAAGATTTTGAAGGTGAATATGACACTGAAGTTGACTTGGTGATTTTGGGCTAAGAACTGATGATTGAGTTGGATGCGATACCTTACCAATATTAAGTACCCCCACAATACCTGATTATGGGTAGGGCTTAGCTGGAAATTTATGTGTCTTAGTATGGGTTCCCTCTGAACACACATCATAGGGGTTATGCTTGAGGCTGCCTCCGTTGTTGAGAAATGATGTGAATTGAGGTGAATTGTACGGCCAAGCCCTGTGCAGTTCCCGGGTTAACAGTTGGTTTTCACCGGGAGGCCAAGCTCATGGGGAGAGGTGCCTATACTAGGGTGTGTAAGTGAAAGGTTAACGGTTGATGATCCGCGTACTGAGTTACGATTATTCAGGGTTTTATCCCTGACGGATGCAATCAAATGTTGTGGCACAAGTGTGCAACCTCTGCAGAGTGTAGAACTATTCGAATAGCCGCGTCCGCGGATATGGACAATTGGAAAGGCCATTCTGTTTCCGTCATCAGAATTTATATCTGTGTGACTGGTGATTTTTGAACTTGAACTTGAAGGGTGACTTTGAATTTGAATCACAACTGAGTTGTGGGAATGACACTAATGTTCCCACTTGAGTTAGTTAGCACATGAGGAGTTGTTTACTACAATGTTTATCAAATAAAATTGGCTTTATGCAAATAAACTTAGAGCTTAGAACACCATTATAGCAATGCTAGTACTTACTTTAGTTTTAGATTGCGAGTACTTAAAGTACTCACGGCTTTGTCCCTGGCTATTCAAATGGCCAGAATATGAAGCCAAGCAGCAGTACGAGGATGACGATCAGCGGGACGTCTACCACAACTAGGAGCTTCTAACGTCAAGCGTTGGCCTGTGGACTAGAGAGTCCTTGTATCTTACGCTTCCGCTATGAACTTGTGTTTGTTCGTTGATCATTAGATCAACTATTTGTGTAATATGGATCATGTGATTCCAAGTTGTAAGACATTATGGTTTGTAATGAATGATGACTGTGATACTTAACTATTATGCCTCGCAACAACAATTTCCTGGGATTGCGATGTATGACATAATAGGCATCCGGACTTAAAAATCCGGGTGTTGACACCGGCGAAGTATGCACAATTATCAATGTGAGCAAAAGGCAATGCACAGTACTGAAGAGGCTAGCAAATTTGGATGGTGGAAGTGCCAAAAACCGTAGCTTAACATTAGTCAAAAAGAACTCACAAGCTTATTGCAAACAACTAGCAGGTTCATCATTAAGAGCATGATTAAAATTTACTCCAAGGAGGGCCGTTCACGGTGGCACAAGTACCCCGCTAGCTCCCTCGACCTTCAGCACAACTTAGTTATTACGATGAACTCTCAGACATGGAAAGCTATCAAGTCCAACTACGCCTTCAACTATTTAAATAGAGTTTGTAGTACGGCACAAGCTTAAAGACAACAATCCACTACTAATTTTAACTTATTTATCCAGCAAGCCTTACCATCTAAATACCTCAAAACATTTGCAAAGAATCAAGTTATCAAAGCTTAATGTTCTACAAGTATTTTATTATACACTACCACATGCAACATTTCCCGTTTCCAACCATACAACAATTTAACGAAGAAGAAACTTTCGCCATGAATATTATGAGTAAAGCCTAAGGACATACTTGTCCATATGCAACAGCGGAGCGTGTCTCTCTCCCACACAAAGAATGCTAGGATCCATTTTATTCAAACAAAACAAAAAACAAAAACAAACCGACGCTCCAAGCAAAGCACATAAGATGTGATCGAATAAAAATATAGTTTCAGGGGAGGAACCTGATAATGTTGTCGATGAAGAAGGGGATGCCTTGGGCATCCCCAAGCTTAGACGCTTGATTCTTCTTGATATATGCAGGGGTGAACCACCGGGGCATCCCCAAGCTTAGAGCTTTCACTCTCCTTGATCATGTTGTATCATCTCCCTCTCTTGATCCTTGAAAACTTCCTCCACACCAAACTCAAAACAACTCATTAGAGGGTTAGTGCATAATCAAAATTCACATGTTCAGAGGTGACATAATCATTCTTCACACTTATGGACATTGCACAAAGCTACTGAAAGTTAATGGAACAAAGAAATCCATCAAGCATATCAAAACATGCAATGCGAAATAAAAGGCAGAATCTATCAAAACAGAACAGTTCGTAAAGACGAATTTTATTGAGGCACCAGACTTGCTCAAATGAAAATGATCAAATTGAATGAAAGTTGCGTACATATCTGAGGATCACTCACGTAAATTGGCATAATTTTCTGAGTTACCTACAGAGAATTTTGCCCAGATTCGTGACAGCAAAGAAATCTGTTTCTGCGCAGTAATCCAAATCTAGTATGAACCTTACTATCAACGACTTTACTTGGCACAACAAAACACTAAACTAAGATAAGGAGAGGTTGCTACAGTAGTAAACAACTTCCAAGACTCAAATATAAAACAAAATTACTGTAGTAAAAACATGGGTTGTCTCCCAGAAGTGCTTTTCTTTAACGCCTTTCAGCTAGGCGCAGAAAGTGTGTATCAAGTATTATCAAGAGACGAAGTGTCAACATCATAATTTGTTCTAATAATAGAATCATAAGGTAACTTCATTCTCTTTCTAGGGAAGTGTTCCATACCTTTCTTGAGAGGAAATTGATATTTAATATTACCTTCCTTCATATCAATGATAGCTCCAACAGTTCGAAGAAAAGGTCTTCCCAAAATAATGGGACAAGATGCATTGCATTCAATATCCAAGACAACAAAATCAACGGGGACAAGGTTATTGTTAACGGTAATGCGAACATTATCAACTTTCCCCAAAGGTTTCTTTGTAGAATGATCAGCAAGATTAACATCCAAATAACAATTTTTCAATGGTGGCAAGTCAAGCATATTATAGATTTTCTTAGGCATAACAGAAATACTTGCTCCAAGATCACATAAAGCATTACAATCAAAGTCATTGACCTTCATCTTAATGATGGGCTCCCAACCATCCTCTAGTTTCCTAGGAATAGAAGCTTCGCGTTCTAATTTCTCTTCTCTAGCTTTTATGAGAGCATTTGTAATATGTTTCGTGAAAGCCAAATTTATAGCACTAGCATTAGGACTTTTAGCAAGTTTTTGTAAGAACTTTATAACTTCAGAGATGTGGCAATCATCAAAATTCAAACCATTATAATCTAAAGCAATGGGATCATCATCCCCAATGTTGAAAAAAATTTCAGCAGTTTTATCACAGGCAGTTTCAGCAGTTTTAGCAGTTTCAGGTAGTTTTTCGCGCTTTGCATTAGAAGTGGAAACATTGCTAACACCAATTCTTTTATTAGTAATAGTAGGAGGTGCAGAAACTTGTGTAGCATTAGCATTGCTAGTGGTGGTAATAGTCCAAACTTTAGCTATATTTTCTTCTTTTTCATTTTCTTCTCTTTCCCACCTAGCACGCAATTCGGCCATCAATCTTATATTCTCATTAATTCTAACTTGGATGGCATTTGCTGTAGTAACAATTTTACTATTATGATTTTCATGAGGCATAACTTTCGATTTCAAAAGATCAACATCAGCAGCAAGACTATCGACTTTAGAAGCAAGTATATTAATTTTCCCAAGCTTTTCTTCAACAGATTTGTTAAAAGCAGTTTGTGTGCTAATAAATTCTTTAAGCATGGCTTCAAGTCCATGGGGTGTGTTCCTATTGTTGTTGTAAGAATTCCCATAAGAATTACCATAGCCGTTGCCATTATTATAAGGATATGGCCTATAGTTGTTACTAGAATTGTTCCGGTAAGCATTGTTGTTGAAATTATTATTTTTAATGAAGTTTACATCAACATGTTCTTCTTGAGCAACCAATGAAGCTAACGGAACATTATTAGGATCAACATTAGTCCTATCATTCACAAGCATAGACATAATAGCATCAATCTTATCACTCAAGGAAGAGGTTTCTTCGACAGAATTTACCTTCTTACCTTGTGGAGCTCTTTCCGTGTGCCATTCAGAGTAATTAATCATCATATTATCAAGAAGCTTTGTTGCTTCACCAAGAGTGATGGACATAAAGGTACCTCCAGCAGCTGAATCCAATAGGTTCCGTGAAGAAAAATTCAGTCCTTGCAGCGTGTCTTGATCTCCCCGGCAACGGCGCCAGAAATTTTGCTTGGTGCGCGTGGTTGACGTATGTTATTTTCGTTCGACACGCGTCCGTTGGGAACCCCAAGAGGAAGGTGTGATGTGCACAGCGGCAAGTTTCCCTCAGTAAGAAACCAAGGTTTATCGAACCAGTAGGAGTCAAGAAGCACGTGAAGGTTGATGGCGGCGAGATGTAGTGCGGCGCAACACCAGGGATTCCGGCGCCAACGTGGAACCTGCACAACACAAACCAAGTACTTTGCCCCAACGAAACAGTGAGGTTGTCAATCTCACCGGCTTGCTGTAACAAAGGATTAGATGTATAGTGTGGAAGATGATTGTTTGCAGAAAACAGTAGAACAATTGCAGTAGATTGTATTTCAGTATAGAGAATTGGACCGGGGTCCACAGTTCACTAGAGGTGTCTCTCCCATAAGATAAATAGCATGTTGGGTGAACAAATTACAGTTGGGCAATTGACAAATAGAGAGGGCATGACCATGCACATACATATTATGATGAGTATTGTGAGATTTAATTGGGCATTACGACAAAGTACATAGACCGCTATCCAGCATGCATCTATGCCTAAAAAGTCCACCTTCAGGTTATCATCCGAACCCCTTCCAGTATTAAGTTGCTAACAACAGACAATTGCATTAAGTATTGCGCGTAATGTAATCAATAACTACATCCTCGGACATAGCATCAATGTTTTATCCCTAGTGGCAACAGCACATCCATAACCTTAGAGGTTTCTGTCACTCCCCCAGATTCACGGAGACATGAACCCACTATCGAGTATAAATACCCCCTCTTGGAGTTACTAGCAAAAACTTGGCCAGAGCCTCTACTAATAACGGAGAGCATGCAAGATCATAAACAACACATAGACATAAATTGATAATCAACATAACATAGTATTCTCTATTCATCGGATCCCAACAAACACAACATATAGCATTACAGATAGATGATCTTGATCATGTTAGGTAGCTCACAAGATCCGACAATGAAGCATAATGAGGAGAAGACAACCATTTAGAAACTGCTATGGACCCATAGTCCAGGGGTGAACTACTCACACATCACTCCGGAGGCGACCATGGCGGCGTAGAGTCCTCCGGGAGATGATTCCCCTCTCCGGCAGGGTGCCGGAGGCGATCTCCTGAATCCCCCGAGATGGGATTGGCGGTGGCGGCGTCTCTGGAAGGTTTTCCGTATCGTGGCTCTCGGTACTGGGGGTTTCGCGACGAAGACTATTTGTAGGCGGAAGGGCAGGTCAGGGGGCCACACGAGGGGCCCAGGAGACAGGCCGGCGCGGCCAAGACCTGGGCCGTGACACGCGTACAGCACGCGACCGTTGGGAACCCCAGGTGGAAGGTGTGATGCGTACAGCAGTAAGTTTCCCTCAGTTAGAAACCAAGGTTTATCGAACCAGTAGGAGTCAAGAAGCACGTTGAAGGTTGATGGCGGCGAGATGTAGTGCGGCGCAACACCAGGGATTCCGGCGCCAACGTGGAACCTGCACAACACAAACCAAGTACTTTGCCCCAATGAAACAGTGAGGTTGTCAATCTCACCGGCTTGCTGTAACAAAGTATTAGATGTATAGTGTGGATGATGATTGTTTGCAGAAAACAGTAGAACAAGTATTGCAGTAGATTGTATTTCAGTAAAGAGAATTGGACCGGGGTCCACAGTTCACTAGAGGTGTCTCTCCCATAAGATAAACAGCATGTTGGGTGAACAAATTACAGTTGGGCAATTGACAAATAAAGAGGGGATGACCATGCACATACATATTATGATGAGTATAGTGAGATTTAATTGGGCATTACGACAAAGTACATAGACCGCTATCCAGCATGCATCTATGCCTAAAAAGTCCACCTTCAGGATATCATCCGAACCCCTTCCAGTATTAAGTTGCTAACAACAGACAATTGCATTAAGTATTGCGCGTAATGTGATACGTCTCCGACGTATCGATAATTTCTTATGTTCCATGCCACATTATTGATGTTATCTACATGTTTTATGCACACTTTATGTCATATTCGTGCATTTTCTGGAACTAACCTATTAACAAGATGCCGAAGTGCCAGTTCCTGTTTTCTGCTGTTTTTGGTTTCAGAAATCCTAGTAACGAAATATTCTCGGAATCGGACGAAATCAACGCCCAGGTTCCTATTTTCACCGGAAGCATCCAGAACACCCGAGAGCCACCAGGGAGGGGGCACAGGCCCACCAAACCACATGGCGGCGCGGCCAGGGGGGGCCCGCGCCACCCTATGGTGTGGGCACCCCTTTGACCCTCTGGCACCGCCTCTTCGCCTATATAAAGCCCCTGGATCGAAAACCCTGATACGTTCGACGAAATCCACAGAAACCTTCCAGAGCCGCCGCCATCGCGGAGCCAAGATCTGGGGGACAGGAGTCTCTGTTCCGGCACCCTGTCGGAGCGGGGAAGTGCCCCCGGAAGGCTTCTCCATCGACACCGCTGCCATCTCCACCGCCATGTTCATCACCGCTGCTGCTCCCATGAGGAGGGAGTAGTTCTCCATCGAGGCTCGGGGCTGTACCGGTAGCTATGTGGTTCATCTCTCCCATGTACCTCAATACAATAATCTCATGAGCTGCTTTACATGATTGAGATTCATATGAGTTTGTATCACAATTTATCTATGTGCTACTCTAGCAAAGTTATTAAAGTAGTTCTATTCCTCCTGCACGTGTGTAAAGGTGACAGTGTGTGCACCGTGTTAGTACTTGGTTTATGCTATGATCATGATCTCTTGTAGATTGCGAAGTTAACTATTGCTATGATAATATTGATGTGATCTATTCCTCCTACATATGCATGAAGGTGACAGTGTGCATGCTATGTTAGTACTTGGTTTAGTCTGTTGATCTATCTTACACTATAAGGTTACTAAATATGAACAAATTGTGGAGCTTGTTAACTCCGGCATTGAGGGTTCGTGTAATCCTACGCAATGCGTTCATCATCCAACAAGAGTGTAGAGTATGCATTTATCTGTTCTGTTATGTGATCAATGTTGAGAGTGTCCACTAGTGAAAGTGTAATCCCTAGGCCTTGTTCCTAAATACTGCTATCGCTGCTTGTTTCTTTGTTTCTTGTGTTACTACTGCTGCAATACTACCACCATCAACTACACGCCAGCAAGCTATTTTCTGGCACCGTTGCTACTGCTCATACTTATTCATACCACATGTATTTCACTATCTCTTCGCCAAACTAGTGCACCTATTAGGTGTGTTGGGGACACAAGAGACTTCTTGCTTTGTGGTTGCAGGGTTGCATGAGAGGGATATCTTTGACCTCTTCCTCCCTGAGTTCGATAAACCTTGGGTGATCCACTTAAGGGAAAACTTGCTGTTGTTCTACAAACCTCTGCTCTTGGAGGCCCAACACTGTCTACAGGAAAAGGAGGGGGAAGTAGACATCAAGCTATTTTCTGGCGCCGTTGCCGGGGACCAGAAAGCTACACAACAAGGATTTCCTCCCTCGTCAACCACGCGCCAGTCCTGGACAGCATCAAGTATTTTCTGGCGCCGTTGCCGGGGAGGAAAGGTAAAAGGTACTCACACTCCGGACCTCGGCTACCAAGCTATTTTCCGGCGCATTGTAAGTACTCAAATCTATTTCCTTTAGATCCTGCAATTGCAACTTTTTGTTTCTTGTTTACACTAGTTAGGCATAATGGACAACAATGAGCTTTTTACTCTATTTCCTGATTTAAGACATGGATGGTTTGATGCGAAAATTAAAAAACCTGTGGAACATATTAATATGAACACTTTTAACACCATTGTTGCTAATGATATGGAAAATTCTAAGCTTGGGGAAGCTGGTTTTGATGAGCATGATCTTTTTTAGTCCCCCAAGAATTGAGGAGGAAATTTTCTTTGATGATACTTTGCCTCCAATTTATGATGATTATAATGATAGTAGTCTTTTGGTACCACCTGTTATGGAGGATAAATTTGATTATGATTACAATATGCCTCCTATATTTGATGATGAGAATAATAATGATAGCTACTTTGTTGAATTTGCTCCCACTACAACTAATAAAATTGATTATGCCTATGTGGAGAGTAATAATTTTATGCATGAGACTCATGATAAGAATGCTTTATGTGATAGTTATATTGTTGAGTTTGCTCATGTTGCTACTGAAAGTTATTATGAGAGAGGAAAATATGGTTGTAGAAATTTTCATGTTACTAAAACACCTCTCTATGTGCTGAAATTTTTCAAGCTACACTTGTTTTATCTTCTTATGCTTGCTACTTTGCTCTTCATGAACTTGTTTCTTTACAAGATTCCCTTTCATAGGAAGCATGTTAGGCTTAAATATGTTTTCAATTTGCCTCTTGATGCTCTCTTTTGCTTTAAATACTATTTCTTGCGAGTGCATCATTAAAACTGCTGAGCCCATCTTAATGGCTATAAAGAAAAGAACTTCTTGGGAGATAACCCATGTGTTATTTTGCTATAGTACTTTGTTTTATATTTGTGTCTTGGAAGTTGTTTACTACTGTAGCAACCTCTCCTTATCTTAGTTTTGTGTTTTGTTGTGCCAAGTAAAGTCTTTGATAGAAAAGTAAGTACTAGATTTGGATTACTGCGCAGTTCCAGATTTCTTTGCTGTCACGAATCTGGGTCTACCTCCCTGTAGGTAGCTCAGAAAATTAAGCCAATTTACGTGCATGATCCTCAGATATGTACGCAACTTTCATTCAATTTGAGCATTTTCATTTGAGCAAGTCTGGTGCCATTTTAAAATTTGTCAATACGAACTGTTCTGTTTTGACAGATTCTGCCTTTTATTTCGCATTGCCTCTTTTGCTATGTTGGATGAATTTCTTTGATCCATTAATGTCCAGTAGCTTTATGAAATGTCCAGAAGTGTTAAGAATGATTTTGTCACCTCTGAATATGTTAATTTTTATTGTGCACTAACCCTCTAATGAGTTGTTTCGAGTTTGGTGTGGAGGAAGTTTTCAAGGATCAAGAGAGGAGGATGATATACTATGATCAAGAAGAGTGAAAGCTCTAAGCTTGGGGATGCCCCGGTGGTTCACCCCTGCATATATCAAGAAGACTCAAGCGTCTAAGCTTGGGGATGCCCAAGGCATCCCCTTCTTCATCGACAAATTATCAGGTTCCTTCTCTTGAAACTATATTTTTATTCCGTCACATCTTATGTGCTTTACTTGGAGCGTCTGTGTGCTTTTGTCTTTGTTTGTGTTTGAATAAATTGGATTACATCATGCTTGTGTGGGAGAGAGACACGCTTCGCTGGTTCGTATGAACACATGTGTTCTTAGCTCATAATATTCATGGCGAAGTTTCCTCTTCGTTAAATTGTTATATGGTTGGAATTGGAAAATGATACATGTAGTAATTGCTATTAATGTCTTGGGTAATGTGATACTTGGCAATTGTTGTGCTCATGTTTAAGCTCTTGCATCATATACTTTGCACCCATTAATGAAGAAATACATAGAGCTTGCTAAAATTTGGTTTGCATAATTGGTCTCTCTAAGGTCTAGATAATTTCTAGTATTGAGTTTGAACAACAAGGAAGACGGTGTAGAGTCTTATAATGTTTACAATATGTCTTTTATGTGAGTTTTGCTGCACCGGTTCATCCTTGTGTTTGTTTCAAATAGCCTTGCTAGCCTAAACCTTGTATCGAGAGGGATTACTTATCATGCATCCAAAATACTTGAGCCAACCACTATGCCATTTGTGTCCACTATACCTACCTACTACATGGTATTTTCCGCCATTCCAAAGTAAATTTCTTGAGTGCTACCTTTAAAATTCCATCATTCACCTTTGCAATATATAGCTCATGGGACAAATAGCTTAAAAACTATTGTGGTATTGAATATGTAATTATGCACTTTATCTCTTATTAAGTTGCTTGTTGTGAGATAACCATGTTCACTGGGGACGCCATCAATTATTCATTGTTGAATTTCATGTGAGTTGCTATGCATGTCCGTCTTGTCTGAAGTAAGAGAGATCTACCACCTTATGGTTAAGCATGCATATTGTTAGAGAGGAACATTGGGCCGCTAACTAAAGCCATGATCCATGGTGGAAGTTTCAGTTTTGGACATATATCCTCAATCTCAAATGAGAAAATTATTAATTGTTGTTACATGCTTATGCATAAAAGAGGAGTCCATTATCTGTTGTCTATGTTGTCCCGGTATGGATGTCTAAGTTGAAGAATAATCAATAGCGAGAAATCCAATGCGAGCTTTCTCCTTAGACCTTTGTACAGGCGGCATAGAGGTACCCCTTTGTGACACTTGGTCAAAACATGTGCATTGTGATGATCCGGTAGTCCAAGCTAATTAGGACAAGGTGCGGGCACTATTAGTACACTATGCATGAGGCTTGCAACTTGTAAGATATAATTTACATGATACATATGCTTTATTACTACCGTTGACAAAATTGTTTCATGTTTAAAAAATCAAAGCTCTAGCACAAATATAGCAATCGATGCTTTTACTCTATGGAGGACCATTCTTTTACTTTCAATGTTGAGTCAGTTCACCTATTTCTCTCCACCTCAAGAAGCAAACACTTGTGTGAACTGTGCATTGATTCTTACATATTTGCATATTGCATTTGTTATATTGCTTTGCATTGACAACTATCCATGAGATATACATATTACAAGTTGAAAGCAACCGCTGAAACTTAATCTTCTTTTGTGTTGCTTCAATGCTTTTACTATGAATTATTGCTTTATGAGTTAACTCTTATGCGAGACTTATTGATGCTTGTCTTGAAGTGCTATTCATGAAAAGTCTTTGCTTTATGATTCACTTGTTTACTCATGTCATATACATTGTTTTGATCGCTGCATTCACTACATATGCTTTACAAATAGTATGATCAAGATTATGATGGCATGTCACTCCGTAAATTATACGTGTTATCGTTTTACCTGCTCGGGACGAGCAGAACTAAGCTTGGGGATGCTGATACGTCTCCGACGTATCGATAATTTCTTATGTTCCATGCCACATTATTGATGTTATCTACATGTTTTATGCACACTTTATGTCATATTCGTGCATTTTCTGGAACTAACCTATTAACAAGATGCCGAAGTGCCAGTTCCTGTTTTCTGCTGTTTTTGGTTTCAGAAATCCTAGTAACGAAATATTCTCGGAATCGGACGAAATCAACGCCCAGGTTCCTATTTTCACCGGAAGCATCCAGAACACCCGAGAGCCACCAGGGAGGGGGCACAGGCCCACCAAACCACATGGCGGCGCGGCCAGTGGGGGGCCCACGCCACCCTATGGTGTGGGCACCCCTTCGACCCTCTGGCGCCGCCTCTTCGCCTATATAAAGCCCCTAGATCGAAAACCCTGATACGTTCGACGAAATCCACAGAAACCTTCCAGAGCCGCCGCCATCGTGGAGCCAAGATCTGGGGGACAGGAGTCTCTGTTCCGGCACCCTGTCGGAGCGGGGAAGTGCCCCCGGAAGGCTTCTCCATCGACACCGCTGCCATCTCCACCGCCATGTTCATCACCGCTGCTGCTCCCATGAGGAGGGAGTAGTTCTCCATCGAGGCTCGGGGCTGTACCGGTAGCTATGTGGTTCATCTCTCCCATGTACCTCAATACAATAATCTCATGAGCTGCTTTACATGATTGAGATTCATATGAGTTTGTATCACAATTTATCTATGTGCTACTCTAGCAAAGTTATTAAAGTAGTTCTATTCCTCCTGCACGTGTGTAAAGGTGACAGTGTGTGCACCGTGTTAGTACTTGGTTTATGCTATGATCATGATCTCTTGTAGATTGCGAAGTTAACTATTGCTATGATAATATTGATGTGATCTATTCCTCCTACATATGCATGAAGGTGACAGTGTGCATGCTATGTTAGTACTTGGTTTAGTCTGTTGATCTATCTTACACTATAAGGTTACTAAATATGAACAAATTGTGGAGCTTGTTAACTCCGGCATTGAGGGTTCGTGTAATCCTACGCAATGCGTTCATCATCCAACAAGAGTGTAGAGTATGCATTTATCTGTTCTGTTATGTGATCAATGTTGAGAGTGTCCACTAGTGAAAGTGTAATCCCTAGGCCTTGTTCCTAAATACTGCTATCGCTGCTTGTTTACTGTTTTACTGTGTTACTACTGCTGCAATACTACCACCATCAACTACACGCCAGCAAGCTATTTTCTGGCACCGTTGCTACTGCTCATACTTATTCATACCACCTGTATTTCACTATCTCTTCGCCGAACTAGTGCACCTATTAGGTGTGTTGGGGACACAAGAGACTTCTTGCTTTGTGGTTGCAGGGTTGCATGAGAGGGATATCTTTGACCTCTTCCTCCCTGAGTTCGATAAACCTTGGGTGATCCACTTAAGGGAAAACTTGCTGCTGTTCTACAAACCTCTGCTCTTGGAGGCCCAACACTGTCTACAGGAAAAGGAGGGGGAAGTAGACATCAAGCTATTTTCTGGCGCCGTTGCCGGGGACCAGAAAGCTACACAACAAGGATTTCCTCCCTCGTCAACCACGCGCCAGTCCTGGACAGCATCATAATGTAATCAATAACTACATCCTCGGACATAGCATCAATGTTTTATCCCTAGTGGCAACAGCACATCCATAATCTTAGAGATTTCTGTCACTTCCCCAGATTCACGGAGACATGAACCCACTATCGAGCATAAATACCCCCTCTTGGAGTTACAAGCATCAACTTGGCCAGAGCATCTACTAGTAACGGAGAGCATGCAAGATCATAAACAACACATATATATAAATTGATAATCAACATAACATGGTATTCTCTATTCATCGGATACCAACAAACACAACATATAGAATTACAGATAGATGATCTTGATCATGTTCGGCAGCTCACAAGACCCGACAATTAAGCACAATGAGGAGAAGACAACCATCTAGCTACTGCTATGGACCCATAGTCCAGGGGCAGACTACTCACACGTCACTCCGGAGGCGACCATGGCGGCGTAGAGTCCTCCGGGAGATGATTCCCCTCTCCGGCAGGGTGCCGGAGGCGATCTCCTGAATCCCCCGAGATGGGATTGGCGGCGGCGGCGTCTCTGGAAGGTTTTCCGTATCGTGGCTCTCAGACCGGGGGTTTCGCGATGAAGGCTATTTGTAGGCGGAAGGGTAGGTCGGGGCGTCGCGAGGGCCCAGAGACAGGTCGGCGCAGCCAAGGGTGGGGCCGCGCCGCCTACCCTCTGGCCACCTCGTGGCCCCACTTCGTTGACTCTCCGCCTTGGAAGCTTCGTGGCAAAATAGGACCCCGGGCGATGATTTCGTCAAATTACGATAATATTTCATTACTATGATTTCTGAAACCAAAAATAGCAGAAAACAGCAACTGGCACTTCGGCATCTTGTTAATAGGTTAGTTCCAGAAAATGCACGAATATGACATAAAGTGTGCATAAAACATGTAGATATCATCAATAATGTGGCATGGAACATAAGAAATTATCGATACGTCGGAGACGTATCAGCATCCCCAAGCTTAGTTTCTGCTCGTCCCGAGCAGGTAAACGATAAACAAAGATAATTTCTGGAGTGACATGCCATCATAACCTTGATCATACTATTGTAAGCATATGTAGTGAATGCAGCGATCAAAACAATGTAAATGGCATGAGTAAACAACTGAATCATAAAGCAAAGACTTTTCATGAATAGTACTTCAAGACAAGCATCAATAAGTCTTGCATAAGAGTTAACTCATAAAGCAATAATTCATAGTAAAGGTATTGAAGCAACACAAAGGAAAATTAAGTTTCAGCGGTTGCTTTCAACTTGTAACATGTATATCTCATGGATATTGTCAACATAGAGTAATATAACAAGTGCAATATGCAAGTATGTAGGAATCAATGCACAGTTCACACAAGTGTTTGCTTCTTGAGGTTGAGAGAAATAGGTAAACTGACTCAACATAAAAGTAAAATAATGGTCCTTCAAAGAGGAAAGCATCGATTGCTATATTTGTGCTAGAGCTTTGATTTTGAAAACAAGAAACAATTTTGTCAACGGTAGTAATAAAGCATATGAGTTATGTAAATTATATCTTACAAGTTGCAAGCCTCATGCATAGTATACTAATAGTGTCCGCACCTTGTCCTAATTAGCTTGGATTACCGGGATTATCGCAATGCACATGTTTTAACCAAGTGTCACAAAGGGGTACCTCTATGCTGCATGTACAAAGGTCTAAGGAGAAAGCTCGCATTGGATTTCTCGCTATTGATTATTCTCAACTTAGACATCCATACCGGGACAACATAGACAACAGATAGTGGACTCCTCTTTTATGCATAAGCATGTAGCAACAATTAATTTTCTCATATGAGATTGAGGATATTGTCCAAAACTGAAACTTCCACCATGGATCATGGCTTTAGTTAGCGGCCCAATGTTCTTCTCTAACAACATGCATGCTCTAACCATAAGGTGGTAAATCTCCCTTACTTCAGACAAGACGGGCATGCATAGCAACTCACATGATATTCAACAAAGAGTAGTTGATGGCGTCCCCAGGAACATGGTTATCGCACAACAAGCAACTTAATAAGAGATAAAGTGCATAAGTACATATTCAATACCACAATAGTTTTTAGGCTATTTGTCCCATGAGCTATATATTGTAAAGGTAGAGGATAGAAATTTTAAGGTAGCACTCAAGCAATTTACTTTGGAATGACGGAGAAATACCATGTAGTAGGTAGGTATGGTGGACACAAATGGCATAGTGGTTGGCTAAGGATTTGGATGCATGAGAAGTATTCCCTCTCGATACAAGGTTTAGGCTAGCAAGGTTATTTGAAACAAACACAAGGATGAACCGGTGCAGCAAAACTCACATAAAAGACATATTGTAAACATTATAAGACTCTACACCGTCTTCCTTGTTGTTCAAACTCAATACTAGAAATTATCTAGACCTTAGAGAGACCAAATATGCAAACCAAATTTTAGCATGCTCTATGTATTTCTTCATTAGTAGGTGCAAAGCATATGATGCAAGAGCTTAAACATGAGCACAACAATTGCCAAGTATCACATTATCCAATACATTTTAGCAATTACTACATGTATCATTTTCCAATTCCAACCATATAACAATTTAACGAAGAAGAAACTTCGCCATGAATATTATGAGTAGAGCCTAAGGACATACTTGTCCATATGCAACAGAGGAGCGTGTCTCTCTCCCACACAAAGAATGCTAGGATCCATTTTATTCAAACAAAACAAAAACAAAAACAAACCGACACTCCAAGCAAAGCACATAAGATGTGACGGAATAAAAATATAGTTTCAGGGGAGAAACCTGATAATGTTGTCGATGAAGAAGGGGATGCCCAAGGCATCCCCAAGCTTAGACGCTTGAGTCTTCTTGATATATGCAGGTGTGAACCACCGGGGCATCCCCAAGCTTAGAGCTTTCACTCTCCTTGATCATGTTGTATCATCTCCCTCTCTTGATCCTTGCAAACTTCCTCCACACCAAACTCAAAACAACTCATTAGAGGGTTAGTGCACAATTAAAATATACATGTTCAGAGGTGACATAATCATTCTTAACACTTCCGGACATTGCACAAAGCTACTAAAAGTCAATGGAATCGAAATATCCATCGAACATAACAAAACAGGCAATGCGAAATAAAAGGCAGAATCTGTCAAAACAGAACAGTTCGTAATGACGAATTTTATTGAGGCACCAGACTTGCTCAAATGAAAATTCTCAAATTGAATGAAAGTTGCGTACATATCTGAGGATCACTCACGTAAATTGGCATAATTTTCTGAGTTACCTACAGAGAATTTTGCCCAGATTCGTGACAGCAAAGAAATCTGTTTCTGCGCAGTAATCCAAATCTAGTATGAACCTTGCTATCAACGACTTTACTTGGCACAATAAAACACTAAACTAAGATAAGGAGAGATTGCTACAGTAGTAAAAAACTTCCAAGACGCAAAATAAAAACAAAGTACTGTAGTAAAAACATGGGTTGTCTCCCATAAGCGCTTTTCTTTAACGCCTTTCAGCTAGGCGCAGAAAGTGTGTATCAAGTATTATCAAGAGACGAAGTGTCAACATCATAATTTTTTCTAATAATAGAATCAAAAGGTAACTTCATTCTCTTTCTAGGGAAGTGTTCCATACCTTTCTTGAGAGGAAATTGATATTTAATATTACCTTCCTTCATATCAATGATAGCACCAACAGTTCGAAGAAAAGGTCTTCCCAATATAATGGGGCAAGATGCATTGCATTCAATATCCAAGACAACAAAATCAACGGGGACAAGGTTATTGTTAACGGTAATGCGAACATTATCAACTTTCCCCAAAGGTTTCTTTGTAGAATGATCAGTAAGATTAACATCCAAATAACAGTTTTTCAGCGGTGGCAAGTCAAGCATATTATAAATTTTCTTAGGCATAACAGAAATACTTGCACCAAGATCACATAAAGCATTACAATCAAAATCATTGACCTTCATCTTAATGATGGGCTCCCAACCATCCTCTAGCTTCCTAGGAATAGAAGCTTCGCGTTCTAATTTCTCTTCTCTAGCTTTTATGAGAGCATTTGTAATATGTTTCGTGAAAGCCATATAAATAGCACTAGCATTAGGACTTTTAGCAAGTTTTTGTAAGAACTTTATAACTTCAGAGATGTGGCAATCATCAAAATTCAAACCATTATAATCTAAAGCAATGGGATCATCATCCCCAATGTTGGAAAAAATTTCAGCAGTTTTATCACAGGCAGTTTCAGGCAGTTTCTCGCGCTTTGCATTAGAAGTGGAAACATTGCTAACACCAATTCTTTTATTAGTAATAGTAGGAGGTGCAGCAACTTGTGGAGCATTAGCATTACTAGTGGTGGTAATAGTCCAAACTTTAGCTATATTATCTTCTTTCTCATTTTCTTCTTTTTCCCACCTAGCACGCAATTCGGCCATCAATCTTATATTCTCATTAATTATAACTTGGATGGCATTTGCTGTAGTAATAATTTTATTATGATGATTTTCATTAGGCATAACTTTTGATTTCAAAAGATCAACATCAGCAGCAAGACTATCGACTTTAGAAGCAAGTATATCAATTTTCCCAAGCTTTTCTTCAACAGATTTGTTAAAAGCAGTTTGTGTACTAATAAATTCTTTAAGCATGGCTTCAAGTCCAGGGGGTGAATTACTATTATTGTTGTAAGAATTCCCATAAGAATTACCATAGCCGTTGCCATTATTATAAGGATATGGCCTATAGTTGTTACTAGAATTGTTCCGGTAAGCATTGTTGTTGAAATTATTATTTTTAATGAAGTTTACATCAACATGTTCTTCTTGAGCAACCAATGAAGCTAACGGAACATTATTAGGATCAACACTAGTCCTATCATTCACAAGCATAGACATAATAGCATCAATCTTATCATTCAAGGAAGAGGTTTCTTCGACAGAATTTACCTTCTTACCTTGTGGAGCTCTTTCCGTGTGCCATTCAGAGTAATTGATCTTCATATTATCAAGAAGCTTTTTTGCTTCACCAAGAGTGATGGACATAAAGGTACCTCCAGCAGCTGAATCCAATAGGTTCCACGAAGAGAAATTCAGTCCTGCATAAAAGGTTTGGATGATCATCCAAGTAGTCAGTCCATGGGTTGGGCAATTTTTAACCAAAGATTTCATTCTTTCCCATGCTTGTGCAACATGCTCAGTATCCAATTGTTTAAAATTCATTATGCTACCCCTCAAAGATATAATTTTAGCAGGGGGATAATATCTACCAATAAAAGCATCCTTGCATTTAGTCCATGAATCAATACTATTCTTAGGCAGAGATAGCAACCAATCTTTAGCTCTTCCTCTTAATGAGAAAGGGAACAATTTTAATTTTATAATGTCACCATCTACATCTTTATACTTTTGCATTTCACAAAGTTCAACAAAATTATTGAGATGGGCAGCAGCATCATCAGAACTAACACCAGAAAATTGCTCTCGCATAACAAGATTTAGTAAAGCAGGTTTAATTTCAAAGAATTTTGCTGTAGTAGCAGGTGGAACAATAGGTGTGCATAAGAAATCATTATTATTTGTGGTTGTGAAGTCACACAACTTAGTATTTTCAGGAGTACCCATTTTAGCAGTAGTAAATAAAACAAACTAGATAAAGTAAATGCAAGTAACTAATTTTTTTTGTGTTTTTGATATAGCAAACAAGATAGTAAATAAAGTAAAACTAGCAACTAATTTTTTTTGTATTTTGATTTAGTGCAGCAAACAAAGTAGTAAATAAAACTAAGGAAGACAAAAACAAAGTAAAGATATTGGGATGTGGAGACTCCCCTTGCAGCGTGTCTTGATCTCCCCGGCAACGGCGCCAGAAATTTAGCTTGACACGCGTACAGCACGCGACCGTTGGGAACCCCAAGTGGAAGGTGTGATGCGTACAGCAGTAAGTTTCCCTCAGTTAGAAACCAAGGTTTATCGAACCAGTAGGAGTCAAGAAACACGTTGAAGGTTGATGGCGGCGAGATGTAGTGCGGCGCAACACCAGGGATTCCGGCGCCAACGTGGAACCTGCACAACACAAACCAAGTACTTTGCCCCAACGAAACAGTGCGGTTGTCAATCTCACCGGCTTGCTGTAACAAAGGATTAGATGTATAGTGTGGATGATGATTGTTTGCAGAAAATAGTAGAACAAGTATTGCAGTAGATTGTATTTCAGTAAAGAGAATTGGACCGGGGTCCACAGTTCACTAGAGGTGTCTCTCCCATAAGATAAACAGCATGTTGGGTGAACAAATTACAGTTGGGCAATTGACAAATAAAGAGGGCATGACCATGCACATACATATTATGATGAGTATAGTGAGATTTAATTGGGCATTACGACAAAGTACATAGACCGCTATCCAGCATGCATCTATGCCTAAAAAGTCCACCTTCAGGTTATCATCCGAACCCCTTCCAGTATTAAGTTGCTAACAACAGACAATTGCATTAAGTATTGCGTGTAATGTAATCAATAACTACATCCTCGGACATAGCATCAATGTTTTATCCCTAGTGGCAATAGCACATCCATAATCTTAGAGATTTCTGTCACTTCCCCAGATTCACGGAGACATGAACCCACTATCGAGCATAAATACCCCCTCTTGGAGTTACAAGCATCAACTTGGCCAGAGCATCTACTAGTAACGGAGAGCATGCAAGATCATAAACAACACATAGATATAAATTGATAATCAACATAACATGGTATTCTCTATTCATCGGATCCCAACAAACACAACATATAGAATTACAGATAGATGATCTTGATCATGTTCGGCAGCTCACAAGACCCGACAATTAAGCACAATGAGGAGAAGACAACCATCTAGCTACTGCGATGGACCCATAGTCCAGGGGTAGACTACTCACACATCACTCCGGAGGCGACCATGGCGGCGTAGAGTCCTCCGGGAGATGATTCCCCTCTCCGGCAGGGTGCCGGAGGCGATCTCCTGAATCCCCCGAGATTGGATTGGCGGCGGCGGTGTCTCTGAAAGGTTTTCCGTATCGTGGCTCTCGGTACTGGGGGTTTCGCGATGAAGGCTATTTGTAGGCGGAAGGGTAGGTCAGGGGGCGTCGCGAGGGGCCCAGGAGACAGGTCGGCGCGGCCAAGGGTGGGGCCGCGCCGCCTACCCTCCTGGCCACCTCGTGGCCCCACTTCGTTGACTCTCCGGTCTTCTGGAAGCTTCGTTGCAAAATAGGACCCTGGGCGTTGATTTCGTCCAATTCCGAGAATATTTCCTTACTAGGATTTCTGAAACCAAAAACAGCAGAAACAAAGAATCGGCACTTCGGCATCTTGTTAATAGGTTAGTTCCAGAAAATGCACGAATATGACATAAAGTGTGCATAAAACATGTAGATATCATCAATAATGTGGCATGGAACATAAGAAATTATCGATACGTCGGAGACGTATCAGGCCGCGCCGCCCTACCTCCTGGCCACCTCGTGGCCCCACTTCGTTGACTCTTCGGTCTTCTGGAAGCTTCGTGTGAAAATAGGCCCCTGGGCGTTGATTTCGTCCAATTCCGAGAATATTTCCTTACTAGGATTTCTGAAACCAAAAATAGTAGAAAACAACAACTGGCTCTTCGGCATCTTGTTAATTGGTTAGTGCCGGAAAATGCATAAATATGATGTAAAGTATGCATAAAACATGTAGATATCATCAATAATGTGGCATGGAACATAAGAAATTATCGATACGTCAGAGACGTATCAGGGGACAGAAGTCTCTGTTCCGGCACCCTGCCGGGACGGGGAATTGCCCCCGGAGTCATCTCCACCGCCGTCTCCACCGCCATCTTCACCGTCATCGCTGTCTCCATGATGAGGAGGGAGTAATTCACCCCCGAGGCTGAGGGCTCCGCTGTAGCTATGTGGTTAATCTCTCTCCCATGTACTTCAATAAAATAATCTCATGAGCTGCCTTACATGATTGAGATTCATATGAGTTTTGTATCACTATTCATCTATGTGCTACTCTAGTGATGTTATTAAAGTAGTCTATTCCTCCTACACGGTGTACTGTGGACAGTGTGTGCATCGTGTAGTACTTGGCGTATGCTATGATTGTGATCTCTTGTAGATTATGAAGTTAACTATTACTATGATGGTGTTGATGTGATCTATTTGGTTATGTTGATCTATCTTGCAGTCTAAGGTTATTTAAATATGAACATTGAATATTGTGGAGCTTGTTAACTCCGGCATTGAGGGTTCGTGTAATCCTACATAATGGTGTTTGATACGTCTCCGACGTATCGATAATTTCTTATGTTCCATGCCACATTATTGATGTTATCTACATGTTTTATGCACACTTTATGTCATATTCGTGCATTTTCTGGAACTAACCTATTAACAAGATGCCGAAGTGCCAGTTCCTGTTTTCTGCTGTTTTTGGTTTCAGAAATCCTAGTAACGAAATATTCTCGGAATCGGACGAAATCAACGCCCAGGTTCCTATTTTGCCCGGAAGCATCCAGAACACCCGAGAGCCGCCAGAGGGAAGCCCTGGGGGCCCCACACTACACCCTGGCGCGGCCAGAGGGGGGGCCGCGCCGCCCTATGGTGTGGTGGCCCCAGGCCCCCTCCGAGGCTGCCCTTCCGCCTATTTAAAGCCTCCGTCGCGAAAACCCTATTACGATCGACGAAACCCACAGAAACCTTCCAGAGCCGCCGCCATCGCGAAGCCAAGATCTGGGGGACAGGAGTCTCTGTTCCGGCACGCCGCCGGGACGGGGAAGTGCCCCCGGAAGGCTTCTCCATCGACACCGCTGCCATCTCCACCGCCATCTTCATCACCGCTGCTGCTCCCATGAGGAGGGAGTAGTTCTCCATCGAGGCTCGGGGCTGTACCGGTAGCTATGTGGTTAATCTCTCTCCTATGTACTTCAATACAGTGATCTCATGAGCTGCTTTACATGATTGAGATCCATATGATGAGCTTTGTATCGCTACTAGTTGTGTGCTACTCATGTGATGTTATTAAAGTAGTCTATTCCTCCTGCATGGTGTAAAGGTGACTAGTGTGTGCACCATGTGGTTCTTGTCGTAGGCTATGATCATGATCTCTTGTAGATTGTGGAGTTAATTATCATTATGATAGTATTGATGTGATCTATTCCTCCTTCATAGTGTAATGTGGACAGTGTGTGCACTATGTTAGTTCTTGGTTTATTTTGCAATGATCTATTATGCTCTAAGGTTATTTAAATATGAACATTGAATTGTGGAGCTTGTTAACTCCGGCATTGAGGGTTCGTGTAATCCTACGCAATGTGTTCATCATCCCACAAAAGAGTGTATGTAGCACATATGAGAAAGAGTTATTTATTATGCGATCAATGTTGAGAGTGTCCACTAGTGAAAGTGTAATCCCTAGGCCTTGTTCCTAAATACTGAAATCACTGCTTGTTTACTATTTTACTGCGTTACTACTGCTGCGTTGCTACTGCTTATTCATAACACCTGTATTTCACTATCTCTTCGCCGAACTAGTGCACCTATTAGGTGTGTTGGGGACACAAGAGACTTCTTGCTTTGTGGTTGCAGGGTTGCATGAGAGGGATATCTTTGACCTCTTCCTCCCTGAGTTTGATAAACCTTGGGTGATCCACTTAAGGGAAAACTTGCTGCTGTTCTACAAACCTCTGCTCTTGGAGGCCCAACACTGTCTACAGGAAAAGGAGGTGGAAGTAGACATCAGTGTTCATCATCCAACAAGAGGGTGTAGAGTAGTCCTATTATGTGATCATTGTTGAGAGTGTCCACTAGTGAAAGCAGGATCCCTGGGCCTTGCTTCCAAGCATCGAATCTCCGTTTGTTTACTGTTTTGTTGAATGTTTGCTCGCTGCTATACTTCATTCAGATTGCTATTATCACTCATACTCATCCATATTACTTGTATCTCACTATCTCTTCGCCGAACTAGTGCACCTATACATCTGACAAGTGTATTAGGTGTGTTGGGGACACAAGAGACTTCTTGCTTTGTGGTTGCAGGGTTGCTTGAGAGGGATATCTTTGACCTCTTCCTCCCTGAGATCGATAAACCTTGGGTGATCCACTTAAGGGAAACTTGCTGCTGTTCTACAAACCTCTGCTCTTGGAGGCCCAACACTGTCTACAAGAATAGAAGCTCCAGTAGACATCAAGCACTTTTCTGGCGCCGTTGCCGGGGAGGAAAGGTAAAAGGCACTCATACTCCGGTTCCAGGTAACAGTACTTTTCTGGCGCCATTGTGTGTGTGCTCGAAGCTATTTCCTTTAGATCCTGCAATTGCATCTTTCTGTTTCTTGTTTTACACTAGTTAGGCATAATGGACAACAATGAGCTTCTTATTTTATTTCCTGAGTTAAGACATGAATTGTGTGATGCGAAAATTAAAGAACCTATGGAGCCTCAATTGCATGCTAGTAGCAATGTTATTAGTATGAACGCAATCACTGCTAATGCTATGGATAAGTCTAAGCTTGGGGAAGCTAGTTTCTGTGATCTTTTTAGCTTCCCATCTTTAGGGGAGAAAATTTGGTCTGATAATGCTTTATCTCCCATATGTGATAACTCTAATGATGCTTGTGATATTTTAAATCCACCAACTGCAAGTACTGCTTTCAAGATACCCATGAAAATTATTGAACGTGTTATTGATAACCGCTATAAAGGGGATGGAACTGTCCATCCTGGAGATCATTCTTGTTTTTGCATGAATTATGCGGGTTATTCAAGTGTGCAGGTATCTCTATGGATGAAGTAAGGAAGAAGCTATTCTCTTTTTTGCTGTCTGGTAAAGCGGCGCATTGGTATAAATTGTTGAAGAATAGTCATTCTCTTGGTTGGGAGGAAATTGCATCTCTCTTTTATTCTAAATTTTATCCTCCTCATGAAGTGCATATTGATAGGAATTATATTTATAACTTTTATCCTCGTGATGGAGAGAGTATTTCTCAAGCGTGGGGGAGATTGAAGTCACTAATGCTCAAATGTCCCATTCATGAGCTCCCCCGTAATGTTATTGTTAACAATTTTTATGCGAGGCTTTCAGGACAGCACAAGGACTATCTGGATGTCTGTTCGGAGGGATCTTTCACAAGCAAGGAGGTTGAAGCTAGGTGGGATCTTCTTGATCGGATTGAGGAGAACGCTGAAGGATGGGAGAACAATGAAGGTAAAGAGTTAGGTATAAATTATGATTATGAATGCATTGAAGCTTTTATGGATACTGATAAATTCCGAAATATGAGTGCTACTTATGGTCTTGACTCTCAAGTTGCTGCAAATCTTTATAAAGCTTTTGCCTCTCATTTTGAATTGCCTAAGAAGAATTTTGATAAGTATCATGAACCTTTTAAAGAGGCTTGCACGAAGAATGAAATTGTTGTTAATTATTGCAATAAGCATGCTCAAACTCCTAAGAATACTATTTCCTATAAGCATGTTAATTTTTGTGGAATGCATAGACCTTGTGGAATTAATCAAGTCAAAGATGAATATTGCATCCATCATATTAATGAAAAAACTAGAAAGTGGTTTAGGGCTCTAGATGATCTTGGTAAAAAAGTTTGTGCCCTCTATCCTTTTATTTGTGAAGTTTGCCATGAAGTGGGTCATTTTAATTTTCAATGCTCCTCCAATGATAATTTGAGCCCAATGAGTGCTGCAAATTTGTATTGTGATGATGAAATTACTCCTAATCAGCATGATGAACTCACTTTATTTTTGTGGTGTGAAGAGTTATCAAGGAAAATTTCTTTGTTAGATATTAATGATCTTGATATTGATGATGTCCTGCATGGGTGTTTTTCTTATTGCGTTGATAATGGCCATACAAATACTTACATACAAAATATTTTAGAAGATGACACCTTGCCAAAATATGATAGGACCGCTGTGTGTTTTCAACTAATTAATGAAAAGGAGGAATCCTCCCAAGTTTCTTCTATTGTTTCTGAAAGTAAATCAGGTTATGCGGACAAGCCACCCTTCAAGCCTCTTCCTCCTAAAGAAGGGAACGAGGAGAAGGAAGAGAAGAAGAAGAAGAAGGGAACGACGAAGAAGAAGAAGAAGAAGAAGAAGAAGAAGAAGGAGAATAAAAAGAAAGAGGTAACGGCATATCCCCGCGTGAATGAGATAACGCTAGGTAACCGTAAGTATGTTGCTCCTAATGATTATTATGATAATGAATCTGAATACGATGATCTTCCTATGCTCTTTACATACATTAGTGATCATGATTTGAATGAGCACACTACTTTTGATATTACAAATCTCTGGGAAACTAATTCTGAAAATGAGGATGATAATAATTGCCATAGTATCAGTGCTATCTATGCTTCCTCCTATAATGATATAGAAAGCTCTAAGCTTGGGGAAGAAGTGTTTGAAAATCCTTTTGCTACTGATCATTATGTGTTTGATACATCTCCTTCTAATAACAATGATGGTATGGACACAGATAAACCGACTGTGAAAGATAACTATTCTATTTCTTATGATGACACTGTGCCTCCGACCTTTGATGATTATTATAAAGAATGCTATGATATAGGTTATAACTATCCTTATGAAACTTGTCATAGTCATGATTGGATTACCAAAAACAATTCCCTTAATATGCAACTTGTTTACCATGTTCAAATTCTTGATAATAATCTTGCTCCAATTACTGTTAATGAGAAGAACTCTTCTTATGCCAAAATTAATGATACTTCTATGCATATGAACCATGATAAGAATGTTTTAAGTGATGGGTATATTGTGGATTTCATCAATGATGCTACTCAAAGCTATTATGAGAGAGGGAAACATGGTTATAGGCATCTTAATAATATTAAGTTTCCCCTCTTTATGTTGAGAATCTTGAAGTTACTCGTGTTTTATCCTCTTAAGCTTGTCACTTTGTTCTTCATGAATTCAGTTGTGTACAAGATTCCTTTTCATAGGAAGCATGTTAGGCTTAAATTTGTTTTGAATTTGCCTCTTGATGCTCTCTTTTGCTTCAAATATTATTTCTTGCGAGTGCATCATTAAAACTGCTAAGCCCATCTTAATGGCTATAAAGAAAGAACTTCTTGGGAGATAACCCATATGTTTATTTTGCTACAGTATTTTGTTTTGTATTTGAGTCTTGGAAGTTGTTACTACTGTAGCAACCTCTCCTTATCTTAGTTTTGTGTTTTGTTGTGCCAAGTAAAGTTTTGATAGCAAGGTTGATACTAGATTTGGATTACTGCGCAGAAACATATTTCTTTGCTGTCACGAATCTGGGCAAAATTCTCTGTAGGTAACTCAGAAAATTATGCCAATTTACGTGAGTGATCCTCAGATATGTACGCAACTTTAATTCAATTTGAGCATTTTCATTTGAGCAAGTCTGGTGCCTCAATAAAATTCGTCTTTACGGACTGTTCTGTTTTGACAGATTCTGCCTTTTATTTCGCATTGCTTCTTTTGCTATGTGGGATGGATTTCTTTGTTTCATTGACTTCCAGTAGCTTTGAGCAATGTCCAGAAGTGTTAAGAATGATTGTGTCACCTCTGAACATGTGAATTTTTGATTATGCACTAACCCTTTAATGAGTTTGTTTCGAGTTTGGTGTGAAGGAAGTTTTCAAGGGTCAAGAGAGGAGGATGATACAATATGATCAAGGAGAGTGAAAGCTCTAAGCTTGGGGATGCCCCGGTGGTTCACACCTGCATGTTTCAAGAAGACTCAAGCGTCTAAGCTTGGGGATGCCCAAGGCATCCCCTTCTTCATCGACAACATTATCAGGTTCCTCCCCTGAAACTATATTTTTATTCGGTCACATCTTATGTACTTTACTTGGAGCGTCTGTATGTTTTTGTTTTTGTTTTTGTTTGAATAAATGCTTGTGTGGGAGAGAGACACGCTCCGCTGGTTCGTATGAACACATGTGTTCTTAGCTCTTAATTTTCATGGCGAAGGTTGAAACTGCTTCGTTAATTGTTATATGGTTGGAATTGGAAAATGCTACATGTAGTAATTGCTAAAATGTCTTGGATAATTTGATACTTGGCAATTGTTGTGTTCATATTTAAGCTCTTGCATCATATACTTTGCACCTATTAGTGAAGAAATACATAGAGCTTGCTAAAATTTGGTTTGCATAATTGGTCTCTCTAAGTTCTAGATAATTTCTAGTATTGGGTTGAACAACAAGGAAGACGGTGTAGAGTCTTATAATGTTTACAATATATCTTTTATGTGAGTTTTGCTGCACCGGTTCATCCTTGTGTTTGTTTCAGATAACCTTGCTAGCCTAAGCCTTGTATCGAGAGGGAATACTTCTCATGCATCCAAAATCCTTGAGCCAACCACTATGCCATTTGTGTCCACCATACCTACTACATGGTATTTCTCCTCCATTCCTAAGTAAATTGCTTGAGTGCTACCTTTAAACAATTCAAAATTTATTACCTCTGATTTGTGTCAATGTTTTATAGCTCATGAGGAAGTATGTGGTGTTTATCTTTCAATCTTGTTGGGCAACTTTCACCAATGGACTAGTGGCTTCATCCGCTTATCCAATAATTTCAAAAAGAGCTGGCAATGGGATTCCCAGTCCCAAATTAATTAACCAAAATAGACACTCCTCCATGGTATGTGATTGTTGGACGGCACCCGAAGGATTCGGTTAGCCATGGCTTGTGTAAGCAAAGGTGGGGAGGAGTGTCATCATAATAAAACTAAAATAAAAAGGCACTCCTTCATGGTATGAGATTGTTGGCAGGCACCCGAGGATTCGGTTAGCCATGGTTTGTGAAAGAAAGGTTGGAAGGAGTGCCACACAAAAATAAAATAAAATGGGATCCGCTCTTTGAAGGTTTGTCTGGCAAGGGGGTTAGAGTACCCACTACCATTCGTTGACAACAACATACACCTCTCAAAACTTTACTTTTATGCTCTCTTGATGTTTTCAAAACCAAAGCTCTAGCACAAATATAGCAATTGATGCTTTCCTCTTTGAAGGACCATTCTTTTACTTTTATGTTGAGTCAGTTCACCTATTTCTCTCCACCTCAAAAAGCAAACACTTGTGTGAACTGTTCATTGATTCCTACATGCTTGCATATTGCACTTGTTATATTACTTTACATTGACAATATCCATGAGATATACATGTTATAAGTTGAAAGCAACCGCTGAAACTTCATCTTCCTTTGTGTTGCTTCAATGCCTTTACTTTGAATTATTGCTTTATGAGTTAACTCTTATGCAAGACTTATTGATGCTTGTCTTGAAGTACTATTCATGAAAAGTCCTTGCTATATGATTCATTTGTTTACTCATGTCATTTACATTATTTTGATCGCTGCATTCATTTCATATGCTTTACAATAGTATGATCAAGGTTATGATGGCATGTCACTCCAGAAATTATCTTTATTATCATTTACCTGCTCGGGACGAGCAGAAACTAAGCTTGGGGATGCTGATACGTCTCCGACGTATCGATAATTTCTTATGTTCCATGCCACATTATTGATGATATCTACATGTTTTATGCATACTTCATGTCATATTTATGCGTTTTCCGGAACTAACCTATTGACGAGATGCCGAAGGGCCAGTTGCTATTTTTTGCTGTTTTTGGTTTCAGAAATCATAGTAAGGAAATATTCTCGGAATCGGACGGAATCAACGCCGAAGATCTTAGAATCCCCGGAAGCATCCAGAACACCCGAGAGTCGCCAGAGGGGGGCCACAGGCCCACCAGACCATAGGCCGGCGCGGCCTGGGGGTGGCCCGCGCCCCCCTAGCGTGTCGTCACCCCGTGGCCCCTCCGACTCCGCCTCTCCGCCTATTTAATCGTACCTGACCTAAAAACCTCGACCAGTTCGACAAAACCGGAGAAAACCATCCAGAGCCGCCGCCATCGCGAAACTCCAATTCGGGGGACAGAAGTCTCTGTTCCGGCACCCTGCCGGGATGGGGAATTACCCCCGGAGTTATCTCCACCGCCGTCTCCACCGCCATCTTCACCGCCATCGCTGTCTCCATGATGAGGAGGGAGTAATTCACCCCCGAGGCTGAGGGCTCCGCTGTAGCTATGTGGTTAATCTCTCTCCCATGTACTTCAATACAATAATCTCATGAGCTGCCTTACATGATTGAGATTCATATGAGTTTTGTATCACTATTCATCTATGTGCTACTCTAGTGATGTTATTAAAGTAGTCTATTCCTCCTGCACGGTGTAATGTGGACAGTGTGTGCATCGTGTAGTACTTGGCGTATGCTATGATTGTGATCTCTTGTAGATTATGAAGTTAACTATTACTATGATGGTGTTGATGTGATCTATTTGGTTATGTTGATCTATCTTGCACTCTAAGGTTATTTAAATATGAACATTGAATATTGTGGAGCTTGTTAACTCCGGCAATGAGGGTTCGTGTAATCCTACACAATGGTGTTCATCATCCAACAAGAGGGTGTAGAGTAGTCCTATTATGTGATCATTGTTGAGAGTGTCCACTAGTGAAAGCAGGATCCCTGGGCCTTGCTTCCAAGCATCGAATCTCCGTTTGTTTACTGTTTTGTTGAATGTTTGCTCGCTGCTATACTTCATTCAGATTGCTATTATCACTCATACTCATCCATATTACTTGTATCTCACTATCTCTTCGCCGAACTAGTGCACCTATACATCTGACAAGTGTATTAGGTGTGTTGGGGACACAAGAGACTTCTTGCTTTGTGGTTGCAGGGTTGCTTGAGAGGGATATCTTTGACCTCTTCCTCCCTGAGATCGATAAACCTTGGGTGATCCACTTAAGGGAAACTTGTTGCTGTTCTACAAACCTCTGCTCTTGGAGGCCCAACACTGTCTACAAGAATAGAAGCTCCAGTAGACATCAAGCACTTTTCTGGCGCCGTTGCCGGGGAGGAAAGGTAAAAGGCACTCATACTCCGGTTCCTGTGTAAGTACTTTTCTCGGCGCCATTGTGTGTGTGCTCGAAGCTATTTCCTTTAGATCCTGCAATTGCATCTTTTTGTTTCTTGTTTTACACTAGTTAGGCATAATGGACAACAATGAGCTTCTTATTTTATTTCCTGAGTTAAGACATGAATTGTGTGATGCGAAAATTAAAGAACCTATGGAGCCTCAATTGCATGCTAGTAGCAATGTTATTAGTATGAACGCAATCACTGCTAATGCTATGGATAAGTCTAAGCTTGGGGAAGCTAGTTTCTGTGATCTTTTTAGCTTCCCATCTTTAGGGGAGAAAATTTGGTCTGATAATGCTTTATCTCCCATATGTGATAACTCTAATGATGCTTGTGATATTTTAAATCCACCAACTGCAAGTACTGCTTTCAAGATACCCATGAAAATTATTGAACGTGTTATTGATAACCGCTATAAAGGGGATGGAACTGTCCATCCTGGAGATCATTTACTGTTTTTGCATGAATTATGCGGGTTATTCAAGTGTGCAGGTATCTCTATGGATGAAGTAAGGAAGAAGTTATTCTCTTTTTTGCTGTCTGGTAAAGTGGCGCATTGGTATAAATTGTAGAAGAATAGTCATTCTCTTGGTTGGGAGGAAATTGCATCTCTCTTTTATTCTAAATTTTATCCTCCTCATGAAGTGCATATTGGTTGGGGACGCCTCGAAGTCATTCTTCTTCTTCCCCATGGTGTTGCGGCGTTGGTGGTGCGAGTGTAGGTGTGGGCGATGGAGGATCGGTGCCGGTGGAGTTTTAAGGCCGACCACGCGTGGGGAACGATGCCATTGATGGCGGCGCAGAAGCCTAGCCGCCGCCGCCAGTGCGCGCGCAGAAGAGGCAGCCGCGACATTGATGGCGAAGGCTGTAGTGCAGACGCGGAAGCGCTGATCGTGGAAGCGATGGCCGCCGAAGCGATGCCCTCGATGCAGGCTCGCTGCCAAGCGGGCCCGGTGGAGACACGAGCGGACACTTTGCGCGTCCGCGCAGCGTCCGGAGACGTAAACCTGCCGCAAATATGTACCGGGTTTTCGCAACGGATAGCTCGGTTACTTTGTGTCGCGCCGCTGGATGTGGTGTCAGACCTATTTTCAAGTCACGGCGGACGCAAACGGTCGGCGTCGGAGATGCCCTTATGAGCTGCAATCCATATTTCTCAAATACAGTTATGCGCAACATAAATTGAGTATTGTCTGACGAAACTGAATCTATCCAGTCGCCGATTTTGTCTGGGCAAAGAAAAGGCTACGACTACGAGCGAATCCACTGTTGTGTAGGTCTTGGCTTGGCGGCGCTGGAATGGACCGCCGCCGCAGCACGCGACTCCGTTCCCAAATCCGCGCAAGTGAGGTCGGGGCCGGAGCCGGACTCGACCGCCGCCGCAGCCCGCGCCTCCATCCCCGAACCCAGGCGAGCGAGGATGGGGCCGGACTGGCCCGCCGCCGCAGCCCGCGCCTCCATCACCAAATCCGCGCGAGCGGGGAGGGCGCCTCCTCCATGACCAGCCGCCGCGCCTCGCCCGCCTGCCTGCCGGACGACGACGACATCCTGCGGGAGATCTTCCTCCACCTCCCGCCTACGCCGTCCTCGCTCGCCCGCGCCTCCGCGGTCTGCACGCGCTGGCGGGGCCTCCTCGCCGACCCCAAGTTCCACCGCCAGCTCTGCGCGCGCCACCGGAACCCGCCACTCCTCGGCTCCTTCGTGACCGACGACCACAGCCAGCGCATCGTGTTCGCGCCCATGCTCGACCCGCCCGACCGCATCCCACCTCCGCGGTTCGACCTCGGACGCTGCGGCCAGAACACGGACGTGCTCGGCTGCCGCCACGGCCGCGTCCTCGTCAAAGACCGCATTCCTAACGTGGAGGTCATCGTGTGCGACCCCATCACGGGCGACCAGCGCACGGTGGCCTTCCCACCCGACCTCGGCAGGGTCTCCGTCAACGGGGCGGTGCTCTGCGCCGCCGCCGAGTCCGACCCTGGCCACGTGCACGGCAGCTGCTACTCCAGCCCATTCAAGCTGGTCCTGGTCACCATGTACAGAAGGCACCCGAACCAGCTCCTCGCCTGCGTCTACTCCTCCAACACCGGCCTATGGGGCGATCTCATCTCATCGGAATCTCCATCCGACATCCATGGCAAACCCGCCGTCCTCGTTGGCAACTCTCTCTACTGGCTGTCCGTGATCAATGGCAGCATACTCGAGTTCGATCTGGGCGAGAACAGCATAGCTGTGATGATGGGGCCTCCTGTTACCCATACCGAACACTGCATAAACCAGCAGATCATCAAGGCTGAGGATGGCGCCGTTGGCTACGCCAAGTACCCTCTCAAGCAACCCTGCAATTAAGATACAAGAAGTCTCTTGTGTCCCCAACACACCTAATACACTTGTCAGATGTATAGGTGCACTAGTTCGGCGAAGAGATATTAAAACGCATGTGGTATAGATGGTGGTAAACGGTAATTGCAATCTGAAGTAAATATTGCAGGAAGTAAAGATGCAGTAAAACAGTAAATAAGCGATGTTTGCAGTATTTGGAAACAAGACCTAGGGATCCTACTTTCACTAGTGGACACTCTCAACAATGATCACATAACTGAATAAATAAATGCTACTTTCTCACACTCTCTTGTTGGATAACAAACATCATTCATTGTGTAGGGTTACAAAAGCACACCTCAAGCCGGAATAAACAAGCTCCACAACATCCGGAGTTCATATTAAAATAACCTCTAGAGTGCATAATAGACCGTTGCAATTTAGACCGAGTACTAACATAGCATACACACTATCACCAATAGCTATGAAAGGGGGGAATAGATCATATCAATACTATCATACTAATAGTTAACTTCATAATCTACAAGAGATTACAATCATAACCTACGTCAAGTACTCACTACTAGAAATCCCCAAATTCCCGACGGTCAAACTGAATAGCCGACGGCCCGTCGGCTAATATGATAATAACCGACAGTAGCTTAATGGCTAACGGTTATTAGCAAACTCTCGGGTATGACTGCAAATAACCGACGGTATGGTCAATTGCACGAGAGGGTGTTACCAACTCTCGGCTATCTAATTGAATGGCCGACAGTTTGTACTAATATTCGAAGGTCATGTTGCTACTCTCGGCTATGTTCTAAAAAGGCCGACGGTCGAATTGCAACTCTCAGCTATTCTTGGTAATAGCCGAGGGTCCAAATGTAACCGTCGGTCATAGTGAAGAGGTCCGAAGGCTACTAGTAGTAAAGTGGAAGTCTTATTTTAGGTGCATTATTATTTTTCCTACTTTTTAGACCATATTTATAATTTTTGAAAAAATGAAAAACAATAAAATGTATGTGTTTGAACTGTCCCAATCTTTGATGTTTATATATATTCTTGATAGGAGCTTCCAATATACATGAGTACTTAAATATGTATTTTCCTTGCATTTAGAGGTCTCTTTTGTGCATATGTAGTCGAAATTGTATATATCATAAATAGTTAGGTTTTCGTTCAATTTAGCATAATAGTAGGGGGCCGTCAATTTGTTCCTGTCCGAGCATTTGCCAATAAAATTTCTCATCCTGCCCGGGCGGAAAGTTCAGGTGTTTATCTCGTAAATTTATATTTATTTAGTTTATTGTCCTATTTATCTCATATCATAAAAGATTTCTTTTGGTGAGGAACCCAGCGCGCCCGCGCGCATGGTTGAAATAAACACGACGCGGGAGATTTGGATGCGTCGATGGAAAGTAAACCGTGTGCTTATCTTATATATGTCCCCAATCTTCGCATCCACTACGCATGATCCCTCCCATTTATCTTCCTCCTGCGACCTCCAGCTCCCGTCCTCGGCCAATCTCGCGGCACACATGATGCCCGAGCCCAGAGTCATGAGGCGAGCGTCTGTCGGTGTCCATGCCGATTGCAGATGAGGGCAATCTTTCTCCAACACATGACGCAGTCCCGGCATCTCATGCTCAAGGTCGCACAACACGCCGAGTCTCCAGATCCTCCAGCGAGGTAATCTCGTCTCTACTATATCTCCGTCCATGGTTTGTCTCCTCTAATCCTGTACTTGCCATGGCCTCATTGCGCCGCAAGATCAGATCGATGGTGGCTGTGTCTGGCAATTGCTCGTCCGTTTCAACTGCTAATCAATCGGCTTCTCATCTTGATCTACGTACAAAGCTCAGATTCATCTTTTCCAACTACTAAGAGCAGGTCTAACAGACCCCGTAAAAGGGGCAAACCCGTATAATAACCGCCGATTTGAGGGTTTTGGCTCTACCCGGCCGTCTAGCACGCCCCGTAAAAACGGTCCACGAATCGTTTTTTGCTGTTTTCGAGTACGGGGCGGGTCGTCGCCCCCTACTTGTGCGGGGTGGGAGCTGGGATAGTGGGCGAAGCCAGTATCCCAATTCCGAAAGCGCGCGCGGACATTTCAGTTCCCCCCACCCGTTTTCCCCCGCGCGCCGCCGCCGCCACCCGCGCGCCGCCGCCGCAATCCGTCAGATCCGTGCCCCTCCGCCGTCCGCCCAGCCTCGTCGAGGTTCGTCGACGCCCGCCGCACCTCCGCCGCACCCCCGCCGAAGTTCCGCGTCCCTCCGCGCGCGCCGCCCGCCCTCCCGCCGTGGTCTTCTCCGCCGGTGAGTATTCCGCCGCGTTCTTCTTCGTTGCCGCCGGTAAATTGGTCGGATTTGGGGCTGATGTATGGTACACCGTGGTAGATGGCTTCGGAGGATGTGCACATGGCGGATTTGGACGCGACGTCCACCGATTGGTCGTCGTCGGATTCCGACGATTCGGATATCGACGAGCTGCTCAACGACGATGAGACGGAGATGATGCTGCTCCTGTTCGGCTTGAAGCAAACGGAGGACCGCATGAAGCTGCTGGATCAGCGGAAAGGATCCGTGATGGGGCGTATGTGCATTCCGCGGAACCGCGCGCTCGGCCACGAGCAGCTGATGCAAGATTATTTCGCCGAGGTACCGACCTATCCTCCCCGCCTCTTCCGTAGACGGTACCGAATGCGTAGGACTTTGTTCGAGAAAATCGTCAAAGATTGCGAGGCAAATTACGATTATTTCAAGCAAAGAAGAAATGCTCCCATACCAAAAAATTTCTGCCGCCATGAGGGTTATTGCATACGGTATACCAGCAGATTATACCGATGAGTACCTTCGCATTGGTGTGCAAACAACCACGGATTGCGTGCGTATGTTTGCCAAGATGGTGATCAAGTTGTATGGAGAGAAGTATCTCCGAGCTCCAAATGAGGATGATACAAAAAGGCTCATGGAGATCAATGAAAAGAGGGGGTGGCCGGGGATGCTTGGTAGCTTGGATTGCATGCATTGGACATGGAAAAATTGTCCAAAAGCATGGCATGGCATGTATTGTGGCAAAAGCCGTGATGCTACCATTGTTCTTGAAGCTGTGGCCTCTCAAGACTTATGGATTTGGCATGCTTTTTTTGGATTGCCGGGGACACTCAACGACATCAACATCTTGAATAGATCCCCTTTGTTTGCAAGACTAGTTAAGGGTGATGCTCCACCTTGTAACTACAAAGTTATGAACAATGAGTACACCATGGGGTACTGATGACCCACAAGTATAGGGGATCGCAACAGTCTTCGAGGGAAGTAAAACCCAATTTATTGATTCGACACAAGGGGAGACAAAGAACACTTGGAAGCCTTAACAGCGGAGTTGTCAATTCAGCTGCACCTGGAAACAGACTTGCTCGCAAGAATTTATCAATAGTAACAGTTTTATAGCAGTAGCAGTAGTGAAATAACAGCAGCAGAGTAACAGAGACAGCAGCAGTGATTTTAGTAAACAGCAGGATTAAAATACTGTAGGCACGGGGACGGATGACGGGCGTTGCATGGATGAGAGAAACTCATGTAACAATCATAGCAGGGCATTTGCAGATAATAATAAAACGGTGTCCAAGTACAAAGCAATCAATAGGCATGTGTTCCATATATAGTCGTGCGTGCTCGCAATGAGAAACTTGCACAACATCTTTTGTCCTACCAGCCGGTGGCAGCCGGGCCTCAAGGGAAACTACTGGATATTAAGGTACTCCTTTTAATAGAGTACCGGAGCAAAGCATTAACACTCCATGAACACATGTGATCCTCACATCGCTACCATCCCCTCCGGTTGTCCCAATTCTTGTCACTTCGGGGCCATTGGTTCCGGACAGCGACATGTGTATACAACTTATAGGTAAGACCATAAACAATGAATATCTTGATGAAGCAATAACATGTTCAGATCTGAGATCATGGCACTCGGGCCCTAGTGACAAGCATTAAGCATAACAAGTTGCAACAATACCATCAAAGTACCAATTACGGACACTAGGCACTATGCCCTAACAATCTTATGCTATTACATGACCAATCTCATCCAATCCCTACCATCCCCTTCGGCCTACAGCGGGGGAATTACTCACACATGGATGGGGGAAACATGGTTGGTTGATGTAGAGGCGTTGGCGGTGATGGCGGCGATGATCTCCTCCAATTCCCCGTCCCGGTGGAGTGCCAGAACGGAGACTTCTGGCTCCCGCGACGGAGTTTCGCGATGTGGCGGCGTTCTGGAGGGTTTCTGGCGACTTCGACTTCTCCCCGTGCGTTTTTAGGTCGAGGCCGATAAATAGTCCGAAGGAGGGCGTCGGAGGCCGGCCGAGGGGACCACACCACAGGGCCGCGCGGGCCCCCCCTGGGCTGCACCGCCCTATGGTGTGGGGCCCTCGGGCCTCTACCTGGTTTGTCCTTCTGGCTCCGTCATTATTCTGGGAAAATAGGGCCTTCTGCATAAATTCTGAGGATTTTCCCGAAAGTTGGATTTCTGCACAAAAACGAGACACCAGAGCAGTTCTGCTGAAAACAGCGTTAGTCCGTGTTAGTTGCATCCAAAATACACAAATTAGAGGCAAAACAATAGCAAAAGTGTTCGGGAAAGTAGATACGTTTTGGACGTATCAACTCCCCCCAAGCTTAGCTTATTGCTTGTCCTCAAGCAATTCAGTTAACAACTGAGCGATAAAAGAACTTTCACGAACACATTTGCTCATATGATGTATATATTCTCATGCTATGGCTAATACTTAAGCAATTCATAATGAGATACATGCAAATAAGATCATCTAACAGCTATGTCAATCATGGAGAGGTACCAACAATTAATAATAAGCATCATGAATCATGTATATAAGCAGGATTGCAATGTTCATAAGAGAGTATGATAAAGTAGTATCTCGCTTGACTGTATTTGATTGGCAAAACATAAATGCCCGGGCACCTCTGGAGTTCATAGAAAGACTAGAAGTAGTGATTGTCAAAAGATAAATGCATCAAAGTTATACCACAATCAATCATATTTTGAGACAAGCATATTATACTAAGAATGACAGTTATGCTCTCAAGATAGTGCTCAAAGAAATAATGGAGACACAACATAAAAGTAAAAGATTGACCCTTCGCAGAGGGAGGCAGGGATTAACATGCGCTAGAGCTTTTCATTTTTATAAAGACAGGAGTAAAATTATTTTGAGAGGTGTTTGTTGTTGTCAACGAATGGTAATGGGTACACCAACTACCTCGCCAACCGGACTTTCAAGAGCGGCTCCCATGAATTATTGCATATTTATTTGGCACTCCTTCCAACCTTTCTTTCACAAACCATGGCTAACCGAATCCTCGGGTGCCTGCCAACAATCTCATACCATGAAGGAGTGCCCTTTTATTTTATTTTTATTATGATGATGACACTCCCCCCAACCTTTGCTTACACAAGCCATGGCTAACCGAATCCTTCGGGTGCCGTCCAACAATCACAAACCATGGAGGAGTGTCTATTTAAGTTAATTAATTCGGGACTGGGAATCCCATTGCCAGCTCTTTTTGCAAAATTATTGGATAAGCGGATGTGCCACTAGTCCATATGAGAATCCGTCAAAAGTAAATGACAAGGTTGAAAGCTAAACACCACATACTTCCTCATGAGCTATGAAACATAAACACAAATTGAGAAGCATTTTGAAGGTTTTAAAGGTAGCGCACGAGAATTTACTTGGAATGGTTTGAAATGCCATGCATAGGTATTTATGGTGGACACTCTGGAATAACTTGGTTTTCATGTGTTTGGAAGCACGAGCAGCGTTCCCGCTCAGTACAAGTGAAGGCTAGCAATAGACTAGGGAGCGACAAATCAAGAGAGCAGTAACTGTCATAATCATGCTTGCGGCAAAATAAATTAACGGAGGCATAAAGGTGATACAAGAACTCTGAAGCAATATAGATCATCGAGGCTTAATTGACTTTTTGTTCAGTCATATGCATGCGTGAGCATGTGCCAAGTCGATATAAATGAATTATTCAGAGGAGGATACCACAATGCCATACTTACTTATGAATAAAACAATGCAAGCAAACATCCATGACATGCTACTCATATTAATAGATTGGAGCTAAACATGAGAGATCATAAACTACTAAACTTTCTCAAATAACATATACCTCACATGAACCAACTAAGCATGCTCACATGGATGAGTATATGTACAAAAATGAAAACAAATAGAGTTCATACCAGCCTCTCACCACAATCAGATTGTCGTAGATCGTCATTATTGCCTTTTCACTTGTGTAGCTTGGATAATATGAAATGAAAACCACGCTCCAGCCACCGAAGACCATTTAACTCATAAAGAACTTTACAAACCAAAGAAGAACAGCAAATATTTTTGGTGTTTTCGAATTAGAAACAAGAACAAAAGGAAACAAACGAACAAAGCAAAATCTTTTTGGGTTTTCTTATAGCAAACTAGCAATAGCAAATAAAGTGAAACAAATGCAAAAAAAAAACAAAGCAAACAAATGGTGAAGAGAAACAACAGAAATATTTTTGGTCTTTTTGTGTTTTGGGAAGGAAACAAAGCAAAAACAAGAAATAGCAAACTAAAAGAAACACAGAAAAGCGAGATGGCAGAAATCTGCCAAAACCTGACAGCAGTACAGAAATCGATTTTTAAAAAAATCTTACGTTGCTCAGCTCGAAAAGTGTTCAACTAATGGAAGTTAGATAACAACCTGGGGAACCTGCACAAAAATTGGCAGCTCAAAATGACGCTCTGGCTATTTTTGAGAATTTTTACGGTAGCATTCCAGAATCTGTTTTCAGGCAGCACTTCCCCAAATATCATCTTCCTCTCATTAGAAAACCACTCAAACGAACAAAACAAGTATGTACAAGTATCCAGCAACCATAATATGCAAAGAATGAGTGATGCCGGTATACCTCCCCCCAAGCTTAGGCTTTTGGCCTAAGTGGAGTTCAACCCCAACGAGGATCGTTGTTACTCGCCGGTGGGTAATTCATGGAATAGTCATAGTAAAGTTCCTGTGCAGAAGAAAAGCGTGGAGGCTCCACATATCCAACATGTTGATGCGAGGAACTTGCTGCATCGGATGATGAGTCGGGGTGCTCCTCGACCTCAATGTCGTCTCTTGCATGTTGACCTCCTCTCTCTATGTGTGCATCCAGTGCACCTTCTGTGACCGACCAATCTCCCCTGGAATCAAGGTTAGACAAAACAGGCGCAGGCAATCTTACTAGTTTCTCAGTTTTCTTAGTTATTCTCCAGACTTTCTTATAAAATGTCATCTTGTAAAACAGGTTACCAAAGTTGGAGGAATCTGAAACAAATTCATGTTTAATCATAGAGGCTATATCAAGTTTTTCTATGGGGAATGGAATATCAAAATGATGAGGTTCTACATTATGAAAAGCTAGTAAACGAGAGGCGATGAGACCTCCACAAATTCCACCTTTCTCACGGTTAGTAGCGAGTCTATAAGCTATCAATGCCCCCAAATTATAAGTCTTACTATTTTGCGGTGCCGCAGCTAGAAAAGCCAAATCCGGGATAGAAAGTTTACCACCAATCTTTTTAGCAAGAACGCATTTGGTAATGAAATAGGCAAAGTAGCGGATAGCCGGGAGCTGAATACTAGTGATTTTACCACTATCCCCTGAGAAACTCCTTCCATCACTAATCATCTTGAAGAGGTCCAAGAGTTCTTGCGGCGATCCCCTTATCTTCTCGCACGACCCCCATTGCGGTACTCTAATTGCTGCACAAAAAGCACTAAATGGCAAGTTGACAGCTTTATTGTAAATTTTATACTGGACCGTGGGGTTAGATCGCGACCAATTGAACTTGAAGTCCTGCACAAAAGACATAGTTAATTTTACATATTGTCTTGGCTCTCCTTCAACAAAGTCACTCAGCCCTGCACGAGAAATTAGACTTTGAACATCTTCAAGTATTCCCGCGCTTCTCATAAAATCCGCGCACGGGTAGTAAGAGGGGTATACTCCCTCTTCACGATTGACTCTCATAACTTGTTGGACTTCCAATTCTTGCTGGTTCAAGTGATATCTATTCCACTCCATTTTCTGAAATTTCAACAAACAATATAAAAATTTGATTTGGTGACATATAATCAAGGGGAACTACCATAGGAACTTGCTAGAGTACTAATCATGCAGCAAAACTAGTTTCTACCACTTAGAACAAGCATGCAAGCTCACTAAACATGTTACCTACAGAAGCAAAATATTCAAGATATACTCAACCAAACAAAATTCTACTTGGATGGGTGGAGGAGTCACATACCGAAGAGCAAATGTGCCAAATTTCAGACAGAAATCTGGGCTGAGCAAAGAGATCGAGAAATCTGGAGCTCTGGAGCAAAAACGCGAGAGAGAGGAACTTGGTACGAGTTTTTTCGGGAGAGAGAAGGTGATGGGAGGAAGAGATGGCAAAGTGGGGCAAGGAGGGGCCCACACCACATGGTGGCGCGGCCACCACCTTGGCCGCACCGGCCTGTGGTTTGGCGCCCTCTGGTGCCCCACAGGTCATCCTCTGGTACTCCCAGGTGCCTCGTCGAAAAATAGGACCAACGGTATAATTTTTGTGAATTTTTGAAAACTTTGAAAAAATGCACATTTCTGGGTATTTAGTTTATTATTACTGGCCAGGAAAAATTTTGAAATCTCCAAATAACTAAGGAACTTTGCAAATTAAAAATGCTACAGCAGCTAGAGCAAGTGGAGGAAGAAAGAGATGTTGTTTACCGCCTCTATGCATATAAAAAGTATTCGTTAACAAGGTTGATCAAGTCTTGCCACCAAATAACTTTTACATAGCATAAGAAGAAATAAACCTCAAATCAATCATGTTACCTTGAATTGTATTGATATGGATCCAATCACAAGAGTTTGATATTCTTCCTTAGGCTCATATATAGGACAATCAATAGTTCCCACTTTGATAGTTCTCACATTAGAAATAGTATTAACTCCACACGCTTTCTCAATCTTCTTGGGAAAATAAACGGTATGCTCCCTATCACCAACATTGAAAGTAACCTTTCCTTTATTGCAATCAATAACAGCCCCTGCGGTGTTAAGAAAAGGTCTCCCAAGAATAATAGACATATTATCATCTTCCGGCATTTCCAACACAACAAAATCAGTTAATATCAAGCAATTAGTAGTAACTTGAACAGGAACATTCTCACATATACCAACAGGAATAGCAGTAGATTTATCAGCCATTTGCAAAGATATATCAGTAGGTATCAACTTATCTAGGTAAAGTCTCTTATAAAGAGAAAAAGGCATAACACTAACACCGGCTCCCAAGTCACATAGAGCAGTTTTAACATAATTATTCTTGATAGAACAAGGAATAGTAGGTATACCTGGGTCGCCCAACTTCTTTGGAACTTTGCCATTGAAAGAGTAATTAGCAAGCATAGTGGAAATTTCCTCATTGGGGATTTTCCTTTTGTTAGTAACAATATCTTTCATATACTTTGAATAAGGAGGCAATTTAATAGCATCAGTCAAAGGGATTTGCAAGAATAAAGGTTTCATCCAATCGCAAAATTTATTATAGTGTTCTTCTTCCTTTGATTTTAGTTTCTTAGCAGGAAAAGGCATTTGCTTTTGCACCCAAGGTTCTCTTTCATTACCATGTTTCTCAGCAATAAAATCTTCTTTAGTGTACTTTTTATTTTTAGCATGCTTTTCAGGTTCTTATTCAACCTCTTCCTTATCAGGAGTATCATTCTTATCATTATCTTTATCATTATCATGTTCATTACCACTTTCAGTTTCAGCATCAGAAATAGAAATACTATTAGGATCATTAACAGGTTCAGAGGATTCTACAACATTTTTATGTTTCTTCTTCTTTTTCTTCTTAGAATGAGCACTAGGTTCAATGTGTTGAGAATCTTGTTCAATTCTTTTGGGATGCCCTTCAGGATATAGAGGATCCTGGGTAGAGACACCACCTCTAGTTGTTACTTCATAAGCATGTTTCTCTTTAGAATTATTTCCTAACAAGTCATTTTGCACTTTAGTGAGTTGATCAATTTGAGTTTGAATCATATGAAAATGTTTAACAAGCATCTTAACATCGTTGAAGGTTCTCTCTACAATATCATGCAATTCACTAATAGCTCGGGAATTTTCCATTAAATGATTCTCTACTCTCATATTAAAATTTTCTTGCTTAACAATATAATTATCAAACTCATCTAAGCATTGTGCAGGAGGTTTCGAATACGGAATATCTTCCTTAGTAAAGCGTTGAAGGGAGTTTACCTCAATCATGGATGAAGGGGGAATTATCTCACATATATCTTCTATAGGAGGTAGATTCTTCACATCTTCAGATTTAATACCTTTCTCCTTGAGAGACTTCTTGGCTTCCCTCATATCTTCATCATTCAATTTAATTAAACCCCTCTTCTTCAATATTGGCGTTGGAGTTGGTTCAGGCGTAGTCCAATCATCATGATTCCGGCTTATTTTAGCCAATAATTCTTGCCGTCTGGAGTTCTTTTCCTGAAAACACAACCAGCACAACTATCCAGGTATGCCCTAGACTCAATGGTTAGTCCACTATAAAATATATCAAGTAAATCATGCTTTTCCAAATCATGGTCAGGCCGAGCTCTAATAAGAGAGCAAAATCTCGCCCAAGCCTCAGGCAATTTCTCTTCATCTCCCTGGTCAAAATTATAAATTCTCTGCAAAGCAATATGTTGAGCACTAGCAGGAAAGTATTTGCGGAAGAAAACATCAAGCAGTTCTTTTGGACTTCTAATAGAATTAGGTAGCAAATTATTATACCAAGTTTTAGCGTCATCCTTTAATGAGAATGGAAAAATTTTAGCAACAAAGTAAGTACGCATCTTGACATCATCAGAAAACAAGCTACTTAGAGTAGATAACTCAGTCATGTGTTCAACAGCACTTTCTTTTTCAGTACCACAAAAGGGTGCTTTCTCAACAATAGCTATATGAGATAGATCAAAAGAAAAATCATAATCTTTATCCTTAATGTTTATAGGAGATGTGGCAAATTTAGGATCAGGAGACAGTTTATATCTAACAGCATGTTCTGCAAGCAACTTTTTAATTTTTCTTGCATCAGTAGTAGCATTGCATTTTTCAATAAAATCATCATTAAGCTCCACATAATCTTCATCAGGATCATCACTAAAATAATCAAGTTCAGGTGAATTAACAGGTGTAGTAGCATTAGGAGTTTCAGTATTTTCTATTTGTCTAGACCTAGCAATTGTAGCATCTAGAAAGGATCCCAATGAACCACTATCATCAAGCACAGCAGAAACATTATCAATATCATGAGAATTTTCAGATTCAGCAGAAGTACCCGCATGTGAAGCATGTGGCGGTGAAACAAGTTTATCAATCACAGATGGTGAATCAAGAGCAGCAGAGGTATTCAGAATTGTACCTTTTCTTGTAGTGGATGGTAATATGGCGATCTTAGTGAACCCATGATGGAGAATTTGCAGCGAACAATATTAATCCAAGTGAACTTCCAAATAAAGCTATGCTCCCCGGCAATGGCGCCAGAAAATAGTCTTGATGACCCACAAGTATAGGGGATCGCAACAGTCTTCGAGGGAAGTAAAACCCAATTTATTGATTCGACACAAGGGGAGACAAAGAACACTTGGAAGCCTTAACAGCGGAGTTGTCAATTCAGCTGCACCTAGAAACAGACTTGCTCGCAAGAATTTATCAATAGTAACAGTTTTATAGCAGTAGCAGTAGTGAAATAACAGCAGCAGAGTAACAGAGACAGCAGCAGTGATTTTAGTAAACAGCAGGATTAAAATACTGTAGGCACGGGGACGGATGATGGGCGTTGCATGGATGAGAGAAACTCATGTAACAATCATAGCAGGGCATTTGCAGATAATAATAAAACGGTGTCCAAGTACAAAGCAATCAATAGGCATGTGTTCCATATATAGTCGTGCGTGCTCGCAATGAGAAACTTGCACAACATCTTTTGTCCTACCAGCTGGTGGCAGCCGGGCCTCAAGGGAAACTACTGGATATTAAGGTACTCCTTTTAATAGAGTACCGGAGCAAAGCATTAACACTCCGTGAACACATGTGATCCTCACATCGCTACCATCCCCTCCGGTTGTCCCAATTCTTGTCACTTCGGGGCCATTGGTTCCGGACAGCGACATGTGTATACAACTTATAGGTAAGACCATAAACAATGAATATCTTGATGAAGCAATAACATGTTCAGATCTGAGATCATGGCACTCGGGCCCTAGTGACAAGCATTAAGCATAACAAGTTGCAACAATATCATCAAAGTACCAATTACGGACACTAGGCACTATGCCCTAACAATCTTATGCTATTACATGACCAATCTCATCCAATCCCTACCATCCCCTTCGGCCTACAGCGGGGGAATTACTCACACATGGATGGGGGAAACATGGCTGGTTGATGTAGAGGCGTTGGCGGTGATGGCGGCGATGATCTCCTCCAATTCCCCGTCCCGGCGGAGTGCCAGAACGGAGACTTCTGGCTCCCGCGACGGAGTTTCGCGATGTGGCGGCGTTCTGGAGGGTTTCTGGCGACTTCGACTTCTCCCCGTGCGTTTTTAGGTCGAGGCCGATAAATAGTCTGAAGGAGCGTGTCGGAGGCCGGCCGAGGGGGCCACACCACAGGGCCGCGCGGGCCCCCCTGGGCCGCGCCGCCCTATGGTGTGGGGCCCTCGGGCCTCCACCTGGTTTGTCCTTCTGGCTCCGTCATTATTCTGGGAAAATAGGGCCTTCTGCATAAATTCCGAGGATTTTCCCGAAAGTTGGATTTCTGCACAAAAACGAGACACCAGAGCAGTTCTGCTGAAAACAGCGTTAGTCCGTGTTAGTTGCATCCAAAATACACAAATTAGAGGCAAAACAATAGCAAAAGTGTTCGGGAAAGTAGATACGTTTTGGACGTATCAGGTACTATCTCACAGATGGTATTTACCCTAACTATGCAACCCTTGTCAAGTCCATAAAAGAGAAAAAGGACAGGCCTTTGACAAGAAAGGAAGCTTGCTTCACCAGAAACCAAGAGGCATGCCGCAAGGATATTGAGAGAGCTTTTGGTGTCCTGCAAGCAAGGTTTGCAATTGTCAGGGGTCCTGCTAGGTTTTGGGACAAGGAAACTCTTGTTGATGTCATGACATGTTGTGTGATTCTTCACAACATGATCATTGAAGATGAAAGAGGTTTAAACTTGCCATGTTTCTATGACAATGTTGGCACCCGAGTGCAGCCCGAGAGGAACCCTGATCGGCTTGAAGCTTTTCTTGCAGCTCATCGAGGCATTGAAAATGCCGAGACTCATCACCAACTCACCCAAGATTTGATTGAACACCATTGGCAGTTGCATGGCCAATGATTTATTACATTCATTTCCCATTGTTGTATGTGTGAAACATTCATTTCCTATTTGTGTATGTGTGAAACATTTGTTATTTGTTTAATTCTTCCATTAGAACATTTGTTGACATTTCCGAAAAACATTATTGTAATAATTAAGACGATTATTGTGTGATGTAAAACATTTATTTTATGTGAATGGTGTGTTGGTTCTAATATGCAATTTGTCAAAAAACCCTGTTTTGAGGGGTTGAAAACTCGGACGAGCTAGCAGACCCCGTATCCCACCCCGTAAAACAGAATATCTCGTCCGAGTTTTCGGCCGGCGAAAAGTGAATACAGGGCCCTCTACTCGCGTTTTAAGGGGCGAAAAAATACGGGACCTGTTAGACATGCTCTAATCAATTGTTATATCCCACGGTATGATTGCTGCACCCCCATGGAGCTCTCACAGCGCTTTGGATTTTCGGCCGTCCGATCGAGCTGACGTGGCGCGATCTCGGCCGTCCGTTCGGTCCAGGGCGCGAGGCCCTCGTGCGAACCCGCATTTTATCCATGGGTCATGTAAAGGCCCGCCTGGCCCGGTCGTGCGAGCGCCCCCAGCCTAACCCTCTCCCAATCCTTGCAGCCGCCACCTCCCCCCACCGCATCCCCATCTCCGTCTCGTCGCGGCCGCCGCGTCCCCATCTCCGGCTCGTCGCGGCCGCCTCCCTAGCTCTCCACCACAGCCGGCCTCCTCTCCGGCGAGCCGTCGTCGCCCGCGCCCTCTCCTCTTCCCCCTATGGCGCTCGAGGGGCGGCGCTGGGCCGGAGGTGGAGGAGGTCGGCCGCGAGGTTCCAGGGTGCCGCTGCCACGGTCAAACCGTAGCCGCCGCCCAATCCCCTCGCGTGCTACGCCCCTGCCCAATCCCCTTCCTTCTCCTGCCACCATCCTTCTCCTCCTTCACCTCTCGTCCCTGCCCTTCTCGTCTCCGACCTCGCAGCTCCCATGGCCGTCGTGGGAGGAGCGGCTGGTGGCCGGCGGGAGCTGCATCCCGTGCCGCCACCGGATGAGCGGTTGGTGGCCGACGGGAGCAGTCCGTCGCCGTCGCTAGAGGAGTGGCTGCTGGCCGGCGGGCGCATCGCAGCCACACCGCCGACGCCCGTCGTGCCATCCCCGGAGGAGCAGCTGGTGGAGCTCAGCCCGTCCTACCCATCTCCGATTTGTTTTGCTAGACCGCCTAGCCTCCTCCACCTCTTCATCGTCACCAAGGACGCCGGCCAGCAACAGAACAATGGCCCTGCTCTTGCTGGAGGAACAATTATACAGAAGATTAGACCCTAATATTGATGGTCTCCAGGTAATAATCTGAATTTTAGTTGAGGTTTCTCACGAGGTTGCAGCACCAATAGTCTGAATATTCTTAGCCATGTACTTTTACCTCGTGAAGCTTGACTATATCTGTATTTTTTCTTGTTGTTTGTTTCAGGGCTAGGGTTCTGTACTAAGTAGGAAATAAGACCAGGTTGCAACCAGTAGTTGCGAACGGCCGGAGGGCCTCGCCCCTGATACAGGCATCTTGTTGTCGCGTCGTGCCTCTCTGCTGGGTATATGTATAATGAAGGTATGTGCAGCCTATTCAGCAGCTGTTTTTTTTCCACTTCAATTCAGATGTTTTTTAATAGTGATCTGACGAATTATCAGTTTCAATGTGTATTGTGCTATTGAAATAATGATAGACCAATGCAATGCTTGATTAATCCAGGTAGCACGAATTCTAAATAAGGAACTTTCTAACCGGACATCATGTTCATGCTCACTATAGGTGAAACTGTTCATGCACGTTATTAACATGCAAATTCAACATAGTGTGGCTACAAAGTGGGAAGTTAGTTCTTCATAAAAATCTCATAGCTACAAAAACATACATGGGAGATAAGATATTTTCGCAGAGAAGAAAAGCACGTAGAAATCCTCTTCAGAGAATAATTGTTTTCCAGCAAGCTGACTTTTGGTTATTCATTGCAGATCTGCATACTCCTTTAACTCTTATATTGACTCTCAGTTTGTGCATGAATGATGAATCTGTAATGTGCCTTCTCTTTGCTAATGAATTGCAGGCACTTACACTATTATTTGCTTGAATTTTGTTACAGAGCTAAAGGGTTCTTCAGTTTGCAGTAGGCTGTAGCCTTCATAACTACATGCAAAGGCAGCTGAGTCCGGAACCAAGAATGACAGCCTAGGCGGCTTGTTTATACGGTATGCTATCTATTTTTCATCTATTGTCTGTAATATTTTCATTTTCTGGAAGATCGGCACATTAGTTCTTGATAACAGTTAGGATTCAGGTGGGCCAAGATTTTGCATGTGACATCCTGAACGCGTTCTCATGGTTTGATTTCCTTTTGTTTAGATTTTTGTAGTGCTTTTTCTTCCATATATATGATTCTTGCCATTAAATTAGTTCATCCTTTACTTTGAAGGCATGTTGTTTGTGTTTGCATATTCAATCTGATGAAGCTGCACTTCAATCTACAGATATCGATTTAGCTTTGTCAAAGTGGCAAATGAAAGTTAATAATGAAATATAGTACATGACCTTACTCTTACACATGTTAGTATGGTCTATTAACTAAAGGCTAGCCGAAACAGTAACCATGAAGCCCTATTTGATTGGTATTTCTTACATGGTTACATAGTCCTGCTATTTTAACTGTTTGGATTGCGTTTCAGCTATTTTCATTTTTTGCAATTGTAAGTATTCACGTGTATATTTTCATCTTCTTGCTGCAATAGCTGATGTACATGATGCTCTTGAAATTATTCCCACGTGTGATATTTACTGATTGATCATGTTTCAGATGTTTCCCTTATTGCACCTTGGTTGGGCGGTGAGGTTGAGGTGTTGTGCGGCAGGGTAACCAACCAAGGCCTATTGTGTCCGCTGTCCCTGCATTGATGCCACATCCACCCTAGCTATCATGTCGTCGTAGTTGAGGTCTTCCAAAGATGAAACCATACTGGATAATAAAGTTTATGAATCGGGTAAGCGACATCCCCTATTAGGGTTATTTCTATACGATCACATTGAAGCCATTACTACCTTCTGCTGCTCTAGGGGGTTGCTTTCTACCAATGCTTGTTTTTTCTATTTCGTAAATCTGCTAAGAGGCGATAAAAATAATGTTGGTCTGTAGAGGTGAGAATCTAGAGTTCTTAGTTATAATAGTCTTTGACAAAAGTTACAAAATATTAGACATCATATCCCTCACTTGTCTGATATACCTACAAACGCACAAAGAATCTCCATTTTCTGTAGCATAGACGGCAAATTTGTGAAATTATTCTGCCACTGTCATGCTCCTTTATGTACACTTACGGAATGGTATCAATTTAATAATCTTCTTAGTATATAAGTTCTTAGAATATTTTATTTTTCCTTGCATGCAAAAACTGATCAAGATGAGAAACATTATAATTGATGCAAAATCTGTAGTTATTGGGGCATGTTTGTGTAATTTCAAGGTACCATGACTTTGGAATTCAGCTCCTACCCCTCCTCTGATGTGGTGTTGTGAGAGCAAGAAAAAGATCAGGCATGCTCTGTCTCTACATCGAGCGTCCACATGGCCAGATTGACCGGAATAAACTCTGGGTGAGCTCTTGCACGACCTGATTTCTTCTTCTGCTCTATGCTTTTTTTTAGATTTCATAAATTTACCTTCCAAGACAAAGCCTAATGGTGAAGTGCCTAAAATTAATTATCTAATGCCTAGAATCCTTGGAAAGAAGAGGTCTTGAGGTGTGGAACTCAAGCCGTCTATTTATTTATACCTCCATATATCAGTGCAAAAGACTAATGAAGTTACTGTTTCTTATTTTTTCTATTCCTTATTTATACCTCCAAGCGTTGGTGGAGATCCTAATAAAGTTACAGATTATAGATGCAAAAAGGAATATTTCATTGTGTATAAATGATCCTAGAGCTCTTAGATATGTGTTGGAATTTTAGTTTTCTAATAGATGTGTAATGAGGAATATAGATGTGTATTGGAATATGACTCTGGCTGACTAATGAGGAATATTCCAGTGTGTAAATTTTTTTTCTAATATTGGAATTATAATTTGTGCTTTTGCGTCAACTTGAGAAATAACCGGTCAATGGCAGTCATAAGTTCATCATGTGTAGTTGTACGTACTTTTGTTGATTTCTGCACCACATGGAATGATCTGATAGTTTTTCCCAAACAACAACTCAATGAATGAACTCTACATCTTTTATTCAGCATATTATGTATACAAGTACAAGTATACTGATATTTGATAGTGGTCCAGGGTGAAACTTACTTGATTGCAGACAGCCGGGGAAGAGTTTGCCAACATTTGTCCCTGCTACAAGATTTTTTGGTGATGTCATCTATTCAAGCTCTGATTTAGTTCCCCCTGGCAAATAAGGATGTATATGACAAATTAGTACACTGCAACATGAGTTTGAAACTCTGAATTATTGGTGCAGTTAAGCTGGTCTGGTAGTCTACTCCTTCGGAGATGCTGCAAATGGTGCGACCTCGCCATGAAGCTCGTCACCCATGTGCAGCGGGCAGAAACTGTCTGGTCTTACAACTTCGGAGCATGAAGGTGATAGTACGATATGCCCCTTCCCCTGCTGTTCTGCCTGCAGACGCAGCTCACGCCCATGGGCTCGCCGTCTAGGTCAGTGTTGGGTAAGAATAGATTGTTCAGAGGTTTAATATAGTTCCAGTGTGTATAAATTACAGAAACTGTATTTCTTGATATGTTTTGGTAGGGCCTGGATCTGGAAGAGGAGTAGAATATCCCGGCGAACATCGACCATGCTAGCGGCTCGAGAGATGCGGGGTGACAGGACGCAGCGCAGCAGTCTAGACAGACAACATGAGCGGAGTCCAAAGTGAGCTTCTGTCTCTCCAAACATGTTCGATGTGGCTGAGCTTCAGTAATTGTACTTTGTTCGATGCTATCTATAGTTACTAGATTTTAAAATTTTATTTAATGAGATACAAAACTGAGCATCTTCTGTATTCTGATGTACATGGTCATTAATATATCGTATCTAGAAGTTTTTCAGGTTGCAGATTTGTGTTTTAGGAAACAACCCAACCAGATATTGAAATTGATTTAGCCATTTGATCGAATAAGTAAACCTATTAGGGTCGTGCTGTGTAGAATGCAGAGAAAGTAATATTTTTAATGAGATAGTGTTGCATCTAATTATTTATAATTTGTAAAATGAAAGGATATTTTGCTCTTGCATTATAGTTGATTTTTTAGTACCAAGTTTTGGACCAGATTATGTTCAATATTTGGTGGTTATTTCCTTATTTGTTACCAAAAGAGAAGGGTTCATGTATCAGTACTGCTACCATTAGTCCAGCAATTCACGATATTATAAGACATTTTTGTTTCTAGATAAAGAGATAGTTTAGTTCGGTTCTTTAATCCAAGAGCTCTTTTTACAATACAATCGCATTTACATTCTGGTAGAAGCCGGCCACTAAGAAAGTACTTCAGCTCATCCTAACTGGCCAATGATCTTCCCATATTCTTGTCATTTATCTAATTCTAAATCAGTTCTATATGTAAATATGGTGCCAAAGGCAAAGTGCAAAGCATACTTTACAGTTGTCCATATCTGCTCCTTTTATCATCATGTTACCATTCATCTTCTTATTGTCTGTCTAATAATTTAAGGGTGATGTTTGTTTTATAGGAAGTGTTGCACCTAACATCTTATACACGATGAACTCTCACATTTATGTGAACTCAATTTGTGTATTCAGGCAAGAGGCTTAAGTTTTAGTGTAATCCTAATACTGAGTTGAAACTTGCTAGATAAATTGGCATTAGTGTTTTCTCATGGGGTTCAACTTGACAAGGATAATGCCCAACCAACTGAAGACTTCAACAGCTTGGTAAGTTCATAGCGGCATATTATGCTCATCACGTTCCTCCCTAAAAATTATATCACTTTTTCACTTTCTAGGTTGCAAATCTATGTATTGGTGAAACATAAGACATATATTGTGTATTTTCTAGGTTAATTTTGCAGCATTTACATTTAGTTTGCAGTGAAATAACAATGAAGTTAAGCTTGATGTTAGAGACAATATAGGTTTTGTATCGTGGGAGGTGAGGTGATCCACTTGGCCTTTAGGTACAGAGATCTGTGCGTTGGTGTCTGCCAGATGCATAGTTTGTGGTCTCATAGGTGCAGCATTGCAATGATCATTGTCGATGTCCCTTGCTCACAGAAATTCATGGTAGCTCTAAGTTTTATTTTGCTAATGTCGTGCTATGAGCCTCTTCTGCTAAAGTAAAAAAAATGGATTAATACTTTGCTGCTAAAAGTTGCACGGAGTAGTATTAAAATCCGCAAAGAATGATTGAATAGATGATTTCTTTATGATATAGGCCCTTAGTTGTTATTTTAAGCTATGGATGGCCCGTTTAGACGGTGCCAACTTCCTCCCGGCTGCTCCTGATATGCCACCACACTTTTCTCCTCAACTACGTCGACTCAACTCAAGCGCAGCTAAGGATCAGTGCTCATAATCATTTTCATTCTTTCAGACTGGTGGTCATGAAACAATCCAATCAGCTGAGATTTTTTTTTTGTTATGATTGGCTCTCAGTTCATAAATAAATATTGACGGTAATTCTAAATTTTCTTTTGATACTAAAGTCTCTTCTGCTAGACACAAATTGGGTCTTCTCCGTGGGCAGAAGTATTGTCTTGTACGTATTGCTATATTTCCTTCCTTCAAGGACTTTTTATACATATATTGTTGAATTCTTGCAAAAATAAGCTGTGTATACCTTCTGTATTATATACACCGGTTGGTAGATTCTAGCAATGAGTTTTTTTTTTGCTTCATACAACTGATTTGTGTTGGTGAGCAATAGTCAGCTCAAATTGGTATTAACCTAGCAAACTAATTGTATGATCTATGCTCTCCTTTCTTACGTCCTAACCATGAGAAAATATCTCAAGTGGAGACAAGCCAAATTGAGGTGTTATATGACAGGAATGTGAATTAATACCATTGCTCACTCCAGGATATATGGCGATAGTTGTAATAGCTGGTACTCCTTGAGCTTTTGCTTCTACATGGTAAGCTTAGGCTCTCCATGAATAGTCCATATCATCACAAGCATTGATATATGCTATCTGTTCACACAAAAAATAAGTGGGTCAATTGCTTTTTTAGCTAATTTTATGATATCGGAAAGTTAAATAGATGTGACACAAAACTGATGCACTTTTTCTCAGGGATAGCATGTCTTGAGCTACCTTAGTCGATATTGCTGATCTCTCTACTATCTCTCCCCTGAAGGTACATCAACTGGGTCAGCAACAACATTAAACACCGATTCACGCGGAAAGCCCGGTGCAAGTACCATCAAGTCTGACTTATTAATCACTTGTCCAAATTATTTTCAGATGCTGCTTTGAACACAAGAAAGATCCCAGGTTCTGCTACATCAACAGGTAAGGGATTGGTGTCTTCTGTCAACTTCCAGATAACACACCAGCACCAATATGTTCGTTCAAGCCTCAATCCCAGTGTCACTTTCACAACTCCAAGCGGAGGTTTCAGCTCTTCTTGCGGTGACAATTGCAGAGCTGCTTCATCCACAGCAGGTTACACTCCACACCAACAACACAAGGAATCCTTCTAGCCCCCGGTCCAGTGGGAAATTCAACAACAAGAGTTTATTTTATTGTTTTCCCGTCTATTTTATGAGTTGCGATGAAAAATTCATCAACACATTATTGTCTCCCCGTCTATTTTATTAGTGCCATACGTAATAGAAACTGATACAAGAGTCTATTTTATTAGCGCCATACAATATAAAAACTGATACAAGTCACTAGATTACGCGCCAAGGTGCCCGCCTAAATCTACAAAATAATAGAGTGGAATTGGCCAATTAATTATACACTATGTATGTTAGAAAATGCATTTTTTATTTCAATGTTTATAATTTTACTAGCAAACAAATATGAGTACATCAGGATGGTGCGCCGAGGCGCACCTGATAAAATTTAGGTTCTATGGGATGAGATGAAGGGTATGCTCCTCTCAAAGGTATCATGTTATTTCGTGGAAGAATTTGTCCTGGGCTAATGGTTCACTTCAATTCTGAGCTCCTCTTTCTATTTCATAGAATATCTTAGGCTAATGTAATATGATCCGGTCTTCAGGTCTTGCATGTTATATCTGAGCTGAAACTAAACATGAATGCTTACTGGACCTTGGTCGAGACTTGGTAACCTTGGTGGAAACTAAACATGTAGCCTCGGCGTACTATTGATCCCAAGTTTCATGTTTAGTGGACCTTGGTGGAGACTCATGTAGCCTCTGTATACATTCACATTCGTTATTGTTATGAGAATTCTTAAATATATTTATATATGAATGCTAAGGTCCATGGTTAAGTCAAATTTTGTCTTTGATTACTTCTTCCGCGGGGCTGTTGTTCCCTGTTAATAAAAAGTCTTCATATGTAGCATACCTGTAAGATATTGATTGGTGTTGACTGCCTAGGAGCTTTGAGTTTAATTAGGAATCAACTTAAAACTTTATTTATAAAATCAACAATATTAATAGTTTATATTTCTTACAAACTAGCATCCGATGTATCTGGTGTAACAATCGAAGAGCGGTATTGTTTTTTTTTTGCAAGTTCATACATTTAAGTGTTACTTAGATTCATGCAAATGTACATACCACTGAATGTAGCTGTGATTGTATGTTGTGGTATTTACAGCGTAATTTATCGTGTTTGCTTGGGGTCGCGCACCTAACTGTGCCTTACTTACATCTGTTTCTCTTGACAGAACCATATGGTGTTAGTCATTGTAATACATTTACCTATTTTTCTGATTGTGTAAGCCTTTGCTACCCAGTTCGTGATTTTGTTTGCTCTTATCCTAATTTCACTTATCTACTTAGTTTTGTAAAATTTTAAAAACATTATTATTCTTCATGTTTTCTAATTATCGTTATACAGAATGAAAATTGAGGTGAATTCATGATTTTCTTCTTCCTATTTCCTTATCTACTTAATTTGCATCAACACGATTTTCACGGGATCGTGCGCCAAGGCGCACATCTAAATCTAGTCATCTTATAAATTGCGGCAGGTTCCAAGAGTTGGAGCCAATAGCCACGGTGTGCAGCGGCCATGACGACAAGATAAAAGCCTTCGCAGGCGTGGGTTCCTGATAACAAACAAAAGCAGATCTAGTTGGTAGTTCTCATCCCCGTCTATCTATGTACATGTTTCAGTATTAATTTCTCTCATTATATCTGTTTCCGTTTCTTTGTAAGGATGCGGTGACTGACAAGGACGAGAGCGAACTGGCTAGGCGGGTCACCTATGCGTTTCGGAGGTGCCATACTCGGAGTTTATTCCTCTGCCGGCAGGAGCACATGCGTCACTCCGCCTCGAACTATACCTACTACCGTATCAGTCCGGCGAATTGCCTTTGTGAGATCCAGAAAAGTTCGATGCTACGGCACTTGGTAGCGCTAGATCTTGCAACTGTGATCACATAGTTTTTGCGATTGTTAATTGTAACCTGTGAAATCTTTGTACATTGAATTTATTTGGCTGTTATCAATGGTTTGTATTTCTCCAATGCGTACGAAATACTGGGTGATACGAGCTCTAATAAGTGGAAATACAACAATTGGGATATATAAATTTTAGGCAACATAGCTGAAATATAACAGCAAGAAATTAAAAAAAAAAGCGAATTCGAAATACAGAATGGGCCGAATCTATCATGTAGGCCCAAATATTTTACACGGTCAGAAATTTAGAAATAGACCTTGTTTACCAAACTTCCAACCATAGAGACCCCATGGTCAGTAATCATAGTAACCGGCAGTTTGTTTGTCCTCTTAGTTATAATTAAATCTGACGGGTCAAATGCACCGTCCACTATTATGAAAACCGACGGGAGGTAATAACTATCGGATAAATTATACCCGATGGGAAACTATCGACTATTGAACAGAACATACCCGACGGCTCACCGTCGGCTTGTTACCATGGGAAAAGATATTAGCCGACCATACCGTCGGGTACTATTGTAATGGCCGACCGAGCATAGCCGACGGGAGATGGCCGACGGTAAACTGTCGGATATAAGTGTATCCGAGGGTGAACGAAAATATCCGACGGTAAATGAACCCTCGGCTAAAAGGGGATATCTAGTAGTGACTACATGATGCACACACTGTCAACATTACATCATGGAGGAGGAATAGACTACTTTAATAACATCACTAGAGTAACACATAGATTAATAGTGATACAAAGCTCATGATCACATAAAGATCACACCATGGGAGAGAGAGATGAACCACATAGCTACCGGTAGAGCCCTCAGCCTCGGGGGAGAACTACTCCCTCCTCATCATGGGAGACAGCAACGACGATGAAGATGGCGGTGGTGTCGATGGAGATGACTTCCGGGGGCAATTCCCCATCCCGGAGGCGTGCCGGAACAGAGACTTCTGTCCCCCAAAACTTGTCTTCGCGATGGCGGCGGCTACGGAACTCTTCGTGGAATATGACTTGTTATTTTAGGGTTTTCGCGACGGAGAGAATATATAGGCGAAGGGGCGATGTCGGTGGAGTTTCGAGGGGCCCACACCCTAGCGGGGCGCGCCCTCCCTCCTGGCCGCGCTGCCAAGTGGTGTGGCCACCTCGTGGGCCCTCTCCGTCTCTCCTTCGGTGTTCTGGAACCCTCCGAGGAAAATAGGAAGTTCGGCTTTCGTTTCGTCCAATTCCGAGAATATTTCCTGTGTAGGATTTCTGAAACCAAAAACAGCAGAAAACAGGAACTGGCGCTTCGGCATCTTGTTAATAGGTTAGTGCCGGAAAATGCATCAAAATGATATAAAGTGTGAACAAAACATGTAGGTATTGTCATAAAACTAGCATGGAACATAAGAAATTATAGATACGTCGGAGACGTATCAACGGCGGGGGAGGGAGCGATGCCGGCGGGGGAGGGAGCGACGACGACGGGGGTGGGAGCGACGAGGTGCTGCCCCGCGCGCCTCCGCTTCACGCCGACGTGGGTGGCCGCCACCGTGGCCGCCACCTGTGCCGAGCTCGGGATGGCCGCGGGAGCGGGGGCGGGGGAGCTCGAGGGGGTGGCCGCGGGGGTGGGGGCGGGGGAGCTCGAGGAGGCCGCGACGGCGCGCCGGCGGCGAGGGAGGGCGCGGGAGGCGGCGCGGTCGCGCGGGTGGCGGTGGCGGCGGCGCGGGTGGGGAGGAGGAGGAGGAGGTGGGAGATGGGGAAGATTTTTCGCGCGTTCGCGTGGAACGTGTACAAGTTGTGGTAGGGGTTGGCCCCTCCAACCCTTACCTGTACAGGTCGGAGCACGGGTTGGGGCCTCGACCTCTAAGTTTTTTTTACAGATTTAGGGGTTCCACTAAATGGCATTTGGACCCTTAAATCCGTAAAAAAACGGTTGTATACAGATTTAAGGGTTCCATTAGACATGCTCTTATCGCGCTTTGCAAATTCTAGGACTAAATCTTCACATGCCATATAAATTCTAGGACTAAATGTGGAATTAGCTTGAGTATGCATTGAGATTCCAAACGTGCTGAGTTTGTGTTGCAAAGAAAAGCATGCTACAAAGAAAAGCAGGCTACGAGTGAACGAATGAACAGGCAAAAGAGCGACTCCCCTGTTGTGTACATAGCCCGACTTCCACGGTTCGTGAACTATGCGGACATGATCGAGACTCCTCTCCGATCAATAACCAATAGCGGGACCTGGAGATTCATAATGGCTCCCACACATTCAGCGATAACTTAGTGATAGATTGAACCATTAACATACGATACCAATTTCCTTTGTCACGCGATACTATACTTGTCCGAGGTTTGATTATCGGTATCTCCATACCTAGTTCAACCTCGTTACCGACAAGTACTCTTTACTCGTACAATGGCATGTCATCTCTTGTAACCTCGTCACATGTTTGCGAGCTAATTAGACGATATTCCACCGAGAGGGCCCAGAGTATATCTATCCGTCATCAGGATGGACAAATCCCACTCTTGATCCATATGCCTCAACTCATACTTTCTGAATACTCAATCCCATCTTTATAAGCACCCATTTATGCAGTGGCGCTTGATGTAATCAAAGTACCCATCCGGTGTAAGTGATTTACATGATCTCATGGTCGAATGATTAGGTTACTATGTATTGAAAACTTATAGCAAGTTGAACTTAATGACTTGATCTTATGCTATGCTTACTATGGGTGTGTGTCCATCACATCATTCAACAATGATATGATCTTGTTATTAATAACATCCAATGTTCATGATCAGAAAACCATGATCATCTATATCATACTTTACTACGCGCACGGCGCGGGTGTACACGGCCTGACTTACCACGGTTCGTGAACTATGCGGCAGGGTCTCCGTCAACGGGGCGTTGCTCTGCGCCGCCGCCGAGTCCGACCCTGGCCACGTGCACGGCACCTGCTACTCCAGCCCCTTCAAGCTGGTCAGAAGGCACCCGAACCGGCTCCTCGCATGCGTCTACTCCTCCAACACCGGCCTATGGGGCGATCTCATCTCATCGGAGTCTCCATCCGACATCCATGGTAAACCCGCCGTCAAACGCCCCGAGGGACGGCAAGTAGGCTAGGATGATCACCTAGCAGATTTCATTCAAAGTTTTAAAATATAACCAAATTTGAATAAAAAACTTTTATTTCTTATCAATTTACATGGTTTGGCGCCTTGTTTGGAGGACGCGGGACGCTCCCCAAAAGCAATATCACTTGCGGGGTTCCTCAAACGTTCGATCCGGTGTTTTATCCGAACGTGATTTGAGGAACACAGTTGGAGATGCTCTAACTATAGTTAAGTCGACGGTTCAACAAGTGAAGTAGAAATAAAAGTGGAAAGCTCACGCTAAGATCAAAACATAAAATTGAACTATAGTTCCGATTGTAAAAGTAAACATGGAACCGACAACTAATCAAGGAGAATTGAGGCAAACGATGTAGCAACCCCTCCGATATCTAAGATGCGGGGTCCATGTCACAAGAAGAAGGGTAGATCGCCGCTAGCTCTGGGCCGCTGAGAATGGCCCTGAGGCGCCTCATCTGCACGGCGGGGATCTCCACCAATGTCTTGATCTTTTTCTTTGGAGGAGTCGGCGTCTTGTTGGTGGCGGCGCCCATCTCGTGTCGCCCACACGCAATATGTACGCACTCGTAGTCAGCCAACGTATCATGGTCGTCGAGCTCCTTGGCACGGTAGGAGACGCTTTGGCAGGCCACCGGGACCCCCTCCGCCTTTTCCACTAGCTCCTTAATCTTGCCTACTGTGGCCGTAGCCTCGATGTCCAGCTCGACAACCCTTGTTCGCATACGAACGGGCCAGCGCAAGAGAAGGTCCATCATTGTGCTGCCCCGGACGCCATAGTCAGCGAGCGTGTGGCCATCCTCCATCTGCTTTCCGTTCCAGATGAGCCGCTGCTTCGCTGGCCGGAGCTCGACGCCCACCCGCCGTTGCATCCTGAGGCGGAAGCTCTCCACGGTGTCGCTGCTCTCGACGTCGGAAACGGTGATGGTCCCGCCGTTTGCGCGCACGAACAGCTGCATCTTGGTCTCCACGAGCTGGATGGTGGACGAGTCGGTGACGCCGTGCTCGGCCAGCGTCGCGCCATCGTCGTCTGGCAGGGCCGAGCAGGCGAACACGAGGCGCTGCTGGAGCGGAGGGATCCGCTCCATGCGGTGGAGCCTCGCCTTGACGGTCGCCACCGTGTCGTCCCTAGAGACCTCTAAGGCGACGACCTTTAGGGCGACGGGGGCACGGTAGTCTGGGCACGCGTCGCGGGGCCTAGGGAGGGTGACGAAGACCGTCATCTTCTTCGTCCTGTTCTCTTCCTCATTGACTTGGGCTGCCATGTGCGTCTGCTTAGCTTGGATGGTGCGGCACCGTATGGCCTTTTTTCAGATCACGTAGGGTAGATCTAAGACGGTTTTTTTACCGTTCCAGGGTTTCGTGTTCCACATCTCGTAATCGACGGCTGTCCGGCCGACTCCGTTATTAGGTTTTGCCTCCGTATTCCTTAGTTATATTACTTATATAGGACTATATGGGAAATACTTTGGTTAGATGGAAGGAAACGTGCTGCGCGAGAAATAATCACGGATATGTCACATTCAGGAGTCTACGAGCGAGGTAATCTGAAACATGATTATAGTAGCACATGAGTATGAATAACCACATGTATGCTAGAGACAAAACAATATACTATTAAAGCTCCTGGTTCATGCCGTTCGTTGCTGTATTAAAGCAATCTGATACGGTAGAGCTCGCAACAATAATGGATGGAAAACACTTTCGATCCGGCGACCGATCGCTCGCCAGCGATCGGTCGTCCCGCTCGCTCCCACGCGACCCTATATGGGCCTGGTTTTTCGGCCGAAAACTGGAGTGTTGCTTTTTTTAAAAAAGAAATGTACAGTGTTATTTCCAGATTTGTAACAATTAGATAAAATTTTGTTATAACTCACATGACATAATTTGTAAGATTTTTCTAAGTGATATGTTACAAAAATGTGTGTTTCTTGATATGCTGTAAACGCATGACTTTTTTATTGTAATTATTTGTGATTTTTGGTGTATTTGTTTTAGTCATGGATACTGTTTTTCGTAGAGATGTTGTATATGCTCGTTAGTTTTGTAACAAATGCCTATAAAAATTGTAGAGAAAGCATGTCAGAGATGTTGTAATATTTATCTGGACGTTTGCCATAAATTATTTTGTTGTAATCGCCAATAATTTTTGGTAAAAATAGCTGGTGATTTTTGTTGTAATTTGATATATATAAAATGTGTTATTTTTAACCAATTTTTCACAGCCACGAACACATGTTTTTTGTTGTTATAGCTTTTGATTTTTATTGTAATTGCTGTCAATTTTTGTTGTAAACCAACCTATAGCAAAATAATTGTTGTTTAACCACTTTTTTATAAGACTATTTGTTTACATTTTTTTGTAATTTTTTTTGTTGTAATAGTACATTTTTTTTGTAAGCAGAGTGAGAGATTTTGTTGTAATACTATGTATGAGACTCGGACCAGTCGTCGAGTGGTAGTTTTGTTGTAAATATTGAGAAGGCCAGGCCCAAAGAAACATACCCTTTCGGGTTAACTGGGGATGTAAGGATTGCGGGTTGAGTTTACAGAAAATCGGGGGAGGGGGGGGGGGCAAATGCAAAAATTCCGTCGCGTGTGATTCTGGACGTCGGATCACGATCGTACGGCGCGGAGAACAACCGATTTTGGGCTGCCCATCAGCCGACCGACGCGTAGCGTTTGCCATAATGGATTCAACATCACCACAATCATTTCAAGAGTGGATTTTATACTTACACACATGGGTGTGGGTACCTGGGCATGGGCAGCCCGGCCCGACCCAACCCAGCCCGGAAATCCTGGGCTGGGCCAAGCCAAGATTGCATGTTGGCTCGGGCTCGGGCTGAGATTTTGTAATATCCCAGGTATTGGGGTTACAAAAATAGAGGAAACAGATGTGTGCATTGCATTCATGTATAGAAAATCTGGGGAATTTTCGCGCTTTAAAGTAAAACAGTCACAGTAACTGAAGTTTCACTTGACCTTGGTGGAATTGAAGTAGCTCATCAAGTCAAGCGTTATAAACCTCAATGTGACTTTGTTAAAACCTTGCTTTGGGTAGAGATAGTTTGAACCAAGGGGTTAGATCAAATGGAACTGATAATCAACACAACAACCCTTTACTCAATGATCAACTACTTGATCTTACAACATATCCTAATATGGTAATCATTGCCATAACACAAGAATATTTGTTAATTGCAAACCAAGTAACAATAAAATGGAGAAACTATTCTTCACTTATCTTTTCCATGTCTTAAACTAATCCTTAATCCTACCATGAACCTCATGGTATTCATTCTACATTATTCCTGGAAACAAGATAAGGAGATTCAACTTAAGAAATATATATTCTTCTCTATTCCAAATAGTTTTACATCAAACCTAGAGAGGTGAGAGTTCTATCATAATTATTAGAGAAGCAATAACAAACCTAGAGCTAAACCTTGGATATACATCCAAGTATTCAACTCATCTTTAAGAGGAACCCTAGGATATTATTCAAGACATTCCTAGAGAGAGAAACCATTTATGTAAAACATAGATATTGATGATCACATCAATCCCTATGGAGCCTAACCTTAAGTTAGTATTAAATTCCTTTCCAAAATGAGAGAGATCAATCATACAAAACATAGCTTTATCTATTGAAGAATAAAGGACAACCATTGAACTAGAGTGTTAGGAGTACACCATAACCTAGAATAATCCATTCTTATATAAGAGAGATCAATTATGGTGTTACACTCAAGATAATTGAGACAACCATAACTAGGCCCATTCAAGAAACTATAAAAGAAAGGATATATAGTGCTATTCCTTGATTGATCTAGACAATGCTTGATCATGGAAGTGAGAACCCATTTAATGAGAGATCCCTAGGAATCCAAACCTTGATCATTATAAATAAGTGATGATCATAAACCCTAAGAACTTGAGGTAAAAATGTTAAGAACAAGATGATCATGCCTAATCCATGATCATGCTCTTGAGGTATTGAGGATAAACCCTAAAAGGATAAGTAGATATCCTTCACCACATGAAATCATAGGGAGGTAATTAATAAGCAACCCTAAACTTATACTCCAACATGAACTTGTGAACCACTTGGTGATCATAAGTAGAATCCTACCATATCTATATTTCATAAATTAATGAACCTAAGAAAACCTTAGAGTTAAACACTATACCTCATATGGTGAGAAACCATATACCCATATGACCAAAGTTAACTATAAAAAGAACCATAACCAAAGTAGTTACTTAAATGATAAATTCAGGTTAATAATAGAAGTTAATTGGTAGAAGATAAAACCAATTCTCAAATCCTTAGTAATTAGGGAAACACATGAAATATTAAGCAAGTAAACACCTTATCATAGTTAGGGGAGATTAAAACCTAGCCAATGCAATATGGGTCACCTCATTCACACAAACTAAAACTATATCTCAACCCTAGTTATGGTATCCCTATGGTGATTACCATATAAACCTAGACCATAATTGAGAATTAAATCAATGGCCATTAGGTAAATATCACTAGAACCCTAGTGTGGCATATTAATAAAATCTTATGCTTCAAGTATTAAACCTGAGAAAAACCCTTGAGTTACATCTTATAATTAAACCACAAGACCTTAATCAATAAGTGCTCACATGAAATATCAGGCAAGTGATTAATTCCCTAAATAGAAATCAAGACATAACCAAAAATTCTGAAATACTTTGAGAAGAAAGTAGTAACTCTTAGAATTCTAAATTGAATGGAATTCATAACAAAAAGGAAGATGAAGTAAAAATATCAATTCATGTCTAATTGCTATTTTGAATAAGTTCACAAATATGCAAATAATCTAATATAAAATGTGAATTCAAATTGAATAAAGAAACAATAGTCAGTATACTAAATCTTGAATGGATTAGCATAATACAAATATCTGCAAATAGAATGGTATTCAAATATGAGCTAAAATAGAAAATATACAAAAGGAGAAATAAAAACAGAAAAGAAAATTAAGAAAAAGGGGAGGCTTACCTCTCGGGCCATACCAGCCCAGCAGCAGCCGGCAGCACAGCCCAGCACCACGGCCCAAACACCAGCCCAACATAAGCCCATCATACCCCTTCGTGAAATATCGGCGAGGGAGGCGTCGTCCTCATCCTCTCCTCGCTCCTGGACGACAGCACGACGACGTGCTCGTCCCTCTCTCTCGCTGGCGTCCTCTCCCCGCTCGGCGTTGTGACGAGGCGCAAACCATCGCCGTATAAAAGCCCACGAAGAGTTCTGAGCCTCAGTTTCTTCCTCATTTGCCCCAATTAAGCAAACCCTAGTTCGTCCGGCCATCGTCCTCGTCGCCGGTAGAAACCTCCCCAGGCCAAGCCGTAACCACCATCGGCACCGCCTTGCTCGACTTGCTCTGCTTGCAAAAAGAATCGAGCTATGGTGAGCTGTAGCGCCATTGCCAACCTCGCCTCTCCGACGGCCGGCGCCATTAAATCCGGCGAACCAGACCACCATTGACCTCGCCGTCAAGCGCGTCATGCTCCTGGTGAGCTCCCTAACCTCCTGGTATGCTCGCCTCGGTCGATTACACACCGTAGCCTCGCCGCGCCGTTTAACTGCCTCCGCCGCCGCGGTATGTGCTCGCCGGAGCTATTCCGGTGACCATTAGCTAGCGGCGCTAGCATCAATCGACTCCTTGTCGCGTGCTGGGGAGAATGGTAGTCTCCACTCATCAGGGGGGGGTCTGAATCGACGACGCCGGCGTGGATTTCCCGCCGGCAGTGAGCTCGTCTGCCACGTTTTCGATTTTGACCATGGTCCATGCTGATGTGGCAGCCACCGTGGCAGTGGCCCACGAACCAGTGACTGTGTGTAGTTTAGTCTGGGTAAGTTTAGCAGTTTCGTTTAATTTCAAAAATTCATTAATACCTGCAACTTCAAATAATTGTGGAAAATTCATAAAAGCTCAGAAAAATATAAATGAGATATCAAAATTCTTATAAAAGAAAAATCTATCCAATAAAAATATAAAATGAACTTTATATTTTTAATATAAATCCAATTATTTATTACTTGTCAATTAAGCCTTTCCCTTTAATTCCAAATTTAATTAAAATCCAATAATTAGGAAAACTTCAGAAAATAAATAAAAACCAATAACTAATTAAGGAAAACATTAAAATTAATTTTCCTTTACTATTAATTTATTAAATCCTTATTAGGAGGATTTAAACCCTAAATAATAATTACCTTAATTATTAATTCATTAAAAATAATAAAATGCCAAATCCAACATTATTTTTATTTCAAAGTTATTAATAACTTCAACCTTAAAGTGAAGTTATTAATTCAAGAACTTCAGGGTATTTAGAAAACCCTAATTTCATAAGTAATAGAACCAGGAACTCATCATTTCATGTGAAACCTAAAAGACTAAATTAATTAGAAACCCTAGTTCCATTATTACATGTGAATCCTAGTTTGCTTCTAACCTAAACCCTAGGTTAGAACATGTGATCATGTTACTTCATTAGTAATCATAGATTTATATTTAGCAACTAAAGGACATACCTATGTTCACATTAAATGTAAAAGACCATCACTAATATATGGGTAACCCATGTGTCCATCCTCTTCAGACCTAAATGATCAAATAAGGGCAACCAAATGCAAACCCTAACTCCTATCTTTAGAGATATCAATTTTAATTAACCATGCTTAGCATCACACCATTGTGATGAAAACCAATAGCACATAGGCTCAATAATTATCATTACATAACCAAGTCCATCGAACACTACAAATACTTCATAATTATGAACTATCCTATTTAGGAGCCAATTATTCCTTCCTTAGTAAATCCAGTAGCAAAACCTAGACAACCTCAACCTTAATTGATATACTTCTTATTATTTAAGAAGTATGTTCTTCAAAAGTTATTCTTTTGAAGAAAATAAGGAATCATCACCAACCCTGCTTATAAGGACCTATAAACCCTAGCCAGCTATCATTAGCAAGATAAACCAACCTTGACAACAACCATGTATAATGAATTGCTTAGGATGCCTAGGCTTATCTTAACCTTACAAGCCCTAGGTGTCGATGAGCCCAACATTGTTGTGATCCATCTAACACTTACTCCCAAAAACTACTTGGAACCATAATAAATTATAGAACTTCACCAACCTAATTATCATACTTGTTCTTCATTAATGAACATGTTCTTCAAAAGTTATTCTTTTGAAGTATATGATAATTAATCCTTAACTATGCAATCTAGTACTAAAATTGACCACTGTTCTTTACTTGATAACATTATGCCCATTATCATTCTTTGTGTGCTCAATTGATTATTATTCTTTATTGTCTACCTGTTGATAATACCAAGTAATCACACCTGAATAAGAACCTTGTATGTGAATCACTCTAAAAGTGCAACACACCCTAAACCAATCATTACAACTCACTAATCCTAAATCATCGGGGTTAGGTCACGCTTAGAGCGATTGCATCTCATACTTATGCATTATTGCATCCTTGCCAATCTTTTAAACATCGTCCTTACCGGACGATGATGCTATTTCAGAATTTGGAGTTATTGCGTATCGAAGACCTTGCCTGCATAATCTTGCAGTCAAGAAAGGCAAGTTCATCACTTGCTCATGTCATTTGAGTATCTTTATCAAATTACTTGCAAAGTACTATGATTATCACTACTGCATAAAAATCAAAACCACTACTTTCATAACTATGAATATGACTATGTGGTGGGCAATGGAACCATGGATTGTGTTGATATGGTGGAGGTTCCATTGCACGGGCTTATATCCATCTAGGATTAAACAACAAATGTCGCCAGTGATTCTTGTGCCGTAATACCCGTGTTAACCATAAGATCCGGAGTGGGACGGAGTAGTCAAAAGTGTTTCCACCTCTCGTTCATCAACGGATGCGCTTACCGTAGCAGTTGTGTCTGGCGGAACAACCGGAGGGTGGGGATCCCATTCTAATTCCCCACGGTAAAGCATTGCTTGCCGTAGCAGTTGTGTCTTGCGGAACAACCGGAGGGTGGGGATCCCATTCTAATTCCCCACGGTAATGCGGTCTATGATGGGTTGCAGCTACCGGCGTAGGAGTGTATGGTAGAGCCCAAAGACTTTGTCGTCGTGGTCGGGGTCCACCCTGAAATTACGGGAATAATGGGACCGGCGTGGACCCAGGGTCGGGGCATGCAACAACGGGTGGGTGTTCGAGGTAGCGGAGGAACATGATTGGCTAGACCTTATACCGGGCCTCACACCATAGGAAGTGTGGACGGGAAGATCACCCGGTTGGCACCAAGGTTAAGATCTCTTATGGGTAAAGCAACACACCTCTGCAGAGTGTAAAGAACTGTGACCTGTCACTCCCTGTTCCGGGATGAGGAACTGCGAACGCGGCCGGAAAGGAGCTCCATGAAGTTCTAGTAAACCGGTGAAGGCTGACGGACATAGTTCTTCTGAATAAAAGCAACCTTTTGAAGAAACGATTATGAAAACCTGCATTGGTATTAGACTTTCTGGTCTAATGCCGTAGCTAGTGCATTAAACACCTCTTCCCTATAATGAACTTGTTGAGTACGCTCGTACTCATCCCACTCTTAAATCCCCTGCTTAGATATGGAGGCATTGAAGGAGGATCTACAGTGCAACTCGGAGACCGAGGAGTCAACAACAACTTCACGGGACATGACCCTGTCAGAAGAATCAGATACCACATCCAACAAGGAGAAAACCTAGATTAGCAATAGAAAGGAACTTTCATCCTAAACCTAGCTCATACTTAGCTAGAATCTATGCTTAGCCTCTATAGCTAGTTAAATACTCTACAAATAGAGTTCGTGATAAGACTAGACTACGAGTCGTTCTTCTGGAGTTATTTGCAGTTTTACCTCATTGTAAAGTAGGAGGCTGTGATGATCTTATGTAACAGAGTCAGTGTTGTAATTCTATAGACATGCCTTGGACCCGCATATGTTTCTGTTGTACCACTCTGAGCGATATAATACTAGTGGAACGGTGTTTCATTGGTGTTATATCAGACTTGCATACTACACCATGCAGTGGTATGCCGGGTCACCACAGTTGGTATCAGAGCAAATGCTTTGACCTTAGGATTAAAACCCTTTAAAGGAGACCTATAGGATTGGTAGTGTCTATAGGAAGTTTTCCTAGGTAAACCAAATACTTCTTATGACTTGGGATGGATATTCACTTGAGAATAATCCTGACACACTTGAGTCAACATTTCTTACCTATCTTTACTAAGTAAAGATAGCCAATTCCAAGTATGTAGAACATCAATAAGTCTTTAAAACAATAGATGAGTAGATCACAGTTGGTATACAATACATGGTAGCCCAAAGAGAGGATACAACCATAAGGAAGATATCCTATTGGAAGATGTGTACCAACACATGTTATGGTTAAATAAGAATTACTCAGACCTGCACTAGAAGTAATATCAAGTGATGAAGATAATTAAGATATCCTAATAGAAGATGTAGACCCATACAAGTAATAGGGTAAGTAAATTATCTAAACTTGTGAAACAATTGATAGTAAGTGATAACTATGAGTCATATGAGGTAGTATAGACCATGATGAGTCAATCATGGGAGGTAAGGAAGAGTGATAGGAATAATTTATGCATACTTACAGGATAGAGTTGTTAATCATATATGATTCACTTGAGAGTCATTATGTGATGGACTAGAACATCATAAACATTTGGTAGCAATACAATAAGAAGCCAAGTGCTAAATAATAGTACAAGAGCTATGTTCCACAACCATGGTAATTGTGTCAGGTATATCAGGACCATAGTCTTATAACAGAAACACTTGGAAATATAGCAACTATTCAATAGTTATATGTTTAGAGTAGCCATGTTAGAACCTAGACATATCAGGTGAGATAGTCCTCAATAAAATGAAAGTTAAGTAGTACTTCCAAAGAAAATTAGGTTAACCTTAACTATCCTAGACAACTTTGTTTCTAGTTTATCTCATTGCAATTGTGCAATTAAGGTAAAAGTTGAGACAAATCATAGAATCCAATATATTCGTGCTAAGTATCACGATATAGACCTATCTTATGTGGTGTTATATACTACACATCTCAGCCTGATGTTTAGAGATGTCTTACTCAACGATTATTATTCGGGCTTATGATGGTGTGTATTATAAGCACAAAGCTGAATCTTCTTGGATTTTATTGGATTTTCATTGTTTGACTAGATCCATACATGAAGTTTGACTTTGGTATGCAAATGCATGTTGCAATATCAAGTCCTTACTTGGTGCTATAGATCTAGAGGGTAATGGTAAACGTGTGAGGAAGTGACGAGTTCTAAAGATTCCGAAGATAAGATGAAGGTTCATCAGAAGAAATGAGTAAAGTTATGGGAAGCAACCACAAAACTCTGAAGGAAGTATCAATCAAAACTCATGCTTTACCTCAACAGAGGAGTACTTTTGTACGAAAGAAGCATGAAGGTGAGAAATATAATGATTATGGGGAAGCTGAAGCAGATCCATAGTCAACATAGAAGAGGGAATGCATGGGAAATCACTTAGGATACTATAATCATAGTGTCAGCTAGTGGTTTTCTTGCAACAATAAACCCTCGAAAAAGGAAGATGACCTATGAAACCATAGCAGATATAAGAAAACCATAGTTGATATCAGAAGACCATAACTGGTATAGCATCAATACTACGAGATAAAGTAGAAGATGTCTCGTCCAGTTGATCAGAACCTATAATAGAATCCATTTTTTAGATATCAAATAGCCACAGTTGGTATAATAACCACAGCTGGTATCAGTTGGTATTACAAATAGCCCACGATTTAATTAGTTGTAACAAAAGTTTGTGAACAAATAAAAATCTTGTCAGCCAAATAGCTAGATCTATAAACATTTAGTCAAAGGATTCACATTGGATGTCCACAATTGAGTGGATACACCACAAAGTTTCTTCGCAAAACCTTAGAGGAATATAAATCATAAACAAGATCTATACCAATATTCTAATCATAAGTCCAATGGTTGGAAGAAAAAGGAGTTGAAGATTATAAGAAAACTCTAAGGGGTAGAGTAAAGATTGAGTTGGATATACAATAACTCAATACTTTAAGCTTGATAGAAGCAAAAGGTCTGAACTGAGAGGAAGTTCGATCTTATTTTTATAAGATTATTGAACACTACTTTCAGAAGGAAGTCGGACCAGAAGCCGAGGTTCATACCTCGAGGACGTAAGTAGTGGACTATAACTTGAGAAAGTGAGTAATATTTACTCAGAAGTACGAAAGCTCAAGTAAATCAAGCATAAAGAAGTTGGACGAAGAAAATACCATAGACCAAATACAGCTCAAGAAGGCCAAAGACTGAAGTAGAAAGTTATTAATAAAATTGAACATACCAATATCAAAGACTAATCGAATGATTCCTTTCATGAAACCTAAAGAAACCAAAATAGTTTTAGGTATTAATTATAATCCATGAATGGATAGACTAAATGAGTCTAATCCATTATTAGAAAAAAATAAACCATCATGACCAATTCCATGTTAAGTACCTTACTTAGTACCATTATTGCAGTTTTGGTACTAAGGGAAAACAAAGACCTATTTTATCAAATAGGAGAATGTTATCCAATTAGTCTTCAGTTAAGACTAGCAGCACCAGAAGAAGACTCAATCATTGAATCTTCAATGAGAAAGGAAACAAGCGTATAGAGTTGAAAGAAATCAAATAATTAAAGTTAGAAGCCATGGCTCAGAGATAGGTATCGGAGAACTGGAGTAAGAAAATAATGTTCGGAGACAAACCCTAATGGACTCCAGGAAGAATCTGGACAAGGGATATATTCAATTATATCCAGAAAGATTACTACGGAGTTCGAGAAAAGATTTAGTCTGCACAAGTCAGATCCACACTCCGAAACGTGAGAGAGATCAAACTTCGAGGACGAAGTTTAGTTTAAGGGGTAGAGACTGTAATATCCCAGGTATTGGGGTTACAAAAATAGAGGAAACAGATGTGTGCATTGCATTCATGCATAGAAAATCTGGGGAATTTTCGCGCTTTAAAGTAAAACAGTCACAGTAACTGAAGTTTCACTTGACCTTGGTGGAATTGAAGTAGCTCATCAAGTCAAGCGTTATAAACCTCAATGTGACTTTGTTAAAACCTTGCTTTGGGTAGAGATAGTTTGAACCAAGGGGTTAGATCAAATGGAACTGATAATCAACACAACAACCCTTTACTCAATGATCAACTACTTGATCTTACAACATATCCTAATATGGTAATCATTGCCATAACACAAGAATATTTGTTAATTGCAAACCAAGTAACAATAAAATGGAGAAACTATTCTTCACTTATCTTTTCCATGTCTTAAACTAATCCTTAATCCTACCATGAACCTCATGGTATTCATTCTACATTATTCCTGGAAACAAGATAAGGAGATTCAACTTAAGAAATATATATTCTTCTCTATTCCAAATAGTTTTACATCAAACCTAGAGAGGTGAGAGTTCTATCATAATTATTAGAGAAGCAATAACAAACCTAGAGCTAAACCTTGGATATACATCCAAGTATTCAACTCATCTTTAAGAGGAACCCTAGGATATTATTCAAGACATTCCTAGAGAGAGAAACCATTTATGTAAAACATAGATATTGATGATCACATCAATCCCTATGGAGCCTAACCTTAAGTTAGTATTAAATTCCTTTCCAAAATGAGAGAGATCAATCATACAAAACATAGCTTTATCTATTGAAGAATAAAGGACAACCATTGAACTAGAGTGTTAGGAGTACACCATAACCTAGAATAATCCATTCTTATATAAGAGAGATCAATTATGGTGTTACACTCAAGATAATTGAGACAACCATAACTAGGCCCATTCAAGAAACTATAAAAGAAAGGATATATAGTGCTATTCCTTGATTGATCTAGACAATGCTTGATCATGGAAGTGAGAACCCATTTAATGAGAGATCCCTAGGAATCCAAACCTTGATCATTATAAATAAGTGATGATCATAAACCCTAAGAACTTGAGGTAAAAATGTTAAGAACAAGATGATCATGCCTAATCCATGATCATGCTCTTGAGGTATTGAGGATAAACCCTAAAAGGATAAGTAGATATCCTTCACCACATGAAATCATAGGGAGGTAATTAATAAGCAACCCTAAACTTATACTCCAACATGAACTTGTGAACCACTTGGTGATCATAAGTAGAATCCTACCATATCTATATTTCATAAATTAATGAACCTAAGAAAACCTTAGAGTTAAACACTATACCTCATATGGTGAGAAACCATATACCCATATGACCAAAGTTAACTATAAAAAGAACCATAACCAAAGTAGTTACTTAAATGATAAATTCAGGTTAATAATAGAAGTTAATTGGTAGAAGATAAAACCAATTCTCAAATCCTTAGTAATTAGGGAAACACATGAAATATTAAGCAAGTAAACACCTTATCATAGTTAGGGAGATTAAAACCTAGCCAATGCAATATGGGTCACCTCATTCACACAAACTAAAACTATATCTCAACCCTAGTTATGGTATCCCTATGGTGATTACCATATAAACCTAGACCATAATTGAGAATTAAATCAATGGCCATTAGGTAAATATCACTAGAACCCTAGTGTGGCATATTAATAAAATCTTATGCTTCAAGTATTAAACCTGAGAAAAACCCTTGAGTTACATCTTATAATTAAACCACAAGACCTTAATCAATAAGTGCTCACATGAAATATCAGGCAAGTGATTAATTCCCTAAATAGAAATCAAGACATAACCAAAAATTCTGAAATACTTTGAGAAGAAAGTAGTAACTCTTAGAATTCTAAATTGAATGGAATTCATAACAAAAAGGAAGATGAAGTAAAAATATCAATTCATGTCTAATTGCTATTTTGAATAAGTTCACAAATATGCAAATAATCTAATATAAAATGTGAATTCAAATTGAATAAAGAAACAATAGTCAGTATACTAAATCTTGAATGGATTAGCATAATACAAATATCTGCAAATAGAATGGTATTCAAATATGAGCTAAAATAGAAAATATACAAAAGGAGAAATAAAAACAGAAAAGAAAATTAAGAAAAAGGGGAGGCTTACCTCTCGGGCCATACCTCAAAGCAATGACGGCAGCCAAGCACCACGGCCCAAACACCAGCCCAACATAAGCCCATCATACCCCTTCGTGAAATATCGGCGAGGGAGGCGTCGTCATCCTCTCTCCTCGCTCTGGACGACAAAGACGACGACGTGCTCGTCCCTCTCTCGCCGGCGTCCTCTCCCGCTCGGCGTTGTGACGAGGCAAACCATCGCCGTATAAAAGCCCACGAAGAGTTCGAGCCTCGGTTTCTTCCTCATTTGCCCCAATTAAGCAAACCCTAGTTCGTCCGGCCATCGTCCTCGTCGCCGGTAGAAACCTCCCCAGGCCAAGCCGTAACCACCATCGGCACCGCCTTGCTCGACTTGCTCTGCTTGCAAAAAGAATCGAGCTATGGTGAGCTGTAGCGCCATTGCCAACCTCGCCTCTCCGACGGCCGGCGCCATTAAATCCGGCGAACCAGACCACCATTGACCTCGCCGTCAAGCGCGTCATGCTCCCGGTGAGCTCCCTAACCTCCTGGTATGCTCGCCTCGGTCGATTACACACCGTAGCCTCGCCGCGCCGTTTAACTGCCTCCGCCGCCGCGGTATGTGCTCGCCGGAGCTATTCCGGTGACCATTAGCTAGCGGCGCTAGCATCAATCGACTCCTTGTCGCGTGCTGGGGAGAATGGTAGTCTCCACTCATCAGGGGGGGGTCTGAATCGACGACGCCGGCGTGGATTTCCCGCCGGCAGTGAGCTCGTCTGCCACGTTTTCGATTTTGACCATGGTCCATGCTGATGTGGCAGCCACCGTGGCAGTGGCCCACGAACCAGTGACTGTGTGTAGTTTAGTCTGGGTAAGTTTAGCAGTTTCGTTTAATTTCAAAAATTCATTAATACCTGCAACTTCAAATAATTGTGGAAAATTCATAAAAGCTCAGAAAAATATAAATGAGATATCAAAATTCTTATAAAAGAAAAATCTATCCAATAAAAATATAAAATGAACTTTATATTTTTAATATAAATCCAATTATTTATTACTTGTCAATTAAGCCTTTCCCTTTAATTCCAAATTTAATTAAAATCCAATAATTAGGAAAACTTCAGAAAATAAATAAAAACCAATAACTAATTAAGGAAAACATTAAAATTAATTTTCCTTTACTATTAATTTATTAAATCCTTATTAGGAGGATTTAAACCCTAAATAATAATTACCTTAATTATTAATTCATTAAAAATAATAAAATGCCAAATCCAACATTATTTTTATTTCAAAGTTATTAATAACTTCAACCTTAAAGTGAAGTTATTAATTCAAGAACTTCAGGGTATTTAGAAAACCCTAATTTCATAAGTAATAGAACCAGGAACTCATCATTTCATGTGAAACCTAAAAGACTAAATTAATTAGAAACCCTAGTTCCATTATTACATGTGAATCCTAGTTTGCTTCTAACCTAAACCCTAGGTTAGAACATGTGATCATGTTACTTCATTAGTAATCATAGATTTATATTTAGCAACTAAAGGACATACCTATGTTCACATTAAATGTAAAAGACCATCACTAATATATGGGTAACCCATGTGTCCATCCTCTTCAGACCTAAATGATCAAATAAGGGCAACCAAATGCAAACCCTAACTCCTATCTTTAGAGATATCAATTTTAATTAACCATGCTTAGCATCACACCATTGTGATGAAAACCAATAGCACATAGGCTCAATAATTATCATTACATAACCAAGTCCACTGAACACTACAAATACTTCATAATTATGAACTATCCTATTTAGGAGCCAATTATTCCTTCCTTAGTAAATCCAGTAGCAAAACCTAGACAACCTCAACCTTAATTGATATACTTCTTATTATTTAAGAAGTATGTTCTTCAAAAGTTATTCTTTTGAAGAAAATAAGGAATCATCACCAACCCTGCTTATAAGGACCTATAAACCCTAGCCAGCTATCATTAGCAAGATAAACCAACCTTGACAACAACCATGTATAATGAATTGCTTAGGATGCCTAGGCTTATCTTAACCTTACAAGCCCTAGGTGTCGATGAGCCCAACATTGTTGTGATCCATCTAACACTTACTCCCAAAAACTACTTGGAACCATAATAAATTATAGAACTTCACCAACCTAATTATCATACTTGTTCTTCATTAATGAACATGTTCTTCAAAAGTTATTCTTTTGAAGTATATGATAATTAATCCTTAACTATGCAATCTAGTACTAAAATTGACCACTGTTCTTTACTTGATAACATTATGCCCATTATCATTCTTTGTGTGCTCAATTGATTATTATTCTTTATTGTCTACCTGTTGATAATACCAAGTAATCACACCTGAATAAGAACCTTGTATGTGAATCACTCTAAAAGTGCAACACACCCTAAACCAATCATTACAACTCACTAATCCTAAATCATCGGGGTTAGGTCACGCTTAGAGCGATTGCATCTCATACTTATGCATTATTGCATCCTTGCCAATCTTTTAAACATCGTCCTTACCGGACGATGATGCTATTTCAGAATTTGGAGTTATTGCGTATCGAAGACCTTGCCTGCATAATCTTGCAGTCAAGAAAGGCAAGTTCATCACTTGCTCATGTCATTTGAGTATCTTTATCAAATTACTTGCAAAGTACTATGATTATCACTACTGCATAAAAATCAAAACCACTACTTTCATAACTATGAATATGACTATGTGGTGGGCAATGGAACCATGGATTGTGTTGATATGGTGGAGGTTCCATTGCACGGGCTTATATCCATCTAGGATTAAACAACAAATGTCGCTTGATGATTCTTGTGCCGTAATACCCGTGTTAACCATAAGATCCGGAGTGGGACGGAGTAGTCAAAAGTGTTTCCACCTCTCGTTCATCAACGGATGCGCTTACCGTAGCGATTGTGTCGGCGGAACAACCGGAGGGTGGGGATCCCATTCTAATTCCCCACGGTAAAGCATTGCTTGCCGTAGCAGTTGTGTCTTGCGGAACAACCGGAGGGTGGGGATCCCATTCTAATTCCCCACGGTAATGCGGTCTATGATGGGTTGCAGCTACCGGCGTAGGAGTGTATGGTAGAGCCCAAAGATCGTTGCCGTGGTCGGGGTCCACCCTGAAATTACGGGAATAATGGGACCGGCGTGGACCCAGGGTCGGGGCATGCAACAACGGGTGGGTGTTCGAGGTAGCGGAGGAACATGATTGGCTAGACCTTATACCGGGCCTCACACCATAGGAAGTGTGGACGGGAAGATCACCCGGTTGGCACCAAGGTTAAGATCTCTTATGGGTAAAGCAACACACCTCTGCAGAGTGTAAAGAATCGTGACCTGTCACTCACTGTTCGGGATGAGGAACTGCGAACGCGGCCGGAAAGGAGCTCCATGAAGTTCTAGTAAACCGGTGAAGGCTGACGGACATAGTTCTTCTGAATAAAAGCAACCTTTTGAAGAAACGATTATGAAAACCTGCATTGGTATTAGACTTTCTGGTCTAATGCCGTAGCTAGTGCATTAAACACCTCTTCCCTATAATGAACTTGTTGAGTACGCTCGTACTCATCCCACTCTTAAATCCCCTGCTTAGATATGGAGGCATTGAAGGAGGATCTACAGTGCAACTCGGAGACCGAGGAGTCAACAACAACTTCACGGGACATGACCCTGTCAGAAGAATCAGATACCACATCCAACAAGGAGAAAACCTAGATTAGCAATAGAAAGGAACTTTCATCCTAAACCTAGCTCATACTTAGCTAGAATCTATGCTTAGCCTCTATAGCTAGTTAAATACTCTACAAATAGAGTTCGTGATAAGACTAGACTACGAGTCGTTCTTCTGGAGTTATTTGCAGTTTTACCTCATTGTAAAGTAGGAGGCTGTGATGATCTTATGTAACAGAGTCAGTGTTGTAATTCTATAGACATGCCTTGGACCCGCATATGTTTCTGTTGTACCACTCTGAGCGATATAATACTAGTGGAACGGTGTTTCATTGGTGTTATATCAGACTTGCATACTACACCATGCAGTGGTATGCCGGGTCACCACAGATTTTGAGCCCGCCGATCGGGTCAGGCCGAGCTACGGGCTGCAGTAAACCGTGATTTGAGCCGTAGACGGGCCGAGCTGGGTTTTGGGCTTGGCTCGGGCTCGATTTTAGGCCCGATGGTTGGACTGGGCCAGGCTCGAGCCTAGATGTTCTGCCTTAGGCTTTTTGGGCCTGGCCCGAAGCCCAACCCGGCCTGACTTTTGCCCAGGTATAGTATAGTGTGGGTGTTTTCATCACCGTCCGTTTATTTGTTGAGATTCGTGCTCACCATGGTAGAGAAAGATTCCTTACTCTCTCTTTTTTTTTATTCAAATCTCAAAGCGCACGACCAAACGATGCCAGAAATATCTACACCTATATGTGTAAGTATAAAAGTATTTTCAATCATTTGTTTCCAACTTTCCATAGGACACGGTGACATCTCAGGAGATCCATGCAAGGTTTCATACTTAACTGCATACAAAGAGGACAAACTTCCTAATGTATTAAGAGTAAGGCTAGCCATAGTGCTAGTATCATAGCTAGTATCATGCATATTGGTCTCACAAAAATGCTGATGTGATAGCTAATTAAAGAGGAGGAAGGATATTAGAGTAACATAGGTGAATACTGTATCATAGCGCATGTCACAAGAAAAGTTAATGCCAAATAAATCTTGTGCACAAATTTGCTTTGAGATTCTAAAAAACAATAAATATAGCATGAATATGATACTACATCATGATACTAACCACTGTAGAGATAGTACCATACATAAGTATCATATGCATGATACTACTACATGATACTTACCAGTTACCACTATGGCCAGCCTAACAACATGTTTTAGTTCCGACTCAAGGTCTTTGATTAGTTTTCAGGAAAACATGATCAATCTTTTTGGTTGGTAACAAAGACTGAACACAAAATATTACAGAAAAAGTGGAGGACATCGTGACAGTCAAATTTGTACAGAACATGGAACATTTAGGAGGAAATCCTAGTTCTAGGAGTACTTGTATTGTCTGACGAAACTGAATCTATCCACTGCAGATGCGGTCGTGGCTTGGCGGCGCCCAGACGAACACTCAGGAATGGACCGCCGCCGCAGCACGCGACTCCGTTCCCAAATCCAGCCGGCCGGACTTGACCGCCGCCGCAGCCCTCGCCTCCACCCCCGAACCCAGGCGAGCGATGAGGGACCAGGAGCGACCCGCCGCAGCAGCCCGCGCCTCCGTCCCCAAATCCGCGCCAGCGACGAGGGCGCCTCCTCCATGACCAGCCGCCGCGCCTCCCTGCCGGTCGACGACGACATGCTGCAGGAGATCTTCCTCCGCCTCCCGCCTACGCCGTCCTCGCTCGCCCGCGCCTCCGCCGTCTGCAGGCGCTGGCGGGGCCTCCTCGCCGACCCCAAGTTCCACCGCCAGCTCTGCGCGCGCCACCGGAACCCGCCGCTGCTCGGCTCCTTCGTGCCCAACGACGACAACGGCCAGCGCATCGTCTTCGCGCCCATGCTCGACCCGCCCGACCGCATCCCACCTCCGCGGTTCGACCTCGGACGCTGCGGCCACAACACGGACGTGCTCGGCTGCCGCCACGGCCGCGTCCTCGCCAAAACCCGCGTGTGGGACGCGGACGGTGGCCTTCCCAGCCGCGTCATCGTCTGCGACCCCATCACAGGCGACCAGCGCACGGTGGCCTTCCCACCCGACCTCGGCAGGGTCTCCGTCAACGGGGCGGTGCTCTGCGCCGCCGCCGAGTCCGACCCTGGCCACGTGCACGGCAGCTGCTACTCCAGCCCCTTCAAGCTGGTCCTGGTCACCATGTACAGGAGACACCCAAACCGACTCCTCGCCTGCGTCTACTCCTCCAACACCGGCCTATGGGGCGATCTCATCTCATCGGAGTCTCCATCCGACATCCATGGTAAACCCGCCGTCCTCATTGGCAATCGTCTCTACTGGCTGTCCGTGATCAACGGCAGCATACTCGAGTTCGATCTGGACGAGAACAGAATAGCTGTGATGATGGGGCCTCCTGTCACCCATACCGAACGCTGCATAAACCAGCAGATCATCAAGGCTGAGGATGGCGCCGTTGGCTACGCCATGCTGGTTTATCCTTCTCTCCTAATGTGGAAGAGGGACGTCGATGCTCATGGCGTTACCACGTGGGTGCCGTGGAAGATCATTGGAATGGATACCGTTCCTGAACTCCCTCCTCGGACCAAAAGAAGGGACAGAATTAAGGTTATGATGAGGATACTGATGTAGTCCTTTTACATGTGAATGGCACCGTGTACATGCTTGACCTTAAGTCGATGCAATCTACTGAGCTTTCTGGACCCTTGAATCATATCGGCACCTATCATCCTCTCAGGTGTTTCTATACGCCAGGTAACTGCTCATCCTTAGTGCTTATTGGATTGTGGGGGTAGCCCAAATTATACTTCGTACACACTAGCTAACAGCATAAGCTTAATCAGCAATTTTCTCTTAGCTTAACTTATGACTGTATGGTATCATTAGCTGTATTCATTCATGGTAGATCTAGCTCAAATGCCTAATGATTAAAGATGTAAAATCAAATGTCAATTAAATAACTCGGCTGGCATGTTTGGAACCTCAATGCTAGTTGTATTATTTTATCCGTTACATGTATAGGCTCTAATCTTGCTATTACCTTCTGAAACAATTGTTTTCTTTGCCACTTAATGAAGATCCAGAATACTAATTGCTTTTCTTGTCTTGAGTTAGGCTCCATGTATTTTAAATCGAATGCCCAAGTGTTTTGTTGTTAGAGTTTAGTAGCGTGGTGGTCATGTTTTAATTTTGTCTGCCTGGCATGAAGAGGGGTAGTTTATATGAGAAAATTCTAGAGTCCCTTATTTCTTAGTATAAGCTAGCTAGCTATAATACTTTCAGGAATATGGCTTGCATTTCATGTAGTTTTGTTTTCCGTTTCTAGCATCAAAGGTGAGCTATAATCATCTATAATTATAATTATGAGTTGAAAATGTGAGTTGTTTGGCTCAAGTTTTATTTGTCAGCTCATTTGTGTAACTTATGCTTCTTGGAACAGTCATTCGCGAAGGTCATGAAGTGTACGATCCATGGGATGAATGTCTGGTTTGATGTGCTAATGTGCTGAAATGGTTCTTAAGGTAAGAAGACCTTCTGGATATTGTTTGTGAGATTTCGTATGTTTGATTCTTTTCTGTTTTGGGGGAAACTATGTGGTCGCCAGCTAGGCGCATGCACCCTCAAACGGCTTTCATCGGACAATGGGGATTCACACATGTGAATGACACAGACAAACAAGTAAAATGACAGTGATCCACATATTATCAAAATGTGTTACATGGTGTTGATGTTGGAATAACCTCACTCCTAGGCCATGCCCAGAGTTCTCCCTTAGTATGGCTGTTTCATAATCGATAGGTGAAAGAAATATCTCAGTACCCTTTTTTTTACTACAAACAGCAGTCACATCATCGATATACAGATTTATTCTGTTGTCAATTAAGTAACTTGGTTGGCATGTTTGGAACCTCAATGCTAGTTGTATTATTTTATCCGTTACATTACATGTATAGGCTTTAATCTTGCTATTGCCTTCTGAAACAATTGTTTCATTGCCACTTGATGAAGATCCAGAATACTATTTGCTTTTCTTGTCTTGAATTAGGCTCCATGTATTTTAAAACCGAATGCCCAAGGTGTTTTGTTGCTAGAGTTTATTATCTTGGTCATGTTTTAATTTTGTGTGCCTGGCATGAAGAGGGATAGTTTATATAAGAAAATTCTAGCGTCCCTTATTTCTTATCAGCTAAATTCATCATTATGAGCTAGCTAACTGTATTACTTTCAGGAATATGGATTGCATTTTAATGTAGTTTTGTTATCTATTTCTAGTATCAAAGGTGAACTATAAATCATCTATAATTATAATTTTGAGTTAAAAAAGTGAGTTGTTTGTCTCAAGTTTTATTTGTCAACTTATTTGTGTAACTGACTCAATGTTGCTTTTCGTATCTATTTGTCTTTTCCTCAAAACTGTGAATTGCCTGATGACTTATGCTTCTTGGCACAGCCATTCGCGAAGGTCATGAAGTGTACTATCCATAGGATGACTGTCTGGTTTGATGTGCTAATGTGCTGAAATGGTTCTTAAGGTACGAAGACCTTCTGAATATAGTTTGTGAGATTTCACATGTTCGGTTCTTTTCTGTTCTAGGGGAAACTATCTGGCCGCCAACATGGCGCATGCACCCTAAAACTACTTTCATCCGACAATGGGGATTCACACATGTCAATGACACAGACAAACAATTAAAATGACGGTGATTCACATATTATTCAAATGTTCTTTATTGTGTTGATGTTGCAATCACCTCACGCCATGGCCATGCCCAGAGTTCTCCCTTGGTTTGGCTGTTTCATAATCGATAAGTTGAAAGCGATATCTCAGTACCCTGTTTTTTTTACTACATACAGCAGTCACATCATCGATAGATTTATTCTGTTGTCATCATATTCCTATGAGCTACAGCCAGTCATACCTGTTATAGAGCTCTCTGTATATATGTTTCTGAGTTGATAATGAGTTTGTTTCTCCAGGTGAAGGGATGACCGCTGCAGTTATCGCTGAATTTGTGGCATCGCATCAATGTGCTCGGCGGTGTTTACATGTTATCTGAAGAAAAAACTCGTCGTACTTTAGCTTAATTTCTAGTGTCGCAAGTCTGCTTTAAAATACATAATCTGGGGGATTTCTGCTTCTCCAAGTATTATTTCTAGTGACGTGCCTCGATTTTGTTCCGGTGATTTCAACTTGTGCCATATGCTATTTTGCATCAAATAATTCTTCGATTTTTGAATGACCCGATTCTCGTGTCTTGCTACCAAAACTTCCATACACAAATCTGTATCCTTTATCTTCATATATGTCATTGTGAATTTTCAGAACCTGTATATAAACAGAGTAATGTGAATATGCGATGGGCCAGGTGTTTTCATCATTTTTTAGCAACAATGTCATGGACCAAGAGTGCAATAAGAGCATCTCCAACAGAGGCTCTAAAATTTGGCGCTGTAAAAGTCATTTGCAGCGTGCTCAATCCGCGCGCGGCGCCGACGCGAGCTTCAGCAGAGACTCTATTTTACAGCGCAACAAGGAAGGCAAAAACAACCCTTCACCAGAGGCTGTAAAATAGAGCTCCATAAACAAGTTTAAAGCGATATCTCAGTACCCTGTTTTTTTTACTACATACAGCAGTCACATCATCGATAGATTTATTCTGTTGTCATCGTATTCCTATGAGCTACAGCCAGTCATACCTGTTATAGAGCTCTCTGTATATATGTTTCTGAGTTGATAATGAGTTTGTTTCTCCAGGTGAAGGGATGACCGCTGCAGTTATCGCTGAATTTGTTGCATCGCATCAATGTGCTCGGCGGTGTTTACATGTTATCTGAAGAAAAAACTCATCGTACTAGTGCCGCAAGTGTGCTTTAAAATACCTAATGTGGGGGATTTCTGCTTCTCGAAGTATTATTTCTAGTGCTGTGCCTTGACTTTGTTTCGGTGACTTCAACTTGTGCCATATGCTATTTTGTATCAAATAATTCTTCGATTCTTGAATGACCCGATTCTCGTGTCTTGCTACCAAAACTTCCATACACAAATTTGTATCCTTTATCTTCATATATGTTTCATCGTGAATTTTCAGAACCTGTATATAAACAGAGTAATGTGAATATGCGATGGGCCAGGTGTTTTCATCATTTTTTAGCAGCAATGTCATGGACCAAGAGTGCAACAAAAGTATAAAACAGAACAAAAGATCCTTGGTTCGTTCACAGCAAGCTTCAGTAAACTTTCACGTGCATCATATAAGTTGACTACTCCCTTGATCTGAAACATTTGCGTGGCAGCCTCCACTGCTGATCACTCCCTTGCTGACGAACATTTGCGTGTGCATCTGGCAGCCTCCACTGGTGCTACGTATTTCTTTGCTGCCTAATATTCGCGCGTGCATCTGGTAGTCACGCTGCAAGTGGACACTGAACCATACAACATTTCTGCATTACAGACTACCCTCGGGCCAGTTGGTTTTCAGAAGTAGCATCTGGGTTAAGCAATTAAAACGAATTGCTCGAGAAATAATAATCATGAAAGTTAAAAAAAAAAAAGAGAACCGGGTGAAAAATGGAGCACATTCCTTAGAAACAAGGACAAATGGAACACATTCTTCAGTATACATATGCAAGTAACTGATACATATGGTTAACTGAAAAATCAATTATTTTTGAAGAATAGTACCTTCAAACATTTGCATGTAACCGAACAATACATATGGTAAATTTCTGGAAGGCAAGAAGCTAACTCAGACTACTATAAATGTGGGAACAGTGGACTGACTTAAGGATAATGACCTCTGAAACGTAAACAGACAGTGAGCATTTGCAGTAGTAGTCTAAATTTCAGGGACACGATATTCAGTAAGTACAGTGTTAGGCACATCCTAGCACAGACTATAGTAGTATCGTACATTTCTAGGCTAATGACATACTCTCTCACTAATGACCTACTGGATATTTAAGACATGTTAGATTGCAAACGTTTAACTTTTCGGTGAAGTCTCATACTCTCATATGGTTCATGATACTTGACATATGTTTACCTGTTTGAGTTCCTCAAACTACTAATCTGTTAGTGCAGCTTGGAGAACTCCTGCCGGGTATACTGCAAGTTGGCAATTGGATCAAGTGGACAGTTAGCAGATCAATAAGATGCACTATAAAAATTAATAAGAACCACACAACTTTAGTGCCAACCAGAATACTACTCGTAGGAAAAATGCACGAGTATCATTCATGTGTCTCACAACTCATTCATGTCAGATTAATAACCTTAGGTTGTGAGCAGTGGCGGAGTCAGCATATGGATAATGGGTGTACAACGGAGGCTAAAATTACAATTTAACTCATTTTCTTCTAATTTATTTGATATGTATTTCTCTACATGTGAACTAGACATAGATATACAAGCATTTGCCAAAAACAATGGGTATACATTTGTACACCCATGTACTGATCTCCCTCCGCCTATGGTTGTGAGAGAAGAAATACCCTGCCCTAGACTTTAAAGTACTACGTAAAATGGAGTACCTATGTCCCAAAATATAAGGCCACCACGCATTTGAAGGTAGAAAATTTTGACCTACAAAATATGAATTATATATAACCACATACCATTAGATTCATATTTAAGAGATGTTTTCAATAATACATTTTTGGTGTCATATAATTTACAAGTTTTGGATCGAAATACGAAGTGGCTTACATATAAAAACGAAAGGAGTACCAATTAAGCTTGATGCCATTCTAATTAGAATCAATCATTAATTTTTTTATTCATTCCCCCAAAATAGCATCAGAAGTAGCCGCATATTTCATTTAGAAATACATAGGTAAATTTTAAAAGAACTGTTTACAAAGTACAAATTTCTCTATTAAAAAAACAAAGGACAAATTTCTAACAACCGGGAACTATCAGGTAGGCATGGGCAAGACTTCAATCTGGATGTACTATCAGGTGGGCATATGCTGACCTGAACAAAAATATTCATAACCATCTAAGAGCATCTCTAGCAGAGCCCGTAAAAAAGCGAACCGAAAATCCGGAGTTCAGTGCACCGAACTCGTGAAAACTAAAAAATAGAATCAGTTTTTTCTGTTTTTCAGTTTTGATTTACGGGCTCTGTTCTGCGCCAGCGGATTCCGAACCCGTAAAGGTAGGGTTTTTCATAGAATTTATATGCAACACATACAACAATCGATCATAATTAATCAAATAATCATCCAAATTATTACAACATATAAACAATAGTCTGAACCAAATTATTACAACAATTTTGGGAAAATTGAACAAATGAAAAATGTCTCAACCAAATTACAACAACTCTCGAAAAATTGGACAAATGAACAAATGTCTCAGCAATGATACATGTGACAAACAAATGAATGGAATGGTAGGATCAAAGGCGACGGCCATGTCGCTATCGGTGGTGCATCTTCAGATCATAGACGAGCTGGGCATGGGTACGTGCATTCTCAATCTGCCGATGAGTTTCAAGGAAAGTTTCAATGCGATCCGGACTGCGTTGGGGTTCCACTCGGATGCCAACATTGTCATAGAAGCAGGACAAGCTCAACTCTCTTTCATCTTCGATGATCATGTTGTGAAGAATCACATAACATGTCATGATGTTGACAAGGGTTTTCTTGTCCCAAAATCGGGCTGGGCCACGAACAATGGCAAACCTTGCTTGCAAAACACCAAAATCTCTCTCAATGTCCTTGCGAGCTTCTTCCTTGAGCTTTGGCAAATTTAGCTTCTGTTCTATCTTGGGGATCCTTGACAAACTTAACAAAAGTTGCCCAATCCGGATAGATGCCATCAGCTAGGTAATATCCCATTGTGTACTCATTGTTCATGACCTTGTAGTTGTAAGTGGGTGCTTCCCCATTTGCTAATTTGGCAAACAAAGGGGACCTTTGCAACACGTTGATGTCATTGAGTGTCCCTGGCAAACCAAAAAACAATGCCAAATCCATAAATCTTGTGATGCAACGGCCTCAAGTACAATGGTTGCATCTTTGCTCTTGCCACAGCACTGTCTATGCCATGCCTTTGGACAATTCTTCCATGTCCAATGCATACAATCAAGACTACCAAGCATGCCCGGCCGACCTCTTTTCTCATTTATCTCCATCAATCGTTTGGTGTCATCCTCATTGGGAGCTCGGAGATAGGTTGGCCCAAACAACTTGATAATCAGGCGGGCAAACCTGCGCACCGACTCCGATGTAGTATCTTCGCCAATTCGAAGATACTCGTCGGTGTAATCCGCAGGGATGCCATACGCAATGACCCTCATGGCAGCCGAGATTTTTTGGAACGCGCTGAAACCCATCACCCCGGCAGCATTCCTACGTTGCTTGAAGTAATTTGAATTAGCTTCGCAGGCCTTGACGATTCGGATGAACAAGCTATGCCGCATGCGATACCTCTGATGTCTACGGGTGCTTCTATTCTTGTAGACAGTGTTAGACCTCCAAGAGCAGAGGTTTGTAGAACAGCAGCAAGTTTCCCTTAAGTGGACCACCCAAGGTTATCGAACTCAGGGAGGAAGAGGTCAAAGATATCCCTCTCAAGCAACCCTGCAATCACGATACAAGAAGTCTCTTGTGTCCCCAACACACCTAATACACTTGTCAGATGTATAGGTGCACTAGTTCGGCGAAGAGATAGTGAAATACAAGTGGTATGAATGAATATGAGCAGTAGTAACGGCGCCAGAAAAGTGCTTGCTGGCGTGCAGTTGATGGTAGTAATATTGCAGGAAGTAAAGATGCAGTAAAACAGTAAATAAACGGTGTTTCGATGTTTGGAAACAAGGCCTAGGCATCATACTTTCACTAGTGGACACTCTCAACATTGATCACATAATAAAACCACTCTACACTCCCTCAATGCCGGAGTTAACAAGCTCCACAACATTCGGCATTCATATTTAAGTAACCTTTAGAGCATAATAGATCTTTACAATTTAAACCGAGTACTAACATAGCATACACACTGTCACCTTTACACTATGAAGGGGGAATAAATCACATCAATACTATCATAGTAATAATTAACTCCATAACCTACAAGAGATTATGATCATAACCTACGCCAAGTACTACACGATGCACACACTGTCACCATTACACCGTGAAGGAGGAATAGACTACTTTAATAACATCACAAGAGTAGCACATAGACTAATAGTGATACAAAGCTCATCATATGGATCTCAATCATGCAAAGCAATTCATGAGATCATTGTATTGGGGTACAGAGAGAGAGATTAACCACATAGCTACCGGTACAGCCCTTAGCCTCGATGGAGAACTACTCCCTCCTCATGGGAGACAGCAGCGATGATGAAGATGGCGGTGGTCTCGATGGAGGAGCCTTCCGGGGGCACTTCCCCGTCCCGGCGGCGTGCCGGAACAGAGACTCCTGTCCCCCAGATCTTGGCTTCGCGATGGCGGCGGCTCTGGAAGGTTTCTCGTACCGTGGCTTTTTCGTCCGAGGTTTTAGGTCAGGGACCTTTAAATAGGCGAAGAGGCGGAGTCGGAGGGCTAACGAGGCGACGACACAGTAGGGGGGTGCGGCCCACCCCCTGGCCGCGCCAACCTATCATCTGGGGCCCACAGGGCCCTCCTCTGGCGGCTCTCGGGTGTTCTGGAAGCTTCGTGTGATTCTAAGATGCTGGGCGTTGATTTCGTCCAATTCCGAGAATATTTCCTTACTAGGATTTCTGAAACCAAAAACAGCAGAAAACAGGAACTGGCACTTCGGCATCTCATCAATAGGTTAGTTCCGGAAAATGCATCAAAACGATATAAAGTGTGAACAAAACATGTAGGTAATGTCATAAAACTAGCATGGAACATAAGAAATTATAGATACGTTTGAGACGTATCAAGCATCCCCAAGCTTAGTTCCTACTCGCCCTCGAGTAGGTAAACGATAACAATGATAATTTCTTAAGTGACATGCTACCAACATAATCTTGATCAACATTATTGTAAAGCATATGAGATGTATGCAGCGATTCAAAGCAATGGTAAAGATGATGATTAAACAACTGAATCATATAGCAAAGACTTTTCATGAATAGTACTTTCAAGACAAGCATCAATAAGACTTGCATAAGAGTTAACTCATAAGCAATAATGATACGGTGATCCAAGACTCCACATAGGCCTCCGTGCCCATATCAAATAAATTCAAAGTAAAGGCATTGAAGCAACACAAAGGAAGATATGAGTTTCAGCGGTTGCTTTCAACTTGTAACATGTATATCTCATGGATAGTTGTCAACATAAAGCAATATAACAAGTGCAATAGGTAAACATGTAAGAATCAATGCACAGTTAACACAAGTGTTTTCTTCTAAGATGGAAAGAAGTAGGTAAACTGACTCAACATAAAGTAAAAGAAAGGCCCTTCGCAGAGGGAAGCAGGGATAAAATCATGTGCTAGAACTTTTTAAGTTTTGAAATCATATAGAGAGCATACAAATAAAGTTTTGAGAGGTGTTTGTTGTTGTCAACGAATGGTAGTGGGCACTCTAACTACCTCATTGATACGTCTCAAACGTATCTATAATTTCTTATGTTCCATGCTTGTTTTATGACAATACCTACATGTTTTGTTCACACTTTATATCGTTTTTATGCGTTTTTCGGAACTAACCTATTGATGAGATGCCGAAGGGCCAGTTGCTGTTTTCTGCTGTTTTTGGTTTTAGAAATCCTAGTAAGGAAATATTCTCGGAATCGGACGAAATCAACGCCCAGCATCTTAGGATTGCATGAAGCTTCCAGAACACCCGAGAGCCGCCAGAGGGGGGCCACAGGTCCACCAAACAGTAGGCCGGCGCGGCCAAGGGGGGGCCCGCGCCCCCCTGTTGTGTCATCGCCTCGTTGACCTTCTGACGCCGCCTCTTCGCCTATATAAAGGTCCCTGACCTAAATCTTCGATACGGAAAAGCCACGATACGAGAAACCTTCCAGAGCCGCCGCCATCGCGAAGCCAAGATCTGGGGGACAGGAGTCTCTGTTCCGGCACGCCGCAGGGACGGGGAAGTGCCCCCGGAAGGCTTCTCCATCAACACCACCGCCATCTTCATCAACGCTGCTGTCTCCCATGAGGAGGGAGTAGTTCTCCATCGAGGCTCGGGGCTGTACCGGTAGCTATGTGGTTCATCTCTCTCCTATGTACTTCAATACAATAATCTCATGAGTTGCCTTACATGATTGAGATTCATATGATGATGCTTGTAATCTAGATGTCATTATGCTAGTCAAGTGGATTTTACTTATGTGATCTCCGGAGACTCCTTGTCCCACGTGTGTAAAGGTGACAGTGTGTGCACCGTGTGGGTCTCTTAGGCTATATTTCACAGAATACTTATTCACTGTTATGAATAGCATAGTGAAGTGCTTATTTATATCCCTTTATGATTGCAATGTGTTTTATATCACAATTTATCTATGTGCTACTCTAGTGATGTTATTAAAGTAGTTTATTCCTCCTGCACGGTGTAATGGTGACAGTGTGGGCATCGTGTAGTACTTGGCGTAGGCTATGATTGTGATCTCTTGTAGATTATGAAGTTAACTATTGCTATGATAGTATTGATGTGATCTATTCCTCCTTTCGTAGTATGAAGGTGACAGTGTGCATGCTATGTTAGTACTTGGTTTGGTTATGTTGATCTGTTATGCACTCTAAGGTTATTTAAATATGAACATTGAATATTGTGGAGCTTGTTAACTCCGGCATTGAGGGTTCGTGTAATCCTACACAGTTAGTGGTGTTCATCATCCAACAAGAGGGTGTAGAGTCTAGCATCTATCTATTTATTCTGTTATGTGATCAATGTTGAGAGTGTCCACTAGTGAAAGTATGATCCCTAGGCCTTGTTCCTAAATACTGCTATCGCTGCTTGTTTACTGTTTTACTGCATTTATACTGCCTGCAATATTACTACCATCAACTGCACGCCAGCAAGCACTTTTCTGGCGCCGTACTGATGTCTACGGGTGCTTCTATTCTTGTAGACAGTGTTGGGCCTCCAAGAGCAGAGGTTTGTAGAACAGCAGCAAGTTTCCCTTAAGTGGATCACCCAAGGTTTATCGAACTCAGGGAGGAAGAGGTCAAAGATATCCCTCTCAAGCAACCCTGCAACCACCAAGCAAGAAGTCTCTTGTGTCCCCAACACACCTAATAGGTGCACTAGTTCGGCGAAGAGATAGTGAAATACAGGTGGTATGAATAAATGCGAGCAGTAGCAATGGCGCCAGAAAAGTGCTTGCTGGCGTGCAGTTGATGGTAGTAATATTGCAGGAAGTAAAGATGCAGTAAAACAGTAAACAAGCAGCGATAGCAGTATTTAGGACCAAGGCCTAGGGATCATACTTTCACTAGTGGACACTCTCAACATTGATCACATAACAGAATAAATAGATAAATGCTATACTCTACACTCTCTTGTTGGATGATGAACACCACTAACTGTGTAGGATTACACGAACCCTCAATGCCGGAGTTAACAAGCTCCACAATATTCAATGTTCATATTTAAATAACCTTAGAGTGCATAACAGATCAACATAACCAAACCAAGTACTAACATAGCATGCATACTGTCACCTTCACACTACGAAAGGAGGCATAGATCACATCAATACCATCATAGCAATAGTTAACTTCATAATCTACAAGAGATCACAATCATAGCCTACGCCAAGTACTACACGATGCACACACTGTCACCATTACACCGTGCAGGAGGAATAAACTACTTTACTAACATCACTAGAGTAGCACACAGATAAATTGTGATACAAAACACATTGCAATCTTAAAGAGATATAAATAAGCACTTCACTATGCCATTCATAACAGCGAATAAGTATTCTGTGAAATATAGCCTAAGAGACCCACACGGTGCACACACTGTCACCTTTACACACGTGGGACAAGGAGTCTCCGGAGATCACATAAGTAAAATCCACTTGACTAGCATAATGACATCTAGATTACAAGCATCATCATATGAATCTCAATCATGTAAGGCAGCTCATGAGATTATTGTATTGAAGTACATAGGAGAGAGATGAACCACATAGCTACCGGTACAGCCCCGAGCCTCGATGGAGAACTACTCCCTCCTCATGGGAGACAGCAGCGTTGATGAAGATGGCGGTGGTGTTGATGGAGAAGCCTTCCGGGGGCACTTCCCCGTCCCGGCGGCGTGCCGGAATAGAGACTCCTGTCCCCCAGATCTTGGCTTCGCGATGGCAGCGGCTCTGGAAGGTTTTCTCTGGTTTCGTCGAACGTGACAGGGTTTTCGCGACGGAGACCTTAAATAGGCGGAAGGGCGGCGTCAGAAGGGGTCTGGGGCCACCAGACACTAGGGCGGCGCGCCCCCCTCCTGGGCCGCGCCGCCACCATGTGTGGGCCCCCTGTGGCCCCTCTCTGGCGGCTCTCGGGTGTTCTGGAAGCTCCCGGGGATTCTAAGATGCTGGGCGTTGATTTCGTCCAATTCCGAGAATATTTCTTTACTAGGATTTCTGAAACCAAAAACAGCAGAAAACAACAACTGGCCCTTCGGCATCTCGTCAATAGGTTAGTTCCGGAAAACGCATAAATATGACATAAAGTATGCATAAAACATGTAGATATCATCAATAATGTGGCATGGAACATAAGAAATTATCAATACGTCGGAGACGTATCAGCATCCCCAAGCTTAGTTTATGCTCGTCCCGAGCAGGTAAACGATAACAAAGATAATTTCTGGAGTGACATGCCATCATAACCTTGATCATACTATTGTAAGCATATGTAATGAATGCAGCGATCAAAACAATGGTAATGATATGAGTAAACAACTGAATCATAAAGCAAAGACTTTTCATGAATAGTACTTCAAGACAAGCATCAATAAGTCTTGCATAAGAGTTAACTCATAAAGCAATAAATTCATAGTAAAGGTATTGAAGCAACATAAAGGAAGATTAAGTTTCAGCGGTTGCTTTCAACTTATAACATGTATATCTCATGGATAATTGTCAACATAGAGTAATATAACAAATGCAATATGCAAGTATGTAGGAATCAATGCACAGTTCACACAAGTGTTTGCTTCTTGAGGTGGAGAGAGATAGGTGAACTGACTCAACATAAAAGTAAAAGAAAGGCCCTTCGCAGAGGGAAGCATCGATTGCTATATTTGTGCTAGAGCTTTTATTTTGAAAACATGAAACAATTTTGTCAACGGTAGTAATAAAGCATATGTATCATGTAAATTATATCTTACAAGTTGCAAGCCTCATGCATAGTATACTAGTAGTGCCCGCACCTTGTCCTAATTAGCTCGGATTACCAGGATTATCATCGCAATACACATGTTTTAACCAAGTGTCACAAAGGGGTACCTCTATGCCGCTTGTACAAAGGTCTAAGGAGAAAGCTCGCATTTGGATTTCTCGCTTTTGATTATTCTCAACTTAGACATCCATACCGGGACAACATAGACAACAGATAATGGACTCCTCTTTAATGCATAAGCATGTAGCAACAATTAATGTTCTCATATGAGATTGAGGATATATGTCCAAAACTGAAACTTCAACCATGATTCATGGCTTTAGTTAGCGGCCCAATGTTCTTCTCTAACATTATGCATGCTCTAACCATTTAATGAGTGGTAAATCTCCCTTACTTCAGACAAGACGAACATGCATAGCAACTCACATGATATTCAACAAAGAGTTGATGGTGTCCCCAGGAGCATGGTTATCGCACAACAAGCAACTTAATAAGAGATAAAGTGCATAAGTACATATTCAATACCACAATAGTTTTTAAGGCTATTTTGTCCCATGAGCTATATATTGCAAAGGCGAATGATGGAAATTTAAAGGTAGCACTCAAGCAATTTACTTTGGAATGGCGGAGAAATACCATGTAGTAGGTAGGTATGGTGGACACAAATGGCATAGTGGTTGGCTCAAGGATTTTGGATGCATGAGAAGTATTCCCTCTCGATACAAGGTTTAGGCTAGCAAGGTTATTTGAAACAAACACAAGGATGAACCGGTGCAGCAAAACTCACATAAAAGAAATATTGTAAACATTATAAGACTCTACACCGTCTTCCTTGTTGTTCAAAACTCAATACTAGAAATTATCTAGACTTTAGAGAGACCAATTATGCAAACCAAATTTTAGCAAGCTCTATGTATTTCTTCATTAATAGGTGCAAAGTATATGATGCAAGAGCTTAAACATGAGCACAACAATTGCCAAGTATCACATTATCCAAGACATTTTACCAATTACTACATGTAGCATTTTCCGTTTCCAACCATATAACAATGAACGAAGCAGTTTCAACCTTCGCCATGAACATTAAAAGTAAAGCTAAGAACACATGTGTTCATATGCAACAGCGGAGCATATCTCTCTCCCACACAAGCATGCATTTATTCAAACATAAACAAAAACAAATAGACGCTCCAAGTAAAGTACATAAGATGTGACCGAATAAAAATATAGTTTCAAGAGAAGAAACCTGATAATTTGTCGATGAAGAAGGGGATGCCTTGGGCATCCCCAAGCTTAGATGCTTGAGTCTTCTTAAAATATGCAGGGATGAACCACGGGGGGCATCCCCAAGTTTAGACTCTTCACTCTTCTTGATCATAGTATATCATCCTCCTCTCTTGACCCTTGAAAACTTCCTCCACACCAAACTCTAAACAAACTCATTAGAGGGTTAGTGCATAATCAAAAATTAACATGTTCAGAGGTGACACAATCATTCTTAACACTTCTGGACATTGCCCAAAGGTACTGGAAGTTAATGGAACAAAGAAATCCATCCAACACAGCAAAAGAGGCAATGCGAAATAAAAGGCAGAATCTGTCAAAACAGAACAGCCCGTAAAGACGAATTTTAAAGTGGCACCATACTTGCTCAGATGAAAATGCTCAAATTGAATGAAAGTTGCGTACATATCTGAGGATCACTCACCTAAATTGGCAGATTTTTCTGAGTTACCTACAGAGAATTCTGCCCAGATTCGTGACAGACAGAAATCTGTTTCTGCGCAGTAATCCAAATCTAGTATCAACCTTGGTATCAAAGACTTTACTTGGCACAACAATGCAATAAAATAAAGATAAGGAGAGGTTGCTACAGTAGTAACAACTTCCAAGACTCAAATATAAAACAAAGTACTGTAGTAAAAAAACACATGGGTTATCTCCCAAGAAGTTCTTTCTTTATAGCCATTAAGATGGGCTCAACAGTTTTAATGATGCACTCGCAAGAAATAGTAGTTGAAGCAAAAGAGAGCATCAAGAGGCAAATTCAAAACAAATTTAAGTCTAACATGCTTCCTATGCATAGGAGTTTTGTAAATAAACAAGTTCATGAAGAAAAAAGTAACAAGCATAGGAAGATAGAACAAGTGTAGCTTCAAAAATTTCAGCACATAGAGAGGTGTTTTAGTAACATGAAAATTTCTACAACCATATTTTCCTCTCTCATAATAATATCCAGTGGCATCATGAGCAAACTCAACAATATAAATATCACATAAAGCATTCTTGTCATGAGTCTCATGCATAAAATTATTACTCTCCACATAAGCATAATCAATTTTATTAGTTGTAGTGGGAGCAAATTCAACAAAGTAGCTATCATTATTATTCTCATCATCAAATATAGGAGGCATATTGTAATCATAATCAAATTTATCCTCCATAACAGGTGGTACTAAAAGACCAATATCATTATAATCATCATAAATAGGAGGCAAAGTATCATCAAAGTAAATTTTCTCCTCAATGCTTGGGGGACTAAAAATATCATGCTCATCAAAGCCAGCTTCCCCAAGCTTAGAATTTTCCATATCATTAGCAACAATGGTGTTCAAAGCGTTCATACTAATATGTTCCATAGGTTTTTTAATTTTTGCATCAAACCATCCATGTCTTAAATCAGGAAATAGAATAAGAAGCTCATTGTTGTCCATTATGCCTAACTTGTGTAAACAAGAAACAAAAAGATGCAATTGCAGGATCTAAAGGAAATAGCTTCGAGCACACACACAACGGCAACAGAAAAGTACTTCACCTGGGACCGAAGTATGAGTGCCTTTTACCTTTCCTCCCCGGCAACGGCGCCAGAAAAGTGCTTCGTTGCCGGGATCCGGTGTGTGAGTGCCGTTTACCTTTCCTCCCCGGCAACGGCGCCAGAAAAGTGCTTGATGTCTACGGGTGCTTCTATTCTTGTAGACAGTGTTGGGCCTCCAAGAGCAGAGGTTTGTAGAACAGCAGCAAGTTTCCCTTAAGTGGATCACCCAAGGTTTATCGAACTCAGGGAGGAAGAGGTCAAAGATATCCCTCTCAAGCAACCCTGCAACCACAAAGCAAGAAGTCTCTTGTGTCCCCAACACACCTAATAGGTGCAGTAGTTCGGCGAAGAGATAGTGAAATACAGGTGGTATGAATAAATGCGAGCAGTAGCAACGGCGCCAGAAAAGTGCTTGCTGGCGTGCAGTTGATGGTAGTAATATTGCAGGAAGTAAAGATGCAGTAAAACAGTAAACAAGCAGCGATAGCAGTATTTAGGAACAGGGCCTAGGGATCATACTTTCACTAGTGGACACTCTCAACATTGATCACATAACAGAATAAATAGATAAATGCTATACTCTACACTCTCTTGTTGGATGATGAACACCACTAACTGTGTAGGATTACACGAACCCTCAATGCCGAAGTTAACAAGCTCCACAATATTCAATGTTCATATTTAAATAACCTTAGAGTGCATAACAGATCAACATAACCAAACCAAGTACTAACATAACATGCACACTGTCACCTTCACACTACGAAAGGAGGCATAGATCACATCAATACCATCATAGCAATAGTTAACTTCATAATCTACAAGAGATCACAATCATAGCCTACGCCAAGTACTACACGATGCACACACTGTCACCATTACACCGTGCAGGAGGAATAAACTACTTTAGTAACATCACTAGAGTAGCACACAGATAAATTGTGATACAAAACACATTGCAATCATAAAGAGATATAAATAAGCACTTCACTATGCCATTCATAACAGCGAATAAGTATTCTGTGAAATATAGCCTAAGAGACCCACACGGTGCACACACTGTCACCTTTACACACGTGGGACAAGGAGTCTCCGGAGATCACATAAGTAAAATCCACTTGACTAGCATAATGACATCTAGATTACAAACATCATCATATGAATCTCAATCATGTAAGGCAGCTCATGAGATTATTGTATTGAAGTACATAGGAGAGAGATGAACCACATAGCTACCGGTACAGCCCCGAGCCTCGATGGAGAACTACTCCCTCCTCATGGGAGATAGCAGCGTTGATGAAGATGGCGGTGGTGTTGATGGAGAAGCCTTCCGGGGGCATTTCCCCGTCCCGGCGGCGTGCCGGAACAGAGACTCCTGTCCCCCCGGATCTTGGCTTCGCGATGGCGGTGGCTCTGGAAGGTTTTCTCTGGTTTCGTCGAACGTGATAGGGTTTTCGCGACGGAGACCTTAAATAGGCGGAAGGGCGGCGTCAGAAGGGGTCTGGGGCCACCAGACACTAGGGCGGCGCGCCCCCCTCCTGGGCCGCGCGGCCACCATGTGTGGGCCCCCTGTGGCCCCTCTCTGGCGGCTCTCGGGTGTTCTGGAAGTTCCCGGGGATTCTAAGATGCTGGGCGTTGATTTCGTCCAATTCCGAGAATATTTCCTTACTAGGATTTCTGAAACCAAAAACAGCAGAAAACAGCAACTGGCCCTTCGGCATCTCGTCAATAGGTTAGTTCCGGAAAACGCATAAATATGACATAAAGTATGCATAAAACATGTAGATATCATCAATAATGTGGCATGGAACATAAGAAATTATCGATACGTCGGAGACGTATCACGTACTACTGCTCATATTCATTCATACCACTTGTATTTCACTATCTCTTCGCCGAACTAGTGCACCTATTAGGTGTGTTGGGGACACAAGAGACTTCTTGCTTTGTGGTTGCAGGGTTGCACGAGAGGGATATCTTTGACCTCTTCCTCCCTGAGTTCGATAAACCTTGGGTGATCCACTTAAGGGAAACTTGCTGCTGTTCTACAAACCTCTGCTCTTGGAGGCCCAACACTGTCTACAAGAATAGAAGCACCCGTAGTCATCAAGCACTTTTCTGGCGCTGTTGCCGGGGAGGAAAGGTAAACGGCACTCACACACCGGATCCCGGCAACGGAGCACTTTTCTGGCGTCGTTGCCGGGGAGGAAAGGTAAAAGGCACTCATACTCCGGTTCCAGGTAACTAAGTACTTTTCTGTTGCCATTGTGTGAGTGTTCGAAGCTATTTCCTTTAGATCCTGCAATTGCATCTTTTTGTCTCTTGTTTTACACTAGTAAGGCTTAATGGAAGACAACAACAAAATGAGAGATCTTTATGAACTTTATCTTGAATTAGGACATGATGTGTTTGAAGAGAAAATTAAAAAACCCATGGAACTTATGCATGCTAATGGGAATGTTATTAGTATGAATGCTTTGAACACCATTGTTGCTAATGCTATGGAAGAATTTAAGCTTGGGGAGGTCGGTTTTGATGAAAATGATCTCTTTAGTCCTCCGGGTATTGAGGAGAAAGTTTATGTTGATTATGATATGCCTCCCATATATGATGATTATAATGATAGTGGTCTTTTGGTGCCGCCTACTATGGAGAGTAAATTTTATTACGATGATACTATACCTCCTATTTATGATGATGAGAATACTAATGATAGCTACTTTGTTGAATTTGCTCCCACTACAACTAATAAAATTGATTATGCTTATGTGGAGAGTAATGATACTTTTATGCATGTGAATAAGAATGCTTTATGTGATGCTTATATTGTTGAGTTTGTTCATGATGCCTCTGAAAATTATTATGAGAGAGGAAAATATGGTTGTAAGAATTTTCATGTTACTAAAACACCTCTCTATATGCTGAAATGTTTGAAGTTACACTGGTTTTATCTTCCTATGCTTGTTACTTTGCTCTTCATGAACTTGTTTATTTACAAGATTCCTATGCATATGAAGCATGTTAGACTTAAATGTGTTTTGAATTTGCTTCTTGATGCTCTCTTTTGCTTCAACTCTTATTTCTTGCGCGAGCATCATTGAAATTGCTGAGCCCATCTTAATGGCTATAAAGAAAGCACTTCTTGGGAGATAACCCATGTGTTTATTTTACTACAGTACTTTTGTTTTATATTTGCATCTTGGAAGTTGTTACTACTGTAGCAACCTCTCCTTATCTTATTTTATTGCATTGTTGTGCCAAGTAAAGTCTTTGATAGCAAGGTTCATACTAGATTTGGATTACTGCGCAGAAATAGATTTCTGTCTGTCACGAATCTGGGCAGAATTCTCTGTAGGTAACTCAGAAAAATCTGCCAATTTACGTGCATGATCCTCAGATATGTACGCAACTTTTATTCAATTTGGGCATTTTCATCTGAGCAAGTCTGGTGCCATTGTAAAATTCGTCTTTACGGACTGTTCTGTTTTGACAGATTCTGCCTTTTATTTCGCATTGCCTCTTTTGCTGTGTTGGATGGATTTCTTTGTTCCATTGACTTCCAGTAGCTTTGTGCAATGTCCAGAAGTGTTAATAATGATTGTGTCACCTCTGAACATGTGAAATTTTTGATTATGCACTAACCCTCTAATGAGTTTGTTTCGAGTTTGGTGTGGAGGAAGTTTTCAAGGGTCAAGAGAGGAGGATGATATACTATGATCAAGAAGAGTGAAAGCTCTAAGCTTGGGGATGCCCCGGTGGTTCATCCCTGCATATTTCAAGAAGACTCAAGCATCTAAGCTTGGGGATGCCCAAGGCATCCCCTTCTTCATCGACAAAATTATCAGGTTCCTTCTCTTGAAACTATATTTTTATTCAGTCACATCTTATGTACTTTACTTGGAGCGTCTGTGTGCTTTTGTTTGTGTTTTTGTTTGAATAAATGCTTGTGTGGGAGAGAGACACGCTCCGCTGGTTCGTATGAACACATGTGTTCTTAGCTTTTAATGTTCATGGCGAAGGTTGAAACTGCTTCGTTCATTGTTATATGGTTGGAAACGGAAAATGCTACATGTAGTAATTGGTAAAATGTCTTGAATAATTTGATACTTGGCAATTGTTGTGCTCATATAGATCATGTTTAAGCTCTTGCATCATGTACTTTGCACCCATTAATGAATAACTACATAGAGCTTGTTAAAATTTGGTTTGCATGATTGTTCTCTAGAGTCTAGATATTTTCTGGTTAAGGTGTTTGAACAACAAGGAAGACGATGTAAAGTCTTATAATGCTTACAATATGTTCATATGTGAGTCTTGCTGCACCGTTTTATACTTGAGTTTGCTTCAAACAACCTTGCTAGCCTAGCCTTGTATTGAGAGGAATTCTTCTCGTGCATCCAAATCCTTGAGCCAAAAACTATGCCATTTGTGTCCACCATACCTACCTACTACATGGTATTTCTCTGCCATTCCAAAGTAAATTGCTTGAGTGCTACCTTTAAATTTCTATTCTTTATCTTTGCAATATATAGCTCATGGGACAAATAGCCTAAAAACTATTGTGGTATTGAATATGTACTTATGCACTTTATCTCTTATTAAGTTGCTTGTTGTGCGATAACCATGTTTCTGGGGACGCCTGTTATCACCAGAATTTGACCGGATCAGAGGTGGGCCACGATTAAGATGGGAGGTACAAACTGTTACAAGCAGAGGTACAAGCTCGAATTAGCAGTTATCAAGTCGCATGGAAAAGCTCTACTGAAGGAATGCATCAAGAGCATGGAGAGCGGTAACACGGACACGATCCACCTCGGCGATTTCAGCCTCATCATCCTCATCTTGACTTGTCACCAGCTGCTTGTTCAGGGCGCGAATTCCGGCCAGTTCAGTTTTCAGTTCAGCTTGGAGGCCTTCTGCTTCTTCGCGGGAGTGAGCAATGAGAGCTTCCTTATCTTGGATGAGCTGTTTGGTAACTCGGACCCTCTCTTCAAGGACCTCCAACTCTTTTCGCAAGGCCTCAAGTTCAGCAGTGCTAGCAGAGGTGTCAGTTTTGGTGTCCAAAGCTACCTTTTTCTCATTAAGCCGCCGACATTTGTTCGCAATATCGGCTTTCAATGGAAGCTGGGCGTGGCGTAGGCTGATTCTCTGACGAGCCAACTCCACCCTTGACTTATAAGCAGACAGAGTCACAACCGGCCAGAGCTTCACCTGCAACGTCACCGGGAGATGAGGCTGGATTTCTTCAAGAAGGCTCTTCACTTCCCCGGGTTTCTCAACCAATGTCTCGATTGAGGAGGAGAGTAAGGCTCTGAGTTGCTGGAGTTGACTATGTGTAGCACTGGGGCCTGGTTCCTCGCTTGCTTTAGTGGCTGGTTCGATGGATTCAGGGTCGAACGTTAGCAGACTTGAGAGGTCACAACCCTGACAGACAATAAGAGCGATGTCAGTAAGCAGCAAAAGAGAAAGATAGAGCCAAGATAAGGAGCATACCTCTCCTAAGACCAGAGGAACAGCCGATGAAGAGGCAATCGGCTCCTGTGTTTCTGCGATGGGCTCGGCCAAAGTGGCAGCTTCGTCGGCTACGCTTTTAGAAGTTGCCAAATCCAGGGTGGCGGATGGCATCAGCGCTTCCTCAACTTCCCCACTAGAGGTGTCATCAGTCTGCAAAGGAAGTGATTAGCCGATGAGGACAGCAACAGTTTAGTGTGAAATATGAGATATGAAGGGTTATTACATCCGAAACCTCTTGTTTTGATGAGGAGGTTTGAGGTTCCTTGCGAGCTCTCTTGATGCATCGGCTCTTCGTACGTAATCCGCCCTCCCCTGCTTTGATTGGAGCTGGGGAAGCAACAGGTTCAGGGGCTGACCTTTTCTTGGAAGCCGACGGTGCCAGGTCTGGCTGGCTCTGCGTGGTGGTTTTTCCAGAGTTGCCCGAGTTCGAGTCCCCTCGGCTGGACTGTGTCCCCTCGCTAGAGTTTTCTTCAGTAGAGGTCTGCGAAAAAAATATACACATGTTGCAGAAGCCTAAGAGAATGGATGAAACCAGCCAAGGCATGGATCAGCTTACGTGCAAATTTTCTTGGACTGGGGTTGGGGCTTGGCGCTTCAAGGTCTTCCTGGTAGCTACCTTCCTCACAGCTGTTCTCGCCTTAGCTGAGGCTCGGGGGGCAGCCGGCCTAGAAGTTGCTTTGCCCTTGGAAGCCGATTTTGGTGAAATCGGCTGGCTCTGCATCACGACCTTTTTTAAGGATGGTGAGTTTTTGCAGAAAAGGACCACCGGAGCCGGTGGGAGGAATTGGAAGAGGGAGCCGTCATCATCTACAGGATCCGGACCGTCTTGTTGCTGCAAGGAGGCAAAGCAATGTTATAAAAGGAAATCATTGCAAGCCACTTCAAAATAAAAGCCACTTCAAAATAAATTGTGAGTAGTGGTACCTGTTCTGCAGGCATGTCATATTCAGCGTCAAGTTGCTTCAGCAATGGTCCCAGAGCTCTCCTGAAGGCATGAGTCTTCCACATGGTCCACCATGTCTCGAAACCATCGGTAGTGGTGGTGAAACAGAGGTTGTGAGGAATTGGAATGGCCAGAGCGTCAAAGAAGGTATAGCACCTTTGGCCAGTAAGGATGTCAGGCAGTTCAGCTCTGCTTGCTGTCAGGTGGTGTAGAAAGAAGTGTGGGGGCACTTGCCCGAGACCAAGCTGCCGGGCTACTACCACCGGTTGGTAAGACTCATAACCAGGCTTGATGATCCTGTTAGAGGTACTCATGCCAACTGGGAGAAAGCAAGGACGGATCATGATAGAGTACAAGTGCCGGGTGCTAGCGTCATCGGCAAAGCTGTCTAACCGGAAGGAGACTGGATTCTCAAAGTTCTCCGATTCAGTATAAGGGAAGAACAGGGGGTTGCCCAAGCCTTGGAAGAAAATCTTGAACCACTCTGCTGCTTCCTTAGGGATCAGCCTGCTGCCTGGAAGGCTATACAGAGCTTGGCCATAGCTAGTGCATCGGATCTCCTTCCCATTAGCATCTGGGAAGGTACAGGTGGCCAAAGGTGGGAAGTTTGGGATCTGGTTCTGAAAGTACAGCTGAGCCCATAACTGAATAAACCACCAGGGGCCTCCTGTTTTAACTGTCTTTTGGGAGAACAGTTTGACAGACATCAGTTGGAGAGATCGATAGACCTCTCCAAGGAACAGTTTGCCAAGGCCAAGTTGAGTGCCTTTGGCGAGTTCGTAGGCCAGGGAAAGGTAATTCTTGGTTGGGGCGAGTGAAGGACCACAGAAAATGAAGTGCTCCAGCCAGAAGTTCAAGAAGGCCGTGTGCTCTTTCTCTGTCACGGGGCCTTTGGTTTTCATATAACGCCTGAGGTAGGCGCCCCAGCTTGTACACTCTGTTTTAGAGGAAAGGGTGAAAGGGACCTTTGGCGACTTAAAGGCAGAGGGGCTTGAGGATGCAATGTCCAGGCCTGTGATCATGGCCACGTCCAGCAGAGTTGGTGTCATGGGGCCATGGCCGAACATGAAGCAATTCAGTGCATCAGACCAAAAGTAGCCGATGGTTTTCAGAATGTTCTCATTCTTTTCAAGAGGAGACAATGATAATGACAAAGCATCGGCTATCCCTATCGTTTCCCAAGTGGCATAATGGGTTTTAGATACTCCACTGTACCATGCCACCCAACCTTCAGGAGGATTAGGCCAGGCTCGCAGGCAGTCGGCCCAGGAAGTCAGATCTAAATTCTGGTTCACGAAGGGGATTCTATTGGCCTCGCATGAGATTAAGTGAGCGGGACTCTCGGAAGAACGGGGACCAAGACACATAGAATTTGGGAGAGAAGGATGCGGCAGCAGGATGTCGGAAACCTAAAATTAATAACGGAATAGGACATTAATTCAGGTGTTTACTGCTTAATCTTAACATTGATTCGAATGGCGAACTGTTTGGAGCGGTTAAATAAGAGAGGATATAGTGGAGATTCAATGCCACAGCAGTTTCCGAGGAAGTGGTGCTAGGTCACGCAGAGAAGTTGAGGAGGCAAGGCATCATGATGATGGGTACTGCGACGGTTCTGCTCTGCCACGACATGACCCGACGAAGAAAAAACAGAGTGATTTTGGAATTGTCATTTCCAAAACCAGGGGGCATGTGTTATCACCAGAATTTGACCGGATCAGAGGTGGGCCGCGATTAAGATGGGCTTGAAGAATATACCTGGAAGAATTACATGAATCGGCCTTGTATACAAAGTTTGGGCTAGTTTGCCCGTGTATCTGTAAATATAGTAGGATACGTGTCGGTTAGATAGAATTTGGCTCGTGCACGGTTGGGATTACTCCCACGTTAGAAAGTCTACGGACTATAAATATGTATCTAGGTTTATTGAGAAAGACAACAATCACGTTCATCACAAACCAATCTAGGCGCATCACCAACCCCTTGTTTCGAGGGTTTCTTCCGGGTAAGCATCATGCTGCCTAGATCGCATCTTGCGATCTAGGCAGTACACGTTTATTCGTTGTTCATGCGTTGCTCGTGCTAAAGCCTTGTTGATGGTGAGCAACGTAGTTATCATAGATGTGTTAGGGTTAGCATTGTTTCATCGTGTCACATGCTTTCGTCCATGCAACCCTTAGACGTCTAGCCGCCCTTACACCTATCTTAGGTGTAAGGGCGGCACCTCGCTTGGTCATTATTTAGTAGATCTGATCCGTTATGATTGCTCCTTGTCATTCAAGGATTAGTTTAATATCTGCATAGTTAGGCCTTACAAACGGGTTGAAGGATCCAGTAGCACGTAGGGTGTAGTTTGCTAGCCCTAGATGAGATGTTCCGGGGATCAACTTCACGTTGGTTTTTAGGCCTTATCTAGGGTCAGTTTATTATCACCGTGCGTGGCTGCCAGGCTCAATCACGCGTAGGATGTTCCGATTATGTGGTGAAAACCCTAAATCGTCGTAGGTCGTTTTAGCTTTATATTGATCAAGCAGGACCACCATGTGATCGTATACCTCATACGGATCATGGGTGGATCGGCTCCTTGAGCCGATTCACAGGACAACCTGAGAGCCGATCGAGGCTCGTATTTAATGTTTACGTGTATGCCATGCAGGAAACTAAGCGAAGAAAATCCATCACCTTCCTGACCAGGTATAGGTCAGGTGGCACGCCCTTGCACCAGCATCGGACGTGCGTGCCGAGGCTTTGCGGGCCGTCGCTCGAGGGACCAGGGCCAGCCGCAGTCCTGGGAGCCTCCCGGCTCTACTGTGTTGCCCGTCGCTGCTCGCTGGTGGGTTTCTGACCGCAACACATTCTGGCACACCCGGAGGGACAGTCTTCGACATCAACTGCATCGCCATCTACATCTGAGATGGCGGAAGGTACTTGATACGTCTCCGACGTATCGATAATTTCTTATGTTCCATGCCACATTATTGATGTTATCTACATGTTTTATGCACACTTTATGTCATATTCGTGCATTTTCTGGAACTAACCTATTAACAAGATGCCGAAGTGCCAGTTGCTGTTTTCTGCTGTTTTTGGTTTCAGAAATCCTAGTAAGGAAATATTCTCGGAATTGGACGAAATCAACGCCCAGGGGCCTATTTTTCCACGAAGCTTCCAGAAGTCCAAAGACAAAACGAAGAGGGGCCACGAGGCAGCCAGAGCATAGGGCGGCGCGGCCCCTGCCCTGGCCGCGCGGCCCTATGGTCTGGGCCCCTCGCGCCGCCTCTTGACCTACCCTTCCGCCTACTTAAAGCCTCCGTGACAAAACCCCCAGTACCGAGAGCCACGATACGGAAAACTTTCCAGAGACGCCGCCAACGCCGATCCCATCTCGGGGGATCCAGGAGATCGCCTCCGGCACCCTGCCGGAGAGGGGAATCATCTCCCGGAGGACTCTATGCCACCATGGTCGCCTCCGGTGTGATGAGTGAGTAGTCTACCCCTGGACTATGGGTCCATAGCAGTAGCTAGATGGTTGTCTTCTCCCCATTGTGCTATCATTGTCGGATCTTGTGAGCTGCCTAACATGATCAAGATCATCTATCTGTAATTCTATATGTTGCATTTCTTGGGATCCGATGAATAGAGAATACTTGTTATGTTGATTATCAAAGTTATATCTACGTGTTGTTTATGATCTTGCATGCTTTCCGTTACTAGTAGATGCTCTGGCCAAGTAGATGCTTGTAACTCCAAGAGGGAGTACTTATGCTCGATAGTGGGTTCATGCCTACATTGACACCTGGGACAGTGACAGAAAGTTCTAAGGTTGTGTTGTGCTGTTGCCACTAGGGATAAAACATTGATGCTATGTCTAAGGATGTAGTTGTTGATTACATTACGCACCATACTTAATGCAATTGTCTGTTGCCTTGCAACTTAATACTGGAGGGGGTTCGGATGATAACCTGAAGGTGGACTTTTTAGGCATAGATGCAGTTGGATGGCGGTCTATGTACTTTGTCGTAATGCCCAATTAAATCTCACTATACTCATCATGATATGTATGTGCATGGTCATGCCCTCTTTATTTGTCAATTGCCCAACTGTAATTTGTTCACCCAACATGCTGTTTGTCTTATGGGAGAGACACCTCTAGTGAACTGTGGACCCCGGTCCAATTCTCTTTACTGAAATACAATCTACTGCAATACTTGTTCTACTGTTTTCTGCAAACAATCATCTTCCACACAATACGGTTAATCCTTTGTTACAGCAAGCCGGTGAGATTGACAACCTCACTGTTTCGTTGGGGCAAAGTACTTTGGTTGTGTTGTGCAGGTTCCACGTTGGCGCCGGAATCCCTGGTGTTGCGCCGCACTACATCCCGCCGCCATCAACCTTCAACGTGCTTCTTGGCTCCTACTGGTTCGATAAACCTTGGTTTCATACTGAGGGAAACTTGCTGCTGTACGCATCACACCTTCCACTTGGGGTTCCCAACGAGCGTGTGTTTTACGCGTCATCAAGCTAAATTTCTGGCGCCGTTGCCGGGGAGATCAAGACACGCTGCAAGGGGAGTCTCCACTTCTCAATCTCTTTACTTTGTTTTTGTCTTGCTTAGTTTTATTTACTACTTTGTTTGCTGCACTAAATCAAAATACAAAAAAATTAGTTGCTAGTTTTACTTTATTTGCTATCTTGTTTGCTATATCAAAAACACAAAAAAATTAGTTTACTTGCATTTACTTTATCTAGTTTGCTTTATTTACTGTTGCTAAAATGGCCAACCCTGAAAATACTAAGTTGTGTGACTTCACAACCACAAATAATAATGATTTCTTATGCAAACCTATTGCTCCACCTGCTGCTACAGCAGAATTCTTTGAAATTAAACCTGCTTTACTGAATCTTGTTATGCGAGAGCAATTTTCTGGTGTTAGTTCTGATGATGCTGCTGCCCATCTTAATAATTTTGTTGAACTATGTGAAATGCAAAAATATAAAGATGTAGATGGTGATATTATTAAACTAAAATTGTTCCCTTTCTCATTAAGAGGAAGAGCTAAAGATTGGTTGCTATCTCTGCCTAAGAATAGTATTGATTCATGGACTAAATGCAAGGATGCTTTTATTGGTAGATATTATCCCCCTGCTAAAATTATATCTTTGAGGAGTAGCATAATGAATTTTAAACAATTAGATACTGAACATGTTGCTCAAGCTTGGGAAAGAATGAAATCTCTGGTTAAAAATTGCCCAACCCATGGACTGACTACTTGGATGATCATCCAAACCTTCTATGCAGGACTAAATTTTTCTTCACGGAATTTATTGGATTCAGCTGCTGGAGGTACCTTTATGTCCATCACTCTTGGTGAAGCAACAAAGCTTCTTGATAATATGATGATCAACTACTCTGAATGGCACACGGAAAGAGCTCCACAAGGTAAGAAGGTAAATTCTGTCGAAGAAACCTCTTCCTTGAGTGATAAGATTGATGCTATTATGTCTATGCTTGTGAATGATAGGACTAATATTGATCCTAATAATGTTCCATTAGCTTCATTGGTTGCACAAGAAGAACATGTTGATGTAAACTTCATTAAAAATAATAATTTCAACAACAATGCTTACCGGAACAATTCTAGTAACAACTATAGGCCATATCCTTATAATAATGGCAACGGCTATGGTAATTCTTATGGGAATTCTTACAATAATAATAGGAACACACCCCCTGGACTTGAAGCCATGCTTAAAGAATTTATTAGTACACAAACTGCTTTTAACAAATCTGTTGAAAGAAAAGCTTGGGAAAATTGATATACTTGCTTCTAAAGTTGAAAGTCTTGCTGCTGATGTTGATCTTTTGAAATCGAAAGTTATGCCTAATGAGAATCATCATAATAAGATTGTTACTACAGCAAATGCCATCCAAGTTAGAATTAATGAGAATATAAGATTAATGGCTGAACTGCGTGCTAGGTGGGATAGAGAAGAAAATGAAAAACTAGCTAAAGAGAAGAATGTAGCTAAAGTTTGGACTATTACCACCACTTGTAATGCTAATGCTACACATGTTGCTGCACCTTCTACTAATAATAATAAAATAATTGGTGTTAGCAATGTTTCCACTTCTAATGCAAAGCGCGAGAAACTGCCTGAAACTGCTAAAAAGCTAAATCGCTGTGATAAAGCTGCTGAAATTTTTTCCAACATTGGGGATGATGATCCCATTGCTTTAGATTATAATGGTTTGAATTTTGATGATTGCCACATCTCTGAAGTTATAAAGTTCTTGCAAAAACTTGCTAAAAGTCCTAATGCTAGTGCTATAAATTTGGCCTTTACACATCATATTACAAATGCTCTCATAAAAGCTAGAGAAGAGAAACTAGAGCGCGAAGCCTCTATTCCTAAAAAGCTAGAGGATGGTTGGGAGCCCATCATTAAGATGAAGGTTAAAGATTTTGATTGTAATGCTTTATGTGATCTTGGTGCAAGTATTTCCGTTATGCCTAAGAAAATTTATGATATGCTTGACTTGCCACTGCTGAAAAATTGTTATTTGGATGTTAATCTTGCTGATCATTCTACAAAGAAACCTTTGGGTAAAGTTGATAATGTTCGTATTACCGTTAACAATAACCTTGTCCCCGTTGATTTTGTTGTCTTGGATATTGAATGCAATGCATCTTGTCCCATTATATTGGGAAGACCTTTTCTTCGAACTATTGGTGCTATTATTGATATGAAGGAAGGTAATATAAAATATCAATTTCCTCTCAAGAAAGGTATGGAACACTTCCCTAGAAAGAGAATGAAGTTACCTTTTGATTCTATTACGAGAACAAATTATGATGTTGACACTTCGTCTCTCGATAATACTTGATGCACACTTTCTGCGCCTAGCTGAAAGGCGTTAAAGAAAAGCGCTTATGGGAGACAACCCATGTTTTTACCTACAGTACTTTGTTTTTATTTTGTGTCTTGGAAGTTGTTTACTACTGTAGCAACCTCTCCTTATCTTAGTTTTGTGTTTTGTTGTGCCAAGTAAAGTCTTTGATAGAAAAGTAAGTACTAGATTTGGATTACTGCGCAGTTCCAGATTTCTTTGCTGTCACGAATCTGGGTCCACCTCCCTGTAGGTAGCTCAGAAAATTAAGCCAATTTATGTGCATGATCCTCAGATATGTACGCAACTTTCATTCAATTTGAGAATTTTCATTTGAGCAAGTCTGGTGCCATTTTAAAATTCGTCAATACGAACTGTTCTGTTTTGACAGATTCTGCCTTTTATTTCGCATTGCCTCTTTTGCTATGTTGGATGAATTTCTTTGATCCACTAATGTCCAGTAGCATTATGCAATGTCCAGAAGTGTTAAGAATGATTGTGTCACCTCTGAATATGTTAATTTTTATTGTGCACTAACCCTCTAATGAGTTGTTTCGAGTTTGGTGTGGAGGAAGTTTTCAAGGATCAAGAGAGGAGTATGATGCAACATGATCAAGGAGAGTGAAAGCTCTAAGCTTGGGGATGCCCCGGTGGTTCACCCCTGCATATTCTAAGAAGACTCAAGCATCTAAGCTTGGGGATGCCCAAGGCATCCCCTTCTTCATCGACAACATTATCAGGTTCCTCCCCTGAAACTATATTTTTATTCCATCACATCTTATGTGCTTTGCTTGGAGCGTCGGTTTGTTTTTGTTTTTTGTTTTGTTTGAATAAAATGGATCCTAGCATTCACTTTATGGGAGAGAGACACGCTCCGCTGTAGCATATGGACAAGTATGTCCTTGGTTTCTACTCATAGTATTCATGGCGAAGTTTCTCCTTCGTTAAATTGTTATATGGTTGGAATTGGAAAATGATACATGTAGTAATTGCTATTAATGTCTTGGGTAATGTGATACTTGGCAATTGTTGTGCTCATGTTTAAGCTCTTGCATCATATACTTTGCACCCATTAATGAAGAAATACATAGAGCATGCTAAAATTTGGTTTGCATATTTGGTTTCTCTAAGGTCTAGATAATTTCTAGTATTGAGTTTGAACAACAAGGAAGACGGTGTAGAGTCTTATAATGTTTTCAATATGTCTTTTATGTGAGTTTTGCTGCACCGGTTCATCCTTGTGTTTGTTTCAAATAAGCCTTGCTAGCCTAAACCTTGTATCGTGAGGGAATACTTCTCATGCATCCAAAATACTTGAGCCAACCACTATGCCATTTGTGTCCACCATACCTACCTACTACATGGTATTTTCCGCCATTCCAAAGTAAATTGCTTGAGTGCTACCTTTAAAACTCCATCATTCACCTTTGCAATATATAGCTCATGGGACAAATAGCTTAAAAACTATTGTGGTATTGAATATGTAATTATGCACTTTATCTCTTATTAAGTTGCTTGTTGTGCGATAACCATGTTCACTGGGGACGCCATCAACTATTCATTGTTGAATTTCATGTGAGTTGCTATGCATGTCCGTCTTGTCTGAAGTAAGAGAGATCTACCACCCTATGGTTAAGCATGCATATTGTTAGAGAAGAACATTGGGCCGCTAACTAAAGCCATGATCCATGGTGGAAGTTTCAGTTTTGGACATATATCCTCAATCTCAAATGAGAAAATTATTAATTGTTGTTACATGCTTATGCATAAACGAGGAGTCCATTATCTGTTGTCTATGTTGTCCCGGTATGGATGTCTAAGTTGAAGAATAATCAATAGCGAGAAATCCAATGCGAGCTTTCTCCTTAGACCTTTGTACAGGCGGCATAGAGGTACCCCTTTGTGACACTTGGTTAAAACAGTGCATTGTGATGATCCGGTAGTCCAAGCTAATTAGGACAAGGTGCGGGCACTATTAGTACACTATGCATGAGGCTTGCAACTTATAAGATATAATTTACATGATGCATATGCTTTATTACTACCGTTGACAAAATTGTTTCATGTTTTCAAAATCAAAGCTCTAGCACAAATATAGCAATCGATGCTTTTCCTCTATGGAGGACCATTCTTTTACTTTCAATGTTGAGTCAGTTCACCTATTTCTCTCCACCTCAAGAAGCAAACACTTGTGTGAACTGTGCATTGATTCCTACATACTTGCTTATTGCACTTATTATATTACTTTATGTTGACAATATCCATGAGATATACATGTTACAAGTTGAAAGCAACCGCTGAAACTTAATCTTCTTTTGTGTTGCTTCAATGCCTTTACTTTAAATTATTGCTTTATGAGTTAACTCTTATGCAAGACTTATTGATGCTTGTCTTGAAGTGCTATTCATGAAAAGTCTTTGCTATATGATTCACTTGTTTACTCATGTCATATACATTGTTTTGATCGCTGCATTCACTACATATGCTTTACAAATAGTATGATCAAGATTATGATGGCATGTCACTCCAGAAATTATCTGTGTTATCGTTTTACCTGCTCGGGACGAGCAGAACTAAGCTTGGGGATGCTGATACGTCTCCGACGTATCGATAATTTCTTATGTTCCATGCCACATTATTGATGTTATCTACATGTTTTATGCACACTTTATGTCATATTCGTGCATTTTCTGGAACTAACCTATTAACAAGATGCCGAAGTGCAGTTCTGTTTTCTGCTGTTTTTGGTTTCAGAAATCCTAGTAAGGAAATATTCTCGGAATTGGACGAAATCAACGCCCAGGGGCCTATTTTTCCACGAAGCTTCCAGAAGTCCGAAGACGAAACGAAGAGGGGCCACGAGGCAGCCAGAGCATAGGGCGGCGCGGCCCTGCCACTGGCCGCGCGGCCCTATGGTCCGGGCCCTCGCGCCGCCTCTTGACCTACCCTTCCGCCTACTTAAAGCCTCCGTGACGAAACCCCCGCACCGAGAGCCACGATACGGAAAACTTTCCCGAGACGCCGCCAACGCCGATCCCATCTCGGGGGATCCAGAGATCGCCTCCGGCACCCTGCCGGAGAGGGGAATCATCTCCCGGAGGACTCTACGCCGCCATGGTCGCCTCCGGTGTGATGAGTGAGTAGTCTACCCCTGGACTATGGGTCCATAGCAGTAGCTAGATGGTTGTCTTCTCCCCATTGTGCTATCATTGTCGGATCTTGTGAGCTGCCTAACATGATCAAGATCATCTATCTGTAATTCTATATGTTGCATTTGTTGGGATCCGATGAATAGAGAATACTTGTTATGTTGATTATCAAAGTTATATCTACGTGTTGTTTATGATCTTGCATGCTTTCCGTTACTAGTAGATGCTCTGGCCAAGTAGATGCTTGTAACTCCAAGAGGGAGTACTTATGCTCGATAGTGGGTTCATGCCTGCATTGACACCTGGGACAGTGACAGAAAGTTCTAAGGTTGTGTTGTGCTGTTGCCACTAGGGATAAAACATTGATGCTATGTCTAAGGATGTAGTTGTTGATTACATTACGCACCATACTTAATGCAATTGTCTCGTTGCCTTGCAACTTAATACTGGAGGTTCGGATGATAACTTTGAAGGTGGACTTTTTAGGCATAGATGCAGTTGGATGGCGGTCTATGTACTTTGTCGTAATGCCCAATTAAATCTCACTATACTCATCATGATATGTATGTGCATGGTCATGCCCTCTTTATTTGTCAATTGCCCAACTGTAATTTGTTCACCCAACATGCTGTTTGTCTTATGGGAGAGACACCTCTAGTGAACTGTGGACCCCGGTCCAATTCTCTTTACTGAAATACTATCTACTGCAATACTTGTTCTACTGTTTTCTGCAAACAATCATCTTCCACACAATACGGTTAATCCTTTGTTACAGCAAGCCGGTGAGATTGACAACCTCACTGTTTCGTTGGGGCAAAGTACTTTGGTTGTGTTGTGCAGGTTCCACGTTGGCGCCGGAATCCCTGGTGTTGCGCCGCACTACATCCCACCGCCATCAACCTTCAACGTGCTTCTTGGCTCCTACTGGTTCGATAAACCTTGGTTTCTTACTGAGGGAAACTTGCTGCTGTACGCATCACACCTTCCACTTGGGGTTCCCAACGAGCGTGTGTTTTACGCGTCATCAGTACTCCAGTCACGTATGAAGATCTCACTGAGGAGCTCAAGAAGAAGTATGACGAGGTCAAAGCTATCCTCGAAGCCGACCTCATCGGCTCTTTCCAGAGAACCCGCTCACACGGCATCAGGTGGAAAGGGTTCTCACCTGAAGGCGCGCTCGATGGAGTGGACCTGTCCGCCCCTTCAGAAGAACGCACCAGGTCTCTGCGTCAGGAGATTAATTTCATGGTAGCTCATTCGCTGCACCGCCATTCTGAGAGCCTGGTGAACACTTTGGAGCGTGTCGCCCTTCAGGTGATCCAGGAAATCATGAGGCATCAGTATTCTCCGTCAGGACCTGCTCTAGGGACTCACCAAGGAGAGATACCACTCCAGTCCCGACCACCGCTGCCGTTCGCATTGGCAGCACCAGAAGTGCCGAATTCACCGGCATTCGTCGTCTACAAGATCGGTGGTGACCCTAGTGATCACCAGTTCTTGTATGAGGCGCCTAAGGAGATCCCTCACGGATACACGTGCACATACGTGCCGCATCGCAAGAATCGGGCACTCACGAACTGATCGCAACAACAGGGACTTCTGGAACAGCAGGAGGAACTTCTGGAACAGATCTTGAGAAGCAGACGTGGCTAGCTAAGTATGCCACTCCGACGAACCTCCAGAGCTCAACTCCTGCAGTTGGCTCAGAGCTTGAGAAGCAAGCGTGGCTGGCTAAGTATGCCACTCCAGCGAATCTTCACAGTTCGACTCCTGCAGCCAGCACCGCGGATAAGATCAGTACAATCTTGAGAGACCAGTTCGGCATGGTGCCGAAAAGGAGGGCAATCGGCTATTCCAAGCCGTACCCCAACGAGTACGATTTGATCCCACTACCACCCAAATATCGGCTCCCCGAATTCTCCAAGTTTAGTGGGTCAGATCGCTCCAGCTCAATCGAGCATGTGAGCCGATATTTGGCGCAGCTGGGCACGATCTCAGCATCAGATGAACTACGTGTGAGGTTCTTCGCACAGTCCCTCACAGGATCGGCTTTCGGGTGGTACACATCGCTGCCACCAGACTCAATCCGGACTTGGAAGCAGTTGGAAGAACAGTTCCACATGCAGTATCACTCAGAGGCTTCTGAGGCTGGCATTGCCGATCTAGCACAAGTACGACAGAAGCGCGGAGAAACAGTGTCAGAATACATCCAGCGCTTCAGGACCGTTAGGAACCGATGCTATTCGGCTCGTGTGACTGAAAAAGAAGCAGTCGAGTTGGCGGTGGTGGGTCTCGCATCACCGATCAAGGATGTGGCCTCCCAAGCGGACTACCCTTCACTGGCGCATATGGTGCAGAAGCTGTCATTATATGAACAGCCCCACCCAGAGGTGTACCAGGATAAATTCAAGCGTGCGGTGGTCCTGGTTGAGGCAGATGAAGATGAAGGCTCTGCGGGAGATCAAGAGGTAGCAGTGGCTGAATGGACTCGGGGGGCAAGCCCCGTGTCCTGCAAATGGGTTAAGCCACAAGGTCCTCCAAGAGGGTTTGACTTCGACGTGACCAAGGCTGAGCAAATTTTCGACCTCTTACTTAAGGAGAAGCAGCTAAAGGTACCCGAAGGCCACAAAATCCCCACGGCGCAGGAGCTGAACGGAAAGCCATACTGCAAGTGGCATAACACGTTCACCCACACCACCAACGACTGCAGGGTGTGGCGTCAGCAGATCCAAATGGCGATAGAACAAGGGCGTCTAATTTTTAGCCAGTACGCCATGAAAGTCGACACACACCCCTTCCCCGCCGTTAACATGGTGGAGTGCACTTACCCTGGGAGGTGCCAGCCAGGTTTCTCGTTCAGCATCAACATGGTAGGACCTGGGCACCACTCTGGTAAGGACAGAGACGAGGGCAGCTGCTCTCACAACAAGGACAAAGAGGAAGCCGTTCCACGCGACCGGCCCCGGCACGATGGCAAGCGCTACATTACAGAGGGACAAGTGAAGAATGTGAGATATCAGCGACCTCTCTCTGATCACCTCCTCAACAAATACGTGAGTCAGTACGACCAACGCCGACGATACGACAACGGTGACGAAAGAGATCGTCTGGCTAGCAGGGACGCTAGGAGACATCGTCGGCACGATCGCGACGAGGAGAGATATGAGCGCCACGCCAAGGAAAAGTCAAGAGAGCAAGACGACGTGGACAGGCACTGGAACTGTCCCTTCTTCAGACACTGCTGGGATTCAGGAATGAGCCGATTGCCTACAATCGGCAACTGCCCGGAATGTAGACAGAAAAAGAAGGATGCAGGTGACGTGTCCGTGTTCAAACGTCTAGGGCCTCTCCCGCCTCGGAACAAGCACGCTGAGTCCTCTCGGGTGGAAGAGCTCGAGGAGTTAGAAGAAGAAGATAAGTACCACCGGCCAAGGTGGTGCCCTGATGGACTCAGCCGTTCCCAAAAGCGTAGGGTTCAGCGACTACGTGGTTTGGAGGAAGCCGAAAGGTTATACCTGCACACGTTAAGGAAAGCGCGGCCTGATCTGGCCGCGAAAATTCAGCGAACTCTTGACGAAGAAGGTCGGCCACAAAAGAAAGAGTGGCGCCCCAGACAAAGGAAAGCCGACGATGAGACATCGGCTGGCACAAACATGGTGTTCATCCTTCCGGCGGAGTTTAGTGCTCCAGGATTAGACGAAGCACCTGTGGCACAACTTGACTGCGGCCCACGGCCAGTTATCTTTGAGAAGCCACGAGAAAGAAGCTACAGACACCTAAAGGCCCTGTACTTGCGAGGTTATATCAATGGGCAGCCTATCAACAAGATGCTGGTGGACACCGGAGCGGCAGTCAACATCATGCCATACTCCATGCTACGTCGGTTGGGACGCTCTAGCTCGGATCTGATCAAGACCAACATTACACTGAGCGATTTCAACGGCCAAGCATCGGAAGCACAAGGTGTTCTGAACGTGGATCTGACCATAGGAAGAAAAATCATCCCTACGACGTTCTTTATTGTCGACAGCAAGAGCACCTATGCCGTCCTGCTAGGGAGAGATTGGATCCACGCCAACTGTTGCATTCCATCCACGATGCACCAATGTTTAATACAGTGGGACGGAGATGAAGTAGAGGTCGTCCACGCAGATGACTCAGCCGAGATTTCAACGGCTGGCATGAACATTTGGGAGACGGCCGGCCAAGAGCCACTCTCAGGCATCACTTTGGACGACTGCGAGCGCATCGACGTGACGAAAAACGGGGTGAGGCTGGTCTTATCCACCGGCCTGTCCGTGTAACAAGAGCAAAATCTGTGGACGAACATGGCAAGGCCGATCCTTGTGATCGGCCCCCCAAAATAAAAAAAAGGGATAGTCTTGTCTCAAGCATGTCACGTGGTTATAGTAAAGCAAGACCAAGATGTAAACCTTCATTGAGCAATTCAATCAACATGGAGGCCGATTCCAGCAATCGGCCAAAATTATCCTCACCATACGTTCTGCCCGTGTTCAACGTCGATCTAACGGGCGGCGGAAAGCGGGGATACAGGTTTACGTCGGCTGACGAGCTGGAAGAAGTCAACATTGGTCCTGACGGAGCCGATGTTCAAGTACAGTGCCTGGGCTAACTACAGAGCCGATATCTGCAGTTACCTGACAGATTCGGCTCGGGGGGCACTTAAACGGATAAGACACGAGGTTACGAAGTATGAAGTGGCGGTCAATGGCCAGCAGCTCAAGATATATTCCTCGAAGATGATGGACATTGGAATACGGGGGCCGATGCATAAGTAGATCGGCCGGAAAAAATATAATTTTTTTAAGCACAGCCGATGTACAGCCATCGACTCTAGAATAAAAAGCCGATGCGCAGCCATCGACTCAAGAGGTACAAACTGTTACAAGCAGAGGTACAAGCTCGAATGAGCAGTTATCAAGTCGCATGGAAAAGCTCTACTGAAGGAATGCATCAAGAGCATGGAGAGCGGTAACACGGACATGATCCACCTCGGCGATTTCGGCCTCATCATCCTCGTCTTGACCTATCACCAGCTGCTTGTTCAGGGCGCGAATTCCGGCCAGTTCAGTTTTCAGTTCAGCTTGGAGGCCTTCTGCTTCTTCGCGGGAGTGAGCAATGAGAGCTTCCTTATCTTGGATGAGCTGTTTGGTAACTCGGACCCTCTCTTCAAGGACCTCCAACTCTTTTCGCAAGGCCTCAAGTTCAGCAGTGCTAGCAGAGGTGTCAGTTTTGGTGCCCAAAGCTGCCTTTTTCTCATTAAGCCGCCGACATTTGTTCGCAATATCGGCTTTGAATGGAAGCTGGGCGTGGCGTAGGCTGATTCTCTGACGAGCCAACTCCACCCTTGACTTATAAGCAGACAGAGTCACAACCGGCCAGAGCTTCACCTGCAACGTCACCGGGAGATGAGGCTGGATTTCTTCAAGAAGGCTCTTCACTTCCCCGGGTTTCTCAACCAATGTCTCGATTGAGGAGGAGAGTAAGGCTCTGAGTTGCTGGAGTTGACTATGTGTAGCACTGGGGCCTGGTTCCTCGCTTGCTTTAGTGGCTGGTTCGATGGATTCAGGGTCGAACGTTAGCAGACTTGAGAGGTCACAACCCTGACAGACAATAAGAGCGATGTCAGTAATCAGCAAAAGAGAAAGATAGAGCCAAGATAAGGAGCGTACCTCTCCTAAGAACAGAGGAACAGCCGATGAACACTACAAGAAAAGTTGCCATGGCCGACGAAGTTGAAGTCGCGCCGTGGTTGCTGGTGTACCATGGCCGACGATTTTGGTCCCTCCGTGGTGCATGTCAAAACTTTTTTTTTTCTCGTTTTTGAGGCCACCTAGCCCGACGAAAGCGGCCAAAACGTCGCGTATGGTGGCCCAGGACGTGGTGCATCGCGAATTCTCGGGTTCGCCGGCCGAGTCAACGCAAATCCGCACCGCCGAGGGATGTAGGGCCCAGATGGCAGCCTCTCTGGCATTGTTTTTTTTCTCGATCGCGCCATCTCGTTCAACGTTCTCCGAGCGAGCCGTTTACGATGCAGGATCATGGGTCCCGCATGTCATCCTCTATGAACCAAAATTCTTTCTATTCTTGGATTTTTTTTGACCCCCTGATTTCTGGCTACTTCCTTTTTCTTTTGATCCCTTGCCGCCTTGGAAACGTTGAGACCGCTGCTGCTAAATGGGACCCGCATGTCATCCTCTATGTGCAATCAACTTTCTTTTCTTGGAGTTTTTTTTGGCACCTCAAATTTGGTCACTTGCCTTTTTCTTTCGATCCCCTGCCGCCTCTCAAACGGTGATACCGCTGCTGCTAACTGGGACCCGCATGTCATCCTCTATGCACTATAAAACTTTCTTTTCTTGAATTATTTTTGGCACCTCATATTTGGTCACTTACCTTTTTCTTTCGATCCCCTGCCGCCTCTCAAACGGTGATACCGCTGCTGCTAAATGGGACCCGCATGTCATCCTCTATGTACTATAAAACTTTCTTTTCTTGGAGTTTTTTTTGGCACCTCAAATTTGGTCACTTGCCTTTTTCTTTCGATCCCCTGCCGCCTCTCAAACGGTGATACCGCTGCTGCTAAATGGGACCCGCATGTCATCCTCTATGTACTATAAAACTTTCTTTTCTTGAATTATTTTTGGCTGCTCATATTTTTTCACTTGCCTTTTTCTTTCGATCCCCTGCCGCCTCTCAAACGGTGATACCGCTGCTGCTAAATGGGACCCGCATGTCATCCTCTATGTACTATAAAACTTTCTTTTCTTGAATTATTTTTGGCTCCTCATATTTGGTCACTTGCCTTTTTCTTTCGATCTCATGCCACGTTTGAAACGTTGAGGAACCTACTGGCTCATGGGACCCGCATGTCATCCTCTATGTGCTATAAATGTTTATTTTCTTTATTTTTTTCACCCTCTGATTTTTGGCTATTTCCTTTTTCTTTTGATCCCCTGCCGCCTTGGAAACGTTGGGTAAGCTGTTGGCTCAAGGGACCCGCATGTCATCCTCTATGTCCATCAACTTTCTTTTCTTGGATTTTTTTCACCCCCTAATTACTTGCTACTTTCTTTTTCTTTTGATCTCAAGCCGCATTACAAACATTGAGACCGCTGCTGCAAAATGGGACCCACATGTCATCCTCTATGTACAATAAATCTTGGATTATTTTTGGCTCCTGATATTTGGTCACTTGCCTTTTTCTTTCGATCTCATGCCACCTTTGAAACGTTGAGTAAGCTGCTGGCTCATGGGTCCCGCATGTCATCCTCTACGAACAATAAAAGTTTCCTTTCTTGGAGTTATTTTTGACCCCTAATTTCTGGCTATTTGCCTTTTTATTTCGATCCCCTGCCCCCTTTGAAACGATGAGGACGCTGTTGGCAGGTCGGTCCCACATGTCATCCTCTATGAACAATAAAAGTTTCCTTTGATGGATTTATTTTGAACCCCTAATTAATTTCTGGATATTTCCCCTGCCGCCTTGGAATCGTTGAGGATGCTGCTGCCTCATGGGTCCCGCATGTCATCCTCTCAGAACGGTAAATGTTTATTTTCTTGGATTTTGTTGACCAAACGATTTTTGGCTTATTTTTTCTTTCGATCACCTGCAGCCTTTAAAACGTTGAGGACGCCGCTGGCTCACGGGTCCCACATGTCAACCTCTATGAACAATAAACGCTGAGGATGCTGCTGCCTCATGGGTCCCGCATGTCATCCTCTCAGAACGAAAATGTTTCTTTTCTTGGATTTTTTACCAACAGATTTTTGGTTTATTTTTTCTTTCCATCCCCTGCTGCCTTTAAAACATTGACGACGCTGTTGGCTCATGGGTCCCCGATGTCAGCCTCCCCGTACAAGAAACATATGATACCTTGATTATTTTGCAGACAATAAACAATGTATTGCGCTCTGAGCTATTTCAAACGGATAATTAAATCTTTATTTTTACATAAACAAACTTATATGTTGAATCTCCTTGTTTTTTTGTCCTTGCGAAGCATAGGACTTTCCTGTTTTTTTAGAAAATTCGGAACTTTCCTGTTTTGGAGTGGGCTGAAATTGTACGAGTCAAAAGGCCAAGCAGGATAGTTCGAAGGCCCAGATGTCCAGATGCAGCCCAATTGAAATCTTTCTTCTTGGATTTTTTTCACCCCTGATTTCTGGCTACTTCATTTTTCTTTTGGTTCTGTGCCGCCTTGGAAACGTTGAGACCGCTGCTGCAAAATGGGACCCGCATGTCATCCTCTACGTACAATAAAATTTCTTTTCTTGGATTATTTTTGGCTCCTGATATTTGGTCACTTGCCTTTTTCTTTCGATCCCGTGCAGCCTCTCAAACGGTGATACCGCTGCTGCTAATTGGGACCCGCATGTCATCCTCTATGTACAATCAAGTTTCTTTTCTTGAATTATTTTTGGCTCCTGTTATTTGGTCACTTGCCTTTTTCTTTCGATCTCATGCCACGTTTGAAACGTTGAGGAACCTGCTGCTAAATGGGACCCGCATGTCATCCTCTATGTACTATAAAACTTTCTTTTCTTGGTTTATTTTTGGCACCTCATATTTGGTACTTTACTTTTTCTTTCGATCCCGTGCAGCCTCTCAAACGGTGATACCGCTGCTGCTAAATGGGACCCGCATGTCATCCTCTATGTACTATAAAACTTTCTTTTCTTGGATTATTTTTGGCTCCTGATATTTGGTCACTTGCATTTTTTTCTTTCGATCTCATGCCACGTTTGAAACTTTGAGGAACCTGCTGGCTCATGGGACCCGCATGTCATCCTCTATGTGCTATAAAAGTTTATTTTCTATGGTTTTTTTCACTCTCTGATTTTTGTCTATTTCCTTTTTCTTTTGATGCCATGCCGCCTTGGAAACGTTGAGTAACATGATTACACATGGGACCCGCATGGCATCATCGATGTACAATCAAGTTTCTTTTCTTGAATTATTTTTGGCTCGATATTTCGTCACTTGCCTTTTTCTTTCGATCTCATGCCACGTTTGAAACGTTGAGGAACCTGGCTCATGGGACCCGCATGTCATCCTCTATGTGCTATAAAAGTTTTTCTTGGATTTTTTTTCACCCTCTGATTTTTGGCTATTTGCCTTTTAATTTTGATCCCCTGGCCCCTTTGAAACGATGAGTAAGCTTTGGCACATGGGACCCGCATGTCAACCTCTATGTCCATCAACTTTCTTTTCTTGGATTTTTTTGACCCCTAATTTCTAGCTACTTTCTTTTTCTTTTGATCTCAAGCCGCATTTCAAACATTGAGACCGTCTGCAAAATGGGACCCGCATGTCATCCTCTATGTACAATAAATCTTGGATTATTTTTGGCACCTCATATTTGGTCACTTGCGTTTTTTTCTTTCGATCTCATGCCGCCTTTGAAACGTTGAGTAAGCTGCTGGCTCATGGGTCCCCCATGTCATCCTCAACGTACAATAAAAGTTTGCTTTCTTGAAGTTATTATTGACCCCTAATTTACGGCTATTTGCCTTTTTCTTTTGATCCCTCGCCCCTTTGAAACGATGAGGACGCTGTTGGCAGGTCGGTCCCACATGTCATCCTCTATGAACAATAAAAGTTTCCTTTGGTGGATTTATTTTTTACCCCTAATTAATTTCTGGCTATTTCCTTTTTTTTCTTTTGATCCCCTGCCGCCTTGGAAACGTTAGGATGCTGCTGCCTCATGGGTCCCGCATGTCATCCTCTCAGAACGATAAATGTTTTCTTTTCTTGGATTTTTTTACCAACTGATTTTTAGTTTTTTATTTTATTTTCGATCCCCTGCCGCCTTTGAAACGTTGATGACGCTGCTGGCTCATGGGTCCCCGATGTCAGCCTCCACGTACAAGAAACATGTGATATCTTGATTATTTTCCAGACAATAAACAGTGTATTTCGCTCTGAGCTATTGCAAACGGATAAATTAAATCTTCATTTTTACATAAACAAACTTATATGTTGAGTGTCCTTGTTTTTTGTTTTTGCGAAGCATAGGACTTTCCTGTTTTTTTTTTGAGAAAAAACCGAACTTTCCTGTTTTGGAGTGGGCTGAAATTGTACGAGTCAAAAGGCCCAGCAGGATAGTTCGAAGGCCCAGATGTCCAGATGCAGCCCAATTGAAATCTTTCTTTTCTTGGATTTTTTTCACCCCCTGATTTCTGGCTACTTCATTTTTCTTTTGGTCCTGTGCAAAATGGGTCCCACATGTCATCCTCTATGTACAGTAAATTTCTTTTCTTGGATTATTTTCGGTAATCGATATTTGGTCACCGCCTTTTTCTTTCGATCTCATGCCGCCTTTGAAACGTTGAGGAAGCTGCTGGCGCTTGGGTCCCGCATGTCATCCTCTATGAACAATAAAAGTTTCCTTTCTTGGAGTTATTTTTGACCCCTAATTTCTGGCTACTTCCTTTTTCTTTTGATCCCCTGCCGCCTTTGAAACGTTGAAAACTTTCTTTTCTTTGATTATTTTTGGCACCTCATATTTGGTCACTTGCCTTTTTCTTTCGATCCCCTGCCGCCTCTCAAACGGTGATACAGCTGCTGCAAAATGGGACCCGCATGTCATCCTCTATGTACTATAAAACTTTCTTTTCTTGGATTTTTTTGCCCTGATATTTGGTCACTTGCCTTTTTTTCTTTCGACCTCTGCCGCATCTCAAAAGTTGATACCGCTGCTTCTAAATTGGACCCGCATGTCATCCTCTATGTACAATAAAGTTTCTTTTCTTGGATTATTTTTGGCTCCTGATATTTGGTCACTTGCCTTTTTCTTTCGATCCCATGCCGCCTTTGAAACGTTGAGGAAGCTGCTGGCTCATGGGACCCGCATGTCATCCTCTATGTACAATAAAGTTTCTTTTCTTGGATTATTTTTGGCTCCTGATATTTGGTCACTTGCCTTTTTCTTTCGATCCCATGCCGCCTTTGAAACGTTGAGGAAGCTGCTGGCTCATGGGTCCCGCATGTCATCCTCTATGAACAATAAAAGTTTCCATTGTTGGAGTTATTATTTACACCTAATTTCTGTATACTTCCTTTATCTTTTGATCCCCGCCGCCTTTGAACGTTGAAGAATCTGCTCGCTAATGGGTCCCACATGTCAGCCTCTATGGACGATAAACCTTTCTTTTCTTGGAGTTATTTTGACCCCTAATTTACGGCTATTTTGCCTTTTTTTTGGATCCCGTGCTGCCTTGGAAACGTTGAGGATGCTGCTGCCACATGGGTCCCGCATGTCATCCTCTCAGAACGATAAATGTTTCTTTTCTTTGATTTTTTTACCAACTGATTTTTGATTTATTTTTTCTTTCGATCCCCTGCCGCCTTTAAAACTTTGACGACGCTGGCTCATGGGTCCCGATGTCGGCCTCCCGTACAAGAAACATGTGATATCTTGATTATTTTGCGAGACAATAAAAAGTGTATTTCGCTCTGAGCTATTGCAAACGGATAAATTAAATCTTTATTTTTACATAAACGAACTAATATGAATCTCCTTGTTTTTGTTTTGTTTTTGCGAAGCATAGGACTTTCTTGTTTTGGAGTGGGCTGTAATTGTACGAGTCAAAAGTCGTCCAGCAGGTTACAAGGCCCAGATGGCCAGGCAGCCCCAATTTATATCTTCCTTATCTTGGATTATTTTTTGATCAAAAGGCCCAAATAGGGTACATCCTTTTTCTATTGGCCCTTTGTGCCTTTGAAACGTTGAGGAAGCTGCTGCTTCATGGGACCCGCATGTCATCCTCTATGAACTATGAACTCTAAAAGTTTCTTTTTTCTTGGATTTTTTTTCACCCTCTGATTTTTGGCTATTTCCTTTTTCTTTTGTTCCCCTGCCGCCTTGGGACCCGTATGTCATCCTCTATGTACAAAAAACTTTCTTTTCTTGGAGTTTTATTCCCCCTAATTTCGGGCTACTTTCGTTTTCTTTTGATCTCAAGCCGCATTTGAAACGTTGAGACCGCTGCTGCAAAATGGGACCCACATGTCATCCTCTATGTAAAATAAAAGTTTCTTTTCTTGGATTATTTTTCACGCTCTAATTTTTGGCTATTTCCTTTTTCTTTCGATCCCCTGCTGCTTGGAAACGTTGAGGATGCTGCTGCCTCATGGCTCCCACATGTCATCCACTATGAACAATAAAAGTTTCTTTTCTTCGATTTTTCACCCTCTCGCTTTTTGGCTATTTCCTTTTCATTTGATCCCTGCCGCCTTGGAAACGTTGAGGATCTTTGCAGCGTCATGGGACCCGCATGTCATACTCTATGTACAATAAAAGTTTCTTTTCTAGGTTTTTGGCTCCTGATATTTGGTCACTTGCCTTTTTCTTTCAATCTCATGCCGACTCTCAAAGGTACAATAAAAGTTTCTTTTCTTGGATTATTTTTGGCTCCTGATATTTGGTCACTTGCCTTTTTCTTTCGATCTCATGTCGTCTTTGAAACGTTCAGACCGCTGCTACAACATGGGACCCTATGTCATCCTCTATGTACAATGAAGTTTCTTTTCATGGATTATTTTTTGCTCCTGATATTTGGTCACTTTCCTTTTTCTTTCGATCTCATGCCGCCTCGGCCCTCTGAAACGACGAGTAAGTTGTTGGCTCATGGGACCCGCATGTCATCCTCTATGTACAATAAAGTTTTTTTCTTGGATTTTTTACCCCCTGATTTTTGGTCACTTGCCTTTTTCTTTCGATCATGTGCCGCCTTTGAAATTGTGGACGCTGCTGGCTCATGGGTCCCACATGCCAGCCTCTATGAACAATAATATTTCTTTTCTTGGATTTTTTTTACCCCGATTTGGCTATTTGCCTTTTTCTTTGGATCCCCGACCGCCTTTGAAACGATGAGGACGTCACTGGCGCATAGCTCCCACATGTCAGCCTCTAAGAACAATAAACATTTCTTTTCTTGGATTTATTGTTGACCTCTAATTAATGGCTACTTCGCTTTTTTTTCGATCCCCAGCCGCCTTAGAAACGTTGAGGACGCTGCTGGCTCATGGGTCCCATATGATAGCCTCTATGAAAAGTAAAACATTTACTTTCTTGGATTTATTTTTGACACCTAATTAATGACTACTTGGTTCTTTTCTTTTGATCCCATGACGCCTTTGAAACGTTGAGGGCCCTGCTGGCTCATGGGTCCAACATGTCAGCCTCTATGAACAATAAGAGTTTCTATTGTTGCATTTATTTTTGACCCCTAATTTCTGGCTATTTGCCTTTTTTCCATTGCCTGCCACCTTAGAAACGTTGAGGACGCTGCTGGCTGGGTCCCACATGTCAGCCTCTTTGTACGATAAAAGTTTCCTTTGCTGGATTTATTTTTGACCCCTAATTTCTGGCTATTTGCCTTTTTCTTTCGAACTCCACCGCCTTTGAAACGTTGATGACGCTGCTGCAAACTGGGTACAATATGTCAGCCTCTTTGTGCGATAAACCTTTCCTTTCTTGGATTTTTTGGACACCTGATTTCGAGCTACTTGCCTTTTTCTTTCGATCTCCTGCCCCCTTTGAGAAACGTCGAGAACGATGCTGGTTCGTGGGTCCCACATGTCATCCTCTCGAATGATAAATGTTGAGGCCGCGGCTGCAAGATACGTCCCACATGTCACCGATCGTTGAATAAACATTTCCTTTCTCGAATTTATATTTGACCCCTGATTTACGGCTACTTTGCCGTTTCTTTCGATCCCTGCATGTCCGCTACTCCACCGAAAAACAGACCGGCATGTATTCATCACAATACTGGTAGCTAATTTAGGAAAAATGTGTTCATCACGGGATTCAAACAAAGATCTTCATCTCTGCTAAATTTTGATTTCACCAAAAACCGAACAGCGTGTGTTCATCACTTTAAGTTCACAAACACTATGGTTTCTCTATAAAATTGTTATAAAAGCGACAAGCAAATAACGAAGAACGAAACAAGAACACACGCAGGGGACACAAGATTTAACGTGGTTTTTCCCCTTCTGTGTTGGAAGGGGTTTTCCACGTTAAATCTTGTGTCCCCTGCGTGTGTTCTTGTTTCGTTCTTCGTTATTTGCTTGTCGCTTTTATAACAAGCGTTTTTGGATTAACAGCCGCAGCTTGTGGCATTATGCATACCGAATCTGAGCCATCTTTTTGGTTTCGTGAGATTCAATCTGCAAGATCTGACAGAGTTTGTGTCGGCGTTGTGAGCGCAGCCTTGGAGATCTGTCGGCGTCACGCAGTTTCAGAGGTTATGGTTTGTCAGATTTGATCTATGAGATCGATAAAGCTTCGGCTGCGGCAGCCCATGCATTGGCTTTGGCGATTCGTTCTTCCGCAACGATTTGGCGAGTCGCCGTGGCATCAAGCTGCCCTATCCTGTTGTTTTCCGTCTGTGTGCAATGGCCGGTACAACTTCTGATCCACCGCTATCTGTTCAGTATCAATTCTGTGCGAGAATCTGCGGGTGAATCACCATGCAGTACCAAGTCGTTTTGAAGCACACGTTGAGGAAGCAGCACATCAGTTATTGGATCAAGTCCCCAGGCAATTCAACTGCAGCGCTAGTGCTATATTCCATATGAAGCTGCAGATTGATTTTCTATTCTCCAATTTCTACGCCACATCCATGACACTATCAGTTTTCAGTTTAAGGTGGAGTTTGGTGATTTGTAGCCTGCCGGGATATTATGGATGCAATTTCAGATATTATGTTGCTGCAATTACATGAACACAATTCAAGAAAAAAAAATATGGAGGAGGTAATTTTTTATGCCTGTTGGTAGCCAGCATTATACTCTTTGCTCTCCGAGTTTTTTGCTGTTATGCATGTGAAGGTTTTGCTTTGTCACTCAAGTTCGTGATGAGGATTATTTGAGGTGCAAGTGGAGATTGTTTTCTGCTAGATACTACAACATTTAGTACTGTAAGTTTCAGTGCAATTCAGTTGTCTATGTTCTTTCAAGAGGGGTCTATTGCAGAGTTAAAGCTCCATTGCATGTTTGAGGTTCCATCATCCGATAGTTGTTCTATAGAGACAGTTTCTAACCACGTCATGGATTTCCATTAACCATTTGAAGTCGGCAGTTTTTTGGTGTACGTGATGCCCTTCGTACCAGATGCTCTTGCATGAGTATGTTTGCCGAGGTTTGTGCTTTCAGTTTTGTAGCACGTTCAGATTCCATGAGATGAGTTCTTCACAATGTTATGTGCATCGAGATGTTGCACTATGAGCTATGCGCTTGTTCAGGCACCACAGGAGATATGATGACTTATGCCATTTGATGTTTGAGCAGTTTCAGTTTTTCTTTGAGGTCAGTGGCACAGACTCAGACTTTGCTGGGGTTTTACAGGATGCCTGTGTTCATATATCAGCTTTGTTGACAGCTGTGTTGTTTTCTGGACGACCCAAGATAGATTTGCTCAATTTGACTTCATGAGAAGTTTAATAGTCCTACGGACGTTTCAAGGCACAAGGTTTACTTGTGATGACTTTAATTGAGGAGTTGAATGATATCTATGACTATTGCAAGGGATTTCGGCTCAAGGTGGAGTTTGTTGTATTGTGTTCCGAAATCTGTTTACCTGTTGTACTATGGAAGGAGTCCTAATGGACTACGGCGTACCAACCGTGCTAGACGTAGCACATCTACAACTCTATTTCGTTTCCGCCAAGAAAAAGAGTTGTTTGCCCCTATATATAGTCCAAGGTAGTCATAGAATAGAGGAGAGAGAGAGTTTCTACATATTGATGGCACGTAGAGGGTCTGTCCTCTCGTGTATTGTAATACTCCTCCAATTATAGTGATACGCCGCTGTGCGTTCAGTGGTTTTTTCCCGTTTGGGTTTTCCACGTAAAAATCTGTATTCTTGTTCTTCGTTTGATCTACTTTTATTTGCATGGTTTTATAACAAAAATAAGGTCACCATCTGTTCCTTTATTGAAGGCATTTGCGAAAAGTGTCTTTGGCTAATGGGCACCAGTGCTCCTGCTGTTTAAAAAAAAATCAAATATCATACATATTTGTTTCAAAAAATCTGAAAATGAATGTAGACATAATAAATAAAGTAACCTACATGCGTGTAAAATTTTAATATGACATTCTTTATATTGTAGACTACACAAAAAAGACAAAATCTGTTGAAATTTGGAGATTTGAAATATGCATACCCGATCCACACGTTTGTTACTTTTGTGTAGCCCAGAATTTTTTGTATTTGAAACTGAAATTTTGCACGTTTATGGGACAATTCATTAGCTACTCCATGATTTTTTTTCTAATTTTTTGAACAAATAAATATATTTTTATTTTTTCTAAAATAGCAGGAGCACTGGTGCCCAAGAGCACCAAATCTCTTAATAGGCATTTGCGTCTAATAGCGTGAGCTTAGCTAATTTTTGAAGAAAAAAAATATGTCCATTGTGGTATTCAGGACAAAGATCTTCATGTCTGCTACTGCACCAAACAACAAACCAGCATGTATTCATCACAATACGGGTAGCTAATTTGTGAAAAATATGTTCAGCACGGGATTCAAACAAAGATCTTCATCTCTGCAAAATTTTGATTTCAGCAAAAACCGAACAGCGAATGTTCATGAGGTTAAGTTCACGAACACTATGTTTTCTCTATAAAATAAGGTCACCATCTGTCTCTTATTTCTCAAGGAAAAACAGGTGGAAGTGTTGGGACGAACCACATGGGTGCTTCGGCTCTATGTTCAATCTTCTCTTTTTTGTACTGCAATCTTGAGCCTATGGCAGGACCTCCATTGACGTGCATTCTGCACCAATTTGGCCTTGGACGTATCCATGTATCACGGGCGCGATTGTGGGTAGCAAAGACACAGTCAGGTTTGAACAATTGGAAATCTGGTTCTGCAGCCTCTGCGTCAATTGGCGGGGGTAGCATGAAAATTGGGTGATTGAGTCCAAGAAATAAAGAACGCCCCTTCAAATTGTTCAATCTTTCCCACCTTGCCTCTTCTACAGGGTCCAAGGTATGGGCAGATCTCAAGAAAACGTAGCACCGTACCAAAGGATAAGACCTCAGCTTGTTACCCATATGTAATATTGGAGGACCGAGGATGGGCCGATAACCTTTAACCTGAATCCACGCGAGATCAGATTCACCAGTAATGGACTCTGCTCTCATTGGTGCCAGGAACCAAGTGCGCTGGTCTGAAAATCCAAGAAATACATCTTCATCTTCATAATTATGATTATCACCATCATCATCTAATTCTTCATCATCGAATTCGTCTTCTTCTAATTCTTCTTCTTCTAATTCTTCTTCATCAGCATCATTATCTTCATCGGCACCTCCATCGCCTTGAGCCACATTTGCTTCATCATCTTCCATGACAGCATCTCCCTCGATTTGAGCGAAAATTGCAGCCACTTCTGCTTCTTCATCTTCAATGACAGGGGCGTCAATGAGACGCGGGGCTGCATGTGTCCCTGCAATGCACAAAGATCAACCACAATGCAGCAAGTAGGAACTACACTGAAAATTATCTCTTCTCTTCTATCTTCTATTTTCTACTACTATAAGGCACCAGTTTTTAACAAGACATGTAGCAGCAATTCCAACAGTTGGTGTCCAAAATCTAACGGTTGGGATTAGAGGTATTCGCGTGAAAAAAATACCACACCAGTGTCCACGTGTTTCTAGAACCGTCATGTTTCCATTATGAAGAAAAATCAGAGCAGTCTCACACCGATATCACACGTCCCACTTGATAGTGATTAAGAAAGGTTCCAAATTTTTGTTCATATTTATAAACTGTATGCTCACACTTATTTTGATGGTATAACCAAATTATTAGTTGTATTGAAAGTTTGAACAACATTTAGAACGCAACTTTTATACATCAGATTGCGAATCGTAATTGGTCCAACATGTGCAGCATGCCATTTACTAGTTAAGACATAAAACAAAGACTCACCACAGTTATATGGTTCCCAAACCAGAACATCTCCATACGGATATGTAACTGCGTATACACGATGTAGGTGTGAACTTGTACCATATCCAGGAATGCCCATGGCATCGACATAGCTGTTTCTATCAAAGAATTCAGGGTTTCTCAGGATATTCCACTCCTTTTCTAGGGGCGCTTGTAGGATAGCGATCAATTCGTCAAATACAACGATTACCTCGTAATGCCATGGCCCTGCTAGATCATCTTTGTACGGCATCTTGACGATCCGTACTTTGAGCAGTTCCAAACTTTTATCTATTTTGTATTTGAACAGGAATGGTGGGCTGCCATGCCACCATTCACTAGTAGGGCCCAAAGAAATTCCTGCATCTTGCAGAGATGGAAGAGGTATAATAGTATCTGATATGTATATGTTGCGGATCGTCAAGTGCCCGTCCTGCTGGACAAATGCCACCCAGTCGCCGTTACAACCCACCCAGTGCATGGGTCCATGTCCATCCAGTTCCTCCTTGGTATGGATAAATGCTGGAACTGTCGGCTTGTCTAATGGCATCAGCAACGCGTGAATGCCCTGCAAATAGGATTTGTTTCAAAATTGTCTATGCATGCAAGGTATTCGACAGAATGAAGAGCGGATTGTCCAGAACTGAAGCACAGATGTAATGGATAAATAAAGCAATTCCGAAGAGTACATGTGCATAGTGAAGGCAGCAAACCTTACAGTACTCCCAAATCAGGTGATGATGTTGAGTCTAAATTCATGCATGATGTTTGGCAATAAGAAAAGTGGATTGAAAAAACACAAGCTGAAACGAGATGAGTAAATAAATAAATACTCTTACAGTATTGTCGCGGTCGTCTGGCCATGTCTCGGGTCGCATGGAGCAGGCTCGGTAAACCAAACGGAACCTTATGCGCTCCGCGGATGGCATGCCGCATGCCGATCATGCCTCGAGCGAGGCGACCATCTGCGAGGATATCCGCCCGCTCGGCTATGTTCTCCACCAGTGGGTAGTGGAGGTTGCCCCACCCCATGGACTGGTGGTAGCAATCAGGAATCTCCTCAACCTTACGCTTCTGCTTCATTGGAGTCGGTAATCTAATGCAAGGGAGAGAGGGGTGAAGGGGAGAAAGAGACAGAAGAGGGGTTTTTTTGGAGAAGATACAAAGAGCAGTACTACGATACTAGGAGGTGGAGATGCGGGGCATGTTTCCGGGGGAGAGGAACCACTATTTCCCTTTAAAAAAATAACAGCACTTGCGCATTAGAACTTGGGGCGGGGATATAGCGGTAAGAGGTATTGACCAACTTTCCCTCACCTTGACCCCACGTGGTTGTGAACCCGAGATAATTCTTTTTGATGAACCCGATATACTTATTATAGTACTAAAATAGTACAAGTATATACCTTGTACTCCTATATACTAACATTACTATTTTAAGGACTTCTGTTCCATGAGCAACAACTTACCCCACTCAGCTCATCAGAAATCCTAGCCCCTCCAACTTCAAGGACCAATCAACATAGCTATGGCCTTCTAATTTGGCTCAAGTCGCCGCACACATAGTCCTCCCGCCGACAAGGAATAGGAGCATCAGCCCTTTCGTCGCTTGTTGTTATACATAATCATATACAGTACCATATATATTTCAAATTTCCATATCAAAAAATAGTTCAAATCTGAATTTTAACATCTCAAGCTAAACCCTCGCTTGCTCTTAAACATAAGCATACCATAGTTCTACTTTTGTCTTCACTGAACAACAGAACACAATGTGTTCATCACAACATAGCCAACCGGAGTACCTAGTAATGTAACTAGAGAAGTGAACCTATAGTTGATCAAGCCTTCAACTTTAACACAATAATACCCCCACATTATGTGTTGAGGAGCCACACCCATATATTTAAGAGTACCATCATGTAGACCACAAATGCATCAATGAAGAGAGGGGTATACTTATAGACCACCTCTTTACAAAACAGTTGTAATTAGTAGACCACAATTGCCTCGTTCATTAGCTATGAAATTACATACTATAAGTAGCTACAATGGCTGCAGGCCCTGTTTCAGAATTAACATCACACTTGTTCCAATCCGGGGCGTTGGCGAAGTTTGGGATGAACCAAAGCGGTGTCTTTACCAGGTACCTATCTTTTTTTGTTTTGCATGTTTTCTCCAAGGCGTTGGTTTGGAAACCAACGGCGCAATCTTCACGATTCAGACTGAATCGGCATATTTCAGGCAGCTGCGAATTGCGAAGCCATGCTTCATTTGGCAAGGTGTACACACAATTTCTTCTCGTCAGACATCCTGGGACAACATCTGCACCGCCTAATGGCAGCATAATCGGATAGTTCACTCCAAGGAAAAGAGAATATTCTCCAAGGTCATCAATCTTTTCCCATGGAATACCTTCATTTAACTTACTAGTGTCCTTCGTGAACACCAGGCAACCAAACCCAGAAGCATAGTTGCCAACAGTGCGACCATGATGAACACGACGATCAGAAGTAGTATGGCAAACTTTACAGGAATATTCCCTTTCATCAGCAATGCCCAGTGTATGGATCAGAAGAAGTCTAGAACCATCTATAGATCTTGCTAACCACCACATGCCATAATCGACCTCGTGATCATGGCCAAGAGCATCATCAAGTGCACACCGCCATTCAAACACAATGGGCGGTGGCTCTACGATCAGCGGAGGACCTGCTTGAAAACGAAATTACTGTTAAGAAGGGTATGTTTGGTTTGCACAAATCTGAAAACGTAAGAATTGGGAAAACGCATTAGGATTCAGATGGGATGATATAATGGCATTTCCATTCAATAATACAGCATATTGGTGTATTTGAGTACATCACATGGGAAACCAAAGGATTCATTTCAAGAAGTTCAAGTAGAGGTCAAAATCCAACATAATTCAATCTGAGAATAAAACTCCTAATTATACAATCCTCAAATTTTTCTATGGTAATCATCTCGAATAAAAAGTCTAAATACCAATGAAATTTCATCCGAAGCAAATATGCCCCAAGCCTCCAAGTCAGATCAGTCAGGTTCGAAAATTAATAAGTTTGTGCATTAAAATTATCTTTACAGCCATGAATAATGAAGCTCATCATACACTACGTCCGGAGGAAAATTACCAGCTTGTCGAGGATTCCATGCGTGAACAGTGCGGTATGAGTTGTGGCAAACACAAGCCCATTGTGGAGAATTGCATCGCTGTAATTGTAAAAGATGTGGGACTTGGGCTCTGTAAGAACTGTCCATCCGTAATCTTCGCCGCAAAGGAGGGCAACTCGATGTCAAAAACAGCAACAAGAGAGAAATTTTTGTACCCCCTAGCAGCTGTGGGAACTTGGCAAATATATATCTTGTGAAATATAATAGCACGAAGGTTGTGGTGGTATATATTTGGAATGTGGGTGGTTTCAAACGGCACAGGAGAGTAATTTCACGGCGAGTGTAGACGTTGACAAGTTTCCATTTGCAAGGGTGAAAGCGGTGTCAACCATGGCAACCCAATCTCCATTGGCACCTACCCACCGCTTACCCGTACCGTCCGGCATCACAGCGTCGGAGGAGAACCTGTCCGGCGGCGTCGCCTTGCAATCCCGTGCTACCTTCGTCGGGTGAGAATGAAGAACACATGGGAGGCCAAACGGGAGAGAAAAAGATAGAGTTGCACTATCATTTGCAGAGTCGAAAAATAGTTTGGACGAACCGACGAGGCTCGCGGCGGTGATGACGTCGCATCTTGTTACGAGTTCTTCAAGGGGACCTTCGGAAAAGACCTTCTGAAACAGTTCAGAGTCCTCATTTTCCTGGTTCGATGCCGCCATCGCCGGGCAGGGGGTGGGTCTATGAGGTTTGGGTTCAACTGATTGGAGTTTAATTTGGGTTCGATGGCGGCAGTGGCGGGGAAGATGAAGAACGGAGGCTCTCAAACCGGGCGGTGGAATTGATTCTAAAGCTGCATGGCGGCTAATCGGCGCGTGCTATGGAAGGTGGTCGATTGGTGCGGGCGGGGGCGGAGGTAGACGATGGAGGTGAACCGAAATAGGGCAGGTGGGGGCGGGGCGCTTGACTTCGCTCCTCTACACTCTACAAAGATCTCCTTTTTCTTGGAAAGTGTATAGAGTATAGACCCATAATAAAAAGTCACCGTTCCTCCGAAAAGGTGAAGAACAAGTCACTGGTCTAACGTGCAAATTTGGACATCCCAAGCTATGTGTTGTCATGTCAATTCAATGTCCATGGCAGTATTTTGAATTTTGCGTGACCAAAAGAAGTACGCCTTGGCCTTTCACAATCGGGGTTTCTTTAGAGCAAGAACAATAGAAGAGCCAACAGCTGGCAAAAGTACCACGTAGGCGGGCTATAAGCGCCCACTATTGTCCTACTTCCTCTTGGCGTGATACTCCCTCCGTCCACAAATAAGTGGACGTGCGGGATTTTCAAGGTAAATTAGTAAAAGGAAAAAAATGCATTGGAGCACTCGTATCTTAAGAAACACATGTACTCAACCACGGTTGTAGATTTTCTCGGCGCAAGACTTTTCCCCAGCAGTTGTGGCTTTCAGTTATTCGTGGGTGTGGGGAGGAGCTCCGCCGCATCGGTAGAAAGCAAAGAGGGACGGCGGCTCTCGATCGTGCGGTGTACTCGTAAATCACGTGCGACCCATGCCCTAATAATTCACAATGCATTGATGAGGGCTATCACTTCATCATCCAATAAAATGTACTTAGTAACTATGGTACGGAGTAATAATATTGTCTTCTCGCAAAAAAAATGGTAAAAATATTGTCTCTTAAGCCATGTACTAGTACAGTGCAAGATGCTTTAGAGAAATAAACCTATATTTTATTGCTACTCCGTAATACACATGGTTATTTATTCTAGGCAAATGCCTACCGAAAGATGTAGGAATAGGGAAATGTAGGATTGCAATGTCATGTCCACTCCAATCCTATAGGAATTCATAGAATCCAAACTTTGTTTGATTCCACCATAGGAAAAGTAAAGCATTCTTAAAAAGAAGCATGAGTAGATGTTTAATTTTCTATGGAATCTGTGCAAAGAAATCCTTCGGAAAAATTCCTATCGGAAACAATCCTACAAATCAAACAGCCAAGGATTCAATTGTACCAATTTCCTATGCAAATCCTTGGTGTTCACCCAATCCTCTCGAATACTCATCCAAAAAATGCACTAATACTTTGATGGGGAGTTTTTGTATTCTAGGCAAGAATAGAGGGTTTGCGGGGATCACTAGAGAAGTGTATTAACCAAAGAAGGCATAAGTAATACACCAACACACACTAACATGCCCTTAATGGATGTATCTCCATAAACTCCCTCTGTTCTTTATTACTACTACTAGTTTATGTACTTCTTAACTAATATGGGATAATCATGAAATATATTTTCTAACATTCAGCAAAAATATAGTGTTTCGACTTTTTAAAATACTGAAAAACTAGTAATTAAAAATATTTGAGCTATCAAATCTAGGACGTTTGAAAATATTTTGTATTCCGTCTGAAAGTTGTGTTACTTGGTGTAAGATTCACACAAAAATGATGAAAATATCAAACCTTCAAAAAAATTGTAGTAATTCAAACGTTATGTGCGTTTCATAATTTTGCAAAATCGATTCTATTTGCAATTAAAACTATAGTAGTTGGTGGTCCCCGATCATCTGATTTGCTCTTAAACAGCTCAATCCTAAATTTGAACCTCCCTGCAACAGAACACGATAGTTGGTGGTTTGTGCGGAAAAAAATTACAGTTTAAAAAAGTGTTTTACGCAACGAAGGCAGCAATAATTAAGCGGTAGTTTGTGCAATTTCCTCGTGTAAACAATATGCAGCGTCGAAGTAATAGTACTAGGAGTACAGAAATCTTGTGTAATTTCTAGTTCTACATATTACTAGTGTCCACTGTTTGAGAGTTGATGGTGAATGGGTCTAATTTTCAATCGAATGAGAATTAGCAAATTGATTTTTATGACAAAAGCATACAAAGGGAGTAAAACAACATACCCGCATTCGCCGCTGCTACCAGCATGCGATGCCTCCACGAGTGCATTGACGGCTGCTGCAAATCCTCGGAAGGCATCTAGGTTTTGCAGATCGTCGATTGCCGCTGTCCGGCTAAGCTTAACCAGCATAGCTGCCGCCAAGATATCTCGGATTTGGACCACAGGCAGAAGCTGATTGGGGTCGAAGGATTGCCTGATTCGGAATTTGAAGTACCAAGCCCTCGGCTCCGATGATGGAAGTTTGGAGCTCGGCCCGGCCAGAACCTCCCAAATCTGTGTGTGGCAGTGGATGCCCATCGGCATCCCCAATGCTGCCGACGCCGTGATGTGGTCGGTCGCACTTTGGTCCCCACTAAAGGCTGGGGCTGCAGCACGTCGCCGCCGCCCCCGACGTCCCCACGACGGCAACGCCATGGACCGAGGCGCTGAGTTTGTTGGCGAACACGAAGCCCTGGATGGCAAGTGCTTCTTCACAATGGAAGCATCCTCACCCGGCGAGGTTCGCCCCGGCGCATGCCTATGCTCCGACCAGCCCACTTTGCCGCTGCCGTCGGGCTGCCGCCGATACTGGGCCACCGCCGCTTCATGGGACCCCCTCCCTCCTCTCCCTCTCCTAGATCAAAGGGCGCCAGGAGTCTAGCCACAAGAAGACACAGAGCCGCCTGCTTCATCGCACACCAATGGCACACAGACATTTGCGAGCTTTTAGCGCACACCCCTCCGAGGCTGAGTCGTGGAGCCTGGGTGCACGGGGCTATGGCTGGAGGAGTCGCCATGGGACGAGGGGTGTCGAGTGCTCGGGCAAGTACGGGAAAGGCGAAGTTTTGCATAACCTCATATGATCACATCAATGCTTCTCAAGGAGCCAAATACTGTATGAGAAACCGGAAAAGTTTGAACGTTTGAAAACTTTGCCGGCATAATGCATCCTTCCAATGCACGCCTACTAAGGTAGAAAGCCAACTCAATTGCTACTTTGTTGGCAAAATGTACCATGGCTCAATCTTAGGTCACACACCCATGAAGCCAAGTTAACACATCTATCAATTGGTATATTTTGGTCATATTCAAAATTTTACTTGAAACTTGTTGGTCATGCCATTCTACTACTCGCCTAACACTTTTTCTACGCGGGAAGGAGGGGGGTATGATGCTACCCTGAATTTTTATGCCCATTTGTATCTTGGTCAAATCCTAGGTTTGACCAAAATTTAAAACATGAAAATGAAAAATTAAGCCTGGATCCACTACAAGAAAAGTTGCCAAACTTTTCTTGTAGAGATCCTTCTTAATTAGTAACTTCAAAATGAAGCTTTTGGAAGGTTTTTGAAATTTCCATGTCTGAAACCCAAAACACCTCTTCATGATTGACTTCATAAGACAAATCGAGTTTAGGGTTAGGGGTAGATACATGATTTTTCTAGTTTGAATATGTCTAGACCTGGCTTATCAACTTGAATGCTTAGTATATGACATAAGAAGATGTACTATGTGCATTGGTTTTTCATTTATTTGATTTGTTTTGAATTTTTATGCCGAATCAAATTTTGGTCAAATCATAGGTTTAACCAAGATTTAAACAAGTTTAAAACAATAAAATGAAAAATTAAGCATGGATCCTTCTTAGTCACTCCAAAATGAAGCTTTTGGGAGGCTTTTGAAATGTCTATGTTTGAAACCCAAAACCACTTCTCTTCATGCTTGACTTCATAAGACAGATGAGTTTAGGGTTAGGGGTAGATACATGATTTTTCTGGTTTGAATAGGTCTAGACCTTGTTATCAAGTTGAATGGCTTACTATGTGACATAAGAAGACTATGTGCTTTGGTTTTTCATTTTTGATTTTTTCGATTGTTTTTATGCCCATTTGAATCTTGGTCAAATCCTAGGTTTGAACAAGAATTTAAACAAGTTTAAAACATGAAAATGAAAAGGTAAGCATGGATCCTTCTTAGTCAGTCCGAAATGAAGCTTTTGGGCGGTTTTCGAAATTTCCATGTTTGAAAACCCAAACCACTTCTCTTCATGCTTGACTTCATAAGACAAATTTAGGGTTAGGGGTATAGATACATGATTTTTCTTGTTTGATATGTCTAGATATTGTTTATCAACACTTGAATGCTTACAATATATGTGACGCAAGAAGACTATGTGTTATGGTTTTTCATTTTTGGGGGTTTTTTCGAATTTTTTATGCGCACTTGTTGAATCTTGGTCAAATCCTAGCTAGCTAGGTTTGACCAAGCTTTAAACAAGTTTAAAACATGAAAATGAAAAAGTAAGCATGTATCCTTCTTAGTCACTCCAAAATTAAGCTTTTCGGAGGTTTTTGAAATTTCCATCTTGTAAACCCAAAACCACGTATCTTCATGTTTGACTTCAAAAGACAGAGTTTAGGGTTAGGGGGTGTAGATACATGATTCTTCTTTTAATATGTTTAGATCTTGTTTTATCAACTTGAATGTTGACTGTATGACATAAGAAGACTATGTTTTTGAATTTTTTATGAATCTTGGTCAAATCCAAGGGTTGACCAAGATTTAAACAAGTTTAAAACATGAAAATGAAAACGTTTCAAGTTCACCTTTGGTTCGATCTTTCAGTAACCAGGCGCATATATATATGGATGCAAATTGAGAAAATTAATTCGTGAAACATTGGAAATGTCCATCGTGTGTCATGTTTCCCCCTCACATGCAAATTGGATTGGTGTGGCAGACAAGTAAAAGCACATTTATGTGCGACAACCCAAAATGCACATATTTTGCTGAGTTTTCATGCATGCATTAAAAGTTGTGAATATATACATAAAATGCATGTGGGTCATGATTGAAAAGTTTGACATGTATATGGTTCTTGTGTAGTAGTACTATAGTAGGTACGCAAACTCCCAGCCATCTTCTTTGTCAAGAGAAGACGCGCACCAGGATGCGTAGTGGAAGTCGTCTCTGGATCCTTCTGTTGTCCCTCTCACGGAAAAGAAAAAGAAAAAAACATCTCTCTCATTCTCGGCCTCGCTCGACTCGCTCGCTCGCAGCTTCGCACCTCCTGCGCACTGACAAACGCCCTAACCCCTAAACTCTGTCTTATGAAGTCAAGCATGTGAAGAGAAGTGGTTTTGGGTTTCAAACATGGAAATTTCAAAAACCTCCCAAAAGCTTCATTTTAGAGTGAATAAGAAGGATCCATGCTTCCCTTTTCATTTTCATGTTTTAAACTTGTTTAAATTATCTTGGTCAAACCTAGGATTTGACAAGATTCAAATGGGCATCAAAATTGAAAAAAAAATTGAAAAAGAAAAACCAAAGCAAATAGTTTTCTTATGTCATATAGTAAGCATTAAAGTTGTTGATAAATAAGGTCCATACATATTCAAACCACACAAATCATGTATCTATACCCCCTAACCCCTAAATTAAATAACTCTGTCTTATGAAGTCAAGCATGTGAAGAGAAGTGGTTTTGGGTTTCAAACATTGAAATTTTAAAAACCTCCCAAAAGCTTCATTTTAGAGTGACTAAGAAGGATACAGACTTCCCTTTTCATTTTTATGTTTTAAACTTGTTTAAATCTTGGTCAAACCAAGGATTTGACCAAGATTCAAATGGCCCTAAAAATTCAGCAAAAAAATCAAAAGAATGAAAAACCAAAGCACATAGCATTCTTATGTCATATGTATAGTAAGCATTCAAGTTGATAAACAAAGGTCTAGAGACATATATATTCAAACCAGAAAAATCATGTATATATCTACCCCTAAAACTCTAATTAAACCATGTTTTATGAAGTCAATCATGAAGAGAAGTGGTTTTGGGTTTCAAACATGGAAATTTCAAGAACCTCCCAAGAGCTTCATTTTAGAGTGACTAAGAAGGATCCAGAAGGACCCACAGACTTCCAATAAGCATCCTGATGCGTCTTCTCTTGACAAAGAAGATGGCTGGCAGTTTGCGTACCTATTGCACGTGACTTGTGCTCACTGAAGTGTGGGACCTCACGCGTGGGCACCACACGTAAGTGACAGACCTGTTGGTGTAAAAACTCGATTGATTATTATAGTGCATTAGAACAAAGTTTCCTATGGATTCAAGGGTAGGAAATCCAAGTTAACTCATTTACATGACATTATTATTTCCATGAAGCAAAGTTAACACATCTATCGATTGGTACATTTTTGAGTGACTAAGAAGGATCCATGCTTACTTATTCGTTTTCACGTGTTAAACTTGTCTAAATCTTGGTCAAACCTAGGATTTGACCAAGATTCAAATGGGCAGAAAAATAAAATAAAAAACAGAAAAATGAAAAACCAAATCACATAATCATCTTATGTCATATAGTAAGCATTAAAGTTGATAAACAAGGTCTAGAAATATCAAACCATACAAATCATGTATCTACCCCCTAACCCCTAAACTATGTCTTATAAATTAAGTCAAGCATGAAGAGATGTACGTGGTTTTGGGTTTCAAACATGGAAATTTCAAAAACCTCCCAAAAACTTCATTTTAGTGTGACTAAGAAGGATACATGCTTCCCTTTTCATATTCATGTTCTAAGCTTGTTTAAATTATCTTGGTCAAACCTAGGATTTGACAAGATTCAAATGGGCATCAATATTGAAAAAAATCAGAAAAAAAGAAAAACCAAAGGAAATAGTTTTCTTATGTCATATAGTAAGCATTAAAGTTGATAAACAAGGTCTAGACATATTCAAACTAGACAAATCATGTATTTATACCCCCTAACCCCTAAACTCTGTCTTATGAAGTCAAGCATGTGAAGAGAAGTGGTTTTGGGTTGCAAACATGGAAATTTCAAAAACCTCCGAAAAACTTCTTTTTAGAGTTTCTAAGAAGGATCCATGCTTACCTTTGCATTTTCATATTTTAAACTTGTTTAAATCATTATCAAGCCTAGCATTTGACCAATATACAAATGGGTGGGCACAAAATTCAAAAAAATAAGAAAAATGAAAAACAAATTAAAGCACATAGAGCTAGTCTTCATATGTCATATCGTATGAATTCAAGTTGATAAACGAGGTCTAGGTATATCCAAACCAGACAAATCATGTATCTACACCCCATGTCGATCTTATGAAGTCTAGCATGAAGAGAGAAGTCGTTTTTGGTTTCAAACATGGAAATTTCAAGAACATCCCAAAAGCTTCATTTTAGAGTGACTAAGAAGGATACATGCTTCCCTTTTCATTTTTATGATTAAACTTGTTTAAATCTTGGTCAAACCTAGGATTTGACCAAGATTCAAATATATGGGCATAAAATTCAAAAAAAAAACAGAAAAATTTAAAACCAAGGCACATAGTCTTCTTATGTCATATAGTAAACAATCAATTAATTAAGTTGATAAACCAGGTCTAGACATATTCAAACCAGGAAAATCATGTATCTACCCCCTAACGCCCTAGCTAAACTCCGTCTTATGAAGTCAAGCATGCATGAAGAGAAGTGGTTTTTGGTTTCAAACATGGAAATTTCGAAAACCCTCCCAAGATCGAGCTACATTTTGGAGTGACTAAGAAGGATATATAGATGCTTAATTTTTCATATTCATGATTTAAACTTGTTTAAAAACCATGTTCAAACCTAGGATTTGACCAAGATTCAAATGGGCATAAAATTTTAAAAAAATAAAAAAATAAAAAAACAAGGCACATAGTATTCTTATGTCATATAGTAAGCATTCAATTAAGTTGATAAACAAGGTCTAGACATATTCAAACCAGGAAAATCATGCATCTACCCCCTAACCCTAGGTAAACTCTGTTTTATGAAGTCAAGCATGCATGAAGAGAAGTGGTTAATTTGGTTTCAAACGTTTAAGCCAAAAGCCCCTTTTCAAATATTTCAAACTTATTCAAATTTGGTTCAAATTTGAAAGACATACAAGTTATAGCACACATAGTGCATACATTTTCACACATACTGCACTAGATGCTAACCCTATAGTTTGAGGCCATTTGGGTGACCTAGGTCGAAAAAGTTCTTGGATTAGAATCGTGTTGTTCGAACCCCGTAGTTGGATTTTTTTGAACCCTTGATCTGTAGAACTGGGCAAAACCCTAGTTTAACCTATTTAATTACAGATTCGTATATCGATTTTTCAACGAGTACTACCTTTTTATTATTACTATTACTATGCAGCACATGGGTGTTTGCCCGTCGAGTGAAACTCGGAGGAAGAGGGATCAGTCGGAAGGAGAGAAGAAGGGAGAGCATTATGGTGTCTCCCCTTTTTCGGGTGATGATGTTGACTTTTGTGCAGGGTTTGTCAGTGAGCAGGAGGTGCGAGCGAGCGAGCGAGCGAGTCGAGCGAGGCCGAGAATGAGAGAGATTTGTTTTTTTTTTGTGAGAGGGACAACGGAAGGATCCAGAAGGACCCACAGACTTCCAATACGCATCCTGATGCGTCTTCTCTTGACAAAGAAGATGGCTGGGAGTTTGCGTACCTATAGCACGTGACTTGTGCTCACTGAAGTGTGGGACCTCAAGCGTGGGCACCACACGTAAGTGACAGACCTGTTGGTGTAAAAACTCGGTTGATTATAATAGTGCATTAGAACAAAGTTTCCTATGGATTCAAGGGTAGGAAATCCAAGTTAACTCATTTACGTGTTAAACTTGTCTAAATCTTGGTCAAACCTAGGATTTGACCAAGATTCAAATGGGCAGAAAAATAAAATAAAAACAGAAAAATGAAAAACCAAATCACATAGTCTTCTTATGTCATATAGTAAGCATTAAAGTTGATAAACAAGGTCTAGACATATTAAACCAGACAAATCATGTATCTATACCCCTAACCCCTAAACTCTGTCTTATGAAGTCAAGCATGTGAAGAGAAGTGGTTTTGGGTTTCAAACATGGAAATTTCAAAAACCTCCCAAAATTAAACTACATTTTAGAGTGACTAAGAAGGATACATGCTCCCCTTTTCATATTCATGTTTTAAGCTTGTTTAAATTATCTTGGTCAAACCTAGGATTTGACAAGATTCAAATGGGCATCAAAATTGAAAAAAAAAGTTAGAAAAAAGAAAACCAAAGCAAATAGTTTTCTTATGTCATATAGTAAGCATTAAAGTTGATAAACAAGGTCTAGACATATTCAAACTAGACAAATCATGTATCTATACCCCCTAACCCCTGAACTTTGTCTTATGAAGTCAAGCATATGAAGAGAAGTGGTTTTGGGTTTCAAACATGGAAATTTGAAAAACCTCCCAAAAACTTCATTTTAGAGTGACAAAGAAGGATACATGCTTCCCTTTTCATATTCATGTTTTAAGCTTGTTTAAATTATCTCGGTCAAACCTAGGATTTGACAAGATTCAAATGGGCATCAAAATTGAAAAAAATCAGGAAAAAGAAAAACCAAAGCAAATAGTTTTCTTATGTCATATAGTAAGCCAATTAAGTTGATAAACAAGGTCTAGACATATTCAAACTAGACAAATCATGTATCTATACCCCCTAACCCCTAAACTCCGTCTTATGAAGTCAAGCATATGAAGAGAAGTGGTTTTACTCCCAAAAGCTTCATTTTAGAGTGACTAAGAAGGATCCATGCTTACCTTTGCATTTTCATATTTTAATCTTGTTTAAATCATTATCAAGCCTAGGATTTGACCAAGATACAAATGGGTGGGCACAAAATTCAAAAAAATCAGAATAATGAAAAACAAAAGCACGTAGTCTTCTTATGTCATATCGTATGCATTCAAGTTAAACGAGGTCTAGGTATATCCAAACTAGACAAATCATGTATCTACCCCCTGTTGATCTTATGAAGTCTAGCATGAAGAGAAGTCGTTTTGGGTTTCAAACATGGAAATTTCAAGAACATCCCAAAAGCTTCATTTTAGAGTGACTAAGAAGGATACATATGCTTCCCTTTTCATTTTCATGTTTTAAACTTGTTTAAATCTTGGTCAAACCTAAGATTTGACCAAGATTCAAATATATGAGCATAAAATTCAAAAAAAAACAAAAAAAATGAAAACCAAGGCACATAGTCTTCTTATGTCATATAGTAAGCAATCAATTAAGTTGATAAACAAGGTCTAGACATATTCAAACCAGGAAAATCATGTATCTACCCCCTAAGCCTAGCTAAACTCTGTCTTATGAAGTCAAGCATGCATGAAGAGAAGTGGTTTTTGGTTTCAAACGTTTAAGCCAAAAGGTAAGCATGGATCCTCCTTAGTCACTGTAAAATGAAGCTTTTGGGAGGTTTGTGAAATTTCCATGTTTGAAACCCAAAACCACTTAAGACAGAGTTTATGGTTAGGTGTAGATACATGATTTTTCTTGTTTGAATATGTCTAGACCTTGTTTATCAACTTGAATGCTTACTATATGACATAAGAAGGCTATATATGTGCTTTGGTTTTTCATTTTTTGATTTCTTTCGAATTTTTTATGCCTATTTAAATCTTGGTCAAATCCTAGGTTTAAACAAGTTTAAAACATGAAAATGAAACGGTAAGCATGAATCCTTCCTTACTCACTCTAAAATGAAGGTACTTGAAAATTTTATGTTTGAAACCCAAAACCCCAATTCTCTTCATATGTTTGACTTCATAAGACAGAGTTTAGGGTTAGGGGTAGATATGATACATGATATTTCTGCTTTGAATATGTCTAGACCTTGTTTATCAACTTGAATGCTTACTATATGACATAAGAAGGCTATATATGTGCTTTGGTTTTTCATTTTTTTTTGAATTTTTCTGAATTTTTACTCCCATTTGAATCTTGGTCAAATCCTAGGTTTGACCAAGGTTAAAACAAGTTTAAAACATGGCAATGAAAAGGTAAGCATGGATCATTCTTAGTCTCTCTAAAATTAAGCTTTTGGGAGGTTTTTGAAGTTTCCATGTTTGAAACCCAAAATCACTTCTCTTCATATGCTTGGCTTCATAAGACAAAGATTAGGGTTTAGGGGTAGATATATACATGTTTTGGGAGGTTTTTGAAATTTCCATGTTTGAAACCCAAATCCACTTCTCTTCATCCTTGACGTCTTCATAAGACAAAAGTATAGGGTTATATATATATATGCATGGGTAGATACATGCTTTTTTCTGGTTTGAATATGTATAGACCTTGTTTAAAATTATCAACTTAATTGAATGCTTACTATATATATGACATAAGAAGGCTATATATGTGCTTTGTTTTTTCATTTTTTCATTTTTTCCTGATTTTTTATGCCCATTTGAATCTTGGTCAAATCCTAGGTTTGATCAAGATTTAAACAAGCAGTTTAAAAAATGAAAATGAAAAGGTAAGCTGGATCCTTCTTAGTCACTGTAAAATGAAGCTTTTGGGAGGTTTGTGAAATTTCCATGTTTGAAACCCAAAAGCACTTCTCTTCATGCTTGACTTCATAAGACAGAGTTTAGGGTTAGGGGCCGGGTGTAGATACATGATTTGTCTGGTTTGAATATGTACAAATCTTATTTATCAACTTTTGAATGCATGCTACTCTCTCAAAGAAAAACTTTTGAATGCTTACTATATGACATAAGAAGACTATATGCTTTTAAAATTCAAACATATGGTAAGCATTCTTATGTCATATAGCAAGCATTCAAGTTGATAAACAAGCAAGGTTTGGACATATTCAAACCAGACAAATCATGTATCTACCCCTAACCCCTAATTAAATTGTCTTATGAAGTCTAGCATGAAGAGAAGTGGTTTTGGGTTTCAAACATGGAAATTTCAAAAACCTCCCAAAAACTTCATTTTAGAGTGACTAAGAAGGATATACAAGCTTCCCTTTTCATTTTCATGTTTTAAACTTGTTTCAATCTTGGTCAAACCTCTAGGATTTGACCAAAAGATTCAAATGGGCATGGAAATTCATAAAAAATCAAAAGAATGAAAAAACAAAGGACATAACATTCTTATGTCATATATATATAGTAAGCATTCAAGTTGATAAACAAGGCCTAGACATATTCAAACCAGAAAATCATGTATATATCTACCCCTAACCCTAAACTCTGTCTTATGAAGTCAAGCATGCATGAAAAGAAGTGGTTTTGGTTTCAAACATGGAAATTTCGAAAAAACCTCCCAAGAGCTACATTTTGGAGTGACTAAGAAGGATATATAGATGCTTAATTTTTCATATTCATGATTTAAACTTGTTTAAACCATGTTCAAACCTAGGATTTGACCAAGATTCAAATGGGCATAAAATTTTAAAAAAATCAAAAAATAAAAAACAAGGCACATAGTATTCTTATGTCATATAGTAAGCATTCAATTAAGTTGATAAACAAGGTCTAGACATATTCAAACCAGGAAAATCATGCATCTACCCCTAACCCTAGCTAAACTCTGTCTTATGAAGTCAAGCATGCATGAAGAGAAGTGGTTTTTGGTTTCAAACGTTTAAGCCAAAAGCCCCTTTTCAAATATTTCAAACTTGTTCAAATTTGGTTCAAATATGAAAGACATACAAGTTATAGCACACATAGTGCATACATTTTCACACATACTGCACTAGATGCTAACCCTATAGTTTGAGGCCATTTGGGTGACCTAGGTTGAAAAAAATCTTGGATTAGAATCGTGTTGTTCGAACCCCGTAGTTGGATTTTTTTGAACCCTTGATCTGTAGAACTGGGCAAAACCCTAGTTTAACCTATTTAATTACAGATTCGTATATCGATTTTTCAACGAGTACTACCTTTTTATTATTACTATTACTATGCGGCACATGGGTGTTTGCCCGTCGAGTGAAACTCGGAGGAAGAGGGATCGATCGGAAGGAGAGAAGAAGGGAGAGCATTATGGTGTCTCCCCTTTTTCGGGTGATGATGTTGACTTTTGTGCAGGGTTTGTCAGTGAGCAGGAGGTGCGAGCGAGCGAGCGAGCGAGCGAGTCGAGCGAGGCCGAGAATGAGAGAGATTTGTTTTTTTGTGAGAGGGACAACGGAAGGATCCAGAAGGACCCACAGACTTCCAATACGCATCCTGATGCGTCTTCTCTTGACAAAGAAGATGGCTGGGAGTTTGCGTACCTATAGCACGTGACTTGTGCTCACTGAAGTGTGGGACCTCAAGCGTGGGCACCACACGTAAGTGACAGACCTGTTGGTGTAAAAACTCGGTTGATTATAATAGTGCATTAGAACAAAGTTTCCTATGGATTCAAGGGTAGGAAATCCAAGTTAACTCATTTACGTGTTAAACTTGTCTAAATCTTGGTCAAACCTAGGATTTGACCAAGATTCAAATGGGCAGAAAAATAAAAAACAGAAAAATGAAAAACCAAATCACATAGTCTTCTTATGTCATATAGTAAGCATTAAAGTTGATAAACAAGGTCTAGACATATTAAACCAGACAAATCATGTATCTATACCCCTAACCCCTAAACTCTGTCTTATGAAGTCAAGCATGTGAAGAGAAGTGGTTTTGGGTTTCAAACATGGAAATTTCAAAAACCTCCCAAAATTAAACTACATTTTAGAGTGACTAAGAAGGATACATGCTCCCCTTTTCATATTCATGTTTTAAGCTTGTTTAAATTATCTTGGTCAAACCTAGGATTTGACAAGATTCAAATGGGCATCAAAATTGAAAAAAAGTCAGAAAAAAGAAAACCAAAGCAAATAGTTTTCTTATGTCATATAGTAAGCATTAAAGTTGATAAACAAGGTCTAGACATATTCAAACTAGACAAATCATGTATCTATACCCCCTAACCCCTGAACTTTGTCTTATGAAGTCAAGCATATGAAGAGAAGTGGTTTTGGGTTTCAAACATGGAAATTTGAAAAACCTCCCAAAAACTTCATTTTAGAGTGACAAAGAAGGATACATGCTTCCCTTTTCATATTCATGTTTTAAGCTTGTTTAAATTATCTCGGTCAAACCTAGGATTTGACAAGATTCAAATGGGCATCAAAATTGAAAAAAATCAGGAAAAAGAAAAACCAAAGCAAATAGTTTTCTTATGTCATATAGTAAGCCAATTAAGTTGATAAACAAGGTCTAGACATATTCAAACTAGACAAATCATGTATCTATACCCCCTAACCCCTAAACTCCGTCTTATGAAGTCAAGCATATGAAGAGAAGTGGTTTTGCTCCCAAAAGCTTCATTTTAGAGTGACTAAGAAGGATCAATGCTTACCTTTGCATTTTCATATTTTAATCTTGTTTAAATCATTATCAAGCCTAGGATTTGACCAAGATACAAATGGGTGGGCACAAAATTCAAAAAAATCAGAATAATGAAAAACAAAAGCACGTAGTCTTCTTATGTCATATCGTATGCATGCAAGTTAAACGAGGTCTAGGTATATCCAAACCAGACAAATCATGTATCTACCCCCTATTGATCTTATGAAGTCTAGCATGAAGAGAAGTCGTTTTGGGTTTCAAACATGGAAATTTCAAGAACATCCCAAAAGCTTCATTTTAGAGTGACTAAGAAGGATACATGCTTCCCTTTTCATTTTCATGTTTTAAACTTGTTTAAATCTTGGTCAAACCTAAGATTTGACCAAGATTCAAATATATGAGCATAAAATTCAAAAAAAAACAAAAAAAATGAAAACCAAGGCACATAGTCTTCTTATGTCATATAGTAAGCAATCAATTAAGTTGATAAACAAGGTCTAGACATATTCAAACCAGGAAAATCATGTATCTACCCCCTAACCCTAGCTAAACTCTGTCTTATGAAGTCAAGCATGCATGAAGAGAAGTGGTTTTTGGTTTCAAACGTTTAAGCCAAAAGGTAAGCATGGATCCTCCTTAGTCACTGTAAAATGAAGCTTTTGGGAGGTTTGTGAAATTTCCATGTTTGAAACCCAAAACCACTTAAGACAGAGTTTATGGTTAGGTGTAGATACATGATTTTTCTTGTTTGAATATGTCTAGACCTTGTTTATCAACTTGAATTTTTTACTATATGATATAAGAAGGCTATATATGTGCTTTGGCTTTTCATTTTTTGATTTCTTTCGAATTTTTTATGCCTATTTAAATCTTGGTCAAATCCTAGGTTTAAACAAGTTTAAAACATGAAAATGAAACGGTAAGCATGAATCCTTCCTTACTCACTCTAAAATGAAGGTACTTGAAAATTTTATGTTTGAAACCCAAAACCCCAATTCTCTTCATATGTTTGACTTCATAAGACAGAGTTTAGGGTTAGGGGTAGATGTGATACATGATATTTCTGCTTTGAATATGTCTAGACCTTGTTTATCAACTTGAATGCTTACTATATGACATAAGAAGGCTATATATGTGCTTTGGTTTTTCATTTTTTTTGAATTTTTCTGAATTTTTACTCCCATTTGAATCTTGGTCAAATCCTAGGTTTGACCAAGGTTAAAACAAGTTTAAAACATGGCAATGAAAAGGTAAGCATGGATCATTCTTAGTCTCTCTAAAATTAAGCTTTTGGGAGGTTTTTGAAGTTTCCATGTTTGAAACCCAAAATCACTTCTCTTCATATGCTTGGCTTCATAAGACAAAGATTAGGGTTTAGGGGTAGATATATACATGTTTTGGGAGGTTTTGAAATTTCCATGTTTGAAACCCAAATCCACTTCTCTTCATCCTTGACGTCTTCATAAGACAAAAGTATAGGGTTATATATATATATGCATGGGTAGCTACATGCTTTTTTCTGGTTTGAATATGTATAGACCTTGTTTAAAATTATCAACTTAATTGAATGCTTACTATATATATGACATAAGAAGGCTATATATGTGCTTTGTTTTTTCATTTTTTCATTTTTCCTGATTTTTTATGCCCATTTGAATCTTGGTCAAATCCTAGGTTTGATCAAGATTTAAACAAGCAGTTTAAAAAATGAAAATGAAAAGGTAAGCCTGGATCCTTCTTAGTCACTGTAAAATGAAGCTTTTGGGAGGTTTGTGAAATTTCCATGTTTGAAACCCAAAAGCACTTCTCTTCATGCTTGACTTCATAAGACAGAATTTAGGGTTAGGGGCCGGGTGTAGATACATGATTTGTCTGGTTTGAATATGTACAAATCTTATTTATCAACTTTTGAATGCATGCTACTCTCTCAAAGAAAAACTTTTGAATGCTTACTATATGACATAAGAAGACTATATGCTTTTAAAATTCAAACATATGGTAAGCATTCTTATGTCATCATATAGTAAGCATTCAAGTTGATAAACAAGCAAGGTTTGGACATATTCCAACCAGACAAATCATGTATCTACCCCCTAACCCCTAATTAAATTGTCTTATGAAGTCTAGCATGAAGAGAAGTGGTTTTGGGTTTCAAACATGGAAATTTCAAAAACCTCCCAAAAACTTCATTTTAGAGTGACTAAGAAGGATATACAAGCTTCCCTTTTCATTTTCATGTTTTAAACTTGTTTCAATCTTGGTCAAACCTCTAGGATTTGACCAAAAGATTCAATTGGGCATGGAAATTCATAAAAAATCAAAAGAATGAAAAAACAAAGGACATAACATTCTTATGTCATATATATATAGTAAGCATTCAAGTTGATAAACAAGGCCTAGACATATTCAAACCAGAAAATCATGTATATATCTACCCCTAACCCTAAACTCTGTCTTATGAAGTCAAGCATGCATGAAAAGAAGTGGTTTTAGTTTCAAACATGGAAATTTCGAAAAAACCTCCCAAGAGCTACATTTTGGAGTGACTAAGAAGGATATATAGATGCTTAATTTTTCATATTCATGATTTAAACTTGTTTAAACCATGTTCAAACCTAGGATTTGACCAAGATTCAAATGGGCATAAAATTTTAAAAAAATCAAAAAATAAAAAACAAGGCACATAGTATTCTTATGTCATATAGTAAGCATTCAATTAAGTTGATAAACAAGGTCTAGACATATTCAAACCAGGAAAATCATGCATCTACCCCTAACCCTAGCTAAACTCTGTCTTATGAAGTCAAGCATGCATGAAGAGAAGTGGTTTTTGGTTTCAAACGTTTAAGCCAAAAGCCCCTTTTCAAATATTTCAAACTTGTTCAAATTTGGTTCAAATATGAAAGACATACAAGTTATAGCACACATAGTGCATACATTTTCACACATACTGCACTAGATGCTAACCCTATAGTTTGAGGCCATTTGGGTGACCTAGGTCGAAAAAAATCTTGGATTAGAATCGTGTTGTTCGAACCCCGTAGTTGGATTTTTTTGAACCCTTGATCTGTAGAACTGGGCAAAACCCTAGTTTAACCTATTTAATTACAGATTCGTATATCGATTTTTCAACGAGTACTACCTTTTTATTATTACTATTACTATGCAGCACATGGGTGTTTGCCCGTCGAGTGAAACTCGGAGGAAGAGGGATCAGTCGGAAGGAGAGAAGAAGGGAGAGCATTATGGTGTCTCCCTTTTTCGGGTGATTCTGTAGACTATTGTGCAGGGTATGTCCGTGAGCAGGAGGAGAGACCGATCGAGCGAGCGAGTCGAGCGAGGCCGAGAATGAGAGAGATTTGATTTTTTTGTGAGAGGGACAACAGAAGGATCCAGAAGGACCCACAGACTTCCAATACGCATCCTGATGCGTCTTCTCTTGACAAAGAAGATGGCTGGGAGTTTGCGTACCTATAGCACGTGACTTGTGCTCACTGAAGTGTGGGACCTCAAGCGTGGGCACCACACGTAAGTGACAGACCTGTTGGTGTAAAAACTCGGTTGATTATAATAGTGCATTAGAACAAAGTTTCCTATGGATTCAAGGGTAGGAAATCCAAGTTAACTCATTTACGTGTTAAACTTGTCTAAATCTTGGTCAAACCTAGGATTTGACCAAGATTCAAATGGGCAGAAAAATAAAAAACAGAAAAATGAAAAACCAAATCACATAGTCTTCTTATGTCATATAGTAAGCATTAAAGTTGATAAACAAGGTCTAGACATATTAAACCAGACAAATCATGTATCTATACCCCTAACCCCTAAACTCTGTCTTATGAAGTCAAGCATGTGAAGAGAAGTGGTTTTGGGTTTCAAACATGGAAATTTCAAAAACCTCCCAAAATTAAACTACATTTTAGAGTGACTAAGAAGGATACATGCTCCCCTTTTCATATTCATGTTTTAAGCTTGTTTAAATTATCTTGGTCAAACCTAGGATTTGACAAGATTCAAATGGGCATCAAAATTGAAAAAAAAGTCAGAAAAAAGAAAACCAAAGCAAATAGTTTTCTTATGTCATATAGTAAGCATTAAAGTTGATAAACAAGGTCTAGACATATTCAAACTAGACAAATCATGTATCTATACCCCCTAACCCCTGAACTTTGTCTTATGAAGTCAAGCATATGAAGAGAAGTGGTTTTGGGTTTCAAACATGGAAATTTGAAAAACCTCCCAAAAACTTCATTTTAGAGTGACAAAGAAGGATACATGCTTCCCTTTTCATATTCATGTTTTAAGCTTGTTTAAATTATCTCGGTCAAACCTAGGATTTGACAAGATTCAAATGGGCATCAAAATTGAAAAAAATCAGGAAAAAGAAAAACCAAAGCAAATAGTTTTCTTATGTCATATAGTAAGCCAATTAAGTTGATAAACAAGGTCAAGACATATTCAAACTAGACAAATCATGTATCTATACCCCCTAACCCCTAAACTCCGTCTTATGAAGTCAAGCATATGAAGAGAAGTGGTTTTGCTCCCAAAAGCTTCATTTTAGAGTGACTAAGAAGGATCAATGCTTACCTTTGCATTTTCATATTTTAATCTTGTTTAAATCATTATCAAGCCTAGGATTTGACCAAGATACAAATGGGTGGGCACAAAATTCAAAGAAATCAGAATAATGAAAAACAAAAGCACGTAGTCTTCTTATGTCATATCGTATGCATTCAAGTTAAACGAGGTCTAGGTATATCCAAACCAGACAAATCATGTATCTACCCCCTGTTGATCTTATGAAGTCTAGCATGAAGAGAAGTCGTTTTGGGTTTCAAACATGGAAATTTCAAGAACATCCCAAAAGCTTCATTTTAGAGTGACTAAGAAGGATACATGCTTCCCTTTTCATTTTCATGTTTTAAACTTGTTTAAATCTTGGTCAAACCTAAGATTTGACCAAGATTCAAATATATGAGCATAAAATTCAAAAAAAACAAAAAAAATGAAAACCAAGGCACATAGTCTTCTTATGTCATATAGTAAGCAATCAATTAAGTTGATAAACAAGGTCTAGACATATTCAAACCAGGAAAATCATGTATCTAACCCCTAACCCTAGCTAAACTCTGTCTTATGAAGTCAAGCATGCATGAAGAGAAGTGGTTTTTGGTTTCAAACGTTTAAGCCAAAAGGTAAGCATGGATCCTCCTTAGTCACTGTAAAATGAAGCTTTTGGGAGGTTTGTGAAATTTCCATGTTTGAAACCCAAAACCACTTAAGACAGAGTTTATGGTTAGGTGTAGATACATGATTTTTCTTGTTTGAATATGTCTAGACCTTGTTTATCAACTTGAATTTTTTACTATATGATATAAGAAGGCTATATATGTGCTTTGGCTTTTCATTTTTTGATTTCTTTCGAATTTTTTATGCCTATTTAAATCTTGGTCAAATCCTAGGTTTAAACAAGTTTAAAACATGAAAATGAAACGGTAAGCATGAATCCTTCCTTACTCACTCTAAAATGAAGGTACTTGAAAATTTTATGTTTGAAACCCAAAACCCCAATTCTCTTCATATGTTTGACTTCGTAAGACAGAGTTTAGGGTTAGGGGTAGATATGATACATGATATTTCTGCTTTGAATATGTCTAGACCTTGTTTATCAACTTGAATGCTTACTATATGACATAAGAAGGCTATATATGTGCTTTGGTTTTTCATTTTTTTTGAATTTTTCTGAATTTTTACTCCCATTTGAATCTTGGTCAAATCCTAGGTTTGACCAAGGTTAAAACAAGTTTAAAACATGGCAATGAAAAGGTAAGCATGGATCATTCTTAGTCTCTCTAAAATTAAGCTTTTGGGAGGTTTTTGAAGTTTCCATGTTTGAAACCCAAAATCACTTCTCTTCATATGCTTGGCTTCATAAGACAAAGATTAGGGTTTAGGGGTAGATATATACATGTTTTGGGAGGTTTTTGAAATTTCCATGTTTGAAACCCAAATCCACTTCTCTTCATCCTTGACGTCTTCATAAGACAAAAGTATAGGGTTATATATATATATGCATGGGTAGCTACATGCTTTTTTCTGGTTTGAATATGTATAGACCTTGTTTAAAATTATCAACTTAATTGAATGCTTACTATATATATGACATAAGAAGGCTATATATGTGCTTTGTTTTTTCATTTTTTCATTTTTTCCTGATTTTTTATGCCCATTTGAATCTTGGTCAAATCCTAGGTTTGATCAAGATTTAAACAAGCAGTTTAAAAAATGAAAATGAAAAGGTAAGCCTGGATCCTTCTTAGTCACTGTAAAATGAAGCTTTTGGGAGGTTTGTGAAATTTCCATGTTTGAAACCCAAAAGCACTTCTCTTCATGCTTGACTTCATAAGACAGAATTTAGGGTTAGGGGCCGGGTGTAGATACATGATTTGTCTGGTTTGAATATGTACAAATCTTATTTATCAACTTTTGAATGCATGCTACTCTCTCAAAGAAAAACTTTTGAATGCTTACTATATGACATAAGAAGACTATATGCTTTTAAAATTCAAACATATGGTAAGCATTCTTATGTCATCATATAGTAAGCATTCAAGTTGATAAACAAGCAAGGTTTGGACATATTCCAACCAGACAAATCATGTATCTACCCCCTAACCCCTAATTAAATTGTCTTATGAAGTCTAGCATGAAGAGAAGTGGTTTTGGGTTTCAAACATGGAAATTTCAAAAACCTCCCAAAAACTTCATTTTAGAGTGACTAAGAAGGATATACAAGCTTCCCTTTTCATTTTCATGTTTTAAACTTGTTTCAATCTTGGTCAAACCTCTAGGATTTGACCAAAAGATTCAAATGGGCATGGAAATTCATAAAAAATCAAAAGAATGAAAAAACAAAGGACATAACATTCTTATGTCATATATATATAGTAAGCATTCAAGTTGATAAACAAGGCCTAGACATATTCAAACCAGAAAATCATGTATATATCTACCCCTAACCCTAAACTCTGTCTTATGAAGTCAAGCATGCATGAAAAGAAGTGGTTTTGGTTTCAAACATGGAAATTTCGAAAAAACCTCCCAAGAGCTACATTTTGGAGTGACTAAGAAGGATATATAGATGCTTAATTTTTCATATTCATGATTTAAACTTGTTTAAACCATGTTCAAACCTAGGATTTGACCAAGATTCAAATGGGCATAAAATTTTAAAAAAATCAAAAAATAAAAAACAAGGCACATAGTATTCTTATGTCATATAGTAAGCATTCAATTAAGTTGATAAACAAGGTCTAGACATATTCAAACCAGGAAAATCATGCATCTACCCCCTAACCCTAGCTAAACTCTGTCTTATGAAGTCAAGCATGCATGAAGAGAAGTGGTTTTTGGTTTCAAACGTTTAAGCCAAAAGCCCCTTTTCAAATATTTCAAACTTGTTCAAATTTGGTTCAAATATGAAAGACATACAAGTTATAGCACACATAGTGCATACATTTTCACACATACGGCACTAGATGCTAACCCTATAGTTTGAGGCCCTTTGGGTGACCTAGGTCGAAAAAATCTTGGATTAGAATCGTGTTGTTCGAACCCCGTAGTTGGATTTTTTTGAACCCTTGATCTGTAGAACTGGGCAAAACCCTAGTTTAACCTATTTAATTACAGATTCGTATATCGATTTTTCAACGAGTACTACCTTTTTATTATTACTATTACTATGCAGCACATGGGTGTTTGCCCGTCGAGTGAAACTCGGAGGAAGAGGGATCAGTCGGAAGGAGAGAAGAAGGGAGAGCATTATGGTGTCTCCCCTTTTTCGGGTGATGATGTTGACTTTTGTGCAGGGTTTGTCAGTGAGCAGGAGGTGCGAGCGAGCGAGCGAGCGAGCGAGCGAGTCGAGCGAGGCCGAGAATGAGAGAGATTTGTTTTTTTTTGTGAGAGGGACAACGGAAGGATCCAGAAGGACCCACAGACTTCCAATACGCATCCTGATGCGTCTTCTCTTGACAAAGAAGATGGCTGGGAGTTTGCGTACCTATAGCACGTGACTTGTGCTCATTGAAGTGTGGGACCTCAAGCGTGGGCACCACACGTAAGTGACAGCACTGTTGGTGTAAAAACTCGGTTGATTATAATAGTGCATTAGAACAAAGTTTCCTATGGATTCAAGGGTAGGAAATCCAAGTTAACTCATTTACGTGTTAAACTTGTCTAAATCTTGGTCAAACCTAGGATTTGACCAAGATTCAAATGGGCAGAAAAATAAAAAACAGAAAAATGAAAAACCAAATCACATAGTCTTCTTATGTCATATAGTAAGCATTAAAGTTGATAAACAAGGTCTAGACATATTAAACCAGACAAATCATGTATCTATACCCCTAACCCCTAAACTCTGTCTTATGAAGTCAAGCATGTGAAGAGAAGTGGTTTTGGGTTTCAAACATGGAAATTTCAAAAACCTCCCAAAATTAAACTACATTTTAGAGTGACTAAGAAGGATACATGCTCCCCTTTTCATATTCATGTTTTAAGCTTGTTTAAATTATCTTGGTCAAACCTAGGATTTGACAAGATTCAAATGGGCATCAAAATTGAAAAAAATGTCAGAAAAAAGAAAACCAAAGCAAATAGTTTTCTTATGGCATATAGTCAGCAATAAAGTTCAAAAACAAGGTCTAGACATAGTCAAACTAGACAAATCATGTATCTATACCCCTAACCCCTGAACTTTGTCTTATGAAGTCAAGCATATGAAGAGAAGTGGTTTTGGGTTTCAAACATGGAAATTTGAAAAACCTCCCAAAAACTTCATTTTAGAGTGACAAAGAAGGATACATGCTTCCCTTTTCATATTCATGTTTTAAGCTTGTTTAAATTATCTCGATCAAACCTAGGATTTGACAAGATTCAAATGGGCATCAAAATTGAAAAAAATCAGGAAAAAGAAAAACCAAAGCAAATAGTTTTCTTATGTCATATAGTAAGCCAATTAAGTTGATAAACAAGGTCTAGACATATTCAAACTAGACAAATCATGTATCTATACCCCCTAACCCCTAAACTCCGTCTTATGAAGTCAAGCATATGAAGAGAAGTGGTTTTGCTCCCAAAAGCTTCATTTTAGAGTGACTAAGAAGGATCAATGCTTACCTTTGCATTTTCATATTTTAATCTTGTTTAAATCATTATCAAGCCTAGGATTTGACCAAGATACAAATGGGTGGGCACAAAATTCAAAAAAATCAGAATAATGAAAAACAAAAGCACGTAGTCTTCTTATGTCATATCGTATGCATTCAAGTTAAACGAGGTCTAGGTATATCCAAACCAGACAAATCATGTATCTACCCCCTGTTGATCTTATGAAGTCTAGCATGAAGAGAAGTCGTTTTGGGTTTCAAACATGGAAATTTCAAGAACATCCCAAAAGCTTCATTTTAGAGTGACTAAGAAGGATACATGCTTCCCTTTTCATTTTCATGTTTTAAACTTGTTTAAATCTTGGTCAAACCTAAGATTTGACCAAGATTCAAATATATGAGCATAAAATTCAAAAAAAACAAAAAAAAATGAAAACCAAGGCACATAGTCTTCTTATGTCATATAGTAAGCAATCAATTAAGTTGATAAACAAGGTCTAGACATATTCAAACCAGGAAAATCATGTATCTACCCCCTAACCCTAGCTAAACTCTGTCTTATGAAGTCAAGCATGCATGAAGAGAAGTGGTTTTTGGTTTCAAACGTTTAAGCCAAAAGGTAAGCATGGATCCTCCTTAGTCACTGTAAAATGAAGCTTTTGGGAGGTTTGTGAAATTTCCATGTTTGAAACCCAAAACCACTTAAGACAGAGTTTATGGTTAGGTGTAGATACATGATTTTTCTTGTTTGAATATGTCTAGACCTTGTTTATCAACTTGATTTTTTTACTATATGATATAAGAAGGCTATATATGTGCTTTGGCTTTTCATTTTTTGATTTCTTTCGAATTTTTTATGCCTATTTAAATCTTGGTCAAATCCTAGGTTTAAACAAGTTTAAAACATGAAAATGAAACGGTAAGCATGAATCCTTCCTTACTCACTCTAAAATGAAGGTACTTGAAAATTTTATGTTTGAAACCCAAAACCCCAATTCTCTTCATATGTTTGACTTCGTAAGACAGAGTTTAGGGTTAGGGGTAGATATGATACATGATATTTCTGCTTTGAATATGTCTAGACCTTGTTTATCAACTTGAATGCTTACTATATGACATAAGAAGGCTATATATGTGCTTTGGTTTTTCATTTTTTTTTGAATTTTTCTGAATTTTTACTCCCATTTGAATCTTGGTCAAATCCTAGGTTTGACCAAGGTTAAAACAAGTTTAAAACATGGCAATGAAAAGGTAAGCATGGATCATTCTTAGTCTCTCTAAAATTAAGCTTTTGGGAGGTTTTTGAAGTTTCCATGTTTGAAACCCAAAATCACTTCTCTTCATATGCTTGGCTTCATAAGACAAAGATTAGGGTTTAGGGGTAGATATATACATGTTTTGGGAGGTTTTTGAAATTTCCATGTTTGAAACCCAAATCCACTTCTCTTCATCCTTGACGTCTTCATAAGACAAAAGTATAGGGTTATATATATATATGCATGGGTAGATACATGCTTTTTTCTGGTTTGAATATGTATAGACCTTGTTTAAAATTATCAACTTAATTGAATGCTTACTATATATATGACATAAGAAGGCTATATATGTGCTTTGTTTTTTCATTTTTTCATTTTTTCCTGATTTTTTATGCCCATTTGAATCTTGGTCAAATCCTAGGTTTGATCAAGATTTAAACAAGCAGTTTATAAAATGAAAATGAAAAGGTAAGCCTGGATCCTTCTTAGTCACTGTAAAATGAAGCTTTTGGGAGGTTTGTGAAATTTCCATGTTTGAAACCCAAAAGCACTTCTCTTCATGCTTGACTTCATAAGACAGAATTTAGGGTTAGGGGCCTGGTGTAGATACATGATTTGTCTGGTTTGAATATGTACAAATCTTATTTATCAACTTTTGAATGCATGCTACTCTCTCAAAGAAAAACTTTTGAATGCTTACTATATGACATAAGAAGACTATATGCTTTTAAAATTCAAACATATGGTAAGCATTCTTATGTCATCATATAGTAAGCATTCAAGTTGATAAACAAGCAAGGTTTGGACATATTCCAACCAGACAAATCATGTATCTACCCCCTAACCCCTAATTAAATTGTCTTATGAAGTCTAGCATGAAGAGAAGTGGTTTTGGGTTTCAAACATGGAAATTTCAAAAACCTCCCAAAAACTTCATTTTAGAGTGACTAAGAAGGATATACAAGCTTCCCTTTTCATTTTCATGTTTTAAACTTGTTTCAATCTTGGTCAAACCTCTAGGATTTGACCAAAAGATTCAAATGGGCATGGAAATTCATAAAAAATCAAAAGAATGAAAAAACAAAGGACATAACATTCTTATGTCATATATATATAGTAAGCATTCAAGTTGATAAACAAGGCCTAGACATATTCAAACCAGAAAATCATGTATATATCTACCCCTAACCCTAAACTCTGTCTTATGAAGTCAAGCATGCATGAAAAGAAGTGGTTTTGGTTTCAAACATGGAAATTTCGAAAAAACCTCCCAAGAGCTACATTTTGGAGTGACTAAGAAGGATATATAGATGCTTAATTTTTCATATTCATGATTTAAACTTGTTTAAACCATGTTCAAACCTAGGATTTGACCAAGATTCAAATGGGCATAAAATTTTAAAAAAATCAAAAAATAAAAAACAAGGCACATAGTATTCTTATGTCATATAGTAAGCATTCAATTAAGTTGATAAACAAGGTCTAGACATATTCAAACCAGGAAAATCATGCATCTACCCCCTAACCCTAGGTAAACTCTGTTTTATGAAGTCAAGCATGCATGAAGAGAAGTGGTTAATTTGGTTTCAAACGTTTAAGCCAAAAGCCCCTTTTCAAATATTTCAAACTTATTCAAATTTGGTTCAAATTTGAAAGACATACAAGTTATAGCACACATAGTGCATACATTTTCACGCATACTGCACTAGATGCTAACCCTATAGTTTGAGGCCATTTGGGTGACCTAGGTCGAAAAAGTTCTTGGATTAGAATCGTGTTGTTCGAACCCCGTAGTTGGATTTTTTTGAACCCTTGATCTGTAGAACTGGGCATAACCCTAGTTTAACCTATTTAATTACAGATTCGTATATCGATTTTTCAACGAGTACTACCTTTTTATTATTACTATTACTATGCAGCACATGGGTGTTTGCCCGTCGAGTGAAACTCGGAGGAAGAGGGATCAGTCGGAAGGAGAGAAGAAGGGAGAGCATTATGGTGTCTCCCCTTTTTCGGGTGATGATGTTGACTTTTGTGCAGGGTTTGTCAGTGAGCAGGAGGTGCGAGCGAGCGAGCGAGCGAGCGAGCGAGTCGAGCGAGGCCGAGAATGAGAGAGATTTGTTTTTTTTGTGAGAGGGACAACGGAAGGATCCAGAAGGACCCACAGACTTCCAATACGCATCCTGATGCGTCTTCTCTTGACAAAGAAGATGGCTGGGAGTTTGCGTACCTATAGCACGTGACTTGTGCTCACTGAAGTGTGGGACCTCAAGCGTGGGCACCACACGTAAGTGACAAACCTGTTGGTGTAAAAACTCGGTTGATTATAATAGTGCATTAGAACAAAGTTTCCTATGGATTCAAGGGTAGGAAATCCAAGTTAACTCATTTACATGTTAAACTTGTCTAAATCTTGGTCAAACCTAGGATTTGACCAAGATTCAAATGGGCAGAAAAATAAAAAACAGAAAAATGAAAAACCAAATCACATAGTCTTCTTATGTCATATAGTAAGCATTAAAGTTGATAAACAAGGTCTAGACATATTAAACCAGACAAATCATGTATCTATACCCCTAACCCCTAAACTCTGTCTTATGAAGTCAAGCATGTGAAGAGAAGTGGTTTTGGGTTTCAAACATGGAAATTTCAAAAACCTCCCAAAATTAAACTACATTTTAGAGTGACTAAGAAGGATACATGCTCCCCTTTTCATATTCATGTTTTAAGCTTGTTTAAATTATCTTGGTCAAACCTAGGATTTGACAAGATTCAAATGGGCATCAAAATTGAAAAAAAAAGTTAGAAAAAAGAAAACCAAAGCAAATAGTTTTCTTATGTCATATAGTAAGCATTAAAGTTGATAAACAAGGTCTAGACATATTCAAACTAGACAAATCATGTATCTATACCCCCTAACCCCTGAACTTTGTCTTATGAAGTCAAGCATATGAAGAGAAGTGGTTTTGGGTTTCAAACATGGAAATTTGAAAAACCTCCCAAAAACTTAATTTTAGAGTGACAAAGAAGGATACATGCTTCCCTTTTCATATTCATGTTTTAAGCTTGTTTAAATTATCTCGGTCAAACCTAGGATTTGACAAGATTCAAATGGGCATCAAAATTGAAAAAAATCAGGAAAAAGAAAAACCAAAGCAAATAGTTTTCTTATGTCATATAGTAAGCCAATTAAGTTGATAAACAAGGTCTAGACATATTCAAACTAGACAAATCATGTATCTATACCCCCTAACCCCTAAACTCCGTCTTATGAAGTCAAGCGCATATGAAGAGAAGTGGTTTTGCTCCCAAAAGCTTCATTTTAGAGTGACTAAGAAGGATCAATGCTTACCTTTGCATTTTCATCAACTCCAGTGCTTACTATATGACATAAGAAGGCTATATATGTGCTTTGGTTTTTCATTTTTTGATTTTTTCTGAATTTTTATGCCCATTTAAATCTTGGTCAAATCCTAGGTTTGACCAAGGTTTAAACAAGTTTAAAACATGAAAAGAAAAGGTAAGAATGGATCCTTCTTAGTCATTCTAAAATGAATGAAGCTTTTGGGATGTTATCACAAATCGATCTAGTCTACGTACATGACTTTGATAAATTTTAATTAAGAAGCAGCAACTTAACAATAATTACCCAAAATCTAACAGCTGGTTCGACAACAACCTGGACGTTACGCTAAAATGAACTGCGAAAACAACGAACAGCACTTTTGTAGTACTGTACTCGGTACTCCGTACTTGCTCCAGATAATCCCCATTGCTTCACTACTACAGTAGTACTACCCTGGCTCGCATTCATTGTTTCCCCGACTATTGAGCTTTGGACGTCCATCGAGTTGTAGTCGTGAAGTACAAGATCGCTAGCTCGATTAATGGCGTGCTATAAAATTCTATACTAGCCGACAGATGTCCATTCCTCGGTTTGCGCGCCAGAGCCTTCGAAGAGAAGGTAGCCGCTCTGTCCCGTTGATTTACGGTGGACGGACAGGATACTCCGGACCGCTCTCTATTCATTTGCTTCTGCTCCCGCGTCCTGACCCTTCGCGGACTGAGATCCAGTGACTTTAAAAAGGCCATTTGCCACTATTAATTACGATTTTCAGACAAAAGATTAAACTTTAACTTCATTCCGTTCTACTCCCCAAATTCCCCAACCGTACAAAAATAACTTTAATTAATATTTTAAGATTAAAAAGGCCATTAGGCGCTGTTAATTACGATTTTAAGATTTAAAAGGCTATTTGCCATTGTTAATTACGATTTTTAGACAAAAGTTTAGTTTAACCACATTCCGTTCTGCTCTCCAATTCCTCCAACCGAACAAAAAACAGAACCATTCCGTTCCTCCTTTTTGTCCAAACCGAACGCGGGGATGGAACCATTCCATTCCTCTTGAACGGAACCATTCCATTCCATCCCACGCCGTTCCAGAACCGAACACACCCTAAGAGAAGTCACCATGCGACTTTACACACGTGAGCCATTCGATCAAGATCCAACGCTCGCGGTTGATCCAAATTTCGAACTTAAACTAAACTAATATTTTAAATGGACTGGAACTTTCCGAGAATACGTCTTAATGTAAAGTTTTTCTGTTCTTTTCTGAGCTACATAAATTTTAATTTCAAATTTTAGATCGACCATGTTCGTTGGATCTTAACCTGATGGCTCGTATAGGTAAAGTTCATGGTAACTTCTGTTGGGTAAAGTCACTGGATCTCGCTCGCAAGGGAGCCCCCTCTCGGCCGTTGATTTAGGATGGGCGGACCAGGTTGCTCGAAGCGAGGGCATGAGACGGTTGTCTGGTTTTAATAGGGGGGAGTACTTCTTCCATCCCCTTCTTGCTTCACTTCCAGTCTCCTTCCACTTCCAGCGATGCCTCCGAAGTCAAGGCCACCATCTCGCTTGAAGAAGCACCATCTAGTGTTGACCAAGGACGCGGAGAGTTCCCGCCGGCGGTCTATCCAGATGCTGGCCGCGAGAAAGGGCCCGCCAGAAAATGAAGGCCCTGCTTCGCGCTCGTCTCGGAACGGCGTCAGTCGTGCGGTCGAAGATTCCTGGTTGGTTTCCATCGCCATGTTTCTTGATTCTTCCTGGCCCGGAGGTCCCAACTCTTTATTCCGTATTAATCCTTTTTATACATATCTCGTTGCCCCACGACGCACCCTGACATCTTCTCGTGACGACTTCAACCCCTGTCTCCTGCGCTTAGAGGTTACCACTGATTGGACATTTTCGTCTTCCTCTCGTCACTTTGTTTCGGTACTGATGATATTGCCATGCAGGAAGCATCGGCGTGTTTCAGAGCTGAGCTTAAAACTCTCGTGGAACTCGCCTCCAACTTTCGCGATGATGTCGATACTTTGAAGGACGTGGTCACCGGCCGGGGCAAGCTGCATGATGTGAGCGTTCCATCAAGTGAGGAAACGAACTCTGTCATCAAGAAGCTCAAGGGCGAGAATTTGATGCTTAAGATCGAGTGCGGCTTTCTTCACGAAGAAAACGTCGAGCTATCAAACAGGTGCGTTCAAGCTCTCAACGGGAGCCTCAACACCCAACATGATGCGGTGAAGAAGATGATGGATGACAGCATCTTGAAGAAAAACAATATGGTGGAGGACACGCGCGGGATGGTCGATCCAATCCAGGCACCGCAGAAGGAAGTCGATGTGCTCCGAGTCCAGCCACCTTTGCGTAGGTCGCCGAGGCGCCCTCGCGCAGGTCACTGTGGAGCGCACGTCGCCGAGTAGGCTGGGGGATAAGGAATTCCAACGAGAGAAGCGGAATCACCACCTGTCCTGATGGAGGGCCACTCCGCCAAGTAGGCTGGGGGAGAGAAACACTGCCTCTCATTGTTCTTTAGCTAGTCCTCCGATCCATATTACTTGATGTTAAAATGGATGTATCTACAACTGAAATATGTCTAGATACATATATTTTAGTATCACAAAGTAAGTATCAACGTTTATATTGCCCAAGTCTTATTATCCATCCCTAAGGTGGGTCGCTTTTGTAACTACTAATTGCAGATTCGACTCTTCTGCAGACCGAAAGATTTTTAGAGTGACTAAGAATGATTCATGCTTAGCTTTCCATTTTCATGTTTTAAACTTGTTTAAATCTTGCTCAAACCTAGGATTTGACCAAGATTCAAATGGGTTTAACAATTAAAAAAATCAGAAAAATGAAAAAACCAAAGCACATAGTATTCTTATGTCATATAGTAAGCATTCAAGTTGATAAACAAGGTCTAGACATATTCAAACCACACAAAACATGTATCTACCCCCTAACCCTAAACTCTGTCTTATGAAGTTAAGTATGAGGAGAAGTGATTTTGGGTTTCAAACATGGAAATTTCACAAACCTCCCAAAAGCTTCATTTTAGAGTGACTAAGAAGGATCCATGCTTACCTTTTCATTGCCATGTTTTAAACTTGTTTTAACCTTGGTCAAACCTAGGATTTGACCAAGATTCAAACGGGCGTAAAAATTCAAAAAAAAAAAAAAAAAAAAAAACCAAAGCACATATATAGCCTTCTTATGTCATATAGTAAGCATTCAAGTTGATAAACAAGGTCTAGACATATTCAAACCAGAAATATCATGTACTACGTATCATATCTACCCCTAACCCTAAACTCTGTCTTATGAAGTCAAACATATGAAGAGAACTGGGGTTTTGTGTTTCAAACATAAAAATTTCAAGTACCTTCATTTTAGAGTGACTAAGAAAGGATTCATTCTTACCTTTTCATTGTCATGTTTTAAACTTGATTAAACCTTGGTCAAACCTAGGATTTGACCAATATTTAAATGGCCATAAAAAAATCGAAAAAATGAAAAAAATGGAAAACCAAAGCACATATATAGCCTTCTTATGTCATAAGCATTCAAGTTGATAAACAAGGTCTAGACATATTCAAACAAGAAAAATCATGTATCTACACCTAACCAAAAACTCTGTCTTAAGTGGTTTTGGGTTTCAAACATGGAAATTTCAAGAACATCCCAAAAGCTTCAGTTTAGATCGACTAAGAAGGATACACACTTCCCATTTCATTTTCATGTTTTAAACTTGTTTAAATCTTGGTCAAACCTAGGATTTGACCAAGATTCAAATAAGTAAAAACATGAAAATGAAAAGGTAAGCATCGATCCTTATTAGTCGCTCTAAAATGAAGCTTTTGGGAGGTTTTTGAAATTTTCATGTTTGAAACCCAAAACCACTTCTCTTCATGCATGCTTGACTTCATAAGACATAGTTTAGGGTTAGGGGTAGATACATGATTTTTCTGGTTTGAACATGTCTAGACCTTGTTTATCAATTTGAATGCTTACTATATGACATAAGAAGGCTATGTGCTTTGGTTTTTCATTCTTACGATTTTTTTCTTAATTTTTATGCCCATTCGAATCTTGGTCAAATCCTAGGTTTGACCAAGATTTAAACAAGTTTAAAACATGACAATGAAAAGGTAATCAATCCTGGATCCTTCATAATTAATAAGTTAATCTAATTAAAATGAAGCTTTTGGGAGGTTTTTGAAATTTTCGTGTTTGAAACCAAAAACCACTTCTCTTCATGCTTGACTTCATAAGATAGAGTTTAGGGTTAGGGGTAGATACATGATTTGTATTATTTGAATTGTCTAGACCTTATTTATCATCTTTTAAATGCTTACTATATATATGACATAAGAAGACTATGTGCTTTAGTTTTTCATTTTTCTGATTTTTTTAATTTTATGCCCATTTGAATCTTGGTCAAATCCTAGGTTTGACAATGATTTAAACAAGTTTAAAATATGAAAATGGAAAGATAAGCATGGATCCTTCTTAGTCACTCTAAAATAAAGCTTTTGGGTGGTTTTTGAAATTTCCATGTTTGAAACCCAAAAGCACTTCTCTTCATGCTTGACTACATAAGACAGAGTTTAGGGTTAGGGGGTAGATACATGATTTTTCTTGTTTGAATATGTCTAGACCTTGTTTATCAACTATAATGCTTACTATATGACATAAGAAAACTATGTGCTTTGTTTTTTCATTTTTCTGATTTTTTTGGAATTTTGATGCACATTTGAATCTTGGTAAAATCCTAGGTTTGACCAAGATTTAAACAAGTATATAACATGAAAATGAAAAGGGAAGCATGTATCCTTCTTAGTCACTCTAAAATGAATTTTTGGGAGTTTTTTGAAATTTCCATGTTTGAAACCCAAAACCATGCACTTCTCTTCATGCTTGACTTCATAAGATAGAGTTTAGGGGTTTGCGGATAGATACATGATTTGTCTAGTTTGAATAAGTCTAGACCTTGTTTATCAACTTTAATGCTTACTATATGACATAAGAAGACTATGTGCTTTGGTTTTTCATTTTTCTATTTTTTATTTTATGCCCATTTGAATCTTGGTCAAATCCTAGATTTAACCAGGATTTAAACAAGTTTAAAACATGAAAATGAAAAGGTAAGCCTTGATCCTTCTTAGTCACACTAAAATGAAGCTTTTGGGATGTTCTTGAAATTTCCATGTTTGAACCCAAAACGACTTCTCTTCATGCTAGACTTCATAAGACAGAGTTTAGGGGTTAGCGGGTAGATACATGATTTGTCTAGTTTGATTAAGACTAGACCTTGTTTATCAACTTTAATGCTTACTATATGACATAAGAAGACTATGTGCTTTGGTTTTTCATTTTTCTATATTTTTATTTTATGCCCATTTGAATCTTGGTCAAACCTATATTTGACCAGGATTTAAACAAGTTTAAAACATGAAAATGAAAAGGTAAGCCTTGATCCTTCTTAGTCACACTAAAATGAAGCTTTTGGGATCTTCTTGAAATTTCCATGTTTGAAACCCAAAACGACTTCTCTTCATGCTAGACTTCATAAGACAGAGTTTAAGGTTTAGGGGTATAGATACATGATTTGTCTGGTTTAAATATGTATAGACCTTGTTTATCAACTTGAATGCTTACTATATGGCATAAGAAAACTATGTGCTTTGGTTTTTCATTTTTCTGATTTTTTTAAATTTTGATGCCCATTTGAATCTTGGTCAAATCCTAGGTTTGACCAAGATTTAAACAAGTTTAAAACATGAAAATGAAAAGGGAAGCATGTATCCTTCTTAGTCACTCTAAAATGAAGTTTTTGGGAGGTTTTTGAAATTTCCATGTTTGAAACCCAAAACCAGTTCTCTTCATGCTTGACTTCACAAGACAGAGTTTAGGGGTTAGGGGGTAGATACATGATTTGTATGGTTTGAATATGTCTAGACCTTGTTTATCAACTTTAATGCTTAATATATGACTTAAGAACACTATGTGCTTTGGTTTTTCATTTTTCTGATTTTTAAATTTTAATGCCCATTTGAATCTTGGTCAAATCCTAGGTTTGACCAAGATTTAAACAAGTTTAAAACATGAAAATGAAAAGGGAAGCATGTATCCTTCTTAGTCACTCTAAAATGAAGTTTTTGGGAGGTTTTTGAAATTTCCATGTTTGAAACCCAAAACCACTTCTCTTCATGCCTGACTTCATTAGACAGAGTTTAGGGGTTAGGGGGTAGATACATGATTTGTATGGTTTGAATATGTCTAGACCTTGTTTATCACCTTTAATGCTTACTATATGACATAAGAAGACTATGTGCTTTGGTTTTTCATTTTTCTGTTTTTTTTTTATTTTCTGCCCATTTGAATCTTGGTCAAATCCTAGGTTTGACCAATATTTAGACAAGTTTAACACGTGAAAACGAACTGATAATCCCATTTGTTGACTCATTTAACTAGTTAATCCCATTTGTTGACTCTCTGTTGACCAGGCAGTTGAGGTAAAGCGAGTATATTGCACTAGCCAGTATTAGTACTCAAGGGGAAAACTGAGCACACAAAAAATGCTACAGTATAAGACTCGAGAGTATATCTAAATTTCCAGGGTTAGACTCGAGTACGCGTGTTGCGGTGCAGAAGTGGAAGACGTGCAATTGTTGACGGGTACTGACGCGAGTCGCGGTGCAGAAGTCGAAGACGTGCAATCGTGGACGCGTGTCGCGTTGCAGAAGCCCAAGACGTGCAGACGTTAAATGGTGGACGCGTAGGACGCGGGTCGCATTAACCAGCCCTCGCCTTTATAGACGCCTCCTCGCACTCTCTCTGTCACTCACACTCGCTCATGCAACGCCGCCTCTCACGTCCCATCATCTTCTCCAAAGCAAAAAACCCTCTCCCTCTCTGCCGGCGAGATGGACATGGAGAATGCGAATCCCATCGTCCATGACGCCGTCGTCTCCAAGCGCGACGCCTCCCTCTTCGACGTCGTCCCCTCAAAGCCCGTCGCCGCCGCCGGTGGCGGTCGTATCCCGCCGGGATGGGACCCCTATGAGCCGGTGCCGTACATCTCGCCTCCGAACCCCTACGACACCTGCATGGACGACCCATGGAACGAGGTAACTATGGTTTGCTCCCTTTTTTGTTCCCCATTCCTTTTTGAACCCTATTTTAGGCCACTTCTTTTCGGCTTCTACGATGGCTTATGGGGGAAGCTTCTTCCTACCTACTTCTCCCAGAAGCTCTGATGCCAAATTTGTTCTGGCTTATACTCGAGTTTAGATCAAACTAGATTATAAGCCAAAACAAATTTTGGATTCGAGCTTCTAGGAGAAGGTGGTGGGGAGAAGCTTCTTCCAGAAGCCAACGGAGAAGCCGAAAAGAAGTGGCCCTTTTGCTGGTTCCCTAGTAACTATTAGTGCCGATCTGTAGATGGTTGAGTATTGGGTTAATATTTGCGCCGATTTTATTCCATTTTGCTTTGATCCCTTCTTGATTTCGTTTAAGATTTGGAGTTCGGCCGTTCGGTTAATTTATGCAAGTAATAATGGGATCTCCATCAGTTAATTTATGGGATCTCAGTCAGTTATTTTATGCACGAATAAAAAGATATCAACCGTTTAATTTTGCAAATACTCTGGAATCTGTTCAAAATCAGATCTGGAATCTGTTTCTTTGCCTATGATGAATCGTTGGGCACAAATTTTTACAGAGTGGGTTCAGCGAACCATTGCTGTGTACAAATCTGTTGTGCATGAGCTATGGTTCGCTAACACCATCCCTGTAGACATATAATCGTGTCCACTCTAACTGAGGCTGGCTCTGTTTTTCCTTACTTTGTTATCATCCACGTTAGTCATCGTTGCATCTCATTCACTAATAGTTCCCGTTTGATATGGATCAGCTGTCTGGCAGCGACGTTGGCAGCGACGAAGAGGACCAGCACGTCAAGACTCGCCAGGTGCTGCGGAGGCTGCAGGTCGGCCAGTACGTCTCCTACTTCGCCAAGGGTGTCTACAGGTGCCCCTTCTGCACTCGGAGACTCTACGGCACTGACTTCAACTGCGTCCTCACGCATGCCGAGAACATCGGCAACACCTTCCCCAAGGTCGGCTCGACGGTGAACCCCTACTCCTTCCGCTCCAAGCACAGGGCGCTCGGCATGCACCTCCGCAGCATCCAGCGGGTGGAGATCTCCGCCGGGCGCATGCCTCCGCTCAAGCCCAAGGCTCCCAAGGGGAGCAACAAGTGGAGGCAGAGGAAGATTGGGTAGGCGGAGTCCTGGACGTGTGCTGCTGCTGCAAAGCAGCTTCTATTTTGTTGTTAGCTAGGGATCCCTTGGTGTTATGTTGTTAGTATGATGGTGTTGCGAAGAACCTCGAACCTGTTACTATGTTGGCTGCTGTGTGTGCAGCTTATTATCTAGGGAGGGATCCCTATTAATCTATCCCTATTCTGCTATATTTTGTTGGCCCTACTTTTGTTTCTCGATTTACTATGACTGTGAATTTGTCGTACATTACCCTGGAGATTTGCTTCTAGATTATGGACCAGAGGGAGTACTAGATTTGCTGCCATATTGGGCAAACAACGAGGGCCAAAAGGAACAAATAATTGAAGAAAGACAGAAATGCAAGCTTCTCTAGATTTGATACTAATTTGGTTAATAAAGACAAAGAGACAGAGGGGGAAAAGGTGCTCTTAAAAATGCCAATTCGCGCCGAGAGAGACAGAACCCAGCTCCTGCTCACGTACAACCAAACGCGGTCTCGTCCTGTCCCACGCGGTCCCTTTCTACTAGCCCCACACGTCAGCACGGAACGGTCAACTAAACTGGAATCCTCCCGTCTGAGCTCCTTCTGCGGGTTACAAATAAGGGCTTGGCGAAAACTGAGGAAAAACATAAGGCAATCTTATTGACTAATATAGCTGCTTAATTAATAAAAGGATTAGCTACAACGTGCTCAGTTTGCCCATTTATTAAAGTATAAGACTGGCAGGAGAGAAAGTAATCGCTAGTTTCCTCATTTTGCCCCTGCATGCTCGCACGATTAAAGCTCCTTCCGCACGCGCTGGACTCCTTGTTTCCTTAAACCTCCTCGTTTCTCGGGATAGACCAACAGTTTTTCAGGATCTTGGTTTTTTTTTTTGACAATCAATACAACATATATTCATAGCAACAAATGTTTGAGGTCTTTTCCTCCCGTGGTCTCTCCTCTCAGCCGCCGCCCTAATCCTAGCCGCCTCCAGTTCATCCTCCTCCATAGATTGGTTCCCCCTCCTCCGGTCGGCTTCGCCGGCGTCAGGAGGAGTGGGGAACCCGATCTATGCGTGGAGTTTTGAATAAAAGTATTGTTTTCATTAGATTATGTTAGGATTTTGGTAGTCGCCTTCTTGTTGGTTTCCCCTCAATGGAGATGGCATCGTATGCAATAAGTGATCTTCGGCCTTTCGTTCGGCGACGAGATCTTCTTCCCGGCGTCAATGGTGGTGTTGAACAATCACAATTTTCTAGGTATGGGTCTTCGGATCTTGCTTCGCCAGATCGATTTTGGATCTTTTGTCGTTGTTGCCGCGAGGAGGATTATCCTCGCAGTTTTTGTCCCGGCTGCTACGTCCTCGACAATGGTGATTTGTACTCTCGGCTCTCCATCGACGACGACAAAGCTAGTTGGTTATTATTCCCTGATATACTGGTGTTGGTTCTCTTGCCGATGTTGTATGACTGCTTTAATGGTTGCGTGCGTGCACGCAGTCTTGCCATTGCGGCTCAAAAAATTATGGGAGAACTTTCGTCGGTATCTACAGGTCTATGGTTCGTTATGTATCTTTGGCTGCCTTCACAAGAGTACAAGATTGTGTTCTGGAAGAAGAAAGAAATTGAAGACCTCGAAGATTTGTTACTATCTTTTAGACTTTATTTTGTAATCGTTGGAGTCAGTTCATGTATCTCTACCATGTACTATTTGTTACTATGAATATATGTGGTATTGATTGTCAAAAAAAAATAGTACATGGTAGAGATACATGAACTGACTCCAACGATTACAAAATAAAGTCTAAAAGATAGTACTTTTTTTCTTCGAGGTCTTCAATTTTTTTCTTCGAACACAATCTTGTACTTTTTCTGAAGGCAGCCAAAAATAGATAACTAACCATAGACCTGTAGATACCGATGAAAGTTCTCCCATAATTTTTTGAGCTGCAATGCCAAAGCTGCGTGTTATCTTGGTCAAACCTAGGATTTGACAAGATTCAAATGGGCATCAAAATTGAAAAAAAAGTTAGAAAAAAGAAAACCAAAGCAAATAGTTTTCTTATGTCATATAGTAAGCATTAAAGTTGATAAACAAGGTCTAGACATATTCAAACTAGACAAATCATGTATCTATACCCCCTAACCCCTGAACTTTGTCTTATGAAGTCAAGCATATGAAGAGAAGTGGTTTTGGGTTTCAAACATGGAAATTTGAAAAACCTCCCTAAAACTTCATTTTAGAGTGACAAAGAAGGATACATGCTTCCCTTTTCATATTCATGTTTTAAGCTTGTTTAAATTATCTCGGTCAAACCTAGGATTTGACAAGATTCAAATGGGCATCAAAATTGAAAAAAATCAGGAAAAAGAAAAACCAAAGCAAATAGTTTTCTTATGTCATATAGTAAGCCAATTAAGTTGATAAACAAGGTCTAGACATATTCAAACTAGACAAATCATGTATCTACCCCCTAACCTAAACTCTGTCTCATGAAGTCAAGCATATGAAGAGAAGTGGTTTTGCTCCCAAAAGCTTCATTTTAGAGTGACTAAGAAGGATCCATGCTTACCTTTGCATTTTCATATTTTAATCTTGTTTAAATCATTATCAAGCCTAGGATTTGACCAAGTTACAAATGGGTGGGCACAAAATTCAAAAAAATCAGAATAATGAAAAACAAAAGCACGTAGTCTTCTTATGTCATATCGTATGCATTCAAGTTAAACGAGGTCTAGGTATATCCAAACCAGACAAATCATGTATCTACCTCACTGTTGATCTTATGAAGTCTAGCATGAAGAGAAGTCGTTTTGGGTTTCAAACATGGAAATTTCAAGAACATCCCAAAAGCTTCATTTTAGAGTGACTAAGAAGGATACATATGCTTCCCTTTTCATTTTCATGTTTTAAACTTGTTTAAATCTTGGTCAAACCTAAGATTTGACCAAGATTCAAATATATGAGCATAAAATTCAAAAAAAAAAACAAAAAAATGAAAACCAAGGCACATAGTCTTCTTATGTCATATAGTAAGCAATCAATTAAGTTGATAAACAAGGTCTAGACATATTCAAACCAGGAAAATCATGTATCTACCCCCTAACCCTAGCTAAACTCTGTCTTATGAAGTCAAGCATGCATGAAGAGAAGTGGTTTTTGGTTTCAAACGTTTAAGCCAAAAGGTAAGCATGGATCCTCCTTAGTCACTGTAAAATGAAGCTTTTGGGAGGTTTGTGAAATTTCCATGTTTGAAACCCAAAACCACTTAAGACAGAGTTTATGGTTAGGTGTAGATACATGATTTTTCTTGTTTGAATATGTCTAGACCTTGTTTATCAACTTGAATTTTTTACTATATGATATAAGAAGGCTATATATGTGCTTTGGTTTTTCATTTTTTGATTTCTTTCGAATTTTTTATGCCTATTTAAATCTTGGTCAAATCCTAGGTTTAAACAAGTTTAAAACATGAAAATGAAACGGTAAGCATGAATCCTTCCTTACTCACTCTAAAATGAAGGTACTTGAAAATTTTATGTTTGAAACCCAAAACCCCAATTCTCTTCATATGTTTGACTTCATAAGACAGAGTTTAGGGTTAGGGGTAGATATGATACATGATATTTCTGCTTTGAATATGTCTAGACCTTGTTTATCAACTTGAATGCTTACTATATGACATAAGAAGGCTATATATGTGCTTTGGTTTTTCATTTTTTTTTTGAATTTTTCTGAATTTTTACTCCCATTTGAATCTTGGTCAAATCCTAGGTTTGACCAAGGTTAAAGCAAGTTTAAAACATGGCAATGAAAAGGTAAGCATGGATCATTCTTAGTCTCTCTAAAATTAAGCTTTTGGGAGGTTTTTGAAGTTTCCATGTTTGAAACCCAAAATCACTTCTCTTCATATGCTTGGCTTCATAAGACAAAGATTAGGGTTTAGGGGTAGATATATACATGTTTTGGGAGGTTTTTGAAATTTCCATGTTTGAAACCCAAATCCACTTCTCTTCATCCTTGACGTCTTCATAAGACAAAAGTATAGGTGTAGATACATGATTTTTCTTGTTTGAATATGTCTAGACCTTGTTTATCAACTTGAATGCTTATGACATAAGAAGGCTATATATGTGCTTTGGTTTTCCATTTTTTTCATTTTTTTCGATTTTTTTATGGCCATTTAAATATTGGTCAAATCCTAGGTTTGACCAAGGTTTAATCAAGTTTAAAACATGACAATGAAAAGGTAAGAATGAATCCTTTCTTAGTCACTCTAAAATGAAGGTACTTGAAATTTTTATGTTTGAAACACAAAACCCCAGTTCTCTTCATATGTTTGACTTCATAAGACAGAGTTTAGGGTTAGGGGTAGATATGATACGTAGTACATGATATTTCTGGTTTGAATATGTCTAGACCTTGTTTATCAACTTGAATGCTTACTATATGACATAAGAAGGCTATATATGTGCTTTGGTTTTTCATTTTTTTTATTTTTTTTGAATTTTTACGCCCGTTTGAATCTTGGTCAAATCCTAGGTTTGACCAAGGTTAAAACAAGTTTAAAACATGGCAATGAAAAGGTAAGCATGGATCCTTCTTAGTCACTCTAAAATGAAGCTTTTGGGAGGTTTGTGCAATTTCCATGTTTGAAACCCAAAATCACTTCTCCTCATACTTAACTTCATAAGACAGAGTTTAGGGTTAGGGGGTAGATACATGTTTTGTGTGGTTTGAATATGTCTAGACCTTGTTTATCAACTTGAATGCTTACTATATGACATAAGAATACTATGTGCTTTGGTTTTTTCATTTTTCTGATTTTTTTAATTGTTAAACCCATTTGAATCTTGGTCAAATCCTAGGTTTGAGCAAGATTTAAACAAGTTTAAAACATGAAAATGGAAAGCTAAGCATGAATCATTCTTAGTCACTCTAAAAATCTTTCGGTCTGCAGAAGAGTCGAATCTGCAATCAGTAGTTACAAAAGCGACCCACCTTAGGTCTTCAATTTTTTTTCTTCGAGGTCTTCAATTTTTTTCTTCGAGGTCTTCAATTTTTTTCTTCTTCCAGAACACAATCTTGTACTTTTCTGAAGGCAGCCAAAAATAGATAACTAACCATAGACCTGTAGATACCGATGAAAGTTCTCCCATAATTTTTTGAGCTGCAATGCCAAAGCTGCGTGCACGCACGCAACCATTAAAGCAGTCATACAACATCGGCAAGAGTACCAACACCAGTATATCAGGAATAATAACCGACTAGCTTTGTCATCGTCGATGGAGAGCCGAGAGTACGAATCACCATTGTCGAGGACGTAGCAGCCGGGACAAAAACTGCGAGGATAATCCTCCCCACGGCAACAAAGACAAAAGATCCAAAATCGATCTGGCGAAGCAAGATCCAAAGGCCCATACCTAGAAAATTGTGATCGTTCAAGACCACCATTGACGTCGGGAAGAAGATCTCGTCGCCGAACGAAAGGCCGAAGATCACTTATTGCAGACGATGCCATCTCCATTGAGGGGAAACCAACAAGAAGGCGGCTACCAATATCCTAACATAATCTAATATAATCTAATGAAAACAATACTTTTATTCGAAACTCCACGCATAGATCGGGTTCCCCACTCCTCCTGACGCCGGCGAAGCCAACCGGAGGAGGGGGAACCAATCTATGGAGGAGGAAGAACTGGAGGCGGCTAGGGTTGAGGCGGCGGCTTCAGGATCTTGGGTTAATGTGGCCAGGTTTCGACTTTCGACTAGTGGAAACGGGAAAGCACGTGCAAATTAGGGAGATAACTGAACCACGACCACCCGCGCCTTAAGCATCGAGTAATATCGGGGAAAAAATGCGCCTTTTGGCTATGATTACGATTTGACAAGGGCTCCCATCAGTATGGGGTGAACAAGCCCTCCCATCAGTATATCAGAGGAATTTGACAAGGGCTACAGGACGACTAGATACATCACCAAAAAAGGTGATGCATGTCTCCTTCACCAAAACAGCTGAAACAAGTACATGAACGCAAGTACACCACCATAATAATACTACTACATCAACACAAGTACGAGTAATATAATAAAGTAAGAGTACTACTCCCTCTAATCTAATTTAAACCAAAATAAAACTTAAACTTCATCCTAAATTTGAACTAGTGCCTCGTCCTCGTTCTTCGCTCATTTTCTGATCCAAGACGGCGCAGAGTGCCAGAGTGCATGGCACGGAACTCTTCATCGGTGGCATGCCATGGGCATGTCACCGGATGCATGATTTTTTTCGCAATGTTTAAATTTGAATTTAGGCCGCATTCGTGTGACATGCAAAAGGTGCATGTCACCTGGTGGTGGTAGGCAACTACCCTCATTTACGGCGGCGTAGGCGACTGGACGCCGCGTGGCCAGCCGCTGCCTCGTGGCCGCCTCGGTTTCCACGCGGGAGACCATTAGACGCCGATGACCAACCTTCCCGCGTCACGGTTAGCGACTATGACTATAAGGGCAAAACGCTAAACTCTCTCGTTCCATTCACTTTCTTCCTCTCTCCACCTAACAAACATTTGTTCGTCGCTCTCTCCTCCAGCAATGTCTTCAAAATTCAGGTCGTCGGCGGTCAAGTACGCGGAGAAAAAACGCCGGCTCGAAATTTCGAGAGACGCTTCCAGAAACCAAGTGGGCTCGCCGTCGCGGCCGCCGCCGCCGCCAAAACGCGTCCGTGCTGTGCTCACCGGGTTAGTTTCCTTCGCCATGTACTTTCGTTTCTTCTTCCCGGGCTCAAGCTCTCCAGCAATGTCTTCAAAATTCAGGTCGTCGGCGGTCAAGTACGCGGAGAAAAAACGCCGGCTCGAAATTTCGAGAGACGCTTCCAGAAACCAAGTGGGCTCGCCGTCGCCGTCGCCGCCGCCGCCGCCGAAACGCGTCCGTGCTGTGCTCACCGGGTTAGTTTCCTTCGCCATGTACTTTCGTTTCTTCTTCCCGGGCTCAAGCTCTTTAAGAGTCTCTATGGTTATACATCTTAAAGGGTTGGAAGTTCCAACGACGCCCGTACTGCACCAACTTCCACGACCAAGGAATCATCGTCGTCTGATGATTTCAACCCGGCCCTACCCCGGCGAAATGAGGTAGCACCAAGCACTGTGTAGTTATCTTCTTCTTCTTCTTCCTCCTTTGCGCTTAGTTGCTACCGATGATTTCGCCCTGAAGGAAGCGGCGCCGACTATCGACACCACTGTCGCCATCTTGATGGAAAAAAACGAGGAGCTCAGCTTAGAGTGTGATCGCCTCCGAGACGATTTGGCTGCCAAGAAGAAGAATTCGAAAACTCTTGTGGAGCTCATTTGCAGCCTTCGCAATGAGCGCGACATGTTGAAGAACGAGCTGATTAAGCAGAAAGAGAGGAACATTGCATCAGAGGAGGAAGCCAGCAGCATACTCGAGACTGTGTGCCTCGGAAGAGACAAGTCTGATATAGAGTACAAAATCCTTCTTCAGGATAAAGTAGAGCTCCAAAAGATGAACCTTGAATATGCTGACATCGCCATCCTTGCCCTTCTCGATAAGCAGAAGGCACAAGATAAGTTGATGCACCTGATGTTGGAGAGCTGCAGTGAAAGAGAAGAGACATTGAAAGAAATGAGCAGTTTGGTGAGATACATGAGTGACGTCAGGCGAACTTCGCAGAATCCGCCCCGGCTGAGCTCAAATTCCAGCGGAACCAGCTTTCAGCAATGCATGTTATGCGCACCTACAACTTCTACTCATTGATTAGAGGTCGCACGACATGGCATTTTCCCTCGAAATAGTAGTATACTGTACTAATAGTTGTACTACTTAGTATGTACCTTTTTGTAAAATAATTTCTTACATGTATTAGAAACTAACCCTCTCCTTTCTGGATGCACCCGGGACATTGTCATCCGGCCCTCTTCTGGACAAACCCCCTCGGGAAGGACAGTATATTTTGTACATTTCGCTACTAGTACTTCTAATTCCACCGCTTATTTTTCTAATCCGTTAAATCGTTAATTAGATGACCAACTGATGGAAGCTGCGATAGATTAGACCAACAAGTGGTGAATTGTGCAAAAGATATGTCCGTGTTTTATGCAAAAGAGTGATATGGGGATCTGGTGGAATCTTGAATTTCCTCTTCAGTGGTAGGCATGCTTCACTTATAGCTGGAGTACATTGCGGACCTGGTGCATTTCGTCAGTACCGATCAGCTATTTTTACTTATCCGGGAAGAAAAGGTAGTACTAGCCTTTTCAGTGAGATGTCTTTTCAGTGCTACGGAGTTGTCTGTTCACTGCTTGCTTTGTCTGTCGGTGACTTTGCCAAGCTGACTTTGCCATGACTTTGGGTGGTGATATGTGGACCACAGTTGTAAGTGACTCAAAGTCACTGACTTTGGGGACTCCTGAATTCTTCGTATATTTCTGACGGTTTCTGAATTATGTACTCCGTACAACTTTTGTAATATTGTTCAAACTAGTTTTGACCAGGGTTTGTGTAGGGTGTTTTTTTTTTGGTTGGTCCAAATGGTGTTGTGTGGTCCAAATGTGATGTATCATCACACCACCATGTGCCCCCCTCCCCCCACCCCACCCCTAGGTTTTGGTAATGCCATTCTGATACATGCTTCTTAGAAGGAGTACATTTTTTCCGTTAGGGCATGACAATTTTGAAAAATTCAAAAAAATGGGAAGACAGAATGGTAACATCATTTTCCATGTGATGATGCACCCCTGTGCCAAATTTTGGTTCATTTTAAGAATGTAAGGTGACAAATTACTCGAGGAAGCTAGTTGGAGTAGACGGGCATGATCGGATTGGCATAGGGGATTTACTTTTTGAAGGATGTTATTTTTCATAGACAATATCTGACACAAAAAATAAAATGTTAAGGTCTCATATTATTCTGAATGATTTTGAATTACTTATGACGTTTGGAAGTATTGGTATACATGAGTCCCACATGAAGTTAAATGGTCCAAAAAAAAAGTTTCGTACACGTCTCCCAGAAAGTGGAAAGTCGAGTACATGCATGACTTCACGCGTCCACTACTGGATACAGAGAGTCAGAGGCTATAACACAATCGGCCTCATCATCTCTCGCGAGCTCGTCCTCTCCACTCCCCCAACTTGCCTCCCCCACACTGTGAAAACCCCCCATCCACTCACCACACCTCTGAAGCATCGACTTTCCCGTTTCCAACCGCAACAGCATGAAGATAGGTATTGCATACTAGGCGGAGCAAAAAGCGACCGCCCACGCAGAGGATGCCTCTACGGTAGTGGCCGTCGCGGTGGGTCAGGCTTCACCGGGCACCCAGGCCGCTCGTCTCCTCTGCTTGTCGGATTCTTCGACCTCGCTCGAAATGGGCGTCCTGGCCGTCACGACGGGTGAGGCTTCACCGGGCACCCATGCCGCTCGTCTCCTCTGCTTGTCTGGTTCTTCGACCTCGGTCGAAACGGGCGTCCTGGCCGTCGAGCAGAAGGTGGATACCAACGTTGTTTATCCCGCCGAAGATGTGCACGGCGTTGCAGGCCACCACGGCGAGGTCTTCCTAGGCCCGATGCTGGACGCGAACCTCGACCCCTTCGACGATTTCGGCCCAAACGTTCAGTTCCAGGAGGATGTTGAGGGTGATGACGAGGAGGTACTTCTCTTTTACCGAAACTGTCCCAACCCTCTTTGTGTCATATTGCTGTTCACATGGTTTGCACGAGCCTGGTTCTTGATTGATTTGATATCCTACCTTGTTCTTGTAGATGTAATTGATTCTACGATTCGTAAGATCAGATTCTAGTTTAATTTCGACTAATCTGCCATGTAGTCACATAATCAATTTATGTGTTCATACTTAGTGGACTTGCAATTGTTGTGGCTTATGTTCATGGTTGTTCATAGGGTTTCTCATGATTTATTACGATTTGTTCTGCCATTTACTTGTTCTACACATTTAATTTTAGGGTTTCTAAGGTTTGATTATGTTAGTGGAGTATTTATTCGATCTGTCATAAAAAACCTGATTATGTAGTACTTAATAATTCATAGGAGTATTACGATGACATGGACAACAACAAGCTAGGTGCGCAGGGACCGGAAAAGCCGCTATGTTCTCAAGCGGCTGAAGGGTGATGAAATTCGTTTCGCATGCGCGGGAGCTATTTTGCCCATTATGTGGCAAATTTCTCTAGAAGGACATCCACGGCCTGATCCAACATGCGATGGGTGTAGGCCTAAGTACATAGGGGAAACACCGCCACGCAACCCGTGCCAAGCACGCGTCATATGGCCTCTTCCTCCAGAATTACGTCTTGCCTAGCTTGCTCCACGTCAACGCCCGCTGCTGGCCCTCATGCTCCTGGTCATGTTTAAAGTTCATATGTGTAATCTTAATCCCTTTGGAAGTTCAGCATTAAACTCTACTAGTACAACCGTGGTGGTCTTGTGATGTAGTACTCTTTTGATGCATTTGTGATGTAGTAGTTTTTTTTTGAAATGTATAGTACTATCTAAGAAAAGTACTCCCTCCGATTCACATTCATTTCACATCAAGAAATATGGATCAGAGCGAGGGAGTAAATTAAACATGGCATCTCGTGCATGAAGCTTGACATATCGATCAGGTTGGCTAGAATAGCAATACAATGCTGCTCATTAGGCAAATGCATGCCATGTACTATAGTATACATCTAGTAAAGAAGTCTATACTGACATAAAAAAACTACTTTGGGGATGAGAGTCAATTGGGGCATCTACAATATAGAAAATCTTGCTCGTAGATGATTTTGGCTAAGAGGGTTTTACTCACATTACACGTGCCACTTTCTTGTCTGCAAAACAAGTTCCAATAAAGGGAGAGGAAAGAAGAGGGTATTGTGGGCGAGATTGAACACCTTTTTTATGTGTTAAGCTGAGGCCTCGTTTAGATGAGGATTTCGACTTATGCCCTAACAGCTCAACACACCCACAAATAATTCTGCTTGCGCGCACCACCGTTCATTAAAAATAACAATATTAGCTCGCAAGATTAAGAACGAAGTGAATTTAAGTAACTTGGTAAGCTTTTCAAGCAATATATTCAGAGAAAGAGCACGCATGTTCGGCTCAAAATAATCATAAGAGAAGAAAAATAAATCTAAGGCACCACATGGATTCATACCTTGAGTCGACGCTGGCTCGTAGAAGGGCGGCCGCGCCTCGAGGATGCCGGGGACGTCTCCACCTCGGTCTCACATGTGACTGCTTATCGGCGGGTGGTGCGCCGCGCCATGTAGAAGATCTATCAAGAGAGGAGAGCCCGATGACGCTACCGACGCCTCAACCTTGATAGCACCGACCTGTTGCTCCGCACCGAGATGCGCCACGTGCAAGATTTAGCGGATGCACCAATTTTAGAGATATGTCATGATCATTGTAACAAATTTCAACGTGATGATGATTTGATCTTGTACTCGGCCTTGAACATAAGAACTAGTACAATCTCACATTTTTTTTATCATTATCCTTTGCGAGATTTAGCGGATGCGCCAAATTCAGAGAAATATCATGATCATGGTAACACAATTTTCAATGTAATGATGATTTGATGTTGCACTCGACCTTGAACATAAGTACTAGTACGGTCTCACAAATTTGTATCATTATACTTTGCAAGTTTTAGTGGATGCGCCCATTTTCAGAGGTATATCATGATCATGGTAAGTTGGTAACAAATTTTCAACGTGATGATGATTTGATTTTGCACTCGGCCTTGAACAGAGGTACTAGTACGGTCTCACAATTTTTTATCATTATACTTGGACGGTGGCCAAATTCAAAATCTCATAGCGGCAAAACTTCCCGCCCACAAAATACAAAAATTTCACACGCTTCCAAATTCCCATTCTACCCCTGTGGAGATGGCAGCAAAGTCGGTTGGTGGGGGAGGTCTGCCCGTCATTTTTTGAATCACCACCTCCCTAGCCCGGAAACCCTCCCAAAAAAAATTCATTTCCCTCAGACCACCCACCGGAACTTCCCAAGTCCCTCTCTCCCACCTCCACGACCACCGCACCGGAACATCCCCGCCGGACTTCCCTGGCCTACCCGAGCCCTCGCGATCCTCGTCATCCGGCTGCCTGCCGGAGCCGCTTCATCGACGCCGTCATCAACCGGACCGGATCATCCCCGCCGTACCTCGAAACCATATGCTCATCCAGCAGTCTACCGCAGTCGCTTCAGCTGCGGTATCGTCCACCCCACAGGAGCCGCTTCGCCGGATCAGTCGTCCACCGCATCGTATCTTGCTCACCGACACCGCTGTGCATGAACCGGATCTGCTTCACCGGCGCCGTGCATGATCTAAACTCTTCTACTGTCGCTTTTCTATTGCTTGCCTGCAAGCTCTTGTTTAATCTTGGGGGAACCTGTTTGTGCTAACGACGCGCCGTTACTTTTTTGCAGATGAGATGAGTAACCATGAAGTGTAATGGCCGTCTCTCCAATCCCAAGTAGCACATGTAGCGTACTTCATCACCGGATCTATCAACCCCAGGAAGATCTGCTGTGACTCCCACAGAGTGCTTCTCCTAATGTAAGTCCCTTGTTTTAGCGCCATGTTCTGGGTTCAGATGCTTGTTTGTCTGAAGCTCTTTTAGTTCATTCCTAGCTATGATCGTAACACGTTGCTATTTTCTACTTCATTGCTAACTTTAAGCGATTGAACATTTTGGTTTGCATTCCCTGCTCTGTAGATGTAGCCATCATAACTTCTATCTTGCTATGATCGTTGTTACAAAAATTATAGGTATTATAGTAACATCCTGCTATTATTTAGTTCATGGCCAATTTTAAGTAATTGCACATGTTGGTTCGCATTCCCTGCTCTATAGCTTTTGGCATCGTAACTTCTATATTTGGTTTACATTCCCTGCTCTGTAGATCTAGCCATCATAACTTTATCTTGCTCGATCGTTGTTACAAAAATTATGGCCTGCTACTATGTTGTTTGTGCCAATTTTTACTCCATGAACATGTTGGCTTGCATTCCTGTACTACAGGTGATGCCATTGTTTTGTATCTAGTTCATTGTAAGCTAACAAAGTAAGGACTTAGTTTGGCATGCTATCACTACTGCTTATCTAGCCCGTAGTACAAATAAACTTGTCATACTACTAGATAATAATTTTGCATGCCATCTTGTTCTTCAAAAGCTGCATTATTGACTTGTTTCTCTGACTTGGCATGACGCTCACATATGGAAAGCTGAACATATTGGTTTGCATTCCCTCTTATACAAGTTCACAGGTGATCCCACTATATTCGTATCCGGTCCATCCTAAGCTCCAGCATTAACTATCCTCTATGTGTTGCTCATTACAAGTTTATATCCCGAAACATCTTGATTTGCATCCCCTTCACTATAAGTTCGGGAGTATTATTTAGTTCACGGCCAAAATGAAGTAATTGCACTTGGCACATGTTGGTTCACATTCCCTCCTCTTTAGCTTTTGCCATCGTAACTTATATTTTTGGTTTACATTCCCTGCTTCGTAGATGTAGCCATCATAACTTCATCTTGCTCGATCGTTGTTACAAAATTTATAGCCTCGCTACTATGTTGTTCATGCCAATTTTGTACTCCCCGAACATGTTGGTTTGCATGGGACTAAAGCGGTAGTAAGTCTATTTGTTTCATTCTAACATGCTCGTTATATTGGCTGTTGGTATGCGGCATGCAGTCTTTGTTTCCTTATTGGGCGCATAACAATGATCTTGTTCTAACGACGTAATGATGAGTTCCAAATTCTTTGGCAAAACAATATTGCGGTTGTCTTTGCGTTTCCATTGTTGCTTTGTCTTAACTTGTAATGTCTTTGTTTCAGATATAGGTGCTGCATGGACAACTTAAAAGATTGCCGGATCGCTTCATTGTATTGCTAGGTTTAATTACCATTCAATTTCTCTGGGTTCTGTAATATTTTTTCAAAGCCTTGCAGCTGATGTAATATTTAGTTAGTTTTTATAGTTCTTTCGCGCATTTTTTCTTTTGGTGCTTGTCGTAAGTGAGGCTATCCGACGTAAATCAATGCTGCGTAAATATTCTCGATATCTAAATCACGAATTCCCATCCCTTAAACGGCCCAATTAAGCGAAATCACATACGTGCCGCCCGCAAAATCCTAAAGCGCCTTTTACGTCGGCATATAAACAGCAACTAAACGGGCTGGCCCACTTACTTATTGGGCCAGCCCACTTGATTAACTGTGGACCCCACACTTTTATTGGGCCGGCCCACTTGCTTTAAGGTGGACCCCACCCACTACTGGGCCGGCCCACCAACTAGTTGGGCCAGCCCAATTGCTTTTGTGGTGGTCCCCACGTACTAAACGGGCCGGCCCTTTAAGACGAATGTGGGACCCACCTGTGTTTTTGGCCCGGCCCACTAGCGTGTTGGGCCGGCCCACTTGCTCTATGGTGGACCCCACATACTAAATGGGCCGGCCCTTTTACAGGAAAGTGGGACCCACCTATGTTTTTGGCCCGGCCCACTAGCGTGTTGGGCCGGCCCACTTGCTATACGGTGGACCCCACATACTAAATGGGCCGGCCCTTTAACCGGAAAGTGGGACCCACCAGCATTTTGGCCCGGCCCACTATCTTGTTGGGCCGGCCCACTTGCTATATGGTGGACCCCACATACTAAATGGGCCGGCCCTTTAGCAGGGAAGTGAGACCCAGCAGAGTTTTTTGGCCCGGCCCACTATCTTGTTGGGCCGGCCCACTCGCTCTATGGTGGACCCCACATGATAAATGGGCCAGCCCTGTAACAGGAAAGTGGGACCCACCTGTGTTTTTGGCCCGGCCCACTATCTTGTTGGGCCGGCCCACTTGCTATATGGTGGACCCCACATACTAAATGGGCTGGCCTTTTAACAGGAAAGTGGGACCCACATGCTAATTGGGCCGGCCCACTAACTTCTTGGGCCGGCCCAGTTGCTTTAATGTGGACCCCACTTTGTAAATGGGCCAGCCCGATAACAGGGAAGTGGGACCCACTTGTCTTGTGGGCCGGCCCTTTTGCCTGTTGACCGGTCAAACGAGTGCATTCGGCCCGGCCCACATGCTTAGTGGGCCGGCCCATTAAAGTTTTGACCAGTCAACCTTAGATGTTAGGCCCGGCCCATGTAACTAATGGACCAGCCCAGCTATATAGTTGACCGGTCAAACTATGTCAGCTGGCCCGGCCCGCAAACTTATTGGGCCGGCCCGCTTAAGACGTGGCAGGCCTCGTGTGGGCCTACCATCTACCACGGGGTTTCAGCCGGTTAACGCCGTTAACTGCCAGTTAACGGCGTCTGCCACGTGTCGGTTGCATGACGTCGGCGATCAACGGGCTCCCGGAAACACTTGGGCAACGGTCCGATTTTCCGTGGCGGAAGGGCGCCCAAGCGCGACGGACCGAAAAAATCGTCGTAGGACTTTGCCTGACGCAGTTTCCACAACAGAACCCATATCGTCGGGTTAGGCCCATAGGCGATGAAAAATACCCCTTAGCGGACGATTTTGAGACGTTGTCTATCAGAACTTTTCTTGTAGTGGAAGAGGCAATCGGCTCCTGTGTTTCTGCGACGGGCTCGGCCAAAGTGGCAGCTTCGTCGGCTACGCTTTTAGAAGTTGCCAGGTCCAGGGTGGCGGATGGCATCAGCGCTTCCTCAACTTCCCCACTAGAGGTGTCATCAGTCTGCAAAGGAAGTGATTAGCCGATGAGGACAGCAACAGTTTAGTGTGAAATATGAGATATGAAGGGTTATTACATCCGAAACCTCTTGTTTTGATGAGGAGGTTTGAGGTTCCTTGCGAGCTCTCTTGATGCATCGGCTCTTCGTACGTAATCCGCCATCCCCTGCTTTGATTGGAGCTGGGGAAGCAACAGGTTCAGGGGCTGACCTTTTCTTGGAAGCCGACGGTGCCAGGTCTGGCTGGCTCTCCGTGGTGGTTTTTCCAGAGTTGCCCGAGTTCGAGTCCCCTCGGCTGGACTGTGTCCCCTCGCTAGAGTTTTCTTCAGTAGAGGTCTGCGAAAAAAATATACACATGTTGCAGAAGCCTAAGAGAATGGATGAAACCAGCCAAGGCATGGATCAGCTTACGTTCAAATTTTCTTCGACTGGGGTTGGGGCTTGGCGCTTCAAGGTCTTCCTGGTAGCTACCTTCCTCACGGCTGTTCTCGCCTTAGCTGAGGCTCGGGGGGCAGCCGGCCTAGAAGTTGCTTTGCCCTTGGAAGCCGATTTTGGTGAAATCGGCTGGCTCTGCATCATGACCTTTTTTAAGGATGGTGAGTTTTTGCAGAAAAGGACCACCGGAGCCAGTGGGAGGAATTGGAAGAGGGAGCCGTCATCATCTACAGGATCCGGACCGTCTTGTTGCTGCAAGGAGGCAAAGCAATGTTATAAAAGGAAATCATTGCAAGCCACTTCAAAATAAAAGCCACTTCAAAATAAATTGTGAGTAGTGGTACCTGTTCTGTAGGCATGTCATATTCAGCGTCAAGTTGCTTCAGCAATGGTCCCAGAGCTCTCCTGAAGGCATGAGTCTTCCACATGGTCCACCATGTCTCGAAACCATCGGTAGTGGTGGTGAAACAGAGGTTGTGAGGAATTGGAATGGCCAGAGCGTCAAAGAAGGTATAGCACCTTTGGCCAGTAAGGATGTCAGGCAGTTCAGCTCTGCTTGCTGTCAGGTGGTGTAGAAAGAAGTGTGGGGGCACTTGCCCGAGACCAAGCTGTCGGGCTACTACCACCGGTTGGTAAGACTCATAACCAGGCTTGATGATCCTGTTAGAGGTACTCATGCCAACTGGGAGAAAGCAAGGACGGATCATGATAGAGTACAAGTGCCGGGTGCTAGCGTCATCGGCAAAGCTGTCTAACCGGAAGGAGACTGGATTCTCAAAGTTCTCCGATTCAGTATAAGGGAAGAACAGGGGGTTGCCCAAGCCTTGGAAGAAAATCTTGAACCACTCTGCTGCTTCCTTAGGGATCAGCTTCGCTGCTGGAAGGCTATACAGAGCTTGGCCATAGCTAGTGCATCGGATCTCCTTCCCATTAGCATCTGGGAAGGTACAGGTGGCCAAAGGTGGGAAGTTTGGGATCTGGTTCTGAAAGTACAGCTGAGCCCATAACTGAATAAACCACCAGGGGCCTCCTGTTTTAACTGTCTTTTGGGAGAACAGTTTGTGGACATCAGTTGGAGAGATCGATAGACCTCTCCAAGGAACAGTTTGCCAAGGCCAAGTTGAGTGCCTTTGGCGAGTTCGTAGGCCAGGGAAAGGTAATTCTTGGTTGGGGCGAGTGAAGGACCACAGAAAATGAAGTGCTCCAGCCAGAAGTTCAAGAAGGCCGTGTGCTCTTTCTCTGTCACGGGGCCTTTGGTTTTCATATAACGCCTGAGGTAGGCGCCCCAGCTTGTACACTCTGTTTTAGAGGAAAGGGTGAAAGGGACCTTTGGTGACTTAAAGGCAGAGGGGCTTGAGGATGCAATGTCCAGGCATGTGATCATGGCCACGTCCAGCAGAGTTGGTGTCATGGGGCCATGGCCGAACATGAAGCAATTCAGTGCATCAGACCAAAAGTAGCCGATGGTTTTCAGAATGTTCTCATTCTTTTCAAGAGGAGACAATGATAATGACAAAGCATCGGCTATCCCTATCGTTTCCCAGGTGGCATAATGGGTTTTAGATACTCTACTGTACCATGCCACCCAACCTTCAGGAGGATTACGCTAGGCTAGCAGGCAGTCGGCCCAGGAAGTCAGATCTAAATTCTGGTTCACGAAGGGGATTCTGTTGGCCTCGCATGAGATTAAGTGAGCGGGACTCTCGGAAGAACGGGGACCAAGACACATAGAATTTGGGAGAGAAGGATGCGGCAGCAGGATGTCGGAAACCTAAAATTAATAACGGAATAGGACATTAATTCAGGTGTTTGCTGCTTAATCTTAACATTGATTTGAATGGCGAACTGTTTGGAGCGGTTAAATAAGAGGGGATATAGTGGAGATTCAATGCCACAGCAGTTTCCGAGGAAGTGGTGCCAGGTCATGCGGAGAAGTTGAGGAGGCAAGGCACCATGATGATGGGTACTGCGACGGTTCTGCTCTGCCACGACATGACCCGACGAAGAAAAAACAGAGTGATTTTGGAATTGTCATTTCCAAAACCAGGGGGCATGTGTTATCACCAGAATTTGACCGGATCAGAGGTGGGCCGCGATTAAGATGGGCTTGAAGAATATACCTGGAAGAATTACATGAATCGGCCTTGTATACAAAGTTTGGGCTAGTTTGCCCGTGTATCTGTAAATATAGTAGGATACGTGTCGGTTAGATAGAATTTGGCTCGTGCACGGTTGGGATTACTCCCACGTTAGAAAGTCTACGGACTATAAATATGTATCTAGGGTTATTGAGAAAGACAACAATCACGTTCATCACAAATCAATCTAGGCGCATCGCCAACCCCTTGTTTCGAGGGTTTCTTCCGGGTAAGCATCATGCTGCCTAGATCGCATCTTGCGATCTAGGCAGTACACGTTTATTCGTTGTTCATGCGTTGCTCGTGCTGAAGCCTTGTTGATGGCGAGCAACGTAGTTATCATAGATGTGTTAGGGTTAGCATTGTTTCATCGTGTCACATGCTTTCGTCCATGCAACCCTTAGACGTCTAGCCGCCCTTACACCTATCTTAGGTGTAAGGGTGGCACCTCGCTTGGTCATTATTTAGTAGATCCGATCCGTTATGATTGCTCCTTGTCATTCAAGGATTAGTTTAATATCTGCATAGTTAGGCCTTACAAATGGGTTGAAGGATCCAGTAGCACGTAGGGTGTAGTTTGCTAGCCCTAGATGAGATGTTCCGGGGATCAACTTCACGTTGGTTTTTAGGCCTTATCTAGGGTCGGTTTATTATCACCGTGCGTGGCTGCCAGGCTCAATCACGCGTAGGATGTTCCGATTATGTGGTGAAAACCCTAAATCGTCGTAGGTCGTTTTAGCTTTATATTGATCAAGCAGGACCACCATGTGATCGTATACCTCATACGGATCATGGGTGGATCGGCTCCTTGAGCCGATTCACAGGACAACCTGAGAGCCGATCGAGGCTCGTATTTAATGTTTACGTGTATGCCATGCAGGAAACTAAGCGAAGCAAATCCATCACCTTCCTGACCAGGTGATACGTCTCCGACGTATCGATAATTTCTTATGTTCCATGCCACATTATTGATGTTATCTACATGTTTTATGCACACTTTATGTCATATTCGTGCATTTTCTGGAACTAACCTATTAACAAGATGCCGAAGTGCCAGTTGCTGTTTTCTGCTGTTTTTGGTTTCAGAAATCCTAGTAACGAAATATTCTCGGAATTGGACGAAATCAAAGCCCAGGGGCCTATTTTTCCACGAAGCTTCCAGAAGTCCGAAGGAGAGACGAAGAGGGGCCACGGAGGGGCCACACCATAGGGCGGCGCGGCCCCCCCTTGGCCGCGCGGCCCTGTGGTGTGGGGCCCCCGTGCCGCCTCTTGACCTACCCTTCCGCCTACAAATAGCCCCCGTGACGAAACCCCCAGTACCGAGAGCCACGATACGGAAAACCTTACTGAGACGCCGCCACCGCCGATCCCATCTCGGGGGATCCAGGAGATCGCCTCCGGCACCCTGCCGGAGAGGGGATTCATCTCCCGGAGGACTCTACACCGCCATGGTCGCCTCCGGAGTGATGAGTGAGTAGTCTACCCCTGGACTATGGGTCCATAGCAGTAGCTAGATGGTTGTCTTCTCCCCATTGTGCTATCATTGTCGGATCTTGTGAGCTGCCTAACATGATCAAGATCGTCTATCTGTAATCCTATATGTTGCGTTTGTTGGGATCCGATGAATAGAGAATACTTGTTATGTTGATTATCAAAGTTATGCTTATGTGTTGTTTATGATCTTGCATGCTTTCCGTTACTAGTAGATGCTCTGGCCAAGTAGATGCTTGTAACTCCAAGAGGGAGTACTTATGCTCGATAGTGGGTTCATGCCTGCATTGACACCGGGACGGTGATGAAGAAAGTTCTAAGGTTGTGTTGTCTTGTTGCCACTAGGGATAAAACATTGATGCTATGTCTAAGGATGTAGTTGTTGATTACATTACGCACCATACTTAATGCAATTGTCTGTTGTTAGCAACTTAATACTGGAGGGTTCGGATGATAACACGAAGGTGGACTTTTTAGGCATTGATGCAGTTGGATGGCGGTCTATGTACTTTGTCGTAATGCCCAATTAAATCTCACTATACTCATCATGATATGTATGTGCATGGTCATGCTCTCTTTATTTGTCAATTGCCCAACTGTAATTTGTTCACCCAACATGCTGTTTGTCTTATGGGAGAGACACCTCTAGTGAACTGTGGACCCCGGTCCAATTCTCTTTACTGAAATACAATCTACTGCAATACTTTGTTCTACCGTTTTCGCAAACAATCATCTTCCACACAATACGGTTAATCCTTTGTTACAGCAAGCCGGTGAGATTGACAACCTCACTATTTCGTTGGGGCAAAGTACTTTGGTTGTGTTGTGCAGGTTCCACGTTGGCGCCGGAATCTCTGGTGTTGCGCCGCACTACATCCCGCCGCCATCAACCTTCAACGTGCTTCTTGGCTCCTCCTGGTTCGATAAACCTTGGTTTCTTTCTCAGGGAAAACTTGCTGCTGTGCGCATCATACCTTCCTCTTGGGGTTGCCCAACGAACGTGTGAAATACACGCCATCAAGCTCTTTTTCTCGCGCCGTTGCCGGGAGATCAAGACACGCTGCAAGGGGAGTCTCCACTTCTCAATCTCTTTACTTTGTTTTTGTCTTGCTTAGTTTTATTTACTACTTTGTTTGCTGCACTAAATCAAAATACAAAAAAATTAGTTGCTAGTTTTACTTTATTTGCTATCTTGTTTGCTATATCAAAAACACAAAAAAAATTAGTTTACTTGCATTTACTTTATCTAGTTTGCTTTATTTACTGTTGCTAAAATGGCCAACGCTGAAAACACTAAGTTGTGTGACTTCACAACCACAAATAATAATGATTTCTTATGCACACCTATTGCTCCACCTGCTACTACAGCAGAATTCTTTGAAATTAAACCTGCTTTCGAATCTTGTTATGCGAGAGCAATTTTCTGGTGTTAGTTCTGATGATGCTGCTGCCCATCTTAATAATTTTGTTGAACTATGTGAAATGCAAAAATATAAAGATGTAGATGGTGATATTATTAAACTAAAATTGTTCCCTTTCTCATTAAGAGGAAGAGCTAAAGATTGGTTGCTATCTCTGCCTAAGAATAGTATTGATTCATGGACTAAATGCAAGGATGCTTTTATTGGTAGATATTATCCCCCTGCTAAAATTATATCTTTGAGGAGTAGCATAATGAATTTTAAACAATTAGATACTGAACATGTTGCTCAAGCTTGGGAAAGAATGAAATCTCTGGTTAAAAACTGCCCAACCCATGGATCGACTACTTGGATGATCATCCAAACCTTCTATGCAGGACTAAATTTTTCTTCACGGAATTTATTGGATTCAGCTGCTGGAGGTACCTTTATGTCCATCACTCTTGGTGAAGCAACAAAGCTTCTTGATAATATGATGATCAACTACTCTGAATGGCACACGGAAAGAGCTCCACATGGTAAGAAGGTAAATTATCGAAGAAACCTCTTCCTTGAGTGATAAGATTGATGCTATTATGTCTATGCTTGTGAATGGTAGGCCTAATGTTAATTCTAATAATGTTCCGTTAGCGTCATTAGTTGCTCAAAAAGAATATGTTGATGTGAATTTCATTAAAAATAACAATCACAATGATTCCAGGCCATACCACCGCTAATTGTAATTCTTATGGTAGATATGCTTCATCTAATGAAGAAAAGATGCTAGAAATTGAAAGATCCACTAAGAGCTTTATGCAATCACAACATGAGCAAAATAAACTGTTTACTAAAACTATGAATGAGCAATCTACCTTGTTGAAGAATATAGGGAATCAACTTGAAAATTTGAATAGGGAGATCTCGGGGTTGCAAACTAAACTTGCTAATGCTGAAACCCGAATCTCATATATGTCTGCATCACAATCTTCTTTAATTAATAAAATGGCTGCTAAACCTGAGGATTTAGATGATAAAATTACTACTACAGCAAATGCCATTCAAGTTAGAATTAATGAGAATATAAGATTAATGGCTGAACTGCGTGCTAGGTGGGATAGAGAAGAAAATGAAAAACTAGCTAAAGAGAAGAATATAGCTAAAGTTTGGACTATTACCACCACTAGTAATGCTAATGCTACACATGTTGCTGCACCTCCTACTCATACTAATAAAAGAATTGGTGTTAGCAATGTTTCCACTTCGAATGCAAAGCGCGAAAAACTTCCTGAAACTGCTAAAACTGCTGAAACTGCCTGTGATAAAGCTGCTGAAATTTTTTCCAACATTGGGGATGATGATCCCATTGCTTTAGATTATAATGGTTTGAATTTTGATGATTGCCACATCTCTGAAGTTATAAAGTTCTTGCAAAAACTTGCTAAAAGTCCTAATTCTAGTGCTATAAATTTGGCTTTCACGCATCATATTACAAATGCTCTCATAAAAGCTAGAGAAGAGAAACTAGAGCGTGAAGCCTCTATTCCTAAAAAGTTAGAGGATGGTTGGGAGCCCATCATTAAGATGAAGATTAAAGATTTTGATTGTAATGCTTTATGTGATCTTGGTGCAAGTATCTCTGTTATGCCTAAGAAAATTTATAATATGCTTGACTTGCCACCGCTGAAAAATTGTTATTTGGATGTTAATCTTGCTGATCATTCTACAAAGAAACCTTTGGGTAAAGTTGATAATGTTCACATTACCGTTAACAATAACCTTGTTCCCGTTGATTTTGTTGTCTTGGATATTGAATGCAATGCATCTTGTCCCATTATATTGGGAAGACCTTTTCTTCGAACTGTTGGTGCTATCATTGATATGAAGGAAGGTAATATAAAATATCAATTTCCTCTCAAGAAAGGTATGGAACACTTCCCTAGAAAGAGAATGAAGGTACCTTTTGATTCTATTATGAGAACAAATTATGATGTTGACACTTCATCTCTTGATAATACTTGATACACACTTTCTGCGCCTAGCTGAAAGGCGTTAAAGAAAAGCGCTTATGGGAGACAACCCATGTTTTTACCTACAGTACTTTGTTTTTATTTTGTGTCTTGGAAGTTGTTTACTACTGTAGCAACCTCTCCTTATCTTAGTTTTGTGTTTTGTTGTGCCAAGTTAAGCCGTTGATAGAAAAGTAAGTACTAGATTTGGATTACTGCGCAGTCCCAGATTTCTTTGCTGTCACGAATCTGGGCAAAATCCCTCTGTAGGTAACTCAGAAAATTATGCCAATTTACGTGAGTGATCCTCAGATATGTACGCAACTTTCATTCAATTTGAGCATTTTCATTTGAGCAAGTCTGGTGCCATTTTAAAATTCGTCAATACGAACTATTCTGTTTTGACAGATTCTGCCTTTTATTTCGCATTGCCTCTTTCGCTATGTTGGATGAATTTCTTTGATCCATTAATGTCCAGTAGCATTATGCAATGTCCAGAAGTGTTAAGAATGATTGTGTCACCTCTGAATATGTCAATTTATATTGTGCACTAACCCTCTAATGAGTTGTTTCGAGTTTGGTGTGGAGGAAGTTTTCAAGGATCAAGAGAGGAGTATGATGCAACATGATCAAGGAGAGTGAAAGCTCTAAGCTTGGGGATGCACCCGGTGGTTCACCCCTGCATATATCAAGAAGACTCAAGCGTCTAAGCTTGGGGATGCCCAAGGCATCCCCTTCTTCATCGACAACATTATCAGGTTCCTCCCCGAAACTATATTTTTATTCCATCACATCTTATGTGCTTTTTCTTGGAGCGTCGGTTTGTTTTTGTTTTTGTTTTGTTTGAATAAAATGGATCCTAGCATTCACTTTATGGGAGAGAGACACGCTCCGCTGTAGCATATGGACAAGTATGTCCTTGGTTTCTACTCATAGTATTCATGGCGAAGTTTCTCCTTCGTTAAATTGTTATATGGTTGGAATTGGAAAATGATACATGTAGTAATTGCTATAAATGTCTTGGGTAATGTGATACTTGGCAATTGTTGTGCTCATGTTTAAGCTCTTGCATCATATGCTTTGCACCCATTAATGAAGAAATACATAGAGCATGCTAAAATTTGGTTTGCATATTTGGTTTCTCTAAGGTCTAGATAATTTCTAGTATTGAGTTTGAACAACAAGGAAGACGGTGTAGAGTCTTATAATGTTTTCAATATATCTTTTATGTGAGTTTTGCTGCACCGGTTCATCCTTGTGTTTGTTTCAAATAAGCCTTGCTAGCCTAAACCTTGTATCGAGAGGGAATACTTCTCATGCATCCAAAATACTTGAGCCAACCACTATGCCATTTGTGTCCACCATACCTACCTACTACATGGTATTTTCCGCCATTCCAAAGTAAATTGCTTGAGTGCTACCTTTAAAATTCCATCATTCACCTTTGCAATATATAGCTCATGGGACAAATAGCTTAAAAACTATTGTGGTATTGAATATGTAATTATGCACTTTATCTCTTATTAAGTTGCATGTTGTGCGATAACCATGTTCACTGGGGACGCCATCAACTATTCATTGTTGAATATCATGTGAGTTGCTATGCATGTCCGTCTTGTTTGAAGTAAGAGCGATCTACCACCTTATGGTTGGAGCATGCATATGTTAGAGAAGAACATTGGGCCGCTAACTAAAGCCATGATCCATGGTGGAAGTTTCAGTTTTGGACAACAATCCTCAAATCTCAAATGAGAAAATTATTAATTGTTGTTACATGCTTATGCATAAAAGAGGAGTCCATTATCTGTTGTCTATGTTGTCCCGGTATGGATGTCTAAGTTGAAGAATAATCAATAGCGAGAAATCCAATGCGAGCTTTCTCCTTAGACCTTTGTACAGGCGGCATAGAAGTACCCCTTTGTGACACTTGGTAAAAACAATGCATTGTGATGATCCGGTAGTCCAAGCTAATTAGGACAAGGTGCGGGCACTATTAGTTGTTGATCGCCAAAACCCACCGGCGGGCAGCGGCCTGTCAACACGGTAGAGCCGGGAAGAGCCTAGAGCTGCGGCTGGCTGAGACCCCTCCGAGCGACGGCCCGCAATGCTCTTCTGGTCACACGCGGCGATGCGAAGTGCAAGGGCGTGCCACCTGACCTATACCTGGTCAGGAAGGTGATGGGGATGCCTCGCTTAGTTCCTGCATGGCATACACGTAAACATTAAATACGAGCCTCGATCGGCTCTCAGGTTATCCTGTGAATCGGCTCAAAGAGCCGATCCACCCATGATCCGTACGGGGTGCACGAATACTTGGTGATCCTGCTTGATCAAGATAAAGCTAATGAGATCTACGACGATTTAGGGTTTTCACCGCATAATCGGATCATCCTACTCCAGGTTGGGCCTCGTGGCCACGCACGGTGCTCATAAGCCGATCCTAAACAAGGCCAAAGAACCAACAATGATGTTGATCCGCGGAACATCCTGTTTAGGACTTGCGAACGCCACCCTACGTGCCACTGGATCCTCCCCCCCTTTGTAAGGCCTAACTATTGCAGATATTAAACTAATCCTTGCATAACAAGGAGCAATCGTAACGGATCAGATCTACTAGATGATGAACAAGCAGGGTGCCGCCCCCACGCCTGAGATAGGCGTGAGGGCGGCTAGACATGCAAGGGTTGCACTACGTAAGCATGTTTATACGAAGAGCCATGCTAACCCTAACACATCTATGATAACTACGTTGCGCGCCATCAAAGACGCTTCAGTACGCGCAACGCATGAACAACGTGGAGCTTGTGCTGCCTAGATCGCGAGATGCGATCTAGGCAGCATATCGCTTACCTGATTGAAACCCTCGAGACGAAGGAGTTGGCGGTGCGCCGAGATTGGTTTGTTTTGGGGTGAACGTTGTGTTGTTGTTTATTCCATAAACCCTAGATACATATTTATAGTCCAGCGGACTTTCTAATTCGGACGTGCACCTAACCGTGCACGAGTAAAACTCTAACTTTTAATCTAAAGATACGATCTACTATATTACAGATACAATGGGCAATTCAGCCCAATTTCGTGTATAAGGCCAATTCTTGTTTTTCCCTTCCATGTATATCTTCAAGTCTTTCTCAATCGTGGCCCACCTCTGACTCGGTCAAATTCTGGTGATAACACATGCCCCCCTGGTTTTGGAATTGGTAATTCCAAAATCACTCTGTTTTCCTTCGTCGGGTCATGTCGTGGCAGAACCGTTGCAGTATCATGATGCCTTTCCTTCTCAACTTCTCCGCGTGGCACCACTTCCTCGGAAACTGCTGTGGCATTGAATTTCCACTATATCCCCTTTTATTTAACCGCCACGAACGGTTCTCCTCTGCATCCCCTTCGCATTAGCACTCCAAGAGCCCTCCTGCGCCACCATGTCTTCCTCCTCCTCTGCCCCATCGGATCTTGCCAGCCAGTCCTCCACGTCCCGCGAGCCGACGCCGGAGTACAACCCGGCGGAGAACCACGCGGCCAACACCCGCCGCGCCATTGCGGCCGGGGAGGAGTCTAGCCACGACTTCTCCATCTGGTCCGAGGACGACAAGTCCCTGACCGACGGGGAGAGCGACCTCCGCTTCCTCGCCGTTGGGGAAACGGAGGAGGAGAGCGATGACGACAGCTTCTCCTGCGACTTCACCTCCTCCGAGGAGGAGGAGGAGCAGGAAGAGGAGGAGGACGACGACGACGAGAGCTCCTCCGACGAGCCGCCGGCCAAGCGGTTCTGCCCTTGGCCGGGCCGAAGCGACTTCGACAGGGCGACGAGGACGACGCTGACGAAGAAGATGAAGACAACGAGGGCCCGGTCGGCGGCCATTGGAGCGACGACGAGCCCGCCGGGAGCAGCGCCGATAGCGGCGACGACGGCGACGACGAGAGCAGTGATGGCCCATAGATAGGACCTCTAGAATAGGGCCAGTAGTAGTAGATGGGGCAATGTATCCCCTGGTGTTTCCTTTTGAGAGCAATCAGCTCTTCATGTAAGAAATCTTGCCTATTAATGAAGATCTCTTCCCCAATTTGATTTTGCCGATTTCTTCTTAGTTCAATTTAGCCGATTCCCTCTTCTACTGACCTTGCCGATTCGCCCCCTTTGCCAATGCGTAATAAACCGATAACAACGCATCGGTCCTTCGAAATTCGTCCCTTCCTTCTTCAACTGATGATTTTTTCTAATTCTGGCGGATAATGCAGAATCTTCAGGAAAACCTTGGAATTCTTCCAACCAAAACCAATGGTCCTTTTTAATACTCATCATCTGTGAAGGAGGCTGCAATGAAAAATCAGCCGATGGCATCCCCATCGGCTCTTTAAACAGAGTATCCACTAGGCCTGTTGCCCCCCGAGTCTTACTCGAGCCTGCTGCCCCCCGAGCCTTACTCGGGGCGAGAATGTCAGAGAGAATGCGCCACAGCCGATCCTCTTTCTTCCTCCAACAGCCGATAATCTTCCATTTCAGCTGAACTAGCCCCAAAGATTGGAAATCCTTGACAAAGAGGTTCAGGAACCCGGATCGGCTCGAAGTAGCTGAAGAAGTTTCCATTGTTTTACTCACTCGAGGCAACAGAAGGTACCACCGTTAGCCTGGATCTGGTGGAGACTCGATAAAAATTGCATAAATCCACTAAAGTCGATGGCTGCGCATCGGCTGCCTCTCAATTCTAAAGTCTCAATTCTAAAGTCGATGCCCTTGCATCGGCTGTAAAAAATTTTTTTTTTTACTGGCCGATTTTCTCCTATCAGCCCCCAGTATTCATTGCACGCATGTCTGCACATGTTTATCTGCATATGTTCATCTGACTATATGCCCCCCGAGCCGAATCTGCTGAATGACTGCAGATATCGGCTTTCTTGGTTAGTCAGGGCACTGTACTTGCACGTCGGCTTCGCAAAGACTTATGCTGACTTTCATCTGCCGACGTGGCCACTGCCCAGTAGATCGTTGCTGACCACAAACAGAATATGTGCAGAAGATAATTTTGGCCGATTGCTGGAATCGGCCTCCACACTGCTTGTTCGATGAAGGTTTTGTAATGTCCCTCCATAAGCTTTTCGGGGCCGATCACAAGGATCAGCCTCGCACGGTTTGCTCATTGGTTTAATCTTGCTACTCGGTTAGGCTGGATAAAACCAACCCAACCTCTGACTTGACGCGCCTGCTGTCGTCCACCTTAAGTGCATCGTATAATCGTGGAACACTAAGCTCCGTCGGCAAGAGAAGCACCATGTTTGCGCCAGCCGATGTTTCATCATCGGCTTTCTTTTGCTTGGGACGCCACTCCATTCTTCGTGGACGACCCTCTTCATCCAGGGCTCGCTGAACCTTTGCGGCCAGATCAGGCCGTGCCTTCCTTAGCGTATGCAGGTATAACCTTTCGGCTTCCTCCAGGCCGCGCAAACGTTGAACCCTGCGCTTTTGTGAACAGCTGAGTCCGTCAGGGCACCACCTCGGACGGTGGCACCTGTCTTCTTCTTCTTCAAGTCCTTCGTCTTCGGAATCCTCAAAATTTGCCCAACGAAGTGACTCAGCACGTTTGCTTGGTGGTGGGAGAGGCCCTAAGCGCTCAAACACAGACACGTTGGCTGCCTCCGTCTTCTTCTTGTTGCATTCTGGGCAATTGCCGATTGTGGGCAATCGGCTCATTCCTGAATCCCAGCGGTTAATCGAAGAAAGGGCAGTCCCAGTGTCTGGCGTTGTCATCTTGCTCCCTTGATGTGTCCGTGGCACGGCGCTCGTGCTCCTCCTCATAGCGATCCTGCCGACGATGTCTTCTGGCTTCTCTAGCCAGACGATCTTCTTCATCATCATAGTTGGACCGTCGGCGTTGGTCATACTGTCTCACATATTTGTTGAGGAGGTGATCAGAGAGAGGTCGTTGATATCTTATGTTCTTCACTTCTCCCTCTGTAACGTAGCGCTTGCCATCATGATGGAGCCGATCGCGTGGAGCGGCCTCCTCTGTATCCTTGCTATGAGAGCAGCTGCCCTCATCTCCATCTTTGCCAGAGTGGTTCCCAGGTCCTACCATGTTGATGCTGAACGTGGGACCTGGCTGGCAACTCTCAGGGTAGATGACTTCTACCATGTTAACGGCGGGGAAGGGCTGGGTGTCTACCTTCATGGCGTACTGGTTGAAAATTAAACGCCCCTTCTCTATCGCCGCTTGGATGTGCTGACGCCACACCCTGCAGTCGTTGGTGGCATGGGAAAGCGAGTTGTGGAACTTGCAGTATGGCTTTCCGTTTAGCTCTTGCGCCGTAGGGAACTTGAGACCTTCAGGAATCGTCAACTGTTTCTCCTTGAGCAGGAGGTCGAAGATTTGTTCAGTCTTGGTCACGTCAAAATCAAATCCCCTGGGCGGCCCTGGTGGCTTTACCCATTTGCAGGACACAGGGGTTCCTCCCCGAGTCCATTCAGCCACCGCTACTTCTTGGTCTCCCGCAGCACTTCACCTTCCTCTCGTATCGACCATGACTATCGCACGCTTGAACTTGTCTTGGTACAGGTCCGGGTGGCGCTGTTCATATGCTGATAGTTTCGAACCATGTGCGCCGGCGAGGGATAATCTGCTTGGGAGGCCATGTCCTTGAGCTGTGTTGCAAGGCCAGCTACGCCAACTCGATCGCTTCCTTTTCGCTTATACGAACCGAATAACATCGGTTCCTAAGATTCTGAAGCGCTGGATGTACTCTGTCACCGTTTCTCCGCGCTTCTGACGTAGTTGTGCTAGATCGGCAATGCTAGACTCGGAAGCTTCTGAATGATATTGCATATGGAACTGTTCTTCCAATTGCTTCCAAGACTGGATGGAGTTTGCTGGCAAAGAGGTATACCATCCAAAAGCCGATCCTGTGAGGGACTGTGAAAAGAGCCTCACACGTAGCTGATCCGACACTGAAGCCGGTCCTAGTTGCGCCAAATATCGGCCGATGTGCTCGATGGAGCTGGAGCCATCTGATCCACTGAATTTGGAGAAGTCAGGGAGCCGATATTTAGGTGGCAGCGGGATCATCTCGTACTCGTCGGGGTACGGCTTGGAATAGCCGATTGCCCTCCTTTTCGGCATAATGCCGAACTGGTCTCTCAGTATGGTACTGATCTGATCCGCCGTGCTGGCTGCAGGAGATGCACTCTGAAGATTCGCCGGGGTGGCGTACTTAGCCAGCCATGTTTGCTTTTCCAGCTCTGAGCCAACTGCAGGAGCTGGGCCTGGAGTTTCGTCGGGGTGGCGTACTTAGTTAGCCACGTCTCGCTTCTCAAGCTCGTCGGCCGACGTCCCTCTGTCTGCGCCGGAGTCCCTGACGTTGTGGCCTGGTTTGAGAGTGCCCAGTTGCCACAATCTGGCACATACGTGCACGCGTATCCTTGAGGGATCTCCTTAGGCGCCTCAGCCAAGAACTGGTAGTCACTAGGGTCACCACCGATCTTGTAGACGACGAATGCCGGTGTAGCCGGCACTTCAGGTGATGCTGCCAACGCATATGGCAGCGGTGGACGGGACTGGAGTGGCAACTCTCCTTGGTGCGTCCCGAGAGCTGGTCCTGACGGCGAGTACTGGTGGCTCATGATCTCCTGGATCACGCGCAGAGCGAGACGCTCCAACACGTTGACCAAGTTTTCAGAGTGGCGGTGTAGCGAGTGAGCCACCAAGTAGTTGATCTCCTGCCGCAGGGCCCTGGTGCGTTCCTCCGACGGGGCCGAGAGATCTATCCCATCGAGTGCACCTTGTGGTGAGAACCCCTTCCATCTGATGCCATGGGTACGGGTTCTCTGAAAAGAGCCGATGAGGTCGGCTTCGAGGGTGGCCTTGATCTCGTCATGTTTCTTCTTGAGCTCAGCAGGCAGCTCCTCGTAGGTGACTGGCGTGCCGTCCGCCGCCATCTCAGATGTAGATGGCGATGTGGTTGATGTAGATGATAGTCCCACCGGGCGTGCCAGAATGTGTTGATCGCCAAAACCCACCGGCGGGCAGCGGCCTGTCAACACGGTAGAGCCGGGAAGAGCCTAGAGCTGCGGCTGGCTGAGACCCCTCCGAGCGACGGCCCGCAATGCTCTTCTGGTCACACGCGGCGATGCGAAGTGCAAGGGCGTGCCACCTGACCTATACCTGGTCAGGAAGGTGATGGGGATGCCTCGCTTAGTTCCTGCATGGCATACACGTAAACATTAAATACGAGCCTCGATCGGCTCTCAGGTTATCCTGTGAATCGGCTCAAAGAGCCGATCCACCCATGATCCGTACGGGGTGCACGAATACTTGGTGATCCTGCTTGATCAAGATAAAGCTAATGAGATCTACGACGATTTAGGGTTTTCACCGCATAATCGGATCATCCTACTCCAGGTTGGGCCTCGCGGCCACGCACGGTGCTCATAAGCCGATCCTAAACAAGGCCAAAGAACCAACAATGATGTTGATCCGCGGAACATCCTGTTTAGGACTTGCGAACGCCACCCTACGTGCCACTGGATCCTCCCCCCCTTTGTAAGGCCTAACTATTGCAGATATTAAACTAATCCTTGCATAACAAGGAGCAATCGTAACGGATCAGATCTACTAGATGATGAACAAGCAGGGTGCCGCCCCCACGCCTGAGATAGGCGTGAGGGCGGCTAGACATGCAAGGGTTGCACTACGTAAGCATGTTTATACGAAGAGCCATGCTAACCCTAACACATCTATGATAACTACGTTGCGCGCCATCAAAGACGCTTCAGTACGCGCAACGCATGAACAACGTGGAGCTTGTGCTGCCTAGATCGCGAGATGCGATCTAGGCAGCATATCGCTTACCTGATTGAAACCCTCGAGACGAAGGAGTTGGCGGTGCGCCGAGATTGGTTTGTTTTGGGGTGAACGTTGTGTTGTTGTTTATTCCATAAACCCTAGATACATATTTATAGTCCAGCGGACTTTCTAATTCGGACGTGCACCTAACCGTGCACGAGTAAAACTCTAACTTTTAATCTAAAGATACGATCTACTATATTACAGATACAATGGGCAATTCAGCCCAATTTCGTGTATAAGGCCAATTCTTGTTTTTCCCTTCCATGTATATCTTCAAGTCTTTCTCAATCGTGGCCCACCTCTGACTCGGTCAAATTCTGGTGATAACATTAGTATACTATGCATGAGACTTGCAACTTATAAGATATAATTTACATGATGCATATGCTTTATTACTACCGTTGACAAAATTGTTTCATGTTTTCAAAATCAAAGCTCTAGCACAAATATAGCAATCGATGCTTTTCCTCTATGAGGACCATTCTTTTACTTTCAATGTTGAGTCAGTTCACCTATTTCTCTCCACCTCAAGAAGCAAACACTTGTGTGAACTGTGCATTGATTCCTACATACTTGCTTATTGCACTTATTATATTACTCTATGTTGACAATATCCATGAGATATACATGTTACAAGTTAAAAGCAACCGCTGAAACTTAATCTTCTTTTGTGTTGTTTCAATGCCTTTACTTTGAATTATTGCTTTATGAGTTAACTCTTATGCAAGACTTATTGATGCTTGTCTTGAAGTGCTATTCATGAAAAGTCTTTGCTTTATGATTCACTTGTTTACTCATGTCATATACATTGTTTTGATCGCTGCATTCACTACATATCCTTTACAAATAGTATGATCAAAATTATGATGGCATGTCACTCCAGAAATTATCTGTGTTATCGTTTTACCTGCTCGGGACGAGCAGAACTAAGCTTGGGGATGCTGATACGTCTCCGACGTATCGATAATTTCTTATGTTCCATGCCACATTATTGATGTTATCTACATGTTTTATGCACACTTTATGTCATATTCGTGCATTTTCTGGAACTAACCTATTAACAAGATGCCGAAGTGCCGATTCTTTGTTTCTGCTGTTTTTGGTTTCAGAAATCCTAGTAACGAAATATTCTCGGAATTGGACGAAATCAAAGCCCAGGGCCTATTTTTCCACGAAGCTTCCGTAAGTCCGAAGGAGAGACGAAGAGGGGCCACGGAGGGGCCACACCATAGGCGGCGCGGCCCCCCTTGGCCGCGCGGCCCCGTGGTGTGGGGCCCCGTGCCGCCTCTTGACCTACCCTTCCGCCTACAAATAGCCCCCGTGACGAAACCCCCTGCAGAGAGCCACGATACGGAAAACCTTGCGAGACGCCGCCACCGCCGATCCCATCTCGGGGATCCAGAGATCGCCGCCGGCACCCTGCCGGAGAGGGGATTCATCTCCCGGAGGACTCTACACCGCCATGGTCGCCTCCGGAGTGATGAGTGAGTAGTCTACCCCTGGACTATGGGTCCATAGCAGTAGCTAGATGGTTGTCTTCTCCCCATTGTGCTATCATTGTCGGATCTTGTGAGCTGCCTAACATGATCAAGATCGTCTATCTGTAATCCTATATGTTGCGTTTGTTGGGATCCGATGAATAGAGAATACTTGTTATGTTGATTATCAAAGTTATGCTTATGTGTTGTTTATGATCTTGCATGCTTTCCGTTACTAGTAGATGCTCTGGCCAAGTAGATGCTTGTAACTCCAAGAGGGAGTACTTATGCTCGATAGTGGGTTCATGCCTCGCATTGACACCGGGACAATGTGAGAAAGTTCTAAGGTTGTGTTGTGATGTTGCCACTAGGGATAAAACATTGATGCTATGTCTAAGGATGTAGTTGTTGATTACATTACGCACCATACTTAATGCAATTGTCTGTTGTTAGCAACTTAATACTGGAGGGGGTTCGGATGATAACCTGAAGGTGGACTTTTTAGGCATAGATGCAGTTGGATGGCGGTCTATGTACTTTGTCGTAATGCCCAATTAAATCTCACTATACTCATCATGATATGTATGTGCATGGTCATGCTCTCTTTATTTGTCAATTGCCCAACTGTAATTTGTTCACCCAACATGCTGTTTGTCTTATGGGAGAGACACCTCTAGTGAACTGTGGACCCCGGTCCAATTCTCTTTACTGAAATACAATCTCTTGCAATCTTGTTCTCTCGTTTTCTGCAAACAATCATCTTCCACACAATACGGTTAATCCTTTGTTACAGCAAGCCGGTGAGATTGACAACCTCACTGTTTCGTTGGGGCAAAGTACTTTGGTTGTGTTGTGCAGGTTCCACGTTGGCGCCGGAATCTCTGGTGTTGCGCCGCACTACATCCCGCCGCCATCAACCTTCAACGTGCTTCTTGGCTCCTCCTGGTTCGATAAACCTTGGTTTCTTTCTGAGGGAAAACTTGCTGCTGTGCGCATCATACCTTCCTCTTGGGGTTGCCCAACGAACGTGTGAAATACACGCCATCACCAGGTATAGGTCAGGTGGCACGCCCTTGCACCAGCATCGGACGTGCGTGCCGAGGCTTTGCGGGCCGTCGCTCGAGGGACCAGGGCCAGCCGCAGTCCTGGGAGCCTCCCGGCTCTACTGTGTTGCCCGTCGCTGCTCGCCGGTGGGTTTCTGACCGCAACAACGCCATCAACACTTTGTTGAATATCATGTGAGTTGCTATGCATGTCCGTCTTGTCTGAAGTAAGGGAGATTTACCACTAGTTGAATGGTTAGAGCATGCATACTGTTAGAGAAGAACATTGGGCCGCTAACTAAAGCCATGAATCATGGTGGAAGTTTCAGTTTTGGACAAATATCCTCAATCTCATATGAGAACATTAATTGTTGCTAATTGCTTATGCATTAAAGAGGAGTCCATTATCTGTTGTCTATGTTGTCCCGGTATGGATGTCTAAGTTGAGAATAATCAAAAGCGAGAAATCCAATGCGAGCTTTCTCCTTAGACCTTTGTACAGGCGGCATAGAGGTACCCCTTTGTGACACTTGGTTAAAACATATGTATTGCGATGATAATCCAGGTAATCCGAGCTAATTAGGACAAGGTGCGGGCACTATTAGTATATTATGCATGAGGCTTGCAACTTGTAGGATATAATTTACATAATGCATATGCTTTATTACTACCGTTGACAAAATTGTTTCTTGTTTTCAAAACCAAAGCTCTAGCACAAATATAGCAATCAATGCTTCCCTCTGTGAAGGGCCTATCTTTTACTTTATTGTTGAGTCAGTTTACCTACTTCTTTCTATCCTAGAAGCAAACACTTGTGTAAACTGTGTGCATTGATTCTTACATGTTTACCTATTGCACTTGTTATATTGCTTTATGTTGAAAACTATCCATGAGATATACATGTTACAAGTTGAAATCAATTGCTGAAACTTAATCATCCTTTGTGTTGCTTCAATGCCTTCTACTTTGAATCTATTGCTTTATGAGTTAACTTTTATGCAAGTCTTATTGATGCTTGTCTTGAAAGTACTATTCATGAAAAGTCTTTGCTATATGATTCAGTTGTTTAGTCATTATCTTTATTATCACTTCATTCACTTCATATGCTTTACAATAATGTTGATCAAGATTATGTTGGTAGCATGTCACTTAAGAAATTATCATTGTTATCGTTTACCTACTCGAGGGCGAGTAGGAACTAAGCTTGGGGATGCTTGATACGTCTCAAACGTATCTACAATTTCTTATGTTCCATGCTTGTTTTATGACAATACCTACATGTTTTGTTCACACTTTATATCGTTTTTATGCGTTTTCCGGAACTAACCTATTGACGAGATGCCGAAGGGCCAGTTGCTGTTTTCTGCTGTTTTTGGTTTCAGAAATCCTAGTAAGGAAATATTCTCGGAATCGGACGAAATCAACGCCCAGCATCTTAGGATTGCATGAAGCTTCCAGAACACCCGAGAGCCGCCAGAGGGGGGCCACAGGCCCACCAAACAGTAGGCCGGCGCGGCCAAGGGGGGCCCGCGCCCCCCTGTTGTGTCGTCGCCTCGTTGACCTTCTGACGCCGCCTCTTCGCCTATATAAAGGTCCCTGACCTAAATCTTCGATACGGAAAAGCCACGATACGAGAAACCTTCCAGAGCCGCCGCCATCGCGAAGGCAAGATCTGGGGGACAGGAGTCTCTGTTCCGGCACGCCGCCGGGACGGGGAAGTGCCCCCGGAAGGCTTCTCCATCAACACCACCGCCATCTTCATCAACGCTGCTGTCTCCCATGAGGAGGGAGTAGTTCTCCATCGAGGCTCGGGGTTGTACCGGTAGCTATGTGGTTCATCTCTCTCCTGTGTACTTCAATACAATAATCTCATGAGCTGCCTTACATGATTGAGATTCATATGATGATGCTTGTAATCTAGATGTCATTATGCTAGTCAAGTGGATTTTACTTATGTGATCTTCGGAGACTCCTTGTCCCACGTGCGTAAAGGTGACAGTGTGTGCACCGTGTGGGTCTCTTAGGCTATATTTCACAGAATACTTATTCACTGTTATGAATAGCATAGTGAAGTGCTTATTTATATCCCTTTATGATTGCAATGTGTTTTGTATCACAATTTATCTGTGTGCTACTCTAGTGATGTTATTAAAGTAGTTTATTCCTCCTGCACGGTGTAATGGTGACAGTGTGTGCATCGTGTAGTACTTGGCGTAGGCTATGATTGTGATCTCTTGTAGATTATGAAGATAACTATTGCTATGATAGTATTGATGTGATCTATTCCTCCTTTCGTAGTGTGAAGGTGACAGTGTGCATGCTATGTTAGTACTTGGTTTGGTTATGTTGATCTGTTATGCACTCTAAGGTTATTTAAATATGAACATTGAATATTGTGGAGCTTGTTAACTCCGGCATTGAGGGTTCGTGTAATCCTACACAGTTAGTGGTGTTCATCATCCAACAAGAGGGTGTAGAGTCTAGCATCTATCAATTTATTCTGTTATGTGATCAATGTTGAGAGTGTCCACTAGTGAAAGTATGATCCCTAGGCCTTGTTCCTAAATACTGCTATCGCTGCTTGTTTACTGTTTTACTGCATTTATACTGCCTGCAATATTACTACCATCAACTGCACGCCAGCAAGCACTTTTCTGGCGCCGTACTACAACTCATATTCATTCATACCACTTGTATTTCACTATCTCTTCGCCGAACTAGTGCACCTATTAGGTGTGTTGGGGACACAAGAGACTTCTTGCTTTGTGGTTGCAGGGTTGCATGAGAGGGATATCTTTGACCTCTTCCTCCCTGAGTTCGATAAACGTTGGGTGATCCACGTACTTAAGGGAAACTTGCTGCTGTTCTACAAACCTCTGCTCTTGGAGGCCCAACACTGTCTACAAGAATAGAAGCACCCGTAGCCATCACTCATCAACCAGACTTTCAAGAGCGGCTCCCATGAAGGACGTTATCTCTACCAGCAAGGTAGATCATCCCTCTTCTCTTTTGTTTACACATGTACTTTAGTTTAGTTTTTTTATTTATTTATGGATGACACTCCTCCCAACCTTTGCTTTCTCAAGCCATGGCTAACCGAATCCTCGGGTGCCTTCCAACAATCACATACCATGAAGGAGTGTCTATTTGCAAAATTAAGTTGCTTACTGATGAATCAGAGCAAAACATGTGAAGAGAATTATTAATGCAAGTTAATTAATTGGGGCTGGGAACCCCATTGCCAGCTCTTTTTGCAAAGTTATTGGATAAGCGGATGAAGCCACTAGTCCATTGTGAAAGTCTGTCAAAAGTAAATGACAAGATCGAAAGATAAACACCACATACTTCCTCATGAGCTATAAAACATTGACACAAATAAGAGATAATAGCTTTTGAATTGTTTAAAGGTAGCACATGAAGTATTTGCTTGGAATGGCAGAGAAATACCATGTAGTAGGTAGGTATGGTGGACACAAATGGCATAGTTTTTGGCTCAAGGATTTGGATGCACGAGAAGAATTCCTCTCAATACAAGGCTAGGCTAGCAAGGTTGTTTGAAGCAAACTCAAGTATAAAACGTTGCAGCAAGACTCACATATGAACATATTGTAAGCATTATAAGACTTTACATCGTCTTCCTTGTTGTTCAAACACCTTAACCAGAAAATATCTAGACTCTAGAGACCAATCATGCAAACCAAATTTTAACAAGCTCTATGTAGTTCTTCATTAATGGGTACAAAGTACATGATGCAAGAGCTTAAACATGATCTATATGAGCACAACAATTGCCAAGTATCAAATTATTCAAGACATTATACCAATTACCACATGCAGCATTTCCTGTTTCCAACTATATAACAATGAACGAAGCAGTTTCAACCTTCGCCATGAACATTAAAAGCTAAGAACACATGTGTTCATACGAACCAGCGGAGCGTGTCTCTCTCCCACACAAGGATGAACTTATTAAAACATAAACAATAACAAACAGACGCTCCAAGTAAAGTACATAAGATGTGACCGAAAAAAAATATAGTTTCAAGAGAAGAAACCTGATAAATTGTTGATGAAGAAGGGGATGCCTTGGGCATCCCCAAGCTTAGACACTTGGGTCTTCTTGAAATATGCAGGGATGAACCACGGGGGCATCCCCAAGCTTAGACTTTTCACTCTTCTTGATCTTAGTATATCATCCTCCTCTCTTGACCCTTGAAAACTTCCTCCACACCAAACTCGAAACAAACACATTAGAGGGTTAGTGCATAATCAAAAATTCACATGTTCAGAGATAACACAATCATTCTTAACACTTCTGGACATTGCCCAAAGCTACTGGAAGTCAATGGAACAAAGAAATCCATCCAACATAGCAAAAGAGGCAATGCGAAATAAAAGGCGGAATCTGTCAAAACAGAATAGTCCGTAAAGACGAATTTTAAAGTGGCACCAGACTTGCTCAGATGAAAATGCTCACATTTAATGAAAGTTGCGTACATATCTGAGGATCACGTACGTAAATTGGCAGATTTTTCTGAGTTACCTACAGAGAACCCTGCCCAAATTCGTGACAGACAGAAATCTATTTCTGCGCAGTAATCCAAATCTAGTATCAACATTACTATCAAAGACTTTACTTGGCACAACAATGCAATAAAATAAGATAAGGAGAGGTTGCTACAGTAGTAACAACTTCCAAGACTCAAATATAAAACAAAAGTGTTGTAGTAAAATAAACACATGGGTTATCTCCCAAGAAGTTCTTTCTTTATAACCATTAAGATGGGCTCAGCAATTTTAATGATGCACTCGCAAGAAACAAGAGTTGAAGCAAAAGAGAGCATCAAGAAGCAAATTCAAAACACATTTAAGTCTAACATGCTTCCTATGCATAGGAATCTTGTAAATAAACAAGTTCATGAAGAGCAAAGTAACAAGCATAGGAAGATAAAACCAGTGTAACTTCAAAAATTTCAGCATATAGAGAGGTGTTTTAGTAACATGAAAATTTCTACAACCATATTTTCCTCTCTCATAATAATTTTCAAAGGCATCATGAACAAACTCAACAATATAAGTATCACATAAATCATTCTTATTCACATGCATAAAAGTATCATTACTCTCCACATAAGCATAATCAATTTTATTAGTTGTAGTGGGAGCAAATTCAACAAAGTAGCTATCATTATTATTCTCATCATCAAATATAGGAGGAATATTGTAATCATAATTAAACTTATCCTCCATAGTAGGCGGCACCAAAAGACCACTATCATTATAATCATCATATATGGGAGGCATATCATAATCAACATAAACTTTCTCCTCAATACCCGGAGGGCTAAAGAGATCATTTCCATCAAAACCGACCTCCCCAAGCTTAAATTCTTCCATAGCATTAGCAACAATGGTGTTCAAAGCATTCATACTAATAACATTCCCATTAGCATGCATAAGTTCCATGGGTTTTTTAATTTTCTCTTCAAACACATCATGTCCTAATTCAAGATAAAGTTCATAAAGATCTCTCATTGTGTTGTTTTCCATTAGGCCTAACTAGTGTAAACAAGAAACAAAAAGATGCAATTGCAGGATCTAAAGGAAATAGCTTCGAGCACACACACAACGGCAACATAAAAGTACTTAGTTACCTGGGACCGGAGTATGAGTGCCTTTTACCTTTCCTCCCCGGCAACGGCGCCAGAAAAGTGCTTGATGTCTACGGGTGCTTCTATTCTTGTAGACAGTGTTGGGCCTCCAAGAGCAGAGGTTTGTAGAACAGCAGCAAGTTTCCCTTAAGTGGATCACCCAAGGTTTATCGAACTCAGGGAGGAAGAGGTCAAAGATATCCCTCTCAAGCAACCCTGCAATCACGATACAAGAAGTCTCTTGTGTCCCCAACACACCTAATACACTTGTCAGATGTATAGGTGCACTAGTTCGGCGAAGAGATAGTGAAATACAAGTGGTATGAATGAATATGAGCAGTAGTAACGGCGCCAGAAAAGTGCTTGCTGGCGTGCAGTTGATGGTAGTAATATTGCAGGAAGTAAAGATGCAGTAAAACAGTAAATAAACGGTGTTTCGATGTTTGGAAACAAGGCCTAGGGATCATACTTTCACTAGTGGACACTCTCAAAATTGATCACATAAAAAAACCACTCTACACTCTCTTGTTGGATGATGAACACCACTAATTGCGTAGGGCTACAAGAGCTCCCTCAATGCCGGAGTTAACAAGCTCCACAACATTCGGCATTCATATTTAAGTAACCTTTAGAGCATAATAGATCTTTGCAATTTAAACCGAGTACTAACATAGCATACACACTGTCACCTTTACACTATGAAGGGGGAATAAATCACATCAATACTATCATAGTAATAATTAACTCCATAACCTACAAGAGATTATGATCATAACCTACGCCAAGTACTATACGATGCACACACTGTCACCATTACACCGTGAAGGAGGAATAGACTACTTTAATAACATCACAAGAGTAGCACATAGACTAATAGTGATACAAAGCTAATCATATGGATCTCAATCATGCAAAGCAATTCATGAGATCATTGCATTGGGGTACAGAGAGAGAGATTAACCACATAGCTACCGGTACAGCTCTTAGCCTCGATGGAGAACTACTCCCTCCTCATGGGAGACAGTAGCGGTGATGAAGATGGCGGTGGTGTCGATGGAGGAGCCTTCCGGGGGCACTTCCCCGTCCCGGCGGCGTGCCGGAACAGAGACTCCTGTCCCCCAGATCTTGGCTTCGCGATGGCGGCGGCTCTGGAAGTTTTCTCGTACCGTGGCTTTTTCGTCCGAGGTTTTAGGTCAGGGACCTTTAAATAGGCGAAGAGGCGGAGTCGGAGGGCTGACGAGGCGACGACACAGTAGGGGGGCGCGACCCACCCCCTGGCCGCGCCAGCCTATCATCTGGGGCCCACAGGGCCCTCCTCTGGCGGCTCTCGGGTGTTCTGGAAGCTTCGTGTGATTCTAAGATGCTGGGCGTTGATTTCGTCCAATTCCGAGAATATTTCCTTACTATAATTTCTGAAACCAAAAACAGCAGAAAACAGGAACTGGCACTTCGGCATCTCGTCAATAGGTTAGTTCCGGAAAATGCATCAAAACGATATAAAGTGTGAACAAAACATGTAGGTAATGTCATAAAACTAGCATGAAACATAAGAAATTATAGATACGTTTGAGACGTATCAACCTCCTACGGAATAGATGGGGAGGATAGGTAGGTACCTCGGCGAAGTAGTCCTCCATCAGCTGCTCGTCGCCGAGGAGGCGATTCCACTGGATGTGGTTCCGGCCTAACATGGACCCGCGTCTCTGATTCAGCAGCTTCGCGCGGTCCTCCAGCTCCTTGACGGAGAGGAGGAGCATGGTGGACTCCATCTCGTGGTCCTGGAGCAGCTCGTCGAGGTCGGAATCGTCCGACCTCGACGAATCCGACAGATCGACATCGACGAACTCGTCGCACGAGCTCATCCTCGATTCGGATGGAGCGGCGACGGCGGTGGCTGGGGTAGCACCCGGAGTTGGGCTAGGAACAGCGGGCGGGGTGCCCAAATTGGAGCTGGAGAAGGTATTGTTGGTGCCCAACCGGCAAGACTCTAACCCTCTTCGACCTCACGCTTCCCAAGATTACTTCTGTCGATGGAGTGGCTAGGTCAAGTATTTTCGTACCAAATTTTGGTGCTTATGTGTAGCCGTGGTACTAACAATTAATTAGGGTACGAAAATTTAAGTGGACGGTGGCAAGCGTGAACCCATCATAGGTGATACTTCCTCCGTCGTCCTCACGTAGGTGTACTTCTAGGTTTATCTGTAACATTTAGAATCCTAGTCCTCGGGTTAGCATTATATGAAGTAATGACCGAACAGAAGACATGAGATGCCGCCACAGACTTTCCTTTATTCGCCGAGGAAGGAGGGAGAGAAGTGTCCACGTCCATGTTAGAAGCCTCAGACGAGGTCGATGCCCCAGATGGACCAGAAATAGCATGGTCCTTGTTCGTTGCCCAAGTCCTCTTCATCCACATCATCATCCTTCCGTCTCCAGAAAAAAAAGGAGCGAAAGACGGGTCCGCGACAAAATCAGTCGGCTCGCGATGAAAAACAAAATCAAAAACCTTCACAGCACATGCCACGGCAAAGATATGACCCAGATCCACCTGTCTCTCCAGTGCCTTGGGCACCATGGCCACCAAGATACGCACAACCCCACGGCTCCGCAGAGTAATAAGATCAACATCAAGAGGAACACCAATAGGAGCGCCGAGATGCAACCTACAGGCCGGAACGCTAGCTTTATGCATGGGCCGCTACTGGAACAAAACATATGCTATGGTTTGATGGTGATGTCGGGAGCGTGTCCATCCTAGAGACATTGTGAACTTCAGGTGGTGAACGTATCCATCAAAGGGTATTTTGTTGTGAACCGTCCAAATTGACAAGCAAACAGGAGCCAACAAAAGTGTACAAATTTATTCATCCCCAAGTACAAATTCTACTGCCTACTGTATTTTTGAAGCATATATGAAATTTCCCTGTAACACGTACTATTACACATTATTTTCTACTGAAAAACAAGGTTAGGGCTAAATTTGTTTCGCAAAAGAAAAGATTCTCGTGCACCAGGTGTGTATTTCTAGTATTCCTCGAAATTTATCTTTCCATCTAAACCAAGGTATTCCTGGGAAGTCTAGCACAGAGTTCGGCCGGCTGGCCATCGTCTTAGCTCTACGCTTGCCCGATCTGAATGCCGCACCATCCAAGAAAACCTCGCGACAGCCATGGCAGCCCAAGTCAACGAGGAAGAGAGCGAGACGAAGAAGATGACGGTCTTCGTCACCGTCCCTAGGCCATGCCGTCCAGACTATGCTCCGGACGCCCTAAAGGTCGTCGCCCTAGAGGTCTCTAGCGACGACACGGTGGCGAGCGTCAAGGCAACGCTCCGCAACATGGAGGGGATCCCTCCGTCGCGGCAGCGCCTGGTGTTCGCCTGCTCGGCCCTGCCGGACGACGACGACACCACGCTGGCAGAGCACGGCGTCGTCCACTCGGCGACGATCCAGCTCGTGGAGACGGGGATGCGGGTGTTCGTGAAGAGGTTAGACCGCAGCAGCATCATGACCATCTCCGGCGTAGAGAGCAGCGACACCGTCGAGAGCTTCCGGGTCAGGGTGCAGGAGCAGGACGGCATCGGGGCGAAGCAACGTCAGGGCGGCGTCGGGATCCGGCCGGCGCGGCAGCGACTCCTCTGCGGCGGGACACAGATGGAGGACGGCCACACGCTCGCGGCCTACGGCGTGCGGAACGAAATAACCATGACGCTTCTCGTCCGCTGGATTGTCAATTACCGGACAAGGTCGGTGGAGCTGGACATGGATGTCACAGACACGGTGGGCAGGATCAAGGAGCGGGTGGAGGAGGCGGAAGGTGTACCGGTGGAGTGCCAGAGCCTCTTGTTGGGTGCGGAGGAGCTGGACGACAGCCGCACGCTCCCACACTTGATCTTTGAGACGGGCACTTTTGTGAAAATTGAGTGCGAGAGGCAAGAGAGAGGTGCCGAGACCAACACGAGCACAAAGGGAAAGGGAGAGGAGCCGCCGGTGATGGGCAAGGAAGTGGTTAAGAGACACGCCTACGGCGATGTCACTGGCCCGGCTCGAAAAAAGAACAAGGGGATCCCAGCCCCACAATGGAGGCGCTTCCTTGTCCATCTTCTCGGTCCAGAGCTAGCGGCGATCTGTCCTTCTTCTTGTGACACGGACCCCGTTTATTAGATATACTGTACTATTCGCTCCCATCTATAATAAGTATCGTGAATTTAGTTTAAATGTGTATTACTCCCTCATTTAATCTATGTCACTTAGTATTATGGGTCAGAGCGAGCACTAGATTTAGATGCATGGTTTAACGAGTGTTCCTAGACTTTGGCATCAATGCATGAAAATTTATTATCAGGCCTTAATGGTTTTTAAAAGAAGTACAGAAACAGCTGAGCACAAAGGAATGGCAAAAGCAACATTCATATAAGGTTGGCATCTTCACATAACTCAAGTGTGGTACTTTGCCTTAGGAAGGCCTAATTGTTAAGGGAGCGCAGAATGGACATATATGCTGTAAAAGAAAGCAAGCGTGGTATCTGTAATGACTAGAACATGCATGAGCTTACACTACGGGAGAGATGTTGTATGCCGACGGCCGCCAGCCGTCGGCACAGCCTAGAAGGCCGTCGGCACAGGCTGTGCCGACGGTGACCGTCGGCATAGCGTCGTCGGCATAGTTCTGGTCGGGGACTGCCCGATCACCGTCGGCACAGACTGGCCGTCGGCATAGATTGTTGTGCCGACGGTAACACCGTCGGCATAGTATTTCAAAATTTCCAAATTTATTTTCGAAAAAATATTAAAAAAAAAATTTGAAAAAAAAAATTAATTTTTGTTTCACTTTTCTTCTTCTACTTTTTTACTTGTTAATCTTTCACAATCACACTTAGTACACTTAATCTTAGGTCAAATTGCACTTATGGTCAAACTTCCCAGTTGGTCACCCATCCTCACACTACTCCCGCCCCGGCACGCTTAACTTCTTGGTTCTCTTCGGATGAGCTTCCCTGAAAGAAATGACACCTTGATGTTAATATTACCATATCTATCATATTAACCCTTTGACCGTGATGTCACACCTCTATATTTTTAAATTCTAAACAATTATTAAGTAAAAAATAATGAATATATATAAATAATAATAATACAGAATTTGAAATACAATTAAATGATTTTATTTTTTGTTTTTTATTTAATAAGGAATAATTAATATCAGTAAATGCGAATTTGGCAAATAATATGTCTAAATTGATCAGAAAAATGAGAGGAATACAAGTATGACATCCATATCATCTTTTGAACCTACAAAGTTAACTTACCCAAAAATCATGAGCATTAGATACGGAAATTATTTTTAAAAACCCTTCATGAAAATGGCTATCACGTCCGGAGTTCTATGGATTTCAAGTGAAATGAGGTGGGAAACGGCCTCGGTATGGCATAGTTTGCTGAAACAAGATCATATTTGGCACGTATGTGGGCCCTAGGATGGGAAGCAAGACCCCGGACGCGGATTTCTAAACCGACCTACGGACGACCATCTTTTCATTTTTAGCGTGCCCAAACGGTTTTTATTTGTGAAGCAGCTACATGGGGCGTATTTTACTATGACATGAAACCTCCGTGCAATGATAGTAGACCACCTACACACCACCTATCACAAGACATGTGGACTCGTTAGCATTTTGGGAACCCATGCGGCCTCCGGCGGTGTCCCGTCGAATCCGCTGGAAACTGACCAGATTTGAACTAGAGGTGAACTATCCGTCGCTCCAGAAATTTCGGAAAAATTGTTTTAAGTTCTACGACGCATCATTATATGTGCTAATTTTTGTCCGTTTAGTTTGTTCGTAAATGGGTGCACCCGCACGCCCGGTACGGCGATACCGCATGTCCCGGGGGTCCTGTTTTGGCCAGATGACAATTTGAACGAAGTCCAAAAATCCCACGGAGCCGCGTGACGTCATTTTATATGTCATAGTAACTATTCCGTTTGTTAAAACTGGGATACGACAATTATTTTGAAAAATCCTTCACGAAAAGGGCTATCACGTCCGGAGTTCTATGGATTTTAGGGGAAATGAGGTGGGAAACGGCCTCGGCATGGCATAGTTTGCCGAAACGAGATCATATTTGGCACGTGTGTGGACCCTAGGATGAGAAGCAAGTCCCCGGACGCGGATTTCTAATCCGACCCACGAGCGACAATTTTTTCATTTTTGGCGTGTGTGAAAGCCATGAAACCTCTAACATTATAGCTCATTTCTAAAAATATTTGTTTAGGTATTTCAAATATTCCATTTTTTATATTTTTCTATGATAGATCTTGTTTTTCTGCAAAATTTGATATATTATACTTATTTTTCTCAATTAAAATGATTTAGTTATGATTTTTTGAAGACTGTCGTGCAGAAATAGAAAAAATCTATGCCGATGGTATAACCGTCGGCACATGTCTGTAGTAAAAAAAAAAGAAAAAAAATGTTGTGCCGACGGCCAGACTGGTCCTGTGCCGACGGCCAGAACTGTGCCGACGGTGACCGTCGGCACAACCGGCTTGTGCCGACGGCCATTTTAACGCTGACGGCCATCTTTGTCGCCGCGGTCCGGATGCTTCTGTGCCGACGGCCCCGATATTTGGCCGTCGGCACACACGGCGGCCGTCGGCACATCTGTGCTCTCCCGTAGTGTTAACAGGTTTGCTAAAGTAACTTTCGTATGCATAAAAGACATAATTAGAACATGGTGCGCCTCGAAGTCCATCCATGAGCTTCAGCGCTAAACGGTGTCGAGGGACGAGCGAGCCAGTCCGTCCTACTCTTAAGGCAGGTCGCACCCCCGTAGCGCTAGAGGAGCTTTTGTGCCCTTGAGAAGAGCTATTGAACTTTGGGAAAATATCCTGTGACTGAACTTTGGGTTCTTCATTTCAGCGTTCCTGCTACGGTCAATGGTTTTTGCTGAATATCAGCTTATCAGGTGACACGCCTCGAAATATTGTAGCTGCTGCAGCCACATATACAATAGTGTACCATCCATTTAACATTACGATGTCATAAATCTGGTATACACCATCATGCAACCTTCCCAAAAATTAACAATGTCATCCAAGCAAGTAAATGACAGTGTAACTACTCTCTTGCCATTCCTCCACCGACACCAACCATATTCTCTTTCCCACTTTCTACAAAAATCTGGCAAAATCCCTTCCTTTGCCATAACCGCCATGTTGTTCCACTACCTTAACTTAATATACCTAGCTAGATAGATAATGGATGGATAGATAGATGGTACATGTAATAAAAGGGAAAGGTTAATCTTCCTGTCTCCCGACACAAACCATGAAAAGGCAGTGCCACATATGTATATATATATATCACTGTTCGACGCCTATCCTCAACTCAACCCGTGAAGCCCCTCAGGAAGCCAAACCGGCTTGAGCTCGAAACAGGTTTTGTGAGGGCGGCTGGACTTGGAGGACGAGGAACGTCGTTCCGCACCGCCCCCGATGAAGACGACGATCCTTCCTTCATAGAAGTCGCTCGGTTGATCACAGGTGCCTGCATAGTAGAAAGGAAAACATAGTTTCAGTTGCTCGGTTTTGGAAACACTGTTTTTCGATCTAACCAACCATACTAATCTACAAATTGATACTAATAGTAAAAAAAATACAAGATCAGCTAGGCAAAAAATGAAAAGGAGCAAAGTTCCACAACAAACTAACACAGCTACAAAGTTCATGTTTCTTCAAGATACAGCCCATAAAGGCATAAAACCTGTATTGCTTTTGGTTACAGAATTTACCATATTGTGTTTAACATGGAGAATCAAACTGATAGATGGCAAACCAAAATTAGGTTCAACATTTAACGCTACAGATTACAATATAAAGACGACTATTATTTATTTTCATTGTGTACAATCATCATTAGGAAGATCGCACCCTCTTCCTCAAGTGGAAAAGTACTAACAAACAGACCATGACAAGACCCAACGAAACAAAACGCAAAGAGATACTCATGTCTTACCCTTTTAGGTATCGATGTAGTTCCAGCTAGCATGCTCAACCCTGATGCTGACATGGCCGTAGATGGACGCACAACCTACAGAGACAACATGTATTAGACGGGATACGCCAGGTCAAACGTGTTGCAGAAAACATTTGAGCTAAAACTGACCTTAGCAGTATCTACTCTAGGTGATTGAGCTACAGGAGATTCCGGTTCCGAACCTGATGGCAAGGAAACAGTCTGTAGAAACACAAAAAGGTCAGACAGCGAGGATTCAAACTATATTAATACTGGAAGAAGGTGGATGATGTTACCCTAGTAAGTCCTTCTGAAGATTCGATAGCAGGGCGAGGAGTTGATGCTGCGATCTGGAAAATACGTGATCAGGATTAGGAGAGAATACAACTTTCACTAACATGCCACATGCCATAGACAAATCATGACAGTGCTGACATTAAAAAGAGGACATAGAAGGGAATAAGATATGAGATATATTATGTGGACTTGCCTTAAGAGTATCTGCTTTCGGACTCCGATCTAATCTTTTAGTGAACTCACATAGCTCATGTATTCCTCTCGTCGTGTGATCCTAAGACATTTCAATCAAAGCCGAAGGGATTGGCAACACAAAACTTTCTGTAGCAAAACAAATTATCGAGCTAGAAATTTCGACTTACTTGAGTATATGCAAGGCGTCCAAGCTTTGTCTCCTGCAAGAAAAAAAGGGAGAGATTCAGTTTGTACCCTAGTACTACAAGTCCTAATCCCTGCTCAAAGGGAAAGAGACTATTCTGAACACAAAGACATAAATATGTACTGTGCAGGCCTGCAAGGTACCTACCAGAGTGCGAACTACAAGATGAACTGATTGTATTTCCTCCTGAAAGGCGCTCAGATCTCCATGGATGACAGTCACCTATGAAATAGAAATCAATTTTTTTATCAGTCTCCCTTACACTAAATCCTGGAAACAAGAACTGCATGACCAAGTCGCAAACCTCTTTTCCTGTGGCTTCAATAATCTCATGGCACTCATCTAAATTACAATCGACTCGGTCGATCCTTCCAGACAAATGCTTCTTTGAAGCCTGGTATCAGACGAATGAAGAAAAATATGGTTATTTTTCAAACAATTAAGAGTCAGCAAACGATGAAGCTAGCATATATAACACAAATGCTCTAAATATATGGAGACCTATCTAGGGCATGTCTTCTATTTTTGTGCATTTTGCCTCTTCTGATTGCATACAGGGACTAGGTAGAATGATACAAACTTTATTTGCACCACACACATAATGCTTAGGATCATCAACATAAATGGGCCATCAACTTTGTAAGAAAAATGTTTAGCCATCTAATAAAAAAAAAAGCTATGTGCAAACTGAAGGCCTTTAGCAATTTTCAACTTAAAAACCTGAAGTGTGGTATTGCGAAGTTTAATGACCCAGTACTAATACAGATTGGCATAGTGTAAGTCGTAATTCATCAAGATGTCAATGACAAGGACGATTGATTATTTAGGTGAATCTTATAATGCAAATTTTACTATAATACAATGTGTAATACACATCAAATAGCAAAGCAGCTAGCGTAGAACACAAATGTTCTAAATACATGGAGACCTATCTAGTCCTTGTCTTCTGTATGTGTGCATTTTCATCTTCTGATTACATACATGCACTAAGTAGATTTATACAAATTTCATTGTACAGAACACGCGAAAATGAACTAGTAGATGCTGTGAAGTAAGAAAAATGGACCATCAACATTTTAAGGAAAATGTTTAGCCATTTTTAACTGAGCAACCTCTGACGGGGGGTGTATTCTCAGCTTTAGATGTCACAGTTGTGAGACAGATTGATATAGTGTAAGCCCGAAACTTGATCAAGATGTCACAGAATGGGATGATTGATTACTTTGATGATGCAATTTTACTACAATACAGCATGCAATGCGCATCAGATAGCAATATGGCATCCTTGCAACCTGCATCTGAAAAGGTGACTGCAATATTCCAGTGAACATACGACGAAGGAACTTACATGGACACTCTCTGAAACCTGATCCAGTTGTTTGCCAACCACGTTGCAGGCATCGGATAACCCGCGTTTGGTGACAAACATTAAATCAGTAATCTTCCATCCCTGCAGAACATCAAGTTAGCTTCAGCACAAGTGCCAATGGTGAACTTCGGACAGGATTAGGATCACCTTGGCTTGCAGCCTAGGACCCGCTGCACTAACAATCTAAAATGACGAGGAAATAAAACTAGCTGCTCGTAGGGTAGTGTAAGACAGCTTTATTTTATTTTGTAATTCGTAAATATATATGTACTATTAACCTTACACCGAGTAAACAGGGGGGTAAATGTTTACCTTCCATCTTATGTATAAATAGCCGAGGGCTCCAAGAGCGATAGCAGTCAAACCGTAAGCACCAGCGCCTGCATGAGAAGATTCTGCTTCAGCCGGCACGTAAAAGGGAACCAACGGGTATTTAGCAAGGCTAGGCTGGTTCTGGTAACAACCAACTTAATCCTATCCTAGTAGCAAGTTAAAACGACTAACAGCAGAAACAAAGTACACAGTTCGTTTGCTTCGATGTTTGGGGTTAACAGTACATGGGTAGAGGCAAAAGAGCAGAGGCCACCCACAAGGCTGGCTACAGATACTATGGTCTGTGGAAGCGGGGAGCAGTGGCGGAGCTAGCACATAAGGATTGGGTTCAGCTGAACCCAATGAAATAGTGCTTATCTTCTTTATAATTGCTACTAATTTCTTCCAAATTACATGTTTGAACCCATTTATTGTTCTATGCCGTGTGGTGAACGCAGTGATCTGATTTTCTAGCTTCGCCCCTGGCGGGGAGTAGGCGGCAACTAACCTGGCCTGCCGTTGATGATGATGTGCGGCATCTCCTTCTGGTCGCTCAGCACGCGGAGCTGCTCCCTGAGATAGTTGACCTGAAAGCAACACGCGGTCGATCTATTAGCGCACGAGCTTGTTGCAGGCATAAGAGGCCGGTGAAGGAGAGGAAGGTCGGTACTACCTGGGATAGGAGCTGGTCAGTGTGCGGGGAGGCGGCGGAGGAGGAGCCTTCCTTCTTGTCCTGCTTGGTCATGAACTGGGGAAGGAAGGGGAGGGGATTAGTCAGATGGTGAGTGGGTAGAACAGGGCACACAGGGAGGGAGCGGTGTTGTGCGTACCTTGAAGGAGACGGAGAGCACGTCCCTGAGGTCCGGCAGCTTGCCGGCGTCGCCGCCGGTGACTAGGGTTCCGACGATGCCTGCGAGCAACAAGCAAAAACTTAGGTACAAGGAAGGCGGGGGAGCAAGCTAAATCAATCAGATTCAGCTCGCGAGATGCTGCTGGAGGTGGGGATTCGGGAAGCTGAATCGAGGGCAGCTCGGACGGAATCGCGAGCGAGCGAGCGAGCGAGAGCGGAAGGGGGGAATGGAGAGGAGGGTGCAGACCTGAGCCGATGACGATGGCGATCTTGCCGAGCACCATGGCGGCGGCGGGGCGGGGTCGCCGGCCGGGTGGCTGGCGATGAGGCGGGCCACGGCGACGGATTATTAGCTAGGGTTGCTCCACTCCGCGGCCGCCCTCCTTTTGTTTTTTTATTATTTTTTCTTTCTTCGTCGAGGGGAAGAAGAGAAGAGAGATGCTGCCTGCTACGGCTGCGGGAGATTCTTCAAAGTCAGACTGGGCCGACCTTTGACCGAATGGACGGGCCCAAATCGAATTCGGTTCACAAACAGATTAGTGATCTTCAACCACTTTTTTTTTCTCAAAACAATATTCCTTCAGATAAAAAAAAACACAACCGTCTTCCTCTCGGCCGGCGGTGATGGCGAGGGAGAGCAAGGGGATGGCACCACCATCTTCCTTTTAAGGGTTGTTTGTGTTCTTATGGTGGTGTGCGGCTGTTGCGTCTTGCAGCTTCTTCCGACCGGCCTCTGGACAGCTTTAGTTATTTCTTCTGGTGGTGTGCGGCTGTCGCGTCTTGCAGCTTCTGGATGGGCCCAAATCGAATTCGGTTCAAAAACCAATTAGTCATCTTCAACCACTATTTTTCCTCAACAATATTCCTTCAGATAAAAAAACAACGAAAATGTTCTGACCCCTACAAGTTTTCTTTTGACAACCAAGACGCTTCAACGTAGTATGTACAACACAAAGCCTTGCAATAGAGCCGGAGTTTCGGTGGAAGAACTTGATTCCTTTATATACTCCCTTCGTTCAGTAATATAAGTTGTTTTGGTTTTGGAAAACGATTGCTTTCCCCCGGGGGATGAGAACGCGTCCGTCCTCCGCCTCCTGAGCGCGCCGCGTGTCCCTTTTCCGTGACAGAATAGAAGCGGGCCCCACCACAACTTCGTCCCCATCTTCACTCGTCTTCTCCATGATTCCCAACGCCCGACCTCCTGAAAATGCCGCTGGCGCGCCTGTGGGATTCCGCTGTCGCCACACCGTCCACCCCCCTCCGTAACGCTGCCGCCCCGCCCCGTGGGATTCCGCCACCACGCCGTTCCTCTCCCTCCGCAACGGCGCCGCCGCGCCCTGTTGGATTCCTAGCTCCGCACCGCCATCTTCCAGCCACGGGCCGCCGGGCTGACCAGCCACGCCCCGTCGGGAGCCAACACCTCCTTCCATTTTCCCCTGCCTTGCGCGCGGATGACGGAAACCGGGCTAGATCCCTCTCCCATGCGCATGAGACGAAGACGACGGCGGAGGCGCTCACGCGTGAAGAGGTGGTGGTTCTGTGGCGAAGGTGCCGTCGCGCGGCGCGACCGCGCCGAGGAGGAAGAGCTTCTCCCTCGATTTTGGGGAAGATTTTCAAGGTGGGTCTCGTCCTCACTTTCTACCATGTGCGACGGCGGGTGCGAGGTGCGGCCAGGCTACTGCGACGGCGGGTGCAGCCAACGACGCTTCAAGCGGTGATGCTGCCGGTGGTGAGCGTCGCTGCTACAAGCGGCCGGCGCCGGTGCTACAATCGCGCCCGCCGCTCCTGCTACAAGCTGACCAGCGACGCTGCTACAAGTCGTTGCCGACGCCCCGGCGCTGCCACATTTGTCCGGCCGAGATGCTAAAATGGTCTGACGCCCCTGCTACAATCTCCCGGTCGCCCTTTGATATCTACGCACGCTTCTATTCCTGTAGACAGTGTTGGGCCTCCAAGAGCAGAGGTTTGTAGAACAGCAGCAAGTTTCCCTTAAGTGAATCACCCAAGGTATATCGAACTCAGGGAGGTAGAGGTCAAAGATATTCCTCTCAAGCAACCCTGCAATTAACATACAAGAAGTCTCTTATGTCCCCAACACACCTAATACACTTGTCAGATGTATAGGCGCACTAGTTCGGCGAAGAGATATTAAAACGCAGATGGTATAGATGGTGGTAAACGGTAATTGCGATCTGAATTAAATATTGCAGCAAGTAAACATGCAGTAAAACAGTAAATAAGCGTTGTTTGCAGTATTTGGAAATAAGGCCTAGGGATCCTACTTTCACTAGTGGCCACTCTCAACATTGCAATCATAATTGAATATAAATATAAGCACTTCATCATACTACTCTGAAAACACTCTCTTGTTGGATAAAGAACTCAAATTCATTGGGCAAGTGTGCAAAAGCACACCTCAAAGGTGTATTCCCAAGTACTAATAAACAACCCACACTGTCACCGTGAGCATTCATAGGAGGTACTAACACACCACAATTCATAAGGAAGTTACACACGGCGCACACACTGTCACCATTACACCGAGGTCACAGTAACTCCAAAGTTCACATAATAAAACACTTGAATAGCATATGACATCTAGATTGCAAAGCCTATGATCACATAGAGATCACACCATGGGAGAGAGAGATGAACCACATAGCTACCGGTAGAGCCCTCAGCCTCGGGGGAGAACTACTCCCTCCTCATCATGGGAGACAGCGGCGGCGATGAAGATGGCGGTGGTGTCGATGGAGATGGATGATACGTCCAATTTGCATCACTATTTTGTATCATAATTTGCTGTTATTCATTGATATATTTCATATTTGGATACAATACTTATGTTATTTCATCTATTTTGCATGCTTCATCATTATTGGAGGATCAAGCACCGGAGCCAGGATTCTGCTGGAAAAAGCACCGTCAGAACGCAATATTTCGGAAGATCAACTGTGGAAGGAAATTATACCAAAAATCCTATTTTTCCAGATGACGAAGGAAGCCAGAAGGGGGAGCCAGCTGGACCCAAGGTGGGCCCAGACCATAGGGCGGCGCGGCCCATGGCCTGGCCGCGCCACCATGTGGTGTGGGGGCCCCACAGCCCCTTTCGCCTCCTTTTCTTCGTGAAACCCTTCGTCCCGAAGACCTAAGCCACAGAGGGTACCTCGCGAAGAGTTACAGCCGCCTCTGCGGGCCGGAGAACACCAGAGAGAAAAGAGCTCTCCGGCGGGCAGAAATCCGCCGGGGAAATTCCCTCCCGGAGGGGGAAATCGACGCCATCGTCACCGTCATCAAGCTGGACATCATCTCCATCACCATCATCATAGCAATTTGGGTTTGATCTTGATTGTTTGATAGGGGAAACTCTCCCGATATCGATCTCTACTTGTTGTTGATGCTATTGAGTGAAACCATTGAACCAAGTTTATGTTCAGATTGTTATTCATCATCATATCACCTCTGATCATGTTCCATATGATGTCTCGTGAGTAGTTCGTTTAGTTCTTGAGGACATGGGTGAAGTCTAAATGTTAGTAGTGAACTATGGTTGAGTAATATTCAATGGTATGATATTTAAGTTGTGGTGTTATTCTTCTAGTGGTGTCATGTGAACGTCGACTACATGACACTTCACCATTTATGGGCCTAGGGGAATGCATCTTGTACTCGTTTGCCAATTGCGGGGTTGCCGGAGTGACAGAAACCTAAACCCCCGTTGGTATATCGATGCAGGAGGGATAGCAGGATCTCAGAGTTTAAGGCTGTGGTTAGATTTATTCTTAATTACTTTCTTGTAGTTGCGGATGCTTGCAAGGGGTATAATCACAAGTATGTATTAGTCCTAGGAAGGGCGGTACATTAGCATAGGTTCACCCACACAACACTTATCATAACAATGAAGATTATTTAGCCGTATGTAGCGAAAGCACTAGACTAAAATCCCGTGTGTCCTCGAGAACGTTTGGTCATTATAAGTAAACAAACCGGCTTGTCTTTTGTGCTAAAAAGGATTGGGCCACTCGCTGCAATTGTTACTCTCGCACTTTACTTACTCGTACTTTATTCAACTGTTACATCAAAACCCCCTGAATACTTGTCTGTGAGCATTTACAGTGAATCCTTCATCGAAACTGCTTGTCAACACCTTCTGCTCCTCGTTGGGATCGACATTCTTACTTATCGAAAATACTACGATACACCCCCTATACTTGTGGGTCATCAAGACTATTTTCTGGCGCCGTTGCCGGGGAGTGAAGCGCTATTGGTAAGTGGAATTGGTAAGGAAAACCATTACTGTTTGTGCTGATTTTATTTCTGTCGCCGCTATAAGTCATTATGGAGAGATCTTCTCTTCAATTTTTATTTGGGAAATCTACTACTACCGCAACGGTAGTGGATGAGGCGCTGTGTGAGGAAGTGATACCATATAAAATACCTATGAAAATTATTGAACGTGTTATGGATAACCGCTATGAAGGGGATGGAACTGTCCACCCTGGAGATCATTTATTGTTTTTACATGAATTATGCGGTCTATTCAAGTGTGCAGGTATTGCTATGGATGAAGTGAGGAAGAAACTATTCTCTTTATCACTGTCTGGTAAGGCGGCGCATTGGTATAAATTACTGGATAATGGGGATTCTCTTGAATGGAATGATATTGTGCCCCGGTTTTATTCTAAGTTCTATCCTCCAAGTGAAATTCACAAGGATCGGAATCGCATATATAATTTTTGGCCTCATGATGGAGAGAGTATTGCCCAAGCTTGGGGGAGATTGAAGTCTTTAATGCTCAAATGCCCCATTCGTGAGCTTCCTGGTAATGTTATTATTGATAATTTCTATGCAAGACTTTCTTTTCAAAACAAGACCTTGCTGGATACTTCTTGTTCTGGATCATTTACACGCAACAAAGAAGAGTTTAAAAGGGACCTTCTTGATCGGATCCAAGAAAATACTGAAGGTTGGGAGAACGACAAGGATAGAGAATCAGGTATAATTTATGATTATAAATGCATTGAAGCTTTTATGGATACCGATAAATTTCGTAATATGAGTGCTACATATGGTCTTGATTCTCAAGTTGCTGCAAATCTTTATAAAGCTTTTGCCTCTCATTATGAATTGCCTAAGAAGAATTTTGATAAGTATCATGAACCGTATAAAGATAAAATTGATTCATCTATTAATAAATGCGTTGTAGTTGAAACCGCTGATCATGTTATTCCTGAAGCTTATATTGAAAAAACTCCTTTTCCTGCTAAAATGAAGGAGTACTCTGTTATAAATAGTGCGGTTCATAAAAGTGAAAAGAAACCCGTAGAACCCGAAGAACAAATAAAAGTTGAACCTTTGTTGCAATAGTTAAAGATCTTGTGACTGAAAATGTGGAGGATGGTCATATTATTTTCTGTGAAGATGCTTCTAATATTGTTTCACATCCTAATAAACCCAAACAAGCTAGTGTTCCTATGCTATCTGTTAGAATTGGTGATCATTGCTATTATGGATTATGTGATATTGGTGCAAGTGTTAGTGCTATTCCTTATGAGCTTTACACGGAGATTATGCACGAAATTGATTCTTGTGAACTTGAAGATATTGATGTGGTTATTCAGCTGGCTAATAGAGAAACTATTTCTCCAATTGGTATTGTTCGAGATGTGGAAGTTCTATGTGGTAAGATTAAATATCCTGCTGACTTTTTGGTACTTGGTTCTCACGCTAGTGATTATTGTCCTATTATTTTTGGTAGACCTTTTCTAAATACTTGTGGAGCTATTATAGATTGCAAGAAAGAGAAAATTTTGACTAAATTTGCTGGTGAATCTTATGAGTTTAACTTCTCTAAATTTACCAAAACTCCTTATAAAGCTGATTTGCCTAATAATGATTTTAAAATGGAACAGTGTGCATCTATTGTTCTTGTTCCTAATAATCCTTTGCAGCAACATTTGGAGGATAGCGAGAGTGAAGTTTTTAGGAAAGAAAGAGATGAGCTTGAGGAAATTTTTCTCCGCCAACCTATTCTCAAGCATGATTTACCGGTGGAAGATTTGGGTACAACACCGCCACCAAAGGAAGATCCTATTTTTGAATTAAAGCCTTTGCCTGATAATCTTAAATATGCTCATATTGATGATAAGAAAATATATCCTATTATTATTAGTTCTAAGCTTTCAGAGATTGAGGAAGAAAGGTTATTGGAAATATTGAAGAAACACCGAGGAGCTATTGGCTATACTCTTGATGATTTGAAAGGGATTTCTCCTTCTATTTGCCAACATGCTATTAATATGGAAGATGATGCAAAGCCTGTTGTTGAACATCAGCGTCGTCTAATTCCGAAGATGAAGGAAGTGGTAAGGAATGAGGTATTAAGACTTCTTGAAGCTGGTATTATATATCCTATTGCTGATAGTAGATGGGTTAGTCCTGTGCATTGCGTTCCCAAGAAAGGAGGAATGACTGTTGTGCCTAATGATAATGATGAGCTCATCCCTCAAAGAGTAGTTGTAGGGTATAGAATGTGCATTGATTTTCGAAAAGTTAATAAAGTTACTAAGAAAGATCATTACCCTTTACCATTTATTGATCAAATGCTAGAAAGATTGTCTAAAAATACTCATTTTTGCTTTCTTGATGGTTATTCTGGATTTTCACAAATTGCTGTTAAAAAAAAAGATCAAGAGAAAACCACTTTTACTTGTCCCTATGGAACTTATGCTTATAGACGCATGCCTTTTGGTTTATGTAATGCTCCTGCTACTTTTCGAAGATGCATGTCTGCTATTTTTCATGGTTTTTGCGAGAGTATTGTAGAGGTATTCATGGATGATTTTTCCGTCTATGGGAATTCTTTTGATAGTTGCTTGCGAAACCTTGATAAAGTTTTGCAGAGATGTGAAGAAACTAACCTTGTTCTTAATTGGGAGAAATGCCACTTTATGGTTAATGAAGGAATTGTATTGGGACATAAAATTTCTGAGAAAGGTATTGAAGTTGATAGAGCTAAAGTTGAAGCAATTGAGAAGATGCCCTATCCTAGGGATGTTAAAGGTATTTGTAGTGTTCTTGGTCATGCTGGGTTTTATAGGAGATTTATTAAAGATTTCTCCAAGATTTCAAAGCCTCTTACTAATCTTCTTCAAAAAGATGTACCTTTTGTTTTTGATGATGATTGTAAGGAAGCTTTTGAAACTCTAAAGAAAGCCTTAACAACTGCTCCTATAGTTGAACCTCCTGATTGGAACTTACCATTTGAAATTATGTGTGATGCTAGTGATTTTGCTGTAGGCGCTGTTCTTGGACAGCGAGTAGATAAAAAACTGAATGTTATTCATTATGCTAGTAAAACTCTTGATGCTGCTCAAAGAAATTATGCTACAACTGAAAAAGAATTATTAGCTGTAGTCTTTGCTTGTGATAAATTTAGATCTTATATTGTTGATTCAAAAGTTACGATTCATACTAATCATGCTGCAATTAGATACCTTATGACTAAGAAAGATGCTAAGCCGAGGCTTATTAGATGGGTACTTCTTTTGCAAGAATTTGATTTACATATTGTAGATTGGAAAGGTGCTGATAATCCTGTTGCTGATAATTTGTCTAGATTGGAAAATATTGCTTATGATCCTGTTCCTGTTAATGATAGTTTTCCAAATGAACAATTGGCTGTAATAAAGGTGAGCTCGCGAGACAAATTCTTGGTATGCTGATTATGCTAACTTTATTGTTTCCAAGTACTTGCCTCCAACCTTTTCAGCTCAGCAAAGGAGGAAATTTTTTTATGACTTGAGGCATTATTTCTGGGATGACCCACACTTATATAAAGAAGGAGTGGATGGTATTATGCGAAGATGTGTTCCCGAATATGAACAACAGGAGATATTGAGTAAATGCCATGGTAGTGCTTATGGAGGACATCACGCCGGAGAAAGAACCGCGCAAAATATTCTACAATCAGGTTTTTATTGGCCAACTCTCTTCAAAGATGCGAGAAAGTTTATTTTATCTTGTGATGAATGCCAAAGGGTTGGTAATATATCCAGACGTAATGAAATGCCTATGAATTATACTCTTGTTATTGAACCATTTGATTGTTGGGGATTTGACTTCATGGGACCTTTTTCGTCTTCAGAAGGTGACACTCATATACTTGTTGCTGTTGATTATGTTACTAAATGGGTGGAAGCCATACCTACAAAAAGTGCTGATGGTGAGACCTCTTTAAGAATGCTTTTAGATATTATTTTTCCTAGATTTGGAGTGCCTAGATATATTATGACTGATGGAGGTTCTCATTTTATTCATGGAGGTTTTAGAAAAACTCTTGCTAGGTATGGTATTAATCATAGAATTGCTTCCGCTTATCATCCTCAAACTAGTGGGCAAGTAGAATTATCAAATAGAGAGATTAAATCTATCTTGCAAAAGACTGTTAATAAAACTAGAAAGAATTGGGCTAGTAAATTGAAGGATGCACTATGGGCTTATAGAACTGCTTATAAAAATCCCATGGGAATGTCACCTTATAAAATGGTTTATGGGAAAGCTTGTCATTTACCTTTAGAACTAGAGCACAAAGCTTATTGGGCTGTTAGAGAATTAAATAAAGATCCTAAACTTGCCGGTAATAAGAGGTTGTTGCAATTGAGTTCTCTAGATGAATGGAGAAGTGAGGCTTATGAAAATGCTAAACTCTTTAAAGAGAAAGTTAAAAAATGGCATGATAGAAGGATTATCAAAATAGAATTTAATATTGGGGATAAAGTCCTATTGTATCGGTCTCGTCTCAGATTCTTTGCAGGGAAATTACTCTCGAAATGGGAAGGACCATATGTTGTTGAGGAGGTGTATCGTTCAGGAGCAATTAAAATCAGCTCTCTCCAAGGCAATGCCACGCAAGTGGTGAATGGACAAAGACTCAAGCATTATATCTCGGGTGATTCTTATAATGTTGATGTTGATATTATTCAAGTGGAAACACCGGAGGCTTTCATCAATGGCAAATTGACAGTCCACCAGAACTCGACTTTGAATAGGTAACAGTACTGGTAATGAAAAGTACGCAATTTACTTTCCGAACAATATTTTTGCTGTTTTTGGAAAATATGAAAAATTACGAGTTCGAAACGGAGTGGAAAAGACGCACGAGGGCGTGCCACCATAGGCCGACGCGGCCTGGCCTGGGCCCGCGCCACCCTATGGTCTGGCCGCCTCGTCGCCCCTTTCCGACTCTGGTTCGATCTGGTACTTTCCTTTTGTCGTGAAATTTTTTGCTATATAATCCCCCGGACCCCTGGAGGCCCGTATATCGTTTTCTCGACGTGTTTTGTTTGAGCTGTTTCTGCCAGGATTTGCTTCGGATCTAGAGCCATCATGTCTTCGTCGGAAACTCCGAAGGACAGCTCCTGCAAGGATGTTGGCAACTTGTACATGGAGGAGCTGAGGATGCACCCCAAGGAGTTGCTGCTCGTTGAAGGAGAACTGCAGATCAAGGATGTCCAGGGTCCTAAAGGAGAAGGAAGCTTGGAAGACAGGATGGAGAAGCTAGAACAAGAGGTTTTCAAATACAAGAAGATGGCTGAGCGTGAGGTGGATATCTTCCACAGGATTGTGTCTGAACTCATTGCTGAACATGAGAAGGAAACTACAAAGCTTTGGGGCGACATCCTCTCACTTCACGACACCACCAACAAGCTCCAAGCACAACTCTATGACGTTCAGAATCAGAACTGTGAGTATGAAAACAGGTTTAAATACATAAGCCTTACTGCTAGTTTCAGGATTCCCGAGACCAAGATGTCGTTTCTTGATGGAGAGCCTCTTCCTTGGAAGTTTGATGACGGGAGTTCATCACCACCATCGCCGCAGGAGTAATTCATCATCGGTATTGGCATCCCCTTGGTTTGTTCCAAGCTTGGGGGAGTGCCGCGGTATCACATTATCACTATCTTTTACTTTTTACTGTCAAGTAGTGTCATATCATGAGTAGGGAAGTTATCATATAAGATGGGTTGCAGTTTGGAAGTATCTCTCCTTTAGTTGGTTATCTATGTATCCCTTGGTGTGAGTTATCGTTATGGAATATTAATGAGAAGTCTTATCATTTACATATTGCACATCTTATTTTAGTTTGGAATCTCTATTATATGATTTATCTTGTCATTAGTATTGATATCACTTTGGGAGCATTGAATAAATCTATTTGGTTTTGGCAAACTTAGCATTGGTCAATAGCAACAACACTTTGAGGTTTAAGTAGAAAAGAGAAATACATGTAGTTGTTTCATTGTCTTTCTTTCTTGTTAGCTCATAGCTTATTATTCTGAAGTTAAAATTGTTTGTGCTTACAAGGAAGATGCATGATTGTTTCTATCACATGTATATTTGTTTGTTTCCCTCAACTCTTATGCTTGCTAATTAACCTTGCTAGCCAAAAACCTGTACTGAGAGGGAATACTTCTCGTGCATCCAAATCTTAAACCAAACCTATGTCATTTGTGTCCACCATACCTACCTACTACATGGTATTTTCTGCCATTCCAAGTAAATGTTTCATGTGCTACCTTTAAACAATTCAAAACTTGTTATCTCTTATTTGTGTCAATGTTTCATAGCTCATGAGGAAGTATGTGGTGTTTTATCTTTCAACCTTGTTGGGCAACTTTCACCAATGGACTAGTGGCTTCATCCGCTTATCCAATAATTTTGCAAAAAGAGCTGGCAATGGGATTCCCAGTCCCAAATTAATTAAACTAAATAGACACTCCTCCATGGTATGTGATTGATGGACGGCACCCGAAGGATTCGGTTAGCCATGGCTTGCGTAAGCAAAGGTTGGGGGGAGTGTCATCATCATAATAAAACTAAAATAAAAAGGCACTCCTTCATGGTATGAGATTGTTGGCAGGCACCCGAGGATTCGGTTAGCCATGGTTTGTGAAAGAAAGGTTGGAAGGAGTGCCACATAAAATGAAAATAATATGGGAGCCGCTCTTTGAAGGTTGTCTGGCAAGAGGGTTAGAGTACCCGCTACCAGTCGTTGACAACAACAGACACCTCTCAAAATGTTACTTTTATTCTCTTTATATGATTTCAAAAATGAAAAAAAGCTCTAGCACATGATTTAATCACTGCTTCCCTCTGCGAAGGGCCTGTCTTTTACTTTATATTGAGTCAGTAAACCTATTTCCCTCCATCTCAAGCAAGCATTTGAGTAGTTGTGATCAAACCATTATATTGTGATTTGCTTCATCATGTCTTTTATTCTTCCTTGTTTAGTTCAAGTTTTATCTGAATGAATATAGCTTTGCAAGTTATCAATGATTATGAGGAGACCATTATGATTGAGTATGCAAGTTGTGCCTTATAAACTTTAACATGAGAGCGCTGCTCAATGAGATAAATATAATCTGTTAATTGTTCTCTGACCAAGAACGAAGTTTGCCATCACCAACTATGATTTCTTATGCACCTTTATTTGTGATTACCTTATACTTGTTTCAAGTTGAGTTATATGAGGAGGTTGTTTACTATAATGTCTTGTGTGAATGAATATGATGCTTCTTGTCCGTATTTTATTTATCGACTCTTCACTCCATAAACATGTGGTCCTGTTTACCGAGCTTAGTTTCACTTGGGGACAAGCGAAGTCTAAGCTTGGGGGGAGTTGATACGTCCAATTTGCATCACTATTTTGTATCATAATTTGCTGTTATTCATTGATATATTTCATATTTGGATACAATACTTATGTTATTTCATCTATTTTGCATGCTTCATCATTATTGGAGGATCAAGCACCGGAGCCAGGATTCTGCTGGAAAAAGCACCGTCAGAACGCAATATTTCGGAAGATCAACTGTGGAAGGAAATTATACCAAAAATCCTATTTTTCCAGATGACGAAGGAAGCCGTAAGGGGGAGCCACTGGACCCAAGGTGGGCCCAGACCATAGGGCGGCGCGCCCATGGTTCGGCCGCGCCACCATGTGGTGTGGGGCCCCACAGCCCCTTTCGCCTCCTTTTCTTCGCGAAACCCTTCGTCCCGAAGACCTAAGCCACAGAGGGTACCTCGCGAAGAGTTACAGCCGCCTCTGCGGGGCGGAGAACACCAGAGAGAAAAGAGCTCTCCGGCGGGCAGAAATCCGCCGGGGAAATTCCCTCCCGGAGGGGGAAATCGACGCCATCGTCACCGTCATCAAGCTGGACATCATCTCCATCACCATCATCACCATCTCCACCATCATCACCGCCGTCTCCACCGCTGGACACCGTCACCGCCGTAGCAATTTGGGTTTGATCTTGATTGTTTGATAGGGGAAACTCTCCCGGTATCGATCTCTACTTGTTGTTGATGCTATTGAGTGAAACCATTGAACCAAGTTTATGTTCAGATTGTTATTCATCATCATATCACCTCTGATCATGTTCCATATGATGTCTCGTCAGTAGTTCGTTTAGTTCTTGAGGACATGGGTGAAGTCTAAATGTTAGTAGTGAACTATGGTTGAGTAATATTCAATGGTATGATATTTAAGTTGTGGTGTTATTCTGAAGGAGATATGCCCTAGAGGCAATAATAAAGTGGTTATTATTTATATCTTTATGTTTATGATAAATGTTTATATATCATGCTATAATTGTATTAACCGAAACATTAGTACATGTGTGATATGTAGACAAACAAAGAAGTCCCTAGTATGCCTCTTAACTAGCTTGTTGATTAATGGATGATTAGTTTCATAATCATGAACATTGGATGTTATTAATAACAAGGTTATGTCATTGTATGAATGATGTAATGGACACACCCAATTAAGCGTAGCATAAGATCTCGTCATTAAGTTATTTGCTATAAGCTTTCGATACATAGTTACCTAGTCCTTATGACCATGAGATCATGTAAATCACTTGTACCGGAAAGGTACTTTGATTACACCAAACACCACTGCGTAAATGGGTGGCTATAAAGGTGGGATTAAGTATCCGGAAAGTATGAGTTGAGGCACATGGATCAACAGTGGGATTTGTCCATCCCGATGAAGGATAGATATACTCGGGTCCCTCTCGGTGGAATGTCGTCTATTGTCTTGCAAGCATATGAATGAGTTCATAAGAGACCACATACCACGGTACGAGTAAAGAGTACTTGTCAGGAGACGAGGTTGAACAAGGTATAGAGTGATACCGAAGATCAAACCTCGGACAAGTAAAATATCGCGTGACAAAGGGAATTGGTATTGTATGTGAATGGTTCATTCGATCACTAAAGTCATCGTTGAATATGTGGGAGCCATTATGGATCTCCGTATCCCGCTATTGGTTATTGGTCTGAGTGAGTACTCAACCATGTCCGCATAGTTCACGAACCGTAGGGTGACACACTTAAAGTTGGATGTTGAAATGGTAGAACTTGAATATGGAATGGAGTTCGAATATTTGTTCGGAGTCCGGATGAGATCCCGGACATCACGAGGAGTTAGGAATGGTCGGAGAATAAGATTCATATATAGGAAGTCATATTCCAAGTTTGGAAATGATCCGGTGCATTTATGGCAGGTTCTAGAAGGTTCTAGAAAAGTCCGGAAGAAACGCACTATGGAAGGTGGAGTCCCGGAAGGACTCCACAAGCTTGACCAGCCAAACCCTAAAGGAGGAGTCCTGGTGGGCTCCACCTAGAGGTGGCCGTACAACCCTCCTCAAGGAAAGGTGGGAGTCCCACCTTGAGTGGGACTCCCTCCTTGAGTAGGTTTCCCACATATGGGAGGTTTTAGTGTTGGGGTCTTATTCGAAGACTTGGACTAGAACTCTTGGGGCTTCCACCTATATAATGAGGAGGAGAGGGAGGGGGCAGCCACTCTTTGGCTCAGCCTTGGCCGCACCCCTTAGAGGGCCGGCGCCCAACCCCCCTCTCTCCCCAAACCCTAGCGGTCTCTCTCCTCCACCACATCCCACACGCTTAAGCGAAGCTCCGCCGGATTTTTCCACCACCACCGATACCACGCCGTCGTGCTGTCGGATTCAAGAGGAGCTACTACTTCCGCTGCCCGCTGGAACGGGGAGATGGACGTCGTCTTCATCAACAACCGAACGTGTGACCGAGTACGGAGGTGCTGCCCGTTCGTGGCGCCGGAACCGATCGTGATCAAGATCTTCTACGCGCTTTTGCAAGCGGCAAGTGATCGTCTACCGCAGCAATAAGAGCCTACTCTTATAGGCTTTGGAATCTCTTCAAGGGTTAGTCTTGATCATCCCCTCGTTGCTACCGTCTTCTAGATTGCATCTTGGCTTGGATTGCGTGTTCGCGATAGGAAAATTTTTGTTTTCTATGCAACGTTATCCTACAGTGGTATCAGAGCCGTGTCTATGCATAGATGGTTGCACGAGTAGAACACAATGGTTTTGTGGGCGTTGATGCTCTTGTTGTCTTTAGTTTGAGTACTTTGCATCTTTGTGGCATAGTGGGATGAAGCGGCTCGGACTAACTTTACATGACCGCGTTCATGAGACTTGTTCCTCGTTCGACATGCAACTTGTATTGCATAAGAGGCTTTGCGGGTGTCTATCTCTCCTACTATAGTGAAGATTCAACTTACTCTTCTATTGACAACACTAGTATCACCGTTGTGGTTCATGTTCGTAGGTAGATTAGATCTTACACGAAAACCCTAAACCACGTAAAATATGCAAACCAAATTAGAGACGTCTAACTTGTTTTTGCAGGGTTTGGTGATGTGATATGGCCATGATATGATGATGAATATGTATGAGATGATCATTATTGTATTGTGGCAACCGGCAGGAGCCTTATGGTTGTCTTTAATTTTCATGTTGAGTAGTATTTCAAAGTAGTTGTAATAGTTGCTACATGAGGTGAACAACCATGAAGACGGCGCCATGAACCTTGACGCTACGCCGACGATGATGGAGATCATGCTCGTTGATGATGGAGATCATGTCCGTGCTTTGAAGATAAAGATCAAAGGCGCAAAGACAAAAGGGCCATATCATATCACATATGAACTGCATGTGATGTTAATCCTTTTATGCATCTTATTTTGCTTAGATCGCGACGGTAGCATTATAAGATGATCCCTCACATTAATATCAAGATAATAAAGTGTTCTCCCTCGTATGCACCGTTGTAACAGTCATTCGTTTCAAGCATCTCGTGATGATCGGATGTGATAGATTCAACGATTCACATACAACGGGTGTAAGCCATGTTGCACACGCGGAATACTTGGGTTTGCTTGACGAGCCTAGCATGTACAGACATGGCCTCGGGACAACGGAAACCGAAAGGTTGAACACGAGTCATATGGATGATATGATCAACATGTTGATGTTCACCATTGAAGCTACATCATCTCACGTGATGATCGGTTTTGGTGTAGTGGATATGGATCGTGTACCACTTAACAACTATGAGGGATGTTGTATTAAGTGGGAGTTCATTAGTAATTAGATTAAAACATGAACTAATTATCATAAACATAGTCTGAGTAGTATTTTGAATTAATTTTGTAGTATTGGCATCCGTTTACTTCTATGCGCTAGTCTTATAATTGAGATAGAAATACTGTTAAAATCTGACAAGAAACTTTACGGATTGGTACCGTATTGTTAAAGAATCAAGAATTGATTAAGTCCTATTGCAAACTTTTAGTAAACCTCACATTGTTGATTCAAAGAGCTATGGTTTCAATTAGTACCTAAAGTTATCTTGTCTCCGTGAAACTTGAAATTCAAATCTGTTTGAAAAGTAAGGAGCTGAAAATTTAGTTTTCAGAAATAATCAAGGTATGAGATATATGTGATATCTAAGACCTTATTACAAGATGATAGAATATAATTTGGTGAGACTACATGAACTCATAAGTTTTATGGGAATGTACGAAGGTTGAAGACGCAAGGCGTCACAATCCTCCAACTATTGGGGCACTAACGATATTCGCATATCCATGAAGTGACCATCCTTAATATGCACCGTTACTAAAACTCGTCGTTTCGAAGCATCACGTGATGATCGGGTGTGATAGATTCTACGTGTGCATACAACGGGTGCAAGCTAGATTTGCACATGCAAATACCAAGGTTAAAACTTTACGAGCCTAGCATGTACAGACATGGTCTCGAAAAGTCGTCATGATATGATGGATAAAATTATGAGTGAAATTGTTCATCATATTACAAAGTTACTAATAGTGAAATCTGGAACACTTGTCATATGATGATCAACTTCAAAGTAAGAACCTCAAGGTTATTGGTATTTGACCAACAAACCTAGAAGTTATTAATGTTGAAGTGTTTTTCTGAATAATGAGGAAAGCTAAAAGAGAAACTGCAAAAGATATTTTGGCAAAAAGAAAAGAAAAGACTAGAAAGTCTAGCTCAGGTGTATATAAATGATATACATGTTATGGTTGTATTCCTAGTTAAGTCACACAATGAAATTCTTCGGTATTAGTACCATATTGGTTGGTATGAAGTGTCATACAAAACAACGCAATACAAGAATACAATGGCCTAAGTGACTGACAAGGAATATGATAGAAAAGCACGTCTGGAACAAAATAAAGTGTTATTATGTTCGTCGTTGGCATTCTATCTAGCCCTTAGAATTTATAATAAAGAACTTAATAATTGTTATTTTGCTCGGTCAAATAAAAACAATGAGTTGTTCAAATTATGACATTACTCCATGTACGATGGATAAGTTATTATAAATCTTAAAGGTGAAACACACATACATAAAACTGACGCTAAAATGCCATAAGGCAAATGATTTGAATTCCACTTATTTGTGGAACCGCCATTTAGGTCATGTTAGAAAGGAACGCATGAAGGAACTCCATGCAAATGGGTTTTTGGAGTCATTTGATTTTTGAATCATTTGGCACTTGCAAATCTTTTCTAAAGAGAATGATTAAAATACCGTTCATAGGCCAAGAGTTGAACAGGCAACTAACTTTGTGAAAATATACATGATGATGTATGTGGTTCACTAGGCATAGTTGTGTGCGGGAGATTCTTCTATTTCATGAAAACCTTCAAACAATGAATTGAGTATATATGTGGATATATTCAATAAGGAAAAGTTTGAAACATTTGAATAGGATTCAAATAAATTTCAGCATGAAGTGGAAATCATCGTAATAGAAAAGTCAAATATCTATGATTGGATCATGGTGAAAATATTTGAATTACGAGTTTTAGCAAACATCTAAGAGAGTTATGAAATTGTTCTACAACTTATGTTTCTTGGAGTATCATAGTGATGATGAAGTATCCAAGAGATATATCCAAACTTTGTTGGATCAATGATGAAATAAAATATTGATGCCATTATATTTTTGTGGATTATGCTTTAGTGACTACCGCTTTTACACTAAATAGAGCATCATCATGATCCGCTGAAATGACACCATACGAGTTATGGCATGGGTATAAACCTTAATAGTCCTTTCTTTAAATTTTGGTCTAAGAGTTTACAACCAAAATCGGATGAATGTCTTTGTTGGTTATCCCAGAGAATTGATTGGGAATTCTTCTCACAAGACAAAGACAAAAGTGTTTGTCAATGTTTCTTATTTCCGAGAAATTGTTTCTAATGAAGTATTTGAGTGGGAGGACAATATAATTTGATAAGGTTTATGAACCTGAGCATAATGATCAGAGTAGCGCAGCATCGGAATTGGTTTCGGAAGCGGCCACGACGATCATGGCTCCCATGACTACAAAGTGTTTTAGCCATGGAGATCGAAGTACATATTGAACCTTGTAGGTATGGTTTACTTTGTGATCAAATAAATGATTTGTGGACAAAGGATTGATTATGAACAATGATAAACCAACTAAAAACAAAGAAGTTATGATGGGCCCTGACTCCGTTAAAATGGCTATACGCCATGAAATCCAAGATAGATGAATACTTTTTGAAAGTAAATAGATCTATAAAATTGATGGACTTGGATGAAATATCCTTGAAGAAGCTTAACTTGTCGAAAAGTTGTTTACGACAAAGTTCAAAGAGTTGACTACGACAAGATTAGATCTTCCGTAGCAATGCTTAAAGTCTATATGGATTATTCTAGTAATCACTACATATTTCCTTTATGAGATATGTTAGTAGGATGGCAAAATACATTACTTATCAGAAGTGTGTATTAAAGGTGTATACTAGATACAAACCAAGAGTTTTTGCTGGTCCGTGAAATACTAGATAGGTATACGAACTTCAATTGGATGAAGTAAGTATCGCGGAGTTTGAATCTTCACTGGATGAAATAGTCAAAGAGTTTTTGATTTCATCAGAGACGATGAAGAGGCTTGCATTTGCAAGAAATTAAGTGGGAGCGCTGAGACATATTTATAACACTTATGTAGAAGACATATAGTTGGTTATAAATAATGTAATTACATACTTGATTAAAAAGGTTTCATTGAAAATTAACTTCAATGAAAGGATATGGACTAAAACATATTTAGTGTCAAGATCTATGAAGATAGATTGAAACACATAATAAGTTTAAGTCAAAGTACATAGAATGGATATTGAAATAGTTCAATATAGAAATATTAAGAAAATGTTCTTGTCATGTAAAGGTTTAACAAGACTTGAGTGTATCTGACACTCGATGAGTAAAAAATACATGAGTGATTTTAGATCACAAATAAAATGTACAAAATCAGATATCTTGTGCTCTAAAATGTTATGACCATATACCGGAATGATTCATAAGATGATCATAGGACGACAGTAAGAATATCCTTGAGTACTTTAGAAGAACTAAGGATATACATATATATTTTTGTATGAAGAAATGACAAACAAATCGCTGTAAGGTGTTACACCGATATTTATTTTGTCACATATCAAAATAGAATTTCAATCTCAAATTAGACTAAGTGTTGTTTTAAAGGTAGCACAATGAACTAGAAGTTGTCTATGTTAGATTTAGAAGAGTTCTAAATATTGTGATGGATTCTACAAAACGAAGGCAGAGTATGTCATTTGTTTTGACAAATGACTGAGGATGTTGAGTCAAGAAGTTCTTTGAGAACTTGGTGTAGTTCCGATAGTGTCAGAACTTTGAAGCTATATTGTATGTGACAATATTAGTGACTTATTTCAGACCGCGGAATTAAGGTTCCACCATAAGATCAAACATATTTAATGCCAACTCATTTGGAAATGAGTGATGCGTTGAGACGCAAATGAATTACAAAATACATACGTTTCTGAGCGTGTCAGATCCGTTGACTAAAAACCTCTCCCGTGAGCAATACATGATAAAGCACCGGAAGGCCAAGGTGTTATATCTTTACAAATGTAAACTAGATTATTGACTCTAGTGCAAGTGGGAGACTGAAGGAGATATGCCCTAGAGGCAATAATAAAGTGGTTATTATTTATATCTTTATGTTTATGATAAATGTTTATATATCATGCTATAATTGTATTAACCGAAACATTAGTACATGTGTGATATGTAGACAAACAAAGAAGTCCCTAGTATGCCTCTTAACTAGCTTGTTGATTAATGGATGATTAGTTTCATAATCATGAACATTGGATGTTATTAATAACAAGGTTATGTCATTGTATGAATGATGTAATGGACACACCCAATTAAGCGTAGCATAAGATCTCGTCATTAAGTTATTTGCTATAAGCTTTCGATACATAGTTACCTAGTCCTTATGACCATGAGATCATGTAAATCACTTGTACCGGAAAGGTACTTTGATTACACCAAACACCACCGCGTAAATGGGTGGCTATAAAGGTGGGATTAAGTATCAGGAAAGTATGAGTTGAGGCACATGGATCAACAAAGTGGGATTTGTCCATCCCGATGACGGATAGATATACTCGGGCCCTCTCGGTGGAATGTCGTCTAATGTCTTGCAAGCATATGAATGAGTTCATAAGAGACCACATACCACGGTACGAGTAAAGAGTACTTGTCGAGACGAGGTTGAACAAGGTATAGAGTGATACCGAAGATCAAACCTCGGACAAGTAAAATATCGCGTGACAAAGGGAATTGGTATTGTATGTGAATGGTTCATTCGATCACTAAAGTCATCGTTGAATATGTGGGAGCCATTATGGATCTCCAGATCCCGCTATTGGTTATTGGTCGGAGTGAGTACTCAACCATGTCCGCATAGTTCACGAACCGTAGGGTGACACACTTAAAGTTGGATGTTGAAATGGTAGAACTTGAATATGGAATGGAGTTCGAATATTTGTTCGGAGTCCCGGATGAGATCCCGGACATCACGAGGAGTTCCGGAATGGTCCGGAGAATAAGATTCATATATAGGAAGTCATATTCCAAGTTTGGAAATGATCCGGTGCATTTATGGCAGGTTCTAGAAGGTTCTAGAAAAGTCCGGAAGAAACGCACTATGGAAGGTGGAGTCCCGGAAGGACTCCACAAGCTTGACCAGCCAAACCCTAAAGGAGGAGTCCCAGGTGGGCTCCACCTAGAGGTGGCCGGCCACCCCACCTCAAGGAAAGGTGGGAGTCCCACCTTGAGTGGGACTCCCTCCTTGAGTAGGTTTCCCACATATGGGAGGTTTTAGTGTTGGGGTCTTATTCGAAGACTTGGACTAGAACTCTTGGGGCTTCCACCTATATAATGAGGAGGAGAGGGAGGGGGCAGCCACTCTTTGGCTCAGCCTTGGCCGCACCCCTTAGAGGGCCGGCGCCCAACCCCCCTCTCTCCCCAAACCCTAGCGGTCTCTCTCCTCCACCACATCCCGCACGCTTAAGCGAAGCTCCGCCGGATTTCTCCACCACCACCGATACCACGCCGTCGTGCTGTCGGATTCAAGAGGAGCTACTACTTCCGCTGCCCGCTGGAACGGGGAGATGGACGTCGTCTTCATCAACAACCGAACGTGTGACCGAGTACGGAGGTGCTGCCCGTTCGTGGCGCCGGAACCGATCGTGATCAAGATCTTCTACGCGCTTTTGCAAGCGGCAAGTGATCGTCTACCGCAGCAATAAGAGCCTACTCTTATAGGCTTTGGAATCTCTTCAAGGGTTAGTCTTGATCATCCCCTCGTTGCTACCGTCTTCTAGATTGCATCTTGGCTTGGATTGCGTGTTCGCGATAGGAAAATTTTTGTTTTCTATGCAACGTTATCCTACATATTCTTCTAGTGGTGTCATGTGAACGTCGACTACATGACACTTCACCATTTATGGGCCTAGGGGAATGCATCTTGTACTCGTTTGCCAATTGCGGGGTTGCCGGAGTGACAGAAACCTAAACCCCCGTTGGTATATCGATGCAGGAGGGATAGCAGGATCTCAGAGTTTAAGGCTGTGGTTAGATTTATTCTTAATTACTTTCTTGTAGTTGCGGATGCTTGCAAGGGGTATAATCACAAGTATGTATTAGTCCTAGGAAGGGCGGTACATTAGCATAGGTTCACCCACACAACACTTATCATAACAATGAAGATTATTTAGCCGTATGTAGCGAAAGCACTAGACTAAAATCCCGTGTGTCCTCGAGAACGTTTGGTCATTATAAGTAAACAAACCGGCTTGTCCTTTGTGCTAAAAAGGATTGGGCCACTCGCTGCAATTGTTACTCTCGCACTTTACTTACTCGTACTTTATTCAACTGTTACATCAAAACCCCCTGAATACTTGTCTGTGAGCATTTACAGTGAATCCTTCATCGAAACTGCTTGTCAACACCTTCTGCTCCTCGTTGGGATCGACATTCTTACTTATCGAAAATACTACGATACACCCCCTATACTTGTGGGTCATCAATGGATTCCGGGGGCAATTCCCCGTCCCGGCGGCGTGCCGGAACAGAGACTTCTGTCCCCCGAACTTGGCTTCGCGATGGCGGCGGCTGCGTAACTTTTCTCGTATCGTGGCTTGATTATTTAGGGTTTTCGCGACGGGGAGAGTATATAGGCAGAAGGGCGGCCTCGGAGGGGTCCCGAGGGGCCCACACCATAGGGGGCGCGCCCCCCCCTTGGCCGCGCCGCCATGTGGGGTGGGGCCCCCTTGGCTCTCCTTTGGCCCCTCTCTGACTCCTTGTGTCCGTCTCGGCAAAATAGGAGGTTTGGCTTTTGTTTCGTTGAATTCCGAGAATATTTTCTATGTAGAATTTCTGAAACCAAAAACAGCAGAAAACATGAACTGGCACTTCGGCATCTTGTTAATAGGTTAGTTCCAGAAAATGCATAAAAACATTATAAAGTGTGAGCAAAACATGTAGGTATTGTCATAAAACTAGCATGGAACATAAGAAATTATAGATACGTTGGAGACGTATCAAGCATCCCCAAGCTTAGTTCCTACTCGCCCTCGAGTAGGTAAACGATAAAAAGAATAATTTCTGAAGTGACATGCTACTAACATAATCTTGATCATACTATTGTAAAGCATATGAGATGAATGAAGTGATTCGAAGCAATGGTAAAGATAATGACTAAACAACTGAATCATATAGCAAAGACTTTTCATGAATAGTACTTTCAAGACAAGCATCAATAAGTCTTGCATAAGAGTTAACTCATAAAGCAATAGATTCTTAATAGAAGGTTTTGAAGCAACACAAAGGATGATTAAGTTTCAGCAATTGCTTCAACTTGTAACATTTATATCTCATGGATAGTTGTCAACATAAAGCAATATAACAAGTGCAATAAGTAAACATGTAAGAATCAATGCACACAGTTGACACAAGTGTTTGCTTCTAAGATAGAAAGAAGTAGGTAAACTGACTCAACATAAAGTAAAAGAAAGACCCTTCGCAGAGGGAAGCATGGATTACTCATGTGCTAGAGCTTTTTATTTTGAAAACATGGAAACAATTTTGTCAACGGTAGTAATAATTTATATGTGTTATGCATAAAACCTCTTATAAGTTGCAAGCCTCATGCATCGAATACCAATAGTGCCCGCACCTTGTCCTAATTAGCTCGGATTTCCATGGACTATCATTGCATTACATATGTTTCAACCAAGTGTCACAAAGGGGTACCTCTATGTCACCTGTACAAAGGTCCAAGGAGATAGATCTCATTTGATTTCTCAGTTTTGATAGATCTCAACTTGAGGACATCCATACCGGGACAACATAGAAAACAGATAATGGACTCCTCTTTAATGCTTAAGCATTCAACAACAGATAATATTCTCATTAGAGATTGAGGATTAATGTCCAAGCTAAAACTTCCACCATGATACATGGCTTTGGTTGGCGGCCCAATGTTCTTCTCTAACAATATGCATACTCAAACCATTCAATCATGATAAATCACCCTTACTTCAGACAAGACGAACATGCATAGCAACTCACATGATATTCAACAAAGGTGTAAAAAGTTGATGGCGTCCCCAGAAACATGGTTATCGCTCAACAAGCAACTTATAAGAAATAAGATACATAGCAACATATTCAATACCACAATAGTTTTTAAGCTATTTTCCCATGAGCTATGTATTGCAAAGACAAAGAATGAAATTTGAAAGGTAGCACGCAAGCAATTTACTTTGGAATGGCAGAAAAATACCACATATAGGTAGTTATGGTGGACACAAATGGCATAGGTTTTGGCTCAAGGTTTTTGGATGCACGAGAAGCATTCCCTCTCAGTACAAGGCTTTGGCTAGCAAGGTTGTTTGAAGCAAACACAAGTATGAACCGGTACAGCAAAAACTTACACAAGAACATATTGCAAGCATTATAAGACTCTACACTGTCTTCCTTGTTGTTCAAACACTTTTACCAGAAAATATCTAGACCTTAGAGAGACCAATCATGCAAACCAAATTTCAACAAGCTCTACGGTAGTTCTCCACTAATAGATTTAAACTACCTGATGCAAGAGCTTAAACATGATCTATGAGAGCTCAAAACAATTGCCAAGTATCAAATTATTCAAGACAATATACCATTTACCACATGAAGCATTTTCTGTTTCCAACCAAATAGCAATCAACGAAGCGGTCAACTTTCGCCATTGAACATTAAAAGTAAAACGAAGAACACAAGTGTTCAAATGAAAAAGCGGAGCGTGTCTCTCTCCCACACATGGATTGCTAGGATCCGATTTGATTCAGAGAATGAAAATAACAAAATGAAAATAAAAGCACACAGACGCTCCAAGTAAAGTACATAAAATGTGACGGAATAAAAATATAGTTTCACTAGAGGTGACCTGATAAGTTGTTAATGAAGAAGGGGATGCCTTGGGCATCCCCAAGCTTAGACGCTTGAGTCTTCTTGAAATATGCTTGGTGACCCACGGGGGCATCCCCAAGCTTAGGCTCTTCACTCTTCTTGACCACATTATATCACCCTTCTCTCTTGATCCTTGAAAACTTCCGCCACACCAAACTTCTCATAAACTTCATTAGAGGGTTAGTACATAATCAAAAATTCACATGTTCAGCAAGGACACAATCATTCCCAACACTTCTGGACATTACTCAATGCTACTGAAATTAATGGAGCAAAGAAATCCAATCAAACACAGTAAAAGAGGCAATGCGAAATAAAAGGCAGAATCTATCACAACAGAACAGTCCGTAAAGATGAATTTTTTCGAGGCACTTAACTTGCTCAGATCAGAAAACTCAAAACTAATGAAAGTTGCATACATATCTGAGGATCATGCATGAATTTTCGCAGATTTTTTTGATTCTTCTACAGAGAGAAAAACGCGAATTCGTGACAGATAAGAAATCTGTTTCTGCGCAGAAATCCAAATCTAGTATAACTTCCTATTAGAGACTTTACTTGGCACAAAAATGCGATAAAATAAAGATAAGGGGAAGTTGCTACAGTAGTAACAACTTCCAAGACACAACAAAACAGTAGCAAAATAAAAACATGGGTTATCTCCCAGGAAGTGCTTTCTTTATAGCCATTAAGATGGGCTCAGTAATTTTAATGATGCTCTCGCAAGAAATAAGAGTTGAAGCAAAAGAGAGCATCAAGAAGAAAATTCAAAACACATTTAAGTCTAACCCACTTTCTATGAAAAGGAATCTTGTAAATAAACAAGTCATGTAAGCATAATGCAACAAGCATAGAAAGGCAACACAAGCGCAACTTCAATATTCTCAACATAAAGAGGGGAAACTTAATATTATTAAGATGCATATAACCATGTTTCCCTCTCTCATAATAACTTTCAGTAGCATCATTGATGAAATCCATAATATATCCATCACTTAAAACATTCTTATCATGGTTCATATGCATAAAAGTATCATTATTTTTGGCATAAGAAAAACTCTTCTCATTAATAGTAATTGGAGCAGGATCATTATCAAGAATTTGAACATGGTAAACAAGTTGCATACTAAGGAAATGGTTTTTAGCAATCCCATCATAACTATGACAAGTTTCATAAGGATAATTATAACCTGTGTCATAGCCATCTCTATAACGATTATCTAAACCCGAAGATATAATATCATCATTTTCACTAAAAGTAAAGGTCTCAAATATAGTATCTTCAAGCACAACATCCCCAAGCTTAGAGCTTTTAATATCATCGTTTGAGGGAACATGGATAGTGCTAACATCATTACTTTCATAATCGGTAACAAAGAGATTTTCAGTATCAAAGGTAGTGTGCTCTTCCAAATCATGATCACTAATATGGGTAAAGGGCATAGGAAGATCATTGTACTTAGATTCATTATCATAATAATCATTAGGAGCAACATACTTACGGTTACCTATCGTTATCTCATACACGCGGGGATATGCCGTTACCTCTTTCTTCTTATTCCCACTCTTCTTCCTCTTCTTTTCCTTCTCCTTGTTCCCTTCTTTAGGAGGAAGAGGTTTGAAGGGAGGCTTCTCCACATAACCTGATTTATTTCCAGAAACAATAGAAGAAACTTGGGAGGATTCCTCCTTTTCATTAATAAGTTCGAAACACACAACGGTCCTATCATATTTTGGCAAAGTGTCATCTTCTAAAATATTTTGTATGTAAGTATTTGTGTGGCAATTATCAATGCAATAAGAAAGACACCCATGCAGGAAACTATTAATATTAAGAGCACTCATATCCACCAAAGAAGTTTTTCTCAATAACTCTTCACACCCCAAAAATAAAGTAAGTTCATCATGCTGATTAAGAGTGATTTCATCATCACAATACAAATTTGCAGCACTCATAAGGTTCGAATTATCATTGGAGGAGCATTGAAAATTAAAATGACCCACTCTATGGCAAAGTTCACAAATAAAAGGATAGAGGGCACAAACTTTTTCACCAAGATCATCTAGAGCTCTAGACCACTTTCTAGTTTTTTCATTCCTATGATGGATACAATATTCTTCTTCAATTTTATTCTTTTCACAAGGTCTATGAACTCCACAAAAATTAACATGCTTATAGGAAATAGCATTTCAGAAGTTTGAGCATGTTTATTGCAATCATTAACAACAATTTCATTTTTCATGCAAGTGTCTTTAAAAGGTTCATGTTACATGTACCAATTTTCTTTAGGAACATTAATATGAGAAGCAAAGGCTTTATAAAAATTTGCAACAACTTGAGAGTCAAGACCATAAGTAGCACTCATATTTCGAAATTTATCAGTATCCATAAAAGTTTCAATGCATTCATAATCATAATTTATACCTGACTCTCTACCTTTGTCATTCTCCCATCCTTCAGTATTCTCCTGAATCCGATCAAGAAGGTCCCATTTAAACTCTTCTTTGTTGCGTGTGAATGATCCAGAACAAGTAGTATCCAGCAAAGTTTTATCTTGAAAAGAAAGTCTTGCATAGAAATTATCAATGATGATATTACCAGGAAGCTCATGAATGGGGCATTTGAGCATTAAAGACTTCAATCTCTCCCATGCTTGGGCAATACTCTCTCCATCATGAGGCCAGAAATTATATATGCGGTTTCGGTCTTTGTGATTTTCACTTGGAGGATAGAATTTAGAATAAAATAGAAGCACAATATCCTTCCAATCAAGAGAATGCCCATCCTTCAGCAGTTTATATCAATGCGCCGCTTTACCAGACAGCGACATAGAGAATAATTTCTTCCTAACTTCATCCATAGAAATACCTGCACACTTGAATAACCCGCATAATTCATGTAAAAATAGTAAATGAACTCCAGGATGAACAGTTCCATCCCCTTCATAGCGGTTATCCACAACAAGTTCAATAATTTTCATAGGTATCTTGAAAGGAATATTTTCAGTAGGTGGATTTAAAATATCGCAAGCATCATTAGAGTTATCACATATGGGAGATAAAGTATTATCAGAGCAAATTTTCTCCCCTAAAGCTGGAAAGCTACAAAGATCATAAAAACTAGCTTCCCCAAGCTTAGACTTTTCCATAGCATTAGCAGTAATTGCATTCATACTAATAACATTGCTACTAGCATGCAAATAAGGTTCCATAGGTTTTTTAATTTTCGCATCAAACAATCCATGTCTCAACTCAGGAAAAAGATTAAAAAGCTCACTAAATTTTTTTTGTTTTCCATTATGCCTAACTAGTGAAAATAAAAACAAGAAACAGAAAGATATAATTGCAGAATCTAAAGGAGATAGCTTCGAGCACTCACACGCCGGCAACAGTGCTAGGAAATAGCTTAGTAGTCGGAGGATGTGAATACCTTTTACCTTACCTCCCCGGCAACGGCGCCAGAAAATAGCTTGATGTCTACGCACGCTTCTATTCCTGTAGACAGTGTTGGGCCTCCAAGAGCAGAGGTTTGTAGAACAGCAGCAAGTTTCCCTTAAATGAATCACCCAAGGTTTATCGAACTCAGGGAGGTAGAGATCAAAGATATTCCTCTCAAGCAACCCTGCAATTAAGATACAAGAAGTCTCTTGTGTCCCCAACACACCTAATACACTTGTCAGATGTATAGGCGCACTAGTTTGGCGAAGAGATATTAAAACGTAGATGGTATAGATGGTGGTAAACGGTAATTGCGATCTGAATTAAATATTGCAGCAAGTAAACATGCAGTAAAACAGTAAATAAGCGTTGTTTGCACAATTTGGAAACAAGTCCTAGGGATCCTACTTTCACTAGTGGCCACTCTCTGTTGCCTGCCAAAACCCACCGGCGAGCAGCGACGAGCAACACGGAGAGCCGGGAGGCTCCCAGGACTGCTGGTGGGCCCTGGTCCCTCGGGCAACGGCCCGCAATGCTCTGGCACACGTCCTGACGGTTGCAAGGGCGTGCCACCTGACCTATACCTGGTCAGGAAGGTGTTGGATTGCTTCGATTAGTTTCCTGCATGGTAGACACGTAAACATTAAATGAGCCTCGATCGGCTTTCAGGTTACCCTGCTAATCGGCTCAAAGAGCCGATTGACCCATGGTTCATATTGGATCTGCAATAACATGAGTATCCTGCTTTATCAATACTAAGTTAAATCGATCTACGACAGTTTAGGGTTTTCACCGCATAACCGGAACATCCTACACGTAGTTGAGCCTGACAGATACGTAAGATAATAGAAAACTAACCCTAGAAGAGGCCTAAAAACCAACGTGACATCGATTCCCGGAACATCCCTTCTAAGATCGGCAAACCATACCTTACGCGCTACTGGATCATTCAACCCGTTTGCAAGGCCTAACCATACGGATATCAAATTAATCCTTGAAGAACAAGGAACAACCGTAACAGATCAGATCTACTAAATAAAGACGAAGCAAGGTGCTGCCCTTACACCTAGGATAGGTGTAAAGGCAGCTGGATATTGAGGGGCAGCGTAGCTAAGCAAGCATATCAGAAAACATCGATGCAAGCCCCAAAACACCTAAGATAAACAGTATTACTCGCCATCAACAAGGCTTCAGTACGAGCAACACCAAATAACGAATAAACCTATACTGCCTAGATCGCAAGATGCGATCTAGGCAGCATGATGCTTACCCGGAAGAAACCCTCGAAACAAGGGGTGGCGATGCGCCTGGATTGTGTTTGTTGTGAACGTGATCGTCCTCCTTTCTCAATAACCCTAGGTACATATTTATAGTCCGTGGACTTTCTATCTTTGGAATAAACCTAGTCGTATACGACCAAACTCTATCTCTTAATTCTAAACTAAGATGCGATCTACTATAATGTACAGATACACGGGCAATCTAGCCCAAATTCTCGCACGAGGCCGATTCAGAGACCCTTCATGTGCATATCCTCCAAGCCCATCTCAATTACGGCCCATCTCCTGATTTGGCCAAAATCTGGTGATAACACTCTCAACATTGCAATCATAATTGAATATAAATATAAGCACTTCATCATACTACTCTGAAAACACTCTCTTGTTGGATAAAGAACTCAAATTCATTGGGCAAGTGTGCAAAAGCACACCTCAAAGGTGTATTCCCAAGTACTAATAAACACCCCACACTGTCACCGTGAGCATTCATAGGAGGTACTAACACACCACAATTCATAAGGGAGTTACACACGGCGCACACACTGTCACCATTACACCAAGGTCACAGTAAATCCAAAGTTCACATAATAAAACACTTGAATAGCATATGACATCTAGATTGCAAAGCCTATGATCACAAAGAGATCACACCATGGGAGAGAGAGATGAACCACATAGCTACCGGTAGAGCCCTCATCCTCGGGGGATAACTCAACCGAGCAGTTCTCCTCTTCACTCCCCTGTTCTGCATTAGCCATCGGTAAAAAACCCTCCTCTGCCATGGACTCCTCCTCCTACTCCTCGGACCTCTCCTCCCTTTCTTCCTCCTCCAGCGAGCCGGCGCCGGAGTACGACCGAATAGCGGCGTACGAGGCCCGCGCCCCAATGTGGGGGACGAGAGGGAGTGGGACTTCTGCGTCGAGTCCGAGGACGACGACTCCCTGACCGACGGGGAGGGTGACCTCCACTTCCTCGTTGATGGGGATTTGGAGGAGGAGAGCGACGACGACGCTCTCTGGGGCGAGGACATCTCCTCCGACGAGGAGGAAGAGGAAGCGGAGGAGGACTCCTCCTCCGAAGAGTACCCGCCGGCGAAGCGCTTCCGCGCCGGGTCGGACGACGACGACGACGACGACGACGAGGAAGATGAAGCCCCTACAGGCGGCTTCAACAGCAGCGACGAAGACGTCACCGGCAGCAGCGCCGACGGCAGCTATGACGGCGACGACGAGGGCAGCGACGGCGAGGGCGGCGCCGGCCCTTAGATTAGGGACTAGTATTAGTGCATTAGGCATCAGATCATCCTTTTGAGAGCAATCGGCTCTTTCTTGTAAAATCCCTCTTTCAATCAATGAAGAATACTTCTCCAATTTGACTTCCCAACTGTACAATTCGATTCTTCCGATTGTTAAAGTAATCCTTCCGATTGTCAAAGCAGGTCAACGCCCCAAGGACTGATAGCAACGCATCGGTCTTTCACCGTCAAACGCCAATAAGGCGAAACTCAATTACCTAATTAGACAGGTCGAAGCAGACATTCCCCAAATCCAAACAGTAACTTGATACCTGCTCGTAATATTTTGTACCTCTAAAGTCGATGGCTGTGCATTGGCTGTTTCGTTCTCAAGTCGATGTATGTGCATCGGCTGTACCTAACATCCTGTTGCTTTGCACATATATTTCTTTTTACCGGTTTTTTTTACTGGCCGATTTCGTGCATCGGCCTCCATATTTTACTGCCCATCATCCCACATACTTGGGAAATACTTCTTGAGATGCTAGCCATTGACAGCCACTGGGAACTTCACACCATTCAGCTCCTCGAGCATGTATGCATTACCCTTTAAAACTTGGTCGACTCTGTACGGCCCGTGCCAATTTGGAGACCATTTACCACACGTTGCATCCTTAGTCCCCAATGGCAATACAGCTTTCCATACCAGATCACCAACGTGGAACTCCTTTGGTCTCACCTTCTTATTATATGCACGAGCTACTTTGGCTTTGTTCTCTTTAATTTTCTCAAGCGACCACAGTCTAAGCTCCGTTACATCCTCAATGCTATCACTCATCAGGGCTGCATATTCTTCAGTAGTTAAGTCATTCTGGAACGCAATCCGTCTCGAGCCAGCCGTAATTTCCCAGGGTAACACCGCTTCTTGTCCATAAACCAGATGGTATGGCGAGGTTTTTATCGCTCCATGACATGACATGCGATACGCCCACAAAGCCTCTGACAATACCTCGTGCCAGCGTCTAGGGTACTCGTCGATTTTCCTCTTAATCAGCTTGATAAGGCTCTTGTTGGACGCTTCAGCTTGCCCATTTGCTTGAGCATAGTATGGAGACGATCGGATCAGCTTGATTCCCATGTCCTCACAGAACTTTCTAAATTCGCGAGAAATGAAGACCGAACCTCCATCGGTCGTGATAGTCTGGGGAATCCCGAATTTATGAATGACATGTTCTTTCACGAAATTGATAACATCTGACGATGCCACTGACTTCATAGGGACGGCCTCCACCCATTTAGTGAAATAATCTGTAATGGCCAGAACCCACACATGGCCTTTGCTCGATGGAGGATTGATTTTGCCGATCATATCTATGCCCCAACCTCGAAATGGCCAAGGCTTGATGATGGGATTCATCGCTGATGTGGGTACCATCTAGATGCTCCCAAACTTCTGACATGCTTGACACCCTTTATAGTACTTAAAACAATCCTCAAGCATGGTGGACCAATAAAACCCCGATCGCCTAATCAACCATTTCATCTTATGAGCCGATTGGTGAGTTCCACAGGCGCCTTCATGTACCTCGTGTAAGAGCCGATTTGACTCGGCTGGTCCCAAACATTTGAGGAGTAACCCTTCCAAAGTCCTGTAGAACATGTCATCCCCAATAAGGACATACTTCATGGCCTTGTATCTTATCCGTTTAGGTGCCCCCCGAGCCGAATCTTTCAAGTAATTGAAGATATCGGCTCTCCAGTCATCTGGTTCCATGAACTGTACCTGAACATCGGCATCACCCGCTACGTCCTTGTATCCTGACGCCATCTGTGTGAGATCATTTGCCTCGGTATTGTGCGACCTTGGGATCCAATTGAAGTTTATATACCTGAACTGTGCCATCAGCTCACGGCATTGCATCCATAATGGGAAGAGCGACTCGCTCTCACATTTATATTCCTCCGTGAGTTGGGAAATCACCAATTTGGAGTCTCCAAAAAGTTCCACTGCTTCTGCCCCGGCTTCCAATAGCAACTCCATTCCCTTGCAGATTGCTTCATACTCAGCGACATTGTTGGTGCAAGGGGTAGGTAGCCTGATGGAGAAGGAATATGTTGCCCCCCGAGGTGACACGAGTAGAATGCCGATGCCGCAACCATCATCACAAACCGATCCATCGAAAAACATGGCCCATGCACGCACGGACAATGCTGCTATATCAGTGTTGATTCGTTCAGCAATAAGATTGGCCAACGCCTGTCCCTTGACTGCTTTCGCAGGCTGATACCGGATATCAAATTCCGATAATGCAAACATCCATTTACCGAGTCGGCCTTTCAACACAGGAGCCGACAACATATGTTTGATGACATCTGATTTGCATATTGTTGACGTCAGAAACCCACCGGCGGGCAGCGACGGGCAACACCGTAGAGCCGGGAACAACCTAGAGCTGCGGCTGGCTGAGGTCCCTCCGAGCGACGGCCCGCAAAGCCTTCTGGTCACACGTCTGATGCTGATTGCAAGGGCGTGCCACCTGACCTATACCTGGTCAGGAAGGTGATGGAGATGCCTCGCTTAGTTTCCTGCATGGCATACACGTAAACATTAAATACGAGCCTCGATCGGCTCTCAGGTTATCCTGTGAATCGGCTCAAGGAGCCGATCCACCCATGATTCGTACGAGGTGCACGAATATATGGTGGTCCTGCTTGATCAAGATAAAGCTAATGAGATCTACGACGATTTAGGGTTTTCACCGCATAATCGGATCATCCTACTCACGGTTGGGCCTCGCGGCCACGCACGGTGATCGTAAGCCGATCCTAAACAAGGCCTAAAAACCAACACGAGGTTGATCCCCGGAACATCCTGTTTAGGGCTAGCGAACGACACCCTACGTGCCGCTGGATCCTCCACCCCTTTGTAAGGCCTAACTATTGCAGATATTAAACTAATCCTTGTAGAACAAGGAGCAATCGTAACGGATCAGATCTACTAAATAATGATCAAGCGGGGTGCCGCCCTTACACCTATCGGGCGGCTAGACATGCGAGGGTTGCACTACGATAGCATGTTACACGAAGAACTATGCTAACCCTAACACATCTATGATAACTACGTTGCTCGCCATCAACAAGGCTTCAGTACGAGCAACGCATGAACAATGTGGAGCTTGTGCTGCCTAGATCGCAAGATGCGATCTAGGCAGCATGTCGCTTACCGGTAGAAACCCTCGAGACGAAGGAGTTGGCGATGCGCTGAGATTGATTTGTTTGGTTGAACGTTGGTTGTTGTTTATTCCATAAACCCTAGATACATATTTATAGTCCAGGGGACTTTCTAACGTGGGAATAATCCCCACCGTGCACGATACAAACTCTAACTTTTAATCTAAGATACAATCTGCTATAATTAAAGATACACGGGCAATCTAGCCCAAACTCTTCGTGCAAGGCCGCTTCAGAGATCTTCCACGCGTAATCTTCTAAGCCCATCTCCCTTACGGCCCACCTCCTGATTTGACCAAAATCTGGTGATAACACATGCCCCCCTGGTTTTGGCAATGATAATTTCAAAACCATTCTGTTTTTCCTTCGAAGGGTCATGTCATGGCAGAGCAGACCTGTCGCAGTATTCCTCATCATGATGCCCTGTCTTTCCAGCTTCTCTGCAAAATTTGATAACTTTGGCATCACTTCCTCGAAAACTGCAATGGCATTAAATTTCCACCAGGCTTCTCATTATTTAACTGTGCCGATTGATTAGCTCTCTTCATCCCCTTCCCCTGTTCCAGCCATCGGCACCCAAAAAACCCTCTTCTCCCTCAGCCATGTCTTCTTCTTCCTCCTCTTTCGTCTCTCTCCAATCCTCTTCCTCAAGCGAGTTGGTTCCAGAGCACGACAAGATGGAGGCGTACAACCGCCGGGCTCCCAAACATTGGGACGAGCAGGAGTGGGACTTCGACTTCGTGCCGGAGGGTGAAAACCTCGTCTGGTCAGATGGGGCCATGCCCCTAACCGACGGGGAAGATGACCTCCGGTACCTGGTTGACGGAGCACTAGAGGCGGAGAGCGGCGACGACGACCCTCCTTTCCGGGGTAAATTCACATCCGTCACCAAAAGAGAAGAAGAGGATGTCGAAGACGAAGACATCTCCTCCGACATGAAGAAGGAACAGGAGGACGACACCTCCTCCGACGAACCGCCGGTGAAACGCATCCGGGGCTGGGCTTGGTCAGACGAGGACGATGATGATGACGAGGAAGAAGCCTCCGCTGAAGGTCACAGTAGCAGCACCGAGGGATTCGTCGACAGCAGCAATGAGGGCAGCTACCCCAGCGACGGCGAAGACGGCAACAACCCTTAGAATAGGGACCTACTAGCATAGGAATAGCAGTAGCAATCTGTCCCTTTTGCTGAACAATCGGCTTCTCTTTGTAAGAAATCTTATTATCAATGAAAAATTTCTTTTGATTTTGCCGATGTTCTTTATGCCGACTCAGCCGATTTTCCTCATCTGACCTTGACGGTTGTTAACCTAACCAATGCTTAATGACCAGATGGGGCCACGCCTTGGTTTCTCACGACAATCTGTGAGACAGGCCAATTCAGCCATCCTTCCAAGTTAGCCAGCTCTGCCGATGACGATAGCTTTGGGTGCAGCCGACTGCAGCAGACCGAGGATTCTTCAGAACAGTTGCGACGTAGAGCCAGCTGATCCCAACAAAATCGGCTCCAAAGCCAAGAACCTCTCGGGCGAGTTGCCCCCCGAGCCTCAGCCAAAGCGAGCCAAATGCGTCGCCATTGGTTTCCAAGTCGTAATGCAGAACCAGCCGATTCCAACCAATATCGGCTCCTCAGAGCAAAGGATATTCCAGGGCGAGCTGCCCCCCGAGCCTCAATCAAGGCGAGAATACCGGCAAGGATGCACAGATCAAACAAAAGGCTCTGACCTCAGGTAATCTGGTAATCCGAGATAGCCACCATGAAGAATCAGCCAAACTTGCCCCAGATCAGCTTTCTTCTATTGAACGCCGATGTTGTAGATGAAACACCACCAGCTTAATGAGAAAGAGGCTGCCTTGCATGCCTAACTGATGTTACTGCTGAACTTGGCGCAAAGGGTTGTTGGCTCAACCAAGGCTGGAAACAGAAGCCGAACTGAAAACCATCTTGGCGAAAATCTGGGCCTTGAGCACATAGCCGGCAGGTCTTGTGTAACTGTACTAGAGTCGATGGCTGCGCATCGGCTGTGCGTCATAAATTTTTTTTTTTACTGGCCGATTTGTTCTAATCGGCCCCCAATGTTTCACTGTATCCATGTTTACACATGTTTATCTGCACATGTTCCTCTGGCTACATGCCCCCCGAGCCGAATCTGCCAGATGACTGCAGATATCGGCTTTTATGGTTAGCCAGGGCACTGCACTTGCACGTCGGCTCCGCAAGGATTCGTGCTGACTTTCATCCGCCGACGTGGCCGCTGCCCAGTGGATCGATGCTGAACACAAGCAGAACATGTGGTGAAGATAATTTTGGCCGATTGCTGGAATCGGCCTCCATATCCATTGGAGCGCTGACTGAAGGTTCTGTAATGCTCCTTCATAATTTTTGGGGCCGGTCACAAGGACCAGCCTCGCCCCGTTTGCTCATCGGTTTGTTCTTGCTACTCGGCCAGGCTGGTGGATAAAACCAGCCCAACGTCTGACTTGATGCGCCTGCTGTCGTCCACCTTGAGTGCATCGTAGAATCGTGGAGCACTAAGCTCCGTCGGAAGGACGAGCACCATGTTTGTACCAGCCGATGTTTCATCATCGGCTTTCCTTTGCTTGGGGCGCCACTCCATTTTCCGTGGACGACCCTCTTCATCCAGGGTTCGCTGAACTTTCGCAGCCAGATCAGGTCGTGCCTTCCTTAGCGTATGCAAGTATAACCTTTCGGCTTCCTCCAGGCCGCGCAATCGCTGAACCCTGCGCTTTTGTGAACGGCTGAGTCCATCAGGGCACCACCTTGGACGGTGGTACCTGTCTTCTTCCTCTACTTGTCCCTCGTCTTCGGAATCCTCGAGATCTGCCCACCGAGGGGACTCAGCACGTTTGCTTTGTGGCGGGAGAGGCCCTAAGCGCCTGAACACAGACACGTTGGCTGCCTCCTTCTTCTTCTGGTTGCATTCTGGGCAATTGCCGATTGTGGGCAATCGGCTCATTCCTGAATCCCAGCAGTGTCTGAAGAAGGGGCAGTCCCAGTGCCTGTCGTTGTCGTCTTGCTCCCTTGATTTTCCTATGGCACGGCGCTCGTGCTCCTCCTCACCGCGATCGTGTCGACGATGTCTTCTGGCTTCTCTAGCCAGACGATCTCTCTCATCATCATCGGTGGATCGTCGGCGTTGGTCATACTGACTCACATACTTGTTGAGGGGGTGATCAGAGAGGGGTCGCTGATATCTCATGTTCTTCACTTCTCCCTCTGTGACGTAGCGCTTGCCATCATGACGGAGCCGATCGCGTGGAGCGGCCTCCTCTGTGTCTTTGCTACGAGAGCAGCTGCCCTCGTCTACATCTTTGCCAGAGTGGTGCCCAGGTCCTACCATGTTGATGCTGAACGAGGATCCTGGCTGGCAACCTCCAGGGTAAGTGCAGTCTACCATGTTAACGGCGGGAAAGGGCTGGGTGTCGACCTTCATGGCGTACTGGTTGAAAATTAGACGCCCCTTTTCTATCGCCGCTTGGATGTGCTGACGCCATACCCTGCAGTCGTTGGTGGCATGGGAGAGCGAGTTATGCCATTTGCAGTATGGCTTTCCGTTCAGCTCTTGCACCGTGGGGAATTTGAGACCTTCAGGAATCGTCAACTGCTTCTCCTTGAGCAGGAGGTCGAAGATTTGCTCAGTCTTGGTCACGTCAAAATCAAATCCCCTGGGCGGGCCTGGTGGCTTTACCCATTTGCAGGACACGGGGGTTCCTCCCCGAGTCCATTCAGCCACTGCTACCTCTTGATCTCCCGCAGAAACTTCGTCTTCCTCTGCATCGACCAGGACTATCGCACGCTTGAATTTGTCCCTGCACAGGTCCGGTGGCGCTGTTCATATGCCGACAGTTTCTGAACCATGTGCGCCAGTGAGGGATAGTCTGCTTGGGAGGCCATGTCCTTGAGCGGTGTTGCGAGGCCCGCTACTGCCAACTCGACTGCTTCCTTTTCAGTTATACGAACCGAATAACATCGGTTCCTAAGATTCCTGAAGCGCTGGATGTATTCTATCACCGTTTCTCCACGCTTCTGACGTAATTGTGCTAGATCGGCAATGCCAGACTCGGAAGCCTCTCAATGGTACTGCATATGGAACTGTTCTTCCAACTGCTTCCAAGTCCGGATGGAGTCTGGTGGCAACGAGGTGTACCGCCCGAAAGCCGATCCCGTGAGGGACTGTGAGAAGAGCCTCACACGTAGTTGATCCGACACTGAAGCCGGTCCTAGTTGTGCCAAATATCGGCCTACGTGCTCGATGGAGCTGGAACCATCTGATCCACTGAATTTGGAGAAATCAGGGAGCCGATATTTAGGTGGTAGCGGGATCATCTCGTAGTCGTCGGGGTACGGCTTGGAATAGCCGATGGCCCTTCTTTTCGGCACCATGCCGAACTGGTCTCTCAGTATGGTACTGATCTGATCCGCTGTGCTGGCTGCAGGAGTTGAACTCTGAAGATTCGCCGGGGTGGCGTACTTAGCCAGCCATGTTTGCTTTTCCAGCTCGAGCCAACCGCAGGAGCTGAGCTCTGGAGATTTGTCGGGGTGGCGTACTTAGTTAGCCACGTCTCGCTTCTCAAGCTCGTCGCCGACGTCCCTCTGTTTTCCCCGAAGTCCCCGATGTTGTGGCCTGGTTTGTGAGTGCCCGATTACCACAATCTGGCACATACGTGCACGTGTACCCGTGAGAGATCTCCTTAGGCGCCTCAGGCAAGAACTGGTAGTCACTAGGGTCACCACCGATCTTGTAGACGACGAATGCCGGTGAAGCCGGCACTTCTGGTGCTGCCAACGCATATGGCAGCGGTGGACGGGACTGGAGTGGCAACTCTCCTTGATGTGTCCCGAGAGCTGGTCCTGACGGCGAGTATCGGTGCCTCATGAGCTCCTGGATCATGCGAAGAGCGACACGCTCCAACGTGTTTACCAGGTTCTCAGAGTGGCGGTGCAGCGAGTGAGCCACCAAGTAGTTGATCTCCTGCCGCAGGGACCTGGTGCGTTCCTCCGACGGGGCAGAGAGGTCTATCCCATCTAGTGCACCATTAGGTGAGAACCCCTTCCACCTGATGCCATGTGAACGGGTTCTGTGGAAAGAGCCGATGAGGTCGGCTTCGAGGATGACTTTGATCTCGTCATACTTCTTCTTGAGCTCATCGGTCAGATCCTCGTATGTGACTGGCGTGCCGTCCGCCATCTCAGATGTAGATGGCGATGTGGTTGATGTAGAAGCTTGTCCCACCGGGCGTGCCAGAATGTGTTGATGTCAGAAACCCACCGGCGGGCAGCGACGGGCAACACCGTAGAGCCGGGAACAACCTAGAGCTGCGGCTGGCTGAGGTCCCTCCGAGCGACGGCCCGCAAAGCCTTCTGGTCACACGTCCGATGCTGATTGCAAGGGCGTGCCACCTGACCTATACCTGGTCGGGAAGGTGATGGAGATGCCTCGCTTAGTTTCCTGCATGGCATACACGTAAACATTAAATACGAGCCTCGATCGGCTCTCAGGTTATCCTGTGAATCGGCTCAAGGAGCCGATCCACCCATGATTCGTACGAGGTGCACGAATATATGGTGGTCCTGCTTGATCAAGATAAAGCTAATGAGATCTACGACGATTTAGGGTTTTCACCGCATAATCGGATCATCCTACTCACGGTTGGGCCTCGCGGCCACGCACGGTGATCGTAGTTTCCATCCTAAACAAGGCCTAAAAACCAACACGAGGTTGATCCCCGGAACATCCTGTTTAGGGCTAGCGAACGACACCCTACGTGCCGCTGGATCCTCCACCCCTTTGTAAGGCCTAACTATTGCAGATATTAAACTAATCCTTGTAGAACAAGGAGCAATCGTAACGGATCAGATCTACTAAATAATGATCAAGCGGGGTGCCGCCCCTACACCTAAGATAGGTGTAAGGGCGGCTAGACATGCGAGGGTTGCACTACGATAGCATGTTACACGAAGAACTATGCTAACCCTAACACATCTATGATAACTACGTTGCTCGCCATCAACAAGGCTTCAGTACGAGCAACGCATGAACAATGTGGAGCTTGTGCTGCCTAGATCGCAAGATGCGATCTAGGCAGCATGTCGCTTACCGGTAGAAACCCTCGAGACGAAGGAGTTGGCGATGCGCTGAGATTGATTTGTTTGGTTGAACGTTGGTTGTTGTTTATTCCATAAACCCTAGATACATATTTATAGTCCAGGGGACTTTCTAACGTGGGAATAATCCCCACCGTGCACGATACAAACTCTAACTTTTAATCTAAGATACAATCTGCTATAATTAAAGATACACGGGCAATCTAGCCCAAACTCTTCGTGCAAGGCCGCTTCAGAGATCTTCCACGCGTAATCTTCTAAGCCCATCTCCCTTACGGCCCACCTCCTGATTTGACCAAAATCTGGTGATAACACATGCCCCCCTGGTTTTGGCAATGATAATTTCAAAACCATTCTGTTTTTCCTTCGAAGGGTCATGTCATGGCAGAGCAGACCTGTCGCAGTATTCCTCATCATGATGCCCTGTCTTTCCAGCTTCTCTGCAAAATTTGATAACTTTGGCATCACTTCCTCGAAAACTGCAATGGCATTAAATTTCCACCAGGCTTCTCATTATTTAACTGTGCCGATTGATTAGCTCTCTTCATCCCCTTCCCCTGTTCCAGCCATCGGCACCCAAAAAACCCTCTTCTCCCTCAGCCATGTCTTCTTCTTCCTCCTCTTTCGTCTCTCTCCAATCCTCTTCCTCAAGCGAGTTGGTTCCAGAGCACGACAAGATGGAGGCGTACAACCGCCGGGCTCCCAAACATTGGGACGAGCAGGAGTGGGACTTCGACTTCGTGCCGGAGGGTGAAAACCTCGTCTGGTCAGATGGGGCCATGCCCCTAACCGACGGGGAAGATGACCTCCGGTACCTGGTTGACGGAGCACTAGAGGCGGAGAGCGGCGACGACGACCCTCCTTTCCGGGGTAAATTCACATCCGTCACCAAAAGAGAAGAAGAGGATGTCGAAGACGAAGACATCTCCTCTGACATGAAGAAGGAACAGGAGGACGACACCTCCTCCGACGAACCGCCGGTGAAACGCATCCGGGGCTGGGCTTGGTCAGACGAGGACGATGATGATGACGAGGAAGAAGCCTCCGCTGAAGGTCACAGTAGCAGCACCGAGGGATTCGTCGACAGCAGCAATGAGGGCAGCTACCCCAGCGACGGCGAAGACGGCAACAACCCTTAGAATAGGGACCTACTAGCATAGGAATAGCAGTAGCAATCTGTCCCTTTTGCTGAACAATCGGCTTCTCTTTGTAAGAAATCTTATTATCAATGAAAAATTTCTTTTGATTTTGCCGATGTTCTTTATGCCGACTCAGCCGATTTTCCTCATCTGACCTTGACGGTTGTTAACCTAACCAATGCTTAATGACCAGATGGGGCCACGCCTTGGTTTCTCACGACAATCTGTGAGACAGGCCAATTCAGCCATCCTTCCAAGTTAGCCAGCTCTGCCGATGACGATAGCTTTGGGTGCAGCCGACTGCAGCAGACCGAGGATTCTTCAGAACAGTTGCGACGTAGAGCCAGCTGATCCCAACAAAATCGGCTCCAAAGCCAAGAACCTCTCGGGCGAGTTGCCCCCCGAGCCTCAGCCAAAGCGAGCCAAATGCGTCGCCATTGGTTTCCAAGTCGTAATGCAGAACCAGCCGATTCCAACCAATATCGGCTCCTCAGAGCAAAGGATATTCCAGGGCGAGCTGCCCCCCGAGCCTCAATCAAGGCGAGAATACCGGCAAGGATGCACAGATCAAACAAAAGGCTCTGACCTCAGGTAATCTGGTAATCCGAGATAGCCACCATGAAGAATCAGCCAAACTTGCCCCAGATCAGCTTTCTTCTATTGAACGCCGATGTTGTAGATGAAACACCACCAGCTTAATGAGAAAGAGGCTGCCTTGCATGCCTAACTGATGTTACTGCTGAACTTGGCGCAAAGGGTTGTCGGCTCAACCAAGGCTGGAAACAGAAGCCGAACTGAAAACCATCTTGGCGAAAATCTGGGCCTTGAGCACATAGCCGGCAGGTCTTGTGTAACTGTACTAGAGTCGATGGCTGCGCATCGGCTGTGCGTCATAATTTTTTTTTTACTGGCCAATTTGTTCTAATCGGCCCCCAATGTTTCACTGTATCCATGTTTACACATGTTTATCTGCACATGTTCCTCTGGCTACATGCCCCCCGAGCCGAATCTGCCAGATGACTGCAGATATCGGCTTTTATGGTTAGCCAGGGCACTGCACTTGCACGTCGGCTCCGCAAGGATTCGTGCTGACTTTCATCCGCCGACGTGGCCGCTGCCCAGTGGATCGATGCTGAACACAAGCAGAACATGTGGTGAAGATAATTTTGGCCGATTGCTGGAATCGGCCTCCATATCCATTGGAGCGCTGACTGAAGGTTCTGTAATGCTCCTTCATAATTTTTGGGGCCGGTCACAAGGACCAGCCTCGCCCCGTTTGCTCATCGGTTTGTTCTTGCTACTCGGCCAGGCTGGTGGATAAAACTAGCCCAACCTCTGACTTGATGCGCCTGCTGTCGTCCACCTTGAGTGCATCGTAGAATCGTGGAGCACTAAGCTCCGTCGGAAGGACGAGCACCATGTTTGTACCAGCCGATGTTTCATCATCGGCTTTCCTTTGCTTGGGGCGCCACTCCATTTTCCGTGGACGACCCTCTTCATCCAGGGTTCGCTGAACTTTCGCAGCCAGATCAGGTCGTGCCTTCCTTAGCGTATGCAAGTATAACCTTTCGGCTTCCTCCAGGCCGCGCAATCGCTGAACCCTGCGCTTTTGTGAACGGCTGAGTCCATCAGGGCACCACCTTGGACGGTGGTACCTGTCTTCTTCCTCTACTTGTCCCTCGTCTTCGGAATCCTCGAGATCTGCCCACCGAGGGGACTCAGCACGTTTGCTTTGTGGCGGGAGAGGCCCTAAGCGCCTGAACACAGACACGTTGGCTGCCTCCTTCTTCTAGGTTGCATTACGGGCAATTGCCGATTGTGGGCAATCGGCTCATTCTGAATCCCAGCGGTGTACGAAGAAGGGCGGTCCCGATGCTGTCGTTGTCGTCTTGCTCCCTTGATTTTCCTATGGCACGGCGCTCGTGCTCCTCCTCACCGCGATCGTGTCGACGATGTCTTCTGGCTTCTCTAGCCAGACGATCTCTCTCATCATCATCGGTGGATCGTCGGCGTTGGTCATACTGACTCACATACTTGTTGAGGGGGTGATCAGAGAGGGGTCGCTGATATCTCATGTTCTTCACTTCTCCCTCTGTGACGTAGCGCTTGCCATCATGACGGAGCCGATCGCGTGGAGCGGCCTCCTCTGTGTCTTTGCTACGAGAGCAGCTGCCCTCGTCTACATCTTTGCCAGAGTGGTGCCCAGGTCCTACCATGTTGATGCTGAACGAGGATCCTGGCTGGCAACCTCCAGGGTAAGTGCAGTCTACCATGTTAACGGCGGGAAAGGGCTGGGTGTCGACCTTCATGGCGTGCGGTTGAAAATTAGACGCCCCTTTTCTATCGCCGCTTGGATGTGCGACGCCATACCCTGCGGTCGTTGGTGGCATGGGAGAGCGAGTTATGCCATTTGCGATATGGCTTTCCGTTCAGCTCTTGCACCGTGGGGAATTTGAGACCTTCGGGAATCGTCAATCGCTTCTCCTTGAGCAGGAGGTCGAAGATTTGCTCAGTCTTGGTCACGTCAAAATCAAATCCCCTGGGCGGGCCTGGTGGCTTTACCCATTTGCAGGACACGGGGGTTCCTCCCCGAGTCCATTCAGCCACTGCTACCTCTTGATCTCCCGCAGAAACTTCGTCTTCCTCTGCATCGACCAGGACTACTGCACGCTTGAATTTGTCCTGGTACAGGTCCGGGTGGCGCTGTTCATATGCCGACAGTTTCTGAACCATGTGCGCCAGTGAGGGATAGTCTGCTTGGGAGGCCATGTCCTTGAGCGGTGTTGCGAGGCCCGCTACTGCCAACTCGACTGCTTCCTTTTCAGTTATACGAACCGAATAACATCGGTTCCTAAGATTCCTGAAGCGCTGGATGTATTCTATCACCGTTTCTCCACGCTTCTGACGTAATTGTGCTAGATCGGCAATGCCAGACTCGGAAGCCTCTCAATGGTACTGCATATGGAACTGTTCTTCCAACTGCTTCCAAGTCCGGATGGAGTCTGGTGGCAACGAGGTGTACCGCCCGAAAGCCGATCCCGTGAGGGACTGTGAGAAGAGCCTCACACGTAGTTGATCCGACACTGAAGCCGGTCCTAGTTGTGCCAAATATCGGCCTACGTGCTCGATGGAGCTGGAACCATCTGATCCACTGAATTTGGAGAAATCAGGGAGCCGATATTTAGGTGGTAGCGGGATCATCTCATAGTCGTCGGGGTACGGCTTGGAATAGCCGATGGCCCTTCTTTTCGGCACCATGCCGAACTGGTCTCTCAGTATGGTACTGATCTGATCCGCTGTGCTGGCTGCAGGAGTTGAACTCTGAAGATTCGCCGGGGTGGCGTACTTAGCCAGCCATGTTTGCTTTTCCAGCTCTGAGCCAACTGCAGGAGCTGAGCTCTGGAGATTTGTCGGGGTGGCGTACTTAGTTAGCCACGTCTGCTTCTCAAGCTCTGTCGCTGACGTCCCTCCTGTTTTCCCAGAAGTCCCTGATGTTGTGGCCTGGTTTGTGAGTGCCCAGTTACCACAATCTGGCACATACGTGCACGTGTACCCGTGAGAGATCTCCTTAGGCGCCTCAGGCAAGAACTGGTAGTCACTAGGGTCACCACCGATCTTGTAGACGACGAATGCCGGTGAAGCCGGCACTTCTGGTGCTGCCAACGCATATGGCAGCGGTGGACGGGACTGGAGTGGCAACTCTCCTTGATGTGTCCCGAGAGCTGGTCCTGACGGCGAGTACTGGTGCCTCATGATCTCCTGGATCATGCGAAGAGCGACACGCTCCAACGTGTTTACCAGGTTCTCAGAGTGGCGGTGCAGCGAGTGAGCCACCAAGTAGTTGATCTCCTGCCGCAGGGACCTGGTGCGTTCCTCCGACGGGGCAGAGAGGTCTATCCCATCTAGTGCACCATTAGGTGAGAACCCCTTCCACCTGATGCCATGTGAACGGGTTCTGTGGAAAGAGCCGATGAGGTCGGCTTCGAGGATGACTTTGATCTCGTCATACTTCTTCTTGAGCTCATCGGTCAGATCCTCGTATGTGACTGGCGTGCCGTCCGCCATCTCAGATGTAGATGGCGATGTGGTTGATGTAGAAGCTTGTCCCACCGGGCGTGCCAGAATGTGTTGATGTCAGAAACCCACCGGCGGGCAGCGACGGGCAACACCGTAGAGCCGGGAACAACCTAGAGCTGCGGCTGGCTGAGGTCCCTCCGAGCGACGGCCCGCAAAGCCTTCTGGTCACACGTCCGATGCTGATTGCAAGGGCGTGCCACCTGACCTATACCTGGTCAGGAAGGTGATGGAGATGCCTCGCTTAGTTTCCTGCATGGCATACACGTAAACATTAAATACGAGTCTCGATCGGCTCTCAGGTTATCCTGTGAATCGGCTCAAGGAGCCGATCCACCCATGATTCGTACGAGGTGCACGAATATATGGTGGTCCTGCTTGATCAAGATAAAGCTAATGAGATCTACGACGATTTAGGGTTTTCACCGCATAATCGGATCATCCTACTCACGGTTGGGCCTCGCGGCCACGCACGGTGATCGTAAGCCGATCCTAAACAAGGCCTAAAAACCAACACGAGGTTGATCCCCGGAACATCCTGTTTAGGGCTAGCGAACGACACCCTACGTGCCGCTGGATCCTCCACCCCTTTGTAAGGCCTAACTATTGCAGATATTAAACTAATCCTTGTAGAACAAGGAGCAATCGTAACGGATCAGATCTACTAAATAATGATCAAGCGGGGTGCCGCCCCTACACCTAAGATAGGTGTAAGGGCGGCTAGACATGCGAGGGTTGCACTACGATAGCATGTTACACGAAGAACTATGCTAACCCTAACACATCTATGATAACTACGTTGCTCGCCATCAACAAGGCTTCAGTACGAGCAACGCATGAACAACGTGGAGCTTGTGCTGCCTAGATCGCAAGATGCGATCTAGGCAGCATGTCGCTTACCGGTAGAAACCCTCGAGACGAAGGAGTTGGCGATGCGCCGAGATTGATTTGTTTGGTTGAACGTTGGTTGTTGTTTATTCCATAAACCCTAGATACATATTTATAGTCCAGGGGACTTTCTAACGTGGGAATAATCCCCACCGTGCACGATACAAACTCTAACTTTTAATCTAAGATACAATCTGCTATAATTAAAGATACACGGGCAATCTAGCCCAAACTCTTCGTGCAAGGCCGCTTCAGAGATCTTCCACGCGTAATCTTCTAAGCCCATCTCCCTTACGGCCCACCTCCTGATTTGACCAAAATCTGGTGATAACACATATGACGATAATTTCCGCTGACAGCAAGATGTGCTGGAGCTTGGTGCAGGTGAAAAACAAACAGAGGCACAATTTTTCGATCTCAGGGTACCTAGTTTCTGCATCCAACATTCTTCTGCTGAGGTAGAAAACCACTTTCTCCAGACCATCATAAACTTGCACCACCACTGAGGCTATGGAAGTGTCAGCTACTGACAAGTAAATGTAGAATGGTCTGTCTTGCTGGGGCGGAACCAACACAGGTGGCTTCGTTAGGTATTCCTTAATCTCGTCAAATGCTTGCTGTTGCTCTGCCCCCCAGCGAAACTCCTCATCAGATTTAATTTTGACCAATCCCATGAACGGCTCGATTCGCCCTGACAGATTGGAGATGAACCTTCTGACGAAATTGATTTTGCCGATGAGACACTGGAGTTCCTTCTTCGTGGTGGGTGGCTTCATTGTTCGCACTGCCTCCTGGCTTTTCAGGCCGATCTCAATTTCGCGTTCATGAACCAAGAAACCCAAGAATTGACCGGCTGTTACACCAAAAGCACACTTCTTTGGATTCATTCTTAGTCCGAACTTCCTAGTTCGGTCCAGGACGTGTCGCAAATCCTCCAAGTGTCCTTCCACTGAAACAGACTTGACTACCACGTCATCAATGTAAATCTCCACCAACTTGCCAATCAGATCATGAAAGATGTAATTCATGGCTCTTTGGTATGTTGCGCCGGCATTTTTCAGTCCAAATGTCATGACTACATATTCAAACAAGCCCACCGAGCCTGGTACTCTGAATGCAGTCTTGTGAATATCTTCTGGGGCCATGAAAATTTGATTGTAACCGGCATTGCCATCCATGAAACTTAGAACCTTATGACCAGCAGCTGCATTGATCAATGTCTCTGCTACCGGCATTGGATACTCATCCTTTGGAGTGGCTCTGTTGAGATCCCGAAAATCTATGGCGACGCGCCATCGGCCGTCCTTTTTCTCTACAGGTACGATACTAGAAATCCACTCAGCGTACCTGCATGGCCTGATGAACCCGGCGTTCAGCATTTTCTCGATCTCTTTCTTGACTTCTTCTAAGATTTCGGCCTTCATTTGTCGTGCTCGCTGCTAGAACGGCCGAAATCCTTTCTTCAGAGGGAGCCGATGCTCAATGATGCTCCTGTCTAACCCAGGCATCTCTGTGTAATCCCATGCGAAACAATCTGGGTACTCTTTCAACAAAGCTATCATCAGGCCCCTCAGATGCGGACCTAACTTTTTGCTGATAAATGTTGGTCGTGGCTTATCCCCAGGACCAATGTCAATCTCTTCTAGCTCATCAGCTGATGTAAACCCATATCCTAGCTTTCCGTCACCAGCTAGGTCGATGCTGAACACAGGCAAAACGTATGTTGAGGATAATTTGGGCCGATTGCTAGAATCGGCCTCCTTTTCCATCGCATTGCTCAATGAGGGTTTACAACTTATTTGTGCTCTACGACGACTACGTGACATGCTTGAGGTGAGATCATCGCTTTTTATTTTTTGGGGCCGATCGCAGGGATCGGCCTTGCCACGTACGTCTACTAACTTTAGTCTTGCTACTCTGTTAGGCCGGTGGATAAGACCAGCCTCCCCCCGTTTTTTGAAGCTTCGATGCGCTCACAGCCGTCCAAACTGATTCCAGAGATCGGCTCTTGGTCGTCTGCATCCCAAATATTCATGCCAGCTAGTGAGATTTCGATCGAGTCATCTGCATGAACGACCTCCACTTCATCTCCATCCCACTATATCAGGCATTGGTGCATTGTGGATGGAATGCAGCAGTTAGCGTGAATCCAATCCCTCCCTAGCAGGACAGCGTAGGTGCTTTTGCTGTCGACGATGAAGAATGACGTAGGGATGGTTTTTCGGCCCACGGTTAGATCCACGTTCAGCACACCCTGCGCTTCTGATGCTTGGCCGTTGAAATCGCTTAGCGTGACGTTGGTCTTGATCAGATCTGCGCTAGAGCGTCCCAAACGCCGTAGCATGGAGTATGGCATTATATTGACTGCCGCTCGGCCCGCTCCCATGTCAACCAACATCTTGCTGACACGCTGCCCATTGATATAACCTCTCAGGTACAGGGCCTTCAAATGCCTGTAGCTCTTCTCTCGTGGCTTCTCAAAGATAACTGGCCGTGGACCGCAGTCAAACTGTGCTACTGGCACCTCTTCGGTCCTTGGAGCACAAAACTCCGACGGCAGTATGAACACCATATTTGTGTCAGCCGATGCCTTCGCATCGGCTTTTGTTTGTTTGGGGCGCCACTCTTTCTTCTGTGGACGCGCCTCCGTCTCCAAAGTCTGCTGAATTTTCACGGCCAGATCGGACCGCGCTTTCCTCAACGTGTACAGGTACTGCGCCTCGGCTTTCTCCAAGTTACGTAGCCGCTGAACCCTACGCTTTTGGGAATGACTGAGTCCATCAGGGCACCACCTTGGCCGGTGGTATCTATCCTCTTCTTCATCTTCTGACTCCTCGAAATCTTCATCTCGAGATGACTCAGCTTGTCGGTTCTGAGGTGGGAGAGGCCCTAGACGCTTGAACACTGAAACCTCACTTGCGTCCTTCCTTTCCTGTCTACATTCCGGGCAGTTGTCGATTGTAGGCAATCGGCTCATTCCTGAGTCCCAGCAGTGCTTAAAGAAAGGACAATCCCAGTGCCTATCCATGTCTTCCTGCTCTCTCGACTTTCCCTTAGCGCGATGCTCATATCCTTCGTCGTCTCTATCATATCGACGATATTTTCTATTGTCTGCATCAGACCGACAATATCCTTCGTCATCCATGTCGTACCGCCGGCGTCGGTCATACTGATGCTCATATTTGTTAAGGAGATGCGCGGAGAGTGGTCGTTGATACCGCACGCTTCTCACTTGTTCCTCGGTTAGGTACCGTCTGTCATCATATCGGGGCCGGTCGCGTGGATCGGCCTCCTCCTTATCCTTGCCACGGGAGTGACTGCTTTCTTCTTTATCCTTGCCATGGCGGTCTACAAGCCCTGCCATGTTAACATCGAAAGAGAAACCTGGCTCGCACCCCATGGAGTGATTGAGTTCCACCATGTTGACGCCAGGAAACGGTTGCGTGTCCACTTTCATGGCAAACTGACCGAAGATCAATCGGCCTTGTTCTATCGCCATTTGAATCTGCCGACGCAACTCTTTGCAGTCATTGGTGACATGGGTGAACGAGTGATGCCATTTGCAGTACGGTCTCCCGTTCATTTCTTGCACCGTAGGGATTTTATGGCCTTCGGGTAACTTCAGCTGTTTTTCCTTCAGCAGTAAATCGAATATCTGCTCAGCTTTGCTTATGTCAAAGTCAAACCCTTTTGCAGGCCCTGGTTGTTTCACCCATTTGCAGGACACGGGTACTGCCCCCCGAGCCCATTCAGCCACGGCGACTTCCTGATCTTCTGCAAAGTCTTCAACTTCTTCTGCCTCGACCAGGCCTATCGGGCGCTTGAACTTGTCTTGGTACAATTCTGGGTGGCGCTGCTCATACAATGTCAGTTTCTGGACCATATGCGCCAGTGAATTGTAGTCCACTTGGAAAGCCAGATCCTTGATCGGCGCTGCGAGGCCTACCACTGCCAGATCGACTGCTTCTTTCTCAGTTAAACGAACCGAATAACATCGGTTCTTGACAGTCCTGAAACGCTGAACGTAATCAGACACCGTCTCTCCCCGCCTTTGCCGCACCTGTGTCAGATCGGCAATGCCAGCTTCAGTAGCTTCTGAGTGATATTGTACATGAAACTGCTCTTCCAGTTGCTTCCATGTCCGGACTGAATCTGGTGGCAATGAGGTGTACCATCCAAAAGCTGGTCCTGTGAGAGATTGCGCAAAAAACCTTACTCGTAGCGGGTCTGATGCTGAAATCATGCCCAACTGTGCCAAATATCGGCTCACATGCTCAATTGAGCTAGACCCTTCTGATCCACTGAACTTTGTGAACTCAGGGAGCCGATATTTGGGCGGCATCGGAATCAAATCATATTCATTGGGATACGGCTTGGAGTAGCCGACTGTTCTCCTCTTTGGCAGGATGCCGAACTGGTCTCTCAAGATTGTACTGATTTGATCCACAGTATGAGCTGCAGGGGCTGAGCTTTCATGACTCGTTCCGGTGGCATATTTAGCTATCCACGCCTGTTTATCGGCGTCTGCTCCAGAAATCCCTCCTGCTCCAGAAATCCCTCCTGCTGTAATCTAGTTTGTGCGCGCCCAATTATTGCAGTCCGGCACGTATGTGCACACGTATCCATGTGGGATCTCTTTAGGCGGCTCATACAGGAATTGGCAATCGCCAGGATCGCCTCCAACCTTGTAGACGACGTATGCCGGTGAACCCTGTTGCTCTGGAGCTGCAAGCGTGAATGGCAGTTGCGGTCTGGTGTGGAACGGTATTTCTCCCTGGTGAGTCCCTAGGGCAGGTCCTGACGGAGAATACTGATGCTTTATGATTTCCTGAACCACGCGAAGCGCAACACGCTCGAAAGCGTTCACCAGGCTCTCAGAATGACGATGTAGAGAATGAGCCACCATATAATTAACTTCCTGGCGCAGGGCTCTGGTGCGTTCCTCCGAAGGGAGAGACAGATCTACCCCATCGAGCACGCCTCCGGGTGTGAATCCTTTGAACCTAATGCCATGTGCACGGGTCCTTTCGAAAGAGCCGATGAGATCGGCTTCGAAGAGAGCCTTAAGCTCATCATATTTCTTCTTGTGATCTTCAGGCAGATCTTCGTACTTGACTGGTTCGTCCGACATCTCAGCTGCAGATGTTGACGTGGTTGCTGCAGAATGTCCCACCGGGCGTGCCAGAATGTGTTGCCTGCCAAAACCCACCGGCGAGCAGCGACGAGCAACACGGAGAGCCGGGAGGCTCCCAGGACTGCTGGTGGGCCCTGGTCCCTCGGGCAACGGCCCGCAATGCTCTGGCACACGTCCTGACGGTTGCAAGGGCGTGCCACCTGACCTATACCTGGTCAGGAAGGTGTTGGATTGCTTCGATTAGTTTCCTGCATGGTAGACACGTAAACATTAAATGAGCCTCGATCGGCTCTCAGGTTACCCTGCTAATTGGCTCAAAGAGCCGATTGACCCATGGTTCATATTGGATCTGCAATAACATGGGTATCCTGCTTTATCAATACTAAGTTAAATCGATCTACGATAGTTTAGGGTTTTCACCGCATAACCGGAACATCCTACACGTAGTTGAGCCTGGCAGATACGTAAGATAATAGAAAACTAACCCTAGAAGAGGCCTAAAAACCAACGTGACGTCGATTCCCGGAACATCCCTTCTAAGATCGGCAAACCATACCTTACGCGCTACTGGATCATTCAACCCGTTTGCAAGGCCTAACCATACGGATATCAAACTAATCCTTGAAGAACAAGGAACAACCGTAACAGATCAGATCTACTAAATAAAGACGAAGCAAGGTGCTGCCCTTACACCTAGGATAGGTGTAAAGGCAGCTGGATATTGAGGGGCAACGTAGCTAAGCAAGCATATCGGAAAAGCATCGATGCAAGCCCCAAAACACCTAAGATAAACAGTATTACTCGCCATCAACAAGGCTTCAGTACGAGCAACACCAGATAACGAATAAACCTACACTGCCTAGATCGCAAGATGCGATCTAGGCAGCATGATGCTTACCCGGAAGAAACCCTCGAAACAAGGGGTGGCGATGCGCCTGGATTGTGTTTGTTGTGAACGTGATCGTCCTCCTTTCTCAATAACCCTAGGTACATATTTATAGTCCGTGGACTTTCTATCTTTGGAATAAACCTAGTCGTATACGACCAAATTCTATCTCTTAATTCTAAACTAAGATGCGATCTACTATAATGTACAGATACACGGGCAATCTAGCCCAAATTCTCGCACGAGGCCGATTCAGAGACCCTTCATGTGCATATCCTCCAAGCCCATCTCAATTACGGCCCATCTCCTGATTTGGCCAAAATCTGGTGATAACACTCTCAACATTGCAATCATAATTGAATATAAATATAAGCACTTCATCATACTACTCTGAAAACACTCTCTTGTTGGATAAAGAACTCAAATTCATTGGGCAAGTGTGCAAAAGCACACCTCAAAGGTGTATTCCCAAGTACTAATAAACACCCCACACTGTCACCGTGAGCATTCATAGGAGGTACTAACACACCACAATTCATAAGGGAGTTACACACGGCGCACACACTGTCACCATTACACCAAGGTCACAGTAAATCCAAAGTTCACATAATAAAACACTTGAATAGCATATGACATCTAGATTGCAAAGCCTATGATCACAAAGAGATCACACCATGGGAGAGAGAGATGAACCACATAGCTACCGGTAGAGCCCTCATCCTCGGGGGATAACTACTCCCTCCTCATCATGGGAGACATCATCGGTGATGAAGATGGCGGTGGTGTCGATGGAGATGGATTCCGGGGGCAATTCCCCGTCCCGGCGGTGTGCCGGAACAGAGACTTCTGTCCCCCGAACTTGGCTTCGCGATGGCGGCGGCTGCGTAACTTTTCTCGTATCGTGGCTTGATTATTTAGGGTTTTTGCGACGGGGAGAGTACATAGGCGGAAGGGCAGCCTCGGAGGGGTCCCAAGGGGCCCACACCAAAGGGGGGCGCCCCCCCCTTGGCCGCGCCGCCATGTGGGGTGGGGCCCCCTTGGCTCCCCTCTGGCCCCTCTCTGACTCCCTGTGTCCGTCTCGGCAAAATAGGAGGTTTGGCTTTTGTTTCGTCGAATTTCGAGAATATTTTCTGTGTAGAATTTCTGAAACCAAAAACAGCAGAAAACAGGAACTGGCACTTCGGCATCTTGTTAATAGGTTAGTTCCAGAAAATGCATAAAAACATTATAAAGTGTGAGCAAAACATGTAGGTATTGTCATAAAACTAGCATGGAACATAAGAAATTATAGATACGTTGGAGACGTATCACCCTTCTACAAGCCGCCGCCAACGCTGGCTGCTACAATCATCAGGCCGAGCTGCTAAAATCGTCCGGCGCCCCTGCTACAACTGCCCGGCCGAGCTGCTACAATGGTCCGCTGGCGTTGCTACAAGTTGTGGGCCGCGCTGCTACAATCGCCTGGCCGCTGCTGCTACAATCGCCTGGCCGCCCTGCTACAAGCCGCCGCCGGCACTGCTACAATTGTCCGGCCGCGCTGCTACAATTGCTCCACGGCGTTGTTACAAGCGGCGAGGAGACAAAAAACACCAAGCTCCGGTGTTGTAAAGCTTGCTCGTAACGGAAAGCGTCGATGCTGCAAGGGTCGACCGTCGACGCTACAAGGGGCGGGCGGCGGAGCTGCCACAGCCGGCCACCGGCTGCTGCAAGGGTTGAGCGGAGCTGCTGCGACTGCCAGCCACCAGCGCTACTCGCGACCGGCGGTGTTGTTGCCAGGGTTGGACGTCCGTGCCACAAGCAGTTCTGTTGTGTTGCTACATTAGTATAATTTTTTTGATACAACTTCTCTACGATTTTGCTGCAATTGTATAATATGTTTGCTACGTTGTCTCCGGCGATGTCTCCGGCGATATCTCCGGTGAGTTCTCCGTCGATGTCTCCGACGATTTTCATTTTTGCTACATTAGCACATTTTTTTTGCTACGTGGTCTCCGGCGAGGTATCCGGCGAGCCCAGCCTTTTTATTTTCTTTTCTGAACGAACCTTTTTTGCTTCAGTCATTTGCTGCCGGGGGTGATTTTTTGCTGCCGGAGGTGTTTTTTTTGCTACATGCAAATCTAACCGTTAAAATGGTTGATCCGACGGCTGGGGACCCGGGGACTGGGGAATCAGATCCCCCGGGGGACGCCCAGCAGTTTCCTTTAGTTTTTTGTGCATTCAACTATTTTAGCATATATCTAGTTTACTTTTAATGCGTAGATTCACTCACTATAGTGTATATAGAGTTCACTTTGAAATGTCTAGAACATCTTACATTTGTGAACATAATAAGTAGGTGAATGTTTTTGTTTGTAGTCTGGCCCGTGCCTACCTCATAGTACATCCCGGTCGAAGTTCGGCATGTGACTACCTAATAGTACATCCTGATCGAAGTTCATTCTATGCTCCATTAGGAATTAGGCCTTGCTACCATCTTGAGTTATGTGAAGATGTCAAACTTATGTGAATGTTGTTTTTGACACTCCCTTGTGCTCAGTTGTTTCTATGATTCTTTTTAAAACCACAAAGGCCTCATAATAAATTTTCATGCATGGTTGCCAAATCAATTACAATTGTGAAAATCTAGGAACACTCGCCAAGCCATGCCTCTAAAGCTAGTACTCACTCTGCTCCGTAACAAATATCGTGGATTAACTGAGAGAGTAGTACACATTTGAACTAAGTGCACGATACTTATTATAGATGGGAGAGAATAGTATATCTAATAAACGGGGTTCGTGTCACAAGAGGAAGGACAGATCGCCGCTAGCTCTGGACCGAGAAGATGGACAACGAAGCGCCTCCATTGTGGGGCTGGGATCCCCTTGTTCTTTTTTCGGGCCGGGCCAGTGACATCGCCAGTAACCACTTCCTTGCCGATCACGGGCGCCTCCTCTCCCTTTCCCTTTGTGGTCGTGTTGGTCACGGCACCTCTCTTCTCCCTCTCGCACTGAATCTTCACAAAAGTGCCCGTCTCGAAGATGAAGTGGGAGAGCGTGCGGCTGTCGTTAAGCTCCTCCGCACCAAGCAAGAGGCTCTGGCACTCCACCGGTACACCTTCCGCCTTCTCCACGCGCTCCTTAATCCTGCCCACCGTGTCCGTGACATCCATGTGCAGCTCGACCGGCCTTGTCCGGTAATTGACAAGCCAGCGAACGAGAAGGGTCATGGTTATTTCGTTCCGCACGCCGTAGGCCGCGAGCGTGTGGCCGTCCTCCATCTGTGTTCCGCCGCAGAGGAGCCGCTGCCACGCCGGCCGGATCCCGATGCCGCCCTGACGTTGCTTCGCCCCGATGCCGTCCTGCTCCTGCACCCTTACCCGGAAGCTCTCGACGGTGTCGCTGCTCTCTACGTCAGAGATGGTCGTCATGATTGTTGTATTGTGATCCAAATTCATATACTAAAGGGAGGCTAACTTCTGACGAGCGGAGCGAGGCCCGTCGCCGGAGGCTTCTGACGAGGGGGGTGCGGGGGTCGGCAGCCCCCCGCGGTACGGTACGGATCGTTGGCACCGCCTATATATACATCTTGTAAGCCGCCGGCTAGGGTTATCAGATTATAAGATAACCCACGGCGTTTGTAAACACCTCCCGATATAGTGAAGTTTTGCTGGCTGGCGCCCGTGGTTTTTTTTCCCTTCTGTGTTGGAAGGGGTTTTCCACGTTAAATCTCGTGTCTCCGCTGCGTATTCCTTTATCGTTCTTCGTTATTTGCTTGTCGCTTTTATAACAAGTGGTATCAGAGCCCGTGTTTCAATCTAGGGTTTTGCGACATGTCTTCTTTGAAGTTCGATCTACCGCAGCTGGATTATACCACGAGATTTTCTCTGTGGCAAGTGAAGATGAGGGCGATCCTCACCCAATCTTCTGATCTGGATGAAGCTCTTGATGGTTTTGGCAAGAAAGATGCCAAGACCTGGACCGACGATGAAAAGAGGAAAGATCGTAAGGCCTTTTCTTTAATTCAGCTTCATCTGTCCAACAATATCTTGCAGGAAGTGCTGGTTGAGAAATCCGCAGCGGCGCTCTGGTTGAAACTGGAATCGATCTGCATGTGCAAAGATCTAACCAGTAAGATGCACGTGAAGATGAAGTTGTTCTCGCACAAGCTGCAAGAAGGTGCGTCAATGATGAACCACCTATCGATCTTTAAAGAGATCGTTTCTGATTTGCTGTCCATGGAGGTAAAATATGATGATGAGGATCTAGCTCTTATACTGTTAGTCTCGTTGCCTAATTCTTTTGCGAATTTTCGAGACACCTTATTATACAGACGTGATGAACTAACCCTTGCCGAAGTTTATGAGGCCCTCCAGCAGAGGGAAAAGATGAAATCTATGGTGCATGCAGAGGGTTCGTCATCTAAGGCAGAAGCACTGCAGGTCCGAGGCAGGACCGAGAACAAAAACAACAACTACAACAAAGATAAGAGCAAGACTGACAGAGGTCGCTCAAAGTCCAAGGGACGAGATGGTAAGTTCTGCAAGTATTGTAAGAAAACAAGCCATAATATTGATGATTGCTGGAAGTTGCAGAACAAAGAGAAAGGAAACAGTACTTACCAACCGAAAAACAAATCTGAGGGTGATGGTAAGGCTGCTGTTGTTTCCAGTGATAATTCTGATGGCGATTGCCTAGTTGTGTTTGCTGGTTGTGTTTCTGGTAATGATGAGTGGATCCTTGATTCTGCATGTTCGTTTCATATCTGCTGTAACAAAGACTGGTTCAGTTCTTATGAGTTTGTGCAGAGTGGAGATGTTGTGCGTATGGGAGATAACAACCCACGTGAGATCGTGGGCATTGGCTCTGTTCAGATCAAGATGCATGATGGCATGACACGCACTCTGACAGATGTGAGACACATACCTGGCATGGCCAGAAATCTGATCTCTCTCAGTACCCTTGATGTTGATGGGTACAAACACTCCGGTTCTCGCGGAGTTCTGAAGGTATCAAAAGGTTCTCTCGTTCACATGATTGGTGATATGAATTCTGCAAAATTATATGTTTTTAGAGGTAGCACTTTGTCTGGTATTGCTGCTGCTGTTATTCCTGATGAACCTGGTAAAACTAATCTGTGGCATATGCGTCTTGGACATATGAGTGAACATGGCATGGCAGAATTGCACAGGAGAGACCTGCTAGATGGCTGCAATTTGAGTAAGTTTGAGTTCTGTGAGCACTGCATTTTTGGTAAGCATAAAAGAGTTAAATTCAATGCTTCCGTTCATACCACCAAAGGGATTTTAGATTATGTGCATGCTGATGTGTGGGGACCTTCCCGCAAGACCTCTCTTGGTGGTGCAAATTACATGCTTACTATCATAGATGATTACTCCAGAAAAGTGTGGCCTTTCTTTCTGAGACATAAATCTGATGTGTTTGATGCTTTTAGAAAGTGGAAACTTATGGTAGAGAAGCAAACAGAAAAGAAGGTTAAATTGCTTCGTACTGATAATGGCATGGAGTTTTGTTCTACTGTTTTCAATGATTATTGCAGCGACGAAGGCATTGTCAGGAACCACACCATCCCATATACTCCTCAGCAGAATGGTGTGGCGGAGAGGATGAACAGAACCATCATCTCCAAGGCTCGCTGCATGTTGTCCAATGCTGGTATGCATAGACGTCTCTGGGCTGAAGCAGCCTCCACCGCCTGTTACTTGATAAACAGGTCACCTTGTATTCCGCTTGATAAGAAAACTCCTATTGAGGTATGATTTGGTTCACCTGCTGATTATTCACAGTTGAGAGTTTTCGGTTGCACTGCTTATGCTCATGTTGATAATGGAAAGCTAGAGCCTAGGGCTGTTAAGTGTGTGTTTCTTGGTTATGGTTCAGGAGTTAAGGCATACAAGTTATGGAATCCTGAAACTAAGAAAGTTTTGCATAGCAGGAATGTAGTCTTTAATGAGGCTGTCATGTTTTATAAGAGTTCATCTACAGATGTTTCTGATGCTACTGATTTTTCTGATGATTCTGATGATGAGCAGTAGAGGATTAGCGTGCAGGTGGAGCACGTGGAGGAGAAAGAAAATGAAGTTGCTAAAAATGATAATACTGTTGTTCAGCACTCACCACCTGTTTTGCAGCAAACAAATAGTTCAATTGCTGCTGATAGACCGAGGCATAACAAAGGTCCACGTCCTCGTTTGATTGAAGAATGTAATCTTGTTCATCATGCTTTGAGTTGTGCTGAATAGGTGGAGCATGATACTGAACCTGCTACATATACTGAGGCCGTTGCATCCGTTGACCGCGTGAAGTGGATTTCTGCTATGCAAGAGGAGATGCAATCGCTTGACAAGAATGGCACATGGGATGTTGTGCCCTTGCCTAAATAAAAGAAGGCTGTCCGCTGTAAGTGGATATTTAAAAGAAAGGAAGGTTTGTCTTCTAATGAGCCTCCAAGGTTTAAGGCAAGGTTAGTAGCAAAAGGTTTCAGCCAAATTCCAGGTATTGATTATAATGATGTATTCTCTCTGGTTGTGAAGCATAGTTCCATTCGTGCATTCTTTGGTATTGTGGCTATGCGTGATCTTGAGCTTGAGCAGTTAGATGTGAAGACTGCTTTTCTGCATGGTGAGCTTGAGGAGGAGATATACATGGACCAACCTGAAGGTTTTGTTTTGCCTGGTAAGGAGGATCTTGTTTGCAAGTTGAAGAGGTCCCTTTATGGTCTGAAACAGTCTCCAAGACAGTGGTACAAAAGGTTTGATTCATTTATGCTTGCACATGAGTTTAAGAGATCTAAGTATGATAGTTGTGTTTATATCAAGTTTGTTAATGGATCACCAATATACCTGCTGTTATATGTTGATGATATGTTGATTGCTGCCAAGAGCAAGAAAGAGATCACTATTTTAAAGTCACAGTTAAGTAGTGAGTTTGAGATGAAGGATCTTGGTGCTGCTAAGAAAATACTAGGTATGGAAATTACAAGAGACAGAAAATCTAGTGTGTTATTTCTTAGTCAGCAAAATTATATTCAGAAAGTTCTTCATCGTTTTAATATGCATGATGCAAAGTCTGTTAGTACACCAATTGCTTCTCACTTCAAATTGTCAGCATTGCAATGTCCTAGTACTGATGAAGATATTGACTACATGTCTCGAGTTCCATATTCTAGTGCTGTTGGTTTCTTGATGTATGCCATGGTTTGTTCTCGTCCTGATTTATCATATGCCATGAGTTTGGTCAGTCGATACCTGGCTGATCCTGGTAAAGAACATTGGAAAGCCGTTCAGTGGATTTTCAGGTACCTTCGTGGCACATCCAAAGCTTGCTTGAAGTTTGGCAAGACCAGTGAGGGACTCGTAGGCTATGTGGATTCAGATTTTGCTGCCGATTTGGATAAGAGAAGATCTCTCACAGGTTATGTGTTCACTGTTGGTGGATGTGCTGTGAGTTGGAAGGCAACGTTACAATCTGTTGTTGCCCAATCTACGACCGAAGCAGAATATATAGCAATTAATGAAGCTGGCAAAGAGTCTGTTTGGTTGAAAGGTTTGTATGCTGAGCTTTGTGGAGATGATTCTTGCATTAACTTGTTTTCTGATAGTCAAAGTGCAATATACCTTACTAAAGATCAAATGTTACATGAGAGGACAAAGCACATTGATATCAAGTACCATTATGTTCGCGACATTGTTGCTCAAGGTAAACTGAAGGTATGCAAGATAAGTACTCATGATAATCCTGCTGATATGATGACAAAGCCAGTTCCTGTTTCCAAGTTTGAGCTTTGCTCGAGCTTGGTTGGTATAACTGTTTAGCCCAAGTGGCTGTTGGCGCCAGCAAGTGTTTTTCTTTGTTGTTCAGGAGATTGTTGAAGATTATGCTACAAGATGGAATTTGTCTCAAGGTGGAGTTTGTTGTATTGTGATCCAAATTCATATACTAAAGGGAGGCTAACTTCTGACGAGCGGAGCGAGGTACGGATCGTTGGCACCGCCTATATATACATCTTGTAAGCCGCCGGCTAGGGTTATCAGATTATAAGATAACCCACGGCGTTTGTAAACACCTCCCGATATAGTGAAGTTTTGCTGGCTGGCGGCCGTGGTTTTTTCCCCTTCTGTGTTGGAAGGGGTTTTCCACGTTAAATCTCGTGTCTCCGCTGCGTATTCCTTTATCGTTCTTCGTTATTTGCTTGTCGCTTTTATAACAATGATGCTGCGGTCTAACCTCTTCACGAACACCCGCATCCCCGTCTCCACGAGCTGGATCGTCGCCGAGTGGACGACGCCGTGCTCTGCCAGCGTGGTGTCGTCGTCGTTCGGCAGGGCCGAGCAGGCGAACACCAGGCGCTGCCGCGACGGAGGGATCCCCTCCATGTCGTGGCGGGTTGCCTTGACGCTCGCCACCGTGTCGTCGCTAGAGACCTCTAGGGTGACGACCTTTAGGGCGTCGGGAGCATAGTCTGGACGTCGGGGCCTAGGGAGGGTGACGAAGACCGTCATCTTCTTCGTCTCCTTCTCTTCCTCATTGACTTGGGCTGCCATGGCTGTTCGCCTGTTACGAGGCTTTGCTTGGATGGTGTGGCACCGCGTGGCCTTTTCACGTCGGGTACGCGTAGATCTAAGACGACGGCCAGATAGGAGACACCGATCCAGATTTTCGTGTTCTAGTCCGTGATCGACGGCCGGCCGGCTGGGCTCTGTTTCAGTAGTCCTGTAGATAAGGAATACTTTTGTTAGATGGAAAGAGATATACAGTTGGTGCACGAGAATCATGGATTGTGTTGGAACTAATCTTGTTATTGGTGTTAAGTGTAGGTAATTAGCTCATGTTTATTTCAGTTAAGTTTCATAGTTTTCATTCAGTAGAAAGCTGCGGCAGTGTACACCGTCAGGTGTACATGCAAAGCTTGTTAGTTGTGTCAGAGTTTAGCTAGCTTGGTGCTGTGCCTGTACGGTGCCAAGTCTGAATATGTTAGTTGCATGCCTAGTTAGCATAGTTTAAAATAGCCGGCTATCTCATTTAGCCGCAATTTTTTTAGAGGTTATAAAAGGCTATAGCCGGGTTATAACGGGCTATTCCATTTAGCCTTTTTTCAAAAATTTGAAATATTTTTGTCATATCTTACCAAAAGAAGAGGAAAACTATGACTCAAATACGATTCGTGATACAAGTTATTTAACTATTCAAGGCAAACAAGTATTTAGATATTCAACTCACAAGTTTATCTAATTTTTTTTTTGAGGGAACAGAGAGATTTAAGGTAGACAGAAGACTAGCTGGGTTGTCAAATTTATTATCTCACTGTTCCAGACTAGTGGTTATCAAATCAGTTATTTCAGCAATGCCAAACTTTATAATGGGTGCCTTAAAAGTACATTACACTCACCTTGACCATATTGAAAAATCAATCAGAACTTTCCTTTGGCATGGAAAAGATATTGAGAAGAGCTCTAAAGGGAAATGCTTGGTCAAATGGGATACAATTTGCAGGACTAAAGAGTCAGGTGGTTTGGGAGTGTTAAATCTGAGAGAACATAATAAAGCACTTCAGATCAAAAATTTATTCAAGTTCTACAACCATCAAGACATACCATGGGTTAATCTTTTGTGGAGAGCTTATTACAATGAAGGTTTATCCAAGATTTCCAAGAAAAACAGAGGTTCCTTTTGGTGGAAAAATTGTCTATCTCACATACAGATTTTCAAGCAACTTACCACTTGCACACCACAATCAGGAAAATCTGTTATACTCTGGACAGACAATTGGAGTGATAGTGTGCTGCAGGAAAGTTTCCCCCAGTTATATTCATTTGCAAAAAATAAAGATATTACTTTGCAGCAGGTAAGACACCTAGATCTGGATGATTTATATGAACATTTCCAATTACCTCTATCTATGGTGGCAGTACAGCAAATTAATGATCTGCACTTAGCCATCAACTCCATTATAGATAACAGCAACTCTCATGACATATGGAAGCTTACCAATGGAGGAAATAAATTTTCTACCAGTAAAGTGTATAAGGAATTGATCAAAGCACCACCTGCACCTAAACCCTTCAAATGGATTTGGAAGTCACCTTGTCTACCAAAACATAAATTCTTTTTCTGGCTTCTCTTGCAAGACAGGCTCAACACAAGAGATCTGCTTTTGAGGAAAAAATTTCAACTTCAGTCAAGCAAATGCGTATTGTGTATGGAGAATGAGGAGGAAACACTTGCTCATCTTTTTTTCTCATGTGATTTCAGTCAAGTCATCTGGTGGAAAATAGGTGAAGAATGGAACACAGACCTCCAACTAATTGATATGATCTTGGATAACTCTATCAGATCAGCTAATCCTTTCTTCAAAGTAGCCATGATGGCTGGATGTTGGAGTATATGGAATCATAGAAACAAGATTATTTTTGATAATGAACAAAGAAGTATCCAGGGATGTTACAACTCTTTCAAATCAACTATCCAGGAGATCAGACACAGGGTTAAACCAAGCTTAAAGGAAGGAATGCAAGCATGGATTGACACTTTGTAATTTTTTCTGTTTTTATTTTTGGTTTCTTTTCTTTTTTACCTTGCCCTCCATTTGTATATAACCATGCCATTTTTGGGCACTATATATGAAAATGACGCAGTGGGGGCCTTCCCCACTGTATTTTGCGTCAAAAAAATCATCAACAAAGTTTACAGACTCTTCAGCAACAACATTCTCAATTTCTAGCGGGACAGACCCCAACCAGAAATTGTTTTGGTCGTAATACCTAGCTAGGCTAGCTAAGGTATGTGCTGCCCCGTTACTCTCTCTTCCTATCTTTCTCACCTCGAAATTTCTACATTCATCAGCGTACAAGTTTATCTCCTCAAATATACTCCATAGCCTGGAGAGCCCTTGGTCCTTTTTCCTAATTGCATTCACCACTCGGATGTTGTCAGACTCGAGAATGACCGAGTAATTACATCTGTTGTGCACACACTTCAAGCCCTCTAAGCACGCCCAGGCTTCCGCTTCAAAAACGTCACGACATTCTTTTGTTCTGCAGCAAGCCCACAACACTTTGCCTCTATAGTCACGAGCTAGACAACCAGCAGCTCCATCACTAGTTTCTTTGACAAAGGAAGCGTCGACATTAATTTTGATCCACTCCTTTGAAGGAGCAGTCCAGTCCCTGTTCTTCTTTTCCACTTCCTTTCTATCTTCCAATGAGTGAGGTGCAGCCATAGAGCTCCCAGCTTGTAAAACTGATTTACCTTTCTCATTTGTTGTAAAACTACAGTTATAACCCAACTCGCTAACATACCTTTTAAGAAAGCTTACTGACTGGTCAATTTTAGCATCACCTTTTCCATGTACCACATCATTCCTCAAATGCCAGGACCTCCATAGCACTAGAAGGACAAGCCCTCTTTTCTCCTTCGCAATATTGGAAAGGAGAAGGGGGAGCCAATTAGGTCCCGTGAATCTGAACATATATTCAGATGGTAGGTCCCAAAAATTTCTCATTTCACTTCTAAGCGCTCTTGCTTTTGTGCAAGAAACAGTGGCATGGTAACTAGTTTCTTGTTCCATTCCACACAACGAGCAGGTACTGTCTAGCTCCAGTGTCCTTCTGAATTTATTCATCCTTGTTGGAAGATTATCTTTAGCCAACCTCCAACCGAACACTCTGACTTTGTTTGGAGCTGGGGCTGTCCAAATGTTTCCCCAAATTTTCCTATCAGAATCTTTTGATGTGCTTGAACTCGGCATGTTCTGATTGTTGTTTGCTATGTTATAAGCCAATTTGTAAGCACTTCTAACTGTGAAGATCCCATTGCTTTCATAGTGCCATGTGATACGTCTCCGACGTATCGATAATTTCTTATGTTCCATGCCACATTATTGATGTTATCTACATGTTTTATGCACACTTTATGTCATATTCGTGCATTTTCTGGAACTAACCTATTAACAAGATGCCGAAGTGCCAGTTGCTATTTTCTGCTGTTTTTGGTTTCAGAAATCCTAGTAAGGAAATATTCTCAGAATTGGACGAAATCAAAGCCCAGGGGCCTATTTTTCCACGAAGCTTCCAGAAGTCCGAAGAGGAGACGAAGAGGGGCCACGAGGGGGGCACACCCTAGGGCGGCGCGGCCCCCCCCTTGGCCGCGCGGCCCTGTGGTGTGGGGCCCTCGTGCCGCCTCTTGACCTGCCCTTCCGCCTACAAATAGCCTCCGTGACGAAACCCCCGCATCGAGAACCACGATACGGAAAACCTTCCAGAGACGCCGCCAACGCCGATCCCATCTCGGGGGATCCAGGAGATCGCCTCCGGCACCCTGCCGGAGAGGGGAATCATCTCCCGGAGGACTCTACGCCGCCATGGTCGCCTCCGGTGTGATGTGTGAGTAGTCTACCCCTGGACTATGGGTCCATAGCAGTAGCTAGATGGTTGTCTTCTCCCCATTGTGCTATCATTGTCGGATCTTGTGAGCTGCCTAACATGATCAAGATCATCTATCTGTAATTCTATATGTTGCGTTTGTTGGGATCCGATGAATAGAGAATACTTGTTATGTTGATTATCAAAGTTATATCTACGTGTTATTTATGATCTTGCATGCTTTCCGTTACTAGTAGATGCTCTGGCCAAGTAGATGCTTGTAACTCCAAGAGGGAGTACTTATGCTCGATAGTGGGTTCATGCCGCATTGACACCGGGACGATGACCAGAAAGTTCTAAGGTTGTGTTGTGCTGTTGCCACTAGGGATAAAACATTGATGCTATGTCTAAGGATGTAGTTGTTGATTACATTACGCACCATACTTAATGCAATTGTCTCCGTTGCTTTGCAACTTAATACCGGAGGGGTTCGGATGATAACTTTGAAGGTGGACTTTTTAGGCATAGATGCTGTTGGATGGCGGTCTATGTACTTTGTCGTAATGCCCAATTAAATCTCACTATACTCATCATGATATGTATGTGCATTGTCATGCTCTATTTATTTGTCAATTGCCCAACTGTAATTTGTTCACCCAACATGCTGTTTGTCTTATGGGAGAGACACCTCTAGTGAACTGTGGACCCCGGTCCAATTCTCTTTACTGAAATACACCCATCTGCAATACTTGTTCTCTTGTTTCTGCAAACAATCATCTTCCACACAATACGGTTAATCCTTTGTTACAGACAAGCCGGTGAGATTGACAACCTCACTGCTTTCGTTGGGGCAAAGTACTTCACAATTGTGTTGTGCAGGTTCCACGTTGGCGCCGGAATCCCTGGTGTTGCGCCGCACTACATCCCGCCGCCATCAACCTTCAACGTGCTTCTTGACTCCTACTGGTCCGATTAAACCTTGGTTTCTTACTGAGGGAAACTTGCCGCTGTGCGCATCACACCTTCCTCTTGGGGTTCCCAACGGACGTGCCAACCACACGCATCAAGCAAATTTCTCGCGCCGTTGTCGGAGATCAAGACACGCTGCAAGGGGAGTCTCCACTTCTCAATCTCTTTACTTTGTTTTTGTCTTGCTTAGTTTTATTTACTACTTTGTTTGCTGCACTAAATCAAAATACAAAAAAATTAGTTGCTAGTTTTACTTTATTTGCTATCTTGTTTGCTATATCAAAAACACAAAAAAAAAATTAGTTTACTTGCATTTACTTTATTTAGTTTGCTTTATTTACTGTTGCTAAAATGGCCAACCCTGAAAATACTAAGTTGTGTGACTTCACAACCACAAATAATAATGATTTCTTATGCACACCTATTGCTCCACCTGCTACTACAGCAGAATTCTTTGAAATTAAACTGCTTTATCAATCTTGTTATGCGAGAGCAATTTTCTGGTGTTAGTTCTGATGATGCTGCTGCCCATCTTAATAATTTTGTTGAACTATGTGAAATGCAAAAGTATAAAGATGTAGATGGTGACATTATAAAATTAAAATTGTTCCCTTTCTCATTAAGAGGAAGAGCTAAAGATTGGTTGCTATCTCTGCCTAAGAATAGTATTGATTCATGGACTAAATGCAAGGATGCTTTTATTGGTAGATATTATCCCCCTGCTAAAATTATATCTTTGAGGAGTAGCATAATGAATTTTAAACAATTAGATACTGAACATGTTGCTCAAGCTTGGGAAAGAATGAAATCTCTGGTTAAAAATTGCCCAACCCATGGACTGACTACTTGGATGATCATCCAAACCTTCTATGCAGGACTAAATTTTTCTTCGCGGAATTTATTGGATTCAGCTGCTGGAGGTACCTTTATGTCCATCACTCTTGGTGAAGCAACAAAGCTTCTAGATAATATGATGATCAACTACTCTGAATGGCACACGGAAAGAGCTCCACAAGGTAAGAAGGTAAATTCCCGTCGAAGAAACCTCTTCCTTGAGTGATAAGATTGATGCTATTATGTCTATGCTTGTGAATGATAGGACTAATATTGATCCTAATAATGTTCCATTAGCTTCATTGGTTGCACAAGAAGAACATGTCGATGTAAACTTCATTAAAAATAATAATTTCAACAACAATGCTTACCGGAACAATTCTAGTAACAACTATAGGCCATATCCTTATAATAATGGCAACGGCTATGGTAATTCTTATGGGAATTCTTACAACAATAATAGGAATTCACCCCCTGGACTTGAAGCCATGCTTAAAGAATTTATTAGTACACAAACTGCTTTTAACAAATCTGTTGAAGAAAAGCTTGGGAAAATTGATATACTTGCTTCTAAAGTCGATAGTCTTGCTGCTGATGTTGATCTTTTGAAATCAAAAGTTTTGCCTAATGAGAATCATCATAATAAAATTGTTACTACAGCAAATGCCATTCAAGTTAGAATTAATGAGAATATAAGATTAATGGCTGAACTGCGTGCTAGGTGGGATAGAGAAGAAAATGAAAAACTAGCTAAAGAGAAGAATGTAGCTAAAGTTTGGACTATTACCACCACTAGTAATGCTAATGCTACACATGTTGCTGCACCTCCTACTAATACTAATAAAAGAATTGGTGTTAGCAATGTTTCCACTTCTAATGCAAAGCGAAAAATTGCCTAAACTGCTAAAATCATTTAAACTCGTCTGTGATAAAGTCGCTGAAATTTTTTCCAACATTGGGGATGATGATCCCATTGCTTTAGATTATAATGGTTTGAATTTTGATGATTGCCACATCTCTGAAGTTATAAAGTTCTTGCAAAAACTTGCTAAAAGTCCTAATGCTAGTGCTATAAATTTGGCCTTTACACATCATATTACAAATGCTCTCATTAAAGCTAGAGAAGAGAAACTAGAGCGTGAAACCTCTATTCCTAAAAAGCTAGAGGATGGTTGGGAGCCCATCATTAAGATGAAGGTTAAAGATTTTGATTGTAATGCTTTATGTGATCTTGGTGCAAGTATTTCTGTTATGCCTAAGAAAATTTATAATATGCTTGACTTGCCACCGCTGAAAAATTGTTATTTGGATGTCAATCTTGCTGATCATTCTACAAAGAAACCTTTGGGTAAAGTTGATAATGTTCACATTACCGTTAACAATAATCTTGTTCCCGTTGATTTTGTTGTCTTGGATATTGAATGCAATGCATCTTGTCCCATTATATTGGGAAGACCTTTTCTTCGAACTGTTGGTGCTACTATTGATATGAAGGAAGGTAATATAAAATATCAATTTCCTCTCAAGAAAGGTATGGAACACTTCCCTAGAAAGAGAATGAAGTTACCTTTTGATTCTATTATAAGAACAAATTATGATGTTGACACTTCGTCTCTTGATAATACTTGATACACACTTTCTGCGCCTAGCTGAAAGGCGTTAAAGAAAAGCGCTTATGGGAGACAACCCATGTTTTTACCTACAGTACTTTGTTTTTATTTTGTGTCTTGGAAGTTGTTTACTACTGTAGCAACCTCTCCTTATCTTAGTTTTGTGTTTTGTTGTGCCAAGTTAAGCCGTTGATAGAAAAGTAAGTACTAGATTTGGATTACTGCACAGTTCCAGATTTCTTTGCTGTCACGAATCTGGGTCCACCTCCCTGTAGGTAGCTCAGAAAATTAAGCCAATTTACGTGCATGATCCTCAGATATGTACGCAACTTTCATTCAATTTGAGAATTTTCATTTGAGCAAGTCTGGTGCCATTTTAAAATTCGTCAATACGAACTGTTCTGTTTTGACAGATTCTGCCTTTTATTTCGCATTGCCTCTTTTGCTATGTTGGATGAATTTCTTTGATCCACTAATGTCCAGTAGCATTATGCAATGTCCAGAAGTGTTAAGAATGATTGTGTCACCTCTGAATATGTTAATTTATATTGTGCACTAACTCTCTAATGAGTTGTTTCGAGTTTGGTGTGGAGGAAGTTTTCAAGGATCAAGAGAGGAGTATGATGCAACATGATTAAGGAGAGTGAAAGCTCTAAGCTTGGGGATGCCCCGATGGTTCACCCCTGCATATATCAAGAAGACTCAAGCGTCTAAGCTTGGGGATGCCCAAGGCATCCCCTTCTTCATCGACAACATTATCAGGTTCCTCCCCTGAAACTATATTTTTATTCCATCACATCTTATGTGCTTTTTCTTGGAGCGTCGGTTTGTTTTTGTTTTTTGTTTTGTTTGAATAAAATGGATCCTAGCATTCACTTTATGGGAGAGAGACACGCTCCGCTGTAGCATATGGACAAGTATGTCCTTGGTTTCTACTCATAGTATTCATGGCGAAGTTTCTCCTTCGTTAAATTGTTATATGGTTGGAATTGGAAAATGATACATGTAGTAATTGCTATAAATGTTTTGGGTAATGTGATACTTGGCAATTGTTGTGCTCATGATTAAGCTCTTGCATCATATGCTTTGCACCCATTAATGAAGAAATACATAGAGCATGCTAAAATTTGGTTTGCATATTTGGTTTCTCTAAGGTCTAGATAATTTCTAGTATTGAGTTTGAACAACAAGGAAGACGGTGTAGAGTCTTATAATGTTTTCAATATGTCTTTTATGTGAGTTTTGCTGCACCGGTTCATCCTTGTGTTTGTTTCAAATAAGCCTTGCTAGCCTAAACCTTGTATCGAGAGGGAATACTTCTCATGCATCCAAAATACTTGAGCCAACCACTATGCCATTTGTGTCCACCATACCTACCTACTACATGGTATTTTCCGCCATTCCAAAGTAAATTGCTTGAGTGCTACCTTTAAAATTCCATCATTCACCTTTGCAATACATAGCTCATGGGAAAAATAGCTTAAAAACTATTGTGGTATTGAATATGTAATTATGCACTTTATCTCTTATTAAGTTGCTTGTTGTGCGATAACCATGTTCACTGGGGACGCCATCAACTATTCATTGTTGAATTTCATGTGAGTTGCTATGCATGTTCGTCTTGTCTGAAGTAAGAGCGATCTACCACCTTATGGTTAAGCATGCATATTGTTAGAGAAGAACATTGGGCCGCTAACTAAAGCCATGTTCCATGGTGGAAGTTTTAGTTTTGGACATACATCCTCAATCTCAAATGAGAAAATTATTAATTGTTGTTACATGCTTATGCATAAAAGAGGAGTCCATTATCTGTTGTCTATGTTGTCCCGGTATGGATGTCTAAGTTGAAGAATAATCAATAGCGAGAAATCCAATGCGAGCTTTCTCCTTAGACCTTTGTACGAGTGACATAGAGGTACCCCTTTGTGACACTTGGTTAAAACAGTGCATTGTGATGATCCGGTAGTCCAAGCTAATTAGGACAAGGTGCGGGCACTATTAGTACACTATGCATGAGGCTTGCAACTTATAAGATATAATTTACATGATGCATATGCTTTATTACTACCGTTGACAAAATTGTTTCATGTTTTCAAAATCAAAGCTCTAGCACAAATATAGCAATCGATGCTTTTCCTCTATGGAGGACCATTCTTTTACTTTCAATGTTGAGTCAGTTCACCTATTTCTCTCCACCTCAAGAAGCAAACACTTGTGTGAACTGTGCATTGATTCTTACATACTTGCTTATTGCACTTATTATATTACTCTATGTTGACAATATCCATGAGATATACATGTTACAAGTTGAAAGCAACCGCTGAAACTTAATCTTCTTTTGTGTTGCTTCAATGCTTTTACTATGAATTATTGCTTTATGAGTTAACTCTTATGCAAGACTTATTGATGCTTGTCTTGAAGTGCTATTCATGAAAAGTCTTTGCTTTATGATTCACTTGTTTACTCATGTCATATACATTGTTTTGATCGCTGCATTCACTACATATGCTTTACAAATAGTATGATCAAGATTATGATGGCATGTCACTCCAGAAATTATACGTGTTTATCGTTTTACCGCTGGGACGAGCAGTAACTAAGCTTGGGGATGCTGATACGTCTCCGACGTATCGATAATTTCTTATGTTCCATGCCACATTATTGATGTTATCTACATGTTTTATGCACACTTTATGTCATATTCGTGCATTTTACGGAACTAACCTATTAACAAGATGCCGAAGTGCCGATTGTCGTTTTCTGCTGTTTTTGGTTTCAGAAATCCTAGTAAGGAAATATTCTCGGAATTGGACGAAATCAAAGCCCAGGGGCCTATTTTTCCACGAAGCTTCCAGAAGTCCGAAGAGGAGACGAAGAGGGGCCACGAGGGGGCCACACCCTAGGGCGGCGCGGCCCCCCTTGGCCGCGCGGCCCTGTGGTGTGGGGCCCTCGTGCCGCCTCTTGACCTGCCCTTCCGCCTACAAATAGCCTCCGTGATGAAACCCCCAGTACCGAGAACCACGATACGGAAAACCTTCCAGAGACGCCGCCAACGCCGATCCCATCTCGGGGGATCCAGGAGATCGCCTCCGGCACCCTGCCGGAGAGGGGAATCATCTCCCGGAGGACTCTACGCCGCCATGGTCGCCTCCGGTGTGATGTGTGAGTAGTCTACCCCTGGACTATGGGTCCATAGCAGTAGCTAGATGGTTGTCTTCTCCCCATTGTGCTATCATTGTCGGATCTTGTGAGCTGCCTAACATGATCAAGATCATCTATCTGTAATTCTATATGTTGCGTTTGTTGGGATCCGATGAATAGAGAATACTTGTTATGTTGATTATCAAAGTTATATCTACGTGTTATTTATGATCTTGCATGCTTTCCGTTACTAGTAGATGCTCTGGCCAAGTAGATGCTTGTAACTCCATGAGGGAGTACTTATGCTCGATAGTGGGTTCATGCTGCATTGACACTGGACAGTGGATGAAAAGTTCTAAGGTTGTGTTGTGCTGTTGCCACTAGGGATAAAACATTGATGCTATGTCTAAGGATGTAGTTGTTGATTACATTACGCACCATACTTAATGCAATTGTCTGTTGCTTTGCAACTTAATACTGGAGGGGGTTCGGATGATAACCTGAAGGTGGACTTTTTAGGCATAGATGCAGTTGGATGGCGGTCTATGTACTTTGTCGTAATGCCCAATTAAATCTCACTATACTCATCATGATATGTATGTGCATTGTCATGCTCTCTTTATTTGTCAATTGCCCAACTGTAATTTGTTCACCCAACATGCTGTTTGTCTTATGGGAGAGACACCTCTAGTGAACTGTGGACCCCGGTCCAATTCTCTTTACTGAAATACAATCTACTGCAATACTTGTTCTACTGTTTTCTGCAAACAATCATCTTCCACACAATACGGTTAATCCTTTGTTACAGCAAGCCGGTGAGATTGACAACCTCACTGTTTTGTTGGGGCAAAGTACTTTGGTTGTGTTGTGCAGGTTCCACGTTGGCGCCGGAATCCCTGGTGTTGCGCCGCACTACATCCCGCCGCCATCAACCTTCAACGTGCTTCTTGACTCCTACTGGTCCGATTAAACCTTGGTTTCTTACTGAGGGAAACTTGCCGCTGTGCGCATCACACCTTCCTCTTGGGGTTCCCAACGGACGTGCCAACCACACGCATCACCATGCCAAGAAATCATTCTTGTTTTTTGTAGGGGCATTTAGTGTTAGTATCATCTTTGCATCATTTGAGTGGAAAATCCTTTTAATCAGCTCTTCGTTCCATTCATCTGATCCTTCACGAGTTAGCTGAACCACTCTTCTGTACCTTGTCTTAGTTTTTCCTTGCACTGGCTTGAGAAAGTAGTTCCTAGGTAGCCAATTGTCCCTCCAAATTCTAATGTTTTCCCCATCTCATACTCTCCATATTATTCCCTCTTTTAGCAGCAGAAGCCCATGTTCGATTCCTCTCCAAACTGGTGAAGCCTCTTTTCTGAAAACAGTGTCAACAAGATTTCCCCTAGGATAGTAGATAGATTTCATCAACTTAGCAGCCAAGCTGTTCGGGTTTTGAATCAGCCGCCATGCTTGGCGCGCTAGCAAAGCTTGATTAAACAATCTTGTATCTCGAAAACCCATCCCTCCTTGGAATTTTGGTTTAGTGAGGGATTCCCACGAAGCCCAGTGTACCTTGCGTTGATTTTCATCCTCGCCCCACCAAAAGTTTCTGATGATTCTCATGTAATCTTCATGAAAAGAGGCTGGCAGGAGGAAAACCCCCATGACAAAAGCAGGAAGAGCTTGAGCTACAGATTTTATTAAGGTTTCTTTTGCTGCCATGGCCATAAATCTCTCATTCCAAATTGACATCCTTTTCCCAAACCTTTCCTTAATTGGTTGGAATTGCTTAGCCTTCATCCTTCCTTCTGGTGTTGGCAAACCCAGATACTTTTCTTCAAAGGAGCTTTGAGAGACCTCTAGAATGCTTTTTTATCTCATTTTGAGTTTTGTCTGGACACACACTGCTAAAAAGCAAAGAACATTTAGCCGAGCTAAGAATCTGACCTGTTCCTTTTTCAAACATGTTTAGAGCTTCTTTCACTACAATTGCCTGCTGACTTGTGGCTTGGAAGAACAACAAGGTATCATCCGCAAAGAGTAAATGCGAAATACCAGGAGCACCCCTGCAACATTTTAAATCATAGAGTTCCTGGTTATACACAGCTCTTTGAAGAATTTTTGACATTCCTTCTGCAACAAAAAGGAACAAATAGGGGGACAGCGGATCTCCTTGTCTCAGGCCACGAGACGGTTTAAAGACGCTGCTTAGCTCTCCATTTATCTTCACTGTAAACCTAACAGAGGTAACACAAGCCATTACTTGATTGACCCAGGTCGGATGGAATCCAAATTCCAGTAAAACACCTTTTAAATAACCCCAATCAACTCGGTCATAAGCCTTTGACAGGTCCAATTTGTAGGCGCAGAAGTTGTCATCAACTTTCTTGCACTTCTGAATACTATGAAAACATTCAAAGGCAATCAAGGCATTATCTGAGATTAGCCTTCCTGGCAAAAAAGCACTTTGAGTTTCAGAAATGAGATGTTGCAGCATAGGTCTCACTCTATTTACTATACACTTTGCAATCACCTTGTATAGTACATTGCACAACGAAATGGGTCTAAAGTCCTTGAGATCAACAGCATCATTTGTTTTTGGAATTAGTGCAATCACAGTGTCATTTGCTCCTTCAGGAATATGCCCATGGGTAAAAAAATGTTTAACAGCGGCGATCACCTCTTTTTTTATTGTGCCCTAGTTGCGCTGGAAGAACCTGGCAGGGAGCCCATCGGGTCCTGGAGCTTTCAACGGTCCTATTTGGAACAAAGCATCACCTATTTCCCGCTCAGTGTACTCCTTTAAAAGATCTTCATTCATCTCATGAGAGACACCAACCTGGATCAAATTTAGGATGTTATTTGGGTCCACTTGATTATCCTTGGTATATAAATCAATGAAGAAGTTCTTTGCTAGGCTTTGCATCTCATCCACGTTTTCAGTAAAAGAACCATCTTCCTTTCTCAAATTTCTGATTCTATTTTTCTTAGCTCTTCCGGAAGCCTTCTTGTGGAAAAAACTTGTATTTCTATCCCCTTCTTTTAACCAGTTTATTCTCGATCTTTGAAGCCACATCAACTCTTCTCTCAGAAGCAGCTCGTCAAGTCTAAAGTTTATGGAATCAACTTCCTTATTATCAGCTGGGTTGTTTTTCAAAAGCAGGAGTTCAAGCCTTTTCTTGAGGGCTTTTATCTCTTTGTCCACACTCCCAAAATTCTCAACACTCCATTTATGTAAGCTATTCATTGTTGCATTCAGCTTTGTACTCACGCCTTGCAGGTCTGGAGAGCATTTGTGTTTAGTCCACACAAACTTTATTTCCTCTTCTAATGAAGCTTCCCTTTCCCACATCATCTCATACCTCTTTATAGCTTTGGATTTTCTCTGTACATTTTCCGGTTTCAGGCGTATAAGAAGTGGGCTATGGTCTGATCTTGAGGAGACCAAATGTTCCACCGAGGCATCAGGAAACAAGTTACTCCATTCAACTTGAGCGACAGCTCTGTCCAATCTCACCTTTACATTTTTTCGACCAGCTTGCTTATTATTAAAAGTCCATGGTGTGCCACTATACCCAAGATCATACAAATTACAATCAGCAAGAACATCTCTAAACTGTTTCATTTGCCCTTCATTTCTTTTAATAGCTGAGAAATGTTCTTTTTGCCAGAGAGCCTCATTTTTTTTCGATAAAGGAGCAGCAAGCCCCGGCCTCTGCATCAATCGATGCACACGGCCTTTTATTGAACGTATAAAGTATCAAAAATCAAGTACAAAGTACAAAAGGCATAGGGTAAAAAATAAATATGTGCCCGACTTGGTTGCCACATACATCAACCAGCGGGACAGCAAAACATCTAAATAGGCTAGCCATACTCTATCCTATTAATGTGTCGCCACCCAGTAGCCCGGTAGTAGAAATCCTGAGTAAGCACCAGCAGTCTGTTGCATCCAGTATCCATATCCTTCCGCTGATCCTCCGGTAGCAGGAAAGCCCATAACCGTATCCAGTGCACAGCTCGAAGAATAACCTGCAAAAAGTTAGTACCCTTTTGATTATTAAAAATCATGTCATTTCTAGTGTTCCATATTGTCCAACATATAGCAGATATACCAATCCTAATTTTCAGTTTATCTTTCTTCGGAACTCCATACAACCAGTTCCCAAACATATTATTAATGCTCGTAGGTGGCGGGACATTATAGGCAAAGTAAATCATCCGCCAAATAATAGTAGCAAAAGGACATGCAAGGAACAAGTGATGCACAGTTTCATTTGTATTACAGAAACAACACTTTTGAGATCCCGTCCATCTACGTTTCGCCAAATTGTCTTTAGTAAGTAAGACCTTATTATTAAGAAACCACATGAAATTTTTTATTTTTAAGGGGATCTTGAGTTTCCACAAATATTTGCGCAGGAATCTGGTATGGCCATTCATATAATCATGATACATAGACTTAACAGTAAACACACCCGAATCTGTAAGCTTCCATACAAACTTATCAGGTTCATTAGTGAGATTAATAGTTATGAGTCGTTGACACAAATGCAACCATTCAGTATATTTATGATCATTAAGACCTCTCCTGAAAGTAATATTCAACGGATTTTGTGCCAAAACGTGGAAACCAAAACATCTCTATGTTGTACAATATTGTAAAGAGAGGGATATTGTCGTGATAGAGGAACATCCCCTAACCAGACATCTTCCCAAAAGCGTACCGAAGTACCATCTCCAACTTTGAAAAAACCTTTACTAAAGAAGTCAGATTTTACTCTCATAAGACCTTTCCAAAACAGCAATGAATCATTGAGGGCTTTGCCTCAACTTGCGGTAAAGTCTTAGAGTGCAGATACTTGTTGTGCAAAATTTGTTGCCACATACCCTCTTCAAAGAAGAAGTTTATATAGCCACTTACTCAAGAAGCATTTGTTTTTTAATTCCAGAACTTCAATACCCAAACCCCCGGTCTTTCGGTCTACAGATTATGTTCCATTTAGAGAGCCTATATCTTTTCTTTTTTCATCCGATTGCCAAAAGAAGTTAGATCTATAATAATCTAGTCTCTTTCTAACCCCCACAGGGATCTCCATGAATGATAACATAAACATTGATAGACTTGTTAACACCGAATTAATGAGAACCAATCTATCGCCATAAGAAAGCATCTTACTACGCCAGCACCCTAATTTTGAAGCAAAACGGTTTTCAACCGGATTCCATTCAGCATTTCTCAAGATTCGGTGATGGATCGGTATACCCAAATATTTAAAAGGTAAAGCACCCGCTTCACAACCAAAAATCTGCATATATTGTTGTTCATTATCCTTTGCTTTACCAAAACAAAATATCTCACTTTTATGAAAATTAATTTTCAGACCAGAGAGCTGCTCAAATATACATAGAATTAATTTCATATTCGAGTGCTTTAACAATATCATGTTCCAAAAATAAAATTGTATCATCAGCATATTGTAGGATAGAAATTCCCCCCTCGACTAGGTGAGGTAGAAGACCCCCAATCTGACCCTCCTCCTTAGCTCGTGCAATAATAATAGCTAGCATATCCACGACAATATTAAATAGAATCGGAGATAAAGGATCACCCTGTCTCAAACCTTTCCTAGTTTGGAAATTATGACCAATATCATCATTAACCCTAATCCCCACACTCCCTCCTTGAACATACTGTTTAATTCGATCACACCATATCTCATCAAAACCCTTCATACGCAGTACTTGTTGTAAAAACGGCCATTTAACTTTATCATACGCCTTCTCAAAGTCAATTTTGAAAAGAACACCATCTAACTTTCTCCTATGCGTTCATGAATGGATTCGTGAAGCACAACCACTCCCTCTAAAATGTGTCCGCACGGCATAAATGCGCTTTGGGTAGGTTTGATTACATTATGAGCAACCTCCGAAATACGAATAGTAGCCACTTTAGTAAAGATTTTAAATATCACATTAAGTAAACAAATCGGGCGGTACTGTTGTATTTGTGTCGCATTATCTTTTTTTGGAATAAGAGTAATAACCCCAAAATTTAGCCTATGTAAAGGTAACTCTCCTCTTTGGAAGGAAATAAAAAGCGCCATTAAATCCACTTTTATTACTTCCCAAAAGGTCTGATAAAACTCTGCCGGAAACCCATCTGGCCCCGGCGCTTTATTATGTTTCATCTGTGAGATCGCCTCATAAACTTCCTCAAAAGAGTAGTCTTTGATGAGAAGCTCATTCTCAGCCACCGAAACTTGAGGAATATCATCAACTCTATCCTCCATCATTAATACTGGACTATGTTGCGGTTCACCAAACAATGTTTTGTAGTATTCAGTAATATAAGTTTTTAGGTTCTCGTCCCCAACAATCGTCCCCTCCTCTTGTTCGAGTTGGAAAATTTTCTTCTTCCTATGCTTCCCATTAGCAATTAGGTGAAAATATTTTGTATTATCTCCCCCTTCCTGTATATACTTAACCTTGGCTCTCTGTGCCCATTTGGTTTCTTCCGACCTTCTAAGCTTATTCAACTTATCATTAGCCATTTTTAACTCATCCCTCTCAACATTAGATAAAGGACAAGTCTCCGCCTTAATATCCAGGAAATCAATAATTTGTAGTAACCTCTCCTTTTCTAGTTTATATTTTCCACTAAGATTTTTCGCCCATCCCCTTAAAAATCTGCGTAAATGTCTAATCTTTTTTTGCCAAGTATCGATTGGTGAGACCCCCATTGGAGCTGCAGCCCACTCAGCTGCCACCAAATCATAGAAACCGTCCTGTTGCAGCCAAGACAGCTCAAATGAGAAACGGGCTTTGTTTCCTAAGTGTGCATGGTTTCCCGAATCAATAAGAAGAGGTGTGTGATCAGACCCCGACCTAGATAAAGCCCTTACCGACACTAATGGGAATTTTTGTTCCCACTCCACACTAGCAAGCACACGATCCAGCTTTTCATAGGTAGGAGTCACTCGCCTACTAGCCCAAGTATATTGACGCCCCGATAGTGCAATTTCTTTCAAATTTAAACTTTCAATAATAGCATTGAAGATAAAGGGCCACCGAGGATTATAATTATCATTACTTTTATCCTCAGGTTTTCGAAGTATATTAAAATCTCCGGCAAGGAGCAAAGGTAGAGATTCAACCTCACCGAGACGCACCAACTCGGACAAGAACACGTGTTTAAGAGAATCCTGAGCAGCTCCATACACTGGTACCAAGACCCACTCAAACCCATCAATTTTTGATTTTAAAGATAATTTGACACAGAAATCACCATTAACTACCTTATTATAACTTTTAAAGTGTTATTATTAATGCCAACCAAAATACCCCCCGAACGCCCCTGAGGTGGCAAACAAAACCAACTAAACTCCTTCCCGCAAGATAGATCCCTAAGGAAAGGAACAGTAAAATTTGATCTTCCTGTTTCCAAAAGTGCTATATAGTCTAGCCGATGTTCTCTAATAGCTTCTTTGACAAAAAGGTGTTTTCCCGGATCACCAAAACCCTCACTATTCCAAGTCAATCCACACAAAGAGTTCAAAGCCATCTAATTATAAATTTTATTCCGAATCCTGTTACTTCGTCTAACCTTAGTCCTATCATAAGACTTTTTCTTTTTATTCCGTCTTGTCTTATGTGTTACAGGTGATGCACAAAGCAAATCATTATCTGATGGAAAATCATCATCTAGATCCCCAACTAATTCAGACGCATGTGAGACAGTAAGACAAGGCAAATGTTCCGCACTTTTTTCCAACATGGACTCATTCTTTTTCAGGATAGTTAGTGTCCTTTGAAATTCATTCTCTTTAATTATATGTGCCGCATTAATTTGGTCTGAAAGTGAACTACCCATTGATACCCCCAAAACAGTAGCATTATGGATAATTTGTGCATCTGAAAAATTAAGTAGCGAGTGTGGCTGAGAAATACCTTGCGCAAAACTTTCATTACGCCTTTGTGCCAGAAGCATAGCTTTTTCAAGCTGAGTTGCATCAGCATTTGGTTGCGCTCGAAGTCTTCCACTAGACCTTATACCTTTTGCCGTCTGTGATTTAACGCCTCCAAACGCAATCACTTCATCAGAGAATAAAGCTGGAGATACCGGCGTGGTCATTAAACCCGGTGTTGTGCTCTTCTTGGTAGCCAAATCTGCCTGTGATACAAAATAGTTTGAACATGTTGTAGCAGAAACATTATCAAGTAGGACAGCAGAGACATCATTCTTATGACTAACCAAATCCGTAGCCGTCGTTGGCATTGGAGATACAAATGTCTTGTTCGTAGCATTCCGTTTTGGTGTTACCGTATGCACATAAGTGCGTTTTGGTGTATGGCCCTTTGATGCATGATCCTGTGATGGTACAGAGGTCGGCGAGCTAACCGAGCGTGGCGGAGGCAACGAGCCCAGGCTGCATGCGCCATGCAGCAAGCTGGTCGGCGCCCCGATCGTCGTGGCTGCGGCGCCAGTACATGCGCCATGCAACTCCTCGCCTGGTGACCATGTCGTTGTCCGCTGTGTGCATGTGACAGGCACACACACAGCAGCCTCAGGCGCCAGGGGGGTTCGCTGTGTGCATGTGCCATGCACATACACATCAGCTTCCTTCTCCCTTCGCACAGGTAGCACCACGCTGCTCATTTGCCCAGCCAAAGAAACCTCACGCCCTAGCCCATCAAGATTGCTTTCCGCCGGGTTCAAAGAGGCGAGACTCCCAGTACACAAATCCAGATTCTCCGCGGCACTAAAAAACGGATTAAGACATTTAGGTTTCGAAAAAGCAAAGTCACATACAGAAGATGTAAACGCATTATCATACCTCGGTGTATCATCCACAGCCATAATGTCATTATCTTGGGCCAACTGAATCGGAGATAAAGCATTAGAGGTACCATCCGAAGAAACAGGGTGTGAAGGTTCATAGTTGGTATCTTTACTTTCCTCCTCATTCTTCTTCCTCTTGACTTCTCTGTCAGTGTCATCTCCAGGATTGTTGGTAGGACCATCATGGTCCATATCATCATCCTTATGTATATCCTCAGAGACACTATCCACCTGTGTTGTTGGATCCCTTAAACCCTCTACTTCAAAACTGAGTCGGAAAAAATCATTGCGGATCTTGACATCAAGGCTAGTTGGAATAAGAGTAGGATCCAAGCAACTGATGCGGATTCTTAAAACATTATTAGCCCTTGTATAGGGTATATCAATATCTGTAGTCTCACCGAAAATATCGCCAAAAGCCCATAAAGCTACAATTTCATCGAGAGCAAAAGGAGGGAAACCATGAACTCTGACCCAGACCTCTTCTGCCGTCCAAACTGGTTCGACGTCCTTCCTCCAGAAATCAAAGGACAAAGTAATCTGTGATCTCGGCACACAAAATTTGCCAAAATGCTGCGCCTTCACCAAGTCACTTCTACTTGGAAAATTAACCCTAAAAACATTATCCTCCATCTGCTGAACATCCCATTGGTACTGATCATCGGGCATCAAAAATTTTAATTGTTCTATTAGCTCAGGTATAGTCATACTCCCACCCTCAACTGCCACTCTTCCCAACCTAGTGTTCTCAACACGAGGCCTAACATCACCAGAGAGAGGTATCTTCCAAAAAGTTAAATCCACATGACCAACACCATAGACAGCAATTCTCGGTTTTGGAGCACGCAGAGTAGGACAATCTCTAGTTACATGATCAGCACTCTGACAACAATCACATAAATCTGCTATACAATCATTGATACAGTGGCCTGTTTTGTGGCATCGAAAACACTCCGGTCCTTTCTTCTTTGCCGCAGCAGCCAAAGCCATCTCAGTATTTTGGTTAGACGCTTCATTCTGAGAGTATCCAGCCCCAGCGTTCCTACCCGCCAGGGAACCCCCGTGCACAGGTACCTCAGCAGTATTAGTACCAAAAGCACTAGAAACCTCAGAGTGCCTCACAACCTGTGTTTGCCTAATCAAATTTTGTGCTACCCGTCCAGGCTCTCGAACAATCGGCACGGCACCATTATTAGGAGCTGATTCAGAGCTAGAAGTAGCTAGTAATTGTTTAGCAAAAGACTCAGCCGCCTCCTTCACTAGACGTTTTTGGGCATCATTGAGACCTCTAAGATCAGGACCATCTCTAGGCAGATCATCCCGCCGAACATAGGTATTAGATGGTCGGCGATTAAAATTGTTACCTCCGAAACTGCGATTGTATCCTCTATTGTATCCCTGCTGATTCCTGAAGCCGCCCCCAGCATTATTGGGACGCCCATGACCAGCACGAAAAACACCGTCCCCGAAGACATCGTCGGAGCGGTCCGCTCCAGTACCAGAGTTCCCCCCATGGCCAGCAGAACCGCTTGGACCTCCCTGCTCGAAAAATCTTCCTCCCGACGGCGGACCAGTTCCACCACCATCCCACCTCCCGCCCCCACGTCCTCCCCTCATCTGATTCCCTCCACCCCTACTCATGACGACGGCGGCTCCAGGAACGAGAGAAAGAACACGTGGTGCGGGACAGAGAGGAAATCTACCAAAACCTAGCTTACACGATCGACTCCGATCAAAACGAGTCAGACGTGCAGGCTGTCGAGGCTCAATCACCTGTTCCGGGCCCATACCGCCCTTATGTGGAACAAAGCCAATCGGCTCCATATTGTACGTACAAGGATCAGCCCGGCCCAGCCCAGCATGTTCAGCATTCAAAATTTCCCGATGACTGATCCGCATCGGCACATACGCCGGCGATCGTCCCTGCCGGCGATGCACAGGCTGATCCAGAGCCGGCCAGTTTTTCCCCGGCCCAACCATCCGATACCGCCGCCGTCGCCGTTGCACCAGCATCCACTCAGCGGCATTAAAGTTTTCGAGCCAGAACGTGGACGGCGGCAAGACTGGAGTCGGAAACCTCGATCTCCTTTCAATCGATCTTGAGACCAGAACAGGCGCAGATAGAGCAGAATTGAAACACTCACCTGATCCAAAAGTGATAGCCGCAAGTCGCTGTCTTCTCTTCTTCTCTTCACGGCGTCGGAGCGATGCAGTCGCCGCCTCCACCATCGTGCAGCCTTCCGTCGCTGGCGAGCAGGCGAGGTAACGCGATGACTCAATGGCGAGTTCATCCTCGATGGTACTCACCGAATCCTCGTCGCCGGCGATCGCCCAAAACCGCCCAAAAGTCGCCTCTAACGGCTCTCCGTCTATTACGGAGCCCGTCATCGTAGGCTGCCAGAGAGCCTCGTTAAAATCTCCAATCATGAACCATGGTTCTTTTGCACACGGTTTAATACGCCTCAGCATTTCCCACATATGGTGCCTTTCCTGAGCTTTTGGCTCTCCATAAACAAAAGTTGCTCTCCATTTTATTCCATCCGATTCAGTGATTTTTACATCAATATGGTGAATACTGAAGTTAATCAGCTCAACCGGAACACACTCACTCCATATCAGGGCTAGTCCCCCTCCTTTTCCCTTAGCTGACACAGCAAAACAGTGCTTGTAACCCAACCTTCTGCAGACAGCTTCTACAACTCTTTTATTTTGCCTAACTTCAGATAGGAAAACTACCTTGGGACTGTACATCCGTACTAGACGGACAAGCTCCTGAACTGTCCGTGGCTGTCCCAGCCCACGGCAGTTCCAAGCTAGGTAAATCATGGCTCCTACCGGGCGCACACATTTGCACCCAACAGTTTGCCGGCAGCCCCTGGGCCGGTCGCTTCCTCATCCTCCCTTTCTTTCCTCTGGCTTTGTTTTCCTCCCTCAGCATCCTTCTCTTGATCTGCTGCTTCGCTGCTATGTTCCATCTCTTTCAACCTGCGCAGCCCCTCTTCCCTCAAGCATACTGTCAGGAGAGGAACCTGAAACTGAAAGTATCCTTTCTTTTCCACTGACTCAGCTTCTTCTTCACCTTCCTTTTCACGGTAACGGATTTTTCCTGCCATCTTGTCTTCACGGTGTTCCAAAGGTACAGACTCCTCACCACTGTCCACGATCTCAGATGAAATAGTTACGTAGACAGCCATGAAATGCTTCCCGCTGGCACAGCGGATAGCCTCTAGGCCCTCTGTTTTATCACGAAACGGTCGACGCCAGTGCCGACGTTGCATCTCTGGGGTGGCAGAAGCATGTGTATGTTGCAGCACCTCGGTCGTCCCAGTTCGCACACGCGCCACCTCACCCTCAGAACCAACATCACTAGTCACAGAAAATACCTTCATTGATGCCATGGAAGGAGCATTCCACAGCTTCCGTGCCGCCTCCTGCAGGACAGCCTTCGAAAACACCGGCAGCGGGGCCGTCGCCTCCGCCTTCTCCACCGTGGACGTCTTCTTGATCGTCTTGCCCGGCGGCACGTGCAGGCTGTCGACCGCCACGGCAACCCCGAGGGGGAACTTCTCAGGTTCGCCGCGCCCACCATCCTGCGAGGTGCAGGGCGGGGAAGACTCTCCGTTCAGGGCCGAGGAGAGATCATCGCTGCCGGTGGTGGCATGGAAGGGGCTGGGAATCACTCGCAGGGGATTGGGAAACTCCTCACTCTTGGCGATACCGGGGAGATAAGGGGAAAATTTGGAGCGGAAATAATTCAGGCTTTTACGGGGATTTGGGGAATTTAGGACAAGTTTATCTAATTATACTGAACGCAAATTCGGAAAACAAGAAATAAAAAATAAAAGAGAAGATAAATTTAAAATACCTTTAGCGGCTAAATTAGAGGCTAAACAGGGGCTAAATTAGGCTATAGTGGTTTTTTCTCATTTAGCCTACAAAAGGCATAGCCGCAGCGGCATGTCTCCTGAAAGGGCTATAGCCAGGCTATAGCCGGCTATTTAAAACCATGCTAGTTAGTAGGAGGAGAGAGACACATGCATGGATCGATAGAGTCAGCTGATGGATAGGATTAGTTGTGACCTGGTAATCAGCCGTTGTGCGGCGATAGTGAGCACGATCTCCAGATGCGAGGAGAGTGGCCGGGTGGTGTGGCCATCGTGGTTACTAGTTCCTATCTCTCGGCTAGTGGAGTTGTGTCCTCGATTGAGTGCCTGTGCATGTACCACTTATAGGCCTCTGTAACCAGTTTGTTTGTCAATGAGAATAGAAGAGAAAATGTAGCACTTGTGGCTGCCAAGGAAGAGTCTCACGGCAAAGCTGTTTTGTTCCTCTTTGGCATATGCGTGCGTGTGTGGAGTTTCTCAGCGCTTGTGTTCTTAGTCTTCTTCCACCTTGTGTTTGTGTGAGAGATTGAGAGAAGAGGTAGAAGAAGAGGGGCTGCAAGATTGCAGCTCCATCAGATTGCATGCAATGCAGCCAATTCGCTTGTTGCATCCGATTATTACGGGAATACTGTAAAATTCTTGTTTTCCTGCGGAGGCTCCATACTCTAACGTGTGCAAGGTAAATTCCACCACCACCTCCAAGAAAACCGCGACCTCGCGCCTGAAGTGGCTATGTATCCTGACATAAGCCTTAATCAGTTGTTGAACTTCCCAACTTCAGTAGTTCTCTTTTCTTTTATACCACTAGTAGAAAACAGGTCTTTTGTTCAGCACTCCTGGGAGCTATAGTTCCGGTTTAAAAACGAGCCGGGACTAATGGAGGGCATTGGTATCGGTTCATCCTCGAAACCCTTTAGTCCCTGTTCGTTTAGAACCTTTAGTCCCGGTTGGTATTACGATCCGGGACTAAAAGGGTGGCGGTAGGCTGTCGCCGGGGCAAAAACCTTTAGTCCCATTTCATATTACCAACCGGGACTAAAGGTCTACCCTTTAGTCATGGTTCGCTTTACCAATCGGGACTAAGGATTTTTATGTTTTTTTGGCTCCCCACGCACATCCACACACACACCCCCCCATGGATCGCTTTTTTAGCACTGCACAATATAAAAGAAAATGATAGAAAATTCAAAAAATAAAATATTTTAAGATTCATGTATGCTACACAACGTACTATTAGAGAAAATTAACAAATTTAAATTTTGACTTTTTTGCAAGAAAATTTTAGAAAAAGGTAAAACGGCATTAACTTTTGCATACGACGTCGAAAAAAAGTATAATATATCAAAATGATCGTGGGAAAAATTACATCCAAATTCACCAGGGTTTACCCGATTAGCTAATTTTTATATTCTCAAAATTCCAAATGAAAATATGTAAGCAGAAAGATTTTAGTTTTTGCCAGAAATTTAGTATTTTATATTTTTAAAAATTTAAATTAAATAATTGCATCCTGCATAAAGATTACTATTACTTAACCATAAACGTGAGTTGTTTGGCTCAAGTTTTATTTGTCAGCGCATTTGTGTAACTGGCTCAATGTTGCTTCGTGTATCTATTTGTCTTCTCAAAACTGTGAATTGCCTGATGACTTATGCTTCTTGGCAGTCATTCGCGAAGGTCATGAAGTGTACGATGTTAGAGTAATCCTGCCCAGGAGTTAGTTATTACCTTCTAGTAGTACTGTAGGTGCTGGTATGTTCTAGTATGTTTTAGGAGTACAATTTATATGTAAGCCCTAGGCAGTAGCTAACTTTGGTTAGCACTAGAAAGTTGTAGAAGGTTAGGTTTACAGTAGAAAGCTCTAGAAGGCTTTAAAAATCTAATTGTTGTATCTAGCTTGTATCCTATAAATAACACTATGCAATACAAGCTGCATGTAGCTTTTGGCAGCATCACACAACAGACTTCTTCCCACACACTACACTACCTATGAACTAGCAAGGCTATCAATTGGTATCAGAGTGTTGGTGAAGATATGATCCTGAGAGATGTCAGCTCCAGTTGGAGGTGTTGCTGGCAGTCCGCCTCGCCAGCTGCGGCGTCGTTTCCCTTCACCACCACCGAGACGACCGCACCACCGTGATGCAGGAAGGCGCGAGGTTGTGGTCGAGCGAGTCGTGAAGGACGTCGGCGGTGGCAGTTACCCGATGCTGACGCGGACGAACTACACCGAATGGAGCCTCCTAATGAAGGTGAAGCTGCAGGCTCGGGGCATCTGGGATGCAATTGAGCTCAGCGCCGATGACTACCAGGAAGATCGAATGGCGCTGGAGGCCATCTTGCAAGCGGTGCCACCAGAAATGATGGCTGGACTAGCCGTCAAGCGGACCGCGAAGGAGGCGTGGGAGGCGATTCGAGCCATGCGCGTCGGTTCAGATCGCGTGCGGAAGGGCAAGGTGCAACAACTAAAGAAGGAATTTGAGATGATCTCATTCCACGACGGGGAGTCTGTTGATGATTTCGCGCTATGCCTTACGAACCTCGTCACAAGCCTCGCCACGCTCGGAGCACCTATCGACGAAACTCAAGTCGTCGAGAAATTTTTGCGGGTTGTGCCGCCAAGGCTGTCGCAGATAGCCCTTGCGATCGAGACCCTCCTTGACACTTCTGATATGTCATTGGAGGAAGTCACTGGTCGGCTGAAGGCAGCTGAGGATCGCCTTGAGCTGCATGAGCCAGCGCGTGAGCAGGGCAAGCTCCTACTCACCGAGGAGCAATGGCCTATGGAGATGATGTATTATTTGTGCTTACCATGCAAGCCGGGCCGAATTGGGCTTACCATGCAAGCCTATCTAAATATTTATGGTCCTGATAGGAGGGATGTAAATTGGGCTCTCTTTTAGCATTACAATCTTTCGGCCCAGAAAACGTAATCTTAGTAAGACCCCTTTTAACATAACGATCTTTAGGCCCTGTAAAAGTGATATTCATCGGGCTTTATTTTCTTAAATATTTATGGGCCTGATAGAAGGAAGTTTAGGTGGGCCAACTTTCAAATTTCGGCCCAGTAAATATAATCTTAACACGGTCTATTTTAACATTATGATCCGCAGGCCCAGTTAGTGATATTAATTAGGCCCCCAGTTTTTAATATTTATGGGCCTGATACGAGGAACCTTAATTGGGCCCCTATTTTTATTAATATCTACGTGACTTACGGATGAGATTTTAATTGGGCCGCATTCGTGTTTCCACGTGTCGAACTTTCGTTGGCGCTGCTGGCACGTCCGAGGGACACGTGTCGCACTTTCATGGGCGGTGCAGGCACATCCTAGGGCCATGATGCGCGTGAAACACACGTCCGTTGGGAACCCCAAGAGGAAGGTGTGATGTGCACAGCAGTAAGTTTTCCCTCAGAAAGAAACCAAGGTTTATCGAACCAGGAGGAGCCAAGAAGCACGTTGAAGGTTGATGGCGGAGGGATGTAGTGCGGCGCAACACCAGTGATTCCGGTGCCAACGTGGAACCTGCACAACACAACCAAAGTACTTTGCCCCAACGAAACAGCGAGGTTGTCAATCTCACCAGCTTGCTGTAACAAAGGATTAACCGTATTGTGTGGAAGATGATTGTTTGCAGAAAACAGTAAAGAACAATTGCAGTAGATTGTATGCGATGTAAAGAATAGGACCGGGGTCCACAGTTCACTAGAGGTGTCTCTCCCATAAGATAAATAGCATGTTGGGTGAACAAATTACAGTCGGGCAATTGACAAATAGAGAGGGCATGACAATGCACATACATGATATGATAAGTATTGTGAGATTTAATTGGGCATTACGACAAAGTACATAGACCGCTATCCAGCATGCATCTATGCCTAAAAAGTCCACCTTCAGGTTATCATCCGAACCCCTTCCGGTATTAAGTTGCAAACAACAGACAATTGCATTAAGTATGGTGCGTAATGTAATCAATAACTACATCCTCGGACATAGCATCAATGTTTTATCCCTAGTGGCAACAGCACATCCACAACCTTAGAACTTTCTCACATCGTCCTGCATTTAATGGAGGCATGAACCCACTATCGAGCATAAATACTCCCTCTTGGAGTTAAGAGCAAAAACTTGGCCAGAGCCTCTACTAATAACGGAGAGCATGCAAGATCATAAACAACACATAGGTAATAGATTGATAATTAACATAACATAGTATTCTCTATCCATCGGATCCCGACAAACACAACATATAGCATTACAGATAGATGATCTTGATCATGTTAGGCAGCTCACAAGATCCAACAATGAAGCACATAAGGAGAAGACGACCATCTAGCTACTGCTATGGACCCATAGTCCAGGGGTGAACTACTCACTCATCACTCCGGAGGCGATCATGGCGGTGAAGAGTCCTCCGGGAGATGATTCCCCTCTCCGGCAGGGTGCCGGAGGCGATCTCCAGAATCCCCGAGATGGGATTGGCGGCGGCGGCGTCTCGCAAGGTTTTCCGTATCGTGGTTCTCGTGCACCGGGGTTTCGCGACGAAGGCTTTAAGTAGGCGGAAGGAGCAACGCGGGGGCCACACGAGGGCCCCACACGCCAGGGCCGCGCGGCCTAGGGTTGGGCCGCGCCGCCTGTTGTGGCGGCGCCTCGTGGCCCCACTTCCTTTCCCCTTCGGTCTTCTGGAAGCTTCGTGCAAAAATAGGACCCTGGGCGTTGATTTCGTCCAATTCCGAGAATATTTCTTTACTAGGATTTCTGAAACCAAAAACAGCAGAAAAGAGCAACTGGCTCTTCGGCATCTCGTTAATAGGTTAGTGCCAGAAAATGCATAAATACGACATATAATGTGTATAAAACATGTAGATATCATCAATAATGTGGCATGGAACATAAGAAATTATCGATACGTCGGAGACGTATCAGCATCCCCAAGCTTAGTTCCTGCTCGTCCCGAGCAGGTAAACGATAACAAAGATAATTTCTGGAGTGACATGCCATCATAACCTTGATCATACTATTGTAAGCATATGTAATGAATGCAGCGATCAAAACAATGGTAATGACATGAGTAAACAAATGAATAATAAAGCAAAGACTTTTCATGAATAGTACTTCAAGACAAGCATCAATAAGTCTTGCATAAGAGTTAACTCATAAAGCAATAAATTAAAGTAAAGGTATTGAAGCAACACAAAGGAAGATTAAGTTTCAGCGGTTGCTTTCAACTTATAACATGTATATCTCATGGATATTGTCAATGTAGAGTAATATAACAAGTGCAATATGCAAGTATGTAGGAATCAATGCACAGTTCACACAAGTGTTTGCTTCTTGAGGTGGAGAGAAATAGGTGAACTGACTCAACATGAAAGTAAAAGAAAGGTCCTTCAAAGAGGAAAGCATCGATTGCTATATTTGTGCTAGAGCTTTGGTTTTGAAAACATGAAACAATTTTGTCAACGGTAGTAATAAAGCATATGAGTTATGTAAATTATATCTTACAAGTTGCAAGCCTCATGCATAGTGTACTAATAGTGCCCGCACCTTGTCCTAATTAGCTTGGACTACCGGGATCATCGCAATACACATGTTTTAACCAAGTGTCACAAAGGGGTACCTCCATGCCGCCTGTACAAAGGTCTAAGGAGAAAGCTCGCATTTTGGATTTCTCGCTTTTGATTATTCTCAACTTAGACATCCATACCGGGACAACATGGACAACAGATAATGGACTCCTCTTTAATGCATAAGCATGTAGCAACAATTAGTGTTCTCATATGAGATTGAGGATGTATGTCCAAAACTGAAACTTCCACCATGATTCATGGCTTTAGTTAGCGGCCCAATGTTCTTCTCTAACAATATGCATGCTCTAACCATTAAGTGGTAGATCTCCCTTACTTCAGACAAGACAGACATGCATAGCAACTCACATGATATTCAACAAAGAGTAGTTGATGGCGTCCCCAGGAACATGGTTATCGCGCAACAAGCAACTTAATAAGAGATAAAGTGCATAAGTACATATTCAATACCACAATAGTTTTTAAGGCTATTTTGTCCCATGAGCTATATATTGCAAAGGCGAATGATGGAAATTTAAAGGTAGCACTCAAGCAATTTACTTTGGAATGGCGGAGAAATACCATGTAGTAGGTAGGTATGGTGGACACAAATGGCATAGTGGTTGGCTCAAGGATTTTGCATGCATGAGAAGTATTCCCTCTCGATACAAGGTTTAGGCTAGCAAGGTTATTTGAAACAAACCCAAGGATGAACCGGTGCAGCAAAACTCACATAAAAGACATATTGTAAACATTATAAGACTCTACACCGTCTTCCTTGTTGTTCAAACTCAATACTAGAAATTATCTAGACTTTAGAGAGACCAATTATGCAAACCAAATTTTAGCAAGCTCTATGTATTTCTTCATTAATAGGTGCAAAGTATATGATGCAAGAGCTTAAACATGAGCACAACAATTGCCAAGTATCACATTATCCAAGACATTTTACCAATTACTACATGTAGCATTTTCCGTTTCCAACCATATAACAATTAACGAAGCAGTTTCAACCTTCGCCATGAAAATTAAAAGCTAAGAACACATGTGTTCATATGAACCAGCGGAGCGTGTCTCTCTCCCACACAAGCATTTATTCAAACAAAAACAGAAACAAAAACAAACAGACGCTCCAAGTAAAGTACATAAGATGTGACCGAATAAAAATATAGTTTCAAGGGAGGAACCTGATAAATTTGTCGATGAAGAAGGGGATGCTTTGGGCATCCCCAAGCTTAGACGCTTGAGTCTTCTTAAAATATGCAGGGGTGAACCACCGGGGCATCCCCAAGCTTAGAGCTTTCACTCTCTTGATCTTAGTATATCATACTCCTCTCTTGACCCTTGAAAACTTCCTTCACACCAAACTTCAAGCAAACTCATTAGAGGGTTAGTGCACAATCAAAAATTCACATGTTCAGAGGTGACACAATCATTATTAATACTTCTGGACATTGCACAAAGCTACTGGACATTAATGGATCAAAGAAATTCATCCAACATAGCAAAAGAGGCAATGCGAAATAAAAGGCAGAATCTGTCAAAAACAGAACAGTTCGTAAAGAAGAACCTGGAAGGGGCACTACACTTGCTCAAACGGAAAAACTCAAAACTAATGAATGTTGCGTACATATCTGAGGATCACGCACGTAAATTTGCAGATTTTTTTGATTTTTTTACAGAGACTTCTGCGCGAATTCGTGATAGACAACAATGCTGTTTCTGCGCAGCAATCCAAATCTAGCATCAACTTTACCATAGAGACTTTACTTGGCACAAAAACATGATAAGGAGAGGTTGCTACAGTAGTAAACAACTTCCAAGACTCAAATATAAAACAAAAATACTGTAGTAAAAACATGGGTTGTCTCCCATAAGCGCTTTTCTTTAACGCCTTTCAACCTAAGTATGAAAGTGTATATCAAGTGTTATCAAGAGATGAAGCATCGATATCATAATTTGTTCTAATAATAGAATCATAAGGTAACTTCATTCTTTTTCTAGGGAAGTGTTCCATACCTTTCTTGAGAGGAAATTGATATTTAATATTACCTTCCTTCATATCAATAGTAGCACCAACGGTTCGAAGAAAAGGTCTTCCCAATATAATGGGGCAAGATGCATTGCATTCAATATCCAAGACAACAAAATCAACGGGGACAAGGTTATTGTTAACCATAATACGAACATTATCAACTCTCCCCAAAGGTTTCTTTTTAGCATTATCAGCAAGATTAACATCCAAATAGCAATTTTTCAATGGTGGCAAGTCAAGCATATCATAGACTTTCTTAGGCATAACAGAAATACTTGCACCAAGATCACATAAAGCATTACAATCAAAATCATTGACCCTCATCTTAATGATGGGCTCCCAACCATCTTCTAACTTTCTAGGAATAGAGGTTTCAAGTTTTAGTTTCTCTTCTCTAGCTTTTATGAGAGCATTTGTAATATGTTTTGTAAAGGCCAAATTTATGGCACTAGCATTGGGACTTTTAGCAAGTTTTTGTAAGAACTTTATAACTTCAGAGATGTGACAATCATCAAAATCTAAATCATTATGAGCTACAGCAATGGGATCATCATCCCCAATGTTGGAAAAAATTTCAGCAGTTTTATCACAGGCAGTTTCAGCAGTTTTAGCAATTTCAGGCAGTTTTGTACGCTTTGCACTAGGAGTAGAAACATTGCCAACACCAATTATTTTACCATTGATAGTAGGAGGTGCAGCAACATGTTGAGCATTAACATTACTAGTGGTGGTAATAGTCCAAACTTTAGCTACATTATTCTCTTTAGCTAGTTTTTCATTTTCTTCTCTATCCCACCTAGCACGCAATTCAGCCATTAATCTTATATTCTCATTAATTCTAACTTGGATGGCATTTACTGTAGTAACAATTTTATTTTCAATATCCTTATTAGGCATAACTTTCAATTTTAAAAGATCAACATCAGAGGCAAGTCTATCAACTCTAGAAGCAAGAATATCAATTTTATCAAGCTTTTCCTCAACAGATTTGTTAAAAGCAGTTTGTGTACTAATAAATTCTTTAAGCATGGCTTCAAGACCAGGGGGTACACTCCTATTATTGTTGTAAGAATTCCCATAACCATTACCATTAGCAGAAGGATATGGCCTACAGTTATTACCAGAATTGTTCCTATAAGCATTGTTGTTGAAATTATTATTTTTAATGAAATTCACATCAACATTTTCTTCTTGAGCAACCAATGAAGCTAAAGGAACATTATTAGGATCGATCTACCATTCACAAGCATAGACATAATCACATCAATCTTATCACTCAAGGAGGAGGTTTCTTCAACAGAATTTACCTTCTTACCTTGTGGAGCTCTTTCCGTGTGCCATTCAGAGTAATTTATCATCATATTATCAAGAAGCTTTGTAGCCGCCCCCAAAGTGATGGACATAAAGGTACCTCCAGCAGCTGAATCCAATAGGTTCCGCGAAGAAAAATTTAGTCCTGCATAGAAGGTTTGGATGATCATCCAAGTAGTCAGTCCATGGGTTGGGCAATTCTTTACCAAAGATTTCATTCTCTCCCATGCTTGAGCAACATGTTCATTATCTAATTGCTTAAAATTCATTATGCTACTTCTCAAAGATATAATTTTAGCAGGAGGATAATATCTACCAATAAAAGCATCCTTACATTTAGTCCATGAATCAATACTATTCTTAGGCAAAGATAGCAACCAATCTTTAGCTCTTCCTCTTAATGAGAAAGGAAACAATTTCAATTTTATAATATCACCATCTACATCCTTATACTTTTGCATTTCACATAGTTCAACAAAATTATTAAGATGGGCAGCAGCATCATCAGAACTAACACCAGAAAATTGCTCTCTCATAACAAGATTAAGTAAAGCAGGTTTAATTTCAAAGAATTCTCTTTGTAGTAGCAGGTGGAGCAATAGGTGTGCATAGGAAATCATTATTATTTGTGTTTGTGAAGTCACACAACTTAGTATTTTCAGGGGTATTCATTTTAGCAGTAGTAAATAAAGCAAACTAGATAAAGTAAATGCAAGTAACTAATTTTTTTGTGTTTTTGATATAGAGTGCAAGACAGTAAATAAAGTAAAGCTAGCAACTAATTTTTTTGTGTTTTGTTTAAGTGCAGCAAACAAAGTAGTGAATAAAATAAAGCAAGACAAAAACAAAGTAAAGAGATTGGATTGTGGAGACTCCCCTTGCAGCGTGTCTTGATCTCCCCGGCAACGTCGCCAGAAAACAGTCTTGATGCGCGTGAAACACACGTCCGTTGGGAACCCCAAGAGGAAGGTGTGATGTGCACTGTGATAAGTTTTCCCTCAGAAAGAAACCAAGGTTTATCGAACCAGGAGGAGCCAAGAAGCACGTTGAAGGTTGATGGCGGAGGGATGTAGTGCGGCGCAACACCAGTGATTCCGGCGCCAACGTGGAACCTGCTCAACACAACCAAAGTACTTTGCCCCAACGAAACAGCGAGGTTGTCAATCTCACCGGCTTGCTGTAACAAAGGATTAACCGTATTGTGTGGAAGATGATTGTTTGCAGAAAATAGTAAAGAACAATTGCAGTAGATTGTATGCGATGTAAAGAATAGGACCGGGGTCCACAGTTCACTAGAGGTGTCTCTCCCATAAGATAAATAGCATGTTGGGTGAACAAATTACAGTCGGGCAATTGACAAATAGAGAGGGCATGACAATGCACATACATGATATGATAAGTATTGTGAGATTTAATTGGGCATTACGACAAAGTACATAGACCGCTATCCAGCATGCATCTATGCCTAAAAAGTCCACCTTCAGGTTATCATCCGAACCCCTTCTGGTATTAAGTTGCAAACAACAGACAATTGCATTAAGTATGGTGCGTAATGTAATCAATAACTACATCCTCGGACATAGCATCAATGTTTTATCCCTAGTGGCAACAGCACATCCACAACCTTAGAACTTTCTGTCACTGTCCTAGATTTAATGGAGGCATGAACCCACTATCGAGCATAAATACTCCCTCTTGGAGTTAAGAGCAAAAACTTGGCCAGAGCCTCTACTAATAACGGAGAGCATGCAAGATCATAAACAACACATAGGTAATAGATTGATAATTAACATAACATAGTATTCTCTATCCATCGGATCCCGACAAACACAACATATAGCATTACAGATAGATGATCTTGATCATGTTAGGCAGCTCACAAGATCCAACAATGAAGCACATAAGGAGAAGACGACCATCTAGCTACTGCTATGGACCCATAGTCCAGGGGTGAACTACTCACTCATCACTCCGGAGGCGATCATGGCGGTGAAGAGTCCTCCGGGAGATGATTCCCCTCTCCGGCAGGGTGCCAGAGGCGATCTCCAGAATCCCCCGAGATGGGATTGGCGGCGGCGGCGTCTCAGTAAGGTTTTCCGTATCGTGGCTCTCGGTACTGGGGGTTTCGCGACGAAGGCTTTAAGTAGGCGGAAGGGCAACGCGGGGGGCCACACGAGGGCCCCACACGCCAGGCCGCGTGGCCTAGGGCTGGGCCGCGCCACCCTGTTGTGGCGGCGCCTCGTGGCCCCACTTCCTTTCCCCTTCGGTCTTCTGGAAGCTTCGTGCAAAAATAGGACCCTGGGCGTTGATTTCGTCCAATTCCGAGAATATTTCTTTACTAGGATTTCTGAAACCAAAAACAACGAAAACAAAGAATCGGCTCTTCGGCATCTCGTTAATAGGTTAGTGCCAGAAAATGCATAAATACGACATATAATGTGTATAAAACATGTAGATATCATCAATAATGTGGCATGGAACATAAGAAATTATCGATACGTCGGAGACGTATCAGGCCACGTGTCGACTTTTCATTGGCCCAGATACGCGCATGTTACTGGTCCATTCGGTCAGGAAAGTTGTGCCACGTGGCAGCCCCAACGCAGACACGTGTCCACATAGCAATCGCTGCAGTGTTAGTGTGATTGGCCCATTTGGCTCATCTTGGTTCGTCCACGTTTCGGATGATGTCATCATAAAGGACAAAGGTGATGTCACCCGACAGACCGGACACCTCAATCATTAGCCTGGTACACCTGACGCAATGGTCGCCAAACGGGGGAACCGACACCATGACGGTGTTTTAGCGTCACGATGATATGGGCCGGGCGGGCTTCGGGCTTTGGCGTGTCGTCACGGATTCATGCGGGATGCCTTAACCGTCAGTATGGCCATCTGTGACGCGAGGTTCGCCACGGTCCTGCAAACCGTCAGGATCACGTGTCTGTGACGCATTTTTGACATTCGCCGACGAACTAAAATCGTTATAGAAGACCCATATGTTACTAGTGTCAGCGGTTCAACTTTCCACTTTCACACTACTTTGGCGGTTCAACTTTCCAAGGTCCCTTTATTAAGTAGTTCCTTGGGAAGCATTTCCACCACGACTCTCCATCCACTGACGACCGATTCACATAAGAAAACCCTCGTACAGCCATGGCCGACCATCTCCAAGGTATGGGTAATGATGTGGATTGGCACGATCTCCCCAACAACCTCATCAAAAAGATCGGGGACATCTCCTTGTCCATGGACTACCTCGACTACTACACCTCTTTCCGTGCAGTATGCGGTTGTTGGCGCCGCGCCACACGAGCACCCGAATTTAAGCCTGTGAAGTGGATAATTCTTGAGCACTCCCTTTCTGACGTGGGCGAGGGCGGTGTCACATTGTTGAATCTAATCACTGGCCGCTGCCTGCGGAAGAAGATCTTCGGTTTCATCCGCAGGTGATTCTTCGTCATATGCAGCAGTTTCACATATATAGTTTAATTTGCATCCGCACGACTTGAGTTTATTGAGTTAATTATTGCCGGTCCTGTGTTACCTTAAGTTTTTCTTTGCTTCTCCTTTTAAGAACTGAGCCTGTTCATTTCAGTATATATTTGCCGTTATCGATATTTTTCTTCGATTGAAGCACTGATTCTCACCTCTAAGTAGGTATTTTTTTATTGCCACAACGGGCGACTTCGTTGTGCTAGGGCAGAGAGTGCAGCCGTACAAGACTCGGGTGCTCAACCCCTTAACTGGTTGCATTGTACGCCTGAAGGCGCGGATACCAGCGGAAGAGTTGTCCTCCGTCGTCGTGATGACGTCCCCTCTCATGGTGTTCGTATAGACCTTCAAAATTGTAGCTTGCGGTGGGCTGATCGGAGCACCGAGGAAGGTCCCTCCACACTAGGCTTTGGAGAAGCATTGTACAGGGCGACAAGTTGCTTTGGAGTTCTCCACAGCATCACCTACTATGCAGGCGATATATTCACAACAGATAGATACGGCTCCATCATTTAAAGCATGACTTACCCCACCGATGAAGGAACGCAATTGCTACGCTCAGCAAGGACTCTGAGGATGAGCGCCAGCATTTCTGGACCAACTCTGCCCGGCGAATACCCAGCCACTTTGTGTTACCTTGTGGAGTCTGAGGGGGAGCTATTGTACGTGTTGAGCGGGCGGGTTTACAATGGCGAATCTATTGTATACCTGGTGGACACCAAAATGCGCATCCTAGAGCCGGTCAGAAGCATCGGCAGCCGCTCCATCTTCATCGGCCGGAACATGTGCATCTCCATTAACACCAGCAAGGTCGACACCGTCCAATCCGGCAGCATCTACGACGTGGATTTATCTGAGATTAGAGCTTATGATGACGGGTGTCTCTCGTGGCAAGAGGAGCCGGAATATGTTCCAGGCTATGGAGTAGGTTCTCTAGAGAAACATGTAGGCCCTTTCCGTATTGACCAGATATTGGCGGAGTATTGCAGAATCATCGAGTTATCTGAACTACAGAGGGTGCAGCCTTATGGCCAGCTAGGTTTCACGTACTATGATTACTACGATGGCTATCCGTCGGACTGACGGTATGGGTGATTTTGCAAGTTTTTTTCCCGTCAAGTTTGGCAAGTGTCAGATAGAGCCCTAAGCGTGATGCTACTAGGAATTTTTTTAAATCATAGACCTGCTTTTGTTGTATTACTTTAAGCCATTCGGCCGTTATTCGGCTTTGAATATAATCTGGGCTATTCTATGTGTTTTGTTTCAACCTAAATAAATTGGCCCTGGGTCCAGTAATTTCCTCAGCGTGTCTTTGATGACCCACAAGTATAGGGGATCGCGATAGTCTTCGAGGGAAGTAAAACCCAAATTTATTGATTCGACACAAGGGGAGGTAAAGAATACTTATAAGCCTTAACAACTGAGTTGTCAATTCAGCTGCACCTGGAAAAGCACTAGTAACAGGGGTGATGTGAAAGTAGCAGTAATATGAGAGCAATAGTAACAGTAACACAGCAGCAGTAATAGCAATATGAGAGCAATGGCACCAGAAAATAGTTGATACTACTTCCAATGACATATAGAACGAGTATATAATGATGAGAGATGGACCGGGGTTCCCAGCGATCTACACTAGTGGTAACTCTCCAATAAGTGACAAGTGTTGGGTGAACAAATTACAGTTGGGCAATTGACAGGAATCAAAGCATTAAGACAGAACATCCAGATTATTAATTATGTAGGCATGTTTTCCGTATATAGTCGTACGTGCTCGCAATGAGAAACTTGCACAACATCTTTTGTCCTACCAGCCGGTGGCAGCCGGGCCTCAAGGGAAACTACTGGATATTAAGGTACTCCTTTTAATAGAGTATCAGAGCAAAGCATTAACACACCGTGAAAACATGTGATCCTCACATCACTACCATCCCCTCCGGTTGTCCCGATTTCTGTCACTTCGGGGCCTTTGGTTCCGGACAGTGACATGTGCATACAACTTGTAGATACAATCTAAGCAACAATATAGAGCTTAAATCTAAGATCATGCCACTCGGGCCCTAGTGACAAGCATTAAGCATAACAAGATTGCAGCAACAATAACTTCACAAACTTTATAGATAGACTAATCATAATGTATCATCCATCGGATCCCAACAAACACAACACCGATTACATCAGATGAATCTCAATCATGTAAGGCAGCTCATGAGACCATTGTATTGAAGTACATGGAGGAGAGAATACCGACATAGCTACTGCTAGAACCCGTAGTCCATGGGGGAACTACTCACGGAGCATGATGGAGGCGGTGGCGTTGATGGAGATGGCTTCCGGGGGCACTTCCCCGTTCTGGCAGGGTGCCGGAACAGAGAGTTCTGTCCCCCGAATTGGAGTTTCGCGACGGTGGCGGCGCCCCTGGAGTCTTTCTGGAGTTTCGTCAATTGGTACGGTGTTTTTAGGTCGAAAGGGATTTTATAGGCGAAGAGGCGGCGCAGGGGCACTGGGGCGCCTCACCCTAGGCCGGCGCGGCCAGGGTCTGGCCCGCGCCGCCTTGTGGTGTGGTGGCCCCCTGGCCCCTCTCCGACTCTTCTTCGGTGTTCTGGAGCCTTCCGGGAAAAATAGGAGGTTTGGCGTTGATTTCGTCCAATTCCGAGAATATTGCCCGAACAGCCTTTCTGGAACCAAAAACAGCAGAAACAGAACCGGCACTGTGGCATCTTGTTAATAGGTTAGTTCCGGAAAACGCATAAAAACATTATAAAGTGCAAGCAAAACATGTAAGTATTGTCATAAAACAAGCATGGAACGACAGAAATTATGGATACGTCGGGGACGTATCAGCATCCCCAAGCTTAGTTCCTGCTCGTCCCGAGCAGGTAAACGATAAAAAGAATAATTTCTGTAGTGACATGCTACTTACATAACCTTGATCATACTATTACAAAGCATATGAAATGAATGAAGTGACTCAAGGCAATGATCTATAGTTGCTAACAAGTAGATAACATATAGCAAAACTTTTCATGAATAGTACTTTCAAGACAAGCATCAAAAGATTGCACAAGAGTTAACTCATAAAGCAATAGATTCAAAGTAAAGGCATCGAAGCAACACAAAGGAAGATATAAGTTTCAGCGGTTGCTTTCAACTTTCAACATGCATATCTCATGGATAATTGTCAACACAAAGTAATATGATGAATGCAAATATGCAAGTATGTAAGAATGAATGCACAGTTAACACAAGTGTTTGCTTCTAAGATGGAAGGAAGTAGGTATACTGACTCAACATAAAGTAAAAGAATGGCCCTTCGCAGAGGGAAGCATTGATTGCTATATTTGTGCTAGAGCTTTGGTTTTGAAAACATATAGAGAGCATAAAAGTAAAGTTTTGAGAGGTGTTTGTTGTTGTCAACGAATGGTAGTGGGCACTCTAACCCCCTTGCTAGACAAACCTTCAAAGAGCGGCTCCCATTTTATTTTATTTTTGGGTGGCACTCCTTCCAACCTTTCTTTCACAAACCATGGCTAACCGAATCCTCGGGTGCCTGCCAACAATCTCATACCATGAAGGAGTGCCTTTTTATTTTAGTTTTATTATGATGACACTCCTGCCCACCTTTGCTTTCTCAAGCCATGGCTAACCGAATCCTTCGGGTGCCGTCCAACAATCACAAACCATGGAGGAGTGTCTATTTTTATTAATTAATTTGGGACTGGGAATCCCATTGCCAGCTCTTTTTGCAAAATTATTGGATAAGCGGATGAAGCCACTAGTCCATTGGTGAAAGTTGCCCAACAAGATTGAAAGATAAAACACCACATACTTCCTCATGAGCTATAAAACATTGACACAAATCAGAGGTGATAAATTTTGAATTGTTTAAAGGTAGCACTCAAGCAATTTACTTTGGAATGGCAGGAAATACCACATAGTAGGTAGGTATGGTGGACACAAATGGCATAGGTTTTGGCTCAAGGTTTTTGGATGCTCGAGAAGTATTCCCTCTCAGTACAAGGCTTTGGCTAGCAAGGTTGTTTGAAGCAAACACAAGTATGAACTGGTACAGCAAAACTTACATAAGAACATATTGCAAGCATTATAATACTCTACATTGTCTTCCTTGTTGCTCAAACACAATTACCAGAAAATATCTAGACCTTAAGAGAGATCAATTATGCAAACCAATTTTAACAAGCTTTACGGTAGTTCTCCACTAATACGTTTAAACTACATGCAAAAACTTATGATCTACTTGAGAGCTCAAAACAATTGCCAAGTGTCAAATTATCCACAACATATGAGGCATTTTCTGTTTCCAACCAAACAATAAGTATTGTAGCTTCCAACTTTTATCATTGAACATTAAAAGTAAAACGAAGAACAAGTGTTCATATGAAAAAGCGGAGCGTGTCTCTCTCCCAAACAAGGATTGCTAGGATCCGATCTTATTCAAACAAACAAAACGAAAATAAACACACAGACGCTCCAAGTAAAGCACATATGATGTGACCGAATAAAAATATAGTTTCAATAGAAGAAACCTGATAAGTTGATGAAGAAGGGGATGCCTTGGGCATCCCCAAGCTTAGACGCTTGAGTCTTCTTGAAATATGCAGGGATGAACCACGGGGGCATCCCCAAGCTTAGACTTTTGACTCTTCTTGATCATATATCATCCTCCTCTCTTGACCCTTGAAAACTTCCTTCACACCAAACTTCTCATAAACTTCATTAGAGGGGTTAGTACTCAAAAAAATTTGAATCCACCTTGGTCCTGTAGTGGCACATTGCAAGAACTCAATAAAACATTAGCTACAGCCCTCTACGTCTAGAAAGCCTTGCTTAAAGTCCACAAGAGACAATGCAAAAAAAAAAAGAGACAGAATCTGCCAAAACAGAACAGCCAGTAAAGACGAATTTTAAATAAATACTTCCGTTGCTCAAATCAGAAAACTCAAAACTAATGAAAGTTGCGTACATATCTGGGGAACACACACGTAAATTGGCATATTTTTCTGAGTTACCTACAGAGAAAACAGCCCAGATTCGTGACAGATAGAAATCTGTTTCTGCGCAGAAATCCAAATATAGCATCAACCTTCGATTAGAGGCTTCACTTGGTACAACAAAACACAAAACTAAGATAAGGAGAGGTTGCTACAGTAGTAAACAACTTCCAAGACACAAATATAAAACAAAGTACTGTAGCAAAATAACACATGGGTTATCTCCCAAGAAGTTCTTTCTTTATAGCCATTAAGATGGGCTCAGCAGTTTTAATGATGCACTCGCAAGAAATAGTATTTGAAGCAAAAGAGAGCATCAAGAGGCAAATTCAAAACACATTTAAGCCTAACATGCTTCCTATGCAAAGGAATCTTGTAAATAAACAAGTTCATGAAAAGCAAAGTAACAAGCATAGGAAGATAGAACAAGTGTAACTTCAAAATTTTAAGTATATAGAGAGGTGTATTAGTACCATGCAAATTTCTACAACCATATTTTCCTCTCTCATAATAATTTTCAGTAGCTTCATGAACAAACTCAACAATATAACTATCACATGCAGCATACTTTTCATGATCCACAAACATATAATTTTTATCAAGTTCAAGAATAGTGGATTTAAAACTTTCAAACTTACTTTTATTAATAATATAACAAGGTAGTTGATCAATCTCAAGAGATATGGGACTCATAGAATAAGTCAAGAACTCTCCAATCCCATTTTCATTATTAGTACAATTAATATTCTCAAGTAACATAGGACCATCATCTAGAGCTTTATCATAAACATTTGCCAAGCAAAATTCTTTAGTACCATGCATTTCGACATCAGGCACAAACAAAGCATTATCATAAGATTTATCAAAGTAGCATGGATTATCATAGATAACAGTAGCATAATTATTTTGACAAGTTTTACTCATAGGTAGTATTTCAAGAGAATCCACAGGAACATAACATTCAACCTCTTCCGGTAAGCATGGAGGATAATCAAATAGTGTAAGAGATAAAGAGTTACTCTCATTAGAAGGTTGGCATGGGTAGCTAATCCATTCTTCCTCCTTTTGTTCGTCGCTCTCCTCTTCTTTTTCATCCAATGAGCTTTCAGGTTCATCAATTTCCTCCTCTTTTTCATCCAATGAGCTTTCAGGTTCATCAATTTCTTCTTCCACCGGTTCCTGCAAATTGTGAGTGCATTCTTGTGCATTAATGTGTCTCTCTTTATAATCAAGGATATAAGGATTCCTACTGTAGCATTCTATGCAAGAATTAAGGATAGTAGAGACATAATCTTTAAGGTCCTTACAAATAGCACAAGTTTCATAATTCTCTATCATAGCACTCATTATTTTACCAGTTCTTGATTCTCTATAATTATTATAACATTCTATAAGCTCCAAGTAGGTTGTAGGTTCTCCCATAACAGCAGTTTTTAATTTTTTGGTTTTTCAAAATTTTATGGATTTTTGGGTATATGAGACAAATAAAAAAAGACAAAAATAAACTAAGCAAAAGTAAACTACGCAAAATAATACTAGACAGAAATAAACTAAGCACAAATAAACTAGACAAAAGTAAACTAAGCAAAGCAAAATAAAACAAATTAAAAACAGAGAGAGAGGTAGAGTGTACTCCCCAGGTGAACTTATGAGTAGAGCTATGCCTCCCCGGCAACGGCGCCAGAAAATAGTCTTGATGACCCACAAGTATAGGGGATCGCGATAGTCTTCGAGGGAAGTAAAACCCAAATTTATTGATTCGACACAAGGGGAGGTAAAGAATACTTATAAGCCTTAACAACTGAGTTGTCAATTCAGCTGCACCAGGAAAAGCACTAGTAACAGGGGTGATGTGAAAGTAGCAGTAATATGAGAGCAATAGTAAAAGTAACACAGCAGCAGTAATAGCAATATGAGAGCAATGGCACCAGAAAATAGTTGATACTACTTCCAATGACATATAGAACGAGTATATAATGATGAGAGATGGACCGGGGTTCCCAGCGATCTACACTAGTGGTAACTCTCCAATAAGTGACAAGTGTTGGGTGAACAAATTACAGTTGGGCAATTGACAGGAATCAAAGCATTAAGACAGAACATCCAGATTATTAATTATGTAGGCATGTTTTCCGTATATAGTCGTACGTGCTCGCAATGAGAAACTTGCACAACATCTTTTGTCCTACCAGCCGGTGGCAGCCGGGCCTCAAGGGAAACTACTGGATATTAAGGTACTCCTTTTAATAGAGTACCGGAGCAAAGCATTAACACACCGTGAAAACATGTGATCCTCACATCACTACCATCCCCTCCGGTTGTCCCGATTTCTGTCACTTCGGGGCCTTTGGTTCCGGACAGTGACATGTGCATACAACTTGTAGATACAATCTAAGCAACAATATAGAGCTTAAATCTAAGATCATGCCACTCGAGCCCTAGTGACAAGCATTAAGCATAACAAGATTGCAGCAACAATAACTTCACAAACTTTATAGATAGACTAATCATAATGTATCATCCATCGGATCCCAACAAACACAACACCGATTACATCAGATGAATCTCAATCATGTAAGGCAGCTCATGAGACCATTGTATTGAAGTACATGGAGGAGAGAATACCGACATAGCTACTGCTAGAACCCATAGTCCATGGGGGAACTACTCACGGAGCATGATGGAGGCGGTGGCGTTGATGGAGATGGCTTCCGGGGGCACTTCCCCGTTCCGGCAGGGTGCCGGAACAGAGAGTTCTGTCCCCCGAATTGGAGTTTCGCGACGGTGGTGGCGCCCCTGGAGTCTTTCTGGAGTTTCGTCAATTGGTGCGGTGTTTTTAGGTCGAAAGGGATTTTATAGGCGAAGAGGCGGCGCAGGGGGGCACCTGGGGGCGCCTCACCCTAGGCCGGCGCGGCCAGGGTCTGGCCCGCGCCGCCTTGTGGTGTGGTGGCCCCTTGGCCCCTCTCCGACTCTTCTTCGGTGTTCTGGAGCCTTCCGGGAAAAATAGGAGGTTTGGCGTTGATTTCGTCCAATTCCGAGAATATTGCCCGAACAGCCTTTCTGGAACCAAAAACAGCAGTGAAATGAGAACTGCACTGTGGCATCTTGTTAATAGGTTAGTTCCGGAAAACGTATAAAAACATTATAAAGTGCAAGCAAAACATGTAAGTATTGTCATAAAACAAGCATGGAACGACAGAAATTATGGATACGTCGGGGACGTATCAGTCTTGTCTCAACCTGAATAAATTGGAATTGGGCCAAGTAATTTAGGCCCAGTAATTTCCTCTGCGTGTCATGTTTCGACCTGAATAAATTGGCCTTTGGCCCAGTAATTTCCTATGCATGTCTTCTTTCGACCTGAATAAATTGGCCTTGGGCCTTTAGTCAGCCAATCTGGCCCAAGGACACCACGATGCGTAGCTGACAGGTGGGACACCTAGTGAATCCAGTAGGTCCCAAGGCTACATGTGGGCCCAACGGGAATGGGACCAGTTTCCCACCAAGCTCTGACATACAGGCCCCACAAGTTCTGACATATTGGATCCACACTCTGGCATGTTGGGCCCACCAAGCTCGGGCATGCTGGGACCCACCAGGCTCTGACATGTGGACCCCACAGATCTCTGGCATACCGGGCCCACTAAAACTGTCATACGTGGGTCCCACTAGGCTCTGGCATGCCGGACCCACCAAAACTCTCAGAGAAGGGTCCCAGCAGGCTCTGACATACGACCCCCACAGATTTCTATCATGCAGGACCCACCAAAACTCACAGAGAAGGGTCCCAACAGGCTCTGACATGCGCCCCGACAGATCTCTGGCATGCCAGACCCACCAAAACTCTCAGAGAAGGGTCCCAGCAGGCTCTGACATGCGGGGCCATGCATCCAGAATTGACAGGAGGCAGACACTTGTGCTAGCACGTGCGCAAAAAAAATTGGCATGACACCTGACATGTGGAACCCATGTTGGTTGTACTGACAGTTCTGGTCCACTTCGCATGCTGGGAGGCTGTCAGAACGGGCGGCTCCACGCAGGTGGGTCGTGTCGGCACCTGACATGCGGGCCCGAGTGGTGCAGGCCAGGTACATGTGTGCAGACAGTGGTTCACTACAAGAAAAGTTCTGATAGACAACGTCCCAAAATCGTTCGGTAAGGGCAATTTTTCGTCGCCTATGGGCCTAACCCGACGATATGGGTTCTGTTGTCGAAACTGCGTCAGGCAAAGTCCTACGACGTTTTTTTCGGTCCATCGCACTTGGGCGCCCTTCCGCCACGGAAAATCGGACCGTTGCAGAAGTGTTTCCCGGAGCCCGTTGACTGCTGACGTCATGCAAACTGACACGTGGCAGATGCCGTTAACTGGCAGTTAACGGCGTTAACCGGCTGAAACCCCGTGGTAGATGGTAGTCCCACACGAGGCCTACCACGTCTTAAGTGGGCCGGGCCAGCTGACTTAGTTTGACCGGTCAACTATATAGCTGGGCTGGTCCATTAGTTACGTGGGCCGGGCCTAACCTCTAAGGTTGACTGGTCAAAACTTAAATGGGCCGGCCCACTAAGCATGTGGGCTGTGCCGAATGCACTCGTTTGACCGGTCAACAGGTAAAAGGGCCGGCCCACAAGACATGTGGGGCCCACTTTCCTGTTATCGGGCCAGCCCATTTAACAAGTGGGGTCCACCTTAAAGCAAGTGGGCCGGCCCAAGAAGTTAGTGGGCCGTCCCAATTAGCATGTGGGTCCCACTTTCTTGCTATCGGGCCGGCCCATTTAGTACGTGGGGTCCACAATAGATCAAATGGGCTGGCCCAACAAGCCAGTGGGCCGGGCCAAAAACACAGGTGGGTCCCACTTTCCTGTTAAAGGGCCGGCCGATTTAGTATGTGGGGTCCACCATATAGCAAGTGGGCCGGCCCAACAAGATAGTGGGCCGGGCCAAAAAACACAGGTGGCTCCCACCTTCCTGTTAAATGGGCCGGCCCATTTAGTATGTGGGGTCCACAATATAGCAAGTGGGCTGGCCCAACAAGAAATTGGGCCGGGCCAAAAACACATGTGGGTCCCACATTCCTGTTAAAAGGCCGGCCCATTTAGTATGTGGGGTCCACCATATAGCAAGTGGGCCGGCTCAACAAGCTAGTGGGCCGGGCCAAAAACACAGGTGGCTCCCACTTTCCTGTTAAAGGGCCGGCCCATTTAGTATGTGGGGTCCACCATATAGCAAGTGGGCTGGCCCAACAAGATAGTGGGCCGGCCCAATAAGCAGGTGGAGCCCGGCCACTATCGTGTACCGGGCCGGCCCAATAAATAAGTGGGCCGGCCCAAAATGAAAGTGGGTCCCACACTACTGTAAGTGGGCCGGCCCAATCTGTTGTAGGGCCCTGGTTGTTTGACTAGTCAACTTGCATTAAATTTCATGAGCCAAAAATCTGATATCAATGATACACACAATTACATACACAAATAAAATAACTAGGAAAATTACAAGGCAATTAATGTGCCCAAATAAAAAAATTACATAAAATCATTGAGGACTTCTATTAGCATCATCAATAACACGTTGACATTTGGCAATCGCCTTGATTGAATCTTGTGTACTCTTTGTCAACATATCAGCTACAGATCTTAAAGCAGCAATACCATGTCTTTTATACAGTACATCCTTGAGATATTTACTGTTTGATGAAAGGAATGGTCTAGGTTGACGGCTATGAGAAGATGCATCAGAAGAAAGATCAGAACTTTTTGTGGGCCTCTCTTCTGATGAAGATTGCTTCATCACAACTGCATTCTGATAATAATGCAAAAAGAGTTAAACGATGAACTATGCAAACATGTATTAAGCATTGTCGATATGAGATAGTCACAAGTACTAAGCACAGACTTACACTATATCATTGCATAGGCTCACCCCGGAACCTTTTTTGTGCTCTATCTTCTACTAAGGACTTCTTCATTACAACTGCATTCTAGTAATATTGCAAACATAGTTACAACAGTGAACTATTCAAACATTTATTATGCAATGTAGATATAAGATAATAACAAGTTGCATAAATAAGACAATGTATGGAACTTGTACTAAGCACAGACTTACATCATAATGTTGCACAGGGTCGCTACAGATCCTTTTTTGGCGACTATCTTCTAATGATGACTGCTTCATTAAAACTGCATTCTGGTAACATTGCAAACATAGTTACAACAATTAACTATTCAAACATGTATTACGCAATGTAGAGATCAGATAACAACATGTAACAGAAATAAGCACAAGATAAGATAAGATGCATGTACTAAGCACATACTTTGGCTTCATTGCTGAGTCCTTCTCTTGCGTGCAATAGTCGTGGTCGACATGCCTGTCATTTTAGGTTCAGCCATCAAGTGAAATGCTAATCCTCCTGCTCCATTGTCCTTAATCTGTGTTTAGATATCACATTTAAGACCAAGTCAGCTGGTTTCAAATAACAAAAAACTTGAGCTGCCAAATGAATAAACCAATATTTACCAGATATCAGATTAAAACCAACTAGATGTTGCTTTGCATGAGATACGAATTTCAGACATTCAGATTTAGAGTAGGGTAATGCCAAGGTTTTCCACATAAAGTAAACTGGCATTAAGAATGACCAAATGTCAGGTTCAAATCACCTTCGTAGTTGCTCCAAGACAAGCATATCAAATAGGCAGAAACATAGTAAAGCACGAATGGCATTGCTATGGCAGGGTTCCAAGTGTTAATCTCTTGCATAAGGAACAATGCATATAGGTTATAGATAATAACGGAAGTAAACTGCCAAAATTACCAACCAAGAACTCAGATTCCAACCTTCCCTAGCGTCCCCGCTGTTAATGTTGGATGTTCTAATAAGTGGTTCGCATGATCAATCCCTAGGAAAAATAACATTGACAAGTTAGTCTGTGATAATACAAAGACCAGACATGCACGCAGCAATAACTATACAAGCTGTGCGACAGGAGCATTCATGGAAAAATAATAGCTATAAGCTAAAGACGAGGTATATGAGCAAGCAGATTGGAAATGCACATAGCATGATTATAAAAGCAGTGTGAGAATAGCAGGCACGAGAAAACAACTAGCGGCTAGCGGTGAGCTAATGACGTGGTATAAGAACAACCAGATTGGAAATGCCCATAGCATGACTATTAAAGCAGTGCGACAATAGTATGCAGTACAAAAACAGTTGGCAGCAAATGAATGGGTATAAGGCTATAAATATGTGGATGCACACAGGTGTCAGTAGAATGAACAGGATGGTAGCGACCGGATAATGCTTTTGTACTGTACAATATTTAAACGAACTTCATGCGAAGCAACACATCAAGAAAGTTAATGGCATATGAGATCTGCAAATAACTACACAAAACATGGCTAAAGAAACACCGCGATCTAACGGGCCAGCGTACTAACCAAGCTACGGCGGGGTGGACGGGGGCGGCAACTTGCATTCCAGCGGCGGCCAACGCGGGAGACGATGAATCGACCCTATTTCAGTAGAAGCGGGCGTTAGTGAAGCAGATCTGGTTGGCTGGCAAGGGATTCGGTGAAGTTGATACAGCCGCTGCGCCGAGGTAGTCGGTGGAATAGATCGGCTTCTATGGAGGGGGGGCCGCGGTGAAGTAGACCCGATTCCATTGGAGAGGATCCAGTGCGTCGACAGGAAAGGCGTTGATTGCTACGCGGTGGATGAGGTCGGCGGTGAAGCAGATCCGTCGGTGGCGAGGTCGGCGGTGAAGCAGATCCATCGGTGGCGAGGTCGGCGGTGAAGCAGATCCGTCGGTGGCGAGGGCGGCGGGGGAGCGGATCAGGTGGGTGGACAGCCAACACGATCAAGGCTACGCTGTGGAGGAGTATGCCGGCGGCGAAGCAGATCTAGTACTGTAGAGAGTCAGAGCTTTGGCGTGTGAGAGTATTTTTGAGCTAATGGGGCGAATGGTTGGTGGGTGGGCGTGGGCCTGTGGGGAGGGTTCGGGATCTAGGCAAGATATTTCATTGTTACCGAATGAGCCCTCCATGGTCGGTGGGTTGTAGCTTCCGGACCAGGGTTAAAAGGGTAAAACTGGTCACGAGATTTTCGAATGGATGCGGCGGGATGATTTGGTGCGCGGCCGAAATTTTTAGTTTCAAGCTACGAGCAGAACGACAAAAATAATGTTCTTCCCCAGGGAGCTCTCATTTCTTCCTCTTCTCTTTCTCTCTCGAGTCTCTCCCACTCCCCCGGCTCCTCTCCCCCTTCTCTCCGGCGGCCTCGCCGGCCGGAGACGAGGCCGACTTCTCTCTGTATATCGTACACCCTCCGAACTAAATTAATTGATTCAACTTTCCTTAGACGTGTATGTATCTAGAGTAAAAACATGTGTGGATACATCCATATTTAGATAAGCAAAGTTGAGTCAGCTAATTTGGATCCGAGGGAGTTAGTGTTGTTGTAAGCTTAGATCCAGTGTTTCCCATGAGCAGAATGGCGCAATGGAGTCGGGGATCTCGTCATCGGCTTCAGATCTGGCCTATGGTGAATCTGGCGGATCTTGCCGGCCAAACCCCGATCTGGTGCCATCAAGGTGATGCCGCTAACGGTGAGGCTTGCTTTGGTCAGTGCTTCAGATCTGGCCAATGGGGAAGTCAAGCTGCTAACGTTCACAAGCTCGGGGCATACGACGGCGTCATCCGTCTTGCCCGTGAACATCTTGGCCTTTCAGCGGCCCTTCTCAGAGCCAATATGCCGTTGCTGAGGCCCTTCTTCTCCTTCATCCTGGCGACTACCGGCGACACCGTCCCAAGTGGTGCGTCCCCGGCGACGGAGTTGCTGGAAAGGATGCGGAGCAGAGATCTGATGTGCGGTCGAGAAGGACTCGATTGACTTTCTTCTATATGTTTTGGGGTCCTTTTTGTAAAGTTGCAGGTCCTATTAGTTATTGTCTAGTTCTTTTGGACCTCTATGTAATTTTTTGGACTATTTTCCATTTGCACCGATAAACTTGAATTTTGACAAGTTCACGGAAAAAAAATTCCTTTGCACATATGGCCTATCATGTATGAACATTCTTGAGATTTAAACTATATGTAATGGCCAGCACTTGCGCAAGGGGCTCGTCTAGTGCGCACTAGTTTCCATTAGCGCCGATAAATTTGAATCTTGACAAGTTCTTGGAAGAAAAAATTGATTCACATATAGCCTATCATGTATGAACATTATTGGGATTCAAACTATACATAGATGGCCAACACGTGTGAAGGGGGTCCTCTAATGTGCACTAGTTTCCATTAGCACTGATAAATTTGAATCTTTACAAGTTCTCGGAAAAAAATTGCTTCACACATATGCCCTATCATGTATGAACATTATTGGGATTCATATTATATATAGATGGCCAACACTTGTGCAAGGGGGTCCTCTAATGTGCACTAGTTTCCATTAGCACCGATAAATTTGAATCTTGACAAGTTCTCGGGAAAAATTGCTTTACACATATGCCCTATCATGTATGAACATTATTGGGATTCAAACTATATATAGATGGCCAATACTTGCGCAACGGGGTCCTCTAGTGTGCAATAGTTTCCATTAGCACTGGTAAGCTTGAATTTTGACAAAATATTCAAGAGACTTGTTTCGCGATTGTTGGCCTATATCATGCATATATGAACATTTTTGGGATTCAAACTTTATATATGGCCAACACTTGCGAAAAGGGGGTGTCCTCTAATTAATGTGCACTAGCTAGATTCCATTAGCACCGATAAACTTGAAATTTGAAAAGTTCTCGAAAAAACTTGCTTCACGATATAATATGGCATACCACATGTGTATAAACATTCTTGTGATTCAATCTATAGATGGTGGCAAACACACTTGCGCAAGGGTCGGGGTCCTCTAATGTGTGCAATATATATTAGTTTCGATTAGCATCGATAAAGTTGTATTTAATTTTGAAAGTTCTCAAAAAAACTTGCATATGGCCGATCATGTATGAACATTCATGGGATTCAAATTAAATGGCCAACAATTGCGCATCAAGGGGGTCATCTATAAATATGTGCACTAGTGTACATTTAGCATTGGTAAACTTGAATATATATATATATATTTCGAAGAGTTCTCGAAAAAACTTGCTTCCCGATATATGGCCTATAGAAATATATATACCATGCATGCATATATTTGTATATATATATTTGAACATGTTAATTCTTGGGGATTTCAATCTCTCTCTCTCTCGATCTATCGTTGGTGGCCAGAACAACACACATATGCATGCACTTTATGCGCAAAGGCGCGGGTGCCTCTAATAATTCATGTGTGTGCGCATATTTGAACATATTCTTGGGGATTTCAATCTCTCTCTCTCTCGATCTATATATCGTTGGTGGCAAAAAAACACACATATATACGCATGCACTTTATGCGCAAAGGCGCGGGTGCCTCTAATAATGTGTGTGCGCACTCGATCGATGATCCCTAAACCTTAAACCATAAAACCCTAAAACCCTAATCCCTAATCCCTAAACACCGTAAACACCCTAAACACTAAACCCTAAACCCTAAACACTAAACCCTAAACCCTAAACCCTAAACCCTAAACACTAAACCCTAAACCCTAAACCCTAAACCCTAAACACTAAACCCTAAACCCTAAACCCTAAACCCTAGACCCTAAACCCTAATTAACCCTAACCCTAATAACCCTAATTAAACCCTACATATATAGGCCAACGACACTTAATTGCGCGGGTGCCTCTAATAACGTGTGTGCGCACTCGATCGATGATCCCTAAACCTTAAACCATAAAACCCTATAACCCTAATCTCCCTAATCCCTAATCCCTAAACACCCTAAACACTAAACCCTAAACCCTAAACACTAAACCCTAAACCCTGAACCCTAAACCCTAAACCCTGAACCCTAAACCCTAAACCCTAAACACTAAACCCTAAACCCTAAACACTAAACCCTAAACCCTAGACCCTAAACCCTGATTAACCCTAACCGTAACCCCTAGGTAGCTAACCCTAAACCGTAAACCCTAATTAAACCCTACATATATAGGCCAACGACACTTAATTGCGCATCAAGCAGGCGACCAACTAATTAGCGCTGATAAATTAATTAACTTGATTTTTGACAAGTTCTCTCGAATGAAAACACATTTGATTAAGTTGCCTCGTAATATATATATAATTAGTGTGCATGCGCGCATGGCATACCTTGCATATCATTCGTGCATATATTTCAATATATATTTGAACATATTCTTGGGGATATATATATACTTCAATCTCTCTCTCTCAATCTATATATCGTTGGTGGCCAAAAAACACACTTATATATGCATGCACTTTATGCGCAAAGGCGCGGGTGCCTCTAATAATGTGTGTGTGCACTCGATCGATGATCCCTAAACCCTAAACCCTAAAACCCTAATACCTAATCCCTAATTAAACCCTAAACGTACACCCTAAACACCCTAAACACTATAGGCCAACGACACTTAATTGCGTGGGTGCCTCTAATAATGTGTGTGCACACTCGATCGATGATATCCCTAAACCTTAAACCATAAAACCCTAAAACCCTAATCCCTAATCCCTAAACACCCTAAACACCCTAAACACTAAACCCTAAACCCTAAACACTAAACCCTAAACCCTGAACCCTGAACCCTAAGCCCTAAACCCTAAACCCTAAACATTAAACCCTAAACCCTAAACACTAAACCCTAAACCCTAGACCCTAAACCCTGATTAACCCTAACCCTAACCCTAACCCCTAGGTAGCTAACCCTAAACCCTAAACCCTAATTAAACCCTACATATATAGGCCAACGACACTTAATTGCGCATCAAGCAGGCGACCAACTAATTAGCGCTGATAAATTAATTAACTTGATTTTTGACAAGTTCTCTCGAATGAAAACACATTTGATTAAGTTGCCTCATAATATATATATATATAATTAGTGTGCATGCGCGCATGGCATACCTTGCATATCATTCGTGCATATATTTCAATATATATTTGAACATATTCTTGTGGATATATATATGTACTTCAATCTCTCTCTCTCGATCTGTATATCGTTGGTGGCCAAAAAACACACTTATATACGCATGCACTTTATGCGCAAAGGCGCGGGTGCCTCTAATAATGTGTGTGTGCACTCGATCGATGATCCGTAAACCCTAATCCCTAATCCCTAAGTAAACCCTAAACATACACCCTAAACACACTAAACACTATAGGCCAACGACACTTAATTGCGTGGGTGCCTCTAATAATGTGTGTGCGCACTCGATCGATGATATCCCTAAACCTTAAACCATAAAACCCTAAAACCCTAATCCCTAATCCCTAAACACCCTAAACACCCTAAACACTAAACCCTAAACACTAAACCCTAAACCATGAACCCTAAACCCTAAACCCTAAACCCTAAACCCTAAACCCTAAACACTAAACCCTAAACCCTAGACCCTAAAGCCTGATTAACCCCTAACCCTAACCCTAACCCCTAGGTAGCTAACCCTAAACCCTAAACCCTAATTAAAACCTACATATATAGGCCAACGACACTTAATTGCGCATCAAGCAGGCGACCAACTAATTAGCGCTCATAAATTAATTAACTTGATTTTTGACAAGTTCTCTCGAATGAAAACACATTTGATTAAGTTGCCTCATAATATATATATAATTAGTGTGCATGCGCGCATGGCATACCTTGCATATCATTCGTGCATATATTTCAATATATATTTGAACATATTCTTGGGGATATATATATTTCAATCTCTCTCTCGATCTATATATCGTTGGTGGCCAAAAAACACACTTATATACACATGCACTTTATGCGCAAAGGCGCGGGTGCCTCTAATAATGTGTGTATGCACTCGATCGATGATCCCTAAACCCTAAACCCTAAAACCCTAATCCCTAATCCCTAATTAAACCCTAAACGTACACCCTAAACACTATAGCCCAACGACACTTAATTGCGTGGGTGCCTCTAATAATGTGTGTGTGCGCACTCGATCGATGATATCCCTAAACCTTAAACCATAAAACCCTAAAACCCTAATCCCTAATCCCTAATCCCTAAACACCCTAAACACCCTAAACACTAAACCCTAAACACTAAACCCTAAACCCTAAACACTAAACCCTAAACACTAAATCCTAAACCCTAAACACTAAACCCTAAACCCTAGACCCTAAACCCTAATTAACCCTAACCCTAACCCCTAGGTGTAGCTAACCCTAAACCCTAACACTAGTGGAAAAAGCCCTAACTGTGGCGCACCGTTTTGGCTTTCTGTGGCGCACGAGGCCGTCGCCACAGTTGCCACGCGACTAGTATTAGAATTCTGTGGCGCAGTACTGGGTGCACCACAGAAGTTTGGAATTCTGTGGCGCACGTGGTTCAGTGCGCCACAGAATCTTAGACAATTCTGTGGCGCACCAGGAACGTGCGCCACATAATTTGGCACTAGATTTTGTGGTGCACTACCTTTCCATGCGCCACAGAATATTTATAAGTTTTTATGGCGCACTGCCAGTTCATGCGCCACAGAATGTTAATTTTTGGATTTTCGAATTTTTTCCATTTCTGCAGTATATAGTGGTATTTCACAGGAAATATACAGATATATACAAGAAATACATAGCACATTCCAGAAATAACAGAATTACTCACAAATGATACACAAATGATATGATACACACAAATCTTCATCATTACATCATTTAGATCCAAATTATTACACAAGTACAAATGTGTTCATCGTCGCATACACATGTGATACGTCTCCGACGTATCGATAATTTTTTATGTTCCATGCCACATTATTGATGATATCTACATGTTTTATTCATACTTTATGTCATATTTATGCGTTTTCTGGAACTAACCTATTGACGAGATGCCGAAGTGCCAGTTGTTGTTTTCTGCTGTTTTTGGTTTCAGAAATCCTAGTAAGGAAATATTCTCGGAATTGGACGAAATCAACGCCCAGGGTCCTATTTTTCCACGAAGCTTCCAGAAGTCCGAAGGGGAAAGGAAGTGGGGCCACGAGGTGGGGACACAGTAGGGCGGCGCGGCCCAAGCCCTGGCCGCGCCGGCCTAGTGTGTGGCCCCACCAGGACTCCACCGACCTTGCCCTTCCGCCTACTTAAAGTCTCCGTCGCGAAAACCCTACCAAGTTGGACAAAACCAGAGAAAACCTTCCAGAGCCGCCGCCATCGCGAAGCCAAGATCTGGGGGACAGGAGTCTCTGTTCCGGCACGCCGCCAGGACGGGGAAGTGCCCCCGGAAGGCTTCTCCATCAACACCACCGCCATCTTCATCAACGCTGATGTCTCCCATGAGGAGGGAGTAGTTCTCCATCGAGGCTCGGGGCTGTACCGGTAGCTATGTGGTTCATCTCTCTCCTATGTACTTCAATACAATAATCACATGAGCTGCCTTACATGATTGAGATTCATATGATGATGCTTGTAATCTAGATGTCATTAGGCTAGTCAAGTGGGTTTTACTTATGTGATCTCCGGAGACTCCTTGTCCCACGTGTGTAAAGGTGACAGTGTGTGCACCGTGTGGGTCTCTTAGGCTATATTTCACAGAATACTTATTCCCTGTTATGAATGGCATAGTGAAGTGCTTATTTATATCTCTTTATGATTGCAATGTGTTTTGTATCACAATTTATCTATGCGCTACTCTAGTGATGTTATTAAAGTAGTTTATTCCTCCTGCACAGTGTAATGGTGATAGTGTGTGCATCGTGTAGTACTTGGCGTAGGCTATGATTGTGATCTCTTGTAGATTATGAAGTTAACTATTGCTATGATAGTATTGATGTGATCTATTCCTCCTTTCGTAGTGTGAAGGTGACAGTGTGCATGCTATGTTAGTACTTGGTTTGGTTATGTTGATCTGTCATGCACTCTAAGGTTATTTAAATATGAACATTGAATATTGTGGATCTTGTTAACTCCGGCATTGAGGGTTCGTGTAATCCTACACAGTTAGTGGTGTTCATCATCCAACAAGAGGGTGTAGAGTCTAGCATCTATCTATTTATTCTGTTATGTGATCAATGTTGAGAGTGTCCACTAGTGAAAGTATGATCCCTAGGCCTTGTTCCTAAATACTGCTATCGCCGCTTGTTTACTGTTTTACTGCATCTTTACTTCCTACAATATTACTACCATCAACTGCACGCCAGCAAGCACTTTTCTGGCGCTGTTACTACTGCTCATATTCATTCATACCACTTGTATTTCACTATCTCTTCGCCGAACTAGTGCACCTATTAGGTGTGTTGGGGACACAAGAGACTTCTTGCTTTGTGGTTGCAGGGTTTTATGAGAGGGATATCTTTGACCTCTTCCTCCCTGAGTTCGATAAACCTTGGGTGATCCACTTAAGGGAAACTTGCTGCTGTTCTACAAACCTATGCTCTTGGAGGCCCAACACTGTCTACAGGAATAGAAGCGTGCGTAGACATCAAGCACTTTTCTGGCGCCGTTGCCGGGGAGGAAAGGTAAAAGGCACTCGTACTTCTGTCCCAGGTAAAGTACTTTTCTGTTGCCGTTGTGTGAGTGCTCGAAGCTATTTCCTTTAGATCCTGCAATTGCATCTTTTTGTTTCTTGTTTACACTAGTTTGGCATAATGGACAACAGTGAGCTTCTTATTCTATTTCCTGATTTAAGACATGGATGGTTTGATGCGAAAATTAAAAAACCCATGGAACATATTAGTATGAACACTTTGAATACCATTGTTGCTAATGATATAGAAAATTCTAAGCTTGGGGAAGCTGGCTTTGATGAGCATGATATTTTTAGTCCCCCAAGCATTGAGGAGAAAATTTACTTTGATGATACTTTGCCTCCTATTTATGATGATTATAATGATATTGGTCTTTTAGTACACTTTGTTATGGAGGATAAATTTGATTATGATTACAATATGCCTCCTATATTTGATGATGAGAATAATAATGATAGCTACTTTGTTGAATTTGCTCCCACTACAACTAATAAAATTGATTATGCCTATGTGGAGAGTAATAATTTTATGCATGAGACTCATGATAAGAATGCTTTATGTGATACTTATATTGTTGAATTTGTTCATGACACTACTGAAAGTTATTATGAGAGAGGGAAACATGGTTGTATGCATCTTAATAATGTTAAGTTTCCCCTCTTTATGTTGAGAATTGTGAAGTTACTCTTGTTTTATCCTCTTATGCTTGTCACTTTGCTCTTCATGAACTTGTTTATTTACAAGATTCCTTTGCATAGGAAGCATGTTAGACTTAAATGTGTTTTCAATTTGCCTCTTGATGCTCTCTTTTGCTTCAACTACTATTTCTTGCGAGTGCATCATTAAAACTGCTGAGCCCATCTTAATGGCTATAAAGAAAGCACTTCTTTGGAGATATCCCATGTGTTTATTTTACTACAGCAATTTTTGTTTTGTTGAGTCTTGGAAGTTGTTTACTACTGTAGCAACCTCTCCTTATCATGTTTTTGTGCTAAGTAAAGTCTCTATGGTAAAGTTGATGCTAGATTTGGATTGCTGCGCAGAAACAACATTGCTGTCTGTCACGAATTCGCGCAGAAGTCTCTGTAAAAAAATCAAAAAAATCTGCAAATTTACGTGTGTGATCCTCAGATATGTACGCAACTTTCATTAGTTTTGAGTTTGTCCGTTTGAGCAAGTTAAGTGCCCATTCCAGATTCGTCTTTACAGACTGTTCTGTTTTTGACAGATTCTGCCTTTTATTTCGCATTGCCGCTTTTGTTAAGTTGAATGAGTTTCTTTGTTCCATTAACTTTCAGAAGTTTTGTGCAATGTACAAAAGTGTTAAGAATGATTGTGTCACCTCTGAACATGTGAATTTTTGATTGTGCACTAACCCTCTAATGAGTTTACTTAAAGTTTGGTGTGGAGGAAGTTTTCAAGGGTCAAGAGAGGAGTATGATATACTATGATCAAGAAGAGTGAAGAGTCTAAGCTTGGGGATGCCCCGGTGGTTCATCCCTGCATATTTTAAGAAGACCCATGCGTCTAAGCTTGGGGATGCCTTGGGCATCCCCTTCTTCATCGACAACTTATCAGGTTTCTTCTCTTGAAACTATATTTTTATTCGGTCACATCTTATGTACTTTACTTGGAGCGTCTGTTTGTTTTTGTTTTGTTTGAATAAATGCTTGTGTGGGAGAGAGACACGCTCCGCTGGTTCATATGAACACATGTGTTCTTAGCTTTTAATGTTCATGGCGAAGGTTGAAACTGCTTCGTTAATTTTTATATGGTTGGAAACGGGAAATGCTACATGTAGTAATTGATAAAATGTCTTGAATAATTTGATACTTGGAAATTGTTGTGCTCATGTTTAAGCTCTTGCATCATATACTTTGCACCTATTAATGAAGAAATACATAGAGCTTGCTAAAATTTGGTTTGCATAATTGGTCTCTCTAAGGTCTAGATAATTTCTAGTAAAGAGTTTGAACAACAAGGAAGACAGTGTAGAGTCTTATAATGTTTACAATATGTCTTTTATGTGAGTTTTGCTGCACCGGTTCATCCTTGTGTTTGTTTCAAATAACTTTGCTAGCCTAAACCTTGTATCGAGAGGGGATACTTCTCATGCATCCAAAATCCTTGAGCCAACCACTATGCCATTTGTGTCCACCATATCTACCTACTACATGGTATTTCTCCGCCATTCCAAAGTAAATTGCTTGAGTGCTACCTTTAAAATTTCCATTCTATACCTTTGCAATATATAGCTCATGGGACAAATAGCTTAAAAACTATTGTGGTATTGAATATGTACTTATGCACTTTATCTCTTATTAAGTTGTTTGTTGTGCGATAACCATGTTCCTGGGGACGCCATCAACTACTCTTTGTTGAATATCATGTGAGTTGCTATGCATGTCCGTCTTGTCTGAAGTAAGGGCGGTTTTCACAATCAAATGGTTTGAGTATGCATACTGTTAGAGAAGAACATTGGGCCGCTAACTAAAGCCATGATTCATGGTGGAAGTTTCAGTTTGGACATAAAACCACAATCTCTTATGAGAATATTATCTGTTGTTGAATGCTTAAGCATTAAAACAGGAGTCCATTATCTGTTGTCTATGTTGTCCCGGTATGGGTGTCTAAGTTGAGAATGATCAAAAGCGAGAAATCCAATGCGAACCTTCTCCTTAGACCCTTGTACAGGCGGCATAGAGTTACCCCTTTGTGACACTTGGTTGAAACATATGTTATGCAATGATAATCCGTGTTAACCCAAGCTAATTAGGACAAGGTGCGGGCACTATTAGTACACTATGCATGAGGCTTGCAACTTGTAAGATATAATTTACATAACACATATGCTTTATCACTACCGTTGACAAAATTGTTTCTTGTTTTCAAAACCAAAGCTCTAGCACAAATATAGCAATCAATGCTTCCCTCTGCGAAGAGCCTTTCCTTTACTTTTATGTTGAGTCAGTTCACCTATCTCTCTCCACCTCAAGAAGCAAACACTTGTGTGAACTGTGCATTGATTCCTACATACTTGCATATTGCACTTGTTATATTACTTTACATTGACAATATCCATGAGATATACATGTTATAAGTTGAAAGCAACCGCTGAAACTCAATCTTCCATTGTGTTGCTTCAATACCTTTACTTTGATTTATTGCTTTATGAGTTAACTCTTATGCAAGACTTATTGATGCTTGTCTTGAAGTACTATTCATGAAAAGTCTTTGCTTTATGATTCATTTGTTTACTCATGTCATTACCATTGTTTTGATCGCTGCATTCATTACATATGCTTACAATAGTATGATCAAGGTTATGATGGCATGTCACTCCAGAAATTATCTTTGTTATCGTTTACCTGCTCGGGACGAGCAGGAACTAAGCTTGGGGATGCTGATACGTCTCCGACGTATCGATAATTTCTTATGTTACATGCCACATTATTGATGATATCTACATGTTTTATGCATACTTTATGTCATATTTATGCGTTTTCCAGAACTAACCTATTGACGAGATGCCGAAGTGCCAGTTGCTGTTTTCTGCTGTTTTTGGTTTCAGAAATCCTAGTAAGGAAATATTCTCGGAATTGGACGAAATCAACGCCCAGGGTCCTATTTTTCCACGAAGCTTCCAGAAGTCCGAAGGGGAAACAAAGTGGGGCCACGAGGTGGGGACACAGTAGGGCGGCGCGGCCCAAGCCCTGGCCGCGCCGGCCTAGTGTGTGGCCCCACCAGGACTCCACCGACCTTGCCCTTCTGCCTACTTAAAGTCTCCGTCGCGAAAACCCTACCAAGTTGGACAAAACCAGAGAAAACCTTCCAGAGCCGCCGCCATCGCGAAGCCAAGATCTGGGGGACACACTACAAAGGAAAACAATTTTTTTGACAAATCACTTTCATCATGTTAAGGCCAATTTTCGTCAAGGATTACTTCGCGGTGACAAAATTTGATCGTCATGGGGTTCGTCAAGGAAGCTCCGTCATAAAATATCGGGGGTGACGGTATGCATTTTTCGTTAACGTCAAATGTTTGATGGTGACGACCTGCAAATTCGTCAACATCAAAGGTTCATTGTTGACAGACAGGTTTGTCACGAAAAATTGCAACTTTTGTCAATATCTAAATCTTGGGAAGTTTCTAATTGGTCCAAAAAAAGCATACGTGGCCCTACATGTGGGTCCATTTGGCTTCTGACAACATGGGTCCGACTGCGCTGACATGGATATCTGTCATGTGGGACCGGCATGGTGCTGACTGGTGGGACCCACAAAATATTATGACAAGCTAGACCCACAATATTCTGACCGGTGGGATCCACAAAATTCAGACAAGTGGGACCAGGTTGTTGCCGACATATGGGTCCCAATAATGCTGACTGGTGGGACCCACAAATTCTGACAAGTGGGACCAGAAATTGGTGCCACGTGGTTTCATTTAATAGTGACGTTGTGACATTTTCCGTCACCTTTTGAATTTGACAAAATTTGAGAGCATTTGAATTATTTGCGAAATTTGGGAATCAAAAAAACTGGCGAAATATCAAAAAGTAGACAATAAATATCATACTTAAATGGTGGCACAAGAAATATATATGTCTCTCACAGACCGAAAGATTCATAAGAAAATTACAATTGGAACACAAAGAAATTAAAAGACCTATGATTAATAATGTTGTAGGACGGTGGTGCAATAGATTAGTTGCCCTGGGATTGAGACATGGATGGTGGCTGGGATGTCCTCAAGAGCAAATTAAGCACGGCATCCATTTACGTCGGCCTCTTTTCATAAGCCGTAGTCTTTTCTTCTTGGGCTTTCTTCACAGCTTCAAGTTCTTCCTCCTGCTTCTTCCTGATCTCTTCAAATTTTTCATCTTGTTCTTGCAGTCTTGCTCGCATCTCACCGTGGTACGTTTCACCGCACTGTATGGAGTTCTCGCTCTTGATCTCGCCAGTCTTTGTTGTAGCTCTCGGATGCGTGTAGCTGAGACAGAAGACTTCCTGGAACTTGTTGCGACGCCCAATCTTGGTAGGAATGTGCTTTGTTCTTGGTGGTGGATGGGCTTTTTCTCGCTCAGAACTAGCTGAACAATTTGCAAATCATTCAAATCAGGTTCATCTTCATTGCGTGGCGCCGCTTTTTTTGCCACCATTTGATCCTGCATAAAGATTACAATCATTGCATGGACAACATACAAAACTGGATTATATTATATTGTGCTAATAAGAAATATTTCTTACATATGCACTTTTTGCTTCAGCACTCATAATGTTATCCTTGTTAGTGTGTGTGATTCTAAAAAATTCAATTGGAGAGGTTTCTTCTTCCAGTGCTTAGCCTTACGCTTAAAAAATGTAGAATGCACATTACCATTGTACACTGTGTATGATGAAGTATGAACTGTATTGGGAAATTCAGAACACTTACTAGATGTTCCCAGTGAGCAACATAGCTTCGAGATCCGGTGGTATGGAATCGTTTCACAGCTTCTCTGTTCTTTCCATTTATTACACACAGTCCCTATGTTCAAGTACATGCATTTTATTTATCCAGTTAGAGAAATGTAAGAATTCAGTAGCTGTTATTGAAAGGAATAACGTTTATGTACCTGGTACTTCTCATCAAACCATCTTTTCACCAGTTCTTTCAGCTTTTCTCTTCTACATGATCGGCTTCTTGAGATATGCTTGCTCCAGTGTGAGATTTTTAATTTTCGGCCAATACTCCTTTTTAAGCCTATATCGGAACTGCCGAATACTAACTTGCAGCATATCAGTGCACACATCTTGAGCCACCTCATCATTTTTGTCCATATTAAACTTTCCCTTCAAAATAGTGATGCATTAATCGGTAGATTCTTAGATAGTTGATCATGTAGCATACTAATTAGGTTAAACCAAGATTGTACAGGACTCACCGCTCTTTGTACTTATAGCATGAGGAATGACATGTTTGAGAGTTTCATCTTTCTTGTACTGTGTCCAGTGTGTTGCAAGCGGCATTTTTCACGGATGTGAATACCAACCTCATTGCTCAGCTTTGTCGTTGGACATAATCCTTGGGTCTCCGACACCAGCAAAGGTGAATTCAATTGGCATCTTATTGCCACCATGTCTTCTTGTGTACTCATGTAGTCCATGGCCCATGGTATGTCTGCGTCCACCTCTCTTTCTCTTACTACCGCCAGATGTTGTCAATGTCTCTGAAATAAGAGATATGAAATGATTCTCTTTTATATGAAAATATGCGGTACAGTGTTTAGTTTTTACAAATTTTCATACCTTGCCGCTCAAAGTTTACAATTTGATTGTCCTCGGAGATGAGGTGCTGCCTCCGGATGTCATGATCTGGTTAGGTGAGGTGCTCCTTCGGTGTTCAGACCAGCGATGGCCGTCGGCTCATCGAGATGACCCAGCTTCAGGTTCGGTTGTTGCCATTGATCTTGTTGCAATGTTGGATGGTGCAACTTCAGGTATGGATCGCTTCTTGTGCAACTATTGCAGAAGAAGCAACTATCTACAAGCAAAGTAGAGGCTACATTAGTAGGAAACATTTAGCATGTACGTATTTCCTATCATAGTTCGAGACATAGTTCCATTGCACTGAGCTGAAGTTTTGCCGACGGTGTCTTGATCCTCATCCGAATGAAGATCATCATCGGCGGTAGCTATCTCTTACGGATTCGGTTCATACGAAGGGTCCTCTTCGACCTCCATCTCTTCGCGATCTGTGTCCTTTAGATTGTTACTAGTTCCTATTTGTACCCCACCATACACTAATGTACGTGTAAAACAGAGAAATCTTTACGAAATTTGTGGCCAGGTCCATATCTTTCAGCGAAATTTTTTTCCATGCGTACTACATTTTCTTGCATTTGTTTCTCCTTGGCAAGCTCATATGCCGGCTTGACGGGGTTTTGTGTCTCCGCTGAAATAATCGGAAGAGCGGAGCGTGAACAAAACATAAGAGGGGGCCAATTCCATAGAAAACAGCAAATAATTGCTTTGCAAAATATTGTACATCAGCAAATGATTGAAAACATAAGAGTCTACGTATGATGTCGGCGAACAAAACATAAGAGGGGGCATATGCCAGGCTAAGGGACATCATGTGCTTTTAGATATCTGCTCGTAACAAATAATTGACACATGAGACTCCCCGCACTTTGCTGAATTATGCATGTCTCGTTGGATAGCTGGTTTCAGTCTGTTATTGGACAACTACCACCTCACATGGTGGATACTACCCTTCTGGTTGCTTGGCGGGCTTGGTATGCACGTAATGAGGTATCGGTAGTTCAGTCCTATACCGATAGAAGTTCAGATATGTGCTGATAGAAGTTCAGATATGTGCTGATAGAAGTTCAGATTTGTGCTGATAGAAGTTCAGATATGTGCTGAAATTTGATTTTTGACTTTTGAAAGACATAGATAAACAAAAATTGTGGAAATAAATAGACTGATGAAACAAAGTACATGATTAAAAAAACTTCATTACATTGTTAAGATGTGCATTGCACGTGCAAACTAACTAGTTCCATAGAAAACAGCAAACAATTGTTCTAGATCAAACTCGCTTCCTGAAACGAGGAATAAAAGTCTGAAGCAATGTCGTTGTTCTTGTAGCTCATCAGGCTGTTTTCAGCAACGGCTGGAATTAGTTCAGTTAAGTGTTTCGGCAAACAATTGTCTATGCCAAAGAATGTACACCAGCGGGATGGCAAAGATTGTATAGCACGGCATGATTGTCTCTGGAATAAAAACGATAAACCCTATACGTATGATGTCGGGATTGGATCTATCAAATATGCAAGATCTAGATATAGGTCAAACGGGCGTGGTAGACATGTAAAACCGATCTCTCGATCTAACCATCCGAAAAACACAACAACAAGCCGATCACCGACAGATTTACCTTGGCGTTTCTTCTAGCTGGGCGCCTTCTTCGACGACTGCCGGCCATGGCGACCACCGGCCGGGGAGATAGATGCGAGATGGAAGAACGTCCGGCGAAGACACCGGATCGGGGTGAGCACGAGAGGATGAGGTCGGGGGGGGGGGTGGGGAGTTAAGATGCTCGTAAATCATGGGGGAGAGGCACGACGTATATAAGGGAGGGCGAAATATTTGATAGGTGGGGTGCGCGGGAGGAGTGGAGGGAACGAAAAATTTGTGTGTTTTGGCAGCCGTCGTACTAAAATTTGGAGGGAACAAGGTTTTGCCGTGGAAGAAAAAATATTACTCTGAAAATGGAACTGTACATGTATATTTTAATTAAAAAATACCAGAACATGAATGGGATGCATGAAAAAAATCTAAATTTCGCACCCTCCTTTCGTTCGAAAACCCCTCTTTCGACACATGAATGGAACATGAATGGGCCATTCCCCCCTCTTTTCGTCCGAAAACCCCTTTTTCGACACATCTCCACCATGGGGACACCATGCCACCAACTCCAAAAAATCAAAGCCCATAGCAACCAAGGTGTCATATCACAATGTGCACAAGGGTGCCAAATCTTGCCCCAATCCATGGTGGTTTGGTCAGTTTTTGGCCATTCCCCCCTCTTTTCGTCCGAAAACCCCTTTTTCGACACATCTCCACCATGGGGACACCATGCCACCAACTCCAAAAAATCAAAACCCATAGCAACCAAGGTGTCATATCACAATGTGCACAAGGGTGCCAAATCTTGCCCCAATCCATGGTGGTTTGGTCAGTTTTTGGCCATTCCCCCCTCTTTTCGTCCGGAAACCCCTTTTTCGACACATCTACACCATGGGGACACCATGCCACCAACTCCAAAAAATCAAAACCCATAGCAACCAAGGTGTCATATCACAATGTGCACAAGGGTGCCAAATCTTGCCCCAATCCATGGTGGTTTGGTCAGTTTTTGGCCATTCCCCCCTCTTTTCGTCCGAAAACCCCTTTTTCGACACATCTCCACCATGGGGACACCATGCCACCAACTCCAAAAAATAAAACCCATAGCAACCAAGGTGTCATATCACAATGTGCACAAGGGTGCCAAATCTTGCCCCAATCCATGGTGGTTTGGTCAGTTTTTGGCCATTCCCCCCTCTTTTCGTCCGAAAACCCCTCTTTCGACACATCTCCACCATGGGGACACCATGCCACCAACTCCAAAAAATCAAAACCCATAGCAACCAAGGTTTCATATCACAATGTGCACAAGGATGCACAAGGGTAGTTCAGTCCTATACCGATAGAAGTTCAGATATGTGCTGATAGAAATTCAGATATGTGCTGATAGAAGTTCAGATATGTGCTGATAGAAGTTCAGATATGTGCTGATAGAAGTCCTAGATACATACGATGTATTACTTGCGCAACAATGTACCTCCCCTATATATTAATGAGATCTGAGAATAGTTAACTTACTTTTGTATTAACTCTACTGAATTTAGGTCATCCCTTGCTACTATAGACCGTATTTCCTTCAGAAGTATGGTGTCCAGACCTCCGACAGGACAACTTTTGAAGCTGCACTTAGAACCAAAGATGGCCATGCATTTGTTGTTAATGTTACCAACAGAGCTAGCAGAACCTATATCAACGGAAGATTTTGGAACGAATTTGCTAGAGTGTACAATTTTAAGGTTGGCATGGAGTTAATTTTCAGAATTAAGTCATCCGGTGGGATACTCACATGTAATAACTGGAACTGAACCACTAATCCATCCAGGTAATTATCCACCTTTGGACAGAATGATTGATCATATTAATTATTCCATCTTATGTCAGTTATTTTAATTATGCAGCTTACTACCAGTTGTCCCGTACGAAGCGTGACATTGTTGACTCGCTCAGTAGTACTGATGGAACAATGATAAATTGGAGGATGATGCATACCGTCATTCTTCAGGTGGACAACTTGGACTACCTTGTTGAGTACCACAATACTGGAGATTATGATCAAGGAGCACTAGTTGTCCCAATGCTGCATACTCTGAATTGGACAAACAGCGAAAATTACAACAAACACGTGGTAAGCAGTAGATCATATCATTTCATTAAGTTTGCGACCTACATTACGTACAAGTGTTAACTAAACTATGTCCCTACTGTTGGAACAGAAAATCCCTAGCCGTTTGGTTCATAAAGATATGGAACAATATGGTGCAATCAGTATTGTGTACCATCCCAGTACTTTGGTGCGTGCGTCCTATGCAATTTCTTCAGACGATGGTCGTCTCTGCGTCAGTGGGTGGAAGGAGTTCATGGACAAGGAAAAGCACCTTCAGATGGGTGACAAGATGCTGTTCTTGCTTTACCTGGGAAATGCAGGGGTTTACTTGTTTGCTACCCATGTGCCTGAAATCGATCTGGAGTAGCTAGTCCGTGATTCATGGTGCCCGTGTGTCCAACTATGCAGCCCCTTTAGGTTTTAATTAAGTTGTAAGACTCTTTATGCGATTGTCGATTTTGCTTGTGTTAAAACAATAGTTAGTCATATCGTGCTGCTGGTTGTAATCGTGTCAAGTGTCGATTAATTAAAACCATTGTCAAAGTTATGTTACCGACATGTTGGCTTTCTTATATTTGTCCATATTTTTGCTTATATTAATTTGCTCTTAAACCCTTCTGGATAATTCAATGACAAGTTCGAGATCGTAAACATCTAAATAAGAACATTTCAAATGTTTGGAACAAAACATATAGTTGTATGCATTACATGTTTCTATCAATCTACATCACTATCTTCTTCTGAATTTTTTCCCTCGTCATCATGTATGTTCTCTTCCAATATGAGACTATCTTCCTGATTCTCTAGTTCATCTTATCTCATATCCATGTCAACATTGGGACTATCTTCCCCATTCTCTAGTTCACGAATTGTACGAGCATCATGAATACGTACAACTTCAGCAGCACGATGATCATCCTCCTCTGCTTCCACCTCTGCTTCCTCGTCTAGGTCGACAACATCATGAAATGTATGGTCGACTGAACCTTCATCCTCCTGGTATGCGTCTTCATTCCATACAAATGCATCATCGTTACCATCTTCTAATTCTGGAACGTCGTACACATGTCTATGGCTGAACTTCTGCACCACTTTCCACGGATCACCAAACTTTGTATCCTCCAAATAGAAGCATGTTTCATCTTGACTGGCCAATATGAATGGTGAATTCTTGAACCATAGGATAGAAGTGTTAACGCTTTTAAAATAACCATCATCTTTTATCTTGGAACCCTTGCCCGCAAGGTCGAACCAGTCGCAACGAAACAAGTACACGGACCTGTCACCGTGTTTGTTAGTCCCGTACTGCAGTTCAAGAACTTCTTGCAGAACACCATAGTAGTCGGTCTCATCTGCATCACCAAAAGATCCCTTAGTCGCTACGCCCGAATTTTGAGTCTTCAGGTCTTTATCCCGAGTAAGCGTGCGAAACCTCGCACCCTTTACGTTGCAACCAGCGTATACTACTACACGCCGGTCTGGCCCAGCAGCTAGAGACTTCAAATCTTCTGATGCATTGTCCAACTGTCTCACATGGTTTGCAAACCAACCTGCAAACTCTCTCTGAACCGTCTCCTCGATGTCACGCACACCCCTACCTCCCAATTCTTGTCGGAATTCACTGAAACATAGAAAAAACACAGATGAAATACAGGACAATTATGTCTGCAACATTGAGAAGTAGTTATTAAAGTGAAGCTAACTACTTACTTGATATAACGTTCTACATCGTCATAGTTGTTCAGCACATACCAAACCATTTTGTCAAATTCCTTGTAAAATGTTTCAAAATGGATTTCCCAAGACCTTTAGCTCCAACTGAAAATACTTCCATCTCGTCAGGATCAGGTTTTCTCCGTATGTCTTGGTTCCTATCATCTTTGTTAAATCTTGTTTCTGTGCCATCCTTGAAAAATCTAGAGCAAAAAATCAAACACTCATCAACAATGTAGCTCTCTGCGATAGAACCTTCTGGCCTTGCTTTGTTACGGACCGTAGACTTTAGATAACCTAATCTTCTCTCAACTGGATACATCCAACCATAATGAACAGGACCCCTCAAAAGAGCCTCGTCAGGAAGATGAATAGCTAAGTGCACCATTACATCAAAAAAAGCTGGGGGGAAGAGCTTCTCAAGTTTGCATAGGATCACAACAATTTCAACCTTCAATCGATTCAGCACATCAACTTTCAGGGTTTTGGCACACAGCTCCCTAAAAAATCTTCCTAGCTCTGCAATAGCCACATACATTTCCTTAGATGCAATTCCCTTGAGCCCAGCCGGCAACACTCGCTGCAGAAGTATGTGGCAATCATGCGTCTTCATACCGGTAACCTTACAACCATCAATATTCACACATCTTCCCCAGTTTGCGCAATAACCATCTGGGAACCTAGTGTTTGCCAAATACCTACACAAATGTCTCTTCTGTTCCTTCGAAAGCGTCCACGGTGCAGGGGGCTTCGCATAAGTTACTGCTGCATCATCATCATCCTTCACAATTTTCTTCAACCAATACTTCTTCCACATTTTGAATTTCTTCAAATCAATTCTAGCACTAACAGTGTCCTTATTCCTGCCCTCAAGTTCAAGTAGTGTACCAACAATATTGTCACATATGTTCTTCTCAATATGCATCACATCTAAGTTGTGAGCTATCTTAAGTTCTGGCCAGTACGGTAGATGATGTAAGCTGACTTTCAGGTGCCATGTTGGTTCACCGGGTACAGTTGCACGCTTCCGCTTTCTACTTATTGGATTTTTCCCATGTTCAAAATCCTTAACCCTTTCTACCTTCCCAACTACCTCTTTGGGTGTGTACTTCCTTGGTGGATCTCTAGTCTCAGTTGTACCATTGAAAAGTCTGCTTTTCCTGTATGGGTGATTTTTATCAAGAAATCGCCGATGCCCAATATATCCAATTTTGTTTTTCAAAGGTTCAGCGCAAGGATTCTCATCGCAATGCACACACGCATGAAATCCTCTTGTGCTTCGGCCTGACATAGTGGCATATCCAGGATAATCATGAATAGACCAAAGAAACGCAGCATGCAATGGGAAATATTCCTCTGTGCATGCATCAAATGTCTCCACACCACTCCATAGCTGCATCATATCTTTTATCAGTGGCTGCATAAATACATGAAAATCTTTCCCTGGGGAATACTTTCCGGGGATTAGCAATGCCATCATGTAATTCGATTGATCCATGCACATCCATGGTGGGAAGTTGTAAGGAATCACAAAAACAGGCCACATCTTGTAAGGATTACTCATACTTCCAAAGGGTAAGCCGTCTGTGGAAAAACCTAGTCTTATGTTACGAGGATCTTTAGCAAACCAATCAAACTTGCCATCAAAGTGCTTCCATGCCTCACCATCAGCAGGGTGCCTCAGTACATTGGGCTCAACAACCCTCTTCTCTTTGTGCCATCTAGTATGTGTCGACATTTCCTTTTTAACAAATAGTCTCTGCAACCTTTTAATTATAGGAAAGTACCTTAACACCTTGTGAGGGATTTTCTTTTTTCCAGTAGGGTCTCTATATCTTGATAATCCACAAACATGGCAGTTCGTATCGTCCTTGTGATCTCCCCAAAATAAAGAACAATCAAACTTGCATGCATGAATTGTCTCATAACCAAGCCCAACATCAGAAAGAACACTCTTAGCATCAGCATATGATTTGGGAAAGTCCACATCTGGCAAAGCTGTACGTAAAAGCTGAAGTAAGAGATCAAATCCTCTGTTTGTTATCCGGCTGTATGATTTGACATGAAGGAGCTTAATAATGAATGACAACCTAGTGAAAGAGGTGCATCCCTCATAAAGTTCTTTTTTCGCTGACTCAATTAGATTAGCATACAGATTTGGCAGGTCAGGACCTTTATTTCCAGACTTCTGCAGTTCATCGATCATACTAGACGAATCATCAACATAACAATCACCATTGTCTTCCTCTTCATCGTTGTCACTATCATACGCACCATCATCGTTTCTATCCCGCCCTTCGTCATCACTAAAACCTTCCCCATGTCTAGTCCATCTTGTATACGTCATGGACATACCTGAACAATTGCAGTGATCCTCGACTGTTTTTATATCCTGACGTATCAGATTTAGGCAGTCCTTGCAAGGGCACAAGATTGGTTCATCTGTATTGTCCAAGTGTTCTCGCGCAAACTTGATGAAATCCCTAACACCTGCCATGTACTTTGTTGTGAACTTCTTGGTGCCATCAGTTATCCAACTTCGATCCATTGCCTACAATTCAGTTAAGAATATGCCAACGTTCTTCAGAACAGATCTTCACAACTGATTAACAAATCTAGACCTAACGAACAATCAGGAGAACTCACCGATGATGCGTCTCGCCGCCACCACAATGGAGCCTTCACGGAATTCTTCTCACCTCGACGAGAACCCTAGTCGATTCGACTGTTAGCAAGATCACCTATATAGGCCGTGTCTGCTAGCGGCGCGACTTAAACGAGGCACCCTCGGCCGACATAAATATTAATAAGGGAATTATTATGTCGTAACATCTAGATCACACCATTGAAATAAATATGTAGAATAGACTAGTTACGGATCCAGATAAAAATTCCATATCTACCTTAGCGGTAAGACTCCGCGTCGGTCACGCCAAAGCCCTTGTTCGATTCTTCCAAACCACAATTTTTACTTAATTAAATATGTTCCTGACAAGTGGGTCACGCATGATATATAAAACTAATAACATTTAATAAAGTAACTTAGTATTATTTCGTCACCACGATCTTTGATTTCGTCACCTATTAACAGACACGATGGAAGCCCTTCCCGCTTGGGTAATGGGTGACGATTTTTTGTTGACGAAAAATCATACCGTCAAGCATTACCTTAAATGCTTGACGAAAGATGCATTCGTCACCTATAAGGACACATCCATGACGGTATGCATTTTTTTCACCAGGGTTTTCGTCAACAAATCCCCCATCTCTTGTAGTGACAGGAGTCTCTGTTCCGGCACGCCGCCGGGACGGGGAAGTGCCCCCGAAAGGCTTCTCCATCAACACCACCGCCATCTTCATCAACGCTGCTGTCTCCCATGAGGAGGGAGTAGTTCTCCATCGAGGCTCGGGGCTGTACCGGTAGCTATGTGGTTCATCTCTCTCCTATGTACTTCAATACAATAATCTCATGAGCTGCCTTACATGATGGAGATTCATATGATGATGCTTGTAATCTAGATGTCATTATGCTAGTCAAGTGGGTTTTACTTATGTGATCTCCGGAGACTCCTTGTCCCACGTGTGTAAAGGTGACAATGTGTGCACCGTGTGGGTCTCTTAGGCTATATTTCACAGAATACTTATTCACTGTTATGAATGGCATAGTGAAGTGCTTATTTATATCTCTTTATGATTGCAATGTGTTTTGTATCACAATTTATCTGTGTGCTACTCTAGTGATGTTATTAAAGTAGTTTATTCCTCCTGCACGGTGTAATGGTGACAGTGTGTGCATCGTGTAGTACTTGGCGTAGGCTATGATTGTGATCTCTTGTAGATTATGAAGTTAACTATTGCTATGTTAGTATTGGTGTGATCTATTCCTCCTTTCATAGTGTGAAGGTGACAGTGTGCATGCTATGTTAGTACTTGGTTTGGTTATGTTGATCTGTCATGCACTCTAAGGTTATTTAAATATGAACATTGAATATTGTGGAGCTTGTTAACTCCGGCATTGAGGGTTCGTGTAATCCTACTGTTGCGGTCAGAAACCCACCGGCGAGCAGCGACGGGCAACACAGTAGAGCCGGGAGGCTTCCAGGACTGCGGCTGGCCCTGGTCCCTCGAGCGACGGCCCGCAAAGCCTCGGCACGCACGTCCGATGCTGGTGCAAGGGCGTGCCACCTGACCTATACCTGGTCAGGAAGGTGATGGATTTGCTTCGCTTAGTTTCCTGCATGGCATACACGTAAACATTAAATACGAGCCTCGATCGGCTCTCAGGTTGTCCTGTGAATCGGCTCAAGGAGCCGATCCACCCATGATCCGTATGAGGTATATGATCACATGGTGGTCCTGCTTGATCAATATAAAGCTTAAGACGACCTACGACGATTTAGGGTTTTCACCACATAATCGGAACATCCTACGCGTGATTGAGCCTGGCAGCCACGCACGGTGATAATAAACCGACCCTAGATGAGGCCTAAAAACCAACAGGAAGTTGATCCCCGGAACATCTCATCTAGGGCTAGCAAACTACACCCTACGTGCTACTGGATCCTTTAACCCGTTTGCAAGGCCTAACTATGCAGATATTAAACTAATCCTTGAAGAACAAGGAGAAATCATAACGGATAGGATCTACTAAATAATGATCAAGCGGGGTGCCGCCCTTACACCTAAGATAGGCGTAAGGGCGGCTAGACGTCTAAGGGTTGCATGGACGAAAGCATGTAACACGACGGAACAATGCTAACCCTAACACATCTATGATAACTATGTTGCTCGCCATCAACAAGGCTTCAGCACGAGCAACGCATGAACAACGAATAAACGTTACTGCCTAGATCGCAAGATGCGATCTAGGCAGCATGATGCTTACCCGGAAGAAACCCTCGAAACAAGGGGCTGGCGATGCGCCTAGATTGGTTTGTGATGAACGTGATTGTTGTTTTATTCCAGAAACCCTAGATACATATTTATAGTCCGTAGACTTTCTAACGTGGGAGTAATCCCCACCGTGCACGAGCCAAATTCTATCTAACCGACACGTATCCTACTATATTTACAGATACACGGGCAAACTAGCCCAAACTTTGTATACAAGGCCGATTCATGTATTTCTTCCAGGTTATATTCTTCAAGCCCATCTTAATCGCGGCCCACCTCTGATCCGGTCAAATTCTGGTGATAACACCTACACAGTTAGTGGTGTTCATCATCCAACAAGAGGGTGTAGAGTCTAGCATCTATCTATTTATTCTGTTATGTGATCAATGTTGAGAGTGTCCACTAGTGAAAGTATGATCCCTAGGCCTTGTTCCTAAATACTGCTATCGCCGCTTGTTTACTGTTTTACTGCATCTTTACTTCCTGCAATATTACTACCATCAACTACACGCCAGCAAGCACTTTTCTGGCGCCGTTACTACTGCTCATATTCATTGATACCACTTGTATTTCACTATCTCTTCGCCGAACTAGTGCATCTATTAGGTGTGTTGGGGACACAAGAGACTTCTTGCTTTGTGGTTGCAGGGTTGCATGAGAGGGATATCTTTGACCTCTTCCTCCCTGAGTTCGATAAACCTTGGGTGATCCACTTAAGGGAAACTTGCTGCTGTTCTACAAACCTCTGCTCTTGGAGGCCCAACACTGTCTACAGGAATAGAAGCGTGCGTAGACATCAACATGCATCGTCACCGGCCACCTAGACTAAAGTAAAGTAGAGTACAACCGCGGTGGCGGTGAGTAAGAGGGGGACCAAGAACTTCAGCCGGTTCTTCTTCTTCCCCACGTGTGCCCTCCACTGTGCTACCGCCTCCTCTCTAGTCGCGTATCCCTTGTAGTTGTTCCCGCTGAACTTGTGCACCTGTTTGAGACAGTCCTGCCACTCCTCGTAGACACCTGGAACAACCCGACCCTTGTACACAACGTACGTCGGCATCTCTATTGACAAGGCATATTAGTATATCATATTAGTACATCATGCATATATATATGTTGATAAATATTAGAGCAAAGTATATAGTAAAGTTGAGCACGGCAACAATAAGTTTGCGACGCGCACACACAAGACGACGTCCACCGATACACATAAACCGATGAACATAGTACTTAGAGTTTAATTACGACCCACACAAAAGACGACGTCCATCGATATATATACAAACTAACCGATGAAGATAGCTAGTACTAATTAGAGTTTATCACACACTAAGTCAAGGCTCGCAGGGCTCCGGGAACGGCTTGTACAGATCTTTCGTAATCCACGTCCTCGTGTCACCCTGCGCTTTGAGGCGGTGTTCGATGTCCCTCTTGCATAACGCTCTACCCTGGTTCAAGGACCCTCCCCCTGTGATGATGTCTTGAATGATGATATGTGATAACTTGACCTGGGTATCATGGAAGTCTTCTCTAAGGTCATCATCGTTGATCCGCGCCAACTTTTCGGCCCATCCTCGGAGAGCAGATGGCAGCAACAAGTTCTGGCTATCCCGGACAAACCCTTTTAGGTGATGCATGACATAGAAGGCCTCCCAGAAAGTGTCGTTTTTCCGGCTGCTTGACACAGGGGAACTCGAACACGTGCTTGAACTTGTGTTTACCATCATCCCTGAAACATTCCGCCTTTTCTTTGAAGGCGCCTCCCTTTTTGAAGTAGCTCTCGAGAGCATCATCTAGCACACCCCTTATTCTGGCGTAGTTCTTCTTTTTCGCACTCCCCGAGTCGAAATAGGTGGCAAGAGAATACTTCGGGGCGATGGAGATGAGTACGCAGTACGTGTCTCTGCGCAACACAAATTTGGAACAAGATCGATGTTGGAAATGAGCAATGGAAAATAAATTTATTACAGGGCTAGCGGATGTGTACTTACTCGGGAAAGTATGCCAAGAGGATGTTGTCCTTCCTCTTGTTGTCCAAGAAGCACTTCTGTAGGTACAACGAAGCTCGGACCCGCACCGCTGATAAGGCCAACTGGCTTTCACGCATGTAGTAGGGATCCGCTATCGCGACGTCCGGGGTACTCTCTCTCTTGATCTTCATCGCCAGATTGAGCGCGAATAGGCGGACCAAGTTATAGTCCAGCCTTCTCGAGTGGAATAGCTTGAAGATGTCCTCGTACGCTATAAAGAATATATCCGCGGGGGCATCAGTGACGAAGCCCACATCTCTTGGCACCCTGACCGCGAAGACCGGGTAATTTGGATCTTTGTCCTTAAGAAGGATATTCTCTAGGACCAGGATACTGTCCTGCAGATGCAGCATATTGCTGGCGCAAAGTTGACGTGGGAGTTAGAGATTTCTTTGGTGTAGCTTTTCTTCAGATCCCCGGCAACGGCGCCAGAAATTTGCTTGATGCGTGCAGTTGACACGTCCGTTGGGAACCCCAAGAGGAAGGTGTGATGCGCACAGCGGCAAGTTTCCCTCAGTAAGAAACCAAGGTTTAATCGAACCAGTAGGAGTCAAGAAGCACGTTGAAGGTTGATGGCGGCGGGATGTAGTGCGGCGCAACACCAGAGATTCCGGCGCCAACGTGGAACCTGCACAACACAACCAAAGTACTTTGCCCCAACGAAACAGTGAGGTTGTCAATCTCACCGGCTTGCTGTAACAAAGGATTAACCGTATTGTGTGGAAGATGATTGTTTGCAGAAAATAGTAAAACAGTATTGCAGTAGATTGTATTTCAGTATAGAGAATTGGACCGGGGTCCACAGTTCACTAGAGGTGTCTCTCCCATAAGATAAACAGCATGTTGGGTGAACAAATTACAGTTGGGCAATTGACAAATAAAGAGGGCATGACCATGCACATACATATTATGATGAGTATAGTGAGATTTAATTGGGCATTACGACAAAGTACATAGACCGCTATCCAGCATGCATCTATGCCTAAAAAGTCCACCTTCAGGTTATCATCCGAACCCCCTCCAGTATTAAGTTGCTAACAACAGACAATTGCTTTAAGTATTGCGCGTAATGTAATCAGTGACTACATCCTTGAACATAGCACCAATGTTTTATCCCTAGTGGCAACAGCACATCCATAACCTTAGAGGTTCTTGTCACCCCTCCAGATTCACGGAGACATGAACCCACTATCGAGCATAAATACTCCCTCTTGGAGTTACTAGCATCAACTTGGCCAGAGCATCTACTAATAACGGAGAGCATGCAAGATCATAAACAACACATAGACATAACTTTGATAATCAACATAACAAGTATTCTCTATTCATCGGATCCCAACAAACGCAACATATAGAATTATAGATAGATGATCTTGATCATGTTAGGCAGCTCACAAGATCCGACAATGAAGCACAATGGGGAGAAGACAACCATCTAGCTACTGCTATGGACCCATAGTCCAGGGGTAGACTACTCACACATCACTCCGGAGGCGACCATGGCGGCGTAGAGTCCTCCGGGAGATGATTCCCCTCTCCGGCAGGGTGCCGGAGGCGATCTCCTGAATCCCCCGAGATGGGATTGGCGGCGGCGGCGTCTCTGGAAGGTTTTCCGTATCGTGGCTCTCGGGACTGGGGGTTTCGCGACGGAGGCTTTAAGTAGGCGGAAGGGCAGGTCAGGAGGCGGCACGAGGGGCCCACACCACAGGCCGCGCGGCCAAGGGGGCCGCGCCGCCCTAGGGTGTGGCCACCTCGTGGCCCCACTTCGTCTCCTCTTCGGTCTTACGGAAGCTTCGTGGCAAAATAGGACCACGGGCGTTGATTTCGTCCAATTCCGAGAATATTTCGTTACTAGGATTTCTGAAACCAAAAACAGCAGAAAACAAAGAATCGGCACTTCGGCATCTTGTTAATAGGTTAGTTCCAGAAAATGCACGAATATGACATAAAGTGTGCATAAAACATGTAGATAACATCAATAATGTGGCATGGAACATAAGAAATTATCGATACGTTGGAGACGTATCAGCATCCCCAAGCTTAGTTCTGCTCGTCCCGAGCAGGTAAAACGATAACAAAGATAATTTCTGGAGTGACATGCCATCATAACCTTGATCATACTATTTGTAAAGCATATGTAGTGAATGCAGCGATCAAAACAATGTATATGACATGAGTAAACAAGTGAATCATATAGCAAAGACTTTTCATGAATAGTACTTCAAGACAAGCATCAATAAGTCTTGCATAAGAGTTAACTCATAAAGCAATAATTCAAAGTAAAAGCATTGAAGCAACACAAAGGAAGATTAAGTTTCAGCGGTTGCTTTCAACTTATAACATGTATATCTCATGGATATTGTCAACATAGAGTAATATAATAAGTGCAATATGCAAGTATGTAGAAAATCAATGCACAGTTCACACAAGTGTTTGCTTCTTGAGGTGGAGAGAAATAGGTGAACTGACTCAACAATGAAAGTAAAAGAATGGTCCTCCATAGAGGAAAAGCATCGATTGCTATATTTGTGCTAGAGCTTTGATTTTGAAAACATGAAACAATTTTGTCAACGGTAGTAATAAAGCATATGTATCATGTAAATTATATCTTACAAGTTGCAAGCCTCATGCATAGTATACTAATAGTGCCCGCACCTTGTCGTAATTAGCTTGGACTACCGGATCATCACAATGCACATGTTTTAACCAAGTGTCACAAAGGGGTACCTCTATGCCGCCTGTACAAAGGTCTAAGGAGAAAGCTCGCATTGGATTTCTCGCTATTGATTATTCTCAACTTAGACATCCATACCGGGACAACATAGACAACAGATAATGGACTCCTCTTTTATGCATAAGCATGTAACAACAATTAATAATTTTCTCATATGAGATTGAGGATATTGTCCAAAACTGAAACTTCCACCATGGATCATGGCTTTAGTTAGCGGCCCAATGTTCTTCTCTAACAATATGCATGCTTAACCATAAGGTGGTAGATCTCTCTTACTTCAGACAAGACGAACATGCATAGCAACCCAGTGAACATGGTTATCGCACAACAAGCAACTTAATAAGAGATAAAGTGCATAAGTACATATTCAATACCACAATAGTTTTTAAGCTATTTGTCCCATGAGCTATATATTGCAAAGGTGAATGATGGAATTTTAAAGGTAGCACTCAAGCAATTTACTTTGGAATGGCGGAAAATACCATGTAGTAGGTAGGTATGGTGGACACAAATGGCATAGTGGTTGGCTCAAGTATTTTGGATGCATGAGAGGTATTCCCTCTCGATACAAGGTTTAGGCTAGCAAGGCTATTTTGAAACAAACACAAGGATGAAGCGATGCAGCAAAACTCACATAAAAGACATATTGTAAACATTATAAGACTCTACACCGTCTTCCTTGTTGTTCAAACTCAATACTAGAAATTATCTAGACCTTAGAGAAACCAAATATGCAAACCAAATTTTAGCATGCTCTATGTATTTCTTCATTAATGGGTGCAAAGTATATGATGCAAGAGCTTAAACATGAGCACAACAATTTCCAAGTATCACATTACCCAAGACATTTATAGCAATTACTACATGTATCATTTTCCAATTCCAACCATATAACAATTTAACGAAGAAGAAACTTCGCCATGAATACTATGAGTAGAGCCTAAGGACATACTTGTCCATATGCTACAGCGGAGCGTGTCTCTCTCCCATACAATGAATGCTAGGATCCATTTTATTCAAACAAAACAAAAAACAAAAACAAACCGACGCTCCAAGCAAAGCACATAAGATGTGATGGAATAAAAATATAGTTTCAGGGGAGGAACCTGATAATGTTGTCAGGCATCCCCAAGCTTAGACGCTTGAGTATTCTTAGAATATGCAGGGGTGAACCACCGGGGCATCCCCAAGCTTAGAGCTTTCACTCTCCTTAATCATGTTGCATCATACTCCTCTCTTGATCCTTGAAAACTTCCTCCACACCAAACTTAGAACAACTCATTAGAGGGTTAGCGACAATAAAAATTAACATGTTCAGAGGTGACACAATCATTCTTAACACTTCTGGACATTGCATAAAGCTACTGGATATTAATGGATCAAAGAAATTCATCCAACATAGCAAAAGAGGCAATGCGAAATAAAAGGCAGAATCTGTCAAAACAGAACAGTTCGTATTGACGAATTTTATCGAGGCGCCAGACTTGCTCAAATGAAAATGCTCAAATTGAATGAAAGTTGCGTACATATCTGAGGATCACTCACGTAAATTGGCATAATTTTCTGAGTTACCTACAGAGAAAACAGCCCAGATTCGTGACAGCAAAGAAATCTGTTTCTGCGCAGTAATCCAAATCTAGTATGAACTTTTCTATCAACGACTTTACTTGGCACAACAAAACACTAAACTAAGATAAGGAGAGGTTGCTACAGTAGTAAACAACTTCCAAGACACAAAATAAAAACAAAGTACTGTAGGTAAAAACCATGGGTTGTCTCCCATAAGCGCTTTTCTTTAACGCCGTTCAGCTAGGCGCAGAAAGTGTGTATCAAGTATTATCAAGAGACGAAGTATCAACATCATAATTTGTTCTAATAATAGAATCAAAAGGTAACTTCATTCTCTTTCTAGGGAAGTGTTCCATACCTTTCTTGAGAGGAAATTGATATTTTATATTACCTTCCTTCATATCAATGATAGCACCAACAGTTCGAAGAAAAGGTCTTCCCAATATAATGGGACAAGATGCATTGCATTCAATATCCAAAACAACAAAATCAACGGGGACAAGGTTATTGTTAACGGTAATGCGAACATTATCAACTTTCCCCAAAGGTTTCTTTGTAGAATGATCAGCAAGATTAACATCCAAATAACAATTTTTAAGCGGTGGCAAGTCAAGCATATTATAAATTTTCTTAGGCATAACAGAAATACTTGCACCAAGATCACATAAAGCATTACAATCAAAATCTTTAACCTTCATCTTAATGATGGTCTCCCAACCATCCTCTAGCTTTTTAGGAATAGAGGCTTCGCGCTCTAGTTTCTCTTCTCTAGCTTTTATGAGAGCATTTGTAATATGTTGCGTGAAAGCCAAATTTATAGCACTAGCATTATTACTTTTAGCAAGTTTTTACAAGAACTTTATAACTTCAGAGATGTGGCAATCATCAAAATTCAAACCATTATAATCTAAAGCAATGGGATCATCATCCCCAATGTTGGAAAAAATTTCAGCAGTTTTATCACAGGCAGTTTCAGCAGTTTTAGCAGTTTCGGGCAGTTTCTCGCGCTTTGCATTAGAAGTGGAAACATTGCTAACACCAATTCTTTTATTATTAATAGTAGGAGGTGCAGCAACATGTGTAGCATTAGCATTACTAGTCGTGGTAATAGTCCAAACTTTAGCTACATTCTTCTCTTTAGCTAGTTTTTCATTTTCTTCTCTATCCCACCTAGCACGCAATTCAGCCATTAATCTTATATTCTCATTAATTCTAACTTGGATGGCATTTGCTGTAGTAACAATTTTATTTTCAATATCCCTATTAGGCATAACTTTCGATTTCAAAAGATCTACATTAGCAGCAAGACTATCGACTTTAGAAGCAAGTATATCAATTTTCCCAAGCTTTTCTTCAACAGATTTGTTAAAGGCAATTTGTGTACTAATAAATTCTTTAAGCATGGCTTCAAGTCCAGGGGGTGAACTCCTATTATTGTTGTAAGAATTCCCATAAGAATTAGCATAACCGTTACCATTATTATAAGGATATGGCCTATAGTTATTACTAGAATTGTTCCGATAAGCATTGTTGTTGAAATTATTATTTTTAATGAAGTTCACATCAACATGTTCTTCTTGTGCAACCAATGAAGCTAACGGAATATTATTAGGATCAACATTTGTCCTATCATTCACAAGCATAGACATAATAGCATCAATCTTATCACTCAAGGAAGAGGTTTCTTCGACAGAATTTACCTTCTTACCTTGTGGAGCTCTTTCCGTGTGCCATTCAGAGTAATTGATCATCATATTATCAAGAAGCTTTGTTGCTTCACCAAGAGTGATGGACATAAAGGTACCTCCAGCAGCTGAATCCAATAAATTCCGCGAAGAAAAATTTAGTCCTTCATAGAAGGTTTGGATGATCATCCAAGTAGTCAGTCCATGGGTTGGGCAATTTTTAACCAGAGATTTCATTCTTTCCCATGCTTGTGCAACATGTTCAGTATCTAATTGTTTAAAATTCATTATGCTACTCCTCAAGGATATAATTTTAGCAGGGGGATAATATCTACCAATAAAAGCATCCTTGCATTTAGTCCATGAATCAATACTATTCTTAGGCAGAGATAGCAACCAATCTTTAGCTCTTCCTCTTAATGAGAAAGGGAACAATTTTAATTTTATAATGTCACCATCTACATCTTTATACTTTTGCATTTCACATAGTTCAACAAAATTATTAAGATGGGCAGCAGCATCATCAGAACTAACACCAGAAAATTGCTCTCGCATAACAAGATTCAGTAAAGCAGGTTTAATTTCAAAGAATTCTGCTGTAGTAGCAGGTGGAGCAATAGGTGTGCATAAGAAATCATTATTATTTGTGGTTGTGAAGTCACACAACTTAGTATTTTCAGGGGTAGCCATTTTAGCAACAGTAAATAAAGCAAACTAGATAAAGTAAATGCAAGTAACTAATTTTTTTGTGTTTTTGATATAGCAAACAAGATAGCAAATAAAGTAAAACTAGCAACTAATTTTTTTGTATTTTGATTTAGTGCAGCAAACAAAGTAGTAAATAAAACTAAGCAAGACAAAAACAAAGTAAAGAGATTGGGATGTGGAGACTCCCCTTGCAGCGTGTCTTGATCTCCCCGGCAACGGCGCCAGAAATTTGTTGTTGGCGCAAAGTTGACGTGGGAGTTAGAGATCTCTTTGGTGTAGCTTTTCTTCAGATCCCCGGCAACGGCGCCAGAAATTTGCTTGATGCGTGCAGTTGACACGTCCGTTGGGAACCCCAAGAGGAAGGTGTGATGCGCACAGCGGCAAGTTTCCCTCAGTAAGAAACCAAGGTTTAATCGAACCAGTAGGAGTCAAGAAGCACGTTGAAGGTTGATGGCGGCGGGATGTAGTGCGGCGCAACACCAGAGATTCCGGCGCCAACGTGGAACCTGCACAACACAACCAAAGTACTTTGCCCCAACGAAACAGTGAGGTTGTCAATCTCACCGACTTGCTGTAACAAAGGATTAACCGTATTGTGTGGAAGATGATTCTTTGCAGAAAACAAGAAACAAAGATTGCAGTAGATTGTATTTCAGTATAGAGAATTGGACCGGGGTCCACAGTTCACTAGAGGTGTCTCTCCCATAAGATAAACAGCATGTTGGGTGAACAAATTACAGTTGGGCAATTGACAAATAAAGAGGGCATGACCATGCACATACATATTATGATGAGTATAGTGAGATTTAATTGGGCATTACGACAAAGTACATAGACCGCTATCCAGCATGCATCTATGCCTAAAAAGTCCACCTTCAGGTTATCATCCGAACCCCCTCCAGTATTAAGTTGCTAACAACAGACAATTGCATTAAGTATTGCGCGTAATGTAATCAGTGACTACATCCTTGAACATAGCACCAATGTTTTATCCCTAGTGGCAACAGCACATCCATAACCTTAGAGGTTCTTGTCACCCCTCCAGATTCACGGAGACATGAACCCACTATCGAGCATAAATACTCCCTCTTGGAGTTACTAGCATCAACTTGGCCAGAGCATCTACTAATAACGGAGAGCATGCAAGATCATAAACAACACATAGACATAACTTTGATAATCAACATAACAAGTATTCTCTATTCATCGGATCCCAACAAACGCAACATATAGAATTACAGATAGATGATCTTGATCATGTTAGGCAGCTCACAAGATCCGACAATGAAGCACAATGGGGAGAAGACAACCATCTAGCTACTGCTATGGACCCATATTCCAGGGGTAGACTACTCACACATCACTCCGGAGGCGACCATGGCGGCGTAGAGTCCTCCGGGAGATGATTCCCCTCTCCGGCAGGGTGCCGGAGGCGATCTCCTGAATCCCCCGAGATGGGATTGGCGGTGGCGGCGTCTCTGGAAGGTTTTCCGTATCGTGGCTCTCGGTACTGGGGGTTTCGCGACGGAGGCTTTAAGTAGGCGGAAGGGCAGGTCAGGAGGCGGCACGAGGGGCCCACACCACAGGGCCGCGCGGCCAAGGGGGGGGGCGCGCCGCCCTAGGGTGTGGCCACCTCGTGGCCCCACTTCGTCTCCTCTTTGGTCTTCTGGAAGCTTCGTGGCAAAATAGGACCCTGGGCGTTGATTTCGTCCAATTCCGAGAATATTTCGTTACTAGGATTTCTGAAACCAAAAACAGCAGAAAACAACAACTGGCACTTCGGCATCTTGTTAATAGGTTAGTTCCAGAAAATGCACGAATATGACATAAAGTGTGCATAAAACATGTAGATAACATCAATAATGTGGCATGGAACATAAGAAATTATCGATACGTTGGAGACGTATCACATATCTCCGGAAGCGAGGTGGTGCAGCTCCGAACCCAGTATTGGTTTGCCAGCTTCATGCATTCTGGTCAAGCCATCCTTGCTGGGAGGTACCATGGAGTCCCGATGACGGATTGTCAGAGGTGGCTGGCTCGCAGACTTCTCCTTGTTCTTACTAGGTCTTTTACGGGGCTTCTTCGGAGCAACGGCCCCTGACGCTTCAAACTGCTCGTTGACCTTCTTGAGTAGTGTATTAGGGCTGAAGATGTTTGCGGCGGTTGGCTCTTGTGTATCGGCTGCCGGAGGCGTCTCTTCAGAGAAGCCGCTGAACACCAGGCGCTGTTTGGTTGCCTTGGGTGGGCTAGCTGGTTCGTCGCGAGCGCGGAATGTTTCTTCATCCGCGACCACCATGTACAAATCATCTATGTCGGCGCCGGTGTTGAGGTAGGCATCGACGTCTACCGGCCCATCATCATCGATGTCATCTTCCTTGGGTGATGGGATGGGCGATAGCGGTGCAGCGGCCTTGCCTTTAGGCTCCGCCGGTGGCGGTTGAGGCGTAGACGCTCCCAGCAGTTTCTTGTGGCGGCTTGTTGTGGCGGTGATGACGGGAGGAGCTGCCCTCCGAGGAGGCGGCCGGACGATCGGCTGCCGGATGATCGAGGAGGCGCCGGTGGAGCGACCCCCAAGACGGATCTGGGTCTTTGGCCATACCATGGTATAGCCATGGCAGTTCTCAAGCGTCAGGTGCTCGTCGGCTCCCTCGGGCTGTATTGGGGGGTCCATGTCTTCGCACCCCGGCAACACCTGACCCAAAGTGACCTTCAGGACGTTGGCGTCCATAGCGACGGTGTGCAACGTGGTGCTCTTCGGTTGTATGATCATTCCCATGGCAACATCCTTCAACTCGCCGCCGGGCGCGCAGTGAAGGAGCACGCAAGGAGTGTCCTGAGTAATGTTGGGCATCATTAATTAGATAGCCGGGTATCAAAACGCATGAAGGAGATGGCATGGAATAACTAATTAGTTAACTACCTTGGTGATGGCGTTGAGCTGTGCTAATGTGGAGACAGGGGCGGCCGGCCTATCAATCTTCTGCGGCTCGGGTGCATTATGAAGCACCACCGCCGCCGGCTGCGCCTTGGTAGCCTCGACAGGAGCGGGGGGCACCGGTTCATCCAACTCCATCGGCTGCCCCGCGGCGATGGTGGGCGGCGGGGTAACCAGATCCGGAGATGGCGACACGTTGAAGATCGAGTTGCTGGCCCCGGCGCTAGGCACTTTTATCGGCCCCACCTGACCGGCCGCATTCCACGCAGCTATCCCCTCGAGGACCTGAGGGGGCAGGAAATCGCGGAGCTTCTTCTCGAAAAGCTTGTCCACCTCTTCTTTGTCCATCGAGTTTGCCTGTTTTTCCTCGAGCATGGAGACCTTCTGCCTCAGCTCTTCCACCTCGGCTTTATCCTCTGATGACATCGCGCTCCTCCTTCTCTTCTTGCTGCTTTCCTCTTTGTAGTACTCGCGAAACTTCATGCTTGTACCAAAGCCGCAGACACGTCCAGCCGACGTCGGCGGCTTGGATATTGGCCTCTCCTTGTAGGCATTCAACGCCCTGTTGAAAGGCGTGTCCCACGGCTCCGTCGAGCCCTGGGACGACGATTCGTCCTCGGGGCGATCGGGCGCCGCCAACTGCTCGTTCTGCAGACAAGGATAGGGTGAACACATTTAGGGCATTGCATTCACGTCATATATGTAATATGTGCAGCAATGGACCGCGCGAGTAAATTCCCTTACCAGCTTTTCCTCGAACTTCTTCACGTCGTCATCCTCGGTAACGAATTCCATTGTAGTCATGTCCAGAGTGTAGCGGGCCCGGACAAAGTACCTCACCTGCAAGTTGGTCATTTTCAACCATGGGTTCGGTTTCTCAGCACGTGCAAGTTCTTCGTCCTCCTTTTCCCAAATGGGAATCTTTCCTCTATAACCGCCGCTTCCAAGGTGATGTGCTCCTAAGTTGAGCTCATGCATTTGTCTACCCCACTCCGTCCATGCTTTCGCATCCTCGCTTTCCAGCAGCTCCTTGAATATCTGGAACTCTGCTTCATCGAGCATCGGCTCACCCTTCTTAATAGTCTCAAAGCTTTCACCTTTGTCGATCTTGGCCTTCACCCGGCTTTTCCAGCTGCTCAGGGCGTTGCTCATCTTCGTGATGGCCAATCTATTCACCGGGTTGGATCTTTCCAAGGTATTGTATGGCGCCGGGAATGTGTACCGTCGGTGAAGCTTCCGAAGGCAGAGCTCGACCAAATGCTCATTGCCTTCACCTCGGAGATTCACCGTGTTGATCGACATGCTTTCCCGGACAATGCACCCGAGTTGCATGCCGTACCCAGCGGCAACATCCAAAGGCTCCTTTGGCTGCCCACTTTCGGAGACCAATGTGATCTCGCTGGTGGTGTTGGCGAGCACCGTCGGCTTCCGATCCTTCCGCGGCTTCTTCTTCTTCTTAGCAGCCGGGTTGCCGCTGCCGTCATCCTCCCCGACGCCGTCACCCCCCGTGTGGTCGCCGCCGTCGGTGGTGGGTTCATACTCCTCCTCCTCCCCGGCTTCAGTCATCTGACGGTCAGCTCCGACTTCCTCCACCGCCAAGTCCACCTCCTCCTCCTCTTGTCGCTGGGAGGGGCTGATTTCCCAGAACGCGACGTTCGCCGCTCTGGCTTCCTCTTCGAGGCTCATGGCGGCCTTAGAAGTGCCGGCCACATTGTCGTTGGCCGACATATTTGCAATTTCTATAAAGATGAGGATGAAATCTATTAGTACAATTGTCGGCCGAAAAATTCGGCATGACCTTTGCTAATTTTTGGACATAGGAGCCCCATTTCTCAACCGAAACGGAAGTGAATCAACGTTTCGGGAGAAATGGGCAGCTCATTTGAAGTCCCTGCAACAATTCACATAATATAGAGAGGCCAGCAACATCATCAATTCACATATATAGAGAGGCCAGCAACAAAAACATGCAGCCAGCAGCCATAGCCAGCAACAGCCAGCAGCAACAACAACCTGCCCATTTTTCAATGATCAACAATAACCTGTACAGTCCTGAATTGATACACCATATACACCAGCACCACAGCATGCACCAATACAATTTATAGCATAAGCAGTACCAGTACACTCTATGCATTAATACACAACATATATGTCCCATATTGTCAATATACAACATTTAGCCAGTAACCAAAATGTAAGCAAGCTCCAGTATACAAACAAGTAGAAATGGGCAGCTCATCAGACTTGCATTTTTGCACAAGTAAAAATGGGCAGCATATCAGACTTGCATTTTTGCACAAGTCAACACTTCTCTGTGTAGCATATCCGTTTTAGTGACACTAAACCAACACTTCTCTGTGTAGCTACTCCATTTTAGTGACACTAAACCAATATAATGCACCCAAAAAAAGAATGTGTGTACTGTAGCATATCAGAAATACTGCAGCCTATCAGAAAATGGCTAGCTCATTTTATTTGCTCATTTTATAACCAGTGGGCATTTTAACAGCTTATAGGATGACTAACAGTAGTAATTCTTCTCTGACTAAATTAACCAGGGCATTTTATTTTGTAGTATTGATTATTTAAGAATAAAATTGGTAAACCAATATAACCAGTAAGCATCCAAAATACAAAGCTGTATCCATCTGAACATTCTAAATGCTGAATAGCTCTAGTATACAAGTATAACCAGTAAGCAAATATATATAATTTACCAAGCTACTGCTACTACTGCCAATATACAAGTATAACCAGTATTTTGCACAAGGGAGGACTACAGTGCTGACAAAAGGGTAATATTTTACATACACTCTCATAAGTAATAATAATGCTGACAAAAGGGTAATGAATTACAGTAAGCAGAGTCCCCTTATTCATTCATTCAACTGTAAGCAGAGACCTTATTAGATCATGTAATCAGAGCCCCTATTCATTCATGAATGTTGCTAGCTATCTTTCTTCAGTTTTAATTTATTCAGAACTTACTCAAATTTACTCTTTGTAGCAGAGTAGCAGAGCCCCTATTCAAATTTCTTATCATGTAATCAGTAGCCCCTATTCAAATTTCTTATCATGACACAATAAGTGCTGATCATGTAATCAGAGCCCCTATTCAAATTTCTTTGTAGCAGCAGTAGCAATTCAAATTTACTCTTGACAGTAGTAATGCAGAGGAAGGAAGGGGAAGGGGAGGCTGCCGTTTTGGAGCAGAGGAAGGAAGGGGAAGGGGAGGTTGGAGGGCGTGGAGCTTCCCACGGTCTTGGCCGGGAAGGGGAGGTGCTCGTTGACGAGGTTGGTGCCGGGCGGCGGGCGGCGAGGTACAGCAGGCCTGCAGGCGGCGGGCCTCCTCCTGCGAGCGCGGCGAGGCGGCGAGGCTAGTGAGCGAGGGGAGTGCGGCGGAGCAGCAGCGAGCGAGGGCGAGCGCGGCGAGCAGGGGCGCAGCGAGGCGGCAAGGCAGCGCGGCGAGGCGGGGAGCAAGCAGCGCGGCGAGGCGGGGAGCAAAGCGGCGGCGCGACAGTTGGGAGAGAAGATGTGATAGGCTAGGGTTGGGGAGAAGAAGGCCGAACCGTTCGTACATGGCTAAGTCAGGGAATTTGTGAGCGCACCAAAGCCAACATGCGCCACAGAATTCGCATGATGGCTTTGGTGCGCCACAGAATTTCTGACTTAGCCATATAGTAACCGGCCGTGTGGGTTGTGGAATATGCCTAAGTGTGGAAATTACGTGGCGCACTGCACCCAACATGCGCCACAGAATTTCAAGATTCTGTGGCGCATGTTGGGTCTGGTGCGCCACAGAATTTCCACACTTAGGCATACTTTTAAATTCCTGCATCATATATTAGCTAGTGTTTTATGAATTTTTAAAAGTATTTCCTTTAATACATTCTTAGAGGTCGTTTGGAAGCCAGGCTTTCATTTCGTTTGTAGCATTTGAAAATGAATACATGTATTCATTTCATTTACATTGTAATTTCAGAAATATACACTTGTTTGGTTGCCACAGGAATTGCAAATGACAACAGAATTCAATATTGAATGTGTAGAGGCTTTCATAGAGAATTGCAAATGACAGGTTTCAGCTTGGAATCATGTTTACCAATGGAGTCATTTTGCTAGAATTCCTAAATGAAATGACAGCACAATTCTGTGGCAACCAAACAGCCCACCTATGGAATTCCAAAATGAATTCCAGGATTCCAGGCCCAAATGATGGATACCAAACGACCTCTTAGTGTATTATTCCAAGAAATAAATGAAGGTTCAATTATGCAAGTTAATTTATATAGATAATTCAAAAAAGTACATATATGGATGCTTGTGTCATACACACACATATACACACTTGTGTTTTTGCCAAAGTACATAGTACACAAAAAAAGCCACAATTGAACTTCTCGGTTCCGATCGGTGGCTAGCTAGCGTTTCTTGACAATGTTCTTGCCCTTCTTCATCGCGGTTGTTGAATACTTTAGCCCGGCCACCTTGAGATTTCTTCTCGTGTAGGGGCAACCTTTAGCCGGTAGGGTGGTCTTCCTTCTTACTTTCGAATAAGTAGTAGGCTTGTCGAAGTACTTGTCAAATTCCTCTTCGATCTTCGGATCGCCGTTCTTGTCGATGTCTTGCTTGTCGGCTTCTCCTTCCATTCCGATGATGCTCCTCTTGCCCCTCCTCACGACCACACGGCTGGGCTTTGACGGGTCGGTAATGAAGAAGCATTGGTCAACTTGGCTAGCGAGCACCCACGGCTCATTTTTCGCGGAGGGGGTCTTCGATTTGGCATCGGGTATAACCATGGTGGTGAAATATAGTCCATCTTTTTCGACGCTCTTGGCCCATCTCACACAGAACATCGGCATCGTCGCTCCAACGTAGTCGAGTTCCCAAATCTCCTCGATCCTTCCGCAGAATCTTTCCTTGACATCAGTCTTGTCATCGGTGTAGGATAGCATAGTTACTCCTGAGTTTTGATATTCGCTATTCTTGTCCTTTTCCTCGGTGTAGAATCTATAGCCGTTGATGTCGTACGACTAATAGGTCCTTACGTTGTGCCCGGGTCCCTGTGATAGGGAGAATATGAGTTTCTGCTCTTCAGTAGAAGGCATCGGCGTGGGACTTTCCAGTAGCCTTTTCTTGAACCACCCCGTGAAGCTGGAGTTGTGCTCTTTCGTAACGTCCCCCGTTTTCCTCGGCCGTCCTAGGTCGATGAACTTCTGCTCGATTAAGCTTTTGTGCTTATCCACCCAAGGGCTAACCAATTCTATGTGTTGTAGCGCGACTCGGTGTGCCCTGTCAAAGTCGGCGTGTCGACCAGCGATGCCGACATAAATTGCGCGGTAGCCCTCGCGGTGACCAAACCCTGCTAGCCTGCCAACGTGCTTCCTGGTGGGCAGACCGACATCCTCGTTCTCGGTGCTTAGGTAGTTCTGGCAGAAGGAGATGCACTCGTAGGTGAGAAAGCCCTTGGCTATGCTTCCATCTGGACGGGCCCTGTTGCGAACGAATCCTTTGATGACACCGTTCAACCTTGCGAATGACATCATGTTGTGCAGGAATGTCGGCCCGAGGTGGATGATGTCATCCACTACATGGACAAGCAGATGCACCATGATGTCAAAGAACGCTGGCGGGAAGTAAATCTCAAGCTCGCATAGTATCTCGACGATCTCTTCTTGTAGCCTGTTGAGCTGCTTAACGCCGATGGACTTCCTAGAGATGACGTCGAAGAAGTTGCAGAGGCCAAACAGCGTCTCGCGGACGTGGTCGTCCATTATCCCTCGCATCGCAACGGGAAGTATCTGCGTCATCAGCATGTGACAGTCGTGAGACTTCATCCCGCTAAACCTCTTCTTCGCTACGTCCAGATATCTGCTTATCTTCCAAGAGTAACCGTGAGGAACTTTTACTCCTAGGAGGCACTCGAAAAACCTCTCGAGCTCCTCCTCGCTCAGAGTGAAGCAGGCAGGTTTAAGCACCACCACCTCATTCTTCTTAGCCCTTTTGTGGCGACCCTGAGTCGTTTCCATCTGTTCATCATCATCATCATCACTATCGGTGGGGTACTGAAGTTCTTTCTTGAGGCCAAGCAATTTCAGGTCAGTTCTTGCTTTCGGGCCATCCTTGGTCCTCTCCGGCATGTTCATCAGAGTGCCAAGTAGGCTCTCGGTAATGTTTTTCGTGATGTGCATGACATCGAGGCTATGGGGCGTGTGGAGGACCTTCCAGTACGGCATGTCCCAGAAAATAGACCTGGCTTTCCATACTCCCAGCAGCGGTGATTCCCGCGGTCGCTTCTTTCCCGGCGCGGGGCACTCTTCCCAATTTTCCAAAAGCTCGTATATTTCTTCGCCGCTCCTCGGTCGTGGGGCTCTTCCGAGCTCCTCTTCGCCATTGAACAGATCCTTGCGTTTTCTCCACGGGTGATCGAAGCGAAGCCACATTCGAGTCCCTTGGAACACAGTTTTACAAGACCCGGGAGCCTTCGGCAGCTGCAGATGCGGGGTCTTATCCATGCACTTGACACATGCCTTGAATCCGTGGTTCACCTGGCACGATACATATGCGTAACCAGGATAGTCCTGCACTGTCGTTAGCAATGCGGCTCTGAGAGGGAAATAATCTCTTTTGTACGCGTCCCAAGTACGGGCCGGCGTCTGCCACAGCGTGGCTAACTCCTCTTTCAACAGACCGAGATACAGATGCATGTCCACGCCCGGTTGTTTCGGCCCCTGAATAAGAATACTCATGTGTACGTACCGCTGCTTTGTGCACAGCCAGGGGGGGAGGTTGTATGGCCATACAAACACGGGCCAGGTGCTATGCGTGCTACTCTGGTTTCCAAAGGGATTGAGTCCGTCGGTGCTCATGCCCAGACGAATGTTCCTCGGTTCGCTCCCGAACTCATCTGCGAACTCAATTTCCAACGCATTCCACTGGCTAGCGTCTGCAGGGTGTGTCAGGATCTTGCCCTTCTCCGGATCATCTGCGGGCTTCTCCCTTTCCGCGTGCCATTGCATGAGCTTTGCTTCCTTAGGATCTACGAAATACCGCTGCAGACGGGGAGTGATAGGAAAGTACCAGACAACTTTCAGAGGAATTTTCTTGTTCCCTCTCTTGTACCGTCCTTGGCCGCACACCGGACATGTGGTTCTGTCCTTTTACTCATTCTGAAAAAGTGCACAATCATTGATGCATGCGTGGTACTTTACGTGCGGTAGGTCGAGTGGGCAAACTACTTTCTTGGCCTCGTCGATACTTGTCGGCAATGTGTTGTCCTTGGGAAGACGAGCATGCCAGGATTTCATGTTATCGCTGAAGCTGCTGTCGGTCCATTTGTGTTCCGCCTTCATCTCTAGACACTCGAGCGTTACACTCAAGCGTGTATCCTCGGGCCGGCACCCTTGATACAATGGAGCCATCCCGTCTACCTCCATTTGCACCAGCTTGGCTTCAGGTTTGGCGTTGCCCGTGTCCTTCAGGAGAAGCTCTTGAACATGAGGGTCCCGCAAGGCTGACGTTAGCGGCGTCTGCTTGCTCTCCGCATCTCCCCCACCATCTCCTCCAGCATCATCATCTCCTTCATCGGCCTCTCCTTACTCATGATGAACACCATGTTCGGGAGACTCGTCGTCTTCTCGCCCGATGTCGGCCTCTTCTTCATGACCAACATTTGCCGCCGGCTCCTCGTTGAAGCCGAGCATGAAACCGCGCCTGAGTAGGTGTTCCTCCAGTTGTCCAGAATCAGGGTCGATCCACTGCCGGAGTCCGCATTTTCGACACGGACATCTTATCAGGGTCATGTTGTTCCTAACCATGTTGGCCTTCGCGTTCACCTTGTATCTAACCACTTGTCCTTCCCTCATATGGACGACCATGGTTGACTGCATCATACATATATAGAGCAAAAGAGAGTTAATTAGAACCACACACACACCATGCACAAACAATCATGCATGCATGATCGCCAGAAAATTTCGGCATGACCTATCCTAAAAGTAGGACACATGGCTAGTGCAAGAATTTGCCGAAATGGAAATAAATCAACATTTCGGCAAACATCCATGCACCACACGCCGGCACAAACCAACAACACAAATAAGCTTCTTCGTAAGCAAACATTTAACCACAACACAAAGCTCAACACATATAAACATCATCGTCTCGCCACCGCAAACCGTCCGGGAGCGCGATAATCTTCACCTACAAAACATCCATACACACAAAACATGCATCCAATAGTACTCAACCTCTTACAAATCTACCAAGATCATGGTGGAGCAAGAGGATGGGGTGGTGGAGAGAAAACAATGGACCATGCAAGAGGGAAAGTGGAGTAGGAGGGAAAGAGAATTGTGGTTTTTAGTACCCCTCTACAAGTTGGAGTGGCTTCCCCTCACAAATATGCCAACAAAATAGGCTTAGAGCTATCAACAATGGAGAAAAGTATGACCAAAATGGAGTGGGAGAGAGGAGCAACACGAGCTGGTTGGAGGAGACAAGAATGGAAAGGGTGGTGGGTGGAAGAAAAGAGGGGGAAAGCCGTCTCCAAAGTGAGATCTACTATTCACTTTCTGTGGCGCATATGCTGATATGCGCCACAGAAACATGAACTTCTGTGGCGCATATCAGCACATGCGCCACAGAATCATGGTGGCGTGAGCCGGGGGGTGGTCCCCGCAGGATATTCTATGGCGCATGGATCCACGTGCGCCACAGAACCTTAACTTTCCGTGGCGCACGTTGGACCATGCGCCACAGAATATCCTTCGGCCATGTGCAGTGGTGGACCCAGCGTGGGTCCCACAAACTTTCTGTGGCGCACTGCCCACGTTGCGTCACAGAATCTCCATCTTCTGTGGCGCATATGTTGGCACATGCTCCACAGAAACATCCATTTTTTATGGCGCATTAGAGTGGTGCGCCACGGAAATATTTTTGTGGCGCATGGGCCGTTTGGTGCGCCACAGAGGTGGTTTCCACCTATAATGGTTTTCCTACTAGTGTAATTAAACTCTACATATATATAGGCCAACGTCACTTAATTGCGCATCAAGCAGGCGACCAACTAATTAGCGCTGATAAATTAATTAACTTGAATTTTGACAAGTTCTCGAATGACAAAACACGTACATTTGATTAAGTTGCCTCACAATATATATATAATTTGTGTGCATGCATGGCCTACCATGCATGCATTCATGCATATATATTTTTTAATATATATTTGAACATATTCTTGGGGATTTCAATCTCTCTCTCTCTCTCGATCTATATATTTCACGCATGCACTTTTTATGCGCAAAAGGCGCGGGTGCCTCTAATATATAATGTGTGTGCGCACTCGATCGATGATCCCTAAACCTTAAACCCTAAAACCCTAATCCCTAAACCCTGAACACCCTAATTAAACACCCTAGACCCTAAACCCTAACCCTAACCATACTTAAAACACATAACCCCTAGACCCTAAACACTAAACCATAAACCCTAAACCAGAACCCCTAGCTAACCCTAATCCCTAACAACCCTAACCCTAATGACCCTAGACCTTAGACCCTAAACCCTAATCCCTAAACCCGAACCCTAATCCCTAAACCCTAAACCCTAAACAACCCTATAAACCCTAAACCCTAGCTCTAGCTATATATATAGAGACCCCAAACGACACTTAATTGCACATCACGTAGGCCAGGGGGCCTCGCGGTCCTCTAAATTAAGTGTGACATTAACCCTAACTAAACCATATATATATATAACTAACCCGTCCTAGCTAATCAAACCTGGCTACTTAATTAAAACACATAACCCGAAACTATACTAGCTATAACTAGATCTAATAAAAACCTGCTCTCTATATATATATAGCTAGCTAGCAAACCCTAGATTAACCCCAATTAATATATATGGCCTATATCGATCATGTATGATCGAACATCGTCCCTGAGATTCATTCATTAATTAATTATATAATTAGCGCTGATAAATTAATTAACTTGAATATATTGACAAGTTCTCGAATGAAAACACACACTTTGATTAAGTTGCCTCACAATATATATATATATAATTAGTGTGCATGCATGCATATATATATATAGGACATATTCATACTACACCCGGGTGTAGTAACACCCACGTGTGTTTCTCATAATCTTGACAGTATCTATCATACCTGAAAGTATGTACATGTAGTATGAAGTATATTAGACTATTTTGGTAGTATATATAATACTTTGTAGGCAGTATGCACAATTTTTTACGTAGAATCATTTTTTTACGTATGCATATGCATGTATTTCGGATATAAGGTGCAAACTACATGCTCACTTGCTTTATTTTCACCAAACTTGGTTTGGAGTATCTTAGATACAACATACAAACATACTCAAACCGATAAAGTATCATATATACTTATGTATGGTAGTATATTAGATATGGGTGTAACTACACCTAGGGGTAGGAAGTATTTATCCTATATATATATATATATATATATATATATATATATATATTTGAACATTCTTGGCGATTTCAATAATCTCTCATCTCGATCTATCTCTCTCTTTATCGATTGGTGGCCAGCGCAACGACACACATTATGCTTGCACTTAACGCGCAAAGGCGGGTGCCTCTAATAGTGCATGTCTATGCACACTCGATCGATCTAGCTAGAGTTTTGATTAATTGTGTAGCACACTAATAAAAAAGTTGTAATTTAATTCACAACAAGTTATAATTAACCCTAACACATAAACCCTCTAAATAAACCATAAAACCCTATATAGCTAGCTATAGGCCAACGACGACCCTTAATCAAGCAGGCCAGGGGTCCTCGTGGTCCTCTAATTAAATATATGTGCCATTAACCCTAAACCCTAAACCGTATATATATAGAAAACTAACCTTAGCAAATCAAACCCTTGTTAAAACACATAACCCCAAGGTAATTAATAACCCGATCTAATAAAACCTTGCTATATATATAGCTAGTAAACCCTAGATTAACCCCAATTAATATATGGCCTATATCGATCATATATATATAGACATTATTTGGATTCATTAATTATATAATAAAACTGATAATTCAATTAATTAACTTGAATTTTGACAAGGTCTGAAATGAAAACACACTTTAATTAATTTGCCTCACAATATATATAATTAATATGCATGCATGGCCTAAACATGCATGCTTATATATGTGTTTAATTTGGGGATTTCAATCTCTCTCTCGCCGCTCTCTCGTTGGTGGCCAACAACACACACATGCACTTTGTGCGCAAAGGCATGTGCCTCTAATAATGTGTGCGCAGTCGATCGATCTAGTTTTGATTAATCATAGCACACAAATAAAGAAGTTGTATTTGAATCCACACAACCCTAATCTAAAACACATAGCCCCTAACATGGCCTAATGAATTGAACCCTTCTCTCTAGCTAATTAGTGGAAATTGCACAAAATCAAAAGGGGTCCCTCACTAATTATACATATATATCTAGATTGTGATAAACTTTTGCCCCATATTTGGTGGATGGGTGCATCTTGGCATGTAAAACAATTAATGTTTGCAAATGGCGTTGTCAAAATTTATGTACAAATGATTTCTTTCCATCCAAAGTGCATAAAATGGGAGTTTTAATGAAGAAAGTACAAATAAAACAGCTCAACATGCCTCCACACCCCGATTTTCACACGAAGTAGAGCATATTTAAAGGATAATTCCAGAGTTTTACTATTTTTCAAGCAACTTTGCTAATTTTCCCCCACTCAGATGACTTTATGTCGATTTAACGAAAATAGGAAGAATTTAAACTACATGGGCGGGATAGTTTGAATTGTGCGCGCGGCAAAGGGAACCGCCTATTCCTCAACCTTGTGCACGGCAAATTACACACGCAACTCCATTAAACACCTCCTACCGACCTTAATTATTACCCCGGCGGCCCGGCCGCATGACCCCCCACCCACCCCTACACAACTTATCCCCGTCCGTGCGAAGAGCTTCCCCTCCCCGTCCCGTCCGTGCGAAGAAGAAGCTTCCCCTCCCCGTCGTTCTTCTCGAGACGCACCGGCGGTCAAGTTGATCCACGGTAGGGCTGCTATCTCTAGCTCAATCATGCATCGGGCAAGACGGCCTAACGATTTATATTTTCTTGATGCTGCTAAAAAAACTCGTCAGTATGCTCGAACTAATTGGCACTTTATAGTTTTCCGCTCGATTTGTCCTCGATCAATTTTTTCATTTGCGTGGGCATATAGAGTCAGTTCTGCACTCGATCCATTAATTTGCTAAAATGCCATGGCAGAGTTTTGTACACGATCTGTTTGCTAAAATTTCGATGGGCATTTTTTGTTTTGTACTCGACATGATTGCTGAAATGCATAATCATGTACTGTAGTATAGTTTTGTACTCGATGGATATACATTTCCTAATTCGCCTTAAATTAATCACCAACCATTGTATCTCATAATTAAACAGATGGACAGAACTTGGATACTGCATGGACACTTATGTTCCCCTTCATATATAAATGGTGTTCAACCCTTTATGGGGTTTATTAGAGCTCATGAAGGTCACAACCTGGACGTGTATTGCCCGTGCTGCACATGTATGAATGGTGAGAAGACGCCTCACCATGTAGTGGAAGATCATTTACACATTTTTGGGATGGACCGCACATATGTTAGGTGGGTTTATCATGGTGAACCATATAATGATCCTTCAGCAAAAGAAGCAGATCTTGCTCACACTGTATGTGTGCTGGCATATGTAGTTAATTATTTATATTGATGCTGCCGCTGTTTCGATCAATAGTTTGCATTGCTGTGCAAGGTTCTGTACTCAAATTTAACTTGTTGCAGATGGATGAACGGGAAGGAGAGAAAAAGCGCTTGCTTTAGGAAACGGGTTTCAGCTCTGGGACATGTGCTGTGCCAGATGAGAAGGTAAATATGTAAAACGGCATTTGTTCAGGTTGCATCCCTTAGATGTTTCTCTAATCAGTTGATGTACTAATTGCAGAAGCATAGAGTTGAAGAGGTCTCTCGGTTTGATGGGAGATTTGAAGATGAATCTCAGTTTGATGCACCTGTGGATGGTACTGATGACGAGCCTTTCATAGACGAAGGTCCTGCACCTGAGATTATCCAGCCTACAGAAGGAGGCCGTGGACCGAGTACATAGCTTTGCGTTGAAGTGGATGCACGCCCGGAGATCATCAGGGGCGTCCGGGTAGTCTCAAGACCACCCAGCCCTGATGCACGTGTGGATGGTACTGATGACGAGCCTTTCATAGAGGAAGGTCGTGCACCTGAGATTATCCAGCCTACAGAAGGAGGCCGTGGACCGAGTACACCGCTTTGCGTTGAAGAGGATGCACACCCGGAGATCATCAGGGGCGTCCCGGTAGTCTCAGGACCACCCAGCCCTGATGCAAAATGTTGAGCTATTTTATGATTCGTACTCTTATGTTCTGGTGCTGTAGTATGTACTATCTATGTTATGATTTGTACGCCTTTGGTGCTAGAACTATAATTAAGCATTCAGTGGATGATCACGTTGCAAAATTTGACACCCACACAATCAGTTCATCGTATGAGTAGTAGCACAATTAGTTCTACAGCGAGTCCTGCCGGCGCATTAGTTGGTAGCATGAAACACTTTCAGGTACTCCCCTCTGATTCATATTAATTGACTCAATTTTGTCTAGATATGGATGTATCTAGATGCATTTGTTGACTAGACTAACAAAGTTGACTCAGTTAATATGAATCCGTGTAAACCGCCCAAGTCCTCGAGCAGCTAGTTTATTGACTCTGGACTCCAAGCCTCTCGCGGCAAGCCATCGATGTAGCTTTGACCAGATCTTGGCCCGCAATTTTTTTTGGCGAATAGCAAAGCTTTGACCAGTTCCTTTCGGGATACAGCACGCCGGTGAGCTTGCACGGTTGCCATGAGCACTTTCCGGCGGAACTTCCTCTGCAGCGCCCTCAAGCCGCTGCTGCGAGACAGCACGCAGTGCCTAGAGGTGGACGGAATTTGGGATCTCAGGGCGGGGGGTCCGCCTCGTCCGGGAACGATCTCTAGCGGGTTAACGAGGACATGCATGGCGGCCAGGGGATTTTTTTTTTTTTGTTTGAGCTTGGGATTTGGGGTTTTTCGGATAGGGGAGGAGGAACCGAGGAAGAGGAAGGAAAGCCTGCGTGCTTGGCGCGTGGCGGTGTGCTTGAATTTCGAATTTTTGTGAAATGTTTCATTTCCCCGCTACAATTCGGGGGTTTCTTGACGCGCCAATGCGTCCCGCCGGGCAGCTTCAAGTGAATTTGGGGTGCCACACTATGGGCCCCAGTTTCAGTGAGACATGTAATGACTAGTCACATCAGTAAGTTCACTGTGTAATGTAGCACCCCTTCTCCCGATCGAGTGCCGACTGCCGACGGATGCAAGCCGCTAGCTCGACCCCCTCCTTTCGCCTCCACCGTCCAGGCATCCAGCTTGGAGGGGCAAGCTACATCTAGACCAAGCGGATTAGGTAGTACTAGTAATGTTCTTTCCTTTCTCGAGATCGGTTCTTTTTTCCTCACCTCGATATCTTGCGCATCTCTTTCCTATTCTGGGCGAAGGGGTGTCTTTCTGGTCACCCTCGAGCTGGGAGTGATTGATGGGGGTGGGGGGCGGGTGCTACCTTTGCTTGGATTGGGGTGTTCTTCCTTTATTTGTCGACATTTGCAACCTTTGTAGTTCCTGCTGATCCTCACTGTATCTTTTATCAGCTTGTACAGGAAAGGAAAGACCTCGGCGGTGGGGGCAATGGAGCGTAAGGCCACCACGCATGTGGGCAGTTGGCTGAGCCTGAGCTGCGTCCCCAGCCCCGCAAAGCAGGTACTCCATTTGCTTATCCACTCTTTACCTTTTAAGTGTCTGTCTGCATCCTCAATCTATTCCTGTTCTGGAATATGCTTAAAGTAGCACATGTCTTCAGCTGTTTGTGCGTAAAGCCTCCGTGACACCATGCTCTATATTCTCTGTATCAGGTTGGTACCTCCAGGTTTCGTGCTGAGGCTATGGGGAACGAGAATAGCGCCCCACCTGCTGCAGGAGCATGGCCCGATCTGCAGCACAAGAAGCGAAATGCTACTGCCGAGCTGGGCAGGGACCGCCCAGGGGTAATTTTTTTAACCAACTTATCATGATGTAGTCTGAATCTGATACTCCCTCAGATCCAAATTAGTTGACTCAACTATCTGTAGATACGGATGTATCTAGATGTGTTTTAGCTCTAGATACTACTACCTCCATCCCAAAGCTTTTGGCTTATATTATTTTTAGAAAGTCAAATTATACCATGTTTGACTAAGCTTTTACAAAAAATCATTAACATGCAAAATACAAAATTAATATCATTAAATAGATAATAAAATATATTTTCCTATGGTTTCTACACAGTATTATATTTGTTGATAGAATGTTCTAAAATTTTGGTCAAACTTTGCTTGTTTTAATTTCTCAAAAATAAATAAGCCTTAAGCTTTGGGATGGAGGTAGTACATTCATATCTAGACAAAGCTGAGTCAGCTAGTTTTTTTGTCTGTCCATAGCTAGTGTTCATGCTGCAAAAGGTTAAGAGCATCCACTATATGCATCAGTCTATCTCATACAGTAATTCAATATCATTGCTGAGGTCTGCCTTTTGTTTTGCTATTCATATGCAGACTGAAACTTTAGGGCCTTTACTCAAAAGGAAGATCAAAACTTGGGCTGATCAGGCTGCCAGTATGTTGATGCCGCCCCCATCTTCTAAATGCCTCTACAAGCACAAGGCCACGCGCCAGCTGGGTGGTGATCTTTTAATGAATATGGTATATTTTTCTTAATCCACAAAACATGCCTTGATTTTGTCTGTTTATTGTCGGTTTTTTTCTATGCTTGCCAAAAGTTTACAACAACAACAACACCAACCAAGCCTTTCAGTCCCAAACAAGTTGGGGTAAGCTAGAGTTGAAACCCATAAGATCTCGAAGCCAAAAGTTTAGAAACACCAAATTCGTTTGCTTACAATCATCATACAGTAATGTTCATCTACTCCCCAGTTCCCCTAACCCAACAAAAAAATGATGTTAATTACGATTTTTAGATTAAAAGAGCACCATTAGGCGCTGTTAATTACGACTTTGAGATTAAAATGTCATTTGCAATTGTTAATTAAAATTTTGAGACAAATGGTTAGTTTAACCTCGATCTCTTCTGCTCTCCATTTTTCCCAACCGCACAAAAATGTAACCATTCCATTCCTCTGAAATGGAACCATTCCATTCCATTCCACGCTGTTTCAGAACCGAACACACCCTTGCATTGTTGTGAACTGTTGTCCATACACAGCCATACCCTTCCACTTACATCCAGCACTATATGCATCAGTCTGTCTCAGAGTCATTCAATATCACTGCTGAGATCTATTCCCATTCTTCTGCAGGTTGAAACTGCTGCGCCTTTACTCAAGTGGATGCAAAATGAGGCTAATGAGGCTGCTGTGAGGACGATGGTGCCGGCACCATCTTCCGAAAACCTCTACAAGTACGAGGCCATGGGCCAGCTGGGTGGTGACCTTTTAATGAATCTGGTATATTTTCTAAATCCACATACATGATTTCATTATTATCTGTTTAATTACTGTTGGCTTTGTCTAATGCTTACCAAAAGTTCAGAAACACTGCGTTTGCTTACAATCATCATACACTAATTTTTCACTTTTCAGTCTGTCTCATCCAGTATATAAACTATTGATTTCCGTTGGCTTCTTTTGTAATCATTTGCATTGTTGTCAACTGTTCTCTATGCACAACCCTATTCTTCCACTTACATCCCGCACTATTTGCATCAGTCTATCTCATAGATTTATTAAATATCAATGATGAGTTCTGTTGCTATTCATATGCAGGATGAAACTTCTGTGCCTCTACTCAAATGGATAAAAAATGATCCTGATGAGGCTGCTGTGAAGACGATGGTGCTGCCACCATCTTCTGAAAACCTCCTCAAGCACAAGGCCACGGGCCAGCTGGGTGGTACCCTTTTCAGTAAGCAGGTATATTTTCTTAATCCTCATACATGATTTGATTTTTGTCTGTTTATTGCCGGCTTTGTCTAATGCTTACCATTAGTTCAGAAACACACCCAACCCTATTCTTCCACTTACATCCAGCACTATATGCATCAGTGTCTCATAGATTCATTTTATATATCACTGCTGATGTCTGTTGCTCTTCAATTTTCATATGCAGACTGATACATCCAAAACGTATCTACTTTCCCGAACACTTTTGCTATTGTTTTGCCTCTAATTTGTGTATTTTGGATACAACTAACACGGACTAACGCTGTTTTCAGCAGAATTGCTCTGGTGTCTCATTTTTGTGCAGAAACTCAACTTTCAGGAAAATCCCCGGAAATAATCGCAATGGGCTTATTTTCACAGAGAACTCACTGGGCCAAAAGGGCAAGCCAGGGGGGCCCACGGCCCCCACACCATAGGCCGGCGCGGCCTGGAGGGGGGGCGCGCCGCCCTATGGTGAGGGCGCCTCAGCCGCCCCCCGACGCTCTCCTCTGGACTACTTAACGCTTTCGACCTAAAAACGCCAGGGGGTTCGACCATATTTCCAGAAGACGTCCAGAACTCCGCCACCATCGCGAAACTCCGCCTCGGGACCAGAAACTCCGTTCTGGCACTCCGCCGGGACGAGGATTTGGAGGAGATCATTGCCATCATCACCACCGACGCCTCTCCATCGACCAGCCATGACTTCCCCATCCATGTGTGAGTAATTCCCCCGCTGTAGGCTGAAGGGGATGGTAGGGATTGGATGAGATTGTTCATGTAATAGTCATAAGATTGTTAGGGCGTAGTGCCTAGTATCCGTAGCTGGTACTTTTATGATATTGTTGCAACTTGTTATGCTTAATGCTTGTCACTAGGGCCCGAGTGCCATGATCTCAGATCTGAACATGTTACTGATTCATGAAGATATTCATTGTTTATTGTGTTCGACGTGATTTTGTACCTAGCAAATGAAAATCACGTAGCATTTTGGGTGTGCAATACACGTATAAATACACATGACAGGGCGGCCGTACAAGCTACCTATGGCTGCTTATGCTGCTCTCTTATTTAAATATGTTGGCTATATACAGGCACATCGATCAATCCATTGCTAGCTCTCTATGCACGCAGGGCTTTCACAGCACATGGGTCATGTATCTACTCGTGCATGTACATGGGGGTGTACAAATTACGTATTCTACCCAGGCTGAAGGATGGAAATGGCCGAAGCGTCTAGTGCACGATCGAGCATGTTCGTGCCTTGCACCAGGGTCGTGTCATGCGCACCTGGAACCACCCTCGTGATGATCAATATCGGTTCGGTTTAGCTGATGGATATGGTTGGGCGAGCGACGGAAGAGATAAACATGTCTCCCGCAGCCAAGCCATAAAAAAAGCAACGGCTCAACAACTTCAACGACGCCCGCCGCGCGGCGCGTTCCTTTCAGTTCGGCCTAGTGCTCGTCTATAAAACGGATGGACCAGCAGCTAAGCAAAAGGGGGGGGAGGATACACACAAGAAACAAGCGGCAGCGGACCACGCGCCTAAGAAGAGAAGAACGCAGGGATCTGACGAGCCTCACGACGTGAAGTCGTAGGTTGCCGATCACTGGAGGTCGAAGACGTCGGCGACGCGTCGTGACTGGCAGGGATCCCACGCCACGCCATGATGCGCATCAAGCTGGAAAGGTAGCCGAAGGAGCTTGCTGCGACACCAACAGTGAACCGATCGTCATAAACTTGGCGTCGGGCCAAGACGAGGCTGCCGGCCCGTAGCATGGCGCTATCAACACCACACCCGCGAGGCGCAACGACGACATCCGCGACGAGGCTGCCGGCGCGGCGCGGCGCCATCATCTCCATGGCACCGGCGAGGCGCGACGACGACGTCCGCGACGAGGCTGCCGGCTGCTGCGCGGCGCCATCAACACCGCACACACGAGGCGCGGCGACGACGTCCGTGACGAGGCTGCCGGCGAGCAGCACGGCGCCATCAACACCACTCCAGCGAGTCACGACGACGACCACCTTGACGGGGCTGTCGGCGTGCAGCGCGGCGCCATCTCCACCACTGGCGAGACCCGGCGACGACGTATATGCCAAGGCTGCCGGCGTGTAGTGCGGCGCCATCAACACGGCACCCGCGAGGCGTGGCGACGACGTCCGTGCCGGGGCTGCCGGCGTGCAGCGCGGCGCCATCTTCAACTCTACACCATGCCACCGACGACGACGTCCGTGCCGGGGCTGCCGGCGTGCATCGCGGCGCCATCTTCAACTCTACACCATGCCACCGATGACGACGTCCGTGCCGAGGCTGCCGGCGTGCAGCGCGGCGCCATCAGCACCACACTTATGGGGCGCGACGACAACGCCCGGGGTTGCCGGCGTACAGCGCGACGCCATCTTCAACTCCACACCATGCCACCGACGACGACGTCGAGGCTGCCGGCGTACAGCCCGGCGCCATCACACCGATGATGCTGACAAGACCAATGGAGGCCGTCTTCATCCGGGACAAACAAGATCAGCTCTGTCGACGCGAATGGTCTCACCGGAGCTGTCTACAGGTAGCCCATGGCATGCACCGGTGATGCCAGCCGTTGCAGAAATGCACGCTGTGCCGCCGAGATGCAACACCAGCTAGACCACGGGCCGCGGACGACGCGCCAAGTTGGTACACGGCGGCGGCGAACTATTACACGCGCCCAAACGGCGTCAGCTGCGCCACTCATATCCGGAGGCCGGAGGCGGCGGATGATGCGTCGAGTACACGCCCTGGAGCCATAACGCGGAGATCTGGTGCAGGAGAACGGACGCCTAACTTGAAGACGGAGGTTGCCGATCGGTAGATGTCAAGGATGACGTCGGCGACATGGCGTGTCTGGCAGCGACCCGACGCCACGCTGTGATGCACATCAAGCGAAGCTCTCCGCGACGCTGACAAGGCAAGCTAGCCATCGCGCCAACGACGCCGACCGTGACCATGAAGGTCCTGCTCCTCGACGCCACCACAGGCCGCTGCGAACAAGATTGCCTCCATCGACGAGGACGCCGCCGCTGGAGCTTCAATCTGCAGCCCATCGGCGTGCACCCGGTGATGGTGAACTTGGCCTTCATCGAGTCCATCGACGCCCATAAACGCACGTGCGCCACCAATGTGGTGCCAAGACCTCGCCATCATGATCACCACAGAAACCTCCTTCGTCATTAGGGAGCCGACGATGGGGCGGCGACACACCATGCGCGCCAGGAGCTAGGTGGACATCATCATTGTCGCCAACACGCTGATATTACACATCGTCAACACTGATGCACACGGCTGGCCCGGCGCCGATGCTAGTGGGCAGCCGAGCGCTCGTATTCATCTCCAGTGCAGTACAACGCCCACCCATTGCGAGCGCGGTACGAAGGCATCTCATCTAGCTACAGATGCCCACGTGACATACGAGAAGGAGCCATGCATAAAGCCCATGGCCCTTTGATCCTAATAACAAGGTATATATGGATACATTGATTAATTGATTTACCACATGCAAGCCGTGTTGTGTTATCAGGTACAAATAGCTGAACTCAAGCGGACGTGTGCATCACCGTACGAGGTCCCTGTGCCGATGTCCGGAGATCGCTTCATCATGGACGCCGAGGATTCGGCTCCGTCCCACCCGCTGCAAGCTACATGTCCATACGCGCCGTCGCCTTCAACGAAGCTCCCGTCAAGGACTACACCGACCCCAGCTCGAACCCAACAAGTCAAGATGACCATCAGCCAATGCACATCTTTATCAACCCGTACCACACACGGACGCCAACTACATCGACACAAAGATCGTCTTCATCGACTCCGTGACAAGGCGGCGAGAGCGCCAACTACATCGGCACGCTACCCTTCTTCTAGCCGAGTCACACGACCACGACATATCAAGCCTCATGGGCCCATGCACACCTCCGGCATTACAAGATCTACATCGCCAAGTTCATACATCATCGTCATCAAGCCACGTTGCCACGCAACGACGTTTAAGTCTACTCCGACAACCACATCAACCCTCTTCCCCAACATCGGCCTAGCACCGACGAGGCGAAGCCACTCCACCAACATGTCTTTTCTCCGATGAAGCAAGCCATTTCTTGCCGGGCACCGACGAGGCGAAGGCAAGACATCAAGTCCGACACCGACGAGGCGGACACCACCAGGCCTGGCACCGACGAGGCGAAGGCCGCCCATCTGTCTGAGCTGACGAGGCCAGACATCTTCATCATCGGACATCGACAAGCCGGAGAGTATGGCTAAACATCGCCGGGGAGACGGACGTACCGTCTCGCTTTCCACTTCACCATCCCATCATCATCGTCTACGCCAAGTGCATGGAGAAGACGAGACTTGAAGACGACGACCATTGCAGCAGCTTAATCGGAGGTGGTCCGCGGCGTTGACTCGCGGACGTAATTAATCGGGAGCCTTCCGAGGCCCCGTGAACCAGAACACACAATCGCCCAAGTCATATCGGCCGCGCTAGCAGGCCACGGAGCGCATATGTAAAGGGATCTTGTAATTTCGTTTCTCCATCGAGAGATTAATAAAAATACATGTTTCCCTATATTTTATTTGTGTACTTATGTACACTGGCACGCCCGCACATTCATTTTCCCCTGGCGTGTAGAGAGATAATATTTAGTCCACTTTTTATTATTTCTCGTGTCAAACAAAATGGCACGCCCGGTGGGACGTGGTTCTCCTCCCATCTTTGCTGCGCAACAATGGTCGTCGAATTCGTCTTCATGAGCTTCTCCATAATACAAGACGGTGTGTGAAGTTATTTACCTTTGGGTATTCTAGCCGGGGCCTTATGTTGCAAAATGGCCCGGATAACTCCCTCACAATTCAAGATCCAACTGTGATCACTTTTTCTGGTGGGAATCCACGGGTGCATGTCCAACATGCCTTGATACATGGGTTCTATCCGAATTACGGCGGCCATTTAATAAGGCGTTGTGCATTATGTAAGGGCTATAAGGTGTTTTACTCTCCCCAAGACTTTCTTTGGTGGACCATGTCATCGTCCACCTTTTATGGCAAAAACCAAGCTTCGTCAATCTTGACTAGAAGCCTCGTACACCGGCGACTGAACCTATCCTAGGTCGCCCCATGAAGACGACGGCTCTAATTGATGGAAGGGTGGCATACTCCTTTAATGAAGAAGCGAATGGCCCGTCTTCTCTAACCTACTGGGCTCTGGCCCGTCTTCTCCGACCTACTGGGCTCGGATGCGAGGGCGATGTACTGAGCGGATATCTTCACCAAGCGCAGGTTCTACCAGAAGAGCTATGGAATCTTTAGCCTTCACATGTTGCACTTTGGTTTTGCACCACATGCATTACATTATTCCACCTTTTTCCATGATCTGAGGCAATTACTAAGTATAAATAATGGTTTTTTCTACAAATATAAACTAGTGTTTGAAGAATTGGCTACCTTGGGACTTGTCAGAGGGCATCAGAACATGCCGTGCTGCAGAGGAGCTGCTCTCACATTCGTAATGCACGACACATGTCAATTGCATGCTTCTGGAGGCGGTGAAGAAGAATATTTGGGCACTTTTGACACTGAGACTCCATGCTCATCATTCTTCCTGGCGTTTCTCAGGTTCACAGAGGCTCGCGTCCCGGGGAAGACTATAGGAAAAGATCAAGGAAATGCTACCCGGCCCAACACAAGTTGAGGTTCGGTGCGTAGCCCCTTGGCAACCCCGGGGCGTGCCACCATAAGCTCCAGATAAAGTGCCAGAGGGTTTTCTTAGTCCACCAAGGTGAATGACTGTTTTCCAAGTTCTCAAGGTGGGTCCCTGTCCAAAATAGAAGAATACTCCCAAAGAAGTTCCAGCAGTCCTGAGAAGAACAAAAAAAAATCTTCAGAAGTTCAAGTGATCTTATAAAGTCCAGGGCTGTAAAAATAGCTCGTGCAAAGCAATTCGCACAGGAATAAATATCTTCAAGAGTTCAAAGAAGCAAGTCAAGCAATCCTGAGCAGTAAGGGAACCACTCGAAAGAAGGCGGGAGCAGTCATTCACCACCCCTCAACCAAGGCATGGATTATTTTCGGCCATTTGTCCTAAAACCATTTACCCCAATTGACCTCACCTAAGTCTTTGTGTTCTTGAGGCTCAGTCCGGGGGCATGTTTGAGTTGTGGGGTTCCACTCGGTACGATGATGGGCTAGAATATGATTTTTTGCTGCCTCTCGGAAGCATCCATGAAGCATGTCGTCTCCACACACACACTCTAAAGGAAACTCAATATTGAGTTGCGACGGTCATGGTCCTCTGACGTTTCCCCAATGACGAGTCCTTTGGTAGCCTTTTCCGATTACACCACTATGCCTCATGGTTTAAAGATTTTTTTTTATAAAAAAAAACATGTTACAAAACATACCTGCTTGCATATTCTTTGCATTCACGCTTGGTGCAGCTATAATCATCATGGCGCACACGTTGAACCTGCGCTAAGAAGATGGCTACTGGACCACCATATCAGTGTGTCCATGATACCACCTATGACCTCACGACGTCTAGTGGCTTACGCCAACAGCGAATAAACATTGGCGGCTGGGGCAGGCGACATCCATGCTCACAAGGTGGCCCGATGGCTCCCTGTCATCCGTACATCTACATCGACCTACGTCACGGTGCAGGGGCAGCAACTTCCATGCGCCGTGACATCGCCGACGACTTCTCGGCGCTCCATCTTCTACATCGACCTACGTCATGGTGCTGGGGCAGCAACTTCCATGCGCCGTGACATCGCCGGCGATTTCTCGGCGCTCCATCTTCTACATCGACCTACATCATGGTACAGGGGCAACAACTTCCATGCGCCGTGACATCGCCGACGACTTCTCGACGCTCCATCTTCTACATCGACCTACGTCATGGTGCTGGGCAGCAACTTCCATGCGCCGTGACATCGCCGGCGACTTCTCGGCGCTCCATCTTCTACATCGACCTACGTCATGGTGCTGGGGCAGCAACTTCCATGCGTCGTGACATCGCCGGCGACTTCTCGGCGCTCCATCTTCTACATCGACCTACGTCATGGTACTCGGGCAGTAACACCCATGCGCCATGACATCGCCGTCTTCTTCTCGGCGTCAGACCTTCTGCATCGACCTACATCATGGCGCTGGGGGCAATAACGCCCATGCACCATGACATCGCCAACGACTTGTCGGCGCTTGATCTGCTACATCGACCTACATCACGGCACTGGGGGCAGTAATGCCCATGCGCCATGACGCCGCCGGTGACTTCTCGGCGCTCGATCATCCACACCAACCTACACCACGGCACTGGGGGCAGTAACACCCATACGCCATGACATCGCCGACGACCTTTCGGCGCTCGGTCATCGACACCAATCTACGTATCGGCACTGGTGCAGCAATACCCATGCGCTGTGACATCTCCGACGACTTCACGACACCTTCATAATCTACATCAGCGATATCCTGAGCACACGGGTTGGCAACACCTGTGTTTCTGTGTTTCTATGATGCTGATGGCGCCCCAGTGCCTAGTCTACAATTACAATAATGCCAGGGGCAACACCGCCCCTCGGTCATCAACACAGCCGATGGCTACCCCGGCATACTACTGGTTCACTTAAATGTGAGCGGTCGATGGCTTTCCGATGCTTCTTCTTTGCATAAGACCACGACAAGGCGGAGGGCTTCTACCGTTTTGTTCGTGTGTCTCTACCAAGTTTATGGGAGCAGTGTAGCGCGCCAGTGCGGCCAGCGTGAATCTGTGAAACCCTTCGACCTAGTCGGCTGACACTGCAACTGCTAAGCGGTCGCGACTAGATTGATAAAAAATTCTTCAAGACATGGCATGATATTTCGCCGTCGAATGAAGGCAATGTGAGGTTGTCTTATTGCCTGGCACCGTGACTGTTTCATGGTCTCAACAAGCCTCCTCACGTCCAATGCAAGTGCGGATGAACTTACCTGCACTAGACTATAACGGTCTCTTCTCAAGGAAAATTCACACTATCGGCGTATCTATTAATGTTGTTCTATACAAGATGTTTATGCGGCTGCGCATGAAGGTCTCTTGATGCATTGACCACGTCGTTACAGCTATGGAGCCCGCGTCGGTCAGCCGGTAGATCACCCGCGGCACGACCCTAAAATTTCCTCGCGACGTTTTGGCTTGCGACGTTGCGCCCACAGCCTTAATCAACTGGGCGTGTGGTATTCTCATCTTTATATAAAAATGCTTCTGAGCAAATGGATAAAAATGATAGGCGCATGTATAGAAATGCCCTCTATGGCCGGCAGTGCATCATATGCACGCCTGCTTCTCTTATTCTTTGCACTTGGTGCTCAAGCATGCAACGTGAAGGATAAAAAGAAGGCCATGTATTTATATTGATGGTATCGCAGAGCAGGTGACTTATAATCTCGTCAACCGTGTCCAGATTTAATCGTATTTATCTGCTGTTTCTCGCCTTTATGCTGAAACAAGTAACACGAAGTACAAAATAATGTCAAACACCACAGCAGTGCTTACGGCTGATCGATTACTTGATCGTTGGACAGCACGCGTATGGAATATATGAATATATATACTCACAGATTTTCCTCTCGCCTTAGCACTTCACATTGGAGCAGGCCAAAATAATGAGCTTGCCCGATGGAGCTATGGCCGAGCCGCTAGTGCTGAGCTCAACAGCGAAGGAACAATCCTGTACGAACACTGAAAAGATCTCGGCACCCGTCGTCCAGGGCGCTGCCGTGTTCGATGACCAGGCAAAGCTGATAAAGACCTTTGCAACTAATGGTGAAATATTCCCTCAACGTCAAGGCAACTAATGGTGTCAGGCTGCATGCTTCTATTTTGTGCGCCACTTATTTCTTCTTTTATTAACCTAACTCGAATCCAATTAGCTTCGCGCTCGAATTTGACTCGGTGCGCGTCGTCATTTGGGATTAGACCTTGCCAAGGTGGTGCCCTCAGACCTCACGGCAATCATCATGTTCTAGCAATGGGACACATGCGTGTTTTAGTCGAGCAAACTGCAAAGAAAGGCTGCAAACAAAATGCGCCGCTTAAGTTTGTTTTCTCACCAAGTCGAGTTTGATCTGCTTCGCGCTCGAACTCAACTTGGTGAGGGGGCATTTGTTCGACGTGATTTTGTACCTAGCAAATGAAAATCACGTAGCATTTTGGGTGTGCAATACACGTATAAATACACATGACAGGGCGGCCGTACAAGCTACCTATGGCTGCTTATGCTGCTCTCTTATTTAAATATGTTGGCTATATACAGGCACATCGATCAATCCATTGCTAGCTCTCTATGCACGCAGGGCTTTCACAGCACATGGGTCATGTATCTACTCGTGCATGTACATGGGGGTGTACAAATTACGTATTCTACCCAGGCTGAAGGATGGAAATGGCCGAAGCGTCTAGTGCACGATCGAGCATGTTCGTGCCTTGCACCAGGGTCGTGTCATGCGCACCTGGAACCACCCTCGTGATGATCAATATCGGTTCGGTTTAGCTGATGGATATGGTTGGGCGAGCGACGGAAGAGATAAACATGTCTCCCGCAGCCAAGCCATAAAAAAAGCAACGGCTCAACAACAACCACGCCGCCCCCCGCGCGGCGCGTTCCTTTCAGTTCGGCCTAGTGCTCGTCTATAAAACGGATGGACCAGCAGCTAAGCAAAAGGGGGGGGAGGATACACACAAGAAACAAGCGGCAGCGGACCACGCGCCTAAGAAGAGAAGAACGCAGGGATCTGACGAGCCTCACGACGTGAAGTCGTAGGTTGCCGATCACTGGAGGTCGAAGACGTCGGCGACGCGTCGTGACTGGCAGGGATCCCACGCCACGCCATGATGCGCATCAAGCTGGAAAGGTAGCCGAAGGAGCTTGCTGCGACACCAACAGTGAACCGATCGTCATAAACTTGGCGTCGGGCCAAGACGAGGCTGCCGGCCCGTAGCATGGCGCTATCAACACCACACCCGCGAGGCGCAACGACGACATCCGCGACGAGGCTGCCGGCGCGGCGCGGCGCCATCATCTCCATGGCACCGGCGAGGCGCGACGACGACGTCCGCGACGAGGCTGCCGGCTGCTGCGCGGCGCCATCAACACCGCACACACGAGGCGCGGCGACGACGTCCGTGACGAGGCTGCCGGCGAGCAGCACGGCGCCATCAACACCACTCCAGCGAGTCACGACGACGACCACCTTGACGGGGCTGTCGGCGTGCAGCGCGGCGCCATCTCCACCACTGGCGAGACCCGGCGACGACGTATATGCCAAGGCTGCCGGCGTGTAGTGCGGCGCCATCAACACGGCACCCGCGAGGCGTGGCGACGACGTCCGTGCCGGGGCTGCCGGCGTGCAGCGCGGCGCCATCTTCAACTCTACACCATGCCACCGACGACGACGTCCGTGCCGGGGCTGCCGGCGTGCATCGCGGCGCCATCTTCAACTCTACACCATGCCACCGATGACGACGTCCGTGCCGAGGCTGCCGGCGTGCAGCGCGGCGCCATCAGCACCACACTTATGGGGCGCGACGACAACGCCCGGGGTTGCCGGCGTACAGCGCGACGCCATCTTCAACTCCACACCATGCCACCGACGACGACGTCGAGGCTGCCGGCGTACAGCCCGGCGCCATCACACCGATGATGCTGACAAGACCAATGGAGGCCGTCTTCATCCGGGACAAACAAGATCAGCTCTGTCGACGCGAATGGTCTCACCGGAGCTGTCTACAGGTAGCCCATGGCATGCACCGGTGATGCCAGCCGTTGCAGAAATGCACGCTGTGCCGCCGAGATGCAACACCAGCAAGACCACTGGCAGCGGACGACGCGCCAAGTTGGTACACGGCGGCGGCGAACTATTACACGCGCCCAAACGGCGTCAGCTGCGCCACTCATATCCGGAGGCCGGAGGCGGCGGATGATGCGTCGAGTACACGCCCTGGAGCCATAACGCGGAGATCTGGTGCAGGAGAACGGACGCCTAACTTGAAGACGGAGGTTGCCGATCGGCAGATGTCAAGGATGACGTCGGCGACATGGCGTGTCTGGCAGCGACCCGACGCCACGCTGTGATGCACATCAAGCGAAGCTCTCCGCGACGCTGACAAGGCAAGCTAGCCATCGCGCCAACGACGCCGACCGTGACCATGAAGGTCCTGCTCCTCGACGCCACCACAGGCCGCTGCGAACAAGATTGCCTCCATCGACGAGGACGCCGCCGCTGGAGCTTCAATCTGCAGCCCATCGGCGTGCACCCGGTGATGGTGAACTTGGCCTTCATCGAGTCCATCGACGCCCATAAACGCACGTGCGCCACCAATGTGGTGCCAAGACCTCGCCATCATGATCACCACAGAAACCTCCTTCGTCATTAGGGAGCCGACGATGGGGCGGCGACACACCATGCGCGCCAGGAGCTAGGTGGACATCATCATTGTCGCCAACACGCTGATATTACACATCGTCAACACTGATGCACACGGCTGGCCCGGCGCCGATGCTAGTGGGCAGCCGAGCGCTCGTATTCATCTCCAGTGCAGTACAACGCCCACCCATTGCGAGCGCGGTACGAAGGCATCTCATCTAGCTACAGATGCCCACGTGACATACGAGAAGGAGCCATGCATAAAGCCCATGGCCCTTTGATCCTAATAACAAGGTATATATGGATACATTGATTAATTGATTTACCACATGCAAGCCGTGTTGTGTTATCAGGTACAAATAGCTGAACTCAAGCGGACGTGTGCATCACCGTACGAGGTCCCTGTGCCGATGTCCGGAGATCGCTTCATCATGGACGCCGAGGATTCGGCTCCGTCCCACCCGCTGCAAGCTACATGTCCATACGCGCCGTCGCCTTCAACGAAGCTCCCGTCAAGGACTACACCGACCCCAGCTCGAACCCAACAAGTCAAGATGACCATCAGCCAATGCACATCTTTATCAACCCGTACCACACACGGACGCCAACTACATCGACACAAAGATCGTCTTCATCGACTCCGTGACAAGGCGGCGAGAGCGCCAACTACATCGGCACGCTACCCTTCTTCTAGCCGAGTCACACGACCACGACATATCAAGCTTCATGGGCCCATGCACACCTCCGGCATTACAAGATCTACATCGCCAAGTTCATACATCATCGTCATCAAGCCACGTTGCCACGCAACGACGTTTAAGTCTACTCCGACAACCACATCAACCCTCTTCCCCAACATCGGCCTAGCACCGACGAGGCGAAGCCACTCCACCAACATGTCTTTTCTCCGATGAAGCAAGCCATTTCTTGCCGGGCACCGACGAGGCGAAGGCAAGACATCAAGTCCGACACCGACGAGGCGGACACCACCAGGCCTGGCACCGACGAGGCGAAGGCCGCCCATCTGTCTGAGCTGACGAGGCCAGACATCTTCATCATCGGACATCGACAAGCCGGAGAGTATGGCTAAACATCGCCGGGGAGACGGACGTACCGTCTCGCTTTCCACTTCACCATCCCATCATCATCGTCTACGCCAAGTGCATGGAGAAGACGAGACTTGAAGACGACGACCATTGCAGCAGCTTAATCGGAGGTGGTCCGCGGCGTTGACTCGCGGACGTAATTAATCGGGAGCCTTCCGAGGCCCCGTGAACCAGAACACACAATCGCCCAAGTCATATCGGCCGCGCTAGCAGGCCACGGAGCGCATATGTAAAGGGATCTTGTAATTTCGTTTCTCCATCGAGAGATTAATAAAAATACATGTTTCCCTATATTTTATTTGTGTACTTATGTACACTGGCACGCCCGCACATTCATTTTCCCCTGGCGTGTAGAGAGATAATATTTAGTCCACTTTTTATTATTTCTCGTGTCAAACATATTGATCTTACCTGCAAGTTGTATACACATGTTGCTGTCCGGAACCCGAGGCCCCAAAGTGACAGAAATTGGGACAACCGGAGGGGAAGGCTGTGATGTGAGGATCACATGTGTTCACGGAGTGTTAATGCTTTGCTCCGGTACTCTATTAAAAGGAGTACCTTAATTGCCAGTAGTTTCCCTAGAGGCCCGGCTGCCACCGGCTGGTAGGACAAAAGATTTTGTGCAAGTTTCTCATTGCGAGCACGTACGACTATACACTACAAGAAAAGTTGCCATGGCCGACGAAGTTGAAGTCGCGCCGTGGTTGCTGGTGCACCATGGCCGACGATTTTTGGTCCCTCCGTGGTTCATGTCAAAACTTTTTTTTTCTCGTTTTTGAGGCCACCTAGCCCGACGAAAGCGGCCAAAACGTCGCGTATGGTGGCCCGGGACGTGGTGCATCGCGAATTCTCGGGTTCGCTGGCCGAGTCAACGCAAATCCGCACCGCCCAGGGATGTAGGGCCCAGATGGCAGCCTCTCTAGCATTGTTTTTTTTCTCGATCGCGCCATCTCGTTCAACGCTCTCCGATCGAGCCGTTTACGATGCAGGATCATGGGTCCCGCTTGTCATCCTCTATGAACCAAATTTCTTTCTTTTCTTGGATTTTTTTGACCCCCTGATTTCTGGCTACTTCCTTTTTCTTTTGATCCCTTGCTGCCTTGGAAACGTTGAGACCACTGCAGCTAAATGGGACCCACATGTCATCCTCTATGAGCAATCAACTTTCTTTTCTTGGAGTTTTTTTTGGCACCTCATATTTGGTCACTTGCCTTTTTTTTTTGATCCCCTGCCGCCTCTCAAACGGTGATACCGCTGCTGCTAAATGGGACCCGCATGTCATCCTCTATGTACTATAAAACTTTATTTTCTTGGATTTTTTTTGGCACCTCATATTTGGTCACTTGCCTTTTTCTTTCGATCCCCTACCGCCTCTCAAACGGTGATACCGCTGCTGCTAAATGGGACCCGCATGTCATCCTCTATGTACTATAAAACTTTCTTTTCTTAGATTATTTTTGGCACCTCATTTTTGGTCACTTGCCTTTTTCTTTCGATCCCCTGCCGCCTCTCAAACGGTGATACCGCTGATGCTAAATGGGACCCGCATGTCATCCTCTATGTACTATAAAACTTTCTTTTCTTGGATTATTTTTGGCTCATGATATTTCGTTACTTGCATTTTTCTTTCGATCCCCTGCCGCCTCTCAAACGGTGATACCGCTGCTGCTAAATGGGACCCGCATGTCATCCTCTATGTAAAACTTTCTTTTCTTGGATTATTTTTGGCTCCTGATATTTGGTCACTTGCCTTTTTTTCTTTCGATCTCATGCCACGTTTGAAACGTTGAGGAACCTGCTGCTAAATGGGACCCGCATGTCATCCTCTATGTACTATAAAACTTTCTTCTCTTGGATTATTTTTGGCACCTCATATTTGGTACTTGACTTTTGTTATCACCAGATTTTGGCCAAATCAGGAGGTGGGCCGTAAGAGAGATGGGCTTGGAAGATTACACGTGGATTATCTCTGAAGCGGCCTTGTGCGAAGAATTTGGGCTAGATTGCCCGTGTATCTTTAATTATGGTAGATTTCATCTTAGATTGGAAGTTAGAGTTTGTATCGTGTACGGTGGGGATTATTCCCACGATTAGAAAGTCCCCTGGACTATAAATATGTATCTAGGGTTTATGGAATAAACAACAACACACGTTCAACCAAACAAACCAATCTCGGCGCATCGCCAACTCCTTCGTCTTGAGGGTTTCTATCCGGTAAGCGACATGCTGCCTAGATCGCATCTTGCGATCTAGGCAGCACAAGCTCCACGTTGTTCATGCGTTGCTCAGATCTTTGAAGCCTTGTTGATGGCGAGCAACGTAGTTATCATAGATGTGTTAGGGTTAGCATTGTTCTTCGTATCATATGCTATCGTAGTGCAACCCTTGCATATCTAGCCGCCTCACACCTATCTCGGTGTGGGGGCGGCACCCGCTTGATCTTAATTTAGTAGATCCGATCCGTTACGGTTGCTCCTTGTTCTACAAGGATTAGTTTAATATCTGCAATAGTTAGGCCTTACAAAGGGTTGGAGGATCCAGCGGCACGTAGGGTGTCGATTCGCTAGTCCTAGACAGGGATGTTCCGGGATCAACCTCGTGTTGGTTTTTAGGCCCTATCTAGGATCGGCTTACGATCACCGTGCGTGGCCGCGAGGCCCAATCGTGAGTAGGATGATCCGATTATGCGGTGAAAACCCCAGATCGTCGTAGATCGTTTTAGCTTTATCTTGATCAAGCAGGACCACCATATATTCGTTCACCCCGAACGAATCATGGGTGGATCGGCTCCTTGAGCCGATTCACAGGATGACCTGAGAGCCGATCGAGGCTCTTATTTAATGTTTACGTGTATGCCATGCAGGAAACTAAGCGAGGCATCTCCATCACCTTCCTGACCAGGTATAGGTCAGGTGGCACGCCCTTGCACTCAGCATCGGACGTGTGACCAGAAGTGCTTTGCGGGCCGTCGCTCGGAGGGACCTCAGCCAGCCGCAGCTCTAGGTTGTTCCCGGCTCTACAGTGTTGACCGTCGCTGCCCGCCGGTGGGTTTTGGCAGTCAACACATTCTGGCACGCCCGGTGGGACCAGCTTCTATATCAACCACATCGCCATCTACATCTGAGATGGCGGACGGCACGCCAGTCACCTACGAGGAGCTGCCCGACGAGCTCAAGAAGAGGTATGACGAGATCAAAGTCACCCTCGAAGCCGACCTCATCGGCTCTTTTCAGAGAACCCGTTCACATGGCATCAGATGGAAGGGGTTCTCACCGCAAGGTGCACTTGATGGGATAGACCTCTCTGCCCCGTCGGAGGAACGCACCAGGTCCCTGCGGCAGGAGATCAACTACTTGGTGGCTCACTCGCTACACCGTCACTCTGAGAACCTGGTCAACACGTTGGAGCGTGTCGCTCTTCGCGTGATCCAGGAGATCATGAGGCACCAGTACTCGCCGTCAGGACCAGCCCTCGGGACGCATCAAGGGGAGTTGCCACTCCAGTCCCGTCCACCGCTGCCATATGCGTTGGCAGCACCAGAAGTGCCGGCTACACCGGCATTCGTCGTCTACAAGATTGGTGGTGACCCTAGTGACTACCAGTTCTTGCCCGAGGCGCCCAAGGAGATCCCTCAAAGGTACGCGTGCACGTATGTGCCAGATTGTGGCAACTGGGTACTCACAAACCAGGCCACAACATCAGGGACTTCTGGGAGAACAGGAGGAACGTCAGCGACAGAGCTTGAGAAGCAGACGTGGCTAACTAAGTACGCCACCCCGACGAACCTCCAGAGCTCAGCTCCTACAGTTGGCTCAAAGCTGGAAAAGCAAGCATGGCTGGCTAAGTACGCCACCCCGGCGAATCTTCAGAATTCAACTCCTGCAGCCAGCACAGCGGATCAGATCAGTACCATACTGAGAGACCAGTTCGGCATGGTGCCGAAAAGGAGGGCAATCGGCTATTCCAAGCCGTACCCCGACGACTACGAGATGATCCCGCTGCCACCTAAATATCGGCTCCCTGATTTCTCCAAATTCAGTGGATCAGATGGCTCCAGCTCCATCGAGCACGTCGGCCGATATTTGGCGCAACTAGGACCGGCTTTAGTGTCGGATCAGCTACGCGTGAGGCTCTTCTCACAGTCCCTCACGGGATCGGCTTTCGGATGGTATACCTCTTTGCCACCAGACTCCATACGGACTTGGAAGCAGTTGGAAGAGCAGTTCCATATGCAGTACCATTCAGAGGCTTCCGAGTCTGGCATTGCCGATCTAGCACAACTACGTCAGAAGCGCGGAGAAACTGTGACAGAGTACATCCAGCGTTTCAGGAATCTTAGGAACCGATGTTATTCGGTTCGTATAACTGAAAAAGAAGCAGTCGAGTTGGCAGTAGCAGGCCTTGCAACACAGCTCAAGGACATGGCCTCCCAAGCAGATTATCCCTCATTGGCGCACATGGTTCAGAAACTGTCACAAGATATGAACAGCGCCACCGGACTGTACCAAGATAAGTTCAAGCGTGCGGTAGTCCTGGTCGATGCGAGGAAGACGAAGTTCTGCGGGAGACCAAGAGGTAGCAGTGGCTGAATGGACTCGGGGAGGAACCCCGTGCCACTGCAAATGGGTAAAGCCACCAGGCCCACCAGGGGGATTTGATTTTGACGTGACCAAGACTGAGCAAATCTTCGACCTCCTGCTCAAGGAGAAACAGTTGACGATTCCTGAAGGTCTCAAATTCCCCACGGTGCAAGAGCTGAACGGAAAGCCATACTGTAAATGGCACAACTCGCTCTCCCATGCCACCAACGACTGCAGGGTATGGCGTCAGCACATCCAAGCGGCGATAGAAAAAGGGCGTCTAATTTTCAACCAGTACGCCATGAAGGTCGACACCCAGCCCTTTCCCGCCGTTAATATGGTGGAGTGCACTTACCCTGAAGGTTGCCAGCCAGGATCCTCGTTCAGCATCAACATGGTAGGACCTGGGAACCACTCTGGCAAAGACGGAGACGAGGGCAGCTGCTCTCGTAGCAAGGACACAGAGGAGGCCGCTCCACGCGATCGGCTCCGTCATGATGGCAAGCGCTACGTCACAGAGGGAGAGGTGAAAAACATAAGATATCAGCGACCCCTCTCTGATCACCTCCTCAACAAGTATGTGAGTCAGTACGACCGACGCCGACGATCCAGCGATGATGATGAAAGAGATCGTCTGGCTAGAGAAGCCAGAAGACATCGTCGGCACGATCACGATGAGGAGGAGCACGAGCGCCGTGCCACGGAACAATCAAGGGAGCAAGATGACAACGCCAGCATCGGGACTGCCCCTTCTTCAGACACTGCTGGGATTCAGGAATGAGCCGATTGCCCACAATCGGCAATTGCCCAGAATGCAACCAGAAGAAGAAGGAGGCAGCCAACGTGTCTGTGTTCAAGCGCTTAGGGCCTCTCCCGCCACAAAGCAAACGTGCTGAGTCCCCTCGGTGGGCAGATCCCGAGGATTCCGAAGACGAGGGACAAGAAGAGGAAGAAGACAGGTACCACCGTCCGAGGTGGTGCCCTGACGGATTCAGCCGTTCACAAAAGCGCAGGGTTCAGCGATTGCGCGGCCTGGAGGAAGCCGAAAGGTTATACCTGCATACGCTAAGGAAGGCACGGCCTGATCTGGCTGCGAAAGTTCAGCGAACCCTGGATGAAGAGGGTCGTCCACGGAAAATGGAGTGGCGTCCCAGGCAAAAGAAAGCCGATGATGAAACATCGGCTGGCACGAACATGGTGCTCGTCCTTCCGACAGAGCTTAGTGCTCCACGATTCTACGATGCACTCAAGGTGGACGACAGCAGGCGTATCAAGTCAGAGGTTGGGCTGGTTTTATCCACCAGCCTGACCGAATAGCAAGATTAAATCAATGAGCAAATGGGGCGAGGCTGATCCTTGTGATCGGCCCCAAAAAGTTTATGAAGGAACATTACAGAACCTTCAGTCAATGGATATGGAGGCCGATTCCAGCAATCGGCCAAAATTATCTTCACTACGTGTTCTGCCTGTGTTCAGCGTCGATCCACTGGGCAGCGGCCATGTCGGCAGATGAAAGTCAGCACGAATCCTCGCGGAACCGACGTGCAAGTGCAGTACCCTGGCTAACCATAAAAGCCGATATCTGCAGTCATCTGGCAGATTCGGCTCGGGGGGCATACAGTCAGATAAAGAACATGTGCAGATAAACATGTGTAAACATGCGTACAGTGAAACATTGGGGGGCCGATTAAGAAAAATTGGCCAGATAAAAAAAAAAATTTTGCGCAAGAGGCGAAGCCGATGCGCAGCCATCGACTCTAGTACACTTACACAAGACCAAGGCCTACTGGCTATATGCTCAAAGTTCACATCAACATCGACGTTCAGTAGAAGAAAGCTGATCAGCGACCTATGCATCCTCGCCAGTATTCTTGCCTTGATTAAGGCTCGGGGGGCAGCTCGCCCTAAAATATCTTTAGAGAGCCGATTTTGTTGAAATCGGCTGGTTATGCATTACGATTCGGAAGCCGATAGTGGCACATGTGGTTGGCTCACTACTGTTCTCGCCTTGATGAAGGCTCGGGGGGCAACGGACTACATGGATATTTGGTTCTTAAGAAACCGATTGGAGTTGCATCGGCTGACCCTGCATCATGATCCTCTCTGAAAGCAGTTCAGGTTGCGAAAGAAGATTGCTGAGGCTATGGAGAGGAATCGGGAGAGGAGGCCGTCGGCTTTTACGGGTTTTGGACCGTCCAGTCGCTGCAAGAGAAGGAAAGGGACTGGATTCTCAAAATAGCCGATGAGTAGTCATCGGCTAAGGGATCGCGAAAAATTATGGTCAGATATTAAAATCGCGGTCTGAAATTGAGAAGTGCTTGACTGACGGGCTAATCGGCATGTGAGTCCGGCTTCACGGGCGTCCAAAAGAAAAGAAATCCGATACGTTGCTATCGGTCTTTGCATAACAGGCGGAAGGAATGAAATTGGAGTAATTGAAGGATGAATTGAAAGAACAATTTCATTAATTCAAAGGAGCGGCTTTACAAGAAAGAGCCGATGGCTCTCAAAAGAGGGATCTGGTGCCTAGTGCACTGCTACTACTAGTCATATTCTACTAGTCGTCGCTGTCCTCGTCATCACCGCCGTCGATGTCGTCGGCGCTGCTCCCAGGAAGCTCCTCGTCGCTGCTGCCCCAGCCCTTGGCCGGAGCCTCGTCCTCCTCGTCATCATCATCATCCTCGCAGTCCGCCCAAGAGCGGAAGCGCTTGGTCGGTGGATACCCGATGGAGGAGGAGGATTCATCCTCCTCTTCTTCTTCCTCGTCATCATCTTCGTCCTCGCTGTCCGCCCACATGCGGGAGCGCTTCTTCGGCGGGAGTTTGGCGGAGGGGGAGGCCTTGGCCTTTGCTACTTCTCCTTCTTTCTTCTCATTGTCGGAGGAGAGGGGGTTCATCTCGGAGTGAAGGTTGTCCTCGTTCTTCCTCTTCGGCGAGGATTGGAGGGGGAGGCCTGAGAGGGAGGAGGAAGAGGAAGACATGGCTACAGGAGGAGAGGGTTTTTTGGGTGCCGATGGCTGGAACAGAGGAAGGGGATAAAGAGAGTTAATCAGTCGGCACGGTTAAATAATGAGAAGCCTGGTGGGAATTAATGCCATTACAGTTTCCGAAGAGGTGATGCCAGAGCTATCGAATTTTGCAGAGAAGCTGAGAAGACAGGGCATAATGATGATAGATGCTGCAAATGGCTCTGCTCTGCCACGACATGACCCTTCGGAGGAAAAGCAGAGTGGTTTTGGAATTATCATTGCCAAAACCAGGGGGGCATGTGTTATCACCAGATTTTGGCCAAATCAGGAGGTGGGCCGTAAGAGAGATGGGCTTGGAAGATTACACGTGGATTATCTCTGAAGCGGCCTTGTGCGAAGAATTTGGGCTAGATTGCCCGTGTATCTTTAATTATGGTAGATTTCATCTTAGATTGGAAGTTAGAGTTTGTATCGTGTACGGTGGGGATTATTCCCACGATTAGAAAGTCCCCTGGACTATAAATATGTATCTAGGGTTTATGGAATAAACAACAACACACGTTCAACCAAACAAACCAATCTCGGCGCATCGCCAACTCCTTCGTCTCGAGGGTTTCTATCCGGTAAGCGACATGCTGCCTAGATCGCATCTTGCGATCTAGGCAGCACAAGCTCCACGTTGTTCATGCGTTGCTCGTACTGAAGCCTTGTTGATGGCGAGCAACGTAGTTATCATAGATGTGTTAGGGTTAGCATTGTTCTTCGTATCATATGCTATCGTAGTGCAACCCTTGCATATCTAGCCGCCCTCACACCTATCTCAGGTGTGGGGGCGGCACCCCGCTTGATCTTAATTTAGTAGATCCGATCCGTTACGGTTGCTCCTTGTTCTACAAGGATTAGTTTAATATCTGCAATAGTTAGGCCTTACAAAGGGTTGGAGGATCCAGCGGCACGTAGGTTGTCGTTCGCTAGTCCTAGACAGGATGTTCCGGGGATCAACCTCGTGTTGGTTTTTAGGCCCTATCTAGGATCGGCTTACGATCACCGTGCGTGGCCGCGAGGCCCAATCGTGAGTAGGATGATCCGATTATGCGGTGAAAACCCCAGATCGTCGTAGATCGTTTTAGCTTTATCTTGATCAAGCAGGACCACCATATATTCGTTCACCCCGAACGAATCATGGGTGGATCGGCTCCTTGAGCCGATTCACAGGATGACCTGAGAGCCGATCGAGGCTCTTATTTAATGTTTACGTGTATGCCATGCAGGAAACTAAGCGAGGCATCTCCATCACCTTCCTGACCAGGTATAGGTCAGGTGGCACGCCCTTGCACTCAGCATCGGACGTGTGACCAGAAGTGCTTTGCGGGCCGTCGCTCGGAGGGACCTCAGCCAGCCGCAGCTCTAGGTTGTTCCCGGCTCTACAGTGTTGACCGTCGCTGCCCGCCGGTGGGTTTTGGCAGTCAATTCTTTCGATCCCCTGCTGCCTCTCAAACAGTGATACCGCTGCTGCCAAATGGGACCCGCATGTCATCCTCTATGTACTATAAAACTTTCTTTTCTTGGATTATTTTTGGCACCTCATATTTGGTCACTTGACTTTTTCTTTCTATCCCCTGCTGCCTCTCAAACGGTGATACCGCTGCTGCTAAATGGGACCCGCATGTCATCCTCTATGTACTATAAAACTTTCTTTTCTTGGATTATTTTTGGCTCCCGATATTTGGTCACTTGCGTTTTTTTCTTTCGATCTCATGCCACGTTTGAAACGTTGAGGAACCTGCTGGCTCATGGGACCCGCATGTCATCCTCTATGTGCTATAAAAGTTTATTTTCTATGTTTTTTTTTCACTCTTTGATTTTTGTCTATTTCCTTTTTCTTTTGATGCCCTGCCGCCTTGGAAACGTTGAGTAAGCTGCTTACACATGGGACCCGCATGTCATCCTCTATGTACAATCAAGTTTCTTTTCTTGAATTATTTTTGGCTCCTGATATTTCGTCACTTACCTTTTTCTTTCGATCTCATGCCACGTTTGAAACGTTGAGGAACCTGCTGGCTCATGGGACCCGCATGTCATCCTCTATGTGCTATAAAAGTTGGTTTTCTTGGATTTTTTTTCACCCTCTGATTTTTGGCTATTTGCCTTTTACTTTTGATCCCCTGGCCCCTTTGAAACGTTGAGTAAGCTGCTGGCACATGGGACCCGCATGTCAACCTCTATGTCCATCAACTTTCTTTTCTTGGATTTTTTTTGACCCCCTAATTTCTAGCTACTTTATTTTTCTTTTGATATCAAGCCGCATTTCAAACATTGAGACCGCTGCTGCAAAATGGGACCCGCATGTCATCCTCTATGTACAATAAATCTTGGATTATTTTTGGCACCTCATATTTGGTCACTTGCGTTTTTTCCTTTCGATCTCATGCCGCCTTTGAAACGTTGAGTAAGCTGCTGGCTCATGGGACCCCCATGTCATCCTCTACGAACAATAAAAGTTTCCTTTCTTGGAGTTATTTTTGACCCCTAATTTCTGGCTATTTGCCTTTTTCTTTTGATCCCCTGCCCCCTTTGAAACGATGAGGACGCTGTTGGCAGGTCGGTCCCACATGTCATCCTCTATGAACAATAAAAGTTTCCTTTGGTGGATTTATTTTTGACCCCTAATTAATTTCTGGCTATTTCCTTTTTTTTCTTTTGATCCCCTGCCGCCTTGGAAACGTTAGGATGCTGCTGCCTCATGGGTCCCGCATGTCATCCTCTCAGAACGATAAATGTTTTCTTTTCTTGGATTTTTTTACCAACTGATTTTTAGTTTTTTATTTTATTTTCGATCCCCTGCCGCCTTTGAAACGTTGACGACGCTGCTGGCTCATGGGTCCCCGATGTCAGCCTCCCAGTACAAGAAACATGTGATATCTTGATTATTTTGCAGACAATAAACAGTGTATTTTGCTCTGAGCTATTGCAAACGGATAAATTAAATCTTCATTTTTACATAAACAAACTTATATGTTGAGTGTCCTTGTTTTTTCTTTTTGCGAAGCATAGGACTTTCCTGTTTTTTTTTGAGAAAAAACTGAACTTTCCTGTTTTGGAGTGGGCTGAAATTGTACGAGTCGAAAGACCCAGCAGGATAGTTCGAAGGCCCAGATGTCCAGATGCAGCCCAATTGAAATCTTTCTTTTCTTGGATTTTTTTCACCCCCTGATTTCTGGCTACTTCATTTTTCTTTTGGTCCTGTGCAAAATGGGTCCCACATGTCATCCTCTATGTACAGTAAATTTCTTTTCTTGGATTATTTTCGGGTCCTGATATTTGGTCACCTGCCTTTTTCTTTCGATCTCATGCCGCCTTTGAAACGTTGAGAAAGCTGCTGGCGCTTGGGTCTCGCATGTCATCCTCTATGAACAATAAAAGTTTCCTTTCTTGGAGTTATTTTTGACCCCTAATTTCTGGCTACTTCCTTTTTCTTTTGATCCCCTGCCGCCTTTGAAACGTTGAAAACTTTCTTTTCTTTGATTATTTTTGGCACCTCATATTTGGTCACTTGCCTTTTTCTTTCGATCCCCTGCCGCCTCTCAAACGGTGATACAGCTGCTGCAAAATGGGACCCGCATGTCATCCTCTATGTACTATAAAACTTTCTTTTCTTGGATTTTTTTTGGCTCCTGATATTTGGTCACTTGCCTTTTTTCTTTCGACCTCCTGCCGCATCTCAAACGGTGATACCGCTGCTACTAAATGGGACCCGCATGTCATCCTCTATGTACAATAAAGTTTCTTTTCTTGGATTATTTTTGGCTCCTGATATTTGGTCACTTGCCTTTTTCTTTCGATCCCATGCCGCCTTTGAAACGTTGAGGAAGCTGCTGGCTCATGGGTTCCGCATGTCATCCTCTATGAACAATAAAAGTTTCCATTGTTGGAGTTATTTTTTACCCCTAATTTCTGGCTACTTCTTTTTTCTTTTGATCCCCTGCCGCCTTTGAACGTTGAAGAATCTGCTGGCTAATGGGTCCCACATGTCAGCCTCTATGGACGATAAACCTTTCTTTTCTTGGAGTTATTTTGACCCCTAATTTCTGGCTATTTTGCCTTTTTTTGGATCCCGTGCTGCCTTGGAAACGTTGAGGATGCTGCTGCCACATGGGTCCCGCATGTCATCCTCTCAGAACGATAAATGTTTCTTTTCTTCGATTTTTTTACCAACTGATTTTTGATTTATTTTTTCTTTCGATCCCCTGCCGCCTTTAAAACTTTGACGACGCTGCTGGCTCATGGGTCCCGATGTCAGCCTCCCCGTACAAGAAACATGTGATATCTTGATTATTTTGCAGACAATAAAAAGTGTATTTCGCTCTGAGCTATTGCAAATGGATAAATTAAATCTTTATTTTTACATAAATGAACTAATATGAATCTCCTTGTTTTTTTTTGTTTTTTGCGAAGCATAGGACTTTCTTGTTTTGGAGTGGGCTGAAATTGTACGAGTCAAAAGACGTTCAACAGGTTAGAAGGCCCAGATGGCCAGGCAGCCCCAATTTATATCTTCCTTATCTTGGATTATTTTTTGATCAAAAGGCCCAGCAGGGATACATCCTTTTTCTTTTGGTCCTGTGTGCCGCCTTGGAAACGTTGAGGACGCTGCTGCCTCATGGGACCCGCATGTCATCCTCTATGAACTATGAACTCTAAAAGTTTCTTTTTCTTGGATTTTTTTCACCCTCTGATTTTTGGCTATTTCCTTTTTCTTTTGTTCCCCTGCCGCCTTGGGACCCGTATGTCATCCTCTATGTACAATAAACTTTCTTTTCTTGCAGTTTTATTCCCCCTAATTTCGGGCTACTTTCTTTTTCTTTTGATCTCAAGCCGCATTTGAAACGTTGAGACCGCTGCTGCAAAATGGGACCCACATGTCATCCTCTATGTAAAATAAAAGTTTCTTTTCTTGGATTATTTTTCACGCTCTGATTTTTGGCTATTTCCTTTTTCTTTCGATCCCCTGCTGCTTGGAAACGTTGAGGATGCTGCTGCCTCATGGGTCCCACATGTCATCCACTATGAACAATAAAAGTTTCTTTTCTTCGATTTTTTTCACCCTCTGCTTTTTGGCTCTTTCCTTTTTCTTTTGATCCCCTGCCGCCTTGGAAACGTTGAGGATGCTGCAGCGTCATGGGACCCGCATGTCATACTCTATGTACAATAAAAGTTTCTTTTCTAGGTTTTTGGCTCCTGATATTTGGTCACTTGCCTTTTTCTTTCAATCTCATGCCGACTCTCAAAGGTACAATAAAAGTTTCTTTTCTTGGATTATTTTTGGCTCCTGATATTTGGTCACTTGCCTTTTTCTTTCGATCTCATGCCGTCTTTGAAACGTTCAGACCGCTGCTACAACATGGGACCCTATGTCATCCTCTATGTACAATGAAAGTTTCTTTTCATGGATTATTTTTTGCTCCTGATATTTGGTCACTTTCCTTTTTTCTTTCGATCTCATGCCGCCTCGGCCCTCTGAAACGTCGAGTAAGTTGTTGGCTCATGGGACCCGCATGTCATCCTCTATGTACAATAAAGTTTTTTTCTTGGATTTTTTACCCCCTGATTTTTGGTCACTTACCTTTTTCTTTCGATCATGTGCCGCCTTTGAAATTGTGGACGCTGCTGGCTCATGGGTCCCACATGCCAGCCTCTATGAACAATAATATTTCTTTTCTTGGATTTTTTTTACCCCTGATTTCTGGCTATTTGCCTTTTTCTTTGGATCCCCGATCGCCTTTGAAACGGTGAGGACGCTGCTGGCGCATAGCTCCCACATGTCAGCCTCTAAGAACAATAAACATTTCTTTTCTTGGATTTATTGTTGACCCCTAATTAATGGCTACTTCGCTTTTTTTTTCCGATCCCCAGCCGCCTTAGAAACGTTGAGGACGCTGCTGGCTCATGGGTCCCATATGACAGCCTCTATGAAAAGTAAAACATTTACTTTCTTGGATTTATTTTTGACACCTAATTAATGACTACTTGGTTCTTTTCTTTTGATCCCGTGACGCCTTTGAAACGTTGAGGGCCCTGCTGGTTCATGGGTCCAACATGTCAGCCTCTATGAACAATAAGAGTTTCTATTGTTGCATTTATTTTTGACCCCTAATTTCTGGCTATTTGCCTTTTTTCCATTGCATGCCACCTTAGAAACGTTGAGGACGCTGCTGGCTGGGTCCCACATGTCAGCCTCTTTGTACGATAAAAGTTTCCTTTGCTGGATTTATTTTTGACCCCTAATTTCTGGCTATTTGCCTTTTTCTTTCGAACTCCACCGCCTTTGAAACGTTGATGACGCTGCAGCAAACTGGGTACAATATGTCAGCCTCTTTGTGCGATAAACCTTTCCTTTCTTGGATTTTTTGGACACCTGATTTCGAGCTACTTGCCTTTTTCTTTCGATCTCCTGCCCCCTTTGAGAAACGTCGAGAACGATGCTGGTTTGTGGGTCCCACATGCCATCCTCTCTGAATGATAAATGTTGAGGCCGCGGCTGCAAGATACGTCCCACATGTCACCGATTTGTTGAATAAACGTTTCCTTTCTCGAATTTATATTTGACCCCTGATTTACGGCTACTTTGCCGTTTCTTTCGATCCCCTGCATGTCCGCTTACTCCACCGAAAAACAGACCGGCATGTATTCATCACAATACTGGTAGCTAATTTAGGAAAAATGTGTTCATCACGGGATTCAAACAAAGATCTTCATCTCTGCTAAATTTTGATTTCACCAAAAACCGAACAGCGTGTGTTCATGACTTTAAGTTCACAAACACTATGGTTTCTCTATAAAATAAGGTCACCATCCGTTCCTTTATTGAAGGCATTTGCGAAAAGTGTCTTTGGCTAATGGGCACCAGTGCTCCTACTGTTTAAAAAAAAAATCAAATATCATACATATTTGTTTCAAAAAAATCTGAAAATAAATGTAGATATAATAAATAAAGTAACCTACAAGCGTGTAAAATTTTAATATGACATTCTTTATATTGTAGACTACACAAAAAAGACAAAATCTGTTGAAATTTGGAGATTTGAAATATGCATACCCAGATCCACACGTTTGTTACTTTTGTGTAGCCCAGAATTTTTTGTATTTGAAACTGAAATTTTGCACGTTTATGGGACAATTCATTAGCTACTCCATGATTTTTTTTCTAATTTTTTGAACAAATAAATATATTTTTTATTTTTTCTAAAATAGCAGGAGCACTGGTGCCCAAGAGCACCAAATCTCTTAATAGGCATTTGCGCCTAATAGCGTGAGCTTAGCTAATTTTTGAAGAAAAAAAAGATGTCCATTGTGGTATTCAGGACAAAGATCTTCATGTCTGCTACTGCACCAAACAACAAACCAGCATGTATTCATCACAATACGGGTAGCTAATTTGTGAAAAATATGTTCAGCACGGGATTCAAACAAAGATCTTCATCTCTGCAAAATTTTGATTTCAGCAAAAACCAAACAGCGAATGTTCATGAGGTTAAGTTCACGAACACTATGTTTTCTCTATAAAATAAGGTCACCATCTGTCTCTTATTTCTCAATGAAAAACAGGTGGAAGTGTTGGGACGAACCACATGGGTGCTTCGGCTCTATGTTCAATCTTCTCTTTTTTGTACTGCAATCTTGAGCCTATGGCAGGACCTCCATTGACGTGCATTCTGCACCAATTTGGCCTTGGACGTATCCATGTATCACGGGCGCGATTGTGGGTAGCAAAGACACAGTCAGGTTTGAACAATCGGAAATCTGGTTCTGCAGCCTCTGCGTCGATTGGCGGGGGTAGCATGAAAATTGGGTGATTGAGTCCAAGAAATAAAGAACGCCCCTTCAAATTGTTCAATCTTTCCCACCTTGCCTCTTCTACAGGGTCCAAGGTATGGGCAGATCTCAAGAAAACGTAGCACCGTACCAAAGGATAATACCTCAGCTTGTTACCCATATGTAATATTGGAGGACCGAGGATGGGCCGATAACCTTTAACCTGAATCCACGCGAGATCAGATTCACCAGTAATGGACTCTGCTCTCATTGGTGCTAGGAACCAAGTGCGCTGGTCAGAAAATCCAAGAAATACATCTTCATCTTCATAATTATGATTATCACCATCATCATCTAATTCTTCATCATCTAATTCTTCATCATCGAATTCGTCTTCTTCTAATTCTTCTTCTTCTAATTCTTCTTCATCAGCATCATTATCTTCATCGGCACCTCCATCGCCTTGAGCCACATTTGCTTCATCATCTTCCATGATAGCATCTCCCTCGATTTGAGCGAAAATTGCAGCCACTTCTGCTTCTTCATCTTCAATGACAGGGGCGTCAATGAGATGCGGGGCTGCATGTGTCCCTGCAATGCACAAAGATCAACCACAATGCAGCAAGTAGGAACTACACTGAAAATTATCTCTTCTCTTCTATCTTCTATTTTCTACTACTATAAGGCACAAGTTTTTAACAAGACATGTAGCAGCAATTCCAACTGTTGGTGTCCAAAATCTAACGGTTGGGATTAGAGGTATTCGCGTGAAAAAAATACCACACCAGTGTCCACGTGTTTCTAGAACCGTCATGTTTCCATTATGAAGAAAAATCAGAGCAGTCTCACACCGATATCACACGTCCCACTTGATAGTGATTAAGAAAGGTTCCAAATTTTTGTTCATATTTATAAACTGTATGCTCACACTTATTTTGATGGTATAACCAAATTATTAGTTGTATTGAAAGTTTGAACAACATTTAGAACGCAACTTTTATACATCAGTATTGCGAATCGTAATTGGCCAACATGTGCAGCATGCCATTTACTAGTTAAGACATAAAACAAAGAATCACCACAGGTATATGGTTCCCAAACCAGAACATCTCCATACGGATATGTAACTGCGTATACACGATGTAGGTGTGAACTTGTACCATATCCAGGAATGCCCATGGCATCGACATAGCTGTTTCTATCAAAGAATTCAGGGTTTCTCAGGATATTCCACTCCTTTTCTAGGGGCGCTTTGTAACACCCCACTTTTTGCAACCTTGATTATTTGTCCTTTTTGCCAAAAATTAGGGGGAACAAAAACTTTTTATATAGGTTTAGTAGATGAATTGCCTTGATTTGTTTGTTATGATGAATTGCCTTGATCTGTTGGTAGATGAATTGTCTTGATTTGCTTGTTGAGTTTTGTCTTGAGCTACCTCATAGAACAACACCCCTAGTGGTTAAACAAGCAACTCACCAAATAAAACACATGTGTGGCTTAGGAAGAATTGTTTTCCTTCTTAGTACATCAAACCTCTCTCCTGATGACAACATGAGTGTGCCATCTTGATTTTTTCTCTTTGTGGTACAAGATAGCTCAAACATCCTTAATTCACAACTTGGTGATCTCAATGCATGGATCTCATCTGTGCATCTCCCTCTTCAATTTCCACATCCTGCATGCCTCAGTCAATCCTTGCAGCTCATATATTCAACTTGATCTTGTACCCTATCCAATGATTCAACTCTAGATCACTCCCTTCACTTTTACCTCTTGTTTTTATTCAAGTTTAATCTTCACAAAACCAAGAGTGGGAATGATGGGTACATTTTGTAGCCACCATCTACCCTTGAGAACCCTTCTCCCTAAATTAAGTTTTCTTTCTCAAAAACCCTATTGTTTTTCCTTCTCTAGTTTTGATCACAAAACCACTTCTAGTTTTATTAAACCTTTTCAAGTTATTTCTTCAAAGAAAACAAGAAATTGAAATGGGTTTTGTTTCTCATCCCATTTCTACCAAGTACTGATTTCTAAAACATTTTTTTCTATCTTGCCTTCTTTTTAACAAAAGGCTTGTTTATGGTACCTATACCATTTCTTGTTTCCCTCTTGATTGTTTTACATTTGAGAAAAACTCTACCTAACTTGAGAAAGCAAGTAGAATATTTTGAACTCCTATGTTCCAACTAGTTTTCTCTCAACCTTTTCAAATTCCATTTCCACTTGGGTTCTTTCCCAATTGTCTCTAGACAATTGAGGTGTGTCCCATACCTTTCAATTAAACTCTTTTTCAAATGGCAACTCTTGCACATCTTATGCACATCTCTGATCCACCACATTGTATCCCCTCCATCCTCCAATTTTTGATCAAATGGATGATCATTTGATATCTTCAAATCACTCCCTATTGACCTCTCATTTGTAGAGCAATTTATATTCTTTTCCATCATTACCTTGACCTCATGAATTCATGATTTAAGTCCCCATATTCTTCATTGTGAGTATATGGTTACTTCACTCACCATCTCTCTTAATCTTGCTCTACCATTGTCTCAACCACCATCACCACCATCATCTCTTGGCCAATTTGATAATTTGCTCAAAGTACTTTATTCTCCAACATTGCCACCAATGTTTATTATCACCTCTCTCCCAAATTTTAATACATCATCAAACCATTTTTAGCTAACCCCTCAAATACTCAACCTTGGTCGACATTCATGAAGTGGCATTGCACTTTGTTTGTTCACTTGTAATGTCAACAAGTAGCCGGCCATGCCAAGCTCTTGGCATGCATGAGCTGAAATTTCTTCATCTCCACTTTCTTCTCTTGCAAGCCTTGCCTCCCAACTACCCCAACAATTAAATGGGCAGCCACCCATCCTAGCCAATCAAAAAGGAGGCAGCCACCACTCTCTCCCTCTATAAAGCTCACTTGGCCGGCCACTCCACCTCCCTTTGCTCTCATTTTTCACTCCCCACTCCTTCCTCCACTCACTCCCATCCCTCTCCTACCTCTTCTCCACGAGCTGCTGCTCCCCCTTGCTCACATGGCCGGCCATGGCCATGAAGATCCACCAAGATGAAGCTCCCCTCCTCCCTCAAGCTTCCCCTCACCATGAGAGCATCCCTCTCCTTCTTCTCCCCAACCCTAGATGGATTTCTCTCCTCTTCTTCTTCCTCCATTGCTAAGATTGGATCTTGATGTAGGTGCATGTTGGTCCAAGCATGGAGAAGCTTGAGCAATCCTCAGATCTGAAGTTCTTGAGCAAAGTTCGTCCAAATCCCTGCAGTAATTTCTGCCATCTTGCTGTTTCAGATTCTGGTACGAACTTGTAAAATCCACCAAATCTCGTGCGCAGATCCAAATCGAGTGATTCAAAGTTCCGCAGATAGATACGGAAAAGATATACAACTTGGCATTGGTCTCATCCTCAAATTAGTTACGGATTGTCCGTGGTAAATAACGTTCTGTAAACATGCAGATTCACTGTTTGTTATATTTGTTCCGTTTTACGAAACCTTTTTGAGCAAACTCAACTGTAGGTGAAAGCCTTCTTCAATACCTTCATTTTGGCGGTGGTTTCACTTCGATTGACCTCCTGAAACTGAAATGGTTCACAGGTCAAGATCTGGTCAGATCTGACTTTGTCGAATTAAACCAGGAGCTTGGGAACGAATCTTTGAGTGAAACAAATTGGGTAAGAACCGCCTATTCAATACCTTTCAGATGCAGCTGACCTCATATTTTTGTGATTGATGTACGATTTGTGGTGAATTAAACTTGTTCTGTGTGTTCTGCAGACATGGCTGTTAGCTTTTAAATCACCAAAAATCCATATTTGAACCAAATTGAGTGATTCCAGTTCTGTAGGACTACTGAATGTTTTCTTAATCTTCTCAAACAAGTTTCAAACCCTTACCTGTTCTGTAACTCCAGAGGTAAGGCAAATGGTATAGACATGCAGTAATCTTGTCAATCCATTTGTGAGAGTTTCAGAAACAATTTGAACCCAAATCCAATTGTGTGTGCATCTCTGTTTAGATATCTTTCAAATGCCAGTGGTCTCATATTTTGAGGATTTTTCTACGATTTATGGCTTACAGATCTTGTTTTCTGTACAGTCAGATTCAATGAAATTCCTAAAATTGTAGGTTTAATATTTTTGGGTGATTCCAACTGGGTTAGTCTTGTATTAGTACTGGCCATCTAGGAAAAATATTATTAGTCTCTGTTCATGCATATTCGTTACTGTTAGTAAGGTATATGTGTGACATGCATTGTTGGACCAAAACTTGTTGGTCTATTTAAAACCCTTGACCAACTCTCTTTATTAGGAATGGACAACCTTTGTTTTATGCTTGCAAAACAAAACCTCTGCAACTTAACATTAGCCCTATTGTTTTGCTTAAGTTTTCAAATGATGTGGAATATGGTTTGCTTCCTATTTTGGATGTTGTGTTGTGTGAGCCAACTAAGTTAGGAAAACTGTTTTCTACTTTTCCCAAAATGTTTGAAAATGTACTGTGAATGTGTTTGATGCCAAACTAATGCTCTTGTCCTCTTTATGATGTTATCTACCAGGGGATGTTTGGTTTATACCATGGTGATAACCGAGAGAGGCAATTGCTAAGTTGTGATGCACTCATACCTCTAGTAGGTAAATAAATGGGGTTTTCTAAATTAAAACTCTTGAAGTTGTTTGTGGTATCTATAAGTCCTTAGTATGTTATACCTTGGCTGCATGGTTTGTTGTTGATTGTTGAATGTTGTCTTGTTGATGCAATGTGATTGATTGTGTTCTTTTTATATTTTCCGGCGCTAGATGCGAACAATTCCGGAGAAGAAGAAGAAGTGGAATCGGACAAGGATTTTATTTGTTCTGTGGGAATTCTTATTTTGATGGAGTTGAAGAAGTACAGGGACAAATAAGCCAAGGCAAGCCATTTACTTTGACTCTTTATATCCATGTTCTTGGTTGAGATCTTTCTATCCTTGGTCTCTTGATTTCTTGCGTCTCCTTGGGTTTGCTTAATTTGATTCTTTTACATACTTGCCACCAAGTGTGTAATGTCCCCTCTCGATATTTTGCGTACTTACTCTAAGTATGTGAATCACATTCCCCACCTTTTGACACCCTAATTCTAGTAAAAACTTGGGATTATATCATTAAAACTGCTCTACTTTTTTATCATCTCCATTCATGCTCAATTGGAGTATGGATGACCTTGACACCCCTTCATGTTATGATGGCAATCATTATGCTATTATACATCTTAGTCACGCATAAACTTTAGGCTGGGAAAACCCTCAAGGTTTTACCTTGTTGTAAAAGTTTTTGTTAAAACCTTGGGTATAATGTTATGCCCAAGTGAGAATTTGATAAAGGAAAGGATTTGGTAAAAATGATGGGGATGAGAAAGTGGTTGGGATATTACGAAAACTTTGGCGCCTAAGTACTCACCCTTGACAACAAACTAGCGCAACCACATTACTCCAACATGGGCACGGGGCTTAGCTCGACGTTCGTTCTCTTTAGCATGAGGCACCGCATAACTATACAAGGGTACGAATACCCCCGAGTCCGGATTGTCGAGGTTGGGACAATAGTATAACGGGAGGCCTTCGGGGCTGACCCGTCCGGAAGACACTATGGGTCTCCTGGCTTGGCGGTGGAGCCACGCTCAAAAGGAGGTGAGCTGCCACGGTGCCGGGGAGGTACATACTCCATAGGGTAGGACCTCTTGCTAATTAGAATGGGCGAAAGGCTTCGACTGGTTATCCGATACCCACATACTTTCGTATGATGGCCCGGGGATGATCCCGGCGGATTTATCAGATCTTGTGGGGAAAGTGTGCAAACTCTGCAGAGTTAAATCTATTCGAATAGCCGTGTCCGCGGTCATGGACGGTTGGATTGGCTGTTGCTTAGCCTGACGTGTTTTGTTTGTGAAAATGTTTGACAAAGGAAAGAAACGGGTTTTGTGTTGGAGTACTTGGAGTACTGGTAAAATGGTTGATGACCACAGTGAGGTGGTCGGAAAGGAATTGATAAAAATTGGGTCTACCCTTCCTAAGCGTTTATGTCGTGAAAGATCTTCCTAAATTAAGTCTAGTAGTGAGGTCTTAGATATATTCTCTCATCTCCTTCACCCATGAAGTTGAGATGCTAACTCCACTAAAACACTTCTTCTCTTCTTCATAACATATTCTTGTTATATAAGTGGTCATTCCCTCTTGACCTCCTAGTTAGTCCTCGGTACCTTGTTCTCCTTGATATGTTACTTTGTAAATGGTTTGCGAGTACAATTCCAAATGTACTCACGGCTTTGTCCCTGGCTATTTACTTGGCCAGACTTGAAGGAGTTCGACAGATGAAGAAGGAGTTGGCGACGTCTATGCGAGCTAGGAACGTCTTCCCAGTCAGTTGCCTGTAGGGTTAAGGCAGATGACTTGGGCTCTGCGATGCTGAAGTGATTCCGCTACTCTGATGTTTTAGTTAGGCCCTTCGAGGCTATTATGTAAAGGTTGGTCATGTGACCTTATTGTAATTTTCTTATTCCGTTTTGTAAAGGATGATGTAATTTGATATCAGTTCGGTTATGTGTTCACGGCGCACTGATCATGGGATCGTGAACTGTATACATAACAGGGTATTTCGGACAGCTAGTCTGGGGTCCCCACACGCTTGTAGGATAGCGATCAATTCGTCAAATACAACGATTACCTCGTAATGCCATGGCCCTGCTAGATCATCTTTGTACGGCCTCTTGACGATCCGTACTTTGAGCAGTTCCAAACTTTTATCTATTTTGTATTTGAACAGGAATGGTGGGCTGCCATGCCACCATTCACTAGTAGGGCCCAAAGAAATTCCTGCATCTTGCAGAGATGGAAGAGGTATAATAGTATCTGATATGTATATGTTGCGGATCGTCAAGTGCCCGTCCTGCTGGACAAATGCCACCCAGTCGCCGTTACAACCCACCCAGTGCATGGGTCCATGTCCATCCAGTTCCTCCTTGGTATGGATAAATGCTGGAACTGTCGGCTTGTCTAATGGCATCAGCAACGCGTGAATGCCCTGCAAATAGGATTTGTTTCAGAATTGTCTATGCATGCAAGGTATTCGACAGAATGAAGAGCGGATTGTGCAGAACTGAAGCACAGATGTAATGGATAAATAAAGCAATTCCGAAGAGTACATGTGCATAGTGAAGGCAGCAAACCTTACAGTACTCCCAAATCAGGTGATGATGTTGAGTCTAAATTCATGCATGATGTTTGGCAATAAGAAAAGTTGATTGAAAAAACACAAGCTGAAACGAGATGAGTAAATAAATAAATACTCTTACAGTATTGTCGCGGTCGTCGGGCCATGTCTCGGGGTCGCAGTGGAGCAGGCTCGGTAAACCGAACAGAACCTTATGCGCTCCGCGGATGGCATGCCGCATGCCGATCATGCCTCGAGCGAGGCGACCAGTGCTGAGGATATCCGCCCGCTCGGCTATGTTCTCCACCAGTGGGTAGTGGAGGTTGCCCCACCCCATGGACTGGTGGTAGCAATCAGGAATCTCCTCAACCTTACGCACGCTTCATTGGAGTCGGTAATCTAATGCAAGGGAGAGAGGGGTGAACGGGAGAAAGAGACAGAAGAGGTTTTTTTGGAGAAGATGCAGTAGTAGTACTACGATACTAGGAGGTGGAGATGCGGGGCATGTTTCCGGGGGAGAGGAACCACTATTTCCCTTTAAAAAAATAACAGCACTTGCGCATTAGAACTTGGGGCGGGGATATAGCGGTAAGAGGTATTGACCAACTTTCCCTCACCTTGACCCCACGTGGTTGTGAACCCGAGATAATTTTCTTTTTGATGAACCCGATATACTTATTATAGTACTAAAATAGTACAAGTATATACCTTGTATATACCAACATTATTATTTTAAGGACTTTTGTTCCATGAGCAACAACTTCCCCCACTCCGCTCATCCGAAATCCTAGCCCCTCCAACTTCAAGGACCAATCAACATAGCTATGGCCTTCTAATTTGGCTCAAGTCGCCGCACACATAGTCCTCCCGCCGACAAGGAATAGGAGCATCAGCCCTTTTGTCGCTTGTTGTTATACATAATCATATACAGTACCATATATATTTCAAATTTCCATATCAAAAAATAGTTCAAATCTGAATTTTAACATCTCAAGCTAAACCCTCGCTTGCTCTTAAACATAAGCATACCATAGTTCTACTTTTGTCTTCACCGAACAACAGAACACAATGTGTTCATCACAACATAGCCAACCGGAGTACCTAGTAATGTAACTAGAGAAGTGAACCTATAGTTGATCAAGCCTTCAACTTTAACACAATAATACCACCACATTATGTGTTGAGGAGCCACACCCATATATTTAAGAGTACCATCATGTAGACCACAAATGCATCAATGAAGAGAGGGGTATACTTATAGACCACCTCTTTACAAAACAGTTGTAATTAGTAGACCACAATTGCCTCGTTCATTAGCTATGAAATTACATACTATCAGTAGCTACAATGGCTGCAGTCTGTTTCAGAATTAAACATCACACTTGTTCCAATCCGGGGCGTTGGCGAAGTTTGGGATGAACCAAAGCGGTGTCTTTACCAGGTACCTATCTTTTTTGTTTTGCATGTTTTTCTCCAAGGCGTTGGTTTGGAAACCAACGGCGCAATCTTCACGATTCATCGAATCGGCATATTTCAGTGCAGCTGCGAATTGCGAAGCCATGCTTCATTCGGCAAGGTGTACACACAATTTCTTCTCGTCAGACATCCTGGGACAACATCTGCACCGCCTAATGGCAGCATAATCGGATAGTTCACTCCAAGGAAAAGAGAATATTCTCCAAGGTCATCAATCTTTTCCCATGGAATACCTTCATTTAACTTACTAGTGTCCTTCGTGAACACCAGGCAACCAAACCCGAAGCATAGTTGCCAACGGTGCGACCATGATGAACACGACGATCGAAGCGATATGGCAAACTTTACAGGAATATTCCCTTTCATCAGCAATGCCCAGTGTATGGATCAGAAGAAGTCTAGAACCATCTATAGATCTTGCTAACCACCACACGCCATAATCGACCTCGTGATCATGGCCAAGAGCATCATCAAGTGCACACCGCCATTCAAACACAATGGGCGGTGGCTCTACGATCAGCGGAGGACCTGCTTGAAAACGAAATTACTGTTAAGAAGGGTATGTTTGGTTTGCGCAAATCTGAAAACGTAAGAATTGGGAAAACGCATTAGGATTCAGATGGGATGATATAATGGCATTTCCATTCAATAATACAGCATATTGGTGTATTTGAGTACATCACATGGGAAACCAAAGGATTCATTTCAAGAAGTTCAAGTAGAGGTCAAAATCCAACATAATTCAATCTGAGAATAAAACTCCTAATTATACAATCCTCAAATTTTTCTATGGTAATCATCTCGAATAAAAAGTCTAAATACCAATGAAATTTCATCCGAAGCAAATATGCCCCAAGCCTCCAAGTCAGATCAGTCAGGTTCGAAAATTAATAAGTTTGTGCATTAAAATTATCTTCTGACCATGAATAATGAAGCTCATCATACACTACGTCCGGAGGAAAATTACCAGCTTGCTGAGGATTCCATGCGTGAACAGTGCCAGTATGAGTTGTGGCAAACACAAGCCCATTGTGGAGAATTGCATCGCTGTAATTGTAAAAGATGTGGGACTTGGGCTCTGTAAGAACTGTCCATCTAGAATCAGCGCCGCAAAGGAGGGCAACTCTGATGTCAAAAACAGCAACAAGAGAGAAATTTTTGTACCCCCCAGCAGCTGTGGGAACTTGGCAAATATATATCTTGTGAAATATAATAGCACGAAGGTTGTGGTGGTATATATTTGGAATGTGGGTGGTTTCAAACGGCACAGGGAGAGGAATTTCACGGTGAGTGTAGACGTTGACAAGTTTCCATTTGCAAGCAGGAAAGCCAGTGTCAACCATGGCAACCCAATCTCCATTGGCACCTACCCACTGCTTACCCGTACCGTCTGGCATCACAGCGTCGGAGGAGAACATGTCCAGCGGCGTCAGCTTGCAATCCTGTGCTACCTTCATCGGGTGAGAATGAAGAACACATGGGAGGCCAAACGGGAGAGAAAAAGATAGAGTTGCACTATCATTTGCAGAGTCGAAAAATAGTTTGGACGAACCGACGAGGCTCGCGGCGGTGATGACGTCGCATCTTGTTACGAGTTCTTCAAGGGGACCTTCGGAAAAGACCTTCTGAAACAGTTTAGAGTCATCATTTTCCTTGTTCGATGCCGCCATCGTAGGGCAGGGGGTGGGTCTATGAGGTTTGGGTTCAACTGATTGGAGTTTAATTTGGGTTCGATGGCGGCAGGTGGCGGGGAAGATGAAGAACGGAGGCTCTCAAACTGGGCAGTGGAATTGATTCTAAAGCTGCATGGCGGCGGCACTGGCGCGTGCTATGGAAGGTGGTCGATTGGTGCGGGCGGGGGCGGAGGTAGACGATGGAGGTGAACCGAAATAGGGCAGGTGGGGGTGGGGCGCTTGACTTCGCTCCTCTACACTCTACATCATCTCCTCCTGTTTCTTGGAAAGTGTATAGACCCATAATAAAAAGTCACTGTTCCCTCTGAAAAGGTGAAGAACAAGTCACTCGTCTAACGTGCAAATTTGGACATCCCAAGCTATGTGTTGTCATGTCAATTCAATGTCCATGGCAGTATTTTGAATTTTGCGTGACCAAAAGAAGTACGCCTTGGCCTTTCACAATCGGGGTTTCTTTAGAGCAAGAACAATAGAAGAGCCAACAGCTGGCAAAAGTACCACGTAGGCGGGCTATAAGCGCCCACTATTGTCCTACTTCCTCTTGGCGTGATACTCCCTCCGTCCACAAATAAGTGGACGTGCGGGATTTTCAAGGTAAATTAGTAAAAGGAAAGAAAAAATGCATTGGAGCACTCGTATCTTAAGAAACACATGTACTCAACCACGGTTGTAGATTTTCTCGGCGCAAGACTTTTCCCCAGCAGTTGTGGCTTTCAGTTATTCGTGGGTGTGGGGAGGAGCTCCGCCGCATCGGTAGAAAGCAAAGAGGAACGGCGGCTCTCGATCGTGCGGTGTACTCGTAAATCACGTGCAACCCATGCCCTAATAATTCACAATGCATTGATGAGGGCTATCACTTCATCATCCAATAAAATGTACTTAGTAACTATGGTAATAATATTATCTTCTCGCAAAAAAAATGGTAAAAATATTGTTTCTTAAGCCATGTACTAGTACAGAGCAAGATGCTTTAGAGAAATAAACCTATATTTTATTGCTACTCCGTAATACACATGGTTATTTATTCTAGGCAAATGCCTACTGAAAGATGTAGGAATAGGGAAATGTAGGATTGCAATGTCATGTCCACTCCAATCCTATAGGAATTCATAGAAACCAAACTTTGTTTGATTCCACCATAGGAAAAGTAAAGCATTCTTAAAAAGAGGCATGAGTAGATGTTTAATTTTCTATGGAATCTGTGCAAAGAAATCCTTAGGAAAAATTCCTATCAGAAACAATCCTACAAATCAAACAGCCAAGGATTCAATTGTACCAATTTCCTATGCAAATCCTTGGTGTTCACCCAATCCTCTCGAATACTCATCCAAAAAATGCACTAATACTTTGATGGGGAGTTTTTGTATTCTAGGCAAGAATAGAGGGTTTGCGGGGATCACTTGAGAAGTGTATTAACCAAAGAAGGCATAAGTAATACACCAACACACACTAACATGCCCTTAATGGATGTATCTCCATAAACTCCCTCTGTTCTTTATTACTACTACTAGTTTATGTACTTCTTAACTAATATGGGATAATCATGAAATATATTTTCTAACATTCAGCCAAAATATAGTGTTTCGACTTTTTAAAATACTGAAAAACTAGTAATTAAAAATATTTGAGCTATCAAATCTAGGAAGTTTGAAAATATTTTGTATTCCGTTTGAAAGTTGTGTTACTTGGTGTAAGATTCACACAGAAATGATGAAAATATCAAACCTTCAAAAAAATTGTAGTAATTCAAACGTTATGTGCGTTTCATAATTTTGCAAAATCGATTCTATTTGCAATTAAAACTATAGTAGTTGGTGAACCCCAATCATCTGATTTGCTCTTAAACAGCTCAATCCTAAATTTGAACCTCCCTGCAACAGAACACGATAATTGGTGGTTTGTGCGGAAAAAATTACAGTTTAAAAAAGTGTTTTACGCAACGAAGGCAGCAATAAGCGGTAGTTTGTGCAATTTCCTCGTGTAAACAACATGTAGCGTCGAAGTAATAGTACTAGGAGTACAGAAATCTTGTGTAATTTTTAGTTCTACATATTACTAGTGTCCACTGTTTGAGAGTTGATGGTGAATGGGTCTAATTTTCAATCGAATGAGAATTAGCAAATTGATTTTTATGACAAAAGCATACAAAGGGAGTAAAACCAACATACCCGCATTCGCCGCTGCTACCAGCATGCGATGCCTCCACGAGTGCATTGACGGCTGCTGCAAATCATCGGAAGGCATCTAGGTTTTGCAGATCGTCGATTGCCGCTGTCCGGCTAAGCTTAACCAGCATAGCTGCCGCCAAGATATCTCGGATTTGGACCACAGGCAGAAGCTGATTGGGGTCGAAGGATTGCTTGATTCGGAATTTGAAGTACCAAGCCCTCGGCTTCGATGATGGAAGTTTGGAACTCGGCCCGGCCAGAACCTCCCAAATCTGTGTGTGGCAGTGGATGCCCATCGGCATCCCCAATGCTGCCGACGCCGTGATGTGGTCGGTCGCACTTTGGTCCCCACTAAAGGCTGGGGCTGCAGCACGTCGCCGCCGCCCCCGACGTCCCCACGACGGCAATGCCATGGACCGAGGCGCTGAGTTTGTTGGCGAACCCGAAGCCCTGGATGGCAAGTGCTTCTTCACAATGGAAGCATCCTCACCCGGCGAGGTTCGCCCCCGGCGCATGCCTATGCTCCGACCAGCCCACTTTGCCGCTGCATTGCTGGGCTGCGCCGCCGATACACAGGCCACCGCCGCTTCATGGGACCCCCCTCCCTCCTCTCCCTCTCCTAGATCAAAGGGCGCCAGGAGTCTAGCCACAGCAAGACACAGAGCCGCCTGCTTCATCGCACACCAATGGCACACAGACATTTGCGAGCTTTTAGCGCACACCCCTCTGAGGCTGAGTCGTGGAGCCTGGGTGCACGGGGCTAAGGCTGGAGGAGTCGCCATGGGACGAGGGGTGTCGAGTGCTCGGGCAAGTACGGGAAAGGCGAAGTTTTGCATACCCTTATATGATCACATCAATGCTTCTCAAGGAGCCAAATACTGTATGAGAAACCGGAAAAGTTTGAACGTTTGAAAACTTTGCCGGCATAATGCATCCTTCCAATGAACGCCTACTAAGGTAGAAAGCCAACTCAATTGCTACTTTGTTGGCAAAATGTACCATGGCTCAATCTTAGGTCACACACCCATGAAGCCAAGTTAACTCATCTATCAATTGGTATATTTTGGTCATATTCAAAATTTTACTTGAAACTTGTTGGTCATGCCATTCTACTACTCGCCTAACACTTTTTCTACGCGGGAAGGAGGGGGGTATGATGCTACCCTGAATTTGTGGGACCGAGAAAAACACACAAATATGAGCGATGCAACAAAAAGAAACACATCCGTCCCCCTCCCCGAGTGATTTGTCCTAGATATGAAATCAAACTACAAGTGGTTCGAAAAAGGCAATCGAAAAACATGGATTGTTCATCAGTTTGTACATAGCTAGGGAAAATACCAGAATGTCATATCAGTGTTTTAGAGAAGAGCCCTTCAAATAGTTTGGCACCATGTTGGACATCGTCCAGCTTAATTCCACCCAAACATGATTTTTTTCGTTTGAATATGTCTAGACTTTGTTTATCATCTTCAATGCTTATTCTATGACATAAGAAGACTATGTGCTTTGGTTTTAATTTTTTGAATTTTTAATGCCCAATTGAATCTTGGTCAAACCCTAGGTTTGACCAAGATTTAAACAAGTTCATAACATGAAAATGAAAAAGTAAGCCTGGATCCTTCTTAGTAACTCCAAAATGAATCTTTTGGAAGGTTTTCTTAAATTTCCATGTTTGAAACCCAAAACCACTTCTCTTCATGCTTGACTTCATAAGACAGAGTTTAGGGTTAGGGTACGTATAGATACATGATTTTTCTGGTTTGAATATGTCTAGACCTTGTTTAATTTATCAACTTGAATGCTTATATGACAGAAGAAGACTATGTGCTTTGATTTTTCATTTTCTTGATTTTTTCGGTTTTTTATGCCCATTTGAATCTTTGGTCACGAAATCCGAGATTTGACAAAGATTTAAACAAGTTTAACACATGAAAATGAAAAAGTAAGCATGGGTCCTTTTTATTCACTCCAAAATGAAGCTTTTGGGAGGTTTTTGAAATTTCCATGTTTGAAACCCAAAACCACTTCTCTTCATCAATCGATCCTTGACTTCCTAAGATAGAGTTTAGGGTTAATTAGGGGGCAGATACATGCTTTACTGGTATGAATATATATGTGTGGACCTTGTTAATCAACTTGAATGCTTACTATATGACATAAGAAGACTATGTGCTTTGATTTTTCATTATTTTAATTTTTTGAACTTTTATGCCCATTTGTATCCTGGTCAAATCCTAGGTTTGACCAAGATTTAAAACATGAAAATGAAAAATTAAGCCTGGATCCACTACAAGAAAAGTTGCCAAACTTTTCTTGTAGTGATCCTTCTTAATTAGTAACTTCAAAATGAAGCTTTTGGAAGGTTTTTGAAATTTCCATGTCTGAAACCCAAAACACCTCTTCATGATTGACTTCATAAGACAAATCGAGTTTAGGGTTAGGGGTAGATACATGATTTTTCTAGTTTGAATATGTCTAGACCTGGCTTATCAACTTGAATGCTTAGTATATGACATAAGAAGACGTACTATGTGCATTGGTTTTTCATTTATTTGATTTGTTTTGAATTTTTATGCCGAATCAAATTTTGGTCAAATCATAGGTTTAACCAAGATTTAAACAAGTTTAAAACATTAAAATGAAAAATTAAGCATGGATCCTTCTTAGTCACTCCAAAATGAAGCTTTTGGGAGGCTTTTGAAATGTCTATGTTTGAAACCCAAAACCACTTCTCTTCATGCTTGACTTCATAAGACAGATGAGTTTAGGATTAGGGGTAGATACATGATTTTTCTGGTTTGAATAGGTCTAGACCTTGTTATCAAGTTGAATGGCTTACTATGTGACATAAGAAGACTATGTGCTTTGGTTTTCATTTTTGATTTTTTCGATTGTTTTTATGCCCATTTGAATCTTGGTCAAATCCTAGGTTTGAACAAGAATTTAAACAAGTTTAAAACATGAAAATGAAAAGGTAAGCATGGATCCTTCTTAGTCAGTCCGAAATGAAGCTTTTGGGCGGTTTTCGAAATTTCCATGTTTGAAAACCCAAACCACTTCTCTTCATGCTTGACTTCATAAGACAAATTTAGGGTTTAGGGTTAGGGGGATTATGAATCTTGGTCAAATCCTAGGGTTGACCAAGATTTAAACAAGTTTAAAACATGAAAATGAAAACGTTTCAAGTTCACCTTTGGTTCGATCTTTCAGTAACCAGGCGCATATATATATGGATGCAAATTGAGATAATTAATTCGTGAAACATTGAAAATGTCCATCGTGTGTCATGTTTCCCCCTCACATGAAAATTGGATTGGTGGCAGACAAGTAAAAGCACATTTATGTGCGACAACCCAAAATGCACATATTTTGCTGAGTTTTCATGCATGCATTAAAAGTTGTGAATATATACATAAAATGCATGTGGGTCATGATTCAAAAGTTTTACATGTATATGGTTCTTGTGTAGTAGTACTATAGTAGTACGTGTACCAAGCTCACACATGTGCTATTTTCTAAAACATTAATTGGTATGGCATGTCTCGTATTTTCCCTAGCTATAAATTTAGAAAAAGATGAGCAATTAATCCATGATGTTTGATTGCCTTTTCTGAACAACCTTTGGCCTGATTCAAATCTGGTAAAAATCACAGGGGTAGGGGAGGAGTGTGTTTCTTTTGGATGCATCGCTCGTATTTGCAAGTTTTAGGGGTCCCACAAATTCAGGGTTTAGGGTTAGGGGGTATACATATGATTTTTCTGGTTTGATTATGGCTACATTGTTTATCAACTAGAATGCTTACTATATGCATGACATAAGAAGACTATGTGCTTTGGTTTTTCATTTTTTCTGATTTTGTTCTGAATTTTTATGCCCATTTGAACCTTGGTCAAATCCTAGGTTTTACCAAGATTTAAACAAGTTCAAACACGAAAATGAAAAGGTAAGCATGGATCCTTCTTATATTAGTCACTGTAAAATGAAGCTTTTGGGAGGTTTGTGAAATTTCCATGTTTGAAACCCAGAATCACTTCTCTTCATGCTTGACTTCATAAGACAGAGTTTAGGGTTGTTAGGGGGTAGATACATGATTTGTCTGGTTTGAATATGTATAGACCTTGTTTATCAACTTGGATGCTTCCTATATGACATAAGAATACTAGCTATGTGCTTTGGTTTTTCATTTTTCTGATTTTTTTGGATTGTTATACCCAGTTGAATCTTGGTCAAATCCTAGGTTTGAATTGTTATACTATATTCAAGCCCACAAATACAAGGTTTAGGGTTAGGGTGTAGATACATGATTTTTCTGGTTTGAATATGTCTAGACCTTGTTTATCAACTAGAATGCTTACTATATGACATAAGAAGACTATGTGCTTTGGTTTTTCTCTTTTTTTGAATTTTTTGAATTTTGTATGCCCATTTGAATCTTGGTCAAATCCTAGGTTTGACAAGATTTAAACAAGTTTAAAACATGAAAAAGAAAGAGTAAGCCTAGATCCTTCTTAGTCACTCCAAATTGCAATTGATAGATGAGTTAACTTGGATTCATGGAAAAAATAATGTCATGTAAACGAGTTAACTTCGCTTTCCTACCCATGAATCCATAGGAAACTTGGTACTAATACTGTACTCCGTATAATAATCACCCGAGTTTTTACACCAACAGGTATGTCACTTACGTGACCATGCATGAGGTCCCACACTTCAGTGAGCATAAGTCACGTGCAGTAGGTACGCAAACTCCCAGCCATCTTCTTTGTCAAGAGAAGATGCGCACCAGGATGCGTAGTGGAAGTCGTCTCTGGATCCTTCTGTTGTCCCTCTCACGGAAAAGAAAAAGAAAAAAACATCTCTCTCATTCTCGGCCTCGCTCGACTCGCTCACTCGTAGCCTCGCACCTCCTGCGCACTGACAAACGCTGCACAATAGTCAACATCACCAGAAAAAAGATATACACCATAAATAATAAGAGGGGCCTCGTGACTGCTATCCCTTCTTCTCCTCCCGTGTGATCCCTCTTCCTCCGAGTTTCACTGGACGGGCAAACACACATGTGCTGCATAGTAATAATAAAAAATTAAAAAATCGACCTATGAATCTATGATTAAATAGGTAAAATCCTGGGTTTTATCAAGGTTTAAACAAGTTTAAAACATGAAAATGAATAGGTAAGCATGGATCCTTCTTAGTCACTCTAAAATGAAGCTTTCGCGAGGTTTTTGAAATTTCCGTGTTTGAAACCCAAAACCACTTCTCTTCATGCTTGACTTCGTAAGACAGAGTTTAGGGTTAGGGGTAGATACATGCTTTTTCTGGTTTGAATATGTCTAGACCTTGTTTATCAACTTGAATGCTTACTATATGACATAAGAAGGCTATGTTCTTTGGTTTTTCATTTTTTCTGTTTTTTTCTGATTTTTTATGCCCATTTAAATCTTGGTCAAATCCTAGGTTTGACCAAGATTTAAACAAGTTTAAAACATGAAAATGAAAAGGTAAGCCTGGATCCTTCTTAGTCACTGTAAAATGAAGCTTTTGGGAGGTTTGTGAAATTTCCATGTTTGAAACCCAAAAGCACTTCTCTTCATGCTTGACTTCATAAGACAGATCAGTTTAGGGTTAGGGGGTGTAGATACATGATTTGTCTGGTTTGAATATGTCCAAATCTTATTTATCAACTTTTGAATGCATGCTATTCTCTCAAAGAAAAACTTTTGAATGCTTACTATATGACATAAGAAGACTATATGCTTTTAAAATTCAAACATATGGTAAGCATTCTTATGTCATATAGTAAGCATTCAAGTTGATAAACAAGCAAGGTTTGGACATATTCAAACCAGACAAATCATGTATCTACCTAACCCCTAATTATATTGTCTTATGAATTATAGCATGAAGAGTAGTGGTTTTGGGTTTTAAACATGGAAATTTCAAAAACCTCCCAAAAACTTCATTTTAGAGTGACTAAGAAGGATATACAAGCTTCCCTTTTCATTTTCATGTTTTAAACTTGTTTAAATCTTGGTCAAACCTCTAGGATTTGACCAAAAGATTCAAATGGGCATGGAAATTCATAAAAAATCAAAAGAATGAAAAACCAAAGGACATAACATTCTTATGTCATATATATATAGTAAGCATTCAAGTTGATAAACAAGGTCTAGACATATTCAAACCAGAAAATCATGTATATATCTACCCCTAACCCTAAACTCTGTCTTATGAAGTCAAGCATGCATGAAGAGAAGTGGTTTTGGTTTCAAACATGGAAATTTCGAAAAACCCTCCCAAGAGCTACATTTTGGAGTGAGTAAGAAGGATATATAGATGCTTAATTTTTCATATTCATGATTTAAACTTGTTTAAACCATGTTCAAACCTAGGATTTGACCAAGATTCAAATGGGCAAAAAATTTTAAAAAAATAAAAAAATAAAAAACAAGGCACATAGTATTCTTATGTCATATAGTAAGCATTCAATTAAGTTGATAAACAAGGTCTAGACATATTCAAACCAGGAAAATCATGCATCTACCCCCTAACCCTAGCTAAACTCTGTCTTATGAAGTCAAGCATGCATGAATGGAAGTGGTTTTTGGTTTCAAACGTTTAAGCCAAAAGCCCCTTTTCAAATATTTCAAACTTATTCAAATTTGGTTCAAATTTGAAAGCATACAAGTTATAGCACACATAGTGCATAAATTTTCACACATACTGCACTAGATGCTAACCCTATAGTTTGAGGCCATTTGGGTGACCTAGGTCGAAAAAATTCTTGGATTAGAATCGTGTTGTTCGAACCCCGTAGTTTGATTTTTTGAACCCTTGATCTGTAGAACTGGGCAAAACCCTAGTTTAACCTATTTAATTATAGATTCGTATATCGATTTTTCTACGAGTACTACCTTTTTATTATTACTATGCAGCACATGGGTGTTTGCCCGTCGAGTGAAACTCGGAGGAAGAGGGATCACTCGGAAGGAGAGAAGAAGGGAGAGCATTATGGTGTCTCCCCTTTTTCGGGTGATGATGTTGACTTTTGTGCAGGGTTTGTCATTGAGCAGGAGGTGCGAGCGAGCGAGCGAGCGAGTCGAGCGAGGCCGAGAATGAGAGAGATTTGTTTTTTTTGTGAGAGGGACAACCGAAGGATCCAGAAGGACCCACAGACTTCCAATACGCATCCTGATGCGTCTTCTCTTGACAAAGAAGATGGCTGGGAGTTTGCGTACCTATTGCACGTGACTTGTGCTCACTGAAGTGTGGGACCTCAAGCATGGGCACCACACGTAAGTGACAGACCTGTTGGTGTAAAAACTCGGTTGATTATAATAGTGCATTAGAACAAAGTTTCCTATGGATTCAAGGGTAGGAAATCCAAGTTAACTCATTTACATGACATTATTTTTTCCATGAAGCAAAGTTAACACATCTATCAATTGGTACATTTTGGAGTGACTAAGAAGGATCCAGGCTTACTTATTCGTTTTCACGTGTTAAACCTGTCTAAATCTTGGTCAAACCTAGGATTTGACCAAGATTCAAATGGGCAGAAAATAAAAAAACAGAAAAATGAAAAACCAAATCACATAGTTTTCTTATGTCACATAGTAAGCATCAAAGTTGATAAACAAGGTGTAGACATATTCAAACCAGACAAATCATGTAGCTATACCCCCTAACCCCTAAACTCTGTCTTATGAAGTCAAGCATGTGAAGAGAAGTGGTTTTGGGTTTCAAACATGGAAATTTGAAAAACCTCCCAAAAGCTTCATTTTAGAGTGACTAAGAAGGATCCATGCTTCCCTTTTCATTTTCATGTTTTAAACTTGTTTAAATTATCTTGGTCAAACCTAGGATTTGACAAGATTCAAATGGGCATCAAAATTGAAAAAAAAAATCTGAAAAAGGAACCAAAGCAAATAGTTTTCTTATGTCATATATTAAGCATTAAAGTTGTTGATAAACAAGGTCCATACATATTCAAACCACACAAATCATGTATCTATACCCCCTAACCCCTAAATTAATTAACTATGTCTTATGAAGTCAAGCATGTGAAGAGAAGTGGTTTTGGGTTTCAAACATGGAAATTTCAAAAACCTCCCAAAAGCTTCATTTAGAGTGACTAAGAAGGATACATGCTTCCCTTTACATTTTCATGTTTTAAACTTGTTTAAATTATCTTGGTCAAACCTAGGATTTGACGAAGATACAAATGGGTGGGCACAAAATTCAAAAAAATCAGAAAAATGAAAAACCAAATCACATATATAGTCTTCTTATGTCATATCGTAAGCAATCAAGTTGATAAACAAGGTCTAGATATATCCAAACCAGACAAATCATGTATCTACCCCCTGTCGATCTTATGAAGTCTAGCATGAAGAGAAGTCGTTTTGGGTTTTAAACATTGAAATTTCAAGAACATCCCAAAAGCTTCATTTTAGAGTGACTAAGAAGGATACAGACTTCCCTTTTCATTTTCATGTTTTAAACTTGTTTAAATCTTGGTCAAACCAAGGATTTGACCAAGATTCAAATGGCCCTAAAAATTCAGAAAAAAATCAAAAGAATGAAAAACCAAAGCACATAGCATTCTTATATCATATGTATAGTAAGCATTCAAGTTGATAAACAAGGTCTAGACATATATATTCAAACCAGAAAAATCATGTATATATCTACCCCTAAAACTCTAATTAAACTATGTCTTATGAAGTCAATCATGAAGAGAAGTGGTTTTGGGTTTCAAACATGGAAATTTCAAGAACCTCCCAAAAGCTTCATTTTAGAGTGACTAAGAAGGATCCAGAAGGACCCACAGACTTCCAATACGCATCCTGATGCGTCTTCTCTTGACAAAGAAGATGGCTGGGAGTTTGCGTACCTATTGCACGTGACTTGTGCTCACTGAAGTGTGGGACCTCACGCGTGGGCACCACACGTAAGTGACAGACCTGTTGGTGTAAAAACTCGATTGATTATTATAGTGCATTAGAACAAAGTTTCCTATGGATTCAAGGGTAGGAAATCCAAGTTAACTCATTTACATGACATTATTATTTCCATGAAGCAAAGTTAACACATCTATTGATTGGTACATTTTTGAGTGACTAAGAAGGATCCAGGCTTACTTATTCGTTTTCACGTGTTAAACTTGTCTAAATCTTGGTCAAACCTAGGATTTGACCAAGATTCAAATGGGCAGAAAAATAAAGTAAAAAACAGAAAAATGAAAAACCAAATCACATAGTCATCTTATGTCATATAGTAAGCATTAAAGTTGATAAAGAAGGTCTAGAAATATCAAACCATACAAATCATGTATCTACCCCCTAACCCCTAAACTATGTCTTATAAATTAAGTCAAGCATGAAGAGATGTGGTTTTGGGTTTCAAACAAGGAAATTTCAAAAACCTCCCAAAAACTTCATTTTAGTGTGACTAAGAAGGATACACGCTTCCCTTTTCATATTCATGTTCTAAGCTTGTTTAAATTATCTTGGTCAAACCTAGGATTTGACAAGATTCAAATGGGCATCAAAATTGAAAAAAATCAGAAAAAAAAGAAAACCAAAGGAAATAGTTTTCTTATGTCATATAGTAAGCATTAATGTTGATAAACAAGGTCTAGACATATTCAAACTAGACAAATCATGTATCTATACCCCCTAACCCCTAAACTCTGTCTTATGAAGTCAAGCATGTGAAGAGAAGTGGTTTTGGGTTGCAAACATGGAAATTTCAAAAACCTCCGAAAAACTTCATTTTAGAGTTTCTAAGAAGGATCCATGCTTACCTTTGCATTTTCATATTTTAAACTTGTTTAAATCATTATCAAGCCTAGCATTTGACCAAGATACAAATGGGTAGGCACAAAATTCAAAAAAATCAGAAAAATGAAAAACAAAAGCACATAGTCTTCATATGTCATATCGTATGCATTCAAGTTGATAAACGAGGTCTAGGTATATCCAAATTAACCAGACAAATCATGTATCTACCCCCTGTCGATCTTATGAAGTCTAGCATGAAGAGAGAAGTCGTTTTGGGTTTCAAACATGGAAATTTCAAGAACATCCCAAAAGCTTCATTTTAGAGTGACTAGCTAAGAAGGATACAGGCTTCCCTTTTCATTTTTATGTTTAAACTTGTCTAAATCTTGGTCAAATCTAGGATTTGACCAAGATTCAAATATATGGGCATAAAATTCAAAAAAACAGAAAAATGAAAAACCAAGGCACATATATATATATATATAGTCTTCATATGTCATATAGTAAGTATTCAATTAAGTTGATAAACAAGGTCTAGACATATTCAAACCAGGAAAATCATGTATCTACCCCCTAACCCTAGCTAAACTCTGTCTTATGAAGTCAAGCATGCATGAAGAGAAGTGGTTTTTGGTTTCAAACGTTTAAGCCAAAATCCCCTTTTCAAATATTTCAAACTTATTCAAATTTGGTTCAAATTTGAAAGACATACAAGTTATAGCACACATAGTGCATACATTTTCACACATACTGCACTAGATGCTAATCCTATAGTTTGAGGCCATTTGGATGACCTAGGTCGAAAAAATTCTTGGATTAGAATCGTGTTGTTCGAACCCCGTAGTTGGATTTTTTTGAACCCTTGATCTGTAGAATTGGGCAAAACCCTAGTTTAACCTATTTAATTATAGATTCGTATATCGATTTTTCTACGAGTACTACCTTTTTATTATTACTATGCAGGACATGGGTGTTTGCCCGTCGAGTGAAACTCGGAGGAAGAGGGATCACTCGGAAGGAGAGAAGAAGGGGGAGCATTATGGTGTCTCCCCTTTTTCGGGTGATGATGTTGACTTTTGTGCAGGGTTTGTCAGTGAGCAGGAGGTGCGAGCGAGCGAGCGAGTCGAGCGAGGCCAAGAATGAGAGAGATTTGTTTTTTTTGTGAGAGGGACAACCGAAGGATCCAGAAGGACCCACAGACTTCCAATACGCATCGTGATGCGTCTTCTCTTGACAAAGAAGATGGCTGGGAGTTTGCGTACCTATTGCACGTGACTTGTGCTCACTGAAGTGTGGGACCTCAAGCGTGGGCACCACACGTAAGTGACAGACCTGTTGGTGTAAAAACTCGATTGATTATTATAGTGCATTAGAACAAAGTTTCCTATGGATTCAAGGGTAGGAAATCCAAGTTAACTCATTTACGTGTTAAACTTGTCTAAATCTTGGTCAAACCTAGGATTTGACCAAGATTCAAATGGGCAGAAAAATAAAAAAACAGAAAAATGAAAAACCAAATCACATAGTCTTCTTATGTCATATAGTAAGCATTAAAGTTGATAAACAAGGTCTAGACATAGTAAACCAGACAAATCATGTATCTATACCCCTAACCCCTAAACTCTGTCTTATGAAGTCAAGCATGTGAAGAGAAGTGGTTTTGGGTTTCAAACATGGAAATTTCAAAAACCTCCCAAAAACTACATTTTAGAGTGACTAAGAAGGATACATGCTTCCCTTTTCATATTCATGTTTTAAGCTTGTTTAAATTATCTTGGTCAAACCTAGGATTTGACAAGATTCAAATGGGCATCAAAATTGAAAAAAAAAACAGAAAAAAGAAAAACCAAAGCAAATAGTTTTCTTATGTCATATAGTAAGCATTAAAGTTGATAAACAAGGTCTAGACATATATATTCAAACTAGACAAATCATGTATCTATACCCCCTAACCCCTGAACTCTCTGTCTTATGAAGTCAAGCATACAAAGAGAAGTAGTTTTGGGTTTCAAACATGGAAATTTCAAAAACCTCCCAAAAACTTCATTTTAGAGTGACAAATTAAAGAAGGATACATGCTTCCCTTTTCATATTCATGTTTTAAGCTTGTTTAAATTATCTTGGTCAAACCTGGGATTTGACAGGATTCAAATGGGCATCAAAATTGAAAAAAAAAATCAGAAAAAAGAAAAACCAAAGCAAATAGTTTTCTTATGTCATATAGTAACTAGACAAATCATGTATCTATACCCCGGCCCTAACCCCTAAACTCCGTCTTATGAAGTCAAGCATATGAAGAGAAGTGGTTTTGGGTTTCAAACATGGAAATTTCAAAAACCCTCCCAAAAGCTTCATTTTAGAGTGACTAATTAAGAAGGATCCATGCTTACCTTTGCATTTTCATATTTTAAACTTGTTTAAATCATTATCAAGCCTAGGATTTGACCAAGGTACAAATGGGTGGGCACAAAATTCAAAAAAATCAGAAAAATGAAAAACAAAAGCACATAGTACGTCTTCTTATGCCATATCGTATGCACTCAAGTTAAACGAGGTCTAGGTATATCCAAACCAGACAAATCATGTATCTACACCATGTCGATCTTATGAAATCTAGCATGAAGAGAATTCGTTTTGGGTTTCAAACATGCATGGAAATTTCAAGAACATCCCAAAAGCTTCATTTTAGAGTGACTAAGAAGGATACATACATGCTTCCCTTTTCATTTTCATGTTTTAAACTTGTTTAAATCTTGGTCAAACCTAGGATTTGACCAAGATTCAAATATATGGGCATAAAATTCAAAAAAAACAGAAAAATTAAAAACCAAGGCACATAGTCTTCTTATGTCATATAGTAAACAATCATTTAAGTTGATAAACCAGGTCTAGACATATTCAAACCAGGAAAATCATGTATCTACCCCCTAACCCTAGCTAAACTCTGTCTTATGAAGTCAACAGCATGCATGAAGAGAAGTGGTTTTTGGTTTCAAACGTTTAAGCCAAAAGGTAAGCATGGATCCTCCTTAATTAGTCACTGTAAAATGAAGCTTTTGGGAGGTTTGTGAAATTTCCATGTTTGAAACCCAAAACCACTTAAGACAGAGTTTATGGTTAGGTGTGTAGATACATGATTTTTCTTGTTTGAATATGTCTAGACCTTGTTTATCAACTTGAATGCTTACTATATGACATAAGAAGGCTATATATATGTGTGCTTTGGTTTTTCATTTTTTGACTTTTTCTGAACTTTTACGCCCATTTGAATCTTGGTCAAATACTAGGTTTGACCAAGGTTAAAACAAGTTTAAAACATGGCAATGAAAAGGTAAGCATGGATCATTCTTAGTCTCTCTAAAATGAAGCTTTTGGGAGGTTTTTGAAATTTCAATGTTTGATACCCAAAATCACTTCTCTTCATATGCTTGGCTTCATAAGACAAAGATTAGGGTTTAGGGGTAGATATATACATGTTTTGGGAGGTTTTTGAAATTTCCATGTTTGAAACCCAAATCCACTTCTCTTCATCCTTGACGTCTTCATAAGACAAAAGTATAGGGTTATATATGCATGGGTAGATACATGCTTTTTTCTGGTTTGAATATGTATAGACCTTGTTCAAAATTAACAACTTAATTGAATGCTTACTATATATATATGACATAAGAAGGCTATATATGTGCTTTGTTTTTTCATTTTTTGATTTTTTCCTGATTTTTTATGCCCATTTGAATCTTGGTAAAATCCTAGGTTTGATCAAGATTTAAACAAGTTTAAAAAATGAAAATGAAAAGGTAAGCCTGGATCCTTCTTAGTCACTGTAAAATGAAGCTTTTGGGAGGTTTGTGAAATTTCCATGTTTGAAACCCAAAAGCACTTCTCTTCAAGCTTGACTTCATAAGACAGAGTTTAGGGTTAGGGGGTGTAGATACATGATTTGTCTGGTTTGAATATGTCCAAATCTTATTTATCAACTTTTGAATGCATGCTACTCTCTCAAAGAAAAACTTTTGAATGCTTACTATATGACATAAGAAGACTATATGCTTTTAAAATTCAAACATATGGTAAGCATTCTTATGTCATATAGTAAGCATTCAAGTTGATAAACAAGCAAGGTTTGGACATATTCAAACCAGACAAATCATGTATCTACCCCCTAACCCCTAATTAAATTGTCTTATGAAGTCTAGCATGAAGAGAAGTGGTTTTGGGTTTCAAACATGGAAATTTCAAAAACCTCCCAAAAACTTCATTTTAGAGTGACTAAGAAGGATATACAAGCTTCCCTTTTCATTTTCATGTTTTAAACTTGTTTAAATCTTGGTCAAACCTCTAGGATTTGACCAAAAGATTCAAATGGGCATGGAAATTCATAAAAAATCAAAAGAATGAAAAACCAAAGGACATAACATTCTTATGTCACATATATATAGTAAGCATTCAAGTTGATAAACAAGGTCTAGACATATTCAAACCAGAAAATCATGTATATATCTACCCCTAACCCTAAACTCTGTCTTATGAAGTCAAGCATGCATGAAGAGAAGTGGTTTTGGTTTCAAACATGAAAATTTCGAAAAACCCTCCCAAGAGCTACATTTTGGAGTGACTAAGAAGGATATATAGATGCTTAATTTTTCATATTCATGATTTAAACTTGTTTAAACCATGTTCAAACCTAGGATTTGACCAAGATTCAAATGGGCATAAAATTTTAAAAAAATAAAAAAACAAAAAAACAAGGCACATAGTATTCTTATGTCATATAGTAAGCATTCAATTAAGTTGATAAACAAGGTCTAGACATATTCAAACCAGGAAAATCATGCATCTACCCCCTAACCCTAGCTAAACTCTGTCTTATGAAGTCAAGCATGCATGAAGAGAAGTGGTTTTTGGTTTCAAACGTTTAAGCCAAAAGCCCCTTTTCAAATATTTCAAACTTATTCAAATTTGGTTCAAATTTGAAAGACATACAAGTTATAGCACACATAGTGCATACATTTTCACACATACTGCACTAGATGCTAACCCTATAGTTTGAGGCCATTTGGGTGACCTAGGTCGAAAAAATTCTTGGATTAGAATTGTGTTGTTCGAACCCCGTAGTTGGATTTTTTTGAACCTTGATCTGTAGTACTGGGCAAAACCCAAGTTTAACCTATTTAATTATAGATTCGTAGGTTGATTTTTCTACGTACCTTTTATTATTACTATGCAGCACATGTGTGTTTGCCCGTCGAGTGAAACTCGGAGGAAGAGGGATCACTCGGAAGGAGAGAAGAAGGGAGAGCATTATGGTGTCTCCCCTTTTTCGGGTGATGATGTTGACTTTTGTGCAGGGTTTGTCAGTGAGCAGGAGGTGCGAGCGAGCGAGCGAGCGAGTCAAGCGAGGCCGAGAATGAGAGAGATTTGTTTTTTTTTGTGAGAGGGACAACCAAAGGATCCAGAAGGACCCACAGACTTCCAATACGCATCCTGATGCGTCTTCTCTTGACAAAGAAGATGGCTGGGAGTTTGCGTACCTATTGCACGTGACTTGTGCTCACTGAAGTGTGGGACCACACGCGTGGGCACCACACGTAAGTGATAGACCTGTTGGTGTAAAAACTCGGTTGATTATTATAGTGCATTAGAACAAAGTTTCCTATGGATTCTAGGGTAGGAAATCCAAGTTAACTCATTTACATGATATTATTTTTTCCATGAAGCAAAGTTAACACTATCAATTGGTACATTTTGGAGTGACTAAGAAGGATCAAGGCTTACTTATTCATTTAATTTCACGTGTTAAACTTGTCTAAATCTTGTTCAAACCTAGGATTTGACCAAGATTCAAATGGGCAGAAAAATAAATAAAAAACAGAAAAATGAAAAACCAAATCACATAGTCTTCTTATGTCATATAGTAAGCACTAAAGTTGATAAACAAGGTCTAGAAATATCAAACCATACAAATCATGTATCTACCCCCTAACCCCTAAACTATGTCTTATGAAGTCAAGCATGAAGAGAAGTGGTTTTGGGTTTCAAACATGGAAATTTCAAAAACCTCCCAAAAACTACATTTTAGAGTGACTAAGAAGGATACATGCTTCCCTTTTCATATTCATGTTTTAAGCTTGTTTAAATTATCTTGGTCAAACCTGGGATTTGACAAGATTCAAATGGGCATTAAAATTGAAAACAAATCAGAAAAAAGAAAAACCAAAGCAAATAGTTTTCTTATGTCATATAGTAACTAGACAAATCATGTATCTATACCCCGGCCCTAACCCCTAAACTCCGTCTTATGAAGTCAAGCATATGAAGAGAAGTGGTTTTGGGTTTCAAACATGGAAATTTCAAAAACCCTCCCAAAAGCTTCATTTTAGAGTGACTAAGAAGGATCCATGCTTACCTTTGCATTTTCATATTTTAAACTTTTTTAAATCATTATCAAGCCTAGGATTTGACCAAGATACAAATGGGTGGGCACAAAATTCAAAAAAATCAGAAAAATGAAAAACAAAAGCACATAGTCTTCTTATGCCATATCGTGTATGCACTCAAGTTAAATGAGGTCTAGGTATATCCAAACCAGACAAATCATGTATCTACACCCTGTCGATCTTATGAAGTCTAGCAGGAAGAGAAGTCGTTTTGGGTTTCAAACATGCATGGAAATTTCAAGAACATCCCAAAAGCTTCATTTTAGAGTGACCAAGAAGGATATATACATGCTTCCCTTTTCATTTTCATGTTTTAAACTTGTTTAAATCTTGGTCAAACCTAGGATTTGACCAAGATTCAAATATATGGGCATAAAATTCAAAAAAAACAGAAAAATTAAAAACCAAGGCACATAGTCTTCTTATGTCATATAGTAAACAATCAATTAAGTTGATAAACCTGGTCTAGACATATTCAAACCAGGAAAATCATGTATCTACCCCCTAACGCCCTAGCTAAACTCTGTCTTATGAAGTCAAGCATGCATGAAGAGAAGTGGTTTTTGGTTTCAAAAGTTTAAGCCAAAAGGTAAGCATGGATCCTCCTTAATTAGTCACTGTAAGATGAAGCTTTTGGGAGGTTTGTGAAATTTCCATGTTTGAAACCCAAAACCACTTAAGACAGAGTTTATGGTTAGGTGTGTAGATACATGATTTTTCTTGTTTGAATATGTCTAGACCTTGTTTATCAACTTGAATGCTTACTATATGACATAAGAAGGCTATATATATGTGCGCTTTGGTTTTTCATTTTTTGACTTTTTCTGAACTTTTACGCCCATTTGAATCTTGGTCAAATACTAGGTTTGACCAAGGTTAAAACAAGTTTAAAACATGGCAATGAAAAGGTAAGCATGGATCATTCTTAGTCTCTCTAAAATGAAGCTTTTGGGAGGTTTTTGAAGTTTCCATGTTTGAAACCCAAAATCACTTCTCTTCATATGCTTGGCTTCATAAGACAAAGATTAGGGTTAGGGGTAGATATATACATGTTTTGGGAGGTTTTTGAAATTTCCATGTTTGAAACCCAAATCCACTTCTCTTCATCCTTGACGTCTTCATAAGACAAAAGTATAGGGTTATGCATGGGTAGATACATGCTTTTTTTCTGGTTTGAATATGTATAGACCTTGTTTAATTATCAACTTAATTGAATGCTTACTATATATATGACATAAGAAGGCTATATATGTGCTTTGTTTTTTCATTTTTTGATTTTTTTCCTGATTTTTTATGCCCATTTGAATCTTGGTCAAATCCTAGGTTTGATCAAGATTTAAACAAGTTTAAAAAATGAAAATGAAAAGGTAAGCCTGGATCCTTCTTAGTCATCAGAAAATGAAGCTTTTGGGAGGTTTCTGAAATTTCCATGTTTGAAACCCAAAAGCACTTCTCTTCATGCTTGACTTCATAAGACAGAGTTTAGGGTTATGGGGTATAGATACATGATTTGTCTAGTTTGAATATGTCCAAATCTTATTTATCAACTTTTGAATGCATGCTACTCTCTCAAAGAAAAACTTTTGAATGCTTACTATATGACATAAGAAGACTATATGCTTTTAAAATTCAAACATATGGTAAGCATTCTTATGTCATATAGTAAGCATTCAAGTTGATAAACAAGCAAGGTTTGGACATATTCAAACCAGACAAATCGTGTATCTACCCCCTAACCCCTAATTAAATTGTCTTATGAAGTCTAGCATGAAGAGAAGTGGTTTTGGGTTTCAAACATGGAAATTTCAAAAACCTCCCAAAAACTTCATTTTAGAGTGACTAAGAAGGATATACAAGCTTCCCTTTTCACTTTCATGTTTTAAACTTGTTTAAATCTTGGTCAAACCTCTAGGATTTGACCAAAAGATTCAAATGGGCATAGAAATTCATAAAAAATCAAAAGAATGAAAAACCAAAGGACATAACATTATTATGTCATATATATATAGTAAGCATTCAAGTTGATAAACAAGGTCTAGACATATTCAAACCAGAAAATAATGTATATATCTACCCCTAACCCTAAACTCTGTCTTATGAAGTCAAGCATGCATGAAGAGAAGTGGTTTTTGGTTTCAAACATGGAAATTTCGAAAACCCTCCCAAGAGCTACATTTTGGAGTGACTAAGAAGGATATATAGATGCTTAATTTTTCATATTCATGATTTAAACTTGTTTAAACCATGGTCAAACCTAGGATTTGACCAAGATTCAAATGGGCATCAAAATTGAAAAAAAATCAGCAAAAAGAAAAACCAAAGCAAATAGTTTTCTTATGTTATATAGTAAGCATTAAAGTTGATAAACAAGGTCTAGACATATTCAAACCATACAAATCATGTATCTATACCCCCTAACCCCTAAACTCTGTCTTATGAAGTCAAGCATGAAGAGAAGTGGTTTTGGGTTTCAAACATGGAAATTTCAAAAACCTCCCAAAAGCCCCTTTTCAAATATTTCAAACTTATTCAAATTTGGTTCAAATTTGAAAGACATACAAGTTATAGCACACATATTGCATACATTTTCACACAAACTGCACTAGATGCTAACCCTATAATTTGAGGCCATTTGGATGAGGTCGAAAAAATTCTTGGATTAGAATCGTGTTGTTCGAACCCCGTAGTTGGATTTTTTTTGAACCCTTGATCTGTAGAACTGGGCAAAACCCGAGTTTAACCTATTTAATTATAGATTCGTATATCGATTTTTCTACTACCTTTTTATTATTACTATGCAGCACATGGGTGTTTGCCCGTCGAGTGAAACTCGGAGGAAGAGGGATCACTCGGAAGGAGAGAAGAAGGGAGAGCATTATGGTGTCTCCCCTTTTTCGGGTGATGATGTTGACTTTTGTGCAGGGTTTGTCAGTGAGCAGGAGGTGCGAGCGAGCGAGCGAGTCAAGCGAGGCCGAGAATGAGAGAGATTTGTTTTTTTTGTGAGAGGGACAACCGAAGGATCCAGAAGGAACCACAGACTTCCAATACGCATCCTGATGCGTCTTCTCTTGACAAAGAAGATGGATGGGAGTTTGCGTACCTATTGCACGTGACTTGTGCTCACTGAAGTGTGGGACCTCAAGCGTGGGCACCACACGTAAGTGACAGACCTGTTGGTGTAAAAACTCGATTGATTATTATAGTGCATTAGAACAAAGTTTCCTATGGATTCAAGGGTAGGAAATCCAAGTTAACTCATTTACGTGTTAAACTTGTCTAAATCTTGGTCAACCCTAGGATTTGACCAAGATTCAAATGGGTAGAAAAATAAAAAAATAGAAAAATGAAAAACCAAATCACATAGTCTTCTTATGTCATATAGTAAGCATTAAAGTTGATAAACAAGGTCTAGACATATTAAACCAGACAAATCATGTATCTATACCCCTAACCCCTAAACTCTGTCTTATGAAGTCAAGCATGTGAAGAGAAGTGGTTTTGGGTTTCAAACATGGAAATTTCAAAAACCTCCCAAAAACTACATTTTAGAGTGACTAAGAAGGATACATGCTTCCCTTTTCATATTCATGTTTTAAGCTTGTTTAAATTATCTTGGTCAAACCTAGGATTTGACAAGATTCAAATGGGCATCAAAATTGAAAAAAAAATCAGAAAAAGAAAACCAAAGCAAATAGTTTTCTTATGTCATATAGTAAGCATTAAAGTTGATAAACAAGGTCTAGACATATTCAAACTAGACAAATCATGTATCTATACCCCCTAACCCCTGAACTCTGTCTTATGAAGTCAAGCATATGAAGAGAAGTGGTTTTGGGTTTCAAACATGGAAACTTGAAAAACCTCCCAAAAACTTCATTTTAGAGTGACAAAGAAGGATACATGCTTCCCTTTTCATATTCATGTTTTAAGCTTGTTTAAATTATCTTGGTCAAACCTAGGATTTGACAAGATTCAAATGGGCATCAAAATTGAAAAAAATCAGGAAAAAGAAAAACCAAAGCAAATCGTTTTCTTATGTCATATAGTAAGCCAATTAAGTTGATAAACAAGGTCTAGACATATTCAAACTAGACAAATCATGTATCTATACCCCTAACCCCTAAACTCCGTCTTATGAAGTCAAGCATATGAAGAGAAGTGGTTTTGCTCCCAAAAGCTTCATTTTAGAGTGACTAAGAAGGATCCATGCTTACCTTTGCATTTTCATATTTTAATCTTGTTTAAATCATTATCAAGCCTAGGATTTGACCAAGATACAAATGGGTGGGCACAAAATTCAAAAAAATCAGAATAATGAAAAACAAAAGCACGTAGTCTTCTTATGTCATATCGTATGCATTCAAGTTAAACGAGGTCTAGGTATATCCAAACCAGACAAATCATGTATCTACCCCCTGTTGATCTTATGAAGTCTAGCATGAAGAGAAGTCGTTTTGGGTTTCAAACATGGAAATTTCAAGAACATCCCAAAAGCTTCATTTTAGAGTGACTAAGAAGGATACATGCTTCCCTTTTCATTTTCATGTTTTAAACTTGTTTAAATCTTGGTCAAACCTAGGATTTGACCAAGATTCAAATATATGAGCATAATATTCAAAAAAAAAACAAAAAAATGAAAACCAAGGCACGTAGTCTTCTTATGTCATATAGTAAGCAATCAATTAAGTTGATAAACAAGGTCTAGACATATTCAAACTAGGAAAATCATGTATCTACCCCCTAACCCTAGCTAAACTCTGTCTTATGAAGTCAAGCATGCATGAAGAGAAGTGGTTTTTGGTTTCAAACGTTTAAGCCAAAAGGTAAGCATGGATCTGTTATCACCAGATTTTAACCGGGCCAAGAGGTGGGCCGTAATTGAGATGGGCTTGAAGGATATACACGTGGAGAATCTCTGAAGCGGCCTTGTACAAGAAGTTTGGGCAAGATTGCCCGTGTATCTGTAAATTATAGTAGGATACGTGTCGTATTTAGAATTAAAAGATAGAGTTTAGCTCGTACACGGTTAGGTGTACTTCCGAATTAGAAAGTCCCTTGGACTATAAATATGTACCTAGGGTTATTGAGAAAGGAGGACGAACACGTTCACAACAAATCTATCTAGGCGCATCGCCACCCCTTGTTTCGAGGGTTTCTCCCGGGTAAGCAACATGCTGCGTAGATCGCATCTTGTGATCTAGGCAGTATCAGTTTATTCGTTATTGGTGTTGCTCGTGCTGAAGCCTTTTTGATGGCGAGCAACACCCTTATCTTAGGTGTTTTGGGGTTGATCACAATGCTTTCACGATGCACTTGTTTAGTTACGCTACCCCTCGATATCTAGCTGCCCTCACACCTATTTTAGGTGTAGGGGCAGCATCTTGCCTAATCTTTATTTAGTAGATCTGATCCGTTATAGTTGCTCCTTGTTCCTCAAGGATTGGTTTGATATGTGTATGGTTAGGCCTTATAAACGGGTTGAACGATCCGGTAGTGCGTGAGGTGTGGTTTATTAAGCTCTAGAGGGATTGTTCCGGGAATCAACTTCGATCACGTTGGTTTTTAGGCCTCTTTAGGGCTGGTTTTCCGTTATCTTACGTATCTGCTAGGCTCAACTACGCATAGGATGTTCCGATTATACGGTGAAAACCCTAGACTATCGTAGATTAGTTTAGCTTGATATTGATAAAGCATGATCCCCATGTCCTTATAAATCTAACATGAACCATGGGGCAATCGGCTCTTTGAGCCGATCCACAGAACAATCTAAGAGCCGATTGGGGCTCGTATTTAATGTTTACGTGTTTGCCATGCAGGAAACTAGTCGAAGCGATCCATCACCTTCCTGACCAGGTATAGGTCAGGTGGCACGCCCTCGTAAGCACCGGGACGCGTGCGCCAGAAGGCTTTGCGGGCCGTCGCCTGAGGGACCAGGGTCAGCCGCAATCCTGGGAGCCTCCCGGCTCTACTGTGTTGCCCGTCGCTACTCGCCGGTGGGTTTCTGACCGCAACACATTCTGGCACGCCCGGTGGGACACTCCACAGCAACCACTACGTCGACATCTTCAGCAACCATGTCAAAAGCCGCGGATGAGGTGGTGGGCGAACCAGTCACGTACGCAGATCTGCCGGAAGAACACAAGAAGAAGTACGATGAGATGAAAGCCATCTTAGAAGCCGATCTCATCAGCTCTTTCACGAAGACCCGTTCACATGGCATCAGATGGAAAGGGTTCTCCCCTGAAGGTGCCCTCGATGAAGTAGACCTCTCTACCTCTTCAGAGGAACGCACCAGAGCTCTACGCCAGGAGATTAATTACATGGTAGCTCATTCCCTACACCGCCATTCTGAGAGCTTGGTGAACGCTTTTGAGCGCGTTGCGGTCCGAGTGGTGCAAGGGATCATGAAGCATCAGTACTCTCCCTCAGGACCTTCCCTGGGAACTCACCAGGGAGAGATACCACTCCAGATTAGGCCGCCGCTGCCATTCGCGCTCGCAGCACCAGAACCGCTGGGTTCACCGGCGTACGTTGTCTACAAGGTTGGAGGCGATCCTAGCGATTGCCAATTCCTATATGAGCCTCCCAAGGAGATCCCACATGGATACGTGTGCACATACGTGCCGGACTGCAATGCCTTGGCGCGCACAAGCCAGATCGCACCAACAGGGATCTCTGGAGTAGATGCTGACAAACAAGCATGGCTGGCTAAATATGCTACTGGAACGAGTCATGAAGGTTCGGTCCCTACAGCTAATACCATGGAGCAGATCAACACTATCTTGAGAGACCAGTTCGGCATCTTGCCGAAGAGGAAAGCAATCGGCTATTCCAAGCCGTACCCCGATGAGTACGATCTGATCCCGCTGCCACCCAAATATCGGCTCCCTGAATTCTCAAAATTCAATGGAGCAGAAGGAGCTAGCTCAATCGAGCACGTAAGCTGATATTTGGCACAGTTGGGCTTGATTTCAGTATCAGACCCGTTACGTGTGAGGTTTTTCGCACAATCACTTACGGGGTCAGCCTTTGGGTGGTACACGTCGTTACCGCCAAACTCTATCCGCACATGGAAACAGTTGGAGGAGCAGTTTCACGTGCAATATCACTCAGAAGCTACCGAGGCTGGCATTGCCGATCTAACACAGGTGCGGCAGAAGCGGGGAGAAACAGTATCTGAATACATCCAACGTTTCAGGACTGTCAGGAACCGATGTTATTCGGTTCGTTTATCTGAGAAGGAAGCGATCGATCCGCGATCTTGGGTCTCGCAACGCCGATCAAGGACCTGACTTCCCAAGCAGAGTACAGTTCATTGTCGCACATGGTGCAGAAACTCACATCATATGAGCAGCGACACCCTGAATTGTACCAAGACAAGTTCAAGCGTCCGATAGGCCTGGTTGAGATGGAAGAAACTGAAGATCCTGCACCAGACCTAGAAGTAGCTGTGGCTGAATGGGCTCGGGGGCAAACCCCGTGTCCTGCAAATGGGTGAAACAACCAGGGCCTCCAAAAGAGTTTGACTTTGATTTAAGCAAAACTGAGCAGATTTTTGATTTGCTGCTGAAGGAGAAACAGCTGAAGTTACCCGAAGGCCACAAAATCCCTACGTCACAAGAGATGAACGGTAGGCCATACTGCAAATGGCATCACACGTTCACCCACGCCACCAACGACTGCAAAGTATTGCGCGTGCAGATTCAAATGGCAATAGAATCAGGCCGATTAATCTTCGGACAATTTGCCATGAAAGTAGACACACATTCGTTTCCTGGCGTCAACATGGTGGATCTCAGTCACTCCATAAGATGCGAGCCAGGTTTCTCTTTTGATGTCAACATGGCAGGGCTTGTGAACCACCATGGCAAGGATAAAGCAGAAAGCAGTCACTCCCGTGGCAAGGATAAAGAGGAGGCCGATCCACGCGACCGCCCCCGATATGATGACAGACGTTACTTGACCGAGGAAGAAGTAAGAAGCGTGCGGTATCAACGACCACTCTCCGCGCATCTCCTTAACAAGTATGAGTAGCAGTATGACCGACGTCGGCGCTATGATGTAGATGATGAGAGATATCGTTGGTCCGATGCAGATGACAGTAAGTACCGTCGATATGATAGAAACAACGACGGGTATGAGCGTCACACTAGAGGGAGGTCAAGAGAGCAAGAAGACATGGATAGGCATTGGAACTGTCCTTTCTTTAAACACTGCTGGGACTCAGGAATGAGCCAATTACCTACAATCGAGAACTGCCCAGAGTGTAGACAGCAGAGGAAGGGAACAAATGAAGTTTCAGTGTTCAAGCGTCTAGGGCCTCTCCCACCTCAGAACAAACGAGCTGAGTCATCTCAAGATGAAGACTTCGAGGAGTCAGATGAAGAAGAAGATAGGTACCACCGGCCGAGGTGGTGCCCTGATGGACTCAGCCATTCTCAGAAGCGTAGGGTGCAGCGGCTACGAAACCTGGAGGAAGCCGAGGCTCAGTACCTGTATACGTTGAGGAAGGCACGGCCTGACCTGGCCGTGAAAATTCAGCAAACGTTGGAGACGGAGACGCGCCTGCCAAAGAAAGTGTGGCGCCCCAAACAGACAAAAGCCGATGCAGAGGCATCGGCTGATACAAACATGGTGTTCATACTCCCGTCAGAGTTTTGTGCTCCAAACGACGAGGAAGTATCGGTAGCTCAATTCGACTGCGGTCCACGGCCAGTGATCTTTGAGAAGCCACGAGAGAGGAGCTACAGGCATTTGAAAGCTCTATACCTAAAAGGTTATATCAATGGGCAGCCTGTCAGCAAGATGTTGGTTGACACGGGAGCGGCAGTCAACATAATGCCGTATTCCATGCTACGATGTTTGGGACGCTCCAACGACGATCTAATCAAGACCAACGTCACATTAAGCGATTTCAACGGCCAAGCATCAGAAGCAAAAGGTGTTCTGAATGTAGATCTGACCGTAGGCCGAAAAACCATCCCTACCTCGTTCTTCATCATCGACAGCAAAAGCACCTACGCTGTCCTGCTAGGAAGGGATTGGATTCACGCTAACTGTTGCATTCCATCCACAATGCACCAATGCATCATACAGTGGGATGGAGATGAAGTGGAGGTCGTTCAGGCAGATGACTCAATCAGGATCTCACTAGCTGCCATGAATATTTGGGATGCAGACGACCAAGAGCCGCTCTCTGGAATTAGTTTGGACAGCTGTGAGCGCATCGAAGCTTCAAAAAACGGAGTGAGGCTGGTCTTATCCACCGGCCTGACAGAGTAGCAAGATCCAAGGCGCTAGACGTACGTGGCAAGGCCGATCCCCGCGATCGGCCCCAAAAAATGAAAAGCAAAAATCTTACCTCAAGCACGTCACGTAACCATAGTAAAGCACCAAGAAGTTGTAAACCCTCATTGAGCATTGCAATGAAAAAGGAGGCCGATTCTGGCAATCGGCCAAAATTATCCTCACCACGCATTTTCCCTGTGTTCAGCATTGATCTAGCAGGCGATGGAAAGCCGGAGTATGGGTTTACATCAGCTGATGAGCTGGAAGAGATTGACATTGGTCCTGGGGATAAGCCACGACCAACATTTATCAGCAAAAAGTTGGATCCGCATCTGAGGGGCCTGATGATAGCCTTGTTGAAAGAGTACCCGGATTGTTTTGCATGGGATTATACAGAGATGCCTGGTTTAGACAGGAGCATCATCGAGCATCGGCTCCCTCTGAAGAAAGGATTTCGGCCGTTCCAGCAGCGGGCACGACAGATGAAGGCCGAAATCTTGGTGGAAGTCAAGAAAGAGATCCAGAAGATGTTGGACGCCGGGTTCATCAGGCCATGCAGGTATGCTGAATGGATTTCCAATGTCGTACCTGTGGAGAAAAAGGACGGCCGATGGCGCGTCGCCATAGATTTTCGGAACCTCAACAGTGCCACTCCAAAGGATGAATATCCAATGCCAGTAACAGAGACATTGATCAATGCAGCTGCTGGTCATAAAATTTTAAGTTTCATGGATGGCAATGCCGGCTACAACCAAATTTTTATGGCTCCAGAAGATATACACAAGACTGCATTCAGAGTGCCAGGTTTGGTGGGCTTGTTTGAATATGTAGTCATGACATTTGGACTGAAGAATGCCGGCGCAACATACCAAAGAGCCATGAATTACATCTTTCATGATTTAATCGGCAAATTGGTGGAAATTTACATCGATGACGTGGTGGTCAAGTCTGTTTCGATGGACGAACACTTGGAGGATTTGCGACACGTCCTGGATCGAACTAGGAAGTTCGGACTAAGAATGAATCCAAAGAAGTGTGCCTTTGGTGTAACGGCCGGTCAGTTCCTGGGTTTCTTGGTTCATGAACGCGGAATTGAGATCGGCCTGAAAAGTCAAGAGGCAGTGCGAACGAAGAAGCCACCCACCACGAAGAAGGAGCTCCAATGTCTCATCGGCAAAATTAATTTCGTCAGAAGGTTTATCTCCAACTTGTCAGGACGAATCGAGCCGTTCATGGGATTGGTCAAAATCAAGTCTGATGAGGAGTTTCGCTGGGGGGCAGAGCAACAACGAGCATTTGACGATATTAAGGAGTACCTAACGAAGCCACCTGTGTTGGTTCCGCCACAGCAAGACAGGCCATCCTACATTTACTTGTCAGTAGTTGACACCTCCATCGCATCAGTGGTGGTGCAAGTTTATGATGGTCTGGAAAAAGTGGTTTTCTACCTCAGCAGAAGGATGTTGGATGCAGAAACGAGGTACCCCGAAATTGAGAAGTTGTGCCTCTGTCTATTTTTCACCTGCACCAAGATTCAGCACATCTTGCTGTCAGCAGAAATCATCGTCATATGCAAATCGGATGTCATCAAGCACATGCTGTCGGCCCCTGTGTTGAAAGGTCAACTCGGCAAGTGGATGTTTGCATTATCGGAATTTGATATCCGGTATCAACCTGCGAAAGCAGTTAAGGGACAAGCGTTGGCCGATCTTATTGCTGAACGAATAAACACGGACGTGGCAGCACTATCTGTGCGTGCATGGGCCATGTTCTTCGATGGATCGGTCTGTGAGGATGGTTGCGGCATCGGCGTGCTACTCGTGTCGCCTCGGGGGGCAACATTTTCCTTCTCCATCAGGATATCTACCCCTTGCACCAACAATGTTGCTGAGTATGAAGCGATGTGCAAGGGAATGGAGTTGCTATTGGACGCTGGGGCAGAAGCAATTGAGATCTTTGGAGACTCCAAATTGGTGATTTCTCAACTCACGGAAGAGTACAAGTGTGAGAGCGAGTCGCTCTTCCCATTATGGATGCAATGCCGTGAGCTGATGGCACAGTTCAGGTATATAAACTTCAATTGGATCCCAAGGTCGCAAAACACCGAGGCGAACGATCTCGCACAGACAGCGTCAGGATACAAGGACGTAGCACATGGAGCCGATTTTCAGGTGCAGTTCATGGAACCAGATGATTGGAGAGCCGATATCTTCAATTACTTGAAAGATCCGGCTCGGGGGGCACCTAAACGGATAAGATACAGGGCCATGAAGTACGTCCTGATTGGCGATGACATGTTCTACAGGACCTTGGAAGGGTTACTTCTCAAATGTCTGGGACCAGCCGAGTCCAATCGGCTCTTACATGAGGTGCAGGAGGGTGCCTGTGGAACTCACCAATCGGCTCATAAGATGAAGTGGCTGATCAGGCGATCGGGATTTTATTGGCCCAACATGCTTGAAGATTGTTTCAAGTATTATAAAGGGTGTCAAGCATGTCAGAGGTTTGGGAGCATTCAGATGGTACCCGCATCAGCAATGAATCCTATCATCAAACCTTGGCCATTCCGAGGTTGGGGCATGGATATGATCGGCAAAATTCATCCTCCATTGAGTAAAAGCCATGAATGGGTTCTGGCCATCACAGATTACTTCACTAAATGGGTGGAGGCCGTCCCTATGAAGTCAGTAGCATCGAAGGATGTCATCAGTTTCGTGTTGGAACATGTCATTCATAGATTCAGGATTCCCCAGACTATCACGACCGATGGAGGTTCGGTCTTCGTTTCTAAGGAGTTTAGAAAATTCTGCGAGGATATGGGAATCAAGCTGATCCGATCGTCTCCATACTATGCTCAAGCAAATGGGCAGGCTGAGGCGTCCAACAAGAGTCTGATCAAGCTGATTAAGAGGAAGATCGACGAGCATCCTAGACATTGGCACGAGGTATTGTCAGAAGCACTGTGGGCTTATCGCATGTCATGCCATGGAGCGGTAAAAACCTCGCCGTACCATCTGGTCTATGGACAAGAAGCCGTGTTACCCTGGGAGATCACGGCTGGGTCGAGACGTGACACGTTTCAGAATGACCTGACGACTGAAGAGTATGCAGCCCTAATGAGTGATAGCATTGAGGATCTCACGGAACTTAGACTTTGGTCACTTGAGAAAATTAAGGAGAACAAGGCCAAGGGGGCTCGTGCATATAATAAGAAGGTGAAGCCAAAGGAGTTTCATGTTGGTGATCTGGTATGGGAGGTTGTATTGCCGTTGGGGACTAAGGACAAGGCATATGGTAAATGGTCTCCAAATTGGCACGGGCCGTACAGGGTTGACCAAGTCCTAAAGGGCAATGCATATATGCTCGAACAGTTGGATGGTGTGAAGTTCCCAGTGGCCGTCAATGGCCAGCATCTCAAGAAGTATTTCCCAAGTATGTGGGATGATGGGCAGTGAAATACGGGGGACGATTTAAAATCGGCCAGTAAATTTTTTTACATCAACTGGAGCAGTGAAATATGGGGGCCGATGTATGGAATCGGCCGGTATAAAGGAAATATATGTGCAAAGCAAGAGCTGATGCATGGTCATCGACTTAAGAATGAAACAGCCGATGCGCAGCCATCGACTATAGAGGAACAACTGCTATTTAAGGTCACCATTCAATTTTATATTCGATTGTGGGTCTGGCTTTGATGGCGTTGTGGGCAAAGACCATTGTATTGCCATCGATTTCTCGAGCAATGATTTATTTTGATGATCGGAAGAACTAAGCGTAGAATCCTTCTTCATTGATTTAAAAAGGGGATTTTGTTTACGAGGAGTCGATTGCTCAGGAACGGAGGAACAAAAGGAGGACAGATTGCTACCACTAGTCCTATGCTAAGTGGTCCCTACACTAAGGACCGTCGTTGTCCTCGTCGTCGCCACTGTAGCCGCCGCCGGTGCTGCTGCTGGCGAACTCCTCGTCGCTGCTGTCGTAGCCCTCAGTGGGGGCTTCTTCCTCCTCATCATCGTCGTCTTCATCGTCATCCGACTAGGCCCAGCCGCGGAAGCGCTTCGCCGGTGGCTCGTCGGAGGAGGTGTCGCCCTCCTCTTCTTCCTCGTTGGAGGAGGCGTCGTCCTCCTCATCCTCCTCTTCTTCCTCTTCGCCGGAGGGGGTGAAGCTACCCCAGGAGAGGAGGTCGTCCTCACTCTCTGCCACCAGTTCCCCGTCGATGAGGAACTGGAGGTCGTCTTCCCCATCGGTCGGGGGCAAGTCGCCATCTGACCCGACGAGGTCCTCGGGTGGGCCATCTGGCACAAAGTCGAAGTCCCACTCCAGCTCATCCCATTGGTCGGGCTCTGGCATCGGCTCGTCTGAGGAAGAAGATTGGAAGGAGAGAGCCGATGCAGCAGAGGAGGAGGATGAGTCCATGGTGGAGGAGGGTTTTTTGGTGGCTGATACTGAACAGGGGGATGAAGAAGCGAGTTGCTTGGCGCAGTTAAATAAAGGGGATATAGTGGAGATTTAATGCTATAGCGGTTTCCAAGGGCATGGTGCCGAATCTATCAAATCGTGCAGAGAAGTTCAGAAGGCAAGGCGTCATGGTGAAGGATACTGCGACAGTTCTGCTCTGCTACGACATGACCCTTCGAAGGAAAAACAGAATGGTTTTGAAATTATCATTACCAAAACCAGGGGGGCATGTGTTATCACCAGATTTTAACCGGGCCAAGAGGTGGGCCGTAATTGAGATGGGCTTGAAGGATATACACGTGGAGAATCTCTGAAGCGGCCTTGTACAAGAAGTTTGGGCAAGATTGCCCGTGTATCTGTAAATTATAGTAGGATACGTGTCGTATTTAGAATTAAAAGATAGAGTTTAGCTCGTACACGGTTAGGTGTACTTCCGAATTAGAAAGTCCCTTGGACTATAAATATGTACCTAGGGTTATTGAGAAAGGAGGACGAACACGTTCACAACAAATCAATCTAGGCGCATCGCCACCCCTTGTTTCGAGGGTTTCTCCCGGGTAAGCAACATGCTGCCTAGATCGCATCTTGCGATCTAGGCAGTATCAGTTTATTCGTTATTGGTGTTGCTCGTGCTGAAGCCTTTTTGATGGCGAGCAACACCCTTATCTTAGGTGTTTTGGGGTTGATCACAATGCTTTCACGATGCACTTGTTTAGTTACGCTACCCCTCGATATCTAGCTGCCCTTACACCTATTTTAGGTGTAGGGGCAGCATCTTGCCTAATCTTTATTTAGTAGATCTGATCCGTTATAGTTGCTCCTTGTTCCTCAAGGATTGGTTTGATATCTGTATGGTTAGGCCTTATAAACGGGTTGAACGATCCGGTAGTGCATGAGGTGTGGTTTATTAAGCTCTAGAGGGATTGTTCCGGGGATCAACTTCACGTTGGTTTTTAGGCCTCTTTAGGGCTGGTTTTCCGTTATCTTACGTATCTGCTAGGCTCAACTACGCATAGGATGTTCCGATTATACGGTGAAAACCCTAGACTATCGTAGATTAGTTTAGCTTGATATTGATAAAGCATGATCCCCATGTCCTTATAAATCTAACATGAACCATGGGGCAATCGGCTCTTTGAGCCGATCCACAGAACAATCTAAGAGCCGATTGGGGCTCGTATTTAATGTTTACGTGTTTGCCATGCAGGAAACTAGTCGAAGCGATCCATCACCTTCCTGACCAGGTATAGGTCAGGTGGCACGCCCTCGTAAGCACCGGGACGCGTGCGCCAGAAGGCTTTGCGGGCCGTCGCCTGAGGGACCAGGGTCAGCCGCAATCCTGGGAGCCTCCCGGCTCTACTGTCTTGCCCGTCGCTACTCGCCGGTGGGTTTCTGACCGCAACAGGACCTCCTTAGTCACTGTAAAATGAAGCTTTTGGGAGGTTTGTGAAATTTCCATGTTTGAAACCCAAAACCACTTAAGACAGAGTTTATGGTTAGGTGTAGATACATGATTTTTCTTGTTTGAATATGTCTAGACCTTGTTTATCAACTTGAATTTTTTACTATATGATATAAGAAGGCTATATATGTGCTTTGGGTTTTTCATTTTTTGATTTCTTTCGAATTTTTTATGCCTATTTAAATCTTGGTCAAATCCTAGGTTTAAACAAGTTTAAAACATGAAAATGAAACGGTAAGCATGAATCCTTCCTTACTCACTCTAAAATGAAGGTACTTGAAAATTTTATGTTTGAAACCCAAAACCCCAGTTCTCTTCATATGTTTGACTTCATAAGACAGAGTTTAGGGTTAGGGGTAGATATGATACATGATATTTCTGCTTTGAATATGTCTAGACCTTGTTTATCAACTTGAATGCTTACTATATGACATAAGAAGGCTATATATGTGCTTTGGTTTTTCATTTTTTTTGAATTTTTCTGAATTTTTACTCCCATTTGAATCTTGGTCAAATCCTAGGTTTGACCAAGGTTAAAACAAGTTTAAAACATGGCAATGAAAAGGTAAGCATGGATCCTTCTTAGTCACTCTAAAATGAAGCTTTTGGGAGGTTTTTGAAATTTCCATGTTTGAAACCCAAAATCACTTCTCTTCATGCTTGACTTCATAAGGCAGAGTTTAGGGTTAGGGGGTAGATACATGATTTGTTTGGTTTGAATATGTCTAGACGTTGTTTATCAACTTGAATGCTTACTATATGACATTAGAAGACTATGTTCTTTGGTTTTTTTCCGTTTTTTTTTTAATTGCTATACCCATTTGAATCTTGGTCAAATCCTAGGTTTGACCAAGATTTAAACAAGTTAAAAAATTGAAAATGAAAAAGGTAAGCCTGGATCCTTCTTAGTCACTGTAGAATGAAGCTTTTGGGAGGTTTGTGAAATTTCCATGTTTGAAACCCAAAACCAGTTCTCTTCATATGTTTGACTTCATAAGACAGAGTTTTTATCAACTCCAGTGCTTACTATATGACATAAGAAGGCTATATATGTGCTTTGGTTTTTCATTTTTTGATTTTTTCTGAATTTTTATGCCCATTTAAATCTTGGTCAAATCCTAGGTTTGACCAAGGTTTAAACAAGTTTAAAACTTGAAAAGAAAAGGTAAGAATGGATCCTTCTTAGTCATTCTAAAATGAATGAAGCTTTTGGGATGTTCTCACAAATCGATCTAGTCTACATGACTTTGGTAAATTTTAATTAAGAAGCAGCAACTTAACAATAATTACCCAAAATCTAACAGCTGGTTCGACAACAACCTGGACGTTACGCTAAAATGAACTGCGAAAACAACGAACATCACTTTTGTAGTACTGTACTCGGTACTCCGTACTTGCTCCAGATAATCCCCATTGTTTCACTACTACAGTAGTACTACCCTGGCTCGCATTCATTGTTTCCCCTGACTATTCAGAGCTTTGGACGTCCATCAGAGTAGTAGTCAGTAGTACAGTACTGCTAGCTCGATTAATGGCGTGCTATAAAATTCTATACTAGCCGACAGATGTCCATTCCTCGGGTTGCGCGCCAGAGCCTTCGAAGAGAAGGTAGCCGCTCTGTCCCGTTGATTTACGGTGGAGGGACAGGATACTCCGGACCGCTCTCGATTCATTTGCTTCGGCTCCCGCGTCCTGACCCTTCGCGGACTGAGATCCAGTGACTTCCCTAAGAGAAGTCACCATGCGACTTTACACACGTGAGCCATTCGATCAAGATCCAACGCTCGCGGTTGATCCAAATTTCGAACTTAAACTAAACTAATATTTTAAATGGACTGGAACTTTCCGAGAATACGTCTTAATGTAAAGTTTTTCTGTTTTTTTCTGAGCTACATAAATTTTAATTTCAAATTTTAGATCGACCATGTGCGTTGGATCTTAACCTGATGGCTCGTATAGGTAAAGTTCATGGTAACTTCTGTTGGGTAAAGTCACTGGATCTCAGTTCGCAAGGGAGCCCCCTCTCGGCCGTTGATTTAGGATGGGCGGACCAGGGTTCTTGAAGCGAGGGCAGGAGACGGCTGTCTGGTTTTAATAGGGGGGAGTACTTCTTCCATCCCCTTCTTGCTTCACTTCCAGTCTCCTTCCACTTCCAGCGATGCCTCCGAAGTCAAGGCCACCATCTCGCTTGAAGAAGCACCATCTAGTGTTGACCAAGGACGCGGAGAGTTCCCGCCGGCGGTCTATCCAGATGCTGGCCGCGAGAAAGGGCCCGCCAGAAAACGAAGGCCCTGCTTCGCGCTCGTCTCGGAACGGCGTCAGTCTTGCGGTCGAAGATTCCTGGTTGGTTTCCATCGCCATGTTTCTTGATTCTTCCTGGCCCGGAGGTCCCAACTCTTTATTCCGTATTAATCCTTTTTATACATATCTCAGTGCCCCACGACGCACCCTGACATCTTCTCATGACGACTCCAACCCCTGTCTCCTGCGCTTAGAGGTTACCACTGATTGGACATTTTCATCTTCCTCTCGTCACTTTGTTTTGGTACTGATGATATTGCCATGCAGGAAGCATCGGCGTGTTTCAGAGATGAGCTTAAAACTCTCGTGGAACTCGCCTCCAACTTTCGCGATGATGTCGATACTTTGAAGGACGAGGTCACCGGCCGGGGCAAGCTGCATGATGTGAGCGTTCCATCAAGTGAGGAAACGAACTCTGTCATCAAGAAGCTCAAGGGCGAAAATTTGATGCTTAAGATCGAGTGCGGCTTTCTTCGCGAAGAAAATGTCGAGCTATCAAACAGGTGCGTTCAAGCTCTCAACGGGAGCCTCAACACCCAACATGATGCGGTGAAGAAGATGATGGATGACAGCATCTTGAAGAAAAACAATATGGTGGAGGACACGCGCGGGATGGTCGATCCAATCCAGGCACCGCAGAAGGAAGTCGATGCGCTCCGAGTCCAGCCACCTTTGCGTAGGTCGCCGAGGCGCCCTCGCGCAGGTCACTGAGGAGCACACGTCGCCGAGTAGGCTGGGGGCTAAGGAATTCCAACGAGAGAAGCGGAATCACCACCTGTCCTGATGGAGGGCCACTCCGCCAAGTAGGCTGGGGGAGAGAAACACTGCCTCTCATTGTTCTTTAGCTAGTCCTCCGATCAATATTACTTGATGTTAAAATGGATGTATCTACAACTGAAATATGTCTAGATACATATATTTTAGTATCACAAAGTAAGTATCAACGTTTATATTGCCCAAGTCTTATTATCCATCCCTAAGGTGGGTCGCTTTTGTAACTACTGATTGCAGATTCGACTCTTCTGCAGACCGAAAGATTTTTAGAGTGACTAAGAATGATTCATGCTTAGCTTTCCATTTTCAGTTTTAAACTTGTTTAAATCTTGCTCAAACCTAGGATTTGACCAAGATTCAAATGGGTTTAACAATTAAAAAAATCAGAAAAATGAAAAACCAAAGCACATAGTACTCTTATTTCATATAGTAAGCATTCAAGTTGATAAACAAGGTCTAGACATATTCAAACCACACAAAACATGTATCTACCCCCTAACCCTAAACTCTGTCTTATGAAGTTAAGTGTGAGGAGAAGTGATTTTGGGTTTCAAACATGGAAATTTCACAAACATCCCAAAAGCTTCATTTTAGAGTGACTAAGAAGGATCCATGCTTACCTTTTCATTGCCATGTTTTAAACTTGTTTTAACCTTGGTCAAACCTAGGATTTGACCAAGATTCAAACGGGCGTAAAAATTCAAAAAAAATAAAAAAAAAGAAAAACCAAAGCACATATATAGCCTTCTTATGTCATATAGTAAGCATTCAAGTTGATAAACAAGGTCTAGACATATTCAAACCAGAAATATCATGTATCATATCTACCCCTAACCCTAAACTCTGTCTTATGAAGTCAAACATATGAAGAGAACTGGGGTTTTGTGTTTCAAACATAAAAATTTCAAGTACCTTCATTTTAGAGTGACTAAGAAAGGATTCATGCTTACCTTTTCATTGTCATGTTTTAAACTTGATTAAACCTTGGTCAAACCTAGGATTTGATCAATATTTAAATGGGCATAAAAAATTAGAAAAAATGAAAAAAATGGAAAACCAAAGCACATATATAGCCTTCTTATGTCATAAGCATTCAAGTTGATAAACAAGGTCTAGACATATTCAAACAAGAAAAATCATGTATCTACACCTAACCATAAACTCTGTCTTAAGTGGTTTTGGGTTTCAAACATGGAAATTTCAAGAACATCCCAAAAGCTTCATTTTAGAGTGACTAAGAAGGATACACACTTCCCATTTCATTTTCATGTTTTAAACTTGTTTAAATCTTGGTCAAACCTAGGATTTGACCAAGATTCAAATAAGTAAAAACATGAAAATGAAAAGGTAAGCATCGATCCTTCTTAGTCGCTCTAAAATGAAGCTTTTGGGAGGTTTTTGAAATTTTCATGTTTGAAACCCAAAACCACTTCTCTTCATGCATGCTTGACTTCATAAGACATAGTTTAGGGTTAGGGGTAGATACATGATTTTTCTGGTTTGAACATGTCTAGACCTTGTTTATCAATTTGAATGCTTACTATATGACATAAGAAGGCTATGTGCTTTGGTTTTTCATTCTTACGATTTTTTTCTGAATTTTTATGCCCATTCGAATGTTGGTCAAATCCCAGGTTTGACCAAGATTTTAAACATGTTTAAAACATGACAATGAAAAGGTAATCAATCCTGGATCCTTCATAATTAATAAGTTAGTCTAATTAAAATGAAGCTTTGGGGAGGTTTTTGAAATTTTCGTGTTTGAAACCAAAAACCACTTCTCTTCATGCTTGACTTCATAAGATAGAGTTTAGGGTTAGGGGTAGATACATGATTTGTCTAGACCTTGTTTATCATCTTTTAAATGCTTACTATATATATGACATAAGAAGACTATGTGCTTTAGTTTTTCATTTTTCTGATTTTTTTAATTTTATGCCCATTTGAATCTTGGTCAAATCCTAGGTTTGACAATGATTTAAACAAGTTTAAAATATGAAAATGAAAAGATAAGCATGGATCCTTCTTAGTCACTCTAAAATAAAGCTTTTGGGTGGTTTTTGAAATTTCCATGTTTGAAACCCAAAAGCACTTCTCTTCATGCTTGACTACATAAGACAGTGTTTAGGGTTAGGGGGTAGACACATGATTTTTCTTGTTTGAATATGTCTAGACCTTGTTTATCAACTTTAATGCTTACTATATGACATAAGAAAACTATGTGCTTTGTTTTTTCATTTTTCTGATTTTTTTGGAATTTTGATGCACATTTGAATCTTGGTAAAATCCTAGGTTTGACCAAGATTTAAACAAGTATATAACATGAAAATGAAAAGGGAAGCATGTATCCTTCTTAGTCACTCTAAAATGAATTTTTTGGGAGTTTTTTCAAATTTCCATGTTTGAAACCCAAAACCATGCACTTCTCTTCATGCTTGACTTCATAAGATAGAGTTTAGGGGTTTGCGGATAGATACATGATTTGTCTAGTTTGAATAAGTCTAGACCTTGTTTATCAACTTTAATGCTTACTATATGACATAAGAAGACTATGTGCTTTGGTTTTTCATTTTTCCATTTTTTTATTTTATGCCCATTTGAATCTTGGTCAAATCCTAGATTTAACCAGGATTTAAACAAGTTTAAAACATGAAAATGAAAAGGTAAGCCTTGATCCTTCTTAGTCACACTAAAATGAAGCTTTTGGGATGTTCTTGAAATTTCCATGTTTGAAACCCAAAACGACTTCTCTTCATGCTAGACTTCATAAGACAGAGTTTAGGGGTTAGCGGGTAGATACATGATTTGTCTAGTTTGAATAAGACTAGACCTTGTTTATCAACTTTAATGCTTACTATATGACATAAGAAGACTATGTGCTTTGGTTTTTCATTTTTCTATATTTTTATTTTATGCCCATTTGAATCTTGGTCAAACCTATATTTTACCAGGATTTAAACAAGATTAAAACATGAAAATGAAAAGGTAAGCCTTGATCCTTCTTAGTCACACTAAAATGAAGCTTTTGGGATGTTCTTGAAACTTCCATGTTTGAAACCCAAAACGACTTCTCTTCATGCTAGACTTCATAAGACAGAGTTTAAGGTTTAGGGGTATAGATACATGATTTGTCTGGTTTAAATATGTATAGACCTTGTTTATCAACTTGAATGCTTACTATATGGCATAAGAAAACTATGTGCTTTGGTTTTTCATTTTTCTGATTTTTTTAAATTTTGATGCCCATTTGAATCTTGGTCAAATCCTAGGTTTGACCAAGATTTAAACAAGTTTAAAACATGAAAATGAAAAGGGAAGCATGTATCCTTCTTAGTCACTCTAAAATGAAGTTTTTGGGAGGTTTTTGAAATTTCCATGTTTGAAACCCAAAACCAGTTCTCTTCATGCTTGACTTCATAAGACGGAGTTTAGGGGTTAGGGGGTAGATACATGATTTGTATGGTTTGAATATGTCTAGACCTTGTTTATCAACTTTAATGCTTACTATATGACATAAGAACACTATGTGCTTTGGTTTTTCATTTTTCTGATTTTTTAAATTTTAATGCCCATTTGAATCTTGGTCAAATCCTAGGTTTGACCAAGATTTAAACAAGTTTAAAACATGAAAATGAAAAGGGAAGCATGTATCCTTCTTAGTCACTCTAAAATGAAGTTTTTGGGAGGTTTTTGAAATTTCCATGTTTGAAACCCAAAACCACTTCTCTTCATGCTTGACTTCATAAGACAGAGTTTAGGGGTTAGGGGGTAGATACATGATTTGTATGGTTTGAATATGTCTAGACCTTGTTTATCACCTTTAATGCTTACTATATGACATAAGAAGACTATGTGCTTTGGTTTTTCATTTTTCTGTTTTTTTTTGAATTTTCTGCCCATTTGAATCTTGGTCAAATCCTAGGTTTGACCAATATTTAGACAAGTTTAACACGTGAAAACGAACTGATAATCCCATTTGTTGACTCATTTAACTAGTTAATCCGATTTGTTGACTCTCTGTTGACCAGGCACTTGAGGTAAAACTGAGTATATTGCACTAGCCAGTATTAGTACTCAAGGGGAAAACTGAGCACACAAAAAATGCTAGTATAAGACTCGAGAGTATATCTAAATTTCCAGGGTTAGACTCGAGTACGCGTGTTGCGGTGCAGAAGTGGAAGACGTGCAATTGTTGACGGGTACTGACGCGAGTAGCGGTGCAGAAGTCGAAGACGTGCAATCGTGGACGCGTGTCGCGTTGCAGAAGCCCAAGACGTGCAGACGTTAAATGGTGGACGCGTAGGACGCGGGTCGCATTAACCACCCCTCGCCTTTATAGACGCCTCCTCGCACTATCTCTGTCACTCTCACTCGCTCATGCAACGCCGCCTCTCACGTCCCATCATCTTCTCCAAAGCAAAAAACCCTCTCCCTCTCTGCAGGCGAGATGGACATGGAGAATGCGAATCCCATCGTCCATGACACCGTCGGCTCCAAGCGCGACGCCTCCCTCTTCGACGTCGTCCCCTCAAAGGCCGTCGCCGCCGCCGGTGGCGGTCGTATCCCGCCGGGATGGGACCCCTATGAGCCGGTGCCGTACATCTCGCCTCCGAACCCCTACGACACCTGCATGGACGACCCATGGAACGAGGTAACTATGGTTTGCTCCCTTTTTTGTTCCCCATTCGTTTTTGAACCCTATTTTTGCTGGTTCCCTAGTAACTATTAGTGCCGATCTGTAGATGGATGAGTATTGGGTTAATATTTGCGCCCATTTTATTCCATTTTGCTTTGATCCCTTCTTGATTTCGATCATGATTTGGAGTTCGGCCGTTCGGTTTATTTATGCAAGTAAAATGGGATCTCAATCAGTTAATTTATGCAAGTAATCATGAGATCTCAATCAGTTACTTTATGCACGAATCAAAAGATATCAACCGTTTAATTTTGCAAATAATCTGGAATCTGTTCAAATTCAGATCTGGAATCTGTTTCTTTGCCTATGATGAATCGTTGGGCACAAATTTTTACAGGGTGGGTTCAGTGAACCATTGCTGTGTACAAATCTGTTGTGCATGAGCTTTGGTTCACTTACTCCATCCCTGTAGACATATAATCGTGTCCACTCTAACAGAGGCTGGCTCTGTTTTTCCTTACTTTGTTATCATGCACGTTAGTCATCGTTGCAACTCATTCACTCATAGTTCCCGTTTGATATGGATCAGCTGTCTGGCAGCGATGTTGGCAGCGACAAAGAGGACCAGCACGTCAAGACTCGCCAGGTGCTGCGGAGGCTGCAGGTCGGCCAGTGCGTCTCCTACTTCGCCAAGGGTGTCTACAGGTGCCCCTTCTGCACTAGGAGACTCTACGGCACTGACTTCAACTGCCTCCTCACGCATGCCGAGAACATTGGCAACACCTTCCCCAAGGTCGGCTCGACGGTGAACCCCTACTCCTTCCGCTCCAAGCAGAGGGCGCTCGGCATGCACCTCCGCAGCATCCAGCGGGTGGAGATCTCCGCCGGGCGCATGCCTCCGCTCAAGCCCAAGGCTCCCAAGGGGAGCAACAAGTGGAGGCAGAGGAAGATCGGGTAGGCGGAGTCCTGGACGTGTGCTGCTGCTGCAAAGCAGCTTCTATTTTGTTGTTAGCTAGGGATCCCTTGTTGTTATGTTGTTAGTATGATGGTGTTGCGAAGAACCTCGAACCTATTACTATGTTGGCTGCTGTGTATGCAGCTTATTATCTAGGGAGGGATCCCTATTAATCTATCCCTATTCTACTATATTTTGTTGGCCCTACTTTTGTTTCTCGATTTACTATGACTGTGAATTTGTCATACATTACCCTGGAGATTTGCTTCTAGATTATGGACCAGAGGGAGTACTAGATTTGCTGCCATATTGGGCAAACAACGAGGGCCAAAAAAGGCACAAATAATTGAAGAAGACAGAAATGCAAGCTTCTCTAGATTTGATAGTACTGATTTGGTGAAAAAAGACAAAGAGAAAGAGGGGGAAAAGGTGCTCTTAAAAATGCCAATTTGCGCCGAGAGAGACAGAACCCAGCTCCTGCTCACGTACAACCAAACGCGGTCTCGTCCTGTCCCACGCGGTCCCTTTCTACTAGCCCCACGCGACGCGACCCCACACAACACAGCCCCACTCGTCAGCACGGAACGGTCAACTAAACGGGAATCCTCCCGTCTGAGCTCCTTCTGCGGGTTTCAAATAAGGGCTTGGGGAAAACTGAGGAAAAACATAAGGCTATCTACTTAGTATGTACCTTTTTGTAAAATAATTTCTTACATGTATTAGAAACTACCCCTCACTCATTCGCAAAAATAAAAAACTACCCCTCTCCTTTCTGGATGCACCGGGACATTGTCATCCGGCCCTCTTCTGGACAAACCCCCTCGGGAAGGACAGTATATTTTGCACATTTCGCTACTAGTACTTCTAATTCCACCGCTTATTTTTCTAATCCGTTAAATCGTTAATTAGATGACCAACTGATGGAAGCTGCGATAGATTATTAGACCAACAAGTGGTGAATTGTGCAAAAGATAAGTCCGTGTTTTATGCAAAAGAGTGATATGGAGATCTGGTGGAATCTTGAATCCTCTTCAGTGGTAGGCATGCTTCACTTATTATAGCTGGAGTACATTGCGTACCTGGTGCATTTCGTCAGTACCGATCAGCTATTTTTGCTTATCCCGGAAGAGAAGGTAGTAGCCTTTTCAGTGCTACGGAGTTGTCTGTTCACTGCTTGCTTTGTCTGCTCAAACGTCTCTCTTCTTGTCAGTCTCGCAGGTGAGACTCCCCTCCCCCCTCCTCCGCGCATCTGTCAAATATTCTGCCTCCTATTTAAAAGGACATTGCCACCGCTCGTGGGCCCCGCGCCTCCAGTGGTAATTGATGCTTCTCCATCGGAGTGTAGGACGAATGACAGAACAAGATTCGGGAGATAACTACGTAATGTACTCCGTAGCAATACTGATATTCTATGGTCCAACATGCGAAGATGCCATTTACGGGATTGAACTTCGGTGACTTTGCCAGGCTGACTTTGCTATGACTTTGGGTGACTGACATGTGGACCACACTTGTTAGTGACTCAAAGACACTGAATTTGGGGACTCCTGAATGCTTCGTATATTTCTGACGGTTTCTGAATTATGTACAACTTTTGTAATATTGGTTAAACTAGTTTTGACCATGGTTTGTGTAGGGTGGTTGAATTTTTTGGGTTGGTCTAAATGATGTAATCTTATTCCCTTTGGAAGTTCAGCATTAAACTCTACTAGTACAACCGTGGTGGTCTTGTGATGTAGTACTCTTTTGATGCATTTGTGATGTTGTAGTACTTTTTTTTTGAACTGGTATAGTACTATCTAAGAAAAGTAGTCCCTCCGATTCACATTCATTTTACACCAAGAAATATGGATCAGAGCGAGGGAGTAAATTAAACATGGCATCTCGTGCATGAAGCTTGACAGATCGATCAGGTTGGCTAGAATAGCAATACAATGCTGCTCATTAGGCAAATGCATGCCATGTACGATAGTATACATCCAGTAAAGAAGTCTATACTGACATTGAAAAAAGACTACATTGGGGATGAGTGTCAATTGGGGCATCTACAATACAGAAAATCTTGCTCGTAGCTGATTTTGGCTAAGAGGGTTTTACTCAGATTACACGTGCCACTTTCCTTGTCTGCAAAACAAGTTCCAATAAAGGAAGAGGAAAGAAGAGGACATTGTGGGCGAGATTGAACACCTTTTTTATGTGTTAAGCTGAGGCCTCGTTTAGCTGAGGATTTTGACTTAGGCCTAACAGCTCAACACACCCACAAATAAATCTAATTGCGCGCACCACCATCAGCAAAAATAACAAAATTAGCACGCAAGATTAAGAACAAAGTGAATTTAAGTAACTTGGTTAGCTTTTCAAGCAATATATTCAGAGAAAGAGCACACATGTTCGGCTCGAAATTATCGTAAGAGAAGAACAATAAATCTAAGGCACCCCACTTCATCGGCAGAAGGGGCGCGACAACACATGGATTCATACCTTGAGTCGACGCTGGCTCGTAGAAGGGCAACCGCGCCTTGAGGATGCCGACGACGTCTCCACCTCGGTCTCACATGTGACTGCTTCTCGGCGGGCGGTGCGCCGCGCCATGTAGAATATCTATCAAGAGAGGAGAGCCCGATGACGCTACCGACGCCTCAACCTTGATAGCACCGACCTGTTGCTCCGCACCGAGATGCGCCACGCGCAGGATTTAGCGGATGCGACAATTTTAGAGACATGTCATGATCGTTGTAACAAATTTCAACGTGATCATGATTTGATCCTACACTCGTCCTTGAACATAAGTACTAGTACAGTCTCACAATTTTTTTTATCATTATACTTTGCGAGATTTAGCAGAAGCGCCAAATTCAAAGATAGATCATGATCATGGTAACACAATTTTCAATGTAATGATGATTTGATGTTGCACTCGACCTTGAACATAAGTACTAGTATGGTCTCACAAATTTGTATCATTATACTTTGCAAGTTTTAGCGGATGCGCCCATTTTCAGAGGTAGATCATGATCTTGGTAACAAATTTTCAACGTGATGATGATTTTATGTTGCACTCGACCTTGAACAGAAGTACTACTACTGTCTCACAATTTCTTTATAATTATACTTTGCAAGATTTAGCGGATGCGCCAAATTTAGAGATAGATCATGATCATGGTAACAAATTTTCAACGTGATGATGATTTGATGTTGCACTCGGGCTTGAACAGAAGTACTAGTACGGTCTCTCAATTTTTATCATTATACTTTGCAAGATTTGGCGGATGAGCCAATTTTAGAGATAGATCATGATCATGGTAACAAATTTCAACGTGATGATGATTTGATGTTGCACTCGAACTTGAACAGAAGTACTAGTATGGTCTCACAACCCACCGCGTCCTTCCTTGTGTGTCGGAGATACAAAGCGAGTGCACCGGAAAAGAAGGGGAACTGAGTCGATCTATTCCATGGCGAAGCATCCGAAGCATAACTGCACACTCACACGATCTTTGCCGAGAGATAGGAGCATTCGGTGGAACCGGTGAACTACACTTGCTTCTTGGATCATCCTTTGACGGGCATCGAGTCCAATCTCGCACTGTTTGTTCACTCTGATCTGAGCCCTCATCCCTGGATGTCAGTAGCTGTTTCTTCTTCGACGAGCTCGACTCAGATATATCTTCCGCCCGGGTGGCACAAGCGTATTGGTCTGGAATTCAAATCAGCAAATAAGTACTTTGAATCTCGAATTGACATCATAGTAGGAGTGAACTAGCCTGATCAATAGTCGAGAAAGCTTAAGGCCCAGTATGGATTGTTTGCTAACTTCACGATTTGGGTTACCAGATTATACCACTCAGGGGTTACTTGTTTGAGGAGATGATTAGTCCTTTCGAAAGCTTTGTGTCAGACCTCTTCGCCAGCAGACAAGAAGCTAAGAAAAGTCTTAACTGGGTTTTTCTGTCGCTGTATCACACGTTCATCCAGTACAGCGTAAGGAGCTGTTTTGATCTTGCCATCTTCGGTCACAAGTGGCACGTGAGGTAGGGGAATAGCATGCTTACCCACATGTGCCTTGAGCTGGCTGATGTGGAACACAGGATGGATGGTGGCTGTGTCTGGGAGATGTAATCTGTATGCCGTGCACTGCAGATCCCCAATGGCCTCGGTGCGCTGTTCGGCCTCGTCCTGTACGCCTGCTACTACAAGTCGACCCCCAAGAAGGAGAAGAACGTCAAGCTAAAATGTGCTTTCCTAATCAAAAGATAGGAGAGCACCCCTTCTCCCGAAGTTACGGGGTCATTTTGCCGAAGGTAGAATTCAGTTTCATTTCAATCGACTGTTGCTCAGACGCATTTTTAAGGGAATCAACTCCCCGTGTAGTCCCTACAATGATAATCAAATAACATCAAAATGCATGTTCCCTACATATTCCTACATCCACCCCGAAATAGGCCATGGACTTGGATCTACCAAATGATAAGAATGCCTCTGAGATTCAATCATAAACCACTTTGCCCGGTTGTATTTAAACCCCCCTTCACCCCCATCCCCTAAAGTGGTAAAGTTTCTGTTTTGCTCTCCCCCTTTTTTTCACTTAGTTTAGTTGGAATGGAAAGAGAACTTCTCCGGAAAAAGTAGCCTACTTGACAGAAAGGGCGGGCACTCTCGGCTCGGAGGTAGGCACTCTCGTCTTTCAACCCCACCGTCACTTTGAATTTAGTGGGGCACTGTTTACTTACAGCCTCTACGAGTTGCAAGTGAATGGGGCCGGTGCGTGTCCTTCGTCATCGAAATGGGACTGACTCGCTCGGGAACAGGCACAGGATTGAGGAACTTTCTGGCGTAACACATCCGTAATGGGGCAATCTGACTAGTTGGTCAAAACCCTTTCCGCAGTGGGCTTTCAAACTATCTTTAGAACTTGCTTAAAAGGCTTGGAGGCATTAGCAGTTACTGAAAAAGGGCCAGCGGGCACCGAGCAAGGGACACTGCCCGATTGTGCGGACCGGCCGGGAGCCGAGTCACTAAAGGCCCCTCGTCAAGTATTGCACCGTCATCGTTGACGCCTTCAAGGAAGTTCGCCTGAACTCGTCAGTGCTTAACTACTCCAGAGGTCCTCTGTATCGCACCAAAAGTTGTAGAGCTGGTCGTCTTTCATATCGAGCCATTGAAGCAGCGCGTCGGGCTACAATCGGACAATTCCATCGTGCTACGAGCGGACAATTCCGAAGAAATTGTAAGAGACTTAGCAGGTAATGAAGCTGCTGACGAGGGAGGAAATGTCCGTTGAAAATAAAGCGAACCAGTGGTCGCAAGACCGAAACTCAAAGGAATTGACGGGGGCCTGCACAAGCGGTGGAGCATGTGGTATTCGAAATAGCGAAATACATAAATTATCTATCTCAAGTACGTCTCCAACTTATCTTGAGCCATCAGTCAGATTGAATGCAGCGCCCGTTGGGTTCGCCGCAGCGACATTTCACGCTTTGTTTGTTTTGTTTTTCGTCTAAGGATGCCTAACCACCGCACCGATCATTCGGGGGGGGCAGGACACTGCGAGGTGAATCAATTCCATCTGTTAGGGCGGGCAAGTTGCGGTGAAAGCACTTCGGTCTTTCAAGAAAAGAAGGCATTCTAGTTTCAATCTCCACCCATTACCTTTGGTAAGTCAGTACTGTGCACCCTTGATGTCATTTCTGCAAAGAAATCATCTCTAAGCTCCTGCTGAGTAGGGGTTCACCGTAGGAGGGCTCACTGGAATAGTTCTCGCAAACTCTTCCCGATAGCGTCGGTTTTTGAAGTTCAGCACAGTGGTTATCCAGGCAGGGTTTGCTCGGAACAATCCTCCAGGGCAAAGGTACTTCCAAAGCGGTTGGTGACACTCTTCTGAGCCCCTAGATTCGCCGAAGTATGAGATCCTGAATGCATCCTCTTTCTTTCCACTTCATCTTGGGAATCTGGTCACGGTTACCGGATTTTCTACTTTGAAGTAGTATTAATGATGATTCGGTTTCAATCGATAAGGTAGCTGGACCAATGTGATCTACCAAGAGTACCCCGAGGGGTCGTAGTATCTGGTAACCGGTCTACTCCAAGAATGAGAGTGGGATCATCACATCATTGCTAGAAGACTGGTGTCATTTCACTCAAAAAATGTGCGGAAAGTCCTTGGGGGCCAGGGCGTAGGGGACATCTAGAGAGAGACCCGATTCAGAAATAGGTCGGCTCTTCGCCAAGAACTCTCCGGCAACGACAGAGGAACTAACCTGCCTGCAGTGGCGGGGCGGCTTTTTTTTTAAACAATAAGACCTGGACGATTATCCCTACCCTCGGTAGCTTACGAGTTTACGTCGCGCGATGACAGCTTTGCCACCGCCCACTCTATGTGCTCCGATTAGCGTTCCGACGCCTGGCAGTGCACACGGCTCAGATTCGGTTGACCACGCCCACATCCGCTTCAGACATAAAGGACCATTGAGGTCCGTGAAGCCAGAACAGAATGAAACTCATAGCTAGCAACCTAGTCTTCACACACAGGATGTGCGCATATAGATTGAGAATTGTGAAGTCTATTTTAGAATGTAGAAAATTCCGGAAACGCTACCACAACAGCCGCTAGAGTGAAAAGAAGCCTCCAAATGCAATAATAGTTTCCCCTTCCCCTTTTTGGGGAAGAGGTTGAGGAGGAGGCTCCTCTCACCATGGTCCCCCTAGGGAAAGTGGAATTGGTTTTTTTGATTCGGGATTTAGGAATTTAGCAAAGCAAATATGCCCTGAGTTGGGTGGCAAGGAGGAGATGGATCATCAGAGTGTGACTCTTGATTCTCTTAATGAAGAAGAGAAATATATTCAATATAGGAGAGGCAAAGACTACCCGAAACTATTCTAAGGCTTCGTGAAGTTAGGTCTTCACTTTAAAATCCACCCCAGGTATCTCTACCTGTAGGCAGAGGGTCCTCGTTCTTCTGGAGATGACTCTGCTTCGGATCTAAGGGTCCTCTCCGCTGAAGCTAATCAGAAATCTCCTGCACTCCGTTCCATTCAGTTAGCTTGCTCAGTAGTCCATAATTTTGATGTTACCCTCTTCTCTTGGTCGACTCGAGGTTGTCTCCCCGCCAGAGTCGGTGAAGCTTGATAGCTGGGTGTGACAGATCAGACTGAGTTTAGAATCAGACCTTCTATCTATCTATCTAGCAATAACAACATTGCCATTCGGGGTTACGCGAGTCGGAGTATTAAATAAATGGAGAAAGGGTTCTCAAATAAAAGGCTAGAAAGTCTACTACAGTACAGTCAAAGTCAGCGGCTGAGTTTGCCTAGCCTCGCCTACTCATTTTTGGTAGGGGACTCCTAACCTTATCGATAGTGGACATAGTAGTGGACCTTGGCGCAAGCCTTAGTAAGTCGTCTCGCAGGCGTACTCGGTACTCGAAAGTAAATGCTGCTAGCTAATCCTGAAAAACTATTAAAAGAGTTACTTTTAAGCCCCACTGGTTCGCTTTATTTTCAACGGACATTTCCTCCCTCGTCAGCAGCTTCATTACCTGCTAAGTCTGGAAGGCTTGTGGTTCCGGGGAATCCAGCTACAGGAGAACCAGGAACGGGGAGATCTCCCCTTTTTCCGCCCGAGCTTGTTAACGTTTCATCAATTCCCCGGCACCAGGCTAAGATGAGTTCATTCCACTCAAATACCTTTGAATAGCACGGACAGGAACGTAGGAGCACAAGACACGCGGGTCATCATCTTCTGAAACGATTGGCTTTCGATCTGCTTTCCGAACTTTTTTTTATTTCTCTAATTAGCAAATGCATTTTCACGTGCTCTCCGAGTAGGGAAAGTGAGAAATCTACGGTCTTCCATCCGCACATCGCTCTTTCCAGGAGGTTGGCCGCCTATCCTAGATCTTCCCATTTCCAAAAAGATCCCTTGTTCGATCTGGTTTAGTATCAGATACTTTCTTTTTTATTGAATTAAGCTAAGCCGTGGTTTCACTTGCATTTTATTTCGTTCAGTCTCGTTCTGAGAAAGATGGAATGGCCCAGCCCAATAAAGGAGGGTTAACGTACGCGATGCCTTCCATTTGTACGAATCGCGAACATACCACGCACGACCGGACGTAGAGCCAAAATTCTTCGGTTGGATTCCTCTCGAAGAAGGAAATTGTGCTTCTTCAGTTCTACATTCAAATTATTGCACCTTTCAATATTTCTTTGACTTCTAGTGCTATCTTCCATCCGTTCCAGTTCATGGATCTTCTTCTTGTTGTATGTGGCACCCCCGGGATCAGGGTTAGACAAATACCAGATCTTCGTCTGACATAAGCCTAACCTAGAGCTCGAGAGACTACAGTGAGAGAATCGGTAACACAACAGTGACTCTACGACTCAAAAAGGTAATACAAGCTCATAACTGAGCGAAGAACCAAAGTGTTACAAGCAGAGGTCACTGACCTGACATTACATCAATCAACGGAAGCGAAGTTATGCTATTAGACATAGCAAGATAGCAAAAGGCCTAAGAGGCCAGGAGCATAACGGCGACGTCCCAGCCCATAGATTCCAGACTGCCACCTGGGAACCCCAAGCTACTCGTCGATGTCGACATAGAAACCACCATCTGTCGGAGCAACTTCTTCTGAAACAAAATCATGCAAAGCTGAGTACAGGGACTCAGCAAGACTTAGTACAACCTTTTAGCAAAGCGGGTATGCGGGCTTTCTGTAGAGCTTCTTTTGCGTAAAGCCTATTTTCCTTTAATAAACAAGAGGGAGAAGAAGTTCGACTACTCAGAACCTTTTAAAAGAGATAAGAGGGTGACATCTCTAGCTCTACTGATCATCATATTGTATCCACCAATCTTCATCATCTCGAACCACTATCCTCGGATTACCCCCTCAACACCCGGAGAAGGTATCCGTAAACACACATTGGTTGCCAAGTTTTACGATCAGGTTCAAGTTGTCTATGATCACAGAATCCATTCCCAAGTCGTCCGTAACCGTGGACACGGCTTTTCGAAAAGATTTAACCCTGCAGGGGTGCAGAACTTTACCCACACGTGCCAACCGATTCTTAGTGCCAGAACATTAGCTCTCTTCCTTGGAGAGCCGGCAGAGAGTGGTTGACCACGACCTTTACCTTGCTGTCGCCGAGACCATGAGTCACGCGCTAAGGATTGTTCCGCCGTAACGGGTCAAGTCCCGAAGTCGGTCTTTAACGATGTGTACCGAGGTGGGTTTCCCCAGAGGCCGCAACCCCCAGCCACCACGACCACGCTTACCTGCCTGTTATGTACCTTTACCCCCAAGCAAAATGCAATGCATATGACCAGGTAACGCGCAAACTATGTGACTCATGGAATCTACTAGGCAAGTTAGTGAGTCGAGAGGGTACCATAATAGGGCCTCGCGTGGTTGTACGCTCAGTCTTGGTTCAAGAGGCGAGAACTCGGTTCCTAGGGTCGGCAGAAACGAAACAACCCACCACATCCCAATGTGGCCTCTCGTCTGAGCCTTTAATCATGTTTATCAACATCTCTATACTTACCACGTCAACCTGTCATGCTAGATTCATTTCATTGTAAGGCTCCAGTCCGAAGACCGGAGTAGCAGCGTAACAAACTAAGCATGGCTAAGCATAAAGATATAAAGGCTCTAGCGATGCACACATGCCAAACCTAGTTATGCTAGGAGCAGTGGATCAGGGTATTTGAGGCTACGAGGATGGAACATGCAATAGATAGGGTAACTCTACCTATCGATAAAAGACAGTTGAATCGTATGCAATATGTAGGAATCAGAGTAAAAGCAGTTGTAAAACTGATATGAACCAGGCTAGGGCTTGCCTTTGTCCCTGACAAACCGAAGTGGATATTCGATAATCCTGTACTTGACTTGTTTGTCGGTGAGCAATTCTTGACCTTCGTCGTTGCCGATCTTCGTCGTCTTGGACTCGTGCTCTATCGATCGCGAAGAAGCAAACACTTCAAAGGTAAAGGAACAATCAACACATGGCATCGATGAAATGCGCATACAAGAATGATGATATGACATATTAATTAGGTACTGAAATAACCCTAAGACATCATCAATTTAACTGGGTTTCGGCGAACTAGGGTTAGTAGTTCCGGAAACCTCAGAGGGGTTGATTTTAGTTCCTCTAAAGAAACTTGGGTTCAAGTTGTTTAACAATGCATGATTGTGTAACCAAAATGTAGATCTCATTTTTCTGAAAATTTTGATATATTATACATATTTTTCTGATTTAAAATGAATAAGTTATGAATTTTACAAGTTTTATTCATTTTAAATCATTTCTGAAAAATCCTGGAAATTATTAAAAGCCTGACAGACTTGGACCCACATGTCAGGGTTTTATTCTTTTCTTAAATGTTTTTGAAATTAATAAAAATCTGACAGGGGGCCCCACCTGTCAATGTATTTCTATTTACAGAAATAAAACAAAATGAAAAGAAAAGGGGCGCGGGCCCCACGGGGTCAACCGCCGGTGGTCAACTCCGGCGGCCGGCGCCGGCGACCATAGCGGCGGCGGGCGCTAGAGGGCGCCCGGGACGCCGGAGCGGCGCGTTCGACGCAGCGGGGTCAAGGCGAGTCGGACCGTGGCGGCGCCACGACCTATTGGTCGCCGGAGCAACGCCGGCGACGACGTGCGCACAAGCGGCCGGGGCAGGAGCTTGGTGGGGGGGGCGCTACAGGGGCAGAGGGAGAGAGCGAAGAGGCTCGGCGGGACGAGGGGCTCACCACGGAGCCGTAGGGCTCGTCGGCGAGGGCGGAGGAGGCCCGTAGCGGCGGATTCGGCGGTGGCCGGAGCTCGGGACGACGAGCTCGATTGGCTCGTCTGGTAGCTCCCCGGCACCTGCGCGTGAACGAGGCGGACGAGGAGAGGCCGGCGGTGCTGATGCGCCACTCGCCGGAGCTTGGGGAGGCGCGTAGCGGCGAGGGACGGCGATGGCCGGACCTAGGGTTTCGGGGGAGCTCGCAGTGAAAGCGACGGGGAAGAGGAGAGAGGGATTGTGGGGGAGCTAGGGTTGCTGGCGGCGGCAGGGGGTACTTGTAGACGCCGACGGGCGGCGGCACGCATCGTGGCGCGGCGGCGGGATCGGAGGGCCGGCGAGCTGCCAGGCAGCTCCTTGGAAGCGCGGGGAAGAAGGTAAAAATTGCAGAAAACCCCCTGCGGGTGGGGTGGGCTGAAATGGGTTGCTGACTGGGCCGCTTGTTGGGCTGCTGGCGCTGGAGAGAGGAAGATGAGAGTTGGGCTGCGCCCAACTAGGTAAGGGAGGTTTTTCTCTCTTTTGCAAAATCTGTTTTTATTTTTTTGTTTTTCAAACTCTTTTGCAATTTTGAGATCTGTTTGAAAATGCAAACTTTTGAAACTTCCAAAATAACAAATGTATTTTTTAACAAAGCACAAATGCAAGGTATTTTAGTTTGAAACACTTTGAGCAACTGAAAATAGAGGGACAAATTTGCACAAGATTAGGGTTTTCCAAATTATTTCTTTTGTGCATTGTTCTTAGTAAAATATAATGATGCAAATGATGCACAATCAACCCTAATTAGGTTTTATTAAAACAGGGATGTTACAGATCTATCCCCCTTAAAAGAATCTCGTCCCGAGATTCCAAGGTAAGAATAGAGAAGGTAACAAGGACTACACCGGTCTTCAATGATCTTGTCGATACCATGATGGCCTTCTTGCTTGAGGAGGTTGATCCACGATATCACGAAGAAGTTGATCCACAACACCATGAAGAGGTTGATATTTAACACTATGAAGAGCTCTTCATTTTGCTTTCTTCACTCTAAAGAGAAGAGGGAATGACACTAGATGGTGGATCTTCACAAAGATCGAGTATCTCATGGTCAACTCATGGAAGGAGTGTTCAAGAACAACTCTTGAGTTAACAAACATGAACACGTCAAAGTAACGGACGAGACGAAAGAAGTTTCAAATTTTGGTGGGCAATTGCTCCACGCTTGACAAGAATATGAAGGGATAAAGTAGCGAAGAGTTAAACTGCCTTGAATACCATAACGAGACACTCTTAGGGAGGGCGACTCATAGAAGCAAGAATGATTATCCAACGAGAGCAACTTTGGAATTCAAAATCATAGTCACTCTTTTGGCAAGGGTACATGAAACGATTGAAAATCTACTCAAAAGGCTGGGGCCTAGATGACTGACGAATTCACACAACGTGTGAATTGATTAGAACTTCAGGTACCAACCAAAAGGAAGGGAAAAGCACTGGCTAGTGAGGTGTGAAGGATCACCTGGGGAGTGAAATTTTTCTCCTTACGAAGTTGTTGTCACCGGAGAAATGATTTAGAGGGATTGGCCGTGAGACATTTAGCAACTTTGTTTGTAATGTTCTCCTTGATGTTCTAGACACCAATATTAGGCTATTGAATAGCCTTCAATAGGTCGTCAAGCGAAGGTCATACTTCGGAATTGAAAAGACATCATAAGGGCAACTTCTAGAATAAGTCGCACAAGATCCTTATGGAGAGTTTCTTGATGATTCAAGAGATTATGGCAATAAGCCTTCCGACTAATTGTGTTAACCACGACATCAATCTTGCCGGGATTACAAAGAGACCTGTGCCATGAATCCTTGAGAACCACTAACCATCATTGCCGCTTGAGATTTAGCTTAGGTTAGGTATAAGATATTTCAGACTCAGAATGCCCGATTAGAAATTTTCAACAGTTACCACCAACGTAAAGTCGATAGATTCTCAAGATATGGACCACAATGTCAAGCTCCAAAGGATTTGAGCTAGATTGCCTAATACATGTGGTTACAACTGTGATGGCAATTGTGTCCATATGAACTTGCAATGTAACACAAGTGAGTCCTGGTGGGGACATCGCAGAAGATATTGAAGCTCTTAAGCTACTTCTCTTTCTTGAACAAATCGGTCAGTGGCTTAGTGTGCACAAGGAACTTTTCAAGCAAATGGAGGCAACAACCTTCCATCTCAAGAATACTTCGCACATGCATGACCGACTTGCGATAATTCCCGAGGAAAACAAAGGGAACTCGACTCAGATCCACGGCGACATCTTTCAGCAAATGCACGTGAATCAGAGAAGGTCACTTCCAACATCCGGAACACATACTTCATGATGACACAAAGATGGTTCTCAAAAGTTTCCAATATTAGTGCCAACTGTTCAATATGAAACTCTTTAAACATGGAGGAAATAAGAATGTCATCGATGGGCTCAACAACAAACTTATTAAGATACTCCAATGATGAAACTCATATTTTGCATGAACGAGGCAAAAATATTGGTCAAACCAAAGGACATGAAGGTATACTCAGACGCGACACCATGAGTATAAACATCATCAAGATAGTCCTTGGAACTGAGTTTGATTTGACGATAGCCCAAACTCAAATCAAATATGGGGGAAGATAGCATATCCATAAAGGATATACTTTCTGACTTCAACACGAACAAAACTAGACATCCCTTTATGAAGGAACAAAGTTGGATAAAGCTTTTGTCTTTCAACTCTCCAAGTTGTTGATTAAGCTTAATTAACTAGTCCAGGGTATCCAGTAGTTTCTTGGAGAAAGAAGTAGTTCAAAGAACCAACTTACTCATGAACTCGATAACACGGTCATGTGGCAACATGGCAATACTTCTAGAAAGACAACTAGAATATCACGAACCACTGGTATGTCACTGAATTCAAGAGGAAAATCTTGCTTTAAAAAGCAACCGGTGTGGTCTTGAGAGCTTTGGCATAACCTAACTCTTCGACCGAAGAAGGAGCGCCTGAACAAACAGACTTGGCAACACAGTCAAACTTCGCTTAGTAATTGGCGAACCAATCATGCTAAGAATGACACAAATGTCCTTGGATTTTGAAGCAATAAGAATTGATAAGAATCTCAGATGGCCACATCAATACGCACACCCCAACATTCCCAAGCATATACAGCTCGAGGAAAGGGTGAGTAAAGATATGTAAGAGCATCACTTCATCAATAAGGCCATGATACAAAGCACGACCTCATGATATATAGGAGGGTGATACTCCAAGGTAGAACAGAACAGAAGCTAACGAGGCCTCTTAATCTGCGGATTACAATACTTTGACCAAGTCCTAGAAATGGACAAGGTACTGGAGTTTGTTTCTCCTGACATGCCAAAGTGAAATGTCTTCACGAACCACAAGAGTAATATGCAGTGTAAAACACCAATGCACATTTACAACCTTGTTGAAAACTAGCAGACAAAGGTCGGAAAGGAGCTAAAGAGGAGAAACATGATCAGGAACAGGAATCCTGAGCTGTAGATGCACAAGATAACACTTTTGTGAAACTCATGCTGAAAAAGGAGGTGTGGTGGAGTCACAAACATAGATATAAGACTCTGAAAGAGCATTCTTGTCGTGATCCATTTAGTTTGATGAAAGAACCTCTGCGATAGCTAGTGGAAGGGAAAGTCCTTTGTTGCCGCAATTCAACCACGACAAGTAACCACAAGCTTGAAGGATAGCTTCATATGAATTTAGCCAGCCCGATGTAATGTTTGAACATTAACACCAGTGTTTAATGGAATTGATCTTGGGTTAAAGGCCAGCTTCATGTACTAGGATTCAGATACCAGAATCTAGCACAATCGGGGACCTTCGGTTCAAATCCAAGGATTAAAAACCGAGAAAGGAATACTAGATGAGTGACACGAAGGACACTGCGAGGTAGTAATCATAGTGTAGCTTCTAGAAGCAGTACAACGCTTCCGAAGTACCAAGCAAATAAAAGGAGGCATACAAGGCAAAAGGAAACCTCGGAGCCTAGAACAGAAGGATATGGAACCCACAAAATAGAGAGATCATGATGGAAAGGAATCTCTCTGTTGAAACAGAACAAGGAGGATGCAGAGAACACACATGACTCTAGAGAACTCTGCACTAGATCAACTGGTTTAGAAACATGCCTTTGGGGCACCTAAGTTTGAAAGACTAGAAGAGATAGGAAAACTTTCAAATCAACACAAGGCAAGGCACCTTGGAATTAGAGCGATACCAGATAAGGAGTAAAAAGAATCCTAATCAGATTTTTGCAAATACTTTTAGCTTTCAAATAGTTTTCACAAACACTAGACTCAACATCGACCAGTAGAAAGGGCTTCCTACAGGCAGTCCTGCTCTGATACCAAAACCTGTGGCACCCCCGGGATCAGGGTTAGACAAATACCAGATCTTCGTCTGACATAAGCCTAACCTAGAGCTCGAGAGACTACAGTGAGAGAATCGGTAACACAACAGTGACTCTACGACTCAAAAAGGTAATACAAGCTCATAACTGAGCGAAGAACCAAAGTATTACAAGCAGAGGTCAACGACACGACATTACATCAATCAACGGAAGCGAAGTTATGCTATTAGACATAGCAAGATAGCAAAAGGCCTAAGAGGCCAGGAGCATAACGGCGACGTCCCAGCCCATAGATTCCAGGCTGCCACCTGGGAACCCCAAGCTACTCGTCGATGTCGACATAGAAACCACCATCTGTCGGAGCAACTTCTTCTGAAACAAAATCATGCAAAGCTGAGTACAGGGACTCAGCAAGACTTAGTACAACCTTTTAGCAAAGCGGGTATGCGGGCTTTCTATAGAGCTTCTTTTGCGTAAAGCCTATTTTCCTTTAATAAACAAGAGGGAGAAGAAGTTCGACTACTCAGAACCTTTTAAAAGAGATAAGAGGGTGACATCTCTAGCTCTACTGATCATCATATTGTATCCACCAATCTTCATCATCTCGAACCACTATCCTCGGATTACCCCCTCAACACCCGGAGAAGGTATCCGTAAACACACATTGGTTGCCAAGTTTTACGATCAGGTTCAAGTTGTCTATGATCACAGAATCCATTCCCAAGTCGTCCGTAACCGTGGACACGGCTTTTCGAAAAGATTTAACCCTGCAGGGGTGCACAACTTTACCCACACGTGCCAACCGATTCTTAGTGCCAGAACATTAGCTCTCTTCCTTGGAGAGCCGGCAGAGAGTGGTTGACCACGACCTTTACCTTGCTGTCGCCGAGACCATGAGTCACGCGCTAAGGATTGTTCCGCCGTAACGGGTCAAGTCCCGAAGTCGGTCCTTAACGATGTGTACCGAGGTGGGTTTCCCCAGAGGCCGCAACCCCCAGCCACCACGACCACGCTTACCTGCCTGTTATGTACCTTTACCCCCAAGCAAAATGCAATGCATATGACCAGGTAACGCGCAAACTATGTGACTCATGGAATCTACTAGGCAAGTTAGTGAGTCGAGAGGGTACCATAATAGGGCCTCGCGTGGTTGTACGCTCAGTCTTGGTTCAAGAGGCGAGAACTCGGTTCCTAGGGTCGGCAGAAACGAAACAACCCACCACATCCCAATGTGGCCTCTCGTCTGAGCCTTTAATCATGTTTATCAACATCTCTATACTTACCACGTCAACCTGTCATGCTAGATTCATTTCATTGTAAGGCTCCAGTCCGAAGACCGGAGTAGCAGCGTAACAAACTAAGCATGGCTAAGCATAAAGATATAAAGGCTCTAGCGATGCACACATGCCAAACCTAGTTATGCTAGGAGCAGTGGATCAGGGTATTTGAGGCTACGAGGATGGAACATGCAATAGATAGGGTAACTCTACCTATCGATAAAAGACAGTTGAATCGTATGCAATATGTAGGAATCAGAGTAAAAGCAGTTGTAAAACTGATATGAACCAGGCTAGGGCTTGCCTTTGTCCCTGACAAACCGAAGTGGATATTCGATAATCCTGTACTTGACTTGTTTGTCGGTGAGCAATTCTTGACCTTCGTCGTTGCCGATCTTCGTCGTCTTGGACTCGTGCTCTATCGATCGCGAAGAAGCAAACACTTCAAAGGTAAAGGAACAATCAACACATGGCATCGATGCAATGCGCATACAAGAATGATGATATGACATATTAATTAGGTACTGAAATAACCCTAAGACATCATCAATTTAACTGGGTTTCGGCGAACTAGGGTTAGTAGTTCCGGAAACCTCAGAGGGGTTGATTTTAGTTCCTCTAAAGAAACTTGGGTTCAAGTTGTTTAACAATGCATGATTGTGTAACCAAAATGTAGATCTCATTTTTCTGAAAATTTTGATATATTATACATATTTTTCTGATTTAAAATGAATAAGTTATGAATTTTACAAGTTTTATTCATTTTAAATCATTTCTGAAAAATCCTGGAAATTATTAAAAGCCTGACAGACTTGGACCCACATGTCAGGGTTTTATTCTTTTCTTAAATGTTTTTGAAATTAATAAAAATCTGACAGGGGGCCCCACCTGTCAATGTATTTCTATTTACAGAAATAAAACAAAATGAAAAGAAAAGGGGCGCGGGCCCCACGGGGTCAACCGCCGGTGGTCAACTCCGGCGGCCGGCGCCGGCGACCATAGCGCGGCGGCGCTAGAGGGCGCCCCTGGACGCTCGGAGCGGCGCGTTCGACGCGCGGGGTCAAGGCGAGTCGGACCGTGGCGGCGCCACGACCTATTGGTCGCCGGAGCAACGCCGGCGACGACGTGCAGCGGCGGCCGGGGCAGGAGCTTGGTGGGGGGGGCGCTACAGGGGCAGAGGGAGAGAGCGAAGAGGCTCGGCGGGACGAGGGGCTCACCACGGAGCCGTAGGGCTCGTCGGCGAGGGCGGAGGAGGCCCGTAGCGGCGGATTCGGCGGTGGCCGGAGCTCGGGACGACGAGCTCGATTGGCTCGTCTGGTAGCTCCCCGGCACCTGCGCGTGAACGAGGCGGACGAGGAGAGGCCGGCGGTGCTGATGCGCCACTCGCCGGAGCTTGGGGAGGCGCGTAGCGGCGAGGGACGGCGATGGCCGGACCTAGGGTTTCGGGGGAGCTCGCAGTGAAAGCGACGGGGAAGAGGAGAGAGGGATTGTGGGGGAGCTAGGGTTGCTGGCGGCGGCAGGGGGTACTTGTAGACGCCGACGGGCGGCGGCACGCATCGTGGCGCGGCGGCGGGATCGGAGGGCCGGCGAGCTGCCAGGCAGCTCCTTGGAAGCGCGGGGAAGAAGGTAAAAATTGCAGAAAACCCCCTGCGGGTGGGGTGGGCTGAAATGGGTTGCTGACTGGGCCGCTTGTTGGGCTGCTGGCGCTGGAGAGAGGAAGATGAGAGTTGGGCTGCGCCCAACTAGGTAAGGGAGGTTTTTCTCTCTTTTGCAAAATCTGTTTTTATTTTTTTGTTTTTCAAACTCTTTTGCAATTTTGAGATCTGTTTGAAAATGCAAACTTTTGAAACTTCCAAAATAACAAATGTACTTTTTAACAAAGCACAAGTGCAAGGTATTTTAGTTTGAAACACTTTGAGCAACTGAAAATAGAGGGACAAATTTGCACAAGATTAGGGTTTTCCAAATTATTTCTTTTGTGCATTGTTCTTAGTAAAATATAATGATGCAAATGATGCACAATCAACCCTAATTAGGTTTTATTAAAACAGGGATGTTACATTGTAGAACGAGAATCAAAGATTGGGCTCCGGGCCAGTGTTTTTGAGGCATAGCCCAGGTGTTTTTAGCGAAGCTAGTTGATTGGACTTTTTACAATTCAATAGTGAAGAAAAGATATATATAGATACACTTCCCCCCTTCCTCTCTCTTTGACTTGGTCTTTAATTACCCGCTTCGCGCCTTGTTTTCATCGCGGTGATATACTGCGTCGGTAGGGATGCAAGGTAAGCAAGAAATGGGTCAGTTAGAAAAGTGCGAAATAGCTCAGTCTTTAACTCGATGAAATAGTGTCTTTTTTATTTCGTTTGTAGTGTTGGAGGAAGAAAGAAAAGCAGCTCCTCAAGATAGCACTAAAGCAATGCACTGCTTCGCCAATTTTGCATTTTGGTCGAGTGCTTCCGCTACGCCAGGAGATGAGAAGCCAGGTCTGTGTGCCGAGTACAGCCGTTGCCTCAGGGGAAGCGAACAAAGTCATTGGAATAGTTTATTTATAGGGGTGGGTCCTTCTCTTATCATTTCAAGATCGATCATCTCGAGACAAGGTAGGGGTAGTGCGATGCAGCTCTGTGATATAGAAAAGCTAACCGGTAAACAAGCAAGACCCAAGAACAATGGGGCGTCTGCCTAAGCACCGGCAGAATTTAGTCTAAAATACCAAAAAGAAGTAGATCGGTTTTTTTTCTTCTCTTATAGGAGAAATTGATGGAATTTGAAATGAGAACGATTCCATTATTTGTGTACCTGGCCAGGGCCGCTCACCCGAAACAAGGACTTGAGGACATCTTTGAATTGTATCAGCCACCTTATTTATTGGTAAACGGCGGAGCCGTAGATCGTTTTTTATACGCTTTCACTGTCACCGGATACTTTACTCACTTCCTAAACTATGTTATTTCTTGTGACTCGAATCACAGCTGACCCGGAGGAGGAAGCACGGAACAAAAGAAAAGATAGGGTCGGGTAGCGGTTAGAACATCGATCGTATGAGGCACGAGGCAAGATAAGTTGAATGAATCCGGTCGAAAGCACTCATCTTTATCGACTAAATGCTTTTTTGCTCACCTTGGCCCAGGGTTGGCCCTTGAACCGGAATGGTTTGTGTGCCTTCCCCCTGGTTTATCAGTTGCAGGTGAATCCTGTGAAACCTTTCTTTCGATATAAAAGCGAATGAACTACGCATTCGACCCTTATCAACAAGGTCATCACTTGTACCAGGTCTTACAGCTGCTGCACTTCATCTCAATGACGTTAGGAAACCCTCGCCTGCAATTGGTTAGTGCGGTAAATTAGAGAAGAGATTTGGATTCCTTTCCTTTATTAGGTGGCCGGTGGCTCGTGTGTGTTGGTACTTTTTAGAAACCTACTATGGAATCAATCAACAGTAGGTTTCTGAGTTCATCAGGTGTGCTCGTGCATGAAATGCTTTGAACAAGAAGCTAGTCAGAAAAAGGGGCCTAGACCACTGACTTTTGATGGAAGGCTTCTGAACATGGATTGGTCTGATAAAGCCAATTTTTCGGCGCAGCAGAGATCTTCTTTAATTTAAGAAGAAGCCACCGTAAAGAAGAGGAAACAAGGCGTTTAAGTAGAGGTCGCGAGAGAGCAGAGCGTACCGCCCTGCCATAGTCGCGAGGATCTTAATAGTCGGTCGCGACTGTTGTCATAGTCAACGACGGTTGAAACTTCCAGGAAAAAACTTCGAATTGGGAGGGCGATCCTCCCGGTGAACTGACCGTACCCCAAACCGACACAGGTGAGCACTAGTTAGTTGGGGTGGGACGCACCAAAGCAGCGTTCGTTGCACTAGCGCCTTATCTTTTGAAGCCGATCTTTTGTATTCGATTCGGATCTCTATTCAATGTGTTTTCAATACCCTAACCTCCAAGGGATGAACGCAAACCAAAAAACCAGCCAACTTACCAAGAGTATGGGTTTACAAGTAAGAAAGAAATAGGATTAACAAGGGTAAAGGTGACGTTTTAGCTCTTCGTTCCGCTCTTGGTTTACAGGCTTTGTTAACCGGACCGGCCTTTCTTTTCCTGAGAGGAGAAGAGTGTTGACTACCTCTTCAGCTGCATCCCCATGAATCTCATCTATCCAAAAGATTAGTGGATTCATTCATTAGGATCGAGAATGAGCTAATTAAGGAAAGCTGGGCTCTTCCTAACCGTTTCTACACTGTGTATAGGGAAAGAAAGAGGGGAGGTAAAGGCTACTTTCAGACAAGACGGTGGGGAAACTTAGCCTACCTTACTGAGGTAGTCGATTGGAGAAGAGCGCCACATCACAGATTCTATAGATAATTGGGCACTTGGAGGGAGCTTTCTCTTGGCCAGTCTTTGGCCATTGGCGCCTCGCAAGATTGAACATCTGCGAAAGTCGTCTCGAAGCTCTGACTTAGCCTTATTTCTTGACCCGTTTTCGGACCCATCCAGTAATCAAACCCAGAATCTCATTTCCCATTGCTTTCATCGCATAGAGCCAGATGCCGCATCCACAGGCCTATTTAGTAAGTGGGTTCGCCAGTTCAGGCTCAACTCCTCGCTTTACGAGCGACGACTCCATCTCGCCTCTGTGTCCGTACCGGCTCTGATCTCGCTTTCGTGCTTAATACCTAGCTTCAAAGAGCCCACTCTTTTATTTAATAGCCGAGACCCTGGTCAGGAAAGCGGAGTCACTAGAACGATATGAGATACACGCACATCTCGATAAGCCAATCCCAATCCCTTCAACCCAACCTTTACCAAAAAGGGGAAACCGTCGTTTCTTCGTAGTTGTCGCAATCACTTCAAGCAGTGGAAAGAACAAAAAATGTGCGGAAAGTCCTTGGGCTGTTGAACAGAACATGGTTCCGGTCAAGATATTGGGTTCAAGATTTCTCTCAAGCCTAAACCTTCAAAGCTAACTAGTAGGCCTTCAAAATAGCATCCATCGTCTTTGTTAAAGTATGGAATTCTCACCTAGAGCTACGGCCATCGTTTTTCAAGGTGCTGGAGGGTTTGAAGCATACCTACTACCCCTCCCCTGAGCTTAATTCAGAGTTGCCTCAGCGCGCTCGAGGCTCAGCTCATTGATTCATGACACTCTCCTTCCACGGGAAAAATCTCTCATTTGAAAGCCCACTATGCTGCTTCTCTCTCACTTGCTGGAAAGCGTGTTACTTACGTAAATATCGTCGCTACCTTCTCTTTTTCAAAACTTCTATGTCAGCCTCAATATCTTTTGAAGGATTTTGGTGGGGCAGCTTGATGAAGGTTCCTGCGTGCCATTGATGGGAGGGGTTTATTGCACAAAAAGGCCGGGACGCGGCCTTTTATAGAGAATGGAGCGGGTAGCGGGAATCGAACCCGCATCATCTGAGGACTTTGACACCCAGCCCTTAAGAAGCAGAATCTGCTCGCTTTACAACCAGGGCGGGTCTCGCTGCCGGATCAATGCGCAGGACGCACGATCTACAAACAACAATAGAGAGAGCCAACCTTTTTCTAACGATTGCTAAAATTGGCTTTCTTCTTGGAGAAGTGGTAGATGATGTGACATCTTGGGAACTTCAATCCAGCATTCTCACTCTTGTTTTTGTCGCTCAATCCAAGCAAGAAGCTGATCAATTGTACTGTACCAAGCCTCGGCCTCTTCTGCGAGTCACACGGAATGGAACCAGAATATGCTTATTTTACTAGTCTTCGGAAACGGAAAACCCTGAACCAAGAAGATTTAGGTATGTAGGGTATGGTTTCATATGGACGATAGTCGAACAAAGGAATCTTATCGGCATACCCCGTGTCCAGTCCAGCGGGAACGCGAAGCGCAAACGAACGTGAGCTGCTATACCGCCTCGAACAAAGAGCTCAACTGCTTTTGATTTCATACCTACTTTGGATCAAAGCACTTCTTTGGCGATTGTCATTTCCGGTTTTTGTTTTGTTTCCTGAGATACAGGTGGTAAGTAAGAAATTCGAATAGGTTATCTGATGATCTTCTAACCACTCAGAGTCAGAGTCAACATCAAAGACCGCTACTAACGGGGTCTCGGTTGATTTTCCTTCCTTTAGCTACTCAGATGTTTCAGTTCGCTAAGTTTGAAAAGTCCAAAGAGCGCAGACTAGCCACGGAGCTTGGAAAGACGAATAAGACCTTTCACTCCCTATTTCACGTATAATCGAGAGACTCAGAATATCAGTGCCTTGGGTAAATGCCTACCAAAGGGAGAAGATTACCGAACTTTTTTCTGTCCTCTTGCCAGGAAATCTCAAATTTGGAATCGGCTTTTCTTTTGCGCTAGGCTCAAACTTGAGGCCTCTTCTCCTTTCTTTGGCCAGCGTTCGGGTGAAGGTCCTTGAAGCTACAAAGTCCAACGAATGTTGAATCGACGCACCAAGAACTCTCCGGCAACGACAGAGGAACTAACCTGCCTGCAGTGGCGGGGCGGCGGTCAACGAACTTTCCCCCTTCTAAGGAGGAATCGGCTCAGGCTAGATGGGCATTCAATAACAGATTAAAAGGTCTGTTATTTCAGTAGGGTTACAAGGAGCATGAACTGAAGCAGGTTATTTACTTAGAAGAGGAAACGGCTAGTCAGCAGAGCAGCGCAGCTGCCGTCCGATGGGTACACGAAAGTGACGAAGTTGCTTTGACTACTGAACCATGCCTGGATCGTCGGAGCGAATTGGATGATCGGGCCGAGGGCTGCCCCCTCTTCCCCTCGCTCTCCTTTCCTTAATATTCACCGTCGAGTCATCAAGCACACCATCAATTGCATTATCCCCGGTACCACACATCACTCCACCTACTATCCTTCAAAGCTAAGTTTGTGATTCCCACTCAATGTTATATGGTGATTGGAGGTATTTATCAAATGAGATATAAAAGGCGAGGGACCCAGCAATCCCTCGAAAAAGCGCCCTCATCCGCGTGTATGTCTGTGTTAGATAGGCTCTTGAAGGCCTGACTTTACTAACAGGTAGGGCGCGTTACTTTTATTCTTTTTTTGCTGCTTACCCGCAAAAAATCATAGAATAAGTGATAAGTGAATATCTAAAGTATGTTTTTAAGTGAGTGATCCCAGTATAAATAAAGTGTATTACTCCTGGCCTCTGTGCTAACAAGCACACCCCCGCTCACCTCTTGCTGGCTCTTGTCCTTGACCTAGATCCCCTCTAACTAAATACTGCTAATGGTTCAACGGACAACAAGAAAACTTCCTTTTCTTTATCTTCTCATGGTTCACCCGAGACTCTCGACCAGGCCCCACGGGAACCGCCTTGAAGATGTCCAGCGCGCGCTATGGCTTTGACCTAACGGCCTCCGTTTGCTGGAATCGGAATAGTTGAGAACAAAGTGGCTCTGGGAGGAGGTGTCCTGGCCCAGGTGGGCGGCACAGACTAAGCAATCCAAGCGATAGAGGTCTTTTGGCGAAACTGGGGGCTCTTTGTCTAAAGGAAGGGCAAAGTCAACAGGCAGACCGGAAGATCTCAGTTGTCCTGGACTAGACAAGTACGTAGAGATCTTCGTGGAACCGGGGGGGGAGTCTCAATCCTACTCATACGAGAAAGCCTTTGCTTCCGGTTGATAAGACAGATCGGTAGGCCCCCCTTTGCTTCTCCACAGTAGAAACACATCCAAGAGGTGTCTTCCAGAGGGGTATTGTGATTAAGCTCCTGCTGAATGAACGTAACCCACTCAGGATCTTGCTCGTAAAGAGAGAGGTAGAAGTTCAGCCCGCGCAAATGAGCCATAGTTCCGGGATCCTGAATATCTGGCGTGAGTAGGCGGGTCGAGGTCCTACGAGGTACCCACTACTCGGAGTACCCTCCCACCAAAAAAAGAATGACTACTTCAAGCAGTAAAAGCAAAAGCAAACTAAAGTATAAGTACTGTTCACTAGTTAGTTAAGTTAAAGACATATCAATCCTACGGTCTCTTTGTCAATCTTTTAAGAGAGTGATGATTCCTTGATTGGAAGCATTACTCGGTATTAGTGTTCACGTACTGGAAAAGACAGTTGGCTCCCTACGGGGTGGAACTCCAGTTGAACGCTCTTCGGGAAAAGGAAGCGAAAAGGAATGAAAGGCGCAAAAAAGTTTTCTTAGTTTTTAGTATAGTTATTTAAAGAATAGATAGAAATAAGATTGCGTCCAATAGGATTTGAACCTATACGAGGACGAGACGAGGTGACATACTACGATCGTTTCGAGAGCATTCCGCCACTTTTTGGCGACTTTCACTTACCAGGGCGGGCCCCTCTGGGGTAATAAAGAAATGGAAAAAAAAAGGGATAGGAGAGAGCTTGAGTAGAAGATAACCCGCGAGAAGGAACAGCTACCACTTCCTTAGAACAGCACTAACTTACCACTCTATAAAAAGAAAAAAGCAAGAGCATAGCTCCATAACAAACAAAATAGTGAACTGCCATGAATTACACACACGCTATCTTATTACTCAGCTAGGCACTTACAAACCTATTTATTTAAAAGTTCCACAGTCAGGAAGACTCGGAATCATTCTCACGGCTATCACAAGTTTCGAATCTATATAGAATTGGTAAACACTCTTTCTTGAGGGGCACCCTGCCCTTTTTTATCCAATGCCGAATCGACGACCTATCTATAAAAAAAGAGAAATTTTTTGGATTTGAAGTTGTCGTTCCATCATTTGTGGATAACGAATCAATATCGTAAGGAAGTGGATCATCTTCGATCAGAAAAGAACCTAGATTGTTGTCCGAGAGCTTTTTGAAACTATACATCAGACTATCAGGCATTCAGGCTATCAGGCAAGCAGTCAAGTAGGCTCTATATATCAAAGCGAATTTATATTTATGGTCAATGAAAACACGGAATTTATGGATGAAATACAATACAACTATGATCCCACCATAATGGTTTAAAGTGAAAGATGAAAAATCACTTAAGATTGAGATATCAAGAGATTAGTGGATGATTTTCTTACAAGCTATCATCTTGTCCATCATACTAGAAGAAACTATGCTTGCTGCTGGTAGATTGACTGTTTTATATGGACTGAGGCTGCCGATTCTCCTTTCGAGAACTTAAATGCAAAGATCCCCCCCCCCCCCCCCCCGGGTATCGATCGACACGCGGCTTAATCCCGATCACATCCTGAGGCAATAATATAGCGAATAATTCATAGAGAAGCACATTCCGAGCAGCTCTGCTCGTTCCTTCTTGATTCTTCGCTACTTTATCCAATCCTTACGTCGAGCTTCCTTCGGTAATGTTGCAAAGGCCAGTGAGATACTGGAGGAAGGTGGGGATGACGTCAAGTCCGCATGGCCCTTATGGGCTGGGCCACACACGTGCTACAATGGCGATATATTCCTTATGGATTCTAAATGGATTCTAAATGAGGGCCAATGAGGGCCTGAATGGATGTTTGGACTGGCTGGGGTTGGATCCGATGCTGTCATAATCTATCCGGTTGGTAAGGAAGTTGAGCGATGAAAACATCCTTGCCGAAAGTAATTGTTGGTCTATGAGCGCTAGGATGAGTTTCACGCGCTCTAAGCCCGGCCCGCTCCAAATCTGAATCTTATACTCCTTCCGTCCAATCTGGCTCGTAAACTTGAACTACAAGGTCTTAACGCCCCTACGGAAGCTGTGCAGCCTTTCCTCGGGCTTATTTATATAACTTTCACTTTACCGGGCCGGAAAAGTGACACCGTCACGTCTCAGGGTCGTATGCCTGGAACAAGAAGGGTCGTCGTACAATTTCGGCGATTACAAAAAAGCCCCAGGGGGAGTTTTAATTAACTTGACTGGAAGGACCTTCCGACAGGATCCAATCGACCTTAAAATGCATGGGTGCTTTAGTGACGGATCCTACCTCCCCAAGCTATGAGGCAGATGTTTGTTGTGGAACCGCTTCTCGATACCTTAGCCGACTCCTAGCAACTTTTGATCGGTCTTGGTTTGACATGGTTTACGCGTTACTGGTTCCCGGGCTTTTGAGGAGCGGGAGAAATTGTTGGAATTCTATGAAAGAGTCCCGGGAGCCAGGCGGCAAGACGACTTCGGTTCACACGTGAAAGTGCTTCGAAAGGCTTTGTGAAGGGACCGGCACCAGAAAGTAGATCATATGGCCTTTCTTTCGCCAAAATCAAGTAAAGCCCCGGCCCAAGAAATGCAGCAAAGCAAGTCGTCTTTGGTTTGGAGCGAAATTCCCACCAAAAGTCACGATAGAATGGTTTCTATCCGGACCACGAATCCGGAAAGCGCTGGTTTGATCCCAGCTCGTGAGAAGGGTGGTATGCTAGCAGAAAATAGAAAAGGCTAAAGAGAAGGGTATTTTCTGGGAGTACGTAAATCTAGTTGTTAGCGAGGAAAGATAGATAAAAGATGGCATCAAAAGCTATCTCCATCACTAACATCCAGCTCCAAATGTAGAGAATCGAAAACCGAGAAGGTTATCTCGATCACCATTCAATTCTAAATAGGAAAGCTGTTCATTTAATATTATCGATATGAGTATAATTTCGTCGAATCGAATCAAACTATCTAGCAATTATCGCGGAACTCCACTGGACACCGACCTCCTAAAACTGACCTCTCTGCTAATTCGAACCGAGGCTTACTGCCGCTTGGTACTATACTTCTTCCTGCCAGACTCTTTCAATACCCAGCCCTCTTAAGTGTTTTCAGAACTATAGGAAACTACCCAACGACGAGCGAGCCTGAGATCGCCTACCAGTCATTCCATTGCTGGAAAAAGTTAGCCTGGATCTTAGGAGGAAGGATTGAAGAGCTCTAGAGAAGGTCTGGAAAGGATGGTCGGCCACTAGAAAGCAACAATTCAGCCGGAAGTATGGACACATTGGCTCTCGGAAACTAGAAAGAAGAGGCTGATGCACCTGCCCGGCGGTGGGTGGGTTCAGCTCGATCAACTGGGATAGGAGTTTTTTCTCTAGCTAAAAGCAAAAGCTATCGCACCCGCACCCGTTAGAACAGAGGCATTCGAAAAAAGACGAGCAGCAGCCCTTAATCGCGCCCTTGCCTAGTTAAGGAAAGGAAACTGGCTATTCCCCTCACGCTAAGGGTGCGATTCCTTACTCTCGCCAAGATTCGTCTTTCTCCCCAAGCTGGGTTTAAGCTTTCTATCTGTCCTTAGGGGAAGTCTGTTATCCACAACCCAACCTTAGATGAGGGAGAAGTTAACGCTTGATCTTCGACCCAAGACAATGGAAGGGAGGAAAGTGGGTGGATACAAAACCAGTTCATATCACTTGTCTTTCTGGTCTTTCAGAATCTCATCGACGAATACTAGTAAATGCTTTCTAATATAAAATAGGTTCAGTGAATCTACCATCAAGCCAGTTTCTTGTTAGTCTGTATCTTTCTCTTTAGTTGTCTTCAGGACGAAAATACATGACTTTTATCTCAAAGGATTGACTTTGGCCACACCGTCTTGATCAAAGGAACTCTCCTTTGGATTTGATCTCTTTCGAGTAGTTAGGGGAAGGACTAACCTCTTGGGACAGGTGGAATCTGGACACCCCAAGCAGGACCTCTAACTAACAGCAGCTTAAGCACATGACTGGGAGATCATGAAAAAATGATAGTTTTGGTTTACTAGAACCATCAGCATATTGTTCCAGCTCGGTGGAAACTCAATTCTTTTCCTCAGGATCCCTTGAATGAAATTAGGGAACGAAGATAAGTAGATTCCGGATCTGATCTATCTACTCGGCAATTCATCCGGTGACTTCACGGTCATGGAATGGCCTTGGAGAAGTGGCTTGCTTGGTTGTGAAAACCTCGAAAGCAAAGGTTCGTTCCTACTAACCCAATTGAATGTCACATCCCGAGGAAGGTGATAGATCAGATACGATTTCCTTCATCGGATACTCTTTTTCCAGGGTCCCCCTGGATTAGGAAAAAGGAAATCTTACTAGTCAAATCTTCTCTTAAACAGCAATTTAGGAAGGTTTCTGATAGATGGTACTTGAGCTCGGGTAAATAGGCCTTCCACTTTTTTCTTTTATCTGGTCCCCCCTGCTCCAAATCCTGTAGCGCCGGTCCCTACAGACCAGAAACCCGTTTCATTTTCTTTGCCAGGTGGCTAACCTTTTGTCGAGTGTCTCTGCACCATGTGGTGCGATAGCGGATGCGCCAGTTTCAGAGATAGATCATGATCATGGTAACAAATTTTCAACGTGATGATGATTTGATGTTACACTCCGCCTAGAAGAGAAGTACTAGTACGGTCTCACAATTTTTTTATCATTATACTTTGCAAGATCTAGCGGATACGCTAATTGCAGAGACAGATCATGATCATGGTAGTGACCGATATTCAAGGTGATGATGATTTGATTTTGCACTCGGCCTTGAACAGAGGTACTAGTACGGTCTCACAATTTTTTATCATTATACTTGGACCTTAGCCAAATTCAAAATCTCATAGCGGCAAAACTTCCCGCCCACAAAATACAAAAAAATCACACGCTTTCAAATTCCCATTCTACCCCTGTGGAGATGACAGCAAAGTCGGTTGGTGGGGGGGTCTGGCCGTCATTTTTTGGATCACCACCTCCCTAGCCCCTGAAACCCTCCCAAAAAAAATTCATTTCCCTCAGTCTCTCCTCTGAGACCACCCACCGGAACTTCTCAAGTCCCTCTCTCTACCACCTCCACGACCAACGCAACGGAACATCCCCGCCGGACTTCCCTAGCCTACCCGAGGCCTCGCGATCCTCGTCATCCGGCTGCCTGCCGGAGCCGCTTCATCGATGCCGTCATCAACCGGACCGGATCATCCCCGCCGAACCTCGAAACCATATGCTCATCCAGCAGTCTACCGCAGTCGCTTCAGCTGCGGTATCGTCCACCGCATCGGATCTTGCTCACCGACACCGATGTGCATGAACCGAATCTGCTTCACCGGCGCCGTGCATGATCCAAACTCTTCTACTGTCGCTTTTCTATTGCTTGCCTGCAAGTTCTTGTTTAATCTTGGGGGAACCTGTTTGTGCTAACGACGCGCCGTTACGTCTTTGCAGATGAGATGAGTAACCATGAAGTGTAATGGCCGTCTCTCCAACCCCAAGTAGCACATGTAGTGTACTTCATCACCGGATCTATCAACCCCAGGAAGATCTGCTGTGACTCCCACGGAGTGCTTCTCCTAATGTAAGTCCCTTGTTTTAGCGCCATGTTCTTGGTTCAGAAGCTTGTTTGTCTGAAGCTCTTTTAGTTCATTCCTATCTATGACCGTAACACCTTGCTATTTTCTAGTTCATTGCTAACTTTAAGCGATTTAACATTTTGGTTTGCATTCCCTGCTCTGTAGATGTAGCCATCATAACTTCTATCTTGCTCAGTCGTTGTTACAAAAATTATAGGCTGCTACTATTTTGTTCATGCCAATATTGTTCTTCAAAAGCTGCTATCACTCTGCTATCTAGCTATGACCGTAAGTATTTAGTTTGGCATGCTATCACTCTGCTATCTAGCCTGTAGTACAAATAAACTTGTCATACTACTAGACAATAATTTTTTGTGCCATCTTGTTCTTCAAAAGCTGCATCATTGACTTGTTTCTCTGACTTGGCATGACGCTCACATATGGAATGCTGAACATATTGGTTTGCATTCCCTCTTGTACAAGTTCACAGGTGATCCCACTATATTCTGTATCTGGTCGATCCTAAGCTCCTGCATTAACTATCCTCTATGTGTTGCTCATTACAAGTTTATATCCCGAAACATCTTGATTTGCATCCCCTTCACTATAAGTTAAGGAGTATTATTTAGTTCACGGCCAATTTGAAGTAATTGCACTTGGCACATGTTGGTTCACATTCCCTCCTCTTTAGCTTTTGCCATCGTAACTTCTATTTTTGGTTTACATTCCATGCTCTGTAGATGTAGCCATCATAACTTCATCTTGCTTTCGATCGTTGTTACAAAATTTATAGCCTGCTACTATGTTGTTCATGCCAATTTTTTACTCTCGAACATGTTGGTTTGCATGGGACTCGACAAAGTAGTAAGTCTATTTGTTTCATTCTAACATGCTCTGTTATATTGGTCACATTGGTATGCGGCATGCACTCTTTGTTTGCTTATTGTGCGCATTACAATGATCTTGTTATAACGACGAAATGATGAGTTCCAAATTCTTTGGCAAACAATATTGCGTGTCTTTGCGTTTCCATTGTTCTTTGTCTTAACTTGTAATGTCTTTGTTTCGAGATATAGGTCTTGCATGGACAACTTAAAAGATTGCCGGATCGCTTCATTGTATTGCTAGGTTTAATTACCATTCAATTTCTACGGGTTCTGTAATATTTTTGAAAGCCTTGCAGTGATGTAATATTTAGTTAGTTTTTATAGTTCTTTCGCGCATTTTTCTTTGGTGCTTGTGGTAAGTGAGGCTATCCGAGCGTAAATCAATGCTGCGTAAATATTCTCAGTATCTAAATCACGAATTCCCATCCCTTAAACGGCCCAATTAAGCGAAATCACATATGTGCCGGCTCGCAAAATCCTAAAGCGCCTATTACGCCGGCATATAAACACCAACTAAACGGGCTGGCCCACTTACTTATTGGGCCAGCCCACTTGATTTACGGTGGACCCCACACTCTAATTGGGCCGGCCCACTTGCTTTAAGGTGGACCCACCCACTACTGGGCCGGCCCACTAACTAGTTGGGCCAGCCCAATTGCTTTTGTGGTGGACCCCACATACTAAATGGGCCGGCCCTTTAAGACGAAAGTGGGACCCACCAGTGTTTTTGGCCCGGCCCACTATCTTGTTGGGCCGGCCCACTTGCTATATGGTGGACCCCACATACTAAACGGGCCGGCCCTTTAAGAGGAAAGTGGGACCCACCTGTGTTTTTGGCCCGGCCCACTAGCGTGTTGGGCCGGCCCACTTGCTATATGGTGGACCCCACATACTAAATGGGCCGGCCCTTTAACAGGAAAGTAGGACCCACCTGTGTTTTTGGCCCGGCCCACTATCTTGTTGGGCCGGCCCACTTGCTATATGGTGGACCCCACATACTAAATGGGCCAGCCCTTTAACTGGAAAGTGGGACCCACCTGTGTTTTGGCCCGGCCCACTCTCTTGTTGGGCCGGCCCACTTGCTATATGGTGGACCCCACATACTAAATGGGCTGGCCCTTTAACAGGAAAGTGGGACCCACCTGTGCTTTTGGCCCGGCCCACTGGCTTGTTGGGCCAGCCCAGTTTATCTAATGTGGACCCCACGTACTAAATGGGCCGGCCCGATAGCAGGAAAGTGGGACCCACGTGCTAATTGGGTCGGCCCAATAATTTTTTGGGCCGGCCCACTTGCTTTAAGACGGACCCCACTTGTTAAATGGGCCGGCCCAATAACAGGAAAGTAGGTCCCACATGTCTTGTGGGCCGGCCCTTTTGCCTGTTGACCGGTCAAACGAGTGCATTCGGCCTGGCCCACATGCTTAGTGGGCCGGCCCATTAAAGTTTTGACCAGTCAACTTTAGAGGTTAGGCCCGGCCCACGTAACTAATGGACCAGCCCAGCTATATAGTTGACCGGTCAAACTAAGTCACCTGGCCTGGCCCGTAAACTTAATGGGCAGGCCCGCTTAAGACGTGGCGGGCCTCGTGTGGGCCTACCATCTACCACGGGGTTTCAGCCGGTTAACGCCGTTAACTGCCAGTTAACGGCGTCTGCCACGTGTCAGTTTGCATGACGTCAGCAGTCAACGGGCTCCCGGAAACACTTGGGCAACGGTCCGATTTTCCGTGGCGGAAGGGCGCCCAAGCGCGACGGACCGAAAAAATCGTCGTAGGACTTTGCCTGACGCAGTTTCCACAACAGAACCCATATCGTCGGGTTAGGCCCATAGGCGACGAAAAATACCCCTTAGCGGACGATTTTGAGACGTTGTCTATCAGAACTTTTCTTGTAGTGATATACGGAACACATGCCTATGGATTGTTTAGTACTTGGATACCGTTTTATTATTATCTGCAAATGCCCTGCCTTGATTGTTACATGAGTTCTCTTATCCATGCAACGCCCGTTCATCCATCCCTGTGCCTACATTATTTTAATCCTGTTGTTTACTATAATCACTACTGCTGTCTTTAATACACTGCTGCTTATATTTCACTACTGCTACTGATATAAAACTGTTTCTACTGATAAACTCTTGCGAGCAAGTCTGTTTCCAGGTGCAGCTGAATTGACAACTCTGTTGTTAAGGCTTACAAATATTCTTTGGCTCCCCTTGTGTCGAATCAATAAATTGGGTTTTACTTCCCTCGAAGACTGTTGCGATCCCCTATACTTGTGGGTCATCACAGACTGAAACTGCTAAGCCTTCATTGGTCAAAAGGATTGCAACTGCTGCTGATGAGGCATCTGCAGAGGCTGCCGCCAAGTTACTGTCAGCCCCACCTTCTGGATGCTTATATAAGCTCAAGTCCAAGGACCAGCCGGGCCGTAACCATCCAAGGGTTCAGGTATATTTTCTTAAGCCACATATACATGCCATGATTTATGTCTGATATTATCACCGGCTTTGTCTAATGCTTTTTGGAATTCGGAAACACCAAATTAGCATGCTTATATTCATCATACACTAATTTTTCACTGTTCAGTTTGTAACATAGTGTTATGCACTCGCTTGTCAACATTTGCATTGCTCTGAACTATGCACTTTACACAACCTAATTCTTCCACTTACATTCAGCGCTACGCACTAGTAGTACCTCCCATGTTTCCTTCACCATCCCGATGCCGAGCTTGCGGGAATATCGCGGGCCCATGTACATACCCCGCATATAACACCTCCTATGGCTCTATCTACCTTTCTAGTAATGTTGCGGTCAGAAACCCACCGGCGAGCAGCGACGGGCAACACAGTAGAGCCGGGAACAACTTAGGGCTGCGGCTCGCCCTGGTCCCTCCGAGCGACGGCCCGCAAAGATTCGGCACGCACGTCCGATGCTGGTGCAAGGGCGTGCCACCTGACCTATACCTGGTCAGGAAGGTGATGGATGATGCCTCGCTTAGTTTCCTGCATGGCATACACGTAAACGTTAAATACGAGCCTCGATCGGCTCTCAGGTTGTTCTGTGAATCGGCTCAAAGAGCCGATTCACCCATGATTCGCACGAGGTGTACGAATATATGGTGGTCCTGCTTGATCAGAATAAAGCTAAAACGACCTACTACGATTTAGGGTTTTCACCACATGATCGGAACATCCTACTCGTGATTGAGCCTCGCGGCCGCGCACGGTGATCGTAAGCCGATCCTAGACAAGGCCTAAAAACCAACACGAAGTTGATCCCCGGAACATCATGTCTAGGGCTAGCAAACTACACCCTACGCGCCGCTGGATCCTTCAACCCTTTGTAAGGCCTAACCATGCAGATATTAAACTAATCCTTGAAGAACAAGGAGCAACCATAACGGATCGGATCTACTAAATAATGATCAAGCGGGGTGCCGCCCCTACACCTAAGATAGGTGTAAGGGCAGCTAGACGTCTCAGGGTTGCACGACGATAGCATATGATACGAAAAACAATGCTAACCCTAATACGTCTAAGATAACTACGTTGCTCGCCATCAAAAAGGCTTCAGTACGAGCAACGCATGGACAGCGAATAAACTTGTACTGCCTAGATCGCAAGATGCGATCTAGGCAGCATGATGCTTACCCGGAAGAAACCCTCGAGACAAGGGAGTTGGCGATGCGCCTAGATTGGTTTGTGGTGAACGTGATTGTTGTTTATTTCATAAACCCTAGATACATATTTATAGTCCGTAGACTTTCTAACGTGGGAATAATCCAAACCGGGCACGGGCCAAACTCTAACTAATCGATACGTATCCTACTATAATACAGATACACGGGCAAAACTAGCCCAAACTTTGCATATAAGGCCGATTCACGTATATTCTTCTATGTATATTCTTCAAGCCCATCTTGATCGCGGCCCACCTCTGATTCGGTCAAATTCTGGTGATAACACATGCCCCCCTGGTTTTGGAATTGATAATTCCAAAATCACTCTGCTTTTCTTCGTCGGATCATGTCGTGGCAGAACCGTCGCAGTATCCTTCATCATGATGCTTTGCCTCTTCCACTTCCGCGTGTCCTGGCAATTTTTTTTTCGTTGGGCACCACTTCCTCGGAAACTGCTATGGCATTGAATTTCCACTATATCCCCTTTTATTTAACCGCTCCAAACAGTTTGCTTCTTCATCCCCTTCGCATTAGCACTCCCAAAAGCCCTCCTGTGCCACCATGTCTTCTTCCTCCTCTGCCTCATCGGATCTTTCCACCCAATCCTCCTCCTCCCGCGAGCCGACGCCGGAGTGGAATCCGGAGGAGGCCCATGCGGCCAACATCCACCGCGCCATCGAAGCCGGGGAGGAGTCTAGTCACGACTTCTCCGTCTGGTCCGAGGACGACAAGTCCTCGACCGACGGGGAAAGTGACCTCCGCTTCCTCGCCGACGGGGAATCGGAGGAGGAGAGCGATGACGATCGCTTCTCCTGTGATGACTTCACTTCCCCCGAGGAGGAGGAGGAGAAGGAGGAGGAGGAGGACGACACCTCCTCCGATGAGCCGCCGGCCAAACGCTTCTGCCCCTGGCCGGGGAACCTCAGCGACTTCGATAGCGACGACGATGACGCTGACGAGGAGGACGAGGACAACGAGGGCCCGGCCGGCGGCCGCTGGAGCAGCGACGACGAGCCCGCCGGGAGTAGCGCCGACAGCGGTGACGACGGCGACGACGAGGGCAGTGATGGCCCATAGATAGGATCCTTAGCATAGGATCAGTAGTAGTAGATGGGGCAATGTATCCCCCAGTACTTTCTTTTGAGAGCAATCAGCTCTTTATGTAAGAAATCCTGCTTATCAATGAAGAACTTCCCCCAATTTGATCTTGCCGATTTCCCTTGAGCTAATTTAGCCGATTTCCCCTCATACTGATTTTGCCGATTTGTCCCCTTAGCCAATGCTTAAAGAGCCGATAGCAACGCATCGGTCCTTCACAATCCATCCTTCAATTCTTCAACTGATGACTTTGAGATCTGGTGGATAATGTGGAGTCTTCAAGAGAGCCCTTAAATTCCTCCCACCAGGTCCAGTGATCCTCTTCTGTAAGAATTCACCATTTTTTGAAGAAAGTTGCGACGAAGGATCAGCCGATGACACCCCAATCGGCTTCTACAACAGAGCATCTACCAGGCCCGCTGCCCCCCGAGCCTTAGTCAAGGCGAGAATAGCGGTGAGGATTCACAAGTTGGTATCAGAGCTCAAGTTGACGGTACCCCACTAGTCCAGCCTGTAGGTTAACCTTGCCAACGGACGTTGTTGTGTCTAGTGTCAAAACTATTTTCTGAAAATTCGTTGGATAGATCTGATTAGCTCTGATTTTTCTCCTTACCTATATTCTTTCTCCTCTTATCTTTGCGAGTTTTGAGTCTTCTCTCTTATCTGCGTTTTTCCGAGTCTTAGGTTCCGACGTGGATTGGACGATCTTTGCCCCTTACCTATTAGGTCCGACCTTCGGAGGATCCCGACAGAAGCGCATCATCAACAGCGGAACAACGACTTCTTGTTAGTGGTGTCGCCGACCTAAGTGGAGCAAGAACTCTTGTTAGTGGTGTCGAGGAGATCGACACGTCGCCAGAAGATCCGGTGGTTCACCTCTCTCCCCCGTACCTTGGCGTGGAACCTCGGGGCGAGGTTCCTTGTTAGTGGTGTCGATTGTAACGGCCCAGGGTAGCACCCTATTAGATTTGTTTGTTATTTTCTTTTGTGCATCATCATGGCATCATGCATGTCATATCCATGTTTAAACAAAATAAAATTATTTAAATCAAATCTATTTTAGTTCTCTCTTGTATGGTTCTATAAAACCACCTTTCTCGTTTTTCTTATTTTAATTAAACCAAAACCAAATATTTACAGACTTCTCAAAATTATTCCAAAACCAAAATATTGTGTTTCAAATCTTTTAAAACCTTCCCTCATCTTGTTCTTTGCCCTGATGTTTCGGCAAGAAAAAGAAAAGAAGAAACACCATAGAAGAAGAAATGAAGAGAAGAGCAGCCTAATCCTGGCTATACGAATCATCAGTCTGATCTTTTATATCTTCGTGTCATGTTCCTTCTTTGAGCCCACTTCGTTGCATTCAGGGTGCAGCCCACCTCTTTTCTTTTCTCACCACCAAAAACCAGCAGCCCATATTCATTCTTCTCTCCATCGGATCCCAGGCCCAAGCTGCCACCGAAGACACCATATCCTGTTTCACCTTCGTCGTCTCGTACGGCAGCACATCCCTTCGCTCGCAAGTCGCTGTCTACTGATGGGACGGCTCCCATGCACCGCTCCTCCATATAAAATCCATCAGCCACCACTTCCCGAACCCTAGTTTCACTTCTTCCGCACAGCGCCGCCACCCCTCTTTTATTCTCGTCGCTGCTCTCTTCTTCCTGCATCCCAAGAGAAAAACAGCAGCCGCGTGTTTTCCGTCGTCGACGGTCGACCACGCCCATCGCTCCGTCTTCTGCTTCCGGGAAAGGCCGACGTCTTCCAGTTCATCGTCGTCCACGACCTCGCCTTTTTACAGCACACGCCGGAGCTGTTCTTCGCCTCCGCGCTCGCTCTCGTCGTCGTCCGTCGCCAAGACCGCCAACACCCGGACGTCCGCGGTGAACCGCAGCTCTGCCCCGCCGGAACCGCTCCATCTTCCACGTCGTCGTCGCAGCGAGTTGCGTGTCGCTCGTCCTCGTCCGCAAGCGCATGCAGCAGCCCCGCCGGCCGTCGTTCCGGCTCCCGTCGAGTACGGCGGCCGTCACCTTCCAGCTCGTCTTCGTCCGCGCCATCGCCGGACGTCGCCTCGTCGCTGCACCGTCCACCTCCGGCCACGCAGCCATATCCGCCTCCAGCCTGGAAGCTCGTCCCCGAGCCGTGCCTTGCTCCGGTACGTGCTGCTCCGTGAGGCCTCGTCACGTCATGGCCGTCATCGACCATCTGCTTCCGCCCGTCTCCATCAAAGCTGCACCGAAGGTCCAACCTGCCTGGCCTCTTTTCCATCGATCGCTTGTTTGCTATACCTGCACGAGACCAACGTCTGAACTCTCTTTCTGTTTATCTTCAGTCTGCTAGCGCCGTGGTCGCACTCCGTCAGAAGCTCGCTCCGTTCCCCGGCCACGATGTGGTTCAGTCCCGACCGCATCCTTGCAGCAAGTATTCATCATTTCCCTGTACAGTACATCAACATCTGCTCCGTAGACTAGCTGGTTCGTTCCTGCAATGCATCTGTGCAATCCAGTGTTCAATCCCCAAGCCATGCAAAGCCACCTCTTTTTCTTATTTAATTCTTTGCTCGCTGACAGCTGGGCCCTCCTCGTCTTTGGCTCGAGCTGGCTCTTCGGTGACAGAAATCGTGCACCAGCACCGCCTCGTCAGCTTCCCAGTCAGCGCCCCCTGGTCCCACCGTCAGCCGATGTGGCTAGCTCTCCTTCTGGTATAAAACGTTTTCCTCTTTTCTCTGTTTTCTGAAAATTGCAGAAAATGTTTGAAACTTGATAAATTCATATCTCTTGAACGATAACTCGAAATAAAAAGTGCTAAACATGAAAATTGATCAGAAAAATGTGCTGAACATGATTATGCCATCCATTCATCTGTTTGCATCTTGCATCATGTAGCTCATGGATAGTCGTGTATGTTCACCTCACATATATGCGGAGTATTTTGGATTTCCAACTATGGTTTTCCCCGCTCCGTTTAATATTGAAGTAGCACACCCCTGCCATGATATGCCATGCTAATCAACATTTAACTTTGGCGGTAGAAATGCAACTCCAACTATAAATTGTTTGTCCGGGGTTCCGACTCCGATTAAATTGGATAAGTTGCATCGCCGCATCATGTTTGCCATGCCATGCATATCATATCATGATCATGCCGATTCTTTCTCCGTAGTAGTAAGTGTTGCACCCGTTGATTGTTCCAGCATTTGCTTCTTCCCGGATAGGATCCCGAAGTGTTGATGTGAGATACGACGAGTTCTCCGACAAGTTCTTCTGCTGCTTTTCACAGGCGAGCCCACCCCTTCACCTATTTTACTTTTACATGCTCTTTTGATCTATTGCTATCCTTATGTTGCGATTCTGTTGTGTCACGTGTCCTATCCACCTGTTACCTATATGTCCGAGATACACCTCCTCGCCCTACCTATTGTTTGTTGTTTGCCAGCCTTGCGAGTCGTAGGCGTGTTTAGGCTTTGTTGTTTATCTCGATCTGTTATCGGGATATGTTGGGTTGTTGGGAGGTTTTTACATGCTATATCATTTGTTGGAGATAATCACACTTTACTTTATTGTTAACAACTAAAATTGTAAGCAGAGGCATCTGTGAGCCCCTTTGCGAAAGCATCGGAACTTTGACTCGCTAATGTCCCCTAGGACCCGAGTTCTTGTTATCTGTTCCGAGATTGAGCGCTCTACCCGTACGTGGGGGAGTGGGACCCCCATCACCCACTACCTTTCCTCGAGTCTGTTTATTGGGAGCCACAACCTTGGTTTTATTTGCTCATATGCACGATGCACGATTTACTTCCTGTTGCCTTCGGTGTTTATATTATGTATCGTACTCATATCGTGGAACGATTAGCGAAAGCAGGTTGTTCACACTTAGCTTAGCCGTTGGCACAAACCTCTGGGTCCGTATCGGAGTACGGCCGAACTTCGTCACGGGTAGCTTAGTGGGGTGGCTCCCCTTAAACTTTCTCTTGCATTGGGAACGGTCTTGATGTGAGACTCCACCAGTAGTAAGTGGGTTCGAGCATGCGTATGGTTACATTTGGGCAACCCCTGCAGGGTGTACATCTTATCGATAAGCCGTGTCCGCGGTTATGGACGACTTGGAATTGTATAGCTTGATCATAGAACAACTTACACCTTATATCCTGTTGCTAATAATTTGCTAATAAAACTTTTTCAAAAAAATGTGTGTGTGCCTTTGACAGTACCTCTTTGCGAAGGGGGATCGCATCGGCTGTGTTATGTTTGCAGAGTATAGAACTGTTACCTTGTGCGCTCTCTTATCTTCTCTGAGTAGACGGATGTTGTAGCGAGTCTCTATTGGATAGTAGCTTTGCTGCCGCTAAACTCCACATATAGCCGGGTGAAGTTTATACCGCCCACCAGCGAGCATAGCGGGTCTTGTCTCGCAAGTACGTGCCAATGGTACTTACCCTCGCCTTCCTTTCTTTTTGTCTCCTCCCCTTCGCAAACCGATGGCCCGATTTTGACAGGTACGAGATGATGACGTTAGCAAGGTTACCCTTCCGCTTGGCACAGGCAGGGTTATGGACGCCACTGGTTATCTTCAGGACTCTTAGTCCAATTTGTATCTTGTCCGTACTCGGGCGTATTTGATCTTCTGTATGATTCGGATCTTTGTATTGTGTATTTGTATCTTGACTCGTTGGAGTCGTTGTTGTATATATGTTTCTTGTGGGCTCTATTGTAATCCTGTTGTAATGTTACCGCTCGTGTTAATTCCTCTGGCATCATGTGTGTGATTAGTCGCGCACGTCGTGTCGGAGGGCGTCTCAGAATCGATATCATGCGGATTTTGGCGGGTTCGCTGGGATCCTCATATTACCGGTTCCGGGGCGTCACACCCCCGAGCCTTAGTCAAGGCGAGAATAGCGGTGAGGATGCACAGATCAACCAAAGGGCCTTGAACTCAGGTAATTCTGAGACAACCACCGTGCCGAGTCAGCCAAACTTGCCCCCATTGACCACCTTTCTTCCGCTGAAAGCCGATGTTGCAGACGAAAACACCAACAGCTTAATGAGAAAGAGGCTGCCTTGCATGCCAAAACTGATGCTTCTCAAAATCGGCTCCTTGCAGCTGAGGCAGCTCTCATTGTTCATCCCCTCACGGAAACAGAAGGCCTTGAAGCTGAACTGAAGACCGTCTTGGCGAAAATCCGCGTTTTGAACACGCAGCTGGTAGATCTTGTGTAACTGTACTAGAGTCGATGGCTGTACATCGGCTTTGTTTCTTAGCTCTAAAGTCGATGTCCGTGCATCGGCTGAAAAAAAATTTTACTGGCCGATTTTCTATCGGCCCCCAATATTTCACTGCACATGTATCGCACATGTCCCTCTGATTAGGTGCCCCCCGAGCCGAATCTGCCAGGTAACTGCGGATATCGGCTCTGTAGTCAACCAAGGCACTGTATTTGCGCGTCGGCTCTGGTGGGAGCAATGTTGATTTTTTCCCAGCTCATCAGCCGACGTAAAACCGCTGCCCATTAGATCGATGTTGAACACAGGCAGAACGTGTGGTGAGGATAATTTTGGCCGATTGCTAGAATCGGCCTCCATGTTGATCGAAGCGCTCAATGAAGGTTTTGCAATGTTCCTCCATAGATCTTTGGGGCCGATCCCAAGAATCGGCCTCGCCACGTTTGTTCATAGGTTTGTTCTTGCTACACGGTCAGGCCGGTGGATAAGACTAGCCTGACCCCGTTCTTCGTCACGTCGATGCGCTCGCAATCATCCAAATTGATGCCTGAGAGTGGCTCTTGGCCTGCTGTTTCCCAAGCGTTCATGCCAGCCGTTGAAATCTCGGCTGAGTCATCTGCATGGACGACCTCTACCTCATCTCCATCCCACTGTATTACGCATTGGTGCATCGTGGATGGAATGCAACAGTTGGCGTGGATCCAATCTCTTCCTAGCAGACAAAGATAGGTGCTCTTGCTATCGACAATAAAGAACGTCGTAGGGATGGTTTTCCTTCCTACGGTCAGATCCACGTTCAGAACACCTTGTGCGTCAGACGCTAGGCCATTGAAATCGCTCAATGTCACGTTGGTCTTGATCAGATCCGAGCTAGAGCGTCCCAACCGACGTAGCATGGAGTATGGCATAATGTTGACTGCCGCTCCGGTGTCCATCAGCATCTTGTTGACAGGCCTCCCATCGATATAACCTCGCAAGTACAGGGCCTTCAGATGTCTGTAGCTTCTTTCTCGTGGTTTCTCAAAGATAACTGGCCGTGGGCCGCAGTCGAGTTGTGCCACAGGTGCTTCGTCTAATCCTGGAGCACTAAACTCCGTCGGAAGGATGAACACCATATTCGTGCCAGCCGATGTTTCATCATCGGCTTTCCTTTGCTTGGGGCGCCACTCCATTTTTTGTGGTCGACCCTCTTCATCCAGGGTTCGCTGAATTTTGGCGGCCAGATCAGGCCGCGCCTTCCTCAATGTGTGCAGGTACAACCTTTCGGCTTCCTCCAAACCACGTAGTCGCTGAACCCTGCGCTTTTGGGAACGGCTGAGTCCATCAGGGCACCACCTTGGACGGTGGTACCTGTCTTCTTCTTCATCGTCTTCCAAATCCTCGAGATCTTCCACCCGAGGGGACTCAGCGCGCTTGTTCCGAGGCGGGAGAGGCCCTAGACGTTGGAACACAGACACGTTAGCTGTCTCCTTCTTCTTCTGTTTACATTCTGGGCAATTGCCGATTGTAGGCAATCGGCTCATTCCTGAATCCCAGCAGTGTCTGAAGAAGGGGCAGTCCCAGTGCCTATCCTCGTCGTCTTGCTCCCTTGACTTTTCCTTGGCATGGCGCTCGTACTCCTCCTCATGCCGACGATGTCTCCTGGCGTTCCTAGCCAGACGATCTCTTTCATCATCATCGTTGGGTCGTTGGCGTTGGTCATATTGACTCACATACTTGCTGAGGAGGTGATCAGAGAGAGGTCGCTGATATCTTACGTTCCTTACTTCTCCCTCTGTGATGTAGCGCTTGCCATCGTGACGGAGCCGATCGCGTGGAGCGGCTTCCTCTGTGTCCTTGCTACGAGAGCAGCTGCCCTCGTCTCCGTCCTTACCAGAGTGGTGCCCAGGTCCTACCATGTTTATGTTGAACGAGAATCCTGGCTGGCACCCTCCAGGGTAAGTGCACTCCACCATGTTAACGGCGGGAAGGGGTGAGTGTCGACTTTCATGGCGTCTTGGTTGAAAATCGACGTCCTTGTTCTATCGCCATTTGGATCTCGCCGACGTCACACCACTGCAGTCGTTGGTGGTATGGGAGAACGAGTTATGCCATTTGCGGTATGGCTTTCCGTTCGGCTCTGTACCGTGGGGATTTTGAGGCCTTCGGGTAACTTCAAGCTGCTTCTCCTTCGCAAGAGGTCAAAAATTTGCTCGGTTTTAGTTACGTCGAAATCAAACCCTACAGGCGGACTCGGTGGCTTAACCCATTTGCGGGATATGGGGGTTGCCCCCCGAGTCCATTCAGCCACTGCTACCTCTTGATCTCCCGCACCCTTCATCTTCTTCGTTTCAACCAGGACTACCGCACGCTTGAATTTGTCCCGGTACAAGTCCGTGGCGCCTGTTCATATAACGATAGTTTCTGAACCAGGTGCGCCAGTGAAGGGTAGTCTGCTTGGGAGGCCATATCCTTGATTGGTGATGCAAGGCCCACCACTGCCAACTCGACTGCTTCTTTTTCAGTCAAACGAGCCGAATAACATCGGTTCCTAACAGTTCTGAAGCGCTGGATGTATTCCGCCACGGTTTCTCCACGCTTCTGACGTACTTGTGCTAGATCGGCAATGCCAGACTCGGAAGCCTCTGAGTGATACTGCATGTGGAACTGTTCTTCCAACTGCTTCCAAGTCCGGATCGAGTCTGGTGGCAACGAAGTGTACCACCCGAAAGCCAATCCTGTGAGGGACTGTGCGAAGAACCTCACGCGTAGCGGATCTGATGCTGAGATCGTGCCCAGCTGTGCCAAATATCGGCTCACATGCTCGATGGAGCTGGAACCATCTGATCCATTAAATTTGGAGAAATCAGGGAGCCGATATTTGGGTGGTAGCAGGATCAACTCGTACTCGTTGGGGTACGGCTTGGAATAGCCGATTGTCCTCCTTTTCGGCACCATGCCGAACTGGTCTCTCAGGATTGTGCTGATCTGATCCGCGGTACTGGCTGCAGGAGTCGAACTCTGAAGATTCACCGGAGTGGCATACTTAGCCAGCCATGCTTGCTTTTCCAGCTTTGAGCCAACTGCAGGAGCTGAGCTCTGGAGGTTTGTCGGAGTGGCATACTTAGCTAGCCACGTCTGCTTCTCGAGATCTGTTCCCGACGTTCCTCCTGTTGTTCCAGAAGTCCCTGCCGTCGCAGTCTGGTTTGTGAGTGCCCAGTTACTGCAGTCTGGCACGTATGTGCACGTGTATCCGTGAGGGATCTCCTTAGGCACCTCATGCAAGAACTGGTAGTCGCTAGGGTCACCACCGATCTTGTAGACGACGTATGCCGGTGAATTTGGCACTTCTGGTGCTGCCAACGCGAATGGCAGCGGTGGACGGGACTGGAGTGGCATCTCCCCTTGGTAAGTCCCGAGAGCTGGTCCTGACGGAGAGTACTGATGCCTCATGATTTCCTGGACCACCCGAAGAGCGACACGCTCCAAAGTGTTCACCAGGCTCTCAGAATGGCGGTGCAGCGAGTGAGCTACCATGTAGTTAATCTCCTGACGCAGGGACCTAGTGCGTTCTTCAGACGGGGAGGACAGGTCCACTCCATCGAGCGCGCCTTCAGGTGAGAACCCTTTCCACCTGACGCCATGTGAGCGGGTTCTGTGAAAAGAGCCGATGAGGTCGGCTTCGAGGATTGCTTTGACCTCGTCATACTTCTTCTTGAGCTCTTCGGTCAAATCCTCGTACGTGACCGAAGTGCCTTCCGCCATCTCAGATGTAGATGGCGATGCGGTTGATGTCGACGATTGTCCCACCGGGCGTGCCAGAATGTGTTGCGGTCAGAAACCCACCGGCGAGCAGCGACGGGCAACACAGTAGAGCCGGGAACAACTTAGGGCTGCGGCTGGCCCTGGTCCCTCCGAGCGACGGCCCGCAAAGATTCGGCACGCACGTCCGATGCTGGTGCAAGGGCGTGCCACCTGACCTATACCTGGTCAGGAAGGTGATGGATGATGCCTCGCTTAGTTTCCTGCATGGCATACACGTAAACGTTAAATACGAGCCTCGATCGGCTCTCAGGTTGTCCTGTGAATCGGCTCAAAGAGCCGATCCACCCATGATTCGCACGAGGTGTACGAATATATGGTGGTCCTGCTTGATCAGAATAAAGCTAAAACGACCTACTACGATTTAGGGTTTTCACCACATAATCGGAACATCCTACTCGTGATTGAGCCTCGCGGCCGCGCACGGTGATCGTAAGCCGATCCTAGACAAGGCCTAAAAACCAACACGAAGTTGATCCCCGGAACATCCTGTCTAGGGCTAGCAAACTACACCCTACGCGCCGCTGGATCCTTCAACCCTTTGTAAGGCCTAACCATTCAGATATTAAACTAATCCTTGAAGAACAAGGAGCAACCATAACGGATCGGATCTACTAAATAATGATCAAGCGGGGTGCCGCCCCTACACCTAAGATAGGTGTAAGGGCGGCTAGACGTCTCAGGGTTGCACGACGATAGCATATGATACGAAGAACAATGCTAACCCTAACACGTCTAAGATAACTACGTTGCTCGTCATCAAAAAGGCTTCAGTACGAGCAACGCATGGACAGCGAATAAACTTGTAGTGCCTAGATCGCAAGATGCGATCTAGGCAGCATGATGCTTACCCGGAAGAAACCCTCGAGACAAGGGAGTTGGCGATGCGCCTAGATTGGTTTGTGGTGAACGTGATTGTTGTTTATTTCATAAACCCTAGATACATATTTATAGTCCGTAGACTTTCTAACGTGGGAATAATCCCAACCGGGCACGGGCCAAACTCTAACTAATCGATACGTATCCTACTATAATATAGATACACGGGCAAAATTAGCCCAAACTTTGCATATAAGGCCGATTCACGTATATTCTTCCATGTATATTCTTCAAGCCCATCTTGATCGCGGCCCACCTCTGATTCGGTCAAATTCTGGTGATAACAAGTAACTCCTTCACAGATTTACAGGTATGTATTCTCAGTGGTTTAGCATGAATTGGCATATAGTAAAGTCTTGTTTTTAGTCTTCCCGCTTCTTACATTAGTATCAATTTTCACATGCAGACTGTACCTTGTGAACTTCGTCCAATGATTAACCAGATGTGTCCGCATGAAGGGTCTTTCACTATGCATGGCAATGGCAAATTGATGAACACCTACACGGTCTATGAGGTGTATGTCTACAAGACGCAGGCCATCACATATTTGTATGGACATGATTGGAGAAAGTTTGCTTTTGACTACGGTCTGAAGAAGGGCGACGAGCTGAGGATCAGAAACTCAAACGGGCAGATATACGTGAATCGCTACGTAGTTGGAGACACTTCCAAATATATAATATGTAACTTTTTTCTACTCATATCTTTTGATTACTGCATTCTGAGCAGTTGTTCTAAACCATTCCCTCTGTTATAGCTTGCTGGGTTTAACATGATCAAATCTGCAGATCCCCTGATGGAACAGGAGCAGATGTCACAAAGGGCAACCACACCAGCACCGGCACCGGCTTCCCACTCTCCTGCATCAGCACCGGTTCTGTACTCAGCCGTTCACATCGCATCTACCCAAGCAGTCCCCTACATCGCATTGGTTCCCGTAGAGGCCCCATATACTACATCCGCCTAGCGAGCTCGTGCATCAAGATCGGTTCTTCTAGTCGCACCATTTATCGCACCTCGCCCAACAGTCTCCTATATCGCAAGACCGGTTCCTCTAGAGGCACCGCATCGCACCCGCCGAGTCTCCTGCAGCGACACCGGCTCGTGTACCAGCCTAGGCTCCCGCACCCGCCCCACCGGATCACCGAGGTCTCACTCATTGCTGTGGCCACCCGTGTGGTGACCAGGACGCATCCGAAGGCTATGTTCGTGAGTATATGACAAAGATAATCGCTCTTATCTTGATGTCTTCTCTGCTCAAAGTCTCACATGGTTCAGTGCATTGGTGTCATTGACTAATTTTTGGTGGTATCTCTTCCTTTGAATCAGAAATTTCCTAAAAGTATCTCCAAGGATCTCAATGCTGGCCGAAGGGGCAAGATATCCCTCGTCATGGAGTGTGAAGGTCTCACCGTGGAGGGACGGTACTCCGTCAGTCCCACAGATGGCTGCTTGGTTGTTACTTCCAGGTCGAAAAAGTTCATTGACGGTGCCAAACTTCGCATTGGATCAAAGTTGAAGGTCAAGATCTTTCGATGCCGTTGTGACATGCTGGTCATAAAGTACGCGGTTGTCCAGTTCTGTTGTCCCATGAGCCCTTAGCAAATGCATTTGTAGTTATACTTATATAAGGTTATCTTATCTGAACTGCTAATTAATTGTATGGGTGGTAAAACTCTGGCAAGCTTTTGCTCTTAGCAAGTATGTATGTATGATCAGCTATTATGATAACTAATGTTTGTGTTCATCTTAATTTGCATTTCTGTTTTAGAAAAAAACTTAATTTCTATTTTGGCTGACCTGTTAGAGAACTATCAGATTGAACCCACAACATGATTCAAATAGATTCATTACACCGAGCCACATGTCTTGACCTTGCTATACACTACTTCCATTAATCAGTGCAAGAAGGCTTACCTGAGCTGCCTGAACCATGGCAGATTCGAATCCACCTTATCTATCTAGAAATACAACCTTTGCGGAAAGAGGATTTGCAGTACGGGGAGGCTGACATTGGGGACCCATGAGCCAGCAGCGTCGTCAATGTTTTAAAGGTGGCAGGAGATCGAAAGAAAAAATAAGCCAAAAATCAGTTGGTAAACAAAATTCAAGAAAAGAAACATTACCTTTCTGAGAGGATGACATGCGGGACCCATGAGGCAGCAGCATCCTCAACTATTTCAAGGCGGCAGGGGATCAAAAGAAAAAAGGAAATAGCCAGAAATTAATTAGGGTGAAAAATAAATCCATCAAAGGAAACTTTTATTGTTCATAGAGGATGACATGTGGGACCGACTTGCCAGCTGCGTCGTCATCGTTTCAAAGGGGGCAGGGGATCAAGAAAAAGGCAAATAGCCATAAATTAGGGGTAAAAAATAAATCCAACAAAGGAAACTTTTATTGTTCATAGAGGATGACATGCGGGACCCATGAGCCAGCAGCTTCCTCAACGTTTCAAAGTCGGCATGAGATCGAAAGAAAAAGGCAAGTGACATAATATCAGGAGCCAAAAATAATCCAAGAAAAGAAACTTTATTGTACATAGAGGATGACATGCGGGTCCCATTTTGTAGCAGCGGTCTCAACACTTCCAAGGCGGCACAGGACCAAAAGAAAAATGAAGTAGCCAGAAATCAGGGGGTGAAAAAAATCCAAGAAAAGAAAGATTTCAATTGGGCTGCATCTGGACATCTGGGCCTTCGAACTATCCTGCTGGGCCTTTTGACTCGTACAATTTCAGCCCACTCCAAAACAGGAAAGTTCGGATTTTTCTCAAAAAAAAAACAGGAAAGTCCTATGCTTCGCAAAAACAAAAAACAAGGAGATTCAACATATAAGTTTGTTTATGTAAATATAAAGATTTAATTTATCCGTTTGCAATAGCTCAGAGCGAAATACAATGTTTATTGTCTGCAAAATAAGATATCACATATTTCTTGTACGGGGAGGCTGACATCGGGGACCCATGAGCCAGCAGCGTCGTCAACGTTTCAAAGGCGGCAGGGGATCAAAAATAAAAAAAAACCAAAAATCAGTTGGTAAAAAATCCAAGAAAAGAAAACATTTATCGTTCTGAGAGGATGACATGCGGGACCCATGAGGCAGCAGCATCCTCAACGTTTCAAAGTCGGCATGAGATCGAAAGAAAAAGGCAAGTGACATAATATCAGGAGCCAAAAATAATCCAAGAAAAGAAACTTTATTGTACATAGAGGATGACATGCGGGTCCCATTTTGTAGCAGCGGTCTCAACGTTTCCAAGGCGGCACAGGACCAAAAGAAAAATGAGGCAGCAGCATTGATGTCTATGCACGCTTCTATTCCTGTAGACAGTGTTGGGCCTCCAAGAGCAGAGGTTTGTAGAACAGAAGCAAGTTTCCCTTAAGTGAATCACCCAAGGTTTATCGAACTCAGGGAGGTAGAGGTCAAAGATATCCCTCTCAAGCAACCCTGCAATTAAGATACAAGAAGTCTCTTGTGTCCCCAACACACCTAATACACTTGTCAGATGTATAGGTGCACTAGTTCGGCGAAGAGATAGTGAAATACAAGTAATATGGATGATTATAAGTAGCAATTGCAATCTGTTGGAAACGGCAGAACTTGTTGGAAACGGTGTTTCAATGCTTAGAAACAAGGCCTAGGGATCATACTTTCACTAGTGGACACTCTCAACAATGATCACATAATTGAATAAATAAATGCTACTCTCAAACACTCTCTTGTTGGATAACAAACACCATTCATTGTGTAGGGCTGCAAAAGCACACCTCAAGCCGGAGTAAACAAGCTGCACAACGTCATAAAGGAATCACACACGATGCGCACACTGTCACCATCACACCGTGGAGAGTGACTCCGGAGTTCATATTAAAGTAACCTCTAGAGTGCATAATAGACAAGAGTAACATCTACATATTCAACTAGATTACAAAGCTCATGATCACATAAAGATCACACCATGGGAGAGAGAGATGAACCACATAGCTACCGGTAGAGCCCTCAGCCTCGGGGGAGAACTACTCCCTCCTCATCATGGGAGTCAGTAGCGGCGATGAAGATCGCGGTGGTGTTGATGGAGATGGATTCCCCGTCCCGGCGGCGTGCCGGAACAGAGACTTCTGTCCCCCGAACTTGGCTTCGCGATGGCGGCGGCTACGTAACTTTTCGTGGAGGAAGACCGATCTCCTTAGGGTTTTTTCTTCTGGGAGAATATATAGGCGAAGGGGCAGCGTCGGGGGAGCCAGGGGGCTCCCTCCCCATAGGTCGGCGTGGCCAGGGGGCCACCCGCGCCGCCATATGGTGTGGGCCCCCTGCTGCCCTTCCTCGACTCCTCTTCGGTTTTCTGGAAGACTCCATGGAAAATAGGGCCGTGGGCTTTTGTTTCGTCCAATTCCGAGAATATTTGTAAACTAACTTTTCTGAAATCAAAAACAGCAGAAAACAGGAACTGGCACTTCGGCATCTTGTTAATAGGTTAGTTCCAGAAAATGCATAAAAATGATATAAAGTGTGAACAAAACATGTAGGTATTGTCATAAAACTAGCATGGAACATCAGAAATTATAGATACGTTGGAGACGTATCAAGCATTCTCAACGATTCCAAGGCGGCAGGGGATCAAAAGTAAAAAAGGAAATAGCCAGAAATTAATTAGGGGTCAAAAATAAATCCACCAAAGGAACTTTTATTGTTCACAGAGGATGACATGTGGGACCGACCTGCCAACAGCGTCCTTATCGTTTCAAAGGGGGCAGGGGATCAAAAGAAAAAGGCAAATAGCCAGAAATTAGGGGTCAAAAATAACTCCAAGAAAGGAAACTTTTATTGTTCGTAGAGGATGACATGCGGGACCCATGAGCCAGCAGCTTACTCAACGTTTCAAAGGCGGCATGAGATCGAAAGAAAAAGGCAAGTGACCAAATATCAGGAGCCAAAAATAATCCAAAATTTATTGTACATAAAGGATGACATGTGGGTCCCATTTTGCAGCAGCGGTCTCAATGTTTGAAATGTGGCTTGAGATCAAAAGACAAAAGAAAGTAGCTAGAAATTAGGGGGTCAAAAAAATCCAAGAAAAGAAAGTTGATGGACATAGAGGATGACATGCGGGTCCTATGAGCTAGCAGCTTACTCAACGTTTCAAAGGGGGCAGGGGATCAAAAGAAAAAGGCAAATAACCAAAAATCAGAGGGTGAAAAAAAATCCAACAAAGGAAACTTTTATAGCACATAGAGGATGACATGCGGGTCCCATGAGCCAGCAGTTTCCTCAACGTTGCAAACGTGGCATGAGATCGAAAGAAAAAGGCAAGTGACCAAATATCAGGAGCCAAAAATAATTCAAGAAAAGAAACTTGATTGTACATAGAGGATGACATGCGGGTCCCATTTAGCAGCAGCGGTATCACCGTTTGAGAGGCGGAAGGGGATCGAAAGAAAAAGGCAAGTGACCAACTATGAGGTGCCAAAAAAAATCGAAGAAAAGAAAGTTTTATAGTACATAGAGGATGACATGCGGGTCCCATTTAGCATCAGCGGTATCACCGTTTGAGAGGCGGCAGGGGATCGAAAGAAAAAGGCAAGTGACCAAATGTGACATGCGGAGTCCGTATGCGGCCTAGGGACCCGTTTTACTGAAGCCTTAGATGGGATGACGGAAATCCGAGAGTCTATATAAAGGAGGAAACCCTAACTCGTGGAGGACACCTCCACCCCACGAATTTCCAGCCACCAAAGCCACGTTTTTGCCTCCCCCATGGATCCCATCTCCATGGGGGGGTGCTCCCAAGAAGCCATGAAGGAGGGAGGCTAAGGGGTGGCTCTCCCCAAGCTTGTCGGCGGCGGGGAAAGGAGTTCCCCGCGCCGCCGCCCTGCGCCGCCGCGCTGCCCCTCTCCAACGTCTTCACCGCCATCTCCATCACCATCTCCTCCTTGTATTCAGTGGTTCATCCTCCCACAAACCTCTGTACCGTCCTATGTAACATGGTGTTTGATGCTATAATATTTATCCTATGATCTATGTCATGTTTATGTAGTATATTTGTCTTTTGATTGCTTTGTTGAATGTCTATGGTTCATTAGAGTTGTATGTTGATATGGTACTGTCCTTTGGTGTCCATTATACTTGTGCGCGCATGGATCAACACCATAGGGTTAGTAGTATGTGCAAAGGAAGGGGGTAGTCCTGCCGGAGTGACAGAAACCTGAGGGCTCAAACCGGTTAGTTGCATGTATGGGAGTAAGAGGACCATAAACTTAAGGCTATGGTTGGGGAAACCTTAATGCATTGTTAGTATTTACGGACGTTTGCTAACAATCCAATCATATAGTACTTGTAATCCCAAGTAGTGGAGCGCTTGTATATTTAGCCTCTCCCACATTGAAAACTACATCAAAGACAATGAACTAAATGTCTTCACTAATTGATCTTGGACAAAGCCACCACTATTACCACCGCCTTTCCACACTCATGGTACTGTTAGTTTAGTTTGTTTTATTGCTGCAACACTAACATTTATTCCGTGTATTTTATTGTTCTGCAAAGTCACCTCTCATACCCGTCATCGCTCTAGTTTTATTTCCTAGATATTGCAAACGCTTAGTGTGCGTAGAGTTGTATCAGTGGTTGATAGAACTTGAGAGAATGTTTATCCTACCTTTAGCTCCTCGTTGGGTTCGACACTCTTACTTATCAAAAAGGCTACAAATGATCCCCTATACTTGTGGGATATCAAGGCGGCAAGGGATCGAAAGAAAAAGGCAAGTGACCAAATATGAGGTGCCAAAAAAATCCAAGAAAAGAAAGTTTTATAGTACATAGAGGATGACATGCGGGTCCCATTTAGCTGCAGCGGTCTCAATGTTTCCAAGGCGGCACGGGATCAAAAGAAAAAGGAAGTAGCCAGAAATCAGGGGGTCAAAAAAAATCCAAGAAAAGAAAGAATTTTGGTTCATAGAGGATGACGTGCGGGACCCATGATCCTGCATCGTAAACGGCTCGATCGGAGAGCGTTGAACGAGATGGCGCGATCGAGAAAAAAAACAATGCTAGAGAGGCTTCCATTTGGGCCCTACATCCCTGGGCGGTGCGGATTTGCGTTGACTCGGCCGGCGAACCCGAGAATTCGTGATGCATGATGCGCGTGATGCACACGTCCGTTGGGAACCCCAAGAGGAAGGTGTGATGCGCACAATAGCAAGTTTTCCCTCAGAAAGAAACCAAGGTTATCGAACCAGTAGGAGTCAAGGAACACGTGAAGGTTGTTGGTGGAGGAGTGTAGTGCGGCGCAACACCAGTGAAACCGGCGCCAACGTGGAACCTGCACAACACAATCAAGATACTTTGCCCCAACGTAACAGTGAGGTTGTCAATCTCACCGGCTTGCTGAAAACAAAGGATTAAACGTATTGTGTGGAAGATGATGTTTGTTTGCAAAGAACAGTAGAGAACAATGATTGCAGTAGATTGTATTCAGATGTAAAAGAATGGACCGAGGTCCACAGTTCACTAGTGGTGTCTCTCCAATAAGATAAATAACATGCTGCGTAAACAAATTACAGGCAGGCAATTGACAAATAAAGATTCAATACATATCATGATGATCACTATGAGATTTAATCAGGGCATTACGACAAAGAACATAGACCGCCATCCAGCATGCATCTATGCCTAAATAGTCCACCTTCGGGTTAGCATCCGCACCCCCTCCAGTATTAAGTTGCAAACAACAGACAATTGCATTAAGTATGGTGCGTAATGTAATCAACACAAATATCCTTAGACAAAGCATTGATGTTTTATCCCTAGTAGCAACAGCACATCCACAACCTTAGAACTTTCTCGTCACATCGTCCCGATTCAATGGAGGCATGAACCCACTATCGAGCATAAATACTCTCTCTTGGAGTTACAAGTATCAACTTGGCTAGAGCCTCTACTAGCAACGGAGAGCATGCAAGAACATAAACAACACATATATGATAGATTGATAATCAACTTGACATAATATTCTATATTCATCGGATCCCGCCAAACACAACATGTAGCATTACAAATAGATGATCTTGATCATGTTAGGCAGCTCACAAGATCTAAACATGATAGCACAAGAGGAGAAGACAACCAACTAGCTACTGCTATGGACCCATAGTCCAAGGATGAACTACTCACGCATCAATCCGGAGGCGGGCATGGTGATGTAGAGCCCTCCGGTGATGATTCCCCTCTCCGGCAGGGTGCCGGAGGCGATCTCTTGAATCCCCTGAGATGGGATTGGCGGCGGCGGCGTCTATGGAAGGTTTTCCGTATCGTGGCTCTCGGTACAGGGGTATTCGCGACGAAGGCTTTAAGTAGGCGGAAGGGTAGGTCAGGAGGCTGCGCGAGGGGCCCACACCATAGGGCGGCGCGGGCCCCCTCTGGCCGCGCGGCCCTATGGTGGCGGCGTCTCGTCGCCCCACTTCTTATCCCTTTCGGTCTTCTGGAAGCTTCGTGGAAAAATAAGACCCTGGGCGTTGATTTCGTCCAATTCCGAGAATATTTCCGTTGTAGGATTTCTGAAACCAAAAACAGCAGAAAACAACAACTAGCGCTTCGGCATCTTGTTAATAGGTTAGTGCCGGAAAATGCATAATAATGATGTAAATATGTATAAAACATGTGAGTATTGTCATAAAAGTAGCATGGAACATAAGAAATTATAGATACATTGGAGACGTATCAAGCATCCCCAAGCTTAGTTCCTACTCGCCCTCGAGTAGGTAAACGATAACAACAAATAATTTCTGAAGTGACATGCTACCAACATAACCTTGATCAACATTATTGTAAAGCATATGAGATGGATGGAGTGATTCGAAGCAAAAGATTGCTAACAAAAGATAATGACTAAACAATTGAATCATATAGCAAAACTTTTCATGAATAGTACTTTCAAGACAAGTATCAACAAGACTTGCATAAGAGCTAACTCATAAAGCAATAAATTCAAAGTAAAAGGTATTGAAGCAACACAAAGGATGATTAAGTTTCAGCGATTGCTTTCAACTTGTAACATGTATATCCCATGGATAATTGTCAACATAGAGTAATATAACAAGTGCAATAAGTAATCATGTAAGAATCAATGAACACAGTTAACACAAGTGTTTGCTTCTAAGATAGAAAGAAGTAGGTAAACTGACTCAACATAAAGTAAAAGAATGGCCCTTCGCAGAGGGAAGCATGGATTACTATTTTTGTGCTAGAGCTTTTGTTTTGAAAACATAGAAACAATTTTGTCAACGGTAGTAATAATTCATAATGTGCTATGCATAATACTTCCTAAAAGTTGCAAGCCTCATGCATCGAATACCAATAGTGCCCGCACCTTGTCCTAATTAGCTTGGATTTACATGGATTATCATTGCATAACATATGTTTCAACCAAGTGTCACAAAGGGGTACCTCTATGCCGCCTGTACAAAGGTCCAAGGAGATCAATTGCATTTGATTTCTCGTTTTTAATAGATCTCAACTTAGGACATCCATACCGGGACAACATAGACAACATATAATGGACTCCTCTTTAATGCATAAGCATTCAACAACAAGTAATATTCTCATAAGAGATTGAGGATGTATGTCCAAACTGAAAACTTCCACCATGATACATGGCTTTGGTTAGCGGCCCAATGTTCTTCTCTAACATATGCATACTCAAACCATTTGATCATGATAAATCACCCTTACTTCAGACAAGACGAACATGCGTAGCATCTCACATGATATCCAACAAAGGTAAAAAGTTGATGGCGTCCCCAGAAACATGGTTACCGCTCAACAAGCAACTTATAAGAACTAAGACACATAACTACATATTCATCACCACAATAGTTTTTATGCTATTTTCCCATGAGCTATATATTGCAAAGATAAGGAAATGAAATTTTAAAGGTAGCACTCAAGTAATTTACTTTGGAATGGCAGAAAAATACCACATGGTAGGTAGATATGGTGGACACAAATGGCATGGGTTTTGGCTCAAGGTGTTTGGATGCACGAGAAGCATTTCCTCTCAGTTAAGGCTTTGGGCTAGCAAGGTTATTTGAAGCAAACACAAGTATGAACAGGTACATCAAAACTTACACAAAAACATGTTGCAAGCATTATAAGACTCTACACTGTCTTCCTTGTTGTTCAAACACTTTACCAGAAAATATCTAGACTTAGAGAGACCAATCATGCAAACCAAATTTTAACAAGCTCTACGGTAGTTCTCCACTAATAGATTAAACTACATGATGCAAGAGCTTAAACATGATCTAATGAGAGCTCAAAACAATTGCCAAGTATCAAGTTATTCCAAACCATATGAAGCATTTTCTGATTCCAACCAAATAGCAATCAACGAAGCAATTTTCAGCCTTCGCCATGAACATTAAAGCACAACTAAGAACACAAGTGTTCCATATGAAAAAGCGGAGCGTAATATCTCCAATACAAGGATGGCGGGATCCAACTTTATTCAAACCAAAACAAAAATAAAAGCAAACAGACGCTCCAAGTAAAGAACATAAGATGTGATGGAATAAAAATATAGTTTCACTAGAAGTGACCTGATAAGTTGTCGATGAAGAAGGGGATGCCTTGGGCATCCCCAAGCTTAGATGCTTGAGTCTTCTTAAAATGTGCAGGGATGAACCACCGGGGCATCCCCAAGCTTAGACCTTTCACTCTTCTTGATCATATTGTATCATCCTCTTCTCTTGACCCTTGAAAACTTCCTCCACACCAAACTTAAAGCAAACTCATTAGAGGGTTAGTGCATAATCAAAAGTTCATACATTCAGAGGTGACATAATCATTCTTAACACTTCTGGACATTGCACAAAGCTACTGAAAGTTAATGGAACAAAGAAACCCATTCAACATAGCAAAAGCGGCAATGCGAAATAAAAGGCATAATCTGTCAAAACAGAACAGTCCGTAAAGACGAATTTTCCAAAGGCACTTAACTTGATCAAACGGAAAAACTCAAAACAAATGAAAGTTGCGTACATATCTGAGGATCACGCACATAAATTGGCAGATATTTTTGATTTTTCTACAGAGAGTTCTACGCAAATTTGTGACAGACAGCAATTCTGTTTCTGCGCAGCAATCCAAATCTAGCATCAACTTTACCATAGAGACTTTACTTGGCACAAAAAACATGATAAGGAGAGGTTGCTACAGTAGTAACAACTTCCAAGACTCAACAATATAGTAATAAAATAAAAACATGGGTTATCTCCCAAGAAGTGCTTTTCTTTAACGCCTTTCAGCTAGGCACAGAAAGTGCAAATCAAGTATTATCTAGAGAAGAAGCATCAACATCATAATTTGTTCTAACAATAGAATCAAAAGGCAACTTCATTTTCTTTCTAGGGAAGTATTCCATACCTTTCTTGAGAGGAAATTGATACTTAATATTTCCTTCTTTCATATCAATAACAACACCAACAGTTCGAAGAAAGGGTCTTCCCAAGACAATAGGACAAGATGCATTGCATTCAATATCCAAGACAACAAAATCAACGGGGACAAGGTTATTGTTAACCGTAATGTGAACATTATCAATCCTCCCCAAAGGTTTCTTTTTAGAATTATCAGCAAGATTAACATCCAAATAACAATTTTTCAATGGTGGCAAGTCAAGCATATCATAAATTTTCTTAGGCATAACATAAATACTTGCACCAAGATCACATAAAGCATTACATTCAAGATCATTGAATTTCATCTTAATGATGGGCTCCCAACCATCTTCTAATTTCATAGGAATAGAAGCTTCAAGTTTTAATTTCTCTTCCCTAGCTTTAATGAGAGCATTTGTAATATGCTTCGTAAAGGCTAAATTTATAGCACTAGCATTAGGACTTCTAGCAAGTTTTTGTAAGAACTTTATAACTTCAGTAATATGACAATCATCAAAATCTAAACCATTATGATCTACAGCATTCTAAAAAATTTCAGCACTATTATCACAAACAAGCTTTAATAGCTTTCAGGCAATTTTGCACGCTTTGCACTAGGAGTAGAAACATTGCCAACACCAATTATTTTACCATTGATAGTAGGAGGTGTAGCAACATGTGAAGAATCAACATTACTAGTGGTGGTAATAGTCCATACTTTAGCTACATTATTCTCTTTAGCAAGTTTTTCTCTTTCTTCTCTATCCCACCTAGCATGCAATTCAGCCAACATCCTTATATTATCATTAATTTGAACTTGGATGGCATTTGTTTTAGCAAACCTAGCATCTTTAACTTCCTCAGGCATGACTTTAAGTTTTAAAAGATCAACATCAAGAGCAAGACTATCAACCTTAGAAGCAAGAACGTCAATTTTACCAAGCTTTTCTTCAACAGTTTTATTAAAAGCAGTTTGTGTACTAATAAATTCTTTAAGCATGACTTCAAGACCAGAGGGTACACTATTATTATTGTTGTAAGAATTACCATAAGAATTACCATAACCACTACCATTATTAGAAGGATATGGCCTATAGTTGTTGTTACCATAATTATTCCTATAAGCATTGTTGTTGAAATTATTATTCTTAATGAAATTCACATCAACATTTTCTTCTTGAGCAACCAATGAAGCTAAAGGAACATTATTAGGATCAATATGAAATCTACCATTTGCAAGCATAGACATAATAGCATCAATCTTATCACCCAAAGAAGAGGTTTCTTCAACAGAATTTACCTTCTTACCTTGAGGAGTTCTTTCAGTATGCCATTCAGAGTAATTGATCATCATATCATCAAGAAGCTTTGTTGCGGTGCCCAAGGTGATGTACATAAAAGTACCTCCAGCAGCTGAATCCAATAGGTTCCTTGAGGAAAAATTCAATCCTGCATAAAAGGTTTGGATGATCATCCAAGTAGTTAGTCCATGGGTAGGGCAATTCTTTACCAAAGATTTCATTCTCTCCCATGCTTGAGCAACATGTTCATTATCAAATTGCTTAAAATTCATAATGCTACTTCTCAAAGATATAATCTTAGCAGGGGGATAATATTTACCAATAAAAGCATCTTTACATTTAGTCCATGAATCAATACTATTTTTAGGCAAAGAAAGCAACCAATCTTTAGCTCTTCCTCTTAATGAGAAAGGAAACAATTTCAGTTTTATAATATCACCATCTATATCCTTATACTTTTGCATTTCACAAAGTTCAACAAAATTATTAAGATGGGCAGCAGCATCATCAGTACTAACACCAAAAAATTGCTCTCTCATAACAAGATTCAATAAAGCAGGTTTAATTTCATAGAATTCTGCTGTAGTAGCAGGTGGAGCAATAGGAGTACTTATAAAATCATTATTATTTGTGCTAGTGAAATCACACAACTTAGTATTTTCAGGAGTACCCATTGTAGCAGTAATAAAAGTAAACTAAGCAAACAGAATAAAATAAAGTAGAGACAAGTAACTAATTTTTTTGTATTTTGATATAAAGCTAGTAAATAAGACAGAAAGTAAAGCAACTAATTTTTTGTGTTTTTAATATAAAGCAAACAAGACAGTAAATAAAATAAAGTAAAGCAAGACAAAAACAAAGTAAAGAGATTGGGTGTGAAAGACTCCCCTTGCAGCGTGTCTTGATCTCCCCGGCAACGGCGCCAGAAAACAGTCTTGATGCGCGTGATGCACACGTCCGTTGGGAACCCCAAGAGGAAGGTGTGATGCGCACAACATCAAGTTTTCCCTCAGAAAGAAACCAAGGTTATCGAACCAGTAGGAGTCAAGGAACACATGAAGGTTGTTGGTGGAGGAGTGTAGTGCGGCGCAACACCAGTGAAACCGGCGCCAACGTGGAACCTGCACAACACAATCAAGATACTTTGCCCCAACGTAACAGTGAGGTTGTCAATCTCACCGGCTTGCTGAAAACAAAGGATTAAACGTATTGTGTGGAAGATGATGTTTGTTTGCAAAGAATAGTAGAGAACAATGATTGCAGTAGATTGTATTCAGATGTAAAAGAATGGACCGGGGTCCACAGTTCACTAGTGGTGTCTCTCCAATAAGATAAATAACATGCTGCGTGAACAAATTACAGGCAGGCAATTGACAAATAAAGATTCAATACATATCATGATGATCACTATGAGATTTAATCAGGGCATTACGATAAAGAACATAGACCGCCATCCAGCATGCATCTATGCCTAAATAGTCCACCTTCGGGTTAGCATCCGCACCCCCTCCAGTATTAAGTTGCAAACAAAAGATAATTGCATTAAGTACGGTGCGTAATGTAATCAACACAAATATCCTTAGACAAAGCATTGATGTTTTATCCCTAGTAGCAACAGCACATCCACAACCTTAGAACTTTCTCACTTTGTCCTGCATTCAATGGAGGCATGAACCCACTATCGAGCATAAATACTCTCTCTTGGAGTTACAAGTATCAACTTGGCCAGAGCCTCTACTAGCAACGGAGAGCATGCAAGAACATAAACAACACATATATGATAGATTGATAATCAACTTGACATAATATTCTATATTCATCGGATCCCGCCAAACACAACATTTAGCATTACAAATAGATGATCTTGATCATGTTAGGCAGCTCACAAGATCTAAACATGATAGCACAAGAGGAGAAGACAACCAACTAGCTACTGCTATGGACCCATAGTCTAAGGATGAACTACTCACGCATCAATTCGGAGGCGGGCATGGTGATGTAGAGCCCTCCGGTGATGATTCCCCTCTCCGGCAGGGTGCCGGAGGCGATCTCCTGAATCCCCCGAGATGGGATTGGCGGCGGCGGCGTCTCTGGAAGGTTTTCCGTATCGTGGCTCTCGGTACAGGGTTATTCGCGACGAAGGCTTTAAGTAGGCGGAAGGGTAGGTCAGGAGGCGGCGCGAGGGGCCCACACCATAGGGCGGCGCGGGCCCTCCTCTGGCCGCGCGGCCCTTTGGTGGCGGCGCCTCGTCGCCCCACTTCTTATCCCTTTCGGTCTTCTGGAAGCTTCGTGGAAAAATAAGACCCTGGGCGTTGATTTCGTCCAATTCCGAGAAAATTTCCTTTGTAGGATTTCTGAAACCAAAAACAGTAAAAACAAAGAATCGGCGCTTCAAAGACATCTTGTTAATAGGTTAGTGCCGGAAAATGCATAATAATGATGTAAAGTATGTATAAAACATGTGAGTATTGTCATAAAAGTAGCATGAAACATAAGAAATTATAGATACGTTGGAGACGTATCAATGCACCACGTCCCGGGCCACCATACGCGACGTTTTGGCCGCTTTCGTCGGGCTAGGTGGCCTCAAAAACGAGAAAAAAAAAGATTTGACATGTACCACGGAGAGACCAAAAATCGTCGGCCATGGTGCACCATTAACCACGGCGCGACTTCAACTTCGTCGGCCATGGCAACTTTTCTTGTAGTGGTTGTCTCCCCTTACAAATATGGGTCCCAGTGCTGCAGGCATTGGACTGTTGTGCGGGCAGACAGAAAAGTACGTGAACAGGAGCGTGCAGAGTGTGGGTCAGGTGTGTCCACCGGCCCGAAGCCCAGTTGTTGTGACGCCCACCCCCTGCTGACTCAGCATTTCGGGCCGCCAACCACCCGTGACGCTCATTTCTACACAATCGATGATGTTTAGACCTCACCCGTCACTATTTTTTTGGGCCGAGCGGCCCAAATCGCCATCTGTGACGCGAAAACGCCCTATCGTCATAGAAAAAGACAATCACTGACGGGTTTCGCAATCGTCAGTATCATACCGTCATTGAAGACCAATATGTTACTAGTGTAAACGCATCGTGCGTCGATCTAAGGCCTTTGTCATAGTGGATGGTGACCTCTATAAGCGGAGCATCTCTGGCATCTTCCAATGGTGCATCGCCATCAACGATGGAAAAGCTCTTTGCGAGAAATACACGAAGGAACCTGTGGTCATCATGCAAGCAGTAGAGCACTTGTGGCCAAAGCTTTCAGAGCTGGGTTTTATTGGCCAACAACAACAGCCGATGCAAGAGACTTAGTTCGGAAGTGCGACCCTTGTCAACGTTTTGCGCCAAAACCACATGCACCTGTCACGGATCTAATGACAATACCTTTGGCCTGGCCCTTTGCACAATGGGGACTTGATCAAGTTAGTCCACTGCCAAAATCATCGCCTGGTGGTCATACTCATCTATTGGTGGCAGTTGATAAATTCACCAAATGGATCGAGGCCATACCAGTCACTAATCAGACAGCCAAAACTGCTGTCAAATTCTTCAAAGGAATAACTTGTCGTTTTGGTGTGCCTGATAGCATCATTACGGACAATGGAACTAACTTTAATTCTAAGGAATTCCATCACTTCTGCAACAGCAATGGTATCAAGCTCAAATTTGCTTCGGTTGCACATCCTCAGACCAACGGGCAAGTAGAAAGAATCAATGCCCTAATATGTGATGGCATTAAAAAGCGCCTTACGAGTGCAGTTGGAGCTTGGGTCGAAGAGTTATCGTCAGTACTCTGGAGTTTGCAGACTACACCAAATAGGTCAACGCAATCTACTCCATTCTTCCTTGTCTACGGAGCCGAAGCAGTTCTACCAGCCGACGTTCGCTTTGAAACACCTCGGGTGGCCGCATATACAGAAGAATACAAGATGATGTGGATCTTCTTGATGAGGCTCGAGACATCGCCTTAGCCAGAACAAACAGTATATCAGCAGGCGATACGAAATTACTACCACAGTCGTAGAGTTCGCACTCGAAGCTTCAGCGTTGGTGATCTAGTACTACGGTTGAAGCAAGACAGGACCCTGAAACTTGAATTCCCATGGGAAGGACCGTTTATCGTCACTGAAGTCATAGTAGGAGGAGCTTATCAACTCAAGAATCCTACTTCGGGAAAACACGTTGGGAACCCATGGAACGTCACACACTTGCGACGATTTTATGCGTAGAATTCGACATTTTTCTTTCTTGCATTATGGCTTCTTAGCCAGTTATGAATTATGAATAAAACTTCTGATCAGCTTATGTGATTATTTCTCGAACAAATGTTCGGGAGCCTTTTTATCGATTACAACTCCCATCGGGAGCTCTGCTAAACAATGCATCATCAGGCCGCTTGGCAATACTCGGGGGCTGCAAAGACTTATTACAATGTCGATATTAACTACTACTTCCATCGGGAGATAAATTCCATCCAAGCCTCAAATAAATTTATGAGTGCTGCAGTTGATGGAAACAATACAACATACAAAAGGCTCATACCGGTGCACCGTGTTAGGAAGCCAAATAAAAAAGCGCCTAAATCCCTCGTTTATTCGAAGGGTGTCGCTCTTACAAAACATACAAAGCGACTCTGCAAAAATTGCGATTACTACGGGGTCGTCGAGTGAGCAAACTGACCTGATCACTCAGTTACCTTCGACAAAATATTTCGGCTGGACTTACAGTTCAACAATTCATAATGATGTTAAAAAGAACATCAAATACATACAATATCACTCCTTGCAACGCAAGGTTATCATAAAATGGAGAAGTTCCTTACAAAACTTTACTACGTACAAGAATACTTAAAATTTCTATCATAGTAAGGTCTCTTGATCTTCTTGATTCATCAAGTCCCTTTCGGTACCTGCCTCCATCCTAAAAATAATAATGTAAACAGAATGCCTAGCTATGGGATAATACTGATCTAATCTCACATTAGCATTGGCTATGGATTCTAAATTCATGGTCGGATGACATGCTAAAACAGAAGCAAGTGCAACTTTAGCTCCAACAAGAAGTTCTTTGCGCACCAAAGATTGAATCCTGACTGGAGTCTTGAATCGAGTGAACAAAGCTGACAAAGTTTCAGGTGCTAGATCCAAAGGAAACATGGTTTTCCATACCATGGCTAGATTAGCATAAAACTTATCGAAGTAATAGTGAACCTTCTCAGCTCAATATTCAAATTTCGCCACGATTACGGCCTTTGGTCTATTCGACCACAGTTCACACTTCGGATGAGACATATCGGTCATCACTGCAATCTTCTCATGGATCCGCCTGTTTTCTTTTGGTTCATCAAAAGCAACGACTTTTGAAGATGAAGAGCAAGTTAGCCGAAGACCATTTACAAAAGTATCAATAAAACAAAAAAGGAGTTGATCGCTTACAGCTTAGGCTCTCAGTAGCCACTCGAAGGCGATCTAAAGCGTGTTGTTCGATTGCAGTTGCAATTTCGCTCTTTCTCTTCAACAGTGTTGCCATACTATGAAGGTTAGCCATGTCTTTGTTTAGTCGAGAAATTTGGTCACGCAGACGATGCACAAGTTCCGGTTCATCAATAGCAGAAGAATTCAAAGAACTCTCGACTCGGGAAGAAGTCGAAGGAGTCTGCAACAAAGTATTCGATATACATTCTTAGAAGATTATTGGCAGAAAACTGTTAGATGCGGAAAACTCCCATCGGGAGCGCACAAAGTATTTCGTTCAAAAGGATGTTAAACTTCCACCGGGAGTATGCGAAGTATCTCGATTAAAAGGATGTTAAAGTGCTGGCAACAGAGCCAGCTTAAATTCACTACAAATCAAAGATTGAATGTATTCAGATTACAACTAAAAATTAATAAGCCAGGCTTAATCAAGTTTGTGCTGATGGACTCGGTACAGCTTCGGATGCAGTTTTCTTCTTATCCTCATCAACTAACTGAAGGAGCCGACTGGCGCACAACACCGAAGATTGCTTGAAAGGTTTAAGGTCAATAAGGCAATCATTGGCATCTACTGGAAGCTCCTTGGATAAATTCTCCAAGTCAGAGCCAAGTCCATGCCCCATCAACAGTTTGAAAAGTAAGGACTGCACCGTAAAGACGGGAACGTCGCTTCAGTACCTCAATGGAGTCAGAAGACTGGATGAAGAAAGTATCCGCCATTTCTCCAATGGTCTTGTTTTGATCCAACTTCGGGAACATCATCGAAAATAGTCTCGACAAAGCCCCCTTGATTTTCTTCAAAAGATGCTGGAGTTGGTTGCTGGATTCAGTTGCAAATGACAGAGCATCTGACATCGAGTCCACTCGAAGCTTGTTTGTACGATCGGCAGGCATGTCGGCAACACCTAGAAAATTATGAAGAAGCAATTCATCGCATCAGGAAAGTATTCTGGAGAAATATCATACAAGTATGAAGGAAACTTACTTAGCAAACTCGCAACGGACTCTCGAAGGGCACCTTCCTTTTCATCAGCTTAAAAGAAAGCCTTGTGCCTTGCCTCCTGCTCGTCCTTCATTTTCTTCCTCAACTTCTTCAGCTCGTCCTTCAGGCTTATATTTTCGTTTTCAGCTTCGGCTGTTAGCATGTTAGCTTCTAGCACTTGATCAGCCGAAGTCTTAACAGTCTTGCGAAGCTGGACGTTCTCTGACTCCAGTCGAGTGAATTGGTCAGCAAAATCTGCCACAGTGTCAACTGTGGCATAAATTGGCTACAATAAGAATATTATAAAGATTATGTCAGAAAATATAGCTGACGTATCTTAACCCATACTTGGTCTTCTTCAAAGAGCCAAACATCGGCTCGGGGGCTGGTGGATACTACACCAGATATTATGTACTGAAAAGGAGATGCTTACATGATCAAGAGAAGCTGAAGGAGCGGAGGCGGTTGCTGAAGGATTAACTGTTGAAAGGGGAACTTTGGCCACGACCGTTCTTGGCGGAGGAGTGGCCATCCGATCATTTCCAGCAGTCGAATGCATTGACTCCTTTGCAGACTCTGCCTTGTCAGATAATATTTTAGCCCTCTTTGAAAGAGGGGCGTCGTCATCATCCTCAGAGCTGGACAGAGCAGATACGAATTTCAGTCAAATTGAAGGAAGCTAGGTACAAGTAAAAAAGAAAGGTTAAAAGAAAAAACTTACAAAATCGACTCTAAGTCATCCTCTTCAGCGAAGAGTCTTGATGGTCCCTTTGTGACCTGAGGAGCCGAAGTTTCTCGAGAAGTTGCAGGAGAAGCAGCTGCATCAGCATTATCATATCGTCTGCTGGGACTCGACTCCGCCGTCATCATCAAATCTTCATTGATATTCCTGCGGCACATAGACTTGACAAGAGCATCGCCCTCGGGGGCTTCATCACCCGGAGCATCGTTATCCTCAAGAATGTTCTGGTCATCCTCAGTCTCTTCGGAAGCATCATCATCCTCTGGAGCTACCCCGCTTTTGGGTGTAGGTGGATAGCATTGAGTAACAGTAGAAGCGTGTCAAAATAAAATCAACGAGTCTTAGATTCAGAAACAAAAATAACATCGGATGCAAAGACAAATGAAATTACCTCAGAAGGAAGGTGCTTAAGGTCTAGAGGAGGGCGAGCCGAAGGCATAACTATGATGTCCTTCTGGCTGAGGCAAGTTAGACGCCGCACCTCATCTCGAAGATCATCCTCAGATAAATTGGTTGGGTTAACCCTCGATTTGTCCGTTACACAAGTGTACAACCAGATTTGATGAACCCTTGACATCAATGGCTGCACCCGACGCTTCAGGAACACTGAGACCACCTCAGTGCCGCACATCGTCTGACCTCCTGCATTATTTAGATCCAAGACCTTTTCATATAGTTGATCATATATTGCTCTTTCTTCGGTAGTCGGAGTGTTTTGCCAGGATTTCTTCAGCACGGCAGCAAGAACATCTTCGAATGGTGGCATATTGGAGCGCCGTCCTGATGCTAGGATGTCCCGAAGATAAAACCACTTATGTCTCCAGCCTTGGACTGACTCCCTCATCGGGAAGTTGAAGTAGTTAACCTCCTTCCTGACGACGAAGCCGAAGCCGCCAACCACAGGAGGGCCGTCATTGCCATTGTGGCACTTGACATAGAAAATCTTCCTCCACAAACCCTAGTGGGGGTCGATGCCGAGGAAGGCCTCACACAAGGTGATGAAGATCGAGAGATGAAGAATGTAATTGAGAGTCAGCTGCCAAAGCTGAATCCTATAGAAAAAGAGGAGAGAACTTGAGTCTACACACGGTTGCAAGCATCCGTGCCTAGACTCGGGGGCTACTCCCATCAGGAGCGCTGGACGCGCACCCGATACAAATGAGCTTTCTGTTTAAAAGAAGTCAAGATCTTCCGGCAATTATGAACGTTCGACAGAAGACAATTTTAGTCCCTGCTCGAAGCTTTACTTCGGCCAGTCACTCGGGGGCTACTGGTGTGGGCATTACCCTTCGGGTAACCAGTATTACGCTACCTCCTACGGTCCAACCAGGGTCCCATGAAGATCATCCACCGACTAAGATGGGCCGTTATGTCGGTTCCAAAGAAGGATTCTTGACGAACAAGGCAAGAGGACGAAGGGACAAGGAAAGTTTAGATGTAGAAATCTTTGTAACCTAGTCGAACCCGGACAGAACTCTCGAGACCTGGCCTGCAATATAAGGGCCAGGAGAGGGCTGCCGAGGGAAACACAATCACCACATCCAAAACCACCGCAAGTCTAGAGCTAGGTCATTAGAAATCTTAGCCTCTCGACGAGATCATAGTCTGAGCCTTCGGCTACCCCATTGTAACCCAATAATTTCAATAATCAAGATCATACAAGCAGGAAGTAAGAATTTTACCTCATCGAGGCCCCGAACCTAGGTAAATCTCTCTCCCCATTTATTTGGTATCCGATGTCTCATGTCAGCCTGCAGGATTCCGTCAACCCTAAGCCCCAAAAGGTGGGCATTGCCGAGGAGCACCCTCGTCACTGGGTTTCCCTGGAGACCAAATCCATGTACACCTATAACACGGCACATCAATCAAGCGACATGCACCTAAAAAGGAATGCATATCCTCCCCTCTCACTATATATTACGGTTCCTGCCATCAAATTTTTTGCAGAGTCACTCAAAGCAAGCAACAATCACAAATTTAGACACTAGAGCCAGGCGCCAACGGCCGGGTACCAAACAACTGTACGCACGGCGCGGCAAAGCGCGCTGCCATCTAGTATACGGTAGAATGGCCAGGCTCCATAGTATGCCGCGGCATACCCTGTGGGCCACCATTGCCAGAGCTGATCACTGATAGCTTTGTCGCCATCTCCAAAATCGTGGGTATTTCAGCTCTGCGGTCAGAGTGATGGCTCCGACACGGCCACCCCCTTCATCAAGTTGCGTTAGAGAGGTGGCTTCGACTTTGTATTCTCTTTGTAAGGTTTTGTTAAATCTATATCTATATCTATACCTAATAATAAAGGGAAAAGTGTTTCCGCGGTCTGGTACGTCAAAATTTCGTCCGTCCGCTTGGTTTGGTAAAAGTTTCGTCCGTCTGTCCGTTCCCTACGAGCCAACGTGTTCAACTCCGATTCTCTGCTTTTAGAGTTGTTACCTAATAATAAAGGGAAAAGTGTTTCCGCGGTCTGGTACGTCAAAATTTCGTCCGTCCGCTTGGTTTGGTAAAAGTTTCGTCCGTCTGTCCGTTCCCTACGAGCCAACGTGTTCAACTCAGTAGGCGATAGACGAACAGCACTCAGTAGGCGATAGGCGACGCGATAGGCGACGCAGGAGAACCCCCGTCGGCCGCCGCTCCGGCGGCCGCCGGCCACAGCCATATGCCCCCCGCCCATCCGTCCCCCCCACCAGCCTCCTCCTGCTCCGCCGACGGCTGCTCCGACCCGAAAGGTTGCCCCGCCGGGGACGACGACGCGGTGGTTTCGTTGCAGCGTCCGTGTGCCATGTGGGTCGGTCCAGGTACTTCCTTCCAGCTTCACGTCCTCTCCTCCTTCCGCTGCCCCGTTTCCGGCTGTCCCGCGGACGCCGCCGGCGCGCAGGTCTGGGCCACGCCGCCATCCCAATCTCCGTGTTTTTCGTCCTCCTTGGTCGAGTCTCTCCTTGCGTTTTTCTTCTGCCCGCCACCCAATCGCCTGCGGGTCTCCCAGGTAGCTCCCGCCGTTTTTCGTTTTCGCGTTGCCTGCTCCGCCGTCGCCGATTTCATTGTCGCCGTCGGAGGGGAGCAGACAGGGAGATTCCGCCTGCGTTTCCATGCCTCCCTCGAGACGGCCATGGACGCGGCGCATGGACTCCCTGCTCAGGCCCGACCTGTCAACCGCCGCCGGCGCCGTTCCAAGAAACCGCGTCCTCCCTGGGCCCAGTATCCTGTGGACGGTCGTCGATGTGGTGGCCCGCCGCTGCTTCCCACGCCCTGCGCTTTTGAATGTGCGGAGTTATGTCCACCTGCCGCTGTCACCTCAGACAAGGCCTCTCCCCTAGCTGCTCCCGCGCCTGCAACCGGGCCGTCCGCTGCTCCGTCCCCTCGCTGTATGGACAGCGCTCACGTCGCCGCGTCCATCGAGCCCTGCGCCTCCGTCATGGCTCCTCCCCCTTCCCCCGCTCCCGCCCCTTCGACGCCATTAACACCCCGTCCAACCACCTCTTTCAATGCCGCTGCTCCCAGAAGCTACCTTGAAGCCTTGTTAACCCCTGCCTCCCCTCGCCCTTCGTCTCCACGCACCCCTCCCATTTTCCTCTCCCTTGACGGCTGCTTCCGCTGCCTCTCGCCTCGCCACCAGGTCAGGGACTGCAGGGACCCCGTCCGGTGTCGCGGCTGTGGGCGGTCTGGGCACCGCGTTCGGGAGTGCACCATGCCGCGCCTTCCCATCGGAGCCTCGCCTTCCGCCGATCACGCCCCCGCCGTTACGCTGGCCACGCGTAGGGCCACGCCCTGGCCCGCTGCACCCACCAACCCGCTGCTGCGTCAGTGCGTGACTCCCACGCGGCTCTTCGCGCCGCTCTCTCGCAGCTTGTCGGCGGATGGAGCTCTCTCCTCCTGGGCGAGGTCCAACCATTCGCCGCCTCGCCCCACCTCTCCCCCCGTCCGCGACGTCCAGGAGATGCCTGCGGCCGCGCCTGTGCCCGCACCGGCGGTGGACGCCGGCAATGACGCTGCTAGCGCTGGCTCCGACGAGGAGTCGGTGGAATCCGAGGCGGACTCTGTGCCCCGCGTCGTGCAAGTGTTCATGCCGCCCGGCGACACGGACGCGGTCCTCCGCTTAGCCGTGGTCTACATCGAGTGGGACGTCCCCTTTTCGTCGCCGGCAGGACCCATTTTCGCGGCCCTGTTCGACGCCCTGCCTCACCTTCACGTGACAATGGTGCCTTCCTCGCTGGGAGACATGTACGCGCGCTTCCTGTCGCACGGGGATCGCGAGATCGCCATGGCTCGTCAGCCGTTCTTCCACGACGGCGCCACCTTCCACCTGGTGCGCGCGGAGCTTGCCGATCGCCTGCCTGCCCGCCCCAAGTCCATCGCCCTGATCCGGGCTGGAAACTTCCCCGAGGAAAGCGTGAATCCTTCCGGGGTGGCGGCGGCCTTTTGCAAGTTCAGCCTCACTCTTGAGGTCGACCCCGTCAACCTCTCCGGGCAGGACCTGTCCTCGGTGCGCGCTGTCGTCCTCCTCAATGAGGGCCACGATGTGCCGGAGGAGGTCCACGCCACTGGGGTCCCGTGGGGCACGAGGATCATCTCCCTCGCGGCGGTTAGGGTTTGGCCAGCTGCTGAATCCTACGACCCGCACGGCAGCTACGTCCCCTTCTTCGGGCCGCCCCCTCCTCCTCCGTTCCAGCCTCACCTCATCCTGCCGTTCGTCGCCCCTCCGCCGCTGCGCTCGCCTCCTCCGTCGACGCACGGCTCGCGAAGCGGGGTGGGCATGGGGGCTAGGAGTGACGCTGAGTTCGTGCATGACGGGGGCACTCAGCACGATCTGCTCCTCGCCCTCCTGGACAGCGTTGCCAGCTCCTCCGGGACTGCGTCGCCCAGGTCCACGCTCTCCTCCGTCACGATCACCTGGACGGCCGGCGTCGACTCCGACTGGGACTCGCGCTCGGGCTCGCTCCTGGGGTCGGGGCCGCCCATCGTGGATCCCCTTCGGTACGGGCCGGTCATCTCCGAGATCGCCGACCCCGCTCCGTCCCCCACGGCCGCTGCGTCGGTCACCGCGGCCGACACGGTGCCGGTGATCCGTGCCAGCCGTCGTCTGGCGGACAAGGCTCCTCAGTTCAAGGAGGACACCACCTCTCGCGCGGTCAAGCTGCGCAGCCGCAAGGACACCCTCCGTAGCTGCACCAGCGTCCTCCAGAAAAAGGTTTCTCAGCACAAGCTCCTCGACGATCGCTCCAAGCCGTTGGGGAAGAAGGCGCTGGGCGCCCTCGCCTCCTCCGTCCGTGCCCAGTCCTCCACCACGGTGCCGCCGTCGGTTGGATGATTGACACGACCAACTCCTGTGCTTGTTGGCCGTGCTGTCTCTGGTCGTTGACAGTGCCTCGCCTGCTCCCCCGTTTTCTCTGTGTGTGTGTTGTTCGGTGCCTGGTTTGCACCTTGTATCCCGCCTGTGTTCCCGCGCGTGTGTGTCCCTCTGTAACCGGTGTCTACCCTTCCTATGATTAGTAGTTTTCGTGAGCTCCGTGTGTGCTCCTGGAACGTGCAAGGGCTTGGAGACGAAAAGAAGTGCCCCGTCGTTCGCACGGCTCTGTCGGGTGCCTCTCCATCTATCGTTTGCCTCCAGGAAACCAAAACTCGTGACATGAGCATCGCTAAAACGCGCTCCTTCCTCCCTCCGAGTCTCTCGGCCTTCTCCTGTGTCGATTCTATCGGCAGCTCTGGTGGTATTCTTACTGCCTGGGACCCCGACGTTTTCTCCCTCGACCACACTCATCGCTCTCCTTACTCGCTCACGGTTCACCTGGCCTCCACCACCACCGACCTAGCTTTCGCCCTCACTAACGTTTACGCCCCCGCGGATCATAGCTTCACCAGTGCTTTCCTTGCGGATTTCATCACCCTAGCCCCCGCCACGCCTATACCTTGGATGATCGTGGGGGATTTTAATCTCCTGGGTGCCCCCTCCGATAAAAACAACTCGAATTTTAACGCCTCCCTCGCCTCGTCCTTTAACGATGCCATCCGTACCCTCGCCCTCTTCGAGTTACCTCTCCTTGATCGCCGCTATACCTGGACCAACAAGCGCGACACTCCCGTCCTCGCCCATCTTGATCGTGCCCTCTTTAACCATGCCTGGAACCTGCGTCTTCCCCAATCTGCCCTCTCCTCCCTCCCTCGCCCCACCTCCGATCACTTCCCGCTGCTAGTCACCGCCACCACCGATATCCCGCGTTCTCGATGCTTCCGCTTTGAGAATGCGTGGCTCCTCGACCCTCTCTTCCTCCCCACTACCCTCCCTCACTGGTTCCGTCCCGCTATGGTTGCGGATGCTGCGATCGACATCAACGCCCGTCTGAAAACCTTCCGCTTTGCAGCCAAGGTTTGGAAACGGAAACACCGTTATACACCTCTCCTTGAAAATGACTGCTCTTTCGTTCTTGACTTGCTGGATTTTTATGAGGAACTCAGGCCCCTCTCTCGAGGGTAGTTCTCTTTGCGTGATGAATGCAGGAACCATCTTTGTGAGTTTGTCCTCGCCCGCGCAGCTTACTGGAAGCAGCGGGGCAAATTCAGGGCGGTGGCGGAGGGTGACGAGAACACCCGGTTCTTTCATGCCCGCGCCTCCCAGCGCCTGCGCCGTAACCACATCCGTGCTCTGGACGTGGATGGAGCTCTGGTGGTGTCTCACGATGCCAAAGCAGCGGTGCTCCATTCTTTCTACACCGCCCTCCTTGGTCGCTCGACGGAGCCGACCTGGGACTTCGACGTCGACGCCCTCTACGCCGACGCCCCCCGGGCTGATTTCGGCCCACTCGTGGCCTCGTTCGGTGACGCGGAGATTCGCGCCGCGTTGGACGGCATGGACCGGGGGAGCGCTCCTGGGCCGGATGGTTTCGGGCCCAGCTTCTTCCGCGCGGCTTGGACGGATGTGGCGCCCCATGTGCGCCGCCTCTTCGACCAGTTCCACGCGGGCCGGGCCGACATTGGCAGCATCAACAGGGCCCATGTGGTCCTGCTGCCCAAGAAAGATGGCATCGTCGCTCCCAGCTCGTACCGCCCCGTCTCGCTCCAAAACTTCTCCCTCAAGATGATCTGCAAAGCCCTCACGTCTCGCCTCCAGCTGCAGATCGGGGCGCTTGTCGACATCGATCAGACTGGCTTCCTTGCAGGCAGGAGCATCTCCGAGAACTTCGTCTACGCCACCGAGCTTGTCCAGGCTTGCTTCCGGCGCAAGGCGCCATGCCTTGTCCTGAAACTCGACTTCGCGAAGGCTTTCGACTCGATCGAGTGGGCGAGTCTGCGGCGGATCCTCCTGGCACGGGGCTTCCCGATGGTGTCGTGTGATTGGATGGGTCAGATCCTCACCACCTCCCGGTCGGCGGTCCTGCTCAACGGGATCCCGGGGCGGTGGATTGATCTCCGTCGCGGGCTCAGGCAAGGGGATCCTCTTTCCCCTACCTCTTCCTCATCGTGGCGGACGTGCTGCAACGCTTGATCAGGATGGACGGGCGCCTCCAGCACCCCCTCGTCGACGGCCTTCCCTGCCCCGAGCTCCAGTACGCCGACGACACTCTCATCATCCTCCGGGCAGAGGAGGGTGCGGTGCGCAGACTCCGGAGCATCCTCGACAGCTTCTCCCGCGCCACTGGGCTCACCATCAACTTCCACAAAAGCACAGTGGTGCCCATGCACGTCGATGAGGCTGTTATGGTTGTTGTCCGGGATGTGCTCGGTTGCAGCATCGAAGGTTTTCCCCAGACCTACCTCGGCCTCCCCCTGTCGGCGGACAAGCTCAAACTTGCGGATTTTGCGCCACTCATCGCCAAGGTGGACAAGTATCTCTCGGGGTGGCGGGCGCTGCTCCTGTCTTATGGCGGACGCCTCGCTCTCGTCAACGCCGTGCTCGATGCCCTCCCCACTTACGCCATGGGAGCGCTCGACCTTCCCCCGGGGGTGCTGGAAGCTTTCGACCGCTGCCGTCGCGCCTTCTTCTGGGAGGCCACGGACCGCGTCTCCGGGGCGCAGTGCCTCGTCGCCTGGACCCAGGTTTGCCGATCAAAGGAGGAAGGTGGGCTCGGAGTCCGCTCGTTGCGGGACCAGAACGACTGCCTCCAGGTGAAGCTCCTCCACAGGCTCCACACCGCGACTGAGACCTCCTGGCCCTCGTGGGTCTGGTCTTCCCTTGGCAGCAACCCCCTCGCGATGGAGCGCGGCGCGGCGTTGCGTGGGCCGCACTGGAGTGCTCTCCGTCGGCTGCTCCCTCTGTACCGCTCCATCAGCGCGGTCTCCATCGGCAACGGGAGGACTACGTCCTTCTGGTTCGACGCTTGGCTCCCCGTGGGCGAGCTCAGCGTGGCTTTTCCCCACCTGCTCTCCTTCTTCGCCTCGCCGGAGACCACTGTTGCCCATGTCCTCGCGAGAGGCCTGGACGCCTTCCTTGCGCCTCGGCTGTCGACCACCGCGTCTTCTCAAAGGGCCCTCCTGCTGGCTGCTCTCGGCGCCGTGCGCTGCACTGATGAGCCCGATGCTCGCTCCCTCGTTCGCTGCGCCGCTCCGCATGGCCGGCTCCGGGTTGCTGAGTTGTACAGGCTTCACACCTTCGGCGGCGTGCGGTGTCCCTTCTTCGACTTCGTCTGGCTCAATCACGCCCCGCCGCGGGTCCGGGTGTTTGCTTGGCTGTTGGTCCAGCACCGCCTCCCCTCGCGCGCTAACTTGCACCGGAAGATGGTCCTGACGATGGAAGAGAGCAACTGCCCGCTGTGCGGTGATGTGGTCGAGACTTGCTCCCACCTCGCCTTTGGCTGCCCCTTTGCTAGGAGCTTTTGGGATAGCATCGGCGCCTCGCCGCCGCCGAGCCTGCTGGCCTCGGATGCCGCCCTCATCTCCCTGCCCAGGAGTATCCCTGCTAATACGAGCTCCTCCTTCCGGCTGCTTTGCCTTTGGCACCTTTGGAAGCACCGGAACGGGGTGGTTTTTCAGCACCTCGCCCCGTCTCTGGCGCTGGTCCGCAAATGCTGCCGCGACGACGCCCTTCTCTGGAGATGCCGCCTCCCTCTGGACCGGCGAGACGACGTGCTCTCCTAGGTCCTCTTGCTCGGAGGGCGCGGCGGTTGACTGCTCCCGGTCTCTCCCCCATCTCTCCCCTCGGTGTATAGTTGGAAAAAGAAAAAGATAGGGGTGTGCTGGTGTTATCACCAGAATTTAACCGAGTCAGAGGTGGGCCGCGATCAAGATGGGCTTGAAGAATATACATGGAAGAATTTACGTGAATCGGCCTTATACGCAAAGTTTGGGCTAGTTTGCCCGTGTATCTGTAACATAGTAGGATACGTGTCGGTTAGTTAGAATTTGTCTTGTGCACGGTTGGGATTATTCCCACGTTAGAAAGTCTACGGACTATAAATATGTATCTAGGGTTTATGAAATAAACAACAATCACGTTCACCACAAATCAATCTAGGCGCATCGCCAACTCCCTTGTCTCGAGGGTTTCTTCCGGGTAAGCATCATGCTGCCTAGATCACATCTTGCGATCTAGGGAGTACAAGTTTATTCGTCGTTCATGCGTTGCTCGTACTGAAGCCTTTTTGATGGCGAGCAACGTAGTTATCTTAGATGTGTTAGGGTTAGCATTGTTCTTCATATCATATGCTATCGTAGTGCAACCCTTAGACATCTAGCCGCCCTTATGCCTATCTTAGGCGTAGGGGCGGCACCCCGCTTGATCATTATTTAGTAGATCCGATCCGTTATGATTGCTCCTTGTTCTTCAAGGATTAGTTTAATATCTGCATAGTTAGGCCTTACAAAGGGTTGGAGGATCCAGCGGCGCGTAGGGTGTAGTTTGCTAGCCCTAGACAGGATGTTCCGAGGATCAACCTCGTGTTGGTTTTTAGGCCTTGTCTAGGATCGGCTTACGATCACCGTGCGCGGCCGCGAGGCCCAATCACGAGTAGGATGTTCCGATTATGCGGTGAAAACCCTAAATCGTCGTAGATCGTTTTAGCTTTATCTTGATCAAGCAGGACCACCATATATTCGTACACCTCGTGCGAATCATGGGTGGATCGGCTCTTTGAGCCGATTCACAGGACAACCTGAGATCCGATCGAGGCTCGTATTTAATGTTTACGTGTATGCCATGCAGGAAACTAAGCGAGGCATCTCCATCACCTTCCTGACCAGGTATAGGTCAGGTGGCACGCCTCTGCACCCAAAGCATCGGACGTGCGTGCCAGAGTCTTTGCGGGCCGTCGCTCGGAGGGACCAGGGCCAGCCGCAGCCCTAAGTTGCTCCCGGCTCTCCTGTGTTGCCCGTCGCTGCTCGCCGGTGGGTTTCTGACCGCAACACATTCTGGCACGCCCGGTGGGACAATCTTCGACATCAACCACATCGCCATCTACATCTGAGATGGCAGACGGCACTCCAGTCACGTACGAGGATCTGACCGAGAAGCTCAAGAAGAAGTATGACGAGGTCAAAGCGATCCTCGAAGCCGACCTCATCGGCTCTTTTCACAGAACCCGTTCACATGGCATCAGGTGGAAGGGGTTCTCGCCTGAAGGTGCGCTCGATGGAATAGACCTGTCCGCCCCATCAGAAGAACGCACCAGGTCCCTGCGTCAGGAGATAAACTTCTTAGTAGCTCATTCCCTACACCGCCACTCTGAGAACCTGGTGAACACTTTGGAGCGTGTTGCTCTTCGGGTGATCCAGGAAATCATGAGACACCAGTACTCTCAGTCAGGACCAGCTCTCGGGACATACCAAGGAGAGATGCCACTCCAGTCCCGTCCACCGCTGCCATTTGCGTTGGCAGCACCAGAAGTGCCGAATTCACCGGCATTCGTCGTCTACAAGATCGGTGGTGACCCTAGTGACTGCCAGTTCTTGCATGAGGCGCCTAAGGAGATCCCTCACGGGTACACGTGCACATACATGCCATCGCAAGAATCGGGCGCTCACAAACCAGGCCGCAACAGCAGGGACTTCGGAACAACGGGAGGAACTTCGGTAACGAGATCTTGAGAAGCGTACGTGGCTAGCTAAGTATGCCACCCCGACAAACCTCCAGCTCAGCTCCTGCGGTTGGCTCGAGTTGGAAAAACAAGCATGGCTGGCTAAGTATGCCACTCCGGCGAATCTTCGAGTTCGACTCCTGCGGCCCGACACCGCGCGGATCAAATCGATACGATCTGAGAGACCGGTTCGGCATGGTGCGAAAAGGAGGACAATCGGCTATTCCAAGCCGTACCCCAACGAGTACGAGTTGGTCCCGCTACCACCCAAATATCGGCTCCCTGATTTCTCCAAATTCAATGGATCAGATGGTTCCAGCTCCATCGAGCATGTGAGCCGATATTTGGCGCAGCTAGGAACGGCCTCAGCATCGGATCCACTACGCGTGAGGTTCTTCGCACAGTCCCTCACGGGATCGGCTTTCGGGTGGTACACTTCGTTGCCACCAGACTCGATCCGGACTTGGAAGCAGTTGGAAGAACAGTTCCACATGCAGTATCACTCAGAGGCTTCCGAGTCTGGCCTTGCCGATCTGGCACAAATACGTCGAAGCGTGGAGAAAGCGTGGCGAGAATACGTCCGGCGCTTCGAAATCTTAGGAAACGATGTTATTCGGCTCGTGTGACTAAAAAGGAAGCGATCGAGTTGGCGGTGGTGGGCCTTGCGTCACCAATCAAGGACATGGCCTCCCAAGCGGACTACCCTTCACCGGCGCACATGGTTCGAAGCTGTCGGCATATGAACGGCGCCACCGGACTTGTGCAGGGACAAATTCAAGCTGCGGTAGTCCTGGTTGAGGAAGATGAAGATGAAGGCTCATGCGGGAGATCAAGAGGTAGCGGTGGCTGAATGGACTCGGGGGCAACCCCGTGTCCCGCAAATGGGTGAAGCCACCAGGTTCGCCCGGAGGGTTCGATTTTGACGTGACTAAAGCGAGCAAATCTTCGACCTCCTACTCAAGGAGAAGCGATTGAAGTTACCCGAAGGCCTCAAAATCCCCACGGTACAGAGCTGAACGGAAAGCCATACCGCAAATGGCATAACTCGTTCTCCCATGCCACCAACGATCGCAGGGTGTGGCGTCGGCAGATCCAAATGGCGATAGAACAGGGGACGTCCGATTTTTAACCGGTATGCCATGAAGGTCGACACCCACCCCTTCCCCGCCGTTAACATGGTGGAGTGCACTTACCCTGAAGGTTGCCAGCCAGGATTCTCGTTCAGCATCAACATGGTAGGACCTGGGCACCACGCTGGCAAAGATGGAGACGAGGGCAGCTGCTCTTGTAGCAAGGACACGGAGGAGGCCGCTCCACGCGATCGGCTCCGGCACGATGGCAAGCGCTACATCACAGAGGGAGAAGTGAGGAATGTAAGATATCAGCGACCTCTCTCCGATCACCTCCTCAACAAGTACGTGAGTCAATACAGCCAACGCCGACGATCCAGCGACGATGATGATAGAGACCGTCTGGCTAGGGACGCCAGGAGACATCGTCGGCATGATCGCGATGAGGAGGAGTACGAGCGCCGTGCCAAGGAAGAATCGAGGAAGCAAGACGACGAGGATAGGCACCGGACCGCCCCTTCTTCGGACATCGCTGGGATTCGGGAATGAGCCGATTGCCTACAATCGGCAGCGCGAATGTAGACAGAAGAGGAAGGATGCAGCTAACGTGTCCGTGTTCAAACGTCTAGGGCCTCTCCCACCTCGAAGCAAACACGCTGAGTCCCCTCGGGTGGAAGATCTCGAGGATTTGGAAGACGAAGAAGAAGAAGAAGAAGAAGAAGACAGGTACCACCGGCCAAGGTGGTGCCCTGATGGACTCAGCCGTTCCCAAAAGCGTAGGGTTCAGCGACTGCGCGGCTTGGAAGAAGCCGAAAGGTTATATCTGCACACGCTAAGGAAGGCGCGGCCTGATCTGGCCGCAAAAATTCAGCGAACCCTGGATGAAGAGGGTCGACCACAAAAAATGGAGTGGCGCCCCAAGCAAAGGAAAGCCGATGATGAAACATCGGCTGGCACAAACATGGTGTTCATCCTTCCTACGGAGTTCAGTGCTCCAGGATTAGACGAGGCACCTGTGGCACAACTTGACTGCAGCCCACGGCCGGTTATCTTTGAGAAGCCACGAGAAAGAAGCTACAAACATCTGAAGGCCCTGTACTTGCGAGGTTATATCGATGGGAGGCCTGTCAACAAGATGCTGGTGGACACCGGAGCGGCAGTCAACATTATGCCATACTCTATGCTACGTCGGTTGGGACGCTCTAGCTCGGATCTGATCAAGACCAACGTGACATTGAGCGATTTCAACGGCCAAGCGTCTGACGCACAAGGTGTTCTGAACGTGGATCTAGCTGTAGGAAGGAAAACTATCCCTACGACGTTCTTCATCGTCGATAGCAAGAGCACCTATGCTGTTCTACTAGGAAGAGATTGGATCCACGCCAACTGTTGCATTTCCTCCACGATGCACCAATGCGTAATACAGTGGGATGGAGATGAGGTAGAGGTCATCCAGGCCGATGACTCAGCCGAAATTTCAGCGGCTGGCGTGAATGCTTGGGAAACAGCAGGCCAAGAACCACTCTCAGGCATCAATTTGGACAACTGCGAGCGCATCGTCCTGACGAAGAACGGGGTTAGGCTGGTCCTATCCACAGGCCTGACCGTGTAGCAAGAACAAACCGGTGAGCAAACGTGGCGAGGCCGATCCTTGGGATCGGCCCCAAAGATATATGAAGGAACATTACAACACCTTCATTGAGCGCTTCGATCAATATGGAGGCCGATTCCAGCAATCGGCCAAAATTTATCCTCACCACATGTTCTGCTGGTGTTCAACATCGATCTACTGGGCAGCGGTTTTACGTCGGCTGATGAGTTAGGAAAGAATCAACATTGGTCCTACCGGAGCCGACGTGCAAATACATGTGCCTTGGTTAACTACAGAGCCGATATCTGCAGTTCCCTGACAGATTCGGCTCGGAGGGCACCTAATCAGATGAACATGTGCAGATGAACATGTGTGCAGTGAAATATTGGGGGCCGATAGGAAAAATCGGCCAGTAAAAAAAAAATTTCATGATATACAGCCGATGCAAGGACATCGACTTTAGAACTAAGAAATGAAGCCGATGCACAGCCATCGACTCTAGTACAATTACACAGGATCTACCTGCTGCGTGTTCAAGACGCGGATTTTCACCAAGTCCAGTTCATCTGTGAGGCCCTCTACTTCCTCGAGGGGGCAAACAGTGAGAGCTTCCTCAGCTGCAGTGAGCCGATTGCAGCAGGACTGTCAGAAGTCAGTTTGGCGTACAAGGCGGCCTTTTGCTCATTAAGCTGTTGGTGTTTCGTCTGCAAAATCGGCTTTCAACGGAGGAAGAGGCAATCGATGGGGTCAAGAGCGGCTGAATCGGCAGGGTGGCTGTCTCAGAATTACCTGAGTTCAAAGCCTTTTGTCTGATCTGTGCATCCTTACCAGTATTCTCGCCTTGGCTGAGGCTCGGGGGGCAGCTGGCCCGGTAGATGCTCTGTTTTAGAAGCCGATTGAGGCGTCATCGGCTGGTCCTTCATTGCAACCTTCTTCAAAAATGGTGAGTTCTTGCAGAAGAAGATCATTGGGCCTGGTGGGAAGAATTTAAAGGCTCTCTTGAAGACTCCACATTATCCACCAGATCTCAAGGTCATCAGTTGAAGAATTGAAGGATGGATTGTAAAGGACCAATGCGTTGCTATCGGCTCATTAAGCATTGGCTAAGTGGACAAATCGGCAAAATCAGTATGGGGGGAAATCGGCTAAATTGGCTCAAGGGAAATAGGCAAAATCAAATTGGGGAAATTCTTCATTGATAAGCATGATTTCTTACATAAAGAGCTGATTGCTTCCAAAAGGAAGTACTAGGGGATACATTGCCCCGTCTACTACTACTGATCCTATGCTAATGGTCCTATCTATGGGCCGTCGCTGCCCTCGTCGTCGCCGTCGTCGCCGCTGTCGGCGCTACTCCCGGCGGGCTCGTCGTCGCTGCTCCAGCGGCCGCCGGCCGGGCCCTCATTGTCCTCATCCTCCTCGTCAGCGTCGTCGTCGTCGCTGTCGAAGTCGCTGAGGTTCCCCGGCCAGGGACAGAAGCGTTTGGCCGGCGGCTCGTCGGAGGAGGTGTCGTCCTCCTCCTCCTCCTCCTCCTTCTCCTCCTCCTCCTCCTCGGGAGAGGTGAAGTCGTCGCAGGAGAAGCGATCGTCATCGCTCTCCTCCTCCGTTTCCCCGTCGGCGAGGAAGCGGAGGTCACTTTCCCCGTCGGTCAAGGACTTGTCGTCCTCAGACCAGACGGAGAAATCATGGCTGGATTCCTCCCCGGCCTCGATGGCGCGGCGGGTGTTGGCCGCATGGACCTCCTCCGGGTTCTGCTCCGGCGTCGGCTCGCGGGAAGAGGAGGACTGGGTGGAAAGATCCGATGAAGCAGAGGAGGAAGAAGACATGGTGGCGCAGGAGGGCTTTTGGAGTGCTAATGCGAAGGGGATGCGGAAGCGAACTGTTTGGAGCGGTTAAATAAAAGGGGATATAGTGGAAATTCAATGCCACAGCAGTTTCTGAGGAAGTGATGCTTAACAAAAAAAAAACTGCCAGGTCACGCGGAGAAGTTGAGAAGGCAAGGCATCATGATGATACTGCGACGGTTCTGCCACGACATGACCCGACGAAGAGAAAGCAGAGTGATTTTGGAATTATCAATTCCAAAACCAGGGGGGCATGTGTTATCACCAGAATTTAACCGAGTCAGAGGTGGGCCGCGATCAAGATGGGCTTGAAGAATATACATGGAAGAATTTACGTGAATCGGCCTTATACGCAAAGTTTGGGCTAGTTTGCCCGTGTATCTGTAACATAGTAGGATACGTGTCGGTTAGTTAGAATTTGTCTCGTGCACGGTTGGGATTATTCCCACGTTAGAAAGTCTACGGACTATAAATATGTATCTAGGGTTTATGAAATAAACAACAATCACGTTCACCACAAATCAATCTAGGCGCATCGCCAACTCCCTTGTCTCGAGGGTTTCTTCCGGGTAAGCATCATGCTGCCTAGATCGCATCTTGCGATCTAGGCAGTACAAGTTTATTCGTCGTTCATGCGTTGCTCGTACTGAAGCCTTTTTGATGGCGAGCAACGTAGTTATCTTGGATGTGTTAGGGTTAGCATTGTTCTTCATATCATATGCTATCGTAGTGCAACCCTTAGACATCTAGCCACCCTTACGCCTATCTTAGGCGTAGGGGCGGCACCCCGCTTGATCATTATTTAGTAGATCCGATCCGTTATGATTGCTCCTTGTTCTTCAAGGATTAGTTTAATATCTGCATAGTTAGGCCTTACAAAGGGTTGGAGGATCCAGCGGCGCGTAGGGTGTAGTTTGCTAGCCCTAGACAGGATGTTCCGAGGATCAACCTCGTGTTGGTTTTTAGGCCTTGTCTAGGATCGGCTTACGATCACCGTGCGCGGCCGCGAGGCCCAATCACGAGTAGGACGTTCCGATTATGCGGTGAAAACCCTAAATCGTCGTAGATCGTTTTAGCTTTATCTTGATCAAGCAGGACCACCATATATTCGTACACCTCGTGCGAATCATGGGTGGATCGGCTCTTTGAGCCGATTCACAGGACAACCTGAGAGCCGATCGAGGCTCGTATTTAATGTTTACGTGTATGCCATGCAGGAAACTAAGCGAGGCATCTCCATCACCTTCCTGACCAGGTATAGGTCAGGTGGCACGCCCTTGCACCAGCATCGGACGTGCGTGCCGGAGTCTTTGCGGGCCGTCGCTCGGAGGGACCAGGGCCAGCCGCAGCCCTAAGTTGCTCCCGGCTCTCCTGTGTTGCCCGTCGCTGCTCGCCGGTGGGTTTCTGACCGCAGCAGCTGGTTCATGTGTGCGTGTGTGTTTGTAAGGATATGCAAAGACTGTTTTTTCCCCCGGGGGCGCCGGTTGTGGTGGCTTCCCTCCTCTTCCCTTGGGCTAGTCTAGCCCACATATATCAATGAAAAATGAAAAGATTCAGGTGGGGATTCCTTTCCCCCCCGGTGAACTTTCGAAAAAAACGTGTTCATATCCGATTCTCTGCTTTTAGAGTTGTATTCAGCCCGGCCTAGCCTGGCCTGGCCCGGCCTTAAAACTGAGTGCTCTGGCGTAGATTTTTCATACGAAATAGTCGCCTGTTGCCTCCTCCTGCTCGCACCCAACGTACGCCCGACAATTGGATTACTGAGCGACAGCGGTCGTCGCGGCACCGGCGCCACGCGACTTGATGGCCAAGCGGCAAAGACCTGACGGCGCCGTCGGGTAGACCCGGTGGTTCCGCCATCCTCACTATAATGATATGTGTTACTATGGATCGGAATCACCTCGGTCCGCGTCATGAAGCGATTCTGCACATCTGAATGAGCCGCGTGCAGTGTTGGAGTCGGCCACCTAAGTGCACATCAAAGAGCCGTGGGTCAATCTGGCTACTCTTGAAGAACTCGATCTGCCGCAAGGTTTTTTTTTTTAAGATTTCCGAGTAGCATCTGGGGCAGCCATCGGGCGCCGTCCAGCCGAGAGCGCCGACGTCCTCATCCACCTCGAATATGCTGTGTCCGACGAGGTGGTAATCGAAGCTGAGATCGAGGCCTTGCTGCACAACTCTCTGAACATGTGGGACTTTCGGCAGATGCATCCAGATCGGCAAGATGGTAATCGATCTCCAGCGATGGCGTTTATGCATCCCCAGTCAAAATTCGTACTAAGGAAAAGGCTGAAGCTGCAGTGCAATCACACAGGCACCTGGGTGGAGATTGGAGCGATTTGGACCTGATCGCTATCAAAATTGAAGACACCACCTATCTACCTCTGCTGCGTGTCTCTCCTGCAACCTGGATGAAGATGTGGACCACCTCCTGCTCTTCTGCCCCCAGGCAGTCGAAATATGGGACTACTTCCACCAAAATTTCAACCCAAGCATGTATACGGGGTTCTCTGACTTCTGCCTCAGACGGAACTGCACCTACGAGGAATCCACCATCAACACTGCCATCGCCTGGAACATCTGGAAGCGGAGAAACGCAAGGACCTTCAATGGTGTAGTTGAAAATCTTTCACTTGTATCTCGCCGTTGTATTGAGGATATTAGGCTCTGGGCCTATAGATGCACCACCCCCTCCTCTACCTCCTTTCTTAATTCTTGGTGTAATGGGTATGATCCCCCCTGAACTCTCTAGGCTAGCTCTCCTTCTGCCCCTCTGCCCCTCTCAAGCTATGTAATAAACCCCGTTCCGCAGCTTTGATATATAATTGTTCAGGCTGGCGTAAGCCCGCCGTAGCCCAGGTCAAAAAAAAAATTGAAGACACGGAGAGATAATGACTGTAACCTGTTCCTAATGCCATATAAAGCTCTGTTTTACCTAAAAGAAAAATTAGCTAATGAGTGGCTAGAGTCATATAATATTATAACGTGCATGAATCTGGCACTGTACCGTGAGTTTCAGCCTTTAGTTCTGCTACGATGAAATTTCAAATATATTTCTTCCTCTCTAAGTTTGCTCATATATACATAGTAACATAGATATAAATATATAATTGTGCAGCTAACCTTTTTTTGGCGGACCATTGTGCAGGTAACTTGAACATAAGATGTTTCTTCGAAATTCCAAGAAAGTAATTATGCAGTTGGTGCTCGAGATAGACCTGTCAACCATTTGTTGGTTATCCCTTCAACAAATATTAATTTGAACAAGCACCAAGAACCAGATGATGTTCTGGCTCACCACGGAGTTGACTGGAGAGACAAAATGCCCAAGACGAGGCGGCGAGCGAATAAACTGTTCTACAACCCAAGGAAAGGGAATGCTGTTAGATTTGAAATAATCTGCGACTTAAAACCCAGCCAATTGCCAATTTTGGAGAAGGTATGTTAACTGGTGATAGCATATAAAATGCCTATACTCATAACAAACTCTTGATTTTTGGATTACATGCAGAATGCTAATGCAGTGTTTGCCTTTAATGTGCTCACTGCTTATGTGCATAATGTGCTTCATCGCTTATGTGCATAATGTGCTTCATCGACTAGGCCGCGCACAAAGGCATCTTTTGACCGTGAGTCATTTGGCAAAATAAGCATAATTTTGGCCCTTTAAATGCATACGAAATTGGAATATATGTATATGATAATCTGACTTTAACATCACTCTTTTCGCGGTTATTTTGGTTTGATAATATGCAAGATTGCCACTCCTTAAGAAATATAGTTATTTCTTATTTTCTTCATGCTAAACGGTGTATGTGTGGAACTAATGACGAATGTTGGAATTTCACTTCTTTTGGAAGATGGAATTTGAAGCAGTAATATATATTCCATGGTTGATAGCAACCGAACCTTCTTGAGTTCCACTGGACAGTGAGAATCATGGAATCATAGACCTACTCAAATTAATAGCTAGCAAGTTGTTTAGATAGATTTTTGAATTGGTTGTTTCCTATTTTGTTTGATTCTCTCAAATCATGCTAAGTTTTTCGGAAAAGGCATCTTAATGTGTCTTTGGTCATGAAAATTATGGAAAAAACATAGTAAAAAATGCCGCCATATATGCAAACTTAGTAGTAGTACTTTGGCTTGGAAGGAGAGGGTAGCGGAGGGTGATGCCTGAGAGTAGAAGGAAGGAGAGGGTTGTCCTCTAATACGAAGCATTACTATCATTGTGGGTAATTGGTCGAGAAGAAACAATCCAAGATGGGAATTGTTGAATGGTTTTTCTCCCGATGCAACGCATGGGCACTTTTACTAGTAATAAATAAAGATGAAAGCTGTGTTTATGGCTATTCGCCAAAGGACCACACAGTCTTCCATTTTGAAAAGTAAGTCCACACAGTCTCTGGACCACACCAATGGTCCGTGTTTAGTCACTATTGCGGTGTTTATGGCTATTCGCCAAAGGAGACTTGAATATGTCAACAATGCCATTATAGCTGAAGTTGATGCCCGAGCATACCTTCATTGACCATGGACTAAGCTTTGTTTCCTAAGCAAGTATAGTCTTTGGGTAGCCAATTATAAACACCACAAGGAGCAGGTCAATAAGCAGGCCTTATGCTCTCAAACCTACATCCTAGAGCGCACCAATTAAGGTACAACCTTTTTTCATTCAAATGGGCTGCTACTTGTCAATGGGATGCTTGTTTCTGGTGATGTGTGTAGTACACTCGATGTTTCAGAGTTCTTCAGGCTGCTTTGTGGATGAGAGGGTGGCCCTCATGGATATTATCTCTTGGTTCGTGAGCGCAAAGTCCGAGCTTCCTAGTTCGTGGGGGCGTGGTGATGACTGCTGCTCGTGGGAAGGAATCAAGTGCGACAATAGCACACGGCGTATCTTGCATCTCGACCTTGATTATATGTACCAGCCAGTCCGTACCTATGGAAGTGATGGTTCCGTATCAATCGAAGTTATGGATGTTCCATGCTGCAGGAACCTGAACTTGACGGTCTTTTCTTCGTTTCGGGAGCTTGAGCTACTGGATTTCTCTGGAAATTGCGCTTGTTTACAAAATATCAATGGTATGTAACACCTGTTGCAGTTGCATGATGCATGCATGGACTCTACCTTTCTTCTTCCTATAAGTTTTTTTTCGAAAGTTTCTTCCTATAAGTTTGATTACATTCATCTTAATCTGAAGCGAACAATCCTTCAGGTCTTCAAGGATTGAGTAAACTCAAGTATCTCAACCTCAATGATAACTGGAGTTGGAGAATCCCAGGATCTGTCAGCAATTTCAATGGATATAACACGAGTGGGGCTCTTCAGGACGCAGGTACTGAAAAAATAAATTAATTTTCCCTTTAAGTTGGTGCATTTAATTTTCTTGCTAAATTTTAGTCACGTATATATGGCAGATTTCAGTAATCTCCGAAACCTGCAAGAATTGCATTTGAGATCCAATCAGTTGAGTGGTAGTCTCCCAGCGTCCATATTTGCACTTCCATGCCTTGAATATGTGGATCTTTCAGAGAACCTTTTTCATGGGAAAATACCTATAAATTCATCTTGGAAATGTTCCTCGTTACTTCAAACTATCAGGTTATCTGAAAACAAGCTAAGTGGTAAATTTGATTTCTTCTGGCTGAGTAAGTGCAGGAAGCTCGAATGGATAGATCTGTCCAGGAACAGTGATTTGGTTGTTCAAGTGAAACGGCATGGTTGGGTACCTAAATTTCAATTGAAAAAACTAGTGCTCTCTTGGTGTAACGTTGATAAGAGCATCATTACAGAGCCAGATTTCCTACGCACACAGAGTCATCTACAGTTTCTTGATTTGTCCAACAATAATCTGCCAGGAAGCATACCCAGTTGGCTGTTCGGTAATGAAGCGACACTAGTTTACCTGGATCTTGCAAATAACAAACTAGTTGGGTCATTAGATCTGAAATGGCAACACCATTCTAACCTTCAAAAGCTGAACCTATCTCGTAACTTAGTTCAAGGACAGCTGCCAGCCAACATCAATTTGATGTTTCCTGATCTGATGATTCTTGATGTTTCCCACAATATTATATCTGGAACAATACCACCATCGATGTGTAACATTGCCAGCCTAGAATTTATGGACCTATCAAATAACAAATTTGCTGGAGAAGTACCATCTTGCTTGTTCACTGATTGTGCACAACTATATACATTGAAGCTCTCAAACAATAGTCTTAATGGTAAGATTCTTGACGGGGCCAGTAGCTTGTCTGGTAACCTGGGCGAAATATTCCTAGACAGCAACAAATTTGAAGGGACTCTCCCTAGAAATCTGTCTGGTAATAATATCCAAATCATGGATTTACATGATAACAAGATGTCCGGAGAACTCGACACTTCATTATGGATTCTTCCTTCATTGCAAGCATTGAGCCTTGCTAGTAATGGTTTAACTGGTGGCATTCATCCAGGAATTTGCACATTGACAAGTCTTCGGATGTTAGATCTGTCAGACAACTACTTTAGAGGGCGTATTCCAAACTGCAGCAGTACATCAGCTCTCGTGTTTCTGAGTGTATCTTGGAATTCCTTGTCGGGCCTCCCGGGTACCATTTTCAACAGTTCCTACATTGCAGTTTTGGATCTCAGCCATAACCAATTCACAGGCAACCTTGAGTGGACACAAAATCTTTCTGAAATCAGTGTACTTTTATTAAGTAGGAATAAGTTTGAGGGGCAGATCTCTTCAAATCTGTGTCATCTCCAACGCTTGAGTATAGTTGACATCTCACACAACATACTTTCAGGCTCCATACCACCTTGTATCGGTGGCATTCCATTTGAAGACCTTGATGCGTACGGTTGGCCCACAGCCGGTACTAGGTCCGGAGAGAATGACTTCTCATATAAGAGGCAATATGACCTCAAAGGCTTCACCTTCACAACTAAAGGGAATCCATACACATACGGAAGCAACTTCTTCATGTCGATGTCTGGCATCGACTTCTCTGGAAACATGCTATCAGGTGAAATTCCACAGGAGATAGGAAATTTGGGCTATGTCAAGTCTCTCAATTTGTCGCACAACTTCTTTACTGGAACGATTCCTGCAACCTTCGCAAACATGAGCAAGATCGAAAGCTTAGACCTATCAGAAAACAGGCTGAATGGATCAATACCATGGCAGTTAACGCGGCTATCATCGTTAGAGGTGTTCTCTGTGGCATACAACAACCTATCGGGATGTCTACCAGACTCTGGTCAGTTTGGCTCATTTGATATGGACAGTTACAAAGGGAACGACAACCTTAGATCATGCACTTCCAGCCAAGGTCCCGTGGTACAGAATGGTACGGTAGGAAATGCGGCTGATGATTCTGACCCAATCCTGTACGTCGTCAGTGCCGTTTCATTCGTCTTGGCATTTTGGGCCACTGTCACATTCATGTTCTGCCATTCGTTTGGACAGCGTGTTATTCTCAACCTGTAATAGGTACTGGTGTGTAAACTGTGCGTGTATTTGTAAAACTGTGCTATATTCTGTTGCTTTGGAGAAACTGCAACTCCAAAGGAGTATTCCGGTTTCTGTTCTGCTGTAAGAAGGTGAGTAAGTCTCACTGGAAGTCATTGAAAATAAACTTGAGAAGAGGTTGGTGTCCTGAGGCTGTGAATTGCGGTTGGATTTCTCAGAGCCCGGTCCGGGGAGGCCGGTGCTGGCTCTGATGCCGCACCCTTGGGGGAGGGCGGTGAGCAGGTGTTCGGGGCGTAGGCCTTGGGAGTGGAGTCGGTGGTGGTGCCGCGCAGGACGAGGACCAGGACGGTGCCGGCCGGCCCGGCGCGGAAGAGTGCTCGCCTCCAGGGCCCGGCGTCCACGGTGTCGGCGATGGAGAAGGCCCAGCACAGGACGGCCTCCAAGAACCTCGACCCGGCAGGTACTTTCACTCCCTTAGCCCACCTTCCCGACGATCATTTGTCCTCGGTTGCACGTGGTTCTGGGCTTTCTTTCATGACGGAGAAACACACCGAGGCGGAGATTCCTTCCCTCGTGCGGGCCAAGGAGGCCGCACAAGCGCTGCTTGCGCAAGCTGCCCTACGTAAGGAGGCGCCCCTGGTGGGCGCTGGTGCGATGACACTACCCTCGACACCTGGTGCAGTAGGGACTACACCGGCGTTCTTGGAGGAGGGTCAGGGGACCTTGGTGGACGTCCCAGTCCAGGCTGCTCCTCAAGCCAATAAAAGGAGCTCTTGGGCGGAGGAAAGCCACGCTTTCCTAATGCGTGCAGGCTTCTATAATATCCGCGGGTTCAGCAGACCGGGCTGTCGCACCCAGATTAAGGAGTTGATCACCCGAGAACAGCTCGACTTTGTCGGCCTTCAGGAGACCATTAAGTCTTCCTTCTCTGCGAGCGAGCTGCTTAGCATCGACCCTGCTGGCCGTTTTGCTTGGCACGATGTCCCGGCGACAGGGAGGTCCGGAGGTATCCTCTTAGGGGTTAATGAGGATTTCTTCGACGTGTTGGGTTGGAGTAGGGGCTCCTTCCACATTAGGGTAGACGTCTTGCAACTAGACTCGTCTTCCCGTTGGTCACTCTTTGTGGTCTACAGCCCGGCTGATCACCGCCGTTCACCTGCGTTCCTCCAGGAACTTGCAGAGGCCATCTCGGCTTGCCCCCTGCCTCTTGTGGTGGGGGGCGACTTCAACTTGATCCGGGGGTCCAGGGACAAAAATAATTCGAACATCAATTGGCCCCGCGTCCATAGCTTCAACGACTGCTTAGCTAGCTTGGAGCTAAGGGAGATCAGGCGCACGGGTGCGAGATACACCTGGTCTAACAAGCAGACTGGGAGACCCTATTCCCCATGTGCACCCTAGTGGCAGAGACCATCATTGGTTCGGATCATTCTCCCCTCATCCTGAGCTCCGGGGAGGAGCTTAGAAAACGTAGTCCGAGATTCTTCTTCGAGAAGAGTTGGCTGGAGCGTCCGGAGTTCGTCAGTTTGGTCACTTCCAAGTGGAGCGACTTAGCCGCGGCGTCGGTGCCGGGTGCGGACTCCATTGACCGCTGGAACCGGGTCTCGGGGGGCCTGAGACAATTTCTCAAAGGGTGGGGCGCCAACCTTGGTAAGGAGGCACGCGACCTTAAGCAGGACCTCCTGACTCAGATTCAGGCCCTCGATCCCCAAGCTGACACGCTGGGTCTGGATGAGGAGGGTTGGGCGATGCGCTACCACCTCGAGGGCCATCTCTCGCACCTCGCCAAACTTGAGGAGGTTTACTGGCGCCAACGCAGCCGCCTTACCTGGCTGCTTAAGGGGGATGCCAACAACGCATTCTTCCATGCCATGGCTAATGGTAGGAAGCGGAAATGTGCCATCTCGCGCCTCTCCAATGACTCGAGGGTCATCTCGGATCTTGGCGCGTTGCGGACTCACATTTATGACTTCTATCGTCAGTTGATGGGGGTCCCCGGGGAACAGGGTTTGTTTACCTTGCGCTCCAACACATGGGCCACGTTGGGGCGGGTCTCGGATGAGGATAATGATAGCCTTATGCTCTCCTTCACTAAACAGGAGATGGACTTTGTCCTCGCTAGCATGAGAGTGGACACGGCTCCGGGCCCGGATGGGTTTCCGGTAGTGTTCTTCAAGACGTTTTGGAGATTGCTAAAACCGTTTGTTTTAGCCATCGCCAATGACTTCGCTCTGGGGAGAGTGGATATCGCCCGCCTAAACTTCGGGATCCTGACCCTCATCCCTAAGGTTCACGGTGCTGACGACATCAGGAAGTTTAGACCTATTGCGCTCATTAACGTAATCTTCAAGTTCATTGCCAAAGCTTATGCCATTCGTCTGTCTCCGATTGCCCACCGTACCATTAGTGTCACCCAGTCGGCCTTCATCAAAGGTCGGCTTATACACGAAGGAGTGGTTTGCCTGCAAGAGATCATCCACGAGACTAAATCCAAGAAACTTGGGGGAGTTTTCTTGAAGCTTGACTTCGAAAAGGCCTATGATAGGGTCAACTGGTGCTTCCTCCGCGAGGTCCTCACCCGCAAAGGTTTTGACCCCGGCTGGATCCATCGGGCGATGGGTTTGGTCAAGGGAGGCCAAACGGCTATCACCATCAACGGAGAAGTTGGCAACTTCTTCCGTAACGGACGGGGAGTCTGCCAAGGAGACCCCCTCTCGCCCTTACTCTTTGACTACGTCGTCGAAGCTCTAGCGGCCATCCTTGACCAAGCTAAGGTGGCGGGTCACATTCATGGGGTCATCCCACACGTCATCCCAGGGGGGTAACGCACCTCCAATATGCCGATGACACGATCATCATTGTGCAGACGGATGACCAAGACATTGCCAACCTCAAGTTCCTCCTGCTCTGCTTCGAGAGCATGTCTGGGCCCCGTATTAACTTCCACAAGAGTGAGGTCGTGGTTCTGGGGACCACGAACTTTGAGAGTCAGCGTATTGCCAATATGCTAAATTGTAAACGGGGCTCCTTCCCCTTTACTTACCTTGGTCTTCCGATTAGTGACCGGGGGCTCTCTGCTGGGGACTGGCAACCCCTTACCGCCAAGGTGGAAAAGCGCGCGGAACCCTGGATGGGTAAGTTTATGTCATCCGCCGCTAGACTCACACTTATCAACGCCTGTCTTTCCAGCCTTCCCATGCATGCTATGGGTGTTTGCCTCTTGGGCAAAGGGATCCATAAGCAGTTCGACAGACACCTTTCTCGTTTCTATTGGAATGCTAACGGGAGTCGCAACAAATACCACTGGGTGCGGTGGTCGGCCATGTGCAAGCCGAAGATCTTGGGGGGTCTTGGCATCATTGACACGAACCTCATGAACACCTGTCTCATGGCCAGATAGGTCTGGAGACTCTACAGGGGCGAGAATGGTCTCTGGGCAGACATTCTCCGCGGGAAATATTGTAACATCCCAAATTTTAAAACAAAGAGAAAATGAATTTCCTTTTTCCAAAAATGAGAACCAACAAAAACTTTTCTTACATAGGGTGCTATGCATAGTACTCACAACTAATGCTTGTGTTATCTCCATGAGTGTTGTTTGTTACATTGAACATTCTTCCCAAAACCCTAAAACCCTAACCATCTCAAAACAAAGTGGATCAAATGTGAGATGCTAAAATAAATAAAAAGACATATGTGGGCTTATAGTCCTAATGTGTAAATCTTGACGCCTAGCATTCTTACTTTTCTAAATGGTGGTAAACCATTGCCAATCCCACAAAACCCTAAACCTCATCCCTCCTATCACCATCCATTGAGAAGCAAAATAAAAAGAAATGATCTTAAATAAGAAAAAGGCCTATGTAAGCCTATGGCTATTTTTTTGCAAATGATGAACTTTGCTTTGTCTACCTTGAGTAGATGATTTTAAATACCTTAACAAACCTAACCTAGTACTTACCAACAAATCAAAGTGAGAAACAAAAATAAAATAAAACATATGCATAGAGGCATATGTGGCACCTAGCCATAATATCAAATCTTAACCTAGGCACCTACACTTTCCCCACATGGTTTGAAACTCTTATCAAACTCAATCTAACCCTAAAGAGATCCTCTCACATGCCTAATTGGATCAAGAGAACCAAAATGGAAAAAATAAGAAAAATCCAATTCCACACACCCATGTGCTTATGGACATTTTGCAAATCTTTGATCTAGACCAATTTGGCTTTCACCATTAGTTCTATTATGTTACTAAACACTTATTACAACTTTTGGAATCAAAGAAACTCAAATCAAATCAAATTTGAACTCAAATTTTGATCACATGCAATGATGGTCAAATCTGCCAATTTCATTCTGGTCACTACTTTGAGCCCCTGGATTTGAAGTTTTTCAAACCAAACAATTCCAATTCATTGCACCTCATCCAAGTACACATCAAGTTGCAACTTTGGTAAAGACCACCATATCAAATTCATCTTGGATCAAAAACTATGCTCAAGCAAAGTTGGGACTTTTTAACAACTTCAACATTCTCCCACTTTGCAAATTTTGCATTTCTTTTATTTTTGAAATTCCACCACCACCATTGTGAGTCTCTGGTCATTTGCAGCCAATCCAACAAACCTATTTTAAAATTTTGGATTGCTTTGCATAGGACAAGATTTGACAAAAACCTAGAATTCAAATCTACCCAAATCCCAAAATCACTATTCATAATAGTGTTGGCCTAACCCTACTCAACCCTTGAGCTCTACCCTGTCCCCTGGCCCCCTCTCAACCTAAGCCCTGCATAGTAACCCTAGATAGAGGCCAAACATGGCCATGGCAATGCCATGCCGGCCACTCTCACATGCACTCATGTCCTAGCTCACCCTCTCCTCTCTAGCCCTGCAAATCATGTCTCCCAGCACCACCTTGCTCCCCTGGACAAACCCAGCCTAGCCATCGTCGAAGAGGAACCCGCCAGCGCCAGGAACGCGCCGTGCCCGACGCGCCCAGAACCCGCCAGACGCGCACCGGACAAGCTCTGGACGCGTCAGAGCGTCGACGTGCGCCGTGGACCCAGGCCCCCTCTCGCCACCTCCCTGCGCGCACGCACTCACCTGGATGACAGCCACCCGCCAGACACGCTCCCGTTGCCCGCGCGAGCACCGTAGCCGTCGCCCTCGTCGCCGTGTCTCCGCACCCGTGCCGCACGGCATCGCCATCGCCAGCGCTCACCCGACCGCCCCTGTCCTAGCTAGCAGGCTCCCTAGCATCGCCTGGATGTCTCCTACCTAGCGCCGCCCTCGCCTACCCCTCCAGCTCACCGGAATCACCGCACCCTGGTCGACTTCCTCGCACCCCCACGCACTCCTCGCCATCTATAAAAGGAGAGCCTCCCCGAGCTATCCAAGCACGCCATTGCCTTCCCCTCTTCCTCCCGAGTCTCCATAACCACCTCCCTTCGCCAATTACACCCTCCGCTGCCGCAATTCGATCGGAGACCGCCGCGCCAGTACCTCAGCAACGACGATGATTGGCGCCACCCCCGCTTCCCCCACGACCACCGCTGACCTCGCCATCGACTTCCAGTTCAGCTGCGACCTGCCTCGACCCTCGCCGGAGCTCAGGTGAGCCGCCGGACCCAAACCCTCGCCGTGCCCATCCTGCCCCTCGTCGACGTAGGCGACGACTGTGCGTCGTTGGATCCTCTTTTGATCCAACGGCCCGCATCCTCCCGTACCGCTTCGGCGTGGATAACCCGCTAACAGGTGGATCCCACCGTCAGACGGCCCGCGGCGCATGAGATGCGAAACTGGGCTGGCCTGCTTCTCTCTCTCCCTCTAGCCCGTTAGGATTTCCCGCGCAAGCCCATATTGTTTAAATTTAAATTTTGTAATTCAATGTTTTTCCTTACAGATGCTTTTTCAAAATCAAATAGAATCAAATCTACCCAACCAAATTTGATGAACTTTATATTGTTGGAAAGCTTATGAAAAAATCTATCCAACCACAATGGTCTCACATTGAAATTCTTTGTAGAATAAATGTGACAAAAATAACAAGTAAGAGACTTTTGCACATTCAATTAATTGTTAAAAATCAACCAAAAATGCTTTTGAGTTGATCTCAACTCTCATAGCTCACATTTCACTTACACTAATTGTTTATGTAAAAATATGGCAGGGTTACTTTGAGTGATCATGGCCCAAATTAAATAAAGGACTATATGGCTATTTTAGTTAGTTGATATTGTCCAAAACTATTATGTAAATCATATGAAGTGTTTTGCTTCATTTAAATCTTGTCCCAAGTACTTTCATATGAAGTTGAGACCCTGGTCTAAATACTCTCACATGAAATACTTGGTGATATTAAATCATAATTAGTATTGTTAAATGGTATGAGGTAGTCTACCTCATTTAAATGATTTTCTCAAATAATGATGATGAATGGTTGACCTTGGTCAACAGAGATTCATGCATGATTGTTGGAGAAGCTTAAATCTTAATAAAATTCAATGAGAGGAAATTATTTCCTCAAGGACCTAAATGGAAACTATCGTTTACATATGTAATGAGAGGAAATTATTTTTCTTAAGAATAAAACAATCTCAACCAACATGATGGCAATGTGATGATGCTAAAATAGCTTGTGTGATTCATGTGTGTGCTTAGTCTAGTCCTTGAGCTTGTTTGGTGATTGGATACATCATATTCATTTTTAGACGCTAGTACCGAGGAGTACCAAGAGGAGGAGGAGGTCTACTACCAGGAGGAGGAAGACCACTTTGACCAGTACACCAACCAAGGCAAGCTAATATTCTTGCAAAGTGCAAAGCTCTACCAAGAGCAAGGCACACTCATCTTTCCTTATGCTTCATGAACCCATCCCAAGTATTATTCTTACAAGCTTTCATTTTGAATATTTAAGCTTCCTTTTATAGTTAACCTTGGTCTAAGTATAGAGTACTACAAGAGTATCAAACTTAGCCTAACAAACCTTACAAGTTAGTTAGCACCGCTCATGACTAGTTGCTAGTGCTAACAACTAAAATTGACTACTCTAGATGGGAACATGTGAAATGAAATGACTTTGAAAGGTTTTGAAGGTGAATATGACTTGAAGGACATGATGAATTTGATAAAAACTGATGCTGTGGTCGTATCCGATACCATTCCAAATTACAAGTACCCCCACAATACCTGATTATGGGTAGGGCTTAACTGGAAGTTTATGTGTCTTAGTATGGGTTCCCTCTAAACAAGCGTCATAGGGGTTATGCCGAGGCTGCCTCCGTTGAAAGTGAATTGATGTGAAATGACGTGAATGAGGTGAATGTCCGGCCCAAGCCTGCGGTTCCTGTGCCGACGGTTTGTCTTCACTGGGAGGCCAAGCTCATGGGGAGAGGTGCCTATACTAGGATATGTAAGTGAAAGGTTAGGGTTGATGATCCGCGTACTGAGTTACAATTATTTAGGGTATTCCTGACGGATGTAATCAAATGTTGTGGCACAAGTGTGCAACCTCTGCAGAGTGTAAAACTATTCGAATAGCCGTGTCCACGGTTATGGACGGTTGGAAAGGCCATACTGTTCCGTTATCAGATAAATTTTCAAAAAGGTGACATGTGAAGGGTGACTTGAACTTGAAAGGTGAATGGTGACTTTGACTTGAATTACCACAGAGTTGTGGGAATGACACTAATGTTCCCACTTGAGTGAGTTAGCAATTGATGAGTCTTTATTAAATGCTTATGAACTAAAATTGGCTTTATGCAAATAAACCTAGAGCTTAGTACCCTTGAATAAAATTGATAAGTACTTACATTAGTATTAGTTTGCGAGTACTTTAAAGTACTCACGGCTTTGTCCCTGGCTATTCAAATGGCCAGACTATGAAGAGGAGCAGCAGTATCAAGATGATGGACAGCAGGACGTCTACGACAACTAGGACTACTCCTGACGTCAAGCGTTGGCCTGTGGATTAGATAGTCCGCTACTACTTCGCTTCCACTATTTGTGATGTTCGTTGATCAATAGATCAACTATGGTTGTAATATTGGATCATGTGATCTACTTTTGTAAGACGATTATGGGTTGTAATGAATGATGACTGATGATATTCAACTGTTATGTCTCGCAAGAACAATCTTCCTGGGATTACGATGTATGGCATAATAGGCATCTGGCCTTAAAAATCCGGGTGTTGACAAGTTGGTATCAGAGCCATTGTTTGACCTTAGGAGACCCTAGTTAGAGTGGACGTCTGAAAAACTTAGTTTCAAAACCAATGAAGTGAATATTTATGAAAACTTATTCTCACTCTTATCCTTGAGATCTTTTCAAAAGAGAAATGAATACTCTACCTTTCTTTGTAAATTCTACATAAAATTTGGCACACTTGGTCACTTCTCTAACTTACTCATCCTCATTGTTCATAGATGGAGTACAAATGTGAGTCCTACCAGATTGGCCACGGAGGAAACCTAATGTTCGAAAAGGATTTGAAGCAACTAGTTGAATATTTAGGACGCCCGTATCCCGAGTTCTTCGGAATACCCCTCAACCATCCGTCGGGAGGACCACCTCGGTGGGAAGTTACTGCAGATCTGAGAGGAAAGCTCGGAGCCCCAATATGGGAAACCATATGGTTTTCTGTAACGGGAAGTACTTGGAAGGATGGAATAGCCAAAGCCATGCAGGAAGCAATTGCCCGTCTGTGCGGACAAAATGAGAACAAGATCAAGAACACTCGCTTTGTCTACTACCCAAGACACGACCCCATGGGAAGACCACTAACCATGCCACCACACCCGGAGATGAACTACTATGTCGCATGCCTGGACTTCCTGCTGCACAAGACCCGCAAGGAGTTGGACAACGCTCGCGCCTTTCGCTAAGCACACCACCCATGAAGATGAAGAGTAGTATAACTAAAGCACTTGAGTAGGTGTGAGTTTGTATCAGGATCCCCTTGTATCGTAGAGCGATTAATGGTTCTTAAAACCAACGGTGTGCTAGCTTTGTAATATGTGATGTTTGGTGTGAATGAAAAAGTGTTGTTGGTTTTTACCCCCTCAACACTACTCGAGTTTTGGAACTTTTTGAACTTTAACTCAAATAAGCCATAGAATTTTCCCTCTTATCTCATGATCTATCTCAATGTTCAGATGGCCCGTCCCAACCGCGGTGCGAATCAAGACGCCATGATGCAACTGTTGCAGACCTTGATGGCAGACCACGAGAATGAAAGAGCTGAAAGACAGGCCAACCTAGCTGTACTGCAACAGATCGCTAACAACAATCAAGGCCATGGAAACCACGACCACCCTGGGTCGAAGCTGAAGAACTTTCAGAACACCAACCCACCAATGTTTAGCAAGACAGAAGAGCCACTAGATGCTGATGATTGGCTTAGAACAATGGAGAACAACCTGGAAGTTGCGGGAGTAGAAGCCGCAGAGAAAGTACTATTTGCCACACACTACTTAGTAGGACCAGCAAGAGCTTGGTGGACCAGCACCCGTGCTATGAACGCCAGACAGGTCATGACTTGGGCTGATTTCAAGCTGAAGTTCAGCAAGTACCATGTGCCCCCAGGCTTGATCAAGAAGATGAGGGACGGTTTCCGTGAACTGAAGCAAGGCAGGATGTCGGTGGTAGAATACTGCGACAAGTTTCTTACACTGTCCAGGTATGCCCCCGATGAGACCGACACCAATGAGAAGCGGAAGGAAAGATTTCTGAACGGACTGCATGATGAGATGCAAACTGTACTGGTCAACATTTCCTTTGCTGACCTAGAAGCCCTGGTGGACTCCGCCATCCAGATGGAAGGGAAGCTTCACCAAGCCAACGAGAACCACAAACGCTGGATGATGAACCAGCATGGGTCCAACAATGCCCAGAAGTACCGCAACAACTCAACTGGAGGATTCCCCCCAAGAAACAACAAGCCAACTGCCCAGACTTACCGCCCAAACTACACCAATAACCATGGAGGACCCCCAAGCCCGGAGGCAACAACAACAACAATCACACCAGCAACAACAACCCCAACAACAACAACAACGGGAACAACAACAACAACACTGGCCCTAGGACTGGAACCAACGCCATCCCCATCGCCACCAAGGACAAGGCCACCATCACTTGTTATGAGTGCGGAGTGGTTGGGCATTACTCCAACGAGTGCCCCAAGAGGTTAGCCAAGATTGCCGCCAATACCGCTGCACCTGCTCAGAACCAGCGCCACTTTGCCGCAAGAAGGAACCAGAACAACAACAACGGCCGCCTCTACAACATGACTGCAAAAGAAGCCCAAGAAGCACCTCAGGCTATGCCAAGTATGTTTTCCTGTTAAATCATATTGCCCAATCTCTCTTAGGAACCTAACTTTTCTTAAAATCTCGGGACGAGATTTGTTTAAGGGGGAAGGGTTTGTAACATCCCAAATGTTAAAACAAAGAGAAAATGAATTTCCTTTTTCCAAAAACACTAGTAGGAAAACCCTTATAGGCGGAGCTTAGTTCTGTGGCGCACCCCTAAGAATGCGCCACAGAATTTTATTTTGTGGCGCACCAGGAACGGTGCGCCACAGAAATAGCTTAATTTTGTGGCGCACCATGGAACACTGCGCCACAAAAACTTGGTGGGGCCCACACCCTGTCACGCCCAATCCTTGGTTTTACTTTTTCTACGGCGCATTGCACTTGGTGCGCCACAGAAATAACGTATTCTGTGGCGCACTGGCCTCGGTCCGCCACAGAAATAACGTTTTCTGTGGCGCACTAGCCTCGGTGCGCCACAGAAATAACGTGTCCTATATCATGGCCGTACCCCTCCATCGCCCGTATACCACTCTCTCCCCACTCCCCTCTCCCCGCGCCGCCGCCTTCCATGGCGAGCGCTGCCGTCGCCGCCGCCGCCTTCCTCTGCGAGGGCCGCATGCCGCCCCGCTCCACCCATCCCCGCCACCAGCAGCACAAGCCACTGCGGCGTGGAGGAGGAGGGGCCGGCGCGGCTTCAAGGTGGAGGAGCCGCCGCCGCGTCAAGGTGGAGGAGCCACCGTGACCTCCACCCCTGCCTTCGTCGTCGGTGAACTCCTCCACAACTGCGGTCGTCGTCGGTGAGCTCCCTCCCCTCCCCTCCCTCTTCCTCCCCCGCGCGAGCACAACGTGCTCGACGAAATGCTCTGGATGCATTGCCCCTAATCGTTTTGCTTCATATGGTGTTCATATGAACACCAGCTACTAGCAGTGACATGCTATATTGGCTCTATCTGCTCCAAAGGTTCCATTTGGAGCCTGGATTGCTAGTGGTTAGTATATTGTTATGCTGCTAATCCTTGTTGTTGCTTGTCTTAAGCAATAGAAATTGTCTATGCCTCTCTGTACTTGCTTACCATTAACTGGTGAGCTAGTGATGCTTATTGGAGTGTTCTATATCAGTTACACTTCTATGCTGCTACTACATATTGGTGTTGGTTATTGTCAACTTATATCACTTGCTATGCCTGTGTGGCTTACTGGATCATATGTACCTATTGTTTGTGGAGGTTTACTGCCACTTGTTATTGATGAACCATGTGATGGTAATGATTCAATTTAATTCAATGATGTTAATTTGATTTCCATCCTTTGTTGGAAATAAATCCATGTCTGAACCTGTACAAGGTAATGAAGACTTGCTCACTTGGTATTGCTTGCTAGTTGGACATTTGGTTGGTTTTGATGCTACTGGTTCATTTAAATGCATGAAATGCTACTATGGTATGCTACTGTGGTATCCTTGTGAAGAAAATGATGGATTCTTGTGAGCTTATGGTATGCTACTATGCTACTGTGGTATCCTTGTGAAGATTTACTTGATGGAGTCTTGTGAGCTTATGGTATGCTACTATGCTTATAATGCTCTGATTAGTGGGGATGCTTACTGGATCATGTGCATATAGTTCATATAGTTCCCTAAAAAGAAAGAATGCTCCCTGCCCAGATGCTTGATGTCTTGGCTCAGCCAATGATGCAAAGGCTGAGGCAAAAACTTGGATAAGAACAGGTACTAAAATGTGTGATTTAAATGGAATGCTTATGATGGTATACTAAAATAGAGATATTCACATTAGGGAATCATGTAAATGAATGCCACTATGGTATCCTTTGAAGAAAATGGGAAGTTTCTGATGGTTTAAAAGACTAGGTGATGCTAGGTTATTAAGTTGGCTGTCAAGGTTGGTTTTATCTGGTTAACTTGGATAGGCTATGTGTTCTTGCTTACTTATGCATATCCATCTCTACTGGATTGACTAGCTCAGGCTTGGCCTCTCTCTTGCCAGCATCACTTGGTTACTACCAAGTGATGAATAATCCCTTATGGTACCCCAGCTTTGTTTTGAACTCAACTGAGTAATGATAAATTTCTATTTCTTGTTGGCTTTGATGAAAATAGAGATATCCACAGTAGGGGATCATGTAAATGAATGCCACTGTGGTATCCTTTGAAGAAAAAGGACTGTTTCTGATGGTTTTAAAAGGCTAGGTGGTGCTAGGTGATTAAGTTGGCTACCAAGACTTGTCTCATCTGGTTAGCTGGGATATGCTATGTGTTGTTGCTTGTTTAGGCATATCTATCACTTACTGGATTCTTGGTTCTTGATTGGCCTCTCTTTTGCCAGCATCACTTGGTCTATATACCAAGTGATGAATAATCCCTTTGGAGCATCTGCTCCATGCATGCTATGTGTGTTTGAGCATCTTGACTTATGTCACCATGGTTGCTAGTTTGGTGGTGTTTTTGTACTTGCCGATGATTAGATGGTTGGTCGATCACTCGTACACTCGGGGGTGGAGCAAGTGAGCCTGGTGTGATGGCACAAATATCAATATCTTGTGCATCCTACCTGGCCTCACTTACTCCATCCCTGGATGTTAATATTTGTTTCGACCAACAAAGTATGAGGCATTCCATTTAGTTCATACTAGCTACTTCTTAATTGCATTGGCCTTTCTTCCATTCTAGTGCCGATGATTAAATTGTTTGGTCACTTGTACACTCTGGGGTGGCACTACAAGAAAAGTTCTGATAGACAACGTCTCAAAATCGTCCGCTAAGGGGTATTTTTCGTCGCCTATGGGCCTAACCCGACGATATGGGTTCTGTTGTCGAAACTGCGTCAGGCAAAGTCCTACGACGATTTTTTCGATCCGTCGCGCTTGGGCGCCCTTCCGCCACGGAAAATCGGACCGTTGCCCAAGTGTTTCCGGGAGCCCGTTGATCACGACGTCATGCAACCGACACGTGGCGTACGCCGTTAATCGGCAAGCTTAACGGCGTTAACCGGCTGAAACCCCGTGGTAGATGGTAGGCCCACACGAGGCCTGCCACGTCTTAAGCGGGCCGGCCCATTAAGTTTGCGGGCCGGGCCAGCTGACTTAGTTTGACCGGTCAACTATATAGCTGGGCTAGTCCATTAGTTACGTGGGCCGGGCCTAACCTCTAAGGTTGACTGGTCAAACCTTTAATGGGCCGGCCCACCAAGCACGTGGGCCGGGCCGAATGCACTCGTTTGACCGATCAACAGGCAAAAGGGCCGGCCCACAAGACATGTGGGACCCACTTTCCTGTTACCTGGCCGGCCCATTTAACAAGTGGGGTCCACCTTAAAGCAAGTGGGTTGGCCCAAGAAGTTATTGGGCCGGCCCAATTAGCATGAGGGTCCCACTTTCCTGCTATCGGGCCGGCCCATTTAGTACGTGGGGTCCATATTTGATCAAATGGGCTGGCCCAACAAGCCAGTGGGCCGGGCCAAAAGCACAGGTGGGTCCCACTTCCCTGTTAAAGGGCCAGCCCATTTAGTGTGTGGGGTCCACCATATAGCAAGTGGGCCGGCCCAACAAGATAGTGGGCCGGGCCAAAAACACAGGTGGGTCCCACTTTCCAGTTAAAGGTCCAGCCCATTTAGTATGTGGGGTCCACCATATAGCAAGTGGGCCGGCCCAACAAGATAGTGGGCCGGGCCAAAAACACAGGTGGGTCCCATTTTTCTGTTAAAGGGCCGGCCCATTTAGTATGTGGGGTCCACCATATAGCAAGTGGGCCGGCCCAACCCGCTAGTGGGCCGGGCCAAAAACACAGGTGGGTCCCACTTTCCTCTTAAAGGGCCGGCCCATTTAGTATGTGGGGTCCACCATATAGCAAGTGGGCCGGCCCAACAAGATAGTGGGCCGGGCCAAAAGCACAGGTGGGTCCCACTTTCCTGTTAAAGGGCCGGCCCATTTAGTATGTGGGGTCCACCATATAGCAAGTGGGCCGGCCCACCAAAAAAGTGGGCCGGGCCAAAAACACAGGTGGGTCCCACTTTCCACTTAAAGGGCCGGCCCATTTAGTATGTGGGGTCCACCACAAAAGCAATTGGGCTGGCCCAGCTAGTTAGTGGGCCGGCCCAGTAGTGGGTGGGGTCCACCTTAAAGCAAATGGGCTGGCCCAATTAGAGTGTGGGGTCCACCGTAAATCAAGTGGGCTGGCCCAATAAGTAAGTGGGCCAGCCCGTTTAGTTGATGTTTATATGCCGGCATAATAGGCGCTTTAGGATTTTGCGGGCCGGCACATATGTGATTTCGCTTAATTGGGCCGTTTAAGGGATGGGAATTCGTGATTTAGATACTGAGAATATTTACGCAGCATTGATTTCTGTCGGATAGCCTCACTTACCACAAGCAACAAATAAAAATGCGCGAAAGAACTATAAAAACTAACTAAATATTACATCAGCTGCAAGGCTTTGAAAAAATATTACAGAACCTAGAGAAATTGAATGGTAATTAAACCTAGCAATACAATGAAGCGATCAAGCAATCTTTTAAGTTGTCCATGCGGCACCTATATCTCGAAACAAAGACATTACAAGTTAAGACAAAGAATAATGGAAAGGCAAAGACACTACAATATTGTTTACCAAAGAATTTGGAACTCATCATTTCGTCGTTATAACAAGATCATTGTAATGCGCACAATAAGCAAACAAAGAGTGCATGCCGCATACCATGACCAATATAACGAGCATGTTAGAATGAAACAAATAGACTTACTACGTCGAGTCCCATGCAAACCAACATGTTCGGGAGTACAAAATTGGCATGAACAACATAGTAGCAGGCTATAAAATTTGTAACAACGACTGAGCAACATGAAGTTATGATGGCTACATCTACCGAGCAGGGAATGTAAACCAAAAATAGAAGTTACGATGGCAAAAGCTAAAGAGGAGGGAATGTGAACCAACATGTGCCAAGTGCAATTACTTCATTTTGGCCGTGAACTAAATAATACTCCTGAACTTATAGTGAAGGGGATGCAAATCAAGATGTTTCGGGATATAAACTTGTAATGAGCAACACATAGAGGATAGTTAATGCTGGAGCTTAGGATGGACCAGATACGGAATATAGTGGGATCACCTGTGAACTTGTATAAGAGGGAATGCAAACCAATATGTTCAGCATTCCATATGTGAGCGTCATGCCAAGTCAGAGAAACAAGTCAATAATGCAGCTTTTGAAGAACAAGATGGCACGCAAAATTATTATCTAGTAGTATGACAAGTTTATTTGTACTACAGGCTAGATAGCAGAGTGATAGCATGCCAAACTAAGTCCTTACTTTGTTAGCTTACAATGAACTAGATACAGAACAATGGCATCACCTGTAGTACAGGGAATGCAAGCCAACATGTTCATGGAGTAAAAAATTGGCACAAACAACATAGTAGCAGGCCATAATTTTTGTAACAACGACTGAGCAAGATAAAGTTATGATGGCTAGATCTACAGAGCAGGCAATGTAAACCAAATATAGAAGTTACGATGCCAAAAGCTATAGAGCAGGGAATGCGAACCAACATGTGCAATTACTTAAAATTGGCCATGAACTAAATAATAGCAGGATGCTACTATAATAGCTAGGAATAAAACAGATAGGAGTTATAATGGCATCACTCATAAACTTGTAGATAAGGGAAACAAATCAATTTGTTTCGGGATATAAAGTTGTAATGAGCAACACATATAGGCAATTACTTTGTTAGCTTACGATGAAGTAGATAGAAATAACAATGACATCACCTGTAGTACAGGGAATGCAAACCAACATGTTCAGGGAGAACAAGATTGGCATGAACAAAATAGTAGCAGCCTATAATTTTGTAACAACGACTGAGCAAGATAGAAGTTATGATGGCTACATCTACAGAGCAGGGAATGCAAACCAAAATGTTCAATCGCTTAAAGTTAGCAATGAAGTAGAAAATAGCAACGTGTTACGGTCATAGCTAGGAATGAACTAAAAGAGATTCAGACAAACAAGCATCTGGACCCAGAACATGGCGCTAAAACAAGGGACTTACATTAGGAGAAGCACTCTGTGGGAGTCACATCAGATCTTCCTGGGGTTGATAGATCCGGTGATGAAGTACGCTACATGTGCTGCTTGGGGTTGGAGAGACGGCCATTACACTTCATGATTACTCATCTCATCTGCAAAAACGTAACGGCGCGTCGTTAGCACAAACAGGTTCCCCCAAGATTAAACAAGAACTTGCAGGCAAGCAATAGAAAAGCGACAGTAGAAGAGTTTAGATCATGCACGGCGCCGGTGAAGCAGATCCGGTTCATGCACAGCGGTGTCGGTGAGCAAGATCCGATGCGGTGGACGACGGATCCGGCGAAGCGGCTCTGCTGAATCGACTGCGGTAGACTGCTGGATGAGCATATGGTTTCGAGGTACGACGGGGATGATCCGGTCCGGTTGATGATGGCGTCGATGAAGCGGCTCCGGCAGGCAGCCGAATGACGAGGATCACGAGGGCTCGGGTAGGCCAGGGAAGTCCGGCGGGGATGTTCCGGTGCGGTGGTCGTGGAGGTGGGAGAGAGGGACTTGGGAAGTTCCGGTGGGTGGTCTGAGGGAAATGAATTTTTTTTGGGAGGGTCTCCGGGCTAGGGAGGTGGTGATCCAAAAAATGACGGGCATACCCCCCCACCAACCGACTTTGCTGCCATCTCCACAGGGGTAGAATGGGAATTTGGAAGCGTGTGAAATTTTTGTATTTTGTGGGCGGGAAGTTTTGCCGCTATGAGATTTTGAATTTGGCTACCGTCCAAGTATAATGATAAAAAATTGTGACACCGTACTAGTACCTCTGTTCAAGGCCGAGTGCAAAATCAAATCATCATCATGTAGGATAACATTGCATAGAAAACAAAAATTTTCCTACCGCGAACATGCAATCCAAGCCAAGATGCAATCTAGAAGACGGTAGCAACGAGGGGGTATCGAGTCTCACCCTTGAAGAGATTCCAAAGCCTACAAGAGGAGGCTCTTGTTGCTGCGGTAGACGATCACTTGCCGCTTGCAAAAACGCGTAGAAGATCTTGATCACGATCGGTTCCGGCGCCACGAACGGGCAGCACCCCCGTACTCGGTCACACGTTCGGTTGTTGATGAAGACGACGTCCACCTCCCCGTTCCAGCGGGCAGCGGAAGTAGTAGCTCCTCTTGAATCTGACAGCACGACGGCGTGGTGTCGGTGGTGGTGGAGAAGTCCGGCGGAGCTTCGCTAAAGCTACGCGGGAGTTACGGAGGAGAGGGGGGCGGCTAGGGTTTGGGAGGGGGTGGCCGGCCACTCAAGGGGGGCGGCCAGCTTGTGGTCTTGGGGTGGCCGGCCCCCTCCCTTCGCCCCTCATTATATAGGTGGATCCCCAAGTGTTGGTGTCCAAGTCTTCGAATAAGACCCGAACCAAAAACCTTCCATAAGAGGGGAAACCTAGCCCAACTAGGACTCCCACCAAAAGGTGGGATTTCCACCTCCCATGTGGGGGGTGGCCGGCCCCCTATGGAGGAGTCCACTTGGGACTCCTCCCCGTCTAGGGCTGGCCGGCCATGGAGGTGGAGTCCCATGTGGACTCCACCTTCCTTGGTGGTTTCTTCCAGACTTTTCTAGAACCTTCTAGAACCTTCCATAGAACCTTCCGCGACATTTTATTTCACATAAAATGACATCCTATATATGAATCTTATTCTCCGGACCATTCCGGAACTCCTCGTGATGTCCGGGATCTCATCCGGGACTCCGAACAAATATTCGAACTCCATTCCATATTCAAGTACTACCATTTCAACATCCAACTTTAAGTGTGTCACCCTACGGTTCGAGAACTATGCGGACATGGTTGAGTACTCACTCCGACCAATAACCAATAGCGGGATCTGGAGATCCATAATGGCTCCCACATATTCAACGATGACTTTAGTGATAGAATGAACCATTCACATATATTACCAATTCCCTTTGTCTCGCGATATTTTACTTGTCCGAGGTTTGATCTTCGGTATCACTCTATACCTTGTTCAACCTCGTCTCCTGACAAGTACTCTTTACTCGTACCGTGGTATGTGGTCTCTTATGAACTCATTCATATGCTTGCAAGACATTAGACGACATTCCACCGAGAGGGCCCAGAGTATATCTATCCGTCATCGGGATGGACAAATCCCACTGTTGATCCATATGCCTCAACTCATACTTTCCGGATACTTAATCCCACCTTTATAGCCACCCATTTACGCAGTGGTGTTTGGTGTAATCAAAGTACCTTTCTGGTATAAGTGATTTACATGATCTCATGGTCATAAGGACTAGGTAACTATGTATCGAAAGCTTATAGCAAATAACTTAATGACGAGATCTTATGCTACGCTTAATTGGGTGTGTCCATTACATCATTCACACAATGACATAACCTTGTTATTAATAACATCCAATGTTCATGATTATGAAACTAATCATCCATTAATCAACAAGCTAGTTTAAGAGGCATACTAGGGACTTCTTGTTTGTCTACATATCACACATGTACTAATGTTTCGGTTAATACAATTCTAGCATGATACATAAACATTTATCATAAACATAAAGATATAAATAATAACCACTTTATTATTGCCTCTAGGGCATATCTCCTTCAGTCTCCCACTTGCACTAGAGTCAATAATCTAGATTATATTGTAATATACCTAACACCCATGGCATTCTGGTGTTGGTCATGCTTTGCCCTAGGGAGAGCTTTAGTCAACGGATCTGCTACATTCAGATCAGTGTGTACTTTGCAAATCTTTACTTCTCCATCTTCGATGTACTCGTGAATCGAGTGGTAACGCAGCTTGATATGCTTCAGCCTCTTGTGTGACCTTGGCTCTTGTGCATTGGCGATGGCACCCATGTTATCACAGTAAATGATTAATGGGTCCAATGCACTAGGAACCACACCGAGCTCTACAATGAACCTCTTCATCCATACCGCTTCTGATGAAGCCTCTGAAGCCGCTATGTACTCGATTCCGTTGAAGACTTCGCCACCGTGCAATCGCTTCGAGCTTGCCCACCATCGCAGCACCATTCAATATAAACACGTACCCAGCATTGTGACTTAGAGTCATCAGGATCAGTGTTCCAACTTGCATCGGTGTAACCGTTTACAACGAGCTCTTGGTCACCTCCATAACAAAGAAACATATCCTTAGTTCTTTTCAAGTACTTCAGGATATTCTTGACCGCTGTCCAGTGTTCCATTCCTGGATCACTTTGATATCTGCTAGTCAAACTAACAGCATGTGCTATATCCGGTCTAGTACATAGCATGGCATACATGATAGATCCTATTGCCGAGGCATAGGGGATATTACTCATCCTTTCTCTTTCTTCTGCCGTAGCCGGTCCTTGAGTCTTACTCAATACCTTGCCTGGTAACATAGGTAAGAACCCTTTCTTACTTTCGTCCATTCTAAACTTCTTTAGAATCTTGTCCAGATATGTACTCTGTGATAGCCCTATTAGGAGTCTTGATCTATCTCTATAAATCTTGATGCCTAATATATATGATGCTTCACCAAGGTCTTTCATTGAAAAACTATTATTCAAATAACCTTTAACACTGCTTAATAGTTCTATATCATTCCCGATCAATAATATGTCATCTACATATAATATCAGGAATGCTACAGAGCTCCCACTCACTTTCTTGTAAATACAGGCCTCTCCATGACCCTGTATAAACCCGAAGTCTTTGATCACCTTATCAAAGCGTCGGTTCCAACTTCTTGATGCTTGCTTCAGTCCATAGATTGAACGCTGAAGTTTGCATACTTTGTCAGCATTTTTAGGATCGACAAAACCTTTGGGTTGTACCATATACAACTCTTCCTCAATGTCTCCATTAAGGAACGCCGTTTTGACATCCATCTGCCAAATCTCATAATCGAAAAATGCAGCTATTGCTAACAAAATCCTCACAGATTTTAGCTTCGCTACATGTGAGAAAGTCTCATCGTAGTCAACTCCTTGAATTTGTCGGAAACCCTTTGCGACAAGTCAAGCTTTATAGACAGTAATATTACCATCAAGATCTGTTTTTCTCTTGAAGATCCATTTATTCTCGACAGCCTTTCGGCTATCGGGTAAGTCTACCAAAGTCCATACTTTGTTATCATACATGGATCCCATTTCGGATTTCATGGCTTCTTGCCATTTGTTGGAATCTGGGCTCATCATTGCTTCTTCATACGTCAGCAGGTCCTCATCATTGTTATCCACAATCATGACATTTAGACAAGGATCATACCAATCAGGAGTGGCACGTTCCCTTGTCGATCTGCGAGGTTCGATAGTTTCCTCGTTCGAAGTTTCATGATCATTATCATTAGCTTCCTCTGTTGCCGGTGTAGGCGATGCAGTATAACTTCCCGATCGCGCTACTCGATCAACGAGTATAGATTCATCAATCTCATCGAGTTCTACTTTTCTTCCAGTCACTTCTTTAGTGAGAAATTCTTTCTCAAGAAAGGTTCCGTTCTTAGCAACAAAGATTTTGCCTTCGGATCTGTGATAGAAAGTGTACCCTATAGTTTCCTTAGGGTATCCTATGAAGAAGCATTTCTCCGCTTTGGGTTCTAGCTTGTCCGGTTGTAACTTCTTTACATAGGCTTCGCAACCCCAAACTTTCAGAACGACACTTAGGTTTCTTGTTAAACCATAATTCATACGGTGTCGTTTCTACGGATTTTGATGGTGCTCTATTTAAAGTGAATGCGGCTGTCTCTAATGCATAACTCCAAAATGATAACGGCAAATCAGTAAGAGACATCATACTACGAACCATATCTAAGAGAGTTCGATTACGACGTTCGGACACACCGTTTCGTTGAGGTGTTCCCGCGGTGTCAATTGTGAAAGTATTCCGCATTTCTTTAAATGCATGCCAAACTCATAACTCAGATATTCACCTCCACGATCAGATCGTAGAAATTTAATCTTCTTGTTACATTGATTTTCTACTTCACTTTGAAATTCCTTAAACTTCTCGAAAGTTTCGGATTTATGTTTCATGAAATAGATATACCCATATCTACTCAGATCATCTGTGAAGGTTAGAACATAACGATAACCACCGCGCGATGCTACGCTCATTGGTCCACACACATCGGTATGTATGATTTCCAATAAGTCAAGAGCTCGCTCCATCATACCAGAAAATGGAGTCTTTGTCATTTTTCCCATTAGACATGCTTCGCATCTATCAAGTGACTCAAAGTCAAGTGATTCAAGTAATCCATCAGTATGGAGTTTCTTCATGCGTTTCACTCCAATATGACCAAGACAACAGTGCCACATATAAGTAGAATTATCATTAAGTTTAATTCGTTTAGCATCAATGTTATGTATATGCGTATCACTACTATCGAGATCTAACAGAAATAAGCCATTCTTTTGTGGTGCTCGACCATAAAAGATATTATTCATAAAAATAGAACAACCATTATTCTCAGACTTGAATGAATAACCGTCTTGCATTAAACAAGATCCAGATATAATGTTCATGCTCAACGCAGGTACATAATAGCAATTATTTAGGCTTAAAACTAATCCCGAAGGTAGATGTAGAGGAAGTGTGCCGATCGCGATCACATTGACCTTGGATCCGTTTCCAACGCGCATCGTCACTTCATCTTTCAGCGGCTTGTCGTTTATTCTTTAGTTCCTGTTTCGAGTTACAAATATGAGCAACCGAACCAAGATCAAATACCCAGGTACTAGAACGAGAACCGGTGAAATGAACATCTATAACATGTATATCAGATATACCTTCTTTCTTCTTCTTGACAAGGCCGCTCTTCGGATCAGCCAGATACTTGGAGCAATTACGCTTCCAGTTGTCCCTTCTCCTTGCGAGAATAGCACTCAAGCATCGTGCTTAGGGCCGTTCTTAGGTTTCATAGGAGGCGTGGCAGCATTCTTGCCACCCTTCTTGAATTTTCCCTTAGACTTGCCCCTGTTTCTTGAACCGGTGGTCTTGTTGACCATCAACACTTGGTGCTCTTTCTTGATCTCAATCTCAGCAGCTTTTAGCATGCCAAAGAGTTCAGGTAACTCCTTGTTCATGTTCTGCATATTGTAGTTCATCACAAAGTTCTTGTAACTTGGTGGCGTGATTGAAGGACACGATTAATCCCGATCTGTTAGGAATCACTATTCCCAAGTCACTGAGTTTCTTCGCATGCCCGGTCATGGCGAGCATGTGCTCACTAACGGAGCTGCCTTCTTCCATCATACAGCTAAAGAAATGTTTCGATGCTTCATAGCATTCCACGGCCGCATGAGTCTCGAATATAGCTTTCAGCTCATTCATCAACTCATGAGGATCATGGTGCTCAAAACGTTTTTGAAGATCGGATTCCAGCATCGCACAGATGGCACACCGAACTTGAGAGTACCGAGTTTTCCGAGTTGCGTAAACAGCTTTTACTTCATCGGTTTCATCTTCTACGGGAGGGTCACCTAGCGGTGCATCAAGCACAAATTGCAGATTTCCGCCAGAGAGGAAGATCCTCACATGACGGAACCCGATCGGTGAAGTTGCTACCGTTGCTCTTAAGTTTCTCTTTCTCTAGGAACTGATTAAAATTGATTGGGGACGCCATCTCTACAACATATATTTGCAATAGTTTAGACTAAGTTTATGACAAATTGAGTTCAAATTTTAATTCAACATAATTAAAAACCTAAGTGAACTCCCACTCAAAACAATATCCCTCGCATTGTCTTAGTGATTACACGAACCAAATCCACCGCACCTAAACCCGATCATCACGAGAAAAGGTGTGATTTCAATGGCGAACACTCAAAGTGTTCATCATATCAACCATATGATTCATGCTCTACCTTTCGGTATCACGTGTTCCGAGACCATGTCTGTACATGCTAGGCTCGTCAAGGCCACCTTAGTATCCGCATGTGCAAAACTGTCTTGCACCCGTTGTATGTACTTATTGAATCTATCACACCCGATCATCACGAGATGCTTCGAAACGACAAGACTTGGTAACGGTGCTACTAAGGATGAACACTTTATTATCTTGAGATTTTAGTGAGGGATCATCTTATAATGCTACCGTCGCGATCTAAGCAAAATAAGATGCATAAAAGGATTAACATCACATGCAGTTCATATGTGATATGATATGGCCCTTTTGTCTTTGCGCCTTTGATCTTCATCTCCAAAGCACGGACATGATCTCCATCATCTTCAGGTATGATCTCCATCATCGTCGGCGTAGCGTCAAGGTCAATGGCGCCGTCTTCATGATTGTTCTCCATGTAGCAACTATTACAACTACTTTGAAATACTACTCAACATGAAATTTAAAGACAACCATAAGGCTCCTGCCGGTTGCCACAATACAATAATGATCATCTCATACATATTCATCATCATATTATGGCCATATCACATCACCAAACCCTGCAAAAACAAGTTAGACGTCTCTAATTTGGTTTGCATATTTTACGTGGTTTAGGGTTTTCGAGAGAGATCTAATCTACCTACGAACATGAACCACAACGTTGATACTAATGTTTTCAATAGAAGAGTAAATTGAATCTTCACTATAGTAGGAGAGACAGACACCCGCAAAGCCTCTTATGCAATACAAGTTGCATGTCGAACGAGGAACAAGTCTCATGAACGCGGTCATGTAAAGTTAGTCCGAGCCGCTTCATCCCACTATGCCACAAAGATGCAAAGTACTCAAACTAAAGATAACAAGAGCATCAACGCCCACAAACCATTGTGTTCTACTCGTGCAACCATCTATGCATAGACACGGCTCTGATACCACTGTAGGATAACGTTGCATAGAAAACAAAAAATTTCCTACCGCGAACACGCAATCCAAGCCAAGATGCAATCTAGAAGACGGTAGCAACGAGGGGGTATCGAGTCTCACCCTTGAAGAGATTCCAAAGCCTACAAGAGGAGGCTCTTGTTGCTGCGGTAGACGATCACTTGCCGCTTGCAAAAGCGCGTAGAAGATCTTGATCACGGTCGGTTCCGGCGCCACGAACGGGCAGCACCTCCGTACTCGGTCACACGTTCGGTTGTTGATGAAGACGACGTCCACCTCCCCGTTCCAGCGGGCAGCGGAAGTAGTAGCTCCTCTTGAATCTGACAGCACAACGGCGTGGTGTCGGTGGTGGTGGAGAAGTCCGGCGGAGCTTCGCTAAAGCTACGCGGGAGTTATGGAGGAGAGGGGGGCGGCTAGGGTTTGGGAGGGGGTGGCCGGCCACTCAAGGGGGGCGGCCAGCTTGTGGTCTTGGGGTGGCCGGCCCCCTCCCTTGGCCCCTCATTATATAGGTGGATCCCCAAGTGTTGGTGTCCAAGTCTTCGAATAAGAACCGAACCAAAAACCTTCCATAAGAGGGGAAACCTAGCCCAACTAGGACTCCCACCAAAAGGTGGGATTTCCACCTCCCATGTGGGGGGTGGCCGGCCCCCTATGGAGGAGTCCACTTGGGACTCCTCCCCATCTAGGGCTGGCCGGCCATGGAGGTGGAGTCCCATGTGGACTCCACCTTCCTTGGTGGTTTCTTCCGGACTTTTCTAGAACCTTCTAGAACCTTCCATAGAACCTTCCGCGACATTTTATTTCACATAAAATGACATCCTATATATGAATCTTATTCTCCGGACCATTCCGGAACTCCTCGTGATGTCCGGGATCTCATCCGGGACTCCGAACAAATATTCGAACTCCATTCCATATTCAAGTACTACCATTTCAACATCCAACTTTAAGTGTGTCACCCTACGGTTCGAGAACTATGCGGACATGGTTGAGTACTCACTCCGACCAATAACCAATAGCGGGATCTGGAGATCCATAATGGCTCCCACATATTCAACGATGACTTTAGTGATCGAATGAACCATTCACATATATTACCAATTCCCTTTGTCTCGCGATATTTTACTTGTCCGAGGTTTGATCTTCGGTATCACTCTATACCTTGTTCAACCTCGTCTCCTGACAAGTACTCTTTACTCGTACCGTGGTATGTGGTCTCTTATGAACTCATTCATATGCTTGCAAGACATTAGACGACATTACACCGAGAGGGCCCAGAGTATATCTATCCGTCATCGGGATGGACAAATCCCACTGTTGATCCATATGCCTCAACTCATACTTTCCGGATACTTAATCCCACCTTTATAGCCACCCATTTACGCAGTGGTGTTTGGTGTAATCAAAGTACCTTTCCGGTATAAGTGATTTACATGATCTCATGGTCATAAGGACTAGGTAACTATGTATCGAAAGCTTATAGCAAATAACTTAATGACGAGATCTTATGCTACGCTTAATTGGGTGTGTCCATTACATCATTCACACAATGACATAACCTTGTTATTAATAACATCCAATGTTCATGATTATGAAACTAATCATCCATTAATCAACAAGCTAGTTTAAGAGGCATACTAGGGACTTCTTGTTTGTCTACATATCACACATGTACTAATGTTTCGGTTAATACAATTCTAGCATGATACATAAACATTTATCATAAACATAAAGATATAAATAATAACCACTTTATTATTGCCTCTAGGGCATATCTCCTTCACATCACATTAAATACCGGTTACTATCATCGTGATCTATCTTCTTATCCCATTCAAAAACCCGTCTGAAATATTTCAGGATTGGCGGGAGATTTTGCCGCCCGACTGAGATTTGATTTTGAATATGGCTATGGTCAAGTAATATAATATAATACTAATATAAAGACGGTACACCTGGTTAAGTACTAATTGCTCTGCTCCGGCAGTCAAGGCCAGCAGCCACATCAAGCCATCATCATTACAAACAAAATCAGTCAAATCTAGAAGCTAGTATAGGAAAAATCACAGCAGCATAATAAATCCAGAAAACTAAGTACGGAGTATAATACATCAACTGCATACAACAGCCAAAAGCAGCCAATAACAATGTTAATGTTCACGACAAACTAATCTGAAAATAATACAAGACGCAATGTATGGCCAACATGAAGATTAGGATACCCTAGGATGAATGAATCTGATCTTCATTCAGCATATATTTCTTCGTCACTCCGTTCTCTGATCTGAAGGAAATATTCATTGAACTCCTTCCGTCTGCAGTGTGCAGCCAATACATCCTCCAAACGGTATGGCCTTTGTTCATTTCTCATACCGTAGTTTCCTAATCTATCCACACGTATTGGCCACTCATCCCAGGCCTTTATATCATCAAAGTACTCTCTGATATAACCCAAATCTGCGTAGTAGATGCAGCCAGGTCGGAGTGTCGGGTGCACTCTGGTGTCGACGGAGATACACCGGATATAATGGATGAAGAAGGCACGACTGCCAATGTTATTGACGGCATGGAGAGAGCGGCTCTCAGTGTCCACACGGTACACCAATGGTTGACCTTCCTCCAAATGCTTGTTGTCCAACAACACAAGCAGCAGAGCACCATCCGACTTCACAAGGTAGAACTTGTTATTTCCAAGTTCTGGAAATGAAAATAGTGTATCCATGTTGACACTGCTCGCGCGCTGCTCCAACTGGACATTGTTGGTGCACACTAATTTTCCGAACTCAAAATTGTTCACAGCTATTGCATACAATTCACCATTGAACGGGGTAATGCAACGCAGAGAATGGTGCTCGGTCGAAAATCTTCCTTCTCCCCAATCTTCATCTATACCCTTAGTTGGAGTGCTCTCATCGACCCAAGCAATTTCCGCCGGGTAATCTTTGGAAACGAAGACCATAGTCGGGGACTTCATTACAGCGACTGACTTCAGAATAACATATGGCATATGCGCCTCAAACCTAGTATTCAATGTCTTTGTGAGTGGGTTCAAAAGCCGTATCTTGTGCGGCTGGTTCTTCTGGGCAAGGACGATGACGCCACGGTAAAAGCCGACGAAGTAGTATCTAAAATATATTGATGAAGATAATATTCAGCACTAAGATGTTTACGATTGAAAATAAAAATAGATTAACTCTATAGATATGGAGGAATTTGAACCTTGCATGAACTTCCGTTAGATCGATGGTGACGTAGCGGGATGTGCGGAGGTGGAGGAAGGTGAAATCAGCAGCGCGTGGAAGGGCGTGTTCTACCATGATCCATTCATGCAGGTGCACGTCGGGCTCAGGTAAACCTGAGCGCCAATTTCTACAAACTTGCCTCAAAGCAGAGTAGGTGTCCATGTACTCCTCGTTCGCCAGTAAGCAGTCCCCGATCTTGTGAAGTGGTCCGTCAGCCCTGAGAGAGGCCCAGTGCACGGAGGCGCCGCGCTTGGATGCACCGCCCTCGGAGGCGACGGTCTCGGGGGCGACGGCCGCCGGCGCATTCTTCTTGTCCATCGCCGGCAGGGAACGCGCGTAGGGCGGTTGGTGTTTTTTCATTCGATTTGAAGAAGTTGATGGGACGTGAGAGGCGTGGTTGCGTGCGTGAGTGAGAATGAGACTGTGTGCAGAGGGAGGGACAGAGGGGCTCTGTACAGGCAACGTGACGGTTGGTCTCGGCAGTTTCTCAAAAAAGCTAGACGTTTGGTCTCAACACGCGCACCGCCTAACCGCTGCGCACCACGACACGCGTCCGTGGTACTGCACGTCTGCACCGTTACGTGTACTCAGTTCTACCGTCGAGCCTTACACTGGAAAAATATATGTACTCCGTACTCAGTTTTCCCCTCGAGTAGTAATACTGGCTAGTGCAATACACTCAATTTTACCCTCAAGTGGCTGGTCAACAGAGAGTCAACAAATGGGATTAAGTTGTCTAATTGAGTAATTTCATGCGCAAAAAAATAAAATCATAGTGCCTCCTACTCATGGAGTCTTGTTAAGAAGAGGAGGTCTAACACGTGGAAAACAGAATAGCACACCACAGGTCCGAAATGATGGAAAGGGCTAGGCAATCCACTTACTATAGATCTCAACAAAAACCACATGGAACTAGTATATTAAACTTATGCAGTAGCCAACGCAACCAAAAGTCAGAAGTGCAGGCTGAGTCCCAAAGGCACAACACAATACGGAAACTTGCAAACTTATATAAAAGGGGCTATGCAACCCACTTATACACACATTAACAGCCATCCTCGTGTGTGACAAGAGAAATTCAACACTGGATTCGGAGGTAGGCACATGAAGCTTTACAAGGGCCAATGGGGCACCAACAAATTAAGGATGAATTGAACCACACCATCAACAATTCAAACTCGAGACCTTGGCTCTAATACCATTTAAGTTCAAACTGATTGAAAAGGCTAGGCAACCAATTTATAAAACATCCACAGAGTTGATCCCAGCCGCAGATAAATGCATCCACCAACAAAATAGGAACATTGCCTCAGTCTCAGGAAAATTTCACAATACCAAGGTACTCACATGTCAATGTCAGTGTTCATCTCCAATTATCTATGGCATTTTATTAGTCTTTGAGAGATTATAACGAACTTGATTGGCCTCCTCCAGTAGGGCATCACATGCTTCTGATCTCGATCTCAACATATCAACTTGGTTTCTTAACACATCTGCTGCAGCTCGTTCTATTTGGAGTTGTTCCTCCAGAACTTGTGCAGAGAAAGACTTGGACTTGGACTTGGACTTGGACTGCAAAAACCCAGCATTTCGCAGGAAAGTGTTTTTGGTGATATCTTTATTTTTAAGTACCATGGTAAATGTCTCCATACATTCTTCTAGAGTTTTTTCCATACCGTCTTTCCCGGGTTTTGCCATCTCCAATTTCATATTTGCCTGAAAAATTTTCAGTCGTGTAAAAATTAAAGTTATTACAGAGAAACATGCAGACGGTAGATTTAATGTGTATGAACTACTTTTAATCCTACAAGTTGGTATGCCTGATTACACATCAAATGCATTTTCACAAAAACGCCTAAAAGATCATATTGACATGCCCATTATTTCTCCTACAAATTGGCAAGTGTGTCGTTAAAAAAATTAAATCATAAAGAAGACTTACAATAACACTTTCTGCGAGTTCTCCTATCACATTATGTTTGTTCTTCTGGCATGCCTCAAACTGCTCTGCCAGAGTCATCTCTTTGTCTGGTTGCATGTTGTTTGCATGATCTACTTTCTGCATTTTTGTACAATCATATAGAAATCAAATAACGTGGTTAAAATGGAGGATGGAAATATAACATGCACATGGAGTTCTACACAATTTACGAGTAACATATGTAGCAGTACAAACCAGCGGGGCATTACTTTTTGCCAGAGATGCCCAACCAAGTGACGAGATCCTGTACGGCTTGGTAAACATTGTTTCAAGCGGTTAGCCTGGTTACTTTTAGACAACGTCTGCAAAAGGAGACTAGTGAGACACTGGCGCAAAATAAGTATTCGGAATTTAATCTGGTTTCACGGTCCTCATAAGCCATACCACATTCTTTGGATCAGACCAGTGCTTGACAAGATCTCCCCACTGCTCGTCAGTCATACAGGGTGCAGGAGACTTTGTTCAAACATTGGCAGTAATCTGGCCAGTGAAGTATGTCGCCTTAAGCTTATAGTGGTGCTGGCGCAACAATTCTTTGAATATGGAAGCGATGACAAACTTTACATCCTCATTATCCTCATCGAATTCAAACCTTAACTGCTCACAACGGTGGAATGATTGGTGCGTTATATAGCATAGAAACAACAGTAAGCTACAAGAAATGGGACAGGTCAATGTGGAATAATTTATCATTACCAGGAGAAGCATGACTTACATGTAAATTATGCACTAAACTCTCGAACTTTGAAGGGGTGTCAACGTGCTGCTTCCACAATGGGAAGGTAGGAAGTTCATTCCTGATAAAATAGCCAATATGTGATCCAAGATATGAAGATTCATGCGGATGAAGTGGCCTTCTGCCACCTACAATAGATGTGATGCGAAATCTTGAACCCATTCCGGAAATCTTAGCTGCAAGTTTTCTTCCTACCGTTGGCCCCCTCGTTTTTGTTGATCGTGGCGAACCTACCAAGTTAATCATTACATCAAGCTATCATGGTATATAGATACATAAGGGAGCATTAAACTACAAGTCTTGAAAAAAGTATTACCTTTTTTGGCGTGGGTCTCGTCATCGGGAGAGGAGTTGTCTTTCGCAGGATTAAGGGTCGGAGGGAGATCATCACCAGTTTGCTGGTGTTGTGGCAGCACTGTTTGGACATTTGAGGCTGTATCATCTGGGACTAGCATCATGTGTCCTTGGCCATTATTACCTACCACCACTCCTGATGATGCCAATTGTTGGCTCGAATTTGCTGTGGAAACTGGTTCTGTTGGCAATTGTTGCTGAGAAACAGTATTGGCAACTGGTGGTTGTGGAATGTGTGGGCTGGTACATGCTGGGGCTACTTCTGTCTGATTCGATGGTTTGTGGTTTTTATGAGACCTTATACTGTTATCATTCTCGGACTGTTCGCCACCTCGTGTCAGTCTTTTGTTAGACCTTGTAATAGGAGGAGCAGCACGAGCATCAGGCTTAACCCTTTTTTTATTACGCACTGTCACCCATCCTCCGGTATCAGCCTGAGGTTCCTGTTGAGTGTTCTTCCTCCTGTTCATTCTTGAAAAGTTCTTGCCCGAATCTGCAGATTCCTATCACACATAAATGATATCTCAATGTACAATATTATATGATGATGATATGCAGATGGAATGGAAAAACAGTAAGGCAACATATGCCAAAACATATATGATGTGTTAACTAAGCAGGAAAAATGTAGTAATGAGATTGAACATGGCATGGGTAACATATTTGGTAGGACTGGGATACAACAAATGGAAGTTGGGACAAATAATTCGATGACAGGACAGAGAAAACTCACCTTGTTGTGTTGCAGAGGATAGTCGACCAGGGCATCTTCCTGAGTCAGCTCGCCATCACAATCAGCAGGATCAAATTCTGAATCAGAGGAATGTTCCGTATCCTTTGTGAGGGACGTGGGTGGCATTTTTGCACTAGACCTTGTAGAAGGATGTAGTGTTAGGCCCAACGAGGCTGCAACTCGGCTATTATGCAGGATAGTTTGCCTCCGTTGCTCTTCGTACTCATTCTCGAGTGGAAGACCTAACATGCATTGGCGAGAAATGCAGATGAGATTTATCATGGAACTGTGCATGTAAGAACAAATTAATAGTAGCAGTGAGACTGCTCAAAAGGTGTAATGACAAACAAACTATGGCTCAAAAATAATTGATGTTCATATTGTCAAGCTTCATGCACTAGCCAACGCAACCGGAAGTCCGAACTGATGGAAAGGGCAAACAAATTATGGCTCAAAAATAATTTACGTTGGGTAACAGAGGGCAGCAGCAACAATTTTTAGGACAAGTATGAATGTCAAGCTTCATGCAGTAGGCAACGCAACCAAAAGTCCGAACTGATGGAAAGGGCTAAGCAATCCACATATACACTCAAACACATATAAGTGTCATTTCATGCCAATGGTTAACCATATGGAATGGCGTGTGCTTAATATAATTGCCTAGGGTCTTCCAAGTTCCAACAGATCGGTCTATTGGATGAACTTGCTAGAGCATGCAATTCGAAATAGTATCAGACCTACAAGGTCCTGAGTTCAAATCCTAGCAAGTAGCAATGCAGTATTCAAAATAAATATTTCCAGCCTTCCTAAAAAAATATCTAATGATACATGCCTAAGGCTCGGTCTATTGAATGAGCGGTTTTATCACTTAGCACCACAAGTTGGGGATTTTTTATCACAAAACACCAACATTTGGGGAAATTATTTCACATAACACATTATTTGTCATTAGTTGGCTTGACAAGAGCATCACCCTACAGCGTGACACCAATTTACAGTACCTGAGCATGTTTGCTACAAACAAATGAATTTTGGTGTGAAATTTTGTAGACACTCTGTGGAAATGAGAATATGAGTCACACTTGTTACATATGCTACACACAAAATGAATTACCATATGACAAATATTCATTGAAATTATAACCACACAAGAACATGAGATTTGGGTAATATATTCTGTACCAGCATAAGGTTTTGATAATGTGTACCAATACAACTACCCTGGACATAAGATTTTTTTGAACTGTCTGGACATAAGATTAAACTACTAGTGTTGACAAACAGCTTTGTATTTAGAGTTTAACAGAAAATACCACAAAATAAAGTCTAATTGTCTTTCACCTGCTGTCACTCTTAAACTGACGGTGGTCTGAAGTCACTAATGGGCTATCAAACAGAGATCATGTATTCTGCGAAACAATTACCCCAAATGTTGGTGTTTTGTGATACAAATTTCTAGGGTTGTGGTTCTGTGATAAAATAAAATCCCGAACTTCTGGTGTTAAGTGATAAAACCTCATTGGATGAACTGGCTAGAGCATGCAATTCCACATGGCGCACAAAGAGTTGCAAATAGAAAAAATACAGGCAGTTTAATACTATCAATAAATTGCTCTGCTAGCTTGACTGCTATCATAACCTTTGTAAAACGTACTACCACCATCCCGAAGTTTTTACCAAAAATCATTATTAACATGCAAAATACAAATTTAATATCATTAAATAGATAACGAATATATTTTCGTACGGTATCTACGAAATATTTTATTTCTTGATAGATTGTTCTGAAAGTTTGGTCAAACTTTACTTGGTTTGACTTTTATAAATAAGCCTTCAGGTTTGGGGTGGAGGTAGTATACTTCAAACCCCAAAAAAGTACCGCACAGAAGTGATATTTGGAAAAGAAAAGCGTAACGAAAGCGGACATAAGCTCTGCCTCTTCATCAGCAGAAGTAAGGTTACGATCAGCAGAGTTCCGAGATAAAAAAAAAATTACAGGCAGTTTAATACTATCAACAAATTGCTCTGCTAGCTTGGCTGCTATCATAACCTTTGTAAAATGCATACTTCAAACCCCCAAAACATATCACACAGAAGTGATTCTCGGAAAAGAAATGCATAGCGAAAGCGGACATAACCTCGATCTTCCTCTCGATCAGCAGATGTAAGGTTGAGATCTCATATAGCTACGTGGCAAACAACTATCTACACTGATCTAATATCAGCAAGAATGCATTGCAAGAAAGCAACGAAAACTAGTGTCAGAAATCAAATGCATATAACAAAAGCGGACATGTAAAGTATTCATCAACCTTCGTCTGAGGCCAGGGCAGATTTACTCTTTGGTTGGGGGTGGTCAACTTTGGGGCCGCGTTTTTTGCCCATCTCGATCTCCGGTGAGGTGGACTACAGAGTCGGGGAAGCAGATCCAGAGCAGATATGGCGCGGTCAACGTCGGCGTCGAGGAAGCTAATCCGGCTTGCTAGACAGCAAGGGAGGTCTACCGGTAAAACGTGGTCGGTCACTACGGTGGCCGGTGAGGAGGCAGTGATGGTGAGGAGGGGTGGTAGGCACGGCCGTCGTCGTGGGAGTGTGCCTGGTAGAAGCATGAGAAAGATGTGGTGTTCGAATTGTGCTCTACAGGGAAATATCCTCTGTTGACCGATGTTTTATAGGCCGACGGGCAAACCGCAGGTTTTCGGGTAGCTTGAAAATGGGACGCGCCAACAATTTCGGCGCGTGTTTTGCGGCAGAGACGAAAGTCACCCATAAGAAACTTTCCTCATGGAATACCTTTTGCTTGTTGGTTGGTCGTGTGGACAACATATATAGTGGGAGATGCCCATAGCTAGCTAGGCCATTCATATCAAACTCGAGTGATTATCACTAAGTTTACAATGAATATATTTCATGACACTCGCTATTGGTCGGATAGTAGAAAATATATTTCATGAATATCCCATATTAGTTAAATTTCAATTGCTAAAATATTTTCATATTCTTTTAGAGTTCTAAAAACACACTACACAATGACAATGGATATTACCACTACCTTCTAGGTCCCGGCCATCAGATTTAGGGCTCCTTTGATTCATAGGATTTGCATAGGAATTGTGTAGGATTTGGTTCCTATGGAAAATTTTCCTATACATGTTGTTTGATTCATAGGAATATATCCTATAGGAAAAATTCCTATGGAAATCTTGTAGTGTAATTCCTATAGGAAAAAAACATTAGCTCATACCTCATGAAAAATTCCTTTGCTTCAATCAAACATACTTCATCTTCCTATGGGATTCAAATAGACATGCCATTTAATCCTATGACTTTCCTATTCCTATGCTTTTTCTATCCTTTGAATCAAAGGAGCCCTTAGAGAAAAGTAGCTTAGCCAGAGATTTAGACCTTTGTGCAACAAATACATGAGTTGGTGATATGTGCAAAAGAACAGGTTAACTGAGTGTTCTGTGCAACAATGACAACAATAAGTGGAGTTTCGTGCAAAGGATAAAAGGTGCAAAAGGGATCACACGGAAGGAGAAAGAGAAAGGGAGAGCAGTGCCTCACGGGGCCGCTGTTATTTATGGTGAAAAGAAATGCTTCACTTTTTTCGGTGAGTGATGTTGACTGGCACACAGGGTTTCAGTTCTGCAGACCTGCAGTGCAGGCTACACGCCCGTCTAATATTCTTTTTTTCAGCGACAAATGGGAGAGAGAGAGAGTCTTGACGATGCGTCTTTACTTGACAAAGAAGATTGCTGGGAGTTTGCCTACCTACCGCACGTGACTTGTGCTCACTGATGTGTGGGACCTACACGCATGGGAACCACTCGTAAGTGACCGACCTACTTTATTCTAGGGGTGCCCGTCAAGCTAATACATAGTCTGCAACATGAAACTCTATTCGCTTATAAAATCTGAACTTTGAAATCCAATTTAATTTAAGTCTATTATTGGTCATATCAAGTATAAAATTACATTCTGAAACTTGTTCAACGCTTTCTCATAAATTATTATGGTAGTTTTTAAAATCAAATGCTAATTGATTTGAGATAAAAACATATATTATTGCACAACAATGGGATATTAAAATATCTATTTGTAAATAAAATTAAGAAGTCAATGTTGTGGTAAGTTAGGAGGTTCAAAGGGTAAACCAAATATAACGTTTTGTTCAATCTCATAGTTAATATTACCAAGTTTGATTCTCCCTGGACAGCATTGTTTGTTATAGTGTTCCCTAATTGGGCATGGTGGTGCATCTTGCCATTTCTAACACTGTTGATGACTAGACTTTTCAAGTTTTCGGTATAAAAAATCGTTTTTCATTTTCTAGATGATAAAATATGTTTATTTTGTGCATGGGGTAGATAAAATATGGGTCAAAATGGCGCATCTACATTTTTAAAATAAATTAGGCCATATTTTAATGCCAATTCCCATTTACGGTTTTTAGTGCTTTCTAGCTAGTTTTGCACATTTAAATGACTGTATGCTGATTTATTGAAAGTAAATCAAATTTGAATTGTAGGTGTGTTATAACTTGGTCCTACAAGTCCCAACAAATCATTTTTAGATGCATATTACTTACTATATATAGAAACTAGTGATAGTACTAAAATATTCAACCCCTTTGCAAGGATAATCATGTCGACCATTTTGACCTGGTTTAGAAATAAATAAATGAAAATGAAGAAAACCTCAAAAATGAAACCCTTTCGCATGGAGTGTGCTTGTATGTGTTAGTTGACAGGGAAAATAATAAACATGTGATAGGGTAGTGAAAAACAAAATGTCTTCACACAAAGCAGACTATCGTGTATGAAGATTCCTGGTTTGCAAGCCAAATGATATAGTTATGGCCATATTTGTGGCATAGTTTGTTACAATGTGCCCAAATTGGGCATGGTGGTGCATCTTGCCATTCCCAACAATGTTGCTGACTAGACTTTTCAACTTTTCGGTATATAAAACTCATTTTTCAATTTCTAGATGACAAAATAGGTTTATTTTGTGAATGGGGTACATAAGATATGGCTCAAAATGGCGCCTCTACATTTTTGAGATAAATAAGGCCACATATTAGTGAGAATTCCCAACGCTTTACGTTTTTTAGTGCTTTCTAGCTAGTTTCACACATTTAAATGACATTATGCTGATTTATTGAAAGTAATTCCAATTTGAAATGTAGGTGTGTTATAACTTCGTCCTATAAATCCCCAAAAATCATTTTTGGATACATATTACTTACTATATACAGAAACATGTGATAGGGTAGTAAAAAACAAAATGTCTTCACAAGATGGACTATAGTGTGTATGAAGATTCATGTGCTTTGGTTTTCAATTTTTGATTTTTTTCTGAATGTTTATGCCCATTTGAATCTTGGTCAAATCCTAGGTTTGACCAAGATTTAAGCAAGTTTAAAACACATGAAAATGAAAAGGTAAGCCTGGATCCTTCTTAGTCATTCTAAAATGAAGCTTTTGGGGGGTTCTTGAAATCTCAATGTTTGAAACCCAAAACCACTTCTCTTCATGGTTGGCTTCATAAGAAAGAGTTTAGGGTTAGGGGTAGATACATGATTTGTCAGGTTTGAATATGTCTAGAACTTGTTTATCAATTTGAATGCTTACTATATATATGACTTAAGAATACTATGTGCTTTGGTTTTTCTTTTCTATTTTTTTTTGATTTTTTTCTGAATTTTTATGCTCATTTGAACCTTGTTGGTCAAATCCTAGGTTTGACCGAGATTTAAACAAACTTAAAACATGAAAATGAAAAGGTAAGCCTGTATGCTTCTTAGTCACTCTAAAATGAAGCTTTTGGGAGGTTTTTGAAATTTCCATGTTTGAAACCCAAAACCATGTCTCTTCATGCTTGACTTCATAAGATAAAGTTTAGGGTTAGGTGTAGATACATGATTTGTCTGGTTTGAATATGTCTAGACCTTGTTTATCAACTTCAATTCTTACTATATGACATAAGAAGACTATGTGCTTTGGTTTTTCATTTTTTTTTGATTTTTTCTGAATGTTTATGCCCATTTGAATCTAAAGGTGAGAGAACACGTTAAAGGTTATTCTAACAAAGTTCATGCTTGGAATCTTACCTATGTATTATTGTACATCACAAATGTGAAATGAAAATATGTGCATCGATCTCTATAAACCATAAACCCTAACCCTAACTATATAGAAAAAGGTGAATGTTTATCGGGTTTGAGTTTTTATGCCCATTTGAGTCTTGGTCAAATCCTAGGTTTGACCAAGATTTAAGCAAGTTTAAAACACATGAAAATGAAAAGGGTAAGCCTGGATCCTTCTTAGTCATTCTAAAAATGAAGCTTTTGGGGGGTTCTTGAAATCTCAATGTTTAAACCCAAAACCACTTCTCTTCACGGTTGACTTCATAAGACAGAGTTTAGGGTTAGGAGTAGATACATGATTTGTCGGGTTTGAATATGTCTAGACCTTGTTTATCATCTTGAATGCTTACTATATATATGACGTAAGAAGACTATGTGCTTTGGTTTTTCTTTTCATTTTTTTTGTTTTTTTCTGAATTTTTATGCTCATTTGAATCTTGTTGGTCAAATCCTAGGTTTGACCAAGATTTAAACAAACTTGAAACATGAAAATTAAAAGGTAATCATGGATCCTTTCCTAGTCACTCTAAAATTAAGCTTTTGGGAAGTTTTTGAAATTCCCATGTTTGAAACCCAAAACCACTTCTCTTCATGCTTGACTTCATAAGACAGAGTTAAGGGTTAGGGGTAGATACATGCTTTTTCTATTTTGAATATGTCTAGACCTTGTTTATCAACTTGAATGCTTATTTTATATGACATAAGAAGGCTATGTGCTTTGGTTTTTCATTTTTCTGGTTTTTTTTAATTTTATGCCCATTTGAATCTTGGTCAAATACTAGCTAGGTTTGACCAAGATTTAAACAATTTAAAAACATGAAAATGAAAAGGCAAGCCTGGATCTTTTGTAGTCACTCTAAAATGAAGCTCGTGGGAGGTTCTTGAAATTTCCATGTTTGAAACCAATACGACTTCTCTTCATGCTAGACTTCATAAGATCGACCGAGAGTTTATGGTTAGGGGGTAGATACATGATTTGTCTTGTTTGAACACATGTCTAAACCTTGTTTATCAACTTGAATGCTTACTATCTATATGACATAAGAAGCTAGACTATGTGCTTTTGTTTTTCATTCTTCTAATTTTTTTGAATTTTATGCCCATTTGAATCTTGGTCAAATCCTAGGTTTGACCAGGATTTAAACAAGTTTAAAATATGAAAACGAAAAGGTAAGCCTGGATCCTTCTTAGTCACTCTAAAATGAAGCAGCTTTTGGGATGTTTTTGAAATTTTCATGTTTGAAACCCAAAACCACTTATCTTCATGCCTGAATTCATAAGACAGAGTTAAGGGTTAGGGGGTAGATACATGCTTTTTCTATTTTGAATATGTCTACACCTTGTTCATCAACTTGAAGGCTTACTATATATATATATGACATAAGAAGGCTATGTGCTTTAGTTTTTCATTTTTTTATGTTTTTTGAATTTTTATGCCCATTTGAATCTTGGTCAAATCCTAGGTTTGACCAAGATTTAAACAAGATTAAAACATGAAAATGAAAAAGTAAGCCTGAATCCTTCTTAATTAGTCACTCTAAAATGAAGCTTTGGGGGGGGTCTAGAAATTTCCATGTTTGAAACCCAAAACCATTTCTCTTCATGCTTGACTTCATAAGACAAATCTAGTTTAGGGTTAGGGGGTAGATACATGATTTGTCGGGTTTGAATATGTCTAGACATGCTTGTTTATCAACTTGAATGCTTACTATATGACATAAGAAGACTATATGTGCGTTCGTTTCTTATTTTTAAATTTTTTCTGAATGTTTATGCCCATTTGAATCTTGGTCAATCCTATATTTGACCAAGATTTAAACAAGTTAATTTAAAACATGAAAATGAAAAGGTAGGCATTGAACCTTCTTAGTCACTCTAAGATGAAGTTTTTGGGAGGTTATTGAAATTTCCATGTTTGAAACCCAAAACCACTTCTCTTCATGTTTGACTTCATAAGACAGATCGAGTTTAGGGTTAGGGACATGGTAGATACATGATTTTTCTTGTTTTAATATGTCTAGACCATGTTTATCAACTTGAATGCTCATTATATGACATAAAAAGGCTATGTGCTTTGGTTTTACATTTTCTGGTTTTTTGAATTTTTATGCCCATTGAATCTTGGTTAAATCCTAGGTTTGACCAAGATTTAAACAAGTTTAAAACATGAAAATGAAAAGGTAAGTCTGGATCCTTCTTAGTCATTGATACGTCCAAAACGTATCCACTTTCCCGAACACTTTTGCTATTGTTTTGCCTCTAATTTGTGTATTTTGGATGCAACTAACACGGACTAACGCTGTTTTCAGCAGAACTGTTCTGGTATCTCGTTTTTGTGCAGAAATCCAACTTTCAGGAAAAACCTCGGGATTTTGACAGAAGGCCCTATTTTCTCAGAAAACTCACGGAGCCAGAAGGGCAAGTCAGGTGGAGGCCCGAGGGCCCCACACCCTAGGGCGGCGCGGCCCAGGAGGGGGCGCGCGGCCCTAGCGTGTGGCCCCCTCGGCTGGCCCCCGATGCCCTCCTTCGGACTACTTATCGCCCTCGACCTAAAAACGCACGGGGAGAAGTCGAAGTCACCAGAAACCCTCCAGAACACCGCCACATCACGAAACTCCATCTCGGGAGCCAGAAGTCTCCGTTCTGGCACTCCGCCGGGACGGGGAATTGGAGGAGATCATCGCCGCCATCACCACCGATGCCTCTACATCAACCAGCCATGTTTCCCCCATCCATGTGTGAGTAATTCCCCCACTGTAGGCTGAAGGGGATGGTAGGGATTGGATGAGATTGGTCATGTAATAGTATAAGATTGTTAAGGCATAGTGCCTAGTGTCCGTAATTGGTACTTTGATGATATTGTTGCAACTTGTTATGCTTAATGCTTGTCACTAGGGCCCGAGTGCCATGATCTCAGATCTGAACATGTTATTGCTTCATCATGATATTCATTGTTTATGGTCTTACCTGCAAGTTGTATACACATGTCGCTGTCCGGAACCAATGGCCCCGAAGTGACAGAAATCGGGACAACCGGAGGGGATGGTAGTGATGTGAGGATCACATGTGTTCACGGAGTGTTAATGCTTTGCTCCGGTACTCTATTAAAAGGAGTACCTTAATATCCAGTAGATTCCCTTGAGGCCCGGCTGCCACCGGCTCGTAGGACAAAAGATGTTGTGCAAGTTTCTCATTGCGAGCACGTACGACTATAATTGGAACACATGCCTATTGATTGCTTTGTACTTAGACACCGTTTTATTATTATCTGCAAATGCCCTGCTTGATTGTTACATGAGTTTCTCTCATCCATGCAACGCCCGTTATCCGTCCCCGTGCCTACAGTATTTTAATCCTGCTGTTTACTATAATCACTACTGCTGTCTCGTTACTCGTCATTGTTATTTCACTATCACATCGCTATAAAACTCAGCATTATCGATAAACTCTTGCGAGCAAGTCTGTTTCTAGGTGCAACTGAATTGACAACTCCGTTGTTAAGGCTTTCAAGTATTCTTTGTCTCCCCTTGTGTCGAATCAATAAATTGGGTTTTACTACCCGCGAAGACTGCTGCGATCCCCTATACTTGTGGGTCATCAAGACTGTTTTCTGGCGCCGTTGCCGGGGAGCATAGCTTTATTTGGAAGTTCACTTGGATTGATATTGTTCGTTGCAAATTCTCCATCATGGGTAAAACTCGCGATCCTAAAGTCGCCATATTACCATCCACTACAAGAAAAGGTACAACTCTGAGTACCTCTGCTGCTCTTGATTCATCATCTGTGATTGATAAACTTGTTTCACCACCACAAGCTTCACTTGCTGGTACTTCTGCTGAATCTGAAAATTCTTATGATATTGATAATGTTTCTGCTGTGCTTGATGATAGTGGTTCATTGGGATCCTTTCTAGATGCTACAATTGCTAGGTCTAGACAAATTGAAAATGCTGAAACTCCTGATGCTACTACACCTGTTAATTCACCTGAACTTGATTATTATAGTGATGATCCTGATGAAGATTATGTGGAACTTAATGATGATCTTATTAATAGATGCAATACCACTGCTGATGCAAGTAAAATTAAAAAGTTTCTCACACAATATACTGTTAGACATAAGTTATCTCCTGATCCTAAATTTGCCACATCTCCTATATGCATTAAGGATAAAGATTATGATTTTTCTCTTGATCTATCTCATATAGCTATTGTAGAGAAAGCACCCTTTTGTGGTACTGAAAAAGAAAGTGCTGTGGAACACATGATTGAACTTTCTTCTATGAGTAGCTTGTTTTCTGATGATATCAAGATGCGTACTTATTTTGTCGTTAAAATTTTTCCTTTCTCATTAAAGGATGATGCTAAAACTTGGTATAATAATTTGCCTCCTGGTTCTATTAAAAGTCCAACTGATTTGCGTGATGTTTTCTTTCGAAAATACTTTCCTGCTAGTGCTCAACATGTTGCTTTACAGAGAATTTATAGATTTGACCAAGGAGATGAAGAGAAATTGCCTGAGGCTTGGGCAAGATTTTGTTCTCTTATCAGAGCTCGACCTGGACATGATTTAGAAAAGAATGATTTACTTGATATATTTTATAGTGGACTAACCATTGAGTCTAGGGCATATTTGGATAGTTGTGCTGGTTGTGTTTTCAGGAAAAGAACTCTGCATTTGTCAAGAATTATTGGCTAAAATAGGCCGGAATCATGATGATTGGACTACGCCTGAACCAACTCCAACGCCAATATTGAAGAAGAGGGGTTTAATTAAATTGAATGATGAAGATATGAGGGAAGCCAAGAAGTCTCTCAAGGAGAAAGGTATTAAATCTGAAGATGTGAAGAATCTACCTCCCATAGAAGATATATGTGAGATAATTCCCCCTTCATCCATGATTGAGGTAAACTCCCATCAGCGCTTTACTAGGGAAGATATTCCGTATTCAAAACCTCCTGCGCAATGCTTAGATGAGTTTGATAATTATATTGTTAAGCAAGAAAATTTTAATATGAGAGTAGAGAATCATCTAATTGAAAATTCTCAAGCTATTAGCAATTTGCATGATATTGTGGAGAGAACCTCCAATGATGTTAAGATGCTTGTTAAACATTTTCAAATGGTTCAAACTCAAATTGATCAACTCACTAAAGTGCAAAATGACTTATTACAAAATAATTCTAAAAAGAAACATGCTTATGAAGTAACAACCAGAGGTGGTGTCTCTACCCAGGATCCTCTATATCCTGAAGGGCATCCCAAAAGAATTGAACAAGATTCTCAACGCATTGAACCTAGTGCTCCTTCTAAGAAAAAGAAGAAGAAACATAAAAATGTTGTAGAATCCTCTGAACCTGTTAATGATCCTAATAGTATTTCTATTTCTGATGCTGAAACTGAAAGTGGTAATGAACATGATAATAATAATGGTAATGATAAGAATGATGTTTCTGATAAAGAAGAAGTTGAAGATGAACCTGAAAAGCGAGATAAAAATAAAAAGTATACTAAAGAAGATTTTATTGCTAAGAAACATGGTAATGAAAGGGAACCATGGGTGCAAAAGCAAATGCCTTTTCCTGCTAAGAAACTAAAATCAAAGGAAGAAGAACACTATAATAAATTTTGTGATTGGATGAAACCTTTATTCTTGCAAATCCCTTTGACTGATGCTATTAAATTGCCTCCTTATTCAAAGTATATGAAAGATATTGTTACTAACAAAAGGAAAATCCCCAATGAGGAAATTTCCACTATGCTTGCTAATTACTCTTTCAATGGCAAAGTTCCAAAGAAGTTGGGCGACCCAGGTATACCTACTATTCCTTGTTCTATTAAGAATAATTATGTTAAAACTGCTCTATGTGACTTGGGAGCCGGTGTTAGTGTTATGCCTTTTTCTCTTTATAAGAGACTTTACTTAGATAAGTTGATACCTACTGATATATCTTTGCAAATGGCTGATAAATCTACTGCTATTCCTGTTGGTATATGTGAGGATGTTCCTGTTCAAGTTACTAATAACTGCTTGATATTAACTGATTTTGTTGTGTTGGAAATGCCTGAAGATGATAATATGTCTATTATTCTTGGGAGACCTTTTCTTAACACCGCAGGGGCTGTTATTGATTGCAATAAGGGAAAAGTTACTTTCAATATTGATGACAAGGAGCATACCGTTTATTTTCCCAAGAGGATTGAAAAAGCATGTGGAGTTAATACTATTTCTAATGTGAAAACTATCAAGGTTGGAACTATCGATTGTCCTATATATGAGCCTAAAGAAGAATATCAAACTCTTGTGATTGGATCCATATCAATACAATTCAAGGTAACATATTGATTTGAGGTTTATTTCTTCTTATGCTATGTAAAATTTATTTGGTGGGAAGACTTGATCAACCTTGTTAACAGATACTTTTTATATGCATAGAGGAGGTAAACAACATCTCTTTCTTCCTCCACTTCCTCAAGTTGCTGTAGCACTTTTATTTTGCAAAGTTCTTTAGTTAATTAGAGGTTTCAAAAAATATTCTGCCCAGTAATAATAAATTTAACACCCAGAAATATGCATTTTTCAAAGTTTTCAAAAATTCGCAAAAATTATACCGTTGGTCCTATTTTTCGACGAGGCACCTGGGAGCACCTGGGGATGACCAGTGGGAAGGCACCCCACAGGCTGGCGCGGCCAGCAAGGGGGGCGCGCCACCCTGGTGTGTGGGCCCCCCTTTACCCCACTTCAGCATCTTTTCCTCCCACACTCTTCTCTCTCCCGAAAAAATCGACACCAGCTTCCTCTCACTCGTGTTTTTGCTCAAGAACTCCAGATTTCTCGATCTTTTTGCTCAGCCCAGATTTCTGTCTGAAATTTGGCACATTTGCTCTCCGAAAAGGAAGATGGATGATTATAACTTTGGAGAAGTGTTCCAAGGGGAGACAACAAGCACGGGGAGGCCCTCGAGGTCATCCACCCGATTCAGGCAATCCTACAATGAGGATATCATCGCACCAAGCTTCGCACCCGAGGAGGACAATGGAGTCCCTAATGCTTCATCCTTCCCATGTTATGACTTTTTGAGAAATGCAGGTTTGTTGGAGGATTTCTTGACCCTTGTCGGTAAGGCAGGTTTAACCACCTATGTGGGAGATGAGAGTGAGCAATACTACACGCTCACTAAAATCTTTGTGGAGAGCTTCAAGTTCAACAATAAGCACTTTCACCCGGCAGTTTCATTCAAGATCTATGGTAAACCTATTACTATGAAGTTGGAAATTTTTTGTGCTGCATTAGGCATTGTCCCTGTAGGTACAGCAAGGAAGATCGAGGACAACCCAAGGGAATTGTTGGAGCTCTATCGAGGGATCACCAATGATGATTGTCGCACCATTCAGCGTGGCAAGATAAGAAACATTCAACTCCCCGCCATTAAGTATTTTGCTTATTACATTGGTACTAGCATTCTTGGTAGGGAGAATACTAGCAACATATCTAGCTATCACCTTGGTTTCTTAATTGCTGCACTCACTGGGGACACGCCTTATCATCTTGGTGCTCTTGTTGCTCACCGCTTGTCCAGCAAGGGGCCTATATTTGGAGGAATTATTGCTTCGCGCGTTTTAGCATATTTAGAGCTTCCTCTTGACCCTAATGATGTAAAAATAGCTCCTATGAGGCTCGATATTGCTGCTATGAATAGTCATCAATTTGTTAGAGCCGACTCTAGTTTAGATAAGATTATCTATAGAATATTGTTTGCTGACGGGGAATAGAGGGAAATCCTTTTGCCGCAGCCAGATTTGTTCAGTATTGACAGGGAACCATGGTCGCGCACTAAGGAGGAGGTGGATGAGAAATTGAAGATACAAGGCTTCCACCAGCAGCATGACTCTGAGGACGCCGAGCCCTCCTACGACAACACCGTCACGTATCCGGGTGCTTCTTCTAGCACATACCCGGAATATGATCCATCTTCGTACTACGAGGGTGCTTCTTCATGGGCACCATGGGGTTGATCTCCACTTAGGCCAAAAGCCTAAGCTAGGGGGGAGGTATACCGGCATCACTCATTCTTTGCATATTATGGTTGCTGGATACCTGTACATACTTGTTTAGTTTCTTTGAGTGGTTTTCTAATGAGAGGAAGATGATATTTGGGGAAGTGGTGCCTGAAAACAGATTCTGGACTGTTACTAGAAAAATTCGTGCACACAGCCAGAACGTTATTTTGAGCTGCCAATTTTTTTGCAGGTTCCCCAGGTTGTTATCTAACTTTCATTAGTTGAACACTTTTCGAGCTGAGCAACGTAAGATTTTTGTAAAAATCGATTTCTGTACTGCTGTCAAGTTTTGGCAGATTTCTGCCATCTCGCTTTTCTGTGTTTCTTTTAGTTTTCATTTTCTTGTTTTTGCTTTGTTTCTTTCCTAAAACACAAAAAGACCAAAAATATTTCTGTTGTTTCTCTTCACCACTTGGTTACTTTAGTTTCTTGCATTTGTTTCGCTTTATTTGCTATTCCTAGTTTGCTATAAGAAAACCCAAAAAGATTTTGCTTTGTTTGCTTGTTTCCTTTTGTTCCTGTTTCCAAATTCGAAAACACCAAAAATATTTGCTGTTCTTCTTTGGTTTTGTAAAGTTCTTTATGAGTTCAATGGTCTTCGGTGGCTGGAGCGTGGTTTTCATTTCATATTATCCAAGCTACACAAGTGAAAAGGCAATAATGACGATCTACGACAATCTGATTGTGGTGAGAGGCTGGTATGAACTCTATTTGTTTTCATTTTTGTACATATACTCATCCATGTGAGCATGCTTAGTTGGTTCATGTGAGGTATATGTCATTTAAGAAAGTCTAGTAGTTCATGATCTCTCATGTTTAGCTCCAATTTATTAATATGAGTAGCATGTCATGGATGTTTGCTTGCATTGTTTTATTCATAGATAGGTATGATATTGTGGTATCCTCCTCTGAATAATTCGTTTGAATTAACTTGGCACATGCTCACGCATGCATATGACTGAACAAGAGTCAATTAAGCCTCAATGATTTACATTGCTTCAGAGTTCTGGTATCACTTTTATGCCTCAGTTAATTTATTTTGCCGCAAGCATGATTATGACAGTTACTGCTCTCTTGATTTGTCGCTCCCTAGTCTTTTGCTAGCCTTCACTTGTACTGAGCGGGAACGCTGCTCGTGCCTCCAAACACATGAAAACCAAGTTGTTCCAAAGTGTCCACCATAAATACCTATGCATGGCATTTCAAACCATTCCAAGTAAATTCTCATGCACTACCTTTAAACCTTCAAAATGCTTCTCAATTTGTGTTAACGTTTCATAGCTCATGAGGAAGTATGTGGTGTTTAACTTTCAACCTTGTCATTTACTCTTGACGGATTGTCATATGGACTAGTGGCACATCCGCTTATCCAATAATTTTGCAAAAAGAGCTGGCAATGGGGTTCCCAGCCCCGATTAATCAAACTTTACTAATAATTCTCTTCACATGTTTTGCTCTGATTCATCAGTAAGCAACTTAATTTTGCAAATAGACACTCCTCCATGGTATGTGATTGATGGAAGGCACCCGAGGATTCGGTTAGCCATGGCTTGTGTAAGCAAAGGTTGGGGGGAGTGTCACTCATAATAAAACTAAAATACGTGTGTAAACAAAAGAGAAGAGGGATGATCTACCTTGCTGGTGGAGATAACGTCCTTCATGGGAGCCACTCTTGGAAGTCCGGTTGGCGAGGTAGTTGGTGTACCCATTACCATTCGTTGACAACAACAAACACCTCTCAAAATAATTTTACTCCTGTTTTACAAATGAAAAGCTCTAGCGCATGTTAATCCCTGCTTCCCTCTGCGAAGGGTCAATCTTTTACTTTTATGTTGAGTCTCCATCCTTTCTTTGAGCACTTTCTTGAGAGCACAACTGTCATTCTTAGTATAATATGCTTGTCTCAAAATATGATTGATTGTGGTATAACTTTGATGCTTTTATCTTTGACAATCACTATTTCTAGTCTTTCTATGAACTTCAGAGGTGCCTGAGCATTTATGTTTTGCTGATCAAATATGGGCAAGCGAGATACCACTCTATCATACTCATTTATGAACATTGCAATCCTGCTTATATACATGATTCATGATGCTTATTATTAATTGTTGGTACCTTTCCATGATTGACATAGCTATTAGATGATCTTATTTGCATGTATCTTATTATGACCTGCCTAAGTGTTAGCCATAGCATGAGAATATTTACATCATATGAACAAATGTGTTCGTGAAAGTCCTTTTATCGCTCAGTTGTTAACTGAATTGCTTGGGGACAAGCAATAAGCTAAGCTTGGGGGGAGCTGATACGTCCAAAACGTATCCACTTTCCTGAACACTTTTGCTATTGTTTTGCCTCTAATTTGTGTATTTTGGATGCAACTAACACGGACTACCCGCGAAGACTGCTGCGATCCCCTATACTTGTGGGTCATCAGTCATTCAAAAGTGAAGCTTTTGGGGGGTCTTGAAATCTCAATGTTTGAAACCCAAAACCACTTCTCTTCATGGTTGACTTCATAAGACAGAGTTTAGGGTTAGGGGGTAGATCGATACATGATTTGTCGGGTTTGAATATGTCTAGACATGCTTGTTTATCAACTTGAATGCTTACTATATGACATAAGAAGACTATATGTGCGTTGTATTTTCATTTTTTTGTTTTTATCTGAATTAATGTTTATGCCCATTTGAATCTTGTCAAATCCTAGGTTTGACCAAGATTTAAACAAGTTTAAAACATAAAATGAAAAGGTAAGCCTGGATCCTTCTTAGTCATTCGAAAATGAAGCTTTTGGGGGGTTCTTGAAATCTCAATGTTTGAAACCCAAAACCACTTCTCTTCATGGTTGACTTCATAAGACAGAGTTTAGGGTGTTAGGGGTAGATACATGATTTGTCGGGTTAATTTGAATATGTCTAGACATGCATGCTTATTTATCAACTTGAATGCTTACTATATGACATAAGAAGACTATATGTGTGTTGGTCAAATCCTATGTTTGACCAAGATTTAAACAAGCATAAATCCTGAAAATGAAAAGGTAATTAAGCTTGGATCCTTCTTATTCACTCTAAAATTAAGCTTTTGGCGGGAAGTTTTTGAAATTTCCATGTTTGAAACCCAAAACCACTTCTCTTCATGCTTGACTTCATAAGACATAGTTAAGGGCTAGGGGTAGATACAAGCTTTTTCTGTTTTGAATATGTCTAGACCTTGTTCATATCGATCAACTTGAATGCTTACTATATATATATATATATGACATAAGAAGGCTATGTGCTTTGGTTTTCATTTTTTGATTTTTTCTGAATGTTTATGCCCATTTGAATCTTGGTCAAGTCCTAGGTTTGACCAAGATTTTAGCAAGTTTAAAACACATGAAAATGAAAAGGCAAGCCTGGATCCTTCTTAGTCATTCTAAAATGAAGCTTTTGGGGGGTTCGATCTTGAAATCTCAATATAATGTTTGTAACCCAAAACCACTTCTCTTCATGCTTGACTTCATAAGACAGAGTTAAGGGTTAGGGGTAGATCGATACATGCTTTTTTCTATTTTGAATATGTCTAGACCTTGTTGATCAACTTGAATGCTTACTATATATGACATAAGAAGGCTATGTGCTTTGGTTTTCATTTTCTGTTTTTTTTTGAATTTTATGCCCATTTGAATCTTGGTTGAATACTAGCTAGGTTTGACCAAGATTTAAACAATTTTAAAACATGAAAATGAAAAGGCAAGCATGGATCTTTTTTAGTCACTCTAAAATGAAGCTTTTGGGAGGTTCTTGAAATTTCCATGTTTGAAACCAATAAGACTTCTCTTCATGCTAATAGACTTCATAAGATCGACCGACTTTATGGTTAGGGGGTAGATACATGCTTTTTCTGTTTTGAATATGCCTAGAACTTGTTCATCAATTTTAAATTTCCATGTTTGAAACCCAAAACCACTTCTCTTCATGCTTGACTCCATAATACAGAGTTTAAGGTTAGGGCCAGGGTAGAAACATGATTTTTCTAGTTTGAATATGTCTAGACCATGTTTATCAACTTGAGTGCTCATGCATTATATGATATAAAAAGGCTATGTGCATTTTTTTATTTTTTTATACCCATTTGAATCTCGTTCAAATCCTAGTTTTGACCAGGATTTAAACAAGTTTAAAACATGAAAATGAAAAGGTAAGCCTGTATCCTTCTTAGTCACTCTAAAATGAAGCTTTTGGGAGGTTTTTGAAATTTCCATGTTTGAAACCCAAAACCATTTCTCTTCATGCTTGACTTCATAAGATAAAGTTTAAGGGTTAGGTGTAGATACATGATTTGACTGGTTTGAATATGTCTAGACCTTGTTTATCAACTTCAATTCTTACTATATGACATAAGAAGACTATGTGCTTTGGTTTTTCATTTTTTTTGATTTTTTCTGAATGTTTATGCCCATTTGAATCTAAAGGTGAGAGAACACGTTAAAGGTTATTCTAACAAAGGTCATGCTTGGAATGTTACCTATGTATTATTGTACATCACAAATGTGAAACGAAAATATGTGCATCTCTATAAACCATAAACCCTAACCCTAACTATATAGAAAAAGATGAACAATCCATGCTTTTCGATTGCCTTTTTTGATCCACCTTTGGCTGGATTTCAAACTGGGGGGGGGGTAGGGGACAAGTGTGTTTCTTTGGATGCCTCTCTCGTATTTGCTAGTTTTTGGGGGTCACAAAAATTCAGGGTAGCATTATGCCCACCCCCTCCCTTCACGCGCGGAAAAAGTGTTAGGCGAGTAGTAAAATGGCATGAACAACAAGTTTCGAGTAAAATTTCGAATATAACCAGAATGTACCAATTGATAGATGAGTTAACTTGGCTTCATGGAAAAAATAATGTCATGTAAATGAGTTAACTTGGCTTTCCTACCCTTGAATCCATAGGAAACTTTGTACTAATACAGTATAATGATCACCCGAGTTATTACACCAACAGGTATGTCACTTACGTGTGGTTCCCATGCGTGAGGTCCCACACTTCAGTGAGCACAAGTCATGGGCGGTCGGTAGGCAAACTCCCATCTTCTTTGTCAAGAGAAGACGCATCAAAACTCCCCCCTCTCTCTCTCCAGTTATCCACCTCCGCGGGCTGCTGGTTTTGGCATTGCGTTTCTACCTCAGCTCGGAGGCCATGGTGTGCACGCACTGTAGCCATGGCGATTTGGTCGCGCTAAGTGGTTCGTCCCCGGCTACGACGAGGATCAATCTGGGTGGTGGCTGTTAAGGACCCGATCGCATTTCTTGCTTTCAGCGTGGGGTCTTCCATGTAAAAGTTAGGGATTTAGATGAAATTTCCTGTTTATTCTGTGTCTTGTTGTAAACTGTGCTCTGGTGCGTATTGGAAGTCTGAGTCCTTCAGGATCCTTCGGTTGTCCCTCTCTCTCTCAAAAAAAGAAAAAACATCTCTCTCATTATCGGCCTCGCTCGCTCGCACCTCCTGCGCACTGACAAACCCTGAAAAAGGTCAGACACCATAAATAAGAGGGCCCCACTCACTTCTCTCCCTTCGTCTCCTTCCGTGTGATCCCTCTTCCTCCGAGTTTCACTGGACGGGCAAACACATGTGCTGCCTAGAAATATTCGACCCCTTTGCATGGATAATCATGTCGACCATTTTTACCTGGTTTTGAAATAAATAAATGAAAATGAAGAAAACTTCAAAAATGGAACCCTTCCGCATTGAGTGCTTATAGGTGTACTAGTTGACAAGGAAAATAAGAAACCTGTGGTAGGGTAGTAAAAAACAAAATGTGTTCACAAAACGGACTATCGTGTATGAAGATTCATGGGTTTCAAGCCAACAAATGGCGTAGTAATGGCCATATTTGTGGCATAGTTTGTTATAATGTGCCCAAATTGGGCATGGTGGTGCATCTTGCCATTCCCAACAATGTTGCTGACTAGACTTTTCAAATTTTCGGTATATAAAAACTCATTTTTCATTTTCTACATGTCAAAATAGGTTTATTTTTTGAATGGGTACATAAGATACGGCTCAAAATGGCGCCTCTACATTTTTAAGATAAATTAGGCCACATATTAGTGGAAATTCCCAACTCTTTATGTTTTTTAGTGCTTTCTAGCTAGTTTCACACATTTAAATGACTTTATGCTGATTTATTAAAAGTAATTCCAATTTGAAATGTAGGTGTGTGTTATAACTTCGTCCTATAAATCCCCAAAAATCATTTTTACATACATAATACTTACTATATGTCTAGACCTTGTTTATCTACTTCAATATGCTTACTATATATATATATGACGTAAGAAGACTATGTGCTTTGGTTTTTCATTTTTTTTATTTTTCCTGAATTTTTTTGCCCATTTGAATCTTGTTCAAATCCTAGGTCTGACCAATATTTAAACAAGCTTAAAACATGAGAATGAAAAGGTAAGCTTGGATCCTTCTTAGTCACTCTAAAATTAAGCTTTTGGGAAGTTTTTGAAATTTCCATGTCTGAAACCCAAAACCACTTCTCTTCATGCTTGACTTCATAATTAAGACAGAGTTAAGCGTTAGGGGGTAGATACATGCTTTTTTCTGTTATGAATATGTCTAGACCGGCCATGTTCATCTAGTTGAATGCTGCTTACTATATATGACATAAGAAGGTTATGTGCTTTGTTTTTTTTTTGTTTTTTTTTGAATTTTTATGCCCATTTGAGTTTTGGTCAAATCCTAGGTTTGACCAAGATTTAAACAAGCTTAAAACATGAAAATGAAAATGTAAGCATGTATCCTTCTTAGTCACTCTAAAATGAAGCTTTGGGGGGGGGTTCTTGAAATTTCCATGTTTGAAACCCAAAACCATTTCTCTTCATGCTGGACTTCATAAGACAAAGCTAGTTTAGGGTTTTAGGGGGTAGATACATGATTTGTCGGGTTTGAATATGTCTAGACATGCTTGTTTATCAACTTGAATGCTTACTATATGACATAAGATCGAAGACTATATGTGCGTTGGTTTTTTATTTTTTAATTTGTTCTAAATGGATAACCATTTGAATCTTGGTCAAATCCTATGTTTGACCAAGATTTAAACAAGCATAAACATGAAAATGAAAAGGTAAGCTTGGATCCTTCTTAGTCACTCTAAAATTAAGCTTTTGGTAAGTTTTTGAAATTTCCATGTTTGAAACCCAAAACCACGTACTTCTCTTCATGCTTGACTTCATAAGACATAATTAAGGGTGTTAGGAGGTAGATACATGCCTTTTCTGTTTTGAATATGTCTAGAGACCTTGTTCATCAACTTGAGTGCTTACTATATATATATATATATATATATGAAATAAGAAGGCTATGTGCTTTGGTTTTTCATATTTTGATTTTTTTTGAATTTTTATGCCCATTTGAATCTTGGTTAAATCCTAGGTTTGACCAAGATTTAAACAAGCTAGCTAGTTTAAAACATGAAAACGAAAAGGTAAGCATGGATCCTTCTTAATTAGTCATTCTGAAATGAAGCTTTTGGAAAGTTTTTGAAATTTCCATGTCTGAAACCCAAAACCATTTCTCTTCATGCTAGACTTCATAAGACCGAGTTTAGCGTTAGGGCCAGCTAGGGTAGATACATGATTTTCTAGTTTTAATATGTCTAGACCATGTTTATCAACTTGAATGCTCATTATATGACATAAAAAGGCTATGTGCTTTGGTTTTTGATTTTTTTGATTATTTTGAATTTTTATGCCCATTTGAATCTTGGTCAAATCCTAGATTTAAACAAGTTTAAAACATGAAAATGAAAAGGTAAGCCTGGATCCTTCTTAGTCATTCTAAAATGAAGCTTTTGGGGGGTTCTTGAATCTCAGTATAATGTTTGAAACCCAAAACCACTTCTCTTCATGGTTGACTTCATAATACATATAGTTTAGGGTTAGGGGTATATACATGATTTGTCGGGTTTGAATTTGTCTAGACATGCTTGTTTATCAACTTGAATGCTTACTAGCTATATGACATAAGGAGACTATATGTGCGTTGGTTTTTCATTTTTTGTTTTTTCTGAATGTTTATGCCCATTTAAATCTTGGTGAAATCCTAGGTTTGACCTAGATTTAAACAAGTTTAAAACTAGGTATTTAAAATGGTAAGCCTGTATCTTTCTTAGTCACTCTAAAATGAAGCTTTTGGGAGGTTTTTGAAATTTCCATGTTTGAAACCCAAAACCATTTCTCTTCATGCTTGACTTCATAAGACAAAGTTTAGGGTTAGGTGTAGATACATGATTTGTCTGGTTTGAATATGTCTAGACCTTGTTTATCAACTTCAATTCCTACTATATGACATAAGAAGACTATGTGCTTTGGTTTTTCATTTTTTCATTTTTTCTGAATGTTTATGCCCATTTGAATCTAAAGGTGAGAGAGAACACGTTAAAGGTTATTCTAACAAAGGTCATGCTTGGAATCTTACCTATGTATTATTGTACATCACAAATGTGAAATGAAAATATGTGCATCGATCTCTATAAACCATAAACCCTAACCCTAACTATATAGAAAAAGGTGAATGTTTATCGGGTTTGAGTTTTTATGCCCATTTGAGTCTTGGTCAAATCCTAGGTTTGAGCAAGATTTAAGCAAGTTTAAAACACATGAAAATGAAAAGGGTAAGCCTGGATCCTTCTTAGTCATTCTAAAAATGAAGCTTTTGGGGGGTTCTTGAAATCTCAATGTTTAAACCCAAAACCACTTCTCTTCACGGTTGACTTCATAAGATAGAGTTTAGGGTTAGGAGTAGATACATGATTTGTCGGGTTTGAATATGTCTAGACCTTGTTTATCATCTTGAATGCTTACTATATATATGACGTAAGAAGACTATGTGCTTTGGTTTTTCTTTTCTTTTTTTTTTGTTTTTTTTCTGAATTTTTATGCTCATTTGAATCTTGTTGGTCAAATCCTAGGTTTGACCAAGATTTAAACAAACTTGAAACATGAAAATTAAAAGTTAAGCCTGGATCCTTTCCTAGTCACTCTAAAATTAAGCTTTTGGGAAGTTTTTGAAATTTCCATGTTTCAAACCCAAAACCACTTCTCTTCATGCCTGACTTCATAAGACAGAGTTTAGTGTTAGGGATAGATACATGATTTATCTAGTTTGAATATGTCTAGACCTTGTTTATCAACTTGAATTCTTACTTTATGACATAAGAAGGCTATGTGCTTTGGTTTTTCATTTTTCTGATTTTTTTGAATTTTATGCCCATTTGAATCTTGGTCAAATACTAGCTAGGTTTGACCAAGATTTAAACAAGTTTAAAACATGAAAATGAAAAGGTAAGCCTCGGTCCTTCTTAGTCACTCTAAAATGAAGCTTTTGGGAGGTTTTGAAAATTCCATGTTTGAAACCCAAAACCACTTCTCTTCATGCCTTACTTCATAAGACATAGTTTAGGGTCGTTAGGGAGTAGATACATGATTTGCCTGGTTTGAATATGTCTAGACCTTGTTTATCATCTTGAATGCTTACTATATGACATAAGAAGACTATGTGCATTGGTTTTTCATTTTTTTCGTTTTTTATTTTCCTGCCCATTTGAATCTTGGTGAAATCCTAGGTTTGAGCGAGATTTAAACAAGTTTAACACGTGTAAACTTATAAGTAAGCATGGATCCTTCTTAGTCACTCCAAAATGTACCAATTGATAGATGTGTTAACTTTGCTTCATGGAAAAATTAATGTCATGTAAATGAGTTAACTTGGATTTCCTACCCTTTAATCCATAGGTAACTTTGTTCTAATGCACTATAATAATAAACTGAGTTTTTACACAACAGGTCTGTCACTTACGTGTGGTGCCCATGCGTGAGGTCCCACACTTCAGTGAGCACAAGTCACGTGCAGTAGGTACGCAAACTCCCAGCCATCTTCTTTGTCAAGAGAAGACGCATCAGGATGCGTATTGGAAGTCTCTGGGTCCTTCAGGATCCTTCGGTTGTCCCTCTCACAAAAAAAAATATCTCTCATTATCGGCCTCGCTCGACTCGCTCGCTCACTCGCTCGCTCGCACCTCCTGCTCACTGGAAAAACCTGCACAACAGTCAACATCATCACCCGAAAAAGGGGAGACACCATAATGCACTCCCTTCTTCACTCCTTCCGAGTGATCCCTCTTCCTTCGAGTTTCACTCGACGGGCAAACACACATGTGCTGCATAGTAATAATAAAAAAGTAGAAAAATCGACCTACGAATCTATGATTAAATAGGTTAATCTAGGGTTTTGCCCACTACTACAGATCAAGTTCAAAAATATCCAACTACTGGTTCGATTTTGGGCTACTAATGTGCGTTGGTTTTTTATTTTTTATTTTTTTCTGAATGTTTATGCCCATTTGAATCTTGGTCAAATCCTATGTTTGACCTGTTATCACCAGATTTTGGCCAAATCAGGAGATGGGCCGTACTTGAGATGGGCTTGGAGAATATACACGTGGAGCGTCTCTGAAGCGGCCTTGCACGAGAGTTTGGGCTAGTTTGCCCGTGTATCTATATATTATGGTAGTTTAGAATTAAAAGATAGAGTTTAGCCCGTACACGGTTAGGTGTATTTCCAAAAGATAGAAAGTCTACGGACTATAAATATGTATCTAGGGTTATTGAGAAAGGAGGACAATCACGTTCACAACAAACCAATCTAGGCGCATCGCCACCCCTTGTTTCGAGGGTTTCTCCCGGGTAAGCATCATGATGCCTAGATCGCATCTTGCGATCTAGGCAGTATAGGTTTATTCGTTATCTGGTGTTACTCGTACAGAAGCCTTGTTGATGGCGAGTAACCCTACTTATCTTAGATGTTTTGGGGCTGGCATCGTCGTTCTTCTGATATGCTTGCTTAGCTATGCTGCCCCTCGATATCTAGCCGTCCTTACACCTATTTTAGGTGTAAGGGCGGCATCTTGCTTTATCTTTGTTTAGTAGAACCGATCTGTTATAGTCGTTCCTTGTTCTACAAGGATTAGTTTGATATCTGCATGGTTAGGCCTTACAAACGGGTTGAACGATCCGGTAGTGCGTAAGATGTGGTTTATTAAACCCTAAAGGGATTGTTCCGGGGATCAACTTCATGTTGGTTTTTAGGCCTCGTTAGGGTTGGTTTTCCATTATCTTACGTATCTGCTAGGCTCAATTACGCGTAGGATGTTCCGGTTATGCAGTGAAAACCCTAGACTATCGTAGATTAGCTTAGCTTGATATTGATAAAGCATGATCCCCGTGTCGTTGTAAATCTAATGTGAACCACGGGGCAATCGGCTCTTTGAGCCGATCCACAGAACAACTTAAGAGCCGATCGGGGCTCGTATTTAATGTTTACGTGTCTACCATGCAGGAAGCTAAACGAAGCAATCCATCACCTTCCTGACCAGGTATAGGTCAGGTGGCACGCCCTTGCAACCGCCAGGACGTGTGCCGGAGCATTGAGGGACGACGACCGAGGGACCAGGGCCCACCAGCAGTCTTGGGACCCTCCCGGCTCTTCGTGTTGCTCGCCGCTGCCCGCCGGCGGGTTTTGGCAGGCAACACATTCTGGCACGCCTGGTGGGACACTCTGCAACAACCACGTCAACCTCTGCAGCTGAGATGTCAGGCGAACCAGTCAAGTACGAGGAGCTGCCTGACGAGCACAAGAAGAAGTATGATGAGCTTAAGGCTCTCTTCGAAGCCGATCTCATCGGCTCTTTCGAGAAAACCCGTTCACACGGCATTAGGTTCAAAGGATTCACACCTGAAGGCGTGCTCGATGGAGTAGATCTGTCTCTTCCTTCGGAAGAGCGCACCAGAGCCCTGCGCCAGGAAACCAATTATATGGTGGCTCATTCTCTACATCGTCATTCTGAGAGCCTGGTGAACGCTTTTGAGCGTGTTGCGCTCCGTGTGGTTCAGGAAATCATGAAGCATCAATATTCTCCGTCAGGACCTGCCTTAGGGACTCACCAGGGAGAGATGCCGTTCCACACCAGACCGCAACTCCCATTCACGCTTGCGGCTCAGCAACAAGGTTCACCGGCATATGTTGTCTACAAGGTTGGAGGTGATCCTGGCGATTACCAATTCCTGTATGAGCCGCCCAAAGAGATTCCACATGGATACGTGTGCACATACGTGCCGGACTGCAACAATTGGGCACACACGAGCCAGATTACGGCAGGAGGGATTGCTGGAGCAGGAGGGAGTTCTGGAGCAGACGCTGAGAAACAGGCGTGGCTAGCTAAATATGCCACCGGAACGAGTTATGAAAGCTCAGCCCCTGCAGCTCATACCATGGATCAAATCAGTGCAATCCTGAGAGATCAGTTCGGTATCCTGCCCAAGAAGAGAATAATCGGCTATTCCAAGCCGTATCCCAATGAATATGACCTGATCCCGCTGCCACCAAGTATCAGCTCCCTGACTTCACAAAGTTCAGTGGATCCGAAGGCTCTAGCTCGATTGAGCATGTGAGCCGATATTTGGCACAGTTGGGCATGGTTTCAGCATCCGACCAGCTACGTATAAGGTTCTTCGCACAATCGCTCACGGGTCCAGCTTTTGGGTGGTACACCTCGTTGCCACCAGATTCAATTCGGACATGGAAGCAACTGGAAGAGCAGTTCCATGTACAATATCACTCAGAAGCTACCGAAGCTGGCATTTCCGATCTGACGCAGGTGCGGCAAAGGCGGGGAGAGACGGTGTCTGAATACATTCAGCGTTTCAGAACTGTCAAGAACCGATGTGATTCGGTTCGTTTAACTGAAAAAGAAGCAGTCGAGCTGGCAGTGGCAGGCCTCGCGGCGCCACTCAAGGATCTGACTTTCCAAGTGGAGTACAATTCACTGGCACACATGGTTCAGAAGTTAACATTATATGAACATCGCCACCCAGAATTGTACCAAGACAAGTTCAAGCGCCCGATAGGCCTGGTCGAGGCAGATGAAGTTGAAGACACTGCAGAAGATCAGGAAGTCGCCGTGGCTGAATGGACTCGGGGGGCAGTACCCGTGTCCTGCAAATGGGTGAAACAACCAGGGCCGGCCAAAGGGTTCGACTTTGATATAAGCAAAACTGAGCAGATTTTCGATTTGCTGCTGAAGGAAAAACAGCTGAAGCTACCCGAAGGCCATAAAATCCCTACGGTGCAAGAGTTGAACGGGAGACCATACTGCAAATGGCATCACACGTTCACCCACGCCACCAACGACTGCAAAGTGTTGCGTGGACAGATTCAAATGGCGATAGAACAAGGCCGATTAATCTTCGGGCAGTTTGCCATGAAAGTAGACATGCAACCGTTTCCTGGCGTCAATATGGTGGAGCTCAACCATGCCACGAAGCGTCAGCCGGGTTTCTCTTTCGATATCAACATGGCAGGGCCTGTAGACCGCCATGGTAAAGATAAAGAGGAGAGTAGTCACTCCCGTGGCAAGGATAAGAAGGAGGCCGATCCACGCGACCGGCCCCAATATGATAACAGACGGTACCTCACCGAGGAAGAAGTGAGAAGCGTGCGGTATCAACGACCACTCTCCGCGCATCTCCTTAACAAATATGAGTACCAGTACGACCGACGTCGGCGGTACGACGAAGATGACGACAGATATCGTCGGTCTGGTGCAGACGACAGAAAACATCGTCGATATGATAGAGACGATGAAGGATATGAACGCCGCGCTAAAGGGAGATCAAGAGAGCAGGAAGACATGGACAGACACTGGGATTGTCCTTTCTTTAAGCACTGCTGGGACTTAGGAGTGAGCCGATTGCCTACAATCGACAACTGCCCAGAATGTAGACAGCAAAGGAAGGGCACAAGTGAGGTGTCAGTGTTCAAACGTCTAGGGCCTCTCCCACCTCAGAGCCGGCGAGCTGAGTCATCTCGAGATGAAGACTTCGAGGAGTCAGAAGATGAAGAAGAAGATAGGTACCACCGGCCAAGGTGGTGCCCTGATGGACTCAGTCATTCTCAGAAGCGTAGGGTTCAACGGCTACGTAACTTGGAGGAAGCCGAAACACAGTACCTGTACACATTGAGGAAAGCACGGCCCAATCTAGCCGTGAAAATTCAGCAAACTTTGGAGACGGAGGCGCGTCCACAGAAGAAAGAATGGCGCCCCAAGCAGACAAAAGCCGATGCACAGGCATCGGCTGATACAAACATGGTGTTCATACTGCCATCGGAGTTTCATGCTCCAAGAACTGAAGAAGTGCCAGTAGCACAGTTTGACTGCGGTCCACGGCCAGTTGTCTTTGAGAAGCCACGAGAGAGGAGCTACAGGCACTTGAAGGCCCTGTACCTAAAAGGTTATATCAATGGGCAGCCTGTCAATAAGATGTTGGTCGACACGGGAGCGGCAGTCAACATAATGCCATATTCCATGCTATTCATTAAAAGGTCACCACCCAGCTGGCCCATGGCCTCGTGCTTGTAGAGGTTTTCGGAAGATGGTGCCGGCACCATCGTCCTCACAGCAGCCTCATTAGCCTCATTTTGCATCCATTTGAGTAAAGGCGCAGCAGTTTCAGCCTGCATAAGAATGGGAACAGATCTCAGCAGTGATATTGAATGACTCTGAGACAGACTGATGCATATAGTGCTGGATGTAAGTGTAAGGGTATGGCCGTGTATGGACAACAGTTCACAACAATGCAAGGGTGTGTTCAGTTCTGAAACAGCGTGGAATGGAATGGAATGGTTCCATTTCAGAGGAATGGAATGGTTAAATTTTTGTTCGGTTGGGATAAATGGAGAGAAGAAGAGATCGAGGTTAAACTAACCATTTGTCTCAAAATTGTAATTAACAATTGCAAATGACATTTTAATCTCAAAGTCGTAATTAACAGCGCCTAATGGTGCTCTTTTAATCTAAAAATCATAATTAACATCATTTTTTGTTGGGTTAGGGGAACTGGAGTAGATGAACATTACTGTATGATGATTGTAAGCAAACGAATTTGGTGTTTCTAAACTTTTGGCTTCGAGATCTTATGGGTTTCAACTCTAGCCTACCCCAACTTGTTTGGGACTGAAAGGCTTGGTTGTTGTTGTTGTTGTTGTAAACTTTTGGCAAGCATAGAAAAAACCGACAATAAAGAGAGAAAAATCAAGGCATGTTTTGTGGATTAAGAAAATATACCATATTCATTAAAAGATCACCACCCAGCTGGCGCGTGGCCTTGTGCTTGTAGAGGCATTTAGAAGATGGGGCGGCATCAACATACCGGCAGCCTGATCAGCCAGCTTTGATCTTCCTTTTGAGTAAAGGCCCTAAAGTTTCAGTCTGCATATGAATAGCAAAACAAAAGGCAGACCTCAAGCAGTTGATATTGAATTACCGTATGAGATAGATCGATGCATATAGTGGATGCTCTTAGCCTTTTGCAGCGTGAACACTAGCTATGGACAGACAAAAAAACTAGTTAACTCAGCTTTGTCTAGATATGAATGTACTACCACCATCCAAAAGCTTAAGCCTTATTTATTTTTGAGAAATCAAAACAAGCAAAGTTTGACCAAAATTTTAGAACATCCTATCAACAAATATAATACTGTGTAGATACCGTAGGAAAATATATTTTATTATCTATTTAATGATATTAATTTTGTATTTTGCATGTTACTGATTTTTGGTAAAAGCTTAGTCAAACATGGTATAGTTTGACTTTCTAAAAATAATATAAGCCCAAAGCTTTGGGATAGAGGCAGTAGTATCTAGAGCTAAAACACATCTAGATACATCCGTATCTACGTATAGTTGAGTCAATTAATTTGGATCCGAGGGAGTATCAGATTCAGACTACATCATGGTAAGTTGGTTAAAAAAATTACCCTGGGCGGTCCCCGCCCAGCTCGGCAAAGGCATTTCGCTTCTTGTGCTGCAGATCGGGCCATGCTCCCGCAGCAGGTGGGGCGCTATTCTCGTTCCCCATAGCCTCAAGACGGAACCCGGAGGTACCAACCTGATACAGAGAATATAGAGCATGGTGTCACAGAGGCTTTACGCACAAACACCTGAAGACATGTGCTACTTTAAGCATATTCCAGAACAGGAACAGATTGAGGATGCAGAGAGACACTTAAAAGGTAAAGAGTGGATAAGCAAACGGAGTACCTGCTTCGCGGGCTGGGGACGCAGCTCGTGCTCAGCCAACCGCCCACATGCGTGGTGGCCTTACGCTCCATTGCCCCCACCGCCGAGGTCTTACCTTTCTGTACAAGCCGACAAAAGATACGGTGAGGATCAGCAGAAACTACAAAGGTTGCAAATGTCGACAAATAAAGGAAGAACACCCCAATCCAAGCAAAGGTAGCCCCGCCCCCACCCCCATCAATCACTCCCAGCTCGAGGGTGACCCGTAAAGACACCCTTCGCCCAGAATAGGAAAGAGATGCGCAAGATATCGAGGAGAGGAAAAAAGAACCGATCTCGAGAAAGGAAAGAACATTACTAGTCCTACCTAATCCGCTTGGTCTAGATGCAGCTTGCCCTCCAAGCTGGATGCCCGGATGGTGGAGGCGAAAGGAGGGGATCGAGCTAGCGGCTTGCATCCGTCGGCAATCGGCACTCGATCTGGCGAGAAGCGGTGCTACATCACGGCGAGGCGTAACATATTTTAGTACACAGTTGAACTTACCGATGTGACTATAGTCATTACATGTCTCATCGAAACTAGGGCCCATAGCGTGGCACCCCAAATTCACTTGAAGCTGCCCGGCGGGACGCATTGGCGCGTCAAGAAACCCCGAATTGTAGCGGGAAATGAAACATTTCACAAAAATTCGAAATTCAAGCACACCGCCACGCGCCAAGCACGCGGCTGTTCCTTCCTCTTCCTCGGTTCCTCCTCACCTATCCGAAAAACCCCAAATCCCAAGCTCAAACCAAAAAAAAAATCCCCTTGCCGCCATGCATGTCCTCGTTAACCCGCTGGAGATCGTTCCCGGATGATGCGGACCCCCGCCCGAGATCCAGAATTCCGTCCACCTCGAGGCACCGCGTGCTGTCTCGCAGCAGCCGGCTTGAGGGCGCTCGAAGAGGAAGTTCCGCCGGAAAGTGCTCATGGCAACCGTGCAAGCTCACCGGCGTGCTGCATCCCGAGAGGAACTGGTCAAAGCTTTGCTATTCGCCACACACAAAAAATTGCGGGCCAAGATCTGGTCAAAGCTTCGTCGATGGCTTGCCGCGAGAGGCTTGGAGTCCAGAGTCAATAAACTAGCTGCTCGAGGATCAAGGAAGAGCACGGATTCATATTAACCGACTCAAGTTTGTTAGTCTAGTTAACAAATGCATCTAGATACATCCATATCTAGACAGAATTGAGTCAATTAATATGAATCGAGGGGAGTACCTGAAAGTGTTTCATGCTACCAACTAATGCGCCGGCAGAATCGCTATAGAAGTAATTGTGCTACTACTCATACGATGAACCGATTGTGTGGGTGTCGAATTTTGCAACGCGATCATCCACCGAATGCTTAATCTAGCGCCAAAGGCGTACAAATCATAACATACTACAGCACCAGAACATAAGAGTACGAATCATAAAGTAGCTCAACATTTTGCATCGTGGCTGGGTGGTCCCGAGACTACCGGGACGCCCCGATGATCTCCGGGTGTGCATCCTCTTCAACGCAAAGCTGTGTACTCGGTCCACGGCCTCCTTCGTAGGCTGGATAATCTCAGGTGCAGGACCTTCGTCTATGAGAGGCTCGTCATCGCACCATCCACAGTGTGCATCAGACCGGGTGGTCTTGAGACTACCCGGACGCCCCTGATGATCTCCGGGCGTGCATCCACTTCAACGCAAAGCTGTGTACTCGGTCCACGGCCTCCTTCTATAGGCTGGATAATCTCAGGTGCAGGACCTTCGTCTATGAAAGGCTCGTCATCAGTACCATCCACAGGTGCATCAAACTGAGATTCATCTTCAAATCTCCCATCAAACCGAGAGACCTCTTCAACTCTATGCTTCGCAATTAGTACATCAACCGATTAGACAAACATCTAAGGGATGCAACCTGAACAAATGCCGTTTTACATATTTACCTTCTCATCTGGCACAGCACATGTCCCAGCTGAAACCCGTTTCCCCGAAGCAAGCGCTTTTTCTCTCCTTCCCGTCCATCCATCTCGCAACAAGTTAAATTTGAGTACAGAACCTTACACAAAGAATGCAAACTATTGATTGAAACAGCGGCAAAGATCAATATAAATAATTAACTACATATGCCAGCACACATACAGTGTGAGCAAGATCTGCTTCTCCTGCTAAAGGATCATTATATGGTTCACCATGCTAAACCCGCCTAACATATGTGCGGTCCATCCCAAAAATGTGTAAATGATCTGCCACTACAGGGTGAGGCCTCTTCTCACCATTCATACATGTGCAGCGCGGGCAATACACGTCCAGGTTGTGACCTTCATGAGCTCTAATAAACCCCATAAAGGGTTGAACACCATTTATATATGAAGGGGGACATAAGTGTCCATGAAGATCCAAGTTCTGTCCATCTCGTTTAATTATGAGATACAGTGGTTGGTGATTAATTTAAGGCGAAGTAGGAAATGTATATCCATCGAGTACAAAACTATACTACATGATTATGCATTTCAGCAATCATGTCGAGTACAAAACAAAAAATGCCCATCGACATTTTAGCAAACAGATCGTGTACAAAACTCGCCATGGCATTTCAGCAAATTAACGGATCGAGTGCAGAATCGACTCTATATGCCCACGCAAATGAACAAATTGATCGATGACCAATCGAGCGGAAAACGATAATGTGCCAATTAGTTCGAGCATACTGACGAATTTTTTTAGCAGCATCAAGAAAATATAAATCGTTAGGCCATCTTGCCCGATACATGATTGAGCTAGAGATAGCAGCCCTACCGTGGATCAACTTGACCGCCGGTGCGTCTCGAGAAGAACGACGGGGAGGGGAAGCTTCTTCTTCGCACGGACGGGACGGGGAGGGGAAGCTCTTCGCACGGACGGGGATAAGTTGTGTAGGGGTGGGTGGGGGGTCATGCGGCCGGGCCGCCGGGATGATAATTAAGGTCGGTAGGTGGCGTTTAATGGAGTTGCGTGTGTAATTTGCCGTGCACAAGGTTGAGGAATAGGCGGTTCCCTTTGCCGCGCGCACAATTCAAACTATCCCGCCCATGTAGTTTAAATTCGCCATATTTTCGTTGAATCGACATAAAGTCATGTGAGTGGGGGAAAATTAGCAAAGTTGCTTGAAAAATAGTAAAACTCTGGAATTATCCTTTAAATATGCTCTACTTCGTGTGGAAATCGGGGTGTGGAAGCATGTTGAGCTGTTTTATTTGTACTTTCTTCATTAAAACTCCCATTTTATGCACTTTGGATGGAAAGAAATCATTTGTACATAAATTTTGACAACGCCATTTGCAAACACTAATTGTTTTACATGCCAAGATGCACCCATCCACCAAATATATATGGGGCAAAAGTTTATCACAATCTACCAGATATGCACAATTAGTGAGGGACCCCTTTTGATTTTGTGCAATTTCCACTAATTAGGTAGAGAGAAGGGGTTAATTAATTAGGCCATGTTAGGGGTTATGTGTTTTAGATTAGGTTGTGTGGATTCAAATACAACTTCTTTATTTGTGTGCTATGATTAATCAAAACTAGATTGATCGACTGCGCACACATTATTAGAGGCGCATGCCTTTGCGCACAAAGTGCATGTGTGTGTTGTTGGCCACCAATTAACGAGAGAGAGAGAGACAGAGAGAGAGAGAGGTAGAGAGAGATCTACATACGAGAGAGCGATTGAAATCCCCAAATTAAACACATATATATATGCATGGCACATTTAATTTAATTAGAGGACCGCGAGCTAAGGCACCCCTGGCCTGCTTGATGCACAATTAAGTGTCATTGGCCTATATATAGGGTTTAATTAGGGTTTAGGGTTTAGGGTTAGGAGGTTAGGGTTTAGGGTCTAGGGTCTAGGGTTTAATGTTTTGGTGTTTAGGGGTTTAGGGATTAGGGATTAGGGTTTATTTAATTAGGGTTTAAGGTTTATGGAACATCGATCGAGTGCGCACACACACATTATTAGAGGCACACGCGCCTTTGCGCATAAAGTGCATGTGTATATGTGTGTGTTTTTTTGGCCAACAACGATATATAGATGATCGAGAGAGAGAGAGAGATTGAAATCCCCAAGAATATGTTCGATCAAATATATATTAAAATATATGCACGAATGCATGCATGGTAGGCCATGCATGCACACTAATTATATATATATATATTATGAGGAAACTTAATCAAATGTGTTTTCATTCGAGAGAACTTGTCAAAATTCAAGTTAATTAATTTATCGTCGATAATTATATAATTAATTAATGAATCTCAGGGAGATGTTATACAACATATGATCGATATAGGCCATGTCGTATATATTAATTGGTGTTAATCTACCGTTTAATTTGCTAGCTAGCTGCTATATATAGATCGAGCATGTTTTTATTAGATCGGGTTATAGCTAGCTAGTATAGTTTAGGGTTATGTGTTTTAATGAACTAGGGTTTGATTAGCTAGGGGTTAGTTATATATATGGTTTAGGGTTAATGCATGGCACATTTAATTTAACTAGAGGACCGCGAGCTAGGCACCCTGGCCTCGCTTGATGCACAATTAAGTGTCGTTGGCCTATATATAGGGTTTAATTAGGGTTTAGGGTTAGCTAGGGTTTAGGGTTTAGGGTTTAGTGTTTAGGGTGTTTAGCTAGGGTCTAGGGTTTAGTTTAGGGTGTTTAGGGTCTAGGGTTTAGGGTTTAATTAGTGTTTAGGGTGTTTAGGGTTTAGGGTTTAGGGTTTAGTGTTTACGGTGTTTAGGGTCTAGGGTTTAGGGTTTAGTGTTTAGGGTGTTTAGGGTCTAGGGTTTAGTGTTTAGGGTGTTTAGGGTTTAGGGGAGTTTTAGGGTTGTTTAAGGTTTAGGGATCATCGATCGAGTGCGCACACTAATTATATATATATTATGAGGAAACTTAATCAAATGTGTTTTCATTCGAGAGAACTTGTCAAAATTCAAGTTAATTAATTTATCATCGATAATTATATAATTAATTAATGAATCTCAGGGAGATGTTATACAACATATGATCGATATAGGCCATGTCGTATATATTAATTGGTGTTAATCTACCGTTTAATTTGCTAGCTAGCTGCTATATATAGATCGAGCATGTTTTTATTAGATCGGGTTATAGCTAGCTAGTACAGCTTTAGGGTTATGTGTTTTAATTAAGTAGGGTTGATTAGCTAGGGTTAGTTATTACATATATATGGTTTAGGGTTAATGCATGGCACATTTAATTTAATTAGAGGACCGCGAGGCACCCCCTGGCCTGCTCGATGCACAATTAAGTGTCGTTGGCCTATACATAGGGTTTAATTAGGGTTTAGGGTTAGCTAGGGTTTAGGGTTAGGGTTAGGGTTAGGGTTAGGTTAGGGTTTAGGGTCTAGGGTGGTTTAGGGTCTAGGGTTTAGGGTTTAGGGTTAGCTAGGGTTTAGGGTTAGGGTTAGGGTTAGGGTTAGGGTTAGGGTTTAGGGTCTAGGGTTTAGGGTTTAGTGTTTAGGGTGTTTAGGGTTTAGGGATTAGGGATTATTAGGGATTAGGGATTGAAGGTTTTAGGGGTTGTTAAGTTTAAGGTTTAGGGATCATCGATCGAGTGCGCACACACATTATTAGAGGCACTCCGCGCCTTTACGCATAAAGTGCATGCGTATATATGTGTGTTTTTTGGGCCACCAACGATATATAGATGATCGAGAGAGAGAGAGATCGAGACTGAAATCCCCAAGAATATATATGTTCAAATATACATTAAAATATATGCACGAATGCATTGTAGGCCATGCATGCACACTAATTATATATATATTATGAGGCAACTTAATCAAATGTGTTTTCATTCGAGAGAACTTGTCAAAATTCAAGTTAATTAATTTATCACGATAATTATATAATTAATTAATGAATCTCAGGGATATGTTATACAACATGATCGATATAGGCCATGTATATTTTAATTGGTGTTAATCTACGGTTTGCTAGCTAGCTGCTACATATAGAGCATGTTTTTATTAGATCGGGTTATAGCTAGCTAGTATAGTTTAGGGTTATGTGTTTTAATTAAGTAGGGTTGATTAGCTAGCTAGGGTTAGTTACATATATATGGTTTAGGGTTAATGCATGGCACATTTAATTTAATTAGAGGACCGCGAGGCACCCCCTGGCCTGCTCGATGCACGTACAATTAAGTGTCGTTGGCCTATACATAGGGTTTAATTAGGGTTTTAGGGGTTAGCTAGGGTTTAGGGTTAATTAGGGTTAGGGTTTAGGGTCTAGGGTTTAGGGTCTAGGGTTTAGGGTTTAGGGTTAGCTAGGGTTTAGGGTTAGGGTTAGGGTTTAGGGTTTAGGGTTTAGTGTTTAGGGTGTTTAGGGTTTAGGGATTAGGGATTATTAGGGATTAGGGATTTAAGGTTTTAGGGGTTGTTTAAGGTTTAGGGATCATCGATCGAGTGCGCACACACATTATTAGAGGCACCCGCGCGCGCCTTTACGCATAAAGTGCATGCGTATATATGTGTGTTTTTTGGGCCACCAACGATATATAGATGATCGAGAGAGAGATTGAAATCCCCAAGAATATGTTCAAATATACATTAAAATATATGCACGAATGCATTGTAGGCTATGCACGCACACTAATTATATATATATTATGAGGCAACTTAATCAAATGTGTTTTCATTCGAGAGAACTTGTCAAAATTCAAGTTAATTAATTTATCATGATAATTATATAATTAATTAATGAATGTCAGGGATATGTTATACAACATGATCGATATAGGCCATGTATATTTTAATTGGTGTTAATCTACGGTTTGCTAGCTAGCTAGCTGCTATATATAGAGCATGTTTTTATTAGATCGGGTTATATCTAGTATAGTTTAGGGTTATGTGTTTTAATTAAGTAGGGTTGATTAGCTAGGGTTAGTTACATATATATGGTTTAGGGTTAATGCATGGCGCATTTAATTAATTTAATTAATTGAGTGTCGTTGGCCTATACATAGGGTTTAATTAGGGTTTAGGGTTAGCTAGGGCAGATGGTTAGGGTTAGGGTTAGGGTTAGGGTTTAGGGTCTAGGGTCTAGGGTTTAGTGTTTAGGGTGTTTAGGGTTTAGGGATTAGGGATTAGGGATTTAGGGTTTTAGGGTTGTTTAAGGTTTAGGGATCATCGATCGAGTGCACACACACATTATTAGATCGAGGCACCCGCGCCTTTATGCATAAAGTGCATGCGTATATATGTGTGTTTTTTGGGCCACCAACGATATATAGATGATCGAGAGAGAGATTGAAATCCCCAAGAATATGTTCAAATATACATTAAAATATATGCACGAATGCATTGTAGGCCATGCATGCACACTAATTATATATATATATATTATGAGGCAACTTAATCAAATGTGTTTTCATTCGAGAGAACTTGTCAAAATTCAAGTTAATTAATTTATCACAATAATTATATAATTAATTAATGAATCTCAGGGATATGTTATACAACATGATCGATATAGGCCATGTATATTTTAATTGGTGTTAATCTACGGTTTGCTAGCTAGCTGCTACATATTGAGCATGTTTTTATTAGATCGGGTTATAGCTAGCTAGTATAGTTTAGGGTTATGTGTTTTAATTAAGTAGGGTTGATTAGCTAGCTAGGGTTAGTTACATATATATGGTTTAGGGTTAATGCATGGCACATTTAATTTAATTAGAGGACCGCGAGGCACCCCCTGGCCTGCTCGATGCACGTACAATTAAGTGTCGTTGGCCTATACATAGGGTTTAATTAGGGTTTTAGGGTTAGCTAGGGTTTAGGGTTAGGGTTAGGGTTAGGGTTTAGGGTCTAGGGTTTAGGGTCTAGGGTTTAGGGTTTAGTGTTAGCTAGGGTTTAGGGTTAGGGTTAGGGTTAGGGTTAGGGTTTAGGGTTTAGTGTTTAGGGTGTTTAGGGTTTAGGGATTAGGGATTATTAGGGATTAGGGATTTAAGGTTTTAGGGGTTGTTTAAGGTTTAGGGATCATCGATCGAGTGCGCACACACATTATTAGAGGCACCCGCACGCGCCTTTACGCATAAAGTGCATGCGTATATATGTGTGTTTTTTGGGCCACCAACGATATATAGATGATCGAGAGAGAGAGATCGAGATTGAAATCCCCAAGAATATATATGTTCAAATATACATTGAAATATATGCACGAATGCATTGTAGGCCATGCATGCACACTAATTATATATATATATTATGAGGCAACTTAATCAAATGTGTTTTCATTCGAGAGAACTTGTCAAAATTCAAGTTAATTAATTTATCACGATAATTATATAATTAATTAATGAATCTCAGGGATATGTTATACAACATGATCGATATAGGCCATGTATATTTTAATTGGCGTTAATCTACGGTTTGCTAGCTAGTTGCTATATATAGAGCATGTTTTCATTAGATCGGGTTATATCTAGTATAGTTTAGGGTTATGTGTTTTAATTAAGTAGGGTTGATTAGCTAGGGTTATTTACATATATATGGTTTAGGGTTAATGCATGGCGCATTTAATTAATTTAATTAGAGGACCGCGAGGCACCCCTGGGCTGCTCGATGCACAATTAAGTGTCGTTGGCCTATACATAGGGTTTAATTAGGGTTTAGGGTTAGCTAGGGCAGATGGTTAGGGTTAGGGTTAGGGTTTAGGGTCTAGGGTCTAGGGTTTAGTGTTTAGGGTGTTTAGGGTTTAGGGATTAGGGATTAGGGATTTAGGGTTTTAGGGTTGTTTAAGGTTTAGGGATCATCGATCGAGTGCGCACACACATTATTAGATCGAGGCACCCGCGCCTTTACGCATAAAGTGCATGCGTATATATGTGTGTTTTTTGGGCCACCAACGATATATAGATGATCGAGAGAGAGATTGAAATCCCCAAGAATATGTTCAAATATACATTAAAATATATGCACGAATGCATTGTAGGCTATGCATGCACACTAATTATATATATACTATGAGGCAACTTAATCAAATGTGTTTTCATTCAAGAGAACTTGTCAAAATTCAAGTTAATTAATTTATCACGATAATTATATAATTAATTAATGAATCTCAGGGATATGTTATACAACATGATCAATATAGGCCATGTATATTTTAATTGGCGTTAATCTACGGTTTGCTAGCTAGCTGCTATATATAGAGCATGTTTTTATTAGATCAGGTTATATCTAGTATAGTTTAGGGTTATGTGTTTTAATTAAGTAGGGTTGATTAGCTAGGGTTATTTACATATATATGGTTTAGGGTTAATGCATGGCGCATTTAATTAATTTAATTAGAGAACCGCGAGGCACCCCTGGGCTGCTCGATGCAAAATTACGTGTCGTTGGCCTATACATAGGGTTTAATTAGGGTTTAGGGTTAGCTAGGGCAGATGGTTAGGGTTAGGGTTAGGGTTTAGGGTCTAGGGTCTAGGGTTTAGTGTTTAGGGTGTTTAGGGTTTAGGGATTAGGGATTAGGGATTTAGGGTTTTAGGGTTGTTTAAGGTTTAGGGATCATCGATCGAGTGCGCACACACATTATTAGATCGAGGCACCCGCGCCTTTACGCATAAAGTGCATGCGTATATATGTGTGTTTTTTGGGCCACCAACGATATATAGATGATCGAGAGAGAGATTGAAATCCCCAAGAATATGTTCAAATATACATTAAAATATATGCACGAATGCATTGTAGGCTATGCATGCACACTAATTATATATATATTATGAGGCAACTTAATCAAATGTGTTTTCATTCGAGAGAACTTGTCAAAATTCAAGTTAATTAATTTATCATGATAATTATATAATTAATTAATGAATCTCAGGGATATGTTATACAACATGATCGATATAGGCCATGTATATTTTAATTGGTGTTAATCTACGGTTTGCTAGCTAGCTGCTATATATAGAGCATGTTTTTATTAGATCGGGTTATAGCTAGCTAGTATAGTTTAGGGTTATGTGTTTTAATTAAGTAGGGTTGATTAGCTAGGGTTAGTTACATATATATGGTTTAGGGTTAATGCATGGCACATTTAATTTAATTAGAGGACCGCGAGGCACCCCTGGCCTGCTCGATGCACAATTAAAGTGTCGTTGGCCTATACATTGGGTTTAATTAGGGTTTAGGGTTAGCTAGGGTTTAGGGTTAGGGTTAGGGTTAGGGTTAGGGTTTAGGGTCTAGGGTTTAGGGTTTAGTGTTTAGGGTGTTTAGGTTTAGGGATTAGGGATTAGAGATTTAAGGTTTTAGGGTTGTTTAAGGTTTAGGGATCATCGATCGAGTGCGCACACACATTATTAGATCGAGGCACCCGCGCCTTTACGCATAAAGTGCATGCGTATATATGTGTGTTTTTTGGGCCACCAACGATATATAGATGATCGAGAGAGAGATTGAAATCCCCAAGAATATGTTCAAATATACATTAAAATATATGCACGAATGCATTGTAGGCTATGCATGCACACTAATTATATATATATTATGAGGCAACTTAATCAAATGTGTTTTCATTCGAGAGAACTTGTCAAAATTCAAGTTAATTAATTTATCACGATAATTATATAATTAATTAATGAATCTCAGGGATATGTTATACAACATGATCGATATAGGCCATGTATATTTTAATTGGCGTTAATCTACGGTTTGCTAGCTAGCTGCTATATATAGAGCATGTTTTTATTAGATCAGGTTATATCTAGTATAGTTTAGGGTTATGTGTTTTAATTAAGTAGGGTTGATTAGCTAGGGTTATTTACATATATATGGTTTAGGGTTAATGCATGGCGCATTTAATTAATTTAATTAGAGAACCGCGAGGCACCCCTGGGCTGCTCGATGCAAAATTAAGTGTCGTTGGCCTATACATAGGGTTTAATTAGGGTTTAGGGTTAGCTAGGGCAGATGGTTAGGGTTAGGGTTAGGGTTTAGGGTCTAGGGTCTAGGGTTTAGTGTTTAGGGTGTTTAGGGTTTAGGGATTAGGGATTAGGGATTTAGGGTTTTAGGGTTGTTTAAGGTTTAGGGATCATCGATCGAGTGCGCACACACATTATTAGATCGAGGCACCCGCGCCTTTACGCATAAAGTGCATGCGTATATATGTGTGTTTTTTGGGCCACCAACGATATATAGATGATCGAGAGAAGAGATTGAAATCCCCAAGAATATGTTCAAATATACATTAAAATATATGCACGAATGCATTGTAGGCTATGCATGCACACTAATTATATATATATTATGAGGCAACTTAATCAAATGTGTTTTCATTCGAGAGAACTTGTCAAAATTCAAGTTAATTAATTTATCACGATAATTATATAATTAATTAATGAATCTCAGGGATATGTTATACAACATGATCGATATAGGCCATGTATATTTTAATTGGTGTTAATCTACGGTTTGCTAGCTAGCTGCTATATATAGAGCATGTTTTTATTAGATCGGGTTATAGCTAGCTAGTATAGTTTAGGGTTATGTGTTTTAATTAAGTAGGGTTGATTAGCTAGGGTTAGTTACATATATATGGTTTAGGGTTAATGCATGGCACATTTAATTTAATTAGAGGACCGCGAGGCACCCCTGGCCTGCTCGATGCACAATTAAAGTGTCGTTGGCCTATACATAGGGTTTAATTAGGGTTTCGGGTTAGGGTTAGGGTTAGGGTTAGGGTTTAGGGTCTAGGGTTTAGGGTTTAGTGTTTAGGGTGTTTAGGTTTAGGGATTAGGGATTAGAGATTTAAGGTTTTAGGGTTGTTTAAGGTTTAGGGATCATCGATCGAGTGCGCACACACATTATTAGAGGCACCCGCGCCTTTACGCATAAATTGCATGCATATATATGTGTGTTTTTTGGCCACCAACGATATATAGATGATCGAGAGAGAGAGATTGAAATCCCCAAGAATATGTTCAAATATACATTAAAATATATGCACGAATGCATGGTAGGCCATGCATGCACACTAATTATATATATATTATGAGGCAACTTAATCAAATGTGTTTTCATTCGAGAGAACTTATCAAAATTAGAGTTAATTAATTTATCACGATAATTATATAATTAATTAATGAATCTCAGGGATATGTTATACAACATGATCGATATAGGCCATGTATATATTAATTGGTGTTAATCTAAGGTTTGCTAGCTAGCTGCTATATATAGAGCATGTTTTTATTAGATCGGGTTATAGCTAGTATACTTTAGGGTTATGTGTTTTCATTAAGTAGGGTTGATTAGCTATGGTTAGTTACATATATATGGTTTAGGGTTAATGCATGGCACATTTAATTTAATTAGAGGACCGCGAGGCACCCCTGGCCTGCTTGATGCACAATTAAGTGTCGTTGGCCTATATATAGGGTTTAATTAGGGTTTAGGGTTAGGGTTAGGGTTTAGGGTATAGGGTTTAGTGTTTAGGGTGTTTAGGGTTTAGGGATTAGGGATTAGGGTTTCAGGGTTGTATAAGGTTTAGGGATCATCGATCGAGTGCGCACACACATTATTAGAGGCACCCGCGCCTATGCGCATAAAGTGCATGCGTATAGTTTAGGGTTATTTGTTTTAATTAAGTTGGGTTTGATCAGCTAGGGTTAGTTACATATATATGGTTTAGGGTTAATGCATGGCACATTACATATAGTTTAAATCTCAAGAATGTTTATACATGATAGGCCATATGTGCAAAGGAATTTTTTTCCCTGTGAACTTGTCAAAATTCAAGTTTATCAGTGCCAATGGAAACTAGTCCAAAAAATTACATAGAGGACCAAAAGTACTAGACAATAACTAATAGAACCTGCAACTTTACAAAAAGGACCCCAAAACATATAGAAGAAAATCAATCGAGTCCTTCTCGACCGCACATCAGATCTCTGCTCCGCATCCTTTCCAGCAACTCCGTCGCCGGGGACGCACCACTTGGGACGGTGTCGCCGGTAGTCGCCAGGACGAAGGAGAAGAAGGGCCTCAGCAACGGCATATTGGCTCTGAGAAGGGCCGCTGAAAGGCCAAGATGTGCACGGGCAAGACGGATGACGCCGTCGTATGCCCCGAGCTTGTGAACTTTAGCAGCTTGACTTCCCCATTGACCAGATCTGAAGCACTGACCAAAGCAAGCCTCACCGTTAGCGCCATCACATTGATGGCACCAGATCGGGGTTTGGCCGGCAAGATCCGCCAGATTCACCATAGGCCAGATCTGAAGCCGATGACGAGATCCCCGACTCCATTGCGCCATTCTGCTCATGGGAAACACTGGATCTAAGCTTACAACAACACTAACTCCCTCGGATCCAAATTAGCTGACTCAACTTTGCTTATCTAAATATGGATGTATCCACACATGTTTTTACTCTAGATACATACACGTCTAAGGAAAGTTGAATCAATTAATTTAGTTCGGAGGGTGTACAATATACAGAGAGAAGTCGGCCTCGTCTCCGGCCGGCGAGGCCGCCGGAGAGAAGGGGGAGAGGAGTCGGGGGAGTGGGAGAGACTAGAGAGAGAAAGAGAAGAGGAAGAAATGAGAGCTCCCTGGGGAAGAACATTATTTTTGTCGTTCTGCTCGTAGCTTGAAACTGAAAATTTCGGCCGCGCGCCAAATCATCCCGCCGCATCCATTCGAAAATCCCGTGACCAGTTTTACCCTTTTAACCCTGGTCCGGAAGCTACAACCCACCGACCATGGAGGGCTCATTCGGTAACAATGAAATATCTTGCCTAGATCCCGAACCCTCCCCACAGGCCCACACCCACCCACCAACCATTCGCCCCATTAGCTCAAAAATACTCTCACACGCCAAAGCTCTGACTCTCTACAGTACTAGATCTGCTTCGCCGCCGGCATACTCCTCCACAGCGTAGCCTTGATCGTGTTGGCTGTCAGCCCACCTGATCCGCTCCCCCGCCGCCCTCGTCACCGACGGATCTGCTTCACCGCCGACCTCGCCACCGACGGATCTGCTTCACCGCCGACCTCACCACCGATGGATCTGCTTCACCGCCGACCTCGCCACCGACTACCTCGGCGCAGCGGCTGTATCAACTTCACCGAATCCCTTGCCAGCCAACCAGATCTGCTTCACTAATGCCCGCTTCTACTGAAACAGGGTCGATTCATCGTCTCCCGCGTTCGCCGACGCTGGAATGCAAGTTGCCGCCCCCGTCCACCCCGCCGCAGCTTGGTTAGTACGCTGGCCCGTTAGATCGCGGTGTTTCTTTAGCCATGTTTTGTGTAGTTATTTGCAGATCTCATATGCCGTTAACTTTCTTGATGTGTTGCTTCGCATGAAGTTTGTTTAAATATTGTACAGTACAAAAGCATTATCCGGTCGCTACCATCCTGTTCATTCTACTGACACCTGTGTGCATCCACATATTTATAGCCTTATACTCATTCATTTGCTGCCTACTGTTTTTGTACTGCATGCTATTGTCGCACTGCTTTTATAGTCATGCTATGGGCATTTCCAATCTGCTTGTTCTTATACCACGTCATTAGCTCACCGCTAGCCGCTAGCTGTTTTCTCGTGTCTGCTATTCTCACACTGCTTTTATAATCATGCTATGTGCATTTCCAATCTGCTTGCTCTTATACCTCGTCTTTAGCTTATATAGTTATTGCTGCGTGCATGTCTGGTCTTTGTATTATCGTAGACTGACTTGTCAATGTTATATTTCCTAGGGATTGATCATGCGAACCACTTATTAGAACATCCAACATTAACAGCGGGGACGCTAGGGAAGGTTGGAATCTGAGTTCTTGGTTGGTAATTTTGGCAGTTTACTTCCGTTATTATCTATAACCTATATGCATTGTTCCTTATGCAAGAGATTAACACTTGGAACCCTGCCATAGCAATGCCATTCATGCTTTACTATGTTTCTGCCTATTTGATATGCTTGTCTTGGAGAAACTGCGAAGGTGATTTGAACTTGACATTTGGTCATTCTTAATGCCAGTTTACTTTATGTGGAAAACCTTGGCATTACCCTACTCTAAATCTGAATGTCTGAAATTCGTATCTCATGCAAAGCAACATCTAGTTGGTTTTAATCTGATATCTGGTAAATATTGGCTTATTCATTTGGCAGCTCAAGTTTTTTGTTATTTGAAACCAGCTGACTTGGTCTTAAATGTGATATCTAAACACAGATTAAGGACAATGGAGCAGGAGGATTAGCATTTCACTTGATGGCTGAACCTAAAATGACAGGCATGTTGACCACGACTAGTGCACGCAAGAGAAGGACCTGCAACGAGCCAGTATGTGCTTAGTACATGCATCTTATCTTATCTTGTGCTTATTTCTGCTACATGTTGTTATCTGATCTCTACATTGCGTAATACATGTTTGAATAGTTAATTGTTGTAACTATGTTTGCAATGTTACCAGAATGCAGTTTTAATGAAGCAGTCATCATTAGAAGATAGTCGCCAAAAAAGGATCTGTAGCGACCCTGTGCAACATTATGATGTAAGTTTGTGCTTAGTACAAGTTCCATACATTGTCTTATTTATGCAACTTGTTATTATCTTATATCTACATTGCATAATAAATGTTTGCATAGTTCATCGTTTAACTCTTTTTGCATTATTATCAGAATGCAGTTGTGATGAAGCAATCTTCATTAGAAGTGAGGCCCACAAAAAGTTCTGATATTTCTTCTGATGCATCTTCTCATAGCCGTCAACCTAGACCATTGCTTTCATCAAACAGTAAATATCTCAAGGCTGTACTTTATAAAAGACATGGTATTGCTGCTTTAAGATCTGTAGCTGATATGTTGACAAAGAGTACACAAGATTCAATCAAGGCGATTGCCAAATGTCAACGTGTTATTGATGATGCTAATAGAAGTCCTCAATGATTCTATGTAATTTTTTTTGTTTGGGCACATTAATTGCCTTGTAATTTTCCTACCTGTTTTATTTGTGTATGTAATTGTGTGTATCATTGATATCAGATTTTAGGCTCATGAAATGTAATGCAAGTTGACTAGTCAAACAAGTAGGGCACTACAACAGATTGGGCCGGCCCACTTACAGTAGTGTGGGACCCACTTTCATTTTGGGCCAGCCCACTTCTTTAGTAGGCCGGCCCGGTTACACGATAGTGGGATCCACATGCTTATTGGGCCGGCCCACTATCTTGTTGGGCCAGCCTATTTGCTATATGGTGGTCCCACATGGTAAATGGGCCGGCCCTTTAACAGGAAGGTGGGACCCACCTGTGTTTTTGGCCCGGCCCACTATCTTGTTGGGCCGGCCCACTTGCTATATGGTGGACCCCACATACTAAATGGGCCGGCCTTTTAACTGGAAAGTGGGACCCACCTGTGTTTTTGGCCCGGCCCACTATCTTGTTGGGCCGGCCCACTTGCTATATGGTGGACCCCACATACTAAATGGGCCGGCCTTTTAACAGGAAGGTGGGACCCACCTGTGCTTTTGGCCCGGCCCACTATCTTGTTGGGCCGGCCCACTTGCTATATGGTGGATGATGTCTACTTCCCCCTCCTTTTCCTGTAGACAGTGTTGGGCCTCCAAGAGCAGAGGTTTGTAGAACAGCAGCAAGTTTTCCCTTAAGTGGATCACCCAAGGTTTATCGAACTCAGGGAGGAAGAGGTCAAAGATATCCCTCTCATGCAACCCTGCAACCACAAAGCAAGAAGTCTCTTGTGTCCCCAACACACCTAATAGGTGCACTAGTTCGGCGAAGAGATAGTGAAATACAGGTGGTATGAATATATATGAGCAGTAGCAACGGTGCCAGAAAATAGCTTGCTGGCGTGTAGTTGATGGTGGTAGTATTGCAGCAGTAGTAACGCAAAGAAACAAGAAACAAGCAGCGATAGCAGTATTTAGGAACAAGGCCTAGGGATTACACTTTCACTAGTGGACACTCTCAACATTGATCACATAACAGAATAGATAAATGCATACTCTACACTTTTGTTGGATGATGAACACATTGCGTAGGATTACACGAACCCTCAATGCCGGAGTTAACAAGCTCCACAATAATGTTCATGTTTTAGTAACCTTGTAGTGTAAGATAGATCAACAGACTAAACCAAGTACTAACATAGCATGCACACTGTCACCTTCATGCATATGTAGGAGGAATAGATCACATCAATATTATCATAGCAATAGTTAACTTCGCAATCTACAAGAGATCATGATCATAGCATAAACCAAGTACTAACACGGTGCACACACTGTCACCTTTACACACGTGCAGGAGGAATAAAACTACTTTAATAACTTTGCTAGAGTAGCACATAGATAGTAGTGATACAAAACTCATATGAATCTCAATCATGTAAAGCAGCTCATGAGATTATTGTATTGAGGTACATGGGAGAGATGAACCACATAGCTACCGGTACAGCCCCGAGCCTCGATGGAGAACTACTCCCTCCTCATGGGAGCAGCAGCGGTGATGAAGATGGCGGTGGAGATGGCAGCGGTGTCGATGGAGAAGCCTTCCGGGGGCACTTCCCCGCTCCGGCAGGGTGCCGGAACAGAGACTCCTGTCCCCCAGATCTTGGCGTCGCGATGGCGGCGGCTCTGGAAGGTTTCTATGGTTTTCGCCGATCGTATCAGGGTTTTCGATCCATGGGCTTTATATAGGCGAAGAGGCGGCGCAGGAGGGTCGAAGGGGTGCCCACACCATAGGGTGGCGCGGGCCCCCCCTGGCCGCGCCGGCCTAGGGTTTGGGTGGCCTGTGCCCCCTCCCTGGTGGCTCTCGGGTGTTCTGGATGCTTCCGGTGAAAATAGGAACTTGGGCGTTGATTTCGTCCGATTCCGAGAATATTTCGTTACTAGGATTTCTGAAACCAAAAACAGCAGAAACAGAACGGCACTTCGGCATCTTGTTAATAGGTTAGTTCCAGAAAATGCACGAATATGACATAAAGTGTGCATAAAACATGTAGATAACATCAATAATGTGGCATGGAACATAAGAAATTATCGATACGTCGGAGACGTATCAGCATCCCCAAGCTTAGTTCTGCTCGTCCCGAGCAGGTAAAACAATAACACAGATAATTTCTGGAGTGACATGCCATCATAACCTTGATCATACTATTTGTAAAGCATATGTAGTGAATGCAGCGATCAAAACAATGTATATGACATGAGTAAACAAGTGAATCATAAAGCAAAGACTTTTCATGAATAGCACTTCAAGACAAGCATCAATAAGTCTTGCATAAGAGTTAACTCATAAAGCAATAATTCATAGTAGAGACATTGAAGCAACACAATGGAAGATTAAGTTTCAGCGGTTGCTTTCAACTTGTAACATGTATATCTCATGGATAGTTGTCAATGCAGAGCAATATAACAAATGCAATAAGCAAGTATGTAAGAATCAATGCACAGTTCACACAAATTTTTGCTTCTTGAGGTAGAGAGAGATAGGTGAACTGACTCAACAATAAAAGTAAAAGAATGGTCCTTCAAAGAGGAAAAGCATCGATTGCTATATTTGTGCTAGAGCTTTGATTTTGAAAACATGAAACAATTTTGTCAACGGTAGTAATAAAGCATATGTATCATGTAAATTATATCTTATAAGTTGCAAGCCTCATGCATAGTATGCTAATAGTGCCCGCACCTTGTCCTAATTAGCTTGGACTACCGGATCATCACAATGCACATGTTTTAACCAAGTGTCACAAAGGGGTACCTCTATGCCGCCTGTACAAAGGTCTAAGGAGAAAGCTCGCATTGAATTTCTCGCTATTGATTATTCTCAACTTAGACATCCATACCGGGACATCATAGACAATAGATAATGGACTCCTCTTTTATGCATAAGCATGTAACAACAATTAATAATTTTCTCATTTGAGATTGAGGATATATGTCCAAAACTGAAACTTCCACCATGGATCATGGCTTTAGTTAGCGGCCCAATGTTCTTCTCTAACAATATGCATGCTTAACCATAAGGTGGTAGATCTCTCTTACTTCAGACAAGACGGACATGCATAGCAACTCACATGAAATTCAACAAAGAGTAGTTGATGGCGTCCCCAGTGAACATGGTTATCGCACAACAAGCAACTTAATAAGAGATAAAGTGCATAAGTACATATTCAATACCACAATAGTTTTTAAGCTATTTTTCCCATGAGCTATATATTGCAAAGGTGAATGATGGAATTTTAAAGGTAGCACTCAAGCAATTTACTTTGGAATGGCGGAAAATACCATGTAGTAGGTAGGTATGGTGGACACAAATGGCATAGTGGTTGGCTCAAGTATTTTGGATGCATGAGAAGTATTCCCTCTCGATACAAGGTTTAGGCTAGCAAGGTTATTTGAAGCAAACACAAGCACGAACTAGTACAGCAAAACTCACATAAAAGACATATTACAAGCATTATAAGACTATACATCGTCTTCCTTGTTGTTCAAAACCCCTCACTAGAAAATATCTAGACTCTAGAGAAACCACTCATGCAAACCAAATTTTAACAGGCTCTATGTATTTCTTCACTAATAGGTGCAAAGTATATGATGCAAGAGCTTAAACAAGAGCACAACAATTGCCAAATATCAAGTTATTCAAGACATCATACCAATTACTACATGTAGCATTTTCCAATTCCAACCATATAATAATTAACGAAGCAGTTTCAACCTTCGCCATGAATATTATGAGCTAAGAACACATGTGTTCATACGAACCAGCGGAGCGTGTCTCTCTCCCACACAAGCATTTATTCAAACAAAAACAAAAACAAGAAACATACAGACGCTCCAAGTAAAGTGCATAAGATGTGACGGAATAAAAATATAGTTTCAGGGGAGGAACCTGATAATGTTGTCGATGAAGAAGGGGATGCCTTGGGCATCCCCAAGATTAGACGCTTGAATCTTCTTGATATATGCAGGGGTGAACCACCGGGGCATCCCCAAGCTTAGAGCTTTCACTCTTCTTGATCATAGTATATCATCCTCCTCTCTTGACCCTTGAAAACTTCCTTCACACCAAACTTCTCATAAACTTCATTAGAGGGGTTAGTACATAATCAAAAACTCACATGTTCAGAGGTGACACAATCATTCTTAACACTTCTGGACATTGCTCAAAGCTACTGGAAGGTAATGGAACAAAGAAATCCACCCAACACAGCGAAAGAGGCAATGCGAAATAAAAGGCAGAATCTGTCAAAACAGAACAGTCCGTAAAGACGAATTTCTAATAAATACTTCCGTTGCTCAGATCAGAAAACTCAAAACTAATGAAAGTTGCGTACATATCTGAGGAACACGCACGTACATTGGCATATTTTTCTGATTTTTCTAAAGAGAAAACAGCCCAGATTCGTGACAGATAGAAATCTGTTTCTGCGCAGAAATCCAAATCTAGTATCAACCTTCGATTAGAGGCTTCACTTGGCACAACAAAACACAAAACTAAGATAAGGAGAGGTTGCTACAGTAGTAAACAACTTCCAAGACACAAATATAAAACAAAGTACTGTAGCAAAATAACACATGGGTTATCTCCCAAGAAGTTCTTTCTTTATAGCCATTAAGATGGGCTCAGCAGTTTTAATGATGCACTCGCAAGAAATAGTATTTGAAGCAAAAGAGAGCATCAAGAGGCAAATTCAAAACACATTTAAGTCTAACATGCTTCCTATGCAAGGGAATCTTGTAAATAAACAAGTTCATGAAGAGCAAAGTAACAAGCATAGAAAGATAAAACAAGTGTAGCTTCAAAAATTTCAGCACATAGAGAGGCATTTTAGTAACATGAAAATTTCTACAACCATATTTTCCTCTCTCATAATAACTTTCAGTAGCAACATGAGCAAACTCAACAATATAACTATCACATAAAGCATTCTTATCATGAGTCTCATGCATAAAATTATTACTCTCCACATAAGCATAATCAATTTTATTAGTTGTAGTGGGAGCAAATTCAATAAAGTAGCTATCATTATTATTCTCATCATCAAATATAGGAGGCATATTGTAATCATAATCAAATTTATCCTCCATAACAGGTGGCAACAAAAGACTACTATCATTATAATCATCATAAATAGGAGGTAAAGAATCATCAAAGAAAATTTTCTCCTCAATGCTTGGGGGACTAAAAAGATCATGAAAACCAGCTTCCCCAAGCTTAGAACTTTCTATATTATTATCAACAATGGTGTTCAAAGCGTTCATACTAATATTACTACCAGCATGCAAATAAGATTCCATAGGTTTTTTAATTTTCGCATCAAACAATCCATGTTTTAAATCAGGAAATAGAATAAGAAGATCATTCTTGTCCATTATGCCAAACTAGTGTAAACAAGAAACAAAAAGTTGCAATTGCAGGATCTAAAGGAAATAGCTTCGAGTACTTACGGCGCCGGGAAATAGCTTAGTAGCCGAGATCCGGAGTGTGAGTACCTTTTACCTTTCCTCCCCGGCAACGGCGCCAGAAAATAGCTTGATGTCTACTTCCCCCTCCTTTTCCTGTAGACAGTGTTGGGCCTCCAAGAGCAGAGGTTTGTAGAACAGCAGCAAGTTTTCCCTTAAGTGGATCACCCAAGGTTTATCGAACTCAGGGAGGAAGAGGTCAAAGATATCCCTCTCATGCAACCTTGCAACCACAAAGCAAGAAGTCTCTCGTGTCCCCAACACACCTAATAGGTGCACTAGTTCGGCGAAGAGATAGTGAAATACAGGTGGTATGAATATATATGAGCAGTAGCAACGGTGCCAGAAAATAGCTTGCTGGCGTGTAGTTGATGGTGGTAGTATTGCAGCAGTAGTAACGCAAAGAAAACAAGAAACAAGCAGCGATAGCAGTATTTAGGAACAAGGCCTAGGGATTACACTTTCACTAGTGGACACTCTCAACATTGATCACATAACAGAATAGATAAATGCATACTCTACACTTTTGTTGGATGATGAACACATTGCGTAGGATTACACGAACCCTCAATGCCGGAGTTAACAAGCTCCACAATAATGTTCATGTTTTAGTAACCTTGTAGTGTAAGATAGATCAACAGACTAAACCAAGTACTAACATAGCATGCACACTGTCACCTTCATGCATATGTAGGAGGAATAGATCACATCAATATTATCATAGCAATAGTTAACTTCGCAATCTACAAGAGATCATGATCATAGCATAAACCAAGTACTAACACGGTGCACACACTGTCACCTTTACACACGTGCAGGAGGAATAAAACTACTTTAATAACTTTGCTAGAGTAGCACATAGATAGTAGTGATACAAAACTCATATGAATCTCAATCATGTAAAGCAGCTCATGAGATTATTGTATTGAGGTACATGGGAGAGATGAACCACATAGCTACCGGTACAGCCCCGAGCCTCGATGGAGAACTACTCCCTCCTCATGGGAGCAGCAGCGGTGATGAAGATGGCGGTGGAGATGGCAGCGGTGTCGATGGAGAAGCCTTCCGGGGGCACTTCCCCGCTCCGGCAGGGTGCCGGAACAGAGACTCCTGTCCCCCAGATCTTGGCGTCGCGATGGCGGCGGCTCTGGAAGGTTTCTGTGGTTTTCGCCGATCGTATCAGGGTTTTCGATCCAGGGGCTTTATATAGGCGAAGAGGCGGCGCAGGAGGGTCGAAGGGGTGCCCACACCATAGGGTGGCGCGGGCCCCCCCTGGCCGCGCCGGCCTAGGGTTTGGGTGGCCTGTGCCCCCTCCCTGGTGGCTCTCGGGTGTTCTGGATGCTTCCGGTGAAAATAGGAACTTGGGCGTTGATTTCGTCCGATTCCGAGAATATTTCGTTACTAGGATTTCTGAAACCAAAAACAGCAGAAAACAGGAACTGGCACTTCGGCATCTTGTTAATAGGTTAGTTCCAGAATATGCACGAATATGACATAAAGTGTGCATAAAACATGTAGATAACATCAATAATGTGGCATGGAACATAAGAAATTATCGATACGTCGGAGACGTATCAGTGGACCCCACACACCAAATGGGCTGGCCCTTTAACAGGAAAGTGGGACCCACCTGTGTTTTTGGCCCGGCCCACTATCTTGTTGGGCCGGCCCACTTGCTATATGGTGGACCCTGACATAGGCATCCCAAATGGGCCTGCCGAAGATAGTACCCGGGGTTTACTGAAGGCCCACTACCTGAAGAATAAGAAGATTCGGGAGCCCAAGATATATTAAGGAAAGTTAGAGTTGTAATAGGAAGTGTTATTTGTAATCTGGCGGGATGAGTTAGAAACCGTCCCGGACTCTGTAACTTGTACAAAACGAAACCCTCGGCTCCGCCTCCTATATAAAGGGGGAGTCGAGGGACGAAGAGATCATCGAATCATTGTCTACAAACCCTAGTTTTCATAACCGTCGAGTACTTTTCGGCTGAAACCTTCGAGATCTACTTGCCCTCTACTTCCAACTAAACCCTAGCCTACAATCCATAGGCATTGACAAGTTGATACCTTGTCAATTGGCGCCGTCTGTGGGAACTAGAGGCGTAAGGATCTGATCTCGATGGCACGTTCAAGATCTTCGACATCGTCAACCGCAAGCAACGCAATGGATCGAGGTAAACAGATCGCTGCTGGTCCTGTCGATTTTGTTCCTCACCCACCCTCCCGTTTGGATGCATATGGTTATCTGGCGGAGCCCATGGAGATGACGTTCGGAAGGTTTCACTTTCGCGTCGAGAAGGAAGGATCGTATCGTGTCGAAATTCCGATTTCGTCGGGATCGTCGGCAGTCGATTCCGATTTTTCAAGCTATACATCGTCAACCGAGTCAGGAGAAGAAGAAACTTCGTCGACACGCTACGTCAGCACCAGAGCAAGAGAGAAACTCGCCAAGATCTTCAACGACATGTCGTTTGAGTCATCTGCAGACTCATATATAAGCGATGGCTCAAGAGATGTCGACAGTTACGACTTCATCGACAAATCTATCACAGTGGGCAAGGTCTTCATCAATCTCAACGATGATGTCACCAAACCCAACATAGATCTGAGTACAAAGTATCATCAGATTTATGCCATTGAAGATCAAGAGGAAACATCTGAGGCTTTCGACGATCTGGGAAATCCATACGTCGATCCCTCCAATCTGCGACAAGGCCTGGGCAATAAATACGTCGGGCCGCAGCCGCGAGACAGAGTTCAACTTTCGCAAGCAGCATGGGACAGAGCCGCGAGAGCTATGAACGGTTCAGAACCAATGGCCACCACAGCCATACCAGAGGAATTGCAAGCATATCAATATAGGCTCGCACGAGCTGCAAGAGAATTGGAAAAACAGACAGCTGAGTTAAACAGAAGAAAGGAGGCAGCTTCTGCATCTAGCAGGAGGAGGGCAGATCTAAGTCGACAATCTAGAACTTCGGGTGATAGCCACAGGGAGGCGCGGAACAGAGCAAGATCAAGGTTACAACATATACCCGAAGCAGAAAGAGAGCACTTGGTCCAAAACCTCGACATGTCCTTCATGTCGATAGATACAAGAGGAAACATCATCCCTAAGACACCAGAGGCTGGGTATATGGCGACACATGCTTTTATCCTCGCATCTAAACCACCTCCAGGTGATCCAAGGGAAACACTATACAATATGGCGGTAGCAGGAGTTGGAGCTATGGGGACAGCGTTTGTATCAACGCCTCCCGAAGGAGCAGCAAGGCAAACTAGTCCACGACCTGCAGCAGCAACAGCGGCAGCACCTGAAGGACCAAGTGGAGCAAGAGACACAGCAGCACAAGCAAGGGTCGACAGAGCGTGGCAAAGCAGAAGGGATCATCGGCAATCTCCGGAGCTTAACGACGAAGATATGTGCGGCTTACCAAGCTTCACGAGGAGAGTCCGAAAAACTCGAGTCCCCTCAGGATTCAAGTTACTCGACAACTTCAAGAAGTTCGACGGCCTTCAAGATCCAGAGGATTGGCTAGTTGATTATCTCGAGACAGTGAAGCTCACAGGAGGAACCAGGGCAACAGCTATGCAAAGCATTCAGGTGCACTTGAGTGGAGCCGCACGATCTTGGATAAAGAAACTTACTCCAGGATCTATCGACAGCTGGGAAAGTTTCGAGGACGTGTTCGTCAAGAACTTCAGATCCACGTGCAAAAAACCTGCGTCGTTAGAGGAGTTGAGAGCATGTCGACAAAAGCCAGATGAGCCAATGAGAAAGTACATCCAAAGGTGGAATATCATCAAAAACTCGGCAGAAAATATATCTGACGAGAGAGCAATAGATGCGTTTGTCGCAGGAATCAGGCGTGGAGATTTTGTCGAGGACTTGGGAAGGAGCAATCCAAAGACAGTATCCGCGTTAATGGAGATAGCAAACAGATGGGCAGATGGAGAAGACGCTGTCCACAACAAACGGTACAGGTCGCCAGAGGAGGACCGTGGTCGAAACTATCAACCGAGGCGACGATTTCCTCGGCAGTGCCCGAACTATGACGCTCCAGGGCAAATTTCGGCAGGTTTTCGGGCAAACACAGGAGGAAACAACAGAGATGATTATCAGAGAAGCAGTGAACAGCGAGGTGATAACAGGGATGATTCTCGCAACAACAGGCAAAATAGCGGGCCTAGGTTCCCAAGACCTTTCGTGTCCCCTGAAGAGATGATGAATGGGCCGTGCCAAATGCATTTTTTCCTCGACAGCAACGGTAAAAGACAGTCAGGGCACCTGCAGAAAGACTGTCGAAATTTTCAGGCAATGCTAAGGTATGCAGAGCACGCTAATGCGCGGGCAACACAGAGAAATCCTCGAGAACCCAGGAGCGAGATTCACTTGCCGCCTCCACCCGCGATTACAGACGACAATCGGCATCAGCTCAGAATAGCGGCAGCACCTCCACCACCACCGTATGTTGATCCTAACTCCAACGGAGTGGTGTCGATGATTCAGAAGGGAAGGCCGTCCAATAGAGCTCAGAAAGTAATCTCACGACAGGTGTTTATGGCAGAAAAAATGCATCCACCAACAGTTGAGTATCTTAATTGGTCAGGACAAGATATTGGCTTCACCATAGCAGATCATCCGCAGCAAGTTCCTCGACCAGGGCAGTCATCACTTATTTTGCCAGCAGTTATTGCGGGGTTTGATGTCTCTCGAGTGTTCATAGACGGCGGCAGCAGCCTAAACCTTATGTATGCAGATACATTGAGGAAGATGAACATATCCTTAGCAAACTTGAAGCCAACAGACACAAGGTTCCACGGCATCACACCAGAGAAACCAAGTTATCCATTGGGGAAGATCAATCTCGACGTTCAGTTTGGAACCCGAGAAAATTATAGAATCGAGAAGCTGGAATTTGAAGTCGTGGATTTTCCATCGCAGTACCACGCTTTGTTGGGACGACCAGTATATGCTAGATTTATGGCGGTGCCACACTATACATACCTGTTGTGGAGATTGCCTGGACCAAAGGGACCAATCACAGTTAAAGGAAGCTTCGCCTTAGCCGATAATTGCGACAAGGATTTTCATCGGCTATCAGAAACTTTCGGGATGCAAGCTGAGTATTTGGCGTCAAAAAGCATGACTGATTACGATGTACTGCCAGACGTTGGAAGGCCAAATAAAGAATCAACTTTCAATACCGAGAAAAATTCTAAGGAGGTGCAGATTCACCCGACAGACCCGAAAAAGACGACATCTATCGCAAACGACATGGATATCGCATAGGAAAGCGCGCTCGTCGAGTTCCTCCGTGAGAACTGGAAAATCTTCGCATGGTGTCCAGCTGACATGCCAGGAGTACCCAGGGAACTTGCCGAGCACCACCTAAACTTGGATCCAATAGCGAGACCAATCAAACAACCTTTGCGGCGTTTTTGGAACCAAACCGCAAAGCTATGCTATCAGAAATCAATCGACTACGAGAAGCTGATTTTATCAAAGAGATATTCACAGAAGCCACATGGGTAGCAAATCCTGTGTTGGTGCCGAAGAAAAACACTAAGGTCCTTCGCATGTGCGTCGACTTTACGTGTGTCAATAAACATTGTCCAAAGGATCACTTTCCCCTCCCGAGGATCGATCAAATTATCGACTCCACGGCTGGATGTGAACGTCTTTCCTTCCTGGACGCATATTCTGGTTATAACCAGATCAGATTGAAAGAAGAAGATGAAGTAAAGACCGCGTTTATTACACCTTACGGCGTGTTTTGCTACAGAACAATGCCCTTTGGTCTAAAAAATGCGGGAGCAACATATCAGAGGATGATGCAGAAGTGTTTGGCGACACAGATTGGGAAAAACGTGCAAGTATACATCGACGATGTCGTCATAACGTCAAAAAAGGGGACAACACTGATCGAGGATCTCAAGGAAACTTTTGACAACCTCGACAAATTTTGCCTGAAGTTGAACCCGACGAAGTGTTCTTTTGGCGTCCCAGCAGGAGAACTTCTGGGGTTTCTAGTCTCAGCAAGAGGGATTGAAGCAAATCCCGATAAAATACAAGCTATTGTAACAATGAGAAAGCCAACAAAGTTGAAAGAAATACAACAGCTAACTGGGCGAGTCGCAGCTTTGAGCAGATTCGTCGCCAGGCTGGGAGAAAAAGCGTTACCATTCTACGCTCTGATAAAGCAAGGAGATAAATTCCAGTGGAACGAAGAGGCCGACAGAGCTTTCGAGGATTTGAAGCGCACAATCTCGACACCACCAATCTTGGTGGCGCCGAAGGAAAAGGAACCTCTCCTGCTGTATATCGCAGCCACGCCCCAAGTGGTGAGCACGGTGCTAGTTGTCGAAAGGGAGGAAGAAGGAAAACTCCACGGCGTGCAGAGGCCAGTATACTTCGTCAGCGAAGTTTTATCGCCCTCAAAACAAAGGTACCCTCAGTACCAAAAGCTAGCGTATGGAGTGTTCACAACAGCACGAAAATTGCGCCACTATTTTTCGGCACACCCGATCATAGTGGTCAATGAAGCTCCCTTGTCAAATATACTAAACAATCCAGAAGCTACGGGTCGTGTCTCCCTTTGGGGAATAGAACTTTCCCCTCGGGACATCACGTATGAAAAAAGAAAAGCAATCAAGTCGCAAGTTCTGCCGGACTTCATCGCAGAGTGGATGGAGTTGCAAAACACAGGACCCCCAGACTTGTCGAGAACCTGGACCATGAACTTTGATGGGTCCAAAAGACTAGAAGGAGCTGGTGCAGGAGTAGTACTCATATCACCTGAAGGCGACAAATTGAAGTACATCCTTCGGATGACGTTCCCTAACGCATCTAACAATGAAGCAGAATATGAAGCTCTCATACACGGGATGAAGATGGCGAAAGCTTGCGGTGCAACTCGACTAAAAATCTTTGGCGACTCACAATTGGTGGCTCAGCAAGTTATGAACCAATGTGACGCAGTCAATGATAGCATGGTAACATACAAGGAGGTGTATAATGAGCTCGAGAAGTTATTTGATGGATGCGAGGTAAATCACATCAGTAGATTGAGCAACGATGAAGCTGACGTCCTCGCAAACATCGGGTCGCAGTGCCTTCCAATCCTGCCAGGAGTATTTTGGGAAGAAATAGCGGAGAGATCCACGAAGCCAAAAAAGGTGCAGAAAAAATCAAAAGAAGAGAAAACTTCGACACCCCTCACAGAAACCACGGAGGATGAAGAGGACCAAGAGCTTATAATGATGGTACAAGTTCCTTGGATGCAAGCATATATATCATACATCCTCAGGAAAGAAATACCCGATGATCCAGTTGAGGCAAGGCGAGTAATTCGACGCTCTAAAGCTTTCACGGTGATCAAAGGAGAATTGTACAAGCGAAGTATTTCAGGCGTCCTGCAAAGGTGTGTTACACCCGAAGAAGGAAGAATAATTCTGAAGGATGTACACGAAGGAATATGTGGCCACCACGCGAGTAGTCGAGCTATCGCAGCCAAGGTTTTTCGGGCAGGATTCTATTGGTTGACAGCAATCGAGGACGCCAAGGAAATAGTAAGAACTTGCGACGCGTGTCAAAGGTTTGCCGCAAAACCTCACTCTCCAGCAGCAGAACTAACACCAATACCATTGTCGTGGCCCTTTGCCCAATGGGGACTTGATATGGTGGGCAAGTTACACAAGTCCTGGCCAGGAGGAAAGGAATACATGCTAGTAGCTGTCGACAAATTTACAAAGTGGATAGAAGCGAAACCGATAAATTCACCAGACGGAGCATCCGCAGTAAAATTCATAAAAGGCCTCGTCTTCAGATTTGGAGTGCCCCATAGCATCGTCACAGACAACGGCAGCAACTTCACATCCCACGAATTCAAAGATTATTGCAAAGAAGTGGGTATCAAGTTACACTTTGCGTCAGTTGCGCACCCGCAGACCAACGGCCAAGTCGAGAAAGCTAATGGAATCATCTGCAACGGCATTAAGAAACACTTATTAGCGCCACTGGAGAAAGCTCGACACACCTGGCCAGAGGAGTTGCCCAGTGTATTATGGAGCATACGAACAACACCAAACACATCAACACAAGAAACTCCGTTCTTCTTGGTTCATGGAGCAGAAGCAGTATTACCAATCGAGATAGAGCATGACTCTCCACGAGTCGTAGAATATGATGAAGAGGTGTCGAGAAAAGCGCTAGAAGATGACGTCGATGCACTTGATGAAGCTAGAGATGAAGTACTGTCTCGGGTAACCAAATACCAACAGGACTTGAAGAATTACCACAGTCGACGTTTGCGGCCAAGATCTTTTCAGGTGGGAGACCTAGTTCTTCGGCTCACGCAAAAAAGTCATGAAAAACTCGAGTCACCATGGCTTGGCCCTTACATTGTCACGGAAGTAATCGGAGGAGGAGCATACAGGATAAAGGACAAGAAGACAGGGGTGGAGGAGCAAAACCCCTGGAACGTGGCGCAACTCAGGCGGTTCTACGCCTAGAGCTGAAATATAGTCCTTGTAAAACTTCAATGTACTGAAACGCCCGCGAGTTTTCAGACGCACTCTTTTCCTTTTTCGGGGCACCGAGTGGGGCCGGGAAAGGTTTTTAATGAGGCGGGCTCGCGGTGCTGCAATATAATAAAGATAGTGTCAATATAACTTTTCTTTATCGACATGCTCAAAGTCTCCGACCCGACGAATTTCAATATAGTTCCCCAGAAAAAGAAAAGCCTTGCCTTGGTATTAAAATACCTCGTGAGTCAATAAAAATACAAAATAGTACTCAACAAAGAAGCTCGGGGGCTGATATTCGCCAAAACTACATATTAAATAAATGCCTTGGTTCAAAACCTCGCAATACACAAATACAGTAAATAGCCACCGAAACACTCGGGGGCTAGACAAATATAGAAATATGATGATTGCTTCACAATATAATCACAATCATGGGTTACAAAGAAGAGTTATCTACCAAAGGAAAATAATTAGTCATGATTCAATATGTCATCAAGGGTAATTCTGTTTTCTTCAGGAGCAGCGCCAAGAAAATCAGCATAATGACCATCTGCAAAAAAGTCGGCATCCATCCGAAGAAGGTCTTCAATCATTTCTTCAGCTATAGGCGAAACCTTCGTGTTAATTCGGTCGACACCAACTCTTCAGCGCTTTACCTTCTCATGAAATTTCGCAACAACTTGGGTCAGGTCAAGATTTGAGTGGCAGATCTGAAGCATGATAAGAGCAAATCTGGCGCCAGCTACCAGTTGAGCTCTGACAAAATCATGGATCTTGTGGGCATCCTTAAATTTCTCCATTAACTCGGGAAGAGTTTTTGGTTGAACGTTCCGAGGAAACATGGAGTTATAAACCATAGACAGGGTCCTGGTACAGAAGTCAAGGAAGTCGCGAGTTTGAGAGGTGCGATCCTGAAATCTGACAATCTGGCGGGTCCTCTCTGGGGTAGCCCAAAACAGAGAACCATGGTCAAGGGAAAGGTTAACAAGGAGGTTCGTCCTAGTATTTACCCTCTCTTCTTCGGCAACAGCATTAGTAAAGGAACCTATTAAAACAACGGAGCAGAAAACTTTACGAGACGTAGCATGAAGACGGAAGATATCGGAGGATGAAACAAGCATACCCGACATATCCGCGCTGGCTTCATTCATTAACTCGAGCATGAAATTTTCTCGAGTAGTCGCCTTTTCAGCCTCGGAAGCAGCGATTTCCTTAGCAGCCACGGCCTCGCGAGCTTGCTGAAGTGCAATTTTTTCGGCTTCAGATGACTTACGAGACTTTTCCATCATTACAAGTGTTTGCTTCTTTGCATACTGAAGTTGCTGCCGAAGTTCATCCAATTCTCGCGGCAAGGACTCTTCGACAGGTGTAGCATCAGCAAGAGTTCTCCTTGAGCGAGAAGAAGAAGGCGAAACATTGGAAGGAGCGGAAGATGGAGTATAGTTATCAAATACCAACTGAAATTTAATAAAACAAGACAACATCAATCAACAAGCAAAGATAGAGTTTTCATTAATCTTTCGGAATAATTACAAAGGCCTTACAGTGGAGCTAATGAAGTACGTGTCGCCAAATAACTACTTTGGCGACAAGGGCAAAAGAAACAGAGAAAGAAAAACAAAGAGGCATGCAACTAGACCTCCGGCCTTGATGAGCTAGGAGTCGAAGCTGGTTTGATCCCGAGATATGCCAAGATCTTCTTCGTGTTGGGCTTGGCTGCCTTAATCAGCGACCTCCATCTCGATTGCTCTATCTGATCGGTGTCGCCAACTTTCATCCAATCAACAGTCTGTTGGCTGTCAGCAACCAGGGCAACAGTGCTTTCGACAGCAATCTTCATGTTTTCCTGACGCATCTTCAGTCCAAGGTCCTCTGATGAATTGAAGCTCTTGGCAAGGGCAAGGAAAGTCGGGGGCTCCTCTTTCTTCGGGAAGAAGTAGGGGAACAGCGTCGACAATCCTACACTAGCATTTGCCACGCCTTCACGAATTTCGGACCCATGAAGCTCCAGATAAGAAAGTGCGTCAAGGAGAGGGTCGTTGACGGGATTCTCCAGATCAAAATCTTGGTTTGTTTGGTCTGCCACAGGAAACAAAACGTTGGTCAAAAACAAGAAACAGTGGTTCTCATAAAAATAGAAGGGATCAATAGTATTACTGTGAGTGCGTCGACTTTGTGACTTCAGGCGCTTGAGGATCCCCTGTTCACGAGCAGCTTGTGCAGCTTTATGCTCGTTTAAAGCAGATTCAGCATCCTCAAGTCTTTTCTGCAGTCCCTCGACACTAGCAGCTTTTGCTTTTGCTTCATCAGCCTCGGCTTTGGCTTCGCTAGCAACAAGTTCGGCTTTCTTGCGAGCCGCCTCACTTTGCTCCAGTTTTTGAGCAAGTGCGTCGGCACGTTTGTTGGCCTCTGCAAGTTTCTCTGTCGAGATTTAAAAAAAAAAGAAAGATCAAAAATCGCGACAAACAACAGGAGCAAAAAGTCAGAAAGAACGGCAAGTATAAAAGTTGTTACCTTCAGTTCTGCTGGCATACTCACGGTACCCAATGAATTGGGATCCGATGCGGATAAGATCTTTGATCATGGGCTGTCAAAGAAGAATAAAGCAAGAGAAACATCGGCATGAAAAAAGAGTGAAGGCGTGAAAAAGCAAAATAGAGGAAATATAGATATCGACAAACTTACATCATCCAAGAGCAAAGTAGAAGAGCCGCGCAATTGAGGGGCAGGCTCAACAATCGTTTCAATCCTTGTCCTTTTTGGTGAAGGAGCAAGGGGGCTTGCTGGCGGAGTTGCGGTGACGACGTTTCGTTGAGGAGGCGAGGATTCTTCTCCTTCAACTAGCGTGTCTGAGGCAAGTAAAGTATGTGACGTGCTTGTCCAAGGAGCCACGTCAACAGTTGGTACTTCTTCCTCGTCATCACTGTTGATTAAAAATCGACAGCATAAAAAGCAAGACAAGATAAACATTTCGAGAACAGAAATAAGGAGAAGTAAAAATGACTTACGAACTGACGAGGGATTCAATATAAGGATCATAAGCTGCCTTCGGATGAGAAGGAACAACTTCTTCGGCTTTAGAAGTGCCAGAATCCTCGGCGTCATTCCTTTTCCTTTTGTTCCTTGGGGAAACAGCAGGAGGAAGGGATTGCATCGACTCGCTGGCGTCAGATTCAACTTCTTTTTCATGGGAAGCCGCAGATCTGTGAGAACCTGCAACTTCACTTTCAGGAAGAGAAGAACCTTGGTTGTCTTCGGCAACGATAGCTTGTTCTTCGACTTCTCCATCCTCAGGAAGAGGAGGAAGGGAAGCCATAGTAGGATGGTTCTGCAGGAAAATAGCGACAAAAGAAAAATTAGAGAGATATCAATACAATGAGATGCAGGGAAAGTTCAGAACAAGACAAAAATTCGAGAAGACAAAATACCTCAGGGAGAGGATTGGCGGAGCTGTATGGTTCCACGCGGCAAGAGGAGGGAATAGGATCCTTCTTGTTAAGCGAGGAAATTCTTCGAATCAACTTCTCCAAGTCCTTTACAGAAAGATCATTGGAGAGCCTATTGGCGTCATTTTCACCAGAATACGTCCAAAGGGGATTTTTGCGAGCCTGAAGAGGCTGCACTCTAATCCTAAGAAAGTAGGCAGTGATTTGAACACCAGACAGCTCTTTGCCTCGAGTATTTTGAAGCTGATGAATACGAGACATAAGTGCTTCTATCGCCTTTTTCTCTTCTTCGGAAGCTTCAGCATCCCAGGAGCGGCGGCGCTGAATTTTGGCACTTCCGTCGAAAGGGACAATGTTGTGCTCAATAGAATTGGCACTTTCTTCGTGTATGTAGAGCCACCTTTTGCGCCACCCTTGGACAGAATCGGGAAATTTGACGTCGAAGTAATCAACGTCAGATCGGACACAGATAACAACGCCGCCTATGTTATAGGTGGCGTTGTGGGAGCCATTGCGGCGGAGGCAGAAAATGCATTTCCACAGAGCCCAGTTAGGAGGGACTCCAAGGAAGCACTCGCAAAGAGTGATAAAAATGGAGACATGGAGGATGGAATTGGGGGTCAACTGGTGCAGCTGAATCCCATAAACAAAAAGAAGGCCGCGGAGGAAATCGTGAATTGGGGCAGAAAGGCCGCGGATGAGGTGATCAACGAAACTAACCCGATACTCCATTGGAGGGGTTGGGTAGCTTTCTTCGCTGGGAAAGCGGATGGCGTCCTCTTTCTTCATCAGGCCTAGCCTCTTCAGCATATTGACGTCTTGGTTGGAGATTTTAGATCTCTCCCACTCAAGATCTTCAGTGGCCATCTTGGACTCTGGAGTACTGTGGCGAGTGAGTCGCGTGCACGGTGGCATCAACGGCACTGGAAAAGCAACGTTCGTGCGTGCGGAAGATCAAAGAGAGTTGGGCGCAGTGGAAGTTTTTGCAAAGAGGAACAGGTGTGCGGCGCAAGCGAAGGAGTGAACGGAGGTTGAAGAAAGGTTTATATAGGAATCGGGCGAAGCAATGCACCGTTGGATGAAGAAATCGTGTGGTGAAAAAAAGATCTTGTAGATAAAGGGTAAAAAGGTATTTTTACTGAGATGGAATAGAACAGGCATTACAGTACGTGCGCCAGGAAAAGCGGAGGACGTGTGTCCCCCACTTGCACGACGTGTCAATGTGGTGGAAACAATGGACCCACAAGGCAGAAAAATCACCACTGTTAACAGAGATGAAGTAAATTTGACTAAGGGAAGCATGCCGACAAGAAAAATAAAAGAAGATTGGCGGCAGAAGAAGTTATTAAATACTTCGGGAGCCTTTGACCAAATACAAGTTTTTGCCCAAATGCTCGGGGGCTACTTCGACAAAAGTAAAATTTCGAGTATGGCAATATAGAAATTGTGGGAGCCTACAACCAAGCACAAGTCCTTGGCTGTAGCCTCGGGGGCTACTCCCATCGGGAGCGCTGTTCGCGCACCCGAGAGATGAAAAGAAGATCATATCGAGAAATAAGGACAATATAGCGACAAGGTGGACTAAAATGTTGAGCCTACAACCAAGCACAAGTCCTTGGCTGTAGCCTCGGGGGCTACTCCCATCGGGAACGCTGTTCGCGTGCCCGATGAAATTAAAAAAGAAAGATAGAAAAGCAAAAGAGTATATTTCGAGTTATAATTAACTCTACATATACTCCCATCGGGAGAGCAATATAAGTCATCTTTGACTCGATAAAATGTGCCATTCCAACAGCCGGAAAAGCACTCGACAATATATTCTCAGAACGCCAAAGTTGCGATCAATTTCTGAATGCCGCAAATTTGCGAAGGTAAGACCCCAGATCCGTTCTGCTGGGCGTGGCATCGCCGAAGACTGCGCTCTGCTACTTTTATCCGTATCAACAGATACGAAGAAAAATCCTAACGGACGCGTTAGGTACTCGATAAATTTGACTGGGACTCGACAGAATGGTAAGACCTTAAGCGGCACCTGTCGAAGTTTACACCAATATCCCGAGATCATGTCCAGGGACGTGATCTTGAAGTAGGTTTTTGCGGATTGCCACTAGAGTAGTTAACTAGTACCTGATCCGTTAGATGAACTAGCCCCAACTACCATTATCCCTGTACAATATAGAATTTTATGTGAAGAAATATAAAAAAGTTGAAGCTGTTGAATAAAAATAAACAGTGGAGATTTTCCCTGACTCTACGATTCAAGCAAAATCTCGGGGGCTACTGACATAGGCATCCCAAATGGGCCTGCTGAAGATAGTACCCGGGGTTTACTGAAGGCCCACTACCCGAAGAATAAGAAGATTCGGGAGCCCAAGATATATTAAGGAAAGTTAGAGTTGTAATAGGAAGTGTTATTTGTAATCTGGCGGGATGAGTTAGAAACCGTCCCGGACTCTGTAACTTGTACAAAACGAAACCCTCGGCTCCGCCTCCTATATAAAGGGGGAGTCGAGGGACGAAGAGATCATCGAATCATTGTCTACAAACCCTAGTTTTCATAACCGTCGAGTACTTTTCGGCTGAAACCTTCGAGATCTACTTGCCCTCTACTTCCAACTAAACCCTAGCCTACAATCCATAGGCATTGACAAGTTGATACCTTGTCAGACCCCACATACTAAATGGGCCGACCCTTTAACTGGAAAGTGGGACCCACCTGTGTTTTTGGCCCGGCCCACTTGCTATATGGTGGACCCCACACACTAAATGGGCCGGCCCTTTAACAGGAAAGTGGGACCCACCTGTGTTTTGGCCCGGCCCACTTGCTTCTTGGGCCGGCCCAGTTGCTGTAAGGTGGACCCCACATGTTAAATGGGCCGGCCCATTTAAGTTTTGACCAGTCAACCTTAGAGGTTAGGCCCGGCCCACGTAACTAATGGACCAGCCCAGCTATATAGTTGACCGGTCAAACTATGTCAGCTGGCCCGGCCCGCTTAAGACGTGGCAGGCCTCGTGTGGGCCTACCATCTACCACGGGGTTTCAGCCGGTTAACGCCGTTAACTGCCAGTTAACGGCGTCTGCCACGTGTCAGTTTGCATGACGTCAGCAGTCAACGGGCTCCCGGAAACACTTGGGCAACGGTCCGATTTTCCGTGGCGGAAGGGCGCCCAAGCGCGACGGACCGAAAAAATCGTCGTAGGACTTTGCCTGACGCAGTTTCCACAACAGAACCCATATCGTCGGGTTAGGCCCATAGGCGACGAAAAATACCCCTTAGCGGACGATTTTGAGACGTTGTCTATCAGAACTTTTCTTGTAGTGTAAGTTTGAAATATTTGAAAAGGGGCTTTTGGCTTAAACGTTTGAAACCCAAAACGACTTCTCTTCATGCTAGACTTCATAAGACCGAGTTTAGGGTTAGGGGGTAGATACATGATCTGTCTGGTTTGAATATGTCTAAACCTTGTTTATCAACTTTAATGCTAACTATATGACACAAGAAGACTATGTGCTTGGGTTTTTCATTTTTCTATTTTTTTTAATTTTATGCCCATATATTTGAATCTTGGCCAAATCCTAGGTTTGACAAAGATTTAAACAAGTTTAAAACATGAAAATGAAAAGGGAAGCCTCTATCCTTCTTAATTAGTCACTCTAATATGAAGTTTTTGGGAGGTTTTTGAAATTTCCATGTTTGAAACCCAAAACCACTTCTCTTCATGCTTGACTTCATAAGAAAGAGTTTAGGGTTAGGGGGTAGATACATGATTTGTATGGTTTGAATATGTCCAAACCTTGTTTATCAACTTGAATATGCTTACTATATGACGTACATAAGAAGACTATGTACTTTGGTTTTTCAGTTTTCTATTTTTTAAAATTTTCTGCCCACTTGAATCTTGGTCAAATTAATCCTAGGGTTGACCATGATTTAAACAAGTCTATAACATGAAATGAAAAGGTAAGCATGGATCCTTCTTAGTCACTCTAAAATGAAGCTTTTGGGATGTGTTCTTGAAATTTCCATGTTTGAAACCCAAAACGACACTTCTTTTCATGCTTTGGTTTTTCATTCTTTTGATTTTTTTCTGAATTTTTATGCCCATTTGAATCTTGGTCAAATATATCCTAGGTTTGACCATGATTTAAACAAGTTTAAAACATGACAATGAAAAGGTAATTAATCATGGATCCTTCTTAATTAATCAGTCAGTCTAATTAAAATGAAGCTTTTGGGAGGTTTTTCAAATTTCCATGTTTGAAACCCAAAACCACACTTCTTTTCATGCTTGTCTTCATTTATAAGACACAGTGTAGGGTTAGGGGTAGATGACTTGTTTGATTTGAATGTGTCTAGACCTTCTTCATGAACTTTTGAATGCTTACTATATGATATAAGAAGATGATGTGCTTTCGTTTTTTTATTTTTTTATTTCTTATTTTATGCTAATTTGAATATTGGTCAAATCCTAGGTTTGACCAAGATTTAAACAAGATTAAAACATCAAAATGAAAGGGTAAGCCTGGATCCTTCTTATGCACTCTAAAATGAAGCTTTTGGGGTTTTAAAAAATGATCCTTCTTAGTCCATGTTTGAAACCCGAAACCACTTCTCTTCATGCTTCACTTCATAAGATAGAGTTTAATTAGGGGTTAGGTGTATAGATACATGATTTGTCTGGTTTGAATATGTCTAGATCGACCTTGTTTAACAACTTGAATGCTTACTATATGACATAAGAAGACTATGTACTTTGGTTTTTCATTTTTTTCACTTTTTTAATTTTCTACCCATTTGAATCTTGGTCAAATCCTAGGTTTGAACAAGATTTAAACAAGTTTAAAACATGAAAATAAAATGGTAAGCATGGATCCTTCTTAGTCTCCCTAAAATGAAGCTTTTTTTTGAAATTTCCATGTTTCAAACCCAAAACCGCCACTTCTCTTTCATGCTTGACTTCATAAGACAGAGTTTAGGGTTAGGGGTAGATATATATACATGATTTTTCTGGTTTGAATATGTCTAGACCTTGTTTATCATCTTGAATGCTAGCTTACTATATGGCATAAGAATGCTATGTGCTTTGGTTTTTCATTCTTTTGATTTTTTCTGAAGAATCTTGGTCAAATCCTAGGTTTGACCAAGATTTAAACAAGTTTAAAACATGAAAATGAGAAGGGAAGCCTGTATCATCCTTCTTATTAATTAGTCACTCTAAAATGAAGCTTTTGGGAGGTTTTTGAAATTTCCATGTTTGAAACCCAAAACCACCTCTCTTCATGCTTGACTACATAAGACAAAGTTTAGGGGTTAATTAGGGGGTAGGTACATGATTTGCATAGGTTGAATATGTCTAGACCTTGTTTCTCAACTTTAATGCTTAGTACTATATGACATAAGAAGCTTTTGAGATGTTCTTGAATTTTCCATGTTTGAAACCCAAAACGACTTCTCTTCATGCATGCTAGACTTCATAAGATCGACCAAGTTTAGGGTTAGGGGGTAGAGATACATTATTTTTCTGGTTTGAATATGTCCAAACCGTGTTTATCAACTTGAATGCTTACTATATGACATAAGAAGACTATATGCTTTTGTTTTTCCTTTTACTGAGTTTTTTTTTTTGAATTTAATGCCGATTTGAATCTCTTTAATTGTCAGATCCTAGGTTTGACAAATTAAGATTTAAACAAGTTTAAAATATGAAAATGAAAAGGTAAGCATGGATCCTTCTTAGTCACTCTAAAATGAAGCTTTTGGGAGGTTTTTGAAATTTCCATGTTTCAAACCGAAAACCACTTCTCTTCATGCTTGACTTCATGAGACAAAGTTTAGGGTTAGGGGGTAGATACATGATTTGTCTGGTTTGGATATATCTAGACCTTGTTTATCAACTTGAATGCTTACGATATGACATAAGAAGACTATGTGATTTGGTTTTTCATTTTTTCCGATTTTTTTGAATTTTGTGCCCACCCATTTGTATCTTGGTCAAATCCTAGGTTTGATAATAATTTAAACAAGTTTAAAACATGAAAATGAAAAGGGAAGCATGTATCCTTCTTAGTCACTCTAAAATGAAGTTTTTGGGAGGTTTTTGAAATTTCCATGTTCGAAACCCAAAACCACTTCTCTTCATGCTTGACTTCATAAGACAGAGTTTAAGGCCGGGTTAGGGGGTAGATACATGATTTGTCTGGTTTGAATATGTCTAGACCTTGTTTATCAACTTTAATGCTTACTATATGACATAAGAAGACTATGTGATTTAGTTTTTCATTTTTTGTTTTTATTTTATTTTTCTGCCCATTTGAATCTTGTTGGTCAAATCCTAGGTTTGACCAAGATTTAGACAAGTTTAACACGTGAAAACGAATAAGTAAGCCTGGATCCTTCTTAGTCACTCCAAAATGTACCAATTGATAGATGTGTTAACTTTGCTTCATGGAAAAAATAATGTCATGTAATTAAATGAGTTAACTTGGATTTCCTACGCTTGAATCCATAGGAAACTTTGTTCTAATGCACTATAATAATCAACCGAGTTTTTACACCAACAGGTCTGTCACCTACGTGTGGTGCCCACGCATGAGGTCCCACACTTCAGTGAGCACAAGTCACGTGCAATAAGTACGCAAACTCCCAGCCATCTTCTTTGTCAAGAGAAGACGCATCAGGATGCGTATTGGAAGTCTCTGGGTCCTTCAGGATCCTTCGGTTGTCCCTCTCACACACAAAAAAAAAACAAATCGCTCTCATTCTCGGCCTCGCTCGACTCGCTCGCTCGCACCTCCCTGCTCACTGACAAACCCTGCACAATAGTCAACATCGTCACCCGAAAAAGGGGAGACACCATAATGCTCTCCCTTCTTCTGACCTTCCGAGTGAATGAGTGATCCCTCTTCCTCCGAGTTTCACTAGCTAGACGGGCAAACACACATGTGCTACATAGTAATAATAAAAAGGTAGAAAAATCGATATACGAATCTATAATTAAATAGGTTAAACTAGGGTTTTGCCTAGTACTACAGATCAAGGTTCAAAAAAATCCAACTACGGGGTTCGAACAACACGATTCTAATCCAATAATTTTTTCTACCTCATCCAAATGGCCTCAAACTATAGGGTTAGCATCTATCTAGTGCAGTATGTGTGAAAATGTATGCACTATGTGTGCTATAACTTGTATGTCTTTCAAATTTGAACCAAATTTGAATAAGTTTGAAATATTTGAAAAGGGGCTTTTGGCTTAAATGTTTGAAACCCAAAACGACTTCTCTTCATGCTAGACTTCATAAGACCGAGTTTAGGGTTAGGGGGTAGATACATGATCTGTCTGGTTTGAATATGTCTAAACCTTGTTTATCAACTTTAATGCTAACTATATGACACAAGAAGACTATGTGCTTGGGTTTTTCATTTTTCTATTTTTTTTAATTTTATGCCCATATATTTGAATCTTGGCCAAATCCTAGGTTTGACAAAGATTTAAACAAGTTTAAAACATGAAAATGAAAAGGGAAGCCTCTATCCTTCTTAATTAGTCACTCTAATATGAAGTTTTTGGGAGGTTTTTGAAATTTCCATGTTTGAAACCCAAAACCACTTCTCTTCATGCTTGACTTCATAAGAAAGAGTTTAGGGTTAGGGGGTAGATACATGATTTGTATGGTTTGAATATGTCCAAACCTTGTTTATCAACTTGAATATGCTTACTATATGACGTACATAAGAAGACTATGTACTTTGGTTTTTCAGTTTTCTATTTTTTAAAATTTTCTGCCCACTTGAATCTTGGTCAAATTAATCCTAGGGTTGACCATGATTTAAACAAGTCTATAACATGAAATGAAAAGGTAAGCATGGATCCTTCTTAGTCACTCTAAAATGAAGCTTTTGGGATGTGTTCTTGAAATTTTCATGTTTGAAACCCAAAACGACACTTCTTTTCATGCTTTGGTTTTTCATTCTTTTGATTTTTTTCTGAATTTTTATGCCCATTTGAATCTTGGTCAAATATATCCTAGGTTTGACCAAGATTTAAACAAGTTTAAAACATGACAATGAAAAGGTAATTAATCATGGATCCTTCTTAATTAATCTAGGTCTAATTAAAATGAAGCTTTTGGGAGGTTTTTCAAATTTCCATGTTTGAAACCCAAAACCACACTTCTTTTCATGCTTGACTTCATTTATAAGACACAGTGTAGGGTTAGGGGTAGATGACTTGTTTGATTTGAATGTGTCTAGACCTTCTTCATGAACTTTTGAATGCTTACTATATGACATAAGAATATTATGTGCTTTCGTTTTTTTATTTTTTTATTTCTTATTTTATGCTCATTTGAATATTGGTCAAATCCTAGGTTTGACCAAGATTTAAACAATATTAAAACATCAAAATGAAAGGGTAAGCCTGCATCCTTCTTATGCACTCTAAAATGAAGCTTTTGGGGTTTTTAAAAATGATCCTTCTTAGTCCATGTTTGAAACCCGAAACCACTTCTCTTCATGCTTGACTTCATAAGATAGAGTTTAATTAGGGGTTAGGTGTATAGATACATGATTTGTCTGGTTTGAATATGTCTAGATCGACCTTGTTTAACAACTTGAATGCTTACTATATGACATAAGAAGACTATGTACTTTGGTTTTTCACTTTTTTAATTTTCTACCCATTTGAATCTTGGTCAAATCCTAGGTTTGAACAAGATTTAAACAAGTTTAAAACATGAAAATAAAATGGTAAGCATGGATCCTTCTTAGTCTCCCTAAAATGAAGCTTTTTTTTTGAAATTTCCATGTTTCAAACCCAAAACCGCCACTTCTCTTTCATGCTTGACTTCATAAGACAGAGTTTAGGGTTAGGGGTAGATATATATACATGATTTTTCTGGTTTGAATATGTCTAGACCTTGTTTATCATCTTGAATGCTAGCTTACTATATGGCATAAGAATGCTATGTGCTTTGGTTTTTCATTCTTTTGATTTTTTCTGAAGAATCTTGGTCAAATCCTAGGTTTGACCAAGATTTAAACAAGTTTAAAACATGAAAATGAGAAGGGAAGCCTGTATCATCCTTCTTATTAATTAGTCACTCTAAAATGAAGCTTTTGGGAGGTTTTTGAAATTTCCATGTTTGAAACCCAAAACCACCTCTCTTCATGCTTGACTACATAAGACAAAGTTTAGGGGTTAATTAGGGGGTAGATACATGATTTGCATAGGTTGAATATGTCTAGACCTTGTTTCTCAACTTTAATGCTTAGTACTATATGACATAAGAAGCTTTTGAGATGTTCTTGAATTTTCCATGTTTGAAACCCAAAATGACTTCTCTTCATGCATGCTAGACTTCATAAGATCGACCAAGTTTAGGGTTAGGGGGTAGAGATACATTATTTGTCTGGTTTGAATATGTCCAAACCTTGTTTATCAACTTGAATGCTTACTATATGACATAAGAAGACTATATGCTTTTGTTTTTCCTTTTTCTGAGTTTTTTTTGAATTTAATGCCGATTTGAATCTCTTTAATTGTCAGATCCTAGGTTTGACAAATTAAGATTTAAACAAGTTTAAAATATGAAAATGAAAAGGTAAGCATGGATCCTTCTTAGTCACTCTAAAATGAAGCTTTTGGGAGGTTTTTGAAATTTCCATGTTTCAAACCGAAAACCACTTCTCTTCATGCTTGACTTCATAAGACAAAGTTTAGGGTTAGGGGGTAGATACATGATTTGTCTGGTTTGGATATATCTAGACCTTGTTTATCAACTTGAATGCTTACGATATGACATAAGAAGACTATGTAATTTGGTTTTTCATTTTTTCTGATTTTTTTGAATTTTGTGCCCACCCATTTGTATCTTGGTCAAATCCTAGGTTTGATAATAATTTAAACAAGTTTAAAACATGAAAATGAAAAGGGAAGCATGTATCCTTCTTAGTCACTCTAAAATGAAGTTTTTGGGAGGTTTTTGAAATTTCCATGTTTGAAACCCAAAACCACTTCTCTTCATGCTTGACTTCATAAGACAGAGTTTAAGGGTTAGGGGGTAGATACATGATTTGTCTGGTTTGAATATGTCTAGACCTTGTTTATCAACTTTAATGCTTACTATATGACATAAGAAGACTATGTGATTTAGTTTTTCATTTTTTGTTTTTATTTTATTTTTCTGCCCATTTGAATCTTGTTGGTCAAATCCTAGGTTTGACCAAGATTTAGACAAGTTTAACACGTGAAAACGAATAAGTAAGCTCCGGATCCTTCTTAGTCACTCCAAAATGTACCAATTGATAGATGTGTTAACTTTGCTTCATGGAAAAAATAATGTCATGTAATTAAATGAGTTAACTTGGATTTCCTACGCTTGAATCCATAGGAAACTTTGTTCTAATGCACTATAATAATCAACCAAGTTTTTACACCAACAGGTCTGTCACTTACGTGTGGTGCCCACGCGTGAGGTCCCACACTTCACTGAGCACAAGTCACGTGCAATAGGTACGCAAACTCCCAGCCATCTTCTTTGTCAAGAGAAGACGCATCAGGATGCGTATTGGAAGTCTCTGGGTCCTTCAGGATCCTTCGGTTGTCCCTCTCACACACAAAAAAAAACAAATCTCTCTCATTCTCGGCCTCGCTCGACTCGCCGCTCGCACCTCCCTGCTCACTGACAAACCCTGCACAATAGTCAACATCGTCACCCGAAAAAGGGGAGACACCATAATGCTCTCCCTTCTTCTGACCTTCCGAGTGAATGAGTGATCCCTCTTCCTCCGAGTTTCACTAGTTAGACGGGCAAACACACATGTGCTGCATAGTAATAATAAAAAGGTAGAAAAATCGATATACGAATCTATAATTAAATAGGTTAAACTAGGGTTTTGCCCAAGATTACTACGAGATCAAGGTTCAAAAAATCCAACTACGGGGTTCGAACAACACGATTCTAATCCAAGAATTTTTTCTACCTCATCCAAATGGCCTCAAACTATAGGGTTAGCATCTATCTAGTGCAGTATGTGTGAAAATGTATGCACTATGTGTGCTATAACTTGTATGTCTTTCAAATTTGAACCAAACTTGAATAAGTTTGAAATATTTGAAAAGGGGCTTTTGGCTTAACGTTTGAAACCCAAAACGACTTCTCTTCATGCTAGACTTCATAAGACCGAGTTTAGGGTTAGGGGGTAGATACATGATCTGTCTGGTTTGAATATGTCTAAACCTTGTTTATCAACTTTAATGCTAACTATATGACACAATAAGACTATGTGCTTGGGTTTTTCATTTTTCTGTTTTTTTTAATTTTATGCCCATATATTTGAATCTTGGCCAAATCCTAGGTTTGACAAAGATTTAAACAAGTTTAAAACATGAAAATGAAAAGGGAAGCCTCTATCCTTCTTAATTAGTCACTCTAATATGAAGTTTTTGGGAGGTTTTTGAAATTTCCATGTTTGAAACCCAAAACCACTTCTCTTCATGCTTGACTTCATAAGAAAGAGTTTAGGGTTAGGGGTAGATACATGATTTGTATGGTTTGAATATGCCCAAACCTTGTTTATCAACTTGAATATGCTTACTATATGACGTACATAAGAAGACTATGTACTTTGGTTTTTCAGTTTTCTATTTTTTTAAATTTTCTGCCCACTTGAATCTTGGTCAAATTAATCCTAGGGTTGACCATGATTTAAACAAGTCTATAACATGAAATGAAAAGGTAAGCATGGATCCTTCTTAGTCACTCTAAAATGAAGCTTTTGGGATGTGTTCTTGAAATTTCCATGTTTGAAACCCAAAACGACACATCTTTTCATGCTTTGGTTTTTCATTCTTTTGATTTTTTTCTGAATTTTTATGCCCATTTGAATCTTGGTCAAATATATCCTAGGTTTGACCAAGATTTAAACAAGTTTAAAACATGACAATGAAAAGGTAATTAATCATGGATCCTTCTTAATTAATCAGTCAGTCTAATTAAAATGAAGCTTTTGGGAGGTTTTTCAAATTTCCATGTTTGAAACCCAAAACCACACTTCTTTTCATGCTTGACTTCATTTATAAGACACAGTGTAGGGTTAGGGGTAGATGACTTGTTTGATTTGAATGTGTCTAGACCTTATTCATGAACTTTTGAATGCTTACTATATGACATAAGAAGATTATGTGCTTTCGTTTTTTATTTTTTTATTTCTTATTTTATGCTCATTTGAATATTCGTCAAATCCTAGGTTTGACCAAGATTTAAACAAGATTAAAACATCAAAATGAAAGGGTAAGCCTGGATCCTTCGTATGCACTCTAAAATGTGAAGCTTTTGGGGTTTTTAAAAATGATCCTTCTTAGTCCATGTTTGAAACCCGAAACCACTTCTCTTCATGCTTGACTTCATAAGACAGAGTTTAATTAGGGGTTAGGGGTATAGATACATGATTTGTCTGGTTTGAATATGTCTAGATCGACCTTGTTTAACAACTTGAATGCTTACTATATGACATAAGAAGACTATGTACTTTGGTTTTTCATTTTTTTCACTTTTTTAATTTTCTACCCATTTGAATCTTGGTCAAATCCTAGGTTTGAACAAGATTTAAACAAGTTTAAAACATGAAAATAAAATGGTAAGCATGGATCCTTCTTAGTCTCCCTAAAATGAAGCTTTTTTTTTTTGAAATTTCCATGTTTCAAACCCAAAACCGCCACTTCTCTTTCATGCTTGACTTCATAAGACAGAGTTTAGGGTTAGGGATAGATATATATACATGATTTTTCTGGTTTGAATATGTCTAGACCTTGTTTATCATCTTGAATGCTAGCTTACTATATGGCATAAAAATGCTATGTGCTTTGGTTTTTCATTCTTTTGATTTTTTCTGAAGAATCTTGGTCAAATCCTAGGTTTGACCAAGATTTAGACAAGTTTAAAACATGAAAATGAGAAGGGAAGCCTGTATCATCCTTCTTATTAATTAGTCACTCTAAAATGAAGCTTTTGGGAGGTTTTTGAAATTTCCATGTTTGAAACCCAAAACCACCTCTCTTCATGCTTGACTACATAAGACAAAGTTTAGGGGTTAATTAGGGGGTAGATACATGATTTGCATAGGTTGAATATGTCTAGACCTTGTTTCTCAACTTTAATGCTTAGTACTATATGACATAAGAAGCTTTTGAGATGTTCTTGAAATTTCCATGTTTGAAACCCAAAACGACTTCTCTTCATGCATGCTAGACTTCATAAGATCGACCAAGTTTAGGGTTAGGGGGTAGAGATACATTATTTGTCTGGTTTTAATATGTCCAAACCTTGTTTATCAACTTGAATGCTTACTATATGACATAAGAAGACTATATGCTTTTGTTTTTCCTTTTTCTGAGTTTTTTTTTGAATTTAATGCCGATTTGAATCTCTTTGTCAGATCCTAGGTTTGACAAATTAAGATTTAAACAAGTTTAAAATATGAAAATGAAAAGGTAAGCATGGATCCTTCTTAGTCACTCTAAAATGAAGCTTTTGGGAGGTTTTTGAAATTTCCATGTTTCAAACCGAAAACCACTTCTCTTCATGCTTGACTTCATCAGACAGAGTTTAGGGTTAGGGGGTAGATACATGATTTGTCTGGTTTGGATATATCTAGACCTTGTTTATCAACTTGAATGCTTACGATATGACATAAGAAGACTATGTGATTTGGTTTTTCATTTTTTCTGATTTTTTTGAATTTTGTGCCCACCCATTTGTATCTTGGTCAAATCCTAGGTTTGACCAAGATTTAAACAAGTTTAAATCATGAAAATGAAAAGGTAAGCATGGATCCTTCTTACTCACTCTAAAATGAAACTTTTGGGAGGTTTTTGAAATCTCCATGTTTGAATCTTTTGGTCAAATCCTAGGTTTGACCAAGATTTAAACAAGTTTAAAACATGAAAATGAAAAGCGAAGCGTGTATCCTTCTTAGTCACTCTAAAATGAAGCTTCTGGGAGGTTTTTGAAATTTCCATGTTTGAAACCCAAAACCACTTCTCTTCATGCTTGACTTCATAAGACATAGTTTAGGGGTTAGGGGGTATAGATACATGATTTGTCTGGTTTGAATATGTCTAGACCTTGTTTATCAACTTTAATGCTTACTATATGACATAAGAAGACTATGTGCTTTGGTTTTTCATTTTTCTGTTTTTTTTTGAATTTTCCGCCCATTTGAATCTCTGTCAAATCCTAGGTTTGACCAAGATTTAGACAAGTTTAACACGTGAAAACGAATAAGTAAGCCTGGATCCTTCTTAGTCACTCCAAAATGTACCAATTGATAGATGTGTTAACTTTGCTTAATGGAAAAAATAATGTCATGTAAATGAGTTAACTTGGATTTCCTACCCTTGAATCCATAGGAAACTTTGCTCTAATGCACTATACTAATCAACCGAGTTTTTACACCAACAGGTCTGTCACTTACGTGTGGTGCCCATGCGTGGGGTCCCACACTTCAGTGAGCACAGGTCACGTGCAATAGGTACGCAAACTGCCAGCCATTTTCTTTGTCAAGAGAAGACGCATCAGGATGCGTATTGGAAGTCTCTGGGTCCTTCAGGATCCTTCGGTTGTCCCTCTCACAAAAAAAAACAAATCTCTCTCATTCTCGGCCTCGCTCGACTCGCTCGCTCGCTCGCACCTTGTATGGTTTAAGGGTTAGGGGTAGGGGTAGATACATGATTTGTATGGTTTAAATATGTCTAGACCTTGTTTATCAACTTTAATGCTTACTATATGACATAAGAAGATTATGTGCTTTGGTTTTTCATTTTTTTCTATTTTTTTTTTGAATTTTATGCCCATATATTTGAATCTTTGTCAAATCCTAGGGTTTTTGAAATTTCCATGTTTGAAACCCAAAACCACTTCTCTTCATGCTTGACTTCATATATAAGACAGAGTTTAGGGGTTAGGGGGTATAGATACATGATTTGTCTGGTTTGAATATGTCTAGAACTTGTTTGTCAACTTTAATGCTTACTATATGACATAAGAAAACTATGTGCTTTGATTTTTCATTTTTCTGATTTTTTTAATGCCCATTTGAATCTTGTCAAATCCTAGATTTGACCAAGATAATTTAAACAAGTTTAAAACATGAAAATGAAAAGGGAAGCATGTATCCTTCTTAGTCACTCTAAAATGAAGCTTCTGGGAGGTTTTTGAAATTTCCATGTTTAAACCCAAAACCACTTCTCTTCATGCTTGACACTTCATAAGACAGAGTTTAGGGGTTAGGGGGTATATAGATACATGATTTGTCTGGTTTGAATATGTCTAGACCTTTTTTGTCAACTTTAATGCTTACTATATGACATAAGAAAACTATGTGCTTTGGTTTTTCATTTTTCTGATTTTTTATATTTTGATGCCCATTTGAATCTTGTCAAATCGTAGATTTGACCAAGATAATTTAAACAAGTTTAAAACATGAAAATGAAAAGGGAAGCATGTATCGTTCTTAGTCACATTCTAAAATGAAGCTTTTGGGAGGTTCTTGAAATTTCCATGTTTGAAACCCAAAACCACTTCTCTTCATGATTGACTTAATAAGACAGAGTTTAGGGTTAGGGGTAGATACATGATTTTCCTTGTTTGAATATGTCTAGACCTTGTTTATCAATTTAATTAATTGAATGCTTACTATATGACATAAGAAGACCTTGATTTTTCAATTTTTTTGAATTTTTTGATTTTTGATGCCCATTTGAATCTTGGTCAAATCATAGGTTTGACCAAGATTTGAACAAGTTTAAATCATGAATATGAAAAATTAACCATCTATCCTTCTTAGTCACTCCAAAATGTAGCTCTTGGGAGGGTTTTTGAAATTTCCATGTTTGAAACAAAAAACCACTTCTCTTCATGCATGCTTGACTTCATAAAGATAGAGTTTAGGGTTAGGGGTAGATATATACATGATTTTCTGGTTTGAATATGTCTAGACTTTGTTTATCAACTTGAATGCTTACTATATGACATGCAAAGACTTGCTTTGGTTTTTGATTTTGTTTAATTTTGAATTTTTATGCCCATTTAAATCTTGGTCAAATCCTAGGTTTGACCATGACTTAAACAAGTTTAAAACATGAATATGTAAAAGTAAGCATGTATCCTTCTTAGTCACTCCAAAATGAAGCTCTTAATTAAGAGGGTTTTTGAAATTTCCATGTTTGAAACCAAAAACCACTTATCTTCACATGCATGCTTGACTTTATAAGACAGAGTTTAGGGTTAGGGGTAGATACATGATTTTTCAGGTTTAATATGTCTAGACCTTGTTTATCAACTTAATTGAATGCGCGCATACTATATGACATAAGAAGACCTTGGTATTCATTTTATTTGAATTTTTATGCCCATTTGAATCTTGGTCAAATCCTAGGTTTGACCAAGATTTGAACAAGTTTAAAACATGAATATGAAAAGGTAAGCATGCATGTATGCTTCTCAGTCACTCCAAAATGAAGCTCTTGGAAGGATTTTTGAAATTTCCATGTTTGAAACCAAAAACCACATCTCTTCATGCTTGACTTCATAAGACATAGTTTAGGGTTAGGGGTAGCCACATACATGATTTTTCTGGTTTGAATATGTCTAGACCTTGTTTATCAACTTAATTGTATGCTTATTATATGACATAAGAAGACTATGTGCATTGGGTTTTCATTTTTTATCCCCATTTGTTGAATCTTGGTCAAATCCTAGGTTTGACCAAGATTTAAACAAGTTTAAAACATGAATAATATGAAAAGTAACCTGCATCGATCCTTCTTAGCCACTCCAAAATGAAGCTCGTGGGAGGTTTTTGAAATTTCCATGATTTTTCTGGTTTGAATATGTCTAGACCTTGTTTATCAACTTGAATGCTTACTATATGACATACACAGACTATGTGCTTTGGTTTTTGATTTTTTTTGAATTCTTATGCCCATTTGAATCTTCGTCAAATCCTAGGTTTGACCATGACTTAAACAAGTTTAAGACATGAATATGACAAAGTAATCATGTATCCTTCTTAGTCACCCCAAAATGAAGCTCTTGGGAGGGTTTTTAAAATTTCCATGTTTGAAACGAAAAACCACTTCTCTTCACCATGCATGCTTGACTTCATAAGACAGAGTTTAGGGTTAGGGGGTAGATACATGATTTTTCAGGTTTAATACGTCTAGACCTTGTTTATCAACTTAATTGAATGCTTACTATATGACATAAGAAGACCTTGGTTTTTCAAAAAAAAAATTGAATTTTTATGCCCATTTGAATCTTGGTCAAATCCTAGGTTTGACCAAGATTTGAACAAGTTTAAAACATGAATATAAAAAAGTAAGCATGTATGCTTCTTAGTCACTCCAAAATGAAGCTCTTGGGAGGGTTTTCAAAATTTCCATGTTTCAAACCAAAAACCACATCTCTTCATGCTTGACTTCATAAGACAGAGTTTAGGGTTAGGGGGTAGATACATGATTTTTCTGGTTTGAGTATGTCTAGACCTTGTTTATCAACTTAATTGAATGCTTACTATATGACATAAGAAGACTATGTGCCTTGGTGTTTCATTTATTTTGATTTATTTTGAATTTTATGCCCATTTAAACAAGTTTAAATCATGAATATGAAAAATTAGTCACTCCAAAATGTAGCTCTTGAGAGGGTTTTTGAAATTTCCATGTTTGAAACCAAAAACCACTTCTCTTCATGCATGCTTTGACTTCATAAGATAGAGTTTAGGGTTTGGGGTAGACAGCACGCGCCGACGCGTGGACGAAATTTATTCTCTGTCCCCCTAACATGCACTTGCCAGTGTCTTCAACAGTCTGACACGAGCAGTGAAGCTTTTATGGAGCCCAGCGGAGAGGGGCTCCATTTCTCGAGCGGTAGCGAGGTGACATGGTGACATGCACCATGTCACCGTGTGACATGCGGCCTAAATCCAAATTTAAACATTGCGAAAAAATCTGAAAAAAATCATGCAAGTTCACAGCTCATATTAAGATAACCCCTAAAAAATATCAGATCAAAATTCGAAACATACATCGAGAAACAAAAAAGAGAAACTCAGATGTGAATAGTCTACAGAGAAACTCAGATTTGAATTCGGGTACTATTCATGACAGATTTCTCTTTTTTGTTTCTCGATGTATGTTTCGAATTTTGACTTGAATTTTTTAGGGGTTATCTTAATATCTATGAACATGCATGATTTTTTTCAGATTTGTTCGCAGTGTTCAAATTTGAATTTAAACCGCATGTCACACGGTGACATGCAATAGGTGCATGTCACCTGATCTGCGGTGACGCTGGGGCTAAAAAGAAGACCTTTCCAACTCATTTCCTCCACTATTTCACATATTTTAGCTTCTATTTATGCGGTGCCGTGGAGGTGGGGGTCTCGTCGTCACCCTCCTCCTCCCCACCTCATTTCCTCCACTGTCTCGCAACTCCTTGATCTACTACTCCTATCCATATACATGCCACTCAAATGGATGTATTTGTAGATACATCCATTTTAGTGGCAGTTAATATGGACCGGAGGAAGTACTAATAATATGAGGCATGTTTTTGAGCTGGCCCTGTTTAGTAGAGTTTACATTTGAGAGTTACATCTTTCTACCACCATTATTTTTGATTTAGCTTGTCTTTTGTGCCCACCATTTTATCGAGCAGGGTTAATGCAAGATCCATAGCAAACTAGCTTCTCATGACATTTTTTTGGCGGAGTGCATCTTCTCATGGCGAGCTAGCGACTTTGCCACTAGAGTTTTTTTTTGTTGAACTAGTACATTTTTTGGATTTTCCCATTTTATTTGTGCACAAGCTATGAGCCGCCCGCAATTCAGCACCATATATTGGCGGGATTTTCTAGTTCAATTGTTTTGTACTAGGATATTAGCAGGATGCTATCTTCTAGGGATTTCATTTCCCCTATATCCAGCCCCACCCACGGATAAGCAAGGGCCTCTCTCCCTACCTCGCACCTAGTCTGTCTCGCTCCCTCTCAGTCCTCCATCCGTAGCCGACATCCACCGCGCCGGAGCCAGCTCAGCGACGCCGTCAACCACACTCCGTCCGCTTCGTCGGATCTGCTTCCCCGACTCACTGGTTCATCTTACCGGCTGGCGAGATCGGTACACAAAGCGCCACCATGATCCACCGAACCAAAACGAACGGCCAACGCGCCACCTCCCCAGTCGACCAAGGTTGAACACTTTGTTCGGCAGCTTTTGTTATGTATTTGATTTCCGAGACTAGTTTATTGCTTGCTTCCACTGCTTGTTATTAGCATCTATTTTTTTTTGTAATGCCTGCTAGATATTCCCCTCGAGAATGCCTACGAAGAATCTCGGAGGCAAAATATCTTGCAGAATAAGATAATTGCAGCCAAGCTCGGCATACTGTGGAATGGGACAAAATCACCGCACCCCAAGTCGTTGCCGAGATTTTTCACCCGTGTGATGTGCCGCCAAAAGGACGATTCCGTGGGGCAGCTGCTGAAGAAGGTATTTAGCCGCACTGCTCAAATTTCATATGTGTTGTTTGCTGATTGATTTGATGAACTTTGATTTGCAGCAGCTAGCCACTGCTCATGTTCCTAACAAAGACAGTGAGCACACCAGTGATGCAGACATTGGTAGAAAGGAGGCGGGATTTGGTCCTATTGTTCTAGCAAGCAATCATTTGAGGGGCCGCCTAGGATCAGCACATCTGGATCCTCCTGAGCTCAACATTAAGGAGGTAATTTTATAATAGTGTTTTAAACATGACATAATCTAATGTACTGAAAGAGATCAAACTGTCAACTGGAGTGGAGTGGTATAGATGGTAGAGATATAGATATAGATTTCAGATTTCCTAATTTTTTCTTGAAAATAGGGTCGCCCCGGCCTCTGCATCCAAATGATGCACCCACCCTTCTATTGCAATGTTTTAGACTCCATTTAAGGTTTAGAAACTCATGGGTTGCTCAAAGTGGTGACATGAATCAACCAACATATTTCCTTTTAATCTGCTGATTGATTTTATGCATGGCAAATCGCAGAAGCAAGTGACTGCTCATGTCCCTGCCAAGCAGCATTGTAGCACAGATGTCCAGAGTTCCAGTGATGCAAACGTTTGTAGGAACAAAACAGAAGGATGTGGCAATGGGGAAGCTAAGATTAGGCGTCTTCAAAAGGACTTGGATGTGGCCACTTGGCGGAACAAAGAAATGAACCGAGGATGGAATTCTACAATTCAAGATGGCCTACATCTTGTTGCTGATCTACGAAGCTAGTGGCTGGCAACTTGGTTACCGCTTTGGCTGATGCAGATGTCCATGAGATCAACTCGGACGATCTTGGAACAGGTGAAAGCACGAGCAGAAACTCGCACTCATCTTTGCAGGTAGATGATTTTCAAAGGGTGATGCAAGAGCCGCTATATGAATAGATTGTTGTTTTCAGTTGATGATGTCCCTGGTTCTTTTGTTTACTTATGTGCTGGTAGTACTTAGGGGAACTAGCTTGTACAAGTAATTTTTTTCCGATAAAGTTGTACAAGTAAATGGCACATGCTTCGCATGTTTGACCAATTAAGTTAAAAAGCTTCACAAAATCCTGCGCCGAAGTTGTTTCACTAAAAAAAAGAGCTCTCACGTGCAAGGCACGTGTAATTTACTAGTATATACTAGTACTAGTAGAGATGGTACACCTAGACATTAGAGATTTGTTTGTTTTAAAGATATTTTTAATTGTGTACAAGATGGAAAATATAACTTTAGGGCATCCACAATGTTGCTATTGCCAAATCTGATACGATGGTGAATTTGGCTTTGGTGTGAAATATAGCAATAGCTCCACAATGTAGTGGTTCCAAATATTTATAACGTGGGACCCACCATCAAGCTAAAACAACACATAAAGCCAATATGGAACTACTCTCACAATGTAGGGAACTAGTTCCAAATGCCAAAAGTGAAATTTGGCATCGGAGCACCTACTTGCTCCGGTTCCTTGTTTTTCTGGTTTTGGAACTACCTCTACAATGTATGGAACTAGTTCCAAAAGCCAAAAATCAAATATGGAACCACTTTTGGCTACACGTTGTGAATGCTCTTAGCAAATTCCTAGTATTTTTCATGGTCGATGTAAAAAAAAGTATTTTTCATGGTTGATGTAAAAAAACAAGTTTTTTTCATGGTCGATGTAAAAAAAAAGAGAAAACATGTCTCATAAAAAGCCTTTTGGTTAGCACATTTTTTTTTACGGAGTAACCCTTTTTTACATAGCCCAAATTACTATTCGATTTCCATTGAAATATTTTATGTGTATAAAGCAAGCGAAGAAGTACACATGCATTTTTCGTTTTATTCTTTTTTGACATTTCAAAATGTATAGAAGATGAATTTCGAAATAAAGAGATCATATGCACCCAAGAACCAACAAGCATATCCCCTTGACCCCGAACATACTCAGGGCCCTTTTGTTGTGGCTTTTTTTTGCCTTTTTGGCTTTTGGATTTTGGAAGCCAAAAACAAATATTATATTCTTTTGGCTTCCAAAATCCAAAAGCCAAAAAGCCACACCAAAAGGACCCTCAGCTTCAGACCTGGGATTTCGTAGGCTAGGGTTCCACAGTTTTCCACCAACCAGTAATAATTTCAACTCTGCCCAAAATTCCCGCCGAAATCCCCCCCTCCCGCTTCCAAAATTCAAAGCGATGTGAAATAAGTACAGTGTCGATCTTATCCCCCCGGACCGCTCAATTCAGACCTATCACCGGCGGCGCCGAACCCCGCATCTCTCTCTCACGCTTCCACCCTGCATGACCCACCGGATCATCTCACACGCCGGCGCCGGCCCACTGTCCCACTCCCACACCAGCACTACTGCCTTCTCATCGGCCACCGTAGTGACCAACGACGTTCCACCGTCTCCCTTGCTTTTTAGCAAGCCGGAGTAGCTTCCACCTCCCCCACCCCCACCGATGACCACTGTACCATACGAGCTCCTCCGTAGCCGACTTCCACCGCCGCCTTGTCAGCGACAGTCACCATCGCCGGGTTCTCGTATCTTAATCCCCTACTCCTTCCGTCCACCGGACTGGAGAGATGGGCGCCTCCATGGTCCACGGCAGGAAACCAAAGCGTACACGCGCCCACTTCCAAGAAGGTTGATATGGCCGCATTCGTTATGCATGTGATTTCGAAAAGTATTTTTTTGCTTACTTGCACCGCCATCTCATTAGCATTTTTTTTGTAATGCATGCTAGATATTATTGCAATACAGAAGAATGAATTAAAAGAGAAACGGATACGGAATATATGTAGAAGATATGCAAGCCGTGTGGGCACAAGCATTTGTAACGCTATTGCCTCTAGTGCAAACCTGAACAAAATCGGAGAAGAACCCTTTCCCCTCCCCAAAGATAAAGAACAATGTTATGATTCACAATTTGATCCTGCTGAGCCTCTTGGAGAGCTGACTCAGGAAGATGCCTTGCCTGACCATTCTCCTCAACCCCACCAGGTGATTTCTGTGTTTTTACTTTGAGATATCTGTTGCAACTTCCATGTGTTGTATACTTGTATCCTGAATCCCACCAAACATGTTCACATGCCACCTCTAGGTCTCCTTAATGCATCATATATATGTTTCAGCATGCACGTCATCCTTTACTGTTCTTCATTCTATCCCATTTGCATATCATCATATATGGGACTTCTGTAGACTGAAATATCGTTTATGTGTGCTAGGAATCTGCAGCTTCAAGTAAGAATTTCGCAGGAACCACCAATGAGAGGAAGACCATTCAATATGCACCTGAATCGGTGATAGAACAGCTGCAACCAAAAAAGAAACCTGCTTCGCTACTAGACAGTCCTCAGCGATTCATGGCACTAGTTGAAGAAAATAACGAAAATGCTAAGAGTACTGAAATAAAAAACGTGGTGAACACCCCAAGCGGTTGAATCAGCCAATTGCTACCAATCCAAATAACCAGCGACAATCGGCAGCAGAATCAGTTTCCACAAGAACTTCCCTGCCACAATTGGCAGCAGAATCCATTTCACAAAGCAACTTCTCAGCCACAATTGGCAGCAGAGAACCAGTTTCCACAGCAACTTCTCAACAACAATTGGCAGCAGAACCAGTTTCCACGGCAACTTCTCAGCCACAATTGGGATCAGCAGTAGCTGTGGTAGGAAATACTGCCCAAGGACACACTGTACCAGTCCCAGCTGACACAACCACAACTGGCCAAACATCAACAAACTGTTGATGATCTCCCACTGACCCATATTAGTCCTGCCATAGACAACTCCCCTGAGGATGAGCCCCACACCGAAGAAGGTACATTTTCCAATGCTTATAGTTTCATTCTCCGTTATAAAGTTATACTTTATAGATAAATAAATAAATATATATATATATATATAAATATAAATATATATATCTACCTTGATAGCTTGATGTAATGCTTAACTTTGTAGTTGCACCACGATCAAGAAAAACGAGGGGCCCAACAGTAGGGAAAATGTTCGTAGCTTAGCTTGCTGGGATGGAATCAAGATTTCGCCTTTCATCTATCGTAGGTGGCAGAAGGCCACTTTGGACCCGTAAGAATCTTGTAAATTAGCATCGGATGTAGGAATTTTCGTCAGGAATGAAATTCCTATCTTCCCAACATGGAAAGAGCACGTAGACACCTCTGCGCATTTTGAAAAATTAGTGCACAGGTTACACGTAAGTCATCTTTCTCTTGGTAATGTTACTCATACTAGTATACCACATTGGCACGTCCCGTTCCTTCTAGCTTGTTGTTGGCTCTATGTATATCGCACCAACGGTTTATATTGTTGTGAACAGTTAAGGTTCGAGTTCGATGAGGACCAAGAGGAAGTAAAGCATGTTCTCAACAGTCTATTCTCGATGTCACGCGATATCGCAAAGAGGCTAAAGAAGAAATACTTCACTGGAAAGATTATCGAGAGTGTTCCAACTATATCTCCTTTTAAGCAAATGACTGACAAACAGTGGGGAGATCTTGTGAAGCAATCGGGTCTGATCCAAAGAATATGGTATGATTTGTAAGACTGAGACCAGATCACATCTTGGATTCTTATTTATAGCAGTGTCTCACTAGTCTCCTTTTTGCAAAATTTGGCTAAACAGAATCAGAAAAACCGCGGTAAACTACTTTTACCTAGCCGTACGGGATCTCGTAACCTTATAGTGCACATTCGGCAAAAAGTAAGGACATGTTGTTTTATACTGCTATTTAGAAATATTTTAGTAAAAGATCATGCAGAGTATATACACCAGTGTGCAGCTTATATTATGATCCTCCATTTCAACCACGTTATTCGATTTATAAATGGTAGTACTAAAATGCAGATGTTACATAATGCAAGTAAAAGGGAACCAAACAAAGAGATGACTCTGCAGAGATTTTTGAAGCATGCCAGAAGAACAAACTTGAAGTGATTGGAGAAGTCGCACAGAGTGTTCTTGTAAGTCTTCTAAAAGATTGAAATTTTGTGACGAGTCACATCCCAACTTGTAGGAGTAGTAAAGTACATGTCAATATGATATTATATATGTTTATTAAAATTCATGTGATGTGAATCAGACATGCCAAACTGTAGGAATAAAAGTAGGTCATACACATGATAAATCTACTATCAGCAAGTTTCTCTGTAGTAACTATCATGTTTACACATGTGTACGAACTGAATTTTTTGCAGGAAGATATGAAATTAGAGATGGCAAAACCCGGTAAAAACGGTCTGGAAAAAACCGATGAAGAATGTGTGAAGGCATTTTCTATGGCAATAAAAATAAAGGCATTGCCAAAAACACTTTCTTACGGAATGCTGGACTGCTGAAGTGCAAGTCCATGTCCAAGTCAAAGTATTTGCATGCTCAAGTTCTAGAGGAGCAACTCCAAGTAGAACGAGCTGCATCAGCTGCGCTAAGACTAGAAGTCGACAATTTTAGAACGATAGCAGCACAGAAGGAGGCCCTACTGGAGCAGGTTAGGAATGCTAGTAAGTAGTAAGAAGAGTATCTGCTAGATAATTGGAGATGAACGGGGACAGTGACAGGTCATTACCTTCGTCTTGTAAAATGGTTCCTTAGTCTGAGCATATTTCGTAGGTGCATTTATCTGCAATTGCTATGATCTTGGTGGTCGTTTCCTTGTTGTGATGTGGATTTTTTTTTGAACCGGAACCCTGCTGATTGTTAATATTATAAGTGGATTGCCTAGCCCTTTCCATCAGTTCTGACTTGTGGTTCCGTTGGCTCGTGGATGAAGCTTGACATGGTATCAGAGCCCATAGTCTCAAGTTCGGACTTTTGGTCGCGTTGGCTAGTGCATTAAAGCTTGACACTGATGATTTTCTGTGATCCATTGATTTCCAGCTTTCTACATATAGCCCAGGTCTAGAAGCTTGTCAACTGGTCTGGTTCATTCATCGCTGTATTGAGTGCAATGAACGGAACAGTGCTTCTCCTTTGTGTTGTGCTGCAACACAACAGCTGTTCCTGCTTCTGTACAGGCGAGTTGTGAACAAAGATACTTATGTATGCTACCAAATTTCGACTCCATATAATCAATAGCTTAACAACCGTCTAATTCAAAATCTCAACACTGTAGCATATACCTCCTGCCTATCGAATACAATTATTTCACACACTGAAATATTTTGTACGCGTTTTGAATTGGAGAACATGGGAACCGACTTTGGTTTCTGATTATGACTTGATGTGACCCTAGGCCCTGGATTCCTGAGCAGAAGGTATGTGTAAAAACAAAGAGATTACGAAGTGCTAATTCCCTTTTTTTTTGTAAGTCCTGGTGGCATTGACACTCCTTTCTACTTGCTATATTTTTTTGGTGTTTATATATAATAGAGAATTACCAGCTTATTGTCGAACCCGTTAGATTTTGGGCAATAATTGTTACGTGGCTGCTTCTTAATTAAAGTTTATCATGTCATGTAGATGGATTTGTGAAAGATGCAGCTGGTCGTTCTTCAGATCGTCTACATGGGATTCCCATCTACATGTATGTTCATGGTTTCATGGAGTACTTCAGCTCATAGCAGCCACATACGATCCTGCAAGATTTGCATTTTTTTTTGACCTTGCAAGATTTGCATTCAATGTATCGCCAAGGCGAATCCGTGAGAACTCTAGAAACATCTTCGTCAGACTCGTTTTGGCACGCGCAGTTCCCGAGCGAATCCAATGAATTTTGACCATTCTCTTAAAAAAAGGAACTTTGACCGTTGGATCAAGCGTTGGAGAACTGATGTGCCAACGGCCAATAATTATGATCGTGGTAACCGATTTTCAACGTGATGATGAATTGATGTGACATTTGGCCGTACTAGTACGGTCTCATATTTTTGTATTACTTAGTACTTGGACTGTGGCCAAATTCGAAATCTCATTCCAGCGGCAAAACTTCCTGCCCGAAAAATACAAATATTTCACACGCTTCTAACTTCCCATTCTACCCTCGTAAAGATGACAACAATGTCCATGTATAAGTCGGTTGGTGGGGGGTCTACCCGTCATTTTTTTTCGATCACCACCTCCCTAGCTCCGGAAACCCCCCGAAAAAAAATTCATTTCCCTCACTCTCTCCTCTGAGACCACCCACCAGAACTTCCCAAGTCCCTCTCTCTCCCACCTCCACGGCCACCGCACCGGAACATCCCTGCCGGACTTCCCTGGCCTACCCGAGGCCTCGCGATCCTCGTCATCCGGCTGTCTGCCGGAGCCGCTTCATCGACGCCGTCATCAACCGGACCGGATCATCCCCGCCGAACCTCGAAACCATATACTCATCCAGCAGTCTACCGCAGTCGTTTCAGCTGCGGTATCGTCCACCCCACCGGAGCCGCTTCGCCGGATCCGTCGTCCACCGCATCGGATCTAGCTCACCGACACCACTGTGCATTAACCGGATCTGCTTCACCGGCGCCGTGCATGATCTAAACTCTTCTACTGTCGCTTTTCTATTGCTTGCCTGCAAGTTCTTGTTTAATCTTGGGGGAACCTGTTTGTGCTAACGACGCGCCGTTACATTTTTGCAGATGAGATGAGTAACCATGAAGTGTAATGGCCGTCTCTCCAACCCCAAGTAGCACATGTAGCATACTTCATCACCGGATCTATCAACCCCAGTAAGATCTGCTGTGACTCCCACAGAGTGCTTCTCCTAATGTAAGTCCCTTGTTTTAGCGCCATGTTCTGGGTTCAGATGCTTGTTTGTCTGAAGCTCTTTTAGTTCATTCCTAGCTATGACCGTAACACCTTGCTATTTTCTACTTCATTGCTAACTTTAAGTGATTGAACATTTTGGTTTGCATTCCCTGCTCTGTAGATGTAGCCATCATAACTTCTATCTTGCTCAGTCGTTGTTACAAAAATTATAGGTATTATAGTAACATCCTGCTATTATTTAGTTCATGGCCAATTTTAAGTAATTGCACATGTTGGTTCGCATTCCCTGCTCTATAGCTTTTGGCATCGTAACTTCTATATTTGGTTTACATTCCCTGCTCTGTAGATCTAGCCATCATAACTTTATCTTGCTCAGCCGTTGTTACAAAAATTATGGCCTGCTACTATGTTGTTTGTGCCAATTTTTTACTCCATGAACATGTTGGCTTGCATTCCCTGTACTACAGGTGATGCCATTGTTTTGTATCTAGTTCATTGTAAGCTAACAAAGTAAGGACTTAGTTTGGCATGCTATCACTCTGCTATCTAGCCTGTAGTACAAATATACTTGTCATACTACTAGATAATAATTTTGCGTGCCATCTTGTTCTTCAAAAGCTGCATTATTGACTTGTTTCTCTGACTTGGCATGACGCTCACATATGGAAAGCTGAACATATTGGTTTGCATTCCCTCTTATACAAGTTCACAGGTGATCCCACTATATTCTGTATCTGGTCCATCCTAAGCTCCAGCATTAACTATCCTCTATGTGTTGCTCATTACAAGTTTATATCCCGAAACATCTTGATTTGCATCCCCTTCACTATAAGTTCAGGAGTATTATTTAGTTCACGGCCAAAATGAAGTAATTGCACTTGGCACATGTTGGTTCACATTCCCTCCTCTTTAGCTTTTGCCATCGTAACTTCTATTTTTGGTTTACATTCCCTGCTCGTAGATGTAGCCATCATAACTTCATCTTGCTCGATCGTTGTTACAAAATTTATTGCTTGCTACTATGTTGTTCATGCCAATTTTGTACTCCCTGAACATGTTGGTTTGCATGGGACTCGACAGTAGTAAGTCTGCTGTTTCATTCTAACATGCTCTGTTATATTGGCTGTTGGTATGCGGCATGCACTCTTTGTTTGCTTATTGTGCGCATTACAATGATCTTGTTATAACGACGAAATGATGAGTTCCAAATTCTTTGGCAAACAATATTGTAGTGTCTTTGCCTTTCCATTGTTGCTGTCTTAACTTGTAATGTCTTTGTTTCAGATATAGGTGCTGCATGGACAACTTAAAAGATTGCCGGATCGCTTCATTGTATTGCTAGGTTTAATTACCATTCAATTTCTCTGGGTTCTGTAATATTTTTTCAATGCCTTGCAGCTGATGTAATATTTAGTTAGTTTTTATAGTTCTTTCGCGCATTTTTTCTTTGGTGCTTGTGGTAAGTGAGGCTATCCGACAGAAATCAATGCTGCGTAAATATTCTCAGTATCTAAATCACGAATTCCCATCCCTTAAACGGCCCAATTAAGCGAAATCACATATGTGCCTGCCCGCAAAATCCTAAAGCGCCTATTATGCCTAAAAGATATAAACAAAGAACTAAACGGGCTGGCCCACTTACTTATTGGGCCAGCCCATTTGATTTACGGTGGACCCCACACTCTAATTGGGCTGGCCCACTTGCTTTAAGGTGGACCCCACCCACTACTGGGCCGGCCCACTAATTAGTTAGGCCAGCCCAATTGCTTTTGTGGTGGACCCCACATACTAAATGGGCCGGCCCTTTAAGAGGAAAGTGGGACCCACCTGTGTTTTTGGCCCGGCCCACTATCTTGTTGGGCCGGCCCACTTGCTATATGGTGGTCCCCACATACTAATTGGGCCGGACCTTTAACAGGAAAGTGGGGCCCACCTGTGCTTTTGGCCCGGCCCACTATCTTGTTGGGCCGGCCCACTTGCTATATGGTGGACCCCACATACTAAATGGGCCGGCCCTTTAACAGGAAAGTGGGACCCACCAGTGTTTTGGCCCGGCCCACTATCTTGTTGGGCCGGCCCACTTGCTATATGGTGGACCCCACATACTAAATGGGCCAGCCTTTAAATCGGAAAGTGGGACCCACTGTGTTTTTGGCCCGACCCACTATCTTGTTGGGCCGGCCCACTTGCTATATGGTGGACCCCACATACTAAATGGGCTGGCCCTTTAACAGGAAAGTGGGACCCACCGGTGCTTTTGGCCCGGCCCACTGGCTTGTTGGGCCAGCCCATTTGATCAAATGTGGACCCCACGTACTAAATGGGCCGGCCCGATAGCAGGAAAGTGGGACCCACATGCTAATTGGGTCGGCCCAATAACTTCTTGGGCCGGCCCAGTTGCTTTATTGTGGACCCCACTTTGTAAATGGGCCGGCCCGATACCAGGAAAGTGGGTCCCACATGTCTTGTGGGCCGGCCCTTTTGCCTGTTGACCGGTCAATCGAGTGCATTCGGCCCGGCCCACCTGCTTAGTGGGCCGGCCCATTAAAGTTTTGACCAGTCAACCTTAGAGGTTAGGCCCGGCCCACGTAACTAATGGACCAGCCCAGCTATATAGTTGACCGGTCAAACTAAGTCAGCTGGCCCGGCCCGCAAACTTAATGGGCCGGCCCGCTTAAGACGTGGCAGGCCTCGTGTGGGCCTACCATCTACCACGGGGTTTCAGCCGGTTAACGCCGTTAACTGCCAGTTAACGGCGTCTGCCACGTGTCAGTTTGCATGACGTCAGCAGTCAACGGGCTCCCGGAAACACTTGGGCAACGGTCCGATTTTCCGTGGCGGAAGGGCGCCCAAGCGCGACGGACCAAAAAAATCGTCGTAGGACTTTGCCTGACGCAGTTTCCACAACAGAACCCATATCGTCGGGTTAGGCCCATAGGCGACGAAAAATACCCCTTAGCGGACGATTTTGAGACGTTGTCTATCAGAACTTTTCTTGTAGTGATTACTTACACTATATACATAAACCAGTGATAGTACTGAAATATTCAACCCCTTTGAATGGATAATCATGTCGACCATTTTGATCTGGTTTTGAAATAATAAAAATGAAAATGAAGAAAACCACAAAAAATGAAACCCTTCCGCATTGAGTGCTCATATATAGGTGTACTAGTGGACAGGGAAAATAAGAAACCCGTGATAGGGTAATAAAAACATTTTTTCTTCACAAAATGGACTATCGTGTATGAAGATTCATGGGTTTCAAGCCGAATAATATATATAGTTATATATGGCCATATTTGTGACATATTTTATTATAATGTGCCCAAATTGGGCATGGTGGTGCATCTAGCCAGTCCCAACAATGATTTAAAAGTTTGCCTTGGTTCTCGTAGTAACATGTGCACGTGGGAAATTGAAGAAGCAAGGCAAACTCCAACATATATGAATGGTGAGAGAACATGTTAAATGTTATTCTAACAAAGGTCATGCTTGTTTAATTTCTTACCTATGTAGTATTGTACATCACAAGCGTGAAATCAAATATGTGCATCATCTCTATAAACCCTAACCCCCTAACCCTAAACACTTATAAATCTATATATCACTACAACAAAAAATCAGTCATGGGATTCAAAGGTTTGCCATTATTTTCTTGTAGTACTTAATACAATGCTCACACACTTTTGGGAAGTGAGTGGAACTTGTACTCAAACACACATGTGGTGCCGAAAACTGTGCAGGGTTCTTCTAAAAGAGGATATACAAGTGTGTATATATATGCCACGTTCATTTGGTATTGTCATATATATATATAGGTAGTATGTAAACCACAAATGATATGACTCAATATTCATGCTTTGTTTCGAGCTTTTTTATATCGAGCCCCACAATAACTTTGGCATGTTCTGAAATTGATGTCGATCAATCTCATGACGCTCACCCTTGTTTTGTGCTAGCTAGTTGGACGAAGGGGCTCGTGTGGTTAGCCATTATATCTCTTGTACCATGGCTCCAGACATTCGGGTCACACACCTCTGTATTTTTTCAGTTATTTGTTTGATATGTACTTCATCTATCCACTGTTCAAATTTGCATTTAAGCAATTTAGCCCCCAAAAATGGTACATATATGGATTCACATTGAGATAATTCATGAAACTTTGGAAATGGCCATCTCGTGTCATGTTTGCCCACAAATGAGAATTGGATTAATTGGTGGCAGACAAGTAAAAGTACATTTATGTGCGACAACCCAAAATGCATAAGTAAAAGCTCTCTTTTCTAAAACATTGGTATGGCATGTCTGCTATTTTCCCTAGCTATATAGAAAAAAGACGCACAATCCATGCTTTCCGATTGCCGGTTTTGAACCACCTTTGGCTTGATTTCAAATTTAGGTCAAAATCATGGGGTGGTGGTGGTGGTAGGGGACACGAGTGTGTTTCTTTTGGATGAAGCGCTTGTATTTGCATGTTTTTTGGGGTCCCACAAATTTAGCTCGTATTTGCAAGTTTTTTGGGGTCCCACCATCCCTTCACGCGCGGAAAAAGTGTTAGGCGAGTAGTAAAATGGCATGACCAACAAGTTTCAAGTAAAATTTCGAATATATAACCAAAATGTACCAAGTGTTAGATGAGTTAACTTGGGTTCATGGAAAAAATAATGTCATGTAAATGAGTTAACTTGGCTTTCCTACCCTTGAATCCTTACGAAACTTTGTACGGAGTTCAATACAGTATAATGATCACCCGAATTATTACACCAACAGGTCTGTCACTTACGTGTGGTTCCCATGCGTGAGGTCCCACACTTCAGTGAGCACAAGTCACGGACAATTTTTTGCAAATGTTGCAAAGGATAAAAGGTGGAAGAGGGATCACACTGAAGGAGAAGAGGAAGGGAGAGCAGTCACGGCCTCGAAATGCTTCAACCTTTCCGGGAAGTGATGTTGACTGGCACGCAAGGTTTTTCAAAGGTCGCAAACACCTGTAGTGCGGCGATTTTGACAGAAATAACCCTTTTGGCAAAGAAAAACACGGACTGACCCTCTGAGCAATCTATTTCACTGGACTAACCTTTTTGTGTGGCTCATTCTGTGTTTTTCTTCGCCAAAAGGCATACTTTGTCAAAATCGCCCCCTGCAGTGCAGGCTACGTGCCCGTCTAATATTCTTTTTTTTAATGACAAAAGGGGGGAGAGAGAGAGAGTCTTGACGACGTGTCTTCACTTGAGTACTTGACAAAGAAGATTGTTGGAAGTTTGCCTACCTACCGCACATGACTTGTGCTCACTAAAGTGTGGGACCTGCATGTATGGGACCCTGCAGCCCTCTTAGGGCAGACGTGTGAGACGCAAAATATGTTTTTTAGTTTAGTAAGGCAAAAAAATAAGCCTTGGAGGGCCAAGGCGGGGCGGCCGTCCGCCATTTTTATACCTTTACGCCCCCCACACCTCGTTTCATTTGTCATGTCTACCAAGGAAGAGCTCGGAGGAGAAGATGCAGTCCTAGCTTCTCGACCCCCTGGCGCCCCACGCATAAATACTACTACCAGAAGTACACTGTCTCTAACAATCCTGCCTCCGAAGGGAGATCTCGGAGGAGACGATGCGGGCTCAGCGTCCCCGCCGTTGATGAGCCAGGACACAAGGGTTACTACGCCTCTTTTAATTACCTTCATTTTGCTGCTAATACTCGGACTTATATCTGTTATCTTCCGCAGGAGAGTGTCGATATTGCCGGAGAAGATGATGTGAGGCAGATGATCAAGCTCGCAGTAGTAGATGATGTAAAGGAGATGGTCAAGCTCGGAGCAGAAGATGATGTAAAGGAGATAGTCAATGTTGGAGAAGATGATGTAAAGGAGTTAGTCAATCTCGGAGAAGATGTGGTGGCATTGGACCAACCGCGGTCGTTGGGCGAGATCCCGGAGATTCACTTACCTCGTTTGCACTGGTAATGATATGCCCGATCTGTAACATTTTGAACGTTTTTCGTCGGCTTACACAGGAGCTATCTCGGCTTAGGGTCAACAAGGCCCCGGGAGCGGAACTTCTGCATCTCGGCGCCGAGAACTCCGAGTTACGCCAGAAGCGCCCTGGTGAATCGCACGCGCAGGCGCAGCACATCCGTTCGCAGGATTTCTCATCCTTCGACGTCAGGTTCCAGCGAGAGGTCGTAGAAGAAGATAAGTTGCCAGCTTCCCCGCCGTTCAAGAGGATGAAGGAGCTGAAGACGGAGGATAATATTAGCTGACCTTGGGTTGCTGGTTTTTGGGTACTTCGAGTCACTGACATGTAGACACCACTTAAGTCTGTCCTACATGTTTGTGACCACATTCGTTAATCGGCCAATTTTTGCCCTTCGTTTGCCGGTAACGCTCGATATGTTTGTTGTTACCTTTGGCAGGATCACTCCCCTTGCTTATCCTGTCAGAGGATGAAGTTGGATCTTGCCAGCATGCGGGAGGAGAACAGAGAGTTAGGGATCAAGATATTTCGGTACAGGCAGGCGGTGTCTTTCCTAGAAGTGGATGAGATCACGGCCTGTGCTCGTAGGAGTTGTGACGAGGCCATTCATCTGGGAGAACGGATCAAAGCTCAGCTTGTCTCTTTGATGGAAGTCGCAGAACGCGTGATTTTCAATGCTAGAGAGGCGCGGGAACGACTTCTGGTGGCTGAAGATCTCGCATAGCAGTTTAATCATGTGCGCTTATTAGTTGCCTACTACTTTTGTAATTATTCACAATTAAGTATGTATCAATGGCTTGCCTTTTGTGTGACAGAGGAAATTGCACATACCACCACTTGTTGGTGCAGTTTTTGCACATAACACAATTTGAGATTCTTTTTACACAAATAACCAGATTTTGACGTAAACTTTTGCACAAAAAACAACCTTACTCCATGTTTTCTTTTGTCTTCTAAAGACATGTAGGTGCTTCGAAAAATACCTCCGTTCCAATGCTTAAAGCTTAGTATATTTATCTTGAAAAGTCAAACCAAGTAAAGTTCGACCAAACTCTTAAAAGAATCTATCAGCACATATAATATTTTGTAGACACCATATTAAAATATAATTTATTTTCTATCTAATAATATTGATTTTGTATCTTGCATATTAATGCTTTTGGTAAAAACTTAGTCAAACTTAACTTAGTTTGACTTTCGAAAAATCAATTTAATCCTTAAGCTTTGGGACGGTGGTTCTAGACGTGGTCTAGACGTGTTTCAACATATTGCCTTCGCATTTTCTAAACGCATGGAGTTTCTTACAAAGTTTATTTTTCGAAATATTTTCGACTTTGTATTATTTTTATTCATTTCCCCCCTTGTTGTCATGTTTTCTGTCCGGCTTCCCCAGCCCATCCATCCGTAACCCACATGCGCACGTGACACGAGTAGTGGGAGACATGGTGCCCAAAGGGATAGCTTTTATTAATGGTGGCGATGGTTCCCTAGGCCAATGCTGGCGATACGTCTCACCGTCGCTAGCTGTGCCTTCCCCATGCGGCTGTATTAATGCACACCACTGCTCCTTTAGTCCTTTGCGCCTCCGCAGCTGATCAAGTAAGTTTGATCATAAAAGATGATCACATAAGCTCGATGATTACCTATAACCTAAAAATTATCTTAATTTGTAAACGAAGACATAAAATAACTAGTTGTTTGATTAGGAAAGACAAAGGAAATTTCTATTGAGATTGAGTTCATTTCATAGTTGTTATAGACACATAGCAATATTACCAAGAGATAGGATTGTAGAGAAAGCAATCCATAGGTATTTTGGAGGGTTCTCAATCCTTTGAATCAAGCAAGCTCTATAGGAAAAATCTCTATGTGTAAAAATCCTACTCCGTACAAGATACCTTTAGAAATCCTTTGAACCAAACAAACTCCGATTCATATTAGTTGACTATAATATGGATATATCTAGACACATTTTAGTTCAAGATTCATCCATATCATTTGACAAGTAATATGAATCGGAGTGAGTATATTAAATGGAGTAGTATATATTGTTCGAAAAAATTAAGTTATATTGTACTAATAAAGAAACCATTTCTGTGGTCAAACTGATTTGACGGGACAGTAACTGCACCAGGACGTAGTGGCGTGCTATCCTAGCCGAAGTTTTACTCGGCGCATCGATGCAGCTGCTGAAGAATAAAAAAAGTCATATCCACTCCTACTCTTCACCTCCATCGTTTCCATCCTTGGCTCTCCACTTCCATCATCGTTCTCCACTCGCCAAGCGCTGCTAGCAAATTTTTTCATCCTCTAGATCTCCCATTTGCATAGCTTTCTCTCCTCACCCCTCCGCAGAACCGCAGCACTCCTCCTTCCCGCTCGACTCTCCTACAAATCTCCAATCACACATACTTGCTTCCGCCCTCTTAAATCCATCTCGTCTCCATGGCGGCATCGAACGACAACCAGCTGTATGGCGACTGGGGGAAGCTCCCCGCCGAGCTGTTCAATCTCATTGCCCAGAGTCTGGACGTTACAGTCGACGTCCGGCTGGCCGCATGCTCCAAAACGCTGTGCCGCCATGTCGCCGACAACATGAATCTACACCATTGGGATGGGCCCTGCTTGCTGATGCCCGATTCTGCCCATTGGCACTATGATGATAGTAGTGCGCACCACACGGTGTACCACCTTGTGCCCCTCGACCATCCTCGGCGCACAGCCATCCTACCGTTCATGGACAATAGATTCTGGGTTGGCATGAACGGCGACTGGATCGCCGGCGTGGACAGTGGTGGGAACTGGTTCCTCGCGAACATCTACACGCACCAAGAAATCTCCCTACCATCGTCGGAAACTTGCAACATTTTTCGGGAGGAATGGATTGGCTTCCCCGACTTGCCTCCTCAAAGGTACATGACGTATGGGCGTGCCATGTTTTTGTTGAAGATTGTAATTTGCGAAGTGCCCACAAAAGCTGGACATTACTCAGATTACAAGCTCATCGCTCTATTCAATTCTGGACTCGCTTACCTAGCAAATGGTAGCCAGGAGTGGAGGTTATTCTCTCTTGCTAGTTGGGGTGTAGATTATAGTGACGCCATCGAGCACAACGGCTTCATTGTTGCGGTGGATGGGTGGACCGGCACCACATATTGCTGGGATCAATCACAGGCCGGTAATTCTTCAATCCATATGATATACTTCGCAATAAATTTTAATATCAAGCCCATTCATGATATATTGTAACTGAATTAACTAATTGCTCAATAAGATTTTTTCACCTTTCAAATGACTGTGCACCATTTAATTATCCAAACCTGACTGAACCATTGCTACAAACGAATTACAGTACTATATGCAGTGCACTAATCTGTCAACCCAAACCAGATTATTGCAGTATATGAATGCATTCCTGAATTAGTTACTGCATGCTCTTGTCAGAATATGAATAAGGAGCTTAGCCCTGGCCTCTTCATCAATTGATGCATGCAAACTTTCAATTTATTTCAATATTCGATGTGCTCAAAGCTTTACAATCATGGATCAGATAAGGTTGAGACATGTATCTACCATCAATGAATATGAGTGTAATTAACATACATCTCAAATGGGAACAATTTTATTTCTTCGAGTTTTTATACAAGTATAATGACTGCATCCTCCATTTGATCCTACAAATGTGAAGTTGCAGCTACTGGTATTATTGTCTTCCTGAGCCATTCAAACACTATTTTTTTGTCTCCGTTTACAATGCAGATGCACACCTTGCCCTGCCATTCGTGATCCCATCACCGATGGAGGATCCATTTGGCAGATGGTTTTTAGCTCGATCAGCCGATGGCAAGCGCTTGATGATCATCCATGAAGATCGGTATATACGTAGCAATGATCACCTTGAGCCTGCAGAAGTTCTGCATGATGGTAATGGCCTTATCCTGCGGGAGTGTCCTGCCCCTGTCATACATATTTTTGAGAAAGATCTATCCCTGATTGGACCCAATTGGAGTCGAGTTGATAGCCTTGGCACACACTCTATGTTCATTGGACTGAATTATCCAATGAACCTGAAGATAAATGATGGCAATGCTCCTGATGGAACATTGACTCCATTCATGAGGTCAAATTGTGTGTACATCGCGTACTATGCATTTCGGGAACCAGCATTTAGTTGTATTTGTCGTTGTAACCTGCAGCAAGGGGAAAATGAGCTCATGGGAGTTATCACCCTTCCAAAAGAAGGTTGGGGATTTCCCCGACAGGCAACAATGTGGTTTAAGCCTAGTCTGAAAAATATCCGCATGTTGATGCAACCCTAAACTGAGCCATGAATCTTTCTGGAGAAAATAATCTTTTTTGTACGATATATTTGAACAATTCAGTAACCTGTTCCGTATCTTAATATGCTCTTCCTTTTTTCTGAATCTTATATACCTTGACCCATTTCAGTGTGTCTGTTTACTCATTTTAGTGTGTATGTAGCCCACATTGAAGTAATCTAATCTTATTTAAACGGATGGTGATGAACTCTGTATTTCCATCCTTCGTAAACCGTGCATGTCTGTTTATTTTTAGTTTCATTTCAGCAACTATTATTAGTATATGCACACCTTTTTTTTAATGTTGAGAGGAGTATAAGGGCATTACAATGCTATATACTATATGGCGCTAATAGAGAACAAATGAATGTCAAAAGATTGTAAAATCCTCCAGGTACTCTCCTTACAGCGCTAATTGCTGATGGCAGACTGACTTCCTGTTGGTTCCGGTGCTGTAGCTAGGACTGGTGAAAAGAGTTTCAAGCCCCTTGCAGTAGCGCCTGTGTTGGACGTGCCCTAATGTTTTCCTGCTAAAAGTTGCAATCTTTTAAGCACTTGGGTACGGTATTTCCCCACCAGCCTGGATGCAGGCCGCCAAACGCGTCTTAACCAATGTTTAAAATAGCGTGAAAAATGAATTACCGGCAGCCTCCTTCAAACGATATGAACGCTATATCGTGGTAATAGTGTGGTATATTTTAAATAACATTTTCAAAATAATACTAAATATAGCCTAAAAATAAATAATTTTACTAGAGCGAATAGATATATATAGTCCAAAAGTGACTGAATCATACATACATAACCACATATAGAATAGATCTCAAGTATTTTAGAAGGCTAACATCAACATTTCACAAGGCAACAACATAGTATAAATTATTTATTAAAACATATTAGCATTAGCGATATTATCTTCTGACTTAGAAGTGGAACCAACAGATTGTAGTTCATCACCACGAAAAAGTGAAAGCAACTTGCCTGAAAAAAATAGCGCGCTAACACTATGAAGTAGGGCGATATAGCATGCTGTTTCGCAAATAGCGCCACAGCGTGCAAAATTACTAAGCGTGGACCCTCTAGATATGCTATAGCGCGCTTTTAGTGGAGAAATAGTTAACTGGGCTTCATTGAGGCCCTGGTTTGACAAAGCATCCTGAGTACGCATCTAAAAAAAAATCTGCCTGAGGACGCATGCTTATAAAAATGAGAGAGCAGACTACAATTACTTCAGTCCCGAACCCTCTATCTCTCCCACCTACTTCACCTCTTTTACACTAATGACTTCCATGAACGGCTCGCCTCCTCCCTCCACCGGCAGCTGCCTGGCGGTAACGGCCGCCGACACAGATGAACATCGCAGATATTTCCTGAACTCAGCCGATTTGATCCACCGCATCCTCCAGCAGCTTGATGGACGTCCAGTCTCTTCTATCAAGATCGGGACTAGAGAAGGATCTACGAGTACATCCGTTTCTTACCCTTTGGCAGCGTCGGTTCCATCTCTTGCGGTACTTTCTTCTCCGCTGGAAGCACCATCTGGCTCGGCACTGATTTCCCTGGCGGCGGCACCAGCTTCTCCGGCTGCGCCGACCCCAACCCCCGCGGCACGGTCTTCTCCGGTGGCGGCACCACCAAGTGGCTGTAAGTTGTCCTGAACTCACTAGGATGCAGGTGTAAGTAGTCAATGATAGTTGGGGTTTTAAACAAGTTCTTTTTTCTTTAATGATGGGAAATCGTAGTAGTATTCTTCTGCAAATGTTTTTTTAATGACGGGAAACAGTATATGTTAAGTACTAGTTCTGGCAAAAAAAAGATGTTAAGTAATAGTATCCATCACAGAGCAGGGTTTGGCAGTCTGAACATACAAATATATGCTCCATGTTACCTGTTTCAGAAAGTCTGAAAGCTTGCTTCACACTGTAAAATCAAATTGTCTTGCTGCTGCTAGATTTTGTGCAAACTAATTAAAGAGATAGCTAGATGCATTTTCTCCATGTATGTTACGTTCTGATTTATATGCTGTTGATTGATATATACCGTGCTTAACTAGATGCAGAAGCAAACTCGCTCCAACGTCAATGAGCAACTACGTCTTAGGACTGTCGATTGTACATGTCCTCTGCACCCCCCGAGTTCAGAATTCAAAGAAACTCACTAGCCAAAAAGCCAAAGGTGACGGGCAGGCGTGATGCAGCAATTCAACGTTGTATATTAAAAGGGTGAGGGAAAGGCCGCCCTAAACGGGTTGGTCACTCGGCGGACCCTCCTCAGCCCTCGCGCTTCTATGTGCAACTGGATGGCAACGATGACATGTATATGTTGGTCATCCCCAGAGAATTCAAGCAATGTCTGAAAGGGATTCTTCCCAGGCCTATCAAGCTCAAGACCAGCGTAGGCTGCGCCTGGTATGTGCACATCGATGAGTACCAGGGTGAACTGGTCTTGAAGGATGGTTGGTTCGGGTTTGCAGAGGCGCATGAACTGCAGCTCGATGACATTCTCGTCTTCGAGGTGAAAGACACTTCCTTGATGAATATGTTGATCTACGACTGTAACACCTCCACCCAGAGGGTAATATTTTGTGCTGATCACCCTTAGTTGCATGCATGATCTGCAGTGCTTTTAGGAAGAGGGGATCAGAAACACATCAATATTTTATTGAATTAACTAGATGCTGCTTTTGGACCTGGGGTAGTGCCCTGCTGATGTTCATGCTGAACTTGGTTTTTGTATTAAGCTGAACTGGGGATCAGATACACTGTGACGAGACTTTGTTAATTAGCTAATATAGTATATGTTAGACATGTTTTATTTTACTTTAATTTACTGTGATATGCTGCGGTAGTTTCGATGTGCGGTCAGATGATTTGTATTATACCTAGCTACATGGAGCTCAACATTTTGAAATATTCATAGATTTGTAAGTGTAAATGTGATATATCCCATATGTAGTCAATGCTATCTTGTACGAGCTTGTAAAATCTCAGGGAAAAATACATTTTATTTTAGGAAGTGTAAAAGTGACCAATTTTTTTGATCTGATTGTAGCGAACGATTGTAGCGAACACAAGTGCAGATGGTCAAACCCCCAAAACTTCTCATATTCATTGTTACATGGTCGAGATATAAAGGTATTTTACGCACTGGTTTAACACTCAACTGCTTACATCCATGTTTGTTTGCAGTTTTTTTTGACACCTCTTAATGCTCCCTCCGATCCATTTTTTTTGAGATACACAGTACAAACACAGACGCTCTCATATAGATGTATCTAGACACATATTAGTTGTAGAGAGATCCATTTTATCATCAAGTAATGAGGATCAGATGGAGTATCGTTTTCATTTTACCAAAAGAAACGGATATACTGTATAGTACAACGTAGTCTGAGGCCCTTAGCTCTGAATGCAATTTCTGTGTGCACACTGATCGGATCATAACCCACACAACCTGTCTCACTGGTATGTAGGTCCGGGCCCCACCAGATACTGATAAAGCCCAGTGACCCGCCGGGTGAAGTTTTCTGTGTGGATTCCTGCGTACCTGGCTTCGTTCCTCCAAGAAACGCGCATTTTTTTTTGACCGGGGGGACATGCGCATTTATTCCCTTGCTGATGTATCATTCTCAGTTTCTCACAGCCCCCTCATGTTCAGATCTCCCTGCATCCTCGCCGTCCATCTCCCCTGAGTCCTCTCCCTACACCACCGGCGTCCACCACCGCTCGGACTACGCGGCTTGGACTCCGTCCTCTATGGATGCGGCGACGTAGCACCTAAAAACTCCACTAAGGCGGCGCGGCATCCCCGATTCTCTCGGTCCATGGCTGCAATGGCGGTATGTTTCCCCCGAATCACTAGGGTTGCCGGTCACATCTTTATTATATCTAAGCTGTATTGCCGGTTGCTTAGCATTGTTTGATATAGACTATTTCTCTCATCCAGTGTATATATTAATCCTTTGGTAAAGACTCGGGCTACACATGCACGCATGCTAGCTAGGTTGGGACTGGATCTAATGTGTGCAATAATAATCGTTCAAATATGATATTGGTCAATCCACGGCCGATAATCACATATGAGGACACCGAGCATGCATGTCTGGCTTATGGACTCTTTAGGCCGACGCTGATTTTTTTTTGTTTGCTTGGTTGATCTGTACTGGCGGATGATGAACTGCAGATGCATTACTCTGATGCTAGACCTAGCCAGCAAGCATGCATGGCTCATGCTAGCTTGATTTCTATTCTCATAGCAACTATTTATATCGATTTGGCTTCTGCGATACAATGATACACTATGCTGAATAATTTGATGATACAAGGTTGTACATATCAGCCTAGCTAGATTCAGAAGCTTATTGTTCAGACTGTGTGTTCGATAAGAACAATGATCCGCTGACTTTGCTAGGTGCCTTTGATTATGCATTTGCTTGGAATTACGGTCATAAGCTAGAGGCATTATCTAATTGAGGCCTCTTTTTTGCAGTGTTCAAACAAGAAGCTCAAGCTTGGAGAGAGCTTATCATGGAAGGAGACATCTGTAGAGCCAACCCCGGTGTGCAAGGTGTTTAGGCGCATCGATGAGGAGAATACCGCTGACAGCTTCTGCAAGGTACTATGTACATCGGAGTTAGAGGTGATTACCATCCCCAGTCGTGTTCTACCCTGGTTTTACGGTGGGTGTCCAGAGTCCATCAACCTGAAGATGTCCACTGCATGCACCTGGATTGTGGACCTGAAGCAACAAGATGGCAATGTTTTAATGGACGCAGGATGGCCAGAGTTTGTCAAAGCACATGACTTGAAGGTAGGATACCTCCTGACCTTCAAGAAGATTGACACCAAATCACTGCAGGTGCTCATATTTGGTTACAATTGCTGTGAGAAGGTTATATGGTGTTCAGGTTATCACCCATCGCTGGGGCAACAAAATGAATCACAGCTGTATTAAGTTGTCTTACAAATGTTCTGTAGTATAATGATGATGTATTGTGGTGAACATGATGGTACCATTACTGGATTGTGGTCACATGTGACGGGGGGATGTTGATATGTATAAGTGGATTGCCTAGCCCTTTCCATTAGTTCGGACTTTTGGTTGCGTTGGCTTGTATATGAAGCTTGGCATGGTATCAGAGCCCAGGGTCTTGAGTTCGACACCTGGCTTTCGTAATTTATCCTAAAAATTGGCGCTGCCCTCCGTTGCCCTCCTCGGAGTCCACGTATATGCCTCTTGAGAGTCTCCTTGTGTTGACCTCTTCCCTTCTTCCGGTCACACGTGAGGAGGGGTGTTGAGATGTATAAGTGGATTGCCTAGCCCTTTCCATCAGTTCGGACTTTTGGTTGCGTTGGGTAGTGCATGAAGCTTGACAAACCTTATTTATATGTACAGCTCTCTAGTTGTACTATTAATTATTATGTGCTTATGTTGGCTGGATTGTGATGAACATGAGATGTTCTGTTGTTTCCGTAAACAAAAAAACGTGTTGTTTTTTCGAATCCTACGCTGGATATGTTTTGCACTAACTAGTGAAGTGCCCGTTGACAAAACATATTGCGCAAATAGACAACCCTCAGTAACGATCATGGGTTCAAGCGTCCAGGATCCAGTGCCTTGACATCAGCAAGCACAGATGAACAGTTGGTTGACTTGTAGATTTGGACGTTGGATCGAAAATAGATAGCTAAGAACTAAGTAGTGTAGCATGTAGCATATGTACTGTTCATGGTCTCATTCCGGGTTCAAGTGCTACCCCATGTAGCACCACTTTTTTTTTTGGGTTAGCCCAGACAACCTTCCCAATAAAAAAAGTACTACCTTCCCTGCATGGGCCAATTGTTTGTACTTTTGGGCTGCCGCCGGCCATGTACATGGTGATTGCTGTCAGCCTGCTTGCTTCGCTGATAACAATCCAAAAACATTTAATGGGCCTCCGACTCATGCCATTGGGGCCCTTCCTAATTTAAACACGGAGATCCTATGATTGGCCCTCAAGAAACCGAGATTCTACATATAAAGTTATTTTTATTTCGTATCAATTATGATTATGATTCTTTTTAAATGCGCATAGCCAGTATGCGCATCTACATGGGCTCTATATTTTGATATATTCATATAGTCGATTTCAAAATTTTCATAAATTATTTAAAGTTCCAAGATTTATTCTATCTGTTTGCAAGATCTTAGAGTGTATTTGTAGTTCAAAAAAAATGACAAACCTCTTCATCAGATTGTTGTTAACAAGTGTAGTGTTGTGAACCCAAAATATATTACATACTTCCTCGTAGATCAAATTTGAACTAATTAAGTTGAACTAAAACCCGGATCAACAGTTAGTATGGATTATGTGCATGGAGTACGAAAAACAAATGAATAGGCAATATTTCAGTTTTTCCTTCAGTTTAGAATGCTAGAGCAGGACCCATTTGCCAGTAGCGTCCCTCAACATTTGAAAGTAAAGACAAACAGAAGGGATCCAAAAAAGCAAGTATCCTACATATCTCGGGTTAAAACATATCGAGAAATCACATATTTCTTGTACATAGAGGCTGACATCGTGGACCCATCGGCCAGCCGTGGAAAAAAATCCAAGAAAGGAAACAATTATCGTACAGAGAAGCTGACATGTGGGTTGCATTTTGCAGCAGCGTCCTCAACTTTAACAAAGGCGGCAGGGGATCGAAAGAAAAAGCAAAGTTCCCAGAAATCAGCGGTCAAAAATAAATCCAAGAAATGAAATGTTTATTGTTCATAGAGGCTGACATGTGGGACCCACGAGCCAGCAGCGTCCTCAACGTTTCAAAGGCGGCAGGAGATCGAAAAAAGGCAAGTGACCATATATCAAAGCCAAAAATAATCCAAGGAAAGAAACTTTTATTGTACATAGAGGATGACATATGGGTCCCGTTTTGCAGGAGCGGTCTCACATTTTCCAAGGCGGCACGGGATCGAAAAAAAAGAAAGGAAAGGTTTATCGTTCAGAGAGGCTGAGATGTGGGACCCATGGGCCAGCAGCGTCCTCTTAGTTTCAAAGGCGCCAGGGGATAAAAAAGGCAAATAGCCAGTAATTAGGGTCAAAAATAAATCAAACAAAGGAAACTTTTACTGTTCATAGAGGCTGACAGGGACCCATGAGCCAGCAGCGTCTCAACGTTTCAGAGGCAGCATGAGATCGAAAGAAAAAGGCAAATACCAAGAAATTATGGGTCAATAATAAATCAAACAAAAGGTTTATTGTTCATAGAGGCTGACATGTGGGACCCCTGAGCCGGCAGCGTCCCCAACGTGTTAAAGGCGGCAGGAGATCGAAAGACAAAGGCCAAAAATCAGTTGGTAAAAAAATCCAAGAAAAGAAACATTTACCGTTCTGAGAGGCTGACATGCGGGACCCATGAGGCAGCAGCATCCTCAACGATTCCAAGGCGGCAGGGGATCAAAAGGGGTCAAAAATAAATCCATCATAGGAAACTTTTATTGTTCATAGAGGATGTGGGACCGACCTGCCAGTAGCGTCCTCGTCGTTTCAAAGGGGGCAGGGGATCAAAAGAAAACGGTAAATAGCCAGAAATTAGGGGTAAAAAATAAATCCAATGAAGGACACTTTTATTGTTCATAGAGTATGACATGCGGGACCCATGAGCCAGCAGCTTCCTCAACGTTTCAAAGGCGGCATGAGATCGAAAGGAAAAGGAAAGTGACCAAATATCAGGAGCCAAAAATAATCTAAGAAAAGAAACTTTATTGTGCATAGAGAATGACATGCGGGTCCCATTTTGCAGCACCGGTCTGAAGGTTTCAAAGTCGGCATTAGATCGAAAGAAAAAGACAAGTGCCAAATATCAGGAGCCAAAAATAATCCAAGAAAAGAAACTTCTATTGTACATAGAGGATGACATGCGGGTCCCATTTTGCAGCAGCGGTCTCAATGTTTCCAAGGCGGCACATGACCAAAAGAAAAAGGAAGTAGCCAGAAATAAGGGTGTCAAAAAATCCAAGAAAAGGAATATTTCAATTGGGCTGCTTCTGGCCATCAGGGCCTTCAAACTATCCCGCTGGACGCCTTTTGATTCGTACAATTTCAGCCCATTCCAAAACAGGAAAGTCCTATGCCTCGCAAAGACAAAAAAAACAAGGAGATTCAACATATAAGTTTGTTTATGTAAAAATAAAGATTTAATTTATCCCTTTGCAATAGCTCAGAGCAAAATACACTGTTTATTGTCTGCAAAATAATCAAGATATCACATGTTTCTTATACGGGGAGGCTGACATCGGGGACCCATGCGCCAGCAGCGTCGTCAATGTTTTAAAGGCGGCAGGGATGGAAAGAAAAAATAAACCAAAAATCTATTGGTACAAAATCCAAGAAAAGAAATATTTTCGTTCTGAGAGGATAACATGCGGGACCCATGAGGCAGCAACATCCTCAGCGTTTAATGTTAGAGGCTGACATGTGGGACCCGTGAGCCAACAGCGTCCTCAACGTTTTAAAGGCGGCAGGAGATCGAAAGAAAAAATAAGCCAAAAATCATTTGGTATTCAAAATCCAAGAAAATAAACATTTACCGTTCTGAGAGGATGACATGCGGGACCCATGAGACAGCAGCATCCTCAACGATTCCAAGGCGGCAGGGGATCAAAAGAAAAAAAGGAAATATCCAAAAATTAATTAGGGGTTCAAAATAAATCCATCAAAGGAAAGTTTTATTGTTCATAGAGGATGACATGTGGGACCGACCTGCCAACAGCGTCCTCATCGTTTCAAAGGGGGCAGGAGATCAAAAGAAAAAGGCAAATAGCCAGAAATTAGGGGTAAAAAATAACTCCAAGAAAGGAAACTTTTGTTGTTCGTAGAGGATGACATGCGGGACCCATGAGCCAACAGCTTACTTAACGTTTCAAAGGCGGCATGAGATCGAAAGAAAAAGGCAAGTGACAAAATATCAGGAGCCCAAGATAATCCAAGAAAAGAAACTTTATTTACATAGAGGATGACATGCGGGTCCCATTTTGCAGCAGCGGTCCCAACGTTTCAAATGCGGCTTGAGATCAAAAGAAAAAGAAAGTAGCCAGAAATTAGGGGGTCAAAAAAAATCCAAGAAAATAAAGTTGATGGACATAGAGGATGACATGCGGGTCCCATGAGCTAGCAGCTTACTCAACGTTTCCAAGGCGGCAGGGGATCAAAAGAAAAAGGAAATAGCCAAAAATCAGAGGGTGAAAAAAAACAAAGAAATTGAACTTTTATAGTACATAGAGGATGACATGCGGGTCCCATGAGCCAGCAGGTTCCTCAACGTTTCAAACGTGGCATAGATCGAAAGAAAAAGGCAAGTGACCAAATCTCAGGAGCCAAAAATAATTCAAGAAAAGAAACTTGATTGTACATAGAGGATGACATGCGGGTCCCATTAGCAGCAGCGGTATCACCGTTTGAGAGGCTACACGGGATCGAAAGAAAAAGGCAAGTGACCAAATATCAGGAGCCAAAAATAATCCAAGAAAAGAAATTTTATTGTACGTAGAGGATGACATGCGGGTCCCATTTTGCAGCAGCGGTCTCAACGTTTCCAAGGGGGCACAGAACCAAAAGAAAAATGAAGTAGCCAGAAATCAGGGGGTGAAAAAAATCCAAGAACAAAGATTTCAATTGGGCTGCATCTGGACATCTGGGCCTTCGAACTATCCTGCTTGGCCTTTTGACTCGTACAATTTCAGCCCACTCCAAAACAGGAAAGTTCCGAATTTTCTAAAAAAACAGGAAAGTCCTATGCTTCGCAAAGACAAAAAAACAAGGAGATTCAACATATAAGTTTGTTTATGTAAAAATAAAGATTTAATTATCCGTTTGAAATAGCTCAGAGCGCAATACACTGTTTATTGTCTGCAAAATAATCAAGATATCATATGTTTCTTGTACGGGGAGGCTGACATCGGGCACCCATGAGCCAGCAGCGTCGTCAACGTTTTAAAGGCGGCAGGGGATGGAAAGAAAAAATAAACCAAAAATATGTTGGTAAAAAATCCAAGAAAAGAAATATTTTCGTTCTAAGAGGATGACATGCGGGACCCATGAGGCAGCAGCATCCTCAGCGTTTATTGTTCATAGAGGCTGACATGTGGGACCCGTGAGCCAGCAGCGTCCTCAACGTTTTAAAGGCGGCAGGAGATCGAAAGAAAAAATTAGCCAAAAATCATTTGGTAAAAAAAATCCAAGAAAAGAAACATTTACTGTTCTGAGAGGATGACATGTGGGACCCATGAGGCAGCAGCATCCTCAACGATTCCAAGGCGGCAGGGGATCAAAGGAAAAAAAAGAAAATATCCCGAAATTAATTAGGGGTTCAAAATAAATCCATCAAAGGAAACTTTTATTGTTCACAGAGGATGACATGTGGGACCGACCTGCCAACAGCGTCCTCATCGTTTCAAAGGGGGCAGGAGATCAAAAGAAAAAGGCAAATAGCCAGAAATTAGGGGTCAAAAATAACTCCAAGAAAGGAAACTTTTATTGTTCGTAGAGGATGACATGCGGGACCCATGAGTCAGCAGCTTACTCAACGTTTCAAAGGCGGCATGAGATCGAAAGAAAAAGGCAAGTGACAAAATATCAGGAGCCAAAGATAATCCAAGAAAAAAACTTTATTGTACATAGAGGATGATATGCGGGTCCCAATTAGCAGCAGCGGTCTCAACATTTCAAATGCGGCTTGAGATCAAAAGAAAAAGAAAGTTGATTGTACATAGAGGATGACATGCGGGTCCCATGAATCAGCAGCTTACTCAACGTTTCCAAGGCGGCACGGGATCAAAAGAAAAAGGAAATAGCCAAAAATCAGAGGGTGAAAAAAATCCAAGAAAATAAACTTTTATAGCACATAGAGGATGACATGCGGGTCCCATGAGCCAGCAGCGTTTCAAACGTGGCATGAGATCGAAAGAAAAAGGCAAGTGACCAAATATCAGGATCCAAAAATAATTCAAGAAAAGAAACTTGATTGTACATAGAGGCTGACATGTGGGACCTATGAGCCAGCAGAGTCCTCAACGTTTCAAAGGCGGCAGGGGATCAAAAGAAAAACGAAATAGCCAAAAATCAGAGGGTGAAAAAAAACCCAAGAAAATGAACTTTTATAGTACATAGAGGATGACATGCGGGTCCCATGAGCCTGCAGGTTCCTCAACGTTTCAAACGTGGCATGAGATCGAAAGAAAAAGGCAAGTGACCAAATATAAGGAGCCAAAAATAATTCAAGAAAAGAAAGTTCTATAGTACATAGAGGATGACATGCGGGTCCCATTTAGCAGCAGCGGTATCACCGTTTGAGAGGCAAGACGGGATCGAAAGAAAAAGGCAAGTGACCAAATATGAGGAGCCAAAAATAATTCAAGAAAAGAAAGTTTTATAGTACATAGAGGATGACATGCGGGTCCCATTTAGCAGCAGCGGTATCACCGTTTGAGAGGCGGCAGGGGATCGAAAGAAAAAGGCAAGTGACCAAATATGAGGAGCCAAAAATAATTCAAGAAAAGAAAGTTTTATAGTACATAGAGGATGACATGCGGGTCCCATTTAGCAGCAGCGGTATCACCGTTTGAGAGGCGGCAGGGGATCGAAAGAAAAAGGCAAGTGACCAAATATGAGGTGCCAAAAAGAACAACAAGAAAAGAAAGTTGATTGCACATAGAGGATGACATGCGGGTCCCATTTAGCAGCAGTGGTCTCAACGTTTCCAAGGCGGCAAGGGATCAAAAGAAAAAGGAAGTAGCCAGAAATCAGGGGGTCAAAAAAATCCAAGAATAGAAAGAATTTTGGTTCATAGAGGATGACATGCGGGACCCATGATCCTGCATCGTAAACGGCTCGATCGGAGAATGTTGAACGAGATGGCGCGATCGAGAAAAAAACAATGCCAGAGATGCTACCATCTGGGCCCTACATCCCTCGGCGGTGCGGATTTGCGTTGACTCGGCCGGCGAACCCGAGATTTCGAGATGCACCATGTCCCGGGCCACCATACGCGACGTTTTGGCCGTTTTCGTCGGGCTAGGTGGCCTCAAAAATGAAAAAAAAAACGTTTTGACATGCACAACGGAGAGACCAAAAATCGTCGGCCATGGTACACCAGCAACCACGGCGCGACTTCAACTTCGTCGGCCATGGCAACTTTTGTTGTAGTGTGGGGCCACTGAGCCTGGTGCGATGGCACAAATATCAATCTCTTGTGCATCCTACCTGGCCTCGCTGACCCCATCCCTGAATGTTAATATTTCTTTCGACCAACAAAGTATGAGGCATATGATATCTAGTTGAGATACCACTTGGCTCTTTCTTCCATTTTAGTGCCGATGATTAGAATGTTTGGTCACCTATACGCCGCAATATACTTTGTAGACGGGCCCCCCTTTCCCCGGCCGCCGTTCCGTGAACGAGTCCTTGACGAGACAACAACGCCGACATGTCTCTTCGGCGCAGAACCACGCCAGTCCCAGCCGTCTCCCTTGTGGCCGTGTCTCCTGCGCTCTGCGCTTTTCTCCATGGCCGGACCACGATTGGACTCACCGGGGGAATAATGATAATCGCCATCACCACTATCGTCAGACTCCACAGGTGTAGAGTACATTGCAGCAGATGCCACTTTTCTTCTCTCGCCGTCCAGTGAACGAGTCCTTGATGCAAAGACCGTGCCGGCCTCTGGGCAGGCCAGCACGGTCTTTGCATCAAAGACTCGTTCACTGCACGGCGAGGGAAGAAAAGTGGCATCTGCTGCAAACTGCTATGCTCCTGTGGAGTCTGGCGATAGTGTTGATGGCGATTATCATTATTCCCCCGGTGAGTCCAATCGTGGTCCGGCCATGGAGAAGAGCGCAGGAGACGCGGCCACAAGGGAGGCGGCTGGGACTGCCGTGGTTCTGCGCCGGAGAGGCAGATCAGCGTTGTTGTGTCGTCAAGGACCCGTTCACGGAACGGTGGCCGGGGAAAGGGGGCCCTTCTGCAAAGTATACTGCGGTGTATACTGCAACTATGGTTTCTGACCATAGTATTTGTGTTGACCAACAATGTATGAGGCACTTATTCCATTTTGTCATTCCATTTGCTTTGCGATTTTCAAAATGCCGATGATTAAAATGTTTGGTCCCCGTACACTTGGGGGTGGCGTAAGTGAGCCTGGTAAGATAGCACAAATATCAATCTCTTATGCATCGGACTTGGTCTCACTTACGCCATCCATGAATGTTAATATTTGTGTTGACCAACAATGTATGAGGCATTTATTCCATTTCACTTGTGCATCGGACTTGTTGGTCTCACTTTCTTCCATTTTCATCATAGTAGGAACTGGATATGAAGACCCCGATGCAAGCGAGCCTGGTGGGTAGAGATGAGGGAGCAAAGGAGGAACCAGATGAAGACTACTTTGTATCTCGAAATTGTGAAATTTGTATGAATTAAGAGTTGTATGCAAAACATTTGTCTATATTGTTGTATAATGTGATGATGATGTATAATGTTGCTATGTTATATGTGTCCATATTATATCTGTCTATATTATATCTGTATATAACCTGTATACTGTGTATAAAACCTGTATAATACACCAGGCAGTATAAAATCGAGTATACATGTACAATGTTCTGTGGCGCACCAAAATCTAATTCAGTGGCGCACCTGTTTCTGTGGCGCAGCGGGAACCATGTGCGCCACAGAAACCTTAATTCTGTGGCGCACGGGCCACTGCGCCACAGAAACCTTATTTTTGTGGCGACGTTTCTGTGGCGCACCAGCCGTGTGATGACCCACAAGTATAGGGGGTGTATCGTAGTACTTTCGATAAATAAGAGTGTCGAACCCAACGAGGAGCAGAAGGTGTTGACAAGCAGTTTCGATGAAGGATTCACTGTAAATGCTCACAGACAAGTATTCAGGGGGTTTTGATATAGCAGATGAATAAAGTACGAGTAAGTAAAATGCGAGAGAAATAATTGCAGCGAGTGGCCCAATCCTTTTTAGCACAAAGGACAAGCCGGTTTGTTTACTTATAATGACCAAACGTTCTTGAGGACACACGGGAATTTAGTCTAGTGCTTTCGCTTCATGTAGCTAATTAATCTTCATTGTTTTGATAAGTGTTGTGTGGGTGAACCTATGCTAATGCACCGCCCTTCCTAGGACTAATACATACTTGTGATTAAACCCCTTGCAAGCATCCGCAAATACAAGAAAGTAATTAAGATAAATCTAACCACAGCCTTAAACTCTGAGATCCTGCTATCCCTCCTGCATTGATATACCAACGGGGGTTTAGGTTTCTGTCACTCCGGCAACCCCGCAATTGGCAAACGAGTACAAGATGTATTCCCCTAGGCCCATAAAGGTGAAGTATCATGTAGTCGACGTTCACATGACACCACTAGAAGAATAACACCACAACTTAAATATCATAACATTGAATATTACTCAACCATAATTCACTACTAACATTTAGACTTCACCCATGTCCTCAAGAACTAAACAAACTACTCACGAGACATCATATGGAACGTGATCAGAGGTGATATGATGATGAATAACAATCTGAACATAAACCTTGGTTCAATGGTTTCACTCAATAGCATCAGTAACAAGTAGAAATCAACACCGGGAGAGTTTCCCCTATCAAACAATCAAGATCCAACCCAAATTGTTACAGCGGTGACGATGTGCAGCGGTGGAGATGGCAGTGATGATGATGGAGATGATGGTGATGACGATGGAGATGATGTCCAGCTCGATGACGATGACGATGGCATCGATTTCCCCCTCCGGGAGGGAATTTCCCCGGCAGATTTCAGCCTGCTGGAGAGCTCTTTTCTCTCTGGTGTTTTCCGCCCCGCAGAGGCGGCTGTGACTCTTCGCGACTATCCTCTGGAGCTTAGGTTTTCGGGACGAAGAAGTACGCGAAGGAGAGGAGGCCAGAGGGGGCTGTGGGCCCCCTCCCCACAAGGCGGCGCGGCCAGGCCTGGGCCCGCGCCGGCCTATGGGGGGGGGGCCATGGCGGCCCTCCTCGGCTCCTCCTTCTGGCTGTCTCCGTCTTCTGGAAAAATAAGATTTTCCGTATAATTTCCGTCAATTGCTGATCTTCCGAAATATTGCATTCTGACGGTGCTTTTTCCAGCAGAATCCTGACTCCGGTGCGCGATCCTCCAATAATCATGAAACATGCAAAATAGATGAAATAACATAAGTATCATCTCTAAATATGAAATATATCAATGAATAACAGTAAATTATGATATAAAATAGTGATGCAAAATGGACGTATCAACCCCCCCCCCCCCCAAGCTTAGACTTCGCTTGTCCCCAAGCGAAACTGAACTCAGTAAACAAGACCACATGTTTATGGAGTGAAGAGTCGATAAATAAAATACGGACAAGAAGCATCATATTAATTCACACAAGGCATTCTAGTGAACAACTCCCTCATATAATTTAACTTGAAGCAAGTAAAAGGAAATCACAAATAAAGGTGCATAGGTAATCATAGTTGGTGATGGCAAACTTCGTTCTTGGTCAAAGAACAATTAACATATTATCCTTATTCGTCGAGCAGCGCTCTTATATTAAAGCTTATATAGCACAACTTGCATACGCAATCATAATAATCTCCTCATAATCATTGATAACTCTCAAAGCTATATTCATTCGGATAAAACTCGTACTTAAACAAGGAAGAATAAAAGGCATGATTAAATAGATCACAATATAGATGGTTGGATCACAACAACTCAATTGCTTGCTTAAGATGGAGGGAAATAGGTTTACTGACTCAACATAAAAGTAAAAGAATCGCCCTTCAGAGAGGGAAGCAGGGATTAAATCATGTGCTAGAGCTTTTCAAGTTTTGAAATCATATAGAGAGCATAAAAGTAAAATTTGAGGGGTGTTTGTTGTTGTCAACGAATGATAGTGGGCACTCTAACTACCTTATCAACTAGACTTTCAAGAGCGGCTCCCATGAAGGACGTTATTTCTACCAACCAGGTAGATCATCCCTCTTCTCTTTTGTTTACACATGTATTTTAGTTTCATTATTTATAGGTGACACTCCTCCCAACCTTTTCTTTCTCAAGCCATGGCTAACCGAATCCTCGGGTGCCTTCCAACATTCTCATTCCATGGAGGAGTGCCTTTTTGTAAAATTAGTTGCTTACTGATTGATCAGGGCAAAGCACGTGAAGAGAATTATTAATGCAAATTAATTAATCGGGGCTGGGAACCCCATTGCCAGCTCTTTTTGCAAAATTATTGGATAAGCGGATGAAGCCACTAGTCCATTGTGAAAGTCTGTCAAAAGTAAATGACAAGATCGAAAGATAAAACACCACATACTTCCTCATGAGCTATGAAACATTGACACAAATAAGAGAAGATAACTTTTGAATTGTTTAAAGGTAGCACATGAAGTATTTACTTGGAATGGCAGGAAATACCACATAATAGGTAGTTATTGTGGACACTCATGGCATGGGTTTTGGTTTAAAGGTTTGGATGCACGAGAAGCATTCCCTCTCAGTACAGGTCTTTGGCTAGCAAGGTTGATTAGCAAGCATAAGAGTTGAGGGAAACAAACAAATATACATGTGATAGAAACAATCATGCATCTTACTTGTAAGCACAAACAATTTTAACTTCAGAATACCAAGCTCATAGTTAATCAAGAAAGAAGTATAATGAACTAACATATCTACATGTATTTCCTCTTTTCTTCTTAAACTCAAAGTGTTGTTGCTATTGACCAATGCTAAGTTTGCCAAAACCAAATAGATTTACTTGATGCTCCCAAAGTGATACCAATACTAACAACAAGATCAATCACATAATAGAGATTGCAAACTAAAATAAGATGTGCAATATGTAAATGATAAAACTTCTCATTAATATTCCATAACGATAACTCATACCAAGGGATACATAGATAACCAACTAAAGAGAGATACTTCCACACTGCAAACTATCTTATATGATAACTTCCCTACTCATGATATGACACTACTTGATAGTAAAAAGGTAAAAGATAGTGATGATGTGATACCGCGGCACTCCCCCAAGCTTGGAACAAACCAAGGGGATGCCAATACCGATGATGAATTACTCCTTTGGTGGTGATGGTGAATCCTTAATAAGCTTCTTGACCAGCTCCTTTAGCTCATCAATCTCGTAAGTGAGGTTGCGGATCAACTCCGAATTTTGCTCGACGCGGTTAAGAAGTATGCCAGACGGTGAGTCCCAACTCTTAGAGTTGTTTCCCCACTCCTCAGCTTCAGGCTTCATCCTTCCTGCAGTGTTAGAACGATCTATATTCCAATTGCTAGGCAATACTGCCTTGGGAACCTTTTCAGTCTGACTATTATGAATTAGAATGTGGAAGGGTTTGTAGGTGCCTGGAGGAGATTTCCTTGGAGCTAAGTAATGACGTGGCACTCCTCCTCCGGTACTAATCCATGCGCTTTTCTTGGTGTTGAATGGATTTGCCACCACTCCGATGCTTGCGACGGTGGCACGCGAGTATACTCGCGGAACTTCCTCAACTTCTCCTTCATCCTCGCTCTCGACTTCTTTCTTCAAATCGGGGTCTTGAATATCCTCCTTCAAAGGCTCCTTGTCCTTGTTGTTAGAGACCATGGTGCTTCTAGGTCAAAAACAGATCCTGGCAGAAAACAGCTCGAAACAAAACACGACGAGAAAACGATACACGGACCTCCAGGGGTCCGGGGGATTATATAGCAGTAATTTTCACGACAGAAGGAAAGTACCAGGTCGAACAAGAGTCAGAGAGGGACAACGAGGGGCTCTCCGCATAGGGCGGCGCGGCCAGGCTGGGGCCCGCGCCGGCCTATGGGGGCACGCCCTCGTGCGTCTCCTCCACTCCGTTTCGATCTCGTAATTTTTCATATTTTCCGCAGCAAAAACATTGTTCGGAAAGTTAAACGCGGACTTTTTATTACCAGTACTGTTACCTATTCAAAGTCGAACTCTGCAGAACTGTCAATTTGCCCTTTGATGAAAGCTTCCGGAGTCACCACTTGGATAACATCAACATCTTCATTATAAGAATCTCCGGAAATATAGTGCTTGAGTCTTTGTCCATTAACTACTTGTGTGGCATCACCTTGCAGAGAGCTAATTTTAATTGCCCCTGAACGATACACCTCCACAATGACATATGGTCCTTCCCATTTTGAGAGCAATTTCCCTGCAAAGAATCTGAGACGAGACCGATACAATAGGACTTTATCTCCAACAATAAATTCTCTTTTGATAATTCTTCTATCATGCCATTTCTTAACTTTCTCTTTAAAGAGTTTAGCATTTTCATAAGCTTCAATTCTCCATTCATCTAGAGAACTCAATTGTAGCAATCTCTTCTTACCGGCAAGTTTGAAATCCTTATTAAGTTCCCTTACAGCCCAATAAGCTTTGTGCTCTAGTTCTAAAGGTAAATGACAAGCTTTCCCATAAACCATTTTATAGGGTGACATACCCATGGGATTTTTATAAGCAGTTCTATAATCCCATAGCGCTTCCTTTAATTTACTAGCCCAATTCTTTCTAGATTTATTAACAGTCTTTCCCAAATTAGATTTAATCTCTCTATTTGATAATTCTACTTGCCCACTAGTTTGAGGATGATAAGCGGAAGCAATTCTATGATTAATACCATACTTAGCAAGAGTTTTTCTAAAACCTCCATGAATAAAATGAGAACCTCCATCAGTCATAATATATCTAGGTACTCCAAATCTAGGAAAAATAATATCTAAAAGCATTTTTAAAGAAGTCTCACCATCAGCACTTTTTGTGGGTATGGCTTCCACCCATTTAGTAACATAATCAACAGCGACAAGTATATGAGTGTTACCTTCTGAAGAAGGGAAAGGACCCATGAAGTCAAATCCCCAGCAATCGAATGGTTCAATAACAAGAGTATAATTCATAGGCATTTCATTGCGTCTGGAGATATTACCAACCTTTTGACATTCATCACAAGATAAAATAAACTTCCTTGCATCTTTGAAGAGAGTTGGCCAATAAAAACCTGATTGTAGAACCTTTTGCGCAGTTCTATCTCCGGCGTGATGTCCTCCATAAGCACTACCATGACATTTACTCAATATCTCTTGTTGTTCATATTCAGGAACACATCTTCGCATAATACCATCCACTCCTTCTTTATATAAGTGTGGGTCATCCCAAAAATAATGCCCCTCAAGTCATAAAAGAATTTTCTCCTTTGCTGAGCTGAAAAGGTTGGAGGCAAATACTTGGAAACAATAAAGTTAGCATAATCAGCATACCAAGGACTATCTCGCGAGCTCACCTTTATTACAGCCAATTGTTCATTTGGAAAACTATCATTAACAGGAACAGGATCATAAGTAATATTTTACAATCTAGACAAATTATCAGCAACAGGATTATCAGCACCTTTCCTATCTATAATATGTAAATCAAATTCTTGCAAAAGAAGTACCCATCTAATAAGCCTTGGCTTAGCATCTTTCTTCGTCATAAGGTATCTAATTGCAGCATGATCAGTATGAATCGTGACTTTTGAATCGACAATATAGGATCTAAACTTGTCACAAGCAAAGACTACAGCTAACAATTCTTTTTCAGTTGTAGCATAATTTCTTTGAGCAGCATCAAGAGTCTTACTAGCATATTGAATAACATTCAATTTTTTATCTACTCGCTGTCCAAGAACAGCGCCTACAGCAAAATCACTAGCATCACACATAATTTCAAAAGGTAAGTTCCAATCAGGAGGTTCAACTACAGGAGCAGTTGTTAAGGCTTTCTTTAGAGTTTCAAAAGCTTCCTTACAATCATCATCAAAAACAAAAGGTACATCTTTTTGAAGAAGATTAGTAAGAGGCTTTGAAATCTTGGAGAAATCTTTAATAAATCTCCTATAAAACCCAGCATGACCAAGAACACTACGAATACCTTTAACATCCCTCGGATAGGGCATCTTCTCAATTGCTTCAACTTTAGCTCTATCAACTTCAATACCTCTCTCAGAATTTTTTGTACCAATACAATTCCTTCATTAACCATAAAGTGGCATTTCTCCCAATTAAGAACAAGGTTAGTTTCTTCACATCTCTGCAAAACTTTATCAAGGTTTCGCAAGCAATTATCAAAAGAATTCCCATAGACAGAAAAATCATCCATGAATACCTCTACAATATTCTCGCAAAAGCCATGAAAAATAGCAGGCATGCATCTTTGAAAAGTAGCAGGAGCATTACATAAACCAAAAGGCATACGTCTATAAGCATAAGTACCATAGGGACAAGTGAAAGTGGTCTTCTCTTGATCCTTAGTTTTAACAGCAATTTGTGAAAACCCAGAATAACCATCAAGAAAGCAAAAATGAGTATTCTTAGACAACCTTTCTAACATTTGATCAATAAAAGGTAAAGGGTAATGATCTTTCTTAGTAACCTTATTAACTTTTCGATAATCAATGCACATTCTATACCCTACAACTACTCTTTGAGGGATGAGCTCATCATTATCATTAGGTACAACAGTCATTCCTCCTTTCTTAGGAACACAATGCACAGGACTAACCCATCTACTATCAGCAATAGGATATATAATACCAGCTTCAAGAAGTTTTAATACCTCATTCCTTACCACATCCTTCATCTTAGGAATTAGACGACGTTGATGTTCAACAACGGGCTTTGCATCATCTTCCATGTTGATGGCATGTTGGCAAATAGAGGGAGAAATCCCCTTCAAATCATCAAGAGTGTAGCCAATAGCTCCTCGGTGTTTCTTCAATATTTCCAATAACCTTTCTTCCTCAAATTCTGAAAGCTTAGAACTAATAATAACAGGATATATTTTTTTATCATCAATATGAGCATATTTAAGATTATCAGGTAATGGTTCTAAATCAAAAATAGGATTTTCTTTTGGTGGTGGTGTTATACCTAAATCTTCAACCGGCAAGTCGTGTTTAAGAATAGGTTGACGAAGGAAAATTTCATCAAGCTCATTTCTTTCCTCCTTAAAGACTTCGCTCTCACTATCCTCCAAATGTTGCTGCAAAGGATTATTAGGAGCAAGAGCAATAGACGCACACTGTTCAACTCTAAAATCATTATTAGGTGAATCAGCTTTATAAGGAGTTTTGGCAAATTTAGAGAAATTAAACTCATAAGATTCACCTGCAAATTTAGTCAAAATTTTCTCCTTCTTGCAATCTATAACAGCTCCACAAGTATTTAGAAAAGGTCTACCAAAAATGATAGGACAATACTTACTAGCAGCAGAACCAAGTACCAAAAAGTCAGCAGGATATTTAATCTTACCACATAAAACTTCCACATCTCGAACAATACCAATTGGAGAGATATTTTCTCTATTAGCTAGCCGAATAACCACATCAATATCCTCAAGTTCACAAGAACCAATTTCGTGCATAATCTCCTTGTAAAGCTCATAAGGAATAGCACTAATACTTGCACCAATATCACATAAACCATAATAACAATGATCACCAATTCTAACAGATAGCATAGGAACACTAGTTTTCCTAGACTTATTAGGATGCGAAACAATATTAGAAGCTTCTTCACAGAAAATAATATGACCATCTTCCACATTTTCAGTCACAAGATCTTTAACTATTGCAATAGCAGGTTCAACTTTTTTTTGCTCTTCAGGTTCTATAGGTTTCTTTTCACTTTTATTAACCGCACTATTTATAACGGAGTACTCCTTCATTTTAGCAGGGAAAGGAGTTTTTTCAATATAAGCTTCAGCAATAACATGATCAACAGTTTCAATTACAACACATTTATTTATAGATGAATCAATTTTATCTTTATATGGTTCATGATACTTATCAAAATTCTTCTTAGGAAATTCAGAATGAGAGGCAAAGGCTCTATAAAGATTTACAACAACTTGAGAATCAAGACCATAAGTAGCACTCATATTACGAAATTTATCAGTATCCATAAAAGCTTCAATGCATTTATAATCATAATTTATACCTGACTCTCTATCTTCGTCGTTCTCCCATCCTTCAGTATTCTCCTGAATCCGATTAAGAAGGTCCCTTTTAAACTCTTCTTTGTTGCGTGTAAATGATCCAGAACAAGAAGTATCCAGCAAGGTCTTGTCTTGAAAAGAAAGTCTTGCATAGAAATTATCAATGATAACATTACCAGGAAGCTCATGAATGGGGCATTTGAGCATTAAAGACTTCAATCTCCCCCATGCTTGGGCAATACTCTCTCCATCATGAGGCCAGAAATTATATATGCGGTTCCGATCTTTGTGAATTTCACTTGGAGGATAGAATTTAGAATAAAATAAGAGCACAATGTCCTCCCAATCAAGAGAATCACCATTCTTCAGCAATTTATACCAATGCGCCGCTTTACCAGACAGCGATATAGAGAATAGTTTCTTTCTAACTTCATCCATAGCAATATCTGCACATTTGAATAACCCACATAATTCATGTAAAAATAGTAAATGATCACCAGGATGGACAGTTCCATCCCCTTCATAGCGGTTATCCATAACACGTTCAATAATTTTCATAGGTATTTTGTATGGGACCTCTTTCTCACCTGGCGCCTCATCCACTACCTTTGCAGTAGTAGTAGATTTTCCAAACAGGAATTCAAGAGAAGATCTCTCCATAATGAATTATAACAGCAGGCAGAAATAAAATCAGCACAAACAGTAAAAGTTTCCCTTACCAATTCCACTTACCAATAGCGCTTCACTCCCCGGCAACGGCGCCAGAAAATAGTCTTGATGACCCACAAGTATAGGGGGTGTATCGTAGTACTTTCAATAAATAAGAGTGTCGAACCCAACGAGGAGCAGAAGGTGTTGACAAGCAATTTCGATGAAGGATTCACTGTAAATGCTCACAGACAAGTATTCAGGGGGTTTTGATATAGCAGATGATAAAGTACGAGTAAGTAAAATGCGAGAGAAATAATTGCAGCGAGTGGCCCAATCCTTTTTAGCACAAAGGACAAGCCGGTTTGTTTACTTATAATGACCAAACGTTCTTGAGGACACACGGGAATTTTACTCTAGTGCTTTCGCTTCATGTAGCTAATTAATCTTCATTGTTTTGATAAGTGTTGTGTGGGTGAACCTATGCTAATGCACCGCCCTTCCTAGGACTAATACATACTTGTGATTAAACCCCTTGCAAGCATCCGCAAATACAAGAAAGTAATTAAGATAAATCTAACCACAGCCTTAAACTCTGAGATCCTGCTATCCCTCCTGCATCGATATACCAACGGGGGTTTAGGTTTCTGTCACTCCGGCAACCCCGCAATTGGCAAACGAGTACAAGATGTATTCCCCTAGGCCCATAAAGGTGAAGTATCATGTAGTCGACGTTCACATGACACCACTAGAAGAATAACACCACAACTTAAATATCATAACATTGAATATTACTCAACCATAATTCACTACTAACATTTAGACTTCACCCATGTCCTCAAGAACTAAACGAACTACTCACGAGACATCATATGGAACATGATCAGAGGTGATATGATGATGAATAACAATCTGAACATAAACCTTGGTTCAATGGTTTCACTCAATAGCATCAATAACAAGTAGAAATCAACACCGGGAGAGTTTCCCCTATCAAACAATCAAGATCCAACCCAAATTGTTACAGCGGTGACGATGTGCAGCGGTGGAGATGGTGGTGATGTAGATGGAGATGATGGTGATGACGATGGAGATGATGTCCAGCTCGATGACGATGACGATGGCGTCGATTTCCCCCTCCGGGAGGGAATTTCCCCGGCAGATTTCAGCCTGCCGGAGAGCTCTTTTCTCTCTGGTGTTTTCCGCCCCGCAGAGGCGGCTGTGACTCTTCGCGACTATCCTCTGGAGCTTAGGTTTTCGGGACGAAGAAGTACGTGAAGGAGAGGAGGCCAGAGGGGGCTGTGGGCCCCCTCCCCACAAGGCGGCGCGGCTAGACCTGGGCCCGCGCCGGCCTATGGGGGGCCATGGTGGCCCTCCTCGGCTCCTCCTTCTGGCTGTCTCCGTCTTCTGGAAAAATAAGATTTTCCGTATAATTTCCGTCAATTGCTGATCTTCCGAAATATTGCATTCTGACGGTGCTTTTTCCTGCAGAATCCTGACTCCAGTGCGCGATCCTCCAATAATCATGAAACATGCAAAATAGATGAAATAACATAAGTATCATCTCTAAATATGAAATATATCAATGAATAACAGTAAATTATGATATAAAATAGTTATGCAAAATGGACGTATCACCGTGCGCCACAGAATCACTTTTTCGTGCGCCACTGATGAGGCTTTTCCTACTAGTGAAATGAGAACCAACAAAAACTTTTCTTACATAGGGTGCTATGCATAGTACTCACAACTAATGCTTGTGTTATCTCCATGAGTGTTGTTTGTTACATTGAACATTCTTCCCAAAACCCTAAAACCCTAACCATCTCAAAACAAAGTGGATCAAATGTGAGATGCTAAAATAAATAAAAAGACATATGTGGGCATATAGTCCTAATGTGTAAATCTTGACCCCTAGCATTCTTACTTTTCTAAATGGTGGTAAACCATTGCCAATCCCACAAAACCCTAAACCTCATCCCTCCTATCACCATCCATTGAGAAGCAAAATAAAAAGAAATGATCTTAAATAAGAAAAAGGCCTATGTAATCCTATGGCTATTTTTTTTTTGCAAATGATGAACTTTGCTTTGTCTACCTTGAGTAGATGATTTGAAATACCTTAACAAACCTAACCTAGTACTTACCAACAAATCAAAGTGAGAAACAAAAATAAAATAAAACATATCCATAGAGGCATATGTGGCACCTAGCCATAATATCAAATCTTAACCTAGGCACCTACACTTTCCCCACATGGTTTGAAACTCTTATAAAACTCAATCTAACCCTAAAGAGATACTCACACATGCCTAATTGGATCAAGAGAACCAAAATGGAAAAAATAAGAAAAATCCAATTCCACACACCCATGTGCTTATGGACATTTTGCAAATCTTTGATCTAGACCAATTTGGCTTTCACCATTAGTTGTATTATGTTAATAAACACTTATTACAACTTTTGGAATCAAAGAAACTCAAATCAAATCAAATTTGAACTCAAATTTTGATCACATGCAATGATGGTCAAATCTGCCAATTTCAGTCTGGTCACTAATTTGAGCCCCTGGATTTGAAGTTTTTCAAACCAAACAATTCCAATTCTTTGCAGCTCATCCAAGTATACATCAAGGTGAACAACTTTGGTAAAGACCACCATATCAAATTCATCTTGGATCAAAAACTATGCTCAAGCAAAGTTGGGACTTTTTAACAACTTCAACATTCTCCCACTTTGCAAATTTTGCATTTCTTTTATTTTTGAAATTCCACCACCACCATTGTGAGTCTCTGGTCATTTGCAACCAATCCAACCAACCTATTTTAAAATTTTGGATTGCTTTGCATAGGACAAGATTTGACAAAAACCTAGAATTCAAATCTACCCAAATCCCAAAATCACTATTCATAATAGTGTTGGCCTAACCCTACTCAACCCTTGAGCTCTACCCTGTCCCCTGGCCCCCTCTCAACCTAAGCCCTGCATAGTAACCCTAGATAGAGGCCAAACATGGCCATGGCAATGCCATGCCGGCCACCCTCACATGCACTCATGCCCTAGCTCACCCCTCTCCTCTCTAGCCCTGCAAATCATGTCTCCCAGCACCACCTTGCTCCCCTGGACCAACCCAGCCTAGCCATCGTCGAAGAGGAACCCGCCAGCGCTGGGAACGCGCCGTGCCCGACGCGCCCAGAACCCGCCAGACGCGCGTCGGACATGCTCCGGACGCGTCAGAGCGTCGACGTGCGCCGTCGACCCAGGCCCCCTCTCGCCCCCTCCCTGCGCGCACGCACTCACCTGGACGACAGCCACCCGCTAGACACGCTCCCGTGCCCGCGCGAGCACCGTAGCCGTCGCCCTCATCGTCGTGTCTCCCGCACCCGTGCCGCACGGCATCGCCATCGCCAGCGCTCACCCGACCGCCCCGTCCTAGCTAGCAGGCTCCCTAGCATCGCCTGGATGTCTCCTACCTAGCGCCGCCCTCGCCTACCCCTCTAGCTCACCGGAATCACCGCGCCCTGGTCAACTTCCTCGCACCTACACGGCACTCCTCGCCATCTATAAAAGGAGAGCCTCCCCGAGCTATCCAAGCACGCCATTGCCTTCTCCTCTTCCTCCTGAGTCTCCCTAACCACCTCCCTTCGCCAATTACACCCTCCGCCGCCGCAATTCGATCGGAGACCGCCGCGCCAGTACCTCAGCAACGACGACGATTGGCGCCACACCCGCTTCCCCCACGACCACCGCTGACCTCGCCATCGACTTCCAGTTCAGCTGCGACCTGCCTCGACCCTCGCCGAAGCTCAGGTGAGCCGCCAGACCCAAACCCTCGCCGTGCCCGTCCTGCCCCTTGTCGACGTAGGCGACGACTGTGCGTCGTTGGATCCTCTGTTGATCCAACGGCCCACACATCCTCCCGTACCGCTTCGGCGTGGATAACCCGCTGACAGGTGGATCCCACCGTCATACGGCCCGCGATGCATGAGACGCGAAACTGGGCCGGCCTGCTTCTCTCTCTCTCCCTCTGGCCCGTTAGGATTTCCCGCGCAAGCCCATATCATTTAAATTTAAATTTTGGAATTCAATGTTTTTCCTTACAGATGCTTTTTCAAAATCAAATAGAATCAAATCTACCCAACCAAATTTGATGAAATTTATATTGTTGGAAAGCTTATGAAAAGATCTATCCAACCACACTTGTCTCACATTGAAATTCTTTGTAGAATAAATGTGACAAAAATAACAAGTCAGAGACTTTTCCACATTCAATTAATTGTTAAAAATCAACCAAAAATGCTTTTGAGTTGATCTCAACTCTCATAGCTCACATTTCACTTACACTAATTGTTTATGTAAAAATATGGCAGGATTACTTTGAGTGATCATGGCCCAAATTAAATAAAGGACTATATGGCTATTTTAGTTAGTTGATATTGTCCAAAACTATTATGTAAATCATATGAAGTATTTTGCTTCATTTAAATCTTGTCCCAAGTACTTTCATATGAAGTTGAGACCCTGGTCTAAATACTCTCACATGAAATACTTGGTGATATTAAATCATAATTAGTATTGTTAAATGGTATGAGGTAGTCTACCTCATTTAAATGATTTTCTCAAATAATGATGATGAATGGTTGACCTTGGTCAACAGAGATTCATGCATGATTGTTGGAGAAGCTTAAATCTTAATAAAATTCAATGAGAGGAAATTATTTCCTCAAGGAACTAAATGGAAACTATCATTTACATATGTAATGAGAGGAAATTATTTTTCTTAAGAATAAAACAATCTCAACCAACACGATGGCAATGTGATGATGCTAAAATAGCTTGTGTGATTCATGTGTGTGCTTAGTCTAGTCCTTGAGCTTGTTTGGTGATTGGATACATCATATTCATTTTTAGACGCTAGTACCGAGGAGTACCAAGAGGAGGAGGAGGTCTACTACCAGGAGGAGGAAGACCACTTTGACCAGTACACCAACCAAGGCAAGCTAATATTCTTGCAAAGTGCAAAGCTCTACCAAGAGAAACGCACACTCATCTTTCCTTATGCTTCATGAACCCATCCCAAGTTTTATTCTTACAAGCTTTCATTTTGAATATTTAAGCTTCCTTTTATAGTTAACCTTGGTCTAAGTATAGAGTACTACAAGAGTATCAAACTTAGCCTAACAAACCTTACAAGTTAGTTAGCACCGCTCATGACTAGTTGCTAGTGCTAACAACTAAAATTGACTACTCTAGATGGGAACATGTGAAATGAAATGACTTTGAAAGGTTTTGAAGGTGAATATGACTTGAAGGACATGATGAATTTGATAAAAACTGATGGTGTGGTCGTATGCGATACCATTCCAAATTACAAGTACCCCCACAATACCTGATTATGGGTAGGGCTTAACTGGAAGTTTATGTGTCTTAGTATGGGTTCCCTCTAAACAAGCGTCATAGGGGTTATGCCGAGGCTGCCTCCGTTGAAAGTGAATTGATGTGAAATGACATGAATGAGGGTGAATGTCCGGCCCAAGCCCTGTGCAGTTCCCAGGCTGACGGTTTGTCTTCACTGGGAGGCCAAGCTCATGGGGAGAGGTGCCTATACTAGGATATGTAAGTGAAAGGTTTGGGTTGATGATCCGCGTACTGAGTTACGATTATTCAGGGTATTCCTGACGGATGTAATCAAATGTTGTGGCACAAGTGTGCAACCTCTGCAGAGTGTAAAACTATTCGAATAGCCGTGTCCACGGTTATGGACGGTTGAAAAGGCCATACTGTTCCGTTATCAGATAAATTTTCAAAAAGGTGACATGTGAAGGGTGACTGGTGACTTGAACTTGAAAGGTGAATGGTGACTTTGACTTGAATTACCACAGAGTTGTGGGAATGACACTAATGTTCCCACTTGAGTGAGTTAGCAATTGATGAGTCTTTATTAAATGCTTATGAACTAAAATTGGCTTTATGCAAATAAACCTAGAGCTTAGTACCCTTGAATAAAATTGATAAGTAGTTACATTAGTATTAGTTTGCGAGTACTTTAAAGTACTCACGGCTTTGTCCATGGCTATTCAAATGGCCAGACTATGAAGAGGAGCAGCGGTATCAAGATGATGGACAGCAGGACGTCTACGACAACTAGGACTACTCCTGACGTCAAGCGTTGGCCTGTGGATTAGATAGTCCGCTACTACTTCGCTTCCGCTATTTGTGATGTTCGTTGATCAATAGATCAACTATGGTTGTAATATTGGATCATGTGATCTACTTTTGTAAGACGATTATGGGTTGTAATGAATGATGACTGATGATATTCAACTGTTATGTCTCGCAACAACAATCTTCCTGGGATTGCGATGTATGGCATAATAGGCATCTGGACTTAAAAATCCGGGTGTTGACAAATATCTCCAGGACAGAGATGTTTGGGTCGACCCCCCTGGCCCTGGCTCCCAATTCTGGAAAGCTCTCCAGAAGATCAAGCTGGTGTTGCGCTTGGGGGCGAAACACCATGTCGGAAATGGGGCCTCAACCCATTTCTGGCTGGATTGGTGGGTGGGATCTGGAAAGCTACAAGATCGGTTCCCCAACCTTTTCGCCATTGCGGAGGCGCAGGAGGCCTCCGTTGCTAGCCTATGGACCGACACTGGCTGGGCCATCTCCTTTCGCCGGGAGTTGGGCCTTACTGAGAGAGTGGAGTGGGTCAACCTAATGAGGGAAATTGAAACCCTTCGGCCGACGGCTACCCCCGACCTTATGACATGGGTCCTGGAACCCTCGGGGAGGTTCACTGTCCGCTCGCTTTACCGCAAACTCTGTGACGGTATTCCCTCCAAGGCCTTTGGCGCCATCTGGCGTCTTGCGATCCCCTCGCGGATCCGTATCTTCCTTTGGCAACTGGCGCGGAAACGCCTTCCGACTAATGCCAATATTCGGCACCGTCGAGGCCCCTCCACGGGTAGATGTGCCCTTTGTGGCGAGCTTGAAGACACTATCACATCTTCTTTGAATGTGGGCTTGCAAAATTCTTGTGGAGCGCAGTTAGGGAACTGCTATCCTGTTCTTGGAATCCCTCTTGCTTTGCGGATGTTTGTAGAATCTTACAAAACCAATCTACAAAGATGCAGCGTGTTCTGGGGATTTGCTGTGCAACCCTTTGTTGGACCTTGTGGAATTTGAGGAACAAATTCACAATAGAGGGGTCTTTCCCTTCCCAGCCGGCTGACTGCCTCTACAAATTGTCTATGTACCTTCAGGTGTGGAAACCAGTGGCTAGAAGGACGGACCGAGAAGACATCCAGAGGGCGATTGAGAAGATCCGGACCCTTCACGCGGCGACACGGGATGCTGTGGAGGACGTGCCGGTCTGAGTCTCCTCCTTCGCCGGACGACATATGTGTATTCCTAGTTTGTTCTCCAGACTTGTTATGTGTGCCCAGCCATCGTGCTGCGGGCGGTCTGTGTGAGACTCTTGGTGTGTGCCCAGCCTTCGAGCTGCGGGCTGTGTTGTGTTGTATTGCTATCGAACCTTGTGGCCGTGGGGATTTATTAATTTAAAGCTGGGCTCTGCTCGAGCCTTCTGTCTAAAAGAAGTACTATCATGAAGTGAAATGGGAGGAAGAGCAGGGTGGTTGTGGTTTAAGCTTTTTTTTTGCGAAAAGTGGTTTAAGCTATTTTAACAGTGATTTTGTTTCCAAACTTTGTTAACACACTGTTAAAAGTAAACCTCTGTTTGGCGATATGACTCTTTTATGGCTAGGGACGATCAGGGTGACGGATGTTTCTTCTGCTATCTGTGAGCTCAAGGTGTGGAATGGTGCGGTTGAGATTTTTTGGAGAATCCTGGAAATCCTCAATGATACATGACTCTTTTCTTAGCACTATTTATGTGTACATAATATCTGTAATACTGAAAATATATGGGGATTTTAAGGAGCATGGGTCGATGCAAGCTACAGACATGTCCAGAACATAACGAGCAGACACTGCTATTTTCTCTTTGTTTACCTGCCCGTTCACAACATAACGCTTGTTGTTCAAATCACAACAAGCATTTAATATACTCCCTCCATTCTAAGATGTCTCAGATTTGTCTGGATTTTTTGTTTTCGAAATGAAGGACGAGACCTCCAGCCTCTGCATCGAAAAGATGCATACGGCTTTCTTTATTAATTTATTCAACAAACACTACTAGGAAAACGGCTATAGATGAACGTCTTAGCCGTGGCACGTCAACTTTTTGGTGCGCTGCTGCTATTACCTGTGGCGCACCAAAATGGGTGGGCCACTAGTACGCCGCGCCTCCAGCGGTGAAGCTGGAGGCATACGTGCTCGAAGGCTACGACGAGGATGAGGCCACCGCGCGCTCCCTCGTCGCGTCGAAGGAGGAGGAGGAGGAGGAGGCGCGGTGGAGCTGGGAACCCGGGATGGAGGACATCCTCTGGCTCAGCGCGCTGGTGGCGCAGCACCAGGCGGAGATGCCGCCGCCTCCGCCATTGATGAGGAAGGCGCCGGAAACCAGGGCGGGAATTGATGGCGCGGCCATATATACCAGGCCCACGTTTTAAACCAGCGCGGGCATTTCCCACGATTTAAATTTTTGAATTTTGAATTTCATTTTCGGTCCCCCCGCGCACGACAGGCCCACCGGCCATATTAAAAAAAATAGACCAGTGGCGCACATTTGGATTGCGCCACTAGTCTGTGCACATGCCTGTGGCGCACCGGCCCGGTGCGCCACGGGTTAGGTACTACCAGTGGCGTGATACCCATGGAGCACACAACTTGGTGCGCCATGGGTAGGCCTTTTCCTACTAGTGAAAGGACGGATAAAGAGCATACATCCAAAAACCCGAACCCTCCACACAACATCCGGGAACTATCGCATACCCCGAGATGCCCTCTAGGCGAAACGAGAGCGCTCATCCGGTTTAGCAAACTCCCGTCACCACCATCGAACCGCCGAGGAATCTTCATGGTTAAGATCCGCATAAACTTCGCCGATCCTACCGACGACGCCACCATGGCGCCAGAAGGCACCTCAGCATACGTCCGCCGTCGAGACTCCACGGCGCCACGCCACCGAGACCCACCGTCGTCGACACGATAAGAACCACGCCGCTCCACCTCAGAACCCCTCCAGCCAGCATCGGCTCCAAAAAAAAAGTAGTTGAATGTTTTTGTTTGGAGTCCGGACCGTGCCTACCTAATAGTACATCCCGGTCGAAGTTTGGCCCGTGCCTACCTAATAGTACATCCCGATCGAAGTTCGGCCCGTGCCTACCTGATAGTTCTCGGTTGTTAGAAATTTGTTCATCGCGGACAGTTCTTTTACAATTTTTATGTATTTTTTTTGAATGAAATAATCTACTACTTTTGATGATGCTTTGGAAAAAATGCATAACAAATTAACGATTGATTCTAATTATAATGTCATCAAGCTTAATTGGTGCTTCCTCCGTTTTTATATGTTCGTATTTCAAGCCAAAAATGTAATTAATCGTATATAAATTATATGGCAGCAGAAATATATTGTTGGAAACATCTTTAAATATGAATCCAATGGTATAGTTTTAGTTTTGGTAACATATAACTTATATTTATAGATCAAATTGTTAGTCAAAGTTCTACCTCAAAATACATGGTGGCCTTATATTTTGAGACAGAGATGGTGCTCCATTTTAATAGGGCAGGGTATTTCCATACGTGTCACGAGGAAATCGCTGTCCCTCGCAATCAAAGTTTATTAATCTGACATTAATAAGTTCTGAGACACATGAATAATATAGAATACATTAGACATGCATATCTCGTGCATTTTTCCTAGTATTCTAGCTACCACTAAAGTTGTGTGGTTCTTATTAATTTTCATAATTCAGCTTATTAATCTGCAAACTGCAAATAATTAAATTGCCAACTTGCAGTACTGCCAGCAGGAGTTGACCAAACTGCCCGAGGAACTCAAACAGGTAAACACCTATCAAGTATCATGAACCATATAAGAGTATGAGACTTCACCGAAAAGTTAAACGTTCGCAATCTAACATGTCTGAAATATCCTGTAGGTCATTAGTGAGAGATTATGTCATTAGCCTAGAAATGTACGATACAACTATAATCTGTGCTAGGATGTGCCTAGCACTATACTTACTGAATATTATGTCTCTTAAATTTGGACTACTACTGCAAATGATCACTGTCTGTTCACGTTTGAGAGGTGATTATCCTTCAGTCAGTCCACTGTTGCCACAGTTATGGTAGTCTGAGTTAGCTTCTTACCTTCCAGAAATCTACCATATGTATTGTTCGGTTACATGCAAATGTTTGAAGGTACTATTCTTCCAAAATTATTGATTTTTCAGTTAACCATATCAGTTACTTGCATATGTATAAGGAAGAATGTGTTCCATTTGTCCTTGTTTGTAAAGAATGTGCTCCATTTGTCACCCGGTTCTCATTCTTTTTTCACTTTCATGATTATTATTTCTCGAGCAATTGATTTTAATTGCTTCTTCGGTGAAGCCAGATGCTACTTCTGAAAACCAACTGGCCTGAGGGGAGTCTGTAATGCAGAAATGTTGTATGGTTCAGTGTCCACTTGCAGCGTGACTACCAGATGCACACGCGAATGTTCGGCAGCAAAGAAATACGTAGTAGTACTCAGCAGTGGAGGCTGCCAGATGCACACGCAAATGTTCGTCAGCAAGGGAGTGATCAGCAGTGGGGGCTGCCACGCAAATGTTTCACATCAAGGGAGTAGTCAGCACCGGTTACCACCTGAACTACACGTGAAAGTTTACTAAAGCTTGCTGTGAACTAACCAAGGATCGTTTGTTCTGTTTTATTGCACTCTTGGTCCATGACATTGCTGCTAAAAAATGATGAAAACACCTGCCACATCGCATATTCACATTACTCTGTTTACATATAGGTTCTGAAAATTCACGATGAAACATATATGAAGATAAAGGATACAAATTTGTGTATGGAAGTTTTGGTAGCAAGACACCAGAATTTACAGGTCATGCAAAAATCAAAGAATTATTTGATAAAAAATAGCATATGGCACAAGTTGAAGTCACCAAAACAAAATCGCACGGCACTAGCAATAATACTTGGAGAAGCAGAAATCCCCCGGATTAGGTATTTTAAAGCAGACTTGCAACACTAGAAATTAAGCTAGACTACAACGAGTTTTTTCTTCAGATAACATGTGAACACCGCCGACCACATTGATGCAATGCGACAAATTCAGCGATAACTGCAGCGATCATCCCTTCAACTGGAGAAACAAACTCATTATCAACTCAGAAGCACTGTTCAAAAAAATCAACTCAGAATCATATATACAGAGAGCTCTATAACAGATATCATATGACTGGCTGTAGCTCATAGGAATACGACGACAACAGAAAAAATCGATGGATGATGTGACTGCTGTTTGTAGTAAAAAAAAAACAGGGTACTGATATATTTGGATAATATGTGAATCACCATCATTTTACTTGCTTGTCTGTGTCATTCACGTGTGTGAATCCCCATTGTCCGATGAAAGCAGTTTGAGGGTGCATGCCCCTAGCTGGCGGCCAGATAGTTTCCCCCAAAACAGAAAAGAATCAAACATACGAAATCTCACAAACTATATTCAGAAGGTCTTCTTACCTTAAGAACCATTTCAGCACATTAGTACATCAAACCAGACATTCATCCTATGGATCGTACACTTCATGACCTTCGCGAATGACTGCCAAGAAGCACAAGTCATCAGGCAATTCACAGTTTTGAGGAAAAGACAAATAGATACGAGAAGCAACATTGAGTCAGTTACACAAATAAGCTGACAAATAAAACTTGAGACAAACAACTCACTTTTTTAACTCATAATTATAATTATAGATGATTTATAGTTCACCTTTGATACTAGAAATAGATAACAAAACTACATTAAAATGCAATCCATATTCCTGAAAGTAATACAGTTAGCTAGCTCATAATGATGAATTTAGCTGATAAGAAATAAGGGACTCTAGAACTTTCTTATATAAACTATCCCTCTTCATGCCAGGCACACAAAATTAAAACATGACCAAGCTAATAAACTCTAGCAACAAAACACCTTGGGCATTCGGTTTTAAAATACATGGAGCCTAATTCAAGACTAGAAAAGCAAATAGTATTCTGGATCTTTATCAAGTGGCAAAGAAAACAATTGTTTCAGAAGGTAATAGCAAGATTAGAGCCTATACATGTAATGGATAAAATAATACAACTAGCATTGAGGTTCCAAACATGCCAACCAAGTTACTTAATTGACAACAGAATAAATCTATATATCGATGATGTGACTGCTGTTTGTAGTAAAAAACAGGGTACTGAGATATTTCTTTCACCTATCGATTATGAAACAGCCAAACTAAGGGAGAACTCTGGGCATGGCCTAGGAGTGAGGTTATTCCAACATCAACACCATGTAACACATTTTGATAATATGTGGATCACCGTCATTTTACTTGTTTGTCTGTGTCATTCACATGTGTGAATCCCCATTGTCCGATGAAAGCAGTTTGAGGGTGCATGCCCCTAGCTGGCGGCCAGATAGTTTCCCCCAAAACAGAAAAGAATCAAACATACGAAATCTCACAAACTATATTCAGAAGGTCTTCTTACCTTAAGAACCATGTCAGCACATTAGTACATCAAACCAGACATTCATCCTATGGATCGTACACTTCATGACCTTCGCGAATGACTGTGCCAGGCACAAGTCATCAGGCAATTCACAGTTTTAAGGAAAAGACAAATAGATACAAGAAGCAACATTGAGTCAGTTACACAAATGAGCTGACAAATAAAACTTGAGCCAAACAACTCACATTTTCAACTCATACTTATAATTATAGATGATTTATAGCTCACCTTTGATGCTAGAAATGGAAAACTAAACTACATTAAATGCAAGCCATATTCCTGAAAGTATTATAGCTAGCTAGCTTATAAGAAATAATGGACTCTAGAATTTTCTCATATAAACTACCCCTCTTCACGCCAGGTAGACAAAATTAAAACATGACCACAACGCTACTAAACTCTAACAACATAACACTTGGGCATTCGATTTAAAATACATTGGAGCCTAACTCAAGACAATAAAAGCAATTAGTATTCTGGATCTTCATCAAGTGGCAAAGAAAACAATTGTTTCAGAAGGTAATAGCAAGATTAGAGCCTATATATGTAATGGATAAAATAATACATCTAGCATTGAGATTCCAAACATGCCAACCAAGTTATTTATTTGACATTTGATTTTACATCTTTAATCATTTGGCATTTGAGCTAGATCTACCATGAATGAATGCAGCCAATGATACCATACCATACAGTTATAAGTGAAGCTAAGAGAAAACTGCTGATTAAGCTTATGCTGTTAGCTAGTGTGTATGAAGTATAATTTGGGCTACCCCCACAATACAATAAGCACTAACTAACGATGAGCAATTACCTGGCGTATAGAAACACCTGAGAGGATGATAGGCGCCGATATGAATCAAGGGTCCAGAAAGCATAGTAGATTGCAACGACTTAAGGTCAAGCATGTAGACGGTGCCATTCACATGTAAAAGCACTACATCAGTATCCTCATCATAACCCTGAATTCTGTCCCTTCTTTCGGTCCGAGGAGGGTGTCCAGGAGTGGTATTCATTCCAATGATCTTCCACGGCACCCACGTGGTAACGCCATGAGCATCGACGTCTCTCTTCCACATTATGAGAGAAGGATAAACCAGCATGGCGTAGCCAACGGCGCCATCCTCAGCCTTGATGATCTGATGGTTTATGCAGCGTTCGTCATGGGTAACAGGAGGCCCCATCATCACGGCTATGCTGTTCTCGCCCAGATCGAACTCGAGTATGCTGCCGTTGATCACGGACAGCCAGTAGAGACGATTGCCGACGAGGACGGCAGGTTTGCCTTGGATGTCGGATGGAGATTCCGATGAGATGAGATCGCCCCATAGGCCGGTGTTGGAGGAGTAGACGCACGCGAGGAGTCGGTTAGGGTGCCTCCTGTACATGGTGACCAGGACAAGGTTGAAGGGGCTGGAGTAGCAGGTGCCGTGCACGTGGCCAGGGTCGGCGGCGGCGCAGAGCACCGCCCCGTTGACGGAGACCCTGCCCAAGTCTGGAGGGAAGGCCACCGTGCGCTGGTCGCCGGTGATGGGGTCGCAGACGACGACGCGGCTGGGAAGGCCACCGTCCGCGTCCCACACGCGGGTTTTGACGAGGACGCGGCCGTGGCGGCAGCCGAGCACGTCCGTCTTGTGGCCGCAGCGTCCGAGGTCGAACCGCGGAGGTGGGATGCGGTCGGGAGGGTCGAGCATGGGCGCGAACACGATGCGCTGGCCGTCGTCGTCGTTGGGCACGAAGGAGCCGAGGAGCGGCGGGTTCCGGTGGCGCGCGCAGAGCTGGCGGTGGAACTTGGGGTCGGCGAGGAGGCCCCGCCAGCGCGTGCAGACCGCGGAGGCGCGGGCGAGCGAGGACGGCGTAGGCGGGAGGCGGAGGAGGATCTCCCGCAGGATGTCGTCGTCGTCCGGCAGGGAGGCGGGCGAAGCGCGGCGGCTGGTCATGGAGGAGGCGCCCTCCTCGCTCGCGCGGATTTGGGGATGGAGGCGCGGGCTGTGGCGGCGGGCCAGTCCAGCCCCGTCCTCGCTCGCCTGGGTTCGGGGATGGAGGCGCGGGCTGCGGCGGCGGTCGAGTCCGGCTCCGGCTCCGGCCCCGTCCTCACTTGCGCGGATTTGGGAACGGAGTCGCGTGCTGCGGCAGCGGTCCATTCCAGCGCCGCCAAGCCAAGACCTACACAACAGTGGATTCGCTCGTAGCCTTTTCTTTGCCCAGACAAAATCGGCGACTGGATAGATTCAGTTTCGTCAGACAATACTCAATTTATGTTGCGCATAACTGTATTTGAGAAATATGGATTGCAGCTCATAAGGGCATCTCCGACGCCGACCGTTTGCGTCCGCCGTGACTTGAAAATAGGTCTGACACCACATCCAGCGGCGCGACACAAAGTAACCGGGCTATCCGTTGCGAAAACCCGGTGCATATTTGCGGCAGGTTTACGTCTCCGGACGCTGCACGGACGCGTAGTGTCCGCTCGTGTCTCCACCGGGCCCGCTTGGCAGCGAGCCTGCATCGAGGGCATCGCTTCGGCGGCCATCGCTTCCACGATCAGCGCTTCCGCGTCTGCACTGCAGCCTTCGCCATCAATGTCGCGGCTGCCTCTTCTGCGCGCGCACTGGCGGCGGCGGCTAGGCTTCTGCGCCGCCATCAATGGCATCGTTCCCCACGCGCGGTCGGCCTTAAAACTCCACCGGCACCGATCCTCCATCGCCCACACCTTCACTCGCACCACCACCGCTACAACACCATGGGGAAGAAGAAGAATGACTTCGAGGCGTCCGGTGATGTCTACTGGAGCTTCTATTCTTGTAGACAGTGTTGGGCCTCCAAGAGCAGAGGTTTGTAGAACAGCAGCAAGTTTTCCTTAAGTGGATCACCCAAGGTTTATCGATCTCAGGGAGGAAGAGGTCAAAGATATCCCTCTCAAGCAACCCTGCAACCACAAAGCAAGAAGTCTCTTGTGTCCCCAACACACCTAATACACTTGTCAGATGTATAGGTGCACTAGTTCGGCGAAGAGATAGTGAGATACAAGTAATATGGATGAGTATGAGTGATAATAGCAATCTGAATGAAGTATAGCAGCGAGCAAACATTCAACAAAACATTAAACAAACGGAGATTCGATGCTTGAAAGCAAGGCCCAGGGATCCTGCTTTCACTAGTGGACACTCTCAACAATGATCACATAATAGGACTACTCTACACCCTCTTGTTGGATGATGAACACCATTGTGTAGGATTACACGAACCCTCAATGCCGGAGTTAACAAGCTCCACAATATTCAATGTTCATATTTAAATAACCTTAGAATGCAAGATAGATCAACATAACCAAATAGATCACATCAACACCATCATAGTAATAGTTAACTTCATAATCTACAAGAGATCACAATCATAGCATAATCCAAGTACTACACGATGCACACACTGTCCACATTACACCGTGCAGGAGGAATAGACTACTTTAATAACATCACTAGAGTAGCACATAGATGAATAGTGATACAAAACTCATATGAATCTCAATCATGTAAGGCAGCTCATGAGATTATTGTATTGAAGTACATGGGAGAGAGATTAACCACATAGCTACAGCGGAGCCCTCAGCCTCGGGGGTGAATTACTCCCTCCTCATCATGGAGACAGCGATGGCGGTGAAGATGGCGGTAGAGACGGCGGTGGAGATGACTCCGGGGGCAATTCCCCGTCCCGGCAGGGTGCCGGAACAGAGACTTCTGTCCCCCGAATTGGAGTTTCGCGATGGCGGCGGCTCTGGATGGTTTTCTCTGGTTTTGTCGAACTGGTCGAGGTTTTTAGGTCAGGTACGATTAAATAGGCGGAGAGGCGGAGTCGGAGGGGCCACGGGGTGACGACACGCTATGGGGGCGCGGGCCACCCCCAGGCCGCGCCGGCCTATGGTCTGGTGGGCCTGTGGCCCCCCTCCGGCGACTCTCGGGTGTTCTGGATGCTTCCGGGGATTCTAAGATCTTCGGCGTTGATTTCGTCCGATTCCGAGAATATTTCCTTACTACGATTTCTGAAACCAAAAACAGCAAAAAACAGCAACTGGCCCTTCGGCATCTCGTCAATAGGTTAGTTCCGGAAAACGCATAAATATGACATGAAGTATGCATAAAACATGTAGATATCATCAATAATGTGGCATGGAACATAAGAAATTATCGATACGTCGGAGACGTATCAGCATCCCCAAGCTTAGTTTCTGCTCGTCCCGAGCAGGTAAACGATAACAAAGATAATTTCTGGAGTGACATGCCATCATAACCTTGATCATACTATTGTAAAGCATATGAAATGAATGCAGCGATCAAAACAATGTAAATGACATGAGTAAACAAATGAATCATATAGCAAAGACTTTTCATGAATAGTACTTCAAGACAAACATCAATAAGTCTTGCATAAGAGTTAACTCATAAAGCAATAATTCAAAGTAAAGGCATTGAAGCAACACAAAGGAAGATGAAGTTTCAGCGGTTGCTTTCAACTTATAACATGTATATCTCATGGATATTGTCAATGTAAAGTAATATAACAAGTGCAATATGCAAGCATGTAGGAATCAATGCACAGTTCACACAAGTGTTTGCTTTTTGAGGTGGAGAGAAATAGGTGAACTGACTCAACATAAAAGTAAAAGAATGGTCCTTCAAAGAGGAAAGCATCGATTGCTATATTTGTGCTAGAGCTTTGGTTTTGAAAACATCAAGAGAGCATAAAAGTAAAGTTTTGAGAGGTGTATGTTGTTGTCAACGAATGGTAGTGGGTACTCTAACCCTCTTGCCAGACAAACCTTCAAAGAGCGGCTCCCATTTTATTTTATTTTTGTGTGGCACTCCTTCCAACCTTTCTTTCACAAACCATGGCTAACCGAATCCTCGGGTGCCTGCCAACAATCTCATACCATGAAGGAGTGCCTTTTTATTTTAGTTTTATTATGATGACACTCCTCCCCACCTTTGCTTACACAAGCCATGGCTAACCGAATCCTTCGGGTGCCAGCCAACAATCACATACCATGGAGGAGTGTCTATTTTGGTTAATTAATTTGGGACTGGGAATCCCATTGCCAGCTCTTTTTGAAATTATTGGATAAGCGGATGAAGCCACTAGTCCATTGGTGAAAGTTGCCCAACAAGATTGAAAGATAAACACCACATACTTCCTCATGAGCTATAAAACATTGACACAAATCAGAGGTAATAAATTTTGAATTGTTTAAAGGTAGCACTCAAGCAATTTACTTTGGAATGGAGGAGAAATACCATGTAGTAGGTAGGTATGGTGGACACAAATGGCATAGTGGTTGGCTCAAGGATTTTGGATGCATGAGAAGTATTCCCTCTCGATACAAGGCTTAGGCTAGCAAGGTTATTTGAAACAAACACAAGGATGAACCGGTGTAGCAAAACTCACATAAAAGACATATTGTAAACATTATAAGACTCTACACCGTCTTCCTTGTTGTTCAACCCAATACTAGAAATTATCTAGACCTTAGAGAGACCAATTATGCAAACCAAATTTTAGCAAGCTCTATGTATTTCTTCACTAATAGGTGCAAAGTATATGATGCAAGAGCTTAAATATGAACACAACAATTGCCAAGTATCAAATTATCCAAGACATTTTAGCAATTACTACATGTAGCATTTTCCAATTCCAACCATATAACAATTAACGAAGCAGTTTCAACCTTCGCCATGAAAATTAAGAGCTAAGAACACATGTGTTCATACGAACCAGCGGAGCGTGTCTCTCTCCCACACAAGCATTTATTCAAACAAAAACAAAAACAAAAACATACAGACGCTCCAAGTAAAGTACATAAGATGTGACCGAATAAAAATATAGTTTCAGGGGAGGAACCTGATAATGTTGTCGATGAAGAAGGGGATGCCTTGGGCATCCCCAAGCTTAGACGCTTGATTCTTCTTGAAACATGCAGGTGTGAACCACCGGGGCATCCCCAAGCTTAGAGCTTTCACTCTCCTTGATCATATTGTATCATCCTCCTCTCTTGACCCTTGAAAACTTCCTTCACACCAAACTCGAAACAAACTCATTAGAGGGTTAGTGCATAATCAAAAATTCACATGTTCAGAGGTGACACAATCATTCTTAACACTTCTGGACATTGCTCAAAGCTACTGGAAGTCAATGAAACAAAGAAATCCATCCCACATAGCAAAAGAAGCAATGCGAAATAAAAGGCAGAATCTGTCAAAACAGAACAGTCTGTAAAGACGAATTTTATTGAGGCACCAGACTTGCTCAAATGAAAATGCTCAAATTGAATGAAAGTTGCGTACATATCTGAGGATCACTCACGTAAATTGGCATAATTTTCTGAGTTACCTACAGAGAATTTTGCCCAGATTCGTGACAGCAAACAAATATGTTTCTGCGCAGTAATCCAAATCTAGTATCACCCTTGCTATCAAAGACTTTACTTGGCACAACAAAACACAAAACTAAGATAAGGAGAGGTTGGTACAGTAGTAACAACTTCCAAGACTCAAATACAAAACAAAATACTGTAGCAAAATAAACACATGGGTTATCTCCCAAGAAGTTCTTTCTTTATAGCCATTAAGATGGGCTTAGCAGTTTTAATGATGCACTCGCAAGAAATAATATTTGAAGCAAAAGAGAGCATCAAGAGGCAAATTCAAAACAAATTTAAGCCTAACATGCTTCCTATGAAAAGGAATCTTGTACACAAATGAATTCATGAAGAACAAAGTGACAAGCTTAAGAGGATAAAACAGGAGTAACTTCAAGATTCTCAACATAAAGAGGGGAAACTTAATATTATTAAGATGCCTATAACCATGTTTCCCTCTCTCATAATAGCTTTGAGTAGCATCATTGATGAAATCCACAATATACCCATCACTTAAAATATTCTTATCATGGTTCATATGCATAGAAGTATCATTAATTTTGGCATAAGAAGAGTTCTTCTCATTAACAGTAATTGGAGCAAGATTATTATCAAGAATTTGAACATGGTAAACAAGTTGCATATTAAGGGAATTGTTTTTGGTAATCCAATCATGACTATGACAAGTTTCATAAGGATAGTTATAACCTATATCATAGCATTCTTTATAATAATCATCAAAGGTCGGAGGCACAGTGTCATCATAAGAAATAGAATAGTTATCTTTCACAGTCGGTTTATCTGTGTCCATACCATCATTGTTATTAGAAGGAGATGTATCAAACACATAATGATCAGTAGCAAAAGGATTTTCAAACACTTCTTCCCCAAGCTTAGAGCTTTCTATATCATTATAGGAGGAAGCATAGATAGCACTGATACTATGGCAATTATTATCATCCTCATTTTCAGAATTAGTTTCCCAGAGATTTGTAATATCAAAAGTAGTGTGCTCATTCAAATCATGATCACTAATGTATGTAAAGAGCATAGGAAGATCATCGTATTCAGATTCATTATCATAATAATCATTAGGAGCAACATACTTACGGTTACCTAGCGTTATCTCATTCACGCGGGGATATGCTGTTACCTCTTTCTTTTTATTCTCCTTCTTCTTCTTCTTCTTCTTCTTCTTCTTCATCGTTCCCTTCTTCTTCTTCTTCTTCTCTTCCTTCTCCTCGTTCCCTTCTTTAGGAGGAAGAGGCTTGAAGGGTGGCTTGTCCGCATAACCTGATTTACTTTCAGAAACAATAGAAGAAACTTGGGAGGATTCCTCCTTTTCATTAATTAGTTGAAAACACACAGCGGTCCTATCATATTTTGGCAAGGTGTCATCTTCTAAAATATTTTGTATGTAAGTATTTGTATGGCCATTATCAACGCAATAAGAAAAACACCCATGCAGGACATCATCAATATCAAGATCATTAATATCTAACAAAGAAATTTTCCTTGATAACTCTTCACACCACAAAAATAAAGTGAGTTCATCATGCTGATTAGGAGTAATTTCATCATCACAATACAAATTTGCAGCACTCATTGGGTTCAAATTATCATTGGAGGAGCATTGAAAATTAAAATGACCCACTTCACAAATAAAAGGATAGAGGGCACAAACTTTTTTACCAAGATCATCTAGAGCCCTAAACCACTTTCCAGTTTTTTCATTAATATGATGGATGCAATATTCATCTTTGACTTGATTAATTCCACAAGGTCTATGCATTCCACAAAAATTAACATGCTTATAGGAAATAGTATTCTTAGGAGTTTGAGCATGCTTATTGCAATAATTAACAACAATTTCATTCTTCGTGCAAGCCTCTTTAAAAGGTTCATGATACTTATCAAATTCTTCTTAGGCAATTCAAAATGAGAGGCAAAAGCTTTATAAAGATTTGCAGCAACTTGAGAGTCAAGACCATAAGTAGCACTCATATTTTGGAATTTATCAGTATCCATAAAAGCTTCAATGCATTCATAATCATAATTTATACCTGACTCTTTACCTTCATTGTTCTCCCATCCTTCAGCGTTCTCCTCAATCCGATCAAGAAGATCCCACCTAGCTTCAACCTCCTTGCTTGTGAAAGATCCCTCCGAACAGGCATCCAGATAGTCCTTGTGTTGTCCTGAAAGCCTCGCATAAAAATTGTTAACAATAACATTACGGGGGAGCTCATGAATGGGACATTTGAGCATTAGTGACTTCAATCTCCCCCACGCTTGAGAAATACTCTCTCCATCACGAGGATAAAAGTTATAAATATAATTCCTATCAATATGCACTTCATGAGGAGGATAAAATTTAGAATAAAAGAGAGATGCAATTTCCTCCCAACCAAGAGAATGACTATTCTTCTACAATTTATACCAATGCGCCGCTTTACCAGACAGCGAAAAAGAGAATAGCTTCTTCCTTACTTCATCCATAGAGATACCTGCACACTTGAATAACCCGCATAATTCATGCAAAAACAGTAAATGATCTCCAGGATGGACAGTTCCATCCCCTTTATAGCGGTTATCAATAACACGTTCAATAATTTTCATGGGTATCTTGAAAGCAGTACTTGCAGTTGGTGGATTTAAAATATCACAAGCATCATTAGAGTTATCACATATGGGAGATAACGCATTATCAGACCAAATTTTCTCCCCTAAAGATGGGAAGCTAAAAAGATCACAGAAACTAGCTTCCCCAAGCTTAGACTTATCCATAGCATTAGTAGTGATTGCGTTCATACTAATAACATTGCTACTAGCATGCAATTGAGGCTCCATAGGTTCTTTAACTTTCGCATCACACAATTCATGTCTTAACTCAGGAAATAAAATAAGAAGCTCATTGTTGTCCATTATGCCTAACTAGTGTAAAACAAGAAACAAAAAGATGCAATTGCAGGATCTAAAGGAAATAGCTTCGAGCACACACACAATGGCGCCAGAAAAGTACTGTTACCTGGAACCGGAGTATGAGTGCCTTTTACCTTTCCTCCCCGGCAACGGCGCCAGAAAAGTGCTTGATGTCTACTGGAGCTTCTATTCTTGTAGACAGTGTTGGGCCTCCCAGAGCAGAGGTTTGTAGAACAGCAGCAAGTTTCCCTTAAGTGGATCACCCAAGGTTTATCGATCTCAGGGAGGAAGAGGTCAAAGATATCCCTCTCAAGCAACCCTGCAACCACAAAGCAAGAAGTCTCTTGTGTCCCCAACACACCTAATACACTTGTCAGATGTATAGGTGCACTAGTTCGGCGAAGAGATAGTGAGATACAAGTAATATGGATGAGTATGAGTGATAATAGCAATCTGAATGAAGTATAGCAGCGAGCAAACATTCAACAAAACAGTAAACAAACGGAGATTCGATGCTTGGAAGCAAGGCCCAGGGATCCTGCTTTCACTAGTGGACACTCTCAACAATGATCACATAATAGGACTACTCTACACCCTCTTGTTGGATGATGAACACCATTGTGTAGGATTACACGGACCCTCAATGCCAGAGTTAACAAGCTCCACAATATTCAATGTTCATATTTAAATAACCTTAGACTGCAAGATAGATCAACATAACCAAATAGATCACATCAACACCATCATAGTAATAGTTAACTTCATAATCTACAAGAGATCACAATCATAGCATACGCCAAGTACTACACGATGCACACACTGTCCACATTACACCGTGCAGGAGGAATAGACTACTTTAATAACATCACTAGAGTAGCACATAGATGAATAGTGATACAAAACTCATATGAATCTCAATCATGTAAGGCAGCTCATGAGATTATTTTATTGAAGTACATGGGAGAGAGATTAACCACATAGCTACAGCGGAGCCCTCAGCCTCGGGGGTGAATTACTCCCTGCTCATCATGGAGACAGCGATGGCGGTGAAGATGGCGGTGGAGACGGCGGTGGAGATGACTCCGGGGGCAATTCCCCGTCCCGGCAGGGTGCCGGAACAGAGACTTCTGTCCCCTGATACGTCTCCGACGTATCGATAATTTCTTATGTTCCATGCCACATTATTGATGATATCTACATGTTTTATGCATACTTTACATCATATTTATGCATTTTCCGGCACTAACCAATTAACAAGATGCCGAAGAGCCAGTTGCTGTTTTCTACTGTTTTTGGTTTCAGAAATCCTAGTAAGGAAATATTCTCGGAATTGGACGAAATCAACGCCTAGGGGCCTATTTTCACACGAAGCTTCCAGAAGACCGAAGAGTCAACGAAGTGGGGCCACGAGGTGGCCAGGAGGTAGGGCGGCGCGGCCTGATACGTCTCCGACGTATCGATAATTTCTTATGTTCCATGCCACATTATTGATGATATCTACATGTTTTATGCACACTTTATGTCATATTCGTGCATTTTCTGGAACTAACCTATTAACAAGATGCCGAAGTGCCAGTTGCTGTTTTCTGCTGTTTTTGGTTTCAGAAATCGTAGTAAGGAAATATTCTCGGAATTGGACGAAATCAACGCCCAGGGTCCTATTTTGCCACGAAGCTTCCAGAAGACCGGAGAGTCAACGAAGTGGGGCCACGAGGTGGCCAGGAGGGTAGGCGGCGCGGCCCCACCCTTGGCCGCGCCGACCTGTCTCCTGGGCCCCTCGCGACGCCCCCTGACCTACCCTTCCGCCTACAAATAGCCTTCATCGCGAAACCCCCAGTACCGAGAGCCACGATACGGAAAACCTTTCAGAGACGCCGCCGCCGCCAATCCCATCTCGGGGGATTCAGGAGATCGCCTCCGGCACCCTGCCGGAGAGGGGAATCATCTCCCGGAGGACTCTACGCCGCCATGGTCGCCTCCGGAGTGATGTGTGAGTAGTCTACCCCTGGACTATGGGTCCATAGCAGTAGCTAGATGGTTGTCTTCTCCTCATTGTGCTTAATTGTCGGGTCTTGTGAGCTGCCGAACATGATCAAGATCATCTATCTGTAATTCTATATGTTATGTTTGTTGGGATCCGATGAATAGAGAATACCATGTTATGTTGATTATCAATTTATATCTATGTGTTGTTTATGATCTTGCATGCTCTCCGTTACTAGTAGATGCTCTGGCCAATTTGATGCTTGTAACTCCAAGAGGGGGTATTTATGCTCGATAGTGGGTTCATGTCTCCGTGAATCTGGGGAAGTGACAGAAATCTCTAAGATTATGGATGTGCTGTTGCCACTAGGGATAAAACATTGATGCTATGTCCGAGGATGTAGTTATTCATTATATTACGCGCAATACTTAATGCAATTGTCTGTTGTTAGCAACTTAATACTGGAAGGGGTTCAGATGATAACCTGAAGGTGGACTTTTTAGGCATAGATGCATGCTGGATAGCGGTCTATGTACTTTGTCGTAATGCCCAATTAAATCTCACTATACTCATCATAATATGTATGTGCATGGTCATGCCCTCTTTATTTGTCAATTGCCCAACTGTAATTTGTTCATCCAACATGCTGTTTATCTTATGGGAGAGACACCTCTAGTGAACTGTGGACCCCGGTCCAATTCTCTTTACTGAAATACAATCTACTGCAATACTTGTTCTACTGTTTTCTGCAAACAATCATCATCCACACTATACATCTAATCCTTTGTTACAGCAAGCCGGTGAGATTGACAACCTCACTGTTTCGTTGGGGCAAAGTACTTGGTTTGTGTTGTGCAGGTTCCACGTTGGCGCCGGAATCCCTGGTGTTGCGCCGCACTACATCTCGCCGCCATCAACCTTCAACGTGCTTCTTGACTCCTACTGGTTTGATAAACCTTGGTTTCTAACTGAGGGAAACTTACTGCTGTACGCATCACACCTTCCACTTGGGGTTCCCAACGGTCGCGTGCTGTACGCGTGTCAAGCTAAATTTCTGGCGCCGTTGCCGGGGAGATCAAGACACGCTGCAAGGGGAGTCTCCACATCCCAATCTCTTTACTTTGTTTTTGTCTTGCTTAGTTTTATTTACTACTTTTTTTGCTGCACTAAATCAAAATACAAAAAAATTTAGTTGCTAGTTTTACTTTATTTACTATCTTGTTTGCTATATCAAAAACACAAAAAAAATAGTTACTTGCATTTACTTTATCTAGTTTGTTTTATTTACTACTGCTAAAATAGGTACTCCTGAAAATACTAAGTTGTGTGACTTCACAACCACAAATAATAATGATTTCTTATGCACACCTATTGCTCCACCTGCTACTACAGCAAAATTCTTTGAAATTAAACCTGCTTTACTAAATCTTGTTATGCGAGAGCAATTTTCTGGTGTTAGTTCTGATGATGCTGCTGCCCATCTCAACAATTTTGTTGAACTTTGTGAAATGCAAAAGTATAAAGATGTAGATGGTGACATTATAAAATTAAAATTGTTCCCTTTCTCATTAAGAGGAAGAGCTAAAGATTGGTTGCTATCTATGCCTAAGAATAGTATTGATTCATGGACTAAATGCAAGGATGTTTTTATTGGTAGATATTATCCCCCTGCTAAAATTATATCTTTGAGGGGTAGCATAATGAATTTTAAACAATTGGATACTGAGCATGTTGCACAAGCATGGGAAAGAATGAAATCTTTGGTTAAAAATTGCCCAACCCATGGACTGACTACTTGGATGATCATCCAAACCTTTTATGCAGGACTGAATTTCTCTTCGCGGAACCTATTGGATTCAGCTGCTGGAGGTACCTTTATGTCCATCACTCTTGGTGAAGCAACAAAGCTTCTTGATAATATGATGATCAATTACTCTAAATGGCACACGGAAAGAGCTCCACAAGGTAAGAAGGTAAATTCTGTCGAAGAAACCTCTTCCTTGAATGATAAGATTGATGCTATTATGTCTATGCTTGTGAATGATAGGACTAGTGTTGATCCTAATAATGTTCCGTTAGCTTCATTGGTTGCTCAAGAAGAACATGTTGATGTAAACTTCATTAAAAATAATAATTTCAACAACAATGCTTACCGGAACAATTCTAGTAACAACTATAGGCCATATCCTTATAATAATGGCAACGGCTATGGTAATTCTTATGGGAATTCTTACAACAATAATAGGAATTCACCCCCTGGACTTGAAGCCATGCTTAAAGAATTTATTAGTACACAAACTGCTTTTAACAAATCTGTTGAAGAAAAGCTTGGGAAAATTGATATACTTGCTTCTAAAGTCGATAGTCTTGCTGCTGATGTTGATCTTTTGAAATCGAAAGTTATGCCTAATGAAAATCATCATAATGAAATTGTTACTACAGCAAATGCCATCCAAGTTAGAATTAATGAGAATATAAGATTGATGGCCGAATTGCGTGCTAGGTGGGAAAAAGAAGAAAATGAGAAAGAAGATAATATAGCTAAAGTTTGGACTATTACCACCACTAGTAATGCTAATGCTCCACAAGTTGCTGCACCTCCTACTATTACTAATAAAAGAATTGGTGTTAGCAATGTTTCCACTTCTAATGCAAAGCGCGAGAAACCGCTCGAAACCGCTCGTGATAAAGCTCGCTGAAATTTTTTCCAACATTGGGGATGATGATCCCATTGCTTTAGATTATAATGGTTTGAATTTTGATGATTGCCACATCTCTGAAGTTATAATGTTCTTACAAAAACTTGCTAAAAGTCCTAATGCTAGTGCTGTAAATTTGGCTTTCACGAAACATATTACAAATGCTCTCATAAAAGCTAGAGAAGAGAAATTAGAACGCGAAGCTTCTATTCCTAGGAAGCTAGAGGATGGTTGGGAGCCCATCATTAAGATGAAGGTCAATGATTTTGATTGTAATGCTTTATGTGATCTTGGTGCAAGTATTTCTGTTATGCCTAAGAAAATTTATAATATGCTTGACTTGCCACCGCTGAAAAACTGTTATTTGGATGTTAATCTTGCTGATCATTCTACAAAGAAACCTTTGGGGAAAGTTGATAATGTTCGCATTACCGTTAACAATAACCTTGTCCCCGTTGATTTTGTTGTCTTGGATATTGAATGCAATGCATCTTGTCCCATTATTTTGGGAAGACCTTTTCTTCGAACTGTTGGTGCTATCATTGATATGAAGGAAGGTAATATTAAATATCAATTTCCTCTCAAGAAAGGTATGGAACACTTCCCTAGAAAGAGAATGAAGTTACCTTTTGATTCTATTATTAGAACAAATTATGATGTTGACACTTCGTCTCTTGATAATACTTGATACACACTTTCTGCGCCTAGCTGAAAGGCGTTAAAGAAAAGCGCTTATGGGAGACAACCCATGTTTTTACTACAGTACTTTGTTTTTATTTTGCGTCTTGGAAGTTGTTTACTACTGTAGCAATCTCTCCTTATCTTAGTTTAGTGTTTTATTGTGCCAAGTAAAGTCGTTGATAGCAAGGTTCATACAAGATTTGGATTACTGCGCAGAAACAGATTTCTTTGCTGTCACGAATCTGGGCAAAATTATCTGTAGGTAACTCAGAAAATTATGCCAATTCACGTGAGTGATCCTCAGATATGTACGCAACTTTCATTCAATTTTAGCATTTTCATTTGAGCAAGTCTGGTGCCTCAATAAAATTCGTCATTACGAACTGTTCTGTTTTGACAGATTCTGCCTTTTATTTCGCATTGCCTGTTTTGTTATGTTCGATGGATATTTCGATTCCATTGACTTTTAGTAGGTTTGTGCAATGTCCAGAAGTGTTAAGAATGATTATGTCACCTCTGAACATGTATATTTTAATTGTGCACTAACCCTCTAATGAGTTGTTTTGAGTTTGGTGTGGAGGAAGTTTTCAAGGATCAAGAGAGGGAGATGATACAACATGATCAAGGAGAGTGAAAGCTCTAAGCTTGGGGATGCCCCGGTGGTTCACACCTGCATATATCAAGAATACTCAAGCGTCTAAGCTTGGGGATGCCCAAGGCATCCCCTTCTTCATCGACAACATTATCAGGTTTCTCCCCTGAAACTATATTTTTATTCCGTCACATCTTATGTGCTTTGCTTGGAGCGTCGGTTTGTTTTTGTTTTTGTTTTGTTTGAATAAAATGGATCATAGCATTCTTTGTGTGGGAGAGAGACACGCTCCGCTGTTGCATATGGACAAGTATGTCCTTAGGCTCTACTCATAATATTCATGGCGAAGTTTCTTCTTCGTTAAATTGTTATATGGTTGGAATTGGAAAATGATACATGTAGTAATTGCTAAAATGTATTGGATAATGTGATACTTGGCAATTGTTGTGCTCATGTTTAAGCTCTTGCATCATATGCTTTGCACCTATTAATGAAGAAATACATAGAGCATGCTAAAATTTGGTTTGCATATTTGGTCTCTCTAAGGTCTAGATAATTTCTAGTATTGAGTTTGAACAACAAGGAAGATGGTGTAGAGTCTTATAATGTTTACAATATGTCTTTTATGTGAGTTTTGCTGCACCGGTTCATCCTTGTGTTTGTTTCAAATAACCTTGCTAGCCTAAACCTTGTATCGAGAGGGAATACTTCTCATGCATCCAAATCCTTAGCCAACCACTATGCCATTTGTGTCCACCATACCTACCTACTACATGGTATTTCTCCGCCATTCCAAAGTAAATTGCTTGAGTGCTACCTTAAAATTTCTATCCTCTACCTTTACAATATATAGCTCATGGGACAAATAGCCTAAAAACTATTGTGGTATTGAATATGTACTTATGCACTTTATCTCTTATTAAGTTGCTTGTTGTGCGATAACCATGTTCCTGGGGACGCCATCAACTACTCTTTGTTGAATATCATGTGAGTTGCTATGCATGTCCGTCTTGTCTGAAGTAAGGGAGATTTACCACCTTATGGTTAGAGCATGCATGTTGTTAGAGAAGAACATTGGGCCGCTAACTAAAGCCATGATCCATGGTGGAAGTTTCAGTTTTGGACAATATCCTCAATCTCATATGAGAAAATTAATTGTTGCTACATGCTTATGCATAAAAGAGGACTCCACTATCTGTTGTCTATGTTGTCCCGGTATGGATGTAACCCTTTGTGACACTTGGTTAAAACATGTGCATTGCGATGATAATCCAGGTAATCCGAGCTAATTAGGACAAGGTACGGGCACTATTAGTATACTATGCATGAGGCTTGCAACTTGTAGGATATAATTTACATAAGACATATGCTTTATTACTACCGTTGACAAAATTGTTTCTTGTTTTCAAAATAAAAGCTCTAGCACAAATATAGCAATCGATGCTTTCCTCTTTGAAGGACCATTCTTTTACTTTTATGTTGAGTCAGTTTACCTATTTCTCTCAACCTCAAGAAGCAAACACTTGTGTGAACTGTGCATTGATTCCTACATACTTGCATATTGCACTTGTTATATTACTCTATGTTGACAATATCCATGAGATATAAATGTTACAAGTTGAAAGCAACCGCTGAAACTTAATCTTCCTTTGTGTTGCTTCAATACCTTTACTATGAATTATTGCTTTATGAGTTAACTCTTATGCAAGACTTATTGATGCTTGTCTTGAAGTACTATTCATGAAAAGTCTTTGCTTTATGATTCAGTTGTTTACGCATGCCATTTACATTGTTTTGATCGCTGCATTCACTACATATGCTTACAATAGTATGATCAAGGTTATGATGGCATGTCACTCCAGAAATTATCTTTGTTTATCGTTTACCTGCTCGGGACGAGCATAAACTAAGCATGGGGATGCTGATACGTCTCCGACGTATCGATAATTTCTTATGTTCCATGCCACATTATTGATGATATCCACATGTTTTATGCACACTTTATGTCATATTCGTGCATTTTCTGGAACTAACCTATTAACAAGATGCCGAAGTGCCAGTTGCTATTTTCTGCTGTTTTTGGTTTCAGAAATCCTAGTAAGGAAATATTCTCGGAATTGGATGAAATCAACGCCCAGGGTCCTATTTTGCCACAAAGCTTCCAGAAGACCGGAGAGTCAACGAAGTGGGGCCATGAGGTGGCCAGGAGGGTAGGCGGCGCGGCCCCACCCTTGGCCGCGCCGACCTGTCTCCTGGGCCCCTCGTGACGCCCCCTGACCTACCCTTCCGCCTACAAATAGCCTTCGTCGCGAAACCCCCAGTACCGAGAGCCACGATACGGAAAACCTTCCAGAGACGCCGCCGCCGCCAATCCCATCTCGGGGGATTCAGGAGATCGCCTCCGGCACCCTGCCGGAGAGGGGAATCATCTCCCGGAGGACTCTACGCCGCCATGGTCGCCTCCGGAGTGACGTGTGAGTAGTCTACCCCTGGACTATGGGTCCATAGCTGTAGCTAGATGGTTGTCTTCTCCTCATTGTGCTTAATTGTCGGGTCTTGTGAGCTGCCGAACATGATCAAGATCATCTATCTGTAATTCTATATGTTGTGTTTGTTGGGATCCGATGAATAGAGAATACCATGTTATGTTGACTATCAATTTATATATATGTGTTGTTTATGATCTTGCATGCTCTCCGTTACTAGTAGATGCTCTGGACAAGTTGATGCTTGTAACTCCAAGAGGGGGTATTTATGCTCGATAGTGGGTTCATGTCTCCGTGAATCTGGGGAAGTGACAGAAATCTCTAAGATTATGGATGTGCTGTTGCCACTAGGGATAAAACATCGATGCTATGTCCGAGGATGTAGTTATTGATTACATTACGCGCAATACTTAATGCAATTGTCTGTTGTTAGCAACTTAATACTGGAAGGGGTTCGGATGATATCCTGAAGGTGGACTTTTTAGGCATAGATGCATGCTGGATAGCGGTCTATGTACTTTGTCGTAATGCACAATTAAATCTCACTATACTCATCATAATATGTATGTGCATGGTCATCCCCTCTTTATTTGTCAACTAGCAAAAGTGCCCGTGCGTTGCACCGGGAGAAATAATACTTAGACTTTCCTAATGATGGTGAAGTCACTGTATATATTCTTCTTGTCCCATGCCCATATGCATTCTCCAGCGCCTCCTCGCCATCGGCTCCTCTCTGAATAGCCGCTCTTCCACCCCAACCTTCTTCTCCATTATGGTCATGGCCAGAACCTAGTGGCGCTACCCTGTTACGTCTTGCAAAATAATTGAAATATGCGTGTAAACATTAATTTAGATATTCTGTTTGACTATTCTTCTTATATCCTAAAAATTCTACAGTTATCATATTCAGATTTTTTTTTTCAAAGCATGCTTAATTCGCTTTGTTTGATGCAATCTTGCGTATATGAATGTCCTGAATAAAAGCATGATAACTTCTTACTACTCTAACTGAGCAATAAAGATATTTTAGATTCCAAAGTGAGACTTCAGATTGCAGACGATGATCTCCTTTCTGCATTGACAATAAAAACAAAGAAAAATCATATTCCAAAAACATATTAAACATCACTAACCTGGAAATAGGAACACTCCTTTATAGTTGCATGGTACTGATTTCTTAGAGATCGTGTCTTCTGAATTGAATACTAATGTTCTGTAAAATTCATCATGGGGAGATTATGTTTCTCCAGGTCCACATAATAGTGCAATGTGAAGAAATTCTCGCTCGTCTAGAAATTCTGATCCAGCTCCTGCTTGTTTCCCTGGTATGAAATATAGCATAGTGCCTGCAGGGAAGCGATAGATACACCAATGTAAGCTGCTGGTGCTACACTTTGTGGATATGAACTTGGCTGAATCTGAACGACAACTTCACCTCTTGATTTGAGCCGATCGAGGTCATGAGATAATTTTCCCCACATGAGGCCATGACCACCTCCTTCAGGGGAAAGGCACTATCGCCAGTGACGCCATGAGCCCTTTCCCCTCACACCGCCCCTCTGCACGCTGAAAGCAGGCCGCCGACATGCGCTCTCAAACGCGGCCAGGCGATCTCAAATCGCGAGGCCGAAATACGCCCTCACCTCCAAAGTGGCGAGGTAGGAAGAAACAACGTCACCGTGCTGCACCTGGGAGTCTAGGCATGTGCGTTGGTTTTGTATTCTCTAAAACATATGTCTCTTAACGAAGGCTACCTCGCCGGCCAGATGCCATGTGTGATGGCCTGAGTCAGCAGGTCATGCCAAATCCACCTAAAACACCGAAAGAAAAAATGATGCCCTTGCCACGGACTGTAGGCCATGTCGATGTTCGGCCCCTTTATGATGACTTGAAAAATTGTCCCTGGTGTGCCGACGCTTTTCCATCCTGCAGCCCGCCTGTTGGACAAGAACCAACAGGCAGATCGTCGGATGGAGGGAGTCATTTGGTCGGAGGAGAAGCTTCTCCGCTCAAAGTAGTTCCCAGGAGATCATATCTACCTCGGCGAATTTTGCACAGCTACTGCGTCCCATCGCGAGAGGAGAAGGAGGCCATTGCACGACGGAGCACGTCACATGATCGACGATGGAAATTTCAACCTTGATCATGTCGTGGATGGTATGGATCGACATCGCAGCCGCCTCATGCACGATCTCAAAGCGCTCGCTGTTGTAGCGCTCGTCTCGCCCATTGACCACTGTCGTCCGAACGTTCGACTCGCCCATGACCTCGGCCGTCGGAGCGCTCGTCTAGCCCATGACCTCATCTAGTCGACATCGTTTCCGTCCATCATGCTAGCTACCGTGGTTCGTGCTTTATATCTGAATCGCTAGCCCACATGTCTAATAGTTGAAATCGGAGCCACACCATATCATTGAAGAACGCCGGGCGCGCCTGTGCGTGGTAATCGCGGAGACAACGGCGGCTTAGCATCGTGAGGTTGACAGGCCGTTGGCGAACCGCACCTTTGGGCTCTCTCTTGTCGTCGGCGCTCTTGGGTATTACGGAGAAGCTGGACCTCACATCAGGTACGACCGGACGTATTTGAGGGCACAACAGCCGTGTAGATTATATATTCTTGTTTGAGTCGGTCGTGTTTCTTTTGCTACTCGGATCTGGATTCTAATCGTACCAAGCTGAGCACCGAGCACCATGACGGACGAAAACATATTTAAGGTGGACGAAAACGCACTTTGACGGACCAAACCAAGGAAACATTAGCTCCTTTATTATTAGGTATAGATTGTCCAACTGTAATTTGTTCACCCAACATGCTGTTTATCTTATGGGAGAGACACCTCTAGTGAACTGTGGACCCCGGTCCAATTCTCTTTACTGAAATACAATCTACTGCAATACTTGTTCTACTGTTTTCTGCAAACAATCATCATCCACACTATACATCTAATCCTTTGTTACAGCAAGCCGGTGAGATTGACAACCTCACTGTTTCGTTGGGGCAAAGTACTTGGTTTGTGTTGTGCAGGTTCCACGTTGGCGCCGGAATCCCTGGTGTTGCGCCGCACTACATCTCGCTGCCATCAACCTTCAACGTGCTTCTTGACTCCTACTGGTTCGATAAACCTTGGTTTCTAACTGAGGGAAACTTACTGCTGTACGCATCACACCTTCCACCTGGGGTTCCCAACGGTCGCGTGCTGTACGCGTGTCACGGCCCAGGTCTTGGCCGCGCCGGCCTGTCTCCTGGGCCCCTCGTGTGGCCCCCTGACCTGCCCTTCTGCCTACAAATAGTCTTCGTCGCGAAACCCCCAGTACCGAGAGCCACGATACGGAAAACCTTCCAGAGACGCCGCCGCCGCCAATCCCATCTCGGGGGATTCAGGAGATCGCCTCCGGCACCCTGCCGGAGAGGGGAATCATCTCCCGGAGGACTCTACGCCGCCATGGTCGCCTCCGGAGTGATGTGTGAGTAGTTCACCCCTGGACTATGGGTCCATAGCAGTAGCTAGATGGTTGTCTTCTCCTCATTATGCTTCATTGTCGGATCTTGTGAGGTGCCTAACATGATCAAGATCATCTATCTGTAATGCTATATGTTGTGTTTGTTGGGATCCGATGAATAGAGAATACTATGTTATGTTGATTATCAATTTATGTCTATGTGTTGTTTATGATCTTGCATGCTCTCCGTTATTAGTAGAGGCTCTGGCCAAGTTTTTGCTAGTAACTCCAAGAGGGGGTATTTATGCTCGATAGTGGGTTCATGTCTCCGTGAATCTGGGGGAGTGACAGAAACCTCTAAGGTTATGGATGTGCTGTTGCCACTAGGGATAAAACATTGATGCTATGTCCGAGGATGTAGTTATTGATTACATTACGCGCAATACTTAATGCAATTGTCTGTTGTTAGCAACTTAATACTGGAAGGGGTTCGGATGATAAGCTGAAGGTGGACTTTTTAGGCATAGATGCATGCTGGATAGCGGTCTATGTACTTTGTCGTAATGCCCAATTAAATCTCACAATACTCATCATAATATGTATGTGCATGGTCATGCCCTCTCTATTTGTCAATTGCCCAACTGTAATTTGTTCACCCAACATGCTATTTATCTTATGGGAGAGACACCTCTAGTGAACTGTGGACCCCGGTCCAATTCTCTATACTGAAATACAATCTACTGCAATTGTTCTACTGTTTTCTGCAAACAATCATCTTCCACACTATACATCTAATCCTTTGTTACAGCAAGCCGGTGAGATTGACAACCTCGCTGTTTCGTTGGGGCAAAGTACTTGGTTTGTGTTGTGCAGGTTCCACGTTGGCGCCGGAATCCCTGGTGTTGCGCCGCACTACATCTCGCCGCCATCAACCTTCACGTGCTTCTTGACTCCTAATGGTTCGATAAACCTTGGTTTCTTACTGAGGGAAACTTGCCGCTGTGCGCATCACACCTTCCTCTTGGGGTTCCCAACGGACGCGTGTCGAACAGAAAGACAATACGTCAACCACGCGCACCAAGCAAACTTTCTGGCGCCGTTGCCGGGGAGATCAAGACACGCTGCAAGGACTGAATTTTTCTTCGCGGAACCTATTGGATTCAGCTGTTGGAGGTACCTTTATGTCCATCACTCTTGGTGAAGCAACAAAGCTTCTTGATAATATGATGATTAATTACTCTGAATGGCACACGGAAAAAGCTCCACAAGGTAAGAAGGTAAATTCTGTTGAAGAAACCTCTTCCTTGAGTGATAAGATTGATGCTATTATGTCTATGCTTGTGAATGATAGGACTAATGTTGATCCTAATAATGTTCCGTTAGCTTCATTGGTTGCTCAAGAAGAACATGTTGATGTAAACTTCATTAAAAATAATAATTTCAACAACAATGCTTACCGGAAGAATTCTAGTAACAACTATAGGCCATATCCTTATAATAATGGCAACGGCTATGGTAATTCTTATGGGAATTCTTACAACAACAATAGGAACACACCCCCTGGACTTGAAGCCATGCTTAAAGAATTTATTAGTACACAAACTGCTTTTAACAAATCTGTTGAAGAAAAGCTTGGGAAAATTGATATACTTGCTTCTAAAGTCGATAGTCTTGCTGCTGATGTTGATCTTTTGAAATCGAAAGTTATGCCTCATGAAAATCATAATAGTAAAATTGTTACTACAGCAAATGCCATCCAAGTTAGAATTAATGAGAATATAAGATTGATGGCCGAATTGCGTGCTAGGTGGGAAAGAGAAGAAAATGAAAAAGAAGAAAATATAGCTAAAGTTTGGACTATTACCACCACTAGCAATGCTAATGCTACACAAGTTGCTGCACCTCCTACTATTACTAATAAAAGAATTGGTGTTTGCAATGTTTCCACTTCTAATGCAAAGCGCGAAAAACTACCTGAAACTGCTGAAACTGCCTGTGATAAAACTGCTGAAATTTTTTCCAACATTGGGGATGATGATCCCATTGCTTTAGATTATAATGGTTTGAATTCTGATGATTGCCACATCTCTGAATTTATAAAGTTCTTACAAAAACTTGCTAAAAGTCCTAATGCTAGTGCTATAAATTTGGCTTTCACGAAACATATTACAAATGCTCTCATAAAAGCTAGAGAAGAGAAATTAGAACGCGAAGCTTCTATTCCTAGGAAACTAGAGGATGGTTGGGAGCCCATCATTAAGATGAAGGTCAATGACTTTGATTGTAATGCTTTATGTGATCTTGGTGCAAGTATTTCTGTTATGCCTAAGAAAATCTATAATATGCTTGACTTGCCACCATTGAAAAATTGTTATTTAGATGTTAATCTTGCTGATCATTCTACAAAGAAATCTTTGGGGAAAGTTGATAATGTTCGCATTACCGTTAACAATAACCTTGTCCCCGTTGATTTTGTTGTATTGGATATTGAATGCAATGCATCTTGTCCCATTATTTTGGGAAGACCTTTTCTTCGAACTGTTGGTGCTATCATTGATATGAAGGAAGGTAATATTAAATATCAATTTCCTCTCAAGAAAGGTATGGAACACTTCCCTAGAAAGAGAATGAAGTTACCTTATGATTCTATTATTAGAACAAATTATGATGTTGACACTTCGTCTCTTGATAATACTTGATACACACTTTCTGCGCCTAGCTGAAAGGCGTTAAAGAAAAGCACTTATGGGAGACAACCCATGTTTTTACTACAGTAATTTTGTTTTATATTTGAGTCTTGGAAGTTTTTTACTACTGTAGCAACCTCTCCTTATCTTAGTTTAGTGTTTTGTTGTGCCAAGTAAAGTCGTTGATAGTAAGGTTCATACTAGATTTGGATTACTGCGCAGAAACAGATTTCTTTGCTGTCACGAATCTGGGCAAAATTCTCTGTAGGTAACTCAGAAAATTATGCCAATTTACGTGAGTGATCCTCAGATATGTACGCAACTTTCATTCAATTTGATCATTTTCATTTGAGCAAGTCTGGTGCCTCAATAAAATTCGTCATTACGAACTGTTCTGTTTTGACAGATTCTGCCTTTTATTTCGCATTGCATGTTTTGATATGCTTGATGGATTTCTTTGTTCCATTCACTTTCAGTAGCTTTGTGCAATGTCCATAAGTGTTAAGAATGATTATGTCACCTCTGAACATGTGAATTTTGATTATGCACTAACCCTCTAATGAGTTGTTTTGAGTTTGGTGTGGAGGAAGTTTTCAAGGATCAAGAGAGGGAGATGATACAACATGATCAAGGAGAGTGAAAGCTCTAAGCTTGGGGATGCCCCGGTGGTTCACCCCTGCATATATCAAGAAGACTCAAGCGTCTAAGCTTGGGGATGCCCAAGGCATCCCCTTCTTCATCGACAACATTATCAGGTTCCTCCCCTGAAACTATATTTTTATTCCATCACATCTTATGTGCTTTGCTTGGAGCGTCGGTTTGTTTTTGTTTTTTGTTTTGTTTGAATAAAATGGATCCTAGCATTCTTTGTGTGGGAGAGAGACATGCTCCGCTGTTGCATATGGACAAGTATGTCCTTAGGCTTTACTCATAATATTCATGGCGAAAGTTTCTTCTTCGTTAAATTGTTGTATGGTTGGAAACGGGAAATGTTGCATGTGGTAGTGTATAATAAAATACTTGTAGAACATTAAGCTTTGATAACTTGATTCTTTGCAAATGTTTTGAGGTATTTAGATGGTAAGTCTTGCTGGATAAATAAGTTAAAATTAGTAGTGGATTGTTGTCTTTAAGCTTGTGCCGTACTACAAACTCTATTTAAATAGTTGAAGGCGTAGTTGGACTTGATAGCTTTCCATGTCTGAGAGTTCATCGTAATAACTAAGTTGTGCTGAAGGTCGAGGGAGCTAGCGGGGTACTTGTGCCACCGTGAACGGCCCTCCTTGGAGTAAATTTTAATCATGCTCTTAATGATGAACCTGCTAGTTGTTTGCAATAAGCTTGTGAGTTCTTTTTGACTAATGTTAAGCTACGGTTTTTGGCACTTCCACCATCCAAATTTGCTAGCCTCTTCGGTACTGTTGTTATCACCAGGATTTGACCGAGTCAGAGGTGGGCCGCGATCAAGATGGATTTGAAGAATATACATGGAGGAAATACGTGAATCGGCCTGTTATGCAAAGTTTGGGCTAGTTGGCCCGTGTATCTGTAATATAGTAGGATACGTGTCGTTTAGGTAGAGTTTGTCTCGTACACGGTGGGGATTATTCCCACGTTAGAAAGTCCCCTGGACTATAAATATGTATCTAGGGTTTATGAAATAAACAACAACCAACGCTCAACCACAAATCAATCTCGGCGCATCGCCAACTCCTTCGTCTCGAGGGTTTCTACCGGTAAGCATCATGCTGCCTAGATCGCATCTTGCGATCTAGGCAGCACAAGCTTATGCTCGTTGTTCATGCGTTGCTCGTACTGAAGCCTTTTTGATGGCGAGCAACGTAGTTATCTTAGATATGTTAGGGTTAGCATTGTTCTTCGTATTACATGCTATCGTAGTGCAACCCTTGCATATCTAGCAGCCCTTACACCTATCTTAGGTGTAGGGGCGGCACCCCGCTTGATCATTATTTAGTAGATCCGATCCGTTACGGTTGCTCCTTGTTCTTCAAGGATTAGTTTAATATCTGCAATAGTTAGGCCTTACAAAGGGTTGGAGGATCCAGCGGCACGTAGGGTGTCGTTTGCTAGTCCTAGACAGGATGTTCCGGGGATCAACCTCGTGTTGGTTTTTAGGCCTTGTCTAGGATCGGCTTACGATCACCGTGCGTGGCCGCGAGGCCCAATCGTGAGTAGGATGATCCGATTATGCGGTGAAAACCCTAAATCGTCGTAGATCGCTTTAGCTTTATCTTGATCAAGCAGGACCACCATATATTCGTGCACCTCGTACGAATCATGGGTGGATCGGCTCCTTGAGCCGATTCACAGGATAACCTGAGAGCCGATCGAGGCTCGTATTTAATGTTTACGTGTATGCCATGCAGGAAACTAAGCGAGGCATCTCCATCACCTTCCTGACCAGGTATAGGTCAGGTGGAACGCCCTTGCACCAGCATCGGACGTGTGTACCAGAGGCTTTGCGGGCCGTCGCTCGGAGGGACCAGGGCCAGCCGCAGCCCTAAGTTGTTCCCGGCTCTACTGTGTTGCCCGTCGCTGCTCGCCGGTGGGTTTTGACCGCAACACATTCTGGCACGCCCGGTGGGACCAGCTTCGACATCAACCACATCGCCATCTACATCTGAGATGGTGGACGGCACTCCAGTCATGTACGAGGATCTGACCGACGAGCTCAAGAAGAAGTATGACGAGGTCAAAGCTATCCTCGAAGCCGACCTCATCGGCTCTTTCCACAGAACCCGTTCACATGGCATCAGGTGGAAGGGGTTCTCGCCTGATGGTGCACTCGATGGAATAGACCTCTCTGCCCCGTCAGAAGAACGCACCAGGTCCCTACGTCAGGAGATCAACTACTTGGTGGCTCACTCGCTGCACCGCCACTCTGAGAACTTGGTGAACACTTTGGAGCGTGTCGCTCTCCGGGTGATCCAGGAGATCATGAGGCACCAGTACTCTCCATCAGGACCAGCCCTCGGGACACACCAAGGAGAGATGCCACTCCAGTCCCGTCCACCGCTGCCATTTGCGTTGGCAGCACCAGAAGTGCCGAATTCACCGGCATTCGTCGTCTACAAGATCGGTGGTGACCCTAGTGACTGCCAGTTCTTGCATGAGGCGCCTAAGGAGATCCCTCACGGGTACATGTGCACGTATGTGCCAGATTGCGGTAACTGGGCGCTCACAAACCAGGCCGCGACAGCAGGGACTTCTGGGAAAGCAGGAGGAACGTCAGCAACAGATCTTGAGAAGCAGACGTGGCTAACTAAATATGCCACCCCGACGAACCTCCAGAGCTCAGCTCCTGCAGTTGGCTCAGAGCTGGAAAAGCAAGCATGGCTGGCTAAGTACGCCACCCCGGCGAATCTTCGTAGTTCAACTCTGCAGCCAAAGACAAATGGGATCAGAACAGTAATATACTGATAGACCAGTTCGGCATGGTGCCGATAAGGAGGGCAATCGGCTATTCCTAGCCGTAGCCCGACGTGTACGAGTTGATCCCGCTACCACCTAAATAACGGCTCCGTGATTTATCCAAATTCAGTGGATCGGATGGTTCCAGCTCCATCGAGCATGTGAGCCGATATTTGGCACAGCTAGGAACGGCCTCAGTGTCGGATCCACTACGCGTGAGGTTCTTCTCACAGTCCCTCACGGGATCGGCTTTCGGGTGGTACACCTCGTTGCCACCAGACTCGATCCGGACTTGGAAGCAGTTGGAAGAACAGTTCCATATGCAGTACCACTCAGAGGCTTCCGAGTCTGGCCTTGCCGATCTAGCACAAATACGTCAGAAGCGTGGAGAAACTGTGACAGAATACATCCAGCGCTTCAGGAATCTTAGGAACCGATGTTATTTGGTTCGTGTGACTGAAAAGGAAGCAGTCGAGTTGGCAGTGGCGGGCCTCGCAGCGCCGCTCAAGGACATGGCCTCCCAAGCAGACTACCCCTCACTGGCGCACATGGTTCAGAAACTATCGGCATATGAACAGCGCCACCCGGACTTGTACCAGGACAAATTCAAGCGTGCAGTAGTCCTGGTCGAGGCAGAGGAAGACGAAGTTTCTGCGGGAGATCAAGAGGTAGGAGTGGCTGAATGGACTCGGGGGGCAACCCCCGTGTCCTGCAAATGGGTTAAGCCACCGTGTCCGCCTGTGGGGTTTGATTTTGACGTAACCAAAACTGAGCAAATCTTCGACCTCCTGCTCAAGGAGAAGCAGTTGAAGATACCCGAAGGTCTCAAATTCCCCACGGTACAGGAGCTGAACGGAAAGCCATACTGCAAATGGCATAACTCGCTCTCCCATGCCACCAACGACTGCAGGGTGTGGCGTCAGCAGATCCAAATGGCGATAGAACAAGGACATCTGATTTTCAACCAGTACGCCATGAAGGTCGACACCCAACCCTTCCCCGCCGTTAACATGGTGGAATGCACTTACCCTGAAGGTTGCCAGCCAGGATCCTCGTTCAGCATCAACATGGTAGGACTTGGACACCACGCTGGCAAGGATGGAGACGAGGGCAGCTGCTCTCGTAGCAAGGACACAGAGGAGGCCGCTCCACGCGATCGGCTCCGTCATGATGGCAAGCGCTACGTCACAGAGGGAGAAGTGAAGAACATAAGATATCAGCGACCCCTCTCTGATCACCTCCTCAACAAGTATGTGAGTCAGTATGACCAACGCCGACGATCCAGCGATGATGATGAAAGAGATCGTCTGGCTAGAGAAGCCAGAAGACATCGTCGGTATGATCGCGATGAGGAGGAGCACGAGCGCCGTGCCAAAGGAAAATCAAGGGAGCAAGACGACAACGATAGGCACTGGGACTGCCCCTTCTTCAGACACTGCTGGGATTCAGGAATGAGCCGATTGCCCACAATCGGCAATTGCCCAGAATGCAACCAGAAGAAGAAGGAGGCAGCCAACGTGTCCGTGTTCAAACGTCTAGGGCCTCTCCCACCACAAAGCAAACGCGCGGAGTCCCCTCGGTTGGAAGATCTCGAGGATTCAGAAGACGAGGGAGAAGAAGAAGAAGACAGGTACCACCGTCCAAGGTGGTGCCCTGATGGACTCAGCCATTCCCAAAAGCGCAGGGTTCAACGATTGCGCGGCTTGGAGGAAGCCGAAAGGTTATACCTGCATACGCTAAGGAAGGCGCGACCTGATCTTGCTGCGAAAGTTCAGCGAACCCTGGATGAAGAGGGTCGACCACGGAAAATGGAGTGGTGCCCCAAGCAAAGGAAAGCCGATGATGATACATCGGCTGGCACAAACATGGTGTTCATCCTTCCTTCAGAGTTCAATGCTCCAGGATTAGATGAGGCGCCTGTGGCACAACTTGATTGCGGCCCACGGCCGGTTATCTTTGAGAAGCCACGAGAAAGAAGCTACAGACATCTGAAGGCCCTGTACTTGCGAGGTTATATCGATGGGAGGCCTGTCAATAAGATGCTGGTGGACACCGGAGCGGCAGTCAACATTATGCCATACTCTATGCTACGTCGGTTGGGACGCTCTAGCTCGGATCTAATCAAGACCAACGTGACTTTGAGCGATTTCAACGGCCAAGCGTCTGACGCACAAGGTGTTCTGAACGTGGATTTGACCGTAGGAAGGAAAACTATCCCTACGACGTTCTTCGTCGTCGATAGCAAGAGCACCTATGCTGTTCTGCTAGGAAGAGATTGGATCCACGCCAACTGTTGCATTCCCTCCACGATGCACCAATGCATAATACAGTGGGATGGAGATGAGGTAGAGGTCGTCCAGGCCGATGACTCAGCCGAAATTTCAACGGCTGGCATGAACGCGTGGGAAGCAGCAGGCCAAGAGCCACTCTCAGGTATCAATTTGGACGACTGCGAGCGCATCGATGTGACGAAGGGCAGGGTTAGGCTGGTCTTATCCACTGGCCTGACCGAGTAGCAAGAACAAATCGATGAGAAACGTGGCGAGGCCGATCCTTTGGATCGGCCCCAAAGATCTATGAAGGAACATTACAGAGCCTTCATTGAACACTTCGATCAATATGGAGGCCGATTCTAGCAATCGGCCAAAATTATCCTCACCACATGTTCTGCTTGTGCTCAACATCAATCTGCTTGGCAGCGGTTTTACGTCGGCTGATGAATTAAGAAGAATCAGCATTGGTCCTACCAGAGCCGACGTGCAAATACCATGCTTTGGCGAAACTACAGAGCCGATATCTGCAGTTACCTGACAGATTCGGCTCGGGGGGCACCTAAACCAGATGAACATGTGAACATGTGCAGTTGAGCATGTGTCCAGTGAAATATTGGGGCCAATAGGAAAAAATCGGCCAGTAAAAAAAAAATTCAACATCACGATATACAGCCAATGCAAGGACATCGACTTTAGAACTAAGGGACAAAGCCGATGCACAGTCATCGACTCTGGTACAATTACACAAGACCTATCGGCTATGTGCTCAGGGCTCACATTTTTGCCAAGATGGTTTTCAGTTCGGCTGCAATAAGCCGACAACCCTTTGCATCAGTTAAGCTGTTGGTGTTTCATCTACAACATCGGCGTTCAGTGGAAGAAAGCTGATCAATGGGGGCAAGTCTGGCTGACTCTTCAGGGTGGCTATCTCGGATTACCAGATTACCTAAGGTCAAAGCCTTTTGGTTTGACCTGTGCATCCTCGCCGGTATTCTCGCCTTGATTAAGGCTCGGGGGGCAACTAACTTGGTAGATGCTCTGTTTTTGGAGCCGATTGGAGTAGCATTGGCTGACCCTGCATCGTAATTTTCTCCGAAAGCAGTGAGGTGTTGCAGAAGAAGACTGCTAAAGCTACGGAGAGGAGCCGGAAAAGGAAGTCGTCGGCTTTTACGGGGTTTGGACCGTCCTGTTGCTGCGAGAAAAGGAAAGAGACTGGATTCTCAAAATAAGCCGATGAGTAGTCATCGGCTATGGGATTGCAAAATTTTATGGTCAGGTATCAAATCGCAGTCTGAATTTGAGAAGTGCTTGACTGACGGTCTAAGCGATATTTGAGTCCGGCTTCATGGGCGTCTAAGGAAAAAGAATCCGATACGTTGCTATCGGTCTTGGTGTGGCAAGCGGAAGGATTGGAATTGGATTAATTAAAAGATGAATTGGAAGAACAATTTTCATTAATTCAAAGGAGCGGCTTTACAGGAAAGAGCCGATGGCTCTCAAAAGGGGGATCTGGTGCATAGTGCACTGCTACTACTAGTCCTACTCTACTAGTTGTCGCTGTCCTCATCATCGCCATCGTCGATGTCGTCGGCGCTGCTCCCAGGAAGTTCCTCGTCGCTACTGCCCCAGCCCCCGGCCGGGGCTTCGTCTTCCTCGTCATCATCATCATCCTCGCTGTCCGCCCAAGAGCGGAAGCGCTTTGTCGGCGGGTACCCGATGGAGGAGGAGGATTCATCCTCCTCCTCCTCCTCCTCCTCCTCGTCATCATCATCGTCTTCGCTGTCCGCCCAAGCGCGGAATCGCTTTGCCGGCAGAAGCTTAGCGGGGGAGGAGGGGCCGCCCTCCTCCTTTTCTTCTTCTTCCTCTACTTCTTCTTCTTCCCCCTTCCCGTCGGAGGAGGTGGGGTTCACCCAGGGATGAAGGTCGTCTTCGCTTTCGCTTATCAGCTCCCCTTCGATGAGGAACTTGAGGTCGTCTTCCCCGTCGGTCAGAGGCAGGTCGCCGTCTAGTCCGTGATCGGAGTTCCACTCCGGCTCGCCCGAGGAGAAAGATTGGAGGGAGAGGCCGGAGGAGACGGAGGAAGAGGAAGACATTGCTACAGGGGAAGAGGGTTTTTTGGTGCCGACAGCTAGAACAGAGGAAGGGGATGAAGAGGGCTGATCGATCGGCACGGTTAAATAATGGGGAGCCTAGTGGAGATTTAATGCCATTGCAGTTTCCGAGGAGGTGATGCTAAAGCTATCGAATTTTGCAGAGAAGCTGAGAAGACAGGGCATCATGATGAAGGATACTGCAACGGTTCTGCTCTGCCACGACATGACCCTTCGAAGGAAAAACGGAGTGGTTTTGAAATTATCATTACCAAAACCAGGGGGGCATGTGTTATCACCAGGATTTGACCGAGTCAGAGGTGGGCCGCGATCAAGATGGATTTGAAGAATATACATGGAGGAAATACGTGAATCGGCCTGTTATGCAAAGTTTGGGCTAGTTGGCCCGTGTATCTGTAATATAGTAGGATACGTGTCGTTTAGGTAGAGTTTGTCTCGTACACGGTGGGGATTATTCCCACGTTAGAAAGTCCCCTGGACTATAAATATGTATCTAGGGTTTATGAAATAAACAACAACCAACGTTCAACCCCAAATCAATCTCGGCGCATTGCCAACTCCTTCGTCTCGAGGGTTTCTACCGGTAAGCATCATGCTGCCTAGATCGCATCTTGCGATCTAGGCAGCACAAGCTTATGCTCGTTGTTCATGCGTTGCTCGTACTGAAGCATTTTTTATGGCGAGCAACGTAGTTATCTTAGATATGTTAGGGTTAGCATTGTTCTTCGTATTACATGCTATCGTAGTGCAACCCTTGCATATCTAGCCGCCCTTACACCTATCTTAGGTGTAGGGGCGGCACCCCGCTTGATCATTATTTAGTAGATCCGATCCGTTACGGTTGCTCCTTGTTCTTCAAGGATTAGTTTAATATCTGCAATAGTTAGGCCTTACAAAGGGTTGGAGGATCCAGCGGCACGTAGGGTGTCGTTTGCTAGTCCTAGACAGGATGTTCCGGGGATCAACCTCGTGTTGGTTTTTAGGCCTTGTCTAGGATCGGCTTACGATCACCGTGCGTGGCCGCGAGGCCCAATCGTGAGTAGGATGATCCGATTATGCGGTGAAAACCCTAAATCGTCGTAGATCGCTTTAGCTTTATCTTGATCAAGCAGGACCACCATATATTCGTGCACCTCGTACGAATCATGGGTGGATCGGCTCCTTGAGCCGATTCACAGGATAACCTGAGAGCCGATCGAGGCTCGTATTTAATGTTTACGTGTATGCCATGCAGGAAACTAAGCGAGGCATCTCCATCACCTTCCTGACCAGGTATAGGTCAGGTGGCACGCCCTTGCACCAGCATCGGACGTGTGTACCAGAGGCTTTGCGGGCCGTCGCTCGGAGGGACCAGGGCCAGCCGCAGCCCTAAGTTGTTCCCGGCTCTACTGTGTTGCCCGTCGCTGCTCGCCGGTGGGTTTTGACCGCAACAACTGTGCATTGCCTTTTGCTCACATTGAGAATTGTGCATACTTCGCCGGTACATCCAAACCCGTGGGAGAACTTTCTCTTGTTCTCCTACACATAAGCTCATACATCTCCTCAAAACAGCCACCATACCTACCTACCACAGCATTTCCATAGCTGTTTCGAGATATATTGCCATGCAACATCCATTTTTACATTACATGCCATGTTATCATTTATTATTTATATATTGCTTTGCATGATCATATACAGCTGATGTGTGGTTTACCCATGTTACGCTAGATCATTGCACATCCTGCTACACTGGCAGAGGCATACAGTTTCATACATCATGTTTCATTCATTATGAGTTATTTGTACCAAAAAGTGTGTTGTCATAATTAGGATGTTGCCCCTAAAAATGAAAAGAGCCGTGGAGGCCATCAAAAAGAAAAAAAATGAAAAGAAAAAGAAAGAAAAAAAATGAAAAGAAAGAAAAAAGAAAAAAAAAAGAAAAAAGGAAAAAGAGAATAAAGAAAAAGGGGGCAGCATTACTATCTTTTATCCACACTTGTGCTCATGTTTTAGCACCCGCATTATTCATAGTCATCATTTGTGCTCATGTTTAGCACCTACATTCATATGAGAGAGTTTTCATGTTTTACTAGTATAACTATGTGGGGAATTTACACTATAGAACTTGGGTTGTATATTCCAATGATGAGCCTCCTCAAAAGTGCTCTAGGTCTTCGTGAGCAACCAAGTTGGATGCACCCCCACTAGTTCCATTGGAGAGCTTTCATATACATATAGCTCTATGTGCATCCGTTGCATGGCAATCACTACTCCTTGTATAGCATCGATCATAAGGCTTCCTCTTGTCTAATGGTCATTTACAGCTTTGCAAGCCTTTCTTCCATTTGACCTTCCAAACCCCCATTAACGTTCTTTATGCCATAACATCCTGGTGCTAATACCAAATGCTTGCGCTCACCGGTTGAGTAGACTTCGAAACAGTTGATTCGTGATGTTCATGTTTATGTTTACTTGACTGAATCCTTCTTATGTTGTGAAAATTTACTTGATGCTTGGAATGAAGGATAGAACTTCTATGCTGAATACTTAATACATCTTTAATGAACTTTGTACGGTTGCATGTCTTTAAAGCAATAGTTCATGAAAACTTCTAGCTTGTCTAACTCTTGCATTATCATCTCTTATATCAATATAGACACTTGCTTTGAATGATTTACCTGCTCGGGACGAGCAGAAACTAAGCTTTACAATAGTATGATCAAGGTTATGATGGCATGTCACTCCAGAAAATATGTTTGTTTATCGTTTACCTGCTCGGGACGAGCAGAAACTAAGCTTGGGGATGCTGATACGTCTCCGACGTATCGATAATTTCTTATGTTCCATGCCACATTATTGATGATATCTACATGTTTTATGCATACTTTACATCATATTTATGCATTTTCCGGCACTAACCTATTAACAAGATGCCGAAGAGCCAGTTGCTGTTTTCTACTGTTTTTGGTTTCAGAAATCCTAGTAAGGAAATATTCTCGGAATTGGACGAAATCAACGCCCAGGGGACTATTTTCACACGAAGCTTCCAGAAGACCGAAGAGTCAATGAAGTGGGGCCACGAGGTGGCCAGGAGGTAGGGCGGCGCGGCCCAGGTCTTGGCCGCGCCGGCCTATCTCCTGGGCCCCTCGTGTGGCCCCCTGACCTGCCCTTCCGCCTACAAATAGTCTTCGTCGTGAAACCCCCAGTACCGAGAGCCACAATACGGAAAACCTTCCAGAGACGCCGCCGCCGCCAATCCCATCTCGGGGGATTCAGGAGATCGCCTCCGCCACCCTGCCGGAGAGGGGAATCATCTCCCGGAGGACTCTACGCCGCCATGGTCGCCTCCGGAGTGATGTGTGAGTAGTTCACCCCTGGACTATGGGTCCATAGCAGTAGCTAGATGGTTGTCTTCTCCTCATTATGCTTCATTGTCGGATCTTGTGAGCTGCCTAACATGATCAAGATCATCTATCTGTAATGCTATATGTTGTGTTTGTTGGGATCCGATGAATAGAGAATACTATGTTATGTTGATTATCAATTTATGTCTATGTGTTGTTTATATTTTTGCATGCTCTCCGTTATTAGTAGAGGCTCTGGCCAAGTTTTTGCTAGTAACTCCAAGAGGCGGTATTTATGCTCGATAGTGGCTTCATGTCTCCGTGAATCTGGGGGAGTGACAGAAACCTCTAAGGTTATGGATGTGCTGTTGCCACTAGGGATAAAACATTGATGCTATGTCCGAGGATGTAGTTATTGATTATATTACGAGCAATACTTAATGCAATTGTTTGTTGTTAGCAACTTAATACTGGAAGGGGTTCGGATGATAACCTGAAGGTGGACTTTTTAGGCATAGATGCATGCTGGATAGCGGTCTATGTACTTTGTCGTAATGCCCAATTAAATCTCACAATACTCATCATAATATGTATGTGCATGGTCATGCCCTCTCTATTTGTCAATTGCCCAACTGTAATTTGTTCACCCAACATGCTATTTATCTTATGGGAGAGACACCTCTAGTGAACTGTGGACCCCGGTCCAATTCTCTATACTGAAATACAATCTACTGCAATTGTTCTACTGTTTTCTGCAAACAATCATCTTCCACACTATACATCTAATCCTTTGTTACAGCAAGCCGGTGAGATTGACAACCTCGCTGTTTCGTTGGGGCAAAGTACTTGGTTTGTGTTGTGCAGGTTCCACGTTGGCGCCGGAATCCCTGGTGTTGCGCCGCACTACATCTCGCCGCCATCAACCTTCACGTGCTTCTTGACTCCTACTGGTTCGATAAACCTTGGTTTCTTACTGAGGGAAACTTGCCGCTGTGCGCATCACACCTTCCTCTTGGGGTTCCCAACGGACGCGTGTCGAACGGAAAGACAATACGTCAACCACGCGCACCATCCCCCGAATTGAAGTTTCGCGATTGCGGCGGCTCTGGATGGTTTTCTCTGGTTTTGTCGAACTGGTCGAGGTTTTTAGGTCAGGGACGATTAAATAGGCGGAGAGGCGGAGTCGGAGGGGCCACGGGGTGACGACACGCTAGGGGGGCGCGGGCCCCCCTCTGGCGACTCTCGGGTGTTCTGGATGCTTCCGGGGATTCTAAGATCTTCGACGTTGATTTCGTCCGATTCCGAGAATATTTCCTTACTAGGATTTCTGAAACCAAAAACAGCAGAAAACAACAACTGGCCCTTCGGCATCTCGTCAATAGGTTAGTTCCGGAAAACGCATAAATATGATATGAAGAATGCATAAAACATGTAGATATCATCAATAATGTGGCATGGAACATAAGAAATTATCGATACGTCGGAGACGTATCATCCGGCAGCGGCACGAAGAAGGAGGAGCGACCAGGCAGGGTGGCGCTGTCCGTCACCATCGGGAGGCTGATGCACGCGAACTGGACACCGTGCGACACCTGGAGGGACGTGCACATGCCTGGCGGCTGGCGTCTCAGCTACCGCCAGGTGCCCGTCCCTCCGGTCCCTGCGCGCGAGCCAGATCGGACCGCGGAGATCCGGCGAAGGAGGTGGTACCTTCCGCCGGACCTCCGCGCCGATCCGGCGTACGCCATTGACTCTGAAAGTTGGCGTACCTATCTCTCGACCGAGAGGGATCAGAGGAGGAGGGAGGCTGATACGTCTCCAACGTATCTATAATTTCTTATCTTCCATGCGAGTTTTATGCCAATAGCTACATGTTTTACATGCACTTTATATCATATTATGGCATTTATTGGACTAACCTATTAACAAGATGCCACAGTGCGAGTTTCTATTTATTATGTCTGTTTATTGCAGAAAAGGCCCAAAAACCAAAGTGCTCGGAAAAATCCAGAAAAATCACAGAAATTCTATTTCGCCAGAAGACCCACGGAGCCAGAAGGGCCAGGCCAGAGGAGGCCCACGGCCTCCTCCCCATACCTTGGCGCGGCCAGGAGGGGGCGGAGCCATCCTATGGGGTGGGCCCCTCGGGCACCCCCTCGCGCCGCCCTTTCGCCTATATTAAGCTTCGTCCCCGAAAACCCTGAATAGATCGACGATTTCTCCAGAAGAGTTCCGTAGCTCCGCCGCCACCAAAAATCCTAATTCAGGGGACAGAAATCTCTGTTTCGGCACCCTGCCGGGACGGGGAATTGCCCCCCGGAGCCATCTCCATCGACTCCATCGCCATCTTCATCGCCGTTGTTGTCTCCCATGATGAGGAGGGAGTAGTTCTCCCCCGAGGGTGAGGTCTCTACCGGTAGCTATGTGGTTCATCTCTCTCTCCCATGGTGTGATCTTTATGTGATCATGAGCTTTGTAATCTAGTTGAATATGTAGATGTTACTCTTGTCTATTATGCACTCTAGAGGTGGGAGTCCCACCTTGGGTAGGTTTCCCTACACATGGAAGGTTTTGGGTTGGGGTCTTATTCGAAGACTTGTAGTCCAACACTTGGGGGTTCCACCTATATAATGAGGAGCAAGGGGAGGGGGCCGGCCACACCAAAGCCATTGTGGCCGCACCCCTCATAGTAGCCGGCCACCTCCCTCTCTCCCAAACCCTAGCCGCCCATCTCCTCCACTTCTCCCGCAACGCTTAGCGAAGCTCCACCCATGTCACCGTTAGCACCGAAGCAAGGGGCGGCCTTGGAGTGGGAAGAGGAAGCGGAGCCCATGGATGTATGTCATGGACGTTGACGCACACGATGTTCTAATTTACGCCTTTTATGCTTATAAAAGTTGCTCTAGCAAACCTGTTAAGCTCACGTCTGTTTGTCTGTTCTGTTCATTACAGATACTGCACTTTCTTTTACAGCATATGTCCATTCTACGCTCCCTTAGGAATTAGGCCTTCCTACCATCTTGAGTTATGTGAAGATGTTAAACTTATGTGAATGTTGTTTTTGACATTCCCTTGTGCTCAGTTGTTTCCATGATTCTTTTTTAAAACCACAAAGGCCTCATATTAAATTTTCATGCATGGTTGCCAAATCATTACAATTGTGAAAGTTTAGGAACACTCGGTAAGCCATGCCTCTAAATCTAGTACTCACTCTGATCCGTAACAAATATCAGTAAGTAGACAGGAATACTTTGGTTTAATGGAAAGATAAATTTCCAGTAATACTAGCAATACACTTGATGCACGAGAATCATGGACATAGTTTTCAGGAATGCATGCAATATATGCAGCCAATTCGCATTTGCAATCGATTATTACGGGGTTTTAAGAGTACAAGATAAATTCCACCATCTCCAACAAAAGCGTGACCTGGCGCCTAAAGTAGTTAATGTTATAGTGCCATTAAAACTAGTACATGGGAAATAAAGGAAGATACACCCCTAATATTTTCTTTTGCGATACAAATTTACCCCTAATCTTGTTTTCATCAGTACGCAGTAGAAAATAACGTGTAATAGTACATGCTACAGGGATATTTTCTATATGCTTCAAAAATGCAGTAGGCAGTAGAATTTTTACTTGGGGATGAATAAATTTGTACACTTTGTTGGCTCTTGTTTGCTTGTCAATTTGGACGGTTCACAACAAAATAACCTTTGATGAATACGTGGTGAAATCACCTGACGTGATCACTTTCACAATGTCTTCTTTTATTACATACTGGGTAACGCTGTATGACGATGCAGATGCAGCAACGCTGTACAAGAGAGAACAAGTTGATGATGAAGGCCTCTGACCTGGCGCAAAGGAATCAGGATGGTTTTGGAGCAAACAAAGGAATTAGGATGTTGATCGCATGGACTTCACTTTCACTGAGATTTCAACGAAATGCACTGAATTTCAGTGGTTTTGGTGGGCACCGAAATAATTACCTTTTGGTCAAAATATTTCAGTCATTTCAGTAATACGCACGGAACAAAAAAATATTAAAATATTTTACAATTTTTTAAATATTTTTTGACAGAAACATTCACTCCTTTGGCCGAAATGAAAACCGAAATTGGTGAAATTCACTGAATTTCAATGATTTCAGCACAGGCTGTAATTTTTCCAAAACTGAAATTTAAGGGGCCTTAAGTCCTAGTGTTGAATGTTTTATTCCGGTTTTTAAGTCCTACTGTCGAATGTAGGGGCTCCTCCCTTGGCACCGGGAGAGCCAAAGCTGGGGGCGGTGACATAGGCACCCCCAATGGGCCTGCCGAAGATAGTACCCGGGGTTTACTGAAGGCCCACAACTCGGAGAATAAGAAGAATCGGAAGCCCAATTTGTTATTAAGGAAAACTAGAGTTGTATTAGGAGATAATATTTGTAATCTTGCGGGATGAGTTGAAAACCCTCTCGGACTATGTAACTTGTACAATACGAATCCCTCGGCTCCACCTCTTATATAAGGGGGAGTCGAGGGACAAAGAAAGCATCGAATCATTGTCTCGCAAACCTTAGTTTTCATATCGTCGAGTACTTTTCGGCTGAAACCTTCGAGATCTACTTGCCCTCTACTTCCAACTAAACCCTAGTCTACAACCCGTAGGCATTGACAAGTTAATCCCTTGTCAATTGGCGCCGTCTGTGGGAATTAGAGGCATCAAGGATCTGATCTCGATGACACGTTCAAGATCGTCGACTTCATCAACAGCAAGCAACGCGATGGATCGAGGTAAACAGATCGCAACTGGTCCTGTCGATTTTGTTCCTCACCCGCCCTCCCGTTTGGATGCATATGCGTATCTGGGGGAGCCTATGGAGATGACGATTGGAAGATCCACTTTTGCGTCGAGAAAGAGGGAACGTATCGTCTCGAAATTCCGATCTCGTCGGGATTGTCGGCAGTCGATTCCGATTTTTCGAGCTCAATATCGTCAATCGAATCAGGCGAAGAGGAGACTTCATCGCCACGCTTCATCAGCAGCAGGGCAAGCGAAAAGCTCGCCAAGATCTTCAGCGACATGTCCTTCGAGTCATCCACGGACTCCTATATAAGCGATGACTCGAGCAGTGTCGACAGCTTCAACTTCATCGACAAATCCAATACAGTGGGCAAGGTCTTCACCAATCTTTATGATGGTGTCACCAAACCCAGCACAGATCTGAATACAAAATACCATCAGATTTATGCCATCGGAGAGCCAAGCCGCGATCAGGAGGAAACATCTGAGGCTTTCGACGATTTGGGAAATCCATACGTCGATCCCTCTGATTTACGACGAGGTCTAGGCAACAAATATATCGGACCTGAGCCTCGTGATAGAGTTCAACTCCCGCAAGCAGCATGGGATAGAGCCGCAAGAGCTATGGATGGCTCAGAACCAATGGCCACAATAGCCACGCCAGAAGAGTTGCAAGCATATCAATATAGGCTCGCACGAGCTGCAAGGGAATTGGAAAAACAGACAGCTGCCCTGAAAAGAAGAAAGGAGGCAGCCTCCGCGTCAAGCAGGCGAAGGGCAGAGCTGAGTCGACAATCTGGAACCTCGGGAGATTGCCACAGGGAAGCTCGGAATAGAGCAAGATCAAGGTTGCAACATATACCTGAAGGAGAAAGAGAGCATTTGGTTCAAAACCTCGACATGTCTTTTATGTCGATAGACACGAGAGGGAATATTATCCCCAAGACACCAGAAGATGGGTATATGGCGACACAGGCCTTTATCCTTGCATCCAGGCCACCTCCAGGAGATCCAAGGGAGGCACTGTACAACATGGCAATGGCAGGAGTTGGAGCCATGGGAACGGCGTTTGCATCAACACCTCCCGAAGGAACAACAAGGCAAAATAGTCCACGTCCTGCGGCAGCAGTAGCAGCAGCTCCCGAAGGAACAAGTGGAGCAAGAGACACAGCAGCGCAAGCAAGGGTGGACAGAGCACGGCAAAGTAGAAGGGAACATCGGCATTCCCCAGAACTAAACGACGAGGATATGTGCGGTTTGCCATGCTTCACGAGGAGAGTCCGAAAAACTCGAGTCCCTTCGGGATTTAAGTTGCCTGATAACTTCAAAAAATTCGACGGCCTGCAAGATCCAGAGGATTGGCTAGTTGATTACCTCGAGACGGTGAAGCTCACAGGAGGGACCAGAGCAATAGATATGCAAAGCATCCATGTGCATTTAAGTGGAGCCGCACGATCTTGGATTAAGAAGCTTCCTCCAGGATCTATCGACAGCAGGGATAGCTTCGAGGACATATTCGTCAAGAATTTCCGGTCCACCTGCAAAAAACCAGCATCGCTAGAGGAATTGAGGGCGTGTCGACAGAAGCCAGACGAATCAATGAGAAAATACATCCAAAGGTGGAATATCATCAAAAACTTGGCAGAGAATATATCTGACGAGAGAGCGATAGATGCGTTTGTCGTAGGAATCAGGCGAGGAAATTTTGTCGAGGATTTGGGAAGAACCAATCCAAAGACAGTATCCGCATTGATGGAGATAGCAAACAGATGGGCAGATGGAGAAGATGTTGTTCACAACAAACGGCATAGGTCACCAGAGGAGGACCGCGGCCGAAATTATAAAAATAGGCGACGATTTCCTCGGCAGTACTCGGGCTATGATGCACCTGGGAAAATTTCGGCTGGCTTCCGAGCAAGCGCCGGAGGAAACAATAGAGATGATTACCAGAGGAGCAACAAGCAGCGAGGCGACAATAGAGATGACTCTCGAAACAACAGGCAAAATACCGGGTCGAGGTTTCAGAGGCCTTTCGTGTCTCCCGAGGAGATGATGAACGGGCCGTGTTAGATGCATTTTTATCTTGACAACAACGGAAAAAGACAGTCGGGACACTTACAAAAGGATTGCCGAAATTTCCAGGCAATGTTAAGGTGGGCAGGGCATGCCAATGTTCAGGCAGCGCCCAGAAATCCTCAAGGACCCAGGAGTGAGATTCACCTGCCACCTCCTCCCGCAATTACGGATGATAATCGACATCAGCTCAGAATTGCGGCAGCACCTGCACCACCGCCTTATGTTGATCCCAATTCCAACGGAGCAGTCTTGATGATTCAGAAAGGCAGGCCATCCAATAGAGCTTAGAAAGTAATCTCGCGACAGGTGTTCATGGCAGAGAAGATGCCTCCACCAACGGTTGAGTATCTAAACTAGTCAGGGCAATATATTGGATTCACAATAGCGGATCATCCACAGCAAGTTCCTCAACCAGGGCAATCAGCACTTATATTACCAGCAGTGATCGCAGGATTCGATGTATCTTGAGTGTTCATCGATGGCGGCAGCAGTTTAAACCTTATGTATGCAGATACACTAAGGAAGATGAACATATCCCTAGCAAACCTGAAACCAACCGACACGCGATTCCACGGTATCACACCGGAGAAGCCAAGTTATCCGCTAGGGAAGATTAATCTCGACGTTCAGTTTGGGACCCGAGAAAACTACAGGATAGAGAAGCTGGAATTCGAAGTCGTGGATTTCCCATCACAATACCACGCTTTGTTGGGGCGCCAGCATATGCTAGGTTTATGGCGGTACCACATTATACGTACTTGTTATGGAGGATGCCTGGACCTAAGGGACCAATCACAGTCAAAGGAAGCTTTGCGCTAGCCGATAAGTGTGATAAGGATTTTCATCGACTGTCAGAAACCTTCGGGATGCAAGCAGAATACATGGCGTCAAGGCTCACGACTGACTATGATGTGTTGCCAGACGTAGGAAGGCCAAATAAAGAATCAACTTTCAACACTGAGAAAAATTCTAAGGAGGTGCAGATTCACCCGACAAAGACGACGTCCATTGCAAAAGACATGGACCTCGCATAGGAAAGCGCGCTCGTCAAGTTCCTCCGTGAGCACTGGAAAATCTTCGCATGGTGTCCAGCTGACATGCCAGGAGTACCCAGGGAACTTGCCGAGCACCACCTAAACTTGGATTCATTAGCGAGACCAATAAAACAACCTTTGCGGCGTTTTTCGGAGCCAAACCGCAAAGCTATGCTATCAGAAATAGATCGACTAAGAGAAGCTGGTTTTATCAAGGAGCTGCATACAGAGGCCACATGGGTAGCAAATCCAGTGTTGGTGCCGAAGAAAAACACTAAAGTCCTTCGCATGTGCGTCGATTTTACGTGTCTCAATAAACATTGTCCAAAGGATCACTTTCCCCTTGATAACCCTCAAGTATAGGGGATCGCAGCAGTCTTCGCGGGAAGTAAATCCCAATTTATTGATTCGACACAAGGGGAGACAAAGAATACTTGAAAGCCTTAACAGCGGAGTTGTCAATTCAGCTGCACCTGGAAACAGACTTGCTCGCAAGAGTTTATCAGTAGCAACAGTTTTATAGCAGTAGCAGTAGTGAAATAACAGCAGCAGAGTAACACGGACAGCAGTAGAAATTATAGTAAACAGCAGGATTAAAATACTGTAGGCACGGGGACGGATAACGGGCGTTGCATGGATGAGAGAAACTCATGTAACAATCATAGCAGGGCATTTGCAGATAATAATAAAAGTGTGTCCAAGTACAAAGCAATCAATAGGCATGTGTTCCAATTATAGTCGTACATGCTCGCAATGAGAAACTTGCACAACATCTTTTGTCCTACCAGCCGGTGGCAGCCGTGTCTCAAGGGAATCTACTGGATATTAAGGTACTCCTTTTAATAGAGTACCGGAGCAAAGCATTAACACTCCGTGAACACATGTGATCCTCACATCACTACCATCCCCTCCGGTTGTCCCGATTTCTGTCACTTCGGGGCCATTGGTTCCGGACAGCGACATGTGTATACAACTTGCAGGTAAGATCATAAAACAATGAATATCATGATGAAACAATAACATGTTCAGATCTGAGATCATGGCACTCGGGCCCTAGTGACAAGCATTAAGCGTAACAAGTTGCAACAATATCATCAAAGTACCAATTACGGACACTAGGCACTATGCCCTAACAATCTTATGCTATTACATGACCAATCTCATCCAATCCCTACCATCCCCTTCGGCCTACAGCGGGGGAATTACTCACACATGGATGGGGGAAACATGGCTGGTCGATGGAGAGGCGTCTGTGGTGATGATGGCGATGATCTCCTCCAATTCCCCGTCCCGGCGGAGTGCCAGAACGGAGACTTCTGGCTCCCGAGACGGAGTTTCGCGATGTGGCGGCGTTCTGGAGGGTTTCTGGCGACTTCGACTTCTTGGTCGCGATTTTTAGATCGAAACACCTTAAATAGTCCAGGGGAGGGCGTCGGAGGCCAGCCGAGGGGGCCAGACGCTAGGGCGGCGCGCCCCCCTCCTGGGCCGCGCCGGCCTAGTGTCTGGGGGCCCCGGGGCCTCCCCGAGCTTGCCCTCTCGGCTCCGTGAGTCTTCTGGAAAAATAAGACCTTTCGCATAAATTCCGAGGATTTTCCTGAAAGTTGGATTTCTGCACAAAAACGAGACACCAGAACAGTTCTGCTGAAAACAGCGTTAGTCCGCGTTAGTTGCATCCAAAATACACAAATTAGAGGTAAAACAATAGCAAAAGTGTTCGGGAAAGTAGATACGTTTTGGACGTATCAACTCCCCACAAGCTTAGCTTATTGCTTGTCCTCAAGCAATTCAGTTAACAACTGAGCGATAAAAGAACTTTCATGAACACATTTGTTCATATGATGTAAATATTCTCATGCTATGGCTAATACTTAGGCAGTCCATGATAAGATACATGCAAATAAGATCATCTAACAGCTATGTCAATCATGGAGAGGTACCAACAATTAATAATAAGCATCATGAATCATGTCTATAAGCAGGATTGCAATATTCATAAAAGAGTATGATAGAGTGGTATCTCGCTTGCCCATATTTGATCAGCAAAACATAAATGCTCAGGCACCTCTGAAGTTCATAGAAAGACTAGAAGTAGTGATTGTCAAAGATAAAAGCATCAAAGTTATACCACAATCAATCATATTTTGAGACAAGCATATTATACTAAGAATGACAGTTGTGCTCTCAAGATAGTGCTCAAAGAAAGAATGGAGACACAACATAAAAGTAAAAGATTGACCCTTCGCAGAGGGAAGCAGGGATTAACATGCGCTAGAGCTTTTCATTTTTAAAACAGGAGTAAAATTATTTTGAGAGGTGTTTGTTGTTGTCAACGAATGGTAATCGGTACACCAACTACCTCGCCAACCGGACTTCCAAGAGCGGCTCCCATGAATTATTTTTATGTTTATGTGGCACTCCTTTCAACCTTTCTTTCACAAACCATGGCTAACCGAATCCTCGGGTGCCTGCCAACATTCTCATACCATGAAGGAGTGCCTTTTTATTTTAGTTTTATTATGATGACACTCCCCCAACCTTTGCTTACACAAGCCATGGCTAACCGAATCCTTCGGGTGCCGTCCAACAATCACATACCATGGAGGAGTGTCTATTTAGGTTAATTAATTTGGGACTGGGAATCCCATTGCCAGCTCTTTTTGCAAAATTATTGGATAAGCGGATGTGCCACTAGTCCATAATGAAAGTCCGTCAAGAGTAAATGACAAGGTTGAAAGTTAAACACCACATACTTCCTCATGAGCTATGAAACATTAACACAAATTGAGAAGCATTTTGAAGGTTTTAAAGGTAGCGCATGAGAATTTACTTTGAATGGTTTGAAACGCCATGCATAGGTATTTATGGTGGACACTTTGGAACAACTTGGTTTTCAGGTGTTTGGAAGCACGAGCAGCGTTCCCGCTCAGTACAAATGAAGGCTAGCAATAGACTGGGGAGCGACAAATCAAGAGAGCAGTAACTATCATAATCATGCTTGCGGCAAAATAAATTAACAGAGGCATAAAAGTGATACCAGAACTCTGAAGCAATGTAAATCATCGAGGATTAATTGAATTTTGTTCAGTCTTATGCATGCATGAGCATGTGCCAAGTCGATGTAAATGAATTATTCAGAGGAGGATACCACAATACCATACCTACTTATGAATAAAACAATGCAAGCAAACATCCATGACATGCTACTCATATTAATAAATTGGAGCTAAACATGAGAGAACATGAACTACTAGACTTCCTTAAATGACATATACCTCACATGAACCAACTAAGCTGTAGGATAACGTTGCATAGAAAACAAAAAATTTCCTACGGCGAACACGCAATCCAAGCCAAGATGCAATCTAGAAGACGGTAGCAACGAGGGGGTATCGAGTCTCACCCTTGAAGAGATTCCAAAGCCTACAAGATGAGGCTCTTGTTGCTGCGGTAGACGATCACTTGCCGCTTGCAAAAGCGCGTAGAAGATCTTGATCACGATCGGTTCCGGCGCCACGAACGGGCAGCACCTCCGTACTCGGTCACACGTTCGGTTGTTGATGAAGACGACGTCCACCTCCCCGTTCCAGCGGGCAGCGGAAGTAGTAGCTCCTCTTGAATCCGACAGCACGACGGCGTGATGTCGGTGGCGGTGTAGAAGTCCGGCGGAGCTTCGCTAAGCAATGCGGGCAATATGGAGTGGAGGAGCTTGGCTAGGGTTTGGGAGGGGGTGGCCGGCCACTCTATGGGGGGCGGCCAGCTTATGGTCTTGGGGTGGCCGGCCCCCTCCCTTGGCCCCTCATTATATAGGTGGATCCCAAGTGTTGGTGTCCAAGTCTTCGAATAAGACCCGAAACCAAAACCTTCCATAGGAGGGGGAAACCTAGCCCAACTAGGACTCCCACCCAAAGGTGGGATTCCCACCTCCCATGTGGGGGGTGGCCGGCCCCCTATGGTGGAGTCCACTTGGGACTCCACCCCATCTAGGGCTGGCCGGCCATGGAGGTGGAGTCCCTTGTGGACTCCACCTTCCTTGGTGGTTTCTTCCGGACTTTTCTAGAACCTTCTAGAACCTTCCATAGAACCTTCCGCAACATTTTATTTCACATAAAATGACATCCTATATATGAATCTTATTCTCCGGACCATTCCGGAACTCCTCGTGATGTCCGGGATCTCATCCGGGACTCCGAACAAATATTCGAACTCCATTCCATAATTCAAGTGCTACCATTTCAACATCCAACTTTAAGTGTGTCACCCTACGGTTCGAGAACTATGCGGACATGGTTGAGTACTCACTCCGACCAATAACCAATAGCGGGCTCGGGAGATCCATAATGGCTCCCACATATTCAACGATGACTTTAGTGATCGAATGAACCATACACATATATTACCAATTCCCTTTGTCTCGCGATATTTTACTTGTCCGAGGTTTGATCTTCGGTATCACTCTATACCTTGTTCAACCTCGTCTCCTGACAAGTACTCTTTACTCGTACCGTGGTATGTGGTCTCTTATGAACTCATTCATATGCTTGCAAGACATTAGACGACATTCCACCGAGAGGGCCCGGAGTATATCTATCCGTCATCGGGATGGACAAATCCCACTGTTGATCCATATGCCTCAACTCATACTTTCCGGATACTTAATCCCACCTTTATAGCCACCCATTTACGCAGTGGTGTTTGGTGTAATCAAAGTACCTTTCCGGTATAAGTGATTTACATGATCTCATGGTCATAAGGACTAGGTAACTATGTATCGAAAGCTTATAGCAAATAACTTAATGACGAGATCTTATGCTACGCTTAATTGGGTGTGTCCATTATATCATTCACACAACGACATAACCTTGTTATTAATAACATCCAATGTTCATGATTATGAAACTAATCATCCATTAATCAACAAGCTAGTTTAAGAGGCATACTAGGGACTTCTTATTTGTCTACATATCACACATGTACTAATGTTTCGGTTAATACAATTCTAGCATGATATATAAACATTTATCATAAACATAAAGATATAAATAATAACCACTTTATTATTGCCTCTAGGGCATATCTCCTTCAGTCTCCCACTTGCACTAGAGTCAATAATCTAGATTACATTGTAATATACCTAACACCCATGGCATTCTGGTGTTGGTCATGCTTTGCCCTAGGGAGAGCTTTAGTCAACGGATCTGCTACATTCAGGATCGGTGTGTACTTTGCAAATCTTTACTTCTCCATCTTCGATGTACTCGCGAATCGAGTGGTAACGCAGCTTGATATGCTTCAGCCTCTTGTGTGACCTTGGCTCTTGTGCATTGGCGATGGCACCCATGTTATCACAGTAAATGATTAATGGGTCCAATGCACTAGGAACCACACCGAGCTCTACAATGAACCTCTTCATCCATACCGCTTACGATGAAGCCTCTGGAAGCCGCTATGTACTCTGATTCTGTTGAAGACTTCGCCACCGTGCACCGCTTCGAGCTTGCCCAGCTTATCGCAGCACCATTCAATATAAACACGTACCTGCATTGTGACTTAGAGTCATCAGGATCAGTGTTCCAACTTGCATCGGTGTAACCATTTACAACGAGCTCTTGGTCACCTCCATAACAAAGAAACATATCCTTAGTTCTTTTCAAGTACTTCAGGATATTCTTGACCGCTGTCCAGTGTTCCATTCCTGGATCACTTTGATATCTGCTAGTCAAACTAACAGCATGTGCTATATCCGGTCTAGTACATAGCATGGCATACATGATAGATCCTACTGCCGAGGCATAGGGGATGTTACACATCCTTTCTCTTTCTTCTGCCGTAGCCGGTCCTTGAGTTTTACTCAATACCTTGCCTGGTAACATAGGTAAGAACCCTTTCCTACTTTCGTCCATTCTAAACTTCTTTAGAATCTTGTCCAGATATGTACTCTGATAGCCCTATTAGGCGTCTTGATCTATCTCTATAAATCTTGATGCCTAATATATACGATGCTTCACCAAGGTCTTTCATTGAAAAACTATTATTCAAATAACCCTTAACACTGCTTAATAGTTCTATATCATTCCCGATCAATAATATGTCATCTACATATAATATCTGGTATGCTACAGAGCTCCCACTCACTTTCTTGTAAATACAGGCCTCTCCATGACACTGTATAAACCCGAAGTCTTTGATCACCTTATCAAAGCGTCGGTTCCAACTTCTTGATGCTTGCTTCAGTCCATAGATTGAACGCTGAAGTTTGCATACTTTGTCAGCATTTTTAGGATCGACAAAACCTTTGGGTTGTACCATATACAACTCTTCCTCAATATCTCCATTAAGGAACGCCGTTTTGACATCCATCTGCCAAATCTCATAATCGAAAAATGCAGCTATTGCTAACAAAATCCTCACAGATTTTAGCTTCGCTACGGTGAGAAAGTCTCATCGTAGTCAACTCCTTGAATTTGTCGGAAACCCTTTGCGACAAGTCGAGCTTTATAGACAGAATATTACCATCAAGATCTGTTTTTTCTCTTGAAGATCCATTTATTCTCGACAGCCTTTCGGCTATCGGTAAGTCTACCAAAGTCCATACTTTGTTATCATACATGGATCCCATTTCGGATTTCATGGCTTCTTGCCATTTGTTGGAATCTGGGCTCATCATCGCTTCTTCATACGTCGCAGGGTCCTCATCATTGTTATCTACAATCATGACATTTAGACAAGGATCATACCAATCAGGAGTGGTACGTTCCCTTGTCGATCTGCGAGGTTCAGTAGTTTCCTCGTTCGAAGTTTCATGATCATTATCATTAGCTTCCTCTGTTGCCGGTGTAGGCGGTACAGGTACAACTTCCGATCGCGCTACTCTGATCAACGAGTATAGATTCATCAATCTCATCGAGTTCTACTTTTCTTCCAGTCACTTCTTTAGTGAGAAATTCTTTCTCAAGAAAGGTTCCGTTCTTAGCAACAAAGATTTTGCCTTCGGATTTGTGATAGAAAGTGTACCCTATAGTTTCCTTAGGGTATCCTATGAAGACGCATTTCTCCGCTTTGGGTTCTAGCTTGTCCGGTTGTAACTTCTTTACATAGGCTTCGCAACCCCAAACTTTCAGGAACGACAGCTTAGGTTTCTTATTAAACCATAATTCATACGGTGTCGTTTCTACGGATTTTGATGGTGCTCTATTTAAAGTGAATGCGGCTGTCTCTAATGCATAACTCCAAAATGATAACGGCAAATCAGTAAGAGACATCATACTACGAACTATATCTAAGAGAGTTCGATTACGACGTTCGGACACACCGTTTCGTTGAGGTGTTCCCGGCGGTGTCAATTGTGAAAGTATTCCGCATTTCTTTAAATGCATGCCAAACTCATAACTCAGATATTCACCTCCACGATCAGATCGTAGAAATTTGATCTTCTTGTTACGTTGATTTTCTACTTCACTTTGAAATTCCTTAAACTTCTCGAAAGTTTCGGATTTATGTTTCATGAAATAGATATACCCATATCTACTCAGATCATCTCGTGAAGGTTAGAACATAACGATAACCACCGCGCGATGCTACGCTCATTGGTCCACATACATCTGTATGTATGATTTCCAATAAGTCGGTAGCTCGCTCCATCATCTCGTAAAATGGAGTCTTTGTCATTTTACCCATTAGACATGCTTCGCATCTATCAAGTGACTCAAAGTCAAGTGATTCAAGTAATCCATCAGTATGGAGTTTCTTCATGCGTTTCACTCCAATATGACCAAGACGACAGTGCCACATATAAGTAGAATTATCATTAAGTTTAATTCGCTTAGCATCAATGTTATGTATATGCGTATCACTACTATCGAGATCTAATAGAAATAAGCCATTCTTTTGTGGTGCTCGACCATAAAAGATATTATTCATAAAAATAGAACAACCATTATTCTCAGACTTGAATGAATAACCGTCTTGCATTAAACAAGATCCAGATATAATGTTCATGCTCAACGCAGTACATAATAGCAATTATTTAGGCTTAAAACTAATCCCGAAGGTAGATGTAGAGGAAGTGTGCCATTGCGATCACATTGACCTTGGATCCGTTTCCAACGCGCATCGTCACTTCATCTTTCGGCTTGTCGTTTATTCTTTAGTTCCTGTTTCGAGTTACAAATATGAGCAACCGAACCAGTATCAAATACCCAGTACTAGAACGAGAACCGTTGAAATGAACATCTATAACATGTATATCAAATATACCTTCTTTCTTCTTCTTGACAAGGCCGGGCTTGAGAACAGCCAGCTACTTCGTGCAATAACGCTTCCGGTGTCTCTTCTCCTTGCGATAATAGCACTCAGCATCAGGCTTAGGGCCGTTCTTAGGTTTCATAGGAGGCGTGGCAGCTTTCTTGCCACCCTTCTTGAATTTTCCCTTAGACTTGCCCTGTTTCTTGAAACTGGTGGTCTTGTTGACCATCAACACTTGGTGCTCTTTCTTGATCTCAATCTCAGCAGCTTTTAGCATGCCAAAAAGTTCAGGTAACTCCTTGTTCATGTTACGCATATTGTAGTTCATCACAAAGTTCTTGTAACTTGGTGGCGGTGATTGAAGGACACGATTAATCCCGATCTGTTAGGAATCACTATTCCCAAGTCACCGAGTTTCTTCGCATGCCCGGTCATGGCGAGCATGTGCTCACTAACGGAGCTGCCTTCTTCCATCATACAGCTGAAGAAATGTTTCGATGCTTCATAGCATTCCATCGCCGCATGAGTCTCGAATATAGCTTTCAGCTCATTCATCAACTCATGAGGATCATGGTGCTCAAAACGTTTTTGAAGATCGGATTCCAGATCGCACGGGATGGCACACTGAACTTGAGAGTACCGAGTTTTCCGAGTCGCGTAAACAGCTTTTACTTCATCGGATTCATCTTCTGCGGGAGGGTCACCTAGCGGTGCATCAAGCACAAATTGCAGATTTCCGCCAGAGAGGAAGATCCTCACATGACGGAACCAGTCGGTGAAGTTGCTACCGTTGCTCTTAAGTTTCTCTTTCTCTAGGAACTGATTAAAATTGATTGGGGACGCCATCTCTACAACATATATTTGCAATAGTTTAGACTAAGTTTATGACAAATTGAGTTCAAATTTTAATTCAACATAATTAAAAACCTAAGTGAACTCCCACTCAAAACAATATCCCTCGCATTGTCTTAGTGATCACACGAACCAAATCCACCGCACCTAAACCCGATCATCACGAGAAAAGGTGTGATTTCAATGGCGAACACTCAAAGTGTTCATCATATCAACCATATGATTCATGCTCTACCTTTCGGTATCACGTGTTCCGAGACCATGTACGTACATGCTAGGCTCGTCAAGGCCACCTTAGTATCCGCATGTGCAAAACTGTCTTGCACCCGTTATATGTACTTATTGAATCTATCACACCCGATCATCACGAGGTGCTTCGAAACGACAAGACTTGGCAACGGTGCTACTAAGGATGAACACTTTATTATCTTGAGATTTTAGTGAGGGATCATCTTATAATGCTACCGTCGCGATCTAAGCAAAATAAGATACATAAAAAGGATTAACATCACATGCAGTTCATATGTGATATGATATGGCCCTTTTGTTCTTGCGCCTTTGATCTTCATCTCCAAAGCACGGATATGATCTCCATCATCTTCGGGCATGATCTCCATCATCGTCGGCGTAGCGTCAAGGTCAATGGCGCCGTCTTCATGATTGTCCTCCATGTAGCAACTATTACAACTACTTTGAAATACTACTCAACATGAAATTTAAAGACAACTATAAGGCTCCTGCCGGTTGCCACAATACAATAATGATCATCTCATACATATTCATCATCACATTATGGCCATATCACATCACCAAACCCTGCAAAAACAAGTTAGACGTCTCTAATTTGGTTTGCATATTTTACGTGGTTTAGGGTTTTCGAGAGAGATCTAATCTACCTACGAACATGAACCACAACGTTGATACTAATGTTTTCAATAGAAGAGTAAATTGAATCTTTACTATAGTAGGAGAGACAGACACCCGCAAAGCCTCTTATGCAATACAAGTTGCATGTCGAACGAGGAACAAGTCTCATGAACGCGGTCATGTAAAGTTAGTCCGAGCCGCTTCATCCCACTATGCCATAAAGATGCAAAGTACTCAAACTAAAGATAACAAGAGCATCAACGCCCACAAACCATTGTGTTCTACTCGTGCAACCATCTATGCATAGACACGGCTCGATACCACTTTGTAGGATAACGTTGCATAGAAAACAAAAATTTTCCTACGGCGAACACGCAATCCAAGCCAAGATGCAATCTAGAAGACGGTAGCAACGAGGGGGTATCGAGTCTCACCCTTGAAGAGATTCCAAAGCCTACAAGATGAGGCTCTTGTTGCTGCGGTAGACGATCACTTGCCGCTTGCAAAAGCGCGTAGAAGATCTTGATCACGATCGGTTCCGGCGCCACGAACGGGCAGCACCTCCGTACTCGGTCACACGTTCGGTTGTTGATGAAGACGACGTCCACCTCCCCGTTCCAGCGGGCAGCGGAAGTAGTAGCTCCTCTTGAATCCGACAGCACGACGGCGTGATGTCGGTGGCGGTGTAGAAGTCCGGCGGAGCTTCGCTAAGCAATGCGGGCAATATGGAGTGGAGGAGCTTGGCTAGGGTTTGGGAGGGGGTGGCCGGCCACTCTATGGGGGGCGGCCAGCTTATGGTCTTGGGGTGGCCGGCCCCCTCCCTTGGCCCCTCATTATATAGGTGGATCCCAAGTGTTGGTGTCCAAGTCTTCGAATAAGACCCGAAACCAAAACCTTCCATAGGAGGGGGAAACCTAGCCCAACTAGGACTCCCACCCAAAGGTGGGATTCCCACCTCCCATGTGGGGGGTGGCCGGCCCCCTATGGTGGAGTCCACTTGGGACTCCACCCCATCTAGGGCTGGCCGGCCATGGAGGTTCCTTGGTGGTTTCTTCCGGACTTTTCTAGAACCTTCTAGAACCTTCCATAGAACCTTCCGCAACATTTTATTTCACATAAAATGACATCCTATATATGAATCTTATTCTCCGGACCATTCCGGAACTCCTCGTGATGTCCGGGATCTCATCCGGGACTCCGAACAAATATTCGAACTCCATTCCATAATTCAAGTGCTACCATTTCAACATCCAACTTTAAGTGTGTCACCCTACGGTTCGAGAACTATGCGGACATGGTTGAGTACTCACTCCGACCAATAACCAATAGCGGGATCTGGAGATCCATAATGGCTCCCACATATTCAACGATGACTTTAGTGATCGAATGAACCATACACATATATTACCAATTCCCTTTGTCTCGCGATATTTTACTTGTCCGAGGTTTGATCTTCGGTATCACTCTATACCTTGTTCAACCTCGTCTCCTGACAAGTACTCTTTACTCGTACCGTGGTATGTGGTCTCTTATGAACTCATTCATATGCTTGCAAGACATTAGACGACATTCCACCGAGAGGGCCCAGAGTATATCTATCCGTCATCGGGATGGACAAATCCCACTGTTGATCCATATGCCTCAACTCATACTTTCCGGATACTTAATCCCACCTTTATAGCCACACATTTACGCAGTGGTGTTTGGTGTAATCAAAGTACCTTTCCGGTATAAGTGATTTACATGATCTCATGGTCATAAGGACTAGGTAACTATGTATCGAAAGCTTATAGCAAATAACTTAATGACGAGATCTTATGCTACGCTTAATTGGGTGTGTCCATTATATCATTCACACAACGACATAACCTTGTTATTAATAACATCCAATGTTCATGATTATGAAACTAATCATCCATTAATCAACAAGCTAGTTTAAGAGGCATACTAGGGACTTCTTATTTGTCTACATATCACACATGTACTAATGTTTCGGTTAATACAATTCTAGCATGATATATAAACATTTATCATAAACATAAAGATATAAATAATAACCACTTTATTATTGCCTCTAGGGCATATCTCCTTCATAAGCATGCTCACATGGATGAGTATATGTACAAAAATGAAAACAAATAGAGTTCATACCAGCCTCTCACCACAATCCAATTGTCGTAGATCGTCATTATTGCCTTTCACTTGTGTAGCTTGGATAATATGAAATGAAAACCACGCTCCAGCCACCGAAGACCATTGAACTCAAGATGAACTTTACAAACCAAAGAAGAACAGCAAATATTTTTGGTGTTTTCAAATTGGAAACAAGAACAAAAGGAAACAAGCAAACAAAGCAAAATCTTTTTGGATTTTCTTATAGCAAACTGGCAAAAGCAAATAAAGCGAAACAAATGCAAGAAACCAAAGCAAACAAATGATGAAGAGAAACAACATAAATATTTTTGGTCTTTTTGTGTTTTGGGAAGGAAACAAAGCAAAAACAAGAAAATGGAAACTAGAAAAGTCACATAAACACAAAGCAGCAGAAATTCGTCAAACTTGACAACAGTACAGTACTCGATTTTTAAGAAATTCTTCCACTGCTCAAATCGAAAAGTGTTCAACTAATGAAAGTTAGATAACAACCTGGGGAACATGCAAAAAAATTGGCTTCGCAAAATACTGTTCTGGCTATTTTTGAGAATTTTTTCGGTAACAGTCCAGAATCTGTTTTCAGGCAGCACTTCCCGAAATATCATCTTCCTATCATTAGAAAACCACTCAAACAAACTAAACAAGTATGTACAAGTATCCAGCAACCATAATATGCAAAGAATGAGTGATGCCGGTATACCTCCCCCCAAGCTTAGGCTTTTGGCCTAAGTGGAGTTCAACCCCAGCGAGGGTCGCTATTCCTCGCCGGTGGATAATGCATGGCGTAGTCATAGTAAGGTCCCTGTGCAGAAGAAGAGCGTGGAGGCTCCACATACCCAAAATGTTGATGCGAGGAACTTGCTGCATCGGATGATGAGTCGAGGTGTTCCTCGGCCTCCGTGTTGTCTCTTGCATGATGGCCTCCTCCCTCTATGTGTGCATTCAGTGCACCTTCTGTGACTGACCAATCCTCCCTGGAATCAAGGTTAAATAGAACAGGCGCAGGCAATCTTACTAATTTTTCAGTTTTCTTAGTTATTCTCCAAGCTTTCTTATAAAATGTCATCTTGTAGAACAGGTTACCCAAATTAGATGAATCAGAAACAAATTCATGTTTAATCATGGAGACTATGTCAAGTTTTTCTATGGAAAGTTGAATATCAAGATGGTGAGGTTCTACCCTATGCAAAGCTAATAAACGAGAGGCGACGAGACCTCCACAAATTCCGCCCTTCTCACGGTTAGTAGCAAGTCTATAAGCTATCAATGCACCCAGATTATAAGCCCTATTGCCTTGCAGTGCAGCAGCTAGAAAAGCTAAATCCTGAACAGATAATTTACTACCATTCTTCCTAGCAAGAACGCATTTAGTAATGAAATAAGCAAAGTAGCGGATAGCTGGGAGTTGAATGCTACTAATTTTACCACCATCCTCTGAGAAAGTCCTTCCATGACAAATCATCTCGAAGAGGCTTAAGAGCTCTCGCGGCGATCCCCTTATCTTCTCGCATGATCCCCGTTGCGGTACTCTTATTGCTGTACAAAAATCATTGAATGGCAAGTTGACAGTTTTATTATAAATCTTATACTGAACCATGGGGTTAGATTGCGACCAATTGAACTTAAAATCCTGCACAATAGACATAGTCAATTTTGCATATTGGCATGGTTCTCCATCAACAAAATCATTCAACCCTGCACGAGAAATTAGATTCTGAACATCTTCCAATATTCCTGCACTTCTCATGAAATCTGTGCACGGGTAGTAAGAGGGGTATACTCCCTCTTCGCGGTTCACTCTCATGACTTGTTGCACCTCCAATTCTTGTTGGTTTAGTTGATATCTATTCCACTCCATTTTCTGAAATTTTTCAACAAACAATATAAAATTTGATTTGGTGACATATAATCAAGGGGAACTACTATAGGAACTTGCTAGGGTACTAATCATGCATCAAAACTAGTTTATACAACTTAGAACAAGCATGCAAGCTCACTAAACATGTTACCTACAGCAGCAAAATATTCAAGATATACTCAACCAAACAAAATTCTACTTGGATAATCGGAGGAGTCACATACCGGAGAGCAAATGTGCCAAATTTCAGACAGAAATCTGGGCTGAGCAAAGAGATCAAAAAATCCTGAGCTCTTGAGCAAAAACGCGAGTGAGAGAAAGCTGGTGTCGATTTTTTCGGGAGAGAGAAGAGAGTGGGAGGAAGAGATGCTGAAGTAGGGTAAAGGGGGGCCCACACGCCAGGGTGGCGCGCCCCCTTGCTGGCCGCGCCAGCCTGTGGGGTGCCACCCTGGGGTGCCCCACTGGTCATCCCCAGGTGCTCCCAGGTGCATTTTCGAAAAATAGGACCAACGGTATAATTTTTGTGAATTTTTGAAAACTTTGAAAAATGCACATTTCTGGGTATTAAATTTATTATTACTGGCCAGGAAAAATTTTGAAATCTCTAATTCACTAAGGAACTTTGCAAAACAAAAGTGCTACAGCAAGTAAGACAAGTGGAGGGAGAAAGAGATGCTGTTTACCTCCTCTATGCATATAAAAGGTATTTGTTAACAAGGTTGATCAAGTCTTGCCACCAAATAAATTTTACATAGCATATGAAGAAATAAACCTCAAATCAATCATGTTACCTTGAATTGTATTGATATGGATCCAATCATAAGATTTTGATATCCTTCTTTAGGCTCATATATAGGACAATCGATAGTTCCAATTTTGATAGTTCTCACATTAGAAATAGTATTGACTCCACATACTTTATCAATCCTCTTGGGGAAATAGACGGTATGCTCCTTATCATCAACATTGAAAGTAACCTTTCCTTTATTGCAATCAATAACAGCCCCTGCAGTGTTAAGAAAAGGTCTCCCAAGAATAATAGACATATTATCATCTTCAGGCATTTCCAACACAACAAAATCAGTTAATATCAAGCAGTTATTAGTAACTTGAACAGGAACATCCTCACATATACCAACAGGAATAGCAGTAGATTTATCAGCCATTTGCAAAGATATATCAGTGGGTATCAACTTATCTAAATAAAGTCTCTTATAAAGAGAAAAAGGCATAACACTAACACCGGCTCCCAAGTCGCATAGAGCAGTTTTAACATAATTATTCTTAATAGAACAAGGAATAGTAGGTATACCTGGGTCGCCCAACTTCTTTGGCACTTTGCCATTGAAAGAGTAATTAGCAAGCATAGTGGAAATTTCCTCATTGGGGATTTTCCTTTTGTTAGTAACAATATCTTTCATATACTTTGAATAAGGAGGCAATTTAATAGCATGAGTCAAAGGGATTTGCAAGAATAAAGGTTTCATCCAATCACAAAATTTATTATAGTGTTCTTCTTCCTTTGATTTTAGTTTCTTAGCAGGAAAAGGCATTTGCTTTTGCACCCAAGGTTCTCTTTCATTACCATGTTTCTTAGCAATAAAATCTTCTTTAGTATACTTTTTATTTTTATCATGTTTCTCAGGTTCATCTTCAACCTCTTCTTTATCAGAAGCATCATTCTTATCATTATCATTATCATTATTATGTTCATTACCACTTTCAGTTTCAGCATCGGAAATAGAAATACTATTAGGATCATTAACAGGTTCAGAGGATTCTACAACATTTTTATGTTTCTTCTTCTTTTTCTTCTTAGAAGGAGCACTAGGTTCAATGCGTTGAGAATCTTGTTCAATTCTTTTGGGATGCTGATACGTCTCCGACGTATCGATAATTTCTTATGTTCCATGCCACATTATTGATGATATCTACATGTTTTATGCACACTTTATGTCATATTAGTGCATTTTCTGGACCTAACCTATTAACAAGATGCCGAAGCGCCAGTTGCTGTTTTCTGCTGTTTTTGGTTTCAGAAATCCTAGTAAGGAAATATTCTCGGAATTGGACGAAATCAACGCCCAGGGTCCTATTTTGCCACGAAGCTTCCAGAAGACCGGAGAGTCAACGAAGTGGGGCCACGAGGTGGCCAGGAGGGTAGGCGGCGCGGCCCCACCCTTGGCCGCGCCGACCTGTCTCCTGGGCCCCTCGCGACGCCCCCTGACCTACCCTTCCGCCTACAAATAGCCTTCGTCGCGAAACCCCCAGTACCGAGAGCCACGATACGGAAAACCTTCCAGAGACGCCGCCGCCGCCAATCCCATCTCGGGGGATTCAGGAGATCGCCTCCGGCACCTTGCCGGAGAGGGGAATCATCTCCCGGAGGACTCTACGCCGCCATGGTCGCCTCCGGAGTGATGAGTGAGTAGTCTACCCCTGGACTATGGGTCCATAGCAGTAGCTAGATGGTTGTCTTCTCCTCATTGTGCTTAATTGTCGGGTCTTGTGAGCTGCCGAACATGATCAAGATCATCTATCTATAATTCTATATGTTGTGTTTGTTGGGATCCGATGAATAGAGAATACCATGTTATGTTGATTATCAATTTATATCTATGTGTTGTTTATGATCTTGCATGCTCTCCGTTACTAGTAGATACTCTGGCCAAGTTGATGCTTGTAACTCCAAGAGGGGGTATTTATGCTCGATAGTGGGTTCATGTCTCCGTGAATCTGGGGAAGTGACAGAAATCTCTAAGATTATGGATGTGCTGTTGCCACTAGGGATAAAACATTGATGCTATGTCCGAGGATGTAGTTATTGATTACATTACGCGCAATACTTAATGCAATTGTCTGTTGCTAGCAACTTAATACTGGAAGGGCTTCGAATGATAACCTGAAGGTGGACTTTTTAGGCATAGATGCATGCTGGATAGCGGTCTATGTACTTTGTCGTAATGCCCAATTAAATCTCACTATACTCATCATAATATGTATGTGCATGGTCATGCCCTCTTTATTTGTCAATTGCCCAACTGTAATTTGTTCACCCAACATGTTGTTTATCTTATGGGAGAGACACCTCTAGTGAACTGTGGACCCCGGTCCAATTCTCTTTACTGAAATACAATCTACTGCAATACTTGTTCTACTGTTTTCTGTAAACAATCATCATCCACACTATACATCTAATCCTTTGTTACAGCAAGCCGATGAGATTGACAACCTCGCTGTTTCGTTGGGGCAAAGTACTTGGTTTGTGTTGTGCAGGTTCCACGTTGGCGCCGGAATCCCTAGTGTTGCGCCGCACTACATCTCGCCGCCATCAACCTTCAACGTGCTTCTTGACTCCTACTGGTTCGATAAACCTTGGTTTCTAACTGAGGGAAACTTACTGCTGTACGCATCACACCTTCCACTTGGGGTTCGCAACGGTCGCGTGCTGTACGCGTGTCAAGCTAAATTTCTGGCGCCGTTGCCGGGGAGATCAAGACACGCTGCAAGGGGAGTCTCCACATCCCAATCTCTTTACTTTGTTTTTGTCTTGCTTAGTTTTATTTACTACTTTGTTTGCTGCACTAAATCAAAATACAAAAAAATTAGTTGCTAGTTTTGCTTTATTTACTGTCTTGCACTCTATATTAAAAATACAAAAAAATTAGTTACTTTTGTTACCATGTCTAGCTCTGAACCTGTTACTTCTTCGCCTGAAGAATTAGTCTTCACTTTTAAACAAGGGTATGAGGAGAGTTTTAAAGATGCTTGGTCTAGAATTTTTACTTCTTATCGTAAAACTGAACCTCAAATGACTCTAAGTTTGCTCCTTAGTAATTTTTATTTTGGTCTTATGATTCGCTATAGATATGCCTTGGATGCTTTAGTGGGAGGAGATTTCCTTCATTGCAATGGGGATCAAGCTTTTAATGCCATAAAGAAGTTGGTTGCATCACATGATTCAGCTAATAACTTTGATTCAGCCCTTATTAGCATTTATAATAGATTAAACAATCTCGAGATAAGTACATCTCGCTTGGATGACAACTATCGCTATGTTCGTAATCGTCTTGAACAAGTTTTAGTGAACTCTGAACTTTCATTATGGGATCCTACTGTTAAAATTGTTATCGGTGATCAAAATCTTCATGCCAATTGTGATATTATGTCTGAATTTTGCCTTATACCTGAGAGCATTTATAAATCTTTGAAACTTTAGGGAGTTGATGAAGGAGGAGAAGAAATAACTCTTATTGATAACTATGTTATAATTCCTAAGGAAATAGCCGCAGGTGTGCATACAACCATTCTTGGAAGAACAATATCCATTGATTATCTTGTTATTGAATGTGTAGGGACAGGACAAATCACACTCGGAAGATCCCTGCTGAAACTATTGGGAGCAGTCATAGATATGGGAGAAGGCACCCTGAAATTCACCTCTACACCGGGGGGAAGTCATATATTTCCTAAATCAAAGAGAAATAAAAAGAACAAGAATGGTAAGGGTAAAGCCCAAGGTAAGGTTGATACACCATCTCTCGACAATACTTGATATACACTTTCTGCGCCTAGCTGAAAGGCGTTAAAAAAAGCGCTTATGGGAGACAACCCATGTTTTTACTACAGTACTTTGTTTTATATTTTGTGTCTTGGAAGTTGTTTACTACTGTATCAACCTCTCCTTATCTTAGTTTAGTGTTTTATTGTGCCAAGTAAAGTCGTTGATAGCAAGGTTCATACTAGATTTGGATTACTGCGCAGAAACAGATTTCTTTGCTGTCACGAATCTGGGCAAAATTCTCTGTAGGTAACTCAGAAAATTATGCCAATTTACGTGAGTGATCCTCAGATATGTACGCAACTTTCATTCAATTTGAGCATTTTCATTTGAGCAAGTCTGGTGCCTCAATAAAATTCGTCATTACGAACTGTTCTGTTTTTGACAGATTCTGCCTTTTATTTCGCATTGCCTGTTTTGTTATGTTCGATGGATATTTCGATTCCATTGACTTTCAGTAGCTTTGTGCAATGTCCAGAAGTGTTAAGAATGATTATGTCACCTCTGAACATGTATATTTTGATTGTGCACTAACCCTCTAATGAGTTGTTTTGAGTTTGGTGTGGAGGAAGTTTTCAAGGATCAAGAGAGGGAGATGATACAACATGATCAAGGAGAGTGAAAGCTCTAAGCTTGGGGATGCCCCGGTGGTTCACCCCTGCATATATCAAGAAGACTCAAGCGTCTAAGCTTGGGGATGCCCAAGGCATCCCCTTCTTCATCGACAACATTATCAGGTTCCTCCCCTAAAACTATATTTTTATTCCGTCACATCTTATGTGCTTTGCTTGGAACGTCGGTTTGTTTTTGTTTTTGTTTTGTTTGAATAAAATGGATCCTAGCATTCTTTGTGTGGGAGAGAGACACGCTCCGCTGTAGCATATGGACAAATATGTCCTTAGGCTTTACTCATAATATTCATGGCGAAGTTTCTTCTTCGTTAAATTGTTATATGGTTGGAATTGGAAAATGATACATGTAGTAATTGCTAAAATGTCTTGGATAATGTGATACTTGGCAATTGTTGTGCTCATGTTTAAGCTCTTGCATCATATGCTTTACACCTATTTATGAATAAATACATAGAGCATGCTAAAATTTGGTTTGCATAATTGGTCTCTCTAAGGTGTAGATAATTTCTAGTATTGAGTTTGAACAACAAGGAAGACGGTGTAGAGTCTTATAATGTTTACAATATGTCTTTTATGTGAGTTTTGCTGCACCGGTTCATCCTTGTGTTTGTTTCAAATAGCCTTGCTAGCCTAAACCTTGTATCGAGAGGGAATACTTCTCATGCATCCAAAATCCTTGAGCCAACCACTATGCCATTTGTGTCCACCAAACCTACCTACTACATGGTATTTATCCGCCATTCCAAAGTAAATTGCTTGAGTGCTACCTTTAAAATTTCTATCCTCGACCTTTACAATATATAGCTCATGGGACAAATAGCTTAAAAACTATTGTGGTATTGAATATGTACTTATGCACTTTATCTCTTATTAAGTTGCTTGTTCTGCGATAACCATGTTCCTGGGGACGCCATCAACTACTCTTTGTTGAATATCATGTGAGTTGCTATGCATGTCCGTCTTGTCTGAAGTAAGGGAGATTTACCACCTAATGGTTAGAGCATGCATGTTGTTAGAGAAGAACATTGGGCCGCTAACTAAAGCCATGATCCATGGTGGAAGTTTCAGTTTTGGACAATATCCTCAATCTCATATGAGAAAATTAATTGTTGCTACATGCTTATGCATAAAAGAGGAGTCCACTATATGTTGTCTATGTTGTCCCGGTATGGATGTCTAAGTTGAGAATAATCAATAGCGAGAAATCCAATGCGAGCTTTCTCCTTAGACCTTTGTACAGGCGGCATAGAGGTACCCCTTTGTGACACTTGGTTAAAACATGTGCATTGCGATAATCCCGGTAATCCAAGCTAATTAGGACAAGGTGCGGGCACTATTAGTATACTATGCATGAGGCTTGCAACTTGTAAGATATAATTTACATAACACATATGCTTTATTACTACCGTTGACAAAATTGTTTCTTGTTTTCAAAATCAAAGCTCTAGCACAAATATAGCAATCGATGCTTTCCTCTTTGAAGGACCATTCTTTTACTTTTATGTTGAGTCAGTTCACCTATCTCTCTCCACCTCAAGAAGCAAACACTTGTGTGAATTGTGCATTGATTCCTACATACTTGCATATTGAACTTGTTATATTACTCTATGTTGACAATATCCATGAGATATACATGTTACAAGTTGAAAGCAACCGCTGAAACTTAATCTTCCTTTGTGTTGCTTCAATACCTTTACTTTGAATTATTGCTTTATGAGTTAACTCTTATGCAAGACTTATTGATGCTTGTCTTGAAGTACTATTCATGAAAAGTCTTTGCTTTATGATTCAGTTGTTTACTCATGTCATTTACATTGTTTTGATCGCTGCATTCACTACATATGCTTACAATAGTATGATCAAGGTTTTGATGGCATGTCACTCCAGAAATTATCTTTGTTTATCGTTTACCTGCTCGGGACGAGCAGAAACTAAGCTTGGGGATGCTGATACGTCTCCGACGTATCGATAATTTCTTATGTTCCATGCCACATTATTGATGATATCTACATGTTTTATGCACACTTTATGTCATATTTGTGCATTTTCTGGAACTAACCTATTAACAAGATGCCGAAGCGCCAGTTGCTGTTTTCTGCTGTTTTTGGTTTCAGAAATCCTAGTAAGGAAATATTCTCGGAATTGGACGAAATCAACGCCCAGGGTCCTATTTTGCCACGAAGCTTCCAGAAGACCGGAGAGTCAACGAAGTGGGGCCACGAGGTGGCCAGGAGGGTAGGCGGCGCGGCCCCACCCTTGGCCGCGCCGACCTGTCTCATGGGCCCCTCACGACGCCCCCTGACCTACCCTTTCGCCTACAAATAGCCTTCGTCGCGAAACCCCCAGTACCGAGAGCCACGATACGGAAAACCTTCCAGAGACGCCGCCGCCAATCCCATCTCGGGGGATTCAGGAGATCGCCTCCGGCACCCTGCCGGAGAGGGGAATCATCTCCCGGAGGACTCTACGCCGCCATGGTCGCCTCCGGAGTGATGAGTGAGTAGTCTACCCCTGGACTATGGGTCCATAGCAGTAGCTAGATGGTTGTCTTCTCCTCATTGTGCTTAATTGTCGGGTCTTGTGAGCTGCCGAACATGATCAAGATCATCTATCTGTAATTCTATATGTTGTGTTTGTTGGGATCCGATGAATAGAGAATACCATGTTATGTTGATTATCAATTTATATCTATGTGTTGTTTATGATCTTGCATGCTCTCCGTTACTAGTAGATACTCTTGCCAAGTTGATGCTTGTAACTCCAAGAGGGGGTATTTATGCTCGATAGTGGGTTCATGTCTCCGTGAATCTGGGGAAGTGACAGAAATCTCTAAGATTATGGATGTGCTGTTGCCACTAGGGATAAAACATTGATGCTATGTCCGAGGATGTAGTTATTGATTACATTACGCGCAATACTTAATGCAATTGTCTGTTGCTAGCAACTTAATACTAGAAGGGGTTAGGATGATAACCTGAAGGTGGACTTTTTAGGCATAGATGCATGCTGGATAGCGGTCTATGTACTTTGTCGTAATGCCCAATTAAATCTCACTATACTCATCATAATATGTATGTGCATGGTCATGCCCTCTTTATTTGTCAATTGCCCAACTGTAATTTGTTCACCCAACATGCTGTTTATCTTATGGGAGAGACACCTCTAGTGAACTGTGGACCCCGGTCCAATTCTCTTTACTGAAATACAATCTACTGCAATACTTGTTCTACTGTTTTCTGCAAACAATCATCATCCACACTATACATCTAATCCTTTGTTATAGCAAGCCGGTGAGATTGACAACCTTGTTGTTTCGTTGGGGCAAAGTACTTGGTTTGTGTTGTGCAGGTTCCACGTTGGCGCCGGAATCCCTGGTGTTGCGCCGCACTACATCTCGCCGCCATCAACCTTCAACGTGCTTCTTGACTCCTACTGGTTCGATAAACCTTGGTTTCTAACTGAGGGAAACTTACTGCTGTACGCATCACACCTTCCACTTGGGGTTCCCAACGGCCGCGTGCTGTACGCGTGTCAGATGCCCTTCAGGATATAGAGGATCCTGGGTAGAGTCACCACCTCTAGTTGTTACTTCATAACATGTTTCTCCTTAGGATTATTTTTTAACAAGTCATTTTGCACTTTAGTGAGTTGATCAATTTGAGTTTGAATCATTTGAAAATGTTTAACAAGCATCTTAACATCATTGGAGGTTCTCTCCACAATATCATGCAAATTGCTAATAGCTTGAGAATTTTCCATTAGATGATTCTCTACTCTCATATTAAAATTTTCTTGCTTAACAATATAATTATCAAACTCATCTAAGCATTGCGCAGGAGGTTTTGAATACAGAATATCTTCCCTAGTAAAGCGTTGAAGGGAGTTTACCTCAATCATGGATGAAGGGGGAATTATCTCACATATATCTTCTATGGGAGGTAGATTCTTCACATCTTCGGATTTAATACCTTTCTCCTTGAGAGACTTCTTAGCTTCCTTCATATCTTCATCATTCAGTTCAATTAAACCCCTCTTCTTCAATATTGGCGTTGGAGTTGGTTCAGGTGTAGTCCAATCATCATGATTCCGGCCTATTTTAGCCAATAATTCTTCAAATGCAGGAGTTCTTTTCCTGAAAACACAACCAGCACAACTATCCAAATATGCTCTAGACTCAATGGTTAGTCCACTATAAAATATATCAAGTAGATCATTCTTTTCTAAATCATGTCCAGGTCGAGCTCTGATAAGAGAACAAAATCTTGCCCAAGCCTCAGGCAATTTCTCTTCATCTCCCTGGTCAAATCTATAAATTTTCTGTAAAGCAATATGTTGAGCACTAGCAGGAAAGTACTTTCGAAAGAAAACATCACGCAGCTCAGTTGGACTTTTAATAGAACCAGGAGGCAAATTATTATACCAAGTTTTAGCATCATCCTTTAATGAGAAAGGAAAATTTTAGCGACAAAGTAAGTACGCAACTTGACATCATCAGAAAACAAGCTACTCATAGAAGAAAGTTCAATCATGTGTTCTACAGCACTTTCTTTTTCAGTACCACAAAAGGGTGTTTTCTCTACAATAGCTATATGAGATAGATCAAGAGAAAAATCATAATCTTTATCCTTAATGCATATAGGAGATGTGGCAAATTTAGGATCAGGAGATAACTTATGTCTAACAGTATATTGTGTGAGAAACTTTTTAATTTTTCTTGCATCAGCAGTAGCATTGCATCTATTAATAAAATCACCATTAAGCTCCACATAATCCTCATCAGGATCATCACTAGAATAATCAAGTTCAGGTGAATTAACAAGTGTAGTAGCATTTTCATTAGGAGTTTCAGCATTTTCAATTTGTCTAGACCTAGCAATTGTAGCATCTAGAAAGGATCCCAATGAACCACTATCATCAAGCACAGCAGAAACATTATCAATATTATGAGAGTTTTCAGATTCAGCAGACGTACCAGCAAGTGAAGCTTGCGGCGGTGAAACAAGTTGACTTATCACAGATGGTGAATCAAGAGTAGCAGAGGTACTCAGAGTTGTACCTTTTCTTGTAGTGGATGGTAATATGGCGACTTTAGGATCGCGAGTTTTACCCATGATGGAGAATTTGCAGCGAACAATATCAATCCAAGTGAACTTCCAAATAAAGCTATGCTCCCCGGCAACGGCGCCAGAAAACAGTCTTGATAACCCTCAAGTATAGGGGATCGCAGCAGTCTTCGCGGGAAGTAAATCCCAATTTATTGATTCGACACAAGGGGAGACAAAGAATACTTGAAAGCCTTAACAGCGGAGTTGTCAATTCAGCTGCACCTGGAAACAGACTTGCTCGCAAGAGTTTATCAGTAGCAACAGTTTTATAGCAGTAGCAGTAGTGAAATAACAGCAGCAGAGTAACACAGACAGCAGTAGAAATTATAGTAAACAGCAGGATTAAAATACTGTAGGAACGGGGACGGATAACGGGCATTGCATGGATGAGAGAAACTCATGTAACAATCATAGCAGGGCATTTGCAGATAATAATAAAATGGTGTCCAAGTACAAAGCAATCAATAGGCATGTGTTCCAATTATAGTCGTACGTGCTCGCAATGAGAAACTTGCACAACATCTTTTGTCCTACCAGCCGGTGGCAGCCGGGCCTGAAGGGAATCTACTGGATATTAAGGTACTCCTTTTAATAGAGTACCGGAGCAAAGCATTAACACTCCGTGAACACATGTGATCCTCACATCACTACCATCCCCTCCGGTTGTCCCGATTTCTGTCACTTCGGGGCCATTGGTTCCGGACAGCGACATGTGTATAAAACTTGCAGGTAAGATCATAAAACAATGAATATCATGATGAAACAATAACATGTTCAGATCTGAGATCATGGCACTCGGGCCCTAGTGACAAGCATTAAGCATAACAAGTTGCAACAATATCATCAAAGTACCAATTACGGACACTAGGCACTATGCCCTAACAATCTTATGCTATTACATGACCAATCTTATCCAATCCCTACCATCTCCTTCGGCCTACAGCGGGGGAATTACTCACACATGGATGGGGGAAACATGGCTGGTCGATGGAGAGGCGTCGGTGGTGATGATGGCGATGATCTCCTCCAATTCCCCGTCCCGGCGGAGTGCCAGAACGGAGACTTCTGGCTCCCGAGACGGAGTTTCGCGATGTGGCGGCGTTCTGGAGGGTTTCTGGCGACTTCGACTTCTTGGTCGCGATTTTTAGATCGAAACACCTTAAATAGTCCACGGGAGGGCGTCGGAGGCCAGCCGAGGGGGCCAGACGCTAGGGCGGCGCGCCCCCCCTCCTGGGCCGCGCCGGCCTAGTGTCTGGGGGCCCTGGGCCTCGCCCAGGCTTGCCCCTCTGGCTCCGTGAGTCTTCTGGAAAAATAAGACCTTTCGCATAAATTCCGAGGATTTTCCTGAAAGTTGGATTTCTGCACAAAAACGAGACACCAGAACAGTTCTGCTGAAAATAGCGTTAGTCCGCGTTAGTTGCATCCAAAATACACAAATTAGAGGTAAAACAATAGCAAAAGTGTTCGGGAAAGTAGATACGTTTTGGACGTATCACCCCTCCCGAGGATCGATCAAATTATCGACTCCACGGCAGGATGTGAACGTCTTTCCTTCCTGGATGCATATTCTGGTTATAACCAGATCAGATTGAAAGAAGAAGATGAGGTCAAAACAGCGTTCATCACACCCTATGGCGTATTTTGCTACCGAACAATGCCTTTTGGTCTGAAAAACGCGGGAGCAACATACCAGACGATGATGCAGAAGTGCTTAGCAACACAGATTGGGAAAAACGTACAAGTGTACATCGACGATGTTGTCATAACATCAAAGAAGGGGACGACGTTAATTGAGGATTTGAAGGAAACCTTCGACAACCTCGACAAGTTCTGCCTCAAGTTGGTGTTCCTTTGGTGTCCCCGCAGGAGAACTTCTTGGGTTTCTAGTCTCAGCAAGAGGAATCGAAGCAAATCCCAAAAAAAATCCAAGCTATCGTAACAATGAGGAAGCCAACAAAGTTGAAGGAAATACAGCAGCTAACTGGGCGAGTCGCAGCTTTAAGCAGATTCGTCGCCAGGCTGGGGGAAAAAGCGCTACCATTCTACGCTTTAATCAAGCAAGAGGAGAAATTCCAGTGGAACGAAGAGGCCGATAGAGCCTTCGAGGATTTAAAACGCACAATTTCGACACCACCAATCTTGGTGGCGTCGAAAGAGAAGGAACCTCTCCTGTTATACATCGCAGCCACACCTCAGGTGGTTAGCACGGCGCTAGTCGTCGAAAGAGAAGAAGAAGGAAAACTCCATGGAGTACAAAGGCCGGTATATTTCATCAGCGAAGTTTTATCGCCTTCTAAACAACGATACCCACAGTACCAGAAGTTAGCATATGGAGTGATTACAACAGCAAGAGAATTGCACCATTATTTCTCGGCACACCCGATAATAGTGGTCAATGAAGCACCTCTATCAAACATACTGAACAATCCAGAAGCTACAGGGTGTGTCTCCCTTTGGGGAATAGAACTTTCCCCTCGGGACATCACGTATGAAAAAAGAAAGGCAATCAAGTCGCAAGTTCTGCCAGATTTCATTGCAGAGTGGATGGAGTTGCAAAATACAGGACCCCCAGATTTGTCAAGAACTTGGACCATGAATTTCGATGGATCCAAGAGAGTAGAAGGAGCTGGTGCAGGGGTGATACTCATATCACCTGAAGGCGACAAATTGAAGTATGTCCTACGGATGACGTTCCCAAACGCATCTAACAATGAAGCAGAATACGAAGCCCTTATACACGGGATGAAGATGGCGAAAGCTTGCGGTGCAACTCGACTAAAAATCTTTGGCGACTCACAATTGGTAGCTCAGCAGGTTATGAACCAATGTGATGCAGTCAATGAAAGTATGGTGGCATACAAGGAGGTGTACAACGAGCTTGAGAAGTTGTTAGATGGATGCGAAGTAAATCACATCAGTAGGCTGAGCAATGATGAAGCCGACGTTCTCGCAAACATCGGATCGCAATGCCTTCCAATCCCGCCAGGTGTGTTTTGGGAAGAAATAGCTGAGAGATCCACAAAGCCAAAGAAGGCGCAGAAGAAGACGAAGGAGGAGAAAACTTCAGCGCCTCTCAAAGAAGCTCCAGACGAAGAAGAGGACCAGGAGCTGGTGATGATGGTAGAAGTCCCATGGATGCAAGCGTACATATCGTATATCCTAAGGAAAGAAATACCCGACGATCCAGTTGAAGCAAGGCGAGTTATTCGACGATCCAAAGCCTTCACAGTGGTCAAAGGAGAATTATACAAGCGAAGTATTTCGGCCGTGCTGCAAAGGTGCGTTACACCCGAACAAGGAAGGAAAATCTTAAAGGACGTACACGAGGGAATATGTGGTCATCACGCGAGCAGTCAAGCTATTGCGGCCAAGGTTTTTCGGGCTGGATTTTACTGGTTGACAGCAACCGAGGATGCAAAAGAGATAGTACGAACCTGCGACGCGTGCCAGTGATTCGCCGCAAAACCCCACTCTCCAGCAGCAGAGCTGATGCCAATACCATTGTCTTGGCCTTTTGCCCAATGGGGACTTGATATGGTGGAAAAGTTGCACAAGGCTTCGCCAGGAGGATACGAGTACATGTTGGTTGCTGTCGATAAATTCACCAAGTGGATAGAAGCAAAGCCGATAAATTCACCAGATGCAACATCAGCAATAAAATTCGTGAAGGGCATCGTTTTTCGATTTGGAGTACCTCACAACATCGTCACAGATAATGGTAGTAACTTTACATCCAAGGAGTTCAAGGCATACTGCGCAGAAGTAGGCATCAAATTGCACTTCGCGTCAGTTGGGCACCCGCAAACCAACGGTCAAGTCGAGAAAGCCAATGGTATTATCTGCAACGGTATTAAAAAGCGCTTGCTAGGACCGCTTGAAAAGGCTCGACATACCTGGCCAGAAGAATTGCCAAGTGTCCTGTGGAGTATTCGAACAACACCAAATACGGCGACGCAAGAAACTCCGTTCTTTTTAGTCCATGGAGCTGAGGCAGTGCTACCGATCGAAATAGAGCATGACTCCCCAAGAGTCACAGAGTATGACGAAGAAACTTCAAGAAGAGCTTTGGAGGACGATGTGGATGCACTCGACGAAGCTCGAGATGAAGTACTCTCACGAGTCACCAAGTACCAGCAAGACCTAAAAAAACTACCAGAGTCGACGATTGCGGCCAAGATCTTTCCAGGTCGGAGATTTGGTCCTACGGCTCAATCAACAAAGTACTGAAAAGCTCGAGTCGCCATGGCTGGGCCCTTACGTCGTCACAAAAGTAATCGAAGGAGGAGCGTACAGGATCAAGGACAAGAAGACAGGGGTTCCCGAGAAAAACCCCTGGAACGTGGCGCAGCTCAGGCGGTTCTACGCTTAGAGCCAAAATATAGTCCTCCTTTGTAAAAATACAATGTACTGAAACGCCCCCGAGTTTTCAGACGCACTCTTTTCCTTTTCAGGGCACCGAGTGGGGCTGGAAAGGTTTCTAATGACGCGGTCTCGCGGTGCTACAATATAATAAAAGATAGTGATGATATACATCCTTTTTCTTCGACAGGCTCGGGGGTTCATAACCCACGACAGCAAAATACATATATTCTCGCAAAACAGTAAACTCTTCGAGAAGACAAAATAGTATAAGCTCCAGCCAAAGGCTCGGGGGCTTCGCAATATAGATTACACTTCGCAATATAGACAACTTCATCAATACAAAGAATTCGACAAAAATATAGACATAACTTTTTGCAATATAGTACAACTCAGTCAAGGCCTAATATACTATTTATGGATAAACCTTTGTTATTTGCAGCAGTTGTTTTATGCTCAGCATAGCTCCCCTTGACAAAGAATTCAGAATCCATCCGAAGAAGTTCATCCATCATCGCTTCGGCCACAGGAGTCACCATCTCATTGATTTCGTCGACGTTATTCTTTCATCGCGATTTCTTGGCCAGGCAGTCAGGAACAATCTTCGTCAGATCTAGTTTTGGATGGCAAATATGTATCATGATCATGGCGAATCTTGCTCCAGCAGTCAATTGAGCTCGTACAAAATTATGAATCCGAGTAGCATCTCGAAACTTTTCCATCAATCCAAGAAGAGTATCGGGAGCTTCATCTCGCGGAAACATAGTCTTGTAAACAAGGGTCAAGGTTCTCGTGCAGAAGTTAAGGAATTCGCGAACCTGACACGCACGGTCTTGGAACCTGACAATCTGTTGGGTCCGCTCAGGAGTGGCCCAGAATAGACAGCCATGGTTAAGTGAAAGGTTAACGAGGAGGTTCGTTCTTACATTAACCCTTTCATCTTCAGCAGCAGTGTCGAGAACAGAACCTATCAAGCGAAAGAACAGGACATTCAAAAAAAGGGGGGTACAGCAAAGACAGAAGATGTTCTGGGTTGAAAAAAGCATACCCAACATATCCACACTAGCTTCAGTCATTAGCTCGAGCATACTATTTTCCCGAGTAGTTGCTTTTTCAGCTTCCGAAATAGCAGCTTCCTTGGCAGTTATGGCCTCTTTAGCTTGTTGAAGGGCAATTTTCTCTCTTTCGGATGCTTTGCGGGATTGCTCCATCATCGCAAGAGTTTGCTTTTTCATGGACTGAAGTTGTTGGCGAAGTTCTTGTAAATTTTGCGAGGAGTGTTTGCTTGAAGAACCCTCAATAAGGTCATCATCGACAAGTGTCTTCTTTGAGAAGGAGGAAGCAGGAAAAGTATCAGCAGGATGAGGATTTGCGGAGTAGTTATCAAATATCAACTGGAAAAGAAAATTTCAGTATCAATGGTCACGCAAAATATAATTCCATTGATCTTCGGGACATTTACACAGATATTACAGAAGGAGTCTTCAAAAGAATTACTACGACACTTGTCGCCAAAGCTACTGTGGCGACAAACTTCAGAAGGAACAGGAAAATGAAAAACAGAAAAAGATAGGGCATCATATTGAGGCGGCGTACCGTTGGATGGAAAAAGTGTGCGGCAGATGATGTACACGTGGAACAGGGGTAAAAAAGTAATTTCACCCTACAGGCGTTACAGTGCGTGCGCCAGGAAAAGCGGAGGACGTGTGCCCCCCACTTGCACGACGTGTCAATATGATGCGTAACTTGGGCCCGCAAGGCAGCGAGAGAGAACATCTCGCGATTTCCAGGAACAGCGGTCGTGGCTATCGTCAGCAATGATGTCACTTCAGCAAGAGAAATATTCGACTCAACAGTTTCATAAAAAGGCGACATCAAAAGATATTAGAGAGCCTTTGATCAAATACAAGTTTTTGATCAATTGCTCGGGGGCTACTTTGGGAAAAATGAAAAGTTCGAGAAAGAAAAAATAGAAATGGTGTGAGCCTATGATCAAATACAAGTATTTGCTCATAGCCTCGGGGGCTACTCCCATCGGGAGCGCTGTTCGCACACCCGAGAGATTTGAAAATTTCGGGAGAGAAAGAAAATATAGCGGCATAAGGCGTGGAGCCTACACCCAAGCACAAGTCCTTGGTTGTAGCCTCGGGGGCTACTCCCATCGGGAACGCTGTTCGCGTGCCCGATGAAATTATAAAAAAAACAGAAGAAGAAAGAGAAAAGAAGAAAGATAGAAGAACAAGAGAGTATATTTCGAGTTATAAGTAACTCTACATATACTCCCATCGGGAGGTCAATATAAGTCATCCGTTGACTCAATAAAATGTGCCATTCCAACAGCCGAATAAGCACTCGACAATATATTCTCAGAACGCCAAAGTTGCGAACAATTTCTGAATGCCGCAAAACTTTGCGAAGGTAAGACCCCAGATCCGTTCTGTGTGGCGTGGCGCCGTCTCTGATGTCGGTTCGCTACTTTTATCCGTATCAACAGATACGAAGAAAAATCCTAACGGATGCGTTAGGTACCCGATAAATATGACTGGGACTCGACAGAATGGTAAGACCTTAAGCGGCACCTGTCTAAGTTTACACCAGTATCCCGAGATCATGTCCAGTGACGTGATCTTGAAGTAGGTTTTTGCGGATTGCCACTAAAGCAGTTAACTAGTACCTGATCCGTCAGATGAACTAGCCACAATTACCATTATCCCTGTACAATATAGAAATTCGTATGGACAAATATAGAGAAGTTTAAAGTTGTCGAGTAAATATAAACAGTGGAGATTTTCCCTGACTCTACGATTCAAGCAAAATCTCGGGGGCTACTGACATAGGCACCCCTAATGGGCCTGCCGAAGATAGTACCCGGAGTTTACTGAAGGCCCACGACTCGGAGAATAAGAAGAATCGGAAGCCCAATTTGTTATTAAGGAAAGCTAGAGTTGTATTAGGAGATAATATTTGTAATCTTGCGGGATGAGTTGAAAACCCTCTCGGACTCTGTAACTTGCACAATACGAATCCCTCGGCTCCACCTCTTATATAAGGGGGAGTCGAGGGACAAAGAAAGCATCGAATCATTGTCTCGCAAACCTTAGTTTTCATATCGTCGAGTACTTTTCGGCTGAAACCTTCGAGATCTACTTGCCCTCTACTTCCAACTAAACCCTAGTCTACAACCCGTAGGCATTGACAAGTTAATCCCTTGTCAGGCGGCCTTGGACTAGGAAGATAAAGTAGGGCCCCTAGCTATATATATGCTTAGAGCAACTCTAACACTGTAAAACTAGCTGAAACCGAAAAATTCCGGCGACTATACGGGTTTAGGCCGAGAGTGGGCCAGAACAGAGCCCGAATTCGCGGTATGGCCCGTAAAACGAGTTCGGGGGCCCGATAAACTCAGCGGCCGCCCCGTATTAAAAGGGGCCGCGGAGGGGAGTTCGATTTCCAAACCCTACTCCCCTCCGCCGCTTTCACTCCCTCCGCCGCCACCTACCTCCTCTCCGGCGAGCCATTCTGCCACCTCTGACGCCGCTCTGCCGCTTTCGCCACCACCCCTTCGTCCGCAATGGGGCGCTTAAGACGCGTAGGTAGGGGAGGGGGCCGAATCGGCGGCGGGAAGGAACCACCGCGTCCGCCGGGTGTACGGTTGGAGGCAGACCGCGCGAGGCGGGCGCGCGCGAGGAGGCGCGCGAAGAAGGAGAAGCCGAGCCCCCCCCCCCCCCCCCGCCGGCTCGTAGCCCGCCGATGGCAATGACGACGATGACGCTGACGGGCCGCCTGTAGCCTGCGGGAGCTCGGCGGAGGTGGCGGCGCTCATCGTCGCGTAGGAGTCGCCGGCGAGGAAAAACCCTCCACCGCCGACGGGAAGCGCCCAGGTGACAATCCGGGGCATAATCTATTAGTTTAGGTCTCAAATTATTGAATGTAGCTCGATATGCCCTGTTTTTTGGCTAGTTTAATGTAAATTATTGACGAATGAAGCTTGATCGGAGCAAAATGGGTTCAATTTCGCAAGATCGCTAGTTTGATTTTCCTACGACGTTTGATTTTCGCTTTTTCAGTTCACGATTTCGATTTCTGATCTGCTCCGTGACAAAAGGATCTAAACTCAATAGTTCGGGAGACCGAACTCGGCGTTTTCGGTTCAGAGATATATGGGCTGGAGGCGGCTAGAACATTCCCTCAAGGAAGAAGCCATATGTTGTCTTACCATGAGCTGTATCCATTGGTCAAAATGGAAATCATTGGTTATTAGTTCGGAAAAGAGTATCAGTCCCGGATAAATCCACTTAAGAAGCAGCTTCTTTTGCTGGGAGCAAGGAACAAGAAAGGTCTTGAGCTGTTCTAGAGATACTCTTACAACAGTTACTTTAGCAAACCAGTAAAACTCATGCCTGTTCTTGGAGCATACCTATAGATACTGCACTTTCTTTTACAGCATATGTCCATTCTACACACTCCCTTCCGCGAGAAATCTTGCACTGTGTTAAAGAATTTGGCCTTCCTAAAACCGAGTGCCAAACTTAAGTAGCTTTGTCTTTGTCGTTCCTTTGTGCCCAATTGTTTGTATATTCCCTTTTGGAACTCGAGTAAGGCCTTATAAGAGATTTTCATGCATGGTTAATACTAAGGTGAACCCCTAAATCAAGTGATCTAACAAACAGGATCCAAGTCACAAGACGAAGGATAGATCCGCGCTAGCTCTGGGCCTAAAAGATCGACACTGAAACGCCTCCACTGCAGGGCCGGGATATCCTTGTTCTTTTTCCCCAGGCCAGTGACATTGGAGCGTCTCTTAACCGTTTCCTTGACCGTCACCCGTTCATCTCCCTCACCCTTTGCCGTCGTATTGGTTGGTGCAGCTCCCTCCAGCCGCCGACACTCAATCTTCACAAAAGTGCCCTCCTCGAAGACGTTGTAGTGGGCGAGCATGCGGCCGTCGTCCAGCTCCTTGCCGCGCAAGAAGACCCTCTGGCACTCCACCGGAACACCTTCCTCCTCCTCCACCCGTTCCTTGATTCTGCCCACCGTGTCCCTAACATCGATGTCCAGCTCGACCTTCCTTGTCCGCAAATTGACCATCCAGCGCAACAAAAGCTGCAGAGTTGTGTCGTTCCGCACGCCGTAGTCCGCGAGCGTGTGGCCGTCCTCCATCTGTTTACTGCCGCTGCAGAGCAGCCGCTGCCACGCCGGCCGGATCCCACCACTTCGGTCCTGCACCCTGAGCCGGAAGCTCTCGACAGTGTCATTGGTCTCTACGCCGGAGATGGTCATCGTGCTGCCGTATGACCTCTTCACGAACACCTGCATCTTCGTCTCCACGAGAGTGATCGTGGACGAGTGGACGACGCCGTGCTCGGCCAGCGTCGTGTCGTCGTCGTCCGGCAGAGCCGAGCAGGCGCACACGAGGCGTTGCCGCGACGGCGGGATCTCCACCATGTCCTGGAGCGTTGCCTTGACGCTCGCCACCGTGTCGTCGCTAGAGACCTCTAGGGCGACGACCTTTAGGGCGTCCGGAGCATAGTCTGGACGGCATGGCCTAGGGAGGGTGACCAAGACCGTCATCTTCTTCTTCTCGTTCTCTTCCTCATTGACTTGGGCAGCTGCCATGGCGGCTGTTACAAGGTTTGCTTGGATGGTGCGGCACCGCGCGTGGCCTTTTTAGATCGGGTACGTAGATCTAAGACGACGGCCCGATAGGAGATATCGATCCAGGTTTTTATGTTCAGTCCGTGATCGACGGCCGGCCGGCCGAACTCTGTTCCCAGGAATACCTTGGTTTAGATGGAAAGATAAATTTCCAGGAATACCAGGAATACACACCTGGTGCACGAGAATCTTTTCTTTTGCGAATCAAATTTAGCCCTAACCTTGTTTTCAGTAGAAACTAATGTGTAATAGTACGCTCTTTACTATTGTATTGGAGTTGGGGATGGTGTCACTTTAACATCAAACATTCGGAAGATCCCAGCGTTCATCATCTCAAAATCGCCCATCTCTTCTCTTTACTATTGTATTGGAGTTGGGGATGGTGTCACTTTAACATCAAACATTCGGAAGATCCCGGCCGTTCATCATCTCAAAATCACCCATCAAACTTCGTATCAATCCTATGTACGTTAGCAGGAAATATAGGAAACATATTTATTATGTATCAATCAACTCGCTACAGTCAAGCAAACAATCACATCCCACGTTAACCATGTCGGACGAGGCTTGCCTGCGGCCTGCTCATGCGCCCATCAGTGCGGCGGGACCATTCACTAATCATCCAAGGGTTCCGCTTCCTTTCCTCTCCCACCTGTCCCTTTCCAGGTAAAAAAAAGTCGCAAATTATCATCTTAATACATATCTGGTACATACGCACGTCCGTCCGTCGACATCCTCCATCATGACGCGGAGGTCCAATGGTTCATCGGGTGGCGGCGGCCGACGATGTTCGCCGCACTGGCGAGCAAGGACTCTTTGATGGTGGTGGTGGCGGCCGGCGATGTACACTGCAGCGGCGGGCAACTGGGCAAGGGCTCTTCAATGGTGGTGGCGGCGGCCGGCGATGTCCACCGCACCGGCGGGGCTACGGGGCAAAGATTCGATAGTGGTGGGACTGATGGCGGCGACATCCATCACATTGAGGACTGGGACATCGCTCTTGCTTTGATTTACTTGGCCTCTTCCATCCTTCGTGAAGATCCCCATTCCTCACTTCTACAGAACATGCACACGGACAGACAAATCCTTTCTAGCTAGGGCATAACATAAGAAAACATAATCAAATTTCTAAAAATATTGTCCATACAAGTAGGGCAACGCAGTAAACTTTATATTTTAAATTTTTCTCAAAAAACTATATGGCTCATATCTAGAAATAGGGAATTATCAGTTACAGTAGTAAACTATTCCGTAGTAATCGGATGCAAATTCGAATTGGCTGCATTGGATGCATCCCCTGAAACTATCTTGCGTGCGTGCATACATATCCGTGATTAGTTCTCGCGCAGCACGTTTCCTTCCATCTAACCAAAGTATTTCTCAAATATATAACCAAGAAATGCGGAGGCAAAACCTAATAACGGAGTCAGCCAGCCAGCCATCGATCACGATGTGGAACACGAAACCCTGAAACTGTGAAAAAGAACCGTACGTCTTAGATCTACGCCTACGCGATCTGAAAAAAGGCCATACGGTGCCGCTGCGTGCACCATCGATCCAAGGCAAACCTCGCAACAGCCATGGCAGCCCAAATCAACGAGGAAGATCAGAACAAGACGGAGAAGATGACGGTCTTCGTCACCCTCCCTAGGCCCCGCGACGCGCACCAGAACTACCGTGCCCCCATCGCGCTAAAGGTCGTCGCCTTAGAGGTCTGTAGGGATGACACGGTGGCGACCGTCAAGGCGAGGCTCCACCGCATGGAGCGGATCCCTCCGCTCCGGCAGCGCCTCCTGTTCGCCTGCTCGGCCCTGCCAGACGACGATGGCACGACGCTGGCCGAGCACGGCGTCACCGACTCGTCCACCATCCAGCTCGTGGAGACCAGGATGCAGCTGTTCGTGCGCTGCACGCACAGGCCGAACGTCGTGACCGTCGCCGTTTCCGACGTCGAGAGCAGCGACACCGTGGAGAGCTTCTGGCTCAGGATGCAGCGGCGGGAGGGCGTCGGGCTCCGGCCAGGGATGCCGCAAGTGATGTTGCTTTTAGGGAGCGTCCGTTTCCAGCCGCGTCCTCCAAACAGCCCCAAACCATGTAAATTGATAATAAATAAAAGTTATTTTTATTCAAATTTGATTATATTTTAAAACTTTGAATGAAGTCTGCTAGGTGATCGCCCTAGCCTACTTGGTGTCCCTAGGGACGCTTGATGGCCCTGCCCCGTTGTTGACTCCCTCACTCTTCTGCTTCGTTGTCGCCGGCTCCCTTCGCTGCACGCTCGCCAGAGCTCGGTGAGCCGCCGCGTCCTCCAGGAGCCGCTAATGCAGCGCCTCGTTAGCCTCATCCTTAGCCTTATTTAGCGTCTCGAAGGACGGGAGGATGGCCCTCTGCCCCACCCCCTTGTCCTCCGGGTCAGGCCCGCTCCATTCGTCGTCGTTGTCGCTCGACTCCCCGCGGCCGCCGCCTCCCGCCGTTGTTGCTGCTCCGCGTAGAATTCCACATGGGCCTCCCGCTCATCCGCTGCCTCCTGCTCCACGTCATCCATGAACTGCACGTTCATCGCCGTGTCGATGGCATCATCTTCACTGGCTCCGTTCTCGTTGAACTCTTTGTACCATTTATGAGAATATTATCTGTTGTTGAATGGTTAAAGCATAAAAGAGGAGTCCGTCATCTGTTTTCTATGTTGTCCTGGTATGGATGTCCTCAAGTTGAGACCTATCAAAATTGAGAGATCAAATGCGATCTATCTCCTTGGACCTTTGTACAGGTGGCATAGAGGTACCCCTTTGTGACACTTGGTAAAAACATATGTAATGCAATGATAATCCATGGAAATCCGAGCTAATTAGGACAAGGAGCGGGCACTATTAGTATTCGATGCATGAGGCTTGCAACTTCCTATGAGGTTTTATGCATAACACATATGAATTATTACTACCGTTGACAAAATTGTTTCCATGTTTTCAAAATAAAAAGCTCTAGCACATGAGTAATCCCTGCTTCCCTCTGCGAAGGGTCTTTCTTTTACTTTATGTTGAGTCAGTTTACCTACTTCTTTCTATCTTAGAAGCAAACACTTGTGTCAACTTTGTGCATTGATTCTTACATACTTGCTTATTTGCACTCATCATATTACTTTGTGTTTACAATTATTCATGAGATATACATGTTGAAATTTGAAAGCAACTGCTGGAACTTAAATCTTCCTTTGTGTTGCTTCAAAACCTTCTATTAAGAATATATTGCTTTATGAGTTAACTCTTATGCAAGACTTGTTGATGCTCGTCTTGAAAGTACTATTCATGAAAAGTCTTTGCTATATGATTCAGTTGTTTAGTCATTATCTATTTGTAAACAAACTATAGACCATTGCTTTGAATCACTTCATTCATCTCATATGCTTTACAATAGTATTGATCAAGATAATGATGGTAGCATGTCACTTCTGAAATTATCCTTTTTATCGTTTACCTACTCGAGGGCGAGTAGGAACTAAGCTTGGGGATGCTTGATACGTCTCAAACGTATCGATAATTTCTTATGTTCCATGCTAGTTTTATGACAATACTCACATGTTTTATATACACTTTATATCATTTTTATGCATTTTCCGGCACTAACCTATTAACAAGATGCCGAAGCGCCAGTTCCTGTTTTCTGCTGTTTTTTGTTTCAGAAATCCTACACAGGAAATATTCTCGGAATTGGACGAAACAAAAACCCACAGTCTTATTTTCCACGGAGTCTTCCAGAACACCGAAGAGGAGACGAAGAGGGGCCACGAGGCGGCCACACCATAGGGGGGCACGGCCCCACCCCTGGCCACGCCGCCATATGGGGTGGGCCCCTCGGGCGTCCCCCGACTCTGCCCCTTCGCCTATATAATCCTTCCGTCGCGAAAACCCTAGTATCGAGAGCCACGATACGAGAAAAGTTACTGAGATGCCACCGCCGTCAACCCCATCTCGGGGGGTTCTGAAGATCGCCTCCGGCACCCTGCCGGAGAGGGGAATCATCACCGGAGGGCTCTACATCACCATGCCCGCCTCCGGACTGATGCGTGAGTAGTTCATCCTTGGACTATGGGTCCATAGCAGTAGCTAGATGGTTGTCTTCTCCTCTTGTGCTATCATGTTTAGATCTTGTGAGCTGCCTATCATGATCAAGATCATCTATTTGTAATGCTACATGTTGTGTTTGTTGGGATCCGATGAATATGGAATACTATGTCAAGTTGATTATCGATCTATCATAAATGTGTTGTTTATGATCTTGCATGCTCTCCGTTGCTAGTAGAGGCTCTGGCCAAGTTGATACTTGTAACTCCAAGAGGGGTATTTATGCTCGATAGTGGGTTCATGCCTCCATTGAATCTGGGACAGTGACAGAAAGTTATAAGGTTATGGATGTGCTGTTGCCACTAGGGATAAAACATCAATGCTTTGTCTAAGAATATTTGTATTGTTTACATTACGCACAGTACTTAATGCAATTGTCTGTTGTTTGCAACTTAATACTGGAAGGGGTGCGGATGCTAACCCGAAGGTGGACTTTTTAGGCATAGATGCATGCTGGATAGCGGTCTATGTTCTTTGTCGTAATGCCCTAAGTAAATCTCATAGTAGTCATCATGATATGCATGTGCATTGTTATGCCCTCTCTATTTGTCAATTGCCCAACTGTAATTTGTTCACCCAACATGTTATTTATCTTATTAGAGAGACACCACTAGTGAACTGTGGACCCCGGTCCATTTTTTTACATCTGAAATACAACCTACTTCAATCATTGTTCTATGTTGTTCTTTGCAAGCAAACATCATTCTCCACACCATACGTTTAATCCTTTGTTTACAACAAGCCGGTGAGATTGATAACCTCACTGTTAAGTTGGGGCAAAGTATTTTTATTGTGTTGTGCAGGTTCCACGTTGGCGCCGGAATCCCTGGTGATGCGTCGCACTACACTCCTTCACCAACAACCTTCATGTGGCATTCATCTCCTACTGGTTCGATAACCTTGGTTTCTTACTGAGGGAAAAGCAAATAGTATTGTGGATCTTCATCAAGTGGCAAAGAAAACAATTGTTTCAGAAGGTAATAGCAAGATTAAAGCCTATACATGTAACGGATAAAATAATACAACTAGCATTGAGGTTCCAAACATGCCAACCAAGTTACTTAATTGACAACAGAATAAATCTATATATCGATGATGTGACTGCTGTTTGTAGTAAAAAACAGGGTACTGAGATATTTCTTTCATCTATCGATTATGAAACAGCCATACTAAGGGAGAACTCTGGGCATGGCCTAGGCGTGAGGTTACTCCAACATCAACACCATGTAACACATTAGGATAATATGTGAATCACCATCATTTTACTTGTTCTACTGTGTCATTCACATGTGTGAATCCCCATTGTCCGATGAAAGCAGTTTGAGGGTGCATGCGCCTAGCTGGCGACCACATAGTTTCCCCCAAAACAGAAAAGAATCAAACATACGAAATCTCACAAACAATATCCAGAAGGTCTTCTTACCTTAAGAACCATTTCAGCACATTAGCACATCAAACCAGACATTCATCCTATGGATCGTACACTTCATGACCTTCGCGAATGACTGTTCCAAGAAGCATAAGTTACACAAATGAGCTGACAAATAAAACTTGAGCCAAACAACTCACTTTTTAAACTCATAATTATAATTATAGATGATTTATAGCTCACCTTTGATGCTAGAAATGGAAAACAAAACTACATTAAATGCAAGCCATACTCCTGAAAGTATTATAGCTAGCTAGCTTATAAGAAATAAGGGACTCTAGAATTTTCTCATATAAACTAGTATCCCTCTTCATGCCAGGCAGACAAAATTAAAACATGACCACCACGCTACTAAACTCTAACAACAAAACACTTGGGCATTCGATTTAAAATACATGGAGCCTAACTCAAGACAAGAAAAGCAATTAGTATTCTGGATCTTCATCAAGTGGCAAAGAAAACAATTGTTTCAGAAGGTAATAGCAAGATTAGACCTTATACATGTAACGGATAAAATAATACAACTAGCATTGAGATTCCAAACATGCCAACCAATTTGTTTAATTGACATTTGATTTTACATCTTTTAATCATTTGGCATTTGAGCTAGATCTACCATGAATGAATACAGCCAATGATACCATACCATACAGTTATAAGTTAAGCTAAGAGAAAACTGCTGATTAAGCTTATGCTGTTAGCTAGTGTGTATGAAGTATAATTTGGGCTACCCCCACAATACAATAAGCACTAACTAACGATGAGCAATTACCTGGCGTATAGAAACACCTGAGAGGATGATAGGCGCCGATATGAATCAAGGGTCCAGAAAGCATAGTAGATTGCAACGACTTAAGGTCAAGCATGTAGACGGTGCCATTCACATGTAAAAGCACTACATCAGTATCCTCATCATAACCCTGAATTCTGTCCCTTCTTTCGGTCCGAGGAGGGTGTCCAGGAGTGGTATCCATTCCAATGATCTTCCACGGCACCCACGTGGTAACGCCATGAGCATCGACGTCTCTCTTCCACATTATGAGAGAAGGATAAACCAGCATGGCGTAGCCAACGGCGCCATTCTCAGCCTTGATGATCTGATGGTTTATGCAGCGTTCGTCATGGGTAACAGGAGGCCCCATCATCACAGCTATTCTGTTCTCGTCCAGATCGAACTCGAGTATGCTGCCGTTGATCACGGACAGCCAGTAGAGACGATTGCCAATGAGGACGGCGGGTTTACCATGGATGTCGGATGGAGACTCCGATGAGATGAGATCGCCCCATAGGCCGGTGTTGGAGGAGTATACGCAGGCGAGGAGTCGGTTCGGGTGCCTTCTGTACATGGTGACCAGGACCAGCTTGAAGGGGCTGGAGTGGCAACTGCCATGCATGTGGCCAGGGTCGGACTCGGCGGCGGCGCAGAGCACCGCCCCGTTGACGGAGACCCGGCCGAGGTCAGGCGGGAAGGCCACCGTGCGCTGGTCGCCGGTGATGGGGTCGCAGACGATGACGCGGCTGGGAAGGCCACCGTCCGCGTCCCACACCCGGGTTTTGACGAGGACGCGGCCGTGGCGGCAGCCGAGCACGTCCGTGTTGTGGCCGCAGCGCCCGAGGTCGAACCGCGGAGGTGGGATGCGGTCGGGAGGGTCGAGCATGGGCGCGAACACGATGCGCTGGCCGTCGTCGTCGTTGGGCACGAAGGAGCCGAGGAGCGGCGGGTTTCGGTGGCGCGCGCAGAGCTGGCGGTGGAACTTGGGGTCGGCGAGGAGGCCCCGCCAGCGCGTGCAGACCGCGGAGGCGCGGGCGAGCGAGGACGGCGTAGGCGGGAGGCGGAGGAGGATCTCCCGCAGGATGTCGTCGTCGTCCGGCAGGGAGGCGGGCGAAGCGCGGCGGCTGGTCATGGAGGAGGCGCCCTCCTCGCTCGCGCGGATTTGGGGATGGAGGCGCGGGCTGCGGCGGCGGGCCAGTCCAGCCCCGTCCTCGCTCGCCTGGGTTCGGGGATGGAGGCGCGGGCTGCGGCGGCGGTCGAGTCCGGCTCCGGCTCCGGCTCCGGCCCCGTCCTCACTTGCGCGGATTTGGGAACGGAGTCGCGTGCTGCGGCGGCGGTCCATTCCAGCGCCGCCAAGCCAAGACCTACACAACAGTGTTTCGCTCGTAGCCTTTTCTTTGCCCAGACAAAATCGGCGACTGGATAGATTCAGTTTCGTCAGACAATACACAATTTATGTTGCTCATAACTGTATTTGAGAAATATGGATTGCAGCTCATAAGGGCATCTCCGACGCCGACCGTTTGCGTCCGCTGTGATTTGAAAATGCGTCTGGCACCACCTCCAGCGGCGTGACACAAAGTGACCGGGTCATCTATTGCGAAAACCCGGCGCATATTTGCGGCAGGTTTACGTCTCTGCGGACGCTGCGCGGAAGCGCAAAGTGTCCGCTCGCGTCTCCACCGGGTCCGCCTGGCAGCGAACCTGCATCGAGGGCATCGCTTCGGCGGCTGATGCGTGTGGTTGGCACGTCCGTTGGGAACCCCAAGAGGAAGGTGTGATGCGCACAGCGGCAAGTTTCCCTCAGTAAGAAACCAAGGTTTAATCGGACCAGTAGGAGTCAAGAAGCACGTTGAAGGTTGATGGCGGCGAGATATAGTGCGGCGCAACACCAGGGATTCCGGCGCCAACGTGGAACCTGCACAACACAACCAAAGTACTTTGCCCCAACGAAACAGTGAGGTTGTCAATCTCACCGGCTTGCTGTAACAAAGGATTAACCGTATTGTGTGGAAGATGATTGTTTGCAGAAAACAGTAGAACAAGTATTGCAGTAGGTTGTATTTCAGTAAAGAGAATTTGACCGGGGTCCACAGTTCACTAGAGGTGTCTCTCCCATAAGACAAACAGCATGTTGGGTGAACAAATTACAGTTGGGCAATTGACAAATAAAGAGAGCATGACCATGCACATACATATCATGATGAGTATAGTGAGATTTAATTGGGCATTACGACAAAGTACATAGACCGCCATCCAGCATGCATCTATGCCTAAAAAGTCCACCTTCAGGTTATCATCCGAACCCCCTCCAGTATTAAGTTGCAGAGCAACAGACAATTGCATTAAGTATGGTGCGTAATGTAATCAACAACTACATCCTTAGACATAGCATCAATGTTTTATCCCTAGTGGCAACAACACAACACAACCTTAGAACTTTCTGTCACTGTCCCAGGTGTCAATGCAGGCATGAACCCACTATCGAGCATAAGTACTCCCTCTTGGAGTTACAAGCATCTACTTGGCCAGAGCATCTACTAGTAATGGAGAGCATGCAAGATCATAAACAACACATAAGCATAACTTTGATAATCAACATAACAAGTATTCTCTATTCATCGGATCCCAACAAACGCAACATATAGAATTACAGATAGATGATCTTGATCATGTTAGGCAGCTCACAAGATCCGACAATGATAGCACAATGGGGAGAAGACAACCATCTAGCTACTGCTATGGACCCATAGTCCAGGGGTAGACTACTCACACATCACACCGGAGGCGACCATGGCGGCGTAGAGTCCTCCGGGAGATGATTCCCCTCTCCGGCGAGTGCCGGAGGCGATCTCTGGATCCCCCGAGATGGGATCGGCGGCGGCGGCGTCTGCGGAAGGTTTTCCGTATCGTGGCTCTCGCATGCGGGGGTTTCGTCACGGAGGCTATTTGTAGGCGGAAGGGCAGGTCAAGAGGCGGCACGGGGCCCCACACCACAGGGCCGCGCGGCCAAGGGGGCCGCGCCGCCCTAGGGTGTGGCCCCCTCGTCGCCCCTCTTCGTCTCTCCTTCGGACTTCTGGAAGCTTCGTGGAAAAATAGGCCCCTGGGCTTTGATTTCGTCCAATTCCGAGAATATTTCCTTACTAGGATTTCTGAAACCAAAAACAGCAGAAAACAAAGAATCGGCACTTCGGCATCTTGTTAATAGGTTAGTTCCGTAAAATGCACGAATATGACATAAAGTGTGCATAAAACATGTAGATAACATCAATAATGTGGCATGGAACATAAGAAATTATCGATACGTCGGAGACGTATCAGCATCCCCAAGCTTAGTTCTGCTCGTCCCGAGCAGGTAAAACGATAACACAGATAATTTCTGGAGTGACATGCCATCATAATCTTGATCATACTATTTGTAAAGCATATGTAGTGAATGCAGAGATCAAAACAATGTATATGACATGAGTAAACAAGTGAATCATAAAGCAAAGACTTTTCATGAATAGCACTTCAAGACAAGCATCAATAAGTCTTGCATAAGAGTTAACTCATAAAGCAATAATTCAAAGTAAAGGCATTGAAGCAACACAAAAGAAGATTAAGTTTCAGCGGTTGCTTTCAACTTGTAACATGTATATCTCATGGATATTGTCAACATAGAGTAATATAATAAGTGCAATAAGCAAGTATGTAGGAATCAATGCACAGTTCACACAAGTGTTTGCTTCTTGAGGTGGAGAGAAATAGGTGAACTGACTCAACATTGAAAGTAAAAGAATGGTCCTCCATAGAGGAAAAGCATCGATTGCTATATTTGTGCTAGAGCTTTGATTTTCAAAACATGAAACAATTTTGTCAACGGTAGTAATAAACCATATGCATCATGTAAATTATATCTTATAAGTTGCAAGCCTCATGCATAGTGTACTAATAGTGCCCGCACCTTGTCCTAATTAGCTTGGACTACCGGATCATCACAATGCACTGTTTTTACCAAGTGTCACAAAGGGGTACCTCTATGCCGCCTGTACAAAGGTCTAAGGAGAAAGCTCGCATTGGATTTCTCGCTATTGATTATTCTTCAACTTAGACATCCATACCGGGACAACATAGACAACAAATAATGGACTCCTCTTTTATGCATAAGCATATAACAACAATTAATAATTTTCTCATTTGAGATTTGAGGATTGTTGTCCAAAACTGAAACTTCCACCATGGATCATAGCTTTAGTTAGCGGCCCAATGTTCTTCTCTAACATATGCATGCTTAACCATATGGTGGTAGATCTCTCTTACTTCAGACAAGACGGACATGCATAGCAACTCACATGAAATTCAACAATGAATAGTTGATGGCGTCCCCAGTGAACATGGTTATCGCACAACAAGCAACTTAATAAGAGACAAAGTGCATAATTACATATTCAATACCACAATAGTTTTTAAGCTATTTGTCCCATGAGCTATATATTGCAAAGGTGAATGATGGAATTTTAAAGGTAGCACTCAAGCAATTTACTTTGGAATGGCGGAAAATACCATGTAGTATAGGTAGGTATGGTGGACACAAATGGCATAGTGGTTGGCTCAAGTATTTTGGATGCATGAGAAGTATTCCCTCTCGATACAAGGTTTAGGCTAGCAAGGCTTATTTGAAACAAACACAAGGATGAACCGGTGCAGCAAAACTCACATAAAAGACATATTGAAAACATTATAAGACTCTACACCGTCTTCCTTGTTGTTCAAACTCAATACTAGAAATTATCTAGACCTTAGAGAAACCAAATATGCAAACCAAATTTTAGCATGCTCTATGTATTTCTTCATTAATGGGTGCAAAGCATATGATGCAAGAGCTTAATCATGAGCACAACAATTATCAAGTATCACATTACCCAAGACATTAATAGCAATTACTACATGTATCATTTTCCAATTCCAACCATATAACAATTTAACGAAGGAGAAACTTCGCCATGAATACTATGAGTAGAAACCAAGGACATACTTGTCCATATGCTACAGCGGAGCGTGTCTCTCTCCCATAAAGTGAATGCTAGGATCCATTTTATTCAGACAAAACAAAAAACAAAAACAAACCGACGCTCCAAGAAAAAGCACATAAGATGTGATGGAATAAAAATATAGTTTCAGGGGAGGAACCTGATAATGTTGTCGATGAAGAAGGGGATGCCTTGGGCATCCCCAAGCTTAGACGCTTGAGTCTTCTTGATATATGCAGGGGTGAACCACCGGGGCATCCCCAAGCTTAGAGCTTTCACTCTCCTTGATCATGTTGCATCATACTCCTCTCTTGATCCTTGAAAACTTCCTCCACACCAAACTCGAAACAACTCATTAGAGGGTTAGTGCACAATATAAATTGACATATTCAGAGGTGACACAATCATTCTTAACACTTCTGGACATTGCATAATGCTACTGGACATTAGTGGATCAAAGAAATTCATCCAACATAGCAAAAGAGGCAACGCGAAATAAAAGGCAGAATCTGTCAAAACAGAACAGTTCGTATTGACGAATTTTAAAATGGCACCAGACTCGCTCAGATGAAAATGCTCAAATTGAATGAAAGTTGCGTACATATCTGAGGATCATGCACGTAAATTGGCTTAATTTTCTGAGCTACCTACAGGGAGGTGGACCCAGATTCGTGACAGCAAAGAAATCTGGAACTGTGCAGTAATCCAATTCTAGTACTTACTTTTCTATCAACGGCTTAACTTGGCACAACAAAACACAAAACTAAGATAAGGAGAGGTTGCTACAGTAGTATACAACTTCCAAGACACAAAATAAAAACAAAGTACTGTAGGTAAAAACATGGGTTGTCTCCCATAAGCGCTTTTCTTTAACGCCTTTCAGCTAGGCGCAGAAAGTGTGTATCAAGTATTATCAAGAGACGAAGTGTCAACATCATAATTTGTTCTCATAATAGAATCAAAAGGTACCTTCATTCTCTTTCTAGGGAAGTGTTCCATACCTTTCTTGAGAGGAAATTGATATTTTATATTACCTTCCTTCATATCAATAATAGCACCAACAGTTCGAAGAAAAGGTCTTCCCAATATAATGGGACAAGATGCATTGCATTCAATATCCAAGACAACAAAATCAACGGGAACAAGGTTATTGTTAACGGTAATACGAACATTATCAACCTTACCCAAAGGTTTCTTTGTAGAATGATCAGCAAGATTAACATCCAAATAACAATTTTTCAGCGGTGGCAAGTCAAGCATATTATAAATTTTCTTAGGCATAACAGAAATACTTGCACCAAGATCACATAAAGCATTACAATCAAAATCTTTAACCTTCATCTTAATGATGGGCTCCCAACCATCCTCTAGCTTTTTAGGAATAGAGGCTTCACGCTCTAGTTTCTCTTCTCTAGCTTTTATGAGAGCATTTGTAATATGATGCGTGAAAGCCAAATTTATAGCACTAGCATTAGGACTTTTAGCAAGTTTTTGCAAGAACTTTATAACTTCAGAGATGTGGCAATCATCAAAATTCAAACCATTATAATCTAAAGCAATGGGATCATCATTCCCAATGTTGGAAAAAATTTCAGCAGCTTTATCACAGTGCGGTTTCAGCAGTTTTAGCAGTTTTAGGCAGTTTTTCGCGCTTTGCATTAGAAGTGGAAACATTGCTAACACCAATTCTTTTATTAGTATTAGTAGGAGGTGCAGCAACATGTGTAGCATTAGCATTACTAGTGGTGGTAATAGTCCAAACTTTAGCTACATTCTTCTCCTTAGCTAGTTTTTCATTTTCTTCTCTATCCCACCTAGCACGCAGTTCAGCCATTAATCTTATATTCTCATTAATTCTAACTTGAATGGCATTTGCTGTAGTAACAATTTTATTATGATGATTCTCATTAGGCAAAACTTTTGATTTCAAAAGATCAACATCAGCAGCAAGACTATCGACTTTAGAAGCAAGTATATCAATTTTCCCAAGCTTTTCTTCAACAGATTTGTTAAAAGCAGTTTGTGTACTAATAAATTCCTTAAGCATGGCTTCAAGTCCAGGGGGTGAACTCCTATTATTGTTGTAAAAATTCCCATAAGAATTACCATAGCCGTTGCCATTATTATAAGGATATGGCCTATAGTTGTTACTAGAATTGTTCCGGTAAGCATTGTTGTTGAAATTATTATTTTTAATGAAGTTTACATCAACATGTTCTTCTTGTGCAACCAATGAAGCTAATGGAACATTATTAGGATCAATATTAGTCCTATCATTCACAAGCATAGACATAATAGCATCAATCTTATCACTCAAGGAAGAGGTTTCTTCGATTAATTTACATTCTTACCTTGTGGAGCTCTTTCCGTGTGCCATTCAGAGTAGTTGATCATCATATTATCAAGAAGCTTTGTTGCTTCACCAAGAGTGATGGACATAAAGGTACCTCCAGCAGCTGAATCCAATAAATTTCGTGAAGAAAAATTTAGTCCTGCATAGAAGGTTTGGATGATCATCCAAGTAGTCAGTCCATGGGTTGGGCAATTTTTAACCAGAGATTTCATTCTTTCCCAAGCTTGAGCAACATGTTCAGTATCTAATTGTTTAAAATTCATTATGCTACTCCTCAAAGATATAATTTTAGCAGGGGGATAATATCTACCAATAAAAGCATCCTTGCATTTAGTCCATGAATCAATACTATTCTTAGGCAGAGATAGCAACCAATCTTTAGCTCTTCCTCCTAATGAGAAAGGGAACAATTTTAGTTTAATAATATCACCATCTACATCTTTATATTTTTGCATTTCACATAATTCAACAAAATTATTAAGATGGGCAGCAGCATCATCAGAACTAACACCAGAAAATTGCTCTCGCATAACAAGATTCAGTAAAGCAGGTTTAATTTCAAAGAATTCTGCTGTAGTAGCAGGTGGAGCAATAGGTGTGCATAAGAAATCATTATTATTTGTGGTTGTGAAGTCACACAACTTAGTATTTTCAGCGTTGGCCATTTTAGCAACAGTAAATAAAGCAAACTAGATAAAGTAAATGCAAGTAAACTAATTTTTTTGTGTTTTTGATATAGCAAACAAGATAGCAAATAAAGTAAAACTAGCAACTAATTTTTTTTTTGTATTTTGATTTAGTGCAGCAAACAAAGTAGTAAATAAAACTAAGCAAGACAAAAACAAAGTAAAGAGATTGAGAAGTGGAGACTCCCCTTGCAGCGTGTCTTGATCTCCCTGGCAACGGCGCCAGAAATTTGCTTGATGCGTGTGGTTGGCACGTCCGTTGGGAACCCCAAGAGGAAGGTGTGATGCGCACAGCGGCAAGTTTCCCTCAGTAAGAAACCAAGGTTTAATCGGACCAGTAGGAGTCAAGAAGCACGTTGAAGGTTGATGGCGGCGAGATGTAGTGCGGCGCAACACCAGGGATTCCGGCGCCATCGTGGAACCTGCACAACACAACCAAAGTACTTTGCCCCAACGAAACAGTGAGGTTGTCAATCTCACCGGCTTGCTGTAACAAAGGATTAACCGTATTGTGTGGAAGATGATTGTTTGCAGAAAACAGTACAACAAGTATTGCAGTAGGTTGTATTTCAGTAAAGAGAATTGGACCGGGGTCCACAGTTCACTAGAGGTGTCTCTCCCATAAGACAAACAGCATGTTGGGTGAACAAATTACAGTTGGGCAATTGACAAATAAAGAGAGCATGACCATGCACATACATATCATGATGAGTATAGTGAGATTTAATTGGGCATTACGACAAAGTACATAGACCGCCATCCAGCATGCATCTATGCCTAAAAAGTCCACCTTCAGGTTATCATCCGAACCCCCTCCAGTATTAAGTTGCAGAGCAACAGACAATTGCATTAAGTATGGTGCGTAATGTAATCAACAACTACATCCTTAGACATAGCATCAATGTTTTATCCCTAGTGGCAACAGCACAACACAACCTTAGAACTTTCTCACATCCTTGTCCCAGGTGTCAATGCAGGCATGAACCCACTATCGAGCATAAGTACTCCCTCTTGGAGTTACAAGCATCTACTTGGCCAGAGCATCTACTAGTAACGGAGAGCATGCAAGATCATAAACAACACATAAGCATAACTTTGATAATCAACATAACAAGTATTCTCTATTCATCGGATCCCAACAAACGCAACATATAGAATTACAGATAGATGATCTTGATCATGTTAGGCAGCTCACAAGATCCGACAATGATAGCACAATGGGGAGAAGACAACCATCTAGCTACTGCTATGGACCCATAGTCCAGGGGTAGACTACTCACACATCACACCGGAGACGACCATGGCGGCGTAGAGTCCTCCGGGAGATGATTCCCCTCTCCGGCAGGGTGCCGGAGGCGATCTCTGGATCCCAGAGATGGGATCGGCGGCGGCGGCGTCTCTCGGAAGGTTTTCCGTATCGTGGCTCTCGGTGACTGGGGGTTTCGTCACGGAGGCTATTTGTAGGCGGAAGGGCAGGTCAAGAGGCGGCACGGGGCCCCACACCACAGGGCCGCGCGGCCAAGGGGGGGCCGCGCCGCCCTAGGGTGTGGCCCCCTCGTCGCCCCTCTTCGTCTCTCCTTCGGACTTCTGGAAGCTTCGTGGAAAAATAGGCCCCTGGGCTTTGATTTCGTCCAATTCCGAGAATATTTCCTTACTAGGATTTCTGAAACCAAAAACAGCAGAAAACAGCAACTGGCACTTCGGCATCTTGTTAATAGGTTAGTTCCAGAAAATGCACGAATATGACATAAAGTGTGCATAAAACATGTAGATAACATCAATAATGTGGCATGGAACATAAGAAATTATCGATACGTCGGAGACGTATCAGCGGCCATCGCTTTCGCGGTCAGCGCTTCCGCGTCTGTGCCGAAGCCTTCGCCATCAATGTCGCGGATGCCTCTTCTGCGCGCGCACTGGCGACGGCTAGGCTTCTGCGCCGCCATCAATGGCATCGTCCCCGCGCGCGGTCGGCCTTAAAACTCCACCGGCACCTTTCCTCCATCGCCCACACCTACACTCGCACCACCAACACCGCAGCACCATGGGGAAGAAGAAGAATGACTTCGAGGCGTCCGGCAGCGGCACGAAGAAGGAGGAGCGACCAGGCAGGGTGGCGCTGCCCGTCACCATCGGGAGGCTGATGCACGCGAACTGGACACCGTGCGACACCTGGAGGGACGTGCACATGCCTGGCGGCTGGCGGCTCAGCTACCGCCAGGTGCCCGTCCCTCCGGTCCCTGCGCGCGAGCCAGATCGGACCGCGGAGATCCGGCGAAGGAGGCGGTACCTTCCGCCGGACCTCCGCGCCGATCCGGCGTACGCCATTGACTCTGAAAGTTGGCGTACCTATCTCTCGACCGAGAGGGATCAGAGGAGGAGGGCGGCTGATACGTCTCCAACGTATCTATAATTTCTTATCTTCCATGCGAGTTTTATGCCAATAGCTACATGTTTTACATGCACTTTATATCATATTATGGCATTTATTGGACTAACCTATTAAGAAGATGCCACAGTGCCAATTTCTATTTATTATGTCTGTTTATTGCAGAAAAGGCCCAAAAACCAAAGTGCTCGGAAAAATCCAGAAAAATCACAGAAATTCTATTTCGCCAGAAGACCCACGGAGCCAGAAGGGCCAGGCCAGAGGAGGCCCACGGCCTCCTCCCCATACCTTGGCGCGGCCAGGAGGGAGCGGCGCCGTCCTATGGGGTGGGCCCCTCGGGCACCCCCTCGTGCCGCCCTTTCGCCTATATTAAGCTTCGTCCCCGAAAACCCTGAATAGATCGACGATTTCTCCAGAAGAGTTCCGTAGCTCCGCCGCCACCAAAAACCCTAATTCGGGGGACAGCTGTTTCGGCACCCTGCCGGGACGGGGAATTGCCCCCGGAGCCATCTCCATCGACTCCATCGCCATCTTCATCGCCGTTGTTGTCTCCCATGATGAGGAGGGAGTAGTTCTCCCCCGAGGGTGAGGGCTCTACCGGTAGCTATGTGGTTCATCTCTCTCTCCCATGGTGTGATCTTTATGTGATCATGAGCTTTGTAATCTAGTTCAATATGTAGATGTTACTCTTGTCTATTATGCACTCTAGAGGTGGGAGTCCCACCTTGGGTAGGTTTTCCTACACATGGAAGGTTTTGGGTTGGGGTCTTATTCGAAGACTTGTAGTCCAACACTTGGGGGTTCCACCTATATAATGAGGAGCAAGGGGAGGGGGCCGGCCACACCAAAGCCATTGTGGCCGCACCCCTCATAGTGGCCGGCCACCTCCCTCTCTCCCAAACCCTAGCCGCCCATCTCCTCCACTTCTCCCGCAACGCTTAGCGAAGCTCCGCCCTTGTCACCGTTAGCACCGAAGCAAGGGGCGGCCTTGGAGTGGGAAGAGGAAGCGGAGCCCATGGATGTATGTCACGGACGTTGACGCACACGATGTTCTAATTTACGCCTTTTATGCTTATAAAAGTTGCTCTAGCAAACCTGTTAAGCTCACGTCTGTTTGTCTGTTCTGTTCATTACAGATACTGCACTTTCTTTTACAGCATATGTCCATTCTACGCTCCCTTAGGAATTAGGCCTTCCTACCATCTTGAGTTATGTGAAGATGTTAAACTTATGTGAATGTTGTTTTTGACATTCCCTTGTGCTCAGTTGTTTCTATGATTCTTTTTTAAAACCACAAAGGCCTCATATTAAATTTTCATGCATGGTTGCCAAATCATTACAATTGTGAAAGTTTAGGAACACTCGTAAGCCATGCCTCTAAATCTAGTACTCACTCTGATCCGTAACAAATATCAGTAAGTAGACAGGAATACTTTGGTTTAATGGAAAGATAAATTTCCAGTAATACTAGCAATACACTTGATGCACGAGAATCATGGACATAGTTTTCAGGAATGCATGCAATATATGCAGCCAATTCGCATTTGCAATCAATTATTACGGGGTTTTAAGAGTACAAGATAAATTCCACCATCTCCAACAAAAGCGTGACCTGGCGCCTAAAGTAGTTAATGTTATAGTGCCATTAAAACTAGTACATGGGAAATAAAGGAAGATACACCCCTAATATTTTCTTTTGCGATACAAATTTACCCCTAATCTTGTTTTCATCAGTAAGCAGTAGAAAATAACGTGTAATAGTACATGCTACAGGGATATTTTCTATATGCTTCAAAAATGCAGTAGGCAGTAGAATTTTTACTTGGGGATGAATAAATTTGTACACTTTGTTGGCTCCTGTTTGCTTGTCAATTTGGACGGTTCACAACAAAATAACCTTTGATGAATACGTGGTGAAATCACCTGACGTGATCACTTTCACAATGTCTTCTTTTATTACATACTGGGTAACGCTGTATGACGATGCAGATGCAGCAACGCTGTACAAGAGAGAACAAGTTGATGATGAAGGCCTCTGACCTGGCGCAAAGGAATCAGGATGGTTTTGGAGCAAACAAAGGAATTAGGATGTTGATCGCATGGACTTCACTTTCACTGAGATTTCAACGAAATGCACTGAATTTCAGTGGTTTTGGTGGGCACCGAAATAATTACCTTTTGGTCAAAATATTTCAGTCATTTCAGTAATACGCACGGAACAAAAAAATATTAAAATATTTTACAATTTTTTAAATATTTTTTGACAGAAACATTCACTCCCTTGGCCGAAATGAAAACCGAAATTGGTGAAATTCACTGAATTTCAATGATTTCAGCACAGGCTGTAATTTTTCCAAAACTGAAATTTAAGGGGCCTTAAGTCCTAGTGTTGAATGTTTTATTCCGGTTTTTAAGTCCTACTGTCGAATGTAGGGGCTCCTCCCTTGGCACCGGGAGAGCCAAAGCTGGGGGCGGTGACATAGGCACCCCCAATAGGCCTGCCGAAGATAGTACCCGGGGTTTACTGAAGGCCCACGACTCGGAGAATAAGAAGAATCGGAAGCCCAATTTGTTATTAAGGAAAGTTAGAGTTGTATTAGGAGACAATATTTGTAATCTTGCGGGATGAGTTGAAAACTCTCTCGGACTATGTAACTTATACAATACGAATTCCTCGGCTCCACCTCTTATATAAGGGGGAGTCGAGGGACAAAGAAATCATCGAATCATTGTCTCGCAAACCTTAGTTTTCATATCGTCGAGTACTTTTTGGCTGAAACCTTCGAGATCTACTTGCCCTCTACTTCCAACTAAACCCTAGTCTACAACCCGTAGGCATTGACAAGTTAATCCCTTGTCAATTGGCACCGTCTGTGGGAATTAGAGGCGTCAAGGATCTGATCTCGATGGCACGTTCAAGATCGTCGACTTCATCAACAGCAAGCAACGCGATGGATCGAGGTAAACAGATCGCAACTGGTCCTGTCGATTTTGTTCCTCACCCGCCCTCCCGTTTGGATGCATATGCGTATCTGGGGGAGCCTATGGAGATGACGATCGGAAGATTCCACTTTCGCGTCGAGAAAGAGGGAACGTATCGTCTCGAAATTCTGATCTCGTCGGGATTGTCGGCGGTCGATTCCGATTTTTCGAGCTCAACATCGTTAATCGAATCAGGCGAAGAGGAGACTTCATCGCCACGCTTCATTAGCAGCAGGGCAAGCGAAAAGCTCGCCAAGATCTTCAGCGACATGTCCTTCGAGTCATCCGCGGACTCCTATATAAGCGATGACTCGAGCAGTATCGACAGCTTCAACTTCATCGACAAATCCAATACAGTGGGCAAAGTCTTCACCAATCTTTATGATGGTGTCACCAAACCCAGCACAGATCTGAATACAAAATACCATCAGATTTATGCCATCGGAGAGCCAAGCCGCGATCAGGAGGAAACATCTGAGGCTTTCGACGATTTGGGAAATCCATACGTCGATCCCTCTGATTTACGACGAGGTCTAGGCAATAAATATATCGGACCTGAGCCTCGTGATAGAGTTCAACTCCCGCAAGCAACATGGGATAGAGCCGCAAGAGCTATGGATGGCTCAGAACCAATGGCCACAACAGCCACGCCAGAAGAGTTGCAAGCATATCAATATAGGCTCGCACGAGCTGCAAGGGAATTGGAAAAACAGACAGCTGCCCTGAACAGAAGAAAGGAGGCAGCCTCCGCGTCAAGCAGGCGAAGGGCAGAGCTGAGTCGGCAATCTGGAACCTCGGGAGATAGCCACAGGGAAGCTCGGAACAGAGCAAGATCAAGGTTGCAACATATACCTGAAGGAGAAAGAGAGCACTTGGTTCAAAACCTCGACATGTCTTTTATGTCGATAGACACGAGAGGGAATATTATCCCCAAGACACCAGAAGCTGGGTATATGGCGACACATGCCTTTATCCTTGCATCCAGGCCACCTCCAGGAGATCCAAGGGAGGCACTGTACAACATGGCAATGGAAGGAGTTGGAGCCATGGGAACGGCGTTTGCATCAACACCTCCCGAAGGAACAGCAAGGCAAAATAGTCCACGTCCTGCGGCAGCAGCAGCAGCTCCCGAAGGAACAAGTGGAGCAAGAGACACAGCAGCGCAAGCAAGGGTGGACAGAGCACGGCAAAGTAGAAGGGAACATCGGCATTCCCCAGAACTAAACGACGAGGATATGTGCGGTTTGCCATGCTTCACGAGGAGAGTCCGAAAAACTCGAGTCCCTTCGGGATTTAAGTTGCCTGATAACTTCAAAAAATTCGACGGCCTGCAAGATCCAGAGGATTGGCTAGTTGATTACCTCGAGACGGTGAAGCTCACAGGAGGGACCAGAGCAACAGCTATGCAAAGCATCCAGGTGCATTTAAGTGGAGCCGCACGATCTTGGATTAAGAAGCTTCCTCCAGGATCTATCGACAGCTGGGATAGCTTCGAGGACATATTCTTCAAGAATTTCCGGTCCACCTGCAAAAAACCCGCATCGCTAGAGGAATTGAGGGCGTGTCGACAGAAGCCAGACGAATCAATGAGAAAATACATCCAAAGGTGGAATATCATCAAAAACTTGGCAGAGAATATATCTGACGAGAGAGCGATAGATGCGTTTGTCGTAGGAATCAGGCGAGGAGATTTTGTCGAGGATTTGGGAAGAACCAATCCAAAGACAGTATCCGCATTGATGGAGATAGCAAACAGATGGGCAGATGGAGAAGATGTTGTTCACAACAAACGGCATAGGTCACCAGAGGAGGACCGCGGCCGAAATTATCAAAATAGGCGATGATTTCCTCGGCAGTACTCGGGCTATGATGCACCTGGGCAAATTTCGGCTGGCTTCCGAGCAAGCGCCGGAGGAAACAATAGAGATGATTACCAGAGGAGCAACGAGCAGCGAGGCGACAATAGAGATGACTCTCGAAACAACAGGCAAAATACCGGGTCGAGGTTTCAGAGGCCTTTCGTGTCTCCCGAGGAGATGATGAACGGGTCGTGTTAGATGCATTTTTATCTTGACAACAACGGAAAAAGACAGTCGGGACACTTACAAAAGGATTGCCGAAATTTCCAGGCAATGTTAAGGTGGGCAGGGCATGCCAATGCTCAGGCAGCGCCTAGAAATCCTCAAGGACCCAGGAGTGAGATTCACCTGCCACCTCCTCCCGCAATTACGGATGATAATCGACATCAGCTCAGAATTGCGGCAGCACCTGCACCACCGCATTATGTTGATCCCAATTCCAACGGAGCAGTCTCGATGATTCAGAAAGGCAGGCCATCCAATAGAGCTCAGAAAGTAATCTCGCGACAGGTGTTCATGGCAGAGAAGATGCCTCCACCAACGGTTGAGTATCTAAACTGGTCAGGGCAAGATATTGGATTCACAATAGCGGATCATCCACAGCAAGTTCCTCGACCAGGGCAATCAGCACTTATATTACCAGCAGTGATCGCAGGATTCGATGTATCTCGAGTGTTCATCGATGGCGGCAGCAGTTTAAACCTTATGTATGCAGATACACTAAGGAAGATGAACATATCCCTAGCAAACCTGAAACCAACCGACACGCGATTCCACGGTATCACACCGGAGAAGCCAAGTTATCCGCTAGGGAAGATTAATCTCGACGTTCAGTTTGGGACCCGAGAAAACTACATGATAGAGAAGCTGGAATTCGAAGTTGTGGATTTCCCATCACAATACCACGCTTTGTTGGGGCGCCCAGCATATGCTAGGTTTATGGCGGTACCACATTATATGTACTTGTTATGGAGGATGCCTGGACCTAAGGGACCAATCACAGTCAAAGGAAGCTTTGTGCTAGCCGATAAGTGTGATAAGGATTTTCATCGACTGTCAGAAACCTTCGGGATGCAAGCAGAATACATGGCGTCAAGGCTCACGACTGACTATGATGTGTTGCCAGACGTAGGAAGGCCAAATAAAGAATCAACTTTCAACACTGAGAAAAATTCTAAGGAGGTGCAGATTCACCCGACAGACCCGAAAAAGACGACGTCCATTGCAAAAGACATGGACCTCGCATAGGAAAGCGCGCTCGTCGAGTTCCTCCGTGAGCACTGGAAAATCTTCACATGGTGTCCAGCTGACATGCCAGGAGTACCCAGGGAACTTGCCGAGCACCACCTAAACTTGGATCCATTAGCGAGACCAATAAAACAACCTTTGCGGCGTTTTTCGGAGCCAAACCGCAAAGCTATGCTATCAGAAATAGATCGACTAAGAGAAGCTGGTTTAATCAAGGAGCTGCATACAGAGGCCACATGGGTAGCAAATCCAGTGTTGGTGCCGAAGAAAAACACTAAAGTCCTTCGCATGTGCGTCGATTTTACGTGTCTCAATAAACATTGTCCAAAGGATCACTTTCCCCTCCCGAGGATCGATCAAATTATCGACTCCACGGCAGGATGTGAACGTCTTTCCTTCCTGGATGCATATTCTGGTTATAACCAGATCAGATTGAAAGAAGAAGATGAGGTCAAAACAGCGTTCATCACACCCTATGGCGTATTTTGCTACCGAACAATGCCTTTTGGTCTGAAAAACGTGGGAGCAACATACCAGAGGATGATGTAGAAGTGCTTAGCAACACAGATTGGGAAAAACGTACAAGTGTACATCGACGATGTTGTCATAACATCAAAGAAGGGGACGACGTTAATCGAGGATTTGAAGGAAACCTTCGACAACTTCGACAAGTTCTACCTCAAGTTGAACCCGACGAAGTGTTCCTTTGGTGTCCCCGCAGGAGAACTTCTTGGGTTTCTAGTCTCAGCAAGAGGAATCGAAGCAAATCCCGAAAAAATCCAAGCTATCGTAACAATGAGGAAGCCAACAAAGTTGAAGGAAATACAGCAGCTAACTGGGCGAGTCACAGCTTTAAGCAGATTCGTCGCCAGGCTGGGGGAAAAAGCGCTACCGTTCTACGCTTTAATCAAGCAAGAGGAGAAATTCCAGTGGAACGAAGAGGCCGATAGAGCCTTCGAGGATTTAAAACGCACAATTTCGACACCACCAATCTTGGTGGCGTCGAAAGAGAAGGAACCTCTCCTGTTATACATCGCAGCCACACCTCAGGTGGTTAGCACGGCGCTAGTCGTCGAAAGAGAAGAAGAAGGAAAACTCCATGGAGTACAAAGGCCGGTATATTTCATCAGCGAAGTTTTATCGCCTTCTAAACAACGATACCCACAGTACCAGAAGTTAGCATATGGAGTGATTACAACAGCAAGAGAATTGCGCCATTATTTCTCGGCACACCCGATAATAGTGGTCAATGAAGCACCTCTATCAAACATACTGAACAATCCAGAAGCTACAGGGCGTGTCTCCCTTTGGGGAATAGAACTTTCCCCTCGGGACATCACGTATGAAAAAAGAAAGGCAATCAAGTCGCAAGTTCTGTCAGACTTCATTGCAGAGTGGATGGAGTTGCAAAATACAGGACCCCCAGATTTGTTAAGAACTTGGACCATGAATTTCGATGGATCCAAGAGAGTAGAAGGAGCTGGTGCAGGGGTGATACTCATATCACCTGAAGGCGACAAATTGAAGTATGTCCTACGGATGACGTTCCCAAACGCATCTAACAATGAAGCATAATACGAAGCCCTTATACACGGGATGAAGATGGCGAAAGCTTGCGGTGCAACTCGACTAAAAATCTTTGGCGACTCACAATTGGTAGCTCAGCAGGTTATGAACCAATGTGATGCAGTCAATGAAAGTATGGTGGCATACAAGGAGGTGTACAACGAGCTTGAGAAGCTGTTTGATGGATGCGAAGTAAATCACATCAGTAGGCTGAGCAATGATGAAGCCGACGTTCTCACAAACATCGGATCGCAATGCCTTCCAACCCCGCCAGGTGTGTTTTGGGAAGAAATAGCTGAGAGATCCACAAAGCCAAAGAAGGCGCAGAAGAAGACGAAGGAGGAGAAAACTTCGGCGCCTCTCAAAGAAGCTCCAGACGAAGAAGAGGACCAGGAGCTGGTGATGATGGTAGAAGTCCCATGGATGCAAGCGTACATATCGTATATCCTAAGGAAAGAAATACCAGACGATCCAGTTGAAGCAAGGTGAGTTATTCGACAATCCAAAGCCTTCACAGTGGTCAAAGGAGAATTATAGAAGCGAAGTATTTCGGGCGTGCTGCAAAGGTGTGTTACACCCGAAGAAGGAAGGAAAATCTTAAAGGACGTACACGAGGGAATATGTGGTCATCACGCGAGCTGTCGAGCTATTGCGGCCAAGGTTTTTCGGGCTGGATTTTACTGGTTGACAGCAACCGAGGATGCAAAAGAGATAGTACGAACCTGCGACGCGTGCCAGAGATTCGCCGCAAAACCCCACTCTCCAGCAGCAGAGCTGATGCCAATACCATTGTCTTGGCCTTTTGCCCAATGGGGACTTGATATGGTGGAAAAGTTGCACAAGGCTTCGCCAGGAGGATATGAGTATATGTTGGTTGCTGTCGATAAATTCACCAAGTGGATAGAAGCAAAGCCGATAAATTCACCAGATGCAACATCAGCAATAAAATTCGTGAAGGGCATCGTTTTTCGATTTGGAGTACCTCACAGCATCGTCACAGATAATGGTAGTAACTTTACATCCAAGGAGTTCAAGGCATACTGCGCAGAAGTAGGCATCAAATTGCACTTCGCGTCAGTTGGGCACCCGCAAACCAACGGTCAAGTCGAGAAAGCCAATGGTATTATCTGCAACGGTATTAAAAAGCGCTTGCTAGGACCGCTTGAAAAGGCTCGACATACCTGGCCAGAAGAATTGCCAAGTGTCCTGTGGAGTATTCGAACAACACCAAATACGGCGACGCAAGAAACTCCGTTCTTTTTAGTCCATGGAGCTGAGGCAGTGCTACCGATCGAAATAGAGCACGACTCCCCAAGAGTCTGTTGCGGTCAGAAACCCACCGGCGAGCAGCGACGGGCAACACAGGAGAGCCGGGAGCAACTTAGGGCTGCGGCTGGCCCTGGTCCCTCCGAGCGACGGCCCGCAAAGACTCCGGCACGCACGTCCGATGCTGGTGCAAGGGCGTGCCACCTGACCTATACCTGGTCAGGAAGGTGATGGAGATGCCTCGCTTAGTTTCCTGCATGGCATACACGTAAACATTAAATACGAGCCTCGATCGGCTCTCAGGTTGTCCTGTGAATCGGCTCAAGGAGCCGATTGATACGTCCAAAACGTATCTACTTTCCCGAACACTTTTGCTATTGTTTTGCCTCTAATTTGTGTATTTTGGATGCAACTAACACGGACTAACGCTGTTTTCAGCAGAACTGTTCTGGTGTCTCATTTTTGTGCAGAAATCCAACTTTCGGGAAAATCCTCGGAATTTATGCAGAAGGCCCTATTTTCCCAGAATAATGACGGAGCCAGAAGGACAATTAAGGTGGAGGCCCGAGGGCCCCACACCATAGGGCGGCGCGGCCCAGGGGGGGCCCGCGCGGCCCTGTGGTGTGGCCCCCTCGGCCGGCCTCCGATGCCCTCCTTCGGACTATTTTATCGGCCTCGACCTAAAAACGCACGGAGAGAAGTCGAAGTCGCCAGAAAGCCTCCAGAACGCCGCCACATCGCGAAACTCCGTCTCGGGAGCCAGAAGTCTCCGTTCTGGCACTCCGCCGGGACGGGGAATTGGAGGAGATCATCGCCGCCATCACCGCCAACGCCTCTACATCAACCAGCCATGTTTCCCCCATCCATGTGTGAGTAATTCCCCCGCTGTAGGCCGAAGGGGATGGTAGGGATTGGATGAGATTGGTCATGTAATAGCATAAGATTGTTAGGGCATAGTGCCTAGTGCCCGTAATTGGTACTTTGATGATATTGTTGCAACTTGTTATGCTTAATGCTTGTCACTAGGGCCCGAGTGCCATGATCTCAGATCTGAACATGTTATTGTTTCATCATGATATTCATTTTTTATGGTCTTACCTATAAGTTGTATACACACGTCGCTGTCCGGAACCAATGGCCCCGAAGTGACAAGAATTGGGACAACCGGAGGGGATGGTAGTGATGTGAGGATCACATGTGTTCACGGAGTGTTAATGCTTTGCTCCGGTACTCTATTAAAAGGAGTACCTTAATATCCACTAGTTTCCCTTGAGGCCCGGCTGCCACGGCTGGTAGGACAAAAGATGTTGTGCAAGTTTCTCATTGCGAGCACGCACGACTATATATGGAACACATGCCTATTGATTACTTTGTACTTGGACACCGTTTTATTATTATCTGCAAATGCCCTGCTATGATTGTTACATGAGTTTCTCTCATCCATGCAACGCCCGTCATCCGTCCCCGTGCCTACGGTATTTTAATCCTGCTGTTTACTAAATCACTACTACTGTCTCTGTTACTCTGCTGCTGTTATTTCACTACTGCTACTGCTATAAAACTGTTACTTCTGATAAACTCTTGCGAGCAAGTCTGTTTCCAGGTGCAGCTGAATTGACAACTCATTGTTAAGGCTTCCAAGTGTTCTTTGTCTCCCCTTGTGTCGAATCAATAAATTGGGTTTTACTTCCCTCGAAGACTGTTGCGATCCCCTATACTTGTGGGTCATCAAGACTATTTTCTGGCGCCGTTGCCGGGGAGCATAGCTTTATTTGGAAGTTCACTTGGATTAATATTGTTCGCTGCAAATTCTCCATCATGGGTAAACCTCGCGATACTAAGATCGCCATATTACCATCCACTACAAGGAAAGGTACAATTCTGAATACCTCCGCTACACTTGATTCACCATCTGTGATTGATAAACTTGTTTCACCGCCACATGCGGGTACTTCTGCTAAATCTGAAAACTCTCATAATATTGATAATGTTTCTACTGTGCTTGATGATAGTGGTTCATTGGGATCCTTTCTAGATGCTACAATTGCTAGGTCTAGACAAATTGAAAATACTGAAACTCCTAATGCTACTACACCTGTTAATTCACCTGAACTTGATTATTTTAGTGATGATCCTGATGAAGATTATGTGGAGCTTAATGATGATTTTATTGAAAAATGCAATGCTACTACTGATGCAAGAAAAATTAAAAAGTTGCTTGCAGAACATGCTGTTAGATATAAACTGTCTCCTGATCCTAAATTTGCCACATCTCCTATAAACATTAAGGATAAAGATTATGATTTTTCTCTTGATCTATCTCATATAGCTATTGTTGAGAAAACACCCTTTTGTGGTACTGAAAAAGAAAGTGTTGTTGAACACATGACTGAGTTATCTACTCCTAGTAGCTTGTTTTCTGATGATGTCAAGATGCGTACTTACTTTGTTGCTAAAATCTTTCCATTCTCATTAAAGGATGACGCTAAAACTTGGTATAATAATTTGCCACCTAATTCTATTAGAAGTCCAAAAGAATTGCTTGATGTTTTCTTCCGCAAATACTTTCCTGCTAGCGCTCAACATATTGCTTTGCAGAGAATTTATAATTTTGACCAGGGAGATGAAGAGAAATTGCCTGAGGCTTGGGCGAGATTTTGCTCTCTTATTAGAGCTCGGCCTGATCATGATTTGGAAAAGCATGATTTACTTGATATATTTTATAGTGGACTAACCATTGAGTCTAGGGCATACCTGGATAGTTGTGCTGGTTGTGTTTTCAGGAAAAGAACTCCAGACGACGCTGAAGAATTATTGGCTAAAATAGGCCGGAATCATGATGATTGGACTACACCTGAACCAACTCCAACGCCAATATTGAAGAAGAGGGGTTTAATTAAATTGAATGATGAAGATATGAGGGAAGCCAAGAAGTCTCTCAAGGAGAAAGGTATTAAATCTGAAGATGTGAAGAATCTACCTCCTATAGAAGATATATGTGAGATAATTCCCCCTTCATCCATGATTGAGGTAAACTCCCTTCAACGCTTTACTAGGGAAGATATTCCGTATTCGAAACCTCCTGCACAATGCTTAGATGAATTTGATAATTATATTGTTAAGCAAGAAAATTTTAATATGAGAGTAGAGAATCATTTAATGGAAAATTCTCGAGCTATTAGTGAATTGCATGATATTGTGGAGAGAACCTCCAATGATGTTAAGATGCTTGTTAAACATTTTCATATGATTCAAACTCAAATTGATCAGCTCACTAAAGTGCAAAATGACTTGTTAGGAAATAATTCTAAAGAGAAACATGCTTATGAAGTAACAACTAGAGGTGGTGTCTCTACCCAGGATCCTCTATATCCTGAAGGGCATCCCAAAAGAATTGAACAAGATTCTCAACACATTGAACCTAATGCTCATTCTAGGAAGAAAAAGAAGAAGAAACATAAAAATGTTGTAGAATCCTCTGAACCTGCTAATGATCCTAATAGTATTTCTATTTCTGATGCTGAAACTGAAAGTGGTAATGAACATGATAATGATAAAGATAATGATAAGAATGATACTCCTGATAAAGAAGAGGTTGAAGAAGAACCTGAAAAGCATGCTAAAAATAAAAAGTATACTAAAGAAGATTTTATTGCTGAGAAACATGGTAATGAAAGAGAACCTTGGGTGCAAAAGCAAATGCCTTTTCCTGCTAAGAAACTAAAATCAAAGGAAGAAGAACACTATAATAAATTTTGCGATTGGATGAAACCTTTATTCTTGCAAATCCCTTTGACTGATGCTATTAAATTGCCTCCTTATTCAAAGTATATGAAAGATATTGTTACTAATAAAAGGAAAATCCCCAATGAGGAAATTTCCACTATGCTTGCTAATTACTCTTTCAATGGCAAAGTTCCAAAGAAGTTGGGCGACCCAGGTATACCTACTATTCCTTGTTCTATTAAGAATAATTATGTTAAAACTGCTCTATGTGACTTGGGAGCCGGTGTTAGTGTTATGCCTTTTTCTCTTTATAAGAGACTTTACCTAGATAAGTTGATACCTACTGATATATCTTTGCAAATGGCTGATAAATCTACTGCTATTCCTGTTGGTATATGTGAGAATGTTCCTGTTCAAGTTACTACTAACTGCTTGATATTAACTGATTTTGTTGTGTTGGAAATGCCTGAAGATGATAATATGTCTATTATTCTTGGGAGACCTTTTCTTAACACCGCAGGGGCTGTTATTGATTGCAATAAAGGAAAGGTTACTTTCAATGTTGATGATAGGGAGCATACTGTTTATTTCCCCAAGAAGATTGATAAAGTATGCGGAGTTAATACTATTTTTAATGTGAGAACTATCAAAGTGGGAACTATTGATTGTCCTATATATGAGCCTACGGAAGAATATCAAACTCTCGTGATTGGATCCATATCAATACAATTCAAGAAAATGGAGTGGAATAGATATCACTTGAACCAGCAAGAATTGGAAGTCCAACAAGTTATGAGAGTCAATCGTGAAGAGGGAGTATACCCCTCTTATTACCCGTGCGCGGATTTCATGAGAAGCGCGGGAATACTTGAAGATGTTCAAAGTCTAATTTCTCGTGCAGGGCTGAGTGACTTTGTTGAAGGAGAGCCAAGACAATATGTAAAATTAACTATGTCTTTTGTGCAGGACTTCAAGTTCAATTGGTCGCGATCTAACCCCACGGTCCAGTATAAAATTTACAATAAAGCTATCAACTTGCCATTTAGTGCTTTTTGTGCAGCAATTAGAGTACCGCAATGGGGGTCATGCGAGAAGATAAGGGGATCGCCGCAAGAACTCTTGGACCTCTTCAAGATGATTTGCGGTGGAAGGAGTTTCTCAGGGGATAATGGTAAAATCACTAGTATTCAGCTCCCGGCTATCCGCTACTTTGCCTATTTTATTACCAAATGCGTTCTTGCTAAAAAGATTGGTGGTAAACTTTCTATCCCGGATTTGGCTTTTCTAGCTGCGGCACTGCAAAATAGTAAGACTTATAATTTGGGGGCATTGATAGCTTATAGACTTGCTACTAACCGTGAGAAAGGTGGAATTTGTGGAGGTCTCATCGCCTCTCGTTTACTAGCTTTTCATAATGTAGAACCTCATCATTTTGATATTCCATTCCCCATAGAAAAACTTGACATAGCCTCTATGATTAAACATGAATTTGTTTCAGATTCCTCCAACTTGGGTAACCTGTTTTACAAGATGACATTTTATAAGAAAGTCTGGAGAATAACTAAGAAAACTGAGAAACTAGTAAGATTGCCTGCGCCTGTTTTGTCTAACCTTGATTCCAGGGGAGATTGGTCGGTCACAGAAGGTGCACTGGATGCACACATAGAGAGAGGAGGTCAACATGCAAGAGACGACACTGAGGTCGAGGAGCACCTCGACTCATCATCCGATGCAGCAAGTTCCTCGCATCAACATGTTGGATATGTGGAGCCTCCACGCTTTTCTTCTGCACAGGAACTTTACTATGACTACTCCATGAATTACCCATCAAGTAGTAACAACGATCCTCGTTGGGGTTGAACTCCACTTAGGCCAAAAGCCTAAGCTTGGGGGGAGGTATACCGGCATCACTCATTCTTTGCATATTATGGTTGCTGGATACTTGTACATATTTGTTTTGTTCGTTTGAGTGGTTTTCTAATGAGAGGAAGATGATATTTGGGGAAGTGCTGCCTGAAAACAGATTCTGGACTGTTACTAGAAAAATTCGTACGCACAGCCAGGGCGTTATTTTGAGCTGACAATTTTTGTGCAGGTTCCCCAGGTTGTTATCTAACTTTCATTAGTTGAACACTTTTCGAGCTGAGCAACGTAAGATTTTTGTAAAAATCGATTTCTGTACTGCTGTCAGGTTTTGGCAGATTTCTGTCATCCTGTTGTTATGTGTTTCTTTTAGTTTGCTATTTCTTGTTTTCGCTTTGTTTCTTTTCCAAAACACAAAAACACCAAAAATATTTCTGTTGTTTCTCTTCACCATTTGTTTGCTTTGGTTTCTTGCATTTGTTTCGCTTTATTTGCTATTGCCAGTTTGCTATAAGAAAACCCAAAAAGATTTTGCTTTGTTTGCTTGTTTCCTTTTGTTTTTGTTTCTAATTCGAAAACACCAAAAATATTTGCTGTTCTTCTTTGTTTTGTAAAGTTCATCTTGAGTTCAATGGTCTTCGGTGGCTGGAGCGTGGTTTTCATTTCATATTATCCAAGCTGCACAAGTGAAAAAGCAATAATGACGATCTACGACAATTGGATTGTGGTGAGAGGCTGGTATGAACTCTATTTGTTTTCATTTTTGTACATATAATCATCCATGTGAGCATGCTTAGTTGGTTCGTGTGAGGTATATGTTATTTGAGAAAGTCTAGTAGTTTATGATCTCTCATGTTTAGCTCCAATTTATTAATATGAGTAGCATGTCATGGATGTTTGCTTGCATTGTTTTATTCATAAGTAAGTATGGCATTGTGGTATCCTCCTCTGAATGATTCATTTATATCGACTTGGCACATGCTCATGCATCCATATGACTGAACAAAAAGTCAATTTAAGCCTCGATGATCTATATTGCTTCAGAGTTCTTGTATCACTTTTATGCCTCCGTTAATTTATTTTGCCGCAAGCATGATTATGACAGTTACTGCTCTCTTGATTTGTCGCTCCCTAGTCTATTGCTAGCCTTCACTTGTACTGAGCGGGAACGCTGCTCGTGCTTCCAAACACATGAAAACCAAGTTATTCCAGAGTGTCCACCATAAATACCTATGCATGGCATTTCAAACCATTCCAAGTAAATTCTCATGCGCTACCTTTAAAACCTTCAAAATGCTTCTCAATTTGTGTTTATGTTTCATAGCTCATGAGGAAGTATGTGGTGTTTAGCTTTCAACCTTGTCATTTACTTTTGACGGACTCTCATATGGACTAGTGGCACATCCGCTTATCCAATAATTTTGCAAAAAGAGCTGGCAATGGGATTCCCAGTCCCGAATTAATTAACTTAAATAGACACTCCTCCATGGTTTGTGATTGTTGGACGGCACCCGAAGGATTCGGTTAGCCATGGCTTGTGTAAGCAAAGGTTGGGGGGAGTGTCATCATCATAATAAAAATAAAATAAAAAGGACTCCTTCATGGTATGAGATTGTTGGCAGGCACCCGAGGATTCGGTTAGCCATGGTTTGTGAAAGAAAGGTTGGAAGGAGTGCCAAATAAATATGCAATAATTCATGGGAGCTGCTCTTGAAAGTCCGGTTGGCGAGGTAGTTGGTGTACCCATTACAATTCGTTGACAACAACAAACACCTCTCAAAATAATTTTACTCCTGTCTTTATAAAAATGAAAAGCTCTAGCGCATGTTAATCCCTGTTTCCCTCTGCGAAGGGTCAATCTTTTACTTTTATGTTGTGTCTCCATTATTTCTTTGAGCACTATCTTGAGAGCACAACTGTCATTCTTAGTATAATATGCTTGTCTCAAAATATGATTGATTGTGGTATAACTTTGATGCATTTATCTTTTGACGATCACTACTTCTAGTCTTTCTATGAACTCCAGAGGTGCCCGGGCATTTATGTTTTGCCAATCAAATACAGGCAAGCGAGATACCACTTTATCATACTCTCTTATGAACATTGCAATCCTGCGTATATACATGATTCATGATGCTTATTATTAATTGTTGGTACCTCTCCATGATTGACATAGCTGTTAGATGATCTTATTTGCATGTATCTCATTATGAACTGCTTAAGTATTGGCCATAGCATGAGAATATATACATCATATGAGCAAATGTGTTCATGAAAGTTCTTTTATCGCTCAGTTGTTAACTGAATTGCTTGAGGACAAGCAATAAGCTAAGCTTGGGGGGAGTTGATACGTCCAAAACGTATCTACTTTCCCGAACACTTTTGCTATTGTTTTGCCTCTAATTTGTGTATTTTGGATGCAACTAACACGGACTAACGCTATTTTCAGCAGAACTGTTCTGGTGTCTCGTTTTTGTGCAGAAATCCAACTTTCGGGAAAATCCTCGGAATTTATGCAGAAGGCCCTATTTTCCCAGAATAATGACGGAGCCAGAAGGACAATTAAGGTGGAGGCCCGAGGGCCCCACACCATAGGGCGGCGCGGCCCAGGGGGGGCCCGCGCGGCCCTGTGGTGTGGCCCCCTCGGCCGGCCTCCGACGCCCTCCTTCGGACTATTTTATCGGCCTCGACCTAAAAACGCACGGAGAGAAGTCGAAGTCGCCAGAAAGCCTCCAGAACGCTGCCACATCGCGAAACTCCGTCTCGGGAGCCAGAAGTCTCCGTTCTGGCACTCCGCCGGGACGGGGAATTGGAGGAGATCATCGCCGCCATCACCGCCAATGCCTCTACATCAACCAGCCATGTTTCCCCCATCCATGTGTGAGTAATTCCCCCGCTGTAGGCCGAAGGGGATGGTAGAGATTGGATGAGATTGGTCATGTAATAGCATAAGATTGTTAGGGCATAGTGCCTAGTGCCCGTAATTGGTACTTTGATGATATTGTTGCAACTTGTTATGCTTAATGCTTGTCACTAGGGCCCGAGTGCCATGATCTCAGATCTGAACATGTTATTGTTTCATCATGATATTCATTGTTTATGGTCTTACCTATAAGTTGTATACACACGTCGCTGTCCGGAACCAATGGCCCCGAAGTGACAAGAATTGGGACAACCGGAGGGGATGGTAGTGATGTGAGGATCACATGTGTTCACGGAGTGTTAATGCTTTGCTCCGGTACTCTATTAAAAGGAGTACCTTAATATCCAGTAGTTTCCCTTGAGGCCCGGCTGCCACCGGCTGGTAGGACAAAAGATGTTGTGCAAGTTTCTCATTGCGAGCACGCACGACTATATATGGAACACATGCCTATTGATTACTTTGTACTTGGACACCGTTTTATTATTATCTGCAAATGCCCTGCTATGATTGTTACATGAGTTTCTCTCATCCATGCAACGTCCGTCATCCGTCCCCGTGCCTACAGTATTTTAATCCTGCTGTTTACTAAATCACTACTGCTGTCTCTGTTACTCTGCTGCTGTTATTTCACTACTGCTACTGCTATAAAACCGTTACTACTGATAAACTCTTGCGAGCAAGTCTGTTTCCAGGTGCAGCTGAATTGACAACTCCGCTGTTAAGGCTTCCAAGTGTTCTTTGTCTCCCCTTGTGTCGAATCAATAAATTGGGTTTTACTTCCCTCGAAGACTGTTGCGATCCCCTATACTTGTGGGTCATCACCGATCCACCCATGATTCGCACGAGGTGTACGAATATATGGTGGTCCTGCTTGATCAAGATAAAGCTAAAACGATCTACGACGATTTAGGGTTTTCACCGCATAATCGGAACGTCCTACTCGTGATTGGGCCTCGCGGCCGCGCACGGTGATCGTAAGCCGATCCTAGACAGGGCCTAAAAACCAACACGAGGTTGATCCCCGGAACATCCTGTCTAGGGCTAGCAAACTACACCCTACGCGCCGCTGGATCCTCCAACCCTTTGTAAGGCCTAACTATGCAGATATTAAACTAATCCTTGAAGAACAAGGAGCAACCATAACGGATCGGATCTACTAAATAATGATCAAGCGGGGTGCCGCCCCTACGCCTAAGATAGGCGTAAGGGCGGCTAGATGTCTAAGGGTTGCACGACGATAGCATATGATACGAAGAACAATGCTAACCCTAACACATCTAAGATAACTACGTTGCTCGCCATCAAAAAGGCTTCAGTACGAGCAATGCATGAACGACGAATAAACTTGTACTGCCTAGATCGCAAGATGCGATCTAGGCAGCATGATGCTTACCCGGAAGAAACCCTCGAGACAAGGGAGTTGGCGATGCGCCTATATTGGTTTGTGGTGAACGTGATTGTTGTTTATTTCATAAACCCTAGATACATATTTATAGTCCGTAGACTTTCTAACGTGGGAATAATCCCAACCCTGCACGAGCCAAACTCTAACTAACCGACACGTATCCTACTATATTACAGATACACGGGCAAACTAGCCCAAACTTTGTATATAAGGCCGATTCACATATATTCTTCCATGTATATTCTTCAAGCCCATCTTGATCGCGGCCCACCTCTGACTCGGTCAAATTCTGGTGATAACACATGCCCCCCTGGTTTTGGAATTGATAATTCCAAAATCACTCTGTTTTTTCTTCGTCGGGTCATGTCGTGGCAGAGCAGAACCATCGCAGTATCCTTCATCATGATGCCTTGTCTTCTCAACTTCTCTGCAAAATTTGATAGCTTTAGCATCACTTCCTCGGAAACTGTAATGGCATTAAATCTCCACTAGGCTCCTCCTTATTTAACTGTGCCGATTGATTAGCCCTTTTCATCCCCTTCCTCTGTTCTAGCTATCGGCACCGAAAAACCCTCTTTCCCTGTAGCAATGTCTTCCTCTTCCTCCGTCTCCTCCGGCCTCTCCCTCCAGTCTTCCTCCTCGAGCGAGCCGGAGTGGAACTTTGATCATGTGCCAGACGGCCCACCCGAAGCACTCGTCGGGTCAGATGGCGACCTGCCTCTGACCGATGGGGAAGACGACCTCAAGTTCCTCATCGAAGGGGAGCTGATAAGCGAAAGCGAAGACGACCTCCATCCCTGGGTGAAACCCACCTCCTCCGACGGGAAGGAGGAAGAAGAAGAAGTAGAGGAAGAAGAGGAAAAGGAGGAGGATGATTCCTCCTCCTCCGCTGAGCATCCGCCGGCAAAGCGATTCCGCGCTTGGGCGGACAGCGAGGACGATGATGATGACGAGGAAGAAGAAGCTCCGGCCGAGGGCTGGGGCAGCAGTGACGAGGAACCCCCTGGAAGCAGCGCCGACGGCAGCGATGTCGACGACGAGGCCAGCGAGGACTAGTAGAGTAGGACTAGTAGCCCCTGAGCAATCGGCTCTTCTTTTGTTTTCCCCTTCTTGAGCAATCGGCTCTTCTTTTGTAAAAAATCCCTCTTATTATGAAGAAGAACTTCTCAGCTGATTCTGTCCTTCCACCAAATTTACCGATTGCTAAAATAAGTCAACAAATTACGAGCCGATGGCAGCGCACCGGTCTTTGCCATGAAAACACGAGCAGAACCAACTCTATTGTTTTCCAAACGGTAATTTGTGGCCTGTCCGCAAGGGCAAAACCCAATTCCCCAAAACGCCATTTGAACAGATCCAACCCATGGCCATACGAACCTCAGATGTCAATTGCACAGGTTCGCAACTGCAATGAATCCATGGGCAGCACCATCCAAAGCCCACGCTATGGTTCCCAGCCTGAAGGTGATCCTTAACTCCCCCTTTACTGTCCGAACATAGCGCCTTGCTCTATCCTTTCGCAGCAACAGAGACGGTTCTGACTCTGTAAATGATGGCGGCTTCCTTTTCAGCAGCTCTAATAGTCTTCTACTGCAACAACTCACCGCTCTCGAAAAAGGTTATGATGCAGGGTCAGCCGACGACACTCCAATCGGCTTCTAAAAACAGAGCAACTGGCAGGCCAGCTGCCCCCCGAGCCTCAGTTAAGGCGAGAATATTGGTGAGGATGCACAGATCAGAGGGCTTTGAACTCAGGTAATCTGAGATAGCCACCACGTAGAGTCAGCCACACTTGCCTCCATTGACCACCTTTCTTCCGCTGAAAGCCGATGTTGTAGGCGAAACACCAACGGCTTACTGAGCAAAGGGTTGCCTTGTATGCCAAACTGATGCTTCTGACAGTACTGCTGAACTGGCGCAAAGGGTTGGAAGTCCTTGAAGAGAAGATTCGGGCACCAAAATCGGCTCATTGCAGCTGAAGAAGCTCTAATTGTACCAGAGTCGATGGCTGTGCATCGGCTTTGTTTCTTAGTCCTAAAGTCGATGTCCGTGCATCGGCTATATATCGTGATGCTGATTTTTTTTTTACTGGCCGATTTTTCTATCGGCCCCCAACATTTCACTGCACACATGTTCATCTGCACATGTTCATCTGATTAGGTACCCCCCGAGCCGAATGCTGTCGAATGCTAGAGATATCGGCTCTGTAGTTAGCCAAGGCACTGTATTTGCACGTCGGCTCCGGTAGGACCAATGTTGACTTTTCCTAACTCATCAGCCGACGTAAAACCGCTGCCCAGTAGATCGATGTTGAACACAAGCAGAACATGTGGTGAGGATAATTTTGGCCGATTGCTGGAATCGGCCTCCATATTGAATCGCTCCATGAAGGTTCCGTAATGTTCCTTCGTAGATCTTTGGGGCCGATCCCAAGGATCAGCCTCGCCACGTTTGTCCATAGGTTGGTTCTTGCTACACGGTCAGGCCGGTGGATAGGACCAGCCTAACCCCGTTCTTCGTCACGTCGATGCGCTCACAGTCGTCCAAATTGATACCTGAGAGTGGCTCTTGGCCTGCTGTTTCCCAAGCATTCATGCCAGCCGTTGAAATTTCGGCTGAGTCATCGGCCTGGACGACCTCTACCTCATCTCCATCCCACTGTATTACGCATTGGTGCATCGTGGAGGGAATGCAACAGTTGGCGTGGATCCAATCTCTTCCTAGCAGAACAGCATAGGTGCTCTTGCTATCGACGATGAAGAACGTCGTAGGGATGGTTTTCCTTCCTACGGTCAGATCCACGTTCAGAACACCTTGTGCGTCAGACGCTTGGCCGTTGAAATCGCTCAATGTCACGTTCGTCTTGATCAGATCCGAGCTAGAGCGTCCCAACCGACGTAGCATAGAGTATGGCATAATGTTGACTGCCGCTCCGGTGTCCACCAGCATCTTGTTGACAGGCCTCCCATCGATATAACCTCGCAAGTACAGGGCCTTCAGATGTCTGTAGCTTCTTTCTCATGGCTTCTCAAAGATAACCGGCCGTGGGCCGCAGTCAAGTTGTGCCACAGGTGCCTCGTCTTCCAAATCCTCGAGATCTTCCACCCGAGGGGACTCAGCGTGCTTGTTCCGAGGCGGGAGAGGCCCTAGACGTTTGAACACGGACACGTTGGCTGCATCCTTCCTCTTCTGTCTACATTCTGGGCAGTTGCCGATTGTAGGCAATCGGCTCATTCCTGAATCCCAGCAGTGTCTGAAGAAGGGGCAGTCCCAGTGCCTATCCTCGTCGTCTTGCTCCCTCGATTCTTCCTTGGCACGGCGCTCGTACTCCTCCTCATCGCGATCATGCCGACGATGTCTCCTAGCGTCCCTAGCCAGACGGTTTCTATCATCATCGTCGCTGGATCGTCGGCGTTGGCTATATTGACTCACATACTTGTTGAGGAGGTGATCGGAGAGAGGTCGCTGATATCTCACATTCCTTACTTCTCCCTCTGCGATGTAGCGCTTGCCATCGTGACGGAGCCGATCGCGTGGAGCGGCCTCCTCTGTGTCCTTGCTACGAGAGCAGCTGCCCTCGTATCCATCCTTGCCAGAGTGGTGTCCAGGTCCTACCATGTTGATGTTGAACGAGAATCCTGGCTGGCAACCTTCAGGGTAAGTGCACTCCACCATGTTAACGGCGGGGAAGGGGTGGGTGTCGACCTTCATGGCGTACTGGTTAAAAATCAGACGTCCTTGTTCTATCGCCATTTGGATCTGCTGACGCCACACCCTGCAGTCGTTGGTGGCATGGGAGAACGAGTTATGCCATTTGCAGTATGGCTTTCCGTTCAGCTCCTGTACCGTGGGGATTTTGAGGCCTTCGGGTAACTTCAACTGCTTCTCCTTGAGTAAGAGGTCGAAGATTTGCTCAGTTTTAGTCACATCAAAATCAAACCCTCTGGGCGGACCTGGTGGCTTAACCCATTTGCAGGACACGGGGATTGCCCCCCGAGTCCATTCAGCCACTGCTACCTCTTGATCTCCCGCAGAACCTTCGTCTTCATCTGCCTCAACCAGGACTACCGCACGCTTGAATTTGTCCTGGTACAAGTCCGGGTGGCGCTGTTCATATGCCGATAGTTTCTGAACCATGTGCGCCAGTGAAGGGTAGTCTGCTTGGGAGGCCATATCCTTGATTGGTGATGCAAGGCCCACCACTGCCAACTCGACTGCTTCCTTTTCAGTCACACGAGCCGAATAACATCGGTTCCTAAGATTTCTGAAGCGCTGGACGTATTCTGCCACAGTTTCTCCACGCTTCTGACGTATTTGTGCCAGATCGGCAAGGCCAGACTCGGAAGCCTCTGAGTGATACTGCATGTGGAACTGTTCTTCCAACTGCTTCCAAGTCCGGATCGAGTCCGGTGGCAACGAAGTGTACCACCCGAAAGCCGATCCCGTGAGGGACTGTGCGAAGAACCTCACGCGTAGTGGATCCGATGCTGAGACCGTTCCTAGCTGTGCCAAATATTGGCTCACATGCTCGATGGAGCTGGAACTATCTGATCCATTAAATTTGGAGAAATCAGGGAGCCGATATTTGGGTGGTAGCGGGATCAACTCGTACTCGTTGGGGTACGGCTTGGAATAGCCGATTGTCCTCCTTTTCGGCACCATGCCGAACTGGTCTCTCAGTATAGTACTGATTTGATCCGCGGTGCTGGCTGCAGGAGTCGAACTCTGAAGATTCGCCGGGGTGGCATACTTAGCCAGCCATGCTTGCTTTTCCAGCTCTGAGCCAACTGCAGGAGCTGAGCTCTGGAGGTTTGTCGGAGTGGTATACTTAGCTAGCCACGTCTGCTTCTCAAGATCCGTTCCCGAAGTTCCTCCTGTTGTTCCAGAAGGCCCTGCTGTTGCGGCCTGGTTTGTGAGTGCCCAGTTACCGCAGTCTGGCACGTATGTGCACGTGTACCCGTGAGGGATCTCCTTAGGCGCCTCATGCAAGAACTGGTAGTCACTAGTGTCACCACCGATCTTGTAGACGACGAATGCCGGTGAATTCGGCACTTCTGGTGCTGCCAACGCGAATGGCAGCGGTGGACGGGACTGGAGTGGCATCTCTCCTTGGTATGTCCCGAGAGCTGGTCCTGACGAAATCTTGGTGCCTCATGATTTCCTGGATCACCCGAAGAGCAACACGCTCCAAAGTGTTCACCAGGTTCTCAGAGTGGCGGTGTAGCGAATGAGCTACCATGAAGTTAATCTCCTGACGCAGGGACCTGGTGCGTTCTTCGGACGGGGCGGACAGGTCCACTCCATCGAGCGCACCTTCAGGTGAGAACCCTTTCCACCTGATGCCATGTGAGCGGGTTCTGTGAAAGGAGCCGATGAGGTCGGCTTCGAGGATCGCTTTGACCTCGTCATACTTCCTCTTGAGCTCCTCGGTCAAATCCTCGTACGTGACTGGGGTGCCGTCCGCCATCTCAGATGTAGATGGCGATGCGGTCGATGTCGAAGATGGTCCCACCGGTCGTGCCAGAATGTGTTGCGGTCAGAAACCCACCGGCGAGCAGCGACGGGCAACACAGGAGAGCCGGGAGCAACTTAGGGCTGCGGCTGGCCCTGGTCCCTCCGAGCGACGGCCCGCAAAGACTCCGGCACGCACGTCCGATGCTGGTGCAAGGGCGTGCCACCTGACCTATACCTGGTCAGGAAGGTGATGGAGATGCCTCGCTTAGTTTCCTGCATGGCATACACGTAAACATTAAATACGAGCCTCGATCGGCTCTCAGGTTGTCCTGTGAATCGGCTCAAGGAGCCGATCCACCCATGATTCGCACGAGGTGTACGAATATATGGTGGTCCTGCTTGATCAAGATAAAGCTAAAACGATCTACGACGATTTAGGGTTTTCACCGCATAATCGGAACGTCCTACTCGTGATTGGGCCTCGCGGCCGCGCACGGTGATCGTAAGCCGATCCTAGACAGGGCCTAAAAACCAACACGAGGTTGATCCCCGGAACATCCTGTCTAGGGCTAGCAAACTACACCCTACGCGCCGCTGGATCCTCCAACCCTTTGTAAGGCCTAACTATGCAGATATTAAACTAATCCTTGAAGAACAAGGAGCAACCATAACGGATCGGATCTACTAAATAATGATCAAGCGGGGTGCCGCCCCTACGCCTAAGATAGGCGTAAGGGCGGCTAGTGTAGGATAACGTTGCATAGAAAACAAAAAATTTCCTACCGCGAACACGCAATCCAAGCCAAGATGCAATCTAGAAGACGGTAGCAACGAGGGGGTATCGAGTCTCACCCTTGAAGAGATTCCAAAGCCTACAAGATGAGGCTCTTGTTGCTGCGGTAGACGATCACTTGCCGCTTGCAAAAGCGCGTAGAAGATCTTGATCACGATCGGTTCCGGCGCCACGAACGGGCAGCACCTCCGTACTCGGTCACACGTTCGGTTGTTGATGAAGACGACGTCCACCTCCCGTTCCAACGGGCAGCGGAAGTAGTAGCTCCTCTTGAATCCGACAGCACGACGGCGTGGTGTCGGTGGCGGTGGAGAAGTCCGGCGGAGCTTCGCTACGCTACGCGGGAGATATGGCGGAGCGGGGGGCGGCTAGGGTTGGGGCGGGGGTGGCCGGCCACTTCAAGGGGGGCGGCCAGCTTGTGGTCTTGGGGTGGCCGGCCCCCTCCCTTGGCCCCTCATTATATAGGTGGATCCCCAAGTGTTGGTGTCCAAGTCTTCGAATAAGACCCGAACCAAAAACCTTCCATAAGAGGGGGAAACCTAGCCCATCTAGGACTCCCACCAAAAGTGGGGTTTCCACCTCCCATATGGGGGGGTGGCCGGCCCCCTAAGGGGGAGTCCACTTGGGACTCCTCCCCCACTAGGGTTGGCCGGCCATGGAGGTGGAGTCCCATGTGGACTCCACCTTCCTTGGTGGTTTCTTCCGTACTTTTCTAGAACCTTCTAGAACCTTCCATAGAACCTTCCGCGACATTTTAATTCACATAAAATGACATCCTATATATGAATCTTATTCTCGGACCATTACGGAACTCCTCGTGATGTCCGGGATCTCATCCGGGACTCCGAACAAATATTCGAACTCCATTCCATATTCAAGTACTACCATTTCAACATCCAACTTTAAGTGTGTCACCCTACGGTTCGTGAACTATGCGGACATGGTTGAGTACTCACTCTGACCAATAACCAATAGCGGGATCTGGAGATCCATAATGGCTCCCACATATTCAACGATGACTTTAGTGATCGAATGAACCATTCACATACAATACCAATTCCCTTTGTCTCGCGATATTTTACTTGTCCGAGGTTTGATCTTCGGTATCACTCTATACCTTGTTCAACCTCGTCTCCTGACAAGTACTCTTTACTCGTACCGTGGTATGTGGTCTCTTATGAACTCATTCATATGCTTGTAAGACATTTAGACGACATTCCACCGAGAGGGCCCAGAGTATATCTATCCGTCATCGGGATGGACAAATCCCACTGTTGATCCATATGCCTCAACTCATACTTTCCGGATACTTAATCCCACCTTTATAACCACCCATTTACGCAGTGGTGTTTGGTGTAATCAAAGTACCTTTCCGGTATAAGTGATTTACATGATCTCATGGTCATAAGGACTAGGTAACTATGTATCGAAAGCTTATAGCAAATAACTTAATGACGAGATCTTATGCTACGCTTAATTGGGTGTGTCCATTACATCATTCATACAATGACATAACCTTGTCATTAATAACATCCAATGTTCATGATTATGAAACTAATCATCCATTAATCAACAAGCTAGTTTAAGAGGCATACTAGGGACTTCTTGTTTGTCTACATATCACACATGTACTAATGTTTCGGTTAATACAATTATAGCATGATATATAAACATTTATCATAAACATAAAGATATAAATAATAACCACTTTATTATTGCCTCTAGGGCATATCTCCTTCAGCTAGATGTCTAAGGGTTGCACGACGATATCATATGATACGAAGAACAATGCTAACCCTAACACATCTAAGATAACTACGTTGCTCGCCATCAAAAAGGCTTCAGTACGAGCAACGCATGAACGACGAATAAACTTGTACTGCCTAGATCGCAAGATGCGATCTAGGCAGCATGATGCTTACCCGGAAGAAACCCTCGAGACAAGGGAGTTGGCGATGCGCCTAGATTGGTTTGTGGTGAACGTGATTGTTGTTTATTTCATAAACGCTAGATACATATTTATAGTCTGTAGACTTTCTAACGTGGGAATAATCCCAACCCTGCACGAGCCAAACTCTAACTAACCGACACGTATCCTACTATATTACAGATACACGGGCAAACTAGCCCAAACTTTGTATATAAGGCCGATTCACATATATTCTTCCATGTATATTCTTCAAGCCCATCTTGATCGCGGCCCACCTCTGACTCGGTCAAATTCTGGTGATAACAGAGTCACAGAGTATGACGAAGAAACTTCAAGAAGAGCTTTGGAGGACGATGTGGATGCACTCGACGAAGCTCGAGATGAAGTACTCTCACGAGTCACCAAGTACCAGCAAGACCTAAAAAACTACCACAGTCGACGATTGCGGCCAAGATCTTTCCAGGTCGGAGATTTGGTCCTACGGCTCAATCAACAAAGTACTGAAAAGCTCGAGTCGCCATGGCTGGGCCCTTACATCGTCACAGAAGTAATCGAAGGAGGAGCGTACAGGATCAAGGAAAAGAAGACAGGGGTTCCCGAGAAAAACCCCTGGAACGTGGCGCAGCTCAGGCGATTCTACGCTTAGAGCCGAAATATAGTCCTCCTTTGTAAAAATACAATGTACTGAAACGCCCGCGAGTTTTCAGACGCACTCTTTTCCTTTTCAGGGCACCGAGTGGGGCTGGAAAGGTTTTTAATGAGGCGGGCTCACGGTGCTACAATATAATAAAAAATAGTGATGATATACATCCTTTTTCTTCGACAGGCTCGGGGGCTCATAACCCACGACAGCAAAATACATATATTCTCGCAAAACAGTAAACTCTTCGAGAAGACAAAATAGTATAAGCTCCAGCCAAAGGCTCGGGGGCTTCGCAATATAGATTACACTTTGCAATATAGACAACTTCATCAATACAAAGAATTCGACAAAAATATAGACATAACTTTTTGCAATATAGTACAACTCAGTCAAGGCCTAATTTACTATTTATGGATAAACCTTTGTTATTTGCAGCAGTTGTTTTATGCTCAGCATAGCTCCCCTTGACGAAGAATTCAGAATCCATCCGAAGAAGTTCATGCATCATCGCTTCGGCCACAGGAGTCACCATCTCATTGATTTCGTCGACTTTATTCTTTCGTCGCGATTTCTTGGCCAGGCAGTCAGGAACAATCTTCGTCAGATCTAGTTTTGGATGGCAAATATGTATCATGATCATGGCGAATCTTGCTCCAGCAGTCAATTGAGCTCGTACAAAATTATGAATCCGAGGAGCATCTCAAAACTTTTCCATCAATCCAAGAAGAGTATCGGGAGCTTCATCTCGCGGAAACATAGTCTTGTAAACAAGGGTCAAGGTTCTCGTGCAGAAGTTAAGGAATTCGCGAACCTAACACGCGCGGTCTTGGAACCTGACAATCTGTTGGGTCCGCTCAGGAGTGGCCCAGAACAGACAGCCATGGTTAAGTGAAAGGTTAACGAGGAGGTTCGTTCTTACATTAACCCTTTCATCTTCAGCAGCAGTGTCGAGAACAGAACCTATCAAGCGAAAGAACAGGACATTCAAAAAAAGGGGGGTACAGCAAAGACAGAAGAAGTTCTGGGTTGAAAAAAGCATACCCAACATATCCACACTAGCTTCAGTCATTAGCTCGAGCATACTATTTTCTCGAGTAGTTGCTTTTTCAGCTTCCGAAATAGCAGCTTCCTTGGCAGTTATGGCCTCTTTAGCTTGTTGAAGGGCAATTTTCTCTCTTTCGGATGCTTTGCGGGATTGCTCCATCATCGCAAGAGTTTGCTTTTTCATGGACTGAAGTTGTTGGCGAAGTTCTTGTAAATCTTGCGAGGAGTGTTTGCTTGAAGAACCCTCAATAAGGTCATCATCGACAAGTGTCTTCTTTGAGAAGGAGGAAGCAGGAAAAGTATCGGCAGGATGAGGATTTGCGGAGTAGTTATCAAATATCAACTGGAAAAGAAAATTTCAGTATCAATGGTCACGCAAAATATAATTCCATTGATCTTCGGGACATTTACACAGATATTACAGAAGGAGTCTTCAAAAGAATTACTACGACAGTTGTCGCCAAAGCTACTGTGGCGACAAACTTCAGAAGGAACAGGAAAATGAAAAACAGAAAAAGATAGGGCATCATATTGAAGCGGCGTACCGTTGGATGGAAAAAGTGTGCGGCAGATGATGTACACGTGGAACAGGGGTAAAAAAGTAATTTCGCCCTACAGGCGTTACAGTGCGTGCGCCAGGAAAAGCGGAGGACGTGTGCCCCCCACTTGCACGATGTGTCAATATGATGCGTAACTTGGGCCCGCAAGGCAGCGAGAGAGAACATCTCGCGATTTCCAGGAACAGTGGTCGTGGCTATCGTCAGCAATGATGTCACTTCAGCAAGAGAAAATTTCGACTCAACAGTTTCATAAAAAGGCGACATCAAAAGATATTAGAGAGCCTTTGATCAAATACAAGTTTTTGATCAATTGCTCGGGGGCTACTTTGGAAAAAATGAAAAGTTTGAGAAAGAAAAAATAGAAATGGTGTGAGCCTATGATCAAATACAAGTATTTGCTCATAGCCTCGGGGGCTACTCCCATCGGGAGCGCTGTTCGCGCACCCGAGAGATTTGAAAATTTCGGGAGAGAAAGAAAATATAGCGGCATAAGGCGTGGAGCCTACACCCAAGCACAAGTCCTTGGTTGTAGCCTCGGGGTCTACTCCCATCGGGAACGCTGTTCGCGTGCCCGATGAAATTATAAAAAAAACAGAAGAAGAAAGAGAAAAGAAGAAAGATAGAAGAACAAGAGAGTATATTTCGAGTTATAAGTAACTCTACATATACTCCCATCGGGAGGTCAATATAAGTCATCCGTTGACTCAATAAAATGTGCCATTCCAACAGCCGAATAAGCACTCGATAATATATTCTCAGAACGCCAAAGTTGCGAACAATTTCTGAATGCCGCAAAACTTTGCGAAGATAAGACCCCAGATCCGTTCTGTGTGGCGTGGCGCCGTCTCTGATGTCGGTTTGCTACTTTTATCCGTATCAACAGATAAGAAGAAAAATCCTAACGGACGCGTTAGGTACCCGATAAATATGACTGGGACTCGACAGAATGGTAAGACCTTAAGCGGCACCTGTCTAAGTTTACACCAGTATCCCGAGATCATGTCCAGGGACGTGATCTTGAAGTAGGTTTTTGCGGATTGCCACTAGAGCAGTTAACTAGTACCTGATGCGTCAGATGAACTAGCCCCAATTACCATTATCCCTGTACAATATAGAAATTCGTATGGACAAATATAGAGAAGTTTAAAGTTGTCGAGTAAATATAAACAGTGGGGATTTTCCCTGACTCTACGATTCAAGCAAAATCTCGGGGCTACTGACATAGGCACCCCCAATGGGCCTGCCGAAGATAGTACCCGGGGTTTACTGAAGGCCCACGACTCGGAGAATAAGAAGAATCGGAAGCCCAATTTGTTATTAAGGAAAGCTAGAGTTGTATTAGGACATAATATTTGTAATCTTGCGGGATGAGTTGAAAACCCTCTCGGACTCTGTAACTTGTACAATACGAATCCCTCGGCTCCACCTCTTATATAAGGGGGAGTCGAGGGACAAAGAAAGCATCGAATCATTGTCTCGCAAACCTTAGTTTTCATATCGTCGAGTACTTTTCGGCTGAAACCTTCGAGATCTACTTGCCCTCTACTTCCAACTAAACCCTAGTCTACAACCCGTAGGCATTGACAAGTTAATCCCTTGTCAGGCGGCCTTGGACTAGGAAGATAAAGTAGGGCCCCTAGCTATATATATGCTTAGAGCAACTCTAACACTGTAAAACTAGCTGAAACCGAAAAATTCCGGCGACTATACGGGTTTAGGCCGAGAGTGGGCCAGAACAGAGCCCGAACTCGCGGTATGGCCCGTAAAACGAGTTCGGGGGCCCAAGAAACTCAGCGGCCGCCCCGTATTAAAAGGGGCCGCGGAGGGGAGTTCGATTTCCAAACCCTACTCCCCTCCGCCGCTTTCACTCCCTCCGCCGCCACCTACCTCCTCTCCGGCGAGCCATTCTGCCGCCTCTAACGCCGCTCTGCCGCTTTCGCCACCACCCCTTCGTCCGCAATGGGGCGCTTAAGACGCGTAGGTAGGGGAGGGGGCCGAATCGGCGGCGGGAAGGAACCACCGCGTCCGCCGGGTGTACGGTTGGAGGCAGACCGCGCGAGGAGGGCGCGCGCGAGGAGGCGCGCGAAGAAGGAGAAGCCGCCCCCCCCCCCCCCCCCCCCCCCGCCGGCTCGTAGCCCGCCGCTGGCAATGACGACGATGACGCTGACGGGCCGCCTGTAGCCTGCGGGAGCTCGGCGGAGGTGGCGGCGCTCATCGTCGCGTAGGAGTCGCCGGCGAGGAAAAACCCTCCACCGCCGACGGGAAGCGCCCAGGTGACAATCCGGGGCATAATCTATTAGTTTAGGTCTCAAATTATTGAATGTAGCTCGATATGCCCTGTTTTTGGCTAGTTTAATGTAAATTATTGACGAATGAAGCTTGATCGGAGCAAAATGGGTTCAATTTCACAAGATCGCTAGTTTGATTTTCCTACGACGTTTGATTTTCGCTTTTTCAGTTCACGATTTCGATTTCTGATCTGCTCCGTGACAAAAGGATCTAAACTCAATAGTTCGGGAGACCGAACTCGGCGTTTTCGGTTCAGAGATATATGGGCTGGAGGCGGCTAGAACATTCCCTCAAGGAAGAAGCCATATGTTGTCTTACCATGAGCTGTATCCATTGGTCAAAATGGAAATCATTGGTTATTAGTTCGGAAAAGAGTATCAGTCCCGGATAAATCCACTTAAGAAGCAGCTTCTTTTGCTGGGAGCAAGGAACAAGAAAGGTCTTGAGCTGTTCTAGAGATACTCTTACAACAGTTACTTTAGCAAACCAGTAAAACTCATGCCTGTTCATGGAGCATACCTATAGATACTGCACTTTCTTTTACAGCATATGTCCATTCTACACACTCCCTTCCGCGAGAAATCTTGCACTGTGTTAAAGAATTTGGCCTTCCTAAAACCGAGTGCCAAACTTAAGTAGCGTTGTCTTTGTCGTTCCTTTGTGCCCAATTGTTTCTATATTCCCTTTTGGAACTCGAGTAAGGCCTTATAAGAGATTTTCATGCATGGTTAATACCAAGGTGAACCCCTAAATCAAGTGATCTAACAAACAGGATCCAAGTCACAAGACGAAGGATAGATCCGCGCTAGCTCTGGGCCTAAAAGATCGACACTGAAACGCCTCCACTGCAGGGCCGGGATATCCTTGTTCTTTTTCCCCAGGCCAGTGACATTGGCGCGTCTCTTAACCGTTTCCTTGACCGTCACCCGTTCATCTCCCTCACCCTTTGCCGTCGTATTGGTCGCTGCAGCTCCCTCCAGCCGCCGACACTCAATCTTCACAAAAGTGCCCTCCTCCAAGACGTTGTAGTGGGCGAGCATGCGGCCGTCGTCCAGCTCCTTGCCGCGCAACAAGACCCTCTGGCACTCCACCGGAACACCTTCCTCCTCCTCCACCCGTTCCTTGATTCTGCCCACCGTGTCCCTAACATCGATGTCCAGCTCGACCTTCCTTGTCCGCAAATTGAACATCCAGCGCAACAAAAGCTGCAGAGTTGTGTCGTTCCGTACGCCGTAGTCCGCGAGCGTGTGGCCGTCCTCCATCTGTTTGCCGCTGCAGAGGAGCCGCTGCCACGCCGGCCGGATCCCACCACTTCGGTCCTGCACCCTGAGCCGGAAGCTCTCGACAGTGTCATTGGTCTCTACGCCGGAGATGGTCATCGTGCTGCCGTATGACCTCTTCACGAACACCTGCATCTTCGTCTCCACGAGCTGGATCGTCGCCGACTGGACGACGCCGTGCTCGGCCAGCGTGGTGCCGTCGTCGTCCGGCAGGGCCGAACAGGCGAACACGAGGCGCTGCCGGGACGGCGGGATCTCCGCCATGTCGTGGAGCGTTGCCTTGACGCTCGCCACCGTGTCGTCGCTAGAGACCTCTAGGGCGACGACCTTTAGGGCGTCCGGAGCATAGTCTGGACGGCATGGCCTAGGGAGGGTGACCAAGACCGTCATCTTCTTCGTCTCCTTCTCTTCCTCATTGACTTGGGCTGCCATGGCGGCTGTTACAAGGCCGGTTTGCTTGGATGGTGAGGCATTCAGATCGGTCACGCGTAGATCTAAGACGATCGACGGCCAGATAGGAGATACTGATCTAGGTTTCCGTGATCGACGGCCGCCCGGCCGGACTCTGTGCTAGACTTCCCAGGAATTAATACCTTGGTTTAGATGGAAAGATAAATTTCCAGGAATACTAGGAATACACACCTGGTGCACGAGAATCTTTCTTTTGCGAAACAAATTTAGCCCTAACCTTGTTTTCAGTAGAAAATAATGTGTAATAGTACGTGTTATAGGGATATTTCATATCTCTTTAGAGCATCTCCAACAGGCGCGCTATAAATTGGCGCGGTATATGACGCTGCCGCCGCGCTGTAAACCGTTGTCGCGCGCCGGAGCGATTTTTCCCCCGCCGAGTGCGCCATTTTGCAGCGCGCGTTGGCGCGGTAAAATAGCACCTCCACCGGATGCACCATTTTGCAGCGCGCGGGCGCGGCGCAAACAACAAACACACACTTATGCATCAACAAGATCAAATAATTGTATAAAATTTCACAAATAAAATGTACCATCCAAATACAATACATTGTTAACAACAATAATTTACACCAAATACAACACGTCCAACATACAACAATACAACATAGTTTTGAGACAATACAACACATAGTTTTCTAGCGAGCTCAAAGACGATGACGAGCAAATGGGCGAGCACCATGGGTGCGCCATATTGCTAGCGAGCTCAAAGACGATGACGACGACATGTCGACGGCGGCGCGGAGGAGAACGCGACGCCGGCGGGAAGGGGGCGCGGAGGAGGAGCGCCGACTACAGCCCGTTGTTGGCGGCGGCGCGAGCGCCACAGTGCGGCGGAGCGGCCGCTGCTGCCAGGAGAGGGTGCGGGCGAGGCAGATCTCTGTGCGGCGCGCCAGCAGCCGGGGCGGCGACGGATTCGACCGGCGGCTGGATTTCGTGCCGGCGGTAGGTGGGGAAATGAGGGCGCGGGCGGGGAAATTTCCGGCCGTTGGCTTTTCGTGCGTCTTGCAGCGCGCTTGTGCAGCGTCTTGTGGCGCGCGCGCGTGCGCGTCTTGAGTCTTGGCGCGAGCGCGTTGCAGCCGCGCAGCGTCAGATATGCCGCTCCGGTTTGTGCAAAACGCCGCGTGCCTAAAAAATTTACAGCGCCGCGCCGTTTGCTGCGCCTGCTGGAGCGCCTGATTCCCTCGCGCGCGCAGTATACTGGCCGTTTTTTTTGCAGCGCGGCCTATATAGCGCGCCTGTTGAAGATGCTCTTACTATTGTATTGGAGTTGGGGATGGTGTCACTTTAACATCAAACATTAGGAAGATCCCAGCCGTTCATCATCTCAAAATCGTCCATCAAAATTCGTATCAATCCTACGTTAGCAGGAAATATAGGAAACATATTTATTATGTATCAATCAAATCGCTACAGTCCAGCAAACAATCACTCCCACGCTAACCATGTCGGACGAGGCTTGCCTGCGGCCTGCTCATGCGCCCATCAGTGCGGCGGGACCATTCACTAATCATCCAAGAGTTCCGCTTCCTTTCCTCTCCCACCTGTCCCTTTCCAGGTAAAAAAAAGTCGCAAATTATCATCTTAATACATATCTGGTACATACATACGTACGTCCGTCCGTCGACATCCTCCATCATGACGCGGAGGTCCAATGGTTCATCGGGTGGCGGCGGCCGACGATGTTCGCCGCACTGGCGAGCAAGGACTCTTTGATGGTGGTGGTGGCGGCCGGCGACGAACACTGCAGCGACGGGCAACGGGGCAAGGGCTCTTCGATGGTGGTGGCGACGGCCGGCGATGTCCACCGCGCCGGCGGGGCTACGGGGCAAAGATTCGATAGTGGTGGGAGTGGCGGCGATATCCATCACATTGAGGACTGGGACATCGCTCTTGCTTTGATTTAATTGGCCTCTTCCATCCTTCGTTTAGATCCCCACTCCTCACTTCTACAGAACATGCACACGGACAGACAAATCCTTTCTAGCTAAGGCATAACATAAGAAAACATAATTAAATTCCTAAAAATATTGTCCATACAAGTGGGGCAACGCAGTAAACTTTATATTTTAATTTTTTCTCAAAAAACTATATGGCTCATATCTAGGAACAGGGAATTATCAGTTAGAGCAACTCTAACAGAGTCCGTAAATCTCGCCGGAACCGAACTTTTCCAGCGGATTTACGGGTTCGGGCCGAAACTGGCGTAGAACAGCGCCCGAAAAAGTGGGCCGGCCCGAATACGGAGTTCAAGGGCCCGAACTTTTCCCCACACGGTCCCTATTAAAAGGGATCGCGGAGGGGAGTTCGGTTCGCAAACCCTACTCCCCTCCGTCGTCTCCTCTCCCTCCGCCGCCGCCACACCTCTGCTCCGACGAGCAATCGACGGCGGAACAGCCACCAATCACCCACCCACCACCGCGCCATGGCCTCCCGTGGAGGAGCCGCAGGTTTGGGCGGCGGCGATTCGCCGCCGCGTCCGCCGTTCTTTCGCAGCGAGGCGGAGCGGCGGAAGTGGAACCGCAGCGAGGGCACGCGCAAGCGTAGCGCTCGCCGGTGGACCAACTGGGGGCTCACGCCCACAGGGAAGCTCGCCCGCTACGGCAACCAGGCGGAGAGCTCCTCCTCCGGCGATCCGGCCCGCGCTCCGCGGCTGCCCGTGGCGCCGAGCGACGAGGAGGACGGCCTCGTCCCGGCGCGCTCTCCAACCGTGTCGGCCGGGGACTACGTCCACGGTAGCGACGAGGAGGACGCGGTGATGGCGCAGACGATCGCCATGAGCGAGGCGGAGGCGAGGGCCCGCTTTCGCCGTGAAGAAGCCGACGCCGTCCGCCAGGTACGGGCGTACGAGGCGGCCCGCCGGGAGGCCCGCGTCCGCAAGGTCAAGCTCGAAATAGTCGAGCTTGACAGGGACGAGGGGTGAAGACTTCACGCCGCCGACGATCTCCGCCAGCACCGGCACCGCCGCGCGCGCCATAGCTAGTAGGCCGCATTTTGCTCATTTTAGCTAGGTTAGGTGGCCGGTGTACTAGTTAATGTCAATTCCCCGCAGTATATATGTATCGATGCGCAATTGACGCATCTATTTCATGTATGAACTATGATCATCGCCTTCAACTTACCCGCGCCAATTCGAATTCGAGTTTTCAGTTTCGTTTTACGGGTTCTATTCTGCGGCACAGCGAAATTGGACAGAACTTGCGTTTTCGGTGAACTGAACTCGCGCTTTTCAGTTGGGGTTTTTTCAGTCTCTGCTAGAGATGCTCTTACAGTAGTAAACTATTCCGTAGTAATCGGATGCAAATTCGAATTGGCTGCATTGGATGCATCCCCTGAAACTATCTTGCGTGCGTGCATACATATCCGTGATTAGTTCTCGCGCAGCACGTTTCCTTCCATCTAACCAAAGTATTTCTCAAATATATAACCAAGAAATGCGGAGGCAAAACCTAATAACGGAGTCAGCCGGACAGCCGTCGATCACGAGATGTGGAACACGAAACCCTGGAACGGTAAAAAACCCCGTCTTAGATCTACGCCTACGCGATCTGAAAAAATGCCATACGGTGCCGCGTGCACCATCGATCCAAGCAAACCTCGCAACAGCCATGGCAGCCCAAATCAACGAGGAAGAGAACAAGACGGAGAAGATGACGGTCTTCGTCACCCTCCCTAGGCCCCGCGACGCGCACCCGAACTACCGTGCCCCCGTCGCCCTAAAGGTCGTCGCCTTAGAGGTCTGTAGGGATGACACGGTGGCGACCGTCAAGGCGAGGCTCCACCGCATGGAGCGGATCCCTCCGCTCCGGCAGCGCCTCCTGTTCGCCTGCTCGGCCCTGCCAGACGACGATGGCACGACGCTGGCCGAGCACGGCGTCACCGACTCGTCCACCATCCAGCTCGTGGAGACCAGGATGCAGCTGTTCGTGCGCTGCACGCACAGGCCGAACGTCGTGACCGTCACCGTTTCCGACGTCGAGAGCAGCGACACCGTGGAGAGCCTCCGGGTCAGGATGCAGAGGAGGGAGGGCGTCGGGCTCCGGCCAGCGAAGCAGCGGCTCATCTGGAACGGAAAGCAGATGGAGGATGGCCACACGCTCGCTGACTATGGCGTCCGGGACAGCACACCGATGGACCTTCTATTGCGCTGGCCCGTTCGTATGCGAACAAGGGTTGTCGAGCTGGACATCGAGGCTACGGCCACAGCGGGCAAGATTAAGGAGCTAGTGGAGAAGGCGGAGGGGGTCCCGGTGGCCTGCCAAAGCGTCTCCTACCGTGCCAAGGAGCTCGACGACCATGACACGTTGGCTGACTACACGTGGGTAGAAATTGTGTGTGGACGACACGAGACGGGCGGCGCCACCAACAAGACGCCGCCTCCTCCAAAGAAAAAGATCAAGACATTGGTGGAGATCCCAGCCGTGCAGCTGAGGCGCATCAGTGCCATTCTGAGGGGGCCAGAGCTAGCGGCGATCTACCCTTCTTCTTGTGACATGGACCCTGCATCTTAATTAGATATCGGAGGGTTGCTACATCATTTGCCTCGATTATCCTTAATTACTTGTTGGTTCCATGTTTACTTTTACAATCGGAAATATAGTTCAAATTTATGTTTTGATCTTAGCGTGAGCTTTCCACTTTTATTTCTACTTCACTTGTTGAACAGTCGACTCAACTATAGTTAGAGCATCTCCAGCCGTGTTCCTCAAATCAGGTTCAGATAAAACACCGGATCGAGCGTTTGAGGGATGCCGCAAGTGATGTTGCTTTTAGGGAGCGTCCGTTTCCAGCCGCGTCCTCCAAACAGCCCCAAACCATGTAAATCTATACCTAATAATAAAGGGAGAAGCGTTTCCGTGGTTCGGTCCGTCACTTTACGCTTTCGTCCATCGTTCTTTACGCCTTCGTGCGCCGTGCGTGAGCGTTTTGGTTTCCTTGGTACAACACGTTACGTGTCCGGGTAGAGCTAAAGTTTTATCAACGATTCGTTGGCGTTGTACGCGTTTCATACGTCAAGCGTGTGCGTTTTGGTTTCCTTCATACAACATGATGCGTGTCCAGTAGAGTCAAGTCCATCACCGATTCCTTCTTGGATTCCTTCTTGTCGCTGGCTCGTGTATATACCTATGTATGTACCCAGTACCTGGTAACCTACATGGACGGGCCTGTGGTGGTCAAATCAGTTTTCGCGTGCCTGTGTTAGTACGGAGTACCAGCTAATCTATTGATCGTTCAAGGCTTGCCTGAACAACGTCTGAATCTCGGTGAAATTGATCCCGAAACATGGATACCAGGCTAGCCGCCACCATAGATCCCGGCCAAGGTCCCTGCGGTCATGTATCCCAGCTCTCCGCCGCCGTGGATCCCGTCTCAATACCAAACCACTGCTCTGGAACAGCCTGCACGTCAAACGAGCTCCAAAAGCACCGCTGGTCTGGAAGTCCGCCACCATGCTTTATGAGAAGCTGCCGCCCAGGAATATATGGAGAGAGTAGCTGCTGTTGTGACGCCAATAGCCAGTTTTCTTCCAATTAATTCGGCAGCGACCAGACGTGCCTCCTTCAGATGAAACTTTTGCGGCGGCCAGTGACGAAGTCGCCGAGGACGAGTCTGGTCTCGTGCGGTTCTCTGTATATCAGTATATGTACATGTGAGATCGACGAAATCAATATCAAGATCGATACCAGGACAAAAACTGCGCAATACACCTGCGGAAAATCGATCAACCGCATCTACTCCGCACGATCCCGCCAACGGCGAGATCAACGGGACCTACGCGCTTGAGACAATAGCAAGCGGCTATACTGATCAAACTGCAACTCACGTTTGATAAGATGTGGCTATGGCTATGCCGTGCTCTCCATCCTTCGGCACCACCTGGCCACGTGTGCTCGCCCGGGTCTTCCTGCTCGACAGTGCGTTGAGATGGTTTAGGCGGTGGAGTCGATGGCATGCGCCGGCGTTGTCGAGGAGGTGATCCGCCTCGACCTGGATGCGCTATAGCCTCTGCAGCTTGGCCTCGCGGATGCTCGGCTCTGACTGCTGTTTAAGGAGATGCCTTGCGAGGAGGGACATCATCTGAAAATTCACTTACAATAATCAGTACATGTGATCAGTTTGGCCTCGCGGATGCTCGGCTCCGGCTGCAGCAGTTGTATCCTCCTTGATTGGAAAAGATAGAACTTGAGTTGCAAGTGGATCTCACTTTACTATTTGACATGTATGAGTTTCTGGAGATCTTTTTTTGAATGGTCATCGGGGGAGAGATTCTCCATCTGAATCTATTGCATTTCAAAAAAAGGCTCAAAAGCCAATTATTTACAGCAGAGGTATATGAGACAGACGGAGAGAAGGTAGGCGACCGGGGAGAGAGAACATACCAAAACAGCTAGCAAAAGCGCGCGCCCCACATGATCACAGCTCCGCGGGCAGCCTCGGGAGCCTGAGCACTCCCCAACTCGGCGTCACACCAGCATGCAAAAAGGAGCTGGAGGAGGGAAGGGCGATCATGTTGGAACACGCCGCCGTTCATGTGATCTGGTTTGGAGGTATAGTAGGGATTTTCTTGACAGATAAAACTTGCTGGAGGCAATCGAGCATTTCATGTGGCATCGATGGTCATGTGGCATCTCTTTTGGATAATCTGGTGCAGTATGATTTACTCTTAGTCGGTGGATTCACAAAAATCTTTTACGGGAATTATTAATTGCAATTTATCTGAATACAAAAATACTAGCGTTCAGCAAATATTAGCATGTACTACTTTCTGGAATGCAGCACGAGTACCAAGTTTAAGTTTAGGGTATGTGTCACCACGTCTCTCTTTTATACAGTATATAATAATCAGTACATGTTACACACACACATACATGTTAAAATACATGCCCAATACATACTACACTTATTTTAACACATTGTATCGTGTAAATTCAGCTATAATCTTGATTTTTTTACCATTAACTTTTTACTAAACGTAGTATAATTTTTTTTACTGAACCAGCCATTATTTTTACTAAAATTTTGAACTGTTGGTGAATATTATGCGTGCACTAACTGTATATTTGTTTGAATCCATATCTTACTGAAATTTAAAGATGGCACCCACCATCATTATAAGTTTGTGGTATTACAAGTCGGTGCAGCGAGAGGCTTACAATCCAATATTGTTATGAATAGAAGAAAATGGGATCACCTTCGATGATGATGATAAAGAGGAGAAGTATATGGTTTGCTGGAGCGTTTGAGTATTTGATTACCCGGTGCAACGCACGGGCACTTTTACTAGTTGATAATAAATAAAAGTTATTTTTATTCAAATTTGATTATATTTTAAAACTTTGAATGAAGTCTGCTAGGTGATCGCCCTAGCCTACTTGGTGTCCCTAGGGACGCTTGATGGCCCTGCCCCGTTGTTGACTCCCTCACTCTTCTGCTTCGTTGTCGCCGGCTCCCTTCGCTGCACGCTCGCCAGAGCTCGGTGAGCCGCCGCGTCCTCCAGGAGCCGCTAATGCAGCGCCTCGTTAGCCTCATCCTTAGCCTTATTTAGCGTCTCGAAGGACGGGAGGATGGCCCTCTGCCCCACCGCCTTGTCCTCCGGGTCAGGCCCGCTCCATTCGTCGTCGTTGTCGCTCGACTCCTCCGCGGCCGCCGCCTCCCGCCGTTGTTGCTGCTCCGCGTAGAATTCCACATGGGCCTCCCGCTCATCCGCTGCCTCCTGCTCCACGTCATCCATGAACTGCACGTTCATCGCCGTGTCGATGGCATCATCTTCACTGGCTCCGTTCTCGTTGAACTCTTTGTACCTTTTATGAGAATATTATCTGTTGTTGAATGCTTAAAGCATAAAAGAGGAGTCCGTCATCTGTTTTCTATGTTGTCCCGGTATGGATGTCCTCAAGTTGAGACCTATCAAAATTGAGAGATCAAATGCGATCTATCTCCTTGGACCTTTGTACAGGTGGCATAGAGGTACCCCTTTGTGACACTTGGTAAAAACATATGTAATGCAATGATAATCCATGGAAATCCGAGCTAATTAGGACAAGGAGCGGGCACTATTAGTATTCGATGCATGAGGCTTGCAACTTCCTATGAGGTTTTATGCGTAACACATATGAATTATTACTACCGTTGACAAAATTGTTTCCATGTTTTCAAAATAAAAAGCTCTAGCACATGAGTAATCCCTGCTTCCCTCTGCGAAGGGCCTTTCTTTTACTTTATGTTGAGTCAGTTTACCTACTTCTTTCTATCTTAGAAGCAAACACTTGTGTCAACTTTGTGCATTGATTCTTACATACTTGCTTATTTGCACTCATCATATTACTTTGTGTTCACAATTATCCATGAGATATACATGTTGAAATTTGAAAGCAACTGCTGAAACTTAAATCTTCCTTTGTGTTGCTTCAAAACCTTCTATTAAGAATATATTGCTTTATGAGTTAACTCTTATGCAAGACTTGTTGATGCTCGTCTTGAAAGTACTATTCATGAAAAGTCTTTGCTATATGATTCAGTTGTTTAGTCATTATCTATTTGTTAACAAACTATAGACCATTGCTTTGAATCACTTCATTCATCTCATATGCTTTACAATAGTATTGATCAAGATTATGATGGTAGCATGTCACTTCTGAAATTATCCTTTTTATCGTTTACCTACTCGAGGGCGAGTAGGAACTAAGCTTGGGGATGCTTGATACGTCTCAAACGTATTGATAATTTCTTATGTTCCATGCTAGTTTTATGACAATACTCACATGTTTTATATACACTTTATATCATTTTTATGCATTTTCCGGCACTAACCTATTAACAAGATGCTGAAGCGCCAGTTCCTGTTTTCTGCTGTTTTTTGTTTCAGAAATCCTACACAGGAAATATTCTCGGAATTGGACGAAACAAAAACCCACAGTCTTATTTTCCACGGAGTCTTCCAGAACACCGAAGAGGAGACGAAGAGGGGCCACGAGGCGGCCACACCATAGGGGGGCGCGGCCCCACCCCTGGCCACGCCGCCATATGGGGTGGGCCCCTCGGGCGTCCCCTGACTCTGCCCCTTCGCCTATATAATCCTTCTGTCGCGAAAACCCTAGTATCGAGAGCCACGATACGAGAAAAGTTACTGAGATGCCACCGCCGTCAACCCCATCTCGGGGGGTTCTGAAGATCGCCTCCGGCACCCTGCCGGAGAGGGGAATCATCACCGGAGGGCTCTACATCACCATGCCCGCCTCCGGACTGATGTGTGAGTAGTTCATCCTTGGACTATGGGTCCATAGCAGTAGCTAGATGGTTGTCTTCTCCTCTTGTGCTATCATGTTTAGATCTTGTGAGCTGCCTATCATGATCAAGATCATCTATTTGTAATGCTACATGTTGTGTTTGTTGGGATCCGATGAATATGGAATACTATGTCAAGTTGATTATCGATCTATCATATATGTGTTGTTTATGATCTTGCATGCTCTCCGTTGCTAGTAGAGGCTCTGGCCAAGTTGATACTTGTAACTCCAAGAGGGGTATTTATGCTCGATAGTGGGTTCATGCCTCCATTGAATCACTAGTAGGAAAAGCCTCATCAGTGGCGCACGAAAATTTGATTCTGTGGCGCATGGAGGGTGCGCCACAGAAACGTCGCCACAAAAATAAGCTTTCTGTGGCGCATCTGGCCGTGCGCCACAGAATTAAGGTTTTTGTGGCGCACTTGGGCCGGTGCGCCACAGAAATAAGTAGTTCTGTGGCGCATGTGATATAGCTGCGCCACAGAAATTGGTGCGCCACAGAATTATTTTTTGGTGCGCCACAGAACTATCTACAGGTATACTCGATTTTGTGCTCCCTGGTGTATTATACAGGTTTTATACTGGTTTTATACACAGTATACAGGTTATATACTGATATAATATAGACAGATATAATATGGACATATATAATCATCACATCATCATCACATTACTTAGAGCCCGATCGAGTTATACATATAGCTCCATACAACTCATAATGCATGCAAATTAAGAAAGTTCTCATCATCTCTAGATACAAACGAAGTGACACCGGCCGCCGCCTACACTAGGATTAAATAGAGTACCGCCGCGACGATGGTGAGCAAGAGCGAGAGCACAAGGAAGGCCTTCATCTTGCTCTTGTTCGCTTGGTGCGCCCTCCACTTGGCAACCGCCTCGTGTCTAGTCGGGTACCCTTTGTAGCAGTTGCCGCTGAACTTGTGCACCTGTTTCTTGCACTCCTCCCACTCCTCGTACACTCCTGGAACCCGCCCCTCGAACACGACGTAGTACGTCATCTCTATGGACACAAGGCATATTAGTATATAACGCAATGGAAAGAGTTAGAGGGTTCACATGCATACATATTCACAAGAATTAAAGCAAGGAAATAATAATAAACCTAAAAGAAATATAGCATCGGTATCACATAAGTAATATGGTTCAACGATAATGACTACAATAGAAATTGAAGTCCAACAACGACGACCACCGTTTCGAGCAAATTAAGCAAGTTTAGTTTACAACACGGTACAAATTGTCTATCGATTCAAAGTAATGCTAGGCACACCGGCCTCGGTCAACGAGACGTCTTCTTGAGCGGCTCCGGGAACGGCTTGTACAAGTCCTTCGTCGTCCACGTCCTTCCATCACCCTGCCTATGTAGGCGTTCTTCGATATCCCTCTTAGGCAACGCTCTGGCTGGGTGTAAGAGCCCCGATCCGTTGGATACATCTTGTAAGATAATTTCCGAGAGCTTTACTTGGATGCGATGGAAGTCTTCTCTAAGATCATCATCACTGATTTCCCCCGACATTTTAATGGGGTCTCGCTTACTAGGTGGCAGAGACATCATCTCTGCATCCTCGACAAACCCTTTAAGGTGATGGAGGACATAGAAGGCCTCCTTAATGCTGCCAGCTAGCTGCTTGATACAAGGGAAGTTGATCACGTGCTTGAACCCGATCTTTTTAGTGTCCGGCCTGATATATTGCCCATTCTTGTCGAAGGTGCCTCCACTTTTGGAGTAGCCAAGGATAGCCTCATCGAGAACACCCCTTATTCTCGTGTAGTCTTTCTTCGTCGTCGTACTCGACGAGTCGAAATCTTGGGCTAGTGACCACTTTGGATCTAGGATGATGAGTGTGCGATTTGTCCCTGCTCAACACATGCAATTGAAATGGAATGTTGGAAATGATCGGCAATGGAAGAAATATATAAGAAAGCATAAGTTACGACGGCCGTGAGCGGATGGGTACTTACTCGGGAAAGACGAGGCGAGAAGAATGGTGTTGCTCTCTTTGTGCATGAGCATGAAGTTACGGAGGTACCGCACCGCCTTGGTCCGTGTCCGGGAGGCGTCCTGGAGCTGGCGATGGCGCATGTAGTAGGGATCCGCTACCGCGATGTGGCGGGGTCTCTCTCTCGTTGATCTTCATCGAAGATTGATCGCGTATAGGCGCACCAAGTTATAGTCGAGCCGTTTCGAGTGAAATAGATTGAAGACGTCCTCGAACGCTATGAAGAAGATATCCGCGGGGTCTTCATTGACGAAGCTCTGGTCGGACGGCACCTTGACCGAGAACACCGGGTAATTTGGATCCTTTTCTTTAAGAAGGACGCTCTCTTGATAATGAATAGAGTGCTGCAAAGGGAGCATTTGTCCACTTGCGAGGTGTTCCATGTCCGGAGGCGGTATAGGTTTACCAGCTTCATGACACCGGGCAAGCCATCCGTGGTAGGTGGTACCATGTCGTAGGCCCGGATCCTCATAGGAGCAGGCTTGCTCGAAGATGCGCCCTTCTTGGCTCCTCTCTTCCTTCCCTTCTTCACCTGACCTACCGGGGGTGCTTGTGGTGCTGATGGTGGTGCTTCGGGTCTTGGTGGTGCTTGAGGTTGCTGGGGTTGATTTGGGTGGCTCCCCGATGATCGTCTTACGCAGCGTGTTAGGGCTGAAAACGGTAGCAGGCTTGACTTGAGCTGGATTGCCAGCCTCCGGAGGAGTGTCTTGAGAAAGACCCGTGAAGACCAGGCGCTGCTTCGTGACTGTAGGGGGACGAGTAAGTTGATCGCCGTGTGTGCGGAAGGCTTGTTCATCCATAGGAGGCATGTACATATCTTGGCTGCAGGCGCCAGTGTTGATGTAGGCATCGATGTCATCATCATCATCTACATCGTTGCCATCAAGTGGCGCCATGTCCTGGACCTTAGGTGGTGGCGGTTGCGATGCCGCCGCTTGGCGTACCGTGTGTCTAGTAGACGGTCGTTGCGGTAGCGCTCCCAACAACTGTTTGTGGCGTCTGGTGGTGACGGCGATCGTCGGTTCCTTCCGGGTGGCGGCGGCGACCGCCGGTTCCTTCAGGGTAGTGGGGGCGGCGACCGCCGTTTCCTTAAGGGTGTCGTCGGCGCTGGCGATCTTGGGCCGGATGATAGGGGAGGTGGCACCGGTGCTTTTCTTACCACTCGGAAGACCCCCCTCCCAGACGAATCTGGTTCTTCGGCCATGTCATAAGCCATGAGGTGCAATCCCCAAGGGGCAAAACGTCGCCTTCGTGCATTGCCGGAGGTTGAAAGGGGGGGATGGCGTAGCGGTACTCCGGCACTACCATTACCAACTTGACCTTCGCCACGTCTTTCGCCAATGTAGTGCCGTGCATAACGCGGGAAGCCATGACATAGCCGCTAGCAACTTCCACCAACTTGCCGCCGGGCTCCACCGTTTGCAGAAGTATGCATTGTTCATCCTGAGTCAGGGGCGCCATGTTGGGCATCGTGAGATGGCAGTCACGAAAGGCATATATAGTTAAAGAAGATGACGCGAAGGAGTAACTAATGAGTTTACCTCCTTGATGGCGTCGATCTCGGCTACTGTCGATACAAGGGCGTCGGTTGGGGGCGTCGATGCGACCAGTTGGAGCTGCGGCGGCGGTTGGAGCTGCGGCGGCGTCTGGTGGAGCCCCGACGCCGGCGTCGGGTGGAGCGGCACCGTCGGCGACACGTGGAAGCTTGAGTTGCTGCCGCTAATGCTGGGCACATGTATCGGCCCCACTTGACCTCCCGCATTCCAAGCAGCTAACCCCTCCATCAACCCAGGGGGGATGATCTGCTGGATCTTCTCGTCCAATAACTTGTTCATCATCTCCGTGTTCTCCAAAGGCTTTTCGGCCACCAGCTTCTCTAGTGACTCCACCTTCTTCTTCAGCTCCTGAACCTCGGATTTATCCTTTGCCGATGACCTCCTCTCCAGCTTTCTCGTCTTGGCATCCGATCCGTAGTACTCGGATAGCTTCATACTTGTGCCAAAGCCGGACACACGGCCACCCGACGTCAGTGGCTTGTCTAGCTCCCTCTCCTTGTATTTGTTCATCGCCCTGTTGAAAGGCGTGTCCCACGGTTCCGTCGACCCCTGGGACGACGGGCCAGCCTTCGTCAACTCTTCATCCTTCAGACAAAGGAACTTAAGGTTAGCCCATTTGGCTTCATTTCCTAATAAGATGAGCGAAATAATATAGAACTATCCTTACCAGGTACTTCTCGAAATCCTTCACGTCTTCGTGATCCGTAATAAATTCCCCCGTCTTCCAGTCTAAGTAGTAGCGGGACCGGACAAAGTTCCTAGCCTGTTCATCCTGGATTTTGTGCCAGGGGTTTTCTTTCCCCAGACGTACCATCTCGGCATCCTCCTTGTCCCAAGTGGGCTGTTTTCCTCGGTAACCGCCGCTTCCGCAATGGTGGGTCCCTAAGTTCAAATCCCGCATTTTCTTCCCCCAGGCGGTCCATTTTTTAACATCTTCACTCTCTAAGTAAGACTTGAATGCATTAAAGTCTTCTAAGGAGAGCGACGGTTCTTTGCTACTTATCCTCTCCCAGCTTTCACCGGCGTCGATCTTTTTCTTCAGCCGGTTCTTCCAGCTGCTCAAGGCGGTGCTCATCTTCGTGAGAGCTAAAGAGTCCACCTTCTTATTGAACGGCTCCGGGAACGTGTATCGTTGGTGAAGCTTCTGGAGGAGGGATTGGACGATAGCCTCGTTCTCCTTGCTTCTGAGGTCATGAGTTAGGATCGGCACGGTTTCACGGACGATGCACCCTAGTTGCATGCCGTACCCTTTGGCAACCCACGAAGGCTCCATCGGTAGGCCACTTTGGGAGACTACCGTGACAACATCGGTGACGTTGGCGAGCACTTGCGGCCTCCGATCCCTCCTTGGCCTCCTCGCCGTCCTCTTCTTCTTACCCTCCTGAGGGTTGCCGCCGCTATCACCTTCCGTGCGGTTGGCCGCGTTCTCTTCACCGGTCGTCTCTTCACCGGTCTGGGCGGCGTCGTCCCAGGTATCGTCATCGTCGCCGGTGTCGGCGGCGGCCCCCCGGCCCTCTCCCTCGGAGGCAGTGTCCCGGCCCTCTTCCTCATCGTCGGGCGACTCGGCGGCGGCCTTCCGGGGCTGCTCGTAGGCCTCCCAGAAGTCCTTGTTCGCCTCTCTCGCTTCTTCGTTCTGGCTCCTGGGCTTAGAAGTGTTGCCCGACATGTTTATTTTTGCACTTCATTAAAAAGAGGCAACAAGTTAGTACAAAAGTCAACCAAAAAATTCGGCATGACCTTTGCTATTTTTTCTACGTAGGAGTGCCCATTTCTCAACCGAAACGGAAGTTAATCAACGCTTCGGGAGAAATGGGCAACTCAATGAAATCCCTGCAAAACCTGGAGCCCACATTCATCACCATATTCACAGATTCTAACCATGTTCATCATCATACAAAATTGTATCCAAATACTACTACATCAAAACCTGGAGCTACAACTACATCAAAACCTGGAGCATCAAAATCCTGAAGCATCAAAACCTAGAGCATCTACAACAAAACCTGGAGCATCAAAAACCTGAAGCATCAAACCCTGGAGCTACAACTACATCAAAATCTGAAGCATCAAAACCTGAAGCATACAACTACATCAAAACCTGGAGCATCAAAACCTGGAGCATTACACTTATACTTACAGTAGCACTAACCACTTATACTTACAGTAGCACTAACCAAAGTAGCATCATTAATTAGCTTGAACCAAGAATTGCTAACAAATCCTAGCTAGCAGTAGCTAGCAATAAAGAACATCAACATATAAAATTCCAGAGATAATTAAATAGCAGAAGCTTGAGCATCATATGGAAATGCTAGTGACTTACAGTAGCATTTCATGTACTAGTAGCATTATTATCTTGAAACCCCAAGCAGTAATTCAAAATCAACAAATCCTAGGCAGTAGCATTTCATTTTATTAACCCAAGCATTTTCATTTTCTAAACCTAAATTTTCTACTGCCAACAAATCCTAGCATCAATTCAAAATCAACTAGGCAGTAGCATTTCATTTTATTAAAAAACCTACTGCATTGTATTGAAAAACCTACTGCATTGTTCATTTTATTGAACCATTAGCTCTACTGCAAGCAATGAATTTAAAAAAACAGCAAGCAATGAATTAAAAAAATAGCAAGAACTTTATTAGCTCTAGTGCAAGCAATGAATTAAAAAAAACAGCAACCAATGAATTACAAAAATAGCAAGAACTTTATTAGCTCTAGTGCAAGCAATGAATTAAAAAAAACAGCAACCAATGAATTAAAAAAAATAGCAAGCAATAAATTAAATAGCATTTGACTGCATCATTTGCATTTACATTTAAACCAGTAGCATCATTTGCATGAACAAGAGAACCTAAATCAATTTCTAGCTTGTACATTTCATCATTTCATCATAGCATCATTTCATCATTTCCATTTAAACCAGTAGCATCATTAGCTTTCACCAACAATTGCTAACAAATCCTAGCAGTAGCATTGGAGTCATTATTCTATTTCATGAATGCTTGTTCAATGGAGATGTAGTGTCTGGCCTACATGATACACTACTAAGTATTATTGGCCTACACACGTTGGTACCATTATGTGTTCTCATTGTAGCTTGAACTTGGTTTCTGCCATTTTGGATGTAATGTGCCTGGTCTGATTTTGCTGAATGCAACCATTTGCCATTGATTTTGGCTACCTCCTTGAATTTGTAAAGTTAATATATTTATATTTGTAACATGCTAGTTTTTCTGGTGCTTTCATGATTTGGGGTGCAATTGTAGTTTAACTAAGTTTCATTATTCATAATACATTATGTCAAGGGTGTTGTTTCATTTGATTTGTAAAAAACCATGATGCATTACTATGTAACTTGAAATTTTGCAAAATAATAGAAAGAATATAATGCCATAACCAAGAAATTAGCTACTGTTAGGATCATGGCAATTCTTTGATGGCTTGGATCATGGCAATGCAAACAACAAGAACATGAGAGGGGGACAAGGGAGTGGGGAGGCCGGGGGAGAGGGAGTGGGGAGGGGGAGAGGGACTCGATCTCACCGAACGGCGGTGGCAGGGCGCGGTGGTGATGGCGGGGCGCGGTGGTCCTCCTCCTCGATCTACGGGGCGGCTCGGGCTCGCGCGTCCTCCTCCTCGATCTGCGGTGGTCCTCCTCCTCCTCTGCGGCGGCGGCTCGGGCTCGCGCGTCCTCCTCCTCGATCTGCGGTGGCGGCTCGGGCTCGCGCGTCCTCCTCCTCGATCGGCGGCGGCGGCTCGGGCTCGCGCGTCCTTCTCCTCCTCCTCCTCGGCGGCAGCAGCGCTAGGTGGCGGCGCTTGGCGGTGGTGGTGGTTGCAGTGGCGCTAGGGTTGTCGGGGAAGAAACTGCTGTTGTGAGTGGGGAAGAAAGGGTCGATCGAGTTATTTCACCAAGTGTCTAAATTCTATGGCGCACCCCTCCATGTGCGCCACAGAATTAAGCATTCTGTGGCGCATCAGCTCTGACATGCGCCACAGAATCCCTTAATTCTGTGGCGCACCTAAAGGGGCGTGCGCGTGCGCCACAGAATTTAGACACTTAGCAAAACAAAACGGTTTACTGCTGTGTACTGACAGTTACTTAGCACTAGCCCAGTGGTTAAGGTCAATGTTAGCCCATTAGTAGCCAGGTTCGAACCCTGGCTGCCACACAATTTTTCTTCCTTTTTTTCATATTTTAGTTACATTTCAATAAATAACACAACATTATTTAGTAATTAGTAGAGTATTATAAATTAATTGTCTCATACAAACATGTACGTTCTTGTTTCTCTCACACACACATGGATGTACTTGTCTAACACACACTCACACACATGTGATAGACCAAAAAAAGATCTTCTTCGTCCCGGCTTCGAGCTCTAGCTAGCGTCTCTTCGCAATCTTCTTGCCCTTTCGGTTGTTGGCGGTTGAATACTTTATGCCGGCCACCTTGAGATTTCTTCGCGTGAACGGACAACCTTTAGAGGGTAGGGAGGTCCTCCTTCTTACTTTACTAGTAGTAGGGATGTCGAAGTGCCTGCCGAATTCCTCCTCAATCTTCGGGTCACCGTTCTTGTCCAAGTCTTCCTCGTTGGCGTCTCCTTGCATTCCTATGATGCTCCTCTTGCCCCTCCTGACGACAACACGGCTAGGCCTCGACGGATCGGTGATGAAGAAGCATTGGTCAACTTGGCTACCGAGTACCCATGGCTCATTTTTCGCGGATGCGTTCTTCGATTTTGCATCGGGTATAACCATGGTTGTGAAATATCGGCCTTCTTTTTCGACCTTCTTGGCCCATCTGACACGAAACATTGGCACCGTCTCTCCACAGTAATTGAGCTCCCATATCTCCTCGATCCTTCCAAAAAATCTTTCCTTGACATTAGTCTCGTCATCGACGTATGACAGCATAGTTACTCCTGAGTTTTGATTTTCACTATTTCTGTCCTTTTCCTCGGTGTAGAATCTGTAACCGTTGATGTCGTACCCCTGATAGGTCCTTATGTTATGCCCGGGTCCCTGTGATAAGGTGTATATGAGTTTTTCATCTTCGGTAGAAGGCCTTTTTCTCTGTGCTTCAAGCAGTTGAGTTTGCTTGAACCAACGCGTGAAGCTGGAGTTGTGCTTTTTGGTTACGTCTCCCATCTTCCTCGGCCGGCCCATATCGATGTAATTCTGCTCGACCATGCTTTTGTGCTCTTGCACGAAAGGTTCGATCAGTTTTAAGTGTTGTAGCGCGACCCGGTGAGCCCTGTCAAAGTCGTCGCGTCTATTGTCAATGCCGACATGGACTGAGCGGTAGCCCTCGCGGTGACCGACTCCAGCGAGCCTCCCGAGGTGTGTCCTGGGGGGTAGACCAACATGATCCTCGTCATCCTCGGTGCTTAGATAATTACGGCGAAGGAGATGCACTCGTAGGTTAGAAACCCCTTGGCCATGCTTGCGTCTGGACGGGCCCTATTGCGAACGTATCCTTTCATGACACCGTTCTGCCTTTCGAAAGGCATCATGTTGTGGAGGAACGTTGGGCCGAGCTGCTTGATGTCTTCAACGACATGGAGAAGGAGATGGACGCATATATCACAGAATGCAGGCGGGAAGTAAATCTCGAGCTCACATAGTATCACCACGATCTCATCCTGTAGCATCTTGAGCTGCCTCACGCCGATCGACTTCCTGGTGATAACGTCAAAAAAGTTGCATAGGCCAAACAGCGTATCACGGACGTGCTCGTCCATTATGCCTCAGATCGCAACGGGAAGTATCTGCGTCATTAGCACGTGGCAATCGTGAGACTTCATCCCGTGAACCTCTTCTTCGCTACGTCCAGATATCTGCTTATATTCCCCGAGTAACCGTGAGGAACTTTCACTCCTAGGAGGCACCTGAAAAACTGCTCGAGCTCCTCCGGACTCGTTGTGAAGCGGTGCAGCGGGAAGCTGCACCGCGTTCTTCTTAGCCCTTTTACGGAGACGTTGAGTCCCTTCCGTCTGATCATCATCATCATCATCATCGTCAGTATCGGGGGCTTGAAGATCTTTCCTGATGCCAAAATGTTTAAGATCGTATCTTGCTTTCGGTCCATCCTTGGACTTTTCTGAGTTGCAAAGAGTGCCAAGCAGACTCTCGGTAACGTTCTTCGTAATGTGCATGACATCGAGGCTGTGGGGCGTGTGGAGGACCTTCCAGTACTCCAAGTCGTGGAAAACAGACCTCGCTTTCCATACACCGAGCAGCGGCTCTGGCTTCGGTCGCTTCTTTCCCGGCGCTGGGCACTCCTTCCAATTTTTCAGAAGATCATCGATTTCTACGCCGCTCCTCGGGCGTGGGGGTCCATCGGGCTCATCTTTACCATTGAACAGATCACCGCGTTTTCTCCACGGGTGATCCAAGCGAAGCCACCTTCGAGCACCTGGGTAGACGGTTTTCGAGGACCCGGGATCCCTTGGTAGTTGTAGATGCGGGGTATCGTCCATGCACTTCACACAGCCGTTGAATCCGTGGCCCACCCGGCGGATACATATGCGTAACCAGGATAGTCCGTGACCGTCGTGATCAACGCGGCTCTCATATCGAAATAAGTTCTAGTGTAGGCGTCCCACGTACGGGGTGGCGTCTTCCACAACGTGTCTAACTCCTCTTTCAGCAGCCCGAGATACAAATGCATGTCGACACCTGGTTGTTTCGGCCCCTGAATGAGAATACTCAGGTGTATGTACCTTTGCTTGGTGCACAGCCACGGGGTAGGTTGTAAGGCCATACAAACACAGGCCAGGTGCTATGCGTGCTACTCGGTTGCCGAACGGATTGAGTCCATCGGTGCTCATACCCAGCCCGATGTTCCTTGCGTCGCCCGAACCTAGGGAAGGCGATGTCCAATGCTTGCCACCGTCCGGCGTGCGAAGGGTGTGTCGGCATATAGCCCATCTCCGGATCTTCTTCGGGCTTCGCCTTTCCGCGTGCCATTGCATGAGCTTTGCTTCCTTAGGGTCCACGAAATACCGCTGCAGACGGGGAGTGATAGGAAAGTACCATACCACCTTTCGAGGTACCTTCTTGTTCCCAACCTTGTACCGTCCGTGGCCACACACCGGACATGTGGTTCTGTCCTTGTACTCGCACCTATAAATCACACAATCATTAATGCAGGCGTGGTATTTTTCGTGCGGTAGGTCAAGGGGACACACGACTTTCTTGGCCTCCTCGGTACTACTTGGCAATGTGTTCCCCTCCGGGAGACGATCGTGCCAGAATTTTAAGTTCTTGCTGAAGCTGGAATCGGTCCACTTGTTCTGCGTCTTCATCTGCAGGTAATCAAGCGTTACATGCAAGCGCGTATCCTGCGGACGACACCCAGGAAAGATCGGAGTCATCCCGTCTTTCTCCATTTGCGACAGCTTGGCTCTCTCTCTAGCTGCAACTCTATCGTTGCTCGTCTCCTGGAGGAGAAGATCTTGAACATGAGAGTCCCGCAAGGCCGAAATTAGCGGGGTCGCGCCGGAATCTTCTTCTTCATCATGATGATGTTCTCCGCCGGCATCTTCTTCTTCATGATGATCTTCTCCGCCGACTTCTTCTTCATGATGATAGTCCCCGTCGGCATGATGATAGTCTTCTTCATGATGATAGTCATCTCGCTCGACATGGTCTTCATGCGCACCATTTGATGGGGTCGGCCGCGCCTGGTTGTCTTGCATGAAACCGCGCCTCAGCAGGTGCTCCTCCAGTTGTCCGGAATCAGGGTTGATCCAGCGCTCGAGTTTGCATGATCGACACGGACATCTTATCTGGCGCCTATTGTTCCGAATCATGTCCTCCTTCGCGTCTATCTTGTATCTAGAGATTCGAGCGGAACTCATCGAGAGGACCATGCTTGCCTGCAAATGGTATACATAGAACAGGAAATTAGAACCGCACCAAATGCACACACATGCATGGGCCGTACCTCTCCTCAAGGTATTACATGGAGCGGAAAAATTCGGCATGACCTCTCCTCAAAGTAGGACATATGGGTAGTGCAAAACTTGCCGAAACGGAAATGAATCAACATTTCGGCAAACATCCATGCACCACACCGACACACACAAGCGCTTCACCTGCAACAAGCATCCATACACACGACGGCCACACAAGATCTACAAGCATATGCATGTCTCCTCCAAGCATATGTATGTCTCCTCCAACTACTCACCTTCTAGATTCGATACCGAGACGAGACCGCGATCGATGAGTTCGAGAGGAGGAGAGAGTATGGAGAGCCTTCTCCTCAACTCCAATTAAGTATCAACCAAAGTAAGTGCAATAAATACCCAAGCAAGTGAAAAGTAGAGTCAAAATGGTATGAGAGAGAAGGGGGGGACGAGCTAGATGGAGGAAGAAGAATGACTTGTGTAGTGTGGTAGGTGGGAGGTTGGCTCACTTTTGTATATCTGGTTCGCTAATTCTGTGGTGCACCTGACCAAATGCGCCACAGAATACCTTATTTCTGTGGCGCACGAGCCAAGCTGCACCACAGAATAGCTTATTTTTGTGGCGCACTGTGGCCGTGCGCCACAGAATATCTTATTTTTGTGGCGCACTGTGGTACGTGCGCCATAGAAATAGTAAAACCAATGATTGGGGGTGTCAGCTGGTGGGGCCCACCAAGTTTTTGTGGCGCAGGGTTCTTTGGTGCGCCACAAAATTAAGCTATTTTTGTGGCGCACCTTGCCTGGTGCGCCACAAAAAAAGTTTCTGTGGCGCATTTTTCGTGGTGCGCCACAGAACTAAGCTCCGCCTATAAGGGTTTTCCTACTAGTGAATCTGGGACAGTGACAGAAAGTTATAAGGTTATGGATGTGCTGTTGCCACTAGGGATAAAACATCAATGCTTTGTCTAAGGATATTTGTATTGTTTACATTACGCACAGTACTTAATGCAATTGTCTGTTGTTTGCAACTTAATACTGGAAGGGGTGCAGATGCTAACCTGAAGGTGGACTTTTTAGGCATAGATGCATGCTGGATAGCGGTCTATGTTCTTTGTCGTAATGCCCTAAGTAAATCTCATAGTAGTCATCATGATATGCATGTGCATTGTTATGCCCTCTCTATTTGTCAATTGCCCAACTGTAATTTGTTCACCCAACATGTTATTTATCTTATTGGAGAGACACCACTAATGAACTGTGGACCCCGGTCCATTTTTTTACATCTGAAATACAACCTACTTCAATCATTGTTCTATGTTGTTCTTTGCAAGCAAACATCATTCTCCACACCATACGTTTAATCCTTTGTTTACAGCAAGCCGGTGAGATTGATAACCTCACTGTTAAGTTGGGGCAAAGTATTTTTATTGTGTTGTGCAGGTTCCACGTTGGCGCCGGAATCCCTGGTGTTGCGTCGCACTACACTCCTTCACCAACAACCTTCATGTGGCATTCATCTCCTACTGGTTCGATAACCTTGGTTTCTTACTGAGGGAAAACTTGCTGATGTACGCATCACACCTTCCTCCTGGGGTTCCCAACGGACGTGTGCTTCACGCGTCATCATAGATCACCCTCACCATGCTTGCCATGTTAACCAACCCTTTAAGTTTGGCGGTATAAATGCAACTCCAACCCTAATCTGTTTGTCCGGGGTTCCGACTCCGATTAATTTGGATAAGATGCATTGCACCAACTTTGCCATGTCATGCATATTATATCACGAGCATGCTGATTCTTCTGTCGTAGTAGTAAGACTCGCATACGTTGTTTGTCCAACATTTGCTTCTTCCCGGATAGGATCACGAAGTGGTGCTGTGAGCTACGATGAGTTCTCTGACAAGTTCTTCTTCATCGTTTCACAGGCGAGCCCACCTCTTCACCTATTTTGCAGTTTCTGTCTCGTTGATCTCCTGCTATCCATAAGTAGCGATTTTGTTGTGTCACGTGTCCTATTCCACTGTTACCCATATGAGCCGTGTCAAATCTCCGCTACATATCGTCGTTGTTTGTTGTTTGAGCCTTTGCGAGTCGTAGCGCATATTTAGGGATCCGATGTTATCTCTATATCTGTTGGGTATTTGGGAGGTTATCACATGCCGTTGGAGATATGCCCAAGAGGCAATAATAAAAGTGGTTATTATATATCTTTATGTTTATGATAAATGTTTATATACCATGCTATAATTGTATTAACCGAAACATTGATACATGTGTGTTATGTAAACCACAAGGAGTCCCTAGTAAACCTCTTGTATAACTAGCTTGTTGATTAATAGATGATCATAGTTTTATGATCATGAACATTGAATGTTATTAATAACAAGGTTATATCATTATGTGAAATTATTGATACGTTGGAGACGTATCAGCATCCCCAAGCTTAGTTCCTACTCGTCCCGAGTAGGTAAACGATAACAAAGATAATTTCTGAAGTGACATGCTATCATAATCTTGATCAATACTATTGTAAGCACATGTAATGAATGCAGCGATTCGAAGCAATGGTAAAGACAATGAGTAAACAATTGAATCATATAGCAAAGACTTTTCATGAATAGTACTTTGAAGACAAGCATCAATAAGTCTTGCATAAGAGTTAAGTCATAAAGCAATAAATTCATAATAAAGGCATTGAAGCAACACAAAGGAAGATATAAGTTTCAGCGGTTGCTTTCAACTTGTAACATGTATATCTCATGGATAATTGTCAATACAAAGTAATATGATGAATGCAAATATGCAAGTATGTAAGAATCAATGCACAGTTAACGCAAGTGTTTACTTCTAAGACAGAAAGAAGTAGGTAAACTGACTTAACATAAAAGTAGAAGAATGGCCCTTCGCAGAGGGAAGCATGGATTGCAATATTTGTGCTAGAGATTTTATTTTGAAAACATAAAGAGAGCATAAAAGTAAAGTTTTGAGAGGTGTTTGTTGTTGTCAATGAATGGTAGTGGGCACTCTAACCCCCTTGCCAGACAGACTTTCAAAGAGCGGCTCCCATGAAATTTTTATTTTTGGGTGGCACTCCTTCCAACCTTTGCTTTCACAAACCATGGCTAACCGAATCCTCGGGTGCCTGCCAACAATCTCATACCATGAAGGAGTGCCTTTTTATTTTAGTTTTATTTTGATGACACTCCTCCCCACCTTTGCTTTCTCAAGCCATGGCTAACCGAATCCTCGGGTGCCGTCCAACAATCACATACCATGGAGGAGTGTCTATTTTTTGTAAAATTATGAAGGTTAATTAATTAGGGCTGGGAACCCCATTGCCAGCTCTTTTTGCAAAATTATTGGATAAGCGGATGAAGCCACTAGTCCATTGGTGAAAGTTGCCCAACAAGATTGAAAGATAAACACCACATACTTCCTCATGAGCTATAAAACATTGACACAAATAAGAGGTAATAACTTTTGAATTGTTTAAAGATAGCACTCAAGAAATTTACTTTGGAATGGCAGAGAAATACCATGTAGTAGGTAGGTATGGTGGACACAAATGGCATAGTTTTTTGCTCAAGGATTTGGATGCATGAGAAGTAATCCCTCTCGATACAAGGCTTAGGCTAGCAAGGTTGTTTGAAGCAAACACAAGTATGAACCGGTACAGCAAAACTCACATAAAAACATATTGCAAGCATTATAAGACTCTACACTGTCTTCCTTGTTGTTCAAACCCTTACTAGAAAATATCTAGACCTTAGAGAGACCAGTCATGCAAACCAAATTTTAGCAAGATCTATATATTTCTTCACTAATAGGTGCAAAGTATATGATGCAAGAGCTTAAACATGATCCATATGAGCACAACAATTTCCAAGTATCAAATTATTCAAGACATTCTACCAATTACCACATGTAGCATTTTCTGTTTCCAACCATATAACAATTAACGAAGCAGTTTCAACCTTCGCCATGAACATTATGAGTAAAGCTAAGAACATATTTGTCCATATGCAACAGCGGAGCGTGTCTCTCTCCCACACACTGAATGCTAGGATCCAACTTTATTCAAACAAAACAAAACAAAAACATACAGATGCTCCCAGTAAAGCACATAAGATGTGTCGGAATAAAAATATAGTTTCACTAGAGGAACCTGATAATGTTGTCGATGAAGAAGGGGATGCCTTGGGCATCCCCAAGCTTAGATGCTTGAGTCTTCTTGAAATATGCAGTGATGAACCACCGGGGCATCCCCAAGCTTAGAGCTTTCACTCTCCTTGATCATATTGTATCATCCTCCTCTCTTGATCCTTGAAAACTTCCTCCACACCAAACTCAAAACGACCCATTAGAGGGCTAGTGCATAATCAAATTCACATGTTCAGAGGTGACATAATCATTCTTAACACTTCTGGACATTGCACAAAGCTACTGAAAGTTAATGGAATGAAGAAATCCATCAAGCATAGCAAAACAGGCAATGCGAAATAAAAGGCAGAATCTGTCAAAACAGAACAATACGTAAAGACGAATATTTTAGGTGCACCAGACTTGCTCAAATGAAAATGCTCAAATTGAATGAAAGTTGCGTACATATCTGAGGATTACTCATGTAAATTGGCAGATTTTTCTGAGTTACCTACAGAGAATACTGCACAAATTCGTGACAGCAAGAAATCTATTTCTGCGCAGTAATCCAAATCTAGTATGAACCTTACTATCAAAGACTTTACTTGGCACAACAATGCAATAAAATAAAGATAAGGAGAGGTTGCTACAGTAGTAACAACTTCCAAGACTCAAATATAAAACAAAAGTGCAGAAGTAAAATCATGGGTTGTCTCCCATAAGCGCTTTTCTTTAACGCCTTTCAGCTAGGCGCAGAAAGTGTGTATCAAGTATTATCAAGAGATGAAGCATTGACATCATAATTTGTTCTAAGGATAGAATCAAAAGGTAACTTCATTTTCTTTCTAGGGAAGTGATCCATACCTTTCTTGAGAGGAAATTGATATTTAATATTACCTTCCTTCATATCAATAATAGCACCAACAGTTCGAAGAAAAGGTCTTCCCAATATAATGGGACAAGATGCATTGCATTCAATATCCAACACAACAAAATCAACGGGGACAAGGTTATTGTTAACCGTAATGCGAACATTATCAATCCTCCCCAAAGGTTTCTTTGTAGAATTATCAGCAAGATTAACATCCAAATAACAGTTTTTCAATGGTGGCAAGTCAAGCATATTATAGATTTTCCTAGGCATAACGGAAATACTTGCACCAAGATCACATAAAGCATTACAATCAAAGTCATTGACCTTCATCTTAATGATGGGCTCCCAACCATCCTCTAACTTCCTAGGAATAGAAGTTTCAAGTTTTGTTTTCTCTTCTCTAGCTTTTATGAGAGCATTTGTAATATGTTTCGTAAAGGCCAAATTTATAGCACTAGCATTAGGATTTTTAGCAAGTTTTTGTAAGAACTTTATAACTTCAGAGATGTTACAATCATCAAAATCTAAACCATTATGATCTAAAGCAATGGGATCATTGTCCCCAATATTGGAAAAAATTTCAGCAGCTTTATCACAAGCAATTTCAGCAGTTTTAGCAATTTCAGGCAGTTTTGCAAGCTTTGCATTAGGAGTAGAAACATTGCCAACACCAATTATTTTACCATTGATAGTAGGAGGTGTAGCAACATGTGAAGCATTAGTATTGCTAGTGGTGGTAATAGTCCAAACTTTAGCTACATTGTTATTTTTAGCATTTTCTTCTTTTTCCCACCTAGCACGCAATTCGGCCATCAATCTTATATTCTCATTAATTCTAAATTGGATGGCGTTTGTTGTAGCAAATGACTTAATATCTTTATTTTCATTAGGCTGTTGCGGTCAGAAACCCACCGGCGAGCAGCGACAGGCAACACAGTAGAGCCGGGAACAACCTAGGGTTGCGGCTGGCCCTGGTCCCTCCGAGCGACGGCCCGCAAAGACTTCGGCACGCACGTCCGATGCTGGTGCAAGGGCGTGCCACCTGACCTATACCTGGCCAGAAGGTGATGGATGTGCCTCGCTTAGTTTCCTGCATGGCCTACACGTAAACATTAAATACGAGCCTCGATCGGCTCTCAGGTTGTCATGTGAATCGGCTCAAAGAGCCGATCCACCCATGATTTGCACGAGGTGTACGAATATATGGTGGTCCTGCTTGATCAGAATAAAGCTAAAACAATCTACGACGATTTAGGGTTTTCACCGCATAATCGGAACATCCTACTCGTGATTGAGCCTCGCGGCCGCGCACGGTGATCGTAAGCCGATCCTAAACAAGGCCTAAAAACCAACACGAGGTTGATCCCCGGAACATCCTGTCTAGGGCTAGCAAACTACACCCTACGTGCCGCTGGATCCTTCAACCCTTTGTAAGGCCTAACTATGCAGATATTAAACTAATCCTTGAAGAACAAGGAGCAACCATAACGGATCGGATCTACTAAATAATGATCAAGTGGGGTGCCGCCCTTACACCTAAGATAGGCGTAAGGGCGGCTAGACGTCTCAGGGTTGCACGACGATAGCATATGATACGATGAACAATGCTAACCCTAACACGTCTAAGTTAACTACGTTGCTCGCCATCAAAAAGGCTTCAGTACGAGCAACGCATGGATAACGAATAAACTTGTACTGCCTAGATCGCAAGATGCGATCTAGGCAGCATGATGCTTACCCGGAAGAAACCCTCGAGACAAGGGAGTTGGCGATGCGCCTAGATTGGTTTGTGATGAACGTGATTGTTGTTTATTTCATAAACCCTAGATACATATTTATAGTCCGTAGACTTTCTAATCGTGGGAATAACCCAACCGTGCACGAGCCAAATTCTAACTAACCGACACGTATCCTACTATATTACAGATACACGGGCAAACTAGCCCAAACTTTGCATATAAGGCCGATTCACGTATACTCTTCCATGTATATTCTTCAAGCCCATCTTGATCGCGGCCCACCTTTGACTCGGTCAAATTCTGGTGATAACACATGCCCCCCTGGTTTTGGAATGGATAATTCCAAAATCACTCTGCTTTTCTTCGTCGGGTCATGTCGTGGCAGAACAGAACCGTCGCAGTATTCTTCATCATGATGCTTTGCCTTCTCAACTTCTCTGTAAAATTTGATAGCTTTAGCATCACTTCCTCGAAAACTGCAATGGCATTAAATCTCCACTAGGCTCCCCCTTATTTAACTGTGCCGACTGATTAGCCTTTTCATCCCCCTCCTCTGTTCTAGCTATCGGCACCGAAAAGCCCTCTTTCCCTGTAGCAATGTCTTCTTCTTCCTCTGTCTCCTCCGGCCTCTCCCTCCAGTCTTCCTCCTCGAGCGAGCATGAGTGGAACTTTGATCATGTGCCAGACGGCCCACCCGAAGCACTCGTCGGGTCAGATGGTGGCCTACCTCTGAACGATGGGGAAGACGACCTCAAGTTCCTCATCGAAGGGGAGCTGAAGAGCGAAAGCGAAGACGACCTCCACCCCTGGGCGAAACCCACCTCCTCCGACGGGGAGGAGGAAGAAGAAGAAGTAGAGGAAGAAGAGGAAAAGGAGGAGGATGATTCCTCCTCCTCTGCTGGGTATCCGCCGGCAAAGCGATTCCGCGCTTGGGCGGACAGCGAGGACGATGATGATGACGAGGAAGAAGAGGAAAAGGAGGAGGATGATTCCTCCTCCTCCGCTGGTTATCCGCCAGCAAAGCGCTTCCGCGCTTGGGCGGACGGCGAGGATGATGATGATGACGAGGAAGAAGAGGCTCCGGCCGAGGGCTGGGGTAGCAGCGACGAGGAACTCTCCGGAAGCAGCGCCGATGGCAGCGATGCCGATGACGAGGCCAGCGAGGACTAGTAGAGTAGGACTAGTAGCCCCTGAGCAATCGGCTCTTCTTTTGTTTTCCCTTTCTTGAGCAATCGGCTCTTCTTTTGTAAAAACCCCTCTTATTATGAAGAAGAACTTCTCAGCTGATTCTGTCCTTTCACCAAATTTACCGATTGCTAAAATAAGTCAACAAATCACGAGCCGATGGCAGCGCACCGGTCCTTGCCATGAAAACGCGAGCAGAGCCAACTCTATTGTTTATCCAAATGGTAATCTGTGGCCTGTCCGCAAGGGCAAAACCCAATTCCCCAAAATGCTACTTGAACAGATCCAACCCACGGCCACACGAACCTCAGATGTCAATCGCGCAGGTCCGCAACTGCAATGAATCCATGGGCAGCACCATCCAAAGCCCACGCTATGGTTCCCAGCCTGAAGGTGATCCTTAACTGCCCCTTACTGTCCGAACATAGCGCCTTGCTCTATCTTTTCGCAGCAACAGAGACGGTTCTGACTCTGTAAATGATGGCGGCTTCCTTTTCAGCAGTTCTAGTAGTCTTCTACTGCAACAACTCACCGCTTTCGAAGAAGGTTATGATGCAGGGTCAGCCGACGACACTCCAATCGGCTTCTAAAAACAGAGCATCTACCAGGCCAGCTGCCCCCCGAGCCTCAGTCAAGGCGAGAATAGCGGTGAGGATGCACAGATCAAACAAAGGGCTTTGAACTCAGGTAATCTGAGACAGCCACCATGAAGAGTCAGCCAAACTTGCCCCCATTGATCAGCTTTCTTCCGCTAAAAGCCGATGTTGTAGACGAAACACCAACAGCTTAATGAGAAAGAGGCTGCCTTGCATGCCAAAACTGATGCTTCCGACAGTACTGCTGAACTGGCGCCAAGGGTTGGAAGTCCTCGACGAGACTCCCTGCAGCTGAACTGGACTCGGTGAAAATCCGCGTCTTGAACACGCAGCAGGTAGATCTTGTGTAATTGTACTAGAGTCGATGGCTGTGCATCGGCTTTGTTTCTTAGCTCTAAAGTCGATGTCCTTGCATCGGCTGTATACCAACCATGAGAATTTTTTTTTACTGGCCGATTTTTTATCGGCCCCCAATATTTCACTGCAAATGTATCGCACATGTTCATCCGATTAGGTGCCCCCCGAGCCGAATCTGTCAGGTAACTGCAGATATCGGCTCTGTAGTTAGCCAAGGCACTGTATTTGCACGTCGGCTCCGGTAGGGCCAATATTGACTCTCATCAGCCGACGTAAAACCGCTGCCTATTAGATCAATGTTGAACACAGGCGGAATATGTGGCGAGGATAATTTTGGCCGATTGCTGAATCAGCCTCAATGTTGATCGAATTGCTCAATGAAGGTTTTGTAATGTTCCTCCATAGATCTTTGGGGCCGATCCCAAGGATCGGCCTCGCCACATTTGCCCATCGGTTTGTTCTTGCTACACGGCCAGGCCGGTGGATAAGACCAGCCTAACCCCATCCTTTGTCACGTCGATGCGCTCGCAGTCGTCCAAATTGATGCCTGAGAGCGGCTCTTGGCCTGCTGTTTCCCAAGCATTCATGCCAGCCGTTGAAATCTCGGCTGAGTCATCTGCATGGACGACCTCTACCTCATCTCCATCCCACTGTATTACGCATTGGTGCATCGTGGATGGAATGCAACAGTTGGCGTGGATCCAATCTCTTCCTAGCAGAACAGCATAAGTGCTCTTGCTATCGACAATGAAGAACGTCATAGGGATGGTCTTCCTTCCTACGGTCAGATCCACGTTCAGAACACCTTGTGCGTCAGACGCTTGGCCGTTGAAATCGCTCAATGTCACGTTGGTCTTGATCAGATCCGAGCTAGAGCGTCCCAACTGACGTACCATGGAGTATGGCATAATGTTGACTGCCGCTCCGGTGTCCACCAGCATCTTGTTGACAGGCTGCCCATTGATATAACCTCGCAAGTACAGGGCCTTCAGATGTCTGTAGCTTCTTTCTCGTGGCTTCTCAAAGATAACTGGCCGTGGGGCGCAGTCGAATTGTGCCACAGGTGCCTCGTCTAACCCTGGAGCACTAAACTCCGTAGGAAGGATGAACACCATGTTTGTGCCAGTCGATGTCTCATCATCGGCTTTCCTTTGCTTGGGGCGCCACTCCATTTTTTGTGGTCGACCCTCTTCTTCCAGGGTTCGTTGAATTTTCACGGCCAGGTCGGGCCGCGCCTTCCTTAGCGTGTGCAGGTACAACCTTTCGGCTTCCTCCAAGCCACGCAGTCGCTGAACCCTACGCTTTTGGGAACGGCTGAGTCCATCAGGGCACCACCTTGGCCGGTGGTACCTGTCTTCTTCTTCTTCATCCTCGTCTTCCAAATCCTCGAGATCTTCCACCCGAGGGGACTCAGCGTGCTTGTTCCGAGGCGGGAGAGGCCCTAGACGTTTGAACACGGACACGTTAGCTGCATCCTTCCTCTTCTGTCTACATTCTGGGTAGTTGCCGATTGTAGGTAATCGGCTCATTCCTGAATCCCAGCAGTGCCTGAAGAAGGGACAGTCCCAGTGCCTATCCTCGTCGTCTTGCTCCCTCGACTTTTCCTTGGCACGGCGCTCGTACTCCTCCTCATCGCGATCATGCCGACGACGCCTCCTGGCGTCCCTAGCCAGACGCTCTCTTTCACCATCGTCGTTGGGTCGTCGGCGTTGGTCATATTGACTCACATACTTGTTGAGGAGGTGATCAGAGAGAGGTCGCTGATATCTCACATTCCTCACTTCTCCCTCTGTGATGTAGCGCTTGCCATCGTGACGGAGCCGATCGCGTGGAGCGGCTTCCTCTGTGTCCTTGCTACGAGAGCAGCTGCCCTCGTCTCCGTCCTTGCCAGAGTGGTGTCCAGATCCTACCATGTTGATGTTGAACGAGAATCCTGGCTGGCACCCTCCAGGGTAAGTGCACTCCACCATGTTAACGGCGGGGAAGGGGTGAGTGTCGACTTTCATGGCGTACTGGTTGAAAATTAGACGTCCTTGTTCGATCGCCATTTGGATCTGCTGATGCCACACCCTGCAGTCGTTGGTGGTATGGGAGAACGAGTTATGCCATTTGCAGTATGGCTTTCCGTTCAGCTCCTGTACCGTGGGGATTTTGAGGTCTTCGGGTAACTTCAACTGCTTCTCCTTAAGTAAGAGGTCAAAGATTTGCTCAGTTTTAGTTACGTCGAAATCAAACCCTCTGGGCGGACCTGGTGGCTTAACCCATTTGCAGGATACGGGGGTTGCCCCCCGAGTCCATTCAGCCACTGCTACCTCTTGATCCCCCGCAGACCCTTCATCTTCATCTGCTTCAACCAAGACTACCGCACGCTTGAATTTGTCCTGGTACAAGTCTGGGTGGCGCTGTTCATATAACGTCAGTTTCTGAACCATGTGCGCTAGTGAAGGGTAGTCTGCTTGGGAGGCCATATCCTTGATTGGTGATGCAAGGCCCACTACTGCCAACTCAACTGCTTCTTTTTCAGTCACACGAGCCGAATAACATCGGTTCCTAACAGTTCTGAAGCGCTGGACGTATTCCGCCACAGTTTCTCCACGCTTCTGACGTACTTGAGCTAGATCGGCAATGCCGGCCTCGGAAGCCTCTGAGTGATACTGCATGTGGAACTGCTCTTCCAACTGCTTCCACGTCCGGATTGAGTCTGGTGGCAGCGATGTGTACCACCCGAAAGCCGATCCTGTGAGGGACTGTGCGAAGAACCTCACACGTAGCTCATCTGCTGCTGAGATCGTGCCCAGCTGTGCCAAATATCGGCTCACATGCTCGATGGAGCTGGAACCATCTGATCCATTGAACTTGGAGAAATCAGGGAGCCGATATTTGGGTGGTAGCGGGATCAACTCGTACTCGTTGGGGTACGGCTTGGAATAGCCGATTGTCCTCCTCTTCGGCACCATGCCGAACTGGTCTCTCAGGATCGTACTGATTTGATCCGCGGTGCTGGCTGCAGGAGTCGAACTCTGAAGATTCGCCGGAGTGGCATACTTAGCCAGCCATGGTTGCTTTTCCAGCTCTGAGCCAACTGCAGGAGCTGAGCTCTGGAGGTTTGTCGGAGTGGCATACTTAGCTAGCCACGTCTGCTTCTCAAGATCTGTTGCTGAAGTTCCTCCTGTTTTTCCAGAAGTCCCTGCTGTTGCAGTCTGGTTTGTGAGTGCCCATTCGCAGCCGGGCACCTATGTGCACGTGTATCTGTGAGGGATCTCCTTAGGCGCCTCATGCAAGAACTGGTAGTCACTAGGGTCACCACCGATCTTGTAGACGACGTATGCCGGTGAATTCGGCACTTCTGGTGCTGCCAACGCGAATGGCAGCGTTGGACGGGACTGGAGTGGCATCTCTCCTTGGTAAGTCCCGAGAGCTGGTCCTGACGGAGAGTACTGATGCCTCATGATTTCCTGGATCACCCGAAGAGCGACACGCTCCAAAGTGTTCACTAGGCTCTCAGAATGGCAGTGCAGCGAGTGAGCCACCATGTAGTTAATCTCCTGACGCAGGGACCTGATGCGTTCTTCTGACGGGGCGGACAGGTCCACTCCATCGAGCGCGCCTTCAGGCAAGAACCCTTTCCACCTGACGCCATGTGAACGGGTTCTGTGAAAAGAGCCGATGAGGTCGGCTTCGAGGATTGCTTTGACCTCGTCATACTTCTTCTTGAGCTCCTCGGTCAGATCCTCGTATGTGACTGGAGTGCCGTCCGCCATCTCAGATGTAGATGGCGATGTGGTTGATGTCGAAGATTGTCCCACCGGGCGTGCCAGAATGTGTTGCGGACAGAAACCCACCGGCGAGCAGCGACGGGCAACACAGTAGAGCCGGGAACAACCTAGGGCTGCGGCTGGCCCTGGTCCCTCCGAGCGACGGCCCGCAAAGACTTCGGCACGCACGTCCGATGCTAGTGCAAGGACGTGCCACCTGACCTATACCTGGCCAGGAAGGTGATGGATGTGCCTCGCTTAGTTTCCTGCATGGCCTACACGTAAACATTAAATACGAGCCTCGATCGGCTCTCAGGTTGTCCTGTGAATCGGCTCAAAGAGCCGATCCACCCATGATTCGCACGAGGTGTACGAATATATGGTGGTCCTGCTTGATCAGAATAAAGCTAAAACGATCTACGACGATTTAGGGTTTTCACCGCATAATCGGAACATCCTACTCGTGATTGAGCCTCGCGGCCGCGCACGGTGATCGTAAGCCGATCCTAAACAAGGCCTAAAAACCAACACGAGGTTGATCCCCGGAACATCCTGTCTAGGGCTAGCAAACTACACCCTACACGCCGCTGGATCCTTCAACCCTTTGTAAGGCCTAACTATGCAGATATTAAACTAATCCTTGAAGAACAAGGAGCAACCATAACGGATCGGATCTACTAAATAATGATCAAGCGGGGTGCCACCCTTACACCTAAGATAGGCGTAAGGGCGGCTAGACGTCTCAGGGTTGCACGACGATAGCATATGATACGATGAACAATGCTAACCCTAACACGTCTAAGATAACTACGTTGCTCGCCATCAAAAAGGCTTCAGTACGAGCAACGCATGGATAACGAATAAACTTGTACTGCCTAGATTGCAAGATGCGATCTAGGCAGCATGATGCTTACCCGGAAGAAACCCTCGAGACAAGGGAGTTGGCGATGCGCCTAGATTGGTTTGTGATGAACGTGATTGTTGTTTATTTCATAAACCCTAGATACATATTTATAGTCCGTAGACTTTCTAATCATGGGAATAATCCCAACCGTGCATGAGCCAAACTCTAACTAACCGACACGTATCCTACTATATTACAGATACACGGGCAAACTAGCCCAAACTTTGCATATAAGGCCGATTCACGTATACTCTTCCATGTATATTCTTCAAGCCCATCTTGATCGCGGCCCACCTTTGACTCGGTCAAATTCTGGTGATAACATAGGCATAACTTTCGATTTCAAAAGATCAACATCAGCAGCAAGACTATCAACTTTAGAAGCAAGTATATCAATTTTCCCAAGCTTTTCTTCAACAGATTTGTTAAAAGCGGTTTGTGTACTAATAAATTCTTTAAGCATGGCTTCAAGTCCAGGGGGCACATTTATATTATTGCTGTAAGAATTCCCATAAGAATTACCATAACCGTTACCATTATTATAAGGATATGGCCCATAGTTGTTACTAGGATTGTTCCGATAAGCATTGTTGTTGAAATTATTATTTTTAATGAAGTTCACATCAACATGTTCTTCTTGGGCAACCAATGAAGCTAACGGAACATTATTAGGATCAACATTAGTCCTACCATTCACAAGCATATACATAATAGCATCAATCTTATCACTCAAGGAGGAGGTTTCTTCAACAGAATTTACCTTCTTACCTTGTCGAGCTCTTTCCGTGTGCCATTCAGAGTAATTAATCATCATATTATCAAGAAGCTTTGTTGCGGCGCCTAGAGTGATGGACATAGAAGTACCTCCAGCAGCTGAATCCAATAGGTTCCGCGAAGAAAAATTCAGTCCTGCATAAAAGGTTTGGATGATCATCCAAGTAGTCAGTCCATGGGTAGGGCAATTTTTAACCAAAGATTTCATTCTTTTCCATGCTTGGGCAACATGCTCACTGTCCAATTGCTTAAAATTCATTATGCTACTTCTCAAAGATATAATCTTAGCAGGAGGATAATATCTACCAATGAAAGCATCCTTACATTTAGTCCATGAATCAATACTATTCTTAGGCAAAGATAGCAACCAATCTTTAGCTCTTCCTGTTAATGAGAAAGGAAACAATTTTAATTTTATAATGTCACCATCTACATCCTTATACTTTTGCATTTCACAAAGTTCAACAAAATTATTAAGATGGGCAGCAGCATCATCAGAACTAACAGCAGAAAATTGCTCTCTCATAACAAGATTTAGTAAAGTAGGTTTAATTTCAAAGAATTCTGCTGTAGTAGCAGGTGGAGCAATAGGTGTGCATAAGAAATCATTATTATTTGTGTTTGTGAAGTCACACAACTTAGTATTTTCAGGAGTACCCATTTTAGCAATAGTAAATAAAGCAAACTAGATAAAGTAAATGCAAGTAACTAATTTTTTGTGTTTTTAATATAGAGAACGCAAACAAGATAGCAAATAAAGTAAAGCTAGCAACTAATTTTTTTTTTTGTATTTTTGATATAGTGCAGCAAACAAAGTAGTAAACAAAATAAAGCAAGACAAAAAACAAAGTAAAGAGATTGGAAGTGGAGACTCCCCTTGCAGCGTGTCTTGATCTCCCCGGCAACGGCGCCAGAAAAAGTGCTGCTTGTGACGGTAGAGCACTCGTCCGTTGGGAACCCCAAGAGGAAGGTGTGATGCGTACAGCGGTAAGTTTTCCCTCAGTAAGAAACCAAGGTTATCGAACCAGTAGGAGCCAAGAAGCACGTTGAAGGTTGATGGCGGCGGAGTGTAGTGCGGCGCAACACCAGGGATTTCGGCGCCAACGTGGAACCTGCACAACACAACCAAAATACTTTGCCCCAACTTAACAGTGAGGTTGTCAATCTCACCGGCTTGCTGTAACAAAGGATTAGATGTATAGTGTGGATGATGATGTTTGCAGAAAACAATAGAACAAGTATTGCAGTAGATTGTATTCGATGTAAAGAATGGACCGGGGTCCACAGTTCACTAGTGGTGTCTCTCCGATAAGATATAGCATGTTGGGTGAACAAATTACAGTTGGGCAATTGACAAATAAAGATGGCATGACAATGCACGTACATATTATGATGAGTAGTGTGAAATTCAATTGGGCATTACGAAAAAGTGCATAGACCGCTATCCAGCATGCATCTATGCCTAAAAAGTCCACCTTCAGGTTATCATCCGAACCCCTTCCAGTATTAAGTTGCAAACAACAGACAATTGCATTAAGTATGGTGTGTAATGTAATCAACACATACATCCTCAAACATAGCATTGATGTTTTATCCCTAGTGGCAACAACACATCCACAACCTTAGAACTTTCTGTCACTGTCCCAGATTTAATGGAGGCATGAACCCACTATCGAGCATAAATACTCCCTCTTGGAGTTACAAGTAATGACTTGGCCAGAGCCTCTACTAATAACGGAGAGCATGCAAGATCATAAACAACACATAGATGATAGATTGATAATCAACATAACATAGCATTCAATATTCATCGGATCCCAACAAACGCAACATGTAGCATTACAAATAGATGATCTTGATCATGTTAGGCAGCTCACAAGATCCAACAATGATAGCACAATGAGGAGAAGACGACCATCTAGCTACTGCTATGGACCCATAGTCCAGGGGTGAACTACTCACACATCACTCCGGAGGCGACCATGGCGGTGAAGAGTCCTCCGGGAGATGATTCCCCTCTCCGAGGGTGCCGGAGGCGATCTCCTGAATTCCCCGAGATGGGATTGGCGGCGGCGGCGTCTCTGGAAGGTTTTCTGTATCGTGGCTCTCGGTACTGGAGTTATTATCGATGAAGGCTTATGTAGGCGGAAGGATAGGTCAGGGGGCCCTGGCGTGTCGCCGCCTCGTCGCCCCACTTCGTTTCCCTTTCGGACTTCTGGAAGCTTCGTGGAAAAATAAGATCCTGGGCGTTGATTTCGTCCAATTCCGAGAATATTTCCTTACTAGGATTTCTGAAACCAAAAACAGCAGAAAACAGCAACTGGCTCTTCGGCATCTTGTTAATAGGTTAGTGCCAGAAAATGCATAAATATGACATAAAGTATGTATAAAACATGTAGGTATTGTCATAAAACAAGCATGGAACATAAGAAATTATCGATACGTTGGAGACGTATCATGACACACTTAAGGTTTGATGTTGTAATAGTAGAACTTGAATATGGAATGGAGTTCGAAGTATTGTTCGAAGTCTCGGATGGGATCCCGGACATCACGAGGAGTTCCGAAATGGTCCAGAGAATAAGATTCATATATAGGAAGTCATTTTATAAGTTTGAAAATGATCTGGTGAATTTATGGAAGGTTCTAGAAGGTTCTAGAAAAGTCCGGAAGAGTTCACTTTGGAAGGCGGAGTCCCGGTGGGACTCCACCACCCATGGCCGGCCAACCCTAGAGGGGGGAGTCCAAGGTGGACTCCACCAAGGGGGCCGGCCACCCCCCTCATGGAAGGGTGGGAATCCCACTTGAGGTGGGAGTCCCACCTTGGGTAGGTTTCCCTACACATGGAAGGATTTGGGTTGGGGTCTTATTCGAAGACTTGTAGTCCAACACTTGGGGGTTCCACCTGTCGTTGCCTATTCGACGGTACCTCGGAGGAGGGATCCTCATGAGGGGGAGAAGAAGTAGGGGCCATAGGGCGGAGTGCACACGGGACGGTGGTACGCGATTTACCCAGCTTCGGAACACCTGCACGATGACAGGGCCTACTGCTGCTTGTCTGGAATTATCTGGGCGCTTTCGTGATGTTACAATGAGTTGTGGTTGTGCCTCTAGGGCTCCCAGGATCCGGCTTATATAGGCGCACGGATCTAGGGTTTACATGGAGAGTCCTAGCCGGAATACAAGTTACCTAACTACGGTACAATATCTTGCTGTGTACGTCAAGGATCCGCCTTCCTTCTAGGCCGTGCTCGATCCGGATACTTTATGGGCCTCCACGGATCCGGCCTCCTTCGTAGGTCGGTTAAGATCCGGCTCCTCGTTCCTGGACTGGACTTCATCCTTCATGATCAACAGCAACTGGGCCGCCCGATGGGCCACATGCCACCATCACCGTCGGTGGGCCACCCGGGCTTGCCGGATCCAGGCCATGTCGTCGATATACCCATAAAGTATACCCACAACAGTAGCCCCCGAAGTTTTCCGAGATTCATCATTCCTCCGACTTCATTCAGCTTGGATCCGAAGAGAATCTTGGAGAGCTTCAAAAACCTTTACTTGTTTCCGGTATCATCTATTCGGAAATCTTCCTTTCTTCTGGACTGGTAATGAAACGGAAAGCCCACTTCTCCCGCGCACAACTTCCTTTTTTCCCGCGCTAAGTTTTCGGAGATACAAATCTTCTAGCCAGAAATTTCGGGAGCGCACAGTTAAGTTACCTCCACGTCATTTTACCGTTATTTGACCTAAGACACGTGTCGATCATCCAACGGCGTGACTGTTCAGTTTCTACCGTCAGATCCGAAACACGAATCTCCGCGCGAGGTCTATATATAACCCTCGCCCGCGGTAACCCTTCATTCTTTCACCGCTCCTCATCACTTCATCTTCCTCCTCGCGCCGCGCCGCCCGACGGATCTCAACTCCGGCGAACTTTGCCACAGCGAGCTTCGCGCGCCGCCATCCCAAACCTCTCCTCGAACCAAGATTGCCACGGTTGACCAGGAAATCAACTCCGCCGCCGATTCGTGGTCATCGGAGGCTCGAAACTGCTAGCTCATCGACCTCTACTTCGCCGGAGCTTCGCCGGACCGTCGCGCCATTGCCGGTACGTGCACCGGTCTCGTAGAAGAAAAAGTAGTTGTAGTGTAGATTTTCCGGTTACTCAACTTAGCTCGCATGGGTGCAGCCGGAAGCATGCCTCATGGTTCTCCTCACTGCACTGGTAGTTCTCCGAGTAGCCCGGATCCCAGTGCCGTGGAACCAATTTTCCCGGATCCCATTGCGTATCTACCACCATATGTTTCCGACGTTAGGCTTGCTCAACCGTTCTCCACCTCTTCCAGTACTTTACTAGGCCGGATCCCAACAGCCCAAGAGCTCGAAGAGGAGCTACAAGGCCAAGCTAGAATGGCAGCCAAGGTACAAGAGGTGGAAAACAAGAAAGCTTCCAAGGCACGGAGCCGTGAAGGGGTGCGGGGTCAATGGTGGCCCTGCGAGACAACTAACGCGGAGCTCCGGGAGCTTCAAAACGAAGGCATGATCTCCGAGCATTGGAGTTTCACGCGCGACTCCGACATTCCCAAACCCGACGCGGATGAACGCGTTATGACAAAGGCGTGGGTCGAGCGCGGATTATCACTCCCTTGCTCAGAGTTCTTCCTCTCCATCCTCGACACGTACGGGCTCCAGCCCCACAACATCTGCCCCAACTCCTACCTCCTGCTCTCGAACTTCGCAACTCTTTGCGAGGGGCACCTCGGAATCCGACCCGACATCAAACTATGGCAATTCTTTTTCCGAGTGAAGAAAGAGACGAAGGACAAGGCTATGCTAAACTGCGGAAGTATGACGTTCATGCTCCGCTCTGGTCGGATGTATCCTCCTCACGACTCCCACGAATCCGTCCGGTACTGGAACGCCGGATGGTTTTATGTGAAGAACGCGTCAGTTCCGAGCGTCCACGATGGACTCCCGCCCTTCAGCAACACGCCTCCGGAAGAATTGGCGAGCTGGAGCTTCATCCCCACGCTTGCCCAATCACCCATACTGGAGAAGGCTGCGCGGAGGATTTCCTGGTTAGTTCATGATGGACTAACCGGGGCCCAGCTCACCCTCAGCTGGTTTACCCGGAGGATCCAACCCCTGCGCTACAACGCACGCCTGATGTGCGCTTACACTGGGGCGGACGATCTCCTCCGAGTCACTCGCCACGATCTTCCGGCCGACTCCCTCAAGAGAAGGTTCAAGACATTGGTGAAAATTGCTAGGGGCCAACAGGTCCCGGAACTGATTAAGGATATTAGCACACACGACAAATGTCCTCCGGTAAGCACTTAATCCTTCGCATTCCTTTATCCTTTCACAATTTTCTAAGTGTTTAACTTGTTCTGCTCACCCTTTTCGCAGCTTGACTCTCTGGCGGAGGAAAACCTACGCGCCATACTCCGAGTTCCCGTTAGCGGTGACTCGATGGAAGAGGATCCGGAAGACCCTGAGGAGGAAGAAGAACGAGTGCCCCGAAAGGCTGCTCCTCGACCTACAAAGCGTTCCCGCGCCAAAGTCTCTGGCTCCGACACCGGAGGCAGCGGCGAGGCTTCCGCCAAGAAACCCAGGGTGATCAAACCACCTCCACTTGACTCCAGGAAGGCGGAGCGCCAGCGCCTGAAGATGCTTTCGACAGCAGGGAAACCCTCACGTCCCAACATTCCGGGCGCAGCGTAAGCTTCCGAGTAGCATGCGTTGTTTATCTTGGTAAACTATGTATACTTTTCTTTTACTTGCTCACAGGAATCCAAACCCTACCACCGCGCGGACCAATGTTTAGGAGCATATCACTAAGTATATGCAGAAGAAATCTCCCGCCGTTGGCCCTTTGACGCCAGCTCCACCGAGCGCTCCACAAGCCCCCCTGCAGCCTTCTCCTCCTCCCGCGGACCAGTCTCCAACTCCTGCCGCACCCACTCCACCGGAAGTAATTCCGGTTAGCAGCGACAGAGCGAGCGGAGATGGTTCCGGCGGCAAGGGTCCCATCAACGACGAAACTGAAGGACGTAACCAGGGGGAGGCAGAAGTTAATTCCTCTGGCAAAGCTGAAGCCACCACAGGTGATATGGTCGTTTTCCCCAAAAACTTTGGAGATCCGGCTGATCTTACTTCCACCCCGAAAGCCTATGCCACGAAGTTTTTTAACAAACTAACGGAGGCAGAGAAGTGGGAGCTGGAGCAAGATTTGCTCAATTCTATGCTAAACAATGCCTGGGGCAAACCGGACGTTGAAACGTCGGAGATCCAGGACGTCAAGAAAAACATTGGCGAATTCTTCGACAAGCTTGTTTGCAAGCAAAAGGTAACTCCCCAGTAGCCCCCAAGTATTTAGGCAGAAACTCTATCAGTTAGCGTCTGAATACTTTTAGAGAACTCAATCTGAAAGGAAAGTTTTAAATGTCGTGGTAGCCCCCAAGCATGATGGCGGAAAGAATTTCCAGCGACAATGCTTTAGAAAGACTTAAACCATGATGGCGGAGTTCACTCCGTTTCTGACTGTGTTTGCAGGAACAAAAAGCCCTGCATTACGAGTTGCACAAAAACATTGCGCTGCAGCGTCGTGTGACCATCAGCCAGGCGGAGAAAATCTAGTGCTTTCAGGCGGAGAATGCGGATCTAAAGAAACAACTTTCAGAAGCTCAAGGTTGGTTTCCGATCATCTGACGATTGTGGGTTATGTCCCGCACTTTCCGACTTTGATGCTTTATATAACTATGAGCAGGTGCCTCCTCTTCTCTCGCTGCAGCTTCCTCCGAGTTGGAGACTCTACGTGCTTCACATAAGAATCTCGAAGCAAAACTCGCAGTGGCAGAACAGAAAATTTCTGAGAAGAACTCGGAGCTTGCTCGGAAAACTGGTGAGTTTGAGCTGAAAAGACAAACTGACAGCGACACCATCCAGAAGCAGCAAAGAGAAATTGGAGGTCTTCGCAAGTATATGGAAATAGCAGAGAGCTGCTGGGACCTGCTCAACTCCGACGTCATGGGTACGTCCTCGAAACTTATACGACAACATATGTGTAACTTGTTGTATTTAACAAAATTTGCATCTTCCAGATCCACTCGGATATGACGAGGAACGTCGGAGCCAGTTCCCGCGCGATGACCTGCTTCAGCTGGCCGGAGAAGACTGCAAGGATCTCATCTCCGCCTCCAGGAAAATCTGTCACAACCTCAACATCAAGAAGAGCCGAACCTGCGATGTGCGCAAGCTCATCAAGAGGATGGATTTGCTTCCGGAGCTGGTTGTGGACCTGCAATCCTCTTCAGCACGGGGTGCAGCTGCCATGTCCTTGGCTATGTGCTTAGCGCATAATCCGAGTTTAAACCTGGACCGGGTGACTTCTGGCGTTCCTCCGGAATGTGATGTCAATGCGCTGCTTGACGCGGTTAGCGGCTATGATACACGCATTGCTCGGAGGATCCGCCATGATGAATTTTATGAGAAGGTGGTTCTTCCTGCTGACGAACCTCTCGAAGCTGAGCTTTTGAAGGATCGCGAAGCGGAAAACAAGCCCGCCCAATCCGGAAGCCAGTATACGTGGACAAGCTCAAAGAACCAAGGTGGCGCTGCTTCTCCGACTGCAGCTGGAGCGGAAGAAGATGAAGATGTCTCTTCGCCTGCCAAAGACGTAGAGAAGGAAGCTCCGACTGACGCAGGGGGAGCTGATGCCAACGTGGAAACTTCTCCGGTTAAGGAGAAGTAAAAACTTAGTCCTGCAGAAAAACAATGCATCATTTTGGCCCCAGCGAGGGATTGTAATATAACTTTAATTCTTAAGTATCTAGGGATGAAACAATTATGCGTGGGCGAAAAACTTATCCTGCTATCCGTTAGAATGATTTGCATGTTTCGTTTGTTAAAAGCAAGTGCTGGTTTGTTAATTTTCCGGCTTGCTCGTTTGACCTTCCACGAGCCGGAAAACCTTTGACCGGAAACGCTCGCCTGCGGTGACGAAACCCAATGGCGTCCGTCCATAACCGCGGAAACAAGCCCCCAGCCTAGGTGCCGGAAGTCGCTACCAGGAATCCACGAGTTCGCAACAAAAAAAATTTCCACCAGAAAACTTAGGCTTACGTCCTAAAGGACGATTTTGAAAATCACAACTTTCATACACGCCTAGGCGGAAACATCCAGCTCTGCGGTTTTAGTCGATAAAACATACACGATCTAAAATGAACAAGTAAAGGAGGTAAAAGACTCAAAGAGTGAACCATAAGCTTTATTTCATTGATCATGTATAACTATTACAGAGTTTGTAATTCGGAAAAAATATGCTAAGTGTAGAAAGGACGTAGCTGTGCGATGTTCCAAGGGCGATCTGTCTCGTCGTAGATGTCATCCGGATCCTCACGCTTGCGTTTCCGGTGCCAATTAGCAGGTCTATCCTTCAGCTCGCGGAAATCAACAAGGTAGTACGACCCGTTATGAAGCACTTTGCTAACGACGAAGGGTCCTTCCCATGGAGATTGCAGCTTATGGTCTTTCACCTGTCGAAGGCGGAGGACCAGGTCTCCTGCCATGAAGGAGCGATTCCGAACTCGACGACTGTGATAGCGTCGGAGCTTCTGCTGGTAGATGGCGGAGCGCTGGTCAGCTAAGTTCCGAGCTTCCTCGATCAGGTCCACAGATAGCTGTCTGGCCTCGTCAGCTGTTTCTTCATTGTAGGCGGAAACTCACAGTGAATCGTGAATGATGTCGGAGGGAAGCACGGCTTCGGATCCATATACCAGGAAAAATGGGGTAAACCCTGTTGACCTGTTAGGGGTAGTTCGCAAACTCCACAAAACAGCTTCCAACTCGTCAGCCCAAGCTCCCTTGCTCGTCGCAGCGGTTCTTCAAGGCGTGGCTTAATTCCTGATAATATTAGGCCGTTAGCCCTTTCAACTTGACCATTGGATTGTGGGTGAGCCACAGATGCAAGGTCCAGCTGAATCCCTACTGTCTCACAATAATCCCTCAACTCTCCTTGAGCGAAGTTTGTGCCATTATCTGTGATTATGCTGTGTGGGATGCCGAATCTCATCACGAGGCTGCAGACAAATTTTAGTGTCGTAGCACCGTCGGCTTTTCTCACTGGCTTAGCCTCGATCCATTTGCTGAACTTGTCAACAGCGACCAAAAGGTATTCAAAACCGCCAGGAGATGATCTTTTTAACTTACCAACCATATCGAGCCCCTGCACCGCAAACGGCCAGGTGATAGGTATGGTCTTCAGCTCTTGGGCTGGAGCATTTGGTTGAGTAGCATAGTATCGGCAACCTCGGCAGGTTTTTACCAACTTGTCGACATCTTCTTTAGCCGTGGAGACGTAAAATCCTAGCCGGAAAGCTTTGGCAACGAGGGACCTGGGGGCGGCATGATGCCCGCAATCCCCTGCATGGATCTCTCTGAGGATTTCAATGCCATCTTGATTGGAGACGCATTTGAGAAATACCCCTGTTGCACTTCGTTTGTAGAGCTGACCATCAACAATTGTGTAGGATCTTGCTCGTCTGACGATCTGTCGTGCGAAGACCTCGTCCTCTGGCAACTTCTGATCGATGAGGTAGTCCAGGAAAGGCTGGGTCCAAGCCGGAATGATAACCATCACTTCCTTTGCCGGAGATGCTGCCACCTCTGGGTTTTCCGGGTTAGCGCCCTTAACTGAGGGTATCCGTAGGTGCTCCAGGAAAATGCCAGGCGGAATTTGCTTCCTGCCGGATCCGAGCTTGGATAGCATGTCTGGCACTGTGTTATCGTCTCTCCTGACGTACTTGACTTCGTATCCGAGGAAGCACTTGGCGATCTCGTCAACTTCGTCTCTGTAGGCCGCCATGACGGAGTTTCTGGCGTTCCAGGTTCCGGCTACTTGTTGTGCCACCAGGTCGGAATCTCCACAGCATATAATGTGCTTGATTCCGATTTCCTTAGCGATGCGCAGACCATGTAGTAGAGACTCGTATTCCGCCATATTGTTTGTAGCTTCGAAGTGGATCTGCAGAACATACTGCAGTTCTCCTCCGGTAGGGGACTTCAGGGTGACTCCGGCTCCTGAGCCTTGGTGCTGCTTGGATCCATCGAAGTGCATGACCCATGTTTCTAGTTCCGGCTCCAGACTTGCATCCGGAGCTTCTGTCCAATCTGCGACGAAATCTGCCAAGACTTGGGATTTAACCGCAGTCCTAGGCTTGTAAGCGATGTCGAAGGTGGATAATTCGATGCCCCATTTAGCCGTACGCCCTGTTGCGTCAGCGTTGTTGAGAATTGTTGACAGCGGAGCCTTGCTCGCAACCGTTACTGGGTGCTCTTGGAAGTAATGTCTCAGCTTCCGGCTGCCTAGGAACACTCCATAAGCTAGCTTCTGAAAGTGAGGGTATCTTTGCTTTGACTCCGTCAGTACCTCGCTAATGTAATAGAAAGGTCTTTGGACGTCATATTCATGACCTTCTTCCTTTCGCTCCACCATGATGACGAGGCTGATGACTTTGTTGGTAGCTGCCAGATAAAGGAGCATTGGCTCTGACTCTGCTGGGGCTGCCAAGATAGGTGGGGAGGTGAGTATTTCCTTCAACCCCCGAAGAGCTGCGTCGGCTGCGTCGTCCTGCACGCAATTTGTCTCTGTTTTCTTCAGCAGCTTGTACAAAGGTAGCGCCTTCTCGCCAAGACGGCTAACAAACCTACTGATTGCTGCGACGCAACCAGTTAGTCGTTGCACATCTTTAAGACAAGTTGGCCGTTTGATACACAGGATTGCCTTGATTTTTTCTGGGTTAACCTCAATGCCTCTGTGAGAGACTATGAAGCCAAGGAGTTTTCCGGCTGGCACGTCAAAGATGCACTTCAGCGGATTCAACATCATCTTGTACCTGCGGAGGTTGTCGAAGGTTTCTGTGAGGTCGCTGATCAAGTCGGATCCTTTCCGGGTCATGACCGCGATGTCGTCGACGTAAGCGTGCACGTTCCGGCCGATTTGGTCCTTCAGGCACCACTGCATCGTACGTTGGTAGGTGGCACTTGCATTTTTCAAACCAAAGGGCATGGTGACATAACAGTAAGTGCCGAAGGGGGTGATGAACAAAGTTGCCTTTTGGTCAGACTCCTTCATCCGGATCTGATGATACCCGGAATACGCATCAAGAAAACACAGAAGTTCCGCCCCCGCCGTCGAATCAATGACTTGGTCAATGCGCGGCAAGGGGAACGGATCCTTCGGGCAATGCTTGTTCAAGCCGGAGTAATCGATGCACATTCTTAGTATTTCAGTGTTCTTTTTGGGTACAAGGACGGGATTTGCGACCCAATCGGTGTGGATAACTTCTATTACAAAACCTGCCTCTAGTAACTTAGCTAGTTCCATTCCTATGGCGCGGCGCTTCTTATCTCCAAAGCGTCGCATAGCTTGCTTCACCGGTTTAGCCCCCGGATTTATATTGAGGTAGTGCTCGGCGAGTTCCCTAGGTACTCCGGACATGTCAGAAGGTTGCCATGCGAAGATATCCATGTTAGCGCGGAGGAACTCGACGAGCGCATCTTCCTATTTGGGGTCCATGTTGGCTCCGACTGAAACCTGCTTGGAAGGGTCGCCTATGATGAGGTCTGATACGTCTCCAACGTATCTATAATTTCTGATGTTCCATGCTTGTTTTATGACAATACCTACATGTTTTGCTTGCACTTTATATCATATTATGGCATTTATTGGACTAACCTATTAACAAGATGCCACAAAGGCTGACGTTTATTATGTCCGTTTATTGCAGAAAAGGCCCAAAAACCAAAGTGCTCGGAAAAATCCAGAAAAATTACAGAAATTCTATTTCGCTGGAAGACTCACGGAGCCAGAAGGGCAAGCCAGGGGGAGGCCCAGGGCCTCCTCACCATAGGCCGGCGCGGCCTGGAGGGTGGTCACCCTACCCTATGGTGTCGTCACCTCGGGACTCTTCCGACTCCGACTCTTCGCCTATTTAAGCCGTGGTGACCTAAAACTTCGACACCGCTTGACGAAACTCCAGAAAGACTCCAGGGGCGCCGCCACATCGCGAAACTCCAATTCGGGGTACAGAAGTCTCTGTTCCGCCACCCTGCCGGGACGGGGAATTGCCCCCGGAACCATCTCCACCGCCGTCTCCACCGCCATCTTCACCGCCATCGCTGCCCCCATGATGAGGAGGGAGTAATTCACCCCCGGGGCTGAGGGCTCCGCTGTAGCTATGTGGTTCATCTCTCTCTCTTTGTGATCAAGTTGAATATCATCTATGTGCTACTCTAGTGATGTTATTAAAGTAGTTTATTCCTCCTCCATGATGTAATGTTGGCAGTGTGTGCATCATGAAGTACTTGGTTTATGCTATGATTGTGATCTCTTGTAGATTATGAAGTTAACTATTACTATGATGGTATTGATGCGATCTATTCCTCCTTTCATAGTGTGATGGTAGAAGTGTGCATGCTATGTTAGTACTTGGTTTGGTTGTGTTGATCTATCTTGCACTCTAAGGTTATTTAAATATAAACATTGCATATTGTGGAGCTTGTTAACTCCGGCATTGAGGGTTCGCGTAATCCTACACAATGATGTTCATCATCCAACAAGAGGGTGTAGAGTAGTCCTATTATGTGATCATTGTTGAGAGTGTCCACTAGTGAAAGCAGGATCCCTGGGCCTTGCTTCCAAGCATCGAATCTCCGTTTGTTTACTGTTTTGTTGAATGTTTACTCGTTGCGATATTTTACTCAGATTGCTATTATCACTCATACTCATCCATATTACTTGTATCTCACTATCTCTTCGCCGAACTAGTGCACCTATTGTATTAGGTGTGTTGGGGACACAAGAGACTTCTTGCTTTGTGGTTGCAGGGTTGCTTGAGAGGGATATCTTTGACCTCTTCCTCCCTGAGATCGATAAACCTTGGGTGATCCACTTAAGGGAAACTTGCTGCTGTTCTACAAACCTCTGCTCTTGGAGGCCCAACCTGTCTACAAGAATAGAAGCTCCCGTAGACATCAAGCACTTTTCTAGCGCCGTTGCCGGGGAGGAAAGGTAAAAGGTACTCACACTCCGGATCCCGGCTACTAAGCTATTTTCCGGCGTCGTTGTAAGTACTCGAAGCTATTTCCTTTAGATCCTGCAATTGCAACTTTTTGTTTCTTGTTTACACTAGTTAGGCATAATGGAAAACAACAAAAAAATTGGTGAGCTTTTTAATCTTTTTCCTGATTTAGAATTGTTTGATGCGAAAATTAAAAAACCTATGGAACCTTATTTGCATGCTAGTAGCGATGTTATTAGTATGAACGCAATTACTGCTAATGCTATGGATAAGTTTAAGCTTGGGGAAGCTAGTTTATATAAAAATAATCTTTTTTGCTCCTCAGCTTTGGAAGAAATATATTGCTCTGATAATGCTTTATCTCCCATATGCGATAACTCTAATGATGCTTCTGATATTTTAAATCCACCTGCTGAAAGTATTCCGTATAAAATACCTATGAAAATTATTGAACGTGTTATGGATAACCACTATAAAGTGGATGGAACTGTCCATCCTAAAGATCATTTACTGTTTTTGCATGAATTATGCGGGTTATTCAAGTGTGCAGGTATCTCTATGGATGAAGTGAGGAAGAAGCTATTCTCTCGTTTCATTGTCCGGTAAAGCGGCGCATTGGTATAAATTGTTGGAGAATAGTCATTCTCTTGGTTGGGAGGAAATTGCATCTCTCTTTTATTCTAAATTTTATCCTCCTCATGAAGTGCATATTGATAGGAATTATATTTATAACTTTTATCCTCGTGATGGAGAGAGTATTTCTCAAGCGTGGGGGAGATTGAAGTCACTAATGCTCAAATGTCCCATTCATGAGCTCCCCCGTAATGTTATTGTTAACAATTTTTATGCGAGACTTTCAGGGCAACACAAGGACTATCTGGATGCCTGTTCGGAAGGATCTTTCACAAGCAAGGAGATTGAAGCTAGGTGGGATCTTCTTGATCGGATTGAGGACAACGCTGAAGGATGGGAGAACAATGAAGGTAAAGAGTCAGGTATAAATTATGATTATGAATGCATTGAAGCTTTTATGGATACCGGTAAATTTCGAAATATGAGTGCTACTTATGGTCTTGACTCTCAAGTTGCTGTAAATCTTTATAAAGCCTTTGCTTCTCATTTTGAATTGCCTAAAAAGAATTTTGATAAGTATCATGAACCTTTTAAAGAGGCTTGCATGAAGAATGAAATTGTTGTTAATTATTGCAATAAGCACGCTCAAACTCCTAAGAATGCTATTTCCTATAATGTAATATCCTAGGTTTAGAGACAACAAAATGAGAGAACACCAAAGTGTGCATTGCATTCATGCATAGAAAATCCGGGGAATTTTCGCGCTTTCAAATAAAACTTACCACAGTAACTGAAGTTTCACTTGACTTGCTGGAATTGAAGTAGATCATCAAGTCAAGCGCTATAAACTTCACTGTGATCTTTGCTAAAACCTTGTTTTGGGTAGAGATGATTTGATCTATGGATTAGATCAAATAGAATTAGATTTATATCAACACATTCTTTAAGAATAGAAGCCTAACTTATTAACACTTAAAAGTTAGCAACTAACTTTGTGTGTAAATTAATTCACTTCTAAACTTATTACCAAATAAGGTAAACCACAGGGTCTAAAGTGCAGAAAAGCCACACATTATTATTTAAATCATAACTTAATAAGTACATGGAATATCATAAAACTAAATCCGTTTACATTACGAATTATAGTTCAAACTATTTGAATAAAACTAACTATGAGTATTTTGAAACTCATATGATCATGCCTTGGTGAAATCAAACACCAACTATCCAAATTTGAGGAATAACCTTCAACCTTGATCTTTTGATCAATATTATAATATAAATCCAATCCAATATGATATAGTGACTCATCCACAATAATAAAACCATCCACAAGATATTTAGTAACAAATGCCACTTGGCTAACCAAAAATAAATCATATGAGAGGATAATGATCTTGCCACATAGGATGAAAATATCTACATGACTTGCATCCCAAGCTTTGCCACCTCATGCTCAAAGGATTGCTATGGACGAGGGCATGACAACCAAGCACCTTACTCATCAACCCAACACAAGAGTCACCACCTATGTGTCATGATGCTAGAGCTTGCCCAAGCCTATAAATAGAGCCACACCCTTCATCCATTTGCTCATCAAGTACCATGATACATGGGAACAAACGCATAGAGCCACTCCATGTGAATAATTAGCTAGGATCAAGATGAAGAAGCTAGGAGGTGGAGGCATACCACAAGATGAAGGTTTATCAGATTTCCTAAAGAACAAGCTTCAGAAGATACCAAGGTAGAATCCCTAGGCAAACCATATATTTAGAGGATCATATCATCATATCTTGAGTAGGACCTTAGGCTATTACAAGACATTTAGAAGTGAGAGAGATTATAGATGCTAACCATAGCCATGTCTATCCTAGAGAATTTTAGAGTAGTATTATATCTTACTTGTTTAAACCAACCTTTAATCTTGTAGATGAGAGCCATGTTCCATTAGTGAAACATAACCAAAGCTTATGCTCATATTCTAATCCTAGTTGTGTATCACATTGGTGATCACTACTTAAACCCTAAACTACATTTGAATTCCAACCCATGGATTAACTTGGATTATAATTAGAACCCTGCCATGCCTCATGCCTAGTTAATACTTCAATTAGTGAATCATCACCAAAACCCTAGTCCTTTCACATAGGATTAGCTCCACATAAAATAATATGTCCCAACTTGTGCATCATGGATCACAAGTATAAACTAAGCCATATGTACTTAGGACTAAATATCATTTGGTGAGTTGAGTGAAACCAATATCCAAATCACCTTCTTAAATCTTAAGAACTATCATTCACATAAAATCATGAACCAATTCCATTTCCTTTACCATTTGTTAAACCCTAGCCATAATTAAATTATATGTGAATGATCACTATGGTTAAGCACTAGAAAAATAGAATGTGTTCACCATGCACATGTTCTAAATTTCAGATCAATTAAAACATGTTTAATTCCTTAATTAACAAAGCAATTGAGATAAACCCTAAAATCATATCTATTTGAAAATTTGAATTGTGTCTCAGAAGAACACAAAATAAATCAATTATATAATAGTTGTTTGAAAACAAAACAATACAAAGAGGTGGCATTATCAAATTGTTTTGATATTCAAATATATTAGAACCTGCAAAGTAAAACCAGGATCAAAATTTGAATTCAAATTCAAAACAGAAAATAAAAACAAAATAGAAAAGGGGAAAAAGAAAAGAAGGCTCACTTACCTTACCCGGACCGCAGCAGCGAAGCCTACCCCAATAGCAGCCCATCAAAGCCCAGGAGCAGTCCAGCCCAAGGCCGTATACCGTTTCGATGTCTTTAAAAATCATGCGAGGAGAAAACACGTCGTCGTGCCGCTGCCTCCGAGCACGACAGTCGCCGCAAGCCGCAGGCCACGATCTCGCCGTCGATAAGCTTGCCCCGGACGTCGCCAGACACTCAGAACCACACCCAACCTCTCTCGCGTCCGAGCTTATCCGCGGACGAGGAGATCCTTGCCAGCTAGAAGCTTCCAGAGACCGCCACCTCTCCGACCATGGCCGTCACCGTGTCAAGGCCACAGGGCTTCCCTTGGCCTATAAATAGGAGGAAGACATCGCCGTGCACTCCTTGTTCACCTCCACCACTCCATTGTTGCTCAGACACCTTCCATCTCTCACACACATCCACTCTCTGTCGCCGGAGTCGAAGACGAAGCCGACGGAGGAGGCCACCCTAGCCTCCGACGCGTGGTCCAGGAGGAGCGCCGGATACCGTAGAGCATCTGGGAGGAGGGAATCGTGCTGGATCTTCCTCAAGCCAGCTCATTTCCTCGATTCCCTTTGCAGCAGATCGCCGGGAATGGCGAAGTTCTCGCCGTTTCCGTCATCCAACGTCACCGTCGACCACGCCATCAGATTCAGGGTGAGTTTGCGCGCCTTTAGAGCATACTCTCGCTTCCTAGAACCGTCTCTAGCTCGCAATCGTTATTTGGCCGGAGCCCGCCGCCGCAGACGTGTTCACCGGCGATGCTCCGGTGACCATTGGGTGGTGGCGTTCATGCTCGTTTGCTCAGCATCGAGTACTGGTTCGAACGCACCTAGTTAGGATGTCCCTGGAGGTCTCTAGCAGCCGTTCCGTCGCTCGCCGGAGCTTCACCGGCGTTCTCTCCGGCGAGAGCAACGTGTCACCGCCACCTCAGCTCTGTTGACTGGTCGTTGCCCGCGTGGCAATTTGTAACACCCCAAATTTCAATGAAAAAGAAAGTTAGAGAATTCCAGAAAAACAAATTTTCAAACCAACAAAAACTTTTCTTTTGCATATAGTACCATGCATAGGACTTGTGCATTTGAGTGATATGCCATGATGATTGTCATTACTTGTATTTGTTATGCTCTAAAACCCTAGAGTGATCATGTGAAGATCCCCAACCAAATAAATCAAAGTGGAAGAAATTCCCATAATTGAAAAACCCTAAAAACCCTCACATATGCCCTATGGCATTTTTCAAAATTTTGACCCTAGACCTATTTGGTCTTCACCATTAGTTGAATAATGTTATTAAACACTTATTACAACTTTTGGAACCAAGGTTTCACTTTTCAAATAAATTTCAAACACCATTTCCACTCACATGAGATATTGGCCAAATCTGCCAATTTTAGTCTGATCACCACTTTGAGCCCCTGCAATTCAATTTTCTCAAACCAATTCTTGCTAACTCTTTGCACCATTTCAAAGTCAACATCAAGGTGAACAACTTTGATGAAGACCACCCTGCCAAATTCATCTTTGATCACTAGCTATGCTCATCCAAAGTTGCAACTTTATATTAAGATCAACAATCTCCACTTAGCCATTTTGGCCAAAATTTGAAATCTAATTTTTCCACCACCACCTCCATTCATCTCTGGTCAATTACAACTTATCTCAACACTCACTTTTCAAAAAGGTTCACCATTTGAATTATTTCCATTTTTGATATTTTTGTATTTTCCAAATTTGAACCCTATTCATACACTATAGCAAATAGTGATCTACTCAAACTAACCTACTCTAACCAACCCCAAATGGTCCCCTGGTCCCCTCTCTCACTAACCACAGCATAGAAACCCTAGGGAGGGAGAGAGAACATGCATGGCATGGCCATGCCGGCCACATGCCGGCCATGCCGCACCTCCCCCTCTCTCCTTCATCGCCGACCCTGGCCACCATGTCCCTGCACTCCACCTCACTCTACTGGATCGCCTAGCATCGGCCGTTGTCGAGGAGGAACACAGCACAGGCCAGACAAGCACGCGTCCATGGCGCCCTGGACGCCGCTCGCGTCGAGCGCGTGCACGCCGCGGACACACACTGGCCACGCGCCACGCCACGACCTCGAGCACCCCCTGGACCCCCTGCGAACACGTTGAGCGTCACCGTGACACCGCAGCACGCCCAGACATGCTCTCGACCACGACCCGCAACCGCCGTCGCCGGAGAAGAGAACCCCGATCCGCCGCAGACGCGCCCGTCGCGGAAGCCACGCGACCAACCTAGCCACCGCCCGACCCCGTTGTCGCCGCCAATAGCATCGCCAGGAGCCGTAGAACACTGCCACCACCTCGCCTAGCTCGATAGCTCGCCGGAGGAGCCGCGCCATGGTCGACTTCCTCACGGCCCCGCAGCACCCTCGCGTCCCTATAAAAGGAGACCTCTCCTCGTCGATCTGAGCACACCATCACCTTCCCCTCTTCTCACTCGATCACCTGAGCCACTCCACTGCCTCGATTAGCCACTGACGCCGCCCAATTGAAGCCTCACTGCCCGTGGTCGCCGCCGAAGCTCGCCGTCGATTGGAGCCGCCCCAGGACGAGCCGCCGGTACCAGGAGCTTCGCCGTCGTCGACATCGTCACCACGCACACTGCCAACCCTAGCTGGAGCCACCGTAAGCGCTCCGACCCCCTGCCCTCGCCGCCAGAACCTCTGCTTCTCGCCGGAGAAGACGACGACCGTGCGCCGTTGGATCGTCTTCTAATCCAACGCGCCACGTCGCTCGTACCGTTTCGGGATTTAACAGCCACTGACGCGTGGACCCCACGCTGTCAGCACACCGCGCGTCTGTGGACCGTGGTGGGCTGGAGTGGGCTGTTTTAATTCAAATCGGCCCAGCTTCGTTTTCCCGCCGGCCTGTTTAATTCAAATTCGTTTTAAACATTTTCCAAACATTTTCAATACTGCCCAAACTTTGAAATTAAATAGTTTCCAATTGGCTAAACCAAATTTAGTGAATTTGATATTGTTGGAAAGCCACTGAAATTCTCTATCCAATGCCACTGGCCTCAGGGTCAAATTCTTTGTAGAATTAATGTGACAAAAATAACAAGCCAGGGACTTTTCCCTATTCAAATAATTCTTAAAAATCAACCAAAATAGATATTAAGTCACTTCCAACTCTAATAGCTCACTTTTGACTTACACTAATTGTTTATGCAATAAAATGGTGTGGTCACTTTGCATGATCATGCCATGGTTTAATGAATGGATATGTTGACTAGTTTAACTAGTTGATATTATCCAAAACTATTAAAGTTAAATTGTGTGAAGTCTTACACTTCATTTAAACTTGTCTCACATGAATTCATGGGATGTTTGGACCCCTGGTTCCAAACTCTCTTATATGAATTTCTTGAGATTTAAATCAAATATAGTGTTATTTAAATGGCATGAGGTGTTCCACCTCATTTAAATCATTCTACCAAATGATGATGATGATGAACATTTGATCTAGGTCAAGATGAGTTCATCCATGATTGTTGGAGAAATTAAATCTTAAGAAGATTTCAATGAGAGGAAATTACTTCTCAAGAACCCTATGGAAACTATCATTTACATATAGAATACAAATCCTATTTAAATCCCACAACCCATGCACCCTAGTTTATTTATGTGTGTGCATAGAGTAGTTTGTGTGTTTATTTGTGATGTGTGGAATAGCCATGGAATTAGTGAGTAATGATACTCGTATTCAAATTTAGACGGTAGCACCGGAGAGTACGCCGAAGAAGAAGGTTGCTACCAGGAGGAGGAAGAGGAACAGTTTGAGAACTACCAAGGCAAGCTAAATTACTATGCAAGCTTTTACCCTTGCAAGGTGCAAAGCCCCTTGGGGCATGGCACCATGTTCCTTATCTTTTCTTATGTGAACCCATCCCAAGTTTTTACTTGTTTTCTAAATGATTTACTTTTATAGTTAACTTTGGTCAAAATACAAGTTGGTTATTAGAGTAGTGAGTTAGTCCCTTCCAAGCAAAGCAAGATAGCACCTCATGAATTAGAGCTAGTGCTAATGAACTAAACTTGACTACTCTAGATGGGAACTTTGTGATTTTGAAAGGATTTTGAAACCTTGGAATGAAGATGCATTCCATTGAATGATTTTTGAAGGTGAATATGACCAAGAGAAGATGGTGATTTTTGATAAAACATGATGTTGGTTTGAATGCGATACCTTTCCAATTCTCAAGTACCCCCACAATACCTGATTATGGGTAGGGCTTAACTGGAAGTTTATGCGTCTTAGTATGGGTTCCCTCTAAACAAGCGTCATCGGGGTTATGCCGAAAGCTGCCTCTACCACAAAAGAAACGATACGATATGATGCGAAAGGAGGTGAATGTCCGGCCCAAGCCTCGTGCGCTCCCTGTGCTGACAGCTTGGTCTTCACCGGGAGGCCAAGCTCATGGGGAGAGGTGCTCATACTAGGGTTCGTAAGTGAAAGGTTATGGTTGATGATCCGCGCATCGTGTTACGATTATTCGGGGAAATCCCGACGGATGAAATCAAATGTTGTGGCACAAGTGTGCAACCTCTCAGAGTGTAAACCTATTCGAATAGCCGCGTCCACTTGCTACGGACGGTTGGAAAGGCCATACAGTTTCCGATGTCATATCTTTGAAAATGATGTTGAAAGGTGATGGTGAAATGAATGGTGGTGGATTGAATTGAAATCACCACTTGAATGGTGGGAATGACACTAATGTTCCCACTTGAGTTAGTTAGCACTTGAGTAAGCTTTTCTCAAAACTTTGTGAACTAAAACTAGCTTTATGCAAATAAACTAGAGCTTAGCAAACCCTACTAGATTGTCTAGCACTTACATTAGTTTGAGTTTGCGAGTACTCAACGTACTCACGGCTTTGTCCCTGGCTATTCAAATGGCCAGAGTATGAAGATGAACAAGGAGATGACCAGCAGGACGCCTACGACAACTAAGCGCCTTCCGACGTCAAGCGTTGGCCTGTGGACTAGAGAGTCCTTGTATCTTACGCTTCCGCTATGTTGAACTATGAACTTGTGTTTGTTCGTTGATCAATAGATCAACTATTCGTGTAATATGGATCATGTGATTCCAATTTGTAAGACTTATGGGTTGTAATGAATGATGACTGTGATACTTAACTATTATGCCTCGCAACAACAATATTCCTGGGATTGCGATGTATGACATAATAGGCATTCGGACTTAAAAATCCGGGTGTTGACATCGAGCAGGGTGAGGCGATCAAGCTACTCAACAACGACCGCAGGAACCTTCGCCAGCAGCGTGCCAAGAAGGACGCTACGATTCGCCGCCTTCGCGACCGGATCGCGTCACTTGAGGCCACTGTCACGGCCCAGGAGGATCAGATTCGTCACATGGAGGAGGACGATGAAGGCATCGATATTCAGGGAGGAGACGCCTTTCTGAGCGATGACGATGACTTTGAGGAGGACGAGAACACCGAGGAGGAGGACTACGAGTTCCTGGAGGCCGGACAGGATGACTACGTCCCGATTGATATCGATGATGAGGAGTAGTTGCACTAGTTTCACTTATAGTAGGTGTGAGTTGTATCCCGTCCTTTGTATCGTAGCATGAGAATGGTTCTTAAAACCATTGGAGTATGTGTGTAGTTTGTACTATGTGTTGCATGAATGAATGAATGTTATGTTTGTCATGAAAAGATTACAAGTTTTCAAATGTTTTTCAAACTAAAATGAACCATAGAATGTTCCCTCTTATCTCATGATCTTCTACACCTTCAGATGGCCCCTCCGAATCGCACCAACGACGCGATGATGCAGCTTCTGCAAACCTTGCTTGCAGACCGGGAAACCGAGAGAGCCGAGCGCCAAGCCAACATCATCGCCTTGCAGAACATCGCCCAAGGCCATGGAAATCATGACCACCCCGGATCCAAGCTCAAGAACTTCCAGAACACCAACCCTCCGGTGTTTAGCAAGACCGAGGAGCCCCTCGACGCCGACGATTGGCTCCAGACTATGGAGAACAATCTGGAAGTAGCTGGAGTGGAAGCCAACGAGAAGGTGTTGTTCGCCACTCACTACCTCGCTGGACCAGCTCGCGCTTGGTGGACAAGTACCCGTGCCATGAACGGAGGTCAATTCATGACTTGGGAGGATTTCAAACTCAAGTTCAGCAAGTACCATGTACCCCCGGGTCTTATCAAGAAGATGAGGGATGAGTTCCGTGAACTGAAACAAGGTCGCATGACGGTGGTTGAGTACCGCGACAAATTTCTCACCTTGTCAAGGTATGCACCTGATGAGACTGACACCGTTGAGAAGAGGAAGGAGAGATTCCTGAACGGACTGCATGATGAGATGCAGACTGTCCTCGTCAACATCCCCTTCGCCGACCTCGAAGCCCTTGTTGACTCCGCCATCCAGATGGAGGGCAAGTTAAACCAAGCCAATGAGAACCGCAAGCGCCGCATGGCAAATCAGAGTGGATCAAGCCACCCCCAAAAGTTTCGTCCTAGCCCAAGCGGAGGTTTCACTCCGAGACACAACAAACCCCCGATGCAGAACTCTCGCCCCGGTTATCAGAACCGAAGTGGAGGAAACTCCAAGCCAGGAGGCTACAACCCCAACTACAACAACAACAACTACAACCGCGCTCCACCTCGAGCCCCGAACACCAACAACACCAACACCAACACCAACCCCAGAACCGGGAGCAATGCCATTCCCGTTGCGAACAAGCAGGACAAGAGCACTATCACTTGTTATGAGTGTGGTGTAGTGGGGCACTACTCCAACGAGTGTCCCAAGCGTCTTGCCAAGCTCGCCGGCAACACCGCTGCTCCTGCTCAGCAGCAACGCCGTGTCTCCACCGGCAAGAAGTTCGCCCCAACAACCCCAACAACCGCAACGGCCGCCTCTACCACATGAACGCCGAGGAAGCCCAGGAAGCCCCGTGATGTGGTACTGGGTATGTTTTCTCGTCAACCACACCCCCGCTAGAGTGTAGTTTGATGCCGGAGCATCGCATTCCTTTGTCACCGAAGATTTTGCATCAACAAGTAAAATTCAACCCCTCAGTTTGAAGCATGTTATGATAGTTCAAATCCTGGATCAACCACCAAAGCCAGAAAATTTTGTAAAAATGTGCCAATCAAAATCCATGATGTTGATTTCTTTGCAAATCTCATCATACTTGGAACCAAAGGTTTGGAAGTTGTCCTAGGAATGGACTGGATGTCCAAACACAATGGATTGATAGATCACGCCAAGAAAGCCATAACCATGACTAGCAGCACCGGAATCGTAGTTGAGCACGTCTACGAAAAACTACCCGTAAAATTTACCCGCAACCAAAGTGTATCCAAGCCTACTGGATCAAATCAGGGTCGTTTGTCGCTACCCCGATGTGTTTCCGGATGATCTACCCGGTATGCCCCGGACCGGGATATCGAGTTTATCATCGAAGTTAATCCCCGGAACTGGACCCATCGCCCGCAGAGCCTACAGCATGAACGCAGCCGAGCTTGTGGAGCTGAAGAAGCAAATAGATGACATGTTAGCCAAAGGTTTGATCAGACCAAGTGCATCCCCTGGAGATCCCCGTCTTGTTTGTCGACAAGAAGGATGGTGCAAATCGTCTATGCACCGACTATCGTAAGCTTAACGATGTCACCATCAAAAACAAATACCCCTTACCCAAGATCGAAGACTTGTTCGACCAACTCACCGGATCCCGAGTTTTCTCGAAAATTGATCTTAGAACTGGATACCACCAACTGAAAATCCGAGCCACCGATATTCCAAAAACTGCCTTTACCACCAGATATGGGTTGTATGAGTACAACGTCATGTCATTTGGACTGACCAATGCTCCCGCTTATTTCATGAATCTCATGAATAAGATCTTCATGAACTTCTTGGACAAATTTGTCGTTGTTTTCATCGACGACATTTTGGTCTACTCCAAGTCCGAAGAAGAACATGAACAAGATCCGGAGATTGTTCTAGAAACCCCGAGACAAAGACCAGGTTGTACGCCAAGTTTAGCAAGTGTGAGTTTTGGCTGGAAGAAGTTGGATTCCTGGACACATCTTGTCTGCAGGAGGAATTGCCGTAGATCCCGCCAAGATCAAAACTGTTATGGAATGGAAAGCCCCAACCACACAACCGAGGTCCGTGCTTTTCTTGGATTAGCCGGATATTACCGCAGATTTGTAGAAGGTTTTTCGAGCATCGCTCGACCAATGACCCAACTGCTGAAAAAGGACAGAAAGTTTGAGTGGACCGACAAGTGTGAAGAGAGCTTTCAACAGCTCAAGAGTAGACTGACAACAGCCCCAATCCTGATCATGCCAGATATCGCAAAGCCCTTTGACGTATATTGCGACGCCTCCAAGACTGGACTTGGATGCGTGCTTATGCAAGAAGGAAAGGTTGTATCCTACCTTTCTAGACAACTCAAGCAACATGAGCAGAACTACCCAACCCACGACCTCGAGCTTGCAGCCGTGGTCTTAGCCTTGAAAGTTTGGCGTCATTACCTCATGGGTAATCGATGCGAGATTTACTCCGACCACAAAAGCCTCAAATACATTTTTACCCAGAAGGAGTTAAACATGAGACAACGCCGATGGATCGAATTGATCAAGGATTACGACATGGAGATTCACTACCACCCCGGCAAGGCCAATGTGGTAGCGGATGCTTTGAGTCGACTGCCGTGCCAGTTGAACTCCATGCTCGCAACCGAACAGCCCAGTTTGCACCAAGAGTTTGAACAGTTCAGACTTGAACTCGTTAGTGAAGGATTCCTAGCTAGCATAGAACTGCAACCCACCTTGGTTGGTCAGATCAAGGAAGCCCAGAAAGACAACGCTAGCATTGACGGAATCAAGAAACAGATAGCCGCAGGAAAAGCCCCCGGATTCACCATTGACGAAGCCGGAGTGCTTTGGTACAAAGAACGCCTCTGCGTACCATCGGACTCTGACCTGAAACAAGTCATCCTGCAAGAAGCCCATGACACCCTTTACTCAATCCACCCCGGAGGTACCAAGATGTACCAGGACCTGAAAGAACAATTTTGGTGGCACGGAATGAAGAGAGAGATCGGTAGCTATATCGCTAAGTGTGACATCTGCCAGCGAGTTAAGGCGTAACACCAGAGACCCGCCGGATCGTTGCAACCCCTTCAGATTCCAGAATGGAAATGGGACTCCGTAGGAATGGACTTTATCACCGGACTGCCCAAATCCAGCAAAGGCAATGATTCCATATGGGTAGTGGTCGATAGATTGACCAAAGTCGCCCATTTCATCGCCGTCAAAACTACCTATCAAGGCCCCAAGTTAGCTGAACTCTACATCTCCAGAATAGTCGCTTTGCATGGAACCCCCAAATCGATAGTGTCAGATAGAGGATCACAGTTTACCTCAAGGTTCTGGCAGAAGGTGCATGAAGGACTAGGCACTCGCCTAAATTTCAGCACCGCCTATCACCCTCAGACCGACGGACAGACTGAGAGAGTAAACCAGATACTGGAAGACATGCTTAGAGCATGCGTACTGGAATACGGATCCAAGTGGGAAGACTGCCTACCTTACGCAGAATTCTCATACAACAATAGTTATCAAGCCAGCCTACGATGGCCCCCTTTGAAGCCTTGTACGGAAGGAAGTGCCGTACCCCTCGAACTGGTCAGAAGTCGGAGAGAGTCAAGTTTTCGGCCCCGGGACGTTCTTCGTGAAGCCGAAGAGAAGGTTCACAAGATCCGTGAGTACCTCAAGACTGCGCAATCCATGTAAGAGCTACGCCGACAAGAGACGTCGGGAGATGACCTTTGAGATCGGAGATTTTGTCTATCTCAAAGTATCCCCCTTGAAAGGGATGCAAAGGTTTCAGCTGAAAGGAAAGCTTGCACCTCGCTACGTGGGACCTTTCCAAGTCCTCAGCCGCCGAGGTGAAGTATCTTATCAACTGGAGTTGCCTGAAGAAATGTCGGCTGTGCACGACGTTTTTCACATCTCACTTCTCCGGAAATGTCTTGAAGTCCCTGAGAAGACCGAAGTGTTCAAGAACATCGATCACCGATCGGTGGATATCAACAAGGATCTGACTTACCGCGAAGTGCCGATTCGCATCCTCGAAGAAGCATACAGAACCACCCGCACCCGAAGCATCAAGTTTCTGAAGATCCAATGGAGCAATCATACCAAGGATGAAGCCACCTGGGAACGCGAAGACTTCATGAAGAAGGAGTACCCAGATCTCTTTAGTACCTAACTTTCTTTTCGATCTCGGGACGAGATCTTTTGTAAGGGGGAAGGGTTTGTAACACCCCAAATTTCAATGAAAAAGAAAGTTAGAGAATTCCAGAAAAACAAATTTTCAAACCAACAAAAACTTTTCTTTTGCATATAGTACCATGCATAGGACTTGTGCATTTGAGTGATATGCCATGATGATTGTCATTACTTGTATTTGTTATGCTCTAAAACCCTAGAGTGATCATGTGAAGATCCCCAACCAAATAAATCAAAGTGGAAGAAATTCCCATAATTGAAAAACCCTAAAAACCCTCACATATGCCCTATGGCATTTTTCAAAATTTTGACCCTAGACCTATTTGGTCTTCACCATTAGTTGAATAATGTTATTAAACACTTATTACAACTTTTGGAACCAAGGTTTCACTTTTCAAATAAATTTCAAACACCATTTCCACTCACATGAGATATTGGCCAAATCTGCCAATTTTAGTCTGATCACCACTTTGAGCCCCTGCAATTCAATTTTCTCAAACCAATTCTTGCTAACTCTTTGCACCATTTCAAAGTCAACATCAAGGTGAACAACTTTGATGAAGACCACCCTGCCAAATTCATCTTTGATCACTAGCTATGCTCATCCAAAGTTGCAACTTTATATTAAGATCAACAATCTCCACTTAGCCATTTTGGCCAAAATTTGAAATCTAATTTTTCCACCACCACCTCCATTCATCTCTGGTCAATTACAACTTATCTCAACACTCACTTTTCAAAAAGGTTCACCATTTGAATTATTTCCATTTTTGATATTTTTGTATTTTCCAAATTTGAACCCTATTCATACACTATAGCAAATAGTGATCTACTCAAACTAACCTACTCTAACCAACCCCAAATGGTCCCCTGGTCCCCTCTCTCACTAACCACAGCATAGAAACCCTAGGGAGGGAGAGAGAACATGCATGGCATGGCCATGCCGGCCACATGCCGGCCATGCCGCACCTCCCCCTCTCTCCTTCATCGCCGACCCTGGCCACCATGTCCCTGCACTCCACCTCACTCTACTGGATCGCCTAGCATCGGCCGTTGTCGAGGAGGAACACAGCACAGGCCAGACAAGCACGCGTCCATGGCGCCCTGGACGCCGCTCGCGTCGAGCGCGTGCACGCCGCGGACACACACTGGCCACGCGCCACGCCACGACCTCGAGCACCCCCTGGACCCCCTGCGAACACGTTGAGCGTCACCGTGACACCGCAGCACGCCCAGACATGCTCTCGACCACGACCCGCAACCGCCGTCGCCGGAGAAGAGAACCCCGATCCGCCGCAGACGCGCCCGTCGCGGAAGCCACGCGACCAACCTAGCCACCGCCCGACCCCGTTGTCGCCGCCAATAGCATCGCCAGGAGCCGTAGAACACTGCCACCACCTCGCCTAGCTCGATAGCTCGCCGGAGGAGCCGCGCCATGGTCGACTTCCTCACGGCCCCGCAGCACCCTCGCGTCCCTATAAAAGGAGACCTCTCCTCGTCGATCTGAGCACACCATCACCTTCCCCTCTTCTCACTCGATCACCTGAGCCACTCCACTGCCTCGATTAGCCACTGACGCCGCCCAATTGAAGCCTCACTGCCCGTGGTCGCCGCCGAAGCTCGCCGTCGATTGGAGCCGCCCCAGGACGAGCCGCCGGTACCAGGAGCTTCGCCGTCGTCGACATCGTCACCACGCACACTGCCAACCCTAGCTGGAGCCACCGTAAGCGCTCCGACCCCCTGCCCTCGCCGTAACCTCTGCTTCTCGCCGGAGAAGACGACGACCGTGCGCCGTTGGATCGTCTTCTAATCCAACGCGCCACGTCGCTCGTACCGTTTCGGGATTTAACAGCCACTGACGCGTGGACCCCACGCTGTCAGCACACCGCGCGTCTGTGGACCGTGGTGGGCTGGAGTGGGCTGTTTTAATTCAAATCGGCCCAGCTTCGTTTTCCCGCCGGCCTGTTTAATTCAAATTCGTTTTAAACATTTTCCAAACATTTTCAATACTGCCCAAACTTTGAAATTAAATAGTTTCCAATTGGCTAAACCAAATTTAGTGAATTTGATATTGTTGGAAAGCCACTGAAATTCTCTATCCAATGCCACTGGCCTCAGGGTCAAATTCTTTGTAGAATTAATGTGACAAAAATAACAAGCCAGGGACTTTTCCCTATTCAAATAATTCTTAAAAATCAACCAAAATAGATATTAAGTCACTTCCAACTCTAATAGCTCACTTTTGACTTACACTAATTGTTTATGCAATAAAATGGTGTGGTCACTTTGCATGATCATGCCATGGTTTAATGAATGGATATGTTGACTAGTTTAACTAGTTGATATTATCCAAAACTATTAAAGTTAAATTGTGTGAAGTCTTACACTTCATTTAAACTTGTCTCACATGAATTCATGGGATGTTTGGACCCCTGGTTCCAAACTCTCTTATATGAATTTCTTGAGATTTAAATCAAATATAGTGTTATTTAAATGGCATGAGGTGTTCCACCTCATTTAAATCATTCTACCAAATGATGATGATGATGAACATTTGATCTAGGTCAAGATGAGTTCATCCATGATTGTTGGAGAAATTAAATCTTAAGAAGATTTCAATGAGAGGAAATTACTTCTCAAGAACCCTATGGAAACTATCATTTACATATAGAATACAAATCCTATTTAAATCCCACAACCCATGCACCCTAGTTTATTTATGTGTGTGCATAGAGTAGTTTGTGTGTTTATTTGTGATGTGTGGAATAGCCATGGAATTAGTGAGTAATGATACTCGTATTCAAATTTAGACGGTAGCACCGGAGAGTACGCCGAAGAAGAAGGTTGCTACCAGGAGGAGGAAGAGGAACAGTTTGAGAACTACCAAGGCAAGCTAAATTACTATGCAAGCTTTTACCCTTGCAAGGTGCAAAGCCCCTTGGGGCATGGCACCATGTTCCTTATCTTTTCTTATGTGAACCCATCCCAAGTTTTTACTTGTTTTCTAAATGATTTACTTTTATAGTTAACTTTGGTCAAAATACAAGTTGGTTATTAGAGTAGTGAGTTAGTCCCTTCCAAGCAAAGCAAGATAGCACCCCTCATGAATTAGAGCTAGTGCTAATGAACTAAACTTGACTACTCTAGATGGGAACTTTGTGATTTTGAAAGGATTTTGAAACCTTGGAATGAAGATGCATTCCATTGAATGATTTTTGAAGGTGAATATGACCAAGAGAAGATGGTGATTTTTGATAAAACATGATGTTGGTTTGAATGCGATACCTTTCCAATTCTCAAGTACCCCCACAATACCTGATTATGGGTAGGGCTTAACTGGAAGTTTATGCGTCTTAGTATGGGTTCCCTCTAAACAAGCGTCATCGGGGTTATGCCGAAAGCTGCCTCTACCACAAAAGAAACGATACGATATGATGCGAAAGGAGGTGAATGTCCGGCCCAAGCCTGTGCGATTCCTGTGTTGAGCTTGGTCTTCACTGGGAGGCCAAGCTCATGGGGAGAGGTGCTCATACTAGGGTTCGTAAGTGAAAGGTTATGGTTGATGATCCGCGTACTGTGTTACGATTATTCGGGGAAATCCCGACGGATGAAATCAAATGTTGTGGCACAAGTGTGCAACCTCTGCAGAGTGTAAACCTATTCGAATAGCCGCGTCCACGGTTACGGACGGTTGGAAAGGCCATACAGTTTCCGATGTCATATCTTTGAAAATGATGTTGAAAGGTGATGGTGAAATGAATGGTGGTGGATTGAATTGAAATCACCACTTGAATGGTGGGAATGACACTAATGTTCCCACTTGAGTTAGTTAGCACTTGAGTAAGCTTTTCTCAAAACTTTGTGAACTAAAACTAGCTTTATGCAAATAAACTAGAGCTTAGCAAACCCTACTAGATTGTCTAGCACTTACATTAGTTTGAGTTTGCGAGTACTCAACGTACTCACGGCTTTGTCCCTGGCTATTCAAATGGCCAGAGTATGAAGATGAACAAGGAGATGACCAGCAGGACGCCTACGACAACTAAGCGCCTTCCGACGTCAAGCGTTGGCCTGTGGACTAGAGAGTCCTTGTATCTTACGCTTCCGCTATGTTGAACTATGAACTTGTGTTTGTTCGTTGATCAATAGATCAACTATTCGTGTAATATGGATCATGTGATTCCAATTTGTAAGACTTATGGGTTGTAATGAATGATGACTGTGATACTTAACTATTATGCCTCGCAACAACAATATTCCTGGGATTGCGATGTATGACATAATAGGCATTCGGACTTAAAAATCCGGGTGTTGACACAATTGACTCAGTCAACAGGCCCACATGTCTGTGTATAGGGGTAGAAATGAACGGGTATGTTTAGTATTTCGTTCAAATTTCAAATTCCAGAAAAATGCTGAAACTTTGTAAAATCATACAAAATTCATTTCAACTCAGAAAAAGATAAATAATATATCAAAATGCTCATAAAAATAAACTCTACTCAAATAAAATATAAAACAAAAATGTGTGTTAAAATGAAAATTCACTTATTTTTAACCTTATTAATTATGCCATTTCATTTATTTAAAATGCAATTTGAATTCAATAATTAGTGAAGTTTAAAAATTAAATTTTAACTATTCAGTACCTAAGTAAAATGTTAAGATTAATTTTATTTATCATATTTGCATTAACTTAATTATTAGTGGTAATTCATAAACCCTAATTTGCAAATTACCATTTACCATTTTCTTTAAATAGTAATAACTCAAGAAAATATTAAAAGCCAATTATTTTGGTAGACCAACAATTGTTTACTTAAACATCTTAAGTCAACAAGTTAAATACTTTAAACCTAATAACAATTATTAAACCCTGATTCTTAATTAAACCTAAATAAGAATTACTCTAATTATTAAATCTTGTAAAAATTAATAAAATATTAAACCATTACTAATTTTGATTCAAAGTAATTAGTAACCACAACTCTATTTATCAATTATTATTTTAAGAGTTCTACCATAATTTAGAAACCCTGGTTTTAATTTAAGTAAGACATTGATCTCATTATTTCATGTGTTCATCCATAGTAGTTGCAAACCTAAAACCCTAAGGATTTAACCCATGTGATCATTACACTTTAGTAGTAACTCTAAAACCCTAGTTGCTTATCACATGTGATCATGTGAATTTCAACTTTACTTGTAGAACCTTGATAAGTAACCAATGAATGCATGCTTATGATCCCTTAGCATAAACCAAGTCACATGAGATTGTCATTTCATGTTCCTATTCTTAATTAAAACCTATATGATTCATTAGTATCACCTAGGTATAAACCCTAGCTTGTTACCACATGTTAGCACCATTGATCATCAATCCTATATATCACACCATTAGGATCAACCTCAACCATCAAACCCTAGTAGAACCATAATGATAAACCCTAGTACCAATCTTGTGTAGCAATTCACAACACATGCTCCTATTACACTAAAACCTACTTAGGAAATAATAAGCCACTTAGCTTAGAAACCATTAGAGACTATTTAGTAAAGCAATTGTGAAACCATAGTAAACCCTAATAGCTAATTTATAGAACCATCTTAAATAACCATCCTTTGATATGATGTATATGGGAAACCATAGTAATAACCTTACCAATACTTGCTATATAGAAACCCATTCTATTTAAGAACCCAACTAGTGTTTATTAGTATAACTAAATGAACTCAATAGTAAACCCTAAAGTTACATAGCTCCTATGTATAGTAGTTCATATTCTTATTTAACCTGTTCTTCAAAAGTTATTCTTTTGAAGTACAAATGTCAATCAAACCTTAGAAGCCCTAATCCTTCTTTGAAATACTCAATATTTCTTAAACAACATGTTCTTCAAAAGTTATTCTTTTGAAGTATAGTATAAGTAATCATCAACCATGACATGTAGAACTTAAAATTGACAGCTGTTCTTTACATATTATTCCACCACTATTCTTTATGTGTATGATTATTATGATGTCTTATATCACTTGGATATGATACTAATATAACCAAAACCTAATAAGAACCTTGTTTGAGAACCAATCTAAAAGTGCAACCAACCCTAAAGAAATCTTTACAACTCATACATCTTTAATCATCGAGGTTAAGTTACGCTCGGGACGATTGCATCTCATACTATGCATTATAGCATCTTTGCCAGTTCTTTAAACATTGTCCTTACCGGACGATGATGGTATTTCAGCATTTGGAGTTATCACGTATCGAAGCTTTTGCCTGCATAATCTTGCAGTCAAGAAAGGCAAGTTCATCGCTTGCTCATGTCATTTGATTATTTGTATCAAATTATATGCAAAGTACTATACTTATCACTCATGCATTGAAAAGCAAAGTATTATTTTACAATTATGAATATGACTATGTGGTGGGCAATGGAACCATGGTATGTGTTGATATGGTGGAGGTTCCATTGCATGGGTTATATCACCCTAGGATTAATTACCAATGCCGTCCAGTGATTCTAGCGCCGTACATATCGCGTTATCCATAAGATCTATAATGGCTCTGGGGAAGTCAGCTGTATCTTTTCCCTTCTGCACGCCAACGGATCGGAGAGCCGGTGGGGTGCTGGAGGCACTGCCGCAATAGGTTGGGAAATCCTTTTAAATCCCCATCCATTAGTGATGATAAGCTCTTCGATCTATGAGGGATTGTCTGGAGTACACCATGAGTAAAGCCGTATTATCGGGGGAAGTCTACTGGAGGTGTACGGTTGGACAAAAGGGTGGGTTTGCAGGGTCGCGGAGAAGGCAGTGATTGGCTTGGATCTTATACTGGGCCTCACACCAAAGGAAGTGTGGACGAGCTGAGGACATACTCTCGGCCGGCAACATGGTTAAGATCTCTTGTGGGGTAAAGTAACGCACCTCTGCAGAGGGTATCAAGAATTGTGACTGTCACTCCCTGTTCCGGGAAGGGAACTGCAAACGCGGCAGGAAAGGAACTCCACGAAGTTCTAGTCAACCTGTGAAGACTGACGGGCATAGTTTTCAGAATAAAATAAACCTTTTGAAGAAATGATTACAAAAACTTGCATTGGCCTATGACTTTCTGGTCTATGGCTGTAGCTAGTGCATGATACACCTATTTCCTAATATGAACTTGCTGAGTACGCTCGTACTCATTCTATCTCGTTTGAACCCCCTTCTTAGATCAAGGCACCGACGGAGAAACTACCGTGGAACTCGAAGACAACGGAGTCAACTGCAACAAGATGAAGAATCCAATCAAAGAAGTCAATGGTCAACTTATGCATCAGCTATAATGGAAACCTAGACTAGTAATAGAAGGGAACCTTTCCCTAATCATAGCACCTATGTAGCTAGATTTCTATAGCAAGCCAATTAGCTCTTGAACTTGAGTTAGCAATAAGATAGACTACGAGTCGTTCTTCTGGAGCTTTATTTGAAGTTTTACCTCACTGTAAAGTAGGAGGCTGTGTGGATCTTATGTAAACAGTTCGTGTGTACTTCTATAGACATACCTTGGACTCGCATATGTTTCTGTTGTACCACTCTGAGAGATGTAATATGAGTGGAACGGTGTTTCACTTGTGTTATGTCAACGACTTGTGTACTACACCATGCAGTGGTACGCTGGGTCACCGCAACTGGTATCAGAGCAAATGCTTTGACCCTAGGATTAAAACCCTTTAAAGGAGACCTATAGGTTTGGTAGTGTCTATAGAAAGTGATTTAGCTAAGTCAACTATGCTAAACCAACTATTCTTTTGACTTGAGATGGGTATTCATTTGAGAATAATCCTGACACACTTGAGTCAATCTTTCTTATCTATATTTCTTAAATAAGGTTAATTAGTTATCTTGCTTCATTCCAAATAATTATAACACCATTGAAGCTTAAGATAATGGGTGGAAGTAGACCACAGTTGGTATACAATACATGGTAGTCCAAAGAGAGGATACAACCATAAGGAAGATATCCTATTGGAAGAAGTATACCAATGCAAGTTATAGTTAAGTAAGAGTCATTAAAATGTCAACTGACTGATGTTAAGTAAGGGAGATAAGTTATATAAGGTAGTATATGTCTATGATGAGTCAATCATAGGAGGTAAGGAAGAGTGATAGGAGTTACATGAGTCTACTTTCAATAATAAACTAGGTACTCATATATGATTCACTTGAGAATCGTGGTATGATGGAGTAGAACATCATAAGTACGATAACAAAAGGATGATAAGGAGTAGGATTTAGGGAATAGTTCGAAAGCTTAGGCCTTAAAATCCTAATAACTGTACCAAGTATGTTAAAACCATAGTCCTTAAGATTAAGAAGTCTTATTTAGAGCATATTCCATAGAGAAATCCTAGAGTTATAGGTGGTATATTCTAAACAATCATGTGTTTAGAGTAGACATGTTAGAACTAATTGTATTACAGGAAGTAGTCCTCAATAGCACATATATATGGTAGCCTATTTTGTTAGTACTTCCAAAGAAAACTAGGTTAACTTCAACTATCCCAGGCCATTTTGTTTCAAGTTTGTCTTATTGCAAATGTGCAATTAAGATAAATGTTGAGACCACTAGTAGAAATTCACGTATTGTGCTAAGTATCACAACCTAAACCTATCTTATGTGGTGTTATATACTACACATCTGATCCTGATGTTTAGGGATGTCTTACCCAACTACTATATTCAGGCATATAAGGATGTGTATTATAAGCACAAAGCTGGATCTTCTTGGATTTTATTGGATTTTCATTGTTTGACTAGATCCATACATGAAGTTTGACTTTGATATGCAAATGCATGTTGCAATATCAAGCTCTTACTTGATGTTATAGGTCTAGAGGGTAAAGGTATTCGTGTGAGGAAGTGACGAATTCTGAAGATTTTGGAGACAAGATGAAGGTTCACTAGAAGAAAGAAGTAAAGTTGTGAGAAGCAACCACAATACTCTAAAGGAAGGACCAATCAAACTCACTTTTATCCTTAATCAAGGGGTACTTCAACATGGAAGTATCATGAAAGTGAGAAAAATAGTGAATATGGAGCAGAAGAAGTAGAGCTGTATTCATTATGGAAGAAGGGAATGCAAGTGAAGTCACTTACAATACTATTTTCATAGTATCCACAAGTGGTTATCTTGCAAAACAAACCCTAGAAGAAGGAAAATAGACAAGAGAAGTCGCAGCTGGTATCATAAGACCGCAGCTGATATAGGATAACCATGAAGAGAAAGAATGTAAAGTGAGATATATCTTAACCAAAACTTTGTAAGTAGCCACAGCTGGTAGGTAGATATTGCCTAAAACCATAACATAGCCACAGCTGGTATCCAATAAGCCACATCTGGTACTAGGTAGTCTACAGCTGGTACCAGCTAGCCCACAACCTGAACATTTCTTTACCCTAAAAGAAAGGGGGATTCCGCAGCTAGTATTTCGCAGCTGGTATTCCATAGCTGGTAAATATTTAGTTGGAGGATTCACATCTGATATCCACAATTGTGTGGATACACCACAAAGAATTCTTCGTGAGACTCTAGAAAAGTATAAACCTAAAACAGACTTAAACCAACTACCTAACCTTGGAGTTCAATGATTAGAAGAAAGGAAGTTTGAAGATCATTAGTAAACTCCAAGGGGGAGAGGAAGGCTGAAGGAGAAGTATTAATATATTATTTGTAGTGTGATAGATGGAGAAAAAGGTCTAAACTGAAAGGAAGTCCGATCTTATTTTTATAAGATTGTTGGGAAGTACCCATATAATAGTACTCTCAGGAGGATGTCAGACCAGGAGCCGAGGTTCATATCTCGAGGAAGTAAGAGTTAGACCTTAACTTGAGTGGGTAATTGTAATTACTCCAAAACGAAGAGAACTTAAGTAAGCTTAAGATAATGAAGTTGGATGAAGAAGATGTCGGAGGACAATCCAAGCTTAATAAGATACTATACGAAGAAGTTTGGCCATACTAAAACATAAGCCTAGTAGAAAGATTCCTTTCATGGAACCTAAAGACCCCAAAAAGAGGATGACTAGTATAAACTAGAAGCCATGATTGGATGGACTAAATGAGTCTAATCCATTCGTATGACTGAACAACTAGGACCATGCTTATTGTAAATATCTTACCAAGTACCATTACTTTCGTTATGGTAGTAAGGGAAAACAATACCCTACCTTAAATGAATCTTTTAGAATTAAGGTTTGAGTATCGCAGCTGGTAATCGTAGTGCCATATTACACCGCAGCTGGATTACCGCAGCTGGTAGAACCAAGTTTTGAGTACCCAAATAGGAAGATGTCACCACAACCATTAGTAAAGTCCCTTAACACCATAAGATGTCCTAATCCAAGAATCTTTGGAAAGTAAGCCTATAAGCTTAGAATGTTGGAAGAAATCATAGAATAAAAGAAAGTATCAGTGCCAAACGGTAGAGGATTCCAGTAAAGATCTGGACAAGGGATATATCCAATTATATCTAGAGTGATCACCATGGAGTTGAAGGATGGTGATCTGTTCAAGACATTTCAACTTTCCGAAACATGAGAGCGTTCGAACTTCGGGACGAAGTTCAGTTTAAGGGGGAGAGGCTGTAATATCCTAGGTTTAGAGACAACAAAATGAGAGAACACCAAAGTGTGCATTGCATTCATGCATAGAAAATCCGGGGAATTTTCGCGCTTTCAAATAAAACTTAACACAGTAACTGAAGTTTCACTTGACTTGCTGGAATTGAAGTAGATCATCAAGTCAAGCGCTATAAACTTCACTGTGATCTTTGCTAAAACCTTGTTTTGGGTAGAGATGATTTGATCTATGGATTAGATCAAATAGAATTAGATTTATATCAACACATTCTTTAAGAATAGAAGCCTAACTTATTAACACTTAAAAGTTAGCAACTAACTTTGTGTGTAAATTAATTCACTTCTAAACTTATTACCAAATAAGGTAAACCACAGGGTCTAAAGTGCAGAAAAGCCACACATTATTATTTAAATCATAACTTAATAAGTACATGGAATATCATAAAACTAAATCCGTTTACATTACGAATTATAGTTCAAACTATTTGAATAAAACTAACTATGAGTATTTTGAAACTCATATGATCATGCCTTGGTGAAATCAAACACCAACTATCCAAATTTGAGGAATAACCTTCAACCTTGATCTTTTGATCAATATTATAATATAAATCCAATCCAATATGATATAGTGACTCATCCACAATAATAAAACCATCCACAAGATATTTAGTAACAAATGCCACTTGGCTAACCAAAAATAAATCATATGAGAGGATAATGATCTTGCCACATAGGATGAAAATATCTACATGACTTGCATCCCAAGCTTTGCCACCTCATGCTCAAAGGATTGCTATGGACGAGGGCATGACAACCAAGCACCTTACTCATCAACCCAACACAAGAGTCACCACCTATGTGTCATGATGCTAGAGCTTGCCCAAGCCTATAAATAGAGCCACACCCTTCATCCATTTGCTCATCAAGTACCATGATACATGGGAACAAACGCATAGAGCCACTCCATGTGAATAATTAGCTAGGATCAAGATGAAGAAGCTAGGAGGTGGAGGCATACCACAAGATGAAGGTTTATCAGATTTCCTGAAGAACAAGCTTCAGAAGATACCAAGGTAGAATCCCTAGGCAAACCATATATTTAGAGGATCATATCATCATATCTTGAGTAGGACCTTAGGCTATTACAAGACATTTAGAAGTGAGAGAGATTATAGATGCTAACCATAGCCATGTCTATCCTAGAGAATTTTAGAGTAGTATTATATCTTACTTGTTTAAACCAACCTTTAATCTTGTAGATGAGAGCCATGTTCCATTAGTGAAACATAACCAAAGCTTATGCTCATATTCTAATCCTAGTTGTGTATCACATTGGTGATCACTACTTAAACCCTAAACTACATTTGAATTCCAACCCATGGATTAACTTGGATTATAATTAGAACCCTGCCATGCCTCATGCCTAGTTAATACTTCAATTAGTGAATCATCACCAAAACCCTAGTCCTTTCACATAGGATTAGCTCCACATAAAATAATATGTCCCAACTTGTGCATCATGGATCACAAGTATAAACTAAGCCATATGTACTTAGGACTAAATATCATTTGGTGAGTTGAGTGAAACCAATATCCAAATCACCTTCTTAAATCTTAAGAACTATCATTCACATAAAATCATGAACCAATTCCATTTCCTTTACCATTTGTTAAACCCTAGCCATAATTAAATTATATGTGAATGATCACTATGGTTAAGCACTAGAAAAATAGAATGTGTTCACCATGCACATGTTCTAAATTTCAGATCAATTAAAACATGTTTAATTCCTTAATTAACAAAGCAATTGAGATAAACCCTAAAATCATATCTATTTGAAAATTTGAATTGTGTCTCATAAGAACACAAAATAAATCAATTATATAATAGTTGTTTGAAAACAAAACAATACAGTAGGTGGCATTATCAAATTGTTTTGATATTCAAATATATTAGAACCTGCAAAGTAAAACCAGGATCAAAATTTGAATTCAAATTCAAAACAGAAATAAAAACAGAAAATAGAAAAGGGGAAAAAGAAAAGAAGGCTCACTTACCTTACCTGGACCGCAGCAGCCCGAAGCCTACCCCAATAGCAGCCCATCAAAGCCCAGGAGCAGTCCAGCCCAAGGCCAGATACCGTTTCGATGTCTTTAAAAATCATGCGAGGAGAAAACACGTCGTCGTCGTCGTCTCCGAGCACGACAAATACCGCAAGCCGCAGGGCCACGATCTCGCCGTCGATAAGCTTGCCCCGGACGTCGCCAGACACTCAGAACCACACCCAACCTCTCTCGCGTCCGAGCTTATCCGCGGACGAGGAGATCCTTGCCAGCTAGAAGCTTCCAGAGACCGCCACCTCTCCGACCATGGCCGTCACCGTGTCAAGGCCACAGGGCTTCCCTTGGCCTATAAATAGGAGGAAGACATCGCCGTGCACTCCTTGTTCACCTCCACCACTCCATTGTTGCTCAGACACCTTCCATCTCTCACACACATCCACTCTCTGTCGCCGGAGTCGAAGACGAAGCCGACGGAGGAGGCCACCCTAGCCTCCGACGCGTGGTCCAGGAGGAGCGCCGGATACCGTAGAGCATCTGGGAGGAGGGAATCGTGCTGGATCTTCCTCAAGCCAGCTAATTTCCTCGATTCCCTTTGCAGCAGATCGCCGGGAATGGCGAAGTTCTCGCCGTTTCCGTCATCCAACGTCACCGTCGACCACGCCATCAGATTCAGGGTGAGTTTGCGCACCTTTAGAGCATACTCTCGCTTCCTAGAACCGTCTCTAGCTCGCAATCGTTATTTGGCCGGAGCCCGCCGCCGCAGACGTGTTCACCGGCGATGCTCCGGTGACCATTGGGTGGTGGCGTTCATGCTCGTTTGCTCAGCATCGAGTACTGGTTCGAACGCACCTAGTTAGGATGTCCCTGGAGGTCTCTAGCAGCCGTTCCGTCGCTCGCCGGAGCTTCACCGGCGTTCTCTCCGGCGAGAGCAACGTGTCACCGCCACCTCAGCTCTGTTGACTGGTCGTTGCCCGCGTGCCAATTGACTCAGTCAACAGGCCCACATGTCTGTGTCTAGGGGTAGAAATGAACGGGTATGTTTAGTATTTCGTTCAAATTTCAAATTCCAGAAAAATGCTGAAACTTTGTAAAATCATACAAAATTCATTTCAACTCAGAAAAAGATGAATAATATATCAAAATGCTCATAAAAATAAACTCTACTCAAATAAAATATAAAACAAAAATGTATGTTAAAATGAAAATTCACTTATTTTTAACCTTATTAATTATGCCATTTCATTTATTTAAAATACAATTTGAATTCAATAATTAGTGAAGTTTAAAAATTAAATTTTAACTATTCAGTACCTAAGTAAAATGTTAAGATTAATTTTATTTATCATATTTGCATTAACTTAATTATTAGTGGTAATTCATAAACCCTAATTTGCAAATTACCATTTACCATTTTCTTTAAATAGTAATAACTCAAGAAAATATTAAAAGCCAATTATTTTGGTAGACCAACAATTGTTTACGTAAACATCTTAAGTCAACAAGTTAAATACTTTAAACCTAATAACAATTATTAAACCCTGATTCTTAATTAAACCTAAATAAGAATTACTCTAATTATTAAATCTTGTAAAAATTAATAAAATATTAAACCATTACTAATTTTGATTCAAAGTAATTAGTAACCACAACTCTATTTATCAATTATTATTTTAAGAGTTCTACCATAATTTAGAAACCCTGGTTTTAATTTAAGTAAGACATTGATCTCATTATTTCATGTGTTCATCCATAGTAGTTGCAAACCTAAAACCCTAAGGATTTAACCCATGTGATCATTACACTTTAGTAGTAACTCTAAAACCCTAGTTGCTTATCACATGTGATCATGTGAATTTCAACTTTACTTGTAGAACCTTGATAAGTAACCAATGAATGCATGCTTATGATCCCTTAGCATAAACCAAGTCACATGAGATTGTCATTTCATGTTCCTATTCTTAATTAAAACCTATATGATTCATTAGTATCACCTAGGTATAAACCCTAGCTTGTTACCACATGTTAGCACCATTGATCATCAATCCTATATATCACACCATTAGGATCAACCTCAACCATCAAACCCTAGTAGAACCATAATGATAAACCCTAGTACCAATCTTGTGTAGCAATTCACAACACATGCTCCTATTACACTAAAACCTACTTAGGAAATAATAAGCCACTTAGCTTAGAAACCATTAGAGACTATTTAGTAAAGCAATTGTGAAACCATAGTAAACCCTAATAGCTAATTTATAGAACCATCTTAAATAACCATCCTTTGATATGATGTATATGGGAAACCATAGTAATAACCTTACCAATACTTGCTATATAGAAACCCATTCTATTTAAGAACCCAACTAGTGTTTATTAGTATAACTAAATGAACTCAATAGTAAACCCTAAAGTTACATAGCTCCTATGTATAGTAGTTCATATTCTTATTTAACCTGTTCTTCAAAAGTTATTCTTTTGAAGTACAAATGTCAATCAAACCTTAGAAGCCCTAATCCTTCTTTGAAATACTCAATATTTCTTAAACAACATGTTCTTCAAAAGTTATTCTTTTGAAGTATAGTATAAGTAATCATCAACCATGACATGTAGAACTTAAAATTGACAGCTGTTCTTTACATATTATTCCACCACTATTCTTTATGTGTATGATTATTATGATGTCTTATATCACTTGGATATGATACTAATATAACCAAAACCTAATAAGAACCTTGTTTGAGAACCAATCTAAAAGTGCAACCAACCCTAAAGAAATCTTTACAACTCATACATCTTTAATCATCGAGGTTAAGTTACGCTCGGGACGATTGCATCTCATACTATGCATTATAGCATCTTTGCCGCTTCTTTAAACATTGTCCTTACGGACGATGATGGTATTTCAGCATTTGGAGTTATCACGTATCGAAGCTTTTGCCTGCATAATCTTGCAGTCAAGAAAGGCAAGTTCATCGCTTGCTCATGTCATTTGATTATTTGTATCAAATTATATGCAAAGTACTATACTTATCACTCATGCATTGAAAATCAAAGTATTATTTTACAATTATGAATATGACTATGTGGTGGGCAATGGAACCATGGTATGTGTTGATATGGTGGAGGTTCCATTGCATGGGTTATATCACCCTAGGATTAATTACCAATGCCGTCCAGTGATTCTAGCGCCGTACATATCGCGTTATCCATAAGATCTATAATGGCTCTGGGGAAGTCACCGTATCTTTTCCTTCTCGCACGCCAACGGATCGGAGAGCCGGTGGGGTGGCCGGAGGCACCGCCGCAATAGGTTGGGAAATCCTTTTAAATCCCCATCCATTAGTGATGATAAGCTCTTCGATCTATGAGGGATTGTCCGGAGTACACCATGAGTAAAGCCGTATTATCTGGGGAAGTCCATCGGAGGTGTACGGTTGGACAAAAGGGTGGGTTTGCGGTGGTCGCGGAGAAGGCAGTGATTGGCTTGGATCTTATACTGGGCCTCACACCAAAGGAAGTGTGGACGAGCCGAGGACATACTCGGCCGGCAACATGGTTAAGATCTCTTGTGGGGTAAAGTAACGCACCTCTCGCAGAGGGTATCAAGAATTGTGACTGTCACTCCTGTTCGGGAAGGGAATCGCAAACGCAGCAGAAAGGAACTCCACGAAGTTCTAGTCAACCTGTGAAGACTGACGGGCATAGTTTTCAGAATAAAATAAACCTTTTGAAGAAATGATTACAAAAACTTGCATTGGCCTATGACTTTCTGGTCTATGGCTGTAGCTAGTGCATGATACACCTATTTCCTAATATGAACTTGCTGAGTACGCTCGTACTCATTCTATCTCGTTTGAACCCCCTTCTTAGATCAAGGCACCGACGGAGAAACTACCGTGGAACTCGAAGACAACGGAGTCAACTGCAACAAGATGAAGAATCCAATCAAAGAAGTCAATGGTCAACTTATGCATCAGCTATAATGGAAACCTAGACTAGTAATAGAAGGGAACCTTTCCCTAATCATAGCACCTATGTAGCTAGATTTCTATAGCAAGCCAATTAGCTCTTGAACTTGAGTTAGCAATAAGATAGACTACGAGTCGTTCTTCTGGAGCTTTATTTGAAGTTTTACCTCACTGTAAAGTAGGAGGCTGTGTGGATCTTATGTAAACAGTTCGTGTGTACTTCTATAGACATACCTTGGACTCGCATATGTTTCTGTTGTACCACTCTGAGAGATGTAATATGAGTGGAACGGTGTTTCACTTGTGTTATGTCAACGACTTGTGTACTACACCATGCAGTGGTACGCTGGGTCACCGCATATAAGCATGTTAATTTTTGTGGAATGCATAGACCTTGTGGAATTAATCAAGTCAAAGATGAATATTGCATCCATCATATTAATGAAAAAACTAGAAAGTGGCTTAGGGCTCTAGATGATCTTGGTAAAAAAGTTTGTGCCCTCTATCCTTTTATTTGTGAAGTTTGCCATGAAGTGGGTCATTTTAATTTTCAATGCTCCTCCAATGATAATTTGAACCCAATGAGTGCTGCAAATTTGTATTGTGATGATGAAATTACTCTTAATCAGCATGATGAACTTACTTTATTTTTGGGATGTGAAGAACTGTCGAGAAAAATCTCTTTGTTACATATGAGTGATCTTGATATTGATGATGTCCTGCATGGGTGTTTTTCTTATTGCATTGATAATAGCCATACAAATACTTACATACAAAATATTTTAGAAGACGACACCTTGCCAAAATATGATAGGACCGCCATGTGTTTTGAACTAATTAATGAAAAGGAGGAATCCTCCCAAGTTTCTTCTATTGTTTCTAAAAGTAAATCAGGTTATGCGGACAAGCCACCCTTCAAGCCTCTTCCTCCTAAAGAAGGAAATGAAGAGAAGGAAGAGAAGAAGAAGAAGAAGAAGAAGGGAACGAAGAAGAAGAAGAGGAAGAAGAAGGAGAATAAAAAGAAAGAGGTAACGGCGTATCCCCGCGTGAATGAGATAACGCTAAGTAACCGTAAGTATGTTGATCCTAATGATTATTGTGATAATGAATCTAAATATGATGATCTTCCTATGCCCATTACATACATTAGAGATCATGATTTGAATGAGCACACTACTTTTGATATTGCAAATCTCTGGGAAACTAATTCTGAAAATGATGATGATAATAATTGCCATAGTGTCAGTGCTATCCATGCTTCCTCCCATAATGATATAGAAAGCTGTAAGCTTGGGGAAGAGGTGTTTGAAAATCCTTTTGCTACTGATCATTATGTGTTTGATACATCTCCTTCTAATAACAACGATGGTATGGTCATAGATAAACCGACTGTGAAAGATAACTATTCTATTTCTTATGATGACACTGTGCCTCCGATCTTTGATGATTATTATAAAGAATGCTATGATATAGGTTATAACTACCCTTATGAAACTTGTCATAGTCATGATTGGGTTACCAAAAACGATTCCCTCAATATGCAACTTGTTTACCATGTTCAAATTCTTGATAATAATCCTGCTCCAATTACTATTAATGAGAAGAACTCTTCTTATGCCAAAATTAATGATACTTCTATGCATATGAACCATGATAAGAATGTTTTAAGTGATGGGTATATTGTGGATTTCATCAATGATGCTACTGAAAGTTATTATGAGAGAGGGAAATATGGTTGTATGCATCTTAATAATATTAAGTTTCCCCTCTTTATGTTGAGAATCTTGAAGTTACTCGTGATTTATCCTCTTATGCTTGTCACTTTGTTCTTCATGAATTCATTTGTGTATAAGATTCCTCTTCATAGGAAGCATGTTAGACTTAAATTTGTTTTGAATTTGCCTCTTGAAGCTCTCTTTTGCTTCGAATACTATTTCCTGCGAGTGGATCATCAAAACTGCTGAGCCCATCTTAATGGCTATAAAGAAAGAACTTCTTGGGAGATAACCCATGTGTTATTTTGCTACAGTACTTTATTTTATATTTGTGTCTTGGAAGTTGTTTACTACTGTAGCAACCTCTCCTTATCTTAGTTTTGTGTTTTGTTGTGCCAAGTAAAGTCTTTGATAGCAAGGTTGATACTAGATTTGGATTACTGCGCAGAAACAGATTTCTTTGCTGTCACGAATCTGGGCAAAATTCTCTGTAGCTAACTCAGAAAATTATGCCAATTTACGTGAGTGATCCTCAGATATGTATGCAACTTTCATTCAATTTGAGAATTTTCATTTGAGCAAGTCTGGTGCCTCAATAAAATTCGTCTTTACGGACTGTTCTGTTTTGACAGATTCTGCCTTTTATTTCGCATTGCCTCTTTTGCTATGTGGGATGGATTTCTTTGTTCCATTGACTTCCAGTAGCTTTGCGCAATGTCCAGAAGTGTTAAGAATGATTGTGTCACCTCTGAACATGTGAATTTTTGATTATGCACTAACCCTCTATTGAGTTGTTTTGAGTTTGGTGTGAAGGAAGTTTTCAAGGGTCAAGAGAGGAGGATGATACAATGTGATCAAGAAGAGTGAAAAGTCTAAGCTTGGGGATGCCCCGGTGGTTCATCCCTGCATATTTCAAGAAGACTCAAGCATCTAAGCTTGGGGATGCCCAAGGCATCCCCTTCTTCATCGACAAATTATCAGGTTCCTTCTCTTGAAACTATATTTTTATTCGGTCACATCTTATGTACTTTACTTGGAGCGTCTGTATGTTTCTTGTTTTTGTTCTTGTTTGAATAAATGCTTGTGTGGGAGAGAGACACGCTCCGCTGGTTCGTATGAACACATGTGTTCTTAGCTTCTAATGTTCATGGCGAAGGTTGAAACTGCTTCGTTAATTGTTATATGGTTGGAAACAGAAAATGCTACATGTAGTAATTGGTATGATGTCTTGAATAACTTGATACTTGGCAATTGTTGTGCTTTTGTTTAAGCTCTTGCATCATATACTTTGCACCTATTAGTGAAGAAATACATAGAGCTTGTTAAAATTTGGTTTGCATGAGTGGTTTCTCTAGAGTCTAGATATTTTCTAGTGAGGTGTTTGAACAACAAGGAAGACGATGCTTGTAATATGTATTTTATGTAAGTTTTGATGTACTAGTTTATGCTTGTGTTTGCTTCAAACAACCTTGCTAGCCTAAGCCTTGTATCGAGAGGGATTACTTCTCATGCATCCAAAATACTTGAGCCAACCACTATGCCATTTGTGTCCACCATACCTACCTACTACATGCTATTTCTCCGCCATTCCAAAGTAAATTGCTTGAAGTGCTACCTTTAAATTTCTATCCTCTACCTTTGCAATATATAGCTCATGGGACAAATAGCTTAAAAACTATTGTGCTATTGAATATGTACTTATGCACTTTATCTCTTATTAAGTTGCTTGTTGTGCGATAACCATGTTCCTGGGGACGCCATCAACTACTCTTTGTTGAATATCATGTGAGTTGCTATGCATGTTCGTCTTGTCTGAAGTAAGGGCGATCTACCACCTTATGGTTAGAGCATGCATATAGTTAGAGAAGAACATTGGGCCGCTAACTAAAGCCATGATCCATGGTGGAAGTTTCAGTTTTGGACATATATCCTCAATCTCATATGAGAAAATTAATTGTTGCTGCATGCTTATGCATAAAAGAGGAGTCCATTATCTGTTGTCTATGTTGTCCCGGTATGGATGTCTAAGTTGAGAATAATCAATAGCGAGAAATCCAATGCGAGCTTTCTCCTTAGACCTTTGTACAAAGTGCATAGAGGTACCCCTTTGTGACACTTGGTTAAAACATGTGCATTGCGATAATTCCGGTAGTCCAAGCTAATTAGGACAAGGTGCGGGCACTATTAGTATACTATGCATGAGGCTTGCAACTTGTAAGATATAATTTACATGATACATATGCTTTATTACTACCGTTGACAAAATTGTTTCTTGTTTTCAAAATAAAAGCTCTAGCACAAATATAGCAATCAATGCTTCCCTCTGCGAAGGGCCTTTCTTCTACTTTTATGTTGAGTCAGTTTACCCATTTCTCTCTATCTTAGAAGCAAACACTTGTATTAATTGTGCATTGATAACTATCCATAAGATATACATGTTACAAGTTGAAAGCAACCGCTGAAACTTGATCTTCCATTGTGTTGCTTCAATGTCTTTACTAAGAATTTATTGCTTTATGAGTAACTCTTATGCAAGACTCATTGATGCTTGTCTTGAAAGTACTATTCATGAAAAGTCTTTGCTATATGATTAATTGTTTACTCATAGCATTAACATTGCTTCGAATCGCTGCATTCATCTCATATGATTTACAATAGTATGATCAAGATTATGTTGGTAGCATGTCACTTCAGAAATTATCTTTTTATCGTTTACCTACTCGAGGACGAGTAGGAACTAAGCTTGGGGATGCTGATATGTCTCCAACGTATCTATAATTTCTGATGTTCCGTGCTTGTTTTATGACAATACCTACATGTTTTGCTTGCACTTTATATCATATTATGGCATTTATTGGACTAACCTATTAACAAGATGCCACAAAGGCAGCTTCGTTTATTATGTCCGTTTATTGCGTAAAAGGCCCAAAAACCAAAGTGCTCTAAAAATCCAGAAAAATTACAGAAATTCTATTTCGCTGGAAGACTCACGGAGCCAGAAGGGCAAGCCAGGGGGAGGCCCAGGGCCTCCTCACCATAGGCCGGCGCGGCCTGGAGGGTGGTCACCCCACCCTATGGTGTCGTCGCCTCGGGACTCTTCCGACTCCGACTCTTCGCCTATTTAAGCCGTCGTGACCTAAAACTTCGACACCGCTTGACGAAACTCCAGAAAGACTCCAGGGGCGCCGCCACATCGCGAAACTCCAATTCGGGGTACAGAAGTCTCTGTTCCGGCACCCTGCCGGGACGGCCAATTGCCCCCGGAACCATCTCCACCGCCGTCTCCACCGCCATCTTCACCGCCATCGCTGCCCCCATGATGAGGAGGGAGTAATTCACCCCCGGGGCTGAGGGCTCCGCTGTAGCTATGTGGTTCATCTCTCTCTCTTTGTGATCAAGTTGAATATCATCTATGTGCTACTCTAGTGATGTTATTAAAGTAGTTTATTCCTCCTCCATGATGTAATGTTGGCAGTGTGTGCATCATGAAGTACTTGGTTTATGCTATGATTGTGATCTCTTGTAGATTATGAAGTTAACTATTACTATGATGGTATTGATGCGATCTATTCCTCCTTTCATAGTGTGATGGTAGAAGTGTGCATGCTATGTTAGTACTTGGTTTGGTTGTGTTGATCTATCTTGCACTCTAAGGTTATTTAAATATGAACATTGCATATTGTGGAGCTTGTTAACTCCGGCATTGAGGGTTCGCGTAATCCTACACAATGATGTTCATCATCCAACAAGAGGGTGTAGAGTAGTCCTATTATGTGATCATTGTTGAGAGTGTCCACTAGTGAAAGCAGGATCCCTGGGCCTTGCTTCCAAGCATCGAATCTCCGTTTGTTTACTGTTTTGTTGAATGTTTACTCGCTGCGATATTTTACTCAGATTGCTATTATCACTCATACTCATCCATATTACTTGTATCTCACTATCTCTTCGCCGAACTAGTGCACCTATTGTATTAGGTGTGTTGGGGACACAAGAGACTTCTTGCTTTGTGGCTGCAGGGTTGCTTGAGAGGGATATCTTTGACCTCTTCCTCCCTGAGATCGATAAACCTTGGGTGATCCACTTAAGGGAAACTTGCTGCTGTTCTACAAACCTCTGCTCTTGGAGGCCCAACCTGTCTACAAGAATAGAAGCTCCCGTAGACATCAAGGTCGTGCTTCTTGGTTTCTATCGCGGCCTTGAAGGAGGTCTTCTGTTCAGAGATCTGCTTCTTGGTGGTCTGCATCTCAGTCGGATCCACCGCGGCTCTGTAGCCTTGCAGCTCCTCTCCAGATATCACAGACTCTGCGAAGGCGGCTTCGCCTAACTCGCATTCGTGAGCCTTCTTGTAGTCTCCGGATACGGTAATCATACCCTTTGGACCCGGAATCTTGAGCTTGTTGTAGATGTAGCATGCTCTTGCGTGGAACTTGTGGTAGGTGGGCCTACCGAAGATGACGTGGTAGGAGCTCTTGAAGGGCACAACTTCAAAACGTGATCTTCTCTTCGCGAAAATTGTGAACATCGCCAAAAGCCACGGGAAGTGTGATGCTGCCGAGGGAATTCGCCTTCTTACCCGGAACCACGCCATGAAACTCAGTGTTGCTGTGTTCGAGCTGTTCCTTGGTGAGGTTCATCTGCTCTAGAGTTTCCAGGTACATGATGTTCAAGCTAGCTCCACCATCCATGAGGCACTTGGAGAAGTCATACCCGTCTATGCGGGGACTTACAACCAAGGCGTAGCATTCTTTTGGCACAATGGCAGGGTGATCCTCCCTATCAAATGTGCACGGGACTTCCGACCACCTGACATATCGCGGCACGCCGGAATCGTGGCGTTCAGGATCCGGGTAGCTGACTTGGCAACATGGATCGTTGGGGTTCCGAGGAAAGTGTGGTAAGCCCCCACGCTCTTTTTCTCGAATGGGTTGGATTTACCTGCGGATCCTACCTTGGGATCCGGCGAGTTATCATCCTCATCCATCGCCTCGGAACTATCTTCCTCTTTGTCCTTGTTCTTGCCCTTGCCTCCCTTGCCGCGTGGGCGGTGCTTCCGGGCTCGCTTGTATCCTGCTTCCGGGTCGTTTTTCAGATCATTGACCCACTTGCAGTTGCGGTTGGTGTGAGTGGACTTCCCTGTAACCGGATCCAGGTGGGCCAGGTAGGGCATGTCTCTGTACTCCTCGTAGGTTTGCGGGGCGCGGGATCCGCCAGCTGTGACCTCAGTGGCATGCTGCTGACCCCTGCCGGCTCCGCCTCCACGGCCGCGTCCTCTTCCGCCTCCTGAACCTCCGCGTTGAAACGCCATGGCGACCATCTCGGATCCGCCACTCTTCTGGTCATCAGGGTTCTTGCGCTTATGGCTGCTGCTGTTGCCGTTATCACGGTTCTTCTTTTGTTGATGTAGGGGGATTGCTGTAGCTGCAAGATCACCGCCTGCGTCATCATCAGCGGCAGTATGATCACTGGTAATGGAGATCATTTCATCCAAAGTCAGTTTGTTTGAGTTAGCCAAACGAGTGAGTGTATACCACAGCAATCCTCCCCTCTGCAGTCCACCAATGAAAGCGTACATGGCGGTGGTGTGGTCGACGTTTGCGCACTCGTTCCTGCATGCCAACCATCGTGTGAGGTAATGTCTTGAGGTTTCTCCCTTCTTCTGGATGCAGGCTTGCAAGTCACTTGCCGTGGCAGGTCTTTTGTAGGTGCCTCTGAAGTGTTTCTCGAAAGCGGTCTTCAGGTCGAACCAGCAAAAGATGGAATTCTTCTCGAGGTCACTGAGCCAGATCTGGGCTGGACCTACAAGGTACAACTGGAGCATGCGGCAGGCGATGTTAGGGGTTCCTCCGGCGAAGGTTACTGCATTATAGTAATCCTCAATCCAGGTATCCGGCCTTTCGGTGCCATCATAATGCTTCAGGTTTCCGGGTAGCTTGAGGTTCATCCTTGGCTTTGGTTCCTCTCGAATCATCCTGCCAAAGCACTTGGGACCGATGTAGTCGGTTCTGTATTCGTTAAGGCGCTCCTGCGCGTCGCGCGGGCCGTGGCGAGGAGATTGTGAGCGAGAGCGAGATCTCCGGCCGTCGCCTCCGCCTCCACCTCCGCCGCCACCGCTAGGTGGTGGTGAGGGAGACCTGCGAGGTGGTCGGTCCGATTTCTTGCTTCCGCCTTCCGATTCTCCTCGGCCTTCCCGGTGCTGGCTCCGGCTTCTGTGGCTGCCTTCGCCATGGCGCTGGCTGCCCTGGTCGTTCCGGCTCCGGCGAGGCTCCGGGTCGCGGCTCCGGCGAGGCTCCGGGTCGCGCTCCTCATTCCGACTCCTCCTGGGCTCGGGCTCACGATCGTTGTTCTGGTTCCGGCGAGGTTCCGACGAGCGCTCCCTGTTTCTGTTTATTGGCAGCACGTTGTCGCGGATAACAATCCCACCATGCCCTGGGGGCCTGGTGTTTCCGGCTGGACTACGGCGGCGAGGGGGTCGCGGGTAACCATTAGGCGGAGGAGAGGGGTTGCGGTACTTGTCTCGTCCGGAGTACATTGCATTCTTTCCCTTTCTTGGATCTGACGAAGGCGTCTTTGACGGCACGGGGATCGGATTTGGGTATTCCCTGGCTTTTCTTCTGCGCTCCGAGGATCCGGTGTGTGATTCATCGTCGGGATGTCGATTGGCGCGAGCGTCCTTCTGCGCGGTAGATACACAGTTATCCGGATTGGATTCTAACCTGCATGAGGTATCCGCCTTGCTTTGCTGCTGCATTGCTGAAGCGACAAGTTTGCGGAGGTAGTTGATATCAACTTCTTCGTCTTTCTTTTTCAATAGCTCCGCAGCTTTTAGCATGTTATCCTTTGGGGTTTCCAGCGGCTGCTGCTCTGCGGGCGTGGCGAAATTGATTCTGCGGGGCGGAATTGCTTCTCTAACGATTCGATCGGCCTCCGCCTGCGCATAGGTCATCTTTACTTCCCACTCTTGCCTCATGCTCTTGACATGCTCCAGTGTGTCAGCAATTTCGCGATCCTGTCTTTCGAAGTGGTCCATCAAGCTTGCAGCTTCTGCCCTTTCATCCCTTATTGCGGCTGCGGTATTGGCGAGCTTCTTGGCTGTGGCCAGCATTTCCTTTCTCGTGGCCTCTAGAGCCTCCGGATCTGCGGCGTCGCCCGAGGTTATAGGTTTGTTAAGAACTGCTCGTGCAACCATCTCTTCAGGTGACAGGAGTTCCTCCGAGGAAGAATCCCTGCGGGGTCGCTCCCGTGACATTGGAGATCCTTGGCGGGATGGCTGGGGGTCGGATTGGTTGGTTGCCTCTTCTGATCCAGGTTGTCCCAGCGCTGCTACGGTTGCGAGAACCTGCTTAGGCTGGGCGGATTCAACTTCAGGCTGCTCACCGTATCCGTATTCCCTTATCTTGCGATCGAACTCTTCAGTATCCATGGAGGGGGTATCTCCCGAAACTGGGCTCAGATTGCCCAAGATCGACTCTTCAACCGGAGTTTCGCTTTCTCCGACAGGCTCAGCCTGATCCGGATCCGCGTCGTTTTCTGGTGCCTCTACCTGCTCAGGACTAGCTCCGTCATCTTGAGGGGCGGTTCCGGCGGTATGGGCCAAGAAGTGTACGAAGTGGCACCTCTGCTTTTCTAACACCTGGGAGACCCAGGCGGATCTGCATTGGTCTTCCACCGTTGTTTCCTGCTCAGGGGCGGATTGGGTGGGCTTTGATTTTTCTAGATCCAAGGCGGAATCTTCCTTGGGAAGCTCCTGCATCTCAGATCGGATCTTCGCGACAGCGTCCAGCTCTGCGGCGGTCACGTCTGCGTTACTTACCAGTGGGTTTCCGTCGGAATCGACGGTTTCCCCGATGAAGATGTGTATGCCGCCAACTGGGACGATGGAGAGCTTGACGGGGTTTGTCCTAGCCGGAATCCAACACTCGTCCGGAGGGACGATCGGCAGATTTCCGGCGTAGAGGACGCGCCCCACAGCGATGGTGTCGTCGTAGCTTCCCATGGTGGAACCCTCCCGGTTCCGGCCTCCAGACGCCACAGGCCCCATGGTGGGCGCCAACTGTCGTTGCCTATTCGACGGTACCTCGGAGGAGGGATCCTCATGAGGGGGAGAAGAAGTAGGGGCCATAGGGCGGAGTGCACACGGGACGGTGGTACGCGATTTACCCAGCTTCGGAACACCTGCACGATGACAGGGCCTACTGCTGCTTGTCTGGAATTATCTGGGCGCTTTCGCGATGTTACAATGAGTTGTGGTTGTGCCTCTAGGGCTCCCAGGATCCGGCTTATATAGGCGCACGGATCTAGGGTTTACATGGAGAGTCCTAGCCGGAATACAAGTTACCTAAGTACGGTACAATATCTTGCCGTGTACGTCAAGGATCCGCCTTCCTTCTAGGCCGTGCTGGATCCGGATACTTTATGGGCCTCCACGGATCCGGCCTCCTTCGTAGGTCGGTTAAGATCCGGCTCCTCGTTCCTGGACTGGACTTCATCCTTCATGATCAACAGCAACTGGGCCGCCCGATGGGCCACATGCCACCATCACCGTCGGTGGGCCACCCGGGCTTGCCGGATCCAGGCCATGTCGTCGATATACCCATAAAGTATACCCACAACACCACCTATATAATGAGGAGCAAGGGGAGGGGGCCGGCCACACCAAAGCCATTGTGGCCGCACCCCTCATAGTGGCCGGCCACCTCCCTCTCCTCCACTTCTCCCGCAATGCTTAGCGAAGCTCCGCCAGAGATCTCCATCGCCACCGCCACCACGCCGTCGTGCTGCCGGATTCAAGGAGGATCTACTACTTCCGTTGCCCGCTGGAACGGGGAGAAGGACGTCGTCTTCATCAACACCGAACGTGTGACCGAGTACTAAGGTGCTGCCCGATTGTGGCACCGTCAAGATCTTCTACGCGCTTTTGAAAGCGGCAAGTGATCGTCTACCGCAGCAACAAGAGCCTCATCTTGTAGGCTTTGGAAATCTTCAAGGGTGAGTCTCGTTCATCCCCTCGTTGCTTCCGTCTTCTAGATTGCATCTTGGCTTGGATTGCGTTCTCGCGGTAGGAAATTTTTTGTTTTCTATGCAACGAATCCCTACAGTTGTATCAGAGCCGTGTCTATGCATAGATGGTTGCACGAGTAGAACACAATGGTTTTGTGGGCGTTGATGCTTATGCTGTCTTTAGTTTGAGTACTTTGCATCTTTGTGGCATAGTGGGATGAAGCGGCTCGGGCTAACTTTACATGACCGCATTCATGAGACTTGCTCCTCGTTCGACATGCAACTTGTATTGCATAAGAGGCTTTGCGGGTGTTTGTCTCTCCTACTATAGTGAAGATTCAATTTACTCTTCTATTGACAACACTAGTATCACCGTTGTGGTTCATGTTCGTAGGTAGATTAGATCTCACTCGAAAACCCTAAACCACGTAAAATATGCAAACCAAATTAGAGACGTCTAACTTGTTTTTGCAGGGTTTGGTGATGTGATATGGCCATAATGTGATGATGAATATGTATGAGATGATCATTATTGTATTGTGGCAACCGGCAGGAGCCTTATGGTTGTCTTTAAATTTCATGTTGAGTAGTATTTCAAAGTAGTTGTAATAGTTGCTACATGGAGAACAATCATGAAGACGGCGCCATTGACCTTGACGCTACGCCGATGATGATGGAGATCATGCCCGTTGATGATGGAGATCATGTCCGTGCTTTGGAGATGAAGATCAAAGGCGCAAAGACAAAAGGGCCATATCATATCACATATGAACTGCATGTGATGTTAATCCTTTTATGCATCTTATTTTGCTTAGATCGCGACGGTAGCATTATAAGATGATCCCTCTCACTAAAATATCAAGATAATAAAGTGTTCATCCTTAGTAGCACCGTTGCCAAGACTTGTCGTCTCGAAGCATCTCGTGATGATCAGGTGTGATAGAATCAACAAGTGCATACAACGGGTGCAAGCCAGTTTTGCACATGCGGATACTAAGGTGGCCTTGACGAGCCTAGCATGTACAGACATGGTCTCGGAACACGTGATACCGAAAGGTAGAGCATGAATTATATGATTGATATGATGAACACTTTGAGTGTTCGCCATTGAAGTTACATCTTGTCTCGTGATGATCGGACTTGGCGTGGTGGATTTGGTTCGTGTGATCACTAAGACAATTCGAGGGATATTGTTTTGAGTGGGAGTTCACCTAGTTTTTAATTATGTTGAATTAAAATTTGAACTCAATTTGTCATAAACTTAGTCTAAACTATTGCAAATATATGTTGTAGATATGGCGTCCCCAATCAATTTTAACCAGTTCCTAGAGAAAGAAAAGCTTAAGAGCAACGGTAGCAACTTCACCGACTGGTTCCGTCATGTGAGGATTTTCCTCGCTGGTGGAAACCTGCAATATGTGCCTGATGCACCGCTAGGTGACCCTCCTGCAGAAACTGAAACCGATGAAGTAAAGAATGTTTACGCGACTCGGAAAACTCGGTACTCTCAAGTTCAGTGTGCCATCCTGTGCAGTCTGGAAGCCGATCTTCAAAAACGTTTTGAGCACCACGATCCTCTTGAGTTGGTCAATGAGCTGAAAGGTATCTTTGAAACTCATGCGGCTGCGGAATGCTATGAAGCATCGAAACACTTCTTCAGCTGCATGATGGAAGAAGGCAGCTCCGTTAGTGAGCACATGCTCGCCATGACCGGGCATGCAAAGAAACTCAGTGACTTGGGAATAGTGATTCCTAACAGACTGGGGATTAATCGTGTCCTTCAATCACTGCCACCTAGTTACAAGAACTTTGTGATGAACTACAATATGCATAACATGAACAAAGAGTTACCTGAACTCTTCGCCATGCTGAAGTCTGCTGAGATTGAGATCAAGAAAGAGCACCAAGTGTTGATGGTCAACAAGACCACCAGTTTCAAGAAACAGGGCAAGTCTAAGGGAAAATTCAAGAAGGGTGGCAAGAAATCTGCCACGCCTCCTATGAAACCTAAGAACGGCCCTAAGCCTGATGCTGAGTGCTATTACTGCAAGGAGAAGGGACACTGGAAGCGTAATTGCTCCAAGTATTTGGCTGATCTGAATAGCGGCCTTGTCAAGAAGAAGAAAGAAGGTATATCTGATATACATGTTATAGATGTTTATCTTACTGGTTCTCGTACTAGTACCTGGGTATTTGATACTGGTTCGGTTGCTCATATTTGTAACTCAAAACAGGAACTAAAGAATAAACGAAGACTATTGAAGGATGAAGTGACGATGCGCGTTGGAAATGGATCCAAAATCGATGTGATCGCTGTCGGCACACTTCCTCTGCATCTACCTTCGGGATTAGTTTTGAGCCTCAATAATTGTTATTTTGTACCCGCGTTGAGCATGAACATTATATCTGGATCTTGTTTAATGCAAGACGGTTATTCATTCAAGTCTGAGAATAATGGTTGTTCTATTTTTATGAATAATATCTTTTATGGTCGAGCACCTGAAAAGAATGGCTTATTTCTGTTAGATCTCGATAGTAGTGATACACATATACATAACATTGATGCTAAGCGAATTAAATTGAATGATAATTCTACTTATATGTGGCACTGTCGTCTTGGTCATATTGGAGTGAAACGCATGAAGAAACTCCATACCGATGGATTACTTAAATCACTTGACTTTGAGTCACTTGATAGATGTGAAGCATGTCTAATGGGAAAAATGACTAAGACTCCATTCTCTGGTATTATGGAGCGAGCTACTGACTTATTGGAAATCATACATACCGATGTGTGCGGACCAATGAGTGTAGCATCGCGCGGTGGTTATCGTTATGTTCTAACCTTCACAGATGATCTAAGTAGATATGGGTATATCTATTTCATGAAACATAAATCTGAAACTTTCGAGAAGTTTAAGGAATTCCAAAGTGAAGTAGAAAATCAACGTAACAAGAAGATTAAATTTCTACGATCTGATCGCGGAGGTGAATATCTGAGTTATGAGTTTGGCATGCATTTAAAGAAATGCGGAATACTTTCACAATTGACATCACCAGGAACACCACAACGAAACGGTGTGTCCGAACGTCGTAATCGAACTCTCTTAGATATGGTTCGTTCTATGATGTTGCGAAGCCTATGTAAAAAAGTTACAACCGGACAAGCTAGAACCCAAAGCGGAGAAATGCGTATTCATAGGATACCCTAAGGAAACTATAGGGTACACTTTCTATCACAGATCCGAAGGCAAAATCTTTGTTGCTAAGAACGGAACCTTTCTTGAGAAAGAATTTCTCACTAAAGAAGTGACTGGAAGAAAAGTAGAACTCGATGAGATTGATGAATCTTCACTCGTTGATCAGAGTAGCGCAGTACCGAAAGTTGTTCCTATACCGCCTACACCGGCGACAGAGGAAGCTAATGATAATGATCATGAAACTTCGAACGAGATAGCTACTAAACCTCGCAGATCGACAAGGGAACGTGCCACTCCTGATTGGTATGATCCTTGTCTAAATGTCATGATTGTGGACAACAATGATGAAGACCCTGCGACGTATGAAGAAGCGACGATGAGCCCAGATTCCAACAAATGGCAAGAAGCCATGAAATCCGAAATGGGATCCATGTATGATAACAAAGTATGGACTTTGGTAGACTTACCTGATAGCCGCAAGGCTGTCGAGAATAAATGGATCTTCAAAAGAAAAACAGATGCTGATGGTAATATTACTGTCTATAAAGCTCGACTTGTCGCAAAGGGTTTCCGACAAATTCAAGGTGTTGACTACGATGAGACTTTCTCACCTGTAGCGAAGCTAAAATCTGTGAGGATTTTGTTAGCAATAGCTGCATTTTTCGATTATGAGATTTGGCAGATGGATGTCAAAACGGCGTTCCTTAATGGAGACATTGAGGAAGTGTTGTATATGGTACAACCCAAAGGTTTTGTCAATCCTAAAAATGCTGACAAGGTATGCAAACTTCAGCGTTCAATTTGTGGACTGAAGCAAGCATCAAGAAGTTGGAACCGACGCTTTGATAAGGTGATCAAAGACTTCGGGTTTATACAGTGTCATGGAGAGGCCTGTATTTACAAGAAAGTGAGTGGGAGCTCTGTAGCATTCCTGATATTATATGTAGATGACATATTATTGATTGGGAATAATATAGAACTATTAAGCAGTGTAAAAGGTTATTTGAATAATAGTTTTTCAATGAAAGACCTTGGTGAAGCATCATATATATTAGGCATCAAGATTTATAGAGATAGATCAAGACGCCTAATAGGGCTATCACAGAGTACATACGTGGACAAGATTCTAAAGAAGTTTAGAATGGACGAAAGTAAGAAAGGATTCTTACCTATGTTACCAGGCAAGGTCTTGAGTAAGACTCAAGGTCCGACTACGGCAGAAGAAAGAGAAAGGATGAGTCAGATCCCCTATGCCTCAGCAGTAGGCTCTATTATGTATGCCATGCTATGTACTAGAGCGGATATAGCACATGTTGTTAGTTTGACTAGCAAATATCAAAGTGATCCAGGGATGGAACACTGGACAGCGGTCAAGAATATCCTGAAGTACTTGAAAAGAACTAAGGATATGTTTCTTTGTTATGGAGGTGACCAAGAGCTCGTTGTAACAAGTTACACCGATGCAAGTTGGAACACTGATCCTGATGACTCTAAGTCACAGTCTGGGTACGTGTTTATATTGAATGGTGCTGCAGTAAGCTGGGCAAGTTCGAAGCAGTGCACGGTGGCGAAGTCTTCAACAGAATCGGAGTACATAGCGGCTTCAGAGGCTTCATCAGAAGCAGTATGGATGAAGAGGTTCATTGTAGAGCTCGGTGTAGTTCCTAGTGCATTGGACCAACTAGTCATCTACTGTGATAACATGGGTGCCATCGCCAATGCACAAGAACCAAGGTCACACAAGAGGCTGAAGCATATCAAGCTGCGTTATCATTCGATTCGCGAGTACATCGAAGATGGAGAAGTAAAGATTTGTAAAGTACACACTGATCTGAATGTAGCAGATCCGTTGACTAAAGCTCTCCCTAGGGCAAAGCATGACCAACACCAGAATGCCATGGGTGTTAGGTACCTTACAATGTAATCTAGATTATTGACTCTAAGTGGGAGACTGTTGGAGATATGCCCAAGAGGCAATAATAAAAGTGGTTATTATATATCTTTATGTTTATGATAAATGTTTATATATCATGCTATAATTGTATTAACCGAAACATTGATACATGTGTGTTATGTAAACAACAATGAGTCCCTAGTAAGCCTCTTAACTAGCTTGTTGATTAATAGATGATTAGTTTCATAATCATGAACATTGGATGTTATTAATAACAAGGTTATATCATTATATGAATGATGTAATGGACATACCCAATTAAGCATAGCATAAGATCACGTCATTAAGTTATTTGCTATAAGCTTTCGATAGATAGTTACCTAGTCCTTTCGACCATGAGATCATGTAAATCACTTATACCGGAAAGGTACTTTGATTACATCAAACGCCACTGCGTAAATGGGTGGTTATAAAGGTGGGATTAAGTATCCGGAAAGTATGAGTTGAGGCATATGGATATACAGTGGGATTTGTCCATCCCGATGACGGATAGATATACTCTGGGCCCTCTCGGTGGAATGTCGTCTAATGTATTGCAAGCATATGAATAAGTTCATAAGAGACCACATAGCACGGTACGAGTAAAGAGTACTTGTCAGGTGACGAGGTTGAACAAGGTATAGAGAGATACCGATGATCAAACCTCGGACAAGTAAAATATCGCGTGACAAAGGGAATTGGTATCGTATGTGAATGGTTCATTCGATCACTAAGTCATCGTTGAATATGTGGGAGCCATTATGGATCTCCAGATCCCGCTATTGGTTATTGGTCGGAGAGAGTTCTCAACCATGTCCACATAGTTCGCGAACCGTAGGATGACACACTTAAGGTTTGATGTTGTAATAGTAGAACTTGAATATGGAATGGAGTTCGAATTATTGTTCAAAGTCTCGGATGGGATCCCGGACATCACGAGGAGTTCCGGAATGGTCCGGAGAATAAGATTCATATATAGGAAGTCATTTTATAAGTTTGAAAATGATCCGGTGAATTTATGGAAGGTTCTAGAAGGTTCTAGAAAAGTCCGGAAGAATTCACTTTGGAAGGCGGAGTCCCGGTGGGACTCCACCACCCATGGCCGGCCAACCCTAGAGGGGGGAGTCCAAGGTGGACTCCACCAAGGGGGCCGGCCACCCCCCCCTCATGGAAGGGTGGGAATCCCACTTGAGGTGGGAGTCCCACCTTGGGTAGGTTTCCCTACACATGGAAGGTTTTGGGTTGGGATCTTATTCGAAGACTTGTAGTCCAACACTTGGGGGTTCCACCTATATAATGAGGAGCAAGGGGAGGGGGCCGGCCACACCAAAGCCATTGTGGCCGCACCCCTCATAGTGGCCAGCCACCTCCCTCTCTCCCAAACCCTAGCCGCCCCCTCTCCTCCACTTCTCCCGCAACGATTAGCGAAGCTCCGCCGGAGATCTCCATCACCACCGCCACCACGCCGTCGTGCTGCCGGATTCAAGGAGGAGCTACTACTTCCTCTGCCCGCTGGAATGGGGAGAAGGACGTCGTCTTCATCAACACCGAACGTGTGACCGAGTACGGAGGTGCTGCCCGGTTGTGGCACCGTCAAGATCTTCTACGCGCTTTTGAAAGCGGCAAGTGATCGTCTACCGTAGCAACAAGAGCCTCATCTTGTAGGCTTTGGAAATCTTCAAGGGTGAGTCTCGTTCATCCCCTCGTTGCTTCCGTCTTCTAGATTGCATCTTGGCTTGAATTGCGTTCTCGTGGTAGGAAAATTTTTGTTTTCTATGCAACGAATCCCTACACATGCTATATCGGTTGTGGGAGATAATCACACTTTACTTTATTGTTAACAACTAAAATTGTAAGCATATGCATCTGTGAGCCCCTTTGCGAAAGCATCAGAACTTTGACTCGCTAATGTCCCCTTGGACCCGAGTTCTTATTATCTGTTCCGAGATTGAGCGCTCTACCCGTACGTGGGGATTATTACTGGGACCCCCCTCACCCATTACCTTTTCTCAAGTCACATGAAAAGGGGCCACAACCTTGGTTTTATTTGCCTATGCCATGTATGCCATGCTTTACTTACGGTTGCCTTCGGGTGTTTACAGTCTGTTGCCTGGTGTTTATATTCTATATTGTACCCCGCAGGACGTTTAGCGAAAGCGTGTGGTTCGCACGCCTAGCCGCTGACGCAAATCCTGAGTCCGTCTCGAAGTACGGCCAAACTTCGTCACGGTTAGCTTAGTCGGGTGGCCCTCCCTAGACTTTCTTGTTGAACTGGGAACGGTCTTGTTGTGAGACTCCGCACTTGCTACGCGGGTTCGAGCATGCGTATGGTTACATTTGGGAAACCCCTGCAGGGTGTACATCTTATCGATAAGTCGTGTCCGCGGTTATGGACGACTTGGAATTGTATGGCTTGACCATAGAACAACTTACATCTTTATGTTACTGCTAATAATTTGTGAATAACTTCCGTAGTAAATTAGCGTCACTACAACTGATACCTAATAAAACTTGTCAACTGTGTGAGTTCCCTTGTTAGTGCTTCTTCCTAGTGAAGGGGGAATGCATCAGATGGGTTATGATTGCAGAGTATAGAACTGTTACCTTATGCGCCTTCTTATCTCTTCTGATTAGACGAGTGTTGTAGTGTGTCTCTATTGGTTAGTTGCTTTGTTGCCGCTAAACTCTACCATATATCCGGGCGATGTTTATATCTCCCACCAGTGAGCACAACTGGTCTTGTCTCGCAAGTACGTGCCATGGTACTTACCCTCGCCTTTCTTCTTTTTGTCTCCTCCCCATTTTGTCGGCAACCGATGGCCCGACTTCGACAGGTACGAGATGAGGACGTTAGCAAGGTTACCCTTCCGGCTTGGCATGGGCAGGGTTATGGACGCCGCTGGTTATCTTCAAGACTCTTAGTCCAATTTGTATCTTGTCGGTACTCGGATGCATTCGATATATCTGTATGATTCGGATCTTGTATATTTGTATCTTGACTCAATTGGATTCGTTGTTGTACTATATCTGTTTCTTGTGGGCTCTATTGTAAATCTGTTGTAAAGTTACTGCTCGTGTTAATTCCTCCGGCATCACGTGTGCGATTCGTCGCGCACGTCGTGTCGGAGGGCGTCTCTGAATCGATATCGTGCGGATTTCGGCGGGATCGCTGAAATCGTCAGGGTACCGGTTCCGGGGCGTCACACATCGGCCTCCACCTCGACCACACCCTCGTCCCCTTCATCTTCTTCCCCTTCTTCCCCTTCCTCCGTGTTGTCGTCATCTCCGCGCATCCCAGCGCCGAACGGAGGGAGTGGGTTAATATTCACCTCCTCCAACATCTCCATGTACGTCGTGTCCTCGTTCCTAACAGTACGCTGCCACAATTTTTACTCGCAGTGAAAACCCGAGGAAGAGTTGTAAGTGTGTACCTTCTTGACTCGTCGTCAAGCATGTCCTGGGCGACGTTCGCGGTGGCTTCTGGTGGCGCCGCCGGCGTAGGCGGGGAGGGGACGAGAGGCGGGGCTCCACGGTTCGTCACCAACTTCACTTTCGTCCTTTTGGGCCCCGAAGTCTTTGACTTCGCGCGGGATGCCTACGGCTTTGTTGAGACCGTCGAGACGTCAGCGGTGGCAGCTGCGACACCGGCTTGCGGGACCACATGCGTTTGCGCGTGCCGCCGCTTCACCATGCTCGTCGAGGACACCGTGGTAGCTATGTCTGCGGGGGTCGCGGTGGTCGCAGGGGTTGCCGAGATGGTTGGTGGAGCGGTGGAAGCTCCGACGACCACGAGAGAGGGTGGCGGCGCCTGCGAGCTATCAACGGGTGACGGCGGCGTCAATTCGAGACTCATGGTGGAGGAATCGCACGACGGCGGCGCAGAGGATGGTGAGGGCGCGCAGATTGGCGGCGGCGGCGGTTGGGAGGAACTGAAACTTCCCTCGCGCGCAAACTAGAGATTGTGTTCGGTCTGCGTTCGGTTTGCTCCGTCGGCCCCTACAAATACAGGCCGAGTTTGGTTTTCGAGCTTGTCCCAGACTTTTTTTTTCCAGTTTCGCCTCGTTTACGGGCACTGATCGACGGCATTTTTTAGTCCGAACCCGTAAACTGACGGTTATTTTTCGGTTTTGGGCCTTTTACGGGCTCTGCTGGAGCTCTTAGAGCATCTCCATCCGTCTCCCCGACGAGGCCCCCACGACGCCTTTTCATCCGGAGAGCCGAGGTCATCCCCGCCCCCGCGGGGAGCGCTCGGGGACTCTGGATGAAACGAAAGCGCGGGAAACACCGAGAAAACTTCCCGCGCGGCTGGTGGCCCCGACTTGTCGGCGAGAAAGTCCGATCGTCGTCCTCATCCCATCATCTTCCACGCGCTGTAAAAGCCTGCCGCCGTTGCCGGACGCGTAGCTTCCACGCGGCGAGTTAATGCCGTCACCTTGGTTTCACGCGCGTTGCCCTCTATTTATCGCCGAACTACCGTGTCTGGCCGCATTCACCACGCCGTCTCTCTTTTCACCACCAATCTTTCCCAACCTCATCTAGCGAGAGCAAGCGGCGATTATCCATGGCGAACGACGGAGAAGCCTACAACGGCTTCGGCCGCCGCTCTCTCCACCAATGGGAGGGGTGCCTCCTGCACGCGGCGGGCTACCTCGCGCCGCTGGACTTCCGCGCGCCCGAAGGATGGCAACTCAGTGCGGGCGGCGTCCCGATCCCGCCACCGCCGATGGGTCGCGCCGCCCTGGAGGTGGAGATCGACGCGGTGCTCGTCACTCTTAGTGACGAGCAGCGCGCGGAGGAGCGCTTCTTGTCAACACCCGGATTTTTAAGTCCAGATGCCTATTATGCCATTCCTCGCAATCCCAGGAATATTTTTTTTTGCGAGACATAATAGATTGATATCACAACACATCATTCATTACATACCATAATCGTCTTACAAATAAAGGATCACATGATCCAGTCTCATTACAATAATAGAAGTTCTATTGATCAATTACATAACCCATAGCGAAAGCGAAACAGCGTAGTAGTAGTCCATTTATTCCACATGCAACTGTTGACGTCAGGAGTGATCCTAGTTGTCGTAGACGTCCTGCTGTCCTTCTTCCGGGTTCTGGTACTCCTCTTCATAGTCTGGCCATTTGAATAGCCAGGGACACAGCCATGAGTACTTTAAAGTACTCGCAAACTAATACTAAGGTAAACACTATCAACTATAGTAAGGGGGTTCTAAGCTCTAGTTTCATTTGCATAAAGCCAGTTTTATTTCATAAACACTTTAATAATCAAAGCCTCTTCATTTGCTTAACTCAAGTGGGAACATTCGTGTCATTCCCACAACTCAGTTGTGATTCAAAGTCAAAGTCACCTTTCAATTCAAATCACAAGTCACCATTCATATTTTTAGAAAAGTTCTGATGACGGAACAATATGGCCTTTCCAACTGTCCATGACCGCGGACGCGGCTATTCGAATAGGTTAAACTCTGCAGAGGTTGTACACTTGTGCCACAACAATTGCAATAGTTCGTCAGGGGTAACTGTCCCTGATTTATCGTACGCAGTACGCGAACTACCAATCCTAACCTTTCATTTACATACTCGTATAGGCACCTCTCCCCATGAGCTTGGCCTCCCGGTGAAAACAAACCATCAACCCGAGAACTGCACAGGGCTTGGGTAGGACATTCACCTCATTTCACGTTATTTCACTTTCAATGGAGGCAGCCTCGGCGTAACCCCTATGACGCTTGTTCAGAGGGAACCCATACTAAAATACATAAGTTTCCAGTTAAGCCTTACCCAGATTCAGGTATTGTGGGGGTACTTGTAAAATTGGAATGGTATCGCATCCGAACCCAACCATCAGTTTTGGTAAAATTCACCAAGTCATTCACAAGTCATATTCACCTTCAAAATATCTCAATGGAATAACTCATCATTCCAAGGTTTTCAAAGTCATTTCAATTCACAAGTTCCCAACTTAGAGTAGTCACTTTTACTCTTTAGCACAAGCAACTAGTTATGAGGGGTGCTAAGTATCTTGGAGCTTGCTAGGCTAAGTGTGATACTATTGTACTACTCCATAACTAAACCAAGTGAATCATAAATCAAAAAGTAACTCTGATAAATGAAAACCAATAAAGCTTGTAAAGTAAAAACTTGGGATAGGATCATAAAGTAAAATGTAATGGTGCCTTGCTCTTGTAGAGCTTTGCACTAATCTATCTTGCATTGGTAATAGCTTGCAAACAAAATAGCTTGCATTAGTCTAGCTTGCCTTGATTGGTGAGGTGATCAAAGTTTTCTTCTTCTTCCTCTTGGTAGAAGACCTCTTCCTCTTGATAGTCTCCGGTACTAGCGTCTATAAACGAATACGAGGATACAATCACCAAACAACACTTAAGTAGTCTTAATTAGCCTTGATGGCTCACACAAATGATATAGCATCACTACTTAACATTTATCCACAAATTATGCTAGGGTTTCTTACTTAGTATTAGGAAAATAATTTTCTCTCGTTGAAAATTGGAATTAGGGTTTCTTTTTAGTGCTTTGGAGAAATAATTTCCTCTCATTGAATCTTCTTAAGATTTAATCTTCTCAAATAACCATGTATGATCACATGTTGACCAAGGTCAACACTTCACACTTATCATTTGAGAAAAATGATTTAAATGAGATTCATCATCTCATGTGATTTAAACAACCATTGTAATTTAAATACTATTTTGATTTAAGTTTCACAAGTGAGCAAGTATGAGCCTAAGCAATAGAGGTCATCAAATTACTTCATAACACTTGATAAAATGATTCAAATGAGGTGCTACACCTCATAGATTTAAATTCCTAAAATATGAAATGGTTTAAATGGGCTAGTTATTGACTACATAGCCAAAATTTTGCTTCTAGCCCATGATCATATACAGAACCCATATCATATTTTTACATAGTAAATTAGAGTTTGTGAAATGTGAATTATAGCAATTGGATTCACTTCAAAATTCAAATTGGTTGATTTTCTAGATTTATTTGAATACTGAAAAGTATCTAACTTATTATTTTTACTATTAAAAATCTACACAAGCTATGGGGTCGAATCCAGTGGGGTTAGCTAGATCTTTTCATAAGGATTCTGGAACATTTTGATTTACTAAATTTGGACTTGTAGGTTTGAAACTATTCAAAAAATGTCAAAGGATCAGTATTGAAAATTTGCTGAATCATATTATTTGAATTAAACCAAATGGGCTAGGCGGGAGAAGAATTGGGCCAAAATGGTTTGAAACAGAGGAAACCAGCCCAGTAACGTTTCGGGCCAGCTGACAAGGGGTCCCACGCGTCAGCGACTTAATCCCACCGAATCGGTATCTCCTAACCTGGGCCGTCGGATTAGATCGAGGATCGACGGTGCAGCTGCGTCGTCTTCGTCGTCGAGAGGGGCATGCTGTCGCGGCGGAGGTAGGGGGTCGGCGGCGTGCTGGAGCTCCGGCGAGGGGCGGCACTGATGCTAGACGACGTTGTCGAGGACGAGGAGTCGACTGGTAGCCGTGGTGGAGCTTGAGGTGGACGGAATCGCGAGATTGCACTGCGACGGACTCCGGCGATCGACGTCTCAATTGGAGTGGTCTAGGGCGTAATCGGAGTAGAGCAGGGGTTGAGGAGGATCAGAGAGAGGAGAGAAACTCGTTGGTGTGAAGGATTCGAGCGCGGAAGCTCTCCTTTTATAGGGTGAAGGGTTGCTGCGGGGTGCCGTGGAGGGTCATCGACGGCAATGGTGCTCCAGGGCGCGAAGGGGCAAGTTAGGGGGCGCAGGAGGTAGGTGACGTATAGGTCGTGCTGATGAGCTTGAGGGCATGGCGAATGATGGACTATGGCGTGCGAGCGAGGTGCGTGTCCTTGCAGTACCGGTGCGGCAAGGATTGGATCATTGCGATGGCGACAGGTCCTCCGCGAGCTAGTGAGCTTGTCTACGGGGTAGATGAGGTGGTGGCAAAGCTCGATGCAGAGGTAGGCGTGCAGGGGTGTACTGAGGCGACGTCACGACTTGCCGCTCTGGCGCGTCCAGGACGTGTCCGTGCGCGCTCACTGCGTGCCTGACATGGTTCTGGGCGTGTCTGGGCGTGCAGCGTGTGGCCAATGCCGTGCTCTCCTTCGACTAGGGCTGGTACGAGCATGCTCAGGGGAGTGTGGGCGTGCTTGCTGACATGGTGAGATGGATAGGAGAGGACCAGGGCGATTGAGTGCTTGTGAGTGGGCATGGTACACGGCATGGTGAGGTTCTTGATCATTCCTCCACTTTACTCAGTGCAAAATGGCAGGGCTTGATGCAGAGGAGGTACATTGTGGGGACCCCGGACTAGCTGTCCAAAATCCCTGTTATGTATACAGTTCACGATCCCATGATCAGTGCGTCGTGAACACATAACCAAACTGATATCAAATTACACCATCCATTACAAAGCGGAATAAGAAAATTACAATGAGGTCACATGACCATTACTTACATAATAGCCTCGAAGGGCCTAACTAAACATCAGAGTAGCATCATCACTTCAGCAGCGCAGTACCCAAGTCATCTGCCATAACCCTACAGTAAATCGATCGGGAAGACGTTCCTAGCTCGCATAGACGTCGTCAACTCCTTCTTCATCTGTCGAACTCCTTCAAGTCTGGCCAAGTAAATAGCCAGGGACAAAGCCGTGAGTACATTTGGAATTGTACTCGCAAACCATCAAGAAGGTGATAAAAATTCTAACTAGAGAAGACAAGAGAGGAAAAATAGTTTCTCTCGTGGATGTAGCATGTGGAAGAGAAATAGTTTCTCTTGTGGATATAGCATGTGGAAGAGAAATAGTTTCTCTTGTGGATATAGCATCCCGGCATCTCGAGTGATGGGGACACTAAGGGAGTCCTATGACATCTCTATACCTTTGTTAAAGAAGAGGTAGCATACCGCCATCTCAATTGATGGGGATACTAGGGAAGTCCTATGACATCTCTATATCTTTATTGAAGAAGAGTCCCTCTACAAGAAACACTGGGAAGGGTCACCCAATTTTGTTTCATTTTCCTCGACCATCTCCATATGGTCGGCACCAGCCTTTCCGTACCCTTCTGGTACATCCAACACACACATTTCCTTTGGAAATCATTTTCTAAACCAAAACTCGACACAGCTCTGTAACGGCCATCCCAACCATCCATGACCGCGGACGCGGCTATTCGAATAGATTTGACTCTGCAGAGTGTGCGCACTTTCCCCACAAGATCTGATAAATCCGCCGGGATCATCCCCGGATCGTCATACGAAAGTATGCGAGTCTCGGATAATCAGTCGAAGCCTTTCGCCCATTCAACTTAGCAAGAGGTCCTACCCTATGGAGTATGTACCTCCCCGGCACCGTGGCAGCTCACCTCCCTTTGAGCGTGGCTCCACCGCCAAGCCAGGAGACCCATAGTGTCTTTCGGACGGGTCAGCCCCGAAGGCCTCCCGTTATACTATTGTCCCAACCATGACAACCCGGACTCGGGGGTAACCGTACCCTTGTATAGTTGTGCGGTGCCTCATGCTAAGAAGAACAAACGTCAAGCTAAGCCCCGTGCCCACGTTGGAGTAGTGTGGTTGCGCGGGTTAATTGTTCCGGGCGAATACAAAGAACCATGTGTCGTTTTTCTCAAAACCCAAGTCACACCCACATTTCCTTTTCTCAATCATCTTTGACAAGATCCTTTTTGCCTTCATAAACCATACACTCGGGTAAGGTCGACTCACCCAAGGTTTTCTCAAAACTTTTACAACAAGGTAAACCTTGAGGGGTTCCCAACCTACAGTTTTATGTAGGAGCTAAGATATAACAATGGCAATGATGCTAGCCATCATACCACTAAGGAGATGATAATTGAATTGTCAAGGGGATCATACATGCTTAGGATAAGCATGCATGGGAACAACATAAGTAGGATGATTCGACAAGGGTCATGATGTTGATCATCATACCACTAAGAAGATGATAAAATAGATGGTCAAGGGGGCATACATGCTCAGGGTATGCATGTATAAGATCAACAAGGGGTTCAACATACTCGAGAGTAAGTATGCAGAACATCAACAAGGGGTTCAACATACTCGAGAGTAAGTATGCATAACATCAACAAGGGGTTCAAGAAGGGTGTCAAGAGGTCGACACACACAAGATAAGTGGGCATACCCATCACATTTAGAGGGTACACCAAGATCATGATGTTGACAACCACCATTCAAAAAAAGGGGGTTTGTCCGCGAGGTGCCAAAGAGAGTAAGCATGCTCACGGTAAGCATGCTCCAACAACAAAAGTAGAAATCACACAAGATTGATCGAGAGACAATAATTATAACAAAGTAACCACAATATGTGATTCAACATTCAAAGATCAAGAGATGGCTTGCCTTGGCTTATTTGTCCCTGGACTTCTTCAACTCCATCAAATAAGAATTCCCACAGTACAAATAAAATCCTTGTCCGATTCCACTTCTTCTTCTTCTCCTCCGAAATTGTTCGCATCTATCGCCGGAAAATATAAAAGGAACACAATCAATCACATTGCTCCAAACATAACAAGCATGCAACATTCAACAATCAATAGCTAACCACTTTACTAAGGGCTAACATACAAAAGACTTATAGATACTACAAAGCAACTAAAAGAAAACCCCATTTATTTACCTAGTAAAGGTATGAGAGTGCCACGACTTAGCAATTGCCTCTCTAGGTATCACCATGGCACAACTAAGTATCCCCTGGTAGATAACATCATAAAGAGGACAAGAGCATTAGTTTGACATCAAATACATTCACAAAACATTTTCAAACATTTTTGGAAAAGTAGAAAACAGTTTTCCTAACTTAGTTTGCTCACATAACACAACATCCAAAATAGGAAGCAAACCACATTCCACATCATTTGAAAACTTAAGCAAAACAATAGGGCTAAAGTTGAGTTGCAGAGGTTTTGTTTTGCAAGCATAAAACAAAGGTTGCCCAGTTCTAAATAAAAGAGTTGGTCAAGGGTTTTAAATAAACCCAACAAGTTTTGGTCCAACAATGCATGTCACACATATACCTTACTAACAGTAACGAAAATGCATGAACAGAGACTAACACTATTTTTCCTAGATGGCCAGTACTAATACAAGACTAACCCAATTGGATTCACTCAAAAATATTAAACCTACAAATTTAGGAATTTGTTTGAATCTGACTGTACAGAAAACAAGATCTGTAAGCCATAAATCGTAGAAAAATCCTAAAAATATGGGACCACTGGCATTTGAAAGGTATTTAAACAGAGATGCATACACAATTGGATTTGGGTTCAAATTGTTTCTGAAACTCTCACAAATGGATTGACAAGGTTACTGCATGTTTGTACCATTTGCTTTCTCTCTGGAGTTACAGAATAGGTAAAGGTGTGAAACTTGTTTGAGAAGATTAAGAAAACATTCAGTAATCCTACAGAATTGGAATCACTCAATTAGGTTCACAAATGGATTTTTGGTGATTTAAAAGCTAACAGCCATGTCTGCAGAACACACATAACAAGTTTAATTCACCCAAAATCTTACATAACTCATAAAAATATGAGGTCAGCTGCATCTGAAAGGTATTGAAAATCTGGTTCTTACCCATTTTGTTTCATTCGAAAATTCGTTCCCAAGCTCCTGGTTTAATTCAACAAAGTCAGATCTGACCAGATCTTGATCTGTGAACCATTTCAGTTTCAGGAGGTCAATCGAAGTGAAACCAACGCCAAAATGAAGGTACTGAAGAGGGCTTTCACCCACCGTTGAGTTTGCTCAAAAAGGTTTTGTAAAACGGAACAAATCTAACAAACAGTGAATCTGCATATTTCCAGAACTTTATTTACCAGGGATAATCCGTAACGAATTTGAGGATGAGACCAACGCCAAGTTGTAGATCTTTCCAATATCTATCTGTGGAACTTTGAATCACTCGATTTGGATCTGCACACGAGATTTGGTGGATTTTACAAGTTTGTACCAGAATCTGAAACAGCAAGATAGCAGAAATTACTGCAAGGATTTGGACGAACTTTGCTCAAGAACTTCAGATCTGAGGATTGCTCAAGCTTCTTCATGCTTGGACCAACATGCACCTGCATCAAGATCCAATCTTAGCAATGGAGGAAGAAGAAGAGGGAATAAAACCATCTAGGGTTGGGGAGAAGAAGGAGAGGGATGCTCTCATGGTGAGGATGAGCTTGAGGGAGGAGGAGAGCTTCATCTTGGTGGCTTTCCATGGCCATGGCCGGCCATGGAAACTAGGGGGAGCAATATTTCGTGGGAGAAGGAGGGGAGGGAGTGGGTAAGGCAGGGGAATGAGTGGAGAGTGGAGAAAAATGAGAAGAAAAAGAGGAAGGGGTGGCCAGCCAAGTGCTTTTATAGAGGGAGAGAGTGGTGGCTGCCTCCTTTTTGATTGGCTAGGATGGGTGGCTGCCCATTTATTGATTGGGGTAGTTGGGAGGCAAGGCTTGTGGAGGAAGGAAAAGAAGAGGGAGGGCTGGCCGAAAATCTTGCCATGGCCGGCTCCTTCATGTGTCACTCAAAAATGAACAAAGAGAGAGAGATGCACAACATCCATGTGAATAGATCAAGGCATGATGTTGAGGAGGTAATGTCAATGAGTGATTTTGATGATGATAAGAATATGAGTAGGTACATATAGATAAAAAGAAGTATGAAGGTGACATGTGCCATGAGAATAATCTCCACCACTTGGGTTGAGACCAACTTATGATGAAGATAGTTCCCAAGGTATATTTGATGATTAGAGGTTTTTATTTGAATTCAATTTTTGGAAGGATTGGGATTGACCACATGCAACAATGCATGTGAATGTCAAGGTAGATGGGATGGTGATGGTGGTTTAGACAGTTATAGAGCAAGACTAAGAGACATGGTGAGTGAAGTAACCATGTACTCACAAGGATGAATATGGTGGCAGAAATCACCAATTCATGAGATCAAGGTGATGATGGAAAAGAATAGAGGATTGAGATGGGTATGATGAAATATAACTTGTTCTTCAAATAAGAGGTCAATTGGGAGTGATTTGAAAGTATCAAATGATCATCCATTTGATCAAGAATTGGAGGATGAGGGTGGACAATGTGGGAGATCAGAGAGGTTCACAACTAGGGACAATTGGGAATGAACTCAAGTGGAATGAAGTTTTGAAAGTGTTGAGATAAAACCAGTTGGAACATAGGGGTTCAAACTATTCTACTTACTTTCTCAAGTAAGGTAGAGTTTTTCTCAAATGTAAAATAAACAAGAGGAAAACAAGGAATGGTATAAGTACCATAGACAAGCCTTTTGTTAAAAAGAAAACAAAATAGCAAGTAATGTTTCAGAAATCAGTACTTGTTAGAAATGGGATGAAAAACAAAACCCATTTCAGTTCTTTGTTTTCTTTGAAGAAATATCTTAAAAAGATTTAGTAAAATTAGAAGTAGTTTTGTGATCAAAACTAGAGAAGGAAAAACAATAGGGTTTTTGAGAAAGAAAACTTAATTTAGGGAGAAGTGTTCTCAAGGGTAGATGGTGGCTACAAAATGTACCCATCATTCCCACTCTTAGTTTTGTGAAGATAAACTTGGATGAAAACAAAAACAAGAGGTAAAAGAGGAAGAAGTGATCTGGTGCTGGAACATGGGATAGGATACCAGATCAAGTTGAATATATGAGTTGCAAGGATTGACTGAGACATGCAGGACGTGGAGGTGGAAGAGGGTGTTGCATAGATGAGATCAATTGCCAAAGTCTGGACATTTTAAGCCTGTCGACACAGATGGTCGACATGGCCTCAAAACCAACAAGGATGAGTGGGTATAAGAGAGGGATGTAGCTAGGGGTAGACGATCCCAAGTTTTGAATTAAGGATGATTGAGCTATCTTGTACCACAAAGAGAAAAATCAAGATGACACACTCATGTTGTCACCAGGAGAGAGGTTTGATGTAGTAAAAAGGAAAACAATTTTTCCTAAGTCACACATGTGTTTTATTAGGTGAGTTGTTTGACTGACCACTAGAGGTGTTGTTCTTCGAGGTAACTCAAGACAAAACTCAACAAGCAAAACAAGACAATACATCTACCAACAGATCAAAGCAATTCATCTTAACAGACAGATCAAGGCAATTCATCTTAATTAGTCTATAGAAAAAGTTTTTGTTCCCCCTAATTTTTGCACTAAGGTCAACAAAACATGGTTGCAAAAGTTGGGGTGTTACAGATCTTCCACCCTTAAAATAATCTCGTCCCGAGATTACTAAGCGTAGGGCTAGAGGGGTTGTAAAGTTTAACTAAAGTTAGACTCCATTCTTCTGTAGATGTGCCATTGTTGAGAAGGTCGTTGCTTCATCTTCTGGGAGAGATGATGGATTCCTGCCGATGGCGAGCTTCATGAAGAGGTTGAATACTCCATGCCGGTGTTAGATTTGTAGCTTCTTAGCGATCCTAGCAGAGTCCATGATTTTGGAGAAGTTAGTGCACTCCAATGGTGTTTTAGCAGGTTCGAAAACTTTTTAGAGTTAGCTTTAAATTTTAATGGAAGACGAAGTCTTCCACCCTTAAAATCGTTCATCAGGGGTTCTGAAAAACTCTAAGCTTCAGCCACGGAGTCTGGTCGGGCGCTTTTGAAGGGGTCTTCGGTCTCTCGTCTTGAGTTGAAACATCTTCAGAGGGCGTTGTGTAGTCCACGGCTTCAAGAGGGGTTAGTGCATCCCACGTTTCCAATGATGTGTTAGAAAGGTTTAAAATGTTAGGGTTAGCTCCAATCGTCTTCCACCCTTAAGATTTTTCATCGGGTTCTCGGAAAAAACTCAGAGCTTCTGCCTTGTAGTTCTGTCTGGGGCTTCTGAATAAGTTGTCGATCTTCCGTATTTAGTTGAAGAATCTTCGGGGGAGAAATGTAGACCACGGCTTCAAAAGGCACTCACGGTGTTTACTAAACCTTATAATGTGCGGTAAGTTAGTAAGTCGATGAAGCGCCTGGTTGTGTCCATATGAAGTAGCAACGAAGGTCGTCGGAGACAATCTTGAGCTTGAGAGTTGGTGCTGACTTGTACCAGTTGAGAAGTGTGCGGTTAAACTACACCTAATCTTGAGTCTTGAGGTATCTTCAGGAGCTTCACTTGATGAGGAGCGGATGAACCAGGTGATGCAGCTTGGCTTTGATGCTATTGTTCCCTCAGCTTGTTAGATGACGTGTTAGAGGGTGGTTTCAAGAAGATATGCTCGAGGTTAGTGCGGTTATGCTCCAAGGTTAGTCCAAATTAGTATGTCTTCTCGCAGAGGTGCAGTCACTCTTGAAGGAAGGGGCTTCTGCTTTCTTGGCGTAGTAGAGATGCTCCAGCTGATCTTGAAAGTGGTCGGCGTGGATAGGGGTCTGGGTTAGTTTCTCTGACGGTTGAGAATCGATGGTTAACAGAGTTAACTTATCCAGTAACTAGCAGTTAGTATTCTAACGGCGTGGTTGATGAGGGTAAAAACATCTTAGGGAGGCTGTCTAAGCTAGGTTATCACACCGAGGGTGTTTTTCAAACTGAAGGATCAAGACAATCATGCACACAACAAACAGATAAAAACACTCAAGGCAACACACGAGGAACTACAAGCAATCATCACACCAGACATGGTACTCTAAGTACCCAAGGATGCCTAATACGTAGGGGTAGCTCAATCAAAGCGATTGAGTTTTGTCCTATCCATCCTATAGGTTTGGGGCTGGTCGCATATGTTGACGTCTTCATATCATCAACGTCAGCTTCAACTTGGATCCTTGTAGCAGTTGGTAGTGAAGGGGTCGGGTGTTGAGTCATTGATGATGAGGCGGAGGAGAAAACTGTGTAGAACTTCTAGTCTCGACATCCCGGAAATATGAGGTCTTCGAAGAGGTAGCTGTTGAGGTGCTCTCGAAGGCGGCAACTTCTGGTGGCTGGCCTAAAAAGTACTAGTCAAGAACTGAGGACTTGATCCCAGACGACTGCAAAAAGTGCAAGTCCATGGAGGAACAAGGTCAGCTCATCGACAGACTTTGGTGACAACCAAAGATGTGATGTTATCATCCCTACATGAGCACGGCTAAGTCGGCATCAAATCTTCAATAGCTGCTGTTGGAGATATGTGAGACTTCATAAAAGGTTGATCCATCTTCGAGTTCGAGTCTCCGGTCTGGGTTGGGGACATCGTCCAATATGTAGGTTTGAATTGGATGAGACAATAGAGTAAGAATTTTCAAACCCTTTTATAAAGCGGAGAGATAAGAATTTAGAAGCTTTGAATAAATAAGAGGAGTAGAAGCTATGCTTCCGACTAAAGAAAGAATTTGTTTTGTAAATAGTTTTTCCCAAGTACTTGTTTCCTAACTAACGTCCATGCTAACTAAGGTCTCCTACAGTCAGGATAGCTCTGATACCAGCTCTGTGGGGACCCCGGACTAGCTGTCCAAAATCCCTGTTATGTATACAGTTCACGATCCCATGATCAGTGCGTCGTGAACACATAACCAAACTGATATCAAATTACACCATCCATTACAAAGCGGAATAAGAAAATTACAATGAGGTCACATGACCATTACTTACATAATAGCCTCGAAGGGCCTAACTAAACATCAGAGTAGCATCATCACTTCAGCAGCGCAGTACCCAAGTCATCTGCCATAACCCTACAGGCAACTGACTGGGAAGACGTTCCTAGCTCGCATAGACGTCGTCAACTCCTTCTTCATCTGTCGAACTCCTTCAAGTCTGGCCAAGTAAATAGCCAGGGACAAAGCCGTGAGTACATTTGGAATTGTACTCGCAAACCATCAAGAAGGTGATAAAAATTCTAACTAGAGAAGACAAGAGAGGAAAAATAGTTTCTCTCGTGGATGTAGCATGTGGAAGAGAAATAGTTTCTCTTGTGGATATAGCATGTGGAAGAGAAATAGTTTCTCTTGTGGATATAGCATCCCGGCATCTCGAGTGATGGGGACACTAAGGGAGTCCTATGACATCTCTATACCTTTGTTAAAGAAGAGGTAGCATACCGCCATCTCAATTGATGGGGATACTAGGGAAGTCCTATGACATCTCTATATCTTTATTGAAGAAGAGTCCCTCTACAAGAAACACTAGGAAGGGTCACCCAATTTTGTTTCATTTTCCTCGACCATCTCCATATGGTCGGCACCAGCCTTTCCGTACCCTTCTGGTACATCCAACACACACATTTCCTTTGGAAATCATTTTCTAAACCAAAACTCGACACAGCTCTGTAACGGCCATCCCAACCGTCCATGACCGCGGACGCGGCTATTCGAATAGATTTGACTCTGCAGAGTGTGCGCACTTTCCCCACAAGATCTGATAAATCCGCCGGGATCATCCCCGGATCGTCATACGAAAGTATGCGAGTCTCGGATAATCAGTCGAAGCCTTTCGCCCATTCAACTTAGCAAGAGGTCCTACCCTATGGAGTATGTACCTCCCCGGCACCGTGGCAGCTCACCTCCCTTTGAGCGTGGCTCCACCGCCAAGCCAGGAGACCCATAGTGTCTTCCGGACGGGTCAGCCCCGAAGGCCTCCCGTTATACTATTGTCCCAACCATGACAACCCGGACTGGGGTAACTGCAGTACCCTTGTATAGTTGTGCGGTGCCTCATGCTAAGAAGAACAAACGTCAAGCTAAGCCCCGTGCCCACGTTGGAGTAGTGTGGTTGCGCGGGTTAATTGTTCCGGGCGAATACAAAGAACCATGTGTCGTTTTTCTCAAAACCCAAGTCACACCCACATTTCCTTTTCTCAATCATCTTTGACAAGATCCTTTTTGCCTTCATAAACCATACACTCGGGTAAGGTCGACTCACCCAAGGTTTTCTCAAAACTTTTACAACAAGGTAAACCTTGAGGGGTTCCCAACCTACAGTTTTATGTAGGAGCTAAGATATAACAATGGCAATGATGCTAGCCATCATACCACTAAGGAGATGATAATTGAATTGTCAAGGGGATCATACATGCTTAGGATAAGCATGCATGGGAACAACATAAGTAGGATGATTCGACAAGGGTCATGATGTTGATCATCATACCACTAAGAAGATGATAAAATAGATGGTCAAGGGGGCATACATGCTCAGGGTATGCATGTATAAGATCAACAAGGGGTTCAACATACTCGAGAGTAAGTATGCAGAACATCAACAAGGGGTTCAACATACTCGAGTAAGTATGCATAACATCAACAAGGGGTTCAAGAAGGGTGTCAAGAGGTCGACACACACAAGATAAGTGGGCATACCCATCACATTTAGAGGGTACACCAAGATCATGATGTTGACAACCACCATTCAAAAAAAGGGGGTTTGTCCGCGAGGTGCCAAAGAGAGTAAGCATGCTCACGGTAAGCATGCTCCAACAACAAAAGTAGAAATCACACAAGATTGATCGAGAGACAATAATTATAACAAAGTAACCACAATATGTGATTCAACATTCAAAGATCAAGAGATGGCTTGCCTTGGCTTATTTGTCCCTGGACTTCTTCAACTCCATCAAATAAGAATTCCCACAGTACAAATAAAATCCTTGTCCGATTCCACTTCTTCTTCTTCTCCTCCGAAATTGTTCGCATCTATCGCCGGAAAATATAAAAGGAACACAATCAATCACATTGCTCCAAACATAACAAGCATGCAACATTCAACAATCAATAGCTAACCACTTTACTAAGGGCTAACATACAAAAGACTTATAGATACTACAAAGCAACTAAAAGAAAACCCCATTTATTTACCTAGTAAAGGTATGAGAGTGCCACGACTTAGCAATTGCCTCTCTAGGTATCACCATGGCACAACTAAGTATCCCCTGGTAGATAACATCATAAAGAGGACAAGAGCATTAGTTTGACATCAAATACATTCACAAAACATTTTCAAACATTTTTGGAAAAGTAGAAAACAGTTTTCCTAACTTAGTTTGCTCACATAACACAACATCCAAAATAGGAAGCAAACCACATTCCACATCATTTGAAAACTTAAGCAAAACAATAGGGCTAAAGTTGAGTTGCAGAGGTTTTGTTTTGCAAGCATAAAACAAAGGTTGCCCAGTTCTAAATAAAAGAGTTGGTCAAGGGTTTTAAATAAACCCAACAAGTTTTGGTCCAACAATGCATGTCACACATATACCTTACTAACAGTAACGAAAATGCATGAACAGAGACTAACACTATTTTTCCTAGATGGCCAGTACTAATACAAGACTAACCCAATTGGATTCACTCAAAAATATTAAACCTACAAATTTAGGAATTTGTTTGAATCTGACTGTACAGAAAACAAGATCTGTAAGCCATAAATCGTAGAGAAATCCTAAAAACATGGGACCACTGGCATTTGAAAGGTATTTAAACAGAGATGCATACACAATTGGATTTGGGTTCAAATTGTTTCTGAAACTCTCACAAATGGATTGACAAGGTTACTGCATGTCTGTACCATTTGCTTTCTCTCTGGAGTTACAGAATAGGTAAAGGTGTGAAACTTGTTTGAGAAGATTAAGAAAACATTCAGTAATCCTACAGAATTGGAATCACTCAATTAGGTTCAAAAATGGATTTTTGGTGATTTAAAAGCTAACAGCCATGTCTGCAGAACACACATAACAAGTTTAATTCACCCAAAATCTTACATAACTCATAAAAATATGAGGTCAGCTGCATCTGAAAGGTATTGAAAATCTGGTTCTTACCCATTTTGTTTCATTCGAAAATTCGTTCCCAAGCTCCTGGTTTAATTCAACAAAGTCAGATCTGACCAGATCTTGATCTGTGAACCATTTCAGTTTCAGGAGGTCAATCGAAGTGAAACCAACGCCAAAATGAAGGTACTGAAGAGGGCTTTCACCCACCATTGAGTTTGCTCAAAAAGGTTTTGTAAAACGGAACAAATCTAACAAACAGTGAATCTGCATATTTCCAGAACTTTATTTACCAGGGATAATCCGTAACGAATTTGAGGATGAGACCAATGCCAAGTTGTAGATCTTTTCAATATCTATCTGTGGAACTTTGAATCACTCGATTTGGATCTGCACACGAGATTTGGTGGATTTTACAAGTTTGTACCAGAATCTGAAACAGCAAGATAGCAGAAATTACTGCAAGGATTTGGACGAACTTTGCTCAAGAACTTCAGATCTGAGGATTGCTCAAGCTTCTTCATGCTTGGACCAACATGCACCTGCATCAAGATCCAATCTTAGCAATGGAGGAAGAAGAAGAGGGAATAAAACCATCTAGGGTTGGGGAGAAGAAGGAGAGGGATGCTCTCATGGTGAGGATGAGCTTGAGGGAGGAGGAGAGCTTCATCTTGGTGGCTTTCCATGGCCATGGCCGGCCATGGAAACTAGGGGGAGCAATATTTCGTGGGAGAAGGAGGGGAGGGAGTGGGTAAGGCAGGGGAATGAGTGGAGAGTGGAGAAAAATGAGAAGAAAAAGAGGAAGGGGTGGCCGGCCAAGTGCTTTTATAGAGGGAGAGAGTGGTGGCTGCCTCCTTTTTGATTGGCTAGGATGGGTGGCTGCCCATTTATTGATTGGGGTAGTTGGGAGGCAAGGCTTGTGGAGGAAGGAAAAGAAGAGGGAGGGCTGGCCGAAAATCTTGCCATGGCCGGCTCCTTCATGTGTCACTCAAAAATGAACAAAGAGAGAGAGATGCACAACATCCATGTGAATAGATCAAGGCATGATGTTGAGGAGGTAATGTCAATGAGTGATTTTGATGATGATAAGAATATGAGTAGGTACATATAGATAAAAAGAAGTATGAAGGTGACATGTGCCATGAGAATAATCTCCACCACTTGGGTTGAGACCAACTTATGATGAAGATAGTTCCCAAGGTATATTTGATGATTAGAGGTTTTTATTTGAATTCAATTTTTGGAAGGATTGGGATTGACCACATGCAACAATGCATGTGAATGTCAAGGTAGATGGGATGGTGATGGTGGTTTAGACAGTTATAGAGCAAGACTAAGAGACATGGTGAGTGAAGTAACCATGTACTCACAAGGATGAATATGGTGGCAGAAATCACCAATTCATGAGATCAAGGTGATGATGGAAAAGAATAGAGGATTGAGATGGGTATGATGAAATATAACTTGTTCTTCAAATAAGAGGTCAATTGGGAGTGATTTGAAAGTATCAAATGATCATCCATTTGATCAAGAATTGGAGGATGAGGGGGTACAATGTGGGAGATCAGAGAGGTTCACAACTAGGGACAATTGGGAATGAACTCAAGTGGAATGAAGTTTTGAAAGTGTTGAGATAAAACCAGTTGGAACATAGGGGTTCAAACTATTCTACTTACTTTCTCAAGTAAGGTAGAGTTTTTTCTCAAATGTAAAATAAACAAGAGGAAAACAAGGAATGGTATAAGTACCATAGACAAGCCTTTTGTTAAAAAGAAAACAAAATAGCAAGTAATGTTTCAGAAATCAGTACTTGTTAGAAATGGGATGAAAAACAAAACCCATTTCAGTTCTTTGTTTTCTTTGAAGAAATATCTTAAAAAGATTTAGTAAAATTAGAAGTAGTTTTGTGATCAAAACTAGAGAAGGAAAAACAATAGGGTTTTTGAGAAAGAAAACTTAATTTAGGGAGAAGTGTTCTCAAGGGTAGATGGTGGCTACAAAATGTACCCATCATTCCCACTCTTAGTTTTGTGAAGATAAACTTGGATGAAAACAAAAACAAGAGGTAAAAGAGGAAGAAGTGATCTGGTGCTGGAACATGGGATAGGATACCAGATCAAGTTGAATATATGAGTTGCAAGGATTGACTGAGACATGCAGGATGTGGAGGTGGAAGAGGGTGTTGCATAGATGAGATCAATTGCCAAAGTCTGGACATTTTAAGCCTGTCGACACAGATGGTCGACATGGCCTCAAAACCAACAAGGATGAGTGGGTATAAGAGAGGGATGTAGCTAGGGGTAGACGATCCCAAGTTTTGAATTAAGGATGATTGAGCTATCTTGTACCACAAAGAGAAAAATCAAGATGACACACTCATGTTGTCACCAGGAGAGAGGTTTGATGTAGTAAGAAGGAAAACAATTTTTCCTAAGTCACACATGTGTTTTATTAGGTGAGTTGTTTGACTGACCACTAGAGGTGTTGTTCTTCGAGGTAACTCAAGACAAAACTCAACAAGCAAAACAAGACAATACATCTACCAACAGATCAAAGCAATTCATCTTAACAGACAGATCAAGGCAATTCATCTTAATTAGTCTATAGAAAAAGTTTTTGTTCCCCCTAATTTTTGCACTAAGGTCAACAAAACATGGTTGCAAAAGTTGGGGTGTTACATACATGAGCAACAATGATCAAAGATCAAAAGGGGTTTAGGCAAAAATCCAGTGTGTAAAAGCATGTGTTGCACTTTCCAAATGTTGCCTGCAAGGTGTTTGTGATAATGGTCGCAAGAGAAATTTGTTGAATTTTGGAAATCTTTTTGGTGGATCTCATTTATATAATTAGAGAGGTAGAATGGTGGTGGTGGTGGTCAATTTGGTGAAGGTTTGCAAGAATTCAAAATGGGGGTTGATCTTCTCTTTGTTTCAATGTCACATCTTGTCAACTCTGTTCTGGTCAACCTGGTCAAAGTCAGCACTGGTGGTCAACAGCAAAGTTGTTCACCTTGACATGGTCTTGGATGAGGTGGTGAGAGTTGACCAAGTTTGGTTTAAGAAATGTCAAAACCAGGGTGTAAAGTGGTGAAGATAATATAAATGGGCAAAGTGACCATTATCACATGTTAGTTGAATTTGAATTCTTCTTTGATTTGATACTGGTTTCTTGGATTCAAAATGGTGTGTTATTGATATATAAGTGTTTTACAAACAATGGCACAAGCAAATGTGGCCTTGGTTGAAGATTTGCAAAATTGGCTAAAGTGTATGTGAGTGAAAATGGGATTTTCTCACTATTTGGTTTCTCTCTATTTGATTTGACTTTTCTTGACTCAAAAGTGATCCTTATTAGTTTAGGAACATTTCCAAACCATTGAAACCATTCCAAAAGGTCTAGCTCAAAGATTTGCAAAATTGGCCATAAACACATAAGAGGTGATGTGTCAATTTTTCTTAATCTTGTGATTTGTTCCCCTTGCTTTACTTGGGCAAGGTTGAGGGTCAATTTAGTGTTAGATTAGGTTTATAGATGGTTTCACACCATTTGGTCAAGGTATAAGTGCATAGGACAAGAATTGGTGAAATGGCTATGTGTCACATATGCCTCTATGCATATGTTGCATTTGATTTTTAATTGGATTATTCTTGACCCAATTGATGTTGTTGAGTGTTGAAATGGTATAGAGGAGTGATCCAACCATTCACAACAAGTCTTAGGGTCAAGATTCTTAACTTCACAAATTTGCTATTTTACTCTCATATGCCTCTATGGCATTTTTAGTTTCTTTTTATTTTCTTTGGATTCAACTTGGATTTGGTTTGATAAGTACTAGGTAAGCTTTATGAAGTTTGTTCAAACCTCTAAACAAAGTAGAAAAGCCTAGGGTAAAGTTTTACAAAAATAGCCATAGGCACATATACCTTTTTCTTATTTAATTTCCTTTTATTTTATTTTAACTTGGGTGGTGAAAAGAGGGGTGAGGTTTAGGGTTTAAGATCATTTCAAAATACTTTAACAAGCAATCATGGCAATAACACAAGAATTAAGCAAGATCACTATGTATCAAACTTAATTTAACAAAAGTTTTTGTTGGTTCCAAAATTTGGAAATAGGAAAATTCATTTTATTTGTTTTGAGATTTTTGGGATGTTACACTTCTGCCGGACAACTACGAGGTGTGGACGCAGTTCTTCTGGCAAAGGTACGAACGCGAGCTCGCCGCGTACGACGGCCCCCCTCCTCCTCCCGCTAGGAACAACGCCACCGGTGGTGGAGCGCGCCTAGCCTCACCCTCGAGAATGTGCTCGCGCACATCGAGGGTGGGAACTCCCCCTTCTGGGGATGCCGCCGCCGGTGGCGGCTACCGTGTCGCGCTGGTACGGTAGTTCCTGGACGCCGAGGAGGATGGCGCTGTCCTCCTCCTCGTCTGGGTCGAGGTCCTTGTCCAGGTCCGGCGGATCGGCTCCTCCGTGGTCGACACCGCACTTCGTCAAGAAGGAGCCGACATCGCCACTGCCGACCAGAGGGCGCAACAGCGGCACCCTCGTCATCCGCGACCAACCCTCCTCTCCATCGCGCGGGCGGAAGAGGAAGTCGTCGAAGAACGAGGCCGCCGTCGCCGCCACCGCGAACCAGCTCGCCGAGGACGCCGCGGTGGCGGAGGCGATCGCCAGGTCGTTGAGCGACCTGGTCCCCACCGACAGCGCGCTCCCCATCGATGCCGCACTGGACTGGTCTAGGCGGGACTGAGAGCGGCAGGAGGCGGAGCAGCAGCGTCAGCTGCTGGACCTGGCGAACTCGCGTATATATGTTAAATATCTTTAAATCTCTTTTCTGTTTGAACGAGTTTCGCCTAATTTTTGTTTAAATTCGCCGTACTTTGTCAAAAGTTTTCATCCATCCTAAACTCGCTGCTGGGAAAATAAGCATCCCAAGCTAAAAAAATCTAAATAGCACCGGATTTTGGGGTGAGCAACGGCTGGAGATGCTCGAGCCCTCAGAGCATCCCCACTCGTTGGCGCTCCCCACGCCCAAATCCGGACGAAACAACCGCCGGATTGGACGAAATTAAGTCGTGGGGAGTACCGTATTTCCAGTCGTCCACCCGGAGTTCGGCGGATAGAGTTTAAATTCAAACAAATCGCCGTCCCGCGCTACAAGTACGGCCAATTGATCGGCAAAAGGAGCAAAAGGATCAGCCACAGATCGGCGATCGGAGGGAAATTACACGGAGACAGGCTCGTCGGCAGTCCCGGCCGGCACGGCGGTGTCCGACGGACCAGTTTCCTCACACGCCGTGGCCGAAGCGGCTGCGGCGGCCGATGAGGAAGCAGCGGCAGTGGACGTCGAAGCAGCCGCAGTCGACGAGGTAGATGGTGAGGTAGACGAGGTAGGAGCCGGCGGAGACGACGAAGGACTGGCCGGAGGGGCTCGGAGGATGTCGCTGCGGTGGCCCTGGTACCAATTCCTCGTCTCCTCGTCCATCAGTTCCATGTCGCCGCCGCCCATCAGGAACGCCAAGTCTGTGTTCCTCTTCTTCGCCGCCGCCGTCGTCTTCAGCAGGGCGATCCAGACGCCTTGGTTGGCGAGCATCTCCCGCCACCTGCCGTCGAACTTGTCGTTCCTCCCGTCGGCGTGCGACCTCAAGTCGGCCCAGCACTTGTCGATCGACGCCTGCATCCTGTCGGCGGGATTGTCCGTCCGTTTGAGCTGTTTCAGCTTCTTCTGGCCGAGTTCAGGGTGCCCTTCCGCCGCGCAAGCCGCCGGAGCGTCGGGGTTGTACTGCTCGGTCTTGCTCTTCGAGAGGGTCGTGCGAGTTTCCTTCCACTTCTCGCAGTTCTCGAGGCGGGCGTAGACGTTGAGGAACTTGAACTGCAGGCCGGTGTCGTCCGTGTACATGTCCAAAGCTCGGTGCAGCTGGGGAAAAAAGAGCACGGCGATACGGGTCAGCTAACGACGATGTACCTCGGTGATGCAGGGTCGACGGAGCATACCTTTTGCTCCAAGTCCTGGCCGCTGATCGGCTGTTTGTCGACCTCCTCCTGTATGCCGTGCCATTTGTTGCACGCCGTCTGCATGATCCCCCAATGGGTGGCCATTGCCTTGTCTCCCCGGTACACGTTCATGTTCGTCTTGTTGAAGTAGGGATCGACGAGTTTGCGCTCCTCGTACGCCTGCCTCACTCGAAGCCAGTATGTGTCGAACGACTGATTGGCCCCGATTATGCCGTTCGTGGACACAGTCATCCAAGCTTCGGCGAGGCACTCCTCTTCCTTCGGCATCCATTTGATACGCGGTTCGGCAGACGGCGTGTCCTTCTTCCTCTTCTTCTTCCCCTTCGACAGGTTGGCGGCGGCTTGTGTTGGCTCTTCTTCTTCCTCGTCTTCTTCTTCGACGGCTTGGCTTCCGTCGGCAACATCCTCCCGATGCTCGTTGCGCGCCGCCACAGCTGCCGTCGCCCTCGCCTCCTCTTGCGTGAAGAACCCCAGGCACGCAGCGGCGGCGGCCATGAAGAACCCCGGGCTCGCAGCGGCGGCCATGGAGCCGGAGGTGATCATCTCGTGGATCTCCTCTTCGTTCGGCGCCGCCGTCGCATCGAACGGAGCGGCCCTCGTCGCAGGGCCGGCGAGGTGCCCTCGAACTGGCCGCCGCCGCCGACGTCAAGCTCGGGCGGCGACGGCGTGGACCTGGACGGTTGGACGTAGGCGCCCTCTTGGAACACGGCAGTCGGCGACGGCGAGTACAGCGAAGGGGAGAAGGACGACGGGGAACTGGTTGTAACTTGCGTCGGCCATTGGCCGGGGAACATGCTGCCGCCGCTCATGGCCATGCTGATCATCCTCGCTTGTTCGTCCTGGGCCGCCGCCGCCGCCCTCTTGGCGGCGGCTCTTTTCACCCTCTCCGCCCTGCCGCTTGTTTCCACCTCGCGCCGTTTCTCGTCCGCCGCCCACTCGGTGTTCGACATGCCCGGCGGCTTCGTCTTCTTCGCCCGCATCTTCCTCGCCGGCGCCTTCGGCGGTATTGTGGTGGACGAGAAGACGAGGAGCAGAGTGGTGGTGGACGAGAAGACGGCGCCGGGAACTGGAGCTGGAAGACGAGGAGATTGGCCAATTTCGGCGGGAGAGAATGGGGATATGCAAGCAAATTGGAGGGAATGGGGATATGCAAGCAAATTGGAGGGAAAATCGACAGGATTTGGTTTTCCAGTCGCCGACTACGCGGGTCCACACGACGTTTCGCGCCAAAATCTTTCGTCCGGAGTCCCCGAGCGCGCCCCGGGGGGCCGGGGATGGCGTGGGCTCGCCGGATGGATGAAGGGCCAAATCCGGATGAAAACGAGGAACCGAGGGTGCGATTGAGCCGATTTACGTCGTCCGGATGTAAAAAAGGCTCGCCGGAGGGTCTGGTCGGGGGGACGAGTGGAGATGCTCTCACAGTCGAACGCAGCCATCGGATTTTCACTGACACAAGGACCACGCCACATACCCCAGCAAGTCTTTGCCGTGTACACCCGCGCCGTGCGCGTAGCCAAGGAGCCGACCCTGTCCCGAAGCAGCCGCCGACCCTGTCATGAAGGCTCGGGATCCCGATCCGACGGCCAGGAGCGCGTCGACAGTGGGTCCAGGTGACCAGTCAAGGCCGGTCAAAGCGGGCCGGGCCGCGGGCCGGCGCACAAAAGCGCACGCTAGAGAGAGAAGCAGCAGCCAGCAGAGGGACTGAAGCAGCCGAAGCTCGCCGCCCGCCCGCCCGCCCGCCAGCCAAGGTGAGATTTTCCCCCCTCGCCGACGGTCGCTCTGCTGCCGGCTAGCTCCAACCCGCCTCTCCGCCCGCGTCCCTTCCGGCCCTCCGCGGGGATTCGTCCGTGCCGTGCTCGGGCTCGCGTCGGCGGGCGGCGGGGGATTTCTTCTTTTCTCTCCCCCGGGGGAAGAGCGGGGGGTCCCGGTTCTCCGCAATGCAGAGACCGGCGGAAACCCGCTTCTCGTCCGTGCTCGTGAATCTTTCCTTGTTATTATTGTTTCTGCTGGGGGCGGATTTCGACTGCGCTCAGCTCCGCTAGGGTTTTATCCGCGTTCGCTCATAAGAAAAAGATTTGGGGATATATTTGGTACTAGCTCGCGTTGCCGGCCCGCGGGACGTGGGCGGCGGAACCGCGCGCGCGCCGGGGACGAGATCGTGCGCCATCCACTCGTAGCAGCAGCTTATGCGGCGCTGCCAGGAGAGTATTTTAGCTGCCCGAGGATCTGCCTTATTTTATTATTATAGTTCCAGCCCCTGCTCGTTCTTCCCCCCTCCTCTTCTTCACAAAATCTCTCGTACCAAGTTAGTAGTATGCCACGGGGAGTGTAATGCCTTGGTCACAGCAACCTTTCACGGTTCTTTATCTGCGATTCAGATTCCTAGTAACTGGTGAAGACAACTAGGGTTTAGCAGTCGCAGGCCTCTGAGGTGGTTCGATTCGCTTGCATAGACAATTTCGTATGCTGTGCTACCAGCTAAACGCACCTTTCGTCGAGATCAGTAGGAAGTAGGACGCATTTTGCTGTGGTGAACCGGACCGTATGGTCGAGTAGATGCTGTTTACCGGTTCAAAGCTAGTTTTTTGTTCTTTTGTTTTGCGCATTGCGGTGGTTACTGTATCTGTGGGGCGGTCTGTAGCTCAAACTAAAAAAAAGTTTGTCTTTTTTTAATCTTTCTCCTGCACTGCTGCTTTCTGTGTATTTAAGCTCTTTTCGGCATTGCTTGACAATAGGCTGGAGAGTTGGTATTCCTTTTTGAAGTTCAACTTAAATGTGTTTCACCTAATAGACATGACCAGCACTTGCATTTTCGTGGCGGCTAGTTTTATTTTGATGTATGATGTCCTGAGAAAGCAAATGCTGCGACTTATAAGCGTTAAAATCAGGACGTGTTGAGCTGTTCGTTCATTGGCTGATTTGCGTGAGAAATTTTATGCTGGCAGTTTCCTTGTTTTGCTTATATCTCTTCGAAGTCACATTGATTGAATCACACTTTGCATTTTGCAGCTAAAAGATTTGAAGACCCACCCTCAGTAGATTCTAGTGATGCTCTCTTAGCCAGTAGGCAAGATCCTGCGAGGCTGCAACATTGGTGACCTCCATGTCTGGGGCCCCACGCTCCAATCTTGGATTTGTTGCCAGGGACATGAATGGTAGCATTCCAGTAAGTTCTGCAAATTCCTCTGGGCCAAGTATCGGTGTTAGCTCTTTGGTGACCGATGGCAATTCATCACTCTCTGGAGGTGCCCAGTTTCAGCACAGTACGAGCATGAATGCTGATTCATTCATGCGCCTCCCTGCCTCCCCGATGTCATTTTCATCCAATAACATATCTGGCTCCTCAGTCATCGATGGGTCCATCATGCAGCAAAGTCCACCCCAAGATCAGATGCAGAAGCGCAGATCATCTACTGCAACGTCCCAACCTGGGACTGAGGCAGGCGCTGCATTCCATGCTCAGAAGAAGCCAAGGGTTGATATTAGGCAAGATGATATCCTGCAACAACACTTGATTCAGCAGGTGCTCCAAGGTCAAAGTTCTATCCATCTCCAGGGCCAACATAACCCACAGCTTCAAGCTTTGATCCGTCAGCAGAAACTGGCACATATTCAGCATCTACAGCAGCAGCAGTTGTCACAACAATTTCCTCAAATCCAGCAATCACAAGTTGGCATACCTCGGCAGCCGCAGTTGAGGCTGCCGCTAGCACAGCCTGGCATGCAGCTAGCTGGACCTGTTAGGACTCCTGTCGAGAGCGGGCTTTGTTCTCGAAGGTTAATGCAGTATTTGTTCCATAAGCGGCACCGGCCAGAGGTGAGTCTCTTACTCTCTTCATTATTATACATTGAATACAAGATACATTAGGTGCTGTTAAAAGATCAATTTAGTAATTTGCTCACATATTATCCTGTAGGATAACCCCATAACTTACTGGAGGAAGCTTATTGATGAATATTTTGCACCACGAGCAAGAGAAAGATGGTGTGTGTCATCATATGAAAAAAGAGGGAATTCTCCAGTTGCTATTCCACAGACATCTCAGGTTAGTTAACAATTCATACCTGAAATTTTGGTTGGATAGTCTTAAGTTCACTAGTCCAACATCACTTTCAGTTTTAAAATGGATGCTCAAAATAAAATCAATTAACATCTTCTTAAAGGTCTGCTAGGATTATTGAACACTCTATTTAATTATCAAGTGTCTTTGATGACAGTGATGAACACAATTTATGTGTGAGGCTTCTGGAAGAAATATTTGTTATTGTAGCAAGACATATAAGATCTATGAAAACAGTCACACGGTCCTATTTTTCCTTGTCACAGGATACATGGCGTTGTGATATTTGCAATACACATGCAGGGAAAGGACATGGTAAGTTGATTTGTGTCTATCAATGGATGCTGATGAATGATTATTCTGCAGGATGAATGCTGATCTCTTGTATGATTATTATGTAATTCATTTATTAGCGAAATACAATATTATTGTACTTTTTGCAAAAGCAATTGAGCATCAAAACTTATAAGATGTGTTACCCAAACACATTATAACATTCTTGAGCAGCACATGACACCTTATCATAAGGAATCACAGGTCACACAGTCATGACTGAAAAATAATCTCTTGGAAAGATGGTAGTACTGTAGTATGCGGTCTTGGCATTGCATTTCTTGAACAGCACGCATTATCATGCGCTTTGCTCCTCCTATTTTTGGATGAACACCTTGACGTTTCTTTTTCGCGCTCTTTCTGTTTTGCTCTTTCAACCTCCGCGGCACCGATACAGATACGTGTATCCGTACCGGGCCAATATGGACACAGAAATACGGTATTTTGAAAAAGCGTGGATACACGGATACTTTTTAATAGCTTTCTAAATCAGAAAATAAATGTACGCAGATACATTGATACAGCGGCATTTGGTATTGGCCCCACCCCCTGATTTCTCTGAAGTAGTAACATTGCTCCACAGTAAAGCCTTAAGATTTGTAGCTTGCTCTGCCATTAGATATTAATATACAAATTAGAGAGAGAGAGAGAGAGAGAGAGAGAGAGAGAGAGAGAGAGAGAGAGAGCGAGGGAGCAAGGGAGGGAGGGAGGGAGTGCTGCTGTCTTCCTTCCCGGTGCTGGCTGCTTGTTGCTTCTCACCGGCGAGGCAGCGAGCTGCTGCTTCCTGGCTCCTGCCGGTGAGGCAGAGAAGTGTTTGAATCGCCTCCGGCTGCTGGATGCAGATCTAGCAGCGCTGCCCCAAGAGGGAGGATTACGAAGGGAGTAGTGTTTTTTATCTAGGCTGGGCTGTATCGAATCTGTGTCCAGAACATATCGGAAATTCGGAATAGGTATCCGAATTATCACCAAATAGTTTTAGTTCATTAATTTACAGATACGTCAAAAACCGTAGGAATATGGTATCGGAGACGTATACATATCAGATACGGTATCGCGGACATGCCATCTCTGCCCCGTATCCGTCCATCGTAGCTTTCAACAAGTTATGCTCATACACTAGCAACCACACGCGTGAAATGTACTTTTCAAATCATATATTTTGTAGAATCTGTACTTACATGTGAAGTATAAGTTACCTAAACTTATTTGTGCCATAAACATCTCAAAGGCAAAAAGAAGGATATTAGGCTAAAAATTGGGGAGTAATCTGGAGGCAGTTAATAGCAGTGATCAGGGTGAGAGTAACTTTTGCCACTAGCCATTGCATCGACATTTGTAGATGAATTGAAGATTCATGGACCTTTCAGATTGGAAGTATCTCAGCCTAACTTGTACTTTTATTAGTACAGATGTGAGTTAATTTTGTGTAACTTAATATCAAAAATTTATTTCTTCGAGCTTACTCAGTTTTCTTCCCTTTCATCTGTTACCCGTCTTACAGAGGCTACCTATGAAATACTTCCTAGACTCTGTCAGATTCGATTTGACCAAGGTGTTATAGATGAATATCTATTCCTGGACATGCCCAATGAATTCCGGTTGCCCAATGGATTACTTCTCCTGGAGCATACTAAAGTTGTTCAGAAGAGCATCTATGATCATCTACATGTTACACACGAGGGGCAACTGAGAATAATATTCACTCCAGAACTAAAGGTATGTTCCTAGATGTAGTAGTTTGCCCATGCCATAGCACCTTTTGGGTTACTTTTATTGGGATCATTTGTCAGCATTTGGACTTCAGAAATGAGGTCCAAATGAGAATCATTCTTATGTACTGATTGCCTATGCAGATTATGTCTTGGGAGTTCTGTTCACGACGACATGATGAGTATATCACTCGCAGGTTTCTAACACCACAGGTAGAGTTCTTGGACCGTCATGCTTTTCCTGTTTTGCACATTTGGAAGTTATGTTCTTTTTTCAATGTTTCTACCAGTCAGTTTATTTTCTACGTAGTAAGTACAAACGGTCAGTATTCAACTAGTTTACCAAATTATAATACTGAATTTGTGGCCAAGTGTGATAGGCTTTAGTTTTGGCACCTTTATATATTCTTATGTACATGCTTCTGTTTTTCAGGTTAATCATATGCTGCAAGTTGCCCAGAAGTATCAAGCTGCTGCCAATGAAAGTGGGCCTGCTGGGGTATCGAACAATGATGCACAAGCCATTTGCAACATGTTAGTAAACCTAGCATTCATCGCTAGTAACATTTGCTTCTTACTGTTTCTTTTGGCACTATAAATCACAAAAAAAATATATTTCATTTTCTAAGAGCTATCTTCCTGTTTTATTCTAATTAATGCAAGGGCATTTCGGTTTTTAAAGGTTTGTGTCTGCATCACGGCAATTAGCGAAAAATCTAGACCACCACAGCTTAAATGAGCATGGTCTCTCTAAAAGATATGTTCGCTGCTTGCAGGTAATTAGAGTCCCTTAATTGTATTTATCCTTTTCTTCTCTCAATATTATCTGGCAACTAGTCTTGATATTTTACTTATTTATTAGGCCGTGCATTGGATGCTTCTCTGTTACTTATGTGATTCCATATTTGGTGTGTTAATTTCTTGTGTGCTCTTTTCAGATATCAGAGGTGGTGAATCATATGAAGGACTTAATTGAGTTCAGCCACAAGAACAAGCTTGGTCCTATAGGTATGACCATGCATAATGGTCTATCAGTACCATTTTAAGTGTTCACCTAGGTGCTCAGTTAGGTTTTCCTAAAACAATTTCTTCATGACCAATGATTTGTCTCTAGTTTGCATCAGCCGGTAGAACTAAGAAGACTATTTGATCATTTTCTTCAAAAAGTTTGAACCATACTATATTTTAGAAAGAAAACCTACAGAACCTACATTCTAACTCCAGCCGTGCCAAACCCATACAAATCATGCAAGTTCAGTGGCGATTCTCACTTTGCGAACATGATTCGTAGGTATGTGTACAACAAGCTAGAACATGAACACATTCTGCTAAAAAGTGGACCTGGACAAATTGGTGTCTTAGTATGAATCTTTACATATTATATGTTGTCTCTGTTGCTTCAGTTTTTTTTATGAGCAAATTGCAGCAATTTGAGAGAACCATTTCTTGTTATATACTACCTCCGTTTGAAGGAATAAGGCGCACGCGTATTCCAAGACGAACTTTGACCATAAAAATTGAGCAACAAAATCTTAATTATATTATCTGTATATAGTATCGTTGGATTCGTATTGAAAAAATACTTTTTAATGATATTAATTTCATACAAATAATCTTTATCTATTTGAAGTAATTCTTGGTCAAACAAAAAGCTCGCAAAACGAGGACGCCTTATTCCTTGAAAGGGAGGTAGTAACATACAGCTGCTCCCTTTTCCTAGAAAATCCAGCAATATTCTGATGTTCATGGGTAGTCCTTCCTGTTTTGATCCAGTGACCTGTGGTATAAATTGCTTAATGCTTCGCCTGTGAATGCAGAGGGCCTGAAGAACTATCCCAGACAAACCGGACCAAAGCTTACAACGCAGAACATGCATGATGCAAAGGGGCTGGTCAAAACGGAAGCAAGTTCCCATGTGAATAACGATGGTCCAGATGCTGGACCCGCTGGTAGCACTCCTCAGAATCCTGGAGCACAAAACAACTACCAGAATATGCTGAGAAGCCCAAGCCCAAATCAGGGACTGACTCACCAGGAGGCATCCCAGAATGCAGCGGCACTGAACAACTACCAGAATATGCTTAGAAGCTCGAGCGCAAACCAGGGTTTGCTTCAGCAGGAGGCATCACAGAACGCGGCGGGGTTAAATAATTACCAGAATATGCTTAGAAGCTCGAGTGCGAACCAGAGTATCCTTCAGCAGGAGGCATCGAGCATCTTTAAAGGCCCTACAGGAGTGCACAGTGGCATTCAGCTGGAAGCAGCCAGATCCTTCCGTGCGGCTCAGCTTGGGCCCATGTCGTTTCAGCAAGCTGTGCCCCTGTATCAGCAGAACAGTTTTGGGGCTGGTGTGAGTCCGCAGTACCAGCAGCATGTCATGCAGCAGCTGCTGCAAGAAGCCAACAGGAGTACCAACAACCGGGTTCTGGCGCAGCAGCAGCCTCTTAGCAGCCCCAATGCAAACGGAGGTCTCGCGATCACCAACAGCGGTGCTAGTGGAGATCAGGCACAACACATGAATAATAACGGAGCCGCAAAGGGCATGGCAGCTCCAATGGGTACGGTGGGGACCAGCAATCTGATCAACAGCGGAGCAGCTGGGGTCGTCCAGCGATGCAGCAGCTTCAAGTCGGTGACTAGCAACCCCGCTGCTGCCATGGCCGGCAACCCACCGACCCCCAAGGCCGAGTCCATGCACGAGATGGACGAGCTCGACCATCTCATCACTAGCGAGCTCACGGAGAGCGGGCTGTTCATGGGGGAGCAGCAGGGAGGTGGCGGCAGCTACTCATGGCACATGTGAGAGAGACTGCTAAATTAACCTATATAGTTCATCTGTTCTGCGAGTTGTGTTTGATGTGTAACCGCCGTAGATTATTCGGAGTCTATCTTCCTTTTTTCGAGCTTCCGTGTAGCTGACTGGAACAGATGGAATCTTCAGTTATGTGAGTGTGAGCTGGCTTGGGAATTTGTGAGCAGTGCAGCCCAGTGTTATTATCTATGGAATGACATGGTGTGGTTGTCGTTTGTGCTGCAACATTGCTGATTTTCTGTGTTCCTAGAAAATTGCTGATTTTTTTCCTGTGGAATTTTAATTCGAATTGTCTCTTTCAAACTGAAACCCGAACAAGTTACTTCCTGGCGTGCTCTTGGACTAAAGGTGAAAACATACCCAGTTTGCAAATGAAGCATAAACGCTTTCGAGAACATTCGTCTAAAACCATTTCCATCTTGTTTGCCTGGGGCTAGATGGGTCTAACTGATGTTTTATGCATCTTTGGTTCTTTATTGTCCAGAGTTTCAACCATCTACATGTAGCATTTTTTCGTGGAGTGATGAAAACGTACAAAAAAACATCACGTCTTTCTAGAAACAGCAATGTAGCAAAAAAGAGTGCAACAAATCCGCGCTGGTCGCAGCAGATCTCCCACCATCATACTAAATTCACGAAAAAGAAGTCATTGAATGTAAGCAGCGTGGGAAGACAACGTTTGTAGTCACACGCAGAAACATTTGCAGCATTGAAGCAACATTTGTAGCAGATGTCCAGAATTGTTGCAACATCTAATTTGTGCAAAGCAACATTTGTAGCAGATGTCTAAAATCATTGCAGCATCTTATTCGTGTGTTCACATCAAAACATAGATGATTTTTAACATATAAAAACACTTATTCATTGCTGGAAATCACATGCACGAATGTTGCATATGATCACCGACTTCACCGGATTGGGTTCCTCGGCTACGAATCTATCTAGTTGGAGCCCTAGCGTCAAGTATGGTGATCTTAGACCCATTCTAGCCGGTCAATCACCTTCCCCACGCTTTACACGAGTGGAGGCTTGGATCGAAGCTCCGCTTGCTCTACCGCCCTAGCCGCGTGAGAGGAAGGGAGAAGTTCAGGAGGAGGAGTGGAGGCGATAACGGTGGTCGGTGGGGAGGGGCGAGCAACATCGATAGTGTGCTGGAGATGGAAACGAGAGAAACGTTTTAAGAAAAGGGTGTCGAGAGCTACTTGTGCTAGTGAGCCACCCGAACAATGTTCCTCGGGTGGTATAGTAGCGTTTCCATGTAAAAATGTACCATTGTAATGTGATGAGGGACAAAATAGAAAATAAAATAAAGTAAATCGAACAAATATCTAGTACTAGCTTTTACACACTTCTACTATATTCTAGGTAACATGATCCTTTAATCACATGTGTTGTAGTAGCAAGGTTCACGAAAACGGAAAAAACGTCGCTTAGGGCATGTACAATGGTCCATCTTAGCCGTCTGTAACGAGTGCCACGTTTGATTTTCTTTGACGTGGAAGCGGTTGAAATAGGAGAGAGAAGAACGCCGTATGTAAAGCTACAGACGGTCTGTAACCTGAAAAATCGCTAGTTATAGACAGCCTTTTCCCCGTTGTACGCGTAGCTATCTGTAGTTTGCAGTTTCTTCCGTTGAAGCGCCCTAGATCTCAGCAGGAACGTAATCCTGAAATTATTTCATTTTCTCTGCCGTCGTCGGATCCGGACGAGGCCAAGCCGCTGCGTCGTCATCGTCCATGCGATCCTTCACCATGGCATGGAGCGTCTGTCGACCCCGGTCAGGAACTACATCAATGCTGCGTCGCCGTCAGCCACGGCAGGCAATTTCTTGTTCATGCAATTAACGGTTTCTTGTTCAGACACCTAAACAGACAGCCTTGTTGTACAAATTGTTTACATTACAATCTGCATATGACGTGGAGATGTAGTACAGACGGTAGCTATGTAGACCGTTGTACATGCCCTTATGTGCGCTGAAGCGAAGGCCCTCCGCATCGATTGCATGAGGGGTTAAGTGAAAAAAATGGAAAAGAAGGAAAAAAAAAGTGCCGCGTATGCACGCTGAAGCGCTAATCGGAAGGCCACCGCACCAATTATGCTTAATGCTTTCTTGAACTTTGTGTACAAGTTTCTAGCATTTTCTAGCTATAAATCTTGACTAGGATATTTGTATCTCTTCTCCTAGCTTGTGTAGTGTTCTCTAGAACACTCTAGTTGTGAGTAGAGCTAAATAATGAAGGCTCATGCAGCCTATTAATAGAGGTCCAACCTCTACCTATGAACTGGACTATGTACCCACTACCTATGAAATAAATGAAACCTTGTGTTCTATCTTAGATCTTAGACTAGATCTTGTGTGTTGAGAGTTTTGACTAAACTCTTGACTGCCCTCACCCCTAGAGAGATATCTAGCTTACGTCCGTAGAGCGATATCTAGTGCATCACATTGAAGTGGTTCCTTCAACATTTGCGTTGTCCACGTTGTAATAACACAGTGGAGTTGTTCCTCCACAACATTACATTGTGCTTCTTAACAATGCCTCCTTTTCAATCCCACTCCCTCTATTTCAAATTAACTGACATAGCCTTTTTCTCTTAAATGACCTAGCCTACAAACTAAACCTCGTTTAGATAGGGTTTACATCATAAAAATTTACGTTAGTTAATTTGGAACGGAGGTGGCACATCATGAAAAAACAAAGATTTTTTCCAAAAGGTTTCGTAGTATTAGATATAGGGAAAAACAGTTCGTAGAGAAAATGGCATGGAATTTATTTCTACGGATCAAACTGCTGGCATCGAAATTTATGTAAGGATTCCAATACAACCTCTAATCTAAGCTGTGCAACTTGATTGGTTGCTAAAAATTGTTTGTGACAAGGGTTAACCTTGGCAATGTCCATTGATGATGGATTTGGGTTTTCAGGAAAGGAGAGCGCTCGTGAATTCAAAGAAGATCACCTAAACTAAGAAGCCGACGAGTATATGAACAAGGGCAAAGTCGCCGAGATTGTATTATAAAATTAGGGTTAAAGAGGTGTTGCGAGTTGTGAATTTGGATCCCCCTCGATGGCTCCTCCTAGCTCTTATATAGTGGGCTAGGTCTCAGAGTCCACCTTTGGGTCGGTTACAATGCCTAGGTCGGTTTATCCGATATGGGCCTAGCTCATTTACTTTACATGGCTATTGGGCTTCGACTAGATGCGGTATTTTTCATGGGCTTCGCCTATTCCTTCCTGGATTTGCACCAGGGACGGTAACGTCAAGTACCCAATATGGTATAACCATGTCAGTTTGGTTGCCCAGAAATTGTGTTTCGAGAAATGGACAACCGTTTGGTTACATCATGTTTCCCGGATACGGTAACCTCATAGCCTTTATGGTGAGCTTCCCTAGTTAACAAACAATCCCATTGTTTGATGCAATAGCAAACAAGACGACGTCAACTGTAAATCACATAATTAACAATGCTAACATAGTTCTAGTATAGGATCAAAGTTCTAGCAGTGGATCATAGTGTTGCACCACGAGTTCACGAATAATTGCTCGTAATGCAACACAAGGTCATCAACTAAGGGGTTACATAGATACCACCTCACAAAATATACAAACTTGACATCAATTTAAATCAAACCTAGTTACTCCCAAAATATACATCATGAACGTGTTGTTCATCATCGGCACCAGAACAAGCATGATAACAAGCACCCAATGCCCGAGCTCCTCAGAGGTAGTACTTCCTTATGAAGGCAGTAACCAGGCCATCCTGTCTTTAGGAGTCATCGCAAGATACATGTTAGCTTGTGCCTTGTGATCCATGAGGTGGCTAAGAACATGGTGGACCGCAGAGGAAGAAATTGGAGCTGCTGGACGACCCATGGTGTAGATGATCTTCATATGAGCGTAGTTCTCTATGGGTTTGTTGATCAGATCAGCATCCTTAGGTTGAGTCTGCAAACAAGAGTTTAGTTAGTTTTTAGCCAGTTGCAAACTAATGACATGGTGAATGAACTGGAATAAGAGGTGCATTGATCCTACATTGACGTGGGTAAAGTAGTCATCATCGTCCATTATGATAGTTCTTGTCTTCTCCACTTAACGGACATTTGCAAAGCTTTTTGAACTTCATGAGATGAAACCAGATTCCTCTCCAGTGACGCAAATGGTTGTAATTTTGACCGTGTCCAACATCACAACCACTGATCTTGAGAACAACATCCGCAATAGCTTTAAGGTGCACCGTCCTGAATTCCTTGACCATTGGCACCCGTTCTTGATGAACTCACACACCTTGTTCAACAAGAAGGTGGATAGAGCAGCAAGCCATACCATAATGTGCCTTTTTCTAATTGGGAAGTACCTATAAACCACCGGATGTACCAGAGCAGCACCGCCGGCAGCACCGTGTACATTGACAGATTAGGCGAGCTCACATCCTACAACCGAAATCATATAACCATATAAGCAAAACAAAGGTAAGAAATCACCTTGTAAGAAAGCACACTAACAATCTTCCTGACCAACATGTTCACTAAGCAAGCACACTAACAAGCTATGACGATCACACAATAAGGTGTTCGACGCAAACTACACCACCTCCGAATCTATGCAGACTAGTCAAGCCTTGCAGATCTAATCTACCAAGTCCAAATCTAAGCAAACCCTCCCAGATCTAAGCTATGGTTCTATGGTACTTACAGTGATCTGATAGTCGAACGTGGCGGAGGAAGACGATGACATGTCAGTGAGGCAGACGAAGATGACCTGCGGGACGGAGCTCCACCGACCTGAGACTCTCCCTTACCTGGCCGTTGGTGAGAATCTTGGAAAGACGGAAAACTCGAATGGGGAAAATGGTGGGGAGGATTTTGACGGTGAGGTGGGGCGGTGTAAATATGATGCTAGTATCGGCGGGAGGTGACCAAATTTCCCCCGTCGTATTTTCCGTACGCGCGACCTCCCGCCATCCTCCCCTCGCACGAGCTTGGTGCAAAATTTCTCTATCCAACACGAGAAGAAGTTGGCTAGCTGATAACGTTAGGACTCCAAGTGCAGAGTGTGTAGTTAGCAAAGAAATTTTCCCCATAAGAGTGACTCGAGGATTATATCGAACTCTCAAGGAATTGGGCAAAGAGTTTCCCTCCATCTCTTCTTCTAGCAATCCTGCAAAGTAAAATAAAGCCTTAGCTTGTGTCCTCAACTCCACCGTGTGGTTGTCAAGCACACGGTTTCCTATTAGTAATAGTAAATAGTAGTAACACATGTAAAGTGAACTAGACAAATAAAGTAAACTAAGTAAAAGCATTGATTGTTATTCGGTTTTGTATGCAATAAAGATAACTAAATATTTTTGTATTTTTGGATAAAAATAGTGCTGCAAAAAGTAAGTAAGATAAATGCAATGGAAATGTGTTCCTTATGATAAATGCAATGCAAAAAGTAAGTAAGATAAATGCAATGGAAATATGTTTCTTATGCAAAAAGTAAGTAAAATAAATGCAAAGTAAGTAAAAGCATTGACTATTCTCTCTTTTAAGTTGTAATGGATAGTAGCCATTCATCAATGAGATATAAAGAACATAACTTTAATATGTGTGAGATACACATTCATATGTGAATCACGTTCTCTTATACTCCACAAGAAAGGAAAAACTCTATGCAATCTTTTATTAAGAATTAATAGAGCATAGCCATAAGTACTTTGACATGATGTTTGAATATCAAACATGCTACCTTGAACAAACAAGATCATCAATTTTGTCACGTGACGAACATAGCATATGCATTCACTTTATCCCTAGTGAGATAGCAAAAGAAAAGGCAAAGCCATAATAGATCATGAATTTATTGTTATTATTCGATCACTAAAACCATGCTACTCTATCTAATACACACATCATTCCACATACGTTCTTGCATACAAGTTGGATCAGAACCAATACTTAAGGACGGGGTACATAATGTGCATCTATCAATACATCTCACACATAATATAACCATATCTCATAGTACAATATCATAGAATAAAGATCCACCACATAGGAATTATATAAATGCCATAGTCATGTTGGGTAGCTCATATGGTACTAAGAACTATGAAGAACATGAGAGAATAAACCAAGCCTTCAAAAAACAACGAATAAACTACCAAGATCTAATCTAGGAGATGCATGTAACGATGCGGTAGCATGTAACAATGCGATAACTTGATTTGTGTACCGTTGCAAATTGGGTGCGGAAGCTTAACGGTTGGTGTCGATGTAGACGATCACGATCCGTTCAATCTTGACGATCCAACTCGATCAACTCTGTCGCTTGTGCGGCGGCTCCGAGGTGATGCACACATACAGCTTGACGACGTCGGCTCCTTCTCGTTCCAGCAATTTGGAGTCAAGGTAGAGAGATCGCTCCGGCGTGATGAAGAACTTGGTGCAAATTCGGCAGGGCTTTGCCCAAACTATCTTTTCAGAGTTCGCCGAAATTAGGGTTTCGACGAGATTCCAGCGATCACCGGTGGAGGTCCGAGGACCAACGGAGGTAAACAGGGAGGATAGAGGAGGACCCCGACGAGGACGGGCGACGGAGGCGAGGTGGCCGGCGGCACTAGTAGGAAACTAGCTATAGGTGGGATGCTATTCTGTGGCGCACCGGTTTTGCGTGCGCCACAGAAATAGCTTATTTTTGTGCCGCACCAGGCACACATGTGCCACAGAAATAATGTGGGCCCCACAACCGGCCAGCCCCAATCATTGGTTTCACTATTTCTCTGGCGCACCAGGCACGGTGCGCCACACAATTAAGACATTATGTGGTGCATCATGCCTGGTGCGCCACAAAAATAGTCCCAATTATTGCTCCGTCCGTATATCTGCCCATACGCATCCCCTCCTCCTCCTCCCCTTCCGCAGCCGCCCTCCTCCACGCGCCACCACCACGCGTGACAACAACAGTGACCGCCGCGGCACCCCCTCCATCCTCCCCTTCCGTCGCCCATCTCCTGCCTTGGTTCCCCGTCGTCGCGACCTTCTCCAGCACCCACGCGCAAGCGCCTGTGAAACCCTAGCCGTCGGGCTTGGGCTCGTGGCACGGCTCCCGTGCGTGCGCCTCCTCCGGAGCGCCTCCACCGAATTGGGGACGCCGGTGTACGGTGCTCTTCACCTAGGCAGCAGCTTCTCACCGGCCTTCGCCGCCGCCGCTGCTTTTCCTACGGCCGGCGTCTCCGTGGCCGGGCGGGACGCGTCCACGACGTGCAGGACGGCGGTCGAGCTACTCATCCGCAAGGGCCACCGCGGCTACCTCTTCGATGCTAGGGACATCAACATCCCAAAGGTACTGAATTTAGGCGCGCTGATAATATTATATGGCTATGTGATTATATTGTTTTAGGGATAATATGGCTATGCAATTATATTGATACTGCTATGCAATTATATGGCTATGCAATCATATTGTTTTAGGGATAATATTGCTTGATACTGCTATGCAATTATATGGCTCGGGCCTTCTATGGTTAGTGCAAGTTTGATAATTAGTTTGTTTACCACCTTGATACCTACTCTCAAAATTATGTAATTGTTGCAGCTGATATTTGTAGTTTCCTTGGGTTGGCAGCACACATTTTCTTATTCCTTGTGTTTGTAGAACATGAATGGATCTATTTTACAAATGCATAATTACACGCACAAATGGATCTCATGAATAATCCCCGCGTGAAGTAAGATAGCTGACCCCAACTTCTATGGTACGAAATTTTGGATTGGTCGAATGAATTTCTGCCCAATCTATATGCTGCTTGGTTTTGCTCTGTTCATCAGCACTACGTGTATTCACTATTCAGTCCAATTATCTATTTGTACTGCTACTTTGAAAATGAATTGGAGGTGAGGTGCTGATGTACATGGTTCAATAAAAATGAACTGGTGATGCTGCTGATGTACATGGTGATGATTCTGCTACTGTTTAGTTAGGTGTATGCTTAATTAGCCCTAGTTGACAATATTCTTATACACGGATATGGTTACTTAGAATCTGCCCATGCATGGTTAGAATTAATGTTGAATAGTTACACTGATAAGAACATATATAGGCTTGTTATCTTAGTCTAACCAATGATGCATAGGCTGAGGCATAAATTTGTAAACTAAGAACAAATACTATGACTTGGCTTTTATTTCTCTGTGATGATTGTGAACATCACCTCTGTTCAAGACTGGGAGAAATAATCCTTCAAATCGTCCTAGGCAAGGTCTAGTTGAAGGGTAGATGGATTTGACTGCTTTCATTTGATCCTTAATTTTATTTGCACTTGCCGATGATTAGAATATTTGGTCACTACACTTGGAGGTGAGGCGAGTGAACCTGGTGTGATGGCACAAATATTAATCTCTTGTGCATCCTACTTGGTTTCACTCACACCGTCTCTAAATGTTAATATTTGTTTCGACCAACAATGCATGAGGCATTCCATTTAGTTCATACTACTTGTCTCTTATTTGAGTTGGCACTTCTTAATTGCATTGGCCGATGATTAGAATCTTTGGTCACCCATACACTCTGGGGTGGGGCCAGTGAACCTGGTGTGACGGCGCAAATATCAATCTCTTGTGCATTCTACTTGGATTCACTGACCCCATCCCTGAATGTTAATATTTGTTTCGACCAACAAAGTATGAGGCATTCCGTTTAGTTCATACTACTTGTCTCTTATTTTAGTTGGCACTTCTTAATTGCATTGGCTGATGATTAGAATGTTTGGTCACCCGTACACTCTGGGGTGGGGCTGGTGAACCAGGTGTGATGGCATAAATATCAATGTCTTGTGCATCATACTTGGCTTTGCTGACCCCATCCCTGAATGTTAATATTTGTTTCGACCAACAAAGTATGAGGCATGCTATTTAGTTGATACTATTTGGCTTGTATTTGAGTTGGCATTCTTCGTTTATTTTGGCCTTTCTTCCATTTTAGTGCCAATGATTAGAATGTTTGGTCACCTGTACACTTGGGGGTGGTGCAAGCGAGACTGGTGTGATGACACAAATATCAATCTCTTGTGCATCCTACCCGGCCTCGCTTACACCATCCCTGAATGTTAATATTTGTTTAGACCAACAAGGTATGAGGCATATGCTATCTAGTTGATACTACTTGGCTCGTATTTGAGTTGGCATTCTTCATTAACTTTGGTCTTTCTTCCATTTTAGTGTCAATGATTATAATGTTTGGTGACTACACTCAGGGGCGGTGCTAGTGAGCCTAGTGTGATTGCACAAATATCAATCTCTTGTGCATCCTACCTGGCTCACTAACACCGCCCCGAAATGTTAATATTTATTTCGATAAACAAAGTATGAGGCATGCTATTTAGTTGATCCTACTTGGCTCGTACTTGAGTTAGACTTATTCATTTATTTTGGTATTTCTTTGAGCTAGTACCACCCTAGCTGAGCTCTGTGATCGACTTGTTGCTTGTGATACTCGTGAGGTTATGCTCAACGAAACTAGCCAAGGTACTGGTGCATTCACCTCTTTTTCTAATGGCGCCTATCGCTGGCATCGTGATCATGATGACTGGAGCCCACGTCATGATGATGACCGTGAGCGTCCAGAGGACCGCCGCCGTGATGACTATCGCCGTCGCGATGATGGTGACCGACGTCACTATGATGGACTGTGTCATCGTGATGATGACCGCCGCTGTGAACGGCGTGATGATATGCATTGGGATAACCTTGCTCCATGTTGTTGTCGTGATGGTCGCCCCATTCGTGACCCCACTCCCTATGTTGACACCACGTGTCAAATCTGCAAAAATCATGGCCACGCTGCAAGTGACTGTTGGTGGCACTATGAGGATGATGATGTCTCTCGTGATAAGCGTGCCAATGCTAACTCTTACGGTGTTGATACAAACTAGTATCTAGATTCTGGTGCCATAGCCTACATAACTAGCAATGGTGTGGAAATTACTCATGTTGGTCATTTTATGCTGCATACGCCCCATTGTTCATTGCATCTTAAAAATATCTCCATGTTCCTAGTGCATCTCAAAATCTCTTGTCTGCACATAAAATTGGCCTAGATAATCACGCGTTTCTTGAAATTCATCCTTCTTTCTTTTTGATCAAGGACCAGGACATGAAGCACGTAATGTTTAAAGGTCCATTCCATGATGGGCATTATCCTATCATACCCATGCCAATGAATTTCTCCAAGCACGCATACCTCACCATGAAGCCTATGTCCTCCACTTGGCATCATCGTCTAGGCCATCCGTTGTCTTTTATAGTGCAACAAGTTCTTAAGAGATACCAGCTTTCTTATTCGCCAGAAATAAATCCTTACATTTGTGATGCATGCCAACAATCCAAGAGACATCAACTTCCCTACACTATATCTATTAGTGTGTCTAGTGTTTCATTGGAACAAATTTTCTCTGATGTATGGGGCCCAACTCCTCTCTCCGTTGGTAAATATTCATACTATGTAAGTTTCAGTGATAATTTTAGCAAATTCACTTGGGTATATTTGGTAAAAAATAGTTCTGATGTGTATCAAGCCTTTCTTAATTTCCAACAGTTTGTTGAACACAAGCTTGCACGTAAAATGATAAGTATGCAAACAGATTTGGCAGCGGGGGGGGGGGGGGGATATGAAAAACTTCATGGTTTCTTTCAAAAAGTTGGAATCACACATCATGTTACATGTCCTCCTGCTCATCAACAAAATGGTTATGCTGAACGCAAGCATCGTTACTTTGTGAAAGTTGGCATATCTTTACTTTCTCATGCCTCCACGCCATTGAAATTTTGGGATGAACCCTTACAGCCACTTTTCTCATCAATATGACCCCTAGTAAGGTTATTAAGCTTTAAAAACTGCTTGTTTGCACAACCTTCGTCCGTATAACACGCGTAAACTAAACTTTTGCTCCAAGCAAACGTGTTTTCATTGGTTATAGTCCTCTACACAAGGGTGTCAAATGTCTCGATGTGTCCACTGGTCATGTATATATATAGGGATGTTGATTTTGGTGAGAATGCGTTTCCGTTTGCCTCTCTCCATCCAAATGTAGGGGCTCAGCTTCGCTCTGAAATTCTCCTTTTACCTAATGATGTCTTACATGAACATGGGAATGCATCTACCAATGATCAAATGCCTAATGTTCTTTATATACCTATGTATAACCATGCACCACAATTTCTCCTATTCATACTATAGATCCCAAGGCTGAAAATTCGAGTTCAAATGCTACTACCAGCTCTTCAAATAGTGCATACATATCCATGTCTGCACAAAATGACACGCATGGCGCTGGGACCGAAGCTGGCATCGGATCCTCCTCAAGTGCCGCTCCATCCTTGCCAGGATATGGTTCTCCCGCATCATCGCCCCCGCACGAGTCGCGTGCCACCACGTACGTCTCCTACCCGGTCCCCTTCTCCACCTAATTCTCTATGCGGTCCCCCATCGCCGACAGGGTCCATCAATGCCTCTAGTTCTCCCAGGTCGCCCCACGAGCGCGTGCCTGCTGATGACAACGACAGTTCCTGTCCCCATCCTCTGCAGCCGGATCTTCTGTGGCTGCCTCCTCAGCTGGTCATGACCCTGTTTCGCCTCAAGCTCCACCACGGCCTCCTCCTCTTGGTCCTCGGAACCGGCTACATCAAGGTATTCTTCAACCTTAACAATATACTGATGGTACCATTTGGTTTGCCATGTTCACGTCTACAGGTGAGACTAGCAAGCTTTATGATGCGCTTGCAGGTGCACATTGGCACAAAGCTATGGAAGAGGAATATATGCTCTCCTTGAAAATATAACCTGGCACTTGGTTCCTCCCAACTCCACCAAAACTCTAACAGACTGCAAATGGGTCTATCCTATCAAGCAACATGGTGATGGAACTATTGATTGTTACAAAGCTCGTTTGGTTGCAAAATGTTTTAAACAACGCTATGGAATTAATTATGAGGATACTTTAGTGATAAGGGGTGGCCCGATCTTCTCAGTAAGCATGGTGGTGATGATGATCACGGGATGAACACAACGAAGATATCACGATGATGAAGTGGATGATAACTTGAATGACGCAACGAAGTCTCTCGATTGGTCCCTATCACCAATGCAACATCTCTCAACCCTGCAAGATATTCGCAACTCCACACACTTGCGCACGTAGCCGCCGACCACGAAGTGGTAAGTTGCAACCGTCTAATTCCCAATGAAACAGCAGATCACACAAGACTTTCAGAGGTAAACACCAAATCAATGCAATAAGATGTATAAATTCGATAGAGTTGCAAAGCAATCAACTATGAACTAGGGTTTATCTTCAACATGGTCTAAACCTAATTTGGGGGCGTCCTCGGCACTTATATAGGGGTTCAGGACGACCATGGGTCAAAAAGATACATTAAAAACCGACCCAGATTGGATCTGGTCGAGACAGACTCGGACTCGGCCGGCGTGGGAGCTGGTCGACCGAGCCTGGGATCGGGCAGGCCGGTTTCAAGCGGGCCTGGCACTGGGTGGTGACCGGGCTAGGGGTCCAGGCTTACTGGATGTTGCCCGGTGTGCCACGGCTGAGGATCCGATCGGCGCCGGGCTGACCCGACGTGGCATCCGGTTGGACCGGGATGGGGACCGGGCGTGCCAGCGTGGCGGCCGGTCAGACCAGGCCTGGCGCCGGCCTGGACTTCGTCTTCTTCCCTCGCGCATGCCTCCCGCTCCTCCCTCGCGCGTCCATGGGATGTCTTCATGTCTAGCTTCATGTCCAGCTCCATGTCCAGCTTTACGTCCAACTTCTTGTCCAGCTGCTCCTCTCCTCCTCGTGCGATGCTTGCTCCTTCTTCGTACCTGATCATGCACAAGTAAAAGGACTTAGGTAGTATAAAGTTCTCACCTATCAAAGTATCACTTAGGAACAAGTTCACCTGTTGTTTGAGTAGCTTCGCATGAGCCCTTGTAATTGGTTCAATCCTGACTTCATTGGACTTGAGCTTTACAGCAGCATCGTCTTCATCTTGCAATGACGGAGGTAGTAGTGTAGTAGGGATGTCCTCATCATCTCCCCCCCCCCCCTTCAAAAGGCGTCGACCTCGACGCTCCAAGGTATTCTCCGTCATATGTTGTCAAATCAGCCACATTGAAAGAATTGCTGACACCAAAATCATCAATTGGAAGATCTATCGAGTATGCATTATCATTGATCTTGGCAAGCACTTTGTAAGGACCAACACCACGAGGAAGCAACTTGGATTTTCGTAGCTTCGGGAACCTATCCTTGCGAAAATGTACCCAGACCATATCACCAGGCTTGAACAACATCTCCTTGTGCTTCTTGTTCACCCTTGCAGCATTGTTCTTGCCTTTCTTCTCTATCAACTCTTTAGTTTTCACATGTATCTTCCGTACAAAATCTGCCCTCTTTGATGCCTCCATATTGACTCTCTTATGTATGGGTAGAGGCAACAAGTCAAGTGGAGTAATGGGCTTGAAACCATACACCAACTCAAAGGGACACAGTTCTGTGGTAGAATGTACCGCCCTGTTGTAATCAAACTCCACATGCGGCAAACAATCTTCCCACTCCTTTAGGTTCTTCTTGATCATTGATCTCAACAGTTGTGACAATGTTCTATTCACCACCTCAGTTTGACCATCAGTTTGGGGATGACAAGAAGTACTGAAAAGTAGCTTTGTCCCCAGCTTTCCCCAAAGTGTCTTCCAGAAGTAGCTCATAAACTTCACGTCACGATCAGAAACAATAGTCTTCAGGACTCCATGTAGACGTACAATCTCCCTGAAAAACAGGTTAGCAATATGCGACGCATCGTGGCTCTTGTGGCAGGCAATAAAGTGTGACATCTTAGAGAATCTATCCACTACCACAAATATAGAATCATGGCCTCTTTTAGTACGCGGAAAACCCAACACAAAATCCATAATTATATCTTCCCATGGTGTAGTAGGTGCCGGTAAAGGAGTATACAAACCGTGAGGCTTCATCTTGGACTTGGACTTATTGCAAGCAATGCATCTCTTCACATACCTATCCACATCCCGCCTCATCTTTGGCCAATAAAAATGGCTAGCTAACATAAGTAGCGTCTTCTCACGCCCAAAGTGACCCATGAAACCTCCAGCATGAGATTCCTGCAATAAGAGCAAACACACAGACGATTCTGGAACACATAGTTTGTTAGCTCGAAACAAGAACCCATCATGTATGTGATATTTCTCCCATGCTTTAGCAATAGCACAGAAGCGATATGGTTCAGCAAAATCATGATCAGTGGCATACAAATCACATAGTACTTCTAATCCAGGAATTTTAACATCAAGTTGAGTTAATAGCATATTTTTCCTAGATAGAGCATCAGCAACGATATTATCTTTTCACTTCTTATGCTTAATAATGTATGGAAAAGACTCAATGAACTCAACCCACTTAACAAGACGCCTATGCAATGTAGATTAGGCTTTCAGATATTTTAAAGCTTCATGATCAGCATGTATGATAAATTCTTTTGGCCACAAATAATGTTGCCAAACCTCAAGAACTCAAATTAAAGCATACAATTCTTTATCATATATATGATAGTTCAACTTAGCACCAGAAAGTTTCTCAGAAAAATATGCAATTAGGCGACCCTCTTGCATCAACACACCACCAATTCCAATATCACTAGCATCACATTCAATCTCAAATTGCTTATTGAAATCAGGAAGTGCAAGCAACGGTGCAGAAGTTAACAATCTTTTCAGTTCATCAAAAGCATGATCTTGGGCTGCGCGCCACTCAAAGACAACACCATTTTTTAGTAAATTCATTCAAAGGTGCATCAATAGTACTAAAACTGGGCACAAATCTTCTATAAACCCAGCAAGACCATGAAAACTTCTTACTTGACTCACATTCATGGGAGTAGGCCAATTTTGAATTGCTTTAATTTTAGACACATCTACTTCTACTCCATGCTTAGAGACAACATAACCCAGCAATATGACCTTATCTTTGCAAAATGTGCACTTCTCAAGATTACCATGGAGTTTACAATCACGCAACACTTGCAAAACATGTCGAATATGTATAGTATGATCAGATTCATTGCGGTTGTAGATTAATATGTCATCAAAGTACAGAACCACAAACTTGCCAATAAAATCACGCAAAACATGGCTCATCAGTCTCATGAAAGTGCTAGGTGCATTAGTTAAACCAAAAGGCATTACTAACCACTCATATAAACCAAATTTTGTTTTAAAGGTTGTTTTCCATTCACCCCCCTCTTTCATCCTAATTTGATGATAACCACTACGCAAATCAATTTTAGAGAAAACAACAGCACCACTCAATTCATCTAGCATATCCTCTAAGCGGGGAATAGGATGACGATATCAAATAGTAATGTTGTTTATCGCTCTACAATCAACACACATGCGCCATGTACCATCTTTCTTAGGAACTAGAATAACAGGAACAACACAAGGACTAAGGCTTATGCGGATATAACCTTTATCGAGTAGCGCTTGTACTTGCTTCTGTATCTCCTTCGTCTCTTCAGGGTTCGTCCTATATGGCGCCCTATTAGGCAGCGAGGCGCCAGGAATCAAGTCTATTTGATGCTCAATACCACACAATGGTGGCAATACTACGGGCACCTCCTCCGGAAACACGTCGTTGAATTCCTGCAAAACATTAGAAATACCAAGAGAAATATGGGTCATGTCGTTAGAAACCAAAGCCTCGCCCTTGTACATAAGCACAAGAGGCGTGGCTGTAGGATCCTCACTAAATTCTCTCATGTCCTCTTTGGTGGCTAATAAGACTAAGGAATTCACTCTCTCACTTTTCGTTATATCACTCACGGCATTACAATTCTCTCGCCTATCTAAAGGTGCATCCTCCAAGTTTACTTCAACTTTTTGACGAGATTCATTGACAATTTGCTGTGGTGACATAGGCTGCAAGTTTATTGTCTTGCCCTTGAATTCCAAGTGATATGTATTGGCACGGCCATTGTGTTGCACAGAACGGTCATAGAGCCATGGCCGACCCAATAGTAGGTGACACACCGTCATAGGAACCACATCAAAATCAATGGAACCCTTATACGATCCAATATTAAAATCAACACGCACCATGTGGTTTACCTTCATCTCATCATTGTCGCTCAACCACTGAATATAGTATGGATGTGGGTGCGGTAGATACTTCAGTTTCAGCTTGGTACACAACTCCTTGCTTGCTAAATTGCGGCAACTCCCGCCATCAATAATAACCTTGCAAGCTTTATCAGGACCAACTAGTGCCTTTGTTTGGAAAAAATTGCAGCGCTGAGTAGATGCACTTGGCAACACATTAAGAGCACGCTGAGACACAACAATGGTGCAAGCTTCAGACGGATAAGCATCTACACCATCACTGTTATAGTCATCATCTTCTAGAGCATATGGATCAGCATCATCTCCAGTCTCATACTCATTGTCCTCACTGATAAACATGACCTTGCGATTCGGACAATCTCGCTTAAAGGACCCTTGCCACCACATGTATGACAAGCCATACCACGGTTACGCGTAGTAGATATGCTAGAACCACTTGTACTTGCAGCAGATTTGGACTTCTTTGTGTTGGACACATTGGAGACCGGCTTGCTAGACGAAGTAGGAAAAGGTGCGGAGCGCGAAGATGACGCCGGCGCCGTAGATGGAGGCGCCCTAGGCGTGTAGCACCCAGCTCCCATAGCATGACCTTTGATTTGCGCTTCTTCAGCTAACTGTGCTTCAGCTTCTCTTGCATGATGTAGCAACTCATTCATAGTACTGTAACTGTGATAACGAACAATACCTTTGATATCATACTTCAAACCATGTAGAAAATGCTGCAGTGTCATCTGAAGTGACTCACGGACACGGCCACGCTGCATAAGCATCTCCATCTCCATGAAATAAGTATCAACAGTCTTCACACCTTGTCTCAAGAGGGTCAACTTATCATATATAGATCACAAATAATTAGTGGGAACGAAACAAGCTTGCATAATGTCCTTCATCTCGCGCCATGTAAGAACTGACAATTCGTTATCTTCCTGACGAGCACATGTAGCTCCATCCCACCAACGCAATGCATAGCCATCAAATTCTTAGGAAGCAAACTTAACCTTGCTATCTTCAGTATAATCATGTAGCCGCCACAACCTCTCAATTTTCAGCTCCCAAGTGAGGCATTCTTCAACATTAGCACCTCCTTCAAATTTGGGTATTGAGAACTTTGGCTTACTCAAACCGTCATCTTGCTGTTGTGGAGGGACACAGCGAGCTCCGAGTTCAACGAAGCCACGACCATGGTTACCACGTCCAGCACCACGACCAACACCAGGTGCTTCATCTTGAAGCTCTGCATCCACATCTTCATGTTGTTGTTGTAGGGTCAGATTATCAACAGCTAGAGTCAACGCTTGAATACTGCGCTGAATATCCGTCACTTGATCTTGCATTTTGTTGACGGTCTCATTAGTAGCATCCAGCTTCTGGGCGACCTCCTGAACGGTCCCCTTAAGTTCTTCATCCTGAGTGCGGAATTCACGTCGCACCTCATTACGAAGAGCTTCATACTCCCTCCATGTCATCACATCAGCGGCATCCTTGTTTTTCTAGTTAACAATTTTTTCATCACTAGAAGACAAGGTTAGTAGGTTAGTGCACTAAAACAAAATCTGTGGTGGTACTCTCACAACTCACTCAAAACTGATAAGAAAAGGAAATCTTACCGCTCCAAAGTGAATTAGTGTTGCTTACCACTTGTAGTGACAACTAATGCACGGATGTAGCGAAGCGAATATCAAAGGTATAAGAACAAATCACACGACAAAGCAGGATATATGTGCGGATGTAGGTAGGCTACCTATTTGTACCAATAACAAGATGTAGCGCTGACCGTAGACAACCAATGATACTCACACAAGGCGATAAATGTGGAAATATAACTATATGAAAGAATAGGTTGCAATGCACTTGAGAGACACTAGCAAAGCTCAACGAAACAGGAACAAGATTGCTCAACTACAGGTGCAGAAAAGTTAACTAGGCCTTCAATTGATCTGACTAGCACTTCACGTTTTTTCACTCTTTTGCTCTCTTTTTTTGAATCACTTTTTCTTTTTCTCTATTTCTCATGGTTACTGTAGCTACAGTAATTTTTATTTGATTTCACGACTCTTCTCCTTGTAACACGGCCAACAGAAATTGCAAAGCACCAAAAACCTAACGAGCAGCCTGTCGAGCGGTAAAACTAGTCTCTTTTGGGAAAGTTCCTAGTCACGTATATCGAAAGGCTATGTTTATGATTGGAACAAGCACACTGTATGCTATGTGGACTCGGAGAAACAAAACTGAAAACTAGATGATATCGAAACACAAACCCTAACAACACTAGATTTTAAAAAGATACGCAAAAACAACTACGAAAAGCAACTAAAACTCGAAATTAGTGCAATCTAAGGCTATGGCAAACCCTAACCCTAAATTTTTATGGTTTTTTCTGGATATATAGGAAAACACTCACAGCTCAACTATGTGATGGATTGTGCATGGCTTACCGAGGAAACACTGAAATCTGATACCAAGATGATAAGGGATGGCCTGATCTTCTCAGTAAGCATGGTGGTGATGATGATCACGGGATGAACACATCGGAGATATCACGATGATGAAGTGGATGATAACTTGTATGACGCAACGAAGTCTCTCGATTGGTCCCTATCGCCAATGCAACAACTCTCAACCCTGCAAGATATTCGCAACTCCACACACTTGCGCACGTAGCCGCCGACCACGAAGCGGTAAGTTGCAACCGTCTAATTCCCAATGGAACAGCAGATCACACAAGACTTTCAGGGGTAAACACCATATCAATACAATATGGTGTATAATTTCGATAGAGTTGCAAAGCAATCAACTATGAACTAGGGTTTATATTCAACGTAGTCTAAACCTAATTTGGGGGTGTCCTGGGCACTTATATAAGGGTTCAGGACGACCAGGGGTCGAAAAGATACATTAAAAACCGACCCAGATTGGATTTGGTCGAGACAGACTCGGACTCGGCCGGCGTGGGAGCCGGTCGACTGGGCCTGGGACCGGGCAGGCCAGTTTCAACCGGGCCTGGCACCGGGTGGTGACTGGGCTAGGGGTCCAGGCTTACTGGATGTTGCCCGGTGTGCCACGGCTGAGGATCCGGTCGGCGCCGGGCTAACCCGGCGTGGCGTCTGGTTGGACCGGGCTGGGGACCGGGCGCGCCGGCGTGGCGGCCGATCAGACCGGGCCTAACGCTGGCCTGGACTTCATCTTCTTCCCTCGCGCATGCCTCCCGCTCCTCCCTCGCGCGTCCATGGGATGTCTTCATGTCCAGCTTTATGTCCAGCTCCATGTCCAGCTTCATGTCCAGCTTCTTGTCCAGCTGCTCCTCTCCTGCTCGTGCGATGCTTGCTCCTTCTTCGTACTTGATCATGCATAAGTAAAAGGACTTAAGCAGTATAAAGTTCTCACCGAGCAAAATATCACTTAGGAACAAGTTCACCTATTGTTTGAGTGGCTTCGCACAAGCCCGTGTAATGGGTCCAATCCTGACTTCATTGGACTTGAGCTTTACAACAGCATCATCTTCATTTTGCAATGACGAAGGTAGTAGTGTAGTAGGGATGTCCTCATCATTTAGTCCAGTTGTCAATGCAACTATTATCAGGCTTGTTCTGGTAGTTGTTGTCTCTGGTAGCTGGAAATTTTGCCAGCTAGGTGTCAAGAGCGCATTTCTTCATGGCGTTCTGGAAGAGTAAGTGTACATGAAACAACCTCCATGTTTTGAGAACTCTCTCACTCCCCATACATATGCAAACTTGATAAAGCTCTTTGTGGTCTCAAGCAAGCTCCTTGGGCATGGTATTCTCGTTGCGTCGTCTACGCAATGGTGAACCCGCACATCGATGTCCTCCTCGCGGACACCGGTGTTGTCCTGCACCTTCTTCTGTGACTCGAACGACTCGACGATCGCCCACTGCTGCGCCGCCTGCTCCTCCGGGTCTGGCCCGTCATCATCGAACCAGTCAAAGTCATCGTCGGCGTCCTCCTCCTCCTCCTCCTCCACTTGCACCGCCGCCAACGCCTCTGCCTCCCAGGCCGCCGCTTCCGCTGCCGCCACCTCCTGCTCCATCTCCTCCTGCCGCTGCCGTTGATGGAGCTCCCAATGCACCGCCGCTCGTGCAACTCATCCGCACGCCGTTGCCGCTGCAGCTGCTCTGCACGTCACCGCTGGCCCATCTCCTCCGCCCGACGGCTGCACATATCTTCCACTGTGGCAGCGTCGAACGCTGCTATGGTGGCTGCTTGCGCCACCTCCTCCGACGCTTCATTGTCCGCCAGCTCCGGGTCAACGTCGAACTCCGGTGGTGGTGGAGATGGAGGTGGAGGTGGAGACGGTGGTGGAGGCAACTGGCCTCCGTTGGCGCGGCTCATCATTGCGTAGGTGGTGAGCAGGCGACAAGGCATGTGTTGCGATGGAGAAAGGGATGCCGGCGGCTGTAGTGGAGTCCATTGAGCGGAGGAGGCCTTTTATAGGCGCCAAAGATGCGAGAAGAGGCGGGAAAAAAGCGCAGGAAGAGGCAAGAAGCCACGGGAAGAAAGAGCGGGAACGCACGGTGGCGTGCGAACTGCAGCGACGCGTGGAGGAGGCGCAGCACCGACGGGATGTCTCGCCTGCCCCTCTGTCTCCATTAAGGCAAAGCTACGACGCTTCATTTTTGTGTCAATGACGCGTCAGGCCCGCCACGCTTCGCGCTCTGTCCGGCGCGCTCGAAGCATCCCCTATGGAGCAGGGACGGGCTCGGTGTGCCGGACAGCGTATTGGGCCACACCTAGCGGAAAGAGCCTTTGGGGCGCGCGACTGGGGCCGATAAAATTTCCGGCGTGCCCCAAAAACCTTTGGGGGGCGCGACTAGAGATCCTCTAATGTGCCCACCGCAGTTCTCCGGGAGCGCACCATCCCTTACGGTGATTTTGAGCTTGACGATGCATCCAAGATCAAGAGAAGCCTGCATCCCAACAACAAGGATTCGTGCCCCTGGGTTTGCTGCGGAAACTAGACAACCGCCTCGCATTGTCGCTGATTCTGCTTCCGATGACGAGCCGTCGGCAAGCGCGAGATCGACCGGCGGCGGGGGCACCTCGGGAAACTTCGATTCAAATCCTCCACGCTCTTGCCGTTCACGAAGAAAGGGGATAGAAGGGAGATAGGGCGGTGATCTCGGTGGAGGTTAGGGCGGCCCATAGCGCCGCAGGGCGTTGAGGTAAGAAAGGAGAGACCACGGGACTGCCCGGTTGGTGCAGTGCGTTTCGTTATCTTTTTAAGGACAGACATGAAGGTGAAGTCGTGGATTTTGAGGGATTAAATTGCAAAATGTGGGCGACGTACCACAATCATATCGGCGTTTTATTAGTAAATATTGAGATTGATTATCATTTTGTTCGGAAACAACTTATAAATAAGTTACCGGATACCAGATGTATTCACAAAAGCTTTGCCTGTCAAGAACCTTGATGACTTCAGGCGTAATCTCAACCTTTCTCAATGCAATATCTGTTCAATATCTATTCTTCTAGGTCTCCTTTCTCTGTACGTATATGGATATGGAGTAGTACTCCAATCCTATACGAATACCTCTCAATGTATTGCCATAGTGGGGATTTTCCACTCATATATTAACACGTACCCGAGCCCCCAAAGGGGTATGGTTTTCTGCCCAAATTACAGGGTGGATAGGTCGGTATAACTTGGACACTTCGGAGACATCGCAGTAAGAAGGTGGCATTTGTTTTTCACAGTCCGATGGAAAGAAATATTTCGCTCCATACAAAGTACAAAGATTTTCTTGTGATGTACAGGGTGATAGACAGAGAAAATTAAGACAACACATTAGTGCAACTGCAAATTCAGTAGCATCTGTCACTCAACATCATAAATTATAAAATTGTTGAAAGCGATAGTGCTTTGCTGATAAATGAGCTGAACATGAATGCGAGAACCAAGTCTTGCATTGCTGACACCGTCCAAGAAATCAAAAACTCCCTCTGGTCCTTCCAGGAAGCAAAGTTCTCCAAGGTTAACAGAGAGGCAAATAAGGGTGCTGATGGTTTAGGCATAGTGTGTTGAGTGATGCATGTGGTGTGGTTGGGGCGTGCCCCACTCTGTGTGGTGGACTTGCTGTATCAGTATTGTAAGGTTACTGACAATGGTTCTGTTTAAATGAAATGCCCTATATTCAAAAAAAAAAACATCAGAAATTATAAAACATGAATAGTCACTTGTGGAACTTCTGTGCCTATGATGTGCGGGTCCAATGCTGGTCATGTTTTTATTTGAAGGGGAATCTCAGGAATAGAGGCAGCATTGCAGTCATCACAAGTACATGAAAAATGGTTCCATATGACATAACATAAACTTATTTCCATTCTAGAAAATGGAAGTCTTATTACAACCGGGGAACTGCATCGATGATGCGTATAGCCAATTATTCTGCACGTCCTCTTCGACGTCGGGAACATAAAGTTATTATATGATCCTTAAAACACAAGGACCAATTTAAAACAAAGGCTAAAGTAAAGTAGAAGCCCACACCGCTTCTAACTACCTACTACAATTCGGCGTTTTTTCGCACAACTCCGCAATACAATGTGCAGGAACCATGGACTGATGATCATCATCTCGCCTGCACAAAATGCGGAGAGATCTTTGGCGCAGGTGGGGTGAACAAAGGGACTAATATTCTTCACCTAACAAAGTAGCTTCTGGATTGAAATCCTGCAGTAAGGAAATAAGTTCAGATTCAGATGCACCTGACGTGCTCAGCAAATTCATATGCAGAGCCTAAAAAGTAGGCAGAGTGAATGAGAATAGTTGTTACCTGACTAGCCATACTGGCAAACATATCCTCCAGGAAGTTAGAAATGCTGTTGGTTGGCTGATCATTAGAAGCTTGCCCAGCTGGCTCATCTTGCACAGGTAGAATGCCAGATGCACCCTCCCCGCCATTAAGCATCCGAGTCTGCGGCGCGATAGAGCTGTCCAGATGGCCAGGCAAAGAAGAGATGCTGCTTCCACCACCATTAACCATCTGAGCTGGCGGCACGAGAGGGCTATCCATATAGCTAGGCAATGCGGAGCTGCTGCTTCCACCACCATTTACCATCTGAGCCGGTGGCGCGACAGGGTTACCCGCCTGAAGGTTTGGCGATGGAGAGCTGGTGCTTCCGCCATTGACCATCATCTGATTCATCGATGAGAAGTTGGCATTGGCCATCTCCATTGGGGCTGTGTTGCTTGCCATGTTGAATAATGGCGTCATCTGCACACTGTAGACACCCACTGATGCGGTGTTGTTGATGTTGACCCCTTCCATCCGATTCTGCTGCTGCTCATTCTGAAACATGGCCGTCTGGCCAGATGAGGGTGCAAATATTGTCAGTTGCTGGTTGATCTGTGGGAGGTTCACGTTCACCTGTGATGATGGGAGGAGAGGTGCTCCAACCATATGACCAACAGAATTTGATGGCGCCACATTCTGCCAGGGATTGCTACAGTTCCCAGCATGGTTCTGGAACTGGGCGTCGCCAGAAGGTGCCATGCTCATCGGACCGGAGAAATGGCCGATCAGTTTTGGAGGCTGCACCGGGAACTGGTTTGCAGGTTCTAACAGCCCTCCATTTGGCATTTCTGCTGGGAAGGAGGAGCTGCCAGGATGGGAGGAAGGCACCATGCTTGTGTTCACCTCCAACAGTTTCCCACGCAGGACGCTCTCGTAGGCTTTGTGACAACGGATACGAGCAGGGCCATGGATACGAGGAAATGCATCCTGCATTGGGTGATCCGATGTCTTTGCAAATGGGCCAGAAGCGTCGTAGCTTCCTGGCATGAGGCCAGCATTACCGATTGTGCCCGTGGCCCAGTTCCTTGGCTGAACATAAAGACCTTGAGGTGCTGCGTATAGATTTTGTGAACCACAGGAATACAGGGCTGACGATGGCGGGAGTGGGACTATCTGCTGACCCATGTCCATGTACGAGTTCCTCCGCTCGAACAAATCACCCAGAGGATTAGGCTTCGCGGGATCATCGATTAATTTATTCAGATAGAGCCGATACTTCTGAAATGAAAGATATATGCAAGAACATATGAGATTCATGTTCATGGGAAAGAAATGGAAGGCATGTGCGAAGCAAAAAGATATGAAGGTGTTTCAAAAGCGCTAGACATGTTGGGGCATGCAACATATCAGATATGTCCCATATTTTCACAAAGGAAACGTTATTTTCTTACACACATCTACATAAAAGATGCATCACTAAAGATTTGACTAATAAACGAAAATATGTTAATCTGGAAATAATATGAACAAAAGCATAAGGATATATAGAAGTTAAACCTGTAAGTGGCTCGAAACACTCTCCCTACTAAGGTTATGGACATTCATCATTTGTAATATTGCCTTTGGAACCGCCCCTACATTTACATAATCATAACATTTTGTTACTTAAAAAAATTCAAGAACCATAAAATTAATTTTGGTGAATAAGCAATGAAAAAATTGTGAGATCTTACGATCGATGCCAAGTCGGTTGACAACTTCTAGGAACCTATTGTGCAGGTCACCGGTCCATGACACCCTTGGTTTCTTCCTGATGGTCCGCACGCTCCTGCTTTCTCTATTCTCATCAGAGCCTTCTCTATCAGTTCTCTTCTGCTTTGAGCACTTCTTACTCTTTGCACCACCTTCAGCAATCGCTGGTTTCCCCACCCTCTGGGCAGCATCATCACTCTCACTGCTGTTGTAGTTCACAGCGACGTGGTTTTTCCTTACAACATGCTGCCATATGTTTCTGATATCATTGATATCCACGGGTTTCACAATATAGTCACACGCCCCATGCTTTATCCCCTTGTACACGGTTGCCTTTTCTCCGTTCACAGATAGCACTGCGTGACACATGGTCAGAGACTTAGCTTTGGAATTTGGAAATTTAAAAACTTTAAAACTTGACATCGAATTATCCTCATGAGTCCAGATCAAATATTCGAGTTCAATATTTTTAATTACAGCCCAATTGTAGAAGCCAATATGTTACACATGATGGGCAAAATTGCATCACGACAACAGTTAGTTTGATGCATCAAAGTAAAACAAACGGGGTAAAGTTTACACACCCAACAAAAAGAATAAGAAATAATGACCACAGAACTAACGGTAACTCAATGCATATATAGAAACCATCACACCATGTTCATAACTTCTAATTATTGCTGAACTTCAAGATCAAGTACTGTTATTGACCACCTTTTTCCCTAGCCTATTAGGTAGTAGCTACCGTCATAGAAATTTTCTTATACATGTAAAGCGGTCATCTAAAATTTCAGGTTTTGTACGATTATCCGCATGGCAAACAGTTTTATTATTACAATTTAGTCAAATAAATATGTGTTTTAGTTACACTTTCTCTAAAATTGATGGAACTACAAATTTATATGCCATCCATATGGTAGATCCAGTCAATACATGCGTCTGCATAAAAGGGGCTCTCCTACTTTATATGCTATTGTCAGGAGTAAATAGGTTTGAAGACCATCAACTGATCTTAAGTGAGGTATAAAAACTGTCTCTTTTTTAAGCATGAAGAGAACTTAGTTGAAGCGGAGACTTTAATAAATAATTACTGGAAGACCATCATGGGTTCAACTAATACGCACATGTATCTGTTTATTTCGATTTTCGTATCTCTGGCATAGAACTGCAGAGTTCATGCATTACGTATAAAATTAATAAAATCAAATTATCTAGAATTATATATCTTGTACCACAAACCTGCATGAACCGATACCCCACCCCCACGTAACTCATGTGTCGCTTCACCTCCGCTCCACTGGCCGTCCGATTTGACTGATGCACGGCCAGATGGGACCACTTGGTTCGGCCCAAAATTGGATTCTTTTCAAAAGACTGGGATTCTAATAATGACCGAGAGGCTCCTCATATGAGTCGGCCATCTCCCATGACTCCTAATAATAACCATCACCACCATCTGCTCGCCAGTCGTCTCTTCTACCACCCCGTCTTCATGAACCACCACCACAGCCGGTCCCGCCATCCCCACCTAACCCATGTGTCGCTCCACCTTCGTTCAGCTCCCCGCTAGCCATCCGAGCTAGAAGACGAACGCTTAGATGGGACCGCATTGCTCCATGCCGATAAAGATGATGCATTAGATGTGACCGTATTGCTCCATGTTGATAAACATGATGCATTCGTTTGATAATTATTTAATAAAAAGTTTCATGTCCCCAATTCGAGAAAAAAAACTTATGATTTTCTCTACGGAAACTAGGAAGTGTGTGTGCGCAACAACACATCTATGCACGTGCTTCTATACAACTTAATGCATGTACTCGTACCATATATAGAAACATTGCTAACCTCATGAGTGAGGACTAATAAACGTTCTTAATGACCATGAGCTAGACAACAAATAATTAGTAAAACACGAGCTAGCAAAGCTGGACAGTGCAAGAGAGATTAATTATACTGATGACTGGCAGATCCATCTCGAGGCCGATGATCTCCATGAGCTGGAAGCCGTCCATGTTTGGCATGTGCACGTCGGTGATCACTAGGTCGAACTGCTCCTCCCCTTCCTCCCTCAACATCTTCAGCGCAGTCATTCCATCCATCACAACCGTCGCTGCATCAAACCCAAAGAATCAAGCATGGCAAAGATTACTCCTAGCTTCGACTAGTTCTAATGGGTTAGGTCAAAAGGAGAGGAGGAGGAGGCAGATCGAGAGCTCTCACGCTTGTAGTTGCACTGGCGCAGGACGGCCGCCAGGACCCTTAGGCAGACACGGTTATCGTCGACGGCAAGCACGCGCAGCCCGTCCGGGAAGTTGTCCTCCGCCACCACCGCCGGTTCCTTTCCATGCCTTCGGTCACCGCTGGCCATGCCTAACATATAAAAGGAAACAACACCCACAATTAAACAAACATATAAAAGGAAACAACACCCAAAATCACCCCTAAAACCCCCACCTTTCCAACCTTCCTCTAATGGCTCCCTCGGTGGAGGAAGAACAGTCTACTTGGTAAAAGAGCGAAGAGCACGGTGGATGGTCTGTAGGACGTGCGGGGAGCGCAATTTATAGGGCTAGGGGCCTCTAGAGAGGTGCGGTGGGAATCGCGCTGTGGTCCCCTACCAGAGAGGGAAGGCACACACTCACGCGCCCCGTGCCACTGCCAATCTTCTACTCATTAATTTCAAATTTGTGGTGTTATAATTTAATTTCTATCATCAACGTTTGTCCGTTTGTGCTCTTTCCCGTGGGAGGGGCACCAAAACCTTGGGCACGGCTGCTGGTTTCTCGCTTCAAAACAAAATTGGGAGTGGTAGTGAGATCACCCGCTGCAACGGAGGGCTCATATTGAGAGAGAAGGTCAGACCTTCCTCCAATCTACCATCATTAATGCAGAGAATTAACACCCGTAAGTGTGCCTAATTAAATTACAACTACTTTTTTTATTATGTTACGTTTCTTGGTCTTTTGGTAAATGGGGAGGTCCCCTTGAACACGTACTTGTGCATAAATAATTTTGCCCATTTTTTTAGCTAGTGTTTATGAGGCATAGGATCAATAATTCTAAGTCTTACATACCCTTTTGGTTGGCTCAAATAATTTCACCTCCCGTGAATCTTGGGCCATAGTTGCTCAACCTGACCTCCACTTCATTGCGTAAGTGCTTCCCTGTAACAAACCATCCATAGATGTAGCATTATTGGACACAAAATTGCCAGTCGACGATAAAAATTTATAAGTTGATTTTTTTTTGGATGAATCGGATCCATTGTATCGATAAATGATCAATCCAATCTTTCGTAAGTAAGCAGCATGCCACGGCTTATCCGGTGATATAAATAATTGCATGAAGTCAACGTATCACGTGAAAATGGAAAATGGAGAAACGACAAAAACTCCGTACTGAGTGAAATACCGTTGGAAAATGCGATGTTGCTCCAGGCGACAAATGCTCTCGGCTGATGCCTTATTTTCATTGGTTGAAAATATGGTGGGTCCATAGGGTTCGTATGACATTTTAATAGCACACTGCCAAATACCGAATACACGTATACGACCATCATCTCGGGGAGAGAGAGAGAGACCATGCGCTTGTTTCATACTTTCTCTCCCCATGTTTATTTTGCAGTGGCTGCCCAACCTAGAACAAGCGGCAGCGTGACCTGATGCAATGCATGGTGAGCATGATATGAGGGGCGGCGCGTGCACCGAGAGCTGCGGCGATGGCGCATGCACCGGGAGCTGCGGTGACGGCGCATGCACCGGGAGCTGCGGTGACGGCGCATGCATCGTGAGATGAAGGAGACCCGCGTAGGCAGTGGAGCCAACATGAGCTGAACTGAGCGGCATGACCTGAAGCAGCACGTGGCGGAACCTAACGCGGCAGTGGTGCAACGCATAATCGATGGACAGGCTCGAGAACTAGGAGCGGAACACGGCTATGGACAAGGCGGTGATGGTGATGGTGAAGGATGGAGTGCGGACAATGATGAATGACGTCGGCACCACTGAGGAAGGTGGACCTGGTGCTGATAGTGGCAAGAAGCATACAGGTGGTCGGCGAGGGGGCACCTGGAGGAAGGGTATGTAGCCCTACCGAGGAAGACGGCGCAGAGGGAGACGAGATCTCCAGTGGGGGGGAGGGTGTGTGAGAAGTAGCCGGGGAGGGGATCAGATCACTGTAGATTTTTCCAAATAACAGACTATTGCCGGCTTTATATAAAGTTCCAGGGCATCCAACAAGATTTTTACACCAACGAGTGATAACGAGGTTCCAGCACACAGAAACCTGAACAAACCAAGTTTTAAAAACAATTGTGGAAGAAACAAAAGGAGCAGACATCGCAAGAGCTGCGAGACCTAGGAGGAAGAAATTTCTCTACCCTTCGAAGGCACCATGTATATTGTACTCATTAAATATGATAATTTAACGAGAAGAATACCCTGCCACCATATTGGTGCTACAACTACCGTGGACCAACAAATTTTGGGGTTCCGTCAGGAGATAACTCTTTGTTGAAAACGCCCACTCTCGTACGCTAATACTACAATATTTGATAATATATACACATATGGTCTCATGTTTTTTTCGAAAATCTTCCAGATCAATGATATTTGATGAATTACCAATAATTTTGCATTGTTATTTAGGTGGGTCGAGACCTGCATAGTACATATCAAAGATTCCAAGTTATATATGCGCGTGGATAACTCTTTTATGAAATATGATACGTAAAATTATAAGATTTAAGGAATATGTTAAGGCTTACCATCTTTGAGGTGACATGTTTATGAAAACATTCAACGTTCAAGAAAAAAAAGAAAGGGCCATTAGAAATGGAACTTTAGTTTATCTCTCTCGCCCACCATCCGTTCCGACTGGTCACCTCGTCTTCTTCCTTTTCTTCCCTTCTTAATTGCATGGATCCTCGTAGAACTGAATAACCAATAACATGCCGGGTCATAAGCCTACTAAACAAAGTTTGGTGGAAGTTTTATAAGTTGAAAATAATTGACATGTCTCAAATCCATACCTTCCGAGTGACAAAGTACAATTAACTTGTTTCAAGGCATGGTTGAACATAACTATCTTTTATTTCCGATTAATGGATACCGGGGCCAAAGTCAAAATCAATGTTGGGAGTTTGTAGTAGAAAAAAAAATCTAACTAATGCAACCCGGTTGCCATGATCTATCTAGGAGTAATGCAGGAACATAGATGATATCGGTGACATACCCTTGTAGACCGATAGCGGTTAACATTCCGCCAACACATGATCGATGTAGTCGTACTTCGTAGCCCTCGGAGTCGTGTAGCCATCCTCCCGTACCACAATGAGTAACGAAAGTGCATCACCTCGTAGTTTCACACATATATGGTGCTCAATGACCCTCACGGCCTCAGATCCACTAAGGTTGCAGAAGAAGATCTTGTAGATCCGATTCCGGCAGCGCTCCCATGTACCGTGTGGAATACTCCCTCCGTGCGCAGCACTTCGAGGAACCTCGGGTGGAGAGAGAACTAGAGAGAGGGGAAGAGGAGAGGAAGGTGCCTAAGGGGTTCTCCTTTTTTCTCAACCCTAATTGTGTGTCGCCTCTCCTACAAATCCCTCCACTATATATAGGGGGAACGGGAGGGGTGGAGGTTATGCCTTCACAATGTGGGACCAAAAGGGGGCATGGAAGAGGGGTGGATGTCTAGGCCCAAGAAAAGTCCCATGCGCCCCCTCCATGGGGGGTGGCCGGTCACTTAATGGGCCTCCCTTCGGGAGGAGCCCATTCACGTTGGTTGCACCTTTTTATTATTAAATAAATATATATTTAATATTAATTCATTTAATTAATATATAATATATATTATTTAACTCCTGATGATCTGAGACACCTCTCGTATCACTCCGAACATCCTTCGGATTCTCCCGGAAACCTTTCCAGTTTTCTCTTCTCCATTCTCCAACGTTTCCAATGAATCAAGCTATTGCCACAAACTCGTAGTCCAGAGGTGGAATACTACCCCTTGATCATGATGTCAATGAGGAAGATGTTGGAGAAGGTGGAGATCCCTCCGGCGGCGGCTCCGGCGGAGTTTCCCCCTCCAATCTTCGCTGCGTAGCCTCTATTTTCGTGTTTTGTGTTTCTACGGTGCTCCCTTCCGACAACCTGATACATCTCAAATGTATCTATAATTTTTGATGCTCCATGCTTGTATTACACCAATTTATATATGTTTTGCTCATACTTCGTAGCACTTTTAAACATTTTCCGGCATTAACCTATTACCAAGATGCTAGTGCCAGTTCCCTATTTTCTATTGTTTTGTATTTCAGAAAAGTTGTACAAGAAATATTCTCGGAATTGGACAAAACAAAAGCTGAAGTCAATATATTTCCGTAACAAAGACAGAGTCCAGAGGAGGGTCAAAGAGGAGCCACAGGGCGGCAACGCCATGCATTGGTGCGGCCAAGTGACAAGGTATTAACTTGTCAATGCCTACAAGTAGTAGACTAGGGTTTCGTTGGATGTAGAGGGCAAGTAGATCTCGAAGGTTTCAGCCGAAAAGTACTCGCCGAGATAAAACTAGGGTTTACTCAACAATGATTCGATGATCTTTCTCGTCCCTCGACTCCCCCTTATATATGAGGCGGAGCCGAGGGATTCATATTGTACAAGTTACAGAGTCCGGGGAGGTTTCTAACTCACCCCGCAAGATTACACACAACACTTCCTATTACAACTCTAACTTTCCTTAATAATATCTTTGGGCTTCCGAGTCTTCTTATTCTTCGGGTAGTGGGCCTTCAGTAAGTCCCGGGTACTATCTTCGGCAGGCCCATTGGGGATGCCTATGTCAGTAGCCCCCGAGATTTTCCTTCGTATCTGTTGATACGGATAAAAGTAGCAAACCGCCGTCAGAGACGGTGCCACGCCGCACAGAACGGATCTGGGGTCTTACCTTCGCAGTGTTTTGCGGCATTCAGAATTTATTCGCAACTTTTGGCGTTCTGAGAATATATTGTCGAGTGCATATTCGGCTGTTGGAATAGGACATTTTATCGAGTCAATTTCTGACTTATATTGCTTTCCCGATGGGAGTATATGTAGAGTTATTTTTATAACTCGAAATATACTCCTTCTTCCTTCTTTTACTTTCTTTCTTTCTCTTTTTCTTTCTGATATTTTTCATCGGGCACGCGAACAGCGTTCCCGATGGGAGTAGCCCCCGAGGCTACAGCCAAGGACTTGTGCTTGGTTGTAGGCTCAACATTGTAATGCACCATGTTGCTATATTGTCATTCCTCCTCAATACTTTATTTTTTTTATATCTCGGGAGCGCGAACAGCGCTCCCGATGGGAGTAGCCCCCGAGGCTATGATCAAATGCTTGCGTTTGATCATAGGCTCCCTCAATTTCTATATTTTCACACTCGAGATTTCCCTTTTTTTTCAAAATAGCCCCCGAGCATTTGGGCAAAAACTTGTATTTGATCAAAGGCTCCCGAAGTATTCAATAACTTCTCCTGTCGCCAATCCTCTTTTTTTTCCTTGTCGAAATTTTCTCCCTTGGTCGAAGTTACTTCATTGCTGTTGATAGTCGCATTTTTGCCGCCTATAAAGTGTAAGTACCACTATCTCTCTTCCTTGTGGGTCCATTGTTTCCACCACGTTGACACGTCGTGCAAGTGGGGGACACACGTCCTCCGCTTTTTCTGGAGCACGTACCGTAACTCCTCCAATGTTAAAATACTTTTCTACCCTTGTCTATACATGGCTATCATCTGCTGCACACTTTTTCTATCCAACGGTCCGCCATTTCGCCGCACCTCTATATAAGATCTCCTTCTTCTTCCTCGAGCACTTCCGCTCACGCCGTTGCTGTGCTCCCCTCTGCAAATCCTCCTGCGCTTCCACAATTCTCTAAGCTCTGCACTCCTGCGCCATTGTTAATGCCTCCGCGCCGCTTGACCAGGCACAGCACGCCGGAATCCTCAATGGCTGCCGTGGATCTGGGAACCGCGGAGTGTGAAAGATCCAAGCTTTCCGCTCAAGACATCAATCTGCTGAAGAAGCCGGGGCTCAATAAGAAGCCCAACGCACTGCGCTTTCCTAGTGAAGAGAGCTACCCAACCCCTCCAATGGGGTACCGGGTAAGTTTCATCGACCACCTCATCCGCGTCTTTCCGCCCCCATTCATCCTTTTCTCCGCGGACTGCTTTTTGTTTATGGTCTGCAACTTCACCACTTGACCCCCAATTCTATCCTCCATATTTCTATCTTCATCACCCTCTGCGAAGCCTTCCTTGGCGTCCAACCTAACTGGGCGCTATGGAAGCGCATTTTCTTCTGTCGCCGCAATGGCTCTCCAAACGTCGCCTATAATATAGGTGGCGTTGTAATTTCTGTTCGCCCCACTGTCGACTACTTCGACGTCAAGCTCCCTGACTCAGTTCAAGGGTGGCGCAAGAAGTGGTTGTACATTCAGGAGGAGAACCATGGATGTGCTGAAGACAACATCCCCCCTTTTGACGGTGCCGAGAGAATTCTTCGCCGCCGCTCCTGGGACGCGGAGGCTACCGAAGAAGAAAGAACAGCGACTGAAGCCCTGATGGCTCGTATCCACGAGTTGCAAAATACTCGCAGCAAAGAATTATCAGGCATCCAAATCACAGCCTATTTTCTAAGGACCAGAGTGCAGCCTCTTCAGGCTCGCAAACACCCTCTCTGGAAGTATTCTGGCGACACGGACGTTGATCGGTTGTCGACGGATTTAGAAGTCAAGGATTTAGAAAAACTTGTCCGAAAAATCTCGTCTCTCAGCAAAAAAGATCCTGTCCCTTCTTCTTGTCGCGTGAAACCATTCAGCTCCACCAATCCACTTCCCAAGGTAAGCCTTTTCGCTTGGTTTGCTATTGCTTTGCTATCTTTATTTTTTCCTTTCCTACTTTTTAACATCCTCCTCTGCTTTTTTATAGAACCATCCAAATCTCGTCTCGCTCCCTCCCCTTCCTGAAGGTGGAGAAGTCGAGGAAAGGGCTATCATCGCCGACGACAACCAAGATGCCCCCTCGTTTGTAAATGAACCCGTAGATTCTCGAAAATCTACGGGTTCTTCCGAAAAGGAAGCTGCCTCCGAGGGCACCACGTCGGCACAATCTCCTCCTCCTGCTGTTTCTCCAAGGAATAAAAGGAAAAGGAATGACGCCGAGGATTCCGGCACCTCCAAAGCCGAAGAAGTTGATCCTTCACGTCAGAAGGCAGCTTATGATCCATACCTTGGATCCCTCATCAGCTCGTAAGTTGTTTTTATTTCTCCTTATCTTTGTACTCGAAGTTTTTTGTCTATCTTGCTTTTTATGCTGTCGTCTTTTATTCACAGTGATGATGAGGAAGAACTACCAACTCTTGACGTGGCTGCTCGAACGAGCTCGTCACGTACTTTAGTTGTTTCGGAGACGCCAGCTGAAGGAGAGAAATCCTCGCCTCCTCAACTGAATGTTGGCACTCCCACTCCACCTTCGAGCCCTCTTGTCCCTTCACCAAAAAGGACAAGGGTAGAAACGATCGTGGATCCTACCGTTGAATTGGGTAGCTCCTCCAATTCTTTCTTGGATGACGTAAGTTCCAAATTTGCTTATCTATATTTCCTCTTGTTCCCTTCTTTTATGCCTTCATATTTTTCCCATACCGATGTTTTCTTTCTTTGTCTTTCTTTGACAGCCTATGGTCAAAGAACTTCTTCGTATCGGTGCCCAATTTGTTGGGTACCGTGAGTATGCTAGCAAGACTGAAGGTAATAATTTTTCTATGACACCTGCTTTACGATTTCCTGCTCCTGCTTTGTTTGTATTTTTTGACGACTTCTTGATTATTGTGGCAGAGAAACTTGTAGAAGCCAACAAGCTTGTCGACACTCTTGCTCAGAAACTAGAGCAGAGTGAAATGGCTCGCAAGAAGGCTGATCTTGATGCTAGCCAAGCTAAAGCAGAGGCTGAGGAGGCCACAGCCAAAGCTGCTGGTGTCGAAGATCTGCAGAAGAGGCTGGCTGACGTCGAAACTGCTTTGAATGAACACAAGGCCTCCCAAGCTACTCGTGAAAAGGCGATCACCAAGCGCTTGAACGCGCAGAATCGGCGCTTTGTCGGTAATTTTATCGTACCCTTCTATCTTTTCCTTTTTTAGGATTAATTTTTCCTTCTTGCTGTCGACCAACATGTATTTTCCTCGGCAGCCAAAACAAACCAAGAATTTGAGCTTGAAGATCCCGACGATGATCCTCTTCTGGACGCACTCTCTTTCCTGGAGTTTCATGGAACTGAAGTTCGCGAGGGCATAGAACATGCTGACGCGGGTTTATCAAAGCTGTTCCCCTACTTCTTCCCCAGGAAAGAGGAGCCCAAAACTTTCCTTGCTCTTGCCAAGGAGTTTGATTCGTCAGAAGATCTTGGACTGAAGATGCGCCAGGAGAACATGAAGGTTGCTGTCGAGAGCACTGTTGCCTTGGTCGCGGATAGCCAACAAACTGTTGACTGGACGAAAGTTGGCGCCACCGAGCAGATAGAACAAACGAAATGGCGTTCGTTGATCAAGGCAGCCAAACCCAACGCGAAGAAAATCTTGGCCTATCTCGGGATCAAGCCAGCTTCAACTCCTAGCTCATCCAAGCCGGAGGTCTAGTTGAACGCCTCCTCTTTTTCTTTCTTTGCTTTTGATGCTGTCGCCAAAGTAGCTATTTGGCGACACTTATTCCACTAGTGCCACTGTAATGCCTTGTAAATATGCTGAAAGATCAATGAAAACTCTATCTTGCTTGTTGATTGATGTCGACTTTTGTGTTAAATTTCAGTTGGTATTTGATAACTATACTCCGTCTTCTGCTCCTTCCAATGTTTTGCCCTCTCCTTCTCGCTCAAGGAAAGTTCTTGCTAATATTGCGCCTGTCGAAGATTCCTTGCCGCAAGAATTGGAAGAACTTCGACAGCAACTTCAGTATGCGAAGAAGCAAACACTTGTGATGATGGATGATACGTCTCAAACGTATCTATACTTTCTTATGTTCCATGCTACTTTTATGATGATACTCACATGTTTTATACACATTATATGTCATTATTATGCATTTTCCGGCACTAACCTATTAACGAGATGCCGAAGAGCCAGTTCATGTTTTCTGCTGTTTTTGGTTTCAGAAATCCTAGTAAGGAAATATTCTCGGAATTGGACGAAATCAACGCCCAGGTTCCTATTTTGCCCGGAAGCATCCAGAACACACGAGAACCACCAGAGAGGGGGCACTGGGCCCCCAGACCATAGGCCGGCGCGGCCCAGGCCCTGGCCGCGCCGCCTTATGGTGTGGCCCCACCAGGACTCCACCGACCTTGCCCTTCCGCCTATTTAAAGCCTCCGTCGCGAAAACCCTATGACAATCGACGAAACCCGCAGAAACCTTCTGTAGCCGCCGCCATCGCGAAGCCAAGATCTGGGGGACAGGAGTCTCTGTTCCGGCACGCTTCCGGAGCGGGGAAGTGCCCCCGGAAGGCTTCTCCATCGACACCACCGCCATCTCCATCAACGCTGCTGTCTCCCATGAGGAGGGAGTAGTTCTCCATCGAGGCTCGGGGCTGTACCGGTAGCTATGTGGTTCATCTCTCTCTATGTACTTCAATACAATGATCTCATGAGCTGCCTTACATGATTGAGATCCATATGATGATGATTGCAATCTAGATGTCATTATGCTAGTCAAGTGAATTTTACTTATGTGATCTCCGGAGACTCCTTGTCCCACGTGTGTAAAGGTGACAGTGTGTGCACCGTGTGGGTCTCTTAGGCTATATTTCACAGAATACTTATTCACTGTTATGGATAGCATAGTGAAGTGCTTATTTATATCCCTTTATGATTGCAATATGTTTTGTATCATTATTCATCCATGTGCTACTCTAGTGATGTTATTAAAGTACTCTATTCCTCCTGCACGGTGTAATGGTGACAGTGTGTGCATCCGTGTTAGTACTTGGCGTAGGCTATGATTATGATCTCTTGTAGATTATGAAGTTAACTATTACTATGATGGTATTAATGTGATCTATTCCTCCTCTCATAGTATGAAGGTGACAGTGTGCATGCTATGTTAGTACTTGGTATAATTACAATGATCTATCATGCACTCTAAGGTTAATTAAACATGAATATCGAATGTTGTGGAGCTTGTTAACTCTGGCATTGAGGTGCTCTTGTAGCCCTACACAAATAGCGGTGTTCATCATCCAACAAGAGAGTGTAGAGTGGTTTTATTATGTGATCGATATTGAGAGTGTCCACTAGTGAAAGTACGATCCCTAGGCCTTATTCCTAAATACTGCTATCGCTGCTTGTTTACTGTTTTACTACATCTCTACTGTCCGCAATATTACCACCATCAACCACACACCAGCAAGCTATTTTCTGGCGCCGTTGCTACTGCTCATACTTTCATACCACCTGTATTTCACTATCTCTTCGCCGAACTAGTGCACCTATTAGGTGTGTTGGGGACACAAGAGACTTCTTGCTTTGTGGTTGCAGGGTTGCATGAGAGGGATATCTTTGACCTCTTCCTCCCTGAGTTCGATAAACCTTGGGTGATCCACTTAAGGGAAACTTGTTGCTGTTCTACAAACCTCTGCTCTTGGAGGCCCAACACTGTCTACAGGAAAAGGAGGGGGCGTAGACATCAAGCTATTTTCTGGCGCCGTTGTCGGGGAGGAAAGGTAAAAGGCACTCATACTCCGGTTCCAGGTAACAGTACTTTTCTGGCGCCGTTGTGTGTGTGCTCGAAGCTATTTCCTTTAGATCCTGCAATTGCATCTTTTTGTTTCTTGTTTACACTAGTTTGGCATAATGGACAACAATGAGCTTCTTATTCTATTTCCTGATTTAAAACATGGATGGTTTGATCTGAAAATTAAAAAACCCATGGAACATGTTAGCATGAATACTTTGAACACCATTATTGCTAATGATATGGAAAATTCTAAGCTTGGGGAAGCTGGTTTTGATGAGCATGATCTTTTTAGTCCCCCGGGCATGGAGGAGAAAATTTACTTTGATGATACTTTGCCTCCTATTTATGATGATTATAATGATAGTAGTCTTTTGGTACCACCTGTTATGGAGGATAAATTTGATTATGATTACAATATACCTCCTATATATGATAGCTACTTTGTTGAATTTGCTCCCACTACAACTAATAAAATTGACTATGCTTATGTTGGGAGTAGCAATAATTTTATGCATGAGACTCATGATAAGAATGCTTTATGTGATAGTTATATTGTTGAGTTTGCTCATGATACGACTGAAAGTTATTATGAGAGAGGAAAATATGGTTGTAGAAATTTTCAGGTTACTAAAACACCTCTCTATATGCTGAAATTTTTGAAGTTACACTTGTTTTATCTTTCTACACTTGTTGCATTATGCCTACATAACTTGTTTATTTACAAGATTCCTTTTCATAGGAAGCATGTTAGACTTAAATTTGTTTTGAATTTGCCTCTTGATGCTCTCTTTTGCTTCAAATACTATTTCTTGCGAGTGCATCATTAAAACTGCTGAGCCCATCTTAATAGCTATAAAGAAAGAACTTCTTGGGAGATAACCCATGTGTTTATTTTGCTACAATACTTTATTTTATATTTGAGTCTTGGAAGTTGTTACTACTGTAGCAACCTCTCCTTATCTTACTTTTATTGCATTGTTGTGCCAAGTAAAGTCTCTAATAGAAGTATGATACTAGATTTGGATTACTGCGCAGAAACAGTTTTCTTTCCTGTCACGAATCTGGGTCTAATTCTCTGTAGGTAACTCAGAAAATTATGCCAATTTACGTGAGTGATCCTCAGATATGTACGCAACTTTCATTAGTGTTAAGTTTTTTCATTTGAGCAAGTCTGGTGCCTGTTAGAAATTCGTCTTTACGAACTGTTCTGTTTTGACAGATTCTGCCTTTTATTTTGCATTGCCTGTTTTGATATGTTAGATGGATTTTTCGATTCCATTTACTTTCAGTAGCTTTGTGCAATGTCCAGAAGTATAAAGAATGATTGTGTCACCTCTGAATATGTGAATTTTTATTGTGCACTAACCCTCTAATGAGTTGCTTTGAGTTTGGTGTGGAGGAAGTTTTCAAGGATCAAGAGAGGAGGATGATACAATATGATCAAGGAGAGTGAAAGCTCTAAGCTTGGGGATGCCCCGGTGGTTCACCCCTGCATATATCAAGAAGACTCAAGCGTCTAAGCTTGGGGATGCCCAAGGCATCCCCTTCTTCATCGACAATACTATCAGGTTCCTCCCCTTAAACTATATTTTTATTCCGTCACATCTTATGTACTTTGCTTGGAGCGTCTGTTTGTTTTTGTTTTTGTTTAGTTTGAATAAAGTTGGATCCTAGCATTCATTGTATGGGAGAGATACACGCTCCGCTGTTGCATATGGACAAATATGTCCTTAGGCTTTACTCATAGTATTCATGGCGAAAGTTTCTTCTTCGTTAAAATGTTATATGGTTGGAATTGGAAAATGATATATGTGGTAATTGGTATAACATCTTGAATAATGTGATACTTGGCAATTGTTGTGCTCATGTTTAAGCTCTTGCATCATATACTTTGCACCTATTAATGAAGAAATACATAGAGCTTGCTAAAATCTGATTTGCATGTTTGGTCTCTCTAAGGTCTAGATAATTTCTAGTATTGAGTTTGAACAACAAGGAAGACGGTATAGAGTCTTATAATGTTTACAATATGTCTTTTATGTGAGTTTTTCTGTACCGGTTCATCCTTGTGTTTGTTTCAAATAACCTTGCTAGCCTAAACCTTGTATCGAGATGGAATACTTGTGCATCCAAAATCCTTGAGCCAACCACTATGTCATTTGTGTCCACCATACCTACCTACCACATGGTATTTCTCCGCCATTCCAAAGTAAATTGCTTGAGTGCTACCTTTACAATATATAGCTCATGGGACAAATAGCTTAAAAACTATTGTGGAATTGAATATGTACTTATGCACTTTATCTCTTATTAAGTTGCTTGTTGTGCGATAACCATGTTTCTGGGGACGCCATCAACTATTTCTTTGTTGAATATCATGTGAGTTGCTATGCATGTTCGTCTTGTCCGAAGTAAGAGTGATTTATCATGATCAAATGGTTTGAGTATGCATATTGTTAGAGAAGAACATTGGGCCGCTAACTAAAGCCATGATCCATGGTGGAAGTTTCAGTCTGGACAACAAACCTCAATCTCTTATGAGAATATTATCTGTTGTTGAATGCTTATGCATTAAAGAGGAGTCCATTATCTGTTGTCTATGTTGTCCCGGTATGGATGTCTAAGTTGAGAATAACCAAAAGCGAGAAATCCAATGCGAGCTTTCTCCTTAGACCTTTGTACAGTCGGCATAGAGGTACCCCATTGTGACACTTGGTTGAAACATATGCTATGCTATGATAATCCATGTAAATCCAAGCTAATTAGGACAAGGTGCGGGCACTATTGGTATACTATGCATGAGGCTTGCAACTTGTAGGATATAACTTACATAACTCATATGCTTTACTACTACCGTTGACAAAATTGTTTCTTGTTTTCAAAATAAAAGCTCTAGCACAAATATAGCAATCGATGCTTTCCTCTTTGAAGGACCTTTCTTTTACTTTTATGTTGAGTCAGTTCACCTATTTCTCTCTACCTCAAGAAGCAAACACTTGTGTGAACTGTGCATTGATTCCTACATACTTGCATATTGCAATTGTTATATTACTTTATGTTGACAATATCCATGAGATATACATGTTACAAGTTGAAAGCAACTGCTGAAACTTAATCTTCCTTTGTGTTGTTTCAATGCTTTCTACTTTGAATTATTGCTTTATGAGTTAACTCTTATGCAAGACTTATTGATGCTTGTCTTTAAGTACTATTCATGAAAAGTCTTTGCTTTATGATTCAGTTGTTTACTCATGTCATTTACCATTGTTTTGATCGCTGCATTCATTACATGTGCTTACAATAGTATGATCAAGATTATGTTGGTAGCATTGTCACTTAAGAAATTATCTTTGTTATCGTTTACCTACTCGGGACGAGTAGGAACTAAGCTTGGGGATGCTTGATACGTCTCAAACGTATCTATAATTTCTTATGTTCCATGATACTTTTATGATGATACTCACATGTTTTATACACATTATATGTCATTATTATGCATTTTCCGGCACTAACCTATTAACGAGATGCCGAAGAGCCAGTTCCTGTTTTCTGCTGTTTTTGGTTTCAGAAATCCTATTAAGGAAATATTCTCGGAATTGGACGAAATCAACGCCCAGGTTCCTATTTTGCCCGGAAGCATCCAGAACACACGAGAACCACCAGAGAGGGGGCACTGGGCCCCCAGACCATAGGCCGGCGCGGCCCAGGCCCTGGCCGCGCCGCCTTATGGTGTGGCCCCACCAGGACTCCACCGACCTTGCCCTTCCGCCTATTTAAAGCCTCCATCGCGAAAACCCTATGACAATCGACGAAACCCGCAGAAACCTTCTGTAGCCGCCGCCATCGCGAAGCCAAGATCTGGGGGACAGGAGTCTCTGTTCCGGCACGCTGCCGGAGCGGGGAAGTGCCCCCGGAAGGCTTCTCCATCGACACCACCGCCATCTCCATCAACGCTGCTGTCTCCCATGAGGAGGGAGTAGTTCTCCATCGAGGCTCGGGGCTGTACCGGTAGCTATGTGGTTCATCTCTCTCTCTATGTACTTCAATACAATGATCTCATGAGCTGCCTTACATGATTGAGATCCATATGATGATGATTGTAATCTAGATATCATTATGCTAGTCAAGTGAATTTTACTTATGTGATCTCCGGAGACTCCTTGTCCCACGTGTGTAAAGGTGACAGTGTGTGCACCGTGTGGGTCTCTTAGGCTATATTTCACAGAATACTTATTCACAGTTATGGATAGCATAGTGAAGTGCTTATTTATATCCCTTTATGATTGCAATATGTTTTGTATCACTATTCATCTATGTGCTACTCTAGTGATGTTATTAAAGTACTCTATTCCTCCTGCACGGTGTAATGATGACAGTGTGTGCATCCGTGTTAGTACTTGGCGTAGGCTATGATTATGATCTCTTGTAGATTATGAAGTTAACTATTACTATGATGGTATTAATGTGATCTATTCCTCCTCTCATAGTATGAAGGTGACAGTGAGCATGCTATGTTAGTACTTGGTATAATTACAATGATCTATCATGCACTCTAAGGTTAATTAAACATGAATATCGAATGTTGTGGAGCTTGTTAACTCCGGCATTGAGGTGCTCTTGTAGCCCTACACAAATAGCGGTGTTCATCATCCAACAAGAGAGTGTAGAGTGGTTTTATTATGTGATCGATATTGAGAGTGTCCACTAGTGAAAGTACGATCCCTAGGCCTTATTCCTAAATACTGCTATCGCTGCTTGTTTACTGTTTTACTGCATCTCTACTGTCCGCAATATTACCACCATCAACCACACACCAGCAAGCTATTTTCTGGCGCCGTTGCTACTGCTCATACTATTCATACCACCTGTATTTCACTATCTCTTCGCCGAACTAGTGCACCTATTAGGTGTGTTGGGGACACAAGAGACTTCTTGCTTTGTGGTTGCAGGGTTGCATGAGAGGGATATCTTTGACCTCTTCCTCCCTGAGTTCGATAAACCTTGGGTGATCCACTTAAGGGAAACTTGCTGCTGTTCTACAAACCTCTGCTCTTGGAGGCCCAACACTGTCTACAGGAAAAGGAGGGGGCGTAGACATCAATGGAACAGTCTCGCAGGGTTTCCGAAGCCGAAAAAGTTGCGCTTCAGCAAACTCAAGAAGCCATAACTGCTAAGGAAATCGCCGTTTCCGAGGCTAAAAAGGCGACAACTCGAGAAAATTTTATGCTCGAGTTAATGAATGAAGCCAGCGCGGATATGTCGGGTATGCTTGTCGCTTTTTTTTTTATAAAACCTTGATACCTTCCGTCTTCGTGCTACATCTCTTAAGAAATTTTGAACCGTTGCTTGATAGGTTCCTTTATTGATGCTGCTGCCGAAGAAGAGAGGGTAAATACTAGGACGAACCTCCTTGTTAACCTTGCCCTTGACCATGGTTCTCTGTTCTGGGCTACTCCCGAGAGGACCCGACAGATTGTCAGATTTCAAGATCGCACCTCTCAAACTCGCGATTTCCTTGATTTTTGTACCAGGACCCTGTCCATGGTTTATAACTCCATGTTTCCTCGGAACGTTCAGCCACAAACCCTTCCTGAGCTAATGGGGAGATTTAAGGATCCCCACAAGATCCATGGTTTTGTAAAAGCTCAACTAGTAGCTGGCGCCAGGTTTGCCCTTATCATGCTTCAGATCTGCCACTCGAAGCTTGACCTGACCCAAGTTGTTGCAAAAGTTCGTGAGAAGGTAAAGCGTCGAAGACTTGGTGTCGACAGAATTAACACGAAGGTTTCGCCTGTGGCCGAAGAAATGATTGAAGATCTCCTTCGGATGGATGCCGACTTTTTTGCAGATGGTCTTTATGCTGATTTTCTTGGCGCTGCTCCCGAAGAGGGCAGAGTTACCATTGATAACATATTGAATCGTGACTAATTTTTCTTTGGTAGACAACTCTTCTTTGTAAGCCACAATTGTGACTATGTTGTGAAGCAATCATCATATGTCTATTTTTGTCTAGCCCCCGAGCGTTTCAGTGCCTATTTTCTGTATTTGTGTATTGCGAGGTTTTTAACCAAGGCATTTATTCAATGTGTAGTTTTGGCGAGTATCAGCCCCCGAGCTTTCTTGTCGAGAGCTATGTTGTACTTTTATTGACTCGCGAGGTGTTTAATACCAAGGCGACTAAACCATGTTGATTGCACTATATTTGCGGGTACGAGCCCCCGTGTCTCGCATGATTGCTATTTTGTATCTTTATTTGTTTCGCGAGGTACTCTATACCAAGGCGAAATATTGCCGGGAATATATTTTGCAAGTCTGAGGCCTAAGCCCCCGAGCCTGCCGAAGAAATATATAGCTCAACTATTTTTACTATATTGCAGCACCGCGAGTCCGCCTCATTAAAAACCTTTCCCGGCCCCACTCGGTGCCCCAAAAAAGGAAAAGAGTGCGTCTGAAAACTCGCGGGCGTTTCAGTACATTGAAGTTTTACAAAGACTATATTTCGACTCTAGGCGTAGAACCACCTGAGTTGCGCCACGTTCCAGGGATTTTGCTCCTCCACCCCTGTCTTCTTGTCCTTTATCCTGTATGCTCCTCCTCTGATTACTTCTGTGACGATGTAAGGTCCAAGCCATGGTGACTCGAGCTTTTCATGACTTTTTTGCGTGAGCCGAAGGACTAGATCTCCCACCTGAAAGGATCTTGGCCGTAAACGTCGACTATGGTAATTCTTCAGTTCCTGTTGATATTTGGTTACTCGAGAGAGTACTTCATCTCTAGCCTCGTCGAGTGCATCGACGTCATCTTCTAGCGCTTTTCTCGACACCTCTTCATCAAATTCCACGACTCGTGGAGAATCGTGTTCTATCTCAATTGGCAGTACTGCTTCTGCTCCATGGACCAAGAAGAACGGAGTTTCTTGTGTCGCTGTGTTTGGTGTCGTTCGTATGCTCCATAATACACTGGGCAGCTCCTCTGGCCAGGTGTATCGAGCTTTCTCCAGTGGTGCTAATAAGCGTTTTTTGATGCCGTTGCAGATGATTCCATTGGCTTTCTCGACTTGACCGTTGGTTTGCGGGTGCGCAACCGACGCAAAATGTAGCTTAATACCCACTTCCTCGCAGTAATCTTTGAATTCGTGGGATGTGAAGTTACTGCCATTGTCTGTGACGATGCTATGAGGCACTCCAAATCTGAAGATGAGACTTTTTACGAATTTAACTGCGGATGCCCCGTCTGGTGAATTTATCGGCTTCGCTTCTATCCATTTTGTGAATTTGTCGACAGCTACCAGCATGTACTCCTTTCCCCCTGGCCAGGATTTGTGTAACTTACCCACCATGTCGAGGCCCCATTGAGCAAAGGGCCAGGATAGTGGTATTGGCATCAGTTCTGCTGCTGGTGAGTGCGGTTTCGCGGCAAACCTCTGACACGCGTCGCAAGTTCGTACTATCTCCTTTGCATCCTCTATTGCTGTCAACCAGTAAAATCCAGCTCGAAAGACTTTGGCAGCGATAGCTCGGCTGCTCGCATGGTGACCACAAATTTCCTCGTGTACATCTTTCAGGATCATCCTTCCTTCTTCGGGTGTGACGCACCTTTATAGTACTCCTGAGATACTTCGTTTGTATAGCTCCCCTTTGACCACAGTAAAAGCTTTTGATCGCCTAATAACTCGATCATCAGGGATTTCCTTCTTCAGGATGTATGATATGTACACCTGCATCCATGGTATCTGTATCATCATAACCAGGTCCTGATCTTCTTCTTCTTCCTCCAGTACTTCTTTGGTAGCCCCCGAGGTTTTTTTCTCCTTCTTTTTTGGTTTTGTCGACTTCGTAGATCTCTCGGCTATCTCTTCCCAAAATACACCTGGCGGAACTGCAAGGCATTGCGACCCAATGTTTGCGAGAACGTCGGCTTCGTCATTGCTCAATCTGCTGATATGATTTACTTCGCATCCATCGAACAACTTCTCGAGCTCGTTGTAGACTTCCTTGTATGCTATTATACTATCGTTGACTGTGTCGCATCTGTTCATGACTTGCTGAGCCACCAACTGCGAGTCGCCAAAGATTTTTAGTCGAGTTGCACCGCAAGCTTTCGCCATCTTCATCCCGTGTATGAGGGCTTCGTATTCTGCCTCATTGTTAGATGCGTTTGGGAACGTCATCCTCAGGACGTACTTCAGCTTGTCGCCTTCTGGTGATATTAGTATCACACCTGCACCAGCTCCTTCTAATCTCTTGGATCCGTCGAAGTTCATGGTCCAAGTTCTCGATAAATCTGGTGGTCCTGTGTTTTGCAGCTCCATCCACTCTGCGATGAAGTCTGGCAAAATCTGCGACTTGATTGCTTTTCGTTTTTCATACGTGATGTCCCGAGGGGAAAGTTCTATTCCCCAAAGGGAGACACGACCCGTAGCTTCTGGATTGTTTAGTATATTTTACAAGGGAGCTTTATTGATTACTACGACCGGGTGTGCCGAAAAGTAGTGGCGCAATTTTCGTGCGGTTGTGAATACTCCGTATGCTAGCTTTTGGTATTGAGGGTACCTTTGTTTTGAGGGTGACAAAACTTCGCTGACGAAGTATACTGGCCTCTGCACTCCGTGGAGTTTTCCTTCTTCCTCCCTTTTGACGACAAGTACCGTGCTTACCACCTGAGGTGTGGCCGCAATATATAACAACAGGGGTTCCTTCTCTTTCGGTGCCACCAAGATTGGAGGTGTCGAAAATTTGCGCTTGAGGTCCTCAAAGGCTCTATCCGCTTCTTCGTTCCATTGGAACTTGTCCCCCTGCTTGATCAAGGCGTAAAATGGTAACGCCTTTTCTCCAAGCCTGGCGACGAATCTGCTTAAAGCTGCGACTCGCCCGGTTAACTGCTGTACTTCTTTCAACTTTGTTGGCTTCCTCATCGTTACGATGGCCTGTATTTTTTCGGGGTTTGCTTCAATCCCTCTTGCTGATACTAGGAACCCGAGAAGTTCTCCTGCAGGGACGCCAAAAGAGCACTTTGTCGGGTTCAGCTTGAGGCAGAACTTGTCGAGGTTGTCGAAAGTTTCCTTCAGGTCCTCAATTAGAGTGTCGCCTTTTTTGGATGTTATGACGACATCGTCGATGTATACTTGTACATTTTTCCCGATCTGTGTTGCTAAGCACTTCTGCATCATCCGCTGGTATGTTGCTCCCGCGTTTTTCAAACCGAAGGGCATTGTTCGATAGCAGAACACGCCGTAGGGAGTGATGAACGCTGTTTTCACCTCATCATCTTCTTTCAATCTAATCTGGTTGTAACCAGAATAAGCATCCAAGAAGGAAAGACGTTCGCACCCTGCCGTGGAGTCGATAATTTGATCGATCCTTGGGAGGGGAAAGTGATCCTTTGGACAATGTTTGTTGAGACACGTGAAGTCGACGCACATGCGAAGGACTTTCGTGTTTTTCTTTGGCACCAACACTGGGTTAGCTACCCATGTGGCCTCTGTATGTATTTCTTTGATGAAACCTGCTTCTCTAAGTCTGTTAATTTCCGACAGCATAGCCTTGCGGTTTGGTTCCGAGAAACGCCGCAGAGGTTGTTTGATTGGTTTCGCGATTGGATCCAAGTGTAGGTGGTGCTCGGCAAGTTCCCTGGGTACTCCTGGCATGTCAGCTGGACACCATGCGAAGATTTTCCAGTGCTCACGGAGGAACTCGACGAGCGCGCTTTCCTATGCGAGGTCCATGTTATTTGCGATGGACGTCGTTTTCTTCGGGTCTGTCGGGTGAATCTGTACTTCCTTGGAATCCTTTGCTGTGTTGAAGGTTGACTCCTTGCTAGGCCTCCCCACATCTGGTAGTACGTCGTAGTCTGTCGTGAGTTTTGACTCCATATATTCTGCTTGCATCCCGAAGGTTTCTGAGAGCCGATGAAAGTCCTTATCACATTTATCGGCAAGCGCAAAACTTCCTTTAATTGTGATTGGCCCCTTAGGTCCAGGCATCCTCCACAGCAAGTACGTGTAATGTGGTACTGCCATAAACCTAGCGTATGCTGGACGCCCCAACAGAGCGTGGTACTGTGACGGGAAATCCACGACTTCAAACTCCAGCCTTTCAATCCTGTAATTCTCTCGGGTGCCGAACTGAACGTCGAGATTGATCCTCCCCAGTGGGTAACTTGGCTTCTCTGGTGTGATGCCGTGAAAACGCGTATCCGTTGGTTTGAGGTTTGCCAAGGATATGTTCATCTTCCTTAGTGTATCTGCATACATAAGGTTTAGACTGCTTCCTCCGTCGATGAAAACTCGAGACACGTCGAATCCTGCAATTACTGCGGGCAAAATAAGTGCTGATTGCCCTGGTCGAGGAACTTGCTGCGGGTGATCCGCAATTGTGAAACAAATATCTTGTCCCGACCAATTGAGATACTCGACTGTTGGTGGAGGCATCTCTCTGCCATGAACACCTGCCGCGAGATTACTTTCTGAGCTCTATTGGATGGTCTGCCTTTCTGAATCATCGAGACCGCTCCATGGGAGTTGGGATCGACATATGGTGGTGGTGCTGGTGCTGCCGCTATTCTGAGCTGGTGTCGATTTTCTTCCATAATTGCGGGGGGAGGTGGTAGGTGGATCTCACTCCTAGGTCCTTGGGGATTTCGACTTGCTGCCTGAGCATGGGCTTGCGCGGCAACCCTCATCATCGCTTGAAAGTTCCGACAATCTTTCTGTAGATGTCCTGACTGCCTTACCCCATTGTTGTCGACAAAGAAATGCATCTGGCATGGACCGTTCATCATATCCTCAGGGGTCACAAAGGGCCTCTGAAACCTAGGTCCATTGTTTGGCCTGTTATTTCGCGAATCATCTCTGTTGTCACTTCGCTGCTCGTTGCTTCGTTGATAATTATCTCTATTGCTTCCTCCAGCACCTGATCGAAACCCAGCCGAAATTTGGCCAGGTGGATCATAACTCGAAAATCGAGAGAATCATCGCCTGCCCTGATAATTTCGACTGCGGTCCTCCTCTGGTGACCTGTGTCTCTTGTTGTGTACCGCATCTTCGCCATCTGCCCATTTGTTTGCTATCTCCATTAATGCTGATACTGTTTTTGGGTTAGTTCTTCCCAGATCCTCCACGAAATCTCCTCGTCGGACTCCTGCAACAAACGCATCTATGGCTCTCTCGTCAGATATGTTTTCTGTCGAGTTTTTGATGATATTCCACCTTTGGATGTACTTCCTCATTGATTCATCATGTTTCTGTCGACATGATCTCAACTCCTCGAGTGTCGCAGGCTTTTTGCAAGTAGACCAAAAATTCTTGATGAATATGTCCTCAAAATCAGTCCAGCTGTCGATGGAACCTACTGGAAGCTTCTTTATCCAAGATCTTGCGGCTCCACTCAAGTGCACCTGAATGCTTTGCATTGCTGTTGCCCTTGTTCCGCCGATTAATTTCACCGTCTCGAGGTAATCTACCAGCCAATCCTCAGGATCCTGCAATCCGTCGAATTTTTTGAAATTATCGGGTAGCTTAAACCCTGAGGGCACCCGAGTTTTTCGGACCCTTCTAGTAAAACATGGTAGTCCGCACATATCCTCCTCAGCTATGTCTGGAGAGTGTCGATGTTCCCTTCTATGTTGTCGTGCTCTGTCTACCCTTGCCTGAGTTTCTGCGTCCCTTGCTTCGCCTGTTCTTTCGGGAGCTGCTGCTGCAACCGCAGGTCGTGGACTATTTTGCCTTGCTGATCCTTCGGGAGGCGTTGATGCGAACGCTGTTCCCATGGCTCCAACACCTGCCATGGCCATGTTATACAGTGCTTCCCTTGGATCTCCAGGAGGTGGCCTAGATGCGAGGATAAAGGCTTGTGTCGCCATATACCCAGCTTCCGGTGTTTTGGGAATGATGTTTCCTCTTGTGTCTATCGACATAAAGGACATGTCGAGGTTTTGAACTAGATTCTCTCTTTCTGCTTCAGGTATGTTTTGCAACCTTGACCTTGCCCTGTTCCGAGCTTCTCTGTGGCTATCTCCCGAAGTTCCTGAATGTCGACTGAGGTCTGCCCTTCGCCTGCTTGACGCGGAAGCTGCCTCCTTCCTTCTGTTCAAATCAGCTGTTTGTTTTTCCAATTCCCTTCCAGCTCGAGCGAGTCTATATTGGTATGCCTGCAATTCCTCGACCGTGGCGGTTGTCGCCATTGGTTCTGAACCATCCATAGCTCTTGCGGCTCTGTCCCATGCTGCTTGTGGCAACTGAACTCTCATGCGTGGTGTAGGCCCAATGTATTTGTTGCCTAATCCTCGCCTTAAGTCAGAGGGATCGACGTATGGATTTCCCAGATCATCGAAAGCCTCCGATGTTTCATCCTGATCACGACTTGCTTCTCCGATGACGTAGATTTGATGATATTTTGAATTCTGCGCCTTGCTGGATTCGGTGACACCATCATAGAGATTGGTGAAGACCTTTCCAATGGTGATAGATTTGTCGATGAAGTCGAAGCTGTCGACGCTTTCGGAATCGCTGCTTATATAGGAGTCCGCAGACGACTCGAAAGACATGTCGCTGAAGATCTTGGCGAGTTTTTCGCTTGCCTTGGTGCTGATGAAGCGTGGCGAAGATGTTCCTTCATCGCCTGACTCGACTGATGATGCCGAGCTTGAAGATTCAGTATGTTCCACGGAAAACCTCGGGAAGGTCGGAATTTCGAGACGATAACTTCCTTCCTTCCCGACGCGAAAGTGGAACCTCCCGAACGTCATCTCCATGGGCTCCTCCGGATATGTATATGCATCCAAACGGGAGGGCGGGTGAGGTACAAAATCAACGAGACCAGTTTCGATCTGTTTACCTCTGTCCATGATGTTGCTTGCTGCCGATGAAGTCAACGATCCTGAACGTGCCATCGAGATCAGCTCCTTGTCGCCTCTAAACCCCACAGACGGCGCCAATTGACAAGGTATTAACTTGTCAATGCCTACAAGTAGTAGACTAGGGTTTCGTTGGATGTAGAGGGCAAGTAGATCTCGAAGGTTTCAGCCGAAAAGTACTCGACGAGATAAAACTAGGGTTTACTCAACAATGATTCGATGATCTTTCTCGTCCCTCGACTCCCCCTTATATATGAGGCGGAGCCGAGGGATTCGTATTGTACAAGTTACAGAGTCCGGGGAGGTTTCTAACTCACCCCGCAAGATTACACACAACACTTCCTATTACAACTCTAACTTTCCTTAATAATATCTTTGGGCTTCCGAGTCTTCTTATTCTTCGGGTAGTGGGCCTTCAGTAAGTCCCGGGTACTATCTTCGGCAGGCCCATTGGGGATGCCTATGTCACCAAGCCTGGGCCCACGCCAAGGGGTGGTGTGGCCCCCCTGGGCTCCACCGACCTCGCCCTTCCGCCTATTTATTCACAATCTCGGGAAAAATCTAAACACCTGAGCCTCCATCAACGAACAGTTCCATCATGGACGCCGTCGTAGACCCTAGCTCGGGAGGGTTCTGAAGCTCTTCTCGGCACCTTGCCGGAGGGGGAAGTCATCGCCGGTGGCATCTACCTCACCATGCCCGCCTCCGAAATGATGCGTGAGTAGTTCATCCCTGGACTATGGATCCATAGCAGTAGCTAGATGGTTATCTTCTCCAATTTGTGCCTCATGTTTAGATCTTGTGAGTTGCCCTACATGATCAAGATCATCCTTATGTAATGCTACATGTTGTGTTTGTTGGGATTCGATGAATATTTAATACTATGTTGAGATCGATTATATATTCTTGTCATATGTTATTTGTGATCTTCCATGCTCTCCGTTGCTAGTAGATACTCTGGCCAAGTAGAGACTTGTGACTCTAAGAGGGGGTATGTATGCTCGATAGTAGGTTCATGCCTCTAGTTTCCTAGAAGAGTGACAATAACTTCTAAGATTGTAGATGTGTTGTTGCTACTAGGGAGAAAACAACAATATTTTATTCCAGGGCAATTCTATTGTTTACTTTAAACACATTGATTAATGCGATAATCATGCAATAATCTATTGCTTGCAACTTAATACTGGAATGGGTTCGGATGATAACCGGAAGGTGGATTATTACTCATAGACGTAATTAGATTATGGTCTATGTATCAATGTTGTAATACCCAAACGAATCTCATAGTAATCATCTTGCATGTATGGTCGATATTCTGTCAATTGCCCAGCTGTAATTTGTTCACCCAGCATGTTATTTATCTTTATGGAGAGAGACCTCTAGTGAACTTTAAAGTGGACCCCGTTCTTTTTCTTTACACTGATAAATTCATCCACTGCAATCCTGCTCTGTTTATTTACTGCAAGCACTGTTCTCTTTAATTACTACAAATATCTCTTTCCACTTGATACGTTTAATCCTTTGTGTTCAGCAAAACCAGTGAGATTGACAACCTCACTGTAAGTTGGGGCAACGTATTTTGGTTGTGTTGTGTGCAGGTTCCACGTTGTTGTTGATGTTGGTAGTGCGCCCTACCACTAGTCAGCTAGCAATACCTTCAGAAGTCACGTCTTTATCCTACTGGTCGATTAAACATTGGTTTCTTACTGAGGAAAAACTTGATGTTGTGCTCATCATACCTTCCTCTTGGGGTTCCTCAACAGTGTGAAGTCTGTGCTACGGCGAGCACCATCAAGACTGTTTTCTGGCGCTGTTGCCAGGGAGAAAGAGGATTTCTGCAAGGGGATTCTCTCATCTCCAATCTCTTTACTTTGTTATAGTTTTTCTTATTTTATTTTATTTTGTCTTGTTTGCTTCTTTATATCAAAAACACAAAAAAATTAATTTCTCGTATAGTTGTTATTTCTATTGTTCTGTTTTAATGTTGCTAAAATGGGTTCTGCTGAAAACACTAAGTTGTGTGACTTTACTAGCACAAAAAACAACGATTTTATTTGTACACCTATTGCTCCACTTGCTCTCGGAGCAGCTTCCTATGAAATTAAGCCTGCTTTGTTAAATCTTGTTATGAAAGAGCAATTTTCTAGTGTTAGTACTGAAGATACTGCTTCTCACCTTAATAATTTTGTTGAACTTTGTGAGATGCAAAAGTATAAGGATATAGATGGTGACATTATTAAAATGAATCTATTTCCTATCTCTTTGAAAGGGAGAGCTAAACATTGGTTGCTATCTTTGCCTAGAAATGGTATTGATTTTTGGGTTAAATGCAAAGATGCTTTTATTGGAAAATATTATCCTCCTGCTGAGATTATATCCTTGAGAAGCGACATAATGAAATTTATAAAATTTTATAATGAACATGTTGCTCAAGCATGGGAAAGAATGAAATATTTGGTAAAGAATTGTCCCATTTATGGACTGACTGCTTGGATGATCATCCAAACTTTTTATGCAGGACTGAATTTTTCTTCAAGAAACCTTCTGAATTCAGCTACTGGAGGTACCTTTATGTCCATTACTTTGGGGTATGCAACAAAACTCCTTGATGATATGATGATAAATTATTCTGAATGGCACACCGAGAGAGCTACACAAGGTAAGAAGGTAAATTCTGTAGAAGAAACCTCCTCTTTGAGCGATAAAATTGATACTATTATATCTATGCTTGTTAATGGTAAAGCACATGTTGATTCAAATAATATTCCGTTATCTTCTTTGGTTGCTCAAGAAGAGCATGTTGATGTGAACTTTATTGAAAACAACAATTTCAAAAACAATGCTTATAGGAATAATTTTGGTAGCAACAATTATTGGCCATACCCTTCTAATAATGGTAACACTTATGGCAATTCTTATGGTAATTCCTACAGCAATAATAAAAGTGCACCCTCTGATCTTGAAGTCATGCTTAAGGATTTTATTAGTAAACAAACCGCTTTTAATAAAACTATTGAGGAAAAGCTTGGAAAAATTGATGTTCTTGATTCTAAAGTTGGCCTTACTCATGATGTTGAATTTATTAAATTAAAAGTTATGCCTCATTATGTTGAAATTAAGTAAAACTTTGAATGCCATTTGATACGTCTCCGACGTATCGATAATTTCTTATGTTCCATGCCACATTATTGATGTTATCTACATGTTTTATGCACACTTTATGTCATATTCGTGCATTTTCTGGAACTAACCTATTAACAAGATGCCGAAGTGCCAGTTGCTGTTTTCTGCTGTTTTTTGGTTTCAGAAATCCTAGTAACAAAATATTCTCGGAATTGGACGAAATCAAAGCCCAGGGGCCTATTTTTCCACGAAGCTTCCAGAAGTCCGAAGAGGAGACGAAGTGGGGCCACAGGGGGGGCCAAACCCTAGGGCGGTGCGGCCCACCCCCTGGCCGCGCCGACCTATGGTGTGGGGCCCCTGTGCCCCCTCCTGACTTGCCCTTTCGCCTACTTAAAGCCTCCGTGACGAAACCCCCAGTACAGAGAGCCACGATACGAGAAAACATACTGAGACGCCGCCGCCGCCAATCCCATCTCGGGGGATTCTGGAGATCGCCTCCGGCACCCTGCCGGAGAGGGGATTCATCTCCCGGAGGACTCTACACCGCCATGGTCGCCTCCGGAGTGATGAGTGAGTAGTCTACCCCTGGACTATGGGTCCATAGCAGTAGCTAGATGGTTGTCTTCTCCCCATTGTGCTTTCATTGTTGGATCTTGTGAGCTGCCTAACATGATCAAGATCATCTATCTGTAATTCTATATGTTGCGTTTGTTGGGATCCGATGAATAGAGAATACTTGTTATGTTGATTATCAAAGTTATGCTTATGTGTTGTTTATGATCTTGCATGCTCTCCGTTACTAGTAGATGCTCTGGCCAAGTAGATGCTTGTAACTCCAAGAGGGAGTACTTATGCTCGATAGTGGGTTCATGCCTGCATTGACACAGGACAGTGAGAAAGTTCTAAGGTTGTGTTGTGCTGTTGCCACTAGGGATAAAACATTGATGCTATGTCTAAGGATGTAGTTGTTGATTACATTACGCACCATACTTAATGCAATTGTCTGTTGCTTTGCAACTTAATACTGGAAGGGGTTCGGATGATAACCTGAAGGTGGACTTTTTAGGCATAGATGCAGTTGGATGGCGGTCTATGTACTTTGTCGTAATGCCCAATTAAATCTCACTATACTCATCATGATATGTATGTGCATGGTCATGCTCTCTTTATTTGTCAATTGCCCAACTGTAATTTGTTCACCCAACATGCTATTCGTCTTATGGGAGAGACACCTCTAGTGAACTGTGGACCCCGGTCCAATTCTCTTTACTGAAATACAATCTACTGCAATACTTGTTCTACTGTTTTCTGCAAACAATCATCTTCCACACAATACGGTTAATCCTTTGTTACAGCAAGCCGGTGAGATTGACAACCTCACTGTTTCGTTGGGGCAAAGTACTTTGGTTGTGTTGTGCAGGTTCCATGTTGGCGCCGGAATCCCTGGTGTTGCGCCGCACTACATCCCGCCGCCATCAACCTTCAACGTGCTTCTTGGCTCCTCCTGGTTCGATAAACCTTGGTTTCTTTCTGAGGGAAAACTTGCTGCTGTGCGCATCATACCTTCCTCTTGGGGTTGCCCAACGAACGTGTGAAATACACGCCATCAAGCTCTTTTTCTGGCGCCGTTGCCGGGGAACGAAGAAAAGTTACACCACAAAGATTTTCAACTCCCACGTCAACTACGCGCCAGCAACTCTTTTTCTGGCGCCGTTGCCGGGGAGATCAAGACACGCTGCAAGGGGAGTCTCCACTTCTCAATCTCTTTACTTTGTTTTTGTCTTGCTTTATTTTATTTACTACTTTGTTTGCTGCATTATATCAAAATACAAAAAAAATTTAGTTGCTAGTTTTACTTTATTTACTGTCTTGCACTCTATATCAAAAACACAAAAAAAAATTAGTTACTTGCATTTACTTTACTTATTTCATAATGTTTCCTCCTAAGTTTGTTCTTAAAGATGTGCCGGTAGGTCGAGGGTCTATCCTTGGGAAAGACAATATAGAAGATTTTTTCACTCATATTAGTACGGTCGAGGATTTTGAAGATAGACACTTGGCAGAACTTGCCCCCACTTATGAAATTGCTGTTGCTTCTTTAGTACACGCATTAGAAGCTAGATTTGTTAATCTTAATCCTGTGATTCAACATATGTTTCTTACACTTAGTGATATGGAAGAAGGAGAAAAGAAAGACTTTGTATTAGAAACCCTTCTTAAAGAATTTGGGGGAATAGCGAGAGAAGCTAGAAAAGTTTTCATTAAATATAATATGCTAGGTTCTTATACCAACTTTGCCAGTACCCTTGAGAAGATGGAGAAGGATAGACAAAATTACACTAATAAAGTTAATTATGAGGGGGATATTAAAACATCAATACCTTGCAAGCTCTTGGGAATGTGTGAGGCACTAGAAAAGAATTTTGATTGGATTGTTCCTGAAGATTTGTTTGATGAGAGTAGCAAGCCCAAGACTAATGAAAAGGGAGCCTCTGAAACTCACATAGAAAAGATAATATGCATAGTTGAGAACACTCCGCACCCCGCTGTAGAAGTACCACCCTTTGATAATACTTGATACACACTTTCTGCGCCTAGCTGAAAGGCGTTAAAGAAAAGCGCTTATGGGAGACAACCCATGTTTTTACCTACAGCACTTTGTTTTTATTTTGTGTCTTGGAAGTTGTTTACTACTGTAGCAACCTCTCCTTATCTTAGTTTTGTGTTTTGTTGTGCCAAGTTAAGCCGTTGATAAGAAAGTAAGTACTAGATTTGGATTATTGCGCAGAAACAGTTTTCTTTGCTGTCACGAATCTGGGTCCACCTCTCTGTAGGTAACTCAGAAAATTATGCCAATTTACGTGAGTGATCCTCAGATATGTACGCAACTTTCATTCAATTTGAGCATTTTCATTTGAGCAAGTCTGGTGCCATTTTAAAATTCGTCAATACGAACTGTTCTGTTTTGACAGATTCTGCCTTTTATTTCGCATTGCCTCTTTTGCTATGTTGGATGAATTTCTTTGATCCCCTAATGTCCAGTAGCATTATGCAATGTCCAGAAGTGTTAAGAATGATTGTGTCACCTCTGAATATGTCAATTTATATTGTGCACTAACCCTCTAATGAGTTGTTTCGAGTTTGGTGTGGAGGAAGTTTTCAAGGATCAAGAGAGGAGTATGATGCAACATGATCAAGGAGAGTGAAAGCTCTAAGCTTGGGGATGCCCCGGTGGTTCACCCCTGCATATATTAAGAAGACTCAAGCGTCTAAGCTTGGGGATGCCCAAGGCATCCCCTTCTTCATCGACAACATTATCAGGTTCCTCCCCTGAAACTATATTTTTATTCCATCACATCTTATGTGCTTTTTCTTGGAGCGTCGGTTTGTTTTTGTTTTTTGTTTTGTTTGAATAAAATGGATCCTAGCATTCACTTTATGGGAGAGAGACACGCTCCGCTGTAGCATATGGACAAGTATGTCCTTGGTTTCTACTCATAGTATTCATGGCGAAGTTTCTCCTTCGTTAAATTGTTATATGGTTGGAATTGGAAAATGATACATGTAGTAATTGCTATAAATGTCTTGGGTAATGTGATACTTGGCAATTGTTGTGCTCATGATTAAGCTCTTGCATCATATGCTTTGCACCCATTAATGAAGAAATACATAGAGCATGCTAAAATTTGGTTTGCATATTTGGTTTCTCTAAGGTCTAGATAATTTCTAGTATTGAGTTTGAACAACAAGGAAGACGATGTAGATTCTTATAATGTTTACAATATGTCTTTTATGTGAGTTTTGCTGCACCGGTTCATCCTTGTGTTTGTTTCAAATAAACCTTGCTAGCCTAAACCTTGTATCGAGAGGGAATACTTCTCATGCATCCAAAATACTTGAGCCAACCACTATGCCATTTGTGTCCACCATACCTACCTACTACATGGTATTTCTCCGCCATTCCAAAGTAAATTGCTTGAGTGCTACCTTTAAAATTCCATTCTTCACCTTTGCAATATATAGCTCATGGGACAAATAGCTTAAAAACTATCGTGGTATTGAATATGTAATTATGCACTTTATCTCTTATTAAGTTGCTTGTTGTGCGATAACCATGTTTTCTGGGGACGCCATCAACTATTCATTGTTGAATTTCATGTGAGTTGCTATGCATGTCCGTCTTGTCTGAAGTAAGAGAGATCTACCACTTTATGGTTAAGCATGCATATGTTAGAGAAGAACATTGGGCCGCTAACTAAAGCCATGATCCATGGTGGAAGTTTCATTTTTGGACATATATCCTCAATCTCAAATGAGAAAATTATTAATTGTTGTTACATGCTTATGCATAAAAGAGGAGTCCATTATCTGTTGTCTATGTTGTCCCGGTATGGATGTCTAAGTTGAAGAATAATCAATAGCGAGAAATCCAATGCGAGCTTTCTCCTTAGACCTTTGTACAGGCGGCATAGAGGTACCCCTTTGTGACACTTGGTAAAAACAGTGCATTGTGATGATCCGGTAGTCCAAGCTAATTAGGACAAGGTGCGGGCACTATTAGTATACTATGCATGAGGCTTGCAACTTATAAGATATAATTTACATGATGCATATGCTTTATTACTACCGTTGACAAAATTGTTTCATGTTTTCAAAATCAAAGCTCTAGCACAAATATAGCAATCGATGCTTTTCCTCTATGAAGACCATTCTTTTACTTTCAATGTTGAGTCAGTTCACCTATTTCTCTCCACCTCAAGAAGCAAACACTTGTGTGAACTATGCATTGATTCCTACATACTTGCTTATTGCACTTATTATATTACTCTATGTTGACAATATCCATGAGATATACATGTTACAAGTTGAAAGCAACCGCTGAAACTTAATCTTCTTTTGTGTTGCTTCAATGCTTTTACTTTGAATTATTGCTTTATGAGTTAACTCTTATGCAAGACTTATTGATGCTTGTCTTGAAGTGCTATTCATGAAAAGTCTTTGCTTTATGATTCACTTGTTTACTCATGTCATACACATTGTTTTGATCGCTGCATTCACTACATATGCTTTACAAATAGTATGATCAAGATTATGATGGCATGTCACTCCAGAAATTATCTGTGTTATCGTTTTACCTGCTCGGGACGAGCATAACTAAGCTTGGGGATGCTGATACGTCTCCGACGTATCGATAATTTCTTATGTTCCATGCCACATTATTGATGTTATCTACATGTTTTATGCACACTTTATGTCATATTCGTGCATTTTCTGGAACTAACCTATTAACAAGATGCCGAAGTGCCGATTCTTTGTTTCTGCTGTTTTTGGTTTCAGAAATCCTAGTAACAAAATATTCTCGGAATTGGACGAAATCAAAGCCCAGGGGCCTATTTTTCCACGAAGCTTCCAGAAGTCCGAAGAGGAGACGAAGTGGGGCCACAGGGGGGCCAAACCCTAGGGCGGCGCGGCCCACCCCCTGGCCGCGCCGACCTATGGTGTGGGGCCCCTGTGCCCCCTCCTGACTTGCCCTTTCGCCTACTTAAAGCCTCCGTGACGAAACCCCCAGTACAGAGAGCCACGATACGAGAAAACATACTGAGACGCCGCCGCCGCCAATCCCATCTCGGGGGATTCTGGAGATCGCCTCCGGCACCCTGCCGGAGAGGGGATTCATCTCCCGGAGGACTCTACACCGCCATGGTCGCCTCCGGAGTGATGAGTGAGTAGTCTACCCCTGGACTATGGGTCCATAGCAGTAGCTAGATGGTTGTCTTCTCCCCATTGTGCTTTCATTGTTGGATCTTGTGAGCTGCCTAACATGATCAAGATCATCTATCTGTAATTCTATATGTTGCGTTTGTTGGGATCCGATGAACAGAGAATACTTGTTATGTTGATTATCAAAGTTATGCTTATGTGTTGTTTATGATCTTGCATGCTTTCCGTTACTAGTAGATGCTCTGGCCAAGTAGATGCTTGTAACTCCAAGAGGGAGTACTTATGCTCGATAGTGGGTTCATGCCTGCATTGACACAGGACGGTGTGAGAAAGTTCTAAGGTTGTGTTGTGCTGTTGCCACTAGGGATAAAACATTGATGCTATGTCTAAGGATGTAGTTGTTGATTACATTACGCACCATACTTAATGCAATTGTCTGTTGCTTTGCAACTTAATACTGGAAGGGGTTCGGATGATAACCTGAAGGTGGACTTTTTAGGCATAGATGCAGTTGGATGGCGGTCTATGTACTTTGTCGTAATGCCCAATTAAATCTCACTATACTCATCATGATATGTATGTGCATGGTCATGCTCTCTTTATTTGTCAATTGCCCAACTGTAATTTGTTCACCCAACATGCTATTCGTCTTATGGGAGAGACACCTCTAGTGAACTGTGGACCCCGGTCCAATTCTCTTTACTGAAATACAATCTACTGCAATACTTGTTCTACTGTTTTCTGCAAACAATCATCTTCCACACAATACGGTTAATCCTTTGTTACAGCAAGCCGGTGAGATTGACAACCTCACTGTTTCGTTGGGGCAAAGTACTTTGGTTGTGTTGTGCAGGTTCCACGTTGGCGCCGGAATCCCTGGTGTTGCGCCGCACTACATCCCGCCGCCATCAACCTTCAACGTGCTTCTTGGCTCCTCCTGGTTCGATAAACCTTGGTTTCTTTCTGAGGGAAAACTTGCTGCTGTGCGCATCATACCTTCCTCTTGGGGTTGCCCAACGAACGTGTGAAATACACGCCATCAAGCTCTTTTTCTGGCGCCGTTGCCGGGGAACAAAGAAAAGTTACACCACAAAGATTTTCAACTCCCACGTCAACTACGCGCCAGCACCATTCAAGTTAGAATTGATGAAAATGTTAAGATGTTGGCGTAATTGCATGGTAGGTGGGAAAGAGAAGATGAAATTGCTAGAAATAATAATTTGACTAAAATTTGTACCATCACCACCACCAGTAGTAATGAAGTTTAAAATGCTATGCACCCTCCTACTATTAATGGTGAAATAATTGGTGTAGGAAAAGTCCCCGCTCCTTCTACAAAATTGCCTAGAACCACTGAAACTGGTCCTCATAAGTGTGCTGAAATTTTTCAGAGTATGGGAGACAATAGTCCTTTCACCTTTGATAATAATGACTTTGATTTTGATGATTGCAATATCTCTGAAGTAATTAAGTTCATAAAAAAGCTTTCTATAAGTCCTAATTCTAGTGCTATAAATATGTCTTTTACATACAAAGCACATGACAAATGCTCTCATGCAAATTAGAGAAGAGAAATTAAAGCGTGAAGCTTCCATTCCAAAAAAGTTAGAAGATGGTTGGAATCCCATCATTAAGATGAAAGTAGATGTCTTTGATTGCAATGTTTTATGTGATCTTGGTGCAAGTATTTGTGATATGCCTAGAAAAATCTATGATATGCTTGATTTGCCACCGTTGGAACAATGTTATTTGGATGTTCATCTTGTTGATATTGCTACAAAGAAACCTTTGGGGAATAATGTTCTTATTATGGTTAATAATAACATTGTCCCCGTTGATTTTGTTGTTTTGGATATTGAATGCAATTCTTATTGTCCAATTATTTTGGACATACCGTTTCTTAGAACTGTTGGTGCTGTTGTTGATATGAGAGATGTGATTATTAAATATCAATTCTCACTCAAGAAAGGTATGGCACACTTCCCTTGGAAAATAAAGAAGTCACCTTATGATTCTATTATTAGAACAAGTTATGATGTTGATGTTTCTTCATTTGATAATACTTGATACTAGCTCTTTTTCTGCGCCTATCTGAAAGGCCTTAAAGAAAAGCACTCTTGGGAGATAACCCATGTTTAATTTCTGTAATTTTTTCTTTTGTTGATTCTTCGAAGTTATTACCTCTTTAATAACCTCTCCTTATCATTTTTATTTCGTTTTTGTGCCAAGAATAGCCTCTAATAGGAAGAAAGTAAGATCTGGGAAAGTTGTTATCCAGAAACAGATTATGTGTTGTTACCATAAAAATTCGTAAAAATAGCTAGAGCAGAATATTGATCTGCCAATGTTTGTGCATATGCCCCAGGTTATTATCTAACTTCTGTTAGTTGAACACTTTTCGATCTGAGAAACGAAAGATTTCCTAAAAAATCGATCTTTACCTAATGTTCTGTTTTGATAGATTTTTGCCACTATTTGCATTTGCCTCTTAATCTCTTTCTTTTTGAGTTCTTTTGAGAAAACAGCTTTTTGAAGAGGTTGCTACAGTAGCTAATGCTTTAATAGATGTTTTATTTATGTTAATACTGAACGCAAGTGGATTTGTTATTTTGATTGTACTCATGCTGCTAAGAAAGAATTGTGTGAAGTTTTGTATGAAGAAAGTTTTCAAGTGTAGGGAGAGAAGAATGATGTAATGAGATGAAGAATGGGAAAAAGCTCAAGCTTAGGGATGCCCATGTTACCCCTCTTCATCAACAAAGCATCAGGTCATCTCTCTATGCGCTATATTTTATTGCTTCATACGCTATGTGTTGTTCTTGGAGCGTCTTTATTTTTTTTTTAGTTTAGTTTAGTTTTGTTTGCTATAGCATATGGTTGGATCCCGACATATTTGTTTTGGATAAAGACACGCTCTGTTTTAATTGCATAGAACGCTCTAGTTTTCTTTGTTATTGTTCTGCGAGTGTTCTAATTTTCTAGTACTGCGTTTAGCTCTTATTCTTTCACTCGAATTATGTTCAGAGCTCGTTAGTATTATTTATTTATGTATGATTAGATCTCTGGTTCATATTGTTTTTCATCTCTGAGAGCTATTTCAAATAAGTTGATTGGTGTTGGAAACAAGTAAAATGTTTCATGACTATAGTGATGCAAAAGGAAGCTTGTCTCAAATAGCCGAGAGTGCTTAATGTGTCATTGAAAGAATCATGTGTTGTTTCCATCATAAAAAGCATAATATTGTGGTATTCTGCTTTGATGCTTTATTGGGTTGACTTGGCTCATGCTTACACCATGTTATGACTACAACCAGTCAACTAAAGCCTTTATGATCATTTAGTTTTTGACTTTTAATATCACTTTTTGCTTTGATTGATAATGTTTTGTCGCTATGCATGATTATGGCCATTAATGGTCTCTTATTTGGTCGCTCCCAGTGTTTTGCTAGCCTTGACCTGTATTGAGTATGAACTCTACTCGTGCATCCAACCACCAATAACCAAAGTTTGCCAATTGTGTCCACCATATCTACCTACTAATATTATAGCTATTCTAAGTATATTCATCATGTGTTTATTTATCTTCCAAATTAAATTTTGGCGTGAGAAAATTAGTTAGTAAATCTCTCACGAACTTGATGGCACATTTACTTTATTGCACTTAATAAACTTGATCATTGTGACTATCTTATGAAGTTTATATGTTTGCAAATTGCGAGTTGAGACTTAGCACAACCAAGCTTTCATGGGGAACACTTTCAACATTGCACTTATTCATATTTAGTTGATGTCATGTTCTTTTGTTTATGGATGCCTACCGGTGCGAAATAAAATGGAAACTTGCAAGTCCATGGAGTTTGTATATGTGTTTGAGAAATGCCTGGGCTGCTAATCTAAGCCATACATCATTCAAAGTGGAAATTTACAGCGAACCATAGTGAGCATTCTATGAAGCATTTTCAATAAAAAGCTATACCCATAGTAAATAAAAAGATTGTTGAGATGCTCATTGTCTATTTGTCTTGTCATTTGGGTATGGGAATGCTCCTATATCATGGGACAGGAGGTACCCCGTTGGCGGTTCTCGATGATAAATGTATACTTACAATGACAAGAACTTATTTGGGACCTAAGTTGAGTATCATGAGGTTTAGGTACTCGTATTCAAGGGGCACAAGATTTTCAACTTGTGATATGTCAAGCACATAGCTCGCATTTGCCAATCACATTAACTTTAACCATTCAAGATGCTTATTATAGGGGCAATGAGAGCTCAACGCTAATGAGTACCGTACTTTTTGGAAGGTTTATAAAACTTGTTAATCTTTCTTACTCTACAAAGAGTCTTTCTTTTACTTTTATGTTGAGTTTTCAACTTCTTATTTATGCACAAATTAAGAGAGCATAGTTGTCATTCTTAGTATAATATGCATAATCCAAAAATTATTATTGATTGATTCTTGGTTATGCTATTGCTTGTTCTTGAATTACTTGTATCTAGTCACCCTTTGAATTTTAAAGGTGTCCTAGCATTTATGTTTTGCTACTTCATAAAGGACATGCTGAGTACCACTTTGCAATAAACAAACAGTTGATTTCAATGCACTATTATTTAGGATCATTTGTTTGAGTTACTTTTCATGTTATAACATAGTTGCTAAGTTCTATTGTTAGAATTATATCTGTCATGCCTATGTTTAGAGTACTTTGATCCTAGCTTACAATGCTTTACAATAACTTGATCAAGATTGTGTTGGCTTCATGTCACCTCAAAAATTATTTTGTTATTACTTACCTACTCGAGGACGAGCAGGAGTTAAGCTTGGAGAGATACGTCTCAAACGTATCTATAATTTTTTATGCTCCATGCTTGTTTTACACCAATTTATATATTTTTTGCTCATACTTCGTTGCATTTTTGTAAAATTTCTGGCACTAACCTATTAACAAGATGCCACAGTGCAAGTTTCCTATTTTTTGCTGTTTTGTATTTCAGAAAAGTTGTACAAGAAATATTCTCGAAATTGGACGAAACAAAAGCCGAAGTCAATAATTTTCTGTAACAAAGACATAGTCCATAGGGGGGTCGAAGAGGAGACACAGGGAGACCACGCCATGCCCATGCGCAGCCAAGCTTGGGCCCGCGCCAAGGGGTGGTGTGCCCCCCCTGGCCTCCAACGACCTCTCCCTTCATCCTATTTATTCACGATATCGGGAAAAACCTAAACACCCGAGTCTCCATCCACACAAAATTCCCTCGCGGCTGCCATCGCATACTCTAGCTCGGGAGGGTTCTGAAGCTTTTCTCGGCACCCTGCCGGAGGGGAAAATCATCATCGGAGGCATCTACATCGCCATACCCGCCTCCGAAGTGATGCGTGAGTAGTTCATACCTGAACTATGGGTCCATAGCAGTAGCTAGATGGTTGTCTTCTCCAATTTGTGCCTCATGTTTAGATCTTGTGAGCTGCCCTACATGATCAAGATCATCCTTATGTAATGCTACATGTTGTGTTTGTTGGGATCCGATGAATATTTAATACTATGTTGAGATCGATTATATATTCTTGTCATATGTTATTTTTGATCTTGCATGCTCTCCGTTGCTAGTAGATACTCTGGCCAAGCAGATGCTTGTGACACCAAGAGGGGGTATTTATGCTCGATAGTAGGTTCATGCGTCTAGTTTTCTGGAAAAGTGACAATAACTTCTAAGATCGTAGATGTGATGTTGCTACTAGGGAGAAAACAAGTATGTTTTATCCGAGGATAATGCGATAATCTGTTGCTTGCAACTTAATACTGGAAGGGGTTCAGACGATAACCGGAAGCTGGATTGTTAGTCATGGATGCAGTTGGATTACTGTCTATGTATTATGTTGTAATGTTGATGACCCACAAGTATAGGGGATCGCAACAATCTTTGAGGGAAGTAAAACCTAAATTTATTGATTCGACATAAGGGGAGGTAAACAATACTTATAAGCCTTAACAGCGGAGTTGTCAATTCAGCTGCACCTGGAAAAGCACTAGTAACTGGGGTGATGTGAAAGCAGCAGTAATATGAGAGCAATGACAATAGTAACACAACCGTAGTAGCACAGAAGAGATGGCAACAAAAAATATTCCAGTGCGTAGTTGACTTTAGAGCAATGATGATGACAGAAGGACCGGGGTTCCCAACTATCTACACTAGTGGTAACTCTCCAAATAACATGTGTTGGGTGAACAAATTACAGTTGGGCAATTGATAATTGTGAGAGCATGGCAATGCATGCTATGATAAGATAAAGGTTACTGTAGTATTTAATTGGGTATGACAACATAATACATAGACAATAAACCAACCACGTCTATGACTAATAATCCACCTTCAGGTTATCATCCGAACCCGTTCCAGTATTATTAAGTTGCAAACAATAGATTATCGCCTTAAGTAATGTGTGTAAAGTAAACAATAGAATTATCCTTAGACAAAATATTGTTGTTTTCTCCCTAGTAGCAACAACACCTCTACAATCTTAGAAGTTATTGTCACTCTTCCAGAAAATTAGAGGTATGAACCCACAATCGAGCATAAATACTCCCTCTTGGAGATACATGCAACTACTTGATCAAGGTAACTACAAGTACCGGAGAGAATGCAAGATCTTAAATAACAGTAGTATGATAATATGATGAACAATCTAATCACAATTCCACAATTTATCCGATCCCAAAAAACACAACACCGATTACATCATAGAGATCTCAATCATGTAAGGCAGCTCATGAGATCATTGTATTGAAGTACATGGGAGAGAGAGAACCAAGTAGCTACAGCCGAGAACCCGTAGTCCAGGGGGAACTACTCACGAACCATCATGGAGTCAAAGTGGAGGCGGTGGAGTCGATGGAGATGGCTCCGGGGGTCAATCCCCATCCCGGCAGGGTGCCAGAACAGGAACTTCTTACCCCCGAAACTTGTTTGGACGATGGCAGTGGCGATGGGACTTTTAATCGACGGGGGCTCGGGTTTTTCAAGGTTTTCGCGTCTAAGGGAATTGATAGGCGGAAGGGCGAGGTCGGTGGAGGCCTGGTGGCCCCAGACCACCCCTAGGCGCGGGCCAGGGACAGGCCATGCCTAGGCATGCGCTGCCCCCTGTGGCCCCCCTCCGTCTCTCCACTGGACTCCGTCTTCATTTCGGTAAAATAGAAACTTCAGCTTTTGTTTCGTCCTATTCCGAGAATATTTCCTATACAACTTTTCTGAAATACAAAACAACAGAAAACAAGGAACTGGCACTGTGGCATCTTGTCAATAGGTTAGTTCCAGAAAATGCATAAAAGTGCCACAAAGTGTAAACAAAACCTATTGGAATTGGTCTAAAACAAGCATGGAGCATCAAAAATTATAGATACGTTTGCGACGTATCAAGCATCCCCAAGCTGGACTCCTGCTCGTCCTTGAGTAGATAAGTGATAACAAAAATAATTTTTGAGGTTACATGAAGCCAACACAATCTTGATCAAGTTATTGTAAAGCATTGTGAGTTGGGATCAAAGTACTCTAAACATAGGCATCATAGATATAATTCTAGCAAATATAACTTAGCAACTATGTTATAACATGAGACGTAACTCAACCAAAAGATCATGAATAATAATGCACTGAAAGCAACTATTTGTTTATGAGCATAGAGAAAACATAGCAAAGTGGTATTCAGCTTGTCCTTTATGAAGTAGCAAAACATAAATGCCAGTACACCTTTAAAGTTTAGAAGGTGACTAGATACAAATAATTTCAGAACAAGCAATAATCATAATCATGAATCAATCAATAATAAATTTTGGGACTATGCACATTATACTCAGAATGACAACTATGCTCTCTTAGTGGTGCATAAAGCAAGAAGATGAAGACTTAACATAAAAGTAAAAGAAAGGTCCTACGCAGAGGGAAGCAGGGATCACTCATGTGCTAGAGCTTTTTATTTTGCATGAAACAGAGGTGTTGAAAATGTATTTGAGAGGTATGTATGTCTATGTCAACGAATGTCATCAAACAATCTATTACCCTTTCATATAGTGACCTCAAGAGCGGCTCCCATGTAGTTCTCCATTGCACACCATTATTTAGGATCTCTCCAGTACATAATGTGTGGAGCATTATTTGTTTATTTATTTAATTAATATTTTATTTGGGATGGGCACCCAGTTGCCTTGCTCTTTTTGCAATACTAAGGACTTTAGCACATTATGCATGCTAGTCAAGGTGTGAGGTCATGAAAAGACAATAAACCATTCAGTACTTCCTCATGAGCTAAAACAAAACACAAAACAGGTAGTAATTTTGAAGGTTTAAAGGTAGCACACAAGCAATATACTTTGGAGTGGCGGTGAAATACCACATATATGTAGGTATGGTGGAACCAATTGGCAACTTTAGTTTTTGTAGGTTGTATGCACGAGTAGAGCTCATACTCACCACAGGAGAAGGCTAGCAAAAGACTAGGAGCGACCAACTTAGAGAGCAATAATGGCCATAATCATGCATAGCGACAAAACATTATTAATCAAAGCATAAAGTGATATTACAAGTAAAAAAAAAATGATCATAGAGGCTTTTGGTGACTGGTTTGTAGTCATAACATGGTGTAAGCATGTGCCAACTCGACCCAATAACAACATTAAAGGAGAATACCACAATACTATGCTTTTGTATGATGGAAACAACACATGATTCTTTCAATGGCGCATTAAGCACTCTCAGATATTTGAGACAAGTGATGCTACAACAATAATTACTAAGCATATAATAAGAATAACATCCAACATGACATGCCAAAGTCTAGTCCACAGTCTAAGCAAGCTTCCTTTTGCAGTCTAAGCAAGCTTCCTTTTGCATCACTTTAAGCATGAAACATTTTACTCGTCTCCAACACCAATCAACTTTTTGAAATAGCTCTCATAGATGAAAATAAATATGGATCAGAGAGCTAATCATAAATAAATAAATAATACTAACGAGCTCTGAACATAATATGAGTGGAAAATCAAGAGCTAAACACAGTACTAGCAAACTAGAACACCCGCAGAACAATAAAAGTGAAAACTAGAGTGTTCTATGCAATGAAAATGGAGCGTGTCTCTCTCCAAAACAAATATGTTGGGGTCAAACCATTTGCTACAGAAAACAAAACAAAAGAAAACAAAAAAAACACAAACAAATACGCTCCAAGAAAAACACATAGTTGCTAAGTTATATTTGCCCACAAACAAATACGCTCCAAGAACAACCCACAAGTATAGGGGATCGCAACAGTCTTCGAGGGAAATAAAACCCAAATTTATTGGTTTGACACAAGGGGAGGTAAACAATATTTATAAGCCTTAATAGTAGAGTTGTCAATTTAGCTGCACCTGGAAAAGCACTAGTAACAGGGGTGATGTGAAAGCAGCAGTAATATAAGAGCAATGACAATAGTAACACAGCAGTAGCAGCAAAGAGGAGATGGCACCGGAAAATATTCCAATGCGTAGTTGACTTAAGAGCAATGATGATGACAGAAGGACCGAGGTTCCCAGCTATCTACACTAGTAGTAACTCTCCAAATAACATGTGTTGGGTGAACAAATTACAGTTGGGCAATTGATAATTGGTAAGGCATGGCAATGCATTCTATGATAAGATAAAGGTTACTATAGTATTTAATTGGGCATTACAAAATTATACAAAGACCATAATCCAACTGTGTCTATGACTAATAATCCACCTTCAGGTGATCATTCGAACCCCTTCCGGTATTAAGTTGCAAACAACAGATTATCGCCTTAAGCAATGTGTGTAAAGTAAATAATATACTTATCCTTAGACAAAACATTGTTGTTTTCTCCCTAGTAGCAACATCATATCTACAATGTTAGAAGTTATTGTCGCTCTTACAGAAAACTAGAGGCATGAACCCACTATCGAGCATAAATACCCCCTCTTGGAGATACAAGCAACTACTTGATCAAGGTAACTACAAGTACCGGAGAGCATGCAAGATCTTAAATAACAGTAGTATGATAATATGATGAACAATCTGATCACAATTCCACAATCACTACAAGAAAAGTTCTGATACTCAACGTCCAATTTTGTTAGGTATGGCCCCTTTTTCGTCGCCTATGGGTCTAACCCGATGATGTGGGTTTTGTGGTCCAAACTGCGTTAGGAAAAGTCCTACCACGTTTTTTTCGGTTCGTCGCGTTTGGGTGCCCTTCCGCCACGGAAAATCGGACCGTTGCAGAAATGTTTTCGGGAGGCCTTTGACTGCTGACGTCATGCAAACTGACACGTGGCAGACGCCGTTAACTGTCAGTTAACACCGTTAACCGGTTGAAACCCCGTGGTAGATGGTAGGCCCACACAAGGCCTGGTCTAGTAGGTACGTGGGCGGGGCCTAACCTCTAAGGTTGACTGGTCAAAACTTAAATGGGCCTGCCCACTAAGCACGTGGGCCGGACCGAATGCCTTCGTTTGACCAGTCAACAAGCAAACGGGCCGGCCCACTAAGCATGTGGGGCCCACTTTCATGTTACCGGGCCGACCCGTTTAGTAAGTCGGGTCCCCCGTAAAGCAAGTGGGCTGGCCCAATAAGTTAGTGGGCTGGCCCACTAAGCATGTGGGGCTCACTTTCCTGTTATCGGGTCGGCCCAGTTGAGAGAAGGTAATTGGAAAAACGATTCATTCCTTTGCTTTCTTTCAGATATAAAGTGGGACCCACTATCCTGTTACCGGGCCGGCCCATTTAGCAAGTGGGCTGGCCCAATAAGCACGTGGGGCCCACTTTCTTTTTATAGGGCCGGCCCAGTTAGTGAGTGTGGCGCACCTTAAAGCAAGTGGGCTAGCCCAATAAGTAAGTGGGCCAGCCGGTTTAGTTGGTGGTTCGGTCCACTACATAATATGTGGGCCTAGTATGGCCCAATAGTCTTGTTGGGCTGGCCCATCTATGAATTGCTATGTTAACATGCCGGCCTGTTAGGAGCTTTAGGATTTTGCGGGCCAGCTGATACGTCTCCAACGTATCTATAATTTCTTATGTTCCATGCTAGTTTTATGACAATACCCACATGTTTTATTCATACTTTATAGGGATTTCTATTTTCGTGCCCCTGGTTCGTTAGTTGTACTCAGTTTTCCCCAGCCCCTTAGTTTTTCCTCAGTTTTCCCCTCCCTCTAGTTTGAAACCCGTCGCAGACGCTCAGACGGGAGGGCTGCCGTCTGGTCAGAGGCCTTCACCGTTACCGGTGACGGCTAGGGAGCCGCGTTGGTGTTGAATTGACCGTTTCTTTCGAACTGTGTTGACTGTTGACTGGAGGAGCTCACCCAAAGCTTTCCACTCCGCCCGATACTGGAGGAGCTCACATGCCGCCCCTCCGCCGCCACGCCGTCCTGCCCTCCTACCTTATGGCGTCGTCCGCCGCCGAGCCGCCCCCGTCCCCACCACCACCACCGGGAGGCGGAGAGGGCTCCGCCTCCACCAGATCTAGATCTACCCCTTTCGTGGAGTTTGTATGTCCATCTGGTGTGCCAAATGTTCGCGTCAACCGCGGAGAAGATTGGGAATCGGAGGGATCTAACGCATGGATTCCATCTGGGTAAGCATCGTCTGCCTATGTGAATTAACAGTAGGCAGTTTTTGAGCGCCAATCGTTGTTGCTCAACTAACTGCGCTGCTTTTCGAATAGGATTGATCCAGCGCTGGCTTTTCGGCTGGTGGTTAGGCTGGATTCTAGCTATATGCGTGATTCTAAACGCTATAAGAATGGGTTTTTCTTCCCTGCGGTGGTTGCAACCACCATCTCGTTGAGGAATTTGAAAGCTAACATCTGCGCTCAAGACAGTTTGGAGCTCTTACGGCGCAGCTTCATTTCGAATATTTCAACAAGGAGGGAAGATTTGTTCCACTAATTTCCGACGACGATCTCGGGAATTCTTTTTGCTTTGAATGCTTCTTGCCGGTTCGGTAAAATTCGTATCCATGTGGACAGGGGCCGGGCATCATCTCTCTGGTGTGGGGCATCATCAGGTGGTCGGGCATCATGTCTCTCTACTGCTGCTGCCTCTTCTAACAGTGTGCGCCGCGGCGCTCCTTGTAGGTCCACAGCAGCACCATCTGTCCCCAGTGCTAGTGGTAGCCAGATCGTTCGTACGGTCGATGTGGAGGACGATGCAGACATTGAGGATCAGCCTCCTCAAGATGATGAGGATGAGTTGATGTTTCCTGAATTGGTAGATCGATGCAGTAAGCAGGCAATGGAGGATCAATACATGGAAGATATTGCTTTTGGTGCCAGATTTGATGACACTGATGATGAAGAGAAGAATGAGAATGATGACAGCCTCGTTTTAGCCGATTACGAAGGTGAAGACTTGCCTACAATTGAGTGGAACAGGGAGAATCCCCAGCTTGTAGAAGGCACCGTGTTTCAAACGATGATGGACTGCCGTAATGCAATTACTACATATCACATTCTCACTAAGAATAATTTTGAGGTTGTTAAAAGTGAGCCAGGTAGGTTCACAATTAAATGCCCATACCCAAGGTGTAGGTTTAGGCTGCATGCATCCACAATGCGCAGAAGCAGCTTGGTTCAGGTACTACGCCAACCAGTTGTGTATTTAGATCACGGTGTAAAATTTGTTATCTATTACTGACATCCCTTATCATTATGTTTCAGGTAAAGAAGAATAAGGAGATCCATAGGTGTCCACCTCCAGGGGAGAGCCAGAGCTGAAAACAAAGCTAGCGAAGACTAGGTGGTTGGCGAGATATAATCCTAGATTGGCTGAGAGAAGATCCTTCACTTGGTCCAACAAAGACTCGTAAAAAAGGTGGTTGAGAAGTATAAAATGGAAGTACCTTACATGAGGATGTTCTATGCAAAGGAAATGGCTCTTGACAAGATCAATGGTCCATGGAATGAAAGCTTTCACTTGCTTTACACTTTCAAAGCTGAAGTGGAGATGGCTAGTCCAGGCAGTGTTGTAGCGATAGACAAGCATACAGTTCCCTACAAATTGAAAAGCGGGAAGGTAATGCACAAGGAATGTTTCAGAAGGGCTTTTGTTTGTTTCAAAGCTTGCTGGAAAGGCTTTTTGGACGGTTGCAGGCCTTATTTGGCCGTGGATGCATCAGCTCTTCATGGCAGGTTTAAAGGACAGCTAGTTGCTGCTACTGCAGTTGATGGACATAATTGGATGTTCCCCGTTGCTTATGGGGTATTGGAGGTTGAGTCACAGGAAAGCTGGACTTGGTTTCTGCAGAATTTGCGCGATCTTATAGGTCATCCACCAGGACTTGTTATCCACACGTACGCTTGCAAAGGTTTGGAGACTGCGGTAGAAGCGGTATTCCCCTGGAGTGGAGCATAGGGAATGTATGCGACACTTGGTACAGAATTTTACAAAGAAATTCAAGGGTAAAGTTTTTACTGACAACCTATGGCCAGCTTCATACACATGCAGCTCTAGGAAGCATCTGTTTCATTTGGATGTGTTGTATAAACAAAAACCTGGGGTGAAGGAGTACTTGGATGAACATCATGGTAGGGTGTGGTCAAGAAGCCAATTCAATGAAATTTGCAAGGTAGACTATGTAACAAGTAACCTTGCGTAGAGTTTCAATTCAAAGGTCAAGTCATTGAAAGGGCTTATGCGGGGGCAAATATTTGATAAGATTAGGCAGATGATCCTGATACAGCTCGATCTGAGTCAAAGAATTGCATCCACACATTATGTTGGCCATCTCATGCTCCCATCTTTGATTAAGTCTTTGCATGAGAGGGCAAAACAATTGAGGATGCAATGCGTCGAAAAGGAATGGAGGCTGAGGTAACCTACACCGATACCAAACAGGCAAAGGAGGTATCCGATGAGTTTGGTTGATAGGACATGCCATTGTAGGGGATGGCAGATCCGTGGGATACCCTGCATACACGCATTGTTTTTCATGAGTGTTATAGGGGGTGAAGATGGTGAAGTTGATCAGTATGTGTCAGAGTATTTCTCTGTTGCCAAATTTAGGGCTGCATATGCTATGAATGTTCCTACCTTGTTGGGAAAAGACCAATGGATGAAAGTCGATCCAGGCTTCAAACTGTACTCTCCAGTATTGACTAGACCGGCAGGTAGGCCGAGGAAGAATAGGATCAGAGCTAGTGCAGAGGGTGGTGCACCGATTCGAAAACGTAAGTGCAAACGTTGTGGAATCCCTGGACACATTGCTAGGATTTGTAAAAATGGAGTTGACCCAGCTTTTGGAATGGAAGATCAGGCGGGAGCAGAAAATGCAGAGGAGAATGAAGCAGCAATTCAACTTGAGATTGAAGCAACAATTCAACATGAGGTGATTGAAGCAGCAAATGCAGAGGAGATAGAAGCATCAGTTCAACATGAGGAGATAGAAGCAGCAGTTCAACAGAGGGAACAGATGGATGTAGAATGGCTTCAACCGATGAGTCTAGAGGAGAGGGAACAGTATAGACAAGAATGCTTCGAAAGTAGTAAGGCCATGATAGATGCTAACTTCGAAGAGTACATGGCAGAAGAAAAAGCACAAGCTTTGCAGAAGAAGAAGAACAAGAAAGAGGGCAAAAGGAAGGTAGACACCGGTAATATCCCTGGTAGGGTTACCCGGAGTAAGGTGGTGGCCCCGGCGAGTCACACCAGGAGCAAGAGAAAGATTTTATTCTGAACAACTAATTTGAATTTGTATGAACAATTTGTATTGTGGTTCCCTTTGTATTGGGGATCCCTTTGTGTTGAACAATTTGTATTGGGGATGCCTTTGTGTTGAACAATTTGAATTTGTATGAACAATTTGTATTGTGGTTCCCTTTGTATTGGGGATCCCTTTGTGTTGAACAATTTGAATTTGTATGCCACATTTAAGCCACATTTATCATTTTAGGGTTTTAGGGTTTTAGGGTTTTAGGGTTTTAGGGTTTTAGGGTTCAATTCAAAATAATTCAAAACATGGTGGAACCTTCCCATGGAGCCTTGTTATGTTACCTACAACCTAGAGAAATAATAATGGAAAAGGAAATATAGAGATATGAAGTTTTTATGCCAAAAGCTTCAAAACCACTTCCTAGTCCATGAGCTACTAGATATGAAGATGCAGGGCTTTTCTGCTCAATACACCTCCCAAATACCCACTATGCTTACAAACTTTGTCCAAATGAGTCCAAATTCGTCACACTTGTGTATCTTTGAGTTGCAAACAATATCTAGTCGGCCAAAATGTAATATATTGTTCAAATAACACAATTTTACAATTTTTATGCCAAAAGCTTCAATTTCCCTTAGTCCGTTTATTATTTGGGTGCCCCTGTTTTACTTAGTATTACTCAGTTTTCCCCCTCCGGGCCCACTTGTTTTACTCAGTCATACCCAGTTTTGCCCTTCCGATAAACATTTCCTCACTTTTCCCCCTCTTAGTTCTACTCAGTTTTCCTAACTTGTACTCACTGGCTGATCTCTGATTGGTCGAGATGTATGTCACACGGATCTTGGTTAGTTGAAAGCTCAACGAACGCTTGCACCGTTCGATCATTTATGATCGGACGGCCTGTATCTCTCTCTCTACCACGATGGACGCATACGGAGACAAGAGCAGAGCACATACCTACCAACCCTGGCAGTCGCATATTCCAGTCGCATCCTCCTCTCTCGTATTTCCTCTCTTACTACGGCGGTCGCGGCGGCGCGGATCTAACCGTGCGTGCGGCGGCGTGCGGCGGCGCAGATCTAACCGTGCGTGCGGCGGCGTGCGGCGGCGCGGATCTAACCGTGCGTGCGGCGGCGCGGATCTAACCGTGCGTGCGGCGGCGTGCGGCGGCGCGGATCTAACCGTGCGTGCATCGGCGTGCGGCGGCGCGGATCTAACCGATGCCACGAACATTGAAGCCATCGCCTACAACATCGCTTCGACGGCGCAGACCCAGCCTTGAATGTCGGAGCCTGTTGATGTCTCACTTCCGGTGCCGAGAGTGCGAATCGATGCCAAGACGATTGAAGCCATCGTCTACAACCGCGCTGCAAAGCCGCCGATCCAGCCATCCGCAGATCCGTCGCTGATGAAGAACACCAAGACAGCGGCGGTTCCGACACTGGTCATCGATGCCACGAACATTGAAGCCATCGCCGATAACATCGCTTCAACGTTTGATGGCGCAGATGACCACCCCTCAGCCGCCCGTCGTCCCGGCCTTTCTTGCCCATCGCTGCGCGACCGTGTTCGACGCCGCAAATTGGGATAAATTATTATAAATTTGTATTTTTCAATTTCCAAATGGGATAAAATTGTTCGAACTACTACCTCCGTCTCAAAAAAAGCTTCTTCACGTTCTTGATGTGTCCATGTACATCCGTATGTATGATTTGAATTCTATCCCAACTTGATTGGGAAGATATTGATATGTATTTGATCCGGAGGCTGGTACATGCTTTCACTTTTGGGATCCCTTGCTAAAATTATCGTGCACATTACTTAGCACAAGTAGGAAATTGTACACCGAAATACAGTGCTTAGAGCCACAACAAAATACAGTGGTTAGAGCCATCTACTGAATAACAATTCTATACTAAATCGTCTACCAGAACCACATAACTGCTAGGACAGGGATGACACCTAATAAAACTGCACAGATGAATCTACTTTTCTCCTCTCCCATCACTTTTAGTTCATGTTCTAGATTTTCTACCACTTGATCAAATACGGCAAGATCTGTCTCAACTCTCAACTTCTCCTTGCGAATAAGCTCTGAATTCTTCTTTTCTTCATCCACAATACGCTTCAGCTCGAATATCATCAGGTTTTTACGGGCCAATTCATCACCTAAATTGGCCACCTTCTCCTCCAAATCCATCCTCTGGCTACACCACTGGGTTGATTCATCTTGGTATGCAATGTACCATGGATCATCGGCTTGCCTGGCTAACTGTAACAATAATGGAAAGAAGAACAACTGAAATCACCCCAACAGGCCATGGCGGAACTTCAAATTCAACGGTAGTACAGAGAGCTGAAGCTATATACCTGCGCTTCCGACGAGGTAGGAGAAGTAGAACGTGGCCACGACATGATCGAATCCCCACCCTCGCCGGTGTACCCGCTACAACGAGACATTGAGGACTATTTCGTACCTGCAAACTCCAATAAATTACGGGAACCGAATCGATTAGGGGGCGGGGGAGGCAGAAGCGGAGGTCTACCAATTGGTGCGCGGAACAAATCCCGGTCGTCGTGGGCGGCGGATCTGCTTGCGGCGGACTTTCCTGCGGTGGGTACAATGCGTGCGGACGAAACAAGTGCTGGAGCCGTGGTTGACGTGCAGCGCCGCAGTTCGTCCGACGCCGCCGAGGGACAGAGCCGGCGGCGCGACGAGGCGCCGGCGCGCCGCCGGCGATGGCTGCTCCGTCCGACGGTGGGGAACGAGCTGCCAGCGGTTCTCCGGTCTAGCTTAAGAATAATTAATTAGCGAACTTGTTGCTTCTCTCTATGATATTCTCTAAAGACATATATCAGAGCGGCAAGATATGATTTTTTCTCTCTAAATAAATAGACGACCCCACTGGTCATTGGCTGCGGCAGCCCCACAGAGCGGCAATATATGAGTTTCTCTAAATAAATAGACGACCCCACTGGTCATTGGCTGCGGCAGCCCCACAGAGCGGCAATATATGTCTTTTCCTGAAAAATAGACTACCACAATGGTCAATGGCTGCCGCGGCCCCACCTAGCGGCAATATATGAGTTTCTCTAAATAAATAGACGACCCCACTGGTCATTGGCTGCGGCAGCCCCACAGAGCGGCAATATATGTCTTTTCCTGAAAAATAGACGACCCCACTGGTCATTGGCTTCGGAGGCCCCACAGAGCGGCAATATATGAGTTTCCCTAAATAAATAGACGACCCCACTGGTCATTGGCTGCGGCAGCCCCACAGAGCGGCAATATATGTCTTTTACTGAAAAATATACGACCCCACTGGTCATTGGCTGCGGCAGCCCTATAGAGCGGCCCCATTTGTCATTGGCAGCACCGCGTATAAAATCATGAAATAAAACGGCCCACACGTCAGCGATAGATGGATGGCTGCTCCGACGTGTCTCCTGACCCTACCCGTCAGCACGAGACGGTCAGGGAGGAGCTGCCCCTGTGCGGCCCCACCCGGTCAGACTAACGGTCAAGGCCTCTGACCTGACGGCTACCGGCCGTTCCAGCACTTGTGCGTGTTTCAAACTAGAGGAGGGGAAAACTGAGGAAAAACTAAGGGACTGGGGAAAACTGAGTACAACTAACGAACCAGGGGCACGAAAATAGAAATCCCTACTTTATATCATATTTATGCATTTTCCGGGACTAACCTATTAACAAGATGCCGAAGCGCCAGTTTCTGTTTTCTGCTGTTTTTGGTTTCAGAAATTCTACACAGGAAATATTCTCGGAATTGGACCCCACGAAGACAGAAGTCGATATTTTACCGAGACGGACCTAGAGAGCCAGAGAAGAGCTAGAGGGGGGCCAAGGGGCCCCCACACCATAGGGGGCACGGGCCCACTCCTGGCCGCGCCACCAGGTGGAGAGGGCACCCTGGGGCCCCTCCGAGGCCGCCCTTCCGCCTATATATTCTCCCAGATGCGAAAACCCTAGATATATCAGTCATATCCCACGAAAAGTTACGTAGCCGCCGCCATCGCGAAGCCAAGTTCGGGGGATAGAAGTCTCTGTTCCGGCACGCCGCAGGGACGGGGAATTGCCCCCGGAGTCATCTCCATCGACACCACCTCCATCTTCATCGCCATTGCTGTCTCCCATGATGAGGAGGGAGTAGTTCTCCCCCGATGCTGAGGGCTCTACCGGTAGCTATGTGGTTCATCTCTCTCTCCCATGGTGTGATCTTTATGTGATCATGAGCTTTGTATCACTCTTCATCTATGTGCTACTCTAGTGATGTTATTAAAGTAGTCTATTCCTCCTCCATGATGTAAAGTTGACAGTGTGTGCATCATGTAGTACTTGGCGTAGGTTATGATTGTAATCTCTTGTATATTATGAAGTTAACTATTACTATGATAGTATTTATGTGATCTATTCCCCCTTTCATAGCTATTGGTGACAGTGTGTATGCTATGTTAGTACTCGATCTAAATTGCAACGGTCTATTATGCACTCTAGAGGTTACTTTAATATGAACTCCGGATTCACTCTCCACGGTGTGATGATGACAGTGTGCGCATCGTGTGTGATTCCTTTATGAAGTTGTGGAGCTTGTTTACTCCGGCTTGAGGTGTGCTTTTGTAGCCCTACACAATGAATGGTGTTTGTTATCCAACAAGAGAGTGTTAGAGAGTAGCATTTATTTATTCAGTTATGTGATCATTGTTGAGAGTGTCCACTAGTGAAAGTATGATCCCTAGGCCTTGTTTCTAAGCATTGAAACACCGTTTCCAACAAGTCCTGCTACATGTTTGCTTACTGCCATTTTTATTTCAGATTACAGTTACTACTTACAATCATCCATATTACTTGTATTTCACTATCTCTTCGCCGAACTAGTGCACCTATACATCTGACAAGTGTATTAGGTGTGTTGGGGACACAAGAGACTTCTTGTATCTTAATTGCAGGGTTGCTTGAGAGGGATATCTTTGACCTCTACCTCCCTGAGTTCGATAAACCTTGGGTGATTCACTTAAGGGAAACTTGTTGTTGTTCTACAAACCTCTGCTCTTGGAGGCCCAACACTGTCTACAGGAATAGAAGCGTGCGTAGACATCAAGCTATTTTCTGGCGCCGTTGCCGGGGAGGTAAGGTAAAAGGTATTCACATCTTCCGACTACTAAGCTATTTCCTAGCACTATTGCCGGTGTGTGAGTGCTTGTAGCTATTTCCTTTAGATCCTGCAATTTATTTTTTTTGTTTCTTGTTTTTATTTCACTAATTAGGCTTAATGGAAAACAACAAAAATATTAGAGATCTTTATAGTATTTATCTTGAGTTAGGACATGAGGTGTTTGAAGAGAAAATTAAAAAACCTATGGAACTTTATATGCATGCTAATGGCAATGTTATTAGTATGAATGCTTTGAACACCATTGTTGCTAATGCTATGGAAAATTCTAAGCTTGGGAAAGCTGGTTTTGATGAGCATGATATTTTTAGTCCCCCAATCATGGAGGAGAAAATTTACTTTGATGATACTTTACCTCCTATATATGATGATTACAATGATGACTATCATATTTTCAGTCCACCTACTATTGAGGAGAAAATTAATTATGATTACAATATGCCTCCTATATATGATGATTATGGTGATGAGAATAATAATGATAGCTATTTTATTGAATTTGCTCCCACTACAATCAATAGTAATGAGTATGCTTATGTGGAGAGTAATACTTTTATGCATGTAGCTCATGATAAGAATGTTTCATGTGATAGTTATATTGTTGAGTTTGTTCATGATGCTACTGAAAATCTTTATGAGAGAGAACAATATGGTTGCAGGGATTTTCATGTTACTAAAACACCTCTCTTTTTGCTGAAAATCTTGAAGTTGCGCTTGTCTTGTTTTCCTATGCTTATTGCATTATGCTTACATGACTTGTTTATCTACAAGATTCCTTTTCATAGGAAGTGGGTTAGACTTAAAAGTGTTTCTTATTTGCTTTTGATGCTCTCTTTTGCTTCAACTCTTATTTCTTGCGAGAGCATCATTAAAATTACTGAGCCCATCTTAATGGCTATAAAGAAAGCACTTCTTGGGAGATAACCCATGTTTTTATTTTGCTACTGTCTTGTTGTGTCTTGGAAGTTGTTACTACTGTAGCAACCTCTCCTTATCATGTTTATTTCGTTTTTGTGCCAAGTAAAGTCTTTAATAGAAAGTTGATACTAGATTTGGATTTCTGCGCAGGAACAGATTTTTAGCTGTCACGAATTTGAGCTGTTCTCTCTGTAGAAAAATCATAAAATCTTGAAAAAATTCATGAGTAATCCTCAGATATGTACGCAACTTTCATTCAACTGGAGATTTTCCATCTGAGCATGTTAAGTGCCTCGAAAAAATTCGTCTTTACGGACTGTTCTGTTTTGACAGATTCTGTCTTTTATTTCACATTGCCTCTTTTACTGAGTTTGAGTGGGTTTCTTTGCTCCATTAAATTTTAGTAACCTTGGGTAATGTCCAGAAGTGTTGGGAATGATTGTGTCCTTGCTGAACATGTGAACTTTTGATTATGCACTAACCCTCTAATGAGATTGCTTTGAGTTTGGTGTGAAGGAAGTTTTCAAGGATAAAGAGAGGAGGATGATATAATATGATCAAGAAGAGTGAAAAGTCTAAGCTTGGGGATGCCCCCGTGGTTCATCCATGCATATTTCAAGAAGAATCAAGCGTCTAAGCTTGGGGATGCCCAAGGCATCCCCTTCTTCATCAATAACTTATCAGGTCACCTCTAGTGAAACTATATTTTAATTCCGTCACATCTTATGTGCTTTACTTGGAGCGTCTGTGTGCTTTTATTTTCGTTTTGTTATCTTAGTTCTTTGAATAAATTGGATCCTATCTATCTTGTTGGGGAGAGAGACACGCTCCGCTTTTTCATTTGAATACTCCTATTCTTCACTTATATTTGTTGGGTATTCAGTTTTCGCACTATGTAGCTTCTAGCTCTTGGTTTTCATGTATCTCTTGTTCAGAGCTATTAGTTATTTTATAGAAAGTACTCTCTTACTTCACTTATATTTGTTTTGAGAGTTTCTTGCTATTTGGTTGGAAACAGAAAATGCTTCATGTGGTAGTTGGTATATTGTCTTGAATAATTTGATACTTGGCAATTGTTTTGAGCTCTCAAGTAGATCATGTTTAAGCTCTTGCATCGTGTAGTTTAAACCTATTAGTGGAGAACTACCGTAGAGCTTGTTGAAATTTGGTTTGCATGATTGGTCTCTCTAAGGTCTAGATATTTTCTGGTAAAAGTGTTTGAGCAACAAGGAAGACAGTGTAGAGTCTTATAATGCTTGCAATATGTTCTTATGTAAGTTTGCTGTACCGGTTTATACTTGTGTTTGCTTCAAACAACCTTGCTAGCCAAAGCCTTGTACTGAGAGGGAATGCTTCTCGTGCATCCAAAACCTTGAGCCAAAACCTATGCCATTTGTGTCCACCATAACTACCTACTATGATGTATTTTCTGCCATTCCAAGTAAATACTTCATGTGCTACCTTTAAACAATTCAAAACTTTATTACTCCTTATTTGTGTCAATGTTTTATAGCTCATGAGGAAGTATTGGTGTTTTATCTTTCAATCTTGTTGGGCAGACTTTCACCAATGGACTAGCGGCACATCCGCTTATCCAATAATTTTGCAAAAAGAGCTGGCAACGGGGTTCCCAGCCCCAATTAATTAACTTTCATTAATAATTCTCTTCACATGTTTTGCCCTGATTTATCAGTAAGCAACTTAATTTTGCAATAGACACTCCTCCATGGTATGTGAAATGTTGGAAGGCATCCGAGGATTCGGTTAGCCATGGCTTGTGAAAGCAAAAGGTTGGGAGGAGTGTCATCTATAAATAGAACTAAAATACATGTGTAAACAAAAGAGAAGAGGGATGATCTACCTTGCTGGTAGAGATAACGTCCTTCATGGGAGCCGCTCTTTCAAAGTCTGTTTGACAAGAGGGTTAGAGTGCCCACTACCATTCGTTGACAACAACAAACACCTCTCAAAACTTTACTTTTATGCTCTCTATATGATTTCAAAACTTGAAAAGCTCTAGCACATGATTTAATCCCTGCTTCCCTCTGCGAAGGGTCTTTCTTTTATTTTATGTTGAGTCAGTTTACTGATGGCGTGTAACACACACGTTCGTTGGGAACCCCAAGAGGAAGGTATGTTGCACACAGTAGCAAGTTTTCCCTCAGTAAGAAACCAAGGTTATCGAACCAGTAGGAGCCAAGAAGCACGTTGAAGGTTGATGGCGGCGAGATGTAGTGCGGCGCAACACCAGAGATTCCGGCGCCAACGTGGAACCTGCACAACACAACCAAAGTACTTTGCCCCAACGAAACAGCGAGGTTGTCAATCTCACCGGCTTGCTGTAACAAAGGATTAAATGTATAGTGTGGATGATGATTGTTTGCAGAGAACAGTAGAAACAGTATTGCAGTAGATTGTATTCGATGTAAAAGAATGGACCGGGGTCCACAGTTCACTAGAGGTGTCTCTCCCATAAGAAATAGCATATTGGGTAAACAAATTACAGTTGGGCAATTGACAAATAGAGAGGGCATGACAATGCACATACATGACATGATGAGTATTGTGAGATTTAATTAGGCATTACGACAAAGTACATAGACCGCTATCCAGCATGCATCTATGCCTAAAAAGTCCACTTTCAGGTTATCATCCGAACCCCTTCCGGTATTAAGTTGTAAACAACAGACAATTGCATTAAGTATGGTGCGTAATGTAATCAATAACTATATCCTCGAACATAGCATCAATGTTTTATCCCTAGTGGCAACAGCACATCCATAATCTTAGAGGTTGCTGTCACTCCCCCAGATTCACGGAGACATGAACCCACTATCGAGCATAAATACTCCCTCTTGGAGTTACAAGCAATGACTTGGCCAGAGCCTCTACTAGCAACGGAGAGCATGCAAGATCATAAACAACACATAGATAGATTGATAATCAACATAACATAGTATTCTCTATTCATCGGATCCCAACAAACACACATGTAGCATTACAGATAGATGATCTTGATCATGATAGGCAGCTCACAAGATCAGACAATGAAGTACAATGGGGAGAAGACAACCATCTAGCTACTGCTATGGACCCATAGTCCAGGGGTGAACTACTCACACATCAATCCGGAGGCGACCATGGCGGTGTAGAGTCCTCCGGGAGATGATTCCCCTCTCCGGCAGGGTGCCGGAGGTGATCTCCAGAATCCCCCGAGATGGGATTGGCGGTGGCGGCGTCTCAGTATGTTTTCTCGTATTGTGGCTCTCGGTACTGGGGGTTTCTCGACGAAGGCTTTAAGTAGGCGGAGGAGATAGGTCAGGGGGGTGCCCGAGGGGCCCACACCACAGGCCGGCGCGGCCAGGGCCTGGGCCGCGCCGCCTGGTGGTGTGGCCACCTCGTGGCCCCACTTCCTTTCCCCTCAGGTGTTCTGGAAGCTTCGTCCAAAAATAGGACCCTGGGCGTTGATTTCGTCCAATTCCGAGAATATTTCCTTACTAGGATTTCTGAAACCAAAAACAGCAGAAAACAGCAACTGGCTCTTCGGCATCTCGTTAATAGGTTAGTGCCGGAAAATGCATAATAATGACATATAATGTGTATAAAACATGTGAGTATCATCATAAAAGTAGCATGGAACATAAGAAATTATAGATACGTTTGAGACGTATCAAGCATCCCCAAGCTTAGTTCCTACTCGTCCCGAGTAGGTAAACGATAACAAAGATAATTTCTTAAGTGACAATGCTACCAACATAATCTTGATCATACTATTGTAAGCACATGTAATGAATGCAGCGATCAAAACAATGGTAAATGACATGAGTAAACAACTGAATCATAAAGCAAAGACTTTTCATGAATAGTACTTAAAGACAAGCATCAATAAGTCTTGCATAAGAGTTAACTCATAAAGCAATAATTCAAAGTAAAGGTATTGAAGCAACACAAAGGAAGATAAAGTTTCAGCGGTGGCTTTCAACTTGTAACATGTATATCTCATGGATATTGTCAACATAGAGTAATATAACAAGTGCAATATGCAAGTATGTAGGAATCAATGCACAGTTCACACAAGTATTTGCTTCTTAAGACGGAGAGAAATAGGTGAACTGACTCAACAATAAAAGTAAAAGAAAGGTCCTTCAAAGAGGAAAGCATCGATTGCTATATTTGTGCTAGAGCTTTTATTTTGAAAACAAGAAACAATTTTGTCAACGGTAGTAATAAAGCATATGCGTTATGTAAGTTATATCCTACAAGTTGCAAGCCTCATGCATAGTATACTAATAGTGCCCGCACCTTGTCCTAATTAGCTTGGACTACCGGATCATTGCAATACACATGTTTTAACCAAGTGTCACAATGGGGTACCTCTATGCCGCCTGTACAAAGGTCTAAGGAGAAAGCTCGCATTGGATTTCTCGCTTTTGATTATTCTCAACTTAGACATCCATACCGGGACAACATAGACAACAGATAATGGACTCCTCTTTTATGCATAAGCATGTGGCAACAGTTAATGTTCTCATAAGAGATTGAGGATATATGTCCAAAACTGAAACTTCCACCATGAATCATGGCTTTAGTTAGCGGCCCAATGTTCTTCTCTAACAATATGCATGCTTAACCATAAGGTGGTAGATCTCTCTTACTTCAGACAAGACGGACATGCATAGCAACTCACATGATATTCAACAAAGAAATAGTTGATGGCGTCCCCAGAAACATGGTTATCGCACAACAAGCAACTTAATAAGAGATAAAGTGCATAAGTACATATTCAATACCACAATAGTTTTTAAGCTATTTGTCCCATGAGCTATATATTGTAAAGGTGAAGAATGGAAATTTTAAAGGTAGCACTCAAGCAATATACTTTGGAATGGCGGAGAAATACCATGTGGTAGGTAGGTATGGTGGACACAAATGGCATAGTGGTTGGCTCAAGGATTTTGGATGCATGAGAAGTATTCCCTCTCGATACAAGGTTTAGGCTAGCAAGGTTATTTGAAACAAACACAAGGATGAACCGGTACAGCAAAACTCACATAAAAGACATATTGTAAACATTATAAGACTCTATACCGTCTTCCTTGTTGTTCAAACTCAATACTAGAAATTATCTAGACCTTAGAGAAACCAAACATGCAAATCAGATTTTAGCATGCTCTATGTATTTCTTCATTAATAGGTGCAAAGTATATGATGCAAGAGCTTAAACATGAGCACAACAATTGCCAAGTATCACATTATTCAAGGTGTTATACCAATTACCACATATATCATTTTCCAATTCCAACCATATAACAATTTAACGAAGAAGAAACTTTCGCCATGAATACTATGAGTAAAGCTAAGGACATACTTGTCCATATGCTACAGCGGAGCGTCTCTCTCTCCCATACAATGAATGCTAGGATCCATCTTATTCAAACAAAACAAAAACAAAAACAAAAACAAACAGACGCTCCAAGCAAAGTACATAAGATGTGACGGAATAAAAATATAGTTTCAGGGGAGGAACCTGATAATGTTGTCGATGAAGAAGGGGATGCCTTGGGCATCCCCAAGCTTAGACGCTTGAGTCTTCTTGATATATGCTGGGGTGAACCACCGGGGCATCCCCAAGCTTAGAGCTTTCACTCTCCTTGATCATGGTGTATATCATCCTCCTCTCTTGATCCTTGAAAACTTCCTCCACACCAAACTTAAAGCAACTCATTAGAGGGTTAGTGCACAATTAAGATTCACATATTCAGAGGTGACACAATCATTCTTTATACTTCTGGACATTGCACAAAGCTACTGAAAGTCAATGGAATAAAGAAATCCAACAAGCATGACAAAACAGGCAATGCAAAATAAAAGGCAGAATCTGTCAAAACAGAACAGTTCGTAAAGAAGAATTTCTAACAGGCACCAGACTTGCTCAAATGAAAAAACTTAAACTAATGAAAGTTGCGTACATATCTGAGGATCACTCACGTAAATTGGCATAATTTTATGAGTTTCCTACAGAGAATTAGCCCCAGATTCGTGACAGCAAAGAAAACTGTTTCTGCGCAGTAATCCAAATCTAGTATCATACTTTTATTAGAGACTTTACTTGGCACAACAATGCAATAAAACTAAGATAAGGAGAGGTTGCTACAGTAGTAAACAACTTCCAAGACTCAAATATAAAACAAAATTACTGTAGTAAAAACATGGGTTGTCTCCCATAAGCGCTTTTCTTTAACGCCTTTCAGCTAGGCGCAGAAAGTGTGTATCAAGTATTATCAAGAGATGAAGCATCAACATCATAATTTGTTCTAATAATAGAATCAAAAGGTAACTTCATTCTCTTTCTAGGGAAGTGTTCCATACCTTTCTTGAGAGGAAATTGATATTTAATATTACCTTCCTTCATATCAATGGTAGCACCAACAGTTCGAAGAAAAGGTCTTCCCAATATAATGGGACAAGATGCATTGCATTCAATATCCAAGACAACAAAATCAACGGGGACAAGGTTATTTTTAACCACAATACGAACATTATCAACTTTCCCCAAAGGTTTCTTTATAGAGTTATCAGCAAGATTAACATCCAAATAACAATTTTTCAATGGTGGCAAATCAAGCATATTATAGATTTTCTTAGGCATAACAGAAATACTTGCACCAAGATCACATAAAGCATTACAACCAAAGTCCTTGACCTTCATCTTAATGATGGGTTCCCAACCATCCTCTAGCTTCCTAGGAATAGAAGTTTCGCGTTCTAGTTTCTCTTCTCTAGCTTTTATGAGAGCATTTGTAATGTGTTTCGTGAAAGCCAAATTTATAGCACTAGCATTAGGACTTTTAGCAAGTTTTTGTAAGAACTTTATAACTTCAGAGATATGACAATCATCAAAATCCAAACCATTATGATCTAAAGCAATGGGATCATTGTCCCCAATGTTGGAAAAAATTTCAGCAGTTTTATCACAAAGGTGCGCTTTCAAAGTAGCTTTAGCAGTTTCAGGCAGTTTTTCGCGCTTTGCATTAGGAGTAGAAACATTGCTAACACCAATTATTTTACCATTATTAGTAGGAGGTGCAGCAACATGTGTAGCATTAGCATTGCTAGTGGTAGTAATAATCCAAACTTTAGCTACATTATTCTCTTTAGCTAGTTTTTCATTTTCTTCTCTTTCCCACCTAGCATGCAATTCAGCCATTAATCTTATATTCTCATTAATTCTAACTTGGATGGCATTTGCTGTAGTAACAATTTTACTATCTATATCCTCAGGTTTAGCAGCCATTTTATTAATTAAAGAGGATTGTGACGCAGACATGTATGAGATTCGGGTTTCAGCATTTGCAAGTTTAGTTTGCAGCCCAGAGATCTCCATATTCAGATTTTCAAGTTGATTTCCTGTATTCTTCAACAAGGTAGATTGCTCATTCATAGTTTTAGTAAACAATTTATTTTGCTCATATTGTGGTTGCATAAAGTTCTTGGTTGATCTTTCAATTTCTAACATCTTTTCCTCATTAGGTGAAGCATATCTATCATAAGAGTTACCATTAGCAGGATATGGCCTAGAATTATTATAATTGTTATTTTTAATGAAATTCACATCAACATGTTCTTTTTGAGCAACCAATGAAGCTAACAGAACATTATTAGGATCAATATTCGTCCTACTACTCACAAGCATAGACATAATAGCATCAATCTTATCACTCAAGGAAGAGGTTTCTTCGACAGAATTTACCTTCTTACCTTGTGGAGCTCTTTCCGTGTGCCATTCAGAGTAATTAATCATCATATTATCAAGAAGCTTTGTTGCTTCACCAAGAGTGATGGACATAAAGGTACCTCCAGCAGCTGAATCCAATAGGTTCCGCGAAGAAAAATTCAGTCCTGCATAAAAGGTTTGGATGATCATCCAAGTAGTCAGTCCATGGGTTGGGCAATTTTTAACCAAAGATTTCATTCTTTCCCATGCTTGTGCAACATGCTCAGTATCTAATTGTTTAAAATTCATTATGCTACTCCTCAAAGATATAATTTTAGCAGGGGGATAATATCTACTAATAAAAGCATCCTTGCATTTAGTCCATGAATCAATACTATTCTTAGGCAGAGATAGCAACCAATCTTTAGCTCTTCCTCTTAATGAGAAAGGGAACAATTTTAATTTTATTATGTCACCATCTACATCTTTATACTTTTGCATTTCACAAAGTTCAACAAAATTATTGAGATGGGCAGCAGCATCATCAGAACTAACACCAGAAAATTGCTCTCGCATAACAAGATTTAGTAAAGCAGGTTTAATTTCAATGAATTCCGCTGTAGTAGCGGGTGGAGCAATAGGTGTGCATAAAAAATCATTATTATTTGTGGTTGTAAAGTCACACAACTTAGTATTTTCAGGAGTAGCCATTTTAGCAACAGTAAATAAAGTAAACTAGATAAAGTAAATGTAAGTAACTAATTTTTTTTGTGTTTTTGATATAGAAAACAAGATAGTAAATAAAGTAAAACTAGCAACTAATTTTTTTGTGTTTTGATATAATGCAGCAAACAAAGTAGTAAATAAAATAAAGCAAGACAAAAACAAAGTAAAGAGATTGGATTGTGGAGACTCCCCTTGCAGCGTGTCTTGATCTCCCCGGCAACGGCGCCAGAAAAAGAGCTTGATGGCGTGTAACACACACGTTCGTTGGGAACCCCAAGAGGAAGGTATGTTGCACACAGTAGCAAGTTTTCCCTCAGTAAGAAACCAAGGTTATCGAACCAGTAGGAGCCAAGAAGCACGTTGAAGGTTGATGGCGGCGAGATGTAGTGCGGCGCAACACCAGAGATTCCGGCGCCAACGTGGAACCTGCACAACACAACCAAAGTACTTTGCCCCAACGAAACAGCGAGGTTGTCAATCTCACCGGCTTGCTGTAACAAAGGATTAAATGTATAGTGTGGATGATGATTGTTTGCAGAGAACAGTAGAAACAATATTGCAGTAGATTGTATTCGATGTAAAAGAATGGACCGGGGTCCACAGTTCACTAGAGGTGTCTCTCCCATAAGAAATAGCATATTGGGTAAACAAATTACAGTTGGGCAATTGACAAATAGAGAGGGCATGACAATGCACATACATGACATGATGAGTATTGTGAGATTTAATTGGGCATTACGACAAAGTACATAGACCGCTATCCAGCATGCATCTATGCCTAAAAAGTCCACTTTCAGGTTATCATCCGAACCCCTTCCGGTATTAAGTTGTAAACAACAGACAATTGCATTAAGTATGGTGCGTAATGTAATCAATAACTATATCCTCGAACATAGCATCAATGTTTTATCCCTAGTGGCAACAGCACATCCATAATCTTAGAGGTTACTGTCACACTCCTGCATTCACGGAGACATGAACCCACTATCGAGCATAAATACTCCCTCTTGGAGTTACAAGCAATGACTTGGCCAGAGCCTCTACTAGCAACGGAGAGCATGCAAGATCATAAACAACACATAGATAGATTGATAATCAACATAACATAGTATTCTCTATTCATCGGATCCCAACAAACACACATGTAGCATTACAGATAGATGATCTTGATCATGATAGGCAGCTCACAAGATCAGACAATGAAGTACAATGGGGAGAAGACAACCATCTAGCTACTGCTATGGACCCATAGTCCAGGGGTGAACTACTCACACATCAATCCGGAGGCGACCATGGCGGTGTAGAGTCCTCCGGGAGATGATTCCCCTCTCCGGCAGGGTGCCGGAGGTGATCTCCACAATCCCCCGAGATGGGATTGGCGGTGGCGGCGTCTCAGTATGTTTTCTCGTATCGTGGCTCTCGGTACTGGGGGTTTCTCGATGAAGGCTTTAAGTAGGCGGAGGAGATAGGTCAGGGGGTGCCCGAGGGGCCCACACCACAGGCCGGCGCGGCCAGGGCCTGGGCCGCGCCGCCGGGTGGTGTGGCCACCTCGTGGCCCCACTTCCTTTCCCCTCAGGTGTTCTGGAAGCTTCGTCCAAAAATAGGACCCTGGGCGTTGATTTCGTCCAATTCCGAGAATATTTCCTTACTAGGATTTCTGAAACCAAAAACAGCAGAAACAAAGAATCGGCTCTTCGGCATCTCGTTAATAGGTTAGTGCCGGAAAATGCATAATAATGACATATAATGTGTATAAAACATGTGAGTATCATCATAAAAGTAGCATGGAACATAAGAAATTATAGATACGTTTGAGACGTATCATTTACCTACTTGTTTCTATTTTAGAAGCAAACACTTGTGTCAACTGTGTGCATTGATTCTTACATGCTTACTTATTGCACTCATCATATTACTTTGTGTTGACAATTATCCATGAGATATACATGTTAAAAGTTGAAAGCAATTGCTGAAACTTAGATCTTCCTTTGTGTTGCTTCAAAACCTCTCACTAAGAATCTATTGCTTTATGAGTTAACTCTTATACAAGACTTTTTGATGCTTGTCTTGAAAGTACTATTCATGAAAAGTTTTTGCTATATGATTCAGTTGTTTAGTCATTACCTATTTGTTAGCAAACTATAGACCATTTCTTTGAGTCACTTCATTCATCTCATATGCTTTACAATAGTATTGATCAAGATTATGTTGGTAGCATGTCACTTCAGAAATTATTCTTTTTATCGTTTACCTACTCGAGGGCGAGTAGGAACTAAGCTTGGGGATGCTTGATACGTCTCCAACGTATCTATAATTTCTTATGTTCCATGCTAGTTTTATGACAATACCTACATGTTTTATTTATACTTTATATCATTTTTATGCATTTTCCGGGACTAACCTATTAACAAGATGCCGAAGCGCCAGTTCCTGTTTTCTGCTGTTTTTGGTTTCAGAAATTCTACACAGGAAATATTCTCGGAATTGGACCCCACGAAGACAGAAGTCGATATTTTGCCGAGACGGACCCAGAGAGCCAGAGAAGAGCCAGAGGGGGGCCAAGGGGACCCCACACCATAGGGGGGCGTGGGCCCACCCCTGGCCACGCCACCAGGTGGGGAGGGCACCCTAGGGCCCCTCCGAGGCCGCCCTTCCGCCTATATATTCTCCCAGATGCGAAAACCCTATATATATCATTCATATTCCACGAAAAGTTACGTAGCCGCCGCCATCGCGAAGCCAAGTTTGGGGGACAGAAGTCTCTGTTCCGGCACGCCGCCGGGACGGGGAATTGCCCCCGGAGTCATCTCCATCGACACCACCGCCATCTTCATCGCCGTTGTTGTCTCCCATGATGAGGAGGGAGTAGTTCTCCCCCGAGGCTGAGGGCTCTACCGGTAGCTATGTGGTTCATCTCTCTCTCCCATGGTGTTATCTTTATGTGATCATGAGCTTTGTATCACTCTTCATCTATGTGCTACTCTAGTGATGTTATTAAAGTAGTCTATTCCTCCTCCATGATGTAAAGTTGACAGTGTGTGCATCATGTAGTACTTGGCGTAGGTTATGATTGTAATCTCTTGTAGATTATGAAGTTAACTATCACTATGATAGTATTTATGTGATCTATTCCCCCTTTCATAGCTATTGGTGACAGTGTGTATGCTATGTCAGTACTCGGTCTAAATTGCAACGGTCTATTATGCACTCTAGAGGTTACTTTAATATGAACTCCGGATTCACTCTCCACGGTGTGATGGTGACAGTGTGCGCATCGTGTGTGATTCCTTTATGAAGTTGTGGAGCTTGTTTACTCCGGCTTGATGTGTGCTTTTGTAGCCCTACACAATGAATGGTGTTTGTTATCCAACAAGAGAGTGTTAGAGAGTAGCATTTATTTATTCAGTTATGTGATCATTGTTGAGAGTGTCCACTAGTGGAAGTATGATCCCTAGGCCTTGTTTCTAAGCATTGAAACACCATTTCCAACAAGTCCTGCTACATGTTTGCTGGCTGCCATTTTTATTTCAGATTACAGTTACTACTTACAATCATCCATATTACTTGTATTTCACTATCTCTTCGCCGAACTAGTGCACCTATACATCTGACAAGTGTATTAGGTGTGTTGGAGACATAAGAGACTTCTTGTATCTTAATTGCAGGGTTGCTTGAGAGGGATATCTTTGACCTCTACCTCCCTGAGTTCGATAAACCTTGGGTGATTTACTTAAGGGAAACTTGCTGCTGTTCTACAAACATCTGCTCTTGGAGGCCCAACACTGTCTACAGGAATAGAAGCGTGCGTAGACATCACCAGCCCATATGTGATTTCGCTTAATTGGGCCGTTGAAGGGAAGAGATGTTGTGATAATCCAAGAATAATCCAAGAAAAGAAACTTGATTGTAGATAGAGGATGACATGCGGGTCCCATTTAGTAGCAGCGGTATCAATGTTTCAGAGGCGGCACGAGATCGAAAGAAAAAGGCAAGTGACCAAATATCAGGTGCCAAAAATAACTCCAAGAAATAAGCATGATTGTACATAGAGGCGGCACGAGAATTCATGATGCACCACGTCCCGGGCCACCATACGCGACGTTTTGGACGTTTTTTGTCGGGCTAGGTGGCCTCAAAAATGAGAAAAAAAAAGTTTTAACATGCACCACGGAGAGACCAAAACTCGTCGGCCATGGTGCAGCAGCAACCATGGCGTGACTTCAACTTCGTCGGCTATGGCAACTTTTCTTGTAGTGAATTTATCGGATCCCAACAAATACAACACCGATTACTTCATATGCATCTCAATCATGTAAGGCAGCTCATGAGATCATTGTATTGAAGTACATGGAAGAGAGAATACCAACTAGCTACAACCGAGAACCCGTAGTCTAGGGGGAACTACTCACGAACCATCATGGAGTCGAAGTGGAGGTGGTGGAGTCGATGGAGATGGCTCCTGGGTCAATCCCCGTCCCGGCAGGGTGCCAGAACAGGAACTTCTGACCCCCAAAACTTGTCTGGACGATGGCGGCGGCGATGGAACTTTTCATGGACGGGGGCTCGGGTTTTTCAAGGTTTTCGCGTCAAAGGGAATTTATAGGCGGAAGGGTGAGGTCGGTGCAGGCCTGGTGGCCCCAGACCACCCCTAGGCGCGAGCCAGGGCCAGGCCACGCCTAGGCATGGTCTAGCCCCCCTGTGCCCCCCCTCCGTCTCTCCTCTGGACTCCGTCTTCGTTTCAGTAAAATAGCAACTTCGGCTTTTATTTCGTCCAATTTCGAGAATATTTCATGTACAACTTTTTTGAAATACAAAAGAACAGAAAACAGGGAGCTGGCATTGTGGCATCTTATCAATAGGTTAGTTCCAAAAAATGCATAAAAGTGCCACGAAGTGTAAACAAAACCTATTGAAATTGGTATAAAAAAATGATGGAGCATAAAAAATTATAAATACGTTTGCGACGTATCAAATGCCCAAACGAATCTCATAGTAATCATCTTGTCATGTATGGTCGGTATTCTGTCAAATGCCAGCTATAATTTATTCACCCAACATGTTATTTATCTTTATGGAGAGACACCTTTAGTGAACCGTGGACTCCGGTCCTTTCCCTTTACACTGATAAATTTATCCACTGCAATCCTGCTCTGTTTACTTACTGCAAATATTGTTCTCTTTAATTACTACAAACATCTCTTTTCACTCGATACGTTTAATCCTTTGTGTTCGGCAAAACCGGTGAGATTGACAACCTCACTGTAAGTTGGGGAAAATTATTTTAATTGGTTGTGTTGTGTGCAAGTTTCACGTTGTTGTTTACGCCGGTAGTACGCCCTGCCACTGGTCAGCTACCAACACCTTCAGAAGCCACGCCTTTCTCCTACTGGTCGATTAAACCTTGGTTTCTTACTGAGGGAAAACTTGTTGCTATGCTCATCATACCTCCCTCTTGCGGTTCCCCGACAATGTGAAGTATGCGTTACGACGAGCACCGTCACGACCCTCGGGGGTCATATATAGTGGTGTTTCTGCGGCGCTCCCTTCCGCCCTCGTCGCGCCCGCCTCCTCGTCGGCCGCCACATCGAGTATCACCACTCCTTCGTGCTACCGCCGCCTCCCTTGACCTCCTCCTCCTTCATCCGCGACACCGCGTCCTCGCGCCGGTGCTGACTTCGAGCTCCGCGTACCCTGCGTACAGTTGCCGGCTCCCCTGACCCCTCTACCTACATCCGTTGTGCGTGACTCCAAGAAATACGCCGCCTAGAAGGACACGGTGGCCATGAGAGTCGTGTGCAGAACACCTAGTAGCCTAGTCTCATTGATGTTGAACTCCATGATGCTGCATGCGAAAAGCGGCGGTGCTACCGTAGGTTCACGGAGATGCTACTATAGGTCGCCGATAATGCTACATTAGTTGATGGCGTGGCAGAGGTGCTGCAAATGACACACAACGATGGTACCAAAGGTGCTCATGGTTGCTTCCGATGGTGTTCTGTGTTGCTACATGCGGGGACCGTGTTCTGGAGATTTTCGCTATCGTATGTTCCATGGATTTGCAACATAGGATTTTTTACTACAATTATTTTGCAGTTTCGCTACAATTATATAATAGTTTTGCTGCGAGGTCTGTGGTGATGTCTTCGGTGAGATCTCCGCCGCTGATGTGTCCAATGAAGTTGTTTTTGCTACAATTGTAAAAAAATTGTTACGAGGTCTCTGGCGAGGTGTCCGGCGTGTTTACGGTGAGGTCTCCAGCAAGCTTGGTATATTTCTTTAGTTTTGTAGACGAACCATTTTTGCTACACTGAAGTAAAAGTAGGGATTTTTCTGCTACCCGATAGCAAAAAGGACACGTGTCAGCATGAGGTTTTGGGGCTGGAAAATAATATCTCCCGAGGGATGCCATGTACTATCCACTTTCTTTTGTCTAAGAGCATCTCCAACGGGGCGAAGCACACGGACACGGAGGGACGCAAACGGACGCGGAGCGAACGCTTGCAACCGCGCGTTCAAAAAATGCGCCCGGAACCAGGCCCAGGGCCCGACGCATAGTGACCGGGCCGTCCGCGAAGACGGAAACGCGAAGCATATTTGCGTCTCGGATACGTCGTGGCAGACGCTACGCGGTCGCACCGCATGACCGCTCGCATCTCCCACGGGCCTGCCTAGCAATGAGCCATAGGGACATATCGAGCGCATCATTTCCGCGGTCGTCGTTTCCGCGTCTGCGCCGCAACCTTCGCCATCAATAGCGCCGCTTCCTCTTCTGCACACGCATTGGCGGGTGGCGACTTGACTTCTGCGCCGCCATCAATGATATCATGCCCCGCGCGCGCCCGGCCTATAAAAGGCGACCGTCATCGTCCTTGCCATCGCCCACACCACCAACATCTCCGCTCTCACCCACACGTGCTGCCACATCACCATGGGGAAGAAGAAGCACGACTCTGAGGCGTTCGGCAGCGGCGCCAAGAAGGACAAACAACCGAACAGGCTACCGCTACCAGTCAACATGGCGCAGCTCATGTACGCTGATGACCCACAAGTATAGGGGATCGCAACAGTCTTCGCGGGAAGTAAAACCCAATTTATTGATTCGACACAAGGGGAGCCAAAGAATATTTGTAAGCCTTAACAGCGGAGTTGTCAATTCAGCTGCACCTGGAAACGGACTTGCTCGCAAGAGTTTATCAGTAGTAATAATTTTATAGCAGTAGCAGTAGTGAAATATCAGCAGCAGTGTAACAAAGACAGCAGTAGTGATTATAGTAAACATCAGGATTAAAATACTGTAGGCACAGGGATGGATGAACGGGCGTTGCATAGATGAGAGAAACTCATGTAACAATCAAAGTATGGCATTTGCAGATAGTAATAAAACAGTATCAAGTACTAAACAATCCATAGGCATGTGTTCCATATTTAGTCGTACGTGCTCGCAATGAGAAACTTGCACAACATCTTTTGTCCTACTAGCCGGTGGCAGCCGGACCTCTAGGGAATCTACTGAAAATTAAGGTACTCCTTTTAATAGAGCACCGGAGCAAAGCATTAACACTCCGTGAACACATGTGATCCTCACATCACCGCCTTCCCCTCTGGTTGTCCCAATTTCTGTCACTTTGGGACCTCGGGTTCCGGACAGCGACATGTGTATATAACTTGCAGGTAAGATCATAAAACAATGAATATCATCATAAAACAATAACATGTTCAGATCTGAGATCATGGCACTCGGGCCCTAGTGACAAGCATTAAGCATAACAAGTTACAACAATATCATCAAAGTACCAATTACGGACACTAGGCACTATGCCCTAACAATCTTATGCTATTACATGACCAATCTCATCCAATCCCTACTATCCCGTTCAGCCTACAACGGGGGAATTACTCACACATGGATGGGGGAAACATGGCTGGTCGATGGAGAGGCGTCGCTGGTGATGATGGCGATGATCTCCAATTCCAAGCCCCGGCGGAGTGCCAGAACGGAGTTCTGGTCCCGAGACGTAGTTTCGCGATGGCGGCGGTGTTCTGGATGGCTTCTGGCGATTTCGTCTAACCCCCGTGCGTTTTTAGGTCGAAGACCTTAAGCAGTCCAGAGGGGAGCACCTGGGCCGCCCGAGGCGTCGCCACCATAGGGCGGCGCGGCCCAGGGGCCCACCGCGCCGCCTTATGGGGTTGGCGCCTCGTGGCCCCCCTCCTTCTGGTCTTCTGGCTCCGTGGGTTTTCTGGGAAAATAGGCCCTTCGGCATTAATCCCAAAAGTTGAGTTTCTACACAAAAACGAGACACCAGGGCAATTCTGCTGAAAACAGCGTTAGTCTGTGTTAGTTGCATCCAAAATAGACAAATTAGAGGCAAAACAATAGCAAAAGTGTTCGGGAAAGTAGATATGTTTTGGACGTATCACACGCCAACTAGACGTCGTGCCACCGTTGGCGGGACATGCACCTATCTGGCGGCGGCTGACTTCTTAGCACCTCCGGGTGCCCGTCCCACCCGTGCCTCTGCGCGAGCCAGAGAGGAGCGCCGATATCCGGCGCAAGCGGTGGTACCTACCGCCCGACCTCTGCGCCGATCCCGCCTTCGTCGTCGACTCCAATAGCTCGCACAGCTGGTGCGAGACCGAGGAGGATCCGAGGAGGGTGGCGGGCTTCCTCGGCCACCGAGACTTCCCGTTTGAGCGGCCACCGCCGCCTCGTCGTCGAACACAGCAGTCGTCAGCGCCTCCACAGGAGGACGACGACGACGCGCTGGCCTACCACAACGAGGAGGCCAAGGACGACTGATACGACTTTGTCGCCCGCATCCTTCCAGGACTGGCAGGCGGCCATGGCGGACGGCCGGAAGTTTGACTTCTCGCCACCGATGACCGACGAGGAGATCGAGAGGCTCGACGTCCTCGTGTCGCAGGTAGACCGATCGGTGAAGCCACCGCTGCCACGGTATGCCACCGATATCATGCCGCCAGGTCTCATGGAGGAAGAGGGCCCACAATGGGCGCTGGAGAACTCGACCCCGTAGCTGCCACCTCCAACGACAACGAGGAGCATACCTAGCGAAAAAGCCCGCGGCGGGCCCATCCCAGCCCGCGAGGGCACGTGAAACATACCGCATGTAGTGATATATTCCTCAAAAATGTATTGGATGGGGTTCAAACATGGCACCTCTACCCTCAAACAATATCCCCAACCACCCCACCACCGATTTCTTGCGATTTCGGCTTATTTTATCAGGATTTCTTGATGGGTCTAAGGAAACAACCACAAGGAAAAAAAGCACGTAGGCCACACGTGTCAAATAGGGCCGCGTGCCAGCCCGACAAAACTTGGGGCCATGCTTGGGCCTGGAGGCCAGGCCCCGTGCTGGCCCGACATGGCCCACGACTGGACGGGCCATGGCGTGCCGAGCCGGGCCAGGCACGTGACACAATGGGATGGTCCATTGGCCAGGTACGACGAGGAGTAGGCGCATGCGTTACATGCGCCTTTTACTTTATATTTTTTATTTTTCTTTATTTTCTATGTGTATTATGTTTTTATGTTTAAAACAATGCAAACCAAAAAAAACATGCGTGTCGTTAGGTTTGATTTGGATGATTTAAATTGACGCAAATCGTGAACTAACAATTTAAGCATCCATTTTACGTGGCCAGAAAGGAACGACACCACCAACATCTCCGCTCTCACCCGCACGTACCGCCGCATCACCATGAGAAAGAAGAAGCACAACTCTGAGACGTTTGGCAGCGGCGCCAAGAAGGACAACAACCGAACAGGCTACCGCTACCAGTCAACATGGCGCAGCTCATGCAGGCCAACTAGACGTGGCCAGAAAGGAACGACACAGAGACAGAGTTTTCATCAGGCGGCAAAGCCTGTCGCGTACGCCTCTCACTACGGGGACGACCGGCTACACCGACGGCCCCGCACCGTCGGCACAACAACGTTCACCGTCGGCACAGGCTCTGCCGACGGTCACCGTCGGCGTCTCCCCGTCGGCACAGCAGGCGTCGGGGTCTGCGCGTGCACCGTCGGCACAGAAAGTCACCGTCGGCACAGTCGTACGCCGACGGCTGGACGGTGGCCGTCGGCCGCCTCATCGTCGGCAGAGCCAACCAGCCGTCACGACGGCGCCGTCAACGTCCCCAGCTGTGCCGACGGTGTAACCGTCGGCATAGTTTTCCTTTTTTTTTCCAGAACTGGCGGCAAAACGGTGCCTATTTGAACTGGAAACGCGCGCGAAACTGGGCCTGGCTGTGCCGACGGTGTCACCGTCGGCACAGACCCTGCCATTTGGCACAGCTACGGGCCTGTGCCGACGGTGACACCGTCGGCACAGCCAGGCCCGATTTTTCGATTTTTGCCAATTTGGCCTCATTTGCTCAGAAAATCGCACAAAATGCACATATTATAGGATTGAATATGCAGTAACATATATAGCACCATATAGCACAAAGATATCACCGTATAGCACCAAATCTCACAAATATAGCATCAAATCTCACAAATAGCACAAATATAGCATACAAGACCATGGTACATACACCGGATCCACTACAAAGATGGAGCGTGTCATCATGTGCTAGTACAATGTAGAAACTATGGTGGTGCACCACCCGAGTGACGATCTAGCTACAGACGATCTAGCTCCGAGTGGGTGAAGTGAGGCCGCTGTATTTCGACGGTGCTCGGGGAGGTAGAACCACGACGAGAGCCACCTGAACCAGAAATATGCCGAGGTTCGGCAGAAGCACCAGGAGAATGGCGACCGGGGTGCATCGGCGTACCACAAGGAGTGTCGTTCCCGGATTCTCCCAATCCCTACATGTTGGAGGGAGTTAGCAACTTAGCCATGTCACACCAAGTTAGCAACTTAGCCAAGTTAGCAACTTACCGGGGTCAACTGACGCTGACGCTTGTACATGATATAGAACTCCTCCTTGGACGGGAACACTGGCGTCGGCCCCGGATGAGGTGGCTGGGGAGTGGTTCCTCTCGCACTCCAGTCATCATGAACCGAGTGAAACTCTGCAAGAAACGGGAGAGATAGCTCAGATTCAAACATGGGGACTTATGATGTTTTGCAACCATAGAGATTGAAACTTACCGCCATCTGGTTGCTCGTCCACTGGACATAGGCATCTTTCACAAGGTCATGCTCCTTAATCTTCTCGAGATACTCCTCGTAAGCTACTGCATAGGCCTCCTCGAGCTGAGTCTACAATTTCAGAAATAATGCGTCTCATCAACATAGCCATTCAGGAACAAGAGTCAAAACAGAGGATGAAAGTGTGGATGACTTACATCAACCTCTACCCGAGAACGGCATGTAGTCCGCGAGGAGGTAGCGTAGGCTGCCGAGGGGAGGGTAGCCTTGATCTGCGTGAAGTTCCTCGAGGCTTGAAACCCCCGGCAAGGCGGGCGGGACGTCCATGCGGCTGGCCGGACCCCGCCGACATCATCGCCACCTCGTCGACCGGCTCGGTCATAGGGTCCTCCACCTCTGGATGGAGCTTGGCGTACTCCTCGCAGTATCTTTCCTTGTTCTCTTTGGCCTTGCCGTAGTACATCTCAGGCGCGGGCCGAGGCTCGTTCGGACGGGGCGTCACCTGCTTCATGTGCGTCCACGCTTCCATCTGACCAAGTTCCCTCCCGAGCTTCTTCCCCTGCATCACAAAACAAATGTTATGCATATCATCGAAAATCAAAAAAATGCAGCTTGTTCCATTTTTATATGTACCAGACGCTCCCGATAGCGATCGGTGCTGCTGCTCCCCGCAGTGTGTGTTCCCTGATTCCCACGGTTGGCCTTGTTCCGGTCGCTCACGGCCTTGAAATCGGGGTTTTCGCCGACCCAATTCTTGACCAACTCCATGAAGGCGGCCCTCTTATTATTATCAGCCCAATGTGGTACAACCTGCAAAATCAAAACTCATTTGAAGAACAAACAATATAGTTGCAAGTTAGCCGCGGTACATAGAATCGCATTGACAATTACTTACCGACATGAAGTCATCTATCGTCATAGCCGGGGCGAGTCCCTGCACAATCTCAGGCTTTGTGTACCTTACGCCCTGCTCAGCATAGAAGTGGCCGATGCACGTGATCCTCTGGTTGTACCACTGCTGCCGTGTCAACTTCCGACACATGTTACGGAGCACCACGTCCGCCCTCTCCTTATGCTCAGTCGCCACCCTATAATTGCGCTGCAATCAAGCATAACAGAAAGTGTGAGAGGCATGAGTTATCACGGTGGGGTTATCAACTACATATGAACGAAACCCAAAGAGTATGCATTACGTACCCAAAACTTCTTGATCACGGCGTCGGCGGCGGAAGTAAAGCCAGGGTAAGGCGCTATCTCAAAGTCTTCCCAAGTGTAGGCTAGCTTGGACTCTGAGCTGAGCTGCCGCTGAGATGGCTCCTCGTCGCCGTAGCAACACGGGCTTCATCGGCGTTCGCCTGCGGCCTGCGGGACATTTCGCGGCTGAAATCACCGCCGGTGGTACGCGTGTGTGGCTCGGCACCTTCTACACGAAGGAGGCTGCTGCCCGCGCATACGACGTTGCGGCTTGGAGGTTTGGCCGGCCGCGCCACGAAATGAACTTCCCGGAGGTCAGGTCTCGACGGAAGCTCGAGTCTCTCTGCGAGCCACTACTTCGCTCACGGGGTGAAGCGCGGCGGTACAGGGCTGGCCAGCGGCGGATTGATACCACCGAGGCGGACGAGCGGTTCATGGCACGGTGGCGCAGAGACCATCCGGAGACGTCGAGGCAACGCGCGCATTCTGGAAGGAGAAGCAGACGTACAGGAGAGAGAGGAGGGCGGGAAAGCGGCAGAGGAAGGCCGAGGTTGAAGCAGAGTACGCCAAAGGAGAGGCGTCGACATGGGGGGAGAATGATGAACGGTGGTTGTGGAACCTCACAACCACCGCTTCAGAGGACACCCCCAGCGAGGATGAAGATTTCGACTTCTCTGATTAATATGTGTGTGTCGAGTCCGTGTGTCTAGCGGGTCATGTGTCGACCCAGTGTTCTTTAAATGCTTTGGTTTGTGTGTGGGTCTAGTTCTTTAAGTGTTTTGGTTCATGTGTGTGGGTGTAGTTTCTTTAAGTGTTTTGCTTCCTCTGTGTGGGTGTAGTTCTTTAACTGTTTCAGTTCGTGTGTGGGTCTAGTTCTGTAAGCGCTTTGGTATGTGTGTGAGTCTAGTTATTTAAGTATTTTGTATCGTGTGTGGGTCTTAAGTATTTTGTATCGTGTGTGGGCCATTCACCCCCTCCGAGGTTCGATTTCTGGCGAAAGGGTTCTATACCGCCCTTATACATATATATAGGTTTCCCGCAAAGGGGTTCGCCAAAATAGCAGTGAGAAATAAATAAACAAAAAAAATGATTGGGATTAATAATTATCTCTTTGGTGCAAAAAAATGGAAAAACAAAAAAATGTGCACAATTGGTCTGTGACGCCTTTTGTGTGGGTGGCAATCGGCACGACGAAGGGGGGACCCAGTTTCGATCCACTGTGCCGACGGCCGCCGTTGCGCCGTGGGCTACCGTCGGCACACTGTAGACGGCGCCGTGACAGCCTAACGGCTGGGCCCGCCTGTCTGCGCGTGTACCGACGGCCGTGGCTGTGCCGACGGTGACCTTCGGGCGCCAAGTTTCTGTGCCGACTGTCCGGTTTGCGCCGACGGTGACCGTCGGTGTAGACAGCTGTGTGCCGACGGTGACCGTACGCCGACGGTCAGCTCCGTCGCCGGTCGACGAGGGCCTCTGTGCCGACGGCCCCGACATTTGGCCGTCGGCACATGGGCTGGCCGTCGGCACATGGAGTTTCTCCCGTAGTGCTTGTGGGTTTCAAAAGGACCTCGCCGCCTCGCCTCCTCTCCCCCACATTCCCAACCCATCGCCTCCTGTCGCTCCCCAACCAATCCACCATGGCGGCGGCAGCACGGCCACCCGGCCGCTTCCCCATCTCCGATGCCGCTGGTGAGCGCCTCCTACCCTTTCCCTTTCCCTCTCTACTCCAAAGTCCAAACCCTAAATCGGCTCACGCTCACTTTCTTTCTCTCTCTCTACAGTCGCAGACTTGGCTGCCTCGATGCGGGACGACCTCCTCAACGCGGCCTACAACGGCGACCTCCGCCGCCTCAAGCGTACGCACGCGTCGCTCTCCTCCCGATTGTGGGGGTTCGGCATGCAGGCTGGCGTTGTTCTGATTCCATTTTTTTTTTGGGGCGGCGGGGGCGCTTGCAGGGCTGGTGCGGGTGATAGACGACGGCGTTGGCCGCCCCAGGGATGTGGTGGAGGCGGCGACGTCGGACGCCGGCTTGGGGGCGCTGCTGGTCGCCGTGCGCAACGGGCATCTGGAGGTGTGCAGGTATCTGGTACAGGGGCTGCGCGTGGATGTCGACGCTGCCGATAACAAGGGTCTGTTCCTTCCCAACTCCGTTTTAAGCAACTCGCCTTGTGCCATGTTGGTTGTTCTTCGATCGTAAACCAACCATTGTCTTGGTTGTGGTGCGTAGAATTTGCAACATGACGGCCCGGCAGCTGCTTGGTCTGTCTGTAGGCTTTAGTTATGATTGACGAGTTCACTGGATAGACGTCTTGTTTTGTGTCTGTTCCTGGCAAACAATTTACACAAAAATTAAGCATGCATCATTGTCTTGTTATGTTATTCTCATTCATCATGGTATGCTTCATCGGGATAGGCCATGCTAAATAATGAAATAGTGCCTATGACACGTAAGCATGTAAAACAGAATCTAATGTCTTTTTGGATTGCTGTTGGGTAGCTGCACTTACAAAAATGCCCCAAAGGTATCAATACAGGGGGACTGAAATTGAAATAGTACAGTCGATTCTGCATATTTATGGGTCTGCCGAAACTAGAAAATATTTCGATTGTTTGGATAACTTTCTTCTCATGTGAAGAAATCCGTCCTGATTGCCTCAGGCATTTCCACATTCTAGTTCATGCCATACCTGAATTCCGTGTATCTGTGGTTCCACACTTTGTAATCTTGGTCATCATATTTCTAAAGTCATGCTCGGTGTAAGGTTATAAGATGTACATTGCTATGCTGATCCTGAATTTTTGTGCATCAGTAAGCCCCCCTGGTCTGTTTGCTGCAGGTAGAACAACCCTGTTTTATGCGGCGCACAGTGAACATGCTGCTGTTGTCAAGTATCTTCTTGATCATGGTGCTGATCCAGACAAAGCTGATGAGGGCGGGATATCCCCTCTACATTGTGCTGCTGGAACAGGTCCCCTCTCTATTCATATGTATCTCTGTTTTGCACGTGTGCACCACACTTTCTTTCTTTTTGTTTGTAATATATTTTGTGGCCGTATTATGTTCTTACTAGGGTTTATTTGACCTTGTTCCAGGGCCATTTTTATATATATATTTCCCTTAGGTTAGTATGGAAGTAGATTATCTTCAGTTTTGAAAGTAATATTCTACCTATCATTTACTACATCCTTAAATGTCATATGTATGGCAAGTTGTGTATTCTCTGGAAGTTATTTTACACAACTTCATCAAAATGTGTCCCCTTGCTTTATTTGAACAGTTGCTGGTCCATTGAATTCTTATGGCCAGGCGAGTAGGTCTTGTTCTTGTTTCTATGGAATGCCGACCCTCTTTAGCATTATTTTTGTAGCCTATATGCAGAGAAACTGAGGTCTGCCATGAGCCAGATACAAATAAAGAATAAAGATTCAGGATAAAACCTTACCATCTTATACAATCAGTACATTCATATTGCTTCTTTTATGCAGGAAATTGTAAAATACTAGAACTGTTGCTTGCAAAGGGAGCTCATGTTGACCCGATAGCTGATGACATTGGGACACCACTGCTTCTTGCTACTAAGTTACGACTAGTCGGTGCTATGAAGACTTTGTTAGACCATAATGCTGATGTAAGCTTAACTTCATTGTACTTCTGCCTTAAGTTGCATGTCCAGTTCAACTGTAAACATGAATAAAGTTTGAATTGTTTGCCTTTTCTCCATTTGTTTGTTAACTGTATTGTCCTCATCCTCCATTCTAGTTACTGTTTGGTACTTTGTTCCCTTGAGGCTGTTTGGTTTTTGCTGCTATGTAAGTAAAGATGCGGTCGTGGCTCTTTACAGCTAAATTAAATCTTCAAATGTTTATTATTACTTCTTTCTTTCCTGCTGCTTCTATTTGTCTAATTGTGTAGCTATATGTTATTCTTCAGGATCTCCTTGGTAGCAATTACAAGATATGGGAATACTTTGTTACTTTTGTTTAAATCCATATCATTGTTGTCAAGCTATTGTCTAGGTCATATCTTATAGTCCTCATTCTTACGCAAAAGTAATGCTTAATGTTCCATTGGAATCACAACTATTTTTCTTTCTGTGGAAGTCCACTATACATTCTTTCGTATATGCATAGTTTTCAAATTGCCAATTGCATGGTGCACTTGCCATAGTGATCGAATTTCCATCATGTCTGCCACCCCTATGTAAGTGCTATATGGAACCAATCTATCAAATAAAATAAATCTACTAATCAAGAGTTGACCAATAAGGAAGCTATTAGAACATTTTACTTATTTGTTTCCACAAATTGCAAGGTCACATGAGATGTTTCCTTCTTTTTGATTGAAAGCGTAGGTATATAAGGTTATGCATATTTACCGTTCTGTTTAATATTTTTCGCCATCCAGTTATTATAATCGAGACTAATGTTCTTCACACCTCTTACTAGCCCAACAAACCATATTTTCTGGATGGGTATGGACTGTATCCTATCACACCCCTCTTTCAGGCTGTAAATGTTTCAGTGGAATGCGTGAAGCTCCTGGTTGAGGTATTATACCTTTGACAAATCCTAGCATTGCACTAGGGTTGCTTATTTTTCCAACACTTAGTTTGGAAACCTTTAACTTCTTTAGTTATTCACATTAAAGAAAATGTGACATTCCTTTTATGTGATAGGCTGGTGCCGTCATCACCTCAGATTGTCTCACAGCTGTTTCACTTGAGTCTACAATGGGAGATGGCAGATCAACTGAGTGCTTAAATTTCTTACTGGAGGCTTTTGCAAAGTGTCATTCTTCTAATGATGTAAGATTTTCCCCTTTGCCACTAGTAAACACAATCTGAAAAATGGCACTATTCAATACTTAAGTTGTGGAGCTTAAGTGTCTTGTAAATGGCTTTTCACGCCACTTATTTCCTATCCATAGTTTGTTTTTTGCTTTCCTATGAAACCATGCACTAACCAACTCACCATCTGTCATTCTTGAATTTCTGACCAGCGTAACTTAGCCTAGACACCTTGTAGATGAGTTATGTTGTTGTGATATGTGGCTCCATGATTCCATGCTATATGCTCTTTTCTGTTTGTAGGATATGTAAATATACAATACATGTGGTATGGGATGTTTAGACTATTGATGTTTGTTGAGATACCGATTTTTGTTTGGGAAAACCTCCCTGTACTTCCGGTTTAAGCTACAGGCTGACAGACTGTAACAAATGATTCAGTTCTTTTTATTATCAATGTGCACAAGTTGCAGTTATTGATTGTGACATCCTTATAAATCTTGAGAAATTATATAGAAAATAGGAAATGAACTAGACTGTACATTTAAACTAGAAGAATATGTGTGACATCATCTTAAATCTTAAGATTATATAGAAAATAGAATAATTAACTGGGTTACATACACTAGAAGAATATGAGGTGTAATTTACGAGGAGAATATATTGTTGTATGTTAAAGTTTTCCATTAGTATAGGGTCCAAACAGGCTTCTGGCTATGCCTATTCCTGAGGAATATTTATTACAGTACTGAGCATGGATGCAGGATGCTGTATGATTAGCATAAGTGCATGAATATTTGGAATTCTCAAATTATGCTTATACAATCTGCAATGTTGATGTTAGCCAAACAAAACTATGTTTCTCCAAATATTTACATAACAATCATATGTAGTTTCTATACTATATCATTTTTTTCCATTCATTCCTCATGTCTCCATTTTATTTGATATTATTTATGGTTTAGGATAAACATGACAATGCATGGAAAATATCACAGTTGAAGTCATTTGGGAGTATAGCAGTGGAGAGAAAAAATTACTTTTCTGCATCAGCGTTCTACACTAAGGTTTGGTACTCCCTCCATTTTTATATATAAGGCCACAACGTATTTTGAGGTAGAACTTTGACTAATTGTTTGACCAACAAAATATGAGCTATATTTTTTTGGAGCAACCGGCAGGAGCTCTACCTTTTCATTAAGAAGAGGGAAAACGACCAGTTAATAATGAAAGACACAAAGTTCATATATATATGAAAGACACATAGTTCATATATATTGAAACGATTAATAGTTCATACAAATATAGAAGACCACCACTACTCATCATCTCTAAATATTGACACGATCAACATGGCTATTGTAGCCAACTAGCATCCAATGCCTTCTAGAAATCTCGAAGTCCAGGCGAGCGTCTAGAGCTGCATAGTGCACTTGCTCGTAGCTCAATGGAAAATTGGCCTGTCCAAAAATGAGTTCATCTTCTTTTTCTTGCGTGGCGACGTCCATCTTCTTCTTGTTGTACTTCTTCCTCTTCTCAAGGTTTGTCATAATGGTATAGTTTGCCAAATCATATAGACTCGGAATGGGCTTGTTGGTGGGGTTCGGGACTACCTTCTGGAGGTCATACACAGGTCGTACACAGAAGTGATATGAATGCCGTAGTGATGCAACATTTTCACATCATTGACGATAGCGACGCCGCAGAATCAGATGTTCCCGTTCTGCAAGAACTCCTTGAGCACTTGTGTAACTTCATCGACATAAATAATCTGGAACACCAACGTCTTGGACGCCACCGAGAGTTGAAGGACGGCGGCGCGCTAGTCACCGGCCAAACGAGGGTCGGTGAACTCGCAGTCCAAGCCGACGCAGTTGGTCGTTGCGGAGTCGAGAAAGTCCCTCTTCACGCCATGGATCCACTTCTCCTCCCTTCTTGCACGGAGCGCGACCGTTACCTTGAACGTCATCCCTTCGGCCATGAGATGGTATACCCGAGTCCGAGGAGCTGGGTCGCGCGCGAGGTGCACCATCGATGAAGAGGGAGAGAGGTTTTGCAAATGGTGGAGGAGAGGAGGATGGAGAGAGTCTGTGGCAATGGTGGGGCATATAAAGCAGTGGAAGAGGAAGATGAACAGGGCCAGCCACCGGTGATAAATTCCCGTGGCTGGCGCGCCGGCGCCAGCGGCTCGATTTCTGCGCGCCGCTCAATTTCGACGTCGACCAGTAATGGCGACGCGTAATCGGCTTCCGCGGGAAACGAAGCGTTTGATTTTAAGTCCCGGTTTGGGATACGCGCCGCGACTAAAGGGATACCGCAGGCGCCGCATGCCGCAAAACCCTTTAGTCCAGGTTTGGGATATGAGCCGGGACGTTTGGGTCCTAATGAGCCGGGACCTATAGGTGCCGTACGCTGTAGCATTTAGAGGGCGACGTGGCTAGGTCTTGGGTCCCGATCAAGGATACGGCCGGAGTCAAAGGTGCCTGACCAAAGGCCTCTTTTATAGTAGTGACCCCATCAGTCCCTGGCTGCTGGTCCGATTTGGCTGCTAGTATTGTGCTATATTTGTTAACTTATACTATATGAAAAAGTTTATTAGGTTTGGCATTCTTATGAAGAAAATTAAGGTATTTGCAGGATTGATTAATACCTTCGTCCATCAGCAACCATTTTCATATTTCCTATTCAAATGCTCACAAATTCGTACATTTTTTTTGTTACTAAACAAATCTTGCTCAACTTGTTGAGTGCAGGCAATTGATCTTGACCCAAGTGATGCGACCTTGTTCTCAAACAGGAGCCTTTGCTTGCTCCGCCAGGGCAATGGACATACGGCTTTGCTAGATGCTATTGAAAGCAGAGAGCTGCGGCCCGACTGGCCAAAGGCCTGCTATCGGCATGGGGCCGCTCTGATGTCACTGGAGGTGGGACTGAAGACCCCGTCGCTTACTTTATTAAATGATGCAGATTGTTTTTGATATTTCATTCATGAGGTTTTGCTCATCAGGACTACGGGGGCGCGTGTGAGGCACTTCTTGATGGCCTCAAGTTGGACCCAAAGAATGCCGAGATGGAGAGGGCATTACGGTATCCATCTTACCCCTTCTGCGTCGGAAACGTGTTATTTTGACTGGTCTTATGTGCTTACTTCAGAACGGGCATATTACAGCTGCTTACTAAAAACCTCATCAGTGCTATTATATTTGGTAGTACTTAGTAGTAGATCTGCTACACGGACTCTTTTTGCACCCTTGAATGATATTGTAGTCATGCATCTGTGCCTACACCATTATCCAACACTCATTGATTGTGACTGATGTGCAGGGAAGCTATGGAATCTCTGAAGACAGCTAAAGGCACCAGGGCAAGATGAGCTTGCTCGTGCTGACGATAGATGGATAGATGAAGACGCCTCTTGTGAAACCGTCCTCTTTTCAAGTCAAGTAATGGCCGCTGAAATATTGTGAATGATTTGTGTTTTTTAAATGTGATGAAGTGTTTGCATCCAGATGTTGGTAATGATGGAAGTGATGTGTTGCCAGTGGTACTAGCTCTATTCTCATGCGTAGTCTAACTTGGAAGTGCGATCAGCACCTCGCACCCTTACCTTTGAAGTGATTGAACCACTAGCCATCTAGCTGCGTTATAACGGGCAATTTGGAAGAAGCCAGAGAAGATGCAGACCCCGGCGAAAAAGCGGAAGAGGTTGTGCTTCAAACTTGAGATAATTACAAAAAACCACCACATATCAGGCAGTTGTTTTAGAAAACCACCATTTAAAAAAAAAAACATCACTTGATTCACGTCCAATACTAATCTAATGATGAAACAATACTGATCTAATGATGAAACCGACATGTGGATCCATATATAGGCTGACGTGGCAACAACAAAATGGTCAAATGAGACATGTTGAACAAGTTCTGATTGTGGGTTTTTTTGTAAAATTTTAGGACACGTACCTGCTCTTTCTCTGAAGGAAAGAAATTAATTTTTCTTTTATTTTCTCCCGCTCCTTCTCCACGGTGACAAGCACGCCGGCGTGCCGCCCCCGGTCTCGCTAGCCGAGAAGCTCTCTCCCAAATGGTGCGCCGCCCCAATCACCGGTGTTCACAACGAGCTACCCCGCCCCGCTCCCCGTTGCTTCACCACACCAGAACGCTGCCCCCGCTCCCGCCGGAGAGGCCTCGCCCAGTCGGTGCACCTTCCCATCTCGGCAGTGTCGACGAGCTACGCTGCACGAGCAAGCTCGGCCAGGGCAGTGCGGACGAGAACCGCCAGGGGGCGGGACGGTCCGCTCATCACCACATTGTCGCCGCAACTCGCACCAGCGCCGCCGCTACCACACACCAGCGTCGCCGCCAGCCCCTTCCGCTTCCCTCCACCACCCGGCTGGGTCGACATGTCTTCCCGAGCGGAACCTGCGTGGGGAGAAGGTATTGGTCATTTCTATGTTCGAGAACGCGATCGGCATTCAGAGCGCACCGCCATCGGCATCACACTCGTCCTCGTCGCTGCAATCCTCTCTGAGACACACAACCATGTCCATTAGCTTCGCCTTGACCTGTAGATCCCCTCTGCCAAAGGAATCGACTAGGGAGACTTCATGATGTTGCCGCGGTATTCATCTTCCTCCGCTCCGGGAGGTCGTCGACTCGTCATTGGGTCATCGATCTACTCCGCAGTAGCCCCTGGAGGCCCGCCCCTGGCCGGAGCTCCCCCAGCAGCGCCATGGCTGAGCTCGCCCTTGCCGCCCCTCGAGGAGCTCGCACGCGGCTGCCCCTGGCCGGAGCTTCTCAGCCGCGCCATGGCCAAGCTCGCACGCGGCCGCCCCTGGCCGTCCACCTCTTCCACGCGGCCGCGATAAGTTGCAAAAAAAGCCCAAAGGAGACTGCAGGTCGGTCACCCCTTGGCCGGGAGGGCACTGCTCCACCGACGCCGCCGCCACGCCTCCGGCGAGAAATTACAGCCCCCTTCATCCTGGAACCGCTCATCCCCCGCCGCCCCATCGAGCTCCAGAAACGTTCCTCGGTGCCCTCCGGGAAGCCGCGTCGACCCCCCTGCCTCCGCACTGCTCCACCGATATGGCCGCCGGTCTGCGGCCCTGCTACATCGACTCCACCGCCGACCTGATGTTTCTGCTCACCGCACGCCCCTACAACATGATGTTTCTGCTCACCGCACGCCCCTACATACTGCCTGACAATCCTAGTCGCCAAAGATACGTCAAACTGTGCAACATGGACTGTTCTGGACATCCACATGAATGATGAATCGGATGATGAGACATTTGACAAATCTTGTCAGCTTAGCGCCAAGCTCATCAGCAAAGAGCTGGAAACACCCGATGCTAACATGCTAGAGCTGATCAGCCAAATGTGGGTGGAGTTGCTGTGCTACACGGCCTATTGGTGCAAACCCGATTCCTATGCAAGACAGCAGGCACTGAGCAAAGGCGGCGAATTGTTGCCTTTTTGTTGGAGTTACTGAAAATGCGGTATTTTTAAGCATTTAATACACTGATAGATACCAGGTACAGAAGACGTGTAATAATGTGGCGTGGTCGTCTTTGGATATACACCCATGTGCCATGCATGTATATTGTAAAGGAATTTCTAAGTTTCAGCTAGCTGAGACGTAGCTTATGTCTCAGTCACGTGCTCCATCGTTCGATTTTATTTCTGCTTGAAGATTCGTGTTTGCTGTTGTTTATACTTTGTTTAGCCCCGCATCATGTTATTCGCTATGTCTCAGACGAACTGAAACTTAGACACACCCATATTGTAAGGTAAGGGGGCTCCAGGTGCATTGTCTCTTCCCTAAGACTTTTAGAGGCCACTACTCCGATGAATGATCTTATGTGTCGTATCTCAGGGATGTTTTATTTAATTGGTCCGGATATCATATTTATTTCATTTCATTGGTTTAGAGATCCAATTTGTATTTCATTTGATTGGTTCGGAGATTATACTTGCAATTCAACATTGTGGTTTAGTTAATAGTGCAATGTTGTTTCATTTCGTTTCATTGGTTCAGAGATCATGTTTGAATTCAACCTGTCAACCTAAGCACTGTTAGTTAAGACGTTTATAATTTTATTATTTTTGGGGTGTTTTGTTGTGATGTTGATGATTGTTTTGTACAGATTATTAATAGATCATTGGACCTATTCGTTAAGAAAAAAAGATTGTAGAGAGACGTACTGTAAAGAGGTCTTCGGTATGGGGCAAGAGAAATTGCAAAAGTGGCGCATAAGATCCACGGATCCTGTTAATAGGTGGCTAACCTATATATGTGTTGGTACTGTCTATTTTAGATTTTAGAAGGTTTTGATCTCTATGTGATCTGTGCCACTTCCCCTAAAAGCTCTGCTGGGATCTCTGCATGTGTGTCACTGCAGAAAAAAAAAACCTGGTAGTTCATCTTGACCTGATGGTTTAGTCTTTAGGCTTAATCCTTTTACTTTAGGCTTTGTTTAAGCTCTGTTTGTTTTTTTGGTTGCTGTAGCTTCATTCACAGGTAAAGTGGGTTTGTCCCTTCACTTGAGATACGCGGGGTTCCTTCCATTAAATAAAAACAGTGCATTTTGTTATTATTTTAGTGACCTTGGCACTGGAGTCGTTATTCTCTGCTCTTACTTTTGCTCATGTGGCACTTCTTCTTTTCTTTTACTTTTGCTCATGTGGAACGCGGGAATGCAATTCAAAATGGAGATGAGTTCGGTATACTTTATGCAAGACAAGAAGGCTAGCTCAGGTTCTGTTATATTCCTCGATCTTCCACGCAAAGTGGATTAGTACACGTGTGTGCTATACAGCATATCATGTGGCGGCGTCGCCTATAATACGTATCAGGTTTCAGCTAGCCGGCCATCAAAGCAACTGATGGATCTGTTTTCCTCATCCACCTCATCGGTTTAGCTTGTACGTCTTCTCTGCTAGCCGATCAAGCCGGTGGATCATCTCATCGATCCAGATCACTTCTCCAGCTAATTAAGCCATGTAAGTGATACTAGTCTTCCTGCCTTGTACTAGATGCAGTAGTGTTCACGTGTATATTTCTATCCCTGGCGGCGAAATATGTAAATGTATTCATAGATGCTTGAGATGGGCTTTTCTAAGCAAGGGTACACCTGCACCCTCACTTATTTTTGACATTTCTGGTGTACCAAAAAATTCAAAAAAAAATCTATATCTACATGTTGCAGTACAAAAGTTATGTTGATCTGTGAAGTTTGAGGTCGATAAGTTATGTGACTATTTCCTTTGAGAGAAAAAAAAAGTTAAAATTTGATGAATTTTATATTCGCATGTAGTTGCTATCATTTGTTATTTTTATATAGGCCACATACCGTAAGTTTTCTCTACGAATATTTTTTTTGAAGCTTTCACCGGGGGGGAGAGGATCCCCACCTGAATATATTGCATCAAGAACTGTTTTGGAGGTTACAGAGGGAGAGGTAGTCACGCCACAGGTCGGCGTGTACTCTCAATTCCGCTTTCTTGTATTTCTCTACGAATATTTTTTGTATGGCATGCTTTTCTTGTACGGCACTCGTGATTTCGTTTGTAATATTTTTGTTGTGATTTAGAATCAAAACGAAAACCAGAAGGTAGTGAGAGTCTCTGGGTGTCATGATGATGCACTCAAAACGTACTTTTCCTACTTTCAAACCTTGGATTAAATGTATTTGTTGAACTATACAGTATTAGCTTTCTTTGCGTCAAGGTTTGCATGTCCAGTTAAAGCAGTCGTTGTTACCCATTTGCAGTTGAGAAACTATGGCAGCAGGACTGCTAGAGCCGCTAGTGGTGTTCTGGAAAGAGTGGGGAGTCCTAGCGTTGGTGATGTTGAGTTTCACACTGCAAGTGATCCTCCTCATCACCGCCGAGATCCGCCGGCGCAAGGACTCCGGCGCACTAAAGGTGGTCGTCTGGTTGGCATACCTGCTTGCCGACACGACGGCAGTATACACTCTAGGCCACATGTCCATTACCAGCCCAGCGTCGCAGGATCAGCAATTGATGGCGTTCTGGGCACCATTCTTGCTGCTGCACCTCGGCGGGCAGGACAACATCACCGCCTACTCCATCGAGGACAACCGGCTGTGGCTGCGCCACCTGCAGAGCTTCGTCATCCAGGTCATCGCCGCTGGCTACGTGCTCTACCAGTCCTCTATCGTGGCTCGCCGGACCTTGTTCCGTCCGGCTGCCATTCTCATGTTTGTGGTTGGTGTTGTCAAGTACGGGGAGAGAGTGTGTGCGCTCCAGCTTGCCTGCACGAATAACATGTCCCGGAAGAACTACGCGCCTATTACCTGGACTGGTTCTGATGATGATGAAAGTCCCAGTAGCATGGGACCATATCCGGAAACATTTCGAGCTCATGTGCTGCTGGATTTTCCCAAGCAGATGTTGAAGGGGCCTTTGCCTATTCCTCCAGAAATCTTGGAAAGTTGCGAGTGGGAGGAGATGTATGGGGTGGCCGAGATGCAGCTCTCACTCATGCACGACGTCTTCTACAGCAAGGCTGAGCTGATCCACACTTGGTATGGGTACTGCATCCGTGTCTTCTCATTGCTGGCAACTGTCGCCGCACTCCTGCTATTTCGTCGATTAATAAGTGAGGAAGATGGTTACAGAAGAGCAGATGTCACCGCCACCTATGTTCTGCTAGCTGGAGCCGTCGTTCTGGAGATCACATCAGTGCTGAGGGCCATGTTCTCCACCTGGACATATGGCAAGCTCATCAGGAGAAGACGTTATTGTGGTTGTGTTGCTCGTGCATTAGCTCGGCTGGCGTTGATTCCACTTTGGTTTCGGTCTCATGCCGTCGCCATGTATGAGATATGCAGAGAAAGAGCAGGAATAGGGGCTAGTTCAAGGTACTGGTCCGGCACCATGGGGCAACACAACCTTATTTACATGTGCAGCCACTGTAAGGACAGTCGAGGCAGCAAAATGGCAAGATGGGTGGGACGGGAGGACTGGTGGAACATGCTGGTTTACACGTCCTCCGTCCCCGTTTCGCCACACATCAGTGAGCTACTCAAGAAACAAGTGAAGCAAAGTCACAACGTCAACAAAGAGAACCCAGATCATATCCGGAACTCACGGGGCCGAGCGACCCTGAAGAGGAGGAGGCCAGAATTGTACGAGGAGCTGCGCTGGAGCGTGGACAGTGAGTTCGGTGTGAGTATCCTCGTGTGGCACATCGCCACACATATCTACCTCAGCTGGTACGAGAGGAAACACACACGCCGCCTTTCACAAGTGACCCGGGAGCTCTCGAACTACATGATGTTTCTCCTCGCCGAACGCCCCTACATGCTGCCTGACAATGTTGGACGCCACGATTACCTTGGACTGTGCTACATATTGATCCATGAGCTCCAATGCTCGAGAGAGGATGTGCTCTATTTACTACAGGACCACGGAGATGTTGTCATTTCGGGACAAAGAGAGGAGGCTGCTCGTGAGTTCGAATCGAATACCACATTTGACAATGCATGTCGGCTTGGGGTCAAGCTCATAAGCAAAGAGGTTGAAACACCCGATGCTAACATGGTGGAGGTGATCAGCCAAGTGTGGGTGGAGCTTCTGTGCTACGCATCCTATCAGTGCATACCGGAATCCCATGCAAGACAGCTGAGCAACGGCGGCGAGTTCACCACCGTCGTTGCCCTTTTGCTGGAGTACATGGAATATGATATTTTAACCTTTGAGTCTGTGCAAGATAGGTCTGAAGACTCCATGGCCAGCAGCGACACTGTACAGGATACGTGTAATAGTGTGGCGGGATCAGTCTGACCAAAGTTAACCCATGTGCCACCGACAAATGATCTTATGTGTTGTATCTCAGGGATGTTTCATTTAACTAGTTTACAGACCAAATTTATTTTATTTCATTTCACTGGCTTAGAGATCCAATTTGTATTTCATTTGATTGCTCCAGAGATTATATTTGCAATTCAACATTGTGGTCTAGCTTATAGCTTCACGATGTTTCATTTCACTTTAATTGGTTCGGAGATCATGTTTGCAATTCAACTTGTCAATCCAAGCACTATTAGGTTGCAGTCAAGATGTTATATCCTGAACATTTAGGTTTGCAATCATCCTAGCAGCGGCAGCAACAGGGAGCCTACTAGCTTTTTCACAAAGGGGTGGCTAACTGTGATTTTCGAGTCTCCGTGAGCGTGAACTATGCAACTTTGGCTATGCAGTTGAACTGTTGAAGAGATTTGGACCATGTGTCGGACGAGGGCTACTCCGGTGCTCCCCCCTAAACTAAGTTGAAGGATCATAGTTGATATTTTTTCCTATATTAGATCCGCCGAAATTCATATCTAGCCCATGTATACCTATCTATATTGATACGGTATGTATACGTCGCACAAAGAAAAAAAAGAGGTCACATGAGTAAGATCTTTATAGCATTTTTCTATTTTGGCACACGCACGTGACCGTCGATACGTATAAAACGAGAAACAACACAACACGGACCATACGGGCCTGTACATGGCTGTACGGACGGTGGACCTGCACTCAGAATTACGATTGTGAGCCCTCTTACCAACATCGATAGGAAGATCTTCACCGTTATTGTATTTTACGCGCCCATATTATTTCCAGGGGAGGAGCACCGGAGAGAAGTGGTGTCGGACCGTGGCTATCCAGAGGGATTCGGTTCCCTGTTCATGTCTCCTCTTGTCTCTTCTTGTTATGTTGCCTCCTCATTACTTCCTTTTAATTCTTTCTGACGTATCTATATCAATCTTTGGTTGTCTGCACAAATTATTCATACCAGTGCAGTGAATGATGTATTCATACCAGTGAAAATGTTGTCCCTGTGGGTTAAACGAACCAGGCATACAATGAAAATGAAAATGGATTTGAAAAGTCATTTTGCACAACCATGATTAATAATTTGCTCTCAGGATTATTGTCGTAGACGTAAAGGTTTCATATACAGGCACGCCAGACATTGAAGATTGGCCTCCTCCCCATCGGCGTCATTGAAGCCATTGACAAGCGGCGCCGCGCTTTCCTTTGGACCGGAGAAGAATCATGCAACGGAGGCCAATGCAAAGTGGCCTGGGAAGAGGTCTGCGCTCCTAAACAGCTTGGAGGACTGGGGGTCATATCCCTCCCTTCACAAAATTCGGCTCTTCTCGCAAAATTTCTCACAAAAATCCACTCTGCCCCCTGGGCATCCTGGTTTCGCCGGATGTACGGGTGGGACGGCTCCCGTGACTTGGGGGACCGCCACCACCTGGACACCCCCATCTGGAAGGATATTGTTGTCGGTCTTGCTGCCTTTCGCTCCATCTCCAAGATCACCTTGGGAAATGGGACTTCCGCGGCCTTCTGGATGGATCTCTGGCTTGGAGACCAGCCCCTGCACGAACGATTCCCCAACCTGTTCTCTCACTCTATTCGCCCCCACATCAATGTTGCCACTACCCTATCCTTGGGCCTAGAAAGCACCCTTGGACCACGCCTCATAGCTACCACGGCAGATGACCTTCGAGCTTTGTCTCACGAGCTGAGCTTGGTGGACCTGCGTCTTGACGTTCCGGACTTACGGGACATCCGCCTCTCTAACAAAAAACTTTCAAACAAATGTTTCTATGTCCACTCCTTCAGGCATTTGCAGATAGATTATATGTCGACGGTGATTTGGAGGAGTGCGCAACCAGCAGGATGTTGTAGCCTCACTACTACTTAATTAATGATCATTAATTAAGGGCAGCTAAGCGATTTCATAGCCTGAGTTTGACTTAACCAGCTGACCTTACTTCGTAACCTTAGCCTACCTTTCTTTAGAAAATGTTCGACTAAGATTATGAAATTACAGAGTAGGTTTTTTTTAAGTAATACTAAGGAACTGGAAAAAAAGTTCGGAAAAGGAGAAAAGCTAAGGTTACAGACTCACTTATCCGTCTACAAAGGAAAAGGCTTAGATAGAGGAAGCGGAAGAAGGAACAAGGCTTGAAGGCGGATTAGCAAGGGAATGAATCTGATGAAGCTGTTCCTCCGCTAGAATAAGGGGGGTGACAAGGTATTAACTTGTCAATGCCTACGGGTTGTAGACTAGGGTTTAGTTGGAAGTAGAGGGCAATTAGATCTCGAAGGTTTCAGCCGAAAAGTACTCGACGATTATGAAAACTAGGGTTTGAGAGACAATGATTCGATCCTTTCTTCGTCCCTCGACTCCCCCTTATATAGGAGGCGGAGCCGAGGGATTCGTGTTGTACAAGTTACAGAGTCCAGGACGGTTTCTAACTCATCCCGTAAGATTACAAATAATGCTTCCTATTACAACTCTAGCTTTCCTTAATAATATCTTGGGCTTCCGAATCTTCTTATTCTTCGGGTAGTGGGCCTTCAGTAAACCCCGGGTACTATCTTCGGCAGGCCCATTTGAGATGCCTATGTCAGTAGCCCCCGAGATTTTGCTTGAATCGTAGAGTCAGGGAAAATCTCGAATGTTTATTTTTACTCAACAACTTAAAACTTTTCTATATTTCTTCACATAAATTTCTATATTGTACAGGGATAATGGTAGTTGGGGCTAGTTCATCTGACGGATCAGGTACTAGTTAACTGCTCTAGTGGCAATCCGCAAAAACCTACTTCAAGATCACGTCCCTGGACATGATCTCGGGATACTGGTGTAAACTTCGACAGGTGCCGCTTAAGGTCTTACCATTCTGTCGAGTCCCAGTCATATTTATCGGGTACCTAACGCGTCCGTTAGGATTTTTCTTCGTATCTGTTGATACGGATAAAAGTAGCAAACCGACGTCAGAGACGATGCCACGCCTCACAGAACGGATCTGGGGTCTTACCTTCGCAAAGTTTTGCGGCATTCAGAAATTGATCGCAACTTTGGCGTTCTGAGAATATATTGTCGAGTGCTTATTCGGCTGTTGGAATGGCACATTTTATTGAGTCAAAGATGACTTATATTGCTCTCCCGATGGGAGTATATGCAGAGTTATTAATAACTCGAAATATATTCTTTTGCTCTTCTATCTTTCTTCTTTTCATTCTTTCTTTCTTCTTCTTTTTTATAATTTCATCGGGCACGCGAACAGCGTTCCCGATGGGAGTAGCCCCCGAGGCTACAGCCAAGGACTTGTGCTTGGGTGTAGGCTCCACGTCTTATGCCGCTATATTTTCTTTCTCTCCCGAAGTTTTACAATTTCTCGGGTGCGCGAACAGCGCTCCCGATGGGAGTAGCCCCCGAGGCTATGAACAAATATTTGTATTTGATCATAGGCTCACGCCATTTCTATTTTGTCTTTCTTGATCTTTTCATTTTTCCAAAGTAGCCCCCGAGCATTTGATCAAAAACTTGTATTTGATCGAAGGCTCATCAATATTTTCCATGTCGCCTTTTATGAAGCTGTTGAGGCGAATTTTTTCCTGCAAAGGTGACGTTATTGCTGACGATAGCCACGATTTCGAGTCCGAAAATCGCGATTAGTTTTCTCCCGCTGCCCTGCGGGCCCAAAGTAACCATTATCTTGACACGTCGTGCAGGTGGGGGACGCACGTCCTCCGCTTTTCCTGGCGCACGTACCGTAACTTCTCAATGTTAAAATACTTTTTTGCCCTTGTTTCCCTGTGGTTATCATCTGCCGCACACTTTTTCCATCCAACGGTCCGCCGCTTCACCGCACCTCTATATAAGATCTCCTTCTTCTTCCTCGAGCACTTCCGCTCGAGCCGTTCTCCTGCTCTCCTCTGCGAAACCTTCTCCTGCGCTCCACAATTCCCTAAGCTCATCTTCTCCAAGCTGCATTCCTGCACCATTGTTAATGCCACCGCGTCGTTTGATCAAGCACAGCACGCCGGAATCATCAATGGCTGCCGTGGATCTGGGAACCGCGGAGTGGGAAAGGTCCAAGATTTCCACCCAGGACATCAATCTGTTGAAGAAGCTAGGGATCAGCAAGAAGCCCAAAGCACTGAGCTTCCCTAGTGAGGAAAGCTACCCAACCCCTCCAATGGGGTATCGGGTAAGTTTCATCGACCATCTCATCCGTGGTCTCTCCGCCCCCATTCATCCTTTCCTCCGCGGACTGCTTTTCGTTTATGGTCTGCAACTTCACCACCTCACGCCAAATTGTATCCTCCATATCTCCATTTTCATCACCCTCTGCGAAGCCTTCCTTGGCGTCCAGCCTAACTGGGCGCTATGGAAGCGCATTTTCTTTTGTCGCCGCAATGGCTCTCCCAATGTCGCCTATAATATAGGCGGCGTTGTTATTTCTGTTCGCCCCACGGTCGATTACTTCGACGTCAAACTCCCTGACTCAGTTCAAGGGTGGCGCAAGAAGTGGTTGTACATTCAGGAGGAGAACCATGGATGTGCTGAAGACAACATCCCTCCTTTTGATGGCGCCGAAAAAATCCTTCGCCGCCGCTCCTGGGACGCAGAGGCTACCGAAGAAGAAAAAATGTCGACAGAGGCCCTGATGACTCGTATCCATGAGTTGCAAAATACTCGCGGCAAAGAATTATCAGGTATCCAAATCACGGCATATTTTCTTAGAACCAGAGTGCAGCCACTTCAGGCTCGCAAATACCCTCTCTGGAAATATGCTGGCGACAAGGACGCAGATCGGTTGTCAGCGGATTTAGAGGTCAAGGACTTAGAGAAGCTTGTCCGAAAAATCTCGTCTCTCAGCAAAAAAGATCCTGTCCCTTCTTCTTGCCGTGTAAAACCATTCAGCGCCACCAATCCACTTCCCAAGGTAAACTTTGTCGCTTGATTTGTTATTGCTTTGCTATCTCCTTGTTTTTTTTAATTCCTTTATTGACATCTTCCCCTGTTTTTTTTTTTACAGAACCACCCAAATCTTATCTCGCTTCCTCCCCTTCCTGAAGGTGGAGAAGTCGAGGAAAGGGCCGTTGTCACCGACGACAACCAAGATGCTCCTTATTTTGTGAATGAACCCGTGGATTCTCTAAAATCTGCGGGATCTTCTGAAAAGGAGGCTGCCTCCGAAGGCACTGCATCGGCACAATCTCCTCCTCCTGCTGTTTCCCCAAGGAACAAGAGGAAGAGGAATGATGCCGAAGATTCCGGCACCTCCAAAGCCGAAGAAGTTGGTCCTTCACGTCACAAGGCAACTTATGATCCATATCTTGAATCCCTCATCAGCTCGTAAGTCACCTTGATTTTTCCTTATTTTTGTACTCGAAGATTTTTGTCTATCTTGCTTTTTATGCTGTCGACTTTTAATCGCAATGATGATGAGGAAGAAATACCAACTCTTGATGTGGCTGCTCGAACGAGTACGTCACATACTTTAATTGTTTCGGAGACGCCAGTTGAAGGAGAGGAATCCTCGCCTCCTCAACAAAACGTTGGCGCTCCTACTCCTCCTTCAAGCCCTCTTGTCCCTTCACCAAAAAGGACAAGGGTGGAAACGATCGTGGAGCCTACCCTCCAATTGGGTAGCTCCTCCAATCCTCTCTTGGATGATGTAAGTTCTTAATTTGCTTGTCACTATCTATATTTCCTCTGTTTGCTTCTTTATGCCTTCATATTTTTCCCATACCGACGTTTTCTTTGTTTGTCCTTCTTTGGCAGCCTATGATCAAAGAGCTTGTTCGTATCGGTGCCCAATTTATTGGGTACCGTGAATATGCCAGCAAGACTGAAGGTAATAACTTTTTGATGACCCTTGTTTATAACTTCTTGCTCCTGTTTTGTCGCAATTTTGACGATTATTTACTATTTGGGTAGAGAAACTTGCAGAATCCAACAAGCTTGTCGACACTCTTGCTCAGAAACTGGAGCAAAGTGAAACGGCTCGCAAGAAAGCTGAACTTGACGCTAGCCAAGCTAAAGCAGAGGCTGAGAAGGCCAAGGCAAAAGCTGCTGGTGTCGAAGATCTGCAAAAAAGACTTGATGACGCCGAAACTGCTTTGAATGAGCACAAGGCCGCCCAGGCTACTCGTGAATAGGCGATCATCAAGCGCTTGAACACGCAGAATCGGCGCTTCCTCGGTAATTTTGTCGATCCCTTCTATCTTCCTTAGACTTGCTTTTCTTTGCCTGCTGTCGACCAACATATATTTTCTGCGGCAGGTAAGACAAACCAAGAATTTGAGCTTGAAGATCCCGACAATGATCCTCTCCTTGACGCACTATCTTTCCTGGAGTTTCATGGAACCGAAGTTCGCGAAGGCATGGAGCATGCTGACGCAGGATTATCAAGGCTGTTCCCCTACTTCTTCCCGAAGAAAGAGGAGCCCAAGACTTTCCTTGCTCTTGCCAAGGATTTCAATCCACCAGAAGATCTTGGACTGAAGATGCGCCAGGAAAACATGAAGATTGCTGTCGAAAGCACTGTTGCCTTGGTCGCTGACAGCCAACAAACTGTTGACTGGATGAAAGTTGGCGACACCGAACAGATAGAGCAAACGAAATGGCGATCTTTGATCAAGGCAGCCAAGCCCAACTCGAAGAAAATTCTGGCCTATTTCGGGATCAAGCCATCTTCAACTCCTAGCTCATCAAGGTCGGAGGTCTAGTTGAATGCCTCTTCTTTTTCTTTCTTTGTTTTTTCTTTTGCTTTTGCTATTGTCGCCATACTAGCTTTGGCGACAAGTACCTTAGTAGTCCTTTTGGAGAACTCCTTCTGTAATATCCATGTAAATTTCCTGAAAATCAATGAAATTCTTCCTTGCACTATCATTGATCCTGAGACTTTCTTTTCCAGTTAATATTTGATAACTACTCGACCAATCCTTGCTCTGCCGATACTTCGCCTGCTTCTTCGTTCTCGAAGAAAACCCTTATCGGTGATTTTTCAAGTGAACATTTGTCGCAAGATTTGCAAGAACTTCGCCAACAACTCCAATCCATGAAGAAACAAACTCTTGCGATGATGGAACAATCTCGACAAGCATCCGAGAGAGAGAAAATTACTCTTCAACAGGCGATAGAAGCCATTGCTTCAAAGGATGCTGCTATTGCTGAGGCTACCGAAGCTTCTTCTCGCGAGAATTATATGCTTCAGCTAATGACTAACGCCAGCCTGGACATGACAGGTATGTTTCCTGTTCATAACCATGTTGGATGTTGTTCTTACTGTTTTTTCCTTCCTTGACAATTTATTTGCTGTACCAGGCTCATTTTTGGATACTGCTGTCGAAGATCAACGTGTTGAAGCTCGAGCCAATGTTTTGCTTAGATTGGCTGCACAACATGGATCTAACTTTTGGGTTACTCCTGAGCGCACCCGCCAAATTGTCAGATTCCAAGATCGCGCGGCTCAGGTCCGTGACTTCCTTGACTTCTGTACGAAGACTTTATTTTTAGTTTATGGAACCATGTTCCCTCGGAACAAGATGCCAGAAACCCTTCCTGCTTTAATGGAAAAATTTCGAGATGCTCCTCGAATCCATGGCTTTGTGTGGGCTCAGCTCTCTGCCGGCGCAAGATTTGCCATGATGATGATAAAAATTTGCTATCCAAAATTACCCATGGATCAAATTGTTCCCACGTGCCTGGCTAAGATGTCGAAGAAGAAGAGAAATATGGGCAAGATTGATGATCTGGTGACTCCTGTCGCCGAAGATATGATGGATGAACTTCTTCGGATGGATGCTGAGTTCTTCGTGAAGGGAAGCTATGCCGAGCATAGTACTCGTCCTTCCAATGAGCGAATAACCATAGACCATGTGCTAGGTATCCATTGAGGGTTTTTTTCCTTTTTCTTGCTGTAGTTCCACCATTGATACGTCTTTGTGTATTTGTAAACATGATCTATATTGTAAAGCTGTCAACTCTGTAAATATGTATTGTTTCTATTTTTGATCGCCGAACCCCCGAGCCTTTGGCTGGAGTTTATACTGTTTTGCTATTTCAAAGATTTTTTCCTCTTGTCGTAAGAAGATATATTTATTTTTCCATCGATGGGTTACAAGCCCCCGAGTGTCTTGATGGCGAAGTTCTATATTTTTGTTGCGAGGTTTTCAGACCAAAGCAATAAGATTTTGACGAGTATACTGTATTTATAGTTGTTAGCTTCCGATGTTCTATTTGGCGAGGTATTATTGTACCAAGGCGAAATATTTCGGTAAGTCTAGTTTATCTATATTGTATATATTTTGTAACTTGAAGGCGTTGAGCCCCCGAGCGTGTCGAAGAATAAGAAGTATATCTCCACTATCTTTATTATATTGCAACACCGCGAGCCCGCCTCATTAAAAACCTTTCCGGCCCCACTCGGTGCCCCGAAATGGAAAAGAGTGCGTCTAAAAACTCGCGGGCGTTTCAGTACATTGTATTTTACAGAGGAGGACTATATTTCGACTCTAGGCGTAGAACCGCCTGAGCTGCGCCACGTTACAGGGGTTTTTCTCGGGAACCCCTGTCTTCTTGTCCTTGATCCTGTATGCACCTCCTTCAATTACTTCTGTGACGATGTAAGGGCCTAGCCATGGCGATTCGAGCTTTTCAGTACTTTTTTTATTTAACCGTAAGACCAAATCTCCGACCTGGAAAGATCTTGGTCTTAATCGTCGACTGTGGTAGTTTTTGAGGTCCTGCTGGTATTTGGTGACTCGTGAAAGTACTTCATCGCGAGCTTCATCGAGTGCGTCCATATCATCCTCCAAAGCTGTTCTTGAAGTTTCCTCATCATATTCTGTCACTCTTGGAGAATCATGCTCTATCTCAATTGGCAGTACTGCCTCAGCTCCGTGGACGAGGAAGAACGGAGTTTCTTGTGTCGCCGTATTTGGTGTTGTTCGGATACTCCATAAAACACTTGGCAATTCTTCTGGCCAGGTATGTCGAGCCTTTTCAAGCGGTCCTAGCAAGCGCTTTTTGATACCGTTGCAGATGATGCCATTGGCTTTCTCGACTTGGCCATTGGTTTGCGGGTGCCCAACTGACGCAAAATGCAATTTAATGCCTACTTCTGCGCAGTACTCCTTGAATTCCTTGGATGTAAAGTTTGTACCGTTATCTGTGACAATGCTATGAGGCACTCCGAACCGAAAAACGAGGCCTTTCACAAACTTTATTGCTGATGCTGCATCTGGTGAATTTATTGGCTTCGCTTCTACCCACTTTGTAAATTTGTCGACAGCAACCAACAGGTACTCATATCCTCCTGGCGAAGCTTTATGCAACTTGCCCACCATATCGAGTCCCCATTGGGCAAAAGGCCACGACAATGGTATTGGCATCAGCTCTGCCGCCGGAGAGTGAGGTTTTGCGGCGAATCTCTGGCACGCGTCGCAGGTTCTTATTATCTCTTTCGCATCCTCGATTGCTGTCAACCAGTAAAATCCTGCCCGAAAAACCTTGGCTGCAATAGCTCGACTGCTCGCATGGTGACCACATATTCCTTCATGCACATCCTTTAGGATTATCCTTCCTTCTTCGGGTGTGACACACCTTTGCAGGACGCCTGAAATACTTCGCTTGTATAACTCCCCTTTGATCACTGTGAAAGCTTTGGACCGTCGAATAATTCGCCTTGCCACAACTGGATCGTCGAGTATTTCTTTCCTGAGGATATACGATATGTAGGCTTGCATCCAAGGGACTTCTACCATCATCACAAGCTCCTGGTCTTCTTCGTCCTCCACGGCCTCTTTGAGGGGCGCCGAAGTTTTTTCTTCTTTTGCTTTTTCTGCGCCTTCTTCGGCTTTGTGGATCTCTCCGCTATTTCTTCCCAAAATACACCTGGCGGGATTGGGAGGCACTGCGACCCGATGTTTGCGAGAACGTCGGCTTCATCATTACTCAACCTACTGATGTGATTTACCTCGCATCCATCAAACAGCTTCTCAAGCTCATTGTACACCTCCTTGTATGCTATCATGCTATCATTGACTGCATCACATTGGTTCATAACTTGCTGAACTACCAATTGTGAGTCGCCAAAGATTTTTAGTCGAGTTGCTCCGCAAGCTTTCGCCATCTTCATCCCGTGTATGAGGGCTTCGTATTATGCTTCATTGTTGGATGCGTTTGGGAACGTCATCCGTAGGACGTACTTTAACTTGTCGCCTTCAGGTGATATAAGTATCACTCCTGCGCCAGCTCCTTCTACTCTCTTGGATCCATCAAAGTTCATAGTCCAAGTTCTCGACAAATCTGGGGGTCCCGTGTTTTGCAGCTCCATCCACTCTGCAATGAAATCTGTCAAAACTTGCGACTTGATTGCCTTTCTTTTTTCATACGTGATGTCCCGAGGGGAAAGTTCTATTCCCCAAAGGGAGACACGTCCTGTAGCTTCTGGATTGTTCAGTATATTTGAGAGAGGTGCTTCATTGACTACTATTATCGGGTGTGCCGAAAAATAGTGGCGCAACTTTCTTGCCATTGTAATCACTCCATATGCTAGTTTCTGGTACTGCGGGTACCGTTGTTTGGAAGGCGATAAAACTTCACTGATGAAATATACTGGCCTTTGCACTCCATGGAGTTTCCCTTCTTCTTCTCTTTCAACGACTAGTACCGTGCTAACCACCTGGGGTGTGGCTGCAATGTATAGCAGGAGAGGTTCCTTTTCCTTCGGCGCCACCAAGATTGGTGGTGTCGAGATTGTGCGTTTCAAATCCTCGAAAGCTCTATCGGCTTCTTCGTTCCACTGGAATTTCTCCCCTTGCTTTATTAAAGCGTAAAATGGTAACGCTTTTTCTCCCAGCCTGGCGACGAATCTGCTTAAAGCTGCGACTCGCCCAGTCAATTGATGTATTTCTTTTAACTTTGTTGGCTTCCTCATTGTTACGATAGCTTGTATTTTGTCGGGATTTGCCTCAATCCCTCTTGCTGACACTAGGAACCCAAGAAGTTCTCCTGCTGGGACGCCGAAGGAGCACTTCGTCGGGTTCAGCTTGAGGCAGAAGTTGTCGAGGTTGTCAAAGGTTTCCTTGAGATCCTCGATCAGCGTCGTCCCCTTTTTTGATGTTATGACGACATCGTCGATGTACACTACAAGAAAAGTTCTGATAGACAACATCTCAAAATCGTCCGCTAAGGGGTATTTTTCGTCGCCTATGGGCCTAACCCGACGATACGGGTTCTGTTGTGGAAACTGCGTCAGGCAAAGTCCTACGACGATTTTTTCGGTCCGTCGCGCTTGGGCGCCCTTCCGCCACGGAAAATCGGACCGTTGCCCAAGTGTTTCCGGGAGCCCGTTGACTGCTGACGTCATGCAAACTGACACGTGGCAGACGCCGTTAACTGGCAGTTAACGGCGTTAACCGGCTGGTAGATGGTAGGCCCACACGAGGCCTGCCACGTCTTAAGCGGGCCGGCCCATTAAGTTTGCGGGCCGGGCCAGCTGACTTAGTTTGACCGGTCAACTATATAGCTGGGCTGGTCCATTAGTTACGTGGGCCGGGCCTAACCTCTAAGGTTGACTGGTCAAAACTTTAATGGGCCGGCCCACTAAGTATGTGGGCCGGGCCGAATGGACTCGTTTGACCGGTCAACAGGCAAAAGGGCCGGCCCACAAGACATGTGGGACCCACTTTCCTGGTATCGGGCCGGCCCATTTACAAAGTGGGGTCCACATTAAAGCAACTGGGCCGGCCCAAGAAGTTATTGGGCCGGCCCAATTGGCATGTGAGTCCCACTTTCCTGCTATCGGGCCGGCCCATTTAGTACGTGGGGTCCACATTTGATCAAATGGGCTGGCCCAACAAGCCAGTGGGCCGGGCCAAAAGCACCGGTGGGTCCCACTTTCCTGTTAAAGGGCCAGCCCATTTAGTATGTGGGGTCCACCATATAGCAAGTGGGCCGGCCCAACAAGATAGTGGGCGGGCCAAAAAGACACGTGGGTCCCACTTTCCTGTTAACGGGCTGGCCCATTTAGTATGTGGGGTCCACCATATAGCAAGTGGGCCGGCCCAACAAGATAGTGGGCCGGGCCAAAACACTGGTGGGTCCCACTTTCCTGTTAAAGGGCCGGCCCATTTAGTATGTGGGGTCCACCATATAGCAAGTGGGCCGGCCCAACACGCTAGTGGGCCGAGCCAAAAACACAGGTGGGTCCCACTTTCCAGTTAAAGGGCCGGCCCATTTAGTATGTGGGGTCCTTATAGCAAGTGGGCCGGCCCAACAAGATAGTGGGCCGGGCCAAAAACACAGGTGGGTCCCACTTTCGTCTTAAAGGGCCGGCCCATTTAGTATGTGGGGGCCACCACAAAAGCAATTGGGCTGGCCCAACTAGTTAGTGGGCCGGCCCAGTAGTGGGTGGGGTCCACCTTAAAGCAAGTGGGCCGGTCCAATAAAAGTGTGGGGTCCACGATAAATCAAGTGGGCTGGCCCAATAAGTAAGTGGGCCAGCCCGTTTAGTTCTTGTTTATATGCCGGCGTAATAGGCGCTTTAGGATTTTGCGGGCGGCACATATGTGATTTCGCTTAATTGGGTCGTTTAAGGGATGGGAATTCGTGATTTAGATGCGAGAATATTTACGTGACATTGATTTACGTCGGATAGCCTCACTTACCACAAGCACCAAAGAAAAAATGCGCGAAAGAACTATAAAAACTAACTAAATATTACATCAGCTGCAAGGCATTGAAAAAATATTACAGAACCCAGAGAAATTGAATGGTAATTAAACCTAGCAATACAATGAAGGGATCCGGCAATATTTTAAGTTGTCCATGCAGCACCTATATCCGAAACAAAGACATTACAAGTTAAGACAGCAACAATGGAAAGGCAAAGACACTACAATATTGTTTGCCAAAGAATTTGGAACTCATCATTTCGTCGTTATAACAAGATCATTGTAATGTGCACAATAAGCAAACAAAGAGTGCATGCCGCATACCAACGACCAATATAACGAGCATGTTAGAATGAAACAACGAGACTTACTCTTGTCGAGTCCCATGCAAACCAACATGTTCGGGGAGTACAAAATTGGCATGAACAACATAGTAACGAGGCTATAAATTTTGTAACAACGACTGAGCAAGATGAAGTTATGATGGCTACATCTACAGAGCAGGGAATGTAAACCAAAAATAGAAGTTACGATGGCAAAAGCTAAAGAGGAGGGAATGTGAACCAACATGTGCCAAGTGCAATTACTTCATTTTGGCCATGAACTAAATAATACTCCTGAACTTATAGTGAAGGGGATGCAAATCAAGATGTTTCGGGATATAAACTTGTAATGAGCAACACATAGAGGATAGTTAATGCTGGAGCTTAGGATGGACCAGATACAGAATATAGTGGGATCACCTGTGAACTTGTATAAGAGGGAATGCAAACCAATATGTTCAGCTTTCCATATGTGAGCGTCATGCCAAGTCGAGAAACAAGTCAATAATGCAGCTTTTGAAGAACAAGATGGCACGCAAAATTATTATCTAGTAGTATGACAAGTTTATTTGTACTACAGGCTAGATAGCAGAGTGATAGCATGCCAAACTAAGTCCTTACTTTGTTAGCTTACAATGAACTAGATACAAAAAATGGCATCACCTGTAGTACAGGGAATGCAAGCCAACATGTTCATGGAGTAAAAAATTGGCACAAACAACATAGTAGCAGGCCATAATTTTTGTAACAACGACTGAGCAAGATAAAGTTATGATGGCTAGATCTACAGAGCAGGGAATGTAAACCAAATATAGAAGTTACGATGCCAAAAGCTATAGAGCAGGGAATGCGAACCAACATGTGCAATTACTTAAAATTGGCCATGAACTAAATAATAGCAGGATGTTACTATAATACCTATAATTTTTGTAACAACGACTGAGCAAGATAGAAGTTATGATGGCTACATCTACAGAGCAGGGAATGCAAACCAAAATGTTCAATCGCTTAAAGTTAGCAATGAAGTAGAAAATAGCAACGTGTTACGGTCATAGCTAGGAATGAACTAAAAGAGCTTCGGACAAACAAGCATCCGAACCCGAACATGGCGCTAAAACAAGGGACTTACATTAGGAGAAGCACTCTGTGGGAGTCACAGCAGATCTTCCTGGGGTTGATAGATCCGGTGATGAAGTACGCTACATGTGCTACTTGGGGTTGGAGAGACGGCCATTACACTTCATGATTACTCATCTCATCTACAAAAACGTAACGACGCGTCATTAGCACAAACAGGTTCCCCCAAGATTAAACAAGAACTTGCAGGCAAGCAATAGAAAAGCGACAGTAGAAGAGTTTAGATCATGCACGGCGCCGGTGAAGCAGATCCGGTTCGTGCACAGCGGTGTCGGTGAGCAATATCCGATGCGGTGGACGACGGATCCGGCGAAGCGGCTCCGGTGGGGTGGACGATACCGCAGCTGAAGCGACTGCGGTAGACTGCTAGATGAGCATATGGTTTCGAGGTTCGGCGGGGATGATCCGATCCGGTTGATGACGGCGTCGATGAAGCGGCTTCGGCAGGCAGCCGGATGACGAGGATCGCGAGGGCTCGGGTAGGCCAGGGAAGTCCGGCGGGGATGTTCCGGTGCGGTGGTCATGGAGGTGGGAGAGAGGGACTTGGGAAGTTCCGGTGGGTGGTCTGAGGGAAATGAATTTTTTTTGGGAGGGTTTCCGGGCTAGGGAGGTGGTGATCCAAAAAATGACGGGCAGACCCCCCCCACCAACCGACTTTGCTGTCATCTCCACAGGGGTAGAATGGGAATTTGGAAGCGTGTGAAATTTTTGTATTTTGTAGGCGGGAAGTTTTGCCGCTATGAGATTTTGAATTTCGCTAAGGTCCAATTATAATGATAAAAAATTGTGAGACCGTACTAGTACCTCTGTTCAAGGCCGAGTGCAAAATCAAATCATCGTCACCTTGAATATTGGTCACTACCATGGTCATGATCTATCTCTGAAATTAGCGTATCCGCTATATCTTGCAAAGTATAATGATAAAAAAAATTGTGAGACCGTACTAGTACTTCTATTCTAGGCCGAGTGCAACATCAAATCATCATCACGTTGAAAATTTGTTACCATGATCATGATCTATCTCTAAAATTGGCGCATCCGCTATATCTTTCAAAGTATAATGATAATAAAAATTGTGAGACCATACTAGTACTTCTGTTCAAGTTCGAGTGCAACATCAAATCATCATCACGTTGAAAATTTGTTACCATGATCATGATCTACCTCTGAAAATGGGCGCATCCGCTAAAACTTGCAAAGTATAATGATACAAAATTGTGAGACCGTACTAGTACTTATGTTCAAGGTTGAGTGCAACATCAAATCATCATTACATTGAAAAGTGTGTTACCATGATCACGATCTATCTCTGAATTTGGCGCATCCGCTAAATCTCGCAAAGTATAATGATAAAAAAATTGTGAGACTGTACTAGTACTTCTGTTCAAGTTCGAGTGCAACATCAAATCACCATCACGTTGAAAATTTGTTACCATGATCATGATCTATCTCTGAATTTGGCGCATCTGCTAAATCTTGCAAAGTATAATGATAAAGAAATTGTAAGACAGTAGTAGTACTTCTGTTCAAGGTCGAGTGCAACATCAAATCATCATCACGTTGAAAATTTGTTACCATGATCCTCTGAAAATGGGCGCATCCGCTAAAACTTGCAAAGTATAATGATACAAAATTGTGAGACCGTACTAGTACTTATGTTCAAGGTCTAGTGCAACATCAAATCATCATTACATTGAAAATTGTGTTACCATGATCATGATCTATCTCTGAATTTGGCGCATCCGCTAAATCTCGCAAAGTATAATGATAAAAAAAATTGTGAGACTGTACTAGTACTTATGTTCAAGGCCGAGTGCAGGATCAAATCATCATCATGTTGAAATTTGTTACAACGATCATGACATATCTCTAAAATTGGCGCATCCGCTAAATCTTGCACGTGGCGCATCTCGGTGCAGAGCAACAAGCCGGTGCTATCAAGGTTGAGGCGTCGGTAGCGTCATCGGGCTCTCCTCTTTTGATAGATCTTCTACATGGCGTGGCGCACCGCCCACCGAGAAGCAGTCACATGTGAGATCGAGGTGGAGACGTTGCCGGCATCCTCGAGGCGCGACCGCCCTTCTACGAGCCAGAGTCGACTCAAGGTATGAATCCATGCGCTGTCGCGTCCATTCTGCATATGAAGTGGGATGCCTTAGATTTATTGTTCTTCTCTTACGATTATTTCTAGCCGGACATGTGTGCTCTTTCTCTGAATATATTGCTTGAAAAGCTAACCAAGTTACTTAAATTCACTTCGTTCTTAATCTTGCGTGCTAATTTTGTTATTTTTGCTGATAGTGGTGCGCGCAAGGAAATTTATTTCTGGGTGTGCTGAGCTGTTAGGCCTAAGTCGAAATCCTCAGCTAAACAAGGCCTCAGCTTAACACATAAAAAGGTGTTCAATCTCGCCCACAATGTCCTCTTCTTTCCTCTTCCTTTATTGGAACTTGTTTTGCAGACAAGGAAAGTGGCACGTGTAATGTGAGTAAAACCCTCTTAGCCAAAATCAGCTACGAGCAAGATTTTATGTATTGTAGATTCCCCAATTGACTCTCATCCCCAATGTAGTCTTTTTTATGTCAGTATAGACTTTTTTACTGGATGTATACTATCGTACATGGCATACATTTGCCTAATGAGGAGCATTGTATTGCCATTCTAGCCAACCTGATCGATCTGTCAAGCTTCATGCACGAGATGCCATGTTTAATTTACTCCCTCGCTCCGATCCATATTTATTGGTGCAAAATGAATGTGAATCGGAGGGAGTACTCTTCTTAGATAGTACTATACCAGTTCAAAAAAAAGTACTGTACTACTACATCACAAATGCATCAAAAGAGTACTACATCACAAGACCACCACGGTTGTACTAGTAGAGTTTAATGCTTAACTTCCAAAGGGAATAAGATTACACATATGAACTTTAAACAGGCGCTGGCCGATGTCTGCTTGTTTGGGAGCACAACATAAATAATACTACCCCCGTCCATACATAAGTGACTAAACTTTGTCTGACGATGGTTTAATCTATATATGTTTTTAGTGTGTAGATACATCCGTATCTTGAAGGAAAAAGGTGAGCCGCTAACTTTTTGAATAGAGTGAGTAATACAATTCGGATAAACAATGGTGTAGTAAAACAAATACTCCTGCCCATCATAAAACAAAACAGATGACTCAAATATATGTACAGATCACAAAAAAGGTTTCATCAGAACCCGAACATATACATGCAGAGATGACCGTTTGATCACATAAAACAAAGGTTTCGTGGCATATTTATGCCCCCAAAACAAGCAGACGTAGGACAGCGCCAACGTACTAGCAGCTAGCACTATGGAGCTGCAGTACAAACAAATGGTGCAGCGACATTTCCACCAGAACGAAAACTAAAAGACATCAGACCAAACAAAAGCTGGGCTATCACTTCTTGCCCAAACAAGCCTTGCTCCTTCATATGCGACTTCCTTTTCTCTTATGGATGTTGAACTTTGAATTAGATGGGTTCCTGACAACGCGTTCTTTTTCGTGTCCTTGATGTTGCACTCTGGATCAGGTCGGTTACTATCAGGAAATGAACAAATTGATCAGCAAAAGTCATATGTAAATGAATGCAAAGGTTACATATGAATGACTAACCCGGTCTAACTGAGTAGGGATGTAAAGTGCACCAACGTCTAGCAGAATTGTACTTTCTCCATTGCCAGTTGCTCATATCTAATTGGAATACTCCCTCCTTTTGCCCGTACAACCAGCTCATTTTTGTCCTCAAATACGCAGAGTAACCTTACTGCATGTTTCCAATTGTATGGAAATGATGTGTCAAGGCCAAAAAAAGTATCCAATTCAAAATTTATATGACATGTCCATGACTCGTGATCGCCTGTTGATGATCTTGTACTGGCCCATGTTTGTAGGGTGAAGTCTCTTATAACAGCAAGGGCAACATCTCCATTATGTCCCTTGAAGATGTGAATGTTAAGCATGAATATATCATGCATCTCATGAGGGCACTGAATATATTTCAGAGCCTTCTTTGCATGGTCAAGCTCAATGATATATCTAGACTTCGTTGGCCAGTACAAAATACCCCCTATGAGAGTTGCCGGTCTACGGTCAATCTCTCGATGACATCGGAGTTGATCGAGCTAGAAACTCCCATTCTTTTGAATCTGGTGAGTAGATATGAGTCTGTGCATCGTAACGTTTAGTTGTTATCCAAACAACCGAGAACTTGCCACAATGTGTAAACGGTTCAGAGTTGTTTCTCGAACAGAGAATTGAGCAGCTGCTTTCAATTGTGTGATTGCGCCACAATGGTGGTTCTGGTATCGCTGTGAGAACTTGCCTAATTGGATCCCAGACTGATATATACCCACTGGATACATTAGAATGGAGTAGCACCATACCATCGCGGCATCCCAGGACATAGATTTTGGAACCGTTCACTTGAGACGGGATTGCCAGCATCTTCAAGATGGCCGGGTGAAGATCATGCTCTGTGATGAATCGATTGTCCTCGGAGTTGTTGGTGAAAAACCCTAGCAACGGGTTTCCTCCGTTGTGTGACACAGTTAGCTTTCTAAAATAATTGCTTCCCATACATTGCCTCCATGCTTTCTTGGTGCCTGATGCAGCTAGTAAGCAGGTTGGATGGGGAGGAAGCCTGACAAGAATCTGAGAGACTACATCTCCAGGTAGATCGTTGATTGTTGTGGGTGTCCTTCGACTGAAGCTGGTAGGATTATGCAAATCGCACGATGCATCGTCAAAATTATGTAAACAGCACACTGCATCATCTATTTTAAAACAAAATGCAACAACTAATTGGACTAAGCAGCAAAATGCATCATCTAATTCATCATCAAAGTTTCCTAAACTGCACGGTGCATCAGCAAAATAAAAATAGTGTAAACAGCACAATGCATCAGCAAAATCAAAATAATGTAAACAGGACAATGCATCAGCAAAATCAAAATAATGTGAACAGCACAATGCATCAGCAAAATCAAAATATTGTAAACAGGACAATGCAATTGTAATCCTGTTGCATAATCAATGAAGCCCTTAATTTACAAAAAAAAAAACACCACAAAAATAGGACGCACCAACGGAAGGCAATCTCGCATATACAATAATAATTGCTAACGTGTCAACACGATTGGAGGAAAAAGAGACCTCTACAGGACCCAAAACGCTGTGGTAACATCAGATGGGGTTAGCTTTGATATAGGTAATAAAATGTAAACAGCACAATACATCATCTAAGTTGACAGCAAAATTCTTCATCGAAATTTCCCACACTGTTCAAGGAATCAGAAAAATTACCTAAAAGACTAAAAGAGCAAAATGCATCATCAGAGTAAAATATATGTAAACAGTACAATGCATCATCCAACTTTTGGCTAAACAGCAGAGAGCATTAGCTAGGTTGACGGAAAAAAAAACAAAAAAAAAACCATGAAAAATTCCTGAAGAGGTGAGTGCATCAGAAAAATTACTAGTACCTAAAAATCATAATGAATCACCCAAATTACAAAAGAAGCAGAATGCATCATCAAAAATACAAAAACATCTCAATGCATCATCACGTCTGGTTTGGGCAAAAAACCCAATCCACCAGATCTAACCTCATTGCAGTTGGGGAAGGTAGAACTTACAAAGGGGTTGACGAGTCACGATCATATGCAACAAGCGCCGCCTTAGATGAAGTCACCATCCAAGCTCTCGACGCGTTCAAAGCAGCCAGCTTCGAAGCCTCCGACGGTTCTCCCGGCTGCGCCGCCAAAACTCTCGAAGCACGCGCCAAGACTTTCCAACAAAATGCAGCTTCGATTCGAGCATTTGCCAGCGCCACAGTGCCCGGGCCCGTCCTAGCCACCGCCTTCGCCTTTGCCTCCGCATCCGCATCCGCATCCGCTTTACATGTCTCCGCCGATGCATGCAGAGCATCCGTCTCCGCTTTCCATGTATCCGCCGACGCAGTGTAGGCATCGAGCGACGCCGTTTTCATTTCCTAGAAAACCCAGTAAGTTACTGACATTGCAATCCCCAAATTAAGGTTATATCGAACACAATGACCGATGAACCTCTGTACTCGCCGGAGGTTGGAGATGTACATACCTGCGAAGATCAGTCCGGTGGTGCTTGACGGTGGTGCGTCGGGGACGGGGGAGAACTCGGCGGGGAGAATGGTGGTGCGGCCCAAGACGGCGGCGCGGAGAGGGGCGACGGTGCGGTCATCGAACCTCGGCAGACAGTATTTTGTATATATATATGAGAAGAAGAATAAAGTCTGGTCGAATGAGGCAGCGCGGCCGTGATACAACCGAAGGCTACTAGTGCTACCTTGGAGTATTGTAGTAATATAACATAATAAAAATAATGGCCTTGTTTAAACCACTCTTGTCAGTGTGGCATCGCGTCCAAATTTAATGCATTCTGTGGAAATCGGAATACTGCTGTAAAAACTCTCATACTAGTGTGGTATATAGCATGCACCGACACTTTTCAACAAAATGTCGTCTCCATTTCATAGGAGACTGCTTGCACACTGGGATACGATGCTGACATGACGAAGGGCGCAGAAGTATTTTGGAGTATTTCATTCGAGCAGATCGGGGCGACGGTGCGTCTTTGGAGGGAATACCGTGTGGTGTGTCTTTGGAGGGAATACCGTACGTACTTAGGAGTATTTCATTCGAGCAGACTGCTTGCACACTGGGATACGATGCTGACATGACGAAGGGCGCAGAAGTTTGCGAAAATGGTTGTACTACCATCCGACCATTAGTATAATCATTGCGTGATAGCTTACACGAGAAGGAAAAGAGCCGAACAGCTGTGGATAATAAAAGCATTTGGCTCTTCGAGGATCCTTCTTCTACTGCCTTCTCAAAAGGAGTACTACTATTGTAATCTTTTTTTGTTTTTCTGGGACCTTCGGGTCCCTTCCCCGTTGAAAAGTGAAGTATTTCGAATACATTCATATGCCTATGTTTCTATTTTTACAAGCAAATAAATAACAAAGGATGACTCAATGCACAAGTTGATCTCATTTTGAAATTTTTAAAACTTCTTCTATTGTATTCAAATTTGATTAGAAGGAGTCGATCGATTGTACATGCCAATCGTATAGCTTGGTGGGTGGATTGGCATTTGAAGTTTGGTCATTGTGTTCTTGTTTGTTACCACCCTCGCAAGGCACGTCCAAGTATTTCCTGTCAGAATTTATGGCATGTATGTAGTTAAATAACCTACATTATTTCAATTATGAGTTTAATTACTAGGCAAAAGCTTAAAAATCCATATATAGTTGCAGATTAAGATGAACAAATCCTTGAACCTATATCTACAAAATTGATGGCACTAACATATCCTACCAAGCGGAAAGCATGTCTACCCTACTGCTTCCAAAAGGTGGAATTATGACAATAATGTGCAACTGTTAAAATTTGGTAGCCCTCCTTCACAAATAACACACATCTAGCCATTTTTGTACAGTAATAAAAAGGGAAATCATTCTTTCATGCATGCATATAATTGTTAGAATCTCTTGTTTGTGAAGTTGCTTAAAATACGATCTCTTCCAAACTTGAGGTCATATGATAACTAAAAAGTTTTGTATGGCGGGATTTTGCATCAAAGTACATGCGCACAATACTCACTTGTGGGCAGAAAGCCAAACAAACTCATATTACTAGGTTTGTATTAATTTGTTCTAGAAATTTCACCATCACACATGATTTTGTGCTTGCGTTAATTTTACTTAAAAAACTTCTTCCAAATTCAAATTTTCTTCAAACATGCCAACGGTACATGTCTACCAATTAATAATTAAGGGTACACCACACGTACTGCCTCGTAGGGTACATAAAAAATTACTATATTTTATGGCATGTACTAATTTCACATAATCTACAACTCAATGTTGAGTTTAATGATCAGCCCAGAACTAGAAAACAAATATACATATAGTTGCAAATTAACCTAGAAAAGCTCTAGTATCCTTTAAAACCCTAGAAAATGGCCATGCATGCATGCATCCTACCCATAATAATTAATTAAGGTCTCGATCTCTATCCTGCTCACGAAGTTTGGAATTCTGGCAAATATGCAACTTGTTTCATTAATTTACCATGGCGAGATAGATGCATGCACATCGATCTCTTAAAAAATATAAGGGCTCCTTTGATTCATAGGATTGATATAGGAATTATGTAGGAATTGGATCCTATAGGAAAATTTCTATACAAGTCATTTGATTCATAGGAACATATCCTATAGGAATTATTCCTACAGGAATCTTGTAGTACAAATCCTATAGGAAAAAAGCATTAGCTCATACCTCATGGAAAAATTCCTTTGCTACAATCAAAGACACACCATATTCCTATAGGATTCAACTTGGCATGACATTCCAATCCTACACCTTTCCTATTCCTACACTCTTCATATTCCTATGAATCAAAGGAGCCCTAAGTTTGTAAAGGATTTGGCATCCATATATGCTCACCGGATATATAGATAAGGCCAAGCAAACACATCGAATATTTGTGAAGAAATGTTTTTGCTATAACCTTCAAATTTTTAGATTTACATCACACACAAAGAACACACCTTTAATTTCGCCAGGTTTGTGCACTAATAAAGTACTCCTACAGTACTAGAAATTGGATTGTTCTACTCCGGAGTGATATGCTCACCGGAGTATTTTTGGATCTTAGCTGGAGCGGCGTTTGGCGGTTGCACGAAGCCGTGCTGGATGTTAAGCCTGTCGAGGCACGCCTGGTGGAAAGCGTGCGCCACCTTAGCCTCATCGGCGCGCCGCTGCAATGCTGCGTCCCTGGGATTTGCAGCCGCCGCATTCTTAGCCTGCACGAAAGCTTGCAGAGCATCCCGGCATCTATAGAGTGTCGGGAACATCACGTTATATACGAGCTCCTTGGCGGTGTTGCTCCTGCAAAGGGCGTCGCCATGATGCGCTTCGAAAGAACGGCCTGGCTCCACGGCCGGCACCGCCCGAAGTGCGGTCGGATTAGGCGGCTGGCCACGGGAGCTCCCTGCCTCCGCATCGTTCGCGCCGGCCGGGAAGGGGATCTCACCTGCTGGCAAAGAAAACCATGCGGCATGCGCGGGCGGAAAAGCCGGCCAGGGCCGAGCGGGCGTCGCATGCGGGGTTGCGTGGGAGATCCCTGCCTCTGCATCCATCGGCCCGCACGGGAAGCGGCTGGCGAGGGGCTCCACGGCCAGCGCCGCCGCCGCGGGCTGAACAACCGGCCAGTGCAGAGCGGGCGGGTTATGCCTTGGTGCGCGATGGACGAAGCGAAGGCGGCGCTGATGCTCCGCTTCCTCGTCGGTGGTAGGACTACGCGCGCGGCGACCAGAGCCAAGTCGGAAGGCCATAGCTATGTCGATTGGTCACTTAAGCTGAAGAGGTTCTCTTACCATTTCGGAGAAGCGGAGTAAGAGGAAGTTGTTGCTTATACGGGTTCACTGCCACGTTGGGTTAAGAGGGGCAAAGTTGGTTAATGCCTAGGAAGTTGGAATCGTTTTGGCCCCAATTTTTTAATTACCTTGCGGTTCATCTCTCGGTCTCTCCCACCTCTTCACTATCCCTCCCCTTGCCTCCTTTCATGCTTCATCGTAGTGCATCTTGTTTTTCTAGCACCTTCACAAAAATCATACACATTTGGCCGATTCTGTCATTGTGTGCACTAATAAAGTAAAAAAAAATCCATTATATGTGAATAAACGTTTAATACACTAGCTCGCAAAGATGTTTCTCAAGGCGATATGCACAATGCCTGCCAAAAATGTGTCATGATAACTAAATTTCGTGTTAATTTTTGCATGACATGTACTCACTTGTGTATGAAGCCAAGCAAACTCATAATCTATACCAAAAAAATGTGAAAGAGTTCTTTTTAGTATCCTTCATACATGGGGTTCCTATTTTTACTTTCTATTTTTACTAGTTACAAGTACTCATGCATGAAAACTTTTGAAAATATGTGCATTTTGGGCTGTGTGGAGACATGGTACAATAATATATTCAAGTTGATATACAAAGTCTAGACATATTCAAACTAGACAAATAATGTATCTAACCCCCTAACCCTAAACTCTGTCTTATGAAGTCAAACATGCATGAAGAGAATTGGTTTTGGGTTTCAAACATGGAAATTTCAAAATCATCCCAAAAGCTTCATTTTAGAGCGACTAAGAAGGATCCAGGCTTACCTTTCCATTTTCATGTTTTAAACTTATTTAAATCTTGGTCAAATCTAGGATTTGACCACGATTCAAATGGGCATAAAATAAAAAAATGAAAAAATGAAAAACCAAAGCGCATATAGTCTTCTTATATGTCATATAGTAAGCATTAAAGTTGGTAAACAAGGTCTAGAATTATTCAAACTAGACAAATCATGTATCTACCCCCTAACCCCTAAACTCTGTCTTATGACGAAGTCAAGCATGAAGATTAAGTGGTTTTGGGTTTCAAACATGGAAATTTCAAAAATCTCCCAAAAACTTCATTTTAGGGTGACTAAGAAGGATACAGGCTTCCCTTTTCATTTTCATGTTCTATACTTGTTTAAATCTTGGTCAAACCTAGGATTTGACCAAGATTCAAATGTGCATCAAAATTCGAAAAAAATCAGAAAAATGAAAAACCAAAGCACATAGTTTTCTTATGTCATATAGTAAGCATTAAAGTTGATAAACAAGGGTCTAGACATATTCAAACAAGAAAAATCATGTATCTACCCCCTAACCCTAAACTTTGTCTTATGTAGTCAAGCATGAAGAGAAGTGGTTTTGGGTTTCAAATATGGAAATTTCAAAAACCTATCAAAAGCTTCATTTTAGAGTGACTAAGAAGGATCCATGCTTACCTTTTCATTTTCATATTTGAAACTTGTTTAAATCATTGTCAAACCTAGGATTTGACCAAGATTTAAATGGGCATAAAATTAAAAAAATCGGAAAAATGAAAAACAAAAGCACATAGTCTTCTTATGTCACATATATATATAGTAAGCATTCAAAAGTTGATAAACAAGGTCTAGCTAGACATATTCAAATAAGACAAATCATGTATCTACCCCTCTAACCCTAAACTCTGTCTTATGAAATCAAGCATGAAGAGAAGTGGTTTTAGGTTTCAAACATGGAAATTTCAAAAACCTCCCAAAAACTTCATTTTAGAGTGACTAAGAAGGATACATGTTTCCCTTTTCATTTTCATGTTTTAAACTTGTTTAAATCTTGGTCAAACCTAGGATTTGACCAAGATACAAATGGGCACAAAAAAATGAAAAACAAAAAGCACATAGTGTTCTTATGTCATATCGTAAGCATTCAAGTTGATAAACAAGGTCTAGATATATCCAAACCAGACAAATCATGTATGTACCCCGTGTCGATCTTATGAAGTCTAGCATGAAGAAAAGTCGTTTTGGCCGGGTTTCAAACATGGAAATTTCAAGAACATCCCAAAAGCTTCATTTTAGAGCGACTAAGAAGGATCCAGGCTTACCTTTCCATTTTCATGATTTAAACTTGTTTAAATCTTGGTCAAATCTTGCTCAAGCATGAAGATAAGTGGTTTTGGGTTTCAAACAAGGAAATTTCAAAAACCTCCCAAAAACTTCATTTTAGGGTGACTAAGAAGGATACAGGCTTCCCTTTTCATTTTCATGTTCTATATATACTTGTTTAAATCTTGGTCAAACCTAAGATTTGACCAAGATTCAAATGTGCATCAAAATTCTAAAAAAAATCAGAAAAATGAAAAACCAAAGCACATAGTCTTCTTATGTCATATAGTAAGCATTAAAGTTGATAAACATGGTCTAGACATATTCAAACCATACAAATCATGTATCTAGCCCCTAACCCCTAAACTATGTCTTATGAAGTCAAGCATGAAGAGAAGTGGTTTTGGGTTTCAAACATGGAAATTTCAAAAACCGCACAAAAACTTTATTTTAGAGTGACTAAGAAGGATACATGCTTCCCTTTTCATTTTCATGTTTTAAACTTGTTTAAATCTTGGTCAAACCTAGGATTTGATAAACATGGTCTAGACATATTCAAACCAGACAAATTATGTATCTACCCCCTATCGACCCAAAACTTCGTCTTATGAAGTCAAGCATGAAGAGAAGTGGTTTTGGGTTTCAAACATGGAAATTTCAAAAACCTCCCAAAATTAAAGCTTCATTTTAGAGTGATTAGTTAAGAAGGATCCAGGCTTACCTTTTCATTTTCATGTTTTAAACTTGTTTAAATCTGGGTCAAACCTAGGATTTGACCAATATTCAAATGGGCATAAAATAAAAAATAAATAAAATAAAAAACCAAAGCACATAGTCTTCTTATGTCATATAGTAAGCATTCAATTTCATAAACAAGGTCTAGACATATTCAAACCAGACAAATCATGTACCCCCTAACCCTAAACTTTGTCTTAATTATTTATGAAGTCAAGCATGAAGCAGAGAAGTGTGGTTTTGGGTTTCAAACATGGAAATTTCAAAAACCTCCCAAAAAGCTTCATTTTAATTAGACTGGCTGGTTAATTAAGAAGGATCCATGATTAATTACCTTTTCATTGTCATGTTTTAAACTTGTTTAAATCTTGGTCGAACCTAGGATTTGACCAAGATTCAAATGGGCATAAAATTTCAGAAAAAAATCGAAAGAATGAAAAACCAAAGCACATAGCCTTCTTATGTCATATAGTAAGCATTCAAATTGATAAACATGGTCTAGACATATTCAAACCAGAAAAATCATGTATCTACCCCTAACCCTAAACTCTGTCTTATGAAGTCAAGCATGAACAGAAGTACGGTGGTTTTGGGTTTCAAACATGGTAAATTCAAGAACCTCCCAAAAGCTTCATTTTAGAGTTACTAAGAGAAAGATCCAGACTTAATTACCTTATCATTTTCACATGTTAAACTTGTTTAAATCTTGCTCAACAAACCTAGGATTTTACCAAGATTCTCAAATGGGCATAAAAATCAAAAAATGAAATACCAATGCACATAGTCCTCTTATGTCATATAGTAAGCATTCAAGTTGATAAACAAGGTCTAGACATATTCAAACAAGACAAATCATGTATCTACCCCCTATCGACCCTAAACTTCGTCTTATGAAGTCAAGCATGAAGAGAAGTGGTTTTGGGTTTCAAACATGGAAATTTCAAAAACCTCCCAAAATTCAGCTTCATTTTAGAGCGACTAAGAAGGATCGATGCTTACCTTTTCATTTCCATGTTTTAAACTTATTTAAATCTTGGTCAAACCTAGGATTTGACCAAGATTCAAATGGGCATAAAAATTCAGACAAAAAATCTAAAGAATGAAAAACCAAAGCACATAGCCTTCTTAATTATGTCATATAGTAAACACTCAAGTTGATAAACAAGGTCTAGACATATTCAAACCAGAAAAATCATGTGTATATCTACCCCTAACCCTAAACTCTGTCTTATGAAGTCAATCATGAAGAGAATTGGTTTTGGGTTTCAAACATGGAAATTTCAAGTACGTCCCAAAAGCTTCATATATTTTAGAGTGACTAATTAAGAAGGATCTTGGCTTACGTTTTCATTTTCATGCTTGAAACTTGTTTAAATCTTGGTTGAACCTAGGATTTGACCAGAATCAAATGTGCATAAAATTCTTAAAAAAAATAGAAAAATGAAAAACAAAAGCACATGGTCTTCTTATGTCATATAGTAAGCATTCAAGTTGATAAACAAGGTTTAGACATATTCAAACCAGACAAATCATGTATCTACCCCCTAACCCTAAACTCGGTCTTATGAAGTCTAGCATGAGGAGAAGTCGTTTTGGGTTTCAAACGTTTAAGCCAAAAGCCCCATTTCAAATATTTCAAACTTATTCAAATTTGGTTCAAATTTGAAAGACACACAAGTTATAGCACACATAGTGCATACATTCTCACACATACTGCACTAGATGCTAACCCGGCCTATAGTTTGAGGCCATTGGATGAGGTCGAAAAAAATCTTGGATTAGAAATGGGGTTGTTCGAACCCCGTAGTTGGATTGTTTGAACCTTGATCCGTAGTACTTGGGCAAAACCCTAGTTTAACCTATTTAATTATAGATTCGTAGGTCGATTTTTCTACCTTTTTATTATTACTATGCAGCACATGTGTGTTTGCCCGTCGAGTGAAACTCGGAGGAAGAGGGATCACTCGGAAGGAGAGAAGAAGGGAGAGAATTATGGTGTCTCCCCTTTTTCGGGTGATGATGTTGACTTTTGTGCAGGGTTTGTCAGTGAGCAGGAGGTGCGAGCGAGCGAGCGAGCGAGTCGAGCGAGGCCGAGAATGAGAGAGATTTGTTTTTTTGTGAGAGGGACAACCGAAGGATCCAGAAGGACCCACAGACTTCCAATACGCATCTGATGCGTCTTCTCTTGACAAAGAAAATGGCTGGGAGTTTGCGTACCTATTGCACGTGACTTGTGCTCATGAAGAGTGGGACCTCACTCATGGGCACAACACGTAAGTGACAGACCTCTTTGGTGTAAAAGCTCGGTTTATTATTATAGTGAATTAGAACAAAGTTTCCTATGGATTCAAGGGTAGGAAATCCAAGTTAACTCATTTACATGACATTATTTTTTCCATGAAGCAAAGTTAACGCACCTATCAGTTGGTACATTTTGGAGTGACTAAGAAGGATCCAGGCTTACTTATTCGTTTTCACTTGTAAAACTTGTCTAAATCTTGGTCAAACAAAATTGGCAGAAAATTCAAAAAAAAAACAGAAAAATGAAAAACCAAAGCACATAGTCTTCTTATGTCATATAGTAAGCATTAAAGTTGATAAACAAGGTCTAGACATATTCAAACCATACAAATCATGTATCTACCCGCTAACCCCTAAACTATGTCTTAAGAAGTCAAGCATGAAGAGAAGTGGTTTTGGGTTTCAAACATGGAAATTTCAAAAACCTCCCAAAACTTCATTTTAGGGTGACTAAGAAGGATACAGGCTTCCCTTTTCATTTTCATGTTCTATACTTGTTTAAATCTTGGTCAAACCTAGGATTTGACCAAGATTCAAATGGGCACAAAAAAATAAAAAAATAAAAGCACATAGTGTTCTTATGTCATATCGTAAGCATTCAAGTTGATAAACAAGGTCTAGATATATCCAAACCAGACAAATCATGTATCTACCCCCTATCGACCCTAAACTTCGTCTTATGAAGTCAAGCATGAAGAGAAGTGGTTTTGGGTTTCAAACATGGAAATTTCAAAAACCTCCCAAAATTCAGCTTCATTTTAGAGCGACTAAGAAGGATCGATGCTTACCTTTTCATTTCCATGTTTTAAACTTATTTAAATCTTGGTCAAACCTAGGATTTGACCAAGATTCAAATGGGCATAAAAATTCAGACAAAAAATCTAAAGAATGAAAAACCAAAGCACATAGCCTTCTTAATTATGTCATATAGTAAACACTCAAGTTGATAAACAAGGTCTAGACATATTCAAACCAGAAAAATCATGTGTATATCTACCCCTAACCCTAAACTCTGTCTTATGAAGTCAATCTAGGATTTAACCAAGATTCAAATGGGCATAAAATAAAAAAACAAAAAAATGAAAAACCAAAGCGCACATAGTCTTCTTATATGTCATATAGTAAGCATTAAAGTTGATAAACAAGGTCTGGACATATTCAAACTAGCTAGACAAATCATGTATCTACCCCCTAACCCCTAAACTCTGTCTTATGACGAAGTCAAGCATGAAGATAAGTGGTTTTGGGTTTCAAACATGGAAATTTCAAAAACCTCCCAAAAACTTCATTTTAGGGTGACTAATTAAGAAGGATACAGGCTTCCCTTTTCATTTTCATGTTCTATACTTGTTTAAATCTTGGTCAAACCTAGGATTTGACCAAGATTCAAATGTGCATCAAAATTCCAAAAAAATCAGAAAAATGAAAAACCAAAGCACATAGTTTTCTTATGTCACATACATATATATAGTAAGCATTCAAAAGTTGATAAACAAGGTCTAGCTAGACATATTCAAATAAGACAAATCATGTATCTACCCCTCTAAAACCATAAACTCTGTCTTATGAAGTCAAGCATATGAAGAGAAGTGGTTTTTGCTTTCAAACATGGAAATTTCAAAAACCTCCCAAAATTAAAGCTTCATTTTAGAGTGACTAGTTAAGAAGGATCCAGGCTTACCTTTTGATTTTCATGTTTTAAACTTGTTTAAATCTTGGTCAAACCTAGGATTTGACCAATATTCAAATGGGCATAAAATAAAAAATAAATAAAATAAAAAACCAAAGCACATAGTCTTCTTATGTCATATAGTAAGCATTCAAGTTCATAAACAAGGTCTAGACATATTCAAACCAGACAAATCATGTACCCCCTAACCCTAAACTTTGTCTTAATTATATATGAAGTCAAGCATGAAGCAGAGAAGTGTGGTTTTGGGTTTCAAACATGGAAATTTCAAAAACCTCCCAAAAAGCTTCATTTTAATTAGACTGGCTGGTTAATTAAGAAGGATCCATGATTAATTACCTTTTCATTGTCATGTTTTAAACTTGTTTAAATCTTGGTCGAACCTAGGATTTGACCAAGATTCAAATGGGCATAAAATTTCAGAAAAAAATCGAAAGAATGAAAAACCAAAGCACATAGCCTTCTTATGTCATATAGTAAGCATTCAAATTGATAAACATGGTCTAGACATATTCAAACCAGAAAAATCATGTATCTACCCCTAACCCTAAACTCTGTCTTATGAAGTCAAGCATGAACAGAAGTACGGTGGTTTTGGGTTTCAAACATGGTAAATTCAAGAACCTCCCAAAAGCTTCATTTTAGAGTTACTAAGAGAAAGATCCAGACTTAATTACCTTATCATTTTCACATGTTAAACTTGTTTAAATCTTGCTCAACAAACCTAGGATTTTACCAAGATTCTCAAATGGGCATAAAAAACAAAAAATGAAATACCAATGCACATAGTCCTCTTATATCATATAGTAAGCATTCAAGTTGATAAACAAGGTCTAGACATATTCAAACAAGACAAATCATGTATCTACCCCCTATCGACCCTAAACTTCGTCTTATGTAGTCAAGCATGAAGAGAAGTGGTTTTGGGTTTCAAACATGGAAATTTCAAAAACCTCCCAAAATTCAGCTTCATTTTAGAGCGACTAAGAAGGATCGATGCTTACCTTTTCATTTCCATGTTTTAAACTTATTTAAATCTTGGTCAAACCTAGGATTTGACCAAGATTCAAATGGGCATAAAAATTTAGACAAAAAATCTAAAGAATGAAAAACCAAAGCACATAGCCTTCTTAATTATGTCATATAGTAAACACTCAAGTTGATAAACAAGGTCTAGACATATTCAAACCATAAAAATCATGTGTATATCTACCCCTAACCCTAAACTCTGTCTTATGAAGTCAATCATGAAGAGAATTTGTTTTGGGTTTCAAACATGGAAATTTCAAGTACGTCCCAAAAGCTTCATATATTTTAGAGTGACTAATTAAGAAGGATCTTGGCTTACGTTTTCATTTTCATGCTTGAAACTTGTTTAAATCTTGGTTGAACCTAGGATTTGACCAGAATCAAATGTGCATAAAATTCTTTAAAAAAATAGAAAAATGAAAAACAAAAGCACATGGTCTTCTTATGTCATATAGTAAGCATTCAAGTTGATAAACAAGGTTTAGACATATTCAAACCAGACAAATCATGTATCTACCCCCTAACCCTAAACTCGGTCTTATGAAGTCTAGCATGAGGAGAAGTCGTTTTGGGTTTCAAACGTTTAAGCCAAAAGCCCCATTTCAAATATTTCAAACTTATTCAAATTTGGTTCAAATTTGAAAGACACACAAGTTATAGCACACATAGTGCATACATTCTCACACATACTGCACTAGATGCTAACCCGGCCTATAGTTTGAGGCCATTGGATGAGGTCAAAAAAAATCTTGGATTAGAAATGGGGTTGTTCGAACCCCGTAGTTGGATTTTTTGAACCTTGATCTGTAGTTCTGGGCGAAACCCTAGTTTAACCTATTTAATTATAGATTCGTAGGTCGATTTTTCTACCTTTTTATTATTACTATGCAGCACATGTGTGTTTGCCCGTCGAGTGAAACTCGGAGGAAGAGGGATCACTCGGAAGGAGAGAAGAAGGGAGAGAATTATGGTGTCTCCCCTTTTTCGGGTGATGATGTTGACTTTTGTGCAGGGTTTGTCAGTGAGCAGGAGGTGCGATCGAGCGAGCGAGCGAGTCGAGCGAGGCCGAGAATGAGAGAGATTTGTTTTTTTTGTGAGAGGGACAACCGAAGGATCCAGAAGGACCCACAGACTTCCAATACGCATCCTGATGCGTCGTCTCTTGACAAAGAAAATGGCTGGGAGTTTGCGTACCTATTGCACGTGACTTGTGCTCACTGAAGTGTGGGACCTCACGCATGGGCACCACACGTAAGTGACAGACCTGCTGGTGTAAAAGCTCGGTTGATTATTATAGTGCATTAGAACAAAGTTTCCTATGGATTCAAGGGTAGGAAATCCAAGTTAACTCATTTACATGACATTATTTTTTCCATGAAGCAAAGTTAACGCACCTATCAATTGGTACATTTTGGAGTGACTAAGAAGGATCCAGGCTTACTTATTCGTTTTCACGTGTAAAACTTGTCTAAATCTTGGTCAAACAAAATTGGCGAGAAAATTCAAAAAACAGAAAAATGAAAAACCAAAGCACATAGTCTTCTTATGTCATATAGTAAGCATTAAAGTTGATAAACAAGGTCTAGACATATTCAAACCATACAAATCATGTATCTACCCGCTAACCCCTAAACTATGTCTTAAGAAGTCAAGCATGAAGAGAAGTGGTTTTGGGTTTCAAACATGGAAATTTCAAAAACCCTCCCAAAACTTCATTTTAGGGTGACTAAGAAGGATACAGGCTTCCCTTTTCATTTTCATGTTCTATACTTGTTTAAATCTTGGACAAACCTAGGATTTGACCAAGATTCAAATGGGCACAAAAAAATAAAAAAAATAAAAGCACATAGTGTTCTTATGTCATATCGTAAGCATTCAAGTTGATAAACAAGGTCTAGATATATCCAAACCAGACAAATCATGTATCTACCCCCTATCGACCCTAAACTTCGTCTTATGAAGTCAAGCATGAAGAGAAGTGGTTTTGGGTTTCAAACATGGAAATTTCAAAAACCTCCCAAAATTCAGCTTCATTTTAGAGCGACTAAGAAGGATCGATGCTTACCTTTTCATTTCCATGTTTTAAACTTATTTAAATATTGGTCAAACCTAGGATTTGACCAAGATGCAAATGGGCATAAAAATTCAGACAAAAAATCTAAAGAATGAAAAACCAAAGAACATAGCCTTCTTAATTATGTCATATAGTAAACACTCAAGTTGATAAACAAGGTCTAGACATATTCAAACCAGAAAAATCATGTGTATATCTACCCCTAACCCTAAACTCTGTCTTATGAAGTCAATCTAGGATTTAACCAAGATTCAAATGGGCATAAAATAAAAAAACAGAAAAATGAAAAACCAAAGCGCACATAGTCTTCTTATATGTCATATAGTAAGCATTAAAGTTGATAAACAAGGTCTGGACATATTCAAACTAGCTAGACAAATCATGTATCTACCCCCTAACCCCTAAACTCTGTCTTATGATGAAGTCAAGCATGAAGATAAGTGGTTTTGGGTTTCAAACATGGAAATTTCAAAAACCTCCCAAAAAGTTCATTTTAGGGTGACTAATTAAGAAGGATACAGGCTTCCCTTTTCATTTTCATGTTCTATACTTGTTTAAATCTTGGTCAAACCTAGGATTTGACCAAGATTCAAATGTGCATCAAAATTCCAAAAAAAATCAGAAAAATGAAAAACCAAAGCACATAGTTTTCTTATGTCACATACATATATATAGTAAGCATTCAAAAGTTGATAAACAAGGTCTAGCTAGACATATTCAAATAAGACAAATCATGTATCTACCCCTCTAAAACCATAAACTCTGTCTTATGAAGTCAAGCATGAAGAGAAGTGGTTTTTGGTTTCAAACATGGAAATTTCAAAAACCTCCCAAAATTAAAGCTTCATTTTAGAGTGACTAGTTAAGAAGGATCCAGGCTTACCTTTTCATTTTCATGTTTTAAACTTGTTTAAATCTTGGTCAAACCTAGGATTTGACCAATATTCAAATGGGCATAAAATAAAAAATAAATAAAATAAAAAACCAAAGCACATAGTCTTCTTATGTCATATAGTAAGCATTCAAGTTCATAAACAAGGTCTAGACATATTCAAACCAGACAAATCATGTACCCCCTAACCCTAAACTTTGTCTTAATTATATATGAAGTCAAGCATGAAGCAGAGAAGTGTGGTTTTGGGTTTCAAACATGGAAATTTCAAAAACCTCCCAAAAAGCTTCATTTTAATTAGACTGGCTGGTTAATTAAGAAGGATCCATGATTAATTACCTTTTCATTGTCATGTTTTAAACTTGTTTAAATCTTGGTCGAACCTAGGATTTGACCAAGATTCAAATGGGCATAAAATTTCAGAAAAAAATCGAAAGAATGAAAAACCAAAGCACATAGCCTTCTTATGTCATATAGTAAGCATTCAAATTGATAAACATGGTCTAGACATATTCAAACCAGAAAAATCATGTATCTACCCCTAACCCTAAACTCTGTCTTATGAAGTCAAGCATGAACGAAGTACGGTGGTTTTGGGTTTCAAACATGGTAAATTCAAGAACCTCCCAAAAGCTTCATTTTAGAGTTACTAAGAGAAAGATCTAGACTTAATTACCTTATCATTTTCACATGTTAAACTTGTTTAAATCTTGCTCAACAAACCTAGGATTTTACCAAGATTCTCAAATGGGCATAAAAATCAAAAAATGAAATACCAATGCACATAGTCCTCTTATGTCATATAGTAAGCATTCAAGTTGATAAACAAGGTCTAGACATATTCAAACAAGACAAATCATGTATCTACCCCTATCGACCCTAAACTTCGTCTTATGAAGTCAAGCATGAAGAGAAGTGGTTTTGGGTTTCAAACATGGAAATTTCAAAAACCTCCCAAAATTCAGCTTCATTTTAGAGCGACTAAGAAGGATCGATGCTTACCTTTTCATTTCCATGTTTTAAACTTATTTAAATCTTGGTCAAACCTAGGATTTGACCAAGATTCAAATGGGCATAAAAATTCAGACAAAAAATCTAAAGAATGAAAAACCAAAGCACATAGCCTTCTTAATTATGTCATATAGTAAACACTCAAGTTGATAAACAAGGTCTAGACATATTCAAACCAGGAAAATCATGTGTATATCTACCCCTAACCCTAAACTCTGTCTTATGAAGTCAATCATGAAGAGAATTGGTTTTGGGTTTCAAACATGGAAATTTCAAGTACGTCCCAAAAGCTTCATATATTTTAGAGTGACTAATTAAGAAGGATCTTGGCTTACGTTTTCATTTTCATGCTTGAAACTTGTTTAAATCTTGGTTGAACCTAGGATTTGACCAGAATCAAATGTGCATAAAATTCTTAAAAAAAATAGAAAAATGAAAAACAAAAGCACATGGTCTTCTTATGTCATATAGTAAGCATTCAAGTTGATAAACAAGGTTTAGACATATTCAAACCAGACAAATCATGTATCTACCCCCTAACCCTAAACTCGGTCTTATGAAGTCTAGCATGAGGAGAAGTCGTTTTGGGTCTCAAACGTTTAAGCCAAAAGCCCCATTTCAAATATTTCAAACTTATTCAAATTTGGTTCAAATTTGAAAGACACACAAGTTATAGCACACATAGTGCATACATTCTCACACATACTGCACTAGATGCTAACCCGGCCTATAGTTTGAGGCCATTGGATGAGGTCGAAAAATCTTGGATTAGAAATGGGGTTGTTCGAACCCCGTAGTTGGATTTTTTGAACCTTGATCTGTAGTCTTGGGCAAAACCCTAGTTTAACCTATTTAATTATAGATTCGTAGGTCGATTTTTCTACCTTTTTATTATTACTATGCAGCACATGTGTGTTTGCCCGTCGAGTGAAACTCGGAGGAAGAGGGATCACTCGGAAGGAGAGAAGAAGGGAGAGAATTATGGTGTCTCCCCTTTTTCGGGTGATGATGTTGACTTTTGTGCAGGGTTTGTCAGTGAGCAGGAGGTGCGAGTGAGCGAGCGAGTCGAGCGAGGCCTAGAATGAGAGAGATTTGTTTTTTTTTGTGAGAGGGACAACCGAAGGATCCAGAAGGACCCACAGACTTCCAATACGCATCCTGATGCGTCTTCTCTTGACAAAGAAAATGGCTGGGAGTTTGCGTACCTATTGCACGTGACTTGTGCTCACTGAAGTGTGGGACCTCACGCATGGGCACCACACGTAAGTAGCGGAACCTTCTTGGTGTAAAAGCTCAGTTGATTATTATAGTGCATTAGAACAAAGTTTCCTATGGATTCAAGGGTAGGAAATCCAAGTTAACTCATTTACATGACATTATTTTTTCCATGAAGCAAAGTTAACGCACCTATCAATTGGTACATTTTGGAGTGACTAAGAAGGATCCAGGCTTACTTATTCGTTTTCACGTGTAAAACTTGTCTAAATCTTGGTCAAACAAAATTGGCAGAAAATTCAAAAAAAAAACAGAAAAATGAAAAACCAAAGCACATAGTCTTCTTATGTCATATAGTAAGCATTAAAGTTGATAAACAAGGTCTAGACATATTCAAACCATACAAATCATGTATCTACCCGCTAACCCCTAAACTATGTCTTAAGAAGTCAAGCATGAAGAGAAGTGGTTTTGGGTTTCAAACATGGAAATTTCAAAAACCTCCCAAAAACTTCATTTTAGGGTGACTAAGAAGGATACAGGCTTCCCTTTTCATTTTCATGTTCTATACTGTACTTGTTTAAATCTTGGTCAAACCTAGGATTTGACCAAGATTCAAATGTGCATCAAAATTCCAAAAAAATCAGAAAAATGAAAAACCAAAGCACATAGTTTTCTTATGTCACATACATATATATAGTAAGCATTCAAAAGTTGATAAACAAGGTCTAGCTAGACATATTCAAATAAGACAAATCATGTATCTACCCCTCTAAAACCATAAACTCTGTCTTATGAAGTCAAGCATGAAGAGAAGTGGTTTTTGGTTTCAAACATGGAAATTTCAAAAACCTCCCAAAATTAAAGCTTCATTTTAGAGTGACTAGTTAAGAAGGATCCAGGCTTACCTTTTCATTTTCATGTTTTAAACTTGTTTAAATCTTGGTCAAACCTAGGATTTGACCAATATTCAAATGGGCATAAAATAAAAAATAAATAAAATAAAAAACCAAAGCACATAGTCTTCTTATGTCATATAGTAAGCATTCAAGTTCATAAACAAGGTCTAGACATATTCAAACCAGACAAATCATGTACCCCCTAACCCTAAACTTTGTCTTAATTATATGTGAAGTCAAGCATGAAGCAGAGAAGTGTGGTTTTGGGTTTCAAACATGGAAATTTCAAAAACCTCCCAAAAAGCTTCATTTTAATTAGACTGGCTGGTTAATTAAGAAGGATCCATGATTAATTACCTTTTCATTGTCATGTTTTAAACTTGTTTAAATCTTGGTCGAACCTAGGATTTGACCAAGATTCAAATGGGCATAAAATTTCAGAAAAAAATCGAAAGAATGAAAAACCAAAGCACATAGCCTTCTTATGTCATATAGTAAGCATTCAAATTGATAAACATGGTCTAGACATATTCAAACCAGAAAAATCATGTATCTACCCCTAACCCTAAACTCTGTCTTATGAAGTCAAGCATGAGCAGTACGGTGGTTTTGGGTTTCAAACATGGTAAATTGAAGAACCTCCCAAAAGCTTCATTTTAGAGTTACTAAGAGAAAGATCCAGACTTAATTACCTTATCATTTTCACATGTTAAACTTGTTTAAATCTTGCTCAACAAACCTAGGATTTTACCAAGATTCTCAAATGGGCATAAAAATCAAAAAATGAAATACCAATGCACATAGTCCTCTTATGTCATATAGTAAGCATTCAAGTTGATAAACAAGGTCTAGACATATTCAAACAAGACAAATCATGTATCTACCCCCTATCGACCCTAAACTTCATCTTATGAAGTCAAGCATGAAGAGAAGTGGTTTTGGATTTCAAACATGGAAATTTCAAAAACCTCCCAAAATTCAGCTTCATTTTAGAGCGACTAAGAAGGATCGATGCTTTCCTTTTCATTTCCATGTTTTAAACTTATTTAAATCTTGGTCAAACCTAGGATTTGACCAAGATTCAAATGGGCATAAAAATTCAGACAAAAAATCTAAAGAATGAAAAACCAAAGCACATAGCCTTCTTAATTATGTCATATAGTAAACACTCAAGTTGATAAACAAGGTCTAGACATATTCAAACCAGAAAAATCATGTGTATATCTACCCCTAACCCTAAACTCTGTCTTATGAAGTCAATCATGAAGAGAATTGGTTTTGGGTTTCAAACATGGAAATTTCAAGTACGTCCCAAAAGCTTCATATATTTTAGAGTGACTAATTAAGAAGGATCTTGGCTTACGTTTTCATTTTCATGCTTGAAACTTGTTTAAATCTTGGTTGAACCTAGGATTTGACCAGAATCAAATGTGCATAAAATTCTTTAAAAAAATAGAAAAATGAAAAACAAAAGCACATGGTCTTCTTATGTCATATAGTAAGCATTCAAGTTGATAAACAAGGTTTAGACATATTCAAACCAGACAAATCATGTATCTACCCCTAACCCTAAACTCGGTCTTATGAAGTCTAGCATGAGGAGAAGTCGTTTTGGGTTTCAAACGTTTAAGCCAAAAGCCCCATTTCAAATATTTCAAACTTATTCAAATTTGGTTCAAATTTGAAAGACACACAAGTTATAGCACACATAGTGCATACATTCTCACACATCTTGCACTAGATGCTAACCCGGCCTATAGTTTGAGGCCATTGGATGAGGTCGAAAAAATCTTGGATTAGAAATGGGGTTGTTCGAACCCCGTAGTTGGATTTTTTGAACCTTGATCTGTAGTACTAGGCAAAACCCTAGTTTAACCTATTTAATTATAGATTCGTAGGTCGATTTTTCTACCTTTTTATTATTACTATGCAGCACATGTGTGTTTGCCCGTCGAGTGAAACTCGGAGGAAGAGGGATCACTCGGAAGGAGAGAAGAAGGGAGAGAATTATGGTGTCTCCCCTTTTTCGGGTGATGATGTTGACTTTTGTGCAGGGTTTGTCAGTGAGCAGGAGGTGCGAGCGAGCGAGCGAGTCGAGCGAGGCCTAGAATGAGAGAGATTTGTTTTTTTTTGTGAGAGGGACAACCGAAGGATCCAGAAGGACCCACAGACTTCCAATACGCATCCTGATGCGTCTTCTCTTGACAAAGAAAATGGCTGGGAGTTTGCGTACCTATTGCACGTGACTTGTGCTCACTGAAGTGTGGGACCTCACGCATGGGCACCACACGTAAGTGACAGACCTGCTGGTGTAAAAGCTCGGTTGATTATTATAGTGCATTAGAACAAAGTTTCCTATGGATTCAAGGGTAGGAAATCCAAGTTAACTCATTTACATGACATTATTTTTTCCATGAAGCAAAGTTAACGCACCTATCAATTGGTACATTTTGGAGTGACTAAGAAGGATCCAGGCTTACTTATTCGTTTTCACGTGTAAAACTTGTCTAAATCTTGGTCAAACAAAATTGGCAGAAAATTCAAAAAAAAACAGAAAAATGAAAAACCAAAGCACATAGTCTTCTTATGTCATATAGTAAGCATTAAAGTTGATAAACAAGGTCTAGACATATTCAAACCATACAAATCATGTATCTACCCGCTAACCCCTAAACTATGTCTTAAGAAGTCAAGCATGAAGAGAAGTGGTTTTGGGTTTTAAACATGGAAATTTCAAAAACCTCCCAAAAACTTCATTTTAGGGTGACTAAGAAGGATACAGGCTTCCCTTTTCATTTTCATGTTCTATACTGTACTTGTTTAAATCTTGGTCAAACCTAGGATTTGACCAAGATTCAAATGTGCATCAAAATTCCAAAAAAAATCAGAAAAATGAAAAACCAAAGCACATAGTTTTCTTATGTCACATACATATATATAGTAAGCATTCAAAAGTTGATAAACAAGGTCTAGCTAGACATATTCAAATAAGACAAATCATGTATCTACCCCTCTAAAACCATAAACTCTGTCTTATGAAGTCAAGCATGAAGAGAAGTGGTTTTTGGTTTCAAACATGGAAATTTCAAAAACCTCCCAAAATTAAAGCTTCATTTTAGAGTGACTAGTTAAGAAGGATCCAGGCTTACCTTTTCATTTTCATGTTTTAAACTTGTTTAAATCTTGGTCAAACCTAGGATTTGACCAATATTCAAATGGGCATAAAATAAAAAATAAATAAAATAAAAAACCAAAGCACATAGTCTTCTTATGTCATATAGTAAGCATTCAAGTTCATAAACAAGGTCTAGACATATTCAAACCAGACAAATCATGTACCCCCTAACCCTAAACTTTGTCTTAATTATATGTGAAGTCAAGCATGAAGCAGAGAAGTGTGGTTTTGGGTTTCAAACATGGAAATTTCAAAAACCTCCCAAAAAGCTTCATTTTAATTAGACTGGCTGGTTAATTAAGAAGGATCCATGATTAATTACCTTTTCATTGTCATGTTTTAAACTTGTTTAAATCTTGGTCGAACCTAGGATTTGACCAAGATTCAAATGGGCATAAAATTTCAGAAAAAAATCGAAAGAATGAAAAACCAAAGCACATAGCCTTCTTATGTCATATAGTAAGCATTCAAATTGATAAACATGGTCTAGACATATTCAAACCAGAAAAATCATGTATCTACCCCTAACCCTAAACTCTGTCTTATGAAGTCAAGCATGAACAGAAGTACGGTGGTTTTGGGTTTCAAACATGGTAAATTGAAGAACCTCCCAAAAGCTTCATTTTAGAGTTACTAAGAGAAAGATCCAGACTTAATTACCTTATCATTTTCACATGTTAAACTTGTTTAAATCTTGCTCAACAAACCTAGGATTTTACCAAGATTCTCAAATGGGCATAAAAATCAAAAATGAAATACCAATGCACATAGTCCTCTTATGTCATATAGTAAGCATTCAAGTTGATAAACAAGGTCTAGACATATTCAAACAAGACAAATCATGTATCTACCCCCTATCGACCCTAAACTTCATCTTATGAAGTCAAGCATGAAGAGAAGTGGTTTTGGGTTTCAAACATGGAAATTTCAAAAACCTCCCAAAATTCAGCTTCATTTTAGAGCGACTAAGAAGGATCGATGCTTTCCTTTTCATTTCCATGTTTTAAACTTATTTAAATCTTGGTCAAACCTAGGATTTGACCAAGATTCAAATGGGCATAAAAATTCAGACAAAAAATCTAAAGAATGAAAAACCAAAGCACATAGCCTTCTTAATTATGTCATATAGTAAACACTCAAGTTGATAAACAAGGTCTAGACATATTCAAACCAGAAAAATCATGTGTATATCTACCCCTAACCCTAAACTCTGTCTTATGAAGTCAATCATGAAGAGAATTGGTTTTGGGTTTCAAACATGGAAATTTCAAGTACGTCCCAAAAGCTTCATATATTTTAGAGTGACTAATTAAGAAGGATCTTGGCTTACGTTTTCATTTTCATGCTTGAAACTTGTTTAAATCTTGGTTGAACCTAGGATTTGACCAGAATCAAATGTGCATAAAATTCTTTGAAAAAATAGAAAAATGAAAAACAAAAGCACATGGTCTTCTTATGTCATATAGTAAGCATTCAAGTTGATAAACAAGGTTTAGACATATTCAAACCAGACAAATCATGTATCTACCCCCTAACCCTAAACTCGGTCTTATGAAGTCTAGCATGAGGAGAAGTCGTTTTGGGTTTCAAACGTTTAAGCCAAAAGCCCCATTTCAAATATTTCAAACTTATTCAAATTTGGTTCAAATTTGAAAGACACACAAGTTATAGCACACATAGTGCAAACATGCTCACACCTCCTGCCCTAGATGCTACCCCGGCCTAGAGAGTGAGGCCAATGGATGAGGTCGCAAAAAAATCGTGGATTAGAAATGGGGTTGTTCGAACCCCGTAGTTGGATTTTTGAACCTTGATCTGTAATACTTGGGCAAAACCCTAGTTTAACCTATTTAATTATAGATTCGTAGGTCGATTTTTCTACCTTTTTATTATTACTATGCAGCACATGTGTGTTTGCCCGTCGAGTGAAACTCGGAGGAAGAGGGATCACTCGGAAGGAGAGAAGAAGGGAGAGAATTATGGTGTCTCCCCTTTTTCGGGTGATGATGTTGACTTTTGTGCAGGGTTTGTCAGTGAGCAGGAGGTGCGAGCGAGCGAGTGAGTCGAGCGAGGCCTAGAATGAGAGAGATTTGTTATTTTTTTGTGAGAGGGACAACCGAAGGATCCGGAAGGACCCACAGGACTTCCAATACGCATCTGATGCGTCTTCTCTTGACAAAGAAAATGGCTGGGAGTTTGCGTACCTATTGCACGTGACTTGTGCTCTAGGAAGTGTTGGAGCTCACGCATGGGCACCACACGTAAGTGACAGACCTGCTGGTGTAAAAGCTCGGTTGATTATTATAGTGCATTAGAACAAAGTTTCCTATGGATTCAAGGGTAGGAAATCCAAGTTAACTCATTTACATGACATTATTTTTTCCATGAAGCAAAGTTAACGCACCTATCAATTGGTACATTTTGGAGTGACTAAGAAGGATCCAGGCTTACTTATTCGTTTTCACGTGTAAAACTTGTCTAAATCTTGGTCAAACAAAATTGGCAGAAAATTCAAAAAAAAAACAGAAAAATGAAAAACCAAAGCACATAGTCTTCTTATGTCATATAGTAAGCATTAAAGTTGATAAACAAGGTCTAGACATATTCAAACCATACAAATCATGTATCTACCCGCTAACCCCTAAACTATGTCTTAAGAAGTCAAGCATGAAGAGAAGTGGTTTTGGGTTTCAAACATGGAAATTTCAAAAACCTCCCAAAAACTTCATTTTAGGGTGACTAAGAAGGATACAGGCTTCCCTTTTCATTTTCATGTTCTATACTGTACTTGTTTAAATCTTGGTCAAACCTAGGATTTGACCAAGATTCAAATGTGCATCAAAATTCCAAAAAAAATCAGAAAAATGAAAAACCAAAGCACATAGTTTTCTTATGTCACATACATATATATAGTAAGCATTCAAAAGTTGATAAACAAGGTCTAGCTAGACATATTCAAATAAGACAAATCATGTATCTACCCCTCTAAAACCATAAACTCTGTCTTATGAAGTCAAGCATGAAGAGAAGTGGTTTTTGGTTTCAAACATGGAAATTTCAAAAACCTCCCAAAATTAAAGCTTCATTTTAGAGTGACTAGTTAAGAAGGATCCAGGCTTACCTTTTCATTTTCATGTTTTAAACTTGTTTAAATCTTGGTCAAACCTAGGATTTGACCAATATTCAAATGGGCATAAAATAAAAAATAAATAAAATAAAAAACCAAAGCACATAGTCTTCTTATGTCATATAGTAAGCATTCAAGTTCATAAACAAGGTCTAGACATATTCAAACCAGACAAATCATGTACCCCCTAACCCTAAACTTTGTCTTAATTATATGTGAAGTCAAGCATGAAGCAGAGAAGTGTGGTTTTGGGTTTCAAACATGGAAATTTCAAAAACCTCCCAAAAAGCTTCATTTTAATTAGACTGGCTGGTTAATTAAGAAGGATCCATGATTAATTACCTTTTCATTGTCATGTTTTAAACTTGTTTAAATCTTGGTCGAACCTAGGATTTGACCAAGATTCAAATGGGCATAAAATTTCAGAAAAAATCGAAAGAATGAAAAACCAAAGCACATAGCCTTCTTATGTCATATAGTAAGAATTCAAATTGATAAACATGGTCTAGACATATTCAAACCAGAAAAATCATGTATCTACCCCTAACCCTAAACTCTGTCTTATGAAGTCAAGCATGAACAGAAGTACGGTGGTTTTGGGTTTCAAACATGGTAAATTGAAGAACCTCCCAAAAGCTTCATTTTAGAGTTACTAAGAGAAAGATCCAGACTTAATTACCTTATCATTTTCACATGTTAAACTTGTTTAAATCTTGCTCAACAAACCTAGGATTTTACCAAGATTCTCAAATGGGCATAAAAATCAAAAAATGAAATACCAATGCACATAGTCCTCTTATGTCATATAGTAAGCATTCAAGTTGATAAACAAGGTCTAGACATATTCAAACAAGACAAATCATGTATCTACCCCCTATCGACCCTAAACTTCGTCTTATGAAGTCAAGCATGAAGAGAAGTGGTTTTGGGTTTCAAACATGGAAATTTCAAAAACCTCCCAAAATTCAGCTTCATTTTAGAGCGACTAAGAAGGATCGATGCTTTCCTTTTCATTTCCATGTTTTAAACTTATTTAAATCTTGGTCAAACCTAGGATTTGACCAAGATTCAAATGGGCATAAAAATTCAGACAAAAAATCTAAAGAATGAAAAACCAAAGCACATAGCCTTCTTAATTATGTCATATAGTAAACACTCAAGTTGATAAACAAGGTCTAGACATATTCAAACCAGAAAAATCATGTGTATATCTACCCTAACCCTAAACTCTGTCTTATGAAGTCAATCATGAAGAGAATTGGTTTTGGGTTTCAAACATGGAAATTTCAAGTACGTCCCAAAAGCTTCATATATTTTAGAGTGACTAATTAAGAAGGATCTTGGCTTACGTTTTCATTTTCATGCTTGAAACTTGTTTAAATCTTGGTTGAACCTAGGATTTGACCAGAATCAAATGTGCATAAAATTCTTTAAAAAAATAGAAAAATGAAAAACAAAAGCACATGGTCTTCTTATGTCATATAGTAAGCATTCAAGTTGATAAACAAGGTTTAGACATATTCAAACCAGGACAAATCATGTATCTACCCCTAACCCTAAACTCGGTCTTATGAAGTCTAGCATGAGGAGAAGTCGTTTTGGGTCTCAAACGTTTAAGCCAAAAGCCCCATTTCAAATATTTCAAACTTATTCAAATTTGGTTCAAATTTGAAAGACACACAAGTTATAGCACACATAGTGCATACATTCTCACACATACTGCACTAGATGCTAACCCGGCCTATAGTTTGAGGCCATTGGATGAGGTCGAAAAAAATCTTGGATTAGAAATGGGGTTGTTCGAACCCCGTAGTTGGATTTTTTGAACCTTGATCTGTAGTACTGGGCAAAACCCTAGTTTAACCTATTTAATTATAGATTCGTAGGTCGATTTTTCTACCTTTTTATTATTACTATGCAGCACATGTGTGTTTGCCCGTCGAGTGAAACTCGGAGGAAGAGGGATCACTCGGAAGGAGAGAAGAAGGGAGAGAATTATGGTGTCTCCCCTTTTTCGGGTGATGATGTTGACTTTTGTGCAGGGTTTGTCAGTGAGCAGGAGGTGCGAGCGAGCGAGCGAGTCGAGCGAGGCCTAGAATGAGAGAGATTTGTTTTTTTGTGAGAGGGACAACCGAAGGATCCAGAAGGACCCACAGACTTCCAATACGCATCCTGATGCGTCTTCTCTTGACAAAGAAAATGGCTGGGAGTTTGCGTACCTATTGCACGTGACTTGTGCTCACTGAAGTGTGGGACCTCACGCATGGGCACCACACGTAAGTGACAGACCTGCTGGTGTAAAAGCTCGGTTGATTATTATAGTGCATTAGAACAAAGTTTCCTATGGATTCAAGGGTAGGAAATCCAAGTTAACTCATTTACATGACATTATTTTTTCCATGAAGCAAAGTTAACGCACCTATCAATTGGTACATTTTGGAGTGACTAAGAAGGATCCAGGCTTACTTATTCGTTTTCACGTGTAAAACTTGTCTAAATCTTGGTCAAACAAAATTGGCAGAAAATTCAAAAAAAAACAGAAAAATGAAAAACCAAAGCACATAGTCTTCTTATATCATATAGTAAGCATTAAAGTTGATAAACAAGGTCTAGACATATTCAAACCATACAAATCATGTATCTACCCGCTAACCCCTAAACTATGTCTTAAGAAGTCAAGCATGAAGAGAAGTGGTTTTGGGTTTCAAACATGGAAATTTCAAAAACCTCCCAAAAACTTCATTTTAGGGTGACTAAGAAGGATACAGGCTTCCCTTTTCATTTTCATGTTCTATACTGTACTTGTTTAAATCTTGGTCAAACCTAGGATTTGACCAAGATTCAAATGTGCATCAAAATTCCAAAAAAATCAGAAAAATGAAAAACCAAAGCACATAGTTTTCTTATGTCACATACATATATATAGTAAGCATTCAAAAGTTGATAAACAAGGTCTAGCTAGACATATTCAAATAAGACAAATCATGTATCTACCCCTCTAAAACCATAAACTCTGTCTTATGAAGTCAAGCATGAAGAGAAGTGGTTTTTGGTTTCAAACATGGAAATTTCAAAAACCTCCCAAAATTAAAGCTTCAATTTAGAGTGACTAGTTAAGAAGGATCCAGGCTTACCTTTTCATTTTCATGTTTTAAACTTGTTTAAATCTTGGTCAAACCTAGGATTTGACCAATATTCAAATGGGCATAAAATAAAAAATAAATAAAATAAAAAACCAAAGCACATAGTCTTCTTATGTCATATAGTAAGCATTCAAGTTCATAAACAAGGTCTAGACATATTCAAACCAGACAAATCATGTACCCCCTAACCCTAAACTTTGTCTTAATTATATGTGAAGTCAAGCATGAAGCAGAGAAGTGTGGTTTTGGGTTTCAAACATGGAAATTTCAAAAACCTCCCAAAAAGCTTCATTTTAATTAGACTGGCTGGTTAATTAAGAAGGATCCATGATTAATTACCTTTTCATTGTCATGTTTTAAACTTGTTTAAATCTTGGTCGAACCTAGGATTTGACCAAGATTCAAATGGGCATAAAATTTCAGAAAAAAATCGAAAGAATGAAAAACCAAAGCACATAGCCTTCTTATGTCATATAGTAAGCATTCAAATTGATAAACATGGTCTAGACATATTCAAACCAGAAAAATCATGTATCTACCCCTAACCCTAAACTCTGTCTTATGAAGTCAAGCATGAGCAGTATACGGTGGTTTTGGGTTTCAAACATGGTAAATTGAAGAACCTCCCAAAAGCTTCATTTTAGAGTTACTAAGAGAAAGATCCAGACTTAATTACCTTATCATTTTCACATGTTAAACTTGTTTAAATCTTGCTCAACAAACCTAGGATTTTACCAAGATTCTCAAATGGGCATAAAAATCAAAAAATGAAATACCAATGCACATAGTCCTCTTATGTCATATAGTAAGCATTCAAGTTGATAAACAAGGTCTAGACATATTCAAACAAGACAAATCATGTATCTACCCCCTATCGACCCTAAACTTCGTCTTATGAAGTCAAGCATGAAGAGAAGTGGTTTTGGGTTTCAAACATGGAAATTTCAAAAACCTCCCAAAATTCAGCTTCATTTTAGAGCGACTAAGAAGGATCGATGCTTTCCTTTTCATTTCCATGTTTTAAACTTATTTAAATCTTGGTCAAACATAGGATTTGACCAAGATTCAAATGGGCATAAAAATTCAGACAAAAAATCTAAAGAATGAAAAACCAAAGCACATAGCCTTCTTAATTATGTCATATAGTAAACACTCAAGTTGATAAACAAGGTCTAGACATATTCAAACCAGAAAAATCATGTGTATATCTACCCCTAACCCTAAACTCTGTCTTATGAAGTCAATCATGAAGAGAATTGGTTTTGGGTTTCAAACATGGAAATTTCAAGTACGTCCCAAAAGCTTCATATATTTTAGAGTGACTAATTAAGAAGGATCTTGGCTTACGTTTTCATTTTCATGCTTGAAACTTGTTTAAATCTTGGTTGAACCTAGGATTTGACCAGAATCAAATGTGCATAAAATTCTTAAAAAAAATAGAAAAATGAAAAACAAAAGCACATGGTCTTCTTATGTCATATAGTAAGCATTCAAGTTGATAAACAAGGTTTAGACATATTCAAACCAGACAAATCATGTATCTACCCCCTAACCCTAAACTCGGTCTTATGAAGTCTAGCATGAGGAGAAGTCGTTTTGGGTCTCAAACGTTTAAGCCAAAAGCCCCATTTCAAATATTTCAAACTTATTCAAATTTGGTTCAAATTTGAAAGACACACAAGTTATAGCACACATAGTGCATACATTCTCACACATACTGCACTAGATGCTAACCCGGCCTATAGTTTGAGGCCATTGGATGAGGTCGAAAAAAATCTTGGATTAGAAATGGGGTTGTTCGAACCCCGTAGTTGGATTTTTTGAACCTTGATCTGTAGTACTGGGCAAAACCCTAGTTTAACCTATTTAATTATAGATTCGTAGGTCGATTTTTCTACCTTTTTATTATTACTATGCAGCACATGTGTGTTTGCCCGTCGAGTGAAACTCGGAGGAAGAGGGATCACTCGGAAGGAGAGAAGAAGGGAGAGAATTATGGTGTCTCCCCTTTTTCGGGTGATGATGTTGACTTTTGTGCAGGGTTTGTCAGTGAGCAGGAGGTGCGAGCGAGCGAGTGAGTCGAGCGAGGCCTAGAATGAGAGAGATTTGTTTTTTTTTTGTGAGAGGGACAACCGAAGGATCCAGAAGGACCCACAGACTTCCAATACGCATCCTGATGCGTCTTCTCTTGACAAAGAAAATGGCTGGGAGTTTGCGTACCTATTGCACGTGACTTGTGCTCACTGAAGTGTGGGACCTCACGCATGGGCACCACACGTAAGTGACAGACCTGCTGGTGTAAAAGCTCAGTTGATTATTATAGTGCATTAGAACAAAGTTTCCTATGGATTCAAGGGTAGGAAATCCAAGTTAACTCATTTACATGACATTATTTTTTCCATGAAGCAAAGTTAACGCACCTATCAATTGGTACATTTTGGAGTGACTAAGAAGGATCCAGGCTTACTTATTCGTTTTCACGTGTAAAACTTGTCTAAATCTTGGTCAAACAAAATTGGCAGAAAATTCAAAAAAAAAACAGAAAAATGAAAAACCAAAGCACATAGTCTTCTTATGTCATATAGTAAGCATTAAAGTTGATAAACAAGGTCTAGACATATTCAAACCATACAAATCATGTATCTACCCGCTAACCCCTAAACTATGTCTTAAGAAGTCAAGCATGAAGAGAAGTGGTTTTGGGTTTCAAACATGGAAATTTCAAAAACCTCCCAAAAACTTCATTTTAGGGTGACTAAGAAGGATACAGGCTTCCCTTTTCATTTTCATGTTCTATACTGTACTTGTTTAAATCTTGGTCAAACCTAGGATTTGACCAAGATTCAAATGTGCATCAAAATTCCAAAAAAAATCAGAAAAATGAAAAACCAAAGCACATAGTTTTCTTATGTCACATACATATATATAGTAAGCATTCAAAAGTTGATAAACAAGGTCTAGCTAGACATATTCAAATAAGACAAATCATGTATCTACCCTCTAAAACCATAAACTCTGTCTTATGAAGTCAAGCATGAAGAGAAGTGGTTTTTGGTTTCAAACATGGAAATTTCAAAAACCTCCCAAAATTAAAGCTTCAATTTAGAGTGACTAGTTAAGAAGGATCCAGGCTTACCTTTTCATTTTCATGTTTTAAACTTGTTTAAATCTTGGTCAAACCTAGGATTTGACCAATATTCAAATGGGCATAAAATAAAAAATAAATAAAATAAAAAACCAAAGCACATAGTCTTCTTATGTCATATAGTAAGCATTCAAGTTCATAAACAAGGTCTAGACATATTCAAACCAGACAAATCATGTACCCCCTAACCCTAAACTTTGTCTTAATTATATGTGAAGTCAAGCATGAAGCAGAGAAGTGTGGTTTTGGGTTTCAAACATGGAAATTTCAAAAACCTCCCAAAAAGCTTCATTTTAATTAGACTGGCTGGTTAATTAAGAAGGATCCATGATTAATTACCTTTTCATTGTCATGTTTTAAACTTGTTTAAATCTTGGTCGAACCTAGGATTTGACCAAGATTCAAATGGGCATAAAATTTCAGAAAAATCGAAAGAATGAAAAACCAAAGCACATAGCCTTCTTATGTCATATAGTAAGCATTCAAATTGATAAACATGGTCTAGACATATTCAAACCAGGAAAATCATGTATCTACCCCTAACCCTAAACTCTGTCTTATGAAGTCAAGCATGAACGAGTACGGTGGTTTGGGGTTTCAAACATGGTAAATTGAAGAACCTCCCAAAAGCTTCATTTTAGAGTTACTAAGAGAAAGATCCAGACTTAATTACCTTATCATTTTCACATGTTAAACTTGTTTAAATCTTGCTCAACAAACCTAGGATTTTACCAAGATTCTCAAATGGGCATAAAAATCAAAAAATGAAATACCAATGCACATAGTCCTCTTATGTCATATAGTAAGCATTCAAGTTGATAAACAAGGTCTAGACATATTCAAACAAGACAAATCATGTATCTACCCCCTATCGACCCTAAACTTCGTCTTATGAAGTCAAGCATGAAGAGAAGTGGTTTTGGGTTTCAAACATGGAAATTTCAAAAACCTCCCAAAATTCAGCTTCATTTTAGAGCGACTAAGAAGGATCGATGCTTACCTTTTCATTTCCATGTTTTAAACTTATTTAAATCTTGGTCAAACCTAGGATTTGACCAAGATTCAAATGGGCATAAAAATTCAGACAAAAAATCTAAAGAATGAAAAACCAAAGCACATAGCCTTCTTAATTATGTCATATAGTAAACACTCAAGTTGATAAACAAGGTCTAGACATATTCAAACCAGAAAAATCATGTGTATATCTACCCCTAACCCTAAACTCTGTCTTATGAAGTCAATCATGAAGAGAATTGGTTTTGGGTTTCAAACATGGAAATTTCAAGTACGTCCCAAAAGCTTCATATATTTTAGAGTGACTAATTAAGAAGGATCTTGGCTTACGTTTTCATTTTCATGCTTGAAACTTGTTTAAATCTTGGTTGAACCTAGGATTTGACCAGAATCAAATGTGCATAAAATTCTTAAAAAAAATAGAAAAATGAAAAACAAAAGCACATGGTCTTCTTATGTCATATAGTAAGCATTCAAGTTGATAAACAAGGTTTAGACATATTCAAACCAGACAAATCATGTATCTACCCCCTAACCCTAAACTCGGTCTTATGAAGTCTAGCATGAGGAGAAGTCGTTTTGGGTCTCAAACGTTTAAGCCAAAAGCCCCATTTCAAATATTTCAAACTTATTCAAATTTGGTTCAAATTTGAAAGACACACAAGTTATAGCACACATAGTGCATACATTCTCACACATACTGCACTAGATGCTAAGGGGGCCTATAGTTTGAGGCCATTGGATGAGGTCGAAAAAAATCTTGGATTAGAAATGGGGTTGTTCGAACCCCGTAGTTGGATTTTTTGAACCTGGATCTGTAGTACTGGGCAAAACCCTAGTTTAACCTATTTAATTATAGATTCGTAGGTCGATTTTTCTACCTTTTTATTATTACTATGCAGCACATGTGTGTTTGCCCGTCGAGTGAAACTCGGAGGAAGAGGGATCACTCGGAAGGAGAGAAGAAGGGAGAGAATTATGGTGTCTCCCCTTTTTCGGGTGATGATGTTGACTTTTGTGCAGGGTTTGTCAGTGAGCAGGAGGTGCGAGCGAGCGAGTCGAGCGAGGCCTATAATGAGAGAGATTTGTTTTTTTTTGTGAGAGGGACAACCGAAGGATCCAGAAGGACCCACAGACTTCCAATACGCATCCTGATGCGTCTTCTCTTGACAAAGAAAATGGCTGGGAGTTTGCGTACCTATTGCACGTGACTTGTGCTCACTGAAGTGTGGGACCTCACGCATGGGCACCACACGTAAGTGACAGACCTGCTGGTGTAAAAGCTCAGTTGATTATTATAGTGCATTAGAACAAAGTTTCCTATGGATTCAAGGGTAGGAAATCCAAGTTAACTCATTTACATGACATTATTTTTTCCATGAAGCAAAGTTAACGCACCTATCAATTGGTACATTTTGGAGTGACTAAGAAGGATCCAGGCTTACTTATTCGTTTTCACGTGTAAAACTTGTCTAAATCTTGGTCAAACAAAATTGGCAGAAAATTCAAAAAAAAACAGAAAAATGAAAAACCAAAGCACATAGTCTTCTTATGTCATATAGTAAGCATTAAAGTTGATAAACAAGGTCTAGACATATTCAAACCATACAAATCATGTATCTACCCGCTAACCCCTAAACTATGTCTTAAGAAGTCAAGCATGAAGAGAAGTGGTTTTGGGTTTCAAACATGGAAATTTCAAAAACCTCCCAAAAACTTCATTTTAGGGTGACTAAGAAGGATACAGGCTTCCCTTTTCATTTTCATGTTCTATACTGTACTTGTTTAAATCTTGGTCAAACCTAGGATTTGACCAAGATTCAAATGTGCATCAAAATTCCAAAAAAAATCAGAAAAATGAAAAACCAAAGCACATAGTTTTCTTATGTCACATACATATATATAGTAAGCATTCAAAAGTTGATAAACAAGGTCTAGCTAGACATATTCAAATAAGACAAATCATGTATCTACCCCTCTAAAACCATAAACTCTGTCTTATGAAGTCAAGCATGAAGAGAAGTGGTTTTTGGTTTCAAACATGGAAATTTCAAAAACCTCCCAAAATTAAAGCTTCATTTTAGAGTGACTAGTTAAGAAGGATCCAGGCTTACCTTTTCATTTTCATGTTTTAAACTTGTTTAAATCTTGGTCAAACCTAGGATTTGACCAATATTCAAATGGGCATAAAATAAAAAATAAATAAAATAAAAAACCAAAGCACATAGTCTTCTTATGTCATATAGTAAGCATTCAAGTTCATAAACAAGGTCTAGACATATTCAAACCAGACAAATCATGTACCCCCTAACCCTAAACTTTGTCTTAATTATATGTGAAGTCAAGCATGAAGCGAGAGAAGTGTGGTTTTGGGTTTCAAACATGGAAATTTCAAAAACCTCCCAAAAAGCTTCATTTTAATTAGACTGGCTGGTTAATTAAGAAGGATCCATGATTAATTACCTTTTCATTGTCATGTTTTAAACTTGTTTAAATCTTGGTCGAACCTAGGATTTGACCAAGATTCAAATGGGCATAAAATTCAGAAAAAAATCGAAAGAATGAAAAACCAAAGCACATAGCCTTCTTATGTCATATAGTAAGCATTCAAATTGATAAACATGGTCTAGACATATTCAAACCAGAAAAATCATGTATCTACCCCTAACCCTAAACTCTGTCTTATGAAGTCAAGCATGAGCAGTACGGTGGTTTTGGGTTTCAAACATGGTAAATTGAAGAACCTCCCAAAAGCTTCATTTTAGAGTTACTAAGAGAAAGATCCAGACTTAATTACCTTATCATTTTCACATGTTAAACTTGTTTAAATCTTGCTCAACAAACCTAGGATTTTACCAAGATTCTCAAATGGGCATAAAAATCAAAAAATGAAATACCAATGCACATAGTCCTCTTATGTCATATAGTAAGCATTCAAGTTGATAAACAAGGTCTAGACATATTCAAACAAGACAAATCATGTATCTACCCCCTATCGACCCTAAACTTCGTCTTATGAAGTCAAGCATGAAGAGAAGTGGTTTTGGGTTTCAAACATGGAAATTTCAAAAACCTCCCAAAATTCAGCTTCATTTTAGAGCGACTAAGAAGGATCGATGCTTACCTTTTCATTTCCATGTTTTAAACTTATTTAAATCTTGGTCAAACCTAGGATTTGACCAAGGTTCAAATGGGCATAAAAATTCAGACAAAAAATCTAAAGAATGAAAAACCAAAGCACATAGCCTTCTTAATTATGTCATATAGTAAACACTCAAGTTGATAAACAAGGTCTAGACATATTCAAACCAGAAAAATCATGTGTATATCTACCCCTAACCCTAAACTCTGTCTTATGAAGTCAATCATGAAGAGAATTGGTTTTGGGTTTCAAACATGGAAATTTCAAGTACGTCCCAAAAGCTTCATATATTTTAGAGTGACTAATTAAGAAGGATCTTGGCTTACGTTTTCATTTTCATGCTTGAAACTTGTTTAAATCTTGGTTGAACCTAGGATTTGACCAGAATCAAATGTGCATAAAATTCTTAAAAAAAATAGAAAAATGAAAAACAAAAGCACATGGTCTTCTTATGTCATATAGTAAGCATTCAAGTTGATAAACAAGGTTTAGACATATTCAAACCAGACAAATCATGTATCTACCCCCTAACCCTAAACTCGGTCTTATGAAGTCTAGCATGAGGAGAAGTCGTTTTGGGTCTCAAACGTTTAAGCCAGAAGCCCCATTTCAAATATTTCAAACTTATTCAAATTTGGTTCAAATTTGAAAGACACACAAGTTATAGCTCACATAGTGCATACATTCTCACACATACTGCACTAGATGCTAACCCGGCCTATAGTTTGAGGCCATTGGATGAGGTCGAAAAAAATCTTGGATTAGAAATGGGGTTGTTCGAACCCCGTAGTTGGATTTTTTGAACCTGGATCTCGTAATCTTGGGCAAAACCCTAGTTTAACCTATTTAATTATAGATTCGTAGGTCGATTTTTCTACCTTTTATTATTACCTGCACATGTGTGTTTGCCCGTCGAGTGAAACTCGGAGGAAGAGGGATCACTCGGAAGGAGAGAAGAAGGGAGAGAATTATGGTGTCTCCCCTTTTTCGGGTGATGATGTTGACTTTTGTGCAGGGTTTGTCAGTGAGCAGGAGGTGCGAGCGAGCGAGCGAGCGAGTCGAGCGAGGCCGAGAATGAGAGAGATTTGTTTTTTTTTTTGTGAGAGGGACAACCGAAGGATCCAGAAGGACCCACAGACTTCCAATACGCATCCTGATGCGTCTTCTCTTGACAAAGAAAATGGCTGGGAGTTTGCGTACCTATTGCACGTGACTTGTGCTCACTGAAGTGTGGGACCTCACGCATGGGCACCACACGTAAGTGACAGACCTGCTGGTGTAAAAGCTCAGTTGATTATTATAGTGCATTAGAACAAAGTTTCCTATGGATTCAAGGGTAGGAAATCCAAGTTAACTCATTTACATGACATTATTTTTTCCATGAAGCAAAGTTAACGCACCTATCAATTGGTACATTTTGGAGTGACTAAGAAGGATCCAGGCTTACTTATTCGTTTTCACGTGTAAAACTTGTCTAAATCTTGGTCAAACAAAATTGGCAGAAAATTAAAAAAAAAACAGAAAAATGAAAAACCAAAGCACATAGTCTTCTTATGTCATATAGTAAGCATTAAAGTTGATAAACAAGGTCTAGACATATTCAAACCATACAAATCATGTATCTACCCGCTAACCCCTAAACTATGTCTTAAGAAGTCAAGCATGAAGAGAAGTGGTTTTGGGTTTCAAACATGGAAATTTCAAAAACCTCCCAAAAACTTCATTTTAGGGTGACTAAGAAGGATACAGGCTTCCCTTTTCATTTTCATGTTCTATCTTGTACTTGTTTAAATCTTGGTCAAACCTAGGATTTGACCAAGATTCAAATGTGCATCAAAATTCCAAAAAAAATCAGAAAAATGAAAAACCAAAGCACATAGTTTTCTTATGTCACATACATATATATAGTAAGCATTCAAAAGTTGATAAACAAGGTCTAGCTAGACATATTCAAATAAGACAAATCATGTATCTACCCCTCTAAAACCATAAACTCTGTCTTATGAAGTCAAGCATGAAGAGAAGTGGTTTTTGGTTTCAAACATGGAAATTTCAAAAACCTCCCAAAATTAAAGCTTCATTTTAGAGTGACTAGTTAAGAAGGATCCGGGCTTACCTTTTCATTTTCATGTTTTAAACTTGTTTAAATCTTGGTCAAACCTAGGATTTGACCAATATTCAAATGGGCATAAAATAAAAAATAAATAAAATAAAAAACCAAAGCACATAGTCTTCTTATGTCATATAGTAAGCATTCAAGTTCATAAACAAGGTCTAGACATATTCAAACCAGACAAATCATGTACCCCCTAACCCTAAACTTTGTCTTAATTATATGTGAAGTCAAGCATGAAGCAGAGAAGTGTGGTTTTGGGTTTCAAACATGGAAATTTCAAAAACCTCCCAAAAAGCTTCATTTTAATTAGACTGGCTGGTTAATTAAGAAGGATCCATGATTAATTACCTTTTCATTGTCATGTTTTAAACTTGTTTAAATCTTGGTCGAACCTAGGATTTGACCAAGATTCAAATGGGCATAAAATTTCAGAAAAAAATCGAAAGAATGAAAAACCAAAGCACATAGCCTTCTTATATCATATAGTAAGCATTCAAATTGATAAACATGGTCTAGACATATTCAAACCAGAAAAATCATGTATCTACCCCTAACCCTAAACTCTGTCTTATGAAGTCAAGCATGAACAGAAGTACGGTGGTTTTGGGTTTCAAACATGGTAAATTGAAGAACCTCCCAAAAGCTTCATTTTAGAGTTACTAAGAGAAAGATCCAGACTTAATTACCTTATCATTTTCACATGTTAAACTTGTTTAAATCTTGCTCAACAAACCTAGGATTTTACCAAGATTCTCAAATGGGCATAAAAATCAAAAAATGAAATACCAATGCACATAGTCCTCTTATGTCATATAGTAAGCATTCAAGTTGATAAACAAGGTCTAGACATATTCAAACAAGACAAATCATGTATCTACCCCTATCGACCCTAAACTTCGTCTTATGAAGTCAAGCATGAAGAGAAGTGGTTTTGGGTTTCAAACATGGAAATTTCAAAAACCTCCCAAAATTCAGCTTCATTTTAGAGCGACTAAGAAGGATCGATGCTTACCTTTTCATTTCCATGTTTTAAACTTATTTAAATCTTGGTCAAACCTAGGATTTGACCAAGATTCAAATGGGCATAAAAATTCAGACAAAAAATCTAAAGAATGAAAAACCAAAGCACATAGCCTTCTTAATTATGTCATATAGTAAACACTCAAGTTGATAAACAAGGTCTAGACATATTCAAACCAGAAAAATCATGTGTATATCTACCCCTAACCCTAAACTCTGTCTTATGAAGTCAATCATGAAGAGAATTGGTTTTGGGTTTCAAACATGGAAATTTCAAGTACGTCCCAAAAGCTTCATATATTTTAGAGTGACTAATTAAGAAGGATCTTGGCTTACGTTTTCATTTTCATGCTTGAAACTTGTTTAAATCTTGGTTGAACCTAGGATTTGACCAGAATCAAATGTGCATAAAATTCTTAAAAAAATAGAAAAATGAAAAACAAAAGCACATGGTCTTCTTATGTCATATAGTAAGCATTCAAGTTGATAAACAAGGTTTAGACATATTCAAACCAGACAAATCATGTATCTACCCTAACCCTAAACTCGGTCTTATGAAGTCTAGCATGAGGAGAAGTCGTTTTGGGTTTCAAACGTTTAAGCCAAAAGCCCCATTTCAAATATTTCAAACTTATTCAAATTTGGTTCAAATTTGAAAGACACACAAGTTATAGCACACATAGTGCATACATTCTCACACATACTGCACTAGATGCTAACCCGGCCTATAGTTTGAGGCCATTGGATGAGGTCGAAGAAAATCTTGGATTAGAAATGGGGTTGTTCGAACCCCGTAGTTGGATTTTTTGAACCTTGATCTGTAGTACTGGGCAAAACCCTAGTTTAACCTATTTAATTATAGATTCGTAGGTCGATTTTTCTACCTTTTTATTATTACTATGCAGCACATGTGTGTTTGCCCGTCGAGTGAAACTCGGAGGAAGAGGGATCACTCGGAAGGAGAGAAGAAGGGAGAGAATTATGGTGTCTCCCCTTTTTCGGGTGATGATGTTGACTTTTGTGCAGGGTTTGTCAGTGAGCAGGAGGTGCAAGCGAGCGAGTCGAGCGAGGCCGAGAATGAGAGAGATTTGTTTTTTTTGTGAGAGGGACAACCGAAGGATCCAGAAGGACCCACAGACTTCCAATACGCATCCTGATGCGTCTTCTCTTGACAAAGAAAATGGCTGGGAGTTTGCGTACCTATTGCACGTGACTTGTGCTCACTGAAGTGTGGGACCTCACGCATGGGCACCACACGTAAGTGACAGACCTGCTGGTGTAAAAGCTCGGTTGATTATTATAGTGCATTAGAACAAAGTTTCCTATGGATTCAAGGGTAGGAAATCCAAGTTAACTCATTTACATGACATTATTTTTTCCATGAAGCAAAGTTAACGCACCTATCAATTGGTACATTTTGGAGTGACTAAGAAGGATCCAGGCTTACTTATTCGTTTTCACGTGTAAAACTTGTCTAAATCTTGGTCAAACAAAATTGGCAGAAAAATCAAAAAAAAAACAGAAAAATGAAAAACCAAAGCACATAGTCTTCTTATGTCATATAGTAAGCATTAAAGTTGATAAACAAGGTCTAGACATATTCAAACCATACAAATCATGTATCAACCCGCTAACCCCTAAACTATGTCTTAAGAAGTCAAGCATGAAGAGAAGTGGTTTTGGGTTTCAAACATGGAAATTTCAAAAACCTCCCAAAAACTTCATTTTAGGGTGACTAAGAAGGATGCAGGCTTCCCTTTTCATTTTCATGTTCTATACTTGTTTAAATCTTGGTCAAACCTAGGATTGACCAAGATTCAAATGTGCATCAAAATTCCAAAAAAAATCAGAAAAATGAAAAACCAAAGCACATAGTTTTCTTATGTCACATACATATATATAGTAAGCATTCAAAAGTTGATAAACAAGGTCTAGCTAGACATATTCAAATAAGACAAATCATGTATCTACCCCTCTAAAACCATAAACTCTGTCTTATGAAGTCAAGCATGAAGAGAAGTGTTTTTTGGTTTCAAACATGGAAATTTCAAAAACCTCCCAAAATTAAAGCGTCATTTTAGAGTGACTAGTTAAGAAGGATCCAGGCTTACCTTTTCATTTTCATGTTTTAAACTTGTTTAAATCTTGGTCAAACCTAGGATTTGACCAATATTCAAATGGGCATAAAATAAAAAAATAAATAAAATAAAAAACCAAAGCACATAGTCTTCTTATGTCATATAGTAAGCATTCAAAAGTTCATAAACAAGGTCTAGACATATTCAAACCAGACAAATCATGTACCCCCTAACCCTAAACTTTGTCTTAATTATATATGAAGTCAAGCATGAAGCAGAGAAGTGTGGTTTTGGGTTTCAAACATGGAAATTTCAAAAACCTCCCAAAAAGCTTCATTTTAATTAGACTGGCTGGTTACTTAAGAAGGATCCATGATTAATTACCTTTTCATTGTCATGTTTTAAACTTGTTTAAATCTTGGTCGAACCTAGGATTTAACCAAGATTCAAATGGGCATAAAAATTCAGAAAAAATCGAAAGAATGAAAAACCAAAGCACATAGCCTTCTTATGTCATATAGTAAGCATTCAAATTGGTAAACATGGTCTAGACATATTCAAACCAGAAAAATCATGTATCTACCCCTAACCCTAAACTCTGTCTTATGAAGTCAAGCATGAAAAGAAGTACAGTGGTTTTGGGTTTCAAACATGGTAAATTCAAGAACCTCCCAAAAGCTTCATTTTAGAGTTACTAAGAGAAAGATCCAGACTTAATTACCTTATCATTTTCACATATTAAACTTGTTTAAATCTTGCTCAACAAACCTAGGATTTTACCAAGATTCTCAAATGGGCATAAAAATCAAAAAATGAAATACCAATGCACATAGTCCTCTTATGTCATATAGTAAGCATTCAAGTTGATAAACAAGGTCTAGACATATTCAAACAAGACAAATCATGTATCTACCCCCTATCGACCCTAAACTTCGTCTTATGAAGTCAAGCATGAAGAGAAGTGGTTTTGGGTTTCAAACATGGAAATTTCAAAGACCTCCCAAAATTCAGCTTCATTTTAGAGCGACTAAGAAGGATCGATGCTTACCTTTTCATTTCCATGTTTTAAACTTGTTTAAATCTTGGTCAAATCTAGGATTTGACCAAGATTCAAATGGGCATAAAATAAAAAAACCGAAAAATGAAAAACCAAAGCGCACATAGTCTTCTTATATGTCATATAGTAAGCATTAAAGTTGATAAACAAGGTCTAGACATATTCAAACTAGCTAGACAAATCATGTATCTACCCCCTAACCCCTAAACTCTGTCTTATGACGAAGTCAAGCATGAAGATAAGTGGTTTTAGGTTTCAAACATGGAAATTTCAAAAACCTCCCAAAACCTTCATTTTAGGGTGACTAATTAAGAAGGATACATGCTTCCCTTTTCATTTTCATGTTCTATATATACTTGTTTAAATCTTGGTCAAACCTAGGATTTGACCAAGATTCAAATGTGCATCAAAATTCCAAAAAATATCAGAAAAATGAAAAACCAAAGCACATAGTTTTCTTATGTCATATAGTAGCATTAAAGTTGATAAACAAGGTCTAGACATATTCAAATAAGAAAAATCATGTATCTACTCCCTAACCCTAAACTTTGTCTTATGTAGTCAAGCATGAAGAGAAGTGGTTTTGGGTTTCAAATATGGAAATTTCAAAAACCTACCAAAAGCTTCATTTTAGAGTGACTAAGAAGGATCAATGCTTACCTTTTCATTTTCATATTTTAAACTTGTTTAAATCATTGTCAAACTAGGATTTGACCAAGATTTAAATGGGCATAAAATTAAAAAAATCAGAAAAATGAAAAACAAAAGCACATAGTCTTCTTATGTCACATATATATATAGTAAGCATTCAAAAGTTGACAAACAAGGTCTATACATATTCAAATAAGACAAATCATGTATCTACCCCTAACCCTAAACTCTGTCTTATGAAGTCAAGCATGAAGAGAAGTGGTTTTTGGTTTCAAACATGGAAATTTCAAAAACCTCCCAAAAGCTTCATTTTAGAGTGACTAAGAAGGATCCAGGCTTACCTTTTCATTTTCATGTTTTAAACTTGTTTAAATCTTGGTCAAACCTAGGATTTGACCAATATTAAAATGGGCATAAAATAAAAAAATAAAAAAACCAAAGCACATAGTCTTCTTATGTCATATAGTAAGCATTCAAGTTCATAAACAAGGTCTAGACATATTCAAACCAAACAAATCATGTATCTACCCCCTATCGACCCTAAACTTCGTCTTATGAAGTCAAGCATGAAGAGAAGTGGTTTTGGGTTTCAAACATGGAAATTTCAAAAACCTACCAAAAGCTTCATTTTAGAGCGAGTAAGAAGGATCGATGCTTATCTTTTCATTTTCATGTTTTAAACTTATTTAAATCTTGGTCAAACCTAGGATTTGACCAAGATTCAAATGGGCATAAAAATTCAGACAAAAATCTAAAGAATGAAAAACCAAAGCACGTACATAGCCTTCTTAATTATGTCATATAGTAAACATTCAAGTTGATAAACAAGGTCTAGACATATTCAAACCAGAAAAATCGTGTATCTACCCCTAACCCTAATTAAACTCTGTCTTATGAAGTCAAGCATGAAGAAAAGTGGTTTTGAGTTTCAAGCATGCATGGAAATTTCGAGAACCTCCCAAAAGCTTCATTTTAGAGTGACTACGAAGGATCCATGCTTACACCTTTTCATTTTCAAGTTTTAAACTTGTTTAAAACCTAGTCAAACCTGGGATTTGACCAAGATTCAAATGGGCATAAAATTCAAAAAAATTAGATAAATGAAAAACCATAGCACATAGTCTTCTTATGTCATATAGTAAGCATTCAAGTGGATAAACAAGCTCTAGACATACTGAAACCAGACAAATCATGTATCTACCCCTATCCCTAAACTATGTCTTATGAAGTCTAGCATGAAAAGAAGTGGTTTTGGGTTTCAAACATGGAAATTTCAAAAACCTCCCAAAAGCTTCATTTTGGATTGACTAAGGAGGATCCAGGCTTACTTTTTCATTTTCATCTTTTAAACTTGTTTAAATCTAGGTCAAACCTAGGATTTGACCAAGATTCAAATGGACATAAAAAATCAACAGTTTACAACAGCACACAAAATAAACATGAAATTACATCTAAATCCCTAACTTTTACATAGAGGACCCCAGGCTGAAAGCAAGAAATGCGTTCGGGTCTTGAATCTTGATGCGTCTTCTCTTGACAAAGAAGATCGCTGGGAGTTTGCGTACGTACAGCACGTCACTTGTGCTCACTGAAGTGTGGGACATGACGCATGCATAGGCAACACAAGTAAGTGACATGGATTCAAGGGTAGGGAAGCCAAGAGAAAAAAACGAGAATTTGGACAAAAATAACCCAATCTTGCTAGTATGTCGAAAGTTTGTTTTTCCCAATCTTTTCGACTTTGGGTTATTTCTGTCTATTTTGCCGAAAAAACGAGGACAGAGACTGGAAACGGTGATGCATCTAGCTTCAGAGTACGTCAGATTAAGACTTCATGAGCAACACTAGTCTGACGTAAGTATAGTGTATACAGACAAGACAGGGACTAGACATTGCTACCCACGTCCCTCTGCGCCCCTTCAAAGAAATCATACTCCGTACTAGAATCTCGAAACGTAGGAATTAGTCTGACACGATTTCTGATTGTTTAATTCATAGGATTGCAATTTTCAGAATTCATTGACAATACATTTTTATACAAAAACAAAAAATCCTTCATTGTGTAACCGTATGTTACTACTAGTATTTCTTTTGGTTTTCACACGCAATCAAATGTTATTGGATCCAAATACCGTTGTTTCTCAATCCTATATATTTGGAGATGATCATCACTCTCTAATCATACAATTTTCATATTCCCGCACTTTGAAAATCTTGCGAATAATCAAAGCAGCCAAAATGTATGGTGTGTATTGTATATGTTTATGCCATGCTTAGTTTCATCGAATATTGTTTGGTTGCATCGCGGGGAAACCACGTGAATTTAGATTAATTGTTGCATGTTTGTTTGTGGTGTGACCAACTGCTTTTGCAACGAAACAACCCCCCCACCATGTACGCATTGTTTGGGTCGCATGCATGATGTGTACAAAATGTTAAAATAGAAATAATGTAGGAATTGAATATGATTGCATGTTGAATTAATCCTATATGAGAGAAATCACACAAATTTGAATTGCATGTTCTTTGGTTGTAGTGCTACACAAAAAACACGTGAATTAGTATGAATTATCATGTATTCAAGAATCAAAGGAGCCACTGAGATTTGAATCCCACAAAATTTCTATGAATTTTCTTCGAACCAAACAAGCCCAACAAGATTCCAAAGGAATATAATACAACGAACAAACAACTTCCGTTGTTGGAATATTTCCTTAGGACATCAATCCAATAGAAACTATATGATCCAGTTTCAGCGACAATCTGGTCGGTGTAGGCTCGAGGAGGCCAATTGTATATATATGTTTGGACCCGGTTGGTTGAGTGATCATGCTCGTGACATCCAGCTGAAAGGTAAAATTCGGGCAAGGCCAGCGTGACGCCACAATACTTTTGAAATATTCAAAAGCGCGTAATATTTGTGAAATTTTAATAATAGCTACTACTTATGTGAATTTTTTTCGTTCATACGCTTATTGGGGGGTAGGCTAACCCTAATGGCCTCCTCAAGATCCCTACCTCTACCAAGGTTTCCCGAGTTCATCCACCTCGACGGGTTCCTTGCCACTTTCGACCATGTTGTGGGCATCATTTCGGGTTCCCGTACCACGGCCAGTCCTTTTCAGAGTCCCGAACCCGATGCCATAATATTTGTTTGAAAAAATTCAAGACCGCACAATATTTGTTGAAATAAATGAATAAGCATTTTTAAATAGCTAAATAAAAGAAGTATGAATTTTGAAAAATTTATTTTTTCTAAAACATTAATTGGAGCATTGACATGTTGAACCCACTTGTCGATTTTGCTATCAACATGACTAACTAGCTGATTAGATAACCAAGTGGTGAAATTTGCAACATATTAGACCACCACATGGTGGAAACTGCAAAAAAAATGTCCAAGTGGTGGTTTGTGCAACATATAGAGCAGTACAGTATATGGTAGTACAAGATGAATGTGCACTGCCGTGGGCCCGTGGTAATATATCATGATGATGGCAAAGGATCTTTTCTCTGCTGAAACTGTCCAGAGCTGATTTGATGAGACAAAATACAGCTCCACGGCGTGCAAGGACAGTATACAGTACATTAGCTTCTTCTCGGGTCACACGCCTTCACGACAGGTGCAGTAGTGCAGCAGACCAGAGAGAGAAGGCACGCCCGTAGTACTCGTATTATTGATTTCAATTCAAATTGTTTTTTTTTGCACCTTCTCCGTCTTCTTCATCTCCATCTTCTGCGGCGACCCCGCCTACACCAACAGCCCCTGCACCACCGCCGCCATGCCTTTTTCGGATCATCTCGAGCCACTGTTTGATGGTACTAGTAGGAGTTGTGGACTTTTATCCATATCGCTCTACCAGTGCCGCTCGCACTTGTCCTCCAATACCTCATACCCAAACGCCGAGCGTCCCACTCCCACACCCCCACACCCACTTGACCGCATCCTTCCAATGGCGAGATCGATCAATGAGAGTGGCAGTTCTTGGGTGTTTCTGATGGCCCCTTGAAGAAATCGCATCCCGATGCGATGTCATCACCGCCACGAGCCTCGTCGGTGCATTCAAGTTTGATCATGAGTCAGCAACACAAAGTGTTGCTCTGCCTGCAGCTCCGCCGGTTGGCATGCCCTGTGGTCTTCATACTCAGCATAGTGTGGTTCCGCCCGCGCACACGCCCTTCTCCCGCGTCCACAAGTTCAAGCAGCGGGGTGCGCGAAGGACAAGCAGCATGATGCAAAAGATCGAAAGGGTACCTTGTGCCAGCGACGCCGCTGGACAGGATCTCTTCCGATGCCGTGATTCCAGATGGTGGTACGGGCATGTGGGCAGGCGCGAATGGAGATTGGATCGCCCTTCTTGGCTTCCCCTGGAATTGGGAGCTTGTCAATGTGTACACTGGTCACCGGATTCCTCTACCACCAATAAGTGAGTTTAAATCCACCCCGGATAAACTTGTGTTCGAGTCTAATGATCAACATCTTCAACTGCTGAAGATAGCTATTTGCCGAGTTCCAACAGCTGCTTCAAATTATACTAGTTTCTCTGTTCTTGCCATCTTCAACGCGGCAATTGCAGTCCTTCACTGTGCTTCTAGCAGATGGACAGTTCTTGACAACCAGTTCTTAGCGTACGGCTACTCCGATGCAATCATCCACAAGGGTATTGTATTTGCTGTAACTCAGACAGGCGAAGTTTATGCATGGAATCAACTTTCTTGGGGTAATTTTTCTCATCTCATATGATGTGTTTTCGCTATTACCTGCTAGTTTCAGATTTAGCTTTAGCCTTTTTCTTTTTGTTGTGCAGTTTTTGTGTCATGCCTGTACCTTTCCCCCTCTATATTCAATCAAAATCAGCAGCGATATGCCTTTGAGTCAAAATAAAGTACTCCCTCCGATCCAAATCAAATTGACTCAGCTTTGTCTAGCCAGTGCATCTAGCTAGACAAACTTGAGTCAATTAATTTGTGCATATCTAGCTAGACACATCCAGTTGAGTCAATTAATTTGGATCGGAGGCAGTATTTTAGCTACATCATTATTCATGTATGTAATGAACTAATCAAGTTTTGCTGAACTGACTTCAAGCTGTGCTTTCCTTTGCAAGGTCCTTTGTTGATCAGCACGGCACCTATTCCGCCAGAACTTGATGAACAAGGTCGGTACAATCTTGGCTCCTGGTGGTTAGCACGATCTCTGGATGGTTCTAGACTTGGTTTGGTCCATACGGGGCGTTGCGACGGGCGGGATTATCTTGGACTGGTTCGGATTTTACCTGCTGCTACCTCTTAGGGTCGTCATGGTCGCACTATTCGCGGGTATGGTAAGGGTTTACTTGGCTGCGAGGTGTACGGCATGGACACCGATCGATTGATGCCACCGAGGCCATGGAGGAGGATTATTTCCCTTGGATCATATTCTCTCTTCCTTGGAGTGAACTATCCGATTATCATTCCAGTAAAAGACGGGGCAGAACATGACCGTCCAAATATGGCGAGAAGCAACTCTGTTTACACATCGCACCATGCAGTAGGCCTTGCATATCCTCCTTCTCCAGAAATTTGCCGCTTCAGTTTGAATTATGAAGACTGTACTGTTGGTTTCCAAACCAACATTAGATGGACATGGCGGCAGGTTCCGTTGTGGCTCATCCCAAGCTTCGCCAACGCCCGGCAATGGAACCTGCCTTCGCGTCACAGGTCCAGAAAGAAGGGCTGATGTACTTTATGTAATACTCGTGTTGTAATGCAAGATTTGTATCTGTTGAACTATTTCATTTGCATGTTTATCTCTACCTAGGCTACTCCCTTTCCGTAGTTGTGTTGTACTATCTGTTGAACTATTTCCTTTGCATATTATCTCTACCTAGGCTACTCCTCCGTAGTTGTTAAATTGATGTAATGCTCCTACAATGCAGGCTACCTTTGGGCGTGTGGCCTGTAATGTTATCAAACACCTTTTGTACTCGTTCTAGTAAGCATTTCACACTATAGCTCACATAATTAAAGTACTCCTACAACGTATTAGTTGAAAGATATCTCTCATAAGTAAGTACCCCTCTTTGAGCTTATGCGAAACATAAATGACTATTTTAGAAATATATACTCTCGATACAAGATTATATTAAAAACAATGGTACATAGTTCTATTAGAAAAAGAAAGTGTGAATAGTAGAATGATGGAGAAGTGTTTTTTGAGGTCTGTGCATAGCTAGTGTTCATGGTGCAAAAGCACTTAGAATAGTCACAATGGGAAGTATCGTAGACCGATACTAGTCTATGATACAACACCTTCAATGCATAGTATCATGAATTAGTATCATGCAATGTTGCGAAAAACCAATTATTCATTTCTTTCCAAATAGACTAGCTTTGCGAGGATGACAAAACATTTCTTTATTGCCCTCTCGTATGAATCACCTCCATACATCACCTCTCATACCGATTGAAAGCCATGCCAAATCGTTGGTTTAAGACCATGAATACCAAGCCAATTTTGTTAGCTAGTTGGACCACCCTCGGATTGAGAACCAACGGTTGAAAGAAAGGTGGGCGCCAACTCATATTTTTTTCTCGAGAGTCCGACACTTGATGTTGATTGCAAAGTTCACAAAGGCCAAAATTTTGACATCCTCTTTGTGCAAGTCTTGCCACCATCCAAACTCGGTTTTGAAGTACCAACCAAGAAAAAAAAAAGCTTGCACTTTGGAGGACCCCATGGACCATGAAAATTTTGAAAAACTTCCAGTAAATCATGCATATTTCGATTTATATTTTGGTGAAGTTTCATTCGATTTGAATCATAGGTTTGTGAGCAAATATATATTTAGTTTAAACTAGTGCTCGAGTACGTAAGAATCTATTTAATCACAAGCTAGTCATCCGAATGGGATGAAATATTCATAGATTTTAAAACAAGGAATCTACATATTACTGGATTTTTTTTCAAAATTTTCTGAATAGTTTTTCTTTTTTAGCTTCGAAATAAGAGATAGTTTGGAACGTTGGATCTCAAATGGATGGTAGATGGTGGGACACAGTCACAATGTATCTTGGAAGCATCAAGTCACTGAAGCTCTGGCCGGTTTCCAAACCAAGCTAGGAAAGGCATTGAAAATGAAGTTCTGCTCTAAAACATTTCTCATTCCATTTTGGTACTCGCGCGGTTGCATGCTGCCCACGTGTTAAGGTACGTGTCTCTGGCATGTAGAGAACTACGATTATTGGCGAAAATTATATCGAAATGGAAACTGTAAAAAAAAATGCCCTCTCTGGTCAACCTGATGTGACGAGACATCACTGCACCAAACGTCGTCGCAAATTTATAGATGGGTGGCGTGCTAGTCTACCAACAGTCAAATCCGCGCCCAGTCTCAGTAGCAGCCTAGAGTACTACCTAGTTTTTGCCCCTTGCATGTCTATCATCTTCTTCTTCACCCCGTTACAAAAAAAATAAAAAATCTTCTTCTTCACCCTCCCAGAATCACGCGCACGCGCAGGATCTCGATCCCCACCACGCCGCATCACTAGTACTACTCCGTATACCTTTCTCTCCTTACCCCGGCCGGCCGCGCGCCGCATCGTTCCTTCCATAGCGCTCGCCCTCTCCTCCGAAAACCCCAAGCGCAGTTGCATCCGCCATCCACCTAAATCCATCTTCACGTGATGGATTATTCTAGGCTTTGCCGGGGCGGCGGGGACGGCCACTTGGAGGCTCTCACCGGCGACAACATCGACCTCATCGCTGCGCATCTGGACGTTACATACACCGTCCGACTTGCTGCATGTTCCAGGGAGCTCTACGACATGATCAGCAAGGATGAAGGTAAGATGCACCATTGGGATGAACCCTGCCTGCTGATGCCTCCGCCTGCTTATTGGTTCGGTGAACACTGGGACCTGGCGACAGCATCTCGTCTGCATGATACCGTGTACGACCTGGTGCCCCTCGACCATCCTCGCCGTTCTGTCGCCCTGCCGTTCATGCACGACAGAAAATGGCTTGGCGCGAACGGCGACTGGATCGCCGCCGCCGATCATCATGAGTGGTGCCTCGTGAACGTCTACACCGAGTGACATATCCCCTTCCATCCCTACCTGATTCGAAGATTCATCATAGTATTGTTTCATATCGACCTGCATACTCTTTTAACTGGGGTCCAGCAATTTATTTGTTGAAGATTGTAATCTGCCAAGTGCCCACAAAAGGTGGGAGGTACGCAGATTACAAGCTCATCGCCTTGTTCGACAAAACGATTTTCTACCTTGAAGGGGGTGGCGGCGGAGAATGCTGGAGGCCCTTACACCTGCACCTGATTATCCAAATTCTTTGTGATGCCATTGAACTCCGTGGCCACGTTTTTGCGGTGGACGAAACTGACGGCTCCACGTACTTCTGGGACACCGCAAATGGTATTTTTCTGTCCTTATGTTGCATTGCATGATACACTGCCTTAACCAATGAAGTTATTCATGAACTACCTTGTTTATATTTTACCTTTCTTATATGACTTAATGATCACACCCCCTTTTGCTGAATATGAATGAACCGTTGCTTGCAATGAATTAGTAGTACTAATTAGTCACCAACAAACATAGTATGCTCAGTATGTGATTGCATTCCTGAATTAGTAACTCTACGCCATCGAGAATATGGGTGTAATTAACCGATATCTCAAAAGATAACGTTGGCACTATGAAGGCACCCTTTTTGATAACCTTTTACACCCATTGTTTCATATATAACTAATTGATTTTGCCTCCAAAAGGAGGACGAGAGACCCCCGCCATCTGCATCAGAGAGATGCATAAGGACTTTCATAAGTATATGACTTAACGATCACATCCTTTATCTGAATATGAATGAACCGTTGCTTGCAATGAATTAGTACTAGTCAGTCATCAGCAAACATAGTATACTCCGTATGTGAATGCATTCCTGAATTAGTAACTCTATGCAACTGCAGAATATGGATGTAATTAACAAGTATCTCAAATGTTAACGTAGAAACAGAAAAATAGAAGAAAATCGTTTGTAATTACATGCGTAGCTTATATTTTCTAGAGATCGGGGAAAAAGCCTTGATTGGATGTACCTACATGCAGATCAAACAGTTCTTTGTTTATATCGGTGAATAATCTGCAGAATGGTATAATTAATTTTGTTTTTGATACATTTTTTCTCCCATTTTCTTGAATAGATTTCAGTTTCCCACAATTATATTTCATTAGTGATTGTGACGTCCCCTCATTCAAAATAACTCAGGTTATCTTTTTCCTAATTCAATGATATTTAAGTTTGAGTAAGTTTACGATTAATATCTACAACCTCATATATATATATATAAGATTTAGCACCTGCAGGCCTAACAAAGTTAGCTGCCTCTAGTCCCCTGTATAGTTCTTTCTTTTTGCTTTCTCAGTTTTTCGTAGCCTTGCTACAACCATGTATGCTCTAATATATAATGATGCACGACTAGGCATGTGTTCGAGAAAAGAAAATCTAAATATCTTTTGTAATATATGAACCTATATTGATGTTTTAGATGTTGGTAGTATAATTTTCGATAAACTTGAACAGACTTAAATCAGTTTAACTTAGCACAACCATATAGCGTACCTTTTTTAGAACGCGAAAATGAGGTAAACAAATACCATGTGTACCCTTTACTATCAATAGTAGAGAAGAGATTATGAACCTTCAACTCTAAAATGCAAATTCTTCTCTCGAATCGATAGCTGCATCGATACCTATTTTGCAAATGTTACCGGACTTGGGGTTAGCTACAAAGAGCATTTCTTTCTTGTCAAGCTTCATGCACTACCAACACAACCAAAAGTCCGAACTGATCGCAAGGGCGGCAATCCACTTATACAATTCAACACCCCCCTCACGTGTGATGGGAGACAAGTCAACATGTGGAAAGACTCAGAGGTATAGCTCAAGAGGCATATACATGGACTCCGAGGGGGCAACAACAATTTTAGGATAAATTGCGAAAGCCAGGACTCGAACTCGAGACCCTGGCTCTGACACCATGTCAAGCTTCATGGACTAGCCAACGCAACCAAAAGTCCGAACTGATGGAAAGGTCTAGGCAATCCACTTATACGATTAAACTTTTCTTACCCTTCGGGTGGTCACAGGGAAGCTCTCTAATAGATCACTTAAGACAAAGGGAATTAACTACAGCACAGGACTTAAACTTAAGATGATATATATTTGTCAAAATTTGAATGTATCTATATGCTTTCACTGTCTAGATACATCTGAATTTGGACAAATCTCAGACACTTTCGGTGGGACAGAGGTAGTATATAACTGTGTATACACTAACTAGTGTCTAGTTTTGGCGAAGTTTAGACTAGTTTCGTGGGATGGATGCAGTATAACTGATATATTGGACACTCGATTTGAACACATGAATGACCAATGTCCTTAGCTTACATAGTCGTATTTATACTGTGAGCATGAACGATGAACAATGCTGCTGTTTGAATATGGTTGCCAGTAACACCCTATTCGTCTCCATTTCTAATATTTCAGAAAACCTGATGCTCCCGTTTGTAATCCCGCCACCGGTGGTGGATGATCAGCAGTACGCGTGGTTCCTCGCTCCATCTGCGATGGCAAGCGATTGATGATCATCCTTACGGTAAACAAGGTTGGGATTGCCAATGCTGAAGTACCTCCCGACATTCCCTATGCGCTAATGGGCTTCGACTACGGCGATGTATCCTCCTGTTGCCACCTACGTCTTTGAGCTGGATCCCTTATCTACCGCACGTGCAGGGGACTTTCTTTGGAGGCAGGTTAACAGCCTCAGCGACCACTCTCTGTTCCTCGGACTCAATTACCCAATCATTGGCAACCTGAAGAAGCGTGAATCCAAAGCTCCTGATGGCACATTGGTTCCATTCATGAGGAAAAACTGCGTCTACACAAAGCATACCGGAATATTCGGTATAATCAATACCCTAAAATTTTGCGCGGCAACCTCCAGCCAGATGAAGGTGAGACTGTGGGAGTTATCAGCCTTCCCAAGGATGGTTGGGATAGTGTCCGACAAGCGGCTATGTGGTTTAAGCCTGCTTTAAACATTGCCCGTTCGGTGTTACCTTTAAAAAAACAGTGACACTTTTTTATTATGCTTGAAGTGTTGAGAAGTAGTACACTGTTTTTAGTATGTACTAGTTTGAATCAGTTTATTTGAACACTGCCCTGCTTTTGTATTTCGTGTTGCCTTCATATTATAACCCATGCATGGCTGTTTTAGGATTGACTTTATTTCAGCACTATAATTACAATGTGTGTACGTCCTTTATAATATAGCCACCTCTTGTTGATCATACTCATGAGAGGACCATTCCTATTTTTTTCGCCGCTAAAGGGTAAAGTACATCCACTGGCACGGGGGTGTGTTCGGTTCCACCCCATCCCCAAACCGAACTGCATCAACTACGAGCAAGGAAGTAGATGTGCGACCTAGGTGACTGTGCGGACCCCACATGTGAACCAAAGAAAAAAACATGTCAATACGGAACTGATGTACATACGACAACTCCTATATGATATGCGTATGTACGATTGAGCATCTGGAGGTGTGCTGCCACCTGCTTCCTCACACGAAGGGTTGGATCTTGTGTTTCGTACACGGATCGGACTGAAATTGTCGTGTGCATAGCAAGGTTCATGTCAATAAGGCTGAGTTTGGCATCTAAGTCTAGGCAACAAATACTTTTGGGTTCCAACGGCCATCTACAAGGTATTTGCTATAGGCCTACTTGCTCCGGCTGTCGAAGCCCAATAACTACAAATGGGCCTTTCTGCTCATGCAATGTTGGCCCTTTTCTAAAGAACCACAGATCCTATGATTGGCAAAAAACAAAAACACGGAGATTCTACATAAAAGTTGTTTGTATTTATTTTGAATTATTGGGTTGCAATTTTTGAAACTGCTCATGGCCAATATGAAAATCCTTGATCGCTCCATACCCACATAGATCACGGTATTTTCAAAAATTCATAAAGTGGATTTGAAATTTAAAACATATCCTAATAATTCCATGATTTATTCTATTAACTTGCAAGATCTTGGAGCGAAAGAGCTTGTATTAGTCTGCGAAAATAATACTGATAAACCTGTCGTTAACAAGAAATGAAGGTTTATCGTTCAGAGAGGATGCCATGTGGGACCCATGAGACAGTAGCGTCCTCAACGTTTCAAAGAAAAAGGCAAGTAGCCCGAAAATAGGGGTAAAAAATAAATCCTACAAAGGAAACATTTATAGTTCATAGAGGCTGACATGTGGGACCGATCTGCCAGCTGCATCCTCATCATTTCGAAGTCGGCAGGGATCAGAAGAAAAAGGCAAATAGCCAGAAATTAGGGGTCAAAAATAAATCCAAAAAGGAAACTTTTATTCTTCATAGAGGATGACATGTGGGACCGACCTGCCAGCAGCGTCCTCATCGTTTCAAAGGCCGCAGGGGATCAAAAGAAAAAAAGGCAAATAGCCAGAAATTAGGGTAAAAAATAAATCCAACAAAGGAAAGGTTTGTTGTTCATAGAGGCTGACATGTGGGACCCATGAGCCAGCGGCGACCTCAATTTCAAAGGCGGCATATGATCGAAAAGAAAAAGGCAAGTTAGCAAAAATCAGGGGGTAAAAAAAATCTAAGAAAAGAAACTTTATTGTACATAGAGGATGACATGCGGGTCCCATGAGCCAGCACCTTACTCAACGTTTCAGAGGCGGCATGAGATCAAAAGAAAAAGGAAACTGACCAAATATCAGGAGCAAAAAATAATCCAAGAAAAGAAACTTTTATTGTACATAGAGGATGACATATGGGTCCCACTTATACAAGCTCTTTCGCTCCAAGATCTTGCAAGTTGATTGTACATAGAGGATGACATGCGGGGCCCTTGTGTCAGCAGCTTAATCAACGTTTCCAAGGCGGCAGGGGATCAAAAGAAAAAGGAAATAGCCAAAAATAAGAGGGTGAAAAAAAATCCAAGAAAAGAAACTTTTATAGTATAGAGGATGACATGTGGGTCCCATGAGCCAGCAGCTTCCTCAACGTTTCAGAGGCTGCATGAGATCGAAAGAAAAGGCAAGTGACCAAAAATAAGAGGGTAAAACTATTCCAAGAAAAGAGACTTGATTGTACATAGAGGATGACATGCGGGTCCCATCAGTCAGCAGCTTACTCAACGTTTCCAAGGCGGCAGGGGATCAAAAGAAAATGGAAATAGCCAAAGATCAGAGGGTGAAAAAAATCCAAGAAAAGAAACTTTTGTAGTACATAGAGGATGACATGCGGGTCCCATGGGCCAGCAGGTTCCTCAACGTTTTCAAGGGCGGCATGAGATCGAAAGAAAAAGGCAAGTGACCAAAAATCAGAGGGTGAAAAATAATCCAAGAAAAGAAACTTTTATTGTACATAGAGGATGACATGCTGTCCCAACGTTTCAAATGCGGCTTGAGATCAAAAGAAAAAGAAAGTAGCCAGAAATTAGGGGGTAAAAAAACTCCAAGAAAAGAAAATTGATTGTACATAGAGGATGACATGCGGGTCCCATGAGTTAGCAGCTTACTCAACGTTTTCAAGGCGGCAGGGGATCAAAAGAAAAAGGAGATAGCCAAAAATCAGAGAGTGAAAAAAAAACCCCTAGAAAATAAACTTTTGTAGTACATAGAGGATGACATGCGGGTCCCATGAGCCAGCAGGTTCCTCAACGTTTCAAACGTGGCATGAGATCGAAAGAAAAAGGCAAGTGACCAAATATCAGGAGCCAAAAATAATCCAAGAAAAGAAACTTGATTGTACATAGAGGATGATATGCGGGTCCCATTGTGCGGCAGTGGTCCCAACGTTTCAAATGCGGCTTGAGATCAAAAGAAAATGAAAGTAGCCAGAAATTAGGGGGTCAAAAAAAACTCCAAGAAAGGAAAGCTTTATCGTTCATACAGGCTGACATGTGGGACCTATGAGCCAGCAGCTTACTAAACGTTTCAAAGGCGGCAGGGGATCAAAAGAAAAAGGAAATAGCCAAAAATCAGAGGGTGAAAAAAATCCAAGAAATCAAACTTTTATTGTACATAGAGGATGACATGCGGGTCCCATGAGTCAGCAGATTCCTCAACGTTTCAAACGTGGCATGAGATCGAAAGAAAAAGGCAAGTGACCAAATATCAGGAGCCAAAAATAATCCAAGAAAAGAAACTTTATTGTACATAGAGGATGACATGCAGGTCCCATTTTGCAGCAGCGGTCTCAACGTTTCCAAGGCGGCACAGGACCAAAAGAAAAATGAAGTAGCCAGAAATCAGGGGGTAAAAAAATCCTAGAAAAGAAAGATTTCAATTGGGCTGCATCTGGACATCTGGGCCTTCGAACTATCCTTCTGGGCCTTTTGACTCGTACAATTTCAGCCCACTCCAGAACATGAAAGTTCGGATTTTTCTCAAAAAAAAACAGGAAAGTCCTATGCTTCGCCAAAACAAAAAACAAGGAGATTCAAGATATAAGTTGTAAAAATAAAGATTTAATTTATCCGTTTGCAATAGCTCAGAGCGAAATACACTGTTTATTGTCTGCAAAATAATCAAGATATCACATGTTTCTTGTACGGGAAGGCTGACATCAGGGACCCATGAGCCAGCAGCGTCGGCAACGTTTCAAAGGCGGCAGGGGATCAAAAATAAAAATAAACCAAATATCAGTTGGTACAAAAATCCAAGAAAAGAAAACATTTATCGTTATGAGAGGGTGACATGCGGGACCGATGAGGCAGCAGCATCCTCAACGTTTCCAAGGCGGCAGGGGATCAAAGAAAAAAAAGGAAATAGCCAGAAATTAATTAGGGGTTCAAAATAAATCCATCAAAGGAAAGTTTTATTGTTCATAGAGGATGACATGTGGGACCGACACCGCCAACATGACGTCCTCATCGTTTCAAAGGGGGCAGGAGATCAAAAGAAAAAGGCAAATAGCCAGAAATTAGGGGTAAAAAATAACTCCAAGAAAGGAAACTTTTATTGTTCGTAGAGGATGACATGCGGGACCCATGAGCCAGCAGCTTACTTAACGTTTCAAAGGCGGCATGAGATCGAAAGAAAAAGGCAAGTGACAAAATATCAGGAGCCCAAGATAATCCAAGAAAAGAAACTTTATTTACATAGAGGATGACATGCGGGTCCCATTTTGCAGCAGCGGTCCCAACGTTTCAAATGCGGCTTGAGATCAAAAGAAAAAGAAAGTAGCCAGAAATTAGGGGGTCAAAAAAATCCAAGAAAATAAAGTTGATGGACATAGAGGATGACATGCGGGTCCCATGAGCTAGCAGCTTACTCAACGTTTCCAAGGCGGCAGGGGATCAAAAGAAAAAGGAAATAGCCAAAAATCAGAGGGTGAAAAAAAAACAAACAAAATGAACTTTTATAGTACATAGAGGATGACATGCGGGTCCCATGAGCCAGCAGGTTCCTCAACGTTTCAAACGTGGCATGAGATCGAAAGAAAAAGGCAAGTGACCAAATATCAGGAGCCAAAAATAATTCAAGAAAAGAAACTTGATTGTACATAGAGGATGACATGCGGGTCCCAATTAGCAGCAGCGGTATCACCGTTTGAGAGGCTGCACAGGATCGAAAGAAAAAGGCAAGTGACCAAATATCAGGAGCCAAAAATAATCCAATAAAAGAAATTTTATTGTACGTAGAGGATGACATGCGGGTCCCATTTTGCAGCAGCGGTCTCAACGTTTCCAAGGCGGCACAGAACCAAAAGAAAAATGAAGTAGCCAGAAATCAGGGGGTGAAAAAAATCCAAGAAGAAAGATTTCAATTGGGCTGCATCTGGACATCTGGGCCTTCGAACTATCCTGCTTGGCCTTTTAACTCGTACAATTTCAGCCCACTCCAAAACAGGAAAGTTCCGAATTTTCTAAAAAAAAGGAAAGTCCTATGCTTCGCAAAGACAAAAAACAAGGAGATTCAACATATAAGTTTGTTTATGTAAAAATAAAGATTTAATTATCCGTTTGAAATAGCTCAGAGCGCAATACATTGTTTATTGTTTGCAAAATAATCAAGATATCATATGTTTCTTGTACGGGGAGGCTGACATCGGGGACCCATGAGCCAACAACGTCGTCAACGTTTTAAAGGCGGCAGGGGATGGAAAGAAAAAATGAACCATAAATCTGTTGGTAAAAAATCCAAGAAAAGAAACATTTTCGTTCTGAGAGGATGACATGCGGGACCCATGAGGCAGAAGCATCCTCAGCGTTTATTGTTCATAGAGGTTGACATGTGGGACCCGTGAGCCAGCAGCGTCCTCAACGTTTTAAAGGTTGCACGTGATCGAAAGAAAAAATAAGCCAAAAATCGTTTGGTCAACAAAATCCAAGAAAATAAACATTTACCGTTCTGAGAGGATGACATGCGGGACCCATGAGGCAGCAGCATCCTCAACGATTCCAAGGCGGCAGGGGAAATATCCAGAAATTAATTAGGGGTTCAAAATAAATCCATCAAAGGAAACTTTTATTGTTCATAGAGGATGACATGTGGGACCGACCTGCCAACAGCGTCCTCATCGTTTCAGAGGGGGCAGGAGATCAAAAGAAAAAGGCAAATAGCCAGAAATTAGGGGTAAAAATAACTCCAAGAAAGGAAACTTTTATTGTTCGTAGAGGATGACATGCGGGACCCATGAGCCAGCAGCTTACTCAACGTTTCAAAGGCGGCATGAGATCGAAAGAAAAAGGCAAGTGACAAAATATCAGGAGCCAAAGATAATCCAAGAAAAGAAACTTTATTGTACGTAGAGGATGACATGCGGGTCCCATTTAGCAGCAGCGGTCTCAACGTTTCAAATGCGGCTTGAGATCAAAAGAAAAAGAAAGTTGATTGTACATAGAGGATGACATGCGGGTCCCATGAGTCGTGACTTACCCAACGTTTCCAAGGCGGCAGGGGATCAAAAGAAAAAGGAAATAGCCAAAAATCGGAGGGTGAAAAAAAAATAAAGAAAATAAACTTTTATAGCACATAGAGGATGACATGCGGGTCCCATGAGCCAAAGAGGTTCCTCAACGTTTCAAACGTGGCATGAGATCGAAAGAAAAAGGCAAGTGACCAAATATGAGGAGCCAAAAATAATTCAAGAAAAGAAAGTTTTATAGTACATAGAGGATGACATGCGGGTCCCATTTAGCAGCAGCGGTATCACCGTTTGAGAGGCGGCAGGGGATCAAAAGAAAAAAGAAATTGCCAAAAATCAGAGGGTGAAAAAAAACCAAGAAAATGAACTTTTATAGTACATAGAGGATGACATGCGGGTCCCATGAGCCTGCAGGTTCCTCAACGTTTCAAACGTGGCATGAGATCGAAAGAAAAAAGCAAGTGAAAAAATATCAGGAGCCAAAAATAATTCAAGAAAAGAAAGTTTTATAGTACATAGAGGATGACATGCGGGTCCCATTTAGCAGCAGCGGTATCACCGTTTGAGAGGCGGCAGGGGATCGAAAGAAAAAGGCAAGTGAAAAAATATGAGGAGCCAAAAATAATTCAAGAAAAGAAAGTTTTATAGTACATAGAGGATGACATGCGGGTCCCATTTAGCAGCAGCGGTATCACCGTTTGAGAGGCGGCAGGGGATCGAAAGAAAAAGGTAAGTGACCAAATATGAGGTGCCAAAAATAATTCAAGAAAAGAAAGTTTTATAGTACATAGAGGATGACATGCGGGTCCCAGTTAGCCGCAGCGGTATCACCGTTTGAGAGGCGGCAGGGGATCGAAAGAAAAAGGCAAGTGACCAAATTTGAGGTGCCAAAAAAAACTCCAAGAAAAGAAAGTTGATTGCACATAGAGGATGACATGCGGGTCCCATTTAGCAGCAGCGGTCTCAACGTTTCCAAGGCGGCAAGGGATCAAAAGAAAAAGGAAGTAGCCAGAAATCAGGGGGTCAAAAAAATCCAAGAATAGAAAGAATTTTGGTTCATAGAGGATGACATGCGGGACCCATGATCCTGCATCGTAAACGGCTCGATCGGAGAACGTTGAACGAGATGGCGCGATCGAGAAAAAAAACAATGCCAGAGAGGCTGCCATCTGGGCCCTACATCCCTCGGCGGTGCGGATTTGCGTTGACTCGGCCGGCGAACCCGAGATTTCGAGATGCACCACGTCCCGGGCCACCATACGCGATGTTTTGGCCGCTTTCGTCGGGCTAGGTGGCCTCAAAAACGAGAAAAAAAAAGTTTTGACATGCACCACGGAGGGACCCAAAATCGTCGGCCATGGTACACCAGCAACCACGGCGCGACTTCAACTTCGTCGGCCATGGCAACTTTTCTTGTAGTGATATACTTGTACATTTTTTCCAATCTGTGTCGCCAAACACTTCTGCATCATCCTCTGATATGTTGCTCCCGCGTTTTTCAGACCAAAGGGCATTGTTCTGTAGCAAAACACGCCGTAAGGTGTGATGAACGCTGTTTTTAGTTCATCTTCTTCTTTTAACCTGATCTGGTTATAACCAGAATATGCGTCCAAAAAGGAAAGACGTTCACATCCTGCCGTGGAGTCGATAATTTGGTCGATCCTCGGGAGGGGAAAGTGATCCTTTGGACAATGTTTATTGAGACACGTAAAGTCGACGCACATGCGAAGGACCTTAGTGTTTTTCTTCGGCACCAACACTGGATTAGCTACCCATGTGGCCTCTGTATGCAGCTCTCTGATAAAACCAGCTTCTCTTAGTCGATCAATTTCTGACAGCATAGCCTTGCGGTTTGGTTCTGAAAAACGTCGCAAGGGTTGTTTGATTGGTCTCGCTAGTGGATCCAAGTTTAGGTGGTGCTCGGCAAGTTCCCTGGGTACTCCTGGCATGTCAGCTGGACACCATGCGAAGATTTTCCAGTTCTCACGGAGGAACTCGACGAGCGCGCTTTCCTATGCGAGGTCCATGTCTTTTGCGATGGATGTCGTCTTTTTCGGGTCTGTCGGGTGAATCTGCACCTCCTTAGAATTTTTCTCAGTATTGAAAGTTGATTATTTATTTGGCCTTCCAACGTCTGGCAGTACGTCGTAGTCAGTCATGAGCCTTGACGCCAAATACTCAGCTTGCATCCCGAAAGTTTCTGATATTCGATGAAAATCCTTATCACATTTATCGGCTAGGGCGAAGCTTCCTTTGACTGTGATTGGTCCCTTAGGTCCAGGCATCCTCCATAACAGGTACGTGTAATGTGGTACCGCCATAAATCTAGCATATGCTGGTCGACCCAACAGAGCGTGGTACTGTGATGGAAAATCGACGACTTCGAACTCCAGCTTCTCGATCCTGTAATTTTCTCGGGTCCCGAACTGAACGTCGAGATTAATCTTCCCCAGCGGATAACTTGGCTTCTCTGGTGTGATACCGTGGAATCTTGTGTCTGTTGGCTTCAGGTTTGCTAGGGATATGCTCATCTTCCTTAACGTATCTTCGTACATAAGGTTTAAACTGCTACCACCATCTATAAACACGCGAGATACGTCAAATCCTGCGATAACCGCTGGTAGTATGAGTGCTGACTGCCCTGGTCGAGGAACTTGCTGTGGATGGTCCGCTATAGTGAAGCCAATGTCTTGCCTGGACCAGTTAAGGTACTCGACTGTTGGTGGAGGCATTTTTTCTGCCATAAACACCTGTCGCGAGATTACTTTCTGAGTTCTATTGGATGGCCTTCCCTTCTGAATCATCGAGACCGCTCCGTTAGAGTTAGGATCAACGTAGGGCGGTGGTGGAGGTGCTGCCGCTATTCTGAGATGATGTCGATTGTCATCCGTAATCGCGGGAGGAGGTGGCAAGTGTATCTCACTCCTGGGTTCTCGAGGATTTCTCTGTGCTGCCTGAGCATTAGCATGCCCTGCCCACCTTAACATTGCCTGGAAATTGCGACAATCCTTCTGCAGATGTCCTGACTGTCTTTTTCCGTTGTTGTCGAGGAAAAAATGCATCTGGCACGGCCCGTTCATCATCTCTTCGGGAGACACAAAAGGCCTCTGGAACCTTGGCCCGCTGTTTTGTCTATTGTTTCGAGAGTCATCTCTATTGTCGCCTCGTTGCTTGTTGCTTCTCTAGTACTCCTCTCTGTTGTTTCCTCCTGCGTTTGATCGGAAGCCAGCCGAGATTTGTCCTGGAGCATCATAGCTCGAGTACTGCCGAGGAAATCGTCGCCTTGGTTGATAATTTCGACTGCGGTCTTCCTCTGGCGACCTATGCCGTTTGTTGTGAACAGCATCTTCTCCATCTGCCCATCTGTTTGCTATTTCCATTAATGCGGATACTGTCTTTGGATTGGTCCTCCCCAAATCCTCGACAAAATCTCCACGCCTGATTCCTGCGACAAACACATCTATTGCTCTCTCGTCAGATATATTTTCTGCCGAGTTCTTGATGATATTTCACCTTTGGATATATTTTCTCATAGGCTCGTCTGGCTTCTGTCGGCATGCTCTTAGCTCCTCTAATGACGCAGGTTTTTTACATGTGGACCGGAAGTTCTTGACGAACACGTCCTCGAAGGTTTCCCAGCTGTCGATAGATCCTGGAGGAAGTTTCTTTATCCAAGATCATGCGGCTCCACTCAAATCTACCTGGATACTTTGCATGGCTGTTGCTCTGGTTCCTCCTGTGAGTTTTGTGGGGACCCCGGACTAACTGTCCGAAATACCCTGTTATGTATACAGTTCATGATCCCATGATCAGTGCGCCGTGAACACATAACCGAACTGATATCAAATTACACCATCCATTACAAAGCGGAATAAGAAAATTACAACATGGTCACATGACCGATACTTACATAATAGCCTCGAAGGGCCTAACTAAACATCAGAGTAGCATCATCACTTCAGCAGCGCCGTACCCAAGTCATCTGCCATAAACCCTACAGGCAACTGACTGGGAAGACGTTCCTAGCTCGCATAGACGTCACCAACTTCTTCTTTATCCGTCGTGTTCCTCCAAGTCTGGCCAATTAAATAGCCAGGGACAAAGCTGTGAGTACATTTTGAATTGTACTCGCAAAACCATTTACAAAGTAACTTAACAAGGAGAACAAGGTACCGAGGTCTAACTAGGAGATCAAGAGGGAATGACCACTTATGTAACAAGAATAAGTTATGTGGACGAGAAGAAGTGTTTTAGTGGAGTTAGCATCTCAACTTCATGGGAGAAGGAGATGAGATAATATATCTAAGACATCACTACTAGACTCAATTTAGGAAGATCTTTCACGACATAAACACTTAGGAAGGGTAGACCCAAATTTTTATCAATTCCTCTCCGACCACCTTATTGTGGTCATCAACCATTTTTCCAGTACTCCAAGTACTCCAACACAAATCCCGTTTCTTTCCTTTGTCAAACATTTTCATAAACAAAACACATCAGGCTAAGCAACAGCCAATCCAACCGTCCATGACCGCAGACACGGCTATTCGAATAGATTTAACTCTGCAGAGTTTGCGCACTTTCCCCACAAGAACCGATAAATCCGCCGGGATCATCCCCGGATCGTCATACGAAAGTATGCGAGACTCGGATAATCGGTCATAGTCTTTCGCCTGTCTCCCTTAACATGAGCCCTTCCCTGCGGGCTTAACCCTTCTCGGCACCCCGGCAGCATACCTCCTTTTTGAGCGTATCTCCGGCGCCACGACAGAAGACCCTCAGTAATCGTCCGGCTGCAAGTTAATGCAGTGTATTGCCTCCTTCAGAGCGCAACCCGGTGTCAGAGGTCATCGTGACCCTCCTAGAGAGTGGTGAAGGTATCTCATGTTAAATTCAACAAACTACGGACTAAGCCCGTGCCCACTTTGGATATTGTGGTCGCGCTAGTAAATTGTCATGGGTGAGTACTTAGGCGCCAAAGTTTTCGTAATATCCCAACCACTTTCCCATCCCCATCATTTTTACCAAAATCCTTTCCTTTCTCAAATTCTCACTTGGGCATAACGCTATACCCAAGGTTTTAGCAAAACATTTTACAACAAGGTAAAAACCTTGAGGGTTTTCCCAACGTAAAGTTTATGTGTGAACTAAGATGCACAATAGCATAAGGATGCCATCATACAATGGAGAGTGTCAAAGGCATCCATACCCATATTGAGCATAAATGGAGATAATCAAAAAGTGGAGCAAAAACATGATGTTGTCCCAAATTTCAACTAGAATTAGGAGGTGTCAAATGAGTGAGTTTTAATCCACATACTTAGAGTAAGTACGCGAACTACCAAGAGGGAATAATTACATACTTGGCGGCAAGTATGTCAAAGAAGAGAATTATCCAACCGAAAAACGCAAAGGATCAAGATGGGGAAGAATAAAAAGATATCAACCAAGAACATAGATAGTAAGGGGTCAAGGTAAATGGCTTGCCTTGGCTTATTTGTCCCTGGAATTCTTCAACTCCATCAATATAAGAATCCCATCAATATAAATAAAATCCTTATCCGAACCACTTCTTCTTCTCCGGAATTGTTCGCATCTATCGCCGGAAAATAGAAAAAGAACACAATCAACACATTGTACCAACAAAACAACATACAACAAGCAACAATCAATAGATAACCACTCTACTAAGGGCTTAACATACTAAGGTCTTATAGATACTACAAGACAACTTTAATAGTTTTGATTTTTGAAAACCCAATTTAATCATCTAAGAAGGGCATAAGAGCCTCACCAATTATCAATTGCCTCTTTGGGTATCACCATGACATAAATTAATTATCCCTTGGTATATAACACCACAAAGAAGACAAGTGCATTGGTTAGACATCAAAAGCATTCATATTTTATTTTTAAACATTTTTGGAAAATTAGGAAATCATTTTCCTAGTTTATTTGGCTAATAGACACTATACAAAAATTAGGAGCTAAACAATATGCTACACTCTTTTGAAAACTTAAGCAAAACAATAGGTCTAAGGTTAAGTTGCATAGGGTTTGTTTTGCAAGAATAAAACATAGGTTGACTATTTTTAAATAAAAAGAGTTGGTCAAAGATTTTAAATAAACAAAAGTTTTGGTACAACATTTCATGTGACACACACATAACACAAACAGTAACAAATATGCATGAACAGAAACTAAAAATATTTTTCCTAGATGGCCAGTACTAAAACAAGACTAGCACAATTGGATTCACCCAAAAAATATTAATTTTACAATTTAAGGAATTAGCTAGAGTCTGCAGCACACATAGAACAAGTTTAATTCACCAAAAATCATCCAAAAATCCTAAAAATACAAGGCCAGTGGCATTGGAAAGATATTGAAATTTCTGATCCAATGCAACTGGTCTCACTGGATTCGGGTAAGTATAACTCGAGATATTTGCATTTTAATGCCTCTGGTTTTAGCACAATTTTTAACCGAAATTTGAATTGAGATCGGGCGGGAAAGCTTGGGCCGCACAGATTTGAGAAGTGGGCCGGCCCAAACACTGATACCGGTTGGGGAAGGGAAAAAAAGAAAAGAAAAGGGGGAGAGAGGGCCCCGGGTGGGCCAGCCTGCATGGCCAGCGTGGCCAAGCGGCCCATGCATGCACGCTCGTGTCCTCGTCTCCCTCGCGGCGCACGCAGGCACGCGCGGAGGACGGGAAGAAACGGAGGCGGCCGGGATTCTTACCAGCGAGACGCGGCGGTCGACGGCGGCTCCGGCGGGGTAGCGGAGAGTCAGGGCCATCCAGGGGCGCGTCCAGACGCTCTTCCTCCTGCAGCAGCCTCGCCCCGGCGGGTCTTCCTCCGCAGACGTCCCCGGACGGACGGCGACGGCGGCGCTCACCGGTGGCCCTGGACAGCGAGATGATGCGCGTGAGGAAGAGCAGACGAGGGTGAGCATAAAGGGGCAGAGAAGGAGGGAGAAGGGCGCCGGGGCTGAGCTCCATGTGCTTGCCATCCTCACGGTGATCATGGCGGGGCGGCTCCCTCCGGCGAGCAGCGACCAGGAAACACCTCGGCGCTCTCAGAGGGAGGTCTGGGGAGGTGGGAGAGGTGGTGTGGGGAGAGTGGTGTGCTGGGGCGGGGGTTTTATAGGCGGGGCGAGCTCAGCCGCGGACGGGCGCGCGGTGACCACGGCCAACGGGAGGGCGCGCGTGCGGTGTCGCTGGCCAATGGGCGCGCGTGTGGTGACGTATGGGCGGTGCTGGGAGGTGACGCAATAGGGCTGGCGTCAGCTGACAGCGCGGGAGAAGGGAGGGTCGAGCGGGAGAGGGCACGGGTCGAACGAGGGAGTCCAGAGCGTGCCCACGTTCTGCTAGGTTATGAGGACGTTGGCATCCTTTGGGCCAGCGGCCTGGTTGGCGTGGGCTTGGTTAGGGAGAGAGGAAAGGGTCCAGGGGTGGTTTGGAGGGGTTGGGGTCGGGCCAAGGGGGGGTGCACGGGTTTGTGTCAAACGGGTGTGGCCGGTCATGTGAGGAGGGAGGAGAGTGCATGGCACACATACATGCCCAAATCATGGCAAGGCTGCCAATCTTTTGCTATGCCCAAAATGACAAAGAGAGATGTTCACCATCCCAAGCATGTCGACCAGAAAAGAGAGGGGGCCGGTGAGGTTTAGGCTAGTGGTAATGGGTGGTTTGTCCAAACTAGAGAGTGTAGAGAGGGAGGAGTAGGACACACATGCATGCATGCAATACATGGTATGGCCGGCTCATCCTTTGCCAAAGTGAAGCAAGTGATCAAGTAGGTCTCACAAGAGGTAGTGTGGGTGGTGATGTAATTCAAAAGTGAATTTCAAAGTTGAATTTTATAGATTTTCGAAAAGAGATGGGGATGGACATAAAGACCAATGATGGGTAAATGACCATGTAAGAAGGATCTTAGTAGATAGGGGTGATGATGGTATGAAGGTAGGAGAGGTACATTGGATCCCCAAGAATTGTCACTTGAACTAGAACCTCTAAGGATTTGACATGAATCACTATTTATGCACATGGCTTAATAGAAAGAAATTTGTTCTGAAAAGGGTTGAGATAAGCTAGGTAGTGCATAAGATTTCAAGAAGATATACTTACTTTATTAAGCAAGATAGTTATTTCTAAATTTAAAGAATAGCAAGAGAAAAGCAAGAAATGGTATATGTAACATGCACTTGTGTCAAAAAGAAAATAAAACAAGAGAATAATTATAAATAAATTATTTTTGGGTGGAAATAAGGTGGTCTAAAATGCCACACACATTTCCTATTTTATTTGAGAAAATTATTTTTTTGAAAAGGTTTGATAAAACTAGAAGTAGTTTGGTGAGGAAAACATTAGGGTTTTAGGGATTTTGGGAGAAAGAAAAGTAAATTTTTATAAGGTATGAACTCAAGGGTAGGTGATGATCTCCTAGTGTGGATATTATTTCCACACCAAGGTGTTGAATATTAGAACCCCAAACAAAGAAAAACAAGGTATAAGGGTTGGAAAAGGGATCTAGAGGTGCACAATGGATAGGGTACAAGATCAAGTGAATATAAGAGTTGCAAGAGTAGAATGGAACATGCAAGATGTGGAAGTTGTAGAGGGTGTTGCATAGATGAGATCCGTGCGTTGAGGTCGCCAATAACAACTGTGGGTGCTTAGAGATCAACTGTCAAAGTTTGAATCTTTTAAGCCTACCAAAACAGATTATTGACTTGCCCTCAAAATTAACAAAGATAAGTGGGTAAAAGAGTGGTCTGGTTCAAGGCAAGGACACGGTTGGGAAGTGCTCAAGATATGGTAGGTTTAGGACCAAGTGCACTGTCTTAGATGGCAAGGGGTAGCTTAATCCAGGGGTTCCAAAATGGAACCTGAAAATAGATTTAGGACTTAGCCAAATTTTGTGATGTCATAGGGGTTTTGAGTAGGGTATAAGAGAATGATGTAGTAAGAAGGAAAACATTTTTTTTCCCAAGCCACACATGTGTTTTATTAGGTGAGTTGTTTGTTTTACCACTAGAGGTGTTGTTCTTAGAGGTAACTCAAGACAAAACTCAACAAACAATTCAAGACAATTCATCTACCAATAGATTAAAGCAATTCATTATAACAAACAGATCAAGGCAATTCATCTAATTAGTTTATAGAAAAAGGTTTTGTTCCCCCTAATTTTTGCACTAAGGACAATTAAACAAGGTTGCAAAAGTTGGGGTGTTACAGATCTTCCACCCTTAAAATAATCTCGTCCCGAGATTACTAAGCGTAGGACTAGGTAGGTTTTCTTAGTTGACTAAAGTTAGACTCGTCTTCTTGTAGACATGCAGTTGTCGAGAAGGTCGTTGCTTCATCTTCTGGGAAACATGATGGATTCCTGCCGAGGGCAAGCTTCGTGAAGAGGTTGATCGACTACTCCATGTAGGTGTTAGATCTGTAGCTTCTAAGCGATCCTAGCGGGGGTTCAAGACCCTGGGAGAGTTAGTGCACTTCAGCGGTGCTTTAGTAGGGTTGAAAACTTTTTAGAGTTAGCTTTAAATTTTAATGGAAGACGAAGTCTTCCACCCTTAAAATCATTCATCGGGGGTTTTGAAAAACTCTAAGCTTCGGCCACGGAGTCTTGTCGGGCGCTTTTGAAGGGGTCTTTGGTCTCTCGTCTTGAGTTGAAACATCTTCAGGGGGCGAGGTGCAGTCCACAACTTAAGGGGGAGTTAGTGCATCCCAAGTTTCCAACGGTGTTTTAGAAAGGTGGAATTTTTTTTTTTTTTTTTTGGGTTAGCTCCAATTTTTAGTGGAAGACGAAGTCTTCCACCCTTAAGATTTTTTTTTTCATCGCGCCTTTGGAAAAACTCGGAGCGCCTGCCTTGTGGTTTTATCTGGAACTTCTAAAGAAGTCATCGATCTTCCGCATTCGGTTGAAGAATCTTCAGGGGAGACGTGTAGACCACGGCTTCAATAGGTAAACATGGTGTGTATTAAACTATAGGACGCGCGGTAAGTTAGTAAGTTGATGAAACGCCTGGTTGGTATCCAAATGTAGAAGCAACAAAGGTCGTCGAAGACAATATTTCGTTGGAGGGTCGGTGCTGACTTCTACCAGCTAAGAAGTTAGCGGGTAAACTACGCCTAAAATCTTGAGTCTTGAGGTATCTTCAGGAGCTTCACTTGATGAGGACCAGATGAACCATGTGATGTAGCTCGGCTTTGACGCTATTGTTCTCTTAGCTTGTTAGACGGTGTGTTAGAGGGTGCTTTCAAGAAGATATCCTCGAGGTTAGCGCGATTATTTTCCAAGGTTAGACCAAGTTAGTATGTCTTCTCGCAGAGGTGTAGTCACTCTTGAATGTAGGGCTTCTCCTTTCTTGGCGTAGTAGGGATGCTTCGGCTGATCTTGAAAGTAGTTAGTGCAGATAGGGGTCTGAGTTAGTTTTTCCGAGGGTTGAAAAACAACGGTTAACGGGTTTAACTCATCCAAAAACTAGCAGTTAGCATTTTATCGGCGAGATAGACGAGGGTGAAAACTTATTAGGGAGGCTTTCTAAGCTAGGTCATCACACAAAGGGTGTTTTTCAAACCAAAAGATCAAGACAAACATGCACACAACAAACAAATAAAAGACACTCAAGGCAGCACACTAGGGAACTACAAGCAATCATCACACCAGACATGGTACTCTAAGTACCTCACGGATGCCAAATACGTGGGGGTAGCTCAATCAACGTGATTGAGTTTGTCATATCCATCCTATAGTTTTGGGGCTGGTCACATATGTTGATGTCTTCTTCGAGCTGATATAGACTTCAGCATGGATTCTTGTAGCAGTTTGTGGTGATGCGGCCTGGTGGTGAGTCGTCGATGTTGAGGTAGAGGCGAAGACTACGTAGAACTTCTAGTCTCAATATCCCGGGGGCGTGAGGTCTTCAGAGGGGTAGCTGCTGAGGTACTCCCGAAGTCGGCGACTCCTGGTGGCTGGCCTAAAAATTACTAGTCAAGAATTGAGGACTTGGTCCTTGGCGACTGCAAAAGTGCAAGTCCATGGAGGAACAAGGTCAGCTCCTTGACAGACTTTGGTGACAACCAAAGATATGATGTTATCATCCCTATGTGTGCACGGCTAAGTCGGCATCCAATCTTTATTAGCTGTTGTTGGAGATACTTGAGATTTCCTGAAAGGTTGATCCATCTTAGATTTCGAATCTCCGGTCTGAGTTGGGGACATCGTCCAATGTGTAGGCTTGAAGTGGATGAGACAATAGAGTAAGAATTTTCAACCATTTTTATATAAAGCGGAGAGATAAGAATTTAGAAGCTTTTGAAGAATTAAGAGGAGTAGAAGCTACAGTATGCTTCCGACAAAAGAAAGAATTTGTTTCGTAAATAGTTTCTTCCCAAGTACTTGTTTCCTAACCAACGTCCATGCTAACTAAGGTCTCCTACAGTCAGGATAGCTCTGATACCAGCTCTGTGGGGACCCCGGACTAACTGTCCGAAATACCCTGTTATGTATACAGTTCACGATCCCATGATCAGTGCGCCGTGAACACATAACCGAACTGATATCAAATTACACCATCCATTACAAAGCGGAATAAGAAAATTACAACATGGTCACATGACCGATACTTACATAATAGCCTCGAAGGGCCTAACTAAACATCAGAGTAGCATCATCACTTCAGCAGCGCCGTACCCAAGTCATCTGCCATAAACCCTACAGGCAACTGACTGGGAAGACGTTCCTAGCTCGCATAGACGTCACCAACTTCTTCTTTATCCGTCGTGTTCCTCCAAGTCTGGCCAAGTAAATAGCCAGGGACAAAGCCGTGAGTACATTTTGAATTGTACTCGCAAAACCATTTACAAAGTAACTTAACAAGGAGAACAAGGTACCGAGGTCTAACTAGGAGATCAAGAGGGAATGACCACTTATGTAACAAGAATAAGTTATGTGGACGAGAAGAAGTGTTTTAGTGGAGTTAGCATCTCAACTTCATGGGAGAAGGAGATGAGAGAATATATCTAAGACATCACTACTAGACTCAATTTAGGAAGATCTTTCACGACATAAACACTTAGGAAGGGTAGACCCAAATTTTTATCAATTCCTCTCCGACCACCTTATTGTGGTCATCAACCATTTTTCTAGTACTCCAAGTACTCCAACACAAATCCCGTTTCTTTCCTTTGTCAAACATTTTCATAAACAAAACACATCAGGCTAAGCAACAGCCAATCCAACCGTCCATGACCGCAGACACGGCTATTCGAATAGATTTAACTCTGCAGAGTTTGCGCACTTTCCCCACAAGAACCGATAAATCCGCCGGGATCATCCCCGGATCGTCATACGAAAGTATGCGAGACTCGGATAATCGGTCATAGTCTTTCGCCTGTCTCCCTTAACCTGAGCCCTTCCCTGCGGGCTTAACCCTTCTCGGCACCCCGGCAGCATACCTCCTTTTTGAGCGTATCTCCGGCGCCACGACAGAAGACCCTCATTAATCGTCCGGCTGCAAGTTAATGCAGTGTATTGCCTCCTTCAGAGCGCAACCCGGTGTCAGAGGTCATCGTGACCCTCCTAGAGAGTGGTGAAGGTATCTCATGTTAAATTCAACAAACTACGGACTAAGCCCGTGCCCACTTTGGATATTGTGGTCGCGCTAGTAAATTGTCATGGGTGAGTACTTAGGCGCCAAAGTTTTCGTAATATCCCAACCACTTTCCCATCCCCATCATTTTTACCAAAATCCTTTCCTTTCTCAAATTCTCACTTGGGCATAACGCTATACCCAAGGTTTTAGCAAAACATTTTACAACAAGGTAAAAACCTTGAGGGTTTTCCCAACCTAAAGTTTATGTGTGAACTAAGATGCACAATAGCATAAGGATGCCATCATACAATGGAGAGTGTCAAAGGCATCCATACCCATATTGAGCATAAATGGAGATAATCAAAAAGTGGAGCAAAAACATGATGTTGTCCCAAATTTCAACTAGAATTAGGAGGTGTCAAATGAGTGAGTTTTAATCCACATACTTAGAGTAAGTACGCGAACTACCAAGAGGGAATAATTACATACTTGGCGGCAAGTATGTCAAAGAAGAGAATTATCCAACCGAAAAACGCAAAGGATCAAGATGGGGAAGAATAAAAAGATATCAACCAAGAACATAGATAGTAAGGGGTCAAGGTAAATGGCTTGCCTTGGCTTATTTGTCCCTGGAATTCTTCAACTCCATAAATATAAGAATCCCATCAATATAAATAAAATCCTTATCCGAACCACTTCTTCTTCTCCGGAATTGTTCGCATCTATCGCCGGAAAATAGAAAAAGAACACAATCAACACATTGTACCAACAAAACAACATACAACAAGCAACAATCAATAGATAACCACTCTACTAAGGGCTTAACATACTAAGGTCTTATAGATACTACAAGACAACTTTAATAGTTTTGATTTTTGAAAACCCAATTTAATCATCTAAGAAGGGCATAAGAGCCTCACCAATTATCAATTGCCTCTTTGGGTATCACCATGACATAAATTAATTATCCCTTGGTATATAACACCACAAAGAAGACAAGTGCATTGGTTAGACATCAAAAGCATTCATATTTTATTTTTAAACATTTTTGGAAAATTAGGAAATCATTTTCCTAGTTTATTTGGCTAATAGACACTATACAAAAATTAGGAGCTAAACAATATGCTACACTCTTTTGAAAACTTAAGCAAAACAATAGGTCTAAGGTTAAGTTGCATAGGGTTTGTTTTGCAAGAATAAAACATAGGTTGACTATTTTTAAATAAAAAGAGTTGGTCAAAGATTTTAAATAAACAAAAGTTTTGGTACAACATTTCATGTGACACACACGTAACACAAACAGTAACAAATATGCATGAACAGAAACTAAAAATATTTTTCCTAGATGGCCAGTACTAAAACAAGACTAGCACAATTGGATTCACCCAAAAAATATTAATTTTACAATTTAAGGAATTAGCTAGAGTCTGCAGCACACATAGAACAAGTTTAATTCACCAAAAATCATCCAAAAATCCTAAAAATACAAGGCCAGTGGCATTGGAAAGATATTGAAATTTCTGATCCAATGCAACTGGTCTCACTGGATTCGGGTAAGTATAACTCGAGATATTTGCATTTTAATGCCTCTGGTTTTAGCACAATTTTTAACCGAAATTTGAATTGAGATCGGGCGGGAAAGCTTGGGCCGCACAGATTTGAGAAGTGGGCCGGCCCAAACACTGATACCGGTTGGGGAAGGGAAAAAAAAAGAAAAGAAAAGGGGGAGAGAGGGCCCCGGGTGGGCCAGCCTGCATGGCCAGCGTGGCCAAGCGGCCCATGCATGCACGCTCGTGTCCTCGTCTCCCTCGCGGCGCACGCAGGCACGCGCGGAGGACGGGAAGAAACGGAGGCGGCCGGGATTCTTACCAGCGAGACGCGGCGGTCGACGGCGGCTCCGGCGGGGTAGCGGAGAGTCAGGGCCATCCAGGGGCGCGTCCAGACGCTCTTCCTCCTGCAGCAGCCTCGCCCCGGCGGGTCTTCCTCCACAGACGTCCCCGGACGGACGGCGACGGCGGCGCTCACCGGTGGCCCTGGACAGCGAGATGATGCGCGTGAGGAAGAGCAGACGAGGGTGAGCATAAAGGGGCAGAGAAGGAGGGAGAAGGGCGCCGGGGCCGAGCTCCATGTGCTTGCCATCCTCACGGTGATCATGGCGGGGCGGCTCCCTCCGGCGAGCAGCGACCAGGAAACACCTCGGCGCTCTCAGAGGGAGGTCTGGGGAGGTGGGAGAGGTGGTGTGGGGAGAGTGGTGTGCTGGGGCGGGGGTTTTATAGGCGGGGCGAGCTCAGCCGCGGACGGGCGCGCGGTGACCACGGCCAACGGGAGGGCGCGCGTGCGGTGTCGCTGGCCAATGAGCGCGCGTGTGGTGACGTATGGGCGGTGCTGGGAGGTGACGCAATAGGGCTGGCGTCAGCTGACAGCGCGGGAGAAGGGAGGGTCGAGCGGGAGAGGGCACGGGTCGAACGAGGGAGTCCAGAGCGTGCCCACGTTCTGCTAGGTTATGAGGACGTTGGCATCCTTTGGGCCAGCGGCCTGGTTGGCGTGGGCTTGGTTAGGGAGAGAGGAAAGGGTCCAGGGGTGGTTTGGAGGGGTTGGGGTCGGGCCAAGGGGGGGTGCACGGGTTTGTGTCAAACGGGTGTGGCCGGTCATGTGAGGAGGGAGGAGAGTGCATGGCACACATACATGCCCAAATCATGGCAAGGCTGCCAATCTTTTGCTATGCCCAAAATGACAAAGAGAGATGTTCACCATCCCAAGCATGTCGACCAGAAAAGAGAGGGGGCCGGTGAGGTTTAGGCTAGTGGTAATGGGTGGTTTGTCCAAACTAGAGATTGTGGAGAGGGAGGAGTAGGACACACATGCATGCATGCAATACATGGTATGGCCGGCTCATCCTTTGCCAAAGTGAAGCAAGTGATCAAGTAGGTCTCACAAGAGGTAGTGTGGGTGGTGATGTAATTCAAAAGTGAATTTCAAAGTTGAATTTTATAGATTTTCGAAAAGAGATGGGGATGGACATAAAGACCAATGATGGGTAAATGACCATGTAAGAAGGATCTTAGTAGATAGGGGTGATGATGGTATGAAGGTAGGAGAGGTACATTGGATCCCCAAGAATTGTCACTTGAACTAGAACCTCTAAGGATTTGACTTGAATCACTATTTATGCACATGGCTTAATAGAAAGAAATTTGTTCTGAAAAGGGTTGAGATAAGCTAGGTAGTGCATAAGATTTCAAGAAGATATACTTACTTTATTAAGCAAGATAGTTATTTCTAAATTTAAAGAATAGCAAGAGAAAAGCAAGAAATGGTATATGTAACATGCACTTGTGTCAAAAAGAAAATAAAACAAGAGAATAATTATAAATAAATTATTTTTGGGTGGAAATAAGGTGGTATAAAATGCCACACACATTTCCTATTTTATTTGAGAAAATTATTTTTTTGAAAAGGTTTGATAAAACTAGAAGTAGTTTGGTGAGGAAAACATTAGGGTTTTAGGGATTTTGGGAGAAAGAAAAGTAAATTTTTATAAGGTATGAACTCAAGGGTAGGTGATGATCTCCTAGTGTGGATATTATTTCCACACCAAGGTGTTGAATATTAGAACCCCAAACAAAGAAAAACAAGGTATAAGGGTTGGAAAAGGGATCTAGAGGTGCACAATGGATAGGGTACAAGATCAAGTGAATATAAGAGTTGCAAGAGTAGAATGGAACATGCAAGATGTGGAAGTTGTAGAGGGTGTTGCATAGATGAGATCCGTGCGTTGAGGTCGCCAATAACAACTGTGGGTGCTTAGAGATCAACTGTCAAAGTTTGAATCTTTTAAGCCTGCCAAAACAGATTATTGACTTGCCCTCAAAATTAACAAGGATAAGTGGGTAAAAGAGTGGTCTGGTTCAAGGCAAGGACACGGTTGGGAAGTGCTCAAGATATGGTAGGTTTAGGACCAAGTGCACTGTCTTAGATGGCAAGGGGTAGCTTAATCCAGGGGTTCCAAAATGGAACCTGAAAATAGATTTAGGACTTAGCCAAATTTTGTGATGTCATAGGGGTTTTGAGTAGGGTATAAGAGAATGATGTAGTAAGAAGGAAAACATTTTTTTCCCAAGCCACACATGTGTTTTATTAGGTGAGTTGTTTGTTTTACCACTAGAGGTGTTGTTCTTAGAGGTAACTCAAGACAAAACTCAACAAACAATTCAAGACAATTCATCTACCAATAGATTAAAGCAATTCATTATAACAAACAGATCAAGGCAATTCATCTAATTAGTTTATAGAAAAAGGTTTTGTTCCCCCTAATTTTTGCACTAAGGACAATTAAACAAGGTTGCAAAAGTTGGGGTGTTACAAGTTTCACCGTCTCGAGATAATCGATTAGCCAATCCTCTGGATCCTGTAGGCCGTCGAATTTCTTGAAGTTATCAGGCAACTTGAATCCCGAAGGGACTCGAGTTTTTCGGACTCTCCTTGTGAAGCATGGCAAACCACACATATCCTCGTCATTTAGCTCTGGGGACTGCCGATGTTCCCTTCTGCTTTGTCGCGCTCTATCGACCCTTGCTTGTGCTGCCGTGTCCCTTGCTCCACTTGGTCCTTCGGGAGCTGCTGTTGTTGCTGCCGTAGGTCGTGGACTATTTTGCCTTGCCGTTCCTTCGGGAGGTGTGGACACAAACGCCGTTCCCATGGCTCCAACTCCTGCCATTGCCATGTTATATAATGCCTCCCTTGGATCTCCTGGGGTGGCCTGGATGCAAGGATGAAAGCTTGTGTCGCCATATATCCAGCTTCTGGTGTCTTGGGTATGATGTTTCCTCTCGTGTCTATCGACATAAAAGACATGTCGAGGTTTTGAACCAAGTACTCTCTTTCTCCTTCAGGTACGTTTTGTAACCTTGATCTTGCTCTGTTCCGAGCTTCTCTATGGCTATCACCCGAAGTTCTAGATTGTCGACTCAGCTCTGCCCTTCGCCTACTTGATGCAGAAGCTGCCTCCTTTCTCCTGTTTAGCTCAGCTGTCTGTTTTTCCAATTCTCTTGCAGCTCGTGCGAGCCTATATTGATATGCTTGTAATTCTTCTGGCGTGGCTGTGGTAGCCATTGGCTCTGAGCCATCCATAGCCCTTGCGGCTCTATCCCATGCTGCTTGCAGGAGTCGAACTCTGTCTCGCGGCTGTGGCCCGATATATTTATTGCCTAGACCTCGTCGCGAATCAGAGGGATCGACATATGGATTTCCCAAATCGTCAAAAGCCTCAGATGTTTCCTCCTGATCATGACTTGGCTCTCCGATGACATAAATCTGGTGATACTTAGTATTCAGATCTATGTTGGGGTTGGTGACACCATCATGAAGATTGGCGAAGACCTTGCCCACTGTAGTAGATTTGTCGATGAAGTCGTAGGCACAGCAAACAACGCTTGAGCCATCGCTTATGTAGGAGTCCGCAGATGATTCAAACGACATGTCGCTGAAGATCTTGGCAAGTTTTTCTCTTGCCCTGGTGCTGATGAAGCGTGACGATGAAGTTTCTTCCACTCCTGATTCTGTTGACGATGTATAGCTTGAAAAATCGGAATCGACCGCCGACGATCCCGACGAAATCGGAATTTCGACACGATACGATCCCTCTTTCTCGACGCGAAAGTGAAATCTTCCGAACGTCATCTCCATAGGCTCCTCCAGATATGCATATGCATCCAAACGGGAGGGCGGGTGAGGAACAAAATCGACAAGACCAGTTGCGATCTGTTTACCTCGATCCATCGCGTTGCTTGTGGTTGATGAAGTCGACGATCTTGCGGTTGATGAAGTCGACGATCTTGAACGTGCCATCGAGATCAGATCCTTGACGCCTCTAGTCCCCACAGACGACGCCAATTGACAAGGTATTAACTTGTCAATGCCTACGGGTTGTAGACTAGGGTTTAGTTGGAAGTAGAGGGCAAGTAGATCTCGAAGGTTTCAGCCGAAAAGTACTCAACGATTATGAAAACTAGGGTTTGAGAGACAATGATTCGATCCTTTCTTCGTCCCTCGACTCCCCCTTATATAGGAGGCGGAGCCGAGGGATTCGTGTTGTACAAGTTACAGAGTCCAGGACGGTTTCTAACTCATCCCGTAAGATTACAAATAATGCTTCCTATTACAACTCTAGCTTTCCTTAATAATATCTTGGGCTTCCGAATCTTCTTATTCTTCGGGTAGTGGGCCTTCAGTAAACCCCGGGTACTATCTTCGGCAGGCCCATTTGGGATGCCTATGTCAGGGGGCATGATCGCTGATTTGACCGGGCAGACCAGATGAGCGAGATTGATTGAAAGCGCTGTGCCAACTTTTTTGTTTTGTTTTTGGCCATGATTGTGCTGCTCCTGTGAAGGCTAGTGGGAAAGCTCACCGTTCGTTGTTATGAGTGGGGGCCTTGTATCTGTATTCGGATCAGCTCCTTAAGATAGTTTCCTGCTTGAACCCTGGCTGGGAGCTGGGAGAGGTGTCCCACTACAGGTGCAAATAAACCATTTGACCTTTCAGGGGAAAGGAAACAAACCACTCAATAATCGGTAGAAATTCCTCCTACTTAACTGAGCCAATCTCTCTCCTTTTGTCTAGTTAGCCGGTTCAGATTGCAGCTTCCTATTTTCCGATTCTTGTTTCTCTTCCATCGAGAAGCCATTCTTCATAAGTCAATAACTGGGAGCCAGTGTCATTAAGTGGCCTATCAGAATACAGGTAGCAACCATACGCACTTGGCTGAGAAATCCTGCTCATAAGCCAGGTCTGTGTGCCGAGTACAGCCGTTGCCTCAGGGGAAGCGAACAAAGTCATTGGAATAGTTTATTTATAGGGGTGGGTCCTTCTCTTATCATTTCAAGATCGATCATCTCGAGTCTCTGGCTGAATAACCTACTCTTCCTCCGATCTGTAAAGATGAATTTCCATACCTTGTTCTTATATGAGTTTCATGAGTACGATCTAGACTATACTTATTTTCTCAGGTTTTTTGTGCATAGCGAGTAGAGGAATCGTTTCTAGTTTTGGAACCACCTGAACAGGAATCGCTGATCCACCTTCACTTGTTTCCTCTGGCTTCGATTCTTTTATTGTATAGTGGTTTTATGTTTTATTTGAGAACCCCTTGAACGCCTTATCAAAGGGTTCTCAAAAATTCAAGATAGATCTAATTAGACTTCCTCATTAATAGACCGAACTGGTAAAAAACCTATTTAGGATAATAATTGGATACGAGAGCCTCCACCCTGTCAATGGATAGGGAGAGAACAAAATCTGGATAAATACCAATTCCTATTACTGGTAAAAAGATACAGATTAAAATAAAGAGTTCTCGTGGTCCAGAATCCACAAAATTTGCGTTTGGAACATTAAATAGCTTGTATCCATAGAACATCTCGCGTAACATAGATAATAAATAAATAGGAGTTAATATCATTCCTATTGCCATTACAAAAGTAATTAGCATTTTTTGCATTAACAGAAATTTTGGACTAGTAATTAGGCCAAAAAAGACTACTAATTCTGCGACAAAACCACTCATTCCTGGTAAGGCAAGAGAAGCCATTGAAAAGCTCTTCCCGTTCTGATGCAAGTATAGCAGTGGAAGAACTGAGCACTCAACTGTATTGTATCTGGCTACTAAACTAAAGCAGGTGTGCATTTTCACTACCTTTACTTTCCAATATTGATAGGTCGCGATAGAAATCGGAGAGCCAACCCACGAGCTAAAGGTGTGTGCAAGATTTTCTGCTGGCTGGTGACATAGGCATCCCCAATGGGCCTCCCGAAGATGGTACCCGGGGTTTACTGAAGGCCCACGACCCGAAGGATAAGAAGAATTTGAAAGCCCAACTTGCTAGTTAAGGAAAGCTAGAGTTGTATTAGGAGAGATCACTTGTAATATTACGGGAGGAGTTGGAAACCTTCCCGAACTCTGTAACTTGTACATCACGAATCCCTCGGCTCCACCTCCTATATAAGGGGGAGTCGAGGGACAAAGAAAGCATCAATTCATTGTCTCACAAAACCTAGTTTTCATATCGTCGAGTACTTTTCGGGTGAAACCTTCGAGATCTACTTGCCCTCTACTTCTAAATAAACCCTAGTCTACAACCCGTAGGCATTGACAAGTTAATACCTTGTCAGCTGGCTAGGAAGAAACGGCTCCCCACTAACGAACGGCGGTTCCGGCACCACCTCACCACCTCCGCCGCTTGCCTCTCCTGCAACACCGATGAGGATACCGACCACCTGCTTCTCTTCTGCCCTCGAGCCACTGAAGTCTGGGACTTCTTCCATCGCGGCTTCGACCCCAGTGACTACTTGTAAGGGTATTTTACCCTTATCCATTATTTTGGTAACAATGACACCGTGCTAGAGTATTTGACCTAATACGTTTATAAGGATTATCTCAGGTATTAGGCAAAGAGGCATAAATGGTGTATCAAAGGAACAAGAAGGCTAAAGGAGACCCCCCCCCCACTTCAACAGCAATCGAAAAGGGTTCTACAGAAGAAATCCGGTCTGTCACCCGGTCAGACCGGGCTCCAGACCGGCTGGTCCGGCGTGCGGTCCGGTCGACCGGGCGCCAACCGGGCGCCAACCGGGCTGCAAACCAACGCCTGAAGAATCCGGTTTCCCGCCCGGTCAGCCGGCCTACAGACCGGCGAGTCCGGCGTACGGTCCGGTCGACCAGGCGCCAACCGGGCGCCAACCGGAGGAGCTCCTGGACGAAGAAAAAGAGGATCCGGCCCAGCATCTGGTCACAACCGGCTGGTCCGGTCACTGGTCGATCGACCGGACTCCAGGACCGGACGATCCGGTCACGGTCGGTCGGCCGGACTCAGAGCCGGACGATCCGGCCAGGGATCCGGTTGACCGGGTTTGACGAGAAGAAAGCTGAGGTGGCAAGTGACCAACGGCCATATTTCAAAGAACACTATAAATAGGCCTTCTCCTACCTCAGAACACTCAGGCACTACATTAAAAACTGTTCTTGAGCTCTCTCTCTCTCTCTCTTACTCCATTACTAGAAACACCAAAAGCCTCCGATCTCCCTCCTCCTCCACCCAAACTCAAATCCCTCCGGGGAATCACTAGAGGAGGACCCGATCTACTGTTCTACCAAGCCAAATCTCATTCCCCCTTGTATTCATCGAGAAGCTTGCTTCCTAGGGTTCCTTGGAAACCCTAGGTGGGCAAGAGGAGTCCGGAAGCATCCGGGCTGTGGATTTGCTCCGGGCAAGATTGTGAAGGTTTGGAGGCTACCTCAAAGTCTACCACAAGTGAGTGAGCTATTCCTTCATGGGATAGGCTCCGGAGAATAGGGTGAGCCTTCGTGGCGTGGGGAATCCTTCGTGGGACCTCCACCCCTCCAAACGTGACGTACCTTCTTGCAAAGGAAGGGAACACGGGAATACATCCTCGTCTCCGCGTGCTATCGGTTATCACTAACCGAACTCCTTACTTGTGATTTAACTGCCTGAGAGAGACTTCGTGCTCGAGTTAGTTGTATCCTCATATAGGTTGCTTCACCTAGTTTGCATTAGGCTCACCTTTATATTCCGCAAAGCCTAATATTGCAAAGAAAGAATTAAAATCTGTAGAAACCTATTCACCCCCCCCCCCCCTCTAGGTTTACCATCTCTATACTTTCAATTGGTATCAGAGCCTGGACTCTTATTAAGGGCTTCACCACCTTAAGAGTGAGATGGATAAACTATTCGAGGGTCTAGATGAAGACTCTAACCTTTCGGTTAAAGAGATGAAATCTAGATTCTTGGCATATGATGCCGAGAAGAAGAAAAAGGAGGATGAGCTACAAAGCCAAATGGCACAGATGTCTGTCATGCTTAAGAACTTGACTAATGGGTCTCCTAGTACGGCTTCGGCCTCCCTAGGGGCCTATCGCGAAGTCAACCATGACTATCCCAAAAACACTTCACCCATGCCTCATATAAACCATAATGGGAATGTTCCCCATTTTGATGGAACTCACTTTCCTTTTTGGAAATCTTCTATGGAATCTCATATTCGCAGCTGCAGCGTGGAGTTGTGGGAGATTATTGTTCATGGATACCGGGAGCCACAAGATCCCATTCGGTTGACCTCCACCGAATTCTACAACCGTCAACTCAACGCCTCCGCACGTGACAAGATTAGGAGTGGCATCAACCGCAAGCTCCTTGATCAAGTCAATGACATAGACTCCGCTAAAGAGTTGTGGGATCGAATCATAGTACTCCAAGAGGGAACCGATTTGATCCAATCCGCTCTTTATGAGACTGCAAAGCAAGAGGCCCGTCAATTCATGATTCGAGAAGGAGAGTCCGTGGCCGATGCTTATGCAAGACTTGGTGCTCTTAGAGTAAGGGTCAAGGGACTTGGTGTTGAGAAGTACAATGACGGCTTCGAGATGAATGAAGCATTCATAAAGTCCAAGGTCATTGCTATGATTGCTGTCAAACAAGAAGACACCAATCTCGCACTCAACTTGCAAATCATGACCAAGAGTGTCGACCTCAACTCCGATGATCTAGTCTCCTATGTGGCTGCCAATGAAAACATGGCCAAAGCGGGAAAGAGGCTCATGGCAATGAACCGTGTTGATGAACCCTCACACAACCATGAAGCGCCACACAACCTTGCTCTCAAAGCTAGGGCCGATCATGGAAGCAAAGAAGACTATGAAATTGAAGAAGATGAAGAGATGACTTCAACTAGTGACATGGCTACCGACTTTGCTTTCTTTGCCAAGAAGTACAAGGCAAAGTTCCCTATGCTCCTCAATGACAAGAAGAAGAAGATAACTTGCTACAATTGTGATGAAGATAGCCACTTTGCAAATGAGTGCCCTTATGAGAAAAGGGTGGACAAGCCAAGATTCATCAAAGGCGTCAAGCCAAGATTGAAGCCAAACCCAATCAATGATCGATACAAGAAGAACAAGGGAAGAGCCTTTGTTGGGGCCGAGTACTTGTCTGATGATGAAGAGGAAGATGAGGAGAAGGAGGCCGGGGTGGCCGGTTTGGCTTTCTCTAAGCCCGGGTCACTCTTCACATATGACTACTCTAAGGACTACTCCACGGAGAATGATGTTGGATCCTCCTTCATGGCAAGGATAACTCAAGATGATGACTCCGATGACTCTACCTCATTTACAATCGTTGGCTCTTGTCTTATGGCAAGGGAAACCAAGGTAATGGAACCTCCACCTTCCCTATCTAGTGTTCTTGATGATGAAAACGAAAATCAAGATGAACTAATTGTGCTTAAGGAACTCTATGATGTTAGATGCACCCTTCGTGGTGAAGCTCTTGTCAAGTTTGATTGATGGACTCACTCAAAGAAAAGGATGAGTCCATTGAGGAATTAGAATATCATTTGAATGAGAAGGAACGGAGATTCAATCTCCTAAGACAAGAGCTAAAAACCGAAAGGTGCATATCTCAAGGCCTTAAGCAACAAATTAAAACTTATGAACTTGATAAAGTTAAGGACCTAGAAACTATTGATAGGGCTCAATCATTGACCCAAGAGCTCAATGCCTCAAAGGAGGAGCTTGAAGTTGCTAGATACGTCCAAAACGTATCTACTTTCCCGAACACTTTTGCTATTGTTTTGCCTCTAATTTGTGTATTTTGGATGCAACTAACACGGACTAACGCTGTTTTCAGCAGAACTGCTCTGGTGTCTCGTTTTTGTGCAGAAATCCAACTTTCAGGAAAATCCTCGGAATTTATGCGAAAGGTCCTATTTTTCCAGAAGACTCACGGAGCCAGAAGGGCAAGTCAGGTGGAGGCCCGAGGGCCCCACACCCTAGGGCGGCGCGGCCCAGGAGGGGGGCGCGCGGCCCTAGCGTGTGGCCCCCTCGGCCGGCCTCCGACGCCCTCCTCTGGACTACTTAAGGGGTTTCGATCTAAAAATCGCGACCAAGAAGTCGAAGTCGCCAGAAACCCTCCAGAACGCTGCCACATCGCGAAACTCCGTCTCGGGAGCCAGAAGTCTCCGTTCTGGCACTCCGCCGGGACGGGGAATTGGAGGAGATCATCGCCATCATCACCACCGACACCTCTCCATCAACCAGCCATGTTTCCCCCATCCATGTGTGAGTAATTCCCCCGCTGTAGGCTGAAGGGGATGGTAGGGATTGGATGAGATTGGTCATGTAATAGCATAAGATTGTTAGGGCATAGTGCCTAGTGTCCGTAATTGGTACTTTGATGATATTGTTGCAACTTGTTATGCTTAATGCTTGTCACTAGGGCCCGAGTGCCATGATCTCAGATCTGAACATGTTATTGTTTCATCATGATATTCATTGTTTTATGATCTTACCTGCAAGTTGTATACACATGTCGTTGTCCGGAACCAATGGCCCCGAAGTGACAGAAATCGGGACAACCGGAGGGGATGGTAGTGATGTGAGGATCACATGTGTTCACGGAGTGTTAATGCTTTGCTCCGGTACTCTATTAAAAGGAGTACCTTAATATCCAGTAGATTCCCTTGAGGCCCGGCTGCCACCGGCTAGTAGGACAAAAGATGTTGTGCAAGTTTCTCATTGCGAGCACGTACGACTATATATGGAACTCATGCCTATTGATTGCTTTGTACTTGGACACCGTTTTATTATTATCTGCAAATGCCCTGCTATGATTGTTACATGAGTTTCTCTCATCCATGCAACGCCCGTTATCCGTCCCCGTGCCTATAGTATTTTAATCCTGCTGTTTACTAAAATTACTACTGCTGTCTTTGTTACTCTGCTGCTGTTATTGTAGGATAACGTTGCATAGAAAACAAAAAATTTCCTGCCGCGAACACGCAATCCAAGCCAAGATGCAATCTAGAATATGGTAGCAACAAGGGGATTATCGAGTCTCACCCTTGAAGAGATTCCAAAGCCTACAAGATGAGGGTCTTGTTGCTGCGGTAGACGTTCACTTGCAGCTTGTAAAAGCGCGTAGAAGATCTTGATCACGGCGCCACGAACGGGCAGCACCTCCATACTCGGTCACACGTTCGGTTGTTGATGAAGACGACGTCCACCTCCCGTTCCAGCGGGCAGCGGAAGTAGTAGCTCCTCTTGAATCCGACAGCACGACGGCGTGGTGTCGGTGGTGGTGGAGAAATCCGGCGGAGCTTCGCTAAGCGTGCGGGATGTGGTGGAGGAGAGAGAGCCGCTAGGGTTTGGGAGAGGGGGGCGCCGGCCTCAAGGGGTGCGGCCACCTTGGTGGTTGTTGGGGTGGTCGGCCCCCTCCCCTTGGCCCTCATTATATAGGTGGAAGCCCCAAGTGTTGGACTCCATGTCTCCGAATAAGACCCGAACCCAAAACCTTCCATGTGATAGGGAAACCTACCCAAGGTGGGAATCCCACTTGGGGTGGGATTCCCCCTTCCATGTGGGGGGTTGGCCGGCCCCCTTGGTGGAGACCAAGGTGGACTCCACCCTCCTAGGGTTGGCCGGCCATGGGAGGTGGAGTCCCTCCGGGACTCCGCCTTCCTTAGTGGTTTCTTTCGGACTTTTCTAGAACCTTCTAGAACCTTCCATAGAACCTTCCGGATCATTTTAAATCTTATAAAATGACTTCCTATATATGAATCTTATTCTCCGGACCATTCTGGAACTCCTTGTGATGTCCGGGATCTCATCCGGGACTGCGAACAAATATTCGAACTCCATTCCATATTCAAGTTCTACCATTTCAATATCCAACTTTAAGTGTGTCACCCTACGGTTCGCGAACTATGCGGACATGGTTGAGTACTCACTCCGACCAATAACCAATAGCGGGATCTGGAGATCCATAATGGCTCCCACATATTCAACGATGACTTTAGTGATCGAATGAACCATTCACATACGATACCAATTCCCTTTGTCACGCGATATTTTACTTGTCCGAGGTTTGATCATTGGTATCACTCTATACCTTGTTCAACCTCGTCTCCTGACAAGTACTCTTTACTCGTACCGTGGTATGTGTTCTCTTATGAACTCATTCATATGCTTGCAAGACATTAGACGACATTCCACCGAGAGGGCCCAGAGTATATCTATCCGTCATCGGGATGGACAAATCCCACTTTTGATCCATATGCCTCAACTCATACTTTCCGGATACTTAATCCCACCTTTATAACCACCCATTTACGCAGTGGCGTTTGGTGTAATCAAAGTACCTTTCCAGTATAAGTGATTTACATGATCTCATGGTTATAAGGACTAGGTAACTATGTATCGAAAGCTTATAGCAAATAACTTAATGGCGTGATCTTATGCTACGCTTAATTGGGTGTGTCCATTACATCATTCATACAATGATATAACCTTGTTATTAATAACATCCAATGTTCATGATTATGAAACTAATCATCCATTAATCAACAAGCTAGTTAAGAGGCATACTAGGGACTCTTTGTTGTTTACATATCACACATGTACTAATGTTTCGGTTAATACAATTATAGCATGACATATAAACATTTATCATAAACATAAAAGATATATAATAACCACTTTTATTATTGCCTCTTGGGCATATCTCCTTCAGTCTCCCACTTGCACTAGAGTCAATAATCTAGATTACATTGTAATATACCTAACACCCATGGCATTCTGGTGTTGGTCATGCTTTTCCCTAGGGAGAGCTTTAGTCAATTGATCTGCTACATTCAGATCAGTGTGTACTTTGCAAATCTTTACTTCTCCATCTTCGATGTACTCGTGAATCGAGTGGTAACGCAGCTTGATATGCTTCAGCCTCTTGTGTGACCTTGGCTCTTGTGCATTGGTGATGGCACCCATGTTATCACAGTAAATGATTAATGGGTCCAATGCACTAGGAACCACACCGAGCTCTACAATGAACCTCTTCATCCATACCGCTTCTGATGAAGCCTCTGAAGCCGCTATGTACTCTGATTCTATTTGAAGACTTCGCCACCGTGCCTTTGCTTCGAGCTTGCCCGACTACTCGCAGCACCATTCAATATAAACACGTACCCAGATTGTGACTTAGAGTCATCAGGATCAGTGTTCCAACTTGCATCGGTGTAACCGTTTACAACGAGCTCTTGGTCACCTCCATAACAAAGAAACATATCCTTAGTTCTTTTCAAGTACTTCAGGATATTCTTGACCGCTGTCCAGTGTTCCATTCCTGGATCACTTTGATATCTGCTAGTCAAACTAACAGCATGTGCTATATCCGGTCTAGTACATAGCATGGCATACATGATAGATCCTACTGCCGAGGCATAGGGGATATTACTCATCCTTTCTCTTTCTTCTGCCGAAGCCGGTCCTTGAGTCTTACTCAAGACCTTGCCTGGTAACATAGGTAAGAACCCTTTCTTACTTTCGTCCATTCTAAACTTCTTTAGAATCTTGTCCAGGTATGTACTCTTGTTATCACCAGAATTTGACCGAGCCAGAGGTGGGCCGCGATCAAGATGAACTTGAAGAATATACATGGAAGAATTACGTGAATCGGCCTGTTATGCTGAGTTTGGGTTAGTTTGCCTTTGTATCTGTAACATATTAGGATACGTGTCGGTTAGTTAGAATTTTACCCGTGCACGGTTAGGTGCACGTCTACGTTAGAAAGTCCCCTGGACTATAAATATGTATCTAGGGTTTATGGAATAAACAACAACCAACGTTCAACCAACAAATCAATCTCGGCGCATCGTCAACTCCTTCGTCTCGAGGGTTTCTACCGGTAAGCAACATGCTGCCTAGATCGCATCTTGCGATCTAGGCAGCACAAGCTCCACGTTGTTCATGCGTTGCTCGTACTGAAGCCTTTTTGATGGCGAGCAACGTAGTTATCATAGATGTGTTAGGGTTAGCATAGTTCTTCGCGTAACATGCTATCGTAGTGCAACCCTTGCATGTCTAGCCGCCCTCACACCTATCTTAGGTGTGGGGGCGGCACCCCGCTTGATCATTATTTAGTAGATCTGATCCGTTACGGTTGCTCCTTGTTCATCAAGGATTAGTTTAATATCTGCAATAGTTAGGCCTTACAAGGGGCTGGAGGATCCAGCGGCACGTAGGGTGTCGTTCGCTAGTCCTAGACAGGATGTTCCGGGGATCAACCTCGTGTTGGTTTTTAGGCCTTGTCTAGGATCGGCTTATGATCACCGTGCGTGGCCGCGAGGCCCAATCCTGAGTAGGATGATCCGATTATGCGGTGAAAACCCTAAATCGTCGTAGATCTCATTAGCTTTATCTTGATCAAGCAGGACCACCATATATTCGTGCACCTCGTACGAATCATGGGTGGATCGGCTCCTTGAGCCGATTCACGGAGATAACCCGAGAGCCGATCGAGGCTCGTATTTAATGTTTACGTGTATGCCATGCAGGAAACTAAGCGAGGCATCTCCATCACCTTCCTGACCAGGTATAGGTCAGGTGGCACGCCCTTGCATCAGCATCGGACGTGTGACCAGAAGGCTTTGCGGGCCGTCGCTCGGAGGGACCTCGGCCAGCCGCAGCCCTAGGTTGTTCCCGGCTCTACGGTGTTGCCCGTCGCTGCCCGCCGGTGGGTTTCGGACGTCAACAACTCTATGCTAGCCCTATTAGGCGTCTTGATCTATCTCTATAAATCTTGATGCCTAATATATATGATGCTTTACCAAGGTCTTTCATTGAAAAACTATTATTCAAATAACCTTTTACACTGCTTAATAGTTCTATATCATTCCCGATCAATAATATGTCATCTACATATAATATCAGGAATGCTACAGAGCTCCCACTCACTTTCTTGTAAATACAGGCCTCTCCATGACACTGTATAAACCCGAAGTCTTTGATCACCTTATCAAAGCGTCAGTTCCAACTTATTGATGCTTGCTTCAGTCCATAGATTGAACGCTGAAGTTTGCATACTTTGTCAGCATTTTTAGGATCGACAAAACCTTTGGGTTGTACCATATACAACTCTTCCTCAATGTCTCCATTAAGGAACGCCGTTTTGACATCCATCTGCCAAATCTCATAATCGAAAAATGCAACTATTGCTAACAAAATCCTCACAGATTTTAGCTTCGCTACAGGTGAGAAAGTCTCATCGTAGTCAACTCCTTGAATTTGTCGGAAACCCTTTGCGACAAGTCGAGCTTTATAGACAGTAATATTACCATCAGCATCTGTTTTTCTCTTGAAGATCCATTTATTCTCGACAGCCTTTCGGCTATCAGGTAAGTCTACCAAAGTCCATACTTTGTTATCATACATGGATCCCATTTTGGATTTCATGGCTTCTTGCCATTTGTTGGAATCTGGGCTCATCATTGCTTCTTCATACGTCGCAGGGTCCTCATCATTGTTATCCACAATCATGACATTTAGACAAGGATCATACCAATCAGGAGTGGCACGCTCCCTTGTCGATCTGCGAGGTTCAGTAGTTTCCTCGTTCGAAGTTTCATGATCATTATCATTAGCTTCCTCTGTTGCCGGTGTAGGCGGTACAGGTACAACTTCCGATACTACGCTACTCTGATCAACGAGTATAGATTCATCAATCTCATCGAGTTCTACTTTTCTTCCAGTCATTTCTTTAGTGAGAAATTCTTTCTCAAGAAAGGTTCCGTTCTTAGCAACAAAGATTTTGCCTTCGGATCTGTGATAGAAAGTGTACCCTATAGTTTCCTTAGGGTATCCTATGAAGACGCATTTCTCCGCTTTGGGTTCTAGCTTGTCCGGTTGTAACTTTTTTACATAGGCATCGCAACCCCAAACTTTAAGGAACGACAGCTTAGGTTCCTTATTAAACCATAATTCATACGGTGTCGTTTCTACGGATTTTGATGGTGCTCTATTTAAAGTGAATGCGGCTGTCTCTAATGCATAACTCCAAAATGATAACGGTAAATCAGTAAGAGACGTCATAGAACGAACCATATCTAAGAGAGTTCGATTACGACGTTCGGACACACCGTTTCGTTGTGGTGTTCCCGGCGGTGTCAATTGTGAAAGTATTCCGCATTTCTTTAAATGCATGCCAAACTCATAACTCAGATATTCACCTCCACGATCAGATCGTAGAAATTTAATCTTCTTGTTACGTTGATTTTCTACTTCACTTTGAAATTCCTTAAACTTCTCGGAAGTTTCGGATTTATGTTTCATGAAATAGATATACCCATATCTACTCAGATCATCTGTGAAGGTTAGAACATAACGATAACCACCGCGAGATGCTACGCTCATTGGTCCACACACATCGGTATGTATGATTTCCAATAAGTCAGTAGCTCGCTCCATCATACCAGAAAATGGAGTCTTAGTCCTTTTTCCCATTAGACATGCTTCGCATCTATCAAGTGACTCAAAGTCAAGTGATTCAAGTAATCCATCGGTATGGAGTTTCTTCATGCGTTTCACTCCAATATGACCAAGGCAGCGAGTGCCACATATAAGTAGAATTATCATTCAATTTAATTCGCTTAGCATCAATGTTATGTATATGCGTATCACTACTATCGAGATCTAACAGAAATAAGCCATTCTTTTCAGGTGCTCGACCATAAAAGATATTATTCATAAAAATAGAACAACCATTATTCTCAGACTTGAATGAACAACCGTCTTGCATTAAACAAGATCCAGATATAATGTTCATGCTCAATGCGGGTACAAAATAACAATTATTTAGGCTTAAAACTAATCCCGAAGGTAGATGTAGAGGAAGTGTGCCGACAGCGATCACATCGACTTTGGATCCGTTTCCAACGCGCATGGTCACTTCATCTTTCAGTAGTCTTCGTTTATTCTTTAGTTCCTGTTTCGAGTTACAAATATGAGCAACCGAACCAGTATCAAATACCCAGGTACTAGAACGAGAACCAGTGAGATAAACATCTATAATATGTATATCAGATATACCTTCTTTCTTCTTCTTGACAAGGCCGCTCTTTAGATCAGCCAGATACTTGGAGCAATTACGCTTCCAGTGTCCCTTCTCCTTGCAGTAATAGCACTCAGCATCAGGCTTAGGGCCGTTCTTAGGTTTCACAGGAGGCGTAGCAGCTTTCTTGCCACCCTTCTTGAATTTTCCATTAGACTTGCCCTGTTTCTTGAAACTGGTGGTCTTGTTGACCATCAACACTTGGTGCTCTTTCTTGATCTCAATCTCAGCAGCTTTTAGCATGCCAAAGAGTTCGGGTAACTCCTTGTTCATGTTCTGCATATTGTAGTTCATCACAAAGTTCTTGTAACTTGGTGGCAGTGATTGAAGGCCACGATTAATCCCCAGTCTGTTAGGAATCACTATTCCCAAGTCACTGAGTTTCTTCGCATGCCCGGTCATGGCGAGCATGTGCTCACTAACGGAGCTGCCTTCTTCCATCATACAGCTGAAAAAATGTTTCGATGCTTCATAGCATTCCACGGCCGCATGAGTCTCAAATATAGCTTTCAGCTCATTCATCAACTCATGAGGATCGTGGTGCTCAAAACGCTTTTGAAGATCGGATTCCAGACTGCACAGGATGGCACACTGAACTTGAGAGCACCGAGTTTTCTGAGTCTCGTAAACAGCTTTTACTTCATCGGTTTCAGTTTCTGCAGGAGGGTCACCTAGCGGTGCATCAAGCACATATTGCAGATTTCCGCCAGAGAGGAAGATCCTCACATGACGGAACCAGTCGGTGAAGTTGCTACCGTTGCTCTTAAGTTTTTCTTTCTCTAGGAACTGGTTAAAATTGATTGGGGACGCCATCTCTACAACATATATTTGCAAAAGTTTAGACTAAGTTTATGACAAATTGAGTTCAAATTTTAATTCAACATAATTAAAAATCTAGGTGAACTCCCACTCAAAACAATATCCCTCGCATTGTCTTAGTGATCACACGAACCAAATCCGCCACACCTAAGTCCGATTATCACGAGATAAGGTGTAATTTCAATGGCGAACACTCAAAGTGTTCATCATATCAACCATATGATTCATGCTCTACCTTTCGGTATCACATGTTTCGAGACCATGTCTGTACATGCTAGGCTCGTCAAGGCCACCTTAGTATCCGCATGTGCAAAACTGTCTTGCACCCGTTGTATGCACTTGTTGATTCTATCACACCCGATCATCACGAGATGCTTCGAAACGACAAGTCTTGGCAACAGTGCTACTAAGGATGAACACTTTATTATCTTTAGATTTTAGAGAGGGATCATCTTATAATGCTATCGTCGCGATCTAAGCAAAATAAGATGCATAAAAGGATTAACATCACATGCAGTTCATATGTGATATGGTATGGCCCTTTTTGTCTTTGCGCCTTTGATCTTCATCTCCAAAGCACGGACATGATCTCCATCATCTTCGGGCATGATCTCCATCATCGTCGGCGTAGCGTCAAGGTCAATGGCGCCGTCTTCATGATTGTCCTCCATGTAGCAACTATTACAACTACTTTGAAATACTACTCAACATGAAATTTAAAGACAACCATAAGGCTCCTGCCGGTTGCCACAATACAATAATGATCATCTCATACATATTCATCATCACATTATGGCCATATCACATCACCAAACCCTGCAAAAACAAGTTAGACGTCTCTAATTTGGTTTGCATATTTTACGTGGTTTAGGGTTTTCGATAGAGATCTAATCTACCTACGAACATGAACCACAACGTTGATACTAATGTTGTCAATAGAAGAGTAAATTGAATCTTCACTATAGTAGGAGAGACAGACACCTGCAAAGCATCTTATGCAATACAAGTTGCATGTCGAACGAGGAACAAGTCTCATGAACGCGGTCATGTAAAGTTAGTCCGAGCCGCTTCATCCCACTATGCCACAAAGATGCAAAGTACTCAAACTAAAGATAACAAGAGCATCAACGCCCACAAAACCATTGTGTTCTACTCATGCAACCATCTATGCATAGACACGGCTCTGATACCACTGTAGGATAACGTTGCATAGAAAACAAAATTTTCCTACCGCGAACACGCAATCCAAGCCAAGATGCAATCTAGAAGACGGTAGCAACGAGGGGATTATCGAGTCTCACCCTTGAAGAGATTCCAAAGCCTACAAGAAGAGGGTCTTGTTGCTGCGGTAGACGTTCACTTGCCGCTTGCAAAAGCGCGTAGAAGATCTTGATCACGGCGCCACGAACGGGCAGCACCTCCGTACTCGGTCACACGTTCGGTTGTTTATGAAGACGACGTCCACCTCCCGTTCCAGCGGGCAGCGGAAGTAGTAGCTCCTCTTGAATCCGACAGCACGACGGCATGGTGTCGGTGGTGGTGGAGAAATCCGGCGGAGCTTCGCTAAGCGTGCGGGATGTGGTGGAGGAGAGAGAGCCGCTAGGGTTTGGGAGAGGGGGGCGCCGGCCTCAAGGGGTGCGGCCACCTTGGTGGTTGTTGGGGTGGCCGACCCCCTCCCCTTGGCCCTCATTATATAGGTGGAAGCCCCAAGTGTTGGACTCCAAGTCTCCGAATAAGACCCGAACCCAAAACCTTCCATGTGATAGGGAAACCTACCCAAGGTGGGAATCCCACTTGGGGTGGGATTCCCCCCTTCCATGTGGGGGGTTGGCCGGCCCCCTTGGTGGAGACCAAGGTGGACTCCACCCTCCTAGGGTTGGCTGGCCATGGGAGGTGGAGTCCCTCCGGGACTCCGCCTTCCTTAGTGGTTTCTTCCGGACTTTTCTAGAACCTTCTAGAACCTTCCATAGAACCTTCTGGATCATTTTAAATCTTATAGAATGACTTCCTATATATGAATCTTATTCTCCGGACCATTCCGGAACTCCTCGTGATGTCCGGGATCTCATCCGGGACTCCGAACAAATATTCGAACTCCATTCCATATTCAAGTTCTACCATTTCAACATCCAACTTTAAGTGTGTCACCCTACGGTTCGCGAACTATGCGGACATGGTTGAGTACTCACTCCGACCAATAACCAATAGCGGGATCTGGAGATCTATAATGGCTCCCACATATTCAACGATGACTTTAGTGATCGAATGAACCATTCACATACGATACCAATTCCCTTTGTCACGCGATATTTTACTTGTCCGAGGTTTGATCATTGGTATCACTCTATACCTTGTTCAACCTCGTCTCCTGACAAGTACTCTTTACTAAATGCCGTGGTATGTGGTCACCTATGAACTGATTCATATGCTGGCAAGACATTAGACGCCAGTCCACCGAGAGGGCCCAGAGTATATCTATCCGTCATCGGGATGGACAAATCCCACTGTTGATCCATATGCCTCAACTCATACTTTCCGGATACTTAATCCCACCTTTATAACCACCCATTTACGCAGTGGCGTTTGGTGTAATCAAAGTACCTTTCCGGTATAAGTGATTTACATGATCTCATGGTTATAAGGACTAGGTAACTATGTATCGAAAGCTTATAGCAAATAACTTAATGACGTGATCTTATGCTACGCTTAATTGGGTGTGTCCATTACATCATTCATACAATGATATAACCTTGTTATTAATAACATCCAATGTTCATGATTATGAAACTAATCATCCATTAATCAACAAGCTAGTTAAGAGGCATACTAGGGACTCTTTGTTGTTTACATATCACACATGTACTAATGTTTCGGTTAATACAATTATAGCATGACATATAAACATTTATCATAAACATAAAGATATATAATAACCACTTTTATTATTGCCTCTTGGGCATATCTCCTTCAGTTATTTCACTACTGCTACTGCTATAAAACTATTACTACTGATAAACTCTTGCGAGCAAGTCTGTTTCTAGGTGCAGCTGAATTGACAACTCCGCTGTTAAGGCTTTCAAGTATTCTTTGTCTCCCCTTGTGTCGAATCAATAAATTGGGCTTTACTACCCGCGAAGACTGCTGCGATCCCCTATACTTGTGGGTTATCAAGACTGTTTTAAGCGCGATTGGGGAGCATAGCTTTATTTGGAAGTTCACTTGGATTGATATTGTTCGCTGCAAATTCTCCATAATGGGTAAACCTCGCGATTCTAAAGTCGCCATATTACCATCCACTACAAGAAAAGGTACAACTCTGAGTACCTCTGCTACTCTTGATTCACCATCTGTGATAAGTCAACTTGTTTCACCGCCGCAAGCTTCACTTGCTGGTACTTCTACTGAATCTGAAAACTCTCATAATATTGATAATGCTTTTGCTGTGCTTGATGATAGTGGTTCATTGGGATCCTTTCTAGATGCTACAATTGCTAGGTCTAGACAAATTGAAAATGCTGAAACTTCTAATGAAAATGCTACTACACCTGTTAATTCACCTGAACTTGATTATTCTAGTGATGATCCTGATGAGGATTATGTGGAGCTTAATGATGATTTTATTAATAGATGCAATGCTACTGCTGATGCAAGAAAAATTAAAAAGTTTCTCACACAATATACTGTTAGACATAAGTTATCTCCTGATCCTAAATTTTCCACATCTCCTATATACATTAAGGATATAGATTATGATTTTTCTCTTGACCTATCTCATATAGCTATTGTAGAGAAAGCACCCTTTTGTGGTACTGAAAAAGAAAGTGCTGTAGAACACATGATTGAACTTTCTTCTATGAGTAGCTTGTTTTCTGATGATGTCAAGATGCGTACTTACTTTGTCGCTAAAATTTTTCCTTTCTCATTAAAGGATGATGCTAAAACTTGGTATAATAATTTGCCTCCTGGTTCTATTAAAAGTCCAACTGATCTGCGTGATGTTTTCTTTCGAAAGTACTTTCCTGCTAGTGCTCAACATATTGCTTTACAGAAAATTTATGGATTTGACCAGGGAGATGAAGAGAAATTGCCTGAGGCTTGGGCAAGATTTTGTTACATTATCGAGCTCGACCTGGACATGATTTAGAAAAGAATGATCTACTTGATATATTTTATAGTGGACTAACCATTGAGTCTAGAGCATATTTGGATAGTTGTGCTGGTTGTGTTTTCAGGAAAAGAACTCCAGACGAAGCTGAAGAATTATTAGCTAAAATAGGCCGGAATCATGATGATTGGACTACACCTGAACCAACTCCAACGCCAATATTGAAGAAGAGGGGTTTAATTAAATTGAATGATGAAGATATGAGGGAAGCTAAGAAGTCTCTCAAGGAGAAAGGTATTAAATCCAAAGATGTGAAGAATCTACCTCCCATAGAAGATATATGTGAGATAATTCCCCCTTCATCCATGATTGAGGTAAACTCCCTTCAACGCTTTACTAGGGAAGATATTCCGTATTCAAAACCTCCTGCTCAATGCTTAGATGAGTTTGATAATTATATTGTTAAGCAAGAAAATTTTAATATGAGAGTAGAGAATCATCTAATGGAAAATTCTCAAGCTATTAGCAATTTGCATGATATTGTGGAGAGAACCTCCAATGATGTTAAGATGCTTGTTAAACATTTTCAAATGGTTCAAAATCAAATTGATCAACTCACTAAAGTGCAAAGTGACTTGTTAAAAAATAATTCTAAAGAGAAACATGCTTATGAAGTAACAACTAGAGGTGGTGTCTCTACCCAGGATCCTCTATATCCTGAAGGGCATCCCAAAAGAATTGAACAAGATTCTCAACGAATTGAACCTAGTGCTCCTTCTAAGAAAAAGAAGAAGAAACATAAAAATGTTGTAGAATCCTCTAAACCTGTTAATGATCCTAATAGTATTTCTATTTCTGATGCTAAGACTGAAAGTGGTAATGAACATGATAATGGTAATGATAATGATAAGAATGATGCTTCTGATAAAGAAGAGGTTGAAGATGAACCTGACAAGCATGATAAAAATAAAAAGTATACTAAAGAAGATTTTATTGCTAAGAAACATGGTAATGAAAGAGAACCTTGGGTACAAAAGAAAATGCCTTTTCCTGCTAAGAAACTAAAATCAAAGGAAGAAGAACACTATAATAAATTTTGTGATTGGATGAAACCTTTATTCTTGCAAATCCCTTTGACTGATGCTATTAAATTGCCTCCTTATTCAAAGTATATGAAAGATATTGTTACTAACAAAAGGAAAATCCCCAATGAGGAGATTTCCACTATGCTTGCTAATTACTCTTTCAATGGCAAAGTTCCAAAGAAGTTGGGCGACCCAGGTATACCTACTATTCCTTGTTCTATTAAGAATAATTATGTTAAAACTGCTCTATGTGACTTGGGAGCCGGTGTTAGTGTTATGCCTTTTTCTCTTTATAAGAGACTTTACTTAGATAAGTTGATACCTACTGATATATCTTTGCAAATGGCTGATAAATCTACTGCTATTCCTGTTGGTATATGTGAGGATGTTCCTGTTCAAGTTACTAATAACTGCTTGATATTAACTGATTTTGTTGTGTTGGAAATGCCTGAAGATGATAATATTTCTATTATTCTTGGGAGACCTTTTCTTAACACCGCAGGGGCTGTTATTGATTGCAATAAAGGAAAGGTTACTTTCAATGTTGATGATAAGGAGCATACCGTCTATTTCCCCAAGAGGATTGATAAAGTATGTGGAGTCAATACTATTTCTAATGTGAGAACTATCAAAATTGGAACTATCGATTGTCCTATATATGAGCCTAAAGAAGGATATCAAAGTCTTATGATTGGATCCATATCAATACAATTCAAGGTAACATGATTGATTTGAGGTTTATTTCTTCTTATGTTATGTAAAATTTATTTGGTGGCAAGACTTGATCAACCTTGTTAACAAATACTTTTTATATGCATAGAGGAGGTAAACAACATCTCTTTCTTCCTCCACTTGTTCTACTTGCTATAGCACCTTTGATTTCCAAAGTTCCTTAGTTAATTAGAGATTTCAAAAAATTTCCTGTCCAGTAATAATAAACTTAATTCCCAGAAATGTGCATTTTTCAAAGTTTTCAAAAATTCACAAAAATTATACCGTTGGTCCTATTTTTCGAAAATGCACCCGGGAGCACCTGGGGATGATCAGTGGGGCACCCCAGGGTGGCACCCCACAAGCCGGCGCGACCAGCAAGGGGGGCGCGCCACCCTGGTGTGTGGGTCCCCCTTTGCCCCATTTCAGCATCTCTTCCTCCCACACTCTTCTCTCTCCCGAAAAAATCAACACCAGCTTTCTCTCACTCGCGTTTTTGCTCAAGAGCTCAGGGTTTCTTGATCTCTTTGCTCAGCCCAGATTTCTGTCTGAAATTTGGCACATTTGCTCTCCGGTATGTGACTCCTCCGATTATCCAAGTAGAATTTTGTTTGGTTGAGTATATCTTGAATATTTTGCTGCTGTAGGTAACATGTTTAGTGAGCTTGCATGCTTGTTCTAAGTTGTATAAACTAGTTTTGATGCATGATTAGTACTCTAGCAAGTTCCTATAGTAGTTCCCCTCGATTATATGTCACCAAATCAAATTTTATAATGTTTGTTGAAAAATTTCAGAAAAGGAAGATGGATAATGTCAACTTTGGAGAAGTGTTTGAGAGAGAGACAACTAGCACCGGAAGGCCCTCTAGGACCGCCACCCGATTTAGGCGATCCTACAATGAGGATGTCATCGCGCCAAGCTTCGAGCCCGAAGAAGACAATGGAGTTCCTAACGCTTCATCTTTCCCATGTTATGATTTTTTGAGTAATGCAGGGTTGTTGGATGATTTCTTTACCCTCGTCAACAGGGCGGGCTTAGCCACCTACGTGGGAGATGAAAGGGAGCAATACTACATGCTCACCAAAAATCTTCGTCGAAAGCTTCAAGTTCCACAACAAGCACTATGGCCCGACAGTTGCATTCAAGATTTATGGTAATGCTATTACTATGACATTGGAAGAATTTTGTGTTGCATTGGATATTGCCCCTGTAGGTACATCAAGGAAGATTGAGGACAACCCCCGGGTCTTGTTGGAGCTCTATCGAGGGATCGCCAATGATGATTGTCGCACCATTCAGCTTGGCAAGATAAGAAACATCCAACTCCCCGCCATTAAGTATTTTGCCTATTACATTGCTACTAGCATTCTTGGTAGGGAGAACACTAGCAATATTTCTAGCTACCATCTTGCTTTCTTAATTGCTGCACTTACTGGAGGGACACCTTATCATCTAGGTTCTCTTATTGCTCGCCGCTTGTCTAACAGGGGGCCTATTTTTGGAGGAACCATTGCATCGCGCATTTTAGCACATTTAAGACTTCCTCTTGATTCTAATGATGTGCCATTAACTCCTAGGAGGCTTGATATTGCTGCTATGAAGAGCCATCATTTTGTTACCGCTGATTCCACTCCAGATAATTTGGTCTATAGAATGATGTTTGCTGACGGGGATGAGAAGAAAATTCCTTTGCACCAGCCAGATTTGTTCAGTATTGACAGGAAATCATGGTCGCGCTCTAAGGAGGAGGTGGAGGAGAAATTGAAGATACAAGGCTTCCACCAGCAGCATGACTCCAAGGACGCCGAGCCCTCCTACGACTACACCGTCACGTATCCGGGTGCTTCTTCTAGCATATACCCGGAATATGATCCATCTTCGTCGTACTAAGGAGATGCTACTTCATGGGCACCATGGGATTGAACTCCACTTAGGCCAAAAGCCTAAGCTTGGGGGGAGGTATACCGGCATCACTCATTCTTTGCATATTATGGTTGCTGGATACTTGTATATACTTGTTTAGTTTGTTTGAGTGGTTTTCTAATGAGAGGGAGATGATATTTGGGGAAGTGCTGCCTGAAAACAGATTCTAGCTGTTACCGAAAAACTTCTCAAAAAAAGCCAGAATGGTATTTTGCGAAGCCAATTTTTTTGCATGTTCCCCAGGTTGTTATCTAACTTTCATTAGTTGAATACTTTTCGATTTGAGCAGTGGAAGAATTTCTTAAAAATCGAGTACTGTACTGCTGTCAAGTTTGACGAATTTCTGCTGCTTTGTGTTTATATGACTCTTCTAGTTTCCATTTTCTTGTTTTTGCTTTGTTTCTCTCCTAAAACACAAAAAGACCAAAAATATTTCTGTTGTTTATCTTCATCATTTGTTTGTTTTGGTTTCTTGCATTTATTTTGCTTTATTTGCTATCGTTGGTTTGCTATAAGAAAATCCAAAAAGATTTTGCTTTGTTTGCTTGTTTCCTTTTGTTCTTGTTTCTAATTCGGAAACTCCAAAAATATTTGCTGTTCTTCTTTGGTTTGTAAAGTTCATTATGAGTTCAATGGTCTGCGGTGGCTGGAGCGTGGTTTTCATTTCATATTATCCAAGCTACACAAGTGAAAGGCAATAATGACGATCTACGACAATTGGATTGTGGTGAGAGGCTGGTATGAACTCTATTTGTTTTCATTTTTGTACATATACTCATCCATGTGAGCATGCTTAGTTGGTTCATGTGAGGTATATGTCATTTGAGAAAGTCTAGTAGTTCATGATCTCTCATGTTTAGCTCCAATTTATTAATATGAGTAGCATGTCATGGATGTTTGCTTGCATTGTTTTATTCATAAGTAGGTATGGCATTGTGGTATCCTCCTCTGAATAATTCATTTATATCGACTTGGCACATGCTCACGCATGCATATGACTAAACAAAAGTCAATTAAGCCTCGATGATTTACATTGCTTCAGAGTTCTTGTATCACTTTTATGCCTCAGTTAATTTATTTTGCCGCAAGCATGATTATGACAAAGGATGTTGCTCTCTTGATTTGTCGCTCCCCAGTCTATTGCTAGCCTTCACTTGTACTGAGCGGGAACGCTGCTCGTGCTTCCAAACACCTGAAAACCAAGTTGTTCCAAAGTGTCCACCATAAATACCTATGCATGGCATTTCAAACCATTCCAAGTAAATTCTCATGCGCTACCTTTAAAACCTTCAAAATGCTTCTCAATTTGTGTTAATGTTTCATAGCTCATGAGGAAGTATGTGGTGTTTAACTTTCAACCTTGTCATTTACTCTTGACGGACTTTCATTATGGACTAGTGGCACATCCGCTTATCCGATAATTTTGCAAAAAGAGCTGGCAATGGGATTCTCAGTCCCAAATTAATTAACCTAAATAGGCACTCCTCCATGGTATGTGATTGTTGGACGGCACCCGAAGGATTCGGTTAGCCATGACTTGTGTAAGCAAAGGTTGGGGGGAGTGTCATCATAATAAAACTAAAATAAAAAGGCACTCCTTCAGGGTATGAGATTATTGGCAGGCACCCGAGGATTCGGTTAGCCATGGTTTGTGAAAGAAAGGTTGGAAGGAGTGCCACATAAACACAAAAATAATTCATGGGAGCCGCTCTTGGAAGTCCGGTTGGCGAGGTAGTTGGTGAACCCATTACCATTCGTTGACAACAACAAACACCTCTCAAAATAATTTTACTCCTGTTTTAAAAATGAAAAGCTCTAGCGCATGTTAATCCCTGCTTCCCTCTGCGAAGGGTCAATCTTTTACTTTTATGTTGTGTCTCCATCCTTTCTTTGAGCACTATCTTGAGAGCACAACTGTCATTCTTAGTATAATATGCTTGTCTCAAAATATGATTGATTGTGGTATAACTTTGATGCTTTTATCTTTGACAATCACTACTTCTAGTCTTTCTATGAACTTCAGAGGTGCCTGAGCATTTATGTTTTGCTGATCAAATATGGGCAAGCGAGATACCACCTTATCATACTCTTTTATGAACATTGCAATCCTGATTATAGACATGATTCATGATGCTTATTATTAATTTTTGGTACCTTTCCATGATTGACATAGCTGTTAGATGATCTTATTTGCATGTATCTTATTATGAGCTGCCTAAGTGTTAGCCATAGCATGAGAATATTTACATCATATGAACAAATGTGTTCGTGAAAGTTCTTTTATCACTCAGTTGTTAACTGAATTGCTTGAGGACAAGCAATAAGCTAAGCTTGGGGGGAGTTGATACGTCCAAAACGTATCTACTTTCCCGAACACTTTTGCTATTATTTTGCCTCTAATTTGTGTATTTTGGATGCAACTAACACGGACTAACGTTGTTTTCAGCAGAACTGCTCTGGTGTCTCGTTTTTGTGCAGAAATCCAACTTTCAGGAAAATCCTCGGAATTTATGCGAAAGGTCCTATTTTTCCAGAAGACTCACGAAGCCAGAAGGGCAAGTCAGGTGGAGGCCCGAGGGCCCCACACCCTAGGGCGGCGCGGCCCAGGAGGGGGGCGTGCGGCCCTAGCGTGTGGCCCCCTCGGCCGGCCTCCGACGCCCTCCTCTGGACTACTTAAGGGGTTTCGATCTAAAAATCGCGACCAAGAAGTCGAAGTCGCCAGAAACCCTCCAGAACGCTGCCACGTCGCGAAACTCCGTCTCGGGAGCTAGAAGTCTCCGTTCTGGCACTCCGCCGGGACGGGGAATTGGAGGAGATCATCGCCATCATCACCACCGACGCCTCTCCATCAACCAGCCATGTTTCCCCCATCCATGTGTGAGTAATTCCCCCGCTGTAGGCTGAAGGGGATGGTAGGGATTGGATGAGATTGGTCATGTAATAGCATAAGATTGTTAGGGCATAGTGCCTAGTGTCCGTAATTGGTACTTTGATGATATTGTTGCAACTTGTTATGCTTAATGCTTGTCACTAGGGCCCGAGTGCCATGATCTCAGATCTGAACATGTTATTGTTTCATCATGATATTCATTGTTTTATGATCTTACCTGCAAGTTGTATACACATGTCATTGTCCAGGAACCAATGGCCCCGAAGTGACAGAAATCGGGACAACCGGAGGGGATGGTAGTGATGTGAGGATCACATGTGTTCACGGAGTGTTAATGCTTTGCTCCGGTACTCTATTAAAAGGAGTACCTTAATATCCAGTAGATTCCCTTGAGGCCCGGCTGCCACCGGCTGGTAGGACAAAAGATGTTGTGCAAGTTTCTCATTGCGAGCACGTACGACTATATATGGAACACATGCCTATTGATTGCTTTGTACTTGGACACCGTTTTATTATTATCTGCAAATGCCCTACTATGATTGTTACATGAGTTTCTCTCATCCATGCAACGCCCGTTATCCGTCCCCGTGCCTACAGTATTTTAATCCTGCTGTTTACTAAAATCACTACTGCTGTCTTTGTTACTCGTCTTTGTTTTCACTCTGCATCGCTATAAAACTGTTACTACTGATAAACTCTTGCGAGCAAGTCTGTTTCTAGGTGCAGCTGAATTGACAACTCCGCTGTTAAGGCTTTCAAGTATTCTTTGTCTCCCCTTGTGTCGAATCAATAAATTGGGTTTTACTACCCGCGAAGACTGCTGCGATCCCCTATACTTGTGGGTTATCATTGCTCATGCTTCTCTCACTAGGGATCTTGACCACCTTGAAAAGGCTAACAAGCTTGTCAAGGATGAGCTCAAGAAACTTGGAGAGAACCATGATCTACTCCAAGAATCCTACAAAAAGGCTCTTGGATCAATGAAGGATCCCATTGATGTTGAAAAGCTTGCTTGTTCCTCCACTTCCTTTACTAGTGAGCATGCTAAACTTGTTGAGGAACATGTTCGTTTACAAGAGGAACTTTCTTTGCATGTTGAGACCAATGCATATCTTGAATCCTTGGTGACCAAATATGGTCTTGACTATCATCCTAATGAATCTTCTTGTGAGCAAGCATCTATTCTTGAGGAAAATGTTAGGTTAACAAAGGAACTTGCAAAGTTCACCACCGCCAAGAACAAGATGGGATTGGATGACCTCTTGAGTAAGCAAAGGTCAAACAATCAAAAGTATGGACTTGGATATGTTCCCAAGTCCCACAAGAAGAACAACTACAAGAAGGATAAACCCGCTCAAGATAAGAACAAGAAGGTCACTAATAATGGCAAAGCCTCAAAAGGCAAAGCCACTAGTGGTGACCGCACGGGGCCAAACGATCACAATGCATTATTTGTTGATTATTATGGTGATGTCTATGCTAACTATGTTGGCCCTCCTAATGGCTATGCTTATAGAGAGTACTCAATTTGGGTACCAAAAGATATTGTTGCCATTGCAAAGGAACCCATTAATCGATGGGTTCCTAAATCCTCTACTTGATTTTGTAGGGGTATTCGTCCGGTGGTCCTAAATGGGTGTTTGATAGTGGATGCACCAATCATATGACCGGAGGAAGAGGTGTGCTTGATCAATTCATTGAAGATATCAACAAGAAGTCAAGCATCACTTTTGGTGACAACTCAAAGGGAAAGGTACTTGGGTATGGCAAGGTAGCAATCTCTAAGGACTTGTGCCTTGAGACGGTTATGCTTGTTGAATCCCTTGGCTATAACTTACTTTCTATATATCATCTTGCCGATGCCGGTTACAATTCATATTTCACTAAATATTATGTGCAAGTCTTTAGGAGTGACAATCTCAAATTGGTCCTTGTTGGATATGTGGAGAACAACCTTTACATGGTTGACCTCTCGAAAGAGAGCCCCTCTTTCTCCACATGTCTAATGGTGGCCAAGCATGACGAAGGTTGGTTGTGGCATCGCCGCCTTGGTCATGTTAACATGAGAAATCTTAAACAACTCCTAAAGGGTGAGCACATTGTGGGACTAACCGGCATTTCTTTTGAGAAAGATCGTGTTTGTAGTGCATGTGTAGCCGGAAAGCAACTCAAGAAGAAGCATCCTATCAAGAGTATTGTTACCACATCTAGGCCTTTGGAGCTCCTTCATTTGGATCTCTTTGGGCCATCACATTATGATACTCTTGGTGGGAGCAAGTATGGACTTGTCATTGTTGATGATTACTCAAGATACTATTGGGTCTTTCTCCTTAAGTCTAAGGACGAGACCCATAGAGAGTTCATCATCTTCGCCAAGAAAGCTCAACGTATGTATGAATCCGAGATCAAGGCAATTAGGACCGACAATGGCACCGAGCTCAAGAACTACACTATGCAAGAGTTTGTCGATGATGAGGGAATCAAGCATGAGTTTTCAGCGCCATACACCCCTCAACAAAATGGTGTTGTTGAAAGGAAGAACCGGACTATCATTGAGATGGCAAGAACCATGTTGAGTGAATTCAACTCACCCCACAACTTTTGGGGAGAAGCCATCTCTACGGCCGTCCACTACTCCAACCGGCTCTTCCTCCATCCCCTCCACAACAAAACTCCATACGAGCTCCTTACCGGTAACAAGCCTAATGTCTTGTACATTCGTGTTTTTGGATGCAAATGTCTTGTTAAGAACAACAAAGGAAAGCTCGGTAAATTTGAAACTAGAACCATAGAGGGTATATTTGTTGGATATGCGGAGAACTCTCACGCCTATAGATACTACAACCGGTCCACCGGGACTATTGAAGTATCTTGTGACGTGGTGTTCTTGGAGGATAATGGCTCCCAAGTGGAGCAAGTTGTTCCATGTGTTGCAGGTAATGATGATGATCCATCTAGTGCCATCAAGCATATGGGCATTGGACACATCCGGCCCATGGAAGTTCATAATGATGATCAAGATGATGGAGTAGATGTATCAAGCACGGCTCAAGTGGAGCCTAGCTCAACTCAAGCCGAACCATCAAGTGCAACTCAAGAACCATCCTCTACTCAAGATGAGTCACGTTCCGAAGAACAAGAAGAAGATCCTCATTCCACGGAGCAAGACCATGATGATGATCAAGAAACATCCTCAACTCATGATCAAGCTCAAGTGATCCCTCATGATCAAGCACTAGCAAGAGATGAATTCATTGATCATGAAGGAACCGTTCGGAAGATCAAGGCCGCTACAAGGGCAAGTGACATGAAAGTGGATCAAGTCCTTGGTAGCATCTCAAGAGGAGTGGTAACTCGTAGACACCATGCATTACTTATCACTTATTGTCAACATCATGCTTTTGTGTCTAGTTTTGAACCACTTAAGGTACATGAAGCCTTGGTCGATCCGGATTGGGTAATTGCCATGCAAGAAGAATTGGAGTGTTTCACTCGTAATGAAGTATGGTCTCTAGTTGAGAGACCCAAGGATCATCGCATCAATGTCATTGGGACCAAATGGGTATTCAAGAACAAGCAAGATGAGAATGGCATTGTCATACGAAACAAAGCAAGGTTAGTGGCGCAAGGGTTTGCCCAAATAGAAGGTATGGATTTTGAGGATACCTTTGCGCCGGTAGCCCGACTTGAAGCTATTCGTCTTTTGCTTGCATTTGCATCTTTCCACAATTTCAAATTATATCAAATGGATGTGAAAAGTGCATTTTTGAATGGTCCCCTAAAAGAAACCGCATATGTGGCTCAACCCCCGGGTTTCGAAGACCCATGCCGACCCAACCACGTGTATTTACTCCATAAGGCACTCTACGGTCTCAAGCAAGCTACACGTGCTTGGTATGAGTTCCTTAGGGATTTCTTACTACATGATGGGTTTTGCATGGGTACGGTCGATTCCACCCTTTTCACCAAGCGGGTTAAAGGGGGTGGCCTCTTTATATGTCAAATATATGTTGATGATATTATCTTTGGTGGAACTAACCCCAATCATAACAAAGCTTTTGAGCTATTGATGACTAGGAAATTTGAGATGTCCATGATGGGAGAGTTGAAGTTCTTCCTAGGCTTCCAAGTGAGGCAACTTGCAAAAGGCACCTTCATCTCTCAAGAAAAGTATGTGAGGGACATGCTCAAGAAATTCAACATGACCAATGCGAGTCCAATGAAGACACCCATGCCCGTAAAGGGGCAACTTGGCTCATGTGACGGTGAGAAGGATGTGGACATAAAGGTATACCGCTCCATGATAGGATCCTTGCTCTACCTTTGTGCCTCTAGGCCGGATATCATGCTAAGTGTAGGGATGTGTGCTCGTTTTCAATCCGCTCCCAAGGAGAGCCATTTAATGGCGGTCAAACGGATTCTAAGATACCTTGTTCTCACTCCTACTCTCGGGCTATGGTATCCAAAGGGGTCAACCTTTGAACTCATTGGCTATTCGGATTCCGATTGGGCCGGTGATAAGGTTGATCGGAAGTCTACCTCCGGGGCTTGCCAATTTATTGGATGGTCATTGGTGAGTTGGTCATCCAAGAAACAAAACTCCACCGCCCTATCCACCGCCGAAGCCGAATACATATCCGCGGCATCTTGTTGCACTCAATTGTTATGGATGAAGCAAACCTTGAAAGACTATGGTGTGTCTCTTGGTACGGTGCCTCTTCTTTGTGACAATGAAAGTGCAATAAAGATCGCCAACAACCCGGTTCAACATTGTCGCACCAAACATATTGACATTCGCCATCACTTCCTACGTGATCATGTTGCCAATAAGGATATTGATCTCACTCATGTGGGAACAACCTACCAATTGGCGGATAATTTCACTAAGCCTTTGGATGAAGCCCGCTTTGTTAACTTGAGAGGAGAACTTGGTATTCTTGATCCTAAAAACTTGGTTTAATTAACTTCTTGCACTATATTCTTGCATTTATCTTGCTATCTAGCTTAGAGGCATAGCACATATGGGGATAGTCATCCTACCATGTCTTGGTACGATGCATACCTATATGTGCAACATAAATAGACCCAATGTCATTATATGGACCCAAGCATGTCTCTTCGAGGTCTCATGACATTTGCGCTTTCACATAGGGGGAGTAATCCCCCGCCCCTCATTGAGCCTTCATTACAACTTGATTTGAGTATATAAGGCCAAATGATCTTATTGCAAACATCATTTCCAAATGACTTATGATTCTTGATATATACTTTGAATCATGCCCATTGTTGCTATTCACATCTTGTTTGGATTTTCTCTCCAATGGGTATGCCTAGAGAACTTTGTGTTTCCAACCCCATGTCTATGCTCATCTCATCATCATCTATCTATCTATATGTACATGTCATCATCTGAGCATTCACACACATTTACACAAAGCATAGGGGCAAAACGAGGCACAACTAGACAGAACTGGGCTGGCCGGTCCCTGGCCCGGTTGGACCGGGCTCCTGACCGGATGATCCGGTCGACCGGGCGCCAACCGGGCTCTGGGCCGGATCAGCCAGCGCCAGATCCGGTCGACCGGGCGCCCGACCGGCCGCGCGGCCTGATATAAATTGGGGAAGGGATACCCCTTGGGGTCATCTTCCCCATTATTCTCCAACTCCCACACCTCCATGGCCGGCGCCCTCCTCACCTCCACCAAGATCTAGGCCTTTCCCACCACAAGAACCCCCCAAACTCCACCAAACCATAGATCGGGCTCCTTGGGACATCTCCACCAAAGGATTTGAGCCCTCTCAAGCTAGTTTGGGAATTTTTGGAGTTATTGGTTTTCAAGCCCTACCTCGTGTTCTTCTTGCTCTCTTGATCAAGGAGGACAATGTCTTCGGGTAATGTACTCTCCCTTCCTCCCTAATTTCTAGTCCTCTTCACACATTGCAAGCTCTTGACAAAATTTGAGGAGATCTTAGGGTTAGGGTTAGGGTTTGCAAGTCCTCATGCCTTTAGAGTGTCTCACAACACACGGCACATACTTCACTCTATTGCTATAGTCTATGTTCAAGTTTTTGAGTTTTTGCATGAATTTGTGGTAGAAAATCTGGGCAACTCATTACAACTCGACAGATCCGGTCTGCCGCCCGGTCAACCGGCCCCTCAACCGGCCGGCCCGGCGTGCCGTCCGGTCTGACCGGATTGGCAACCGGCTCGTCCGGTTTGCCGCCCGGTTGGACCGGCCTGTGCGCTGGATCGCCCAGTTTTTCGCACAATCTCATCAATACACTTGGATATATGCTATGCTTTTTGGTTCCCCTCTTATTGATGACATGTACACTTACCCCACTGCTATCCTCGCTCTATTCTCTCATTCACAGGAAGTTGGAGTGGTGAACCACGGGGCACTGTTGCCAAGAGAGGCCGGACTGCTGAGAATCCACCTCGCCGGTCTAGCGGTCGCGTACCTCCTGCAGCTCATCAGGCTACTGACACTGGCAGCTCAGAGAGGAGAAGAACCAAGTCCGTTGGTGGTAAGAAAAAGGATAAGCATGCCGCCCAAGAAGATGATGAAGAAGTGCCACCTTTCAATCTTGCGGATGCACACCGTGGTGAGTGGCAGGAAGTGAGGTTGGTGAATCCATATCTCCATGAGCACCGGACTTACACGGGTGGGGACAAGTTCTTCTGGACCAAGACACAAGCAACTTTATGGCATGGTTTCTATGACACTCAAGAGTGTATGAAGAATGGGGTTGTTGTGATGCCCAAGGCCATCAATCCTCAGGAGCTTGCCTTGCATGAAGCCACAAAGTACCGCTTTGTGGTTGAAACCTTGAAGGGTCTGGGACTATATGATCTTGTGTGCCTCAAGCCCGATGATACACAAGAAGATTCCACCTATTGTCCTCTCCTAGTCCGACAGTTCCATTGCACTGTCTACTTCCATGAAGATGCGGACCGCACCATGACTTGGATGACTGGCAGGGAGAAGTATTCCTGCACATACACACAGTTCTGTGCGGCCTTGGGTTGTCGTGGTGACCGTGCTCCAGGGTACAAGATCCACTCTCGGTCTAAGATGACTAGAGGTGACATCTCCTTTTGCTACCCCACTAACCCAACAGCTAGGCCTCCCACCATCTCCGGGATGTACTATTCATATCTTGTCCTTGCCAAGCTATTCCGTGAGAGCCTCATCAGCAAGTCTAGAGATACTAGTGAAGTCAGGAACTATCACCTGAACCTGATGTACTATTGCAACCCTGCCAAGATAAGGAAGATTGATGGGTGTGATCTTATTTACTGTGAAATCAAGCGTGCAGTGATGGACCGCATGACTCCAAACTATGCCCAGTATATTCAGCGGCTCATCAACACCATTGTTCCTGCTCCTCTCAACATTTTTGATGAAAAGGTCGTCATGGAACCATTCAGATTTCCTACTCTAGACGGTCGTCCGGAAGTCCCTTCCATGATGCCCACCACTGAGCGTCGTTCCAAGGAACAGCATGATCCTGCAGCAAGCTACAGCTACTCCCGGCGCCCTCAGCGTGGTGCCGCTCGCTTCTTCACCAGCATGTGGCAGATGTGCAAGAACACCAATGATGTTGCACACCAGAGTCTTGCCTTGAACCAGGAGACACGGAGGAGACAAAGTGAGTTCATGGCTGCACGGAATGCTCCTGTTCCTCCTTCTGGCCCTGAGATGGAGTATGTGGTTGCACCAGCTTGGGAGATGCCTCCCATTACCGATGAGATGCTCCAGAACTTTGACTTCTCCATGTATGCTCATGGTGGCCCTCCTCCTCGGACTGCTCGTGCTCCCTCCCCTCCTGCTGATGATGATGAGGAGGATGACCGTGGTGCGGCTGCGCGCGATGATGATGAGAGCTCCTACTCCGCCGGCCATGAGTTCTATTGATGGGTGCGATAGCATCTCTCTTCTTTTCTTCGCCTTTTTGGTGTCCCGATGCCAAAGGGGGAGAAGAGAGGAGTCTAGGACCACGGGGTTCCTTGATTCTCACAAGCCATGGGAGTTGCTTTATTTGGATCTTATATGGCTTGTGCTTATTTGTTTTCGATTTCTCGAGAATCATTTGCTACTTTGAATAATTTGTGTATGGACGTGTATGGACGACTATGTGTGTGCTTATTCACTCCATTAGGATAATCATGTTTTATGCTTATATATCTTGATATACTTGTCCATACCATGCTTGTTTCCTAAAGATATTGGGGGAGCTTCTCATATTACACATATGGTGCACTTTGCATTCAAACGCAAATTCTCCAAGTGCACACATTATGGGGGAGCTGTCATAATATCTTATATGGAATCAAGGTTTAGAGCTTATCATAATATCTATATGTGACTCTATTTCGGTTTGTCATCGTATACCAAAAAGGGGGAGATTGTAAGGGTATTTTACCCTTATCCATTATTTTGGTAACAATGACACCGTGCTAGAGTATTTGACCTAATACGTTTATAAGGATTATCTCAGGTATTAGGCAAAGAGGCATAAATGGTGTATCAAAGGAACAAGAAGGCTAAAGGAGACCCCCCACTTCAACAACAATCGAAAAGGGTTCTACAGAAGAAATCCGGTCTGTCACCCGGTCGGACCGGGCTCCAGACCGGCTGGTCCGGCGTGCGGTCCGGTCGACCGCAATGCCTGAAGAATCCGGTTTGCCGCCCGGTCAGCCGGCCTACAGATCGGCGAGTCCGGCGTACGGTCCGGTCGACCGGGCGCCAACCGGGCGCCAACCGGAGGAGCTCCTGGACGAAGAAAAAGAGGATCCGGCCCAGCATCCGGTCACAACCGGCTGGTCCGGTCCAGTCCCGATCGACCGGACTCCAGACCGGATAGTCCGGCCAGGGATCCGGTTGACCGGGTTTGACGAGAAGAAAGCTGAGGTGGCAAGTGACCAATGGCCATATTTCAAAGAACACTATAAATAGGCCTTCTCCTACCTCAGAACACTCAGGCACTACATTAAAAACTGTTCTTGAGCTCTCTCTCTCTCTCTTACTCCATTACTAGAAACACCAAAAGCCTCCGATCTCCCTCCTCCTCCACCCAAACTGAAATCCCTTCGGGGAATCACTAGAGGAGGACCCGATCTACTGTTCTACCAAGCCAAATCTCATTCCCCCTTGTATTCATCGAGAAGCTTGCTTCCTAGGGTTCCTTGGAAACCCTAGGTGGGCAAGAGGAGTCCGGAAGCATCCGGGCTGTGGATTTGCTCCGGGCAAGATTGTGAAGGTTTGGAGGCTACCTCAAAGTCTACCACAAGTGAGTGAGCTATTCCTTCGTGGGATAGGCTCCGGAGAATAGGGTGAGCCTTCGTGGCGTGGGGAATCCTTCGTGGGACCTCCACCCCTCCAAACGTGACGTACCTTCTTGCAAAGGAAGGGAACACGGGAATACATCCTCGTCTCCGCGTGCTATCGGTTATCTCTAACCGAACTCCTTACTTGTGATTTAACTGCCTGAGAGAGCCTTCGTGCTCGAGTTAGTTGTATCCTCATATAGGTTGCTTCACCTAGTTTGCATTAGGCTCACCTTTATATTCCGCAAAGCCTAATATTGCAAAGAAAGAATTAAAATCTGTAGAAACCTATTCACCCCCCCTCTAGGTTTACCATCTCTATACTTTCACTACTCCAGCTTCCCCGACCTCTGCCTCAAGAACAGCTGCAGCTATGAGGAAGCCACCATGAACACGGCCATCGCTTGGAATATTTGGAAGTGCAGGAATGCTCTGACTTTCAATGGCGTTGTGGAAAGTCTCTCTTTAATCACTCGCAGATGTATCCAGGACATTAGGCTTTGGGTGTTTAGATGTAACACCCCCTCCTCAACCTTCTTTCTTAATTCTTGGTGTAATAATGGCTATGATCCCCCCCTGAGCTCCCCCCCTCTCGCCTTCTCTTTAGCTCTCTCCTAGCTACCTAGTTGCTTAGGAGCCTTCTCAACACCCTTGTAATGAACCCTGTTGTTCGGTCTTGTTGGAACACTGGCGTAAGCCCGCCGTAGTCCAGGTCAAAAAAAAGACATTGAAGATTACAAAAGATTCCGGAACTAAATGTGTAAACATCGAGCTAGCTAAGCCAGACTTCCCCTATTGTGAAGTCAGAGCTGCGGTAGGTCCTGCGGCATTTGTCTCGCATATCTCCTATTCGAAGCCCATCAGAATCAGTGCTGCTAGTGTACCACGCGAAGGTTCATTTGTTTGGCTTGGCCGATGTGGGCTTCGCGAAGCCGTTACTGCAAGAGGTGCTAGTATACCATGCAAAGGGTCATTTGTTCAGCTTGGGTGGATGTGGACTTCACGAAGATGTTACTGCAAGGTCTTCTTAGGGGGTCATTCTTCGTTGGTTCAAAAAAAAGGTGGTCATTCTTCCTACGCTCAAAAAAGAAGGTGGTTATTCTTCGGTGAAGTTGGAGTCGCTGGCTCGTGCAGAAGTGGTGACGATGATGCCAGTCGGAAACCTCAACGAATGGTTTGCGTTTGGTAGCCATGATGGTTGTGTGTGCCGCTGGAAAGCTTTTACACAAATGAAGCATATTTTTTTACACAAATGAAATCTGAAAACACACAAACTAGACTGGGATGTTATAACCACATTGTGAGCAGTATAGTGCTTTCTCAGCAGGGCAAATCATACCCCGACTACACAAGTTGACATGCCATAATAGCACCATCGGTCGGCCCCAATAGCTATTTGGAAGCTGGCGTGGTTTTTTGGGCGGAACATCGGTTTTCGCGGGTGGGGCCGCCTTGGCAGCGACTCAAAGAGACGGGTGCATCATAAATGCGACCCCTTGGCTGAAGCGCGGCCTGCCGCCGATGAAATCACCGGTCCACACGCAGATGCCGCCGCAAATGCGACGCATTGGCTGTTGTGCGGCTAGTTAGCACCGCTATTAGTACGTCTCCACCGCCACCGCCTCGCTATCCTCTACTCTCCACCGTCGCCACGCTATTCTCTCTCCTCTCCACCACCGCCGCCGCGCTATCCTCTACTCTTCGGCTACGGTGGTGGCGGAGGAGGCATCTGTGATGCTGGTGCAACGGCAGGCGCCGACTGAAAATGCTCTAACCTCACTTAAAATTTCAGCACAAATTATTATAATCTATACACAAAAGTATATACCATACCCTAAAAGAAAAAAAGGCTGCGGATCGTCCTCCACCGTCCATCTCCTGGCGGCTGATATTTGCCCTCACCTCCCCTCCCATCACGCGCACCCAAATCGATCAACCCACCACACCAAATCCCCCCAACAAAATTCTCTTCCCCCGCGCCGGCGCCGGCGCCGCCGCAGCCCCAACGCCGGTTTCCGCCGTAACCCACCAGCCCTCCTCCCGCCCGCCGAAGCGCACCTGCGCGTGCTTCCCCGGTCGCCGCCAATCGCGGCCATGGACGACGGGGACCTCGACTTCTCGAACCCGGAGGCGTTCCTGTGCCCGTCCCTCGGCGCCGACGCCCCGGGCGGCTGCTCCATGGACAGCTACTTCGACGACATCCTCAAGGACACGGAGCACCTCGCCTGCACGCACACCCACACCTGCAACCCGCCCGCGCACGACCTCTCGCACACCCACACCTGCGTCCACGTCCACACCAAGGTCGTCTCCGCCTCCTCCGACGGCGCCGAGTCCCCCTCCGCCGACGCCGCCGCCTCCAAGAAGCGCCGCCCCTCGGGCAACCGCGCCGCCGTGCGCAAGTACCGCGAGAAGAAGAAGGCGCACACGGCCCTGCTGGAGGAGGAGGTGGTCCACCTCAAGGCCCTCAACAAGCAGCTCATGCGGAAGGTCCAGAACCACGCCGCGCTAGAGGCCGAGGTCGCCAGGCTCCGCTGCCTGCTCGTCGACATCAGGGGCAGGATCGAGGGGGAGATCGGCGCCTTCCCCTACGGCCGGCCCGTGGTGAAGAGCGCCGTCGATTTGGTCCCTGCTGGTGGGGTTGACCTTGCTGGGGGCGCCGCCCAGGTCATGAACTCCTGCGGTTTCAGGTGCAACGATCAGCTCTACTGCAATCCCGGGATGCAGATGAGGACCATGGGCGACGACGCCGCTATGGGTGCCCAGGTCTTTGGACAGGGCCCCGGTGATTTCTCCAATGCTCAGTGCATGGGGACTGCGAAATCTGGATCCACAATGCCACCAGGCTGTGGGGGTATGGGTACTATGCCTTCGGGCTGTTTGCCAAATTCTGAACGGAATTGAAGGTTAGTTTGCTATTCTGCTCTTCAGACAACATTCTTTTCTTGAAAGACCATTCCAGGACATAATTACGTAATTTTGGCCTTTCAGTACTGCTCTCATCCTGTAAAATTGTGTAAACCCATGAGGGTAGATGCTTGCGCTGTCCATAGAAGTGCACCTCAATATCTTGCTTTGCATCTACGTTCTGCATTCTAGTTGGGTGCACTTTGATTTAGCAAATTGGCTACTTCAAGCACCATAGACTTAACTTATACGAAGAATTATGCTATCCTTAGTCTTAAATAGACAAAAAGAAAATCATGAGGGTAAAGGGCAAATGCTTGTGCTATCTATAGTCTTCTGGTAAGAGCACACCTCAATTCTTGTGTTATTGAACAGTCATTCCGCTTTGCATCTAAGTCGCTGCAGTCTAGTTGGATCGATAGTGATTTAGCAACTTGGCTACTGCCTCTTTAAAAGGAGCGTGGACTTGACTGATACAATGAATACTAGAAAGTGAAGTATCAGTTATCCTGCAGTACAAACCAGAAATGCTTCGTAGTACTGTAGTACCATACTACCATTATCATGCAGTGCATTTAACGTTGGCTTGTTGCATTCTAGTTAGATGAATTTTCATTAAGCAACTTGGCATGATGGAACTTATCAGTTATCACAAACTGATCTCTCATAAAGACTATTTGTCCTTAAAATCGTTGACCTTTTTGGCAGAGAAGGTAGATTCTTATACCTTATTTGTATTATAAAATTGGAATAGAACAGCGAAGGTTAGCTTCCCCATGTGCAAAGATGAGACACATATATCATAGACATATTGGTGTCAACTGTCAAGTTGTACAAAAGAAATACAAGAGCCTCGTGGATTCATACAAAAGTGTGCCTGATTGCGTCTATTAGTTCAGCGCTTCAGCTCCAGTGGTCCACTTTCTTACTTCATGGCCTTCTAGGTTTCTAGATATGCACCTGATGTTCTTACCACTGTAGTATAAGTATCGATTTGTTTCTCGTGAAAGACTGGGTCGATAGCTAGGTTTCCAAACCAAAGGTGGGCCATTATTGTCAAATTCTGACTGGTGGGTTTCTTTTGTGGTCGCTCGACTCGGGATGTATGATTGGCCGTGACTCGTGACAAGCTGACTGGTTGCTTGATTCGTGAGTCGAGTCGACCTCTGAGTAATGATTTGTCGACTAGTCGTCTGGTCCTACTACTGTAGTACCATAATCATGCAGTGCACTTAATTTATGGCATTCTAGTTGGATGCATATTGATTAACCAACTTGGCATGATGGAACCTATCGGTTATCACAAACTGATCATTCATAAAGACTAATTATCTTTGAAACCATTGACTTTTCTTACAGAAAAGTAGATCCTTCTACCTTATTTGTATTGTAAAATTGGGACAATTCAATTGGAATATAGCAGAGAATATGAGCGTCTCCATGTGCAAGTGTGAGATAGATATGTCATAGACATATTGGTGTCAAGTCGTCAATTGCTATACAAGAGCTTAGGTGATTCATACAATAATGTCTACTTGTTTGGGTTTATCAGTTTAGCTCCAATGGTTGCTTCTTTTGCTTATTTCATTAGTTTTTAGGTTATTAGAAAATGCATCTGACATTCCTACAATCCTACTACTCTAGTACAGTACTAATTCTGCTACAAATATTATTTCTGTGGAGTGTGCTCTGTGTTCAGCCTAGAGTATGCTTTTAAGAATTATAATTATGACAGCACATGTTGTAAGGTTGTTCTAGATACCAAAGAAAACAATTGTTTGTGAAGTAACACCTCCAATTTTTTATAATTATGAAGACTTCTTTCTTCATAGGCATTAATTTTAGCAGTACTAGTCTTTAGAGATTATAGATTTATCCTTTTCGTTGGGTTGGTCGGTTTTGTGAAGTGTTAGTAGTAGCCCAGCGTATATTTATAAAATTATAATGCACCGACTGTTTTCTTAAAAATAGTCTAAGCTTTTTTGGCTTAGACATTCTCGCGTGGTACTGTGTAATATATACATCTGATGTTCCACTTGTTAATAATTTTTAGTGCCAATGACAGCAGTACAACATGTATAGAGAGTAACACCTCCACAGTTCACCATGGATGCAATTTTGTTCATCTCTAGTCATGTAATTGAGGTCATAGGAAAAAAATGAGCTTGTGTATCAGCAAACAATGAGATGTTCTACGGCTGGACTGATACTTTCTCATTCCTATAAACCTTGTGTTGTGTGTTTGGTCTTACCTAGTCCAGTTACAGTGCGCCAACCTGTTGTGAACTTGTGATGTGGCTAATTTTGATACTCTTATATTTTCTGCAACCTTTAGTTAGTACTGATGTTTGATTCTAAGTTCTAACTGAAACACATTCTACTGCTTTTTTCAGGACTTGCGAGGTGCTTATCTTCTCCTTGCCGGAGACTACCAGTCTACGCATGCAAGGAAGACTGTACAAAGTGCTAGCTTCTATTTGTAGTGTCGTGTTCTGTCTTGAGCTGTCGGAGTGCTTGTGATGGCGTCGCTGATGACGTCTCAACGGTGCCTGAGGCGCTGCAAGTTCGTTGGCTCACAGGGACATCCCCCTTTGCGTTTCATGTTCAGTTTTGTTCCTGGAGTTCGAAAGCCTTTCTCCTATCCCCTAGGTACTCTCCGGCAAAGAGTAGAGGTGGGCAGGATTCGACGGAACCGTGAATAAGTAGATGCTCACCATCTGTGAGGTCCAGGCCTCAAGCTAGATATGAACTTTGTGTAAAACTCTGTCCTGCATGAACTCTTCCTGAGTTTCGGGTAGGTGGTAATGGTATGCATGCGTTGCAATCGTGTCCGTGGTTCAAGCACAGGAGTAAAATTATTCTCTGGATGCTACATTATTTGATTCTTGTGCAAAAGTATGTACCAAAAATAAACACGCTGCCTCTTTTGAAATTTAAGTGGTATTTGGTACTGTGACTAACAGGTAGGGCCCAACTCGCCCACCACATAGTCCTCCCTTGCTGAACATAGGTGAACTTGCCACATAGTGCATCTTTTTTAGGTAAAAAAGAGTTTTACAGTATATATGATATGAACAGAATTACAGTCCTTGCAAATAGCAGAAGAACTATATAGCAGGATATCTGAGGATATTTTATTGAGTGAATCCCAATAAATAGTAGTCCTTGCAAATAGCTGAGGAGTATATGATATGTGAACAGAATTACAGCCCTGGGAACATCAGCTAGCAGGGTACCCTCCTTTTTTCCCAGGGGAGCTAGCGAACTCGTGACTCGTGTCGTGAGCAACTCCATTGCTTTCGAGTCGCAATTCATGGTTCCTTGTTGTGAAGACTGAAGAATTGTAATGGACAATGATGTTATGATTCACTGTGTAACACGAAACAGATGAATTCTGAAGGAGCGCCGCCGCCGGCCAACAGCCTCCCCGCTCTCCCACCTCCCCCTAGCAGATCCCCGACCCTCGCGTCGTCCTCCTGGGCGGCTCGGGGGAGAGGAGTCTTAGCACAGCTGGGAGCCACCACTCGCGGCCGGCTATGTTCGCGGCGGGCCTTACTCATCCCCGAAGGTGGGTGAGGATCCTCTGCTCTAAGGGTGGAGTCCGGATGATGGGGCCGCATCCTCAAGGTCGGTGGTGGCGGCCGGTGGTCACAACCTGCCGCTTTGCAGTTGGGAGGAGGTTCAGCGCGGTGAGGCACCCGCGATGGCGAAGCTGATTTGTGATGTCTTCACCACCGACCCGAGGCGCGGTCTGCTGCGCGGTGAGGTCTTCTGGCTCCGTCAGCACTGCGACACCTTCATCAGGTTGGCCTTCTCCGCTGAGCGAGGAGTGTAGGAGCTGGTGCCTGCGGGTGCGGCCCATGGTGGTGCCAGACGGGCTGCTGCTCGGCGACTGTTGGACGCCCGATGAGCACAGCAGCTGCGTCCGATTCTTCATGATCAGAAGAACTGAAGAAGGCGTGGTCTGCTTTCAGTTCAGGTATCCAACACCGCAAATCCTTCATGGTTCCTTGCTGTGAAGTATTGTAATGGAGTATATGATTCAACTGTGTCTTTATTCTAACCTTGCCTCATAAAAAAAACAGCCATCTTTTTATGCCTTCTTTTAGTATATGCGCTAGAGCTGCTCTGATGCCAGGCTTCGAAGAGCGTGCAAATGATTATGATAATCGGGCTGGGCAGCTTTTCATCGATCTCGATAATTTTCTATCCCCAGCTTGTCAGTTTTCACCCACCTGCCGCCGTGAACCGAGGGCCGCATCTAGGGCTTGGTCTTCCGCCTTGGGCATCCAGGAGCATCCAGACGCCCACCTGCCCCGCCAGGCCATCACTCCGTGCTTCAACGACATCGAGCAGGCCAGTTGCTGCAGCAGCTCCAGGTTTAGCTGCAGTGCGTGATAAGAAGAAGAAGAAGAACAGCAAGTGAGTGTCTAATTTCTTATGCCAGATTGTTGCCTTGCTAGATTAGCGGCATCTGAGGATATTTTATTGAGTGAATACCTGATGCACAATATGCCTAATGGTTATCATGTTAGATGGAGGCTTGTGTGAATATGTGAGTGAGGATCCGTGATGTATGTTTATTTAATTATTACTGTAGGTTAATTTGCACAACGATTCAGTGAACTAGTTAATTTGTACTGTGATTTCAGTTTCTGTACTCCCTCCGATTCATATTACTTGACCTTAATATAGATGTATCTAGACACATTTTAGCTATAGATAGATGCATCCATTTTAATGGCAAGTAATACGGATCAGATGGAGTACTATCTTTTTAAATGCCATCAAAAATTCCATTCTCAGTTTACTGTTCACACTTTGTAGCGAATGAAGCATATTGTTGATAAACCATCCTTATTCTCTTGCTTGCTCCTCTTTGCTGGCGGTTTTATATTCCTCTTGATAACTGCTTGTCGCTTGCTGCTGCGGTTTGTTGTGTATAATATAATAAGTGCTGCTACACTTCTGAAAAAATGTTGCTTTTTGCTGTGTAATAATATAGCAAAGACGGGTGTGGGAAACCTGTGAGGTTTGGTTTAAGTATGTATACACTTGATCGGTCATTCCATTCTTCTTATACCCCTCTCTTGAGGTCTCCCTCCTATATCTAGTAATTTTGTTGTGGTTATGTGTTATAGCTTGCTACCGTAAGCTCTATCTACGTTCATACTGTATGCTTTCATAAATTTGCACGCGTGTGCTAGATATTATTAGATATGCATATGGTTTAATTTCTCGCTTGCAGGTTTGCGTATCAATGGTCACTCCAGCTGGAGCACCGACGCAATCTTGGCTGGAGAAGTGGAGTGAATGGGAGATCCAAGCTGTTGTTGTTGTCAGCTTCAGCCTGCAGGTTATCCTCTTCTTCCTCGCAGGGATCCGCCGGTACAGTGTCTCATCTGTTCTCAAGGTCTTTCTCTGGCTGGTATATCTGCTTGCTGATACCGCTGCGATTTATGCCCTGGGGCACATGTCTGCGTCATTGTCGAGAACATCATCTGACAAGCACCAGCTGGTAGCGTTCTGGGCGCCGTTCCTCCTGCTGCACCTCGGCGGCCAGGATACCATAACCGCCTATGCGCTGGAGGACAATAAACTCTGGCTGCGCCACCTGCTAACTATGTTTGCGCAGGTCGCCGGCACCGGGTATGTGCTCTACAAGCACATGATTGCAGACAGAGCGAGCCTTGTATCTGCCGCTGTGCTCGTTTTGGTGGCAGGATTTGTCAAGTACGGCGAGAGGATATGGGCACTCAGGTGTGCAAGCAAGGGTTCCGGTGGGCCTAATCCGCCTGTTCCGAAACTAAATTACGAAGCGAGTGACTGCTTCACTAGAAATAAAAAATTTAGAACTTATGCATTTATTGTGAAGACAGCGCACAGATTGAAGTATGCATTTGTCAAGCCTTTAATCATATACAGGAATTCGATATCCGTACCTTGGAATGATGAAAAATTATTCTATCCAATAACCCATGTAGATGAATATATTGGAACGGAAGACAAATCGGCACAGGAGAAGAGTTGTATGGAGGTGGTGTATAGAGAAATCGAGGTGGAGCTGGCCCTGACTTACGACATGCTCTACACCAAGGCAGAAGTGATCCACAAATGGTATGGCTACCTCATCCGTGGTATTTCCTCTGGGTTTTGCTTCGGTGCTCTTCTTGCCTTCACAAGAAGCAAAAGGGATCGTTATTCTACACCCGATACTGTTATCACTTTTGTTCTTTTGGGTGGAGCTTGCGCACTGGAGGTCGCATCAGCTTTCAAGGCGATTGGGTCAACCTGGACATATGCCATCCTCGTAGCCCACAGATGGAAGTGGCTGGCCAATGCAATTCTGTTTGCACGTTACCACTTCATCGTCCTCAAAGATGGAAGGTGGTCCAATTCCGTCGGGCAATATGACTTCTTATCCTTTTGTGCCAGCGGCAAGACCCTCAAGGGAAGAATTGCCGGATGGATTGGGCTGGAGGACTGGTGGAACAAAGCTCACTACACCAAACATGCCAAGCTGTCACCTGCCCTCAAGGAGTTTGTATGGGGCTTGCTCAGAGGTGAGAAGAGTAATATGGTACAGATTGAAGACATGGCCACTCGGAGTGGGTTTTGGGATCGCAAGTTCAGGGGCTTCAACCAAAGCGAAAAGCTTGATTGGAGCTTGAGGTTGGAATTTCATTATTGTGTGTATATCTGGCACATAGCCACAAGCACCTTCCTCAGCGACCCTGTTGTCAGATCAGAGCTGGTCGACCAGGGCATGGCCGAAGCGATCAATACTCTTTCTGACTACATGATGTACCTACTCGTCCAGCACCCTGACATCGTGCCCATGAATGTAGCTGCTCGTAGCCTGTTTAAGCAAGCATACCGCATTTTTGTCCGCGAATTTAACCGTAAGAAGCATACTATGGAGAAAGGAGCCCTGGATATGTGGCCATGGAGTCGAGGGCTCTATCCCGTGGGGAGCGGGGGCTGCGGAAGCTCCTCAAGGGGAAGCTATTGGGCCTTGCCTCGCTTGAGAGGACGATCGCTCGCCAGCGCTCTCGGATAACGTGGCTGAGTGAGGGGGACGCATGCACCCGCTTCTTCCACCTCCACGCCAACCATCGCCGGAGGAAAAACTTCATCGCTCACTTCAAAGTGGATGGTACGCTTGTGGCAGATCAGGAGGGCAAGGCCAAGGCGGCGGACGCCTTCTATGAGCGCTTGCTTGGCTCCTCCCCCGATCGTGGCTTCTCTCTCGACCTCGACTACTTGGGTATGCAGTCGCACAATCTTGTGGAGTTGGAGGTACCCTTCTCTGAAGAAGAGGTGTGGAGCGTCATCAAGTCTCAAGAGCCAGACAAGGCGCCAGGGCCGGATGGCTTCACCGGCAGGTTCTACACTTCCTGTTGGGGGATCATCAAGCAGGACGTCATGGACGCCTTTCGGGCCATGTGGCTCGGGGACTACCGTGGGCTACATGTGGCGAATCAGGCGTTGATTACCCTGCTCCCCAAGCATGCCGAGGCAGTGGAGGTGAAGGACTTCAGGCCGATCAGCCTCATCCACAGTGTGGCTAAGCTGGTGGTGAAGGTCCTCTCGGCGCGCCTGGCGCCACGTATGACACAGATCATTGGGCCACACCAAAGCGCGTTCATTCGTGGGAGATGCCTACATGACAACTTCCAGTTGGTCCAGTGCACGGCAAGGCGGCTGAACGCCCTCAAGTCGCCAGCTCTTATGCTCAAGCTGGACATCACCAAGGCCTTTGACACGGTGGACTGGGCCTTCCTCCTTCAGATCATGACTAAGCTGGGGTTTAGACCTCGGTGGACTACTATGGTGGTGGGGCTGCTTAGCACGGCCTCTACTAGGGTCTTGGTGAACGGCGCGGCGGGCGACCTGATCTACAACAGGCGTGGGCTGCGGCAAGGGGATCCTCTTTCCCCCCTGCTCTTCGACTCGGTGATGGAGGTGCTCCATCTCCTCCTGCAGAAGGCCGCCTCTGAGGGACTCCTCTCTCGGCTTGCCCCACGTGGTCTCCTCCACCGTACATCGTTGTACGCGGATGATGTGGTGACTTTCATCAAGCCGGAGAAGGTGGACTTGTTAGCATGTGCTGCAGTGGTGGAGGACTTCGGGGAGGCCTCGGGTCTTCGCACCAACCGTACCAAGTGCTCCATTCATCCCATCCGTTGTACCGTGGACCAGGTGGAGCTGGCGCAGTCGATTCTGCAATGCTCAGTGGAGGGATGGCCTTGCAAGTATTTGGGCCCTCCCCTTGGGGCTGCGCAAGGTTTCTGCGGCCCAGCTTCAGCCAGTGGTGGAGAGTGCGGCTAGCAGGCTGCCTTTGTGGAGTGCCCGGTTGCTTAACCGCGGAGGGCGGACGATTCTGGTCCAGACTACGCTCAGCGCCATTCCGATTCACGCGATGATGTCTTTGGATATTCCCGCTAAGTCGTTGCAAGCCCTCAAGAAGATCTGCCGGGGTTTCATGTGGAAGGGGAGGGCAGACGTCAGTGGCGGCCACTGCTTGGTGGCATGGGACAAGGTGACCTCCCCTAAATCTTGTGGCGGGCTGGGTCTCCCAAACCTCCAGCTGCTCAACCTTGCTCTACGCTGCCGATGGGCATGGTTGCAGCGAGTTGACACGTCCAAGGCCTGGGCGGAGTTCGACCTCCAGATCCCCGCCTTGGCCCGAGCCCTTTTTGAGTCTGCGACGGCGGTCGTTGTGGGTAACGGCGAGAGAGCCTTGTTCTGGAAGGATCGCTGGCTACAGGGCGCCAGTGTGGTGGACCACGCGCCCAACTTGGTGGCCATGATCCCGGCCCGGAAGGCCAAGGTCCGCTCGGTCAAGGATGGCCTGGCCGGTGAGTGGCTGCGGGATTGCGGACCAGACCTAAGTCCCGCTGCAGTGGCAGAGTTCTTTCACTTGTGGGGCATCCTCGCTGGTTACACACTGGTACCTGAGCAAGAGGACGCCTTTGTGTGTCGCTGGTCGGCGGATCGGCTTTTCTCCGCGAAGTCGGCATACTCTGCTTTCTTTGCTGGGACCGTGGTGGCGCCGATTTCTTCGGAGATTTGGCGCTCAAGGGCGCCGTATAGCTGCAAGTTCTTCGCTTGGTTGGTGTCTCGCAACAGATGTTGGACGGCAGACAGGCTCCAGCGGCGCGGCTTGCCAAGGCCGGCCGCTTGCCCCCTTTGCGACCAGGACCAGGAGACGCTCCAGCACCTCCTGCTTGGCTGCGTGGTCTCTCGTGAGGTATGGGCTTGGGTGCTAGCACGGTGGGGCAAGCTGGAGTGGATGCCCGGCGTGGACACGGAGGTTGTCCCCTGGTGGTCCTCGCTCAGTTGCACCAGATCTGTGAGGAGGGATATGTGGACAGCTATCATTTTGGTTTTCTGGTGTATCTGGAGGCATCGGAACGAGGTGGTGTTCAATGGCGCCACCCCCGCAGCGGCGGCCATTAGGCATAGGATTAGGGAGGAGTACCAGAGGTGGCGTGTAGCTAGGCTTTTCCGCTCGGAGTCCTTTGGATTTCCCGAGCCTTTTCCTTTTTCGTGGAGAGATGGAGATTAGGTTTTCCTTCTTTTGGGGAGCTGCCACCCCTTGTTGGTAGTGATACATGTGGTTCGGGCTTTCTTGCCCTTTCTTCTATATGATTAGTACACCTTCCAGGGTGTATTCTCGAAAAAAACGCAATGTAACAGATCCACACCATGAGCTGAAGCATCTCGGCGACTATGAATTTTACCCGGCGTTTCCTGTGTTGGTGAAAGCAAGCATCCTTGTTCACACATTGCTCGACATGGAGTTGGAACTCACACATAAGCTTGCAATACTTGGAACAGTGTGGAAGGAGATGCTGTGCTTCACAGCAGATAATGCATCTGGGGATTTCCACGCCAGGCAATTGAGCAATGGTGGCGAGTTTGTTACCCACATGCTGCTCCTGAGTAAATATAGCTTTGTTATGGGAGATGCTGATTACAACCCTGTGGATGTTGCTGGCCACGTCGAGCTGAATGTGCAGAATGATCACCAGGAAGAGATCGCTGAAGTCCCATGACCGATAAAGCTAGCGTGGTGACAATCTGGGAAGCTGTTCCCCTCAAATCCAGTATTTGGAGTTCCATTTTTCTTGTTGCGTGAACTTGTAATTCCATTTCGATTTGAGTTATATCGGAGGGAGTACCATACTTCGTGAAGTATGTAATATCATCTTTTTCCAATTTGTAATTCCGCCGAAATCATAACTAGTACTCCGTATTATACTTGGGATTTCACTAGTTGTATCATATCGAAGAGTACAGTCTTTAATGGTCACTGCTTTCGTATTGGACCAACCATTTCTGCACTTATGCACAATCGGATTTTATCAAACGTTGGGAAACGTTGGGCTCTCGTCAGTTTTTAAGTGATACGTGATATCATCCGGATTCACTACTTTTTTTTGGATGTTTTGTTACTTATTCTTGAGTAAACAGTGTGCCATAAACACATTTCATATTCTGAATGTCTCACTGAAAGATGTAGCTCTGTCACCGAAATCATTGCACTGAGGCACAGTTAGGCTCCGGTGGGCTTCTTGCCCTGGATCCGTAGGGTCGTGTTTTGTTTCGAACTGTTTGTGTTCGTGCATGATGGTGTCGCTGATGATGCCTCTACGGTGCCTGAAGCGCTGCAAGCACGTTTTTTTTGACAATCAATATCACATATATTCATAATAACAAATAGTACATGGTAGAGATACACAAGCTGTCTCCAGCGATTACAAAATAAAGTCTAAAAGATACTAGCAAATCTTCGAGGTCTTCAAACTCTTTCTTCTTCCAAGACATAATCTTTTACTTTTCTGAAGGCAGCCAAAGATAGATAACAAACCATAGACCTGTAAATACCAACGAAGGTTCTCCCATAATTTTAATTTGAGCCGCAATGCCAAGGCTGCGTGCACGCGCGCAACCATTAAAGTAGTCAATCAACATCGGCAAGAGTACCAACACCAGTATGTCAGGGAATAAAAACCGATCTGCCTTGTCGACGTTGATGGAGAGCCGAGAATACGAATCACCATTGTCGAGGACGTAGCAACCGGGACAAGAACTGCGAGGATAATCCTCCTCGCGGCAACCATGAGAAAAGATCCAAGATCGATCTGGCGAAGTAAGATCTGAACACCCATACCTAGATAATTGTAATCTTTCAGCACCACCATTGACGTCGGGAATGAGATCTCGTCGTCGAACGAAAGGCCGAAGATCACTTATTGCAGACGATGCCATCTCCATTGCGGGGAAACCAACAAGAAAACGACGACCAACCGGCGAAACCGGCCGGAGGAGGAGAAACCGATCTATGGAGGAGGCTGAGTAGGGGCGGCTAGAGCTTTTCTCAAGAGGGGGCGGCTACAGGGACCGTAGACTGTTTTGTTTCCTAAGCGCTGCAAGCACGTTAGCTCTAAAGCTACACAGACATCCCCAGTTTTTTCCTGTTCAGTTATGTTCCGGAGTTCGACAGCCTTTCTCCTACCCCTAGGTACTCTCCGATAAAGAGTAGAGGCTGGCAGGATTCGAAGAATAACTATATAAGAGCAGCTCTAACATCCCGTAAATATCGCTGGAACTGAAATTTTCCGGCGGATTTACGGGTTTGAAAGCAACGTATAACAGCGCCTGAATCAGAGGCTTAGCACGTAAAACTTTCTCGGGGGCTAGAGAAAGTGACCGTGCGGCCCCTATTTATACAGGCCGTGGATGGGAGTAGGGTTCCAAAACCCTACTCCCCTCCGCCGCATCCGCTTCCTCCGCTGTCTGCACGCTTGCACTTCCAGCGAGAAATCCCATCGTTGCCGTTGCCGCGTCGGCTCTTCCACAACCTCATTGATGGCGCCGACAACGGCGGGAGGCGAGGCGGACGGATTAGCGGCGGAAACTCACCGCCGCGCCCCCCGTCTTCTGCTGGGAGGCCGAGCGGCGGAAATGGAATCGCTCGGAGGGCGCACGGAAGCGGAGCGCGCACCGGTGGACAAACTGGGGGCTGCCGCCGCCAGGGAAGCTCGCCCGCTACGCCAATAGCAGCGAGGGCTCTTCCGCCTCAGCCTCCGAAATGACAACGACCTGTTGGATCGCCCTCGCCTCCTCCTCGTCGTTGAGGACGTTGTCCGCCGACTTGAAGACGGTGCCGCCTCCTCCTCCTCCTTGTCGTCACTGCTCTCGTCGACGGGCGGTGCCTTCTTCAAGTCGGCGGACAACGTCCTCAACGACGAGGAGGAGGCGAGGGCGATCCAACAGGTCGCTGTCATTTCGGAGGCTGAGGCGCGCACGCTTCCTCCGCGAGGAGGCGAACACCGTCCATCAGGTGCGCACGGCGCAAAAGGAGACCGCCATATTTGAATCTCATTTTCTCGGTTCCGAATACGGGTGCTGTTCTGCGCCATCTTCGAATCAGCTCGAAAAATGTTTTTTTCGAGAGACTAAACTTGTGTTTTTCAGTTTGTCCATTTAAGGGCTTTGTTAGAGGTGGTCTAAGAAACTCAGCCATCTATCAATGTCGCAATTCCTATTCTCCGCTCAACGCGGGAGCGAGCGATCGCTCCGCTCAGAGAGGGATCGAGTTGGGCCGGCCCATTAGCGATGGAATTGGATTTCCTTCGTTTTTTTTCTCAGTTTTCTCATTTACAACTGGTTTCTGTTGGGCTTTTTCCTCTAGTTTTTTTTATTTTGCGATTGGTTTTTCTGAACTTTCGAAAATTTGATTTTTTTTTTGAATTTGAACGTTTTTTAGGTTTCAACATTTTTAGATTTGATTTTTAAAAAATTGAACAATTTTTAAGTTTAAACAATTTTTATTTCGAACACTTTTAGATATGAACATTTTTCGCGTTTGAACAATTTTCAGATATCATTTTTTCTTAAATTTGCATACTTTTTAATTTGAACATTTTTCAATTTGGAACTTTTTCATATCTGAATTTTTTTTAGTTTGAACATTTCCGAAATTTGAAGAAGTTTAGATTTAAAAATTGTTTTGATTTCAAAAACATCAATATTTTTAAAATTGTTCAGGTTAAAGAAATGTTCCTTTTGGAAAATCGTTAAAATTTGAAAATTGTGTAGTTTTCTTTTTTAAATAAATTCAAGAATCGTTCAAATTAAAAGTTCAAATTAGAAAATCTTTCAAATTAAAAAATGTTCAAATTCGTAAATCGTCAAACTTAAAATTGTTCAAATTCAAAAAATTTCCGTTCACGACATATTTCCGTTCACGACATATTTCTGGTCACGACCTTTTTTCTGTTCCGTTGACGATATTTTTCTGTTCACAATTTTTTCTTTTTCACAATTTTTTTGTTCTTCGCAAATGTGTTCATGGCATTTTTCTGGGCACCTTCCTTTTCTGTTCTACATAAGTTAGTTCACGGCTTTTTCTGTTTAGGAAATTTTTCTGTTCACACCCTTTTTTTCAATTTATGATCTTTTTTTCATGGATTCTTTTTTGTTCTTCGCAAATTTGTTTAGCGCCTTTTTCTGGTCACGACCATTTTTATGTTATTCATAAAATATTTCATGGCATTTTTCTGTTCATGGACTTTTTTCGAATTTGAACATTTTTTGTTTTGAATTTTTTTATGAAAAGTTTGAACATTTTTAATATGAACTTTTAAAATTTTGAGTATTTTTTAGTTCGGACTTTTTTGAATTTGAAATTTGTTCAATTTTGAATTGTACGTTCTTAAAAATTCGTTCATTTTTCAAATTTGTTCTTATAATTTGAAAATTGTTCGTTTTTAGAAATCGTTCAATTTTGAAATTTTTTCGGTTTGAATTTTGTTCTGTTTTCGATTTTGTTCTGATTTTAAACCAAAGTAGATAAGTCACGCTGGGTTGTCATGTAGAGGAAAAAGAAAATAAAGGCAGACTAAATGGGTCTGGCCCACTGGCCGTTCGTTCGAGCGGAGCTGATGATCGCTCCCGCTTAAAGCGCTGAATAGACGCACCCTATCAATGTTCTGTGCCAGGATCGTGTTCACTTCTGCGTAGGCCTCAATTTTGATATGAACCTTGTGTAATCTGTTACTACACCGAGTCACCGATGTGTCAGTTGGGCTTCTCGCTGGACTGCTAACGGTGCCGGTGGCCCAGCGAGCCCAAAAGTCGAGCATTTCCACCGTGCCGTCCGACGTACGGCGACGAGTCAACACCCGTTGACTGGCAGGTAGGGCCCCGTCCTGCGACCGACCCACCACAGCGTCTGGTCCCACCACAAGTCCCCCTCTTCGAACGAATTATCCACTCAGAGCACGCCGGCCCCGAACATTATAGCAAATCGACGTCGACGACCCAGCCCCCAACCAATCACACCGCTCCACCTGTCGTAAACTTCAACACACACACGAGATCCTCGCCGTCCGAACGTCCAGCTCGCCCCGACGGACGGCGCGGGCCGCTCCCGGGCTCGCGCTCCACGTCAGGCGCGCCGGGGCCGCCCAGTCGCCGCCCGCCGCGTGGACGGATCCACATCGCGGCCGTCCGTCCGTCCACGTGGCCCGATCCCGCCCGCCCGCGTGGACCGGGCGGGGTCTCCACCAGACCCGTTTAAAATGGGTAGGCTTCTTCTCTTCTCGACAGAAGACGAACGCGGCGACGAACGAACGCAGGCCAGTTCTGTTTGCAGCGGAGTGAAGCGGAGCGGAGCCGAGACGGGCACGATGCGGAAGTGGGCGCTCTCCTGCGCGCTGCTCCTCGTCCTCCTCCTCACCACCCTCCCCGATCCAGGCAAGCCTCTGCTCCCCCTCCTCCGCCCGCCGCCGCCGCCGCCGCTAGAAGCTCTCCGCCCCTGATTTTGTTGCGATTTTCGTAGCGAATTTAGCTGCCAACTTGTGATCTCGAGAGAGCGCCAGTAGATTCGATCTCAGTAGACTGCAGTTCCCCAGTTCGCTTGCCCGTGTGAATTCTCGCCCCACTCGGAAGTCTGAATCGCGATGGGATCAGGTCGTAGTGAAAATCCGGACTGCGGATGCCCCCAGCTGTTTGATCCGTTCGTGCGGAGGCCAGTGCTACCGGATGCGATCTCTAACTGGCAATTCCGGTCCAGTTTACATCGTAGATCTCGCGGCCGAGTTTCCGGCTCTGTCGCGATGCGAGTTCGCGGAGGCTCCGATCTGATGTAGTGGCGCGGGATATGTCGAGTTCGCCATTACTAGCTTCTCTTGGTTCCTAGATCCGTTGTGGGTTACTGCATCTCCGCTTTCTGGGTGAATTAAGGAGCTAGTTAAGTCCGGGGTTTAAATAGGGTTTACTCCAGCAGCTCTACCGATATTTAGACCAACCTACCGCGTCCTCAGCGAAAATCTAGTGCTGCTTGCCACTGATCTAGCTCCCTACCATACTGCTCTCAGTGAATTCAAAGTTCCCGCGGCTCGCTTCTACTCATGTGCTGTAAATCTACACCGAATTTGAACCTTAAGCCACGTTCTGACCCACCCGCCCGACTTGACGTGCTGCAGCTAAGAGGCTCCAGGTCAATGCCGAGGAGAGCAGCGACGAGCTGGCCGACCTGCCCAAGGTAGAGGAGAAGCTCGGGGCCGTCCCCCATGGCCTGTCCACCGACTCCGAGGTCGTCCAGAGGTGAGCACGGTCCTCTGATCAATGCTCTGTTGGTTTCCATTTTTCATGCTGTTGGCATTTGTGTTGAGAACGTGGTTTTGGTGCGTGAAGGGAGTCCGAGTCCATCTCGAGGAAGACCCTCAGGAACTCGGCCGAGAAGTTTGAGTTCCAGGCCGAGGTGTCCAGGCTCATGGACATCATCATCAACTCGCTCTACAGCAACAAGGACATCTTCCTCAGGGAGCTCATTTCCAATGCGTCTGATGTATGCAGTGCACTTAATTTTGACCCCCCTGCATTTAGTTTTCATTTCATTGGGGTTTGCTGGAAACTAATGGGTGGTTTCTTCTATGTCCTAGGCTTTGGATAAGATTAGGTTCCTTGCCCTCACTGATAAGGATGTCCTGGGCGAAGGTGATGCTGCTAAGCTTGAAATCCAGGTACAGTGGATAGCAAAGCCAGAGACTCTTTTCTGCTTGTTATTACTTCTTTTCCTTTAGATATGATGGACAGTAAGTAAACTTGCATGTGCAAATGCAGATTAAGTTGGACAAGGAAAACAAGATCCTCTCCATTCGGGATAGGGGTGTTGGTATGACCAAGGAAGATCTGATTAAGAACCTTGGAACCATTGCGAAATCTGGAACTTCAGGTACTGCTCGTTTCTACTTATTGCTCAGCTCTAAGATATATTTAAAATCTCCGACGTGAATTCAGCATTATTTATATTTTTCTGTAGAAAATTGTACCAAGTATCAGCTAATGTTAATTGCTTGCACCTTTTGCAGCTTTTGTCGAAAAGATGCAGACTGGAGGTGACCTCAATCTCATTGGGCAGTTTGGTGTTGGCTTCTACTCAGTATACTTGGTTGCTGACTATGTTGAAGTTGTCAGCAAGCACAATGATGACAAACAGTAAGATACCATCGCACTTTTCTTTAACACGCACTGATGCCTTGTGCTTTTGGTTCATTCCTTACCTTTCTCTTTGCAGTTTTCTTGATGTTGTTTGTATTTTTTTCTAATAGATATGTGTGGGAGTCCAAGGCTGATGGATCATTTGCTATCTCGGAGGATACATGGAATGAACCCTTGGGCCGTGGAACCGAGATCAAACTGCATCTCCGCGATGAGGCTAAGGAGTACCTGGAGGAAGGCAAGCTAAAGGTATTGCCATACTACCATGTTTGCTTGTTATTGCGGTTCAATATTTATGTCTGTATCATGTCGCAACACCAAGTTTGATATGTGCACAGGTAATTGTAGAGTGATATCAGCTGTCCTCTACTTGAAGTGTTGTGGATATCAATCACACTTTTACCTTAAAGGCTCTGTTTGGCCATGTGTACTGTAATGGCTTTCGAAACCAGTTATTTGTGTCTACTGTTTGGATGCAACTAGCATAATATTATTTTAGGAACTATTTGCTAGAGTAGTGAAGCTTCCTATATATCTGGATTCCACAGCATAGTGCAACACATCACACATCACGAAATATTCCTGACCAGAACATTCATTGTCATTTGTCTCATTTATCAGTTTCCACTAAACATTTTATTGTGATATATTCAAGGGCAGTGGAATTGTGTAGGCTACATCTTGTTTTTGTATTGTACTAGTTACTTCCGTCCACTTCAGTATTGAAGACATTATACATAAAACACATATGCTACTTTCGGCATTCTTCATGTTATAATTTGTTTATGATGGGTACTTGCAGGACTTGGTGAAGAAGTACTCTGAGTTCATCAATTTCCCCATTTACTTGTGGGCAACCAAGGAGGTTGATGTTGAAGTGCCAGCTGATGAGGAGGAATCAACTGAGGAAGAGGATACTAGTAAGTTACCTACTTACCTGTCAATTATTATTCATCATTTTTTCAGGATCATATCGAGCTGTGTTCATGCAATAAACTAATGCATCTTGCTGTATTTTATAGCCACAGAGACCCCGGAGGAAGAAGAGACAGAAGATGGCGAAGAGAAAAAGCCCAAGACGAAGACAGTAAAGGAAACTACCACTGAATGGGAGCTTCTGAACGATATGAAGGCTGTATGGCTTCGTAACCCCAAGGAAGTTACTGAAGAAGAGTACGCGAAGTTTTACCACTCACTAGCTAAGGTACTTAATTTTCAGTTATGAATTTGTATGATAACTTTTTTGGAGAAGCTTTAATGCCTTGCAGAAAGAAATAAGAAATGTTCCTGACTTCAATTTGTTTTGTAGGACTTTGGGGATGACAAGCCTATGTCTTGGAGTCACTTCAGTGCCGAGGGAGATGTTGAGTTCAAAGCTTTGCTCTTTGTTCCCCCGAAGGCTCCACATGATCTCTACGAGAGTTACTACAATGCTAACAAATCAAACCTCAAGTTGTTTGTTAGAAGAGTTTTCATCTCTGATGAATTTGATGATCTCCTTCCAAAGTACCTCAGCTTCTTGATGGTACTGCATACTATTTCATGAATGGGATATTTCGCCTCTCAAGTATTGACTTGTGCAGATTAACTTACAACATGCTATTGTTCTCTATAGGGTATTGTCGACTCAGACACGCTACCTCTCAATGTATCACGCGAAATGCTTCAACAACATAGCAGTCTCAAGACCATCAAGAAGAAACTGATCCGCAAGGCTCTTGACATGATTAGGAAACTTGCTGAGGAAGATCCCGAGGAGTACAGCAACAAAGAAAAGACAGGTAACTAGGGTTTCTGAAGAAGTCAAGTCGCATACTACATATATTATGATGATAGTACTTATTGACCATCTTCTGTAAGCAGATGAAGAAAAAAGTGCAATGGAGAAGAAGAAGGGACAGTATGCCAAGTTCTGGAATGAGTTTGGCAAATCAATCAAGCTGGGGATCATTGAAGATGCAACAAACAGGAACCGTCTTGCAAAGCTTCTGAGATTTGAGAGGTTTGTCGTTTATTCTGCATTCCTTCAGTCATGGTGAAGTTTCTTTAGTGTTGCAGAGAACTGATCTTGTATCTGTTTCAGTTCCAAGTCAGATGGCAAACTTGTCTCTCTTGATGAGTATATTTCAAGGATGAAGTCAGGGCAAAAGGATATCTTTTACCTTACGGGAAGCAGCAAGGAGCAGCTAGAGAAATCTCCATTCCTTGAGCAGCTAACCAAGAAAAACTACGAGGTATGTTTTTGTGTTGCCCCCTTTTCATCTCATACAGTCCAGCCTAGTATTGCTCAGTGTTCAGAGGGTTCTCGGCTTCTTATTGTGATTTGTGAGATGGATACATTAACTATGGGATAATGCTACCATTGTTCTTCGTATTTCTCCCACTTATTCATGTATACACTCTTTGGTTGCCATTAGATTCACTTGATAATTGGAACTATTCGGAATATCCAGTAACCATTTTATCCATCTAACCCGTGATGATGGGATAATGCTACCATTGTTCTTCGTATTTCTCCCACTTATTCATGTATACACTCTTTGGTTGCCATTAGATTCACTTGATAATTGGAACTATTCAGAATATCCAGTAACCATTTTATCCATCTAACCGTGATGATCAAATAGTATGTAGCCATGCACCATATTAGAGAGGTTATAATAATCTGTTTGAGCCAGCCTGCAATTCCTGCACAAATTTAATTATAGCATGTAGTTACAACTTATCGACTCCAGTGCTGCCTGCCAGAGAGTAATTATGTACCCCTTTCTCAGATTATTCTGTGAACAAAAAATACAGCAAGCGAAATGAAAATAGTCTTCCATTCAGGAACACAACAATGCTAATGTGGAATCTGTATCAAGCTTGTGAAATAACCTGGCACCCCATCTTTTCTTGCAGGTTATCTACTTCACCGACCCTGTCGACGAGTACCTGATGCAGTACCTCATGGACTACGAGGACAAGAAGTTCCAGAACGTGTCCAAGGAGGGCCTAAAGCTGGGCAAGGACTCGAAGCTCAAGGACCTCAAGGAGTCCTTCAAGGTGCTGACGGACTGGTGGAAGAAGGCCCTAGACACGGAGGGCATCGACTCGGTGAAGATCAGCAACCGGCTACACAACACCCCCTGCGTGGTTGTGACCTCCAAGTACGGGTGGAGCTCCAACATGGAGAAGATCATGCAGGCGCAGACCCTTTCAGACGCGAGCAAGCAGGCCTACATGCGTGGCAAGCGTGTCCTGGAGATCAACCCCAAGCACCCCATCATCAAGGAGCTCCGTGACAAGGTTGCCCAGGACAGCGAGGTAACTTTACGGTTTCTAGTTGGTTTCTAGTTACTTATCTTCGCTTCTGAATGCTCAACAAACGACCATGCTGAATTGTTGACATGGTGTATGCACACAGGACGTGGGCCTCAAGCAGACGGTGAGGCTGGTGTACCAGACGGCGCTGATGGAGAGTGGGTTCAATCTCCCCGACCCCAAGGACTTCGCGTCCAGCATCTACCGGTCTGTGCAGAAGAGCCTGGACCTGAGCCCTGATGCTGCTGTTGAGGAGGAAGAGGAGGTGGAGGAGCCTGAGGTGGAAGAGAAGGAGGCGACCAAGGCCGCTGAGGATGAGCCGGAGTACGAGCAGTACGACAAGGACGAGCTGTAGTTCCTCTTGTAGCTTGTACCCTGCTGTTGTTTGGTCATAGGTGCAGAAGGTGACTGCTGGAAATGTGATGGTTTTGGTGGACGTCCATTTTTCCATGATACGGGTTTTGTCAATGTACCTACCTAGCTTAATGATACTCTAGCTAGCTCAAAATTAGCAGCTTGCCGTTGTTTCAGAAGCGCCCTTTTGTACACTTACTGTTAACAGTGCTGTAGTTACAGAATGAATAATGGGGGTTCTTAGGGCAGTTTTAGCTTTTGGAGTTACTAAGCGGCATATGCAGCATAGCTCTCAATGCCCCCTCTGTCGTGGCGACTGCGAGAGTATTCGCCATGCTTTTTTCTTGTGTCCTAGAGTCCGGGAGGTCTGGGGTTTTCTTGGAGACTTTAGTGGTGCATATTTGTGAGAGGGAAGATCAAGGGTCATCAGTTCTTGAGGGTCTTTTCCGTGACAGACAAGCCAAGGCCCCGCTTTTACCGGATGTGGATCGAAACGACTTGGCAGCAACAGCTGTGTGGTATATCTGGTGGGAACGCCGCCAAGCTACCCATGGAGAGATGATCCAAACTCCAGCCCGTACGGCTCAGGCGATCTCGACTTTGGCTATGAATTACTCACGATCAAAGAAGCGAAAGCCTCCGCGGGTCAGGGAAAGATGGACCAAGCCTAGGGAAGATTATGTGAAACTGAATATTGATGCTTGCGATGATGTGAACTCTGGGACAGGGAGCCTTGGCGCGATCATTAGGGATCATAGAGGTATGTTTATTGGAGCATGCAACCGAACTATCCCTTTTGTGTCTGATGCGCCGTCAGCAGAGGCTATGGGTCTTCGTGATGGTCTACTTCTTGCTGGACAAATTGGATGTAATAGAATCGAGATTAATTCTGATTGCATCGAGGTGATTGACACAATGAATGACGGAGGAAACTCTCTAGGACCTGCAGCTGCCATATATGAGGAGTGCAATTTCCTTGGTAGGAATTTTGCTGATGCTAAATTTGTTCATTGTCCTAGGGAAGCCAATGTTGCGGCTGATCTTTTAGCTAGAAATGCTGAGGGGCCTATGTCAGTAGTGTGGCATGAGGAACCCCCTGATTTTCTTGTTCATGTAATAGCTAATGATGTAGCCATACTTTGATCTGGAGCAGCAAGTTTTTTACGCACTCTTTTCCTTACCAGGGTACCGAAGGGGACTGGAAGGTTTTTAATGAGGCGGCTTGCTTGCTTATATATATATATTTTATGATTTCAAAAAAAAGCGGCAAGCTTGGTTAGCTACCTAGAGTCAGCCTACTTAGAGCATCCCAAGCCGTTGGGGCTCCCTAGGCCGAAATCCGGCGTTATTTAGCGCCGGATGGATGTATTTTGTGGCCTGGGGAGGCCCATTTCCCAGCCGCGAGCCCATGGTCGCCTTCTGACGCGCACCCACCGCGTGCATAGCGACGGTGCAGTCACCGGGAAGGGCAATCGTCGGAGTGCCCTCGACGCACTGAACCGTCGCGAAGTGGTCTGGAGAGCTCAAACGACTCGTCGGGAACGGTCGAAGTGGCCTCGATGCGAGAACCGCCGTAATGGAGCACGAACTCTGCGGGAGAGCAACCGCCGCTCTCTTCGTCGAGAGACCTACATATACGGTTTCCGACGGCCGACGCCATTCATCTGTTCTCTCCTCACCATCCTCCGTCAACCATGAGCGATCTCTCTTGGCCATCGGACACCGACAGCGAGGGGAAGCCGCCTGGATGGCGCCATTGGTGGGATAAAGCTGCATCGTCCAGCAGCGACGATTCCCCCCCCCCGCCGGCCAGCGAGGACGAATGGGATGACGACGAGGAGGAGGACGAAGAGGCCGAGGAAGAGGCCGAGGAAGAGGAGGAGGAGCAGCAGGAGGAGGAGGACGAAGAGGCTGAGGACGCTGACGAGGAGGAGGACTCAACTTCCTCCGACGAGGAGGTGACGAGCCGGAAGCGTCGCCGCCACGACGATGAGGCGGGGCCATGTAGGAAGAAGAAGTAGTTTAAGTTTGTTTTAAAGTTTTTATATGTAATTTTTATGTTTATTCGAATTATATTCGAAATATATATAATCTGTCTATGTTGCACCACTTGAGAGTTCAAAGCTTTCGTTCGACGAGGGTATTGCCGTAGATCGGGAAGACGAGGGTATTGCCGTACAAACCCAGGCCATTGTCGCCGACAAGTTGGGGCCACCAGTCGCGCGGGAAGTTTCCTCGCCGTTTCGCGCGCTTTTGTTTCGTCCGGAGTCCCCGAAAGCTCCCCGGGGGGCCGGGGATGGCGTGGGATCGCCGGATGAATTTAGGCCCAAATCCGGACGAAAACGAGGAACCGGGGGCGCGACTGGGCCAAATTACGCCGTCCGGATGGAAAAAACGTCGTTCGGGGGCCTCGTCGGGAAGACGAGTGGAGATGCTCTTACCAGAGCCGAGCTGCGTTACTGAATTCCAAGCTCTCATCATCTGTGACTCAGTGACTGACCGCGTAAACATGCGATAGACTTAGGGCTCCTTTGATTCATAGGAATATGAAGAGTGTACGAATAGAAAAGGTGTAGGATTGGAATATCATGCTAAGTAGAATCCTATAGGAATATGGTATGTCTTTGATTGTAGCAAAGGAATTTTTTCATGAGGTATGGGCTAATGCTTTTTTCCTATAGGATTTGTACTACAAGATTCCTATAGGAATAATTTCTATAGGATATGTTCCTATGAATCAAATGACTTGTATATGAAATTTTCCTATAGGATTCAATTCCTACATAATTCCTATATCAATCCTATGAATCAAAAGAGCCCTTAGAGTAATGCAGTCTTTCCATCCTACTCCTTTTGATTCATATTACCTCCATTCCAAGGCTTAATGTTTATATATTTTTAAAAAAGTTAAATTAAATAAATTTTGACCAAACTTTTAAATAATCTATCAACGGATATAATATTTTGTAATTACCATATAAAAAATATATTTTATTATCTATTTAATAATTTTGATTTTATATTTTACATGTTAATGATTTTTTATAATAGCTTGGTTAAATTTAATATAGTTTACATAAAATGCGTCTAGCCAATTTTGTTTTAGATCACGTGCCTAGTGTAAATTTGTGATTGAATAATTGAAGTCGAATTCACTTTTAAATACTATTTTTTTTGTTATTGAGAATCAACATGTGGTTGGATGGTTAGGATGGCAGTGACATCTCTACTAGGGTTCAAATTTTAGATTTGACACTTCGATGTCTCATAAAGGCGAAATATTTTTCAATGAAAGGTGATGTTGTGAGGCATGTGTGGTGACTTCGTGAAAATCAAGACCTCCGAAACGGTTAGACGCGGTCTCTCTCGTAAGTTCTTGTAGGAGTAGGTTAATTTTTTCTACACTTAGACAATCCTAAATGTAATATGTTTAATTTTAATGAAAACAAAAATTATGTCCCTATGACACACGGGTCAGGGAGGACGCGAGCGGTCAGCGATCAACCCCCACGGTCATGCAAACGCGGCCTAGATTTAGACCAAGTTTGAGTCGTCTCGGACGCCGCGGTCATCCGCATTTAGGCTGCGTTGGACCATGGTTTTGTCTATTTTGATCTATCCGGAGGCGCGGGCGCTGAATGGGTAGCCGCGTTAAGGGCATCTCCAACCGGCTGACCCAAACGGACGCGCTGGGCCGTCCGTTTTGGGCCGTTTGCGTGGCCGGCCGGACACGCGGACAGCGCCCCGCGTCCGCGTGTCCGTTTGGGTCGCACGCTGCGCCCAACGCAGCGGCCACCCATTTGGCCATTTGGCCTATTTCTTTTGGAAATAGGCCATCTGGCCACACATAGTTATAAATAGTATGTAACAAATATAGAAATAATATCTAACAATTATAGAATAATATCAAATAGCATAAAACAATATCAAATAAAATGTTGCATGATGAAGAAATAAAATATGCCATAGTTCGAACAAATATAAAAATTACAAATTGAGATTGTCAACTCAATTTGGACGCTCTAGGATCTCCTTCTGCCTCTTCTCGAACCAAGCTCTCTTCGCCTCGCTCATGTTGGTCAAGTCGGCGTTCATGATCAGGTTGTCCTCGGCTTGGCGTTTGAGCTCAACTTCCTTCGCCTTCAACTCCACCTCTTGGGCCCTTGCCAGTGTTGTGAGCTCAATTTCTCTCTCTTTGAGCTCTATTTCTCTAGCTTTGGTCTTGGCCTTGACCTCTTCTATCTCAAGCTTCTTCTTTTGGACATCGAAGTAGTTCTTCCTGTCCTCCTCTTTCTCCCGGCGCCTTCTCTCATCCCTCTTGTCCGTGGACACCTCTCTATCGGCATGCAGCTCCTTCAAAGTGCCAAACAATAACATGGACGAGGCATCACGCTTCAAGTCCGCTTTTGTTGCCTTGTGGCCGCGAGGACGACTTGCACGAGAAGCGGAGCTACCGCAAGGCTGGCCACCATCAAGGTCAATGACCGTCGGATCTTTGGCGGTCTTGTTGCCAGTCAAGGTCGCCATGTACCCCTCGTACCCCTCCTGGAACTTGGGGGTGCCTGTGAGTATCTTCCAACAATGAGGGAAGGCAAAGGTCTTTTCTCCATTGACCGATTTGTACCAATCCAAAGCTTGCCACGCCTAGAGCAAAGCGAGACAAGAACGATAAACATATGTGCAAACACCGAATGAACGAGTTGAGGTTAAGAATCATACCAAGTCCTTCATGCCCATGCCGCTAACGGGGAGCCGCTTCACGTGATCATACGCCGTCTGGAATTTGTTGCATTCCGTTTGAATTGTTCCCCACCTCTTTTGGAGCGATATTTCGCTGCGGTCGCTCTCAAATGGATCCTGTCCGTATTTGCGATGCTCATGAAAGTATTCATAGATCCGGCGCCAGAATGCGGTCCCCTTCTGCTCGGCACCCGTCAATGCATCTTGCCTGATGGTCAGCCATCCTTCGACCAGCAACTTGTCCTCCTTCTCCGTGTAGTTGCTGGTTTGTTTGCTTACGCGGCGAGCTCGAGCTTGTGCAGCTGCGGCTTGCGTCAACTCCCGAGCGAACAACGGCTCCTCCTCGATGTTAATGCTGCCGGGACAGGCAGTGCTGTCCTGATGTGTGTCAACGGCAGGCGGCTGGGGAGCCTGCTCGGTCGAAGCAGAGGGCATGGTGGTCGGCATTGGCTGCGTGTACACCGGAGGGGCCTGCACGGTGGACAAATCGTCGAGCAGGTTCCGTGCGCCGGCTATCACTGCTGCTCCCATGTTCTTGGGGCCTTTGGAGTTCGCCGGGGCACGGTTCAGGTCAATGGACGAAGGAGACAGCCCCGTGAACGACTCGCCCACCTCCGGCGACCCATCCCGTGACGGGTACGCGTACCGCGCCGACTGCGACCCCAATTCGTGCGCGCCGGGCGTGTACCCAAACGGGGCTACCGGCAGGGATGTTGACCTTGGAGGAAGGGGCCGGGTCACGGACGAGGACGAGCTCCCCCCCGAGGCCGTGCCGGCGGCAGGGAGGATCAAGTGCTGAGCGAGCGCTTGGTGGCCATAAAAGAGCATGGCATGCTCTTGCAAGACGTCCGCCTTGGCCTCCGTCTTGAGTTGGAGAAGCTGCTCCGCCGCCCGCTGCCGCTCCTCCGCGGCAGCGATATCCCTCTTCCTTTGGTCGAGCGCCCTGCGGCGGTCTGATGGCGTGTAACTCACACGTTCGTTGGGAACCCCAAGAGGAAGGTATGATGCGCACAGCAGCAAGTTTTCCCTCAGAAAGAAACCAAGGTTTATCGAACCAGGAGGAGCCAAGAAGCACGTTGAAGGTTGATGGCGGCGGGATGTAGTGCGGCGCAACACCAGGGATTCCGGCGCCAACGTGGAACCTGCACAACACAACCAAAGTACTTTGCCCCAACGAAACAGTGAGGTTGTCAATCTCACCGGCTTGCTGTAACAAAGGATTAACCGGCTGGTGTGGAAGATGAGTGTGTGCCGAAACTAGTAGAACAAGTATTGCAGTAGATTGTATTTCAGTAAAGAGAATTGGACCGGGGTCCACAGTTCACTAGAGGTGTCTCTCCCATAAGACAAACAGCATGTTGGGTGAACAAATTACAGTTGGGCAATTGACAAATAAAGAGAGCATGACCATGCACATACATATCATGATGAGTATAGTGAGATTTAATTGGGCATTACGACAAAGTACATAGACCGCCATCCAACTGCATCTATGCCTAAAAAGTCCACCTTCAGGTTATCATCCGAACCCCCTCCAGTATTAAGTTGCAAAGCAACAGACAATTGCATTAAGTATGGTGCGTAATGTAATCAACAACTACATCCTTAGACATAGCATCAATGTTTTATCCCTAGTGGCAACAGCACAACACAACCTTAGAACTTTACATCTTGTCCCGGTGTCAATGCAGGCATGAACCCACTATCGAGCATAAGTACTCCCTCTTGGAGTTACAAGCATCTACTTGGCCAGAGCATCTACTAGTAACGGAAAGCATGCAAGATCATAAACAACACGTAGATATAACTTTGATAATCAACATAACAAGTATTCTCTATTCATCGGATCCCAACAAACGCAACATATAGAATTACAGATAGATGATCTTGATCATGTTAGGCAGCTCACAAGATCCGACAATGATAGCACAATGGGGAGAAGACAACCATCTAGCTACTGCTATGGACCCATAGTCCAGGGGTAGACTACTCACACATCACACCGGAGGCGACCATGGCGGCGTAGAGTCCTCCGGGAGATGATTTCCCTCTCCGGCAGGGTGCCGGAGGCGATCTCTGGATCCCCGAGATGGGATCGGCGTTGGCGGCGTCTCCGGAAGGTTTTCCGTATCGTGGCTCTCGTGACCGGGGGTTTCGTCATGGAGGCTTTAAGTAGGCGGAAGGGTAGGTCAAGAGGCGGCGCGAGGTGCCCAGACCATAGGGCCGCGCGGCCAGGGCAGGGGCCGCGCCGCCCTATGCTCTGGCTGCCTCGTGGCCCCTCTTCGTTTCGTCTTCGGACTTCTGGAAGCTTCGTGGAAAAATAGGCCCCTGGGCTTTGATTTCGTCCAATTCCGAGAATATTTCCTTACTAGGATTTCTGAAACCAAAAACAGCAGAAAACAAGAATCGGCACTTCGGCATCTTGTTAATAGGTTAGTTCCAGAAAATGCACGAATATGACATAAAGTGTGCATAAAACATGTAGATAACATCAATAATGTGGCATGGAACATAAGAAATTATCGATACGTCGGAGACGTATCAGCATCCCCAAGCTTAGTTCTGCTCGTCCCGAGCGGGTAAAACGATAACACGGATAATTTACGGAGTGACATGCCATCATAATCTTGATCATACTATTTGTAAAGCATATGTAGTGAATGCAGCGATCAAAACAATGTATATGACATGAGTAAACAAGTGAATCATAAAGCAAAGACTTTTCATGAATAGCACTTCAAGACAAGCATCAATAAGTCTTGCATAAGAGTTAACTCATAAAGCAATAATTCAAAGTAAAAACATTGAAGCAACACAAAAGAAGATTAAGTTTCAGCGGTTGCTTTCAACTTGTAACATGTATATCTCATGGATATTGTCAACATAGAGTAATATAATAAGTGCAATAAGCAAGTATGTAGAAATCAATGCACAGTTCACACAAGTGTTTGCTTCTTGAGGTGGAGAGAAATAGGTGAACTGACTCAACATTGAAAGTAAAAGAATGGTCCTCCATAGAGGAAAAGCATCGATTGCTATATTTGTGCTAGAGCTTTGATTTTGAAAACATGAAACAATTTTGTCAACGGTAGTAATAAAGCATATGCATCATGTAAATTATATCTTATAAGTTGCAAGCCTCATGCATAGTGTACTAATAGTGCCCGCACCTTGTCCTAATTAGCTTGGACTACCGGATCATCACAATGCACTGTTTTAACCAAGTGTCACAAAGGGGTACCTCTATGCCGCTTTGTACAAAGGTCTAAGGAGAAAGCTCGCATTGGATTTCTCGCTATTGATTATTCTTCAACTTAGACATCCATACCGGGACAACATAGACAACAGATAATGGACTCCTCTTTTATGCATAAGCATGTAACAACAATTAATAATTTTCTCATTTGAGATTGAGGATATATGTCCAAAACTGAAACTTCCACCATGGATCATGGCTTTAGTTAGCGGCCCAATGTTCTTCTCTAACATATGCATGCTTAACCATAAGGTGGTAGATCTCTCTTACTTCAGACAAGACGGACATGCATAGCAACTCACATGAAATTCAACAATGAATAGTTGATAGCGTCCCCAGTGAACATGGTTATCGCACAACAAGCAACTTAATAAGAGATAAAGTGCATAATTACATATTCAATACCACAATAGTTTTTAAGCTATTTGTCCCATGAGCTATATATTGCAAAGGTGAATGATGGAATTTTAAAGGTAGCACTCAAGCAATTTACTTTGGAATGGCGGAAAATACCATGTAGTAGGTAGGTATGGTGGACACAAATGGCATAGTGGTTGGCTCAAGTATTTTGGATGCATGAGAAGTATTCCCTCTCGATACAAGGTTTAGGCTAGCAAGGCTTATTTGAAACAAATACAAGGATGAACCGGTGCAGCAAAACTCACATAAAAGACATATTGAAAACATTATAAGACTCTACACCGTCTTCCTTGTTGTTCAAACTCAATACTAGAAATTATCTAGACCTTAGAGAAACCAAATATGCAAACCAAATTTTAGCATGCTCTATGTATTTCTTCATTAATGGGTGCAAAGCATATGATGCAAGAGCTTAAACATGAGCACAACAATTGCCAAGTATCACATTACCCAAGACATTTATAGCAATTACTACATGTATCATTTTCCAATTCCAACCATATAACAATTTAACGAAGGAGAAACTTCGCCATGAATACTATGAGTAGAAACCAAGGACATACTTGTCCATATGCTACAGCGGAGCGTGTCTCTCTCCCATAAAGTGAATGCTAGGATCCATTTTATTCAAACAAAACAAAAACAAAAACAAACCGACGCTCCAAGAAAAAGCACATAAGATGTGATGGAATAAAAATATAGTTTCAGGGGAGGAACCTGATAATGTTGTCGATGAAGAAGGGGATGCCTTGGGAATCCCCAAGCTTAGACGCTTGAGTCTTCTTTATATATGCAGGGGTGAACCACCGGGGCATCCCCAAGCTTAGAGCTTTCACTCTCCTTGATCATGTTGCATCATACTCCTCTCTTGATCCTTGAAAACTTCCTCCACACCAAACTCGAAACAACTCATTAGAGGGTTAGTGCACAATAAAAATTAATATATTCAGAGGTGACACAATCATTCTTAACACTTCTGGACATTGCATAATGCTACTGGACATTAGTGGATCAAAGAAATTCATCCAACATAGCAAAAGAGGCAATGCGAAATAAAAGGCAGAATCTGTCAAAACAGAACAGTTCGTATTGACGAATTTTAAAATGGCACCATACTTGTTCAAATAAAAATGCTCAAATTGAATGAAAGTTGCGTACATATCTGAGGATCATGCACGTAAATTGGCTTAATTTTCTGAGCTACCTACAGGGAGGTAGACCCAGATTCGTGACAGCAAAGAAATCTGGAACTGTGCAGTAATCCAAATCTAGTACTTACTTTTCTATCAACGGCTTAACTTGGCACAACAAAACACAAAACTAAGATAAGGAGAGATTGCTACAGTAGTAAACAACTTCCAAGACACAAAATAAAAACAAAGTACTGTAGGTAAAAACATGGGTTGTCTCCCATAAGCGCTTTTCTTTAACGCCTTTCAGCTAGGCGCAGAAAGTGTATATCAAGTATTATCAAGAGACGAAGTGTCAACATCATAATTTGTTCTAATAATAGAATCAAAAGGTAACTTCATTCTCTTTCTAGGGAAGTGTTCCATATCTTTCTTGAGAGGAAATTGATATTTTATATTACCTTCCTTCATATCAATAATAGCACCAACAGTTCGAAGAAAAGGTCTTCCCAATATAATGGGACAAGATGCATTGCATTCAATATCCAAGACAACAAAATCAACGGGGACAAGGTTATTGTTAACGGTAATGCGAACATTATCAACTTTCCCCAAGGGTTTCTTTGTAGAATGATCAGCAAGATTAACATCCAAATAACAATTTTTCAGTGGTGGCAAGTCAAGCATATTATAAATTTTCTTAGGCATAACAGAAATACTTGCACCAAGATCACATAAAGCATTACAATCAAAATCTTTAACCTTCATCTTAATGATGGGCTACCAACCATCCTCTAGCTTTTTAGGAATAGAGGCTTCACGCTCTAGTTTCTCTTCTCTAGCTTTTATGAGAGCATTTGTAATATGATGTGTAAAGGCCAAATTTATAGCACTAGCATTAGGACTTTTAGCAAGTTTTTGCAAGAACTTTATAACTTCAGAGATGTGGCAATCATCAAAATTCAAACCATTATAATCTAAAGCAATGGGATCATCATCCCCAATGTTGGAAAAAATTTCAGCGACTTTATCACAGAAGTTTCAATGATTTAGCGATTTGAGGCAGTTTCTCGCGCTTTGCATTAGAAGTGGAAACATTGCTAACACCAATTCTTTTATTAGTATTAGTAGGAGGTGCAGCAACATGTGTAGCATTAACATTACTAGTGGTGGTAATAGTCCAAACTTTAGCTACATTCTTCACTTTAGCTAGTTTTTCATTTTCTTCTCTATCCCACCTAGCACGCAGTTCAGCCATTAATCTTATATTCTCATTAATTCTAACTTGAATGGCATTTGCTGTAGTAACAATCTTATTATGATGATTCTCATTAGGCAAAACTTTTGATTTCAAAAGATCAACATCAGCAGCAAGACTATCGACTTTAGAAGCAAGTATATCAATTTTCCCAAGCTTTTCTTCAACAGATTTGTTAAAAGCAGTTTGCGTACTAATAAATTCTTTAAGCATGGCTTCAAGTCCAGGGGGTGAACTCCTATTATTGTTGTAAGAATTCCCATAAGAATTACCATAGCCGTTGCCATTATTATAAGGATATGGCCTATAGTTGTTACTAGAATTGTTCCGGTAAGCATTGTTGTTGAAATTATTATTTTTAATGAAGTTTACATCAACATGTTCTTCTTGTGCAACCAATGAAGCTAATGGAACATTATTAGGATCAATATTAGTCCTATCATTCACAAGCATAGACATAATAGCATCAATCTTATCACTCAAGGAAGAGGTTTCTTGACGAATTTACCTTCTTACCTTGTGGAGCTCTTTCCGTGTGCCATTCAGAGTAGTTGATCATCATATTATCAAGAAGCTTTGTTGCTTCACCAAGATTGATGGACATAAAGGTACCTCCAGCAGCTGAATCCAATAAATTCTGTGAAGAAAAATTTAGTCCTGCATAGAAGGTTTGGATGATCATCCAAGTAGTCAGTCCATGGGTTGGGCAATTTTTAACCAGAGATTTCATTCTTTCCCAAGCTTGAGCAACATGTTTAGTATCCAATTGTTTAAAATTCATTATGCTACTCCTCAAAGATATAATTTTAGCAGGGGGATAATATCTACCTATAAAAGCATCCTTGCATTTAGTCCATGAATCAATACTATTCTTAGGCAGAGATAGCAACCAATCTTTAGCTCTTCCTCTTAATGAGAAAGGGAACAATTTTAGTTTAATAATATCACCATCTACATCTTTATACTTTTGCATTTCACATAGTTCAACAAAATTATTAAGATGGGCAGCAGCATCATCGAGAACTAACACGAGAAAATTGCTCTCGCATAACAAGATTCGATAAAGGAGGTTTAATTTCAAAGAATTCTGCTGTAGTAGCAGGTGGAGCAATAGGTGTGCATAAGAAATCATTATTATTTGTGGTTGTGAAGTCACACAACTTAGTATTTTCAGGGTTGGCCATTTTAGCAACAGTAAATAAAGCAAACTAGATAAAGTAAATGCAAGTAAACTAATTTTTTTGTGTTTTTGATATAGCAAACAAGATAGCAAGTAAAGTAAAACTAGCAACTAATTTTTTGTATTTTGATTTAGTGCAGCAAACAAAGTAGTAAATAAAACTAAGCAAGACAAAAACAAAGTAAAGAGATTGAGAAGTGGAGACTCCCCTTGCAGCGTGTCTTGATCTCCCCGGCAACGGCGCCAGAAAATATGCTTGATGGCGTGTAACTCACACGTTCGTTGGGAACCCCAAGAGGAAGGTATGATGCGCACAGCAGCAAGTTTTCCCTCAGAAAGAAACCAAGGTTTATCGAACCAGGAGGAGCCAAGAAGCACGTTGAAGGTTGATGGCGGCGGGATGTAGTGCGGCGCAACACCAGGGATTCCGGCGCCAACGTGGAACCTGCACAACACAACCAAAGTACTTTGCCCCAACGAAACAGTGAGGTTGTCAATCTCACCGGCTTGCTGTAACAAAGGATTAACCGTATTGTGTGGAAGATGATTGTTTGCAGAAAACAGTAGAACAAGTATTGCAAGAGATTGTATTTCAAGAAAGAGAATTGGACCGGGTCCACAGTTCACTAGAGGTGTCTCTCCCATAAGACAAACGGCATGTTGGGTGAACAAATTACAGTTGGGCAATTGACAAATAAAGAGAGCATGACCATGCACATACATATCATGATGAGTATAGTGAGATTTAATTGGGCATTACGACAAAGTACATAGACCGTCATCCAACCGCATCTATGCCTAAAAAGTCCACCTTCGGGTTATCATCCGAACCCCCTCCAGTATTAAGTTGCAAAGCAACAGACAATTGCATTAAGTATGGTGCGTAATGTAATCAACAACTACATCCTTAGACATAGCATCAATGTTTTATCCCTAGTGGCAACAGCACAACACAACCTTAGAACTTTCTGTCACTTGTCCCAGTGTCAATGCAGGCATGAACCCACTATCGAGCATAAGTACTCCCTCTTGGAGTTACAAGCATCTACTTGGCCAGAGCATCTACTAGTAACGGAAAGCATGCAAGATCATAAACAACACGTAGATATAACTTTGATAATCAACATAACAAGTATTCTCTATTCATCGGATCCCAACAAACACAACATATAGAATTACAGATAGATGATCTTGATCATGTTAGGCAGCTCACAAGATCCGACAATGATAACACAATGGGGAGAAGACAACCATCTAGCTACTGCTATGGACCCATAGTCCAGGGGTAGACTACTCACACATCACACCGGAGGCGACCATGGCGGCGTAGAGTCCTCCGGGAGATGATTCCCCTCTCCGGCAGGGTGCCGGAGGCGATCTCCTGGATCCCCCGAGATGGGATCGGCGTTGGCGGCGTCTCTGGAAGGTTTTCCGTATCGTGGCTCTCGATGCGGGGGTTTCGTCACGGAGGCTTTAAGTAGGCGGAAGGGTAGGTCAAGAGGCGGCGCGAGGTGCCCAGACCATAGGGCCGCGCGGCCGGGCGAGGGCCGCGCCGCCCTATGCTGCGCTGCCTCGTGGCCCCTCTTCGTTTCGTCTTCGGACTTCTGGAAGCTTCGTGGAAAAATAGGCCCACTGGGCTTTGATTTCGTCCAATTCCGAGAATATTTCCTTACTAGGATTTACGAAACCAAAAACAGCAGAAAACAAAGAATCGGCACTTCGGCATCTTGTTAATAGGTTAGTTCCAGAAAATGCACGAATATGACATAAAGTGTGCATAAAACATGTAGATAACATCAATAATGTGGCATGGAACATAAGAAATTATCGATACGTCGGAGACGTATCACGGTCGGCCCTCTTCTTGCTCTCGATCTTCCTCTGCTCCGCGGTGAGGTCGGGCTTCGCCTTCTTGGTCGCCGGCCCGGGCTCCACGACCACCGGAGCGTCCAGTTGAGGAGCCTCCGCCAAGGGAGGAGCGGCAACGGCCGCGAGCTCTGCCTCGTCTCCGATGGTGGCGGTGGCGGCGGCAGTCGCTTCGTCGGCCATCTCTAGGTTTTGGGAGTGGAGTGGACTGGGTGTGTTTTGGGAGACAGACAGGCGGGCCAGGGGTGGACAAGGGGAGGACGCGAGCGACCAGCATCCGGCGTCCGCGGCCACGCAAACTCGTCCCAGATTTGGGCCGGGTTTGGGTCGTCCCGGACGCCGCGGCCATCCGTTTTAGGGATAGGTCCGCGCGCTGGGCCGCGTTTTTGTCCGGCTCGACCCAAACGGACGCGCGGGCGCGGTTTGGGTCGCGCGGTTGGACATGCCCTAAGAGCATCTCCACTCGTCCCCCCGACGAGGCCCCCGAGCGACGTTTTTCCCATCCGGACGGCGAAATTCGGCCCAGTCGCGCCCCCGGTTCCTCGTTTTCGTCCGGATTTGGCCCTTCATCCATCCGGTGAGCCCACGCCATCCCCGGCCCCCCGGGGAGCGCTCGGGGACTCCGGACGAAACGAAAGCGCGCGAAACATTCCCGCGCGTCTGGTGGCCCCAACTTGTCGGCGAGAGACACCGATCGTCGTCCTCATCGCATCGTCTTCCGCGCGCTGTAAAAGCCTGCCGCCGGTCAGCATTCGCCGGACGCGTAGCTTTCACGCGGCGAGTTAATGCCGTCGCCTCGGTTTCATGCGCGCCTACCGCTATTTATCGCCGAACTACCCCGGCTGCCCCGCATTCACCTCCTCGCTCGTCTTCCCCCAAATCATCCCCGAACTCGAAGGAACCAGCAATGGCGAACAACGGTGCGGCCAACAACGGCTTCGGCCGCCGCTCTCTCCACCAATGGGAGGGGCGACTCCTACACGCGGCGGGCTACCCTGCGCTGCCGGACTTCCGCGCGCCGGGAGGCTGGAGGCTGAGCGCAGGCGGCGTGCCGATCCCGCCGCCGCCAACCGGTGGCGGCGCACTCAGGGAGGCGATCGACGAGGTGCTCGTCACTCTCAGTGACGAGCAGCGCGCGGATCCACGCTTCTTCCCCGACAACCACGAAGCGTGGATCGCGTTCTTCCGGCGAAGGTACGAACGCGAACTCGCCGCTTACGACGGCCCTCCTCCTCCTCCGGCAAGGAACAACGCCGCCGGCCGCCGCCGATGGTGGAGTGCGCCCAACCGCACCCTCGAGAATGTGCTCGCGCACATCGAGGATGGGAACTCCCCTGTCCTGGGGATGCCGCCACCGGTGGCGGCTACCGTGTCGCGCCGGCACGGTAGTTCCTGGATACCGAGGAGGATGGCGCCGTCCTCTTCGTCGTCGGGCTCGAGGTCGGCGTCTAGGTCCGGCGGGTCGACGCCGGCCACCGTCAAGAAGGAGTGGCCGTCTCCGGCCACCGTGAAGAAGGAGCCGGCGTCTCCACCGCCGACCAGAGGGCGCAGCAGCGGCGCGCTCGTCATCCGCGACCAGCCCTCCTCGCCGCAACGTGGGCGGAAGAGGAAGACGGCGAAGAATGAGGCCGCCGCGGCCGCCGCCAACCAGCTCGCCGAGGAGGAGGCGAAGCGCGCGGAGGACGCCGCGGTGGCGAAGGCGATCGCCAGGTCGCTGAATGACCTGGTGCCCGCCGACAACAGCCTCCCCATCGACGCCGCGCCGGAGTGGTCCAGGCGCGGCCGGGAGGGCCGAGGAGGCGGAGCCACGGCGGCGGATGTTGGATCCGGCCGCCGCGCGACAACTCGCCGCCGCGCGCGCCGCACCGTCGTCCTCGCGGAATGCCGCGCCCGGGGAGGTGATCAAGCTCGAGGAGAGCGGCGACGACGACATCTACCGGCCGTCGCCTCCACGCGCGCCGGCGGCGCCGAGGGCACGAGCCGCTGGTACGAGGCGCCGCCGCCCCAGGACGACGCCGGCTCCAGCGACGACGACGACGGCGGCGACTACACGACCTTCTACCGCCATTTCGGCATGTAGGAGGCCGCTTTTAGTTTTAGTATTAGTTTGCCAATCGCTGAATTCAAATATATGTACGAATTCGGCCTATTTATGTACGAACTCGCCTCTATATGTTAAATATCATTAAATTTCGCTTATGTTTGAACGAATTCGCCTATTTTGTCTGAATTCGTCGTATTACGTTGCATCCATCCTGGACTCGCGGCTGGGAAAATGGGCCTCCCCACGCCAAATCTTCCTCCAATCCGGACGAAAATTTCGCCGGATTTGAGCGTGGGGAGCCCAAACGAGTGGGGATGCTCTAAGATTGCTGGGACTGGGGCAGTGGGGCGTGTACCTAGCCGAGCCTCCACTTCACACTGCAGAGCGTCCCGTTGGCACGCCCCAAAAGGGTAAGCGGACTGAGCTATGGCCGATCTTGCAGCAGAAATGGCCGGAGCCAGAGAAGCTCCTCCTCGTCGTCCTCAATTGGATCTAAATCATCCAGTAAGCAGCACTCCCATCCTCTAACCTCGCCTCTCCTCTGGGCATTCCCGATGGATTGATTGCGGAGTCTGTTTGTCCATTAACCTGCCGCGTCGTTCCTCTCTGCCTGCAGCCGATGGATGAGGATGCGCCGGCGGGGAAGCTGAGCAGGATGGAGCACCAGCGCAGCGTCTGCGGCGAGCCGTCCTTCCGGATGGAGAACCTTCCTGAGGTAACTTCCGTTCCGCCAATCCCTTCCTTTTCTTCTCCAGAAGGAGAAAGGAAATCTTGCTTAAACATCACCGTTTCCCTCAAGATTCAACCTTCCTGAGGAATATCACATCAACGAACTAATTTTACACCAAATTTCCTGCTGAATGAGCCTCTACACACATTATAACTCGGGTAAAACGGAGCGATACCCCCCTACGTTTGTTACATAAATCGTTTTGGTTCGAACGCATACAGATGATACAGGTTGCCTGAATGTGTTCCCTGTGTTCGGCCTTGTGTAAGCCAGCTCATAGATTCATCGCTCCACAAATTGGAAAAGGCACATTAGTACAAAATCCCCAGGAAACATGCCTTGTTCCTTGTTTTCCAAACAGCCCCCAAATGAGCAAGGTAATCCATAGCACTACTAAATTGCGTTCTGAAACAGGAAACTGCAAAATCTGACAAGTACAAGACTGATAGGTAGAAACAACAACTCCACAGGTACTTGGCTAGAGGACAGTAAATATACAGATGGCCAATAGTTTCTGGGGCGCCACCACTCTGTAGTACTATGCCATCCAATATCCATGTCTCAGCGAAATGCCCAGAGTCGAAATTCTGATACTAACCAAAGGAAATTGTTTATCTTTCTTTTTGGGCATGTATCGTATTCCATATAAATTTGCAAGTGAATCAATTATCTTTAAACAGAGGAATTGGAGAAATTGACTGAAAACCGTTCCGCTGCCCGGTCCATCTTTTGTTTCCAGCAGGCAGGGAAAGTAAAATCTAGCTTAAGCATGTCACTAATACGCTCAGGATCCAATCAGTGTGTATAAAAAATAGCCTTCAATGTGAACTTCTTAGGGCAAAAAATCTGGTGTTCTTTTGTGTAGTTCACGATTTTCATTTTAAAGCAACGCTCAATGCTTAGGGACTTTGGGTCTCTTGCTCCAGTTGTTTGCTAGACGGATATGGTATCAGCTTGACTGAGCTGCTAGAGAGAGAGGAGAATCAGTGCACTACTCCCGGCTGACATTAAGAAAACCAGCAAACTAAAGGCTTCGTCAGGACACCACAAAATGTGCCATCAATCTGCTTTTTATTTTCTCTGATCGTCTCGACAGTTGCAAGGCTGCCTGCTGAATGTTTTTCTTATATCTGTAACCCAGCCCACAGATTCATCCTCCTCAAATCGCGGAAGAAGACACATTGGTAGGATTCTCACAAAGAGTACTTGAAAAACTTGCTTTGTTCCCTATTTTCCAAACATACAAAATCCAAGGAGGACATGGCTCATAAGTCAAAACAGTAATGGAATTGCACCAAAATTAACAATAGACTATTTACTCCACCGGCACTTGGCTAGAGGGTAGTGAGTATACATATGATCAGTAGTTTCAGGGGCATCGCGAAACATGCACTCTCATTACCATGCGATCCATGTTTCAGCCAATTGAACTAAGTAAAATTTCTGATTCTCACAGCTAAACAAAGGAAATTGTTTATTCTCTCTAGTAGCCAGAAGACAGGCACACACAACTATCTTTTTCCTCTGCCAAGGTCACGCCCCCACAGAGGTTGCCTCTATACACCTGCAACGGCATTGTGGAGTACATGCAAGATTGTTACGAAGAATACTGTAAAAACACCAATTGAAACTAAAAAGTTGCAATTTGCATCTTGTCAGATTTCTCTTTCCAGTGTATACAGTTTCAGCTCAATGTGTTTCTTGATTCGAGTAATTACTGACTAAACTGCAGACTAATTAGATTTTAGTTGAAATTCAACCCTACTAAACATTTGAGTCCTTTCTTGTCGCAGGAGATTCAACCTGTTGTGATGTCACTTCTCCCACTGAAAGAGGCGGTGAGGACAAGCATTGTTGCAAGAAGTTGGAGAATGCTCTGGAGATTTCACAGTAATCTGTGTTTTTATTGCCCCGATGATCTGGATTATAACTCCGATGAGTATGATGACACCGATGAACAAGCCATTGATGATTTTATCAAAATAAAAAGAGACAATTTCATTGAGGATGTAAATTGGGTTATCCAACGACATAGTGGAATAGGAATCAATAAGTTCAGAATCAGGTGTGGCCTGCACAAGGAGGACTTCGATCATCTTGACAGGTGGATTGCCTTTGCTGCTTCATCGAAGGCAAATGTCATAGAGTTTGACCTGAAGATGATTAATTATCCATCCAAAAAAGTTTACCACTTTCCTCTTGACGCCTTAGATGTTCAAGGCAGCTCTTTTGTGCAGTCCTTGTTTCTTGCTGATGTTTCTATAAAGCCACACTCGGATGTACGTGGCTTTTCTATACTCAGAAGGCTTGTTCTGCAATATGTTCAGATATTTGGGGATCTACGAGGGTTGCTAGCAAATTGTTCTGCACTTGAGGACTTATCGATCATCGAGTGCTCTGGTGTGGCCAATTTAAGCATGCCACACAAACTTGATAAACTTCAACATTTGCTAATTGACAAAACATATGTTAGGATGGTTGAGTTTCATGCTGCCGATCTTGCTCATTTTGAGTACAAAGGACTAGAGATCCCTATAGTACTTCATGGTTGCTCCAAATTAGAGAAGGCAACAATTATGTTTAAAGGAGGTAAAGGATTGGGCCGCTTATTCACTCTAGTTCCAAGCATTTTGCCAGTAAAGATACTACACGTGGGAGCTGATATACTTGGATATGAACAGGTGACCTGGTTTTAATTCATCTAGTCTTGTTTGCTTACCACATAGTTCTTGAAAAACTGGGTTGTAATATCATCTTATTTTTTATTGTCATGTTTCAGTTGCAGAAAATGACAACAAGATCGCTTGGCATGTTTACATGTTTGAGGCATATAACTTGTCAATTATTTGTCCGGGTCCGCCATAGCGAACTAAAGGCCGATAACGGAGTTCTTCAAGTGGCCCATTGTTTAAATGCTGCACCTCAACTGGAGACGCTCCACCTTAACGTGAGTGCCATTTTCTTGGCTGTCGCATGCTTGTGTTTGTTGTTCTACTCTGACCGACTGATTGCTAACTTCTGAATGCAGATGATATATTTGATCAAATATGGTCAGATGAGTCATCAGGTGGCGGTGGAGGAGGAAGATTCTCCTATGCGTCGCCATGATCATCTCAAGACTGTCTACATGAGCGGGTTTCGGCTCTACAAGGCTCAGAAGAAGCTGGCATTCTCCATCTTGGAGAATGCCTCTGTTCTCGAGCACATGCAGTTGGAGCCGAGGGTGAAGGCCGTAGCCGACAAGGCCGCGATATGCTATATGTTGAATGACCGCGTCGAAAGAAAATTCGTACCACAGGTCTGTGAATGGGCGCGGCTTGCCTCGCTACGCTTCGGGAAGGTGGTTACTGCCCCTTCAGAATGAGTAAGCTGTTCCTGTTCCCTTCTGTGTACTGTCAGATGATCTTATTATGCTTTTTTGAACTTTCAAGAAGTTATGTGTCCCCGTCTAGTATAGTTGAAGGCTTGAAGCTATTACATGAAGAATTTGAGTTATGAAAGATCAAACAAAAGTGCAATTATCTGTGATCATTTACATTTGCCAACTCTTGTGAAAGAAGTAGGACCTCTAGTTTCTACCCAGGTGAACAAAAGCTAAATTTCGCTTCAAAGCAGTACTCCCTCCTGCCCAAAATATGTTGCATATAAGCTTTGGTCAAAGTCAAACTTCGTAAAGTTTAATCATCTATATTGACAAAAATATAAACATATACAACAAAAAGATAATATTTTTAGAGTTGTTATGAAATATATTTTCATATTGTATGCATTTGTCATGGTAGATCTTTGTATTATTATTTATATTCTTGGTCAAAGTTTGCACAATTTGACTTGCACGAAAAATCATGCGCAACATAAAATGGGTAGGAGGGAGTATATGCTAAGGTGTTGAACTTCGAGCCATATAAGCGTCTGCACAAAATTAGTCACATTGCATTCTACTTGGTTGGCATCCGCCTGAACACGCTCTAAAACCAGAGCGATTTCGCAGCGGTTCGGCTTATGGATTGATTCAGGGTTTGTTGTGGTGAATGCCAAACCAAGCGCGGTGTTGTCCTGAATATTTGAGATCGTCACAGATTCACTGCGTCGACATCGCATGGAAGATGGTCATGGCCACGAGGAGGAGAATGATGGCGCATCTGGTCATTGCCGGATCTGCATCCGCCGATGAGAACACCATTGGCGGGTAGGCTGTGCTTGTCGATGGGGGCACCGCTGCCCCGGGATTCGCACCAGGGTTCAGGCTGCGCGTGCAGAATGAGGTGAAGGTGTCAGTATTGGGTCATGAATGAATGAATGCTGTACATGTATATATAATTGTGCTAAATTGTTGTTTGCTGAATGTTCTGCCTGCCAAAGGGAAGCTAATGACGCTGTCATGTTCAGCTTGCTCGTAATTAATCATTTCGTCGTTCCTACCTCCTACTGGAATACTCACCCCACATGCACGTCCAAAAAAGGAATCGATCCAATTGCCAAATGGCGACGACGTGCATGCCGAGCCAGTCCAACGATAGTTTTCCAACGCACGCACCTTGACCCGCCGGGGCAGAACACGACGTCGTACCCGCCGCCGGCGCAGGTGAAGGTCGACGTGGCGTCGTCGTAGGCGTAGCTGTACGCGAGCGGGCAGGCCGCCTTGAAGAAGCGCGAGTAGGCCGTTGGCGGGCACGTCGCCGGCGTCCCGTGCGCGCCGCTGCAGCAGTACTCCGCCGTCCCGAACGCCTCGCACGCGCTCCGGCACGCCACTGTCGCGCCCGACGCCGCGACGGTGACGCGCAGCTCCGGCGGGCACGACGCGTTCAGGTCGACGGGGCAGCCCGTGGGCTGGCACGAGCTCCCGTTCGCCGCCGCTGCCGGCGCCACGACCACCGGCACGTTGTAGCCGTCCACGAGGCTGACGTCGTAGAAGTCGTTCTCGCCAGCGGCTCCGGAAGCGAGGGTGAACTCCGCAAGGGTAGCCGGCGGTGCGGCACCGCGGCCGGAGCACTCGACGGTGCCCGAGCCGCAGTCGCCGGTCGCGCACGCAAAGGCGCCTGCGACGGATGGCCCGCAGAGCGTGCGTCCCCAGATGCGGCCGGACCAGCCATCGGCGACGGCCACGGCTCGGGACTCGGCCGGGGAGAGCGCGAAGCCCGTGGTGGCCGGCGGCGGGACGCCGGCGTTGGAGAGGATGCCCGGCCACACCGTGTAGCTGCAGCCGTTCGTCACGGTGAACGTCGCCGGCCGCGCTACTGCCGATCATTACAAATCCATATCAATTTTACATCGACACTTGATTACCACTACCAGCTTAACAGCAAAAAATTTAGCAGCTACGCATAGCATCGAGGATCAAACGGTTATCAAGGATGCAAGTAAACAACGACACTAACGATCGTACTAACAATGACACAAGAATGCAAACAGTACCTTGAAGGAAAGAGAGGCAGAGCAGAGAGAGAAGTGCTCCACCTCTCATGGAGATGGAGGAAGAGAGAGACACAGAGAAGGGATCAAAATTTAATCAACAGAGATGGTGCCAGAACAAATAATAAAATTTCTAACGTGTGCCAATACATGTGATGTGATCGTCTAATTAAGTAGCAGTACCAACTAACCAAGTGCTGTCCGAGAGTATTAAACTAAGGCATACTATATAAGAGTTTGTTGTTGCTTGGAAGAAACATTCAAGGTTCATTTGAGCTCCAGGGTTAATTTGCTGTATAGGTTGAGACTTGAGAGATGCAACGTCAATAGTACTCCCTCCGTCCGTTAATAGATGTCGGAAGGTTCGTCTAAATTCGGATGTATCTATGCACTAAAAAGTGTCTCGATACATTCGAATTTAGACAAACTTTGGACATCTAAAAAGAGACAGAGGTAGTACTAAGTTTGGTTTGTAAGTAGCTGTGCCACTAAGTATTATTTCTTTTCTTTTTCTTTCCCTTTTTCACATTCTTCCTTGGGTTGGTGAGTTGACGCATATAAAAAATTATACAATATCCATATCCACTTCAAATTTGGTCGAGAAAAAGCTCAAACAAGCATAGCAGAAGAACCACAAGACACCCTCCGGCCCAGCCAGTGGTGAAGGGTAGATAGAAGATTCTTTTGGTTGCTTTAGAAACATGCAAAAAATCGTAAGGTGATTTTTGCTAGGGGTGTGAACAATATAGTGAGACTAATGCGGATGATGTTCGTATATGATCCATTGATGATGTGGAGTTACTCGTGCTCATTGTAGGCTCTTTTTGTTAGTCAGCTTGTGCTCCAGTGATGTGGTCGTTGGTGTCGCTATCAACATAATAGTTTGTGCCTATTCCTACGTGGTAGTGTCTAAAAGTATCCGTTGCCCCTACTAAGTTTTCATGGCAATGACATATGAATAAGGGTCCAACTGTTTAGTCAAGTGTATACACATGTTGTTTCATCGTTAAAGTGTAAAAAATGGTTTGATATCCACAAACATTTATATTCAATGCATTTTTTTATGTTAACTTGTATGTTGATTACATTGAAAGTTGCTAGCTCCTTTGCATGTTTTGGTTTTGTATCTAGCATATGTATGTATATCTTACGCTTCCTATTTTACTTAGTTTGTGTAATTAAGCATGTGTATGTTGTAATGCACATCATATGCTTATGTTTGTTGATTTGAGATTTTTTTGTATCTTAATCATATCTTATTTCACTCTTATGAGAAATAAATGTATGATCACATTATGGGGAAGTCATATGCCTTGGGCACTTCATATTCCTAAATCTAGTCTCTATGTGGTATGCTAGAGATCATGAGAATTTAGAATTCTATAAATATACATTATTTATATACCTAGTTGGTTTTTATCTGCATCTTGAGAAAAATATATGGATTATCATATTATAGGGGAGTGATATTCTCTAATTTGGGGATATTTTTGATTATATATTCTATTTGAGCTAATTTAAGTTGTTTATCTTGTGTATGATGTTTCTATAGCTCCCCAAGACCATCTACATTGCTGATTAGTGTGACATTAGCTATCAGCAAAAACTCTATAACTACCGTTGTAGATTTGGAAAATTTGTGGCTTTCTAAGGATGTGACACCGGAAGAAGATTCCTTGGCTATGGAGGAGCAGTGGTTCTTACTAGTTTTTTAGGATTTAACTGTACCATCTATTAGTGAAATGGATGCATTTATTGCACTTATACCATCTATTCGTAAAACAACTTAAATCTAGTGTATAAACAACTTATGATGCTTGCACATTTGAGCATTTGAGCTTATGATAACTTAGGATATATGTTAGTTGAATCTAGTGTATAAACCATGTTTGTACTTCATAGATTAGAAAATTGTTACTGATAAGTAAGTGCACATATTAATTTAGACCATCTCACTAGTAGGAATATACCTATTGGTGGCATAGTACCTCCTTTGCTAGCTGACATGGGTATGCCATATCGGGTCCTTAACATTACCGTCCACGGTACAAAGCCCGGGAAGAAATAGAAGAAAGCCCATGGAGAAATCCAGATGAAGCCAAAGACTACGTTAGGAAAGTTAAGCCCATATCAGATGAGCGGACTTGTAATGTAACTCTACCTCGAGGTAGACTCTGAGACGTAGCCCGCTATACAAGGGCTAGGAGGAGCCACCGAGAGGGGATAGATTCAATCAGACGAGACACCTTGTAACCCTAGTTCGACATAAAACAAACTCGGCTATTTGCCCTTGATCATAATACTCGTCGACTGTCTAATTTGGCTGACCGGTTTGTTGATTCGCCAGTGTCCTCCTTCCTAGAAACCCAAATCCATCATCATGTGTATTAAAAAGGTTAACCCTTTGTCACTAGCAGACCCCAATGAGCCACTTGTATCACACCATTGGTACGTGGTTATTGGTGGCATACCCTCCATGTACGCTACAAGTAACCATTATTGGTGGCGTACCCTGGAGCACACCACCAACACCGCTTCTACTGGTAGCGTGCATGGGATGTACGCTACTAGTACGTGGATCTGCTAGTAGCCTGTTCCTGCTTAGTATGCTATTAGTAGGAGCACGATGCTAATACTGTATTTTGTGGAAATAATTTTTTCATGTGCCGTCGTATTTGTACATGTACAATTGATGCAATCAAAGCAGCCTCCATTATACATGTATGTCGAAATGCCCAATTACACCTTTATGATCACCCTATTACGATGTGATGATTGATGCAATCAAAGTATAGTGATTAAATATGATCTCACGGTCTAAGGATTAGGTCACTATGCGTTCATAAACATCGTAATGTTATACTTTGTGACTTGATCGTGTTACAATATTTATATATTGGGAAAGTCCATCATATCATTGACTTAATGATATGATACCATTGTCAAATGAGTATATGTCCATGACCGGGAAACCTCGACCATCGAATGATCACAATGAGCTAGTTCACACACATATGCTTACTAGGGACCATGGTTTGTTTGCAATACCACACGTGTATTAATGTTTATGATTAATATAGTTATATCATGGCACACAACTATTATGAACTATTGAGATACAAAATAAATACTTCTTTATTATTCGCCTCGAGGGCACTATCTCCAACACCATGGTGGCAGTGGTAGCGGCTGACAGAGAGACTATGACGGCTGATCCCGAGAGCTGCAGGCCAGAGGAGTTGGAGTTCACCGGCCATGGGGGTGGCGGAGCGCGCTGCATGGTTAGTGTTTGGAGGGATGTGGCGGCGGTGTATGATAATGCTCTAGCTAATACCAAGTTTGATTTTAAGGATGTGTTGGGCACAACCTCCACATATCTTCTTTATATATAGATCAACAGATTACATACGGTTACATATGCGTATGATGTGTTGGGCACAACCTCCACATATCTTCTTTATATATAGATCAACAGATTACATACGGTTACATATGCGTATGAGTACATGACAGGTTACTAGTACAAATTAACTCGAAAGTTAGAGACGGCACCCTGAGCCAATTTCCACCATGTTTAGGAAAAACCTCTTCAGCTATCAGCCCTCAACCGATCATGATTTCATTGCCTGGAACAATCTCACCGGACATGGTGGTGTGCTTTTCCTTGGAAGGAGAAGTCCCGAGGATAACTGTCCTTGTTCTAAAAAATGTCTACGAAGAGGAAGAGGATGAAGACGAGGAAGACCAGTTATCTCCAGTTATCTCCCTGGGATGCCACCTTACCGATGGTGAGAATGAACACCTCCAACAAATCTTCCCTCCAAGTAATTCATTCATTGTGGTGTCATTTGTCACTCGTTTGACGAGGACGAATGTTGAGAGGCGCCTTATGGTACATATATTATTTCTTCAAGTGACCCTATAGCTATATATCTTCTTACTTCCTTTGTTGTATTCATAATTTACGAGAATGGTTGTGTAACATCAAGTTATCTCACTTTTGCATCGTAGAAACTAAGTACATAGTTTCTCATCTTTATATCCCTCAAGATGACTTGGTTAGACTATCCAGTGGAACACAAGGTGGCAATAACCGTAGGCATCTTGCCAGGAAGTTGGTGGGCTCTTCATGAATTAGGTCGGGGTGGCTGGTGGTTTCGGGATCACGTAGAAAATGCGTCTTTTATGCCTCGGGTATTAGCCATAGCTCGTACCCCTTCTTCATTCTTGCCAGAACCAGCACACCGGTCAATGGGGGCCCTTCTACCCACCTTGAGCCGGCATGTTTCAAACATGAGCAAGTGGCATCACCGCTATCAAATACAAGACTGATTTGGACTATGTAGGATAGCTGGTTCTAAGTGCACGTTCGGTGTACTAGTGGGTGTACAACTATACAAGGTACACTATTGACGTATCTTTAACAGATGTTGCTATTGTAGTTAAGAGTGATTCTCGAGACTAAAGACATCTTTGGTCACTCTCTTTGGTGACCCTTGAGCAACATAATCTTTTTATATTAATTGATTTGTAGAATCTCAATGCAAATATATGTATAAGATTTGTTTGGCATTAAATTTTCTAGTACTACGTGCTATGATACGGTATCTACCTATGATACTATTATCATCTCTCATCTTTAATCACATTGCCACATCAGCTTTTTGCATGCATGTGATGCATGATACTACCTATGATATTTCCATTGTGGGTAGTCTTATTGGCGACGTGGATGCTTTATTATCCCTGACTTAGTGCACAAGTGGTGTAATTATACTTTATTCCTCTGCAATTTTAACCTTACGTTAAGCGTGTGCTAATTTGCAACACACACACACTGAGACACTCAAGCTTACATAGAAGCAGATCATCATGCTTTCTTCATCCCCTCTGCAAAAGTATCAAAGTTTCCATACGAGGATCCCCCTTCTTGAATGCTCTCGTGCGCCGCCTTCTTCATGGCCTCCACCCTCTCCCTCATGTCGGCATTCCCCATCAGCTCTTCCACACTGCCGGCTATGTGCTCCTTCGTTATTACCCCAGACTCGTCGGCGACGGCCTTGAGGCCGACCTTCCAGATATCAGAGATGTAGAGCTGGTTCACAAACTGGTCGGCGAAGTAGGGCCAGGCAAGGAATGGCACGCCATTACGGACGCCTTCCATGGTGGAGTTCCACCCGCAGTGCGACACGAAGCATGCCACCGACGGGTGCGCTAGCACACGCTGCTGCGGCGACCATGTAACCAGCTTGCCTCGGCCACCGGCGCCACACACGCGGTCCAGGAAGCCCTCCGGGTACTCGTGCACGGCGCCGCCCTGGAGAATGTCGGGGCGCACCACCCACAAGAATGACAGGCCGGAGAGCTCGAGCCCCAGGGCGAGCTCCTCGAACTGGCGCCAGTCGAACATCGTGAAGCTGCCGAATGCGACGTACACGACGGATCTCGCCGGCTGCGCATCGAGCCAGGACATGCACTCCTCGTCCTCGGGCTTCCAGAAGTGGCCGACGGCCTTGCCGCTGCGCTCGCCGGTGAGGAGCGGGCCGACGGGCAGTACATTGGGGAAGAGTGAGAATGCCGCCGGTTCTGCATCTTTGAAGGAGTTGCAGATGACGAAGTCGCACTGCTCGATTGCACGGACGCCCTCGACAAGGTACCGGAAGAGGGCCGCCTGCTGGTCGTGGTCACCTATGCAGTTCCATGAGAGGTGGGCACTATGCATGAGGGGCATGTCGGGGCTCAGCTGAAAAGGTTTGTCACCCAGTGCAGACCCTGCAAAGGTGGACTGGTTAATTAGTATATCCCCACTTTCAGTGTTTCAGCCGGGTAAAATCATCAAAATCTTAGTTTCAATTTACTCACTCTATCGTGTCTACATTTTATCCTTTTAAAGATCATGTCAAAGTCATAGCTGACTAGGCATGGGACACACCCCTCCTAACACCCCAGGTCAAGTCCTCTCCGTATACAACTCCACACCGACACATACCCTCACTTTCAACCATTGCCATTGTGACCCTCTCTACACTCCAGTTTCACTACCGAATATTTTTAGATTGGGTTCAAATTAGGTTCACCACTAGGAGCATGATACCCGGTTTATCCTTGAGATGAAGTCAATTTACCCACGAATATAATGACATGACGACTCGTATACGGAGTACGTTATTTCGTGCACCGAATTTATCTATGTCATAATCGACTACAATTTTCGCAAGTCTTATCCAATTTTGAAATGCGCAAAAGTACTTCAGTTGAAGTTGTAGTAAGTTGTGCCCTTGGGCAGTTGGGCTAAAGAGAATTCAGTTAGCTAGCGTCCACTTACCGTCTTCCGGATCAATGATCTTATCCTCGATGAGCTTGTTAAAGCCCAGCAGCGTCGCCAGGACGGCGGTCGACGCCGGCCACACGGCCGCCGACCGGATCCCGGTCCTGCGCGCGACTTGCAGCGCCCACGACCCGACGTTGTAGTCGGTCACCATGCACGTGATCTTGCCTCCCGCGCCACCGCCCTCGCCGCTGGTGCGGACGAGCTCTTCCACCCGCGGCGCCATGAACTCCTCCATGAGCATGGTGAGCCTCACCAGCTGGTTCCGGTCCTCCCCGGGGGCCATGCCGTCCGGCACCGCCACGAACCGGATCCGGCCGCCGTCCTCCAGCCCGGCACCGGCGGCGACGACGCGGGCATGGTTGAACTCAGTGTTTACGAAGGTGACGGCGAAACCCCTGTCGGCCAACGCGTGCGCCACCTCCAGCAGCGGGATCACGTGGCCCTGCGCCGGGTACGGGATCACCAACGCGTGCGGCGGAGACACCATTGCCGACGATCGATCGTAGATGAACAACCGTGGTCGATTTAGCTAGCTAGCTATCGGGGACGATGGTGCATGCAGTAGGTATATACTCCCTCCGTTCTAAAATGTAAGACGTTTTGGACTTTTTCCGACCAGGTGAAAAACGTGCAAAATTACGTTTGTACCCTCCTCAATCTGGATCGCGATCGTCTTCCCGCATCATCGTCTTCGATGGCGTTCGGTTCCCAGCGACTCCTCCGCCCCCAGCTGGCACCTCCGGCCCCTGCAGCAGCACCTCCGCCGGTCCTCCCCCAGCCAGCACCTCCGGCCCCGTCCAGCACCTCCGGCCCCCAGCCAGCACCTCCGCCCCTGTCCAGCACCGCCGCCGCCGCCGCCACCACGATATCCTCCATTCAAGCTTCTCTGCAGTCGCCGTGACCGGATCCGGGCGCCCCGTCGCACCATATCTCCACGCCTGCTGCCAGAACGCCGGCACTCGGCCTTCAGTCCCGGCTCCACCCATTCTTTCAGCACCTCCTGTGTCTGCCGGCTGCGTCGAGGATCCCGGGCTTCGGGGTGTCGGTGAGGCCATGCTGGATGCGCATCCTAGCCAGCTGCTTGCTACTCCCGCCGCTGCATTAGTTGCTGGCTTGCTGCTGCTGGGATTCTCGCCCGTCGGAGGTCCGACTCTGCCGTTGGAGGGCGGATGGTGCAGCGCTTTCCTCGATGAGGGCTGATTGGCCCAGCGTTCTTCCTCTGCCCGGCTGATGCAGATGGTGCTCGAGACCATGTCTGGGTTGTCGCCCGCTTTTCCGCGTGTTGCTGCTCCCGCCTCCAACGCGGCCTCCATCAACGGCTGCTTGGAAGGCAACGAAGAATGGTCAGTTGCTTCACGAGCTCCCTTGGGCATCCAGGCCACACCGTCACTGCACCTCCTCAGCTTGATACGCCCGTGGCTGCAGACCTCGTGGACGGCCATGGATGTGAGTTCTCTGGGCCAAATCGGATGAGTTCTGCGCCATTCCGTCTCCCCGAATTCATCACACGGACGGCTCCTCCGGCGTGGTTGAGGGATCGATGTTTTCGGTATCTCTCCGAGATACCAATCTTTGCCACTTCGATGTGTTCTTCTCCTCCAGCCCTACGCAGATCGTTGTGGTTGTGCTCTTCTCCTCCGGCCCTGCAACAATTGCTGACCCACATCAGTACGGACTCCTGGGACCTCAACTATACTCCACCCGATGAACAAGTAGATGAACAAAATGCTGGAGTAGATGAAGAAATGGATGTGCTAGAACATGATATGCTGTATTGTGCTATTTTTCCTTGTGTACAAACTGCATCTACTGAAATTATTGTGTACTCCTAAATTACAGGCAGGGTGGAGTAGGTTTCAGACAGGACAATTAACTCAAATTGACTCTAATTCTATCAGGTACTCCCAGAAATTACATACTCAGTCTGGAGTATATGTGTAACATGCGACACAAAGACAATCCCAGAAAATGCTCAGTCTAGATAGTAAAAATAAACTAAGTTATCATGTGAAAGCAACCAGATATTTAGACGGACAATACCAGATCTTTAGTCTGGACAGTTTAGAGTACAATCATGATAAATCATGAGATACTCGAACATAATACCCTGCTAACAAGATACATAGCCTCAAACATAAATAACAGGAGTAGAAGATTGCAATAAAATAGGTAAAGTTACCGGCTAGTCGTTTTTTTCTACTTTTTGGGTCTGATTATTGAACTAGTTCACTCTGCAATCTCACATCACTTCCCAATAATACAGTAGCGGCACAAGAAATCCAAACAACCAGTTAAGTTAATTAATCATCAAGGTTCAGTACCAGACTCAAATACACACAGGCGTTGAGGTAAATCTGCTCAGATACAAACAAACCGACAGATGCACACAAGGTTCAGTTAGTGATGATTAGAAAAGTAGAAAGGTGAAGTCAAGACATGGACAGTAGCAAATGAAATAAATATACATGGAGCATTTTATATTTGGGTTAAGGTAAAGCAAATGTCCTACACAAAGCATCAAGCAGCCTACTCAAACCAATGTCTATATATTTGAACATAACTGCAGTAAGAGAGCAGATCCAGAGTACATCTGGATATAAACAACCCCACATTTATACTCCGTAATAAACACGCTTGTTCTCAGTAAAGCTACTACTCCGAACAGAGACAATTGGGAGCAAAACTGATTTTTCACATAAGTAACTCGAAGACTATACAAGAATGAATATCAATGAACATGAAAAGTTTACTCCATAACAGCAACCAGATGAAAAGTATGAATATCAATGAGCAATGAACATGAAAAGTTTACTCCATAATGCAATCACCTTAAGTAGATCATAACAGTATCCATCAACAACAGCGTAGCAACTTATTCAAACTAGAATCAGACACAATCCATAAATACGAATTGCAATATTAACAGTATTCAAGGCCTGCGTAGACGGAGCTCTTAAGGTGATAAAGATGGACTAGATATATCTGAAAGCACATACATAAAAAATTCAACAGCTCTTCCATGCGTTCAGTGTCTAGATCTTGTAAGCAGATCTCTGAACAATCACATAAACAGTCTAAAAATGGCATGTTTGTGACAACACAAAGTACTACTCGGTCCAGTAACATTCACCATACTACTCTCAATGAACTGAACAGAAGTTGAGCTACCATTCCGGACATAACAACAATGAGATGGAAGGACTCGACAGTTCGACAGTGTAAAATGATCTGGAAGTTGAGCTCAAGCCATTCCATAGTTGAGCTCTCTTCATGTTTGTAACAAACCACTTGCTTCCAACAATGTTAATCACTTAATATAATGATCTGCTAATTTTAATGGCCAGAACTGATATGAACAATGGCCTTCTATTCATTAGAATGGAGGCTGTAAATAAAAGACAGTGATCATCAGACCGATCGTCACTGCTAAGAACTGTGATCATAATATCCTAACAGAGCTTGCAGAGAGATCGAAATTACTGTACTTTGTTGCAGTAGGGAATGAGTTCTTGCAGAGCCCTCATCTTCTCGTTGATCATGTCCCTCCTCATCTGCATCCGTCAGATGATCCAAGCGAGGGTTAGCACTCAGCAATGGTTGCCAGAACAAGAATATTTCAAGCAAGACCAAAGTATTTAATCAGGTACGTACCCTCTCCGAGAGGTTGTGCACTTGGGCTTCACGCCACCGTTTGCTTGTGGAAGAAGGCTCACGTTTCGTCACAGCAGCCGAATGAGCAGACTAGTACGGGGTAGGGATAGGAGTGGCGCGGCCAGGGCTAGTAGCATTGGCAGCAGCAGTACCTTCTCCTGGCGGCGCAATCTTGTCGAAGGAGTCACCGTCCTGCGGCGAGGAGGACGGTTCCCCAGTGGCAGCAGGCGCAGATTCCCCAATGGGGGAGATGAACCCGTGCTTATCAAACATCCCGAATTCAATCGACGCGGAGGCGGGGAGAGCGGAGCAAGAGAAGCAACCGTCCGTGGAGGATTGGGAGCGGCCGACGTCGGTGGCCACCGGCGGTGGCATGAGCAATCCAGACCCTGGTCCCGAGACAAACAGATCAGAAATCCACAACAGAGATAGCTTGAATTTGATCGAGCAATACGAGATACTACACGGCCGCATAACCTCATTGGGGCTCCGAGTGGCGTCTCTCTGCTTCCGCTTACCTATGCTGTTTCCGGCGTCCGCTGGCATTTGGCAGAAGATCTCCGAGAAGAGCACCATCCCGGGTGAGATGTCGTCGACCACGAAGGCTGCCTCGAGTCCCCGCACCGGCGGCTCCCACCAGACAAGTCCACCGCCATCTCTCACGGTGATCCGCGAACCCAGCCAAATCGTCGCCGGAGCACGCAGATTCAGCGCCCCCTTGCCCAGCAGCAAATCGCGCACGCAAATCTGGCGCCTGCTCTCCCAGCAGCTCGTCGCCGGCTCGTGAAAATGCGATCTTTGACCTCCGAGCATTTGCGTCGTTGCAGGCGAGATCCGAGAGGATACAGGGTGGCGGGCAGCAAGGCGGCGCTGGGGCGCGAGAGGAAGACGACGCCGGAGGTGGGGCGCGACATGGAGGTGGTCGCGGCGACCTGGAGGAGCGAAGGGAGGAGAGCAGGAGCGAGGAGCGTATCCGTGAGAGAGGTAGCGAGTGGGAACGAGGCGTCCGCGCGCGACGCGATAAGGGGCAAAACGGGAAACTCACATTATTCCGTAGCGTGAAAAAAAGTGAACGTGGAATCCCAACGTCTTACATTTCAGAACGGAGGGAGTACCTATCGATATCGATCGTCCAAACAATCCATATAATTTATAGTGAGAGGAGAGCGTGGAAACAAAGAAGTGACGGTTATTTTGTGGCTCCAGTAGTGATTAATTAACTAAATATAAGCTCCGGCCTTCTTCTTGTTGGGGTTTTAGTTCCAGAGCAACAAGAACAGGTCGGCTGATAGATCAGCTGGCATTTTGTGTTCTTATTTACGGATCCATTGCCAGTTTCTTGTAGACAGACACACTTGGCAAGTGAGGGCTCACCCTCACTGGTAATTATTCTACTTACTGGAGACTACTTCAAACTTCATGTATGCCCAGTGAGAAGCACCAATAGCTTCGCCCAAGATTGTACATTCGCTACCAAGAGGAAAACAATGTTGCTGGAGGATACCAACCGCAGCTGTCCGTTATGGTGAACCTCGCATGATGGTGATCGCAAACTTATTAAGGACGACTACCCATTCTCCATTAGTTGGTCACTACAAGCTTAATTGATTAACAACTACAAATTTAACATCTACAACGTCCAGCAAATTGAAGCAATTAAGGATACCAGAACAACACTAACTACTAGTAGTACGTGTTACCAAATTATACTACATAGTTAAAACCGTTGTTATCGAGATCAAGATTAAACTACTGGCGACCCAGCATCTAATTTCCACTTAATCAAGTACGTCATCTCCTGTGCGCTACAGCACTTGCATGACGAAGAATGAGCCATGCCCAGTATTAAAAAATTGCCTTATGCTCAGCAGATAAACCATCACCAGATTACATAGCAGACCACGACTTTTACCGGCAGGGACGGAGCTAGAAAATTGATGCGATGGTATCAGCTCTATCTTCGTTGGTGTCATCTTTACAAATAATGAGTGCTTAGTGCAGATTTAGTGAGAGAATTACAAAAATCGCTGGTGTCAGCTGACACTAGTGTTAATGAAGCAGCTCCGTCCCTGTTTACCGGCACACGCTCAATTGATGATGGTCGATAAAATCCGGTCAGTTTCTAGCGGATTCGGCGGGACACCGCCGTTAGCCGCATGGGTTCCCAAAAAGCTAACGCGTGCACATGTTATGTGATAGGTGATGCGTAGGTGGTCTACTATCATCGCACGGAAGTTTCACGTCATACTAAAATGCGCCTCATGTAGCTGCTTCACAAATAAAAAACGTTTGGACACGCTAAAAATAAAAAGATGATCGCCCATGGGTCGGATTAGAATTCCGCACCGGGGTCTTGCTTCCCATACTAGGGACCACACACGTGCCAAATATGACATCGTTTCGGCAAACTATGCTATGCCGAGGTTGTTTCCTACCTCATTTCCGATAAAGTCAACCAGATTTAAACTATAGGTACTTGATCTAATGCTCATAATTTTTGGGTAAATTAACTTTGTAGGTTCAAAATATGATATGGATGTCATATTTGTATTCCTCTCATTTTTCTGATCAATTTAGACATATTATTTGCCAAATTCGTATTTACTGATATTAATTATTCTATATTAAATAAAAAAAGACAAAAAATAAAATCATTTATTTGTTTTTCAAATTCTATATTATTATTATTCATATATATTCATTGTTGTTTACTTAAGTAATAGTTTAGAATTCAAAAATATAGAGGTGTGGCATCACAGTCAAATGGTTAATATGATTGATATGGTAGTACTAACAACAAGGTGTTATTTCTTTAATGGAAGCTCATCCGAAGAGAACCAAAAAGTTAAGCGTGCTAGGGTGGGAGTAGTGTGAGGATGGGTGACCAACTGGAAAGTTTGACTACAAGTGTAATTTGACCTAAGATTAGGTCTACTAAGTGTGATTGTGAAAGATTAACATGTAAAAAAAGAATAAGAAGAAAATTGGAAAAAATGTTTTTTTTCAAAAAACATAATTTGAATATTTTTCAAATTTTTTTTTAAAAAAATTTGAAATACTATGCCGACGGTAAAACCATCAGCACATCAATCTGCGCCGATGGTGATTGGACAGTCCCCGACCAGAACTATACCGATGACGGTACGCCGACAATCACCGTCGGCACAGCCTGTGCCGACGGCCTTCCTTGTTGTGCCGACGGCTGGTGGCTGTCGGCAGCCCGTAGTGATATTTCCTCGTGTATATGGCCATGTCTGCCACTACTAAACAATGTCCCTAGAGACGCGTTGATTACAAATAAAGCCCGAGCGTACTGGACGAGGGGTGTTTTTATATAGAAGACACTGATCAAGTGTTGGCCTTTAAATGAATAAAGCCGCATAAGACTCGGAAATGCATTTCGGGTTATAGGTGCATATGAACCAGTTATGTGAAAATATAATTTAAAATATTAAAAATTCTGAAATAAATTTCACATGCATATCTAGATATTTTATGTTGATACACAAATTTTCAGGAAAATAGAATATTTTTGTGTCCCATGTAAAAAAGATAAATTTTGATGCTTCAACACGATTATTCACCAAACATTTTTTGTGTTTTTTGCACAAGCAACATAAATTGTTCGTTTCCCCGGAAACTTGTGTGACAACATAGATGTGTCTGTGAATTTTTTTATTTCAATTTTTTGATATTTTTTGATATTATATTTATGCATTTTCAATAATAAATTTATATGCACCTACGAGCCAAAACACGAGCTCCCATACGTATAGATGCTGAAGAACGAAATCTCCTCTCGCGATCAGCAAACCAGAGACGGCTTGTACCTGGGTAATTTCTTTATGTTTTTGTAGCTTGACAATGATCTAAATCTTTCTTGAAGTCCACTATCAAATAACTAAAAGAGGGCGGCAACATCCCTAGTGTATGTGTACCCACACTCACCGCAAAGTGCTCAATAGGTGCCTTTGATGTTTTGTTGGTACCAAACTTGATCTCAAGGAGCGCTCGGAGGTAGCCTACTATCACTAGTAGAAAAGAGGCATTTCGTCATGTTCCTTTTAGTCCCGGCCCTAGTCTAGATCGGAATTAAAGGCCTGGCCACGTCGTCCCGCATCCGCCCATGCGCACGACAACCTTTTGCCCTGGTTTGTATGGGCATCTAGTCCCGGCTGGTAACACGCGAGCCAGGATTAAATCTCATGCGTCTGCTAGCACCCCTTTAGTCCCAGCTGGTGAGACGAGCCGGGACAGAAGTCAAACCGTTCGGCTTCCGCACGGTAACCGATCGTCCTCGCCATTAACAGAGCGCGAAAACTGATCGGCAGCCATAGGAATTTGCACCACCGGTGGTCGACCATCTTCATCTTCCGGTGCCTGTTCACCTCCCTCATGCACCTATATATCATCATCATCATCATCATCATCATCATCATCATCATCTTCTTCTTCTTCTTCTTCGTTGTGTTCGGCGTGCCCGGAGCGTCCCCTGTAGGACGAGAATTGCCTCGAGGCGCCGGACACCGTATCGTGGCGCGCCGGACAAAAAACGGCTTTGGGGATGCGACTGGAAACGTTTTTTTGTCCGACGCGCCACAAATCCCTTTGGGGGACGGTTTGGGGGATGCGACTGGAGATGCTTTTAGCCTCTCTCTTTCCATGTGCTAATTCCAATTTAAAGTTGGGTACTTAAGTGCTGCCTAGCTAAATATCACGTATTGGCATATTTTACGCGTGCATTAAGAATATCTTATGATATACTGTATCTATTTTCCTTTTCTTGTTCCATGGCAACACACAGGTATATGGCTATCTTAGAGCATCTCTAACATATCCCCATCTGACCCTCATCCGCATAATAACCTCCGATTTTCGGTTTGGATCCGAAGAAAGGGACCGTTTAGATCCCGCACCGGACTTTCATTTTCAAAATAAATTCCGGGCCGCTTCGATTCGTCGCGCCGCGAAAACCCCAACTTCCCGGGTTGGAGAGGTTGTGCGAGGGCGAATCCCATCTTCTCCCCCGCGTTGACGCGAAGGAACTTTCAGCTCGCACATTCCTGCTTCCGCCCTAGCTACCGCTCCCGATTCCGTCGCTCCTGGCCACCGCAGCCCCCGGGCCAACGCGGGGGACCGACATGGATGCAATCAACCCGCTGCTGCTCCCGGACCATGCCGCGCCGGACGGACCAGCTCCACCGACCGCATATGGATCCAGCGCTGCCGCGGCAGCCGCCACCGAAGGCGCCGTGGTCGACGCGCCTCCCGCTGATGTTGCTCCAGGAAAGTGGAAGCGGTTGGGGCAGTACGTCGTCCCCACGCCTCCCGCTGCAGCTGCCCCTCCTGCTCCGGCCAAGCGGGTGAAGCGGCGGAGCAGCAAGGTGTCAGCCGCGGCGGTGGCGCCGAAGAAGGCGGCAAAGAAGGTTGTGAAGAAGCCACCCACTGCGAAGATGGCGTCGATGACTTCCTTGAAGGCGTCGATGATGACGGTGCTGCCGGACCGGCTGATGCGCGTATGATTGTGTACTTTGAACAATTTATTTTGCATGATTATGTTTCTACATATGAGAATTATCAGATGATTTGGATAAACCCCATGTTTACGATTTTGGTTGCGGGCCGAAAAACGTTCACGCAGTCCACACACTCCAAACGCATCCCACATAACAGCATATTCGCCTCCAAAACGCGCGTGGAGGCACTAAATACGCCGATTTGGGGCTAGAGATGCTCTTATTAGGTAGTACAACAGTTCTGTCTATCATGCTTTCTTCATGCCCTCTGCAAAAGTATCAAAGTTTCCATGTGAGGATCCCCCGGATTGAATGCTCTCATGCGCCGCCTTCTTCAAGGCCTCCACTCTCTCTCTCATCCCGGCGTCCCCCTTGAGCTCCTCCAGCCTGCCGGCGATGTGCTCCTTCGTGATCACTCCGGACTTGTCGGCGACAGCCTTAAGGCCGACCTTCCAGACGTCGGAGATGTACACCTGGTTCACGAACTGGTCCGCGAAGTAGGGCCACGCGATGAAAGGAACGCCGTTCCGGACGCCCTCCATGGTGGAGTTCCATCCGCAGTGCGACACGAAGCATGCCACCGCCGGGTGCGCCAGCACGCGCTGCTGCGGCGACCACGCGACGAGCTTGCCTCGGCCACCGGCGCCACACACGCGCTCCAGGAAGCCCTCGGGGTAGTCGTGCACGGCGCCGCCTTGGAGAATGTCGGGGCGCACCACCCACAAGAATGACAGGCCCGAGAACTCGAGCCCCAGGGCGAGCTCCTCGAACTGGCGCCGGTCGAACATCGTGAAGCTGCCGAATGCGACGTACACGACGGATCTCGCCGGCTGCGCATCGAGCCAGGACATGGACTCCTCGTCCTCCGGCTTCCAGAAGTGACCGACGGCCTTGCCGTTGCGCTCACCGGTGAGGAGCGGGCCAATGGGGAGGACGTTAGGGAAGAGCGAGAAGGCTGCCGGCTCCGCGTCTTGGAAGGAGTTGCAGATGAGGAAGTCGCAGTGTTCGACTGCCCGGACGCCCGCGACGATGTACTGGAAGAAGGCCGCCTGCTGGTCGTTTTCGCCCACGCAGTTCCATGCGAGATGGGCGCTGCGCATGGGAGGCATGTCGGAGCTTAGCTGGAAAGTTTCTTCACCTAGTGCAGACCCTGCAAAGACACAGACTGATTAATCAGTAAATATAACTCAGACAAGACTAGATGTAAGATTCAGCTAGCTTCCCCTAGCTAATAAATAATTTTATGAGACCTCATCCATAAATTCACCATCGTGGATCAACTATAGCAATTGAGTTAATTGCTGGTGTTGGTCCACATAGGTGAATTTGTTCACCAAGTTCTCTAAAACTGTTTTTCCGCTTCCTCCTACCGTCTTCAGCATCGATGATGTTGTCATCAATGAGCTTGTCATAGCTGAGCAGTGTCGACAAGACGGCGGCCGATGCCGGCCACACGGCTGCTGACCGGATCCCGGTCCTCCGCGCGATGTCCAACGCCCATGCCCCGACGTTGTAGTCGATCACCATGCACGTGATCTTGCCTCCTGCCCCGCCTCCCTCACCACTGGCGAGGACAAGCTCCTCCACTCGCGGAGCCATGTGGTCTTCCATGAGAATGGTGAGCTTCACCAGGTCGGCCCGGTCGTCCCCGGGGGCCATGCCGTCCGGCACAGCCACGAACCGAACCCGGCCGCTGTCCTCTAACCCGGCGCCGGCGGCAACGACGCGGGCATGGATGAACTCGGTGTTGACGAAGGTGACGGTGAAGCCCCTGTCGGCCAGCGCATGTGCCACCTCCAGCAGCGGGATTACGTGGCCCTGCGCTGGGTACGGGATTACCAGCGCGTGCGGCGGCGACACCATTACCGACGTAGATGAAGGAACCGAGATTCAGCGTGATCCTAGCTAGTTAGCTATTGACGATGAATCGATGATGCGTGTCGGGCATCGCGAATTATTGAATTTATAGAGAGAAACGAGAGCTTGGAGACAAGGGCCACCAGTTCTTTTGTGGCTCCACTGATTAATTAACTAACTAAGCTTCTTCTTGTTGGGGTTTTAGCCCGGACCAACAAGAACAGGTCCGGCTGATCGATCAGCTGGCACTTCGTGTTCTTATTGGAGGACCCATTGCAGCTTCTTCTAGATACACACTTGGCGAGTGAGGGCTCATCAGTTCGCCATTGGTATTATTTTACGTTTCCTTTACGAAGTCTCCATGACACGGGATAATATGCCAGGTGAGAAGCAACAATAGCTTCGCCCAAGATAGTACATTCATTGTCAGGGCCGGACCGGCAAGATGCGACGTTAGGGTGAGTGGCAACTGGCGAAACGATATTGTTATAGTGAACACCAGGATGCTCGGCCGCAGCTGTTCGTTACAGTGAACCCTGCAGGCCGGCTGGTCATTGCAAATTTATTTTACAGTCCGTTCTCCATTATTTGGTCAGTACAAGCTTAATTAACAACTGGAATTTTATCAGCTCTAGCTTCAAGCATAAATGATCCAATATGTATGCAAGAGAACAACACTAGCTACGTGGTACTACCAAAATAATAATTATTAAACCGTCATTACCGAGATCAGGGTTAAACTACTGGCGACGCAACATCCAATGTCCACATACTCAAGTACGTCATCTCATGTACGCTACATCGCTTGGTAATCCAAGATATTAGAGTTCTGGTTGCTAATTTTAATAAGTGTTCAATCTCTTATAAAAATGATGATTCCTACGTGGGAGGGGCCACGTGGTATTTCGAAAGAGGCGGGTACAACATCACCAAAATTGCAAGCATGAGGACTCGAACTCGGGTGGGTGGGAAGGCATCAGCCCCTCCCCACCACTAGGCTATGCCTTAGTCTGTGTGTTCAATCTCTTATGTTAGCCGTGTGCAGAGAACTATGCTACGCACCATTTAGCTCGATCATTGGAGCTTGCTTGTAAGTCGGTGTGGCGTGGTGTGCCTCTGGTTAGTATCCGGAAGACAATTTGTATTGACTCTATGTTTCTGTGATCAATAAAGCGCACACGTTCTCTCAGAAAAAAAAAACAAAGGTAGAATTCCTCTACTTTTCCAAAGCATTACTGTACTGTATCATTTTGTATCAAATACATGTTCTGGATATTTTGCTTTCTAATTTTATTTTCTGCCTATATATATGGGACAAATAATGTAAAACTGGGAAATATGTTTTCTTCTGAAAATATTTTCTATGGTTACTTATCTTGCCTTTTTCTCAAATCCAAACGGTTCATATGGTGGAGACTTTCGTAAATATATAGCTTCTTACCTAACTACCAAGTGCACAAGGGATAATTATCTTTGAAGAAAATCTATCGAATTGTCGAAGAAAACCTAGATAAGAGGGTTAATTTTCTCTCATCTTCCTAGGCAGTAACATGTAATGTTGAATGTAGAAAGGGATGCAACTCACAATGTATTGATTGGGTGCATATGGCGTTACATATATAGGCCACGTCCTCGACTATACAAGGAAGGAGGCAGGCCCAATAATAAATACAAAGATATGTATCGCTATACATAACTACAGAAGATACACATCCGGATATACAAGGATATGTATCTCAACACCCCCCGCAGTCGAAGCGTCGCCTGGTCGAACGCATAGACTGGACCGGAACTCCTCAAATGACGCCGTAGGGAGACCCTTAGTCATGATATCCGCAAATTGTTGGGAGGTGGGCACATGAAGTACTCGAATGTGTCCAAGGGCCACCTGTTCCCGAACAAAGTGGATGTCCAGCTCAATATGGTTGGTGCGGCGATGGTGGACCGGGTTGGCGGAGAGGTAGACGGCGGAGACGTTGTCGCAATAGACCACGGTGGCTTTGGCAACAGGACATGAGAGCTCAACGAGGAGTTGCCGCAGCCAAGACACCTCGGCAACCGCGTTAGCAATAGCCCGGTACTCCGCTTCGGCGCTGGAGCGAGAGACCGTGGGTTGTCGCTTAGACGACCAGGAGATGAGCGAAGGTCCGAAGTAGACGCAGTATCCAGACGTGGAGCGACGCGTGTCGGGGCAGCCTGCCCAATCGGCGTCCGAGTAGGCGACGATGTCCGTGGCGGTGGAGGCGTGGAGGGAGAGGCCGAAGTCCATGGTGCCACGAATGTAGCGGAGGATCCGCTTGACCGCAGCCCAATGAGGATCCCGCGGAGCATGCATGTGAAGGCACACCTGCTGGACAGCATACTGCAGCTCGGGGCGGGTCAAGGTGAGGTACTGCAGGGCACCGACGATGGAGCGATAAAGTGACGCGTCTGTGGCCAACGAACCATCCGTGGCAGAGAGCTTGGACTTCGTGTCGACAGGCGTAGCCGCGGGTTTGCAATTAAGCATACCGGCACGGTCCAGGAGCTCGTGGGCGTACTTGCGCTGATGAAGGAAGAAGCCGTCGGTGCGACGTACGACCTCGATGTCGAGGAAGTAGTGCAGGGGCCCCAAGTCCTTGAGGGCAAACTCAGCGCGAAGACGCTCGGTGATCTGTCGCAGCAGGTCCGTCGAGCTGGCCGTCAAGATGATGTCGTCGACGTAGAGCAGCAGGTACGCGGTGTGACACGCGTACAACACGCGACCGTTGGGAACCCCAAGTGGAAGGTGTGATGCGTACAGCAGTAAGTTTCCCTCAGTTAGAAACCAAGGTTTATCGAACCAGTAGGAGTCAAGAAGCACGTTGAAGGTTGATGGCGGCGAAGTGTAGTGCGGCGCAACACCAGGGATTCCGGCACCAACGTGGAACCTGCACAACGCAACCAAATTATTTTGCCCCAACGTGACAGTGAGGTTGTCAATCTCACCGGCTTGCTGTAACAAAGGATTAGATGTATAGTGTGGATGGTGATTGTTTGCAGAAAACAGTAGAACGAGTATTGCAGTAGATTGTATTCGATGTAAAAGAATGGACTGGGGTCCACAGTTCACTAGAGGCGTCTCTCCGATAAGAATAAGCATGTTGGGTGAACAAATTACAGTTGGGCAATTGACAAATAAAGAGGACATGACCATGCACATACATGATATGATGAGTATAGTGAGATTTAATTGGGCATTACGATAAAGTACATAGACCGCTATCCAGCATGCATCTATGCCTAAAAAGTCCACCTTCAGGTTATCATCTGAACCCCCTCCAGCATTAAGTTGCAAACAACAGACAATTGCATTAAGTATGGTGCGTAATGTAATCAACAACTACATCCTTAGACATAGCATCGATGTTTTATCCCTAGTGGCAACAGCACATCCACAACCTTAGAACTTTCTGTCACACGTCCTGCATTTAATGGAGGCATGAACCCACTATCGAGCATAAATACTCCCTCTTGGAGTTAAGAGTAAAAACTTGGCTAGAGCCTCTACTAATAACGGAGAGCATGCAAGATCATAAACAACACATAGGTAATAGATTGATAATCAACATAGCATAGTATTCTCTATTCATCGGATCCCAACAAACACAACATATAGCATTACAGATAGATGATCTTGATCATGTTAGGCAGCTCACAAGATCCAACAATGAAGCACAATTAGGAGAAGATGACCATCTAGCTATTGCTATGGACCCATAGTCCAGGGGTGAACTACTCACTCATCACTCCGGAGGCGACCATGGCGGTGAAGAGTCCTCTGGGAGATGATTCCCCTCTCCGGCAGGGTGCCGGAGGTGATCTCCTGAATCCCCCGAGATGGGATTGGCGGCGGCGGCGTCTCTGGAAGGTTTTCCGTATCGTGGCTCTCGGTACTGGAACTATTATCGCCGAAGGCTTCTTATAGTCGGAGAGGTAGGTCAAGGGGCGACTCGAGGGGCCCACACACTAGGCCGGCGCGGCCAGGGCCTGGGCCGCGCCGCCCTAGCGTCTGGTCGCCTCGTCGCCCCACTTCGTATCCTTCCCGGTGTTCTGGAAGCTTCGTGGAAAAATAAGATCCTGGGCGTTGATTTCGTCCAATTCCGAGAATATTTCCTTACTAGGATTTCTGAAACCAAAAACAGCAGAAACAAAGAATCGCTCTTCGGCATCTCGTTAATAGGTTAGTGCCGGAAAATGCATAAATATGACATAAAGTATGCATAAAATATGTAGGTATCATCAATAAAGTGGCATGGAACATAAGAAATTATCGATACGTTGGAGACGTATCAGCATCCCCAAGCTTAGTTCCTGCTCGTCCCGAGTAGGTAAACGATAACAAAGATAATTTCTGGAGTGACATGCCATCATAACCTTGATCATATTATTGTAAGCACATGTAATGAATGCAGCGATCCAAGACAATGATAAATGACATGAGTAAACAAATGAATCATATAGCAAAAACTTTTCATGAATAGTACTTTCAAGACAAGCATCAATAAGTCTTGCATAAGAGTTAACTCATAAAGCAATAATTCAAAGTAAAGGCATTGAAGCAACACAAAGGAAGATTAAGTTTCAGCGGTTGCTTTCAACTTGTAACATGTATATCTCATGGATAGTTGTCAATGCAAAGTAATATAACAAGTGCAATATGCAAGTATGTAGGAATCAATGCACAGTTCACACAAGTGTTTGCTTCTTGAGATGGAGAGAAATAGGTGAACTGACTCAACATAAAAGTAAAAGAAAGGCCCTTCGCAGAGGGAAGCATTGATTGCTATATTTGTGCTAGAGCTTTGATTTTGAAAACATATAGAGAGCATACAAGTAAAATTTTGAGAGGTGTTTGTTGTTGTCAACGAATGGTAGCGGGTACTCTGACCCCCTTGCCAGACAAACCTTCAAAGAGCGGCTCCCATTTTATTTTTATTTTTGGGTTTCACTCCTTCCAACCTTTGCTTTCACAAACCATGGCTAACCGAATCCTCGGGTGCCTGCCAACAATCTCATACCATGAAGGAGTGCATTTTTATTTTAGTTTTATTATGATGACACTCCTCCCCACCTTTGCTTTCTCAAGCCATGGCTAACCGAATCCTTCGGGTGCCGTCCAACAATCACATACCATGGAGGAGTGTCTATTTTTGTAACATTATGAAGGTTAATTAACTTGGGACTGGGAATCCCATTGCCAGCTCTTTTTGCAAAATTATTGGATAAGCGGATGAAGCCACTAGTCCATTGGTGAAAGTTGCCCAACAAGATTGAAAGATAAACACCACATACTTCCTCATGAGCTATAAAACATTGACACAAATCAGAGGTGATAAATTTTGAATTGTTTAAAGGTAGCACTCAAGCAATTTACTTTGGAATGGCGGAGAAATACCATGTAGTAGGTAGGTATGGTGGACACAAGTGGCATAATGTTTGGCTCAAGGATTTTGGATGCATGAGAAGTATTCCCTCTCGATACAAGGCTTAGGCTAGCAAGGTTATTTGAAACAAACACAAGTATGAAGCGGTGCAGCAAAACTCACATAAAAGACATATTGTAAACATTATAAGACTCTACACCGTCTTCCTTGTTGTTCAAACTCTTACTAGAAATTATCTAGACCTTAGAGAGACCAATTATGCAAACCAAATTTTAGCAAGCTCTATGTATTTCTTCATTAATAGGTGCAAAGTATATGATGCAAGAGCTTAAACATGAGCACAACAATTGCCAAGTATCAAATTATCCAAGACATTTTACCAATTACTACATGTAGCATTTCCCGTTTCCAACCATATAACAATTTAACGAAGAAGATTCAACCTTCGCCATGAATATTATGAGTAAAGCTTAAGGACATATTTGTCCATATGCAACAGCGGAGCGTGTCTCTCTCCCACACAATGAATGCTAGGATCCATTTTATTCAAACAAAAACAAAAACAAAAACAAAAATAAACAGACGCTCCAAGCAAAGTACATAAGATGTGATGGAATAAAAATATAGTTTCACTAGAGGAACCTGATAATGTTGTCGATGAAGAAGGGGATGCATTGGGCATCCCCAAGCTTAGACGCTTGAGTCTTCTTGAAATATGCAGGGGTGAACCACCGGGGCATCCCCAAGCTTAGAGCTTTCACTCTCCTTGATCATATTGTATCATCTCCCTCTCTTGATCCTTGAAAATTTCCTCCACACCAAACTCAAAACAACTCATTAGAGGGTTAGTGCATAATCAAAATTCACATGTTCAGAGGTGAAATAATCATTTTTAACACTTCTGGACATTGCACAAAGCTACTGAAAGTTAATGGAATTGAAAAATTCATCAAGCATAGCAAAACAGGCAATGTGAAATAAAAGGCAGAATCTGTCAAAACAGAACAGTCCGTAAAGACGAATTTTATTGAGGCACCAGACTTGCTCAAATGAAAATGCTCAAATTGAATGAAAGTTGCGTACATATCTGAGGATCACTCACATAAAGTGGCATAATTTTCTGAGTTACCTACAGAGAATTAGGCCCAGATTCGTGACAGCAAAGAAATCTGTTTCTGCGCAGTAATCTAAATCTAGTATGAACCTTACTATCAAAGACTTTACTTGGCACAACAATGCAACAAAACTAAGATAAGGAGAGGTTGCTACAGTAGTAACAACTTCCAAGACTCAAATATAAAATAAAGGTGCAGTAGTAAAATCATGGGTTGTCTCCCATAAGCGCTTTTCTTTAACGCCTTTCAGCTAGGCGCAGAAAGTGTGTATCAAGTGTTATCAAGAGATGATGCATCTACAGCGGGGTTTGGAGTTTTCTCAACTATGCATTGTATCTTATCTATGAAAGTTTCAGAGGCTCCCTTTTCACTACCCTTAGGCTTGCTACTCTCATCAAACAAATCTTCAGGAACAATCCAATCAAAATTCTTTTCTAGTGCCTCGCATATTCCCAAGAGCTTGCAAGGTATTGATATTTTAATATCCCCCTCATAATTAATTTTATTAGTGTATTTTTGTCTATCTTTTTCCATATTTTCAAGGGTGCTAGCAAAGTTTGTATAAGAGCCAAGCATATTATATTTATTAAAGACCTTTCTAGCTTCTCTTGCTACATCACCAAATTCTTTAAGAAGTGTTTCTAGGATAAAATCTTTCTTTTCTCCTTCTTCCATATCACTTAGTGTAAGGAACATATGCTGCATTACGGGGTTGAGGTTAACAAATCTAGCTTCTAACATGTGTACTAAAGAAGCAGCAGCAATTTCATAAGTAGGAGCAAGTTCTACCAGGTGTCTATCTTCAAAATCTTCAACCGTACTAATATGAGTGAAAAAATCTTCTATATTATCTTTCCCGAGGATAGACCCTCGGCCTACCGGTACATCCTTAAGAATAAGCTTAGGAGGAAACATGATGAAGCAAGTAAAGTAAATGCAAGTAACTAATTTTTTGTGTTTTTAATATAGCAAACAAGACAACAAATAAAGTAAAGCTAGCAACTAATTTTTTTGTGTTTTGATTTAGTGCAGCAAACAAACTAGTAAATAAAATAAAGCAAGACAAAAACAAAGTAAAGAGATTGGAGGTGGAGACTCCCCTTGCAGCGTGTCTTGATCTCCCCGGCAACGGCGCCAGAAATTTAGCTGCTGGCGCGTAGTTGACGAGGGAGTTAAAAATCTCTGTGGTGTAGTTTTCCTTCACGTCCCCGACAACGGCGCCAGAAATTTAGCTTGACACGCGTACAGCACGCGACCGTTGGGAACCCCAAGTGGAAGGTGTGATGCGTACAGCAGTAAGTTTCCCTCAGTTAGAAACCAAGGTTTATCGAACCAGTAGGAGTCAAGAAGCACGTTGAAGGTTGATGGCGGCGAAGTGTAGTGCGGCGCAACACTAGGGATTCCGGCGCCAACGAGGAACCTGCACAACACAACCAAATTATTTTGCCCCAACGTGACAGTGAGGTTGTCAATCTCACCGGCTTGCTGTAACAAAGGATTAGATGTATAGTGTGGATGATGATTGTTTGCAGAAAACAGTAGAACGAGTATTGCAGTAGATTGTATTCGATGTAAAAGAATGGACCGGGGTCCACAGTTCACTAGAGGCGTCTCTCCGATAAGAATAAGCATGTTGGGTGAACAAATTACAGTTGGGCAATTGACAAATAAAGAGGGCATGACCATGCACATACATGATATGATGAGTATAGTGAGATTTAATTGGGCATTACGACAAAGTACATAGACCGCTATCCAGCGTGCATCTATGCCTAAAAAGTCCACCTTCAGGTTATCATCCGAACCCCCTCCAGTATTAAGTTGCAAACAACAGACAATTGCATTAAGTATGGTGCATAATGTAATCAACAACTACATCCTTAGACATAGCATCGATGTTTTATCCCTAGTGGCAACAGCACATCCACAACCTTAGAACTTTCTGTCACTGTCCCAGATTTAGTGGAGGCATGAACCCACTATCGAGCATAAATACTCCCTCTTGGAGTTAAGAGTAAAAACTTGGCCAGAGCCTCTACTAATAACGGAGAGCATGCAAGATCATAAACAACACATAGGTAATAGATTGATAATCAACATAGCATAGTATTCTCTATTCATCGGATCCCAACAAACACAACATATAGCATTACAGACAGATGATCTTGATCATATTAGGCAGCTCACAAGATCCAACAATGAAGCACAATTAGGAGAAGACGACCATCTAGCTACTGCTATGGACCCATAGTCCAGGGGTGAACTACTCACTCATCACTCCGGAGGGGACCATGGCGGTGAAGAGTCCTCCGGGAGATGATTCCCCTCTCCGGCAGGGTGCCGGAGGCGATCTCCTGAATCCCCCGAGATGGGATTGGCGGCGGCAGCGTCTCTGGAAGGTTTTCCGTATCGTGGCTCTCGGTACTGGAACTATTATCGATGAAGGCTTCTTATAGTCGGAGAGGTAGGTCAAGGGGCGACGCGAGGGGCCCACACACTAGGCCGGCGTGGCCAGGGCCTGGGCCGCGCCGCCCTAGCGTCTGGCCGCCTCGTCGCCCCACTTCGTATCCTTCCCGGTGTTCTGGAAGCTTCGTGGAAAAATAAGATCCTGGGCGTTGATTTCGTCCAATTCCGAGAATATTTCCTTACTAGGATTTCTGAAACCAAAAACAGCAGAAACAAAGAATCGCTCTTCGGCATCTCGTTAATAGGTTAGTGCCGGAAAATGCATAAATATGACATAAAGTATGCATAAAACATGTAGGTATCATCAATAAAGTGGTATGGAACATAAGAAATTATCGATACGTTGGAGACGTATCACGGTGGTGGTGCCATTGTTGTACACAAACAACGAGGCATCGGAGCGGGTGGAGCGGAAGCCGAGTTGGTGAAGAAACGCTGCAATGTGCCGGTACCAGGCGCGTGGGGCCTGCTTGAGCCCGTATGACGAGCGCGAGAGCAGGCACACATGGTCGGGGTGGGTGCTGTCGATGAAACCCGTGGGCTGCTGGCAGAAGACCTGCTCCTCGAGATGGCCGTGAAAGAAGGCGTTGGAGACATCCATCTGGTGCACGGGCCACGCGCGGGAGACCGCGAGCTGAAGGACGGTGCGGATCGTCCCGGGCTTGACAACCGGGGCGAAGGTGTCGGTGAAGTCGACGCCGGCACGCTGGCGAAAGCCACGAACCACCCACCGCGCCTTGTGACGGTCGAGAGTACCGTCCGGATGGAACTTGTGCTTGAAGACCCACTTCTCGGTGATGATGTTGGCGTGAGGGGGTCGGGGAACAAGCGTCCATTTCTGGTTCCGTTGCAGGGCGTCGAACTCGTCCTGCATGGCCGCAAGCCACTGCGGGTCGCGGAGAGCAACCCGGGTAGAGGCGGGCAGGGGCGATGCCGTGGATGGTGAAGGCGCGGAAGTCGACGCGGTGCAGACGTACTCGTCCGAGGGGTACCGCGTGCTCGGGACGCGAATCCCTGCACGGGCACGCGTGAGGGGCCCAGTGGCCGGCGGCGGAGACGAGGCGTCGCCTGGCGAAGACGGCGCGGCGCCCGAGCTGAGGCTCGAGGGCGACACAAGCGGCGTCGAGGCGGATGAACCCGGCGAAGGAGCGTCGCCCAGCGAAGACGGCGCGGCGCCCGAGCTGAGGCTCGAGGGCGACGCAGGCGGCGTCGAGGCGGGCGTCGGCGCAGGTGTCGGTGCGGGTGTCGACGTGGGGTCACCCAAGACATGGCTCAAGGGTGACTGATACGTCTCCAACGTATCGATAATTTCTTATGTTCCATGCCACATTATTGATGTTATCTACATGTTTTATTCACACTTTATGTCATATTCGTGCATTTTCTGGAACTAACCTATTAACAAGATGCCGAAGTGCCAGTTGTTGTTTTCTGCTGTTTTTGGTTTCAGAAATCCTAGTAACGAAATATTCTCGGAATTGGACGAAATCAACGCCCAGGGTCCTATTTTGCCACGAAGCTTCCAGATGACCGAAGAGGAGACGAAGTGGGGCCACGAGGTGGCCACACCCTAGGGCGGCGCGGCCCCCTTGGCCGCGCGGCCTGTGGTGTTGGCCCTCGTGCCGCCTCCGACCTGCCCTTCCGCCTACTTAAAGCCTCTCGTCGCGAAACCCCCGATCGAGAGCCACGATACGGAAAACCCATCGAGACGCCGCCGCCACCGATCCCATCTCGGGGGATTCAGGAGATCGCCTCCGGCACCCTGCCGGAGAGGGGATTCATCTCCCGGAGGACTCTACGCCGCCATGGTCGCCTCCGGAGTGATGTGTGAGTAGTCTACCCCTGGACTATGGGTCCATAGCAGTAGCTAGATGGTTGTCTTCTCCCCATTGTGCTTCATTGTCGGATCTTGTGAGCTGCCTAACATGATCAAGATCATCTATCTGTAATTCTATATGTTACGTTTGTTGGGATCCGATGAATAGAGAATACTTGTTATGTTGATTATCAAAGTTATGTCTATGTGTTGTTTATGATCTTGCATGCTCTCCGTTACTAGTAGATGCTCTGGCCAAGTAGATGCTTGTAACTCCAAGAGGGAGTATTTATGCTCGATAGTGGGTTCATGCCTCCATTGATATCTGGGACAAGTGATGAAAGTTCTAAGGTTGTGGATGTCTTGTTGCCACTAGGGATAAAACATTGGTGCTATGTTCAAGGATGTAGTTACTGATTACATTACGCGCAATACTTAATGCAATTGTCTCGTTGTTAGCAACTTAATGCGGAGGGGTTCGGATGATAACCTAAAGGTGGACTTTTTAGGCATAGATGCATGCTGGATGGCGGTCTATGTACTTTGTCGTAATGCCCAATTAAATCTCACTATACTCATCATAATATGTATGTGCATGGTCATGCCCTCTTTATTTGTCAATTGCCCAACTGTAATTTGTTCACCCAACATGCTGTTTATCTTATGGGAGAGACACCTCTAGTGAACTGTGGACCCCGGTCCAATTCTCTATCTTGAAATACAATCTATCGCAATATCGTTTCTACTGTTTCGCAAACAATCATCTTCCACACAATACGGTTAATCCTTTGTTACAGCAAGCCGGTGAGATTGACAACCTCACTGTTTCGTTGGGGCAAAGTACTTTGGTTGTATTGTGCAGGTTCCACGTTGGCGCCGAAATCCCTGGTGTTGCGCCGCACTACATCCCGCCGCCATCAACCTTCAACGTGCTTCTTGGCTCCTCCTGGTTCGATAAACCTTGGTTTCTTTCTGAGGGAAAACTTGCTGTTGTGCGCATCATACCTTCCTCTTGGGGTTCCCAACGAACGTGTGAGTTACACGCCATCAAGCTCTTTTTCTGGCACCGTTGCCGGGGAGATCAAGACACGCTGTAAGGGGAGTCTCCACTTCTCAATCTCTTTACTTTGTTTTTGTCTTGCTTAGTTTTATTTACTACTTTGTTTGCTGCACTAAATCAAAATACAAAAAAAAATTAGTTGCTAGTTTTACTTTATTTGCTATCTTGTTTGCTATATTAAAAACACAAAAAAATTAGTTACTTGCATTTACTTTATCTAATTTGCTTTATTTACTACTGCTAAAATGAGTAATCCTGAAGTTGAAGTTCGTACGTTTAAGCAACGAGGGGGAGAATGTTTAAGAGATGCTTGGTATAGAATTAGTGATGCCCATAATAGGTGCACTAAGAAACACTCCACCACTATCTTACTCAGGAATTTTTATGTTGGTATCTCTAGCTGGAATAGGTATGTTCTTGATAGTCTCGCAAAAGGTAACTTCCTAAGTACTCCTGCATTAGAAGCTAGTTGCATTATTGAGAGTCTATTTGGAATACCTCCTGTTGATGAAGTTAAAACTAAAATCTCTCGTGAAGATGTTATGAAAAAATTGGAAACCATAGAGAAAAATTTTCCAAGTATTGAAGCTAAATTGGAAATGTTACTTGATAAAACTGATGAACTTGATAAATCCTTAGGAGGAATTGATGAAAGAATTAGTGTCCTAGGAACTTGTGTTGTCCATGACGATCAAAGCAATAGGATTGACGAACTTGAAAAAGCTATGGGAACCTTGGGTTCAACATTTTCTTCTCTTAAATATAAGGAGAAAGCTTATGTGGGTAAGGAGCAAAAGTTTATGTACGTCTCTAAAGTGCCTAAACCAAAGAAGTATTATTATAGGCCTAAAATTGACAAAGCCCTTAGTACCACTACGGATGGGGGAGCTCATAATAACGGCACACCATCTCTTGATAATACTTGATACACACTTTCTGCGCCTAGCTGAAAGGCGTTAAAGAAAAGCGCTTATGGGAGACAACCCATGGTTTTTACCTACAGTACTTTGTTTTTATTTTGTGTCTTGGAAGTTGTTTACTACTGTAGCAACCTCTCCTTATCTTAGTTTAGTGTTTTGTTGTGCCAAGTAAAGTCTTTGATAGAAAAGTTCATACTAGATTTGGATTACTGCGCAGTTTCAGATTTCTTTGCTGTCACGAATTCCGACCTGCCTCTCTGTAGGTAGCACAGAAAAATATGCCAATTTACGTGCGTGATCCTCAGATATGTACGCAACTTTCATTCAATTTGGGCATTTTCATTTGAGCAAGTCTGGTGCCATTTTAAAATTCGTCAATACGAACTGTTCTGTTTTGACAGATTCTGCCTTTTATTTCGCATTGCCTCTTTTGCTATGTTGGATGAATTTCTTTGATCCACTAATGTCCAGTAGCTTTATGCAATATCCAGAAGTGTTAAGAATGATTATGTCACCTCTGAACATGTTAATTTTTATTGTCGCTAACCCTCTAATGAGTTGTTCTAAGTTTGGTGTGGAGGAAGTTTTCAAGGATCAAGAGAGGAGTATGATGCAACATGATCAAGGAGAGTGAAAGCTCTAAGCTTGGGGATGCCCCGGTGGTTCACCCCTGCATATTCTAAGAAGACTCAAGCGTCTAAGCTTGGGGATGCCCAAGGCATCCCCTTCTTCATCGACAACATTATCGTGTTCCTCCCTGAAACTATATTTTTATTCCATCACATCTTATGTGCTTTGCTTGGAGCGTCGGTTTGTTTTTGTTTTTTGTTTTGTTTGAATAAAATGGATCCTAGCATTCACTTTATGGGAGAGAGACACGCTCCGCTGTAGCATATGGACAAGTATGTCCTTAGTTTCTGCTCATAGTATTCATGGCGAAGTTTCTTCTTCGTTAAATTGTTATATGGTTGGAATTGGAAAATGATACATGTAGTAATTTTCTATAATGTCTTGGGTAATGTGATACTTGGCAATTGTTGTGCTCATGTTTAAGCTCTTGCATCATATGCTTTGCACCCATTAATGAAGAAATACATAGAGCATGCTAAAATTTGGTTTGCATATTTGGTTTCTCTAAGGTCTAGATAATTTCTAGTATTGAGTTTGAACAACAAGGAAGACGGTGTAGAGTCTTATAGTGTTTACAATATGTCTTTTATGTGAGTTTTGCTGCGCCGTTCATCCTTGTGTTTGTTTCAAATAAGCCTTGCTAGCCTAAACCTTGTATCGAGAGGGAATACTTCTCATGCATCCAAAATCCTTAAGCCAACCACTATGCCATTTGTGTCCACCATACCTACCTACTACATGGTATTTTCCGCCATTCCAAAGTAAATTGCTTGAGTGCTACCTTTAAAATTCCATCATTCACCTTTGCAATATATAGCTCATGGGACAAATAGCTTAAAAACTATTGTGGTATTGAATATGTACTTATGCACTTTATCTCTTATTAAGTTGCTTGTTGTGCGATAACCATGTTCACTGGGGACGCCATCAACTACTCTTTGTTGAATTTCATGTGAGTTGCTATGCATGTTCGTCTTGTCTGAAGTAAGAGCGATCTACCACCTTATGGTTAAGCATGCATATTGTTAGAGAAGAACATTGGGCCGCTAACTAAAGCCATGATCCATGGTGGAAGTTTCAGTTTTGGACATATATCCTCAATCTCATATGAGAAAATTATTAATTGTTGTTACATGCTTATGCATAAAAGAGGAGTCCATTATCTGTTGTCTATGTTGTCCCGGTATGGATGTCTAAGTTGAGAATAATCAATAGCGAGAAATCCAATGCGAGCTTTCTCCTTAGACCTTTGTACAGGCGGCATAGAGGTACCCCTTTGTGACACTTGGTTAAAACATGTGCATTGTGATGATCCGGTAGTCCAAGCTAATTAGGACAAGGTGCGGGCACTATTAGTATACTATGCATGAGGCTTGCAACTTGTAAGATATAATTTACATGATACATATGCTTTATTACTACCGTTGACAAAATTGTTTCATGTTTTCAAAATCAAAGCTCTAGCACAAATATAGCAATCGATGCTTTTCCTCTATGGAGGACCATTCTTTTACTTTCATTGTTGAGTCAGTTCACCTATTTCTCTCCACCTCAAGAAGCAAACACTTGTGTGAACTGTGCATTGATTCCTACATACTTGCTTATTGCACTTATTATATTACTCTATGTTGACAATATCCATGAGATATACATGTTACAAGTTGAAAGCAACCGCTGAAACTTAATCTTCCTTTGTGTTGCTTCAATACCTTTACTTTGAATTATTGCTTTATGAGTTAACTCTTATGCAAGACTTATTGACGCTTGTCTTGAAGTACTATTCATGAAAAGTCTTTGCTATATGATTCACTTGTTTACTCATGTCATATACATTGTTTTGATCGCTGCATTCACTACATATGCTTTACAAATAGTATGATCAAGGTTATGATGGCATGTCACTCCAGAAATTATCTATGTTATCGTTTTACCTGCTCGGGACGAGCAGAACTAAGCTTGGGGATGCTGATACGTCTCCAACGTATCGATAATTTCTTATGTTCCATGCCACATTATTGATGTTATCTACATGTTTTATGCACAGTCATATTCGTGCATTTTCTGGAACTAACCTATTAACAAGATGCCGAAGTGTCGATTTGTGTTTTCATTGTTTTTGGTTTCAGAAATCCTAGTAACGAAATAATATCTAAATTGGACCAAATCAACGCCCGTGGTCCTATTTTGCCACGAAGCTTCAGAGAAGACCGAAGAGGAGACGAAGTGGGGCCACGAGGTGGCCACACCCTAGGCGGCGCGGCCCCCTTGGCCGCGCGGCCCTGTGGTGTGGGCCCTCGTGCCGCCTCTGATCTGCCCTTCCGCCTACTTAAAGCCTCCGTCGCGAAACCCCCAGTACCGAGAGCCACGATACGGAAAACCTTACTGAGACGACGCCGCCGCCGATCCCATCTCGGGGGATTCCGGAGATCGCCTCCGGCACCCTGCCGGAGAGGGGATTCATCTCCCGGAGGACTCTACGCCGCCATGGTCGCCTCCGGAGTGATGTGTGAGTAGTCTACCCCTGGACTATGGGTCCATAGCAGTAGCTAGATGGTTGTCTTCTCCCCATTGTGCTTCATTGTCGGATCTTGTGAGCTGCCTAACATGATCAAGATCATCTATCTGTAATTCTATATGTTGCGTTTGTTGGGATCCGATGAATAGAGAATACTTGTTATGTTGATTATCAAAGTTATGTCTATGTGTTGTTTATGATCTTGCATGCTCTCCGTTACTAGTAGATGCTCTGGCCAAGTAGATGCTTGTAACTCCAAGAGGGAGTATTTATGCTCGATAGTGGGTTCATGCCTCCACCGATATCTGGGACGATGTGAGAAAGTTCTAAGGTTGTGGATGTGCTGTTGCCACTAGGGATAAAACATTGGTGCTATGTTCAAGGATGTAGTTACTGATTACATTACGCGCAATACTTAATGCAATTGTCTGTTGTTAGCAACTTAATACTGGAGGGGGTTCGGATGATAACCTGAAGGTGGACTTTTTAGGCATAGATGCATGCTGGATGGCGGTCTATGTACTTTGTCGTAATGCCCAATTAAATCTCACTATACTCATCATAATATGTATGTGCATGGTCATGCCCTCTTTATTTGTCAATTGCCCAACTGTAATTTGTTCACCCAACATGCTGTTTATCTTATGGGAGAGACACCTCTAGTGAACTGTGGACCCCGGTCCAATTCTCTATACTGAAATACAATCATCTTGCACATCTTTGTTCTACTGTTTTCTGCAAACAATCATCTTCCACACAATACGGTTAATCCTTTGTTACAGCAAGCCGGTGAGATTGACAACCTCACTGTTTCGTTGGGGCAAAGTACTTTGGTTGTGTTGTGCAGGTTCCACGTTGGCGCCGGAATCCCTGGTGTTGCGCCGCACTACATCCCGCCGCCATCAACCTTCAACGTGCTTCTTGGCTCCTCCTGGTTCGATAAATCTTGGTTTCTTTCTGAGGGAAAACTTGCTGCTGTGCGCATCATACCTTCCTCTTGGGGTTCCCAACGAACGTGTGAGTTACACGCCATCAGTGACCCAGAGGGTGGCGAGGCAGCGCCCGAGCCAGAGCTCAAGGGCGCGGCGGAGAACGACGAGGCAGTGCCCGAGTCCGAGCTCGAGGGCACTGCAGCCGGCGGACCTGCAGGGGCTCGACGCCGGGGACCATCAGTAGTCGAAGGAGGAGTGTCGACCACCTGTCTTTGTGCAAAAGGAAAGCAATGCTCATCAAAGTACACGTGCCGGGAGGTGATGACGCGGTGAGAAACCGGATCATAGCAGCGGTAGCCTTTGGTGTTAGCCGGGTAGCCGAGGAAAACACACGGAACGGAACGAGGGGCGAGTTTATGAGGAGTGGTGGCGGCGATACTACGATAACAACGACAACCGAAAATCCGAAGACCGTCGTAGGATGGAGGGGAACCGTAAAGGAGGTGATGACGTGCATAGTTCCAGCGGGGACGACACGGACGAAGGTTGACAAGGAGGGTGGCGGTGGCTAAGGCGTCAGGCCAAAAGGTGGGGGGAACATGGTTGTGGAATAGGAGTGTGCGGACGCAGTCATTGAGAGTGCGGAGGATACGCTCGGCGCGGCCGTTTTGTTGGGACGTGTATGGACAGGTTAGACGGAAAATAGTGCCGTGAGAGGAGAGTAGGGTGCGGACGGCGACATTGTCAAACTCTTTTCCGTTGTCAGTTTGTAGGGCATGGATGGGGCGACCGAACTGGGTGGAAACATAGGCGTAGAAGGCTGTGAGAGTGGTGGCGACATCGGACTTTTTACGGAGGGGAAATGTCCACACAAAATGAGAAAAATCATCAAGAATAACTAGGTAATAAAGAAGACCAGAATTACTCGGGATTGGAGAGGTCCATACATCACTATGAATTAACTCAAAAGGAAAAGACGCAACGGTGGAAGACTGACTAAAAGGAAGACGAACGTGTTTACCAAGACGATATGCTTCGCAATTATGTGAAGAGTGTTTAGTAGAGGAAAACGAAAAAACCCCGCATTATTTGGTGAAGCGTGTTGGCATTGGGATGTCCAAGACGAGCACGCCAAAGATCAACGCCTGCGGAGAGAGCACGAGGTGCGGCGCCGGGGGTGGAAGGCGACATCACTGGATACAAATCGTCGGGGCTCTCACATCGATGGAGGAACATCCGGGTGCGGGCGTCCTTAACAGAAAAACCAAACGCGTCAAATTCAACAGTCACAGAGTTGTCACGAGAAAGAGTTTTAACAGAGACTAAATTCTGAATAAGCTGGGGAGACACAAGGACATTATTAAGAGACAGTGGTTTAGAAGTAGAAGGAAAATTAGCAGAACCAATGTGAGAAATATGAAGACCGGCGCCGTTACCGACAATGATGCGAGACTCGGTGGAAGTGGGAATAGAATGGGAAAGGTTACCCGGGTGAGCGGCCATGTGAGACGAGGCGCCCGTGTCCATAAACCAGTTGCCGCCACCGGCGTAAGAGCCAGGTGCGGGCGCGGCGTGGTAGGCCGGGGCGTAGGACCGGCGGCGTGGCGGTGAAGGCCGAGGCGTAGGGAGGTGTCGCGGTGAAGTGCGCCTGGTGAGTCGGCGGGCGCGGCACTGGCATGCTGTAGGCGGAGAGGACCCCCGTCCATGGGTTGTAGGCGAAGGGGTTGCTGCCGTTGGAGACCGACGACATGACGACGCGCGCGCGGGGGACGGCGACGGCGCGGGGTTGGGGAGGGAGGCGCGGCGGCGGCTGCAGGTGCGGCGGCGGCGCGGCGTGAGGAGGAGCACACGCAGCAGCGGCACAAGGGTGGCGGCGCTAGGGTTGGAGGGTGGGGCGGCGCGCGCGGGGAGAGAGGGGCACGGCGGCTAGGTTAGGAACGATAGGTGTCTGATTCCATGTAGAAAGGGATGCAACTCACAATGTATTGATTAGGTGCATATGGCGTTACATATATAGGCCACGTCCTCGACTATACAAGGAAGGAGGTGGGCCCAATAATAAATACAAAGATATGTATCGCTATACATAACTACAGAAGATACACATCCGGATATATAAGGATATGTATCTCAACATTAAACAACAAAAGGAGCCATTCTAAAACCAAATGAAATATGCAAAAGAGTTGCTTAGGGATTGTAAGCGACCCATGCGCCACGGAACGGGCTCATTTTGTCAACTCATTTGACGTTTTTAGAGCCCTTTGCTCACGTAACCCTTTGTCAACTCATTTGACGTTTTTAGAGCCCTTTGCTCACGTAACCCTTTGTCGGGCCAGTTTCTCCGTGGAAACCACCAGGAACATGAAAAAAAGCAATCCTAAAGCCAGATAAAAAAATGCAAAAGAGTTGGTTCGGTGGATTGTGAGCGAACCCATGCGCCACGGAGCGGACTCATTCCGTCAACTCATTTGACGTGTTGAGAGCCCTTTTTTGCTCACGTAACCCTGTGCCGGGCCGGGCATCTCCGTGGAAACCACCAGGAATCGTTGGGCTTTGGGCGGAGGATTTGTAACCCCACGCACCATGTTAGCCTGTTCCACCTTATTGGGCCGGACCTGATGGCCACAAAGGCCTGGTTTCGCTCGCACGCCCAGTGGCAGAGCGGGCTCATTTCCTCCAGCCTGCGAGGAACGCACTCCTTTTCGCATGGGCTTCAAAGCTCACGGCCCACTACAACCAACTCTTTAGCCCTCCTATGCTGTTGGAGTGACAGGCGAGAACGACCACGCCCGGCTGGTAACGATAAGGAGATGTGCCTATTTAAACCGGTTTATGGGTGTGCGCGTTAGCGAGGTGGGACTATTAGTGCTGGAGTTAATTAATTAAGCACGGGGAAGAATTGGTACTCCATGGGCTTTGCTCCGTGCGGCCCTTCTTTCCAGTTTACTATAGTCTGCCCGTTTCAACAAACCAAACGTCTAGTTTTGTTTTCCCAGATTAACTCATACAGACCCTAGATTGTCACAAGAATATTTGCATGATAGAATCATTCGAGGAGCATGGATTATGTCCATAAGAGCACGGTAATAAGTATAGTTAAGTAGCGAGAGGCAACAATTATGTTGGGTTGAACAAATCTATATAGTTCACAGCACATTGTTCAATTATTACCGGTAAAATTGAGCACACTAGTCCATTTTGAAGGTAGATACTAAATGTATTTAAATAATCTCTCTGTCCCAAAATGTAAGAACATGCCTCAGTTCGCTCCAAAGAATCACCAACATATGCCAACATCAACTTGACCCTTGCAACCTCCTCACGAAGGGGGCAAGATGCTCCTCGACCAATTGAGTGAGCTCCATGCGCAACAAGGCAAACTGGCACTGAAAGCGAGAGTCCAAACTGGTGTTGACATTGCATTCCTTGCATCACCTTGGAGAGGGACTTGGGTGCGATGATACAGGCGACGACGAGCCGCACACGACCTCAGCCCACCTCTAGGACATCGAGGGATGACGAGGCTGAGCGGACGGAGAGCGACTCCGCTGGAAAGGAGCACAAGCATCCGAAGGACGAGCATGAGAGTCTGGAGAGGGAGAACGAACGGCTGGAAAGCTTGCACGACAAAAACGCTCACGATGACCAGGACGACGACATCAGATACATCTGAAGGGCTCACGCATGTGCTGATGTGGTGGTCAGTCCCGAGGCACCGAAAGCATCTCCCACGAGTCCAACGGTTGAAGGCGAGACTACGTTCGAGGCCATCATTCTGAAGCAACGACGACGGGTCGCGGACGGGACGACCACCCCGATCCACCTGTACCCAACCTTCCTCGTCTCCAAGAGCGACATCAGCAGCAGAAAGGCCGCCACAGAGCTCTGCTGGCACCTCCTCCACATGGCGCACATCAGCGGTGTCACGAACTGAGCTGGAAACAACGTCTTTGGAGGGGGCCAACGACGACTGTGGAGCCAATTTTTCATCGTCGACGCCCTCATCGAACCCCAAAGAAGCAACACGAAGCAAGCTCGGGGCCGGCAAAACATCTTGGAACCTCGGCATGGCCACCTGAGGCAACCAGCGGCAGCGACAAGGACCCGAGCCCCTCGATCAACACGACAGGGTTGTAGAGAAGCCTGTCGAGACCGCGAGGACCGATTGGAGGAGCAGTTGGAGCTGGAGAGTTGGAGCTGAATGCGGGCACGGACCGGCACGACGTGGGACACTTGAGCACGACCTCCAACAACAACTGGCCAGCCGATAGGGAGCAGTGCAGCTGTCCCGCAGGGATCAACGCATCGAGAGGAGCTGCCACCAAACCTTCGAGAAGCGCTGCCGGTTGTCCATCAGCATTCAGCCCTCCGGAAGCAGCGACCGCTGCGGAGCCGGCCTCGGGCCTCAGTCGCAGGCCTGGAGCCCTGGACCGAGGAGATCAGTGACATGGATTGTTAATTGTACTATGGTAACCCCTTCTACAAACCCAAATTCTATTAGTTGCCTGGGCACTCTCTGGTCTTATACGGTGCTCCTATCTTTTGTCCATCGGATTTCGATCTAACGGCCTGGATGAAGCAGCACCATCCAACCCGCACGTGGCTCCCCTCTCGTCCACCCAGTCCTTATCCCATCCATCCCCACCCAAAGTCGCCGAACTGCATACCTCAAGCGCTCTCATCGTCTCTCCATTCCCCGGCGACCTCCTCTCCGCCTAGCTCCCCTGCCACCCGGTCTCGCTCTGTGCCTTCTTCCGCCAACTCTCCACTGCCTTTCCTAACCTCTCGCGAGTGCCCCTTGAATCGCGCAAGGGCGCCATGGCCGCCCACATCTCGTTGACCTTCGTCCCGGCGAGCCAGCTCCAGCTGTTGCAAAGAAGTAGAGAAATCCGGCGGGGAGGAGGAAGAGTTCAAGCTCGATCTCAGGCTCCACGCCGAGATCGGACATCCCGCCGCCACGCGCAACCTCGCGTGCCCTGCCGCCGGAGTGCCATCCTACTCTTCCACAACGGCGGCGATCTGGAGCACCTTGATCCGGGAGAAGATGCGGCGCTGATTTGAGGATCCGCCTTGCCTCGGAAGAGCCACCACGACATGCCGCTATGTAGTTTTTCCCCGCGCGCGTATGCGCAGCAGCAGCATCGACACTCGCCCCGCCTAGCGTCTGGCTCCAGATTGAAAGCAGCAGCGCTGCAGCCATGGCCGTGCACGCAAGCAGGCAACTTTTTCCACTCGTGTATGTGGCGTCCTACCCCTGTCTTGTTTTTCCCTGGCTGCTATGTTACTATTCATGCACATGCTACTTGGTACTACTTGATTTTACTCTATTGCATATTGATGATGTAGTTTGTCATCTCCAGATTAATAGAAGGATGTAAATTATGTTCCCTACATGTAATTTTTGCAGTATAATTTTTGCCTCTTAAGGCTTTTTTTTTTTTACTTCCAGAACGGTGGAAAGATGTAATATTATGTCGCTGGATGTATCTTTTGCAGACTACTCTTTTGCCTCTTAAATTTTTCAATTTCAGAATCAGTCGAAGAACGTAACTATATTAGTTTCTTTCTCTACTTTGGATGTATTTTTTATTATTTTTCTACATCTACAACATTTAATAGATCAATGTGTAAAACACTATTATATTTCTGATCCCAGCTTTCATGATTTTGGATGTATTTTATATATTCTTTTTACATCTATAGCTGCATTTTTACATCCTTAATTAGACTATAAAATAAGTGGCATGAGTTGTTATTTACGAAGGATGTAATTTTTTTTTGTAAAAATTGGATGAAGTTTTGCATCTAAATTTACACGTGTTGGGAATACTGCGTGATGTGTAGTGTATCTTGTTCCATTGCATGTCCGTGCCGCATGGGGTGTATTTGGACCAGTCGCATGCATAACAATGCGGGAAAACGGTCCCCGGGTCACTTTCCACTTCAAGTAATAAAGTCGCTTTCAGGTGTGGGACCACTTTCTAATTTTGGAAATAATTCCGTTCAGACATGTAAGACGGTAAGATTAATCGCCATAAAGACTGCAGAAGAGCGTCCTTCTACAAAGTAGAGGATCCAGTAGCATATTCCTTACTTAGCGATTAATTTACAGTAGACAGCTAATCAATTTACATATTAGTATTTGCATTTCGATGATAACGCACAAGAGATTTAAAAACGTCTCTCGCGGTGTCCAGTGTGCGTCGCGTCACTCGACCTCGGCCGTCTAATTTGGATCTGACGGCGCGTCGGCTCCTCCAGGGTCCACGATCGCGACGCCGCGCCGCGCCCATGCCTGGGGAAAGCAGAGCAGCCCTGCTCGTCCGTCCTACCAGCACTGGTCCGTCTCCCACGTCCGGCGCCGGAACCCCGGCGCGGCCGCTGCCCGCCGGAACATCGCCGCCCCGACGTCCCGGTCGTACCGCGCGCGCTGGTCGGGGTCGGCGAGCGCTGCGTAGGCCGCGTGCAGCCGGATGAACCGCTCGTCACCACCACCACCAACAGCGTCCGGGTGCACCTCCCTCGCCAGGCGCCGGTACGCGGCCTTGATCTCCCCTCTGCTGGCCGCCGCGCCCACTCCCAGCACCTCGTAGTGCGTCCTCCCTGCCAGCACCGCCGGCGCCATCGTCGCGGACGCCCGCGCCACCACGCACCGCCTGGATCCGGCGACGCGGCCTGGAAGAGGCACAGTTGCAGCAGCAAAAGTCGCCATCGCTCGACCCGTCCTCTGTTCTTAATCCGAAGCAGCAGTGCACTACACTGTACTGAATAGTGAATACTGATACTTCCGCTTCTTCGATGTACTATACTCTTGTCCGTGCTCGTCGAGGAGAGCTGAAATGGCCATGGATTTATAGGCGTGAGGAGCCAGGAACCTGTGGTGCCACTCGTACGTCCAGCTCTTGATCTTATCTCCGGGAAGATTATGTGGGCTTCCGCCGGGTCAGCCACTAGTGTGTCCAGCGTGTTGCTTTCGAGAACCACTGTGGTCACGGTTGCCACTTGCCACTCCACCTCCTACCTCTTCCGATCCCCCAACAATGTCGAAAGCGACTTCAGTTTTTGCAACCAGTGTTCGCATATTTATCGTCAGTTAATCAGTCATCTTCTGCTTTCATGGCTACTTCATTGCAGCACTCGCAGATCATACTTACATAAAACCGCCGAAGAATATATTTTTCCTTGATTTGTGGAACTAATTTGCGTTCTAAATTGCATGACACAGATGCATGTCGTCTGAATGTTGTCGTTGGCGTGTTTACAAAAAAATCATGATATTTCCTTAGATGCCGCACTTGGATGGTATAGAATTCCTGCGTTCTCGAAGGTCCCTGTTAACATACTAGCTCGGCGACGACGATGGGCTAATTCTTTGGACGATATGGTGATATTTTCGACTCCCGGGAGACTTGTTCGTGGTGAAAATCACACGCCCGCTCCCCCGCTCCTCCCCCGCTCTCCTAACCCTAACCCCTCCTCCCACCCCCCTCGCCCCGCCGCCGCCGACGGTCGCCGCCGGGCCTAGCCCGTGTGGTTGACGGCGGCGGCGAGGCTCCCCTCCTCGTGGTCGGCTGGCGGAGGGCTCAGCGCCCCGCGCGCGCAGGCTCCCCTCGCGAGCTTGGCGATGGCGCCCGGGCGGCGGCTGCGGGCGGCGGGCGGAACACACGGCGGTGGGCGCTGCGGGCGGCGGCGCGTCGGCCTTCTCGCGCGGCCTAAGCGCTCTCCGGGAGCGCGGGTCGCAGGACCTGGGGGTTTCGGCCGGCGGGCGGGGGCCCGGCCCCGTTCGAGCCCTGCGTGTCCCCTTTGCCGGATCTTGCGATGCGCGCGGGGGTGGTTCTTGGCCGCGAGATCTCGGCTTCTTTGCGGCTGTCTGAAAGATCGAGATGTCGCCTAGAGGGGGGTGAATAGGCAATTACAAACTCTTGCGGATTTGTCTTGTAAGAATGCGGAATTAAACTATCGTTTAGTTTACAAGCATAAACCCTAAATATGCTAAGCTCAACTAAGTGTAACAATAGCAACTAGAGCTAAGCAAGATAGGCACAAGATATATGTAGCACAAGTGATAGCAAGATATATGTACTTCAAGCACGATGGCTATCACAAGGAAAGAGAGCTCGGGTATAGAAATAACCGAGGCACGCGGAGACGAGGATGTATTCCCGTGTTCCCTTGCTTTGCAACAAGGTACGTCACGTTTGGAGGAGTGGAGGTCCCACGAAGGATTCCCCGCGCCACGAAGGCTCACCCTATTCTCCGAACCACACCCACGAAGGATAATGGCCCTTTCCTTATGGTTAGCTTTTCCTCCGCTCCGGAGATGGCAAGCTCCACAACCACTTCACAAGCTCCACGAAGGAGAAGCCCGGGCCCCTTCACAATCTTCCACGAAGAGATCACCGGACACCAACCAAGCCAACTAGGAGGTCACCCTCCAAGAGTAACAAGCTCACGGTCTCTCACTCGAACAAATCGTGGTGGAGAGCTCAACACTATGCAATAATGCAAAGCAAGAACACCGGAGGTGTTCAAGTCCTTCACACTCAAATCCCACCAAAGCAACGAATGCTAGGATGAGATTGGAGAGGAAGAACAAGGGGAAAGTCAACCAAAGACTCCAAGATCTAGATCCCAAGAGATTCCCTCACTTAGAGAAGAAACGGTTTGGTGGAAGTGTAGATCTAGATCTCCTCTCTCAAATCCTCAAATATGAGCAAGAACGGTTGGAGGAATCAAGGGAGAGAGCAACTTCTTCAAATGCAACAATGGAGGTGAGAGAAAGGGGAAGAAGTTCTTTGCTCAAGGTGGAAGAAAGCTTTTTATAGCAAGGGAGAGAAAATAACCGTTGGGGGAGAAAACAGCTCTTAAAATCGCAGGAAAAGTAGCCCAGCCGGTGGCCGGGCAGTTGACCGGATCTTGGGCCGAGGAGGCCGGTCAGCCAGTCCGGCCCAACCGAGCCACCGACCGGGCGGAGCGGAGACGGCGCACAGCGGCGAAAGGCAGCGGCCGCGCGGGGGAGAGGCCGGCCGCGTGGGCCTCGGCGCGTGGAGGCAGCGGCCGGTGCGGATCCGGCTGGGCGGGAGGCAGCCAGGCCAGCCAGGCCGCGGGCCGAGGGCGAGGCCGGTTCGGTGCGGCCTCCGGTTGGACCGGATCGGTGGGCTGGCCGGCGTGTGGGCCGGTGGCCGCCGGTCGACCGGGTGGGCCGGCGTGCGGCCCGGCAGGCCGGGCGGCAACCGGCCGCCTCCCCCCTTTTTTCTTTTCTTTTTCTTTTTCTCTTTTACCTTTTCTTTAATAACTATTGCTCCCGAACTCCGATTGACATGAAACTAATTTTGTTGGAAAGATAACGACGAATAGAACCCCAACAAAAACTGGAAATATGGAGACTCCTCACAGAACATTTTTAGATGATTTAAGAGAGGGAGTCTCCCACCGTCAAGAAACGGTGAAGACGTCCAAACTCGAAAACGCAATAGAAGATGCATGCGGATTCCGTTTTCGATGAACTTGGGCTTGTTGTAAAGCTAGCAACAAGCTCAAGAACCTCACACAGAGAAACACCAAGAAGCAATATGGATATGCAAAGTATGCAAAGGATTGAGCTCCCTAAGACGATGCGATCAAGTTACCCAACCGAAAGCCCCTCTTAATAGTGCGGCTATCTATCCTATAATCCGGTCTCCCAACATCCACCTTGAGACCGGTAAAAGGAAAACCTAGCAAGGCCATACCTTTGCCTTGCGCATCCCGCTTGATCTTGATGATAACTCTTCAAGCTTCACTCAAGCCGGAATGCCTCACTTGATCAATGTTGCTTCGTGAAGACTCACAAATACTCTCCCATACACTATGATGGGAAAGCCCCATTGATGCACATCTTCACATGTCCATTATCACCAAATGGACGGCAAGCTTCAAGCATGTGATTCACTCAAGATGCTCATCTTGAACTTGCCCAACTCAACCTTGTATCTTCTTATACTCACATAAGATAGAGCATGGCTAATATTGAGTTCCACATAAGAACTCCATCTTCATTTCTTCTTCTTGATCATATCACATATATATCTTCATACCGATGATCTTGATGCAAATACACAAGGTATACCTTTATCTTCATGGCATCCATACTTGAATCCAACACATGGAGAGCAAGTAGTACCTATGGAATATTCCTTCATATAAACTCAATGAAAACATTAGTCCATAGGGGTTGTCATTAATTACCAAAACCACACATAGGGGCAATGTACCCTTACAATCTCCCTCATTTTGGTAATTGATGACAACCACAATAAGAGGGTTTATATAATGAATATTAGTGACAAGTACGCAACTTATCCGAGAATAAGTTGTATACAAGAGGTTGTATTTGATATGGTCAAGTAACACAAAGCAACTAGTCCATATCAAAACTGGCTCTACTCACACAACTACAACAAATGCAATGGATGTGAGTAGAACCAATATACCCCACAATGTATGCACGTGTGATGAACATGAATTCATTGCATATATTGTCAAGATTAACCTTTGGGATAGTTTCCACTATATATATACAACCATGCAAGACATATAAATATGGAATGCATGAGAGGCAAAACACTTAAGCACAAACCAAGCTTAAGTATAAAACCATTCCCTTAAACCCTCTAAACTTCTCCCCCATTGGCATCGATTGTCAAAATGGGTGAAAAATTTAGAAGGCCAATATAATGTGAGTTCCTCCCCAAAAAGTGTGCACTTCTCATAATTTGAGTGGAATCAAGTGCACATATCCAATGATGAATACTTGAAGGAAATCAAACTATATTGAGGATCAAAGATTGCATAAAGATAACATGGTGAGGTGAGCTTCAACAAATAAAGCAAGCAATCAAAGATCCACTTGGACAAACAAAGATATCATGATAAGAGAGATATAGTGCTCAAAAAATAAGAAAGCTCCCCAAGGTTCGTGCATAATTTATAATGTTTGCATTTGAATACAATATGCACAAACATGGAATCCTCACTCCATATATATCATTTAGAACACAACTAAGATAAAGAGAGTATGCTTATCAAGAACAACTTTAATCCAACAATTACGAGATATGAGTGCATGAAGAAAATAAATAAACCAAACACTCATAAATTTTCTTTACCAACCCACTAAAAACAAAAGGGGTAAAAGATGGTCGGCAAAGATCAAGGATATCAAGGTGATGGATTAACACTCTTATGTATATGAGTTTCTAAAGTGGACAAAGTGATCCATAAAGAAACATGCACACACAAGAGGTTAACAAAACAGATAAAACAAGATATCCAAGATGAAGTCATAAAATATACCAAAGGATGTTTGCTTAAGAAGCATATATAGCCTATGGCTCCAATTTTCACTTATGGTATATATGAATGAACTTCAACCAAGTTAAACCTCAAAAACATTACAACTAACAATAAGGGAAGTAGAGCTAGTTGAAGTGTTTTGAGAAAGGCAACAAGTATCACAAATACGGATTTATTTCACAAATTCATCAATATTGCACACAAGAGCTCTTTGAGGAATTGATATGCAATAAATTGCTAGAGGGCATATTTGTGATAGGTGAATCATAAAATATGATATATATATATATATATATATATATATATATATATATATATATATATATATAACCTATCATATGCATCTTCTCAAATTACTCAAATGTTCAATAAGAAGTTTTACTTTAAAAGGGTTTTTCAAGAACCGCAATATTTTCGAAATAAATAATTTCATGCCAAGATACAACCTACAAGAGGTTGGATGCTATATGAGAGTGCATGAATAAGATACTTGTTACCGAGATGGCAATGGCTTGATGTAGTAGATAAGAGTTCATCGATCATCCTAGCTTGACTCCAATCCTCATATGGTGACAACACCTTCCTTATAGATGAGACAAGCCTCCATTGCATCTCCAATGTACCTAAAACATCATTCAAGTACATCTTGGTCCCCAAACTTATTGGGTCCAACATGGTTAGACTAACCACAATATATAGGACACACTCCATATAAACATGTGCATATTTAGATGAAGTTTGAATTTCATGCACATCTTAGCCATTTAGGATTTGATGGAGTATATCCTACATAATGGATCAAAAGAAAGCAAGCATGCTACAAGTATAAACAAATTACATATAAGCATGCACCAAAACCTTTAAAGATCCAAGAAAGATATACTTTGGACAAAACACCAAAAGAATTAAATAAGGCATAGAGGTGCCACAAAACAAATTTGTTGTCCAAGTTATATCTAAGAAGCAAATCTCAAAAGATTTGTTCAACAAAGTTCAACAAATGAACTAAGAAGAAACCATTGAGCATAGAGGATGAAATAAAGCAAACATGCTCAAAGATTTATCTCATTCAAGCTAATAAAATATGTAAGAAGGAATGAGATAGCAAACTCCCCAAAAGAGCAAGGTTCAAACAAATAAACCAAACCCTCACTTTTCACAATGGCACAATGTACCGTAAAGAAAAGGTATGTATTCCAAAACAAACACTTGATATGAATCAAGAGGATTTATCAAAAGATTTTTCAAAGGGACAAGGAAGACATATGGGAGCTATAAAGATTTCTTGGAAATAAAATAAGGAAGTAAGAAACAATCCAAGGTGAAGATGATCCAAAAATTCAACCACATACAAGGTTATCAATTGTCAAAGACAATGAGTATATTGGAAATAATTTCCGGTGGAGTATTGACAATGTTAGTAAGGATCAACTTCACAATAAAAGGCATAGGATAAGTATATAGAATTGAGCACTATGCACGGATGAAGATTCTTGATAACTTCAACTAGTCACACAATCACGCACGGCAATGATTAGAATAACTTGAAGCAAACGGTGTCCCAAATAAGATATAGAGATATGTATTTGAGGAAAAACCGCACCAAGAATTTCATATTCAAACAAAAGCCCACAAGATGAGTACTAAAATATTTTTATTAGGAATGGAGCTTGTTTGAGCAAACATGCCACCTAGGAACAAGATAATTAAGAGTATCAACTCTAAGTGGCATAACCTCATATGTTCACATTTTCTAGGCTTGTGATATGTACAAAACATATTACTCCCCCATAATGTGATAAAACATTTCTTCTAAATAGGAGGCAACTAAAATTCAACTAGAGATGATTAATGGATATTTAGAATTTGAATTTCTCATGAGTATGGCACACCACATAGTGACTAGATAATCTTGCAATATCAATACTAAGTGGTGGTACCCATGTACACACATTTTAAAGAAAGAGAGATGCACAAAGCATATCACTCCCCCAAAATGGGATGTTCCATTAATCACTTCAAAGAGAGCCAAATAAGATATCATCAAGATGCATTAGGCTCAAAGCAATACACAAGTATATGGTGAGTCAAACAAACATACTTGAATACACAAATACGCAAGTAAGACACAACACATACATACACATATTTGGTACAAAACCAAACATGCAAAGGGGCAAGTAACTTACAATAAACATGAAGAGTTGAAGTATAAGTTACCGCAAGGAGGAACATTGGATTATGAGATATAGATGATAATCCATACGACTTGGCTTGGTCAAAATATAATATATGAAGATCCCTTAATTCTTCATGAAGTAGCCAAATCTCCAATGCCTTCCACATGCACCTATTGATCAAGTTTGAGATTGTTGGTCCCCAACCAAGTTGGGTCCTAAGAGATTAGTCACAATAGGCTTGGCAACCCAAATGGTTCTTTTCTTGAAACCACTTTGAGTTCCAACAAACTTGGCAAACACATTGCCATCCTTATCCTTCCCTAGAGAATAATCATCATCAACAATTATAAGGTTAGATAAGGTACCACCTAAGCAAGAAGAAGCAAAGTGCCCCTTCTCACGGCATAAGTAGCAAGTGTTCCCCTTTCTCTTCTTTATTGATTTCTTCTCTTGGGGAACAATATCTTGATTCTTCTTGGGAAGTGGCCTATCTTCAACTTGAGGTCGAGCATGAGCTTGACCTTTACCTTGTGGCCGTTTCCCTTGTTGTTTCTCACTCAAGTGCTTCTTCTTCTTCAATGGGCATGATCTAACATGATGCCCTTCAACCTTGCACTTGAAACAAACCAACTTGGCCGGATCCTTGACTTTGTCTTGGCCCTTCTTCTTGTTGCTCTTGCTCTTGGACTTGTTCTTGTTATTGGAGTTGAATCCAAGTCCACTCTTGTCATTGGGAGATTGTTGCACACTTAGCATCTTGTCAAGTGCGGATTTCCCTTCATGACGCTTTTCCAAGTCTTTCTTCAAAGAAAGGACTTGAGCCTCGAGCTCTTTTATTTCCTCTACATGGTTAGTAGAAATACAAGTACTAGAGAAAGTAGAAGCTTCATTGTTAGAGCAACAAGGTAAAGTGAGTAATCCAACACAAGGTGTATCACTAGTTTGACTAGATGGATTACAAGGACTAGCACATGGCAATATAACATTTGTAGTAGAGATTGTGCTAACATCCATATGAGGCTCACAAGATGTTACCTTAGTGATACTTGCCTCATGAGCTAACTTTAGCCCATCATAGGAAATTAGAAGATCATCATGAGAGCTTGAGAGCTTTTTATGACTTTCTTCCAATTCCCTATAATTGCTAGTTAGCAACTCAAGTTGAGCCCTTAGCTCAACATTCTCCTTTAAGGTCGATGCTTCACAAGAATTAGAGTTAGTAGCACAAGCATCAACAATAATTTTCTCATTTTCATGCATATAGGATTCAATTTTTTGTGTAAGCATGAAATTAGCATGCTTCTCATCTTTTAGCTCATGCTTGAGGAGAGTGAATCTCATTTCCCCATTTTCAACATGGGACTCCAACTCCACTATGGTTTCCCTATATTTATTCAAGGTATCCATAGAGTGTTCGAGATAAGCACGAGCTTCTTTATTACCACGAAGAGAAGCATATACCATTGCCATATCATGCACCAAGATATTATGTTCTTCATCATTATCATCATCATCACTCTCATCATTAGAGAATGTGTTAGGAGTCAAAGTAGGAGATACCTTTGGTCCATTTGCCATAAGGCACATGTGCATACCGGAGGATGAAGATGAAGATATTCTTGAATCCTCATTTGAAATCATGTCTTGATCCATAGAGTGTTCGGTTTCCTCTACAATGTTAGTCAACAAGCAACTAGAGGAAATAGAAACATTTTGATTATGGGAGCAAGACAAGGCAAGCATATCCTCATGAGATCTATGTAAGCAATTTACACATGATATGCAAGGACCATCAACACAAGCATGTAGGTTATTTTCAATGCTAGATGTGTTTAAGTCCAAAGAGGAAGCATTACAATGGGATAGAGATGAAGAATCATCACTATTGAGCACAATATCAACATTGCAATTTTCCTCACCACTCACCATATCATTACCTCGTGTCTTGCTACACGTTGGTGAAGTGGAAGTAGATGATATATCATCACGGCCGGAGGTGGAAGCAACTTGGAGCTCTTCATGGTGTGAAGAGGAAGAGAGCTCCTCGGAGGCACCACCAACCAAATGAGAAATGGATCCACCAAACATTTCTTTAAGCTTGATCCACATCTCATGAGACGACTTTCGCTTTATATATATCAAGAACCTACGAAAATCGGGTCTCAAGGAGAATAAAAGCTCATTAGATACTTGAGCTTCAAGATGTAAGTTTTTCTCATCCTCTAAAGATAGATTTTGAGAATCCATCGGAGGAGAAAAACCGACATCTAGAAATTGCTCTATATGTGGACACAAGGTCCGAAGATTACAAAGCAAGCAATTTCGCCACAAAAGATAATTTGTGCCATTAAAGACAATTGTGTCATTGTGCACTATACTAGCCGACATCTTTACTCTCAAGGCGGTGAAGCCTAAAACAAGGAGAGACCTTGCTCTGATACCAATTGAAAGATCGAGATGTCGCCTAGAGGGGGGGGGTGAATAGGCAATTACAAACTCTTGCGGATTTGTCTTGTAAGAATGCGGAATTAAACTATCGTTTAGTTTACAAGCACAAACCCTAAATATGCTAAGCTCAACTAAGTGTAACAATAGCAACTAGAGCTAAGCAAGATAGGCACAAGATATATGTAGCACAAGTGATAGCAAGATATATGTACTTCAAGCACGATGGCTATCACAAGGAAAGAGTGCTCGGGTATAGAAATAACCGAGGCACGCGGAGACGAGGATGTATTCCCGTGTTCCCTTGCTTTGCAACAAGGTACGTCACGTTTGGAGGAGTGGAGGTCCCACGAAGGATTCCCCGCGCCACGAAGGCTCACCCTATTCTCCGAACCACACCCACGAAGGATAATGGCCCTTTCCTTATGGTTAGCTTTTCCTCCGCTCCGGAGATGGCAAGCTCCACAACCACTTCACAAGCTCCACGAAGGAGAAGCCCGGGCCCCTTCACAATCTTCCACGAAGAGATCACCGGGACACCAACCAAGCCAACTAGGAGGTCACCCTCCAAGAGTAACAAGCTCACGGTCTCTCACTCGAACAAATCGTGGTGGAGAGCTCAACACTATGCAATAATGCAAAGCAAGAACACCGGAGGTGTTCAAGTCCTTCACACTCAAATCCCACCAAAGCAACGAATGCTAGGATGAGATTGGAGAGGAAGAACAAGGGGGAAAGTCAACCAAAGACTCCAAGATCTAGATCCCAAGAGATTCCCTCACTTAGAGAAGAAACGGTTTGGTGGAAGTGTAGATCTAGATCTCCTCTCTCAAATCCTCAAATATGAGCAAGAACGGTTGGAGGAATCAAGGGAGAGAGCAACTTCTTCAAATGCAACAATGGAGGTGAGAGAAAGGGGAAGAAGTTCTTTGCTCAAGGTGGAAGAAAGCTTTTTATAGCAAGGGAGAGAAAATAACCGTTGGGGGAGAAAACAGCTCTTAAAATCGCAGGAAAAGTAGCCCAGCCGGTGGCCCAGGCCGGTTGACCGGATGCTGGGCCGAGGAGGCCGGTCAGCAGTCCGGCCCAACCGAGCCACCGACCGGGCGGAGCGGAGACGGCGCACAGGCGGCAGAAAGGCAGTGGCCGCGCGGGGGAGAGGCCAGGCCGCGTGGGCCTCGGCGCGTGGAGGCAGCCGGTGCGGATCCGGCTGGGCCGGGGAGGCAGCGAGCCAGCCAGGCCGCGGGGCGAGGGCGAGGCCGGTTCGGTGCGGCCTCCGGTTGGACCGGACTGGCAGCTGGGCTGGCCGGGCGTGTGGGCCGGTGGCCGCCCGGTCGACCGGGTGGGCCGGCGTGCGGCCCGGCAGGCCGGGCGGCAACCGGCCGCCTCCCCCCTTTTTTCTTTTCTTTTTCTTTTTCTCTTTTACCTTTTCTTTAATAACTATTGCTCCCGAACTCCGATTGACATGAAACTAATTTTGTTGGAAAGATAACGACGAATAGAACCCCAACAAAAACTGGAAATATGGAGACTCCTCACAGAACATTTTTAGATGATTTAAGAGAGGGAGTCTCCCACCGTCAAGAAACGGTGAAGACGTCCAAACTCGAAAACGCAATAGAAGATGCATGCGGATTCCGTTTTCGATGAACTTGGGCTTGTTGTAAAGCTAGCAACAAGCTCAAGAACCTCACACAGAGAAACACCAAGAAGCAATATGGATATGCAAAGTATGCAAAGGATTGAGCTCCCTAAGACGATGCGATCAAGTTACCCAACCGAAAGCCCCTCTTAATAGTGCGGCTATCTATCCTATAATCCGGTCTCCCAACATCCACCTTGAGACCGGTAAAAGGAAAACCTAGCAAGGCCATACCTTTGCCTTGCGCATCCCGCTTGATCTTGATGATAACTCTTCAAGCTTCACTCAAGCCGGAATGCCTCACTTGATCAATGTTGCTTCGTGAAGACTCACAAATACTCTCCCATACACTATGATGGGAAAGCCCCATTGATGCACATCTTCACATGTCCATTATCACCAAATGGACGGCAAGCTTCAAGCATGTGATTCACTCAAGATGCTCATCTTGAACTTGCCCAACTCAACCTTGTATCTTCTTATACTCACATAAGATAGAGCATGGCTAATATTGAGTTCCACATAAGAACTCCATCTTCATTTCTTCTTCTTGATCATATCACATATATATCTTCATACCGATGATCTTGATGCCAATACACAAGGTATACCTTTATCTTCATGGCATCCATACTTGAATCCAACACATGGAGAGCAAGTAGTACCTATGGAATATTCCTTCATATAAACTCAATGAAAACATTAGTCCATAGGGGTTGTCATTAATTACCAAAACCACACATAGGGGCAATGTACCCTTACATGTCCTTCCCCGCCATTCTTCAGATCTGGTGTCGGCACGAGTCGTGGTGGCTGTGGGCAGCCCAGATCTGTGGAGGTGCTCACTCACCTGGTGATCTGCGTGGGGCAGATGCCGGTGAGGTCGGTTGTCGTCTGCTCGGGAGCGGTTGTTCTGCGTAGGTGGTGGCTCTCGGTGCTCTGTTGCGGTCCGGCGGCGCGAGGAGTTTGGTCTCAAGGCGGCGGCCTTGGTCGGTGGGAACCTTGCTGGTTGTCGGGCGAGCCAGAGGTTCTGGTGCTGGTCGTTGGCCATGGTCGTGCGGGCGACGTGGTCGCGGCGAGCAGCTTGTTGTGGCGGCGGTTCGGTCGACATTCGACGGCCTAACCCTGTGTAGAAGAAGGAGAGGCCATGCCGAGGGGAAACCCTTGCCCTTTTGGGCCATGATGGCGATGTCTGTGGACGCCATCCCCTTCCTGAAGGCGTCATGGGGCTTCTCTCCGTCTTTCTACAGTCTCCGGGTGAAAACCCAAGATCCTCGGATCGGGCGGTGGCGGCACTCCGGTGTCACGATCTTCTTGAAGACATCGTCTTGGAGTCCATAACAAGTTGCTCTCCGAAGGTTGTGTGGCGAAGGCGGCTTCGTTTGGCGATCTTCGGCAAGGCTTGCTCCGTCCCCCTTCCCTGGTCGAGCCTCCTTGGTGCTACTTCTCGGTCTGTGAGCAAAGCGGGTCGGTCCTCGGTGGTGGTCGGCCTCCGGTGGCGCTTCTGCGACGGAGGAGTGTTGTTGAGGCGCGCGTGAAAATGGCTCGCTCTCGGGTGAGCTCCGGCCCGACACTGTAGACTCCAGCTCTTCTTCGAGTCCTCGTAGGCGCTTTGGCTGAGCTTCTTGGTCGCGCTTCCGGCTGTAGCTTCTTCGGTAGTTCGTGTGGGTGTGTGGTGTCGGTCTGTAAGCTGGGTTCAGCACTTTGTATCAATCTCGCCGTTGTTGGCTTTGTTAATTCAAAGTCGGGCACGTCCATTGCCTTTCATCTAAAAAAAAAGACCTGTTCGTGGTTATCTGAATCGGGCGCCTGTCGGCCGCTAACTGTCTGAAAGTGAAATGCACGAGTTACTGTAACCTCCAGTATTTTTCCGCACTGGAGTTGTCCCGGCCAAGAACCCATTTGCCTAGAGTTCTAGATGCATGATTCCGTGATATTTTTATGCAACTTCTCTTGATCATGAACCTGTTTTTTCTGCGCCAAGTTAATGCAACTTCTTCCTATCTATAATAACTATCGTGGTATTAATTTAAATTTAAACTAAAATCGTGACACTTACTATTGGATCGAGGAGAGTATGTTTTTTCAACAGGACACTGTCACGAGCAAAGGAGCCAGGGTCTGTTTTTTCTGATCCAGGACACTTGTTCGACGTGATAACCATCACCGGAAGATATTGTGCACCGCTCATTTCCCCTGTCCCTCTCTCTCTCGTCTACAGTATCTGCATGTCTCCTCGTCAAAGCCGGGCCGATCCGAAGCTCATCTCGCCGGCACCGCCGGTGGAGATGGGTGGAGGAGAGGTGCCGGAGTAGTTAGTTTAGTTAGGATTTGCGGTAGCTTGCCGGTATGGGGCTTTTTGCCCGGTAATGGAGGCGGAGATCAAGATCTGCCCGCCTGGATCTTGATTGTTCTAGGGCCCTGCCTCCTTCTTCTTCTACTCCGGCGGTCGGAGGGGAGAGGGAAGGAAGGGGCTGCTGCTTCCTCCAATAATGAAGCGGCGGAGTACCCCTTGAAGAGGTGCGGAAGCGGCGGGCGACATCCTTTCCTGGCCGGCCTCGGCGGCGAGGGGGAAAGGGTGTGCCTGTTGGTGAGAAGCGTCGTCAAGCTCCTGGCCGGCCGTGGAGGCGAGGAGGAGCTCGTACAAGCCGGCGCCGATTCTTCTGCATCTTCCATCAGGTCTTACCTGTTCTGGTTTCGACTGGTGGTCACCGGCCATCGGACTGGTTTCTCCCTGGCCTGCCGTGGTGGAGAGGAAGGAGAAGCCACGGATTCGCCGCTGAGCGCCTATCGGAGCCAGGCGCTGCCCAAGTGGTGTTATCGTTTGGCTGCTGCAACTTTGCTTCACAAGCGTCGGCGTCGACCACCGCTGCTATTCGTGGCTTGTACTGGGCTCGCTAAGAGCTCTTCTTCTTCCGCTTCGACTGGACGGCGCTGATGCGCGCCAATTCCCATGCGGAAGCCCTTTGATCTCAGCTCGGGGCTCACAGTTGACACCACCCCAAGTGGCATGTTCCCCGGCGATGGCGTCGACTCCCGAGCGGCGAGATCTCCTGACGGCGGTGGAGAAAACCAAGGACTTGATTGCTTTTCCATTTTCAGTCCTAGGGTCTTTTCATAAAAGTCGTGGCCTTATCTGTTATTCCCTAATTTGTTAGGGGCCTCGATGTAAGTTGTAACCCACCGACGGATTAATGAAGCAGCCTCTGGGACCTTCGGGTCCTCCTTTGTTCAAAAAAAAAAAGATATTGTGGTGTGGATCTTCATACACAGCGTAGCTGTACTGTATATTTCAACACCCCTTCTCAGACTATCACGTCTCGGCTCGCTGTACAGGGCGGCGCCGACGGGAAGCCGGCCATGCTGCTGGCGGCAGACCTGTGAACTGTGATGGAGGGAGTGTGTGATCAATTCGGCGTCTGCGTGGGTGGGTCGTCGGAGATGTCGACCACGCTCGCAATGGGGACGTCGACGGCGACGGCCGCGTAGAAGATGGCGCCGCGCGTGTGCATGTCGGCCCAGCTGGAGCTGGAGCTGGAGCCGGAGCGGAAAGGAGCGGCGGACATGGACGTGACTGGGAAACGGATATGGGAAAAGGTGTTTGCATTATTGTGTGATATGATCATGATAAGATGGAGGGCCTAACCTGGGGCATCAAGTTGCTGCTCCTGGATTATTACGGATTGAGATTCGGTGACTTTGTCAGGGTGACTTTGCCGTGACTTTGAGCGATTGACATGTGGACCCTTCATTATTTGGTCCCCATTTGACCCCACTTGTAAGTAACACAAAGTCACTAACTTTGGGGGTTGGCTAAGTCACCGAAGCACTGTCCGATTATTACTACTGGATAGACGAACATCCTCCCTCTCCAGTGTTGCCGCCAACACCGACACCTGCTCGACAGTGGAGGGGTGGGAGAGGACTCCGGTCGTTCACGTGGCAGATTCAGGTCGTGGGGCGGCGGCATTGGAGGCGTGGCGAGCGGTGGCGGTTTCATCGGCCGCTCAGGTGGCACCGTGACTAGGCCCAGAGGTTTCCTGCTCAAGTCGGTGGTGATCGCGGCACACTCGCGACGGGCGGCATGGGAGCTTCCAGGCTGGCCCTAGTTCTCTTGTTATGCTAAGTCGCTAATCTGCCCGTTGTCTGTTCTCCTCGTTCTAGCAGCTAATGAGTCCTGGACTTCTCCGCGGAAATTTACACAGATTGGCTCCTGGCATCCCTTGATCTCTGGATTGGACGGGTTCTGGTCATGCATGTTCGTATGATCAACCCGTGCAACTTCAAGAGGGCGCGGTGGGAAGCTCCGCTTTCGACCGACACCTTGGGACATGTTTACTCCTAGATTTTCATGGTGTTGATAAAGGCGGAGAATGTCATGGCGGCTACCATTGGAGGGCCAGAAGCTTTTCATGAATCATGTTGGGTTCGAGAATACTAAATAATGGTGGTTGGGGGTTTTGGATGCGATGAAGAAATCCTGGTGTTTGGTGACTTGTCAGCGGCATTGGCAAGTGCAAGTGGCAGCCTTGGATGACTTCTTTTTTGGCCGTGCTCTTCTAGTACTGAGTCTCGATTTTCATGGTAAAAATTTAAGATCTGAGTAATAATACTCTGTTTGACGAACTATATAAAAGTAGTAAACACTTACGATGTCAAACCATGTCATCAACATGATTATTCCTCCTTGGAAAATCATCATTTTCTTTTACTTTGTACTGAGATGGTTTATTATTATACTTTGGCAATTTCTTCTAGACTCAAAGTGGAAACCTATAATTGTACTGTATGATAATTTATTCTAGACTCGGAGTGACGGCATATTATTGTATTCTGTAACATGATTTCTTCTAGAATCAAACTATCGAAGTGGAGTCAAAAACCTGAAGCCCACGTAGGAAAGGAGCGGAACCTCGCGCGACCATGGCCGACTCCACGGACGGCGCGCCGCCGCCTTGATCTCCCTGCTCACACCTCCTCTGCCTCCACTCCGACCAGATCCGGGGTCCTCGTCGTCTCCTCTCTCCGCCCATCCCAGGTTCGTCGCCGGCGTCGTGGTAGGACGTCGCCGCCGCGCCTTCGCCGTCCGAGGCTCCGCCGCCGCCGCGGCCCATGTCTCGCCAGGAAGCCGCCGCCGCGCAATCGCCGGCCCAGGATCCTCTGTCCGTGATGCTGCCACCGCCTCTCCTGGGCAAGCCGGCAGCGGTCGCGTGCTCTACGGCTTCCGTTGCTTCTGCTCCGGCGCCGTCGGCCGCCTCCGCTGCGGCGGCTGTGCTTGCCTCTCGCATGGCCGACCCGGCCATTGGTGGGCGTCTGGCTCGCGGTCGTCGCCCTGTTAGGCCCGTGATGGCTGCTGCTGCTACCCCCTGCCCGTCTGCTGTGCCTGCTGCTCCGACTCCCTCTCCGTCCTTGCCGTCCGTTGTGGCTGCTGCTTCGACCCCCTGCCCATCCGCTGTGGCTGCTGCCATGGCCGGTGGCGACTTGGTCCCTGGGGCTGCTGATCTGCCTCCACTCGTTCAGGTCTTGGAGATGCTGAAGACTCCGTTGCTACAACCTGTGGCCGCTGCTTCGATGGCGCTCCACCTCAGCGGGGTTGTGTCGCCCAAGTCGTGGGCGTCCCTCGTCGTTGAGGAAGTTGACTCTGACGAGGAGGAGCTGGCTCCGATGACGCCGCCAGCTGCCTACAGCTCCTCGCTTGCCAGTGACCCTGCCGTGTTCGTTGAGGGGCTCGGCTCCTTGTCGCTGTCGCCGTCGCCGGTTGCCTCGGGTGGCCCTGCCGAGGTGCCCCGTGCCGATGATGCGCCGAAGGCCCCGAGCTTGCTTTGGGTTGCTTCTTTGGACTCCGACGAGGACGACGATGAGGAAGAGTTGGCTCCACGGTCGCCTTTGGCCGGCTCGGTGCACGTTGAGCAAGTGGCTGCGGAGCCCTGCGTCGGCCTTGCTTCTGCTGACGCTCTTGGTGACGACGATGACTGGGTGCAGGTGGGTCGTGGCGGCCGCCCTAGCCGGGGCTCATCACCTTTGCTTCAAAAGGAGGGCCTCGAGCGCAGCCTCGCCTTCAAGCGTTGGGCTCGGGGGAGATGCTTTCGGTGCCTCGAGCGTGACCACCAGGTCAGCTCATGTCGTGCGCCCTTCAGATGCATCCGTTGTCGTCGCCCTGGTCATCGGGAGCGTTTCTGCCGTGCGCGGTTTCCCGCCGCTCGTTCTTGCTCTCCAGACGGTCGTGCACGTTCTCCGGGTGCACGTGCTCCTTGTCCGCGGCGCCGCTCTCCTCCCGCACAGCCACGTCGCCCATCGGCGTCCCGGAGTTGGGCTGACGTGGTGTGCCACTCGTCGTCGCCTGCAACAACGCCGCCTGCAACATCGCCACCAAGGCCCTCTCCAAGGCGTTGCGAGGAGTTCAGTGGCAACGCCTGTTTCGACTCTCACCTTCAGTGCCAGTTTGCATTGTTGCGCTTGGAGCTCGCCCAGTTGGTTGCTAACCGAGTCGAGGAGGCGTCTCGCCCCCTTCGTGAAGAGGTGGCAAGTCTCAAGCTGTTGTTGGCACGTGTTGGTGTTTCTTTGGAGCCGACGGAGGCGTGCTCTTCTGGTGGGCAGGACCTCGCCATCATGCAGGCTTCGTTTCCGCTTAGCTCCGCGGAGCAAAAGTCATCGGTGGTTGAGGTCACACCAGAGCTGCATGAGTTGTGTGTGGATTCATCTATGGTGCCTGAGCTCCTGAAGTTGGGCAGTGATGAGGTTGTGCCTCCTTCTGTCGAGGAAGTGAAGCGTGTAGTTCCTTTTGGTGAGGGGGCTGCTAAGTCAGAGATGTTGGCGACGGGGCCTGGAGGTGTCGTCGCTCGAGAGGTTTGCGATTTTCTCGCTACCTTGGCTGCTACCTACCATGCATCCGCAGTTGATTGATGGGTGCCCCCAATTTCATGGCATGCCTTTGTCGGCGCTCGTGTTTGGAGTTCGGTTGTGTCATCTTGTAGTCCCCTATGTTGACTAGTGTGGGTGTAGCCGTGTTGTTTGGATCTTTGTTAAGCTTGGTTGTGCGTGTGGCGTGAGTTTTGCGTAGTCTTGACAATGTTGTTGTTGGTTTTTGCCCGGTTTTCTCCTAAAAACTGGGCACCCTCTTCTTAATTAATGGATGAGGCAAAGCTTTTGCCTCCGTTTCAAAAAAAAAAAAAAAACTATCGAAGTGACAGCCTCCAAGAAATGTCTACCATCGATGATTGTCGTACTATGGTCATCCCTTCTAGAACCCAAGGAGCTGGTAGTATATTCCTTACTTAGCCATTAATTTACAGCAGATAACAACTACTCTAATTGATTTACACATCTGCATTCTGCTGATAACGCACAAGAAAGCTTCTAAAAACGCTTCTCGCAGTGTCAGTCACACAGACCCCACGTCCGCGTCGCTCGTTCTGGGCTGTCCGATTCGGATCGGACGGCGGGTGGCAGCCGCAGCGACCTTTTCCTCCGGCGACCGCGACCGCGACGCCGCGCCTTGCGCGCCTGGACCAGACACCAGATGGCCGAGAGAAGCCACGCGTACTCGTCCGGCCGGCCGTCCTACCAGCACTGGTCCGTCTCCCACGTCCTTCGCCGGAACCCCGGCGCGGTCGCCGCCCGCCTGAACATGGCCGCCCGTGCCACAACGTCCCGGTCGTACCGCGCACGCTCGTCGGGGTCGGCGAGCGTGGCGTAGGCCGCGTGCAGCCGGATGAACCCTTCGTCGCCGTCGCTGCCGCCTCCGGCACCAGCAGCGTCCGGGTGCACCTCCCTCGCCAGGCGCCGGTACGCGGCCTTGATCTCCCCCCTGCTGGCCCCCGCGCCCAGCCCGAGCACCTCATAGTGCGTCCTCCCGGCCGCCACCGCCGGCGCCATCGTCGCAGACGCCCGCGCCACCACACAACGTCCCCCACGCCGTGCTCCGGCGACGGCGCGGCCTGGAATCGGAAGAGACAAGGCTGCACCAGCAAACGTGGCCATTGATTCTCTCTTCTCGATCTCCTTATCCAAATTAATCTGCAGTGCGCTAAACTGTACCGTACTCAACTGGTGTCCGTGCTCGTCGAGGGGAAGGGAGACGGCAATGGATTTATAGGGTGGAGAGCTCCACCAGGGACTGGAGAGCCTGTGGTGGCGGGCCTGCCGGCCGTACGTCCGGCTCTCGATCTTATCTCCGGGAGGATTGTGCGAGACCCCGCTGAGTCAGCTACTCGTGTGAGTGTGTTGTGTTGCCTTCTCCTAGTGGTTACTGGCTAGTGTCTAGAGGGTGTTGCTTTCGCGCCACCACTGTGGTCCGGTTGCCACTCCACCTCCTACCTCTTCCCCAACAATGAGGAAAATGACTTCAAACTTTTCAACCAGTTCTTTGCATACTTATTGTCTAGGTAATCAGTCCCTTTCGGCAAAATATATACCTTTTTGGATAATAAGAATGTAATGATTTACTTAGGTCAAATGTAACACGTATTTCATTCTTCAACTCAAGGATCTAGAAGTAAGTGGTGGCTTGTTTATGTTTGGATGGTAGAATTTCCGGTCTTTTGGAAGGTCCCGGCTGAGGTACTAGCTCGGGAATGGACGATGCGGTGATATTGTAGATTCTTTTGGACTTATATATGGAAGACTTATTTGTGGCAATCTGAATCCGGTGCCTATCGGCCGCTAACTCTTATGAAAATGAAAGGTACCACACTATGTGCGTGATGAGCTACCGTGGCCTCTAATTTTTTCTACACAGCGCTTGTCACGGCCAAGAACCTTGTTTTGATATGCTTCTAGAGCTCTAGTTTCTTCCAGCATTGAGGGAAGAGACTCTGCGTGGAGGGTTAAAGAAATTGACGAAATTTCTCTAATCTCACGGTGTACCAAAATATTTTTAACCTCGAAAATTTCATGCTATATTCATACTAATTTGTTATCAGATTTAAATTCGGTGAAAATTTGTTAAATTTAGTTGAATTAAGGTCTGATTCTTGAAACCTTGACCTATTTCAGTTCGCATATTGACCTGACATAGTAGATTTATGCATCTCATTTGAATGTTGCCATTGTGTATAACTAAGGTTCGTAACCTTTTGAAAAGCACATCTAGGGTTCATCTCCCTCACAGATGACACCGCCGGTCCGCTCCGCCTTCGGTGGCCTTTGGGCCTTGGAGACGTGATGGACCACGGCATCTCGATAGCAGGAGGGTTTCCGTCTTTTGATTAACTTATTTTCAGTGTCTTCTTTGAAATGGTGAGACGGTGGTTATATCGTGGAGTCAGAATAAGGTCATCTTCATCCTATCTTGCACCGGTGGTGCATCAAGCACTTACGGAGGGCGACTTGAGTTGTGTGTCCAACGAATCTTTGGGGGTCGATTTTCGTGTTCGTTGGTGTGATTTTAGGTATGACTCTTCCGATCCATGGATCTCATCTTTGGCGATAGTTGTTGATTAGGTGTGCTGGTTCTTTGGGGTATTACAATGAATTCTCGTTTATCTACTACAATAAGCTCTAGTATGACAAACTTTCCCGAGCTTCGACGGTGGAGGGGCAAGGACGAGGTGTGCTTTCGGCTCATGCTAATGTCTATAGTCATAGGTGGTCCAAAAACCAATCTATAATTTTAATAGTTTTAGATTCACTATAAATCATTATCAATCGATGGACTTTTCTGCCAATAAAGGAAACAAATGCCCAACTATTTTGGATGGCAGAACTTCGGGTGTTCTCGAAGGTCCCAGGCGAGATACTAGCTCCATGACGATTATATAGGCCGATTGCTTTGGAAAGGGATGAATGGAGGCCGAGCTACGTGTAACTTTTAATTTTTTTAAAATCGGATCATACTTTTAGGTTTCAAAAAATTGAAAAACATCCTCCATGTAGCTAATAATGAAATCTATAAACGTGCAAATTCTCAATGCAAAATTCTTTGCTTTGTAAGCTACACAATAATGACAAAAATCTAACAAATTTTATAGTTTTGAAACACTATACTCAGATCTACACATTTGTCATTTTTTGTGTAGCTTAGAATACAAAGAATTTCACATTAAAATTTTGCATATTTGTACATTTTATCATTAGCTATATCCTAAAAAAAATTACGAACTTTTTAAAACACTAAAATATGATTTCTGTGTTCTAACATATAAAGAGCTATATGTAGCTCCGCCTCTATTTGCAGTGTTCGACTAGTTGGACGATGTGGTGATATTTTGGATTTTTCTAGACTTCTAGAAGACCTGTTTATGGCTATGTGAACCCGGTGCCTGTCGGCCCTTAACTGTCTTGAAAACGAAAGCCGCATCTGTTCTGTGCGCGTGATGAGCCACCGACCCACCAAGGCCTCTGATTTTTTTCGGCACTGAACTTGTCACAGCCAAGAACCTTTTTTTTAACACGGAGCGCCCCGAAGGGCATATAAGCTTCATTGAAAATAAACGGTGGGTGTACAATACATTACAAAGGACCCCATAAAATAGAAAGTACACATAGGTCCCTGATATTTGCAGAAAGGGCCTCACTAAAAGAAAGGAGAAAGCAATCAAGCCCTTCTCTTTCCCCACCGACGAGCTGGAGGTCAGTCATGCCGCCGTCGAGCTTCAAAGCGGGGACGAAACCACTTGCTTCAAAGACGGCGTGGGATGCGATCGCCAACCTCGAAATGGGCCTCCGATGGAGGTTGAATATTTGCCAGGCTTCACTGGCTTGGATAACGGCCGGCATGTGTGCCGCCGATGTGGTGCTCCAAGAAGATGCTTCTGAAGAACTCCTTATGCTCTTAAGACTGCAACCGGAATTTTAGACTATACCCTGATTTTTCTCCTGTCCTGGCCACGTCAACGAGCCTGTTCCTGCTCTGCATCTAGATGATACAATCCATTTAATTCACATCCGGCCTATGTATGGTGAAGAATTGAAGATGCACATAGGTAAATACAAGTCACAGGTGACTATGGAACTCATAGCATAAGACTGCCCACAATGAAAGTATGGTAGGTAGTATCATGCATCTCATGCATGGAAAAAGCTGATGTATAGAAGTGTAATTAAAGATGAGAGAGAAGATTGTAGTAGTATCATAAGTAGATACCGTATCATAGCTTGTAGTACTAGAAAATTTAATATCAAATACATCTTGTACATAGATTTGCATTGAGATTCTACAATAGTAGTATCATATGCATGATACTTTTATATGATATTATGAATTATGACTAGTCTAAATGTGGGAACCATCAAGTGCTAGAGGCAAAATTGTATTTTTCTATCTTGTAGTAGATACCACTCACTTGATAACACATCTGCTATTGATCCCTAGATTCGACAACATGCACTGGACGAGATTGAGCTCGTTGATGGTAAAACGATTTTTATGGCACAGTAGATAGACTATCATAAGAGCCACCTATGAATCATCAACTGGTGGTATGCAGTATGATGGAGGTCCTTGAAGATTACAAATATTGCATATCATCAACCGATAAGCGATGGTTGACTAGCTCCATCCACAGTCTTCGGTACCTTCAACACAAGATTAGGCTATCTTGCTTTTGTTGTGTGCATTGAAGCACATTTGGAATATTGCCTTATTAGCTAAATGGTTATGGAAACTCTTTAATGAAAATTTAATTTGGCAAAAAAATCCTTAGGAAAAAGTATCTCCAGAAGCAAACCCTTTGTCAGGCAGTTACCAAAAATAGAGACTCACATTTCTGGCAAGGGTTAATGGAGGTCGAGAAATCCTTTTGGCAACATTGCAAAATCCAAATTGGAGATGGATCAAAAACAAGTTTTTGGGAAGACCATTGGATAGGTTCTTACTGTCTGGCCAAGGCCTTTCCAAGACTATTTTTGGTATCTATGAATAGGAATGTGAAAGTTAAATAAGTTTTTTGATGTAGGTGTGGGGATGCTTAGATATAGAAGAGCAATGGTGAGAGAACTTGGAGAACAATGACTTAAACTAAAAAATCTTCTAGAGAGGGTTACACTGAATAATAAACTTGACAGGTTGGTTTGGAAATTGACTAACACAGGGAATTTTCAGTTAAATCTCTATATCTAGCAATGCAATGTAATGAGGTGGTTCCTTATAAATTTATATGGAAGGTTAAGATACCCCTTAGAATTAAGACTTTCTTGTGGTTGATGTTAAAAGAAAGCATACTTAAAGGAAGGGATTGATGAGGGTTAAGGACGATTTTTTTACCAGAGGTTTTTTCAAGTTGGGTAATGGTACAAATATCCGATTCTGGGAAGACACCTGGTTGGGTAGAACATCATTAGCTCAACAATATTCTTCCTTATTTAATATTGTACATCACAAGAATGTGACTGTAGCTCACGTGTTAGCTCAAACGCCTCTGAATATCAGTTTCAGAAGGCTTTTGGTGGGTAACAAATGGACTTCATGGTTGCAGTTATGCCGAAAACTTATGAGGATTATTTTATCGGATGAAAAGGATCAGTTTGTTTGGAAATTGACAACAAAGGGCGTGTTTACAGTGAAATCTATGTATGAGGATCTTATGAATGACCATACCCCTTTTTTTGCGAAAGTACCTTTGGAAAGTTAAAGTTCCTTTAAAGATAAAAATATTTATGTGGTTCTTAAGTAATAAGGTTTTACTTACTAAAGACAATTTAGCCAAAAGAAGATGGAATGGTTGTATAAAATGTGTTTTTTGTGGTGAGCAGGAGACTATTGAGCATCTGTTCATCACTTGTCCTTTAGCTAAAATTCTTTGGCGTACGATTAATTTTACTTTTATTCTTCCGCCTCCAACCAATGTTACCAATATATTTGGTAATTGGCTAAATGGAGTTGATAGACAATCAAAGGCTTTCATTCGTATTGGGGTTTCTGCCTTATGTTGGTCTATCTGGAGGACAAGAAATGATATTATTTTTAACAAAAAACATTCTTTTAACTTTTTGCAGGTTATCCATATGGTGTCACATTGGGTCCAGCTGTGGGCTCTTCTGTCACCGGAGGGACAGCGGGATGCTATGGCTATTGGATGCACACGGCTCCAGATGGTCGCTCAGGATATCTTGTGCCAGGCTGGTTGGCGGCACAATAAGAGGATACAGTGATATGTAGTCCGTTTTCTTTTGTTTTCTTTTGCTGGTTGATTCTTGTATCAATTCTTGGCGATGCCTGAGGTGTGTTAACTTTGTACTATCTTACGTTTAATAAAAGGCCGTGTGCATCATCATGATGCAGAAGCCGGGGTTTTATTCCCCATTTCGAAAAAAAAGTGTGAGAAGAAATATCTTTTCTATGGGTGTAATGAAACTATTAGTCATCTTTTCTTCAAATGTCCCCTGATTAGGTACATTTGGAATGTGGTCAGTTGCACCTTTGGTTTGAAATTCCAATTTGATTCTGCTGATCATTGCATTTCCAACTTGTTGAAAAGCTTTGGGGGGAAGAAAAAAGAGATCCTTGTTGTGGAGATTGTTGTTGTTATTTAGAGTATCTGGAAAACAAGAAATTTGGCATGTTTTGAGAAAAAATGGCATGATGAGCCTTATGTTGTTATTTTGAAAAATTGCTATTATATTAATTGTTGGAGTTGTTTGCAGGTGAAGGAGGACGCTAGGAGCAAGTTGAAATTCTGTGCAAGGGTGCTATAAAGGGTAGCAATGGAAGTGTTTGGGTCAAGAAGAAGTTGGATCTCATGGACGCCAAGGTTAATGATGTAGGGAATAAAAAAAGAAGACGAAGGGAAGAAGAAGGCGAAAGTTTGCAATCTGATGCAATCAGCGGAAGTAGTTGGTCTTGGATAGTAAGAGGTGTGAGGAAATGGCAGCAATGTTTTCTCCTCTCCTCCCCCTGTCTTGATCTCTTCCAGCTTGTATCTGCAAAAATTTCTCTTCCTTTCTTTCTCTCCTCTGATGTCAAGAACTAGGATTTCAGTCTACTTGATATGTAATCTACCTAAGTACCTGTTTGTGTTGTGTTTGGAGGTGTGGATGGTACTCTGTAGTGACTAGTTTTCTTAATAAAATCGGGGATGACTCCCTTTTATCTATAAAAAAATAAAAAATTGAAGCACATGTGGCTCTAGCCTGATACTCTGGAACCGCGTAATTAATGTTCTACTCCGATCCTTGGTGCTGATAGTCTTCTATTTTCGTAAACAATTGTGCATTTGCGGTCACTTTGTGGAGGAACCTATTGAGCATATGAGACGATTTTGGTGTTCCTTTGCTCCGGTACGTCACCGGAATAATTATTATTACTTAAAAATGGTTTTTTCACTTCTTCCTAAAAACAAAATATACATCCTTAGGGTACTGACATGCACGGGAACCTTGAGAAATGCCGAGCATGGCTTATTATCGTACTCTTGCAACTTTTCTCTAGATTAAATTTGACCGTCAATAAGAAATGATTCACATATATGATTTAAATTGTAGTTTAAATTTCAAGCCACTTATTATAAAATGGAGAGAGCTAGTAGTATGGTGATTCCTTCTAAAAAAACCCAGGAGGTAGTAGTACTATATTCGTTTGGTTGTTTAATTTACAGATAACAGTGGATAAATCAATCTGTGGTTAGATGGTTAGGAGGGCAGTGGCACCCCAACCCACCAGAGTTTAAATCCTAGATTTAACACTTTGTTATCTCATAAAGACAGAATATTTTTCAGTGGGAGGCGATGTTTTTGTTGACAGTGAGGCTCCCATGGTAACTTCGTTAATCTCAAGATCTGCCGGATCAGTTCTTCAACGCAGTCTCTTGGAGCGAGGTGCTCATAGGGATAGGATGTGCGTGTGTGCGTTCATAGGGGTGAGTTTGTGCGCGTATATATGAGGGTCTTTGATTGTACTATGTTTTGCAAAAAAAAAATTACTACAATTTACATGCCGATAACGCACAAGAGATCTTGAAAAACGCCTCTCGCAGCGTCACGGTTCACACAGATCGCGCGTCCGTGTCCCCCTGTACGGGCCGTCCGATCCTAATCGTACGGCTCGGGGCAGCCGCAGCAGGGGTTTTTTCCTCCCGGGGTCTGGGGAGAGCAGAGCAGCCGTGCGCGTCCGTCTCCTACCAGCACTGGTCCGTCTCCCACGTCCTTCGCCGGAACCCCGGCGCCGCCGCGGCCCGCCGGAACATCATCGCCGCAGACGCCCCAGCGTTGGCCGCAACGTCCCGGTCGTATCGCGCTCGCTGGTCGGGGTCGGCGAGGGTGGCGTAGGCCGCGTGCAGCCGGATGAACCCCTCGTCTCCGCCTAGAGCTCCAACGGCGTCCGGGTGCACCTCCCTCGCCAGGCGCCGGTACGCGGCCTTGATCTCCCCCCTGCTAGCCCCCGCGCCCACCCCGAGCACCTCGTAGTGCGTCCTCCCCGCCGACACCACCGCCGGGGTCATCGTCGCCGACGCACGAGCCAGCACACACCGCCGGGCTCCGGCGACGCGCCCTGTAAGCGGAATGGTCGTTGCAGCAAACGCAGCCATCGAGGCAATCTGTTCTTGATCCGAGGCAGCTGTACGCTACACTGTACTGTACTCGACTCCTGTCCGTGTTCGTCGAGGGGGCCGGAGACGGCCATGGATTGATTTATAGGGGCGGAGACGGTGAGAGGTCTGGGGTACGTCGTCCAGCTCTCGATCTTATCTCCGGGAAGATTATCTTGGGCTTGTGCTGAGTCAGACACCGGTGTCAGTGTGTGTGTTCGAGTGTTGTGTTGGCTTCTTTCTCCTAAAATGTGGGTGTTGCTTTCGCGCGCGCCATCGATCGTTGTGGTCACGGTTGCCACTCCACCTCCTACCATCTTCCCCAGAAAAGGAGGACAGGGACGTCAGTTTGATGGCGTTTTGACCCCCATACTGAACACTAAATTCGTATACTAAGCTATCTAAAACTCAAAATGTTTACCTTTTGATATTGTCCATGATTATGTCCCTTACATGTCTGTAAAGTTTCACGAACGAAAAAAACATACGTGGTATTCTAGACAGATAAACAAAATGCAATACTGTAAAAAGTATGGCCTCCATGCACATTGCGGTCGGCACCGGACATCGGTGTTGCATCTGCCGTCCTCGATTTAGGCTTGCGGCATGCCGCGCGCTCTGGGAGACGCTCCATCAGTGGCATGCCCTCTTGGAGGCCACGTTTGACATCTCCGGATGGAGTTTCAAGTGTAGGTCGCCCTATTGGTTGCCTTCGTGGGTCGGCTAGCTAGGTTTGCGGCTCAATGGCCTTTCGGCTAGATCTTCTTCGATATCTGCAAATTTAGATTGGCGTTTGCCCGACGACATCATAGCTAGGGCATATGTTGTCTGAATGTTGCCACTTGCCAAACTGGCAGCGTGTTTTTTTTTTTTTTTTTTTTTTGCGGGTAACTGGCAGCGTGTTTTAGTAAGAGCCTTAACCTTTGTGAAACGCCCGTCATGGGGACGGTAGAATTTCCGGCCGGCGTTCTCGAAGGTACCGGCCGAGATCCTGCCTCGACGATGATAGGCCAGTTGTTTGGACGATGCGGTGATATTTTGGATTTTTCATACTTGTGGAGAGACTTGTTTGTGGCTATCTGAATCCGGCGCCTGTCAGCCGCTAACTGTTCTGAAAGTGAGAGCTAACACTGTGTGCGGGGTGACATCTGGTATTTCTCTGCACTGATTATTCTTTTTTGAGGCGATTCTGCACTGAACTTGTCAAGGCAAGGATGATGCCCCAGATTTTTCTGCACTATGCGCGCGCCTGTCCCAACCACAAACATTTTTTCTGCATCTAGATGACCAGGTCAGATAGCACACTAGTCACCCTAAAAAAAGATGTATACTAGTACGGGAGTATCGTATTCAGAGAAATTGCACATGGTGTGCATGAACCCCTGGTTTTTCTGCATGCCACGTAATGAGTAATCCTCTGCGAAACATATGTTACCGCCTTTTCGTAAAAAAATGTCAAATTTGAATGCAAAAGCCAAACATACGCTGAAGGAGAGAGCAGTAGTAACTTGGTTGGAGAAGCTGTACGAAATCTGGTGCTTGTTTGACTTGTAGTCTTTTGATGATGCACATTTGGAGGGACTGAAGTTGGGCGAAGCTTGCCAATATGCACGCACATGCATGTAGTCTTGCGTTAGCATGGAGTGCCAGTGTGCATGTCGGCGCGCGGCGCCGACAGGAGGATAATCACGCTAAGAGCAGAAGAGCTGTGATGGACGGAGTTATCAATTTGGTGGGTGGGTCGTGGGTCGTCGGAGATGCCGACCACGCGCGCTATGGCGACGGCCGAGAAGAAGATCGGGGTCTCTCTCACCGCGGACATGTGGGTGGCGGAGCTGGAGCGGAGGGAGCGGCGGACATGGACGTCGCCGGAGAAACGGATGTGGGAAAAGGTGCTTTGCCAGCATTATTGATATCCTGATAAGGTGGAAGACCTGACCTGGTAAAGATAAAGAAATATCTGCACTGCACTGGATAGAACCTGGACCAGCCAGAATTGAAGGCGAAAATGGCTTCTCGGTTTGAAGGAAACAAAGGCAAATGATGGTGTGGCTAAGAGCCTAAGCTGAGAGTAGAGATTATCCATCTCAACAGGATGTCCTGACAAACAAGTATAGACTGTAGTACAGTAGGATTTATCTTTGCTGAAACTGTTTGAAGATATTGTACTGGTAGGACTTATCTCCCGATTGAGTGTTCAGAATTCAGATAGCTGGAAATAAAGGCAACGAGCTGTCAGGCCTCTTTCGCTAGCCCACCCATTCGTGAAGCTTGGGAATCTGGCTCCCTAGCCCACCCTCTTTTCCCAGATACCCCGTGCGCCGTCCTCCAATACGCCGATGATACCTTCATCCTCTGTCAGGCCTCCGTGGAGGCGGCGACCTGCCTTAAGCAAGTCCTAGACAACTTCGCCCTTGCCACTGGGCTCGCGATCAACTTCCACAAATCCTGCTTCATCCCCATGCACATTGACGTGGATGTTGGCTCCGCTATGGCATCCGTTTTGGGGTGCCCCGTCTCCTCCTTTCCACAACTCTATCCGGGGCTTCCGCTCTCGCCTACTAAACTCCCAGCCTCGGCCTTCGCCCCTCTGGTTCTCTCCTTTGACCGTAGACTTTCAGGTTGGTGCGCGCATCTGTTGTCCTCTAGGGGTAGGCTCGTGTTGTGTTGTGTAATGTTGTTATGAACAATCTTTCTACTTACTACATGTGCTCCTATTTGATGCCACGTGGGGTCATTGAGAGTATTGATAAGAGACGCCGTGCCTTTTTCTGGACCGGGAAGGATTCCTGTTCTGGTGCTCGTTGTCTAATCGCTTGGGATAAAGTTTTGTTGCCTAAGCAGGAGGACGGTTTCGGCATCAAGGATCTCCACCTACAGAACATGTGCTTGCTCCTAAACTTTGTCCACAAACTGCATCAATCTAACCCTCTGCCTTGGAAGACTTGGTACTTCTCCCATTCAGGTCGCGACTTGGGGGACCCTCCTCCTCCACCTCCTTCCTTGAGACGATTGTCGAGGAGTGCCTCCCGCTCTACCGCTCCATCACGAGAGCAACGGTGGTGGGCGGCCGCTCCACCTCCTTCTGGCTAGATAAGTGGCCCCCTGGGGAGCCACTCATGAGACGCTTCCCCGCCCTCTTCTCCCACAGCACGCGCCGCCACGCCTCCGTGGACACTATGGTCTCGCAGGGCCTGGACCTCCAGGACCGCCTTACCGGGGTTGCTGAGGCCAAGCTCCTTGTTGTCCGACGCTTCATTGATAGCACTGCGCTCTAGGAGGGGGACGACCTCCGCGTCATCGACTCTCCCTCGACACCCAGCTTCTCCTCCTGTGAGGCTTTCCGCGCCCTCACGCCGGCGCGGCCCGTCGACACTGCGGCCTGCTTGACCTGGTCCCTCCGGATCCCTACCAAGGTCAAGATCTTCACATACCTCGTCGACATCGACCGCCTGAGCACTCGGGCAAACCTCTTCCACAAGGGGTGCACTCCCTCCGCTGCGTGTGCCGCCTGCGCCGCTCCCGAGATTGGGCAGCACCTGTTCTTCGACTGCCCTGGGTCTGTTGCGCTCTGGACTAGGCTAGAGGTCCCAATCCCTGCTGGCGGCTTCTCTATTTGCGACCTTCCGGGGCCGGACCAGTCGCCCCCACGCACGTGGCAGTTTGGACTTGCGACCATCCTTTGGTCCATCTGGAAGTCCCGGAATGACCTCGTTTTTAACGGGGTGTCCCACTCCACCGCCTCGTTCTCTCTGGAGATGGCGGCTCCGCCCTGCTGACCATGCGCCACTCGACGGCCTTCGGTCCCACACTCTTGCTAGAGCTGTAGCATAATATAATCTCTTCCCCCCCCCCCCCCCCCGCGCGTATTTTCTCTTGTGTACATGGACTGGCTTCTTGGCCGCTTAATCCCACCCTCGAAAAAAAAGGCAACGAGCTGCCAACACACTCTAAATTCAGATGTTGCAGCCTACAAATCCTATCTACCTCCATAGAAAGCGTGAATCCAATCGTTTCTGAAACTACACACACGCTGAATCGCTGACACAGGGAGAGGCCTAGACGAAAAAAATGGTGAGGCAAACGGACACCACTTCTGAACCTGCTCTTGTTATATTTCCACTCAAACCACCCCCAACTTTTTTTTCTGTAATACTTCTGAAGTGTGGCAAATATGTAATCTATATGTACATGAACTAAGGGAACTTATATAAAAATGCATACCACACACATATACAAGATATATACGACCGATCGAACTCGCCGGAAGAATACCGCAAAAGAATACCTACTCTGTGCATGCACCATATACCTCTTCTCTTCTAACTAAATGATGATAGAGTCAGTCTGCCCAGCCCATCAATTACATCCAGGTCCCTCGCCATCTGGTCACATCCTGGCGCTGAGTCCCGACCGAACTCCCTCGCCGGCGAGCTCCCGTGGCTCCGGCATGCGTCCCAGCTCCTGTTCGCCCTGCTCGCCTTCCCGGGCCGGGGCTCGCAGCTCTTGCTCCTGCCGTAACTCGTCGTCCTCCGGAAGGCCAGGTGGTCCAACGTCTCGCGCTCCGAGTCCGATAGCGGACTCGGGCATGTGCCACCGTCGTGCATCGGAGACGTGGTGTGCTTGGTGTCACCAGATCGTGCCAGTTCCGATGAACCTCTGCGGGAAGATCGGGACCGGTCCCGCCTCCCTGACTTGTTGTGCCCGTAGCCTCGGCTCTTCACCTGCACAACCAGCTGGTGGAGCAGCACCACAAGCTCCAGCATGTGATGCTCCGTTGCCGCCTTGTCGGCATGGTGGAGCGTCTGCACCCGGCTGACGGCATGCCGGGACCCTGACTTCTCGTCCATGTCGCTCCTGGAAAATCCGTCACGTTAGGCTGTGTTACGAACAAGCGTAGAGGCTGTTTGATCGATGAAAAATTCAAAAGGGAATAAGATTAGGTGATTATTATGCTATTTAAGACTGACCCGAAGTTTGCCCATTCGCCGACCCATCCGAATCCTTGGTGTGCTCTGGTACAAGTGTGCAAAGCAGTGAGTTTTGGTGAGAGGGAGAAAAAAAAACTGTGGTCAGAAATCAGAATGGTTGGTACAAAATCTCAAACTACCTTGTTGTGTTTTCTGCTATTGGCAGAATCCAGCGGAGGGTTTTCTGCATTTCAGCTTTTATTTGAGATACACTACGCTGCAGAGAATAACAAAGGGTCCCAGTTAGCAATACGCTTTGATGTACGAGTAATACCAATAAAACAAGACATGGTTCTTGTAAAGAAAAAGCTCATTTACCCGAAGGACAACTGAGTTTTCAGTGTTTCAGAACTAAAACATGTCTATGGACACACATAAATTTAAAATCTATTACTGGAGCTAAGGTGGATCCACCAGTTTTACTTTCTACTTCAGATTAAATGTGCATAAATAAAAATCATCTGCAACGTTTTATAACACAAACCTCCTCTTCAGTATTAACTGATTGCAACCGTGACCGCAGAGCTGACTTCACTGTTATTGGTAGTCCATGGTACAGGTTGTCCCTAGCGCTAGGAGGAAGAGAGAGTGGTCGAGAAACCTGCATATGTATATATGGATTGAAAACTTTATGCACTTCCTTATTTCTTGATACATGACGCGTCAGAGAATGCTATAAAGTGGACTGAAGCATGTAGACTATGGCGATATAATATATGCAACATGATATTGTCACTTGTTTAAAATGACTTCGGAATTGCTATTTTTGCAGCTAGGGGACAGACAGATATTTCTGCCAGGTAATCAGACAAATATAGGTGATTCTTCACTACTAATAGTTATGTTCATCGGAAGGAAAGGGAAATAAATAGATGCATTGTTCATCAACATTAAGTTCACGTGAAAATTGACTACATAAAGGAAAGTGGGACAATAAGCAAGCACAATAAACATCACAAGCACCCTTTATCGAAAAAAAAAACAATAAACATCACATGGGTCATCAAATTAACTTACTATATTTTCAATCTGATTGATAATGTTAGCGTAGTGTAGTGCCAAACCACAGGGGCCTAGCCTTTTGTTCTGAACTTGCTCATAACTGACGAATTCAGTACCTACAGAAGTTGTTTATTCAAAGAGGTATCAGGGTATTGCCAGACACATTTTCTGCAAACTATGAAGCAGCTAATTTACTATTACTAACCAACTTCACCGAATGCATCCCGGAGTTGTCTATCAAGAAAAATGGCGATTTCAACAAGCTTTTCCACAATCTGAATAGAGGATAATGCAAAGCAATGTTAGCATTATACAAAGCAAATAAAAAAAATATGCAAGTAACACATTTACAAAAAATATATCAATATTACACTACCAGGCATAACCCAACAGAAAGTATTCCATAAATCCAGGATATAAAGTAATGAAGAAAATGTGGATGAAGGTAATTACATCCTCCAAAGGTCTGGACCACAAGGATTTCTTCTTCAATTTTTTCACAAGATTCCTTTGGCGCTTTAGTTCACTATGCAAGATCATAACACTCTCTGCAAAGAGCAAAAAAATCAATACAATAAATATCTCTAATTGAAAACTGAATACATGGTGTGCCATACTCAGTATCATCCATAAAAGTATAATGTGACAAAGATAATTAAGTATTATCAGAATCACTGCAATGGCACGGGCAGGAATATGAATTGCCTTTTCTTAAAGCTCATTCTCTAAATATGTAGAATTTTCCTCTAAGTACTGGTTCCCAATGTATGCCCTAGCTGTGATGCTTGGTTCACCACTATTTATTACATCATGTGTAAAAAAATGGCTCAATTGGATATTGCAGTAGGTAAGATGAAATATCAGCAGAGAACATTTTTCCTTGATCAACTTTCTTACTAGACCAAGTGAAATTCATGGTAAAAAAATGGCTACGAACCACAACCAACAAAAGCATCATTTTCCCCTGATAATAGAAAGCTACAATGCTCGTTGTAGTAACTTTTTATGTTAATAGTACAGTCGTTATTTCCAGGTGAGATACTGGGAAGGCAATATGCATGCAGTATTAGCATATATGAAGTTGTTTAAGAACAATGTCATCATCCTGGTCGTACCTCTTCTAGCTGCTGGCACAGACTCCTCTTCTTGAAATTTCCTTTTAAAATCCTGCTCAAATCTATCCAGTGCGTGCAGTTCATGGTAAAGCTCCTGCAGTTATAGAACTAGCTCATCAGCATAAAGCTTCAACCCAATGTATGAATGCAAAAATGCTTTTATCCACCCTCAAACCTTAGTTCTAGCTGGCTAATATGCAAGACACTCAACTATTATTAGTTAAGAACATACTGAAAGATTCTTTTTCCATTTAAGATATTTAGCTGCTCAATAATTTGAAGAAGTATAATAGTAATGATGACCATGCCACTTCTACGTTGCATAAGCGTAAGAATTTTTTTGAGAATTTTTTCAAGAATGTTGAACTTAATAATTATTAGCAAGTACAGGCAACTCGTAGAGTATAGAACTGTGGAAATTAAGCAGAAACATACAGAAGTGTTTTGAGCCAAACTAATCAACTGTTTGACAGTTATTTCGATATGCTCTTTTGAATGATCCTGGGGCGTGACTTCTTTCGTTAACCTGCATATCAGAGTAATCCACAGAGTTTCAGAACAAGAAATGCTGATAAGTACGTAAATAATGACATGCTGAAATGAAATGCATAATTCTGAGAAGCATACTTGTCAAAATAGCGTCCCAAGTTATGCCATATGGGGTCTTTACAAAGGTCACCAAATCGAATTACTTCCCTCGAAAATATGGCAAGCTCTTCCCTGTTGGGTTCCATTTAAAGTCCACATCAACCACAATCACGGTAAGATGAATCAAGAAAATGTTAAACCTTACTATCTAACCAACCATACCTTTTGTCGATGGCAGCAATATGCAAGAGCTCAGCAGAGTTGGAAGAAATCAATATCCGCACACCGTCTGAATGCAAAATTTCCTCCTTCAGTTCCTTTATACTCTCGTCGGAACATGATCTCCACAAAGAAGAAGCTTTTGCTATCGTATTTGCGACTTCAAACGACAAAATATCGACTTTATTTCCCCGGTTTGTTCCACCGTAGAGAAACCCGCTGCCATGGTTCAAACTTGCGATGCCACTGCCGAGGGTATCTAACACGTCGACAGCCTTCTCCAGAAAGAATGTACCTGTGTCCGATACCTGGCATGACTTAGTATGTCAGAGTTAATGGGAAAAAAGGCTACAAAGACAGATAACATTCGATAGCACAAAGCAAAGAAGGAGAGATCTTTATCAAAAAAAAGAAGGAAGAGATCTTTGTCACTTTAAGAAATATAACAGTTGTTTTGTATAAAGAAACTAAAAAAACAAATACAGGCTTATTTTGAACTAATTTCGTTGAACATATTAATGTGGTTTCAGAATTATGAAATACTACTACTAATTCCAAATTTCCAAGTTGAAGTGCATGCTACTACTCCTTCAAGGCTACTCGATAATCCTTCCAAGTATTCCGTTCTATCCAAGATGATCCCCTGATGGCCTGATGCTCGCTGGCCGCATCAAAGTAGACCTGGAACACTTGCTACCAGCACTGGGGAGATATGGCAATCGACAACTGACGGCGTTGAACTCTTCAGTTTCAGTACCATGTATCTAGATTTGCCACCTCCAGGTACGACGTAGCAGTCAAGCTCAACCGTAAAAAAAATTCAACAGCAACATACACCAGGATTACTTCGTTTTCATCATACAGTCTGCACTTCACCATTCATATATTTCAACAGCAACTTGATGTGAGGCCAAGCCCATGATCTGCACAGCATCTCAAGCTCCACTGATGGCATAGTCAACAGAAGGCACAGAGGCAGAAGTTCATGTCCATGATTTGAACAGTGGTATCATAAAGCTCCATTGATGGATGCATCGAAAAACTGGTCAACGGAAGCAACAGAGGCAGAAGGTTCCGTCCGGGTCACTGGCCTGACCGGTCCAACGGGTACGTACGTAGACTATGGGTGAGACTGACAGCAACCTTGGGTGTAAAATACTCGGCCTCCACGTATCCGAGTGAAAGGAATATCGATCCTCCTCCGTGTGGTGTGACCGGGCTTCGAATGTGAAAAGACAACGGCCGCCTAGATTGACTTCGCATTGCGTTTGGACTCCGCAGCTCGTTTTCGGCTATGCCCCCTGTATCTGTCTGTCCCCACGCTGATTGATTCCTCAAGTTCGTCAAAGTACTGTGCTGAATCGGACTCCGGACGGAGCTAACTATGTCCAAGAAGCTGGAATTAGCTTCGCCTGAGATGACTGGCCAGGATAGCTTGAGCGTCGTCATGATCGGGTGTATCATTCATTCGAGACGCAATCCGGAGTCTTGCCGGGAAGAGCTGCCTCCTCGAATTGGGCACCGGCCGGCTAACATCCCGTTAGTTAGAGCGTAAATTACTGATATTTTCCCGCAATCGACCATGCTGAAGCTGAACCGAGAACTACTCGCGAACCAGAGGTCGCCGGCCGGAGCCTGCAGCAGGCAGCACGGCCGGCGAGCGCGGCGAGGGAGGGGGCAGGGGGGAGGAATGAACAGAGTAAGAGGTAACGATGAGCTGATGGGGGAGGAGCAGTGGTGGAGCAGAGCATGGTACCTTGTTGGACGGGTGCGGCTTGTGCGGCGGCCGGATGGCGAGCTCCCCGGAGTCGTAGTCCCCGGGGCCGTACCTGCTCCGGCGCGCGTCGTAGGCCGCCCCGAGCGCCTGCTGCGCCTGCTGCTGCTGCTGGACCGACCGCGCCGCCCGCGGCTCCTTCCGCTCCCGCGTCCGCGTCGAAAACACGCACCCCATGGTGCACAGGCAATCAATCAATCGATCGATCAAACTGGTCGACGCCTCGCCTAGTCGGTCGCCGGAGCTCCGGCGCGGCGGCGAGTTGGGTGGTGATCAAGGCCGGAGTGGCAAGTGGCGCGGGATTGGAGGAGGGGAGAGGGAAGAGAATGGAATGGGACGGGGAGGAAGGCTATCGCTGATGCCTGATGGTACTACTAGTTGGAATTGATTTGTTTTTGTTCTTTTTGGGTTCTGGTCGTCGTTGGTCGCCGTCGAGCTGCGTTCGCAACCTTTGACTTGTTCCCACGCTATCCTCCTCCTCGGACTAGCTAGCTTCCTTTCCCCGCTTTGTAGCTTTATCATTGTCAAAAAAGTTGTCTCAACTTTTTAAACCCTGGTTATTCCTATGGATTACACTACTACGGAGTTGATAATTCTCACCACTCCTCAACCACTAGAATACCCTCACGCTTCGTCTCGTTGTAAGTGGGTTGCAACTAAGATTTCGCTAGTGGCAAATGAGTTGCATCCGAGATTTCCATAGTTACGTCTACGTGGTAACCGAGAAAATAATATCAAAACCATTCAATTCGCTTCGAGATTCATGCACATGAGTTGCACCCAGGTTGCAATTCGGACTTGGATGGCATCATGTACTAAGTGATATTTAGTCGAGTATAAATCGACCGGGATCTAGGCGTGCGTGCCCGTAATTTTAACAATCTGTTGCTCCGGACCTAGCAACAGCGCGCCTTCGGCCCAAGGTTCAGTAAAATTCAAACTCACAAAGCTTAGGTAACTGTATAGTAAAAATATGTAAACATCTCCAACACCAAATGTATAAATATAAAAATACGTTTTATGATGATGGTAGTAGTGTCGATTTTATATTCCAGATGTTGGTTTCGTACTTTGTGTTTGATCGAACTTTTACACGATTAGATTTGTAATATGAAATCCATGGCAACCGATCCACCATAAGATATCTCCATAATATATTTATTCAATATTAGAGGTGTTGATATTTTCTTGTATGCATTTGGTTAAACTTAGGAATGAAGGACCTTCTGACTAAATTTATATATGTCACTTATTTGGGGACAGAGTGAGTAATTCTCCTATTTGTTTTGTATTTTGTCAAAAAAAAATTTTGAGTTTTCAAGTTCATAACGGAAAACATCTAAGTACCAAACTATGTCGATGTATGCATCTTGGAATCTATTTTCATAGTGTGTCTGTTTTGCATTATCATAGATATCCATATTTATTTATGTAAATTTGGTCAGGCTTAAAGAAAGTTTGAAGGAAGACAAGAACAAATAGTAGGACTTATATTGGAAAAGTGCGTGTATCGGATTTTTTTTTCTCTTGTTCAGAAGATGTTACCTCAACTACCACCGAAACTGAGATTTTGCTTCTATCTTGTCAACGGCCACAGCACGTGGTGTTTGATCACCCATGAACAGTCGCTATAATATTGAGTCTGGGACGAAGACATCTCCATGGACTTAGAACTTGAAAAGTCTGCATTATTATTAGCCCGGCGGAAATTATATTTGGAGCGTAATATTCTCCCCGTACGTGTACTTGTATGGGTACTCCGTACCACGTAACCTGTTAATAAACGAAACACGATGACAAATTTATTTCTCTGTTTAATCTAGTCAAAGATTGCATGCGCGATCAGGCATTTGACCGACCGACCAGGTCACATGCTATGCAAGTCGCATCGCCCGAATTAACAACGCCCACACGTACCGTCTCAAATTCAACACTGCACGGCGGTGTTAAACTTTTTTTTTTTGCGAAACACCTAGTGCATATATAAACTACAAATATAGACGTACTTTCTTTTTTTGTTTGGTTTTGGACGTACTCTGATTCATTACCACAAACTTTGACCAATAGTTCATTTGTTAATGTACTGCACTAGTAGAAAATAAGCCAGTCCCGGTTTTACAACCGGGGCTATAAAATTGGAACTAAAGCACCTCTCTTTAATTTTAGCGCGTCTGATTTCGACCGTTTGCATGGTCGCGTGGACATGCGAACAGCGCCCCACGTCCACGTGTTCGGTTTCGACCGTTTGCGTGACTGCACGGACACGTGGATAGCGCCACACGTTCGCGTGTCCGTTTGGATCGTAGCTGCGCCCAACGCGGCGACCCAAAAAACATCACGTGTCTCGTCATCCCTGGGTGGCTCTGCACCATGGCAGGCCTCGACGGGATAGCAATGGTGGGTGGGAGAACGCGCGGGAAAGTTCCCGCGCGCGCTCACGCGCGCCCAAGTTTCCCGCCAAGGCCGCCAGCTATAAAATAAGGCGCGCGCGGCCTCGCAGAGCTCACCCTCTTCGCCGCCCTCTCTCCCTCTACCTTCTCCACGCCATGCCGCGCGGCCTGCAGACCATGTGGGTGAAGCTCTCGCTCGCCGCCCGCGCTAGGTCCCGCGGACGGCGGAGGAGGAGTGCCAGGACACGCGGTGGGTCACCGAAGATGAGACGATCCGCGTCGCGGCCGAGGAGATGTAATATCTCAGGTTTAGAGGCTACAAAATGAGAGAACACCAGAGTGTGCATTGCATTCATCTATAGAAAATCCGAAAAAATTTCGCGCTTTCAAATAAAACTTGTCACAGTAACTGAAGTTTCACTTGACTTGATGGAATTGAAGTATCTCATCAAATCAAGCGCTATAAACCTCAAGACCTTTGCTAAACCCTTGTTTTGGGTAGACATAATTTAATCCATAGGTTGGATCAAAAGGAAGTAGAACTATTACACAACACTTTAAGTGAGGATCAAATACCAAAATCTTATATGTAAAGGATCATAACATTGTATTCCTCACAATAACACATTCTTAAAAGAATCAAATCCTAACTTATTAACACTTAAAAGTCAGCAACTACCTATGTGTGTAATTTAATTCACTTCCAAACTTATTACCAAATAAGGTAAACCACAGGGTTTAAAGTGCGTAAAAGCCACACATTCTTATTTAAGTTATAACTTATTAAATATATGGAATTTCATAAAACTAAATCCGTTTATATTACGAATTATAGTTCAAACTATTTGAATAAAACTCACTATGAGTATTTTGAAACTCATATGAACATGCCTTGGTGAAATCAAACACCAACTATCCAAAATTGAGGAATAACCTTCAACCTTGACCTTTTGACCAATATTATAATGTAAATCAAATCAAATATGATATGGAGCATTATTCATAAGTATAAAAGCATTCACAAGACATCTACTAACAAATTCCACTTGGCTATCTAAAAATAAATCATATGAGAGGATAATGTTCATGCCACATGGGATGAAAATATCTACATAGCTTGCCTCCTAAGCTATGCCACCTCATGCTCAAAGGATTGCTATGGATGAGGGCATGACAACCAAGCACCTTATTCATCAAGTTAAAACAAGAGTCACATACCTATGTGTCATGATACTAGAGCTTGCCCACGCCTATAAAAGGAGTCACACCCTTCACCCATTTGATCATCTAGTACCACGCACAAGGGAACCAAAACCTTGAGACCTTCCATACATTAGCTAGGATCAAGATGAAGAAGCTAGGAGGTGGAGGCATACCACAAGATGCAGGTTTATCAGATCTCCTGAGGACATGCTACAGAAGATAGCAAGGTAGAATTCCTAGGCAGACCATAAATTTACAAGATCATAACATCATATTTAGTAGAGCCCTAGGATGTGTCAAGTATTGAGAAGTGAGAGAAGTGATAATATTAACTATAGCCATCTCCATACAAGAATACTAGAGAATTACTAATCCTAGTTGTTCAATTCAACCTTTGATTGGAGGTGAGAACCCTATTCCAATAGCAATACCTTAAGAAATAATTTCATAATCATCACAACTTGGTAATGACCATAAACCCTAAGAATCTAGATGAGTGTGATGAGAGGAATAATAAAGAGAGATTAGTGAGAAATTAGTTGATCATGTCTAATGCATGACTATGCTCTTTAGATTTAGATGATAAGTTAAACCTATGTGATAAGTAGATATCATCCATCACATGAAATGATAAGTATAAGGGAAACCCTAGATCATACCCACATTGAACCTATGCCTAAACCCTAACTTGTGTATCATGGATCATAAGTATAAACTCAGAGCCATAAATATACCTTAAGCTTAAATACTATTTAGGTGATTTGAGTTAAACCAATATCCAATTCTATTTTGCCTTCCAAGTACCTTGCTTAGTTGACCAAATGGAATAATGTGTTATAGTTTGGACCTCATCTTAGCAAGTGAATTGACCATGATGAGCATAGGATCTATCCTAAATAATTCAAGCTAAAGTTTGCTAAATAAGATTAGTAATTCTAGAGTTTATCCAACCATATTCCTAAATTCTTAGAATAACTTTACACATGAAATCATGACTGATACGTCTCAAACGTATCTATAATTTCTTATGTTCCATGCTACTTTTATGATGATACTCACATGTTTTATACACACTTTATGTCATTATTATGCATTTTCCGGCACTAACCTATTGACGAGATGCCGAAGAGCCAGTTGCTGTTTTCTGCTGTTTTTGGTTTCAGAAATCCTACAAAGGAAATATTCTCGGAATTGGACGAAATCAACGCCCATGGTCTTATTTTTCCACGAAGCTTCCAGAAGACCGAAAGGGTTACGAAGTGGGGCGACGAGGCGCCGCCACCATAGGGCCGCGCGGCCAGAGGGGGGCCCGCGCCGCCCTATGGTGTGGGCCCCTCGCGCCGCCTCCAACCCTACCCTTTCGCCTACTTAAAGCCTTCGTCGCGAAAACCCCAGTACCGAGAGCCACGATACGGAAAACCTTCCAGAGACGCCGCCGCCGCCAATCCCATCTCGGGGATTCAGGAGATCGCCTCCGGCACCCTGCCGGAGAGGGGAATCATCTCCCGGAGGACTCTTCATCACCATGATCGCCTCCGGATTGATGTGTGAGTAGTTCACCCCTGGACTATGGGTCTATAGCAGTACCTAGATGGTTATCTTCTCCTCATTGTGCTATCATGTTAGATCTTGTGAGCTTCCTATTGATGTCTACGCCCCCTCCTTTTCCTGTAGACAGTGTTGGGCCTCCAAGAGCAGAGGTTTGTAGAACAGTAGCAAGTTTCCCTTAAGTGGATCACCCAAGGTTTATCGATCTCAGGGCGGAAGAGGTCAAAGATATCCCTCTCATGCAACCCTGCAACCACAAAGCAAGAAGTCTCTTGTGTCCCCAACACACCTAATAGGTGCACTAGTTCGGCGAAGAGATAGTGAAATACAGGTGGTATGAATATATATGAGCAATGGCAACGGCACCAGAAAAGTGCTTTGCCCAGGACAGTAAACAAGCAGTAGTAACGCAGCAGTAGTAACGCAGTAAAACAGTAAACAAGTAGCGATAGCAGTATTTAGGAACAAGGCCTAGGGATTAGACTTTCACTAGTGGACACTCTCAACTTTGATCACATAACAGAATAGATAAATGCATACTCTACACTCTTGTTGGATGATGAACACCATTGCGTAGGATTACACGAACCCTCAATGCCGGAGTTAACAAGCTCCACAATTCAGTGTTCATATTTAAATAACCTTAGAGTGCATGAAAGATCAACACAACCAAACCAAGTACTAACATAGCATGCACACTTCTACCATCACACTATGAAAGGGGGAATAGATCGCATCAATACCATCATAGTAATAGTTAACTTCATAATCTACAAGAGATCACAATCATAGCATAAACCAAGTACTTCATGATGCACACACTGCCAACATTACATCATGGAGGAGGAATAGACTACTTTAATAACATCACTAGAGTAGCACATAGATGATATTCAACTTGATCACAAAGGGAGAGAGATGAACCACATAGCTACAGCGGAGCCCTCAGCCCCGGGGGTGAATTACTCCCTCCTCATCATGGAGGCAGCGATGGCGGTGGAGACGGCGGTGGAGATGGCTCCGGGGGCAATTCCCCGTCCCGGCAGGGTGCCGGAACAGAGAGTTCTGTCCCCCGAATTGGAGTTTCGCGACGGTGGCGGCGCCCCTGGAGTCGTTCTGGAGTTTCGTCAATTGGTACTGCGTTTTTAGGTCGAAAGGGGTTATATAGGCGAAGAGGCGGCGCAGGAGGGCTGACAGGGTGGCCTCACCCTAGGCCGGCGCGGCCAGGGTCTGGCCCGCGCGGCCCTATGGTGTGGGGCCCCCCTGGCTCTCCTCCGACTCTCCTTCTGTGTTCTGGAGCCTTCCGGGAAAAATAGGAGGTTTGGCGTTGATTTCGTCCAATTCCGAGAATATTGCCCGAACAGCCTTTCTGGAACCAAAAACAGCAGAAAACAACAACTGGCCTTTCGGCATCTCATCAATAGGTTAGTTCCGGAAAACGCATAATAATGACATAAAGTGTGAACAAAACATGTAGATATCATCAATAATGTGGCATGGAACATAAGAAATTATCGATACGTCGGAGACGTATCAGCATCCCCAAGCTTAGTTTCTGCTCGTCCCGAGCAGGTAAACGATAAACAAAGATAATTTCTGGAGTGACATGCCATCATACCCTTGATCATACTATTGTAAACACATGTAATGAATGCAGCGATCAAAACAATGTAAATGACATGAGTAAACACATGAATCATATAGCAAATACTTTTCATGAATAGTACTTCAAGACAAGCATCAATAAGTCTTGCATAAGAGTTAACTCATAAAGCAATAATTCAAAGTAAAGGTATTGAAGCAACACAATGGAAGATTAAGTTTCAGCGGTTGCTTTCAACTTGTAACATGTATATCTCATGGATAGTTGTCAATGTAAAGTAATATAACAAGTGCAATATGCAAGTATGTAGGAATCAATGCACAGTTCACACAAGTGTTTGCTTCTTGAGGTGGAGAGAAATAGGTGAACTGACTCAACATAAAAGTAAAAGAATGGTCCTTCAAAGAGGAAAGCATCGATTGCTATATTTGTGCTAGAGCTTTGGTTTTGAAAACAAGAAACAATTTTGTCAACGGTAGTAATAAAGCATATGTATCATGTAAATTATATCCTACAAGTTGCAAGCCTCATGCATAGTATACTAATAGTGCCCGCACCTTGTCCTAATTAGCTTGGATTACCGGGATTATCACAATGCACATGTTTTAACCAAGTGTCACAAAGGGGTACCTCTATGCCGCCTGTACAAAGGTCTAAGGAGAAAGCTCGCATTGGATTTCTCGCTATTGATTATTCTCAACTTAGACATCCATACCGGGACAACATAGACAACAGATAATGGACTCCTCTTTTATGCATAAGCATGTAGCAACAATTAATTTTCTCATACGAGATTGAGGATGTCCAAAACTGAAACTTCCACCATGGATCATGGCTTTAGTTAGCGGCCCAATGTTCTTCTCTAACAATATGCACGCTCGAACCATAAGGTGGTAAATCGCCCTTACTTCAGACAAGACGAACATGCAGAGCAACTCACATGATATTCAACAAAGAGTAGTTGATGGCGTCCCCAGAAACATGGTTATCGCACAACAAGCAACTTAATAAGAGATAAAGTGCATAAGTACATATTCAATACCACAATAGTTTTTAGGCTATTTGTCCCATGAGCTATATATTGTAAAGGTGAAGAATGGAAATTTAAAGGTAGCACTCAAGCAATTTACTTTGGAATGGCGGAGAAATACCATGTAGTAGGTAGGTATGGTGGACACAAATGGCATAGTGGTTGGCTCAAGTATTTTGGATGCATGAGAAGTATTCCCTCTCGATACAAGGTTTAGGCTAGCAAGGTTATTTGAAACAAACACAAGGATGAACCGGTGCAGCAAAACTCACATAAAATACATATTGTAAACATTATAAGACTCTACACCGTCTTCCTTGTTGTTCAAACTCAATACTAGAAATTATCTAGACCTTAGAGAGACCAATTATGCAAACCAAATTTTAGCATGCTCTATGTATTTCTTCATTAATAGGTGCAAAGTATATGATGCAAGAGCTTAAACATGAGCACAACAATTGCCAAGTATCACATTATCCAAGACATCATACCAATTACTACATGTAGCATTTCCCGTTTCCAACCATATAACAATTTAACGAAGCAGTTTCAACCTTCGCCATGAAAATTAAAAGCTAAGAACACATGTGTTCATATGAACCAGCGGAGCGTGTCTCTCTCCCACACAAACATTTATTCAAACAAAAACAAAAAACAAAACAAACCGACGCTCCAAGCAAAGTGCATAAGATGTGATGGAATAAAAATATAGTTTCAGGGGAGGAACCTGATAATGTTGTCGATGAAGAAGGGGATGCCTTGGGCATCCCCAAGCTTAGATGCTTGAGCCTTCTTGAAATATGCAGGGGTGAACCACCGGGGCATCCCCAAGCTTAGGCTTTTCACTCTTCTTGATCGTATTGTATCATCCTCCTCTCTTGACCCTTGAAAACTTCCTTCACACCAAACTCGAAACAAACTCATTAGAGGGTTAGTGCATAATCAAAAACTCACATGTTCAGAGGTGAGACAATCATTCTTAATACTTCCGGACATTGCTCAAATCTACTGGAAGTCAATGGAACAAAGAAATCCATCCCACATAGCAAAAGAGGCAATGTGACATAAAAGGCAGAATCTGTCAAAACAGAACAGTCTGTAAATACGAATTTTAAAATGGCACCAGACTTACACAGATGAAAATTCCCAAATTGAATGAAAGTTGCGTACATATCTGAGGATCACTCACGTAAATTGGCATAATTTTCTGAGTTACCTACAGAGAATTAGGCCCAGATTCGTGACAGCAAGAAATCTGTTTCTGCACAGTAATCCAAATCTAGTATTGACTTTACTATCAAAGACTTTACTTGGCACAACAATGCAATAAAATAAAGATAAGGAGAGGTTGCTACAGTAGTAACAACTTCCAAGACACAAATATAAAACAAAAGTACTGTAGCAAAATAAACACATGGGTTATCTCCCAAGAAGTGCTTTCTTTATAGCCATTAAGATGGGCTCAGCAGTTTTAATGATGCACTCGCAAGAAATAGTATTTGAAGCAAAAGAGAGCATCAAGAGGCAAATTCAAAACACATTTAAGCCTAACAGCTTCCTATGCAGAGGAATCTTGTACACAAATGAATTCATGAAGAACAAAGTGACAAGCATAAGAAGATAGAACAAGTGTAGCTTCAAAAATTTCAGCACATAGATAGGTGTTTTAGTAACATGAAAATTTCTACAACCATATTTTCCTCTCTCATAATAACTTTCAGTAGCAACATGAGCAAACTCAACAATATAACTATCAAATGAAACATTCTTATCATGAGTCTCATGCATAAAATAATTACTCTCCACATAAGCATAATCAATTTTACTAGTAATAGTGGGAGAAAATTCAACAAAGTAGCTATCATTATTATTCTCATCATCAAATATAGGAGGCATATTGTAATCATAATCAAATTTATCCTCCATAACAGGCGGTACCAAAAGACTACTATCATTATAATCATCATAAATATGAGGTAAAGTATCATCAAAGTAAATTTTCTCCTCAATGCTTGGGGGACTAAAAAGATCATGCTCACCAAAACCAGCTTCCCCAAGCTTAGAATTTTCCATATCATTAGCAACAATGGTGTTCAAAGTGTTCATACTAATATGTTCCATGGGTTTTTTAATTTTCGCATCAAACCATCCATGTCTTAAATCAGGAAATAGAATAAGAAGCTCATTGTTGTCCATTATGCCTTACTAGTGTAAACAAGAAACAAAAAGATGCAATTGCAGGATCTAAAGGAAATAGCTTCGAGCACACACACAACGGCAACAAAAAAGTACTTAGTTACCTGGGACCGGAGTATGAGTGCCTTTTACCTTTCCTCCCCGGCAACGGCGCCAGAAAATAGCTTGATGTCTACGCCCCCTCCTTTTCCTGTAGACAGTGTTGGGCCTCCAAGAGCAGAGGTTTGTAGAACAGCAGCAAGTTTCCCTTAAGTGGATCACCCAAGGTTTATCGATCTCAGGGAGGAAGAGGTCAAAGATATCCCTCTCATGCAACCCTGCAACCACAAAGCAAGAAGTCTCTTGTGTCCCCAACACACCTAATAGGTGCACTAGTTCGGCGAAGAGATAGTGAAATACAGGTGGTATGAATATATATGAGCAATGGCAACGGCACCAGAAAAGTGCTTTGCCCAGGACGATAAACAAGCGTAGTAACGCAGCGTAGTAACGCAGAAAAAGGTAAACAAGTAGCGATAGCAGTATTTAGGAACAAGGCCTAGGGATTAGACTTTCACTAGTGGACACTCTCAACTTTGATCACATAACAGAATAGATAAATGCATACTCTACACTCTTGTTGGATGATGAACACCATTGCGTAGGATTACACGAACCCTCAATGCCGGAGTTAACAAGCTCCACAATTCAATGTTCATATTTAAATAACCTTAGAGTGCATGAAAGATCAACACAACCAAACCAAGTACTAACATAGCATGCACACTTCTACCATCACACTATGAAAGGAGGAATAGATCGCATCAATACCATCATAGTAATAGTTAACTTCATAATCTACAAGAGATCACAATCATAGCATAAACCAAGTACTTCATGATGCACACACTGCCAACATTACATCATGGAGGAGGAATAGACTACTTTAATAACATCACTAGAGTAGCACATAGATGATATTCAACTTGATCACAAAGGGAGAGAGATGAACCACATAGCTACAGCGGAGCCCTCAGCCCCGGGGGTGAATTACTCCCTCCTCATCATGGAGGCAGCGATGGTGGTGAATGTGATGACCCAGCGTACCACTGCATGGTGTAGTACACAAGTCGTTGACATAACACAAGTGAAACACCGTTCCACTCATATTACATCTCTCAGAGTGGTACAACAGAAACATATGCGAGTCCAAGGTATGTCTATAGAAGTACACACGAGCTGTTTACATAAGATCAACACAACCTCCTACTTTACAGTGAGGTAAAACTTCAAATAAAGTTCCAGAAGAACGACTCGTAGTCTATCTTATTGCTAACTTAAGTTCAAGAGCTACTTGGCTTGCCATAGAAATCTAGCTACTTAGGTGCTAGGATTAGGGAAAGGTTCCCTTCTATTACTAATCTAGGTTTCCAGTATAGCTGATGCAGAAGTTGACTCCATTGACTTCTTTGATTGGATTCTTCATCTTGTTGCAGTTGACTCCTTTGTCTTCGAGTTCCACGGTAGTTTCTCCTTCGGTGCCTTGATCTAAGAAGGGGGTTCAAACGAGATAGAATGAGTACGAGCGTACTCAGCAAGTTCATATTAGGAAATATGTGTATCATGCACTAGCTACAGCCATAGACCAGAAAGTCATAGGCCAATGCAAGTTTTTGTAAACATTTCTTCAAAAGGTTTATTTTATTCTGAAAACTATGCCCGTCAGTCTTCACAGGTTGACCAGAACTTCGTGGAGTTCCTTTCCTGCCGCGTTCGCAGTTCCCTTCCCGGAACAGGGAGTGACAGTCACAATTCAGTATCCTCTGCAGAGGTGCGTTACTTTTCCCATAAGAGAACTTATCCTTGATACCAACCGGGTGATCGTTCCCGTCCACACTTCCTTGGTGTGGGGCCAGGTGTAAGGTCCAAGCCAATCACTGCCTTCTCCGCGACTGCAAACCCACCCTTTTGTCCACCCGTACACCTCCAGTAGACTTCCCCCGATAATACGGCTTTACTCATGGTGCACTTTGGACAATCCTTCATAGATCGTAGAGCCATCATCACTAATGGATGGGGATTTAAAAGGCCATCCCAACCTACGGCAGTGCCTCCAACACCCCGCCGGCTCTACCAATCCGTTGGCGTGCAGAAGGGAAAAGATACAGCTGACTTCCCCAGAGCCATTATAGATCTTATGGTCAACGCGATATGTACGGCGCTAGAATCACTGGACGGCATTGGTAATTAATCCTAGGGTGATATAACCCATTGCAATGGAACCTCCACCATATCAACACATACCATGGTTCCATTGCCCACCACATAGTCATATTCATAATTGTAAAATAATACTTTGCTTTTCAATGCATGAGTGATAAGTATAGTACTTTGCATATAGTTTGATAAAAATAATCAAATGACATGAGCAAGCGATGAACTTGCCTTTCTTGACTGCAAGATTATGCAGGCAAAAGCTTCGATACGTGATAAGTCCAAATGCTGAAATACCATCATCGTCCGGTAAGGACAATGTTTAAAGAACTGGCAAAGATGCTATAATGCATAGTATGAGATGCAATCGTCCCGAGCGTAACCTAACCTCGATGATTTAGGTTTGATAAGTTGTAAATATTTCTTTAGGGTTGGTTGCACTTTTTAGAATGGTTCTCAAACAAGGTTCTTATTAAGGTTGGTTATATTAACATCATAACCAAGTGATATAAGACATCATAACAATCATACACATAAAGAATAGTGATGGAATAATATGTAAGGAATAATTGTCAATTTTAAGTTCTAAAGAACATGGTTGATGATTACTTATATTATACTTCAAAAGAATAACTTTTGAAGAACATGTTGTTTAAGAAATATTTAGTATTTCAAAGAAGTATTGGGCTTCTAAGGTTTGATTGACACTTGTACTTCAAAAGAATAACTTTTGAAGAACATGTTAAAATAAGAATATGAACTACTATATAGAGGTGCTATGGCTTTCTAGGGTTTACTATTGAATTCATTTAGTTCACTAATAGGAACTAGTTTATTCTTAATTTGGATTGGGTTTCTATATAGCAAGTATTGGTAAGGTTATTACTATGGTTTCTTATATACATCATATCAAAGGATGGTTGTTTAATAAGGTTCTATAAATTAGTTATTAGGGTTTACTATGGTTTCACAACTACTTAACTAAGTAATCTCTAATGGTTGCCCAGCTAAGTGGTTTATCATTTCCTAAGTAGGGTTGAGTTGGAATAGGAGCATGTGATGTGCATTACTACACAAGATTGGTATTAGGGTTTTTCATCATGGTTTAACTAGGGTTTGATGGTTGAGGTTAATCCTAATGGTGTGGTATATAGGATTGATGATCAATGGTGCTAATATGTGGTAACAAGCTAGGGTTTATACCTAGGTGATACTAGTGAATCATATAGGTTTTAATTAAGAATAGGAACATGAAATGATAATCTCATGTGAATTGGTTCTATGTTGGTGGATCATGATTTGTATTTGTTGGTCATATAATAAGGCTCTCTAGGTAAGGTGATATTCACATGATCACATGTGATAAGCAACTAGGGTTTTAGAGTTACTACTAAAGTGTAATGATCACATGGATTAAATCCCTAGGGTTTTAGGTTTGCAACTATTATGGATGAACACATAAAATAATGAGATCAATGTCTTACTTAAATTAAAACTAGGGTTTCTAAATTATGGTACAACTCCTAGAATGCTGATTAATAATAATAGAGTTGTGGTTACTAATTACTTGAATCAAAAATTAGTAATGGTTTAACATTTTATTAATTTTTACAAGATTTAATAATTAGGGTAACTCCTATTTTGGTTTAATTAAGAATCAGGGTTTAATAATTGTTATTAGGGTTTAAAATAATTAACTTGTTAACTAAAGATGTTTAAGTAAATAAGTTTTGGATTTACCAAATAATATTGGCTTATAATATTTTCTTGAGTTATTACTTATTTAAAGAAAAGAGAAAATAGTAATTTGCAATTAGGGTTTATGAATTACCACTAATAATTAAGTTAATGTAAATATGATAAATAAAATTAATCTTAACATTTTACTTAGTTACTGAATAGTTAAAATTTAATTTTGGAACTTAATTATTTATTGAATTCAATTTGCATTTTAAATAAATGAAAAGGCATAATTAATAAGGTTAAAAATAAGTGAATTTTTATTTTGACACATATTTTGGTTTTATATTTTATTTGAATAGAGTTTATTTTTGTGAGCATTTTGATATATTATTTGCATTTTTCTGAGTTGAAATGAATTTGCTATGATTTTACAAAGTTTCAACATTTTTCTGGTTTTTTTTTAAACTAAATAGAAAACACTAAAGCTACCCGGTACAGATCTAACCCTAGCAGCTGACTAGTGGGTCCATTGACTGGGTCAGTTGCCACGCGGGCAACGACCAGTCAACGATGTCAGGGGAACCCACCAGCCACGTTGGCGTTGCCGGCGGCTAAACGCCGGCGACCAAATCACGGCGGCGCTATGCTACAGGGCCTCCTAGGATGGACTACTGATGGTTTCCGAATCTCCTCGACATGCTGAAGATGATGGTGGTGACGGTTTTGCGAGGGGTTCACCGGAACTAGCTCCGGTGAGAGGTGATGCGGCGGTGCTCTCCGGCCAACACGCGAACTAGGGCTACGGGCGATGCCAGGAAGCAATAGATAGCTCGGAGGAAGCGCAAGCTCACCAGGAGTACGCTGATATGCTCAATGGCGATCTTGGTGGTCGGAATCGACCACACGGCCATGGTTTCCGGCCAGCAGTCGAAGAAAGGAATGGCGCGATTGCGTCGATTGAGGGCTCCATTCGTCGATTCCTTTCACCCAGAGAATCAGCAAGCTCTCGCGCTTCTCCTCGACCACACCACGGAGCCAGGGGTGGTCGGAATCCTCGAATCCTTGCTTGACGCCGGCGACAGAGAGTGGAAGATGGTGAGATATAGAGGATGATTGAGAGGATGAGAAGCGGCGTTGTGGTTCTAGGGTTTCACTACGAAGCTCCAGACACATTTATAGAGCTCGGCGAGGCTTCTACCGTAACTTCACCGGCGGCAGTGGATCAGATGCGTCGACGACGGTGAGGTGCATACGGGCGCGAATCTTGGCGCTAAAGGATAGGACGGACGCGAGAGATATAGAGGAGGGTTCTGGAAGCTTCTGCCACGTCCAGGGTCATCCCTATCTCCAACGGTGAGGTGGCCAGGGCGTTTCGGTGCGCTGTCGACGCCGTGGAGGAAGACGACGCCCTCGTTTTGTTTCACGCCAGCGACGAAGCGGTACGAGGCCGTGGGCTGGACTGGGCCGTGGAGTTGGAGTGGGTCTTGGGCTTTCTTCTTTGGACTGTCTACGGCACAGACGGGTAAGTTCCCTCTCTTTTCTCTTTTCAATTTCTATTTTATATTTTCTGTTTTCTATTTTGTTGTTTGAATTCAAATTTTAATTCTGTTATGTTTTGCAGGTTCTAAAATATTTGAATAGCAAGATAATTTGATAATCATGATCACCGCCTAATGTTGTTGTTTACACAAGTATTGCAATTTTGATTTGATTTATAATTTTGGTGAGATGTGAGTAAAATGGAATGGTTTAAATCTTTATCCCAATTGCTTCTTAATTAAGGAACTAATATATTTGAATGGTTTGAAATTTCTAACATGTGCAGGGTGAACACATGCTTAGGTTTTGCTAGTACTTAGCAATATTGATGGTTCACATATATTTCAATTATGGCTAGAGTTTCATATAATTGGTAATGAGGTTGGAGTTGTATTATGATTGTATGTGAATGATAGTTTCTAAAGGTTTGAGAATATGGTTGGCTTCACTCTGTGTTAAATAATCTTGCTTAGCAATTCTGGCTTGGCTTACTTGAAATAGATCCTAAGCATATCAGGGTTAATTCACTTGTTAAAGTGATTCTAATTCATACCCTACTATTTCATTTGGTTCCCAAGGCAAGTACTTGGGAGGCAAAATAGAATTGAATATTGATTCACTCTACTCACCAAAGGCATTTAGTCCATAAGCATATATGGCTGGGTTTATTACTTGTGATACATGATACACAAGTTAGGTAACAATATTTTATGTGGGATGGATCCTATATGAAAGGGTTAGAGTTTTAGGGATACCTCACTAATTGAAATATTGAATAGGCATGAGGCATGGCAGGGTTATATTTGTACTCCAAAGTGATACTTGGATTGAAATGCAAAGGTGATCTAGGGTTTTAGTTGTGATCACCCAATTGATACACAACCAAGAATTAGGATATGAACATAAGCTTTGGTTATGTTTCACTAATGGAACATGGCTCTTATCTACAAGATTAAAGGTTGGTTTAAACAAGTAAGGTGTAATTCTACTCTAAAATTCTCTAGGATAGACATGGCTATGGTTAGCATCTATAATCTCTCACACTTCTAATTGTCTTGTAATAGCCTAAGGTCCTACTCAAGATATGATGATATGATCCTCTAAAGATATGGTTTGCCTAGGGATTCTACCTTGCAATATTATGTAGCTTGTTCTTCAGGAAATCTGATAAACCTGCATCTTGTGGTATGCCTCCACCTCCTAGCTTCTTCATCTTGATCCAAGCTAATCCACATGGAGTGGCTCTATGTGTTTTCTTCCTTGTATCATACTACAAGGTGATCAAATGGATGAAGGGTGTGGCTCTATTTATAGGCTTGGGCAAGCTCTAGTATCATGACACATAAGTGGTGACTCTTGGGTTGGTTTGATGACTAAGGTGCTTGGGTGTCATGCCCTCATCCATAGCAATCCTTTGAGCATGAGGTGGCATAGCTTGGAAAGCAAGTCATGTAGATATTTTCATCCTATGTGGCAAGATCATTATCCTCTCATATGATTTATTTTTGGATAGCCAAGTGGCATTTGTTACTAAATATCTTGTGGATGGTTTTATTATTGTGGATGAGTCACTATATCGTATTGGATTGGATTTATATTATAATATTGATCAAAAGATCAAGGTTGAAGGTTATTTCTCAAATTTGGATAGTTGGTTTTGATTTCACCAAGGCATGATCATATGAGTTTCAAAATACTCATAGTCAGTTTGATTCAAATAGTTTGAACTATAAATCGTAATGTAAATGGATTTAGTTTTATGATATTCCATATACTTAATAAGTTATGATTTAAATAAGAATGTGTGGCTTTTATGCACTTTAGACCCTGTGGTTTACCTTATTTGGTAATAAGTTTAGAAGTGAATTAATTTACACACAAAGTTAGTTGCTAACTTTTAAGTGTTAATAAGTTAGGCTTCGATTCTTAAAGAATGTGTTGTTGTAAAACTAATTCCATTTGATCTAATCCATAGATCAAATCATCTCTACCCAAAACAAGGTTTTAGCAAAGATCACGATGAAGTTTATAGCGCTTGACTTGATGATCTACTTCAGTTCCAGCAAGTCAAGTGAAACTTCGATTCTTGTGGTAAGTTTTATTTGAAAGCGCGAAAATCCCCGGATTTTCTATGCATGAATGCAATGCACACTGTGGTGTTCTCTCATTTTATTGCCTCTAAACCTGGGATATTACAGCCTCTCCCCCTTAAACTGAACTTCGTCCCGAAGTTCGAACGCTCTCATGTTTCGGAATAGTTGAAATGTCTTGAACAGATCACCATCCTTCAACTCCATGGTGATCACACTAGATATAGTGAAATATATCCCTTGTCCAGATCCTTCCTGGAGTCTTCTGATATCTGGCACTAATACTTTCTTCTATTCTATGATTTCTTCCAACACTCTAAGCTTATAGGCTTTCTCTCTAAAGATTCTTGGATTAGGACATCTTATTGTGTTAATGGCCTTTACTAATGGTTGTGGTGACATCTTCCTATTTGGGTACTCAAAGCTTGGTTTTACCAGCTGCGGTAATCCAGCTGCGATGTAATATGGCACTATGGTGTACCAGCTGCGGTGTCCAAACCTTAATTCTAAAAGATTCATTTAAGGTAGGGTATTGTTTTCCCTTACTACCATAACGAAAGTAATGGTACTTGGGAAGAGTATTCTGATGAGGCATGGTCCTGGTTGTTTAGTCCTATGAATGGATTAGACTCATTTAGTCCATCCAATCATGGCTTCTAGTTTATACTAGTTATCTTCCTTTTGGTTTCTTTAGGTTCCATGAAAGGAATCTTTCTAATAGGCTTATGTTTTGGTATGGTCAAACTCCTTCGTATAGTATCTTCTTAGGCTTTGATTGTTCTCCGATATCTTCTTCATCCAACTTCATTATCTTAGACTTACTTGAGTTCTCTTGGTTTCGAGTAATTACAATTACCCACTCAAGTTAAGGTCTAACCCTTACTTCCTCGAGATATGAACTTCGGCTTCTGGTCTGACAACCTCCTGAGAGTACTTTTATATGGATACTTCCCAATAACCTTATAAAAATAAGATCGGACTTCCTCTCAGTTCAGACCTTTTTCTCCATCTATCATACTACCAATAATATCTTAATACTTCTCCTTCAGCCTTCCTCTCCCCCTTGGAGTTTACTAACGATCTTTCAACTTCCTTTCTTCTAATCATTAAACTCCAAGGTTAGGTAGTTGGTCTAAGTCTGGTTTATAGTTTGTACCTTTCTAAAGTCTCACGAAGAATTATTTCTGGTGTATCCACACAATTGTGGGTATCCATTATGAATCCTCCGACTAAATATTTACCTACCACGAGATACCAGCGGTGAAATACTAGCTGCGGAATCCCCCTTTCTTTTAGGGTATAGAAATGTTCAGGTGTGGGCTATCTGGTACCATTGCAGACTATCTAGTACCAGATGTGGCTTATTGGATAGCAGCTGTGGTTATTTTATTGTTCTGGTCAATATCTACTTACCAGCTGTGGCTACTTACATAGTTTTAGTTAAGATATACCTCACTTCACATACTTTCTCTTCATGATTATCCTATATCAGCTGCGGTCTTATTATACCAGCTATGACTTCATTTGTCTATTTTTCCTTCTTCCAGGGTTTGTTTTGCAAGAAAACCACTTGTTGACACTATGAAAATAGTATTGTAAGTGACTTCACTTGCATTCCCTTCTTCCAGAATGAATACAGCTCTACTTCTACTACTCCATATTCACTATTTTTCTCACTTCCGTGATACTTCCATGTTGAAATACTCCTTGATTAAGGATAGAAGTGAGTTTCGATTGGTCCTTCCTTTGGAGTATTGTGGTTACTTCCCACAACTTTACTTCCTTCTTCTAGTGAACCTTCATCTTGTCTTCAAATCTTCATAATTCGTCACTTCCTCCACGAATACCTTTACCCTCTAGACCTATAACATCAAGTAAGAGCTTGATATTGCAACATGCATTTGCATATCAAAGTCAAACTTCATGTATGGATCTAGTCAATCAATGAAGATTCAAGAAAATCCAAGAAGATTCAACTTTGTGTTCATAATACACATCCTGATATGCCTGAATGAAATAGTTGGGTAAGACATCCCTAAACATCAGGTTCAGATGTGTAGTATATAACACCACATAAGATAGGTTTAGGTTGTGATACTTAGCACAAATACGTGAATTTCTACTATTTGTCTCAACATTTATCTTAATTGCACTTTTGCAATGAGACAAACTTGAAACAAAATGGCCTGGGATAGTTGGAGTTAACCTAGTTTTCTTTGGAAGTACTAACAAAATAGTATACCATATATATGTGCTATTGAGGACTACTTCCTATAGTACAATTAGTTCTAACATTCTTGACACAGTTTCCAGGATTTTAAGGCCTAAGCTTTCGAACTATTCCCTAAATCCTACTCCTTATCATCCTTTTGTTATCGTACTTATGATGTTCTACTCCATCATACCATGATTCTCAAGTGAATCATATATGAGTACCTAGTTTATTGAAAGTAGACTCATGTAACTCCTATCACTCTTCCTTACCTCCTATGATTGACTCATCATAGACATATACTACCACATCTTACTTATCTACATTACTTAACATCAGTCATTTGATATTTTAAATGACTCTTTCTTAACCATAACTTGCATTGGTATACTTCTTCCAATAGGATATCTTCCTTATGGTTGTATCCTCTCTTTGGACTACCATGTATTGTATACCAACTGTGGTCTACTACCACCCAGTATCTTAAGCTTCCATGGTGTTCTAATTATTTGGAATGAAGCAAGATAACTAATTAACCTTATTTAAGAAATATAGATAAGAAAGATTGACTCAAGTGTGTCAGGATTATTCTCAAGTGAATACCCATCTCAAGTCAAAAGAATAGTTGGTTTGGCTAAGACAACTTCCTATAGACACTACCAAACCTATAGGTCTCCTTTAAAGGGTTTTAATCCTAGGGTCAAAGCATTTGCTCTGATACCAGCTGTGATGACCCAGCGTACCACTGCATGGTGTAGTACACAAGTCGTTGACATAACACAAGTGAAACACCGTTCCACTCATATTACATCTCTCAGAGTGGTACAACAGAAACATATGCGAGTCCAAGGTATGTCTATAGAAGTACACACGAGCTGTTTACATAAGATCAACACAACCTCCTACTTTACAGTGAGGTAAAACTTCAAATAAAGTTCCAGAAGAACGACTCGTAGTCTATCTTATTGCTAACTTAAGTTCAAGAGCTACTTGGCTTGCCATAGAAATCTAGCTACTTAGGTGCTAGGATTAGGGAAAGGTTCCCTTCTATTACTAATCTAGGTTTCCAGTATAGCTGATGCAGAAGTTGACTCCATTGACTTCTTTGATTGGATTCTTCATCTTGTTGCAGTTGACTCCTTTGTCTTCGAGTTCCACGGTAGTTTCTCCTTCGGTGCCTTGATCTAAGAAGGGGGTTCAAACGAGATAGAATGAGTACGAGCGTACTCAGCAAGTTCATATTAGGAAATATGTGTATCATGCACTAGCTACAGCCATAGACCAGAAAGTCATAGGCCAATGCAAGTTTTTGTAAACATTTCTTCAAAAGGTTTATTTTATTCTGAAAACTATGCCCGTCAGTCTTCACAGGTTGACCAGAACTTCGTGGAGTTCCTTTCCTTCCGAGTTCGCATTTCCCTTCCCGGAACAGGGAGTGACAGTCACAATTCAGTATCCTCTGCAGAGGTGCGTTACTTTTCCCATAAGAGAACTTATCCTTGATACCAACCGGGTGATCGTTCCCGTCCACACTTCCTTGGTGTGGGGCCAGGTGTAAGGTCCAAGCCAATCATCGCCTTCTCCGTTTGCAAACCCACCCTTTTGTCCACCCGTACACCTCCAGTAGACTTCCCCCGATAATACGGCTTTACTCATGGTGCACTTTGGACAATCCTTCATAGATCGTAGAGCCATCATCACTAATGGATGGGGATTTAAAAGGCCATCCCAACCTACGGCAGTGCCTCCAACACCCCGCCGGCTCTACCAATCCGTTGGCGTGCAGAAGGGAAAAGATACAGCTGACTTCCCCAGAGCCATTATAGATATTATCGTCAACGCCATATGTACGGCGCTAGAATCCCAGGACGGCATTGGTAATTAATCCTAGGGTGATATAACCCATTGCAATGGAACCTCCACCATATCAACACATACCATGGTTCCATTGCCCACCACATAGTCATATTCATAATTGTAAAATAATACTTTGCTTTTCAATGCATGAGTGATAAGTATAGTACTTTGCATATAGTTTGATAAAAATAATCAAATGACATGAGCAAGCGATGAACTTGCCTTTCTTGACTGCAAGATTATGCAGGCAAAAGCTTCGATACGTGATAAGTCCAAATGCTGAAATACCATCATCGTCCGGTAAGGACAATGTTTAAAGAAGCGGCAAAGATGCTATAATGCATAGTATGAGATGCAATCGTCTCCAGCGTAACCTAACCTCGATGATTTAGGTTTGATAAGTTGTAAATATTTCTTTAGGGTTGGTTGCACTTTTTAGAATGGTTCTCAAACAAGGTTCTTATTAAGGTTGGTTATATTAACATCATAACCAAGTGATATAAGACATCATAACAATCATACACATAAAGAATAGTGATGGAATAATATGTAAGGAATAATTGTCAATTTTAAGTTCTAAAGAACATGGTTGATGATTACTTATATTATACTTCAAAAGAATAACTTTTGAAGAACATGTTGTTTAAGAAATATTTAGTATTTCAAAGAAGTATTGGGCTTCTAAGGTTTGATTGACACTTGTACTTCAAAAGAATAACTTTTGAAGAACATGTTAAAATAAGAATATGAACTACTATATAGAGGTGCTATGGCTTTCTAGGGTTTACTATTGAATTCATTTAGTTCACTAATAGGAACTAGTTTATTCTTAATTTGGATTGGGTTTCTATATAGCAAGTATTGGTAAGGTTATTACTATGGTTTCTTATATACATCATATCAAAGGATGGTTGTTTAATAAGGTTCTATAAATTAGTTATTAGGGTTTACTATGGTTTCACAACTACTTAACTAAGTAATCTCTAATGGTTGCCCAGCTAAGTGGTTTATCATTTCCTAAGTAGGGTTGAGTTGGAATAGGAGCATGTGATGTGCATTACTACACAAGATTGGTATTAGGGTTTTTCATCATGGTTTAACTAGGGTTTGATGGTTGAGGTTAATCCTAATGGTGTGGTATATAGGATTGATGATCAATGGTGCTAATATGTGGTAACAAGCTAGGGTTTATACCTAGGTGATACTAGTGAATCATATAGGTTTTAATTAAGAATAGGAACATGAAATGATAATCTCATGTGAATTGGTTCTATGTTGGTGGATCATGATTTGTATTTGTTGGTCATATAATAAGGCTCTCTAGGTAAGGTGATATTCACATGATCACATGTGATAAGCAACTAGGGTTTTAGAGTTACTACTAAAGTGTAATGATCACATGGATTAAATCCCTAGGGTTTTAGGTTTGCAACTATTATGGATGAACACATAAAATAATGAGATCAATGTCTTACTTAAATTAAAACTAGGGTTTCTAAATTATGGTACAACTCCTAGAATGCTGATTAATAATAATAGAGTTGTGGTTACTAATTACTGGAATCAAAAATTAGTAATGGTTTAACATTTTATTAATTTTTACAAGATTTAATAATTAGGGTAACTCCTATTTTGGTTTAATTAAGAATCAGGGTTTAATAATTGTTATTAGGGTTTAAAATAATTAACTTGTTAACTAAAGATGTTTAAGTAAATAAGTTTTGGATTTACCAAATAATATTGGCTTATAATATTTTCTTGAGTTATTACTTATTTAAAGAAAAGAGAAAATAGTAATTTGCAATTAGGGTTTATGAATTACCACTAATAATTAAGTTAATGTAAATATGATAAATAAAATTAATCTTAACATTTTACTTAGTTACTGAATAGTTAAAATTTAATTTTGGAACTTAATTATTTATTGAATTCAATTTGCATTTTAAATAAATGAAAAGGCATAATTAATAAGGTTAAAAATAAGTGAATTTTTATTTTGACACATATTTTGGTTTTATATTTTATTTGAATAGAGTTTATTTTTGTGAGCATTTTGATATATTATTTGCATTTTTCTGAGTTGAAATGAATTTGCTATGATTTTACAAAGTTTCAACATTTTTCTGGTTTTTTTTTTTAAACTAAATAGAAAACACTAAAGCTACCCGGTACAGATCTAACCCTAGCAGCTGACTAGTGGGTCCATTGACTGGGTCAGTTGCCACGCGGGCAACGACCAGTCAACGATGTCAGGGGAACCCACCAGCCACGTTGGCGTTGCCGGCGGCTAAACGCCGGCGACCAAATCACGGCGGCGCTATGCTACAGGGCCTCCTAGGATGGACTACTGATGGTTTCCGAATCTCCTCGACATGCTGAAGATGATGGTGGTGACGGTTTTGCGAGGGGTTCACCGGAACTAGCTCCGGCGAGAGGTGATGCGGCGGTGCTCTCCGGCCAACACGCGAACTAGGGCTACGGGCGATGCCAGGAAGCAATAGATAGCTCGGAGGAAGCGCAAGCTCACCAGGAGTACGCTGATATGCTCAATGGCGATCTTGGTGGTCGGAATCGACCACACGGCCATGGTTTCCGGCCAGCAGTCGAAGAAAGGAATGGCGCGATTGCGTCGATTGAGGGCTCCATTCGTCGATTCCTTTCACCCAGAGAATCAGCAAGCTCTCGCGCTTCTCCTCGACCACACCACGGAGCCAGGGGTGGTCGGAATCCTCGAATCCTTGCTTGACGCCGGCGACAGAGAGTGGAAGATGGTGAGATATAGAGGATGATTGAGAGGATGAGAAGCGGCGTTGTGGTTCTAGGGTTTCACTGCGAAGCTCCAGACACATTTATAGAGCTCGGCGAGGCTTCTACCGTAACTTCACCGGCGGCAGTGGATCAGATGCGTTGACGACGGTGAGGTGCATACGGGCGCGAATCTTGGCGCTAAAGGATAGGACGGACGCGAGAGATATAGAGGAGGGTTCTGGAAGCTTCTGCCACGTCCAGGGTCATCCCTATCTCCAACGGTGAGGTGGCCAGGGCGTTTCGGTGCGCTGTCGACGCCGTGGAGGAAGACGACGCCCTCGTTTTGTTTCACGCCAGCGACGAAGCGGTACGAGGCCGTGGGCTGGACTGGGCCGTGGAGTTGGCGTGGGTCTTGGGCTGCTGCTGGACTGTCTACGGCCTGGACAGGTAAGTTCCCTCTCTTTTCTCTTTTCAATTTCTATTTTATATTTTCTGTTTTCTATTTTGTTGTTTGAATTCAAATTTTAATTCTGTTATGTTTTGCAGGTTCTAAAATATTTGAATAGCAAGATAATTTGATAATCATGATCACCGCCTAATGTTGTTGTTTACACAAGTATTGCAATTTTGATTTGATTTATAATTTTGGTGAGATGTGAGTAAAATGGAATGGTTTAAATCTTTATCCCAATTGCTTCTTAATTAAGGAACTAATATATTTGAATGGTTTGAAATTTCTAACATGTGCAGGGTGAACACATGCTTAGGTTTTGCTAGTACTTAGCAATATTGATGGTTCACATATATTTCAATTATGGCTAGAGTTTCATATAATTGGTAATGAGGTTGGAGTTGTATTATGATTGTATGTGAATGATAGTTTCCAAAGGTTTGAGAATATGGTTGGCTTCACTCTGTGTTAAATAATCTTGCTTAGCAATTCTGGCTTGGCTTACTTGAAATAGATCCTAAGCATATCAGGGTTAATTCACTTGTTAAAGTGATTCTAATTCATACCCTACTATTTCATTTGGTTCCCAAGGCAAGTACTTGGGAGGCAAAATAGAATTGAATATTGATTCACTCTACTCACCAAAGGCATTTAGTCCATAAGCATATATGGCTGGGTTTATTACTTGTGATACATGATACACAAGTTAGGTAACAATATTTTATGTGGGATGGATCCTATATGAAAGGGTTAGAGTTTTAGGGATACCTCACTAATTGAAATATTGAATAGGCATGAGGCATGGCAGGGTTATATTTGTACTCCAAAGTGATACTTGGATTGAAATGCAAAGGTGATCTAGGGTTTTAGTTGTGATCACCCAATTGATACACAACCAAGAATTAGGATATGAACATAAGCTTTGGTTATGTTTCACTAATGGAACATGGCTCTTATCTACAAGATTAAAGGTTGGTTTAAACAAGTAAGGTGTAATTCTACTCTAAAATTCTCTAGGATAGACATGGCTATGGTTAGCATCTATAATCTCTCACACTTCTAATTGTCTTGTAATAGCCTAAGGTCCTACTCAAGATATGATGATATGATCCTCTAAAGATATGGTTTGCCTAGGGATTCTACCTTGCAATATTATGTAGCTTGTTCTTCAGGAAATCTGATAAACCTGCATCTTGTGGTATGCCTCCACCTCCTAGCTTCTTCATCTTGATCCAAGCTAATCCACATGGAGTGGCTCTATGTGTTTTCTTCCTTGTATCATACTACAAGGTGATCAAATGGATGAAGGGTGTGGCTCTATTTATAGGCTTGGGCAAGCTCTAGTATCATGACACATAAGTGGTGACTCTTGGGTTGGTTTGATGACTAAGGTGCTTGGGTGTCATGCCCTCATCCATAGCAATCCTTTGAGCATGAGGTGGCATAGCTTGGAAAGCAAGTCATGTAGATATTTTCATCCTATGTGGCAAGATCATTATCCTCTCATATGATTTATTTTTGGATAGCCAAGTGGCATTTGTTACTAAATATCTTGTGGATGGTTTTATTATTGTGGATGAGTCACTATATCGTATTGGATTGGATTTATATTATAATATTGATCAAAAGATCAAGGTTGAAGGTTATTTCTCAAATTTGGATAGTTGGTTTTGATTTCACCAAGGCATGATCATATGAGTTTCAAAATACTCATAGTCAGTTTGATTCAAATAGTTTGAACTATAAATCGTAATGTAAATGGATTTAGTTTTATGATATTCCATATACTTAATAAGTTATGATTTAAATAAGAATGTGTGGCTTTTATGCACTTTAGACCCTGTGGTTTACCTTATTTGGTAATAAGTTTAGAAGTGAATTAATTTACACACAAAGTTAGTTGCTAACTTTTAAGTGTTAATAAGTTAGGCTTCGATTCTTAAAGAATGTGTTGTTGTAAAACTAATTCCATTTGATCTAATCCATAGATCAAATCATCTCTACCCAAAACAAGGTTTTAGCAAAGATCACAGTGAAGTTTATAGCGCTTGACTTGATGATCTACTTCAGTTCCAGCAAGTCAAGTGAAACTTCAGTTACTGTGGTAAGTTTTATTTGAAAGCGCGAAAATCCCCCGGATTTTCTATGCATGAATGCAATGCACACTGTGGTGTTCTCTCATTTTATTGCCTCTAAACCTGGGATATTACAGCCTCTCCCCCTTAAACTGAACTTCGTCCCGAAGTTCGAACGCTCTCATGTTTCGGAATAGTTGAAATGTCTTGAACAGATCACCATCCTTCAACTCCATGGTGATCACACTAGATATAGTGAAATATATCCCTTGTCCAGATCCTTCCTGGAGTCTTCTGATATCTGGCACTAATACTTTCTTCTATTCTATGATTTCTTCCAACACTCTAAGCTTATAGGCTTTCTCTCTAAAGATTCTTGGATTAGGACATCTTATTGTGTTAATGGCCTTTACTAATGGTTGTGGTGACATCTTCCTATTTGGGTACTCAAAGCTTGGTTTTACCAGCTGCGGTAATCCAGCTGCGATGTAATATGGCACTATGGTGTACCAGCTGCGGTGTCCAAACCTTAATTCTAAAAGATTCATTTAAGGTAGGGTATTGTTTTCCCTTACTACCATAACGAAAGTAATGGTACTTGGGAAGGTATTTACAGTAGGCATGGTCCTGGTTGTTTAGTCCTATGAATGGATTAGACTCATTTAGTCCATCCAATCATGGCTTCTAGTTTATACTAGTTATCTTCCTTTTGGTTTCTTTAGGTTCCATGAAAGGAATCTTTCTAATAGGCTTATGTTTTGGTATGGTCAAACTCCTTCGTATAGTATCTTCTTAGGCTTTGATTGTTCTCCGATATCTTCTTCATCCAACTTCATTATCTTAGACTTACTTGAGTTCTCTTGGTTTCGAGTAATTACAATTACCCACTCAAGTTAAGGTCTAACCCTTACTTCCTCGAGATATGAACTTCGGCTTCTGGTCTGACAACCTCCTGAGAGTACTTTTATATGGATACTTCCCAATAACCTTATAAAAATAAGATCGGACTTCCTCTCAGTTCAGACCTTTTTCTCCATCTATCATACTACCAATAATATCTTAATACTTCTCCTTCAGCCTTCCTCTCCCCCTTGGAGTTTACTAACGATCTTTCAACTTCCTTTCTTCTAATCATTAAACTCCAAGGTTAGGTAGTTGGTCTAAGTCTGGTTTATAGTTTGTACCTTTCTAAAGTCTCACGAAGAATTATTTCTGGTGTATCCACACAATTGTGGGTATCCATTATGAATCCTCCGACTAAATATTTACCTACCACGAGATACCAGCGGTGAAATACTAGCTGCGGAATCCCCCTTTCTTTTAGGGTATAGAAATGTTCAGGCTGTGGGCTATCTGGTACCAGCTGCAGACTATCTAGTACCAGATGTGGCTTATTGGATAGCAGCTGTGGTTATTTTATTGTTCTGGTCAATATCTACTTACCAGCTGTGGCTACTTACATAGTTTTAGTTAAGATATACCTCACTTCACATACTTTCTCTTCATGATTATCCTATATCAGCTGCGGTCTTATTATACCAGCTATGACTTCATTTGTCTATTTTTCCTTCTTCCAGGGTTTGTTTTGCAAGAAAACCACTTGTTGACACTATGAAAATAGTATTGTAAGTGACTTCACTTGCATTCCCTTCTTCCAGAATGAATACAGCTCTACTTCTACTACTCCATATTCACTATTTTTCTCACTTCCGTGATACTTCCATGTTGAAATACTCCTTGATTAAGGATAGAAGTGAGTTTCGATTGGTCCTTCCTTTGGAGTATTGTGGTTACTTCCCACAACTTTACTTCCTTCTTCTAGTGAACCTTCATCTTGTCTTCAAATCTTCATAATTTGTCACTTCCTCCACGAATACCTTTACCCTCTAGACCTATAACATCAAGTAAGAGCTTGATATTGCAACATGCATTTGCATATCAAAGTCAAACTTCATGTATGGATCTAGTCAATCAATGAAGATTCAAGAAAATCCAAGAAGATTCAACTTTGTGTTCATAATACACATCCTGATATGCCTGAATGAAATAGTTGGGTAAGACATCCCTAAACATCAGGTTCAGATGTGTAGTATATAACACCACATAAGATAGGTTTAGGTTGTGATACTTAGCACAAATACGTGAATTTCTACTATTTGTCTCAACATTTATCTTAATTGCACTTTTGCAATGAGACAAACTTGAAACAAAATGGCCTGGGATAGTTGGAGTTAACCTAGTTTTCTTTGGAAGTACTAACAAAATAGTATACCATATATATGTGCTATTGAGGACTACTTCCTATAGTACAATTAGTTCTAACATTCTTGACACAGTTTCCAGGATTTTAAGGCCTAAGCTTTCGAACTATTCCCTAAATCCTACTCCTTATCATCCTTTTGTTATCGTACTTATGATGTTCTACTCCATCATACCATGATTCTCAAGTGAATCATATATGAGTACCTAGTTTATTGAAAGTAGACTCATGTAACTCCTATCACTCTTCCTTACCTCCTATGATTGACTCATCATAGACATATACTACCACATCTTACTTATCTACATTACTTAACATCAGTCATTTGATATTTTAAATGACTCTTTCTTAACCATAACTTGCATTGGTATACTTCTTCCAATAGGATATCTTCCTTATGGTTGTATCCTCTCTTTGGACTACCATGTATTGTATACCAACTGTGGTCTACTACCACCCAGTATCTTAAGCTTCCATAGTGTTCTAATTATTTGGAATGAAGCAAGATAACTAATTAACCTTATTTAAGAAATATAGATAAGAAAGATTGACTCAAGTGTGTCAGGATTATTCTCAAGTGAATACCCATCTCAAGTCAAAAGAATAGTTGGTTTGGCTAAGACAACTTCCTATAGACACTACCAAACCTATAGGTCTCCTTTAAAGGGTTTTAATCCTAGGGTCAAAGCATTTGCTACGATACCACTGTGATGACCCAGCGTACCACACGCATGGTGTAGTACACAAGTCGTTGACATAACACAAGTGAAACACCGTTCCACTCATATTACATCTCTCAGAGTGGTACAACAGAAACATATGCGAGTCCAAGGTATGTCTATAGAAGTACACACGAGCTGTTTACATAAGATCAACACAACCTCCTACTTTACAGTGAGGTAAAACTTCAAATAAAGTTCCAGAAGAACGACTCGTAGTCTATCTTATTGCTAACTTAAGTTCAAGAGCTACTTGGCTTGCCATAGAAATCTAGCTACTTAGGTGCTAGGATTAGGGAAAGGTTCCCTTCTATTACTAATCTAGGTTTCCAGTATAGCTGATGCAGAAGTTGACTCCATTGACTTCTTTGATTGGATTCTTCATCTTGTTGCAGTTGACTCCTTTGTCTTCGAGTTCCACGGTAGTTTCTCCTTCGGTGCCTTGATCTAAGAAGGGGGTTCAAACGAGATAGAATGAGTACGAGCGTACTCAGCAAGTTCATATTAGGAAATATGTGTATCATGCACTAGCTACAGCCATAGACCAGAAAGTCATAGGCCAATGCAAGTTTTTGTAAACATTTCTTCAAAAGGTTTATTTTATTCTGAAAACTATGCCCGTCAGTCTTCACAGGTTGACCAGAACTTCGTGGAGTTCCTTTCCTGCCGCGTTCGCAGTTCCCTTCCCGGAACAGGGAGTGACAGTCACAATTCAGTATCCTCTGCAGAGGTGCGTTACTTTTCCCATAAGAGAACTTATCCTTGATACCAACCGGGTGATCGTTCCCGTCCACACTTCCTTGGTGTGGGGCCAGGTGTAAGGTCCAAGCCAATCACTGCCTTCTCCGCGACTGCAAACCCACCCTTTTGTCCACCCGTACACCTCCAGTAGACTTCCCCCGATAATACGGCTTTACTCATGGTGCACTTTGGACAATCCTTCATAGATCGTAGAGCCATCATCACTAATGGATGGGGATTTAAAAGGCCATCCCAACCTACGGCAGTGCCTCCAACACCCCGCCGGCTCTACCAATCCGTTGGCGTGCAGAAGGGAAAAGATACAGCTGACTTCCCCAGAGCCATTATAGATCTTATGGTCAACGCGATATGTACGGCGCTAGAATCACTGGACGGCATTGGTAATTAATCCTAGGGTGATATAACCCATTGCAATGGAACCTCCACCATATCAACACATACCATGGTTCCATTGCCCACCACATAGTCATATTCATAATTGTAAAATAATACTTTGCTTTTCAATGCATGAGTGATAAGTATAGTACTTTGCATATAGTTTGATAAAAATAATCAAATGACATGAGCAAGCGATGAACTTGCCTTTCTTGACTGCAAGATTATGCAGGCAAAAGCTTCGATACGTGATAAGTCCAAATGCTGAAATACCATCATCGTCCGGTAAGGACAATGTTTAAAGAACTGGCAAAGATGCTATAATGCATAGTATGAGATGCAATCGTCCCGAGCGTAACCTAACCTCGATGATTTAGGTTTGATAAGTTGTAAATATTTCTTTAGGGTTGGTTGCACTTTTTAGAATGGTTCTCAAACAAGGTTCTTATTAAGGTTGGTTATATTAACATCATAACCAAGTGATATAAGACATCATAACAATCATACACATAAAGAATAGTGATGGAATAATATGTAAGGAATAATTGTCAATTTTAAGTTCTAAAGAACATGGTTGATGATTACTTATATTATACTTCAAAAGAATAACTTTTGAAGAACATGTTGTTTAAGAAATATTTAGTATTTCAAAGAAGTATTGGGCTTCTAAGGTTTGATTGACACTTGTACTTCAAAAGAATAACTTTTGAAGAACATGTTAAAATAAGAATATGAACTACTATATAGAGGTGCTATGGCTTTCTAGGGTTTACTATTGAATTCATTTAGTTCACTAATAGGAACTAGTTTATTCTTAATTTGGATTGGGTTTCTATATAGCAAGTATTGGTAAGGTTATTACTATGGTTTCTTATATACATCATATCAAAGGATGGTTGTTTAATAAGGTTCTATAAATTAGTTATTAGGGTTTACTATGGTTTCACAACTACTTAACTAAGTAATCTCTAATGGTTGCCCAGCTAAGTGGTTTATCATTTCCTAAGTAGGGTTGAGTTGGAATAGGAGCATGTGATGTGCATTACTACACAAGATTGGTATTAGGGTTTTTCATCATGGTTTAACTAGGGTTTGATGGTTGAGGTTAATCCTAATGGTGTGGTATATAGGATTGATGATCAATGGTGCTAATATGTGGTAACAAGCTAGGGTTTATACCTAGGTGATACTAGTGAATCATATAGGTTTTAATTAAGAATAGGAACATGAAATGATAATCTCATGTGAATTGGTTCTATGTTGGTGGATCATGATTTGTATTTGTTGGTCATATAATAAGGCTCTCTAGGTAAGGTGATATTCACATGATCACATGTGATAAGCAACTAGGGTTTTAGAGTTACTACTAAAGTGTAATGATCACATGGATTAAATCCCTAGGGTTTTAGGTTTGCAACTATTATGGATGAACACATAAAATAATGAGATCAATGTCTTACTTAAATTAAAACTAGGGTTTCTAAATTATGGTACAACTCCTAGAATGCTGATTAATAATAATAGAGTTGTGGTTACTAATTACTGGAATCAAAAATTAGTAATGGTTTAACATTTTATTAATTTTTACAAGATTTAATAATTAGGGTAACTCCTATTTTGGTTTAATTAAGAATCAGGGTTTAATAATTGTTATTAGGGTTTAAAATAATTAACTTGTTAACTAAAGATGTTTAAGTAAATAAGTTTTGGATTTACCAAATAATATTGGCTTATAATATTTTCTTGAGTTATTACTTATTTAAAGAAAAGAGAAAATAGTAATTTGCAATTAGGGTTTATGAATTACCACTAATAATTAAGTTAATGTAAATATGATAAATAAAATTAATCTTAACATTTTACTTAGTTACTGAATAGTTAAAATTTAATTTTGGAACTTAATTATTTATTGAATTCAATTTGCATTTTAAATAAATGAAAAGGCATAATTAATAAGGTTAAAAATAAGTGAATTTTTATTTTGACACATATTTTGGTTTTATATTTTATTTGAATAGAGTTTATTTTTGTGAGCATTTTGATATATTATTTGCATTTTTCTGAGTTGAAATGAATTTGCTATGATTTTACAAAGTTTCAACATTTTTCTGGTTTTTTTTTTTTAAACTAAATAGAAAACACTAAAGCTACCCGGTACAGATCTAACCCTAGCAGCTGACTAGTGGGTCCATTGACTGGGTCAGTTGCCACGCGGGCAACGACCAGTCCAACGATGTCGAGGGAACCCACCAGCCACGTTGGCGTGGCCGGCGGCTAAACGCCGGCGACCAAATCACGGCGGCGCTATGCTACAGGGCCTCCTAGGATGGACTACTGATGGTTTCCGAATCTCCTCGACATGCTGAAGATGATGGTGGTGACGGTTTTGCGAGGGGTTCACCGGAACTAGCTCCGGCGAGAGGTGATGCGGCGGTGCTCTCCGGCCAACACGCGAACTAGGGCTACGGGCGATGCCAGGAAGCAATAGATAGCTCGGAGGAAGCGCAAGCTCACCAGGAGTACGCGTATATGCTCAATGGCGAACTTGGTGGTCGGAATCGACCACACGGCCATGGTTTCCGGCCAGCAGTCGAAGAAAGGAATGGCGCGATTGCGTCGATTGAGGGCTCCATTCGTCGATTCCTTTCACCCGCAGAATCAGCAAGCTCTCGCGCTTCTCCTCGACCACACCACGGAGCCGGGGGTGGTCGGAATCCTCGAATCCTTGCTTGACGCCGGCGACGAGAGAGTGGAAGATGGTGAGATATAGAGGATGATTGAGAGGATGAGAAGCGGCGTTGTGGTTCTCGGGTTTCACTGCGAAGCTCCAGACACATTTATAGCGCTCGGCGCGGCTTCTACCGTTCCTTCACCGGCGGCAGTGGATCGGATGCGTTGACGACGGTGAGGTGCATACGAGCGCGAATCTTGGCGCTAAAGGATAGGACGGACGCGAGAGATATAGAGGAGGGTTACGGAAGCACGCCACGTCCAGGGTCATCCCTATCTCCAACGGTGAGGTGGCCGGGGCGTTTCGGTCTTGTTGTCGACGCCGTGGAGGAAGACGACGCCCTCGTTTTGTTTCACGCCGGCGACGAAGCGGTACGAGGCCGTGGGCTGGACTGGGCCGTGGAGTTGGCGTGGGTCTTGGGCTGTCTTTGGATTTGTCTACGGCACAGACGGGTAAGTTCCCTCTCTTTTCTCTTTTTCAATTTCTATTTTATATTTTCTGTTTTCTATTTTGTTGTTTGAATTCAAATTTTAATTCTGTTATGTTTTGCAGGTTCTAAAATATTTGAATAGCAAGATAATTTGATAATCATGATCACCGCCTAATGTTGTTGTTTACACAAGTATTGCAATTTTGATTTGATTTATAATTTTGGTGAGATGTGAGTAAAATGGAATGGTTTAAATCTTTATCCCAATTGCTTCTTAATTAAGGAACTAATATATTTGAATGGTTTGAAATTTCTAACATGTGCAGGGTGAACACATGCTTAGGTTTTGCTAGTACTTAGCAATATTGATGGTTCACATATATTTCAATTATGGCTAGAGTTTCATATAATTGGTAATGAGGTTGGAGTTGTATTATGATTGTATGTGAATGATAGTTTCCAAAGGTTTGAGAATATGGTTGGCTTCACTCTGTGTTAAATAATCTTGCTTAGCAATTCTGGCTTGGCTTACTTGAAATAGATCCTAAGCATATCAGGGTTAATTCACTTGTTAAAGTGATTCTAATTCATACCCTACTATTTCATTTGGTTCCCAAGGCAAGTACTTGGGAGGCAAAATAGAATTGAATATTGATTCACTCTACTCACCAAAGGCATTTAGTCCATAAGCATATATGGCTGGGTTTATTACTTGTGATACATGATACACAAGTTAGGTAACAATATTTTATGTGGGATGGATCCTATATGAAAGGGTTAGAGTTTTAGGGATACCTCACTAATTGAAATATTGAATAGGCATGAGGCATGGCAGGGTTATATTTGTACTCCAAAGTGATACTTGGATTGAAATGCAAAGGTGATCTAGGGTTTTAGTTGTGATCACCCAATTGATACACAACCAAGAATTAGGATATGAACATAAGCTTTGGTTATGTTTCACTAATGGAACATGGCTCTTATCTACAAGATTAAAGGTTGGTTTAAACAAGTAAGGTGTAATTCTACTCTAAAATTCTCTAGGATAGACATGGCTATGGTTAGCATCTATAATCTCTCACACTTCTAATTGTCTTGTAATAGCCTAAGGTCCTACTCAAGATATGATGATATGATCCTCTAAAGATATGGTTTGCCTAGGGATTCTACCTTGCAATATTATGTAGCTTGTTCTTCAGGAAATACTGATAAACCTGCATCTTGTGGTATGCCTCCACCTCCTAGCTTCTTCATCTTGATCCAAGCTAATCCACATGGAGTGGCTCTATGTGTTTTCTTCCTTGTATCATACTACAAGGTGATCAAATGGATGAAGGGTGTGGCTCTATTTATAGGCTTGGGCAAGCTCTAGTATCATGACACATAAGTGGTGACTCTTGGGTTGGTTTGATGACTAAGGTGCTTGGGTGTCATGCCCTCATCCATAGCAATCCTTTGAGCATGAGGTGGCATAGCTTGGAAAGCAAGTCATGTAGATATTTTCATCCTATGTGGCAAGATCATTATCCTCTCATATGATTTATTTTTGGATAGCCAAGTGGCATTTGTTACTAAATATCTTGTGGATGGTTTTATTATTGTGGATGAGTCACTATATCGTATTGGATTGGATTTATATTATAATATTGATCAAAAGATCAAGGTTGAAGGTTATTTCTCAAATTTGGATAGTTGGTTTTGATTTCACCAAGGCATGATCATATGAGTTTCAAAATACTCATAGTCAGTTTGATTCAAATAGTTTGAACTATAAATCGTAATGTAAATGGATTTAGTTTTATGATATTCCATATACTTAATAAGTTATGATTTAAATAAGAATGTGTGGCTTTTATGCACTTTAGACCCTGTGGTTTACCTTATTTGGTAATAAGTTTAGAAGTGAATTAATTTACACACAAAGTTAGTTGCTAACTTTTAAGTGTTAATAAGTTAGGCTTCGATTCTTAAAGAATGTGTTGTTGTAAAACTAATTCCATTTGATCTAATCCATAGATCAAATCATCTCTACCCAAAACAAGGTTTTAGCAAAGATCACAGTGAAGTTTATAGCGCTTGACTTGATGATCTACTTCAGTTCCAGCAAGTCAAGTGAAACTTCAGTTACTGTGGTAAGTTTTATTTGAAAGCGCGAAAATCCCCCGGATTTTCTATGCATGAATGCAATGCACACTGTGGTGTTCTCTCATTTTATTGCCTCTAAACCTGGGATATTACAGTGAAGATGGCGGTGGAGACGGCGGTGGAGATGGCTCCGGGGGTAATTCCCCGTCCCGGCAGGGTGCCGGAACAGAGAGTTCTGTCCCCCGAATTGGAGTTTCGCGACGGTGGCGGCGCCCCTGGAGTCGTTCTGGAGTTTCGTCAATTGGTACTGCGTTTTTAGGTCGAAAGGGGTTATATAGGCGAAGAGGCGGCGCAGGAGGGCTGACAGGGTGGCCTCACCCTAGGCCGGCGCGGCCAGGGTCTGGCCCGCGCGGCCCTATGGTGTGGGCCCCCTGGCTCTCCTTCGGTGTTCTGGAGCCTTCCGGGGAAAATAGGAGGTTTGGCGTTGATTTCGTCCAATTCCGAGAATATTGCCCGAACAGCCTTTCTGGAACCAAAAACAGCAGAAAACAACAACTGGCCTTTCGGCATCTCGTCAATAGGTTAGTTCCGGAAAACGCATAATAATGACATAAAGTGTGAACAAAACATGTAGATATCATCAATAATGTGGCATGGAACATAAGAAATTATCGATACGTCGGAGACGTATCACCTATCATGATCAAGATCATCTATTTGTAATGCTACATGTTGTGTTTGTTGGGATCCGATGAATATGGAATACTATGTCAAGTTGATTATCAATCTATCATATATGTGTTGTTTATGTTCTTGCATGCTCTCTGTTGCTAGTAGAGGCTCTGGCCAAGTTGATACTTGTAACTCCAAGAGGGAGTATTTATGCTCGATAGTGGGTTCATGCCTCCATTGAATCCGGGACAGTGACAGAAAGTTCTAAGGTTGTGGATGTGTTGTTGCCACTAGGGATAAAACATCAATGCTTTGTCTAAGGATATTTGTGTTGATTACATTACGCACCATACTTAATGCAATTGTTTGTTGTTTGCAACTTAATACTGGAAGGGGTTCGGATGATAACCTGAAGGTGGACTTTTTAGGCATAGATGCATGCTGGATAGCGGTCTTGTACTTTGTCGTAATGCCCTGATTAAATCTCATAGTAGTCATCGTGATATATGTATGTGCATTGTTATTCCTTCTCTATTTGTCAATTGCCCAACTGTAATTTGTTCACCCAACATGCTATTTATCTTATGGGAGAGACACCACTAGTGAACTGTGGATCCCGGTCCATTCTTTACATCTGAAATACAATCTACTGCAATACTTGTTCTTTGCTGTTCTTCGCAAACAAACATCATCTTCCACACTATACATTTAATCCTTTGTTTACAGCAAGCCGGTGAGATTGACAACCTCACTGTTACGTTGGGGCAAAGTACTTTGATTGTGTTGTGCAGGTTCCACGTTGGCGCCGGAATCCCTGGTGTTGCGCCGCACTACACTCCGCCACCAACAACCTTCACATGTTCCTTGACTCCTACTGGTTCGATAACCTTGGTTTCTTACTGAGGGAAAACTTGTTGCTGTACGCATCACACCTTCCTCTTGGGGTTCCCAACGGACGTGTGTCTTACACGCCATCAAGACAGTTTTCTGGCGTCGTTGCCGGGGAGATCAAGACACGCTGCAAGGGGAGTCTCCCACATCCAATCTCTTTACTTTGTTTTTGTCTTGCTTTACTTTACTTTATTTACTGCTTATTTTGCTCTTTATATCAAAAAAACAAAAAAATTAGTTGCTAGATTTACTTTATTTACTGTCTTCTTTGCGTCTCTATATTAAGAACACAAAAAAAATTAGTTACTTGCATTTACTTTACTTATTTCATCATGCTTCCTCCTAAGTTCACCCTGAAAGATATACCGGTAGGGCAAGGATCTATCATTGGAAGAGATAATATAGAAGAATTTTTCACTCATGTTAGTATGGTTGAAGATTTTGAAGATAGATCTTTGGTAGAACTTGCTCCTACTTATAAAGTTGCTGCTGCTTCTTTAGTACACTTGTTGGAAGCTAGATTTGTTAATCTTAACCCCGTAATGCAACATATGTTTCTTACACTCTGTGATATGGAGGAAGGAGAAAATAAAGATTTTGTCTTAGAAACCCTTCTTAAAGAATTTGGTGATGTAGCAAGAGAAGCTAGAAAAGTCTTTATTAAATATAAGATGCTTGGCTCTTATACCAACTTTGCTAGTACCCTTGAAAAAATGGAAAAAGATAGATTAAAGTACACTAATAAAGTTAATTGTGAAGGGGAGATTAAGACATCAATACCTTGCAAGCTCTTAGGAATGTGCGAGGCACTAGAAAAAAATTGTGATTGGATTGTTCCTGAAAATTTGTTTGATGAGAATAGCAAGCCTAAGAGTAATGAAAAAGGGACCTCTAAAACTTACATAGATAAGATACAATGCATAGTTGAGAAAACTCCAAACCCCTCTGTTGATGCTTCATCACTTGATAATACTTGATTCACACTTTCTGCGCCCAGCTGAAAGGCGTTAAAAAAACGCGCTTATGGGAGACAACCCATTATTCTACTTCTGCACTTTTGTTTTATATTTGAGTCCTGGAAGTTGTTACTACTGTAGCAAACTCTCCTTATCTTTATTTTATTGCATTGTTGTGTGCTGTCCACAACTGGCGCGTAGTTGACGTGGGAGGTTTAATGGCGGTTGACGGGCTTGATGAAGTGTCTTGATTCGTCCCCGGCAACGGCGCCAAAAAATAGCTTGATGTCTACGCCCCCCTCCTTTTCCTGTAGACAGTGTTGGGCCTCCAAGAGCAGAGGTTTGTAGAACAGCAGCAAGTTTCCCTTAAGTGGATCACCCAAGGTTTATCGAACTCAGGGAGGAAGAGGTCAAAGATATCCCTCTCGTGCAACCCTGCAACCACAAAGCAAGAAGTCTCTTGTGTCCCCAACACACCTAATAGGTGCACTAGTTCGGCGAAGAGATAGTGAAATACAGGTGGTATGAATAAGTATGAGCAGTAGCAACGGCACCAGAAAAGTGCTTTGCCCAGGACAGTAAACAAGCAGTAGTAACGCAGCAGTAGTAACGCAAAGAAACAAGTAAACAAGTAGCGATAGCAGTATTTAGGAACAAGGCCTAGGGATTAGACTTTCACTAGTGGACACTCTCAACTTTGATCACATAACAGAATAGATAAATGCATACTCTACACTCTTGTTGGATGATGAACACCATTGCGTAGGATTACACGAACCCTCAATGCCGGAGTTAACAAGCTCCACAATTCAATGTTCATATTTAAATAACCTTAGAGTGCATGAAAGATCAACACGACTAAACCAAGTACTAACATAGCATGCACACTGTCACCTTCACACTATGTAGGAGGAATAGATCACATCAATACCATCATAGCAATAGTTAACTTCATAATCTACAAGAGATCATAATCATAGCCTACGCCAAGTACTAACACGGATGCACACACTGTCACCATTACACCGTGCAGGAGGAATAAAACTACTTTAATAACATCACTAGAGTAGCACATAGATAAATTGTGATACAAAACACATTGCAATCATAAAGAGATATAAATAAGCACTTCACTATGCCATTCATAACAGTGAATAAGTATTCTGTGAAATATAGCCTAAGAGACCCACACGGTGCACACACTGTCACCTTTACACACGTGGGACAAGGAGTCTCCGGAGATCATATAAGTAAAATTCACTTGACTAGCATAACGACATCTAGATTACAAGCATCATCGTATGAATCTCAATCATGTAAGGCAGCTCATGAGATTATTGTATTGAAGTACATAGGAGAGAGATGAACCACATAGCTACCGGTACAGCCCCGAGCCTCGATGGAGAACTACTCCCTCCTCATGGGAGCAGCAGCGGTGATGAAGATGGCAGTGGAGATGGCAGCGGTGTCGATGGAGAAGCCTTCCGGGGGCACTTGCCCGCCCCGGTGGCGTGCCGGAACAGAGACTCCTGTCCCCCAGATCTTGGCTTCGCGATGGCGGTGGCTCTGGAAGGTTTCTCGTACCGTGGCTTTTTCGTCTCGAGGTTTTAGGTCGAGGGGCTTTATATAGGCGAAGAGGCGGCGTCAGAAGGTCAACAGGGCGACGACACTATAGGGCAGCGCGGCCAGGGCCTGGGCCGCGCCGGCCTATGGTCTGGGGGCCCAGTGCCCCCTCTCTGGCGGCTCTCGGGTGTTCTGGATGCTTCCGGGCAAAATAGGAACCTGGGCGTTGATTTCGTCCAATTCCGAGAATATTTCGTTACTAGGATTTCTGAAACCAAAAACAGCAGAAAACAAAGAATCGGCACTTCGGCATCTTGTTAATAGGTTAGTTCCAGAAAATGCACTAATATGACATAAAGTGTGCACAAAACATGTAGATATCATCAATAATGTGGCATGGAACATAAGAAATTATCGATACGTCGGAGACGTATCAGCATCCCCAAGCTTAGTTTCTGCTCGTCCCGAGCAGGTAAACGATAAACAAAGATAATTTCTGGAGTGACATGCCATCATAAACTTGATCATATTGTAAACATATGTAATGAATGCAGCAATCCAAGACAATGGTAATGACATGAGTAAACAACTGAATCATAAAGCAAAGACTTTTCATGAATAGTACTTCGAGACAAGCATCAATAAGTCTTGCATAAAAGTTAACTCATAAAGCAATAATTCAAAGTAAAGGCATTGAAGCAACACAATGGAAGATTAAGTTTCAGCGGTTGCTTTCAACTTGTAACATGTATATCTCATGGATAATTGTCAATGCAAAGCAATATAACAAATGCAATATGCAAATATGTAGGAATCAATGCACAGTTCACACAAGTGTTTGCTTCTTGGGGTGGAGAGAGATAGGTGAACTGACTCAACATAAAAGTAAAAGAAAGGTCCTTCAAAGAGGAAAGCATCGATTGCTATATTTGTGCTAGAGCTTTTATTTTGAAAACATGAAACAATTTTGTCAACGGTAGTAATAAAGCATATGTATCATGTAAATTATATCTTACAAGTTGCAAGCCTCATGCATAGTATACTAATAGTGCCCGCACCTTGTCCTAATTAGCTTGGACTACCGGATCATCGCAATGCACATGTTTTAACCAAGTGTCACAATGCGGTACCTCTATGCCGCCTGTACAAAGGTCTAAGGAGAAAGCTCGCATCGGATTTCTCGCTATTGATTATTCTCAACTTAGACATCCATACCGGGACAACATAGACAACAGATAATGGACTCCTCTTTTATGCATAAGCATGTAGCAACAATTATTTTTCTCATTTGAGATTGAGGATATATGTCCAAAACTGAAACTTCCACCATGGATCATGGCTTTAGTTAGCGGCCCAATGTTCTTCTCTAACAATATGCATGCTCCAACCATAAGGTGGTAGATCGCTCTTACTTTAGACAAGACGAACATGCATAGCAACTCACATAAAATTCAACAAAGAGTAGTTGATGGCGTCCCCAGTGAACATGGTTATCGCACAACGAGCAACTTAATAAGAGATAAAGTGCATAAGTACATATTCAATACCACAATAGTTTTTAAGCTATTTGTCCCATGAGCTATATATTGTAAAGGTGAAGAATGGAAATTTAAAGGTAGCACTCAAGCAATTTACTTTGGAATGGCGGAGAAATACCATGTAGTAGGTAGGTATGGTGGACACAAATGGCATAGTGGTTGGCTCAAGTATTTGGATGCATGAGAAGTATTCCCTCTCGATACAAGTTTTGGGCTAGCAAGGTTATTTGAAACAAACACAAGGATGAACCGGTGCAGCAAAACTCACATAAAAGACATATTGAAAACATTATAAAACTCTACACCGTCTTCCTTGTTGTTCAAACTCAATACTAGAAATTATCTAGACTCGGGAGAGACCAAATATGCAAACCAAATTTTAACATGCTCTATGTATTTCTTCATTAATGGGTGCAAAGCATATGATGCAAGAGCTTAAACATGAGCACAACAATTGCCAAGTATCACATTACCCAAGACATTTATAGCAATTACTACATGTATCATTTTCCAATTCCAACCATATAACAATTTAACGAAGAAGAAACTTCGCCATGAATACTATGAGTAGAAACTAAGGACATACTTGTCCATATGCAACAGCGGAGCGTGTCTCTCTCCCACACAAGCATTTATTCAAACAAAACAAAAACAAAAACAAACCGACGCTCCAAGTAAAGTACATAAGATGTGACTGAATAAAAATATAGTTTCAGGGGAGGAACCTGATAATTTTGTCGATGAAGAAGGGGATGCCTTGGGCATCCCCAAGCTTGGACGCTTGAGTCTTCTTGAAATATGCAGGGGTGAACCACCGGGGTATCCCCAAGCTTAGACTTTTCACTCTTCTTGATCATAGTATATCATACTCCTCTCTTGACCCTTGAAAACTTCCTCCACACCAAACTCGGAACAAACTCATTAGAGGGTTAGTGCATAATCAAAAATTCATATGTTCAGAGGTGACACAATCATTCTTAACACTTCTGGACATTGCCCAAAGCTACTCGAAGTTAATGGAACAAAGAAATCCATCCAACACAGCAAAAGAGGCAATGCGAAATAAAAGGCAGAATCTGTCAAAACAGAACAGTCCGTAAAGACGAATTTTAAAGTGGCACCAGACTTGCTCAGATGAAAATGCCCAAATTTAATGAAAGTTGCGTACATATCTGAGGATCACTCACGTAAATTGGCATAATTTTCTGAGTTACCTACAGAGAATTAGGCCCAGATTCGTGACAGCAAGAAATCTGTTTCTGCGCAGTAATCCAAATCTAGTATGAACCTTACTATCAACGACTTTACTTGGCACAACAAAACACAAAACTAAGATAAGGAGAGGTTGCTACAGTAGTAAACAACTTCCAAGACACAAAAATAAAACAAGGTACTGTAGCAAAATAACACATGGGTTATCTCCCAAGAAGTTCTTTCTTTATAGCCATCAAGATGGGCTCAGCAGTTTTAATGATGCACTCGCAAGAAATAGTATTTGAAGCAAAAGAGAGCATCAAGAGGCAAATTCAAAACACATTTAAGCCTAACATGCTTCCTATGAAAAGGAATCTTGTAAATAAACAAGTTCAAGAAGCATAATGCAACAAGCATAGAGAGATAAAACAAGTGTAACTTCAAAAATTTCAGCACATAGAGAGGTGTTTTAGTAACATGAAAATTTCTACAACCATATTTCCCTCTCTCATAATAACTTTCAGTAGCAACATGAGCAAACTCAACAATATAACTATCAAATGAAACATTCTTATCATGAGTCTCATGCATAAAATTATTACTCTCCACATAAGCATAATCAATTTTATTAGTAATAGTGGGAGCAAATTCAACAAAGTAGTTATCATCATTATTCTCATCATCAAATATAGGAGGCATATTGTAATCATAATCAAATTTATCCTTCATAACAGGCGGTACTAAAAGACTACTATCATTATAATCATCATAAATAGGAGGCAAAGTATCATCAAAGTAAATTTTCTCCTCAATGCTTGGGGGACTAAAAAGATCATGCTCATCAAAACCAGCTTCCGCAAGCTTAGAATTTTCCATAGCATTAGCAACAATAGTGTTCAAAGCATTCATATTAATAACATTCCCATTAGCATGCATATAAAGTTCCATGGGTTTTTTAATTCTCTCTTCAAACACATCATGTCCTAATTCAAGATAAAGTTCATAAAGATCTCTCATATTTTTGTTGTTTTCCATTATGCCTAACTAGTGTAAACAAGAAACAAAAAGTTGCAATTGCAGGATCTAAAGGAAATAGCTTCGAGCACAAACACAATGGTAACAGAAAAGTACTTTACCTGGAACCGAAGTATGAGTGCCTTTTACCTTTCCTCCCCGGCAACGGCGCCAGAAAATAGCTTGCTGTCCACAACTGGCGCGTAGTTGATGTGGGAGGTTTAATGGCGGTTGACGGGCTTGATGAAGTGTCTTGATTCGTCCCCGGCAACGGCGCCAGAAAATAGCTTGATCTCTACGCCCCCCTCCTTTTCCTGTAGAAAGTGTTGGGCCTCCAAGAGCAGAGGTTTGTAGAACAGCAGCAAGTTTCCCTTAAGTGGATCACCCAAGGTTTATCGAACTCAGGGAGGAAGAGGTCAAAGATATCCCTCTCATGCAACCCTGCAACCACAAAGCAAGAAGTCTCTTGTGTCCCCAACACACCTAATAGGTGCACTAGTTCGGCGAAGAGATAGTGAAATACAGGTGGTATGAATAAGTATGAGCAGTAGCAACGGCACCAGAAAAGTTCTTTGCCCAGGACAGTAAACAAGCAGTAGTAACGCAGCAAAACAGTAAACAAGTAGCGATAGCAGTATTTAGGAACAAGGCCTAGGGATTAGACTTTCACTAGTGGACACTCTCAACTTTGATCACATAACAGAATAGATAAATGCATACTCTACACTCTTGTTGGATGATGAACACCATTGCGTAGGATTACACGAACCCTCAATGCCGGAGTTAACAAGCTCCACAATTCAATGTTCATATTTAGGAGGAATAGATCACATCAATACCATCATAGCAATAGTTAACTTCATAATCTACAAGAGATCATAATCATAGCCTACGCCAAGTACTAACACGGATGCACACACTGTCACCATTACACCATGCAGGAGGAATAAAACTACTTTAATAACATCACTAGAGTAGCACATAGATAAATTGTGATACAAAACACATTGCAATCATAAAGAGATATAAATAAGCACTTCACTATGCCATTCATAACAGTGAATAAGTATTCTGTGAAATATAGCCTAAGAGACCCACACGGTGCACACACTGTCACCTTTACACACGTGGGACAAGGAGTCTTCGGAGATCACATAAGTAAAATTCACTTGACTAGCATAACGACATCTAGATTACAAGCATCATCGTATGAATCTCAATCATGTAAGGCAGCTCATGAGATTATTGTATTGAAGTACATAGGAGAGAGATGAACCACATAGCTACCGGTACAGCCCCGAGCCTCGATGGAGAACTACTCCCTCCTCATGGGAGCAGCAGCGGTGATGAAGATGGCGGTGGAGATGGCAGCGGTGTCGATGGAGAAGCCTTCCGGGGGCACTTCCCCGTCCCGGCGGCGTGCCGGAACAGAGACTCCTGTCCCCCAGATCTTGGCTTCGCGATGGCGGCGGCTCTGGAAGGTTTCTCGTACCGTGGCTTTTTTGTCTCGAGGTTTTAGGTCGAGGGGCTTTATATAGGCGAAGAGGCGGCGTCAGAAGGTCAACAGGGCGACGACACTATAGGGCGGCACGGCCAGGGCCTGGGCCGCACCGGCCTATGGTCTGGGGGCCCAGTGCCCCCTCTCTGGCGGCTCTCGGGTGTTCTGGATGCTTCCGGGCAAAATAAGACCCTGGGCGTTGATTTCGTCCAATTCCGAGAATATTTCGTTACTAGGATTTCTGAAACCAAAAATAGCAGAAAACAGCAACTGGCACTTCGGCATCTTGTTAATAGGTTAGTTCCAGAAAATGCACTAATATGACATAAAGTGTGCACAAAACATGTAGATATCATCAATAATGTGGCATCGAACATAAGAAATTATCGATACGTCGGAGACGTATCAATGTGCCAAGTAAAGTCTTTGATGGTAAAGTCAATACTAGATTTGGATTACTGCGCGGAAACAGATTTCTTACTGTCACGAAATTTAGCAGCCCCTTCTGTAGGTAACTCAGAAAAATCTGTCAATTTACGTGCGTGATCCTCAGATATGTACGCAACTTTCATTCAATTTGAGCATTTTCATCTGAGCAAGTTAAGTGCCCCAGAAAAATTCTTCTTTATGGACTGTTCTGTTTTGACAGATTCTGCCTTTTATTTCGCATTGCCTGTTTTGCTATGTTTGATGGATTTCTTTGTTCCATTAACTTTCAGTAGCTTTGTGCAATGTCCAGAAGTGTTAAGAATGATTATGTCACCTCTGAATATGTGAATTTTTGATTATGCACTAACCCTCTAATGAGTTTGTTTTGAGTTTGGTGTGGAGGAAGTTTTCAAGGGTCAAGAGAGGAGGATGATACAATATGATCAAGAAGAGTGAAAAGTCTAAGCTTGGGGATGCCCCCATGGTTCATCCCTACATGTTTTAAGAAGACTCAAGCATCTAAGCTTGGGGATGCCCAAGGCATCCCTTCTTCATCGACAACTTATCAGGTCACCTCTAGTGAAACTATATTTTTATTCCGTGACATCTTATGTGCTTTACTTGGAGCGTCTGTTTGCTTTTGTTTTTGTTTTTGTTTGAATAAAATCGGATCCTAGCATTCTTTGTATGGGAGAGAGAACGCTCCGCTGTTGCATATGAACACATATGTTCTTAGCTTTACTTTTAATGTTCATGGCGAAGGATGAAACTGCTTCGTTCATTGTTATATGGTTGGAAACAGAAAATGCTTCATGTGGTAATTGGTATAATGTTTTGAATAATTTGATACTTGGCAATTGTTGTGCTCATATAGATCATGTTTAAGCTCTTGCATCATGTACTTTGCACCTATTAATGAAGAACTACATAGAGCTTGTTAAAATTTGGTTTGCATGATTGGTCTCTCTAGAGTCTAGATATTTTCTGGTTAAGGTGTTTGAACAACAAGGAGACAGCGTAGAGTCTTATAATGCTTGCATTATGTTCTTATGTAAGTTTTGCTGTACCATTTTATATACTTGAGTTTGCTTCAAACAACATTGCTAGTCTAGCCTTGTATTGAGAGGAATTCTTCTCGTGCATCCAAATCCTTGAGCCAAAAACTATGCCATTTGTGTCCACCATACCTACCTACTACATGGTATTTCTCTGCCATTCCAAAGTAAATTACCTGAGTGCTACCTTTAAAATTCTATTCTTTGTCTTTGCAATATATAGCTCATGGGAAAATAGCCTTAAAAACTATTGTGGTGAAGAATATGTAGCTATGTATCTTATTTCTTATAAGTTGCTTGTTGAGCGGTAACCATGTTTCTGGGGACGCCACCAACTATTACACCTTTGTTGAATATCATGTGAATTGCTATGCATGTTCGTCTTGTCTGAAGTAAGGGTGATTTATCATGATCAAATGGTTTGAGTATGCATATTGTTAGAGAAGAACATTGGGCCGCTAACTAAAGCCATGAATCATGGTGGAAGTTTCAGTTTGGACAATTAATCCTCAATCTCTTATGAGAATATTATCTGTTGTTGAATGCTTATGCATTAAAGAGGAGTCCATTATCTGTTGTCTATGTTGTCCCGGTATGGATGTCTAAGTTGAGAATAATCAAAAACGAGAAATCAAATGCGATCTTTCTCCTTAGACCTTTGTACAGGCGACATAGAGGTACCCCTTTGTGACACTTGGTTGAAACATATGTTATGCAATGATAATCCATGTAAATCCAAGCTAATTAGGACAAGGTGCGAGCACTATTGGTAATCTATGCATGAGGCTTGCAACTTATAAGATGTCTTATACATAACACATATGATTTATTACTACCGTTGACAAAATTGTTTCTATGTTTTCAAAATGAAAAGCTCTAGCACAAAAATAGTAATCCATGCTTCCCTCTGCGAAGGGCCATTCTTTTATTTTATGTTGAGTCAGTTTACCTACTTCTTTCTATCTTAGAAGCAAACACTTGTGTGAACTGTGTGCATTGATTCTTACATGTTCACCTATTGCACTTGTTATATTACTTTGTGTTGACAATTATCCATGAGATAAACATGTTGAAGTTGAAAGCAACTGCTGAAACTTATATCTTCCTTTGTGTTGCTTCAAAGCTTTCTACTAAGAATTTATTGCTTTATGAGTTAACTCTTATGCAAGTCTTATTGATGCTTGTCTTGAAAGTACTATTCATGAAAAGTCTTTGCTATATGATTCAGTTGTTTATTCATTGTCTTTACCATTGCTTTGAATCGCTGCATTAATCTCATATGCTTTACAATAGTATTGATCAATATTATGATAGCATGTCACTTCAGAAATTATCCTTGTTATCGTTTACCTACTCGAGGGCGAGTAGGAACTAAACTTGGGGATGCTTGATACGTCTCAAACGTATCTATAATTTCTTATGTTCCATGCTACTTTTATGATGATACTCACATGTTTTATACACACTTTATGTCATTATTATGCATTTTCCGGCACTAACCTATTGACGAGATGCCGAAGAGCCAGTTGCTGTTTTCTGCTGTTTTTGGTTTCAGAAATCCTACAAACAAAATATTCTCGGAATTGGACGAAATCAACGCCCAGAGTCTTATTTTTCCACGAAGCTTCCAGAAGACCGAAAGGGTTACGAAGTGGGGTGACGAGGCACCGCCACCATAGGGTCGCGCGGCCAGAGGGGGGGGCCCGCGCCGCCCTATGGTGTGGGCCCCTCGCGCCGCCTCCAACCCTACCCTTCCACCTACTTAAAGCCTCCGTCGCGGAAAGCCCAGTACCGAGAGCCACGATACGGAAAACCTTCCAGAGACGCCGCCGCCGCCAATCCCATCTCGGGGGATTCAGGAGATCGCCTCCGGCACCCTGCCGGAGAGGCCGGGGAATCATCTCCCGGAGGACTGTTCATCACCATGATCGCCTCCGGATTGATGTGTGAGTAGTTCACCCCTGGACTATGGGTCCATAGCAGTAGCTAGATGGTTGTCTTCTCCTCATTGTGCTATCATGTTAGATCTTGTGAGCTGCCTATCATGATCAAGATCATCTATTTGTAATGCTACATGTTGTGTTTGTTGGGATCCGATGAATATGGAATACTATGTCAAGTTGATTATCAATCTATCATATATGTGTTGTTTATGTTCTTGCATGCTCTCCGTTGCTAGTAGAGGCTCTGGCCAAGTTGATACTTGTAACTCCAAGAGGGAGTATTTATGCTCGATAGTGGGTTCATGCCTCCATTGAATCTGGGACAGTGACAGAAAGTTCTAAGGTTGTGGATGTGTTGTTGCCACTAGGGATAAAACATCAATGCTTTGTCTAAAGATATTTGTCATGATTACATTACACACCATACTTAATGCAATTGTCTGTTGTTTGCAACTTAACACTGGAAGGGGTTCGGATGATAACCTGAAGGTGGACTTTTTAGGCATAGATGCATGCTGGATAGCGGTCTATATACTTTGTCGTAATGCCCTGATTAAATCTCATAGTAGTCATCGTGATATATGTATGTGCATTGTTATGCCTTCTCTATTTGTCAATTGCCCAACTGTAATTTGTTCACCCAACATGCTATTTATCTTATGGGAGAGAAACCACTAGTGAACTGTGGACCCCAGTCCATTGATGTCTACGTTCCCCCTCCTTTCCTGTAGACAGTGTTGGGCCTCCAAGAGCAGAGGTTTGTAGAACAGCAGCAAGTTTTCCCTTAAGTGGATCACCCAAGGTTTATCGAACTCAGGGAGGAAGAGGTCAAAGATATCCCTCTCATGCAACCCTGCAACCACAAAGCAAGAAGTCTCTTGTGTCCCCAACACACCAAATAGGTGCACTAGTTCGGCGAAGAGATAGTGAAATACAGGTGGTATGAATATATATGAGCAGTAGCAACGGTGCCAGAAAATAGCTTGCTGGCGTGTAGTTGATGGTGGTAGTATTGCAGCAGTAGTAACACAAGAAACAAGAAACAAGCAGTAGTAACGCAGCAGTATTTAGGAACAAGGCCTAGGGATTACACTTTCACTAGTGGACACTCTCAACATTGATCACATAACAGAATAGATAAATGCATACTCTACACTCTTGTTGGATGATGAACACATTGCGTAGGATTACACGAACCCTCAATGCCGGAGTTAACAAGCTCCACAATTTGTTCATATTTAAGTAACCTTATAGTGTAAGATAGACCAACGCTACTAAACCAAGTACTAACATAGCATGCACACTGTCACCTTCATGCATATGTAGGAGGAATAGATCACATCAATATTATCATAGCAATAGTTAACTTCGCAATCTACAAGAGATCATGATCATAGCATAAACCAAGTACTAACACGGTGCACACACTGTCACCTTTACACACGTGCAGGAGGAATAAAACTACTTTAATAACATTGCTAGAGTAGCACATAGATAAATTGTGATACAAACTCATATGAATCTCAATCATGTAAAGCAGCTCATGAGATTATTGTATTGAGGTACATGGAGAGAGATTAACCACATAGCTACCGGTACAGCCCCGAGCCTCGATGGAGAACTACTCCCTCCTCATGGGAGCAGCAGCGGTGATGAAGATGGCGATGGAGATGGCAGCGGTGTCGATGGAGAAGCCTTCCGGGGGCACTTCCCCGTTCCGGCAGCGTGCCGGAACAGAGACTCCTGTCCCCCAGATCTTGGCGTCGCGATGGCGGCGGCTCTGGAAGGTTTCTGTGGTTTTCGTCGAACGCATCAGGGTTTTCGATCCAGGGGCTTTATATAGGCGAAGAGGCGGCGCAGGAGGGCTTCTGGGGGGCCCACACCATAGGGCGGCGCGGCCCCCCCTCTGGCCGCGCCAGGGTGTGGTGTGGGGCCCCCAGGGCTCCCCTCTGATCCCTCTCGTGTGTTCTGGATGCTTCCGGGGATTCTAAGATCTTTGGCGTTGATTTCGTCCGATTCCGAGAATATTTCGTTACTAGGATTTCTGAAACCAAAAACAGCAGAAAACAGGAACTGGCACTTCGGCATCTTGTTAATAGGTTAGTTCCAGAAAATGCACGAATATGACATAAAGTGTGCATAAAACATGTAGATAACATCAATAATGTGGCATGGAACATAAGAAATTATCGATACGTTGGAGACGTATCAGCATCCCCAAGCTTAGTTCTGCTCGTCCCGAGCAGGTAAAACGATAACACAGATAATTTCTGGAGTGACATGCCATCATAACCTTGATCATACTATTTGTAAAGCATATGTAGTGAATGCAGCAATCAAAACAATGGTAATGACATGAGTAAACAACTGAATCATAAAGCAAAGACTTTTCATGAATAGCACTTCAAGACAAGCATCAATAAGTCTTGCATAAGAGTTAACTCATAAAGCAATAATTCAAAGTAAAGGCATTGAAGCAACACAAAAGAAGATTAAGTTTCAGCGGTTGCTTTCAACTTATAACATGTATATCTCATGGATAGTTGTCAATGCAAAGCAATATAACAAATGCAATAAGCAAGTATATAAGAATCAATGCACAGTTCACACAAATGTTTGCTTCTTGAGGTGGAGAAAGATAGGTGAACTGACTCAACAATAAAAGTAAAAGAATGGTCCTTCAAAGAGGAAAGCATCGATTGCTATATTTGTGCTAGAGCTTTTATTTTGAAAACATGAAACAATTTTGTCAACGGTAGTAATAAAGCATATGTATCATGTAAATTATATCTTACAAGTTGCAAGCCTCATGCATAGTATACTAATAGTGCCCGCACCTTGTCCTAATTAGCTTGGACTACCGGATCATCACAATGCACATGTTTTAACCAAGTGTCACAAAGGGGTACCTCTATGCCGCCTGTACAAAGGTCTAAGGAGAAAGCTCGCATTGGATTTCTCGCTATTGATTATTCTCAACTTAGACATCCATATCGGGACAACATAGACAACAGATAATGGACTCCTCTTTTATGCATAAGCATGTAACAACAATTAATAATTTTCTCATATGAGATTGAGGATATATGTCCAAAACTGAAACTTCCACCATGGATCATGGCTTTAGTTAGCGGCCCAATGTTCTTCTCTAACAATATGCATGCTTAACCATAGGGTGGTAGATCTCTCTTACTTTAGACAAGACGGACATGCATAGCAACTCACATGAAATTCAACAATGAATAGTTGATGGCGTCCCCAGTGAACATGGTTATCGCACAACAAGCAACTTAATAAGAGATAAAGTGCATAATTACATATTCAATACCATAATAGTTTTTAAGCTATTTGTCCCATGAGCTATATATTGCAAAGGTGAATGATGGAATTTTAAAGGTAGCACTCAAGCAATATACTTTGGAATGGCGGAAAATACCATGTAGTAGGTAGGTATGGTGGACACAAATGGCATAGTGGTTGGCTCAAGTATTTTGGATGCATGAGAAGTATTCCCTCTCGATACAAGGTTTAGGCTAGCAAGGTTTATTTGAAACAAACACAAGGATGAACCGGTGCAGCAAAACTCACATAAAAGACATATTGAAAACATTATAAGACTCTACACCGTCTTCCTTGTTGTTCAAACTCAATACTAGAAATTATCTAGACCTTAGAGAAACCAAATATGCAAACCAAATTTTAGCATGCTCTATGTATTTCTTCATTAATGGGTGCAAAGCATATGATGCAAGAGCTTAATCATGAGCACAACAATTGCCAAGTATCACATTACCCAAAACATTTATAGCAATTAGTACATGTATCATTTTCCAATTCCAACCATATAACAATTTAACGAAGGAGAAACTTCGCCATGAAAATTAAAAAGCTAAGAACACATGTGTTCATACGAACCAGCGGAGCGTGTCTCTCTCCCACACAAGCATTTATTCAAACACAAACAAAAACAAAAGCATACAGACGCTCCAAGTAAAGCACATAAGATGTGACCGAATAAAAATATAGTTTCAAGAGAAGGAACCTGATAATTTGTCGATGAAGAAGGGGATGCCTTGGGCATCCCCAAGCTTAGACGCTTGAGTCTTCTTGATATATGCAGGGGTGAACCACCGGGGCATCCCCAAGCTTAGAGCTTTCACTCTCCTTGATCATGGTATATCATCCTCCTCTCTTGACCCTTGAAAACTTCCTTCACACCAAACTCGAAACAAACTCATTAGAGGGTTAGTGCATAATCAAAAACTCACATGTTCAGAGGTGACACAATCATTCTTAACACTTCTGGACATTGCATAATGCTACTGGACATTAGTGGATCAAAGAAATTCATCCAACATAGCAAAAGAGGCAATGCGAAATAAAAGGCAGAATCTGTCAAAACAGAACAGTTCGTATTGACGAATTTTAAAATGGCACCAGACTTGCTCAAATGAAAATGCCCAAATTGAATGAAAGTTGCGTACATATCTGAGGATCATGCACGTAAATTGGCTTAATTTTCTGAGCTACCTACAGGGAGGTAGACCCAGATTCGTGACAGCAAAGAAATCTGGAACTGCGCAGTAATCCAAATCTAGTACTTACTTTTCTATCAACGGCTTTACTTGGCACAACAAAACACAAAACTAAGATAAGGAGAGGTTGCTACAGTAGTAAACAACTTCCAAGACACAAATATAAAACAAAGTACTGTAGCAAAATAACACATGGGTTATCTCCTAAGAAGTTCTTTTCTTTATAGCCATTAAGATGGGCTCAGCAGTTTTAATGATGCACTCGCAAGAAATAGTATTTGAAGCAAAAGAATGCATCAAGAGGCAAATTCAAAACACATTTAAGTCTAACATGCTTCCTATGCATAGGAATCTTGTAAATAAACAAGTTCATGAAGAGCAAAGTACCAAGCATAGGAAGATAAAACAAGTATAGCTTGAAAAATTTCAGCACATAGAGAGGTGTTTTAGTAACATGAAAATTTCTACAACCATATTTTCCTCTCTCATAATAACTTTCAGTAGCAACATTAGCAAACTCAACAATATAACTATCACATAAAGCATTCTTATCATGAGTCTCATGCATAAAATTATTACTCTCCACATAGGCATAATCAATTTTATTAGTTGTAGTGGGAGCAAATTCAACAAAGTAGCTATCATTATTATTCTCATCAAGTGTAGGAGGCATAGTATAATCACAACAAAATTTACTCTCCATAGTAGGTGGCACCAAAAGACCACTATCATTATAATCATCATAAATAGGAGGCAAAGTATCATCAAAGTAAATTTCCTCCTCATTGCCCGGGGGACTAAAAAGATCATGCTCATCAAAGCCAGCTTCCCCAAGCTTAGAATTTTCCATAGCATTGGCAACAATAGTGTTCAAAGCATTCATATTAATAACATTCCCATTAGCATGCATATAAAGTTCCATGGGTTTTTTAATTCTCTCTTCAAACACATCATGTCCTAATTCAAGATAAAGTTCATAAAGATCTCTCATATTTTTGTTGTTTTCCATTATGCCTAACTAGTGTAAACAAGAAACAAAAAGATGCAATTGCAGGATCTAAAGGAAATAGCTTTGAGCACAAACACAATGGCGCCAGAAAAGTACTTTACCTGGAACCGAAGTATGAGTGCCTTTTACCTTTCCTCCCCGGCAACGGCGCCAGAAAAGTGCTTGATGTCTACGTTCCCCCTCCTTTCCTGTAGACAGTGTTGGGCCTCCAAGAGCAGAGGTTTGTAGAACAGCAGCAAGTTTTCCCTTAAGTGGATCACCCAAGGTTTATCGAACTCAGGGAGGAAGAGGTCAAAGATATCCCTCTCATGCAACCCTGCAACCACAAAGCAAGAAGTCTCTTGTGTCCCCAACACACCAAATAGGTGCACTAGTTCGGCGAAGAGATAGTGAAATACAGGTGGTATGAATATATATGAGCAAGAGCAACGGTGCCGTAAAATAGCTTGCTGGCGTGTAGTTGATGGTGGTAGTATTGCAGCAGTAGTAACACAAGAAACAAGAAACAAGCAGTAGTAACGCAGCAGTATTTAGGAACAAGGCCTAGGGATTACACTTTCACTAGTGGACACTCTCAACATTGATCACATAACAGAATAGATAAATGCATACTCTACACTCTTGTTGGATGATGAACACATTGCGTAGGATTACACGAACCCTCAATGCCGGAGTTAACAAGCTCCACAATTTGTTCATATTTAAGTAACCTTATAGTGTAAGATAGACCAACGCTACTAAACCAAGTACTAACATAGCATGCACACTGTCACCTTCATGCATATGTAGGAGGAATAGATCACATCAATATTATCATAGCAATAGTTAACTTCGCAATCTACAAGAGATCATGATCATAGCATAAACCAAGTACTAACACGGTGCACACACTGTCACCTTTACACACGTGCAGGAGGAATAAAACTACTTTAATAACATTGCTAGAGTAGCACATAGATAAATTGTGATACAAACTCATATGAATCTCAATCATGTAAAGCAGCTCATGAGATTATTGTATTGAGGTACATGGAGAGAGATTAACCACATAGCTACCGGTACAGCCCCGAGCCTCGATGGAGAACTACTCCCTCCTCATGGGAGCAGCAGCGGTGATGAAGATGGCGATGGAGATGGCAGCGGTGTCGATGGAGAAGCCTTCCGGGGGCACTTCCCCGTTCCGGCAGCGTGCCGGAACAGAGACTCCTGTCCCCCAGATCTTGGCGTCGCGATGGCGGCGGCTCTGGAAGGTTTCTGTGGTTTTCGTCGAACGCATCAGGGTTTTCGATCCAGGGGCTTTATATAGGCGAAGAGGCGGCGCAGGAGGGCTTCTGGGGGGCCCACACCATAGGGCGGCGCGGCCCCCCCTCTGGCCGCGCCAGGGTGTGGTGTGGGGCCCCCAGGGCTCCCCTCTGATCCCTCTCGTGTGTTCTGGATGCTTCCGGGGATTCTAAGATCTTTGGCGTTGATTTCGTCCGATTCCGAGAATATTTCGTTACTAGGATTTCTGAAACCAAAAACAGCAGAAACAGAACGGCACTTCGGCATCTTGTTAATAGGTTAGTTCCAGAAAATGCACGAATATGACATAAAGTGTGCATAAAACATGTAGATAACATCAATAATGTGGCATGGAACATAAGAAATTATCGATACGTTGGAGACGTATCATCCATTCTTTACATCTGAAATACAATCTACTGCAATACTTGTTCTTTACTGTTCTTCGCAAACAAACATCATCTTCCACACTATACATTTAATCCTTTGTTTACAGCAAGCCGGTGAGATTGACAACCTCACTGTTACGTTGGGGTAAAGTACTTTGGTTGTGTTGTGCAGGTTCCACGTTGGCGCCGGAATCCCTGGTGTTACGCCGCACTACACTCCGCCACCAACAACCTTCACGTGTTCCTTGACTCCTACTGGTTCGATAACCTTGGTTTCTTACTGAGGGAAAACTTGTTGTTGTACGCATCACACCTTCCTCTTGGGGTTCCCAACGGACGTGTGTCTTTCACGCCATCAATGACCTAACACCATCTTCATTAATACCTTGTTTTAAATTCTAGCCATATTTAAAATTCATATGAACAACCAATTTTGTTGAGCATACTAGCAAAACCTAATAATATGTTTATCATGCAAATGTTATAAATTTCAAATCACTTAAACAGATTTAGTTCCCAAATAAAATAGAAATTGAAATAAACACATCAATTCATTTCTATTTTAAATCTAGAATGACCTCACCAAATACCAATTTAATCAAACATTAAATATTTGTTTGAACCACACAATTATGCAGTAAGCCTTATTATAAAGTTTTATTGAGATTCTATAATTTAGAAACCTGCAAAAACAAAAGAGAATTCAAATTGGAAATTCAAACATAAAAAGAAAACAGAAAACATAAATAGAAAAGGAGAGGAGGCTTACCTGGCAGGCCGGAGCAGCCCGAAGCCAACCCAGCAGGTGCCCACGACATGGTCCAGCCCACCAAAGAAACGGTCCATACCGTTTCGGTAATAAAATGAAAGCCAACGCCTTCGTTCTCTTGTTCGGTGCCGACAGCGCGTAGGAGGGCGTTGGCCACGTCTCTCGCCGATGATAAGGATGACCCCAGACGTCGCCAGACCTCTCAGAACCACGCCCAACCTCTCTCGCGTCCGTCCTATCCACTTGCGCTAAGATTCATGCTCGAATCGTATTCGAAACCGTCAATCCATCTACACCGGTCATCGTCGTCGTGTCGCCATTGCCGACCATCTCCGGACCTATAAAAGCACGTGGAGGACCGCGTAGAACCCTAATTCTCCGAGACACTTTCAATTTCACTCTCGCTGCCTAAAACTCTCCCAATCATCTGAGAGCTGTCGCCGGAGTCGAGCACGAACTCATCAACTGGAGCCACCCCGACAGGTGATGACTGGTCGAGGAGAATTGTCTGGTCGTGATGATCATCCTCGAGCAAGGAATCGAATAATGGAGCCCCCAATCGACGCAATCGAGCCGTTCCCTTCTTCGTTGACTGGCCAGAATTCATGGTCGTGTGGTCGATACCGACCACCATGATCACCCTCAAGCCTACCAGCGTACTCCTGGTGAGCTTGCGCACCTCCAGCACCTCTTCTATCTTACTAGAACGCATTCTATTGTAAGATTGCTTTATCGCCTGAGTTCACCGCCGCGGGAGATGGTCATCGGAGATGCTCCGGTGACCACTGACCGGGGAAAACACCACCATCGTGTGCCTCGTCTTCTCCTCGTTCGATTGCCACCAACGGGAAGTACGGGGGTGCCCTGTAGCGGCGGCGCCGTCTTCATCTGAACGTCGGCGTCAAGCCGTCGGTAGAGATGACGTGGCCGTGGGCTCCCCGAACCTGTTTGACTTGCTCGTTGCCCTGTGGCAGCTGACCTAGACCGGGACCCATCGGTCAGTCTCAGTAGCTAGGATATGTCATGGTATGTTTAGTATTTACACTTAAATTCAAATTTCAGAAAATTGCTGAAACTTTGCCAAATATATAAAATTCATTTCAACTCAGAAAAATACAAAAAAGATATCAAAATTCTCACAAAAATAAACTCTATTCAATAAAAAAAATGAAAAAAGTTGCCCAAATAAAAATTCAATTATTTAAACCTTTATTAATTATGCCTTTTCTTTTATCCTTAATTCAAATAAAAATTTATTAATTAGTTTAGTTTCAAAAATAAATAATAGCTATTCAATAATGTGAAGAAAATATTTAGATTAGTTTTATTTATCATATTTTCATTAACTTAGATATTAGTGGTATTTTAAACCCTAATATACAAATTACCATTTACTATTTTCCTTAAATAATAATAAATCAAGAAAGTATTAAAAATTAATATTATTTTGCAGTAAAAAAGTTATGTGTTTACTTCAACCTTTTTAGTTAACCAATTATTATTTTAAAAGTTTAATAACAACCATAGAACCCTAATTCGTGAAATTAAACCTAACTAGTATTTATCTTAATTATTAAATATTTTAAATAATAAAATGCTAAGAACATTATTAACTTTATTTCAAATTAATTAGTAACTTAAACTCTACTTCCAATTATTATTTTAAGGATTGCATCACAATTTAGAAACCTAGTTCCAATAGGAATAAAAAACTCTTAACTCTATTATCTTATGTTAGCATCTTAAGTTGTTCACACCTGTAAAACTCAAGGAACCTATGGAATATGATCATATGATTTGCACCTTACCCATAGGTTCAACTTATGAGAATTAATCCATGCTGATGATCTACTAAAATAAAACTAGGCCAATTCACCTGAAGTCATTATTTCATGTCTTTATTTTTGAATAAACCTTATATAACGAACTAGTACCACCTAGGTGTAAACTCTAACTTGTTACCCTGGGAGTGATGTTTTGGAACATGGGAGCATATGCTCCCTCTATTTTGAAATTCATGTTACACATATTTTGAATTTCAAAAAAATTGAAACGAAAAATTCACACGTACATCTTCACGTGCTACACGCTCACAAAGTTGTTTCATAAAAAATGAACTTGTCATGTGACGTGTGCAAAAAAGACAAAACTCAGTGCTAAAAATAATGCTTTTTACAAGATAAATTTTCTCTTTTTTACATAGACCATAAAAATATTGATTTTTCGTGAAACTTGGTGAATGCACTTATGTTATAGAGATGTACATGTAGAATTTTGTGTCAAAATTTTTCGACAACTCGAAATATAATTTTTTGGTATAGGGAGCATACGCACCCGGGAGCCGAATTGAATTTCCGTGTTACCCTCATGTAATTTAATTATTGTCCATGTTAAATAAAACATGGCTATACTTGCTGCATATGGACTCATTCTACCTAAGAACCAACTAGTCCCTATTAGTGAACTAAATGAATCCAATAGTAAATCCTAGAAGCACCTAACTCCTATTTGCAGTAGTTCTTTTTCTTTATTAAACTTATTCTTCAAAAGTTATTCTTTTGAAGTAAATACCAAACAAACCATAGAAGCAAATAATTATTACTTGAAATACTTATTATTTCTTAAGTAACATGTTTTTCAAAAGAATAACTTTTGAAGTAATTATCAACCATGTCCTATAGAACTTAAAACTGACAACTACTCGTTACATGTTATGCAACCACTATTTCTTTGTGTGTATGATTGTTATGACGTCTTATACCACTTGTTTATGATGCTAAAATAACCAAACCCTAATAAGAATCTTGTTTTAAAATTATTCTAAAAGTGCAACACACCCTAAAAAAATCTTTACAACTCACCAATCCTAAATCATCGGGGTTAGGTTACGCTTGGGAAGATTGCATCTCATACTATGCATTATAGCATCTTTGCCAGTTCTTTAAACATTGTCCTTACCGGATGATGTTGGTATTTTAGAATTTGGAGTTATCACGTATCGAAGCTTTTGCCTGCATAATATTGCAGTCAAGAAAGAAAAGTTCATCGCTAGCTCATGTAATTTGATTATTTTTATCAAACTATATGCAAAGTACTATACGTATCATTCCTGCATTGAAAAGTAAAATATTATTTCACAATTATGAATATGACTATGTGATGGCAATGGAACCATGGTATGTGTTGATGGTGGAGGTTCCATTGCAAGGGTTCTTTTCATCTAGGACTAATCACCAATGCCGTCTAGTGATTATAGCATCGCACATATCGCGTTAACCATGAGATCTATAATGGCTCTAGAAAAGTCAGCTGTATCTTTTTTCCTCTCGCATATCAACAGATCAGTAATAAGGGTTGTCCGTATCAGTCTATCTATTGGTAAAGGTGAGGACATCGGTCTGTAACAGTCTACCAATAGATATAGGAGAGGATGGACTTGTTAAAGGTCAATGATGGATTGTAAGAGCATCTCTAGTGGTTCCTCTAAATGAGGACCTCTATATCTCCATATAGATGACCATCTATAAAGATTCCCTTTTAGATGTTCTAAGTTTTTCAGTGGAACGTCTATATCTAGACCATCTATATTTTTGATATAGTCACTGTCAAGTGGACCTCTTGATCTCAGAGGTGTGTGCGGACATGTGCGCGGGGAAGGATTTTGCTTTGGATGGTCCTCGCTCCGTCCTCCAAATTTGGAGGATGAGTAGAGGAAATGGATGGTCCTCTATATTTAGATGGCCATTTAGATGAGCCACTGGAAGCGTTTTTTCAGCTCATGGTCATCTATACACATTTAGAGGATCATATAGAAGAGCCACTAGAGATGCTCTAAGGGTTGTCCGGGTTAGTCTATCTATAGTGTATAGGACCAGGCACGTGGATTGTTCGTATCAGTCTACCTTAATGGTAAAAAGAGAATAAATGCCTGTGTTAGCCTACCTATAGATGAAGGATAGGACAGACTTACAAAAGGGTGGGTATGCGAGGTTGCGGAGAAGAACAGTGATTGGCTTGGTTATTATACTGGGCCTCACACCAAGGAAGTGTGAACGGGAAAGTATATGCCTAGTTGGTAACAAGGATAAGTTTACGGGTAAAGTAACGTACCTCTGCAGAGTGTATCAAATTGTGGCTGTCACTCTCTGTTCCGAGAATGGAACTACGAACGTGCAGGAAAGAAACTCCATGAAGTTCTAATCAACCTGTGAAGACTGACGGGCCTAGTTTTCAGAATAAAATCAACCTTTTAAAGAAATGATTACGAAAACTTGCATTCATCTATGAATTTCTAGTCTATGGCTTTAGCTAGTGCATGATACACCTATTTCTTATAATGAACTTGTTGAGTACGCTCGTACTCATTCACTCCCTCTTGAACCCCTTCTTAGATCTAAAATCACCGAAGGAGAAACTACTGTGGAACTCGAAGATAAAGGAGTCAAGTACAACAAGATGAGGAACACAGTCAATGAAGTCAATGGAGTCAACTTATGCATCAGTAAGAGTGGAAACCTGGTCTAGTAATAGAAGGGAACCATTTCCCTAATCCTAGAACCTAAGTAGCTAGAGTTCTATAGCAAGCCTAGTAGCTCTAGAGCTAGAGTTAGCAATAAGTTAGACTACGAGTTGTTCTTTTGAAACTTTATTTGCAGTTTTACCTCACTGTAAAGTAGGAGGCTATGTTGATCTTTTGTAAATAGTTCGTGTATCCTTCTATAGACATGCTTTGGACTCGCATATATTTTTGGTGTACCACTCTGAGGGTTGTAATATGAGTGAAACGGTGTTTCACTTGTGTTATGTCAACGACTTGCGTACTACACCATGCAGTGGTATGCTGGGTTACCGCAGGGGGCGACGAAGGAGGCAGAGAACGCAGAGCAGATGGAGGGGGACACAGGTGGCTGGTATGATGCCGCCACCGGATGGTACGAGGCCGCGGAGGAGGTGCCCGACCCCACCGTTGAGGATGAGGCGGATGCAGTCGTGGACACCGCTGAGGAGGAGGCGAACGCCATCCACCACCGCGAGATGGCGAAGCTTGACGCCGCCATCGAGGCACGTCTCGCCGAGCTCACACGTTAGAGCAGGGAGCACGAGGCCTCCATCCGGGTCGGTCGTCGCCGTTTAGGCGACCTTATCGGGCAGAAGAACGAGCTCATCGCCCAGGAGGCTACCCGCCACCTCCTCGAGATGCCCTCGCCCGACCGGCGCGCCCACGAGGCAGGTGTGGAGGCGGAGTTAGGCCGGCAAGAGCGGCAGCTTTGCCAGCAGGGGAACAAGCAGGCCCGGGAAGCGGGCCATGATGTCGCAGGAGGCCGAGCGCGCCCGCACCCTCACAGCGAGGACGGGGAGGAGGAGGGCGGCCGTGGAGGAACGCCGGAGGAAGGCCGACGCTGGGCCACCCAGCTGGTAAGCTGGAGTGGAATCCTCACGAATAGAGACCGCCGTCGTCGAGTGAAATCCACGGCCGCGGCAGCGAGGCCTAGGTAGCAGGCTAGTATTAGGTAGTATTAAGAAAATGTAATATATTTAGTTTTAATTAAAAATGAAGTTATCTCCCTATGACACGCGGGCTAGGGGAGGACTAGGGGAGGACGTGAGCGTCCATCGCTCGGCGTCCGCGGCAACGCAAACGACGACTAGATTTGAACCAGCTTTGGGTCATTCTGGACGCCGCGACCATCCGTTTTTTTGGATGCGTCCACGCGATGGCCGCATTTTTGTCCTCTTTGACCCATCCGGATGCGCGGGCGCCGGATGGGTCGCCCCGTTGGAGATGGCCTTATAAACCGGGACTAAAGGTCCTCCACGTAGCTAGCGGGCGTGCGCTTGGGCGGAGGAACTTTGTCCCGGTTTATTAACTTCTGAGTTTCTTCCGTCCCTCTTTCATGCACTTTGCGCACACATTATTGATACTAGTATCTTATATTTTGAAACAAAAGCGAAAAAACAATAGGCACTATAGAAAGGAACTGAGGGAGTAATAATCTTGAATAAATAAATAGATAACAATAACTTTTTGCAAAACCTATATTTTTTATACTTCTCTTTGGTTGTTTGAGAATCTAAGAAATTGGCTAACTGTGCATAACCGGGCGAAATTGGATGTAACTTTTCGCGTAGATAGATTTTCATATATTTATTTTTTTAGTTCATATGCAAAAGTTATTTTCATCTTACCGAAAATACAGTTTTTTTTGCAAAATAAGTCAAAATTATGTTTTTTTATTTTTCATAATAACTAGATCACCTAACCTACCTACATCTAAAAATGATTTTAATTTTGAATTTCCTATCATTTTATTTTCTATTTTATAAAGCTAAAAAAGGCAATCCACCGGAGGGAGGGGTGGAGCAAAAAAAACCTAGAAGATCTTTAGTCTGGGTTGGTGACGTCTTCAATTGAAACTAAAGGTAAACTCTTTAGGTTGAAGACACCAACTGGTACTAAATAGGCTCGCACCAGCCACAACCTGCAATTTGAACCGGGACTAAAATTGCGTGGCGTTGGAACCGGGATTAATGCTCATATTAGCCCCGGTTCCAAACACGACCGAGACTAATACTCTAGACAACGCCAAACATTAGGCTCTTTTTCTACTAGTGGTGGTTCGTGTGATGAGAATCTAGATTCATCCTTATTGGGGGTAAAAAGCTCATCTTAACGTATTTTAGAGAAACGGAGTATAAGTCTAGTTGTGTTGGTTGTGTGTATGCATCTTTGCTGTCATGCCAACGGGCTGCATATACATACATCTAAAATCATCTTTCGAAAAATAAGAATGCTCAGATTGGGTGATCAGCAAGATGGTTGTACCGTACATAAGCCCGGCATAGTGTTGTGCCCGTTTTGCATTTAGCGATTTTTTATTATCCAGCAAATTTAGCACAGAATCGATCTTAACAAATACGTGCAGCCAAAACACATATTTGAGCACAATTTAAAACCGAATATCCATGTTTGCAATTAATCGAAATAACTTGTGGTGTGCATCAAAGTACCAAAACAAACACAAAATGGCACATAGTTTGTAGAAACACACATGAAGCACTTAATTAGAGGTCAATCAGCGAGAGAAGATCATGACGCGCGCGTATAGCGCGTAGTAGGGACTTGCGATCGACACAATGTGAATGATAGCAGTAGCAGGTGTGACAAGAATATAATCGTGTCAGCAGATTTTGTATGTCTCGATAGCGCGTAAGGATCCTTAGAAAAAAGTGCAGCGTGTCTGCAAGCGTTGGGGTCATGTCGACGATCGGGAGGTGTGAGTGCGATGCACGGAATTATTATTGGAGGGGCAATGGAACACGCACACGTACGTACGAGCAGACGGGCAGTTTGGTTGGCGAAAGCGACCGAGACGACGCGCGACCGTATGGGCCGTCCGATGGGTTGGATCGGTGGGCGTGAAGGCTGATTCCGTCGCGACCGTCGCTGTTGCTTCCTTGTTGGTAGTTCCCTCAGAAAGGAAATTCACTTGTCAGCTAACGAGCTATGGTCCCCGATGCCGACTTGGCGGCTAGGGAATGCCCATTTTGACCAGCTTTTATGTCAATCAATCTCAACCTTTCCTAGGTTTTTTTCCGATAAAGTCAAACTTTCTTAGATACTACCCTCCGTTTGAAAATTTAGTCACTTATTTCTAAACGAAAGTCGTACTTTTTCATATGCTTATGGTAGAGACCAGGGTAACCATTTGTGTCATGTATCTTGTGTTTGTATCGAATATTATGTACATGTTACGTTAGGTTAGGACTCCGAGTTGTAATAGGTGGGAATAGGTTGTGTGTAGTGTCAGAGTCAAACTCTAGTAGCATGTGCCTCCTATATAATGTGAGAGGTACGACACATTGTATCCTATCACGACTTGATAGCAGCAAGCGCGTAAGAAGAGCCGGTGGCTTGTGCCAGCGATCAAGACGGCGATGAAGCATTATCAATGGAGAGAAGCGCATGCAATCATGCCCTGCATAGTAGGCAATTCGTCGAACTATGCTAAAAAAATCTTAATGCAGTTATCCTATGCCGTGATTGCTTGGTCCTCGGTAATCTATAGATACGCCTACGACAGTAACAATATAGCTAGATAGGGTAGAATACTGAGGAGGAAACCTTTCATTCGGCTTTCGGAGCGCCTGAGCGGCCACGTGGCCGCCATGCCACCGGAAAACAATGATCGATATCGGGGTCAACTGAACAAACTGAATGATGTATTTGTTGAGCTTGGGAGCACGTGGTTTGGACTGGCCGACCAGCATCCTCACCTCACCGGTATGCATCTTCCTTAGCTTAAGGGGGATTCAATCCAGCATCCGCCTTCTGGATACTGTTACACGCACGCTAGGAAACAGTCAGCGCACATGCATGCGTATTAGTCGGCTCGGTCTCGGGCGTTCGAACATTTAGAGCATCCGTCTCGACTCTCGATCAATACCGTCAGTACTGAGATGTACTCCTATGTCTGCGAATAAGTGTACGTTTCTCTTTTCGCCTTTTTGGAAGTCAAACACGTGGAGCTTGTGACACAGTTGGAGAGGCTCCCACAATGTCAGTTGTTCCTCTGCCAACTCCGGAGCTCGCAATGGATCAATAGAGCTAGTAAACCGAGGGTCCTAGGCATGACTAGAGGCGCGCCGGCCTTGGGCGGGGATTGACAGCGGCAGGCAAGAACATGAGCAACACATTGGCTATTGCTTTAGCGGGTGCTTGGGCAGTGCCCGCGACTCGAACAAGGAGAGGGGGATGGGAGTAGAGAAGTGTGGCCACTGGCCAGTGTGGTTGACTAGTGTGCCATGGGGGTGGTTTGGGGGTGTTGGCAGTACAGCCCAAACTAACATATGAGGGTGGTTTCAGCGTGTTGTTGCAGTTGCTCTTACCTATTCAATGTCTCACATCCTTGATGACTTCATCTTCTCGTGACTATGCTAAAATTGAATCACACGGGGGAGAGCCCCATTGGATTTTAATACTTGAATTTTCTCATGACACGAGCGAAACCCTCGTCGACAAGGATACCACCGTGAGTCATCGCCATCGGGATGTACATCATGTCTCTTTGTGACAATCTTTTTTTTTTTTTAATGACAGCAGGTGAGCTGCTATTTCATTATGATAGGGGAAAAGGTTACAGGGAGGAAGGTCACAAAGCGTGACCCTCGGGGAGCGTCCTATTACAAAGCCTCTTTGTGACAATCTCGATGCTTCACGACTCTAAGTATTTTGGAGTAGGTCTGAGTGTGCATTCCATTAACGATTAAATCAATACAACCTACATAATAGATGTGTGCATTGTCAAGAAAAGTAAGTCCGGACACAAATGATATGTGGTCGTCGCACAACTTGGCTTATTTTCTCTGTAGTGTTAGTCTTACATTTGAAACCTCCGAAATTTCCAAGCCCCTTGCGTTTTCGAATGAAGAATGACCCAGGGTTTAACATTTCATTTTGGAATTTTTTTCGCCCTTAGCCGAGATTCACGAATTTCAAGAAATTATTAAAATTTCAAAGAAAACATCCAAATTTTCTATCACCAGACTAATTCAGCGTTTAAATTTATTTAGAAAAATAAATGATGATTTGAGAAATTGAACTCACGACAAAGCACACTGCACCGAACCCTCAACCACCAGACTAATGCATAGTTATGAACATGGAATTCGAGTTTTCCCTGTTAGAGGCATTATGTATGGGAAATACTCGGTTACACCCGGATGTACGTACACCCTATATTGAAAGTTACAAAAAATGATATTTCAATTTTTTTAAATTTTTTGAAAAAATGCACGTATGTAGATATTATGTTGATACTTATTTGTGCAGATTTTGGGGAAAAAAGACCATATGTGACCTACACAAAAATGTGAATCTGCAAATCCCTATTTCTGCGAATAGTACCTCATCAAATATTATAGTGTCATTTGAATATTTTGTCATTTTCGTGTAGGCCACATACAATCGTATTTTTCGTGCAGACCCGCACAAGTAAGTATCAACATAATATGTACATGAAAAAATTTATTTCAAGTTTTTTTGAAACTTTTAAGTAGATTTTCCTGTTTTTAAAAAACCGGGTGCACGTGCCTCCCAGTGCACATCCTTCCCATCCCATTATGTATGGGATTTTTTCAAATTTAATAGAAATTTCATGCGAAATTATGTTTTCTCGCCCTTCAACGAGATTTCTAAAATTCGCAAATTTTGTAAGAAATTTCGATAGAATTTATTACCTAGAATGACACATGGGGGTCCAGTATTTCTCCGACATTGAATAACCGTCAGGATTAACAATGGAAGAGTGTCTCAAGCTGGCAAGAAAAATTTGTGATCTTCCGTGAGGTCACCTAGTGAATGAATAAACTAGAGGTGTGGTGGCAAAAAAATTATAATTTATGCATGGTAACCTAGTTTGGTTTTTGAAGCTGATTCTAACATATATGTGTATTGTACCCATGCACGTTAATAAAATCGATGTTCATGTATTCAAACAAGCCAATGCTTCCCTTGAGAAATATTTGAATAGACCCATTGGAATGCAAACCCTCTTACTAGCTCCATCGTCCAACCCTTCCATGGTGGATGTGCCATCAAATGCATCCATGAAAGATGTGATTTTCATGGAGCCGTCTCATTTCATATCGTTGAGAGACGCTATTTCTAATTTTAGTTGCATGCATCTCAGCAGTCAACTCGTATCTTGGATCTAGAAAAAATTAGAAAATTATATTTTATACTAAACTTTTATACTTATATTGAACTTATTTTCACAATAGTCCTACTTGTTATGTTTTTATTATTATTTGGCTCACATGGTTTACCCATAACAACATTTCAAAATTTCAGCTATTTGCTATACAATTTTATGCATATCAGTGCAAAAATTGGCTATTCTAAACTGAAATTGTATGTTGTAATTAAAGTTCGAATTGAGTTAATTTTTTGCGGTTACATACATCATATAGTACATACATATGTATTTGTGTGTATGTATATTTGTGTATATATTTTTAATATTCTAAAATATTATGATGAAAATCATTCAAGCATACGGTTCGTCAAATATCTTGGTAGTGATTCTACTGTATTATTAGATTAACATATTAATTTATAGAAAATTCTAGAGTATAATTTAAACCATTGGCGGATAAGCAAATGTGTTCGACAAGCAGGTTCGTTAATATATCCGCAACGGTGTATCCGCTACATATTATTATTGAAACAAAATCTCTTATGGCAATCATCGATCTTACTTTGCATAGATATGGTCTGATTATTTGGTATACTCCTTTTGAGTGCACTTGATTCCATGTGTTTCGTGTGGTGTATACATGGACAAGAGCATCCCATATCGCATCGCGGGTGCAACTGCTCGTTTCTTCATGGGTTTAAATCCATCGTGTGGAAGTCACCGAGCGTGTCGACATTTGCGGACATGGAGAATAACGGGTGTTCATGTCGTCGAACTCCAAGTGGGTGTTTAACCACGAGTCATGTATTCTTGAGGTCGAGCCTCAGATGGGCCTTCAACCATGAGTCCTTTACCTAGACATTGCTTGTTGGCATGTTAGAACCCACACCGGTTCCAAGGATGGAATCAGCTTTGGACCGTGTTAAACTGTATAAGTAGATTGTCTAACTCTTTCCATCAGATCAGTCTTTTGGAATAATTGGTTAGTGCACGAACCTTAACATGGTATCAGAGCTAGGGTCTCGAGTTCGAGTCCTGGTTTTCACACTTTATTCTAAAAATTGTTGTTATCCCCCTCTTGTCTATGTACTGACCTCTAGAGCCATACCCCTCTGTTTACCCATGTTGACTTGTCTCCTTGTCTCCGCGTTACACATGAGGGGGTGTTAACATCCGATCGGTCTTTTGAAATAGTTGGTTAACATGAAGTTTAACACCGTATCGCTCGAAGTCCCGTGTACAATGTCCTCCATATGAGCTAATTTATTAGAGGGGAAAGGAAAATGAGACTAGACATGATATGAGTATCACATGACAGATTAGAGGGTCCGTCATCAAGGCACATTGCATATACACACTTCCCCCGCTTTTATCATGGTATACCAATGTCTAAACAATTTAAGTAATAAATCGTCCTTTATCGAAAAATATATTTCACCACCTACCCAAGAGTATGAAACTTGCTACACTGGGGGCCAGTATAGAAGGTCAGGGACCTATAATACCACTCACAGAGATAGTGCCAATGTAACCAAATTTCAACCGAAAAAACCTAAGTAGCCTAGGTTTTTTTGTTTTAAAACTACAATTTTTTATTTTAAAGCTTTTAAAAAATCCAAATAAAATACCTGGACGTAGACTATGTTACTTTCTATCTGTGTGTAAATTTTCATAATAAAATACATTGTACTCAGCATGATAAAAAAATCACAAAATGGACAAAATCAAGATACCAGTGTTCGTTAGTGCTCATACTAACATCAAAATCTAGATTTGTCTTTTTTGTTGAGCCCAAAATATAAGTATTATATTCTTAAAAAACTCAAAATATAAAATATTACAATATTGTCTACATCCTAGTATTTTTTGGATTCATTTTGAAATGTTTGAATTTGAATTTTCTGAGGTTAAAAAAAGCCTCCATGTAACCGAGCTACAAAAATCTATTCTAAAATTCAGCCTACTTATCCAAATAAACAGCACGAATCACTGAAAAGTGGAGATTGGATGGCTAAAATGCGCTGCGTGTGGAGAGGCTGACCGCGCGTCCCTAGCCCGGCTTAGTTGCCTTAAAAAATAAGCTGCCCCCTCCCCATCTTTTTCTATAACCATCTCACTTATTTGTTGAAATTTCTAAATTAGGTATGAGATAACTATTTTAGAAGCCCCAAGTAATAAGCCGGATGACTTAGGGCATGTACAACGCCCCATGCTACTTAGGGCCTGTTTGGTGTGGCTTTTTTTGGCTTTTGGCTTTGGCAAAAGCCACCAAAAGCACCTAAATAGGTGCTTTTTTTGGCTTTTGGATTTTGGAAGCCAAAAGAATAGGATCTTTGTTTTTGGCTTCCAAAATCCAAAAGCCAAAAAAAGCACCTATTTAGGTGCTTTTGGTGGCTTTTGCCAAAGCCAAAAGCCAAAAAAAGCCACACCAAACAGGCCCTTAGGCGATTAGAGTGGAAAAAATAAGAAAATAAAGTCAGATTGTACTCCAAGTCCTCCAACCACGGGCGCTAATTGCCACTTTGCCAGGCCGCTTCGCCCGTTTCTCACCAGGTTGCCGCTCGATACAGCGAAAAAAGACCTAAGCGCTCGACGCTTTTTCTTGCATCGATGCCACGCAGATGCCAGGATTTACAAACCAAACTGCCGATCTACCGGGAATCTAATCCTAGCGTCGGCGTGTAAGCGCCCGCGTTGTACTTGTCCTAAGGGAGAAGCTTAAGAGGGGGCAACATAATTTTTAAGCTTGCAAAATAACTGGGCCTAAAGTGTAGTAGAAAAGTGTGTGGTGACCGGAGAAATACGTTCCCAGCTTCCCGTATATAGTGTGTACAAATGTATTTTGACGCAACCACCTGCACAGATCAGGCATTTTAAGTCTCCATCACTCATAAAAGGTTTTCTCCTTGTGTTGTGTATCAGGATACTTACTGTGAAAGAGCCGACCGTATATCTTGTATCTGTAAAGCGAAAACACCGGAAACGGTTCCAAGCACGCGACCGTATGCTATGGGCGCGTTTGGTAAGCTGCATCTCTCTTGGTTCGTATCGGGTCAGCAATTTTTGGTTCGTTTGGTTGTCTGGGCTAAGCCGTGTTCTTGCACGAACCGTTTCTTAAAGCAGCGTCGGGCCAGGCCCTGGAGGAACGTCCAGAATGGCAGTTTCTCCAGGGACAGGCACGTTCTCGCGCCTCCTTGGCTCCACCGATGCAACCGATGCACGTATTTTGGGTTAGGCTCACTCTCCCTTACACTGCTCCACACACCCTCACTACGGGAAAACAGGGTGTTGTCGTGCGGCCTTTGCACGGCAAAGACCCCTATATGCACGGCAACCTTTGCCATGCGTGCACGCACGGCAAAGTCTGCCCGGCAAAGAGACCGCCAGCAAAGCCAACGTTGTCGTGCGCATGGCCGTTATGCACGGCAAAGGCCTTTGCCGTGCGTCCTTGCCTTTGTCGTGCGTACTTGCCTTTGCCGTGCGGTAGGGCGTTGTCGTGCGTTCAGCGCTTTGTCGTGCACGGTGACATTGCCGTGCGGCCTTCCCTTTGCCGTGCGCGCAAACATTGCCGTGCGGCAGCTCTGTGCCGTGACACTGGCTTTGTCGTGCGCCAGCACGCCAGCTCGCACGGCGAAGACAGTTCCAGCACACCCACTGGGAGCTCCCAGGAGCACAGTTGAGCGCCACGTGCAAAGGGTCCTTTGCCGTGCAACTAGGCTGCCCTCACGGCAAAGGCAGCGGCACGGCACCGTCCAGAGCCATTGCCGTGGAGCCAATCTTTGCTGTGCGGCTTGTAGGGTCTTTGCCGTCGTAGTTTCTTTGCCGTGCGCTTTAGTTGGTCTTTGTCGTGCGCAGGATCGTTGCTATGTGCCACTGCTGACTTTGTCGTGCAGGTATTCTTTGCAGTGCGCTGCTCTCATACTTTGTCGTGCAGGTAGTCTTTGCCTTACGTGCTAGTTGCTGCGCACGGCAAAGATGTCTTTGTCGTGCAGCGGCTCGCGGCAAAGATTGGCTGGACGACAATGATCTTTTTTCCCGTAGTGCCTCTCCTCAAAACACACCCCCTCCTCAAATCAACACAAACATAGTCCGAATCGAAATAAGTTGTACATAAAAAATATGCTTGCTGATGATAGGAATCAATTCCCTAGCCCATCTCAACCTGTACAAGTACAGGTTGCGGCTGCGAGTGAGTGTTCAAACCCTCACACACAGCCCTAGCTCCGCCGCCTAGCGCCAACTACTCCGGCGAGCAATTAGTCGCCCTTAGCTCAACCCTAGCCCTCCTCCACCATCATGAGCATCTCTGGATCCTGTAGCGGACAGGCGGCCGGTCGCGCGGGACGCGGCGGCCTCCGTAGCCGAGCGGAGGAGGCGTGGCGGGGGGAGTTCGTCCGCTCCGTCGGAGCAAACCAGCGGTCGGCGAAGAAGTGGACGAATTGGGGAGAGGTTGCACCTGGCAACCTCTCCTTGTACCAGCCCGGCGCCGCCGCCTACTACGAAGAGCAGCCTTCGATGGAGCCAATGATGGCGGCCTTCTTGGAGGAGTTCGCGGCGGAGGAGGAAGCTCGCACCGCGCTCGCGAGGAGGTAATCGCGCCGCCCATCCCTAGGTACGTGTTCGCGGGCCGCGAGCTCTTCCCGGGCTAGGGGAGTTCGAGCGGAAGAGGAGGAGGAGCTCCGGACGTCGCGGAGCACCTTAGACTCGGCGACGAGGAGGAGGCCGCCGCCGTCGCTAAGGCCATTGCCGAGTCTAAGGCCAAGCTCGAGATGAAGGAGGAAGAGGAGCGGAAGGAGGAGGCGCGCGCCATCACCGAGGTCCAGGCGTTCAAGGCGAGGGAGGCGGAGCAGTCGCACACCTTCGCCGGGGTGATCATCCTCGAGTAGGCGCGCCCGGCGACTATAGCGGCGGCGGCGGTAGATCTAGGTTAGTTTAGTTTTAGTTAAAACTCGTGATCCAATGTATAATTGCGCAATTTTTTGTATGATGATGATGAACTATGAAAAATGGAAGAATTTCTCCCGCGTCTTCAAATTTTAAAAATACGGTCCGAATACAATCCTGCTAATTGAGGAGTACAAATTGCAGCAAAAATGAGGATACAGGCCCCCTCACATGCCCAATACGGATCGCGAGAATAGGAGCCCTGCTAGACTTGCTCTTAGTTAGTAATACTCCATCCGATTCATATTATTTGTCACTAGTATTAGAACTAAAATATGTCTAGTTACATCCATATTAGAGACAATTAATATGGATCGAGGGAGATGATCATACTATATCATTTACCATATATTTTTCTCGGATTAGGATAGGAGCGGATATTTATCGATTTCAGATTCGATTGCGGCCATATCGGACTGGGGATTCGAATTGTAAACAGGGCGAACCTAGATCGGAAACAAAAATAATCGGACATATGCTCTTATCGATAGATATTTTTAGTTCTTGCAAATCTTATGAGAGATCTAAACTTTCTGTCTTGTATAATTAAGAAAAATGAGACACAATATAGACTACCATAAGCATTAATAGAATTTAGAGCTAAATGACTCTCCAAATAAATTTGGTCACTCAATAACTACTAATCTTGTGAGATTATTCTAACTAAATTCAGATAATCCATATCCAAATGCTATCTGCTATCATATCATGTACATCATAGAGCGTCACATCGGAGTCCGATATCATTTTCTGTCGGATTTTTTAAAATTGAATGTGGATACATTAAATAAATTCAAGGGCAATTTTAGCGTGGGAATTATTCTATCCATTGACACACCTAGATAGAGATTCCTGGCTACCTTTGCCTCGTCACGTGCATTGCGCACGCATGCATGGCAAATGTAGACAAAACGACCAGGAGAACGCCCTTATTTCCCGCCTCCAGGACTGATCTATTTATCAGCGTCCTTCACCATCGTCCTCTCCTCGTCTCTGCCCCGCGCGAGACCACAAAAACATAAGACCATTTTGATCCCTCCCCCGCCGGTAGCCATGAGGCTAGCTATCCTCACCAGGATCATCGCCATGGGTTTCTCATCCCGATCAAAGCTTGAACCGGTGGAAAAGGTGGCCATGGCGGAGGCGCCACCGCCGTCCAAGCCCAAAGGCCGACGTGGTGGCCGGAGGAACAAACAAGCCGGCGGCCGCGGCAGAGGTCGGAAGCAAGACGAGAGGAAACTTGGGACCGAGACTACAGTCGATGATCACCAGGCACGGTTACCAGGGTCGCCGAGCTTCCGGTACTACTGCGACGACGGCGCCAACGTGAGCAAACGGAGAAAGGGCGACAGTAGATAACGTTGTATAGGGAGAGGCACACGCGAGTACGCTTACTCATGCATGGCCTATTTGCCTTGAACACCAAGTGTTGCTCCGTTGTTCTTCCACCTCTCTCTCTTAATATATACTGTACTATCACTCCTATCAAAAGGAAAATGACTGCTATCAGACGGGCTATAGGACGCTCCTCACCCTACGGATTGACAGCGAGCCACACTTGACGCGTCCCATCGTGTGGCTGGGAAACGACCTCTCTACCTTAGAGCATCTCCACGCATATGCCCTCTATATGGCCTCCAGCAGGGGTGGCGGAGCGGGAGCAGGGCACACTAGTGGAAAATTGTGCTTTTGCACCGGTTGGTAAGGGCCATATGCACCGGATGCCCAACCGGTGCAAAGCTTCCGGTGCAAAAGGCCCCCCCTTTAGCACCGGTTCGCAACTCAACCGGTGTAAAAGGGGTACCACGTGGCGGCTGTCGGGCGCCCGAGCGAGAGGACCTTTAGCACCGGTTCGTATTACGAACCGGTGCTAAAGGGTCTGCCGCGGCAGGAAAATGTCCCAAAACGCTGCCGCGGTAGAACCCCGCTACCGTAATTTTTTTCGAATTATTTTTCACTCCCTCTTTTTTCCTTTTTTTCAGAATTTCTATTATCTATACTATTATATTGGAGTTGGTCGTAGGTCGTACAACACGTTTGGTGAAGGAGATTCGATTCATCCGGGCCGTTCAATTTTACTCAACATCTCCGCATCAAGGTTCACCGTGAGATTAAAGCAAAGCCTTGCTTTCCTTCCTGTACTACATTGCTCCCTAATGTCAGATCAAAAGAGATCATTGCTTTCCTATTCTGTTATTGCCCCACCAAATCATTATTGACTTCCTTCTTTTTCTAACTGTACCTTGTGTAGATCCATAAAATCCTAGCCAGGTAATGACCGTCATTAGCGTTAACACAATCTGGGATGGACTACTCCAATCACAAATGATCGCAAACGCGTCAGTTCCTCTCCCCCAAACAGCTAAAAAAAACTTCTCTCCAAAACTTCCCTGCACATCCAACGCCGTCGCCCATCGACGCTGACCGTTGCCCCCGCACCATTGAGGACGACCGTGGCCGCACCAGCGTGGACCTTCGCCGCCACACCAGCAGGTCGTTGCCGCCGCCACCCATCACCAGCGCAACCGTCGCCAACGCCTTCACTGTCGTTGCCTAACCAGCATGGCCGTTGCCGCCACCACCCATCACCAGCGCAGCTGTCGTCGACGCCTTGGCTGTCGCCCATATCCACCTCTCCAACACAGGTCACTCTGCTAAAAACTTCGGTGACGGATCTTTTTTTTTTTTTTTGAAACATTCGGTGACGGATCTAGGCGCTCTCCAGGAGAAACACCAGATCAGCTACAAGGATGTGAGTGATATTTGTTTGCTTAGGATGGTAATGCGCATAGTCAGTTTATAATTCATGCTAATTCCCTATTACCGGCCCTCTATTTTCCTTGCCAGGTTGTTTGACCGACGCACGTGCAAGTATCTGAAGACCGCGACTATGTCGGCTGCTTGGCGCTCACAACTCGCCTTATCATACTCGGCTCTGTTCTTCTGCTCCTGTGACGTACAGGTTTGGCCGGCATGGAGGCCACACCAGAGGAGCACAAGTTCGTTGCTCACAAGGCACAGACGCATGGCTCCGCGAATCCACACACCACAGTGCGAGGCAACAACATAGATCGTTTGTTGAGGCAGGCTGCAGTATCGCAGTATGCGGCAATAACATATAATGTTTGTATGTTCTCTTTGTCTTTTCCTTTTTACTTGGAAATAAATCTATAATTTATTAGATTCTTTATATTAACATGTTATTTTTTTGATCAGTTTTCAGGTTTTGAAATCTACCAGGTGTAATGTTTCATACACGAAGGGTATGGCATTTCGAATATATCCATATATAGTTCCGGACAATGCATGAGAGTTAATGAACACTTGATTGCATAATCCTGATGCTAATTAGTTATATGTTTTTTCTCAGCCTATATGAAATACAGGTACAGTCCTACTGGGTTCTCAACCGAAATAAAGGGAAATACGGTTAGGTAGGAGAGGGTAGGTATGGGAAAAATATTAAATCGTTGTTTCTCACTTTGATGTTTAAGATAAGAATAACTATATTGAAAAGTAAATGCTAAATTTTATTAGATTTCGGTGGAGTTGAAAAGGTACTTGTAGACAAAATTGAGGTGAACTAGCATCGTTCATGTTGTATGTATATTCCCCTCAGACCACTCTACTGGCTACTGGAGCCCCAACGCAAGATCAACCTATGCCAGTCTTCCCGACTAGCCACCAGAGCTCTTGTGGCGCCTCAGCCTCACGACGTCCTAGCGAGCTCGACAATGTCTGGCATCTGCCACTCTTCCCTGCGAGTGGAGCGGATGCGAGGGGAAGGATCCTCGCGAGGACCTTGACGCTTGCTGCAGCGACCACAACCAATGCGTTGACAAGGAAGGTACTTCCTATCTTGTCCCCTTCAGAAATTTATGGTTGGATACATTACACTGCAGGGTTGAGTTGTTGTTTCTACTCTGTTTTGTCAATTTGGTAATGGCGCATCTATTTGATGAACGACTACGTTCACTTGAAGTACCTATATGAAATGATGTCTCAAGGAATGGACATGGAAATATGAACTGGCTAACTATAGCGGTAATGACTCAAGGGATGGATATGGCAATCATGCTCAGCCAGTTGGGCAATCAAAAATTGGAACCTTAGCCTGTTTTTTCTTAGAGAGTACTCACCACATATACCATTCACTTAATATACTTTCTGGTTAAGAATGAAATTCACAAGAACCATCTTTTTTCAGGGGATAAGTAATTCTCTCCGCGGTGCTTGCCATAACACATGTTCCCATGCAGTTGAAATTATAGTGCACTAAATATTGATTATGGATATGTATACTTAGTTTGTGAAAAAAATAGTTTCTCCTTAAGCTTGGCATGAATGCATTGTGAGCTCTTTGTTTCACTATCTAGAAACCTCATTATATGAAACTCAAAACTGATCCCGGGTGCATGCGCACCCGGTATGTATAAAACATATTTCAAAACGTTAAAACAATTATGAAAAAAATCGAATGTAGATGGACATGTTCTATGTGTGCACGTAAAATTTCACATAAAACCGACAATTTTTGTGCCTTGTGTAAAAAAGACAAAAAATGTCTCGAGAAATAGATTATTTTAGCACCAAAAAAATTAAATTCTTGGAGTGTCTATACAGCTCAAGGGCACTAGCGATTCTTTAAATTCTTCTTTGTAGTGTCCCTCCATTCTGGGAAGATACCTCAAAATGGTCAAAATTTTAACTTATTTGCGGAAGCCTTTCTTCCGTTTGTTGTGTTGGTTATTTCTCTCTCATGTGGATGTGTAGTTTGTGCTTCTTACAGAGAGTACATTTCCTAATGATTTTCTTAATATTGTATTCTCATAGTTAATGCTCTCGAAACACAAATGTGTTTCCATTTGGGTACTCTCTTTGTTGTCTTATTTTTTTTGTATAAACTAAATTTATATTAGCTAAACATCTTTTTATGTCTGTACCCCCTGAATACAATGCTTATAGGACTTCAGATGTTTTTGTGGTGCTAGCCTGCTAGGATTTCATGGTTTTTCTTTTGGTAACTGATTATATAGTCACGGGATATTGTGTTGTTAAGGGAGACATGATACTGTTTTGTGTGACTGTTAAATTGTTATTTTCTCTTTAATAATTTATATGGCAATAGAGGTGATAGACAAATTTTTCGTTGCGTTTGTTGGTGAGCTTTATTAGTCTTTTCTTTCAGCATCTTGCACAACATATTCAAAGAGATGCTACCACTGCCATATATATACACGAAGCTAGATCCAGAATGGATCACTTCCGTTGGAGTAGACATGCCTCCATGCCGCCTTGCATCCATGTCTTCTATATATGATATAGATGATTTGTATGATTCAACAATCGGACCCATGCCGGACACATGTCGACGTTTAGTTCACAGCCTGTAACTACCAGCCCATGCACACGTTGTATATTCATTCTGCCTTTACATTAAAACTGTTTAGATGATTTGTTCAGAAGATGGCTATTGGTCACTACTTCCTCCATGCACAGTCTATAGTGTTTATTGTAAAACATTGCTTAATTTATAAGTGTATGACTGGACCATGCTCACTATTTTACATGTTGGGCAAGCATTCATTTATATCTTGCTATATTAAGATGCGACATGCATTCATTTGTGTCTTGCTGAAAATGAGGACTGATACTAAGATGCATGGAAACTGTGACGCAACTGCGCAGCACCGAAACCCTAGGCTCCTCGCGTCGCGCCCGCGCGCGACCGAGGGCCTCCCCTGGCGGCGCCCCTTCTCGTCCACCTCCCCTCCCCTCCCCTCCCCTCGCCGCCGCCAGAGGCGGCGGGGCCCCTCTTCTCCTCGCGCGGAGGTGGCGGCGCGGGCCCCTGCGGCCGGCGAGGGCGTCGCGTTGGCTGGTGGGCGCGACGGCGTGGCCCCTGCGGTGGCGGCGTGGAGACACGGACGGAAGGGCGCGCTCGCGACGGCGGCAGTTCCCCGGAGCGGCCATGGTGGCGGGCGGCGCGAACTCCGGCCTGGGCGGGCGGAGGATGATGAGGGTGACGCGGAGGTGCTTGGCGCGGCGTGCGGCGGTGCGGCGCCCGTCCGGCATGACGCGGGGGAGCTCCGGCGTGGTGGGGGCTGCGGCCTTGAGGGATCTGGCCACCTCGAATTCGGGTCGGGGCAGGGGCCCCGGGCCCTTTTCGAGCCCATCGTCGCCCAGATCTGCTGATCTCCGGCAGCCATGGGGGCTGCAGGTGGTGTTCCCCGGTTGCGGTGTCGGGGTCGATGGCCGGAATGCTCCTCGTTCGGCGTCCGGCGGCCTCGATGCGACGCTCCTCTTCCTTTTCCTCTTTGCCCGGTGTCGAGTTGGGAAGCCGGGGCGGCGGCCCTGGAAGGTGGGAGTCATGTTGGTTGGCGGGCGAGCCAATGACTCTGGTGCTGGCCGGTGACCACGGCCGTTGGGGGCGGCGTGGTGGTCGGCGAGTTGAGTGCTGTGGGGTGTAGATGGCGGTGATGTTGCCAAAGGGAAACCTTTGCCCCTCGGGCCACGGCGGCGGCGTCCGCGGACGGCGTTCCCTTGTTGAAGGCGCCGTGAGGCCAATCGCCGTCACTCTACTTCGTCCGGGTGAAAACCCAAGATCCTCGGATCGGGCGGTGGCGGCACTCCGGTGTCGTACTCTTCTTGAAGACACCGTCTTGGAGCCCACAGCGCGAGGCTCACCGTTGGTTGTGACGGAGGTGATTCTTCGGCGATCTTCGGCAAGGCTTGCTCCGTGCCCTCCCCTTGTCGAGCTTCCTTGGCGCTGCTGTTCGGTTTGTGAGCAACGTGGGTCGGTCCCCGGTGGTGGTCGGCTTCCGGTGGCGTTTCTGCGACGGTGGAGTGCTGTTGAGGCGCGCGTGAAAAATGGCTCACTCTCGAGTGAGCTCCGGCACGACACTGTAGACTCCAGTTCTACCCCGAGTCCTCGTAGGCGATTTGGCTGAGCTTGTTGGTCCAATTCTGGCTGTAGTTTCTTCGGTAGTGCGCGTGGGTGTGTGGTGTCGTTTTGTAAGCTGGGTTCAGCACTTTGTATCGTTCTCGTCGTTGGTGGCTTTGTTAATTCAAAGTTGGGCACTTGAGTGCCTTTTATCTAAAAAATACTAAGATGCATGAATTCTTTTGATCCAACATTTGGAGAACGTTTTAAAACACACTCAGAAGTTGGTACAAGATCACTTAGAAATGTTTCAGATTTTCTGAATTGAAATATCATTTAATCAATGATGATCACACTGCAATGGTGTCACTTAGGACACATGAAATTGTTGAAGAGAACATCCAAGAAGAATGCGACGCAAGAGAACATCCACGTAGAATGAGAAGGCAGAGTTGGCATTTTTGTTGCAGCTGCTAACCATCTCCACCACACAATTCCACGGAAGTGGTAAATGCAACCACATATATCATGGTTTCTTTATGTCCCTATTTGATGCACCTACTTTGTGTTTAGCATGCTAAATAAGCATGGCACGCTAATTTATATGGCTACACTTCATCAAGGGGCTGATACTAGAGATGCAAAAATTGTAAATTAAAAATGAAAAAATTAACTAGAAGTGGGATGCAATGAAATTCAACTTGACACGCTAGGCGATACATAAGAGGTATTACTCGAAGCTGTTGTGAGAAAACTTGAATCTTAGTCAAGGATTGTTGCTTTGTTAAATAATAGTTTTTTTCAAATTATTTTTAGCAAAATAGATTGTTTTATAATATTGTGTAGCTATTTTCTTTATATACACATGTGTGCCATGAAAAATAACTTGAGAATCCGTAGCAACGCACGGGCATTCAACTAGTTTTAGTTATTTCAGAAGTTTAGTCTCTAACTACTTACTCGTGCTTAGACTTCCCGCTCGGTTACCCATCCTACCACTACTCTAGCATTAGCACGCTTAACTTCCAAGTTCCTTTCCATCCCGTATCCAAGTGCTTCGCACGCATGTATGTGATAGTAATATCATATCAATCCTATTAACATATCAGTCGATGTCATATTTCTTTATTATTCGAATTTCAAATAATTCTTTTAATAAACAAAAGTAATGATATAATAGTAATCTTGAATAAATAAATAAACATTAACTTTATAATTGTATTATTTTTAATTATTTTTAATTATTTTAAATTTTTTAATTCTTTTTGCCAAACCTAAAACCTGAAAATTTGGAAAACTTATAATCTGCAGAGTGTAATCGTTATGCAGGATGCAATTATTAATTTTAATTTTGAAAAATAAAAAAATATATAAAATCCTAAATTTCTAGAAAAAACTAAAATCTTCCTGCTTTCATATTTCCATTTGAAATTTTGAGAATCTAAAAATTGGCTAACCGGGTAAACCCGGGTGAATTCGGATGTAACTTTTTCCCAGGATTTTTTTGATATATTATACGTTTTTTTCCGACGTCGTATGCAAAAGTTATTACGGTTTTACCATTCTTCAAACTTTTTTTGCAAAAAAAAGTGAAAATTCAAATTTGTTAATTTTCCCTAATACTAGGTTGCATAACATACAAGAATCTGAAAATATTTTATTTTTTTGAATTTTCTATCATTTTATTTTCTATTTTACAGTGCTAAAAAAGGCGATCCACGGGGGGGGGGGGGGGGGTGGTGGTGTGGAGGTGCGTGGGGAGCAGAAACCGGTGCTAAAGGGTAGACCTTTAGCACCGGTTCGTAACACGAACCGGTGCAAAAGGGTTCGCGGCTGACTCCAACCCTTTAGCACCGGTTCGTGTTACGAACCGGTGCTAAAGGTCCCGCACGAACCGGTGCTAATGCTCCCTGGACGTTCAGACTGCACGAACCGGTGCTAATGACCCCTTTAGCACCGGTTCGTGCCAAATCCGGTGCAAAAGCTCTTTGGAGAAGAGGATAAAAGCCCTTGTTTCTACTAGTGGCAGCGGAGCGCACACGCCTGCATCGGAGCCTCGCCGCCTCGCGCTCTCAGGCGGCTCAAGGGACTCGGCGGAGGTACGCCCACCGCCGCAGAGCCGCGCCTGCATCAGCCTCGCGCCAACGCCCTGCCGTTTCTCTCGTCATCGAGCCCGCGCCTGGCTGTCGCGCCCGAGGTCGCCCCGTCACATACATGCCAAAGAGGGTAAATAGCTCCTGTGCGACGTCTTTTAGCGGAATTTCCAGCCTCCAAAATCTAGCCGTTAGAGCTTCCGGGGGGGCGGATAATCCGGCCTAAGTTGGGGCCGGATAATCCGGCCTCACCAAAAATCCGGTCTCTGGGAAAATCCGGTCAAATATCCGGCCAAATGTCCGGCCCATGTCCAGAGCTGCTTTGCCTCAGGTCCTTAGCCGATTTTGGGGGAGGGGGGGCGAATATTTTGGAAATATCCGGCCCGGATTATCCGGCCCTGGGGAAAATCCGGGCAAATGTCCGCGCAATTATCCGGCCCATGTCCAGGGAGTACTGAGCCACAAATCCTCTAGTCCTTAGCCGAAAATTGTATCCGGCCCGGAATATCCGGCCTGGTGATCATGTTAAAGCTTCTTTTTGACACGTCTTACCACATCCATCACACATGTACATTATCTATATAATCCTTGTACTACTTAATCAAACATTAGTGTATCACATACATTAACATCAAACACACAAAACATATTATGAGAGATGTTCTTTCAATGGTCACAAGGTATCGACTTGTCAATGCCTACGGATTGTAGACTAGGGTTTTCGTAATAAGTACATGGCAAGTAGATCTCGAGGGTTCAGCCGAAAAAGTACTCGACTGCTAGAAAAATAGGGTTGTGTTGACAATGAAATCGATCCTCTCTTTCTCCCTCGACTCCCCCTTATATAGGAGGCGGAGGCGAGAGTTTCGTGATGTACAAGTTATAAAGTCCAAGTTTGTCCTGTAATAGTTACAAGTCATTATTTCTAGTACAACTCTATCTTTCCAAACTATCTCTTAACTGAGCCTCCGGGCTTAATAAACTTCGGGTCGTGGGCCTTCAGTAAATTCCGGGTACCATCTTCGGCAGGCCCATTGGGGATGCCTATGTCAAATGGCGACGGGTGACCGGGTCTGAACAAAAGTTAAACTATGAACATTTTTTAATTTGAATAAATGTAAAATTTGGAACTTTGCAATTCTGATTTTTTAGAATTTATTTTTTTATTGATAAATTTTGAAAATTTGAATATTTTTGGTAATCTTAACATTTTTAAAATCTAAATTTTTTCAAAAATTTGAACTTTTTATCAACATTTAAACCTTTTCCAATTCTGAACATTGATGCTGACGGCGGTGCGCCCGCACGCACGAGGAGCCCGAGGGTATTCTGGCTCGGACTGATGGACTTCCTCGCGTTGCAGGTTGTGCGGATTTCTCAAAAGCCCCCCACCGGCTATCTCTGCGGTGGCCGCCTGCGCCTAGTAGGGATGAGACAACGAAGAGGAGTTACCACGCTGAAATGCTGACAACAGGACTGATTAACTGATCATCAATTGTGTTAGTTACTGATTATGGATTGTATGCAAATAATAACAACAAAGTGTGGTGTTCCTTGCAAAAACAAACCACTGTTGTGGTTCTATGCAAAAAAGACACCAACTGCTATTTTCTCAATGAAATGAAATATTTGATGAGCTTGCCAGCACGTGGTGGACTGGACGAGCGAGCCGACCAGCATCCTCACCGGTCATCACTGTTGGCGTGCGTGGAATACGTGCATACCGCTAGGGGGTCAACACACATGTATTCATGCGGATTAATCGGAGTACATGGTTTCCGCGTTCGACCAATTTTAGATTTCGTACAACTAATTAGAGTATCTGTCTCCATCAGTATCTATGCGTGCGAGGTTGATACGGAGATGAACACAAGTACGTGTTCGCTGGCTGTTGGCGGATGCAGCGGAGCTTCTGAGACGGAAGGCCGGCGAGGCGCCAAGACAGCACGCACCTGCCCCTATGCACCGCGAACCCAGCCGCGGCAGCCGTTCCACGCAGAAAATCCCTGCCGCGGTGCCACGCGAGGCGTATGAACTGATCTTTTTTTTTAACACAAGACGGGGTCAACGATCCCAGCGGAACAACTTTCATTGAAGCACACGTGGCAGGTACAAATTACAGTAAAGTTCAACTATTTGAAGAAGAGACCCTACAAATTACACAAAGCACCCTGGAAAGTGAACTAGAAAAGCAATCAAGGGCCTTGGTGCCTCTGCCACCACACGCCGGCGAGCTCCACGCATCACCGCCGAGCTCAGAGAGCTGCATGCTCGAAAACCCTAATCCGGCTAGAAGATCCAGCCGCTGGCAACCTCCAAAAGACAGGGGACGAACCACTTGGCCTTCTGTAGGCGTCGATCACCAGCAGACAGATCGGAGGGCATCCAAACCGGAGGTACAAGATGGTTCACATTGTTGACCGAAGATCACGGCAACAAGCTCGGTTGCTGCGTGTTGCACTCGGGGAGGAAAACATGCTCCAGGACACCCTTTCGTCGATGTGTCAACCATAACGCCGACGAGGATCCCCTCCTCTTTTCCACCACCACGCTGGCCAAGAAGAAGAAGATCCAGTGCAGCTCCGCCTAGATCGAGAGATAGGCATATGAGCTTTATTTGGGGGTCCGTGGTAGCGTCGCCGCCGTCCGCCTCTGGCTCCCACCATCGGAGCGCTGCGCCCAGCCGCCACACCACCACAAGCCACTGGAGGCCGCTCAAGCTCCAACGTGGCCAAGCCTCCAAGGGCATAACGCCATACTCCACAAGGGTAAACCTAATCCTATCTACTCCGGCACCTATCCTTGACCAACTCCGGCCAGCTAATCCGGCGGAGAGGGCCTCGGATCGGCCCGGCCGACAGAGGTCGACTCTCAAAGAACTGTAGCTACGGCAGAGGGAACAAGGGGGAGAATGAGCGACCCAGAGTCCATATGAACTGATCGATGCACAGTTACGAGTACTAGATAACAGCTAGAGTACGCACGCGTTTATGGGAATTCAACCTGGCTAGCTCTTCTTTTGTGGACATCATTCATGCTTAGGTGCCATTTATTTTATTTAGAGCATCTCCAATATATCCTAAAAAACTGCAAAACAACCACCATTTTACAGCTTTAAGAGGGGAAAAAATCCACTACCATACAATTCGCCAAACAAAGAAAATCTAGCTCATCCGAAATCCACTCGGCATAGCCAGTTTCTGGGATGAATTTTCAAGCTCCCCCCATACCACAAAACGGTTGGTCGGAGATAAGTCGTCGCTCTTTCTCCGCTCGACTCGTAGGAGTCAGGCAAAATTCAGCCGAGCCGCTCTAAATTCCTCAAAAATTCGGCCACCCAGCTAGCTAGCGCCGCCGCCTGGTTCTCGCCCTCCACCATGACTCGGCATCGTCTCCCCCTAGGCCCTGCCGCGCCTAGTGGCCCTCTATCGAGCAATTAAAACGGTGGTGGTCATGTAGTGAGAAAACGAGGGTTGTGAGCATGGCGCTATCAAGTAGACGGCCCGAGCCCCCGACCCCTACTCTCTCTATCTCCATCTCCATCTTTCTTTCTCTCTTCCTTCTTGGTACACCCTATCGATCGCCCCAGTGCATGCTGGAGTAGCGCACGCGTGGAACGCCTCCCTCTTGGGCGGCTGCAGAAACGGCCAAATAACATGTATCTCTCCATTTTCTCAAATTTCGGTATTTTTAAAACTACTAAACAAAGTTTGAGAGCATCTCCAGCCGCGTCCCCCAAAGGGATTTGGAGCGCGCCGGACCAAAAAACCGTTCCAGCCGCGTCCCCCAAAGCCTATTTTTGTCTGGCGCGCCCCCATACGGTGTCCGGCGCCCCGAGCCCGTCCCCGTCCCACAGGGGACGCTCCGGGCACGCCGGACACAACGAAAAGCGAGGCGAACCGACGCGGGCCCGACGCGTCAGCGGCTCGGAAGGCTAAAACCCCGTCGCCTACCTTTGGTCAAGCGACGTTAATGGCGTCCCTGTTTTCACAGGCGACGCAGGGACGCGTCTCGTCGTGCATGGCCGCGTGGCCGTCCGCGCCGGCGTTATTGCGTGCAACCACCCGCTGCCGCCGCTGTTTAAAGATGCCCTGCAGTTCTCACCGCTCACAAACCATCTCGTCGCCGCGGCCTCCCCCTCCCAGATCTTCTCCTCGCCGCTCCAAAAATGTCGAGCTCGTCCTCCCGCAAGATCGCCGCGGCGAACGGCTTCGGCCGCGGCAGCCTCACCGTGGCGGAGGCGTGGGCGTTGTACAATGCCCGGTATCCAGTCCCGCCGGACATGCGGCTGCCAAGTGATACGTCCCCGACGTATCCATAATTTCTGTCGTTCCATGCTTGTTTTATGACAATACTTACATGTTTTGCTTGCACTTTATGATGATTTCATGCATTTTCCGGAACTAACCTATTAACAAGATGCCACAGTGCCAGTTCCTGTTTTCTGCTGTTTTTGGTTCCAGAAAGGCTGTTCGGGCAATATTCTCGGAATTGGACGAAATCAACGCCAAACCTCCTATTTTTCCCGGAAGGCTCCAGAACACCGAAGAAGAGTCGGAGAGGGGCCGAGGGGCCATGATGGCGTGTAACTCACACGTTCGTTGGGAACCCCAAGAGGAAGGTATGATGCGCACAGCAGCAAGTTTTCCCTCAGAAAGAAACCAAGGTTTATCGAACCAGGAGGAGCCAAGAAGCACGTTGAAGGTTGATGGCGGCGGGATGTAGTGCGGCGCAACACCAGGGATTCCGGCGCCAACGTGGAACCTGCACAACACAACCAAAGTACTTTGCCCCAACGAAACAGTGAGGTTGTCAATCTCACCGGCTTGCTGTAACAAAGGATTAACCGTATTGTGTGGAAGATGATTGTTTGCAGAAAACAGTAAAACAGTATTGCAGTAGATTGTATTTCAGTAAAGAGAATTGGACCGGGGTCCACAGTTCACTAGAGGTGTCTCTCCCATAAGACAAACAGCATGTTGGGTGAACAAATTACAGTTGGGCAATTGACAAATAAAGAGAGCATGACCATGCACATACATATCATGATGAGTATAGTGAGATTTAATTGGGCATTACGACAAAGTACATAGACCGCCATCCAACTGCATCTATGCCTAAAAAGTCCACCTTCAGGTTATCATCCGAACCCCCTCCAGTATTAAGTTGCAAAGCAACAGACAATTGCATTAAGTATGGTGCGTAATGTAATCAACAACTACATCCTTAGACATAGCATCAATGTTTTATCCCTAGTGGCAACAGCACAACACAACCTTAGAACTTTCTGTCACTGTCCCAGGTGTCAATGCAGGCATGAACCCACTATCGAGCATAAATACTCCCTCTTGGAGTTACAAGCATCTACTTGGCCAGAGCATCTACTAGTAACGGAGAGCATGCAAGATCATAAACAACACATAGATATAACTTTGATAATCAACATAACAAGTATTCTCTATTCATCGGATCCCAACAAACGCAACATATAGAATTACAGATAGATGATCTTGATCATGTTAGACAGCTCACAAGATCCGACAATGAAGCACAATGGGGAGAAGACAACCATCTAGCTACTGCTATGGACCCATAGTCCAGGGGTAGACTACTCACACATCACTCCGGAGGCGACCATGGCGGCGTAGAGTCCTCCGGGATATGATTCCCCTCTCCGGCAGGGTGCCGGAGGCGATCTCCTGGATCCCCCAAGATGGGATCGGCGGCGGCGTCTCTGGAAGGTTTTCCGTATCGTGGCTCTCGGTACTGGGGGTTTCGTCACGGAGGCTTTAAGTAGGCGGAAGGGCAAGTCAGGAGGGGGCACAGGGGCCCCACACCATAGGCCGGCGCGGCCAAGGGGGGCCGCGCCGCCCTAGGGTTTGGGCACCCTGTGGCCCCACTTCGTTCGTCTTCGGACTTCGAAAGCTTCGTGGCAAAATAGGCCCTGGGCGTTGATTTCGTCCAATTCCGAGAATATTTCCTTACTAGGATTTCTGAAACCAAAAACAGCAGAACAAAGAATCGGCACTTCGGCATCTTGTTAATAGGTTAGTTCCAGAAAATGCACGAATATGACATAAAGTGTGCATAAAACATGTAGATAACATCAATAATGTGGCATGGAACATAAGAAATTATCGATACGTCGGAGACGTATCAGCATCCCCAAGCTTAGTTCTGCTCGTCCCGAGCAGGTAAAACGATAACACAGATAATTTCTGGAGTGACATGCCATCATAATCTTGATCATACTATTTGTAAAGCATATGTAGTGAATGCAGCGATCAAAACAATGTATATGACATGAGCAAACAAGTGAATCATATAGCAAAGACTTTTCATGAATAGCACTTCAAGACAAGCATCAATAAGTCTTGCATAAGAGTTAACTCATAAAGCAATAATTCAAAGTAAAGGCATTGAAGCAACACAAAAGAAGATTAAGTTTCAGCGGTTGCTTTCAACTTGTAACATGTATATCTCATGGATATTGTCAACATAGAGTAATATAATAAGTGCAATAAGCAAATATGTAGGAATCAATGCACAGTTCACACAAGTGTTTGCTTCTTGAGGTGGAGAGAAATAGGTGAACTGACTCAACATTGAAGGTAAAAGAATGGTCCTCCATAGAGGAAAAGCATCGATTGCTATATTTGTGCTAGAGCTTTGATTTTGAAAACATGAAACAATTTTGTCAACGGTAGTAATAAAGCATATGTATCATGTAAATTATATCTTATAAGTTGCAAGCCTCATGCATAGTGTACTAATAGTGCCCGCACCTTGTCCTAATTAGCTTGGACTACCGGATCATCACAATGCACATGTTTTGACCAAGTGTCACAAAGGGGTACCTCTATGCCGCTTTGTACAAAGGTCTAAGGAGAAAGCTCGCATTTGGATTTCTCGCTATTGATTATTCTCAACTTAGACATCCATACCGGGACAACATAGACAACAGATAATGGACTCCTCTTTTATGCATAAGCATGTAACAACAATTAATAATTTTCTCATTTGAGATTGAGGATATATGTCCAAAACTAAAACTTCCACCATGGATCATGGCTTTAGTTGGCGGCCCAATGCTCTTCTCTAACAATATGCATGCTTAACCATAAGGTGGTAGATCTCTCTTACTTCAGACAAGACGGACATGCATAGCAACTCACATGAAATTCAACAATGAATAGTTGATGGCGTCCCCAGTGAACATGGTTATCGCACAACAAGCAACTTAATAAGAGATAAAGTGCATAATTACATATTCAATACCACAATAGTTTTTAAGCTATTTGTCCCATGAGCTATATATTGCAAAGGTGAATGATGGAAATTTAAAGGTAGCACTCAAGCAATTTACTTTGGAATGGCGGAAAATACCATGTAGTAGGTAGGTATGGTGGACACAAATGGCATAGTGGTTGGCTCAAGTATTTTGGATGCATGAGAAGTATTCCCTCTCGATACAAGGTTTAGGCTAGCAAGGCTATTTGAAACAAACACAAGGATGAACCGGTGCAGCAAAACTCACATAAAAGACATATTGAAAACATTATAAGACTCTACACCGTCTTCCTTGTTGTTCAAACTCAAAACTAGAAATTATCTAGACCTTAGAGAAACCAAATATGCAAACCAAATTTTAGCATGCTCTATGTATTTCTTCATTAATGGGTGCAAAGCATATGATGCAAGAGCTTAAACATGAGCACAACAATTGCCAAGTATCACATTACCCAAGACATTTATAGCAATTACTACATGTATCATTTTCCAATTCCAATCATATAACAATTTAACGAAGGAGAAACTTCGCCATGAATACTATGAGTAGAAACCAAGGACATACTTGTCCATATGCTACAGCGGAGCGTGTCTCTCTCCCATAAAGTGAATGCTAGGATCCATTTTATTCAAACAAAACAAAAACAAAAACAAACCGACGCTCCAAGCAAAGCACATAAGATGTGATGGAATAAAAATATAGTTTCAGGGGAGGAACCTGATAATGTTGTCGATGAAGAAGGGGATGCCTTGGGCATCCCCAAGCTTAGACGCTTGAGTCTTCTTAGAATATGCAGGGGTGAACCACCGGGGCATCCCCAAGCTTAGAGCTTTCACTCTCCTTGATCATGTTGCATCATACTCCTCTCTTGATCCTTGAAAACTTCCTCCACACCAAACTCGAAACAACTCATTAGAGGGTTAGTGCACAATAAAAATTAACATATTCAGAGGTGACACAATCATTCTTAACACTTCTGGACATTGCATAAAGCTACTGGACATTAGTGGATCAAAGAAATTCATCCAACATAGCAAAAGAGGCAATGCGAAATAAAAGGCAGAATCTGTCAAAACAGAACAGTTCGTATTGACGAATTTTAAAATGGCACCAGACTTGCTCAAATGAAAATGCTCAAATTGAATGAAAGTTGCGTACATATCTGAGGATCATGCACGTAAATTGGCTTAATTTTCTGAGCTACCTACAGGGAGGTAGACCCAGATTCGTGACAGCAAAGAAATCTGGAACTGCGCAGTAATCCAAATCTAGTACTTACTTTTCTATCAACGGCTTAACTTGGCACAACAAAACACTAAACTAAGATAAGGAGAGGTTGCTACAGTAGTAAACAACTTCCAAGACACAAAATAAAAACAAAGTACTGTAGGTAAAAACCATGGGTTGTCTCCCATAAGCGCTTTTCTTTAACGCCTTTCAGCTAGGCGCAGAAAGTGTGTATCAAGTATTATCGAAGGGTGGTGCATTCTCAGCGGGGTGCGGAGTTTTCTCAACCAGGCATAATATATTAGATACATAAGTTTTAGCATCTCCCTTTTCATTAGTCTTAGGCGTGCTACTCTCATCAAACAAATTTTCAGGAACAAGCCAAACATAGTTATTTTCTAGTGCATCATTCATAGCTAAGAGTTTACATGGTATTGGTGCTTTGATCTCCCCACCATCATCAATATTATTAGTGTATCTTATTCTATCCATGTCCATCTTTTCAAGGAGACTAACAAAATTAGTATGAGAACCAAGCATATTAAATTTAGCAAAGACCTTTCTAGCTTCTCTTGCTAGACCACCAAATTCTCTAAGAAGGGTTTCTAAAACAAAATCTTTCTTTTCCCCTTCTTCCATATCACCAAGTGTGAGAAACATGTGTTGGATTATAGGATTAAGATTAACAAATTTAGTTTCCAACAGGCGAACTAAATGCGCAGCAGCAATTTCATAAGTAGGCGCAAGGTCTACCAAGTGTCTATCTTCAAAATTTTCAATGGTACTAACATGATTGAGAAATTCTTCTATATTATTTCTCCCAACTATAGACCCACGTCCTACCGGTATATCTTTCGTGGTAAAATTAAAAGGAAACATGATGAAATAAGTAAAGTAAATGCAAGTAACTAATTTTTGTGTGTTTTAGATATAGCAAACTAGATAGCAAATAAAGTAAAACTAGCAACTAATTTTTTTGTATTTTAATTTAGTGCAGCAAACAAAGTAGTAAATAAAACTAAGCAAGACAAAAACAAAGTAAAGAGATTGAGAAGTGGAGACTCCCCTTGCAGCGTGTCTTGATCTCCCCGGCAACAGCGCCAGAAATCTAGCTTGATGGCGTGTAACTCACACGTTCGTTGGGAACCCCAAGAGGAAGGTATGATGCGCACAGCAGCAAGTTTTCCCTCAGAAAGAAACCAAGGTTTATCGAACCAGGAGGAGCCAAGAAGCACGTTGAAGGTTGATGGCAGCGGGATGTAGTGCGGCGCAACACCAGGGATTTCGGCGCCAACGTGGAACCTGCACAACACAACCAAAGTACTTTGCCCCAACGAAACAGTGAGGTTGTCAATCTCACCGGCTTGCTGTAACAAAGGATTAACCGTATTGTGTGGAAGATGATTGTTTGCGTAAAACAAGAAAACAAGATTGCAAGAGATTGTATTTCAGTAAAGAGAATTGGACCGGGATCCACAGTTCACTAGAGGTGTCTCTCCCATAAGACAAACAGCATGTTGGGTGAACAAATTACAGTTGGGCAATTGACAAATAAAGAGAGCATGACCATGCACATACATATCATGATGAGTATAGTGAGATTTAATTGGGCATTACGACAAAGTACATAGACCGCCATCCAACTGCATCTATGCCTAAAAAGTCCACCTTCGTGTTATCATCCGAACCCCTCCGGTATTAAGTTGCAAAGCAACAGACAATTGCATTAAGTATGGTGCGTAATGTAATCAACAACTACATCCTTAGACATAGCATCAATGTTTTATCCCTAGTGGCAACAAAGACAACACAACCTTAGAACTTTCTCACTTGTCCCGGTGTCAATGTAGGCATGAACCCACTATCGAGCATAAATACTCCCTCTTGGAGTTACAAGCATCTACTTGGCCAGAGCATCTACTAGTAACGGAGAGCATGCAAGATCATAAACAACACATAGATATAACTTTGATAATCAACATAACAAGTATTCTCTATTCATCGGATCCCAACAAACGCAACATATAGAATTACAGATAGATGATCTTGATCATGTTAGGCAGCTCACAAGATCCGACAATGAAGCACAATGGGGAGAAGACAACCATCTAGCTACTGCTATGGACCCATAGTCCAGGGGTAGACTACTCACACATCACTCCGGAGGCGACCATGGCGGCGTAGAGTCCTCCGGGAGATGATTCCCCTCTCCGGCAGGGTGCCGGAGGCGATCTCCTGGATCCCCCGAGATGGGATCGGCGGCGGCGGTGTCTCTGGAAGGTTTTCCGTATCGTGGCTCTCGGTACTGGGGGTTTCGTCACGGAGGCTTTAAGTAGGCGGAAGGGCAAGTCAGGAGGGGGCACAGGGGCCCCACACCATAGGCCGGCGCGGCCAAGGGGGGGGCCGCGCCGCCCTAGGGTTTCGGCACCCTGTGGCCCCACTTCGTTTCGTCTTCGGACTTCTGAAAGCTTCGTGGCAAAATAGGCCCCTGGGCGTTGATTTCGTCCAATTCCGAGAATATTTCCTTACTAGGATTTCTGAAACCAAAAACAGCAGAAAACAGCAACTGGCACTTCGGCATCTTGTTAATAGGTTAGTTCCAGAAAATGCACGAATATGACATAAAGTGTGCATAAAACATGTAGATAACATCAATAATGTGGCATGGAACATAAGAAATTATCGATACGTCGGAGACGTATCAGGCCACCACACCACAAGGCGGCGCGGGCCAGACCCTGGCCGCGCCGGCCTAGGGTGAGGCGCCCCCAGGTGCCCCCCTGCGCCGCCTCTTCGCCTATAAAATCCCTTTCGACCTAAAAACACCGTACCAATTGACGAAACTCCAGAAAGACTCCAGGGGCGCCGCCGCCATCGCGAAACTCCAATTCGGGGGACAGAAGTCTCTGTCCCGGCACCCTGCCGGGACGGGGAAGTGCCCCCGGAAGCCATCTCCATCAACGCCACCGCCTCCATCATGCTCCGTGAGTAGTTCCCCCATGGACTACGGGTTCTAGCAGTAGCTATGTCGGTATACTCTCCCCCATGTACTTCAATACAATGGTCTCATGAGCTGCCTTACATGATTGAGATTCATCTGATGTAATCGGTGTTGTGTTTGTTAGGATCCGATGGATGATACATTATGATTAGTCTATCTATAAAGTTTGTGAAGTTATTGTTGCTGCAATCTTGTTATGCTTAATGCTTGTCACTAGGGCCCGAGTGGCATGATCTTAGATTTGAGCTCTATACTTATTGCTTAGATTGTATCTACAAGTTGTATGCACATGTCACTGTCCGGAACCAATGGCCCCAAAGTTACAGAAATCGGGACAACCGGAGGGGATGGTAGTGATGTGAGGATCACATGTTTTCACGGTGTGTTAATGCTTTGCTCCGGTGCTCTATTAAAAGGAGTACCTTAATATCCAGTAGTTTCCCTTGAGGCCCGGCTGCCACCGGCTGGTAGGACAAAAGATGTTGTACAAGTTTCTCATTGCGAGCACGTACGACTATATTGGAAAACATGCCTACATAATTAATAATCTTGATGTTCTATCTTAATGCTTTGATTCCTATCAATTGCCCAACTGTAATTTGTTCACCCAACACTTGTCACTTATTGGAGAGTTACCACTAGTGTAGATCGTTAGGAACCCCGGTCCATCTCTCATCATAATATACTTGTTCTACATGTCATTGGAAGTAGTATCAACTATCTTCTGGTACCATCGCTCTCATATTGCTATTACTGCTGCTGTGTTACTATTACTACTGCTCTCATATTACTGCTACTTTCACATCACCCCTGTTGCTAGTGCTTTTCCAGGTGCAGCTGAATTGACAACTCAGTTGTTAAGGCTTATAAGTATTCTTTACCTCCCCTTGTGTCGAATCAATAAATTTGGGTTATACTACCCTCGAAGACTATCGCGATCCCCTATACTTGTGGGTCATCAAGACTGTTTTCTGGCGCCGTTGCCGGGGAGGCATAGCTCTACTCATAAGTTCACCTGGGGAGTACACTCTACCTCTCTCTCTGTTTTATTTTATTTTGTTTTGCTTAGTTTACTTTTGTCTAGTTTATTTGTGCTTAGTTTATTTCTGTCTAGTATTACTTTGCTTAGTTTATTTTTGTCTTGTTTTATTTGTCTCATATACCCAAAAATCCATAAAAATTTGAAAAACCAAAAAATTAAAAAACTGCTGTTATGGGAGAACCAACAACCTACTTGGAGCTTATAGAATGTTATAATAGTTATAGAGAATCAAGAACTGGTAAAATAATGAGTGCTATGATAGAAAAATTGAATACAATGGCTAGAATCTTGCTTAGACGCCATGATATAAACTGTTGTTCTAAAGAGGACACTAAACATCTTAAATTTCAATGTGGCTTTAGTGAGGAATTTTTAATTAAGAACTATAATCGGAATTGCTATATTCATTATGGGTTCGAAGAGGTAGAACAATTTGTCTTATTTATGGGAGCCTCCGAGATAGAATCCTTCATGGTTGAGAATTATGAAACTTGTGCTATTTGTAAGGACCTTAAAGATTATGTCTCTACTATCCTTAATTCTTGCATAGAATGCTACAGTAGGAATCCTTATATCCTTGATTATAAAGAGAGACACATTAATGCACAAGAATGCACTCACAATTTGCAGGAACCGGTGGAAGAAGAAATTGATGAACCTGAAAGCTCATTGGATGAAAAAGAGGAGGAAATTGATGAACCTGAAAGCTCATTGGATGAAAAAGCAGAGGAGAGCAACGAACAAAAGGGGGAAGAATGGATTAGCTACCCATGCCAACCTTCTAATGAGAGTAACTCTTTATCTCTTACACTATTTGATTGTCCTCCATGCTTACCGAAAGAGGTTGAATGTTATGTTCCTGTGGATTCTCTTGAAATATTCCCTATGAGTAAAACTTGTGAGAATAATTATGCTACTTATGATAATCCATGCTACTTTGATAAATCTTATGATAATGCTTTGTTTGTGCCTGATGTTGAAATGCATGGTACTAAAGAATTTTGCTTAGCAAATGTTTATGATAAAGCTCTAGATGATGGTCCTATGTTACTTGATACTATTAATTGTACTACTAATGAAAATGGGATTGGAGAGTCCTTGACTTATTCTATGAGTCCCATATCTCTTGAGATTGATCAACTACCTTGTTATATTATTAATAAAAGTAAGTTTGAAAGTTTTTATTCCACTATTCTTGAACTTGATGAAAATTATATGTTTGTGGATCATGAAAAGTATGCTGCATGTGATAGTTATATTGTTGAGTTTGTTCATGAAGCTACTGAAAATTATTATGAGAGAGGAAAATATGGTTGTAGAAATTTGCATGGTACTAATACACCTCTCTATATGCTTAAAATTTTGAAGTTACACTTGTTCTATCTTCCTACGCTTGCTACTTTGCTTTTCATGAACTTGTTTATCTACAAGATTCCTATGCATAGGAAGCATGTTAGACTTAAATGTGTTTTGGATTTGCCTCTTGATGCTCTCTTTTGCTTCAAATACTATTTCTTGCGAGTGCATCATTAAAACTGCTGAGCCCATCTTAATGGCTATAAAGAAAGCAACTTCTTGGGAGATAACCCATGTGTTATTTTGCTACAGTACTTTATTTTATATTTGTGTCTTGGAAGTTGTTTACTACTGTAGCAACCTCTCCTTATCTTAGTTTTCTATTTTGTTGTGCAAAGTGAAGCCTCTAATCGAAGGTTGATGCTAGATTTGGATTTCTGCGCAGAAACAGATTTCTATCTGTCACGAATCTGGGCTGTTTTCTCTGTAGAAAAATCAGAAAAATATGCCAATTTACGTGCGTGTTCCTCAGATATGTACGCAACTTTCATTAGTTTTGAGTTTTCTGATTTGAGCAACGGAAGTATTTTATTAAAATTCGTCTTTACCGGCTGTTCTGTTTTGGCAGATTCTATCTCTGTTTTTTGCATTGTCTCTTGTGGACTTTAAGCGAGCTTTTCTAGACATAGAGAGCTGTAGCTAATGTTTTATTGAGTTCTTGCAATGTGCCACTACAGGGCCAAGGTGGATTCAAATTTTTTGAGTACTAACCCCTCTAATGAAGTTTATGAGAAGTTTGTTGTGAAGGAAGTTTTCAAGGGTCAAGAGAGGAGGATGATATATGATCAAGAAGAGTGAAAAGTCTAAGCTTTGGGATGCCCCCGTGGTTCATCCCTGCATATTTTAAGAAGATTCAAGCGTCTAAGCTTGGGGATGCCCAAGACATCCCCTTATTCATCAACTTATCAGGTTCCTCCCCTGAAACTATATTTTTTATTCGGTCACATCATATGTGCTTTACTTGGAGCGTCTGTGTGTTTATTTTCATTTTGTTTTGTTTGAATAAATTCGGATCCTAGCAATCCTTGTTTGGGAGAGATACACGCTCCGCTTTTTCATATGAACACTTGTTCTTCGTTTTACTTTTAATGTTCAATGATAAAAGTTGGAAGCTACAATACTTATCTTTATTTGGTTGGAAGCAGAAAATGCCTCATATGTCTTGGATAATTTGATACTTGGCAATTGTTTTGAGCTCTCAAGTAGATCATAAGTTTTTGCATGTAGTTTAAACCTATTAATGGAGAACTACTGTAGAGCTTGTTAAAATTGGTTTGCATAATTGATCTCTCTTAAGGTCTAGATATTTTCTGGTAAAAGTGTTTGAGCAACAAGGAAGACAATGTAGAGTATTATAATGCTTGCAATATGTTTTTATGTAAGTTTTGCTGTACCGGTTCATACTTGTGTTTGCTTCAAACAACCTTGCTAGCCTAAACCTTGTATCGAGAGGGAATACTTCTCATGCATCCAAAATACTTGAGCCAACCACTATGCCATTTGTGTCCACCATACCTACCTACTATGTGGTATTTCCTGCCATTCCAAAGTAAATTGCTTGAGTGCTACCTTTAAACAATTCAAAATGCACCTCTGATTTGTGTCAATGTTTTATAGCTCATGAGGAAGTATGTGGTGTTTATCTTTCAATCTTGTTGGGCAACTTTCACCAATGGACTAGTGGCTTCATCTGCTTATCCAATAATTTTGCAAAAAGAGCTGGCAATGGGATTCCCAGTCCCAAATTAATTAACCTAAATAGACACTCCTCCATGGTATGTGATTGTTGGACGGCACCCGAAGATGCGGTTAGCCATGGCTTGTGTAAGCAAAGGTTGGGAGGAGTGTCATCATAATAAAACTAAAATAAAAAGGCACTCCTTCATGGTATGAGATTGTTGGCAGGCACCCGAGGATTCGGTTAGCCATGGTTTGTGAAAGAAAGGTTGGAAGGAGTGCCACACAAAAATAAAATAAAATGGGAGCCGCTCTTTGAAGGTTTGTCTGGCAAGGGGGTTAGAGTACCTGCTACCATTCGTTGACAACAACATACACCTCTCAAACTTTTACTTTTTATGCTCTCTATATGTTTTCAAAACCAAAGCTCTAGCACAAATATAGCAATCGATGATTCCCTCTGCGAAGGGCCATTCTTTTACTTTATGTTGAGTCAGTTTACCTACTTCCTTCCACCTTAGAAGCAAACACTTGTGTCAACTGTGCATTGATTTTTACATACTTGCTTATTTGCATTCATCATATTACTTTGCGTTGACAATATCCATGAGATATGCATGTTGAAAGTTGAAAGCAACTGCTGAAACTTATATCTTCCTTTGTGTTGCTTCGATGCCTTTACTTTGAATTTATTACTTTATGAGTTAACTCTTGTGCAAGACTTTTGATGCTTGTCTTGAAAGTACTATTCATGAAAAGTTTTGCTATATGTTATCTACTTGTTAGCAACTATAGATCATTGCCTTGAGTCACTTCATTCATTTCATATGCTTTGTAATAGTATGATCAAGGTTATGTAAGTAGCATGTCACTACAGAAATTATTCTTTTTATCGTTTACCTGCTCGGGACGAGCAGGAACTAAGCTTGGGGATGCTGATACGTCCCCGACGTATCCATAATTTCTGTCGTTCCATGCTTGTTTTATGACAATACTTACATGTTTTGCTTGCACTTTATGATGATTTCATGCATTTTCCGGAACTAACCTATTAACAAGATGCCACAGTGCCAGTTCCTGTTTTCTGCTGTTTTTGGTTCCAGAAAGGCAGTTCGGGCAATATTCTCGGAATTGGACGAAATCAACGCCAAACCTCCTATTTTTCCCGGAAGGCTCCAGAACACCGAAGAAGAGTCGGAGAGGGGCCGAGGGGCCACCATACCACAAGGCGGCGCGGGCCAGACCCTGGCCGCGCCGGCCTAGGGTGAGGCGCCCCCAGGTGCCCCCCTGCGCCGCCTCTTCGCCTATAAAATCCCTTTCGACCTAAAAACACCGTACCAATTGACGAAACTCCAAAAAGACTCCAGGGGCGCCGCCGCCATCGCGAAACTCCAATTCGGGGGACAGAAGTCTCTGTCCCGACACCCTGCCGGGACGGGGAAGTGCCCCCGGAAGCCATCTCCATCAACGCCACCGCCTCCATCATGCTCCGTGAGTAGTTCCCCCATGGACTACGGGTTCTAGCAGTAGCTATGTCGGTATACTCTCCCCCATGTACTTCAATACAATGGTCTCATGAGCTGCCTTACATGATTGAGATTCATCTGATGTAATCGGTGTTGTGTTTGTTGGGATCCGATGGATGATACATTATGATTAGTCTATCTATAAAGTTTGTGAAGTTATTGTTGCTGCAATCTTGTTATGCTTAATGCTTGTCACTAGGGCCCGAGTGGCATGATCTTAGATTTGAGCTCTATACTTATTGCTTAGATTGTATCTACAAGTTGTATGCACATGTCACTGTCCGGAACCAATGGCCCCGAAGTGACAGAAATCGGGACAACCGGAGGGGATGGTAGTGATGTGAGGATCACATATTTTCACGGTGTGTTAATGCTTTGCTCCGGTGCTCTATTAAAAGGAGTACCTTAATATCCAGTAGTTTCCCTTGAGGCCTGATGACCCACAAGTATAGGGGGTGTATCGTAGTATCTTCGATAAGTAAGAATGTCGATCCCAACGAGGAGCAGAAGGTGTTGACAAGCAGTTTCGATGAAGGATTCACTGTAAATGCTCACAGACAAGTATTCAGGGGGTTTTGATGTAACAGTTGAATAAAGTACGAGTATGTAAAGTGCGAGAGTAATAATTGCAGCGAGTGGCCCAATCCTTTTTAGCACAAAGGACAAGCCGGTTTGTTTACTTATAATGACCAAGCGTTCTCGAGGACACACGGGATTTTAGTCTAGTGCTTTCGCTACATACGGCTAAATAATCTTCATTGTTGTGATAAGTGTTGTGTGGGTGAACCTATGCTAATGTACCGCCCTTCCTAGGACTAATACATACTTGTGATTATACCCCTTGCAAGCATCCGCAACTACAAGAAAATAATTAAGAATAAATCTAACCACAGCCTTAAACTCTGAGATCCTGCGATCCCTCCTGCATCGATATACCAACGGGGGTTTAGGTTTCTGTCACTCCGGCAACCCCGCAATTAGCAAACGAATACAAGATGCATTCCCCTAGGCCCATAAATGGTGAAGTGTCATGTAGTCGACGTTCACATGACACCACTAGAAGAATAACACCACAACTTAAATATCACACCATTGAATATTACTCAACCATAGTTCACTACTAACATTTAGACTTCACCCATGTCCTCAAGAACTAAACGAACTACTCACGAGACATCATATGGAACATGATCAGAGGTGATATGATGATGAATAACAATCTGAACATAAACTTGGTTCAATGGTTTCACTCAATAGCATCAACAACAAGTAGAAATCGATACCGGGAGAGTTTCCCCTATCAAACAATCAAGATCAAACCCAAATTGCTACGGCGGTGACGGTGTCCAGCGGTGATGACGGCGGTGATGATGGTGGAGATGATGATGATGGTGATGGCGATGATGTCCAGCTCGATGACGGTGACGATGGCGTCGATTTCCCCCTCCCGGAGGGAATTTCCCCAGCGGATTCCTGCCCGCCGGAGAGCTCTTTTCTCTCTGGTGTTCTCCGCCCCGCAGAGGCGGCTGTAACTCTTCGCGAGGTACCCTCTGTGGCTTAGGTCTTCGGGACGAAGGGTTTGGCGAAGAAAAGGAGGCGAAAAGGGTCGTGGGCCCCTGGACCACGTGCCGGCGCGGCCAGGGCTTGGGCCGCGCCGCCCTAGGGTGTGGGCCCACCCTGGCTGCTCCTGGCTCCCCCTTCTGGCTTCCTTCGTCATCTTGAAAAATAGGATTTTTGGTATAATTTCCTTCCAGAGTTGATCTTCCGAAATATTGCGTTCTGACGGTGCTTTTTCCAGCAGAATCCTGGCTCCGGTGTTCGATCCTCCAATAATGATGAAACATGCAAAATAGATGAAATAACATAAGTTTTGTGTCCCAATATGAAATATATCAATGAATAACAACAAATTATGATATAAAATAGTGATGCAAATTGGACGTATCAACTCCCCCCAAGCTTAGACTTCGCTTGTCCCCAAGCGAAACTGAGCTCGATAGACATGACCACATGTTTATGGAGTGAAGAGTCGATAAATAAAATACGGACAAGAAGCATCATATTCATTCACACAGGACATTATAGTAGACAACCTCTTATAACTCATATTGAAACAAGTATAAGGTAATCACAAGTAAAGGTGCATGAGAAATCATGATTGGTGATGGCAAACTTCGTTCTTGGTCAGAGAACAATTAACAGATTATATTTATCTCATTTAGCAGCGCTCTCATGTTAAAGTTTATAAGGCACAACTTGCATACTCAATCATAATGGTCTTCTCATGATCATTGATAACTTGCAAAGCTATATTCATTCAGATAAAACTCGTACTAAACAAGGAAGAATAAAAGACATGATGTAGCAAATCACAATATAATGGTTTGATCACAACTACTCAAATGCTTGCTTGAGATGGAGAGAAATAGGTTTACTGACTCAACATAAAGTAAAAGACAGGCCCTTCGCAGAGGGAAGCAGGGATTAAATCATGTGCTAGAGCTTTTTCAGTTTTGAAATCATATAGAGATAATAAAAGTAACATTTTGAGAGGTGTTTGTTGTTGTCAACGACTGCTAGCGGGTACGCTAATCCCCTTGCCGGACAACCTCCTAAGAGCGGCTCCCATATTATTTTCATTTTGTGTGGCACTCCTTCCAACCTTTCTTTCACAAACCATGGCTAACCGAATCCTCGGGTGCCTCGCCAACAATCTCATACCATGAAGGAGTGCCTTTTTACTTTGTTTTATTATGATGATGACACTCCCCCAACCTTTGCTTACACAAGCCATGGCTAACCGAATCCTTCGGGTGCCGTCCATCAATCACATACCCTGGAGGAGTGTCTATTTAGTTTGATTAATTTGGGACTGGAATCCCATTGCCAGCTCTTTTTGCAAAATTATTGGATAAGCGGATGAGGCCACTAGTCCATTGGTGGAAGTTGCCCAACAAGATTGAAAGATAAAACACCACATACTTCCTCATGAGCTATGAAACATTAACACAAATAAGAGATACTAAGTTTTGAATTGTTTAAAGGTAGCACATGAAGTATTTACTTGGAATGGCAGAAAATACCATGTAGTAGGTAGGTATGGTGGACACAAATGGCATAGGTTTGGGTTAAGGTTTGGATGCACGAGAAGTATTCCCTCTCAGTACAGGTCTTTGGCTAGCAAGGTTAATTAGCAAGCATAAGAGCCGAGGGAAACAAACAAATATACATATGGTAGAAACAATCATGCATCTTCCTTATAAGCACAAACAATTTTAACTTCAGAATAATGAGCTATGAGCTAACAAGAAAGACAATGAAACATCTACACGTATTTCTCTTTTCTATTTAAACCTCAAAGTGTTGTTGCTATTGACCAATGCTAAGTTTGCCAAAACCAAATAGATTTATTCAATGCTCCCAAAGTGATACCAATACTAACAACAAGATGAATCATAGAGATTGCAAACTAAAATAAGATGTGCAATATGTAAATGATAGGACTTCTCATTAATATTTCATAACGATAACTCACACCAAGGGATACATAGATAACCAACTAAAGGAGAGACACTTCCAACTGCAACCCATCTTATACGATAACTTCCCTACTCATGATATGACACTACTTGACAATAAAAGTAAAAGGTAGTGATAATGTGATACCGCGGCACTCCCCCAAGCTTGGAACAAACCAAGGGGATGCCAATACCGATGATGAATTACTCCTGCGGAGATGGTGGTGATGAATTCCCGTCATCAAACTTCCAAGGAAGAGGCTCTCCATCAAGAAACGACATCTTGGTCTCGGGGATCCTGAAACTAGCGGCCACGACTTATGTATTTAAACCTGTTTTCATACTCACGATTCGATTACGAAAATCATAGAGTTGTGCTTGGAGCTTGTTGGTGGTGTCGTGAAGTGAGAGGATGTCGCTCCAAAGCTTTGCAGTTTCCTTCTCGTGTTCAGCAATGAGTTCAGACACAATCCTGTGGAAGATATCCACCTCACGCTCAGCCATCTTCTTGTACTTGAAAACCTCTTGTTCTAGCTTCTCCATCCTGTCTTCCAGGCTTCCTTCTCCTTTAGGACCTTGAACATCCTTGACCTGCAGTTCTCCTTCAACGAGCAGCAACTCCTTAGGGTGCATCCTCAGCTCCTCCATGTACAAGTTGCCAACATCCTTGCTGGAGCTGTCCTTCGGAGTTTCCGATGAAGACATGATGGCTCTAGATCCGAAGCAAATCCTGGCAGAAACAGCTCGAAACAAAACACGTCGAAAACACGATATACGGACCTCCAGGGGTCCGGGGGATTATATAGCAAAATTTTTTCACGACATAAGGAAAGTACTAGATCGAACCAGAGTCGGAAAGAGGCGACGGGGCGGCCAAACCATAGGGCGGCGCGGGCCCAGGCTTGGCCGCGCCGGCCTATGGTGCCGCGCCCTCGTGCGTCCTTTCCACTCCGTTTCGAACTCGTAATTTCTCATATTTTCCAAAAACAGCAAAAATATAGTTCGGAAAGTAAATTGCGTACTTTTCACTACCAGGACTGGTACCTATTCAAAGTCGAGTTCGCATGATTGTCAGTTGCCCTTTGATGAAATCTTCCGTGTTTCCACTTGAATAATATCAACATCAACATTATAAGAATCACCCGAGATATAATGCTTGAGTCTTTGTCCATTCACCACTTGCGTAGCATTGCCTTGGAGAGAGCTAATTTTGATTGCTCCTGAACGATACACCTCCTCGACAACATATGGTCCTTCCCATTTCGAGAGTAATTTCCCTGCAAAGAATCTGAGACGAGACCGATACAATAGGACTTTATCCCCAATATTAAATTCTCTTTTGATAATCCTCCTATCATGCCATTTTTTAACTTTCTCTTTAAAGAGTTTAGCATTTTCATAAGCTTCACTTCTCCATTCATCTAGAGAACTCAATTGCAACAATCTCTTATCACCGGCAAGTTTAGGATCTTTATTTAATTCTCTAACAGCCCAATAAGCTTTGTGCTCTAGTTCTAAAGGTAAATGACAGGCTTTCCCATAAACCATTTTATAAGGTGACATTCCCATGGGATTTTTATAAGCAGTTCTATAAGCCCAAAGTGCATCCTTCAATTTACTAGCCCAATTCTTTCTAGTTTTATTAACGGTCTTTTGCAAGATAGATTTAATCTCTCTATTTGATAATTCTACTTGACCACTAGTTTGAGGATGATAAGCAGAAGCAATTCTATGATTAATACCATACCTAGCAAGAGTTTTTCTAAAACCTCCATGAATAAAGTGAGAACCTCCATCGGTCATAATATATCTAGGTACTCCAAATCTAGGAAAAATAATATCTAAGAGCATTCTTAAAGAGGTCTCACCATCAGCACTTTTTGTAGGTATAGCTTCCACCCATTTAGTAACATAATCAACAGCAACAAGTATATGAGTGTTACCTTCTGAAGACGGAAAAGGTCCCATGAAGTCAAATCCCCAACAATCAAACGGTTCAATAACAAGAGTATAATTCATAGGCATTTCATTGCGTCTGGAGATATTACCAACCCTTTGGCATTCATCACAAGATAAAATAAACTTTCTCGCATCCTTGAAGAGAGTTGGCCAATAAAAACCTGATTGTAGAACCTTTTGCGCGGTTCTTTCTCCGGCGTGATGTCCTCCATAAGCACTACCATGACATTTACTCAATATCTCCTGTTGTTCATATTCGGGAACACATCTTCGCATAATACCATCCACTCCTTCTTTATATAAGTGTGGGTCATCCCAGAAATAATGCCTCAAATCATAAAAGAATTTCCTCCTTTGCTGAGCTGAAAAGGTTGGAGGCAAGTACTTGGAAACAATAAAGTTAGCATAATCAGCATACCAAGGACTATCTCGCGAGTTCACCTTTATTACAGCCAATTGTTCATTTGGAAAACTATCATTAACAGGAACAGGATCATAAGCAATATTTTCCAATCTAGACAAATTATCAGCAACAGGATTATCAAGGCACCTTTCCTGTCTACAATATGTAGATCAAATTCTTGCAAAAGAAGCACCCATCTAATAAGCCTAGGCTTAGCATCTTTCTTCGTCATTAGGTATCTAATTGCAGCATGATCAGTATGAATAGTAACTTTTGAATCAACAATATAAGATCTAAATTTATCACAAGCAAAGACTACAACTAATAATTATTTTTCAGTTGTAGCATAATTTCTTTGAGCAGCATCAAGAGTTTTACTAGCATAATGAATAACATTCAGTTTTTTATCTACCCGCTGTCCAAGAACAGCGCCTACAGCAAAATCACTAGCATCACACATAATTTCAAAGGGTAAGTTCCAATCAGGAGGTTCAACTATAGGAGCAGTTGTTAAGGCTTTCTTAAGAGTTTCAAAAGCTTCCTTACAATCATCATCAAAAACAAATGGTACGTCTTTTTGAAGAAGATTAGTAAGAGGCTTTGAAATCTTGGAGAAATCTTTAATAAATCTCCTATAGAACCCAGCATGACCAAGAACACTACGAATACCTTTAACATCCCTCGGATAAGGCATCTTCTCGATTGCTTCAACTTTAGCTCTATCAACTTCAATACCTCTCTCAGAAATTTTATGTCCCAATACAATTCCTTCATTAACCATAAAGTGGCATTTCTCCCAATTAAGAACAAGGTTAGTTTCTTCACATCTCTGCAAAACTTTATCAAGGTTTCGCAAGCAACTATCAAAAGAATTCCCATAGACAGAAAAATCATCCATGAATACCTCTACAATACTTTCACAAAAACCATGAAAAATAGCAGACATGCATCTTTGAAAAGTAGCAGGAGCATTACATAAACCAAAAGGCATGCGTCTATAAGCATAAGTTCCATAGGGACAAGTAAAAGTGGTTTTCTCTTGATCTTTAGCTTTAACAGCAATTTGTGAAAACCCAGAATAACCATCAAGAAAGCAAAAATGAGTATTTTTAGACAATCTTTCTAGCATTTGATCAATAAATGGTAAAGGGTAATGATCTTTCTTAGTAACCTTATTAACTTTTCGAAAATCAATGCACATTCTATACCCTACAACTACTCTTTGAGGAATGAGCTCATCATTATCATTAGGCACAACAGTCATACCTCCTTTCTTGGGAACGCAGTGCACAGGACTAACCCATCTACTATCAGCAATAGGATATATAATACCAGCTTCAAGGAGCCGTAATACCTCATTCCTTACCACTTCCTTCATCTTTGGAATTAGACGAATATTTGAGGTTCAACAACAGGCTTTGCATCATCTTCCATATTAATAGCATGTTGGCAAATAGAAGGAGAAATCCCCTTCAAATCATCAAGAGTGTAACCAATAGCGCCTCGATGCTTCTTCAATATTTCCAATAACCTTTCTTCCTCAATCTCTGAAAGCTTAGAACTAATAATAACAGGATATATTTTCTTATCATCAATATGAGCATATTTAAGATTATCAGGTAAATGCTTTAAATCAAAAACAGGATCTTCCTTTGGTGGCGGTGTTGTACCCAAATCTTCCACCGGTAAATCATGCTTGAGAATAGGTTGGCGAAGAAAAATTTCCTCAAGCTCATCTCTTTCTTTCCTAAAAATTTCGCTCTCGCTATCCTCTAAATGTTGCTGCAAAGGATTATTAGGAACAAGAACAATAGATGCACATTGCTCCATTTTAATATCATTACTAGGCAAATCAGCTTTATAAGGAGTTTTAGTAAATTTAGAGAAGTTAAACTCATAAGATTCACCAGCAAATTTAGTCAAAATTTTATCTTTCTTGCAATCTATAATAGCTCCACAAGTATTTAGAAAAGGTCTACCAAAAATAATAGGACAATAATCACTAGCAGCAGAACCAAGTACCAAAAATTCAGCAGGATATTTAATCTTACCGCATAAAACTTCCACATCTCGAACAATACCAATTGGAGAAATAGTTTCTCTATTAGCCAGCTGAATAACCACATCAATATCTTCAAGTTCACAAGAATCAATTTCGTGCATAATCTCCGTGTAAAGCTCATACGGAATAGCACTAACACTTGCACCAATATCACATAATCCATAATAGCAATGATCACCAATTCTAACAGACATCATAGGAACACTAGCTTGTTTGGGTTTATTAGGATGTGAAACAATATTAGAAGCATCTTCACAGAAAATAATATGACCATCCTCCACATTTTCAGTCACAAGATCTTTAACTATTGCAACAATGAGTTCAATTTTTATTTGTTCTTCAGGTTCTACAGGTTTCTTTTCACTTTTATGAACCGCACTATTTATAACAGAATACTCTTTCATTTTAGCAGGAAAGGAGTTTTTTCAATATAAGCTTCAGGAATAACATTATCAGCAGTTTCAACCACTACACATTTATTAATAGATGAATCAATTTTATCTTTATACGGTTCATGATACTTATCAAAATTCTTCTTTGGCAATTCATAATGAGAGGCAAAAGCTTTATAAAGATTTACAGCAACTTGAGAATCAAGACCATATGTAGCACTCATATTACGAAATTTATCAAGATCCATAAAAGCTTCAATGCATTTATAATCATAAATTATACCCGATTCTCTATCCTTGTCGTTCTCCCAACCTTCGGTATTTTCTTGGATTCGATCAAGAAGGTCCCTTTTAAACTCTTCCTTGTTGCGTGTAAATGATCCAAAACAAGAAGTATCCAAAGCAAGGTCTTGTCTTGAAAAGAAAGTCTTGCGTAGAAATTATCAATAATAACATTACCAGGAAGCTCATGAATGGGGCATTTGAGCATTAAAGACTTCAATCTCCCCAAGCTTGGGCAATACTCTCTCCATCATGAGGCCAAAAATTATATATGCGATTCCGATCCTTATGAATTTCACTTGGAGGATAGAACTTAGAATAAAACCGGGCACAATATCATTCCATTCAAGAGAATCCCCATTATCCAAGAATTTATACCAATGCGCCGCCTTACCGGACAGCGATAAAGAGAATAGTTTCTTCCTCACTTCATCCATAGCAATACCTGCACATTTGAATAACCCGCATAATTCATGCAAAAACAGGTAAATGATCACCAGGATGGACAGTTCCATCCCCTTCATAGCGGTTATCCATAACACGTTCAATAATTTTCATAGGTATTTTATATGGTATCACTTCCTCACCTGGCGCTTCATCCACTACCGTTGCAGTAGTAGTAGATTTCCCAAATAGAAAATGAAGAGAAGATCTCTCCATAATGACTTATAGCAAAGAAAGTAAATAAAATCAGCACAACAAGAAGGTTTTCCTTACCAATTCCACTTACCAATAGCGCTTCACTCCCCGGCAACGGCGCCAGAAAATAGTCTTGATGACCCACAAGTATAGGGGTGTATCGTAGTATCTTCGATAAGTAAGAATGTCGATCCCAACGAGGAGCAGAAGGTGTTGACAAGCGGTTTCGATGAAGGATTCACCGTAAATGCTCACAGACAAGTATTCAGGGGTTTTGATGTAACAGTTGAATAAAGTACGAGTATGTAAAGTGCGAGAGTAATAATTGCAGCGAGTGGCCCAATCCTTTTTAGCACAAAGGACAAGCCGGTTTGTTTACTTATAATGACCAAGCGTTCTCGAGGACACACGGGATTTTAGTCTAGTGCTTTCGCTACATACGGCTAAATAATCTTCATTGTTGTGATAAGTGTTGTGTGGGTGAACCTATGCTAATGTACCGCCCTTCCTAGGACTAATACATACTTGTGATTATACCCCTTGCAAGCATCCGCAACTACAAGAAAATAATTAAGAATAAATCTAACCACAGCCTTAAACTCGAGATCCTCGCGATCCCTCCCGCATCGATATACCAACGGGGGTTTAGGTTTAAATCACTCCGGCAACCCCGCAATTAGCAAACGAATACAAGATGCATTCCCCTAGGCCCATAAATGGTGAAGTGTCATGTAGTCGACGTTCACATGACACCACTAGAAGAATAACACCACAACTTAAATATCACACCATTGAATATTACTCAACCATAGTTCACTACTAACATTTAGACTTCACCCATGTCCTCAAGAACTAAACGAACTACTCACGAGACATCATATGGAACATGATCAGAGGTGATATGATGATGAATAACAATCTGAACATAAACTTGGTTCAATGGTTTCACTCAATAGCATCAACAACAAGTAGAAATCGATACCGGGAGAGTTTCCCCTATCAAACAATCAAGATCAAACCCAAATTGCTACGGCGGTGACGGTGTCCAGCGGTGATGACGGCGGTGATGATGGTGGAGATGATGATGATGGTGATGGCGATGATGTCCAGCTCGATGACGGTGACGATGGCGTCGATTTCCCCCTCCCGGAGGGAATTTCCCCAGCGGATTCCTGCCCGCCGGAGAGCTCTTTTCTCTCTGGTGTTCTCCGCCCCGTGAGGCGGGCTCGTAACTCTTCGCGAGGTACCCTCTGTGGCTTAGGTCTTCGGGACGAAGGGTTTGGCGAAGAAAAGGAGGCGAAAAGGGTCGTGGGCCCCCCAGACCACAGGCCGGCGCGGCCAGGGCTTGGGCCGCGCCGCCCTAGGGTGTGGGCCCACCCTGGCTGCTCCTGGCTCCCCCTTCTGGCTTCCTTCGTCATCTTGAAAAATAGGATTTTTGGTATAATTTCCTTCCAGAGTTGATCTTCCGAAATATTGCGTTCTGACGGTGCTTTTTCCAGCGAGAATCCACGGCTCCGGTGTTCGATCCTCCAATAATGATGAAACATGCAAAATAGATGAAATAACATAAGTTTTGTGTCCCAATATGAAATATATCAATGAATAACAGCAAATTATGATATAAAATAGTGATGCAAATTGGACGTATCAAGGCCCGGCTGCCACCGGCTGGTAGGACAAAAGATGTTGTACAAGTTTCTCATTGCGAGCACGTACGACTATATTGGAAAACATGCATACATAATTAATAATCTTGATGTTCTATCTTAATGCTTTGATGCCTATCAATTGCCCAACTGTAATTTGTTCACCCAACACTTATCACTTATTGGAGAGTTACCACTAGTGTAGATCGCTGGGAACCCCGGTCCATCTCTCATCATAATATACTTGTTCTACATGTCATTGGAAGTAGTATCAACTATCTTCTGGTGCCATCGCTCTCATATTGCTATTACTATTGTGTTCTGTTACTCTTGCTCTCATATTACTGCTACTTTCACATCACCCCTGTTGCTAGTGCTTTTCCAGGTGCAGCTGAATTGACAACTCAGTTGTTAAGGCTTATAAGTATTCTTTACCTCCCCTTGTGTCGAATCAATAAATTTGGGTTATACTACCCTCGAAGACTATCGCGATCCCCTATACTTGTGGGTCATCACCAAGCAGCGGCGGCTAGAAGATGGCCGTGAACGGCATTGGCGTTCCGCCGCCGCCGAAGCCGAGCACGGACCAATGGAGGGACGCCATAAAGGCCCGTCGGGCTCAACTCACCGCCGAGGAGCGGTTGGATCCGACGTGGGCGGCCAACAACAACGACGCCTGGTGGACGACGTACTTCCAGGCGAAGTACGACGTCGAGATGCACAGCACCGACGGGCTCGTCGGTGGCCCCAATAGCTGGAACAAGGACGGCCGCGCCCTGTTCTGGGGCGTTCCGGGGCGCTGATACGTCTCCAACGTATCGATAATTTCTTATGTTCCATGCCACTTTATTGATGATACCTACATGTTTTATGCATACTTTATGTCATATTTATGCATTTTCTGGCACTAACCTATTAACGAGATGCCGAAGAGCCAGTTGCTGTTTTCTGCTGTTTTTGGTTTCAGAAATCCTAGTAAGGAAATATTCTCGGAATTGGACGAAATCAACGCCCAGGATCTTATTTTTTCACGAAGCTTCCAGAAGTCCGGAGAGGAAAAGAAGTGGGGCGACGAGGCGCCCACACGCTAGGGCGGCGCGGCCCAAGGCCTGGCCGCGCCGACCTGTTGTGTGGGACCCTCGTGGCGCCCCCTGACCTACCTCCTCCGCCTACTTAAGCCTTCGTCGATAATAACTCCAGTACCGAGAGCCACGATACGGAAAAACCTTCCAGAGACGCCGCCGCCGCCAATCCCATCTCGGGGGATTCAGGAGATCGCCTCCGGCACCCTGCCGGAGAGGGGAATCATCTCCCGGAGGACTCTTCACCGCCATGGTCGCCTCCGGAGTGATGAGTGAGTAGTCTACCCCTGGACTATGGGTCCATAGCAGTAGCTAGATGGTCGTCTCCTCCTAATTGTGCTTCATTGTTGGATCTTGTGAGCTGTCTAACATGATCAAGATCATCTATCTGTAATGCTATATGTTGTGTTTGTTGGGATCCGATGAATAGAGAATACTATGCTATTTTGATTATCAATCTATTATCTATGTGTTGTTTATGATCTTGCATGCTCTCCGTTACTAGTACAGGCTCTGGCCAAGTTTTTGCTTGTAACTCCAAGAGAGAGTATTTATGCTCGATAGTGGGTTCATGCCTCCATTAAATCTGGGACAGTGACAGAAAGTTCTAAGGTTGTGGATGTGTTGTTGCCATTAGGGATAAAACATCGATGCTATGTCTAAGGATGTAGTTGTTGATTACATTACGCACCATACTTAATGCAATTGTCTGTTGTTTGCAACTTAATACTGGAAGGGGTTCGGATGATAACCTGAAGGTGGACTTTTTAGGCATAGATGCATGCTGGATAGCGGTCTATGTACTTTATCGTAATGCCCAATTAAATCTCACAATACTCATCATATCATGTATGTGCATGGTCATGCCCTCTTTATTTGTTAATTGCCCAACTGTAATTTGTTCACCCAACATGCTTATTCTTATGGGAGAGACGCCTCTAGTGAACTGTGGACCCCGGTCCATTCTTTTACATCGAATACAATCTACTGCAATACTCGTTCTACTGTTTTCTGCAAACAATCATCATCCACACTATACATCTAATCCTTTGTTACAGCAAGCCGGTGAGATTGACAACCTCACTGTCACGTTGGGGCAAAGTAATTTGGTTGTGTTGTGCAAGTTCCACGTTGGCACCGGAATCCCTGGTGTTGCGCCGCACTACACTACGCCGCCATCAACCTTCAACATGCTTCTTGACTCCTACTGGTTCGATAAACCTTGGTTTCGTACTGAGGGAAACTTACTGCTGTACGCATCACACCTTTCACTTGGGGTTCCCAACGGTCGCGTGTTGTACGCGTGTCAGGCGCACCCTCGAGAACGTCATCCGCGGCATCCGCAACGGCGCTCCAAGGCTGGAGATGCTGTCGTCACCGCCGCCGTCTCCTCAATGGCAGACGAGGAGGACGACGTACTCGTCCTCCTCGCACTCTTCTTCCTCGGGACCGGCGCGATCGACGTCGTCCTCATCGTACCGGTCGGCGCCCTACACCGTCCCCAAACAGGAGGTGAAGGAGGAGCCGGCGACGCCCGTCAACACGATGCGTGGCGGTAGCGGCAGCCGGCGGCAGCAAGGGAGGCGCGGCTGCGCCCTCCTCATCCCGAAGCCGGAGGTGAAGGAGGAGCCGGAGAAAGTGTCGCAGGCGGCGCTGCTGGCGGAGTACGAGCGGCAGCAGCGGCTCATCGTCAGCAGCGACGACTCCGAGGACTGTCCAGGTCTGCGGGCGACGTTCTTGGCGTCCATGAACGACAAGGACGCCTGGAGGGGCGACCTCACGCGGCGATCGCCATGTCCATCCGTTTCTCCGGCAAGCCGCTGGTGGACCTCTCCGACGACGGCGAGGCAGGACCAAGCGGCTTGGTGAAGGACGAGCCCGTCGACGAATCCGTCGACGAGCGCGTCAAGCAGGAGGTCGTCACCGACGACATGTACAACTTCCAGCAGTACTACGACGCCTCCGGCCGCCGCAAGTGGTTCTAGATTAGGTTTAGTTTAAATTTAGTCAAATTTCGTTCGAATCTATCTAATATATGACAAGTTTGGATGAATCTCGCTTAAGTTTAAAACTTACGAAATTTGGTTTGTGAGACGCGACTGGGGAGCGATGTCCCCCAACGAAACACGTCCCCCAAACGCTTAATCCGGCGCGGTTTGGGGACGCACTTTGGGGACGCGGGAGATGCTCTGAATGTCCCGTTGGCCGTGGCCTTTGGAGCAACCAAGGCCGTCGGACGGGCTTTGAGCGCGGCATCGGAATCGGAATGTAGGAATTTGATCCGCGAATGGCGGCACCAAGTGCGGTTCAGTGGCGGACACCCCTTGCCGGCCCCACATGTCGGAAGCCCATCATCCATCCAAGTCCGAAGCACCCGCGTCGCCTCCCCTGTCTCCGTCTCCCCCACCCCCTCCCCTGTTTCCTTTCCCCGACCCCGAGCAGACCAGGCGACCCAACGACCGGCCGGCCGGCCGAGCAGCCGGCGCGATATAGCCGCCAGCACCCAACGACCAGGCCAACAACAAGAAGAGGGAGCGCGCGCGGCACGAGGCGAGAAGCAGGCCGAGGCGCGCGCGGCACCGCTGACCATCCCCCGGTTCTTGCGTCCCCCTCCGGAGAACCCGAGGCGGACCGGAGCCGGTCTCTACGCCGCGTGGCCGGCCGGCCTGTTCGTCTGACCTCTTGACCGAGGCTCCTTCCTGCTCGGGCCGTGCTCGCTCCTGCTCGCCGCGGCGGCCGGCTCGGGCGGACAGCGGGATGGGGTCGTCGGACAACACCGTGGGGCTGGCGCTGGCGGTCGCCTCCAGCGCCTTCGTCGGCGGCAGCTTCATCCTCAAGAAGCTCGGCCTCATGCGCGCCGGAAAGCTCGGCGTCAGCGCAGGTACCCACGCCCTACTCCCATTAGTTGATGATTCCCGAGACTCCTCATCCGGATCATTCCCCTGACCGGCCCGTCCGTTCCCGGCTCCGCGATTGCTCAATCCAATCGGCACCCGAGGTCAGGATCTCGATTCCCCATTCGGTTCTCGTATCGATGGCGTCCGGATCAGGCGATGGCGCCCCAGAGATTTCGAAATGCAGCTCTGCGGCGCTGCTGGCGGCCAAAGTCAAACTTCGTGCGCTGCCAGGGGAGCGTCGCCAATTTCGCGGCTGTCGCTTTCCTCTCTGGACGCCAGCGAAGCTCGTGCTGATCGGGTCAACTTGGTTAGCCTGGCAGCGCCGTGCTGAATTGGCAGCTAGCCAATCATCTCATCTCGTGGCACGCTTCTGTTATAATGGGTCGTCACAAGTTCAGAACTGGGAGGGCCTCGAGTCGATAGGATCAACACTGAATTTGGAGAAATGGGATGGGATTAGAGGGTGCCATGATGAGAATTGAGCACAGCTCGTGGCTATTGCAAGTATGCTCATGCTTGGGAGCATTATCTGTCTATACCACTTGTATGTAAGTCAGGGTAATGCAGGATTGGAATGGGGAATTTCCTACACCGATAAAATGTGATGATGGTGGGACTCAAGTATCATAAGCTATTTGCACTGTATGTATGGCAGTGGAAATTATTTCGAATGATCGATTGAACTGAAAAAATTTCGAACCGAAGTTTCTTCATTCTTCATATGCCTTACTCTTTAATGATGCACCGTACCACTCCCTCCTACTACCTCCGTCCTAAAATAAATCTTCTCAACTTTTTCTAGATACAGATGTATCTACATCTAAACTGAGACACTTACTTTAGGACGGAGGTAGTACTTAAGTAGCATGGTTGGCAGTATGAAAACTAAATATTTAATCTGCTTTTCGGATTTTCATACGGGGATGTTCGTCGCCCAATTTAGACTTTTTTCCTGGGCAATTGTTCTCCACTTTCAGCTTACACGTCTCGATTTTCTCTCTCTAAATTACAGGTGGTGGAGGATACACTTATCTTCTGGAGCCTCTCTGGTGGGCTGGGCTGATCACAAGTATGTCCATTCTGCACAAAGCTAGCCATCGATATCGATTTAATTACGCAACTAACATTTCTTTTGTTGGCCTTTGCAAGTGCTGCTTGGGGAGGTTGCCAACTGTGTTGCCTATGTCTTCGCACCAGCTGTCCTTGTGACTCCTCTTGGAGCGCTAAGCATAATCGTCAGGTGAATCTCCCACATGGAAACCATTCATTTTTCGGCATTGTCTTTCATTCTTCTGTGCTTGACATACCTACAAATTTTCTAAACAATCGGCAGTTCGGTGTTGGCGCACTTTGTGCTGAAGGAGCACCTTAACAAGCTCGGCGTTCTTGGTTGTATATCGTGCATAGTAGGTTCAGTTGTCGTTGTTCTACATGCTCCAGAAGAGAACATGCCCAACTCTGTAGAAGAAATCTGGGACCTAGCTACTCAACCAGGTGATTCATCAAGCTGCAATCATACACCTTATTTTTGTTTCAGTGCAGCTGCATGTCTGACAGGCTTTCTTTCTCAATATTCGGACGTCAACCATGTGCAGCATTTCTAGCATATGCGCTAACAACATTTGTACTCGTGGCAACATTGGTGGTCTTCTTTGAACCTCGATACGGTCAGAAAAATATCCTGATATATCTGGGTATCTGCTCTACAATGGGATCACTAACAGTAAGTTTGCTTTGACTTTTAGACGCACAGCCTAATATCAGGGATTTTTCGTAACTGATGGACACTACTTTGTAGGTCGTTAGCATTAAAGCTGTTGGTGTTGCCATAAAGCTTACACTGGATGGAACAAACCAGCTTTTTTATCCACACACATGGCTTTTTGTTCTGGTCACAGTTATATGTGGGGTTTCTCAGCTAAATTACCTCAACAAGGTAGCACATCTTTTCCTGCTACTAGTTCCTAGTTAGTAGTTACTCATGTGAATATATTTTGCTTGATCGTATCGCTGTGAGCTGTAGTTTGACAAATTCTCTTTCTCAAGGATTGGGTATTTATTCATTATCTGAGTTAAATTAAAATTTATTTCCCTCCAAAGAAATTTAGAATATTTATCAGTTTTCCTCCACAGATAGTTCGACACTATTTTACTTGGTGTAGTTGATTTATGATAATTGTACTCTAGTATATTTCTCAGTTTTTAGGTTATGCTGATATTTTCTTACTTTTGCAGGCACTGGATACCTTTGATTTAGCGATTGTTTCTCCTGTTTATTATGTACTGTTTACCACCCTTACAATAGTGGCGAATGGAATTATGTTCAAGGTGGATACCAACTCTAGATTTTTATTTAGTTAATCTGAATTTAATGGTGGACTTTGCAACTAATTCTACTTATTGCCAAATGCAGGATGGGGCTGACCAAAGCTTAAGTAGTATTGCTTCTGAATGTTGCGGCCTAATAACAATCCTTACTGGGACAATTTTGTTGCATGCTGCGAAGGAGAAAAAAGCTGCCAGTCATGCAGGTAATAATTTTATGCTTTTTTACTTATTTCAAAATATATACGTTCTGCTGCATCACCATTATCTCTGTTGAAAGAAATGGTTCCCTGGTAGGCGTCAATATTTCCTAGGACCCCTTTTCTTGTTCTGAAAATAAATTTTTGCTTAACCAGCTAATGGTTCTGTCACATTTTAGTTTTTCCTGATCCAACTGCTCATTTTAAAGTAAATTGGTTCCTCGAAATCAGTTAGAAGCGGTGTTCTTTCATATTTCATATCGATACCAGATTTTGGAAAGACATCTAAATTTATTCTTCTGTTTCCAGCATCTCCGTGGCCTCTGGATAGAGGGATATCCTGGTACATCAGCTTAGGTAGCGAAAATCTACTGAGGAATGTCGAAGATGACTACTTTGCAGCTCCACAAAGTTCCCCTACCCCAGTTTGATAACACATTCAGAATTAATTCTCAGTACTTTCACCACGGACATTTGTACAAAGGAAAGTATGTGAATCGCAGCGGAGTCTTAGCAGTGCCAACATTCTGGCAGTTTTGGTTGAGAAGGTCAAGATTTCATCAGCCATTCTTTGGGTGTACATAGGGACTTGTAGATTTCAGAAACATTTGATGTTAGGAATCAGATAGGCCATACTATCCAATTCCAATCCGTAACTTGTTTGTTGGTGAGTGGTGAGCAGGTGGCATTTGTGTGCCTGCATGTTGTGCATTATGTAACTTCTTGTTCTTCTTCAAACTAGGTTCCAGTGAAAGTTGTGAAACAACAATGTACAATTTTAGTGTCATTCTTAAGCTTAAATTTCGATGAGCAGATCTGCATGCATTCAGTAGAGGCTGCACCCTACCATGAATACTTTACTTCCTTGACTTGATTGCCATTTGAGCTGAGGTCAATATTGTTAAAAAAAATGTACTTGTCAAGAGAGGAAACCCTATGTTTTATATTGATGAATTAACAGAGCAAAGTGCATATGTACCCAGATTTTACATGGACAAATAAAGGATATTCTTACTTAGTCGACAGTCTTTCGCTTGATTTTGTACCCTGTAAACATGTCTTAATTGCTGACTACAATCAACAATTGTATTGTTCATAGTAATGAAATTGAAGTACTTTTGCATCCGACTGCTCAGTGCTAAATTCTAGGTATCTGTACGACAAAAAAAAATCAAAGGTAAGTAATTATTAATATATAAAAAAAGAAGGATAAATTGAATCGATCAATACTTCCTCCCAACTCAATGCCAACAAAAGAGAGATGGGTCGCTGTGTTCTCAAAAAGAAAAGAGAGATTGGCCGCTGTGTTATCTTTGGTATCTGTAGTTTCCTCATGAACAATAATCCTACACTTACGGGCTGAGCTTACAGAATTTTTATTACGGGCAAAGGTGGAGGTCGTGCGATTGGAAGTTTCCTGGGGCAGTTGCTCAGCCTAAATCTCCCATGCCAATATCTTTTTTTTTTTTTTGAGAAACACAGTACAAACGCAGACGCTCACATACACGCGCATACACTCACCCCTATGAACGCACACACGCACACCCCTACCCCTATGAGCACCTCCGGAAGACTGAGCCGGCGGATTGGATCTTGAAATTGACGAAGTCACCATAGGCGCCTCGCTGTCGACGGGAACGTCGCCTCCCACTGAATGAATATTCCGCCTTTATGAGACACACAGATGTCAAACCTGGGGTTTGAACTCTGGTGGGCTGGGGGTACAACCACCCTCCTAACCACCCAACCTCAGGTTGGTTCTCCCATGCCAATATCTGATTCAGACGTCAGCCCGTAAGTTTTTGTACGTAAAGATCAGCCCGTAACTCTAGCATTACTGAGCAAAAAATGTTGTTTACTTCTAAATTTAAAATCGATTGATCACTAAATGAACTACAAATGACAGATTTTTGCAACGAAGAAACCCTTTTTCGAAAAATAAAATTTAGGGGAATGAACCAAATGAACTGGACCGTGCTCCTGGTAAACTGGGCCAGACCCCTTACCTAAAGCTGGTGCGAAGCAATAGAGGCCCGAGTTAACCTCAACACGGGCCATGTAACAAATCGTTAGCCCAGCCCATTCTACTCCTTAATCCACCCTCGTCACCGTCCGATCCGAATCCAACCGTCCAAACCCGTCCACCACAACCAAAACCCTAACGTCGCCACCTATAAATTCTCCGCCCGCCCCACGCCGCCAGCTTTCCCCCAACACCACCACCCAAACTCTCCCCCAACCCACCGGCGGCGGCGCAGCAGCAGGTAAGATGGTGAAGTTTCTCAAGCCCGGCAAGGCCGTGATCCTGCTGCAGGGCCGGTTCGCCGGCAAGAAGGCGGTGATCGTGCGCGTGTTCGAGGAGGGCACCCGGGACCGCCCCTACGGCCACTGCCTCGTCGCCGGCCTCGCCAAGTACCCCAAGAAGGTGATCCGCAAGGACTCGGCCAAGAAGACGGCCAAGAAGTCGCGCGTCAAGTGCTTCCTCAAGCTCGTCAACTTCACGCACATCATGCCCACCCGCTACACCCTCGACGTCGACTTCAAGGACGTGTCCACGGCCGGCCCCGACGCCCTCGCCACCACCGACAAGAAGGTCACCCTCGCCAAGGCCGCCAAGGCCCGCCTTGAGGAGAGGTTCAAGACAGGCAAGAACAGGTGGTTCTTCACCAAGCTCCGCTTCTAGACCCTCCCGTCGGTGCAGAGGCAGAGCAGCCTTTGCAAGTACTACCCCTCGCTTTACATTTAGCTTGCCTGTCCTTGGTATCTGTCGCCTGTGCTAAGATATTCCCTGTTTTGTTATTGAGCATGATGAAGAAGACTCTGTTTAGTGTGGATCTTATGATGAAATATGACGTTTCATGTGTTGAATCATGTGAAGAATAGATCTGGTCGAGATTTTGTTCAGGATTACTTCGTGTGATTTGCTGTCTATTTTGTCATGATATCATTGTGTGCATTAGTTTAGCTTGTTCATTTTGTATGATGCATTCCAGCTTTCTGTTTGTGTACAGTCACTAATTAGAGCCATGATGTAAGTTCGTGAATTTTTTTGATTGGTTAGCTTAACTTGTCACTATTAATCTGTGTTGTTCAGTAACTAGAAATACTCTAACCATTGATGCACTGCTTGTTATGACCTTAGCCTCTATACTGGCCAATTCACGGCATTAAAACTTCTGGGTTGCTGGCCTTTGCTCCTAATAGTATGACCCTAGTTTCTGTATCTTGGCTATTTCGCTGGATGCTTCATATGATCATGGCTTTCTTCATCTTGTCAATTTCACTGCATTAAAACTGGCACGTGGTTGGTTACCTTTGGGGTTTTAGGTGAGCATACTATGGTAGTTTACTTTTGGTATGATATTGTCTTTGTTTGGTCTCTTGTGTATCCTTGTAATTTATATGTAGTCCTGTTGTCTTACAGTGATGATGCATCAGTAGTTTCTCTCAGTGGTATCATGGTATCAGAGCCTCAACTCTAAGAAGTTGAAGCTGTGATTCCATGTTTACCATTGAAGTCTACTACTGATGCATTTCATGGTAGACCAATACGTCTATATATGGAATGCATGGGTCACATGGGTCCAAACTAGCACTCTATTTGACTAATCCAATAATTTGCTGTATGCAAGTTAGTGGAACAGTAGGCCAAAGTTTGTGAACCTTTAGGTGTTGGCTTGGTCATCTGTCTTGCTTTGCAGCATTTATCGTATTTAAATAATGAAGCAAGCTGGATATAGCTCTAGTGCTTACATCTTGTTTACTTAGTTAGCTTCACATAGGAGTTTGTAGCATCATCTGGCACTGGGTTGTACTGGATATAGCTCTAGTGCTTTCATCTTGTTTAGAAATGTATTGTCTTTGATTGGTCTCTTTTGTGCATGTATGTTTTATATTTAAGCTCATTTTCTCACAATGTAGATGTATGTGTTGTTTTTATCGAGCTTCACATGGTATCCGAGCTTTAGTTCTTTGGGCTATAGCTCTGATACCATGTGATGTGGGAAAAAAGCGACACAAACATTCTACATTGTATGACAATGTGCTTGAACATAGAGCATGCAGAACACTAGAGTCCAGGCAAGCACTTTACATTACTTATTTTGATCGAACTGTTGAAAGATGATATTATTAGGTTAATGAATCGTAGCGTTGCCTTGTGTAGTTTTCTTTCAGGAATTAAAGCTAGGATTCTGACTATTCATGGTGTGTAGTGATGGATCTTATTTTAGAGATGGCATCACATATGCTCTTCATTGCCTTTTTCGCTGATTTGTACAAGATGAGTAATGTGCTGTCCTTGGTTGGTCTCTTTTGTACCTGTGTGTTTTATGTTTAAGCCCATTGTCTTCCAGTGAAGATGTATGTGTCGTTTATATCCACGTTTATAGGGCATCTGAGCTATAGCTCAGGGCATCTGGGCTATGGCTCTGATACCATGTAAATGGTGAAAAAAAATGACATTTATATTCTACATTGTATGACAGTATGTTTGAATATAGAGCACCCAAAACAATAGAGTCCAAATAAGCACTTCACATACTATTTTTTTTACAAACTGGTTAGTTTAGAAGATTTTGACTGCTGCAACTCTTGGATGACCTTGCAATGAAGGTGCCAACCTTGACTCTGCAAACTTGATGTTTGTATGCTTAATTAAGGATGGTTTTGGGTCCTGAATTGTGGTAATTTGATTGATTGTGGTGCATGTGCATGAATTATCGGTTTCCTAGTGCTGCTGGTCGCAGGAGGCCAGTGTTATGTGTGATCTGTTTTCGCTCTCAGGTCTAGATAGTCACATTATCTGGACCATTATTGTCTATTGCGAGGTTCAATTTGTATGCAATACAAATTCAGGGAGAGCAAAGCACCAACCTGTGGAGTAGGCCATACCCGTTTCTCTTCCATTTGCGCTAAAGACAGCTCTCATGTTATAAGAACATGTGCGGAGTTTGCGCCTCAGACAATTGAAATTAAACTTGTGGCATGTCAACTTGTGTAGTCTTGGTATGATTTGCCTTGCTGAGAGCATCTCAGTGGCTCGTGGAAACCAAATTTTGACGACCACGAGCGAAAAACAGCTCCCAGCGACTCTGTATACGGTCGTGCATCCTTCCCATGTCCACCCACGATGGTACGAGGCGTGGAACTTAACACGAGCGAGCCACGCTCGTGAGCTCGCGAAAAGAAGGCCGCTGCTTCCTCCAGCCTACGTCCGGAGCGAGACTGTTGCCCAACCGAAGTTTTTCCTTTTTAACTTTTTTGCTTGCTCTTTGATCTACATAAATACATTTCGATTTGAAAAGTTATGTACACGAAATACGTGCGTACTGATGAGTTGGTTCCATTCTCATACTCGGTTTCAAGTTTCATCGATCATAACTTGCCAATTTCGAACCGATGTTTAGAACTTTTTTGGTTGAATTTTGTCAAATTCGTCACACTCGGTTGAAGTTTTGAAAAATCCTTTGACGAGCATGTTCAACTTGATGTTTCTCACAACTTTCGTGTTGAAATTTTTCCATTTTGGTAGACGTATACGGATACATATTTTATTAATAGCACTGCATTACAATTTACACCTCCTGATACACGTTCCACTGAAAAACTAGGAGGTGTAAAATTTAGCAAGGTGTATATGAACGTGTATATGAAGATATAAACATCTAAATATACACGTTCCACTAGAGATGCTCTGAGAAAGCACTATGCTGCTCACGATGTGGTTATAACATCCAAGTCCAGTTTCTACAAAAAAAAAAATCCCAGTCTAGGTTGTGTGTTTTCAGGTTTCAATTGTGTAACGGCTTCATTTGTGTAACCAATCTTTCCAGCGGCAGACACAACCACAAAGGCTACCAAACAGTTTAGCTACCATTGAAATGTTGTTCAGGTTGCCGCCTGGCATCACTGTCATCACTCCTCCACGAGCAACTTCGACTTTCACCGAGGAACGACCAACCTAGGAAGACCTTGCAGTAACAGCTTCGCGAAGCCCACATTTGCCCAAGCCAAACAAATGACCCTTCGCGTGGTAGACTAGAACAAATAACCCTTGGCGTGGTAAGACTAGCAGCTCTTATTCTGATGAGCTTCGAATAGAAGATATGCAAGACTGGTGCCGCAGGACCAACCACAGCGATGACTTCACAATAGGGAAAGTCTGGCTTAGCTAGCTCGATGTTTACACATTTATTTCTGGAATCTTTTGTAATCTTCAATGTCTGGCGTGCCTGTATATGAAACCTTTACGTCTACGACAATCATCCTGAGAGCAAATTATTAATCATGGTTGTGCATAATGACATTTGTCAAATTCATTTTCATTGTATGCCTGGTATGAATACATCATTCACTGGTATTAATAATTTGTGCAGACAACCACAGATTGATTAGATACGTCAGAAAGAATTAAAAGGAAGTAATGAGGAGACAAGATAACAAGGACAGACAAGAGGAGGCAAGAACAGGGAACCGAATCCCTCTGGATAGCCACGGTCCAAATCGTTCAACTGTACCCGAGAATTGAAATGAAACTTATGGCATGTCAACTTGTGTAGTCTGGATATGATTTGCCTTGCTGAGAAAGCACTATGCTGCTCACAATGTGGTAGTCCAGTTTCTAAAAAAAAAAAATACATCCAGCCTAGTTTGTGTGTTTTCAGATTTCATTTGTGTAACAAAAAATGCTTCATTTGTGTAACCAATCTTTCCAGCGGCACATACAACCACCATGGCTAATAACACAAACCATTGAAACGTCGTTCAGTTTGCCGACTAGCATCATCGTCATCACTCCTCCACGAGCTACTCCGACTTCACCGAAGAATGACCACCTAGGAAGACCTTGCAGTAATAGCTTCGTGAAACCCACATTTTGACGAGCTTCATTAGCTACAATTTTCACGAGCAGCTGAACTATGACAATTAGTCAGCCATGCATGCATCTTCGATGATGTACATCAACTATTTACTATGTACAATTTTTATAGTTTGAGAATTAAGATAAGCAGGTAAAATTATCATTCATTGTAATATCTAAAAATACAATTGTATAAAGTTCAGGGGTATTTCTTTTTCTGAAGACTCTAATTTTCCACCTTTTCTTCGTCTGATAGGATATTGCGTTATTTGAAAGCATTTTCATTGGAATGCTTAACTGACATCCGGATATTTTAGCAATGGTTTATTATCTAATTCAATTGCATATTATTTTGCCCGTTATATGTGATTCAAAACATGTGGCCTGATATTAACATTTTGTACAAGTAGGTATGCACCTACGACTCGACGAGCAGCCAGGCGAAGAACTTTGTTTTGGACAGTGAAGAACTTGGTTTTGGACAGCGAACAATCCCAAGACAACGTCAACATGAGATGATATGAGCTGAAGAGATCAGGAAAATCAGATCGGATATCGTCACGTGCATTACTTTTGTATATTGTGGCAACTAAAAATACTTTGAGCCCCGTGGCAACACACGGTCATTTGTACTAGTCAAAACGGAAATTTCAACCTAGCTTAGTTCCAACAAAAATGTAAAACCTGAAAAGGGCAAGATTTAAACTTTTATATAGCTAACTATATGTATTCTTGCAGTGCCGGCAACTGATTAAGAGAATCGAGACGAATGATTTAGCAAGCCTCAAATATGATCTAACCGGCGGGGTCCGTGTCACAAGAAGAAGGGCATATCGCCTCTAGCTCCGGGCCGCTCAGAATGGCGCTTAACCTTAAGCGGCTTCGCTGCACCGTGGGGAGGGTCTCCGCCAATGTCTTGGTCTTTTTCCCCAGACCACTGACCTCGACGTTGGCGCGTCTCTTCGTCTTGACGACCGTCGGATCTCCTTTGTAGCATGTTTTGGTGGCATCTTTTTTCTCCTGTCGCCGGCACACAATATTTACCCAGTCCAGCGCGTGACCGTGAGGGGCCATCGCGTGGCCGTCGTCTAGCTCTTCGCCGCAGTAGTAGACGTTGTTCTGGCAGGCCACCGGGACCCCCTCCTCCTCTTCCACCATTTCCTTAACCCTGCCAACAGTGTCAGTAGCCTCGATATCCAGCTCGACCACCCTATGGCGCATACCAACAGGGCGCGGGACAAGCGTAACCGTCGTGCCGTCTCGGACGCCGTAATCGGCGAGCGTGTGGCCGTCCTCTAGCTGAACGCTGCCGTATCCGTATGTGATCTTCTGCCGCTTTGGGCGGAGCCTGATTTCCTCCCGCTCCTGCAGCCTGAGGCGGAAGCTCTCGACGGTGTCGCAGCTCTCGACGCCAGATAAGAGGATGGGGGTGCCGGTCCAGCAGCAGCGCACAACCACCTCCATCTTCGTCTCCACGAGCTGGATCGTTGCGGAGTCGACGACGCCGTGGTCGGCCAGCGTCGTGCCGTCGTCGTCCGGTAGGGCCGAGCAGGCGAACACGAGGCGCTGCCGTCTAGGATGGATCCCCTCCATGGCGTGGAGGGTTGCCTTGACGCTCGCGACCGTGTCATCGCGAGATACCTCCATGGCGGCGACCTTTAGGGCGTCGTGGGTATAGCGGCACCGGGGCCTAGGGACGGTGACGAAGATCGTCATCTTCTTGGCCTTCTCCTGTTCCTCAATTACTTCGGACGCCATGCTTGGGTGGTGCTGGCCGTTGTAGATCGCGTGCGCGCAGATCTAAGACGACGGCAGGGAAAACAATCGAGGGTTTCGTGTTATAGTCTGTGGTGACTCCGCAATTTCTTGGTTATATAAAGAAGGTCTTTGGTTGGATGGAAAGAGTCTCACTACAAGGAAAAGGCCTATAGCTGTAATGGTTACTGCCGGCGCACGAAACAAATGGTACGCCAGCGCTATTTACCGCCGACGCACCAATTACTTGGTGCGCCGGTGATAATAGAATAGCGCCGGCGCACCCAAAAAAAATGTGCGCCAGGAGTAAGATTCAATTGGGTTTGAACTGATAACCGCACATACCGCCGGCGCAGCATTTGTCGGTCCGCCGGTGCTAACAAGATGCGCCGGGGGTGCTTTTCACTTTTTCTTTTGTCTTTTCACCAGCTTTCAAACACACAAAGTCACAAACACACGCCACGCCACACACACACGCAACACCACCCCACCCACCAACCAACCCCATCCACACACGCTGAAAGTGCATGGAGCCCCCATGTGTGGTTTTGGTAATTAATGACAATCCCTATGGACTAATGTTTGCTTTGAGTTATATTTGTAGGAGTTGTCCATAGACAATTCTTGAACCATATGTTGGCTTCAAGGTTGCAATAAGAAGAAATTGATGAAGTATATCAAGTGTCAAGTATGTCTTGAAGATGAAGAATGAAGTGCAAGTTCAAGATGAGCCAACTCGAAGAATTCATAAGCTTGAAGCTTGCCATGGAGAAATTGGAGTGCTAGTTCAAGATGAGCCATCTCGAAGAGATCCTTTGATTAACTCTTGCCATCCATATGGTGTTCATGGATATGTGAAGATGCGCCGAAGAAGAAGCTCTCCCATGGTGGATTATGGGGGAGCAATCCACAAGACTTCGTCAAGCAAGCACAAGCAAGGAAGGCGTTCCATCTTGTTGCGGTCAAGATCGTCATCATCGAGATCAAGTGGAATGCGCAAGGTTAAGGTTTGCTCTTGATAGGGTTTCTTTCTCACCGGTCTCATGGTGTAGTTGGAGACCGGTTTATAGTTTAGTTGCCGTACTATCAAGAGGGCTCTCGAGTGAGTAACTCGATCGTATCGTTCGGAGAGAGCTCAAACCTTTGCATCCTTGCATCATCTTTCTTGGTTGTTATTTAGATCTTATCCATGTGATGTTTTAGAGCTTGTGCTTATTCTCATGACAAGCTCTAGTTCACCGAAAACGGATTTTGCATAGATCACTTGTTGCGTTTTCGAGTTTGGTGATTTTCTCGGTTTCTCATGTTGAGGTATTGCACCTCTAAAAACCATAGAAAATCACCCCCCACTGATTTTTGTTGGGTAGCTCTTGTCGCCCTCTTTCCAACAAAATTGGTTTCATCTCGTTTGGATTCTCCAATCTCAAGATATTTGCATTTCCATTTTTGGGTTTAAAAGAAAGAAAAGTAAAAGAAAGGAAAAAGGGGAGGAGGGGCTGCCGCCGGAGGCACGGGCGGTACCACCGGCCTCACCATGGCCGGAGCCTCCGGGCTCGGTACCGCCCAAGGTACCGGTTATGCGCCCGCGGCTCAGTATGGTGGCCAGGGGGGTTGGAGCCCCGGCGGTACCACGGCCGGTACCCCGGCCGGAGGCTCCGGCCTCCCCCTTCGGCCCGGCCCTCTGCTGGCCACGTGGCCGCTCCTCTACGGGCCTGCGTGCTCGACCTTGGCCGGTAGTACCGGCCCAACCTGGCCGGTACCTCCGGCCTCCCCCTCCCGGCCTGCAGCTGCCTCCAACGGGCAGAAAATTTGGGGCCTCCTTTTTAAGCTCCCTCTCTCTCTTGTTTTACTAACTCTTGCTTCTTCTTCTTCCTCCTCTCTTCTCAAGCTTTGCTCCACCATTGTTGTTCATACTTGAGCTTGAGATCTTTCTCCCCAACCAATGTTTCTTGCATCTACTTGAGAGAAAGTTTGAGGGGATCTAGATCCACACTTTGACCAAACCAAATCACCTCTTTGTGAGTGAATCTTTGGGATCTAGATCTTGGAGAATTTTGTGTTCTCCTCTTTGTTCTTCCTCTCTTATTCCCCCAATAGCTTTTGTAGCTTTGTTGGAATTTGAGAGAGAAGAACTTGAGCATCTTTGTGGTGTTCTTGCCATTGCATTTGGTGCATCGGTTTGAGTTCTCCACGGTGATTCGTGGTGGTGAAAGCAAGAAGGTTGTTACTCTTGGGTTCTTGGAACCCTAGACGGATTATAGGCCTTTGTGGCGGTTTGTTGGGAGCCTCCAATTAAGTTGTGGATGTGTGCCCCAATCTTTGTGTAAGGCCCGGTTTCCGCCTCGAAGGAAATCCCTTAGTGGAACCGTGACCTAGGCCTTTGTGGCGAGGGTCACCGGAGATTTAGGTGAGGCGCCTTCGTGGCGTTCGGTGTGTGGTGTGAGTACCGCATCTTGAGGTGAGGCCTTTGTGGCGTTGGTGTGCATCGAGCAACCACACCTCAAGGTGAGCCTCTTGTGGCGTTCGGGAGCACTAAGCAACCGCACCTCTCCACCGGAGATTAGCACTCGCAAGAGTGTGAACTCCGGGATAAATCATCGTCTCCCGCGTGCCTCGGTTATCTCTATACCCGAGCTCTTTACTTATGCACTTTACCTTGTGATAGCCATCGTGCTTGAAGTTATATATCTTGCTATCACATGCTTGCTTGTATTGCTTAGCATAAGTTGTTGGTGCACATAGGTGAACCATAGTATATAGGCTTTGGGCTTGACAAAGTAAACGCTAGTTTTATTCCGCATTTGTTAAGCCCATCTCGTAAAAGTTTTAAATCGCCTATTCACCCCCCCCCCCCCCTCTAGGCGACATCCGTGTCCTTTCACACGCGCACTGCCATCTCCTCGAGATCTCCTCCCCTTCCCTCGCCAGGCCAGCGAGATCCCCTTCCCTCCTCTGATCCTCTCCCCGACGGCCACACACGCGCACGCCACACCCACGCCGCCGACGGCCGCCGACGGCCGCCGCCTCCCTCCTCTCCCCGATGGCCGCCGCCTCCATCTTCTCCATGACGGCCGGCGCCTCCCTCCCCTCCCCTCCCGACGGCTGGCGCCTCCATCCCCGACCCTCCCTCCCCTCCCCGACGGCCAGGGCCTCCCTCCCCTCCCCGACAGCTCCGACCCTCGCTCCCCTCCTCGACGGCCGCCGCCTCCCTCCTCTCCCCGACGGCCGCCTGCCTCCCTCCTCTCCCCAACGGCCGTCGCCTCCATCACCGGGGCCGGGGCGCGACGACCACGTATGCGGCGCCCCTCTCCACCGACCAGCGTGGCGGGATCCATGACCTGCTGCTCCGCTCCGACGGCGCCGCCACCCCCTGCTCATCAAAAGTCTGCCGCCGCCACAGCCGAGGAGTCCGACGGCGCACTGGCTGGCCGGCAGGAAGCCAACATTTTGCACCCGATTGCTTTTCGTGTTGTTTTTTAGGGGCCTAGATGTAAAGTTGTAACACTGGTGTAATGAATACAATTAACATAGACTACTGGTCCCTGCCGGGACTGCTTTTTTTTTAATCCTAAACAGAACTACCGCCGGCGCAGTGGACATGTTCGCCAGGGATATCTCAGCTACTGCCGGCGAAGCTGTGTAGTGCGCCGGTGGTATGCTGCTATCACCGGCCTGTTCCTACCGGCGGGCTCTAGTGCGCCGGCGGTAAGCTTTTTTGGTGCGCCAGCGATAGCCTGTTTCCTAGTAGTCTCTGTTCAGGGAACTGGTGCACGAGAATCCCAAATGACATGCAGCATGCATCCAAATCGCATTTGCATCCCATTATTGCGGGAATAGTTTCAACTGAATTCTGTAAGATATAATTTCCGTCATCTACATATGGCTATTTCATTGAGCCGCAATATTTTTAGAGGCTAAGGCTATAGCTGAGTTATAGCCAGCTAATCCATTTATTAGCATTTTTTTCAAAAATAGGAACACTTTCAATGATATCTTGTCTTACCAAAAAAAATAACAAAACTATAACTCAAACACAATTCGAGAAACAACTTATTCAACTACTATTCAAGGGAAACAAGCATTTAACTATTCAACTCATAAGTTGTTATCGAAAGCGCTTGTTAGATCCTTATTTAGTTATTTAGCACAAGAGAAGCTAGTTTATTTTTGTTGCAAGCTAGTAAGATATAAAGAGTTATTTAATTTGTGGATGATGCCATCTATTAATTTGCAATGTGAAGTTGCTATTTGGTCAAAACAAATTTGTTAAGTTAGATATAAAAGCTTACAATTGGATATCATGAGTCCTTCTCCCAGAAGTTTGTAGCTCATTAGGTTGGAAAATAAATAAAATATATGTTACTAATCTCATGTGCTTGTTTCAAGGCGATCAAATATGTCGAGTCCTTGAGTCATAAACTTGGTTAATGTCGGTCTGACTCTCAACGGAGAGGGCCGGATTGGTTCCTAGTTCGTGTTGTATATTATTTCTTGGTGTTAGTCAATATGGTAGGAATCGCACGCAATTGAGAGACATTTGGGTTGGTTGGAGACATCATTTGTCTGGTTTGCAGCTTACATCATCATATATTCTACCTTGTTGATGTTTTCTTTGTTATAAAGTGAGATAGTACAAGGGACTACTATGGTGGTAATATTGCCCTCATAGTAATGGCTATGACCGTGTTTTGGTATGTGGAGATTGACCATCCAAAGGTTTACAGCGTTGCATCTTACAAGCAAAATTTGATTCTTTTATGAACTAACATATTTATCTTCATTTGCAGTTGAATTCTCGTATTATCGACCGCTATAGCTAAGCTTGAACTATAATTTTATATTTCGTCATAACCTATTTTATCATATTGATCTTAATGAGTATGTTTTATATTTATTTATACAAATTTTAAATGGTAACAAAAGATATGTTAGCTTTCTCTTTCTCGAGACATTGCCCCTTAACAACATTTGCAAACTGAAACCCTTTAATTAAAGCAATAATAAACGATGAAAAACCGTGTGCCTAGCTCCATGAATTAATTGGTAAGTGTTGCATAAACACAGAGTATATATGTGTATTATGCGTGTATGGGTGGGAATGTGTTTTTGTATCTTTTCATATCCTTGATATCTTGGTAGAAGATCTCCGAAACATTTGGTTTCACAAATATGTTATTATATGGGTGTGTCTAAGTCTCAGTCGACTCTAACATAACTTATGTCTCAATCAAATTACATAATGCGGATCTAAACAAAGTATAAACAACAGCAAATACGAATCTTTAAGCAGAAACAAAATCCAATGATGGAGCAGGTGACTGAGACATAAGCTACGTCTCAGCTAGCTGAAACTTAGCAGTTCCTTTATTATATTTGTTTGTATGATCATGTAACCATATATATTGTTACTTATAGGGTATAAATTGAACCATTTTTGTTATTCTTAGTCTTTCTGGTCAAATGTTTCTTATAAGTTGCAATGATTTCAGTAATAAGTTGACTGTGCATGCATGATTTGTAATTGGTAGTGAAATATCATCAAACTAGGTGAACACGCGCACTTCGCCGCGCCGCCTGCATCACGTCCTGGCAAAGCTTCGCTTGCATGGTGCAGCCTGGTAAGCATGGTGAGTATATCGGTTGCAGCACATTGGATTTGCCCGGTGGAATCTTCAGGCTGTTGCGTACCTGGGCAGGATGAGGGAATGACTCGTCTACTTAGGCTGGTGCCAATGCATCACCCCACTCTCACCCGCCACGTCAGTTTTTATCCTCACTATCACCCTACTCTCACCTCACTCTCACCCCGCGGTGCCAGGGGCTATAGTGCCAGCTCTCACTTCTCTCTCCTCCCTACCGTCTCCCTACCGCCTCCCTACCGCCTCCCTACCGCCCCCACTAGTGCCGCTATCGCCTCCCTCTCGCCCCGCTCTCGCCCCCAACGCAGGCGTTAGCCGGGCGGGAGCGGGCGCTACCGCCGGGCGCCCGCGCCGTCGCCTGGCGCTAGCCTCTCGCCCCACTCCAGCCTCTCTCTCGCCCCGACGCCGCCGCTACCGCCCTCACTCACGCCTGCGTTGGCACCAGCCTTAATAGAGATCCATGCACGTCAGGAGCCTACCATTCATGTATCCTTTGGCGAATTATAATCTATTTTATAGCAAAAGCGCAGAAGGACTAGGGTTGAAAATGAAACCGAAACGGACGGAAACATGCTTTATCGTTTTTGTTACCCTCTATCCCGTCGGAATAGAAAATGGAATCGAAATCCCCGGAAACGAATATGGAAACGGAAATCATCGGATATGAATACAGAGCGGATACTTAGCGGATACGTTACGAAAACGAATATTTGCCCCAACACAATGTGGCATACTATCTCGATTCATAGACCGAAAGAGACACATAAAAAAATAAACAATAAGACAAGATATATCACTTAACTTCGACAAGCGGTAATTCAACATAAAGTAACACTCGATCGGCTGGGTCTCGTGGAGTCATCGCACGGTAGATGAGTCGTCGAAGATAGGACTTTCGGCGCGGCTGTCTGGCTGCACACAACTACATGCACAGGCAATTATACAGAGTGATTTGGGTTAGAGTAATTAGTGGACTTGATACGTGGCTAAGTCCGGTTTCATGTGTAAATATAGGCCTACTAAATACACGGGCCTCTCTGGGTTATATTTCCGGAAACTTTCTATATTTATTTTTCCGGAATTTCCTCTGCCGTTTCTTCTGCCGTCGGAAAAGGCTCCCTCATTTTCTTTTCCGTTTCCATTTATAATTTTGTCATTTCCGTTTCTTTTCCGCAAAATGCCTCTTACTTTTTCGTATTTGGTCTTCCATTTCCTTTTTCTTCGGAATCGAACGAAAAGTTTACCTTTCATTTTCAACCCTAAGAAGGACAATGAATATTTCATAAATCTAGATACTATAGCCAATAGCCAATAGTCTATTGCTGATGTACAAACTCACAACTTCACAAGTCCCTAGAGATCAAAGATCAAGTTACAACAAACATAGTTGACAAAAGGATGAAAAAACATCTTCATTGTCATGATTTAATTCGGACACCTAAAAATTATATACTACAATATAACCAACCATGTTCATTGATACAAAAAAAATAAGTTTCAGCCATTCATAGTGCTTCCATGATTCAAAACGTAACTTGCATAATTGCACTTCACCCAGCATTGTTCTCTTCTTCTATAAGCTAGGATGTGCCAAACACAAATAACAATATCTTCTGATAAGTCAAAAAAAAAGACAGGCAAAGTCATCTGTAAACATTAAAAAGATGGTGCATTCAGTCCAAGGGATTAGGAGAAATACTTAGGACCAAAATATCATCAATACATGATTGTAAGTACTTCACGTAGAGACTTCAGGTCGTGAGCAACACAAGTTCATTCATCCAAGACATTAGGATAAGAACTTCAAATAATGATTGTCTATGCATCCATTACTTCAAAGAACCTGTTGCTGAGAAATTAATCTGTTTGGTCGGCTCATCGTGGAATCAGAATAACATCAATGCATGGATAATTATAATTATAAAGTAAAATGATTGAATGGCCATGTGTAGCTCACCGCCCCACCAAGAATGTGGTTATATCCTGCTACCAAATTGGAGTTGTCAGATCTGGAGGCAGAACGTAGTTGTACGGCTTCAGCAACCATGCCGAGATCAAGCAAGCCACCACAGCCATTATTGCACCTGCTTCCAAAAGAGAAATTCTCAACAATTTGCAACTGTTTTCACAGATATGGGTCTACTATTCATAATCGCAAGGCATTTTCAAGAACAAATTATCATATCTTCTAGGATTTAATTCATACAAAAAAACTCCAGGATTTATTTTAGACATGGGTTTTTATTCTCAGCATAAGCAATATTTAGTAGACAAAAACTGAAACAACCCCACAATGTTACTTCAGGTAATTCAACACCAGAATGTTTACTTGTTCAAAATAATAACTTACGGTCTTACACCCATATTTCTATCTTCAGAATTTCATTCTACCTGTTATTTCTGATGCGAAAACTATAGCAAACATTTATTTAATATTGAGGAATTAAGGTCATACCTTGTTGTTTAAAACGACACCAGGTGCTAGAGTAGAAAAGCTTCCTTAAAAGCCCAAGAGCTGAAAGAATGCAGGCTGGCTCAGAAGTTCTGCGAGATCACGATGACCCTTGATATGATATCCTGCACAACCACTTTTCAGACAATCAAATTTATTGCCACATTTTAGAGTAGATAATATGTGGTAAATGATCATCGGTCCTCTGTCATAAGGTCCATCCAAATTATAAGTCCCCTGTTGTTAACAGGTTCATTAGGATCGGGCGGGGTTCATAGACCACAGCATAAGGAACTAATGTTCTGTCAGTAATGACATCATCTTGGAAAAAACAATGTGTCCTAAAAGTTCAGATTTTCTTTCCTTCTAGAGATAGTATGTAATGCTTCATAATTTGTGTCGAATCAAATAAAAAAACAGTTCCACTGCAATTAGGTACCGATTTCAGCTTATTACACATTCGCCCCGCTTACCGCTTTTGCGCGAATTTGTTAACTTGCAACTTTACAACCAAAAATGATAAAGACAAGCCCTTTCAGAAAATAACAGATTGCAACCAAGGTCATATACCGCAAAAAAATAGTTTTTAAACTTGCAAGCAAATTGTAAAGAAGCTGGTAGGTTTTGGCCGTTGCTTTTGCTCTCTCAGCTCGCAAACGCCGAAGGGCACAAAAACACCTCAGGAGGCTTCCATCTTTCACTCCTTGTCGATCAAAAATGATGCCACCCTTCACAAATCATACAGACTTATATTATGTTTGTAGGGTTTGCCAACTAATCTACAGAAAGAAAGAAATATTGGGAATTAACCCTAAACAACTTCATTCCCCTACATGTTTTGAAGTTAATTCAGACCAATTCAATTAGCAAAGACGTAAAATAATCACATGCAAATTTCTGAAAAACACAAAACTCGTGTAAGCATGATAAACGGAAAAAATGCTGATAAGAATGTCTCAATATTGTGATGGGAAATTTTTACCAAACAAAAAACCTTTGTGGGGAAGAAGTGACAGGCATCAAATGTATGGGCCAATCCTTGATACCTAAGGAAACTATAAGAAGCCACATTGTTTCCCAATTGGAATCTTCATAGAAGAAAATTTCGCCATACAGGGAGAATGTTTGCCTAAGGTCAACTTCACTAACATTTGGCTCAAACTCTCCGAGAAATACCTAGGGACAGTAACCACGATGAGAGTAGAAAAGATGTAGTGATCATATGATATATATTGTATTTGTACTCTGTTGTGTCTGATTGAGCAATAAGTGGATCTAGAAGTACCTAAACTCATGTTGTACTCCTGCAACTGAAGCAGTTGCCCACTCCCCATTGTATACAGGAGTAAGCTTCATCCTACTTGCAGTTTCTTTAATATTCTCAGGTTAGGTTTCATTAAACTTTGTCAAAAGATCTACTATTCGTTTAGCGAATATTACAGGCAGCAAGGTCAGTTCATTACTCTACTAATAATAAAACCATCAACTGTTCACCAGGTTTAGCTTGCTAATTCACCAGTGGTCATGGTAGCATAAATCATATTATTTTTTCAATAGACACATCACAAAATCCCAAACATGTTACACAGAAGAATCAAGCGAATAATTTAGGAGAAATTTAAGTTGGCATCTCCCGTGTTAATAAGAGCCAATAAAAACAGACGTCGTATTTGACTATCAGGCAAACATGCAAGTCCAGAGAGGGGGAAAGATACATCGTTGGCGCAAAAGCAGTTCAATAAATTGCACCAGAATCAATTAGTCTCAGTATGTTGTTTGTACAGCGGATTGAGCCCCAGCCAATGTTCGGACCTAAAATGTACTAAGATGAGCACACAGATTCGTAGGTAGCATATTCTACTCATTATTCAATACCCCAATAGAACCAAACACTCAACTCCACATTGCAAATATGATCTAGGCTGATGTGTCAATGTATGAACCTAACCAAGATGTCTTATTATTTCTTAAACTGAAACTACCATTGCTTTGAAGCTGATATAACTTTTTAAGCCTGTGAGACAAATAACTGAAAGTACATTGAACGTAATTTTTAGTCCATCAGATTGCTGGTTCATTTTGGATGTCGAACCAGGGTGATAGCAGATCTGTAGTCCCTCTGCCAACATCAGTTTACTCTGAGCTCCTTACAGACAATGGATTGACTTGGAGTTCATGTTTTTGACATCTAACATAATTAGTTCGAACAATACCGCTGAATCAAGTGTATCTAATTAAAAGGCAAAGAACAAACAAATAAAAGTACATACCTAAACAAAAGATCTAGCGCTTCCATAATTGAACATCAAACGGAGGAAAAATAAGAAGAAGAGATAGTTCTACCTTCTCTCAACGGCGAAACAATAAGCACACTCATGTGCGTTCGCATCCGCAAGAACACTCGTGCAAGAAAGCACCTCCTCAGACTTCTATGGGCATCCTCAACAGCCAACCGTAAAACCAGGAACGAATCAGGAGAAGGAAGTAAAAGCTGAGCCAGGAGAAGTCGCCGAGGACCATCTCATCGGACTTGTTGGTGGAGCGCTCGACGTCGGTATCCGCGACACAGAGGACAAACTTTCGGCTCCTCCCATCCGAGTGTCTGCGCCTCAGCTGCTGCTCCTCAACCACCGCACCTCTACCGATGGTGGAGCAGTGGTAGGAAGATTGGCGTTGGACCGGTGGCGGAGTAAGATTTGAGGTGAGCCAGGGCGAACATTTAAAGCCTAAAATTTTTAAGACACGAATGGATGCAGATTAAACAATAATACATGCTGTTTTTTCTGAATTCAGTAAGTATACCTACCAAAAAAACTAAAAAATTACATAAGGAAGACTCTTGGCACTTGTTTGATCATCAATATAACGTAGACTCTTGACACCTGGATTGCTCATCAATATCTCGAACTGAAGTGTCCTACAACATTAAAATTGAAATTGTGTACTTTATTGTATATGCTTCTAATTATACATTTGTAATGAAACATGGCATGAGAAACAGCGGTCATGAACATGATATAAATCGCCAAAAGAAGGAAAATATTAAGTCAAAGAAGTCAGAAAAATAACCTAATGATCCAGCTGCTGGCTGTTGTCCCCATGGCGAGCATGCTTGCACTTTCTTGATGTGTCATCTTGTGCTGACGGCGCAGCCTGCAGCCTGTGCTGCTGACTCCAACTCTGCTATATATCCACTTGACCCCTGCTTTAGCGCCCATCTAATTCGCCCGGTGTCGCCCATAAGAGTGTGCAAGTTGAGGGCTAGCGGCGTATTGCGCAATACTGTGTGGCGAGGTGCGCCGCGGTAGCTGCTCAAGGACGGCAGTGGGCACCTGGGCGCTGACAAAGGGTAGTGGATCACTTGCGCATTGAAGAGGAGGGTCGACAAAAGACAACAGTGGTGGGACGGGCGAGAGAAGAACGCTGCAACTCGTTGTCGGTCAGGATGAAACTGCATACATACTGATCTGGAACTTGATGGCCGCCTCCAGTGCTGCAATCTCCCATCGACGGAGCTAACCAGCCACAGCGAGCCCTAGAAGCTCGATATCTCACGCTAGTCATGGTCACCATGTGCTGCCGATTCCAGCCGTCTTCTCCTAGAAGCCCTGTCCGGCGCCTCGATCTCACGTCGCCCCACCACCGGCGGAGGCGAGCTCCGCCGTGCTCCTCCTGGTGCCGCCGTCCACCATCGAGCTGGCACGCACAGCCGCACATGGCACCAGATTCGAAGCCAGGGAACACACATCGGGGCCGAGGGGGAGACTACTGCCAGGGGCCCAGGGCTGAGTGTAGGCAGGGATTTTGAGGGCCAAATCCCCTCCACCCCATGCTCTCTCTTCCATCTTCTCCTGGTCCACCCTGCTCCCCCATCCTCGTCTCCCTCGGCGAGGTCCAAGCGCCCTAGAAAACGGCACAACTCCAGGCCTCCACCGTCGCCATCGGGCTTGGCTGGCGCTGCTCCTCCTCAGGCCTGTCGGGAACATGGTCGGCACTCTCCATCTCTCTGGCTCCGATGGCTGGGATCTGGTCCCGCCTCTCCTACCAGCCATCAGTCGCGCGCGGTGGCCGTCGCTGATGAAGAAGGAGGCGGTGGCTCGGTGGCGCTAACCCTAGCGATGCGGCTTTGCGTGAGGGGAAGGGAGGAGAAAGGAGTGAGGAGAGGTTTGACCGAGAGAGGCGCGACAAAATGGAGAACATTTTTTTTGGATAAATTTTTGCTGCACAGCGACTCAGCGAGCGGCAGAGGGCTGAGAAGCCAGCGTTTGCAACAGGATTACTTGTTGTAAATAATAATAAGATGAATTTTAGCAATTTTGCATACAAACATATTTTTTTATCTTTTGATATGCTCACTCCAATGCACTTTGGTACCATATGGCTTATATAAGTGTTTATGTAAATTTCTCAAAGAAAATATCATGCACGAGCTAGTTAACATGGAATTTAATACTCCCTCCATCTCACTAAAAGTGTCAAAGATTTGAATTTTTTGGATGTGTCTATCTACTATTTAGTATGTACATGCATCCAAATTTACACAAATCTTTAACACTTTTGGTGAGATGGAGGGAGTAACTATATGCACTACCATCGCTCAGATTGGTTTGTTCCTTATTAGTCCTTCCCATTTGCATTTTGTGTGTTTTAACTTTGACCATGAATTTGATCAAAAGCACATGTTACTTGTTATTAAAAAATAGCACTATGAACTTTATTCGAATACAACTTAATTGGTGTAACTCAGGCGACATATAATCAGGGGTTGGTGGCCGAATTAATGACTAAAATTGAACCTCGAAAAACGCATAGCCTACCTAAGGGCATGGTCAATGGTATGCCTCAACATATCGCGGTGCAGGTACACACGCAGGTTCGTATGTCCCAAACCTGAAAATGTAGTTGTTGTAAAGGTAAAGTTGTACGGAGTAGCTTGCAGCAGAGGACCACTTCTCAACGAGAAAAAGCCAAGAAAGAGTGTGAAAAGAGAGGTAAAAGAAGGCAAGGGAGATGGTCATGTGTACTTTGCTGAGCTCATCAATAATTGTTAGCTATAGCTCTATCTATCCATACCTAGGTAGTTGTCCTGGAGCTTACTGCTTTCATTTTAGTTTCTTATGTCTAGTTGCTATTTTTATTTTCCTTGCATGTAACAAGCTCTCTGCCTGGACCAGCTAGCTAGTTATTATGCTGATGCATGGCCTTAGCATCATGGTCGTGCACGATGACATACTCCTCCTCGTCTTCATCCCCTTGCACCGCCGGCCGCCGCGAAGGCACTGGAGCCACCGGCCGATCCACGAAGTCTAGCAGGTCCGGGAAGTAGATGAGCAGAATGGGTGGAACCGTGTGCGTTAGGAAGAAGAGCAGCGCGAACCACAGGTCGAAGCGCATGAAGACGTTGACGTTGAACCACAGACCCACCGACCAGAGGATGCACTGCGGCGAGTTGGAACAAAGCGAGGTGAAGACGTGAAGTTGATTAGACGAGAGGAGCCTAGTTAATTAACCGATTGACATTGTAGATCGAGTCGTCCCGATCGTGCAAGAAGGGAGGAGCGCTGACGCTTACCGTTGGGGCGTACCAGCGTAGGTAGCTCCCGAGGGAGCCGTCGGGGCCGGGTTCCGCCGCCGCCTCGCCGCCTCTCTTGAGATCGCCGCCGGGGTTGCTCGATTCCATCGCCGCCGGGGCCGGGGTTGCTCGATTCCATCGTCCTGGCTGACGATTGGTTAGCCCTATACCGTTCTAATCTACCTGCAGCATTCGTTTCGCACGGCAGGTTTAAGCTTCATATATGGTATCGAGTTCGGATCAGACCCTACGAGCAAATCGCGACAACCAGGTATATATACGCGTAAATTTGTCCTGGAGTACCCTAAACTTTGGTTTGGTTCACAATACCCCGTTACTCTAAAAATCGTTCACTATGCCCCCTTTGCAAGTTTTTTTTTCAAACATTTAGAGCCCTTCGCAAGTTTAACTCCGGTTCTCTTTGCCATGTCAGGGGTTTCTCTTCAGTCTTCCCGTGCCAATTCAGGATTCTAATCAGCTTGTTCTCTTTTTCTTTTGCTAAATATCCTCCCGAGAAGCGGAGCTTTTATCATATCCGATATCTCTCGCATTTCCAGACAGACAGAGGCACAACACCGCCGGCCGGTTAGCCTTCAGCAGCCCACTCCGCACTCTGTATGTCCCTCTGAGGGCTCTCGTGCCTCGTGCCCCTCCCTCATGTCATGCTCTCGGTCACTGTCTCAACCGCTCTTCTCGGTCTCCCTCCTGCCCTTCCCCTCGCTCACATGGCCATCGTGGTCGTGGTCAGATGAAGGAGGTGAAAAGTAGGGCTGGCGACGGTTTCTCACGGGAACGGTCGAAATTGGGGAAACATTGTTTTGGATCGCGAGAGCAGATAGAGCAAAAATAAACCGATGACATGGCAAGCAAACCGAAGCTAAAGCCCTGAAAAACTTGTAAAATGGGATGACGACTAGTTTTCAGAGTTGAGGTGGGCATTCTCAACTAAATCAAACTTCAGGGTTGTAAAACGAACTTCAAGATGGGTTCACCTTGTTACTCCTTTGAACATAGGTTTTAGGAGGGCGCTATCGGACTATAGGTGAGACAGATGGGTTCACCTTGTTACTCGTCTTATGGGAGTGCAACTTTATGATTCTAGTGTGTATTTCGTTCGAATCTTATGGCACCGCGTCAGTTCTCGACTAAATCGATGTATCTTGATTTGCTCGATAATCCTGTAGGGATGTTAAAAAAATACATTCGGAAGATTAAAGTTCCACTTAAAATCACAATTTTTGTGGTTTTTTCATAAAAAGGTCATTCTAACAAAAGACAATCTCAAAATAAGAAATTGGCAGGGGTGTTCTAAATGTTGCTTTTGTGATCAGGATGAGACGATTCAACATTTATTTTTAATATCACATAACCTATTAGTGTGAATAATATGTTTGGTAAATGGTTAAATGACGTGTCTAAGAAGGATAAGGTCCATATTAGAGTTGGAGTTTGCGCTTTGCTTTGGGCAATCTGGAATGTCCGCGATGATTTTGTCTAACAAAAAAAGTTTACCATCTTTTCTGCAGGTTATTCCTATGGTTATTCACTGGATCCAAATGTGGTCTTATCTCCAGCCGGAGGATGTGCGCCGGGACATGGATATTGGGTGCAGCCGTTTGGCAACGGTAGCACGGGATTTCTACAGCCGGTGCCGTTGGCGTACTGATAGGCGGCTCACATAAAGATCTTGTGGCGGCGCGTCTTTTTTTATCATTTTTAGATGGCTGGTTCATGTCGAGACTTTGAGTGATCCATGATTTGTGATAAATTTATATTGGAGACCTAATAAAGTTAATAAAGGGCCGCATGTATCAATTGATGTGGAGGCTGGGGTTATCCCCCTTATCGAAAAAAACGAACTTCAAGAGAAGCTTAGGGGGTGTAAAATGGACTTCACTCAAATTGGATCCATATGTTTGGTAGGGGTTGGGATATGGAAAAGAAAAGAACATATAGATACCTTGGCGAGGCGTCGTCGATCGCTGCCGTGCCAAGCCGGAGGAGTCACCGTGGGGAGGGAAACCACGACGAGCATATCGGGAGAGAGCTCCGGGTTGGACACATGGACTTGGTTTCCTAATGGTGTTGCTTGTTCTTTGCGGCTACCATGCATCCGCACGGGTGACACCTCCCTCGCCGCCATCGCGCTCTTTGGCCCCATACAGCGGCCTCTGGTTCGCGACATCCCCCTCGTCAAGCTTGACCCCGGCCACTACTCCTTCTCCCTCACTATCCCCGCCTCCCACGACCCGCTCCACTACAGCCTCATGCTCTCGCACCCCAACCCGCGCCTCGACGGTTTCCTCATGACTAATGATAGTTTCCTCTCTAGTCCTGTAGGCAAATATTACATGGTGCACTTCACATAATATCTAGAGAGATAACTAATACATGCTCATGAACTGAAATTATAGATCATCTTTATTTCACATCGTAATATTGCTAGGGTTCTCCATCTCCCCAAGAATAAGGTAAACTTCTCACACATAGAGGAAATCAGTAACACCATGACATGCATATGCATGGTATACGAGTCTATGGATGAAATCAAGTGCAAATCCACAATGTAAATTGGAATTACAACAAGGAGGAGGTAAACTAGATGGGAATGTTGATGGTGATGGAGATGCAGGGGTCGATGATGATGATGATGATGATGATGATGCCTTCGCCTCCAACGATCCGTGTAGCAGTAAGGATGATGCCCTCTGCATGTCCCCCCTCCATATCCCTTCCGGAGGGTGAGGTTTCTGTGAGTTTTGGTAGCTCTGAATGTCGGATCTCAGATCCTTCTCTGTGTGGTGAAAGTATTTTACGAGGTGGATACGGTGCCACATGGTACAGGTGCCCTGCCCGTACCGGTGGTCGTTAAACCTTCTGGAGTTGCCTCTCGCGTTGCCCTTTCACCCAGGTGCATAGAAAATAATTTAAATGACATTTATCACTTCAAAATATCAAATTTATGCCCAATATGATAGCTCCAATTGATATGTTCATAAATACCTTCATAATTAGTGATTATGTGGAAACATGCATAAAAGGTGCGCGCGAGCGCTGTAAAATATCAAAATCCTATCTCTACGTACATGCAAAAACATAGGGTAAATATGCTTCAAAAATGCCCTCATCATGTATGAGCACTTAAGAGCTTCTTGTAGACCGTGGCTTCGAGGTGGGAGCAACGATCCACTCTTTTTGGCTAAGAGGGTTAATGGGGAACTCTTCATATGCCAACTCTATGTGGACGACATCACTATGGGTTGACTAATAATTCTTTCAATGAGCAATTTTCCAAGTTGACGACAGACAATCTGAGATGAGGATGATGGATGAAGTCAAGTTCTTCCTTGGTTTTGAGATCAAGCAACTACGGCAAGGCACCTTCATCAACCAAGCCAAGGGTACATACAATACATGCTCAAGCGCTTTGATGGCGTGTGCTTGTCGTACACAGACTTCACACTGTTGGAGAACCCAAGAGGAAGGTATGATGATCACAGTAGTAAGTTTTCCTCGGTAAGGAACCAAGGTTTAATCGACCAGCAGGAGAAAGACGTGACTTATGAAGGTGTTGGTACCTGACTAGCGGCAGGGCGCACTACCGGCGTCAGCAACAACGTGGAACCTGCACACAACACAACCAAAATACTTTGCCCCAACTTAAAGTGAGGTTGTCAATCTCACCGGTTTTGCTGAACACAAAGGATTAAATGTATCGAGTAGAAGGATATGTTTGCGGTAATTAAAGAAAACAGAGCTTACAGTAAGTACACAGAGCAAGATTACAGTGGTTGAATTTATCAGTGTAAAGGAAAGGACAGGGATCCATAGTTCACTAGAGGTGTCTCTCCATAAAGATAAATAACATGCTGGGTGAACAAATTACAGGTGGGCAATTGACAGAATATCGACCATACATGACAAGATGATTACTATGAGATTTGTTTGGGCATTACAACATAATACATAGATAGTAATCCAACTGCGCCTATGACTAATAATCCACCTTCCAGTTATCGTCCGAACCCCTTCCAGTATTAAGTTGCAAGCAACATATTATCGCATTAAGCAATGTGCGTAAAGTAAACAATAGAATTACCCTTGAATAAAACATTGTTGTTTTCTCCCTTAGCAACATCACATCTACAATCTTAGAAGTTATTGTCACTCTCCCAAATTACTAGAGGCATGAACCCACTATCGAGTATAAATACTCCCTCTTGGAGTCACAAGCATCTACTTGGCCAGAGTAGCTACTAGCAACGGAGAGCATGCAAAATCACAAATAACATATGACATGAATATATAATCGACCTCAACATAGTGTAAAATATTCATTGGATCCCAGCAAACACAACATGTAGCATTACATAAGGATGATCTTGATCATGTAGGGCAGCTCACAAGATATAAACATGAGGCACAAATTGGAGAAGACAACCATCTAGCTACTGCTATGGACCCATAGTCCAGAGATGAACTACTCACGCATCACTTCGGAGGCGGGCATGGCGATGTAGATGCCTCGGACGATGATTTCCCCCTCCGGCAGGGTGCCGGGAAGAGCTTCAGAACCCTCCCGAGATGGGTTCTGCAATGGCGGCCACGACAGAACTTTTCATGGACGGAGGCTCGGGTATTCAGGGTTTTTCCAAGATCGTGATTAAATAGGCGGAGGGGCGATGTCGGTGGAGGCCAGGGTGGCCCACACCAACCCTAGGCGCGGGCCAGGGCTAGGTCGCGCCTAGGGCTGGTGATGCCGTCCTGTTGCCCCCTTCGACTCCCCTCTGGACTATGTCTTCGTTACGGAAAAATATTGACTTCGGCTTTTGTTTCGTCCAATTACAAGCATATTTCATGTACAACTTTTCTAAAATGCAAAACAACAGAAAACAGCTGGCACTGTGGCATCTTGTTAATAGGTTAGTGCCGGAAGATGTATAAAAGTGCAATAAAGTATGAGTAAAATATATATGAATTGGTGTAAAACAAGCATGGAGCATCAAAAATTATAGATACGTTTGAGACGTATCACGCTTCAACATGAAGGGCGCTAATGGAATTGGAACTTCTATGGCATTCAAGTGCCAACTCTACCTTCACCCCAACGACAAGTTAGTGGACCAAAAGCTATACCGCTCCATGATAGGTTCGTTAATCTACCTTTGTGCATCTCGTAAGGACATTATGTTGAGTGTTGGTGTTTTCACACGATACCAAGCCACTCCTAAAGAGAGCTATCTCATGGCCGTCAAAATAATCTTTTGGTATTTGATTGATACCCCAAATTTTGGCTTATGGTACCTCAAGGACACGTATTTCTCCTTGTGCGGGCTCACGGATTTCATTTGGGCGGGACACAAAATGGATATGAATTCCACCTCCAGAGCGTGTCATTTCCTTGGCCGCCCTTTGGTGTTTTGGTCTTAAAAGAAGCAAAATTATGTCTCCCTTTGTATCGTCGAAGGTGCGTACATCACCGCGGTAAGTTGTTGCGCTCAAGTATTGTGAATGAGGCAAACCTTGCAGGATTTTGGACTTGAGTATAGCAAGGTTTCTCTTTTATGTGACAATGAGAACGCCGTGAAAATTGCATATAATCCAGTTCTTCACGGGAAAACGAAGCACGTTGAAAATAGCAACCACGATATTGAACCCTCCTTCACTGACACCAAGGATCAACTCACCGACTTATTCACCAAACCACTTGACGAACGAAAATTCATTGAACTGAGGCATGAATTGAATATTCTAGATGCATCGAATGTGGCTTGTTCATCATGCGTCTATACCTCTAATTTAACACTTTTCTGTGATGGGATGTGGACATGAATATAGGGAGAGTACACTTCTAACTATTGGGCCATCCTTTCCACATTGTGCCAAAAGTAAACCAAATTATTTTCTATATGTCATCAAGTGAAATAATAATTAAGCTTCAATAACAAGTATTAGGTGTGGATCTAAGATATATCTTCACGAATCCACGCTAAGCATTACTAGGACCTTCAACCCGTGGTGATTTGATACAAATATGTTTATATTGAACTCTTTTAATTTTTTGTTACCTAATTTTTAGCATAGGGAAACATTAATGAGTATAATTATTTATTACTTAGCAAGCTTATTTAATGACATGTCATTTTCAAATATTAACTATAGTATTCTTTGTTATACAATTCTAATGTATACCATTAATATTCTCTTTGCGCTACATTTTAACTGGATGTGGTAACAAAAATACTCCCCTAGTTAATGTTTTCTGATTGTATAAACTATATAGTGTTGTATCCATATGTATTTGTGCATGTACCTGTGGTGACCATGTATTTTCTAATATTGTTAAATATCACGGTCGAAATCTTCAAAGCACACATATTCTAATAAACATGTCAATGGTTATTTCTAGTGTATAATTAGGTAAGAATATTTATAAAAACTCTGGAGTATTCCTTAAATCTGTAAGCGTGGTGGTGAGGGAGATCGTTCAGGTGCTTTGCCGGTTCAGATGAACAGTGATGTGTTCGGATGAATAGTGTTTGCTGCTTTTGTCTCTGCCGTGTGGGCCTGGGGCGACTGTCCATTGACTGGGTGTACGTGGTGTGGGTGCCCTGAACGGTGTCGGTTGCCTTGTAGGCTTCGGTGGCGCACCGTCCTTGACTGCTGGCCCTACGCCTGGTTTTGCCGCTAGGTGGTGGGCCTGCGCGGCGTCGGAGAGCACACAGAAAGACCGAACCCAGCCACACCCCATCCTTACGGTCAAAGCTCTCCCAAGCGTTCCGCGTGCTAGGAAGTCCGGCCGTCGCCTCGCCTAGCTCCGGCTCCCATGCACGCCTCTTTCCCCAGTCGCGTCCTCCTTCCTCGTGCCATTCTCCTCCTCCTCCGGATTTGGGAGCCGCCATGTAGCTTGTTAATTGAATTGTTGGCAATGCCTCTTGCAAGTTGAGTGTCGTGAGAAAGTCACAGCATGTGCCATCAAAGATAACTTACGAGTTGGATGTGGAAGTCGACGGAGCCTACCAGGACAAGATCAACATCTACACCAATTCGCCGATGTGGTCTCCATAGCCATATACCCTAGATCCACCTATAAGCCTCAGCGGGCGTATCTATAAGCCCGTCGAATTCGTCTCGAGTCTTGTGCAATCTTGTGATCATATAGATATTCAATTTTGAGAGAAGTTTTTCATCATCTATATATTTCTTTGATCCAAACTTATAGACCCAAGCCCCTTGCTAAACAAACAAAATTATTACCGATCCTTGGAGTGTGATTGGCCTGGGATCGTCAAAATAATCATTCGTCAAGACCGAAAACCTAACTGAAGTCAAGGTGGCCAATTAGATCAAAATGTTCCTACGTGGTAGACACAATTCCTTCATGGTGTGAAGTAGCATGCTCCCACAAATCGAAGTTTGTTTACATAAAAAATAATATATGCTGACGTAATAGATAATCGTGTTATCTAGAATCCTCTCTAGTCGATGGTTGTCAGGCTGTCACCATATGTTTCCTAGCCTATGGGCTGGCCCTTCTCTCCTGGTGGTAAGGCAAAAGAGTGATGGCTTGTTAACTGGTAAGATTATGTTGTCCGTTTACAAGTACCATCTTTGTTTCATATTAATTGTCATGGATTAACGACAATTAATATGAAACAGAGGAGTGGTAGTATTAGTACTGTATCTTAAGTGATCTAAAGAAAACTTAGTAGTGACATGTTTTTCACTTATTTGCCCGCTTAGATCCTCATCCAAATTAGGATAGACCTATCCATGGTCTACCTGCTATGTACTCACTATATTAACATGCTATCAAAGACATACATCAAAACAATATCAAGTTATCCATGTGCACTTTTGTTGCGATGTAGCGACGATCTATTTGAGATTTTCTTCCTCCATTTTAATGTATACATGTGTGCGCTTGTGTGGTTAATTTCATCTATGTGAAAAAAAAACTTTGGGAAACGATATCACTCATTTGCAATAGATAGTTTTCATTCATGAAAAGTGGGATTAAAAGTTTCAAACAAAAAAAAACTCATAATGTGGGCAGGGTTTCTATGTATTTTTGATTGTCAATTTTTTGGGATCAATTGAACAATCAAAGCTTGTCGATATGTGTATGGATCAATTTTTATTTCGCAGGAACACAAAGGGTTAGTTTGTTGCTTCAAAAGAGAAACAAAATTCATGTGTAAAATCAACTTCCAGTTTACTTGAGTTGAAGTAGACACACCAGCAAACGTGAGTTTATGCAGTGGTACTGGTCACAAGTTTTACAAGGGTTTTTATGTAGCAGCATTCATGGAGTTGGATGTTAATTTGAATCTTCCAAATCAGAGTGTTTCCTCTTTTTCACAGAATTTGCTTGGATCCTTGAATAGTTTCCACCGTGTAGGTCATTTTATGAATATGGTTAGCATTTTTAGAATGTTTGCTAAGGATTTCTTTGCACTATTTTGGAGGAACAATGTCTCCACCCAAATCTCTTGTTACATTTTTTGAGATAAACACTGCGATTATATTAACTCATAACAGATTCTGTTACAGTTTTGTTCTTAACAAAGTCTGGTGCAAAACAATTCCACACCTTACAAAATTTATTATCGCAGCCTTCCTTAGCTAAAACATGTGTTGAACCATTCGCCATTCGCCGCACAGCCCGCACCAAAATGTCACCAAAGCCTTGAAAGAGGGACTTGATTTTCTCAACCAATGGACCGTGAATAGATCGATCATGCTCGTCCATGTTCATATACCAACTACGACAAGAGGGTTAACAGGGAGCTCTTCGTATGCCAACTATGTGTGGTCATATCCATCTTTTGGTTGACTAACAATTATCTCAATGAGCAATTTTCCAAGTTGATGACACTCTGATTTGAGATGAGGATGATGGTTGAACTCAAGTTCCTTCTTGGTTTTGAGATCAAGCAACTACGGCAAGGCACCTTCACCAATCAAGCCAAGTACATACACTAAATGTTGAAGCGCTTCAACATGAAGGGTGCTAATGAGATTGGAACTTCTATAGCGTTGAATTGCCAACTCGACCTCGACCCCAACAGCAAGACTGTGGACCAAAAGCTATACTTCTCCATGATAAGTTCGTTACTCTAACTTTGCGCTCATGCATGTACGGATATTATGTTGGGTGTTGTTGTTTGCACATGATACCAAGCCGCTCCAAAAGAGAGCCATCTGATGGCCATCAAAAGAATCTCCCATAATTTGATTGATACCCCAAATTTTGGCTTATGGTACCTCAAGGACACAGATTTCTCATTGTGCGGGTTCACGGATTCTGATTGGGCGGGAGACAACATGGATAGGAAGTCAACCTCCGGAGCGTGTCATTTCCTTGGCCGCTCTTTGGTGTTCTGGTCTTCAAAGAAGCAAAACTATGTCTCCCTTTCTACCATCGAAGCCGAGTACGTCACTGCGGCAAGTTGCTGCAGTCAAGTATTGTGGATGAGGCAAACCTTGCGGATTTTGGACTTCAGTATAGCAAGGTTTCTCTTTTATGTGACAACAAGATCAATGAAAATTGCATCTATTCCGGGTCTTCATGGGAAAACGAAACACATTGAAATTCGCAATCACTTCATCCGTGATAATATTGCTCGCGGTGATATTGAGCCCTACTTCATCGGTACCAAGGATCAACTCTCCGGCATCTTCACCCAGCCGCTTGACAAGCGAAGATTCATTGAACTGAGGCATGAGTTGAATATTCTAAATTCATCGAATGTGGCTTGACCATCATGCCCCTACACCTCTAATTTAACACTTTTCCATGATGGGATCTGTGCGTGAACATAGGGGAGTACAATTTTAACTCTTGGGCTATCCCTCCCCCATTGTGTCAAAAGTAAACCAAATCATTCTCTATATATCATTAAGTGACAAAACGAGCTTCAACGATGAAGGTTAGTTGTGGGTCTAAGATATATCTTCATGACTCCACCCTAAGCATTACTAGGCCCATTGCAAGTCGTGGCAATTTACGAAAATGCAAGTTTTATCTCGGGCACATATGCTCTTTTTATCTGTGTCATCTATTCTCTTCAAGATTGGTGATCCTTTGAGGTATCTCTTTCCGTATGTCTTATGAACAGCAGCTTGGCCCACGCCTGCGCACACATTAATTTGCTCGGTTGCTGATTTTAGAAGTAGGTACATAACGCGGGGATGGACAGTTTTTACAACGTTCTGTACCATCCCATGCCGAGTAACTTCAGTGCCACGTGTAAAAGCAAATCAGTGCAACCTCCGTTTAATTTATCATCTACTCAACTTTTTGAATCTCCTCGCAGCATCTCCGAACACACCATTGCCATCTCAAAGAAAGGTAATGTACCTCCATTGACACGATTCCAAACTGCATGCACAAGCAGGTACGACACACAGTAAGAATATGATACCAATAATTATTTTTTTACAGAACCCGCATTCTCATTTTTGAAGGCGTGACAAAACCCCACCGAACACACACCAGGAAACACAAACAATGCATGTTAACTTTAACACTAGGACTACTAAATTATTATTCTCAACAAATACAATGTTTTATGGATCAAATCAAATAGAGGTAGACCATCTTCAACGGGTGCCTAAAAAAAGCTCTACGTGTTAAAAACTGTTTTTTTTTTTGGGTGTGGGAGGCGGAACTCAGCGCTCCAACAAGCAATGTAAAACCGAGTGCGTGATAAAAAAAAATCAGCGCTTGGGATAACTCGTTGTCGAGGGCGGTATATCTGGTGTGTTTGCTCCAGCGCGCGGCAAGCCAAGACGATGCATGCGAAAGCCACCCGCCAAGCTGAATCTTCCGTGCATGTTCCCGTCGTCACCGATTCCATCACCACCCCATCTTCTCCGGCGGTCCCGCCACGCCAAGTCGTCGCCACCACCGATACGGAAAACCTAGGCCGTGCCACTCCCCATCAGCCGCCGCGCGTCCAACCGGCTGGATTGCCGACCCCGCATTGGTAATTCGGTCGCGCCATTGCCACTCCCTAGCTCTCTTTGATGGCTTAAATTTGGCCGCCGCCGATGTCGATTCTTTGCGGTAGCCCCCCTCCCGCTTGCACGGCAACAACACACACAAAGTGCTCGAAGGTATGCCGTTTGGACGACCCGTCCCTTTTCATTTCATCGGTTTTCTTCGTTCATTGAATGAGTAGTCCGGTGTGCGTTTGAGTTCGTCTTACGATTAATCCGAGAAGGAATGGGATTTTCAAGAAGAAAAACATAGACATACTATTGGACATGCATGCGAATAAAAGGACGGAGCATGGTTGTTTTATTTTCAGTTGACATAAATTGTGGTGGGAAATGATAGAAGGCCAGAACAAGTTGGTGCAGAGCTATTTCGTGGAAAATCCAAAATTTCCCAAAAGCTACTTTCATCACCATTTTCGGATGAGAGTCAACATTTTCAAGCACATCGTGGAGAAGCTGGCGAAGTACAGTAGAGTTGATCATAATTAATCAATGATCGTCTTTTGAAGTCCAAGAATGCATCTGCATGAAGAATTGCAGGCTGCTATACCGTCATTAATTGATAAACAAATGTATTTACACAACACAATCAGCTAGTCTAAAACACAAGATGAAAAAAGATCTAGGGCAATTGGCCTATCTCAGCCCCAGGCATGAGATCGGATGTTTCTTTTTGGGCCATGACACATCAACGTGTATAGATTCTAAACCACCGGTACAAGACCCATCATCCGACTTCTCTAACGCCTAGAGTGCCGAACTAACCACGAGCATAACAGTTTCCGCGTCGGTGCGATGGCTCATGTCACGTACAGTTTGACTGTATAATATTGCTTAACTACAGGTGGCTCATATCCCAAAACAGAGTTTCACGGCAAGGATATCGTGAGGAGGTGTGCTCGAGAGTCAAATCGCCATGTCCGGCAATTTGATACAAATCTATTTATACTGACCTCTTTTAATTTTTTGTGACTTAATTTTTATCATAGGAAAACATTAATGAGTATAATTATATATTACTTAGCAAGCTTATTTAACGACATGCCATTTTTAAATATTAACTATAGTGTTATTTATTATACAATTCTAATGTATACCATTATTGTTTTATTTGTGCTATATTTTAACTATATGTGGTAACAAATGTACTCCTCTAGTTAATGTTTCCTATTGTATAAACTATATAGTGTTGTATACATATGTATTTGTGCGTATACCTGTGGTGACCATGTATATTTTAAGACTGTTAAATATCATGGTCGAAATCTTCAAAACGCATAGTCTAATAAACATGTCAATGGTTGTTTCTAGTGTATTGTTAGGTAAGAATATTTATGAATTTTTTAGTATTAATTGAATTGTTGGCAATGCCTCTTGCAAGTTGGATGTCGCGAGAAAGTGACGGCGTGTGCCATCAAAGATGACTTACGAGTTGGGGGGTGGAAGTTGTCGGAGCCTACCATGGACAAGATCAACATCTACAGACCAATTCGCCGATGTGATCTCCATAGTCATATACTCTAGATCCACCTGTAAGCCTCGCCAGGCACATCTATAAGTCCTTCAAGTTCGTCTCAAGTCTTGTGCAATTTTGTGATCATACATATATTAAATTTTATGAATTTTTTTTCATCATCTATATTTGTCTTTGAGACTAGTCACAATGAAAGTACCATACACTAGTATCATGATACTAGTTTATAATACCACCTCATAGTAACATAAGAGTAGTTTCATCACATTTAATATTTTGTAGAATCTCAATGCAAATTTATGTACATGATGCATTTTTCATTGTGTTTTCTAGTTTTACGTGATGTGATACGGTATCATTATGATACACCTCTCCTCTCACTTCATTAATTAGTGTGTCACGTTAGATTTACCAACATAACATGCATGATACCACTCATGATACTTATATTGTGGCTAGCCTGATCCAAACTTGTTGATCCAAGCCCCTTGCTAAACGAACAAACCCATTGCAGATCCTTGGAGTTAGATTGATCTGGAATCGTCAAAATAATCATTCGCCAGGGCCAACAACCTAACTGAAGTACGCCACGGTTGGGATCGTCAAAATAATCATTCGTCAAGACCAGTGGCGAAGGACAGAAATAATTCGAGGTGGGGCAAACTAAAAAAAATGATGCAAATACCAAAATAGTCGTAAGACATGAACATCATATATGATTCTAACCAAATAACTTAGTACGATAAAAACAAAGACACATTTGATATACGTAGAACCCAAAAAACATAACAATAATGCCACCTCAATGCCAAAGCTTTACTTTTGTTGTAAAAAAGATTAATTTTATCGATTAAGACTTTTAAATATCCATCATGAGCAACTAGATCTTAATGATCTTTGTCTCCAAGAAACCCTTCCAATTCACCATCTCAATGAGGTGATAATGTCTTTGATGAAATCATGATGTGTCTTTCAAATATCAAGAAATCTTTAAATTTTCAACTCTACATGTTTGAATAATGAATATCACAAAGTTATCATGTATATACTCCTACTAAGATTCATGATAAATCTATATAATGGAAATATAGATTTATTATTATTTACATTGAACCTAGAATATGAGTCTATGTTTCCAGTTCGAAGTCGATTTTACACAATGTTCACTAAAACAAGCATAACTTTCTCATACAGAGTCTTTTCGATGCATAACTACTCAAAATATTCAGAAAAACATGTGCATCTAAATGTATTCACGAAAAATCAAGGTAGGGCGGCTGCCCTGCCTTGCCCTAAGGGAAGCTTCGTCCCGGGTCAAGACCAACAACTTAACTGAAGTCACAGTTGCCGATTAGATCAATACGTTTGTACGTCGTAGACACAATTCCTTCATGGTGTGAAGTAGCATGCTCCCACAAATCGAAGTTTGTTTACATAAAATATAATATAAGCCGACGGAACATATAATTGTGTTATCTAGAATCCTCTCTAGTCGAGGGTTGTCACCATATGTTTCCTAGCCTATGGGCTGGCCCTTCTTTCCGGGTGGTAAGGCAAAAGAGTGATGGGATGAAGTCTGCTACGCGCATCGGGTAGCTACACACCCCTGCATTATATCAATATTCAAGCCATATTAACTTGTTTTAGCTTGATTTCCTAGTAGAATATGAACTTCTATTGTACAAAAGTGGTTTTCGAATTTTGATTTGAACTTTTTTTGGTCAAAGTCAACCTAGTATTCAAAGTCCGCATTTGCATCTGGACAGACGCTGCGGTCACTCTGTGTCAGGATGCTGGAGATGGGTTTTTTTTATCTGCGTAGACCCGAGCGGACTCTCTTGATCCGTTTGTGTCGGGTCGCTGGAGATGCCCTAAGGGTTTTATGTAGCAGTATGTATGGAGTTGGGCATTCATTTCGAACCATTTAAATCAGGATGTTTCCTCTCTTAATTCATAGAATTCCTAGGATCTTTAAATACTTTTCCCCTGTGTAGGTCATTGCATCAACATGATTAGATTCTTAAATGTTTGCTAAGGATCTCTTTGCACTCTCTTGGAGGAAAAAAAATCGCCACCCAAATCTCTTGTTACATTTATTTGTTTTTACCGCGGTGACAAACAGCTGTTTACGCAAATTTCTATTGTTTTACAACATCATAACTACTAGTTTGGAAGGCTCTTTTCTTTAATATGTTGTTGGCTCCTTTCTCTTGAAGTTGCTTACTAATGGAGGAAAACTCCATTGGAGAAGAGCGTCCAATTGGTCGACAGGCAGACAGGTACAACACACTGGACATCAGAGGCGGGGGTCGCCAGCGGCCCGGTAGGCCTACTTTGCGGTTGGTGGGGAGTACGGGTAAAACAAAGAGAAAAACGATTCGGTCTAGAGTGGCAATCTTATGTAAATATTTCAAACGAAATGGGCAAATGCAAATAATGGTTCGGCTGTTAATGAGGAAGCTGCGGGAAGCACCTCAAACCACCCAAAGCCACCTGTTTATTTCGATTCGCTGACTTTTTCTACTGAAAAGCTGGAAAAAAAAACCAAACAAACACCCCCTAAGTATATTGCCGCATCTGAAGCTGTTAAGGAGGCTATCTAGTTGAAGGAGTTTCTTTCAACTTCGAAGATCATTGAAAACGCAAGAAAACCACTGGTGGTGTATTGTGATAATCAGGCTGCGATAAGGGTTTCCAGAGATCCCAAGTATATTGAGGGAAGGTATCACTACATACGTGATGTTATTAATAGACTTAAGTCAGTGTGTTTAGAATTTTTACCTGGTGTTAATATGGTTGTTGATCTCTTGACTAAGTCGTTCAGTCATGAGATATTTGGTAAAGACGTTAAGGCTATGGGTTTACAAATTTTTGAATAATCGTGTAGGAAATATGTGTCCTGCAACTTTATTCGAACTATTTGGTATTATCAATATTTGGAAAACCTTATATGGAATCGTACTTACGTGTGTTAGCACATGGAACTGCTTTTGTTGTTGCCATGGAATTAAAGATGTTGGAATATACTTAGTGCATTATATGCCTAAGGAAGCTGGTCGATTATCAATGGAATACAATGTATTTGTGTATACATTGGAAAGACTACCTGGGTACATTGATAATTAGAAGGAACTATGTCATGGTTAGATTAGAGCCCTAATTTTGACTTACACGATGACTGGAATTATTACATGATCATGACGCATTGCTCACAAGTGCGTGTTCCTGGGTGGTTGGTAGTTTCATATGGACTCTATCCCAGAAACTAGTTTAAACAACCAGGAATCTTATCTGAAAACACAGTATAAGAAATTAAGAAGGTCCCTACCCCTAGCCTCGGGTATGCGAATTGTGAGCGGCGACCACAAATCTATTTTCTTCTACATCTTCGACAAGAGGGCCTTGATGGTGGACTTGGCGAGTGACGTGGGCTTCAGGAGGCTCTTCGGGTTGATGGCCTGCCCGATCTTGAACACAGCCCATGCTGTCCCGATGGCGTGGCCTGCCGCGTCCATCCCTTCGTTCGTCGCAGCGGCTGCTTTCTCCCCGTACCTGAAGGAGAATAAGGAGCATGGTGTGAGGGGAAATTTGACAGAGTTGTGGCCCAAGGAGTATGAACAGAGATGTGCGGTAGAGTGACACGTACTTGTGAGACACGAAACCAGTTGTGACAGTTGACGATGTTGACAACACATCCTTCCCAGCCACTTCTACGGCATCACAAATCTTGCCTGTTGACACAAGTAGAAAAGATACATAAGCAAGATGGCTTCAAGTACCAGAAGAAAGTAAGTTCCTCTATTACTTCTAAGAATGATGTTCATGCACATAGGCCTAACAGCGAGAGACAATAGAGCACATGAAATGCATGATTTGGTAACAAACTATCCTTTTTTTTTGTGAACAGCTGGATGGTAACAGACTATCTGGCAATAGCAAGCGCAGAACACAATGTGCTGCCAGCCAGGACATCATGTTGTTACTTGCAATAGATTCATGGCATGGAATATTTCATGAGAGCATTCCTAAATATTCAGACTGCAGGAAGTATGGTGGCAGTTGGCAAACTGAAGCAGGGTTTAGGTTCACTCAACCATATGGAGGTTAAAGGTTAACCGGCATGGAGAGTAAATTATAATCATTTGCACTCTACGGAGCTTGATGGCATTACCAGTCAGCGACTATCTGTACTGTAACTAACTCTGCTGGCAGTGACTTCACTATGAATATGATGGCAGTAGCTGATTGCTCGACTAACACGAAAACCTTATACGAGAAGAAGCAGCATTAATTAACCATTTATAATGTAGTAGAATGACATATTGTGTGTAACATGGAGAATATAGTGGGGAGCGAAATAGAAAATCGCCAGCCAATTTACTTCCCTTTACTTGTACACTAAAGTACCAGAGGTGCCTTTCTCCAAAAAATAAAGCAAGTTCACAGCATATAAAACCAAAAAAGGCCATGAAATGGCACCAAGAAGTTACGCGCCTTCAACTAGGAAAATTTAAGTGATGTTTTTCGCAAGATGTATTGTATAACCTTGTCCCCACGTACTACCATGGGCATGCTCAAATATATCATGTGCCAGTTTGGTATATTGATCTTGTTTCACGGTGTAATACAGGTTGGCATATTTTTCATGATTCACATGGCACATACCTTACACAATCAAATCTACTATCATAATTCTGAACTACACCTAAATAAAATTGTTTAACGTGTTTGTCTACATGTATTACTGCCATGCCAACAACACAGGATGAACTGCCAATATTAACATAGGTCACTTTCTGTTTAAAAAAAGGATCACATACCAAATCCATCAAGCGAAGCAAGAACAATCTCTCCAGGCAGTAGGCTGAAAAACTTCTTTCCAGCTTTTGAGTTAGATATTGAGCTTGTAAAATAGCCAGTAACCTTCACTACTCCGGACAGTATTCCAGTTGCCACTTTCTCAGACATTTTCGTGACCTTCTTAGCCCTGCCAGCAAATATAAGAAATACCAAAATGAGATAACACAATCAGTTTAAGCAAGGAGCACAAGTTACCTAAAACATTCGATGAGATCACTAATCAACAAGTGTGACTGTACTCACAAAGTACAGGTTCAAACTCCTTATGCTACCTAGAGTGAATATTACCTGCGTACGATTATGTTAAGCATAATGTAATTCGTAATAAAATAATAAAATTATAAAAAACAACCAATTTCGTGGTTACAAAAAATATCCCTCAGTTTAAGTTAGTCCAGTTGAAAAATTCATAAAATGCAAACTATCTACAATCCCCAGAGCATTTCTACACGAATGCTTGGAGTTCTTCCTATATGACATAAATATGAAACCGAGGAACAAGGAAGCCAGACAACAAAACTAGTAAAATACATGTAACTGCCAGCATGATTACATGGATAATTTGTAGATATTGCCCATAATTATCATAAGGTTTACTAACTCAAATTACAGTGATGTGCCCAAAACCTGAAGCAGTTATGGATAACTTTTATGACTACAAATTGAAATCACATTTGATACAGTATGAAGAACTGAGAAAGTCAGCGCTACCTTTTGATCCGCCTCAGCATCTCGGGGGTGACCTCGGCGTCAGTTTCCCCAGGCTGGATCCTCTTCCTGAGCACCTCGTTGCCCCAGTGTAGCCGCTCCACCGTCATGACCCCACACCAGACGATCCCCTTGGCGAGGCCCTGGGCGCCCGAGGCGATGGCCCTGGCGACCGCGCCGCCGTACTCCTCCACATTCGGCGCGACGGCGGTCCAGTACGCGGCCGCCTCGGCCTCGGCCTCGCCGCCGCCGGCGAGCCCCTCGCTGCCGGCGACGGAGTGGGCGGAGAAGCTGGTGCAGGCCGCGAGCACGCCGTCGAGGCGCGGGTCGGGGCGCGCGAGCGTGAGGCCGTAGTGGAGCGGGCCGGGGGCCGGGTCGTCGGCGGAGGCGGGGACCGTGAGGGAGAAGGAGTAGTGGCAGGGGTCGAGCTTGACGGCGGCCACGTCGCGGGTCAGGGGGAACTGGACGGGGCCGAGGACCGCGATGGCGGCGAGGGAGGTGGCGCCCGCGTGGATGCGGAGGAGGGTCAGGTCGCCGGTGGCGAGCGGGTGGCTGCGGTGCCGGTCGATGAGGTGGAGTTGCGTGGATGGGATGCGGAGGAGGATGTCCTCGGAGGGTGGCGGAGCGGTGGGGGAGTTGGGCGTGTTTGGGGAGGAGGGGATCTCGACGGGCGCGAGGTCCGCCATGGCGAGCGGCGGGGCTGAGGGGGCGGGGTAGCTGGGGTTGGGGGTGTAGGACGCCATGGGGAGAGATTTATGGCCGGGAGGGGAGAGCCGTGCGGAGGACGACGGCGGCGGCGGCGACATGGCTGTTGTATAGGGCGCCGCGGCCGCCGTCCCTCCGTTTCCGGCCGATTGCGACTGTCCTAGCCCGACCCGCGCCCTCCAAATTCGAGCGCGCCGGCACCAGCGCGAGCCAAGCAGTTGGTGCGAGCCGGCGAGCGGGAGTAGCAGTCAGGCGGCCGCGGTTGAAGCGAGCGTCAGGCAGGTCGGCAAGCGAGCAGCAGGTGGGCGGCCGGCGAGAGCGGCAGGCAGGCGGCCAGCGCATGCAGGCAAGCGAGCAGCAAAGCGGTGGGGATAAATTAGTCTATGGATGGCTTTTTTTTTCAAACGATCCCCACGGATCGGATTTCATTATCAAGGATAACGAAACAAGGGTTTTACACTGACATGTAGCAACATGTTCAGCACAACACGAACGCACCACCACCAAACAGAAAGTTTACGCAGAACAGGAAAAAAAAACGCCGCCTAATGCTAGCGATACTACTCCAGGGAGGAAGATATATCTTAACAGCCGACAGACATCAGCAAACACCCACAGCTTCCAGCAAAAGAACCAAAACATGCCAGCAAACATGACAACTTTCATTCTTGTTCTCCCAGGTCCATATCATCCACATCATCCTCCATTCTGGGGCCTCTGGCTTGAAGAACAGGTTGTGCACGTCCAACACCTCCAGGAGCATCATCCGCGCGAGTTGCACTGGCCAGCCTCAGGAGACCATCAGCACCCGCCTGCAAATCTTCAGCGTCCTTCTCATTGTGTAAACCTGCCCAGTATTTCAAGAACACAGTAGAATAACTGATTAGATCTAAAGGACTTTTGATTATTTTATGCTCGAAACAAGCACGATTTCGAAGCTTCCAAATTGCCCAACAGATCGCAGCCAACCCCGCAATCTGCGTGTTTCTGCTAGCAGGAACAAACTGGGGAAACCACCAGAAAAACTGAGTGAAGGATCCAGGTCTAGTCTGAGCACCAATCAAACGTCCCACAGCACTCCACACAAATTTGGCAGCCGGGCATGTGAAGAACAAGTGAGAAATGGTCTCAGCACCATTACAGAACTGACAGCTAGAACTCCCTTGCCAATTTCTCTTGAGCAGGTTATCTTTGGTAGCAATGGCATTATGCCAAATCATCCATAACCAGATCTTAATCTTCAGAGGAATTTTACTTTTCCAGAGATGTTTAAAAGATCTGTCCAGTCCAGCACTACAAAGATGATTATATATAGATTTGACTGTGAACTTTCCTCCTTTGTTCCACTTCCACACAGGCTTATCTTGTTCCTCAGTGAGAACAGTTTGAGCCATAATTTGATGTAGACCATGAATTTGACAGGCAAGGTCAGGAGTCATCCATCTTCTAAAGGAAAAATTCCAGTTCATCACAGCTGCCTCAGCCACAGTCACATTTTGCTCAAGACAGATATCATATATCTCAGGGAAACTATCTTTCAAAGGTAGCTGATCACACCAAGCATCACACCAAAAACTTGTGTTCCTTCCATTCCCCACCTTCATTCTCCTTCCACACAAATAGTATTTCTTGACATGTAGCATATCTGTCCACAGAGGAGAATCTCCAGGTTTCTTTTTTGTATAGAACACTCCACCATTCCTCATATATTTATGCCTCATAAAATTTTGCCAAGGACCAGAACCAGATTCCAGCTTCCACCACCACTTACACATCAGACTAATATTAAATTTGTGCAAGTTTTTTATACCCAAGCCACCTTTTTTCTTGGGTTTACAAATCCAGCTCCATCTCACAAAATGATATTTTTTCTTGTCAGCACTCCCTGCCCAGAAGAATGATCTAATGGGTTTATCAATCTGCTCTATATTTGTCTTATGGAGCAATCTCATAGACATTTGAAACACAACAGTACTAGACAAACAAGCATCAATTTTAACCACTCTCCCACCAATAGACATGGTGTTTCCCATCCAACCACCCATCTTCTTTTTTGTTTTATCACCAAGAAAGCTCATCTCTGCAACAGAAGGATTTCTTGCACATACAGGAGTACCCAAGTATTTAATAGGCCAACTCCCTTGCTGACAATTGAACAAAGAAGCATAATTCTGTGCTTTCACTTCATCCTCTAGAATCATCATAACCTCACTCTTCTCAAAGTTAATTTTCAGTCCAGACATGGATTCAAAGATGTAAAGCATCAGTTTTAAATTCACAGCTTGCTCCTCACAATCCTGGATGAGAAAAATGGTGTCATCAGCATACACTACAAGAAAAGTTCTGATAGACAACGTCTCAAAATCGTCCGCTAAGGGGTATTTTTCGTCGCCCATGGGCCTAACCCGACGATATGGGTTCTGTTGTGGAAACTGCGTCAGGCAAAGTCCAACGACGTTTTTTTCGGTCCGTCGCGCTTGGGCGCCCTTCCGCCACGGAAAATCGGACCGTTGCGCAAGTGTTTCCGGGAGCCCGTTGATCGTCGACGTCATGCAAAGCGACACGTGGCGACGCCGTTAGCGCGATTAACGGCGTTAACCGGCTGAAACCCCGTGGTAGATGGTAGGCCCACACGAGGCCTGCCACGTCTTAAGCGGGCCGGGCCAGCTGACATAGTTTGACCGGTCAACTATATAGCTGGGCTGGCCCATTAGTTACGTGGGCCGGGCCTAACCTCTAAGGTTGACTGGTCAAAACTTAAATGGGCCGGCCCATTTAACATGTGGGGTCCACCTTACGACTCGGGCCGGCCCAAGAAGCAAGTGGGCCGGGCCGAAACACAGGTGGGTCCCACTTTCCTGTCAAAGGGCCGGCCCATTTAGTGTGTGGGGTCCACCGTGTAGCAAGTGGGCCGGCCCAAAAACACAGGTGGGTCCCACTTTCCAGTTAAAGGGTCGGCCCATTTAGTATGTGGAGTCCACCATATAGCAAGTGGGCCGGCCCAACAAGATAGTGGGCCGGGCCAAAAACACAGGTGGGTCCCACTTTCCTGTTAAAGGGCCGGCCCATTTGGTGTGTGGGGTCCACCATATAGCAAGTGGGCCGTCCCAACAAGATAGTGGGCCGGGCCAAAAGCACAGGTGGGTCCAACCTTCCTGTTAAAAGGCCGACCCATTTAGTATGTGGGGTCCACCATATAGCAAGTGGGCCGGCCCAACAAGATAGTGGGCCGGGCCAAAAACCCATGTGGGTCCCACCTTCCTGTTAAAGGGCCGGCCCATTTAGTATGTGGGGTCCACCATATAGCAAGTGGGCCGGCCCAACAAGATAGTGGGCCGGGCCAAAAGCACATGTGGGTCCCACCTTCCTGTTAAAGGGCCGGCCCATTTACCATGTGGGACCACCATATACCAAATGGGCTGGCCCAACAAGATAGTGGGCCGGCCCAATAAGCATGTGGATCCCACTATCGTGTAACCGGGCCGGCCTACTAAAGAAGTGGGCCGGCCCAAAATGAAAGTGGGTCCCACACTACTGTAAGTGGGCCGGCCCAATCTGTTGTAGTGCCCTACTTGTTTGACTAGTCAACATGCATTAAATTTCATGAGCCTAAAATCTGATATCAATGATACACACAATTACATACACAAATAAAAAAAGTAGGAAAATTACAAGGCAATTCATGTGCCCAAATAAAAAAATTACATAGAATCATTGAGGACTTCTATTAGCATCATCAATAACACGTTGACATTTGGCAATCGCCTTGATTGAATCTTGTGTACTCTTTGTCAACATATCAGCTACAGATCTTAAAGCAGCAATACCATGTCTTTTATAAAGTACTGACCTTGAGATATTCTTGTTTGATGAAAGCAATGGTCTAGGTTGACGGCTATGAGAAGATGCATCAGAAGAAATATCAGAAGTTTTTGTGGGCCTCACTTCTAATGAAGATTGCTTCATCAAAACTGCATTCTGATAATAATGCAAAAAGAGTTAAACGATGAACTATGCAAACATTTATTATACAATGTAGATATAAGATAATAACAAGTTGCATAAATAAGACAATGTATGGAACTTGTACTAAGCACAAACTTACATCATAATGTTGCACAGGGTCGCTACAGATCCTTTTTTGGCGACTATCTTCTAATGATGACTGCTTCATTAAAACTGCATTCTGGTAACATTGCAAACATAGTTACAACAATTAACTATTCAAACATGTATTACGCAATGTAGAGATCGAGATAACGACATGTAGCGAGAAATAAGCACAAGATAAGATAAGATGCATGTACTAAGCACATACTGGCTCGCTGCAGGTCCTTCTCTTGCGTGCACTAGTCGTGGTCAACATGCCTGTCATTTTAGGTTCAGCCATCAAGTGAAATGCTAATCCTCCTGCTCCATTGTCCTTAATCTGTGTTTAGATATCACATTTAAGACCAAGTCAAATTTGTTTTCAAATAACAAAAAACTTGAGCTGCCAAATGAATAAGCCAATATTTACCAGATATCAGATTAAAACCAACTAGATGTTGCTTTGCATGAGATACGAATTTCAGACATTCAGATTTAGAGTAGGGTAATGCCAAGGTTTTCCACATAAAGTAAACTGGCATTAAGAATGACCAAATGTCGAGTTCAAATCACCTTCGCAGTTTCTCCAAGACAAGCATATCAAATAGGCGAAACATAGTAAAGCATGAATGGCATTGCTATGGCAGGGTTCCAAGTGTTAATCTGTTGCATAAGGAACAATTCATATATGTTATAGATAATAACGGAAGTAAAGCGCCAAAATTACCAACCAAGAACTCAGATTCCAACCTTCCCTAGCGTCCCCGCTGTTAATGTTGGATGTTCTAATAAGTGGTTCGCATGATCAATCCCTAGGAAAAATAACATTGACAAGTCAGTCTATGACAATACAAAGACCAGACATGCACGCAGCAATAACTATATAAGCTAAAGACGAGGTATAATAGAAAGCAGATTGGAAATGCACATAGCATGATTATAAAAGCAGTGTGAGAATAGCAGACACGAGAAAACAGCTAGCAGCTAGCGGTGAGCTAATGACGTGGTATAAGAACAAGCAGATTGGAAATGCCCATAGCATGACTATAAAAGCGATGCGACAATAGCATGCGGTACAAAAACGATTGGCGACAAATGAATGGGTATAAGGCTATAAATATGTGGATGCACACAGGTGTCAGTAGAATGAACAGGATGGTAGCGACCGGATAATGCTTTTGTACTGTACAATATTTAAACAAACTTCATGCGAAGCAACACATCAAGAAAGTTAACGGCATATGAGATCTGCAAATAACTACACAAAACATGGCTAAAGAAACACCGCGATCTAACGGGCCAGCGTACTAACCAAGCTGCGGCGGGGTGGACGGGGGCGGCAACTTGCATTCCAGCGGCGGCGAACGCGGGAGACGATGAATCGACCCTGTTTCAGTAGAAGCGGGCGTTAGTGAAGCAGATCTGGTTGGCTGGCAAGGGATTCGGTGAAGTTGATACAGCCGCTGCGCCGAGGTAGTCGGTGGCGAGGTCGGCGGTGAAGCAGATCCGTCGGTGGCGAAGTCGGCGGTGAAGCAGATCCGTCGGTGGCGAGGTCGGCGGTGAAGCAGATCCGTCGGTGACGAGGGCGGCGGGGGAGCGGATCAGGTGGGTGGACAGCCAACACGATCAAGGCTACGCTGTGGAGGAGTATGCCGGCGGCGAAGCAGATCTAGTACTGTAGAGAGTCAGAGCTTTGGCGTGTGAGAGTATTTTTGAGCTAATGGGGCGAATGGTTGGTGGGTGGGTGTGGGCCTGTGGGGAGGGTTCGGGATCTAGGCAAGATATTTCATTGTTACCGAATGAGCCCTCCATGGTCGGTGGGTTGTAGCTTAGGACCAGGGTTAAAAGGGTAAAACTGGTCACGGGATTTTCGAATGGATGCGGCGGGATGATTTGGCGCGCGGCCGAAATTTTCAGTTTCAAGCTACGAGCAGAACGACAAAAATAATGTTCTTCCCCAGGGAGCTCTCATTTCTTCCTCTTCTCTTTCTCCCTCGAGTCTTTCCCACTCCCCCGGCTCCTCTCCCCCTTCTCTCCGGCGGCCTCGCCGGCGGAGACGAGGCCGACTTCTCTCTGTATATTGTACACCCTCCGAACTAAATTAATTGATTCAACTTTCCTTAGACGTGTATGTATCTAGAGTAAAAACATGTGTGGATACATCCATATTTAGATAAGCAAAGTTGAGTCAGCTAATTTGGATCCGAGGGAGTTAGTGTTGTTGTAAGCTTAGATCCAGTGTTTCCCATGAGCAGAATGGCGCAATGGAGTCGGGGATCTCGTCATCGGCTTCAGATCCGGCCTTTGTGGTGAATCTGGCGGATCTTGCCGGCCAAACCCCGATCTGGTGCCATCAATGTGATGGCGCTAACGGTGAGGCTTGCTTTGGTCAGTGCTTCAGATCTGGCCAATGGGGAAGTCAAGCTGCTAAAGTTCACAAGCTCGGGGCATACGACCGCGTCATCCGTCTTGCCCGTGCACATCTTGGCCTTTCAGCGGCCCTTCTCAGAGCCAATATGCCGTTGCTGAGGCCCTTCTTCTCCTTCGTCCTGGCGACTACCGGCGACACCGTCCCAAGTGGTGCATCCCCGGCGACGGAGTTGCTGGAAAGGATGCGGAGCAGAGATCTGATGTGCGGTCGAGAAGGACTCGATTGATTTTCTTCTATATGTTTTGGGGTCCTTTTTGTAAAGTTGCAGGTTCTATTAGTTATTGTCTAGTACTTTTGGTCCTCTATGTAATTTTTGGACTAGTTTCCATTGGCACTGATAAACTTGAATTTTGACAAGTTCACAGGGAAAAAAATTCCTTTGCACGTATGGCCTATCATGTATAAACATTCTTGAGATTTAAACTATATGTAATGTGCCATGCATTAACCCTAAACCATATATATGTAACTAACCCTAGCTGATCAAACCCTACTTAATTAAAACAAATAACCCTAAACTATACGCATGCACTTTATGCGCAAAGGCGCGGGTGCCTCTAATAATGTGTGTGCGCACTCGATCGATGATCCCTAAACCTTATACAACCCTGAAACCCTAATCCCTAATCCCTAAACCCTAAACACCCTAAACACTAAACCCTAAACCCTAACCCTAACCCTAAACCCTAATTAAACCCTATATATAGGCCAACGACACTTAATTGTGCATCAAGCAGGCCAGGGGTGCCTCGCGGTCCTCTAATTAAATTAAATGTGCCATGCATTAACCCTAAACCATATATATGTAACTAACCATAGCTAATCAACCCTACTTAATGAAAACACATAACCCTAAAGTATACTAGCTATAACCCGATCTAATAAAAACATGCTCTATATATAGCAGCTAGCTAGCAAACCTTAGATTAACACCAATTAATATATACATGGCCTATATCGATCATGTTGTATAACATATCCACGAGATTCATTAATTAATTATATAATTATCGTGATAAATTAATTAACTCTAATTTTGACAAGTTCTCTCGAATGAAAACACATTTGATTAAGTTGCCTCATAATATATATATATAATTAGTGTGCATGCATGTCCTACCATGCATTCGTGCATATGTTTTAATGTATATTTGAACATATTCTTGGGGATTTCAATCTCTCTCTCTCGATCATCTATATATCGTTGGTGGCCAAAAAACACACATATATATGCATGCAATTTATGCGTAAAGGCGCGGGTGCCTCTAATAATGTGTGTGCGCACTCGATCGATGATCCCTAAACCTTAAACAACCCTAAAACCGTAAATATATAATCCCTAATCCCTAAACCTAAACACCCTAAACACTAAACCCTAAACCCGGCCTAGACCCTAACCCTAACCCTAACCCTAAACCCTAGCTAACCCTAAACCCTAATTAAACCCTATGTATAGGCCAACGACACTTAATTGTGCATCGAGCAGGCCAGGGGTGCCTCTCGCGGTCCTCTAATTAAATTAAATGTGCCATGCATTAACCCTAAACCATATATATGTAACTAACCCTAGCTAATCAACCCTACTTAATTAAAACACATAACCCTAAACTATACTAGCTAGCTATAACCCGATCTAATAAAAACATGCTCTATATATTGCAGCTAGCTAGCAAACCGTAGATTAACACCAATTAAAATATACATGGCCTATATCGATCATGTTGTATAACATATCCCTGAGATTCATTAATTAATTATATAATTATCGTGATAAATTAATTAACTTGAATTTTGACAAGTTCTCTCGAATGAAAACACATTTGATTAAGTTGCCTCATAATATATATATAATTAGTGTGCATGCATGGCCTACAATGCATTCGTGCATATATTTTATTGTATATTTGAACATATTCTTGGGGATTTCAATCTCTCTCTCGATCATCTATATATCGTTGGTGGCCCAAAAAACACACATATATACGCATGCATGCACTTTATGCGTAAAGGCGCGGGTGCCTCGATCTAATAATGTGTGTGCGCACTCGATGATCCCTAAAACCTTAAACAACCCTAAAACCCTAAATCCCTAATCCCTAAACCCTAAACCCTAAACACCCTAAACACTAAACCCTAGACCCTAGACCCTAAACCCTAACCCTAACCCTAACCCTAACCCTAAACCCTAATTAAACCCTATATATAGGCCAACGACACTTAATTATGCATCGAGCAGCCCAGGGGTGCCTCGCGGTCCTCTAATTAAATTAATTAAATGCGCCATGCATTAACCATAAACCATATATATATGTAACTAACCCTAGCTAATCAACCCTACTTAATTAAAACACATAACCCTAAACTATACTAGCTAGCTATAACCCGATCTAATAAAAACATGCTCTATATGTAGCAGCTAGCTAGCAAACCGTAGATTAACACCAATTAAAATATACATGGCCTATATCGATCATGTTGTATAACATATCCCTGAGATTCATTAATTAATTATATAATTATCGTGATAAATTATTTAACTTGAATTTTGACAAGTTCTCTCGAATGAAAACACATTTGATTAAGTTGCCTCATAATATATATATAATTAGTGTGCATGCATGGCCTACAATGCATTCGTGCATATATTTTAATGTATATATGAACATATATATTCTTGGGGATTTCAATCTCGATCTCTCTCTCTCGATCATCTATATATCGTTGGTGGCCCAAAAAACACACATATATACGCATGCACTTTATGCGTAAAGGCGCGCGCGAGTGCCTCTAATAATGTGTGTGCGCACTCGATCGATGATCCCTAAATTAACCTTAAACAACCCCTAAATTAAACCTTAAATCCCTAATCCCTAATAGTCCCTAATCCCTAATCCCTAAACCCTAAACACCCTAAATGCTAAACCCTAAACCCTAAACCCTAACCCTAACCCTAAAACCCCAACCCTAACCCTAACCCTAACCCTAACCCTAACCCTACCCCTACCCCTAACCCTAACCCTAACCCTAAACCCTAGCTAACCCTAAACCCTAAACCCTAGACCCTAAACCCTAGACCCTAAACCCTAACCCTAACCCTAACCCTAACCCTAAACCCTAGCTAACCCTAAAACCCTAATTAAACCCTATGTATAGGCCAACGACACTTAATTGTGCATCGAGCAGGCGAGGGGGTGCCTCGCGGTCCTCTAATTAAATTAAATGTGCCATGCATTAACCCTAAACCATATATATGTAACTAACCCTAGCTAGCTAATCAACCCTACTTAATTAAAACACATAACCCTAAACTATACTAGCTAGCTATAACCCGATCTAATAAAAACATGCTCTATATGTAGCAGCTAGCTAGCAAACCGTAGATTAACACCAATTAAAATATACATGGCCTATATCGATCATGTTTTATAACATATCCCTGAGATTCATTAATTAATTATATAATTATCGTGATAAATTAATTAACTTGAATTTTGACAAGTTCTCTCGAATGAAAACACATGCATTTGATTAAGTTGCCTCATAATATATATATAATTAGTGTGCATGCATGGCCTACAATGCATTCGTGCATATATTTTATTGTATATTTGAACATATTCTTGGGGATTTCAATCTCTCTCTCGATCATCTATATATCGTTGGTGGCCCAAAAAACACACATATATACGCATGCACTTTATGCGTAAAGGCGCGGGTGCCTCGATCTAATAATGTGTGTGCGCACTCGATCGATGATCCCTAAAACCTTAAACAACCCTAAAACCCTAAATCCCTAATCCCTAAACCCTAAACCCTAAACACCCTAAACACTAAACCCTATACCCTATACCCTAAACCCTAACCCTAACCCTAACCCTCTGCCCTAGCTAACCCTAAACCCTAATTAAACCCTATGTACGTATAGGCCAACGACACTTAATTGTGCATCGAGCAGCCCAGGGGTGCCTCGCGGTCCTCTAATTAAATTAATTAAATGCGCCATGCATTAACCCTAAACCATATATGTGTAACTAACCCTAGCTAATCAACCCTACTTAATTAAAACACATAACCCTAAACTATACTAGATATAACCCGATCTAATAAAAACATGCTCTATATATAACAGCTAGCTAGCAAACCGTAGATTAACACCAATTAAAATATACATGGCCTATATCGATCATGTTGTATAACATATCCCTGAGATTCATTAATTAATTATATAATTATTGTGATAAATTATTTAACTTGAATTTTGACAAGTTCTCTCGAATGAAAACACATTTGATTAAGTTGCCTCATAATATATATATAATTAGTGTGCATGCATGGCCTACAATGCATTCGTGCATATATTTTAATGTATATATGAACATATATATTCTTGGGGATTTCAATCTCGATCTCTCTCTCTCGATCATCTATATATCGTTGGTGGCCCAAAAAACACACATATATACGCATGCACTTTATGCGTAAAGGCGCGCGCGGGTGCCTCTAATAATGTGTGTGCGCACTCGATCGATGATCCCTAAACCTTAAACAACCCCTAAAACCTTAAATCCCTAATCCCTAAACCCTAAACACCCTAAACACTAAACCCTAAACCCTAAACCCTAACCCTAACCCTAACCCTAACCCCAACCCTAACCCCTAACCCTAACCCTAACCCTAACCCTAACCCTAAACCTTAGCTAACCCTAAACCCTAAACCCTAGCTAGACCCTAAACCCTAACCCTAACCCTAACCCTAACCCTAAACCCTAGCTAACCCTAAAACCCTAATTAAACCCTATGTATAGGCCAACGACACTTAATTGTGCATCGAGCAGGCCAGGGGGTGCCTCGCGGTCCTCTAATTAAATTAAATGTGCCATGCATTAACCCTAAACCATATATATGTAACTAACCCTAGCTAGCTAATCAACCCTACTTAATTAAAACACATAACCCTAAACTATACTAGCTAGCTATAACCCGATCTAATAAAAACATGCTCTATATGTAGCAGCTAGCTAGCAAACCGTAGATTAACACCAATTAAAATATACATGGCCTATATCAATCATGTTGTACGTATAACATATCCCTGAGATTCATTAATTAATTATATAATTATCGTGATAAATTAATTAACTTGAATTTTGACAAGCAGTTCTCTCGAATGAAAACACATTTGATTAAGTTGCCTCATAATATATATATATAATTAGTGTGCATGCATGGCCTACAATGCATTCGTGCATATATTTTAATGTATATTTGAACATATATATTCTCTTGGGGATTTCAATCTCGATCTCTCTCTCTCGATCATCTATATATCGTTATTGGTGGCCCAAAAAACACACATATATACGCATGCACTTTATGCGTAATTAAAGGCGCGCGGGTGCCTCTAATAATGTGTGTGCGCACTCGATCGATGATCCCTAAACCTTAAACAACCCCTAAAACCTTAAATCCCTAATCCCTAATAATCCCTAATCCATAATCCCTAAACCCTAAACACTCTAAACACACTAAACCCTAAACCCTAAACCCTAGCCCTTACCCTAACCCTAACCCTAACCCTAACCCTAAACCCTAGCTAACCCTAAACCCTAAACCCTAGACCCGGCCTAAACCCTAACCCTAACCCTAACCCTAAACCCTAGCTAACCCTAAAACCCTAATTAAACCCTATGTATAGGCCAACGACACTTAATTGTGCATCGAGCAGGCCAGGGGGTGCCTCGCGGTCCTCTAATTAAATTAAATGTGCCATGCGCGCATTAACCCTAAACCATATATATGTAACTATAACCCTAGATAATCAACCCTACTTAATTAAAACACATAACCCTAAACTGTACTAGCTAGCTATAACCCGATCTAATAAAAACATGCTCTATATATAGCAGCTCTAGCTAGCTAGCAAACCGTAGATTAACACCAATTAAAATATACATGGCCTATATCAATTTTAATATATATTTGAACATATTCTAGGGGATTTCAATCTCTCTCTCTCTCGATCATCTATATATATATCGTTGTTGGTGGCAAAAAACACACACATACATATATACGCATGCACTTTATGCGCAAAGGCGCGGGGTGCCTCTAATAATGTGTGTGCGCACTCGATCGATGATCCCTAAATAACCTTAAACAACCCTAAAACTCCCCTAAACCCTAAACACCCTAAACACTAAACCCTAGACCCTAAACACCCTAAACACTAAACCCTAAATCCTAGCTAGACCCTAAACACCGTAAACACTAAACCCTAAACCCTAAACCCTAAACACCCTAAACACTAATTAATTAAACCCTAAACCCTAGACCCTAAACACCCTAAACTAAACCCTAGACCCTAGCTAGCTAAACACCCTAAACACTAAACCCTAAACCCTAAACCCTAGCTAACCCTAAACCCTAATTAAACCCTATATATAGGCCAACGACACTTAATTGTGCATCAAGCAGGCCAGGGGTGCCTAGCTCGTGGTCCTCTAGTTAAATTAAATGTGCCATGCATTAACCCTAAACCATATATATAACTAACCCCTAGCTAATCAAACCCTAGTTCATTAAAACACATAACCCTAAACTATACTAGCTAGCTATAACCCGATCTAATAAAAACATGCTCGATCTATATATATAGCAGCTAGCTAGCAAATTAAACGGTAGATTAACACCAATTAATATATACGACATGGCCTATATCGATTTCAATCGCTCTCTCGTATGTAGATCTCTCTCTACATCTCTCTCTCTCTCTCTCTCTCTCTCTCTCTCTCTCTCTCTCGTTAATTGGTGGCCAACAACACACACATGCACTTTGTGCGCAAAGGCATGCGCCTCTAATAATGTGTGCGCAGTCGATCAATCTAGTTTTGATTAATCATAGCACACAAATAAAGAAGTTGTATTTGAATCCACACAACCTAATCTAAAACACATAACCCCTAACATGGCCTAATTAATTAACCCCTTCTCTCTACCTAATTAGTGGAAATTGCACAAAATCAAAAGGGGTCCCTCACTAATTGTGCATATCTGCTAGATTGTGATAAACTTTTGCCCCATATATATTTGGTGGATGGGTGCATCTTGGCATGTAAAACAATTAGTGTTTGCAAATGGCGTTGTCAAAATTTATGTACAAATGATTTCTTTCCATCCAAAGTGCATAAAATGGGAGTTTTAATGAAGAAAGTACAAATAAAACAGCTCAACATGCTTCCACACCCCGATTTCCACACGAAGTAGAACATATTTAAAGGATAATTCCAGAGTTTTACTATTTTTCAAGCAACTTTGCTAATTTTCCCCCACTCACATGACTTTATGTCGATTTAACGAAAATATGGCGAATTTCAACTACATGGGCGGGATAGTTTGAATTGTGCGCGCGGCAAAGGGAACCGCCTATTCCTCAACCTTGTGCACGGCAAATTACACACGCAACTCCATTAAACGCCATTTAATTATCACCCGGCGGCCCGGCCGCATGACCCCCACCCACCCCTACACAACTTATCCCCGTCCGTGCGAAGAGCTTCCCCTCCCTGTCCCGTCCGTGCGAAGAAGAAGCTTCCCCTCCCCGTCGTTCTTCTCGAGACGCACCGGCGGTCAAGTTGATCCACGGTAGGGCTGCTATCTCTAGCTCAATCATGTATCGGGCAAGACGGCCTAACGATTTATATTTTCTTGATCTTGCTAAAAAATTCGTCGGTATGCTCGAACTAATTGGCACTTTATAGTTTTCCGCTCGATTTGTCATCGATCAATTTGTTCATTTGCGTGGGCATATAGAGTCGATTCTGCACTCGATCCGTTAATTTGCTGAAATGCCATGGCAGAGTTTTGTACACGATCTGTTTGCTAAAATGTCGATGGGCATTTTTTGTTTTGTACTCGACATGATTGCTGAAATGCATAATCATGTAGTATAGTTTTGTACTCGATTGATATACATTTCCTACTTCGCCTTAAATTAATCACCAACCACTGTATCTCATAATTAAACAGATGGACAGAACTTGGATACTGCATGGACACTTATGTTCCCCTTCATATATAAATGGTGTTCAACCCTTTATGGGGTTTATTAGAGCTCATGAAGGTCACAAACTGGACGTGTATTGCCCGCGTTGCACATGTATGAATGGTGAGAAGAGGCCTCACCACTGTAGTGGCAGATCATTTACACATTTTTGGGATGGACCGCACATATGTTAGGCGGGTTTAGCATGGTGAACCATATAATGATCCTTTAGCAGGAGAAGCAGATCTTGCTCACACCGTATGTGTCTTGGCATATGTAGTTAATTATTTATATTGATGCTGCCATTGTTTCAATCAATAGTTTGCATTCTTGTGCAAGGTTACGTACTCAAATTTAACTTGTTGCAGATGGATGGACGGGAAGGAGAGAAAAAGCGCTTGCTTCAGAAACGGGTTTCAGCTCTGGGACATGTCTTGTGCCGGATGAGAAGGTAAATATGTAAAACGGCATTTGTTCGGGTTGCATCCCTTAGATGTTTGTCTAATCGGTTGATGTACTAATTGCGAAGCATAGAGTTGAAGAGGTCTCTCGGTTTGATGGGAGATTTGAAGATGAATCTCAGTTTGATGCACTGTGGATGGTACCGATGACGAGCCTTTCATAGACGAAGGTCCTGCACCTGAGATTATCCAGCCTACAGAAGGAGGCCGTGGACCGAGTACACAGCTTTGAGTTGAAGTGGATGCACGCCCGGAGATCATCAGGTGCGTCCCGGTAGTCTCAAGACCAGCCAGCCCTGATGCACTGTGGATGGTACCGATGACGAGCCTCTCATAGACGAAGGTCCTGCACCCGAGATTATCCAGCCTACGTAAGGAGGCCGTGGACCGAGTACACAGCTTTGCGTTGAAGAGGATGCACACCCGGAGATCATCAGGGGCGTCCCGGTAGTCTCAGGACCACCTAGCCCTGATGCAAAATGTTGAGCTACTTTATTATTCATACTCTTATGTTCTGGTGCTGTAGTATGTTATGATTTGTACGCCTTTGGCGCTAGATTAAGCATTCAGTGGATGATCGCGTTGCAAAATTCGACACCCACACAATCGGTTCATCGTATGAGTAGTAGCACAATTACTTCTACAGCGATTCCTGCCGGCGCATTAGTTGGTAGCATGAAACACTTTCAGGTACTCCCCTCTGATTCATATTAATTGACTCAATTCTGTCTAGATATGGATGTATCTAGATGCATTTGTTAACTAGACTAACAAACTTGAGTCAGTTAATATGAATCCGTGTAAACCGCCCAGTCCTCGAGCAGCTAGTTTATTGACTCGGACTCCAAGCCTCTCGCGGCAAGCCATCGACGAAGCTTTGACCAGATCTTGGCCCGCAATTTTTGTGTGTGGCGAATAGCAAAGCTTTGACCAGTTCCTCTCGGGATGCGGCACGCCGGTGAGCTTGCACGGTTGCCATGAGCACTTTCCGGCGGAACTTCCTCTTCGCCGCCCTCAAGCCGCTGCTGCGAGACAAAGACGCAGTGCCTCGAGGTGGACGGAATTCGGATCTCGGGGCGGGGGTCCGCATCGTCCGGAACGATCTCCGGCGGGTTAACGAGGACATGCATGGCGGCTGTGGGATTTTTTTTTTTTTGGTTTGAGCTTGGGATTTGGGGTTTTTCGGATAGGGGAGGAGGAACCGAGGAAGAGGAAGGAACAGCCGCGTGCTTGGCGCGTGGCGGTGTGCTTGAATTTCGAATTTTTGTGAAATGTTTCATTTCCCGCTACAATTCTGGGGGGATTCTTGACGCGCCAATGCGTCCCGCCGGGCAGCTTCAAGTGAATTTGGGGTGCCACGCTATGGGCCCTAGTTTCAGTGAGACATGTAATGACTAGTCACATCGGTAAGTTCACCGTGTAATAAAATATGTTACCCCTCCAGTTTATGTAGCTGCCATTCTCTCCCTATGTTGTGCCGATTGCCGACGGATGCAAGGCGCTAGCTCGATCCCCTCCTTTCGCCTCCACCGTCCGGGCATCCAGCTTGGAGGGGCAAGCTGCATCTAGACCAAGCGGATTAGGTAGGACTAGTAATGTTCTTTCCTTTCTCGAGATCGGTTCTTTTTCCTCTCCTCGATATCTTGCGCATCTCTTTTCTATTCCGGGCGAAGGGGCGTCTTTACGGTCACCCTCGAGCTGGGAGTGATTGATGGGGGTGGGGGCGGGGGCTACCTTTGCTTGGATTGGGGTGTTCTTCCTTTATTTGTCGACATTTGCAACCTTTGTAGTTTCGCCGATCCTCACCGTATCTTTTGTCGCCTTGTACAGGAAAGGTAAGACCTCGGCGGTGGGGGCAATGGAGCGTAAGGCCACCACGCATGTGGGCGGTTGGCTGAGCCCGAGCTGCGTCCCCACCCCGCGAAGGTGTACTCCGTTTGCTTATCCACTCTTTACCTTTTAAGTGTCTCTCTCGCATCCTCAATCTGTTCCTGTTCCGGAATATGCTTAAAGTAGCACATGTCTTCACTGTTTGTGCGTAAAGCCTCTGTGACACCATGCTCTATATTCTCTGTATCAGGTTGGTACCTCCGGGTTCCGTGGCCGAGGCTATGGGAACGAGAATAGCGCCCCCACTGCTGCAGGAGCATGGCCCGATCTGCAAGACACAAGAAGCGAAATGCCATCGCGAGCCGGCGGGGACCGCCTGAGGTAATTTTTTTTAACCAACTTACCATGATGTAGTCTGAATCTGATACTCCCTCAGATCCAAATTAATTGACTCAACTATCTGTGGCTGATCAGGCTGCCAGTATGTTGATGCCGCCCCCATCTTCTAAATGCCTCTACAAGCACAAGGCCACGCGCCAGCTGGGTGGTGATCTTTTAATGAATATGGTATATTTTCTTAATCCACAAAACATGCCTTGATTTTTCTCTCGTTTATTGTCGGTTTTTTCTATGCTTGCCAAAAGTTTACAACAACAACAACAACAACCAAGCCTTTCAGTCCCAAACAAGTTGGGGTAGGCTAGAGTTGAAACCCATAAGATCTCGAAGCCAAAAGTTTAGAAACACCAAATTCGTTTGCTTACAATCATCATACAGTAATGTTCATCTACTCCAGTTCCCCTAACCCAACAAAAAATGATGTTAATTACGATTTTTAGATTAAAAGAGCACCATTAGGCGCTGTTAATTACGACTTTGAGATTAAAATGTCATTTGCAATTGTTAATTACAATTTTGAGACAAATGGTTAGTTTAACCTCGATCTCTTCTGCTCTCCATTTATCCCAACCGAACAAAAATTTAACCATTCCATTCCTCTGAAATGGAACCATTCCATTCCATTCCACGCTGTTTCAGAACCGAACACACCCTTGCATTGTTGTGAACTGTTGTCCATACACGGCCATACCCTTCCACTTACATCCAGCACTATATGCATCAGTCTGTCTCAGAGTCATTCAATATCACTGCTGAGATCTGTTCCCATTCTTATGCAGGCTGAAACTGCTGCGCCTTTACTCAAGTGGATGCAAAATGAGGCTAATGAGGCTCTTTGTGAGGACGATGGTGCCGGCACCATCTTCCGAAAACCTCTACAAGCACGAGGCCATGGACCAGTGGGTGGTGACCTTTTAATGAATCTGGTATATTTTCTTAATCCACATACATGATTTCATTATTATCTGTTTAATTACTGTTGGCTTTGTCTAATGCTTACCAAAAGTTCGAGAAACACTGCGTTTGCTTACAATCATCATACACTAATTTTTCACTTTTCGATCTGTCTCATCCGGTATATAAACCGTTGATTTCCATTGGCTTCTTTTGTAATCATTTGCATTGTTGTCAATCGTTCTCTATGCACAACCCTATTCTTCCACTTACACCCGCACTATTTGCATCAGTCTATCTCATAGATTTATTAAATATCAATGATGAGTTCTGTTGCTATTCATATGCAGGATGAAACTTCTGTGCCTCTACTCAAATGGATAAAAATGATCCTGATGAGGCTGCTGTGAAGACGATGGTGCCGCCACCATCTTCTGAAAACCTCCTCAAGCACAAGGCCACGGGCATTGGGTGGTACCCTTTTCAAGAAGGTATATTTTCTTAATCCTCATACATGATTTGATTTTTGTCTATTTATTGCCGGCTTTGTCTAATGCTTACCAATAGTTCAGAAACACACACACACCTATTCTTACACTTACATCCAGCACTATATGCATCAGTGTCTCATAGATTCATTTTATATATCACTGCTGATGTCTGTTGCTCTTCAATTTTCATATGCAGTTGAAATCGCTAACCCTTCATTGGTCAAAAGGATTGCAAGCTGCTGCTGATGAGGCATCTGCAGAGGCTGCCACCAAGTTACTGTCAGCCCCACCTTCTGGATGCTTATATAAGCTCAAGTCCAAGGACCAGCTGGGCCGTAACCATCCAAGGGTTCGGGTATATTTTCTTAAGCCACATATACATGCCATGATTTATGTCTGATATTATCACCGGCTCTGTCTAATGCTTTTTGGAATTCGGAAACACCAAATTAGCATGCTTATATTCATCATACACTAATTTTTCACTGTTCAGTTTGTAACATAGTGTTATGCACTCGCTTGTCAACATTTGCATTGCTCGAACTATGCACTTTACACAACCTAATTCTTCCACTTACATTCAGCGCTACGCACCAGTAGTACCTCCCATGTTTCCTTCACCATCCCGATGCCGAGCTTGCGGGAATATGGCGGGCCCATGTACATACCCCGCATATAACACCTCCTATGGCTCTATCTACCTTTCTAGTAGCTCCTTCACGAGTTACGGGTATGTATTCTCGGTGGTTTAGCATGAATTGGCATATAGTAAAGTCTTGTTTTTAGTCTTCCTGCTTCTTACATTTGTATCAATTTTCACATGCAGACTGTACCTTGTGAACTTCGTCCTATGATTAACCAGATGTGTCCGCATGAAGGGTCTTTCACTATGCATGGCAATGGCAAATTGATGAACACCTACACGGTCTATGAGGTGTATGTCTACAAGACGCAGCCATCACATATTTGTATGGACATGATTGGAGAAAGTTTGCTTTTGACTACGGTGCGAAGAAGGGCGACGAGCTGAGGATCGGAAACTCAAACGGGCAGATATACGTAATCGCTTACTGAGTTGGAGACACTTCCAAATATATAATATGTAACTTTTTTCTACTCATATCTTTTGATAACTGTTACGAGCAGTTGTTCTAAACCATTCCCTCTGTTCTAGCTTGCTTGGGTTTAACATGATCAAAGCTGCAGATCCCCGATGGAACATGAGCGGATGTCACAAAGGGCAACCACACCAAAGACCGGCACCGGCTTCCCACTCTCTGCATCAAGACCGGTTCTGTACCAGCTCCGTTTCGCATCTACCCAGCAGTCCCCTACATCGGCATTGGTTCTGTAGAGGCCCCATATACTACACCTGCCCAGAGGCTCCTGCATCAGCACTTTGGTTCCTCTAGCTGCACCGTTTATCGCACCTCGCCCATGATCTCTGCATCGGCCACCGGTTCCTCTAGAGGCACCGTTCTATCGCACCCGGCGGTCTCTGCATCAAGCACCAGCTCGTGTACCAGCCCAGGGCTCTGCACCTGCCCAGCCAGATCACCGAGGTCTCGGCTCATTGCTGTGGCCACCCGTGTGGTGACCAGGACGCATCCGAAGGCTATGTTCGTGATTATAAGACACCATAACTGCTCTTATCATGATGTCTTCTCTGCTCAAAGTCTCACATGGTTCGGTGCATTGGTGCCATTGACTAATTTTTGGTGGTATCTCTTGCTTTGAATCAGAAATTGCCTAAAAGTATCGCCAAGGATCTCAATGCTGGCCGAAGGGGCAAGATTTCCCTCGTCATGGAGAGTGAAGGTCTCACCGTGGAGGGACGGTACTCCGTCGGTCCACAGAGATGGCCGCTTGGCTGTTACTTCCAGGTGGAAAAAGTTCATTGACGGTGCCAAACTTCGCATTGGATCAAAGTTGAAGGTCAAGATCTTTCGATGCCGCATTTGTGACATCTTTGGTCATAAAGTTCGCGGTTGTCTAGTTCTCGTTGCCCCATGAGCCCTTAGCAAATGCATTTGTAGTTATACTTATATAAGGTTATCTTATCTGAGCGCTAATTAATTGTATGGGTGGTAAAACTACGGCAAGCTTTTGCTCTTAGCAAGTATGTATGTATGATCACTATTATGATAACTAATGTTTGTGTTCATCTTAATTTGCATTTCCGTTTTAGAAAAAAACTTAATTTCTATTTTGGCTGACACATTAGAGAACTATCAGATTGAACCCACAACATGATTCAAATAGATTCATTACACCGAGCCACATGTCTTGACCTTGCTATACACTACTTCCATTAATCGGTGCAAGAAGGCTTACCCGAGCTGCTGAACCATGGCGGTCGAATCCACCTTATCTATCTAGAAATACAACCTTTGCGAAAGAGGATTTGCGGTATGGGGAGGCTGACATTGGGGACCCATGAGCCACAGCGTCGTCAACGTTTTAAAGGTGGCAGGAGATCGAAAGAAAAATAAGCCAAAAATCGGTTGGTAAACAAATTCAAGAAAAGAAACATTTACCTTTACGAGAGGATGACATGCGGGACCCATGAGGCAAAGAAAGATCCTCAACTATTTCAAGGCGGCGGGGATCAAAGAAAAAAAGGAAATAGCCAGAAATTAATTAGGGTCAAAAATAAATCCATCAAAGGAAACTTTTATTGTTCATAGAGGATGACATGTGGGACCGACTTGCCAGTGTGTCGTCATCGTTTCAAAGGCGAGGGATCAAAAGAAAAAGGCAAATAGCCAGAAATTAGGGGAAAAAAATAAATCCAACAAAGGAAACTTTTATTGTTCATAGAGGATGACATGCGGGACCCATGAGCCAGCAGCTTCCTCAACGTTTCAAAGTCGGCATGAGATTGAAAGAAAAAGGCAAGTGACATAATATCAGGAGCCAAAAATAATCCAAGAAAGAAACTTTATTGTACATAGAGGATGACATGCGGGTCCCATTTTATAGCAGCGGTCTCAACGCTTCCAAGGCGGCACAGGACCGAAAGAAAAATGAAGTAGCCAGAAATCAGGGTGTGAAAAAAAATCCAAGAAAAGAAATATTTCAATTGACCGTATCCGGACATACGGGCCTTCGAACTATCTGCTTGGGCCTTTTGACTCGTACAATTTCAGCCCACTCCAAAACAGGAAAGGTCGAATTTTTCTAAAAAAAAAACAGGAAAGTCCTATGCTTCGCAAAAACAAAAAACAAGGAGATTCAACATATAAGTTTGTTTATGTAGATATAAAGATTTAATTTATCCGTTTGCAATAGCTCAGAGCGAAATACAACGTTTATTGTCTGCAAAATAAAATATCACATGTTTCTTGTACGGGGAGGCTGACATCGGGGACCCATGAGCCAGCAGCGTCGTCAACGTTTCAAAGGCGGCAGGGGATCGAAAATAAAAAAAGCCAAAAATCAGTTGGTAAAAAAATACAAGAAAAGAAAACATTTATCGTTCTGAGAGGATGACATGCGGGACCCATGAGGCAGCAGCATCCTCAACGTTTCAAAGTCGGCATGAGATCGAAAGAAAAAGCCAAGTGACATAATATCAGGAGCCAAAAATAATCCAAGAAAAGAAACTTTATTGTACATAGAGGATGACATGCGGGTCCCATTTTGTAGCAGCGGTCTCAACGTTTCCAAGGCGGCACAGGACCAAAAGAAAAATGAGGCAGCAGCATTCTCAACAATTCCAAGGCGGCAGGGGATCAAAAGAAAAAAAAGGAAATAGCCAGAAATTAATTAGGGGTCAAAAATAAATCCACCAAAGGAAACTTTTATTGTTCATAGAGGATGACATGTGGGACCGACCTGCCAACAGCGTCCTCATCGTTTCAAAGGGGGCAGGGGATCAAAAGAAAAAGGCAAATAGCCAGAAATTAGGGGTCAAAAATAACTCCAAGAAAGGAAACTTTTATTGTTCGTAGAGGATGACATGCGGGACCCATGAGCCAGCAGCTTACTCAACGTTTCAAAGGTGGCATGAGATCGAAAGAAAAAGGCAAGTGACCAAATATCGAGCCAAAAATAATCCAAGATTTATTGTACATAGAGGATGACATGTGGGTCCCATTTTGCAGCAGCGGTCTCAATGTTTGTAATGCGGCTTGAGATCAAAAGAAAAAGAAAGTAGCTAGTAATTAGGGGGTGAAAAAAAATCCAAGAAAAGAAAGTTGATGGACATAGAGGATGACATGCGGGTCCCTTGAGCCAACAGCTTACTCAACGTTTCAAAGGGGGCAGGGGATCAAAAGAAAAAGGCAAGCCAAAAATCAGAGGGTGAAAAAAAATCCAACAAAGGAAACTTTTATAGCACATAGAGGATGACATGCGGGTCCCATGAGCCAGCAGTTCTCTCATCTTTTCAAACGTGTCATGAGATCGAAAGAAAACCGATATTGAAAAAATTTCAGGACCCAAAACTACTTCAAGAAAAGAAAGTTTTATAGTACATAGAGGATGACATGCGGGTCCCATTTAGCGGCAGCGGTATCACCGTTTGAGAGGCGGGGGATCGAAAGAAAAAGGCAAGTGAAACAATATGAGCAGCCAAAAATAATTCAAGAAAAGAAAGTTTTATAGTCCATAGTTGCGGTGATGGTGGTGAGATTTTGCTGGAGCTGTATCTCAGTTTGAGAGGCGGCAGGGGATCGAAAGAAAAAGGTAAGTGACCAAATATGAGGTGCCAAAAATAATTCAAGAAAAGAAAGTTTTATAGTGCATAGAGGATGACATGCGGGTCCCGATTAGCGACGGTATCACTGTTTGAGAGGCGGCGGGGATCGAAAGAAAAAGGCAAGTGACCAAATTTGAGGTGCCAAAAAAAAAAACAAGAAAATAAAGTTTTATAGTACATAGAGGATGACATGCGGGTCCCATTTAGCAGCAGCGGTATCACCGTTTGAGAGGCGGCAGGGGATCGAAAGAAAAAGGCAAGTGACCAAATATGAGGTGCCAAAAATAATTCAAGAAAAGAAAGTTTTATAGTGCATAGAGGATGACATGCGGGTCCCAGTTAGCAGCAGCGGTATCACCGTTTGAGAGGCGGCAGGGGATCGAAAGAAAAAGGCAAGTGACCAAATTTGAGGTGCCAAAAAAAAACTCCAAGAAAAGAAAGTTGATTGCACATAGAGGATGACATGCGGGTCCCATTTAGCAGCAGCGGTCTCAACGTTTCAAAGGCGGCAAGGGATCAAAAGAAAAAGGAAGTAGCCAGAAATCAGGGGGTCAAAAAAAATCCAAGAATAGAAAGAATTTTGGTTCATAGAGGATGACATGCGGGACCCATGATCCTGCATCGTAAACGGCTCGATCGGAGAACGTTGAACGAGATGGCGCGATCGAGAAAAAAAACAATGCCAGAGAGGCTGCCATCTGGGCCCTACATCCCTCGGCGGTGCGGATTTGCGTTGACTCGGCCGGCGAACCCGAGAATTCGCGATGCACCACGTCCCGGGCCACCATACGCGACGTTTTGGCCGCTTTCGTCGGGCTAGGTGGCCTCAAAAACGAGAAAAAAAAAGTTTTGACATGCACCACGGAGGGACCAAAATCGTCGGCCATGGTACACCAGCAACCACGGCGCGACTTCAACTTCGTCGGCCATGGCAACTTTTCTTGTAGTGATATTGCAGAATTGCAATGCCTTTCTCAACCAGATTATCAGCCAATCCAGTGATCAGTCCACTTTGTTGTGCCAAATTCATCATCTTGGAAAGACTGTTTGCTGCCATATTAAACAGAAAAGGGGCAAAAGGATCACCTTGTCAGACTCCCTTATAACTGGCAAAATAAGGACCAATTTTATCATTCACTTTGACACTCAAAGTACCATTGGAAACAACATTTTTAATCCAAACCATCCAGCTGGCACTAAAACCTTTTTGAGTACAAGAATCAAACAGGAAATTCCAGTTAACTTTATCATAAGCTTTTTCAAAGTCTATCTTTAACACCACCCCCTGCTTTTTCCTGAATTTGCTTTCCCTCGGGACTTCTTGGAGCAGCATAACTCCATCTGTAATGTACCTTCCTTTAATGAAAGCAGTTTGACAGGGAGCCAGCAATTTTTCCATAACAGGGGCAACTCTAGCAGTTAGAGTTTTAGTGAAAATTTTAAACAACACTTGTAGAAGGCAAATTGGCCTGAATCTTTGAATTCTGTCAGCATCTTCTCCCTTGGGGATCAGAGTGATGATCCCATAATTAATTCTTGCAAGCTCAATTTTATGTTCAAATAGATCATCAAACACAGCCATTAAATCATTCTTGATGATCTCCCAACATGCTTGATAGAATTCAATGGGTATCCCATCAGGGCCAGCTGCTTTATTTTTCTCCATCTGATCAACTACCTCTTTAACCTCTTCCATTGTGAATCTTCTACCCAACCTTTCTCTATCAACATCATTCAGTTTCTCATCAGCATGCCAGGCATTTTCATCCAATCTCACTCCCCTATCCACTTCAGGGCCAAAAAGATTCTTGTAGAAGTCAGTAGCATGCTGTAGCAACTCCTCATCACCTTGAATCAGAGTTTCCCCATTTTTCAAAGAAAAAATGGTTGACTTTCTTTTACAACCATTTGCAATACGATGGAAATAGGCAGTATTACTGTCCCCATGCAACAGCCAGTTATCTCTTGCTCTTTGTCTCCAGAAATTTTCCTCTCTGTCAAGAATATCAAGCAGTTCCTGCTGAAGCTCAGCCCTCTTTACTATCTCTGCTGGGAGTAAAGGAGAAAGTTCCTCCAGATTTTCTAACTCAGCCAACTCCCTAGATATATCATTTTTCCTCTTCTTATTTTTACCTCTCAGATTGCAGCCCCAACCTTTCAAGCTATTCTTCACATTCTTCAGCTTTTTCTGCAATCTGTCAAGACTGTTAGTTGCATTAACTCTCTGGTTCCAGGCCCTGTCAACCCTTTCAAGGAAACCTTCTTCATTTATCTAGCTTTTCTCAAACCTGAACACATTCTTCTTCTTTGGTTTGTTTTCCATAGTATCAAGGATGAGAGGATTGTGATCAGAAACCTCCCTATTCAACTTATGCACAGTAGTCAAAGGAAAAAGACTTTCCCAGGTATCACTCATAAGGAACCTATCCAGCTTCTCTAGAGTGGGAACACTCTGATTATTTGACCAAGTGTATTGCCCTCCAGACATCTGAATCTCTCTGAGAGCATAAGTGTTGATAATAGCATTAAACATATCAGACCACCTATTATTTCTCATCCCTTTATTTTTTTCAGAAGAGAATCTTAAAATGTTGAAGTCCCCACCAATTAGTAAGGGGAGCTTCTGATCACTACAAACCATACCCAGCTCTGTCAGGAAGTCATTCTTATCAACCAATTGAGCAGCACAATACACAATCACCAAAACCCAGTTCAGACAAAGCTTCAAATCATGTAAGGTAACTTTGATAAAAAAAAATCCCAACAGTAGTATCAATAATGGAAAATCTGGATAGCCTAAAACCACCCAGAATACCTCCACTCCTACCAATGGAGCTAATCCATTTCCACTCAAATTGGCATTGTGGATCAATACTCCTGAAAAAGGCAGGAGAGTAATTCTTCTTGATTGTCTCTTGTAACCCCAAAAAGTCCACATCCTGCTCCCTGATAAAATTGGACAAAAAGCATCTCATACCTTTCTTCCCCACCCCTCTGCAATTAAGAGAGACTCCTATCATAAATATTTTGGATTTTTTTTCCTGCATCTGGGTCCAGTAACAATGTCACTCAGAGGGTGCACATTGTTAACCTTCCCCTGGGCAGCACATGATTTTGTTTGCGCCCCCACAAGGAGTCCACCTGATTTTGCTGGTGTCCCCTTCCATTTCCCAAATTTGCCACCACCCTTCTTTTTTTTCTTATTCCTTCTGAATACCACAGGAGTGAAATCATCATCATCACTCTCCTGTTCTCTCCCAAAACCCAATAAAAGAATTCTCTCAGGTGATTCCGAGTCTGCCTCAACCTCCTGATTACTCTGGCCAACAACAATTGCATGTCTGGCTTGCTCAAGATCTTTCAAATAATTAATTTTTTCAATAGACAAGGAAGCAGGATTGACCCCCATCTCAAGGGCCCTATTATGAATAACATCATCATCAAGTAAAGCAAAGGAATTATGAGAAGTGAGATTGGTACCTGAAACATCTCTTGCAGCAGCATTTCTACTTGCTCTATCAGGAATCCTGGTTGCATGAAGATCTTGAGAAATAAGCCTGGAGCTCATACGGCTAGGTTGAGGATCGTCACCAGCTTGAGGAAGAGAAACATTTCTACCAGCATCAACCTGTGTCTCCACATCAGTAGGATTATCCACTTGGGACAAAGGATCTTCCTGTGTGCCATCCATCTCAGGCTGAGAACCAATGATAGGACTATCAACAGCCATCCTTTCCTGAAGAGTAGGAGCTGCTAGTGCCATTATCCCCTGTCCAGGATTTATATATCTCACAGAAGTTGCAGCACTATCAGACTCAGTAGAATCATAATCCACCTGTTCCTCAGACACATCTTCTTCATTGGCTACTTCCAAGATGGGTCCCAGCTCTTTCCTGTACTGCTTCTGAATAGTGAAAGCTTTATCACTCCCAGATTTTATCAAAGTATGAAGGAACTGTGTATATGCAGTAGAGGCAGAAGCACTAGAGGAAGCTTGCCCAGGAGACATAACCGATGGAGCAAAAGCTTTAGTAACAGATTTGTGTACCTCAGCCAACACATTCTTATCACCACTGTCCTCTTGCATGGGAATGGGATTGATAGGATCCACATTCATCTCACCATCAGTCTTTTCCTGAATGTCTCTATCAAACAGTTTCCTTTTGCCATTATCTCTGCCAGAAGCAACATAAATTGCTGCAGCAGTTTTCCTGGTTGAAGCATTAAATCTATCAGAAGTATTTGCTATCCTGGGGGGAGCAGATTGAGAACCTGCATCAGAATCATTCCTGCCAGTTCTTTGTCTTTTTTGTGTCCCATGATCCCCCTCCCCACCCTGATTAGCATCAGCAACCAAGATTCTGGTACCAGGAGTAGGGGTAGGTTCACACAACTCTCTAGTGTACTGAAGCTCATAGAAACCTCCTTCCATCTCACCAATTCTTGTATTGGGAACAAGAGACAAATCCTGACTCCCAATCTTAACTCTGACATAGGAGAAGTTCCTGAGAAATTTTTTGTCAAGAGCCAAAGGTTTACCTACCAGGCTGGCAGCATAGAAAACAGTAGATCTGCATCTGAAATTCATAGGAATTCCTTTCACCCGAAACCAAGCTTCTTCCATCCTAGAGACTGGTTGGATATCACCAATCCATTTTTCCAGAGAAATAATAGCACCAGGAACCGTCTTCATGAAGAGTTTGCCAAAATGTGCAAGTTCATCAATGGCCTTAGCAGAGGGGAATCTCGTTCTGAACTCAGTAGGAGATACTTCTTTTGCAAAAAACCTCCAGTTAATCTTCATGGATTCAGCCCATACATTAAATTCATGCTCAATGTTTCTGCTGTTTACTTCACCTTTTTCAACAGTGATGTGTGCATAATTCAGTTGTTCTACAGGTTGATTCTCCATAATAGGAACTGGGATAGAATAGAACCCAGAACCAAACTCTTCACTGCCATAGAAAGGTGCCTTATAGTCCCCTGGTTCTCTAGTCTGACAAACTTCAAAATGATGTTCACCACAGCAGTTCATGCAAGACCCTTTGAATTTAGCAAATCTATTATCAGCCGCCCTAACATTAGACACATTCATGCCCAGAACCGGTGGAGGTACAGAGGACCCCACTGGTTCTGGCAGAACAGAAGGAACTGGAGGCACAGTCAGGCTAGGTACAGATTGCAGTTGATTTAAACTAGGAACTGGTTGATTTTGATTCAGACTAACATCAGCTCTATCAGCCCCTGCAGCAGCAATCGAAGATGGTATAGAAGAGGTGTTATTCATACTTACGTCAACAGATCTGCGAGGGTCCTCCCCATGAGAAGAATCACCAGGCAGCATCTCAGCACGATGAGCCCAACGATCACGCGCCCGAGCTTCATCTTCATTGCGTCTCTTGTCCGCCAGCGCTCTTTCACGAGCCAGACGTTCAGAGATGCGAGACGCCTCCCGACACCGGTCTTCATCCAAGCGACGACGATCCTCCACACGGCGGCGCTCCTCAGCACGCAGCCGTTCTTGATCTGCCGCTCTTCGATCCTCTTCCCTTCGCCGCTCATCTTCGAGTCTCCACTCCGCATCGCGGCGTCTCTCCTCCTCCCAGCGGCGCTGTTCATCACGCCGATCCGCCTCGGAACCATGTCGAGGACGATTGGCGAAGTAGTTCCTTGGCGGCGATCTCCTCGGCGGAGAACGCCTAGGGCCACCATACCGTCGATCCATCGGCGGAGGTGACTGCACTACCTGAACGAACGATCTCCGGTCGCCGGTGATTATTCCAGGCCAAATTTGTGGTGGGTTGGGTGTGGGAGATTTGGATCTGGGCGAGAGCAAGTGAGGAACGAAGACGACGGCGCCCGTCTGATTGGATCTAGGGTTGATCCGAGGCGCAATGGGAGCAGATAAGGGTCGTCCGTGCACAGTACTGAGCTGCGGCCCAGATAACTCAGAGGCCGCCATGGATCGGACCAGGCCTCGACCAAACCCGAGCCGAACCACATCACAAACGCGCACGCAGGGCGGATCGTGACGAAAATTACGGCGAGAAACAACATCCAACCGCGACTCCGGCCCAATTTTGACCCACACACCATTGATCCAACGGCTCGATCCACCATTAATCGAATCCAACACCACCTCGGGACCAATTTGAACCAGATTATGATCAAGCACCGAAACCCCCGATTCCGAAATTTTCAGGAACCCCGAATCCCGCACAATCCTGCCATTGGAGATGGAGATAAGGGCAGCTTTGCGAACCTGACACTCCGGCAGATCGGAGGAGAGGACGGAAGAAGAAGAGGCGGCGACGGTGGTGGTGGCGGCGGCGGTGGTGGTGGCGGGGGCGGTGGAGGCGGCGGTGGGGTCGCCCGTGTCGCAGGAGCTCATTTGTCGCAGAGCTTCAAGATCGCAACTTATTTGTTCGTCTATGGATGGCTTGGAAAATCCATGGCAAGATCCCTGTTTTGTCCCTGCTCTTCCTCCAAGCTAGCTAGGTACGGCAGCATCTCAACATGGAGTAGGAGTCTGCCGTCTTTGGTTTTCGTTTCTGAGCTCACGGAATATGTGTAGATGATTTGATTCATACGCAAACAGGAATGAATTAAGACTTTTCTAACTAAACATGATTTTTTCTATAAACGGTTTTAATGGCAAATTAAGTAAAGCTGGTGTATGTTTTATATACTAACTAAAAATAGTACAATGTTTCGAAATTATGCGTATTCCAGTCAATTCATCTCTTCACAGCCAGGCAACCAATCAAATTGCCAAACACTGAAACTCGGAAAAGCTGTTTTCCCTACACAGCAGCTTTCCTCCCACAGCCAGCCAGCCACAGCCCAAACAAACTCGCCCTTAGCCTCCACCCATGGAAGACAGTGCTTCTTGCTTCTCCAAGATATTGCACAACCCGCAAGTGTAAATAGATATCCAGAAGTCGATTTTCGGTCGTCCTGATCACCCTGCCAGTCGGCATCACTATAACCCCGCAGCTGTAAATCCTTCTGGTTAAAACAAAGAGAATAATCTACTGCCGCTTTAACTTAACGAAGAGCATGTTTTATTTGTTTTCAATGCTCAATTTGTGGATTCTTTTGATATGTACTTAAAAGTTCAACGGCATAGCACAAGTCAGGACGTGTGAATAACATGGCATACATCAGAGATCCCAAGGCATAATCATATGGAGTATTTTCCATTCTCTTCCTTTTCTCTGAAGTTTTAGGACACATTTCCTCACTGAGTTTTATTCCTGCCGTTAAAGGCACAAAAGCATGATTGCAGTCTTCCATAGAGAATCGTTTTAATACAGATTTTAGATAATTCCTTTGAGTCAAACCTAAAGTTCCTTTATTCTGATCTCTATGTATTTCCACCCCTAAAACATAAGAAGCGTTTCCCATATCTTTCATCTCAAATGCAGAAGAAAGTCATGTTTTAACTTCTACCAACATTTCCTTATTACTAAAAGCAATAAGTATATCATCAACATACAACGATAAGAGTGTGAAATTTCCTCCCACTATTTTAAAATATATACAATGGTCTCCTTCCATCATAGTAAACCCATATGATGTTATAGCATTATCAAACAAGATATTCCATTGTCGCGAAGCTTGTTTAAGACCATAAATTGATCTATTTGGCTTGCATACCTTTCCCTGATTTCCCTTTTCAATAAAACCATCAGGTTGCAACATATAAATTTCCTAATCTAAATGGCCATTGAGAAAAGCAGTTTTAACATCCATCTGATACAATTCTAGATCAAAGTATGCAATCAATGCACCCAATATTCGAATAGAAGTAAATTTAGCTACAGGGGAGAAAGTTTCCACAAAGTCAAAGTCAATGCCTTCCCTTTGTGTGTACCCCTTAGCAACCAGTTTAACTTTATATTTTTCAATATCACTAGAAGAATTCAATTTCCTTTTAAAAATCCACTTAGACCCAATTGGTTTTCGGTTACTAGGTAGATCAACCATTTCCCAAACCTTATTTCTTTCCATGGAGTCTAGATCCTCACGCATGGCTTCCATCCATAATTTAGATTCAGGACAAGACATGGCATGTTTAAAAGATTTTGGTTCTTCCTCTAAACTACAAGTTTAGAGTGCACTTCCCCCATAAAAACATAATAATCATCAAGATATGACGGTGCAGCTACATTCCTCCCACTTCTCCTAGGTAAACTAGTTGAGGGAGTGTCTGTAGGGATTCGTAGTATAGAAAACAAAAAAAAATCTACCGCGAGAACGAATAACAAGCCAAGATCTAATCTAGTAGATGGTAGCAATGAGGTGAAGATCAACATACCCTAGAAGATCGCTAAGCGTTAACGAGATAAATTTCATGGTTGATGTAGTCGATCACTTGCCGCTTTTAAAAGCGCGTAGAAGATCTTGACGGTGCCACAATCGGGCAGCACCTCCGCACTCGGTCACACGTACGGTGTTGATGACAACGCCCTTCTCCCCGTCCAGCGGGCAGCGGATGTAGTAGATCCTCCTCGGAATCCCGCCAGCACGTCGGCGTGGTGACGGTGGTGGTGGAGATCTCGGGCAGGGCTTCGCTGTAAGCACTGCGGGAGAAAGAGGGAGGAGGGCGAAGCTAGGGTTTGGGAGAGGGGGCACTTGGGGCACTGGCCTTGGGTGCCCTTGGTGGTGCGGCTGGCTTGGGGTGGCCGGGCCCCTCCCATCTCCTCCTCTATATATAGGTGGAAAACCTAGGGTCTCCCCAAATTCACTTCGGAGTCCAACTCCCAAACTTACCAAAATTGGAAACCTAGAGGGAAAAAGATTTCTCCCTATCCTTCTTCTTTGGCCGGCCCACAAGGTGGACTCCACCATGGAATCCACCTTCCCACTTAGTGAAATGTTCCGGATGATTCTAGAACCTTCCGAAACCTTCCATAAATTCACCGGACTATTTCCAAACTTGGAATGTGACTTCCTATATATGAATCTTATTCTCCGGACAATTCCGGAACTCCTCGTGATGTCCTGGATCCCATCCGAGACTCCGAACAATATTCGAACTCCATTCCATATTCCATATCTACAACAACATCGAACCTTAAGTGTGTCACCCTACGGTTTGTGAACTATGCAGACATGATCGAGACTCTTCTCTGATCAATAACTAATAGCGGGACCTGGAGATCCATAATAGCTCCTACATATTCAACAATGACTTCGTGATCGAAAGAACCATTTACATACGATACCGATTCCCTTTGTTGCGCGGTATTTTACTTATCCGAAGTTTGATCGTCGGTATCTCTATACCTAGTTCAAACTTGTTACCGATAAGTACTCTTTACTTGTACCTTGATATGACATCCCTTGTGAGCCAGTCACATGCTTGCAAGCTAGTTGGATGACATTCCACCGAGAGGGTCCATAGTATATATATCCGTCATTTGGATGGACAAATCTCACTCTTGATCCACGTGCTTCAACCCTATACTTTCCGAAAACTTAATGCCACCTTTATAACAACCCATTTACGAAGTAGTATTTTGGCCCAATCCCGGCCCATAGCAGCAAATACCCATCGAGCCTCAGGCCTCTTCCCTATTTGCCATATTTCCCAAGCCCATGCCCCGCCCGGCCCGACCATCGGGCCTAAATTTTTGGCCTAGTCTCGGCCCACGGACATGCTCGGGCTGGCCCAAGCCTGGAAATTTTGGGCCGGGCCGATCGGGTCGGGCTTCCCATGGCCAGGTATGGGGGAGGGCTCCAAAACGCCATGGGAGAAGGCCAGAAGCGATCGAGCACTCCTTATTATTCTTGGTTTTTCTGTAAAGGGGGTGCGGCCGTGGGGTAAGAAAAGAGGTGAGGCACATGAAGCGGTGGAAAGTGTGTCCATTCCGTAGATTTCTCTGAGGGAGCACTAACCGGAAGTTGCCTAACAAACCGGTAGCCGGTAACTACAAACGCGAGAAAAAAAAGGGAAGACAAAATATCCAAACGGGTGAAGTGTCCAAGTGGTAAAAGATGAGACTACGTGTTAGGCAACGATCGGAGGAAGAGTTGGATAAATAGCAATCTACAGTAACCGAAACTCTAAGAGCGCGTGAATCTGTTTCGCTTTTATATAGTGTATAATAATGTACTGTACCAGGTATAGTGGCCCCCTATTCAGGTTGGGCCCCGGGCCATCGCCCTTTTTGCCCTGGGCTAGAGCCGGCCCTGCTCTCCTCAATCTCCTCTCCTCGATCCCCTCTCCTCGACCCCCTCATGCCCTTCCCCTTGCTCCCATAGCCATCGTGGTTGTGGTTGGAGGAAGGAGGTGAGAAGTAGGGCCAGCGGTGGATTTCTCACGGGAACGATTGAAATCGGGGAAACATAGTTTTGGATCACGAGAGAAGATAGAGCAGAGAGAAACCGATGCCATGGCAACTAAACCGAAGCTAAAACCTAATCAAACTTGTAAAAGGGGATGCCGAATGGTTTTCACAGTTGAGGTGGATATTCTCAACCAAAACAAACTTCAGGGTTGTAAACCGAACTTTAAGACAAGCTTAGAGCATCTCTAACAGAGCCAGTAAATCCCGCCGGAACTGAACTTTTTCGGCGGATTTACGGGTTCGGGCCGAAACGCGCGCAAAACAGACACCGAATACATGGGCTGGCCCGAATCGGAACTTCAGGGGCCCGAGAAACTCCCCGCACGGCCCCTATTAAAAGGGTTCACGGAGGGGAGTTCGGTTCGTAAACCCTACTCCCCTCCGCCGCTCCTCTCCCGCCGCCGTCGCCTGCCTCCGCTCCGACGAGAGATTATGGACTCTCCGATGCCGCTCCGCCGCTTCGGCCAGCTCCCCTCCGTCCGGAATGGCGCGTGCAAGACGCGTGGGTAGGGGAGGTGGCCGATCCGGCACCGGAAGGTCAACTCAGCGTCCGCCGGGTGTACGAGCGTCGCTGGAGCGCGCCAGGCGTAGGCGCTCCGACGGCGCATGGAAGCGGGCCGGCCAGAAGTAGCCGGAGATGATGGCGTACCTGCAAGCGCGCGTGGAGGAGGCGCCGAAAGGAGAAGCGGAGGCCCCTCGCTGCCGACGCGTGCAGCCCGTCGCTGCCGGCGCTGCCCCCACACGGCGACGACGACGACGACACCGCCGGGCCGCCTCTAGCCTGCGGGAGCACCTCTCAGGCGGCAGTCGTCGTCGCCTAGGAAGAGCCGGCGAGTAAAAACCCTCCTCCGACGACATTAAGCGCCCCGATGACAATATAGTCACTCCGGGGACTAAATCGTGTCTAAATTAGGCCTGTAGTATCCAATGTAGGTCCAAGATGCATGTATTTTGCCCTGGTATTGTAAATTATGAACGAATTCAGCTTGATCCGATGAAATCGAGTGCAATCGCGAATTTCGATTTCCCGCGACGTTTGATTTCAGCGAGTTGGGTTCACGTTTTCGGTTTTTGTTCTGCGTCGTCGCTAAATCCGCTACCAATTTGTTTTTCAGGAGATTGAACTCACTTTATTCAGTTTCGAGAAATAGGGGCTCTGTTAAAGATGCTCTTACGAGTGTAAAATGGACTTCACTCAAATTAGATTCCAGCTTTGCGCGATGCCAAGGGAGGCAGGGCAGGAGCATAACCCGTGCTTTGTTGCAGTCACGAACCGCGGAAAGTGCGCCAACATGCAGGGTCCACAGCCCGCACACGCGACTACTTCTTCTCGAGCTCGAACCCGGCCACAAATCGCTCTTCGTTACCTTACCCGCTGACATGTGGCCTAACTACCCAACTGGCCCGTTACTCGACGGTAGAGTATGCCATGTTAGTGATTCGTGATCTACCACATACCACAACACACGCTTCAGAAGTTTCACAACACCTCGTCACATGTTCTGTAATGGTACTCCCTCCGTCCAGAAAAAAATGTCGGAAGCTAGTTCAAATCGTTTTTTGCATTTGCACCCTTACAATTTGAAAACCGAGACGATCGAATCCCTCCGCAATCCATCGATCGCGATCAGGACTCCCGCGCTCGCAGGCTCACGACGGCTGGCCGGCGGATTCCCGCGCCTCGCTGCGGTGGCGGCGGATTCCGCGCCTCGCGCCGGCGGCCCTCACGCGCCCGCATCCGCGACTTCGCGCCCGCCGGCCTTGCGTTGCCCTCTAGGCGGAGGCCCCCTGCCTCGCGAGCTCGCCTTCGCGCCGGCGGCCTCGAGCTCCTCGCGCCGGCCTCGCGCTCCTCGCGCCGGCGGCCTCCTGCCCCTCCCGCGGGCGGCTCCGCTGCCCTCACGAGCTCGGCTTTCGCCGGCGGCCTCGCGCCCCTCGCTCCGGTGGCCTCGCGCCCGTCGCGCTGGCGGCTCCCGATACCCTCAAGAGCTCGCCTTCCACGCCGGCGACCTTGCGCCCCTCGCGCCGGTGGCCTTGCGCCCCTCGTTGCTGATTTGATGTTGAGCCATTCAAATATGGGTGTTTCCTTTAAACGGATTTTGGAGATTTTGATTGTTCGATTGGATTTGTCTATGGATGGTTTGTGAGAACTTATTTTTCTTAGGTGGGGGAGGGTATCATTAAGTCAAATCTCTTGCTCCATTCTTTTTTCTTGTGGTGTCAAGCAATCTTCTATGCAATTTGTTTTTTAATTGATAAGGAGTTTGGTGTCAAGCAATCTTGTATGCGCTTGTGAAGTTGCTTGCTCGAGGTCGAGGAGGAAAACTCCATGCGTGGAGATACGTAGGGAGCCGACTGAGGCATGGGAGGCTGCTGGCGTGGCCCACTCGTCAAACAGACAGATACAGCCCACTACTGGTATCCGTCAACGAGTGTCCCCTGCCCTCGCTCGCGCACCATCCAACAGAATGCAGTGGGGTCCACGGCTGGCTTACATCGTTAAGCAACACAATCTCGGTCCCACCTGTCATTCACACCGGGGACATTACCCTCAAATGGAAAACCCAACCAATTAAACTACTACACCCGCGCAAGCGCAAGAGGGCCTCACCTTCCCCAACCCCAACCGCGTGGACCCAGACATCCAACGCTCCGTCGCCACGCACGCGGCCGCCGCGCCCTATACAACAGCCACGTCGCCGCCGACCTCCTCGCCGCCGCCGCCGTCGTCCTCCGCACGGCTCTCCCCTCCAGGCCATAAATCTCCCCCACACCGCAATCCCCATGGCTTCCTACAACCCCAGCCCCAGCTACCCCGCCCCCTCAGCCCCGCCGCTCTACCCGACGCTCGCCATGGCGGACCTCGCGCCCGTCGAGATCCCCTCCTCCGCCCCCACCACCGCCCCACCACCCTCGTCGGACATCCTCCTCCGCATCCCATCCACGCAGCTCCACCTCATCGACCAACGCCGCAGCCACCCGCTCGCCACCGGCGACCTGACCCTCCTCCGCATCCACGCCGGCGCCACCTCGCTCGCCGCCATCGCGGTGCTCACCCCCATCCAGTTCCCGCTCACCCGCGACGTGGCCGCCGTCAAGCTCGACGCCCGCCACTACTCCTTCTCCCTCCCCGTCCCCTCCTCCCCCTCCGCCGCCCCCGAGGACCCGCTCCACTATGGCCTCACGCTCGCGCGGCCCGACCCGCGCCTCGACGGCGCGCTCGCGGCCTGCACCAGCTTCTCCGCCCACTCCGTGGCCGGCGCCGAGGCCCTCGCCGCCGGCGGCGGCGAGGTCGAGGCCGCCGCGTACTGGACCGCCGTCGCGCCGAATGTGGAGGAGTACGGCGGCGCCGTCGCCAGGGCCATCGCCTCCGGCGCCCAGGGCCTCGCCAAGGGGATCGTCTGGTGCGGGGTCATGACGGTGGAGAGGATGCAGTGGGGCAACGAGGTGCTCAGGAAGAGGATCCAGCCTGGGGAGACTGACGCCGAGGTCTCCCCCGAGATGCTCAAGCGGATCAAAAGGTAGTGCTGACTTTCTCACCTCTTCATACGGTAGTATCAATTGTGCTTTTAGTTTCTAGTCATATAAAAATTTGTCCATAAATGCTTCAGGGTTTGGGCACATCACAGTTCATTGTTAGATTACAACTGTGCCAATGTGCCATCAACAGTGTTCTTTAGTGTCATTTCAGTGAGTTGGAAAACCTTATGGTATTAGGGGCAATATCTGCAAATTATCCATGTAATCATGCTATCAGTTACATGTATTTTACTAGTTTTCTTGTCTGGCTTCCTTGTTCCCCGGCTTCATATTTATGTCATATAGGAAGAACTCCAAGCGTTCGTGCAGAAATGCTCTGGGGATTGTAGATAGTTTGCATTTTACGTATTTTTCAACTGGACTAACTTAAACTGAGGGATATTTTTTGCAACCACGAAATTGGTTGTTTTTTATTATTTTATTATTTTATTACGAAGTACATTATGGTTAACATAATCGCGAGCAGGTAATATTCACTCTAGCTAGCATAAGGAGTTTGAACCTGTACTTTGTGAGTACAGTCACACTTGTTGATTAGTGATCTCATCATCTCATCGAATGTTTTAGGTAACTTGTGCTTCCTTGCTTGACCTGATTGTGTTGTCTCATTTTGGTATTTCTTATATTTCCTGGCAGGGCCAAGAAGGTCACGAAAATGTCTGAGAAAGTGGCAACTGGAATACTGTCCGGAGTCGTGAAGGTTACTGGCCATTTTACAAGCTCAATAGCTAACTCAAAAGCTGGAAAGAAGTTTTTCAGCCTACTGCCTGGAGAGATTGTACTTGCCTCGCTTGATGGATTTGGTATGTGATCCTATGTTAATATTGGCAGTTCATCCTGTGTTGTTGGCATGATAGTAATACATGTAGACAAACTTGTTAAACAATGTTATTTAGGTGTAGTTCAGAATAATGATAATAGATTTGATTGTATAAGCCATGTGCCATGTGAATCATGAAAAAGATGCCAACATGTAGTAAACCGTGTAACAAGATCAATATACCAAACTGGCACATGATATATTTGAACATGCCCATCGAAGTATGGGGGGCAAGTTTGTCCCATACATCTTGCCAAAAACATCACTTAAATTTTTCTAGTTGAAGCACACAGGCTCTCGGTGCCCTTTAGTGGCCTTTTTTGGTTTCATATGCTGTGAACTTGCTTTTCTTGGAGAAAAGCACCTCTGGTACTTTAGTTTACAAGTAAATGGAAGTAAATTGGCTTGCAATTTTCTTTTTTCCTTGTCCCCTATATTCTCCATGTTACGCACAATATGTCATTCTTAAGTCCTACATTATAAATGGTTAATTACTGCTGCTTCTCCTCGTATAAGGTTGTCATGTTAGTCGAGCTATCAGCTACTGCCATCATATTCATTGTGAAGTCACTGCGGCAGAGTTAGTTATAGTACCAATAGTGTTAGTTACAGATAGTCACTGACTGGTAATGCCATCAAGCTTCGTAGACTGCAAATGATTATAGTTTACTCTCCATGCCGGTTAACCTTACCTCAGTGTTGTTGAGTGAACCTAAACCATGCTTCAGTTTGCCAACTGCCACCATACCTCCTGCAGTCTGAATGTTCAGGGATGCTGGCTCTCATGAAATATTTCGTGCCATGGATCTATTGCAATTAACACCATGATGTCCTGGCAGCACATTGTGTTCTGCGCTTGCTGTTGCCAGATAGTTTGTTTCCATACAGTTGTTCACAAAAAAGGGTAGTCTGTTAACATGCATTTCAATATGCAAGTTCAGTGTGCCTGAACATCATTCTTAAAAATAATAGGGGAACTTACTTTCAGCTGGTACCTTATTAAGCCATCTTGCTTATGTATCCTTTTTACTGGTGTCAACAGGCAAGATTTGTGACGCCGTGGAAGTGGCTGGGAAGGATGTGTTGTCAACATCATCGACTGTCACAACCGGTCTCGTGAATCACAAGTACGTGTATTCTACCGCACATCTCTGTTTGTACTCCTCCTTGGGCCACAACTCTGTCAAATTTCCCCTCACACCATGCTCCTTATTCTCCTTCAGGTACGGGGAGAAAGCAGCAGCTGCAACGAACGAAGGGATGGATGCAGCGGGCCATGCCATCGGGACGGCGTGGGCCGTGTTCAAGATCCGGCAGGCCATCAACCCGAAGAGCCTCCTGAAGCCCACATCGCTCGCCAAGTCCACCATCAAGGCCCAGGCCGCTGACCTCCGGTCGAAGAGCTCAAAGAGCAGCAAGAGCAAGTAGAGTTCGAACTTGTGGCCAGCATGAGCCAGCATCAGCTAGTCTCCCAGTTGATGTGCTTCCTTGTAGATATGTGCGTGCTGGGAAGAAAGAGCAGCAACCTGAGTGCCATTTCCTTTGCTCTTCTGATGTGGGCGTTTGTGTGTTCTGAGTGGAGTGTTGTTGTCTGGTTTAGTCATGTAGTATTCATGTGATGCCGTGCTAGCTGATGAAGTAGGGCTAGTGTTTTGTACTGCTGTTACTCTGGAAATACTTCTGTACTTACACGCATGGGTGTGGGTATTTCTCTCCCTTCGTTTTTATTTAGTTCATCAAACTTTGTAAAATTCGACGTTGAGTTAAACCTAGAACACGGAGTAATTGTGAATGGAAGGAGTATGGTGTTGGCTTACCTATGATAATCATTCATTTTCTGTAACGTAAAAGGCGGAAGCACGAGCATATGTTTTTTACGAGCTCTTATATAGAAGTGTAAAAAATTGTTTGACCAAGTAAAATACTAAGCTAAGTTTACAGGAAGTTGAGATTGGGTTAATGCAGCTTTTGGAACCCAAAAGCAGACAATCCAAACAAACAGCAAAAATTAGAGAATCGCTTGTTAGAAGCGCGGCAGCGAAATGAACTACCAGCGCCTAAGCTGGTCAAGACCTGCTTCCCGAGCTTCCTCCACTTCCCGAATGGCAAAGGACCCGAATGCCCCACACACTTCAAAACATTTACGGAAAAACTGCCACCGCGCGACCTGCCCTCGCAAAGCGACCCGGACCGACAGCCCCCCGCTCATTTTCCCCCTCCTATCCCGTTTCCATGGCTGCCTAGGGTTAGGGATTCCCTCCCTGGCCGCTGTGGCCACAGCAACCGCCGCCGGCGTCCCAACTCTCCTCGCCCGCTCCATTCCTGTCCTCCTGAGGCGCGCCTCCATTCCCGTCCTCCGCAAGCTCGCGCAATGCCCGTCGGTCGCCGGCAATTGGAGGCGTTCGAGGTACCGCCGGCCGCCGGCGATTGGAGGCGTTCGAGGTGCCGCCGGCCGCCGGCGATTTGAGGTATTCGAGCCGTCCCTGTGAGCATCCCGGCGACGTACTGCTCCGACCTCCATCGCCCTGGTGCAGCAACCTCCTCCAGCTCGTCCCCATCGGCCGCCGGGCAGAGGTGTTCGTCGAGCTTGTCCGTCGCCGTTTCAACGGCGTCCTCCGCCTTCGCATCCCTCGTCCCCGTCCTCACCACAGGTAGATGTAGATCGTCTCTGTCGTGTTCCGGCCAGGGCCTGTCGTGGTGCTGAAGCGCCCCTTAGCTGTACGACAGGCATGTCTTGTTGTTGGATGTACGCATATGGATTCAGTTTTGCTGTATCAGCAAGCCTCTTCGGTGATTCTGTTGGTGTAGGCATGGGTGGATGTATGTAGTATATTTATTGGTGGTTAAAATTCAACAATATCTGGCAGTACCAAGTACCAACAATAAGGATATACTTCGTGGATGGATGTAAAGAAACGATGTACAGTACATCGTGTTTAGATAACTTAAATCATTTGTAAAGCAAATGCCAAAAGCTAGCTAAAATAAATTGTAATCAATCCAAAAATATTCCGATAAAAAAGGTATTTAAAATTATATGAGCAAAAAGGTTAATTGAGGTAATTTAGTTATTGAACATGGTAATTAAAATTAAAATTCTCGTAGTATAAATGTCATAACACTTGTACTATCTTTGAATATATGTGAAACTCTTAAGCCAGACAATTATGTTAAAATTAGCTAATTCGTATCAAATCAGCATCTATATATCTTCTTCAGCCTTTAGGGTCATTTCAGACATTTCACCCTTCGTACCAGCAACAGTAGCCATAAAAAGCTCTACTGCCAAACGTCAAATCTCTGCTTCTCACAGCTGCTTTTCCACAGCTCAACAGCTGCAGCTGCTTCTCAAAAGCTGCAGCCCAAACAAACAGACCCGCAGAAGTAGAAGCCCAAACAAACAGGACCTAAATGCTCCAGCTTACAGTGAAACTGATGTATTACTACTAACTTCATCTTTCCTTAATAAATGCCCAATCCCAGTTACTATTTCAGGCATTTCAGTCCTGAAACAAATGCCAAATTGAACTTCTTCATTTCCTCTCGGCTCAGCTCAAGCTAAGAGAGTGAAGTTTTCGTTATGGTCTATCAAATTGTTTTTGCCCAGCACATATTCTCTAGCTACTCAATTGGATTCATAATAAATATACATGTTTTAGTATAAAATTTAAATTAAAAAAATTTAAAATCTCGAAACTTATTATGGAATCAGAGGAGTAGTAGAATGCAGAAAGAAAAAAACATGTGCAAAGAGGGAGTAAAGAAGACCGTCGCAAGAAAAAAAATAGAGAAAGCAGATCCCACGGCAAAGAACTGAAGGAAGCGGCCCATTTGGCCCAATCTGGACTGACGGGCTGTGGGCCGACGACGGCCCGCGAAGCAATATAGCGACCACCCACAACACCGAAACCTAGCGCCGCCGACGGACCCCATTCATTCTCGTGCTGCTCCTCCCCCGAACTCTCACTCCAGTCGTCCTAGCCGCCGCCGTCGCCGTCGCCCTCGCCGTCGCCATGCCGATCACCGCCCAGATGCCCGACATCATGGGCGAGCGGCAGTCCGGCCAGGACGTCCGCACCCAGAACGGTAACGCCCCCTCCTCGTTCCCACGCCAGATTCCCCGTGGTGTCCTCTGAAATCCATGGCCCCGCTTGGATCCGCGCCGCCTACCATGCCTTGCTGCTGTTACCAGCATAGATCGCCCAGGAAAGCAGCACCAGCCAGCCATTTCGTTACCTAGCCCGTGAAGTACGACCTGCATCTGCGTGCTTGTTAGTCAGAGGCAGCGACGCGCGCGCGCTTGCTCGTCCGATAGCTAGGGTTTTTGGTTGCGGTTTCTAGCCATACTGTTTAGCAAACCAGAAGTATCCAAGACTAGGAACTTCTCCTCTAGCTTTGAGCTCCAACCGTACCCTAGTTGCCCATGCAGCGTACCCCTTCCCGGATTAACTTGTGTTCGATCTTCTCTGTTGATTGCAGTGGTGGCGTGCCAGGCGGTGGCCAACATCGTGAAGTCGTCGCTCGGGCCCGTGGGCCTCGACAAGGTATGCATCTTCCACTTCCCTTTTCCATGTTCTAGATCCCCAGTAACTTTGAAGAAAAAAAGAAACACCTCGTCAGAATATACTAACCTGGCGCATATGCGCCTTGCAGATGCTGGTTGACGATATCGGCGACGTTACCATCACCAACGACGGGGCGACCATTTTGAGGATGCTGGAAGTCGAGCATCCGGCAGCCAAGGTGATCATGCACACTTGGCAGGCACAGCCGACCTGTTCTGATTCAGCCGTTGCCATGTTCTTATTTTTCGTGGTTCTGTTTGGTTGTTTATAGGTTCTCGTGGAACTGGCTGAGCTCCAGGACCGGGAGGTTGGGGACGGAACGACTTCCGTCGTCATCATAGCAGCAGAGTTGCTCAAGGTGACGAATGGTCCGCTATGTTTATCTTGCCTACAGGGTTTCCCTAATGTTGCTTCATGAACATGACGAGTTTTCTTCTTTGCAACAGAGAGCCAATGATCTTGTGAGGAATAAAATCCATCCAACCTCTATTATCAGTGGCTACAGGGTGAGCCTATAATTTATATGTTCGTTTGTTGCGGTAGCCCTTCCATTCTGAATGAACATTTTCAGCAGAACATGTAGTGTCTCGCATTAATTGCTTTTCACCTTCGTGTTTTGCCAGCTTGCTATGCGCGAAGCTTGCAAGTATGTTGAAGAAAAGCTCTCTGTCAAGGTAGAAGAATATTCTGTCCTGAACTAGGTGCAGGAGTACTCTGCTCCATTCCGTGCGTATTGTCATGCTGACATGAATATTCATCCATGCTTTTGTAGGTCGATAAACTTGGAAAAGATTCCCTTATAAACTGTGCAAAAACTAGCATGTCTTCGAAACTGATTCACACCGACGGCGATTTCTTCGCAAATCTGGTAAGTTCCTGTGGCCATATGTGTAAATTGGATTTTTTAACCATGCATTGTTTTTACATATAGTTGTTGTATACTTGTACTTGATTTTGGTGGCAGTTTTTAAACTTATTTTAATTATTTAGTCCATCCATGTATGTAGTTTAACGTAGCCGATCTATTTTCTTGATAATGCTGGCATGTTATGGTGTTTATCTGACAAGTTGCTTAGCTCTGGAACCAAACATTTGATATTCCTTGTCTTTTCGTTAGCCTAGATAAGAAACTGTGATATATATTTAATTGACATGGCACTTGTTTCTTAGGTTGTAGAAGCTGTTCAAGCTGTGAAGACTACAAATTCCAGGGGAGAAGTAAAGTATCCAATCAAGGTAAATAAAGTGCATTTTGTTACAGCATTACTTCATTACGTCAAAGTTTTCTATTCGTAATTGCTATATATATCAAGTTATGGAATTGTATTATTGCACTCTTTTCTCTGTAACTGGGCCCCTTCTTTCTGAATGTATATTCTAAGTTTATGACCTTTTGTGGACATTTTAGACACTTTTATTTTACCAGTTTGTGATGTTGCACTGTTGTTTCTCCTTTTGGTTATTACATGTGCTAGTGTATAGTAATCCAATGTCTGTCTTAGTATTTTGCTATCCTTTTCTTTGATATTCATATGAATAATCTTACTGCCACTTAAAACTTTTCTCCTGTAATAATGTTATGATGTGCTTTTATGTATTTAACATGATGGTTGATTTTTTTAATACATGGTGGTGAAATTGTTCTTTCTGCAACTTAATATTTTTCTTATAAATGATTTCCTTCTTTGTTCCGCAGAGTATTAATATTTTGAAAGCTCATGGTAAAAGCTCTAAGGAAAGCTACCTGCTGAATGGTTATGCACTGAACTCAGGCCGTGCAGCTCAAGGAATGCCTACTAGAGTAACCCCTGCTAGAATTGCTTGTCTTGATTTTAACCTTCAGAAGACAAAAATGCAAATGGGTGTTCAAGTCCTTGTATCTGATCCAAGGGAACTTGAGAAGATCCGTCAGAGGTTTGTTCTTTTTTATCTTCCATGATTCGGCATTATGCTTATACTCCCGCTGTCCCAAATAATTTGCTAGGATTTTTCTAGATACGGATATACCTATAACTAAAACGTGTCTATACTTCCGCATCTAGACAAAGTTGAGCAAGTTATTTTGGGACGGAGGGAGGAACTGTTATCTCCTGAATGAATCTGCAATGAATGTGCTCCATTATCCTGTTTATTTCTCATTTCTTGTGATGGATCTTCTTGCCTTTGCCCTGTGCAGTTAATTTTATTTTCTATTTATGGTCCCTAGTAGCAGACCTAATACCTTACTTTTTTTCATAGAGAATCTGACATAACAAAGGAGCGAATTGAGAAAGTTCTCAAGGCTGGTGCTAATGTTGTATTTACCACCAAGGGAATCGATGATATGTCATTGAAGGTACTTTTTTCATCAACTCAGGCAGAACTGGTTGCTGCTACTGTTTTGTATATGGTTATCCAGAGCTGCTGCACAAACTATTTTGTCAAACTAGTCCATGTTAGTGCCGAATGCCATATTCTGCTTAGTTGCTGGTACCTTTTTGGTAGAACCTGTCATACTGCCATCTTTCTCTTGCAATGATACTCGCCCTGAAATGTATGTCGTGGGAATTTTCTGTTTCATAATTGGTTTGATTTTTTGATTGAAACGATTAATTGGGTTGTTGTGAATATGGATATCACTTCCTGATGACTGTAACTAAATGTGCTTTCTCATTGTGTGACTGAAATATTATTTCAGTACTTTGTTGAGGCTGGGGCAATTGCTGTTAGGCGTGTGCGTAAGGAGGATTTGCGCCATGTTGCCAAGGCAACAGGTGCGACAATGGTATGGCTTATTTCTTCATATTGTTGATTACATGGTTATGTTCAAGCAGTCTTTTCATAGTTTATACGCTTTAATCTCAGTCATGACTTATTTACTTGGTGCTCCCATGAACTTGCTTTTGGTTGAAACCCTACTAAAGTTGCTTGAATCCTGTGCTAAGATTCTAATGAATATGCAACACATTATCTGAACGCTGTGCCCTTGTAATATTGGAATACATCTATTTGATCATCTCGTTCTTGTGAATATGCCATTCTAGCATGTCAGCTTTAAAGTTGCTATAAATCGATTACAGTTAAACATTATTAGCAAAACAACGTCTACCTTGACGTGCCCAAGTAATAAGGCAAATAATACTTCTTCTAGCCCAAGTGAACTGTTCGTCAATATCCTGAAGTAATACGAACCTGCAGGTGACTACCTTTGCTGACATGGAGGGTGAAGAAACTTTTGATCCTTCATTCCTTGGACAAGCCGACGAGGTTGTTGAGGAAAGGATTTCTGATGATGAAATAATACTGGTGAAAGGCACAAAGAACACAAGCGCGGTTAGTTTTTGTTTCATGCCAATCTTGAGCTAGCTTTACTACGAATGGCAACATATTTTCAAAGCTAGAGGCATCACAGTTTCATATTTTTTGTGCAGGTCTCCCTTATACTTCGAGGAGCAAATGACTTCATGCTAGATGAGATTGAACGGTCTTTGCACGATGCCCTGTGCATTGTGAAGAGAACTTTGGAATCCAATATGGTAGAACTTTCTCCTGCTGTACCTTTATTTGTTGCGTTGTTTGTTCCCTGTTGAGTACATAAACATATTTCCGCTGTCATCATTTATGCAGAATTAATGTTTTTTCTTCTTCCCGCATTTTCTTGCTAGTAAGTGTGGCTTGAAGTTATAATTTTAGCTGTCCCTACATGGTTCTCATATTTAATATATATTTCCAAGATTCTTGTGTATGTATCATGCTTGTTGCTGGCCCATACTTGTGACTATTTCCAGAATTTTTTATTTCAGACCTTGTTTTCCATAGCTGCCATCTCCATTTCCTGTGAACTGTTTTCATGCTTGCAAGAAGAATATGAAGAGTTAAATGTTATCATTTGAACGAGCCACTTAATGCTTTAGTATCTGCATTTTTCATCAGCCATTGGACATTAATAGTGCTAGCATTAAATCTCTTTCGTGGTCAGTGAAACAGTAATAGTGCTATCATTAAATCTCTTTCGTGGTCAGTGAATGTAGATCTGTAAGTGTAAGGTTGCTTTCTTATCCTTAAAACTAATTGTCCAAGTAGTGTATTTAACATGTATGGGGTTAATGCAGGTAGTTGCGGGTGGTGGTGCCGTCGAAGCTGCATTGTCTGTGTACTTGGAGAATCTTGCTACAACTCTTGGATCCAGGGAACAGCTGGCAATTGCTGAATTCGCAGAATCTTTGTTGATCATACCGAAGGTTTGATACTTTGATCAGTTATATTTGGTACATATAGCATACCTGCATACTGAACCACACAATAATGTACTAACGGGAGTATGACTGTGTGATGACAGGTCCTCTCTGTTAATGCTGCCAAAGATGCAACTGAGCTTGTTGCAAAGCTTAGGGCGTATCACCATACTGCCCAAACAAAGGCTGATAAGCAACACTATTCAAGGTAATTACTGAATTTACAAGCTCTGTTACATATCTGAAACATGGTTCAACCACCTGCTCATGTAAACTAATTATGCACTCTGGGTCGTGCTTATTAAGGAATGCTATATACAGACAATATCTCAATTTATTTCACCCAGCACACTGCAAGCTCCAACGCAGTGTCCACTTTCAACTTTCTTTTGTACGGTGCCACTTTGGACTTAGTTGTTAAGTGCATCTAGATGCATAATTTGGTAATGGATAACTGCTTCCAGATGTTTATATTTTGTACTCCACTGAGTTTCCCTGTTTGATGTTTTGTTCTGCTACTGCACGTGTCCAGTTTGTGTATTTTGTTCTGCCATTGCACGTGTTCAATTTGGTTCCAAATTTTGCTGCAGCATGGGTCTTGACCTGCAGAAAGGTATAATCCGCAACAACCTTGAATACGGCGTGATCGAGCCAGCCATGAGCAAAATAAAGATTATCCAGGTCAGCACCCATGCTTGACCTGTTGCCTTTTCTCATCACCCACTGACCGATGTGCTTGTGGTCCATTGCTCGTCTCATACATTTCCTTCTTTATTCAGTTCGCCACGGAAGCAGCCATCACCATTGTGAGGATCGACGACATGATCAAGCTCGACAAGGAGGAGTCTGGGCAAGAGGAGTAACCATATGCCATTTTACGATGTATGGTTACCGTTTATTGTGTGACTGCCTGGATGCTGCTATAGACTCTTAGATTGGTCCAGTGTGGATTTTTTTTTTGTTGTCCTTCCTTTCGCTGTGTTAGTGGACGTTAGAATGGAATGTTGTATGGAAGATGGATGCGGGAAGGTAGTGTATTGCTGCACGTTTCGCTGTATGTTGGTAGTAGAAACGACTCTTGAATGGAAGCAAATTTTGCCAGCAGTACTCAGACTACTTTTAAGCTCTAAAGGATCATAGTGTACCTCCTGAATTGTGTGTTTTCAAAGTTATCTTAAAAGTTGAAGTGAATGGTATTGCGGATGATTTTGAAAGTACATTTTTCATTTCCTTGCCCCCTTGTTTGGCATGGGAGGTTTTTCTGAGTTTGCAGTTTATTTTCTTAGGACAACCCAATACACCGAAAAACTCTCCACTGGCGGTCTGGTGGTATGGGCTTGGACGGCTGAACACCAGCAACCTTAATACTCGTGGGTCAGAGTGGCGGTTTCCCTCATCTGCTCACTCGGCCATCTTGTCTTGCTGAGGCTGAGCTCCGCTACTCTCGTGTACAAGGATGATTTCTGCTGCTGCTCCACCAGCAGTGTCTTTGCCTGCTGCCGTATGACGAGTTTTCCTAGCGGATTGCAGCAAATACTTGGTGTTTCTTGCTCAAATATTTGAGTGTTCTCTGATACTGCCATGCTCCGGTTCATCCTTGGCAGAAGGAGCCGAGTAATGCCTTTAATTGCGTATTTGTGTGTCATGCTTATGTGCTTAATGCTTTCAGTTCTACGAAGTATGATATTATTGTTTGCAATTAATTTAGACTTATGGCTGATGTTAGCCCAAACTTAATAGATGGAGAAGGGGATTGGGGTAGAGGAGTATTGGGTGAATGAAGTGAAGTGTTTTCACCTAATCTCTGGGGTAATACGGGTAATACTCAGCAAATCACCTGGAATTCACCTGCCAAACCTCTCCTAAACAGAAACCAGAAATTTTAATTTCGCCAGAAAACGATTATTAGCACATGTGAATACCTAAATTGAACTTTCTTTCTGATAGAAGAAAACAAAACATAAAATGCATATGTTCTTGGTCAACAAATTCATGTAAAATGTGCACACAAAGTTGCAAAAATAGAAATATGAATTTTTAGAGCTACTATCATCAATACGGTTAATAAATTAAGTAATATCTGCATACACCGCTCTGGACACCATGGTTGCTATAGTTGTGAACACAAGTTTCAAGGAATTTTGAAACAACAATCTTTATCTGTGTCACCCATACATGCAAGTTTCAATGAGCATTTGCGGGTGGGTGACATGGGGCCAAAGTAGGCCCATGAAAATTTTGGACCCCGATCGATTAATATTAATACAGTTTATACTTAAATTTTGTACTTATATAACTTAATGTTATCATATTACAATCTTAAAGATTATATTTTCTATTGTTCGGTTAATAATGTTAACCACTTAACTACATTTATAAATATTAATCATAATGTGTGTATATACATCCGTAATATATATAATTGTAAAACACATTCATGTTGTGATAAATTTAAATTATATTAGGTAAAAAGAGTTATGTTATCCTTTTGCAGGTATCGCCCCTTAAAGAATTATTTAAACAAAAACATGTTTAATGCAAGAAATAAGAAGCAATAATAAAATCATACGATTGGTCTCTAAAGCATATAGTGTATATATTAATAGTGGTTTGTAGTGTATGATTAGGTTAGCAAGTTCATAGAAACTTCTTGATTTCTAATTCAATAGTTGGCATCAGGACAATACAACCAACAAAGATATGTACGGCCTCTGCAGAACATATCAATTCCAGAAACTGGCCTCCCTCCCCCACCCCACCCATGAGCCATAGACTAGATTTCTTCTAACTTCCGCTGCCACCGCCATCTAAGATGCTAACCAACCCCTTTTTTCACGAAAATGGTGTTTCTGTGATGTGTCGTGCTGCAAGAGGTCAAGCACTTTTATTGTATTGTCATAGGGGAGGCTCCTCCTTCGTCGACTCCAGATCTAAGCGCGGGAGGATAACAAACTCTATAGAGGTTGATGCAGGCTGAACAACTCCATAGAGTCTGAGCTAGATCTAGAAAGGAAGGATTGACAATTCTATAGAGATCAAGTCAAATCCAGTTGAGGAAGCATGAACAATTATGTAGAAGTCAATCCAGGTCCTGGTAGAGAAAGGCAGTTCAATTGCATAGAAATACCATGGGAGCTTTCATCGTTTCAAACCGATGTTCTCTCATTCTATATGGTGATGCATCCATAACTTACAATGTTTCATTTCATTGGTAAATTTACCTTTTCTTTCATTTCAATGAAAATCCTATTTTTAGCATGTCAATGTTTTGCAACCATTATTATTTTGCCATGATTAACGTTGCCCCTCTTTCGGCGTCGAAGATGCGAAAGCACCCGTATGACATTGACGATGACATCCTGTTGTGTCGCATTGCCATAGGTAAAAGCTCCTCGTGATCGAGCCATATCCAGTCGAGGAAGGATGACCAACTTGTTAGAAGACAAGCCATATCCGTGCAAGGAAGGATGAATAACTCCTTAGAAGCTGGGTTAAATCCGATTTGAGAAGGATCAACAACTCCTTATTAGCTGAGCCAGGATCTGGTTGGGGAAGGATGAGAAACTTTGTAGAAACCGAGCTAGATCGACGAAAAACTCCGTAGAAATAGTGTGATGGCAAGGAAATGCCTATTGACAACAACAAGAACTCCCGCCATTCTAAGTTGAGGTTGTTTCTCTTCTCCCGAAGATATCTTTCTCTTTCATAACCTTACCTTATTGTTTGTTTTCACCTTTTTTTTATCTCTTGAATGGCCATATATTTTAGCATGTCTCCCTTGCCTAGTTTAGTTTATTTCACCAAAACTTACCAATTTGTAATAAAATACATATTTTAGAAGTTTTTCGACCAATCGTGCTTTTTGCGGGTGATATCTAGGCCATGACCAAATACACCCAAAGATATCTCGATGATTTTACCACGAGTAATTTTGACCAACTCTACACGTTTCATATCACAAAAAGATTAACCAAGCCCCTTCCACAAAGCATGTCTATTCAGGTCACATATCCAATCAACCAATCAAGCATATGAGAAAAAAAAGGTTCGCAACAGGAGCAAAACCAAACTAGTGAATGACCCATCATTGTTCCTCCCCAAAACCCAAGATCCTAAACCACCCCGCCCATGCGCCCACCATATCTACACATAGTTTCGCCACTCACCGTCTCCTACACGTAAGCCCTAGAGCGTATGGTCCCATGAGCAGTGTCACATGTTGCATGTACACATCTGTGGGTTGGAAACCAAACGAGTTCCACTCCCACTTTTGTTACAAGTGTCACATGTCCCCCAACCCCTCCCACTGCATGCGGGCTCCACCACTCTCTTCCGTCCTCCATCACGCTAAAGCCCAGCTAGAAATAGAAAGGAGAGAAGGATACCAACCCACCCGTCGGTCTCAAATTGAAGTTTCAAACCCACCCATTTGCCCATCCATCCTCTCCATCTGTCTCCCTTTTTCGCCGCCGTCGTCGGACGAGATATCAGACATGTCATGCGACATGGACATTGTGTGCATGGTGTACGCTAATAGCCGAGCCAGATCCGGTTGAAGCGCATGTTGAAAAACTACTTAAAGGGCGAGCGAGATCTAGATGAGGAAGTATAGACAAATCAGCAGAAGCCTAACGAGGTATGTCTCGACCTCTCATAGATGTTTACTTTCCCTCTATGGAACCCCCATAGGTCAACCTCCCCGTTGAGGGAAGGCGAACATCCTTGTAGAACTTGGGTCAGATATCGGTCGAGGAAGGATGAGCAATTACATTTAAATCTCATGGGAAATTTCATCGTTACGAAATCGATATGATGGTGTTTCTCTAATTTTATATGATGTTGCTCCCATACCCTCTTATATTTTGCCACCAGTGAGTTTACCTTTCTTTTTTCATTCCGATGATGTTCCTATTTTTCGCGTGTCAATTTTTTGCACATGATTTTTTTTTGGTCATGATTAAATTTGTCCCTCTCTGAACGGATCGTATGCCGCACCTAGAGGGGGGGGGGGTGAATAGGTGCTAACCAATTTTTAGTTCTTTTTCAATTTAGGCTTGACACAAAGGTAAATTCTCTAGATATGCAACTAAGTGAATTTACCTATATGACAAGGTTATCAACTACGCAAGATATATAAGATAGAATGGGATAGAGGTAACCGAGAGTGAAGCACGCGATGACACGGAGATGATTCCCGTAGTTCCCTTCCTTTGCAAGAAGGTACGTCTACGTTTGGAGGAGTGTGGTTGCTACGCAAGCCAAACCAACAGCCACAAAGGCTTCACTCAGATCTCCTGTGAGCAACGCCACGAAGGCCTAGCCCACTTCCACTAAGGGATTTCCTCGAGGCGGAAACCGGGCCTTTACAAGGTTCTTGGGGCACACATCCACAACTGAATTGGAGGCTCCCAAATCTGTAACAATACAACAATCAACAACAACACATCAACACAAATCAACTAGGAAACCAAATAGGAACACTAGCATGAGATCCCTCAAACAAATGAGGGGGAAATGAAAACGCTTCAGTGAGGATGTAGATCGGTGTCTTCTCCTTCGAATCTCCAAAGATCAAGAGCTTTGGTTGGGGGAGGAAGGAGATCTTGCAAATCTTGTGTTCTTGAGGTGGCTCTAATGGTGGTGAAGCTTGGCAGATTTTTCTTGCAATGATTGAGCAACTTGTCCCTTTGGAGGAGAAAGCTATTTATATGGGTGGAGCTTTCAGATCTGACCGTTGGGACGAATTTCACTTACACCGGAAGTTCCGGCCAGGATGGCCGGAAGTTCCGGCTTCCACCGGAAGTACCGGCCACACGGGCCGGAACTTCCGCCTTCGATAAAATACCTGCAAGACAAAAGAAGGGGCGGAACTTGGGCGGAACTTCCGGTGACCGGAAGTTCCGGCCAAGTTCCGGCCAAGTTCCGGAAATTCGAGGAAACGTTACGGGACTATACTGAGCCACAAATACCGATTTCCGGAACTTGCCCGGAAGTTGGGCGGAAGTTCCGCTGGGCGGAACTTCCGGCCAACTCCACCGGAACTTCCGGTCAGGAATAGAAGAGCAGAGCCAGAACTGCGCTGAGAAGCATCTGCTGAGCAAGCCAGGGCGGAACTTCCGCCTGATAGGGCCGGAACTTCCGCCAGACAAAGAAAACCTGCAGAACTTCAGAACAGCAATACCAATTCACCGATCCAACATGATTTTTGATAGCTTGTACCTGTCTACATCAACATACATAAATATATACCTAGTGTTGACATCAAACACACAAAACCCAAAAGGGCGGGAAATGTTCTATCAATCTCCCCCTTTTTGGTATTTGATGACAACACATGTATTTGCAAGGAATGAATCATGTAAACCAACAAATTGCAAGATGTATAGGAGCTCCCCCTAGATATGAGCATTGGTACATAAGAAGCTCCCCCTATATCTTGCAACCATCTTCCATGGGTTAGCAATAAGAACATGCACAAAACAATATAGTGATAGGCATATGGATATAAGGATCATGCACACAAAAAAAACCATGGAAGACTCCCATACGGAGTTTACCATACACATAGATAAGGTTCCAAACACATAGATAGAGTTTACAAGCCAAATAAACTAGAACATAGTTCAACATCACAATAGAATCACAAGCGATAAAAATCAAAGCTAACACGAGCTTGTGACTCCCCCATGCAAATACCCAACGGAGAGCAACCTAATATGGTCTCACTCTCCCCCTTTGGCACCAAGGCACCAAAAAGGGAAAGGAGAAACTACACGTCCCAAGGGTCGGCGTTAGCCCAGCCGGGAGGGAGGTTCGATGTAGCGCCGGGGTAGGGAGGAGTGCGAGGAGGAGACTCGATCTCAAGACCATCCGGAGGGAGAGGCATGCCATGCTGAGAGACCCACTCAGCTTCCGGAGTAATGCTTTCCTCGGAACCGGGAGGAGAAACTTCCACCGCAAGAGCCCTCATGATGCTCTTCTGACGAACCCGAGACTTCTTGGCTTCGCATGCTGCGTGATGCGGCGGTGATTGACTGCAGAGGTGAGGCAAAAAATCTGTCTCATGCGGCGTGCAAGCTTAGAAGCCCAGCTAGGTGGCTTCTCATCCGTGGGGATAACATCTTCAATAGGGGAGTTGTGGCGCTTGGTCCTCAAAACCTTCACTTCATGGAATGTGATATTGAGAGGAATAGAGTGAATGAGGGTGCTCTCAAAAGTATCAACCCAAGTATCCTCAATGAGCTTCATAATGTACGGAGCAAACGCGGGAAGCTTCTTCTCATACATACATGACCACATCTCATGGAAGATGTAGTCCATCACATCAAGCCTCTCACCGGTGCCCTTCTTAGCAAAAGAGTTTACCATAAGATCCACTTCATAAAGATGTATCTCATCAAGATTGCCACCCTTTGGTCCAATGGTTTCCCGGTAGACCCTAAGCATAATGTCCCAAGTAGGGAGAAGATCCGCACTCTTGCCGGGAATACCCCAACCTTTGATGTAAAGGGGCTCCAAGACTTCCCTTGTTTGAGCCCATGAACTATCATGGCACCTCCAACCATTTGCATCAACCCCCGGGAAGCGAGGGTAACCAAGGGCGGCTCCAAACTTTGCCAAGTTAGACTCAAGGAGCCTCTCATGAGACATCCACCGGAATGTTCTAGCTTCATCTTGCTCAAACTGAACGGTGGCATAGAATTGGTGGATCAAACCGACATCATAATCCTTGTTGAGCCCCATAATGGGATAGAGCCCAAACTCTCCACACAAAGCATAGGCTTCTCGAAAGTAGCTAGCACCGGCCATCTTGCCGATGTCAATGGCATGTTGAGGGGCTACCCCCTTCTTGAATGGCACATACACCTCATAGAATATCTCCTCTTGGGTCTTGTTGTGGAACCGCTTATCCCCAACCCTATTGCTCCGAGGGGTGAGGTAAGGGTTAACGTCACGGAGCTCCTTGTAGTCAAGATATTGCATGGACTTCACGGATACATGGATGTTCTTGCCTCTCACTGCGGGTGTCTTTTGCCTTTGAGCGGATTGCTGACGAGCGGTGAGCTTGGATGGTCTAGTTTGCTCAAACTCTTCCTCGATCTCATCCACATGACCCTTGCCTCTCTTCTTGGAACCACCTGGAGAAGGAATCAATATGATAGGAATGATGAATGAGTGCACATAAGCAAGGAAGCCAAAAACCAGAGCATGCACAGGATATCGGGTAACAGCAGAAAAAATCGCCAGGCCGGAAGTTCCGGTGAGAACCGGCGGAAGTTCCGCCCCTGGGCGGAAGTTCCGGCGAGTAGAGCCGGAACTTCCGCTGATCAAAAATGACGATTTCTCACCAGATCTGAGGCAATGGCTAAGTGAACCGCAGTACCACGACATCCTAAGCACAATCTAGTAGAGGGAAGGCATCTAGAGGATTTCAAACATAGCTTTGCCTAGAGTATGCCCTATATTTCATCTAGTGAGGTCTACCCACACATAGAGAGGGAGAGGGCACAAACCGGGGGGAGCCATGGAGGAGAAGATGGAGAGGATGCCGATCCACGGAGACGATCCGGCGGGGGACGCCGGAGAAGGGAGATCCGGCCGGAGGGGCAGCAGCCGTCACAGGGGAAGAGCACCACCAAATAGATCTAGGAAAGGGGAAAAGTGGGGAGGATGGGGCTGCACAGCCGTTCGCCCCGGTTATATAGTGGTCACTTAAGGCCGGAAGTTCCGCTCGTTGGAGCCGGAACTTCCGGTCTCGCAGAAACCACACAGACTGGACACAGCAGCGGCTGATTAGGCGGAAAAGATACCGGCCGGAAGTACCGGTCGAAACGACCGGAACTTCCGGTGGAACAAGAAACTGTGCCAAAAAACAGGATTTTGGCACAAACAAATGTGCACTCGAAGAAGGTGAAGGATAAGTCTTAGATAAGATAGGCTTAGGACAGATACGCCAAACTGTGAGATGGTACATGATCACTCATTTTTGCAAATAATGCAAATGAAGGCCAAAAATGAGTGATTTCCCATAAACAAGGAGATGTCAATAAAATCCAATGAAGATCCAAACAACTCCAACTCTTCACGAAGAAGAGTGTGGTGGCTTAGGCCACCATATATGAGTGTTATGGTATGGCACCGCGAAGATATATCTTGGGCCCAAACCAATACTCATCATTTAAGCTCACATATCAACATATGATATAACGAGAATGAAATCTTTAATGTTGGCATTATGGGGGGAGGGATAGCTCAATAATTCAAACCGCACTCCCCCTATTTCCATGCCCACATCTAAACCAAATAAAGTTTTGAGACGAAGGTGTGTTTGCAAGATGGTCAAGCTATACTCCTTGAATCAATGATATTTAGCTCATTCCTCAAATAAGTGAACCTTGCTTCATCAAGAGGCTTCGTGAATATATCGGCAAGTTGATCTTTGGTAGGAACATAGATAAGCTCAATATCACCCCGGGCAACATGATCCCTAATGAAATGATTCCGGATCTCAATATGCTTCGTTCTTGAATGTTGCACGGGATTATAGGCAATCTTGATAGCACTTTCATTGTCACATAATAGAGGCACTTTGTCACAAATGACACCGTATTCCTTTAAGGTTTGCCTCATCCATAACAATTGAGTGCATCCACTTGCGGCGGCAACATATTCAGCTTCGGCGGTGGAGAGAGATATACAATTTTGCTTCTTAGATGACCAACACACCAAGGACCTACCAAGGAATTGGCAAGCCCCGGAAGTTGATTTCCTATCATCCTTGTCACCCGCCCAATCCGCATCGGTATAACCATTGAGAATAAAACTTGAGCCTTTGGGGTACCAAATACCATATCTTGGGGTATCAACCAAATACCGAAAGATTCTTTTGAGAGCCATCATATGGCTCTCCTTAGGAGAAGCTTGATACCTTGCACACACACCAACACTCAACACTATGTCCGGTCTAGATGCACAAAGGTAAAGCAAGGATCCAATCATGGAGCGATATACCTTTTGATCCATCTCTTTACCATTGGGATCTAGTGCAAGATGACATTTAGTAACCATAGGAGTGGCCACACCCTTCATCTCGGTCATCTTGAACCTCTTGAGCATGTCTTGGAGATATTTTGCTTGATTGATGAAGGTTCCTTCCCTCAATTGCTTGATCTCAAAACCAAGGAAGAACTTCATCTCTCCCATCATAGACATCTCAAACCTATCGGTCATAAGCTTTGAGAATTCATCATTGAAAGCTTTGTTAGTAGAGCCAAAGATAATATCATCAACATATAATTGGCAAACGAAAAGCTCCCCATTGACTCTCTTAGTAAAAAGAGTGGGATCGATTAACCCAACATCAAATCCACGGTCTACCAATAATTCCTTAAGGTGCTCATACCAAGCTCTAGGAGCTTCTTTGAGACCATAAAGAGCTTTATCAAGCTTGTAGACATGGTTAGGAAAGTTGAGATCCTCGAACCCCGGGGGTTGCTTAACATAAACCTCTTCATGCAAAGGACCATTAAGAAATGCACTTTTCACATCCATTTGTTGTAACTTAAAGTTATGATGCGATGCATAAGCAAGAAGGATACGGATGGACTCAAGACGAGCCACGGGAGCATAGGTTTCTCCAAAGTCAATTCCCTCAACTTGAGAGAACCCTTGAGCCACCAATTTAGCCTTGTTCCTCACAACATTTCCAAACTCATCTTGCTTGTTCTTGAAAATCCATTTAGTGCCTATAACATTGCGGCACTCCTTTGGCTTCTTTACTAAGGTCCATACTTTGTTGCGCTTGAAGTTGTTGAGTTCTTCGTGCATAGCTTCCAACCAATCCGAATCTTCAAGGGCTTCAAATACTTTCTTGGGTTCCACTAAGGAGATATAAGCATGATGATTGCTAAAGTTAGCCAATTGCCTTCTAGTGGAAACCTTTGCCCTTACATCACCAAGAACCTTGTCATGAGTGTGTCCACGAAGCTCAAGGTTCCTATCTCTTCTTGCTAGACGACGGGCCTCGATCTCCTCCTTGGTTCTTCTTGGCCTTGGAGGTATCACTTGATCAACTTGATCTTTTGGGTCCCCGTCTTGACCTTCAACTTGAGCAACTTCAATTTCTTGAGTGTGCTCAACCTCATGTGCTTGATCTTGGACATCATTTGGTGCGGAGCAAATATCAAATGGATACTCGTCGGAGCCATCATGAATTCTTGGTTGATCTTGATCTTGATCTTGTCCTTGATCTCGTCCTTGATCTTGCACACAAGAGGGAGGGTTTTGTTCTTGTTCTTGGGTTGGTGCATCATTTGCTTCACTTGATGGGGTTTGTTGAAGATGAGAAGATGAGGGCTCCACCGTGGTAGAGCATAGTCCTTCCCGAGACGCCACACCGTGTCCCTCAATGGGGCGGAAAAATCCCACACCCATTCTTACTATGGCATCTTGAGGTATTTCATCACCTGCACATACATCAACTTGCCCCACTTGGGAGCCATCATTTTCTTCGAACTTCACACTACTAGATTCGATGATAATCCCGGAGGCAATATCAAAGATTCTATAAGTGTGAGATTCGGCACCGTAACCAACAAATATACCCTCCAAAGCTTTAGGAGCAAATTTAGATAAACGAACCCCTTTGATTTGGTAGAAACATTTACACCCGAACACCTTGAAGTATGAGATATTAGGCTTGTTCCCGGTGAGTATTTCATATGGAGTCTTGTTCAAGCCCTTACGGAGATAGAGCCGGTTAGAGGAGTGACAAGCGGTGGAGATGGCCTCGGCCCAAAAGTTATAGCGGGATTTATACTCCGCCATCATAGATCTTGCCATATCCATAAGAGTCTGGTTCTTCCTCTCCGCAACACCATTTTGTTGAGGGGTGTAAGCAGCGGAATATTGATGTCGAATCCCCTCATCACTAAGAAAACCATTGAGTGTGTAGTTCTTGAACTCGGAGCCGTTGTCACTTCTTATTGCCATAATGAGGAGGTTGTGTTGGCGTTGCACCTCGGTAGCAAAGTCAATGAATATTTGTTGAGTCTCATCTTTCGTCTTGAGAAAGTAGACCCAAGTGTATCTTGAGTAGTCATCAACAATTACCAAGCAATGTTTCTTCGCACCAAGACTTGCATGAGTAACGGGACCAAAGAGATCCACATGAAGGAGCTCCAAGATCCTCTTGGAAGAGATGATGGTCTTGCTTGGATGCGGAGAGTCATGCATTTTGCCTTCAACACAAGCCCTACAAACACGATCTTTGGCAAAAGACACATTTTCCATTAGTCCCACAATATGGTTCCCCTTGTGAAGACTTTGCAAAGTTCTCATGTTGACATGGGCTAGGCGGCGATGCCACAACCAACCCACGTCCGCCTTTCCGAATAGGCACATCGCACTTGTCGTGGTGGTCCCCGAAAAGTCCACCACATACAAGTTGTGTTCGCGATACCCAACGAATGCGACTTTTAGAGTCTTGTGATGACCCACAAGTATAGGGGGTGTATCGTAGTATCTTCGATAAGTAAGAATGTCGATCCCAACGAGGAGCAGAAGGTGTTGACAAGCAGTTTCGATGAAGGATTCACTGTAAATGCTCACAGACAAGTATTCAGGGGGTTTTGATGTAACAGTTGAATAAAGTACGAGTAAGTAAAGTGCGAGAGTAATAATTGCAGCGAGTGGCCCAATCCTTTTTAGCACAAAGGACAAGCCGGTTTGTTTACTTATAATGACCAAGCGTTCTCGAGGACACACGGGATTTTAGTCTAGTGCTTTCGCTACATACGGCTAAATAATCTTCATTGTTATGATAAGTGTTGTGTGGGTGAACCTATGCTAATGTACCGCCCTTCCTAGGACTAATACATACTTGTGATTATACCCCTTGCAAGCATCCGCAACTACAAGAAAGTAATTAAGAATAAATCTAACCACAGCCTTAAACTCTGAGATCCTGCGATCCCTCCTGCATCGATATACCAACGGGGGTTCAGGTTTCTATCACTCCGGCAACCCCGCAATTAGCAAACGAATACAAGATGCATTCCCCTAGGCCCATAAATGGTGAAGTGTCATGTAGTCGACGTTCACATAACACCACTAGAAGAATAACACCACAACTTAAATATCACACCATTGAATATTACTCATCCATAGTTCACTACTAACATTTAGACTTCACCCATGTCCTCAAGAACTAAACGAACTACTCACGAGACATCATACGGAACATGATCAGAGGTGATATGATGATGAATAACAATCTGAACATAAACTTGGTTCAATGGTTTCACTCAATAGCATCAACAACAAGTAGAAATCGATACCGGGAGAGTTTCCCCTATCAAACAATCAAGATCAAACCCAAATTGCTACGGCGGTGACGAGGTGCTGCGGAGGAGATGGCGGTGATGATGGTGGAGATGATGATGATGGTGATGGCGATGATGTCCAGCTCGATGACGGTGACGATGGCGTCGATTTCCCCCTCCCGGAGGGAATTTCCCGGCAGTTCTGCCCGCCGGAGAGCTCTTTTCTCTCTGGTGTTCTCCGCCCCGCAGAGGCGGCTGTAACTCTTCGTGAGGAACCCTCTGTGGCTTAGGTCTTCGGGACGAAGGGTTTCGCGAAGAAAAGGAGGCGAAAGGGGTCGTGGGCCCCCCAGACCACATGGCGGCGCGGCCAGGGCATGGGCCGCGCCGCCCTAGGGTGTGGGCCCACCCTGGGTCCTCCTGGTCCCTCCTTCTGGCTTCCTCCGTTATCTTGAAAAATAGGATTTTTGGTATAATTTCCTCCCACAGTTGATCTTCCGAAATATTGCATTCTGACGGTGCTTTTTGCAGCAGAATCCTGGCTCCGGTGCTTGATCCTCCAATAATGATGAAACATGCAAAATAGATGAAATAACATAAGTATTGTGTCTCAATATGAAATATATCAATGAATAACAGCAAATTATGATATAAAATAGTGATGCAAGACCCAAAAGTATAGGGGGTGTATCGTAGTATCTTCGATAAGTAAGAATGTCGATCCCAACGAGGAGCAGAAGGTGTTGACAAGCAGTTTCGATGAAGGATTCACTGTAAATGCTCACAGACAAGTATTCAGGGGGTTTTGATGTAACAGTTGAATAAAGTACGAGTAAGTAAAGTGCGAGAGTAATAATTGCAGCGAGTGGCCCAATCCTTTTTAGCACAAAGGACAAGCCGGTTTGTTTACTTATAATGACCAAGCGTTCTCGAGGACACACGGGATTTTAGTCTAGTGCTTTCGCTACATACGGCTAAATAATCTTCATTGTTATGATAAGTGTTGTGTGGGTGAACCTATGCTAATGTACCGCCCTTCCTAGGACTAATACATACTTGTGATTATACCCCTTGCAAGCATCCGCAACTACAAGAAAGTAATTAAGAATAAATCTAACCACAGCCTTAAACTCTGAGATCCTGCGATCCCTCCTGCATCGATATACCAACGGGGGTTCAGGTTTCTGTCACTCCGGCAACCCCGCAATTAGCAAACGAATACAAGATGCATTCCCCTAGGCCCATAAATGGTGAAGTGTCATGTAGTCGACGTTCACATAACACCACTAGAAGAATAACACCACAACTTAAATATCACACCATTGAATATTACTCATCCATAGTTCACTACTAACATTTAGACTTCACCCATGTCCTCAAGAACTAAACGAACTACTCACGAGACATCATACGGAACATGATCAGAGGTGATATGATGATGAATAACAATCTGAACATAAACTTGGTTCAATGGTTTCACTCAATAGCATCAACAACAAGTAGAAATCGATACCGGGAGAGTTTCCCCTATCAAACAATCAAGATCAAACCCAAATTGCTACGACGGTGACGAGGTGCTGCGGAGGAGATGGCGGTGATGATGGTGGAGATGATGATGATGGTGATGGCGATGATGTCCAGCTCGATGACGGTGACGATGGCGTCGATTTCCCCCTCCCGGAGGGAATTTCCCCGGCGGATTCCTGCCCGCCGGAGAGCTCTTTTCTCTCTGGTGTTCTCCGTCCCGCAGAGGCGGCTGTAACTCTTCGTGAGGAACCCTCTGTGGCTTAGGTCTTCGGGACGAAGGGTTTCGCGAAGAAAAGGAGGCGAAAGGGGTCGTGGGCCCCCCAGACCACATGGCGGCGCGGCCAGGGCATGGGCCGCGCCGCCCTAGGGTGTGGGCCCACCCCGGGTCCTCTGGTCCCTCCTTACTGGCTTCCTCCGTTATCTTGAAAAATAGGATTTTTGGTATAATTTCCTCCCACAGTTGATCTTCCGAAATATTGCATTCGACGGTGCTTTTTGCGTGAGAATCCACAGCTCCCGGTGCTTGATCCTCCAATAATGATGAAACATGCAAAATAGATGAAATAACATAAGTATTGTGTCTCAATATGAAATATATCAATGAATAACAGCAAATTATGATATAAAATAGTGATGCAAATTGGACGTATCAACTCCCCCCAAGCTTAGACTTCACTTGTCCCCAAGCGAAACTGAGCTCGATAGACAGGACCACATGTTTATGGAGTGAAGAGTCGATAAATAAAATACGGACAAGAAGTATCATATTCATTCACACAAAACATTATAGTAAACAACCTCTCATAACTCAACTTGAAACAAGTATAAGGTAATCACAAGTAAAGGTGCATAAGAAATCATAATTGGTGATGGCAAACTTCGTTCTGGTCGAGAGAACAATTAACAGATTATATTTATCTCATTGAGCAGCGCTCTCATGTTAAAGTTTATAAGGCACAACTTGCATACTCAATCATAATGGTCTTTTCATGATCATTGATAACTTGCAAAGCTATATTCATTCAGATAAAACTTGTACTAATCAAGGAAGAATAAAAGACATGATGAAGTGAATCACAATATAATGGTTTGATCACAACAACTCAAATGCTTGCTCAAGATGGAGGGAAATAGGTTTACTGACTCAACATAAAGTAAAAGACAGGCCCTTCGCAGAGGGAAGCAGGGATTAAATCATGTGCTAGAGCTTTTTCAGTTTTGCAATCATATAAAGAGAATAAAAGTAACATTTTGAGGGGTGTTTGTTGTTGTCAACGACTGGTAGCAGGTACTCTAACCCCCTTGCCAGACAAACCTTCAAAGAGCGGCTCCCATATTATTTTCATTTTGTGTGGCACTCCTTCCAACCTTTCTTTCACAAACCATGGCTAACCGAATCCTCGGGTGCCTGCCAACAATCTCATACCATGAAGGAGTGCCTTTTTATTTTAGCTTTATGATGATGATGACACTCCCCCCAACCTTTGCTTACACAAGCCATGGCTAACCGAATCCTTCGGGTGCCGTCCATCAATCGCATACCATGGAGGAGTGTCTATTTAGTTTAATTAATTTGGGACTGGGAATCCCATTGCCAGCTCTTTTTGCAAAATTATTGGATAAGCGGATGAAGCCACTAGTCCATGGGTGAAAGTTGCCCAACAAGATTGAAAGATAAAACACCACATACTTCCTCATGAGCTATGAAACATTGACACAAATAAGAGATACTAAGTTTTGAATTATTTAAAGGTAGCACATGAAGTATTTACTTGGAATGGCAGAAAATACCATGTAGTAGGTAGGTATGGTGGACACAAATGACATAGGTTTGGGTTAAGGTTTGGATGCACGAGAAGTAATCCCTCTCAGTACAGGTCTTTGGCTAACAAGGTTAATTAGCAAGCATAAGAGTCAAGGGAAACAAACAAATATATATATGATAGAAACAATCATGCATCTTCCTTGTAAGCACAAACAATCTTAACTTCAGAATAATAAGCTATGAGCTAACAAGAAAGAAAGACAATGAAACATCTATATGTATTTCTCTTTTCTAACTAAACCTCAAAGTGTTGTTGCTATTGACCAATGCTAAGTTTGCCAAAACCAAATAGATTTATTCAATGCTCCCAAAGTGATACCAATACTAACAACAAGGTAAATCATATAGTAGAGATTGCAGACTAAAATAAGATGTGCAATATGTAAATGATAAGACTTCTCATTAATATTCTATAACGATAACTCACACCAAGGGATACATAGACAACCAACTAAAGAAGAGATACTTCCAAACTGCAACCCATCTTATATGATAACTTCCCTACTCATGATATGACACTACTTGACAATTAAAAGTAAAAGGTAGTGATAATGTGATACCGCGGCACTCCCCCAAGCTTGGAACAGACCAAGGGGATGCCAATACCGATGATGAATTACTCCTTTGGCGATGGTGGTGATGAACTTCCGCCATCAAACTTCCAAGGAAGAGGCTCTCCATCAAGAAACGACATCTTGGTCTCGGGGATCCTGAAACTAGCAGCACGGCTTATGCGTTTAAACCTGTTTTCATACTCACAGTTTTGATTCTGAACGTCATAGAGTTGAGCTTGGAGTTGGTTGGTGGTGTCATGAAGTGAAAGGATGTCGCCCCAAAGCTTTGCAGTTTCCTTCTCGTGCTCAGCAATGAGTTCAGACACAATCTTGTGGAAGATATCCACCTCACGCTCAGCCATCTTCTTGTATTCGAAGACCTCTTGTTCTAGCTTCTCCATCCTGTCTTCCAAGCTTCCTTCTCCTTTAGGACCCTGAACATCCTTGATCTGCAGTTTTCCCTCGACGAGCGTCAACTCCTTTGGGTGCATCCTCAGCTCCTCCATGTACAAGTTGTCAGCGTCCTTGCAGGAGCTGCCCTTCCGAGTTTCCGACGAAGACATGATGGATCTAGATCCGGAGTAAAACCTGGCAGAAACAGCTCAAAACAAAACACGTCGAGAACACGATATACGGACCTCCAAAGGTCCGGGGAATTATATAGCAAAAATTTTCACGACAAACGGAAAGTACCAGATCGAACCAGAGTCGGAAAGGGGCGACGAGGCGGTGCCACCATAGGGCGGCGCGGGCCCAGGTCAGGCCGCGCCGGCCTGTGGTGGCACGCCCTCGTGCGTCCTTTCCACTCCGTTTCGAACTCGTAATTTTTCATATTTTCCAAAAACAGCGAAAATATTGTTTGGAAAGTAAATTGCGAACTTTTCATTACCAGTACTGTTACCTATTCAAAGTCGAGTTCTGGTGGACTGTCAACTTGTCCTTTAATAAAAGCCTCCGGTGTTTCCACTTGAATAATATCAACATCAACATTATAAGAATCACCTGAGATATAATGCTTGAGTCTTTGTCCATTCACCACTTGCGTGGCATTGCCTTGGAGAGAGCTAATTTTAATTGCTCCTGAACGATACACCTCCTCAACAACATATGGTCCTTCCCATTTCGAGTAATTTCACTGCAAAGAATGCGAGACAGAGACCGATACAATAGGACTTTATCCCCAATATTAAATTCTCTTTTGATAATCCTTCTATCATGCCATTTTTTAACTTTCTCTTTAAAGAGTTTAGCATTTTCATAAGCTTCACTTCTCCATTCATCCAGAGAACTTAATTACAACAACCTCTTATCACCGGCAAGTTTAGGATCCTTATTTAATTCTCTAACAGCCCAATAAGCTTTGTGCTCTAGTTCTAAAGGTAAATGACAAGCTTTCCCATAAACCATTTTATAAGGTGACATTCCCATGGGATTTTTATAAGCAGTTCTATAAGCCCATAATGCATCCTTCAATTTACTAGCCCAATTCTTTCTAGTTTTATTAACGGTCTTCCCCAAAATAGATTTAATCTCTCTATTTGATAATTCTACTTGACCACTAGTTTGAGGATGATAAGCGGAAGCAATTCTATGATTAATACCATACTTAGCAAGAGTTTTTCTAAAACCTCCATGAATAAAATGAGAACCTCCATCAGTCATAATATATCTAGGTACTCCAAATCTAGGAAAAATAATATCTAAAAGCATTCTTAAAGAGGTCTCACCATCAGCACTCTTTGTAGGTATAGCTTCCACCCATTTAGTAACATAATCAACAGCAACAAGTATGTGAGTGTTACCTTCTGAAGACGGAAAAGGTCCCATGAAGTCAAATCCCCAACAATCAAACGGTTCAATAACAAGAGTATAATTCATAGGCATTTCATTACGTCTGGAGATATTACCAACCCTTTGGCATTCATCACAAGATAAAATAAACTTCCTCGCATCTTTGAAGAGAGTTGGCCAATAAAAACCTGATTGTAGAACCTTTTGCGCGGTTCTTTCTCCGGCGTGATGTCCTCCATAAGCACTACCATGACATTTACTCAATATCTCCTGTTGTTCATATTCGGGAACACATCTTCGCATAATACCATCCACTCCTTCTTTATATAAGTGTGGGTCATCCCAGAAATAATGCCTCAAGTCATAAAAGAACTTCCTCCTTTGCTGAGCTGAAAAGGTTGGAGGCAAGTACTTGGAAACAATAAAGTTAGCATAATCAGCATACCAAGGACTATCTCGCGAGCTCACCTTTATTACAGCCAATTGTTCATTTGGAAAACTATCATTAACAGGAACAGGATCATAAGCAATATTTTCCAATCTAGACAAGTTATCAGCAACAGGATTATCAGCACCTTTCCTATCTACAATATGTAAATCAAATTCTTGCAAAAGAAGTACCCATCTAATAAGCCTTGGCTTAGCATCTTTCTTTGTCATTAGGTATCTAATTGCAGCATGATCAGTATGAATAGTAACTTTTGAATCAACAATATAAGATCTAAATTTATCACAAGCAAAGACTACAACTAATAATTCTTTTTCAGTTGTAGCATAATTTCTTTGAGCAGCATCAAGAGTTTTACTAGCATAATGAATAACATTCAGCTTTTTATCTACTCGCTGTCCAAGAACGGCGCCTACGAAAATCACTAGCATCGCACATAATCTCAAAGGGTAAGTTCCAATCAGGAGGTTCAACTATAGGAGCAGTTGTTAAGGCTTTCTTAAGAGTTTCAAAAGCTTCCTTACAATCATCATCAAAAACAAATGGTACATCTTTTTGAAGAAGATTAGTAAGAGGCTTTGAAATCTTGGAGAAATCTTTAATAAATCTCCTATAAAACCCAGCATGACCAAGAACACTACGAATACCTTTAACATCCCTCGGATAGGGCATCTTCTCAATTGCTTCAACTTTAGCTCTATCAACTTCAATACCTCTCTCAGAAATTTTATGTCCCAATACAATTCCTTCATTAACCATAAAGTGGCATTTCTCCCAATTAAGAACAAGGTTAGTTTCTTCACATCTCTGCAAAACTTTATCAAGGTTTCGCAAACAACTATCAAAAGAATTCCCATAGACGGAAAAATCATCCATGAATACCTCTACAATACTTTCACAAAAACCATGAAAAATAGCAGACATGCATCTTTGAAAAGTAGCAGGAGCATTACATAAACCAAAAGGCATGCGTCTATAAGCATAAGTTCCATAGGGACGGTAAAAGTGGTTTTCTCTTGATCTTTAGCTTTAATGACAATTTGTGAAAACCCAGAATAACCATCAAGAAAACAAAAATGAGTATTTTTAGACAATCTTTCTAACATTTGATCAATAAATGGTAAAGGGTAATGATCTTTCTTAGTAACTTTATTAACTTTTCGAAAATCAATGCACATTCTATACCCTACAACTACTCTTTGAGGGATGAGCCCATCATTATCATTAGGCACAACAGTCATTCCTCCTTTCTTTGGAACGCAATGTACAGGACTAACCCATCTACTATCAGCAATAGGATATATAATACCAGCTTCAAGAAGTCGTAATACCTCATTTCTTACCACTTCCTTCATCTTCGGAATTAGACGACGCTGATGTTCAACAACAGGCTTTGCATCATCTTCCATATTAATAGCATGTTGGCAAATAGAAGGAGAAATCCCCTTCAAATCATCAAGAGTGTAGCCAATAGCTCCTCGGTGCTTCTTCAATATTTCCAATAACCTTTCTTCCTCAATCTTTGAAAGCTTAGAACTAATAATAACAGGATATATTTTCTTATCATCAATATGAGCATATTTAAGATTATCAGGCAAAGGCTTTAAATCAAAAACAGGATCTTCCTTTGGTGGAGGTGTTGTACCCAAATCTTCCACCGGTAAATCATGCTTGAGAATAGGTTGGCGAAGAAAAATTTCCTCAAGCTCATCTCTTTCTTTCCTAAAAGATTCACTCTCGCTATCCTCCAAATGTTGCTGCAAAGGATTATTAGGAACAAGAACAATAGATGCACATTGCTCCATTTTAAGATCATTACTAGGCAAGTCAGCTTTATAAGGAGTTTTAGTAAATTTAGAGAAGTTAAACTCATAAGATTCACCAGCAAATTTAGTCAAAATTTTCTCTTTCTTGCAATCTATAATAGCTCCACAAGTATTTAGAAAAGGTCTACCGAAAATAATAGGACAATAATCACTAGCGTGAGAACCAAGTACCAAAAAGTCAGCAGGATATTTAATCTTACCGCATAAAACTTCCACATCTCGAACAATACCAATTGGAGAAATAGTTTCTCTATTAGCCAGCTGAATAACCACATCAATATCTTCAAGTTCACAAGAATCAATTTCGTGCATAATCTCCGTGTAAAGCTCATACGGAATAGCACTAACACTTGCACCAATATCACATAATCCATAATAGCAATGATCACCAATTCTAACAGATAGCATAGGAACACTAGCTTGTTTGGGTTTATTAGGATGTGAAACAATATTAGAAGCATCTTCAGAAAATAATATGACCATCCTCCACATTTTCAGTCACAAGATCTTTAATTATTGCAACTTGAGGTTCAACTTTTATTTGTTCTTCAGGTTCTACAGGTTTCTTTTCACTTTTATGAACCGCACTATTTATAACAGAGTACTCCTTCATTTTAGCAGGGAAAGGAGTTTTTTCAATATAAGCTTCAGGAATAACATGATCAGCAGTTTCAACTACAACACATTTATTAATAGATGAATCAATTTTATCTTTATACGGTTCATGGTACTTATCAAAATTCCTCTTTGGCAATTCATAATGAGAGGCAAAAGCTTTATAAAGATTTGCAGCAACTTGAGAATCAAGACCATATGTAGCACTCATATCACGAAATTTATCAGTATCCATAAAAGCTTCAATGCATTTATAATCATAAATTATACCTGATTCTCTATCCTTGTCGTTCTCCCATCCTTCAGTATTTTCTTGGATCCGATCAAGAAGATCCCTTTTAAACTCTTCTTTGTTGCGTGTAAATGATCCAGAACAAGAAGTATCCAGCAAGGTCTTGTCTTGAAAAGAAAGTCTTGCATAGAAATTATCAATAATAACATTACCAGGAAGCTCATGAATGGGGCATTTGAGCATTAAAGACTTCAATCTCCCCCAAGCTTGGGCAATACTCTCTCCATCATGAGGCCAAAAATTATATATGCGATTCCGATCCTTGTGAATTTCACTTGGAGGATAGAACTTAGAATAAAACCGGGGCACAATATCATTCCATTCAAGAGAATCCCCATTATCCAGTAATTTATACCAATGTGCCGCCTTACCGGACAGCGATAAAGAGAATAGTTTCTTCCTCACTTCATCCATAGCAATACCTGCACATTTGAATAACCCGCATAATTCATGCAAAAACAGTAAATGATCACCGGGATGGACAGTTCCATCCCCTTCATAGCGGTTATCCATAACACGTTCAATAATTTTCATAGGTATTTTATATGGTATCACTTCCTCACCTGGCGCCTCATCCACTACCGTTGCAGTAGTAGTAGATTTCCCAAATAAAAATTGAAGAGAAGATCTCTCCATAATGACTTATAGCAGCAGGCAGAAATAAAATCAGCACAACAGTAAAGGTCTTCCTTACCAATTCCACTTACCAATAGCGCTTCACTCCCCGGCAACGGCGCCAGAAAATAGTGATGCAAGACCCAAAAGTATAGGGGGTGTATCGTAGTATCTTCGATAAGTAAGAATGTCGATCCCAACGAGGAGCAGAAGGTGTTGACAAGCAGTTTCGATGAAGGATTCACTGTAAATGCTCACAGACAAGTATTCAGGGGGTTTTGATGTAACAGTTGAATAAAGTACGAGTAAGTAAAGTGCGAGAGTAATAATTGCAGCGAGTGGCCCAATCCTTTTTAGCACAAAGGACAAGCCGGTTTGTTTACTTATAATGACCAAGCGTTCTCGAGGACACACGGGATTTTAGTCTAGTGCTTTCGCTACATACGGCTAAATAATCTTCATTGTTATGATAAGTGTTGTGTGGGTGAACCTATGCTAATGTACCGCCCTTCCTAGGACTAATACATACTTGTGATTATACCCCTTGCAAGCATCCGCAACTACAAGAAAGTAATTAAGAATAAATCTAACCACAGCCTTAAACTACGAGATCTGCGATCCCTCCTGCATCGATATACCAACGGGGGTTCAGGTTTCTGTCACTCCGGCAACCCCGCAATTAGCAAACGAATACAAGATGCATTCCCCTAGGCCCATAAATGGTGAAGTGTCATGTAGTCGACGTTCACATAACACCACTAGAAGAATAACACCACAACTTAAATATCACACCATTGAATATTACTCATCCATAGTTCACTACTAACATTTAGACTTCACCCATGTCCTCAAGAACTAAACGAACTACTCACGAGACATCATACGGAACATGATCAGAGGTGATATGATGATGAATAACAATCTGAACATAAACTTGGTTCAATGGTTTCACTCAATAGCATCAACAACAAGTAGAAATCGATACCGGGAGAGTTTCCCCTATCAAACAATCAAGATCAAACCCAAATTGCTACGACGGTGACGAGGTGCTGCGGAGGAGATGGCGGTGATGATGGTGGAGATGATGATGATGGTGATGGCGATGATGTCCAGCTCGATGACGGTGACGATGGCGTCGATTTCCCCCTCCCGGAGGGAATTTCCCCAGTTCACCGCCGGGAGAGCTCTTTCTCTCTCTGGTGTTCTCCGCCCCGCAGAGGCGTGTAACTCTTCGTGAGGAACCCTACGTGGCTTAGGTCTTCGGGACGAAGGGTTTCGCGAAGAAAAGGAGGCGAAAGGGGTCGTGGGCCCCCAGACCACATGGCGGCGCGGCCAGGGCATGGGCCGCGCCGCCCTAGGGTGTGGGCCCACCCTGGGTCCTCCTGGTCCCTCCTTCTGGCTTCCTCCGTTATCTTGAAAAATAGGATTTTTGGTATAATTTCCTCCAACAGTTGATCTTCCGAAATATTGCATTCTGACGGTGCTTTTTGCAGCAGAATCCTGGCTCCGGTGCTTGATCCTCCAATAATGATGAAACATGCAAAATAGATGAAATAACATAAGTATTGTGTCTCAATATGAAATATATCAATGAATAACAGCAAATTATGATATAAAATAGTGATGCAAATTGGACGTATCATCTTGCTCCACAAGAGGACCACAATATCATTATCAATAAAGACGGCGAAACCCATCTTGCCAAGGGCGGAAACGGAAAATAAATTGTAACCAAGGGTTTTGACAAGCATGACATCCACAAGAGTAATGTTGTGTGCAACCACAACCTTGCCAAAACCCAATACCTCGGATGTAGAATTATCGCCAAAGGAGACGGTGATATCATTTATGTTAGGCCTCAACTCCTTGACGAGGTTCTTGCCGCCGGTCATATGACTTGTACATCCACTATCAAGTACCCATTTTGAACCTCCGGCGGCATAGTCCTACATGAGATCAATTCTTGGATTTAGGTACCCATTTCTCAATGGGTCCTCTTTTGTTAGCAACAAGGGTCTTTGGGACCCAAATAGACCAAGCAATATAACCATCATAAGGTCCAACATATTTTGCATAAACATCACCATAATAATCTTTAAATAAAACATAGTGAGGGTTAACAATTCCCGCATCATCATCATTTATGGTGTTGCCCTTGGAGGCTTCACCATTAGTGATGGCTTTCTTCTTCTCTTGTGTGGGCTTGGCCTTTTGCTTGTTTGTCTTCTTTACCTTGGCACCGAAACCAAGGCCCTCCTTCCCATTGTTTGATCTTTGCTTACTCAAGAGATCATTCAACGAAAGTTTACTTTGGGGAGAGGAGGCCTTAGCAAGTTCATCCTTCAACCTAGCATTTTCCTCAATAACATTTGCGTGATCACATGAAGGAGTAGAGGTACTAGGTATGTCATATGAATCGAGCCTAATTTGAAGTTGCTCATAAGACTTGGAGAGGAGAGAGTATTCACTCTTCAAGGCTTTGTGTGCCTTGTCTAGATCTCTCACAAGTTTCTCATGATCAACACCAAATTTGGCCTTTTCCTTTGAAAGCACTTTAGACTTAGCTCTAGCAAGATCCCTAGCCTTAGTGAGCTTGTTAATTTTATCTTGAGGATCTTCAAGAGTTTCTAGCCTCTCCTCAAGAGAAGCTATAGTTTCTTGACTTTCCTCAAGAGCATTTTTAAGAGCATGGATTTCAAGAGAGTCTTCTCTTTCTATTTGACCCTTTTTCTCAAGAAGATCATTTTGTTGAGCAATACGAACCATGAGGTTTGAAACATGCTTTTTGGTGTTACCTTGTAGGTTGAGAATGAAATCATCAAACTCTAGCATTTCTTGTTTCACTTTTAGACTAGCATCATCAACCCCTAGATCACTAGATATGTTAGGCATAGAGGGGTTAGGGGATGATACCTCGGAGGATTTAGCCATGAGGCAACTTTCTTCCTCCACATGAATGACCTCATTGGGGGATTCACTTGGTGATGAAGGGTTAGTGGAGAGGGAGGCAAGAGCGACCAATCCATTAGAGGTTGCATCTTCTTCATCATCAACATCATCTCCGGAGGTATACTCTTCTTGAGTTGATAGCACAATGGATGTGTCCAAGGAGGACCTTGCCATGAAGCAATGTGCATTCTTGATATGAGGATTCTCATTGGGAGAGTCGAAGAGAGATGAAGAGGGAATGTTGGTGGTGACGATGGCGGCCAATTCCTTTGAGCTTTCTTCATCTTCCTCACTACTAGAGCTTCCCACTTCATCGGAAGAATATTCTTCCCTTGTTACTAGCACAACTCTTGAGGGCCTCTTGCCCTTCTTGGTCTTGTTGTTGTAGAATTTCTTGTTGGGGGCTTTTGAATATTTGCCCTTTGAGTCTTTGCTCTTGTCCTTGGGAATGAGCCTCCCATTATGAAGCTCTCTATTCTCATAGGGGCATTCGGCAATGAAGTGGCGCTTGTCATCACAATTGTAGCATGATCTTGTCTTTGGACCAAAGCTAGTGAACCCACTTTTGTTGTTTCTCTTGATGTTGTCTTCCTTGGCCTTGGATGGATCAATCCAAAAAGACTTTGCATGGAAGGCCATGTGATCATGGTAGTGGCATTGCAAATCTTCCGGATAGGACATGCTCCAAGATGCTCTATAAGATTCTTGAGGAATCACTTCTTCAACGGAGTTGACCGCCAAGGCAAGGTTGGAACCTTTTGACATTCCAAGAGCTCGATTGCGAGAATCATGAGAGGTTTCCTCAAGCACCTTGAGAGCTTGCATCTCGTGCACGACTTGTTGAGAGGTGAGAGAGGAATAGCATTCCCTCCCCACAAGAGTCTTGACATCAATGGGTACAAATGGCATCATGCATTCAATGTACTTCTCCTTGATCCATGAGTCATTGATGTGGGTGGCACCAATAAGCCGGAAGGCATCGGCAACGGTGAGAAGTCTTCCATACATGACTTCATGATCTTCATCCGGTAGCCTCATGAACCCTTCGGCTTTATTCTTAAGAGCATTGTACTTGTTCCTCCTTGTGCTCTCACTTCCAATGCAACTAGCGGCCAATCCATCCCAAGCTTCCTTGGCGGTGGTGTAGTTCCGAACACGATGCAAGTCCTTTGTCCCCACACTAGTTTGAATCATGTGCAAGGCGGTGTTGTTGAGTTGACTATCAACCGCTTCTCTTCTAGTCAACTTGTCGGGGTTGTATGGCTTGAAGCCTTCCAAGATGATTCTCCAAAGTTCATTGGAGGCACTGCAAACATGAGAGCGGAACTCAAATTGCCAAGTATCGAAATTATCAATAGAAAATTTAGGTGGGTCGCCCCGAATGTTCAAATGGGGATGGGGAACCGGTATATCGGGAGATAGAAAAGGTGGAGGTACTCGATTGTAGCTCTCACCCCCACTAGTTCCCCTAGGAGATGCAATGGGAGATTTGATAGTGTTTAAGTTATCACCTTCCACGGGTTTGGTAGATGGGGGTAATACCGACGCATCTCCCTCATCTAACGTACCCGTGTCCTTTACCTCTACAATGGGAGCCTTGGGAAGGACCGGAGCCAAAAGCTCGGCAATCATCTTTTTCATGCTTTCCATTTGGGCTTCCATGGAGGACTTCAACGAATTGAAGTCTTCCATGGAGACCGTCTTGGCGGCTCCTTCCGAGGGCTCCTCGTCCGGCATACTCTTAGGCGGTTAAGCCCGAAATAAGAGCCGAGGCTCTGATACCAATTGAACGGATCGTATGCCGCACCTAGAGGGGGGGGGGGGTGAATAGGTGCTAACCAATTTTTAGTTCTTTTTCAATTTAGGCTTGACACAAAGGTAAATTCTCTAGATATGCAACTAAGTGAATTTACCTATATGACAAGGTTATCAACTACGCAAGATATATAAGATAGAATGGGATAGAGGTAACCGAGAGTGAAGCACGCGATGACACAGAGATGATTCCCATAGTTCCCTTCCTTTGCAAGAAGGTATGTCTACGTTTGGAGGAGTGTGGTTGCTACGCAAGCCAAACCAACAGCCACAAAGGCTTCACTCAGATCTCCTGTGAGCAACGCCACGAAGGCCTAGCCCACTTCCACTAAGGGATTTCCTCGAGGCGGAAACCGGGCCTTTACAAGGTTCTTGGGGCACACATCCACAACTGAATTGGAGGCTCCCAAATCTGTAACAATACAACAATCAACAACAACACATCAACACAAATCAACTAGGGAACCAAATAGGAACACTAGCATGAGATCCCTCAAACAAATGAGGGGGAAATGAAAACGCTTCGGTGAGGATGTAGATCGGTGTCTTCTCCTTCGAATCTCCAAAGATCAAGAGCTTTGGTTGGGGGAGGAAGGAGATCTTGCAAATCTTGTGTTCTTGAGGTGGCTCTAATGGTGGTGAAGCTTGGCAGATTTTTCTTGCAATGATTGAGCAACTTGTCCCTTTGGAGGAGAAAGCTATTTATATGGGTGGAGCTTTCAGATCTGACCGTTGGGACGAATTTCACTTATACCGGAAGTTCCGGCAAGGATGGCCGGAAGTTCCGGCTTCCACCGGAAGTACTGGCCACACGGGCCGGAACTTCCGCCTTCGATAAAATACCTGCAAGACAAAAGAAGGGGCGGAACTTGGGCGGAACTTCCGGTGACCGGAAGTTCCGGCCAAGTTCCGGAAATTCGAGGAAACGTTACGGGACTATACTGAGCCACAAATACCGATTTCCGGAACTTGCCCGGAAGTTGGGCGGAAGTTCGGCGGAACTTCCGGCCAACTCCACCGGAACTTCCGGTCAGGAATAGAAGAGCAGAGCCAGAACTGCGCTGAGAAGCATCTGCTGAGCAAGCCAGGGCGGAACTTCCGCCTGATAGGGCCGGAACTTCCGCCAGACAAAGAAAACCTGCAGAACTTCAGAACAGCAATACCAATTCACCGATCCAACATGATTTTTGATAGCTTGTACCTGTCTACATCAACATACATAAATATATACCTAGTGTTGACATCAAACACACAAAACCCAAAAGGGCGGGAAATGTTCTATCACTCTCTTGCAGTCACCATCGTCCGAGATGCCAAACCACCCCTATGGCTCCGACAAAGATGACATGGTGTGTCGCGCCACTGTATCCACTTGAGGAAGTATGAGCAATTTTGGAGAAGTCAAGCCAGATCCGATCTCGGAAGCACGAACAGCTCCTTAGAAGCTGGTTGAGATCCAGTTGAGGGAGGTTGCGCAACGTCGTAGAAGGGCCAGCAAGATCCAAACAGGCAGCGACGAAGAACTCCATGCATGGAAGCCAAGCCAGACCCAATCGAGGAAGGCTAAACGACTTGGTAAAAGCTGGGCGGGCGGGACTAGGTCAAGGAGCGGAGAAACGAAGTATCACCTAATTGTTTGTTTTTTCCCTTTTTTGTTTCTTTATTTACTAGTCATGTATATTAGCATGTGTTATTTTCTCGATTTAATTTATTCTGCGAAAACTTACCAATTTTATAGATCATCAAACTCATTAGTTATATGGCCATTTTGACCTGCCAAGATTTTCGTGGAGGAGATCTGAGCCGAAACCCAACACACACCAAATATGTCGATGATATTTTCTTGACTTTGACCATCTTTAACATATCAGAAAAGATTAGCCAAGCCCCTGCCATAAAGCATGTCGAGTCAGGTCACGTATCCAATCAGCCGGTCAAGCAGAGGAGTAAAAAGATTCACATCTTTTTTTTTTGAGAGCAAAAAGAGGAAAACCAAACAAGTGAATGACCCATCAACTATCATCGCTCCTCCCCAGAAGCCCATACCCACCTGCCGCTTCCTCACCCACTGTCTCCTACATGCGGGCCCCACGTCGCCCGGTCCCACTGGCAGTGTCACGGGTCGTGTGTACCCGTCCTCTCGTCGGAAACCACGCGCCGATGGGGTCCCACTTCCCACTGCACGTGGGCCCCACCACCCCCCACCCAGGCCTAGAAATAGGGAGCAGAGAGAAGGAGGAGCCCGGCCCGCCCACAGTCCGTTCCGAAATCCAAATTTCAAAAACCTCCGCCCAATCCCCAATTCCACCCGCCGCCGCCGCCGCCGCCGGACGAGATGCCGGACCTGCCGTGCGACGGGGACGGGGTGTGCATGGCGTGCCGCGCCGCGGCGCCCGCCGAGGTCGACCTGCTGCACTGCACCACCTGCGCCACGCCCTGGCACTCGCCGTGCCTCTCCCGCCCGCCCGCGCTCGCCGACGCCGCCGCCTGGGACTGCCCCGACTGCTCCGGCGACGCCGCCCCCTCCCTCGCCCCCGCGCCCTCCCTCGCCGCCGCCGGCGGCGCCGCGGGGGACATGCTGGCCGCCATCCGCAGGATCGAGGCCGACCCCGCGCTCTCCGACCACGACAAGGCGCGCGCGCGCCAGGAGATCCTCGGCGGCGCCGCGCAGCGGAAGGCGGCCGCCGAGCAGGAGGACGAGGATGGGGACGACGACGACGACGAGGACCCGCTCGTCAAGAGGTTCTCCTGCACCTTCTGCATGAAGCTCCCCGACCGCCCCGTCACCGTAAGCCCTTCAGATCCCCCCCACACCCCCGCGTCAGTCTTATTATTTTTCGAGGATCGTCAGTCATATTGTTAATCCGCCGCTATGCTATTCTGCAATATGTATCTGGGTTACGGATCTATTCGCTCACGCCCTGTTTCTACGGTTCCGTCATGATCTGCTCCTCTGTGCTTGTCATAATGGTTAGATCTGACCGTCAGATGCGCCTGGGTTTTGCAGTAATGATCTTCATTTCTGCTCCAAGATTTATTTATTGTACTAACAGATTGATATGTGCTTCAAAAGTAATCGGCTGTGCGCCCCATCCGCGTGTTATTATTTTACTTGTCGTGGCTACATCGTTTATCTGGGCATGCTTGTCTGTAGTAAGATGGTAACACATCGTGTCTGTTTCAGAGAAAGCCTAAAATACCAATCAATCTATCTGTATGGCCAACTGAACCATCCAGGGTTTACACTTGGTCCAGCCTTGTTCTTCTGAATCATGGTTCAGGATATGCTAGTCCAGTCTTTATGAGTGGTGCTTGCATTCTTTGTTCCAGTGTATTTCCTCTGTTGCATTTCTGTTTTGACAGCGTTCACTTGTCCTGCTGTAGCCTCAAGATATGTAATGTGAAGTCTGTTCATATTTTTTTTTTCTGATGAGCCTGGAGTGATTTCCTTGAAGCAGGAACATGGCTTTCCTTTTTAGCATACTCATGCTTTCCTTTTCTTGCCTATGGAAATGGTTTCATGAATTTTTTTTTTCACAGTGCATTACTGCAGTCCACAATGCAACTAGACTATAAATAAAAGGGTAAAAGCACGGATGGGTTTCCTTTTGTAAGAGAAATTGATGGTATTCAAGTCAGTGCAGCCATTTCTGCATTTACATCATTGCATTTTGTTATGCAAAGAATCCAGTTTCCTGTACAGACATAAACCTTCTATTTTCTTCAGTGCTTGCTATCCTTTATTTTCTTTCCTGGCTACTATATTCTTCAAAACTAGCTCATGCATGGCAAAATTTCTTACATGTTCACACAAACATTTTATCCGAACAAGGATGATTCCTTTTGAGTATAATCTGTCAATCCCGATTGCCTTTTCTGCTTGTTTGATGATATGTTATGTTTGAACATCTTCCAGCATTCCTTATAGATTCTTATTCTATCTAGGAAATAAATACTCTAGTCAGAATAGCATACCCCTGCTACTATTTTGTGACTCATTTATTGAACAATTTTTTAGTGATGTTTGTCATAACGACATTTTACATTCGTGCAGACACCATGTGGCCATAACTTCTGCCTGAAATGCTTTGAAAAGTGGATTCATAGTGGAAAAAGGACGTGTGGAAAATGTCGGGGACCTATCCCATCCAAGATGGCAGAACAGCCAAGGATTAATGCAGCATTAGTTACAGCTATCCGTATGGCTAGGACTAAGAAGAATGCTAAGTCAGCTGGCTCGGCAAATGCATATCATTACATAAGAAATGAAGCTAGACCCGATGCAGCTTTTACAACTGACAGGGCAAAGAGGGCTGGCAAAGCGAATGCTGCCAGTGGTCAGATATTTGTGACTACTGCACCTGATCATTTTGGCCCCATTCTTGCAAAAAACGACCCAAGAAGGAATACTGGTGTTCTAGTTGGGGAAACCTGGGAAGATCGCCTTGAGTGTCGGCAATGGGGTGCTCATTTACCTCACGTAGCTGGTATTGCTGGCCAGTCCACACATGGTGCTCAGTCAGTAGCACTCTCAGGAGGTTACATAGATGATGAGGACCATGGAGAATGGTTTCTGTATACCGGAAGGTTTGCTAGTTTAACCACTCTCTATTCTTTTACTTTCGTGTCTGATCCTAGATATGAGCACTTATCATTTCTGTAAAATAATTTGTACCAACAGTGGCGGAAGAGATCTTAGTGGGAACAAGAGAACAAACAAGGAGCAATCTTCAGATCAGAAGTTTGAAAGTTATAATGCTGCTTTGCGTCTTAGTTGCTTGAAGGGTTACCCTGTTAGGGTTGTACGGTATGCTTCTTTTTGGCCATGCTCATTGGCTCAAATATCAGTATTTGATATGTAGATGCATTGTAGTATAAATGCCATTAGCTCTACAGTGTTAATGGTGCTCATTGTTAATTTCTTTACCTTGATTTATCTTTCATTATTTGTTACTCCCTCTTTATGATAGTATAGTGTAAACTAATTTTGTCCTATGTTGAAATTTGTTAACTTTAACCAATTTTATTGAAAAATTTATCAACATCTGCAATACCAAATCGGAACCATTAGATTCATCATGGATTATATTTTCATACTTTTCCTATAATCTTGGTCAAACTGTGCAAAATTGGACCTAGGAGAAATCTAATATCCACTACATTTTAAAATGGAGGGAGAGTGCATATTGTTACAGTTAAGGAGCTCATCTACTATTCGGCTGATATTTTGTCCATCATATTGTCTCACTTGTGAACTTATGCTTGACTACATTGTTTGAAAAAGGTCCCACAAAGAGAAGCGTTCTTCATATGCTCCTGAGGAAAAAGGTGTGCGGTATGATGGAATTTACAGAATTGAGAAATGTTGGAGGAAGATCGGTGCTCAGGTAATTTTATATTCTGTACACAGGCAGCACTGTTGCTCTCTACTTTGTGTAACTGAACTTTTAGTGGAAGCTTAAGATATATTCTTCTGATTTTTGTTTTAGGGTACTTACAAGGTCTGCAGGTATCTCTTTGTGCGCTGTGACAACGAGCCAGCTCCTTGGACCAGGTTTGACAAATTGATTATCTTTTTTGTATTTGGGCTGGGGTATGCTTTTGTGTTAAAAAATAACCCGCATCGCTTACACCGATATGCTGTGCTATTTGGTTTAAAGTGATCTTCATGGTGACCGGCCAAGACCACTGCCCAAGATTAAGGAGCTGCAACGTGCAACTGACATCACTGAGAGGAAAGAATCTCCTTCATGGGACTATGATGTATGTGAACATGTCTTTTTCTTCTTTCATTACCACGACTGATCTATATTCGACTGTAACCTCTCATTATCACTGTACTAAAATGTCACAACTGATGCATATCTGTTTTTAACAGGAGAAAGCAGGCTGGAAGTGGGTGAAGGATCCACCAATCAGCAAGAAGCCTGTCCAATCAGGGAACCCTGTATCTGACAAGGAGATCAGGAAGTACCAAAGGCAAGCCCGTATGTCCGTGGCTGAAAGGCTGCTGAAAGGTAGTTTTTGTCGCGACGTCTTGTTTTGGCTTAGAAAAATTGGAATCTACTCCAAGCGGTTCTCTAATTACCTTGTTATATACGCAGAGTTTGGGTGTTCCATTTGCCGCAACGTGATAAAAGAACCAATGACCACTCCCTGTGCCCACAACTTCTGCAAGATGTGTCTGCTTGGATCATTTGAAGACAAGGCTTCTATGAGGGAGAGAAGCAGGGGTGGCCGCACTCTACGGGCGCAGAAGATTGTGAAGAAGTGCCCTTTGTGCCCCACTGACATCTGTGACTTCATGGAGAACCCACAGGTACAATTAATTAAACCCAAGTTTGTTAAAGCGTGATGCTACTTCTAAAGTATGTTTGCTGATGTTATTTTTATTATATTTGTCCTGTAGATCAACAGGGAGATGATGGAATTTATTGAGTCTCTGCAAAGCCAGGCCGCCGAGGATGCCAAAGTCGCGGAGGAATCTGGTGAGGAGAATGAGGATGCTCTGGAGAAGGAGGATGGTGACGACAGCAGCTTGAATGAGGAGGAGAATGACGGTCCTGAGAAGAAGACTGAAGATCTTGGAGAACAGGATGCTGATGTTAAGAAGTTGGTCAAGATTGTGGTCACGAGCAAGGAAGAAATTGTCAAGAAGGGTCGGAAGCGCAAAGGAGACGACGAGGAAGGCAAGGATGAGATGAAGACCAAGATTGCCGCTGCTGATGCAGCTGAAGAGGATGCTGTGAAGAAACAGGAGGCGGAGAAGGGTAGTGCTGAAAACAAGGAGGGAGAAGGTGCCCAGCAGCAGGTTCAGAAGAAGCGCAAGGGGCGCGGCGCCGAGACAGCGACCACCGCCACAGCTGGCGGCGGGAAAAGGAAGAAGATTGGTCACGCTGCAGCTGCAGCTGAAGAGAAGATCGTCAGATCTGCCACTGTAGGTGGCAGTCCTGCTGCTGCCAGCAGCCCTCGCAGGTCGGTGAGGGGCGGTGTCAAGGGTACTGGTGAGGCTGATGGTAGCCCTGCTTCCAGGACCAGGAGCCGCGCCAAGGCGGTCGGCAGTGGCAACTGAAGCCCGCCTGAGGCGGATGAGGAGTCCTGAGGCTACTGCCACCATTGATGATGAAGAAGGCAGAAGCCACAGACCTCAGTTCTTCGAGGTCAGGCTCCGATTTTTGGCTGGTTGGTTGCGTATGATATATAACCTATATATATGTATTTAGACTGCTTGTTGCGTCTCTTTGTATGGGAGATAGGCAGATTGAACTGGAGCTAGATTGCTGCCAATCCTTTTGGGTGAAACAAAACCTTGTAGTCAAATTGAGTACCCCTGCATATTGGTTCTGGATGTTGGTACTGTTAGTGATGGTCAAAACTATTTACGACTGCTGGTTGTAGTAGTTAATCTATGCTGTTGCATCTGGTTGGTTGCTCCTGATGCTCCTACAGTTTGTTCTTTGCTGCTGCTGCTGCATCTCAAAATATTCTTTAGCATTTTCTGGTCAACAAATATGGTTTCTAAAATAGTTTTATCATGGAAAATTTGTGCAAATTCAGTGTGAATTGTATGCATCTCAGCAAGCTTGTTGAATATTTTATGTTTTCTCGGAAATCTTAGCATCTGGCCAAGGTACGCTAAGCATGTCCAGATGTGTTCATTGTCATCTCTTTTGGTTTCCCTCCCAAGTTCAGCATCGTATCAGACAGGTAGACAGCTGGTCTCTCAGCTGACTGACGGAAACCCCACATGCCAACTATATCTACACGCCCAAGTTTTGTGGTTCTCTAAACAGTCTTGGCATCTTTCATCAAGTTTATTTGTTTTTGAAAAAAATCATATACGGAAACTGCATCTTGAAGTTCCATGCCTCTTAGCATTTTTGTTTCTTCAAAGTTTGCATAGACTACTATATAGCAGATAATTTTTTGGAAAATTTAGGCGTGGTTTGTTACCAAATCCACAATTTATGGGGCTGGTTGCTGCAATACATAGACTCCTTATGTGGGTAGTTGAATGACTCTTGAACTCAAGCAAATTTTGCCTACAGCACCAGAGCCTCTGGGCGGATAGGGGCTTTGCCGAAGCCCTCCTAGTGAAGCGAAACAGTTTCGTGTTAATTGTCCTTGAAAATGCAGTTTGTTCGCCCTACTTGAAAGGATCATAGTGTTCGCCCAAACTGTGTTCTCGTGGATGTCCATCTAATGAAATCTCCGGTATATTCATCTTAGAAATTCAAAGTAGTAAATATGATCGACCAGCAGTTTAACTGAGTAAGGGCTCACTGGAGACACGCACGTTGCGCCGTGCGGGTACTTTCACTTTTTTTTTTCTGTCAAATTTGCACACACGATGTGTGTGTCTTATCTTGTCTTCCCTTTGCTTTAATTGATCAAACGATGGTGTAACCGAGTCTTGTCTGCTTAAATTCATCGAAAAGTTTGATCCTTTTCTCGGAAGAGTGAAGACATTGTGCTTTGATCTGACACAGACACGCTCCTCAGCTCCTGCTTTGTTTGTTTACACTAAACCAAGTACAAATGACACATAGTTTTGTTCTGCTAACCATTGATTCCAATAACTACATGAGAAAGTTTACCAAGAGACCATGACTGCCAAGGAGCTGGAGTGGGAATGGGAGTGGGGAGTGTTGAAAGAAAAGAACTAATGGTTGACAACTCACACACACACACTCTAGAATCGTGTATTTAGTTCCATATAAAATGTATGAATACAATCTATTACACTCGAGCAAGATCCTTAGGTAAATGAGGACAATATGTATCCAATGGTTTTGCATACAGCCCCAGACCCTCAAGGCTGATAGAGCATTGCCGAAAATCTCCATACAGCTCCAGACCCTCAAGGCTGATAGAGCATTGCCGAAAATCTCCATAGTCAAGCAAAACTGTTTCACGCTCATTGTCTTCGGTTTCCTTGAAAATGCAGTTTGTTGGCACTCCTTTAAAGAATCATTGAGTTCACCCAAGCTATATGTTCTTTTAGATGTCTATCTAAATCTGATGAATCTCCTATATCTTCTGTCGGGGTTTCGTGTCTTGAGAGGAACACGAGTACCTCGGGAACACCCTTGAGGTTATCGAACACATGGGGCTAAGAGCAACACTCCAAGCGTCCCAAAGCCATGGCGACTATAGAACAATGCAAAATTAGATCTTGCTCACGCATTGTGCATATATCTAGCAATACTTATCTTGTGTCTCTACTTTTTTGTTGAAACATGAACTTGATGAAACCAAAGATGAAGCATGAGAGGGTGATACACATGCTTCAAAGTTCGGATGAATAATTTGTCAAGAATGATCATGATGGCACCATTTATGGAGAACAATTTTGTGATGTACTCATGCAATTTAGACTTTATCATCCTCTATGCACCTCACGTTCATTTGCCCTCATGCTTATATGTATGTATTACCATTCATTGGTTCAAGGACCAAAGCTTCTATATATATCCCCAACTAAATCCATTCGCTACTTGATTGTATGTCAAGGAGATTTAGCTACCAACTACAGTATTTTTTTTTGCTTAGTTATTGTCCTCCATGTTATTATTGGGTTCTAGTAGTATATTATCAGTGCAGAGGTGTGAAATTGGAGGAAACCAAAATGATAGAAGGGAGACACTACATACAGAACAAGGAGTTTGGATTCCTCTGCATTCAGCAGATCCACGGCAGCAGCTACACAAATAACGTCTGCGATGAGTGGCACTGTTGCGAGAGCCTTCGGTTACGCTACCGAAGAAGGCCTCGAGGCATGGGAGAGCATGCCGTTCGTGTTGCCTTGAAACAACAAACGTCCTTGCCCCTGATGTGTGCGTGGCGGTGCAGCCGATGGTGGCTGGTTCAGAGAGCATATACACGACATCTTCAGAGGACCCTTCCAAGGGCTTCTCAACCACCAATCTACCGTTATGGGCTACGGGATCACCCTATAAGATGAAATCTTCGGAGATCCACAAGAGTTTAATTTAAGGTCGTGAAAAATTCGTTGGATGCAGACTTCTCCGAGCAAGGTCTAGAATTGAGAGGGGAACAACATTCGTAGACTAGTTACGCGCGCCGAGCCATACCAGGTGTATCTGACTGGAAAGGACTGAGTTGTTCGGGTCTGTTGCTCGTGGTGCAGACTGCAGAGGTACTGAGAGAGCGCATGTACATGCATGTATACGTGAGATTGTAATTTGTAAACCAGCTTGTAACGGAGACATTGATGCGACCGGTTTGGGCAAAACCCAAAGACTAAATGTTAATCTCCCAAGAATATGCTGAACCGATGCCTGATTCGTTGCAGGCCGTTCGTTATTCAATCGTGCCGGCCGTTGTCTTTCCGGTTTCTTCACTCGCTCGCCCACTTGTAGCTGCAGGACCATCATCGTCGTTCAGAGCATTTCAATCCGCACGAGACCGACCTGTTACCCTGCGAGTGAGCTGTGAGCGCGAGGCCATGGCGGGGGAGGCGTACATGGGGCAGCTCCTCGCGCACCCGCTCCTCACCAAGGCAGTCACCTCCGGCGTGCTCGCCGGATGCAGCGATGCCATCGCCCAGAAGATCGCCGGCGCTAAGAAGCTCCAGCTCAGAAGGCTCCTTCTCATAACGGTACCTGCTACGGCTACTACCACCTTGTTCGCTCTGCCGGCTTAATTTCTAGCTTACTTTAGTTTACGGCTTGATCCATGCCAGAGCAGTAGAGCACCAAGGGTTATTTGCACGAATCAGGGTTAACCAACATACAAATCTTGTGTTTTCAGTTAACATAAATGTACTTACTTACGCAAAGTTCTAGATATGTTCGGAAACAAGAATCATAGAAAAACCGGCAGGGAATAAAATTACGAATTTTTTTTGACGGTTTCTGAAATATAAATTCATCGAAATTTTTGGAGTAGAATCTCATGAAAAATATAATTTGGTTAAAAATAATTTAAACATGATGAAATTCGGATGAGATCAATCCATAGTTTTAAAAAATGCAGCGTACCCAGCTAGTATCTTTCGTGCTAGACGAACCCGACCGGTCCCTTTCGAGATTTCCGAACAAGACGGTGTAATATTTTTGAAAAAAATTTAAAATGTGAAATATTTGTTGAACGAAATAAAAAAATAGAAAACAATTTGTGTGTTCAGGTGGGTCTTGAAATTTCGTTCAAACCAATACTCAAAACCCCGAACTCCAGCCCCATCGTCAATATACGTTTTCTGATCTTTTTAAAAATGCAAAAAAAATCATACATGTAAATATGCTATATTACAAGCACTTGAAAGAAATCATATAAATGTACAGAAACCCTAAATGGATCCCAAGCTCCATGGAGCCCTTTTTTTATCTAAATTTGAATAGAAAATTTTGAAGTTTTTTTTAATGTTGTACTTTTGCAGCATCCAAAATCCTAGATGTAGATAATGTATAACAAAATATGATAGATTTTGACAGGTTTGAAATTTTGCAATGTTCAGTACTTTAGATTTCAGATTTTGTTAGTTCTATGTAACCCTGAATATAATAAATTTTGAGTTGAGATTTTTCATGTTGGCAAAGTACAACATTATCAACATCTAGGAATTTATTTTCATATTTGTTTTGATCTTTTTTCAAAAGGGCCCCATGGAGACTGAGCTCCATTTGTCCACACCGAACAAAGTATGATGGCTTTGTCATAATAATCCTTCTCTTGTCTTCTTTAATACATAAAAGGTCATATTTTGCACAAATTTAGCAGGAGTTCGTGTCATATAACATAGTACATCCATATGCATAAAATAAGCAATATTTATAAACTCCAACGTGCATATTATATGCAAAATATGCATTCATATGCAAGTTCATAGCTTAGTTCTCTAGAGAGACTGTGTATATCCGAATTTGAGTTGAATACAGCACAAAGAACTGAATCATTGCTTACTCTTCGGTAGATATCAATCAGTTTTTTCTTGTATAGTTTCAAACTTCTATATACTGACATTGTGATTTGGAAAAAATATTAACAGCTCTATGGATTTGCGTACGCGGGGCCATTTGGCCACTTCTTCCACAAGCTTATGGACTGGATTTTCAAGGGGAACAAAGGAAGAGAAACTGCAGCCAATAAGGCACTTGTCTTGTATCTTGCTATTTTGTCATGAATAATGCTGATCTTATGCAGCTCAATTAATTACATGGTACCTCTTGCACTATATATGCAGGTCATAGTGGAGCAGCTAACTGCATCACCACTGAACAACTTGCTGTTCATGGTATATTATGGTTTGGTGGTCGAAGGTATTCAGTGCGATATCTTGCTATCCAATATATGGAGTATATACGTCTCTATACTTACATATACTTAACTGTTCAAATTCTCCTTTTTTGTAACTAATGCATATCTGATGAAATAATATTCATAACATTTCAGGGAGGCCATATGAGCAAGTAAAGAGCAAGATCAAGAACAACTACGCCAACATCCAGTTGACATCTTGGAAGGTACTAACTACCTTCTACTCATCACCTATTTTGGATTTGTTTTCTGTCAATATATTGTTCAATCTGTTTTCTGATCATCTAAACAAAATACAAGACAAATAGTGTATGTATAGTACTAACATATATATACCATAACTACTGTGCAGTTCCGACCAATCGTTAGCTGGATCAACTACGAGTACGTGCCGCTCCAGCACCGAGTTCTCTTCGCCAGCTCGGTCGCATCATGCTGGTGAGGCCTCTGAGTTTAATCTGTCCGTCGATTCTTTTTGGAAAATTTTAACTGCCGGTAATGCTTGATGAGTTCACTGAGCTAGTTTAGTTTTACAACCAATTGCAGGGCAGTGTTTCTGAACCTGAAAGCAGCAAGATCATCCTCGTTGCCGGCCACTAGCAAGAATGCATAAAGGAGGAAGGGCTACTCTGGTAGGGTGCAGTAGCGCTGCAATATATATCTTGGCTTAGCCACTAGTGTTTCGATCATTTTGTTTCCTTTCATCACTTGATTTGTATGTGAACCACTTGGCTTCAAAAACATTCTTGATTCCAACTTTCACGAGGAGAGGACAGCAGCTGTCTCAAAACTCCACCATCCATGCATCATGCATCCACGCAGGGAATATATGCTTACCTAGCCAGTTGTTCAGTAAAAAGTAGCGAGATGAAATATCATGATAACCAAAAAGAGAGAATATATACGAAAGGCAAATTAGGTCCACCGGTGTGATTTGTTCTTTGCCTGCTCGGTTTCGATTCGATTCCGTGGCGATGGCTTGCACTCATTCATCCACTGATCGATGCTTATCAGTTATCACCATCAGTAAAACTTACAAAGTTTCAGCTATCCCTTTTGGTCCTTTCGAAGAAAAGAATTTTCCTTTCCGATCAACGTCTCTTGCTTGCTTCCACCATAGCAACGATCAAGACAAGAACAAAAGAATGCAAAAAACAATTGACTACGAACAGCAAAGAGAATATAAAGAAGATCTTGGAGATATATACTACAGCACAGCAGCAAATATTTGGCCTTGGGAATTTTACTAATATGTACATATATTAGTTCACAGCTATGCACAATGGCATGAGCAACATCCAGTCACAGGTCTTGCAGCACTCCACCTTCAGCTTCAGGGGAGTATAGTATAGGTAATTGTTATTACACATCCACACGTACGGCACAAAACTAAGCACCAGGTAAACCAAAATTAGCGCGGGTAAGCGCGTACATTAACCTTAATTAGCTCTGTGATCACCGAGCAAGGAACTCCGGCGTGTCAGAAGGACAGGAGGAGGTCGTCGTCGGGCTGGGCCGCATCGGCAGCAGCGGTGGCGATGGCCGGCTGGGAAAGCATATGCACGACCTCGCGCATGGTGGGCCGGGCCGTGCTAGCCTCCTCGACGCACGCCGTGGCCACGTCGTAGAGGCCCACCAGCAGCGGCACAGGCTCAGGGGATAGGCGGCGGTCCGCGACGGCGAGGACGGCCGCGGCGGTGTTAGGGAGCTCCGCGGTGACCTTGCGCACCCAGTGCACGATGTCAACACCATCGCCGAAGCTGCCGACAGGGCGGCGCCCTGTGATGAGCTCTAGCAGCACCACACCGAAGCTGTACACGTCGCTCTTCTCGTCCACCCGCAGCGTGTAGGCGTACTCTGCCACGTCAGATGGCAAATTCATTAGTCAGATAGAACTATATTTACATTCTACTAATCATGCTAGTGTGAGGCCGTTCATATAATCAGACACACAAAACTAGCTGGAATGCTGACCAATGGGTCCAAGACAGATATCCCTATCATTGATCACGCTTAAGCGAGGCACAAGCTCATAATCAGCCAGACAAAAAACTATCTGGATTGATGATGGGTCCAGGATATCCACGTTCTTAAATGCAAGAGGAAATCTCAGTCTTGTCTCTTGTTGGCATATGTTAAACACAGATGGCAACAAGATCTTCCACGAAACAGGGGCAGGACAAATAGACTCTACTAACAGCCACCACTAATCACCGACTCACTGTCCTGTCTCAAAACCTTGTCCTGTCTTTAGTTGACCTTTGCACATGGCAACAAGAATAGAACCGGTGTGGCTGGAGACAGTACACTGAGAAACTAAGCTAAAATCCAAGAACAAGAAAGTACAGGTGGGCCAGTGGAGTGTGCAGTTCAGCTGGCCTTCAGATAGAATATGTTGGATGAAATTTGGAGTAAAAGTTCTTGGTAACTTCTAGTACTATGTTGCCACAAGTTTTGAATCGACTCTGTTCTTCAATTAGATTTTGCTATCCAGGGTGTGAATTTGTTCGAGTGCGAAATGGTGCAGTGATTCGGTGACAGAGTGATTCAGTAATACCTGGGGCGATGTAGCCGTAGGAGCCTGCGATGGCGGACATGCACTCGGAGGCGCCGCCACCCGCGCCGCCGCCGAGGAACTTTGCGAGGCCGAAGTCGGCGACGTGTGCCTCGAACCCGGAGTCGAGCAGGATGTTGTTGGACTTGACGTCGCGGTGGATGATCCTGGGCGCGCAGTCATGGTGGAGGTAGCATAGGCCGCGCGCGGCCTCGAGCGCCACCCTCGCCCGTGCCTCCCAGCCGAGGTGGCCGCCCTTGCCGCCGTGGAGCATCTCCCCGAGCGAGCCGTTGGGCATGTACTCGTAGAGCAGCAGGTTGGTCTCGCGGTTGGAGACGAAACCCAGCAGGCGCACGATGTTGCGGTGCCGGATCCGCCCCAGCGTGCCCACCTCCGCCGAGAAGCCCCGGTCGCCGCCCACGCCGCGGCCGACGAGGCGCTTGATGGCCAGCTCGGCGCCCGCGTGCGTCACGCCGTGGTAGACGATCCCCGCGCCGCCCTTGCCGATGATGTTGTCCTCCTTGAGGCACTCGACCACGTCGTCGGCGGAGAAGTCCAGCTTCTGGAACACCGTCATCTTCCAGGCTCCAGAACGGCGCCGCGCGGCCTCGCGCCACGCCTCGCACCCTTTCCGCCCGCCGAGGAACGCCGCCACGAGCGCGGCGAGCACGGCCGCGAGGCACACCAGCATCTTCTTGGAGTCCCAGCGGCGCAGGGACAGCAGCCCCGCGCCGGCGCCGGAGCCGAGGCCGTCGCGGCAGGCGAGCGCGTCGTCGGCGGCGGCGAGGGGCCCGCCGCAGAGCCCCGGGTTGCCGACGAAGGAGCTCTCGTTGAAGACCAGGAACTGGCCCTGCATGGGCACGGCGCCGGAGAGCGCGTTGTAGGACACGTCGAGCGTGGTGAGGCTGGTCATGTTGGACATGCCCGGCGGGAGCTCCCCCGAGAGCGCGTTGCGCGACACGTTGAGCGTGCAGAGGACCTTGAGCTCCGTGACGCCGCCCGGGATCTCCCCCGTGAGGCGGTTGCGGCTGGCGTCGACGGCGGCGAGCGCGGCGCAGCGCGTGAGGTCCGGCGGGATGGCGCCCGTGAGCGCGTTGCCGCTGACGTTGAGCCGCGACAGGTTCCGCAGCCGGCCCAGCTCCGCCGGGAGGCTGCCCGAGAAGTTGTTCGACTCGAGCGACAGCGTCTGCAGCGCCGGCAGGTTGCCGATTGAGGCTGGAATCCTGCCGCCGATCATGTTGTTGCCTAGTAGCAGCATCCCGATCTTGTTCCCGCCGATGACGTCGGGCAGCGTGCCCGAGAGCAGGTTGTCGGTGAGCTCCAGCATGTTGGCCTGCGGCAGGTCGAAGAGGCCCGGCGGGACCGCGCCGGTGAGGAAGTTCCTGCTGAGGCGCACGCGCGTGAGGGTCTTGCACCCGCCGAGGGAGCCCGGGATGGGGCCGAAGAAGCCGTTGTCCATGAGCACGAGCGTCTCGAGCCGGCGCCCGTCGCAGAGGCCCGGTGGGACGGGGCCGGTGAGGTGGTTGGTGGTGACGTCGAGCGTTTTCAGACGCCCGTTCTTGCCGAGGTTCGCCGGGAGAGGGCCGGTGAGGTTGTTCTCCCAGAGCTGCAGCACCTCGAGCTGCGGCAGGTCGCCGATGAACTCCGGGATGCCGCCGCGGAGGTGGTTGCGGAAGAGGTTGAGGAGCTTGAGGCTGGTGAGCTTGGCGAGGGTGGCGGGTATCTCGCCGCCGAGGTCGTTGACGGAGAGGTCGAGCGACTGCATGCTGCGCAGGGCGCCGAGCTCGGGCGGGATGTCGCCGGAGAGGCGGTTCCAGAGGAGGAAGAGGGTGTCGAGGTTGGCGAGCCGGCCGAGCTGCGGCGGGATGGGGCCGGTGAGGTTGCAGCTGCTCATGTCGAGCCGGCGTAGGTTTGTTAGGCGGCCGAGGTCCGGCGGGATGGGGCCGGAGTACTGGTTGTAGTAGCCGAGGTAGAGGTCCTCGAGGAGGGCGAGGTTGGCGAGGGTGGTGGGGATGGCGCCTGAGAGGGCGTTGCCGTTGAGGCCGAGGTAGCGGAGGGAGGATAGATGGCCGTAGGTGGGCGGGATCGGGCCGGAGAAGTAGTTGCCGCCGAGCTGGAGGTAGGTTAGGGTTGTGGAGTGGGCGGTGGAGAAGGGCGGGAGTGGGCCGGTGAGGTTGTTGTTGTAGCAGTCGAGGAGGGCGAGGGCGGGGAAGTAGGGGGCGGTGGTGGGGGCGGGGAAGGGGCCGGAGAGGTTGTTGTTGGAGAGGTTGAGGTGGCGGAGGGAGGGGAGGGCGGGGAGGGTGGCGGGGAGGTGGCCGGGCAGGGCGCAGGCGGCGATGGTGAGGTTGGTGAGGGCGTCGAGGAGGGAGAGCTCGGGCGGGAGGGTGCCGGCGTGGAGCGGGAGGGCGGTGAGGTTGATGGCGGTGACGCGTGAGGTGGCGGCGTCGCAGGTGACGCCGGTGAAGGCGCAGTGGGCGGGGGAGGTGGCGGCGGGGTCCCAGTCTTGGAGGAGCGCCGGTGTGGCGGAGGGGTTGGGCACGAGCGCGGATTTGAGCTTGGCCAGCGCGTAGATGTCGCGGTCCGGGGAGGCGGTGGCCGGAAGGAGGAGGAGAGGTAGGAGGAGGAGCACGGTGAGGAGGATGGGAGGAGGCATTGTGGGTGCCGGCGGTGTGTGGGGAGCGAGCAGAGGAGTGGAGTGGAGTGGAGGCGGGAATAAAAGGGGGACGGACGGGGGTGGTGGACGAGGGAATGAGAATTTGGAATGGATTCGGCCGAGTCGAGGCGCAACAGCAGCAGTGGCCGAACCGGATGCCGTTGGTGCTGGTGTTCGGGTCAGGTCAATGGGGAGTGACGGGTAGTAGTGCGGGGAGTGTCAGTGAGAGGACGGGTCAGTTAATGCAGGCTGACTAACGGAGGCGTACTGTACTCGTAGCTGCTCCTGCTGCTGCGGCTCCTACGCTACTACGGGGGATAGTGCATATAGTCTGGGTTTGGACGGGACGGGACAAGGGGACTCCCGGCCATCATCATCTGGCTCCGTTGCAGTTGCAGGATGGTGGTAATTACTCTAGGGCATAGCTTTCCCTTCCATCCTATTCGATGGTAGTATTTCAGAAACATGAAAATGAGATAACATTCAGTGCACTGCTCCCGTGTTACTCCTGAGCGAGCAACCCGGGAGGAACCCTAGCGCCACTGGCCCCTCGATCCCACCTCCACCGTCGCCACTAGAGGGCAAAGCTCGGGCGGTGACAGCGGCGCTTGCGGCACTCTCCCTTGACGGTGGCGGCACGTGGCGCGACGGTGATTTGGCGGCGAGGAGCTGCGGAATCCAGGCGGACGTGCGCGACTCGGCAGCGACGGTGGAGGCGCAGCCTCCCGCCGCTGCGACCTGGTCTCGCTCGCGACCCATATGGGCATCTTGTTCTTTTCTACTGGCTACAGGTTGGTGCGGTGGCGCCTCTCGGTGTCGGTCGCTAGGCAGCGTGGTTGTGCCGGCGACGGGCATGACCCTCACCTTCCTGCCCCGTGTGGTGCTGTTCGTGGTGAGACGGTCGTATGCTCCTCATGCTCCCTTGGCGGAGGTGGCAGTGGTGGTCGATGCCCTTCTCCTACGGCGGTGTTCCTCTCCTCTAGACGGTGCTCGCTAAAGCAGGCAATTTTCATCCTTCTTCAACATCTCCAGTCCAGCACTTGCGTCGCGATGTATCTCCTGGGAGAAATCCATGCTCAGCGGTGGTCGTAGCTGACCACGGCGGCGCCTGCAGACGTCGTTTTATTCTTGGGGGTGTGTTCATGGCCTACATCGTGCCTTCCCTCTCCTCGATTCCCAGGGGAACCATGGTTCGGTCCGCTGGGCCAGGTGGTAGCACCACGGTGCCGTCGTCCTCTTGAAGACGTCGTCAAGGCCATTTGGGGACAGGCCGATGCAAAAATTGGAGGTTGGTGGCAAGGTGAAGCGCTGGCAGTTGGGTGCTACCTAGGGCTTGGTCTTACGGGGCATAATGTTTGACATGGCAGATGCATCGTGGTCGACATCTTCCCCAAGTATGTTGGGACCCTACCTCCTTCTCGTCGTCTTCTCTAAGCGCGTGAGGGGAGGTACGTTGGTCCGGGTTGCCTTGGAGTTGAAGCCGAGCTTTGGTGGTGTCTTTCTTGGTTCATGACGCGGTCCTGAAGCCATGTGCTCCATGTCTCCAGGCCATTCGTGGTTGGATGTTGGGCAAGGCGGGTCGATTATCATCGGTTTGTAGAGGGTGTGTCTTTTGCCACTCGGCGGTGTATCGTGGTGTTTGTGTGTAGTTGTAGCCTTCTTGGCGGTTGTTTTATCCTTTCTTCTATATGATTGATACACCTTTCAATGTGTATTATTGAAAAGAAAAACACGAACATAGCAATGATAAATTGCTGCTTCAGTTTCGAGTACATACAATTTCTAGGTTCAAAATTCACAACTGGACGAGAACAACAAATTATTGAAATAAACAAACAATTCGCTAGTCCGTAACGATTTTAGTTCGTCGGCGAATGGGCAAAATCCGTCATGGTCACGTGTTGCTGACGGTTTGCAGGACCGTGGCGAACCTCGCGTCACAGATGGACCGGCTGACGGTTAGGGAAGTGTGTCACAGATCCATGATGACTTTGTGCTGGCCCAGAACCCACCCGGCCTGCTCCGCTGTGACGCCTTTGGCCGTCGCGGATTGCTGTCCCCCGGTCGGATCCTTGGAGGCATTATGTCAGTTCAATGATTAGTCTGTCAGTCCTGTCACATGATGTCATCATTGTCGTCTAGCTGACAACTCCGGACCAACCTCCTCCCACCACGTGTCCATGTAGAATTGCATTCGAAGGCTGACACGTGCCTCGAGCGTGGCCATTGGCATGTCGACATGTCACTCGGAATACCAACATGTGCGTGTAGATGGCCCACTACCGTCTCGACATGTGGCACAATGAACTTCTGACACGTGGACAATTAGGGCCCACATGCAGGCACACACGTGGCACGGAACTGAACTTTGGGCCCATGTTTGTAGTCACTACTGCGGGCCATTAATGGACGGCCCAATTGTGGCAGTCCGGTAAGGGAATGGCCCATTAATGGACGGCCCAATTGTGGCGGTCCGGTATGGGAATGGCCCATTAACGGACGACCCAACTGTGGCGGTCCGGTATGGGAATGGCCCATTTTTGGTGGCCCATAACGACAAGCCCGTTTACGGTGGTCCTTTTCTTGGCCCACTCACGGCCGACCTTTTAACAGCCTAAATGCGCGGCCTTACTATCCCGACCCGTTATTACTACTGCAACGTCTCAAAAAATAATTGCAAAAAAGGCCTGTTACTTCGAGCCCATCAATGCTGGTGTGTTAATAATGGCTTGTTAGCACGGTCCGGCCTGGTTATCGCAGCCGGCCCGTTACTACCTGCCCATAAATGCCAGCACGTAAACAACGTCCGACCTCGTTATCTTAGCTTGGCCGTTACTTTCAGCCTGTCAAACCCGGCGTGTCATATAGCAGCCGTTTGTGGCAGCCTTACATATAAATAATACATAAACACTCAAAAATAATTACATACAGAATAACTAGATAACTGTGCATCAATTTACATTCGATCTTAAGTTCATCCTGCATACTCGCACCATCAATATAACAGTTCAGCTCCTCCAAAATAATAACAGTTTAGCTTGCACCAAAGCAAGACAACCAGCCCAAAATACAGTTCAACTCTCCACCATAGCACCACCAGTTGACCATGTTTACTCGCGCATGGACTTGGTAAACGTTTCAAGATTTGCCTCAAGGGCAGCCTGCCTCTCTCTCAATTCATGTACCTTTCTGGTAAGCTCCAACAGATTAGCACTCTGGAAGTCGACAAGATCTTGAAGGTCCGATTTTCCCCTCCGCTCTGTCTCCAGTAAATCAGTTAGGGTGCTCATATTTGATCGCGTGGGTCTATGCTCGAGTCCCACATTCTGAAGAAACATAGGTTTCTTTACTCTCTTACCAAGGAACTCGGATAAAACCTGGGTCTCATTCTTTCGCTCTCCATCTGGTGTAGGTTGAGACATCTCTTTTTCAATCTCAGCCTTGTTTAGCAATAAAGACAGAAGATAGATTGGTGTTAGATGAAGCAATATATAAACTTCGTTTCAGCGATAACTCAATAAATGCTTACTCACGAGAACACGTTGTACTTCAGAGGAGTAGCAGTCGTCCTTGCTACGGTGTGTCTCCCTGAACAGATCCACATAACTTGGTTGTTTACCCATGTACGAGTCTCCCTGAAAACAAACACATACATGCAGCCAGCTTATAGGTTCTATAAAGGATTTTGTGAATAATCAATAATGTGTGCGATGTTATATATTGATGTGCAAGTTAATCACTATTTAGAGCAGTTCGATACAGAGCATCTATATTGTAGAAAGAATGTGCAGACTTTAGCGCAAGCAACGATGTGCACAAAAGCTCCTACTAACAGCTACCTACCAAAAAAGGAATTTAGTTTAAAATGCACCTGAGCTATCCATCGGAGAACTAAGCAATGTACCTTCTTGGCAAAGTGATCATCATGGAAATGATACCAGGAGTTAGATATATTAACTATCTATGCCAAACATGTACGAACGCAATCAGTGATTTAAAAGACCATCGCATGCATTCAGCAAAATACAAGCTACATAGTAAATACCCATCCAGCTTGTTGGTGGAACTGTGTACTCTGTCATTCTGTAAACAACACAGTTCTTCACTTACTAGATTTTTCACGTGTGCAGTGTAGCTGCGCGACCCAGTTGTTTGGTGGAGCAGAACCTTAGAACGGTTGGTTTTATTTATACTGCTGATCCTCTGCATCAAAGGTAGAATTGCTAACGCTATACATGCATATGCATGTACAAGTAAAAAACTTCGATTTTAAAAAATAGACTCACAATGTTGTGGGGAGACTTCCAGTGCTCCACAAGCCGGCACCAATCCTCGTGAGTCGTACTGGTAACAGGACTTTTAGTCGGCACTTCAGAAAGTGGGACGCCATCAAAGTATTTTTTCTTCAGATTTGTGCCGAAATTGACGTACACCATTATGAAGATGCTTGTTGCATGCACCTTTTACTGGTGACTGCTTTGTGTCCATTGAAAATTTACCCTAGTGATATGGAAGAACATGCATAAAAATGACAATTTCTGAGAAATTAAAAGCTTTTTATAAACAGTAAAGGGAGGCAAAAGAATGCAGTTTGTAAATACCGCCATTTTTTCATAGAAGTCACACATGAGCCCTGGGTCTTGGCGGTACTTCTTCCAATGCGTATATACAGGAATACGGTTCCTGACTACAATGTTGCACTCAATTACAAATTATGCGCCGATAAGAGCTGATGTCGGCCTTGTCCTCCCTCTTGTTATTATCAGAGGCAGCTTGGATCCTCGAGAACGGGTCAATTTGGTCAGTCCTTTCCCCATGTTCGGCCCCCTTACCTCTACACATATAAACAACCGATGAGATAATAATGGTGTTACACCAAATAGACTCTGTAAGTAACAAACAAATTACAGGATCGTGCCTTTATCAACAGTGCCATTCTCGGATGGCACCATAGGGTCCTCGTCTGCTTCATCCAAATCATCATTTTCACTACCCTGACCCGTAGCAATATTCAATATTATCAACAAACAAGGGAGGCACACAGCCTCAGCAACCACAGCTAGCAAAATGCGTGAAAGGACTTGCAGTACAACATGCTAAATGCAGTAAGCACTTGGTAGCACAACTTACCATGATCAACAGAAGGAGAGTTCTGACGAGTAAAAACTTTACGACTTCTGGTGGCTCTGCAATGGCTACTAGATTCATCTACATCGAAGTCAGATTCGTCATGTATGTTGTTGCTGGTTGTGGATATGGACCTGGTAGTTCTACGAAGTGGACATTGTGAATCGGTATGTCTCCTAGAAGAGGCCCTAGTAGTTCTAGAAGGTGGCTGCTCAGACAATGGTCTTTTTGTGGCCGCACGGGTTGTGACTCCTACTGGGGCCGTCTTAGTATTACTAGTAGTAGTAATCGGCATACCCTGGTAGGAAGCACAACTTGGATCAATCAAGCAAGAATAGAAAATATTAATTAGCATTCGCAATTGAACAACATTTATGTCTGAATTGATGAATATGCAGGATGGACAGAACTAACACCTTAGTAAGCAAGTCATCAGGTGGTAATGTAAGGTTATCGTGATTCCCAGAGCCAAGATTGTCATCTTCAGCGCATGTACCTCTCTGAATTGTCGATACCCTCTTGCATTGGGGCAGTGCACTAACCATTAATGGATTAATGTTGTATCCATTCAAAGGTTTCTTCTTAGCAACCTCTGACGACTGGTTGTGCGTCTTCTTGAGGATACTAATAGGTGGATTCTCTCTGGTCTTGCTGGGCTGGTAATTCAGTTGAGCAGCAGGAAATACATCAATCAATCGAGCATGATAACAAGCACTTGCAATCAAATAGTATATATACATCTATATATACTAAGATATGACAGGATGGAGGAATAAGCACCTTAGCCGTTGGGATGGCTGGTGGTTTCAGAGGCTGATCTGATGACTGGTTGTTGTGTTGACGCGGCTTCTTCAAGATACTAGAAACCACATTGTCAGTAGTCGTGCTGGCCTGGTAAGTTGAACAGCACAACATAGATCAATCAAGGGAGCATGATGACAATTAGTTTGTAATCGCAAATCGGAAACATTTATATCTCTAACAAAAAAGGATAGTATATAGGAACTAGAACCTGCTTGCGTTGCTGAAGCGGCAAAAAGGGGCTATGACTGCCGCCAGGATCCAAATCTTCAGAAAAATGCGCACATGGCAATTTCTTGTTTCTGTAATTTTTTGAATGCTTGTTTTCTTTGCCCTTAGATGGCTTATTTTTCTGCATTGCTGATGGGAGCAATTTACATGCGTATGTATTATCCTTCTGCATAATTAATTCGTTCAGACTCTCAGCATTGAATTTGGGACGTTTATTAGCAGCATGATTTCCAACAGGTGTCACCGGTGTTTGGTGTTGTTTTTCTGCAGCAGCTAAGATAATTAACACAAACATGAAACTTAGATTATGGTGTGTACGTGTGTTATGAATAAAAAGAAGAGATCAAGAAGAAATACTGCAGCATAAACCACGAACCAAAGAAATCAAGATACAGTATGCAGTTGAGGGACAAGCAGGCTAATGCATAACGAGTTCAAAAAAAACTTATAATCCATAGGGATCGACCAAACAATCGGACACCAATAATAAGGCCTAGTTTGGCAACACGGTTTTACTAAAATTGAAGTATTACAAACTGAAGTATTTTAGCAAAAACTACCAAGACGTTTGGGATCCCGATGACACCCGTGGCCACTGGGTGTGGGTGTAGCCTAACCAAACCCGCACCCATATCCTGAAATCTTACCCGCTACCCGCACCCGCACCTTGGTACATATTTTAACCCATACCCGCATCAGAATGGGTAAAAAACATGGGTAATACCTACCCTGCAGTCCAAACAAATGCAACAAAGCAATATAATAGCACAACATATAATAAAAATAACAATATATATATTATTCCTTAACTGATTCAGCAAACCATAACATATGAAAAATGAACAGCAAAACATACCACATATATAAAGAGAAACATCAATGTAACATATGTATAAGAAAAGAAACAGCAAAACAGTATGGCATATGAATATAAACAGCAAAACAACACAAGCTATGTGAAAAGAAATCAGCATTTTAGTACAACCCAACATATATGAAAGAATACAACATTACAACCAAACATAAGTTACATAAGAACATACCAATATATAATTCAAACTCGTCAACTTCATAGGTTCACAAAAATTTAAAGATTACAATAAGGTTCGAATGAGGTAACATAAAGGGTAGGTGGGTATGCGGGTATGGGTTTTGCATTCTCATACCCACACCCGCGATACCCATTATGTAGAGTTTTTTTTACCATTTACTTACCCATGGGTTAAACTTTTCTACCATACCATTACCCTAATGGACTGAGATCAGGTGACATACTCACGCAGCGCCATTCAGCTCTGGATCTCAGTCCTACCGTAATGGGTAAGCGGGTAATGGGTACCCATTGCCATCGGGAGTTTGGGAAGTGTTGTTTTAGTGTCTATTTGCTGGATTGTTACCATGCATACGCTCTCATGTATAGAACAAGTAGTTTGCTGCTGAAAAGTTGGCCACTTGCCGCTGCTGCATAGCCATTCCAATAAATACGGGCCATGCATCACGAAAACTACTGGGCTATCTATTTTTTCTCTGCTAGGCACATACATAACAATCAAAACAGCTGAACAGGGGAAGTCATAGGGTGTGCCTAGCCGAAAAGAGCATTATTCGTTAGACCCAAACGCATTGAAATATTCAATACTTCAATATTTTCAAAAACTGAAGTATTTCCACAATACTTCAAAAAATCAGAGCTCCCAAACGAGGCCTAAATTAAATTACTGGGTGCGAAAAATACTATACCCAATGCAAGACCGCTTGGCCTCGACATCGCAAGCACAACAAGGGCGTTGTGCGGGCAGAGAGGGCTTGAAGTTGGCGTCTGAAGGAGGCGATGAGGGAGGCGACTTGGCCGAAACGATGACGATGTCACCCGGATGTAGCTCCAGATGCAACAGTGGCCGGAGCGCTCCGGCGTCTGTGTGAACGGTAGCGGAGAGAGAGAGAGAGAGGGAGGGAGAGATAGAGATATAGATCTAGGGTTCGTGGAATTGAGGAAAACTAGATGGGAGGAACGCATATGTGTAGGCTGGGAGTGCTTATTCTGGCAACAATTCCTCAATTCCACACGAATACCCTTACCCTAGCTTTGGGTTTAGGCATTACAGGCTTACAGCCCTCAAGACGCATGGGTAAATAGGACATTTGATCTAGTTGAATATTTTTTCCCTCGCGCCAACTCGGGCTGCCCATTTTGACAAATTTCAGACATATGGGTCCCAAATGTGCGGGACCACGATTCAAACATTTTGGCCTTCCTCGCTTCCACCTGCACTCCTCTGACTTTGCTTTTACAACCTAGAGATTTCTAAAGTGCTCCTCGTGTCAAGCTTCATTCACTAACTAGCCAACGCAACCAAAAGTCCGAACTGATGGAAATGTACAATCCAAGGTCCTTAATTAATTAGCTTGTGTGCTTATAAATATAAACGAATCATTTTCTTTCACGCTAGTGCTTATTTTGTAGAGGAGATCAGTGTGCTTGGCTAGCTAGAGCAGGTAAGCATCGATGCTTAGATAAAAACCCATATGCATTGCATATTCATGCCCTAGCATGCATATTGATAGGTGCTTAATTAATTGGAAGCTTGTTTGCAGAACTAAGCCAAACATTTTCTTAATCACCAATGCGTTTTTGTACATGGGAGGTGTTATTACGCATCTTAGTAGGAGTACGTAGTACAAATAAGCACCGGTGCATAAAAACATGTTTTTTTGCGAAACACAGTACAGACGTAGACGCTCACACAGACGCACATACACTCACCCCTATAAATGCACGCACGCACACCCTACCCCTATGAGCACCTCCGAGAGACTGCTGAAAGAACATCTCTCACATTATGTTTTGGAGTGTTTGATGTCAATATATGTGATACACTAATGTTTGATGAAGTGGTGCAGAGATGATATATATACATGTATATGGGTGTCTTGTGTGGAAAAACAAGACAAAAGGAAGCAGAAAAACTTTCACCAGGCCGGATATTTGCAAAATATCCGGCCCCCCAAAATCGGCTAAGGACTTTTGGAGAAGTGGCTCAATACTACCCTGGACATGGGCCGGATTTTTGGCCGGACTTTTGCCCGGAAATTCCCAGGGCCGGACTTTTGGGGGGGGGGGGGGGCGGATTATCCGGCCCCAACTTAGGCCGGATTATCCGTCCCTCGAAAGTCTCCAACGGCTGGATTTTGAGAGGGGGTATTTATACCCCCCCTTCTTCCTCCTTCCAACCTGCTCAATCATTGTCCAAATTCTGCCAAGCTTCACCACCATTAGAGCCACCTCAAGAAACACAAGATTTGCATGATCTCCTCCTCCACCCAACCAAAGCTCTTGATCTTTGGAGATTCGAAGGAGAAGACCCCGATCTACATCCTCACCGAAGCGATTCTCATTTCCCCCTCATATGCTTGAGGGCCCCTTTGCTAGTGTTCCTATTTGGAATCTCTAGTTGTTTGTTGTTGATGTGTTCTTGTTGATTGTTGTGTTGTTACAGATTTGGGAGCCTCCAATTTGGTTGTGGATGTGTGCCCCAAGAACCTTGTAAAGGCCCGGTTTCCGCCTCGAGGACATCCCTTAGTGGAAGTGGGCTAGGCCTTCGTGGCGTTGCTCACAGGAGACCTGAGTGAAGCCTTTGTGGCGTTGGTTTGGCTTTCGTAGCAACCACACTCCTCCAAACGTAGACGTACCTTCTTGCAAAGGAAGGGAACTACGGGAATCAACTCCGTGTCTCCGCGTGCTCCACTCTCGGTTACCTCTATCCAATTACCTCTCCTATATATTGCGTAGCTATATCTTGCTTAGTGGTTAACCTTGTCATATAGGTAAATTCACATAGTTGCATATCTAGAGAATTTACCTTTGTGTCAAGCCTAAATTGAAAAAGAACTAAAAATTGGTTAGCACCTATTCACCCCCCCCCCCTCTAGGTGCGGCATACGATCCTTTCAATTGGTATCAGAGCCTCGGCTCTTATTTCGGGCTTAACCGCCTAAGAGTATGCCGGACGGTAATGTTACGGAAGGAGCCGCAAAACCGGTTTCTATGGATGATCTCAAGTCGATGGAAACATCTTTGAGGTCCTCCATGGAAGCTCAAATGGAAAGCATGAGAAAAATGATTTCCGAGCTTTTGCCGCGGGCTCCCGCCGTCATCCCCGTCATAGAGGGAAGGGACAAGAGTGGGTTAGAAAAGGGAGATGCTTCGGGCTCACCCTCCTCTACCACACCCTTGGAGAGTGATCACTTAGACAATAATAAAAACCCCACTACTTCTCCTAGAGCAACAAGTGATGGTGTGAGCTACCACAACGTGGCTCCATCTTTCCGCTCTCCCGACATTCCGGTTCCCCATCCTCACATAAACATTCGGGGCGACCCACCTAAGTTTAATGATAAAGATTTTGATACATGGCAATTTGAGTTTCGCTCTCATGTTCGCAGTGCCTCCAATGAACTTTGGAGAATTATCTTGGAAGGCTACAAGCCTTACAACCCCGACAAGTTGACTAGAAGAGAAGAGGTTGATGATCAACTCAACGACATTGCCTTGCACATGATTCAAACTAGTGTGGGGACAAAGGACTTGTCCCTTGTTCGGAATTTCTCCACCGCCAAGGAAGCTTGGGAGGGCTTGGCCGCTAGTTGCATGGGAAGTGAAAGCATGAGAAGAAACAAGTATAATGCCCTTCGGAATCAAGCCGAAGGATTCATGAGGCTACCGGATGAAGATCATCAAGTCATGTATAGAAGACTTATCACCGTTGCCGATGCTTTTCGGAATGTGGGTGCCAAACACATTGATGATTCTTGGATCAAAGATAATTATATTGACTGTATGATGCCGTTTGAACCCGTTGATGTCAAGACTCTAGTTGGGAGAGAATGCTTTTCCTCTCTCACTTCCCAACAAGCGGTGCACGAGTTGCAAGCTCTCAAGGTGCTCGAGCAAAACTCTCATGATTCTCGCAATCGAGCTATTGGGATGTCAAGAGGGACAAATCTTGCCTTGACGGCCAATTCCATGGAAGAAGTGAATCCTCAAGAACCATATAAGACATCTTGGAGTATGTCCTATCCGGATGATTTGGAATACCACTACAGTGATCACATGGCATTCCATGCAAAAACCTTTTGGGTTGATCCATCCAAGGCAAAGGAAGATAACATCAAGAGGAACTTCTCAAGCGGAGTCAAGGGTTTGGGCCCAAAAACAAGATCATGCTACAATTGTGGTGACAAGAATCACTTCATCGCCCAATGCCCCTATGAGCATAGGGAAACTCGCGGTGGAAGGCTCATTCCCAAGGACAAGAGCAAAGATTCAAAGGCTCCCAACAAGAAATTCTACAACAAGAATAAGAAGGACAAGAGGCCTTCAAGGATTGTGCTAATGACTAAGGAAGAGTATTCTTCCGATGAAGTGGAAAGTGGTAGTGATGAAGAAGAAACCTCAAAGGAAGTGGCCGCCTTTGCCACCACCAATATTCCCTCTTCATCTCTATTTGAATCCCCCAATGAGAACCCTCACATCAAGAATGCACATTGCTTCATGGCAAGGTCCTCCTTGGACACATCTATTGTGCTATCAACTCAGGAAGAATATACATCCAGGGATGATTATGATGATGAAGAAGATGAAACTTCCAATGGATTGGTGGCTCTTGCTTCCCTCTCCAACAACTCTTCATCACCAATTGAATCCCCCAATGAGGATATTCACATGAATGAAGAAAGTTGCCTCATGGCAAAATCTTCCGAGGTATCCTCTTCTAACCCCTCTATGCCTAACATATCAAATGATTTAGGGGTTGATCATGCTAGTTTAAGAGTGAAACAAGAAATGCTTGATTTTGATGAGTTCATTCTTAACTTGAAAGGTGACACTAAAAAGCATGTTTCAAATCTCATGGTTCGTCTAGCACAACTAGATGATGCTCTTGATAAAAAATGTCAAATAGAAAGAGAGGACTCTCTTGAAATAGCCGCTCTTAAAAATGCCCTTGAGGAAGGACAAGAAACTATAGCTTCTCTTGAAGAGAGACTAGAAACTCTTGAAGAGCCTCAAGATGAAATTAATAAGCTTACTAAAGCAAGAGATCTTGCTAGGGCTAAAACAAAAGTGCTTAAAAAGGAAAAGGCCAAATTTGGTGTTGATCATGAGAAACTTGTGAAGGATCTAGATGAACTAGACAAAGCTCACAAAGCTTTGATGAGTGAATACTCACTCCTCTCCAAGTCAAATGAGCAACTTCAAATTAGGCTTGCTAAATATGATGTGCCTAGCTCCTCTACCTCTACTTGTGATCATGCAAATATTATTGAGGAAAATGCTTGGTTAAAGGATGAACTTGCAAAGGCCTCCTCTCCCCAAAGTAAGTTGTCTTTGGATGATCTTTTGAGTAAACAAAGATCAAACAATGGGAAGGAGGGCATTGGTTTTATTGCCAAGGCAAAGAAGGCAAACAAGAAGAAGGCCAAGCCCGCACAAGAGAAGAAGAAGGTCATCACTAATGATGAAGCCCCTAAGGCCAAAATTATCAATGATGATGATGCGGGAATTGCTAACCCTCACTATGTTTTATTCAAAGATTATTATGGTGATGTTTATGCAAAATATGTTGGCCCATATGATGGATATGTTGCTTGGTCTATTTGGGTCCCAAATACCCTTGTTGCTAACAAAAGAGGACCCATTGAAAAATGGGTACCTAAATCCAAGATTTAATCTCATGTAGGACTATGCCGCCGGTGGGTCAAAATGGGTACTTGATAGTGGATGTACATGTCATATGACCGGCGGCAAGAATCTCGTCAAGGAGTTGAGGCCCAACATTAATGATATCACCGTCTCCTTTGGCGATAATTCTACATCCAAGGTATTGGGTTTTGGCAAGGTTGTGGTTGCACACAACATTACTCTTGTGGATGTCATGCTTGTCAAAACCCTTGGTTACAATTTGTTATCCGTTTCCGCCCTTGGCAAGATGGGTTTCGCCGTCTTTATTGATAATGATATTGTGGTCCTCTTGTGGAGCAAGACTCTAAAAGTCGCTTTCGTTGGGTATCGCGAACACAACTTGTATGTGGTGGACTTTTCGGGGACCACCACGACAAGTGCGATGTGCCTATTCGGAAAGGCGGATGTGGGTTGGTTGTGGCATCGCCGCTTGGCCCATGTCAACATGAGAACTTTGCAAAGTCTTCACAAGGGAAACCATATTGTTGGTCTAATGGAAAATGTGTCTTTTGCCAAAGATCGTGTTTGTAGGGCTTGTGTTGAAGGCAAAATGCATGACTCTCCGCACCGAAGCAAGACTATTATCTCTTCCAAGAGGATCTTGGAGCTCCTTCATGTGGATCTCTTTGGTCCCACCACTCATGCAAGTCTTGGTGCGAAGAAACATTGCTTGGTGATTGTTGATGACTACTCAAGATACACTTGGGTCTACTTTCTCAAGAAGAAAGATGAGACTCAACAAATCTTCATTGACTTCGCCACCGAGGTGCAACGTCAACACAACAGCCTTATAATGGCAATAAGAAGTGACAACGGCTCCGAGTTCAAGAACTATACACTCAATGATTTTCTTAGTGATGAGGGGATTAGACATCAATATTCCGCTGCATACACCCCTCAACAAAATGGTGTTGTGGAGAGGAAGAACCGGACTCTTATGGATATGGCAAGATCTATGATGGCGGAGTACAAATCCCGCTATAACTTTTGGGCCGAAGCCATCTCCACCGCTTGCCACTCTTCTAACCGGCTCTATCTCCGTAAGGGCTTGAACAAGACTCCGTATGAAACACTCACCGGTAACAAGCCTAATATCTCATACTTCAAGGTGTTCGGGTGTAAGTGTTTCTATAAAATCAAAGGAGTTCGTTTATCTAAATTTGCTCCTAAAGCTTTGGAGGGTATATTTGTTGGTTACGGTACCGAATCTCACACTTATAGAGTCTTTGACATATCCTCCGGGATTATCATCGAATCTTGTAGTGTGACGTTCGAAGAAAATGATGGCTCCCAAGTGGGGCAAGTTGATGTTTGTGCAGGTGATGAAATACCTCAAGATGCCATAGTAAGAATGGGTGTGGGATTTTTCCGCCCCATTGAGGGACACGGTGTGGCGTCTCGGGAAGGACTATGCTCTACCATGGTGGAGCCCTCATCTTCTCAACATCAACAAACTCCATCTCTTGAAGCTAATGATGCACCAACCCAAGAACAAGAACAAGACCCTCCCTCTTGTGTGCAAGATCAAGGACAAGATCAACCAAGGATTCATGATGGCTCCGATGAGTATCCATTTGATATTTGGGCCTCACCAAATGATGTCCAAGATCAAGCACATGATGTTGAGCATTCTCAAGAAGTTGAGGAAGCTCAAGTTGAAGGTCAAGACGGGGACCCAAATGATCAAGTTGATCAAGTGATACCTCCAAGGCCAAGAAGAACCAAGGAGGAGATCGAGGCCCGTCGTCTAGCAAGAAGAGATAGGAACTTGGAAATTCTTGAACACACTCATGAGAAGGTCCTAAGTGATGTAAGAGGAAGGGTTTCCACAAGAAGGCAATTGGCTAACTTTAGCAATCATCATGCTTATATCTCCTTAGTGGAACCCAAGAAATTTTTTGAGGCTCTTGAAGATTCGGATTGGTTGGAAGCTATGCACGAGGAACTCAACAACTTCAAGCGCAATAAAGTATGGTCGTTAGTAGAGAAGCCAAAGGGGTGCCGCAATGTTATAGGCACTAAATGGATTTTCAGGAACAAGGCAAGATTGGTGGCTCAAGGTTTCTCTCAAATTGAAGGAATTGACTTTGGAGAAACTTTTGCTCCCGTGGCTCGCCTTGAGTCCATCCGTATCCTTCTTGCTGATGCATCACATCATAACTTTAAGTTACAACAAATGGATGTGAAAAGTGCATTTCTTAATGGTCCTTTGCATGAAGAGGTTTATGTTAAGCAACCCCCGGGGTTTGAGGATCTCGACTTCCCTAACCACGTCTATAAGCTCGATAAAGCTCTTTATGGTCTCAAACAAGCTCCTAGAGCTTGGTACGAGCACCTTAAAGAATTATTGATAGACCGTGGGTTTGATGTTGGGCTAATCGATCCCACTCTTTTTACTAAGAGGGTCAATGGGGAGCTTTTCGTTTGCCAATTATATGTTGATGATATTATCTTTGGCTCTACTAACAAAGCTTTCAATGATGAATTTTCAAAGCTTATGACCGATAGGTTTGAGATGTCTATGATGGGAGAGATGAGGTTCTTTCTTGGTTTTGAGATCAAGCAATTGAGAGAAGGAACTTTCATAAATCAAGCAAAATATCTCCAAGACATGCTCAAGAGGTTCAAGATGACGGAAATGAAGGGTGTAGCCACTCCTATGATCACCAAATGTCATCTTGCACTTGATCCCAATGGTAAAGAGGTGGATCAAAAGGTATATCGCTCCATGATTGGATCCTTGCTTTACCTTTGTGCATCTAGACCGGACATAGTGTTGAGTGTTGGTGTGTGTGCAAGGTATCAAGCTTCTCCTAAAGAGAGCCACATGATGGCTCTCAAAAGAATCTTTCGATATTTGGTTGATACCCCAAGATATGGTCTTTGGTATCCTAAAGGCTCAAGTTTCTTTCTCAATGGATATACCGATGCGGATTGGGCGGGAGACAAGGATGATAGGAAATCAACCTCCGGGGCTTGCCAATTCCTTGGTAGGTCCTTGGTGTGTTGGTATTCTAAGAAGCAAAATTGTATATCTCTATCCACCGCCGAAGCCGAATATGTTGCCGCCGCAAGTGGATGCACTCAATTGTTATGGATGAGGCAAACTTTAAAGGAATACGGTGTCACTTGTGACAAAGTGCCTCTTTTATGTGACAATGAAAGTGCTATCAAGATTGCTTATAATCCGGTGCAACATTCAAGAACGAAGCATATTGAGATCCAGAATCATTTTATTAGGGATCATGTTGCCCATGGTGATATTGAGCTATGCTATGTTCCTACCAAAGATCAACTTGCCGATATATTCACGAAGCCTCTTGATGAAACAAGGTTTTGCTATTTGAGGAATGAGCTAAATATCATTGATTCAAGGAGTATAGCTTGACCATCTTGCAAACACACCTTTGTCTCAAAACTTTATTTGGTTTAGATGTGGGCATGGATATAGGGGGAGTGCGGTTTAAACTATTGAGCTATCCCTCCCCTCATAATGCCGACATTAATATATCATTCTCTTTATATCATATGGTGATATGTGAGCTTCAATGATGAGTAGCGGCTTTGGGCCCAAGATATATCTTCGCGGTGCCATGCCATAACACTCATATACGGTGGCCTAGGCCACCACACTCTTCTTTGTGAAGAGTTGAGGTTATTTGGATCTTAAATGAATTTTATTTGATATCTTCATGTTCTTATGGGAAATCACTCTAGTTTGGCCTTATTTGCTCGTATCTTGCAAACTTGAGTGATCATGTACCATTAACAGTTCGATCGTTCTAAACCCAAGCCCACACTCATCTATAAGCCATTTCCATCTTGCTCCTATGTCATGTTTTGGTAAAAACTTGGAGTTCGAGGAGTTTCGGTCGGATGATCTCGGTTGTCCCATCTTATTGGTCAATTTGCTTCTTATATGTGAACGTGATATCTTATTGCATCACATATGGGCATATGCAAATAACCAACAAAAGATAGGCAGGATTTCCGGTGTTCTGGAATTTTCCAGAAAACCGGATAATCCGGCCTAGTGACACCCCGGAAAATCCGGCCCGGCCGGATTATCCGCCTTTAATTAGGGCCGGATTATCCGGCCTGGGCAGATCTTGAAGGGTCTTGAGGAGAGGGCGCGGGGTGAACGGTTTCACAACCAGACCCCCACGCGCCTCTCTCTTCCCTCAAGGGCGCCGGACCTCCTCCTCCTCGCCGGAGACGCTCCGTCCGCTCCCTCTCAGAGTTTTTGGGTGGATCGAGTGCTCCTCCTCCCTAGCTTTCATCCCCTCCAAGCAGCTCCTCCAATGGCTGAGGGTATGGCTCACAATCCCTAACCCTAGGTGTTGTGATTTATATGTGCTATTTTCTTGATGGGGATGTTGTCTAGTTGTTCCAAATCATGTGTAGTATACTCCATTTGCATGCTATGAGGTCGATCTGGTTCTAGACAAGTTTTTGCTTGAGATTTCTGCAGATTCGCAGGGCCGGATTATCCGGCTCCCGCGCTAGCCGGATTATCCGGCCAGGCTGGATTATCCGCCCCTCGGGGACCCCGGATTATCCAGCCTGGAGCTATGTTGCTGCTGCAGTTTTGATTCAATCTATCATGTCTAAACTTTTACCGACTCATAGTATGTTTCTAGAGTACACTACTGTATCAATGCATGACTTATGAGCATTACTTCTCTTTGCTATCCATCTTTGTCTATCACAGGTGGTTCTCGGAGGCGCACTAGGACTTCAAGGTCGAGTGATGAGTTTGCGCAAAATGCCCCTCGCAAGTCCGCCACTCTGAGGCGGAAAGGCAAGGCAACTAGGGAAAACTACAAGACCATGGATAGCATCTCTTATGTTGCTATCCGACAGAAGAACTGGTATGAATACATTGAGAGGGATGATGATATTGAGGACAGGCGCTTCTGGTGCATGGAGCAGGAGTACATCTTCAAGGATATATATGAACCTATGAAGAAAGTGAGACCTATGCAAGCAATCAATGTGGAGCTTCTGGCTGTGAACAATCACTTTGAGGATGCCATTTGGGTCACAGGAAGAATGGGTTTGCAAGACCTTATGAAGATACAGTGTGACTACAGTCCTGATTTGATCAAGCAATTCTTTGCTACACTTGCCTTCAAGAAGGATGAAGAGCGCACTTTGCAGTGGATGACTGGCTCCACCCAATGTGAGGCAACCTTGCGCCGGTTTGCTTCGATTCTTGGTCTTCCCGCGGAAGGTGGTCACCGCCTTCATAGCCCTGAGAAGACGGATAAGATGGTGCTATTTGATCTCTATGACGAGTCTGGAACTGTTGGTTCTACCAAGGGCCTTCTTCCTATCTATGGTCAGCTGCTCCGCTTCTTTAGAGCCACCATTGCTCCAAGTGGTGGCAACAATGATGCTATCTGTGGAGCTCTTGTGGACCTTATGCATCTCGCCTTTCAGTGTGCTCGTGATGGTGATGAGGAATTAGATTTCACTCTTGATATCATGGACTTCATCTTTCATGAGATTCATGATGCTATGGTCTCCCGGACCACTATGCCCTATGCTCCATATATTCAGCTTCTCATCAACAACACTGCTGCCCTTACTAAAGACTTGGGTCGATTCCCTACAGAGAGTCACACTGTCAAGAAAGCCTACAAGAAGAAGCCAGTTCCCCGTGCTGCACCTGCTTCTGGCTCCTTTATGGGAGATGCCCGCTCTAGTGGCTATGCACCCGGTCGCCCTGTTGCTACCCCTGTGATTTAGAAGAATGTGAAGAAGCTTACTTGGTTTCAGCGCAATGTTCTGTGCATGAACATTGAGATTCACAAGGAAAACTATGAGGCCAGCCGTCAGCATTCAGAGATTCAGCATACTCAGGCGGTCATTCTTCACAGGCTCAGTGGTGAGCAAGGACCTCCGCCTCAGCCTCCAGTTCACCCAGCTTACAGTGGGTGGCACTTTTCCTAGGTTCCTTGGGCTGATCTTGAGCAAAGCATTCTGAGGGCCAGCATCGCTCGCGACTCTCCTCTTGCTGCTGACAGTGATGATGAGTATGTCTCCGAGACGGACTCCGAGTGATCTCCATGGGGCGTGTAGCATCGCGCTTTTCCCCTTTTTGGCGTCTCGATGCCAAAGGGGGAGAAGTGTTCTATTAGGCCTTCTCTACGGGATTTGCTTGGGTAGGGCACAAGCATATGCGTTTACCATTCCCTTTATCGCTCGTGTCCTCTTTTATGTCATTTATTTGAACTATTTGGCTTGGTTTGTTCGTTCAAAACTATGTGTTATGTGTGGTTGTGAGACATTATGTTAAGGTTTTCAGAATTCTATATGTTGAGACCAAGGTTTATGATATGGTGTGGTATTTACATATATCCGGTATTATATATCTCCATATGGGTATGATCTTTTTCACCTTGTCTCATCTATATATTTGCCTATGTATCTTGTTTGAGCTCATGTTGGATATCTCTTGTGATGAGGCACCTCGCACCTATATGTTGTGCATTTGTATTCAAATGCAAATTACTTGTATGCACACATGTAGGGGGAGTGCCTCTATGTTCTGCCAACATGCTTGTTCTCTATAGTGGTTTTTCTTGCAAATCCGTATATTGTCATCAAACACCAAAAAGGGGGAGATTGAAAGAACATCTCTCACATTATGTTTTGGAGTGTTTGATGTCAATATATGTGATACACTAATGTTTGATGAAGTGGTGCAGAGATGATATATATACATGTATATGGGTGTCTTGTGTGGAAAAACAAGACAAAAGGAAGCAGAAAAACTTTCACCAGGCCGGATAATCCGGGCCGGATATTTGCAAATATCCGCCCCCCCAAAATCGGCTAAGGACTTTTGGAGAAGTGGCTCGGTACTACCCTGGACATGGGCCGGATTTTTGGCCGGACTTTTGCCCGGAAATTCCCAGGGCCGTAATTTTTGGTGGGGCCGGATTATCCGGCCCCAACTTAGACCGGATTATCCGGCCCTCGAAAGTCTCCAACGGCTGGATTTTGAGAGGGGGTATTTATACCCTCCTTCTTCCTCCTTCCAACCTGCTCAATCATTGTCCAAATTCTGCCAAGCTTCACCACCATTAGAGCCACCTCAAGAAACACAAGATTTGCATGATCTCCTCCTCCACCCAACCAAAGCTCTTGATCTTTGGAGATTCGAAGGAGAAGACCCCGATCTACATCCTCACCGAAGCGATTCTCATTTCCCCCTCATATGCTTGAGGGCCCCTTTACTAGTGTTCCTATTTGGAATCTCTAGTTGTTTGTTGTTGATGTGTTCTTGTTGATTGTTGTGTTGTTACAGATTTGGGAGCCTCCAATTTGGTTGTGGATGTGTGCCCCAAGAACCTTGTAAAGGCCCGGTTTCCGCCTCGAGGAAATCCCTTAGTGGAAGTGGGCTAGGCCTTCGTGGCGTTGCTCACAGGAGACCTGAGTGAAGCCTTCGTGGTGTTGGTTTGGCTTTCGTAACAACCACACTCCTCCAAACGTAGACGTACCTTCTTGCAAAGGAAGGGAACTACGGGAATCAACTCCGTGTCTCCGCGTGCTCCACTCTCGGTTACCTCTATCCAATTACCTCTCCTATATATTGCGTAGCTATATCTTGCTTAGTGGTTAACCTTGTCATATAGGTAAATTCACATAGTTGCATATCTAGAGAATTTACCTTTGTGTCAAGCCTAAATTGAAAAAGAACTAAAAATTGGTTAGCACCTATTCACCCCCCCCCCCCTCTAGGTGCGGCATACGATCCTTTCAACTGCATCCAAGAAACTTCATCTGACGGGTCTTGAGATTGACGAAGTCACCACAGGCCAAAAACATGTTTATTTCCTAAGTCGAGGACTAATAACATGTACCATATATCCGGCCGGCGCAACCGGACCACGAACTGGCGCAGTTGATTCGTGGGCATGCATGCATGCAACCATGCATTCGTACATCCATGCACGCTGCGCCTGCTGGCACCCCAGTTACGCGCGGAAATCGACTGTCGTCGCCTTTACTGATCGTCCTCGGAAGTTGCATCGGCACACGGAAATCGATCCGGCCGGAAGTTGCATCACCACCGCCGGTCGGCCACGGGAATTGATCACCCGGTGACTAGCCTGTTCACCTCCCTCACCTATATATGCATCTTCACATTTCCTCCATTAGCCACATCCTTCACATCCTCCATTAGCCATCTCTCCCAAAGAGGTCTCTCCCGCCCCGGTCCCAATGGAGCAGCTCGCGTGTACCCTCTCTCTACCTCGATCTCGGGTGTACTACCTCATAGCCAAAGAGATGTACTTTAAGATCACGATCACTCTCCGTGCATCAAGGATGGAGAAGTGGATCCGCGGCATCAAGAGGGATTTCCTCGATGCCGCACCAATCAAGTTAGTGGCTTGGACTGCAAGTTCACCGACCATCGCGGGTAGAGATAATCAGCGCGTCGCCGTCTTTCAACTCTCGGTGGCGACCGAGAATTTGGTCTTCCAAATTTGTTGGGCTGATGAAGTGCCACAACTTCTCAAGATTTCTTGCAGGACAATACAATCAAATTCTGCGGCGCGGCCATCCACAAAGATGTGGAAACGCTGGGCTCATACGGAATTGATATTCCGTCTGCGTTCGACCTCAAAAAGATAATCCCGAACCCCACCAAAAAGCCCATTCCGAGTCTGTATGATCTGGCAAATTCTACTATTGGGACAAAACTTGAGAAGAAGAAGAGGAAGAGGGACAAGAAGAAGAACAAGAAGAAGGAAGACGAGGAAGAAGTAGATGATGAACTGATTTTTGGATAGGGCAATGTTCCATTGAGCTATGAGCAAGTGCGCTATGCCGCTCTAGACGCTCTCCTAGGCTTTGAGATGGCTAGGAGGTATTGGAGGCTACTTGGCTACAACAGCCATGTTGATCGTCTCAATATTATTGATTATGAGTAGATGGTGGTGTGGTGTGTGGTGTGTGTGCCTTCTATATTTGTATGAACCTATGAATCGTCTCAATATATCGAATCTTTCTATTGTTATTCAAATTCCTCATATTTTTCTAATAATAATGGATATATTATTTGTCCAATTTCGATTTACAAATTTAAAGATATTAATTATGCCATATTATATGAATAATGCATATATTATTTGATAATAATAATAATAAAATGAATAGAAACAAAATTATTTCATATTCAAATTCCTCACATTTTTATAATAATAATGGATTAGAAAAATGCATATACTATTTGTCCAATTGCGATTTACAGAAATAATTAGAATAATGCATATATAAATAATGCGATTTACAAAATTATTTCATATTCAAATTCCTCACATTTTTATATGAATAATGCATATATTATTTGTCCAATTGCGATTTACAGAAATAATTAGAAAAAATAAATTAAAAATGAAAAAAAAATCGGAAAATAATCATTAGTCCCGGTTGGGCTTACGAGCCGGGATTAAAGGTCCTCCAGCCCAAACGTTGTATCGCAGCCACGTGGAGGAGCTTTAGTCCCGGTTTTTAAGCCACCTGGTACCCTTTAGTCCCGCCTTCGGAGTCCCGAGTGGCAAACCGGGACTAGGGGCCCTCACCGACCGGGACTAGAGGCCCATTCTGCAAAAACATGTTTATTTCCTAAGTCGACAACTAATAACGTGTACCATATATCCGACGCAACTGGACCACGAACTGGCGCGGTTGATTCGTGGGCATGCATGCAACCATGCATTCGTACATCCATGCACCCGAGGACGAGAATAAAAATTAACAAAAGATTATTAAAACAAGAAGAACAAGGTTATCAAGGAAACGAAGTACGTTGTCACGCATACTTGTGTATTAAGTTTTAATAATGTATGTGTTTATGTCAGTTTATCCTAACAAATTAATGTTTTATTATTTGAGGTTCTATTTGGTTTTCGTTGCATTTTATTAATAGGTGTTGTATTAAGAAGTTTGCTAATTCTTAGTCGACTCGGAATTAGAATAGTTCCAAATCAACTTCTAAAAACCGGCCACATGATTGTAGCGTGATTCATGCATGCATGCTAGCATGCAGGAGAGTTTGTAACTAAGATCTTTCTAGCATTGTGTTTCGATGTTTGCATTCAACACTAGCTAGTATTGGAGATTAACATTTTGTTCAGAACCGAATATCCCAATTTTAGACGTTTTTGATGGCTTATGTATTGAGATTGTGTATACGGACCCAAATATTGAGTGCGTGAGCTTTTTGGCCTAGCCATCCCGCCCCCGAATGAACGAGTCTGGAGCTAGACATCCTAGCTAATAAAGGCATTCGGGCCCGAAGTTTTTTTTCTATATATATATATGTGTGTGTGTGTGTGTGTGTGTGTGTGTGTGTGTGTGTGTGTGTGTGTGTGTGTGTCTATTTCGGTCTATCTTCTCGCAAACGGTCATGCACGCTATGTACACCCCCACGCCGTCGACATCCTGCTGGGCGCGGAGTTGATGAAGGAGAATTTATACGCAACATTGAGTGGAACCCCAAGAGGAAGGTATGATGAGCACAGCAGGAAGTTTTCCCTCAGTAAGAAACCAAGGTTTATCGACCAGTAGGAGAAAAACGTTCTCTCCCGAGGTGTTGCGAACCAACTCGTGGCAGGGCGCACTGCCGGCGTCAGCAGCAACGTGGAGACCTGCACACTAACAACCAAGTACTTTGTCCCCAACTTTCAGCGAGGTTGTCAAGCTCACTGGTTTTGCTGAAAACAAAGGATTAAACGAACCGTGTAGAAAAAGAATTATTTGCAGAGAACAGAACAGGAAAATGCTGTAGAATATTGCAAATAAAAGAAGAAGGACCGGGGTCCACAGTTCACTAGAGGCACCTCCCCAATAAATAAATATGCTGGGTAAACAAATTACAGATGGGCAATTGACAAACAGAGATTCTACGCTAATTGTTGGTACAGAATACATGCTATGAAAGTATGCGGGCATTACAATAATATACATAGACCGTAATCCAACTGCATCTATGACTAATAATCCACCTTCAGGATTGCATCCGCGACACCCTCCAGTATTAAGTTGCAAGCAACGGACTATCGCTTTAAGCAATGTGTGTAAAGTAAACGATGAAACTACCCTTGAATAGAACACCGCTGTTTTCTCCCTAGTAGCAACAGCACATCTACAACCGTAGAGAACAAGGTCACTTCCCATGGTTAAATAGAGGCATGAACTTACTATCGAGCATAAATACTCCCTCTTGGAGTCGCTAGCATCTTCTTGGCCAGAGCATCTACTAGAAACGGAGAGCATGCAAGATCATAATAACATAATACATAATCTCAACCAAAGCAATCTCTCTATAACTCGGATCCACATCAAACCAACATGTAGCAATTACAAATAGATGATCTTGATCATGTTAGGCAGCTCACAAGATCTATACATGAAGCACAACAAGGAGAGGACAGCCATCTAGCTACTGCTATGGACCCATGGTCCCGTGGAGGACTACTCACACATCATCTCGGATGAAGACATGGCGATGTAGAGGCCTCCGGCAGGGTGCTGGGATGGACTGCAGAACCCTCCCGAACTAGGGTTTCGGTTGACGGCGGCGTCGGAACTTTTCGTGGATGGAGGCTCTCGTCTCTGGGGTTTTCCCGATACGAGGAATAAATAGGCGGAAGGGCGGAGCAAACGAGGCGACGAGGCGCCAGTACACGGGCCAGGCGCGGCCAAGGGTGGGGCCGCGCCTGCCCTATGTACTGCCACGTGACAGCTCTCCTGCGCGTGTCCTTCTGGCTCCGTCTTCGTCCCAGAAAAATAAGACTATGGGCTTTTGTTTCGTCCAATTCCGAGAAACTTTCATGTACAACTTTTTTGAAACACAAAAACAGCAGAAAACAGGAACTGGCACTGCGGCACTGCGTTAATAGGTTAGTCCCAGAAAATGCTAAAAAGTGTGGAAAAGTGCACATAAAACATATAAGAATTGTAACAAAACAAGCATGGAGCATCAAAAATTATAGATATGTTTGGGACGTATCAACATCCCCAAGCTTAACTCCTGCTCGTCCTCGAGTAGGTAAGTGATAACAAACAAATAATTTTTGAGGTGACATGCTGTCACACTACTTTGATCAATCTAAGTGTAAAAGCAAACATAGCTGGAATCATAGAATCCTAACATACACATGATAGATATAATCAAACAATGAAACTTAATAACCATGCTAAAACATGAATAGTAATCAAACAAAAGAAAATGTATAATGTGCATGGAAAGCAAAGTGATTGTCAAGAGCATAGCATAGATACATAATAAAGTGGTACTCAGCTTGTCCCATAAGTGGAAGCAAAACATAAATGCTTGGACACCTTTAAAAGATTATAAGGATGACTAGAAACAAAAAGTTTGAACAAGCAATACCATAATTATGAATCAATCAATAAAATCTTGGGACCATGCACATAAAACTAAGAATGACAACTATGCTCTCATAAGTGGTGCATAAACTAGAAGGTGGAGACTTACCATAAAAGTAAAAGAAGGTCTCTCTTTGAGAGGCAAGTAAGATCACTCATGTGCTAGAGCTTTTTATTGAAACAACAAGAGTATAAAATGCACTTTTGAGAGGTGGATGATGTCAACGGTAAGTACAAAGCATATGGGTTGTGCAAAAGTGCTACTTCTAAATCGCAAGCCTCATGCATAATTGCTACTAGTGCTCACACCTCGTCCTACTCACCTCGGATCACCATTAGCTCTCATCACATACAAGTTGTTTTAACCGAGTATCACAAAGGGGTACCCCCGTGCCTCCTGTACAAAGGTCCTAGGAGATGCATTGCTTTTGATTTCTCATTTTTAAAGCATCTTCAACTTGGGACATCCATACCGGGACGACACGAGCAACAGATAAATGGACTCCTCTTATATTGCTAGAAGCTTTCTCATAAGAGATTGAGGATTTGTCCAACTGAAACTTCCACCATGATACATGGCTTTGGTTAGCGGCCCAATGTTCTTCTCTAACAAAAATGTATACTCAAACTATTTTTCATGGATAATCTCCTTCATTTCAGACAAGATGAACATGCATAGCAACCCACATGATATTCAACGGCAAAGCACGCTGAGGTGTCCCCAGTATTTCAATGGTTATCACACAACAAGCAACTTAAAAGAGCTACGGTTACACAAGGAACACACGCTAGGCACAATAGTCATTTTTAACTACTTTCCCATGAGCAACAAAAATATAATACTTTGAAATTTAAAGGTAGCACATGAGCAAACTACTATGGAATGGCAATGAAATACCACATATAGGTAGATATGGTGGACACTTTGGCATATTTGGTTTTTGGTGGTTGGATGCATGAATAAAATACTCACACAAATGGAGGCTAGAAAAAGACCGGGCGCGACCAACTAAGAGAGCATAATGGCCATAATCATGCACAACGACAAAATATATTAATAAAAGCATAAAGTGATACACAAGTTGCAAACTAAATGATCATAGAGGCAAGAATTGAGTGGAATGTAGTCATAACATGTTGCAAAACATGTGCCAAGTCGACCCAAATAAAAACATTCGCATGAGAATATATACCACAATATTAATGTTTTCTATTGTATGCTAAAAACAATGCATGAAACCTTCAATGGCACACTAAACACTCTCAGTATTTGAGACTAATCATAATGAAAACATAATTAACAAGCTCATCATGAGAATAACATCTAGCAAGATATGCAAAAATAACTATGCCACAGTCTAAAAATGCTTCCATTTGCATCACATACACATAAAACTTTTTTCATGCTTCCAACGCCAACCAAATGAAACCAAACAACTCTCATATATGAAAAAGAAGTAAATGTCCAGAGAGCTATTGATACACAAATAAATATAAAAGTGGAGCGTGTCTCTCTCCAACGCAAAATGCATAACAGTGGAGCGTGTCTCACTCCAAAATAAACATGCAGCGGAGCGTGTCTCACTCCAAAGTAAATATGCAAAGCGGTGGAGCGTGTCTCACTCCAAAGTAAAAATGAATTATGGGATCCAACTTATTGAAAGTAAACACACAGCAAAAAGTACAGACGCTCCAAGGATAACACATATCACATGAAGGAATAAAAATATAGTGTGTTGAAAAATGACCTGGTGCTTTTTGTTGATGAAGAGGGGATGCCTTGGGCATCCCCAAGCTTTGACGCTTGTACTTCTTGGATATTTCTTGGGGGGTCCAGGGGACATCCCCAAGCTTGAGCTCTTGTCCATGCTTCATCTTATTGCATCATTCTTCTCTCCCTACACTTGAAAACTTCCTTCACACAAAACTCAGCACAATTGATTAGCAACATTAGTGCAAATAAAAATATATCAAACCAGCAAGGCTTCAGTAATGGCACATATCAAACACTCATTTTAACATATGCTACTGTAGCTACTTCTTCCCAAAGCTTTTTTTCACAAAAGAACTCAAAAAGACGAAGCATAAGACGCAAATGCAAAACATGGCAGAAATCTGTCAAAACAGACCAGCAGGCAGAGATCTAAATTAAAGAAATAGTTATGTTGCTCAAATTGAAAAATGCTAAACTAAAGAAAGTTAGCTAACATACTGGGGCATAAGAACAAAAATTTGCAGCTCAAAATAACGTTCTGGCGATTTTTAAGAATTGTTGTCGTGACCAGCTCAGAATCTGTTTCAGAATTGCAAATACCCCAAACACTGCTTTCTTTCTATTAGAGCCTACCCTTGGCACAAAAACGAAATAAAAACGATAAGGAGAGGTTATTACAGTAGCAATAACTTCCAAGGCTCAACAAAGCAAAAATAACAGAAATAAAACATGGGTTGTCTCCCATAAGCGCTTTTCTTTAACGCCTTTGAGCTAGGCGCAGAAAGGGTGCAAATCAAGTATTGTCAAGAGAGAAATCATTAAGATCAATTACTTCTTCCGAAACACCATTTGTATCATCAAGTACCTTAGACACCTCTGAAGATTCGACATGCAATTTACTCTTAGTTGCACTAAAAGTTTTATCAAATTTAAACATATCACGGGTTTTTGGTTTGGGTGCCTTAGGGACATACATAAATTTTTGTTCTTTCCCAACAAAAGCTCTCTCCTTTTTGAAACCAAGAGAGGAAAAAGTTGAACTCAAAGTTTCCATAGCTTCTTCAAGTTTACCAATTCTAATAGTTCTATCATCATTTGCAATGCTACCCTCCAAAACAGCGATTTTTTTTATTGATTCCTCCTATCAACTCATTAGTATGGATAGCATCAAAAAGTAAATTGGGCAAACTTTTCTCTAAAGAATCTAGTCTTTTTACCACCTCTTCTAAAGTGATCTCAGTTTTAGCAACATTAATGGGAGGACTTCCTACTAAACTTTCAATTAAAACATAGGCTTTAGAAGCGGGAGCACCTAGGAAATTACCACCAATAAGAGTATCTAGAACATATCTATTCCAAGTAGAAATACCAACATAGAAATTCCTAAGAAGAATCATAGTAGAATATTTCTTAGTACATCTATGATGAGCATCTTTCAAACTTTCACCCCCTTGTTGCTTAAAAGTACGAACCTCAACTTTAGGGACATTCATTTTGCAAAGTAAAGTAAACAACACAAATAAAAACTATACTAATTTTTTTGGATTTTCGATATAAAATGCAAACAAGATAAAAATAAAATATGCAAGCAAAACAATAACAAAGTGAAAGAGTTGAGAGTGAGAGACTCCCCTCGCAGAAGAGATGCTTTTCTCCCCGGCAACGGCGCCAGAAAAAGTCTTGCTGGGCGCGGGGTTGATGAAGGAGAATTTATGCGCAACGTTGAGTGGAACCCCAAGAGGAAGGTATGATGAGCACAGCAGGAAGTTTTCCCTCAGTAAGAAACCAAAGTTTATCGACCAGTAGGAGAAAAACGTTCTCTCCCGAGGTGTTGCGAACCAACTCGTGGCAGGGCGCACTGCCGGCGTCAGCAGCAACGTGGAGACCTGCACACTAACAACCAAGTACTTTGTCCCCAACTTTCAGCGAGGTTGTCAAGCTCACTGGTTTTGCTGAAAACAAAGGATTAAACGAACCGTGTGGAAAAAGAATTGTTTGCAGAGAACAGAACAGGAAAATGCTGTAGAAGATTGCAATTAAAAGAAGAAGGACCGGGGTCCACAGTTCACTAGAGGCGCCTCCCCAATAAATAAATATGCTGGGTAAACAAATTACAGATGGGCAATTGACAAACAGAGATTCTACGCTAATGGTTGGTACAGAATACATGCTATGAAAGTATGCGGGCATTACAACAATATACATAGACCGTAATCCAACTGCATCTATGACTAATAATCCACCTTCAGGATTGCATCCGCGACACCCTCCAGTATTAAGTTGCAAGCAACGGACTATCGCTTTAATCAATGTGTGTAAAGTAAACGGTGAAACTACCCTTGAATAGAACACCGCTGTTTTCTCCCTAGTAGCAACAGCACATCTACAACCGTAGAGAACAAGGTCACTTCCCATGGTTAAATAGAGGCATGAACCCACTATCGAGCATAAATACTCCCTCTTGGAGTCGCTAGCATCTACTTGGCCAGAGCATCTACTAGAAACGGAGAGCATGCAAGATCATAATAACATAATACATAATCTCAACCAAAGCAATCTCTCTATAAATCGGATCCACATCAAACCAACATGTAGCAATTACAAATAGATGATCTTGATCATGTTAGGCAGCTCACAAGACCTATACATGAAACACAACAAGGAGAGGACATCCATCTAGCTACTGCTATGGACCCATGGTCCCGTGGAGGACTACTCACACATCACCTCGGATGAAGACATGGCGATGTAGAGGCCTCCGGCGGTGATTTCCCTCTCCGGCAGGGTGCCGGGATGGACTGCAGAACCCTCCCGAACTATGGTTTCGGTTGACGGAGGCATCGGAACTTTTCGTGGATGGAGGCTCTCGTCTCTGGGGTTTTCCCGATATGAGGAATAAATAGGCGGAAGGGCGGAGCAAACGAGGTGACGAGGCGCCAGTACACGGGCCAGGCGCGGCCAAGGGTGGGGCCACGTCTGCCCTATGTACTGCCACGTGGCAGCTCTCCTGCGCGTGTCCTTCTGGCTCCGTCTTCGTCCCGGAAAAATAAGACTCTGGGCTTTTGTTTTGTCCAATTCCGAGAAACTTTCATGTACAACTTTTCTGAAACACAAAAACAGCAGAAAACAGGAACTGGCACTGCGGCACTGCGTTAATAGGTTAGTCCCAGAAAATGCTAAAAAGTGTGGAAAAGTGCACATAAAACATATAAGAATTGTAACAAAACAAGCATGGAGCATCAAAAATTATAGATACGTTTGGGATGTATCACATCCCAACCCTACAAGAGCACCCGTGTGTCGCCCTGCATGTCCTTCATCCCTTCCGCACTTCGCACCACTCCACCCCATCCTCTCTTCCTCTGTTTCTCTCTCGCCCGCTCGTAAAACTCTAATTAACTCGGGACGTCTCCTAGAACCTCCATTTCGGGCCGCCCCTCTCCCCGAGCTCCTCTGAGCAGCTCCTTCCGCACGACCTCACCGTGCGCAGCATCCCCGATGAAGGAACCGGAGCCCCGTTCCCCAATTGACGCTGACGTGCTCACCTTGCCACAACTTCCATTCTCCATCTGCGTGTCGTGTTGTCTCCGACATCCACTAACCTCGCCAAGGCCACCAAATAAGGATGGCTCTGATACCAACTTGTGACGCCCCGAAACCGGTACCATGAGGATTCCAGCGATCCCGCCGAAATCCGCACGATATCGATTCAGAGACGCCCTCCGACACGACGTGCGCGACGAATCACACACGTGATGCCAGAGGAATTAACACGAGCGGTAACATTACAACAGGATTACAATAGAGCCCACAGGAAACATATATTACAACACGACTCCAACGAGTCAAGATACAAATATACAATACAAAGATCCAAATCATACAGAAGAGCGAATATGTCCGAGTACGGACAAGATACAAATTGGACTAAGAGTCCTGAAGATAAACGATGGCGTTCATAACCCTGCCCAGGCCAAGCCGGAAGGGTAACCTTGCTAACGTCGTCTTCATCGAACATAACTTCATACCTACCCGGTTATGTCCCAAAGAAGCAGCAATAAGTACGGGTTCGTACTTAACAAGACTTCAAGACGTATAAGCATTCGTTAACCAGTCGTCCTTTGTACTTGAGGCACGCATGGGACTTAGAGGACGCAAGAGGAACGTCATAGGCAATATGGTGGGGTTAAGCGGCAGCGCGCAAGCACTAAAAACCTATAGAGACACTCTACAACATTCGTCTATCAGAGAAGGTGAGAGAGCGCACAACTAACAGTTCTATACTCTGCAAACATAACACAGCCGATGTGTTCCCCCTTCGCAAAGAAGTACTGGCAAAGGCACTCACACGGTGGACAAGTTTTAACCAGTTATTATTTAAGTTGTTCTATCTTACTATGCAAGTTATTAGTATTGAAACAACAGGTGTAAGTTGTCTATGGTCGAGTCATACAGCTCCAAGTCGTCCATAACCGCGGACGCGGCTTATCGATAAGATTGTAACCCTGCAGGGGTGCCCAAATGTGCCCACACGCACGATCGATCCACTCGCGACAGGTGGATATCACGACTCGCACTCTCCTTCACGACAACAATGTCCAGGAAGCCACCTAACTAAGTTAACCCGTATCGAAGTCCGGCCGTGCTCCGAAGCGGACTTAGCTGTTTGCGTCTACGGCTTTCGGATGGAAACAGTGCCCACAGGGTGAATCCATCTTCAGCAATACGTACCGCATCCTACGAACGTGCAAGAGACAACGGGGTTACAAGGCACTCACGGCTTCCCCAAAAGTAACCTCATATCATCTGACCACAAAGAAACATGCTTGCACGCCCGGGAGAAACAAAGCATTACGAAACTAATTGTGGCCACTGGACAAAGCTGTAGATTCCGGCAGTGGTCGAGGGGAGACCCGGTAAGCATACCCACGTGTGGTAAGAGCGCTCAGTCTCGGAACAGATAACAAGAACTCGGGTCCTAAGTTATTTAGAAAACACAAGTGAGCCGTCACAAAACGAGCAGCTGACCCACCGATGCCTCCGCTAAACAAATATCAACAACTAAAGTAACCATGATTCTTCCCAACATATAACCCGATAAGATAGCAACAACGGTAACAAGATAAGACAGCACTAGCTTGCACTACGACTCGCAAGGCAGACTCGATAACCAATCAATAGCTGTAGGAGGTGATGGTGGCAATATGGGCTGCTTGAGGTAACAAGTGGAAGGGACACGTGACAAGAACGCAACTTAAGGATAGCATGAGGGAGAAGGCAAAATAAAATAGGTGAGCGACTTCTGCAGAGACAGAAGTTTAGGAAATGCTTGCCTGTTAAAGCTTGCCGAGGAACATCCGGAGAACTCGTCGTATCTCACATCACCACTTCGCGATCCTATCCGGGAAGAAGCAAATGCTGGAAAACACAACGGATGCAAGTCTTACAACTACGGAAGAAGAATCGGCATGCTCAAGATATGGTATGCATGCATGGCATGGCAAACATGATGAGATGCAACTTATTCAATTTAAGCGGAGTCGGAACCCCGGACAAACAGATTAGGTTGGAGTTGCATATTTACCGGCAAAGTTAAGGGTTGGATAGCATGACAAAGCATGGCAGGGGTGCGCTACTTCAATATTAATCGGAGCGGGGAAACCCTAGGCGGTGTTCCGAAATACTCCGGTGGTTCAATTAGGTGAACATGCACAACTACCAACGCGCGACATGATGCGAGGTGCAAACAGATGAATGGATGGCATATTAATGATCCTTGCATTTTTCTGATCAAAAAGCATATATAACACTTTTTAATTGGAGTTACCAATTAAAAGTTATTAATAAAACCGTTTTTAGTATTTAAAATAGATAATTAGATTTTATTTTAAAAGGAAAAGGACCTGAAAATAATATTATCTAGGGGGAGGGACCCCGGGTTAGTATTATAAAGGTACATGGGGTTTTCATGGAAAAGACAGAGAGCAGGGACGCCGGGTTCAGATGCCATAACACGCAGGGGGCTAGGTGAAAAAAGGCCAGATCCAATCTGGATCTGGTGGAACGCTCACCGTGGGTGGAGCTAGCCAGACTGGCTGACGGGTGGGGTCACGGCGATGACTGGGACGCTGAGGTGGCGCTGACGTGGCGACCAAGCGCGGCACGCACGGTGATGCGCGGCGCGTTCCAGGGAGGCGGTGACCGCAGCGTGGCGAGGCTGCGCACGGCGTCTGGAGGCGTCCCAGGGCGCGAGGAAGGGGGCACCGGGCGCCACTCGTCGGCGCGGACCGTGGAGGGGCGGCGCCGTCGTCGGGGAGCGCCGGAATGGCGCCGGCGGCGAGGTCCTGCACGGTAGCGGCGGTCACCATGGTACGGAGATGAAAACGGAGGGGGAAGGGGATGGGCGAGAGGTCAGGGAGATCAAGAACATCACCAGGAAGCCGAGGGTGGGGTCCGTTTGACAGGAGGAGGACGAACGGCGACGAATTTGACGGGAAACTGCACCGGGGTTGGAGGAGAAACGGCGACCGTGGCGGCGATTCACAGCGCTCAGGGACGATTCCTTGCAGGGGGATGTACAGCTCGAAGAGGCGCTTCTCCTGGTGCTCTCGGCTTGGCGCGGGGTGGCCTCGAGCGGCGACGCCATGATGAGGAGCTCACGGGCTCGGTGATGAAGAAGAAAAGGAAGAGGGTTTGCTGGCGGCGGCGCGAGGAGGAGAGGGGAGAGGAGGGTTGGTGCGCTAGGGTTTCCAGAGGAGATTAAAAAGGAGGAGAAAGGGAGGCGCGGCGTGGTGGGGTGGTGACGGGAGGCAGCACGAGAGGTTCGTGCTCTCGGGGAGGAAGACGACAAGCAGGAGCGTGTCCTGGTGAAGGGGTATCGGGCTGGATTGGGCTGAGAGAGAAAAGAGGGAGGATGCGGTCCAGAGAGAGAGAGAGGAGCTGGGCCGCCAGGGGAGAAGAGAAAAAGGGCCAGAGGTAGAGCGAGAGCCCAGGGAGGGGTTAGAGGGGTTTTATTTTAAAATCCTTTTCCCTTTTCTCTTTCAAACTGTTTTGAAAACCAGATTCAAACCAAACCAAAAACAGCATCAAAACATTTTGAAAGTTGAAACCTTTAAGATAAAATATTTGTTAGATAGTTTTGGGGGTTAGGGTTTTGGTAATTGAAAGAGGAGAGGGGGTGTATTAAACCCATATGGGAGAGAAAATAAAGAGTTAGGTTTATAAAATAAATTTATTTTGTAAAAGCATGGATGATATGATGCATAATGCACGATGATGCATAAAAGAAAAAGAACAGACAAAATCTATAGGGGTCCTACCCGGGGCCGTTACATCCAGCCCAATGGGCACGGGTATGGAGGGCTGCTTATGCCCATGGATTTCATGCGGCGTATATCCGATAACTCATGGGGCGGGCATGCATGGGTAGAGATTTTGCCCCACGGATATCAAATAGATATCCGGCTGACATGTGGGTCCCACATGCTAGTGAGACATGAGATTTCACCTAGGCCTAGTTGACGCTACCTTGAGGCGAAAATCAGCGAGTCTAACATGTAATCACCAATTACCACTTCTTTCATGGCCTCCCCCTCTGACTCCATCGCACGCTGTGACAGAGGGCATAGCCGGAGGGCCTCCCTTCCACCTCTACAGTAGTACATCCAGCTCTCCTCCCCACCTAGGAGACGCGCGGGCATGCAGTGGACTTTCTCTCGTCCCGTCGTACATCCTTCCTCCTCCTTATATTTATTGCATACATAATTATCGTGGACGGGGCAGAGCGAGCTACACTAATGAATTTGGACATGGATCTGGTTTAGCTATATCCGTCCAAACCCGCTCCATTTTCATCCTTACCACCAAAGCGCTCCTTTGTGATCTTGCGGTCCTTGAAGAGGCCGCTCCATGATGCATCTTCGTGAGCTAGCTCTCCATCGATGTATCCGGCCAAAATCATGATGCTAGCATCGATCTTGATGATGCCATGCTGATGTGATCCTATTGTAATCATTTTTTAGGAAAAGTTGTCTGAAAATATTATATATGTTTGACTTTTATCAACTACTATATATGGCATATAATCATTCAGATATATTCAAAAGTTACACAAGAAATCTTTTTCAATCATGTACCCTCCGTTCCAAAATGTAAGGCGTCTAAGAACTGGTCAAAAGTTAAACTTTACTAACTTTGACCAGATATTTAGAAAAATATATTTACATCTACAATATCGCATGGACATATTAAGAAAATATATTTTATGGAGAATCTATTTATATTGATTCAGTACTGTAAATGTTTATATTTTTGTGTATAAACTTGGTCAAACTTAAAAAGATGTTGACTTTGACTAATCCTTAGATGCCTTACATTTTGGGACGGAGGGAGTATATACAAATACATGATAATTAATTAACTCTCAAACATACAAATGCAATACATCACTTTGATCAATCCAAACATGATGTATCATTCAATATATAAGATATTAATTCTAGGTACCAATAGGAAATATCTCAGAATATTGATATTCCTTCGAATGAAATGCAAATATCTAATTAAATATCCAAACATAAATTAACTTTGAATCTCAATGCAAAAATGTATGGCCTCGTGATTCGAGTCATTCGTGGGAAGTGTGTATTTGGCCTGATTGCTCGATATCTTCGTGATTCGTGACACAAGAATGTGAGTTAATTGCATGCCACGTGGATTGCAAGATATCCACAGACATCGCTAGATTAAGAATCAGGGCTCCTTTTTGATTCATAGGATAAGAAAATCATAGGGAATATGAAAAATATATAATTGGAATGTACGTCATGGCTACTTGAATCCCATGGGGAAATGAAGTGTGTTTGATTGTACAAAAGGAAATTTTCCATGAGGTATGACCTCGTCATGTTTTTTTCCTATAGGATTTACACTACAAGCTGGATTTCTATATAGGATCACTTCCTAGCTATATATATATATATATGACTAATATACATATATGTTCCTACGAATCAAACAACATATATATATATGTGTAGGGAATTTTCCTTTAGGATTCAAATCCTACGTACACTATTCCTATATATACAATTCCTATGTATCAAAGGATCCCTAATTGTGTTCACTCATACAAGATACAAGAGCAGACATCCATAAAGACAAGAGATTAGGGGCAAACTACAGTACATCCAAAATTTGACAAATCTCTAAACATCATTTAATTTATGGACAGAGGTGGTGCGCCTCTTTTCCCGTAGTGAATCAAACAACACTCTGGTTCGTCATATGAATTCACGTAGGATTAAGGTGGATCTACACAAATATTATATTTGTTGATAGATTGTTCTAAAAGTTTGGTCAAACTTTACTTGGTTTAACTTTTCGAAAAAAATATAAGGCTTAAGCTTTGGGATGGTGGTACTAGGATATATATATTGAAGTGGACATTGCATGCAAATCTAGGTCTGTGTAATAATCGTGCATTTTTCCTATCATGCAAATATAGGTATTGAAGTGGGAATTGCATGCAAATCTAGAGTATATACGAATACAAATATCGAAGCCAGCTAGAACGTTCGTTCATGGAAAATCTGGATCAAGAGAAGAGAAGAAAAAAAAAAGTGGAGAGATCGAGGCAGAGCGTGACATTTGGGGTGAAGCGGGAGACATGCGTCGCCTTTTTGGGTGAAGTTGACTATCCTTGTCAGTACAAGCTTCCACTGGATACGACTGAAGCGGGAGCTTGCTCACGCACGACGCAAAGTAGAAGCCCTGCAGTACTCTTGTCAGTACACCTCTATCAACTCCTCGGCGCACCCTCTATCGTCCATCTCTCTCTCTCTCTCTCTCTCCTTTTGTCCGTCCGGCAGTGGAGTGGCAGGAGAGCAGGCCATAAATTCACCGATATCTCGAGTGCAGCAGAAGAAAATTCATGCCCCGCTTCCGCGCCCGTCGTTCTAATATTCCCAAGAGCTGTTTGCACTGACACCGCCTGCGCGAGCTATTAATAGCACCACGCAACTACACTCCAAAACCAACAAGCACTCATCCTTCTACCTATATAGAATAATATTTGTCGTAGATCTGGAATAAATTTGTTCAAGATCTGCGACATGTAATATGGCCCGGAGGGGTCAAGCTAGGCTTGTGTTGGAAGATTTAAGGAACGGTCAGATCCAGTTGCATTGAGGGTCTCTTGGTCAGCTGACCCCGGCCGGTGGAAAACCCAAAAACCTTCATTACTTAGCGCTAGCTAACAGATAACACTCTGATTCATATTAGTTGATTCAAATATGCCTACATTCGTATGTATCTAGTTAATTTTCTAAACTGCGTGCTTATTGAACAAGGTGGAGTCAACTAAATTGGATCGGAGGGAGTACCTCCGTTCCAGTAATTACCTTTTTTTTAGAAGTCAACCAAAGTGAAGTTTGACAAAACATTTAGGAGTAATAAAAACTACCAGTAACGCGAAAACTACACGTACCAATGTCTCCATTTTCCAGCAATATAGCAGGGCCGGTGAGCACTGACCTGACTAGACTGCGTAGGATTAGGTCTCTATAGCTGCGTCCCAGCAGCTTAATTTGCAGGTCGCAGTAGCAGACTGTATTGTCATGTCAACCGACTGAGAGAGAGAGAGGAGAGGAAGACATTTTCTCCACCACTGCATTAGCTCACCAATAGGGTTTCCCACCACAGACACAAAACCCCACACCGGACCCACACCTCCACCACCATTAGGGTTTTCGCGCCTCGAGGGGCTATGGGGCCATGGACGTGCGAGTGTATCCCGGTCGAGGGCTCTGTTTTTTGTTGTTTTCCTCGCTTGGTTAGGCCTCTTTGATTTTGAGTACGTAATGTTCTACACCTAGTTGATTTTGTTTTGGAGACATGTCAGAGGGAAAACATTGAAATAGGATTCTTTCTTGTGTGACACTATTCATCCATTTGATTCAAATGAATGGAGTATAGGAAAAGTGTAGGCTTTTTCCATTTGGTTTCAGTTTCAAAAGGGAACAAAGGAATTCTATAATACACACCGGGCTCATTTGATTCATACGACAGAAAAAAGCATAGGAATGGGAAAAGTATAGGATTGGAATATCATGGCTAGTTGAATCCTATAGGAACATAAGTTTTCTTATTATATGATCAGCATTATATTCCTAGTATAGGATATGTTCCTAGCTATGAATTAAACCACTATAGGGAAAATTCCATAAGATATAAACCCTACACAATTCTGGCTTCTTTGATTCATATTATTCGTATAGGAATTAATTTTGTAGGATTTAGATTGTATGGGAAATTTTTCTTACCCTACAGTTGCTTGATTCATAGGAACATATCCTATAGGAGCCGGCTGCTTTGTAGTTCAAATCCTATAGGGAATCTTGTAGTCATAAATACCTCGTGGAAATTTTCCTTTTTGGCACAATCAAACACAACTCATCTTAATTCATATAGGATTCAACTAGTCATATATCTCAATCCTATACGCTTTTCCTATTCCTATGATTTTCCTATCCTATATGAATCAAAGGAGCCCCTAAAATCCTAAACCATAAACCCTAGTTCCTATGTAAATCCTATAAATCAAAGAGCCCCTCAAATCTCTCTTTTACAATCCTATGCACAAAGAACGATACAAAGGTCTTAATATAAATTGCATGGTGATGACCTAATTTTATGTTTACAATTATTTTAACAATAATAATTTGATTGTTGTTTTAGGGATTCCGGTGTGTATTTTCTATTCCAACGAAACAAACAACTAATTTCGTAAATTCTTGTACTATTACAATTATGTGTCTCTTCACATGCATTCATATCATATATATTCTTATATGTGCTTCCAATTCCTACACACTAACCCTAAACCCTAAAATTAACCCTGGTTCCTATGTAAATCATATAAAGCAAAAAGAGCCCCTCAAAACTCTCTTTACAATCCTATGCACAAAGAACGAGATAAAGATCATAATATAAATTGCATGACGATGACCTAATTTTATGTTTACATTTATTTTAACAATAGTGATTTTATTACTATTTTAGGGATTCTGGTGTATTTTCTATTCCTACGAATCGAACACCTAATTTCGTAAATTCTTGTGCTATACTATAATCATCTGTCTCTGCACATGAATTCATATCATATATTCTTAATTATATGTGCTGCCAATTCCTACATCCTTGCTAGCTAAACCCTAAAACCCTAGTTCCTATATGTAAATCATTTAAATAAAAAAGAGCCCCTCAAATCTCTCTTTTACAACCCTATGCACGAAGAACGAGATTAATTCCATAATATAAATTGCATGACGATGACCTAATTTTATGTTTACATTTATTTTCATAATAGTGATTTGATTACAATTTTAGGGATTCTAGTGTGTATTTTATATTCATACGAGTCGAACACCTAATTTCGTAAATTCTAGCTTGTGCTATATTAATTATAATCATGTATCTCTGCACATGCATTCATATCATATATTATTCTTAATTATATGTGCAGCCAATTCCTATGTACACCCTTAACCCTGGTTACTATATATGTAAATCATATAAATCAAAGAGCCCATCAAATCTCTCTTTTACATTCCTATGCACAAAGATCGAGACAAATGTCATAATATATATTGCATGATGATGACCTACTTTTATGTTTACATATACTTTAACAATAATTATTTGATTATTGTTTTAGGGATTTCCAGTGTGTATTTTCTATTCCTACGAATCAAACACCTATTTCGTAAATTCTTGTGCTATATATATATATATATATATAACAATCATGTGTTGCTGCACATGCATTAATATCATATATTCTTATATATGATTCCAATTCCTACACCCTAAACCCTAAACCCAGGCTACATTACGGTTTGTGTCCTAGCTACTGCTTCCTAAAGATGGAATAAGTCCTCCCCGAAGAACTCTATCATCCGCTCCGATAATGCGTCTAGTGTCGTTGAAGGGTGTCTGGAGGTTCTTAATTCTCCGGTGAATCTCGCTGGATTTGGTTTCGTGATCCCTCTGATTTACGCTTGTCGATCTTCTTGTTGCTCCCCTACGTTGGTTATCTGGGGTCTTAGCACGACGACTTCACTTCTTTTATCTACTACAGAAAGCTCGTATGAAAAGCTTTGCCTAGACTCAAATGAGAGAGGGGCGAGGACTGGTGCGCCTTCGATCTCTTCGATCGTTCAGAGTGGTTATAGCAGTTGCTAGTTGGTCCAAGGAACTTTGTCATATTTAATTAATTACTCCGGGTTTCCTTGTACTATAGTACGGTTTAGGATTATGAATAGATCACTGAACTTTTCATATAATAACAAATTAAAGGGTATAAAATGCCACATAATGAAGGAATGAGCCTATTTAATTAATTTGCATGTGAATTGATTACCGTGTTAATAACACATTTTGCCCATTTTCCATAAGATTAACAGATTCTCTCGTACAAACTATTAAAAAAAAATATTGTATTATGCATGCCACAGAAATTAAACTACTCCCTCTGATTCAAAGTAAATGACTCCACTTTATCTAGATACGGATGTGCCCACATATATACGTTTGTTGACTAGATGCATCCATATATTTAGACAAAGTGGAGTAATTAGGATCGGAGGGAGTATTGGAAACTTCATTTGAATATGAATCCAACCGTATTAATATTTATAACATTTTGTTGACCAAATTTGTAGTCAATTTTTTTTCTCGAATTGTGTAATACCTCTATAAACCCGTATGGACGTAGTAGTTATTATGACTTTACTCCTCTCACTGAAATGCGTGCCCAACTACCCACTGCCCAGCACCTCCGACCTCATCGATCTATCTTCTTTTATACTTTTCCACCTACCTCACGCAAACTGGCTCAACTTCACAACACGGCGGCGTCTACTACTCTTTTCTCGCAACTACCGCGCTCGGCATTAGGCACGGCTACTTCCTAGACGGCGGCGGCGACCGACTTCGAGCGAGGCGGCGGCCGACTTCGAGCGAGGCGACCGTCGGCATCAATGGATGTAAGTTCTCAGAAACCATAACTTTGGATGAACTATTTATGTATATTAAGGAGTACTGAAACATCTTATATTAGTGAATGGAGGGAGTAACAAAGATATCAATCTGATCGGGCTAATAAGCTGATAAATATATATATGTATATACTCAAAAATTTGAACTAAGATACAGTTCATATGCCAGATCTTGCACCGATTCAAACTTCGATCAGATTTTTCAGTAGCTTTTAGTATTGTAGTAGATTTATCTATTTTAGTATGTATCTAATCTATTTTTAGTGTGTAGACTCACTCACTATATATAGTGTGTATCTACTATCTACGGAGTAGTTCATTTCGAAGTGTCTAAAACATCTTATAGCCCCTCAGTCCCACAAAAATTGTTTGAAATTTGACAAACTTCTGACAAATTCCATGGGAGGGATGGAGTATTTATGAATAGAGGGAATAAATCATTTTGGCCGGTGATTATGACCGATTATGCTCTATCGGATTGGATATCTCTGGGAGTTCTATCCATGCGTGCTTTATTTTATAAGTGCGTGTTTTATTTTTGTAGTGCCCATCGGACAAAAGGGCGAAGCTTCTGGATGGATCAGGAAAGGGAAGGCGGCACTGAGGGTTGGCTATATTATCAATAATATGCCAAAGACTTCTAAAGGGTTTGCAAAGGTGCTGACCTATTATTGTCTGCACAGAATTGTGATCCCTGAAGGCTTCCGGCAATCCCTTCATACTACCAGCCCCTGTTTGATGACTCTCAAGTTTAATGGTGCGTGTTTATGGTCTGTGATGATGAAGACCCTCGATGATGGCAAGGCTATCCTTGAAGATGGGTGGCCAGAGTTTGTCATAGCCCATCAACTTCAGATTGGCTATGCACTGACGTTCAAGCTAGTGGGGCCTACAACCCTGAAGGTGATCACCTTCGATCTCCAGAGGATTGAGATCGTGTCTAAGTGTGCTCCTCACCCCCTGCCTTTGATGTCCAGACCTGAATCCTGTGTTAATGTAATGGTTGTTTGTATCTGGTGAACTTCTTTATTATTTATTAGGAATTATATGTACTGTTGAAGGAGAGCTACTTTTAATTGTGGCCGCATAAGTTGCATCGATCTTTCTTTGTCACTAGCTATTTATTATACATACATATTATATACTACCTCTATCTCAAAGCATAAGACTTCTTTTAAAGTCAAACCAAGTAAAGTTTGACCAAACTTTTAGAACAATCTATCAACAAATACAATATTTTATAGATACCATACGAAAATATATTTCGTTATCTATTTAATTATATTAATTTTGTATTTTGCATGTTAATCATTTTTGGTAAAAGCTTAGTCAACCTTTCCATAGTTTGGTTTTCTAAAAATAATATAAGCCTTAAGCTTTGGGATGGAAGTAGTACAAAACCGTTCCCGGCTGGCATCGCGCGAAAAAAGGTATCGCGCGAGTCGCGACCCAACCATGCCCTTTGTTTGGTGAAAATCCCTCGACCTCAACTCCTCGAGCGTTCCCTTCCCGAGATTCCTAGTCCCGCCGCCACGCTCCACCCGTCGAGGTCGGCCCTCTACACAAAGCCCCTTCCCGTGTCCTCACTGCTCGATCATCATCCCCTGCTTGCTCATCTCCCGGCAGTCGGGGCCTCGCCCCGCTTCCTCGCATGCCTTCACACGACGCCCTACCCTACCCTGTGCTCTGATCGACACGCCGACGAAGAGGCTGCGTGGATCAAGGGAGAGGAACCAGCAACAGCACTTGCAACTCAGGAAGAAGAACATGCGGCCTTCAGAAATCACAAGAGGGCAAGCTACGATCGAGGATTTCCAGATTTCAATTTTAATGTTGATGTCTACTTGTTTGCTAGTGGCCTGCTAGTGCGTAGGAGATTGTTCAAAGATTGATTTAGGTTTAAATGTTGTAGTTAGCTAGGATACAGATCAAACAAGCAAATGTTCGTGAAATCTTGATCTAGCAATGGCGTTGCCCATCCGGGAGTTCGGGGACCAATTGATGAATATGGTACCCTAAAATCGAAGATAAAATGAGATGGAATATTTGTCGAGAGTCCGTAATCGTTTAACTGGTTACAATTTCCCCCCCAAAAAAGATTGGTTAGAGTATATATAGGGTGTGTTTGGTAGGTTGGGTGACCACATATTTACTATCTCAACCGGAACCTGCTGACTACATAGAAGCTGAGGGTAAGCAACCGTCGTGTGTTTGTTAGCCCGTGTCTACCGAGACGTGCTGCGTGGAGATGGTGTTTGGTGGAACAACATGAGTTGAGAAATCATGTAAAGTTTTACATAGCAGATTTCACAATTAGGTCCGACATGTTTGCAAAAAAGTCCTTGAACAGAGAAGAAGAAAAGCAATCAGGTCGTGCCCTCGTTCTTAGCCTATCCTCGCCGGAGCTGCCGGTCGAGACGAGCTCGGCTGATGCCGCCGGTCGAGACCTTGTTGGTTTTGCCACCGCTGGTGTGTGAAGGAGATGGAGGGGGACGAGCTGCGGAGGATGGCGGACGAGCTGCGGGCGAGGACCGGCCGAGGCCAGCGTCGGTGCGCCACCGCCGGTCCCATGTGATTGCGCATCGTGGCAGCGCTGGGAGGTGCTGTGGAGGAGATGGAGGGGGTGAGCTGCGGGCGAAGACCAGCTAGGGCTGGCGCCGGCGCGCCGCCGCCGGTTCCATGGCTGCGCATCGTGGCGGCGCTGGGAGGAGCTGTTATAGGACGAGTGGTGCTTGAGAGAGTGAAAGTGCATGGAGCCCCCATGTGTGGTTTTGGTAATTAATGACAATCCCTATGGAATAATGTTTGCATTGAGTTATATTTGTAGGAGTTGTCCATAGGCAATGCTTGAACCATATGTTGGCTTCAAGATTGCAATAAGAAGCAAATGAAGCAGATCAAGTGTCAAGTATGTCTTGAAGATAAAGATGAAGTGAGCTCTCAAAGTTAACTTCAAGACATCAACGAAATGAAGTGCAAGTTCAAGATGAGCCAACTCGAAGAGATCGTATGCTTGAAGCTTGCCATGAAGAAATGAAGTGCAAGTTCAAGATGAGCCAACTCGAAGAGATCATATGCTTGAAGCTTGCCATGAAGAAATGAAGTGCAAGTTCAAGATGAGCCATCTCGAAGAGATCCTTTGCTTGACTCTTGCCATCCATATGGTGATCATGGATATGTGAAGATGCGACGAAGAAGAAGCTCTCCCATGATGGATTATGGGGGAGCAACCCACAAGACTCCGTCAAGCAAGAAGCTCTCCCATCCATATGATGTTCATGGATATGAGAAGATGCGCCAAAGAAGAAGCTCTCCCATAGTGGAGTATGGGGGAGCAATTCGCATGACTTCGTCAAGCAAGCACAATCAAGAAAGGCGTTCCATCTTGTTGCGGTCAAGATCGTCATCATCGAGCTCAATTGGAACGCGCAAGGTTAAGGTTTGCTCTTGATAGGGTTTCTTTCTCACCGGTCTCATAGTGTAGTTGGAGACCGGTTTATAGTTTAGTTGCCGTACTATCAAGAGGGCTCTCGAGTGAGTAACTCGATCGTATCGTTCGGAGAGAGCTCAAACCTTTGCATCCTTGCATCATCTTTCTTGGTTGTTATTTGGATCTTATCCATGTGATGTTTTAGAGCTTGTGCTTATTCTCATGACAAGCTCTAGTTCATCGAAAACGGATTTCGCATAGATCACTTGTTGCGTTTTCGAGTTTGGTGATTTTCTCGGTTTCTCATGTTGAGGTGTTGCACCTCTAAAAATAATAGAAAATCACCCCCACTGGTTTCCATATTTCCACTTTTTGTTGGGTAGCTCTTGTCGTCCACTTTCCAACAAAATTGGTTTCACTCAATTCGGAGCTACCAATCTTTAGATATTGATTTTACAAGTTTCACCTGGCCGGATTTTCCGGGCCGGATATTTGCAAAATATCTGGCCCCTGAAATTTGGCTAAGGACTTTTCGAAAAGCAAGTCTGGAACAGGGCCGGACATTTGCCCGGAATTTCCCAAAGGCCGGATTTTCCGGGGGGCCGGATTATCCGGCCTGGGCCGGATTATCCGCCCCCAATTTGCTGCAACGGCTCGATTTTGGGGGGGGGGGGGTATAAATACCCCCCTTCTTCCTCCTTGGGCTGTGACTCTCTCACTCTCTCTCTCCTCCATTGATAAACTAGAGAAACTTCCTCTATCTCTCAATCCCTCCATGATTCTTGCCCCCATTTGAGGGAAAAGAGAGAGGAGATCTAGATCTACATCTTGACCAATCAAATCCCTCTCTTTGTGAGTGGAATCCACTAGATCTAGATCTTGGAGAAATTTGGTGTTTCTCCTCTTATTTGTTCTTCCTCTCTTATTCCCCCAATAGCTTTTGTAGCTTTGTTGGAATTTGAGAGAGAAGGACTTGAGCATCTTTGTGGTGTTCTTGCCATTGCATTTGGTGCATCGGTTTGAGTTCTCCACGGTGATTCGTGGAAGTGAAAGCAAGAAGGTTGTTACTCTTGGGTCTTTGGACCCTAGACGGCTTAGTGGCATCTTTGTGGTGTTCTTGGGGACTCCAATTAAGTTGTGGAGATTCTTCAAGGGCAAGGCCTTTGTGGCATCTTAGTGGTGTTCTTGGGGACTCCAATTAAGTTGTGGAGATTCTTCAAGGGCAAGGCCTTTGTGGCAATTTGTTGGGAGCCTCCAATTAAGTTGTGGAGATAGCCCCAAGCTTTGTGCGGGTTCGGTAACCTCCCTAAGGTTAAATAGTGGATCGAGGACATCCCTCTTGGTGGGAATTCTCGAGGAGAATACGGTGGCCCTCGTGCATTTGGAGTGACTTGTCCTCCACACCACTCCAACGGAGAGTAGCACTCGCAAGAGTGTGAACTTCGGGCTACATCGTCGTCTCCCGCGTGCCTCGGTTATCTCTATACCCGAGCTCTTTACTTATGCACTTTACTTTGTGATAGCCATCGTGCTTGAAGTTATATATCTTGCTATCACATAGTTGCTTGTATTGCTTAGCATAAGTTGTTGGTGCACATAGGTGAACCATAGTTTATAGGCTTTGGGCGACAAAGTAAACGCTAGTTTTATTCCGCATTTGTTAAGCTCATCTCGGAAAAGTTTTATATCGCCTATTTACCCCCCCCCCTCTAGGCGACATCCGTGTCCTTTCAATTGGTATCAGAGCAAGGTCTCTCATTCTTAGGCTTCACCTCCTTGAGAGTAAAGATGTCGGTTAGGGGATTAGTGCACAATAACTTGTTTATATTTGATGGCACAAATTTTGATCTATGGAAAATTTATGTGCTTAATATTTTGCGGGGTATTTCCCCGGACATGGAGCGATTTCTTGACATGGGTTTTTCTTCTCCTAAGGATCCCCAAAATTTATCTTATGAGGAGAAGAAAAACTCTTGTCTCGATGCTCTTGCATCTCATGTGTTTTCCATTGTTGTGAGCAATGTAGTTACTACATCAATCATGCCTTTTGGGAGCGCTCATGAATTATGGACAAAGCTTCAAGATAAATATGATGTGTCCAATATTATTGAGGATGATTGTATTGCTTCCACTTCCGGCCGTGATGAGTTCTCATCTTCATCCACTTCACCAATGTGTGGCAAGACACAAGGTAATGATATGGTGAGTGGTGATGAAAATTGCAATGTTGATATTGAGCTTACTATTGATGATTCTTCATCTCTATCTCATTGCAATGCTTCATCTTTGGACTTAAACACATCTAGCACTAGAAATGATTTACATGCTTGTGTTGATAGTCCTTGCATATCATGTGTAAGTTGCTTGAATAAATCTAATAATGATATGCTTGCTTTGTCTTGTGGCTATGATAAAAATGCTTCTATTTCCTCTAGTTGTTGTGTGACTAACAATGTAGAGGAAACCAAAGATTCTATTGGTCAAGACAAGATCTTGAAAGGAGCCTCAAGTAACTCCTCATCTTTATCTCACGGTTCTCATATATGCCTTATGGCCAAGGGTTCCACGGTATCTCCCACCATGGAACCTAATATTTCTCGTGGTGATAAGGATGAGGATGAGTATGAAGAAGAGGATTGGGTTGTCTCTCTACGCGATAAGGGTAAGAATGTTTTCAAGGTTCTTTGCAAAGATAAAATTGCTAGCTCTCACTTCTTTGAAATCTTGACTACCGCTATTGAGAGCCAAAAATGTATTTGGATGCATGAGAACACCATTGATAAAATGGGTGCTCTTGAACGAGAGTATGCCAATGATGTAGCATCCCTAAAGAATGATCTTGAAGAAGAACAAGAGACCGTAGCCTCTCTTGAGGAGCAACTTGAAACTCTTGAAGTGTCTCAAAATGAAATATTTTCTAAACTCACTAAGGAAAGAGACCATGCTAAAGCTAAATTAAAAATGCTTAAAAATGAAAAGTCCAAAGTTGGTGTTGGTCATGATCAACTTGTTAAGGATCTAGATGATCTAGACAAGGCCCACAAGGCCTTGGAGAGCGAACACTCTATCCTCACCAAGTCACATGAGCAACTACAAGCTTCATATTTAAAAGAGCATGCTATGTTACCCTCTCTTCTTGATATGTCTTGTGATGATGCTTGTGCTACTAACTCTACTTCTTGTGAAGCATCTATCATGAAGGAGAATGTTGAGCTAAGGGCTCAACTTGAATTGCTAAATAGCAATTATGGGAAATTGGAAGAAAATCATGGAAAGCTTTCTAGCTCCCATGAGGATCTTCTAGCCTCCCATGATAGGCTAAAGTTAGCTCATGAGGCTATCATATCAAAGGCAACACCTTGTAAGCCTCATGCGGATACTAGCACTACTACTCAAAATGTTATATTGCCATGTGCTAGTCCTAGTAATTCATCCACTCATAGTATTGCTAAATCTTGTGATGAATTATCTTCCTTGCCTTGTTGCTCTAACAATGAAGGCTCTACTTCCTCTAGTACTTGTGTTGTTACTAACCATGTAGAGGAAATCAAAGAGCTCAAGGCCCAAGTCACTTCTTTGAAGAATGACTTGGTAAAGAGTCATGAAGGGAAATGCAAACTTGACACGATGTTGAGTGTGCAACAATCCCCCAATGACAAGAGTGGACTTGGATTCAAATCCAACAACAAGAACAAGTCCAAGAACAACAACAATAAGAAGGGCCAAGTACAAGTCAAAGACCCAGCCAAGATTGTTTGCTTCAAGTGCAAAATTGAAGGGCATCATGTTAGATCTTGCCCTTTGAAGAAGAAGAAGCAAAAAGGGAAGCGGCCTCAAGCTCAAACTCATATTCAACCTCAAGTTGAAGAAATGCCACTTCCCAAGAAGTCTCAAGCCAATGCTCCCATTGTGGAGAAATCTAGTGAGAAGAAGGAGAAGAAAAGAACTTGCTACATATGCCGTGAGAAGGGCCACATCTCCTCCTTTTGCACTATTGGTACCTCATCCAACTCTATCACCATTGATGATGTTTATTCTCTTCGTAAGGATGAGGGTGGCAATGTGGTTGCCAAATATGTTGGTGCTCAAAGTGGTGTCAAGAAAAGAACCATTTGGGTTGCCAAGCCTATTGTGACTAACCTCTTAGGACCCAACTTAGTTGGGGACCAACAATCCAAAACTTGATCAATAGGTGCTTGTTGGAGGGCATTGGAGACTTGGCTACATCATGAAGAATTAAGGGATCTTCATCATTTATATTATATCAAGCCAAGTCTTTTGATTATCTTACTTCTATCATATATCCAATGTTCCTCCTTGCGGTAACATGTGTTCAACTCATTTATATTGAAAGTTACTCGCCCCTTTGCATGTGTTAGTTTTGCTCCTAACATGTGTTTGTATATGTTGTGCTTCCTACTTGCTTGTCTTGAGAAATCAAGTCTATGTATGTTGGGTTGCACACCATGTATTTGTGTTTGTATTGGAGCCTCTTTGCATCTTGTTGTATCTTATATGGCTCTTATGAGCGATTAATGGACAATCCCATTTTGGGGGAGTGATATTCCTTTGGGAATTTCACAATCCTAACAATGTGTGTACATGAGGAATATCACTTAGAATTGATATTGCAAGATTATCTAGTCTCTATGTGGTATGTTAACTTTATGAGAAATTCAAATTCTAATGTCCATTAATATCTCTAGTTGGATCTTATTTGCCTCTTGTGAAAATAATTTCCTTATCACATTATGGGGGAGTAATAAGCTTTGTGCATATTACAAGCCTAGAAAATGTGAACATTTGAGGTTGTGTAACATAGAATTGATATTATAAATTATCTCTTTCCTATGTGGCATGTTTGCTCAAACAAGTTCCAATTTGGTTAAATGGCTTCTTTGCTAATATCTTTGTGGATCTTATTAGTGAAAGTTTTTCTTGGCATGGTTTTACACAACGGTGTCCCTCAATACCCTTTATGGAAAACCATGTGCTTCAAGTCATACTATTAATTGCTTTGCATGTTGGTATGAATACTATTAATTGCTTTGCATGTTGGTATGAATACTATTAATTGCTTTGCATGTTGGTATGAATACTATTAATTGCTATGCATGTTGGTATGACTAATTGAAGCTATCAAGAGACTCCCTTTGCATGATGGTTAACTCTTATCTTTTACCATATGCTTTATTTGTTGTAAATATGATCTTATGTATACTTACAAACTACCATCGGGAAATATTTCCTAATACCTCTTGTCCTAGGACAAGTGGCAATTAATTATGAGGTAGATATTTATTGATCATATTTACATTGGCGCTTGTGTTTAATTGCCTTATCTATTGCCATGAACTTGTTGTGCTTTGACTCCCATGTGTCTTCCTTGCATCTTATGGATCTAATTTGTCTTTTTAAACTTCCTTAGCATTTTTGGTAGATATAGGTAGCGTGATGATCCTAGTTTTGTGCATTTTGTATTCATATGCAAAATCCTAGATAATGCACTAATCTTAGGGGAGCTCTCCTATATTTGTTAGAATGCTTAACATCTCTTGATCATTTTCAATAAGTTGGTCTTGGGAGACAAACCTTTTCTTATTGGTACTTTGTGCCATCATAAAAAGTGTTGAGGGTTTGGTTCATTTGTTGGAACCTTGCTCTCTTGGGAGTTGGCTATCTCATTCCTTTGTCTTTGGGTTTAATTAGCTTCTTATAATGGGATAAGTCTTTGGAGTCAATCTTGTGTTGATTTGATTCTTTGATATAATTTGGACAACCATTGTTTCTTGATTTATTTGGCGTTTGTCCAAATTGTATCTTCCTTTGGTTCTTGAAAGTCTTGTGCATGCATATTTAATATATGTTTATCTTATGGCATGTGTTACTTTCTTTGATCCAATATATAGGGTAAACTCCATCAAAGACTAATTTGATTAAGATGTGCATGAAATTCAATTTCATATCTATATGCACATAGTTTTGCGGAGTTTGTCCTATATGTTGTAGTGTACCTAACTACTTTGGACCCAATTAGTTTGGGAACCATCTTGTGCTTAGTTTTGTTTTAGGTACAAGGAGATACATTGGATGCTTGTCTCACACTTAGGAAGAAGTGGTGACTCAATGGTAATTTGAGGCAAGCTAGGATGATCAACGAACTCCTATCTACTACCTCCACACCAATGGTATCTCGGTAACAAGTATCTTCTCATGCATATTTTTCTAGCATCCAACCATGTGGTTGCATCTTGGCATGAATCTCTTGATTTGCAAATAGTATGCTTCTTGCAAAGATTTTAATGAAACCTCTTTATTGCAAATATGAGTAAATTGAGATGAGCACATATGTTGGGAAGTATATAAAATCATGCTCATGATTCATCCATCCCAACTATGGCAAAGCATGGCAGGGGTGCGCTACTTCAATATTAATCGGAGCGGGGAAACCCTAGGCGGTGTTCCGAAATACTCCGGTGGTTCAACTAGGTGAACATGCACAACTACCAACGCGTGACATGATGCGAGGTGCAAACAGATGAATGGATGGCATATTAATGATCCTTGCATTTTTCTGATCAAAAAGCATATATAACACTTTTTAATTGGAGTTACCAATTAAAAGTTATTAATAAAACCGTTTTTAGTATTTAAAATAGATAATTAGATTTTATTTTAAAAGGAAAAGGACCTGAAAATAATATTATCCAGGGGGAGGGACCCCGGGTTAGCATTATAAAGGTACAGGGGGTTTTCATGGAAAAGACAGAGAGCAGGGACGCCGGGTTCAGATGCCATAACACGCAGGGGGCTAGGTGAAAAAAGGCCAGATCCAATCTGGATCTGGTGGAACGCTCACCGTGGGTGGAGCTAGCCAGGCCCGGCTGACGGGTGGGAGTCACGGCGATGGCCGGGACGCTGAGGTGGCGGCGACGTGGCGACCAAGCGCGGCACGCACGGTGATGCGCGGCGCGTTCCGGGGAGGCGGTGACCGCAGCGTGGCGAGGCTGCGCACGGCGTCTGGGAGGCGTCCGGGCGCGAGGAAGGGGGCACCGGGCGCCACTCGTCGGCGCGGACCGTGGAGGGGCGGCGCCGTCGTCGGGGAGCGCCGGAATGGCGCCGGCGGCGAGGTCCTGCACGGTAGCGGCGGTCACCACGGTACGGAGATGAAAACGGAGGGGGAAGGGGATGGGCGAGAGGTCAGGGAGATCAAGAACATCACCAGGAAGCCGAGGGTGGGGTCCGTTTGTGTTACCACCAGATTTTAACCACGCCAGGAGGTGGGCCGTGATTGAAGTGGGCTTGGAGATTATGCACGGGAAATATTCATGAATCGGCCTCGTACAAAGGGTTTGGGCTAGATTGCCCGTGTATCTGTAAATTATAGTAAGTTACGTGTCGGTTAGGATTAAAAGATAGAGTTTAGCTCGTACAGGGTTGGGATTATTCCCGAATTAGACAGTCTACGGACTATAAATATGTATCTAGGGTTATTGAGAAAGGAGGACGATCACGTTCACAACAAACACAATCTAGGCGCATCGCCACCCCTTGTTTCGAGGGTTTTCTTCCGGGTAAGCGCCATGCTGCCCAGATCGCATCTTGCGATCTGGGCAGTATCAGTTTATTCGTTATTCTGTGTCGCTCGTACTGAAGCCTTGTTGATGGCGAGCAACACTGTTATTATAGATATGTTGGGGCTAACATCGACATTCTTTCGATATTTGCTTAGTCATGTTATCCCTACATATCTAGCTGCCTTTACGCCTGTCCTAAGGTGTAAAGGCAGCAACTTGCTTGATCTTTATTTAGTAGATTTGATCTGTTATAGTTGTTCCTTGATCTTCAAGGAATTGGCTTGATATCCGCATGATTAGGCCTTGCAAACGGATTGAATGATCCAGCAATGCGTAAAGTATGGTTTGCCGATCCTAGGGGAGATGTTCCGAGAATCGACTCTGTGTTGGTTTTTAGGCCTTTTCTAGGGTTAGTTTTCTGTTGTCTTTCGCATCTGCCAGGCTCAATTACGTGTAGGACGTTCCAGTTATGCGGTGAAAGCCCTAGACTGTCGTAGGTCAATTTGACTTGATTTTGGTAAAGCAAGACCCCCATGTTGCCGTAGATCTAATACGGACCATGGGATAATCGGCTCCTTGAGCCGATTCACAGGGAAACCTGAGAGCCGATCGAGGCTCGAATTTAATGTTTACGTGTCTACCATGCAGGAGAATAATCGAAGCAATCCATCACCTTCCTGACCAGGTATAGGTCAGGTGGCACGCCCTCGCAACAGCCGGGACGTGTGCCGGAGCTTTGCGGGCCGTCGCCCGAGGGACCAGGGCCCACACGCAGTCCTGGGAGCCTCCCGGCTCTTCGTGTTGCTCGTCGCTGCCCGCCGGTGGGTTTTGGCAGGCAACAGTTTGACAGGAGGAGGACGAACGGCGACGAATTTGACGGGAAACTGCGCCGGGGTTGGAGGAGAAACGGCGACCGTGGCGGCGATTCACAGCGCTCGGGGACGATTCCTTGCAGGGGGATGTACAACTCGAAGAGGCGCTTCTCATGGTGCTCTCGGCTTGGCACGGGGTGGCCTCGAGCGGCGGCGCCATGATGAGGAGCTCACGGGCTCGGTGATGAAGAAGAAAAGGAAGAGGGTTTGCTGGCGGCGGCGCGAGGAGGAGAGGGGAGAGGAGGGTTGGTGCGCTAGGGTTTCCAGAGGAGATTAAAAAGGAGGAGAAAGGGAGGCGCGGCGTGGTGGGGTGGTGACGGGAGGCAGCACGAGAGGTTCGTGCTCTCGGGGAGGAAGACGACAAGCAGGAGCGTGTCCTGGTGAAGGGGTATCGGGCTGGATTGGGCTGAGAGAGAAAAGAGGGAGGATGCGGTCCAGAGAGAGAGAGAGGAGCTGGGCTGCCAGGGGAGAAGAGAAAAAGGGCCAGAGGTAGAGCGAGAGCCCAGGGAGGGGTTAGAGGGGTTTTATTTTAAAATCCTTTTCCCTTTTCTCTTTCAAACTGTTTTGAAAACCAGATTCAAACCAAACCAAAAACAGCATCAAAACATTTTGAAAGTTGAAACCTTTAAGATAAAATATTTGTTAGATAGTTTTGGGGGTTAGGGTTTTGGTAATTGAAAGAGGAGAGGGGGTGTATTAAACCCATATGGGAGAGAAAATAAAGAGTTAGGTTTATAAAATAATTTTATTTTGTAAAAGCATGGATGATATGATGCATAATGCACGATGATGCATAAAAGAAAAAGAACAGACAAAATCTATAGGGGTCCTACCCGGGGCCGTTACATCCAGCCCAATGGGCACGGGTATGGAGGGCTGCTTATGCCCATGGATTTCATGCGGCGTATATCCGATAACTCATGGGGCGGGCATGCATGGGTAGAGGTTTTGCCCCACGGATATCAAATAGATATCCGGCTGACATGTGGGTCCCACATGCTAGTGAGACATGAGATTTCACCTAGGCCTAGTTGACGCTACCTTGAGGCGAAAATCAGCGAGTCTAACATGTAATCACCAATTACCACTTCTTTCATGGCCTCCCCCTCTGACTCCATCGCACGCTGTGACAGAGGGCATGGCCGGAGGGCCTCCCTTTCACCTCTACAGTAGTACATCCAGCTCTCCTCCCCACCTAGGAGACGCGCGGGCATGCAGTGGACTTTCTCTCGTCCCGTCGTACATCCTTCCTTCTCCTTATATTTATTGCATACATAATTATCGTGGACGGGGCAGAGCGAGCTACGCTAATGAATTTGGACATGGATCTGGTTTAGCTATATCCGTCCAAACCCGCTCCATTTTCATCCTTACCACCAAAGCGCTCCTTTGTGATCTTGCGGTCCTTGAAGAGGCCGCTCCATGATGCATCTTCGTGAGCTAGCTCTCCATCGATGTATCCGGCCAAAATCATGATGCTAGCATCGATCTTGATGATGCCATGCTGATGTGATCCTATTGTAATCATTTTTTAGGAAAAGTTGTCTGAAAATATTATATATGTTTGACTTTTATCAACTACTATATATGGCATATAATCATTCAGATATATTCAAAAGTTACACAAGAAATCTTTTTCAATCATGTACCCTCCGTTCCAAAATGTAAGGCGTCTAAGAACTGGTCAAAAGTTAAACTTTACTAACTTTGACCAGATATTTAGAAAAATATATTTACATCTACAATATCGCATGGACATATTAAGAAAATATATTTTATGGAGAATCTATTTATGTTGATTCAGTACTGTAAATGTTTATATTTTTGTGTATAAACTTGGTCAAACTTAAAAAGATGTTGACTTTGACTAATCCTTAGATGCCTTACATTTTGGGACGGAGGGAGTATATACAAATACATGATAATTAATTAACTCTCAAACATACAAATGCAATACATCACTTTGATCAATCCAAACATGATGTATCATTCAATATATAAGATATATATTCTAGGTACCAATAGGAAATATCTCAGAATATTGATATTCCTTCGAATGAAATGCAAATATCTAATTAAATATCCAAACATAAATTAACTTTGAATCTCAATGCAAAAATGTATGGCCTCGTGATTCGAGTCATTCGTGGGAAGTGTGTATTTGGCCTGATTGCTCGATATCTTCGTGATTCGTGACACAAGAATGTGAGTTAATTGCATGCCACGTGGATTGCAAGATATCCAAAGACATCGCTAGATTAAGAATCAGGGCTCCTTTTTGATTCATAGGATAAGAAAATCATAGGGAATATGAAAAATATATAATTGGAATGTACGTCATGGCTACTTGAATCCCATGGGGAAATGAAGTGTGTTTGATTGTACAAAAGGAAATTTTCTATGAGGTATGACCTCGTCATGTTTTTTTCCTATAGGATTTACACTACAAGCTGGATTTCTATATAGGATCACTTCCTAGCTATATATATATATGACTAATATACATATATGTTCCTACGAATCAAACAACATATATATATATATATATGTGTAGGGAATTTTCCTTTAGGATTCAAATCCTACGTACACTATTCCTATATATACAATTCCTATGTATCAAAGGATCCCTAATTGTGTTCACTCATACAAGATACAAGAGCAGACATCCATAAAGACAAGAGATTAGGGGCAAACTACAGTACATCCAAAATTTGACAAATCTCTAAACATCATTTAATTTATGGACAGAGGTGATGCGCCTCTTTTCCCGTAGTGAATCAAACAACACTCTGGTTCGTCATATGAATTCACGTAGGATTGAGGTGGATCTACACAAATATTATATTTGTTGATAGATTGTTCTAAAAGTTTGGTCAAACTTTACTTGGTTTAACTTTTCGAAAAAAATATAAGGCTTAAGCTTTGGGATGGTGGTACTAGGATATATATATTGAAGTGGACATTGCATGCAAATCTAGGTCTGTGTAATAATCGTGCATTTTTCCTATCATGCAAATATAGGTATTGAAGTGGGAATTGCATGCAAATCTAGAGTATATACGAATACAAATATCGAAGCCAGCTAGAACGTTCGTTCATGGAAAATCTGGATCAAGAGAAGAGAAGAGAAGAGAAGAAAAAAAAGAAAAAAAAGTGGAGAGATCGATGCAGAGCGTGACATTTGGGGTGAAGCGGGAGACATGCGTCGCCTTTTTGGGTGAAGTTGACTGTCCTTGTCAGTACAAGCTTCCACTGGATACGACTGAAGCGGGAGCTTGCTCACGCACGACGCAAAGTAGAAGCCCTGCAGTACTCTTGTCATTACACCTCTATCAACTCCTCGGCGCACCCTCTATCGTCCATCTCTCTCTCTCTCTCTCTCTCCTTTTGTCCGTCCGGCAGTGGAGTGGCAGGAGAGCAGGCCATAAATTCACCGATATCTCGAGTGCAGCAGAAGAAAATTCATGCCCCGCTTCCGCGCCCGTCGTTCTAATATTCCCAAGAGCTGTTTGCACTGACACCGCCTGCGCGAGCTATTAATAGCACCACACAACTACACTCCAAAACCAACAAGCACTCATCCTTCTACCTATATAGAATAATATTTGTCGTAGATCTGGAATAAATTTGTTCAAGATCTGCGACATGTAATATGGCCCGGAGGGGTCAAGCTAGGCTTGTGTTGGAAGATTTAAGGAACGGTCAGATCCAGTTGCATTGAGGGTCTCTGGGTCAGCTGACCCCGGCCGGTGGAAAACCCAAAAACCTTCATTACTTAGCGCTAGCTAACAGATAACACTCTGATTCATATTAGTTGATTCAAATATGCCTACATTCGTATGTATCTAGTTAATTTTCTAAACTGCGTGCTTATCTAACAAGGTGGAGTCAACTAAATTGGATCGGAGGGAGTACCTCCGTTCCAGTAATTACCTTTTTTTTAGAAGTCAACCAAAGTGAAATTTGACAAAACATTTAGGAGTAATAAAAACTACCAGTTACGCGAAAACTACACGTACAGAAATCACATAATACCAATGTCTCCATTTTCCAGCAATATAGCAGGGCCGGTGAGCACTGACCTGACTAGACTGCGTAGGATTAGGTCTCTATAGCTGCGTCCCAGCAGCTTAATTTGCAGGTCGCAGTAGCAGACTGTATTGTCATGTCAACCGACTGAGAGAGAGAGAGGAGAGGAAGACATTTTCTCCACCACTGCATTAGCTCACCAATAGGGTTTCCCACCACAGACACAAAACCCCACACCGGACCCACACCTCCACCACCATTAGGGTTTTCGCGCCTCGAGGGGCTATGGGGCCATGGACGTGCGAGTGTATCCCGGTCGAGGGCTCTGTTTTTTGTTGTTTTCCTCGCTTGGTTAGGCCTCTTTGATTTTGAGTACGTAATGTTCTACACCTAGTTGATTTTGTTTTGGAGACATGTCAGAGGGAAAACATTGAAATAGGATTCTTTCTTGCGTGACACTATTCATCCATTTGATTCAAATGAATGGAGTATAGGAAAAGTGTAGGCTTTTTCCATTTGGTTTCAGTTTCAAAAGGGAACAAAGGAATTCTATAATACACACCGGGCTCATTTGATTCATACGACAGAAAAAAGCATAGGAATGGGAAAAGTATAGGATTGGAATATCATGGCTAGTTGAATCCTATAGGAACATAAGTTTTCTTATTATATGATCAGCATTATATTCCTAGTATAGGATATGTTCCTAGCTATGAATTAAACCACTATAGGGAAAATTCCATAAGATATAAACCCTACACAATTCTGGCTTCTTTGATTCATATTATTCGTATAGGAATTAATTTTGTAGGATTTAGATTGTATGGGAAATTTTTCTTACCCTACAGTTGCTTGATTCATAGGAACATATCCTATAGGAGCCGGCTGCTTTGTAGTTCAAATCCTATAGGGAATCTTGTAGTCATAAATACCTCGTGGAAATTTTCCTTTTTGGCACAATCAAACACAACTCATCTTAATTCATATAGGATTCAACTAGTCATATATCTCAATCCTATACGCTTTTCCTATTCCTATGATTTTCCTATCCTATATGAATCAAAGGAGCCCCTAAAATCCTAAACCATAAACCCTAGTTCCTATGTAAATCCTATAAATCAAAGAGCCCCTCAAATCTCTCTTTTACAATCCTATGCACAAAGAACGATACAAAGGTCTTAATATAAATTGCATGGTGATGACCTAATTTTATGTTTACAATTATTTTAACAATAATAATTTGATTGTTGTTTTAGGGATTCCGGTGTGTATTTTCTATTCCAACGAAACAAACAACTAATTTCGTAAATTCTTGTACTATTACAATTATGTGTCTCTTCACATGCATTCATATCATATATATTCTTATATGTGCTTCCAATTCCTACACACTAACCCTAAACCCTAAAATTAACCCTGGTTCCTATGTAAATCATATAAAGCAAAAAGAGCCCCTCAAAACTCTCTTTACAATCCTATGCACAAAGAACGAGATAAAGATCATAATATAAATTGCATGACGATGACCTAATTTTATGTTTACATTTATTTTAACAATAGTGATTTTATTACTATTTTAGGGATTCAGTGTATTTTCTATTCCTACGAATCGAACACCTAATTTCGTAAATTCTTGTGCTATACTATAATCATCTGTCTCTGCACATGAATTCATATCATATATTCTTAATTATATGTGCTGCCAATTCCTACACCCTTGCTAGCTAAACCCTAAAACCCTAGTTCCTATATGTAAATCATTTAAATAAAAAAGAGCCCCTCAAATCTCTCTTTTACAACCCTATGCACGAAGAACGAGATAAATTCCATAATATAAATTGCATGACGATGACCTAATTTTATGTTTACATTTATTTTCATAATAGTGATTTGATTACAATTTTAGGGATTCTAGTGTGTATTTTATATTCATACGAGTCGAACACCTAATTTCGTAAATTCTAGCTTGTGCTATATTAATTATAATCATGTATCTCTGCACATGCATTCATATCATATATTATTCTTAATTATATGTGCAGCCAATTCCTATGTACACCCTTAACCCTGGTTACTATATATGTAAATCATATAAATCAAAGAGCCCATCAAATCTCTCTTTTACATTCCTATGCACAAAGATCGAGACAAATGTCATAATATATATTGCATGATGATGACCTACTTTTATGTTTACATATACTTTAACAATAATTATTTGATTATTGTTTTAGGGATTTCCAGTGTGTATTTTCTATTCCTACGAATCAAACACCTATTTCGTAAATTCTTGTGCTATATATATATATAACAATCATGTGTTGCTGCACATGCATTAATATCATATATTCTTATATATGATTCCAATTCCTACACCCTAAACCCTAAACCCAGGCCACATTACGGTTTGTGTCCTAGCTACTGCTTCCTAAAGATGGAATAAGTCCTCCCCGAAGAACTCTATCATCCGCTCCGATAATGCGTCTAGTGTCGTTGAAGGGTGTCTGGAGGTTCTTAATTCTCCGGCGAATCTCGCTGGATTTGGTTTCGTGATCCCTCTGATTTACGCTTGTCGATCTTCTTGTTGCTCCCCTACGTTGGTTATCTGGGGTCTTAGCACGACGACTTCACTTCTTTTATCTACTACAGAAAGCTCGTATGACAAGCTTTGCCTAAACTCAAATGAGAGAGGGGCGAGGACTGGTGCGCCTTCGATCTCTTCGATCGTTCAGAGTGGTTATAGCAGTTGCTAGTTGGTCCAAGGAACTTTGTCATATTTAATTAATTACTCCGGGTTTCCTTGTACTATAGTACGGTTTAGGATTATGAATAGATCACTGAACTTTTCATATAATAACAAATTAAAGGGTATAAAATGCCACATAATGAAGGAATGAGCCTATTTAATTAATTTGCATGTGAATTGATTACCGTGTTAATAACACATTTTGCCCATTTTCCATAAGATTAACAGATTCTCTCGTACAAACTATTAAAAAAATATATTGTATTATGCATGCCACAGAAATTAAACTACTCCCTCTGATTCAAAGTAAATGACTCCACTTTATCTAGATACGGATGTGCCCACATATATACGTTTGTTGACTAGATGCATCCATATATTTAGACAAAGTGGAGTAATTAGGATCGGAGGGAGTATTGGAAACTTCATTTGAATATGAATCCAACCGTATTAATATTTATAACATTTTGTTGACCAAATTTGTAGTCAATTTTTTTTCTCGAATTGTGTAATACCTCTATAAACCCGTATGGACGTAGTAGTTATTATGACTTTACTCCTCTCACTGAAATGCGTGCCCAACTACCCACTGCCCAGCACCTCCGACCTCATCGATCTATCTTCTTTTATACTTTTCCACCTACCTCACGCAAACTGGCTCAACTTCACAACACAGCGGCGTCTACTACTCTTTTCTCGCAACTACCGCGCTCGGCATTAGGCACGGCTACTTCCTAGACGGCGGCGGCGACCGACTTCGAGCGAGGCGGCGGCCGACTTCGAGCGAGGCGACCGTCGGCATCAATGGATGTAAGTTCTCAGAAACCATAACTTTGGATGAACTATTTATGTATATTAAGGAGTACTGAAACATCTTATATTAGTGAATGGAGGGAGTAACAAAGATATCAATCTGATCGGGCTAATAAGCTGATAAATATATATATTTATATACTCAAAAATTTGAACTAAGATACAGTTCATATGCCAGATCTTGCACCGATTCAAACTTCGATCAGATTTTTCAGTAGCTTTTAGTATTGTAGTAGATTTATCTATTTTAGTATGTATCTAATCTATTTTTAGTGTGTAGACTCACTCACTATATATAGTGTGTATCTACTATCTACGGAGTAGTTCATTTCGAAGTGTCTAAAACATCTTATAGCCCCTCAGTCCCACAAAAATTGTATGAAATTTGACAAACTTCTGACAAATTCCATGGGAGGGATGGAGTATTTATGAATAGAGGGAATAAATCATTTTGGCCGGTGATTATGACCGATTATGCTCTATCGGATTGGATATCTCTGGGAGTTCTATCCATGCGTGCTTTATTTTATAAGTGCGTGTTTTATTTTTGTAGTGCCCATCGGACAAAAGGGCTAAGCTTCTGGATGGATCAGGAAAGGGAAGGCGGCACTGAGGGTTGGCTATATTATCAATAATATGCCAAAGACTTCTAAAGGGTTTGCAAAGGTGCTGACCTATTATTGTCTGCACAGAATTGTGATCCCTGAAGGCTTCCGGCAATCCCTTCATACTACCAGCCCCTGTTTGATGACTCTCAAGTTTAATGGTGCGTGTTTATGGTCTGTGATGATGAAGACCCTCGATGATGGCAAGGCTATCCTTGAAGATGGGTGGCCAGAGTTTGTCATAGCCCATCAACTTCAGATTGGCTATGCACTGACGTTCAAGCTAGTGGGGCCTACAACCCTGAAGGTGATCACCTTCGATCTCCAGAGGATTGAGATCGTGTCTAAGTGTGCTCCTCACCCCCTGCCTTTGATGTCCAGACCTGAATCCTGTGTTAATGTAATGGTTGTTTGTATCTGGTGAACTTCTTTATTATTTATTAGGAATTATATGTACTGTTGAAGGAGAGCTACTTTTAATTGTGGCCGCATAAGTTGCATCGATCTTTCTTTGTCACTAGCTATTTATTATACATACATATTATATACTACCTCTATCTCAAAGCATAAGACTTCTTTTAAAGTCAAACCAAGTAAAGTTTGACCAAACTTTTAGAACAATCTATCAACAAATACAATATTTTATAGATACCATACGAAAATATATTTCGTTATCTATTTAATTATATTAATTTTGTATTTTGCATGTTAATCATTTTTGGTAAAAGCTTAGTCAACCTTTCCATAGTTTGGTTTTCTAAAAATAATATAAGCCTTAAGCTTTGGGATGGAAGTAGTACAAAACCGTTCCCGGCTGGCATCGCGCGAAAAAAGGTATCGCGCGAGTCGCGACCCAACCATGCCCTTTGTTTGGTGAAAATCCCTCGACCTCAACTCCTCGAGCGTTCCCTTCCCGAGATTCCTAGTCCCGCCGCCACGCTCCACCCGTCGAGGTCGGCCCTCTACACAAAGCCCCTTCCCGTGTCCTCACTGCTCGATCATCATCCCCTGCTTGCTCATCTCCCGGCAGTCGGGGCCTCGCCCCGCTTCCTCGCATGCCTTCACACGACGCCCTACCCTACCCTGTGCTCTGATCGACACGCCGACGAAGAGGCTGCGTGGATCAAGGGAGAGGAACCAGCAACAGCACTTGCAACTCAGGAAGAAGAACATGCGGCCTTCAGAAATCACAAGAGGGCAAGCTACGATCGAGGATTTCCAGATTTCAATTTTAATGTTGATGTCTACTTGTTTGCTAGTGGCCTGCTAGTGCGTAGGAGATTGTTCAAAGATTGATTTAGGTTTAAATGTTGTAGTTAGCTAGGATACAGATCAAACAAGCAAATGTTCGTGAAATCTTGATCTAGCAATGGCGTTGCCCATCCGGGAGTTCGGGGACCAATTGATGAATATGGTACCCTAAAATCGAAGATAAAATGAGATGGAATATTTGTCGAGAGTCCGTAATCGTTTAACTGGTTACAATTTCCCCCCCAAAAAAGATTGGTTAGAGTATATATAGGGTGTGTTTGGTAGGTTGGGTGACCACATATTTACTATCTCAACCGGAACCTGCTGACTACATAGAAGCTGAGGGTAAGCAACCGTCGTGTGTTTGTTAGCCCGTGTCTACCGAGACGTGCTGCGTGGAGATGGTGTTTGGTGGAACAACATGAGTTGAGAAATCATGTAAAGTTTTACATAGCAGATTTCACAATTAGGTCCGACATGTTTGCAAAAAAGTCCTTGAACAGAGAAGAAGAAAAGCAATCAGGTCGTGCCCTCGTTCTTAGCCTATCCTCGCCGGAGCTGCCGGTCGAGGCAGGCTCGGCTGATGCCGCCGGTCGAGACCTTGTTGGTTTTGCCACCGCTGGTGTGTGGAGGAGATGGAGGGGGACGAGCTGCGGAGGATGGCGGACGAGCTGCGGGCGAGGACCGGCCGAGGCCAGCGTCGGTGCGCCACCGCCGGTCCCATGTGATTGCGCATCGTGGCAGCGCTGGGAGGTGCTGTGGAGGAGATGGAGGGGGTGAGCTGCGGGCGAAGACCAGCTGGGGCTGGCGCCGGCGCGCCGCCGCCGGTTCCATGGCTGCGCATCGTGGCGGCGCTGGGAGGAGCTGTTATAGGACGAGTGGTGCTTGAGAGAGTGAAAGTGCATGGAGCCCCCATGTGTGGTTTTGGTAATTAATGACAATCCCTATGGACTAATGTTTGCATTGAGTTATATTTGTAGGAGTTGTCCATAGGCAATGCTTGAACCATATGTTGGCTTCAAGATTGCAATAAGAAGCAAATGAAGCAGATCAAGTGTCAAGTATGTCTTGAAGATAAAGATGAAGTGAGCTCTCAAAGTTAACTTCAAGACATCAACGAAATGAAGTGCAAGTTCAAGATGAGCCAACTCGAAGAGATCGTATGCTTGAAGCTTGCCATGAAGAAATGAAGTGCAAGTTCAAGATGAGCCAACTCGAAGAGATCATATGCTTGAAGCTTGCCATGAAGAAATGAAGTGCAAGTTCAAGATGAGCCATCTCGAAGAGATCCTTTGCTTGACTCTTGCCATCCATATGGTGATCATGGATATGTGAAGATGCGACGAAGAAGAAGCTCTCCCATGATGGATTATGGGGGAGCAACCCACAAGACTTCGTCAAGCAAGAAGCTCTCCCATCCATATGATGTTCATGGATATGAGAAGATGCGCCAAAGAAGAAGCTCTCCCATAGTGGAGTATGGGGGAGCAATTCGCATGACTTCGTCAAGCAAGCACAATCAAGAAAGGCGTTCCATCTTGTTGCGGTCAAGATCGTCATCATCGAGCTCAATTGGAACGCGCAAGGTTAAGGTTTGCTCTTGATAGGGTTTCTTTCTCACCGGTCTCATAGTGTAGTTGGAGACCGGTTTATAGTTTAGTTGCCGTACTATCAAGAGGGCTCTCGAGTGAGTAACTCGATCGTATCGTTCGGAGAGAGCTCAAACCTTTGCATCCTTGCATCATCTTTCTTGGTTGTTATTTGGATCTTATCCATGTGATGTTTTAGAGCTTGTTCTTATTCTCATGACAAGCTCTAGTTCATCAGCAGTTTCGCATAGATCACTTGTTGCGTTTTCGAGTTTGGTGATTTTCTCGGTTTCTCATGTTGAGGTGTTGCACCTCTAAAAATAATAGAAAATCACCCCCACTGGTTTCCATATTTCCACTTTTTGTTGGGTAGCTCTTGTCTTCCACTTTCCAACAAAATTGGTTTCACTCAATTCGGAGCTACCAATCTTTAGATATTGATTTTACAAGTTTCACCTGGCCGGATTTTCCGGGCCGGATATTTGCAAAATATCCGGCCCCTGAAATTTGGCTAAGGACTTTTCAAAAAGCAAGTCTGGAACAGGGCCGGACATTTGCCCGGAATTTCCCAAAGGCCGGATTTTCCGGGGGTGCCGGATTATCCGGCCCCTACTTAGGCCGGATTATCCGCCCCCAATTTGCTGCAACGGCTCGATTTTTTTGGGGGGGGGGGTATAAATACCGCCCTTCTTCCTCCTTGGGCTGTGACTCTCTCACTCTCTCTCTCCTCCATTGATAAACTAGAGAAACTTCCTCTATCTCTCAATCCCTCCATGATTCTTGCCCCCATTTGGGGGAAAAGAGAGAGGAGATCTAGATCTACATCTTGACCAATCAAATCCCTCTCTTTGTGAGTGGAATCCACTAGATCTAGATCTTGGAGAAATTTGGTGTTTCTCCTCTTATTTGTTCTTCCTCTCTTATTCCCCCAATAGCTTTTGTAGCTTTGTTGGAATTTGAGAGAGAAGGACTTGAGCATCTTTGTGGTGTTCTTGCCATTGCATTTGGTGCATCGGTTTGAGTTCTCCACGGTGATTCGTGGAAGTGAAAGCAAGAAGGTTGTTACTCTTGGGTCTTTGGACCCTAGACGGCTTAGTGGCCTTTGTGGCATCTTTGTGGTGTTCTTGGGGACTCCAATTAAGTTGTGGAGATTCTTCAAGGGCAAGGCCTTTGTGGCATCTTAGTGGTGTTCTTGGGGACTCCAATTAAGTTGTGGAGATTCTTCAAGGGCAAGGCCTTTGTGGCAATTTGTTGGGAGCCTCCAATTAAGTTGTGGAGATAGCCCCAAGCTTTGTGCGGGTTCGGTAACCTCCCTAAGGTTAAATAGTGGATCGAGGACATCCCTCTTGGTGGGAATTCTCGAGGAGAATACGGTGGCCCTCGTGCATTTGGAGTGACTTGTCCTCCACACCACTCCAACGGAGAGTAGCACTCGCAAGAGTGTGAACTTCGGGCTACATCGTCGTCTCCCGCGTGCCTCGGTTATCTCTATACCCGAGCTCTTTACTTATGCACTTTACCCACATAGTTGCTTGTATTGCTTAGCATAAGTTGTTGGTGCACATAGGTGAACCATAGTTTATAGGATTTGGGCGACAAAGTAAACGCTAGTTTTATTCCGCATTTGTTAAGCTCATCTCGGAAAAGTTTTATATCGCCTATTTACCCCCCCCCCCCCCTCTAGGCGACATCCGTGTCCTTTCAATTGGTATCAGAGCAAGGTCTCTCATTCTTAGGCTTCACCTCCTTGAGAGTAAAGATGTCGGTTAGGGGATTAGTGCACAATAACTTGTTTATATTTGATGGCACAAATTTTGATCTATGGAAAATTTATGTGCTTAATATTTTGTGGGGTATTTCCCCGGACATGGAGCGATTTCTTGACATGGGTTTTTCTTCTCCTAAGGATCCCCAAAATTTATCTTATGAGGAGAAGAAAAACTCTTGTCTCGATGCTCTTGCATCTCATGTGTTTTCCATTGTTGTGAGCAATGTAGTTACTACATCAATCATGCCTTTTGGGAGCGCTCATGAATTATGGACAAAGCTTCAAGATAAATATGATGTGTCCAATATTATTGAGGATGATTGTATTGCTTCCACTTCCGGCCGTGATGAGTTCTCATCTTCATCCACTTCACCAATGTGTGGCAAGACACAAGGTAATGATATGGTGAGTGGTGATGAAAATTGCAATGTTGATATTGAGCTTACTATTGATGATTCTTCATCTCTATCTCATTGCAATGCTTCATCTTTGGACTTAAACACATCTAGCACTAGAAATGATTTACATGCTTGTGTTGATAGTCCTTGCATATCATGTGTAAGTTGCTTGAATAAATCTAATAATGATATGCTTGCTTTGTCTTGTGGCTATGATAAAAATGCTTCTATTTCCTCTAGTTGTTGTGTGACTAACAATGTAGAGGAAACCAAAGATTCTATTGGTCAAGACAAGATCTTGAAAGGAGCCTCAAGTAACTCCTCATCTTTATCTCACGGTTCTCATATATGCCTTATGGCCAAGGGTTCCACGGTATCTCCCACCATGGAACCTAATATTTCTCGTGGTGATAAGGATGAGGATGAGTATGAAGAAGAGGATTGGGTTGTCTCTCTACGCGATAAGGGTAAGAATGTTTTCAAGGTTCTTTGCAAAGATAAAATTGCTAGCTCTCACTTCTTTGAAATCTTGACTACCGCTATTGAGAGCCAAAAATGTATTTGGATGCATGAGAACACCATTGATAAAATGGGTGCTCTTGAACGAGAGTATGCCAATGATGTAGCATCCCTAAAGAATGATCTTGAAGAAGAACAAGAGACCGTAGCCTCTCTTGAGGAGCAACTTGAAACTCTTGAAGTGTCTCAAAATGAAATATTTTCTAAACTCACTAAGGAAAGAGACCATGCTAAAGCTAAATTAAAAATGCTTAAAAATGAAAAGTCCAAAGTTGGTGTTGGTCATGATCAACTTGTTAAGGATCTAGATGATCTAGACAAGGCCCACAAGGCCTTGGAGAGCGAACACTCTATCCTCACCAAGTCACATGAGCAACTACAAGCTTCATATTTAAAAGAGCATGCTATGTTACCCTCTCTTCTTGATATGTCTTGTGATGATGCTTGTGCTACTAACTCTACTTCTTGTGAAGCATCTATCATGAAGGAGAATGTTGAGCTAAGGGCTCAACTTGAATTGCTAAATAGCAATTATGGGAAATTGGAAGAAAATCATGGAAAGCTTTCTAGCTCCCATGAGGATCTTCTAGCCTCCCATGATAGGCTAAAGTTAGCTCATGAGGCTATCATATCAAAGGCAACACCTTGTAAGCCTCATGCGGATACTAGCACTACTACTCAAAATGTTATATTGCCATGTGCTAGTCCTAGTAATTCATCCACTCATAGTATTGCTAAATCTTGTGATGAATTATCTTCCTTGCCTTGTTGCTCTAAAAATGAAGGCTCTACTTCCTCTAGTACTTGTGTTGTTACTAACCATGTAGAGGAAATCAAAGAGCTCAAGGCCCAAGTCACTTCTTTGAAGAATGACTTGGTAAAGAGTCATGAAGGGAAATGCAAACTTGACACGATGTTGAGTGTGCAACAATCCCCCAATGACAAGAGTGGACTTGGATTCAAATCCAACAACAAGAACAAGTCCAAGAACAACAACAATAAGAAGGGCCAAGTACAAGTCAAAGACCCAGCCAAGATTGTTTGCTTCAAGTGCAAAATTGAAGGGCATCATGTTAGATCTTGCCCTTTGAAGAAGAAGAAGCAAAAAGGGAAGCGGCCTCAAGCTCAAACTCATATTCAACCTCAAGTTGAAGAAATGCCACTTCCCAAGAAGTCTCAAGCCAATGCTCCCATTGTGGAGAAATCTAGTGAGAAGAAGGAGAAGAAAAGAACTTGCTACATATGCCGTGAGAAGGGCCACATCTCCTCCTTTTGCACTATTGGTACCTCATCCAACTCTATCACCATTGATGATGTTTATTCTCTTCGTAAGGATGAGGGTGGCAATGTGGTTGCCAAATATGTTGGTGCTCAAAGTGGTGTCAAGAAAAGAACCATTTGGGTTGCCAAGCCTATTGTGACTAACCTCTTAGGACCCAACTTAGTTGGGGACCAACAATCCAAAACTTGATCAATAGGTGCTTGTTGGAGGGCATTGGAGACTTGGCTACATCATGAAGAATTAAGGGATCTTCATCATTTATATTATATCAAGCCAAGTCTTTTGATTATCTTACTTCTATCATATATCCAATGTTCCTCCTTGCGGTAACATGTGTTCAACTCATTTATATTGAAAGTTACTCGCCCCTTTGCATGTGTTAGTTTTGTTCCTAACATGTGTTTGTATATGTTGTGCTTCCTACTTGCTTGTCTTGAGAAATCAAGTCTATGTATGTTGGGTTGCACACCATGTATTTGTGTTTGTATTGGAGCCTCTTTGCATCTTGTTGTATCTTATATGGCTCTTATGAGCGATTAATGGACAATCCCATTTTGGGGGAGTGATATTCCTTTGGGAATTTCACAATCCTAACAATGTGTGTACATGAGGAATATCACTTAGAATTGATATTGCAAGATTATCTAGTCTCTATGTGGTATGTTAACTTCATGAGAAATTCAAATTCTAATGTCCATTAATATCTCTAGTTGGATCTTATTTGCCTCTTGTGAAAATAATTTCCTTATCACATTATGGGGGAGTAATAAGCTTTGTGCATATTACAAGCCTAGAAAATGTGAACATTTGAGGTTGTGTAACATAGAATTGATATTATAAATTATCTCTTTCCTATGTGGCATGTTTGCTCAAACAAGTTCCAATTTGGTTAAATGGCTTCTTTGCTAATATCTTTGTGGATCTTATTAGTGAAAGTTTTTCTTGGCATGGTTTTACACAACGGTGTCCCTCAATACCCTTTTTGGAAAACCATGTGCTTCAAGTCATACTATTAATTGCTTTGCATGTTGGTATGAATACTATTAATTGCTTTGCATGTTGGTATGAATACTATTAATTGCTTTGCATGTTGGTATGAATACTATTAATTGCTTTGCATGTTGGTATGACTAATTGAAGCTATCAAGAGACTCCCTTTGCATGATGGTTAACTCTTATCTTTTACCATATGCTTTATTTGTTGTAAATATGATCTTATGTATACTTACAAACTACCATCGGGAAATATTTCCTAATACCTCTTGTCCTAGGACAAGTGGCAATTAATTATGAGGTAGATATTTATTGATCATATTTACATTGGCGCTTGTGTTTAATTGCCTTATCTATTGCCATGAACTTGTTGTGCTTTGACTCCCATGTGTCTTCCTTGCATCTTATGGATCTAATTTGTCTTTTTAAACTTCCTTAGCATTTTTGGTAGATATAGGTAGCGTGATGATCCTAGTTTTGTGCATTTTGTATTCATATGCAAAATCCTAGATAATGCACTAATCTTAGGGGAGCTCTCCTATATTTGTTAGAATGCTTAACATCTCTTGATCATTTTCAATAAGTTGGTCTTGGGAGACAAACCTTTTCTTATTGGTACTTTGTGCCATCATAAAAAGTGTTGAGGGTTTGGTTCATTTGTTGGAACCTTGCTCTCTTGGGAGTTGGCTATCTCATTCCTTTGTCTTTGGGTTTAATTAGCTTCTTATAATGGGATAAGTCTTTGGAGTCAATCTTGTGTTGATTTGATTCTTTGATATAATTTGGACAACCATTGTTTCTTGATTTATTTGGCGTTTGTCCAAATTGTATCTTCCTTTGGTTCTTGAAAGTCTTGTGCATGCATATTTAATATATGTTTATCTTATGGCATGTGTTACTTTCTTTGATCCAATATATAGGGTAAACTCCATCAAAGACTAATTTGATTAAGATGTGCATGAAATTCAATTTCATATCTATATGCACATAGTTTTGCGGAGTTTGTCCTATATGTTGTAGTGTACCTAACTACTTTGGACCCAATTAGTTTGGGAACCATCTTGTGCTTAGTTTTGTTTTAGGTACAAGGAGATACATTGGATGCTTGTCTCACACTTAGGAAGAAGTGGTGACTCAATGGTAATTTGAGGCAAGCTAGGATGATCAACGAACTCCTATCTACTACCTCCACACCAATGGTATCTCGGTAACAAGTATCTTCTCATGCATATTTTTCTAGCATCCAACCATGTGGTTGCATCTTGGCATGAATCTCTTGATTTGCAAATAGTATGCTTCTTGCAAAGATTTTAATGAAACCTCTTTATTGCAAATATGAGTAAATTGAGATGAGCACATATGTTGGGAAGTATATAAAATCATGCTCATGATTCATCCATCCCAACTATGCCTATCTAGCAATTTTATTGCATATCAATTCCTCAAGGCTCTCACGTGTGCAATATAGATGAAAGTGCAAATTTAGTTATTTCTTTTGGTATCCTTGTTTGTGATACTTGTTGCCTTTCTCAATGCATCCCAACTATCTTCTATCCCTTGTTGATATTTGTGATGTATTTTAGATGTTTGTGGTTGAAGTTCATGAATGTACAATAAGATAAAATTGAGCCTTTGGCCATGCTATTAAGAAAAAATTCTTATCGGTATATTGAATGACTTCGTCTTGGATATCATGCTATATTTCTTGTGTATCTATTTTGTGTGTGCATGTTTCTTTGTGGAGAAATATCTTTGTGATATTGCCCACTTAGAGAAACTTATACACATAAGAGATGATACATCTCCATTTGATATCTTATTTATTTGTTGTGTGTTGATTGGTCATGCTAAGCAATATAATTCATTGAAGACTATGATGATGCTTTTTGCTCATCCTTGTAATAGTCTTATAATATGCTTTATCATGCCTTTCACATATTCTTGGTTGAGCCTTTTATTATGGTGCCTCTTACTTCTTGCTCAACCATTTGTTTGTTGCAAGTGTTAAGCTTAATCTTCTATCTATGATTCATTACAAATGTTCGTGCTTTGAATTGGTAATGAGGGAGTGAGGATTCCATGTTATGCATATTGTATTCAAATGCAATATTTTAATTTATGCATGTACCTTGGGGAGCTTCCTCATTTTATTTAAAGCACAATTTTGTGGTGATCATTAGAGTTTAATTCACTTGGTATCTTTTGTTTTGAATGATATTATGGGAGTGATGATTCCATGTTTGTGCACTTTATACTCCAATGCAAAATGTCTAGTTTTGTGCACAAACCTTGGGGAGCTTCCTCATATTATTTAGAGCAATCTTCTTGATCTTATCATAATATCAATCTTTCTTTTGGTATCTTCTTTGTGGTTCATTTGGTTGCTTGCTTCATTTGTTGAGGCTTCTTGACTTTGTTATCTTTTTGCAATCTTTGATCCTCTCTATAGTGTGATTCCTTCCGAATATTCGTCATTGGATACGTGCATTTGATTCCACTCAAATTATGAGAAATGCACACGCTATGGAGGAACTCTCACTATATTGACCTTCTAAATTTTTCACCCATTTCGGCAATTGGTGCCAATGGGGGAGAAGTTTGGAGGGTTTAAGGGAATTTGGCTATGTCTTTGCTTTGTGCTTAAGCATGTGCCTTTCTTGCATTGCATCTTGTTGCTTTGCATAGTTGAATATTTAGAGGAAACTCCACTAGGCTTTGAATGCCAATGTATGCAATGAAATTCAAGTTCATTCACACATGCATATATTATGGGGGAGTTTGCTCTATGTATTCAACTTGTTTGTTACTTAAATTCCTTATATAAACCCTCTCAAAGAGATTGTCATCAATTACCAAAATGGGGGAGATTGAAAGTGCATGGAGCCCCCATGTGTGGTTTTGGTAATTAATAACAATCCCTATGGACTAATGTTTGCATTGAGTTATATTTGTAGGAGTTGTCCATAGGCAATGCTTGAACCATATGTTGGCTTCAAGATTGCAATAAGAAGCAAATGAAGCAGATCAAGTGTCAAGTATGTCTTGAAGATAAAGATGAAGTGAGCTCTCAAAGTTAACTTCAAGACATCAACGAAATGAAGTGCAAGTTCAAGATGAGCCAACTCGAAGAGATCGTATGCTTGAAGCTTGCCATGAAGAAATGAAGTGCAAGTTCAAGATGAGCCAACTCGAAGAGATCATATGCTTGAAGCTTGCCATGAAGAAATGAAGTGCAAGTTCAAGATGAGCCATCTCGAAGAGATCCTTTGCTTGACTCTTGCCATCCATATGGTGATCATGGATATGTGAAGATGCGACGAAGAAGAAGCTCTCCCATGATGGATTATGGGGGAGCAACCCACAAGACTTCGTCAAGCAAGAAGCTCTCCCATCCATATGATGTTCATGGATATGAGAAGATGCGCCAAAGAAGAAGCTCTCCCATAGTGGAGTATGGGGGAGCAATTCGCATGACTTCGTCAATCAAGCACAATCAAGAAAGGCGTTCCATCTTGTTGCGGTCAAGATCGTCATCATCGAGCTCAATTGGAACGCGCAAGGTTAAGGTTTGCTCTTGATAGGGTTTCTTTCTCACCGGTCTCATAGTGTAGTTGGAGACCGGTTTATAGTTTAGTTGCCGTACTATCAAGAGGGCTCTCGAGTGAGTAACTCGATCGTATCGTTCGGAGAGAGCTCAAACCTTTGCATCCTTGCATCATCTTTCTTGGTTGTTATTTGGATCTTATCCATGTGATGTTTTAGAGCTTGTTCTTATTCTCACGACAAGCTCTAGTTCATCGAAAACGGATTTCGCATAGATCACTTGTTGCGTTTTCGAGTTTGGTGATTTTCTCGGTTTCTCATGTTGAGGTGTTGCACCTCTAAAAATAATAGAGAATCACCCCCACTGGTTTCCATATTTCCACTTTTTGTTGGGTAGCTCTTGTCTTCCACTTTCCAACAAAATTGGTTTCACTCAATTCGGAGCTACCAATCTTTAGATATTGATTTTACAAGTTTCACCTGGCCGGATTTTCCGGGCCGGATATTTGCAAAATATCCGGCCCCTGAAATTTGGCTAAGGACTTTTCAAAAAGCAAGTCTGGAACAGGGCCGGACATTTGCCCGGAATTTCCCAAAGGCCGGATTTTCCGGGGGTGCCGGATTATCCGGCCCCTACTTAGGCCGGATTATCCGCCCCCAATTTGCTGCAACGGCTCGATTTTGGGGGGGGGGGGGTATAAATACCGCCCTTCTTCCTCCTTGGGCTGTGACTCTCTCACTCTCTCTCTCCTCCATTGATAAACTAGAGAAACTTCCTCTATCTCTCAATCCCTCCATGATTCTTGCCCCCATTTGGGGGAAAAGAGAGAGGAGATCTAGATCTACATCTTGACCAATCAAATCCCTCTCTTTGTGAGTGGAATCCACTAGATCTAGATCTTGGAGAAATTTGGTGTTTCTCCTCTTATTTGTTCTTCCTCTCTTATTCCCCCAATAGCTTTTGTAGCTTTGTTGGAATTTGAGAGAGAAGGACTTGAGCATCTTTGTGGTGTTCTTGCCATTGCATTTGGTGCATCGGTTTGAGTTCTCCACGGTGATTCGTGGAAGTGAAAGCAAGAAGGTTGTTACTCTTGGGTCTTTGGACCCTAGCCGGCTTAGTGGCCTTTGTGGCATCTTTGTGGTGTTCTTGGGGACTCCAATTAAGTTGTGGAGATTCTTCAAGGGCAAGGCCTTTGTGGCATCTTAGTGGTGTTCTTGGGGACTCCAATTAAGTTGTGGAGATTCTTCAAGGGCAAGGCCTTTGTGGCAATTTGTTGGGAGCCTCCAATTAAGTTGTGGAGATAGCCCCAAGCTTTGTGCGGGTTCGGTAACCTCCCTAAGGTTAAATAGTGGATCGAGGACATCCCTCTTGGTGGGAATTCTCGAGGAGAATACGGTGGCCCTCGTGCATTTGGAGTGACTTGTCCTCCACACCGCTCCAACGGAGAGTAGCACTCGCAAGAGTGTGAACTTCGGGCTACATCGTCGTCTCCCGCGTGCCTCGGTTATCTCTATACCCGAGCTCTTTACTTATGCACTTTACTTTGTGATAGCCATCGTGCTTTGAAGTTATATATCTTGCTATCACATAGTTGCTTGTATTGCTTAGCATAAGTTGTTAGTGCACATAGGTGAACCATAGTTTATAGGCTTTGGGCTTGACAAAGTAAACGCTAGTTTTATTCCGCATTTGTTAAGCCCATCTCGGAAAAGTTTTATATCGCCTATTCACCCCCCCCCCTCTAGGCGACATCCGTGTCGTTTCAGAGAGGCGTGCGGGGGAGAATGGACAGGAGGCAGCGGGGAATCCAACTTACAAACAACAAAATCTGAAAAAATCTAGGATGAGGTGGGAGAATCTGTGTCCAACCAGTCTACCAAACACACCCATAGTGGGGAGAAGGATGATGCATATTGCTTCCATTTTTTTCTTTTCAAATCTTCGAGCAATAGTTCACACATTTCAAAGATTGCTCGGTGTTGAGCATGTTCTTAATAATACATCAGATCTTTGAAAAAAGATATATATATATATATATATATATATATAGATGCAATGTTTTGTTAAACATAATTTGTCCATGCATGTGTGTAGATTAAGAGAACAAGGGTACGATGGTTCCAAAAAATGCGTGGAGAGATACATGGTTTAAACACTTAATCGTATGATGTAACACTATATCTTATCAAAATGTAGCTCTATTTTGTATGTTTTTGTTATTTATTGTCGTTTGCAGCTGTAGTTGATGAAAATATGCAAATTGAATCGGTTTGTACTTTTTTCGTTGAATACACTTGCTTTTCTATCAAAACAAAATTTGAAGCTTATTTTTCCGATCCGACTCAGTTCAATTCCTAGCTCCGCCGCATTGTTGCACATAACTAGATGATGTCATCGAATCTCATGCAATAAATTTATGATTGGCACGAATCTCAAAGAAAATCTGGCGGATTGGAGATATTTTCGTGGTTTCATCCCCGCTTGCAACTGAGAAAAAAATCTTTACGAAAAATCCCCACGTTCCACCTCGGCTCCTCCTACTGTGCGGCCATGTCGACGTCAGCCCTTCAAAGTTTGACCCACCCTTAAAAACTGATGTCAAAGTGTTGCTAGACGAAACGACACGCCCAAAATTGGGACATAGATTTGGTGCACATGAGCACCAGTGATCTCATTATTTAAAAATTCTAAAAATCATTTTTATGTTTTAAAAAATCTAAAAAGAAATCATGATATAGCTAGTAATATCTCTCATAATCGTGCAAATTTGCAATTGAAAATACTGTGTATTTTGGGCTGCACAATTTTTTTTAGATCTGAGCATAGTGATTTCAAATCTCTAAAATAAGATAGACTTTTTCATTTTTGTGCAACTCAGAATAGAAAGCATTTGAAATTAAGATTTTGCACGCTAGTGAAAAATATCATTAGTTACTTTCATAATTTGGTTTCATAATATTTTGAAACTTGTAAATATCAATTTTTGAATTTTGTAATATGGCGAGAGCACTGATGCTTTGGAGCCAAAATGACTTTTCACCAGAATTCATAGTTTTTTAGGAAAAATAGCAAAATCAAAATAGGTACTCGCGCATGCTTACCTAAATGCATGTTTTTTCCGGCCACATCGCACGCGTAGTTACTGCGCCTGGGCAATTTAGTCCATCTACTCCAAATTTTACCTATTCCTAAGCTGTCCAGAACCCAAAGTGGCTTTGGAGCTGTCCAGAATCCAAATTCAAACACCATCGAAGCAGCCACCTCCAATGCCTTCGAAGCATACTCATGCGACCGCTTCCCTTCTTGTGGAAGAACAGTCGTCTCCAGTCCACTCGCCGCCAGCTAGGATGAACAACGCTCATCCTTCAGTCGGTGCGGCGGGTGGAGAGGTTAGGAGTGTCAAAGAGCTACAGGAAGAATTGGCTGAACTCCGGTGGAAGCTACAAGCCGCCCGGCAGCATCATCCATTCGCTTTCCTGCCTCTGCCACGCTTGGTGAATAAACCATCTCCGGCGGCGGCGACGGCTGCGGCGGCGGCTTCGAGACCTTCGTCTGCTGCAGAGCCGAGAAGTGCATTGCTGCCTGCTTCGATTTCGTCGGTGGCGGTGGCGGGATCCTCATCGTGTCCGATCGATGTACCGGATTCGCCACCCTCGCCAGCTGCTTGGATTGCGTCGGAGGCGGCTGCGGAGGGATCCTCATCGGCGCTTGATTCCAAGGCGCTAGAGGCGGCGGCGGCTGCTTCGAAGGCATTGGAGGTGGCTGCTTCGATGGTGTTTGAGGCGGAGGCGGTGTTGGAGGTGGCCGCGGGTTCTTCATCGACGGCTGCATCGAAGGCGAAGGCGCCATCCTCTTCGGCGCCTGCTTCCAAGGCCGCGGGTTCCTCGCCGGCCCCTGCTTCCATGGCGGTGGCGGCATCCTCGTCGGCGCGTGCTTCCAAGGCGCTGGATGCGGCTAGATCCTCATCGGCGCCTGCTTTGATGGCGTCGGGGGAGGCGGCGGGATACTCATCGGCGGCTGCTTCGGAGGTGTTGGAGTCGGCAGTGGCGGGACCCTCATGGGCGTCTGCTTGGAAGGCGGTGGAGGCGTCGGCGGGATCCTCGCCGGCTGGTGCGCCATTGCTTAGGCACCCGTCCCCTCTTGTTACTCGACCGTCTGCGCCGAGCCCTTGTGCGGCGGCATTGAGGTCATCAGCACCGGCTGCTAGTGCCGCGGCCGAGCTCGGGTTGCACCCCTCTTGGCCCTCCAAAAGAAGTAGAGAGGACCCCGCATGCACCCGAAAAGGAAGGTCAGGAAGAAAGGACCCCCGGTGGCCTTCGTCGGCGCCGCCAGGTTCATCCGTGCGACCCATTGACTGCTTTGTAAGTCGTGCCTCCCCCAGCTGCAGTTAATTCGGTTAATCTGAAGGAATATTGTGGTATGAACGCAAATCGCATGCACGTGCATGTAGTTAGATTTGGCAATTCTGTCATGTGTGTGTTAATGAACTGTTTAGTTAATTAGTGATTGATGCTGCTGATTTTGTTAATATGTTAATTAACTGTTTAGTTAGTCACTAGATTCAGGGAGTACTAAACGGTGTCTAGATACATTTAAATTTGGGTGTGACTATTTATCAGTCGACTGAGAACTAACTTCTTTCTCTGTCAGATGATGTCATCAAATTTCAGTTGCAACTGATGACTAGCTCGCATCAGGATGCAAATCAAATGGTGCAGGACTTAACTGAGCACGAACTTAGTTCTCATCTAGCTAAGAACTAGCAAATCCCTTAAATTTAGACATACTTTGACATCTATTTATGGTTAGAGGTGGTTGCGGAGAAACTTGGTTATATTTGATTCGTGATAATTGGAAGCATATTTGGTGCACATGCGCACCGGTGCTCCCAGTTTTCAAAATATTTAAAAATCGTGTATTTTTGTTTCAATAAGTCGTCACATTTATTTTATGAATACATACACATGTCCTGAATACTTCTGTGAAGTTTCGGTAGAAATTGCATTGTATTTTGAGCTACATGAAAAAACAAATTTGTGGCTACTTATAGGATTAGATATTTGTTAGAAACCTTGTCTTTTTTGTATAGCTCAAAATACAACATAATTTTCTCCAAAATTCGTAGTGTACCTTCGGAATGTATGTATGTGGGTATTTAATTTCAATTTTTTGAAATCCAAAACGTATGATTTTTGAAAACCAGGAGCACTGGTGCTCATGTTCCAAAAAATTGAGTAAATTTGATTGTGCATTGTGCTGCTCAGTCAATTTAGATGGTGTACTTTCCTGTTTTAGCTAATTTTGAAAATGCAGTGTCGTGTTAATGTATTAAAAATTTGATAATGTCTGCACTATACACATTTTTTTTATCTCCCTGGGTTTTGGTATATATATGATCAGACATTGCATTGCTACATGATGATTCATGTAGGACAAAGCAGTGCCGAAGCTGGAGAAGGACTCCTACTACAATTGTGATGGACTTCCTCCAGTTGGATACGAGCATTGTCTCCAGTTGCCTCCGAGTTGGAATAAGCTGAAGCTGCCTGGAAGGCGAGATGTGGCCATTGCGGGGGAAAAAGCTAATCGTATGGACATGGATAGTCTGTCAGCTCGCCTTGCCACGCTACCAAGGTCGGCCACCGTGCCAACATGCAGCGTCCTAAGCGCTGGTGCGTCCAGTTGGAAGAAGATGACTTGTATATGCTCCTCATCCCACAGGAGTTTAGGACGTACGTTAGCGGGCGCCCCTTCCCCCTGGTAGTGGAAATCAATTACAGAGCGGGATGCATATGGAATGTGCATGCCCATCCCTTCAGCACGGACCCGAACGTCAAGTCCAGAAGCCGTCGCGTGAAGGCCAGAGACAACCCCATGCAACCAGTCGTCGTCGACAATGGGTGGTATGACCTTGCTGATTTCCTTGGCTTGAAGGTGGGTGACTACGTGATGTTCAAGGTCATCCCAAACGGGTTCAAGATGACAATGTATGACTGCATCACCTCCTGTGAGAGAGAGGTCTCCTGCAATGATCACCTCTAATTACCCAACAGTTCTAATTTAGTCTTTTCTCGTCGGTCGGCCTTTTTTGAACTTTTGGTGACGTTTGACGGGTGTGGGATAGTAGCTCTGTTGTAACGGCCCGGGTAGAACCCCCTAATAGTTTTGCCTGTTCTTTTTCTTTTTATGCATTCTCATGCATCATGCATCATATCATCCATGTTTTGATTAAATAAAACTATTTTATAAACCCCCCCTTGTCTTTTCCTTTAAATAAAACCCTAATCTTTCTCTCCCATAGTTATTATTTTATAACTAAGTTTTCCAACTAATAAAGTTTTGAATATAAATGTGCTTTTGTTTTGATTAAAAATGAAATAAATATTTTGGAAAGCTAGTTTAAATATTCACTCGCATCCTTGGTTCAAATCAAAACTGAAAAGGATTTTTGAATTCAAATAGTTCAAATAAAAACAGAAAAAGAAAAGGAGAAAAGAAAACCAAAACCTTAACCCCTACCAGGCCACCTCTTCCTCTCTGGCCCATCTCTCCCTTCTCCCCCGAGCAGCCCAGCCCAGCCCACCTTTCTTTTCCACCGAGCCCACCGTACCCCTTCGATCGGAGACCAAGTCTCCTCCTTTCTTTTTCCTTCGCACGAGAGACGCGTGAGAGCTGGTGGTCGACGTCACCGTCCCCATGCCGCACCACCCTCCCCATGTGAGCCCCCCTCTCCCCTCTCTTTATCTCTGGACCACAGCATCTCTGCAACCACCCATCCTCCTTCCTCACGCCTCCCTTTTCCTTCTTCTTCCTCTGCAAGAAAAACAGGGGAGAAACCCCCACAGTACCGCACCTCCCCGCCGTCGACCGACCGACTCCGGCCACCCCGCGTCGAACCGAGGGAACCAGAAGATGCGCCACACCCCCCTGAGCATCCCCACACGCGGAATCGAGCCGCGGAGCCCCGCACGCGACGCCATCGTCTCTGAAATCTGCCACGGCCGCCGGCGAACATCTTCAATTCCGCCGCCGTCCGATCTCCGCCGCCTCCTCCAACCTCGTCATCGTCTTCCCGGTATCCTACCACACCTCCTCGATCTCCCCCCCCCCCTCGATTTGCTTCCAGGAACCCGCCTCTTCACCTTGTGCCGACGCTTTTGCCCGCAGACCTCGTCGCCGGTCGCCCTCCGATGGCCTCCCCCTGGCGGCGCCACCACCCCTCGCTCCGCGCCGACGAGGCACACCCTAGGCGCCCTCGCGCGCGTCCTGGGACGCCCCCTTTCGTCTGCGCCGTCTCCGACCTCGCCTCAGTGACCACCAGGACTGCGACGCGCGCGGCATCCCTTCGTCACGGAAGGTTTGCCAGCGTGGCGCCAGCGTGTCGCGTGGGGTCCTTTCGTCAGCGACACGGGCTAGACCCCCGCGTGGTGAGAAATCTCCACCAGATCCAGATCCCACCGTTTTTCAGTTTGCCCCCTGGAGTTTTCAAACAGCTAACCCGCAGTCCTTGCCGTGGCAGTTTCCTTGAAAACCCCCTGCACTTTTCTCAAACAAACCCGGGGTCCTCCCCCCTTTTTAAAAATTATATCTAGGCCCTTTCCTATTTAAAATAATTTCTATTTTCTATTTTAAATACTAAAAACCTAATCTGTTAATAACGTTTAATTGGTAACTCCAATTAAAAAGTGTTCTATATGAAATTTGATCAGAAAAATGAGAGGAACATGAATATGCCATCCATGTCTGCTGTTGCATCATGCTTCATACCATCTCGTGATAGTTTGCATTATCACCTATTATGGAACATATGGAATATGAGGGATACTATATAAATGTTGTCCCGGTTCCATTTAACTTTGTTGTAGCTCACCCCTGCCATGGTTGCTATGCTAATCCACCCTTAACTTTGACGGTAGAAATGCAACTCCAATCTTAATTGTTTGTCCGGGGTTCCGACTCCGATTAAATTGGATAAGTGCATCGCATCATCCTTGCCATGTCATGCATGCCTGCATTTGATCATGCTGGATCTTCTTTATCCGTAGTAGTAAGACTTGCACACGTTGTTTGTCCAGCATTTGCTTCTTCCCGGATAGTATCGCGAAGTGGTGTGGTGAGATACGACAAGTTCTTCGGATGTTCCTCGGCAAGCTTTAACAGGCAAGCATTTCCTAAACTCCTGTCTCTGCAGGAGTCGCTCACCTATTTTATTTTGCCTTCTCTCTTATGCTAGCCTTGAGTTGCGTTCTTGTCACGTGTCCTATCCACTTGTTACCTCAAGCAGCCCATATTGCCACCGCCACCTCCTACAACTATTGTTTGGTTATCGTGTCTGCCTTGCGAGTCGTAGTGTATGCTAGTGCCGTTTTTATCTCTTTACCGTTGTTGTTATCTTATCGGGTTATCTGTTGGGGAATCATGACACATGGTTTATGAATATGTTGTTGGAGATAATCACACTTACTTTTTGTTAACAACTAAAATTGTAAGCAGAGGCATCTGTGAGCCCCTTTGCGAAAGCATCGGAACTTTGACTCGCTAATGTCCCCTAGGACCCGAGTTCTTGTTATCTGTTCCGAGATTGAGCGCTCTACCCATGCGTGGGGACGATTATCGGGACCCCCCCCTCACACTTTACCTTTTCTCAAGTCAGTTGAAAAGGGGGCCACAACCTTGGTTTTATTTGCCTATGCCATGTATGCCATGCTTTACTTACTGTTGCCTTCGGGTGTTTACTTCCTGTTGCCTTCGGGTGTTTATATTCTGTACTGTACCCCGCGGGACGTTTAGCGAAAGCGTGTGGTTCGCACGCCTAGCCACCATCGCAAACCCTGAGTCCGCTTCGGAGTACGGCCGGACTTCGTCACGGGTAGCTTAGTCGGGTGGCCCCCCTAGACTTTCTTGTTGAACTGGGAACGGTCTTGTTGTGAGACATCGCCTGTAAGAAGCGGGTCGAGCATGCGTATGGTTACATTTGGGCAACCCCTGCAGGGTGTACATCTTATCGATAAGCCGTGTCCGCGGTTATGGACGACTTGGAATTGTATAGCTCGATCATAGAACAACTTACACCTTTATGTTGCTGCTAATAACTTGCTAATAACTTGCGTAGTAATTTAGCATTACTACAACGGTTACTTAATAAAATTTGTCCACCGTGTGAGTGCCTTTGTAAGTACTTCCTTGCGAGGGGGGAACACATCGGCTGTGTTATGTTTGCAGAGTATAGAACTGTTAGTTGTGCGCTCTCTCACCTTCTCTGATAGACGAATGTTGTAGAGTGTCTCTATAGGTTTTTAGTGCTTGCGCGCTGCCGCTTAACCCCACCATATTGCCTATGACGTTCCTCTTGCGTCCTCTAAGTCCCCTGCGTGCCTCAAGTACAAAGGACGACTGGTTGACGAATGCTTATACGTCTTGAAGTCTTGTTAAGTACGAACCCGTACTTATTGCTGCTTCTTTGGGACATAACCGGGCAGGTATGAAGTTATGTTCGACGAAGATGACGTTAGCAAGGTTACCCTTCCGGCTTGGCCTGGGCAGGGTTATGGACGCCACTGGTTACCTTCAGGACTCTTAGTCCAATTTGTATCTTGTTCGTACTCGGACGTATTCGATCTTCTGTATGATTTGGATCTTTGTATTGTATATTTGTATCTTGACTCGTTGGAGTCGTTGTTGTAATATCTGCTTCTTGTGGGCTTTATTGTAATCCTGTTGTAATGTTACCGCTCGTGTTAATTCCTCTGGCATCACGTGTGTGATTCGTCTCGCACGTCGTGTCGGAGGGCGTCTCTGGATCGATATCGTGCGGATTTCGGCGGGATCGCTGGAATCCTCATGGTACCGGTTCCGGGGCGTCACAAGTTGGTATCAAAGCCAGGTTTGACGGTACCCCACTAGTCCAGCCTGTAGGATAACCTTGCCAACGGACGTTGTTGTGTCTAGTGTCAAAACTATTTTCCAAAACTTCGTTGGATAGATCTGATTAGTTCTGATTTTTCTCCTTATCTATATTCTTTCTCTTCTTACCTTTGCGAATTTGAATCTTCTCTTGTTCGGTTCTCCGAGTCTTAGGTTCCGACGCGGGTTGGACGATCTTTGCCCTCACCTAATAGGTTCGATCTTCGGAGGATCTCAGCAGAAGTGCAACATCATCAACAACGGAACAACGACTTCTTGTTAGTGGTGTCGACCGTTCTACATGGAGCAACAATTCTTTTTAGTGGTGTCGAGGAGATCGACACGTCGCCAGAAGATCCGATAGTTCACCTCTCTTCCCCCGCACCATGGCGTGGAACCTCGGGGCGAGGTTCCTTGTTAGTGGTGTCGATTGTAACGGCCCGGGTAGAACCCCCTAATAGTTTTGCCTGTTCTTTTTCTTTTTATGCATTCTCATGCATCATGCATCATGCATCATATCATCCATGTTTTGATTAAATAAAACTATTTTATAAACCCCCCCCCCTTGTCTTTTCCTTTAAATAAAACCCTAATCTTTCTCTCCCATAGTTATTATTTTATAACTAAGTTTTCCAACTAATAAAGTTTTGAATATAAATGTGCTTTTGTTTTGATTAAAAATGAAATAAATATTTTGGAAAGCTAGTTTAAATATTCACTCTCATCCTTGGTTCAAATCAAAACTGAAAAGGATTTTTGAATTCAAATAGTTCAAATAAAAACAGAAAAAGAAAAGGAGAAAAGAAAACCAAAACCTTAACCCCTACCAGGCCACCTCTTCCTCTCTGGCCCATCTCTCCCTTCTCCCCCGAGCAGCCCAGCCCAGCCCACCTTTCTTTTCCACCGAGCCCACCGTACCCCTTCGATCGGAGACCAAGTCTCCTCCTTTCTTTTTCCTTCGCACGAGAGACGCGTGAGAGCTGGTGGTCGACGTCACCGTCCCCATGCCGCACCACCCTCCCCATGTGAGCCCCCCTCTCCCCTCTCTTTATCTCTGGACCATAGCATCTCTGCAACCACCCATCCTCCTTCCTCAGGCCTCCCTTTTCCTTCTTCTTCCTCTGCAAGAAAAACAGGGGAGAAACCCCCACAGTACCGCACCTCCCCGCCGTCGACCGACCGACTCCGGCCACCCCGCGTCGAACCGAGGGAACCAGAAGATGCGCCACACCCCCCTGAGCATCCCCACACGCGGAATCGAGCCGCGGAGCCCCGCACGCGACACCATCGTCTCTGAAATCTGCCACGGCCGCCGGCGAACATCTTCAATTCCGCCGCCGTCCGATCTCCGCCGCCTCCTCCAACCTCGTCATCGTCTTCCCGGTATCCTACCGCACCTCCTCGACCTCCCCCCCCTCGATTTGCTTCCGGGAACCCGCCTCTTCACCTTGTGCCGACGCTTTTTCCTGCAGACCTCGTCGCCAGTCGCCCTCCGATGGCCTCCCCCTGGCGGCGCCACCACCCCTCGCTCCGCGCCGATGAGGCCCACCCTAGGCGCTCTCGTGCGTGTCCTGGGACGCCCCCTTTCGTCTGCGCCGTCTCCGACCTCGCCGCGGTGACCACCAGGACTGCGACGCGCGCGGCATCCCTTCGTCACGGAAGGTTTGCCAGCGTGGCGCCAGCGTGTCGCGTGGGGCCCTTTCGTCAGCGACACGGGCTAGACCCCCGCGCGGTGAGAAATCTCCACCAGATCCAGATCCCACCGTTTTTCAGTTTGCCCCCTAGAGTTTTCAAACAGCTAACCCGCAGTCCTTGCCGTGGCAGTTTCCTTGAAAACCCCCTGCACTTTTCTCAAACAAACCCGGGGTCCTCCCCCCTTTTTAAAAATTATATCTAGGCCCTTTCCTATTTAAAATAATTTCTATTTTCTATTTTAAATACTAAAAACCTAATCTGTTAATTACTTTTAATTGGTAACTCCAATTAAAAAGTTTTCTATATGAAATTTGATCAGAAAAATGAGAGGAACATGAATATGCCATCCATGTCTGCTGTTGCATCATGCTTCATACCATCTCGTGATAGTTTGCATTATCACCTATTATGGAACATATGGAATATGAGGGATACTATATAAATGTTGTCCCGGTTCCATTTAACTTTGTTGTAGCTCACCCCTGCCATGGTTGCTATGCTAATCCACCCTTAACTTTGACGGTAGAAATGCAACTCCAATCTTAATTGTTTGTCCGGGGTTCCGACTCCGATTAAATTGGATAAGTGCATCGCATCATCCTTGCCATGTCATGCATGCCTGCATTTGATCATGCTGGATCTTCTTTATCCGTAGTAGTAAGACTTGCACACGTTGTTTGTCCAGCATTTGCTTCTTCCCGGATAGTATCGCGAAGTGGTGTGGTGAGATACGACAAGTTCTCCGGATGTTCCTCGGCAAGCTTTAACAGGCAAGCATTTCCTAAACTCCTGTCTCTGCAGGAGTCGCTCACCTATTTTATTTTGCCTTCTCTCTTATGCTAGCCTTGAGTTGCGTTCTTGTCACGTGTCCTATCCACTTGTTACCTCAAGCAGCCCATATTGCCACCGCCACCTCCTACAGCTATTGTTTGGTTATCGTGTCTGCCTTGCGAGTCGTAGTGCATGCTAGTGCCGTTTTTATCTCTTTACCGTTGTTGTTATCTTATCGGGTTATCTGTTGGGGAATCATGACACATGGTTTATGAATATGTTGTTGGAGATAATCACACTTACTTTTTGTTAACAACTAAAATTGTAAGCAGAGGCATCTGTGAGTCCCTTTGCGAAAGCATCGGAACTTTGACTCACTAATGTCCCCTAGGACCCGAGTTCTTGTTATCTGTTCCGAGATTGAGCGCTCTACCCATGCGTGGGGACGACTATCGGGACCCCCCTCACCCTTTACCTTTTCTCAAGTCAGTTGAAAAGGGGGCCACAACCTTGGTTTTATTTGCCTATGCCATGTATGCCATGCTTTACTTACTGTTGCCTTCGGGTGTTTACTTCCTGTTGCCTTCGGGTGTTTATATTCTGTACTGTACCCCGCGGGACGTTTAGCGAAAGCGTGTGGTTCGCACGCCTAGCCGCCGTCGCAAACCCTGAGTCCGCTTCGGAGTACGGCCGGACTTCGTCACGGGTAGCTTAGTCGGGTGGCCCCCCTAGACTTTCTTGTTGAACTGGGAACGGTCTTGTTGTGAGACATCGCCTGTAAGAAGCGGGTCGAGCATGCGTATGGTTACATTTGGGCAACCCCTGCAGGGTGTACATCTTATCGATAAGCCGTGTCCGCGGTTATGGACGACTTGGAATTGTATAGCTTGATCAAAGAACAACTTACACCTTTATGTTGCTGCTAATAACTGGCGTAGTAATTTAGCATTACTACAACGGTTACTTAATAAAATTTGTCCACCGTGTGAGTGCCTTTGTAAGTACTTCCTTGCGAGGGGGGAACACATCGGCTGTGTTATGTTTGCAGAGTATAGAACTGTTAGTTGGGTGCTCTCTCACCTTCTCTGATAGACGAATGTTGTAGAGTGTCTCTATAGGTTTTTAGTGCTTGCGCGCTGCCGCTTAACCCCACCATATTGCCTATGACGTTCCTCTTGCGTCCTCTAAGTCCCCTGCGTGCCTCAAGTACAAAGGACGACTGGTTGACGAATGCTTATACGTCTTGAAGTCTTGTTAAGTACGAACCCGTACTTATTGCTGCTTCTTTGGGACATAACCGGGCAGGTATGAAGTTATGTTCGACAAAGATGACGTTAGCAAGGTTACCCTTCCGGCTTGGCTTGGGCAGGGTTATGGACGCCACTGGTTACCTTCAGGACTCTTAGTCCAATTTGTATCTTGTTCGTACTCGGACGTATTCGATCTTCTGTATGATTTGGATCTTTGTATTGTATATTTGTATCTTGACTCGTTGGAGTCGTTGTTGTAATATCTGCTTCTTGTGGGCTTTATTGTAATCCTGTTGTAATGTTACCGCTCGTGTTAATTCCTCTGGCATCACGTGTGTGATTCGTCTCGCACGTCGTGTCGGAGGGCGTCTCTGGATCAATATCGTGCGGATTTCGGCGGGATCGCTGGAATCCTCATGGTACCGGTTCCGGGGCGTCACATCTGTGCTAGCTATGTGATGTGTGATGAACTGCTCCTCTGCCTTTTGTAGCCATTACTGATGATGTAAGTAAAAAACTCCTTATAATATGATGCAGTGTCAGGCTAAGCTCTGCATTTTTTTTTGACGTTAGCTCTACATATTTTCTTGTGTGCATCTCTGGAAATGAGGTGGGTAAGATCACCAGGTGCAAGAAGAGGTGGCAACACTCACGCCTTATAATATGATGCATATTTTCTTGTTTGCGTGTGTGAAATGAGGTGGGTAACATCACTAGGTGCAAGAAGAGGTGACAACATCTCTCACACGCTCCACAACCTCCACAAGCCTTCTTCTCTTCCACTCACTCCTTGGAGTTCGAAACAACACATTCTGCCAATGTCGGAAAGGAGCACGGGAAGCTCGTACTTGGAGGACGACCCGTACTACACCGCTCAGTGCCGGCGCTTGGGGCCTCCGATTCGTAGCAGGGAGGCGCCGAGCGACTACGCTCAAGGTCGTGAATGTACCTTCTGCGGCAGGAAGACACCGCTCCAGATATCATGGAGTAACCCTAATCCTGGAAGGAGGTACGACAGCTGCCAAAGGTAAATCACCATATATTAGGAGCTTCAAAATCCCCTTTTCTCGGTGTTTAATTTGCTCTGCTTCTTGTTCCATTGTGCTAGGGTGAAAAACAAATGCAAGTTTTTCCGGTGGTATGACGAGGAAGGTGAGGTGCTGAGCCCCTTCACGAAGCAACTCATCATTGACCTGCGTGATGTTGTCTGGGATAAGATGGAAGAGATTTCGTGCTTAGAGCTCGAACTGCTGCTGCAGAAGTGGAAGAAAGAAGGCAGCTGTATGACAGTGATTTTAATGGTGTTGGTTTCAGTAGGTTTGGCAATGTCTCTTGGTATGATTACGTCTGCACGGTGAGCTCGGCCGCGTGTCTTCGTCCTTGACTGGGCTAGCTATGTGTCTTTCCACTATCTTTCTCACCCTTCTCGCTTGAGAGTCGCCCAGTCCTCACTGGGCTGCTCTCTCCATTTTATCGGCCGGCCTCACCGGCCGAAGTGGACGGGTGAGCCGAGTACCGTCTACTCTAGATACTTCTCCGGCAGGTTGTAGGTCTAGTTTTAGATCTCGCTGGGTTCTGGTTGTAAAATACAAGTACGTGGTTGCATTTTCTTTATTTTGAGGGGCCTTGTATTTTGGAAAGTTGTAATGCAACATTAATGCTGATCTACAACCGTATAATCTTCTTTTTATTAGATTATCAGGCTGTACACTCTATATAGCGCAGTTTCATACAATAGTTATTTATCACTTGCGAGAGAATGAGTTTGAGGCCGGAGGAGGTTATCTTTGCTCGAGATGCAAATGGCCAGGATGTAGGAACGAAATCCTCTGTAAACACCAATTTGAAAATTGAGGTGGATGTATGTAGTTGCAAGTACAACTTTTTTTACAAAGTGTTGCAGTACAGTTGCTGAAACATTTTTAGCTTCGCGTAATTAAACAAACAAATAAATACACTCATTCAACATTGATGCACCTATCATAAGTTTGAGACATGGCCAGAATGCAAGTTATGCGATTACAACACGATGATAATTTCTTGGTGGGAATCTATTCCTAATAACTATCTACATTCATTTCGCCATAACTTCAATTGTCATTGTAGTACTCACCATTGGTAGTGCCGGAAAAAGGGAACACCTTTTTAGCATGCATAGCTAGAACTAAAGTATCATCCTTGGTCCATCGACTTCTTGCAGGTGTCTTTTTCGAAAATCTGTCATTTTTGAGAGCATTTTTCTCCTCCGGTGTAATCCAGGCACATCTAAACAAAACCACAGACCTATCACCATGGTACTGTAACATAATAATCTCTTTCAGGGTTCCATGGCAAGCAATCAGGTCTTCATCTTCGCCATATGTGCTTGCTATCATGATTCCACCGTTCTCTCGCTTCTTATTCGCACCCCATACAGTCGGGCAAAATCGAACCCCATTCACTATGCATGCTGAGTATTTCGTGATTCTATGATCAGGACGACATGCCAACGCGAAGAGATCATCATCTACCAGATTGCCATTCTTAATCTTCAGTATCTGCCAAAGCACAAGCAAAGAAATATATCAGCATCTGCTGATAAAACCTCTATTCCAAGAGTTCTTACAACGTGAGAATGAAAACTAACATAGCATCTGAACCATGATGCAAACCCTGTAGGCATCATTTTTTGAATGTCTGGCACCCCTCCTTGCTCCAACTCTTGTCTGAACATTCTGCCAAAATTTGAAAATAAGTCAATAGGTAGATAAGCATGTTCAAAGGTACGCAAGTAATAGATGTGAATAACATACTCTCTGTATCATCACAGATGTTCAACACAAATCTCACTATTTCATCAATTTCACCTTTAAAATATCCATAATTGTATCCAGAAGTACAACTAACTCCATGCCCAAAAAGGTCGATACTTTTCCTCACACCATGCTTTATAGCATACAACCACTTCTTGGCTGGGAACTTCCACCCATATTGGAGAGGAGCTTGGTGCATCGCCTCTTCTTCCGGTAAATGTAGAGCTAACTCGATTATTGCTGCAATTTGGTCTTTTGGATGATTTGAAACACCATTCTTGTCACAGTGAACAAAAGCAACATATCCTCTTGTTGTACACCCTGAATGATTACTCAGAGCTGGGTAATCGTTAATGCAGTATAGATTATGTCCCTGATAGACAGTTGCAGTTTGTAGGTCTGCAAAAAACGCATCACACTGATCAGCATCATTGACAGGCACCTCGGCAGTATGTTCCATAACATCTGCAAGAAATTCCTCTGCATGAATCGCCCCTCCACTATCAGCATCATTGTCAGGCACGTCGAGAGGATGTTCAATGACATTAGCAGCAAATCCCTCTGTATGATTCACCTCTCCATGATAAGCATCATTGTTGACAGGCACCTCGGCAGGATGCTCAATCGCATTTGCATCAAAGTCCTCTGCATGATTCACCAATCCATGATCAGGACTATTGTCCGGCAGCTTGACAGGATATTCAATACTTTCCGTATCAAATTGCAGTGCATGATTTACACTTCCATCATCAGGCACCACAGGATGTTCTATAACCCCTGCATCGAAGTCCTCTAATATATTCACCTCTTCATGATTTTTAGGAAACTCGTTACCATGTACAATAACAACTGCATCAGAGGGCTCTGCGTGATGTACCCACCTCTGGTAAGTAGGATCCATGCCCTTTACGAACAAGTGACACTGCACAGGAATTTGAGTACTATACTTGAGATTCAAACACTCCGTACATGGGCAGAGTATTTTATCATTCTCATGGAATCCATCTCGAACAAAGTTCATAAATTCAATCAGACCTTCCACGTATTCTTTCGAAAAACACGAACCATGCCTCACCCATGTTCTATCCATCAAGTGACACTGATCTGCACAATATTCGGAGGCTTCAAATTTCAGAAAATTGTCCAAAAAATACTTCTAGAGCGTTCTAAAATTGCACATTACTCGGAGACAATTATTTTAGGACGGATGTAGTAATATATGGATGATACTTTTATAGATTTTTAATTCGATAAAGGGAATATATTAAAATCAGAAGATACCAATTACACCCAGCCTCTCCAACAACGCAACATCCTAATGGCAGTACGGATGCACACATCCAAAAAAGAGAAAGAAGCCATAGCCTTACCGTGGATGCAACCTGCCGGCGTGAAGAAGTGGTTATTCAGAGCAGGCTGGACGCTAGAGAATGTGGTGAGGTGCAAGCAATGGTGGACGATGGTGATGGATCCGCTCGGGTGCTGGTGGCAATATACGAGATGGAGGGGAGACCCGCAGACGTCGTGGAGGAGTACGGCAAAGTTGTACGGGGCACAAGTGGCAATGGATCTACCTTGCGTCGCCGTGCTAGCTAGCTAGTTGTGGGCAGCGCTGCAGGTCGCGCAACCCCGGCCCTGGCCCGACTGAATTTGGTAATTCAAAATTTTGGGGGAAAGCCCTCCCGCCGAATACAGTTTGCTGGGCGCGAACACTATTTTATCTTTAGACAAGACCAAAGCCCGCCGAGTCGTTCTGAGAAGAACCTGAATCTTGCTGAATAGATCTGGGCCGGGATTTAACTTTCCAGGAATAGGCCTTGGGCCCATTATTCGGCTTCGAATATATTCTGGGCTCTTCTGTGTGTCTTGTTTCAACCTGAATAAATTGGAATTAGGCCAAGTAATTTAGGCCCAGTAATTTCCTCCGCGTGTCTTGTTTCGACCTGAATAAATTGGCCTTGGGCCCAATAATTTCCTCTACATGTCTTGTTTCGACCTGAATAAATTGGCCTTGGGCCTTTAGTCAGCCAATCTTGCCCAAGGACACCTCGACGCGTAGCTGACAGGTGGGACACCTAGTGAATCCAGTAGGTCCAATGGCTACATGTGGGCCCGACGGGAATTGGACCAGGGACCCACCAAGCTCTGACATACGGGCCCCACAAGTTCTGACATATTGGGTCCACACTCTGACAGGCTAGGCCCACCAAGATCGGGCATGCTGGGACCCACCAGGCTCTGACATGCGGACCCCACAGATCTCTGGCATGCCGGACCCACCAAAACTCTCACACGAGGGTCCCACCAGGCTCTGACATACGGGCCCCACAGATCTCTAGCATGCCAGACCCCCTAAAACTCTCACACAAGGGTCCCACCAGGTTCTGACCTACGGGTGACAAGGTATTAACTTGTCAATGCCTATGGATTGTAGGCTAGGGTTTAGTTGGAAGTAGAGGGTAAGTAGATCTCGAAGGTTTCAGCCGAAAAGTACTCGACGATTATGAAAACTAGGGTTTGTAAAACAATGATTCGATCCCTTCCTCGTCCCTCGACTCCCCCTTTATATAGGAAGTGGAGCCGAGGGATTCGTGTTGTACAAGTTACAGAGTCCGGGATGGTTTCTAATTCATCCCGTAAGATTACAAATAACACTTCCTATTACAACTCTAGCTTTCCTTAATAACATCTTGGGCTTCCGAATCTTCTTATTCTTCGGGTAGTGGGCCTTCAGTAAACCCCGGGTACTATCTTCGGCAGGCCCATTTGGGATGCCTATGTCAGTAGCCCCCGAGATTTTGCTTGAATCGTAGGGTCAAGGAAAATCTCCACTGTTTATTTTTATTCGACAGCTTTAACTTTTCTCTATTTTTCTCATTGATATCTATATTGTACAGGGATAATGGTAATTGGGGCTAGTTCATCTGACGGATCAGGTACTAGTTAACTGCTCTAGTGGCAATCCGCAAAAACCTACTTCAAAATCACGTCCCTGGACATGATCTCGGGATACTGGTGTAAACTTCGACAGGTGCCGCTTAAGGTCTTACCATTCTGTCGAGTCCCAGTAAAGTTTATCGGGTACCTAACGCGTCCGTTAGGATTTTTCTTCGTATCTGTTGATACAGATAAAAGTAGCAGAGCGCAGTCTTCGGCGATGCCACGCCCAGCAGAACGGATCTGGGGTCTTACCTTCGCAAACTTGCGGCATTCAGAAATTGATCGCAACTTTGGCGTTCTGAGAATATATTGTCGAGTGCTTTTTCGGCTGTTTGAATGGCACATTTTATCGAGTCAAAGATGACTTATATTGCTCTCCCGATGGGAGTATATGTAGAGTTAATTATAACTCGAAATATACTCTTTTGCTTTTCTATCTTTCTTTTTTCTCTTTCTTTCTTTCTTTTATAATTTCATCGGGCACGCGAACAGCGTTCCCGATGGGAGTAGCCCCCGAGGCTACAACCAAGGACTTGTACTTGGGTGTAGGCTCCACGCCTTATGCCGACATATTTCCTTTTTTCTCCCGAAGTTTTATAATTTCTCGGGTGCGCGAACAGCGCTCCCGATGGGAGTATCCCGCGAGGCTATGAACAAATATTTGTATTTGGTCATAGGCTCACGCCATTTCTATTTTGTCTTTCTAGATCTTTTTTCTTTTTTCCAAAGTAGCCCCCGAGCATTTGATCAGAAACTTGTATTTGATCAAAGGCTCAATCATTATTTTTCCGTGTCGCCTTTTATGAAGCTGTTGAGTCGAATTTTTTCTTCTGTCAAGATGACGTTGTTGCTGACGATAGCCATGATTGCCTGTCAAAAATTTGCGACAAGCCTTTTCTCGCCGCCATGCGGGCCCAATTAATCCACTATCTTGACACGTCGTGCAAGTGGGGGACACACGTCCTCCGCTTTTTCTGGCGCACGCACCGTAACTTCCGCGATGTGGAATTACTTTTTTACCCTTGATGCTACGTGGCTATCATCTGTCACACATTTTCCTTATCCAACGGTTCGTCGTTTCACCGCACCTCTATATAAATTCGTCTTCTTCCTCCTTGGACACTTCCGCCCGCGCCATCTTCTTTCTCTCAGCTGCAAATTTCTCCTGCGATCCACAGCTTCCTAAGCTCTTTGCCTCCCTGCTGTGAATCCTGCGCCATTGTTGATGCCACCTCGTCGCTTGACAAGGCATAGCACGCCGGAGTCCTCCATGGCCGCCGTGGATCTTGGAACGGCTGAGTGGGAAAGATCGAAGATTTCCGCTCAGGACGTCAACATGCTGAGGAAGCTGGGGATCAGCAAGAAACCCCAGGCATTGCGCTTCCCCAGTGAGGAAAGTTACCCAACCCCTCCAATGGGGTATCGGGTAAGTTTTGTCGACCACCTCATCCGCGGTCTTTCCGCCCCCATTCATCCTTTTCTCCGTGGACTTCTTTTTATCTACGGTCTGCAACTTCACCACCTTACGCCAAATTCAATCCTCCATATTTCCATTTTCATTACTCTGTGCGAGGCCTTCCTTGGCGTCCAGCCTAACTGGGCGCTTTGGAAGCGCATTTTCTTCTGCCGCCGTAATGGCTCGCCCAATGTCGCCTATAATATAGGCGGCGTTGTGATTTCTGTTCGGCCCACTGTCGACTACTTCGACGTCAAGCTTCCTGACTCAGTTCAAGGTTGGCGCAAGAAGTGGTTATACATTCAGGAGGAGAACCATGGATGTGCAGAGGACAACATCCCTCCTTTTGATGGTGCCGAGAAAATTTTTCGCCGCCGCTCCTGGGACGCGGAGGCCACCGAAGAAGAGAGGGCGTCGACGGAAAACTTGATGGCTCGTATTCACGAGTTGCAAAATACTCGCGGCAAAGAGTTATCGGGTATCCAAATTACTGCATATTTTCTTAGGACTAGAGTGCAGCCGCTTCAGGCTCGCAAAAATCCTCTATGGAAATATGCTGGCAACGAGGATGTAGATCGGCTGTCGGTGGATTTGGAAGTCAAAAACTTGGAAAAGCTTGTCCGAAAAATCTCATCTCTCAGCAAAAAGGATCCTGTCCCTGCTTCTTGTCGTGTTAAACCATTCAGCGCCGCCAATCCACTCCCCCAGGTAATCTTTGTCTATTATCTTATTGTTGCTTTGCTAACTTTTTTGTAACTTCTTTTCTGACATCGGTCCCTGTTTTTATTTTGCACAGAATCATCCGGACCTTGTCTCGCTTCCTCCTCTCCCTGAAGGTGGAGAAGTCGAAGAAAGGGCCATTGTCACTGATGACAATCAGGAAGCTCCATCTTGTGCGAATGAACCCGTGGATTCTCGAAAATCTGCGGGTTCTTCCGAAGGTACTGCGTCGGCACAATCTCCTCCTCCCGCTGTCTCCCCGAAAGGCAAAAGGAAAAGGAATGATGTCGAAGATTCCGGCACTTCCAAAGCCGAAGAAGTTGATCCTTCACATCCGAAGGCGGCTTACGATCCTTATCTTGAATCCCTCGTCAGCTCGTAAGTTATTTTTATTTCTCCTTTTTTCTGTACTCGAAATGTTTGTCTTGTCTTGCTTTTTATGCCGTCGAGTTTTAATCACAGCGATGATGAGGAAGAAACACCAACTGTTGACGTGGCTCCTCGGACGAGCACGTCACATACTTTACTTGCCTCGGATACGCTAGTTGAAGGAGAAGAATCCTCGCCTCCTCAACGAGATGTCGTCACCACTACTCCGCCATCAAGCCCCCTTGCTCCTTCACCAAAAAGGACAAGGATTGAAACGATCATTGAGCCTGCCCCTCAATTGGGTAGCTCTTCTACTCTGCTCTTGGATGATGTAAGTTTTTTTTTTTTTTTTTTATACCGATGTTTTTCTTTCTTTGTCCTTCTTTGATAGCCCATGATCCAAGAGCTTATCCGCATCGGGTCCCAATTCATTGGGTACCGTGAGTATGCCAACAGAACCGAAGGTAATAACTTTTTTGCTGTCGTTGTTTTTGACTTCTTGCTCCTGTCGTTTGTCGCAATTTTTGACCTTTTTCTTTTTTATTTCGACAGAGAAACTTGCAGAGGCCAAAAAACGTGCCGACGCACTTGCTCAAAAACTGGAGCAAAGTGAAGCGGCCCGCAAGAAAGCCGAACTTGTTGCTAGCGAAGCCAGAACAGAGGCTGATGAAGCCAAAGCAAAAGCTGCTAGTGTCGAGGAACTGCAGAAAAAACTTGAAGATGCTGAAACTGCTTTAGACGAGCACAAAACCGCACAGGCTGCTCGCGAGCAGGGGATTCTCAAGCGCCTGAAGTCGCAAAGTCGACGCTTTCAAGGTAATATTATCGATCCCTTCTATTTTTTATGGGACCTGCTGTTTCTTGTTTTTTGACCAACGTTTATTTCCTGTGGCAGGCCAAACAAACCAAGAGTTTGATCTGGAGGATCCCGACAATGATCCTCTCCTTGACGCGCTTTCTTATCTGGAGTTACATGGATCCGAAATTCGTGAGGGCGTGGCGAATGCTGACGCGGGACTGTCGACACTTTTTCCCTACTTCTTCTCGAAGAAAGAGGAGCCCAAGACTTTCCTTGCCCTTGCCCAGAGCTTCAATTCATCAGAGGACCTTGGACTGAAGATGCGCCAGGAAAACATGAAGATTGCTGTCGAAATCTTGTTGCCGCCGATCGTGAACCAACAAACTATTGATTGGATGAAAGTTGGCGACACCGATCAGATAGAGCAGTCAAGATGGAGGTCGTTGATTAAGGCAGCCAAGCCCAACACGAAGAAAATCCTGGCCTATCTCGGGATCAAACCAGCTTCAACTCCTAGCTCATCAAGGCCGGAGGTCTAGTTGCATGCCTCTTTGTTTTTTGCTTTCTTTGTCTCTTTTGCCCCTGTCGCCAATTTAGCTGTGGCGACCATTATCCTGGTAGTCCTTTTTGGAGAAACTTCTTCTGTAATGTCTATGTAAATTTGTCTAGAAATTAATGAAATTCCCTCTGGCATTATCATTGATCCTGGCGCTTTCTTTTCCAGTTAATATTTGACAACTATTCGACCAATCCTTGCTCTGCCGATGCTTCACCTGCCTCTTCCTTCTCGAAGAAAATGCTAATCAATGATAACCCTCTCGAAGGTTCTTCAAGCAAACATTTGTCGGAAGATTTGCAAGAACTTCGACAACAACTTCAATCCACGAAGAAACAAACTCTTGCGATGATGGAAAAATCTCGGCAAGCGTCCGAGAGAGAGGAAATTGCTCTTCAACAGGCAAAAGAAGCCATTGCTGCGAGGGATGCTCTTTGTTCTTGAAGCTTTGAAGCTTCTTCCCGCGAGAATTATATGCTGCAGCTAATGACTGATGCCAGTTCGGACATGACAGGTATGTTTCCCGCTCGTAACCATATTGGATATTATTTTTCACTATTCGTTCCTTGATTGTTTGTTTGATGTGTCAGGCTCGTTTCTGGATGCTGCTGCCGAAGACCAACGTGTTGAAGCTCGAACCACAGTTTTGCTGAGACTGGCTGCGCAACATGGGTCTAATTTTTGGGTTACTCCTGAGCGCACCCGCCAAATCGTCAGATTTCAAGATCGCGCGACTCAGGTCCGCGATTTCCTTGACTTCTGTACGAAGACTTTATTCTTAGTTTATGGGACCATGTTCCCTCGGAACAAAATGCCAGAAACCCTTCCAGCTTTAATGGAGAAATTTCGAGATGCTCCTCGAATCCATGGCTTTGTGCGAGCTCAACTTTCTGCTGGCGCAAGATTTGCCATGATAATGATAAAAATTTGTTATCCAAAATTGCCCATAGATCAAATTGTTCCTACTTGTTTGGCGAAGATGGCAAAGAAAAAGAGAAATATCGGCAAGATTGACGATTTGGTGACTCCTGTTGCTGAAGATATGATGGATGAACTTCTTCGGATGGATTCTGAATTCTTCGTGAAGGGAAGCTATGCTGAACATAGTACTCGTCCTTCTACTGAGCGGATAACCATAGATCATGTGCTAGGTTTCCCTTGAAAACTTTTTCCTCTTCTTTGCTGTATTTCTATCATTGATACATCTTTGTATATTTGTAAACACAATCTATATTGTCAAGCTGTGTTTTTGATCACTGAGCCCCCGAGCTTTTGGCTGGAGTCTATACTGTTTTTCTATCTCGGAGGTTTTCCCTCCTGTCATAATAAGATATCTCTGTTTTTTCATTGATGGGTTGGAAGCCCCCGAGTGTCGTGGTGTCACAGTTCTATATTTTTGTTGCGAGGTTCTTAGACCAAAGCAGTAAGTTTTTTGGCGCGTACACTATGTTTTTAGCTTCCAATATTTGGCGAGGTATTTAGTGTACCAAGGCGAAATATTTTGGTAAGTCTGATTTGTCTATATTGCACGTATTTTGAGATTTGAAGGCATTGAGCCCCCGAGCGTGTCGAAGAATAAGAAATATATCTCCACTATCTTCATTATATTGCAGCACCGCGAGCCCGCCTCATTAAAAACCTTTCCGGCCCCACTCGGTGCCCCGAAAAGGAAAAGAGTGCGTCTGAAAACTCGCGGGCGTTTCAGTACATTGTATTTTTACAGAGAAGGACTATATTTCAACTCTAGGCGTAGAACCGCCTCAGCTGTGCCACGTTCCAGGGGTTTTTCTCGGGAACCCCTGTCTTCTTATCTTTTATCCTGTACGCTCCTCCTCCAATTACTTCCGTTATGACGTAGGGGCCGAGCCATGGCGACTCGAGTTTTTCAGTGCGCTCTTGATTGAGTCGCAAAACTAAGTCTCCGGCTTGAAAAGATCTTGGTCTCAAACGCCGACTATGGTAATTTTTCAGGTCCTGCTGATATTTGGTTACCCTTGATAATACTTCGTCTCGAGCTTCGTCGAGTGCGTCGACGTCGTCTTCCAATGCTTTCTTGGAAGCTTCTTCATTATACTACGTGGACTGCGGGGGAGTCGTGCTCTATTTCTATTGGCAGTACTGCTTCTGCTCCATGGACAAGGAAAAACGGGGTCTCCTGTGTCGCTGTATTTGGTGTTGTTCGGATGCTCCATAACACACTTGGTAGTTCTTCTGGCCAAGTATGTCGAGCTTTTTCCAGTGGTCCTAATAGGCGTTTCTTGATGCCATTGCAGATGATGCCATTGGCTTTCTCGACTTGACCATTGGTTTGAGGATGTGCAACTGACGCGAAGTGCAATTTGATGCCTACCTCTGCACAGTACGCATTGAACTCCTTTGACGTAAAGTTGCTGCCATTGTCTGTGACAATGCTATGAGGTACTCCAAATCGAAAAACGATGCCCTTCACGAATTTTATTGCTGATGCTGCATCTGGTGAATTTATCGGCTTTGCTTCTATCCACTTGGTGAATTTGTCGACAGCAACCAGCAAGTACTCATATCCTCCTGGCGAAGCTTTGTGCAACTTGCCCACCATATCAAGTCCCCATTGGGCAAAGGGCCATGACAATGGTATTGGTGTTAATTCCGCCGCTGGAGAGTGAGGTTTGGCGGCGAATCTTTGACACGCGTCGCAAGTTCTTACTATTTCCTTGGCATCTTCAATTGCTGTCAACCAATAGAATCCTGCCCGAAAAACTTTGGCTGCAATAGCTCGACTACTTGCGTGGTGGCCACATATCCCTTCGTGTACGTCCTTCAGAATTACTCTTCCTTCTTCGGGTGTGACACACCTTTGGAGGACGCCTGAAATACTTCGCTTGTATAATTCCCCTTTGATCATTGTGAAAGCTTTGGATCGTCGAATAACTCGCCTTGCTTCAACTGGATCGTCGGGTATTTCTTTCCTGAGGATGTATGATATATATGCTTGCATCCATGGAATTTGTACCATCATCACAAGTTCTTGGTCCTCTTTATCCTCAGCGGTTTCTTTGAGAAGCGTCGAAGTTTTCTCTTCTTTTGCTTTTTTCTGCACCTTTTTTGGCTTCGTGGTTCTCTCCGCTATTTCTTCCCAAAATACTCCTGGCGGAATTGGGAGGCACTGCGACCCGATGTTTGCGAGAACATCGGCTTCATCATTGCTCAATCGGCTGATGTGATTTACCTCGCATCCATCAAACAGCTTCTCGAGCTCATTGTACACTTCCTTGTATGCTATCATGCTATCATTGACTGCATCACATTGGTTCATAACTTGCTGAGCCACCAATTGTGAGTCGCCAAAGATTTTTAGTCGAGTTGCACCGCAAGCTTTCGCCATCTTCATCCCGTGTATGAGGGCTTCATATTCTGCTTCATTGTTGGATGCATTAGGGAACGTCATCCGAAGGACGTATTTCAATTTGTCGCCTTCAGGTGATATGAGTACTACTCCTGCACCAGCTCCTTCTACTCTCTTGGACCCATCGAAGTTCATGGTCCAGGTTCTCGACAAATCTGGGGGTCCCGTGTTTTGTAGTTCCATCCACTCTGCGATGAAATCTGGCAGAACTTGCGACTTGATTGCCTTTCTTTTTTCATACGTGATGTCCCGAGGGGAAAGTTCTATTCCCCAAAGGGAGACACGCCCTGTAGCTTCTGGATTGTTCAGTATATTTGAAAGAGGTGCCTCGTTGACTACTATTATCGGATGTGCCGAAAAATAGTGGCGCAACTTCCTTGCCGTCGCAATTACTCCATATGCTAGTTTTTGGTACTGCGGGTACCGCTGTTTGGAAGGCGATAAAACTTCACTGATGAAATATACTGGTCTTTGCACTCCATGGAGTTTTCCTTCTTCTTCTCTTTCGACAACTAGTACCGTGCTAACCACTTGGGGCGTGGCTGCAATATACAGCAGGAGAGGTTCCTTTTCTTTCGGCGCTACCAAAATTGGTGGTGTCGAGATTGTGCGCTTCAAATCCTCGAAAGCTCTGTCGGCCTCTTCGTTCCACTGGAATTTATCTCCTTGCTTTATTAGAGCGTAAAATGGTAACGCTTTTTCTCCCAGCCTGGCTACGAATCTGCTCAAAGCTGCGACTCGCCCAGTTAGCTGCTGTATTTCTTTCAACTTTGTCGGCTTCCTCATTGTTACGATAGCTTGTATTTTATCGGGATTTGCTTCAATCCCTCTTGCTGAAACTAGAAACCCCAGAAGTTCTCCTGCTGGGACGCCAAAAGAACACTTCGTCGGGTTCAGCTTGAGACAGAATTTGTCGAGGTTATCAAAGGTTTCCTTGAGATCCTCGATTAGTGTTGCTCCCTTTTTTGATGTTATGACGATATCATCGATGTATACTTGCACGTTTTTTCCAATCTGTGTCGCCAAACACTTCTGCATCATCCTCTGATATGTTGCTCCCGCATTTTTTAGACCAAAGGGCATTGTTCTGTAGCAAAACACGCCGTAAGGTGTAATAAACGCTGTCTTTACTTCATCTTCTTCTTTCAATCTGATCTGGTTATAACCAGAATATGCGTCCAGGAAGGAAAGACGTTCACATCCAGCCGTGGAGTCGATAATTTGATCGATCCTCGGGAGGGGAAAATGATCCTTTGGACAATGTTTATTGAGACACGTAAAGTCGACGCACATGCGAAGGACCTTAGTGTTTTTCTTCGGCACCAACACAGGATTTGCTACCCATGTGGCTTCTGTAGATATTTCTTTGATAAAACCAGCTTCTCTTAGCCGATTGATTTCTGACAGCATGGCTTTACGGGTTGGTTCCGAAAAACGCCGCAAGGGTTGTTTGATTGGTCTCGCTAATGGCTCCAAGTTTAGGTGGTGACAAGGTATCAACTTGTCAATGCCTATGGATTGTAGGCTAGGGTTTAGTTGGAAGTAGAGGGTAAGTAGATCTCGAAGGTTTCAGCCGAAAAGTACTCGACGATTATGAAAACTAGGGTTTGTAAACAATGATTCGATTCCTTCCTCGTCCCTCGACTCCCCCTTTATATAGGAAGTGGAGCCGAGGGATTCGTGTTGTACAAGTTACAGAGTCCGGGATGGTTTCTAATTCATCCCGTAAGATTACAAATAACACTTCCTATTACAACTCTAGCTTTCCTTAATAACATCTTGGGCTTCCGAATCTTCTTATTCTTCGGGTAGTGGGCCTTCAGTAAACCCCGGGTACTATCTTCGGCAGGCCCATTTGGGATGCCTATGTCAGTAGCCCCCGAGATTTTGCTTGAATCGTAGGGTCAAGGAAAATCTCCACTGTTTATTTTTATTCGACAGCTTTAACTTTTCTCTATTTTTCTCATTGATATCTATATTGTACAGGGATAATGGTAATTGGGGCTAGTTCATCTGACGGATCAGGTACTAGTTAACTGCTCTAGTGGCAATCCGCAAAAACCTACTTGAAAATCACGTCCCTGGACATGATCTCGGGATACTGGTGTAAACTTCGACAGGTGCCGCTTAAGGTCTTACCATTCTGTCGAGTCCCAGTAAAGTTTATCGGGTACCTAACGCGTCCGTTAGGATTTTTCTTCGTATCTGTTGATACGGATAAAAGTAGCAGAGCGCAGTCTTCGGCGATGCCACGCCCAGCAGAACGGATCTGGGGTCTTACCTTCGCAAACTTGCGGCATTCAGAAATTGATCGCAACTTTGGCGTTCTGAGAATATATTGTCGAGTGCTTTTTCGGCTGTTTGAATGGCACATTTTATCGAGTCAAAGATGACTTATATTGCTCTCCCGATGGGAGTATATGTAGAGTTAATTATAACTCGAAATATACTCTTTTGCTCTTCTATCTTTCTTTTTTCTCTTTCTTTCTTTCTTTTATAATTTCATCGGGCACGCGAACAGCGTTCCCGATGGGAGTAGCCCCCGAGGCTACAACCAAGGACTTGTACTTGGGTGTAGGCTCCACGCCTTATGCCGACATATTTCCTTTTTTCTCCCGAAGTTTTATAATTTCTCGGGTGCGCGAACAGCGCTCCCGATGGGAGTAGCCCCCGAGGCTATGAACAAATATTTGTATTTGGTCATAGGCTCACGCCATTTCTATTTTGTCTTTCTAGATCTTTTTTCTTTTTTCCAAAGTAGCCCCCGAGCATTTGATCAGAAACTTGTATTTGATCAAAGGCTCAATCATTATTTTTCCGTGTCGCCTTTTATGAAGCTGTTGAGTCGAATTTTTTCTTCGTCAAGATGACGTTGTTGCCGACGATAGCCATGATTGCTGTCAAAAATTTGCGACAAGCCTTTTCTCGCCGCCATGCGGGCCCAATTAATCCACTATCTTGACACGTCGTGCAAGTGGGGGACACACGTCCTCCGCTTTTTCTGGCGCACGCACCGTAACTTCCGCGATGTGGAATTACTTTTTTACCCTTGATGCTACGTGGCTATCATCTGTCACACATTTTCCTTATCCAACGGTTCGTCGTTTCACCGCACCTCTATATAAATTCGTCTTCTTCCTCCTTGGACACTTCCGCCCGCGCCGTCTTCTTTCTCTCAGCTGCAAATTTCTCCTGCGATCCACAGCTTCCTAAGCTCTTTGCCTCCCTGCTGTGAATCCTGCGCCATTGTTGATGCCACCTCGTCGCTTGACAAGGCATAGCACGCCGGAGTCCTCCATGGCCGCCGTGGATCTTGGAACGGCTGAGTGGGAAAGATCGAAGATTTCCGCTCAGGACGTCAACATGCTGAGGAAGCTGGGGATCAGCAAGAAACCCCAGGCATTGCGCTTCCCTAGTGAGGAAAGTTACCCAACCCCTCCAATGGGGTATCGGGTAAGTTTTGTCGACCACCTCATCCGCGGTCTTTCCGCCCCCATTCATCCTTTTCTCCGTGGACTTCTTTTTATCTACGGTCTGCAACTTCACCACCTTACGCCAAATTCAATCCTCCATATTTCCATTTTCATTACTCTGTGCGAGGCCTTCCTTGGCGTCCAGCCTAACTGGGCGCTTTGGAAGCGCATTTTCTTCTGCCGCCGTAATGGCTCGCCCAATGTCGCCTATAATATAGGCGGCGTTGTGATTTCTGTTCGGCCCACTGTCGACTACTTCGACGTCAAGCTTCCTGACTCAGTTCAAGGTTGGCGCAAGAAGTGGTTATACATTCAGGAGGAGAACCATGGATGTGCAGAGGACAACATCCCTCCTTTTGATGGTGCCGAGAAAATTTTTCGCCGCCGCTCCTGGGACGCGGAGGCCACCGAAGAAGAGAGGGCGTCGACGGAAAACTTGATGGCTCGTATTCACGAGTTGCAAAATACTCGCGGCAAAGAGTTATCGGGTATCCAAATTACTGCATATTTTCTTAGGACTAGAGTGCAGCCGCTTCAGGCTCGCAAAAATCCTCTATGGAAATATGCTGGCAACGAGGATGTAGATCGGCTATCGGTGGATTTGGAAGTCAAAAACTTGGAAAAGCTTGTCCGAAAAATCTCATCTCTCAGCAAAAAGGATCCTGTCCCTGCTTCTTGTCGTGTTAAACCATTCAGCGCCGCCAATCCACTCCCCCAGGTAATCTTTGTCTATTATCTTATTGTTGCTTTGCTAACTTTTTTGTAACTTCTTTTCTGACATCGGTCCCTGTTTTTATTTTGCACAGAATCATCCGGACCTTGTCTCGCTTCCTCCTCTCCCTGAAGGTGGAGAAGTCGAAGAAAGGGCCATTGTCACTGATGACAATCAGGAAGCTCCATCTTGTGCGAATGAACCCGTGGATTCTCGAAAATCTGCGGGTTCTTCCGAAGGTACTGCGTCGGCACAATCTCCTCCTCCCGCTGTCTCCCCGAAAGGCAAAAGGAAAAGGAATGATGTCGAAGATTCCGGCACTTCCAAAGCCGAAGAAGTTGATCCTTCACATCCGAAGGCGGCTTACGATCCTTATCTTGAATCCCTCGTCAGCTCGTAAGTTATTTTTATTTCTCCTTTTTTCTGTACTCGAAATGTTTGTCTTGTCTTGCTTTTTATGCCGTCGAGTTTTAATCACAGCGATGATGAGGAAGAAACACCAACTGTTGACGTGGCTCCTCGGACGAGCACGTCACATACTTTGCTTGCCTCGGATACGCTAGTTGAAGGAGAAGAATCCTCGCCTCCTCAACGAGATGTCGTCACCACTACTCCGCCATCAAGCCCCCTTGCTCCTTCACCAAAAAGGACAAGGATTGACGCGATCATTGAGCCTGCCCCTCAATTGGGTAGCTCTTCTACTCTGCTCTTGGATGATTTAAGTTTTTTTTTTTTTTTTTTAAATTTTCTTGCCGATACCTTTATTTCCTCTATTTTGCTTTTTCACGTCTTCACTCTTTTTTTTTCATACCGATGTTTTTCTTTCTTTGTCCTTCTTTGACAGCCCATGATCCAAGAGCTTATCCGTATCGGGTCCCAATTCATTGGGTACCGTGAGTATGCCAACAGAACCGAAGGTAATAACTTTTTTGATGTCGTTGTTTTTGACTTCTTGCTCCTGTCGTTTGTCGCAATTTTTGACCTTTTTCTTTTTTATTTCGATAGAGAAACTTGCAGAGGCCAACAAACGTGCCGACGCACTTGCTCAAAAACTGGAGCAAAGTGAAGCGGCCCGCAAGAAAGCCGAATTTGTTGCTAGCGAAGCCAAAACAGAGGCTGATGAAGCCAAAGCAAAAGCTGCTAGTGTCGAGGAACTGCAGAAAAAACTTGAAGATGCTGAAACTGCTTTAGACGAGCACAAAGCCGCACAGGCTGCTCGCGAGCAGGGGATTCTCAAGCGCCTGAAGTCGCAAAGTCGACGCTTTCAAGGTAATATTATCGATCCCTTCTATTTTTTATGGGACCTGTTGTTTCTTGTTTTTTGACCAATGTTTATTTCCTGTGGCAGGCCAAACAAACCAAGAGTTTGATCTGGAGGATCCCGACAATGATCCTCTCCTTGACGCGCTTTCTTATCTGGAGTTGCATGGATCCGAAATTCGTGAGGGCGTGGCGAATGCTGACGCGGGACTGTCGACACTTTTTCCCTACTTCTTCCCGAAGAAAGAGGAGCCCAAGACTTTCCTTGCCCTTGCCCAGAGCTTCAATTCATCAGAGGACCTTGGACTGAAGATGCGCCAGGAAAACATGAAGATTGCTGTCGAGAGTACTGTTGCCCTGGTCGCTGACAGCCAACAAACTATTGATTGGATGAAAGTTGGCGACACCGATCAGATAGAGCAGTCAAGATGGAGGTCGTTGATTAAGGCAGCCAAGCCCAACACGAAGAAAATCCTGGCCTATCTCGGGATCAAACCAGCTTCAACTCCTAGCTCATCAAGGCCGGAGGTCTAGTTGCATGCCTCTTTGTTTTTTGCTTTCTTTGTCTCTTTTGCCCCTGTCGCCAATTTAGCTGTGGCGACCATTATCCTGGTAGTCCTTTTTGGAGAAACTTCTTCTGTAATGTCTATGTAAATTTGTCTAGAAATTAATGAAATTCCCTCTGGCATTATCATTGATCCTGGCGCTTTCTTTTCCAGTTAATATTTGACAACTATTCGACCAATCCTTGCTCTGCCGATGCTTCACCTGCCTCTTCCTTCTCGAAGAAAATGCTAATCAATGATAACCCTCTCGAAGGTTCTTCAAGCAAACATTTGTCGGAAGATTTGCAAGAACTTCGACAACAACTTCAATCCACGAAGAAACAAACTCTTGCGATGATGGAAAAATCTCGGCAAGCGTCCGAGAGAGAGGAAATTGCTCTTCAACAGGCAAAAGAAGCCATTGCTGCGAGGGATGCTGCTGTTGCTGAAGCTGCTGAAGCTTCTTCCCGCGAGAATTATATGCTGCAGCTAATGACTGATGCCAGTTCGGACATGACAGGTATGTTTCCCGCTCGTAACCATATTGGATATTATTTTTCACTATTCGTTCCTTGATTGTTTGTTTGATGTGTCAGGCTCGTTTCTGGATGCTGCTGCCGAAGACCAACGTGTTGAAGCTCGAACCACAGTTTTGCTGAGACTGGCTGCGCAACATGGGTCTAATTTTTGGGTTACTCCTGAGCGCACCCGCCAAATCGTCAGATTTCAAGATCGCGCGACTCAGGTCCGCGATTTCCTTGACTTCTGTACGAAGACTTTATTCTTAGTTTATGGGACCATGTTCCCTCGGAACAAAATGCCAGAAACCCTTCCAGCTTTAATGGAGAAATTTCGAGATGCTCCTCGAATCCATGGCTTTGTGCGAGCTCAACTTTCTGCTGGCGCAAGATTTGCCATGATAATGATAAAAATTTGTTATCCAAAATTGCCCATAGATCAAATTGTTCCTACTTGTTTGGCGAAGATGGCAAAGAAAAAGAGAAATATCGGCAAGATTGACGATTTGGTGACTCCTGTTGCTGAAGATATGATGGATGAACTTCTTCGGATGGATTCTGAATTCTTCGTGAAGGGAAGCTATGCTGAACATAGTACTCGTCCTTCTACTGAGCGGATAACCATAGATCATGTGCTAGGTTTCCCTTGAAAACTTTTTCCTCTTCTTTGCTGTATTTCTATCATTGATACATCTTTGTATATTTGTAAACACAATCTATATTGTCAAGCTGTGTTTTTGATCACTGAGCCCCCGAGCTTTTGGCTGGAGTCTATACTGTTTTTCTATCTCGGAGGTTTTCCCTCCTGTCATAATAAGATATCTCTGTTTTTTCATTGATGGGTTGGAAGCCCCCGAGTGTCGTGGTGTCACAGTTCTATATTTTTGTTGCGAGGTTCTGAGACCAAAGCAGTAAGTTTTTTGGCGCGTACACTATGTTTTTAGCTTCCAATATTTGGCGAGGTATTTAGTGTACCAAGGCGAAATATTTTGGTAAGTCTGATTTGTCTATATTGCACGTATTTTGGGATTTGAAGGCATTGAGCCCCCGAGCGTGTCGAAGAATAAGAAATATATCTCCACTATCTTCATTATATTGCAGCACCGCGAGCCCGCCTCATTAAAAACCTTTCCGGCCCCACTCGGTGCCCCGAAAAGGAAAAGAGTGCGTCTGAAAACTCGCGGGCGTTTCAATACATTGTATTTTTACAGAGAAGGACTATATTTCAACTCTAGGCGTAGAACCGCCTCAGCTGTGCCACGTTCCAGGGGTTTTTCTCGGGAACCCCTGTCTTCTTATCTTTTATCCTGTACGCTCCTCCTTCAATTACTTCCGTTATGACGTAGGGGCCGAGCCATGGCGACTCGAGTTTTTCAGTGCGCTCTTGATTGAGTCGCAAAACTAAGTCTCCGACTTGAAAAGATCTTGGTCTTAAACGTCGACTGTGGTAATTTTTTAGGTCCTGCTGATATTTGGTTACCCTTGATAATACTTCGTCTCGAGCTTCGTCGAGTGCGTCGACGTCGTCTTCCAATGCTTTCCTGGAAGCTTCTTCATTATACTTTGTGACTCTGGGGGAGTCGTGCTCTATTTCTATTGGCAGTACTGCTTCTGCTCCATGGACAAGGAAAAACGGGGTCTCCTGTGTCGCTGTATTTGGTGTTGTTCGGATGCTCCATAACACACTTGGTAGTTCTTCTGGCCAAGTATGTCGAGCTTTTCCGATGGTCCTAATAGGCGTTTCTTGATGCCATTGCAGATGATGCCATTGGCTTTCTCGACTTGACCATTGGTTTGAGGATGTGCAACTGACGCGAAGTGCAATTTGATGCCTACCTCTGCACAGTACGCCTTGAACTCCTTTGACGTAAAGTTGCTGCCATTGTCTGTGACAATGCTATGAGGTACTCCAAATCGAAAAACGATGCCCTTCACGAATTTTATTGCTGATGCTGCATCTGGTGAATTTATCGGCTTTGCTTCTATCCACTTGGTGAATTTGTCGACAACAACCAGCAAGTACTCATATCCTCCTGGCGAAGCTTTGTGCAACTTGCCCACCATATCAAGTCCCCATTGGGCAAAGGGCCATGACAATGGTATTGGTGTTAATTCCGCCGCTGGAGAGTGAGGTTTGGCGGCGAATCTTTGACACGCGTCGCAAGTTCTTACTATTTCCTTGGCATCCTCAATTGCTGTCAACCAATAGAATCCTGCCCGAAAAACTTTGGCTGCAATAGCTCGACTACTTGCGTGGTGGCCACATATCCCTTCGTGCACGTCCTTCAGAATTACTCTTCCTTCTTCGGGTGTGACACACCTTTGGAGGACGCCTGAAATACTTCGCTTGTATAATTCCCCTTTGATCATTGTGAAAGCTTTGGATCGTCGAATAACTCGCCTTGCTTCAACTGGATCGTCGGGTATTTCTTTCCTGAGGATGTATGATATATATGCTTGCATCCACGGAATTTGTACCATCATCACAAATTCTTGGTCCTCTTCATCCTCAGTGGTTTCTTTGAGAAGCGTCGAAGTTTTCTCTTTTTTTGCTTTTTTCTGCACCTTTTTTGGCTTCGTGGATCTCTCCGCTATTTCTTCCCAAAATACTCCTGGCGGAATTGGGAGGCACTGCGACCCGATGTTTGCGAGAACGTCGGCTTCATCATTGCTCAATCGGCTGATGTGATTTACCTCGCATCCATCAAACAGCTTCTCGAGCTCATTGTACACTTCCTTGTATGCTATCATGCTATCATTGACTGCATCACATTGGTTCATAACTTGCTGAGCCACCAATTGTGAGTCGCCAAAGATTTTTAGTCGAGTTGCACCGCAAGCTTTCGCCATCTTCATCCCGTGTATGAGGGATTCATATTCTGCTTCATTGTTGGATGCATTAGGGAACGTCATCCGAAGGACGTATTTCAATTTGTCGCCTTCAGGTGATATGAGTACTACTCCTGCACCAGCTCCTTCTACTCTCTTGGACCCATCGAAGTTCATGGTCCAGGTTCTCGACAAATCTGGGGGTCCCGTGTTTTGTAGTTCCATCCACTCTGCGATGAAATCTGGCAGAACTTGCGACTTGATTGCCTTTCTTTTTTCATACGTGATGTCCCGAGGGGAAAGTTCTATTCCCCAAAGGGAGACACGCCCTGTAGCTTCTGGATTGTTCAGTATATTTGAAAGAGGTGCTTCGTTGACTACTATTATCGGATGTGCCGAAAAATAGTGGCGCAACTTCCTTGCCGTCGCAATTACTCCATATGCTAGTTTTTGGTACTGCGGGTATCGCTGTTTGGAAGGCGATAAAACTTCACTGATGAAATATACTGGCCTTTGCACTCCATGGAGTTTTCCTTCTTCTTCTCTTTCGACAACTAGTACCGTGCTAACCACTTGGGGCGTGGCTGCAATATACAGCAGGAGAGGTTCCTTTTCTTTCGGCGCTACCAAAATTGGTGGTGTCGAGATTGTGCGCTTCAAATCCTCGAAAGCTCTGTCGGCCTCTTCGTTCCACTGGAATTTATCTCCTTGCTTTATTAGAGCGTAAAATGGTAACGCTTTTTCTCCCAGCCTGGCTACGAATCTGCTCAAAGCTGCGACTACTTGATTAGCTGCTGTATTTCTTTCAACTTTGTCGGCTTCCTCATTGTTACGATAGCTTGTATTTTATCGGGATTTGCTTCAATCCCTCTTGCTGAAACTAGAAACCCCAGAAGTTCTCCTGCTGGGACGCCAAAAGAACACTTCGTCGGGTTCAGCTTGAGACAGAATTTGTCGAGGTTATCAAAGGTTTCCTTGAGATCCTCGATTAGTGTTGCTCCCTTTTTTGATGTTATGACGATATCGTCGATGTATACTTGCACGTTTTTTCCAATCTGTGTCGCCAAACACTTCTGCATCATCCTCTGATATGTTGCTCCCGCATTTTTTAGACCAAAGGGCATTGTTCTGTAGCAAAACACGCCGTAAGGTGTAATAAACGCTGTCTTTACTTCATCTTCTTCTTTCAATCTGATCTGGTTATAACCAGAATATGCGTCCAGGAAGGAAAGACGTTCACATCCAGCCGTGGAGTCGATAATTTGATCGATCCTCGGGAGGGGAAAATGATCCTTTGGACAATGTTTATTGAGACACGTAAAGTCGACGCACATGCGAAGGACCTTAGTGTTTTTCTTCGGCACCAACACAGGATTTGCTACCCATGTGGCTTCTGTAGATATTTCTTTGATAAAACCAGCTTCTCTTAGCCGATTGATTTCTGACAGCATGGCTTTACGGGTTGGTTCCGAAAAACGCCGCAAGGGTTGTTTGATTGGTCTCGCTAATGGATCCAAGTTTAGGTGGTGCTCGGCAAGTTCTCTGGGTACTCCTGGCATGTCAGCTGGACACCATGCGAAGATTTTCCAGTTCTCACGGAGGAACTCGACGAGCGCGCTTTCCTATGCGAGGTCCATGTCGTTTGCGATGGACGTCGTCTTTTTCGGGTCTGTCGGGTGAATCTGCACCTCCTTAGAATTTTTCTCGGTGTTGAAAGTTGATTCTTTGTTTGGCCTTCCAGCGTCTGGTAGCACGTCGTAGTCAGTCATACTCCTTGACGCCAGGTACTCAGCTTGCATCCCGAAAGTTTCTGATATCCGGTGAAAATCCTTATCGCACTTATCGGCTAAGGCGAAGCTTCCTTTGACTGTGATTGGTCCCTTTGGTCCAGGTAACCTCCACAACAGGTATGTATAATGTGGCACCGCCATAAATCTAGCATACGCTGGTCGTCCCAACAGAGCGTGGTATTGCGACGGAAAATCCACGACTTCAAATTCCAGCTTCTCGATTCTATAATTCTCTCGGGTTCCAAACTGAACGTCGAGATTGATCTTCCCCAATGGATAGCTTGGTTTCTCCGGTGTGATACCGTGGAACCTTGTGTCTGTTGGCTTCAAGTTTGCTAGGGATATGTTCATCTTCCTTAATGTATCTGCATACATAAGGTTTAAGCTGCTGCCGCCGTCTATGAATACTCGAGAAACATCAAATCCCGCAATAACTGCTGGTAAAATAAGTGCTGATTGTCCTGGTCGAGGAACTTGCTGCGGATGATCCGCTATAGTGAAGCCAATATCTTGCCCTGACCAATTAAGATACTCGACTGTTGGTGGGGGCATCTTTTCCGCCATAAACACCTGTCGTGAGATTACTTTCTGAGCTCTATTGGATGGCCTTCCTTTCTGAATCATCGACACCGCTCCGTTGGAGTTAGGATCAACATAAGGCGGTGGTGGAGGTGCTGCCGCTATTCTGAGCTGATGTCGATTGTCGTCTGTAATCGCGGGAGGGGGTGGTAAGTGAATCTCGCTCCTGGGTTCCCGAGGATTTCTCTGTGCTGCTTGAGCATTGGCTTGCCCTGCGAACCTCAACATTGCTTGGAAATTTCGACAATCTTTTTGGAGGTGTCCTGACTGCCTCTTCCCGTTATTGTCGAGATAGAAATGCATCTGACATGGTCCGTTCATCATATCCTCGGGAGATATATATGGTCTTTGGAACCTTGGTCCACTATTTTGCCTGTTATATCGGGAATCATCTCTATTGTCGCCTCGTTGCTCATTGCTCCTTTGATTGTCATCTCTATTGCTTCCTCCACTGTTTCCTCGAAAACCAGCCGATATTTGGCCAGGAGCATCGTAACTCGAGAACTGTCGAGGAAAGCGTCGTCTATTTTGAAAATTTCGACCACGGTCCTCCTCTGGTGACCTGTGTCGTTTATTGTGGACAGCATCTTCTCCATCTGCCCATCTGTTTGCTATTTCCATTAACGCGGATACTGTCTTTGGGTTGGTCCTTCCCAAGTCCTCGACGAAATCTCCACGCCTGATTCCTGCGACAAACGCATCTATCGCTCTCTCGTCAGATATATTTTCTGCCGAGTTTTTGATGATATTCCACCTTTGGATATATTTTCTCATTGGCTCGTCTGGCTTTTGTCGACATGCTCTCAACTCCTCTAACGACGCAGGTTTTTTGCACGTGGACCTGAAGTTCTTGACGAACACGTCCTCGAAGCTTTCCCAGCTGTCGATAGATCCTGGAGTAAGTTTCTTTATCCAAGATCGTGCGGCTCCACTCAAATGCACCTGGATGATTTGCATAGCTGTTGCCCTGGTTCCTCCTGTGAGCTTCACTATCTCGAGATAATCAACTAGCCAATCCTCTGGATCTTGAAGGCCGTCGAATTTCTTGAAGTTGTCAGGTAACTTGAATCCTGAAGGGACTCGAGTTTTTCGGACTCTCCTCGTGAAGCACGGCAAGCCACACATATCCTCGTCGTTAAGCTCCGGGGATTGCCGATGTTCCCTTCTGCTTTGCCGCGCTCTATCGACTCTTGCTTGTGCTGCCGTGTCCCTTGCTCCACTTGGTCCTTCAGGGGCTGCCGCTGTTGCTGCTGCAGGTCGTGGACTATTTTGCCTTGCTGCTCCTTCGGGAGGCGTTGATACAAATGCTGTCCCCATAGCTCCCACTCCTGCTATCGCCATATTGTATAGTGTTTCCCTTGGATCTCCTGGAGGTGGTTTAGATGCAAGGATAAAAGCGTGTGTCGCCATATACCCAGCCTCTGGTGTCTTAGGGATGATGTTTCCTCTTGTATCTATCGACATAAAGGACATGTCGAGGTTTTGGACCAAATGCTCTCTTTCTGCTTCGGGTATATGCTGTAACCTTGATCTTGCTCTGTTCCGAGCCTCCCTGTGGCTATCACCCGAAGTTCTAGATTGTCGACTTAGATCTGCCCTTCTCCTGCTGGATGCAGAAGCTGCCTCCTTTCTCCTGTTTAACTCAGCTGTCTGTTTTTCCAATTCTCTAGCGGCTCGTGCGAGCCTATATTGATATGCTTGCAATTCCTCTGGTGTGGCCGTGGTGGCCATTGGTTCTGAACCGTTCATAGCTCTTGCGGCTCTATCCCACGCCGCTTGTGAAAGTTGAACTCTGTCTCTCGGCTGTGGCCCAACGTATTTATTGCCCAGGCCTCGTCGCAGATCGGAGGGATCGACGTATGGATTTCCCAGATCGTCGAAAGCCTCAGATGTTTCCTCTTGATCTTCAATGGCATAAATCTGATGATATTTTGTACTCAGAGCTATGTTGGGTTTGGTGACACCATCGTTGAGATTGATGAAGACCTTGCCTTTGTAATAGATTTGTCGATGAAGTCGTAACTGTCGACATCGCCTGAGCCATCGCTTATATATGAGTCCGCAGATGACTCAAACGACATGTCGCTGAAAATCTTGGCGAGTTTCTCTCTTGCCCTGGTGCTGACGTAGCGTGTCGACGAAGTTTCTTCTTCTCCTGATTCGGTTGACGATGTACAGCTTGAAAAATCAGAATCGGTCGCCGACGATCCCGACGAAATCGGAATTTCGACACGATACGATCCTTCCTTCTCGACGCGAAAGCGAAATCTTCCGAACGTCATCTCCATAGGCTCCGCCAGATACGCATATGCATCCAAACGGGAGGGTGGGTGAGGAACAAAATCGACAGGACCAGCAGCGATTTGTTTACCTCGATCCATCGCGTTGCTTGCAGTTGATGATGCCGAAGATCTTGAACGTGCCATCGAAATCAGATCCTTACGCCTCTAGTTCCCACAGACGGCGCCAATTGACAAGGTATCAACTTGTCAATGCCTATGGATTGTAGGCTAGGGTTTAGTTGGAAGTAGAGGGTAAGTAGATCTCGAAGGTTTCAGCCGAAAAGTACTCGACGATTATGAAAACTAGGGTTTGTAAACAATGATTCGATTCCTTCCTCGTCCCTCGACTCCCCCTTTATATAGGAAGTGGAGCCGAGGGATTCGTGTTGTACAAGTTACAGAGTCCGGGATGGTTTCTAATTCATCCCGTAAGATTACAAATAACACTTCCTATTACAACTCTAGCTTTCCTTAATAACATCTTGGGCTTCCGAATCTTCTTATTCTTCGGGTAGTGGGCCTTCAGTAAACCCCGGGTACTATCTTCGGCAGGCCCATTTGGGATGCCTATGTCAGGTGGTGCTCGGCAAGTTCTCTGGGTACTCCTGGCATGTCAGCTGGACACCATGCGAAGATTTTCCAGTTCTCACGGAGGAACTCGACGAGCGCGCTTTCCTATGCGAGGTCCATGTCGTTTGCGATGGACGTCGTCTTTTTCGGGTCTGTCGGGTGAATCTGCACCTCCTTAGAATTTTTCTCGGTGTTGAAAGTTGATTCTTTGTTTGGCCTTCCAGCGTCTGGCAGCACGTCGTAGTCAGTCATACTCCTTGACGCCAGGTACTCAGCTTGCATCCCGAAAGTTTCTGATATCCGGTGAAAATCCTTATCGCACTTATCGGCTAAGGCGAAGCTTCCTTTGACTGTGATTGGTCCCTTTGGTCCAGGTAACCTCCACAACAGGTATGTATAATGTGGCACCGCCATAAATCTAGCATACGCTGGTCGTCCCAACAGAGCGTGGTATTGCGACGGAAAATCCACGACTTCAAATTCCAGCTTCTCGATTCTATAATTCTCTCGGGTTCCAAACTGAACGTCGAGATTGATCTTCCCCAATGGATAGCTTGGTTTCTCCGGTGTGATACCGTGGAACCTTGTGTCTGTTGGCTTCAAGTTTGCTAGGGATATGTTCATCTTCCTTAACGTATCTGCATACATAAGGTTTAAGCTGCTGCCGCCGTCTATGAATACTCGAGAAACATCAAATCCCGCAATAACTGCTGGTAAAATAAGTGCTGATTGTCCTGGTCGAGGAACTTGCTGCGGATGATCCGCTATGGTGAAGCCAATATCTTGCCCTGACCAATTAAGATACTCGACTGTTGGTGGGGGCATCTTTTCCGCCATAAACACCTGTCGTGAGATTACTTTCTGAGCTCTATTGGATGGCCTTCCTTTCTGAATCATCGACACCGCTCCGTTGGAGTTAGGATCAACATAAGGCGGTGGCGGAGGTGCTGCCGCTATTCTGAGCTGATGTCGATTGTCGTCTGTAATCGCGGGAGGAGGTGGTAAGTGAATCTCGCTCCTGGGTTCCCGAGGATTTCTCTGTGCTGCTTGAGCATTGGCTTGCCCTGCGAACCTTAACATTGCTTGGAAATTTCGACAATCTTTCTGGAGGTGTCCTGACTGCCTCTTCCCGTTATTGTCGAGATAGAAATGCATCTGACATGGCCCGTTCATCATATCCTCGGGAGATATATATGGTCTCTGGAACCTTGGTCCACTATTTTGCCTGTTATATCGGGAATCATCTCTATTGTTGCCTCGTTGCTCATTGTTCCTTTGATTGTCATCTCTATTGCTTCCTCCACTGTTTCCTCGAAAACCAGCCGATATTTGGCCAGGAGCATCATAACTCGAGAACTGTCGAGGAAAACGTCGTCTATTTTGAAAATTTCGACCACGGTCCTCCTCTGGTGACCTGTGTCGTTTATTGTGGACAGCATCTTCTCCATCTGCCCATCTGTTTGCTATTTCCATTAACGCGGATACTGTCTTTGGGTTGGTCCTTCCCAAGTCCTCGACGAAATCTCCACGCCTGATTCCTGCGACAAACGCATCTATCGCTCTCTCGTCAGATATATTTTCTGCCGAGTTTTTGATGATGTTCCACCTTTGGATATATTTTCTCATTGGCTCGTCTGGCTTTTGTCGACATGCTCTCAACTCCTCTAACGACGCGGGTTTTTTGCACGTGGACCTGAAGTTCTTGACGAACACGTCCTCGAAGCTTTCCCAGCTGTCGATAGATCCTGGAGTAAGTTTCTTTATCCAAGATCGTGCGGCTCCACTCAAATGCACCTGGATGCTTTGCATAGCTGTTGCCCTGGTTCCTCCTGTGAGCTTCACTGTCTCGAGATAATCAACTAGCCAATCCTCTGGATCTTGAAGGCCGTCGAATTTCTTGAAGTTGTCAGGTAACTTGAATCCTGAAGGGACTCGAGTTTTTCGGACTCTCCTCGTGAAGCACGGCAAGCCACACATATCCTCGTCGTTAAGCTCCGGGGATTGCCGATGTTCCCTTCTGCTTTGCCGCGCTCTATCGACTCTTGCTTGTGCTGCCGTGTCCCTTGCTCCACTTGGTCCTTCAGGGGCTGCCGCTGTTGCTGCTGCAGGTCGTGGACTATTTTGCCTTGCTGCTCCTTCGGGAGGCGTTGATACAAACGCTGTCCCCATAGCTCCCACTCCTGCTATCGCCATATTGTATAGTGTTTCCCTTGGATCTCCTGGAGGTGGTTTAGATGCAAGGATAAAAGCGTGTGTCGCCATATACCCAGCCTCTGGTGTCTTAGGGATGATGTTTCCTCTTGTATCTATCGACATAAAGGACATGTCGAGGTTTTGGACCAAATGCTTTCTTTCTGCTTCGGGTATATGCTGTAACCTTGATCTTGCTCTGTTCCGAGCCTCCCTGTGGCTATCACCCGAAGTTCTAGATTGTCGACTTAGATCTGCCCTTCTCCTGCTGGATGCAGAAGCTGCCTCCTTTCTCCTGTTTAACTCAGCTGTCTGTTTTTCCAATTCTCTAGCGGCTCGTGCGAGCCTATATTGATATGCTTGCAATTCCTCTGGTGTGGCCGTGGTAGCCATTGGTTCTGAACCGTTCATAGCTCTTGCGGCTCTATCCCACGCCGCTTGTGAAAGTTGAACTCTGTCTCTCGGCTGTGGCCCAACGTATTTATTGCCCAGGCCTCGTCGCAGATCGGAGGGATCGACGTATGGATTTCCCAGATCGTCGAAAGCCTCAGATGTTTCCTCTTGATCTTCAATGGCATAAATCTGATGATATTTTGTACTCAGAGCTATGTTGGGTTTGGTGACACCATCGTTGAGATTGATGAAGACCTTGCCCACTGTAATAGATTTGTCGATGAAGTCGTAACTGTCGACATCGCCTGAGCCATCGCTTATATATGAGTCCGCAGATGACTCAAACGACATGTCGCTGAAAATCTTGGCGAGTTTCTCTCTTGCCCTGGTGCTGACGTAGCGTGTCGACGAAGTTTCTTCTTCTCCTGATTCGGTTGACGATGTACAGCTTGAAAAATCAGAATCGGTCGCCGACGATCCCGACGAAATCGGAATTTCGACACGATACGATCCTTCCTTCTCGACGCGAAAGCGAAATCTTCCGAACGTCATCTCCATAGGCTCCGCCAGATACGCATATGCATCCAAACGGGAGGGTGGGTGAGGAACAAAATCGACAGGACCAGCAGCGATTTGTTTACCTCGATCCATCGCGTTGCTTGCAGTTGATGATGCCGAAGATCTTGAACGTGCCATCGAAATCAGATCCTTACGCCTCTAGTTCCCACAGACGGCGCCAATTGACAAGGTATTAACTTGTCAATGCCTATGGATTGTAGGCTAGGGTTTAGTTGGAAGTAGAGGGTAAGTAGATCTCGAAGGTTTCAGCCGAAAAGTACTCGACGATTATGAAAACTAGGGTTTGTAAAACAATGATTCGATCCCTTCCTCGTCCCTCGACTCCCCCTTTATATAGGAAGTGGAGCCGAGGGATTCGTGTTGTACAAGTTACAGAGTCCGGGATGGTTTCTAATTCATCCCGTAAGATTACAAATAACACTTCCTATTACAACTCTAGCTTTCCTTAATAACATCTTGGGCTTCCGAATCTTCTTATTCTTCGGGTAGTGGGCCTTCAGTAAACCCCGGGTACTATCTTCGGCAGGCCCATTTGGGATGCCTATGTCAACGGGGCCATGCGTCCAGAATTGATGGCAGGCAGACACTTGTGCTCGCACGTGCGCAATTTTTTTTGGCATGGCAACTGACATGTGGAGCCCATGTTGGTGGTACTGACAGTTCTGATCCACTTCGCATGCCTGGAGGCTATCGGAACGGGTGACCCCACGCAGGAGGGTCGTGTCGGTACCTGACATGCGGGCCCGAGTGCTACAGGCCAGGTACATGTGTGCAGACTGTGGTTGTCTCCCCTTACAAATATGGGTCACAGTGCTGTTGACCTTGGACTGTTGTGCGGGCAAACAGAAAAGTACGTGAACATAAGCGTGCAGAGTGTGGGTCAGGTGTGTCCACCGGCCCGAAGCCCAGTTGTTGTGACGACCCCCCCTGCTGACTCCGCAGTTCGGGCTGCCCACCACCCACGACGCTCATTTCTGCACAATCGTTGACGTTTAGACCTCGCCCGTCACTAATTTTTGGCGCCGAGCGGCCCAAAACGCCATCTGTGACACGGAAACGCCGTATCGTCATAGAAAAATACAATCACTGGCGGATTTCTCAAACGTCAGCCCCAAACCGTCATTGAAGCCTCAATTATTTGTAGTGAATGCTATATGCAATACACATTGGACACACATTGGAGCATCTCAAGTGTGTCTTGCATATAACAGCTGCTTCAATAATCTGTTGTTGGCACGTATAACAACGAAAACATATTGTAGTATAACAAGCAAAACATTACGAGTATATGGATATTATTTGGTAATATCATATATACATACTCTAGATTTTTCTTTCTTGATAATACTAATAATAAACTATAAATCTCTATTAAATATATTTTAGCATAAAATTTAGAGACCGCTCCAACTAGTAAGGATAGGCACACACACTATATCCATGAAAGTATTAATCGAGAAGACATATGCCTTTTCTTTATTATTTTCCACATCAATGATGATTTTGTTCAAATACCTTTGTAAGGCATAATGCATAAAAAAACGTTACAATTTTTCATTACTTAATACAATTTAAACTTGGAACAACATATTATCTATGAATGTGAATTGATAGAAATGAGATATAAACAAGTAAAAAAGGCTAGTATGATAATATCAAAATGTGCAGACCTATCTGTAGACATTGATTTATCCCCGCTGATGTGCATGCAAAGATGTATGTGGGGCTTGAGAATTCCGAAGGCGATGGGATAACAATGCACATCATCTATATGGAGAGCTAGACGTTCCGTACTTTCTACCCCCTAACCCCAAGGACTTCGAGCCCATCGGTTTCATCTCCCAAAAAAAAGCATGGTTTACCATGGTTCTTGCTAAGCATGAGTGTACATAACCAGGAACCACATCACATGGCCGTGTTGTTCATTGTTGCTATTGTCCGAGTTGTTGTCTTTCCATCAGAGAAGAACTGAAGTTTTAGTCATTGGATCATGATATTCAAAGTCAGGGAAGGTTACTTGTGTACTTTTGTTGAAGAAATCATCTCCAAACATTATTTATCTTTCAAATCCATCTCAATTAACATTGTTGATTTCCTACAGTCTTCGTGTTGAGATGTGTGGCGGACGACACAAATTCAGCTGGATTAGAACTGTACACGGTGAGGCCATCATGTGTGAGCACAGCCCAACCAGGGAAACACGTACAAGCACTTGAAAATATCTTTCTTGCACTGCTAAGACTCACGATTAAAAGAAAATTGCACTGCTTCTAATTATATGTAAAGTTTCCAATGTATCAAAGCACTCATATTCTCAGGCATTTGTTGTTGAAATGAACCTGTGACTTCTTTCGATAGATCATGTGCGACGTACGGATTCCTAATTTTATTGGGGAGCAGATCATATTTTGAACTTAGACCTCTTGACCTTTTAATTTTATCCGTTCATTAGTTGGAGCAACACATGATGGCCTCTACTGGAATCTCCCCCGTGAGGGTGTGTCGTTTGCCACTCGACAGTGTATCGTGGTGTTTGTGTGTAGTTGTAGCATTCTTGGCGTTGAACCGGTTGTTTTATCCTTTCTTCTTGTTATAAATGTGACAAACAAATAACGAAGAACGAAACAAGAACACACGCAGGGGATACAAGATTTAACGTGGAAAACCCCTTCCAACACAGAAGAGGAAAAAACCACGGGCGCCAGCCAGCAAAACTTCACTATATCGGGGAGTGTTTACAAACGCCGTGGGTTATCTTATAATCTGATAAACCCTAGCCAGCGGTTTACAAAATGTATATATAGGCGGTGGTAACGATCGGCCCAAGCCTACCGGCGACGGGCCTCGCTCCGCTCGCCAGAAGTTAGCCTCCCTTTAGTATATGAATTTGGATCACAATATAACAAACTCCACCTTGAGACAAATTCCATCTTGTAGCATGAACATCAACAATCTCTTGAACAACAAAGAAAAACACTTGCTGGCGCTGACGAGGGATCACCTCGCCAATGCCTACAGATTGTAGATTTGGGTTTCGGGAAAGAGCGACGATGGAGATTCCGGGAGCGAGATTGGACACACGATATACCCAGCTTCGGGTCCCCTCGGTGGAGGATCCCTACGTGCTGTTAGCAATCTAGTATATGATCACAAGTATGTTTACAGGGGGCCGCCGTAGGCGGAACTATGTTGTCTCTCTGTTCTCTCCCTCTATTGGATGCTCTGGCTGGCTTTATATATGCAACCAGCCTAGGGTTTTACAAGAGTCCTAGCTGACTACTTCTTCGGGTTGCCTTCTTGAGCCTTCTCCATATTGGGCCGAGCCGAGCCAGGTATACTAATAATGGGTACCCGAAGGGTATGCCCATAACAGTAGCTCTCGAGTGTCTAGGGAAGTCGAAAACTTGCGTAGAGACTCCAATTATAATCATCTGCAAAGTCGAAGAAATACAAGGCGAGGCCATTGATCCGGAAATATATCAGGTCAATGTCGTAGATTACGTGTAGCGTAGATGATATCGACGATTCTCGAAGTTATTTTTCTATCGGGTGCGCGGCTAGCGCTCCCGATGGGAGTAGCCCCCGAGTCTATGGGCAGGTGTTTGCACCTGGGCATAGACTCAAGTTGTACTGCTCGATGAAGAACTTGACTATATTTCTGGGCGCAACCCCTCTTTTTATCGACTTCTGCTGGAGGACTTAATGAAATCCAGCGCTCCCGATGGGAGTAGGCTCCACTCGAGTCACAGAGTCGAGTTGAGTCTACAAACCTTTATATATTTATAGAATCGAATGAAATTTCCGTGCTTTTTCTCCTTTTCAAATTCTTCGAGTCCAAGGAGAAGCTATATTTTCTTTGACAACTATATTGTACAGGGATATTGGTAAATGCGGCTGGTTCATCTGACGGATCAGGTACCAGTTAATTGCTCTAGTGGCAAATCCAGATAAACCTACTTCAAACTCGCGTCCCCGGACACGGGTTCAGGATACTGGCGTAATTCAGAACGTGCCGCTTTAGGACTTATCGAAACTTAATTCCAGCAAAATTATCGGATCCACAGCGCGTCCGCCGGGATTTTTCTTCACACCTGTTGATGTGGATAGAGTGGGAGAGCGCATTCAGGTGCGATGCCACGCCACACAGGACGGATCCTGGGGTCTTACCTTCGTGACCTTTTTACGAGTCACGGCATTCGGAGTTTTTACCGCGGCGGACGCGCTCCGAGAATATATTGTCGAGTGCCTTTGTTCGGCTAATGGAACGACCCATTTTTCGGGTTCTTCTATATTTTTCTCAGACGTGATGAGATAGCCGAATATATTGGGTTCTTCTATATTGTCATCAGGTACATCGCCGGCACTCTCGATCAGAATAAATGACGAGTCAATGGACCCGAAGATTTTTCCATTTTTTTTTTGGGTTCCCGTTGAAGAAAATATCGTCGAGTTCCTCCTTGAAGAAAATTTCGTCGGGTTCCTCCTTGAAGAAAATTTTGTCGAGTTCCTCCTTGAAGAAAATTTTGTCGGGTTCGTCCTTGAAGAAAATTTCATCGAGTTCCTCCTTAAAGAGAATTTCGTCGGGTTCCTCCTTGAAGAAATTTTCGTTGGGTTCTTCCCTGAAGAAAATTTTGCCAGGTTCATCCCTGAAGAAAATTTTGTCGAGTTCTCTGTTGAAGAAAATTTCGTTGGGTTCTTCCTTGACGAAAATTTCGTCCACTTCGTTGCAGTTTTTTTATCAAGTTCTTTGTTGATGTAGTTTTTCCTTGGCGCAGTTCTTCTTTTGTCAACCTGAGATGTAGAGTGAATTTGTACAGCGCAGCCCCCGAGTGTCGGGTGCGGCGAAAGTAAATGATAATCAACTTTATGTAATTTAAAGGAACACTTAGCTTATTGGGTACGACGGAGTCGACGCGGAGGTAGGTCCTGCAGCTGAGTCGATGAAGTCTTCAAGTGCAGCGAAAAAGTCGAGCCGAAGTAAAAACCACAAAATAACGGAAGTGGATGCCGCCAAATTGTTGATGGAGAAAAATAGCCGAGCCCCCAAGCGCTGCTGGGGTGATGTCATGATTGTTGCTTAGATGCCGTGTCGTAGTTCTGACCCGGGGCAAAGTCATTGTCGAGCCCCCGAGTGTTAGCCGTAACGTCAGAAGAAGCTGACGGAGTCGCGGCCTCATATAAGGTGAAGCCATTTAGGATGAATCCATTGACAATAATATAATATGAATCCAATGAAAATTTACGTCATTGGAGATGAAATCATTTGAAGATTAAACCATTCAAGATTACATCATTAAAGATGAAGTACTGAATCCGAGATGAAGTATTTGAGATGAATCCACATTGAAGATTACACCATTAAATATGAAGTATATATATTGAAGATGAATCTGCTCATATCATAGAGGATGAATCCATTGACCCGAAGAAAATAAATCCAGTAATAATCATAGATGATAAATCCACTGACCCGGAAGTGCATCGGGTAGTATTATATAGGAAATTAAAGATAACCATATAGGTGAACCCACTGAATCGAAGATATAAATCCACTAAGTCGAAGAAAATACTGATCCGAAGAAGACACATCTAGTAAGCCGAAGAAGATAAATCTACTAAGACGAAGAAAATTAATCCACTGAGCCAGGGAAGATATATCCAGAGCCGAAGAAGATAAATCCACTAAACCGAAAAAAATACTGATCCGAAGGAGACACATCCCGTAAGCCGAAGAAGATAAATCTACTGAGCCGAAGAAAATAAATCCACTGAGCCAGGGAAGATATATCCAGAGCCAAAGAAGATAAATCCACTAAACCGAAGAAGATAATCCACCGAGTAACCGAGTATATTTGCGGTAACGATGTAATGTCGCGCCCCGAGTGTCGGATGTATTTGTTGTAATATTGTGATGTCACAGCCCCCGAGTATTCGGGTGTGGCGAAAGTAAATAACAATTGACTCTTGGAAGAGGGACACTTAGCTTTTTTATCGACTGCGGCGGAGCTGATGTGAAAACAGGTCATGCGGCGGACACTTTCGATGTAGTCGCGCGGCGCCTGGCCGGAAGTAGTCGATGAAGATGACGTAGTCGATGTGGCGGATCCGCGGCGGGCGCGTCCCCGAGTGTATCTAGTGCGCGACATGACGAATGCATGATGATGCTTACGCGGCGGCAAGCTCCCGACGGGCGAGCCCTCATGGTCCACGACAGCCAAGTGCGCGCTGACGGTATGAACTGATAATTCTGCAACGACGAGTATGTGACGGCGAACCGCGAGACAAAGTGGCCGATGATGAACTCGATAATATTCCTTCGTTTTTTTTTTTGAACTTGATCCTTCCTTCCGAAATCGCCTCATCTTGATGTGTAGCAGTCGCTTGTTTTTGACGCGATGTAAAATATTGATTAGTGAAATCAGTCTGGTATTTAGCCCCGCCAGGTAGGACTTGGGCGATGCTGCATATTAGTCTGATCATGATCCTCATGAATAATATCAATCAAGCAAATTTAAAAAATTATTGCTATCAACTAGAGTTAATCATAGGATATACGCATATGATATTAATATAACTAGACACTTAGCTTTGCTTTTCGCTGCTAACGTAGTAGTAGCAGACATCCATGTGGTTTATATCTCTTTAATTCGCGATGCGGCGGAGTAGATCGGCGAGTTCACGACGTACGAGCCCTAGAGCGTGGCTCACACAGGATGACGGGTCCATGGTGGCGGAGTCCATGATGATGAAGTGTACCACTCTGTGCGCAGAAAAATAGGCAAAACCCGAGACAAGTGCACGTATATTTGTCCGCAATACAGGAAAAATAAATCTTAAAAATAACCAGATAATAGCACCTGAAGAGTCGATGCCGCAGCGACGCGGGTGGTGTCGGTATGGCGATTCGTAATTCATGGCGATAATGTATATGGAGGGTTTGCCGAACAGTAGCCCACTGTGTTCGTAGCGAAGCGTCCGAGCACGGAGCCTCCGGCCGAACGACCTAGGCGAATTCCTGAAATTTTTCAGGTCCTTCGTCCGCCAAGATCTAATATTGCTTCATTGCTCCAAATTGACATGTAATATAAGATAAACACGCATGTATATGGAGAGTTCGGTTCTAGCAATACAATATTTAATATATAGAAGAGCAATCAGAAAGAGATGATAAAATTTGACGAGAGGAAAATGATCAATCTGCCTTGCACGTCATCAAAAACGTGTGCGCGCGAGGCTTGCCGGGTCCAGGTAACGCGGAAGCTGCCATGGAGTGACTCGATTTCGTCCGACCGATTCGCTGTTCCTTGTGCTTCCGCACGCGTGTCGACTATGAAGAAAACACGTTGGTCGCGGCTGCGTCCTGACGAGGAAGCTCACGAATCGGATGGGCCGGCCGCGTTCCTGATCGATCTCACCGTCGTTGACAACAAAGATCCCGCCCGGATAACGAAATCCAGTCGTCGCGATTCCCACAGACGGCGCCAATTGACGAGGAATCACCTCGCCAATGCCTCCAGATTGTAGACTTGAGTTTCGGGAAAGAGCGACGATGAAGATTCCGGGAGCGAGATTGGACACACGATATACCCAGCTTCGGGTCCCCTCGGTGGAGGATCCCTACGTGCTGCTAGCAATCTAGTATATGATCACAAGTATGTTTACAGGGGGCCGCCGTAGGCGGAACTATGTTGTCTCTCTGTTCTCTCCCTCTATTGGGTGCCATGGCTGGCTTTATATATGCAACCAGCCTAGGGTTTTACAAGAGTCCTAGCTGACTACTTCTTCGGGTTGTCTTCTTGGGCTTTCTCCATATTGGGCCGAGCCGAGCCAGGTATACTAATAATGGGTACCCGAAGGGTATGCCCATGACAGGCGCCAACAGCCACTTGGGCTAAACAGTTATACCAATCAAGCTCGAGCAAAGCTCAAACTTGGAAACATGAACTGACTTTATCATCATATCAGCAGGATTATTATGAGTACTTATCTTGCATACCTTCAGTTTACCTTGAGCAACAATGTCGTGGACATAATGGTACTTGATATCAATGTGCTTTGTCCTCGCATGGAACATTTGATCTTTAGTAAGGTATATTGCACTTTGACTGTCAGAAAACAAGTTAATGCAGGAATCATCTCCACAAAGCTCAGCATACAAACCTTTCAACCAAACAGACTCTTTGCAAGCTTCAGCAATAGCCATATATTCTGCTTCGGTTGTTGATTGGGGCAACAACAGGTTGTAACGTTGCCTTCCAACTCACAGCATATCCACCAACAGTGAACACATAACCTGTGAGGGATCCTCTCTTATCCAAATCGGCTGCAAAATCTGAATCCACATAGCCTACGAGTCCCTCACCGGCCTTGCCAAACTTTAAGCAAGCTTTTGATGTGCCACGAAGGTACCTGAAAATCCACTGAATAGCTTTCCAATGTTCTTTACCAGGATTAGCCATGTATCGACTGACCAAACTCATAGCATATGACAAATCAGGGCGAGAACAGACCATGGCATACATCAAGGAACCAACAACACTAGAATATGGAACTCATGACATGTACTCAATATCTCCATCAGTACTAGGACATTGCAATGCCGACAACTTAAAGTGAGGAGCAATAGGTGTACTAACAGACTTTGCATCATGCATATTAAAACGATGAAGAACTTTTTGAATGTAATTTTGCTGACTAAGAAATAACACACTAGATTTTCTATCTCTTGTAATTTCCATACCTAGTATTTTCTTAGCAGCACCCAAGATCCTTCATCTCAAACTCACTATTAATTGTGACTTTAAAGTAGTGATCTCTTTCTTGCTCTTGCCAGCAATCAACATATCATCAACATATAACAGCAAGTATATTGGTGATCCATTAACAAACTTGATATAAACACAACTATCATACTGAGATCTCTTAAACTTATGTGCAATCATAAATGAATCAAACCTTTTATACCACTGTCTTGGAGACTGTTTCAACCCATAAAGGGACCTCTTCAACTTGCAAACAAGATCCTCCTTTACAGGCACAATAAAACCTTCAGGTTGGTCCATGTATATCTCCTCAAGCTCTCCATGCAGAAAAGCAGTCTTCACATCTAACTGCTCAAGCTCAAGATCATGCATAGCCACAATACCAAAGAATGCACGAATGGAACTATGCTTCACAACCGGAGAGAATACATCATTATAATCAATACCTGGAATTTGGCTGAAACCATTTGCTACTAACCTTGACTTAAACCTCGGAGGCTCATTGGGAGACAAACCTTCCTTTCTTTTAAATATCCACTTACAGCGGATAACCTTCTTTTGTTTAGGCAAGGGCACAACATCCCATGTGCCATTCTTGTCAAGCGATTGCATCTCCTCTTCCATAGCAGAAATCCACTTCACGCGGTCAACAGATGCAACGGCCTCAGTATATGTAGCAGGTTCAGTAGCATGCTCCACCTGTTCAGCACAACTCAAAGCATGGTGAACAAGATTACATTCTTCAATTAAACGAGGACGTGGACCTTTGTTACGGCTCGGTCTATCAGCAGCAATGGAACTATTTGTTTGCTGCAAAACAATTGGTGAGTCTTGAACAACAATGTTATCTATTTCAGCAACATCATTTTCTTTCTCCTCCACGTGCTCCACCTGCACGCTGATCCTCTGTTGCTCATCATCAGAATTATCAGAAAAATCAACAGCATCAGTAACATCTGTAGATAAACTCTTATAAAACATAACAACCTCATTAAAGACAACATTCCTGCTATGCAAAACTTTCTTAGTTTCAGGATTCCATAACTTATATGCCTTAACTCCTGAACCATAACCAAGAAACACACACTTAACAACCCTAGGCTCTAGCTTTCCATTATCAACATGAGCATAAGTAGTGCAACCGAAAACTCTCAACTGTGAATAATCAGCAGGTGAACCAGACCATACCTCAATAGGAGTTTTCTTATCAAGCAGAATGCAAGGTGACCTGTTTATCAAGTAACAAGCGGTGGAGGCTGCTTCAGCCCAAAAACGTCTATGCATACCAGCATTAGACAACATGCAGCGAGCCTTGGAGATGATGGTTCTGTTCATCCTCTCCGCCACACCATTCTGTTGAGGAGTGTATGGGATGGTGTGGTGCCTGACAATTCCTTCGTCGCTGCAATAATCATTGAAAACAGTAGAACAAAACTCCATGCCATTGTCAGTACGAAGCAATTTAACTTTCTTTTTTGTTTGCTTCTCTACCATAACTTTCCACTTTCTAAAAGCATCAAACACATCAGATTTATGTTTCAGAAAGAAAGGCCACACTTTTCTGGGGTAATCATCTATGATAGTAAGCATGTAATTTGCACCACCAAGAGAAGTCTTGCGGGAAGGTCCCCACACATCAGCATGCGCATAATCTAGAATCCCTTTAGTGGTATGAACGGAAGCATTGAATTTAACTCTTTTATGCTTACCAAAAAATGGAGTGTTCATAGAACTCAAACTTACTCAAATTGCAGCCATCTAGCAGGTCTCTCCTGTGCAATTCTTCCATGCCATATTGACTCATATGTCCAAGACGCATATGCCACAGATTAGTTTTACCAGGTTCATCAGGAATAACAGCAGCAACAATACCAGACAAAGTGCTACCTCTAAGAACATATAATTTTGCAGGATTCATATCACCAATCATGTGAACGAGAGAACCTTTTGATACCTTCAGAACTCCGCGAGAACCGGAGTGTTTGTACCCATCAACATCAAGGGTACTGAGAGAGATCAGATTTCTGGCCATGCCAGGTATGTGTCTCACATCTGTCAGAGTGCGTGTCATGCCATCATGCATCTTGATCTGAACGGAGCCAATGCCCACGATCTCACGTGGGTTGTTATCTCCCATACGCACAACATCTCCACTCTGCACAAACTCATAAGAACCGAACCAGTCTTTGTTACAGCAAATATGAAATGAACATGCAGAATCAAGGATCCACTCATCATTACCAGAAACACAACCAGCAAACACAACTAGGCAATCGCCATCAGAATTATCACTGGAAACAACAGCAGCCTTACCATCACCATCAGATTTGTTTTTCGGTTGGTAAGTACTGTTTCTTTTCTCTTTGTTCTGCAACTTCCAGCAATCATCAATATTGTGGTTAGTTTTCTTACAATACTTGCAGAACTTACCATCTCGTCCCTTGGACTTTGAGCGACCTCTGTCGGTCTTGCTCTTATCTCTGTTGTAGTTGTTGTAGTTATTGTTTCTGTTCTCGGTCCTGCCTCGGACCTGCAGTGCTTCTGCCTTAGATGACGAACCCTCTGCCTACACCATAGATTTCATCTTTTCCCTCTGCTGGAGGGCCTCATAAACATCGGCAAGGGTTAGTTCATCACGACTGTATAACAAGGTGTCTCGAAAATTCGCAAAAGAATTAGGCAACGAGATTAACATTATAAGAGCTAGATCCTCATCCTCGTAACTTACCTCCATGGACAACAAATCAGAAACGGTCTTTCTAAAGATCGATAGGTGATTCATCATTGACGCACCTTCTTGCAGCTTGTGCGAGAACAACTTCATCTTCACATGCATCTTACTGTTTAGATCTTTAGACATGCAGATCGATTCCAGTTTCAACCACAGCGCCGCTGCAGATTTCTCAGACAGCACTTCCTGCAAGATATTGTTGGATAGATGAAGCTGAATTAAAGAAAAAGCCTTACGGTCTTTCCTCTTTTCGTCGTCGGTCCAGGTCTTGGCATCTTTCTTGCCAAATCCATCAAGAGCTTCGTCCAGATCAGAAGATTGGGTAAGGATCGCCCTCATCTTCACTTGCCACGGAGAAAATCTCGTGGTATAATCCAGCTGCGGTAGATCGAACTTCAAGGAAGACATGTCACAAACCCTAAATTGAAACACGGGCTCTGATACCACTTGTTATAAACGCGACAAGCAAATAACGAAGAACGAAACAAGAACACATGAAGGGGAGACAAGATTTAACGTGGAAAACCCTTTCCAACACAGAAGAGGAAAAAACCACGGGCGCCAGCCAGCAAAACTTTACTATATCGGGGAGTGTTTACAAACGCCGTGGGTTATCTTATAATCTGATAAACCCTAGCCGGCGGCTTACAAGATGTATATATAGGCGGTGGCAACGATCGGCCCAAGCCTACCGGCGACGGGCCTCGCTTCGCTCGTCAGAAGTTAGCCTCCCTTTAGTATATGAATTTGGATCACAATATAACACTTCTATATGATTGATACACCTTTCAATGTGTATTCTTGAAAAGAAAAACACGAAAATAACAATGATAAATTGTTGCTTAAGTTTCGAGTATAGACAATTTCTAGGTTCAAAATTCACAACTGGACGAGAACAACAAATTATTGAAATAACTTCTATATGCAATACACATTGGACACACATTGGAGCATCTCAAGTGTGTCTTGCATATAACAGTGGCTTCAATAATCTGTTGTTGGCACGTATAACAACCAAAACATATTGTAGTATAACAAGCAAAACATTACGAGTATATGGATATTATTTGGTAATATCATATATACATACTCTAGATTTTTCTTTCTTGATAATACTAGTAATAAACTATAATTCTCTATTGGCTGCTGCCTAGGGCTTGGTGTTGCGGGCACAATGTATGACATGGCAGTCGTCAGCATCTTCCCCGAGTCTGTCGGGAACCTGCCTCCTTCTCACCGTCTTCTCTAAGTGTATGAGGGGAGGTATGTTGGTCCGGGTTGTGTTGGAGTCGAATTTCAGCTTTGGTGGTGTCTCGGTTGATTCGTGACGCGGTCGTAAAGCCACGTGCTCTATCTCTCCATGCCATTTGTGGTTAGATGTAGAGAGAAAGGGATCCAATTTTCAGGAGTAATTAAGTCCAAACTATAAAGCAATAGTGTGTGACTTGTAGAACAAATCAATCTGATTAGCATCATCGGCCAGTTTTTTCCCGGGCGAAGTATCATGGGCTGGTTTAGTTAGGCTGCCAGTCTCCCTTGGATGAATGTTTTACATGTTATACTAAAGAACAGTTTAGTTAGAGCGATGCTATTTCGGTAGCAAGTTCTAGGTAGACTTGTGCGAACAACAGATTATTGAAACGACTGCTATATGCAATACACATTTGGCACACACTGGAGCACGTCAAATGTGTCTTGCATATAATATAATACTCGTAGTGGCTTCATTTATCTGTTGTTGGCACGTATAACAACCAAAACATAATGTAGTATGACATGTAAACGAAAAGTTCTTTGGGATCATGGGCACCAGTGCTCTCATTCTATTAAATTTTTTGAACATTATATTTATATATCTTAAAAAAATTATGTAACAAAATTCTAAATGTAGCTAATGATGTATTCCACTAACGTATAAAATCTCAGTTACAAATGTTTTGTTTTCTGAGGTACACAAAAATGACAGTATTTCGAGTTGAAAATTTACACGTTTGTGGGATACAATACTGACTACATCATGATTTATTTTTCAAAAATTTCTAAAACTTAGAAATATGATTTTTAATTACTTTTTTGAAAAGGGATCACTGGTGCTCATGTGCACCAAATCTCTGTCCGACATGCAAAACATTACTAGTATATGGATATTATTTGGTGACAAAATCCCCTTAAATGTCATATATACGTACTCTAGATTTTTCTTTCTTGATTATACTAATAATAAACTAGAATATCTATTGAAATATTTTTTATTATACAATTTAGAGACTGCTCCAGTTGGTAAGGACAGACACACACTATATCCATGAAAGTATTAATCGAGAAGACACTTTTCTTTATTATTTTCCGCATCAATGATGATTTTGTTTAAATACCTTTCTAAGGCATGCTGTATAAAAATGTAATTTTATCATCACTTAATACAATTTAAATTTGGAACAACATATTAGCCATGAATGTGAATTGACAGAAATGAGATATAAACAACCAAAAAAGGTCAGTATGATAATATCGAAGTAGGCAGACCTATATGTAGACATTGATTTCTCTCCGTTATTGTGCACGGAAAGATGTATATGTGACGCTTGTGGACTCTATCATCGATGGGGTAACGTCGCACACAATCTATTCGACAATTTGGCGTTTCGTAATTTCTACCGCTAACCCCAAAGACCTCAAGCCTGTCGGCTTCATCTCACACACATGCGAACATTGTGTCTTGCCCATACTCAATGATAAGGCGACTTCCCCGCCGGGTTCCCTCCCACTAGCCAAGGACCAACCTAAGCGCCACAAGCAGAACCTCTCCTTGAAGATCCTTGATGGACTTCTGAGTAGCATCATGTAACACCCACGATTATAGGACACACGTGGGTACTTTTAGAATTTGTGTATTTCATTTCATGCATCTGTAATTGTGGGGATTTTTTCTTTTGTTTTCAAACCCAAACTGATTAAGATCTCATTTCGATATTGATGAATCATATAGTTGATCATGAAGGAGGTCTATTGATTTTGAGATAATCTTTGGATACATTTGAAAAATGGAAACATGGAAAAGAGTTAACCAACGATAACATTTTAATTCAAAATGAACTTTGAATCATACATTCAAACTAAATTGAAATTTAACTCAAATAAAAAATAAAGGAAGACAAGCATAAAGAAGTAAATCATATTTTATTCCAAGAATAGACATTACAATGTTTATTACAAAATCTTGGAAGAACAAAAGAAAATCGCAACAATTAGAAACCTACAACTACAACCTAATCTAGTCTTCATATCTTCTAATCGTCTTTTCCTACAAAACAAACAAAGACAAGGAACATATGGTTAAGGTTAGAGTGTTGCCTTCAGCACAAGGGTGAGGTTGTTTATTGTTTGATCTCAACACTGACAATGAACTCCTAGAATGCACTTAACTTGTTTAGAGGGAAATCTTAGAGGCAACATGAGAGGATCACATCTTATCAATAACATGGCAAAAATAGACAATCTGGTAACATCAGAAGCTGGGATGGTAAATGACTAGGCATCACTACCAGCTGGTAAGCTAGGCATAAAAAATGCAAATAGCAAAGTAGGCAACAATAGGAATAAATCATTGTCCAAACAATTGCGAAGCTCATTATGATGAGGACCAATAAAGAAATGAAATAAAGTCAAGATTATCTCAACAAAAGCATCACCAATTTAACCTCGTTCTAAAATGATAACATCCGTCACCATTACACACTTGGCAACTCAAAGAAAATATTAAGCTAGTGATAAACATGAAACCAGCCAAGATGATCTTCGAGGGGGGTTATACTGCCTTTGTGGTAACTTGCATTGCAGGGCCCCACTTGATAAAAACTTACTCACAACATGCAGGCCACGTTGTCATTAGATGGATTAAACTTGGAGGAGAAAATACTAAGTTCTTCCATGCAAAAGCTACTGAACGATACAGATATAATGTTATATCAGTAATAAAGGATGCGCAAGGGAACTCCATGGTGGAGCATAATCAGAAGGGTAATGCATTTTGGGCATGTTATAAAAATAGAATGGGAGTTACAAATGTTTCTGCCACACAAGCTGACATATCTCACCTTATCTCCCCTGTGGAAGGATTGGATATTTTATCAAAAGAGTTTACTGCAGAGGAAATTGAGGGTGTGGTTAAGCATATGAAAGCTGACAGAGCTCCAGGCCCAGATGGTTTTAATGGGTTGTTTGTCAAGAAATGTTGGCCTATCATAAAGGATGACTTCATAAACCTGTGCAGGTATTTCCATAAAGGCCAAGCTCCTCTGGAAAGTATCAATAGTTCATATATAACATTTATTCCAAAAAATTTGTCTCCAGAAACAGTGAATGATTTTAGGCCGATCTCACTGACAAATACATGTCTGAAATTTCTGACAAAGTTAGCTGCTAACAGACTTCAGATCCAAATTACAAGATGCATTCATGAAAATCAGTATGGGTTTATAAGGGGTAAAACTATTCAAGACTGCTTAGCATGGACATTTGAATACTTATATCAATGTCACAAATCTAAGAGGAAAGTTACTGTGCTAAAACTAGATTTTGAGAAGGCCTTTGATACAATTGAGCACAAAGCCATCATCAAGATAATGGAGCATAAAGGGTTTGATCCAATTTTTATCAACTGGGTGATTGAGATTCTTGCCTCTGGATCTTCTGCAATTTTGTTGAATGGTGTCCCTAGTAAAACTTTTGTATGCAGAAGAGGGGTCAGACAGGGAGATCCTTTATCTCCTCTTTTGTATGTTCTAGGTGGGGATTTATTACAAAGTTATGTCAATCATGCATACAGGGAAGGGAGGTTAAAGGCACCAATTCCGAATAGAGGAAGTACTGACTATCCTATAGTGCAATATGCAGATGACACTATTATTATGTTACCTGCTGAGGCAGAGCAATTGCAGATTTTGAAAGAAGTTCTTGGGGAGTACATAGCCTTCACTGGTCTCAAGGTCAATTATCACAAATCATCACTCATACCAATTAATATTTCCCAATTGGAAGCTGAGGCACTCTCAGCACAAATACAGTGTAATATTGCCTCCATGACATTTCCATATCTTGGTATTCCTAAGGGCACAACTAAACCAACAATAGGAGATCTTTCACCACTTACTGATAGAATTGAAAGAAGGCTCACTGCTTCAGCATCTTTCTTGTCCTATGGAGACAGGTTAATATTGGTTAATTCAGTTTTGTCATCAATGCCTATTCATTATCTTAGCACACTGGATATACCAGATGGAGTGATTGATGTTATTGATAGAGCCAGGAGGAATTGTTTGTGGAGGAAAAGGAAGGATGATGAGAAGGTGCACTCTTTGGCCTCTTGGGATATGATATGCAAACCAAAGAATAAAGGAGGATTAGGTATCATCAATCTGAAGATTCAAAATAAGTGTCTTATGATGAAGCAGCTACATAAATTCTATAATAATGTGGATCTTCCTTGGGTCAAATTAATTAGAAATTCATATTACTATAAGGAGGTGCCACATGCTGTCACTATTTGTGGTTCCTTTTGGTGGAGGAACATTATGAAATTGTTTGAGATATACAGACAAGTGAAACATTGCAAGATTGGGTCTGGGGAGACAATTCTTTTTTGGTCAGATAATTGGAATGATGGGGTAATTGATGACATCTTTCCTAGACTCTCCTCTTTTGCAAAGGACAAATTCATCTCAGTTAAAGATGCGCTACAAATTATGATGGGATTCGTAGCATAGAAAACAGAAATTTTCCTACTGCAAGAACGAAACACAAGCCAAGATCTAATCTAGAACACGGTAGCAACGAGGGGATCACGAGACTAACCCTTGAAGATTTCCAAAGCTTAACGAGATTAGATCTCGTGGTGGATGTAGTCGATCACTTGCCGCTTGCAAAAGCGCGTAGAAGATCTTGACGGTGCCACAATCGGGCAGCACCTCCGTACTCGGTCACACGCTCGGTGTTGATGAAGACGACGTCCTTCTCCCCGTTCCAGCGGGCAGCGGAAGTAGTAGATCCTCCTCGGAATCCCGGCAGCACGACGGCGTGGTGGCGGTGGTGGTGGAGAACTCCGGCAGGGCTTCGCCTAAGCGTATGCGGGAGTTGTATGTGGAGGAGAAGAGGCTAGGGTTTAGGGAGAGGGGTGGCTAGGGCGCCGGCCATGGGCAGCCCTAGGTGGATCGGATGCCTATATCAACTGAGGCTGCTGCTGAGTTAAGAACACTCCAACATATGTTAGCAGGGGTTGTCACATCGGATGATAATGATCAATGGCTTATCACAAGTAACAAATCTGGAGCTTTTATTCCAAGCCAAGTCTATAGATTGAGCTTTCATCATATTAGTTCACATTTTCCATCACAATGGATATGGAAGAGCAAGTGTACCTCCAAACATAAATTTTTTGCCTGGCTTATATTGCATGATCGAATCAACACAAAAGATATGTTAAGGAGAAGGCATTGGCAAGTAACCTCGGACCATAGTTGTGTCTTATGTTGTGCTGATGCTCTGGAAGATTGGTCACACTTATTCTTCGAATGCACTTTTAGTGTTAGAGTTTGGATATATTTACAAGTTAATTGGGCATCAGGATCTGGACCAGAAATGCTGAAAAATACTAAGAGAAGATTTAAGGGTCCCTGTTTCGTGGAGATTATAATCTTGGCTTGCTGGAATATATGGAAGCAGAGGAATAACAAGATCTTCAAGAATATACAACCAACTTTTAGGAACTGGAAAGAGGGTTTCTTTTCTGATGTTACCCTGCTTAAGCATAGGGTAAAAGAGAGTACTGTACCCATTTTGTCATCATGGATTGACAACTTGATGTAAGTAGTTAGTCTCTAGATTAGATTTCTTGTAAATTTTGTACATATTTTTTAAGTAATAAAAGGCTGTGGGGGACTCCCCTGCAGTAGTTAGCTTCAAACAAAACATCACAAGGATAGTCAAGAGCACATAAAACGAATTCGGCCGCATCAACAACTAGCTAAGTTACCCCCAATCACTCACAGGCTTTCTTGCAAAGAAAACCAAAACCATTTTCATGGACATCACCAGCACAAGGACACCAAGAACACCCACAATGTTCTTAGAATACCACCAAATCCATTAGACACATCCACTAGATCATCATGGTGACGTAGAAAAGTTCGGAGACATAACTAGGATGAGCCGGTTACCACAAGAATTAGGTCTATCCCTCTTCTCTACAAACAATAGGTTGTTAACTAAAAGATTATGAGTGGAATAGGATATAGTGATGGATAGCACTAGTAGAAAAAGGGCCTTTAGTCCCGGTTCACAACGGGCTTTAGTCCCGGTTGTGCAACCGGGACTAAAGGGTCGCGACTAAAGCCCCCCCCCCCCCCCCCCCCTTTAGTCACGGTTGCTTACGAACCGCGACTAAAGGTCCGTCCACGTGGGCGGCTAGCGTGCGCCTGAGCGAAACCGGGACTAAAGGTTATTTCGTTAATTTTTTTAATTCATTTGGGTTTCTAATTTTTTTCACTCCGTTTTTTTTTCTATTTTTTTTTCAGAATTTCTATTATTTCAGTTATTTGCATAGCTTAGTCTCTATCTCTAACTACACTTATCTCTAGTTAAATTACTTACTCGTGGTCAAACTTCCCGCTCGGTCACCCATCCTCCCACTACTTCACCTCTAGCACGCTTAACTTCCGAGTTCCATTCCGTCCCGCATCCAAGTGCTACGCGCGCATGTATGTGATACTAGTATCATATCAATCCTATTAACATGTTAGTCGATGTCACATTTTTTTATTGTTTGAATTTCAAATAATTTTTTTCATAAACAAAAATAATGATGTAATAATAATCGTGAATAAATAAATAAACATTAACTTTTTAATTTTTATTATTTTTAATTTTTTAAATTTTTAAATTTTTTTTTTTGCCAAACCTAAAACCTAAAAATTTGAAAATCTAAAAATTGGGTAAAAGTAATAGTAATCTTTATGCTGGATGCAATTATTAATTTTATTTTTTTGAAAAATTTAAAAAATATAAAATCCGTAATTTATAGCAAAAACTAAAATCTTCCTGCTTTCGAATTTTCATTTGGAATTTTGAGAATCTAAAAATTGGCTAACCGGGTAAACCCGGGTGAATTCGGATGTAACTTTTTCCCAGGATTTTTTGATATATTATACGTTTTTTTCCGACGTCGTATGCAAAAGTTATTGCGGTTTTACCATTTTTTAAACTTTTTTTGCAAAAAAGTGAAAATTCGAATTTCTTAATTTCTCCGAATAGTAGGTTGCATAACATACAAGAATCTGAAAACAATTTTTTTTTTGAATTTTCTATCATTTTCTTTTGTATTTTACAAACCAAAAAAAGGCGATCCACGGGGGTGTGCAGGGTGCGTGGGAGTAAAAAAACTTGGAAACTAAAGGGGTACCCTTTAGTCGCGGTTGGTGTCCCCAACCGGGACTAAAGGTTTTTCCGTCGGCCGCATCCCTCCATAGCCTTTTAGTCCCGGTTGGTGTACCAACCGGGACTAAAGGGGTACCCTTTCATCTCGGATGGAGCATTAGTCGCGGGTCGCCTCCCGAACCGCGACTAAAGCTCCCTTTAGTCGCGGTTCGAATATTTCCGGGACTAATGGGGGTGGACGGAAGCCTCTTTTTCTACTAGTGAGATCAAATGGAGATATTTCCATGGAAGTCATAGAGCACCACTCTCAAGCATCAATGGTTGCTTGAGGGGATTATTTTGACATCACTTGAGACCTAGCATTGATCAAAGCATGTTTTCATTCTACACACAAGCCCCCACATCACTAACTCATGCATATCATGGTTATCTCTGTCCACACTCGATAGAGGCACCACAGATATGGCTACACTACACACAAGAGCACATGAGTACAAGTGCAAGCAATTAAAAGGCTAAGCCAAGCTACAAACCATCAACACATCGCAGTAAAGCTCAGTAAAAGCATCGACATGTTTAAGCAATTCACATTCCATTTGGAGACACCACAATGTGCTAACCAACAACAGTACATGCACCAAAGTGATATAAAGCTCAGTAAGGCATCAACATGTTCGACTCCCTCCACTCGTGGCAGAAGGAAGTATCGCCTCTAGGCTCACCTCTATCGTCAATCTCGAGCGGGATATTGCTGAAAACTCCAAGTGCTGACTTTGCAATCCTTTGAAAAATTAGACAATCTGAAGATATATATGAATTGGTGCCAGCATCAGATCAGCGGCTAGGTCCAATGCTTCTTGACAGGCAAAACCAAAAGGTTGAGTGGTCAACATCATCTCACTAACTGGCTATATATGCCCTACAGGCAAAAGCAAAAGATTTCGCGTGCATTTTGGTGCAAAACCCTGAGAGATTGACACTTGGCAATGTCACGCTGGAAAAAGAGGAGGTCCAGTTGTTGTGCGTTTTGTAGAAACGTACCCATTCTATCCCTTTATTCGCCCGAAGTCTCACCAACGCAGCATATGGAAGCCACGGCCGGCTTTCTTCCTTTCCTTTACCATTCCACTCTTTCCCTTTAACCGACGGAGGTGGCGAGGCGAAGACTGAGTCAGGTTAGGGTTCATGGACCCATGATCTATGACGCAGAAAAACATGAAATATCTTGTGAGGTGCCTAGGAAGCGTTTCCGCGTATTGGGAGGCAGGATTGCTACGATTTTGGGGTTGTCATGTTTCCGTGTGCGTTATTTTTATTCAGAAAAGTGCGTAAATTTATGGATGATTAGGTGAGTATAAGTACTGTGTAATGCAGTGCAAGTTTAGGTATCGTTGTTGATGCATTAGTGAAAAAATGGATCATGATTTGGACACATTACCATAGAATTGAAGACATGCAAGTTGGCTGGGAAAAATGTGACGCAGTGTTAGATTTTGTATATCACAACGTGGGGCTCCTCAACTTCATTCCCCCAATTTAAATTCTCTTCAGCAGTAGCTTGTGCAATCTCAATCCACCGCTTCTGCTTTCTTCATCTTCAAAATCTCAACTGGATAGGATAATCTTGCAAATCTTCACTGCAATTCTTCATCTTGAGAGCATTCTACAAAATTTCATAACACAAATGCACAAAATCAATAAACTACTACACTAAATTCTAGCTAAATTCAGTTAACTACTTCAATGCAAATTGTACCAGAATTTATTTAAAAATACACTGCAATTAGATAAATGTGCAGAAAGACGTACAAGCTCACCTCGCCATCAAATGTGCTGCCAGAGCGGCAGTCCCATTAGACCATTATGATCTTCTTTCACTTCTCGCCATCGTCGTAGGTGCTGCCAAACTTGCAGCCTCCACCGAGCACATCACAGACCGCGGATGGCGTGGCACAACTGGGCTGGGAGCGCCCAATAGCGACCCCGATAGCGATTTGGGCTGGGAGCGAAAATGGACTCACACCGGTGTGCCCCAAACGGCGCCGGCTAGTGTTCGAGCTCAATAGAAGCGCCGGCAACCCTGTGCCGGCCTCTTGGCCAAGGACGCGAATCGGACGCGCCGGCGTCTCGCGAGGCGGAAAATTTTGGGCGTGGGAGCCGCATGTTAGCCCCACATCCCAAAAGTCGACGCCATCGGGGAGTGGCGGGGCCGACGCGTCAACAACACATTCAATTTTAACCTAACCGTCGCCTACCTCGCGACGGAAATTATTGGCGCGCAGCGGCGGTGCAGTTTGAGCAGATGCACAGCAAACCGTCCCGTCGCGCCTAGCTCTCCGTGCCGGCATTAATGAGCGCCACCGCTCCCCCGCCTCCCTTCGGCCTATAAAAAGGGCGCTCTCGCATCGTCCATCCCACACAAACCCTAGCGCCTCTCTCCCCAACCCTAGCCGCCACCATCTGAAGAGACGACGCCATGTCTGGTAGAGGCCGAGGTCGCGGCCGTGGTCGTGGTCGTGGCCGTGGTAGAGATGCACGCTCGCCGTCGCCTGCGACTCCATCGTCTTCATCGTCGGACCTGCAGGAGGAGGAGCGGCAAGTGCTGTTCGAGTTCGTCGTCGTCCTCAAGGCGACCCACTCGGCATCCAGAGGCTGCCAGACAAGTTCGTCGACTTCGTCGCTGGCAACGAGCTGGCCTCTCTGCATCTGCGGGAGGCTGCCTGCGGCTGCTGCCGGTGGATTGTGGACGTGGTCTTCGACGCGCGCGGAAAGATGTACCAACACATCGGCTGGGAGAAGTTCGCGCGCTACCACCACCTCGAAGCCGGCTTCGTGCTCACGTTCTCCTACCTTGGCGAGGGGTATATGAGCGTCAAGGTGTTCGATGAGACGCGCTGCCGCCGGCACTACCACGGCGACAGCGCCAAGAAGGACGATGACTGAGTATTGTTTCTTCGCAGCGAAAATAGGCACGCATGTTTTTGGATGTTCTTTCTCAAAAGAACCAACAGGGGTACCGTCACCAGCTGGATTTTTCAGTTTGGGTGACTGGGAGTGCCTGAGAGTGTTCTTTCTTGGCAGCGAACACACGAAACCTGCGATGCCAACACTGTTAGGTTTCATTATTTTGCAATGTTTTATATTTGTGTCAACCATGGTTCAAACTATGTATTAGTTTGTGGAAACCATGTTCCAAATTATGTCTTCGTGTAAACCATGTTTCCAATTATGTATTAGTTTGTGGAATGTTTCTTCTCTTTATTTGAATTTCTATGCTTTTATTTGAGATTTTAATTCAAATCATCTATTGGTGGCGGCGGTGTGGGAACAGCTCCCCAAAATGGACGATGCTGTGCCGGCGGGCCCCATACGACAGTGCTGGCGCCCCTGTCGACGACTATATGGGGCGCGCCGGTGGAGATGCTCTTAGAGCATCTCCACCGGCGGCCCCCAAATAGGCACCGGCAAGGGCGCCGGCACTACCATATGGGGGGCACCGGCAGAGCATACTCTATTTGGGGATGCTGCTCCCACACCAGCGCCCCCAAACCGGCGGCCCCGATAAATTTAGAAAGTTAAATTCAAATTTTGAAAACGATATTCATACGAAGTTCGAACAAAATTTGTACAAAGTTAACGCGAATTTAAACTAAAAAACTAAAAAAAACATCTAGCGGCGCTGGGAGTCGAAGGCGCTGAAGTCCAGGTCGTCGCCGTCGTCGCTGGATGCCCCGAAGGACCAGCCGTTGTCCTCGTCGGCCTTCTCCTCCTTTGGCGCCGGCATCTCCGATGGTCCGGCGAGGTCGGCGTAGTTGGCGCCGTGGTCCCTGGCGGACCACACCACCGCCTGCCGCGGGTCCAGCGTAATATGCCGGTAGCCTTCGTCGACGGAGCGGCTGACCATGAACTCTAGGCCGGGGAACTCCTCCTCGTCGCCGTCGCCACGGAGGGCCGCCTGCGCCTCGGCCTCCTTCTCCCACCATTTCTTCTTTGCCGGCGGAAGTGGTGGCGAGGCCGCGGCGTCCTCCTCCTTAACGCGGGGGCGGCGGCCCGACCCCGTCGTCCGACGGGCCGGAGCAGAGGACACGCGCCTCGCCCCCCGTCGCGGATGACGATGCCTCCGGAAGGAGGCGCGGGCGCGGCCGAGCGCGTGCGGGCGATGGCCGATGAAGATCCGGTGCGCGAGCCTCCGGACACCGCGATCCTCTCCGGCGGCCTCTGCAGAGTCGGCGCCGCCGGCGTCATGCAGGCCGCCTGCGGGAAGTGCAGTGGGTCGCATGGCGGGTCGCCGCAGACGCGCTGGCGGTAGCCATACTCGCGCAGCGTGGTGTCGACATCGTGGCCGTACCACCAGGCACGGCGGCCGGCGTTGTTGAAGCGACCGCGCGAGTGGTCGGCCGCCCGCGCGAGCTCGATGGCGCGCTCATCTTCAAAAAGCCGCTGCCAAGTCGGGCTTTCGACGGCGTTGCCCGGCAAGCTCCTCTCCGTCGGCGTCATCCGGTTTCGCCGTTCCCTCGCGAGGGCTCGCGTCTGTGCTCCTGTAGGTGGCGGCGGCAGTTTGTACTGCACTGGCATGGGGATGTGGTGCCAGTACAGTACATCGGCCTCGTCGAGGCTGAGCTGCAACGAGCGGAGCACGTCGTCGCCGCTGGCGCCGGCCTCTTCGTTATGCGCCATTGTCGGTGGGTGCGTGGGAGGTTTGCGCCGCTGTTGGACGGCGGCGGCTAGGGTTGGAAGGCGGGGAACAGAGAGAAGTGCGCGCCGGTGTGGTTTTAAGGGAGGCGGCGGACGCGCATTGAAGGCGTGTGGGTAAGGTAGGTGCTCGCCGCGTGGCCAGTCGCCACCCTCGTCGCCGCTTGGGTTTCCGCGTGGGAGGCCATTAACGCGGGCGACCAACCTCCCCGCGTCGTTTCCGATGCGAACCGCCGCGTCCTCTCGCTGACAAGGCGTCGCCACCCGCGAAAACCGTCGTTTCGCGAGGCGCCGGCGCGCCCGATTCGTGCCCTTGGCCAAGGAGCCGGCACGGGGTTGCCTCGAAAAACCGCCGGCGCCGTTTGGGGCGCACCGGTGTGAGCCCATTTTTGCTGCCGACCCCAAAACGCTATCGGGGCTGCTATCAGGCCCGCCGGTGGAGATGTTCTTAAGATCGACACCATATGCTGCCACAGTGCCACTCCTTGCTCTGTCGCCACTCCTACTTACTCACGAAGCTTAATTATGACAAAGACATTTCTGTAAAACGCACAACAGCCGTGGCCCTACCTTTTTCTAGCATGGCATCGCCAAGTGTTAGCCTGCGAGCATTTTGTACCGAAATGCACGCGAAACACAAGTTTACATACCGCGGTGTCATGCCGTACGAGTTTTTTTGTACTACTAAAATTCACCGGAAGTGCAAGTTAGAGTACCATAGGTGCAATTACTTCATTCTGTTTAACTGCGTTGGGACTAGAATTGAATCAGACTAGGAATTCTAAATTCAAGATGTTTGGAATTTGCTCTTAGAATCAAAGGGGCTACCAAATTCAAATTTCTGTTTAGATGTATAAACCATGAAATTGGATGATTTATTGAGTTTGGACAAATACAATTGTGTGTACATGCAAAAAATAGCACGTATATATAAGAATGCACTACCTCAAAATAAGTGACTCCGTTTCAGAAGCATCACCTAAAGTGTGGGCGGTGAACATATGACCTTGGAGAGCATTACAGAGACTAGACCGAAACTGATACATTATGGCATCTCCACGGACACTGAGTGACCCCGTCCGTGCGGGCCGAAAATACGTCTGGAACCGGCTCCAGCGGGGCGACACATAGTGACCGGGCCGTCCGCAGCGACACAAACGCGACGCATATTTACGTCCGGATGCGTCGCGGCGGACGCTGCGTGGACGGCCCAAGACCCCAAGTGACCGCTCGCATTTTCACCGGGCCTGCCTAGCAGCGAGCCATATGGCTGTATCGAGGGCATCACTTCCGCAGCCATCGCCTCCGCAGCCATCGCTTCCGCGTCTGCGCCGCAGCCTTCGCCATCAATGTCACGGTTGCATCTTCTGCGCGCGCACTGACGGGCGGCGGCTGGGCTTCTATGCCGCCTTCAATGGCATCGTGTCCCGCGCGGGGCCGGCCTTAAAAGTCGACAGGCAGCGGCACCAAGAAACGCCCACACCATGGACACCTCCACTTCCACCACCGCCGCGTGCCACCGCAGCACCATGGGGAAGAAGAAGAACGACTTCGAGGCGTCCGACAGCGGCACTAAATAGACGAAGCAGCAGCAGAGGGTGCCGCTGTCCGTCAACGTGGCACGGCTCATGCACATGAACTGGACGCCGTGCGACAGTTGGGGGGACATGCACATGCCTGGCGGCTCAGCTACCTCCGGGTGCCTGTCCCGCCCGTGCCTGCGCGCGAGCCAGAGAGGAGCGCGGAGATCCGGCGCAGGCGGCGGTATCTGCCGCCGGACCTCCACGCCGATCCCGCCTACGCCATCGACTCCGACATCTGGCGCACCTTGCGCGAGACCGAGAAGGATCCGAGGAGGAGGGCGGGCTTCCTCGGCGACAGGGACTTCCCGTTTGACCATCCACCGCCGCCTCGTCGTCGAACACGGTAGCCACCGGCGCCTGCACATGACGACGACTATAGCGACGCGCTGGCCTACCACAACGAGGAGGCCAAGGACGACAGTGACGAATACGTCGCCTGCATTTTCCAGGAATGGAAGTTGGCCATGGCGGAGGGCCAGAAATTCGAGTACCCGGAGATGATGACGGACGACGAGATCGCGAGGCTCGGCGTCCTCGTCTCGGAGGTGGACCGACCGGTGCAGTCGCCGCTGCCCCGGTACGCCACCGGCATCATGCCGCTGGGCCTCACGGAGGAAGAGGCCCTACGACGGGCGCTCAAGGACTCGGCCACGCAACCGGTGCAACCGCCGCCTCCACCTCCGCCGTACAACCCGTGGGGGTCTCCACCACCGGAGTGGGCTGCTCAACCTCCAGCACCCGCGTGGGCTGCTCAACCACCTCCACCACCGGAGTGGGCTGCTCAACCTCCACCACCGCCGGCGTGGGCTGCTCCACCTCACCACCACCGGCGGCATCGGCGTATGTTCCGCCGCTTCCCAACTGGCCGTGGCCGGTACCGGAGCTCGTCGTGATCAACATCGACGACGATGGCCAGTAGGCGCAGCCGTTCTTAGGTTTTGTTATTTTATTTTCCTTTCTTTTACTATGTAAATTATGTTTTTATGTTGAAAAAAATACAAAATCGAAAAAAACTACGGCATGTCGCTGGAGCCACCCCCAACGCAAACGGACGCGCGATCGATTTCGACCATTTGAACTGACGCAAACGGACGCGTGCGGATATTTTGGACGTCCGAAATGCGTCGCCCGGTTGGAGATGCCTTTAGCAGAAGCATTCTTATAGCTGACATTAGCAGTTTCATTACGTCCAAACACAGGCTAATCAGTCAAAACGAATTGAAGGGGAGAAACACACTTCCTGGCGAACAGGCGCTTTCCCGCCGTGGTAGAGGATGATGGATCAGTAAAGGATACAGTAGCCTTTTCCCCCCTGCTGCCTTTTAAAAAGTCTCTCGGTAGCTTCTCCTGCTGATATGATCGCCCGAAAGAAAGGCAGCAGCAGCTGGCCAGAAAGAAAGTCGGGTACAGTGCTAGAGTACATGCATGCGCGCTACGGCTGCTGCCCGCAGCTAGATAGCACCGCACAGTGGTGGTGGTACTCCCAGGCTAGCTGCTGCCATATCTGGTCTCCAACGCCTCGACTAGTAGCAATCGATGCGTCTCTGCGTTGTGCGGCGCCATTGATCGCTTGTTCTCGGACAGGCCGGCTGCTTGACTTGAGGCCCGTTTTGTTCGCATCAGCAGAGCAATTTTCGGCCTGTTTGATTGATTAGGTTCAGTCGTGTTGTTGTATGAACTAGTTTTCAAAGCACGCTCAGGATAGGCTCTGGAGAAACGTCTGGATCGGTCATTTTTAGCGATAAAAGCAAATCTCGTACGCAGCTGATGAAAAACGAATCTTCGGCGCACGCGCAGAGACGAGGACGGAGATGGCGGGAGCTGCGACGCGCATCGGCAAAAAACGAAAAGGGGGCGGGAAGGATTTCGTCACCTCCCGCCGCGCCCCATCGTCTATTTATACCCCCTTCTCCACCCCCCCCCCCCCCCCCCCCCCCCAAATTTCGAGCTCCTCCTCCCGTCGGCAAGCAGGTAAGAGGCGCACACATCTCCGGTCAGCGACGGTGGCAGCAGTGGCAGCGGCGACTGCATCTGGGCGGCTTCATCTTCTTCCTGGTGCAGCACTTCTTCACCTCCGGGATGACTGTAAGGATTATCTTACCCGGTACCTCGGTTATGTTTAGATCTAGGTTAGGAGTTGTTAGATTTTGGCTAGGGTTTAATCTTGTAGCAGGGGTTAGTACGGATTGTGCTGAGCTTCATGATCTTGCTAGGGTGCCATATTTCCGGTTCCTTGTGTGTCCCAAATGCGCTGACCTACCATGATCTTGCTAGGGTTTGATGAATTGCTTGTCTGATTTAGGATGATGTTGGTATGGTTTGTGTTGTCCACTTTAGCCATGTTTTTGTTCCCAAGTAGATTCACGTTACATGTACTACGATGTGTGTAGAACTCTTCTGTGCTGACTTTAGCCAGACGCTTGTCTGCGTTGGGGACTCTCAGATCCCTTCGCAAGTTGCCGATTCACAACCCCTCTTCGAGTCCAAGGTGGCGGTCACCCCTGTGTCGGCCGTCACTGGGCTTGTCGCTGACCTGGTGGCTCAGGTAGCGGCAGAGATCGCGGCGAGGTTAGACTCCACAAAGAAGAGCAAGAACCGCAGGGACGCGGACAAGGCCTTGAAGGCCTCACAGAAAGGGACCGTGACCATGAAATGGCTTCCATTCATATCTAGCTTCGTGTTGGAGAAGATGTGCAGCTTGATCAAGATCGGAGTGAGAACTGGCAAAGGATTCAAGGAAGTCCATCTAACTGCTATGGCGAATGCCCTGTTTGAACACTGTGGTATCTCCGCGTGCTTCACTCAGGACTAGTAGGAAACTAGCTATAGGTGGGATGCTATTCTGTGGCGCACCAGTTTTGCGTGCGCCACTGAAATAGCATATTTTTGTGACGCACCTGTCACGCATGCACCATAGAAATAAGGTGGGCCCTACCCCTGCCAGCCCCTTCACTATTTCTGTGACGCACAGGACCACGGCGGGGTGCGCCACAGAAAGGACAGAAAATACACATTTTTGTGGCGCACATGAGCTCCATGCCCCAAAGATGATTTTTTTGCTCCCCACGCAACACCCCCCATGGATCGCCTTTTTAGCTCTGTAAAATACAAAAGAAATAGATAAAAATTTCAAAAAATAAAATCCTTCGAGGTGCCCATGTATTATGTCATCTAGTACCACTGAGAATTAACAAACATGAATTTCGTCTTGTTTTGCAAAATTGCGTTGCAAAATCATCAAACTGGATTTCTGGTTGCAGACGAACTCGAAAAAAAACGCACAATATATCAAAATGACCGGGAGAAAGAATCGCCAAATTCGAAAAGAGCAAAAAGATACGGCAAAGTCAAGATTTTTTCCTGCAAAAATAGAAAATTCGAAAAAAAATTATGTGACGCACCATATGCCCATGCGCCACAGAATGTATACTCTGAAATTTGAATTTTGTGACGCTCTCTTCCTCTCCTCTACTTCACTTTCCACTTCTCCTCCGCTTCTCCTTCTCTCCTCCACTTCTCCTCCTCTCCTCCACTTCTCCACTTCTCCACTTCTCATCCCTCCTCTCCTCCACTTCTCCACTTCTCATCCCTCCTCTCCTCCCTCCTCTCCTCAACCCGGCGACCTCCTCCTCCTCCGGTGACCTCCTCCTCCTCCTCCTCTTCCTCCTCCTCCGGCGACCTCCTCCTCCTCCCCCGGCGACCTCCACTTCTCGTCCTCCTCCACCTTCGGTCAGCCTCCTCCTCCTCCTCCTCCACCTAATCCGGACAGCCTCCTCCTCCTCCTCCACCCACCTCCGGCCGGCCTCCTCCTCCTCCACTCACCCACTTCGGTCGGCCTCCTCCTCCTCCTCCACCCACCACCGGCCGGCCTCCTCCTCCTCCACCCACCACCGGACGGCCTCCTCCTCCTACACCCACCTCCACCCACCTCAACCCACCCCACCCCACCATCCGACGAAATCCGGCGAAATTCTGGCGGCCCCGGATCTAGATCTAGATCTAGCCGCCATTTTTTGTTTGAAATTAAAAAAACAATCTGTGGCGCACCGCCGCCGGTGCGCCACAGAAATAAGACTTTCTGTGGCGCACCATGCCTGGTGCGCCATAGAAATAAGACTTTCTGTGGCGCATGGGTCCGTGCGCCACCGAATTCTTATTTTTGTGGCAAGAATTCTGTGGCGCACCAGCCCATGCGCCACAGAATATGGTTTTACGTGCGCCATAGATGAGCTTTTTCCTACTAGTGCAGGTGTACAACCACCTAAGGAAGTGGAGGCAGGGGTGGCTCACCATTAGCAGGCTCCGCGATCTAAGCGGGGCTCGGTGGTGTGAGGATACCAAATGCATCATCCTTGAGGTGAGCACTACTGCGGGCACGTCGCGGTGAGCATGCTTAGTCCACCTCACTAACTCTTTTGTTCAGCGACGAGCAGAACCCAAAGGACGCAGAGTTCCTGAATGTGCCCATTGCGAACTAGGACGAGATGCATACCATCATCTCTTTCGGCCTTGCCACCGGCAAATACGCCATGGGATCCAGTGAGCCCCCGGGCTCGGCTGCAGCTACTCCTTCACCTGAGGATGCTGAAATCCAGGAGTCCGACACGATCATCCTCGATGGGCCACCTGAGAAGGCTGCCAACACGCCTGACAAGGCAACCATCGGCAAGAGGAAGAGAGGTGCCTTCGCCGACGAAGAGCTGGTGGCCTTCACCAACATGATTGTTGATGTGAAGGACGCCGCACAGGCCATCAGGGACAACAAGCCCACAGACATGCACCCTGACCTGTACAACGCGGTCATGGACATGCTGGGCTTCGCTGAGGAGGATCTCATGGCGGCCCTGAGCCACCTCATCGACCACAAGGCCCAGGGTTGCAGCTTTGTGGGCATGATAGAGCCACACTGCGTCCTCTGGCTAAGGAATACCTTGCCAAGTACCACTGCGAGCTGTAGTGGTGCCCTTGAGGGGGGTGGTTTAGGGGATGCATGCATGGAGGTGATGAACTTGATGACGATGTTGATGATGTACATTTTGGCTATAGCTAGGGTTGAAAGACATTTGATGCCCCCCCTTTTGTAACTATGATGAGGTGGTATATACTAACCCCTCAGGTGATGGTGAACTTGCGGTGTTAGGATGACACCCACTTTTGTTGTGGTGGTAGGATCACACCATAGTAGTGTAGGATGAACTTGTGATCCACTTTTGGAATGATCATGCATGCCCCTGTAGTTTATCATTTGTTGTCAACACTTGTGTAGTTATATTGCTCTGTTATGATCGATTACATGTTCATGGTTCTGATCGATTACATGTTCTTCTTATGTCTTGCTAGTGGTATGTGGTGTCCCGCGGACGGGTTAAAGGAATCTACAACTCATGGAGGATCTATCAATACCAAGTTAGTGCCTACTCCAACAACAACTACAGAGGGTATGAAACATTGGAGGAGGCACAGCAAGAGTACCTCACCTTCCTAGAAGATGAGTTCATGGTAGATCAGGCCATCGATCAGCCAGTGCCATTAGCACATCTACCGTCGGAGGAAGTGCATGCTCTACAAGGAGCACCACCGGAGGTACATCAGAGTCGGGTCAAAGATTATATCATCGTCTTCCTCATCGTGGTGATCGTGAGGATCTTGTTCTTCTGAATGGTGTGTGATCGTATGTAACATGCTATGGCATGGTATTCTCACCCTATTTGAATTATGGTAAGGATATGGAACTGTGACTTGTGCAACCAAACAGCTGATTCGTGTTTTCGTGCGTGCAAGTTGGGCTGAAAGCGGGCAACCAAACAATGGGGCCTCGCTTCCTACACGGTGCAAAAAAAAGTCAGTCCAGTCGACCAAACAACATACCAAATATGGCTCGTGGCCCTTCTAAAACGCGCACGAGGCTTCTTCTCCATGGTGCAAGAATCCAGCTCAGGCTACCAAACGCGCCCCTGACACCCATGGAGGAGAGCAGAGGGTGTGGATCAATGGAGCGTCCAGACGTACGTGGCTTGGCTCGTCATATTCAGCTGTTCACAACATGTTCGGCTTCTCGGCCAGATCCATTTATTCATTTAGGAAAGTATTCTTTATGTTTATTTTAGTTTATTTGGGTTAATTGGACTATAGATATAAAAATGGTTGTTCGGCCACATTAGTCCGTTTAGGTTGGGGCTGCCACAGAATAGCATCCATGTTGTTCACACAAAAATGCTACTACTTTAGAAGAGAAGATTAAGTTGTTCACACAAATAATGCCGAATATATGTATAAAAGGAGGCACAATAGATATCTGCCATCAAACATCATGTTGGAGGATGATGGCTCACTTCTTCCCTTTGGTCTTTATTCATGACGCTCAAGTCGGCAAGCATGATCAGGCTCTCCTCCGCGAGCAACTTGGCCTCGACGTCAAGTTTTTGGGCTTGTAAAGCTTGTTTGGTGAGGTCGATGAAGGTGACACTAGTGGCATCTTTCTCTCGACGCCGCTTATCCTTCCTCTTGACAATGGACCCCTCCTTCTCGGTCATCATCGCCTTCAATATCTCACTCAATGCAGGTGCCGAAGCATCGCGCTTGAGATCGGTCTTGGTGGCCTTGTTGCCGCCCCTTGGCCGTGATGGAAGGGCATTGTTCCTCTAGGCTTCCCCTTCACCATCAAGGGCCACCGCCACCCTGGCTCCGCCATTCTTGACAGTGATCTTATGGTAGAGCTTCCTCCAAGTCACCACTTTGGAGCATTCTAGATCACCCTCAAACAATGGACCATGTGGTAGTGTTTCTTCCAAGTTGCCTTGAAGAAGTCCACGACACAGGGCACCTACACAGATGCAATTCTGTAGATGTTTTTGATATTGCAAAGCCCTGGACATTGTTATATTGAAAGAAGGCCTTGCCCTTACCACATTGCCGACGCCTAGGCCACTTAGGGGGCGAGAAACGACGTGATCGGTCGCGACGCAGAACTTGTTAGTCTCTTGTTGGATGCATGCTCACCTCTTTTGGATTGAAATTTGGCAGCGATTACTATGAATTCAGAAGGCAAAAGTAGTCTCCGCTCATAAAAATCTTGGGTGACATTCCTCCAATTCGCATTGCCTTTTTTGCTCGGCACTGCATGTAGGATCTTGGCTAGTTACCACCCAAGAGGGGCACAACATGAGGTCCTCCTTGTTCCATCATCGGCACCCTCGGCCTCGACTTTGATCTAACCATCCTCAAAGACCTCGCCCTAGCCATCATCAAGCACAACTGTGTCTTGGTCTATTGGTTGGCCAAATTGGGAAAACAATGACGCCCCCACGATGTCGTACCCTTGAGTTTGTTGCTCGGTCCCAAGACTGTCATCGAGGAAGAAGCCCGCCCTTTGAGCACGGACTACATGTAGGTCTTGTCGTCCTCAGCATAGTAGGCATATGTATCACTGGTCATCACAGTGCAATGTCATATCATAATGGAAACGCGGGGCGCCGGCATACCCCGTCGGCTAGTGTTGGGAGGTTCAGTGATATTTTGACGAATAGGTTGCAGGGTGCAGGCATGTTCTCCAGCGGGATCACCCGGGTCTTCCTGCTACGCCCCGCTCCTGAATCACCACACGCCGATGTGCAGTTGAGATCAAGGGAAGGGCCGCGAGGCCGCCCTCGTCGAACATGACCTACGGTGACGATGATCGCGAACCACCAAGACATGAGAGCGGTGCCTGAACCTGCTTGACTACCCATGGCGTAGCTGGCGGCCAATGTGATGGCCGTCATTGCAGAGGTGGTCGTGTGGCCTGGGAACTTACATAGCTCTCATCGATGAGGCCTAGACATGGTCACCGAGCACCTCCCGCTTCAAGATGAGGATGACCTCAGCGACAATAGGAGAGAGCCCAAATTGGTCGTTTGCTTGTTCGCCTGGATCTCCATGGCCATTTGAGTGGCCGCCCTTGTTGCAACATCGACATAAAACTAGGCTTGTCGGTCAACACGAATATCTTGGTTTGCACCGCCCTCTCATCTGTCCCCATCTCTTTCTTTGGCACCATGGCCTTCTGTTTACGTATGAAAGCTTGATTTGGGGTTGGGGTTGGGGCCGAAAAGGAGTTGGGGCTGCATGCATGGTCAACGTCCATGGGGGCGACACCATCCATAGCAGGCAAGGGTTTGGCATCATCCAATTTCAACTTTTGGGTGGCGGAAGAGGAAGTGGCTTCTGTGCCACAGGTGGGCGGGCCATGTAGGTATAGGAGGGGAGATGCGCTTGATGTCTACGCCGACACATTTTAATTCCAAATTTAGGTCGCAGATGCGTCGTGGCGGGCATACCGGTCACTTGCGTCAGATCGCTAGGTTGGGGTTTTACCCATTTCGTGCCCGCGCGGAACAAAACACACACGGTCCGTTTGCGTCGGGCCGCTAAGAGCATCTCCAGTCGCGTCCCCCAAACCGTCCCCCAAATGGCGCCGGATTGAGCGTTTGGGGGACGTGTTTTGTTCGTGTCGCGTTTGGGGGATGTCGCTCCCCAGTCTCGTCCCCAAACGCCGTCCCCAAATGAATATTTAGTGCACGAAAATAAAGGTTTTCATTCAAATTTGATTATATATTACAAAGTTTCACTACTAGGAATTAGCTTATAGCCGCACTTCTTACCGCCGGTGAGTACGATTTAAAGATGCCGGTGGTAAGGCATTCGAGGGTCGCCTCACCTTACCGCCGGCAAGCTTGCACCGAAGGCGCCGGGGGTACCTGCATTATCGCTAGCGAATCGGGCACGTAGGCGCCGGCGATGTGTTGGGCCGCGAGGCCACCGTTGGGCCTCGCATTACCGCTGGCGAATGCAGCCCATAGCCGCCGGGGCTAATGGGCCTTACCGCTGGCGAACACAGACGTAGGCGCCGGGGGTATTTCGCCCCCAAATTCTATTCCGTGCGGGGGCACTACCAAGCACACGTCTCTCTCCTCTCCTCCACTCATTCATTATCCCCAACCGCACCTTCTCCTCCGCAGAACTCGAACCAGAGTCCAGAGAGCGGAAGGAGATCGTGCAGCTGTCCCTGGGCAAGTTGCAGGCCGTGGTGGTGGACCGCGTCGGCGTGTCCCCGCACCAGATCTCGGCGTCGCTGGCCCGGCCGCGCCGCCCGCGCCGCTCGACGACCCCGCCGACCTCTCCGCCGTCGTCGCGCGCGAGGGGCCTGGCTGCTACGCGTGCTCGCTGCGCTCCGCCGCTCCCGCCGCGACCGCAAGGCCGCCGCCGGGATCCTCCTCTCGCCCTCCCAGCAGCAGCAGCCGCCGCTGCCCAAGAAGATCCCTTCCTCGTCCCCCTTCCCCGACACTGTCCCCGCGGCCGCCGCAGATCACCAGCCCCGCCTACCTGCCGCCTGCCCAAGAAGACCCCCTCCTCGCCCCCTCCGCATGACGACCTGGATGCCTGCGGCTGCGAGATGCAGCTCGCGTCCCGGCCGCGTGTGCTGCAGATGGCCTGGACCACGGTGACCTCGACGCCGGCGGCCGACCTGCTGCTTCGCCTCCGACCACGACAGGATGAAGATGGCAAAGGCGTGCGGCGCAACTCGATTAAAAATATTCGGCGACTCCCAGTTGGTAGCACAACAGGTGATGAACAAGTGTGACGCAGTCAACGATAGCATGATAGCATACAAGGAGGTGTACAATGAGCTCGAGAAACTCTTTGATGGATGCGAAGTGAACCATATCAGCAGACTTAGCAACGATGAAGCCGATGTTTTGGCAAATATCGGGTCACCGTGTTTACCAATACCACCCGGCGTATTTTGGGAGGAGATAAGTGAGAGATCAACAAAGGCAAAGAAAACACTGAAGCAGCCGAAGAAAAAAGAGAAGCCTGAGAAGGACTCGGGGGCTCCAGCAGACCTAGAAGCAAACGCATCGGAAGATGAGGACGAACCACATGAGGTTATGATGGTACAAGTTCCTTGGATGCAAGTCTATGTGGCATATATAATGAAGAAAGAGATACCCGAAGATCCGGTGGAGGCAAGACGAGTCATCCGACGATCTAAAGCCTTCACCGTGGTCAAAGGAGAGCTGTACAAACGAAATATATCGGGGGTATTGCAAAGGTGCGTTACACCCGAGGAAGAAAGAGTCATACTGAAGGATGTACACGAGGGAATATGTGGCCACCACGCAAGCAGTCGAGTGATCGCAGCGAAAGTCTTCAGGGCCGGTTTCTATTGGTTAACAGCGGTAGAGGACGCAAAAAACATAGTGCGCACCTGCGATGCGTGTTAAAGATTTGCGGCAAAGCCTCATTCTCCGGCAGCAGAGCTGATGCCAATACCTCTGGCTTGGCCCTTCGCACAATGGGGTCTCGACATGGTGGGAAAATTACACAAGGCTTGGCCAGGAGGATACGTATATCTGCTCGTGGCTGTCGACAAGTTCACCAAGTGGATTGAAGCAGTACCAGTAACTTCGGCAGATGCAACATCGGTGGTGAGCTTCATCAAGGGCATAGTTTTTCGATTTGGTGTCCCTAACAACATAGTTACGGACAATGGCAGCAATTTTACTTCCAAAGAATTCAAGGCATACTGTGCAGAGATAGGCATCAAACTACACTTCGCATCGGTGGCGCATCCGCAAACCAATGGCCAAGTCGAAAAAGCGAACGGCATCATCTGCAACAGTATCAAGAAACAGCTATTAATACCATTGGAGAAAGCTCGACATACTTGGCCAGATGAGTTACCTAGCGTGCTATGGAGCATACGGACAACACCCAACACAGCGACGCAAAAAACTCCGTTCTTCTTGGTCCATGGAGCTGAGGCGGTGCTCCCGATAGAAATAGAACATAACTCTCCAAGAGTGGCGGAGTATGATGAAGAAGCCTCGAGAAAAGCGCTGGAGGACGATGTCGACACACTTGATGAAGCCAGAGATGAGGTGTTGTCAAGAGTCACCAAGTATCAACATGACCTGAAAAATTACCATAGTCGACGTTTGCGACCGAGATCCTTCCAAGTTGGCGACCTGGTTCTTCGGCTTACGCAGGACAGCCATGAAAAATTCGAGTCACCTTGGGTAGGACCATACATTGTCACCGAAGTAATCGCAGGAGGAGCATACAGATTGAAGGACAAGAAGACATGGGTCGCAGAACCAAACCTTGGAATGTGGCGCAACTTCGGCGTTTTTACGTGTAGAAGTCAAAATAGAGTTACATATGTAAGCATACAATGTACTGAAAAGCTCGCGAGTTTTCAGACGCACTCTTTTCCTTTCAGGGCACCGAGTGGGGCTAAAAGGTTTTTAACAAGGCGGGCTCGCGATGTTACAATATAGTAAAAATATTGGTGATATATATATCTTTTTCATCAGGCTCGGGGGCTTAAACCCGCAAAATCAACAATATATATTTGGCTCTTACAAAATATAGCTCGACAATTATTTGCCTTGGTTCAAAAACCTCGCGAATAATAAACATACATACACCCACCGAAACGCTCGGGGGCTCGAGAAAAAGAGAACAAACCTGCTTTGACTATACATGGTTCTCGCAATATACAGATAAAGCTCGATAGGGCTCATATCAAGTCATCTATATTTATTCTTTCATCCTCCGCGGAAGCACCCATGGTATCAGCATAATGGTGTTCCTTGAAGAAAGCAGCGTCCATCCGAAGAAGATCCTCAATCATTTTCTCCGCTACGGGCGTCACCGTATCATTGATCTTGTCGACGTTCCTTCTTCTTTTCCTCAGTTTGGCGTGGCAGAGGTCAACAATGTTGGACATATCCAACTTCGGGTAACAAATTTGCAACATGATCAAAGCAAAACGGGCGCCGGCCATCAGCTGAATCTTCACAAACTCGAGGATTTGATGAACATTCTTGAATTTCTTCATCAGAGCAGGAAGATTTTCGGGCTGTGGATTCCGAGGAAACATAGCACTGTACACCATGGCTAAGGTACTAGTGCAGAACTCAAGAAATTCTCGGACCTGAGCAGCACGATCCTGGAACCGAACAATTCGTCGGGTGCGATCTTCGTTAGCCAAAAAATCACTATCGTTCTGTCAGGCAAGCCGGAGAAGGACCTCGGATCTTGCATCAACACGTTTATCTTCGGCAGCAGCGTCCAAAAAGGAGCCTAACCACGATAAAGGAACAATGAGGTATGAAAAAGGCACATACGGATAGTAAAAGGAGTAATGAAGCCAACATACCCACCATATCTAGACTTGCGTCAGTCAACAGCTCAAGCATGTAATTTTCTCGGGCGGCAGCCTGCAAAGCTTCGGCAACTGCAGTTTCTTTCAGTTCCAGAGCTTCCTGAGCTTGCCGAACAGCAGTTTTCTCGCGCTCGGAGGATTTGCAGGATTGGTCCATTACAGTTATGGTTTGTTTCTTCATGGCTTAGAGCTGTAGTCGAAGTTCAATTACTTCTTGCAAAGGATCAGCATAAGAAGAATCGTCTACAAAATCGCCGGTTGCAGTTCTTCTCGAGTAAGATGTGGCAGGCGAAGAATTGGCAGGCCCAGTAGCTGCGGTATAGTTATAAAAAACCAACTGGAAAGAAGAAATATCGACATCAATCATTCCGTAAGGAGCACATTTTTCATTAATACTGGAGATATTTACATAAATTGGGTCCATTACAAAGGTTGATGTCTAGGATAGTCGCAAATCATAAGGATAGTGACAACTAGAAAAGGAAATAAAAAATACAAAGGGGTAGGTTGGTCTACTTGACCTCCGGTTTGGCAGTGCTAGCAGATGAAGAGGGTTTATGTCCCAGGAAGGCAAGGATCTTCTTCGATTGAGGCTTTGCAGCCTTCACTAGAGTCTTCCATTTTTCCGTGTTCATCCCCTTGGGGTCGCCAGCTTTCGCCCAGTCGACATCTTGGCGGCTGTCGGCAACCAGAGCGATAGTTCCTTCGACTCCGACCTTCAAGTTTTCCTGTCGATAAGCCAACGCAAGGTCTTCTTGAGGAAGGAAGCGTCTGACAAGCTCGGAGAAAACTTGCGGCTGCGTCTGTTTGGGGAAGAAATGGGGGAAAAGACGTGTGAACGCAGCCCGCGCATCGGAAATATTGGTTCGCGCCAGATCCCCGTGCAGCTCGAGGACTGAGAGGGTGGCGAGAAGACGATCCTCCTCAGCTTCGTGCAAGGTGAAATCTTCACCCATTTTTCCTGCTGGAACAAAATTCGAGTTCATCAAAATATACAGAGAACCAATCCCACAAGAAGCTTGGAAGATAAGAGTAAAAACTTACTAACAAACCGTCGGTTCTGAGTTTACAAACGAGCTATGATGGCGTTTTCGCGCACTATCTGTTGAGAGACCTTGTCACTCAGAGCATTTTCAGCTTTGTGAAGCTTTTGGCGAATATCTTCGACAGTAGCGGCTTCTTGTTCAGCTTTCTCGCGAGGCTTTTCGCTTCGCTCAAGCTTAGCAGCGAGCTCCTCAGCGTGTTTCTCGGCTCGGTCGAGGTTTTCTAAAAAAGAAGGTCCAAAAGTGAAAATTTGTCGTCAAAAAACAAAAGGAGGTTTGCCGAAGACAGTGGGCTATACAGAACAAAGAAGGTGTTAACTCTCATGTCTTCGGCCGCATCACGGTATCCAATAAATTGGGTCCCAAGCTTGATGTGGTGCTTCATCACAGGCTACAAAGAGCATCAGAAAACAAATTCAGAAGGGAGAAAACTAGACAAACGATCAAAGATAGACTGGCAAAGCAATATAAGTAAATCAAGAAAGAGACTTATATCGTCCATAGCAGAAGTCGAGGAACCCCCCGCGACAATCGCATGGCTATCGCCAGCCCCAATCCTTACTCTTTTCGGCGCGGGGGCTCGGGGGCTGGCTGTAGGAGGCGAGTTTTCCATGTCTTGTTGAGGGGGAGGCGAAGATTCTTCGGCAGCTCGGCGTTCTTCAGAAAGAACCAAGGTGTGGGACGTACTCGTTAGAGCCGTCCCATGAACCTCGGGTTCCTCTTTTTCCTCTTCTTCGCCACTGTCAATACAGAAAAATAAGCGATACTGAAACAATAAAGTTGGAAAAGATAAACAGTAAAGAAGCTTACGGGCTAACGGAGCCTGCGTCATCATAAGGGTTAAATGCACCCTCTTCTTCAGGTGACATTTCTTCGGCAGCAGGGTCCGTGGGCTTGGAGCACTGGTAGAAAAAGGGGCTTTAGTCCCGGTTACGCAACCGGGACTAAAGCCTCCCCCCCTTTAGTCCCGGTTGCTTACGAACCGGGACTAAAGGCCCGTCCACGTGGGCGGCTGGCGTGCGCCTAGGCGAAGGACCTTTAGTAAAGGCTATTTCGTTAATTTTTTTTAATCCATTTGGTTTTCTAATTATTTTTCACTCCCTTTTTTTTTCTTTTTTTCAGAATTTCTAGTATTTCAGTTATTGGCCAATTTTAGTCACTAACTACACTTAATCTCTAGTCAAATTCCTTACCTGTGGTCAAACTTCCCGCTCGGTCACCCATCCTCCCACTACTCCAGCACTAGCACGCTTAACTTCTGAGTTCCTTCCCGTCCCGTTTCCAAGTGCTTCGCGCGCATGTTGTTGATACTAGTATCATATCAATCCTATTAACATGTTGGTCGATGTCACACTTCTTTATTGTTTGAATTCCAAATAATTATTTTAATAAACAAAAGTAATGATGTAATAATAATCTTGAATAAATAAATAAATATTAACTTTTTAAATTTATATTATAATTAATTTTTTAATTTTTTAATTTTTTAATTTTTTTTTGCCAAACCTAAAACCTGAAAATTTGAAAATCTAAAAATTGGCTAACTTTATGGTTAAGTAATAGTAATCTTTATGTAAGATGCAATTATTAATTTAAAATTTTAAAAAAATATAAAATACTGAATTTCTGGCAAAAACTAAAATCTTCCTGCTTTCATATTTTCATTTGGAATTTTGAGAATCTAAAAATTGGCTAATCGGATGTAACTTTTTCCCACGATCATTTTGACATATTATACGTTTTTTTTCGACGTCGTATGCAAAAGTTAATGCGGTTTTACCATTTTTCAAACCTTTTTTGCAAAAAAGTGAAAATTCAAATTTGTTAATTTTCCCTAATACTAGGTTGCATAACATACAAGAATCTGAAAACATTTTATTTTTTGAATTTTCTATCATTTTATTTTCTATTTTACAGTGCTAAAAAAGGCGATCCACGGGGAGGGGGGGGGGGTGAGGTGCGTGGGGAGCCAAAAACCAGAAAAACCCTTTAATCCCGGTTGGGGACACCAACCGGGACTAAAGGTACCTTTAGTCCCGGTTGGTGTCCCCAACCGGGATTAAAGAGGCCTGCCCTGGCCGCAGCCCACCGTAGCCCTTTAGTCCCGGTTGCCCGAGCATTAGTCTCGGTTCACCAGCAGAACCGGGACTAAAGACCCATTAGTCCCGGGTCAAAATATTTGGGGACTAATGGGTTGGGATGGAAGGCCTTTTTTCTACTAGTGGAGGTGCCGGAATCCTCGACTTCATCCCTCTTCCTCTTGTCCTTGGGAGAAACAGCGGAAGGAGGGAAGCGCGCTGATTCGGAAGCATCCGATTCAGATCTTTCGGAAGAAGCCGCGGATTTGTGAGATCCTGCGACTTCACTCTCAGGACGAGAGGGTCCTTGCGAGTCGTCAGTAACAATAGCTCGCTCGTCCACCTCTCCACCTTCAGGAAGGGGAGGAAGAGAAGATAGAACTTGGTGGTTCTGCACGATGAAAAAGCAACATCATGGTCAATATACAAATCAAATGAGGAAGCAATCGAAAAATAAAAGCACAACTCGAAGAATAAGCTACTTACTTCGGGAAGGGCGTGGTTGCCACTATACGGCTCCACGCGGCAGGTGGTTGGAACATCATGCTTCTTGCTTAACGAGGAGAAACGACGAATCAGCTTCTCCAAGTCCTTCACAGAAAGATCCTTGGAGACACGGTCAACATCTTCTTCGCCAGCATACATCCAAAGTGGGTTTTTGCGAGCCTGCAGTGGCTGCACCCTGATCCTAAGGAAGTAAGCAGTAATTTGGACACCCGACAGTTCTTGACCGTGGGTGTTCTGCAGCTCGTGGATGCATTTCATCAGAGCGTCGGTAGCTGATTTTTCTTCGGTAGTAGCTTCAGCGTCCCAGGATCGGCGCCTGAGGATTTTCGCGGTACCATCAAAGGGAGCAATGTTGTACTCTTGCGAGCCGATGTACTCCTCCTGAATGTACAACCACCTCCTGCGCCACCCTTGACGGAGTCGGGGAATTTGACGTCGAAATAGTCAACGTCGGGGCGGACGCAGATAACAACACCGCCCACATTGTAGGCGATATTGCGGGAGCTGTTGCGGCGAAGATAGAAGATGCGCTTCCACAGGCCCCAATGAGGATGGGTCCCGAGGAAGCATTCACACATGGTGATGAAAATCGAAATGTGGAGGATGGAGTTAGGGGTCAGCTGATGTAGCTGAATCCCATAGACAAAAAGAAGTCCGCGGAGGAACTCGTGAATGGGGGTGGACAGGCCGCGAATGAGGTGGTCGATGAACGTTACCCGGTATCCGATTCGCGGCGTCGGGAAACTCTCGTCGCCAGGAAAGATCAGCGCGTCTTTCTTCTTCAGAAGCCCGAGCCTCTTGAGGGTGCTCTGATCTTGGTTCGAGATCTTGGATCTCTCCCATCCAGAGATCTCCATCTCCTCTGCTGGTGTGTTGGTCCCTGGAACGGTGTGCTTGGTGAGCTTTGTGCGCGGTGGCATTAAGGCAAGCGTTGGGCAGATTGGAGATGAGCGGAAGCGTGAGGAGCTTGAGGGACAGCAATGGCGATTTTGGAGAGAAGGGAAAGTTGAGCGGCGCAGCGAAGGGGGAGATTGAGGACGAAGGGGCAGCTTTATAGCAAGCCACCGATTCGTCGCACCGTCGGATGAAAGGAAAATGGATCTTATGCCTTACACGTGTCCACAGGGGCACAAAAGTCATTTCACCGAGAAGTAACTGGACATGAATTACGGCGCGCGTGCCGGAAGTTACGGCGAACGTGCGTCTTCCACTTGCGCAACGTGTCGATCGTGCGGAAGTTTGGACCCACAGAACAGGGAAATGACGGGAGTCGCGCGTTTCCAATGCGCGGGTCGTGGCTATCGTCAGCAATGACATCATGACAAAAGAAATTTCGAGTGATCTATTCCAAAATAGCGACAGGGAAGTGTCGATTATTCAAACAAGGAAACGTCGGGAGCCTGTGGTCAAATGCAAGTATTTGTCCACATGCTCGGGGGCTACTCCTATCGGGAGCGCTGGTCGCGCACCCGATAAAATAAAGGTGGAGCAGAAGTTGTGATTTTAAAATATAGAGTGAAGTAACAATACAAGTTGAGCCTACAACCAAGTACAAGCACTTGGCTGTAGCCTCGGGGGCTACTCCCATCGGGAGCGCTGGTCGCGCACCCGATAAAAATTAAAAAGATAGGAAGCTGACAATATAGCGACAAAACAGCAAAAAAGTGAGCCTACAACCAAGTACAAGCACTTGGCTGTAGCCTCGGGGGCTACTCCCATCGGGAGAGCTGGTCGCGCACCCGATGAAATATGAGGAGGGATTTTGTACATCTTCAAGTTAAAACATAACTCTTCATATACTCCCATCGGGAGGTCATGATAATACGACATCAGATGACTCGGTTAAATATGCCATTCCAGCAGCCGGAAAAGGCACTCGACAATATATTCTCAGAGCGCGTCCGTCGCGAAAAAATCTCTGAATGCCGTAATATTTTACGAAGGTAAGTCCCCGGGATCTGTCCTGTGTGGCGTGGTATCGCACATGAATGCGCTCTGCTACTTTTTTCCGTATCAACAGATGCAAAGAAAAATCCTAACAGACGCGTTAGGTACCCGATAAAGCATGACTGGAATTTGGATCATGGTAAGACCTTAAGCGGCACATGTCAAATTACGCCAGTATACCGGGGTCGAGTCCAGGGACTTGACCTCGAAGTAGGTTCTTGCGGGATTGCCACGAGAGCAGTTAACTGGTACCTGATCCGTCAGATGAACCAGCCCCATTTACCATTATCCCTGTACAATATATAATTATTTTATGAAGATTGTCTAGTAACTCGAAGAAATGTTGTGTTAAATCATAATGATGGAGATTTTACTCGATTCTACGATTCAAGCAAAATCTCGGAGGCTACTGACATAGGCATCCCCAATGGGCCTGCCGAAGAAGGTACCCGGGGTTTACTGAAGGCCATGACCCGAAGATTGCGAAGCTCGGAAGCCCAATAAAGCGTCGATATGGAAGTTAGAGATATATATATGGAATAGACTTGTAATTATACGGGACGGACTCAAAGAGTCTCCCGCGGTTTGTAACTTGTATGTCACGAAATCCTCGGCTCCGCCTCCTATATAAGGGGGAGTCGAGGGAGAAAGAAAGGATCGATCTTATTGTCAACACAATCCTAGTTTTTAGCAGTCGAGCACCTTTTCGGCTGAAACCTTCGAGATCTATTTGCCCTCTACTTTCCGCGAAACCCTAGTCTACAATCTGTAGGCATTGACAAGTCGATACCTTGTCAGGTAGTGCGTCCTGCCACAAGTCAGCTAGCAACACCTTCAGAAGTCACGCATTTCTCCTACTGGTCGATTAAACCTTGGTTTCTTACTGAGGGAAAACTTGCTACTGTGCTCATCATACCTTTCTCTTGGGGTTCCCCAACGGTGTGAAATCTGCGCTCATCACGCACCCATGCTTTTATTCCGACCATTTGATTCTGGAGGGAGCGGCGCGAAGCTCTGTTCTGTGTTGTCATCAGATGATATTCTGGTCCATGGTAAAATCAGAGGCGGAGAATGTCATTGAAGGCCAGATTGAAGGACTAGCAATGGAGGTTCGAGTCTGTGTGCTGTTGAGGAACTTGTTTGGTGTTCTAGGTTTTTGCAGCAGCAAATGTAAGTGGGGCGACATCACATGTGAGATCCAGAGTTTTACCTTTTAGGTTGAAAATCCAAGGTCTGGCCTTAATTGGTTGTGCATGTCAATGCCCTTGTTGAAGGCATTGTTTTGAGAGTGAAGACTATCTTCAGGGTGAAAACCTAAAATCTTTTGATCGGACGATGACAGCGCTTGTGCATTGTTTCCTTCTTGGAGGCGTCTCTTTTGGAGAGCCTGGAGTTCAGGTGATATCTTGGTGGTGGATATATTGTTGTTGCTAATGCTGGAATACCGTAGAGGAGCTTTTTATTTCTTAGTTTTCTTTTTCTTTGTTTGGATGTGTGCATCCGTACTATCATTAGGGTATGACGTTATTGCAGAGGCTAGATGTAATTAGTATCTCTCGATATTAATATATTCTCTTTATCGAAAAAACCTAAATTGGCTTATGTAAGTATATGACATGCTAGTTGGGTTGACTAGTTTTTGACACACAAGGCCCGATGTCGCGCTAATTTAAATGGTGTGATTTAGCTGTTTTGGGACCAACGAAACGGCTAAGTCGCTTTTTTTTTTTTGAGGAAACCGTGCGCTTTATTGATCACATAATCATAATGTCATTACAAATGGCCTCACGGATGCAATCCGGAGGAACACCACGCCACACGGCATCGATTCCAACTCAAATAGCGTGACCAAAAAGGCCGCGAGTGGTTTAATGTTTTTCCAAAGGACGAAGAGCCCAGTCTACTAACTTCGGAAACACATGAAATTGTAGCCGGCCGGATTGTAATACCACTACAAGTAAAAGGGCCTACTTTTGCCGTGAAATGGATAAAGTTGTAAACAGGAGCTGAAGATATAAAGCCGGTTAATTATCAAGTTAGTGTAAGGATTTCTGTCAGCCAGGGGTCAGGTGACAAGTAAAACACCACACTGTTTATGATTGAGAATCAGGAACCGCACTCCTCTCCACCACGTATTATCTTACCATGCTATCCCAACTTTGTGTCACTTTGGCATATAAACACTCGACAGCATCAAAATGCACTATGTACACTCAATCGATGGCCACCCATACATGGTGCCACCTAGCTACATAGCAAAAGACCTCAATGATTCACCTAGGTAAGCAATTATCACATAGAAATTGAGTGCCTCATTTCCCCCCCCCCCCCCCCCCCCCTCTCCCCTCTCTAGCTGCTACAGGGTTTGAGAGTCCACCGCTCGTGGCCGGGCCGCTCCAGGGCCTCCTCCGCCGGAATAGCCGGCCGGAGATGGTCATGGATGGGCGCCGGATTAGTTAGGTATAGTTGTAGGTTTAGATCTAGTAGTTTTCCTCGTTTTACCCCCGTGGAGTATGGCGCTATGCCCTTGGGGGCTTGGCCACGGCGGAGCCCGAGCTGCTCCCGGTGGCTGCTGGTGGTGTGGCTGCTATCTGCGGCGCTCCGATGGAAGGAGCCGAAGGCGGAGGGCGGCGGCGCTTCCTCACCCCCTTCAATAAAACTCGTTGGCTTCTCCCACGATCTGGACGGATCTGGCCTGGATCCTCTTCTTCTTCGCCACCATGGAGGTGGAAACGAAGACGGGGTTCCTGGCGATGTTGTTCTTGGCAGATCGCCGGAGAGGCGTCCTGGAGCACAAGATCTTCTTCGAGCGCAACACATGGCGACCGAGCTCGTCGCCATGATTCTCGGCCAGCATGGTGGCCCATCCTCTACCTCCAGATCGGAGGCCCTCATATTCATCTGCTGGAGCTCGACGCTTCCAGAGGGCCAAGTGGTGCGTCCCCGGCCTTCTGGTGGTTGCCAGCGGCGGAATCTTCTCGCCGGTGTGGAGTATTCGAGCATGCAGCTCCTTGAGCTCGGCGGAGACGCCTGGAGCTCGCCGGCGACTGGTGGCAGAGGCACTGTCCTCGATTGCGTTTTCTCATGTAATTTCAGGGTGCTTTCTGTAAAGTGCGAGGCCCTTATTTCAAATAGTAGGTTTGTTAGGGCAAGGGATGACAAAGGGCTTCGCTGCAAAATGTACCTGCCACATGTGAATCAATGATTTGCTCCTCTGGGGTCGCTGACCCCACCTTGTGTTCAAAAAAAAACATAGAAATTCAATTCGCCTTCCTCCCTCCACCCAAAATACATATTTCTATTTAGCAAAAAATTCTGATAAAATTTCGCATGTACATCTCGACAATCTATGTGCATTTGTTTCGCGAAAAACTGACTCTTATGGTCGATGTAAAAAAGACAAAACATGGTTCACAAAAGCTTTATTTTTAGCACCAAATTTAAGATCACTCAAGAGCCAAGACATCACTCCCATTATCACACCGCTATAGGGGGAAAAGGAGTTGAAATGGTGTGCATGAAGGTAAGAATAAATTAGGTGGGAGCATCTTTTTAATTACATTGCGATTACAGGTTTAGTCAAGTCAAACTTTATAAAATTTGACCAAATATATATGTAAAAGTGCAAACATTTAGCACATAAATTAAATGGAAATGGAAACACCCTAAAATATATTTTCACATAAGATGAATTTCAAACTAAGATGTTGATATTTTTTTCATATATATTGGATCAAACATTGTAAAGTTTGACTTTTACAAAACCCAAAACGATGTGTAACTATAAATGGCGAAAATTAAAATGGATGTGATGTGGGAATTTGTATGACGACGAGATTCGGCCATCATTAACAAGCCTTTGTTTCTTTGCTTAGTTTAATAACTTACATGAACTCTTAGCATCTAATACATGTGTCAGCCAATTAGCGTACACATGCATGATCAAGACTTAAACTAAATCTATCCAGCTGGACGCCTGGAGATATAATTAGGGCAACTAGCATAGGGGCCCTCGCAAATGCGAGGGCATCACCTATTGTTGATTTCTTCGGTGTGCCGAAATTAATCGGAAATCTTAATATGTTTCCAAATGCTATAGAAATACAAATAAATTATATACATGCTTAGAAAACATCTTTGTTCGTCTCTAGTTTATGGGTGAGAAATTATACTATATGACCATAACAATACATTAATGAACGTATGTGAAGTTCGTGTACGAGCTTAAATGGGTCAATAGAACTCAAAAAAGTTTGGACCATGAGCTAGCGAGTAGATTTTATATGTGACATTGAGTAAGTATTCAAGGCTAACCATCATATATTAAAATACACACGGTTTTCTTGAGCAATGATTATACGATATTAAAACCATTCTAATGGAACAAACAAATATTTCTTATTATAAGGTAAAACTATACAATTTTATCTTCATTAATATATAGGTCGACGAAAGCTTATAAATTTTACTCTACATTTATATGATCGTTTTCTACGTCTAGTTTCCTTTATTTGTTGTAAAAATGTGTGACCCTCTCATGTTGTAAAATATATAAAATTTTAGACATGGATAATCTACAATATACAACTTTGGCCACTATTTATGTTATTAAATAAATTTTTAATACCTTTTATCACTAATTTATCAGTGTTGGTTTCTATTGTCATGTTTTATTAATATATCTACTTATCAATACCAATAGCATACCATTTATTTACAATAGATGTAATATTACGTTTAACTTTTTTAACTTTTTAAACTCTGTTATGTTAGCCCTATTCTTCGATCCATTCATTTTGCGTGCTTCTCCCTTATATTTGCCGTTTGATGAAACATGACTACACTATCATGGACGACTTGGATCTTAACCGGTCGCTACTTTTTCTACATGGTTGCAAATTCTGACGGCATAGGCAACAGAAGTTATATACATGCGTAGAAAATATCTTTGTTCGTCTCTAGTTTTATGGGTGAGAGATTACACTATATTACCAGAACAATACATTAATGAACATATGTGAAGTTCGTGTATGAGCTTAAATGGGTCAATAAAACTCAGAAAAGTTTAGATCATGAGCTAGCTAGTAGATTTTATATGTGACATTGAGTAAGTATTCAAGACTAACCATAATATATTAAAATACGCACGGTTTTCTTGATCATACGATATTAAAACCATTCTAATGGAACAAACAAATATTTTCTTATTATAAGGTAAAACTAAACAATTTTATATTCATTAATATATAGGTCGACGAAAGCTTATAAATTTTACTCTACATTTATATGATCTTTTTCTACATCTAGTTTCCTCTATTTGTTGTAAAAATATGTGACCCTCTCATTGTAAAATATATAAAATTTTAGACATGGATAATCTACAATATACAACTTTGGCCACTATTTATGTTATTAAATAAATTTTGTAATACCTTTTATCACTATTTTATCAGTGTTAGTTTCTATTGTCATGTTTTATTTATATATTTACTTAGCAATATCAATAGCATACCATTTATTTACAATAGAGATAATATTACGTTTAACTTTTTTGACTATGTTAATTTAAACCCTATTCTTCAATCCATTCATTTTGCCTACTTGTTCCCTTATATTTGTCTTTTTATGAAACATGACTACACTATCATGGACGACTTGGCATCTTAACCGGACGCTATTTTTTCTACATGATTCCAAATTATACGAACCGCCCCCATTAGTCCCCAAAAGAGGCTTCCATCCGCCCCCATTAGTCCCCAAAATATACGAACCGCGACTAAAGGGGTCTTTAGTCGCGGTTCGGGAGGCGACCCGCGACTAAAGACCTAGGCCCAGCGCGCTCGGTGGCCACCTGGTGGACGGGAGGAGCTTTAGTCGCGGTTGGCCAGGCCTGGCCCGAAGGCCTTTAGTCGCGGTTGGCCAGGCCAACCGGGACTAAAGTCCCATCCCTATATATATACCATTCAGCACACTCACTTAGCCATTTGGTGCCACACTTCTCTTCACAATTTCACAAGTGGGTGGTGGGTTTGCTTTTGGTTCCTCTTATGCACACAAGGTGTTCGATGAAATGCCCGAGAGAATGAAGAAACATGATATGAAGTATCCGAGCCACACTTGAGCTTTCTCATTTATTTTTCCTCCTCGATCGCGGTTAGCAACTTGAACCTTTCATGTGTCATTGATAAAATGTGCATGTGTGTAGTTCATTGTTTAATTTCTATTATTTCTAGCTAGTTAGTTTAACAAATGCATGATGGTTAATTATATACTTTATATAATAATAATGCAGATGAATCGGCAATGGATGTACGGTAACCGACTCTCCGGCGATTTCACTACGGGTTTGAAAGATTTCCTCGTAGTGGCTAATGTGAACAAGCAGGGGGGTTTTGTTATCTGTCCATGTGTTGGCTGTAAGAATCAGAAGGGTTACTCTTCCTCAAGAGAAGTTCACCTGCACCTGCTTCGGCACTGTTTCATGTCAAGCTATAATTGTTGGACCAAGCATGGAGAAAGAGGGGTTATAATGGAAGAAGATGAAGAAGGGGATGATATCATCGATGACAACTATCTTGATCATTTCGGTGATACTTTCATGGAGGATGCTGAAGGTGGGGAAGGTGAAGGGGAAGGTGAAGGGGAAGGTGAAGAAGAGGCACGTGATGAGCCCGCTGATGATCTTGGTCGGACCATTGCTGATGCACGGAGATGCTGCGAAACTGAAAAGGAGAGGGAGAATTTGGATCGCATGTTAGAGGATCACAAAAAGTCGCTGTACCCAGGATGCGATAATGGTCTGAAAAAGCTGGGCTGCACACTGGATTTGCTGAAATGGAAGGCACGGGAAGGTGTAGCTGACTCAGGATTTGAAAACTTGCTGAAAATGTTGAAGAATATGTTTCCAAAGAATAACGAGTTGCCCGCCAGTACGTACGAAGCAAAGAAGGTTGTCTGCCCTCTAGGTTTAGAGGTTCTGAAGATACATGCATGCATTAACGACTGCATCCTCTACCGCGGTGAATACGAGAATTTGAATGAATGCCCGGTATGCACTGCATTGCGTTATAAGATCAGAGGCGATGACCCTGGTGGCGATGTTGAGGGCGAGAAACCCAGGAAGAGGGTTCCCGCCAAGGTGATGTGGTATGCTCCTATAATACCACGGTTGAAACGTCTGTTCAGGAACAAAGAGCATGCCAAGTTGTTGCGATGGCACAAAGAGGACCGTAAGTCGGACGGGGAGTTGAGACACCCCGCAGATGGAACGCAATGGAGAAAGATCGACAGAGAGTTCAAAGATTTTGCAGCTGACGCAAGGAACATAAGATTTGGTCTAAGTACAGATGGCATGAATCCTTTTGGCGAGCAGAGCTCCAGCCATAGCACCTGGCCCGTGACTCTATGCATCTACAACTTTCATCTTTGGTTGTGCATGAAGCGGAAGTTCATTATGATGCCAGTGCTCATCCAAGGTCCGAAGCAACCCGGCAACGACATCGATGTGTACCTAAGGCCATTAGTTGATGAACTTTTACAGTTGTGGGGCAGACCTGGTGTACGTGTGTGGGATGAGCACAAAGAAGAGGAATTTGACCTGCGAGCGTTTCTTTTCGTAACCATCAACGATTGGCCTGCTCTTAGTAACCTTTCGGGACAGACAAATAAGGGATACAATGCATGCACGCACTGCTTACATGAGACTGAAAGTGTATATTTGCCAAATTGTAAGAAGAACGTGTACCTGGGGCATCGTCGATTTCTTCCCCGAAATCATAACGTAAGAAAGAAAGGCAAGCATTACAACGGCAAGGCAGATCACCGGCCGAAGCCTGCGGAACGCACTGGTGCTGAGGTATTTGATATGGTCAAGGATTTGAAAGTCATCTTTGGAAAGGGTCCTGGCGGACAATCAGTTCCGCAGGGAGCTGACGGGCATGCACCCATGTGGAAGAAGAAATCTATATTTTGGGAGCTAGAATATTGGAAAGTCCTAGATGTCTGCTCTGCAATCGACGTGATGCATGTTACGAAGAATATTTGCGTGAACCTGCTAAGCTTCTTGGGCGTGTATGGGAAGACAAATGATACAAAGGAAGCACGGCAGGACCAGCAAGGTTCGAAAGACCATGATGACCGGCATCCGGAATGGTTTCAAGGTCGTGCCAGCTACGCTCTTACCAAAGAAGAGAAGGTCATCTTTTTTGAATGCCTGAGCAGTATGAAGGTCCCGTCTGGCTTCTCGTCGAATATAAAAGGGAATAATAAACATGGCGGACAAAAAGTTCCAAAACCTGAAGTCTCACGACTGCCACGTGATTATGACGCAATTGCTTCCGATTGCTTTAAGGGGGCTCCTACCGGAAAATGTTCGAGTAGCCATTGTGAAGCTATGTGCATTCCTCAATGCAATCTCTCAGAAGGTAATCAATCCAGAAGATCTACCACGGTTACAGAACGATGTGGTCCAATGTCTTGTCAGTTTCGAGTTGGTGTTCCCGCCATCCTTCTTCAATATTATGACGCACCTCCTGGTTCACCTAGTCGAAGAGATTTCCATTCTCGGTCCTGTATTTCTACACAATATGTTCCCCTTTGAGAGGTTCATGGGAGTATTAAAGAAATATGTTCGTAACCGTGCTAGGCCAGAAGGAAGCATCGCCAAGGGCTATGGAAATGAGGAGGTAATTGAGTTTTGTGTTGACTTTGTTCCTGGCCTTAAGCCGATTGGTCTTCCTCGATCGCGGCACGAGGGGAGACTAAGTGGAAAAGGCACGATCGGAAGGAAATCAACGATATGTATGGACGGCCATTCTATGACTGAAGCACACCACACAGTTCTGACCAATTCCAGCTTGGTGGCTCCGTACTTCGAGAAACACAAGAATATTTTACGCTCGGACAACCCGGGGATGCCTGAATCCTGGATTAGAAAGGCCCACATGGAGACTTTCGGCAGTTGGTTGAGAAAACATTTAATGAATGACAATGATGTTGGAGATCAGCTGTACATGTTGGCCAAGACACCATCTTCGACTATAACGACTTTCCAAGGGTACGAGATAAATGGGAATACATTTTACACGATCGCCCAAGATAAAAAGAGCACCAACCAAAACAGTGGTGTCCGCTTTGATGCAGCAACCGAGAATGGGCAAAAGGTCACAGATTATGGTTACATTGAGGAGATATGGGAACTTGACTATGGACCCTCCTTTAAGGTCCCTTTGTTCCGGTGCAAATGGTTCAAGCTAACAGGAGGTGGGGTAAAGGTGGACCAGCAATACGGAATGACAATGGTGGATTTCAACAATCTTGGTTACCTTGACGAACCATTCGTCCTAGCCAAAGATGTCGCTCAGGTTTTCTATGTGAAGGACATGAGTAGCAAACCGAGGAAACGGAAAGATAAGAAAACGATCAGTACATCATGCGATGATCCAAAGCGACACATTGTTCTTTCAGGGAAAAGAAACATCGTGGGAGTGGAGGACAAGACAGACATGTCAGAAGATTATAATATGTTTGGTGAAATTCCGCCCTTCAAAGTGAACACTGACCCAAGCATTAAGTTAAATGATGAGGATGCTCCATGGATACGGCACAATCGTAAGCAAGCAGGGACACAAGGGAAGAAATGATGTGTAATAATTTATTGTACCAAACTTTGTTGAATGGATCATGTGAATTATATTATCCGTGATGTGTTTGGTGTCCATTTTCGAATGATTCGATTGATTCGAGATACCACTGATGATACATGAAATTTGGAGTGATTTAGTCATACTCCTGCCTAGGCGTATAATATGCATACTCGTAGTCTTCATAGTCGCCGCCGTTGTACTGGTAGTCGTCGCCTTCTAAGTTGCCGCCGTCGTCGTCGCTGCCGTCGTCGCTGTCGTCGGGCGGCGCTCGTGGCTCGAACTGAGGGTAGCGCAGGCGGGGGATATCGCCGGCCGTGATGTAGTCCATGACGCTCTGCAGAGTCCGGCCGTACCACCATAGCCGGCAGCCGGCCTTGTGGAAGTTCCCAGGAGGCAGACCGTCCTCCTCATACCTGGCGAGCGCCCTCTCACGCCGATTGATGAAGAAGGCGTCCCAAGTATGCTGGTTATCGGGATGCCAGCGGGGATTCATCCGCTGCTTCGGCGTGAGGTCGAGGTAGTAGTGGTTCGTGATGGCCGCCCGGCGCGCAGGTACTCGAGGACGGGAGGGACCGGCACGCCTCCTGCGCTTAGGCTCCAGCCGGCGGGGACGCGGTAGCCCGGTGGGCAAGGGTAGTTCGAGGCGCAAAGTTCCTCCACCTGCTGGTAGGTTAGAGTGGGTACGGTGGAAGCCATAAGAGAGTGATGAGAGATTGTAGAGATGTGATTATGCTGGCCAAGCCGGGCTACATATATGTAGTGGGAAATGGCGGGAAAAAATGGGAGCGGAAAGACAGGAGGCGGGAAGAAAGTGGCGGGAAGAAAGAGGCAGGAAGCGGGAGGCGGTAAGACAGGGAAGAAATGGCGGGAGAAGAGGAATCCAGAGCTGGTCATCTAACCTTTAATCCCGGCTGGTGGGTGCAACCGGGACTAAAGGTGGTTTTTGTGTCATATCTAAGAAAACTGTCGGTGGGATAAGGACGTTTGGGTAAGTTTTAGTCCCGGCTTGAGGGTGCAACCGCGACTAAAGCTGTCGGCAGGATAAGGAGGCGTGAAGACAGGAGGCGGGAAGACAGAGGCGGGAAGACAGATGAGGGAAAAAAATTGGATTTTTCTGAATTTCTTGATAAATTATTTCTATTTTTAAGATTTTGAAATGAATTAGTTTTATTTTTCTGAATTTTTTGATATATTATTTGTATTTTTAAGATTTTGAAATGAATTAGTTTTATTTTTCTGAATTTTTTGATATATTATTTGTATTTTTAAGATTTTGAAATGAATTAGTTTTATTTTTCTAAATTTTTTGATATATTATTTGTATTTTTAAGATTTTGAAATGAATTAGTTTTATTTTTCTGAATTTTTTGATATATTATTTGTATTTTTAAGATTTTGAAATGAATTAGTTTTATTAAACTGGAAAAGCACCTTTAGTCGCGGTTGGTGTCCCCAACCGCGACTAAAGGTGGTTTCCGCGGGAACCGCAAAACTGGCGAAAAAAAGACTTTAGTCGCGGTTGGTGTCCCCAACCACGACTAAAGGGCAATGCTTATAAATACTCGCGCGCCCGCGCGGTTCACACTTCATCTTCTTCCTCGAACACGCCGACAGGCTGCGCCGATCGACTCCTCCGTTGCCGCCGTCGACTCCACGACGCCCCGCGCCGTCGACTCCTCCGCTGCCGCCCTCCTGCCGCCGCCGAACTCCTGCGCCGCCGCCCTCCTCGTCGCCCGCGTCTGCGCCGGCGCCCCGTACGTCTCTGCCGGCCCCCGCGCGCGCCGCGCCGCTCGCCCTCCTCCGCCGCGCTACACAACGCCGCGCGCTGGCGGCGGCCGCCGAGGCGCGCACCACACGCCGCCGCCGCCGTGCACCTTCCGGCCGGCCACCGGCACCGCTCGCGCGCGTCACACGAGACCTTTGGAGAGGCGCGCGCGCGTGTACTGGCGCCCCTCTCCACAAATTTTTTTTTTATTTAACTTAACAAAATTTTAATTATAAATTTGACTTAACTAAAATTTGAATTAAATCTCTATCTTAACAAAATTAACTCTATAAATTTAACAAAATTTGAATTAAATCTCTATCTTAACAAAATTTTAATTATAAATTTGACTTAACTAAAAAATTAACTTAACAAAATTTTAACTATGAGAGTTAACTTAACTAACATTTGACTTAAAAAATTTGACTTAACTAAAATTTGACTTAATTAACTAAAATTTGACTTAATTAACTAAAATTTGAATTAATTTTTTTGACTTAACCACCGCGCGTATATGGAGGGGGCGGCGAGGGGGCGGCGCACAACTTTGTGCGCCGCGCCCCCTCGTCCCCCCCTCCATATACGCGCGGTGTTTTTTTTGGGATCGAGAGGGGGCGGCGAGGGAGTCCCCTATGTGTGTTGTCCTCGGCACCGCCACCGCCCCCCTTTCGCCACCGCCCTTTCGCCACCGCCACCGCCACCACCCTTTCACCACCGCCACCGCCCCCCTTTCGCCACCGCCACCGCCCCCTTCTTTACCGGGATTAATTAGTTTTTACTACATGTTTTCAGGAGTGACACATATGGCGGACGATAGAGCCGACCCGATTAGGGAAAACTATAATCCGGAAGCCGAGGCACATATTTTCGGCATCATAAACGGCGACATTCCTTATGTGCCGGCCGAAGAAGATGAAGAAGAGGATGTCTCTTCTTATCTGAACCTTGACGGTGACGGTGAAGGTCGTCAACAAGGTGATGACGAAGGAACGGACACTGTCGATGGAGGTCAACCGTCGACAAACGACGATGGAGCTGATAAGCAATTAGCAACCACCTCCGGCGAGGTATATATATACATTGAGCCTCTGGTGATACAAATTTACCGATTTGAATAAATATGTGTATTAACTCGACTCTCTTTCTTATTTTAGCCCTCGGCCGGATCGTCGAAAAAATCGGTGAAGACAAAGCGTGGCAAAACCAAGACGCTGAAACAAGGAGTAACATATAACATCGATGTTATCAGTGCAACCGGCAGGCCACTGGAGCCCGAAGCGCATTACACCAAGTTCATCAACCAATGCGGAGTCGTTGTTAGAGACAGCGTCCCGATCACCGTCCAGGAATGGCATGAGCCAGTGAAGGCACGTGTTGGTTTCAGTTTCGTCAGCAAGAGAACGAAAAAGGAATGCTGGAGAAAGCTTATGGAGCATTTCATTCTACCTCCGGAATACAACAAATACGATGAAGAGGGTAACGAGGTGGAGGGTGGACGTCAGAGGAGGAGGCTAGTCAAAGAGTTCGCTCTTCAGAAGATGGCCACAGCATTCCGGATCTACAAGAAAAATTTAGCGGCTCAATATGTCGAGAAGGGGAAGACTCCGGATTTCAATGGACGGTATGAGAAGCTGAAAGATGATTGGCCCGAATTTGTGAGGCAAAAGCAATCGGAGCATTTCAAGGCCATATCAGAAAAGAATAAGGCAAATGCGGCTAAGAAAACGTACAATCATATTATGGGGCCAGGAGGATACCGCCTTTCGGAGCCTAAGTGGCAGAAGATGGAGGACGACCTGAGGCAGCGAGGAATCCCTCTAGGTACAGAGGGATGGGACCCAAGGGCCAAAAGTTGGTGGTACGGGCATGGGGGATCGCAAGACCCGGTGACAGGGGAGTGTGTTCACCGACAGACAAAGTTTAAACCCACCGAAGCCCTTATTGACGCAATGACCAAAGCTCAAGAGGGGAAGATCAGGTTCAACAGAGAGAACGACGCGCTGACATTTGCTCTCGGGAATCCTGAACACGGAGGACGTGTACGAGGCAAAGGCGCCATTCCGTGGAAAGTAGGGTTTCCCCAGGAAAATGACCCGTACAGTTACAGAAGCCGTAAGAGAAAGACGGATCGGGATGCAGATCTTGTGGGGCACTTGGCATCGGAACTCTATGAGATGAAGAAAATTGTGACCGAACTAGTAAAAGAAAGATCATCGTCACGGCCGCATGAAGATCATCCAGTGGATGTCGGAAGCCAGCAGCGGAGAAGCAGCGTGGCTTCCACGGAGGCCCCGCCGGCTGATGCTAATGCACCCTTGCTGGCCCCGGCTGGTGCTAATGCACCCTTGCTGGCCCCGGCTGGTGCTAATGCACCGACGATCGATATTACTGCACCGGAGCCTCCTCGCTACCCCGTGGACGATGTAAAGGAGATGAAAGAATGTGATCTGCATTATCCAATGGGGAACATTTCCATGAAGGTAGCCATCGGCACTGCTTTACCTTGTACACCTGGAGCACTCCACCACAACAACCCCATTGAAGATGGTTATGCTCGTGTCACGGTGGAAGACATAGTCCAAGGGTTTGAGGACCTGGAGATTGACTATGCTACACCCGATGGGTTGAAAAGACTTGGAGATGTCAAGCGCCAGTTCATTCTATGGAAAAAGAAGTTCATCAAGTTTCCAGGCGAGGCGCCAAGGCCAACAAGTCCACCCCCCTCCGGTGGTGGTGGTGTTGGTGGTTCACCTACACCTCCTTCACGTCAGCCGACGCCGCCCCCCAATCCATCTCCGGCGGGTAAGCAGACGCCGCCCCCCAGTCCGCCTCCGGCAGGTACGCCGCCCCCCAATCCACCTCCGGTGAAGAAGCAGAAGCAGTCCTGGACTATTAACCCGGACCCTTATGTACCTAAGACCATAAAGGTACCGAAGCCATCACTGAAGCCTCTCCTCCCAAGGCCTTGGGAACGTAGTGTCGAGGAAACGGACGCGGCCGCGGCTGCTCACTATGAGAAATGGAAGGCGGAAATGAAGGCGAAAAGAGAGCCTGAGCCCAAGCCAGTATTTTCTGAGAAGGAAAAAAGTGGGCTAAGTCATTTTTGAGCACACCGTCCCAAGCCGAGAAGAATATGCCTGACGACTATGGACGTGAACTTCGTAGGCAAGCACTCATATTGAAGAAGAAGAAAGACTTGGCGGAGAAGGAGAAGAAAGCCTTGGAGGAGGAGAAAGAAGAAAGTAAAAAAAGCGGGAAACAAGTTGCCCAGCTCGGGGAACAAAATAAACAATCGATCCCCCCGCTCATAGTGAAAGCCGCCGGTCCGGATGCTGAACTAATGGACCCCGCTATCATAGAAGCTGCGGCAGCACAGGGAATGACTATAACGGGTGCCAGAGAAAAAACGGCCGAGTTCGGTATGACTCTTCGTGCACTGTTAGGCCTTGAGGAGGCGCCAATGAGTGATGTAACAATTACATATGTGCCGAATGGGCCTCTCGTCGAGCCTGCGCAGGAAGAGGATCTACCAGCACAAATGCGAAATCTGCTACGTTGGTACAAGGGTTACATAAAAAATAACGCCGGCAAAGAATATATTTATGCGGAAGTTAGACATGAGCATCACTTCAAACATTACTATGTAACAGTTCATATGAGTGAATTGTTCCAGCTGTTCAATCTGCGCGAGCTCGACAAATCTATCATCAGTTGCTACGTTCTGTAAGTGATTTATTTCTACCTCATCTCGTTCATTGCCTGCACTATATATATTCTCCTAACTATATTGTTGTGTACGCTATTATGCAGAATGAAGATTGGGGAATGCCAAAAAATGAACATCCATGATGTTGGGTTCATTGACCTACATATCGTTAATGGATATGTGTTAGAAAGACACCCCCGCGACGTGGAGCAAGACCTGTGGGATTTTCTTACAAAGCAGCAACTCAAAAATCAAATTCTATTCCCTTACCATTTTGGGTGAGTGTTTCTGTCTTGAGCACATTCTCTTGTGTTTACTCCATGCATGGTATGTCTAATCGATGAGTTATGCATGACTGTGCATGTATCGTGTCCGCAGGTTCCACTGGATTCTGCTCATAATTGAATTTCAAACCTCCAGAGTTCTCATCATGGACTCTCTAAATAAGGATCCAAAGCTTTGGGCCGACATGAGAAATATGCTGCAAAGGTAATTATTTTCAATCATTTGCGCTCTATATCGATCGGCCTCTTTCGTTCATTTCCTAATATGAAGTAACTAATAACTCCCTTGTTCATTTAATTTTCTTTGCCCTGTAGGGTTTGGAGACGGTTCTCAGATCAAACGGTCGGTGAATTCAAAAAAGCGCTAGAATTTAGAAGGGTACTGTCTGGGGATATTCAGCCACCGGGGACCAATCTATGTGGATACTATGTTTGTGAGTTCATCCGGAGATACACCTCTGAGCGGAAGCCGTCGGATAACAACGTCAAGAGGAATAACTTCCGGAAGACGCTTAGTTCAGAAGCTCGCTTCCGACCAATTCAAAAGGAACTAGCAGAATTTTTGATGAGGGAAGTCCTCCATCCTAAAGGAGAACACTACTACGAGGACGTAGAACTTCTGATGCCGTAAATTGTGTATGAAAACTTGTTCGAAATTGTATATGGTCATCCGAGATTGAATATATATTGATTATTCCTCTTGAATTCTTCTTGGTTCTAATTTCAAACTTGTTTAAAATTGTACATTCATATGCATGTATATAGTAGCGTAGAATATGTGTACTGAAACTTCTTCAAAATTAAAATAAACACAAAATAAAATATAAAAAAAATAAAACAATACAAATTAAAAAGAGACCAGATTTAGGGGGGGGGGGGGGGGGGTAAAACCCAAAACCTGCGGAGGCCTTTAGTCGCGGTCTCCTCCGCCCCGACGCACGCCTGCCGCCCACGTGGACGGGCCTTTAGTCGCGGTTCGTAAGCAACCGCGACTAAAGGGGGGGGGGGCCTTTAGTCGCGCATATTTAATCCCGGTTGCGCAACCGGGATTAATGGCACTTCCGAACCGTGACTAAAGGCCGTTTTTCTACCAGTGTATAAAGCTGGTTAATTATCAAGTTAGTGTAAGGATTTCTGTCAGCCCAGGGGTCAGGTGACAAGTAAAACACCACACTGTTTATGATTGAGAATCAGGAACCGCACTCCTCTCCACCACGTATTATCTTACCATGCTATCCCAACTTTGTCTCACTTTGGCATATAAACACTCGACAGCATCAAAATGCACTATGTACACTCAATCGATGGCCACCCATACATGGTGCCACCTAGCTACATAGCAAAAGACCTCAATGATTCACCTAGGTAAGCAATTATCACATAGAAATTGAGTGCCTCAGTCCCCCCCCCCCCCCCTCTCCCCTCTCTAGCTGCTACAGGGTTTGAGAGTCCACCGCTCGTGGCCGGGCCGCTCCAGGGCCTCCTCCGCCGGAATAGCCGGCCGGAGATGGTCATGGATGGGCGCCGGATTAGTTAGGTATAGTTGTAGGTTTAGATCTAGTAGTTTTCCTCGTTTTACCCCCGTGGAGTATGGCGCTATGCCCTTGGGGGCTTGGCCACGGCGGAGCCCGAGCTGCTCCCGGTGGCTGCTGGTGGTGTGGCTGCTATCTGCGGCGCTCCGATGGAAGGAGCCGAAGGCGGAGGGCGGCGGCGCTTCCTCACCCCCTTCAATAAAGCTCGTTGGCTTCTCCCACGATCTGGACGGATCTGGCCTGGATCCTCTTCTTCTTCGCCACCATGGAGGTGGAAACGAAGACGGGGTTCCTGGCGATGCTGTTCTTGGCAGATCGCCGGAGAGGCGTCCTGGAGCACAAGATCTTCTTCGAGCGCAACACATGGCGACCGAGCTCGTCGCCATGATTCTCGGCCAGCATGGTGGCCCATCCTCTACCTCCAGATCGGAGGCCCTCATATTCATCTGCTGGAGCTCGACGCTTCCAGAGGGCCAAGTGGTGCGTCCCCGGCCTTCTGGTGGTTGCCAGCGGCGGAATCTTCTCGCCGGTGTGGAGTATTCGAGCATGCAGCTCCTTGAGCTCGGCGGAGACGCCTGGAGCTCGCCGGCGACTGGTGGCAGAGGCACTGTCCTCGATTGCGTTTTCTCATGTAATTTCAGGGTGCTTTCTGTAAAGTGCGAGGTCCTTATTTCAAATAGTAGGTTTGTTAGGGCAAGGGATGACAAAGGGCTTCGCTGCAAAATGTACCTGCCACATGTGAATCAATGATTTTCTCCTCTGGGGTCGCTGACCCCACCTTGTGTTCAAAAAAAAAAACATAGAAATTCAATTCGCCTTCCTCCCTCCACCTAAAATACATATTTCTATTTAGCAAAAAATTCTGATAAAATTTCGCATGTACATCTCGACAATCTATGTGCATTTGTTTCGCGAAAAACTGACTCTTATGGTCGATGTAAAAAAGACAAAACATGGTTCACAAAAGCTTTATTTTTAGCACCAAATTTAAGATCACTCAAGAGCCAAGACATCACTCCCATTATCACACCGCTATAGGGGGAAAAGGAGTTGAAATGTTGTGCATGAAGGTAAGAATAAATTAGGTGGGAGCATCTTTTTAATTACATTGCGATTACAGGTTTAGTCAAGTCAAACTTTATAAAATTTGACCAAATATATATGTAAAAGTGCAAACATTTAGCACATAAATTAAATGGAAATGGAAACACCCTAAAATATATTTTCACATAAGATGAATTTCAAACTAAGATGTTGATATTTTTTTCATATATATTGGATCAAACATTGTAAAGTTTGACTTTTACAAAACCCAAAACGATGTGTAACTATAAATGGCGAAAATTAAAATGGATGTGATGTGGGAATTTGTATGACGACGAGATTCAGCCATCATTAACAAGCCTTTGTTTCTTTGCTTAGTTTAATAACTTACATGAACTCTTAGCATCTAATACATGTGTCAGCCAATTAGCGTACACATGCATGATCAAGACTTAAACTAAATCTATCCAGCTGGACGCCTGGAGATATAATTAGGGCAACTAGCATAGGGGCCCTCGCAAATGCGAGGGCATCACCTATTGTTGATTTCTTCGGTGTGCCGAAATTAATCGGAAATCTTAATATGTTTCCAAATGCTATAGAAATACAAATAAATTATATACATGCTTAGAAAACATCTTTGTTCGTCTCTAGTTTGTGGGTGAGAAATTATACTATATTACCATAACAATACATTAATGAACGTATGTGAAGTTCGTGTACGAGCTTAAATGGGTCAATAGAACTCAAAAAAGTTTGGACCATGAGCTAGCGAGTAGATTTTATATGTGACATTGAGTAAGTATTCAAGGCTAACCATCATATATTAAAATACGCACGGTTTTCTTGAGCAATGATTATACGATATTAAAACCATTCTAATGGAACAAACAAATATTTCTTATTATAAGGTAAAACTATACAATTTCATCTTCATTAATATATAGGTCGACGAAAGCTTATAAATTTTACTCTACATTTATATGATCGTTTTCTACGTCTAGTTTCCTTTATTTGTTGTAAAAATATGTGACCCTCTCATGTTGTAAAATATATAAAATTTTAGACATGGATAATCTACAATATACAGCTTTGGCCACTATTTATATTATTAAATAAATTTTTAATACCTTTTATCACTAATTTATCAGTGTTGGTTTCTATTGTCATGTTTTATTAATATATCTACTTATCAATACCAATAGCATACCATTTATTTACAATAGATGTAATATTACGTTTAACTTTTTTAACTTTTTAAACTCTGTTATGTTAGCCCTATTCTTCAATCCATTCATTTTGCGTGCTTCTCCCTTATATTTGCCGTTTGATGAAACATGACTACACTATCATGGATGACTTGGATCTTAACCGGTCGCTACTTTTTCTACATGGTTGCAAATTCTGACGGCATAGGCAACAGAAGTTATATACATGCGTAGAAAATATCTTTGTTCGTCTCTAGTTTTATGGGTGAGAGATTACACTATATTACCAGAACAATACATTAATGAACATATGTGAAGTTCGTGTATGAGCTTAAATGGGTCAATAAAACTCAGAAAAGTTTAGATCATGAGCTAGCCAGTAGATTTTATATGTGACATTGAGTAAGTATTCAAGACTAACCATAATATATTAAAATACGCACGGTTTTCTTGATCATACGATATTAAAACCATTCTAATGGAACAAACAAATATTTTCTTATTATAAGGTAAAACTAAACAATTTTATATTCATTAATAGATAGGTCGACGAAAGCTTATAAATTTTACTCTACATTTATATGATCTTTTTCTACATCTAGTTTCCTCTATTTGTTGTAAAAATATGTGACCCTCTCATTGTAAAATATATAAAATTTTAGACATGGATAATCTACGATATACAACTTTGGCCACTATTTATGTTATTAAATAAATTTTGTAATACCTTTTATCACTATTTTATCAGTGTTAGTTTCTATTGTCATGTTTTATTTATATATTTACTTAGCAATATCAATAGCATACCATTTATTTACAATAGAGATAATATTACGTTTAACTTTTTTGACTATGTTAATTTAAACCCTATTCTTCAATCCATTCATTTTGCCTACTTGTTCCCTTATATTTGTCTTTTTATGAAACATGACTACACTATCATGGACGAATTGGCATCTTAACCGGACGCTATTTTTTCTACATGATTCCAAATTCTGACGGCATAGGCAACAAAAGGGTGTCTCTAGCATCATTGCGCGTTCGATGACTTAGGTCTCATGTGCATTTTCAGAACATGAGAGGTCAATTTAACTTCTACAAATTTGGCTTTCAAGTTTTGTATTATTCGTAGTTTGTAACTTTTTGGTATTATACATTGATTTTCTTGAATGTATTCGGGGATATCTTTATGTTTGTATCTTATAATTTGTCAAATTTTACAGCCTCACATTTTTTTTTCCCGTGAGACTGCCATCTAGTCGTGCATATAATACTCCTATGTCACATGTTTATATAAGCTAAAATCGGATCGTACATATCTGCTTTGGAATTTTATCTTAATTTAACTTCTACAAATTTGGTTTTTCAAGTTTTGTATTATTCGTAGTTTGTAAGAAAAGTTTTGTATATTATACGGTGGATTTTTTTTAATGTATTCGGTGATATCTTTATGTTTATGTCTACAAATATGTCGAATTTTATAGCATCTCAGATGTTTTCCCGTGAGACTGCCATCATGTTGTGCATAAATACTCCTATGTCGCGATAGGCATGTGTATATGCTAAAATCGGATAAATCGGATCGTACATGTCTGCTTTGGCAAAAAAGTCCATCGCCTATTAATATTATAGGTGGCTTCACTACGTATCAATAAGTTTTATAGTTTTCCTAATGACCGATCAGTCATAGAGTTTGCTGCTTGTACGTCCAATCCAATACGTGAGTTTCTCTCTATATATAAGGTGGACATGTGACCTTCCACCATCACGTTCAACCCTGGTAGTTTTTCTTTTGATAAGTACCAACGTCCATCCATGATAGATATGGTACATACGTCGGTTAGTATTTTAGGAGCACAAGTCCACCTCTGACACATTATATCTCTTCGCAACATGAGCCGTGCCGCATAGGTTACGTTAGAAATAATATGCACGTTAAATATGTTACATAACAAACCTGACACGTTACATATGTTACGTGACTAACAATATTTTATTAAATCCTAACCGTAACTTTTAGATCTAACTGTCACAGTAATTTAGATGATGTGGATTAACGTGGTGCCTCTATTATATATCTTTATTTTGCTTTTAGTATATAATAGATAGATAGGGATCACACCAGAGTAGGAAAAGCGTGTTATGTTACATCTTTTTCAAAAGACAGTGTGGAAGCACAATGAAATATTGCTCTAAAATCTCTCCGTGGTGAAGTGCGGTTTGGTATTGGTAAAATATATACGATTCTACATGTAAATACTATATCGTAGCCAACAGAATAACCATCCAGGAGACCAGGACTGTAAACAAATAGCCATTCATGATTCTCTACCCCGCTAGTGACCCAAATCAAATATGCATGTTCAACAATCGACAGCATAAAACTGCAGCACTTCCGACTCTCGATCCATCAGCAATATGTGGTGCTACTACGTAGCTACACGGCAAGACATCCATGATTAACCAAATTATAACAACGCCACTAGAAGACCAAAAGGTGAAATGATGCCGTGCATGCATGTATGAACTATTATTAGGTAGCTTATGGTCATGACAATAAACAAACTATGATGTTGGAATTTAGCAACATTCACCCTCCATTTACCTGGCCCCTTTTGTCTTTTGCTCGATTTAAAAACCGACATTGTTCTCTTAGCATCGATGTGTCATTCTCCCTAAAAAAAGCATCAACGTGCGAGTAGTGGTAGAGTTAGTGTGTTACTATACTTAAACCTCAACCTTCTATAAAAATATGGTAGTCTTTGGCGTACTCTCGATTTTTTTAGCCTTATATATGCCGGTATATATTCGTATGTAAATTTGTGATGCCTTACTTAAGACGAGAAAAACATATGTCACTCCCACTTCATAAAATAAAAAGGTGCTAGCGTTTGCTATATGGTAGTAGTGTGTTGCTAGAGAAAGGAGGATACCCTTTTTTTCCTCCTCGTTTCTCTCTCTTCACGTTGCTTTGAGAGTAACCGTGTGCTCCCGGGCTCCTCTATCCCTCTCACCCGTCGCCCTTGCCGATTGGAGTGGGCAGGGGAGAGGAGGCGGGGCTCTTCCTCTATATATTAGTAGTAGGTTTTTCTTTTTGCATACCTTATGTGGAGTTTGGTGTAATGCCGAAGGGGATCTAGTCGCCGGAGCACTCAAGGGGCTTTCTAGTGGCTGGTTGAGGTGGTCCGCGCCTCTCCATGGTGCTCCAGAGGTTAGAGATGAAGGTGGAGAGGAAGATCCATGAGGCTTACCCTCAAAATAAGCTTGGTAGGACCTTAGATATGTGGTTAGCTGCCACTGGTGTGGCCTTTTTCTTGTACCTCCACGGTGGACGAAAGTTGGAGAAGGCCATGGAGTTAGTTTGGGCCAGATCTTCGGAAAACGATTGGAATTCATCCTTAGCAGCACCTCTGCGGCGGGGTTGTGCCGTACATCTGCTAACTCAAATGGTCGCCAGGCAGCCACTCCAAGCTCTTGCGCCGACCTTGTTTTTGTGCCATTTCAACTTCTCCCTCCCGACCGGCGAGCCAAAGGGGAGGGTCTTTAATAGCTCTGCCATGGCAAGCATCGCCTGCCCGTTTCCAAGTGGTGTTGTCCCCAGATACGGAGTGGGTGGCCGTGGCGTCGAGCATGTGTGCATCGTCGGCGGAGAAGAACCTGATGGCGTTCCACACTTATATTCTAGGGTCTTTTCTGTAAAATTAGAGGACCACGTTGTAATTGTCTCTTATCTGGAGGTCCTATGGGTAATTTGTAAGCCCGCCTGTCCTGAGCAATGCAGCATATGGACCCTTCGGGTCCTTCCCGGTTTTTTTAAGAGAAGGGAGGGTGTATTACTGGCCTGGGTGGGTTGACGGGGAAACAATCAACGGCCAACTTTTTTTTCGATGCCGTGGAAATTTCTTGAGGGACCAGTTGTGGTGTGTGCTCGTTGCCAACTCCTGTTGAGTTTCAGCTAACTCACCTGGAGGCTGTGGTGTGTGTCAACACGAGAACCACTTAAAATTTCATTTACTTTTTTTTTATAGTTTGGATCGGCTAAATTTCAGTGCGACACACCGAGCAAAATTTCAACGAGTAACTTTTTTTTTGCCCTCCTCCTGGTATTCGATGTCGTGGCAATATCTCTAGTACCAGCGCACGGACACGGGTAGCCGTCCGGAGACAAAAGCTGCACCGCTGCCGGAGCGTTCGGTTCGGGCCAGGGGCGGAGCTCCCCTTAGGCAAGATGGGGCAGCTGGCCTACCTTTATTTTTGGATAAAAACTACATATATTCACGTATGTTCTTATGTGTATACAATGTTCATTGTTTTCTGTTAAGTAAATTAGACTTTTTGATCCCATAAGAACTCAGATTTAGATGTTTAAATAGGCAAACGAAAGTTTTAGAGGAGGCACACAACTCTCATGTCTTGATTTACTTTATTTGATATCATCTTTCCAAAGCCTTTTGGCGATCTAGAAGAACAAGTCTATGAGGGATAAATTTTAAGAAATTCCAAATTTCAACACAATGAGAGGCTACTTCGTGATTAGTCTAATATACATGCAATCCTTACATATCAAAGTGTAATTAAAAAACATGTGCACTTTTACAACAATTAATATGTTAGTCCCAATAAATATAATAAAATTTATCAAGTATCATGAATAATAACATTAGAAACATCAAAATAGTAGATATGTTTCGTATGAGCGTGCTACACAGAGCGAGATATATTCAAAAGCAAAAATGCTATACTCACGAGCAGATCTGTACGGGATTTGTTTACGGGCACGACGTGGACTTGAGTGATTGGAAGAGAGTCCTTCACCAGTTCTTGCAAGATCTCATGCGGTCGCTCGCTAGTTGCCAACTCATCCCGTAAAAAAATCCCGTACGAATCTCCCGTAAGTGTAGCATTCTTATCGTGCTGAAACTAAGAAAGATTTTCAAAAAGAAGCTATAACTTTTCTACTGTCTACGATGTTTGGATGGAAATAAAACTTTACTTTTGGTATGTTTATAGGTTCTACTTCTATTTAAAGATGTTGAAATTACCTTGCGTTTATAAATAGTATACCAATTCAAATAAACAACTTTTACATTGAGTGATGCGATCAAATTTTGATTGGAATCCTTTAAAAATTGAAAAAACTGACTTACACAATACAATATAGGGGAGGGGGCATCTGCCCCCCCCCCCCCCCTCCCCCAAACTACTCATGGTTCAAGTTAAATAATAATGTATGCCTATGATTTTGCCCTACCAAACTTTTAGAACGTCCCCCGCCACTGGTTCGGGCCGTGGTGGACCAAGAGCAAGTACGCGCGTATCACAACGGGTCCCTCTTACTGAGGGCATCTCCAGCGGCGCGACGCAAATCGGTGTCCGCGAGCGTCCGTTTGCGTCGCGCGGCGGACGCGAGAAAGACCGTTTTTGTCCGCGCGTCCGTTTGCGTCTGGGGTGCCTCCAGCGGCCCGATGCATTTCCGCGTCGGCATGAAATATGAAATTTGAAAACAACAAAATAAAGAGATTCAACTAAGTCATAGTCCTTATTACATCAAAATTTTAAAAAGTCTACATGAAAATAAGATGGTATTCCTCTAGGCATGGTCTTCATGGCCAGCCAATGCCCACTGATGCTCAATCAGATCCGTCTGCAGCCGTTTGCACACATTCTCGTCAGTGATTTCTACATTCATATGCAGATAGTTCTCCCAAGATAAAGTCCCAGGGAGTGGCGCAACTAGCTCACCTTGAAAGTCCCAGTGGTTCTCATTGCGGCCATCAGGATGCTCGTTCTCAACGATCATGTTGTGCATGATCACGCAGCATGTCATCACCTCATGCATGGTCTTCAGCGACCATGTTCTTGTCGGATGACAGACAATTGCCCACCGAGCTGTGGATCAATGGCCGCGCACAATAGCGCCGAAAATAGGAGAAGAAACCTACCGGCGCAATTGACCGAACAGGTCGTGGGCGGCGCAGAAGGGCGGCGCAACCGGCAGCGTTTGGCCCCAAAACAGCCGGCAGGTTCGCGCCGGAGCCAATCCCGAGTACGATCCTGCTCTCCCGCGCGGCGACAACCGATCCGGACGGCGAGTACTGCGGCGCTACGGCAGGACGGCGGCGGCTGGGGTTGGGGTGGTGGCGTCGCACTAGGACAGCAAAAACGGGGAAAAGAAGCAAATCGAAGCGGTCGATTTCGCTGTCCCTGACTTGCGGGATCGGGTATGAAAAGGAGGACGCTCGGCGCGACCGCGCAGCGTCGCGGAGACGCAAACCTGGCGCATATTTGGGCCAGATTTGCGTCGCTGCGGACGGCCAGGTCACTTTGCGTCGCCCCGCTGGAGGAGGGCCCAGACATATTTTCGGTCACGGCGGACGAAAACGGTCGCTCAGCGTCCGTTTGCGTCGCGCTGCTGGAGATGCCCTGACTAGGTACCGTGCCATCCCGTGGATGCTGCTGCCTGCCATGCATGTCCTTCGGCGGTTATGTTTCACTGTTGCAGCCTTCAGCTAATTGGAAATTCTTCGATTGGTTTTATTCGGCTAACTAAGTCAATCCTATCATTCGATATGATAGAACAATGATTAAGAGGCTGGAAACTATGCCATTCAAGTCATGTGACCCAATGTGTATAAACATTAAACTAAAAATCGATATAACATGCATTTTTTTAAAGAAAACCAAAAGTACTATATCAAATAGATGACATTATAAAAAAATGAATCACACAGCACTAACTTCGACTAGCAATGTAAGAACATATTAATGAATTTTCCGAATAAAATATAATACTACTAAAATAGTGTTGATTCTTGGTTTACTTTAATTTTTAGGGTCATATTAGTGTACAAAATAATGGTCAAAGTTTCACCATAGAGACCATCATCTAAAAAGTCGCACATTTTGAAACACCATACGTAATTGTGAGGAAGAAAATTAGATAGAGGTTACAATTATAAATGCCTAATTTGGTCCACCTATTAATGATGATGAACTATTTTCCTCAAAGTTCATGAAGAAAATATATTAATGCTAAATAAATCACATAGTGATCTAACACCGGAAAAAGTTGTACTATTGACCTTACTTACAAACAACAAATATGGATGTTTTTGTTGTTTGACGCAATAATCATTAGCCACAAATTTAGGATGATTAAAGCTATTACTTGCATATGTGATTGATGATTAAAGCTATTACTTGCATATGTGATACTTTATTTACCATGATAATTTTTTGAAGTAGAACTAGTCTATTTCTTATTATAAAATGTTATATTGATAAAACCATTATTTAATTTACGTGGACACTCCCAATCCACTAAAGATGAAGCCATTGTAGGGTATTTGCGAAGGTCACCGCGCTAGTTAGGTCCTGTTTGTCTAATCCCTCAGAGGGATTAACTTGGTGGCATAGTTCTACTATTGACATAATAATATTTACAAATGGTTGTTTTCGCTTTTGACACAATAATCATTAGCCACAAATTGAGGTTGATTCAAACTATTACTTGCATATGCGATACTTTATTTACCATATTTTTTTGGGAGTAGAACTGAATTTTTCCTTATTATAAAATGTTATATTGATGAAACCATTAGTTAATTTTCGTAGACACTGTCAATCCACAGAAGGGATTAATAGGGATTAGCGGGGATTGGGTGGAGGGACGGGATCAACCAAATCCAAGTCTGAATTAGTTGCACCTCTAGATCCATTCATGAGAAAATGAACGAGGCCCTAAGCAGAAACGCTTTCGTGCACCGTGTAGCCGGCTAGGTAGAAGTTGATTAGTAGAGAGTGGCGTTTTGAAGCTCGGGCTAAATGAAGCCCCTTTTTCCAAAAAAAAATTGAAAATGGAATTTCGTAATTTTAAAATAGTCTGAACAAAAAATGTTGAGGTCGATAATGATGTACTCAACCACTGTGCAGAAAAATCAACACGAAAGCCTCAACAGTGTGAAATTCACGGAACTGTAGATGTGAAGTAGTGGAAAGTACATATACTACCTTCAACATTTGTCAGAATTTGCTACTTGTGTGTTGCCTAGAATACAATATTTCACCATGAGATTTTGGGCATTGGCATAATGCATCATTGGCTGCATCTAGAATTATATGCTTAACATTTTAAACTTTAAGATTTCGAATTCGAATTTTGAATGAAAAAACAGAAACCATGTAGCTGGAGCTACATTTAGGGTTTCCGATGATCAATAGCCTTTTTTTCCTCTGCTGTTGCCTTTTATTAAAAAAATCACTCGGTACGTAGCTTCCATCCCGGCAGAAGCTAGGCAGAAAGTCTTCCTTTCTTTTCTGCCCCGGCCTCTGCGATGCAGGCAGCATGCATGCAACAGTGGTGGCGTAAATGCATGTGCGCTACGAACTAGTGCCTGCAGCCTAGCTAGCGCAGTGGTGGTACTCCAGGCTCGCTGCTGCCCTGCCCAGACCTGACCTGAAGCTGAAATGGTCGTCGCGTCATGCCAAAGGAACGCAGGAGGACAGGATGCATCGGTATGCTGGCCTATATCTGGTCTCCAGTAGAGAAATGCATATTTCACTACCTTCTCATCATCATATTTACTGAATTTTTGCATATTCCATCAGGTTTTACTCTAATGAGTTGCAGAAAGGATAATTCTTGTGTTTATCTCCATTAACAATTTGGCATCAAACTGACAGTGGACACACTTGGACAAACCAACTCTCATTAAAAAAAAAAGCTCAGGTTATATGGAGGCCATTTTTTTGAACCTCGGAAAATTTAAGTTCGAACATTTCAAAAAAATCAAAAAAGATTAAGGTATAGACAATATCGTAATGTACTTGTATGTAAATTTAAAATCAAACATATTTTAGGCTCACAAAAATGCCAAATCTAAATTTTATCGCAGATGAACCATAATAAACAATACATTGATATCTCGAGTTTTTCATTTTATGAGATTTTGTCATTGCTACTGAGGGTCAAATACAATATATTTCGCTCTAAAAATTTACGCAGTGACAGAATTCAACATTTTCTACGTCTGGATATTTTTTTGGATTTTTCTAAACTTTGAAATCAAAAGCTTGTCGGAGAAGAACGCCCCACGTCGCGCCGCCGCAAGGTCTGTGCGCGGGTGCGCAAGCCGGACACCCCCGCCACCGTAGATAGACTAAGTCGGATTAGGACTTGTTTTGTACTAAACGTATGTATTTTTTTTTTTAGATTCAACTCTCCCTACTTTCCTATTATATTATTCAACTTTAGCTAGCATATAAGGTGTGATCAACCGGGCTGAGAATTTAATCGTATAAGAACCTGGTATTTTTCGTGCCGGAGCAAAATTTTAGTGTCGCTGGGTTGGATTGGGCAATTTGGCTCAGAAAAAAGCTGGACCATGTGCGACACCAGGCCCGCCGTCCCCTTCATGGACAGCGCACACTGGGTTTTACTAGGGTTTCTCCCCCGGTCGCCCAAGGAGGAGGCGACGCGAGGGACTTGGCCGCATAGAAACTAAATAAATAGTATTTCCTATGATTTGAAGGGTTTGCATTGAAAATTTGTATGATTAAATTCTATGTAAAATTACCTATGATGATTGTTTGATTTGTAGGATTGATCCTCATAAGATTTTTATTAAGCAATTATTTGCACTAGATTTTATAGAAAATCTAATATCTACAGTAGCTCTTCTCCACAACCTTTTCCTTTTCCTATGGTGGAATCAAATAAACTTTGGTCATATAAATTTTCTTGTTAGATTAAACATGCCTCAAATTTGAAGGATTCTTATAACTTGCATAGAATTTAATCCACCTCAATCCATGTCGATCTCCTCCCAACTCCCACCAAACCGAACAAGAGTTTAGGGGCCGGACGATTTCTGTCAGCCAGAGAGATGACAAGTAAAACAACAGACTGTTCAAGATTAGGAATCAGAAACCGCAGTCCGCACCACCACGTAGTGTTAGAGCATCACCAGCCGTCTCCCCGACGAGCCACCCAGGACCGCGTTTTGTCATCCGAATGGACGAAAACGGCCCAGTCGCGCCCCCGGTTCCGTCCGGAATAGGCCTTTCATCCGTCCGGAGAGCCCAGGCCATCCCCGGCCCCCCGGGGAGCGCTCGGGGACTCCGGACGAAACGAAAGCGCGAGAAATGCCGAGGAAACTTCCCGCGCGTCTGGTGGCCCCAACTTATCGGCGAGAGACACCGATCGTCGTCCTCATCGCATCGTCTTCCGCGCGCTGTAAAAGCCTGCCGCCGGTCAGTATTCGCCGGACGCGTAGCTTCCACGCGGCAAGTTAATGCCGTCGCCTCGGTATCACGCGCGGCTACCTCTATTTATCGCCGAACTACTGCGTCTGCCCCGCATTCACCTCGCTCACCTTCCCCAAATCTTCCCCGTTCTCGAACGAACCAGCGGCGATCAAGCAATGGCGAACGACGGCGCGGCCAACAATGGCTTCGGCCGCCGCTCTCTCCACCAATGGGAGGGGCGGCTCCTCCACATGGCGGGCTACCCGGCGCCGCCAGACTTCCGCGCACCGGGAGGATGGAGGCTGAGCGCGGGCGGCGTGCCGATCCCGCCGCCGCCGATGGGTCGGGCCGCCCTCGAGGCGGAGATCGACGCGGTGCTCGTCACTCTCAGTGACGAGCAGCGCGCGGAGCCACGCTTCTTCCCCGGCAAATACGAAGCGTGGACCGAGTTCTTCCGGCGCAGGTACGAGCGCGAACTCGCCGCGTATGACGGCCCTCCTCCTCCTCCGGCAAGGAACAACGCCGCCGGCCGCCGCCGGTGGTGGAGCGCGCCTAACCGCACCCTCGCCAATGTGCTCGCGCACATCGAGGGTGGGAACTCCCCAGTTCTGGGGATGCCACCGCCGGAGGCGGCTACCGTGTCACGTCGACACGGTAGTTCCTGGACGCCGAGGAGGATGGCGTCGTCCTCCTCCTCGTCTGGCTCGAGATCAGCGTCCAGGTCCGGCGGGTCGACGCCGGCCTTCGTCAAGAAGGAGCCGGCGTCTCCTTCGACACCGGCCGTCGTCAAGAAGGAACCGGCGTCTCCACCGCCGACCAGAGGGCGCAGCAGCGGCGCCCTCGTCATCCGCGACCAACCCTCCTCTCCGCAGCGCGGGCGGAAGAGGAAGTCGTCGAAGAAGGAGGCCGCCGAGGCTGCCGCCAACCAGCTCGCCGAGGAGGAGGCGAAGCGCGCGGAGGACGCCGCGGTGGCGGAGGCGATCGCCAGGTCGCTGACGGACCTGGTGCCCGCCGACAACAGCCTCCCCATCGACGCCGCACTGGAGTGGTCCAGGCGGGACTGGGAGCGCCAGGAGGCGGAGCAGCAGCGGCGGCTGATGGACCTGGCCGCCGCGCGGCAACTCGCCGCCCGTGCCGCCGCACCAGCCGCGGGAAGGAACGCCGCGCCCAGGGAGGTGATCAAGCTCGAGGAGAGCAGCGACGACGACATCTACCGGCCGACGCCGCCACGCGCCGGCGATGCTGGCCAGGGTTCGAGCCGCTGGTACGAGGCGGCGCCACCCCAGGACGCCGCCAGCTCGAGCGACGACGACGGCACGGACTACACGACCTTCTACCGCCATTTCGGCATGTAAGAGGCCGGTTTTAGTTTAAGTTTAAGTTATCCCATCGCCGAATTCAAATATATGTACGAATTCGGGATATATGTTAAATATCATTAAATTTCGCTATGTTTGAACGAGTTTCGCCCAAATTTGTCTGAAATCGCCATATTTCATCAAAATACTTTCATCCATCCTGGGCTCGCGGCTAGGAAAATAGGCCTTCCCAGACCAATTTTTACATTAGCGCCGGATTTCAGCCTGGGGAGCCCCAACGGCTGGGATGCTCTTATCTTATCTCACCCAGCTGTCCATTTACTTTCTCTCGCTTTGGCATATAAACACTCGACAGCATAAAAATGCACTACGCACTAGTACCCTCGATCGATCATCACCATGATTGAAACAATGCCGTGCACATATGTATGGGGGAATTATTAGGTAGCATCATGCACAGGTAGCATATGTTCATGACAAGCAATATAAAAGTGTTAAAATACATATTACCAGTCATTCTCTAACATGTCAGACTTTTGGGTGAATTGGTTGGCCGATCAATTTAATAGGGTATCAAAGTTAGGAGGTCTCATGTTCAAATCTTTTGCTAACAACGCACAATTTTTTTTATCCAACGCTTATGGTCTTTCCATTTGTCTAGCCTAGATATGAGGGAAATGATAAAATACAGAGGCTATCCCTTTTCAACGGTTTGAGCTTTGAAAAACTTTTATATATATTTTAACAAAAGGGGATTGTGATATGGGAATTTAGCGACATTCGCCATCCATTAGCATGGACTTTTTTTTTGCTCCATTTAATTATGTGCATTATTCTCTTTGCGTCTATACGTGTGTCAGCCAATTAGGGTATGTACGAACATGATCCACTTATATCACTAGTAGAAGGAAAAAATGAAAGCTAGCTAGCTGGAGAAAATAACTACAATGGTACGTAGGAAGTAGGGCTGTAAACCGGTAGTGGATAATCCTAATTATCGAACATTCCTATTTGTAAAATTGAAAATGATTTGGAAATATCAAATCCAGACGAAAATAGTAATATATGGGGAAAAAAATCCAAATTCCTATTGCCAATACAAATACAAATGTGCTACTACCTCAAGTTTATAAGTAGACGTGTTAGATTTTTCAAAATTTGAACGTATGTAGACACAAATTAGTGTATATGTACATTCAAATTTAGAAAAATCTAAGACATCTATTTATGGATGGAAGGAGTAATAATTTTTTAAAAAATATGGATATGGAAATAAATTTACATACTCCCTCCAGCCCGAATTAATGGGTGTGTCCGTGTTTTAAGTTAATTTTACAATAACCCCCTCAACAGTTTAAATTCATTTAAAAATCGGTCCAAACCAAAGGGGCATCTTCTTCCTAGTGTCGGGCGACCACGCGCTGCTGCCGGCAGCTCCCGGCGAGACGGAGTCCGCGCGGCGCGGATCCGCTTGCAGTTGGGAGGCTCCCGCGGAGGAGTACCGCCGGCCGGCCGCTTCCCCTTCCCTTGCCCAGGCCGGCCTCGTGGGCGACCTCATCGAGCTCGGCCCTGACGGCACCTCCACCATCGAGCACCGCCGCCCTCGGTCGTCGAGCTTCGGCCTCCTCTTTCTCGACAGTCACTCCGTCGCCGCTCCGCCCCTTCCCCTGCCCAGGACGGCCTCGTGGGCGACCTCATCGAGCTTGCCACCGTCCCGTCCGTGCCCGTCAGCGCCGCCCCTTCCGCGCCCCTCTGTGACGTGGTCTGAGACTTCGCCCTCCTGGATACGCCTTTGCCTCGGTGAGAAAATACCTGCAATCCAGATATACTTCCATCAATGTGATGCTTCAATGGTCTTTAACCATGTGCCTTTGCCTCAAATGTGCCTTTACCTGCAATCCAGATATATTTCCATCAATGTGATGCTTCAATGGTCTTTAACCACCATCAAATGTGCCTTTGCCTCACACAGGAAAGGTGAACTGTACAGGTCTTTGACCACCATCAAATGTGCCTTCTGAAATGAGCAATCCAAACCCACTCGCTAGCCTTCTCTTGCCATTTACGTACCTGCATGAAATATGTGTCTTGAATTTTTCCTGCATGTTCTTGCGTGTCGACAGTTTGAGACTAAGATTCAACTTCCGTTGGAACCTAGATTCAAGAAGGAAATTACTGGAGTAGTATTATGTGCTCAATTCTGCTTGAATGCTGAGATCACTTGAGAGCTACTTCTGTGTGTGGTAATAATGTAGATGTAATGTTGATCTTGTCAAGTTATGATTACTTTTTTACTAGCAGCAGCTATTGAAGACGCGATAAGGAGTGTCAATTTTGTTTCTCCTTTCTTCTTTATGCGTAGCTTCTTTTTAGGCATTCAAGCTGAATTGAGTGCATAACATCTGGATGGCTCTTCAACAGGCCCCCATAGTGCCAGCCATATATCACCATTCATTTTGAGGTGTCAGCATTTCGAGAAGTAACTAAGCTTCTCTTGCAAACTTGCCAAATTACATAGAGACATGCTCCATTATCTTTGCATATCTTACCTACTCCATTTCGGGAATGCTACAATATGATCCATACAACAGGGAATGCAATAGTATGATCATAGAGAACCTTGATCCTTTCATATTTATTTCTGGATTGAAAACTGTGATGTTTACCACATATATAGGTGATAAATATTTCAAGAAAACAACTGTGATGTTGACCACATATCTAATAGAACTGGTGGCGAGTGGCTACTAGTGTCATTTTTGTTGGAGATATGCCCAAGAGGCAATAATAAAGTGGTTATTATTATATCTTTGTGTTTATGATAAATGTTTGCATCCCATGCTATAATTGTATTAACCGGAAACATTAATACGTATGTGTTATGTAAACAGAAAAGACTCCCTAGTAAGCCTCTTGTTAAACTAGCTTGTTGATTAATAGATGATCATGGTTTCCTGATCATGAACATTGGATGTTGTTAATAACAAGGTTATGTCATTAAGTGATTGATATAATGGACACACCCATAATAAGCATAGCATAAGATCAAGTCATTAAGTTCATCTTGCTATAGATTTTCGATACATAGTTACCTAGTCTTTCGACCATGAGATCATGTAAATCACTTACACCGGAAGGGTACTTTGATTACATCAAACGCCACTGCGTAAATGGGTGGTTATAAAGATGGGATTGAGTATTCGGAAAGTATGAGTTGAGGCATATGGATCAAGAGTGGGATTTGTCCATCCCGATGACGGATAGATATACTCTGGGGCCCTCTCGGTGGAATGTCGTCTAATTAGCTTGCAAGCATGTGACAAAGTCACAAGAGATGACATACCACGGTACGAGCGGTAACGAGGTTGAACTAGGTATGGAGATACCGATGATCAAACCTCGGACAAGTAAAGTATCGCGTGACAAAGGGAATCGGTATCGTATGTTAATGGTTCAACCGATCACTAAGTTATCGCTGAATGTGTGGGAGCCATTATGGATCTCCAGGTCCCGCTATTGGTTATTGGTCAGAGAGGAGTCTCGATCATGTCCGCATAGTTCACGAACCGTAGGGTGACGCGCTTAAGGTTTGATGTTGTATAGTAGCTTCAGAATACGAGATGGAGACCGAATGTTGTTCGGAGTCTCGGATGGGATCCAGGACATCACGAGGAGGTCCGGAATGGTCCGGAGAATAAGATTCATATAAGGGAAGTTGATTTCTAGGTTTCGGAAAAGTTCGGGATTTTTCTGGTGGAAGACCGAGAAGGTTCTAGAAGGTTCGGGGGGTCCACCAAGGGGCCCACGACCCTAGGAGGGCCAACATGGGCCGAGGGGGTGCAGCCTAGCCCTAACGGGCCAGGGGCACATGCCCCTCAAGGCCCAAGTCGGCCAGCCCACTAGGGTTCCCCAAAACCCTAGGGGGGATCAACTTGGGGGGGAAGAATCCCCCCCCCCCCTCTTGACTGCCGGCCCTAGATGGGTTGGGGCGCAGGGGGGCCACCCCAACCGACCTCCCCCCCTATATAAAGAGGGGAGGGGCAGGGGCGCAGCCACCCCTCACACCAGAAGTCTCGCCGCCCCCTCTCTTCCTCCACCATACGTCTGCTCCGGCTTGGCAAAGCCCTGCAGATTTTCTCCTACACCACCACCACCACGCTGTCGTGCTGCTGGGTTTCCGAGGAGAAGCTACCACACCTCCGCTGCCCGCTGGAACGGGGAGAGGAAGGACTTCACCGACACCGTACGCGCGACCGAGTACGGAAGTGCTACCGGATTGCAGCACCGGGACGATCGACTACATCAAGAACGAGATCTGATCTCGTAAGGCTTTGAATCTCCGAGGGTTAGTCTCTTATTCTATCTCGTTGCTTCGATCTTCATAGATTAGATCTTGCCTTCTCCTAGATTGGATCTTGGATTTGTTCTTATTCGCGGTAGAATTTTTTTGTTTTCCATGCAACGAACCCATCAATTTTGTCTTGCTAGGTATCTTAGAGAATTGAAGTATCTAGCTGGTTGAATCAGCACTGTAGATATTCAGGAGAGATTTCAATTGGCGCTTTAAGATGACTCAGGTGCTCTCAGGAGTATGAAACCAATATTACTAATGTATAGATAGATTATCCTTCTACGATTTTGCATGGACCAAGAGTTCCAGACAGCACCACACAGATTGTAACATAGATTGCGAACATAAAGTGTTTCTGCGTTGGTTGTACCTTAACATTAGGTAATGTCAGTATACATAAATAGGCTGGCAGGCTCTTATATATACCCAAGCAGGTAGTGATGATACTGACTTTGTTTATTAGTGTTCAGTTTGGAAGTTGAGAATCTATCCTGACTGGCAACTTCAAGCTGTGTTGATGTTTAATTCTATCAGTTCTTATTGCAGTTAGCTTAAGCACTAATATGATCCATAAAACTTAAGCACTTTCCCGTGACTAGTAACTTATCTGACAATCCGCTTGATTTCCGGAAGGTGCTTTTACCACTCCTTGACAACATCTAGATATTCTTGCTTTTTGTGTTCCCTTGGAAGAATCTGCAAAACAAATTTCTTTAACAAACGGATACATTGAAGTATCTAGCTGGGATGAAATGACATCTTCAACAAAGATATATTTCATCATATGAAACTGTGTACCTGTATACACATATTTTGTATGCAAATATAACTGCAAGGAATAAACCTTCTAAAACATGTTGCTCATTGATGCAGGATATAGAGATGGGCCTGGATCTCAATGTCTGACTAGAAGAGGAGGAGGATAGAGGGCTGTACCTAGATCTCAACATCACACTACAAGAAGAAGAAGAAGAAGAAGAACATGTTGTGCTCCCAGACCATATTCCCGAAGAAGAAGAAGAAAATGAGGAGGAAGAGGAAGAACATGTTGTGCACCCAGACATATTTCCCGAGGAAGAAGAAGAACATGTTCCGTAGAGGCACCGTACAAATGTACCAGAGAGTCATAAATTCGCAGTATATATTGCGTTGAAAGCTCTCAGCAAATATAAACCAAATGAGAAGGGAGATAAATAACTTGTGGCTCAACTTTTGAAAACAAGTCTTAGAACCGTCGAAAAGGCATGGAAGAAGGCACTCGATCAAGAGGTTAGACTTGACGAGCCTAGCATGTACAGACATGGTCTTGGAACACGCAATACCGAAAGGTAAAGCATGAGTCATATGAATGATATGATGAACATTTTGAATGTTCGCCTTTGAAACTACATCTTCTTTCGTGAAGATCGGACTTGGTGTAGTGGATTTGGTTCGTGTAATCACTAAGACAATGTGAGGGATATTGTTTTGAGTGGGAGTTCACCTAGTTAATTTAAGAATTAAAATGAACTCAATTTATCATAAACTTAGTCTAAACTTCTTGCAAATATGTTGTAGATCATGGCGGCCCCCACCATCAATTTTAATCAGTTCCTAGAGAAAGAGAAACTTAAGAACAACGGAAGCAATTTCACGGATTGGATCCGTCATGTGAGGATTTTCCTCACTGCTGGAAACCTGCAATTTGTGCTCGAAGCACCGCTAGGTCCCCCACCTTCCTTGACTGCTACCGATGAGGTAAAGAATGTTTACCAGACTCGGAAGATTTAGTACTCCCAAGTTCAGTGCGCCATCCTGTGCGGCCTAGAGGCAGAGCTTCAAAAGCGTTTTGAAACCGACGACCCCTGTGAGATAGTCCGTGAGCTCAAAGCCATCTTTGAAACTCATGTGGCCGTGGAAAGCTATGAGGCCTCGAAACAATTCTTTGGCTGCATGATGGAAGAGGGTAGCTCCGTTAGCGAGCACGTGCTCAAGATGTCTGGGCACGCGAAGAAGCTCAGTGTCTTGGGAATTGTGATTCCTAACCAGCTAGGTATTCATCGTGTCCTCCAATCACTGCCACCTAGTTATAAGAACTTCGTGATGAACTACAACATGCAGAACATGAACAAAGAGTTACCTGAACTCTTCTCCATGCTAAAATCTGCTGAGGTGGAGATACAGAAAGAGCACCAAGTGTTGATGGTCAACAAGACCACCAGTTTCAAGAAGCAGGGCAAGCCTAACAAGAAGGGCAACTTCAAGAAGGGCAACTTACAGAAGGGCGGCAAGAAAGCTGCTGCGCCTCCTAAGAATCCCAAGGCTGGCCCTAAGCCTGATACTATGTGCTATTACTGCAAGGAAGAAGGGCACTGGAAGCGTAATTGCCCCAAGTACCTGGCTGATCTGAAGAGCGGCCAAGTCAAAAAGAAAGGTATATATGATGTACATGTTATTGATGTTTATCTTACTAGTAATCGTAGTAGTGCCTGGGTATTTGATACCAGTTCGGTTGCTCACATTTGTAACTCGAAACAGGTGCTGCGGAATAAACGAAGACTAGCAAGGGACGAGGTGACGATGCGCGTTGGAAATGGATCCAAGGTTGATGTGATCGCCGTTGGCACGCTCCCTCTACATCTACCTTCGGGATTAGTTTTAAATCTGAATAATTGTTATTTGGTGCCTGCGTTAAGCATGAACATTATATCTGGATCTTGTTTATTGCGAGACGGTTATTCGTTTAAATCGGAGAATAATGGTTGTTCTATTTATATGAGTAACATCTTTTATGGTCATGCACCTGAGATGAATGGTTTATTCTTGTTAAATCTCGATAGTAGTGATACACATGTCCATAACATTGATGCTGAGCGAATTAAATTGAATGATAATTCTACTTATATGTGGCACTCTCGTCTTGGTCATATTGGAGTGAAGCGCATGAAGAAACTCCATTCCAATGGACTTCTTGAATCACTAGACTTTGAGTCACTTGATAGATGCGAAGCATGTCTAATGGGAAAAATGACTAAGACTCTATTCTCTGGTACAATGGAGCGAGCTACAGACTTATTGGAAATCATACATACCGATGTGTGCGGACCAATAAGTGTAGCATCGCGCGGTGGTTATTGTTATGTTCTAACCTTCACGGATGATCTGAGTAGATATGGGTATATTTACTTTATGAAACATAAGTCCGAAATTTTCGAGAAGTTTAAGGAATTCCAAAGTGAAGTAGAAAATCAACGTAACAAGAAGATTAAGTTTCTGCGTTCTGATCGCGGAGGCGAATATCTGAGTTATGAGTTTGGCATGCATTTGAAGAAATGTGGAATAGTTTCACAGTTGACACCGCCGGGAACACCACAGCGCAATGGTGTGTCCGAACATCGTAATCGAACTCTCTTAGACATGGTTTGGTCTATGATGTCTCTTACCGATTTGCCGTTATCGTTTTGGGGTTATGCTTTAGAGACAGCCACATTCACTTTAAATAGGGCACCATCTAAATCCGTTGAAACGACAATGTATGAATTATGGTTTGGTAAGAAACCTAAGCTGTCGTTCCTTAAAGTTTGGGGCTGTGAGGCTTATGTAAAGAAGTTACAACCTGACAAGCTTGAACCCAAAGCGGAGAAATGCGTCTTCATAGGATACCCTAAGGAAACTATTGGGTATACCTTCTATCACAGATCCGAAGGCAAAGTTTTCGTTGCCAAGAACGGATCCTTTCTTGAGAAGGAGTTTCTCACAAAAGAAGTGACTGGAAGGAAAGTAGAACTCGACGAGGTTATTGAACCTTCTCTCGGAGATCAGAATAGCGCAGCGCCGGAAGATGTTCCTGTGCAGCCTGCAACGATAAGAGAGGAAGCAAATGATGATGATCATGAAACTTCGAACGAAGAAGCTACCGAACCTCGCAGGTCGACGAGGGCCCGTACCACTCCTGATTGCTATGACCCCTGTCTAAATGTCATGATTGTGGATGATAATGATGAAGACCCTGCGACTTATGAGGAAGCAATGATGAGCCCAGATTCCAACAAATGGCAAGAGGCCATGAAATCCGAAATGGGATCCATGTATGATAACCAAGTATGGACTTTGGTAGACTTACCTGATAGCCGCCATGCTGTCGAGAATAAATGGATCTTCAAAAGAAAAACAAATGCTGATGGTAATATTACTGTCTACAAAGCTCGACTTGTCGCGAAAGGGTTCCGACAAATTCAAGGAGTGGACTACGATGAGACATTCTCACCTGTAGCAAAGCTAAAGTCTGTGAGGATTTTGTTAGCAATAGCTGCATTTTTCGATTATGAGATTTGGCAGATGGATGTCAAAACGGCGTTCCTTAATGGTGATATTGAGGAAGAGTTGTATATGGTACAACCCAATGGTTTTTTCGATCCTAAAAATGCTGACAAGGTATGCAAACTTCAGCGTTCCATTTATGGACTAAAGCAAGCATCCCGGAGTTGGAACCGATGCTTTGATAAGGTGATCAAAGACTTCGGGTTTATACAGACTCATGGTGAGGCGTGTATTTACAAGAAAGTGAGTGGGAGCTCTGTAGCATTCCTGATATTATATGTAGATGACATATTATTGATTGGGAATGATGTAGAACTTCTAAGCAGTGTTAAAAGTTATTTGAATAAGAGTTTTTCAATGAAAGACCTTGGAGAAGCAGCATATATTTTAGGCATCAAGATTTATAGAGATAGATCAAGATGCCTAATAGCGCTTTCACAGAGTACATACCTGGAAAAGATTCTAAAGAAGTTTAAAATGGATGAAAGCAAGAAAGGGTTCTTGCCCATGTTACCAGGTAAGGTCTTGAGTAAAACTCAAGGTCCGGCTACGGCAGAAGAAAGAGAAAGGATGAACAAGATCCCCTATGCTTCGGCAGTAGGCTCTATCATGTATGCCATGTTGTGTACTAGACCGGATATCGCACATGCTGTTAGTTTGACCAGCAAATATCAAAGTGATCCAGGAATGGAACACTGGACAACGGTCAAGAATATCCTAAAGTACTTGAAAAGGACTAAGGATATGTTTATTTGTTATGGAGGTGACCAAGAGCTCGCTGTAACCAGTTACACCGATGCTAGTTGGAACACTGATCCAGATGATTCTAAGTCTCAATCTGGGTACGTGTTTATTTTGAATGGTGCTGCAGTAAGCTGGATGAGTGCTAAGCAGTGTGTGGTGGCGAAGTCTTCAACTGAATCTGAATACATAGTGGCTTCGGAGGCTTCATCGGAAGCGATATGGATGAAGAGGTTCATTACTGAGCTTGGTGTGGTTCCTAGTGCATTGGATCCATTGACCATCTATTGTGATAACATGGGTGCCATAGCCAATGCACAAGAGCCAAGGTCACACAAGAAGCTGAAGCATATCAAGATGCGGTTTCATGTGATTCGCGAGTATGTCGAAGATGGTGACATAAAGATTTGCAAAGTACACACAGATCTAAATGTGGCAGATCCGTTGACTAAAGCTCTCCCTAGAGCGAAACATGACCTACACCAGAACGCCATGGGTGTTAGGTACATTACCATGTAATCTAGATTATTGACTCTAGTGCAAGTGGGAGACTGTTGGAGATATGCCCAAGAGGCAATAATAAAGTGGTTATTATTATATCTTTGTGTTTATGATAAATGTTTGCATCCCATGCTATAATTGTATTAACCGGAAACATTAATACTTGTGTGTTATGTAAACAGAAAAGACTCCCTAGTAAGCCTCTTGTTAAACTAGCTTGTTGATTAATAGATGATCATGGTTTCCTGATCATGAACATTGGATGTTGTTAATAACAAGGTTATGTCATTAAGTGAATGATATAATGGACACACCCATAATAAGCATAGCATAAGATCAAGTCATTAAGTTCATCTTGCTATAGACTTTCGATACATAGTTACCTAGTCCTTCGACCATGAGATCATGTAAATCACGTACACCGGAAGGGTACTTTGATTACATCAAACGCCACTGCGTAAATGGGTGGTTATCAAGATGGGATTGAGTATTCGGAAAGTATGAGTTGAGGCATATGGATCAAGAGTGGGATTTGTCCATCCCGATGACGGATAGATATACTCTGGGCCCTCTCGGTGGAATGTCGTCTAATTAGCTTGCAAGCATGTGACAAGGTCACAAGAGATGACATACCACGGTACGAGTAAAGAGTACTTGTCGGTAACGAGGTTGAACTAGGTACGGAGATACCGATGATCAAACCTCGGACAAGTAAAGTATCGCGTGACAAAGGGAATCGGTATCGTATGTTAATGGTTCAACCGATCACTAAGTTATCGCTGAATGTGTGGGAGCCATTATGGATCTCCAGGTCCCGCTATTGGTTATTGGTCGGAGAGGAGTCCCGATCATGTCCGCATAGTTCACGAACCGTAGGGTGACGCGCTTAAGGTTCGATGTTGTATAGTAGCTTCGGAATATGAGATGGAGACCGAATGTTGTTCGGAGTCTCGGATGGGATCCAGGACATCACGAGGAGGTTTGGAATGGTCCGGAGAATAAGATTCATATAAGGGAAGTTGATTTCTAGGTTTCGGAAAAGTTTGGGATTTTTCCGGTGGAAGACCGGGAAGGTTCTAGAAGGTTCCAGGAGGTCCACCAAGGGGCCCACGACCCTAGGAGGGCCAACATGGGCCGAGGGGTGCAGCCTAGCCCTAATGGGCCAGGGGCAAATGCCCCTCAAGGCCCAAGTCGGCCAGCCCACAAGGGTTTCCCAAAACCCTAGGGGAGATCAACTTGGGGGGAAGAATTCCCCCTCCCCCCTCTTGACCGCCGGCCCTAGATGGGTTGGGGCGCAGGGGGGCCACCCCAACCGACCACCCCCCTATATAAAGCGGGGAGGGGGCAGGGGGCGCAGCGACCCCTCACACCAGAAGTCTGGCCACCCCCTCTCTTCCTCCACCATACGTCTGCTCCGGCTTGGCGAAGCCCTGCAGATTTTCTCCTCCACCACCACCACCACGCCGTCGTGCTGCTGGGTTTTCGAGGAGAAGCTACCACACCTCCGCTGCCCACTGGAACGGGGAGAGGGAGGACTTCATCGACACCGTACGCGCGACCGAGTACGGAAGTGCTGCCGGATTGCAGCACCGGGACGATCGACTACATCAACAACGAGATCTGATCTCGTAAGGCTTTGAATCTTCGAGGGTTAGTCTCTTATTCCATCTCGTTGCTTCGATCTTCATAGATTAGATCTTGCCTTCTCCCAGATTGGATGTTGGATTTGTTCTTATTCGCGGTAGAAATTTTTTGTTTTCCATGCAACGAACCCATCAATTTTGTCTTTCTAGGTATCTTAGAGAATTGAATCTAGCTGGTTGAATCAACACTGTAGATATTCAGGAGAGATTTCAATTGGGGCTTTAAGATGACTCAGGTGCTCTCAGGAGTATGAAACTAATATTACCAATGTATAGATAGATTATCCTTCTACGATTTTGCATGGACCAAGAGTTCCAGATAGCACCACACAGATTGTAACACAGATTACGAACATAAAGTGTTTCTGCGTTGGTTGTACCTGAACATTAGGTAATGTCAGTATACATAAATAGGGTGGCAGGCTCTTATATATACCCAAGCAGGTAGTGATGATACTGACTTTGTTTATTAGTGTTCAGTTTGGAAGTTGAGAATCTATCCTGACTGGCAACTTCAGGTTGTGTTGATGTTTAATTCTATTAGTTCTTAGTGTAGTTAGCTTAAGCACTAATATGATCCATAAAAGTTAAGCACTTTCCCGTGACTAGTAGCTTATCTGACAATCCGCTTGATTTCCGGAAGGTGCTTTTACCACTCCTTGACAACATCTAGATATTCTTGCTTTTTGTGTTCCCTTGGAAGAATCTGCAAAACAAATTTCTTTAACAAACGGATGCATTGAAGTATCTAGCTGGGATGAAATGACATCTTCAACAAAGATATATTTCATCATATGAAACTGTGTACCTGTATACAAATATTTTGTATGCAAATAGAACTGCAAGGAATAAACCTTCTAAAACATGTTGCTCATTGATGCAGGATATAGAGATGGGCCTGGATCTCAATGTCTGACTAGAAGAGGAGGAGGATAGAGGGCTGTACCTAGATCTCAACATCACACTACAAGAAGAAGAAGAACATGTTGTGCTCCCAGACCATATTCCCGAAGAAGAAGAAGAAAATGAGGAGGAAGAGGAAGAACATGTTGTGCACCTAGACATATTTCCCGAGGAAGAAGAAGAACATGTTCCGCAGAGGCACCGTACAGATGTGCCACAGAGTCATAAATTCGCAGCATATATTGCGTTGAAAGCTCTCAGCAAATATAAACCAATTGAGAAGGCAGATAAAGAACTTGTGGCTCAACTTTTGAAAACAAGTCTTAGAACCGTCGAAAACGCATGGAAGAAGGCACTCGATCAAGAGGCAGAAAATGAAGAACCTGATTTTTCAAATAAGCGAAAGGGCAGATGTGGTCGAAAGAGGAAAGCGCTTAATCTCTCTGAAAGGGTGCCTCAGATTGCACTCAACAAAAGGGGTACATTGAGAGCGCTAGCAAGGTCCCTTGATATCCCTTATTCTACACTACAAAGACGGTTAACATGGAGCAAGTTAAGGCGCCACACCAGCAGCCTCAAGCCATTTCAATCTATGGAAAACAAGATCAAACGGCTCAAGTTCTGCATTTCAATGGTTGATGAAACAACAACAACAACAACAACAACAACAACAACAACAACAACAGCAAATGCAATGCCTTTGTTCAAAAAGATGGAGAACATAATTCACATAGACGAAAAATGTTTTGATATGACCAAAAGAAATCGAACGCACTACCTCCTTCCAGAAGAAGAAGATCTTGTGTGCACTATTCAAAACAAGAACAGTATTGGCAAAGCCATGTTCTTAACCGCGGTTGCGAAACCTAGCCATGATGGGCAAAGAAATGTAACCTTCGATGGAAAGGTAGGAATATGGGCCTTTCTCACTGAAAGTGCAGCAAAATACAACTCCAAGAATAGGACAAAAGGCACCATGGAACTAAAGACAATCAATGTTACTAGAGATGTCATGCGGGAATATCTCTGTGAAAAAGTAATTCCAGCAATCGCAGAACTATGGCCCGACGATGGTCATGGGGAAACAATCTGGATACAACAAGACAATGCTAGAACGCATGTTCTGCCAAATGATCCCACTTTTCTGGCTGCCGTTAAAGATTCAGGACTGGATATCAAGTTGACCTACCAACCTCCAAATTCACCTGACTTGAATGTCCTAGATCTTTGCTTTTTCAGTTCAATTCAGTCCCTAGCATTTGAGAGTGCACCTAACACTCTGAAAGATCTGACAGAATCTGTTGAACGAGCTTACGATGCTTACAAGGTGGATACACTTGAGAAAGTGTTTATAACCTTGAAAACTGTCTTGCTAGAGGTTATGAAAGACGAAGGTGGAAACAAATATAAGCCACCCCACATGGGCAAGGACAAACTCAAAAAGGAGGGAAACTTGTATGACACACTAGAAGTTGACGACAAACTCTATCAAAAAACCTTGGAGCTGATAGCCAACTATGAGCAACAATGCACACTACAAAATCGTGTGGCAGCATTGGCTCAACAAGAGGAGCAAGAGAAGTAGATCAATGGAAAACAACCAGCCAAAGCATCAAAGAGAAAAGCACGCGGGACTAGCCCCCCAAGTAATTGTGGATGATCACATAATTATCCCAGGAAATACATATGAGACATGGTTGAATGACCCATCAAGCCTTGTCCATCAAAGGCGTCGAGTCGAGACACAGAAAATTAACCTCATCCGGGAAACCAAAATAGGCGAATTCCAAGCTTCAATACAGGAGAAGCTCGGATAAGGAGGGCGCAAACAAACGGTCCTAAAATAGCTGGCATGGAGTACTGTACAATTGAACAGAGGAGAAGCAGGGTATATTGAACAAGGAGCAAACAAATGTAAAGTAGAAGCATGGTACATTGCAAAAAATGTAAAGGTGAAGATGGCTGTATATAATTGTGTTGGCTGTAATTGTTTGAACTCAAGTCATTATTCTACACCGCTACCTTCTAATAAAGGCATTATTCTACAACCGTGTTTACTACTGTTCATATATGTACTTGATGGCATATACCGGTAGATTGCAATGACAGAGACAAGGAGTAATAGATTGATGGAATATACTGGCAAGATCTTACACATAGTGCTTATAGAGGGGAATCTTTCCCCTCTATGTTGCTATAAGATATGTAGAGAACTAGCCGGGACATTTTGTAAGATATATAGAGTTTAAACCACAAGCCATAAGTCAAAAGAAATAAAGACTGAGATGAATATTACACTACAAACATAACCAAGGAGACCTAACACAAGGCTGTACTATATGCAAGGTTAGACAAGGAAGCAGACTATCGACAAACTCTATCGAAAAACCTGACCTATCTCCTTAAACTGCAATGGAGCAACAACTGTCAGTTTTCCAACCAAACCAGAAAGCAACCATGTCATTCAGACAGATTAACGACGCAAGCAACGGTCAACATCAACTGCTGAATTTCCCAACACAAGCACTAACACATTCTTGCAACTATGAAACACATTGTTGCAACTAAATTTAGAGCCTGGGATGAACTGGAGGAAGGAAAGCTCACTCTGATCCACATGAAAATTCAGTTACGGAGTATGACACACATTCTTGCAGCTAAATTTAGAGCCACATTACTTCTTATCAAACAAAGCAAAGGCTCAGTAATTAAGATGCCATGTGATCTCAGAACGGAATTAATCGGTACTGCTGCAGAGCTTTTTGGGTTGGGACGCACCTTGTTGGTGTAGATGGTCCAGTTGGTGAAGAGCTCCGAGAGCATGGCGCCGAGGAGGCCGAAGAGGGCACACGAGGCGCCGGTGGAGATGTTGTCCCTGATGAAGAGGGAGAAGAGCACGTTGCCGCCGACGCTGGACCGGACTGCTGCTCGAGCCTGAGGCCGACGAGCACCTCCCGCACCAAGCTGCAGCACCACCTCACCACGCGCGCGCACGAGCAGCCGCGCGCCCACGCTAGGTGTAGGAGGTTGTCGGGGAGCTCCGACAGGCGGTGCGTGTGGCAGCGCAAGAGGATGCGAGGAATCCTCTGGATTCACCCCGTCGACTACGAGCACCGCCGTCGGAGCCGGCAAAATCAGATGCTTGGGGGCAAAAGGGATCCCTTTCATCTTTGCTCCCTCCTCGTTGGATTCTGGTTGGTGGAAGGCAGAGGAAGGAAGGCAGGGAGACGATGTGGAAGGAAGGCGGCCGGCGAGGGAGGGGCGGAGCAGGCGGCGCGGGCAAGACGTGGTGGCCGGCGGTGGAGCAGCGGGGAAAGGGGGACGACCGGACGAGTGTTAGGGATAGAGACGACCTCGGCTGTTTGTCGGGAAAATTGGAAGGGGTATTTTGTAAAAAGGACATCACGTCCAATAATTTAGGCCGGAGGGAGTACCATAAAATTGTCTTAACCAATTTTCAAGTAATTTTATCCCAATATGCCATTTTGCGAACCTAATTTTTGTTAACAAATTGGTTACTTGTGTAAAAAATAAAGTGGCTAAATGTTTTTTCTATGACTGAACTAGAAACTATGGTGTGTTAATCATGCGCTAGGTTATTGACTAATTTTATGTCGCGTTCTCACTTTGGCATCTATAAACACGACAACATAAAAATGAACTAACTACTATAATCGATCTCTGATTATCTATTGTGCTACCTTCTCCGTGTCAGACCTCCATGGCTAACGTAATTATAACGCCACTAGAAGAACAAAGGTAAAATGCCGTGCATGCACATGCACGGATGAATTATTAGGTAGCTACTCCTACATATGTCTAGCTTATGTTCATGACAAAAATTAAAACGAATGTGATGTGGGCACTTATATAACTATGACATTCGCCCTCCATTAACCTTGTCACTTTTGTTTCTTTGCTGAGTTAATATGAACTTTTTAGCATGTAGTAATACATGTGTCAGCCAATTAGCGTACACATGAATGACCCACTTAAGATGAAAGCTAGCTAGCAAGACATATAATCAGCGGCAAGAACCACACCAACGCAAATTTTAATTGCAGGAAAAACGGTGCCCGTTCGTTGCATTTGTAGTGGAAGAGAATAGATGCGACACGCTCCATCCCTATTCCCTAGTATCTTTAGCTTTTGTTAGGCAGAGACAGAGGCATGTTGCTGACGTGGACGCCAATGTTGACAACAGTCTAGCTGTTGAATGATATTTTTGTAGTGTGTATTAGGCCGGTGCCAACGCGGGCGGCAGCCGGGGCGCTACCGCCCGGGGCGGGGCGGGAGAGGGGCTGGAGGCGGGCGGGACGGGAGGCAGGGGCGCCGGCGGGGCGCCCGGCGGTAGCGCCCGCTCCCGCCCGGCCGGGCGCCCGCGTTGGCGGCGGGAGGGAGGCGGGAGAGGGGCGGGAGGCGGGGCGGCGCGATGGCGGGGTGGGGCGGGAGGCAGGCGGGCGGTAGGCGGGCTGGAGGCGGGCGGGAGGCGGGCTGGAGGCGGGCGGGAGTGGGCGGGAGCGGGGCGGGAGTGGAGCGGGGCATGTGTCATTCTGCACAACATGATCATTGACGATGAGCGTGGACAAAATTTGGACAACATCTATGAGACAGTTGATTCAAATGTCGGCCCTGCAATACACCACCATGCACCACCAAGCCTAGCAGCCAGGATTCAGATGGACACCGAAATGAGGGACTCACCGATGTATACACAGCTCCAGCATGATTTGATGGAGCATGTGTGGGCTAATTCCTAGATTATGTAATTTTTTCAGATTTTTATGTAATTTTTTTTATGATGTAATCGGTAACAATTTTAGTTCAATAAAATAATTTCCTTGCATTATTTATATTGTTGTAACGTAAACAAAGATATGCTCATGTTGAAGAGAGAGAAAAGCTGACGTGGAGGAGAGAGAACTAAAGCTGGCACTATAGCCTGTGCATTGGCACCGTGTGGTGAGAGTGGGGTGAGAGTGGGGTGAGAGTGGGCCAAAAGCTGACGTGGCGGGGCTGGAGGCGGGCGGTGCGTTGGCACCAGCCTAAGTCTTCTGTTGTTGACTCCTTTTCTATCCATTTAACAAGTCTTGCAGCAAATCATGTAGAATGCATTCCCATTTGGCGGGGGAACAAAACTTCCATTGTTTTTAAAGAGTGGACGTCGACTCAACCGGAGCAAGAGAGATGCATTTGCATCTGTGTTTGGGAATATAGTTCCAAATCCAAAGGTAGATAAAGTTGAGTTTGACTCTAGGGTGGAATATGATAAAGTTGAGAACCAACCTGAGGTTGGGTGGTTAGGAGGGTGGTTGTACCCCCAGCTCACCAGAGTTCAAAGCCTAGGTTTGACATCTGTATGTTTCATAAAGGCGGAATATTCATTCAGTGGGAGGTTCTCGTCGACAGCGAGACGTCTATGGTGACTTCGTCAATTTTAAGTTTCAATCCGTCGGCTCAGTCTTCCATAGATGCTCATAGGTGCGTGTGTGTGTTCATAGGGGTGAGTGTATGCCAGAGATGCTCATAGGTGCGTGTGTGTGTTCATAGGGGTGAGTGTATGCGCGTGTATGTGAATGTCTATGTGTTTCTCAAAAAAAATTCTACTCCTCCGTTTCAAAATAAATGTCGCAACATTATTTAGATATGGATACAACTGAAAGGCATCTAGATATATATATGTATCTAGATGAAGTTGTGAGGTGGCATATTTTACGACAATAGATTTGTTTTGTGGATTGCGACAACAGATTATTAATAAAACAAGTTTAGCACAAAAACGAGCCAAAATGAAAGCCCAACTTATGAGGCCCAGTACTATTTCTAGACCATGGCTGGTCCCGGCCCTGGCTGGATTTTGCTGTCACGCCTAAGCTGAAGCGGACCGCGCGTGCTGCCCTAAACAACGGGAAGACCACCGGCCGTCGGAGCGCCGCCGCACACTCTACCTCTCCGTCGCCTCTCCGCCCGGCGGTACAAGTTCCTGCCGCCGCCTCTCCGCCCCCTGGCGTAAGTTCTAATTCATCCTCCCTTACCATCTTCGTCATGCCCAAATCGATGATTCTTGCAGCATCAATCGCTACAACTCTGGGTCGATTTGGTTCATCTAGATATGTAGGATAGACTGCAGGATTTAGTATTCGCATGTACCGGATACGATTATTGAGACATCTTTGCCTCTGTATGTATGGAACGCGTTTCTGGGCTACGGAGGAAGACTGAATTTGGTTGCAGTATGTAGGGGCAGAGCCGCATCAGTACAACGCCAACACCTCGATTCTAATCCCCATTACTCGTTTTAGTCCGAATTCTACTTAGATTGAGTCTCTGTAATTTCGGAACTGCCTCTAATTGCCACTAGCATAGCGAGGAGTACATTGCTTTGCACTGGCAAAGAGTTCAGCTACACGTCAAGTTTGCCAACTTACCATAAAGTCGAACCCGTAGATCTCCCATCAGAGGCTCCTAATCTCTGCACTAAATTTTCCTGGCAGGCGCGCCTAGTTGGAGAACAATGGACCAGATAAGCTCCGCCACGACAACTCCTCATCCGAGAGCGAAGGCCACCCTGGTTCTCGGCGCAGAATCCTTCGCGGTCAGCTCCGAGTCTGGGACGCTGTCGGAGCAGCTGGCGGCGATGAGGGAGAAGAGTATGGTGATCCTCAAGGACTACATCACCAGGCACAACGCCCCGAACGACGTCCCCGATGAGCCCGTCGAGGGCTTGTCTGACGACGAGGGCGAGGCGCTCGCTAAAAACCCACCCAAGAAATCTAAGAAGCAGAAGTGATGGTCCTAATCTCGTTGATCTGTTGCAATTTGCCTTAGCCCCCTTGGGAGAACACCGTGTCTGTCCCTTGCTGAATGTTCCTTCTGACGCACATTGTTAGGCACTTATCTGCTTTGTGTAAAGAACTGCTATCTGATGATATGCCTAGGGGAAGTCTGCCCCTTGCTGTATGACGCAAATTTTAGATGTTTTGCTTTGAGGAGAATATATGAGATTTAGCACAAGAGCTCTTTTTGCTGTCAAATGTCAGTGTGCAGGAAGGCACCAACCAACTTGAAATCCAACAATAAACAGGTCTTTTGATAGCGGTCAAAATTTCCGTTTGTGTTTTAGTGTATTCTCTGTAGATTATATGCATCCAACTGTGGAAATGTCTTCTGGCATGTACTCTGAAATGTTTAAGCTAGCAGACTGCAGAATGATCAAATAGGTTCATGCTCGTTTCATGTTCTGTTAGATGCTGGATCGGCATCGTGAATTCTACCTGCCCGGTGTTACTGATTTCTATTGGGAAAAAGAGTGCTTCCCAATGGCGCTTGTGTAGTTGACTAGGCCCTTTTGGTCATCATTCTCCAGTACATACTTGATGCAACCTGTAGACTTTAGATCCAACCCTTGATTCTTTTTTTCTTCATATTACCATGTAGTTATGTCATATGTGCTTTTGATGCTCAAGATCAACTAATTACCTCCAATTGGTGTAGGTGTTTGTGCTGAAAGATTGAACACTCCACCGTCGTCGCAAATGACGCGGCTGGTGAAACTTTCCTCATTGCCACCATGAATCTGGGAGGGTGTGATGGGATTTTAAGAGAGAGCCGAGCCAACCTTCCTCCATTAAGATTTTATTGGCGTCTGCGAAAAAGATACAAGGAAGGACTGCAGTCTGATAGCTTCGTAACGCACCAATTATTTAGTAGATGGATTGGTGTGGAATCAAGAGACAATTGAGAATTTTCAGAATTGAGTAACCATATAGTACATGAAGAAGGAAAACCCTATGCTACGCTAGAGTCTTATTGATTCTCCTTTGTTACTTCTCATTCACCCAGTCTCGGTTTATAAACCCCTTTCGAGCTGAAAATCTACAGCAACACGATTACTATAACTACAACACAATTTCAACAGTAACATACTAAATCTACGGGTATTTAATTCTATGTCCCTGGTTTCTTAGTTGTGCTCACTTTTCCCCATCGGATAACTTTTTGCTCACTTTTCCCCATGCGTCTAAACTTTTGCTTTCACATTTTCCTCACTTTTGCCCCCAAATAGTTGCTCACTTTTGCCCCCAAATGAGCGAGTGGGGAAAAGTGAGTAGTGTTAACGAACGAGGGGCATAGAATTAATAATCCTAAATCTAACAACGATATAGGGGACATATTTTTGTCGGGAATCTCTATTCCTTATTAGGCACCGATCTAGACCGTCAATCATATGAACTCATCGTCCTCCTCCGTCGATCGATAACTGCCGAAAAAGTACGCAACGAAGACTATACTTGAACAATATAACTTTAGAGTATCAGTGCCGACAAGGTGGGAGGGGCCGGAGAGCTATCTCATAGCAACATCTTACATAAAGTTGTAAAAATCATTTTCTTTAAGGAGGAAGGTTTAAGGAAAATAGGTGTTTCTTTCTGTGGAGATATACTCCTTCTGCCTCTTAATATTTTTTTGACACATTTACCGTAGGGGAATCCTCTACGGTGTAAATTTTCATATATATACCAACCAAACTGTACAAGGCCACACGGTCCAAAATATTAAGGAATTACATCAAGGTGGAAGAAAATGAAAGAGAAAAAGCATTTCCACTAAACAAGAAAAGACAACACCCAGTCAATAAGACGTTGGACTGCAGTCCCCTTTACTCTGTACTGATGCACCATCATGTCACTTTGACAACCATTTCGCCAACGACTAAAAGAGGCTGTCTCTTAATATAAGATGTTATTACAATCAATTATAGTCTATAATTGGTTGTAAACTTGTAATAGCATTTCATATTAGATACAGTCTAGATTTTTTTTTTGTTAGGTGCAATTACATCTCTCGACCTAGTTATTTAACGACCTAGTTATTTAACAATGTAAAAGTGGATGTCAATACATGCAAGTACACTAACATAACGAGTGATACATATCATTCATTATCTACAGTCTATTCTTTACATAAGGAGATTGAGCAAAATGAATGCTTTCATTTCAAAAAAATATAATTAAATTTTGCATAACTTTTCCACATAATACGGTTTAAATTTAAGGAAAATGCTAATAATGATGATTAGTGTAAGAATTGTTACATAGAATATTATATTAATATTTAATGACACATCATAAGTGACTAACTATGTTGTATTTACAATAAAAATATAGTTGTTAAAATTTTATATTGCCAAAATAAGTTACAAATAAGTAAAAAAGTTTAATATAAATATAAACAAAGCATACTAAATATAAGCTAGTGTAGGGACGGAGATCAAAGGTTTGACGGTGATGCACTTGTATACAAGTGCAAAACATACTTATTAGTACTTGACATCTCAAACAGGTCAAACTATTTAACCCATGATATGCATGAGAAAATATATGTTTTTCATCCTAAATAATGACAATTAACTGAGAATGAGAAAAGAAACATACATTTACGCAATCCCATGAAGAAATAAAATAAATAAATGATAGGCCTATTTATTTTAAATGGAAAATTTATTGAATGATTTGTTTCCAAAGTTTGAAAGAAATATTCACAATTCATGTTTGGTTTTGTATAAATTTGCTACCAGTGTAGTAGAAATTTTATTTGACATATGGCTTTTTCCATATTATGGAAATATATAAATTATGGATTTTATTCGAAATTTAGGTATTGTAGTTGATGTATACTAAAACGATGCACTCATTTATTCTCATCTCATGTGGAATCAAATATAGATACACTACTAAATTCCGTAGACCATCTTGTCCAAATAATATTGTCATTCATTTCATCACTACAAAAGGCATTCTAGTTGGTATTTTCATTGTACGTTATCTTTGTTGGGTCGTATAACTTATACAAAAATCTAAAACTACAATACATTATTGCTTTAAAAAATTGTGGCATTAAAGAGGTGTAGTAGGTGAGTGCATCGTTTTAGGGGATGGGCTTCATGGAGCTCTTTTTTTTAAAAAAAAATTGACATTTTGAAGTTTCAAAAAAATCATTTCAGCAGAGTGGCAGTGCATAGTTCAGCTCATGTCGTCAAGTTTGCGAAGTTACCATAAAGTCGAACCCGTAGATCTCCCATCAGAGGTTCCTAATCTCTGCACTAAATTTTACTGGCAGGCCTAGTGGTGAACAATGGACCAGACGAACTCCGCAGCGACGGCTCCTTGTCCGAAAGCGAAGGCCACCTTGGTTCTCGAAGCAGAGTCCTTCGCGGTCAGCTCCGAGTCTGGGACACTGTTGGAGCAGCTGGCGGCAATGAGGGAGAAGAGCATGGTCATCCTCAAGGACTACATCGCTAGGCACAACGCCCCGAACGGCGTCCCGGATGAGTCCGTCGAGGGCTTGTCTGACGTCTGACGACGAGGGCGAGGCGCTCGCTAAGAACCCGCCGAAAAAATAGAAGAAGCGCAAGTGATGGTCCTGATCCGTTTGATTTTTCGTATTTTTTTCTTAGTCCCCTTGGGAGAACACGGTGTCTTGTCCATTGCTGGATGTTCCTTTTGACACATATTGTTAGGCACTGTCTGCTTTGTGTAAAATATTGCTATCTGATGATATGCGTAAGGGAAGCCTGCCCCTTGCTGCATGACTCATATTTTAGATGTTTTGCTTTGAGGAGAATATATGAGATTTATCACAAGAGCTCTTTTTGCTGTCAAATGTTGATGTGCAGGAAGGCACCAACCACTTGAAATCCAACAAGAAATAGGTCTTTTAATAGCGGTCAAAATTTCCATTTGTGTTTAGTGTATTTTCTGCAGATTGCATGCATCCAACTGTGGAAATGTCTTATGACATGTATTCTGAAATGTTTAAGCTAGCAGACTGCAGAGTGATCAAATAGGTTTATGCTCGTTTCATGTTCTGTTAGATGTTGGACCGGCATCGTGAATTCTTCCTGTGCGGTATTACTGATTTCTATTGGGAAAAGGAGTGCTTCCGAATGGCGCTTGTCTAGATGACTAGGTCCTTTTGCTCATCATTCACCAGTACATACTTGATGCAAGCTGTACACTTTAGATCCATCGCCTGATTCTTTTTTCTTCTTCATATTACCATGTAGTTATGTCATTTGTGCTTTTGATGCTCAAGATCAACTAGGTTGTCTCCAATTGGTGTAGGTGCTCGTACTGAATTATCTAACACTCCACCAGGGAGGGTCTGATGGCTGGTGAAACTTTCCTCATTGCCACCATGAATCTGGCAGGGTGTGATTGGATTTCAAGAGAGACCCAACCTTCCTCCATTCAGATTTAGTTTTTTCCTGAAATGGAGGCTATTGTTAGACATAATTACTTTAGGAACAACATCTTTAATCTTGCATTAGAACACCTGATAATATGAAAAGGGGTGGTACTAACCAGAACCGCGAGTGTTCCCATGGCCATAGCCATGGCCTTCTTGTGGTCGTGGACGATGACCCTTTAGCACTCTTTTTAGGATCGGATTGTTAGGAGTGTGGGAGATTATTCCCGTACTTGTGTCACACCCGAAATGGCATGACCTCCTTTTTTATATTTGCAGGGCTAGGGGTCAGGAACCGAAACCAAAAGATTGTATTGGATGCCTCGATCAGGGCATGCACGTGTGGGGAAGGAGACTTTGTCTCCCCTATTTTTTCGCACCGTTTGTTAGCATGTGTGATCAATTCCAACAGCTATGCCCCAACCTCATTCAGATTTGAGTGGCCTCCGGGAAAACGATAAAGGAACAAAAACTCTATGCCACACAGTCTGATACCTTCGTAACACACCAATTATTTGGTAGATGGATTGGTGTGGAATCAAGAGAGGATTGGGAATTTTCAGAATTGAGGAACCATATGCATGAAGAAGGAAAACCCTATGCCACGCTAGAGTCTGATTGATTCTCCTTTGTTACTTCTCATTCTCGACGGACTAGGTTTACAAACCTTTCAAGCTGAAAATCTATAGCTCACGATTACTATAACTACAACACCACTTTAACAGTAACATACTAAATCTAACAATGATATGGGATCATATTTTTGCCGGAAATCGCTACTCCTTATTAGGCACCGATATAGACCGTCAATCTTATGAACTCATCATCCTCTGATCGATAACTGCCGAAACAGTACACATCAAAGACTAACACTTGAACAATATAACTTCAGAGTATCAGTCCCGCAATGTCTGACACCGCTGACAAGGTGGGAGAGGCACGAGAGCTATCTCGTAGCAGCGTCTTGCATAAAGTTGTATAAACCATTTTCTTTATCGAGTAAGGTTTAAGGAAAATAGACATGCTTCTTTCTCTGATGTACTCCCTCTCTTAATAAAATATGTTATTACAATCAATTATAGTCTATAATTGGATGTAATAGTATCTTATATTAGTTACAACTCTCTGTCCATAAATAAGTGTATGTTAGGATATGTCTTAAGTCAAACTATATTAACTTTGACCAACTTTAAAAAAAAGCAGCATTTCTGATACTAAATTAGTATTGGACTATTCGGTAGATTCATCTTAACATGTAGTTCAATAATATAATAATTTAATATCACATGTTACCATTTTTGTGTAAAAATTTAGTCAAATTTGAAAATGTTTGACTTCTAAAAAAGAAAAACGTACTACACTTTTTCGTGGAGGGAGGGAGCAGATTTTTTTTTGTTAGGTGCATTTACAGCTCTCGAGCTAGATATTTAACAATGTAAAAGTGGATCTCAATACATACAAGTACACTAACATAACGCGTGATACATATTAATCATTATCTACAATTTTTTTTTACATAAGGAGATTCAGCGAAATGAATGCTTTTATTACAATAAAATATAATTAAAATGCATAACTTTTCCACGTAATATGGTTTAAGTTTAAGGAAAATGTTAACAGTGATGATGAATGTAAGAATTGTTACATAGAATATTTATGTTAATATTTAATGACACGTCATAAGTGACTAACTATGTTGTATGTACAATAAAAATATAATCGATAAAATTTTATATTGACAAAATAAGTTATAAATAAGTAAAAAAGTTTACTATAAATACAAACAAGACATTCTAAATTTAATGCAGAGAAAGCAAAAGAACCGTACAAGGCTAACTTACTTAGACCTTAAAGTTCTAAATTTAGAACTAGAGTAGGGACGAAGCTCAAATGTTTGACAGTGATGCATTTGCATACATACATCTGCAAAATTTGTTTATTAGTACTTGACATCTAAAACAGGTCAAACTATTTAATATGATTTGCATGAGAAAACATAGTTTTTTTTATCATAAACAGTGACAATTAACTCACAATAAGAGAACGCACAGCTACCCAATTCAATGGAGAACTAAAATAAATAAATGATACCATCTGTTTATTTTAAATGGAAAAAGATTTGAATCATGTAATTCCAAAGTTTGATTTTTTTTATTATAATTCATGTTTTTTGTGTATAAATTTGCTACCGGTGTAGTACCAATTTTATTTGAAATATGGATTTTGCCATATTATGAAAAAAATATAGATTACGGATTTACTCCCAATTTAAGTATTATATTTGATGTATACTAAAATGATGCACCCATCTTCTGCAAGTAATATTATCATTCATTTCGTCACTACAAAAAGCATTCTAATTGGTATTATCATTGTACATTATCTTTGTTAGGTCATATAACTTATACAAAAATCTAAAACTACAATACATTATTGCTTTAAAAAATTGTGGCATTAAAGAGGTGTAGTAGGTGAGTGCATCGTTTTGGAGGATGGGTTTCATAGAGATCTTCTTTTGATTTTTTTAGATCGACATTTTGAAGATTCAAAAAATTATGAAAAATATCTTAAATGTAGACAGTGATGACTTCTTCCTATATGTGAAAAACCAATACAAAATATTATATATTCCAGAGTATGTAAAAATGACAATTTTCTGTATCTGAGGTTGTGAACGATGCAAAATTCTAATTTTTTTTTATTTATCAGTATTTATCATTTTTGTGTAGATAGGATTACAATTTATTTCACGTGGAGATTTTGTAGCGCTCGTTGAATGCCTCATTGTCAACATCCAGTTTTTTTAAATAAAAAATTCAAAATGATAGTTTGAAAAAAAACAAAAATAAATAAAAAATGATCTCCAAGGAGCACGTACTCCAAAGTGATTTTTCCTGTAGCAGGTTTACTTTTGTTCCAGCTCCACCCCTCCTCTAGAGTCATGGGCTTTTATGGGTGACACAATCACCCGGGTAGAAGTGGGAGTACTATCTTGGACTCCATCACCCGACCCCGGAACACAATGCACAAGACTAACCCATCTACTATCAGCAATAGAATAATAATACCAGCATCAAGAAGTTTCAATACCTTATTTCTTACCACATCCTTCATATTCGGAATTAAACGGTGTTAATGTTCTACAACTGGCTTTGCATCCGGTTCCATACTAATAGCATGCTGACATATAGTAGGATAAATCCCCTTCAAATCATCAAGTGTATATCCCATAGCTCCTCGGTGTTTCTTCAATACTCCCAATAATTTTTCCTCTTCCTGTACTGAAAGTTTAGAACTAATAATAACAGGATATATCTTCTTATCATTAATATAAGCATATTTAAGATCATCAGGTAAAGGTTTTAAATCAAAAACAAGATCCTCCTTGGGTGGTAGCGTGGTACCCAAGTGTTCCATAGGTAAATCATGCTTAAGCATCTCCGGTTGACGAAGAAAAATCTCATCAATTTCATTTCTTTCCTCCATAAAGACCTCACTTTCGTGGTCCTCCATATATTTCTGCAAAGGATCATTAGGAGCAATAGCAAAAGAAGCAAGTTGTTCAACTATAAAATCTTCATTAGGCAATTCAGTTTTATAGGGAGTTTTAGCAAAATTAGAAAAATTAAACTCATAATACTCTCCATCAAATTTAGTAAGAATTTTCTCCTTCTTGCAATCTATAATAGCTCCACAAGTATTCAAGAAAGGTCTACCAAAAATTATAGGACAAGTGTTACTAGCTGCTGAACCAAGTACTAGAAAATCAGCAGGATATTTAATCTTACCACATAGAACTTCCACATCTCTAACAATACCAATCAGAGAGATGGTCTCTCTATTAGCAAGCTGAATAATCACATCAATTTTTTCAAGTTCACAAGAACCAATTTCATGCATAATTTCCCTATAAAGCTCATAAGAAATAGCACTAGAACTTGCACCAATATCACATAAACCATAATAGCAATGATCACATATTCTGACAGAAAGCATAGGAACACTAGTTTTCTTAGATTTACTAGGATGTGCAACAATATTAGAAGGATCTTCACAAAATATAATATGTCCAACTTCTACATTTTCAGTAACCAAGTATTTTACTATTGCTACTGCAGTTTCAATAGTTATTTGTTCATCAGGTTCTATACCTTTCTTTTTACTTTTATTAACCACACTAGTTACAATAGAATGTTCCTTTACCTTGGCAGGGAAAGGTATTTTCTCAATATAAGATTCAGGCAAAACACGATCAGTAGTACAAACTTTAATATTTCTAGCAGGAACACAATCAACAATATCTTTATAAGGTGCATGATACTTATTCCACTCTTTTTTTAGGAACATCAAGATAAGAGGCAAAAGCCTTAAAAAATTTGCAATAATTTGAGAATCAAGACCATAAACAGCACTAGTATTACGAAAGTCATCAGTTTGCATAAAAGATTCAATGCATTCATAATCATAATTAATAGCTGACTTTCTTCCTTTATCATTCTCCCATCTTTCAGTATTTTCCTGAATGCGTTCGAGAAGATCCCATTTAGGTTCTTCCTTCATACGTGTAAATGATCCAGAACAAGAAGCATTCAATAAATCTTTATCATGAAGAGAAAGCCTCGCATAGAAGTTATTAATAACAATATTACTGGGGAACTCATGAATGGGGCGTTTGAGCATTAGTGACTTCAATCTCCCCCACGCTTGTTGTATGAACAACTGGCTAGATAAGCATATATTCCCTGCGTGGATGTATCATGCATGGATGGTGGAGTTTTGAGACAGCTGTTGTCCTCTCCTCGTGAAAGTTGGAATCAAGAATTTTTTTGAAGCCAAGTGGTTCACATACAAATCAAGTGATGAAAGGAAACAAAATGATCAAAACACTAGTGGCTAAGCCAAGATATTTATTGCAGCGCTACTGCACTAGAGTAGCCCTTCCTCCTTTGGAGGAGGCGTTTTGGCTCGTAGGAGCAAAATTTTATTTCGAATTTTTTTAACACTTCAAAATGTATTTTCACACAACGGATTCATATACTCCTATGAGCTAAAGTGGATTTCCGTTCCTCCTTTATGCATTCTTGCTAGCGGCTGGCGACGAGGATGATCTTGCTGCTTTCAGGTTCAGAAACACTGCCCTGCAATTGATTGTAAATCCAAAACAGCTCAGTGGATACATCACACATTACCGGCAGTTAAAATTCGCCAAAAATCAACGTAAAGATTGAACTCAGAGGCCTCACCAGCATGATGCGACGGAGCTGGCGCAACTGCACGAAAATTGTGGTATATATGTGACTATTTGGCTTTTATTTTGTTTAGATGAGCAGAAAACAGACTGAGCAATATATTGACAGAAAGCAAAACACAAAATTAGGTGAGGAATAGAAGGTAGTAGTACCTTCCAAGAGGTCAACTGGATGTTGGCGTAGTCCTTCTTTATCTTGCTCTTCACTTGCTCAGACGGCCTCCCTGAAATTTTATTAATATTATTTCATCTGATGTTGGTACATACAGATGAAAAAAGAACTCTTCATATGTATGTGTTATAGAGGAAGGATAACTTGAACAGTTATGTATATGTAACCGTAGAGACGCATGTATATTGGATACTGGATAGCATATCGCAATGAATACCTTCGACTACTAAACCGTAATATACCATGAATAACAAGTTGTTCATTTTTGCTTATAGATCATTTTGTAAAAGAAAAAACTCCACTGACAACAAGGTTGCTTGTGGTTAGTTACCCTCTCGTTTAGGGTTTAGTGCTCCGGAGGCGGCGCCGTTGCCCTCGTGAGATTCTCGCACCCGATCCCTTCCAGCTCCGCCTCGGGGGTTTGTCTTCCCGGCGCGCGTGGCTTGAGGTGATCTAGGGTTTTTGGCTCTCTCAAGATGGCGGAGGAGATGGGTAGAGCTCTGGCTGGTTCTTCGGGTGGTCAGGAGGAGGGGATTGACGACATGCTGAGTCACCTGGAGTTGAACGACGACGAGCTCGACGACGTCGTCGTCGGCGTGGAGGCAGCAAAGGAATTTCAGAAATCTGCGAGATGGCTAGCAATTGGTAAGGTGCAAACTAACCGATCCTTCAGTGCCGAGGCCCTTTTCGAGAAGATGAAGAGCATATGGAACCTGGCGAGAGATCCGATCTGCCGCGAAGCGGGTGAAAACCTATTCATCTTCCAGATGCATTGCCTCGCAGATTGGAAAAAAGTAGTCCATCAAGGTCCTTGGACCTTTAGAGGGTGGGGTTTGTTGGTTGAGGACTATGATGGATTGGGGGATCCGACAGAGGTGGTCTTTGGAGGTATGCATGTCTGGGTACAAATCCATGGTATTCCTGAGCTCTACATGAAGCAATTGGTGGTGGATGATCTTGCTAGACGGATTGGGAACGTGAAAGAAGTCCAGATGTTTCCAAAATTATTCTTTGAAGGAAACTATGTTCGAATAAGGGTTAGAATTCAGATAACCAAGCCATTGCCTCGGTTTGTTTCTCTTACTTTACCGGAGGGTAGGAGACGGCTAGCGGTGAAGTACGAAAAGGTCCCTTTTTCTGTAAACGATAAGGGTCTGATTGGTCATGATCACGAGGAGTGTGGAGATGGGGTTTGGGAGGATAAACAGCTGCAATATGGATCTTGGATGTTGGCGACGCGCAGAGTAAATCAAAGTGTGCCGAACCGTCAGTTTGGTTCTCGGACAATGTCTCGCGGGGGCTGGTCAGGTAGAGCTGTGAATAATGGAGGTACGGCTAGGAAGAGGACGTCAGAAGATGCATCACTGGATGAGGATGGTGACCAGACTAAGGACACGGCTTCTAGTCCTTTGAAACCGGTCCCTACTGACGAACTGTCTGATACTGACATTGAGGATCCTACCAAAGGAGCTCGCAAACAACTGGATATGTCGGGAGACGACGTCGATGAAGGAGTTGAGCAGATGGATTTGGGGGTCGGAGAAGGCCTTGGAACCACACCACCGCCACCTCTAGCGTATGTTAAAAATAAGGATAAGAAGCAACGAAAAGGAAATGAGACCGGGGAACAATTGGCATCATCGGCGGCCTCCCTCGAGGAGGACCGCCAGGCCTAATGTGTATCCTAGGCTGGAACTGTCGGGGAGCAGGGCAACCCGCGACAGTCAGAGAGCTTGATTGTCTGATAAAGACATACAAACCCTGCATTATTTTTCTGTGTGAGACTAGACAGAGTGAAGAAAGAATGAGGAATTTGCATTTTCGGCTTGGTATGGATGGTTGCTATTAGGTTAAGGGTGATGGAAAAGGAGGAGGTCTAGCTATCTACTGGCAGGAGGGGATTACAATTGATCTCCTGTCATTTAGTAAGAGGCACATTGATGTTCATGTCAGTGGAGGCATGTATGCTAGTAGATGGAGGGCGACATTCGTTTATGGTGAGCCAAAACCTACGGATCGTCATTCTATGTGGACAAAACTTCGACAGCTGAAAAATAGGTCATCGGAACCTTGGCTTATGATGGGTGACTTTAACGAAGCGATGTGGCAGGAGGAACATTTTTCGAGGCGGAAGAGGGCCGAGCGTTTGATGTCGGAGTTCAGAGAAGCCCTCTCAGATTGTGACCTCCATGATATTGGGTTTATTGGCACGCCGTGGACATTTGATAATAAACAAAAAGGTGATAGGAACGTTAAAGTACGACTAGATCGAGCAGTGGCTTCACCGGAGTGGTCGTTGCGTTTCCCTAATACTAGGTTACGGCACATTATTTCATCTAGATCAGACCATCTACCTCTGTTGTTAACTGAAGATGAATCTGCTGAATTCAGTCCAGGGAACTATATGCGCAGATATGAGGTCTTTTGGGAGCGGGAACCTTCTCTTGCTTCGGCGGTTGAGGAGGCGTGGTCCAGGAGGATTCCTACTCAGGATTTGGGGGGTATAAGTTATACCCTCAAGGATATTATGTCGAGTCTATACAGGTGGAAGGCTGCTAATATCAAACCTTTGCCTAAAGAAATTGATAAACGGCGGCTACTGATGGAAGAACTGATATCTCGCATGGACAGCGATAGTGAGGCTGAAAAGACAAGGTTAGCACGGGAGATGGACGAACTTCTGTACCGAGAAGAAATAGCTTGGATGCAACGTTCCAGAGTTGCGTGGCTGAAGGAAGGGGACAGAAATACCAAATATTTTCATCGGCAGGCTTCTAAAAGAAATTGGAAAAATAAAATCCGTAGTCTGAGGAGAACTGATGGCTCATTCACACATGACAAGGAGGAGATGGAAGCGATGGCAACTTCCTTTTATCAGAATCTGTATACTCGATATGACAATGTTGATCCTAATATAATTATTGAGGAGGTGCAACACTGTGTTGATGATCACATGAATGATGGCTTGTGCAAGCACTTTTCAGAGGAGGAGATTAGCGACGCGTTGTTCCAAATCGGTCCCTTAAAGGCACCAGGGCCAGACGGATTTCCTACACATTTTCTGCAATGCAACTGGGGGCTCTTTCGGGATGAAGTGGTTAAGGTGGTGCAATTTTTTTTGCTACAGGAGTAATGCCATCTGAGGTTAATGAAACATCCATTGTTATGATTCCAAAAAAGAAGGAACTAGAGGATCTAAAGGATTTTAGACCTATCAGTTTATGCAACGTTATTTATAAAGTTGTCTCAAAGTGCCTGGCTAATAGACTTCAGCCTCTCCTTCAAGATATTATAGCTCCAGAGCAAAGTGCCTTTGTACCAAGGAGGTTAATCACAGACAATGCCCTGGTCGCTTTTGAGTGCATTCATTCTATACATTCTGGTTCGGCAGCAAGATCAAAATTTTGTGCGTATAAGTTGGATATGGCCAAAGCTTATGATCGCGTTGATTGGAGGTTTTTGGAAGGGGTTTTAGCGAAGATGGGCTTTCATAGTCAATGGATACAGTGGGTGATGACGTGTGTCACAACTGTAAGCTACTCGGTTCGCTTTAACGGAAATATGTTGCACTCCTTCTTCCCCACGCGAGGTCTACGCCAAGGTGATCCTTTATCGCCATACTTATTTCTCCTTGTTCCTGACGGCTTCTCTACCTTGATGAAAAAGCACATTCAGTCCGGGAATTTACAGGAGTTACATATTTGTCGGCGAGCTCCAGGGATCTCTCATCTTCTCTTCGCAGATGACTGTCTCCTTTTCTTTGAAGGTTCGGTGGAACAAGCTCACAATATCAAAACTATCCTGGATGATTATGAACGAGGGACTGGACAATTGGTTAGTCTGGGGAAGTGCTCTATCCTATATGGAAAACAGTGCAATGCTGGCATATAGGCTGATATTAAGAACATCTTAAAATATGAAACTGAAGCTTTCGAGGAGAAGTACCTAGGGATTCCAGTGCCTGAAGGAGGTTTGAAGGGGAATAAATTTAAACCAATGAAGGGAAGATTTTCTCGCCGAGCAAATGATTGGAATGAGAAATACATGTCAAGTGGTGACATGGGCATACCCTTCGGGTACCCATTATTAGTATACCTGGCTCGGCCCAATATGGAGAAGACCAAATATGGAGAAGGCCCAACAAGGCAACCCGAAGAAGTAGTCGACTAGGACTCTTGTAAAACCCTAGGCTGGTTGCATATATAAAGCTAGCCAGGGCACCTGAAATAAGGGAGAGGAAGGAGAGAGACAGAGAAATAGACAACATAGCTCGGCCTATGGCGAGACCATGTAAACATATTGTGATCATATAGTGGATTGCTAGCAGCACGTAGGGATCCTCCACCGAGGGGACCCGAAGCTAGGTACGTCGTGTGCCTAATCTCGACCCCGGAATCTCCATCGTCGCTCTCTCCCGAAACCCTAGTCTACAATACGTAGGCATTGACGAGGGAATACCTCGTCAAGTGGTGCTAAAGAGACTGTTATTAAATCAGTCCTACAGTCCCTAATGACTTATGCCATGGGGGTGTTTAAATTTCCTGCTGGTGTTACTGATGAATTGGCCAAGATTATAAGAGATTTTTGGTGGGGAGATGAGGAAAATAAAAGGAAGATGCATTGGATGTCCTGGGAGAAAATGACAAGGCCAAAATCTCAGGGTGGTATTGGCTTTCGAGATCTGAGAGTGTTCAACCAGGCTTTGTTGGCAAGACAAGCTTGGCGTCTCATTCAATTCCCTGATAGTCTGTGTGCTCGGATCTTAAAGGCAAAGTACTACCCTTCGGCGCATCTGTTGGATACAACCTTTATTAAAAATGCTTCTCAAACCTGGCAAGGTATAGAACATGGACTGGAATTGTTAAAGAAAGGGGCTATATGGCGCATTGGGTCAGGTACAAGTGTGAGAATTTTCAGAGATAATTGGCTACCACGTCTAGATCAGCCCAAACTGAATGGTAGAAGAGGAAATGCTAGGATGAGATGGGTTGATGATCTCATAGACCCTTATACAAGGACTTGGAATGAAGGGCTAGTTAGAGAATGTTGTTTGGCCATCGATGTTGACGCAATCCTTGCGATCAAGTTACCATCAAGGAATTGCGATGATTTTGTTTCTTGGCTGCCAGAGAAGAACGGAATTTTTACTGTAAGGTCAGCATACTGATTGGGGTTACAACCGGCGATTGAAGGCCTAAGCGTTGGACAAAGTAGTGCGGAACCTGAGGGAGACCGGGGTATATGGAATCTGGTGTGGCATGCTAAAGTACCACAGAAGCTCCGTGTGTTTGCGTGGAGGGCAGCTACCTCGACCTTGGCGGTGCGTGTTGGCTTACACCATCGGATGGCTAAGGTTGATCCTATATGCACTATCTGTGGTGCGGCTGTTGAGGATGAACACCACGCTCTTATCACATGTACACTAGCGCGTGCGCTGCGGAAAGGCATGCGGGATTTTTGGTCCTTGCCACCGGAGGAAGCCTTCCTATGCAAAGGAACTGAATGGCTCCTGTCTCTGCTCAATAGGTCCCCTCAAGAGTCTCGAGCTCAAATCATTTTTCTTCTGTGGCGAGTGTGGCATCATCGCAATAATATTGTCCATGGTGACGGGAAGGCTTCGGTAGCGGCTTCAATCCCTTACTTAAGGAACTATTTTGACAGCTTTATTGATGCTTCACATGCAATATCGGACCCTAAAGGCAAGCTTCCAGTGTCAAATGCTAATGCTAATATATCTGCGGATTCGTCGATGGTGTGTTGATGGATAGCTCCAGGAGTTGGATCCTTGAAAGCCAATGTTGACGCTGGTTGGGATTCAGTAACCAAGAAGGGCGGTATTGGTATTATAGTAAGGGATCACAGAGGTGGTACGGTATTTTCAGCATGGAGGTTCCTCCCCCGATGCACTAGCGCAGAAGAAGCTGAAGTAACTGCACGTGTAGAGGGTTTGAACCTCCTAGTCCAACTTCAGTGTACTTCTGCGGTGGTTGAAACGGACTGCTCGAGAGTAGTTCAGGTTATGAATAGTAAGCTGATGGATCGTTCAGCTAGCTGGTTATTATATGCTGAGGGACAAGAACTTCTGAATCTTCACCAGGATTTCTCGGTTACTAAAGTAGGCCGATTGTGTAATAGGGTGGCACCCGGCTTAGCTCTTCTAGGTAAAAGAGGTGGTTCTGGTTCTATTACAGGATCTGCCCCTGCTGAGGTGTTGGAGTTGATCATGGAGGAGTGTAGTTTTAGTGGAGTTATATCTTCTAGGACGTAGTTTCTTCTGATCCCTGATGTAACCATTCTGTGAATTCGGTGCAGCAAGTTTCTGACGCACTCTTTTCCTTACCAGGGTACCTAAGGGGACTGGAAGGTTTTTAATGAGGCGGCTTGCTTGCGTAATATATTAATGGTTCATCTTCAAAAAAACAAGTTGTTCAGTGGGGATGCAGTTAGCTGCTCCACTATGACCTGCATATATAGTGCAAGAGGTACCAGGCAACTAATGGAGCTGCATAAGATCAACATTATTCATGAAAATATGCCAAGATACAAGACAAGTGCCTTATTGGCTGCAGTTTCTCTTCCTTTCTTCCCCTTGAAAATTCAGTCCATAAGCTTGTGGAAGAAATGGCCGAATGGCCCCGCATACGCAAACCCATAGAGCTGTCAATTTGTTTGCCAAATTACAACGCCAAAGTGCATAAGTTGGCAACTAAACAAGATAAAACAGTGTCTAAAGAAGAGTAAGAGTTGCTTAAGTTTTTTGCGTTGTATTAAACATAGACTAGTCTCTCTAGCGAACAAGGAGATGAACTTGCATATGAATGCAGATTTTCTGCACCTACCTGTCATTTTGGCTCATGGGAGTAGATGATCCCATTATGAAAATCGTATTTTAAAATGTTCAAAACATTCTGAAAATAAATCTTTAGAAAGTACTTTTTTTGCGGAACCACATTGATGAGGACATCCCTACTACACTACTACCTCCGTCATTGCAAGATGAAGACGAAGCTGTTGTGAAGCTCAAGTCCAATGAAGTTAGGATTGGACCTATTACAAGGGCTCGTGCGAAGCTACTCAAACAACAGGTGAACTTGTTCCTAAATGATACTTTGATTGATGAGAACTTTATACTGCCTAAGTCCTGTTACTTATGTATGATCAAGTATGAAGAGGGAGCAAGCATCGCACGAGGAGGAGAGGAGCAGCTAGACGTGAAGCTGGACATGGAGCTGGACATGGAGCTGGACATGAAGACATCCCGTGGACGCGCGAGGGAGGAGCGGGAGGCATGCGCGAGGGAAGAAGAAGAGGCAGTCCAGCCCGGTGCCAGGCCCGGTCAATCGGCTCCCACGCCGGGAACGCCCGGTTCCGACCGGATTCTGCGCTCGTGCCAACCGGGCGGGTGTACTGAGCCACCCGTCCCACGCCCGGTCACCATCCGGTGCCAGGCCCGGTTTTGACCGGCCTAACCCGGTCCCAGGCCCGGTCGACCGGCCCCTTGACCGGCCGTGTCCGAGTCTGTCTCGACCAGATCTATTCTGGGTCGGTTTTCTATGTATCTTTTCGACTTCTGGTCGTCCTGAACCCCTATATAAGTGCCCAGGACACCCCCAAATTAGGTTTAGACCATGTTTAAGATAAACCCTAGTTCATAGTTGATTGCTTTGCAACTCTATTGAAACTCTACACCAATCTGCATTGATTCGGTGTTTTGCTACTGAAAGTCTTGTGTGATCTGTTGTTCCATTGGGAATTAGAAGGTTGCAACTTACCGCTTCGTGGTCAGCGGCTACGTGCGCAAGTGTGTGGAGTTGCGAATATCTTGCAGGGTTGAGAGCTATTGCATTGGCGACAGGGATCTGCCGAGAGACTCGTCAGCATCATACAAGTTATCATCCACTTATCATCGATTCCATCCGATGTGTTCATCGTGTGTTCATCACTACCACCGTCGCTTACTGAGAAGATCGGGCAACCCCTTATCATCTTGGTATCAGATTTCAGCGTTTCCTCGGTAAGCCATCCACAATCCACCCCATAGTTGAGTTGTGAGTGTTTCCTATCCAGAAAAAGCCATAAAAAGTTAGGGTTAGGGTTTGCCATAGCCTTAGATTGCACTAATTTCGAATTTTAGTTGCTTTTCGTAGTTGTTTTTGCGTATCTTTTTCTTCCTTCTAGTAGATTGTTAGGGTTTGTGTTTCCGCTATCATCTAGTGTCAGTTTTGTTGATCCGAGTACACATATCATACAGTTTGCTTGTTCCCAACCATAGCCACAGCCTTTCGATATAAGTGACTAGGAACTTCCCCAGAAGAGACTAGTTTTACCGCTCGACAGGCTGCTCATTAGGGTTTTGGTGCTTTGCATTATCTGTTGGCCGTGTTCAAGGAGTTGTGTCATAAAATCAAAAAAAATAGAAAAGAAGCAAAAAGAGCTACAAGTGCTGCGTATGATAAAAAGAAAATCCAAAAAGAAAAGTGAAGTGCTAGTAGAATCAAGTGAAGGCCTAAGTTTTCTTTAACTGCACCTGTAGTTGAGCAATCTTGTGCCTGTCCCGTTGAGCTTTGCTAGCGTCTCTCGAGTGCATTGCAACCTTTTCATCCATATAGTTGCATTGCCACATTTATCGCCTTGTGTGAGTATCTTTGGTTGTCTACGGTCAGCGCTAGAGCTTGTTATTGGTGCAAATAGGTAGCCTACCTACAGCCTCACATATATCCTGCTTTGTCGTGTGATTGTTCTTATACCCTTGATATTCGCTTCGCTACATCCGTGCACTAGTTGTCACTACAAGTGGTAAGCAATACTAATTCACTTTGGAGCGGTAAGACTACCTTTTCTTATCAGTTTTGAGTGAGTTGTGAGAGTACCACCATATATATTTGTTTTAGTGCACTAATCTACTAACCATGTCTTCTAGTGATGAAAAAATTGTTAACCAGAAAAACAAGGATGCAACTGATGTGATGACATGGAGGGAGTATGAAGCTCTTCGTAATCAGATGCGACGTGAATTCCGCGTTCAGGACGAAGAACTAAAGGGGACCATTGAGGAGGTCAACAAGACGCTGGATACTACTAATGAGACTATCAATGCAATGCAAGATCAAATGACAGATATTCAGCGCAATATTCAAGCATTGATGCTAGCTGTTGAGAATTTGACCCAACAACAACAACACCATGAGGATGAAGATGCTGAGCTTCAAGATGAAGCGCGTGGTGCTGGTCGTGGTGTTGGACGTGGTAACCGTGGTCGTGGCTTTGGTGAACTCGGAGCTCGCCGTGTTCCTCCACAACCGCAAGACGATGGTTTGGGTAAGCCAAAGTTCTCAATACCCAAATTTGAAGGAGGTGCTGATGTTGAAGAATACCTCACTTGGGAGCTGAAAATTGAGAAGTTGTGGTGCCTACATGACTATACTGAAGATAGGAAGGTTAAGCTTGCTTCTTCAGAATTTGATGGTTATGCGTTACGTTGGTGGGATGGAATTACACGTACTCGTGAAGAAAATGAAGAATTGCCAATTTGTAGTTGGCGTGAGATGAATGCACTTATGCAAGCTCGTTTCGTTCCCACTAATTATTTGCGATCTATCTATGACAAGTTGACCCTCTTGAGACAAGGTGTTATGACAGTTGATGCTTATTACATGGAGATGGAGATGCTTATGCAGCGTGGCCGTGTCCGTAAGTCACTTGAGATGACAATGCAGCGTTTTCTACATGGCTTGACATATAAGGTCAAATGCATTGTTCGTTATCAAACTTACACTACTATGAATCAGCTGCTACATCATGCAAGAGAAGCTGAAGCACAGTTGGCTGATGAGGCGCAAGTCAAAGGCCGTACTACGGGAGCCGGACGCTACACACCTAGGGAGCCCCCATCCTTGGCGCCGGCACTATATTCGCGACCCGCACCTTTGCCTACTTCATCTAGCAAGCCGGTCTCCAATGTGTCCAACACAAAGAAGCCCGAACCTGCTGCAAGTACAAGTGGTTCTAGCATGTCTACGGCGCGCAATCGCGATATGAATTGTCATACATGTGGAGGCAAGGGTCACTTCAAGAGAGATTGTCCTAACCGGAAGGTGATGATCATTAATGACCATGATGAGTATGAGATTGGAGATGATGCTGATCCATATGCTCCAGAAGATGATGATTATGACAGTGATGGTGTAGATGCTTTTCCGTCTGAAGCTCGCACTATTGTTGTGTCACAGCGTGATCTTAATGTGCAGCCGAGTGCATCTACTCAACGCTACAATTTGTTCCAAACAAAGGCACCAGTTGGTCCTGATAAAGCTTGCAAGGTCATTATTGATGGCGGGAGTTGTCGCAATCTAGCAAGCAAGGAGTTATGTGCCAAACTGAAGCTGAAGTATCTACCGCACCCGCATCCATACTATATTCAGTGGTTAAGTGACAATGGTGAGATGAAGGTAAACCACATGGTGCGTGTTGGTTTTGAGATTGGACCGTATAAGGATTCCATTGATTTTGATGTGGTTCCTATGACGGTGTGTCACCTACTATTGGGTCGGCCATGGCTCTATGACCGTTATGTGCAACACAATGGCCGTGCCAATACATATCACTTGGAGTTCAAGGGCAAGAAAATCAACTTACAGCCTATGTCACCACAGCAAATTGTCAATGAATCTCGTCAGAAAGTTGAAGTCAATTTGGAGGATGCACCTATAGATAGGCGAGAGAATTGTAATGTCGTGAGTGATATAACGAAAAGTGAGAGAGTGAATTCCTTAGTGCTACTAGCCACCAGTGAGGATATGAGAGAATTTAGTGAGGATCCTACAACCGTGCCTCTTGTGCTCATGTACAAGGGTGAGGTTTTGGTTTCTAACGACATGACCCCTATTTCTCTTGGTGTTTCTCATGTTTTGCAGGAATTCCATGATGTGTTTCCGGAGGAGGTGCCCGCAGGATTGCCACCATTGCGTGGTATTGAGCATCAAATTGACTTGATCCCCGGAGCTTCGCTGCCCAACAGGGCGCCATATAGGACAAACCCCGAAGAGACGAAGGAGATACAGAAGCAAGTACAAGCGCTACTCGACAAAGGTTATATCCGCATAAGCCTTAGTCCTTGTGATGTTCCTGTTATTCTAGTTCCTAAGAAAGATGGTACTTGGCGCATGTGTGTAGATTATAGAGCGATAAACAACGTTACTATTCGATATCGTCATCCTATTCCCTGTTTAGAGGATATGCTAGATGAATTGAGTGGTGCTGCTATTTTCTCTAAAATTGATTTGCATAGTGGTTATCATCAAATTAGGATGAAAGAGGGGGATTAATGGAAAACAGCCTTTAAAACAAAATTTGGTTTATATGAGTGGTTAGTAATGCCTTTTGGTTTGACTAATGCACCTAGCACTTTCATGAGACTGATGAACCATGTTTTGCATGATTTTATTGGCAAGTTTGTGGTTGTGTACTTTGATGACATATTAATCTACAGCCGCAATGAATCTGATCATACTATGCACATTCGACATGTTTTGCAAGTGTTGCGTGATAATAAACTCTATGGTAATCTTGAGAAGTGCACATTTTGCAAAGATAAGGTCATATTTCTGGGTTATGTTGTCTCTAAGCATGGAGTAGAGGTAGATGTATCTAAAATTGAAGCTATTCAAAATTGGCCTACACACATGAATGTGAGTCAAGTAAGAAGTTTTCATGGTCTTGCTGGGTTTTATAGAAGATTTGTGCCCAATTTTAGTACTATTGCTGCACCTTTGAATGAATTGACTAAAAAAGGTGTTGTCTTTGAGTGGGGCGCAGCCCAAGATCATGCTTTTGATGAACTGAAAAGATTGTTAACTTCTACACCGTTGACAAGGTATTAACTTGTCAATGCCTATGGATTGTAGGCTAGGGTTTAGTTGGAAGTAGAGGGTAAGTAGATCTCGAAGGTTTCAGCCGAAAAGTACTCGACGATTATCAAACTAGGGTTCGTAAACAACGATTCGATCCTTTCTTTGTCCCTCGACTCCCCCTTATATAGGAGGTGGAGCCGAGGGATTCGTGTTGTACAAGTTACAGAGTCCGGGACGGTTTCTAATTCATCCCGTAAGATTACAAATAACCCTTCCTATTACAACTCTAGCTTTCCTTAATAACATCTTGGGCTTCCGAATCTTCTTATTCTTCGGGTGGTGGGCCTTCAGTAAACCCCGGGTACTATCTTCGGCAGGCCCATTTGGGATGCCTATGTCAGTAGCCCCCGAGATTTTGCTTGAATCGTAAAGTCAGGGAAAATCTCCACTGTTTATGTTGACTCAACATCTTAAACCTTTCTATATTTCTTCACATAAATTTCTATATTGTACAGGGATAATGGTAGTTGGGGCTAGTTCATCTGACGGATCAGGTACTAGTTAACTGCTCTAGTGGCAATCCGCAAAAACCTACTTCAAAATCACGTCCCTGGACATGATCTCGGGATACTGGTGTAAACTTCGACAGGTGCCGCTTAAGGTCTTACCATTCTGTCGAGTCCCAGTCAAATTTATCGAGTACCTAACGCGTCCGTTAGGATTTTTCTTCGTATCTGTTGATACGGATAAAAGTGTGACGAGCGCAGTCTTCGGCGATGCCACGCCCAGCAGAACGTATCTGGGGTCTTATCTTCGCAAATTTGCGGCATTCAGAAATTGTTCGCAACTTTGGCGTTCTGAGAATATATTGTCGAGTGCTTTTCCGGCTGTTGGAATGGCACATTTTATCGAGTCAAATATGACTTATATTACTCTCCCGATGGGAGTATATGTAGAGTTATTTATAACTCGAAATATACTCTCTTGCTTTTCTATCTTTTCTCTTTTTTAATTTCATCGGGCACGCGAACAGCGTTCCCGATGGGAGTAGCCCCCGAGGCTACAGCCAAGAACTTGTGCTTGGTTGTAGGCTCAACATTTTAGTCCACCTTGTCGCTATATTGTCATTATCTCCTGATATAATCTTCTTTTCCTTTCTCGGGTGCGCGAACAGCGCTCCCGATGGGAGTAGCCCCCGAGGCTACAGCCAAGAACTTGTGCTTGGTTGTAGGCTCAACATTTTCTTTACTACCATACTCGAAATTTTGCTTTTATCGAAGTAGCCCCCGAGCGTTTGGGCAAAAACTTGTATGTGACCAAAGGCTCCCGAAGTATTCAAATAACTTCTCCTGTCGCCAATCTTCTTTTTTATTTTTCTTGTCGGCACGCTTCCCTTAGTCAAACTCACTTCATCTCTATTAATAGCCGAGATTTTTTCTGTCTTGTGGGTCCATTGTTTCTACCACGTTGACACGTCGTGTAAGTGGGGATCACACGTCCTCCGCTTTTCCTGGCGCACGTACAGTAACGCCTGTTCCATTCCATCTCAGTAAAAATACCTTTTTACCCTTTATCTACAAGATCCTTTTTTCACCACACGATTTCTTCATCCAACGGTGCATTGCTTCGCCCGATTCCTATATAAACCTTTCTTCAACCTCGGTTCACTCCTTCGCTTGCGCCGCACATCTGTTCTTCTTTGCAAAGACTTCCCCTGCGCCCAACTCGTTCTGATCTTCCGCACGCACGACATTGTTTCTCCAGTGCTGTTGATGCCACCGCGCACGCGACTCACTCGCCACAGTACTTCAGAATCCAAGATGGCCTCCGAGGATCTGGAATGGGAGAGATCTAAAATCTCTAACCAAGACGTCAACATGCTGAAGAGGCTTGGTCTGATGAAGAAAGAGGGCGCCATCCGCTTTCCCAGCGAAGAGAGCTACCCAAAGCCTCCAATAGAGTATCGGGTTAGTTTCGTTGATCATCTTATCCGCGGCCTTTCTGCCCCAATTCACGATTTCCTCCGCGGCCTTCTTTTTGTTTATGGGATTCAACTGCACCAGTTGACTCCCAATTCCATCCTTCACATTTCTATTTTTATCACGCTGTGCGAATGCTTCCTTGGAATCCCTCCCAATTGGGTTCTTTGGAAACGCATTTTCTGCCTTCGCCGCAATGGTGCTCACAACGCCACCTATAACATAGGTGGTGTTGTTATCTGTGTCCGAACTGACGTCGATTATTTCGACGTCAAATTTCCTGATTCTGTCCAAGGATGGCGCAAAAGGTGGCTCTACATACACGAAGAAAGTGCCAATTCTGTGGAACACAACATAGTCCCTTTTGACGGGAGTGCCAAAATTCAACGCCGCCGTTCCTGGGATGCTGAAGCTTCCGAAGAAGAGAAAAAGGCGACAGAAGCACTTATGTCTCGTATTCATCTGCTCCAAAATACTCGAGGCAAAGAGCTGTCTGGCGTTCAAATCACTGCCTATTTTCTTCGGATTAGAGTGCAGCCTCTTCAGGCTCGCAAAAATCCCCTTTGGACGTATGCTGGTGCAAATGACGCCAATAGGCTCTCCAATGATCTTTCTGTGAAGGACTTGGAAAAGCTTATTCGAAGAATTTCCTCGCTGAGCAAGAGGGACCCTATTCCCTCCTCTTGCCGCGTGGAACCATACAGCTCCGCCAATCCTCTCCCCAAGGTATTTTGTCTTCTCGAATTTCTATTTTGTTCCGAACTTTCCCTGCATCTTATTGTATTGATATCTCTCGAATTTTTCTTTTGTCGCTATTTTTCTGTAGAACCATCCTACTATGGCTTCCCTTCCTCCTCTTCCTGAAGGTGGAGATGTCGATGAAAGGGCCGTTGTTGCCGATGACAACCAAGAGGCCCCCTCTTTTGTGCATGAACCCGCAGATTCCCGAAAATCTGCGGGGTCTATTGAAAAGGATGCTGCCTCTGAAGGTACTACATCAGCACAATCTCCTCCTCCTGCTGTTTCTCCAAAGAACAAAAGGAAAAGGAGTGATGTCGAAGATTCCGGGACCTCCAAACCCGAAGAAACTGCTCCTTCACCGCGAAAAGCAGCTTATGATCCTTATCTTGAATCCCTCGTCAGCTCGTAAGTTCCTTGCCTCTTTTTATTTTTCTATTCGAAGAATTTTATTTGCCTTGCTTTTTATGCTGCCACCCTTTTTCCACAGTGATGACGATGAAGAAACACCAACTTTAGATGTGGCTGCTCGAACGAGTACGTCACATACTCAAGTTATTTCGGAGCCGCCAGTTGAAGGAGAAGAATCCTCGCCTCCTCAACCAAACGTCAGCGCGTCTACTCCTCCTTCGAGCCCCCTTGTCCCTTCGCCAAAAAGGGCAAGGACTGAAGCAATTCCGGAGCCGAATCTCCAATTGAGTAGTTCTACTAACCCTCTCTTGGATGATGTAAGTTTGCAATACTCTTGTCACTGTCTGTACTTCCTCTTGTTTGCTTCTGAATGCCATTATATTTTTCTCATGCCGAAATTTTCTTGCTTTGTCCCCTTTTTTTTTCTTGACAGCCCATGATTAAAGACCTTATCCGCATCGGTGCTCAATTCATTGGGTATCGTGAATATGCCAACAAAACTGAAGGTAATGCCTTGCTGCTTTCTTTTTGTACCATTACTCTGTTACTCCGTTGTTGTCGATATTTTAACGAAATTTTGTCTTTCATGGCAGAAAAATTGACGGCTATCAACGAACGTGCCAATGCACTTGCTCAAAAATTAGAGCAGAGTGAAGAGGCTCGTAAGAAGGCCGAATTAGACGCTGTTCAAGCTAGAGCAGAGGCCGACAAGGCCAAGGCTGAAGCTGCTAGTGTCGAAGATCTTAGAAAGAGACTTCACACTGCCGAGACTTCGCTGAGCGAGCAGATAGCTGCACAATCTGCTCGCGAGGAAGCGATCCTTAAACGTATAAGGGCGCAAAGTCGCCGCTTCCTTAGTAAGTATCTGAACCACTGCATATCCTTTGTATTTTCTTCTCTGCATTCGTTTGTTGCTCAATAAGTTTCTTCTTTGACAGGTAGAACAGGTCAAGAGTTTGAACTCGAAGATCCTGACAATGACGATCTTCTTGACGCCCTTTCAGTCCTCGAGTTTCATGGGTCAGAGGCACGCGAGGGCATTGATCATGCCACGACAGGACTGTCGCGGCTCTTTCCCTATTTCTTCCCAAAGAAAGAGGAACCCGCAACTTTCCTTAACCTGGCCAAGTGCTTTAATCCACCAGAAGATCTTGGGCTGAAGGTGCGTCATGAGAATATGAAAGTCGCCGTTGAAAGCACTGTTGCCTTGGTTGCTGATAGCCAACAAACTATCGACTGGGCGAAGGTTGGCGACACTGAGCAGATAGAACAATCAAAGTGGAAGTCGCTGATCAAGGCAGCTAAGCCCAACACGAAGAAAATCCTGGCCTATCTCGGGATCAAGCCGTCTTCGACTCCTAGCTCATCAAGGCCGGAGGTCTAGTTGAATGCCTCTTTCTTTTTAGCATACCTCTTTCTTTTGGCATTGTCGCCGTAGTGTTCTTGGCGATAATTGCTTCAGTAGATTTGTAGAAGGTCCTTCTTTTGTAATAGACATGTATATATTATGGGAATGAATGGAAATCTATCTTTATTCAGTGATTGATGTCGAAATATTTCTTTTTTCCACTTAATTTTTGACAATTATACGCCAGCTCCTGGTCCTGCCAATATTTCGCCTTCTTCTCGCTCAAGGAGAGATCTTGCTGATACTACATCTGTCGAAGATTCCTTGCCGCAAGAATTGGATGAACTTCGGCAGCAGCTTCAGTATGCGAAGAAACAGACACTTGTGATGTTGGAAAAATCTCATAAGTCGTCTGAAGCCGAAAAAATTGCACTTCAACAAGCTCACGAGGCCGCGGCTGCTAAGGAAATTGCTGTTTCCGAGGCTGAAAAGGCGACTACTCGAGAAAATTTCATGCTCGAGTTAATGAATGAAGCCAGTGCAGATATGTCGGGTATGCTTGTTTCATCCTCAGTATCTTCTGTCCATGCTGTGTCTCTTGAAGTTTGATGTTTCTTCGTTTTCATAGGCTCCTTTACTGATGCTGTTGCCGAAGATGAGAGGGTAAATACCAGGACAAACCTTCTTGTTAACCTTTCCCTTGATCATGGTTCTCTATTTTGGGCCACCCCAGAGAGGACCCGCCAGATTGTCAGATTTCAGGATCGTGCCATTCAAACTCGCGACTTCCTTGACTTCTGTACCAAGACCCTGTCTATGGTTTATAACTCCATGTTTCCTCGGAACGTTCAACCAAAAACTCTTCCCGAGTTAATGGAGAGATTTAAGGATGCTCATAGAATCCATGACTTTGTCAAAGCTCAACTGGTGGCTGGCGCCAGATTTGCCCTTATCATGCTACAGATTTGCCACTCAAAGCTTGACCTGACCCAGGTTGTTGCGAAAGTTCACGCGAAGGTACGGCGCCGAAGAGTTGGTGTCGATCGTATAAACACGAAGGTTTCGCCTATAGCTGAAGAGATGATCGAAGACCTTCTTCGGATGGACGCCGATTTTTTTGCGGATGGTCATTATGCTGATTTTCTTGGTGCTGCTCCTGAAGAAAACAGGGTTACCCTTGATGATATATTGAATCATGACTAATTGTTTTCCTTTGGTAGATAATTTTTCCTTGTAAATCATGAGTATGATTATATTGTGAAGCAAACATCATGTTTCTATGTTTATCTAGCCCCCGAGTGTTCTCGGTGACTATTCACTGTATTTGTATAATGCGAGGTTTTGAACCAAAGCAGTTATTCAATATGTAGTTTTGGCGAATATCAGCCCCCGAGCTTCTTTATTGAGTACTATTTTGCATTTTAACTGACTCGCGAGGTAGTTTTAGTACCAAGGCAAGGCTTTTGCTTTTTTCGAAGGAACTATATTGAAATTCGTCGGGTTGAGGGTTTTGAGCATGTCGATGGAGAAAAACTATATTGACACTATCTTTATTATATTGCAGCACCGCGAGTCCGCCTCATTAAAAACCTTTCCCGGCCCCACTCGGTGCCCCGAAAAAGGAAAAGAGTGCGTCTGAAAACTCGCGGGCGTTTCAGTACATTGAAGTTTTACAAGGACTGTATTTTAGCTCTAGGCGTAGAACCGCCTGAGTTGCGCCACGTTCCAGGGGTTTTGCTCCTCTACCCCTGTCTTCTTGTCCTTTATCCTGTACGCTCCTCCTCCGATTACTTCCGTGACGATGTAAGGGCCGAGCCATGGTGACTCGAGTTTTTCATGACTTTTTTGCGTGAGCCGAAGAACTAGGTCTCCTACCTGAAAGGATCTTGGCCGCAAACGTCGACTGTGGTAATTCTTCAAGTCCTGTTGGTATTTGGTTACTCTCGATAATACTTCGTCTCGAGCTTCGTCGAGTGCGTCTATGTCGTCTTCTAATGCTATCTTGGAAGTTTCTTCATTATACTCTGTGACTCTAGGGGAGTCATGCTCTATTTCTATTGGCAGTACTGCTTCTGCTCCATGGACAAGGAAAAACGGCGTCTCTTGTGTCGCTGTATTTGGTGTTGTCCGGATACTCCATAACACACTTGGTAGTTCTTCTGGCCAAGTATGTCGAGCTTTTTCCAGTGGTCCTAATAGACGTTTCTTGATGCCATTGCAGATGATGCCATTGGCTTTTTCGACTTGACCATTGGTTTGAGGATGTGCAACTGACGCGAAGTGCAATTTGATGCCTACCTCTGCACAGTATGCCTTGAACTCCTTTGACGTAAAGTTGCTGCCATTGTCTGTGACAATGCTGTGAGGTACTCCAAATCGAAAAACGATGCCCTTCACGAATTTTATTGCAGATGCTGCATCTGGTGAATTTATCGGCTTTGCTTCTATCCACTTGGTGAATTTGTCGACAGCAACTAGCAAGTACTCATATCCTCCTGGCGAAGCTTTGTGCAACTTGCCCACCATATCAAGTCCCCATTGGGCAAAGGGCCATGACAATGGTATTGGTGTTAACTCCGCCGCTGGAGAATGAGGTTTGGCGGCGAATCTTTGACACGCGTCGCAAGTTCTTACTATTTCCTTGGCATCCTCAATTGCTGTCAACCAATAGAATCCTGCCCGAAAAACTTTGGCTGCAATAGCTCGACTGCTTGCATGATGACCACATATTCCTTCGTGCACATCCTTCAAGATTATCCTTCCTTCTTCAGGTGTGACGCACCTTTGTAGCACACCCGAAATACTTCGTTTGTATAACTCCCCTTTGACCACAGTAAAAGCTTTAGAACGCCTGATAACTCGCCTCGCCTCAACTGGATCATCTGGTATTTGTTTTCTTAGGATGTATGATATGAACGCTTGCATCCATGGAATTTGCACCATCATTACTAGGTCCTGTTCCTCTTCTTCTTCTTCTGGTGCTTCTTTTGCAGCCCCCGAGGGTTTCTTGTCCTTCTCCTTCTTTTTTGGTTTCTTCGACTTTGTAGATCTCTCGGTTATTTCCTCCCAGAATACGCCTGGTGGAACCGCAAGACATTGCGACCCGATATTTGCAAGAACGTCGGCTTCATCATTGCTCAACCTGCTGATATGATTTACTTCGCATCCATCAAACAGCTTCTCTAGCTCGTTGTATACTTCTTTGTATGCTATCATACTATCATTGACTGCGTCACATTGATTCATGACTTGCTGAGCCACTAATTGCGAGTCGCCGAATATTTTTAGTCGCGTTGCGCCACAAGCCTTTGCCATCTTCATCCCGTGTATGAGGGCTTCGTACTCTGCCTCATTGTTAGATGCGTTCGGGAACGTCATCCTCAAGACATATTTTAGCTTGTCGCCCTCAGGTGATATTAATATCACGCCTGCTCCAGCTCCTTCTAATCTCTTGGACCCGTCGAAGTTCATGGTCCAGGTTCTCGATAAATCCGGTGGTCCTGTATTTTGTAACTCCATCCACTCTGCAATGAAGTCTGGTAGAATTTGTGACTTTATTGCTTTTCTTTTTTCATACGTGATGTCCCGAGGGGAAAGCTCTATTCCCCAAAGGGAGACACGACCCGTAGCTTCTGGGTTGTTGAGTATATTGGACAAGGGTGCCTCGTTGACCACTATTATTGGGTGTGCCGAAAAATAGTGCCGCAATTTTCTTGCGGTTGTGAATACTCCATATGCTAGCTTTTGGTACTGAGGATACCGCTGTTTTGAAGGTGATAAAACTTCGCTGATGAAGTACACTGGCCTCTGTACTCCATGAATTTTGCCTTCTTCCTCTCTTTCGACAACAAGTGCTGTGCTTACCACCTGAGGTGTGGCCGCGATGTACAACAGCAAAGGTTCCTTTTCCTTAGGCGCCACCAAGATTGGCGGTGTCGAAATTGTGCGCTTGAGGTCCTCGAAAGCTCTGTCTGCCTCTTCGTTCCATTGGAACTTTTCTCCCTGCTTTATCAAGGCGTAGAACGGCAATGCTTTTTCTCCTAACCTGGCGACGAATCTGCTCAGAGCGGCGACTCGCCCAGTTAGTTGCTGTATTTCTTTTAGCTTTGTTGGCTTCCTCATTGTTACTATAGCTTGTATTTTTTCTGGATTAGCTTCAATCCCTCTTGCTGAAACTAGGAACCCGAGAAGTTCTCCTGCAGAGACGCCGAAAGAACACTTCGTCGGGTTCAGCTTGAGACAAAATTTGTCGAGGTTGTCAAAAGTTTCCTTGAGGTCCTCGATCAATGTTGCTCCCTTTTTTGATGTTATGACGACATCGTCGATGTAGACTTGCACGTTTTTCCCAATCTGTGTCGCCAAACACTTCTGCATCATCCTCTGATATGTTGCTCCCGCATTTTTTAGACCAAAGGGCATTGTTTTGTAGCAAAACACGCCGTAAGGTGTAATGAACGCTGTCTTTACTTCATCTTCTTCTTTCAATCTGATCTGGTTATAACCAGAATATGCGTCCAGGAAGGAAAGACGTTCACATCCAGCCGTGGAGTCGATAATTTGATCGATCCTCGGGAGGGGAAAGTGATCCTTTGGACAGTGTTTATTGAGACACGTAAAGTCGACGCACATGCGAAGAACTTTAGTGTTTTTCTTCGGCACCAACACTGGGTTAGCTACCCACGTGGCTTCTGTATGTAATTCTTTGATGAATCCGGCTTCTCTAAGTCGATCAATTTCTGACAACATAGCTTTGCGATTTGGTTCCGAGAAACGCCGCAAAGGTTGTTTGATTGGTCTCGCAATTGGATCCACATTTAGGTGGTGCTCGGCAAGTTCCCTGGGTACTCCTGGCATGTCGGTGGACACCATGCGAAGATTTTCCAGTGCTCACGGAGGAACTCGACGAGCGCGCTTTCCTATGCGAGGTCCATGTTAGTGGCAATGGACGTTGTTTTCTTTGGATCTGTCGGGTGAATCTGCACCTCCTTGGAATCTTTGGTAGTGTTAAAGGTTGGCTCCCTGAGAGGCCTCCCTACATCTGGCAATACGTCATAATCAGTCATGAGCCTTGACGCCATGTATTCAGCTTGCATCCCGAAAGTTTCTGACAGTCGATGAAAATCTTTGTCGCATTTATCAGCTAACGCGAAACTGCCCTTGACTGTAATTGGTCCATTAGGTCCAGGCAACCTCCATAATAAGTACGTGTAATGTGGTACTGCCATAAACCTGGCATATGCCGGTCGTCCCAACAAGGCGTGGTATTGCGACGGGAAATCCACGACTTCGAATTCCAATTTTTCTATTCTGTAATTTTCTCGGGTCCCAAACTGAACGTCGAGATTGATTTTTCCCAGCGGATAACTCGGCTTCTCTGGCGTGATACCGTGGAACCTTGTGTCTGTTGGTTTCAAGTTTGCTAAGGATATGTTCATCTTCCTTAATGTATCTGCATACATAAGGTTTAAGCTGCTGCCGCCGTCTATGAATACTCGAGAAACATCAAATCCCGCGATAACTGCTGGTAAAATAAGTGCTGATTGCCCTGGTCGAGGAACTTGCTGCGGATGATCCGCTATGGTGAAGCCAATATCTTGTCCTGACCAATTAAGATATTCGACTGTTGGTGGGGGCATCTTTTCCGCCATAAACACCTGTCGTGAGATTACTTTCTGAGCCCTATTGGATGGCCTTCCTTTCTGAATCATCGACACCGCTCCGTTGGAGTTAGGATCAACATAAGGCGGTGGTGGAGGTGCTGCCGCTATTCTGAGCTGATGTCGATTGTCGTCTGTAATCGCGGGAGGGGGTGGTAAGTGAATCTCGCTCCTGGGTTCCCGAGGATTTCTCTGTGCTGCTTGAGCATTGGCTTGCCCTGCGAACCTTAACATTGCTTGAAAATTTCGACAGTCCTTGCGGGTGTCTGACTGCCTCTTCCCGTTATTGTCGAGATAGAAATGCATCTGACACGGTCCGTTCATCATATCCTCGGGAGATATATAAGGTCGCTGGAACCTTGGTCCACTATTTTGCTTGTTATATCGGGAATCATCTCTATTGTCGCCTCGTTGCTCATTGCTTCTTTGATGATCATCTCTATTGTTTCCTCCATTGTTTCCTCGAAAACCAGCCGATATTTGGCCAGGGGCGTCGTAACTCGAGTACTGTCGAGGAAAACGTCGTCTATTTTGAAAATTTCGACCACGGTCCTCCTCTGGTGACCTGTGTCGTTTATTGTGGACAGCATCTTCTCCATCTGCCCATTTGTTTGCTATTTCCATTAATGCGGATACTGTCTTTGGGTTGGTCCTTCCCAAGTCCTCGACGAAATCTCCACGCCTGACTCCTGCGACAAACGCATCTATCGCTCTCTCGTCAGATATGTTTTCTGCCGAGTTTTTTATGATATTCCACCTTTGGATATATTTTCTCATTGATTCGTCATGCTTTTGTCGACACGACCTCAGCTCCTCTAGTGATGCAGGCTTCTTGCAGGTGGACCTGAAGTTCTTGATGAACACGTCCTCGAAGCTTTCCCAGCTGTCGATAGATCCTGGAGTAAGTTTCTTTATCCAAGATCGTGCGGCTCCACTCAAATGCACTTGGATGCTTTGCATAGCTGTTGCCCTGGTTCCTCCTGTGAGCTTCACTGTCTCGAGATAATCAACTAGCCAATCCTCTGGATCTTGAAGGCCGTCGAATTTTTTGAAGTTGTCAGGTAACTTAAATCCTGAAGGGACTCGAGTTTTTCGGACTCTCCTCGTGAAGCACGGCAGACCACACATATCCTCGTCGTTAAGCTCCGGGGATTGCCGATGTTCCCTTCTGCTTTGCCGCGCTCTATCGACCCTTGCTTGTGCTGCCGTGTCTCTTGCTCCACTTGGTCCTTCAGGGGCTGCCGCTGTTGCTGCTGCAGGTCGTGGACTATTTTGCCTTGCTGCTCCTTCAGGAGGTGTGGATGCAAACGCTGCTCCCATAGCTCCAACTCCTGCCATAGCCATATTGTACAATGCCTCTCTTGGGTCTCCGGCAGGTGGTTTGGACGCGAGGATAAAAGCTTGCGTCGCCATATACCCCGCTTCTGGTGTCTTAGGAATAATGTTCCCCCTCGTATCTATCGACATAAAGGACATGTCGAGGTTTTGGACCAGATGCTCCCTCTCAGCTTCGGGTATGTTGTTTAAACGAGATCTTGCCCTGTTGCGAGCTCCTCTTTGATTGCTTTCCGAAGTTCCTGATTGTCGACTCTGTTCCGCTCTTCGCCTACTTGACGCTGATGCTGCTTCTTGCCTCCTGTCTAGCGCGATCTTCTGTTTTTCAAGTTCTCGCCTAGTACGCGCGAGCCTATATTGATATGCCTGTAGTTCCTCTGGCGTCGCTGTTACGGTCATCGGCTCTGTGCCATTAATAGCTCTCTCCACTCGATCCCACACTGCCTGCGGAAATCGCACCATCTCTCGTGTCGTCGTGCCGATATATTTTGTCCCTAGGCCTCGCATGAGATCCGCGGGGTCGACGAACGGATTTCCCGCCTCGTCGAAGTTTTCTGATGTCTCTTCTTGAGGACGACTTGTTTCTCCGATCACGTAGATCTGATGATATTTTGTTTTTTCTATTTTGTCGAGATTGGTGACGCCGTCGCGTAGACTGGCGAAGACCTTTCCCATAGCAATGGATTTGTCGATGAAATCGAGACTGTCGACACTGTCAGAATCGCTGCTTATATTGGAGTCCGCAGACGACTCGAAGGACATGTCGCTAAAGATCTTGGCGAGTTTCTCTCTTGCCTTAGTGCTGATGTAGCGTGTCGACGAAGTTTCTTCTGATTCGGTTGACGATGTATAGCTTGAAAAATCAGAACCGACCGCCGACGATCCCGACGAAATCGGAATTTCGACACGATACGATCCTTCCTTCTCAACGCGAAAGCGAAATCTTCCGAACGTCATCTCCATAGGCTCCGCCAGATACGCATATGCATCCAAACGGGAGGGTGGGTGAGGAATAAAATCGACAGGACCAGCAGCGATCTGTTTACCTCGATTCATCGTGTTGCTTGCAGTTGATGATGCCGAAGATCTTGAACGTGCCATCGAAATCAGATCCTTACGCCTCTAATTCCCACAGACGGCGCCAATTGACAAGGTATTAACTTGTCAATGCCTATGGATTGTAGGCTAGGGTTTAGTTGGAAGTAGAGGGTAAGTAGATCTCGAAGGTTTCAGCCGAAAAGTACTCGACGATTATCAAACTAGGGTTCGTAAACAACGATTCGATCCTTTCTTTGTCCCTCGACTCCCCCTTATATAGGAGGTGGAGCCGAGGGATTCGTGTTGTACAAGTTACAGAGTCCGGGACGGTTTCTAATTCATCCCGTAAGATTACAAATAACCCTTCCTATTACAACTCTAGCTTTCCTTAATAACATCTTGGGCTTCCGAATCTTCTTATTCTTCGGGTGGTGGGCCTTCAGTAAACCCCGGGTACTATCTTCGGCAGGCCCATTTGGGATGCCTATGTCAACCGTTGCTTGCACTTCCTGATTTCAATAAGCAATTTGAGATTGAATGTGATGCTAGTGGTATTGGAATTGGTGGTGTGTTGATGCAAGAGGGTCGCCCAATTGCATATTTTTCTGAGAAACTTTCTGGTGCTAAGTTGAACTATCCTATCTATGATAAAGAATTGTATGCTTTAATTAGAGTTCTTGAGGTTTGGCAACATTATTTGTGGCCAAAAGAATTTATCATACATTCTGATCATGAAGCTTTGAAATATCTGAAAGCCCAATCTACATTGCACAGGCGTCTTGCAAAGTGGGTTGAGTTCATTGAGTCTTTTCCATACATTATTAAGCATAAGAAGGGAAAAGATAATATTGTTGCTGATGCTTTATCTAGGAAAAATATGCTATTAACTCAACTTGATGTTAAAATTCCTGGATTAGAAGTGCTATGTGATTTGTATGCCACTGATCATGATTTTGCTGAACCATATCGCTTGTGTGCTATTGGTAAATCATGGGAGAAATATCACATACATGATGGGTTCTTGTTTAGAGCTAACAAACTATGTATTCCAGAATCGTCTGTGCGTTTGCTCTTATTGCAGGAATCACATGCTGGAGGTTTGATGGGTCACTTTGGGCGTGAGAAGACGCTACTCATGCTCGCTGATCACTTCTATTGGCCAAAGATGAGGTGGGATGTGGACATGTATGTGAAGAGGTGCATTACTTGTAACAAGTCCAAGTCCAAGCTGAAGCCTCACGGTTTGTATACTCCTTTACCGGCACCTACTACACCATGGGAAGATATTAGTATGGATTTTGTGTTGGGTTTGCCGCGTACTAAGAGAGGCCATGATTCTATATTTGTGGTAGTGGATAGATTTTCTAAGATGTCACACTTTATTGCCTGCCACAAGAGCGACGATGTGTCGCATATTGCTAACCTGTTTTTCAGGGAGATTGTACGTCTACATGGAGTCCCGAAGACTATTGTTTCTGATCGTGACGTGAAGTTTATGAGCTACTTCTGGAAGACACTTTGGGGAAAGCTGGGGACGAAGCTACTTTTCAGTACTACTTGTCATCCCCAAACTGATGGTCAAACTGAGGTGGTGAATAGAACATTGTCACAACTGTTGAGATCCATGATCAAGAAGAAGTTGAAGGAGTGGGAAGATTGTTTGCCGCATGTGGAGTTTGCTTACAACAGGGCGGTACATTCTACCACAGAGCTGTGTCCTTTTGAGGTGGTGTATGGTTTCAAACCCATTACTCCACTTGATTTGTTGCCTTTGCCCATACATGAGAGAGTCAATATGGAGGCATCAAAGAGGGCATATTTTGTACGGAAGATACATGTGAAGACTAAAGAGTTGATCGAGAAGAAGGGCAAGAGCAATGCTGCTAGAGTGAACAAGAAGCGCAAGGAGATGTTGTTCAAGCCTGGTGATATGGTCTGGGTACATTTTCGCAAGGATAGGTTCCCGAAGCTGCGGAAGTCCAAGTTGCTTCCTCGTGGTGCTGGTCCTTACAAAGTGCTTGCCAAGATCAATGATAATGCCTACTCTATAGATCTTCCAACTGATGAGTTTGGTGTCAGTAATTCTTTCAATGTTGCTGATTTGACACCATATGATGGAGAAGACCTTGGAGCGTCGAGGTCAACGCCTTTTGAAGGGGGGGGGGAGATGATGAGGACATCCCTACTACACTACTACCTCCGTCATTGCAAGATGAAGACGAAGCTGCTGTGAAGCTCAAGTCCAATGAAGTTAGGATTGGACCTATTACAAGGGCTCGTGCGAAGCTACTCAAACAACAGGCGAACTTGTTCCTAAATGATACTTTGATTGATGAGAACTTTATACTGCCTAAGTCCTGTTACTTATGTATGATCAGGTATGAAGAGGGAGCAAGCATCGCACGAGGAGGAGAGGAGCAGCTATACGTGAAGCTGGACATGGAGCTGGACATGAAGACATCCCATGGACGCGCGAGGGAGGAGCGGGGGGCATGCGCGAGGGAAGAAGAAGAGGCAGTCCAGCCCGGTGCCAGGCCCGGTTAGACCGGCCGCCACGCCGGCCGACCCGGCGCCAGGTTCCGACCGGATTCTGCGCTCGTGCCAACCGGGCGGGTGTACTGAGCCTGATGGGTTCGTTGCATGTAAAACAAAAATTTTCTACCGTGAACATGAACAAAAACCAAGATCCAATCTAGGAAGAAGCAAGATCTAATCTATGAAGATCTAAGCAACGAGATGTATGAGAGACTAACCCTCGAAGATCCAAAGCCTTACGAGATCAGATCTCGTTGTTGATGTAGTCGATCGTCCCGTGCTGCAATCCGGCAGCACTTCCGTACTCGGTCGTGCGTACGGTGTCGATGATGTCCATCATCTCCCCGTTCCAGGGGGCAGCGGAGGTGTGGTAGCTCTCCTCGGAATCCCAGCAGCACGACGGCGTGGTGGTGGTGGTGGAGGAGAAAAGCTGCAGGGCTTCGCCAAGCCGGAGCAGACTTGCGGTGGAGGAGAGAGGGGGCGGCAGACTTTGGTGTGAAGGGGCAAGGGGGCAGCTGCCCCTCTCCTCTATTTATAGAGGGAGGGTGCGGCCAAGGCAGCCCCTTGGGCCCCACCAGCGCACGGAAGGAAGGGGGGGATCAGAAATCATCCCCTTCCAAGTTTGCTTCCTCTTCCAAAATTGCTCCCTCGATTTTAGGGATTTGATCTTATCCTCCGGGATTTGATCTTATCCCTGGGGGGCTGGCCGGATGGGCCTTGAGGGCTTGGTGCCCCTGGCCCATTAGGCCAGGCTGCACTCCCTTGGCCCATGTGGTCCCTCCCGGGGTGGTGGGCCCACCGGTGCCCTCTAGAACCTTCTAGAAGCTCCGGTCAAACACTGAAACTTTTTCCGAACCCCGGAAAATAACTTCCCTTATATGAATCTTATTCTCCGGACCATTCCGGACCTCCTCGTGATGTCCTGGATCCCATCCGAGACTCCGAACAACATTCGGTCTCCATCTCATATTCCGAAGCTACTATACAACATCGAACCTTAAGCGCGTCACCCTACAGTTCGTGAACTATGCGGACATGATCGAGACTCCTCTCTGACCAATAACCAATAGCGGGACCTGGAGATCCATAATGGCTCCCACACATTCAGCGATAACTCAGTGATCGATTGAACCATTAACATATGATACCGATTCCCTTTGTCACGCGATACTTTACTTGTCCGAGGTTTGATCATCGGTATCTCCATACCTAGTTCAACCTCGTTACTGACAAGTACTCTTTACTCGTACCGTGGTATGTCATCTCTTGTGACCTTGTCACATGCTTGCAAGCTAATTAGACGACATTCCACCGAGAGGGCCCAGAGTATATCTATCCGTCATCGGGATGGACAAATCCCACTCTTGATCCATATGCCTCAACTCACACTTTCTGAATACTTAATCCCACCTTTATAACCACCCATTTACGCAGTGGCGTTTGATGTAATCAAAGTACCCTTCCGGTGTAAGTGATTTACATGATCTCATGGTCGAAGGACTAGGTAACTATGTATCAAAAGCTTATAGCAAGATGAACTTAATGACTTGATCTTATGCTACGCTTATTTGGGTGTGTGTCCATTATATCATTCACCCAATGACATAACCTTGTTATTAACAACATCCAATGTTCATGATCACGAAACCATGATCATCTATTAATCACAAGCTAGTTATACAAGAGGCTTACTAGGGACTCCTTGTTGTTTACATAACACACATGTATCAATGTTTCGGTTAATACAATTATAGCATGGGATGTAAATATTTATCATAAACACAAAGATATAATAATAACCATTTTATTATTGCCTCTTGGGCATATCTCCAACAGTCTCCCACTTGCACTAGAGTCAATAATCTAGTTTACATTTGTAAAGATATAACACCTTGGCCTTCTGGTGCTTATCATGTTATGCTCACGGGAGAGGTTTCAGTCAACGAATCTGACATGCTCAGAAACGTATGTATTTTGCAATTCATTTGCGTCTCCACGCATCACTCATTTTCCAAATGAGTCGGCATTATGTTCAGTCTTCTGGTGGAACCTTAATTCCGCGGTTTGAAAAATGTCACTAATATTGTCACACACAATATAGCTTCAAAGTTCTGACACTATCGGAACTACACCAAGTTCTCAAAGAACTCCTCGACTCAAAACACTCTCGGTCATTGTCAAAACAATGACATACTCTGCCTTCATTCGTAGAATCCGTCACAATATTTAGAACTCATCTAAATCTAGCATAGACTTCTTCTAGCTTATTGTGCAACCTTTTAATGAACACTTAGCCTAATTGAGATTGAAATTTATTTTTTATATGTGACCAAACTAATATCGGTGCAACGCCTTACATCGATTTGTTTGTCATTACCTCATACAAAACTATATATATCCTTGGCTCTTCCAAAGTACTCAAGGATATTCTTACTGTTGTCCAATGATCATCACATAGATCATTCTGATATTTGCTCCTAACTCTTTAGAGCACAGGACATCTGATTGTGTACATATTATTCGTGATCTAAAATCACTCATGTGTTTTTACTCATTGAGTGTCAAATACACTCAAGTCTTGTTAAACCTTCACATGGAAAAGAACACCTTCTTAATATTTTTATATTGAACTACTTCAATATTCATTCTATGTACTTTGACTTAAACTTATTATGCGTTTCAATCTATCTTCATAGATCTTGACGCTAAATATGTTTCAGTCCATATCCTTTCATTGAAGTTTATTCTCAATGAAACCTTTTAATCACATCAAGTATATAATTACATCATTTATAATCAATGATATGTCATCCACATATAATATTATAACTATGTCTCAGCGCTCCCACTTAATTTCTTGCAAATGCAAGCATCTTCATCGTTTCTGATGAAATCAAAACCTTTGATTATTTCATCCGGTGAAGATTCCAACTCCGTGATACTTACTTCATCCAGTGAAGTTTGTATACCTATCTAGTATTTCACGGACTAGCAAAACTCTTGGTTGTATCTAGTATACATCCTTAATACACACTTCTAGTAAGGAATGTATTTCTGCCATCCTACTAGCATATCTCATAAAAGAAATATGTAGTGATTACTAGAATAATCCACATAGACTATAAGCATCGCTACGGAAGATCTAATCTTATCGTAGTCAACTATTTGAACTTTGTCGTAAACAACTTTTCGACAAGTCGAGCTTCTTCAAGGATATTGCATCCAAGTCCATCAATTTTATAGATCCATTTACTTTCAAAAAATATTGACCTATCTTGGATTTCATGGCACTTAGCCATTTTTAACGGAGTCAGGGCCCATCATAGCTTCTTTGTATGCAGTTGGTTTATTATTGTTCAAAATCAATCCTTTGTCCACAAATCATTTATTTGATCACAAAGTAAACCATACCTACAAGGTTCAATAGGTACTTCGATCTCCATGACTATAACACTTTGTAGACATGGGAGCCATGATCGTCATGGCCGCTTCCGGAACCATTTCCGATGCTGCGCTACTCTGATCATCATGCTCAGGTTCATAAACCTCATCAAGTTCCATTGTCCTCCCACTCAAATACTTCGCTAGAAACAATTTCTTGGAAATAAGTAAGAAACATCGACAAACACTTTTTTCTTTGACTCCATAGTGGAAAGAATTCCCAATTAATTCTCTGGGATAACCAACAAAGACATTCATCCGATTTTGGTTGTAAACTCATTTACTTATGCTACGCATACCAAAATTTAATAAAGGACTATTAGGGTTTATACCCATGCCATAACTCATATGGTGTCATTTCAACGGATTATGATGACGCTCTATTTAGTGAAAAAGCGGTAGTCTCTAAAGCATAATCCACAAAAATATAATGGCATCATTTTATCTCATCATTAATCCAACAAGGTTTGGATACGTCTCTCGAATACTCCATCATAACTATGGTGTTCTGAGAATCGTGAGTTGTGGAACAATTTCGTAACTCTCTTAGATGTTCGCTAAAATTCGTAATTCAAATATTTCCTCCATGATCCAATCATAGATATTTGACTTTTCTATTACGATGATTTCCACTTCATGCTGAAATTTATTTGAATCTATTCAAATGTTTCAAACTTTGTCCTCATTGAATAAATATATCCATATATATACACTCAATTCATTGTTGGAAGTTTTCATGAAGTAGAAGAATCTTCCGCACACAACTATGCCTAATGAACCATATACATCATGATGTATGTCTCCACTAAGCTAGTTGCCCGCTCAACTCTTGGCCTATGAACGGTATTTCAGTCATTTTCTTTAGAAAATATTTGCAAGCGCCGAACAATTAAAAAATCGAATGACTCCAAAAATCCATTTGCATGGAGTTCCTTCATGTGTTCCTTTCTAACATGACCTAAATGGCGGTTCCACTAATAAGTGGAATTCACATCATTTGCCTTATGGCATTTTAGCGTCAGTGTTATGCATGTGTGTATCACCATAAAGATTTATAATAACTTATCCATCATGCATGGAATACTGTCATAATTTGAACAACTCATTGTTTTCATTTGACCAGAACAAAATAACAATTATAAAGTTCTTTATTATAAATCTGAAGGGCTAGGTAGAATGCCAACGACGAACACAATAACACTTTATTTTGTTCCAGACGTGCATTCCTACCATATTCCTTGTCAGTCACTTAGGCCATTGTATTCTTATATTGCGTTGTTTTGTATGACACCTCATACCAACCAATATGGTACAAATACCCAAGAATTTTATTGTGTGACCAAACAAGGAATACATTCATAACATGTATATCATCTATATACACCTGAGCTAGACTTTCTAGTCTTTTCTTTCTTTCTGCCAAAAATATTTTGTAGCTTCTCTTTTAGCTTTCCTCATTTTCAGAAAACACTTCACCTTCAAAAACTTATAGGTCCGTTGGTCAAATACCAATAACTTTGAGGTTCCTACTTTGAAGTTGATCATCACATGACAAGTGTTCCAGATTTCACTATTAGTAACTTTTTAATGTGATGAACAATTTCACTCATAATTTTATCCATCAAATCATGACGACTTTCTGAGACCATGTATGTACATGCTAGGCTCGTAAAGTTTAACCTCAGTATTCGCATGTGCAAACCTGGCTTGCACCCGTTGTATGCACACGTAGAATCTATAACACCCGATCATCACGTGATACTTCGAAACGACGAGTCTTAGCAACGGTGTATACTAAGGACGACCACTTCTTGGATATGCGAATATCGTTAGTGTCCAACTAGTTGGAGGATCGGGACGCCTAGCGTCTTCAACCTTCGTACATTCCCATAAAACTTATGAGTTTATGTAGTCTCACTAAATTATATTCTATCATCTTGCACTAAGGTCTTAGATATCACATATATCTCACACCTTGCTTATTTCTGAAAACTAACTTTTCAGCTCCTTACTTTTCAAATGGATTTGAACTTCAAGTTTTACGGAGACAAGATGATTTTAGGTACTAATTGAAACCATTGCTCTTTTGAATCAGCAATGTGAGGTTTACCAAAAGTTCGCAATAGGACTTAATCATTTCTTGATTCTTTAACAATACGGTACCAGTCCGTAAAGTTACTTGTCAGATTTAATAGTTTTTCTATCTCAATTACAAGACTAGCGCATGGTAGATAACGGATGCCAATTCTACAAATTTAATTAAAAATACTATTCAGACTATGTTCATGATAATTAGTTCAAGTTTTAATCTAATTACTAATGAACTCCCACTTAATACAACATCCCTCATAGTTGTTTAGTGGCACACGATCCATCGTCACTACACCAAATCCGATCATCATGTGAGATGATGTAGCTTCAATGGTGAACATCAACATGTTGATCATATCATCCATATGACTCGTGTTCAACCTTTCGGTTTCCTGTGTTTTGAGGCTATGTCTGTACATGCTAGGCTCGTCAAGCAAACCCAAGTATTTCCGCGTGTGCAACATGGCATACACCCGTTGTATGTGAACGTAGAATCTATCACATCCGATCATCACGAGATGCTTCAAAACGACGAACTTTTGCAACGGTGCATACGAGGGGAGAACACTTTATTATCTTGATATTAATGTGAGGGATCATTTTATAATGCTACCGTCGCGATCTAAGCAAAATAAGATGCATAAAAGGATTAACATCACATGCAATTCATAATTTTGTGATATGATATGGCCTTTCTTCTTGTGCTTTTGATCTCCATCTCCAAAGCACATGAGCATGATCTCCATCATCACCAGCATTGCACCAAGGTCCATGGCGCCGCTTCATGGTTGTCCATCACTTATAGCTACTATAACAACTACTTGAAATAAAGCTATTACATGATGAATAGACACGCAGGTCTTAACAAATTTAAAGACAACCATTAGGCTCCTGCCGGTCGCCATAATACAATAATGATCATCTCATACAACAAATATAGTCATCATCACAAAGCCATATCACATCACCAAACCCTGCAAAAACAAGTTAGACGCCTCTAATTTGATTTGCATATTTTGCGTGGTTTAGGGTTTTCGAGTAAGATCCAATCTACCTACGAACATGAACCACAACGGTGACACTAATGTTGTCAATTGAAAGAGTAAATTGCATCTCAACTATGGAGGGAGAGACAGACACCCGCAAAGCCACTTATGCAATACAAGTTGCATGTCAAGCGTGGAGCAAGTCTCATGAACGCGGTCATGTAATGTTAGCCCGGGCCGCTTCATCCCACCATCCCGCAAGACGCAAAGTACACATAACAAAAAGCAACAAAAGCAACACCGCCCACAAACTCATTGTGTTCTACTCGTGCAACAGATCTATGCATAGACACGGCTCTGATACCACTGATGGGTTCGTTGCATGTAAAACAAAAATTTTCTGTCGTGAACATGAACAAAAACCAAGATCCAATCTAGGAAGAAGCAAGATCTAATCTATGAAGATCTAAGCAACGAAATGTATGAGAGACTAACCCTCGAAGATCCAAAGCCTTACGAGATCAGATCTCGTTGTTGATGTAGTCGATCGTCTCGTGCTGCAATCCGGCAGCACTTCCGTACTCGGTCGTGCGTACGGTGTCGATGATGTTCTCCCCGTTCCAGCGGGCAGCGGAGGTGTGGTAGCTCTCCTCGGAATCCCAGCAGCACGACGGCGTGGTGGTGGTGGTGGAGGAGAAAAGCTGCAGGGCTTCGCCAAGCCGGAGCAGACTTGCGGTGGAGGAGAGAGGGGGGCGGCAGACTTTGGTGTGAAGGGGCAAGGGGGCAGCTGCCCCTCTCCTCTATTTATAGAGGGAGGGTGCGGCCAAGGCAGCCCCTTGGGCCCCACCAGCGCACGGAAGGAAGGGGGGATCAGAAATCATCCCCTTCCAAGTTTGCTTCCTCTTCCAAAATTGCTCCCTCGATTTTAGGGATTTGATCTTATCCCCCGGGATTTGATCTTATCCATGGGGGGCTGGCCGGCTGGGCCTTGAGGGCTTGGTGCCCCTGGCCCATTAGGCCAGGCTGCACTCCCTTGGCCCATGTGGTCCCTCCCGGGGTGGTGGGCCCACCGGTGGCCCTCTAGAACCTTCTAGAAGCTCCGGTCAAACACTGAAACTTTTTCCGAACCCCGGAAAATAACTTCCCTTATATGAATCTTATTCTCCGGACCATTCCGGACCTCCTCGTGATGTCCTGGATCCCATCCGAGACTCCGAACAACATTCGGTCTCCATCTCATATTCCGAAGCTACTATACAACATTGAACCTTAAGCGCGTCACCCTACGGTTCGTGAACTATGCGGACATGATCGAGACTTCTCTCCGACCAATAACCAATAGTGGGACCTGGAGATCCATAATGGCTCCTACACATTCAGCGATAACTCAGTGATCGATTGAACCATTAACATACGATACCGATTCCCTTTGTCACGCGATACTTTACTTGTCCGAGGTTCGATCATCGGTATCTCCATACCTAGTTCAACCTCGTTACTGACAAGTACTCTTTACTCGTACCGTGGTATGTCATCTCTTGTGACCTTGTCACATGCTTGCAAGCTAATTAGACGACATTCCACCGAGAGGGCCCAGAGTATATCTATCCGTCATCGGGATGGACAAATCCTACTCTTGATCCATATGCCTCAACTCACACTTTCCGAATACTTAATCCCACCTTTATAACCACCCATTTACGCACTGGCGTTTGATGTAATCAAAGTACCCTTCCGGTGTAAGTGATTTACATGATCTCATGGTCGAAGGACTAGGTAACTATGTATCGAAAGCTTATAGCAAGATGAACTTAATGACTTGATCTTATGCTACGCTTATTTGGGTGTGTGTCCATTATATCATTCACCCAATGACATAACCTTGTTATTAACAACATCCAATGTTCATGATCACGAAACCATGATCATCTATTAATCAACAAGCTAGTTATACAAGAGGCTTACTAGGGACTCCTTGTTATTTACATAACACACATGTATCAATGTTTCGGTTAATACAATTATAGCATGGGATGTAAACATTTATCATAAACACAAAGATATAATAATAACCATTTTATTATTGCCTCTTGGGCATATCTCCAACAGAGCCACCCGTCCCACTCCCGGTCACCATCCGGTGCCAGGCCCGGTTTTGACCGGCCTGACCCGGTCCCAGGCCCGGTCGACCGGCCCCTTGACCGGCCGTGTCCGAGTCTGTCTCGAACAGATCTATTCTGGGTCGGTTTTCTATGTATCTTTTCGACTTCTGGTCGTCCTGAACCCCTATATAAGTGCCCAGGACGCCCCCAAATTAGGTTTAGGCCACGTTTAAGATAAACCCTAGTTCATAGTTGATTGCTTTGCAACTCTATTGAAACTCTACACCAATCCGCATCGATTCGGTGTTTTGCTACTGAAAGTCTTTTGTGATCTGCTGTTTCATTGGGAATTAGAAGGTTGCAACTTACCGCTTCGTGGTCGGCGGCTACGTGCGCAAGTGTGTGGAGTTGCGAATATCTTGCTGAGTTGAGAGTTGTTGCATTGGCGACAGGGATCTGCCGAGACACTCGTCAGCATCATACAAGTTATCATCCACTTATCATCGATTCCATCCGCTGTGTTCATCGTGTGTTCATCACTACCTCCGTCACTTACTGAGAAGATCGGGCAACCCCTTATCACACATATTGTCTTTTTAAAAATATGTTGTTTCACAATGGGAGCATCTGTCCTATGAGCCAAAATGGATTTCCATGGGTGTACTACGTTTTGTGACAACAAATACCTGCAAACATTATGCAAAATATGACCTTTTATGAATAAAAAAATAAAAAAGAAGTGTTAGTATGGCAAAGTTATCATACTTTTGTATGATGTTTTTGCAAATGCTTGTGTACTATATCATAGTGTACACGTATGATTTTTTCAAATTCACAAAATGTATATAACAAGTGGGCTGGTGTTCGGTGTTTTCAATTTTGGTTTGATTTAAAAAAAAATCCACCAGAATCTCCATTTTCTTTTGAAATTTCAGAATTATTTCGTCCTATTTCATTAACTTTAAATGTATTTTTTTAAATAGCTTCAATTGATTTTTCCCAGAATCTAATCCAGAATGTTCGACGAGTATACATTTCAAAGCCCATGGAAGTTTTGTTGAAATATTAATCGCTGGTGGTGTTCCTGCGATTCTTGTTTTGGCTCTTACATTACATAATGGTGTGGAAGTGTTGCTACTAAATTAGTATATTTCTTTGAACTAAAAACCTCAAGATTTGCATGTTGGTTAACATTCATTCGTGCAACTAACTCTAGGTGCTCTGACACGGATCGAGCAGTAAACTAAAGCAAGCTAGAAAGCCGGTAGAGCAAACAAGGTGGTAGTAGCCGTAGCAGGTATACCGTTATGAGGAGGAGCCTCCTGAGCTGGAGCTTCTTAGCGCCGGCGATCTTCTGGGCGAAGGCGTCGCCGCATCCGGCGAGCACGCCGGAGGTGACGGTCTTGGTGCGGAGCAGGTGCGCGCGGAGCTGCCTCATGTAGGCCTCCCCCGCCATGGCCTCGCGCTCACTCAGTCGCAGGGTGGCAGGTCGGTCGTGCGGATTGGAATGCTCTGAACGTCGATGGCCTGCAGCTACCTACAACTACAAGTGAGCGAGTGAGTGAAGAGAGATCGGAAGGGAAAATGGCCGGCACGATTGAATAACGAGCGGCCTGCAGCGAATCAGGCATCGGTTTCAGCATATTCTTCTCAGATCAACTTCTAGTCGTTGGGTCTTGCCCAAACATCGGTCGCATCAATGTCCTCAGTACAACCTGGTATATGGTCTCAGGTATACATGCACGCACACACGCTCGCAGGACCTCTGCACTGTTGCACTTAACCCTGACGATCAAATGCCTCTAGGGTTTTAGGTTAGTGACAGTTTTTTGTTCTATCGGTTAGCCATGTCTTTGTGTTTTCAGTTTGTTTAGCTGAATTAGAGGTCAGTTTCAGCGAGTCTGTTCCCGAGCTGATCGAGTGGTTGGCCTGGTGCACACCTCGAGTACACGCGTGTGTATCGGATGGTGGCTTGACTGAGTGATCGTGGGATGGCACGATTAGCAGCAGCTCCCGTCATGCCACTTAGTTAGGATCTTCAGTTATCGCATCGCTTAAATAACAGAGAAAAAACTGGCGATTTACACAAAAATAACCCTTTTGTGTAACAAAAGCACAGACTGACCCTCCGGCCAAACTATTTCACCCATCTAACCCTTTTATGTGGCGCCCCTCTCATCGGCGCCACACCTCCCTGTGTGGCGCCCGTGCCAGCGGCGCCACTTGCCCATCCGACGTGACGCGGTCGACGCTGATGTGTGCTCCGCTCTGACGTGGCAGGATGTGTGGCGCCGCTCTTATCGGCGCCACACAGTGAAACTGTTTTGCCGGTCGGAAGGGCGCCACACATCCACTTATGTGTGGCGCCCGCGCCCGCCCCAGCCCGAGCCATCCTCTCTTCTCCTTTCTATTTCAGCGCAAGAACAGAAGCGGCCGGCGGTTCCTCCTCCTCCCCACCCTCTCCCCCCACCAAATCGACCACCAAATCGTCGGATCAGCCCGGGCAATCTCTTCCCCATCCAATCCTCAAGGTAATCCCCTTCGAATCCTTTCCATTCATCCACTAATTTCATAGATCTTGCTAGATTTGAACATGAACCCTAGACATGGAATTTTTTTTGGTGGACTCTATTGTAGTGTATGTGTTGAAATTCATAGCCTCATGTATGCATGTGTTTGAACCATAGATTTGTTGGAATCCTAGATATGAAATTTTACATGTATGTGTTGAAACCCTATGTATGTATGTGTTGAAATGTCTACTATTTGCTTAGCAAATGCATTCAAATGTGTTACATATGCCTAGTATTTGCGTTGGAATAACTCATATTTGTTAGAAATGGCTCATAATATGGTGTATTTATGTAAACATGTAGGATGGTGTATCTTATAGATCATGAGTATGACAAGGATCACCGGGCTTTTCATATGACGGAGAAGAGAAGGGTTCTTCACCCCTTGAAGATTCGTTACCACGGCACAGTAAGTGAAATGCCGTATGACGAGAGGTACACGGAGTTCATCCAGCCTACCGGTCTTCTCCCGTTCATCACGCTTGTAAGCCGGGGGGCCGAACATGAACGCCGCGGCACTCACCGCCCTTGTCGACCGGTGGAGGCCGGAGACGCGCACCTTCCACTTGAGGGCCGGCGAGATGACCCCTACTCTGCAGGATGTTTCCATGATCCTTGCTCTTCCTATTCAGGGCGAGCCACTGTGTATGAACACAGCTTCTGATGGGTGGCGCCAGCAGATGGAGGCGCTTATTGGCATGGCTCCTCCGGCGCCAGAAGATCCAAAGGATAGAACTCCCGCTGACGCATCTTTCTCTTGGATCAGGACTCACTTTGGAGAATGCCCGGAAGGGGCCGACCGTGACACTGTCAAGACATACATCCGAGTGTACTTGTGGTATATGCTTTCGAGGACTCTCTTTGCTGACAGTGGTGGGAAGTTGGCCCATTGGTGTTGGCTCAAGGCGCTTACGGTGTTGGAGCACCCGTGGAGTTGGGGAACATCGGCACTTGCCTACCTGTACCGGCAGGTGATGATTTGCTGTATGTACTATTCTTCTATAGTAGTCTGCTAGACAAAGTACTAACCAAATGTCTTATTTTCGCAGTTGGACGAAGCTTGTCGCAGGACTGGAAAGGGTGGTATTGGTGGATGCTTGCTCCTACTTTCCGTATGGAGCTGGGACCGCCTATCAGTTGGGAGGCCCAGGATACTCAATGAGAGGTCGTGGCCTCATTACCGGAACAACCCTAATCGGGAGCCCACTTGGGCATACCTTTGGGAAAATGTCTCGGAGATGACGAGCGATCCAATGATCATGTACAAGCAGTACACTGAGGAGTTGGACACTCTTACCTCTGAGCAGGTAACCGATTTCAAGCCATCACTCTTTTGCTATCCTATTTCATAAGTTTCATTGCCATGTTGTAAATTTTGAAATATTTGTATGCTGCAGGTGGATTGGGAGCCATATGGTACCTATTACCGTATTGGCTCGGCGATGACTGACCTCAACCACAAGTGCTTGGAGGAGGCTGGTTTTTGGCGTATGCGGTGCCCACTCATATGCATGTGGCTTGTTGAATATCACCAGCCGCACAGAGTGATGAGACAGTTTGGGTTGTATCAGGAGTGCCCACCTCAGTGGCAAGACACGGACCACGCGCTCCATAGGTAAACTTCTTAAACCATGCGATTGAAACTTCTTGATCATAGGAAGCGATACACCATGCGATTGAAACTTCTTAAACCATGCGATTGAAACTTCTTGATCATAGGCTTGATAGGCAGCGCCAGAGGAAGATCACGAATTGGCCTGAACATCATAGGATTCACGTGACAGCGTTCCAACACTGTTTGGAGGCGGTACGGCTTGGCGGACATGTCGAGGTTGTCCCGTACGACGCGGCCGCTTTCAACAACTATCTCCAATGGTTTCATGAAAGCACGCGTATCGAGTTAGTGAACCACGCGTACGATGAAGACATCTTGGAGGACCCCATCGCGTTCGATGAGGTTGCGCAAAGCCAGTACGACAGGGCTGCTCGGAAAGGGAGATCGACTTCTATTGCTTCCTCGCTGAACTTCGTGGTAATATATTCTCTCATTAGCTACTACATCATGTATATTGGCATGTGCTTGCTCAAATTGTGTATAATATGTTTGTCACAGTGGACCGAGATCCAAAAAACAGCTGACGATTGCGAGGTTATTTGGGATCAGAGTCATAGAGATGAAAAGCCTGTCGGACCGATGCGGCATTTCATTAAGGTATGATCACTAACTTTGAATGTAAGCTATTATGTTCGGGTGGCTTTGTAACCATTACTTTCATGACGCAGAACACTGCACGGAAGATGCGGCGGTTAGCCAACTTGCTAGGTTGCCGCCAAGGCGAAATTGCTACATCCTCTTCTGAAGAACCGGAGATTTGGACATGTGCTTAGTAATTTCTTACCGTCAAACATGTGCTTAGTAATTTCAACTTTTGTAATCTCATATGTTCATGTTTGTGAAGATTCCTGACGACACCATTCTGAGTCAAAGTATTAGTCGAGGCAAGAAGCAAGCCACACGGTCTGCGTACCAGTTGAAGCCGAGGGGCAATGCTCCAAACCGATACACTCCGGAAGATTATGTCAACCGAGGAAAGAAGGCTGTGATCGAGTCCGATGAGTAGCCGCCGCGGAGATCAGCTTTGAGGAGGATGAGGAACAATGAGGCGTCATTTTCAGAGGAGGAGGAGCAGCAGGTGCAGCAGGAAGAAGAGCCACGGCAGCGGACGAAAAGGAAGGCCGCCCGGAAGCAACCCGTGAGGAGGGGACGTCGATCTTAGATGGATTTGCTACGTGTTGTGAACTCTATCTTCGTTGATACGTATTGTGAACTCTATGTCATTTGGGACCATGTCGTCATTGCTACATGTTGTTTCAATTCTATCTTAAATTGTATGCAACTATGTGGTACGATGTTAGCTATGATGTTGTTATGTGTATGATGTGTGTGTGAAATTGCCGTTGATATGAGTAGAAATAGTGTATTCAAAACTGTTGACATATGGTAGAAATTTTCATGGTTTAGCACAAGTCACTGTGTGGCGCCCATGGCATAGGCGCCACATTGCATAGTGTGGCGCCCATGGCATCGGCGCCACACATGGCAACTTATATCAACATATATGTTGAAAACATCCAGGGGCTCCGGACGCTTAGGGACTTAGCCGTTTTAGCGACCCTGTTTATGTGGCGCCCGTGGCGCCGGCGCCACACTGCACTGTGTGGCGCCCGTGGCATCGGCGCCACACAAACATGGTCGCCAAAACGGCTAAGTCCCTAAGCGTCCGGAGCCCCTGGATGTCTTGGACAATTATAACAGGATGTGTGGCGCCCTTGCCATCGGCGCCACACTTTCAATCTGTGGCGCCCATGGGAGCGGCGCCACACATCCTGCCACGTCAGACTCGAGCACACATCAGCGTCGGCCGCGCCACGTCGGATGGGAGAGTGGCGCCGCTCGCATGGGCGCCACACAGTGAGGTGTGGCGCCGATGGGAGGGACGCCACACAAAAAGGTTAGATGGGTGAAATAGTTTGGCCAGAGGGTCAGTCTGTGCTTTTCTTTCACTTTTGGGTTATTTTTGTGTAAATCGCCGAAAAAACTAGAAAAGTTACAAGTTGAGCGCAGCACCCAAAATCTTCCATGTTCACTCTCTCTTCGTGTTCGAGTTTGATCTGCATGTTTGACAAGTGGTACCAGAGCCCCGTTTGAGTGGTTCCTGTATGGCCATGGCCGGCAGCAAGATGAACGCTGGAGAGGGATGCAAGGAGACGAGCAGCCGATCACATAACTTTTAATGTTTAAGATAAAGATACTCGAGATTCATTAGATCTAGATACGCATCCAAGAGAACACATACTACTAGCTTGGATGAACTCCCTTTCAAGTAGTGCGAACAAACTGCATTTTCAAGGAAACTGAAGGACAATCGGTGCAAAACAGTTTAGCTTGACTACAAAGGTCTTCGGCAATGTCCTATCATCCTGGAGGCTTTGGAGCTAAATGCAAAATTATTGGAACATACATGAATATACCCGTTTAATCATTCAAAAATTCAAGTGTATTTGATCATTGTCTACTGAGCAATAGTCAAGTAATTTTGAAGGTAGGTTTAGACTTGTCTAAAGGGCTAAATAACAAACAGAGGAAGAAGGCGTTGATGATGTTGATCTGTTAAGTAAATAAATACCATAAGATTGTTGGATCCGCATTTAGGGAGGAAAAATTCCTTGGAGTGACGAAGAGAATTCTTTGCTTGTTTCCGATTGCCCAGTTGGTTCTAGTGAAGTATATCGCTCTGGTGTGGTTAGTGGCAATTTGAAGTGTGCTTCGGTGGAGTTCTTGGCCTTACATGAGTACTGAAGTCAATATCAGTTTCCTAGTACACCTGATTGCTAGCAGATTTCAGTTACTCACTCGCATGAGAACATGACATAGTTTCACAATGACAAATGCTGGGGAGCTATATTTATCTAATAAGCTCACTGTTAATCACGCAATTGTACTGATTGGACGGGAGCATCAAGCTTTGTGAGAATGCCAATTCTATAGAGCACACACCCACCTATATGTGTCTCCCGATTTTTGTAGCCTTGTATTTTTAGATCTAGTACTTTTTCTAATATAATAGTAATTAATTTGGTCCAACTTATGTGCACACCTCGATTTGGTTCAATTCAATACTTCTCGAGGATTTATAGTAAACCTTTTTACTTTGTTGTGACTCATCATGTTACAAACCGTCTGTTTTCTTATTAATACAACCTTGCTTTATTGTGTTATATTTTCATTTTTAATAATAAATATCATATTTAACATTAAAATAAAACTTCTATATTGCCTTGTTTACTAGTATGTTTTTTTACATTTGTATTCATCACAATCTCAATGAAAGAAAAAGGATAAGCCTAGTCAAGAAATTAATGCATGCCGCTTGATGTATTGTAGCAAGTGCAAGTCTATGTGTATGCTCATCCATATTGTCCTCAGGATCTTGCTCGAGTGTAGTAGATTGTATACATACTGTTTATGTGGAACTAATAACACTATTCTAGAGTGTGTGAGTTGTAACCATTAGTTTTCATTTAACACTCCCCACTCTAGCTCCTTGGCGGGGATGGTGGTCTCTTGCTAAACTTTCTCATTTAGCTATCGGAATTAATGGTTAGCTAAACAAAACTATCCGTGCACATTTCTCGGGCCGGGCCTAAAAATCCTAAAGTTGAATACCTAGGCCTAAGCCTGGCATGGTCCAACCATTAGACTTACAAACCAGGCTCGAGCAAGATCTTAGCCTAAATCCCATTTGTGCAATCCCAAGCCCGACCCGATATGTAAGCCTGCCATGGGATTTTTGGGCCATGTCGCGTCCAGCCATCCGGGCCACGCTGTCCATGCCCAGATATACTTTGTATCAAAATCGTATTTTTCATACCGTGGCTAAGTGTTTAAAATTAAAATACCATAATATCTCACGATGGGCGTCCTAGATTAACATCGGGCCCTGCAGTCCGTGGGGTCCTTTTTCTCTATGTAAATTTGTTAGCTATAAAAATGCACTAATTTACTATTACATGATCCCCTTTAACCGTTACAAAGTGTCTAACATCACGTGCTAGAGTTGGCTATTGCATTAGACTAACTATACGGCTAGTATCTTAGGCTAGTCATAGTGGGGAGTAACATAGAGTGGTAACATGTACATGTTACTAATCTATCACTAGTAAAGAATATCTTACTAGTCGCGTGCTGAATTTGACTACCAGTCGTGTACCCCAGCCCGCTAGTGGTACCTTGCCAGCGGTAAGATGTTACTACTACAAGAACTTGGAGTATGAATGATGAAATAGGGCTGACGTTTGAGAAATCCGTCAGCGAATGTCTTTTTTCCATGACAGTATCGCATTTTCGCGTCACATGTCGTGTTTTGGGCCGCTCGGCCCCGAAAACCATGGCAGACGGCCTCTAAACATCAACGATTGTCCAAAAAGAAACGCCGCGGGTGGTAGGCGGCCCGAACTGCGGTCTCGGGTGGGAGGGGGCGTCACAAGATCTGGACTCCAGACCGATGGAAACACCTGAGTTTACATACCAGAAAATGGTGTTAACCAAATTTTAAGTAATTTTAGGAAAATGTGGATATGGAAATGAATTTACACACCGGAAAATTGTTTTAACCAATTTTCAAGTAATTTTAGCGCGATATGCCATTTAGCCAACCTGTTTTTTTTTTGTTAATGAAGTCGTTACTTGTGTAAAAAAATAAAGTGGCTAAATGTTTTTTCTATGATTGAACTAGAAACTATCGTGTAGTATATCACAATGTAATTAAGATAGATGTGCTGCTAATGACTAATTTTATGCCGCGTGTCTAGGTTACTATGGTAGTTAAACTTAGAACTTGTTCAATATTTAGTTGGATTTAATTAATACATAAATTGCTAACTATTTCAACATTATCTTACCTAAGGCGACCAAGCGTTTTCTCACTTTGGCATTTATAAACAGGACAACATGAAAATGAACTAACTACTATAATCGTTCTATAATGCCATGATTTGCCTAATTATAACGCCACTAGAAGAACAAAAGGTAAAATGCCGTGCATGCACAGATGAATTATTAGGTAGCATACTCCTACATAGGTATAGCTTATGTTCATGACAAAAATAGAAAGGAATGTGATGTCGGCACTTATATAACTATGACATTCGCCCTCCATTAACCTTGTCACTTTTGTTTCTTTGCTGAGTTTAATATGAACATTTTAGCATCTAATGCATGTGCCAGCCAATTAGCCATGCATGACCCACTTAAGATGAAAGCTAGCATATAATAAACGGCAAGAATCACACCAACGAAAATTTGAATTGCAGGAAAAACGGCGCCCGTCCGTTGCATTTGCAGTCCCTATTCCCTAGTATCTTTAACTTTTGTTAGACAGAGACAGAGGCATGTTGCTGACGTGGACGCCAATGTTGACAACAGTTCGTTGAATGATAGTATTTTTGTAGTGTGTTGACTCCTTTTCTTATTCCTATAACAAGTCTTGCAGCAAATCAGGTACCATCTTTATCTTTGTGCATTCCCGTTTGGTGGGGGAACAAAATTTCCATTGCTTTTAAAGAGTGGACGCCAGACTCAACCGGAGCAAGAGAGATGCATTTGCATGGAATATTGTTCCAAATCCCAAGGTAGATAAACTTGAGTTTGACACTAGGGTGGAATATAATAATTCAGACTTTTTCACCTGCATTTTTTCTATTTGTCAAAAAAAATCCCATTTTCATCTATATTTCGCGACAATAAATTATTAATATTCCCTCCGTCCGAAAAAGATATTTTTAAATTTGGATGTATCTAAACATGATTTGGTGTATAGATAAATGAGCATCTTTTTTTTACGGAAGGAGTAGTAAAAAAAAGTTTATACAGTTCAAAAAAAATGTTTATAGCACAAAATCAAAGTCCTGACGTTTTTTTTAAAGCCCTTTTCTCTCATTCGTTGTTTAGGGTAATATTTCTAGGCCCAACTTATGCGGCCCACTACGATTTCTAGGCCACGGCGGGTCGCGCTCACGCCCAAGCTGTCTCGAAAGCGGACCGCGCGTGCTGCCCTAAACCACGGCAAGACCCACCGGCCGTCGAAGCGCCGCCGCACACTCTGCGTCCCCATCGCCGCGCCGCCCGGCGGCACAGGTTCCAAGCCGCCGACTCTCCGCCCCCGCGCGTAAGTTCCCACTCAACCTCCCTTTGCGATGCCCGAATCGCTGCTTCGTGCAGCATCAATCGCTACAACTTTTGGTCGATTTGGTTCATCTAGATGGATAGACTGCAGGCTTTAGTAATCACAATTCACAAGTACGGGATACGATTGTTGAAACATCTTTGCCTCTGTATGTATAATGCAACTCGTTTCTGAGCTACGGAGGAAGACTGAATTTGGTTGCATCTGTAAAATGCCACTGCCTACATTCTAATCCCCACTAGTACTTGTTTAGTCTGAATTCTACTTAGATCGATTCTCTGTAAGGACCTGATTAGGCTCAAAATTGCATCCAATTGCCATCAGCAGAGTGGCAGTGCACTGGCAAAGAGTTCAGCTACATGTCATGTTTGCGAAGTTACCATAAAGCCGAACCCGTATATCTCCCATCAGTGGTTCCTAACCTCTGCACTAAATTCCCCCTGGCAGGCGCGCCTAGTGGAGAGCAATGGACCAGACGAGCTCCGCCGCCGCGGCAACTCCTCATCATCCAAGAGCGAAGGCCACCCTGGTTCTCGGAGCAGAGTCCTTCGCGGTCAGCTCCGAGTCCGGTACACTGTCGGAGCAGCTGGCGGCGACGAGGGAGAGGAGCATGGTCATCCTCAAGGACTACATCACCAGGAACAACGCCCCGAACGACGTCCCGGATGAGTCCATCGAGGGCTTGTCTGACGACGAGGGCGAGGCTCTCGCTAAGAATCCGCCGAAGAAATCTAAGAAGCAGAAGTGATGTGTCTTGTCCCTTGCTGAATGTTCCTTGTGACACACATTGTTAGGCACTTGTCTGCTTTGTGTAAAGAACTGCTATCTGATGATATGCGAAGGGGAGGTCTGCCCCTTGCTGTATGACTCAAATTTTAGATGTTTTGCTTTGTTTATATGGGATTCAGCACGAGAGCTCTTTGTTGTCAAATGTCAATGTGCACGAAGGCACCAACCACTTGAAATCCAACAAGAAACAGGTCTTTTGATCGCGGTCAAAATTTCCATTTGTGTTTTAGTGTATTTTCTCTAGATTACATGCATCCAACTGTGGAAATGTCTTACGGCATGTATTCTGAAATGTTTGAGCTAGCAGACTGCAGAGTGATCAAATAGGTTCATGCTCGTTTCATGTTTCATGTTCTGTTAGATGAAACGAGCATTAACCTACTGATATCTATTGGGATAAGGGCATCTCCAGCGGGGTCCCCAAAAATGCGTCTGCTACCACCTCCAGCGGGGCGACGCATAGTGACCGGAGCGTCCGCGGCGATGCAAACGTGGCCCAAATATGCGCCAGGTTTGTGTCTCCGCGGACGCAGCGGTTGTCCGCCCGGCCCTTGCACGGGCCCGCCTGGCAGGGGCACAGCTGCTTCGTCTTCCGCGGAATTACTTACGGGCGGCGCGCTGCAGCCTTTCCAGGGCCGCGTTAATGGCGTGCCTCGGCTTCCGCGAGCGTGCGCAGCTGGACGGCGTCGCAGTGGCAGGACATTAAAGGTGATATGGCTTCCGAGCCTCTTAAAGGGCCGCTGCCGGCGCCCATTTCCCCGACCACACCATTGCCAAAGCCAATACAATCCACCCCACCGACGCCATGGGGAAGAAATGCTGATCCTTCCGCAAGACCAAGAACGACCACGAGGCTAGCGGCTCGCGGTCCGGCAAGAAGCCACGGATCGGGCGGTACGTCCGCATCGACTTCGCGTGCCGCCTTTCGGAGGAAAAACGGCCGGTGCCATGGCCAGACGTAAACCTGCCTGGAGGAGGCTGGTACCTCAACTCCAGGCGCGTGCCGGTACCCCCAGTGCCGCGCGAAGGCCGAGAGCGCCGGGACGAGGTGCGCCGCCGCCGAGCCATCTTTCCGCCGGATCTCCAAGAAGATCCGGCGTACGCGCTCAACTCCTACAACTGGATCTCCTTCGGAACGTGGGAGTTCGACGCGCGCCGCCGCGCTGGCTACCTCGGCGACGTCGAGTACTTCGACCGCGAGATCGCCGCGGAAGAAGAGGAGAACGACCAGGAGGACGCGGACGAGGACGAGGACGAGGAGGAGGACGAGCAGGTGGAGCGCGCAGAGTACGACCACGACGATGGCGGGCCGGCGTGGGATCCGGAGACCCAGCCGCCGGACATTACCGAGGAGGAGGCCATTGCCATGGCACTGGCCAACAGCGAGCGCGACGAGCTCAACGAGATCGCTTTGTGGGACGGGCTCGCAATCCAGCTCCGCGAGTCCGCGCTGCTGCAGGGTAGGCCGGCGACTCCTCCGGCCACGCCGACGCGTTCCAGCGACCGCGCTCCGGCTGCTGCTCCGGCCTAGGATCCCTGGCCACCTTCACCACAGCTGCGCAGGCGACGGCCTGGCCGCAGTTGCCGCAGCCTGTCCTACCTCCTCCACCGCCGGCGTACCAGCTTCCATGGCCGACGCCGGAGTTCATCGACCTCGTCAGCGACGACGACCTACCTAGGTTTTTTATGGCCTTTTTATGTTTTTTATTAATGTAAACTATGACTTTATGAATGGGAAAAAAAATTTATGCGTCGTTCCGCTGGAGCCACCCCCGCCGCAAACGGACGCGCGGACGATTTCGACCATTTCGGCCGACGCAAAGGGACGTGACGCGTCCGAAATGCGTCGTCCCGCTGGAGATGCCCTAAGGAGTGCTTCCCAATGGCGCTTGTGTAGATGACTAGGTCCTTCTGTTCACCATTCACCAGTACATACTTGATGCTACCTGTAGACTTTAGATCCATCCCTTGATTATTTTTTTCTTCATATTATCATGTACTTATGTCATATGTGCTTTTGATGCTCAAGATCAACTAAGTTGTCTCCAATTGGTGTAGGTGTTCGTACTGAAATATTGAACACTACACCATTGTCAGAAATGCCGTGGCTGGTGAAACTTTTCTCATTGCCACCATGAATCTCGGAGGGTGTGATGGGATTTTAAGAGAGCCAACCTTCGTGTGATGAGAGAGAGAGAGAGACAACCTTCCTCCATTCAGATTTGATTGGCCTTTGTGAAAACGATACAAGGAAGGTCTACAGTATGATACCTTTGTTTTTAAACAGTAGGCTTAAAGAGCCCGACTTTGAATTAACAAAGCCATCAACCGGCCAGGAAGACAACACAACTCCAACACAGACACCGACACCGCTGGGGTTACCAGCTTACAATACAAGCACATATCCGAGCGGAAAACGGCACCCAAAAATAACAGCAAACGACTACCACCAACTAAGATAAACTTGAAAACTTGAGGTCTTCGTCTCGAGCAAATGAAGAGTGAAGGGTGTCGCCGGCAGACCGTCACCGGAATCCTCACCAGCCGACTACACACGAGCAACCGCCGGGCGCAAGTGACCATGGAACGAGAAGCAAGAGAACGCCGAGGTCTCAAAAGCAACGCCTCCAAGAAGGGGAGCGACACCAAGGTGACGCCGTTGCTCGGCCCAACAAGGGCCAAGGTTTTCACCTAGAGACATCCGACCATGAAGGGGCAGCGTCGAGGCTCAACGAAGACGCCTCCAAGGAGGAGAATGGCGCCCAAGAGCGTCACCGTCATTGGCTCTGGACGTCTGATACCTTTGTAACGCACCAATTATTTGTTAGATGGATTGGTGTGGAATCAAGAGGCAATTGGGAATTTTCAGAATTGAGGAACCATGAAGAAGGAAAACCCTATGCTACGGTAGAGTTTGATTGATTCTCCTTTGTTACTTCTCATTCATGCCAGACTCGGTTTATAAACCTTTCGTGCTGAAAGTCTACAGCAACATGATTACTATAACTACAACACTATTTCAACAGTAACAAACTAAATCTAAAAACGATATGGGAGGCATATTTTTGCCGGGAATCGCTATTCCTTATTAGGCTCCGATCTAGACCGTCAATCTTGACTTATGAACTCATCGTCCTCCTCCGTCAATCAATAACAGTATGCAGGGAAGACGAACATTTGAACAATATAACTTCAGAGTATCAGGCCGTAATGCCTGAAAGTGCTGACAAGGTGGGAGAGGCGGGAGAGCTATCTCGTTGCGGCGTCTTTCATAAAGTTGTATAAACCATTTTGTTTATCGAGCAAGGTTTAAGGAAAATAGACGTGCTTCTTTCTGTGATGATGTACTCCATCTTTCTCTTAATATAAGATGCTAATAACAACCAATTATAGTTTGGCGGAGGGAGTACTAGTCTTTATTTTAAGGAAGAAATAGTCTTTTTTTTGTTAGGTGCACTTACATCTCTCCACCTAGATATTTAACAATCTAAAAGTGGATCTCAAATTCTCAATGCATGCAAGTACACTAACATAGTGAGTGATATATATTAATCATTATCTACAATTTATTTTTACATCAGGAGATTCAGCGAAATGAATGCTTTTATTACAAGAAAATATAATTAAATTTTGCAAAATATTTCCACGTAATATGATTTAAATTTAAGGAAAATGCTAATAGTGATGATGAATGTATGAATTGTTACATAGAATATTATATGTTAGTATTTAATGACACATCGTAAGTGACTAACTATGTTCTATGTACAATAAAAATATACTCGTTAAAATTTTATATTGACAAAATAAGTTACAAATCAGTAAAAAAGTTTACTATAAATATAAACAAGGCATAGATAATCTATATTAGCAAATGGAACACAAAGCTTTGATACTGATGCACTTGCATACAGGTGCAGAACTTTTTTATTAACATTTGATATTTAAAAGAGTTCAAAATATTCAAGATATGATATGCATGAGAAATCATTTTTTTCATCGTAAATATTGACAATTAACTTAGAATGAGAGAATGTATATCAACCCAATTCAATGGAGAAATTAAATGAATAATTGATAAATCTATTTATTTTAAATGGAAAAGTCAATGAATCATTTGTTTCCAAAGTTTGAAAGAAACATTCACGATTCATGTTTAATTTGTTCTGTATAAATTATGGTAAAAAATATAGATTATGGATTTTACTCATACTTTAGGTATTGTAGTTGATGTATAGTAAACCGATTCTCGTCTCATGTGGAATCAAATATAGATACACTACTAAATTCCGTAGACCATCTTAATATTGTCATTCATTTCATCACTAAAAAAAGCATTCTAATTGGTATTTCCATTGTACATTAACTTTGTTGGTTCGGATAACTTATGCTAAAAATTTCTTTGTCTGACTTATCGCAGACGGATGCCGATTGCCGACAGCTCATGGCTGCTTGTGTTTAGTGCTTGCACTAGAGTCTCGACTTTTTTTTTTGTAAACGAGCTACATGGAGCTCAGTAGCTGAAAGGACTTTTCGCCTAGGATGTATCTTCACTAATCAGTTTGTTTGTGCATGTATGCGTAAATATTTTCATGATTTCAGCAACTATCTGAACTACCATTGGATTTCCTTGCTAGCTATTCAGAAACACGAGTGCATGGTCCGGTTTTCTTTCAATATTTCTCAGTTACCGCTTTGGAACATTTTATCATGCGCCTGGATACGTGCATGTTGTAGTCTTTTTCTGAGTGCAGCGTCTTGGTATAAATCACAACTTCCAGGTCACACAGAACATTGTGATTCAGTGTATTTTACATCTCTACATTACACACATCTAATTGTGCTCAAATGCTTTCAACAGGCTTCATTAACCATGTAGTTTTTTAGGTTCCTTAAACATAGGACAAAAATGTACTAAAACTATGTTCCCAAGTCATATCAAAATTCCTGAAGCTTCTCCCTCGTGGCTTCCTTGGTGTATCCTAATCTCTCTTCGAACATGCTGAAAAGCTTGAAGAGCTGTCAGTCAGTTTGGTCACGCACTCCGAGATGGCATGAATCTAAAGACAATCAGGTCAAGCATACCATATCCTGAGCAGCATTTTGCGTAATCTCCATTTGCATTAATCATACAATTGATCAAAACCATCACTATCTTGGCCATCGCTTGTCGGTGTAACACGACGCAGTTCATCAAGTACCTCGGTAAAATCATTCGGAGGGGGGCACGAAAATTCAAGTGCCTTTCCTGAATGAGGATGCTTAAATCTAAAAAATAAACAATGACCAAAGTCAAATAAAAGAAAATTGTACTTAAAAGGAAATGAGACAAAAAAATTAGTAAGATGCTCAAACTTGGATAATACCTACCCAAGCAATGCAGCATGGAGACATGGCCTGTCTATCTTCGATACCAGATTTGAAACATCGCCATGATATTTCGAAGGAGTTCTGGGTCTCAAAAGTGACAATGCCATGCTTTTGGTACCTCCATATGTTTCATCACCAAGTAGGGGATTCCCTACATATTTTGCATGTGCTCGGATCTGAAAGCAAAAGGTGCAGGTTCATTAGAAGATAAAATAAGTGATTCTATTTGGAGTATTATTTTTCCAACATTGAGATGTACACTCTATACAATTCGAATTCCAACTGTTTCTTAGAATGCTTTTTAAGTCACAACCAATTCAAACAAATATTGTAATTGCGATGCTCCTCCCAAAACTACGAGATTATCATGTAACATTTTTTATATCACCTGGTGAGTACGCCCTGTCTCCAATCTCCACTCTACCAGTGCAGATCCACCACCACAAAAAAACCTCTCTTACTTTATACCTGTAGAATTTCTTGAAATAGAAGAGAAATAAATTCATGATACTGGCAAACCATCTAAGCTAGGAAGCATGGAGAGTGTCCAGGTCAAAGCAGTCAAACACAAGGAATTAAGTTAATCCTTATTTACACTAGTCAGCATAATTATCTAGGAATATGAAGAATTTGTTCACCATGCATATACAACAACAACACAGGCTGGTTCATATAGAAGAACTTGCCTTTAGCGACAACAGATCATTTCATCTAGCAGAACATCGCATTTGAATAGAAACTGCAAAGTATTTATTCAAATATGGTATTTTTAGTATATATGCTTTACCAAGTAGCTCTATTTAAGCCGAACAGCTTTGGAGAAGCAGCATCGAACCACAAAAGAGAAGGCACAAGTCAAAAGCATGAATCACCTACTAGCAGCATGCTTTGCATATCTGTGGCCTGAACCAGGAGCAGCAACCATACGTATCCGGTTGTTAGGATCACGAGATATAGGAACTTCAATTCTGGCAGAATTTGGACTAGGTACACCACAAGTAAGACTGATATATACCCTACTTATTGTATGCAGCTTGAATTGCTCTGCCAATTCAGCATGAGAATGCTCATCCTGTCAACAAGGTTAACTAACTTGACACATCAAAGTCAAGATAACTAACTTTTGGTCGATTTGGTTCATCTAGATGAGTAGGATAGACATCAGGCTTTAGTTATCACAATTACTGGTTACGATTTCGGAAACATCTATGCCTCTGTATGTATGCGACGCGTTTCTGAGCTTTGGAGAAAGACTGAATTTGCTTGCAGTGTGTAGGGGCAGAGCCGCATCATTACAATGTCAACGCTTACATTCTAATCCCAATAAGTACTTGGTTAGTCTGAATTCTACTTAGTCGGTTCTCTGTAAGGGCCTGATTAGGCTCAAAATTGCCTCCAATTGCCATCAGCAGACATTGCTTTGCACTGGCAAAGAGTTCAGCTACATGTCAAGTTTGCCAAGTTACCATAACCCGTAGATCTCCTATCAGAGGTTCCTGATCTCTGCACTGAATTTTCCTGGCAGGCGCGCCTAGTGGAGATTGGAGAACCAATGGACCAGACGAGCTCCGCCGCCGCGGAGACTCCTCATCCGAGAGCGAAGGCCACCCTGGTTCTCGGAGGAGAGTCCTTCGCGGTCAGCTCCGAGTCCGGTACACCGTCGGAGCAGCTGGCGGCGATGAGGGAGAAGAGCATGGTCATCCTCAAGGACTACATCACCAGGCACAACGCCCCGAACGACGTCCCGGATGAGTCTGTCGAGGGCTTGTCTGACGACGAGGGCGAGGCGCTCGCTAAAAACCCGCCCAAGAAATCTAAGAAGCAGAAGTGATGTGTCTTGTCCCTTGCTGAATGTTCCTTGTGACACACATTGTTAGGCACTTGTCTGCTTTGTGTAAAGAACTGCTATCTGATGATATGCGAAGGGGAGGTCTGCCCCTTGCTGTATGACTCAAATTTTAGATGTTTTGCTTTGTTTATATGGGATTCAGCACGAGAGCTCTTTGTTGTCAAATGTCAATGTGCACGAAGGCACCAACCACTTGAAATCCAACAAGAAACAGGTCTTTTGATCGCGGTCAAAATTTCCATTTGTGTTTTAGTGTATTTTCTCTAGATTACATGCATCCAACTGTGGAAATGTCTTACGGCATGTATTCTGAAATGTTTGAGCTAGCAGACTGCAGAGTGATCAAATAGGTTCATGCTCGTTTCATGTTCTGTTAAATGTTGGATTGGCATCGTAAATTCTACTTGCGCGGTATTACTTATTTCTATTGGGAAAAGGAGTGCTTCCGAATGGTGCTTGTGTAGATGACTAGGTCCTTTTGTTCATCATTCAACAGTATACCATGTAGTTATGTGATATGTGCTTTTGATGCTCAAGATCAACTAAGTTGTCTCCAATTGGTGTAGGTGTTCGTACTGAAATATTGAACACTACACCGTTGTCAGAAATGCTGCGGCTCGTGAAACTTTTCTCATTGCCACCATGAATCTGGGAGGGTGATGGGGTTTTAAGAGAGAGCCAACCTTCGTGTGATGGGATTTAAAGAGAGAGCGTGAATCTTCCTCCATTCAGATTTGATTGGCATCTGCGAAAACGATACTGTACAAGGTCTACAGTCTGATACCTTTGTATTGGGAATTTTCAGAATTGAGGAACCATGAAGAAGGAAAACCCTATGCTACGCTAGAGTTTGATTGATTCTCCTTTGTTACTTCTGATTCATACCAGGCTCGGTTTATAAACCTTTCGAGCCGAAAATCTACAGCAACATGATTACTATAACTACAACACTATTGCAGCAGTAATAAACTAAATCTAAAAACGATATGGGAAGCATATTTTTGCCGGGAATCACTATTCCTTAATAGGCTCCGATCTAGACCGTCAATCTTCACTTATGAACTAATCGTTCTCCTCTGTCGATCAATAACTGTTGAAACAGTATGCAGCGAAGACGAACACTTGAACAATATAACTAATGCCTGACACCGCTTACAAGGTGGGAGAGGCGGGAGAGCTATCTTGTTGCGGCGTCTTTCATAAAGTTGTAAAAACCATTTTGTTTATCGAGCAAGGTTTAATGAAAATATACGTGCTTCTTTCTGTGATGATGTACTCCCTCTTTCTCTTAAGATAAGATGCTAATAACAACCAATTATAGTCTGGCACGGAGGGAGTACTAGTCTTTATTTTAAGGAAGATATAGTCTATTTTTTTTTTGTTAGGTGCACTTACATCTCTCGACCTAGATATTTAACAATCTAAAAGTGGATCTCAATACATGAAAGTACACTAACATAGCGAGTGATATATATTAATCGTTATCTACAGTTTATTTTTTTTACATAAGGAGATTCAGCGAAATGAATGCTTTTATTACAAGAAAATTTAATTAAATTTTGCAAAAAAAAATCCGCGTAATATGATTTAAATTTAAGGAAAATGCTAATAGTGATGATGATTGTATGAATTGTTACATAGAATATTATATGTTTATATTTAATGACGCATCATAAGTGACTAACTACGTTGTATGTACAATAAAAAATATACTCGCTATAATTTTATATTGACAAAATAAGTTACAAATAAGTAAAAAAATTTACTATAAACAAGGCATACTAAATATAATCTCTACGAGTAAACATAGCTCAAAGATTTGATAGTGGTGCACATGTATACAGGTGCAAAACTTGTTTATTAGTACTTGATATCTAAAAGAGGTCAAAATATTGAAGATATGATATGTATGAGAAATTATATTTTTTATCCTAAAAATTGACAATTAACTCATAATGAATTAATGAGAGAATGTATATCAACCAAATTCCACGGATAAATGAATAATTGATAAATCTATTTATTTTAAATGGAAAAGTCATTGAATCATTTGTTTCCAAAGTTTGAAAGAAACATTCACGATTCATGTTTAATTTGTTATCTATAAATTATGGAAAATATAGATTATTTATTTTACTCACAATTTAGGTATTGTAGTTGATGTATACTAAACCGATTCTCGTCTAATGTGGAATCAAATATAGATACACTACTAAATTCCGTAGACCATCTTAATATTGTCATTCATTTCATCACTAGGAAAAGTATTCTAATTGGTATTTCCATTATACATTATCTTTGTTGGGCCCGATAACTTATGCTAAAAATCTCAAACTACAATACATTATTTCTTTAAAAATTGTGGCATTAAATCGGTGTAGTAGGTGAGTGCGTCACTTTGGAGGATATTCTTCATGGAGTTCTTTTGAATTTTTCTAAATCGACATTTTGAAGTTTCAAAATATTCTGAAAAAAATATTAAATGTAGACATTGATGACTTCTGCCCATTTGCGAAAAAAAAACGAATACAAAATATTATGTATTCCGGGCTATGTAAAAACGCAACATTTCTAGATCTAATGTTCTGAACGATTCAAAACTCGAAAATCTTTTAGAATTGTCAGTATTTATCATTTTTGTGTAGACCAAAATACAAATGATTTCACGTTGAGATTTTGCAGCGCTCGTAGAATACTTCATTGTCAACGTCAAGGTTTCTTTGGGTTTTTTGAAAATTCAAAATGTCAGTTTCAAAACAAAAAAAATATAAAAAAAAAACTAGCTCTAGGGAGCATGTTCTCCAAAGTGAATTTACGTGTAAGTTCACTTTTGTTCGAGATCCACCCCTCCTCTATAGTCATGAGCTTTTAGGGTGTGCGAATGTAGAAACATATCCACGCACTATAAAGGTGACACTCGCCCCGGGTAGAAGTTATTGTTATTTTTGGAACACAAAAGTTTCTTTTCTCTTTTTTTTTGGTTTCTATATTTTTGTATACATAGTTGCCCAAGTAATACACATAGATCTAATGTTAGAAACATGCATTTGGCATAACTGGCACATTCATAAGATTAAGATTGCATAAATTCAAATTTGGGAATAGCTTAATTCTTGCTCTGAGATACCTAAAGTTCCTTTTCCCCCCTCATTCAGCCTAGTGTGGTACCACACTTGAAATCCACCAAGCAGCATCTTGATGTAAATCAAAAATTTCCATTTCACGCACAACATTGTGATTTAGTGTATTTTATATCTCTGTACATTACACACATCTAATTATGCTAAAATGCTTTCAACGTTAAATATGTATTTTCTTAGGTTCCTTAAGCATGGAAAAAAGAGTGCTAAAAGCCTAAAACTACGTTTCCAAGTCTTGTCAAAATTCCTGAAGCTTCTCCCTTGTGGCCTCCTTGTGTAGTCCCAATCTCTCGTTGAACATGCTGAAAAGCTTGACAACCTGTCCGTCAGTTTGGTCACTCACTCCAAGATGGCATGAGTCTGGATACATTCAGGCAAAACATATCATATCCTGAGCAGCATTTTGTGTATTCTCCATTCGCGTTAATCACAAAATTGAGCAACACCATCACTATCTTGGCCATCACTTGTCGGTGTAACACGACGCAGTTCATCAAGTACCTCAGTAAAATCATCTGGAGGGGAACACGAGAATTCAAGTGCCTTTCCAGAATGAGGATGCTTGAATCTGAAAAGAAACAATGACCAAAGTCAAATGCAAGAAAAATGTCCTAAAAAGGAAATGAGACAAAAAAATGTTAGTAAGATGCTCAAACTTGGATAATACCTACCCAAGCAATGCAGCATGGAGACATGGCCTGTCTATCTTTGATATCAGACTTGAAAGATCACCATGGTATTTTGAAGGAGTTTTGGGTCTCAGAAGTGACAATGCCATGCTTTTCGTACCTCCATATGTTTCATCACCAAGTAGGGGGTTCCCTAGATATTTTGCATGTGCTCGGATCTGAAAGCAATAGGTGCAGGTTCATTAGCAAGATAAAAGTGGTTGTATCTGAGTATCATTTCCCAACGGTGAGATGTACACAGTATACACTTCAAAATTCCAACTGTTGCTTAGAATACTTTCTAAGCCACGGCAAATATTGCAATTGTGAAGCCCCTTCTTAGAATACGAGACAATCATAACATAATCACCTGGTGAGTGCGCCCTGTCTCCAATCTCCACTCTACAAGTGCAGATCCACCACCACAAAATACCTCTCTTACTTTATACCTGTAGAATTTCTTGAAATAACAGAGAAATAAATTTCTGGTCTTGACAAACTACCTAAGCAACCAAGCATGAAACATTTAAAGTTGCATAAACAATTATTGCAACATAAATAAGGGTGTTTACAGAAACCAACAAGTATTAACTTTGTAATTCTATGCCAGCACAACTAATGGTACGCTCCAAGTAGTAAGGAGTGATGTCTGGAACTGGGAGTGTCCAGGTCAAAGTAGTCACAGGCAAGGAATTAAGTTATTCCATATTTACACTAGTCAGCACAATTATGTAAGCAACATGAACAATTTGTTCATTCGCGCACATACAAAAATGACACAGGCTGTTTCATCTAGAAGAACTTGGCTTTAGGGACAACAGATCATTTCATCTAGAAGAACTTGGCGTTTAAACAGAAACTGCGGAGTATTTATTAGAAACGTTATTTTTAGTATATATGAGTTACCAAGCAATTTGTTTAATACAAACAGCTTTGGAGAAGCAGCATCATATATTCAACCACAAAAGAAAAGGCACAAGTCAAAAGCATGAATCACCTACTAGCAGCATCCTTTGCATATCTGTGGCCTGATCCAGGAGCAGCAACCATACGTATCCGGTTGTTTGGATCACGGGATATAGGCACTTCAATTCTCGCAGAATATGGACTAGGTAAACCACAAGTAAGACTGAGGTATACCCTGCTTATTGTATGTAGCTTGAATTGTTCTGCTAATTGGGCATGAGAATGCTCATCCTGTCAACAAGGTGATTCCAAAGTGAGTCTGTAAACTAACTTGTACAAAATAAGAGAGATCAAAGTTAATCTGGTAAATATTTGCAATTCCATCAATAGAGATCAAGTGGCAAGGGAAGATATTAGTGTTTTGTGGGATAGGACAAACTGGGCAGTACCTTAGCTACAACAAGCAGTCCGCTTGTCCCTTTATCAAGCCTATGCACGATACCAGGGCGCACAATAGCTTCACGAACCTCTGAACTTACGTCACCAATAGTAAATTGGTCAACATCAAATACGTCCACATCATCGTCCGAAGATTCAGGGCACTCATCATCAATGGAGTTACGTGCTAAACAGGTAAAAGTTGAAATCTTGCAGTGGTGAAGAATAGCATTGACTAAGGTGCCATTTGCATTCCCTGGTGCTGGGTGAACAACCTAAAAGTAAAAACACATCGAATGCCAGAATAATTATCGCCACTGTCAGTAGAAAACTTGAAGTAAGAGTATAAGAAACTAAATACTATTAGCATGAAAAAATATTTGGGGGAAAAGGTTGTTGATAGGACAATACAACCAATATCTAAATCGAATATTGATTTAACAAGCCTCAAAATTTGAAGTAGAACAAGAGATGCCTCATTACACACTGAATTTACAGACAGCCAGAGACTTCTTGTCAGCTACATGTGTGGTTATCCACTGGATGTTTTTAATCATTTTGTTCAACTAGATAACCTCATTAGGCTCATATGTCTCATGCAAGGTCCAGCTACGTAGAAAAGAGGATGCTCAAACTAATGTACATAAAAGTACCTTACGCGGGACATCCCTAAGAACAAGGCAAATCTTACTATCCCATATCACTGCAAAAAGATGGTGCATACCATATGAGCCGGTTTGTTAACGACAAGAAGGTGCTCATCCTCGTAAACAATGTCCAGCCGAATGTCCTCCGCTTCTGCCCTCAGCGGTGTTAGGTCCGACACAGTGCAGCTGACCGTGTCCCCTCCCTTCACCGTATGCGAAACCTACAAAGCACATCATCACAGAGCAAACCAGCATAAGAATAGTAGCAAATGAGGAGAGGCTTACTTACTAACATTCGGCATTTGCACCGGAACTAGCACTAATCATGATGTCATATGTGTCCGTCTGTTATGAATCAGTACCAACCTATGATATCTTCAGATGTTTGGCATGAGTTAAGTTCGCACTTCTTTTTGGTACAGGAGCGTTCTTGTTCAAGCTAACTAACAAGTGTACAACGCTTAAGAAGGTTCCTAATTCGATGGTCGCAATGACAGAAAGATTTACACTTGCTATGTAGGAAGTGGGGAAATGGCAACACCTTAGAGACGGGGCGGCCATTGACGGCGACGAGGCCGGCGCGGATGCTGGCCTGCACGCGCGCGCGGCTGACGCCCCCGCCGCCCAGCCGCGCGGAGATCCACGCGTCCACCCGTGACCTACCCTCCCCGGCCGGCACGGCCTCCTCCAGGCGCGTCCCGGCGTGGCCTCCCCTCCGGCTTGGCGGCGGCGGCGCCGGCGCAGGCTCCGCAACCACGTCTGAGTAGATGCATCTCCTATGAGAGGCCCGCAGGGAATGGATACAGTTCGTGCTGCGGCGGAGGAGGGTGGAGAGCGTGGTGGCGATGCCCGGCGGCGGAGCCGCCGTCACTGCGGCTGCCATGCTCGCTCGGGGATTGGGGCCGTGGGACGACTGAAGTGGACTTGTTTTTTTTTGGAGAATTAACAACAGATGTGGATAAAGCCGGGGGATAACGTTTGGCTAATTTGGGCCTTTGTATGGAGCCCCAATCTTGGTTTAGGCCCAACTTCAGTTTTATTGTAGGTTGGGCTATATCTATACCTCGGCATTTCTTGGGCTGGGCCGGGCCGACCAAAGCCCGAAGCAGCAAATCTAGACCCAGGCCTGGGTAGGACCGACCATCCGGCCACAAAGGCCCAAGCCTGACCCATCAGAGTGAAAGCCCGTCGGACCGGGCTTCTTCACTAAATTGCAGAAAATCAAGGCCCATGTTCGGCCCGGACTGGCCCAGGCCGCCGAGCCAAAAAATCAGGCCCAGGCTTGCCCCGGAAGCATGGTCGGGTTGGGCTAGGCCCAGAATTTTTGGGTTAGGCTGGATTAGGCCTACAGGGCCAGGCTTCCCATGCCCAGGTATAGTAGCCTATATCTCTCTTCTGTGATTTTGTCCCTCATCGTATGCCCCATTTGGCACTAGGGCGCATTATAGAAATCTCGTTTGCTTTTCTCAAAAAAGAAAAAAATCTAGTTTGATCTAGCATCTCTAAAAGACAACCGTCATCTTTCTAAAACCTAGCTGCTCCTCTACCTCCACCTCCTTCATAGGTTGTTTTCCCCTCCTTTGGTCGGCCTTGCCGGCGTCGGGAGGGATGGAAAACCCGAACTATGTGTGGAGTTTTAAATTAAAGTAGTGTTTTTAATAGATTATGTTAGGGTTTTGGCAGTCGTCTTTCTTTTAGCATCTACCTTAATGGAGATGACATCGTATGCAATAAGTGATTTTAGCTCTTCGTTTGACGAGATCTCATTTCCCAAGTTAATGGTGGTGTTGAAAGATTAAATTTTTCTGTAGGCTGGGCCCTTTGCTTCACCAGATTGTTTTTTGATCTTTTCTCATGGTTCAAGCGATGACGATTCTCCTTGCAATATTTGTTCCGGCTGCTACATCCCGATAATGGTGATTCGTACTATGTGCATTGTCGTGGTACCCCACGTCACTCGGCTCCCCAGCAACGTTGATCACACTGTTCGATCGATTTGCTTTTTTCCTTACATGTTGGTGTTGGTACTCTTGGCTGATATTGATTAATGACTTTAATCGATGCATAACGTGCATGTAGCGTCGTTATCGCAGCTCAAATTAAATTATTGGAGAGCCTTTGTTGGTATTTACATGATTGTGGTTTGATATCTACGATCCAGCCGCCTTCAAAAAGGTACAATATTGTGTCATACAAGAAGAAAGAATTTGATGAGAGACCTTGAAGATTTGCTTGGTACTTATAGGCTTTATTTTGTAACCGCTAGAGACAGCTTATGTATCTCTACCACCATGTACTATTTGCAACTATAAATATATATATGATATTGATTGTAAGAAAAAAAAATCTCGTTTGCTCCAATCGCTTTTGTCTATTCTACCGTTTGATTATAAAAGTTGTATACTTTTCTCGCTAGTTTTCAACCACGGTGAAGCAGATGCTGAAAATAGATTAGTTTTCTTTCGACGGGGAATGACCCTATCTTTCGGCAATAATAAGCACGCAATTTGAGTTTGTGTACGGAAAACACCGTGGTGGTGATGACCTGATCGTAAATTATTTTGAGAATAGTTCTCTAAATGTCACCCCGAGAACTTGAAAATGTTGCAGTAATTCATAGAGGCACGAAGGCTCGTCTTTGATATGCATAACTTTGAAAACTTGTCGCAGCCGATTATATTCATTTTCAGTTTCGTGCATCTCCGTCCATTGTGGTTTGAGATTCGGATAAAAAGATGAGAGAAAAGACTATTTCCATGTACCATGGTGAGCACGAATCTCGAGAAATAACTGGACGGTGACGGAAATACCCACGCTCATGCGTGGGTGTACAAAAGTATTTCCGCTCATCCATTCACACAAAAAAAGTGTCAAGAATTCTTCAAGTACATGAGAATTGACAAGATGCAACAAGTCACTGTAGACGCAACATTTCTTTTCTACATGCCCTGCCCAAACAGTTAGTTAAGTTTGGGACCTCACTCGACCAACCCAATTGACACTACGCTGCTTCCGCCCGATGTACCTAGATGATTAAGTTCACTGTGCACATGCTTAATTAATTTCATGTGAGCGACCTTCCATGTTTCATCTTCAGCATCGATCTAAAGGAAGATTGCATCGCATGTGATCTTCACACATACGTGTCCAATTCAAGCACCACTCCTCTTAATTTCATCTCACGGGTGGATGGCCGATTGGGTAGGTCACCAACTCGATCCAGGAAGCATTTATCCATAAAGCAAGAAGTGTTCTATTTCCTTTGTGGAAAGCATAAGAGCATCTACAACAGGCGCGGGCGCGCCCGCGCTATAATAACCGTCGGTATGCAGCGCGCGGAGATGAATTTGCTTCTCCAGCAGGTGCGCTATCCGTGACGGTGCTGTAATTTTTTTGGTGCGCGCTGTGTTTTGCCTTATCCGGGGCGCCATATGTAACGTGTCGGCTGCAGCGCGCGGCATCTTTTCGCACGCGCGCGAAGCTCCAACAGCAGGAAAATTCACCCCGCGCCCTCTATTTCCCCACCCGCGCCGCTGCCGCGTGATTTCGCCGGCGTCGGTCGATTTCGCCGCCGCCCCCGCTCGAGTTCGCCGCCGCGCCGTAGATCCGCCTCCCCCGCGCCTCCTCCCGGCAGTTTCGAGCGCTCCGCCGCGTTGTACCGAGCCGCCGCCGCCGCCACCGAGGGGCACAAGGCCGGCGCTTCCGACGGCACCTCGCCTTCCTCCTCTTGCTAGCGGCGCGCTCCAGCGGCGTCCATGTCGTCGTCGAGCCTACTTTCAACATGGCGCGACCAAGATGCTCGCCGGTTTGCTCGCAAGGTATGCGCCTCCACCGGCCGCCAACATTATTTTCTCGAATTTTTTGCTAAAAGCTAGTAGTAGTAATTCATATGTATATTTGTAGAGCTCATCATACGATTCATCGGACGACGAGTACGACATAGAGGAAGAAGAGAACATATCCATACTATTAGCATACCGCGCCATTAAGAAGCCAAAAATAGGTAGATCGGTGTTCGGTAAACAGAAGTTATGGAGAGAAAGGATTGAAGGACACGAGAAGTTGGTGCAATCGTATTTCAATGAAAATCCGATATTTCCCGAAAACTATTTTCGGCGGCGTTTTCGGATGAGCATCAACTTGTTTAAGCACATCGCAACGGAGGTGACCAAGTATGATCGATTCTTTGAGCAACGAAGAAATGCCGCCGGAGAACTTGGTCATAGCACATATCAGAAGGTGACCGCCGCCTTGTGTATGTTGGCATACGTATACCGGCGGATCTAGTTGATGACCATTTGGCCATGGGTGAGAGCACTTCTATCATGTGTGTCAAGCGCTTTGCCGTGGCAATTGTAAATGTTTTCAGATCCACATACTTGAGAGCCCCCAATTCTCAAGACACGGCAAGACTTTTGGAGTTCAACGCCGACCGAGGATTTCCAGGTATGCTTGGCTCAATTGATTGTATGCATTGGAGTTGGAAGAATTGTCTAGTGGCATGGCATGAACAATTCAAAGGGTACAAGAAGGATGCCACTATAGTCCTTGAAGCGGATGCCGATCATGAGACTTGGATATGGCATGCATTTTTTGGAATGTCCGGGTCTTGCAATGACATCAATGTTCTTCAACGGTCACCACTAATGACAAGACTTGCAATACAGGAAGGTCCATTCGTGGAGTTTGAAGCAAATGGCCACAAGTACAACTATGGCTACTTCCTCGCCGACGGCATCTATCCAAGGTGGCAAACATTTGTGAAGCCGGTTATTCAACCACGAGGTAAGAAACAAACCCAATTTCACAATGCACAAGCGGCGGCTAGGAAAGATGTAGAGATAGCATTTGGGATTTTGCAAGCCCAATTTGCCATTGTGGGAAGGGGGGGCTAGATTTTGGGACCAAGAGTGCCTTTGGTATATCATGACTGCTTGTGTCATCATGCATAACATGATTATAGAGGATGATCGTGGGTAAAATGTGGATCATACCCACTACGAGTTGATGGGGGTTCCTGTGCAAGTGAGGAGGTCCGCACATAGGATTGCCCGGTTTATTGCCTCGTATCATTCCATTCGTTCCAACGAAACACATGATGAGCTCCAAAAAGATCTCATGGAAGAATGGTGGAATTGGCATGGACAACAATAGTGCCTACTTGTTGCATATTTGTTGTATTGTTTGAAAACTATGTTGTATTGTTTGAAAACTATGTTGTATTGTCGATCCATAAACTTGTTGTATTTGTTGTGAACAATTTAATGTACTTGTTGTATTCTTGTGTTGTAATAATAAATGGTACATTTATTCGTGATTTTGTGAAGCTTGTTTGATCTTGTTGATGCATAGTTGTGTGTGATTGTTATTTTCACCGGCGCTGCGCGCTGTATTTTGGAGCGTCCGTTGGAGGACCAAGTTTTGCGCGCGCGCTCGCGCTGCAGTTTAGCGCGTCCAATGGGGAAAACACATCTTAGCGCGCGGTATAACTATACAGCGCGGTCGCAGCGACGTTTACAACGCCGAAATATAGCGCGGCTATTGGAGATGCTCTAATACTACGGTGTGTTTGATGGAGATGCGGTTAGCTGAAGATATTTTAGCTTGCAGTTAATGTGGACTATGTGAGCAGTAAAAACTATCAAGATGATGGGCACCCATGCGATACCCCATCCGGAACTCTAAATCTGTGTGGATAGGGTTAACTGCATCGGTCTTTTTCGCGAGCAAAATAAAGTCGGCAGAACATATCCCATATCCTGACCCCTAAACGCGATTTCAAATTTTTGGTGCGAGATGTTTAAACTAGGAAATCGAGTTCTGCCGTTATCATCCGACATAATTTACAACTTTCGGCAAAATAGGAACTACTAGTTCCTACAAACTACACTAAAGCTAGCCCAGGATTCAGCTATATCAGTAGGACTTGGAGTCTTCTTGGGCATCGGCGCGGCGGAGCTTCACGCATCCGTAGCGTCGGAGTCGGAGTCGACGGTGTCCTCACCGGAGAAGTCCGACGAGTCGATGTAGTCGACGATGACGTAGCCTTGGAGCGCCATCTCCGAGCGGATGGAGGCGCGTTTAGTGCGGCGGATGTTGCGCGCCTCCTCCTTGTCGGTGTCGCGTGCGTGCTTCGCCTTCTCCCAGACGTCCGTGACTACGGTGGTCCGGGAGTTCCTTCACGCCATCGCGAGGTGACACGCCTTCCGAGCAGCGTCATTGTCCTCCTCGTCTTGGCTCGAGTCGAGCTCGAGCGGCGGTGGCACGCGAACGCGCAGAGCGTACGACGGCCCCGTCCCGCCGTCATTCGTGCTCGGCAGAAGGCCGAGCCAAGAGGGCGAGCGCGGGTTGCGGCGGGACAGCGTGCCGCGCTGCCTAGCTTGGTCCAAGAGGTGCGCCGCCCGCTTCGCGACGGTCTCCGTCGCTGACCAGGAGCCGCGGCCGCTCGGCACAATTGTCCGGCCGCCACGCGCCGAATTGAGCCCGACCATTGCGGGATGAGCAGGGGGGAGAGGAGGCGGCTCGCGGTGGCGATTTGATTTTGGCGGCGGCATCCGGTGGCAATCGACGCAGCACTGGCAACGACGGTGGGCGAAGGAGTACCCCATCCCTCTCCCACTCCCGTTTATATACAGAACAAACGGGCCGCAATGGGATATTGATGCATCCCATTTTGCGATGTGGGTCGGGATGGGGATTTGGTCGGATCGTTTTTTTGGGGTCAAAACCGGAAAAAATCTTGATGCATCCCGGGATGGGTATCTGCTAAAGTTGCTCTAGCAGGTCGTAAAACAAGCCAAATTATAGAGGACGGTGATATGGTTGGAAATGGGATGTCACATAACATAATATATTACGATGGATATATTTTAGGGACAGAGATCCAGTGCCTCAACGAAGGCAAGGCACGAATGAACAGTGTCGTGCCTTGCTCATTTAACCGTTAGATCAAAAATAGACAGCCCAGATTAAATACTACAGCAGGCGCACAGTAGATGGGCCTGTAGCATATGTAGTGTGCACAAATTACTGTAGCGATGTACTGTAGATGCATGATGTAACAGCAGACTGGTCCTGTTCATCTGACCAACTATTCTTGATCCAACGTTTAGAAAATGGGGACAAGGCACCATACTGTTCATTAGTGCCTTGCCTTTGTCAAGGCACTCTCAATCCATATTTTAGGGAACCCATCAGTCTACTGCTAGAGTTAACGTGATAAGAGTGCAGACATTTGGAGCACAGACTCCAGTGAGCCCCCGTTTTTGACTAGTAATAATTTAAATTTACATTAAATGATACCAGTAATTTTGAAAATAATCACTAGTAGAAAAGAGGTCTTCCATCCCAACCCATTAGTCTCCAAATACTTTGATCCGGGACTAATGGGGTCGTTAGTCCCGGTTAGTAACACCAACCGGGACTAATGGTCCGGTCGGGACTAAAGGGTAGATCTTTAGTCTCGGTTGGTGTCTTCAACCGGGACTAAAGGTCTACCCTTTAGTCTCGGTTGGTGTCCCCAACCGGGACTAAAGGTTTTTTCGGGTTTTTCACTCCCCACACACCCTTCACCCCCCCACCCCGTGGATCGCCTTTTTTTGCTTCGTAAAATATAAAAGAAAATGATAAAAATTTCAAAAAATAAAATCTTTTGAGATTTCTGTATGTTACGGAATCTACTATTAGGGAAAATTAACAAATTTGAATTTTGACTTTTTTTGCAAAAAAAGTTTAGAAAAAGGTAAAATGGCATTAACTTTTGCATACGACGTCGGAAAAAGCCGTATAATATATCAAAATGATCGTGGGAAAAAGTTACATCCGAATTCACCCGGGTTTACCCGGTTAGCCAATTTTTAGATTCTTAAAATTTCAAATGAAAATACGAAAGCAGGAAGATTTTAGTTTTTGCTATAAATTACGGATTTTGTATTTTTTTTCAAAAAATTAAAATTAATAATTGCATCCTGCATAAAGATTACTATTACTTTTACCCAACTTTTAGATTTTCAAATTTTTAGGTTTTAGGTTTGCCAAAAATATATATATTTAAAAAATTAAAAAATTAAAAACTAATGCAAATTAAAAAGTTAATGTTTATTTATTTAAGATTATTATTACATCATTACTTTTGTTTATTAAAAGAATTATTTAAAATTCAAACAATAAAGAAATGTGACATCGACTAACATGTTAATAGGATTGATATGATATTAGTATCACATACATGCGCGCGAAGCACTTGGATGCGGGACGGGATGGAACTCAGAAGTTAAGCGTGCTAGTGCTAGACTAGTGGGAGGATGGGTGACCGAGCGAAAAGTTTGACCACGAGTAAGTAATTTGACTAGAGATAAGTGTAGTTAGAGACTAAACTATGCAAATAACTAAAATAATAGAAATTATGAAAAAATAGAAAAAAACAGAGTGGAAAAAATTAGAAAAAATAAAATAAAAAAATTTCACCTGGAGGCATTTTTTCCCCGGCGCACGCAACCCACGTGGATGGACCTTTAGTCCCGGTTCGTAAGCAACCAGGACTAAAGGGGGTGGGCTTTAGCAACCGGGACTAAAGCCCTTTTTGTACTAGTGAATTTACATGTATATAATAGTGTAAATTTCATTAAATCGTTTTACATGTCAGGTACATTAAAAGGATAAATATGTGGGGATTCTAAAAGCAAAAAAGGATATCCACGGTGTTGCTTGTATTTTTTGTGTACTCATATATGAATTAGGTATTACTTACTCGGTTTCATAAAACTTGTCTTAGATTTATCAATATTTATATGCGGAAACCACAAGTGCAGCTCGAGCTACACGTAGCTCGTTTTTTGAAAAAATTGAAAACAACATTTTAAAGTTTTAAAAAAAATCTGGAATTAAATCTACATGCAGATAATACTGTGATCTACAAACGTGGAAAATTTCGACTGGAAATACCTTATATTCGGAGCTGTGCAAAAATGACAAATCCTGATATCAATATTAGTGAACAATGTGAAATTTCAAAATCTCAAAATCTGTCAGATTTTGTACTTTTCTGCAGCCCAGAATATGAGGTATCTCGAGTTCAAATTTTACAGATTGGTAGATCCCATCATTGTCTACATCTAGATTTTTTGTCAGATTTTTGGAAACTTTAAAATCCTATTTTGAAATTTTGCAAAAAAAAAGGAGCTACATGTAGCTCGGGCTGCAAAAATTCACTCTCTATTTAGATGTATCTATATAATATATATATCGGGAAAATTTGCTACAGAATACCGTTATTTTCTAGCGTTTGCCAAAACACACCATCTGTTTGTGTCTTTGCCAGGAACCATTACAATTTTGTGACACATTTGCCAGAACACACCACCTGTTCAAAAAGGGAAAATTTTGCACTTTTGGCGGGGATGACCATATTATGACTGATTTTGAAGTAAAGGTGCAAAACTTTTTTTTTTGGCAGGTGGTATTTTCTGGCAAATGTGACACAAAATTGTAATGGTACCTGACAAAGACACAATCGAGCGATGTGTTTTAGCAAACGACGTAAAAAAACGGTGTCCTGTAGCAATTTTCCATATATCTAGTATATAGATACATCTAAATTTTGATAAATTTACAACAACTTTGTTGGGACAGAGGAAATACATAATATTACACGTACACACATCCATGTCAGATGTTTCTGGAACCAATTTTATTTTTCAAATTTTAGGCGCACTGAAGCTCGAGATCACCTTTTCATTTTTGGACTACTGATCGTCGAACAATAAATGAGACACATGCTCAATTGATTTAACATCAGTCATTTCTTTTCTAAAGGTGATATGGCAATATCAATTACACTTAGCCTCTGCGGCAACGAGTACACTAATAGTAGTATGGATATACACAACTGATAAAGAAAAAGAAGCTAAAAAAGAAAAATTCTCGCTATAGTGCTCTAGTTCTTACAGCAGCAACACAAACACCACCACGACAACATGCGACGCCTCCCAGAAGGAAACACTCCACAAGCGTCCTCGTCACCCAACCATAGATCTTAGGTTTTTACCCTGAAGAATGTCCCCACACTCAAAAAAATGCCTTCAATAAGGCTATTGCCAGACACAACCAGTTAAGGCCATGCCTTAGATTTTATCCTGAAAGGTAGGACATTGAATTTCTCCTATGTTGACACGCCCACTCGCATACCGCTGCCATGAAGCCCGAAACACCAAGCAAGTTCACCATCGACGTAAAGCCTCGAATCACCAGCACTAGTCCTTAAAACTCGGCTTCCATGCTATTCTCTGCCTCTAACTTCACCTTACGATGACTAATTTCTCGAAACTAATCATCATTGTCTTTCTAGGGAAAGGTTTTGTGATGTACTCATGTAGGTTAGATTTTATCATGCTCTATGCCCCTCACTTTCCTTCGTGCTCATGCTTATATGTGTGCATTACCATGCATTTATGTATGGATGAAAGCTTCTATATATATCCCCAACTGATTTCATTTTCTACTTGACTGTATGTCAAGATAGCTAGCTAGCAAGGTTATTCTCATCCATATTATTATTCGGTTGTACTAGTATTCTAAATGTTGAGGTGAGAAACTGGAGGAAACCAAATGCTAGCAACCCTGTCCTGCCAATGCCGGATTCGTGGCTCCCCCATGTTGTAAGCTCGCCTCGTGGACGAGGTGGCGGCCGTAGTAGGCACACCATCACTGTACAACTCACTCCTCAGACGTCAAGTCCTCGGACGTGTACTCAGTTGACGACGCTGGCCGCCGGCGCGAGGGCCAGCAGCAGCATAAATTAAGGTTCACTGGTAGAAAAAGGGTCTTTAATCCCAGTTCGCAACTGCCATTAATCCCGGTTGCGCAACCGGGATTAAATATACGGGACTAAAGACCCCCCCCCCCCCTTTAGTCGCGGTTGCTTACGAACCGCGACTAAAGGTCCGTCCACGTGGGCGCCAGCCGTCCGTCGGGGCGGAGGACCTTTAGTCGCGGTTCGCCTGGCCAACCGCGACTAAAGGCCTCCGCAGGTTTAGGGTTTAGCCCCCCCCCCCCCCCCAAATCTGGTTTATTTTTAATTTGTATTGTTTTATTTCTTTTATATTTTATTTTGTGTTTTATTTTAATTTTGAAGAAGTTTCAGTACACATATTCTACGCTACTATATACATGCATATGAATGTACAATTTCAAACAAGTTTGAAATTAGAACCAAAAAGAATTCAAGAGGAATAATCAATATATATTCAATCTCCGATGACCATATACAATTTCGAACAAGTTTCCATACACAATTTACGGCATCAGAAGTTCTACGTCCTCGTAGTAGTGTTCTCCTTTAGGATGGAGGACTTCACTCATCAAAAATCCTGCTAGTTCCTCTTGAATTGGTCGGAAGCGAGCTTCTGGACTAAGCGTCTTCCGGAAGTTATTCCTCTTGACGTTGTTATCCGACGGCTTTCGCTCAGAGGTGTATCTCCGGATGAACTCACAAACATAGTATCCACATAGATTGGTCCCCGGTGGCTGAATATCCCCAGACAGTAACCTTCTAAATTCTAGCTCTTTTTTGAATTCACCGACCGTTTGATCTGAGAACCGTCTCCAAACCCTACAGGGCAAAGAAAATTAAATGAACAAGGGAGTTATTAGTTACTTCATATTAGGAAATGAACGAAAGAGGCCGATCGATATAGAGCGCAAATGATTGAAAATAATTACCTTTGCAGCATATTTCTCATGTCGGCCCAAAGCTTTAGATCCATATTCAGAGAGTCCATGATGAGAACTCTGGAGGTGTGAAATTCAATTATGAGCAGAATCCAGTGGAACTTGCGGACACGATACATGCACAGTCATGCATAACTCATCGATTAGACATACCATGCATGAAGTAAACCAAAGAGAATGTGCTCAAGACAGAAACACTCACCCAAAATGGTAAGGGAATATAATTTGATTTTTGAGTTGCTGCTTTGTAAGAAAATCCCACAGGTCTTGCTCCACATCGCGGGGGTGTCTTTCTAACACATATCCATTAACGATATGTGGGTCAATGAACCCAACATCATGGATGTTCCTTTTTTGGCATTCCCCAATCTTCATTCTGCATAATAGCGTACACAACAATATAGTTAGGAGAATATATATAGTGCAGGTAATGAACGAGATGAGGTAGAAATAAATCACTTACAGAACGTAGCAACTGATGATAGATTTGTCGAGCTCGCGCAGATTGAACAGCTGGAACAATTCACTCATATGAACTGTTACATAGTAATGTTTGAAGTGATGCTCATGTCTAACTTCCGCATAAATATATTCTTTGCCGGCGTTATTTTTTATGTAACCCTTGTACCAACGTAGCAGATTTCGCATTTGTGCTGGTAGATCCTCTTCCTGTGCAGGCTCGACGAGAGGCCCATTCGGCACATATATAATTGTTACATCACTCATTGGCGCCTCCTCAAGGCCTAACATTGCACGAAGAGTCATACCGAACTCGGCCGCTTTTTCTCTGGCACCCGTTACAGTCATTCCCCGTGCTGCCGCAGCTTCTATGATAGCGGGGCCATTAGTTCAGCATCCGGACCGGCGGATTTCACTATGAGCGGGGGGATCGATTGTTTATTTTGTTCCCCGAGCTGGGCAACTTGTTTCCCGCTTTTTTTACTTTCTTCTTTCTCCTCCTCCAAGGCTTTCTTCTCCTTCTCCGCCAAGTCTTTCTTCTTCTTCAATATGAGTGCTTGCCTACGAAGTTCACGTCCATAGTCGTCAGGCATATTCTTCTCGGCTTGGGACGGTGTGCTAAAAAATGACTTAGCCCACTTCTTTTCCTTCTCAGAAAATACTGGCTTGGGCTCAGGCTCTCTTTTCGCCTTCATTTCCGCCTTCCATTTCTCATGGTGAGCAGCCGCGGCCGCGTCCGTTTCCTCGACACTACGTTCCCAAGGCCTTGGGAGGAGAGGCTTCAGTGATGGCTCTGGTACCTTTGTGGTCTTAGGTACATAAGGGTCCGGGTTAATAGTCCAGGACTGCTTCTGCTTCTTCGCCGGAGGTGGATTATTGGGGGGCGGCGTAACCGCCGGAGGCGGACTGGGGGACGGCGGCTGCTTACCCACCAGAGGTGGATTGGGGGGCGGCGTCGGCTGACGTGAAGGAGGTGTAGGTGAACCACCACCACCACCACCACCACCACCACCGCCACCACCACCACCACCGGAGGGGGGTGGACTTGTTGGCCTTGGCGCCTCGCCTGGAAACTTGATGAACTTCTTTTTCCATAGAATGAACTGACGCTTGACATCTCCAAGTCTTTTCTCCCCTTCGGGTGTAGCATAGTCAATCTCCAGGTCCTCAAACCCTTGGACTATGTCTTCCACCGTGACACGAGCATAACCATCTTCAATGGGGTTGTTGTGGTGGAGTGCTCCAGGTGTACAGGGTAAAGCAGTGCCGATGGCTACTGAAGCGATTCAACCCGGTAAGGATTGGATCTCTGTGCATAATGTGCTAGTCCCTTGATCGACTCGCTAGCACACACAGTTCGATGAATAAACAGAATAGCAAATGCGTCACTTATTACAACGTATGATCCATAATATATTTATTACAACTTGCATAGCCTCATGGCTAGCTCAAATAACAGAGTTCAAAGCGGAAAACAAGTAAATTCAAAGAGCTCCATCACGCCACTGGCGAACATGTTGAGTGGAAGCTCGCGACCTAAAACGATACCTTACTCGTCCTCGGAGTAACCTGCAACATAAAACGTTGCAGCCACGCAGGGTCAATACATTTGGAATTGTATTGGCAAATGTCACTATTTGGTGGATATATAAATGGCGCCTAACTACGTGCTTAATTGGCAGGTGGAGTTCAGGCACATTTGCAGAAAAGCAATCTTTATTTCTCCTACTTTGGAAACAATTTTATTTTCTTCAAAACTCACTAACTATCATCACAGAATCAACCCATGTTACCCATCAAGTTTTATTTAAGAAATTGGAATGATGAGATCATCCAAACAGTTCCAGACTCTAGTTGCTCATAACGTCCATAATCGGGGACACGGCTAAGTACTTAGTTTGACACTCTCGAGAGGATGTACACTTTGCCCACATGACCTAGCCAACCCCTTTTACCATGATGCTCAATTTGCTCAAATGGTCGGGTGAAAGCTAAGACGAGACCTTTAGGAAATAGAACCATGAACCACGCTTCGGATCATACCCAACCTACAATTCACTACCTGCTGATACACGACTGGCCATGGTCCTATAACTTAATTAGTCAAGACAGAGCCCATATGACATGTGGTTGTACTGGAAGCTACTAAAATAGAAACCTGTCAAATCTCTTTGTTTCTGGGTGGCCAACCACAAGTGTGATACACACGACCGCCATAGACATGACTCCGGTGTAACCACTCAACATAAACCAAGCAAACCACTTCCACCCAGATGATTCATTTAACTTAGGTTGTTTTATTACATCAAAACAATATTTCCAACGAAGCAAATCACATCATGATTCCCAATCCACGCATCTAAAATAGCAGGGCTAAGCATTCTACAGTACGGTGGCGACAAAGAATAAGGCATGGAAATCATATGGCTATCCTAGATAGGTTTATTGGCATAGCAATATATAATTTGAAAACTCCTACACATACATAGCTACTGAAAATAACTACAATGTGCATACAAAAATAATAGGACAAAACAGTGTGTGACACTTGCCTTGATTGGTGTTCAGACAGGCGTCGCAATCGCACTCGTTGCAATCCGGGCAATCTAACGCAAGCAAGATAATTCACAATCAAACACCAAACAACGCAAACAGGTAAAACACATAATGAAATTATGCATGCATGCTCTGGAAAGAAATTTGATATCAAACATTTTTATAAACAATTACTTTAGGCAATAAAGGTTTCAAATAGCCATTTAACCATGAACAAAATATATATGTATAAAATAGTTTCTAATATCTCTCGCAGGCATACTGGTGGATAGGCAATTTAAGTATCTGCAATTTGGCGTTGGATTCATATTAGAATAGTTTACAGAATTTGAAATATACTTAAAATACTATATACACCATTTTAAGTTGCAAAATTCGCAAACTTCGTAAAAGTACAAACTAACAGTACCAAACTGTTCCTCTCATTTTTCTGAATCCAACGATATATTATTTGTTCAAAACCGAGTTACGAAAATATATTTATGATTTTTACAAGCTTAATCCTTTCGCGGTCTTTTAATAATTTTGTCCGAAAAGTTGTCAGAAAAAGTTTCTCGGATAGAGAAACTTTCTACACGAAAGTTGCAGGGAACTTAATTACGAACTCAATGGAAAAAGAATCGTCTAAAACGGAGCTCTAGATTTATTGTTACGAATTTTAAAAAAATTATGGGTGAAGAAGCTAGCACATCCTGCACGTGGTCGATGTGATCGATCGTGAGGCCTGGTTCAGTTATTTGAGCTAACAGAGTTCCTCAGATTCCGATCTAACGGCGTACGGAGAATTTGCTAATCTAATCTAAAGTGAAAGCTCTGGCTTACAATGGCACAGACGACGCGAGGTGGTGGTAGGACGGCTCGGACGTGATGCTTCTTGGCCTCTCCGGATGGTTTACGACTGCGGCGGGTTGGCGAATGAGGTGCGGCTGGACGTGGCTGTCAAGGTGGTGTGCTCGGAGGTATTTGCGTCTTCCTCGAACAGCGGTGACGGACGGCTGGAGCGGCTCGGGCAGCGACGAACTCCGGCGATGCTTTCTCCGCGTCCTAGTGCCCTGCAGATCGGGGAACATAGGGGAGGCGACGTGGTTGAGTAAGAGGAACAATATGGTGTAAAAGAGAGGGGCTCGGGGCGACGGGAAACCTCCGGTTATGAGCTCCAATGGCGGCGGCGGCGTCGAACTCCGGCGAGAAATTTCGCGCAGCCTGGCGGCGTAAAAATTGGGGCTTTTGGTGTCAAGATATTGAGAAGAATATGGGGTATTTATAGGCAAAGTTTCGTGCAAAAGGGGTTTAAATCTGAGCCGAAATCGGAGATTTTCGTGGGAGTTCTGCGGGCGTTCTGCGGGGAGTTCGTCCCGTACACGAAAACGTATTCGACTGAGGTAGCAGGAGACCTGGTGGGGTCCAGCTGTCGGAAACAAAAACAAAGAAGAGAAGCAGCGTCGCTCCGCACGTGCACGCATGTGCGTGTCTGCGCTGGCCAGCACGGCCGGCCGCGTGCGGCGTACGCGCGTATGCGCGCGTGATTGTTTAGCATGTCAGGATGGCTGGCTGCCTAGCCTGGCCGGTCATTTTTTTTATTCCTTTTCTTCTTTTCTGTTCTAATTCCTGGTTTAACTTTAGATCTCTGAACTGACGCAAAAAAAAATTATGGAACTTTTTTGTAAAAATCTAGTACAGTGTTTGGATATTATGGAGCACCGTTCCAGTCCCACAAGACACACGGAAGCATATAGTTTATACGTTCGAACTAATAGACTATTAGCAAATTTGATATAGAAATTGATTTTATGCATGATAATAATTAAAACTCTTTTAAAACCGAAACTTTGGCATGGTGCAATGATGCAATGCATGAATTTGAAAATGCATGAATTTCAGGATGTTACAGCTACCTTCATAGAAATGTTCCCCATTGGATAATGCAGATCACATTCTTTCATCTCCTTTACATCGTCCACGGGGTAGCGAGGAGGCTTCGGTGCAGTAATATCGATCGTCGGTGCATTAGTACCAGCCGGGGCCAGCAAGGGTGCATTAGCATCAGCCGGCGGGGCCTCCGTGGAAGCCACGCTGCTTCTCCGCTGCTGGCTTCCGACATCCGCTGGATGATCTTCATGCGGCCGTGACGATGATCTTTCTTTTACTAGTTCAGTCACAATTTTCTTCATCTGATAGAGTTCCGATGCCAAGTGCCCCACAAGATCTGCATCCCGATCCGTCTTTCTCTTACGGCTTCTGTAACTGTACGGGTCATTTTCCTGGGGAAACCCTACTTTCCACGGAATGGCGCCTTTGCCTCGTACACGTCCTCCGTGTTCAGGATTCCCGAGGGCAAATGTCAGCGCGTCGTTCTCTCTGTTGAACCTGATCTTCCCCTCTTGAGCTTTGGTCATTGCGTCAATAAGGGCTTCGGTGGGTTTAAACTTTGTCTGTCGGTGAACACACTCCCTCACACGGTCTAGCGATCCCCCATGCCCGTACCACCAGCTTTTGGCCCTTGGGTCCCATCCCTCTGTACCTAGAGGGATTCCTCGCTGCCTCAGGTCGTCCTCCATCTTCTGCCACTTAGGCTCCGAAAGGCGGTATCCTCCTGGCCCCATAATATGATTGTACGTTTTCTTAGCCGCATTTGCCTTATTTTTTTCCGATATGGCCTTGAAATGCTCCGTTTGCTTTTGCCTCACAAATTCGGGCCAATCATTTTTCAGCTTCTCATATTGTCCATTGAAATCCGGAGTCTTCCCCTTATCGACATATTTAGCCGCTAAATTTTTCTTGTAGGTCCGGAATGCTTCGGCCATCTTCTGAAGAGCGAGCTCTTTGACTAGCCTCCTCCTCTGACGTCCACCCTCCACCTCGTTACCCTCTTCATCGTATTTGTTGTATTCCGGAGGTAGAATGAAATGCTCCATAAGCTTTCTCCAGCAATCCTTTTTCGTTCTCTTGCTGACGAAACTGAAACCAACACGTGCCTTCACTGGCTCATGCCATTCCTGGGCGGTGATCGGGACGTTGTCTCTAACAACGACTCCGCATTGGTTGATGAACTTGGTATAATGCGCTTCGGGCTCCAGCGGCCTGCCGGTTGCACTGATAACATCGATGTTATATGATACTCCTTGTTTCAGCGTCTTGGTTTTGCCACGCTTTGTCTTCACCGATTTTTTCGACGATCCGGACGAGGGCTAAAATAAGAAAGAGAGTCGAGTTAATACACATATTTATTCAAATCGGTAAATTTGTATCACCAGAGGCTCAATGTATATATATACCTCGCCGGAGGTGGTTGCTAATTGCTTATCTCCATCGTCGTTTGTCGACGGTTGACCTCCATCGACAGTGTCCGTTCCTTCACCTTCACCGTCAAGGTTCAGATAAGAAGAGACATCCTCTTCTTCATCTTCTTCGGCCGGCACATAACGAATGTCGCCGTTTATGATGCCGAAAAGATGTGCCTCAGCTTCCGCATTATAGTTTTCCCTAATCGGGTCGGCTCTATCGTCCGCCATATGTCACTCCTGAAAACATGTAGTAAAAACTAATTAATTAAGTAAAGAAGGGGGCGGTGGCGGTGGCGAAAGGGGGGCGGTGGCGAAAGGGCGGTGGTGAAAGGGCGGTGGCGGTGGCGAAAGGGCGGTGGCCCTCGCCACCCCCTCCGTATACGCGCGGGGTCGGTGTGCATGTTTCTCTCTCTCTCTCTCTCTCGCCAAAAAAAACAAAAAAATTAACCCCGCGCGTATACGAAAGGGCGGCGAGGGGGGCGGCGCCTCGCCGCCCCCGCCCCCTCCGTATACGCGCGGGGTACCGATTAAGTTTAAATTTTTTGTTAAGTAAAAAAACTAATTCATTTCAAATTAAACTAATTCATTTTACCGTTTTTGTTAACTAAGTTATTTTTTTTTACTTAACATGCCAAACTTCCAAATTCCAAACTTTGTAATTATTTGAACTAGTTGAAATTATTTGAACTAATTCAATACAATATACATTATCGCCCCGATTATTTGAACTAGTTGAAATTATTCAAATTCAAATATGATGATTTGAGTATATATTTTCACATGGAATTAATTTTATTGCACATATTTTCCTTTTGCAAAAATGATCCTTATAAAAATGATCCTTGTAATTAAGTTATTTTTATGGTTAAGTAGTTAAAATTAAAAAGAACAAAAAAAACACACCAAAAAAGAAAAAAATTCCGGCCGGGGCCTCCTTCCTCCCTCTCTCCTTCCTCCCCTCTATCTCTCAGTGGCGCCCCGGCCTTGATCTCCCGCGCGCGCGCGGCCGGCTGGCCCCGGCCTCGATCTCTCCGGCCCGGCATGGCGCGTGTGGCGGCGGCGGCGCGTGCGGCGGCGGTCGTTGGGGGTACACACGGCGAGGCGTCACGCGCGCGCGGCGCGCGCACCGACGTACGGCGGTGCAGCGCGCGCTGGAACGGCGAGGCGGGCGCGGCGAGCGACGTACGTACGACACGGCGAGGCGGCGCGGCGAGAGACGGCGAGGCGGTGCGGCGGCGTCGTTGGCGGCGTCGACGATGGCGGCGTCGGGCGTCTGATCGAGCAGGATGAGCGCGGGCGGGCGTCGAGAGCGAGGAAGAAGAAACTGAACCGCGCCAGGCGCCTCGCGCGAATATATAGCGACCAGCCTTTAGTCGCGGTTGGTGACACCAACCGCGACTAAAGGGTTTTTTCGCCGGATTTTTGTTTTCCCGCGGAAAGACCCTTTAGTCGCGGTTGGTGTGGCCAACCGCGACTAAAGGTCTTTTTTTAAATTATTTTGATTTTAAAATGTTAAAAATACAAATAATATATCAAAAAATTTAGAAAAATAAAACTAATTCATTTCAAAATGTTAAAATAGAAATAATATATCAAAAAATTCAGAAAAATAAAACTAATTCATTTCAAAATACTAAAAATACAAATAATATATAAAAAATACAGAAAAATAAAACTAATTCATTTCAAAATGTTAAAAATACAAATAATATATCAAAAATTCAGAAAAATAAAACTAATTCATTTCAAAATGTTAAAAATACAAATAATATATTCTTCCCGTCTCTGTAGGCGCAACTTCCGAAGATGCCGTAGGGCGTGTGCACCAACGACATCTTCGAGAAGCTGCGCCACGAGAGATTTTCCAACCCTTTACCCAACACTGTTAGAGGAGATGGAGTCTTTCACGGGTTTGCAGGAAAATTTTCCCGAGGAGCAACTTCCGAAGATGCCGTAGGGCGTGTGCACCGACGACATCTTCGAGAAGTTGCGCCACGGGAGATTTTCCAACCCTTTACCCAACACTGTTAGAGGAGATGGAGTCTTTCACGGGCTTGCAGGAAAATTTTCCCGAGGAGCAACTTCCGAAGATGTCGTAGGGCGTGTGCACCGATGACATCTTCGAGAAGCTGCGCCACGGGAGATTTTCCAACCCTTTACTCCATCCATGGGGATGAAACTCTCCCTACCTGCTAGGTTGGCTTGTTGGTCTGCTTGCCAAGGCGTATCGATGCTCCTTTTATAGGCACGGCGCCGCTTCTACTTTGTCTTGTTCCTCCGACAGGGCATCGTGCGCTACATGCTTTATCTCGTCGTGCGCTACTAAAGCTTACCCAAACATCCTTATCCCACCGACAGTTTTCTTAGATGACACAAAAACCACCTTTAGTCCCGGTTGCACCCACCTGCCGGGACTAAAGCTTACCCAGACGTCCTTATCCCACCGACAGTTTTGTTAGATGATACAAAACCACCTTTAGTCCCGGTTGCACCCACCAGCCGGGACTAAAGGTTAGATGACCAGCTCTGGATTCCTCTTCTTCCCGCCATTTCTTCCCTGTCTTCCCGCGTCTTTCTTCCCGCATCTTTCTTCCCGCCTCCTGTCTTCCCGCTCCCATTTTTCCCACCATTTCTCACTATATATATGTAGCCCGGCTTGGCCAGCATTATCACATCTCTACAATCTCTCATCACTCTCTCATGGCTTCCACCGTACCCACTCTAACCTACCAGCAGGTGGAGGAGCTTTGCGCCTCGAACTACCCTTGCCCACCGAGCTACCGCGTCCCCGCCGGCTGGAGCCTAAGCGCCGGAGGCGTGCCGGTCCCTCCCGTCCCTCAGGGTACTGCGCGTCGGGCGGCCATCACGAACCACTACTACCTCGACCTCACGCCGGAGCAGCGGATGAATCCCCGCTGGCATCCCGATAACCAGCATACTTGGGACGCCTTCTTCATCAATCGGCGTGTGAGGGCGCTCGCCAGGTATGAGGAGGACGGTCTGCCTCCTGGGAACTTCCACGAGGCCGGCCGTCGGCTATGGTGGTACGGCCGGACTCTACAGAGCGTCATGGACTACATCACGGCCGGCGATATCCCCCGCCTGCGCTACCCTCAGTTCAAGCCACGAGCGCCGCCCGACGACAGCGACGACGGCAGCGACGACGACGGCGGCAACTTAGAAGGCGGCGACTACCAGTACAACGACGGCGACTATGAAGACTACGAGTATGCATATTATACGCCTAGGCAGGAGTATGACTAAATCACTCCAAATTTCATGTATCATCAGTGGTATCTCGAATCAATCGAATCATTCGAAAATGGACACCAAACACATCACAGATAATATAATTCACATGATCCATTCAACAAAGTTTGGTACAATAAATTATTACACATCATTTCTTCCCTTGTGTCCCTGCTTGCTTACGATTGTGCCGTATCCATGGAGCATCCTCATCATTTAACTTAATGCTTGGGTCAATGTTCACTTTGAAGGGCGGAATTTCACCAAACATATTATAATCTTCTGACATGTCTGTCTTGTCCTCCACTCCCACGATGTTTCTTTTCCCTGAAAGAACAATGTGGCGCTTTGGATCATCGCATGATGTACTGATCGTTTTCTTATCTTTCCGTTTCCTCGATTTGCTACTCATGTCCTTCACATAGAAAACCTGAGCGACATCTTTGGCTAGGACGAATGGTTCGTCAAGGTAACCAAGATTGTTGAAATCCACCATTGTCATTCCGTATTGCTCGTCCACCTTTACCCCACCTCCTGTTAGCTTGAACCATTTGCACCGGAACAAAGGGACCTTAAAGGAGGGTCCATAGTCAAGTTCCCATATCTCCTCTATGTAACCATAATATGTGACCTTTTGCCCATTCTCGGTTGCTGCATCAAAGCGGACACCACTATTTTGGTTGGTGCTCTTTTTATCTTGGGCGATCATGTAAAATGTATTCTCATTTATCTCGTACCCTTGGAAAGTCGTTATAGTCGAAGATGGTGTCTTGGCCAACATGTACAGCTGATCTCCAACATCATTGTCATTCATTAAATGTTTTCTGAACCAACTACCGAAAGTCTCCATGTGGGCCTTTCTAATCCAGGATTCAGGCTTCCCCGGGTTGTCCGAGCGTAAAATATTCTTGTGTTCCTCGAAGTACGGAGCCACCAAGCTGGAATTGGTCAGAACTGTGTGGTGTGCTTCAGTCATAGAATGGCCGTCCATACATATCGTTGATTTCCTTCCGATCGTGCCTTTTCCACTTAGTCTCCCCTCGTGCCGCGATCGAGGAAGACCAATCGGCTTAAGGTCAGGAACATAGTCAACTCAAAACTCAATTACCTCCTCATTTCCATAGCCCTTGGCGATGCTTCCTTCTGGCCTAGCACGGTTACGAACATATTTCTTTAATACTCCCATGAACCTCTCAAAGGGGAACATATTGTGTAGAAATACAGGACCGAGAATGGAAATCTCTTTGACTAGGTGAACCAGGAGGTGCGTCATAATATTGAAGAAGGATGGTGGGAACACCAACTCGAAACTGACAAGACATTGGACCACATCGTTCTGTAACCGTGGTAGATCTTCTGGATTGATTACCTTCTGAGAGATTGCATTGAGGAATGCACATAGCTTCACAATGGCTACTCGAACATTTTCCGGTAGAAGCCCCCTCAAAGCAATCGGAAGCAATTGCGTCATAATCACGTGGCAGTCGTGAGACTTCAGGTTTTGGAACTTTTTGTCCGCCATGTTTATTATTTCCTTTATATTCGACGAGAAGCCAGACGGGACCTTCATACTGCTCAGGCATTCAAAAAAGACGACCTTCTCTTCTTTGGTAAGAGCGTAGCTGGCACGACCTTGAAACCATTCCGGATGCCGGTCATCAGGGTCTTTCGAACGTTGCTGGTCCTGCCGTGCTTCCTTTGTATCATTTGTCTTCCCATACACGCCCAAGAAGCTTAGCAGGTTCACGCAAATATTCTTCGTAACATGCATCACGTCGATTGCAGAGCGGACATCTAGGACTTTCCAATATTCTAGCTCCTAAAATATAGATTTCTTCTTCCACATGGGTGCGTGCCCGTCAACTCCCTGCGGAACTGATTGTCCGCCAGGACCCTTTCCAAAGATGACTTTCAAATCCTTGACCATATCAAATACCTTAGCACCAGTACGTTCCGCAGGCTTCGGCCGGTGATCTGCCTTGCCGTTGTAATGCTTGCCTTTCTTTCTTACGTTATGATTTCGGGGAAGAAATCGATGATGCCCCAGGTACACGTTCTTCTTACAATTACCCAAATATATACTTCCAGTCTCATGTAAGCAGTGCGTGCATGCATTGTATCCCTTATTTGTCTGTCCCGAAAGGTTACTAAGAGCAGGCCAATCGTTGATGGTTACGAAAAGCAACGCTCGTAGGTCAAATTCCTCTTCTTTGTGCTCATCCCACACACGTACACCAGGTCTGCCCCACAACTGTAAAAGTTCATCAACTAATGGCCTTAGGTACACATCGATGTCGTTGCCAGGTTGCTTCGGACCTTGGATGAGCACTGGCATCATAATGAACTTCCGCTTCATGCACAACCAAGGAGGAAGGTTGTAGATGCATAGAGTCACGGGCCAGGTGCTATGGCTGGAGCTCTGCTCGCCAAAAGGATTCATGCCATCTGTACTTAGACCAAATCTTATGTTCCTTGTGTCAGCTGCAAAATCTTTGAACTCTATGTCGATCTTTCTCCATTGCGTTCCATCTGCGGGGTATCTCAACTCCCCGTCCGACTTACGGTCCTCTTTGTGCCATCGCAACAACTTGGCATGCTCTTTGTTCCTGAACAGACGTTTCAACCGTGGTATTATAGGAGCATACCACATCACCTTGGCGGGAACCCTCTTCCTGGGTTTCTCGCCCTCAACATCGTCACCAGGGTCATCGTCTCTGATCTTATAACGCAATGCAGTGCATACCGGACATTCTTTCAAATTCTCGTATTCACCGCGGTAGAGGATGCAGTCTTTAATGCATGCATGTATCTTCAGAACCTCTAAACCTAGAGGGCAGACAACCTTCTTTGCTTCGTACGTACTGGCGGGCAACTCGTTATTCTTTGGAAACATATTCTTCAACATTTTCAGCAAGTTTTCAAATCCTGAGTCAGCTACACCTTCCCGTGCCTTCCATTTCAGCAAATCCAGTGTGCAGCCCAGCTTTTTCAGACCATTATCGCATCCTGGGTACAGCGACTTTTTGTGATCCTCTAACATGCGATCCAAATTCTCCCTCTCCTTTTCAGTTTCGCAGCGTCTCCGTGCATCAGCAATGGTCCGACCAAGATCATCAGCGGGCTCATCACGTGCCTCTTCTTCACCTTCCCCTTCACCTTCCCCTTCACCTTCCCCACCTTCAGCATCCTCCATGAAAGTATCACCGAAATGATCAGGATAGTTGTCATCGATGATATCATCCCCTTCTTCATCTTCTTCCATTATAACCCCTCTTTCTCCATGCTTGGTCCAACAATTATAGCTTGGCATGAAACCGTGCCGAAGCAGGTGCAGGTGAACTTCTCTTGAGGAAGAGTAACCCTTCTAATTCTTACAGCCAACACATGGACAGATAACAAAACCCCCCTGCTTGTTCGCATTAGCCACTACGAGGAAATCTTTCAAACCCGTAGTGAACTCGCCGGATAGTCGGTTACCGTACATCCATTGCCGATTCATCTGCATTATTATTATATAAAGTATATAATTAACCATCATGCATTTGTTAAACTAACTAGCTAGAAATAATAGAAATTAAACAATGAACTACACACATGCATATTTTATCAATGACACATGAAAGGTTCAAGTTGCTAACCGCGATCGAGGAGGAAAAATAAATGAGAAAGCTCAAGTGTGGCTCGGACACTTCATATCATGTTTCTTTCATTCTCTCGGGCATTTCATCGAACACCTTGTGTGCATAAGAGGAACCAAAAGCAAACCCACCATCCACTTGCGAAGATTGTGAAGAGAAGTGGCACCAAATGGCTAAGTGAGTGTGCTGAATGATATATATAGGGGTGGGCCTTTAGTCGCGGTTGGCCTGGCCAACCGCGACTAAAGCTCCTCCCGTCCCCCAGCTGGCCACCGAGCGCGCTAGGCCCAGGCCTTTGGTCGCGGTTCGCCTCCCGAACCGCGACTAAAGACCCCATTAGTCGCGGTTCGTATATTTTGGGGACTAATGGGGGCGGATGGAAGCCTCTTTTTCTACTAGTGGTTGTAATTTTTTCTAGGTATGATGACTGTAGGTAGAGTGTCCTGCAGTGTATGTGACAGTTTATATACAACTGTAATTTCATCAGACCGAACACAAGTATGGTAGTATTAGGTAGCGGGTAGCAATGCTCTTAATAGTTGACCACAATTCGAGTTGTACACATAAAGACTGGGATGAAGATGAACTTGTAAATAACTTACCACAATTTCCAGAGTGTTCCAAGACTTCCACCTCTGGCACTTAGAAACTATGCGAGGATGCAAAAGTCAGTAGTCTTAGCCCTCCATTGGAAAAGAACACCCTGAAAATTGTTATAGCCTGATACATTTGAAACTTGAAACTTGAAAGTACCCCGCTCATTTTAGAGTTCACCAACACTACAAAGCGACTAATACATGCATGCACAACAACGTCATGAATCGTGAACATTGCAAGATGGTGGATGCACAACATCGTTTATTTACATGTATGCCCTACCTGAATGATGTTTGGGGACCTCGCTTGACCAACTCAGTCGACAATACATGCTTTGCCCAATGTACTCCCCCCGTTCGAAAACAAATGACTTAGCATTTAGAGTGTTGTTACATCTGTATCTAGATGTTGTTACATCTATATCTAGACACATTTTGGAGTGTTGTTACATCTATATCTAAACAAAGTTAATTTACTTGCAAATGGAGGATGTACCTAATAATTAAGTTGACCATGCATACAATTACTTAATGGCATGTGAGCGAGACCTTCCCTGATTCTTATTCACTATCGATCTAGTGATTGCATCACATGGGATCTTCACACATACGTGTCCGATTCATGCACCACTGATGAGTGCAGTCGCACACCGTTGGGGAACCCCAAGAGGAAGGTATGATGAGCACAGTAGCAAGTTTTCCCTCAGTAAGAAAAACAAGGTTTAATCGACCAGTAGGAGAAAGGAGTGATTTCTGAAGGTGTTGCTAGCTGATTTGTGGCAGGACGCACTACTGGCGCCAGCAACAACGTGGAACCTGCACACAACACAACCAAAATACTTTGTCCCAACTTACAGTGAGGTTGTCAATCTCACCGGTTTTGCTGAAAACAAAGGATTAACTGTATAGTGTGGAAAGAGATGTTTGTTTGCAGTAGAATTAAAAAGAACAGTGCTTGCAGTAAGTAAATAGAACATGATGATTTTATCAGTGTAAAAGAAAGGACCGGGATCCACAGTTCACTACAGGTGTCTCTCCATAAAGATAAATAACATGCTGGGTGAATAAATTACAGCTGGGCAATTGATAGAATAAAGACCATACCTGACAAGATGATTACTATGAGATTCATTTGGGCATTACAACATAATACATAGACCGTAATCCAACTCTATGACTCATAATCCACCTTCCAGTTATCATCCGAACCCCTTCCAGTATTAAGTTGCAAGCAACAGATTATCGCATTAAGTAATATGTGTAAAGTAAACAATATAATTATCTTTAGGCAAAGCATTATTGTTTTCTCCCTAGTAGCAATAGCACATCTACAATCTTAGAAGTTATTGTCACTCTTCCAGATTACTAGAGGCATGAACCCACTATCGAGCACAAATACTCCCTCTTGGAGTTACAAGCATATACTTGGCCAGAGTATCTACTAGCACCGAGAGCATGCAAGATCACAAATAACATATGACAAGTATATAATCGATCTCAACATAGTATTCAATATTCATCGGATCCCAGCAAACATAACATGTAGCATTACATAAAGATGATCTTGATCATGATAGGCAGCTCCCAAGATCTAAACATGAAGCATAAATTGGAGAAGACAACTGCTGTCTACAACTGGCGCGTGGTTGACGTGGGAGGTAGAAATCTCTGTGGTGTAGCTTTTCTTCGTTCCCCGGCAACGGCGCCAGAAAATAGCTTGATGTCTACGCACGCTTCTATTCCTGTAGACAGTGTTGGGCCTCCAAGAGCAGAGGTTTGTAGAACAGCAGCAAGTTTCCCTTAAGTGAATCACCCAAGGTTTATCGAACTCAGGGAGGTAGAGGTCAAAGATATCCCTCTCAAGCAACCCTGCAATCACGATACAAGAAGTCTCTTGTGTCCCCAACACACCTAATACACTTGTCAGATGTATAGGTGCACTAGTTCGGCGAAGAGATAGTGAAATACAAGTAATATGGATGAATATGAGTGGTAATAGCAATCTGAAATAAAGATGGCAGCGAGTAAACATGCAGTGGAACAGTAAATAAACGGAGATTCGATGTTCGGAAATAAGGCCTAGGGATCCTACTTTCACTAGTGGACACTCTCAACATTGATCACATAACTGAAACTACTCTACACTCTCTTATTGGATAACAAACACCATTCATTGCGTAGGGCTACAAGAGCTCCCTCAAGCCGGAGTTAACAAGCTCCACAACATTCGGAGTTCATATTTAAGTAACCTTAGAGTGCATGATAGACCATTGCAATTATACCGAGTACTAACATAGCATGCACACCGTCACCGTCAGGCTATGAAAGGGGGAATAGATCGCATCAACACTATCATAGTAATAGTTAACTTCATAATCTACAAGAGATCACAATCATAACCTACACCAAGTACTACACGATGCACACACTGTCAACATTACATCATGGAGGAGGAATAGACTACTTTAATAACATCACTAGAGTAGCACATAGATGATATTCAACTAGATCACAAAGAGAGAGATGAACCACATAGCTACGGTAGAGCCCTCAGCCTCGAGGGAGAACTACTCCCTCCTCATCATGGGAGACAGCAATGGCGATGAAGATGGCGGTGGTGTCGATGGAGATGACTCCGGGGGCAATTCCCCGTCCCGGCAGCGTGCCGGAACAGAGACTTCTGTCCCCCGAAACGGAGTTTCGCGATGGCGGCGGCGTCCCTGGAGTCTTTCTGGAGTTTCGTCAATTCGTGTCGAAGTTTTAGGTCACGAAGGGTTAAATAGGCGAAGAGGCGGAGTCGGAAGGGCACTAGGGCGCCCTCCCCATAGGCTGGCGCGACCAGGGGGCCACCCGCGCCGCCTTATGGTGTGGGCCCCCTGCTGCCCGCTTCCGACTCTCCTTCGGTGTTCTGGAACTTTCCGGGGAAAATAAGATATTAGGTCTTTGTTTCGTCGAATTCCGAGAATATTGCCCGAACAGCCTTTCTGGAACCAAAAACAACAGAAAACAGGAACTGGCACTTCGGCATCTCGTTAATAGGTTAGTTCCGGAAAATGCATCAAAACGATATAAAGTGTGAACAAAACATGTAGGTATTGTCATAAAACAAGCATGGAACATCAGAAATTATAGATACGTTGGAGACGTATCAGCATCCCCAAGCTTAGTTCCTACTCGCCCTCGAGTAGGTAAACGATAACAAGAATAATTTCTGAAGTGACATGCTACTTACATAATCTTGATTATACTATTGCAAAGCATATGAGATGAATGCAGTGATCCAAAGCAATGGTAAAGACAATGACTAAACAACTGAATCATATAGCAAAGACTTTTCATAAATAGTACTTTCAAGACAAGCATCAATAAGACTTGCATAAGAGTTAACTCATAAAGCAATAGATTCAAAGTAAAAGCATTGAAGCAACACAAAGGAAGATATAAGTTTCAGCAATTGCTTTCAACTTCAACATGTATATCTCATGGATAATTGTCAACACAAAGTAATATGATGAATGCAAATAAGCAAGTATGTAGGAATCAATGCACACAGTTGAGACAAGTGTTTGCTTCTAAGGTAGAAAGAAGTAGGTAAACTGACTCAACATAAAGTAAAAGAATGGCCCTTCGTAGAGGGAAGCATGGATTACTATTTTTGTGCTAGAGCTTTTATTTTGAAAACATGGAAACAATTTTGTCAACGGTAGTAATAAATCATATGTGTTATGCATAAGACATCTTATAAGTTGCAAGCCTCATGCATAGTACACCAATAGTGCCCGCACCTTGTCCTAATTAGCTTGGATTTACATGGATTATCATTGCATAACATATGTTTCAACCAAGTGTCACAAAGGGGTACCTCTATGCCGCCTGTACAAAGGTCTAAGGAGAAAGTTCGCATTGGATTTCTCACTTTTGATTATTCTCAACTTAGACATCCATACCGGGACAACATAGACAACAGATAATGGACGCCTCTTTAATGCATAAGCATTCAACAACAGATAATATTCTCATATGAGATTGAGGATTGTTGTCCAAACTGAAACTTCCACCATGGATCATGGCTTTAGTTAGCGGCCCAATGTTCTTCTCTAACAATATGCATACTCAAACCATTTGATCATGATAAATCACCCTTACTTCAGACAAGACGAACATGCATAGCAACCCACATGATATTCAACAAAAGTTGATGGCGTCCCCAGAAACATGGTTACCGCTCAACAAGCAACTTATAAGAAATAAGATACATAAGCGACATATTCTTTACCACAATAGTTTTTAAGCTACTTTCCCATGAGCTATATATTGCAAGGACAAGGAATGAAATTTTTAAAGGTAGCACGCAAGCAATTTACTTTGGAATGGCAGAGAAATACCACATAGTAGGTAGTTATGGTGGACACAAATGGCATAGTTTTTGGCTCAAGGATTTGGATGCACGAGAAGTATTCCCTCTCAGTACAAGGCTTTGGCTAGCAAGGTTGTTTGAAGCAAACACAAGTATGAACCGGTACAGCAAAACTTACATAAGAACATATTGCAAGCATTATAAGACTCTACACTGTCTTCCTTGTTGTTCAAACACCTTAACCAGAAAATATCTAGACTTTAGAGAGACCAATCATGCAAACCAAATTTCAACAAGCTCTATGGTAGTTCTTCATTAATGGGTGCAAAGTACATGATGCGAGAGCTTAAACATGATCTATTTGAGCACAACAATTGCCAAGTATCAAATTATTCAAGACAATATACCAATTACCACATGAAGCATTTTCTGTTTCCAACCAAATAGCAATGAACGAAGCAGTTTCAACCTTCGCCAAGAACATTAAAAGTAAAGCTAAGAACACCTGTGTTCATATGCAACAGCGGAGCGTGTCTCTCTCCCACACAAAGAATGCTAGGATCCAATTTTATTCAAACAAAAACAAAAATAAAAGCACACAGACGCTCCAAGTAAAGCACATAAGATGTGACGGAATAAAAATATAGTTTCACTAAAGGTGACCTGATAAGTTGTTGATGAAGAAGGGGATGCCTTGGGCATCCCCAAGCTTAGATGCTTGAGTCTTCTTGAAATATGCAGGGATGAACCACGGGGGCATCCCCAAGCTTAGATGCTTGAGTCTTCTTGAAATATGCAGGGATGAACCACGGGGGCATCCCCAAGCTTAGAGTTTTCACTCTTCTTGATCATATTGTATCATCCTCCTCTCTTGATCCTTGAAAACTTCCTCCACACCAAACTCAAAACAAACTCATTAGAGGGTTAGTGCATAATCAAAAATTCACATGTTCAGAGGTGACACAATCATTCTTAACACTTCTGGACATTGCCCAAAGCTACTGAAAGTTAATGGAACAAAGAAATCCATCAAACATAGCAAAACAGGCAATGCGAAATAAAAGGCAGAATCTGTCAAAACAGAACATTCCGTAAAGACGAATTTTTCTGGGGCACTAAACTTGCTCTGATGAAAATGCTCAAATTGAATGAAAGTTGCGTACATATCTGAGGATCACGCACGTAAATTGGCATATTTTTCTGAGTTACCTACAGACGGGGCGACTCAATTTCGTGACAGACAGAAATCTGTTTCTGCGCAGTAATCCAAATCTAGTATCAACCTTACTATCAAAGACTTTACTTGGCACAACAATGCAATAAAATAAAGATAAGGAGAGGTTGCTACAGTAGTAACAACTTCCAAGACACAACAAAACAGTAGCAAAATAAAAACATGGGTTATCTCCCAAGAAGTGCTTTCTTTATAGCCATTAAGATGGGCTCAGTAGTTTTAATGATGCACTCATAAGAGATAAGAATTGAAGCAAAGAGAGCATCAAAAAGCAAGTATGAAACAAATTTAAGCCTAACCCACTTCCTATGAAAAGGAATCTTGTAAATAAACAAGTCATGTAGGCATAATGCAACAAGCATAGAAAAGTAACACAAGCGAAACTTCAAGATTCTCAACATAAAGAGGGGAAACTTAATATTATTAAGATGCATATAACCATGTTTCCCTCTCTCATAATAACTTTCAGTGGCATCATGAACAAACTTAACAATATAACTATCACATAAAGCATTCTTATTCACATGCATAAAAGTATCATTACTCTCCACATAAGCATAATCAATTTTATTAGTAATAGTGGGAGCAAATTCAACAAATTAGCTATCATTATTATTCTCATCATCAAATATAGGAGGCATAGTATAATCATAATAAACTTTATCCTCCATAGTAGGCGGTACCAAAATACCACTATCATTATAATCATCATAAATGGGAGGCAAAGTATCATCAAAGTAAATTTTCTCCTCCATGCTTGGGGGACTAAAAATATCATGCTCATCAAAACCAGCTTCCCCAAGCTTAGAATTTTCCATAGCATTAGCAACAATGGTGTTCAAAGCGTTCATACTAATATCATTGCTACTAGCATGCAAATAAGGTTCCATAGGTTTTTTAATTTTCGCATCAAACAATCCATGTCTTAACTCAGGAAATAGATTAAAAAGCTCACAGTTGTTTTCCATTATGCCTAACTAGTGTAAACAAGAAACAAAAAGATGCAATTGCAGGATCTAAAGGAAATAGCTTCGAGCACTCACACACCGGCAACAGTGCTAGGAAATAGCTTAGTAGTCGGAGGATGTGAATACCTTTTACCTTACCTCCCCGGCAACGGCGCCAGAAAATAGCTTGCTGTCTACAACTGGCGCGTGGTTGACGTGGGAGGTAGAAATCTCTGTGGTGTAGCTTTTCTTCGTTCCCCGGCAACGGCGCCAGAAAATAGCTTGATGTCTACGCACGCTTCTATTCCTGTAGACAGTGTTGGGCCTCCAAGAGCAGAGGTTTGTAGAACAGCAGCAAGTTTCCCTTAAGTGAATCACCCAAGGTTTATCGAACTCAGGGAGGTAGAGGTCAAAGATATCCCTCTCAAGCAACCCTGCAATCACGATACAAGAAGTCTCTTGTGTCCCCAACACACCTAATACACTTGTCAGATGTATAGGTGCACTAGTTCGGCGAAGAGATAGTGAAATACAAGTAATATAGATGAATATGAGTGGTAATAGCAATCTGAAATAAAGATGGCAGCGAGTAAACATGCAGTGGAACAGTAAATAAACGGAGATTCGATGTTCGGAAATAAGGCCTAGGGATCCTACTTTCACTAGTGGACACTCTCAACATTGATCACATAACTGAAACTACTCTACACTCTCTTGTTGGATAACAAACACCATTCATTGCGTAGGGCTACAAGAGCTCCCTCAAGCCGGAGTTAACAAGCTCCACAACATTCGGAGTTCATATTTAAGTAACCTTAGAGTGCATGATAGACCATTGCAATTATACCGAGTACTAACATAGCATGCACACCGTCACCGTCAGGCTATGAAAGGGGGAATAGATCGCATCAACACTATCATAGTAATAGTTAACTTCATAATCTACAAGAGATCACAATCATAACCTACACCAAGTACTACACGATGCACACACTGTCAACATTACATCATGGAGGAGGAATAGACTACTTTAATAACATCACTAGAGTAGCACATAGATGATATTCAACTAGATCACAAAGAGAGAGATGAACCACATAGCTACGGTAGAGCCCTCAGCCTCGGGGGAGAACTACTCCCTCCTCATCATGGGAGACAGCAATGGCGATGAAGATGGCGGTGGTGTCGATGGAGATGACTCCGGGGGCAATTCCCCGTCCCGGCGGCGTGCCGGAACAGAGACTTCTGTCCCCCGAAACGGAGTTTCGCGATGGCGGCGGCGTCCCTGGAGTCTTTCTGGAGTTTCGTCAATTCGTGTCGAAGTTTTAGGTCACGAAGGGTTAAATAGGCGAAGAGTCGGAGTCGGAAGGGCACCAGGGCGCCCTCCCCATAGGCTGGCGCGACCAGGGGGCCACCCGCGCCGCCTTATGGTGTGGGCCCCCTGCTGCCCGCCTCCGACTCTCCTTCGGTGTTCTGGAACTTTCCGGGGATAATGAGATATTAGGTATTTGTTTCGTCGAATTCCGAGAATATTGCCCGAACAGCCTTTCTGGAACCAAAAACAACAGAAAACAGGAACTGGCACTTCGGCATCTCGTTAATAGGTTAGTTCCGGAAAATGCATCAAAACGATATAAAGTGTGAACAAAACATGTAGGTATTGTCATAAAACAAGCATGGAACATCAGAAATTATAGATACGTTGGAGACGTATCAACAACCATCTAGCTACTGCTATGGACCCGTACTCCAGAGATGAACTACTCATGCATCACTTCGGAGACGGGCATGGCGATGTAGAGGCCTCCGGTGATGATCTCCCTCTCCGGCAGGGTGCCGGGAAGAGCTTCAGAACCCTCCCGAGCTAGGGTCGACGATGGCGGCCGCGACGGAACTTTTCGTGGATGGAGGCTCGGGTATTTAGGTTTTTCTCGAACAGGTGAATAAACAGGCGGAAGGGCGAGGTCGGTGGGTGCCTAGGGGGCCCACACCACCCCATGCCGTGGCCAGGGCCTGGGCCGCGCCATGGCCTAGTGTGGCCGCCTCGTGGCTCGTCTCCGTCTCTTCTCTGGACTCCTTCTTCGTTATAGTAAAATAGGAACTTCGGCTTTTGTTTCGTCCAAATCCGAGAATATTTCCTGTACAACTTTTCTGAAATACAAAACAACAGAAAACAGGAAACTGGCACTGTGGCATCTTGTCAATAGGTTAGTTCCGGAAAGTGTATAAAAGTGCAACGAAGTGTAAATAAAACATAAATAAATTGGTGTAAAACAAGCATGGAGCATAAACAATTATAGATATGTTTGCAACGTATCAGCATCCCCAAGGTTAACTCCTGCTCGTCCTCGAGTAGGTAAGTGATAACAAAAATAATTTTTGAGGTGACATGAAGCCAACACAATCTTGATCAAGTTATTGTAAAAGCATTGTGAGCTGCTGGGATCAAAGTACTCTAAACATAGGCATGATAGACATAATTCTAACAATAGAACTTAGCAACTATGTTACAACATGAAAAGTAACTCAAACAAAAGATCATGAATAATTGTGCACTGAAAGCAACTGTTTATTTTTTAGCATAGAGAAAACATAGCAAAGTGGTACTCAGCTTGTCCTTTATGAAGTAGCAAAACATAAATGCTAGGATACCTTTAAAGTTCAAAGGGTGACTAGATACAAGTAATTTGAGAACAAGCAATAACATAATCATGAATCAATCAATAATAAATTTTGGGACTATGCACATTATACTCAGAATGACAACTATGCTCTCTTAATTGGTGCATAAAGCAAGAAGATGAAGACTCAACATAAATGTAAAAGAAAGGCCCTGCGCAGAGGGAAGCAAGATTACTCATGTGCTAGAGCTTTTTATTTTGAATGCAATAGAGGTGTTGAAAATATATTTTGAGAGGTATGTATGTCTATGTCAACGAATGGCATCAAATGATTTGTCATCCTTTCATGTTTAATGGCTTCAAGAGCGGCTCCCATAGAGAGAACAATAAAGTTCCTCTTCTCCTTTGTTTGAACAAGCTAGGTTCATGATTTCTCAAGTACATAGTGTTAGGAGATTTAGATTATTTGTTCAATTTATATTTAATGGGTGGGCACCCGCGCCTGCTCTTTTGCAAAATTAAGAACTAGCACATTGTGAATGCTAGTCAAAGTTTGAAGCCATAATAAACATGAAAAAGATGATAAAGCATTCAACACTTCCTCATGAGCTAAAACAAAACACAAAACATGTAATAATCTTTGAAGGTTTAAAGGTAGCACACAAGCAATTCACTTTGGAGTGGCGGTGAAATACCACATATAGGTAGATATGGTGGACACAATTGGCAAACTTTGGTTTTTGGTGGTTGGATGCACGAGTAGAGCTCATACTCAGTACAAGCGAAGGCTAGCAAAAGACTAGGAGCGACCAACTAAGAGAGCAATAATGGCCATAATCATGCATAGCAACAAAACATTATTAATCAAAGCATAAAGTGATATTACAAGTCAAAAACTAAATGATCATAGATGCTTTAGGTGACTGGTTGTAGTCATAACATGATGTAAACATGTGCCAAGTCAACCCAATAAAGCATCAAAGGAGAATACCACAATATTATGCTTTTTATGATGGAAACACCACATGATTCTTTCAATGGCACATTAAGCACTTTCGGCTATTTGAGACAAGTCATGCTACAATAATAAATACTAAGCATATGATTAAAATAACATTCAACATGACATGCCAAAGTTTATGCCACAGTCTAAACAAGCTTCCTTTTGCATCACTATAAACATGAAACATTTTACTCGTCTCCAACACCAATCAACTTATTTGAAACGACTCTCATAGATAAAAATCAATAAAGACCAGAGAGCTAATCATACATAACTAAAGAAAACTAACAAGCTCTGAACAAAATACGAGTGGAAAACCAAGAGCTAAACGCAGTACTAGCAAAAGAGAACACTCGCAGATCAGTAAGAGTGAAAACTAGAGTATTCTATGCAATTAAAACGGAGTGTGTCATTCTCCAAAACAAATATGCTGGGATCCAACCATATTCTACAGCAAACAAGACAAAAGAAAACTAAAAACAAAAAAAGACGCTCCAAGAACAGCACATAGCATATGAAGCAATAAAAATATAGCGTCTAGAAAGATGACATGATGCTTTGTTGATGAAGAGGGGATGACTTGTACCTCTTGGATATTTCTTGGGGTGGCATGGGCATCCCCAAGCTTGAGCTTTTGTCCATACTTCATCTTATTACATCATTCTTCTCTCCCTACACTTGAAAATTTCCTTCATACAAAACTTCACACAATTCTTATTAGCAGTATTAGTGCAATTAAAATAACAAATCCACTTGGGTTCATTTCTAACATATATCAAACATCCATTAAAACATTAGCTACTGTAGCAACTTCTTCAAAAATCTCTTTCTCTCAAAAGAACTCAAAAAGAAAGAGATTAAGAGGCAAATGCAAATAGTGGCAGAAATCTGTCAAAACAGAACAGCAGGTAAAGATCGATTTTTTCGAAAATCTGTTGCTGAAATCGAAAAGTGATCAACTAACGAAAGTTATATAATAACCTGGGTCATATGCTCAAAAATTGGCAGCTCAAAATTTCGTTCTGGCTGGGAATACGAATTTTTTTGGTGACAGTACAGAATCTGTTTCAGGACAACGACTTCCCGAAATCTTACTCTGTGAAATCATGTGTGATGTGCAACATTGGCAAGTGCTAAGTTAGACATTGATATGGATACTTTGGATAATATGGATACGGAAAATATGGCGTGAGTTGTGTGGAACTTACCCTGAGTCAAGTCGTGGACTTGTGCTCGAACTGGTTATTTGTCATAATCACTTTCAGGTGTTGCCGGAGCTGAAGGAACGTGGTCGATGACGGGATCGAGGGACAAGCTTGGGAGAAGCTGAGGTCGAGGGATCAAGGTCATGCGGAACGTTCGTGCGAAGGAACAATGGAAGTGGAGGCTACGATGATCCGGGAGGGCACCGTTTTTATCGTATGGTTTATACCGGAGATGTATGGTATTGTTGATCGAGGTTCCAAAGACGCCATGAGGAGTGAGGCGTCATGAGGAAAAATATGCAGACGAAATTCAGTGGCCGGCTGTCATGGTGCTAATGCTAAGCTGAGCATTTGATTAGTGACTGCATTTTGTCTCATGCATGGAGCAGCTAGTGTGTGCATGCAAAGTGTGTACGTATGTACTGTCAACGTGAGGGAAGAGAAGGAGCAGGCAGCAGTGTGCGAGAGGCACCAGGTGCATGTCGTTTGGGCACATACATTGTCTGTTGTTTGGCGGACGGGCGAGACAAAGAGTTTCAGTTTCAGTCGTTCGTTTTTTGTTTTGGTCAGGACTCTGTTTAGGGTTTGCCTAGCTCTTTAAATAGAGGGGTATAGCCTATTTTTTTGAGTACGTCTCAGAGAGGAACTCAGATTAGGTCTAGCCTAGATTAATTTGGAGAGTTCTTGGATGTGGCATGCATCTTCTGTAAACCGATCGACATCGTTGCAATAAAGTGATCTTTGGCGGTGTCATCTCGAGGCTTCTCTGATCTTCGAAAATTCTTTGTGTTAGATCTATCTAATACTTTGCTGCAGGTTTTTTTACGAGATCAAGGGAAGTTTGTGATGCGATTAATCTATCTTTCTTGTTAATTCTCGAAATCAGATCTAGATTGATTTTCGCAGTTTTTCTGTCAGCGGTTACTGTTTTGATCGTATCTTTAGTTTCGTAACTCCGATTGAGCTGATTCTTGTTGCGTTGATTAGATAATTTCCATAGATTTAATTGGAGTACTTATTCATAAATTTTGGTTCAGCCGATCTAAAGATACATCTGTTTTAGTATCACGAACAGAATAGGATTTCAGGGTTTTAACTTTAGGGAAAAGTTTTAATTTGCTTCTGCGCAATCATTCACCCCCCCCCCCCCCCTCTGATTGCCTATCTCGATCTCTCAATTGGTATCAGAGCAAGGCTCTTCTAATTCATCTTAACCGGTTGATTAGAACTTGCTAGACATGGATAGGTATTCTACCAAACCCTGTGTTTTCGATGGTGTTGATTTTCAGTTCTGGAAGGCAAAGATGAAGGCCTACATCATGGCGCAAAGCTACGCCATCTGGGAGAAAGTTGCCAAGCCCTACGCGCTCCCCGCGGATGATGCAATCACGCAAACAAATCTGGTCCACGTGGAGAACAACTACAAGGCAAGGAACTTCATCATCCAATCGCGTCTCTCATCTTGCATCTGCTCATGAGGTATGGAACGCACTTTGTAGCTATCATGAAGGATCAAATTCCCTTAAAGAAGTGCGTCAGGACATGTTCAAAAAGGAATACATGAGGTTTGAGATGAAAACGGGTGAATCTTTGGATGAATTCTTTGCCCGCTTTAATAAGATTCTCAGCAATTTACGTGCATTAGGTGTTACCTATACTGATGCTGAGACTTCTAGGCAGCTTTTGAGTGCTTTAGATATGTGTATCTGGGAGATGAAAGTTACATCTATTAGAGAGTCTACTGTCATGAGCACGCTTACGCTTGATATCTTATATTCAAAATTGAAAACTCATGAATTAGACATTCTTGCTAGGAGAACTGGTTCCAAATCAATTGCACTTGTTACTAATCCTAGCAACACTAATGACGGTGCTTCTTCACATTGCTATGCTCTGTCTTCTTTGTCTCAACTAACTGATGAACAGCTAGAGCAATGCCCAGAAGAAGAATTGGCACTCCTCACCTCTCGTTTTACACGTGCCCTACAAAATGTTCGCTCGAGGAAGAGAGGTGGGAACAGCGGTCCAAGGTGTTTTGAATGTGGTGATCCCAATCACTTTCGCCAAAGCTGCCCCAAGTATTTAGCCAAGATGGCAAAAGAAGAGTATGGGGATCGTTCTGCCAAGGAGGACAAGAAGAATAAGCGCTCCTTCCTCAAGAATAAGAAGAAGGGTGACTTTGCTCGAGCAGTGGCTCACAGTATTTTCTCTGTCATCAATGAATATGGTGAACCATGCTTGAGTGATGTGGACATTGACTCCGATGAAGATGATGCAACAAAAGCCAAGCGTGACCTTAGTGGGATGTGTCTTATGCCTGGCAGCAAGAGCGCTACCTCCTGCGACGACTACGACAGCGACAACAACAATGAGGTAGAACTTTCTTATGATGAATTACTTGAAAGTGCCAGCAAATTGAGTTCCTTACTAGATCACGCCACTAAAAGAATTAAGAAATATGACTTGAAAATTGCATCTCTGAATTCTGAAATTACTAGACTTAAATCTATGATTCCTGATGATGATTCTTGCAAATCTTGTAATTCGATCTATTCTGAGCTTACATCTTTGCGTTCTATTCATGATGATACTCTTGATAAGCTTAGAACTGCAGTAGAAAACAATGAGAAACTTGGTGTGCATAAACGTAAAGAAATTAATGATGCTAGCATGGATACTTCTGATTTGACAGATTTAGTTCCTTGTAATAATTGTCATATTCTTGAATTAAAGTTGAAAGATGCAAATGCTAGGGTTTCTCATGTCGAAAATGCTTTACATATCCATGAGGTTTTGTCATGTACTAATTGTAAAACTGGAAAACAAATCATCGATGTTGCTTGTGATAACTTTCTTGCTTTGTCTCATCAAGTTAATTATCCGCAAGCTTCTTTGCAAAAGTTCTCTAGTGGGCACAAAAATCTGAATATGATCTTAGATAAGTCTAAAGTGAGTAAAAACAAGACAGGACTTGGTTTTAATTCACATGCTCATTTTAAGGCTAATCCACCCACTATAGTTAAAACACTTGGCAATGGAATTTTTGAAACATCTAACAAGCCAACCAATGTGATTTTTAAATCTGCTAGCGTCATGCCCAATGAAGCTTCAACTAGTACAAATGTGCCTCCTACAGTACATGCTAAACCTGAAAGTAGGTACATTTGCACTTATTGTAATAAATCTGGGCATGTTGTAGGTTCCTGTTTTAGACTAGCTAGACTTATTAAGAAACAAAGAAAGCAAGCTAGATCTAATTCCTTCAAGGCACATTATGGTCATCATAATTCTGTTGCTCCTAAGTTTGTGCCTAGGGTGAATGTTTCACCTTCTGTTGCTATTTGCACGAGACATGTAAAATATGTCCCAATGTATAAAGAAACTCGTGTTTTGCCTACTCGTCGCATGTCTCAGTACTGGATACCTAAAAGTTTTTTATCTAACCCCAGTACTGAGGCCTCGGCATGTGTTTGTTGTTTGTAGGCACTTCGCGTGAGGAAGGAGAACATATGGCTAGTGGACTCCGGTTGTTCTCGTCACATGACCGGTGATAAAAATTGGTTCTCCTCTCTCACACGTGCATCTCGAGCTGAAAGTGTAACTTATGGAGATGCTTCTACCTCTACTGTTGTGGCGAAAGGTACAGTAAAGGTAACCGACAATTTTATGTTCAAAGATGTTGCTTTGGTTGAAAATCTGAAATACAACTTGTTGTCGGTTTCACAAATGATTGATGAGGATCTTGAAGTTTCTTTTAAGAAAAATGCTTGCAAAGTTTTAGATGCTTCAGGTGATCTTGTCTTTGAGATATCACATTTTGGCAGAGTTTTTAAGGCTGATTTTCATGCTTCTTCAAATATTAAGTTTAGGTGTCTAGTTGCCAATACATCTACAGATTTATTCTTTTGGCATCGTAGACTTGGGCATATTGGCTTTGATCATCTCACTCGTATAAGTGGTATGAATCTTATAAATGGTTTGCCTAAACTTAAGAGAGAAAAAGATATTGTATGCTCCCCTTGCAGACATGGTAAGATGGTTGCAGGTTCACATGCACGCATTACCAGTGTCATGACTAATGCTCCAGGACAACTTCTACACCTTGATACAGTTGGTCCATCAAGGGTACAATCTTTTGGTGGTAAGTGGTATGTTTTGGTGATTGTTGATGATTATTCTAGATATTCTTGGGTTTATTTTATGGCATCTAAGGATGAGGCTTTTAGTCACTTTAAGAGTCTTGTACATAGATTAAATGTTGAGCACCCAGGATCTTTGAAAACAATCAGAAGTGATAATGGAACTGAATTTAAGAATTCATATTTTAATCACTTTTGTGATGAGCTTGTCATTGAACATCAATTTTCTTCACCTTATGTACCACAACAAAATGGTGTAGTTGAGCGTAAGAATCGAACTCTAGTTGAGATGGCCCGTACTATGCTTGATGAATTTTCTACTCCTAGAAAGTTTTGGGCTGAAGCTATATCTACTGCTTGTTATGTTTCAAATCGTGTGTTCTTGAGATCTAAAATTGGTAAAACACCATATGAACTTCGATTTGGGCGTAAACCTGTTGTATCTCACCTAAGAGTTTTTGGTTGTAAATGCTTTGTGCTTAAATCTGGCAATCTAGATAAGTTTGAGTCTAGATCATATGATGGCATTTTCCTTAGATATCCTGCTCATTCACGTGGTTACCGTGTTTATGTTTATGAGACTAACCGACTAATGGAAACCAGCGAAGTTACTTTTGATGAGGCTAGTTCTGGTTCTAGTCCTCGTGTTTCTGATGCAGGAACATATGTTCAAGGGGAGGGGATTTTTGTAGATGATGAAGATGAGGAGGAGGATGGCAAGCCCCCTGCTGTCCCTGCGCCATCTGTAGTTGTTCCTACACCTACCACTACTACTGCTACAGCTGGACACCCTCAGGAGACTACTTCGACTACACATGATGGGGATGAGCAAGCTGCTGAGTCAAATATTTCGGCATCCCGAATCATTCAGAAAAGGCATCCTCTTGAGCAAATTATTGGAAGAATAAATGAGCGAGTCACACGGTCAAGGTTTATCGATTCTGACTCTCACGCTCATTCTGCATTTGTTGCTTCTTTTGAGCCCAAAGATATATCTCATGCATTAACTGATGAATCGTGGATCAATGCCATGCATGAGGAATTAGAGAATTTTGAGCGTAATAAAGTTTGGACTCTTGTTTCACCTCCTTCTGGTCATACTCTTATTGGAAATCGTTGGGTTTTCAAAAACAAACAAAGTGAGGATGGTGTTATTGTTCGCAACAAGGCTAGGTTGGTTGCTCAAGGTTTTACTCAAATTGAAGGTCTTGATTTTGATGAAACTTTTGCTCCTGTTGCTAGATTGGAAGCTATAAGAATTTTATTGGCATTTGCTGTGTCAAAGGGTTTTAAACTTTATCAAATGGATGTTAAAAGTGCTTTTCTTAATGGCTTTATTGATGAGGAGGTTTATGTTAAGCAACCACCTGGTTTCGAGAATCCTAAGTTTCCCAACCATGTTTATAAACTTTCAAAAGCCTTGTATGGGTTAAAACAAGCCCCACGTGCATGGTATGATAGGTTGAAAACATTTTTACTTGAAAAGGGGTTTACCATGGGAAACGTTGATAAAACACTCTTTGTACTCAAACATGGCAATGATCAACTTTTCGTACAAGTTTATGTTGATGATATTATCTTTGGGTGTGCTTCTCATGCTTTGGTGTCAGAATTTTCAGAAACTATGAGTATGGAATTTGAAATGAGCATGATGGGTGAACTTACTTACTTTTTGGGACTACAAATCAAGCAGACAAAGGATGGCACCTTTGTACATCAAAGTAAGTATACAAAGGATCTTCTGCGACGCTTTGGGATGGAAAACTGCAACCCCATTATGACACCAATGGGATCTACCGCGTCACTTGATCTTGATGAGGATGGTGAACCTGTTGACCAAAAGATGTACAGGAGTATGATTGGTTCACTTCTTTATCTTGCCGCTTCTAGACCGGATATACAATTTTCTGTATGCTTGTGTGCACGGTTTCAAGCTTCCCCACGTGCATCACATCTACAAGCTGTCAAGCGGATCTTCAGGTATCTACATGGCACCCAATCTTTTGGCATTTGGCTTTCTGCTTCCTCAAGTATTTCATTGCGTGCATTTTCGGATGCTGATTTTGGAGGTTGTAGAATTGATAGAAAGAGTACTTCTGGTACATGCTTATTTTTGGGTGATTCTTTAGTACTTTGGTCTTCTAAGAAACAAAGTTTTGTTGCACAATCTACTGCTGAAAGTGAATATGTAGCTGCTGCTTGTTGTTGCTCACAAGTTTTATGGATAATAGCTACAATGAAAGATTATGGGGTTAATTTAGAAAGTGTACCACTTTATTGTGATAACACTAGTGCTATATGTATTGCTAAAAACCCTGTGCAACATTCTCGAACTAAACATATAGACATCAGATATCATTTTCTTAGAGATCATGTTGAAAGAGGAAATGTTGTGCTACATTTTATAGATACTGAACGTCAATTGGCAGACATTTTCACTAAACCTTTGGATTCTTCTCGGTTTGCTTTTCTTCGAAGTGAACTTGGGGTAATCAAACCATACGGGATGGTTTGAGGGGGAGTTGAGTCTTTTGTAACATATGTAAAACACTTTTTCACTTGTGTGTTTCTAGGTATTTTCATGTTGCTTCTTTTTCAGTTTTTTATCTTTGATAAATGAAAAACAAAAACAAAGTAATGAGCATTGTAGTTTATCCTGGAATGACATTTTGCAATCATGTTTATGCTTTGAGGAAATTGTCATTTTATATGTATGCTCGCATAAGGTAGTTTATCACATGACTTTCTAATACGAATGATAACTTGAACTAAATCTTGTCATGGTTAAACTTTGTTAGTTGTGTTGGTCTTGGTTACTCAATTACTATCAATGATAAGTCTCTAATGGTATCAAGTTCCAAAATGTGCAAATGACACGTGGTGTCAAGCAAAGTTTACAAATAAATATGCCAATACCGCACTGCAACTTCACGAGACTGCTTACCATTGCACTTTGGTATGAACTTCAAAGTTGTTGTTATTATGGAAACCTTTGTCTTAAGCTTCTGATTGTTAATCATTGTACTATGAACATAGGCTTGACAAGGTTGAACTGACTTGGCATATAAATTTCTTGAAAATAAATGTTATGCTTTTTATAAATTGATTTGTTAAATACAATTTTCTCAAAGTGATTGTGTTTTCAAGTATTGACATAATTGATAAAGGGATACCATGCCTTATAATAAATCGTAACAATACTTGATTCTTGGTCATGTGTGGATTACATTATACTTGAATACATGTCAAGTACAACTATTCTTTACATGACTTGGGCGTAAAATTGTCATTTTCATGATGTCTTATAATGCTCATTACAACAAAATAATAAAATATGACAAAATACAAAAATATTTTCCCTTTCTAGCTTATAGAATTTTTTTAGGGGAAGAGTTTGTTTTGTGGTTTTGATGAATTTCATTGTCAAAGGGGGAGAGATTTCCAACACATATACACAACACATTACCACATTTTACACTTACACATATTTTTGGATCTTTTGTTGATCTTCAATTTTTCACCTTTTCTTTTCAAAACCTTGAAAATATGAAAGTTAAGTGAATGTGTATGCCAATCAATGTTTTGTGTTTATGTGATGTTGCCAATGTTTTCATCAAGGGGGAGATTGTGAAATCATGTGTGATGTGCAACATTGGCAAGTGCTAAGTTAGACATTGATATGGATACTTTGGATAATATGGATACGGAAAATATGGCGTGAGTTGTGTGGAACTTACCCTGAGTCAAGTCGTGGACTTGTGCTCGAACTGGTTATTTGTCATAATCACTTTCAGGTGTTGCCGGAGCTGAAGGAACGTGGTCGATGACGGGATCGAGGGACAAAGCTTGGGAGAAGCTGAGGTCGAGGGATCAAGGTCATGCGGAACGTTCGTGCGAAGGAACAATGGAAGTGGAGGCTACGATGATCCGGGAGGGCACCGTTTTTATCGTATGGTTTATACCGGAGATGTATGGTATTGTTGATCGAGGTTCCAAAGACGTCACGAGGAGTGAGGCGTCATGAGGAAAAATATGCAGACGAAATTCAGTGGCCGGCTGTCATGGTGCTAATGCTAAGCTGAGCATTTGATTAGTGACTGCATTTTGTCTCATGCATGGAGCAGCTAGTGTGTGCATGCAAAGTGTGTACGTATGTACTGTCAACGTGAGGGAAGAGAAGGAGCAGGCAGCAGTGTGCGAGAGGCACCAGGTGCATGTCGTTTGGGCACAAACATTGTCTGTTGTTTGGCGGACGGGCGAGACAAAGAGTTTCAGTTTCAGTCGTTCGTTTTTTGTTTTGGTCAGGACTCTGTTTAGGGTTTGCCTAGCTCTTTAAATAGAGGGGTATAGCCTATTTTTTGAGTACGTCTCAGAGAGGAACTCAGATTAGGTCTAGCCTAGATTAATTTGGAGAGTTCTTGGATGCGGCATGCATCTTCTGTAAACCGATCGACATCGTTGCAATAAAGTGATCTTTGGCGGTGTCATCTCGAGGCTTCTCTGATCTTCGAAAATTCTTTGTGTTAGATCTATCTAATACTTTGCTGCAGGTTTTTTACGAGATCAAGGGAAGTTTGTGATGCGATTAATCTATCTTTCTTGTTAATTCTCAAAATCAGATCTAGATTGATTTTCGCAGTTTTTCTGTCAGCGGTTACTGTTTTGATCGTATCTTTAGTTTCGTAACTCCGATTGAGCTGATTCTTGTTGCGTTGATTAGATAATTTCCATAGCTTTAATTGGAGTACTTATTCATAAATTTTGGTTCAGCCGATCTAAAGACACATCTGTTTTAGTATCATGAACAGAATAGGATTTCAGGGTTTTAACTTTTGGGAAAAGTTTTAATTTGCTTCTGCGCAATCATTCACCCCCCTCTGATTGCCTATCTCGATCTCTCATACTCTCTTCCTACTAGAGGTTATTCTTGGCACAAAAACGAAATAAAAATGATAAGGAGAGGTTATTAAAGAATTAATAACTTCCAAGACTCAACAAAAGAAAAATTACAGAAATAAAACATGGGTTATCTCCTAAGAGTGCTTTTCTTTAATGCCTTTCAGCTAGGCGCAGAAAAAGAGGTAGCATCAAATATTTTCAAGTAAAGAAGCATCAACATAATAGCTTGTTATAATAATAGAATCAAAATGTGACTTCTTTCCCTTTCTAGGGAAGTGTTTCATACCTTTCTTGAGTGGGAATTGATATTTAATAATCCCATCTCTCATATCAATAGCAGCACCAACAGTTCTAAGAAACGGTCTTCCCAAAATAATTGAACAAGAAACATTGCATTCAATGTCCAAAACAACAAAATCAATGGGGACAAAGTTATTATTAACCATAATAAGAACATTATTAACTCTCCCCAAAGGTTTCTTCTTAGCAATATCAGCAAGATGAACATCCAAATAACATTGTTCCAATGGTGGCAAATCAAGCATATCATAGATTTTTCTAGGCATAACAGAAATGCTCGCACCAAGATCACATAAAGCATTGCAATCAAAGTCATCATTATCAAAGGTAAAAGAACTATTGTCTCCCATACTTCGAAAAATTTCAGCATTCTTATGAGAAACAGTTTCAGTGGTTCTAGGCAATTTTGTAGAAGGAGTGGGGACTTTTTCTACACCAATTATTTTACCATTAATAGTAGGAGGATTGCTAGCATTTGAGACTTCAGTATTACTAGTGGTGGTAATGGTACAAATTTTAGGCATATTATTATTTCTAGCAATTTCATCTTCTCTTTCCCACCTAGCATGCAATTTCGCCAACATCCTAACATTGTCATCAATTCTAACTTGAATGGAATTCAAAGTTTTACTTTCTTTAACATCATGAGGCATAACCTTAATTTAGGACATTCAACATCAAGAGCAAGGCTATCAACTTTAGAAGCAAGAACATCAATTTTGCCAAACTTTTCCTCAACATATTTATTAAAAGCAGTTTGTTTACTAATAAAGTCCTTAAGCATGACTGCAAGATCAGAGGGTGCACTTCTATTGTTGTTGTAGGAATTACCATTACCATTACCATTATTAGAAGGATATGGCCTATAATTGTTACTACCAACATTATTCCTATAAGCATTGTTGTTAAAATTATTGTTTTTAATGAAGTTCACATCAACATGCTCTTCTTGAGCAACCAAAGAAGCTAAAGGAACATTATTTGGATCAACATGAGCTTTACCATTAACAAGCATAGATATAATTATATCAATCTTATCACTCAAGGAGGAGGTTTCTTCAACAGAATTTACCTTCTTACCTTGTGGAGCTCTCTCAGTGTGCCATTCAGAATAATTTATCATCATATCATCAAGGAGTTTTGTTGCAGCCCCCAAAGTAATGAACATAAAGGTACCTCCAGCGGCTGAATCCAGAAGGTTTCTTGAAGGAAAATTCAGTCCTGCATAAAAAGTTTGGATGATCATCTAAGTAGTCAGTCCATGAGTGGGACAATTCTTTACCAAAGATTTCATTCTTTCCCAAGCTTGAGCAACATGTCCATTATCAAATTGTCTAAATTTCATTATGTCACTTCTCAAGGATATAATCTTAGCAGGAGGATAATATTTTCCAATGAAAGCATCTTTGCATTTAACCCAAGAATCAATACTATTTCTAGGCAAAGATAGCAACCAATCTTTAGCTCTCCCTCTCAAAGAGAAAGGAAACAATTTTAGTTTTATAATGTCACCATCTACATACTTATACTTTTGCATCTCACAAAGTTCAACAAAATTATTAAGTTGAGAAACAACATCTTCAGTACTAACACCAGAAAATTGCACTTTCATAACAAGATTTAACAAAGCAGGTTTAATTTCATAGAAAGCTGCTTCAGGAGCAGGTGGAGCAATAGGTGTACAAATAAAATCATTGTTGTTTGTGCTAGTAAAGTCACACAACTTAGTGTTTTGAGGAGTACCCATTTTAGCAAAATTAAAACAGAGCAAAAAAACTATAATAGAAACTAATTTTTTTGTGTTTTTGATATAATGAAGCAAACAAGACAAAATAAAATAAACTAAGCAAAACAATAACAAAGTAAATAGATTGGAGATGAGAGACTCCCCTTGCAGAAATCCTCTTTCTTCCCGGCAACGGCGCCAGAAAAGTAGCTTGATGAGTGCAGTCGCACACCGTTGGGGAACCCCAAGAGGAAGGTATGATGAGCACAGTAGCAAGTTTTTCCTCAGTAAGAAACCAAGATTTAATCGACCAGTAGGAGAAAGGAGTGACTTCTGAAGGTGTTGCTAGCTGACTTGTGGCAGGATGCACTACCGGCGTCAGCAACAACGTAGAACCTGCACACAACACAACCAAAATACTTTGCCCCAACTTACAGTGAGGTTGTCAATCTCACCGGTTTTGCTGAAAACAAAGGATTAACTGTATAGTGTGGAAAGTGATGTTTGTTTGCAGTGGAATTAAAAAGAACAGTGCTTGCAGTAAGTAAACATAACACGATGATTTTATCAGTGTAAAAGAAAGGACCGGGGTCCACAGTTCACTAGAGGTGTCTCTCCATTAAGATAAATAACATGCTGGGTGAACAAATTACAGCTGGGTAATTGACAGAATAAAGATCATACATGACAAGATGATTACTATGAGATTCATTTGGGCATTACAACATAATACATAGACCGTAATCCAACTACGTCTATGACTAATAATCCACCTTCCGGTTATCATCCGAACTCCTTCCAGTATTAAGTTGCAAGCAACAGATTATCGCATTAAGCAATATGTGTAAAGTAAATAATAGAATTATCCTTAGACAAAGCATTGTTGTTTTCTCCCTAGTAGCAACAGCACATCTACAATCTTAGAAGTTATTGTCACTCTTCCAGATTACTAGAGGCATGAACCCACTATCGAGCATAAATACTCCCTCTTGGAGTTACAAGCATATACTTGGCCAGAGCATCTACTAGCAATAGAGAGCATGCAAGATCACAAATAACATATGACAAGTATATAATCGATCTCAACATAGTATTCAATATTCATCGGATCCCATCAAACACAACATGTAGCATTACATAAAGATGATCTTGATCATGATAGGCAGCTCACAAGATCTAAACATGAAGCATAAATTGGAGAAGACAACCATCTAGCTACTGCTATGGACCCGTACTCCAGAGATGAACTACTCGCGCATCACTTCGGAGGCGGGCAAGGCGATGTAGAGGCCTCCGGTGATGATCTTCCTCTCCGGCAGGGTGCCGGGAAGAGCTTCAGAACCCTCCTGAGCTAGGTTCGGCGATGGCGGCCGCGACGGAACTTTTCATGGATGTAGGCTCGGGTATTTAGGTTTTTCCCGAACAGGTGAATAAATAGGCGGAAGGACGAGGTCAGTGGGTGCCTGGGGGGCCCACACCACCCCATGGCGCGGCCAGGGCTTGGGCCGCGCCATGGCCTGGTGTGGTCGCCTCGTGGCTCGTCTCCGTCTCTCCTCTGGACTCCGTCTTCGTTACAGTAAAATAGGAACTTCAGCTTTTGTTTCGTCCAATTCCGAGAATATTTCCTGTACAACTTTTATGAAATACAAAACAGCAGAAAACAAGAAACTGGCACTGTGGCATCTTGTCAATAGGTTAGTTCCGGAAAATGTATAAAAGTGCAACGAAGTGTCAATAAAACATAAACAAATTGGTGTAAAACAAGCATGGAGCATCAAAAATTATAGATACGTTTGCAACGTATCAACCACTCCTCTTTATTTCATTTCATGGGTGATGGCCCGGTAGGTCACCAACTCGATCCAGGAAGCATCTATCCCATAAAGTGTTCTAAAGGTTTCATTTGTGAAAATCGTAGTGATACTACGGTGTTTGTGTGTGTGTGTGTGTGTGTGTGAGTGAGAGAGAGAGAGAGAGAGAGAGAGAGAGAGAGAGAGAAAGAGAGAGATCAGAGAGAGAGAGAGAGCGAGGTCAGGAGGTTGTAGATATTTTAGCTAATGCGGAGGAAAAAATATCAAGTGATTAATGCATGGACACCCGTGCCATGAAGGCCCTCGTATTAATAACAAATGGAGAATTCAATCCCAGAAACATAACATGTCTAAAAACATGCCAAATCACTATATACTAAGATTGGGATCTTTTATATGCATGAGACCCATTTATCAATGGCTACCATTACAAGGGAGAAAATCGCATACTCCCTCCAGCCCAAATAAATTGACTCGGGGAGTATTACTTTGGGCCGGACGAGCTTTACAATCCTATGTCTACTAATGATAGATGAGGCCCATGCTCAAATTATTCAATTTCTCATTTTTCTTTCGAAGGTAAGTACAAGTGTAGAGAAGACAGTCTTCTCTAATCTCCATGATGTCTAGATATGAAAAAAGACATACTCTTGCGTAATTAATATATATAGGAAATTTTAAACTTTCTCTTGTCATTTCCCACTTAGCAGTCGCCGTGCCTCAGGTCTCTCCTTATTTGTTGCCTCCTCATAACTTCCTTGGCGTACAAGAACATACCTAATAATTAAATGCCACTTTTTACACAATACATGCCAACAAAGAAATGGTAGTGTAAATGGTTAAGGACAATGAAAATTCACAAACATAACTACCACATGGACACAATATTGTTAACCGATATGTCATACATATCCAAATATTGTTTTGAAATTTACAATACAGTGTTTTGAAATTTCACATATATGTGTTCGATCCACTCTAAATAATATTTTAGCATATGGACAGTGGAGAAATTGTCTAATTATAACTTTTAAAGGATCAACTCTAAAGAATGTACACAAGTATCTTTTCCATTTCTCTCATTTATATTTCAGCTCTAATTCTACAAAGGAGCCTTTCATTTCTTCTTTTTATTTCCTATTTAACAAAGTCATCATGCCTCTCATGTTTGCATACATTCTTCTACGACACATCTCCTTCTCCGTTGCTTCCACTTCATCACTGCCATGACATACGAGAACATACCTTATCATGTAATGCACCCTTGACACGACATGGTAATACAAACATCGAAATGGTAGTGTAAACGGTCATGGAAAGTAAAAGGCGATGGAAAAGAAACCACAACATTGACACAATATTGTTAATCTATCATGTCTATTTTTGTAGTTAGAATTGCAATTAAATTGTTTGTAACATATGAATCACAAACATTGTAGATGAGTTTGTCCATGGGGTTCTTTTCTGAGGACTCGTCATTGTTGGACGATTCGAACATAGAAGATTTGATTGCTGACGATGAGAAAGAGGACATCATCTTGATGCTCGCCATGAAGAATATTGAGGAGACAAAGAAGAGAGAGCGGCACACTAGTAGGAAAAAGCTTTCGAAGGGATACACAGTGGTTTGTCTTTGCATTCCCCGGAACTGAGCTTCCTGCCATGAAATGCTCATGAAGGACTACTTCGCTGAGCTTTGCACTTACCCTACTCGTGCACATTGCTGAAACTTGCAGGGCCAACTGCCCACTTTTTACTCGTCGGAGAATGATGTCGGGCTTATTGGATTTGGTGCATATCAAAATAAATTAGCGGCAATGCAGTGATCCCATATGGAATTTCTAGCTCGTGAACACATATCATGATCTTAAAACACTAGACATACTACATCAGAATGCATATATAGTTCGCCTCGCTAAATTGGCTTAATTAATAAATTGGCTAATTCTAACTCTCTTCCTGAGAAGGCGTCCCCTAGGTGGCGCTGGCTAGGCGGTGAGCCGGTGATGGCAGCATCGCTGCGGCTGCCATGCTCGATTGGCTGGGTTGGGGATCCGTGCCAACGAGTGACGAGGATAAAATAAGGCGGATAACATTTGGTTAATTTAGGCCTATCAATGGACCTTCAGTTCTTGGTTTGGGCTCAATTTAAGTTGATCATAGGTTAAGCTTAATTTGTTAAAGATTTTCTTTCTCTTTTGTGATTTGTGTTTTTTATTCTTGTCAGAGCGTGCAGCAGAAGATGAAAGTGGATCAAAATACAACTAGGGTGTCAAGTGGGATCCAACAATTAATATCCCATTTCTAGTTCATCCGAATGTTTCTACTTTGAAATTTGAGAAAGAAACTATTTTTTTTCAAATAAACTAAAAATGTGATCCCATTTGCATGCATTACGTAACATTGTGGGTGCATTTTTATACATAGAAAACAATATGGTGGCGCGATGAACTTGTAAATAACCGAGCGCAATTTCCAGGTTACGTGTTCCCAGGCTAACCTCCACTAAGAAAGAACACTCGGTCAAAAAGTTGCCGTAGCTAGATACTACTCAGGAAAGAAAGTATCTCATTTATTACAGTAATTTTCACCAACACCTCAAAGCATCTCATACATGAATATGACAGGATGCACAATGCACAACATTGTTTTTACATTTTTTCGATAAAGGAGTCTAGGCCCAGCCTCTGCATCAATAGATGCACACGGCTTGCTTTATTAAAAACAAAGTATCAAGTCACAACATATCCATCATCACTTATTATAATCACGGAAATGCTAAAGTGGATATATGAATCAACCAACTGAAAATACGGCTAACAGAAAAGCTATGCATTTGCTATTCTATTAAGATGCCGCCACCCAGTAGCCTGGAAAAAGAAGTCCTCAACAACCACTAGCATCCGGTTGCATCCAGTAATCATATCCTCCCGCTGCTCCACCGGGAGAAGGAAAACCCATTGCTGGATTGAATGAGCAGTTCGCCGGATAACCTGCAAAAAATTAGTTCCACTTCATTTGTTAAAGATAATATCATTTCTAGTTCTTCAAACAGCCCAACAAATGGCCGAAACACCAACTCTAATCTTTTGTTTGTCATCTTTTCTCACACCATTCAACCATCTACCAAACATATTAGTAACATTAGCTGGTGGCGGGATATTATAAGAGAGGTACATCATACGCCAAATTATCTTCGCAAAAGGGCAATGAATGAACAAATGGTTAACGGTTTCAGTGGAATCACAAAAACAACACTTTTGACATCCCTTCCACTTCCGTTTAGCTAAATTATCTTTTGTTAAAAGCACCTTATTACTGAGAAACCACATAAAGATCTTGACTTTCAAAGGAATCTTTAACTTCCATAAGTACTTACGAAGATAAACAGTATGCCCATTCTCATCCAATCAAGGTACATAGACTTGACTGAAAAAATGCCCGACTCAGTAAGCTTCCAAATAAACTTATCTGGTTCAGTATTTAAGTTAATTGTAATTAATTGTTGGCATAGATATAGCCATTGTACCCACTTATTATCATTCAAACCTCTTCTAAAAGAAATATTAATAGGTTCAGTAGCAAGCACAGTCGAAATTAACACATTCTTATGTTGAACGATATTATAAAGTGCCGGATATTGATGAGATAAAGGAGTATCGCCCAACCACACATCCTCCCAAAACCTAACAGATGTTCCATCCCCCACTCTAAAAAAGCCCCTATTGAAGAAGTCTTCTTTAACATGCATGAGACCCTTCGAAGGGTGACTCAGTCGGTTTGACCTCGACTTGTGCTAGTGTTTTATTTTTAAGGTACTTGTTACATAAGAGCTGCTGCCACATACCCTCCTCTAAAAGAAGTTTAAACAGCCATTTGCTTAGTAGACATTTGTTCTTTAATTCTAGTACCTCAATACCCTGATCCTTTGGTCTACACAACATATTACATTTAGATAGTCTATATTTCTTCTTGTACTCATCAGATTGCCAGAAAAAATTTGATCTATAAAAGTCTAATCTCTTCCTCACCCCAATTGGGATTTCTAAGAAGGAGAGCATAAACATGGGAAGACTTGTGAGAACCGAATTAATCAGAACCAACCTATCTCCATAAGACAACAATTTACTTCGCCAGCACCCCAATTTGGAGGCAAACCGAGTTTCAATAGGGTTCCACTCAGCATTCCGCAGTGTCCTATAATGTACCGGAATCCCTAAGTATTTCAAAGGTAAGGTTCCAGACCCGCACCAAAAAATGTGTCTATACTGGTCCTCCATATCCTTTGCCTTACCAAAGCTAAAAATCTCACTCTTGTGAAAATTAATTTTTAAACCCGACAGTTGCTCAAATATGCATAGAATTAGTTTCATATTTACAGCCTTAGCAATATCGTGTTCCAAAAATAATATTGTGTCATCCGCATATTGTAAAATGGATATTCCCCCGTCAATCAAATGAGGCAACAAACTACCCACTTTACCCTCATCCATAGCTCTAGCAATCAGAATCGCTAACATATCAGCGGCTATATTAAACATAATTGGAGATAATGGGTCCCCCTGGCGTAGTCCTTTTCTGGTCTGAAAATTATGCCCAATAACATCATTAACTCGTATTCCAACACTCCCTCCTTGTACAAATTGCTTTATTCTATCACACCAAATAGGATCAAAACCCTTCATGCGTAGAACTTGTTGTAGAAAGGGCCATTTAACCTTATCGTACGCCTTTTCAAAGTCTATTTTAAATATCACCCCATCTAGTTTTTTCCGATGCATTTCATGAATTGTCTCATGGAGAACTACCACTCCTTCTACAATGTGCCTTCCTAGAATAAACGCCGTCTGAGTAGGTCTAATCACTTTTTGAGCTACATCAGAAATACGAATTGTCGCAACTTTAGTAAAAATCTTAAAACTCACATTTAGCAAGCAAATTGGCCTATATTGTTGAATCTGAGTTGCATTCTCCTTTTTAGGCAGTAAAGTGATCACTCCAAAATTAAGTTTATACAAAGGCAATTCACCTTTCTGTCCTACCAGAATGAAGTTCTATTAAGTTAATGGGACCTCGCTCGACAGTACGCGCTTCCTTACAATGTACCCAATTAATTAAGTTGACCATGCATATGATTACTTAACTATTGCATGTGAACGAGCTTCCCTGTTTCTTCTTCACCATCGATCTAAAGCTAGGAAGATTGCATTGCATTTGCATGTGATCTTCACACGGACGTGTCCGATTCATGCGCCACTCCTCTTAACTTCATTTCACGGGTAGATGGCTGGGTAGGTCACCAACTCGATCTAAGAAGCATGAAGTGTTCTAATTATTTTCCGTTGTGAAAATCGTACTGATACTACAATGTTTGTGTGATCGGGAGGTTGTAGATATTTCAGCTTGTGAGGAAAAAATATCTAAGGGGTTCATGCATCCGCACCCATGCGATGAAGGCCCTCCTATTAATAACAGATCGAGAATTCAATCCTGGGAAAATAACATGTCGGAAAACATGCCAAGTTATGGGCAAAAATTGGATCTCATATAGAACACCATATACAACGATTGCGAAAAGTGCTTTTAGCTCACGAGCTCCGGTGCTCTCGCTCAGTTAAAAAAAATTAAAAATATTTTTACAAGTTATAAAAAATCATGAAAATAATTCTGTAGATTACCATTGATACATCCCATAATCATGAAAAATCCCAATCCGAAATTATTTTTATTTTGACCTGGACAAAAATGACAAATTCTGATATGTTTTGAAGATTTGAAAATGACTACTCAGATCTACAATTTTATCATTTTTGTGTAGCTCAAAATATTAAGTATTTGAAATTGATATTTTGCCCGTTTGTGGGATACATCATTGACTATGTGTGGATTTGTTTCCAGAATTTTTTACAACTCAAAACAATTATTTTTATTTTTTTTAAAAACGAGATCACTAGTGCCCATGTGCACCAAATCTCTGTCCGGATCTTTTATATGGGACCCATCTATTGATAGCTACAGTTACTAAGAAGAAAATTTTGTACTACTATAATCTATCGGCCGACGATAGATGAGAGACCGATGCTCAAATTATTCGGTGTCGCTTTTTTCTTTCGAAGGTACAATACTGCAATGTACATGATAAAGTAGGTACACGTGTAGAGAATGCAGTCGTCTCTTAATTGTTCATGATGTCTAGATGATTAAGAAGACCTAATATATTTCTCCACTTATCCTGCAAAATAAATTTTCACTTTCTCTTGTTATTTCCCACTTTACAAAGCCACCGTGCCTCTAGTCTCCTTTGTTGGCTCCTACCCGTCATTGCCTTGACGAAGGGAATGTACCTAACAATACCACTATTTACATGCTATATGGTAGCACGAAGATTGAAATTGTAGTGTAAATGGTCATGAACAATGAGAAGTCACAAAATGTAGCCACTGCATGGACACAATATTGTTAACCGATAGTAAGTCATAAAATTTCAAATAATGTTTTAAAATTTCACGTAATGCGTGTCTGATCCTCCACCACCACTCGTCTTTATTTCATTTCACGGGTGGATGGCCGCTTAGGCCGTAAGTCTACCAACTCAGGCGAAGAAGCATTTATCCACGAAGAATAATATGTGAAAGTCATGCTACTATAGTGGACATGATAGGGTCATATGGTTAGTTATAGATATTTTAGCGTGGGAGGAATTTTCTGTGAAAGAAGAAACCATCTAGAGATGCATACTATCCTACTGATAACATGTCAGAAATTCAATCTCGAAATAATGGCATGCCAGAAAAGATGTGGAGTTATTGGCGAAGGTGATATATGGTTTAAATGGGATACCCATAACTTATATTACGATGGTGATGGTGATCTTTTATGGGCCCATCTATATATTGGCTAGAGTTAAGGTGACAAGCTTCTACTCTATTACTATCATCTACTAATCGACTATATATATTGAGGACCCATGCTCGAATAATTTGATGACATATTCTTTAATTATATCCTTCAAGGTATATCACGCTAAAAGTACGTAAGCCTCCATGTTGCTTAGGTATCACAATAAACATGCGCACGCGATAAAAAATCGATTATAGAAGTGTGATTACTCGATAGCATATGGTACAATGGAGAATTATTTCTAATTACATCTTGTAACCAATCAACTCTAAAGGAATCTTTTCAATTTCTCTCATTTATATTTCTGCACTAATCCTACAAAGAAGTCTTTCATTTCGTGGTAATACAAACATCAAAACGGTAGTGCAAATGATCATGGAAAATGAAAGGTAGAAAAGATAACCATAACATGGACACAACATTGTTAACCTATCATGTCGTGAAATTTCAAACCGAGGGAATCTCTATTGAAAAATAAAACCGTGGTAACGATTAAAAAGAGAGAAGAAAAACAGCTATTTTTATTCATTTATCTTGATATACGTATTGGTTTTCATTATTTGGAGCATGCTTCGTTGCTAACACGTCTCCTTCAATGGTTTCTCTGGCAAATTTGTGTGTGATGCGTTAGCCGTCAATGGTGTTTCTTTCTTTCTTTCTAGAGGATCGTCACCCATCAGTCGTTAATGCACTCGACTTGGCTCAGATCAGCTCACCTAGCAGCTGTGAAGAGGGCAGGCTGTGTCGACCTCGACCGTGATCACCTGCGGCCCTGACGAGTACGACGCCACGACGCGCGGCCCTCCTAGCTTCCGTCGACAGTATCCTAATACTATGAATTAATTAGCGTGTCTGTGAGTGCTCGTGCTACTAGTCCTGGATCATTTGATCGGTTGGTGAAGTGACATGATTCGGGTTGTTCGTGTACGTCTTCTTTAATCCGTGTACATACACTAGCTCTCGTCCTGCGCGCCTCTTAATTCTCGCATCGCGCGCACCGGTCCAAATTTTATCGCGTATATGCAAAATTTCCATATGAAATGTTTCGCATACGCAGCACTTAAGTTCTATTGGATTCAGTTTTACGAATCCAACAATCAATATAGGAAAGAATTCCGAGGATCGAAATTCTGAGGATTTAGATACTCTGAATTTTGTACAAATATCCTTCCCGTCGTCGATCTGTCCCGATCTCAGCAGGACCTCAAAATTGACTGTCGTCTTTTTCCTTGCCCATACACAATATTGTACTCCGTCTTTAATAGGTACTGGTAGAAAAACGGGCTTTAGTCCCGGTTCGTAACTGCCATTAGTCGCGGTTGCGCAACCGGGACTAATTAAGCGCGACTAAAGGCCCCCTCTTTAGTCGCGGTTGCTTACGAACCGCGACTAAAGGCCCGTCCACGTGGGCGCCAGACGTCCGTCGGAGCGGAGGACCTTTAGTCGCGGTTCGCCTCCGCGGGTTTAGGGTTTTAGCCCCCCCTCCCCCCTCCCTAAATCTGGTTTCTTTTTAGTGTTTTATTTCTTTTATATTTTATTTTGTGTTTTATTTTAATTTTGAAGAAGTTTCAGTACACATATTCTACGCTACTATATACATGCATATGAATGTACAATTTTAAACAAGTTTGAAATTAGAAACAAGAAGAATTCAAGAGGAATATACAATATATATTCAATCTCGGATGACCATATACAACTTCGAACAATTTTTCATACACAATTTACGGCATCAGAAGTTCTTCGTCCTCGTAATAGTGTTCTCCTTTAGGATGGAGGATTTCCCTCATCAAAAATCCTGCTAATTCCTCTTGAACTGGTTGGAAGCGAGCTTCTGGACTAAGTGTCTTCCGCAAGTTATTCCTCCGCACGTTGCTATCCGACGGCTTCCGCTCAGAGGTGTGTCTCCGGATGAACTCACAAACATAGTATCCACATAGATTGATCCCCGGTGGCTGAATATCCACATTAACTAACCTTCTAAATTCTAGCTCATGTTTGAATTCACCGACCATTTCATCTGAGAACCGTCTCCGAACCCTACAGGGCAAAGAAAATTAAATGAACAAGGGAGTTATTAGTTACTTGATATTAGGAAATGAACGAAAGAGGCCGATCGATATAGTGCGCAAATGATTGAAAATAATTACTTTTGCAGCATATTTCTCATGTTGACCCAAAGTTTTGAATCCATATTCAGAGAGTCCATGATGAGAACTCTGGAGGTGTGAAATTCAATTACTAGCAGAATCCAGTGGAACATGCGGACACGTTACATGCACAGTCATACATAACTCATCGATTAGACATACCATGCATGGAGTAAACAAAAGAGAATATGCTTAAGACAGAAACACTCACCCAAAATGGTAAGGAAATAGAATTTGACTTTTGAGTTGCTGCTTTGTAAGAAAATCCCACAGGTCTTTCTCCACGTCGTGGGAGAATCTTTCTAACACATATCCATTAACGATATGTGGGTCAATGAACCCAACATCATAGATGTTCATTTTTCTGCATTCCCCAATCTTCATTCTGCATAATAGCGTACACAACAATATAGTTAGGACAATATATATAGTGCAGACAATGAACGAGATGAGGTAGAAATAAATCACTTACAGAACGTAGCAACTGATGATAGATTTGTCGAGCTCGCGCAGATTGAACAGCTGGAACAATTCACTCATATGAACTGTTACATAGTAATGTTTGAAGTGATGCTCATGTCTAACTTCCGCATAAATATATTCTTTGTCGGCCTTATTTTTTATGAAACCCTTGTACCAACGTAGCAGATTTCCCATTTATGCTGGTAGACTCTCTTCCTGCGCAGGCTCGATGAGAGGCCCATTCGGCACATATGTAAATGCTACCTCACTCATTGGCGCATCCTCAAGGCCTAACACTGCACGAAGAGTCATACCGAACTCGGCCGCTTTTTCTTTGGCACCCGTTATGATGTCGGTGAAGAAATCGACGATCCCCAGGTACACGTTCTTCTTACAATTACCCAGATATACACTTTCAGTCTCATGTAAGCAGTGCGTGCATGCATTGTATCCCTTATTTATCTGTCCCGAAAGGTTACTAAGAGCAGGACAATCGTTGATGGTTACGAAAAGCAACGCTCGTAGGTCAAATTCCTCTTCTTTGTGCTCATCCCACACACGTACACCAGGTCTGCCCCACAACTGTAAAAGTTCACCAACTAATGGCCTTAGGTACACATCGATGTCGTTGCCGGGTTGCTTCGGACCTTGGATGAGCACTGGCATCATAATGAACTTCCGCTTCATGCACAACCAAGGAGAAAGTTTGTAGATGCATAGAGTCACGGGCCAGGTGCTATGGCTGGAGCTCTGCTCGCCAAAAGGATTCATGCCATCTGTACTTAGACCAAATCTTATGTTCCTTGCGTCAGCTGCAAAATCTTTGAACTCTCTGTCGATCTTTCTCCATTGCGTTCCATCAGCGGGGTGTCTCAACTCCCCGTCGGACTTACGGTCCTCTTTGTGCCATCGCAACAACTTGGCATGCTCTTTGTTCCTGAACAGACGTTTCAACCGTGGTATTATAGGAGCATACCACATCACCTTGGCGGGAACCCTCTTCCTGGGTTTCTCGCCCTCAACATCGTCACCAGGGTCATCGCCTCTGATCTTATAACGCAATGCAGTGCATACCGGGCATTCATTCAAATTCTCGTATTCACCGCGGTAGAGGATGCAGTCGTTAATGCATGCATGTATCTTCAGAACCTCTAAACCTAGAGGGCAGACAACCTTCTTTGCTTCGTACGTACTGGCGGGCAACTCGTTATTCTTTGAAAACATATTCTTCATCATTTTCAGTAAATTTTCAAATCCCGAGTCAGATAGACCTTCCTGTGCCTTCCATTTCAGCAAATCCAGTGTGCAGCCCAGCTTTTTCAGACCATTATCGCATCCTGGGTATAGCGACTTTTTGTGATCCTCTAACATGCGATCCAAATTCTTCCTCTCCTTTTCAGTTTCGCAGCCTCTCCGTGCATCAGCAATGGTCCGACCAAGATCATCAGCGGGCTCATCACGTGCCTCTTCTTCACCTTCCCCTTCACCTTCCCCTTCACCTTCCCCACCTTCAGCATCCTCCATGAAAGTATCACCGAAATGATCAGGATAGTTGTCATTGATGATATCATCCCCTTCTTCATCTTCTTCCATTCTAACCCCTCTTTCTCCATGCTTGGTCCAACAATTATAGCTTGGCATGAAACCCTGCCGAAGCAGGTGCAGGTGAACGTCTCTTGAGGAAGAGTAACCCTTCTGATTCTTACAGGCAGCACATGGACAGATAACAAAACCCCCCTGCTTGTTCGCATTAGCCACTACGAGGAAATCTTTCAAACCCGTAATGAACTCGCCGGAGAGTCGGTTATCGTACATCCATTGCCGATTCATCTGCATTATTATTATATAAAGTATATAATTAACCATCATGCATTTGTTAAACTAACTAGCTACAAATAATAGAAATTAAACAATGAACTACACACATGCATATTTTATCAATGACACATGAAAGGTTCAAGTTGCTTTCCGCGATCGAGGAGGATAAAATAAATGAGAAAGCTCAAGTGTGGCTCGGACACTTCATATCATGTTTGTTTCATGCTCTCGGGCATTTCATCAAACACCTTGTGTGCATAAGAGGAACCAAAAGCAAACCCACCACCCCCTTGTGAAGATTGTGAAGAGAAGTGGCACCAAATGGCTAAGTGAAGTGTGCTGAGCTGCATTTATAGGGATGAGCCTTTAGTCCCGGTTGGCCTGGCCAACCGCGACTAAAGGCCTTCGGGCCAGGCCTGAGGACCTTTAGTCGCGGTTGGCCTGGCCAACCGCGACTAAAGCCCCTCCCGTCCCCCAGCTGTCGACCGAGCCCGCTGGGCCCAGACCTTTGGTCGCGGGTCGCCTCCCGAACCGCGACTAAAGACCCCTTTAGTCGCGGTTCGAATATTTTGGGGACTAATGGGGGTGGACGGAAGCCTCTTTTTCTACTAGTGAGGGCACTATTCATAATTCTTATTACATTTTTAGTTTTCCTTGTACTATTATGAATGATTATCGCTTCCGTCTTTAATGGGGTCTGCTCTTTTGTTTAGCCAACATGACCTTAATGAGGTGTGGGGCTTTGCATCTGACAGTCTTAGTTCGGTGGAATTTTTTGAAAAAAAAACAGGATCTCAAAATTAACCAACGGCGTATGCGTATTAAATCGCTTGGCCACATACTTTTACCGTGATATACCTTGAAGGATATAATTATTCGAGCATGTGCCCTCCATATTATCAATTTGGTCTAACATATTCAAGACCAATTAGCAAGTACTGCAGGTGAGTCCAAGCGCCTCTTGGTTAGCTACGGAAGAACTGCATCCCCATTTGCAATGGAAAAACTGAAGAAAAAAAAAGCTCAATCGCAATACAACCTGCAATTAATATGTGCACAAATCATGATACAATTGAACGGTGTACAATTTGACTAAGAATTATCTTAGTTCTCCGCTAGCTAAGAACTAGCAACTCTGATTTTATTTAACATGGCAACCTCTTGGTGAGGTCGCGTGGTTACGGGTGCAAGGTCCCCCCAAAAATGGTTGTTTTCCCAAGAAAATTTGAAAGTCCGCCTCTAGATGGCTCAAGAGAGTGGATTTCACACACACACACGCATATGTGTGGGTGTATTCTGGACCGTTCATTTATTTCTCTAGATTCCCCCTAGCCTTGATAGATGGAAATATTCTTTTATCTCTTTTCACTTTATCTGAATCCCAAAGCAAAACGGACGGTGACCGAAACACTCACACCATGCTTGTAAGTACAAATTATTCCGCTCAGTTAATTATATCGTGGTATCTGTGTTCCAACATATAAGACACAATTTGATTGCCAAAATCCATGATTTCACTAACTATTAATCCAATTAAAAAAGTTAGCTTTCGGCTGGCTCAGTTTATGTTAGACCAAGTTGATAGACACCACTAGATTCGTATTGAAAAACACTTCGCGTGATTATTTGATTACCTGTCAAAGGAAAAGAAAAAGAAGCCTAACTCTAAGATTGATTACAGTGCATAGCATTGTAATCCAACATTAGCGTCACTGTACTGTCACTGTACTGTTTAGTCTTACGGTACACATCGTCCAGTCATTTTCGGAACAGGCCGGCTGCCAGTGTCAACCAAAACGTTTCTGAACAAGGTCAGTCTTCATGCATGACAGCTTGCAGCGAATGCGAGCGTCATGCCTAGGATTGAGTATGCATCTACCCTTGGGTCGGTGGATGGGCGTTAATTAAAGCCTTGTCCGAATCTGGAAATTTTGGTTTGCTAACCAGCTCCTTTTTTCTTTTTCTAGAGCAACTACTCAGCGAGCTAATTTTATACTACTCCCTCCGGTCTCTTTTAATTGACTCGGATTTAGTACAGCTTTATACTAAATCTGAGTCAATTAAATAGGACCTGAGGGAGTATGTAATTTATGTGCACATGATAAATGTTTGGTTCCAATTGCGACCCCATGTCCCCCGCAAAAGAAATCGCAACCCCATGTGTTATTCCAAGGTGCACGGGAGCATAGTAAAATTTCAACGATTCCGAAGTCGACTGAGTTCTAACTTAATTCTTGGCGAGAATGATTTACAAAACTATTTTATTAAAAAAATGGTAGCTGTAAAGAACACAGCCGGGGGAGTAACAGTACATCTACGTTTCGTACCGAACTTCTAAAGAGACACACCAGGTGCTATATCGACGCTTAATCCTGCTTCGCTGAAAGTTTCTAGTCTTTTGGCATGACGAAAACCAATTGTTCGCTCCCTAAGACAAAGGAGTGAACATTCAAATTAATAATATTTCCCACAATCAACAAATCAAAATAGAATTCAGTCGGCATGATCTCTACTTTCTTTCATAGTCATAAGTCATAAGAAGCAAACAAAACCCCCGAAGGAATTAATCCATCCGATCGATCTACTCTATCCACCCCTGGCTCCGACTGATTGATGGCGGCATGTGCTCGCTCCGACGCAAGGCAAGGCAAGAAAATATCTGGGAGACACGTCGGTGAAAGCACGGCTCGCCATTGATGACACGCGCGCGCGCACGCACAGGCAGGGCAGGGCAGGTGGTGGGCGGCCATGGATGGATGGATGCCGTCAGCTCCGCCTTCGCGAGGAAGAAAAAGAAGAGGGAAGGCGGGCGTCGGGGGCAAGCCGAACCTACCGCTTCCGCACGCCGATTCAATGCGCCGGTCACGAGTTGGTTGGCGCCATAAAGACTCCACCTTTCTCCACTCCCTTCTTCTTCTCCTTCTCTCTCTTCCACTGCCAGTGCTTCGTCGTCATCAAGACATCGATCCCCTAGCTCTCCTCCTGCCCGGATCTCTCGAACCACCATCCAGCTTCTTCGATCGGTCTGTCTGTCCCTCTGTGTGTGTGATTGGAGGAAGTGAAGTGAGGTTCTGAGGTGGGGAAGGATGGATCCGTCGGGGGCCTTCTCGCGGAGCTCGAGCAATGTGTCGCTGGCGTCGCTGGTGAGGAGCGGCAGCGGGCGCGGGAGGGGCGGCGCCGTGGGGAGCAGGAGGATGATGCAGCGGGTGCTCCGCGGCGTCATCACCTTCATCTTCGCCATCGGTACGTACGGACTACGGCTTCTTCTATTCATCCCGCCCTCTTCGTGCCCGAGCTGATGGCTGCTCAAAATCCTCTCGATTTCTTCGTCAATTTGCTTTTTTGCCGGTCGATCTTGGGCTTTAAGCTGATCCGTGTCTATGATGAGCCTCGGATGCATCTTCTCCAGTCTTAATTTCTTCAGATGCCGTGCCTGTTTCGCTCTTTCGGCTTGGTTCCTACCTATGGCCTGAGCAGAACAGGGATGTTTCTCTGGTGTACACCTTAGCTTCCAGCTTCGGTTCATACTGATGATTTCTTTCAGAAAAAAGGGAGCATGTGTAGATGATATCATTCATGCTCATGCATGTTTATGTGCGGGGAGAGCAGGATCCGGGCGTTGCTCTTTCTACCTTAGCTCACAAAATTTCTATTTTTTCCCCCTCCGCTGCGAATGAACGGATTCTTCAGCTGCAAAACTAGAGTTTTATTTCCTTCCATATTGAGCCTAAAATTTCGCATTCGGGTCCAGTTCAGTCTTCAGTGTTTACAAAATTAAGTGTATGATTTTTGTGCAATTTCGGTTGATCTGCTCCACATGCCCTGCAATCTTGTTCATCTGTACGTACTTAACACTGATCTTCTCAACATTGACATGTATCTTTTTGCAGCCGGGCTGTTCCTGGGAGCCGTCACGGGCGGTCTGATCGGGCTCGCCACCGAGAGCGGCCTGTTCCGCGGCACGGGCATCGGCGCCATCACCGGCGCGCTGGTGTCCATCGAGGTCGTGGACTCCTCCATCCGCCTATGGCGCTCCCGCCGGTCCGGGATCTGGAGCATCCTCTACGTGGTAAGCACCCTAAACAGCATGCTTGATCCATGGATGGTTGGCAGCAAGTAGATAGGAGTAGGACAGCAAACTCGCAACTGACACGCTTGCTTGCTCATCTGGGCTTCCTTGTCTGTTGATGTATCAGTGTATCTTGCTTAAATTGCATTGACTAATTGTGCTCATCGCTTTGGCTAGCTAATGATGTGTTTATGTTGCATTGCTGCTGTACAACCCTAAACATGCTCTCACCTTTCTAAAAGGCTTAAGTTCAGTGTTCATCCCAGAGTAAAAAACCCATCTTTTTTCCCTTAGCTTTATGATGCACAACTTGGACTAGAATTTTCTGAGTGGTGGTGTGCACCTCTTACTTATCTATCCTTGTCATCCGAAAATGTTTTGACCACAACAATTCTTCTGAGGCTGCATATCAGAATGAAAATGTCTTTTGATGCTACATAACTTTGGGTTGGCTGAAACTTTCTGGTCTGCTTGAGCCTAACACAAACCTTTTAATTACTGGAAATGCAGCTTAATGTGATCTACAGCCTCATCACGGGCAGGCTTGTCCGCGAGAAGGTCGATCCGGCGGTGCAGCGGGTGGTTCGGAGCCAGGTCAGTTTGTCACCTGCAATTGTGCATCATACATGCATGGTTGACGGGAAGCAACTGTCTGAAATTAGTTACCGCACTTTTTATTTTGTCTAACGGTATACTGCATGGTTATTTGGACATGCAGATGAATGCTGTGGATTCATCGCAGTTCAGGGAGGCCCCTGACCTTTTCGAGATCGAGGGCACCAACGGCATGCCGAGGGCGTCGATTGATAAGCTGCCCGAGAACAGGATCACCGAGGAGTACAACCGGAATGCCGTCGGTGATCTTTCAGGATGCTCTGTCTGCCTCCAGGTCTGAAAATCACACAATCACAATTCCCCTGAAAAACCCACTAACACCTAAAGCATAAACCTCTCTGCAGTTTTTTATACTCCCCTAAACCCTCACTGCCTTCTGTCATGTAAACACTCAGATTTTTTTGCTCATTCTGTTTTCATGTGAAGATCATTGCTTGTTTAGAGTGATGAACTTCTTTTGCATGACTTCTTTTCGAACTTCTTTTTACATGATGTGTTCTCTAAACTTTTTGGTGATGTTCCGGGTTGCTTTCAGGATTTCCAGATTGGGGAGAAGGTGCGGAGCTTGCCCGATTGCTGGCACGTGTTCCACGTGCCGTGCATCGACGGCTGGCTGATCAAACACGGGTCGTGCCCGCTGTGCAGGAGGAAGCTCTAGATCATCGTCATCACCATCCTCGACGACGATCGATGAAGAACTGTGCTCTGTTATTAGAAAGGAGGCTATGGTTGCTGCTTTGCATGCTGTGTGTGCGCGCTATGCCTGTGTTGCTGTTGCTAGGAGGCTGACATATCTATAGAACGAACCCTAAATTTATAGAGTTTTTGTTTTTTTTGCTTTTGCTTTTTGATCTCTCTCCCGATCAATGTAATATAGTACGTACTACTGAAAAATGAAAAAGCACTGGACCGGCTTGCGCTTTGTTCTCTGGTAATATTACATATCACGATATTGTACAATATCTTGCATGGTCTCTGAATTACCAGTAACTTGATATGGTACATCGCGATCAGTTGGTAACTTGATATGGTGGAATTCCTGACGAACGTGAGATTTTGGGACTTTTTCCTTCTGGGAATGATAACCAGTAGTGCTAGAAGCACTCCCTGATTACGGATCTCACAACTTCAGGATCCTGATTGTCTTGCAAGTGAATAGCTCTACTCCAAGTGCTCCCTTCCCTGGCTGTATGTGCTGGAAGAATTCCGCAACGAGGCATGAGAGTTTATAATCCCAATAACTTATTCTTGCAATAAAAGAAGAAAGCGTTACAACAATGTAGAGATGACATACTTCCAAAGTGTTATTCCCGTGTTTCTCTAATATCTAGAGATGGCATACTTCCATGTCTTCGGTTTCAACAGGGTAGGGATAGGCCTTGAAGTATCTGCAGAGGCTAACAATGCAAAAACTTATACTTAGAGGAGCATCATTAAGAAATGAAAATTAAGGCTAAAGGAATAATTAATCTTTTCCAGTTCCTGTCATACTATAGTATCGATGCAATTATCATTATCTAACTAGTACATTTAATATTCACTAGTACTAAATACAGCCAAGGTTATTGCAAGATTATTCTTGGCTTCTTATAAATGGAATACGCACTAGTACTAAATACAGCCAAGGCATCAGTTTTGGTGTCAGCATACTCTGAGCCAAGTTTGTAATACTCACTAATAATTAATCTTGGTTGTGCTAAATACAGCCAAGATTATCTAACTAGTACATTAATACTCACTAGTAGAGATGGAATAATTAACATTTGATGAGAAAACCTTGGCTGAGCATAGTCTAAGAGAAGGTAATTGCTGTGTGCTTACTTCCATAATGATGGGCATCTATGTCTTCCTCCTGCATGCTGCCCAACCGTTGCTGCAGGCTCGTAGGGAGCGTCTTCATACCAGGACATTCTGTAATGGTAAGGCGTTGGAGAGATGAGTATGCTTGCGGCCCATCCGGTAGGGATGACAGGGTATTGCAGTCACGAAGTTTAAGGAGCTCCAACAATGGGAGCTCTCCCGAGCAAGATTCCAGAGATGTCAACCCATCACAGCGCCTTATGTCTATTTCCTTGAGGGACGGGGAAACATGGAGAACCCCTGTTAAGCCATCACACATATCTAATTTTAATTCTTCTAAGTGCTCCACCCAGGCTTCAGGCGATGGTAAGGATGAAACTTCCAGTATATTAGATGACCCATGATGAATCGACAATGCTGAGTGTGCCTGCTGCACCCTCCTGCCGAAGTTAGACTTAAGCTTACTGCACCCCGAAATTTTCATTCTCCTGAGAGATGGAGGGATGCTGAAGACCTCAACCAAGCTGTCACAGCACCATATCGTTAGAGACTCTAGACCTGGCAGGAGCTGTTTCGTTTGTGACGATGTTGATGACTCAGCAGGAGCTTGTCTATATCCAATCAGTTCACTGCAGCGATCAATCCGAAGCCTCCTCAAGGATACCAATCCTTCAAACTCTTTCTCTGGCCAGTATACGAGCGCATAGCACCAATAAATTGACAAATCTTGAAGGTGTACAAAACATGCACACAGCTCTATCACATCTGAGTTAAAGTATTTTAACACCAATACTGCTAGAGGAAAATCAAGATAATTCCATTTTTCCTTTCCGTCCAGCACTTCCCTTAGAGTATGCTCAGCCATGGTTTTTTCCATCAAATGTTGCTCATCCGTGCCACCGCCTTCAATGTTACTCAGTTCCAGATTGGTCAATGAAGTCTTATGTCTAGCTACCCACAGCAACAACTGGCCCTCACGTCCTTCCATGTTTAACGCACTGAGCTTTGGTGATTTAGCTGTAGTTGTTAACTCTTGACATCTATGAAGACTTGCCTTCTGAAGGTTAGGGAAGGTTGGACGTCCTGGCAGTTTTTTCAACTTTCCGCAACCAGTAATATACAACTTCTCAAGCAGAGGAAACATTATCTCGTCTCCTTGCATCGTATCATCATCTGTGTCCCACCATCTCTCCAAACTGTCAAGATCTTCTAGTGTAAGCTCCTTCAGATTTGGGAATGCAAAGGATGTATCATTGTGACGGTTGAACAACCATTTCAATCGTGAACAGTTGAAAAGATGGATCTCACCAATGTTTGGCAACCTAGCCAACGTCATTGGAAACGTGGTTGCTCCATATGAGTGTATTCTTATAGCATATAACCCTTCATGAGGTTTTAGTTTCTCCAGCACTCTTGCATCATTCACATTACTCAATGTATAATAAAGACGTCTGGTCCACTTTAATGTTAACTCTCTTATGTCCTTCTTCTCCATGAGGTTTGCCGCTGCTGCATCTTTTTCGGTGACGTTCTCTAGAGAACTTAGCTCTAGTTGACCACCAAGATTTAAATGCCCGAGCTCTCCAACCTTACTGCAATCAGAGCCACTACCTGCTACAAAACATGTAAGCGTCTGTAGGGATGTGAGTTTTCTGAGGTCTTGAGGCATGCTCTTCAGCGCTGGACAACATTGTGTGTAAACGTGTCGAAGGGCAGTCATATACTTCATTTGTCTTGGAAGTCCACCAAGCAATCTGCAGCCAGAGAGGTTCAGCGTTTGCAGGTTGTATAGAGTACTCATACCTTCAGGAACTGCTCTGATAGAACTTCTTGAGAGATCTAAGTATCTCAAGACATGTAGATGGTTTGGATTCAGAGGAAATGATGGTATATGTAAACGGAGCTGTAATGCTTGTAAAGATCTGTATTTCGATTGATGCTGCAATGAACTACTCAGAGGGATATCACACATAAGTGTTTGAATAGTTGCAGAGCTGTTCTTCAGAGATCTATTCAATTTTCTTTCGGGTTTCTCGCATGACAGAAATAATTTCCGAGCAGTGTTTGGAAGCCATTCACTCTGACTTCGTTCCTCGGTCACGACAACAGATTTAAGCATGCTTGGTTCCTCGGTTGCGAAGGCACATTCCTTTTCCATTACAGACATTGCAACATCATGCATAAGATCATGAATTTGACATGTAGTAATGGAATAACAAACCCCCATGTGTTCAGTTTCCCGGACTGTGCCTTTGACTTGTTTCACATTCTGGAAGAATGACCTTGAAGCTAGCTCTCTAAAAATTTGTTTGCCAACAGTTTCAAGACAAACTTGATTTTCTTGGACAATAAACCCATGTGCAATCCATAGTTGAATTAGCTTGTCCACATCAATCACGTAGCCTTTGGGGAATATAGCACAAAAGGCAAAGCATTGTTTCATACGCGACGGCAACACATTGTAGCTGAGTTTGAGTACTGGTAAGATTCCAGACTCCTCGATGTAAATGTTGCTTCTGCTTGAAATAGCTTTCCATTCTTCCTCACTGGTCTTGGTGCGGAGTACAAAGCCCAGTGCTGTTGCAGCTAAAGGAGAACCAACACATCTCTTGACAATCTCACCAACCATATTCACCAACACAGCGGGCCTTTGCTCTTCCTTGTGCAAATGGCTGAATGCTCTTGTCTCGATGATTTCTTTGATAAATGTATCATCCAAAGCTGCGAGATTATAAGCTTCAGTAGTGCCCAATATTTCAGCCACTCCTTCATCACGAGTTGTGGTCAAGACCACACTACCCCTGCCACCATGTTGAAGTCGGGCTATGAGATGTTCCCAGATATGAACCTGTTGTTTCCAGATATCATCCAACACAAGGAGGTACCTTTGCCCAGTCACAACATTTTGAAGGCTATCTAGTGGTGTCTTACTATGAGTTGCTTTTCTACCAACCTTCTTCTCAGGAACTGCCTCAATTATACTTTTAGCTAGAGAATCCACATCAAAGGCATCAGAGACACCCACCCATACCAAAAAATCGAAGTGCTTCTGAATTTCAGGTTCATTATAAACAAGCTGTGCTAATGTGGTCTTGCCCAGACCCCCCATTCCAACGATGGGAACAACAGTGAGAAATGGATTGTTAGCTTGGCCAACTAGTATGTCAACAATATTTTTATTATCTTTGGCTCTGGATCGATTGGTGATTTCCTTTAGATCAAAGATATCATGATCCATCTCTCGCCACTGGTTGGATACAGGCGGTTGTTGTTGACGCTCAAAGTGAAAGGTACTCATTTCAGTCACAAGGACCTCGATGGCCTTCACAATTTTCCAGAGCTTTCTTCCCATCCTGTTACGGAATATGAAACGGTTGTGAGTGGCAAAGAGTTTTACCACATCGAAGCCAAGCTCCTTGTATTGTCCATTCCTCTTGGCTTCGCGATGAAGCACCTCGTACTTGAACTCATCAAAGACTTTATTCGCCTGGTAAGCCACTTTCTTGATGGCCTCGAGCCAAGCCTTGACACCTTCTTTGTGTGATGCCGCCTGCTCGGCGACAGTAATGATGTCCAAGATGGCTAACAACCTGCGGTTCAGGATATCACGCTGCTTCTCCATGCCCTTCATCACTTTGTACTGGTCGAGGAGGTTGTTGGATGCCTTCTCCATGATGATTTTGACCAGTGGTTCAACCACCATGGTGGCCACAACCACCGCCATTGGAATACCAAGGAGACACAAGAATACAGAGAAGCACAAGTGCAGTGTAAGGTGGAGAAGAAAATGGTCTGAACAAGGTATGTTTGCTTGCTTGTAAGGACAATGAAAGCAAATGTAGCTAATATTGACTTCCGGGGGGAGAGGTACATGTAGATGTGTTTGATTCCATTTATTGATTGCATCCACTAGCACAATATAGAAACAACAGCTGTACACTTGTATTCTTTTAATAACAGAAGACTGCTTCCGTACAGAGCCAACGCCTTCTGCAGTGTTGTGCTCTCATCAAGAGGAACTTCGTCTGTCCAACAACCATCTTCAGTCAGTCGCCACCGGGCACTTGCTTGGGGGCTGCATCTGTGTCTCCTGTGACCCATAAGTACGAACATATTGCTGCGAAGGATGCCAGCGCCTGTTACAAAGCTGGAGTATACGAACATTACGATTATGGTTATGTCAGACATCGTGATCGATTCTTCTTGAGGTTGGAAACCTGGAATACCTCATCTCGCAGCATCCTAGCAATCCCGGAGAGAACAGAGAGAGTGTGGATCGTTAAGGATCCTCACTTTGCACCAAGGGCTACACAAGACGCTAAATGAACATATGGGTATTTTTATTTTTGGAATGGTAAGCCTCCAGGACAGCAGTCAGAATTTTTAAGCCGCTAAATGGCAAACATAAAGTTTGTGTTAAGGGGTCTACTTTTTGTTGTACCTGCGTGTGACTATGACAAACCACAAATTTGTGATGGTTTAGGGTTTCTTCTTTTCTTTTTGAATACATATGTTCATATCCAAATGCTTCTGACTTCCGAGAACGGAGAACCATCTGTATAATAGTGTGGATTTCTGGAATTTATGCTCTTCCAGAGCAGCAGTCACAATTAAAAGTTGGGCTTGCTCACAGATTCAACACATCGCTTTCTTAATAAATAAAATAACACAGCGAAAAGCTTCATTGACTTTCTTTTACGAATATGGACATAAATTCAAGAAGAAGCAAAGAAAGTAGAAAGGTAATAAACTATGCGGAAACACTAGATACAAAAGTTTAATCCAGACTGCCTCGACAATTGCATTTCAGAAGCAAAAGTTACGGTAAAAAAAATTGCCCATGGATATAACACTGTGTTACTATCTAGATAGTGTGTTGCCGTTGTTAGAGTAGTAGTAGAGATAGATTGAGATTACAATTCTAAACTACCTAATATGACTAAACCCGTAATATACTCTAACAGCCATCAATGGCATCTTGCATCAGTGCACCAATCACCACCTAAGCAAGATCAGTGCGTGATATTGTCATGCTTGCCAACTCAGTAAACAATACTATGAAAGGGGCGATGTAAGTAACATTGTTTGAAGCTGTGCTAATGAGACCAATTGGCTACATATAAGATAACCACTTTCCCTGTTCATTATCAAGGCTGATGCAAGTCTTGGGCTGATGTCATAAAGGAATATTTAAAACTAACAGACAATGAATACTTTGAAAGGGATGACGTGAGTAACATATTGTTTGAATTTGTGCTAATGAGGCCAGTTGGCTACATATTAGATAACCACTTTACCATGTTCGTTACCCAGGCTGATGCCATAAGATAATGTGCACTCCACCACGCAATGTGATGCTTATTAACTTGATAATCAATACTATGAAAGGAACTGCTTGAGTAATATAGTCTGTAGCTGTTGCTAATGGGGCCCAGTTGGCTACCTATGAGATACTAGCCTTCCCTGTCCATTGCCAATGCTACTGCCAGCCAGAATAGAAGACTCTTGTGTACTATCACCGTTATGAATTATACGTCCTCCTCAAAATTTGAGCCTAACTTTGATCATAAAAATAACTAATAATAATTATTTGTCACAAAAATTATGTTGGTGGAAAATTCTTTTAAATATGAATTCAATTGTATAATTTATGTAGCATATAATTTATATTTAATATGTTAAATTCATAGCCAAAGTGCTCAAATTTCGAGGGGCCTTATAATCTCTAACGGAGGGAGTATTATCAACCCCACTTTATACTGTTTGGACAAAACACTTAATTCCAGACTCACAAACTGCCCAGCACAGTAAGCTTCGGCCATCTGGAGGTCTGAATATTCCCCCTTCCAGAGGGTGTCCATTCCAGTTAGATCAACACACTGTGCCGTTACGGACGATGCTATGCAATGAAGATGGAATGCTCGTAGAATTGTAAAATTGTAAGAACAAAAAAGGAGATTTAATACAACATTGTACTATTCTAAATCTTCTTATGCCATTGCCCACTATAGCCTATACCCTCTTCTTTACACTACTAGGTAGGAAGGGCGCGGCTTGCCTGCCTAACAGTGAGCAAGCGGGTATAAAGACGTTACAAAAACCGTTATAAAAAGGTAAAATAAAGCTTATAAATTTTTATGTCTTTTGAATCTATTGTGTTCTTGCAAAACACTGATGTTGCATACAAACTAAAGGAATTCTACGTTTTCTGGTCAGTTCAAGTAACATTTCTATCGCGTTTATGTTGGGTGATGTTCCTAGATGATTTTCATGTGTGTCAGAAACATAGAAAGGGCTAAGCAAATTTAGCACATAGAATAGAAATAAAGTCGATAGACTGACCTTATGTGAGATAGCATGTTTCATTTTGGTCGTGAACAACAATTGGTTTTGAACTTCATAAATTGGTTGGCTACCTGATCTACACGGGCGGGAAATCCCTTTCTCTACCTGATCTAAATGGGCGGGCAAACAAGTATGGCCAAACACATTAAAAAGATTAAACTAAGGTAGCATTTGCAAAAGTCACCTTAATACAACAGGAGTTGTGTTGAAGAGAGATCTCCAAAGTAAATGGGTAGACATATAAAGTAAAACATAAAAAATTCAACCACTACATATATTAAGGAGATATATGAAGAGTTGTGTCGGCACAATACCCGCACCAACATTTGTCGATCCTTTGAACCGGTAAATGATTCGTCAGTAGATGCATAGGCTCTTGTGACTGTTCAACCTTTGCAGACATATCTCCATGTCGTTGGCTTCAGCAGCATAGGCTCTGCACAGATTAATAATGTAGAAACACTTAAGAGGAAGGGCATTACAGAAATGACGAATATAGGTTAATTAAAGGAACATTGAATTTGTTCCAATTTTGTGCTGAACTACTAGTAGATGCTATTATTATTATCTAACTAGTGCATTTAATAATTTTTAGTAATAAGGATTAATAGAGAAGGCAGTTGCTGCGTGCTTACTTCCATAATGATGGGCATCTATGAGTATGTGTTCCATCCGGATGCTGCCCAGCCGTTGCTGCAGGCTTGTAGGGAGCATCTTGATACCAGCACTGTCTAGAGAGCTGTTTGAGAGATGAGTACACTTGAGGCCCATCTGGTAGGGATGACAGGTTATTGCAAGCAGAAAGCACGAGGTACTCCAAAGACGGGCAAGATTCCAGGGATGTCAACCCATCGCAGCACCAAATGTTTAGATTCTTGACTCTTGAGGGACTGGGGAAGATATAGAACCCCTGTTAAGCTATGACATTTCACTAATGTTATTATTTTTAAATGCTCCGCCCCAGCTCCAAGTGGTGATGATGACGACACCTCCGGTATAGTACTAGATAACCCTTCATCAATCAACAATACCGACTGTCTGTGCTGCACCCTCCTGTCGAAGGTAGACTCAAGCTTACTGCACCAACCAATTGTCAATATCCTGAGAGATGCAGGGGTGTTGAAGACCTCAACTAAACTATCACAATAATCTATTGTCAGAGACTCTAGACGTGGCAGGAGCTGATTCATCTCTGAGGATGTTGATGGCTCAGCATGAGCCTGTGCATATCCACTCAGATTCTTGCACTCCCATATACCAAGCAACCTCAAGGATACCAATCCTTCGAACTCTTTTTCTGGCTAGTGGACAAGCGCTTGGGAACGCCAAATTGACAACTCTTGAAGGTGTACAAAACATGCACACAGCGCTATTACACCTGAAAAGTCTTTTAACTTCAAAACTGCCACAGGTAAATCATGACCGAGTCATTCAGAAGCCTCCCGTAACTCCCTCCCGTGCCGCCCCCGCGCGGCGGCCGGGGGATCTCTACCGCGCCGCCGCCCCTCCTCCCCCCCTCTCCTACTGCCCTCCCTCGCCGCCGCCAGGGGGCGCGGTCAGGCAAGCCTGGCCGGCGCCGGCGGCGGGGATTGCATCGTCTCCTCTCGCGTGGGGGTCGGGCGCGGGGCGCCTTCCTCGGGCCAGGGCGCGGCCCTATCGTCGGGGGCCTCGATGGCGGCGCCTAGCCTCGGCTCGGCAACGGCATGACGGACGATGGGGCGGTGGTGTGCCCTGCCGGCGGCGGAGGGAGGGGTGGGGGCGGGCTGAGGGGGAAACCCTAGGTCCCCTTCTCCTCGCCTCTCGGCGGCTGGCGGTGGAGGGCTGGCGTTCGGCTGCGGCGGTGCCCAGGCATGTGCGGTGTCTTCGGACTACGCGATCTGCTTGGTGTCTCCGGCGGCAACCATGGCCAGCCTGGGATGGTCGCCGGCGTGGGGGCCCGACCTGAATAAAGGCAGCGGTCCTAGGGTCTCTCTTGGGTGAAGATGAAGACCTACCGGAGGCCTCCGGAGTATTGAGTTCCGGAAGGCGCCTAACAGTGCTTCTATTGCCTGGAATTTGCCGGATCGGTGGTATTCGGTCGTGTACCCATGCTTTTATTCCGACCGTTTGGTCTGGAGGGAGCGGCGCGAAACTCTTTTCTGTGTTGACACCAAGTGACAGCTGATCCATGGTGAAGTCAGAAGAAGAGAATATCATGAAGGCCGGATTGGAGGACTAGCTAATGGAGGTTCTGTTGAGGGGCTTGCTTGGTGTTCCGGACTTCGCAGCAGTGGTATGGAAGTGGGGGGTGGTAGCACATGTGAAATTCGGAGTCTTACCTTTCAGGGTGAAAACCCAAGGTCTGGCCTTAACTGGTTGTGCCTGGCAATGTCCTTGTTGAAGGCATTGTTTTGAGAGCGGAGACTATCTTCAGGGTGAAAACCTAAGATCTTTGATCGGGCGACAACGGCGCTGGTGCATTGTTCCCTTCTTGGAGGCATCGCTTTTGAAGAGTCTGAATTTCAGGTGTTGTCTTGGTGGTGGTTGTATTACTGTTGCTAGGGTTGGGATACTGTAGCGGGACTTTTACTTCTTAGTTTTCTTTTTCTTTTTTTAGTTGTGTGCATCCGTAATGTTTTAGGGCATTGCGTTGTTGCAGAGACTGGGTGTAATTGGTATCCTTTGATATTAATATATTCCCTTTATCGAAAAAGGTAAATCATGACCATTCCATTTTTCCTTGACATCCAGCACTTCCTTCAAACCATGCTTAGCCGCCGCCAAGGTTATTTATGTAATGTTTATCAGTTCCATATTGGCCAATGAAGTCATATGTCGAGCTACCCATGAGAACAACTCTGCCTCACGTCCTTTCATGTTCAAAACACTCATCTTTGGTGATTTAGCTGTAGTTGTCAGCATTGGACATCCATCAATATGAACACTCTGAAGGTTAGGGAAAGTCGGATGTCCTGGCAATGTTGTCAACCATTTGCAGTCCCTAATACACAACTTCTCAAGCAGAGGAAACATTATCACTTCTCCTTGCAACCCATCGTTATCTATTTCCCACCATCTCTCTAAACAGACACTAATGTAAGCTCCTTCAGATTGGGAAATGTGAAAGATGTATCACTGTCCCGGCTGAATAACCATTGCAGCTCTCTACAACCGAAAAGATGGATCTCAACAATGTTTTGTAACCTGGCCACCCATGTTGGAAAAGTGGTGGCTATATAGGAGTGTATCCTTATAGCCTGAAGCCCATCATGAGGTTCAAGTTTCTCGAGCACTCTTGCATCATCCTCAGAACTAGGTCCCGGTCCATCTCCATTTTAATGTCAGTTCTCTTAGTTACTTCTTCTTCACGAGATTTGCCGTGCTTTTGCATCTTCTTCTGCCACTTCTCCAGATGTTCTAGCACTAGCTGACCACCAAGGCCTAAATTCCCGAGCTCTCCAACATTGCTGCAATTATAGCCACTACCTGCTACAAAAGATGTAAGTGTATGTAGGGATGTGAGTTCTCTTCAGCTCTGGACAACCATGTGTGTAAGAGCATCTCTAGCAGAGCCCGTAAAAGACCCAAAACCGAAAAATAACCGCCAGTTTACGGGTTCGGGCTGAAAAATGGCGCCGGTCAGCCGTAAACGAGGCGAAACTGAAAAAAAAATTCGGACCGAGACCGAAACCCATACTCGGCCTATATTTGTAGGGGCCGACGGAGCGAACCGAACGCAGCCCGAACACAATCCCTAGTTTGCGCGCGAGGGAAGTTTCAGCTCCTCCCAACCGCCGCCGCCGCCGCCGATCTGTGCGCCCTCACCTTCCTCTGCGCCGCCGTCGTCCGATTTCTCCACCATGAGTCGAATCGACGCCGCCGGCCACCGTTGCAAGCTCGTAGGCGCTGCCACCCTCTCCCGCGGTCGCCGGAGCTTCCGCCGCTCCACCAACCACCCCGGCGACCCCTGCGACCCCCGCGGACATAGCTACCACGGTCTCGTCGACGAGCGTGGTGAAACGGCGGCGCGCGGGAACGCATGTGGTCCTGCAAGCCGGTGCCGCGGCGGCCTCCGCTGATGTCCCGGCGGTCGCAACGAAGCCGAAGGCATCCCACGCGAGGTCGAAGAATTCGGGGCCCAAAAGGACGAAAGTGAAGGCGGCGACGAGCCGTGGCGCCCCGCCTCCGTTCCCCTCCCCGCCTACGCCGCAGCCGCCGCCACCGGAAGCCACCGCGAACATCGCCCAGGACATGCTCGACGACGGGTCAAGAAGGTACACATTTACAACTCTTCCTCGGTTTTTCATTGCGAGTAGATATTGAGACCGCGTACTGTTAGGAACTAGGACACCTCGTATATGGAGATGTTGGACGAGGTGAATATTAACCCACTCCCTCCGTTCGACGCTGGGATGTGCGGAGATGAGGATGACGCGGATGAAGGGGAAGAAGATGAAGGGGACGAGGGTGTGGTCGAGGTGGAGGCTGATGGAAAGAGGAAGAAGAGACGGGCGAACAACTACACGGAAATTGAAGACGCCACCTTGTGCCGAGCTTGGGCCGCCGTGGGGATGGATGCAGTCTCCGACACCGATAAAACAGGGAAGCGCTACTGGCAACGAATTGAGGACAAATTCCATAAACTGATGCCGCGTGTTCACCATCATGTCGATCGCACGTACCGATCCCTCCAAGGACGTTGGGACACGATCAAACCGGCCTGCAGCCGGTGGGCAGCAGCAATGGACCAAGTGGTGTCGAATCCTCCTAGCGGCGCAACTGTGGACGAATATGTGAGTGAATATGTTTGTACAATTGTAGTTTCGCTTTGGTGACAACATATTGACGATTTGTTGTTTGGTTTTGCAAATGTAGGACCGCATTGCCGATGCGAGGTACATAGACATGGCCGGCAGCAAGGGCAAGAGCTTCACCATGCGTCATTGCTTTGATGTGCTTCAACACCTCCCCAAGTGGCAACTGAGGGACGAAGAAGTAGCACCCAAGAAAGCTGCAATGGTTGCGCTTGACGACACCGAGGACGAGAAGGAGGGGCGGAACATTGACAAGCCGGAGGGAAACAAGAAGGCCAAGAAGAGGCTCAAGCTCGAGGGGGAGGCTGCATTGTTGAGGGACAAGTTTGATCAAATGATGAAGTCCAAGGAGGTGATAGCGGCCAAGACTTTGGAGACCAAGCTTGTCATCATCGAGAGGAAGAAGGAGGTGAGTCTTGCCAAGGTTGAAGCCAACCGAGAGGAAGCAAGGAATAAGGCCAAGTTGGAGGAGATGAGGATCAATGTGAAGAAGGCCAAAGCAATGAAACAACTATTGGCCGAAGAGAGGGAGATCATGATGATGAACACCAAGGACATGAATGAGCAACAACTGGAGTGGTGGAAGGAGGCCTCGGCGGAGATCATGGAGAGACGAAGACTAGCTCGTCAAGAGGCAAGTGGTGGTGGCTCGGTGACTGATGAAGGTGGTGGCGATGATGGTCACGACGGGCCAACCTCGGTTTGATGCCGGCGGTGAGAGGAGATGCTGAACTATGAACTATTTGCTATGATTGTGTCATTTGATGTCTGCACTACGAACTATGCATGAATTGTTTGCATTTGATTGTGTTATTTCTTTGATCATATGCAAAGTCTTTGGTAAACCCTGTCTTTACGGGTTCGGAAGCCGCTGGCGTAGAATAGAGCCCGTAAACCAAAACTGTAAAACAGAATATTATGTTGTGCGCCAGCCATTTTACGACCCGTAAACACGAGTTCGGTGAACTGAACTCCACTTTTTCAATTCGCGTTTTTACGGGCTCTGATAGAGATGCTCTAAAGGTGAGGGAGGGCAGTCATGTACTTCATTTGTGCACTTGTACAAGTTGTACTCAGTAAAACAAATCTACCTGGATCTGCATTTCTTGAACCAATCACTAATTCAGCTATCCCATCTTCAAACAGTTCAGCAAACAATGTCCACTCTTTTCAGGTCTACTCTGTTCTCTTGCCATCTTCGTGCCTAATGAATGATGGCCACACCTTCTTCTCCGTCGCCGGGAGGAACTCCATGCGTCCGGCAACGGTCCCTCCTCCAATCCTTGTTGCTGTACAATACGCTCCGACGGCCGCGCGTCGAGGTAAATAATGAGAGGGGAACGAGGGAGGCGGCGCCGGACGACGCCGATGGGGCGGGCGGCGCCACGGCCTCCTCGTGCTCCACCGATATGTCCTGGCCCTCCGAATGCTCGCCGGGATTCCGGCTGGCATAGTCTGGGATTTGGGGATCAGCCACCGTAGACGATGAGGATCGACCAAGCGATAGTTGTAGAGGGAGATGGAGGCTGTGATGTCAAAAGTGAAAGTAGATGGTTTTCCGTGTACCTCCGGTGTATTTATTTACATTACAATTAGCTCGTACATCAAGCTTACAATCCCAACAATAATGTTGATGGATATATGCACAACTAGGATATTCTAGATTCAGTACAGTATATATTCATCGTTGTCCAGCTTCTACTTGAGGTTGTTCATGTCCTACTCCAGGTTGTAGCAGATCGAATGCGAAGAGCTGGTCCAGCCGCTGCCTATCTAGCGCCAGGACTATGTACTGAGATGTGAAGTCGTGCATTAGCCCCATCTTATTTAATGGGCGGACATGCTCGTACCTAGTGATGTACTAATGACAGAACTCGCCACTTAGCATTTGGTTTCCTCCAATGTCTCACCTCAACATCGATAATATGCTAGTATAACCGAATAATGACATGGAGGAGAATAACAAAGCAGAAACGTTTTGAAAAATCTCGTCCGCGTCACTCCTCGCTTGGGGCGACTCGGGCGCCCCCAACCCTAACTTCCCCCGCCGCCTCCCCATCACCCAGCCTCGCCGCCGCCTGAGACCGCCGGCGGGCAAGCCCGCGACCTCGAGGACGGCGGTGGCGAGGCGACCTCCGAGCGCCGCGTTCGTTTCGGCGGCCGGCGCGCCCGTTCTCGGCGGCAAGCGGCGGAGCTCATCCTAGCCATGGACTACCCGACCTTCCTCAACCTCCGTCTTCTCCCGCGCGGAGACGGCTCCAAGCTTCACGCCGCAGGTGCTGGCCACCATGGAGTGGGTCAAGGTGACCTTTTGCCGCGGATCTAGGCGGGCAGTGGCTGCAGGCGGGACAGGGGTCCCAGGCAACCGTCGCCGGCGCGGTGCCCCGGCGGGTGTGGCATCCCTTTGCTCTTCCCCGTCCTGGATGTCGTCGGCAAGCTCCTGGTGGTCGTCGTCCCGCGTTGCACGCGCTTCTGGCCGGCTAGATCTGGGGATCTGATGGCCAAGCCGTGCCTTTTCGTCGAGCTGCGGGCAGTTGGTGTGGTGGACGGGGTCGTCCCGGTGTGTGTGTGGCTTTGCCTCTTTGTCTTGTCGGTTTGGGGGAGTTTGGAGGCCAGAGCGGCGGCTCCGGGTGGTTCTGCGGCGAGCCTCGTGGCGGTGGTGTTGGTCGTGTCCCTTGGCCGCGAGGGCGGCAAGGCACACGGCATCGGGAGCTCCTGGCGAGGTTTGGCACGGGGGCCATTCCTCGCCGAGATCCAGATCTGGAGGAGGGGTTGCAATCATGGTGTCCCTCGCCTTCGTGGTGGGGGCTGGAGCTAGTTCCACGACTCGGGGTAGATGGGTGTTGTGGCCGAGCGAAAGCTCAGATCGACGATGTCGGTTCTGGTATCGGCGACGCCCATGGGCGCCGCTTTCCCTCTTGTGGGCGATGCCATGGCTCCACCTCACCTCCCCAAGTTCTTGCTTCGGGTGAAAACCCTGGTCTTCGGACCAGGCGGTGGCGGCGCTGCTGCGTCGTAACCTCGTTGGAGGCACCGCTCTGGAGCAAAGGTCCTATCTTCGCCATGCCTGCTTCGGTGGTAAAGGTGGAGCTTTCTCTGCGGTCGAAGAGTTGTCGCAGTGGCTTCCTAGCTCCAGTGCTTAGTGGGAGGCCAGTTTTAGCCCATGGAGGCGTCGTCCACCTCGGTGCTATGTTCACCGAGCGACGCAGCCGCGGTCGGCGGGGTGTCGTCCGCCGCTGTTGTTGGTGTTGCGGTGGGCTGGGGTTCGTCCCCATGCGGGCATGTCTGATGGCGTCGTCACCACCGGTTTCGGACTTGGGGTCGGACCGTGGCCATGGCTGGTGACCTCCGCACGGCACTGTGATGTTGGGCTCCCTCTCTTTCGCTCGTCGTCTTCGCGAGGCTTCGTTTTTCTTCTCCTGCGCTCTTTTCTTTACCAAGCTTGTTCTATCTGCGGTGGCGCCTTCTGCGGTCAAGCCTTCGTGCTCGGCTTAGTTTAGTTGTGCTCTACTTTTCGTTTTAGCTTGATCCTTGATCTGCGTTGTAAGAGGATGTCCTCAACACTTTGTATCGTTTCGGCCGTGCTGGCTTTATTAATTTAAAGTCAGGCTTTATAGCCTTTTATCTAAAAAAAAAGAATAACAAAGCACAAGATAACTTGTTAGCTAGCCCTCTTGATATGCAAATGAATTTAGCGGGGGTATATATATACAAGCTAGCCCTCTTGATGCCAACAATAAAATCTAGCATGTGGCATGGGCTGCCGTTGAGAAGGAGACTATGCTAGTCCGTATTGGTTCTTAGGATTGTTGCACATTGAGATCAGTAACAAAATTGCAGACTGGGTTATCAGTGCTACTTATAATACTTAACTGAAGTTTGATAATTAATTATATTGCTGACTGCTACTCTCAAAATCCTAGGCCATTTCCACCTGCCCATATGCTAGACTGCCTTGGAGGTCTAAGGTTCAGAGGGGTGGAGTTGGTCAGGCATGGTCAGACACCTAGAGAACCAGATGATCAAGATTGCATCAAAATTAAAATACATGTTTGTGGTAGTACAACACAAATTGCAAGAACTTGCAAAAAAAAAAATCAGAAGCTAAAAGCAAGAAGAATGGCTACATAAGGGGAGCAGCTAGTAAGATAAAGAAGGCATGGGTACTTGCAGAACATTAAAAGGACGTACCCAGTGCTGAGAGCTCCCGCACTGTGCGGGTACTTGCAGAACATTGAGCGAGAAAAAAACTATTGCCTAATTTCAGTCTGAATGCTTGTAGCAACAGCATTGAGTTTCTTATTTCAAACTGAATTGGCAGGAAGTTAGGATGCAGGAACATGCACACAAACTGAGGCCACACAGGATACTTGTACACGTCAAGCTGCACCAAGCCAACAACTTGCTCAAGCACAAAACAGCTGCTGCAGCACAAGAACACAAGAAAAACAGCTTGCGAAGAAAAAGGAAAAGCAGTAGTTGCAAGCAGAGCTTCACAAGCAAAGAACACCACCACAAAAGCAGCCCGACAGGCAAAAAAAAAGAAGACAACAGCATTAGTTGTGTGTACAGGTGCTCCTGAAGCAACAAATGTAGATGTTCAAGATAGAACATTCATCCCACCTACACAACCATTACCATTTATTGAGCTTCAACATCAGCCACGATGAACCATTTCATGTACTGCACCACCTAAAACATACTACAGCAAAAGAAAGAAGAACAAATGGAATATATGCTCTTTGGACATGGAAAGTAAACTTTGTGATCTTGTAGTGCTTCTTTTGCTTGCTGGTCAGCTGCAGACAATCTGATCATGATGTATTTTGTGAATGTTATAGACCCCAAGGTTTTGTGGATGCTTTATCTTAATTTCAGTACATTACTATGCAAGTGTTCTTTAATTTGATCTTTCTGGTTTGACTTGGTGAATGTCATAGAATGTAATCTGAACATATATTGCTATATCAAGCTCGTCTGGCTACAATAATGCCTTAGCCTTGGAAGGGTCGGGAATTTGGCGCCCTTTGGAGTGAGTGGAGAAAAATGTTTGTCAACAGGGGGTTATGTGCTACTAGATGGTTCGGGTCTGGTCCAGAGACTTGTGTGGCACACGATGCCCGGTGTGTAATAATGGTCAACACAACAGCTTGGGAAATATGTCATAGTTATGGGGCTAAGTGAGCTTAGTGGCTGACCTGCTTTCATAGACTGGGTCTACTGACTAGGTGCACTTTACAATGTATGAGAAATAATATTCGGGTAAAAGTTTGAGGGTTACCACATCTGGTAATGGCTGCAGAGGCCTCATTGCTTGTAAAGCCCATTTCAACAAGTTTGAAAAACTTCTCACCCTCTGTGAGTTCTTCATGAAATGTCTGTGGAAAACATAGAACCAAGGTCATTCCATATTCAGTTACCGAATGCAACAAACTGTCACGAGAACAATCAAATACCTCTAGATCTGTTGGTGAGCTGATCACCTCTAGGTCCCCTGATGAGCTGCTGATCCCCTCTAAATCAATTGATGAGCTGAATCCGTCCAGATCAGTCTGCAGAACAACACACATAAATGGTTAAAATCCTTACCGGTACTGCCTCCTACACTGTGCTAACTAGTGGAATTGAACAGCCCTCACCTCCTGATGATCAAACAGCCACTGAAGGACAACTGCCTCCACGTTTCTTCCTCCTCCAGCGTGCTCGAGAGCCATGGCAACGTCCTCCGCGGAAAACCCCATCCCGATGAAGTGGGTGGCCATCGGGCTTGTCAAATGTGCCGCGCCCTGCCGTGAGGAACCCTATATGTGGACAGAAGAAGAAACTGACAGTCAAACTGGGTTCGGGGAATGAGGGTACGCAAACACGCATACATGGGCAAACCCCCTACAGCTACACCGTGCTAACAAGTGGGGCTGAACAGCTCACCTCCTGTTTATCAAGCAGCCACTGCAGGACGTCTGCCTCTTTGTCTCCTCCTCCTCTTCCAGCATGTTCGAGAGCCATGGCGACCTTCTCTGCAGGGAACCCCATCTCAATGAAGTGGGCGACCATCAGGCTCGCCAAATGCGCTGCGTCCTGCCGCGAGGAACCATACACATGTACAGGAAAGAAAAATGGTCAAAATCAAGTTGAAGGAATGAGGATAGGTACACAAGAGTTGTGCTGCACTTTCTAGATAATATGCATCTGGTATGACTGGGTATATGCTTCTGCCTCCACATGAGTAACAGTAAGAATACAGAATTGTCATCCTGTTTCCCATACCAAACTAATGAACTGATGAAGTTGGTCTGAATTTACCACCACAGAAGGCCAGCTTTGGGATGACTAAAATGAATCCCTCCTTCACCTCTAACTATACAAGAAACGCATGGGCAACCACCACTGGGTCGGCCCAGGCGGTTTACACAAAAATAACCCTTTTGTGAAACTATAGCACAGACTGACCTCTCTGGCAAACTATTTCACCCATCTAACCCTTTTGTGTGGCGCCCCTCTCATGGGCGCCACACAAGCCCGAGTGGCGCCAGTGTGGTCGGCGCCACTATCCCATCCGACGTGGCGTCGTCGACGCTGAGGTGTGCGCCCTTCTGACGTGGCAAGATGTGTGGCGCCGCTCTCGCCGGCGCCACACTCCCGTGGCAAGGGCGCCACACATCCTGTTATGTGTGGCCGCGCGAGCCTGCCCCAGCCCGACCCAGCCATTCTCCTCTCTCTGTTCTTCTTCCCTCAGAAAAGGCGGCCGGCTCTCTCTCTCCCCCCCTCAAATCCCTACTCAAATCTCTTGGATTTCGTCAAATCTGTCCGTGGAGATCGTTCCCAACCCGTTCCTTGAGGTAATCTCCTCCGTTCCCCATCTTTTCATCCATTGATTTTGTGTATTTGGTTGAATCTACATGTGAAACCCTAGATGTGGATTTGGTTGATTTGATGGTGGAGATGGATTTGGTTGGATGTTAGGGTTGTTGAAGTAGGAGAAATGGTAGTGTGCTAGTTTGTATGGGTAGATTATGTTGATTATGATAACTAATAAACACATGTGTGTATGTGTTGTTCCCATTATGCTAGGGGGATGGAAAGAATTGTTCATGTTCATCATGTGGACAAGGATGCTTTCTTGAAGGGGAACCTAGAGCCGGACCCGGAAGAGGTTGACTTGGTGTTTGACCTTAGCCCTAGCTTTGCGGAGGTGGTAGCACAAGTGAGGGTTGAGTTGAATTGGAATGAGCCAAATGATGTTGTTGAGCTAGAGGGAAGGCATAATGTTGGGTTTGGAATGCACACCCGTTGGAAGACAATGCGTATCAACTCCGAGCAACGTTGGTCCGTTTACAAGGAGACGGTGGCCGAGTCACAAGACAAGGCTTTGGAGTTGTTTGCAACCAAGACGGTTGATGCTCGTATCGAGCTTGACCTTAACCGGCGCTCCTCCGTTCAAGCTAGGAGCCCACCACCCATGAGCCAAGAAGAAGCCAAGAATCTCCCATTGTCCAATCTCCCATTGCCCAAGATCCTCCGTTGGAGAAGGAGTATGATGAGGATGACGATGGTGATAATGGTTTCGAGATGAATTACAACAATGTCGGTGATTTGGATACATATTTGACGCAAGAGGACATGGACCACTCCATTCCTTATTCCCGATGCTATGCCTCGGACTCGGATGATGATGGGCCCGATGAAGAAGTTGATGAGGATGGTTTCACGGCTAGGGAAGCCGAAAGAGCCGAGATATTCAAGAAGGTAACCGGACGGGATATTCGGATACCATTGTTCCGTGATGTTAGTCTTGCGGATGGAGCCGTGGTTGATGGTGGCAAAAGTTTACTTCTTGGAGCTAGGCCAATTTCCAAGAGAGATGTGGATGGTAGGACGGCTATGATCTCTAAAGGGCTCACGTTTGATACCTTCTTGGAATTGAAGATATGGTTGAAGGAGTTCTCGATTAAGCATCATCGCCCTTACATCGTTGTTCACTCGGATTTGAAGAAGCAGTACACACTAAAATGTGTAGATAAAAGGTGCCCATGGGTTGTCCGTGCAAGACCTTTCAAAAAAGGGCCCTCTTGGCACATAACAAGTTGTGTAGCCACTCACATGTGCCGGGGGCCGAAGCTGGATGGCAAGGATGCGCTGACCACCGTCAACTCACATCCGAGTTCATTGCATACAAGCTCTCATGGAGATATCATCACTTCCTACCATGAGTATTAGGTCCGTGCAAGATACGGTGAAATCCGGTTTGACTACGATGTCAAGTATGGGAAGGCATGGAAGGCCAAACAAGCCGCATTCAAGATGTTGTACGGTGATTGGGAGGAAGCATACAACCGAGTCCCTAGGTTGTTGTTAGCGATGGCCGCTACTAACCCGGGCATGGTTCATGTGGTGGAGCCTTCTAGTACGAAAATGACATTGCATGACGGTAAAAGAGTGAGGGTATTTCACCGTGCATTTTGGTCATTCGAGCAATGCACGAGGGCATTCGAACATTGTAGGCCGATCATCGCCGTCGATGGTACCTTCTTGACCGGGCAGTACAAGGGCACACTATTGGTGGCAATAGCAAATGATGCGAGCAACCGCTTAGTACCATTGGCTTTTGCATTGGTAGAGGTTGAGAACAATGATAACTGGCAATGGTTTTTCCATATATTGAGGACGAGGGTCATACCACCCTCAAAGGAAGTGTGTGTCATCTCGGATCGTCATCAAGGAATTCTCAATGCGGTGGAGATTGACATTCCCGGGCATGCTCCCCTGCACCACCGATGGTGCATGAGGCATTTTTGTGCAAACTTCTACCGGGCATGCAAAAACAAAGAGTTGTCTGACCTTCTTCAAGATTGTTGCCTCGCTTACTCCGAGCGCCGCTTCGCAAACCTATACAACGGCTTGCTAAAGCACAAAGACCTCAGCCCGGGAGTTTTTTAGTTACTTCAGAGACACCGAAAATTAAACTCAAAATGGGCACGAGCTTATGATGAGGATGGGAGGAGATATGGTCAAATGACAAGCAACATGGCTGAGTGCTTCAACAATGTGCTTGAAGGGTGTCCGTGCATTGCCCGTGACGGCAATAATTCAAGACACATTCGAGAAGTTGAATGTCTATTTCCAGAACTACACCGAAGAAACGGAGAAGGAAATTGCTAGGAACTGCGAGTACCCAACGAAGGTTCAAGAGTTCATGGACTTTCAGGCGAGGAAGGCGGACTCCCAAACAGCTACATGTTATGACAATGTTGACTGGGTGTATCAAGTGAATGAGCCGGGAGGCACCACACAAGGTGGTGTCCAACATGGAGGCCGTGCTTTCCGTGTGTCCCTAAAGACAAGTGAATGCACATGTAGGAGGCCATCTTTGCTTCATTTGGCTTGCTCCCACTTGCTCACAGCGGCACGCACTAGACGTGTGGACTATAATAACGTCCTCACCGTTCGGGAGTCCGAGTTCTCCATCGAAGCCACAAAAAAGACATGGGCTCCAAGGTTTTCTCCCTACTTGGACCAATCACAATGGCCGGAGTATCATGGAGTGCAAGTTTGGCCCGATCCAGAATGGAAGGTTGTGAAACGTGGAAGAAGAAAGACAAAGAGGTATCACGGAGATATGGATAGATGGGGTTATTCGGGAAACAAGTTATTCCAAGAGGCTCGCGAGCCAACTAATTGTGGATCATGCAATAGTAAGGGGCACAATAGAAGAAAATGTACATCCGGCAAAAAGTCAAAGGGCAATGATGCTAGCACAAGCCAACAATCAAGTAGCCAACAAGCTTCAAATCAACCTCAAAGCCAACATGCTCGTAGCCAACAAGCCCAAAGGCAACAAGCTCCAAGCCATGAAAGTCCAAGCCAACAAGCTCCTTCGCAACAAGCTCCAAGCCAACAAGCTCCTTCGCAACAAGCCCCAAGGCAACAAGCTCCAAGGCAACAAGCTCCAAGCCAACAAGCTCCAAGCCAACAAGCCCCAAGGCAACAAGCTCCAAGGCAACAAGCTCCAAGGCAACAAGCTCCAAGCCAACAAGCTCCAAGCCAACAAGTCCCAAGGCAACAAGCTCCAAGGCATCAATCACAATGGCGACAACCTCCAAGGCAACCAAGGATTCATGTAGGGCTTAGTAGAGGTCGCCATGGTGTACGTCGGGGTGCTAGTATGCTAAGATACCTAGCGGGGCCTTATCCGTATGTGTCTCCAATATATTAATTGTATTCTACTTTCATTTTTCCTATTCCGTGACTAACTTTGGTTTTTTCGATTTTGTTTTCAGGTATGGCAACTCAACCCACCAAGGGGAAGGGGGCGTGGGAGGGCAATGAGAATGAGGACTCCGTTTGGGAGGAGGCTGTGAGGACGGTGCGGAAGAGGGAGAATGAAGAAGTTGCGAGGAAGGAGAAGGAGGAGCACGAGAAGAAGATGGCCGAGCGTGCCCGTATGCAAAGGGAGTATGAGGAATACCAGAGGCGCGAGAAGAAGAGGAATGAGAAGCTCAAGGCTGAACGGGACCGCTTGGCACGGGAAAAATTCCTGAGGAGCTGCCAACTTGAGGAAATAGCGCGGGCGAGGGCCAATAGGATGCACCTAGAGGAGGTGGCTAAGGAGGCTGAGCGCATCAAGGAGGAAAGAGCTCAAGCGGAAGCTTCAAAGACGGAGGAGCGCCACCATTTCTTCGACTCGGTGGTTCAGTTGGCTCGTGACATAAGGGAGAAGGAAGAACTGGCTGAAGAATCTAAGAAGAAGAAGGCGAGGGGGGAGGGAGCCTTTGCCACGCAGTGATGGCCGTTTGGCTACGTTCATGTTGTCGAACATTTATGTCATTGAACCTTGATGTTGTGTCAACCTTGATCATCTCGAACCTTCATGTCATCGTACCATATTTTAATTGGAACCTTCATGTCGTCGAACCATATCTGAACCACTATGTTGTGTCGTACATGTTGTGTGCAATGTTGTATTGAAAACTGTTGAAATAAGGTAGGAATTTGCATGGTTTAGCACAAGTCAACGTGTGGCGCCCTTTCCACGGGCGCCACACATCACTGTGTGGCGCCGATCTCATGGGCGCCACACATGTCAATTTATATGGCCACACATCCAGGGGCTCCGGACGCTTAGGTCCTTAGCCGTTTTGGCCACCCTGTTTATGTGGCGCCCGTTCCGCCGGCGCCACATTGCACTGTGTGGCGCCGATGTGACGGGCGCCACACAAACAGGGTTGCCAAAACGGCTAAGTCCCTAAGCGTCCGGAGCCCCTGGATGGGTGGGCAATTATAACAGGATGTGTGGCGCCCTTCCGAGCGGCGCCACATAGTGCAGTGTGGCGCCGGCGCCACGGGCGCCACATAAACAGGGTCGCCAAAACGGCTAAGGACCTAAGCATCCGGAGCCCCTGGATGTTCTGGAGATATAAATTGACATGTGTGGCGCCCATGGGATAGGCGCCACACAGTGATGTGTGGCGCCCGTGGCAAGGGCGCCACACGTTGACTAGTGCTAAACCATGCAAATTCCTACCTTATTTCAACAGTTTTCAATACAACAATACACATAGAACACATCATACACATAGCACACATAGAAATGACGACATGGTTCGAAATGACATAGAAATGACGACATGGTTCGAAATGACATAGAGTTCACAACCCGATACTTATGAAGATAGAGTTCACAACATGTAGCAAATCCATCTATCCTCCTCGACGTCCCCTCCTCACGGGCTGCTTCCGGACGGCCATCCTTTTCGTCCGCTGCCGTTGCTCTTCTTGCTGCTGCACCTCCTGCTCCTCTGAAGATGACGACTCATCGTTCCTCATCCTCCTCAAAGATGATCTCCGCGGCGGCTCCTGATCGGACTCGATCACAGCCTTCTTTCCTCGGTTCGCATAATCTTCCGGAGTGTAACGGTGTGGAGCCTTGCCCCTCGGCTTCAACTGGTACGCAGACCGTGTGGCTTGCTTCTTGCCTCGACTAATGCTTTGACTCAGAATGGTGTCGTCAGGAATCTTCACAAACATGAATATATGAGATTACAAAAGTTGAAATTAGTAAGCACATGTTTGACAGCAACAAAATAGTCCATACCTCCGCCTCTTCAGAAGAGGATGTAGCCGCAATTTCGCCTTCGCGGCAACCTAGCAACTTGGCTAACCGCCGCAACTTCCGTGCAGTGTTCTGCGTCATGGAAGTCATGATTACAAAGCCGCCAAACACAATAGCTTACATTCAAAGTTGGTGACCATACCTTAATGAAATGCCGCATCGGTCCGATAGGCTTTTCATCTCTATGGCTCTGATCCCAAACAACCTCACACTCTGTAGCTGTTTTTTGGATCTCGGACCGCTGTGACAAACATATTATACACAATTTGAGGGAGCACATGCCAATATAGATGATGCAGTAGCTAATGAGAGAATACGTTACCACGAAGTTCAGAGAGGAAGCAATAGAAGTCGATCTCCCTTGTCGAGCTGTCATATCGTACTGGCTTTGCGCAACCTCATCGAACTCGATGGGGTCGTCCAAGATGTCGTCATCATACGCGTGGTTCACTAACTCGATACGCGTGCTTTGATGAAACCATTGGAGATAGTTGTTGAAAGCGGCCAAGTCGTGAGGGAAAATCTCGACATGTCCGCCATTCCGTATTGCTTCCAAACAGTGTTGGAACGTTGTCACGTGAATCCTATGATGGACAGGCCAATTCGTGATCTTCCTCTGCCGCTGCCTATCAAGCCTGCAAAATATTGAGCACAATGGATAAAGTTAGATTCTATCGCTTCCTATGATCAACAAGCTTCCATCGCATGATTCAAGAAGTTTACCTATGGAGCGCGTGGTCCGTGTCTTGCCACTGAGGTGGGCACTCCTGATACAAACCCAAACCGTCTCTCATCACTCTGTGCGGCTGGTGGTATTCAACCGCCCACATGCATATGAGTGGGCACCGCATACGCCAGAAACCCGCCTCCTCCAAGCACTTGGGGTTGAGGTCAGTCATCGCCGCGCCAATACGGTAATAGGTATCATATGGCTCCCAATCCACCTGCAGCATACAAATATTTCAAAATTTACAACATGGCAATGAAATGTATGAAATAGGATAGCAAAAGAGTGATGGCTTAAGAAAGGTTACCTGCTCAGCGGTAAGAGTGTCCAACTCCTCAGTGTAGTGCCTGTACATGACCATTGGATCGCTCGTCATCTCCGAGACATTGTCCCAAATGTATGCCCAAGTGGGCTCCCGATAAGGGTTGTTCCGGTAATGAGGCCATGTCCTCTGGTTGAGTATCCTGGGCCGTCCAACTGATAGGCGGTCCCAGCTCCATACGGAGAGTAGGAGCAAGCATCCACCAATACCGCCCTTTCCAGTCCTGCGACAAGCTTCGTCCAACTGCGAAAATAAGACATTTGGTTAGTACTTTGTCTAGCACACTACTATAGAAGAATAGTACAGATAGCAAATCATCACTGCCAGGTAGAGGTAGGCAAGTGCCATTGTTCCCCAACTCCACGGGTGCTCCAACACCGTAGCGCCTTGAGCCAACACCAATGGGCCAACTTCCCACCATCACAAGAAAGAGAGTCCTCGAAAGCATATACCACAAGTACACTCGGGTGTATGTCATGATAGTCTCTCGGTCGGCCCTTCCGGCATTCTCCAAAGTGAGTCCCGATCCAAGAGAAAGGTGCGCACGGGAGCTCTATCCTTTGGATCTTACGGGCGTGAGGAGCCATGCCAATAAGGTCCTCCATCCGTCCGCGCCACCCATCGAAGTCGTGTTCATACACAGTGGCTCGCCCTGAATAGGAAGTCCAAGGATCATGGAAACATCTTGAAGAGTAGGGGTCATCTCGCCGGCCCTCAAGTGGAAGGTGTGCGTCTCCGGCCTCCACCGGTCGACAAGGGCGGTGAGTGCCGCGGCGTTCATGTTCGGCCCCCCCCGGCTTACAAGCGTGATGAACGGGAGAAGACCGGTAGGGCCGGATGAACTCCGTGTACCTCTCGTCATACGCCGATCGACCGTGCCGTGGTAACGAATCTTCAAGGGGTGAAGAACCCTTCCCTTCTCCGTCATCTGAAAAGCCCGGTGATCCCTGTCATACTCTTGATCTAGGAGCCACACCATCCTACATGTTTACACAAATACACCATATTATGAGCCATTCCTAACAAATATGAGCAACACATACATGATAAGAATATATCCAAACAAGCCATCACACATACATCATATACATACATATAAGCCATCACACATACATCATATACATACATATACATTCATATCTAGGGATAAAACACCATATTATGAGCCATTCCTAACAAATATGAGTTATTCCATCACAAATATGAGTTATTCCATCACAAATAATGGTCATATGTAACACAAATATGGATACATACATATCTATGTTTCCTACACATACACATTCATTGAAATTTGATGTCTAGGGTTTCAACAAATCTAGGGTTTCAACACATAGATACATGAGAATATGGATTTCAACACATACATGAGCACATTGATTCAATTTCTAAGATTTTCATATCTAGGGTTCCATGTCTAAATTGAATTAAATCCGAGAAAATCATGGATGAAACGAAGGGGATCGAGGGAGAATACCTTGAGGAAGGGATTGGGAAGAGATTGGCCGGGCAGATCTGATGATTTGGGGGTGGATTTGATGGGGGGGAGAGGGGGGGAGGAGGAGGAACCGCCGGCGCCTTGCTTCTTGAAGAAAACAGAGAGAGGAGAAGAAGAGCTGGGTCGGGCTGGGGGCGGCTCGGGCGCCACACTTAACTGGATGTGTGGCGCCCTTCCGAGCGGCGCCACAGTTTCACAGTGTGGCGCCCTTCAGAGCGGCGCCACACATCCTGCCACGTCGGATCGGCGCACCAGCTCAGCGTCGAGGGCGCCACGTCGGCTGGGAGAGTGGCGCCGGCAGGACGGGCGCCACACTGGCATGTGTGGCGCCCATGAGGGGGGCGCCACACAAAAGGATTAGATGGGTGAAATAGTTTGCCCGAGAGGTCAATTTGTGCTTTTCTTTCACTTTTGGATTATTTTTGTGTAAATCGCCGTCGGCCCATCTAAATTCCCACTTCCCCCATTCTGGAATCCAGATGAATTGATGGTGAATCGATGCAGCAACCAGCACCTAATGGAGGCCATCTGCCACACTTCGACAGGACACCAAAAAATCCTAACTTTACGCTGATTGCAAGCTGCCAAAGACGTCAGATTGGGGCAAAATCAGCCATGGCGGCGGAGGCCCTCCCCAATGCCATGGCCCCGGTTATCCCATTCCCACGCCGCGCCACCACGACTAGATGGAGAGAAAGGCCGCGGCCCCTCTTAAGAAAAAACCCCGCATTTGGAAACAAAACCGAGATGGTGCTGCACTCACCGGCCTCTCCGAGACGTCCCGCGGCGGCGGCGGCGGGGGTTTTGTGGCGCCGTTCCATCCGCCGGTGGTCCAGGCGGAGGCGGCGGCAGATGCGCTCGTGCTGGCCAAGCCCCTGGGCTGGCCAAGCTGAAAGCGACGCGCCCGCCGTTCGCCGTCCCCGTCGCCAGCGCGCAGGCCGGAGGGGCCGCCCCCGTGCTGGTCAAGCTGGATGCCGCGGGCCCGCCATTCGCCGTCCCCGTCGCCAGCGCGCAGGCCGGAGGAGCCGGCCCCGTGCTGGCCAAGCAGAAAGCCGCGCGCCGGCTGTTCGCCGTCACCGTCGCCGGCGCGCAGGCCGGAGGAGCCGGTCCCGTGCTGGCCAAGCTGAAAGCCGCGTGCCCGTCCTTCCCCGTCCCAGTCGGCAGAGCCACGGCCGGAGGTGCTGCCTCCGTGCTGCGCCAAATCGAAGCGCGTGGTTGTAAGAGAGACAACATCGGGATTAAGTGCACAAAACGAGGAGTAGTATAATTTTTTTACCATGTTTGTTGTCCTGTTGATCCGGGGAAGAGAGATGCGCGAAACTAATGCACAGGATTGTGCGCCCTCCAATTTTCGAAGTTTAAGTTGTGCGCCTCCTCAATATGTGTACCTTTATGTAGGAAGCTAGTGAGAGTTGAAACCCTAGAATAAATGGATAGGTCTTATTTGGCACTAAAGTTTTTATGAGTTGAAACCCTACAATAAATGGATAGGTCTTGTTTGGCACTAAAGTTTTTATGAGTCTCAGTGGAGACAATTCACTAAATTATTGGATAAAATCTCTACCTTTATTCGATCCCACAAAACTCAATCCACTAGGTAAGGGAAAAAAATATTCAGGATTGAGAAAAATAAACTAAGATTTGAGGGATAATGGTGTTAAGTTGGAATTAGACTAGCTCAATACTCTAATAACAAACATGATTCTTGAAATAAGTGTGGATTTGGGATTTGGTAGGATTACCTCCACTAATCTCCACAAAAACTCTAGTGTCAAACAAGACCTTACTGGAAGGAGTATGTCCTACTGCATATAATTCTTGGGAAACCTTTGATAATTTTTTATAATTGTCTTTATCCTTTGTGCTCCATTTTTTTGTGTTCTTAGTCCTATTTAATTTTTTTTAAAGAAAATCTAAATACAAGAATTGAGCTAACTGATAAAAGAAGTGTGGGGGAAGTGTAAGTGAAGAGAATTGACTAACACGTGTTATTTATTTACAACTAGAACGGGAAACAAGTGGTATGAAGACATTAAAGCATCGACATGTGCCCGCGTCTTTTAGTTCACAAAATTAGTCAAACCTCGAATGTTGTTTTAGATTATTTAGATTTACATCTATTCACTTTTCTAAATGCTTCCTTGTGATTTCAAAGAGCTAACGTGCACAAATACCAGACATGCACATCATGAACATGCCTCCCAATCATATGAAGTGTTTGCTGGGGACAACTGATATGCAACCTATGTTCACAAAAATAAGACATTTTAGCAATTTGCAAACTTCGCCGAATCCCTATTCGATGCATATGTGGGGTATACTATGAGCACAAAATTTAAACCCTCGTGGATAGAGTCGTGTCCCACAACTTCACCACGTCGCCAAAAGATGGTTCATAAAAAATTCTAAGCTATATAATCAACATCATCAATCACCACCTTATGATTCACAGTCCATAAGCAATCCACATAATTAAAGTGTAGTGATATTTCGCTAAATTTCACACTTTCATTATTGTAATGCTAGGCTAAGAGAGTGAAAGTTTCGGTCCCAAGGATCCACATTAGCCCTCTTAAATTCCACACTTAGAAGATTGTTGCCCAAGGATTCTCACTAGTCTCTCCAAGTCCAAGTTGTGTCCCTCTTGTCCTATCTTTGTCTAATTAAATGACCCATTGCGCCACTAGCGCAAGTGCGGGAAGCAAGCCAGAATTTAGGTCACAATTTTTATCTTGTTTTGAACAACGTAACATTTTTTTATGATTATGAGGATACAAAATAAATTACATGTGAGAAGACACTATATTCCTTTATAGGCAAAGGTAAAGGGGAAATCCACTGCGAATACTTAATTGTCGTCCAATCGAAGCTAGTAGGTGTAATGAGATTTGCAATTTTTTGGAAGCATGTAGTATACCTTTGAGCAGCGCATGAGATCGATGCCGGTGCCTTCTTCTCCCAAGTATCCTCTTCTTCTCCCTTGAATGGTGTGGTGGTCATGGTGGAGATCTTGTGGTGGTGTGTCAACACCCGGATTTTTAAGTCCAGATGCCTATTATGCCATACATCGCAATCCCAGGAAGATTGTTTTTGCGAGACATAATAAGTTCATATCACCGCACATCATTTATTACAACCCATAATTGTCTTACAACAAAGGATCACATGATCCAGTTCCTTACAACAATTGATCTAGAGATCAAATACATAACACACAGCGGAAGATACGTAGTAGTGGTTCCTCTACTCCACAGGCAACGCTTGACGTCAAGAGGTAGTTCTAGTTATCGTAGACGTCCTGCTGACCACCTTCCGGGTACGGGGTCTCCTCTTCAAAGTCTGGCCATTTGAATAGCCAGGGACAAAGCCATGAGTACTTTAAAGTACTCGCAAACTATTCTAATGGAAGTACTAATAGCTCTAAGTAGGTTCTAAGCTCTAGTTTCATTTGCATAAAGCTAGTTTTATTTCATAAGCACTTACTAGTTAAGACTCTTTATTTTTCCTAGACTTACTCAAGTGGGAACATTAGTGTCATTCCCACAACCCTTATTGTGATTTAAAACCAAGTCACCATTCAAGTTCAAAACACAAGTTATGAGCCACATTTGGAAAAGTTCTGATGACGGAACAGTATGGCCTTTCCAACTGTCCATGACCGCGGACGCGGCTATTCGAATAGTTTAAACTCTGCAGAGGTTGTACTCTTGTGCCACAACTTTTGATTACATCCGTCAGGGATAACCCTGAATCATCATAACTCAGTATGCGGATCATCAACCATTAACCTTTCACTTACATACTCTAGTATAGTCACCTCCCCCATGAGCTTGGCCTCCCAGTGATAACAACCGTCATCCTGGGAACTGCACAGGGCTTGGGTAGGACAATCAACTCTTTTCACGTCATTTCACTTTCAACGGAGGCAGCCTCGGCATAACCTCTATGACGCTTGTTAGAGGGAACCCATACTAAGGTACATAAATTTCCAGCTAAAGCATTACCCATAATTAGGTATTGTGGGGGTACTCTAGAATTGGAATGGTATCGCATCCGAACCCAACCATCAGTTTTTATCAAACTCACCAAGTCATTCACAAGTCATATTCACCTTCAAAATCTCTCAATAGAAAGACTCATCATTCCAGGGTTTTCAAAATCATTTGATTCAAATGCTTCCCATCTCGAGTAGTCAATTTTAGTTCTAGCACTAGCAACTAATCATGAGGGGTACTAACTACTTGTAGCTCTCTAGGCTAATTTTGATGCTCTTGCAATACTCTATACTTAGACCAAAGTTAACTATAAAAGTAAGTTTTGATAATCAAAGTAAAAGCTTGCAAGGATAAAGACTTGGGATTGGATCCTTAAACATAAAATAGAAGTGCAAAGGTGCCTTGCTCTAGTAGAGCTTTGCATTAGGGTAGCTTGCCTTGGTTGGAGTACTGGTCAAAGTGTTCTTCTTCCTCCTCGTAGAAGACCTCCTCCTCTTCGTATCCTTCGGTACTAGTGTCTATAAACGAATACGAGGTAACAAACACCAATCAATACTTAAGGAGGCTACTTAGCCCGAATGGCTCAATCAAGATGACCTATCATCATCACAAGCATCACTCCACTTAATCACTAGGGTTTTACTTCATTAATGTGAGAAAAATAATTTCCTCTCATTTTTAAATACTAAGATTTAAATCCTCAAATGAGCAAGGATAAGGCAATGTAGCTAAGGTCATCACCTTACCTTACTTTACTTGGGAAGGTGATTTAAATGAGGTGCTACACCTCATAGATTTAAAATCCTAACTTTGAAAATAATTTAAATGGGCTAGTATTGACTACATAGCCAATTTTTGATTCTAGCCCATGATCATCTACAATAACTATATCATGTTTTTGCATAAACGATTAGAGTTTTTGAAATGTGATTTATGAGAATTGAAATTACCTCAAAACTCATTATGGTTGATTTTTAATAATTGTTTGAATTTGGAAAAGTTACTGACTTGCTATTTTTGTTGTACTTGATCTACAAAGAACTAGGGTTTGAAACCAGTGGGGTTTGTTAGATCATTTCATCTACTTTCATACAAAATTGGAATCACTCAATTTGGATTTCTAGATTTGAAGTTATTCAATTTTTAGTACAGCACCAGTATTGAAATTTGAACTAAACGAATAATTCGAATTCAAACTGACGGGCTCGCGCGGGAAAACGACTTGGCCCAGGGGAGAAAAAGAAATGGGCCGGCCCACTGCGCGTCTCACGCGAGCAGGCCGTCTGACCAAGGGGTCCACCTATCAGCGGCTCATAACGAGCGAATCGGTACGCGGGAGTGTGAGGCGTAGGATTAGAAGAGGATCTGACGGCTGTGGATCGTCGTCGTCTCCGACGAGATCCCGCGTCTCTGGCGGCGAGGCTTGGGGGTCGGCGGCTTACCGGCGGTCCGGCGGTCATCGGCGTTGACGCAGGGGGGCGTTGTCGAGGACGGCGAGTCTCCTGGTACCGGTGGCGTCGCTCGAGGTGGCTCCAATCGACGGCGCCCTTGCTACGGTACTGGCGGTGCTCCGGCGAGGAATTGGCGAGCGTCGGGCTAAATTGGATGGTGGCGGTGCTCGTGGAGGATCAAGGATGAGAGGAGAGGTGGATGGTGTGCAGAGAGGGAGAGGGGAAGGCCTCTATTTATAGCGGCGAGGTGTGCTGCGGGGGTGCGCACGGTTGCGTTCATGGCGACGGCTATCCAGTGCGCGAAGGGGCAAGGCGAGGACGGCATGGGCTTGCTATCATCACGGCGGTGCTCGAGTGCTTGCTGGCGCAGAGAAAAGCAGATGGGATCGCTCGGGCGACTGCGTCGTCTGCCACGGGTCCGGCGGAAAGCTTCGATGAGGACGACGGTGACAAGGCTTCCGCGAGCAATTGAGCATGTCTACGAGGTAGCCGGTGGCGTGGTGAAGTTGTGTGCAGAGGTAGAGGCGTAGGGGAGGACTGAGGCGACGGGGCACGCGTGTGCCCTGGCGCGTCCAGGGCACGGTGAGCGTGCACGCTCTGGCAAGCCTGGGCGTACTGGGCGTGTACGTTCCTGGCCAGGGCGAGCCTCTCCGGGGCCAATGGCTGGCATGGTCATGATCAGGGGAGGTGGGAGATGCTCCTGGACAAGGTTAAAGTGAGAGGAGGGATCAGAGATGAGGAATGGCATGAGGATCGGCATGGTGCACGGCATGGTGATGTTCTGGTCACTTTGTGGCTTTAATCATCAATGGCAAGTACTTGGTTTGGTCCAGTAGTCATAGAAGTACAGTAATGATCATAAAGCAAACTTGGTTTAGCCCAAAATCCATTGGATAATAGGGTGTGTGTCAAAACCAGTTTGGTGCCTGCCATGTGTTCGATGAAATGGCCGCATGAGATTCAAATTCAAATTTTTGCCGAACTTTTTCTTGGGAGTGGTTTAAATAATGTTTGGCACCCAGGGGTGGTGTTGGTTTGTAAAATGGATCAAGTTTTGAAAATTCCAAAAAGGGTAAGATCTAGATTCTGTTTCAATGTTGCCACTGGCATGCTTTTATTAAGCAATTGAGACAGAGTCAACTATGGTGGTCAACACAAAAAGTGTTCATCTTGATGAGGTTTTGGATGAGGTGCAAAGAGTTGAGATGGTTTGGTTTAAGATTTGCTTAATACAAAGGCTCAAAGTGGGTAACATGTTAATAGTGGCAGATTTGACCATTATCACATGCAACTTGAATTTGAATTTTCCTTTGATTTGATTTGGGTTTCTTTGGTTCAAAAGTGATTGTTATTGGTTTATTGATGTTTCCCAACCATCTCCACAAAGTAGAAATGGCTTAGGACAAGTTTTGAAAAATGGCCATTTGCTCTCATATGTCTTTTTTTTTGTTTTAGTTTCCTTCTCTTTTATTTTTCTTTTCTTTGGTTTTGTTTCCTCTTGACCTCAACTAGCCAGGTTTAGGGTTTTAGAGGTATTGGTAACACTCTAGCAAACAATCATGGCAAACATCAATTCATTCATGCATGATCACTATGCACATATGCAATCCAAATTTAAGTTTTTGTTGGCTCCAAAATTTGGGAAATTGAGATTGAGATTCTTCCTTGATTTAAAAAGTTGGGATGTTACAAACCCTTCCCCCTTACAAAAGATCTCGTCCCGAGATCTAAAGAAAAATTAGGTACTAAAGAGATCAGGGAATTCAGTCCTAATGTAATCTTCTCGCTCCCAGGTGGCTTTTTCTTCGGTGTGGTTGCTCCACTGGATCTTCAGAAACTTGATGCTTCTAGTGCGGGTGGTTCTGAAGGCTTCTTCTAGGATACGGATGGGTACTTCACGATAGGTCAAGTCTTTGTTGATATCCACAGATCTGTGATCGATGTTCTTGAAAACCTCCGTCTTCTCCGGAACTGCCAAACACTTCCGAAGTAACGAGATGTGGAACACATCATGTACAGCTGACATTTCCTCCGGCAGTTCCAGTTGATAGGATACTTCTCCTCGACGACTCAAAACTTTGAATGGCCCAACATATCTAGGGGCAAGCTTTCCTCTGAGGTGGAATCTCTGCATTCCTTTGAGTGGCGATACTTTCAGATATACAAAGTCTCCGATGTTGAAGGTCATCTCTCGGTGTCTCTTGTCGGCGTAACTCTTTTGTCTCGACTGGGCAGTCTTGAGGTATTCGCGGATCTTGTGAACCTTCTCTTCAGCTTCTCGGAGAATGTCGGGTCCAAAGATCTGACTATTTCCGACTTCCGACCAGTTCAAAGGGGTACGACACTTCCTTCCGTACAAGGCTTCAAAGGGGGCCATTTGTAAGCTGGCTTGATAGCTGTTGTTGTATGAGAATTCTGCGAAAGGCAGACCGTCTTCCCATTTTGATCCATACTCTAGCACACAGGCTCTCAACATATCTTCGAGGATTTGGTTGACTCTTTCAGTCTGTCCATCAGTCTGCGGGTGATAAGCCGTACTGAAATTCAGACGGGTTCCTAGTCCCTCGTGTACCTTGTGCCAAAATCTTGAGGTGAATTGGGATCCTCTATCTGACACAATTGACTTTGGGGTTCCATGCAGACTAATTATTCTCGAGATATACAACTCCGCTAGTTTGGGTCCTTGGTAGGTGGGTTTGACTGGTATGAAGTGGGCTACCTTGGACAACCTATCAATCACTACCCAAATAGAATCATTTCCTCTACTGGACTTGGGCAATCCGGTGATGAAATCCATTCCTACAGAATCCCATTTCCACTCAGGGATCTGTAATGGCTGCAGTAATCCTGCGGGTCGCTGATGTTCTGCTTTGACTCGCTGACATATGTCGCACTTGGCTATGTAACTTCCAATCTCTCTCTTCATTCCATGCCACCAAAATTGTTCCTTCAAATCTTGGTACATCTTGGTTCCTCCGGGATGAATGGAATACAGGGTGTCATGAGCTTCCTTCAGAATGACTTGCTTTAACTCCGAATCTGCTGGTACGCAGAGGCGTTCGTTGTACCAAAGAACTCCTTCTTCATCTTCCGTAAATCCCGGTGCTTTTCCTTCCGCCATCCTTTTCTTGATTCCGGTAATGCTGGCATTTCCTTTCTGTGCTTCCTTAATCTGACTAATCAGGGTGGGTTGGAGCTCAATGCTCGCTAAGAATCCTTCACTAACTAGTTCCAGTCTAAACTGTTCAAACTCTTGATACAAACTAGGCTGTTCTTCGGCGATCATGGAGTTCAACTGACACGGCTGTCTACTCAGGGCATCCGCTACTACATTGGCCTTGCCGGGGTGGTAGTGAATTTCCATGTCATAGTCTTTGATCAACTCTATCCATCTTCTCTGCCTCATGTTTAGCTCCTTCTGGGTGAAAATATACTTCAGGCTCTTGTGATCCGAATAGATCTCACAGCGATTACCCATGAGGTAATGTCGCCATACCTTCAAGGCTAAAACTACAGCTGCTAACTCTAGGTCATGGGTTGGGTAATTCTGCTCATGTTGCTTCAGTTGCCTAGACAGATATGATATGACTTTTCCTTCTTGCATCAACACACATCCAAGACCAATCTTGGAGGCATCACAATAGACATCAAAAGGCTTGGTGATATCGGGCATGATCAGTATTGGGGCTGTGGTCAATCTGCTCTTGAGCTGTTGAAAACTCGCTTCACATTTATCCGTCCATTCAAACTTCTTATCTTTCTTCAATAGTTGAGTCATGGGTCTTGCTAGGCTTGAGAATCCTTCAACAAACCTACGGTAATATCCCGCCAATCCGAGAAATGCACGGACTTCAGTTTGGGTGGTTGGGGCTTTCCATTCTTCAATGGTCTTGATCTTCGTAGGATCTACAGCAATTCCTCCTGCGGACAAGACGTGTCCCAGGAATCCTACTTCCTTTAACCAGAACTCACATTTGCTAAACTTGGCATACAACTTGTGCTCCCTAAGGGTTTCCAGGATGATTGTCAGATGTTGCTCATGTTCTTCTTCTGACTTGGAGTAGATTAGGATGTCGTCGATGAAGACAATGACAAACTTATCCAAAAAGTTCATACAGATCTTATTCATGAGATTCATGAAATAAGCGGGGGCATTGGTCAATCCAAATGACATGACATTATACTCATACAATCCATATCTGGTGGTGAAGGCAGTCTTGGGGATATCCGTTGCACGAATCTTCAGTTGATGATAACCAGTCCTAAGATCGATCTTAGAGAACACTCTGGCACCTGTCAGCTGGTCAAACAGGTCTTCTATCTTTGGCAGGGGGTATTTGTTCTTGATAGTGACATCGTTAAGCTTACGGTAATCCGTACATAAACGAGTGGCACCGTCCTTCTTATCCACAAACAAAACTGGTGATCTCCAAGGTGACGCACTTGGTCGAATCAGACCTTTGTGCAACATGTCATCCAGTTGCTTCTTCAGCTCCACTAGTTCTGTCGGGTTCATACTATAGGCTCTCTGGGCTATGGGTCCTGTTCCAGGGATTAACTCAATGATAAACTCGATATCCCGATCTGGGGGCATACCGGGTAAGTCATCGGGAAACACGTCAGGGTATCTGCAGACTATCCTGATTTGATCCAAGGTTGGCTTGGCGATACTTGTGTTGCAGGTGAATTGTCTGGGCAGTCTTTCGGACACATGTTCTACAATCACTCCGGTGCTACTAGTCATGGTGATGGCCTTCTTGGCAAAGTCAATCAATCCATGATGTTTCGACATCCAATCCATACCCAGTACTACTTCCAAACCTTTGGCTCCCAGCACTATCAAATTTGCATAAAATTCTACTTCATGTATTCGGATAGGTACTGATTTGCAAATTTTTCTAGCTTTGGTGGTTGACCCAGGTATTTGAACTATCATGACATGCTTCAAACTGATGGGTTGAATCTTACTAGTGCATGCAAAATCTTCCGTAACAAACGAGTGCGATGCTCCAGAATCAAACAAAATTCTTGCAGGTACTGAATTAACAGAAAACATACCCAGCACGACATCTGGCGCTTCCTGGGCTTCTTTAGCATTCATGTGATAGAGGCGGCCGTTGCGGTTGTTCGGGTTGCTTGGGGCAAACTTTCTCCCGGTGGTGACACGGTGTTGCTGCTGAGCAGGAGCAGCGGTATTGGGGGCAGTCTTGGCTAGCTTCTTGGGGCACTCATTTGAGTAGTGACCCACAACTCCGCACTCATAACAAGTCACAGTTGACTTGTCCTTTGGGGTGATGGGAACAGCGTTGCTCCCAGTCCTTGGAGCAGTGTTGGTGTTGTTGTGGTTGCCGGGGGCTCTCATCGGGGCACTGTTGAAGTGGTTGTTGTTGTTGTTGTTGTTGCTGTTGCTGTGGTGGCCTCCTGGCCTGGGGTGTCCTCCACCACGGTTGGGGAAACTGGGGCGTGACAGCGGTGCTGAGGGCTTGTTGAATCTGGGGGCAAACCCTCCACTTGAGTTGGGGCGATACTTGGGTGTATTGCTGGGCCCACTTTGGTGCATCATCCGGCGCTTGCGGTTCTCGTTAGCTTGGTGGAGCTTTCCCTCCATCTGGATGGCTGAGTCCACCAGGGCTTCTAGATCAGCAAAGGGAATGTTTACCAGTACAGTCTGCATCTCATCGTGCAGTCCGTTCAGGAATATTTCCTTCCTTTTTTCAGTGGTGTCGGTCTCATCCGGGGCGTACCTTGACAGAGTGAGAAACCGGTCGCGGTATTCCACCACGGACATCCTTCCTTGTTTGAGTTCCCTGAACTCATCCCTCATCTTCTTTATCAAACTCGGGGGCACATGGTACTTGCTAAACTTGAGCTTGAAGTCTGCCCAAGTCATTACCTGCCCTGCATTCATTGCCCGGGTACTTGTCCACCATGCTCTGGCAGGTCCTGCCAAATAGTGGGTGGCAAACAGTACTTTTTCTGCTGCTTCAACTCCAGCTACTTCCAAGTTGTTCTCCATTGTCTGGAGCCAATCATCAGCATCTAGGGGCTCCTCGGTCTTGCTGAACATGGGAGGGTTGGTGTTCTGAAAGTTCTTCAGTTTGGATCCAGGATGATCATGGTTTCCATGGCCTTGGTTGTTCTGAGCTATTTGCTGCAGTGCGGCAATATTGGCTTGTCTTTCAGCTCGTTCAGCCTCTCTATCTGCCATCATCATTTGTAACATCTGCATCATGGCATCTTGGTTCGCGCTTCGGGTTGGAGGGGCCACCTGAACATTGAGACAGATCATGAGATAAGAGGGAATTTTCTATGGCTTGTTTTGGGATAAAGTTCAAATTTTTTAAAACTTGAGTACTTGACATGTTGAAATTTAAACACACTTTCATTCATTCATTCCAAGCGACATTACAAACTAACACCCAATGGTTTTAAGAACCATTTCATCATTCTACGATACAAGGGACCGATACAAACTCACACCTACGCAAGTGAACAAGTGATACTACTCTTCATCAACATCTATCGGAGTGAGAGCATCCACTCCGGCTTCCATGAACTCATAGCCATCCACATAGGGGTGGAAGGCCAGGTCTTCATCTTCCTCTTCCTCCAAGTCATCGTCATTGCTCACGTAGGAGTATCCATCTCCCTGGATGTCTTCTCCTTCTCCTTCTCCTTCCAGGTCCTTCAGTTGGTTCTCCTGGGCCTGGACAGTCTCCTTCAGTGAGGCTATCTTTGCGCGGAGGCGGGCGATTGATACGTCTCAAACGTATCTATAATTTCTTATGTTCCATGCTAGTTTTATGACAATACTCACATGTTTTATATACACTTTATATCATTTTTATGCATTTTCCGGTACTAACCTATTAACAAGATGCCGAAGCGACAGTTCCTGTTTTCTGCTGTTTTTGGTTTCAGAAATCCTACACAGGAAATATTCTCGGAATTGGACGAAACAAAAGCCCACGGCCCTATTTTCCACGGAGTGTTCCAGAACATCGAAGAAGAGTCGGAGACGGCCAGCAGGGGGGCCACCCCATAGGGCGGCGCGGGCCCACCCCTGGCCGCGCCACCAGGTGGGGAGGGCACCCTGGGGCCCCTCCGAGGCCGCCCTTCCGCCTATATATTCTCCCAGATGCGAAAACCCTAGCAAGATCGGTCTTCCGCCACGAAAAGTTACGTAGCCGCCGCCATCGCGAAGACAAGTTCGGGGGACAGAAGTCTCTGTTCCGGCACGCCGCCGGGACGGGGAAGTGCCCCCGGAATCCATCTTCATCGACTCCATCGCCATCTTCATCGCCGTTGCTGTCTCCCATGATGAGGAGGGAGTAGTTCTCCCCCGAGGCCGAGGGCTCTACCGGTAGCTATGTGGTTCATCTCTCTCTCCCATGGTGTGATCTTTATGTGATCATGAGCTTTGTATCACTATTAATCTATGTGCTACTCTAGTGATGTTATTAAAGTAGTCTATTCCTCCTCCATGATGTAAAGTTGACAGTGTGTGCATCATGTAGTACTTGGCGTAGGTTATGATTGCAATCTCTTGTAGATTATGAAGTTAACTATTACTATGATAGTATTGATGTGATCTATTCCCCCTTTCATAGCTATTGTTGACAGTGTGTATGCTATGTTAGTACTCGGTCTAAATTGCAACGGTCTATTATGCACTCTAGATGTTACTTTAATATGAACTCCGGATTCACTCTCCACGGTGTGATGGTGATAGTGTGCGCATCGTGTGTGATTCCTTTATGAAGTTGTGGAGCTTGTTTACTCCTGCTTGAGGTGTGCTTTTGTAGCCCTACACAATGAATGGTGTTTGTTATCCAACAAGAGAGTGTTTAAGAGTAGCATTTATTTATTCAATTATGTGATCATTGTTGAGAGTGTCCACTAGTGAAAGTATGATCCCTAAGCCTTGTTTCTAAGCATTGAAACACCGTTTCCAACAAGTTCTGCTACATGTTCGCTAGCTGCCATTTTTATTTCAGATTGCAATTACTACTTATAATCATCCATATTACTTGTATTTCACTATCTCTTCGCCGAACTAGTGCACCTATACATCTGACAAGTGTATTAGGTGTGTTGGGGACACAAGAGACTTCTTGTATCTTAATTGCAGGGTTGCTTGAGAGGGATATCTTTGACCTCTACCTCCCTGAGTTCGATAAACCTTGGGTGATTCACTTAAGGGAAACTTGCTGCTGTTCTACAAACCTTTGCTCTTGGAGGCCCAACACTGTCTACAGGAATAGAAGCGTGCGTAGACATCAAGCTATTTTCTGGCGCCGTTGCCGGGGAGGTAAGGTAAAAGGTATTCACATCCTCCGACTACTAAGCTATTTCCTAGCACTGTTGCCGGTGTGTGAGTGCTCGAAGCTATTTCCTTTAGATCCTGCAATTGCATCTTTTTGTTTCTTGTTTTTATTTTTCACTAGTTAGGCTTAATGGAAAACAACAAAAAAATTAGAGATCTTTATGAACTTTATATTGAATTAGGACATGATGTGTTTGAAGAGAGAATTAAAAAACCCATGGAACTTTGTTTGCAAAATAGTTGTAGCAATGTTATTAGCATGAACTCTTTGAACACTATTATTGCTAATGCTATGGAAGAATTTAAGCTTGGGGAAGCTGGTTGTGATATTTTTAGTCCCCCAAGTTTTGAGGAGAAATTTTTCTTTGATGATACTTTGCCTCCCATTTATGATGATTATAATGATAGTGGTATTTTGGTGCCACCTACTATGGAGGATAAAGTTTATTATGATTATACCATGCCTGCAATTTATGATGATTACAATGATGGTTGTGATAGTTTTACTCCCACTATTACTAATAAAATTGATTATGCTTATGTGGAGAGTAATGATACTTTTATGCATGTGAATAAGAATGCTTTATGTGATAGTTATATTGTTGAGTTTGTTCATGATGCTATTGGAAATTATTATGAGAGAGGAAAATATGGTTGTAGAAATTTTCATGGTACTAAAACACCTCTCTACATGCTGAAAATTTTGAAGTTACTCGTGTTTTATCTTCCTATGCTTGTCGCTTTGTTCTTCATGAATTTATTTGTGTACAAGATTCCTATGCATAGGAAGCGGGTTAGACTTAAAAGTGTTTCTTATTTGCTTTTGATGCTCTCTTTTGCTTCAACTCTTATTTCTTGCGGGAGCATCATTAAAATTACTGAGCCCATCTTAATGGCTATAAAGAAAGCACTTCTTGGGAGATAACCCATGTTTTTATTTTGCTACTGTTTTGTTGTGTCTTGGAAGTTGTTACTACTGTAGCAACCTCTCCTTATCATGTTTATTTCATTTTTGTGCCAAGTAAAGTCTTTGATAGAGAGTTGATACTAGATTTGGATTTCTGCGCAGAAACAGATTTTTAGCTGTCACGAATTTGAGCTGTTCTCTCTGTAGGAGAATCTAAAAATTCTGTAAAAATCCATGAGTAATCCTCAGATATGTACGCAACTTTCATTCAATTTGAGCTTCTTCATCTGAGCATGTTAAGTGCCTCGAAAAAATTCGTCTTTACGGACTGTTCTGTTTTGACAGATTCTGCCTTTTATTTCATATTACCTCCTTTACTGTGTTTGAGTGGATTTCTTTGCTCCATTAAATTTCAGTAGCCTTGGGTAATGTCCAGAAGTGTTGGGAATGATTGTGTCCTCTCTGAACATGTGAATTTTTGATTATGCACTAACCCTCTAATGAGATTGTTTTGAGTTTGGTGTGAAGGAAGTTTTCAAGGGTCAAGAGAGGAGGATGATATAATATGATCAAGAAGAGTGAAAAGTCTAAGCTTGGGGATGCCCCCGCGGTTCATCCCTGCATATTTCAAGAAGACTCAAGCATCTAAGCTTGGGGATGCCCAAGGCATCCCCTTCTTCATCAATAACTTATCAGGTCACCTCTAGTGAAACTATATTTTTATTCCGTCACATCTTATGTGCTTTACTTGGAGCGTCTGTACGCTTTTATTTTTGTTTTTGTTTGAATAAATTCGGATCCTAGCATTTCTTGTGTGGGAGAAAGACACGCTCCGCTGTTTCATATGAACACTGGTGTTCTTAGTTTTACTTTTAATGTTCATGGCGAATGTTGAAAACCGCTTCGTTTATTGCTATTTGGTTGGAAACAAAAAATGCTTCATGTGGTAATTGGTATATTATCTTGAATAATTTGATACTTGGCAATTGTTTTGAGCTCTTAAATAGATCATGTTTAAGCTCTTGCATCATGTAGTTTGAACCTATTAGTGGAGAATTACTGTAGAGCTTGTTGAAATTTGGTTTGCATGATTGGTCTCTCTAAAGTCTAGATATTTTCTGGTAAAGGTGTTTGAACAACAAGGAAGACAGTGTAGAGTCTTATAATGCTTGCAATATGTTCTTATGTAAGTTTTGCTGTACCGGTTCATACTTGTGTTTGCTTCAAACAACCTTGCTAGCCCAAGCCTTGTACTGAGAGGGAATGCTTCTCGTGCATCCAAAACCTTGAGCCAAAACCTATGCCATTTGTATCCACCATAACTACCTACTATGTGGTATTTTTCTGCCATTCCAAAGTAAATTGCTTGCGTGCTACCTTTAAAAATTTCATTCCTTGTCTTTGCAATATATAGCTCATGGGAAAGTAGCTTAAAAACTATTGTGGTAAAGAATATGTCGCTTATGTATCTTATTTCTTATAAGTTGCTTGTTGAGCGGTAACCATGTTCCGGGGGACACCATCAACTGTTCTTTTGTTGAATATCATGTGAGTTGCTATGCATGTTCGTCTTGTCTGAAGTAAGGGTGATTTGCCATGAGTTGAATGGTTTGAGTATGCATATTGCTAGAGAAGAACATTGGGCCGCTAACCAAAGCCATGTATCATGGTGGAAGTTTCAGCTTGGACACTAATCCTCAATCTCTTATGAGAATATTATCTGTTGTTGAATGCTTAAGCATTAAAGAGGAGTCCATTATCTGTTTTCTATGTTGTCCCGGTATGGATGTCCTCAAGTTGAGATTTATCAAAAACGAGAAATCAAATGCGATCTATCTCCTTGGACCTTTGTACAGGTGACATAGAGGTACCCCTTTGTGACACTTAGTTGAAACATATGTAATGCAATGATAATCCATGGAAATCCGAGCTAATTAGGACAAGGTGCGAGCACTATTGGTATTCGATGCATGAGGCTTGCAACTTATAGGATGTTTTATGCATAACACATATGAATTATTACTACCGTTGACAAAATTGTTTCCATGTTTTCAAAATAAAAGCTCTAGCACATGAGTAATCCCTGCTTCCCTCTGCGAAGGGCCTTTCTTCTACTTTATGTTGAGTCAGTTTACCTACTTCTTTCTATCTTAGAAGCAAACACTTGTGTCAACTGTGTGCATTGATTCTTACATGCTTGCTTATTGCACTTATTATATTACTTTGTGTTGACAATTATCCATGAGATATGCATGTTGAAGTTGAAAGCAATTGCTGAAACTCAAATCTTCCTTTGTGTTGCTTCAAAACCTTCTATTAAGAATCTATTGCTTTATGAGTTAACTCTTATGCAAGACTTTTTGATGCTTGTCTTGAAAGTACTATTCATGAAAAGTTTTTGCTATATGATTCAGTTGTTTAGTCATTATCTTTTTGTTAGCAAACTATAGACCATTGCTTTGAATCACTTCATTCATCTCATGTGCTTTACAATAGTATTGATCAAGATTATGATGGTAGCATGTCACTTCAGAAATTATCCTTTTTATCGTTTACCTACTCGAGGGCGAGTAGGAACTAAGCTTGGGGATGCTTGATACGTCTCAAACGTATCTATAATTTCTTATGTTCCATGCTAGTTTTATGACAATACTCACATGTTTTATATACACTTTATATCATTTTTATGCATTTTCCGGTACTAACCTATTAACAAGATGCCGAAGCGCCAGTTCCTGTTTTCTGCTGTTTTTGGTTTCAGAAATCCTACACAGGAAATATTCTCGCAATTGGACGAAACAAAAGCCCACGGCCCTATTTTCCACGGAGTGTTCCAGAACATCGAAGAAGAGTCGGAGACGGCCAGCAGGGGGCCACCCCATAGGGCGGCGCGGGCCCACCCCTGGCCGCGCCACCAGGTGGGGAGGGCACCCTGGGGCCCCTCCGAGGCCGCCCTTCCGCCTATATATTCTCCCAGATGCGAAAACCCTAGCAAGATCGATCTTCCGCCACGAAAAGTTACGTAGCCGCCGCCATCGCGAAGCCAAGTTCGGGGGACAGAAGTCTCTGTTCCGGCACGCCGCCGGGACGGGGAAGTGCCCCCGGAATCCATCTTCATCGACTCCATCGCCATCTTCATCGCCGTTGCTGTCTCCCATGATGAGGAGGGAGTAGTTCTCCCCCGAGGCTGAGGGCTCTACCGGTAGCTATGTGGTTCATCTCTCTCTCCCATGGTGTGATCTTTATGTGATCATGAGCTTTGTATCACTATTAATCTATGTGCTACTCTAGTGATGTTATTAAAGTAGTCTATTCCTCCTCCATGATGTAAAGTTGACAGTGTGTGCATCATGTAGTACTTGGCGTAGGTTATGATTGCAATCTCTTGTAGATTATGAAGTTAACTATTACTATGATAGTATTGATGTGATCTATTCCCCCTTTCATAGCTATTGTTGACAGTGTGTATGCTATGTTAGTACTCGGTCTAAATTGCAACGGTCTATTATGCACTCTAGAGGTTACTTTAATATGAACTCCGGATTCACTCTCCACGGTGTGATGGTGACAGTGTGCGCATCGTGTGTGATTCCTTTATGAAGTTGTGGAGCTTGTTTACTCCGGCTTGAGGTGTGCTTTTGTAGCCCTACACAATGAATGGTGTTTGTTATCCAACAAGAGAGTGTTTAAGAGTAGCATTTATTTATTCAATTATGTGATCATTGTTGAGAGTGTCCACTAGTGAAAGTATGATCCCTAAGCCTTGTTTCTAAGCATTGAAACACCGTTTCCAACAAGTTCTGCTACATGTTCGCTAGCTGCAATTTTTATTTCAGATTGCAATTACTACTTATAATCATCCATATTACTTGTATTTCACTATCTCTTCGCCGAACTAGTGCACCTATACATCTGACAAGTGTATTAGGTGTGTTGGGGACACAAGAGACTTCTTGTATCTTAATTGCAGGGTTGCTTGAGAGGGATATCTTTGACCTCTACCTCCCTGAGTTCGATAAACCTTGGGTGATTCACTTAAGGGAAACTTGCTGCTGTTCTACAAACTTTTGCTCTTGGAGGCCCAACACTGTCTACAGGAATAGAAGCGTGCGTAGACATCAGCGATGGTGTAGTCCTTCTTCGCATCCTGACGGCGAAGAGTCTTGCGCTCCTTGGCAAGGATCTTGATGGTCTCGGTCTGCTGTGCCTGCTGGAGGTAGGTGTGGTTGGCGTAGGCGCGGGAGTTGTCTAGCTCCATGCGAGTCTCACACAGCATGAAGTCAAGGTGCTCCACATGGTACTTCACCTCGGGGTGAGGTGACAGATCCATCGGCGCTCCCATGGAGTCATGCCTTGCGAGGTGGAAGAAGCGGGTTCCCCGGATCTGGGGCAGGTTCTGCCCACACAGACGGGCAAGTGCTTCCTGCATGGCGCGAGCTAGTCCGTCCGCCCAGTTGTTCTCCCTCAAAGAGAACTGGATCCTCTCGGACATGGGTGGTTCCAGCTTCCCTCGCAGGTCTGCAATGATGACCCACTGCAGCTGCCCTCCAGGCTGATCGTTGACTTGTCCTCCGAAGAACTCCGGGTGCGGGCACTCGAGGTACTCCGCTAACTCCTTCAAGTCCTTCTCGAAGACTAGGCTTCCTCCATTGCCCAGCTGGTAGAACTTGGTTTGGGTGAACTGTTCCATCTGTAGACGAATTGGATGAGTAAGTTAGAGACGTGCAAGTGTGTCAAGATTTTATGTATACTTACAAGAAAACATCGAGCATGAATTTCTCTTTTTAAAAGATCTCAAAGGTAAGGGTGAGAATAAGTTTTCGTAAGTATTCACTTCGTTTATTTGGAAACTCAGTTTTTCAGACGTCCATTCTAAACTAGGGCCTCCTAAGGTCAAACAATGGCTCTGATACCAACTTGTCAACACCCGGATTTTTAAGTCCAGATGCCTATTATGCCATACATCGCAATCCCATGAAGATTGTTTTTGCGAGACATAATAAGTTCATATCACCGCACATCATTTATTACAACCCATTATTGTCTTACAACAAAGGATCACATGATCCAGTTCCTTACAACAATTGATCTAGAGATCAAATACATAACACACAGCGGAAGATACGTAGTAGTGGTTTCTCTGCTCCACAGGCAACGCTTGACGTCAGGAGGTAGTCCTAGTTATCGTAGACGTCCTGCTGACCACCTTCCGGGTACGGGGTCTCCTCTTCAAAGTCTGGCCATTTGAATAGCCAGGGACAAAGCCATGTGATGAGGACATCCCTACTACAACACTACCTCCGTCATTGATAGATGAAGATGAACCTGCTGTGAAGCTCAAGTCCAATGAAGTTCGGATTGGACCTATTACAAGGGCTCGTGCGAAGCTACTTAAACAACAGGTGAACTTGTTTCTAAACGGTACTTTGATTGATGAGAACTTTATACTGCCTAAGTCCTATTACTTATGTATCATCAGGTATCAAGAGGAGACGAGCATCGCACGAGGAGGAGAGGAGCAGCTGGACATGAAGACGGACGTCAAGATGGACGTGAAGCTGGACATGGAGCTGGACATGAAGATATCTCATGGACGCGCGAGGGAGGAGCGGGAGGCATGCGCGAGAGGAGAAGAAGACGTCCAGGCCGGTCCAGCACCCGGTCCGACCGGCCGCCAGACCGGCCAACCCGGTCCCTGACCCGGTCGACCGGGCGCCAACCGGACGCAGTTTATCGTACCGGATGAAAACCGGAAATCCTCGCAGATATCCGGTTGCCGCCCGGTTGACCGGACCCCAAACCGGCCGATCCGGTCCCTGGCCCGGTTGACCGGATTCCAGACCGGACCAGTCCGAGTCTGTCTCGACCAGATCTATTCTGGGTCGGTTATTTTCGTACTTTTTCGACCTGAGGTCGTCCTGGACGCCTATATAAGTCCCCAGGACGCCCCCCTAGCTGCTTTAGACCACGTTTAAGATAAACCCTAGTTCTTAGTTGTTTGCTTATGCAAAACTATTGAATCCCTACACCATATTGCTTGATATTGTGTAGATCCTGAAAAAGTCTTGTGTGATCTGCTGTTCCATTGGGAATTAGACGGTTGCAACTTACCGCTTCGTGGTCGGCGGCTACGTGCGCAAGTGTGTGGAGTTGCGAATATCTTGCAGGGTTGAGAGCTGTTGCATTGGCGACAGGGACCAATCGAGAGATCTCGTTGCGTCATACAAGTTATCATCCACTACATCGTCGTGTTTCTCCGCTGCCATCACCCCGTGATCATCATCACCACCGTTGCTTACTGAGAAGATCGGGCCACCCCTTATCATCTTGGTATCAGATTTCCAGTTTTCCTCGGTAAGCCATCCACAATCCACCCCATAGTTGAGTTGTGAGTGTTTCCTATCCAGAAAAAGCCATAAAAAGTTAGGGTTAGGGTTTGCCATAGCCTTAGATTGCACTAATTTCGAGTTTTAGTTGTTTTTCGTAGTTGTTTTTGCGTATCCTTTTCTTCCATCTAGTATTGTTAGGGTTTGTGTTTCCGCTATCATCTAGAGTCAGTTTTTGGTTGCTCCGAGTACACATATCTTACAGTTTGCTTGTTCCCAACCATAGCCACAGCCTTTCGATATCGTGACTAGGAACTTTCCCAAAAGAGACTAGTTTTACCGCTCGACAGGCTGCTCGTTAGGTTCTTGGTGCTTTGCAATTTTCTGTTGGCCGTGTTATCAAGGAGTTGTGTCACAAATATAAAAAAAAAGAGAAACTAGAAAAAAAAAGCAAAAAGAGCTACATAGCTGCGTGTGTTATACAAAAGAAAAATAAAAAAAAAAAGAAAAGTGAAGTGCTAGTAGAATCAAGTGAAGGCCTAAGTTTTCTTTACTGCACCTGTAGTCGAGCAATCTTGTGCCTGTCTCGTTGAGCTTTGCTAGTGTCTCTCTAGTGCATTGCAACCTTTCCTACAAATAGTTGCTTTGCCACATTTATCGCCTTGTGTGAGTATCATTGGTTGTCTACGGTCAGCGCTAGAGCTTGTTATTGGTGCAAATAGGTAGCCCACCTACAGCCCCACATATACCCTGCTTTGTCGTGTGATTGTTCTTATACCCTTGATATTCGCTTCGCTACATCCGTGCACTAGTCTGTCAATCCAGGTTGGTAAGCAATACTAATTCCCTTTGGAGCGGTAAGATTTACCTTTTCTTATCAGTTGTTGAGGGAGTTGTGAGAGTACCACCATATATTTTTGGTTTAGTGCACTAACCTTCTAACGATGTCTGCTAGTGATCATAAAATTGTTAACCAGGAAAACAAGAGTGCTGCAGATATCATCACATGGAGGGAGTATGAGGCTCTTCGTAATGAGATGCGACATGAATTCCGCGCTCAGGATGATGAGCTTAAGGAGACGGTCCAAGCGATCTCTCAAAAGTTGGATGCTACTCATGTGACCGTCACTACAATGCAAGATCAAATGACGGACGTACAACGCAGTCTTGCTGATTTGCGCTTAGCTGTTGAGAATTTGACCGCGCAGCAACAACAAGACGATGATGATGATCTTGAATTTCAAGATGACGCACACAATGCTCGTGGTGCGCCACGTGGTAATCGTCCTCGCGGTTGGGCTCCACTTGGCCGCAATGGTCGTGGACATGATGAGGAAGATGGATTGGGTAAGCCCAAGTTTTCTATACCCAAGTTTGAAGGAGGAGCTGATGTTGAAGAATACCTCACTTGGGAGCTCAAGATTGAGAAGTTGTGGAGCTTACATCCACATTATACTGAAGAACGGAAGGTCAAGCTTGCTTCTTCTGAATTTGATGGCTATGCTTTGCGTTGGTGGGATGCTTTTGTTCGTAATCGTGATGAGGATGGTGAGCAACCTATACGCACATGGTATGCCATGAAGGAGGCAATGACTTCTCGCTTTGTGCCAACAAATTACTTACGGAATATATATGATAAGCTGACTCTATTGAGACAAGGTGTGAAGACTGTCGATGAATACTACATGGAGATGGAGATGCTTATGCAGCGTGGCCGTGTCCGTGAGTCTCTCGAGATGACAATGCAGCGTTTTCTGAACGGTTTGAAGTATGATATCAAAGGCATTGTTCGTCACTACAGCTACACCAATATGAATCAATTGTTACATCATGCAAGAGAAGCTGAATCACAGTTGGCTGACGAAGCAAAGATCAAAGGACGAGCTACAGGAGCTGGGCGTTTCACACCACGCGCGGCCCCATCTACGGCACCGGCGCCTTCGACGCGCTCCGCCCCTTACTCTACTACGCCTAGTAAGCCGGTCTCCAATGTGTCTAACACAAAGAAGTCCGAATCTGCTGCAAGTACGAGTGGCTCTAATGTGTCTACTGCGCGCAATCGCGATATGCTTTGTCATACATGTGGTGGCAAAGGTCACTTCAAGAGAGATTGTCCTAACCGCAAAGTTATGATTATCAATGAGGACAATGAGTATGAGACTGGAGATGATGTTGATCCTAATGCTCCAGAAGATGATGACTATGACACTGATGGTGAAGATGCATATCCGTCTGATGCTCGCACCATTGTTGTGTCGCAGCGTGCTCTTAATGTGTTGCCTAGTGCATCTACTCAGCGCTGCAATTTGTTCCAAACAAAAGCTTTAGTTGGTCCTGACAAGGCTTGCAAGGTCATTATTGATGGCGGGAGTTGCCGCAATTTAGCAAGCAAGGAGTTGTGTACCAAGCTGAAGTTGAAGTATCTACCGCACCCGCACCCATACTATATTCAGTGGTTGAGCGACAATGGTGAGATGAAGGTAAACCACATGGTGCGTGTTGAATTTGCTATTGGACCGTATAAGGATTGTATTGACTTTGATGTCGTTCCTATGACGGTGTGTCACCTATTATTGGGTCGGCCTTGGCTCTATGACCGTTCTGTGCAACACAATGGCCGTGCCAATACATATCACTTGGAGTTCAAGGGCAAGAAAATCAACTTACAGCCTATGACACCACAACAAATTGTCAATGAATCTCGTCAGAAAGTTGAAGTGAATTTGGAGGATGCTTCTTTAGATAGGCGAGAGAATTGTAATGTTGTGAGTGATATAACGAAAAGTGAGAGAGTGAATTCCTTAGTCTCATTAGCCACCAAAGAAGACATGAGAGAATTTAGTGAGGATCCTACAGCCATGCCTCTTGTGCTTTTGTACAGGGGTACGGTTTTGGTTTCTAATGATATGACCCCTCTTCCTCTTGGTGTTTCTAATGTTTTGCAGGAATTTGGCGACGTGTTTCCGGATGAGGTACCTGCAGGACTTCCACCGTTGCGAGGTATTGAGCATCAAATTGACTTGATTCCCGGAGCTTCGCTACCCAATCGGGCACCATATAGAACGAACCCCGAAGAAACGAAGGAGATACAGAAGCAAGTACAAGCGCTACTCGACAAAGGTTATATCCGCATAAGCCTTAGTCCTTGTGCTGTTCCTGTTATTCTAGTTCCTAAGAAAGATGGTACATGGCGTATGTGCGTAGATTGTAGAGCTATAAACAACATTACTATTCGATATCGTCACCCTATTCCCCGTTTAGAGGATATGTTAGATGAATTGAGTGGTGCTGCTGTGTTCTCTAAAATTGATTTGCGTAGTGGTTATCATCAAATTAGGATGAAAGAAGGGGATGAATGGAAAACAACCTTTAAAACAAAATTTGGTTTATATGAGTGGTTAGTAATGCCTTTTGGTTTGACTAATGCACCTAGCACTTTCATGAGACTGATGAACCATGTTTTGCATGATTTTATTGGCAAATTTGTGGTTGTATACTTTGATGACATATTAATTTACAGCCGCAATGAATCTGATCATACTATGCATATTCGACATGTTTTGCAAGTGTTGCGTGATAATAAACTCTATGGTAATCTTGAGAAGTGCACATTTTGCAAACATAAGGTCATATTTCTAGGTTACGTTGTCTCTAAGCATGGAGTAGAAGTAGATGTGTCTAAGATTGAAGCTATTCAAAATTGGTCTACTCCCATGAATGTGAGTCAAGTAAGAAGTTTTCATGGTCTAGCTGGGTTTTATAGACGTTTTGTGCCCAATTTTAGTACTATTGCTGCACCTTTGAATGAATTGACTAAAAAGGGTGTTGCTTTTGAGTGGGGCGTCGCCCAAGATCATGCTTTTGATGAACTAAAGAGATTGTTAACTTCTGCACCGTTACTTGCACTTCCTGATTTCAATAAGCAATTTGAGATTGAATGTGATGCTAGTGGTATTGGAATTGGTGGTGTGTTGATGCAAGAGGGTCGCCCAATTGCATATTTTTCTGAGAAACTGTCTGGTGCTAAGTTGAACTATCCTATCTATGATAAAGAATTGTATGCTTTAATTAGAGTTCTTGAGGTTTGGCAACATTATTTGTGGCCAAAAGAATTTATCATACATTCTGATCATGAAGCTTTGAAATATCTGAAAGCCCAATCTACTTTGCATAAGCGTCTTGCTAAGTGGGTTGAGTTCATTGAGTCTTTTCCATACATTATTAAGCATAAGAAGGGAAAAGATAATATTGTTGCTGATGCTCTATCTAGGAAGAATATGCTATTAACTCAACTTGATGTTAAAATTCCTGGATTAGAAGTACTATGTGATTTGTATGCTACTGATCATTATTTTGCTGAACCATATCGCTTATGTGCTCTTGGTAAAGCATGGGAAAAATATCACATACATGATGGGTTCTTGTTTAGAGCTAACAAACTATGTGTTCCAGAATCGTCTGTGCGTTTGCTCTTATTGCAGGAATCACATGCTGGAGGTTTGATGGGTCACTTTGGGCGTGAGAAGACGCTGCTCATGCTAGCTGACCACTTTTATTGGCCAAAGATGAGGCGGGATGTGGACAGGTATGTGAAGAGGTGCATTACTTGCAACAAGTCCAAGTCCAAGCTGAAGCCTCACGGTTTGTATACTCCGTTACCGGCACCTACTACACCATGGGAGGATATTAGTATGGATTTTGTGTTGGGTTTGCCGCGTACTAAGAGAGGCCATGATTCTATATTTGTGGTAGTGGACAGATTTTCTAAAATGTCACACTTTATTGCCTGCCACAAAAGCGACGATGCGTCGCATATTGCTAACCTGTTTTTCAGGGAGGTTGTGCGACTACATGGAGTCCCGAAGACTATTGTTTCTGATCGTGACGTGAAGTTTATGAGCTACTTACGGAAGACGTTTGTGGAGAAAGCTGGGGACAAAGCTGCTTTTCAGCACTACTTGTCATCCTCAAACTGATGGTCAAACTGAAGTGGTGAATAGAACATTGTCACAATTGCTGAGATCCATGATCAAGAAGAACCTGAAGGAGTGGGAAGAGTGTTTGCCACATGTGGAGTTTGCTTACAACAGGGCGGTACACTCTACCACGGAGCTGTGTCCTTTTGAGGTGGTATATGGTTTTAAACCCATTACTCCACTTGACTTGTTGCCTTTGCCCATACACGAGAGAGTTAATATGGAGGCATCCAAGAGGGCCGATTTTGTGCGTAAGATCCATGTGAAGACTAAAGAGTTGATAGAGAAGAAAGGCAAGAGCAATGCTGCAAGGATGAACAAGAAGCGCAAAGAGATGTTGTTCAAGCCTGGTGATATGGTGCAGGTACATTTTCGCAAGGATAGGTTCCCGAAGCTGCGGAAGTCTAAGTTGAAGCCTCGTGGTGCTGGTCCTTACAAAGTGCTTGCTAAGATCAATGATAATGCATACTCGATAGATCTTCCAGTTGATGAGTTTGGTGTCAGTAATTCTTTCAATGTTGCTGATTTGACACCATATGACGGAGAAGACCTTGGAGCGTCGGGGTCGACGCCTTTTGAAGGGGGGGGGGAGATGATGAGGACATCCCTACTACAACACTACCTCCGTCATTGATAGATGAAGATGAACCTGCTGTGAAGCTCAAGTCCAATGAAGTTCGGATTGGACCTATTACAAGGGCTCGTGCGAAGCTACTTAAACAACAGGTGAACTTGTTTCTAAACGGTACTTTGATTGATGAGAACTTTATACTGCCTAAGTCCTATTACTTATGTATCATCAGGTATCAAGAGGAGACGAGCATCGCACGAGGAGGAGAGGAGCAGCTGGACATGAAGACGGACGTCAAGATGGACGTGAAGCTGGACATGGAGCTGGACATGAAGATATCTCATGGACGCGCGAGGGAGGAGCGGGAGGCATGCGCGAGAGGAGAAGAAGACGTCCAGGCCGGTCCGGCACCGGTCCGACCGGCCGCAGATCGGCCAACCCGGTCCACGACCCGGTCGGCCGGCGCTAACCGGACGCAGCTTTATCGTACCGGATGAAAACCGGAAATCCTCGCAGATATCCGGTTGCCGCCCGGTTGACCGGACCCAGACCGGCCGATCCGGTCCCTGGCCGGTTGACCGGATTCAGAGCCGGACCGCCCGAGTCTGTCTCGACCAGATCTATTCTGGGTCGGTTATTTTCGTACTTTTTCGACCTGAGGTCGTCCTGGACGCCTATATAAGTCCCCAGGACGCCCCCCTAGCTGCTTTAGACCACGTTTAAGATAAACCCTAGTTCTTAGTTGTTTGCTTATGCAAAACTATTGAATCCCTACACCATATTGCTTGATATTGTGTAGATCCTGAAAAAGTCTTGTGTGATCTGCTGTTCCATTGGGAATTAGACGGTTGCAACTTACCGCTTCGTGGTCGGCGGCTACGTGCGCAAGTGTGTGGAGTTGCGAATATCTTGCAGGGTTGAGAGCTGTTGCATTGGCGACAGGGACCAATCGAGAGATCTCGTTGCGTCATACAAGTTATCATCCACTACATCGTCGTGTTTCTCCGCTGCCATCACCCCGTGATCATCATCACCACCGTTGCTTACTGAGAAGATCGGGCCACCCCTTATCACCATGAGTACTTTAAAGTACTCGCAAACTATTCTAATGGAAGTACTAATAGCTCTAAGTAGGTTCTAAGCTCTAGTTTCATTTGCATAAAGCTAGTTTTATTTCATAAGCACTTACTAGTTAAGACTCTTTATTTTTCCTAGACTTACTCAAGTGGGAACATTAGTGTCATTCCCACAACCCTTATTGTGATTCAAAACCAAGTCACCATTCAAGTTCAAAACACAAGTTATGAGCCGCATTTGGAAAAGTTCTGATGACGGAACAGTATGGCCTTTCCAACTGTCCATGACCGCGGACGCGGCTATTCGAATAGTTTAAACTCTGCAGAGGTTGTACTCTTGTGCCACAACTTTTGATTACATCCGTCAGGGATAACCCTGAATCATCATAACTCAGTATGCGGATCATTAACCATTAACCTTTCACTTACATACTCTAGTATAGGCACTTCCCCCATGAGCTTGGCCTCCCAGTGATAACAACCGTCATCCTGGGAACTGCATAGGGCTTGGGTAGGACAATCAACTCTTTTCACGTCATTTCACTTTCAACGGAGGCAGCCTCGGCATAACCTCTATGACGCTTGTTAGAGGGAACCCATACTAAGGTACATAAATTTCCAGCTAAAGCCTTACCCATAATTAGGTATTGTGGGGGTACTCTAGAATTGGAATGGTATCGCATCCGAACCCAACCATCAGTTTTTATCAAACTCACCAAGTCATTCACAAGTCATATTCACCTTCAAAATCTCTCAATAGAAAGACTCATCATTCCAGGGTTTTCAAAATCATTTGATTCAAATGCTTCCCATCTCGAGTAGTCAATTTTAGTTCTAGCACTAGCAACTAATCATGAGGGGTACTAACTACTTGTAGCTCTCTAGGCTAATTTTGATGCTCTTGCAATACTCTATACTTAGACCAAAGTTAACTATAAAAGTAAGTTTTGATAATCAAAGTAAAAGCTTGCAAGGATAAAGACTTGGGATTGGATCCTTAAACATAAAATAGAAGTGCAAAGGTGCCTTGCTCTATTAGAGCTTTGCATTAGGGTAGCTTGCCTTGGTTGGAGTACTGGTCAAAGTGTTCTTCTTCCTCCTCGTAGAAGACATCCTCCTCTTCGTATCCTTCGGTACTAGCGTCTATAAACGAATACGAGGTAACAAACACCAATCAATACTTAAGGAGGCTACTTAGCCCGAATGGCTCAATCAAGATGACCTATCATCATCACAAGCATCACTCCACTTAATCACTAGGGTTTTACTTCATTAATGTGAGAAAAATAATTTCCTCTCATTTTTAAATACTAAGATTTAAATCCTCAAATGAGCAAGGATAAGGCAATGTAGCTAAGGTCATCACCTTACCTTACTTTACTTGGGAAGGTGATTTAAATGAGGTGCTACACCTCATAGATTTAAAATCCTAACTTTGAAAATAATTTAAATGGGCTAGTATTGACTACATAGCCAATTTTTGATTCTAGCCCATGATCATCTACAATAACTATATCATGTTTTTGCATAAACGATTAGAGTTTTTGAAATGTGATTTATGAGAATTGAAATTACCTCAAAACTCATTATGGTTGATTTTTAATAATTGTTTGAATTTGGAAAAGTTACTGACTTGCTATTTTTGTTGTACTTGATCTACAAAGAACTAGGGTTTGAAACCAGTGGGGTTTGTTAGATCATTTCATCTACTTTCATACAAAATTGGAATCACTCAATTTGGGTTTCTAGATTTGAAGTTTTTCAATTTTTAGTACAGCACCAGTATTGAAATTTGAACTAAACGAATAATTCGAATTCAAACTGACGGGCTCGCGCGGGAAAACGACTTGGCCCAGGGGAGAAAAAGAAATGGGCCGGCCCACTGCGCGTCTCACGCGAGCAGGCCGTCTGACCAAGGGGTCCACCTATCAGCGGCTCATAACGAGCGAATCGGTACGCGGGAGTGTGAGGCGTAGGATTAGAAGAGGATCTGACGGCTGTGGATCGTCGTCGTCTCCGACGAGATCCCGCGTCTCTGGCGGCGAGGCTCGGGGGTCGGCGGCTTACCGGCGGTCCGGCGGTCGTCGGCGTTGACGCAGGGGGGCGTTGTCGAGGACGGCGAGTCTCCTGGTACCGGTGGCGTCGCTCGAGGTGGCTCCAATCGACGGCGCCCTTGCTACGGTACTGGCGGTGCTCCGGCGAGGAATTGGCGAGCGTCGGGCTAAATTAGATGGTGGCGGTGCTCGTGGAGGATCAAGGATGAGAGGAGAGGTGGATGGTGTGCAGAGAGGGAGAGGGGAAGGCCTCTATTTATAGCGGCGAGGTGTGCTGCGGGGGTGCGCACGGTTGCGTTCATGGCGACGGCTATCCAGTGCGCGAAGGGGCAAGGCGAGGACGGCATGGGCTTGCTATCATCACGGCGGTGCTCGAGTGCTTGCTGGCGCAGAGAAAAGCAGATGGGATCGCTCGGGCGACTGCGTCGTCTGCCACGGGTCCGGCGGAAAGCTTCGACGAGGACGACGGTGACAAGGCTTCCGCGAGCAATTGAGCATGTCTACGAGGTAGCCGGTGGCGTGGTGAAGCTGTGTGCAGAGGTAGAGGCGTAGGGGAGGACTGAGGCGACGGGGCACGCGTGTGCCCTGGCGCGTCCAGGGCGCGGTGAGCGTGCACGCTCTGGCAAGCCTGGGCGTACTGGGCGTGTACGTTCCTGGCCAGGGCGAGCCTCTCCGGGGCCAATGGCTGGCATGGTCATGATCAGGGGAGATGGGAGATTCTCCTGGACAAGGTTAAAGTGAGAGGAGGGATCAGAGATGAGGAATGGCATGAGGATCGGCATGGTGCACGGCATGGTGATGTTCTGGTCACTTTGTGTCTTTAATCATCAATGGAAAGTACTTGGTTTGGTCCAGTAGTCATAGAAGTACAGTAATGATCACAAAGCAAACTTGGTTTAGCCCAAAATCCATTGGATAATAGGGTGTGTGTCAAAACCAGTTTGGTGCCTGCCATGTGTTCGATGAAATGGCCGCATGAGATTCAAATTCAAATTTTTGCCAAACTTTTTCGTGGGAGTGGTTTAAATAATGTTTGGCACCCAGGGGTGGTGTTGGTTTGCAAAATGGATCAAGTTTTGAAAATTCCAAAAAGGGTAAGATCTAGATTCTGTTTCAATGTTGCCACTTGGCATGCTTTTATTAAGAAATTGAGACAGGGTCAACTATGGTAGTCAACACAAAAAGTGTTCATCTTGATGAGGTTTTGGATGAGGTGCAAAGAGTTGAGATGGTTTGGTTTAAGATTTGCTTAATACAAAGGCTCAAAGTGGGTAACATGTTAATAGTGGCAGATTTGACCATTATCACATGCAACTTGAATTTGAATTTTCCTTTGATTTGATTTGGGTTTCTTTGGTTCAAAAGTGATTGTTATTGGTTTATTGATGTTTCCCAACCATCTCCACAAAGTAGAAATGGCTTAGGCCAAGTTTTGAAAAATGGCCATTTGCTCTCATATGTCTTTTTTTTGTTTTAGTTTCCTTCTCTTTTATTTTTCTTTTCTTTGGTTTTGTTTCCTCTTGACCTCAACTAGCCAGGTTTAGGGTTTTAGAGGTATTGGTAACACTCTAGCAAACAATCATGGCAAACATCAATTCATTCATGCATGATCACTATGCACATATGCAATCCAAATTTAAGTTTTTGTTGGCTCCAAAATTTGGGAAATTGAGATTGAGATTCTTCCTTGATTTAAAAAGTTGGGATGTTACATGGTGGTTGTCGTTGCGTATTCGACGGTACTCCGGTGAGAGGAGCCTCACGGAGGGGAGAGAGAGGGGCGCCATGGGGCGTGGATTCACCCGGACAGGGTCACACGAGTTACCCAGCTTCAGACCTTGCAACGGTGGCGAGATCCTACGTGCTGATATAATTCACTATAAGGCAACATGTGTGCGATTACAATGAGTTGTGGTCTTGCCCCAAAGGCTCCCAAGATGCGGCTTATAAAGGCTCCGAATCTAGGGTTACAAGGTAGAGATCCTACCGGATACGACAAAGCCTAAACTACGCAGAGTATTCCTTGTCGTGCACGTCACGGATTCGGCCGACATTCATCATGGGCCGGATCTGATAGCTTGTCTCCGGACCGAATTCCTCCTTTCATGGGTTCCAACAACTGGGCCACCTGGTCCAGCCATAGGCCTCACCACCATCTTTGGGAAACCCGGACTTACCGGAATTAAGGGACTATTTCGGTACACCTAGTTAGCATATCCACGACAACGGCTATGGAGGCGGTGGAGCAGCAGGGGCTCCGTCGTGGTGGGGCGGATGGATGATATCTTCTCCCTTGGCTCACCACATTTTAATATAGGCCTAGGAGGGTCCCCAATAGCCTGATATGCCGCCCCATTGATCTAAGAAAGGTCTAGGGACAATTAGGGGCGGATTCTGTGAAGAAACACAGAAGTTCGCGAGGTTTCCGTTGCCTGGAAGCCGAATTACGACCGGGTGGTACGGCTAGATTGCGGCAGCACCAATGGTCGCCAAACTCTTTAATTGCTTCAGTATTTTGGCCGCCGTTTCCTAATACGAAATCCGATTGGGGTGTTCTTTGGCTCGTTGGACTCATATGGACGAGGGCTAAAACATCATGGTCTTGGATCTTTAATTTGAGATGATGGAAAATTTGGCCTTTTTCCACTCCTCAAATGGCTAAGTCTGGTGCCTCTACCTCCTCCATATTAGTTCCTCTTTGCTCCTCCTGCCTTTGTTTATCCATAATATTTCATAACACCTACACATATATAAGAGACAAGGAAAAGTGATAAAATTCCACCTAAAATTCAAGTTGTGCAAAACTCATATGAAAATAAATGAAACCACTAATCATGTATAATATGTATAGTTGTAGCTAGATTAAGCATGAGATGAGTAATAACTACGTATAAAGTATGCTCTAAAAGTGTAAGTAAATTCCACTCATCAAGCTCTATGACTTTTGTAACTAGAATGTTTGCAGAACGAGCTGGTTGTACTATTACACCAGCACCAGCTATTTTAGTAAAAGTAGCAGATGTGCCGCTGATGTTATCTGATTCTCAAGTGACTGAACTAAATTGGAATTATGAAGGACATGAGTTCAATTATACTATGTGTATACTGGACATTGGTGCTTATGACTCCATACTTGGCAAGGATTGGTTAAACCGTTGTGGCTCAATGATGTGCCACTGGGCAAAGAAAATTCTCCAATTTGAGCATAATGGCGAACAAGTCACCTTAAAAGGCATGGCTATTTGTTGCATGTAAAATGCATACATGAACTTGAAGTTTATTGCCACATATTCTCACATATTTGCATCTTATATAATGTTATATCCATGTTATATATTGTTTTGGGGGATTTTCCAATGATCCCCCTTATTTTGGTTATAACTCTGCAAAACATGATTTTTTACTTTCAGGGATCTATACAGAATCAAATGGACCTGGGCTTTTTCGAGGATTAATATTTCGCGAAGACGAACATTATGGAGTCTTGGAACTTTGCAAACGGAGGCCGGAAGATTGGAGGGGGAACCTCTGCCGGAGGCGCCACCGGTGGGATCTCAACCCTCTCCAAGATCTACATCAACAACACCAAGATGAAGAGGGAGTAGTCCACCTCTAGACTATGGGTTTGTGGAAGTAGCTTGATTTATCTCTCTCTTGTTCTATCAATGATTTAGTAACATATGAGCTGCCCAACATGATTATGGTCATCTATGTAATTTCCTAGTGGTGGATCTCTATCTATGAATTGATATTTGAGATTAGAATTCTCTTATGTGTGATGTATGTATGAGTAGATACATATTATGTACCCCTTTCTTTAGTACTTTTTTTTATCCAACTTGTACGAGAGAATATGTGTGGGGGGACGTGTGTATTAGATGGAGTAACATGGTTGTGGTGGTTGAATAGTGACACAAAATTCATGATCTATTATAGTTTTTACCTTTCTTTTGTTACCCACTAGGGATTACGTGAATGCATGTGATATAGTTTCATCTAGTGACAATCTGGGTGATCTTGTGTGTTCAAGGTAGCATATTTGATATTCAAACATCATGTCATAGTACTTAAGGCTATACTTCTTAATTCTATATTGTATGGAGTTTTCCCTTTCTCGAGAAGTATAAGAGAGATGTGTTTGCATCATCTCTATGTAGGACGTGACGCCCATATGAATTCTTATTGCACATATTGAAGTTCCATCAATATTATATCGCTTGAGAATTGTATTATGTCCATTGCACCTTTATGAGAGAGTAGACAAGTGAAATCATGAACCCCGGTCCACTTTTTATCATAAGAAACACCTTTACATTTATTTTATCATCCTTTAGATTTTTAGTACTTATTAGTTTCGAAAATACAAAAATACTTTACTATTATCAAAACCAACCAAAAACATATTTGTTATATTGTTTTTTTACTTTATTGCCTAGTTATAAATTGTTTTTCTATTATTTATTTACAAGTTTATTTCATTATTATTTACACGAAAGCTTGTGCTCTACAACCACACGGTAGAGTTGGGGACACAAGGCATTATATTTTGTTTTGTAGGTTGTTTGAAGAGGAAAAAGAGAGAAGTTCTTCACTGATTTCCCGAGAGTTTGATATAAACCCTCGAGTCACCCTTGTGGGGAAAAGACACTTGCTACAACATTCTGCACTTGGAGTTCCAACGATTTGGTACACACGGAGTTGTTGCCATCAAGATTTTTTTTTGGCTCCGTTGGCGGGGAGTTGCAAGAGCATCGCATAAGTAGTTACAATGTGGTTTAATTCACACGACAACTGCTAGAACAATTTCTGGTCCCGTCTTCATCAACTTGGTGCAAACACCTATGCTTGGGGAGGCTCCAATCATGTGAGCTTTTCTTTTCCTTTAGATTTACAAAGCAATTTACTTTTGTCTTGTTTTTCTTTTTTCTCTTCTCATTTGGATTCGCCTCTGGTTTTCCTTCTCCCCCTTGCTTTTACTTTTAGTACTATTTTTACTTTCTTTTTACTCTATACACACACAAAAATCTATAAAAATAATTTAGTTTTACGTATTGCAAAACATGGGAGACGCTAGTTTAGATCAAGTTAAAAATAAACCACTGTCTTATATACTACCGTTAATTTTAGGCAACACTTTGGAGAAACTTTAAAAGATGCTTGGGGAAGGATTAACAAGATACATAAGGAAGAACCTCACCCATGTAGAGAGGAAAATATGCACCTTTATCTTTATTATGGATTGGAACCATGGTATAAAAAGTTTTAGATATAGCTACATGAGGGGGTTTCGTATTATCATCACCAAAAGAATCATCCAGGGCACTTAAAAATATTTTTGTTAATCGTGACAAAACAACAAGAGAAGTAGATGATATCACAACACTACTTCCTACTACTAAAGAAATAATTGAAAAATGTGCTAGGAGACTACCTAATAAAGATAATTTGGAACGCTTAAAACTTTTCTCCAAGGACATAATACCAGAAATAGAAGATAAGATGTCCACTATTATCCATAAACTTGAAAAATGTGAGAAAGAATTGGCAAAGGACGACAAAGCACTTCCATTTTGTAAAAAAATGATATCATGCATAGGAGATATTTTAAAGAATGTTGCTTCTTTTGAGCACTTGCCTAAAGCCAAAAAACAAACAATTATACCTCCAAACAAAAACAAAAATAAAAATAAGGGAATATGGATAGTTAAAAGAATTAAAGTAGTGAAAAGTTAGTAGAAGAAGAAGAAAAAGAATTACCCATAGAAAACAATGAAAATGGGTAGAGGAAGTTAAAATGCTTAATGAAATAAATGATCCTCTAATAGATCTTGATAAATGTAGCTTGCTTGAGCTCCTCAACATATTACCAAAATTTTCTAATGATCCATCCATTAATTTTCATCAAGCAGGATTTAGCTCATACATAGCAAGCTATGTAATAAAAGAAAAGATAGAAAGATATAATAATGAACCTATGATACCACCTAAGCTTGGGGATGCTTGGCTCCCCAAGATATTAATCACTATTGGCAAACAAACTCACGATACTATATTACATCTAGGATATACTATGTCATTTTTGTCAAACGAATTTTATGAATTACGGGAACTCAAGAAAATGGAAAAAGAAATTCTCAATAGGCCTTTTACTTGCTGATTATTCAACTAAATACGCCTTAGGCAAGGTAAATGATGTCATGGTTGAGCTGTATATGACTTATGTTCATGTTGATTTTGTTATCATGAACATGGGGAATACGACCTCTAGTCCTATAATTTTAGGAAGACCTTTTTTGAGAACAACATGAGCTATTATTGATTCAAAGGAAGAGAATGTTAATTTTCAGTTCCTTCATAAGAAGTGCATGGAACACTTCTCAAGAAAGGAGATATCACCAAGTTATAAGTTGCACATGATCTCCATCCATTTCAACACCAATGTAAGAAAGCCTAGCTATATGGCTATAAAGAAAACGTCAGTGGCGGAGCCAGAACTGGATGATGAGTGGTGCTAGCTTAGTTTAAGTGGAAGGAGCCAGACAGTGAGCTGAATTTAGTACTGGCGCTGTGGCGCAGCCTTTATAATCTTCTCAGTTTACACTATATATTTAGTACATACTTCCTTCGGCTAAGCAGCTGGACCGGTGCTACAGCGCCGGTAGCACCGGCCACAGCTCTGCCCCTGGAAAACGCTATACAGGAGGCAACCCGATTGTTTTTATGCTTGTTTTATTTTTAGTGTATGTTATAGTAATGAAGTCTTGTTTTAGTTACGTTCTAAAGTTTTAATAAAGTACCAAGTTTAACCCATTTTGGATGCATAGAAGCTGTTTCAATATATGTAGATGCAGTTTTCTTCAGAACACTATTCACCAACAAAAAATCTCTAAATTTTTTTGTATTTCAGATTGCAGTAATATTTCTGTTGTAGTTACAACTTTCCATCCTCTATATGCAAAAAAATTGGCAAAATATCCTGACATGTGAAAGGACGAGATGTCACCTAGAGGGGGGGGGGGGGGTGAATAGGCGTTTAAAAAACTCTTACGGATTTAGCTTGTAAGAATGCGGAATTAAACTATGTTTATTCTACAAGCACAAACCCTAAATATGCTAGGCTCACCTAAGTGCAACAACAACAACTAGAGCTAAGCAAGATAGGCACAAGATATATGTAGCACAAGTGATAGCAAGATATATGTACTTAAAGCACGATGGCTATCACAAGGAAAGTAAGCTCGGGTATAGAAATAACCGAGGCACGCGGAGACGAGGATGTATTCCCGTGTTCCCTTCCTTTGCAAGAAGGTACGTCACGTTTGGAGGAGTGGAGGTCCCACGAAGTATTCCCCAACGCCACGAAGGCTCACCCTATTCTCCGAGCCAAACCCACGAAGGATAATGGCCCTTTCCTTATGGTTAGCTTTTCCTCCACTCCGGAGATGGCAAACTCCAAAACCACTTCACAAGCTCCACGAAGGAGAAGTCCGGGCCTCTTCACAATCTTCCTTGAAGAGATCACCGGAGCACCAACCGCCAAGCCAACTAGGAGGTCTCCCTCCAAGAGTAACAAGCTCACGGTCTCTCACTCGAACTAATCGTGGTGGAGAGCTCAACACAATGCAATGATGCAAAGCAAGAACACTAGAGGTGTTCAAATCCTTCACACTCAAATCCCACCAAAGCAACAAATGCTAGGATGAGATTAGAGAGGAAGAACAAAGAGGAAATCAACAAATGACTCCAAGATCTAGATCCAAGGGGTTCCCCTCACTTAGAGGAGAAATGGATTGGTGGGGATTGTAGATCTAGATCTCCTCTCTTAGATCCCTCAAGAATGAGCAAGAATCATGGGTGGAATCAAGAGAGAGGGCAAGTTCTTCAAAGTCAACAATGGAGGAGAGAGAGTGGAAGGACTTATCAGCCCAAGGTGGAAGAAGAGCTATTTATAGCCCAAGCCGAAAAATAACCGTTGGGGAAATGTCCAGCACAGCAAATCGTCGAGGGACCCGGTCAACCGGGCCTGGCACCGAGCCATCCGGCGTAGGGGCCGGTCAGACCGGGCCAGAGACCGGGCCGTCCGGTCCACAGGCCGGTCGACCGGGCGAGTGACCGGAGCGGGTTTTTTGTCACGCAGAACCTGCGCCGGGGAGGCCGGTCCACCGCCCGGTCAGACCGGACGAGGGACCGGACCCGGCCGGTTCAAACCGGACCTCAGGCCGGGCCAGCACCGGGCGAAGCTGGAAACTATTCTGGATAGTGCCCGGTGTGCACCGGTCCTGGGGCCGGTCGGAACCGGGCCAGCCGGTGCCACGGCCGGTCGGCCGGGCCTATGGCCGGCCTGAGGCTAAGCAGCCCTTTTCCATAAAATAGAAAATGCTCCCGAACTCCGATTGAGATGAAACCAATTTTGTTGGAAAGATAACGACGAATAGAACCCCAACAAAAACTGGAAATATGGAGACTCCTCACAGAATATTTTAGATGATTCTAGAGAGGGAGTATCCCACCGTTAGGAAACGGTCAAGTCGTCCAAACTTGAAAACGCAATAGGAGATGCATGCAGATTCCGTTTTCGATGAACTTGGGCTTGTTGTAAAGCTAGCAACAAGCTCAAGAACCTCACAGAGAGAAACACCAAGAAGCAATAGGGATATGCAAAGTATGCAAAGTATTGAGCTCCCTAAGACGATGTGATCAAGTTACCCAACCGAAAGCCCCTCTTGATAGTGCGGCTATCTATCCTATAATCCGGTCTCCCAACAACCACCTTGAGACCGGTAAAAGGAAAACCTAGCAAGGCCATACCTTTGCCTTGCGCATCCCGCTTGATCTTGATGATAACTCTTCAAGCTCCACTCAAGCCGGAATGCCTCACTTGATCATTGTTGCTTCGTGAAGACTCACAAATGCTCCCCCATACACCATGATGTGAAAGCTCCATTGATGCACATCTTCACATGTCCATTATCACCAAATGGACGGCAAGCTCCAAGCATGTGATCTTCTTGAGATGCTCATCTTGAACTTGCCCAACTCAACCTTGATGACGATCACCACTTGATGTCATCCTCTCATGGGCTATATGAGATCTCACTTTTGATGCATGCCCATGGAAAGATACCTAACCCACATAGACAACACAAGCACATATATGATGGGTTAGTTCATAAAGCATAATTGACAAGACTTACCATACCACATGACTTTATGTGGCACATTCTTCATGCTTCATGTGTTGACCAAACTTGAATCTATTCTTCACTCTTTGTATTGGTCAACCTTGTATCTTCTCATGCTCTATCATACTATCTTGAGGTGTACAAAGAATTCTTCATTTGGTTGCATGCTCTAAATCTTAGTCAACCATAGCTCAACTTATGAGACTATCATGACACCGACTTAGAGCCATAACTTGAATTCTTCACTTAGAATCAAGCACTCAAGATCTTGATCATTCATTGCTTATCACATAATCTAGAGCATGGCTAATATTGAGTTCCATATAGAAACTCCATCTCCATTTCTTCTTCTTGATCATATCACATATATGTCTTCAAATCGATGATCTTGATGCCAATACTCAAGGTATATCTTTATCTTCATGGCATCCATACTTGAATCCAACACATGGACTACAAGTAGTACCTATAGAATATTCCTTCATATAAACTCAATGAAAACATTAGTCCATAGGGGTTGTCATTAATTACCAAAACCACACATAGGAGCAATATACCCTTACAACATGTCTAGGTCAGGTTCAAACTAGTAGTACATTGTTCCGTTGAGGGAAATTGCGGACGTGTTCGGTTATTTCACACATTGGAATATAAAAACTAGTAAATAAAATCCTAGATAAAATGGCGGTCGGTTTCACAGTAAATGAGTTGTTAATTGTGAAAATTGCTGCCAGACTTGGAACTTGATGAATAAATTCGAGTTGATAAGTTATAGAAAACTACCGCCAGGCTTGAACTTAATCGATAAAAAATGGTCAACTAGAATATGTGTTCTGTATTAATGTTTATAGTTTAGCTTGGACTGAAATTTTTTAAACGGTTTCAAGTCACAATGTCTATCAAAGTTCCAAGGATAGAGTTTCCTAATGTAGAGTATCAGGGGAGACCAACAGCTACATATTTATATGACGGTCATTGGTCAGTAAATAACGGTGCATAGTGTGTATAAATCACAACAGTCAACAGTGGCACACTCACACCGACCAAAAGACAAGCTAAAATTCCTGCAACGGGAATCTGTAATAGAATACTGAACAAAACTAGGAAACTGCAACAGAGTATTGACATACATAGTGTTGATAAAAGAAATACTACAATGATATAACTGTAGGTGTACGGAAGTGGAAAATACAAGTACCAATTATTTAAACAATATCTGTTGCTGGAAATAAAATGGAATGATAGCCACTAGTGTTACAAGCGCTTGCTGTTTACCTATCTCACAATTCAACAAGGCAACAGCTTTCCTGTGGGCCTCCAGGCGACCTCCAAGTGATCTCTTCCCCGTCAGAACGTGTTGGAAGAATCCTGCAAAGAAGCATCAGATTTATAATTCCACCAGCTTATTCTTGCAGAAAGAATGAAGAATAGGAAAGGATTCCAATAGTGTAGGCATGTTTTTAGATCACAAACCTGAATGCCAACTTATAATTTACAGCTCTCTAATCTCTACGCACAGCATATTTCCATGTCTTCGGTTTCAACAGCTTAGGCCTTCGCGTATCTGCACAAGCTAATCACGTAAAAAGTTACCTTTGAGGAACATATTAAATTAAGGTTAAGGGAATAATTAATTTGCTCCTGTTTTCTGTTGTACTACACTACTACTAGTGAAGTTATTATCATTATCTAACTAGTACATTAAATACTCGCTAACAGTAATTAATAGAGAAGGGCATGCTTACTACCATAACAATGGGCAGCTATGTCCTCCTTCTGAATGATTTCTAGCTGTTGCTGCAGGCCTGTAGGAGCCCTCATAGAAAGGCAGCCTCTAATGCAAATATGTTGGAGAGATGAGTATCCCGAGCGAGATTCCAGAGATGTCAACTCAATGCAGCTGTCAATATTTAGATGCTTCAGGGAAGGGGGAAGATATAGGACCTCTGTTAAGCCATGGCAACTAACTAATGTTAATACTTCTAAGTTCCCTGCCCGTGATGAATCCTCCTGTATACTAGATGACCCTTGATGAATCGACGATGCTGACTGTCCCTGATGAACCCTCCTGCCGAAGATAGATTTGAGATTACTGCAATACGAAATTTCCATTGTCCTGAGAGATGCAGGGACATTGAAGACCTCAACCAAGCTACCACAACTCTCTATCATCATCAGAGACTCTAGACGAGGTAGGAGCTGTCTCGTTTCTGATGACGTTGATGCTTCTGCAGGAGCTTGTGCATATCCAGTCAGATTCTCGCAGTAGCCAATCTGAAGCTTCCTCAAGGATACTAATCCTTGGAACTCCTTTTCTGGCCAGTGGATGAGCGCATCGGACCCCCGAATTGATAAATCTTGAAGGTGTACAAAACATGCACATAACTTTGTTATATCTGACTTAAAGTAGCTTAACTTCAAAATTGACAGAGGAAAATCATGACCGTCCCATTTTTCCTTGCCGTCCAGCACTTCCCTCAAAGCATGCTCTGTTGCTGCCGAGGTTGTTCCTGTATGGTCCTTAAGGCTCCTCAGTGCCAGATTTGTCAATGAAGTCATATGTCTAGCTACCCAGCCAAACAACTCGACCTCACGTCCTTCCATGTTCAATATGCTGAGCTCTGGTGATTTAACTGTTGTTGTCAAACTGGGGCATTCCTAGATTACAGTATTTTGGAGGCTAGGGAAGGCCGCATGTCCTGGTAATGCTGTCAATTTCTCGCACCTATCAATAAATAACTTCTCAAGCAGAGGAAACATTATCTCTTCTCCTTGCATCCCATTATCGATTTCCCACAATCTCTCCAAACAGAAAAGATATTTTAGCGTAAGCTCCTTCAGATTCGGAAATGCAAGGGATTCACCACAGTCATGGCTGAACAACCACTGCAGTCTTCTACAACCAATAATATGTATCTTAACAATGTTTTGTAGCATAGCCATCCAGGTCGGGAAGGTGCTGGGTACATAGTATTTTATCTTAAGAGCATACATCCTATCATGAGGTTTGAGTTTCTCTAGCACTCTTGCATAGTCCCTGCACCTAGTTTCAGAATAATGCAATCCATAGGTCCATTCTAATGTCAATTCTCTTACTTCCTTCTTCATGAGGTTTGCTGCTTTTGCATCTTCTTCCGTCACGTTCTCTAGATGGCAGAGCTCTAGTTGACCACCAAGCTTTAGATTTGTAAGCTCTCCAATACTGCTGCAATCAGAGCCACTACCTGCTACAAAACATGTAAGTGTCTGTAGGGATGTGAGTTTTCTGAGGTCTCTAGTCATCCTCTTCAGTTCTGGACAACCATGAGTGTATAGGTGACGGAGGGCAGTCATATACTTCATCTCTCTCGGAAGATCACCCAGATATTCAAAACGAGAGAGGTTCAGAGTTTGCAGATTGTATAGGAAGTGCTTTGATATGACTTCTTGAGAGGTCTAGATACCTTAGGTGATGTAGATACTTTGGTTTCAATGGAAATGATGATATTCCTTTTAAATGGAGTTCTAATGCTTGCAGAGAGCTGTATTTTGATAGATGCTGCAATGAACTTTCTATCTGACTATCACACAGAAGTGTTTGGATAGCTGGAGAGCTTTTCTGCAGAGAACTATTCAATTTTCTTCCTGGTTCCTTGCATGACATATACAAATGCCGAGCAGTGATTGGAATCCACTCAATCTGACTTGGTTCCTCAATTGTGGCAACAAGTTCAATCTTGCATGGTTCCTCAACTGCGACGGTACACTCCTTTTCCATCACAGACAGTGCAACATCATGCATAAGATCATGGATTTTACATGTTGTTCTCGAATAACACGCCCCATTTTCAATTTCCTCAACCACGGCTTGTATATATTTCACATCCTGAAAGAATGACCTTGCAGCCAGCTCACTGAAGATCTGTTTGCCAATGGTTTCAAGACGAACTTGCTTTTCTTGGTCAATAAAGCCATGTGCAATCCATAGTTGGATCAGCTTGTCCACATCAATCTCGTGGTCTTTGGGAAATATAGCACAAAAAGCAAAGCATTGCTTCATCTGTGGCGGCAATTCATTGTAACTGAGTTTGAGTATGGGTAAGATCCCAGCCTCCGCAGTGCAAATGTTGCTTCGGCTTGATATAGCCCTCCATTCTTCTTCACTGGTCTTGTTACGGAGAATAGAACCCAATGCTCTTGCAGCTAAAGGAGAGCCAGCACATCGCTCCACAATCTCACCAACCATATTCACCAACAAGGCGGGCCTTTCCTCTTCCTTCTTCAAACCACTGAATGTTGTTGTCTCAACTATTTCTTTTATGTATTCTCCTCGGAGAGCTCCGAGATTATAATCTTGAATAGTGCCCATAATTTTTGAAACTCCTTTATCACGGGTTGTTGTCAAGACCACACTTCCCATGCCACCATGTTCAAGGCGGGCCTTGAGCTGTTCCCATTTATGAATCTCTCGTGTCCAGACATCATCCAACACCAGGAGGTACCTTTGCCTGCTCACAAGATTCTGAAGGATATCCAATGGTGTCTTCATCTTCTTGGAAGCAGCTTCTTCTGTATCATCATCCTTCTTTGGAGCCTTCTTATTGGGAGCTGCTTCAACTATACTTTTAGCCAGATTGTCCACATCAAAGCTGTCAGAGACACACACCCATAGCAACAAATCGAAGTGCTTCTGGATTTCTGATTCATTGTAAACAACTTGTGCTAACGTGGTCTTGCCCAGACCTCCCATTCCAACGATGGGAACAACTGTGAGATCTGAATTGTTAGCTTGCGACACTAGTATATCAATAATATTCTTGTTATCTTCGGCTCTCGATCTGCTGGTGATTTTCATCGGATCAAAGATATCATGATTTGTCTGCCGCCACTGGTTGGATACCGGCTGTTGTTGCTGATTTTGAAAGCCAAAGGCATTCATTTCAGTTTCAGTCACAAGGACCTCGATGGCCCGCACAACATTGCGGAGCTTTCTCCCCATCCTGTTACGGAATACAAAATTGTTGTGGGTGGGAAAGAGTTTTACCACATCAAAGCCAAGCTCCTTGCAGTGCCCTTCCTTTTTGGCCTTACGACGAAGCGCCTCGTACTTGAACTCATCAAAGACTTCATTTGCCTCGTAAGACACCTTGTTTATGGCCTCGAGCCAGACTGTCGCCCCTGCTCTCTGGGCTAACCCCTTCTCGGTGTCGGCTGCAGCCTCCTCAGCGCCGGTGATGATGTCCAGGATGGCAGGCAGTCTGCGTTTCAGGATCTCATGTTGCTCCTCCATGCCCTTCATCACCTTGTACTGGTCGAGGAGGCTGTTGGACGCCTTCTGCATCCCGATTTTGACCACTGGTCCGACCACCATGCATATGGTGGCCACCACCGCCATTGGAACACCAAGGGTTCACAAGAACACAGAGAAGCACAAGTGCAGTGCAAGGTGGATAAGAAAATGGTCTGAGCAAGATGCACTTGCTTTGTTGGAGCAAAATGGAAGCAAGTGCAGCTAGTATTGACTTCCAGGGGATGTGTATGTGGATGCTATTAATGGCTTGCATCCACTACCACGAAGGTTGCTACTGCACTAGCACAAGTTCTCCGTAGTAAGATAACACTATATTTGGACAGCTTGATCGATTCTTGAACCAATCTCACCTTCAAACAGGTGATCACGTCTTGATTAGCTGCAACGTAACGTGCCCACACGTTTGATCGAGATAAACAATCACCAACGACGGTTCTTTGTCTAGCAAGTTGTCAAGCTGTTGAGAAACATTCACCGGCTGCAGTGGGAAGTTCAAGATCAGCTACAAGGTAACGTGGCCACATGATCGATCCAGATAAAAACTGATGCACGACGGGATAAAAAAATTCTAGCACTTGCCTTCCAAGCTAGCTGCCCAGCAGTAGAACCATTCGGTAACAATAATGTCCCACGCGGCCACGCCCCATTCCTCGCTTGGTTGATCCAGGACACGTTCAGGCAGCCGCCGGTTTCATCGTCTCCGGACGGCTACTGGAGTGGCGGAGAGGAACGAGGATAGCGGCGCCGGACTAAGGAGACGGAGCGGCGCGACGGCCTCCTCCTCCCTCGATGTATCCTGCACTTGGAGACGCTCACTGGGACTCCGGGCGCTGGCTTCAGAGAAAGGGATTGCGGCGGAGGCGGATTCCGGCCGGCATTGCCTGGCATTTGGGGATCGGCCATCGTAGAAAACGGTGGAGAAGGAGAACGACGAGGAAGCGTGTATGCATAGTGAATGCGGAGGCCCATTAGGCCCAGCTCGACCGAACAACTGAAAGTCCAGTAGATGCATTTGTCCATTATAATAGAACCAGAGGAAAGATGATTATGCTTTCACACTTAACTAAATCACTGGAGCATGGTAAAACTTCTAGGTTGTTGCTTAGAAGTGGAGGTTCCAATGTTGGTCTATGAATGCATCTCAAACGGCATCCTATTGAAGCTGATACATGGTGAGAGCATCTCTAGCAGATAAACCTGCATATTAGCCTACACTAGTTGAATGCCCGTGCGTTGCTACGGTTTTTTTTTTCTCGTATGCCAATACAATACATGTAAAAAATCATGTGGAAAAATATAGCCACAAGATATTCTAAAAAACATAAGATTCTACCTCATTTCAAATATATATTTTAACAACCATTATAATTGACATTGTTTAAATATAAAATAAGCAATTAACTAATTTTTTTTTTTATAAACTATAGTATCTACTCCTTGATGCTACTTAGATATTGATTGTTAGGTATTGTTTTCTGCTTCATTTTGATACTTGAGAAAGTGTATCAAAAAATTCTTCCGTAGCTCGTAACCATCCTGTACAACAATATTTGCCATTAGCATGTACATTTCATGTGGAAAAATTAAATATGTGCAACGTAGGTATTCTACCGTGCATATTTGATGAACCGATCTTTTACCATTCCATGCCAGCATAATGTAAAATATATGAAATACATGTGCGTTTCGCATGAGTTACTATATTTTGTCATATGCTAGATTTGGACCAAGTGAATCTATATCCTTTTGTCCCTCCCTTCGGCCACCATGAGTACAGTTTCTAGTATCATTGTGGCATACAACCCTTCACATGTTTTTCTAATTACCCTCCTTTCAATCAACCACCCCTCATCTACTATTATTACAAATAGAAACACCTAGGGATGGAAGCATGCACTGGTCGGCTTTGTTTCTTCACATCTACCTGATCAGAGCAAGCAAAAGTATTCACTCGGCATGCCATTAGTTCCTTGCAAGTTGGTGCTTCGCAAAACACATCACCAAAAAAGTGCATGAATAATAAATATTAGCATTCCTTAAAGGATTACTTCATATTTTGGGCTTGATTAACACAAATCTACACCTCACACAAATGTGTCAGAAGCATTGTAAACAAAAATATATGTCCGATGTCGCTATTTTTTGAAAGAATGACATGCCACCGTTCCGTCGACGACAACCAAAGGTTTACCTGTTTAATCGTGTAGAATCAGGTCCTGAAGAAAATATTCAAGCAAGGTCCTTTAGTTTCGTATCTAAAATATTTTTGCCAATGAAAAATCATTGGTGCGCACTACTAATAAGAAAAGTTGGTTGTTTCAAAAAAGCGTATATTGTATAAGTTGACTCCCTACACAAAGACCGTCATCATAAATAACTGAAATATTTATTGGTACTACACAGTTAAGTAGTATGTCATCTCTAGAATTTATGCACCATATTGGCTGGTATACCGAGTTTAATAAGGGAGATATGAGTTATATCTTAATTAAAGATTCATACGATCACATACAAGATATTTGTGTGTTCTATTCATAAATCCTAGATGCACTCTCTACCATGTTGAAGTGGCTAGACCACACCATCGATTCAATGAATACTTGAAGAACTAAATTGCAAAATTGTGCCATGCAGACATTTAAATTGAGACTATAGTAAAGATAGAGTGGTACATAAAATTGGCTTGCCAGCAATACTAATAAACAACATGATCACATAAATTTTCAGGATTGAGGGTCAATAACTAATGGTTAAATAAGATTATTTGACAAGTAACGTGTTCTCTTCTTGGGAGAACTGATCATAGGCCATGTTACCATGACTCTAGAAACAAAGATAGACAATATAGGACTTGACACTAGTAGAAAAAGGGGCATTAGTCCCGGTTGGTAACGAGCATTAGTCCCGGATTCGCAACCGGGACTAATTATGCGAGACTAAAGCCCCCCCCCCCCCACCTTTAGTCGCGGTTGCTTATGAACCGCGACTAAAGGGCCATCCACATGGGCTGCTGGCGTGCGTCGGGGCGGAGTATCTTTAGTCCCGGTTGAGGTGTCTGCAGGTTTAGGGTTTAAACCTCTAAATCTGGTTTTATTTTAGGGTGTTTTCATTTCTTTTATATTTTATTTTGTGTTTTATTTTAGTTTCAAAGAAGTTTCAGTACACATATTCTACGCTACTATATACACGTTACACGTTGATGCATATGAATATACAATTTCAAACAAGTTCGAAATTTCAAACAAGAAGAATTGAAGATGAATATATAATATTCAATCTCGGGCCGGTGACCATATACAACTTCAAACAAGTTTCCATATACAATTTTCAAGTGGATGTCGGATGCATTAGAAGTTCGTCGTCCTCGTAATAGTGTTGACCATCAGGATGGAGGACCTCCCTCATCAAAAATCCTGCTAATTCCTCTTGAATTGGTCGGAAGCGAGCTTCTGGATCAAGCTTATCCCGCAAGTCACTCCTCCGCAAGTTGATATCCTGAGCCCTCCGCTCAGAGGTTAGTCCCCGGATGAACTCACAAACATAGTATCCACATAGATTGGTCCCCTTTGGCTGAGTTGAAACATTAGCTAACCTTCTAAATGTTAGCTGATCTTTGAATTCACCGGTTATGTTATCTTTGAACCGTTTCCAAACCCTGCAGGGCAAAGAAATTAAATGAACAAGGGAGTTATTAGTTACTTGATATCAGGAAATGAACGAAAGAGGCCGATATAGTGCGCAAATGATTGAAAATAATTACTTTTGCAGCATTAATCTTATGCTGGTCCAATGCTTTGGGTCCATATTCAGAGAGTCCATGACTTCAACTCTGGAGTTGTCAAATTAAATTATTAGTAGAATCCAGTGGAACCTGCGGATACGTTACATGCACAGTCATGCATAACTCATCGATTAGACATAACATGGAGTAAACAAAAGAGAATGTGCACAAGACAGAAACACTCACCCAAAATGGTAAGGAAATAGAATATCACTTTTGAGTTCCTGCTTTGTAAGAAACTTGTACAGGTCTCTCTCCACGTCTTGGGGGTGATTTTCTAACACATATTCATTAATGATTTGTGGGTCAATGAATCCAACATCATGGATGTTCCTTCTTTTGCATTCCCCAAGCTTCATTCTGCATAATAGCGTACACAAGAATATAGTTAGGACAATATAGTGCAGGCAATGAACGAGATGAGGTAGAGATTTAATTATAGAAATAAATCGATCACTTACAGAACGTAGCAACTCAGGATAGATTTGTCGAGCTCGCGCAGATTGAACAACTGGAACAATTCACTCATATGAACTTGTACATAGTAATGTTTGAAGTGATGCTCCTCTCTAACTTCCGCATAAATATATTCTTTGCTGGCCTTATTTTTTATGAAATCCTTGTACCAATATAGCAGCTTTCGTATTTGTGTTGGTAGACTCGCTTCCTGCGCAGGCTCGACGAGAGGCTCATTCAGCACATATGTAAATGCCACCTCACTTATTGGCGCATCCTCAAGGCCTAACAATGCACGAAGAGTCATACCGAACTAGGCCGCTCTTTCTTTGGCCGCTGTTACAGTCATTCCCTGTGCGCTAGCAGCTGCTAGGATAGCGGGGTCCAATAGTTCCATGTCCTTATCCCACTAGTGGAAAACGGGCCTTTAGCACCGGTTGGTAAGGGTCATATGCACCGGATGGCCAACCGGTGCTAAAGCCCCCCCCCCTTAGCACCGGTTCAGTTACGAACCGGTGCTAAAGGGGCACCACGTGGCGGCTCCCGAACGCTCCGAACCGGTGCTAAAGGGTCTGCCGCGGCTGAAAAATGCCCCAAAACGCTGCCACGGTAGAACCCCGCTACCGTAAATTAATTTCGAATTATTTTTCACTCCCTCTTTTTTTTATTTTTTTCAGAATTTCTAATATTTTAGTTATTTCACAAGTTTAGTCTCTAACTAGACTTATCTCTAGTGAAATTACTTACTCGTGCTCAAACTTCCCGCTCGGTCACCCATCCTCCCACTACTCTAGCACTAGCACGCTTAACTTCCAAGTTCATTTCCGTCCCGCATCCAAGTGCTTCGCGCGCATGTATGTGATACTAGTATCATATAAATCCTATTAACATGTTGGTCGATGTCATATTTCTTTATTGTTTGAATTTCAAATAATTCTTTTAATAAACAAAAGTAATGATGTAATAATAATGTTGAATAAATAAATAAACATTAACTTTATAATTTGTATTATTTTTAATTATTTTCAATTTTTTAATTTTTTTTTGCCAAACCTAAAACCTGAAAATTTGAAAATTTTATAATTTGCAAAACCTGAAAAGTAATGGTAATCTTTATGCAGGATGCAATTATTAATTTTAATTTAAAAAAATAAAAAATAAATAAAAAATCCTAAATTTCTAGCAAAAAACTAAAATCTTCCTGCTTTCATATTTTAATTTGGAATTTTGAGAATCTAAAAATTGGCTAACCGGGTAAACCCTGGTAAATTCGGATGTAACTCCTTCAGAGCCGATATGGACACTAGTAGAAAAGAGGGCTTTGGTTTTTTGCTCCAAAGAGCATTAGCACCGGATTTGGCACGAACCGGTGCTAAAGACCCTTTAGCACCGGTTCGTGCCAAATCCGGTGCTAATGCTCTTTGGAGCAAAAAACCAAAGCCCTCTTTTCTACTAGTGTCCATATCGGCTCTGAAGGACGCCGCAACGGAAGGATCGGCTTCCACTTTGAGCGGGGGGGGTCGATTGTTTTGTCTGTTCCCTGAGCCGGGAAACTTGTTTCCCGCATTTTTTACTTGCTGCTTTCTTCTCCGCCAAGGCTTTTCCCGTAATGATTTCTGCCTAAGAAATTCACGTTCATAGTCGTCTGACAGATTCTTCTGGATTTGGGACCGTGTCGTCAAAAAAATCCTTCGCCCACTTCTTTTGCTTATCAGTATATACCGGCTTGGGCTCAGGCTCTTTTTTCGACTTGACTTCCGCCTTCCATTTCTCATGGTGTGCAGCCGCGGCCACGTTGGTTTCCTCGACACTAAGTTCCCAAGGTCTCGGGAGGAGAGGCTTCAGTGATGGCATTGGTACCCTTGTGGTCTTAGGTACATAAGGCTCCGGGTTAATAGTCCAGGAGGGGGTTGCCTTGCTGTCCCCCGTAACCCCCTGCTTCTGCTTCTTCGCCGGAGGTGGACTGGGTGGCGGCGTACCCGCCGGAGGTGGACTGGGGGGCGGCGTCTGCTTACCCACCGGAGGTGGACTGGGGGGCGGCGTCTGCTTACCCGCCGGAGGTGGATTGGGGGGCGGCGTCGGCTGACGTGAAGGAGGTGGACTGGGGGGCGGCGTCTGCTTACCTGCCGGAGGTGGATTGGGGGGCGGCATCGGCTGACGTGAAGGAGGTGTAGGTGGACCACCACCACCACCGGAGGGGGGTGGACTTGTTGGGTGATTCCTCGGGGTCGGTGGCCTTGGCGCCTCGCCTGGAAACTTGATGTACTTCTTTTTCCATAGAACGATTTGGCGCTTGACATCTCGAAGTCTCACATCCCCTTCGGGTGTAGCATAGTCAATCTCCAGGTCCTCACACCCTTGGACTATGTCATCCACCGTGATACGAGCATAGCCATCTTCAATGGGATTGTTGTGGTGGAGTGCTCCAGGTTTACAAGGTAAAGCGCTGCCGATCGCCACCTTCATGGAAATGTTCCCCATTGGATAATGCAGCTCACATTCTTTCATCTCCTGTACATCGTCCACGGGGTAGCGAGGCTCCGGTGCACCAATATCGATCGTCGGTGCATTACCACCAGCCGGGGCTAAGGGTGCATTAGCACCAGCCGGGGCCTCCGTGGAAGCCACGCTGCTGGCTTCCGACATCCGCTGCACGATCTTCATGCGGCCCTTCCGATCGTGTGTCTTTTACTAGTTCCTGCACCATCTTCTTCACCTCAAATAGTTCCACTTCCATCCTCCCCATACGATCTGCATCCCGTTCCGTCTTTCTCTTACGGCTTTTGTAACTGTACGGGTCATTGTCCTGGGGAAACCCTTCTTTCCACGGAATGGCGACTTTGCCTCGTACACGTCCTGGGTGTTCAGGATTCCCGAGGGCTATTGTCAGCGCGTCGTTCTCTCTGTTGAACTTGATCTTCCCCGCTTGAGCTTTGGCCATTGCTTTAATAAGGGCGGCGGTGGGAGTAAACACTTTCTTCCGGTGAACACACCTCCCTGTCTCCGGGTCTAGCGATCCCCCATGCCCATACCACCAACTTTTGGCCCGTGGGTCCCATCCCTCTGTACCTAGAGGGATTCCTCGCTCCCTCAAGTCGTTCTCCATCTTCTCCCACTTAGGCTCCGAAGTGCGGTATCCTCCTGGCCCCATAATATGATAGTACTCTTTCTTAGCCGCATTTGCCTTATTTTTTTCCGATATGGCCTTGAAATGCTCCGATTGCTTTTGCTTCACAAATTCGGGCCAAACATATTTTAGTTTCTCATACTGTCCTTTGAAATCCGGAGTCTTCTTCTGCGAGACATAGTCACGGGCTAAATTTTTCTTGAAGTTCCGGAATGCTTCGGCCATCTTCTTAAGAGCGAACTCTTTGACTAGCCTTCTCCTCTCACGTCCACCCGGAAGCACGTTACCCTCTTCATTGTGTTTGTTGAATTCCGGAGGTAGAATGAAATGTTCCATAAGTTTTCTCCAACAATCCTTTTTCATTCTCTTGTTGACAAAACTGAAACCAACACGTGCCTTCTTTGGCTCATTCCATTACTGGAGGGTGATCGGGACGTTGTCTCTAACAACCACTCCGCATTGGTTGATAAACTTTGTATAGTGCTTTTTGGGCTCCAACGGCCTGCCTTGTTCATCGACAACATCGATGGTCAATGTTTCTCCTTGTTTCATCGTTTGGGTTTTGCCGCGCGGCTTTGTACTCGATTTTGTCGACGATCCAGAGGGCTAAAAAAAGAAAGAGAGTCGCGTTAATACATATTTATTCAAATCAGTAAATTTGTATCACCAGAGGCTCAATGTATATATATATACCTCGCCGGAGGTGGCTGCTTGCAATTCGAGATCGTTGCTTGTCGTTTGCCCTCCGGCAAACGTGTCAACAATGTCCATGTCTTGACCTTCGCCTTCACCTTCACCGTCAAGGTTTAGATATGAAGAAACATCGTCTTCTTCATCTTCTGTTGGCACATAGGGAATTTCACCGTTTATGATTGCGTTTATATGTGCTTCGGCCTCCGCATCATAGTTATCCATAATCGGGTCTTTATCGCCCGCCATATGTCACTCCTGAAGACATGTAGTAAAAACTAATTAAGTAAAGAAACATATTCTATAAAAACTAATTGTATAAACATTAGTGTGGCGCGTGAGGACGCGCGTGGTGGCGGAACTACTCTGAATGGTGGCGAAAGGGGGCGGTGTGGCTACTCCGAATGGTGGCGAAAGGGAGGCGGTGGCGGTGGCGGTGGAGAGGACGACACGTATAGGGAGAGGGCGGCGAGGAGGGCGGCGAGCAGGGCACACGTATACGGAGAGGGCGGCGAGGGGGCGGCGAGGACGGCACCCTAATAACCCTAGCTAAACCCTAACTATACACGGGGTGTTGTGCGCGCGGGGTCGGTGTTGCGCAGGGTCGGTGTTGCGCGCGGGGTTGGTGTTGCGCGCGGGGTCGGTGTTGCGCGGGGTGGAGGCTCTCTCTCTGGTTGTGTGCGTGTGCGTTGTGAGCGCGGCCGGAGGGCAGCGCCGGCGGGCGGGCGGCGATGGACGGGGCGAGGCGCGTGGCGTCGGTCGGCGCGGGCGACGGCGCGGCGCACGGTGCGAGGAGGTGTCGACGACGCGCGCGGTGGCCGGGGGTCGGTGTGCGTCCGGCGGGCTGCTCACCTTTGCTTGTGGCAGCGGCGGCGCATCGGCGGCGGCGATGGCGGCAGCAGCGACGCAGCGTGACAGCGAGGGGGACGGCGGCGTGACGGCGTGGACACAGCGGCGTTACAAATTTTAATTTACAATTAAAAAAAATTAACGAGAGAGCGCCGGCCGGGCGCTCTCTCTGTTTCTCTGTTCGTGTGCGCGCGGGAGACGGGGCCGGCGAGCGGGGCGCGCGCTGGGACACGGCGGCCGGCGAGCGGCGGCGGCGCGGGAGAGACACGGCCAGCCGGCGCGCGGGGACACGGCGGCGAGGCGGCACGTACGGCGGCGGCGTCGAGGGCGGCAGGCGAGGGCGGCGTCGAGGGCGTCGAGGGCGGCGGCGGCGAGGGCAGCCTGACGGCGCTCGTCGGTTGATATCGGCGCTTGCGTCTTCGAGGGAGAAGGAGAAGTGAACCGCGGGGCCGTGCGCGCGCGTATTTATAATTTCGACCGACACCAACCGCGACTAAAGGTTTTTTCGCTGGGCGTTCGGTTCCCGCGCGGAGAGGGCTTTAGTCGCGGTTGGTCTCACCAACCGCGACTAAAGCCTTTTTTCCAGATTTTATATCAAAAAATTCAGAAAAATAAAACTAATTCATTTCAAAATCATAAAAATACAAATAATTCCCGCCTCCTGTCATTTCTTCCCGCCTCTGTCTTCCCGCCCCCCGCTTCCCGCCATTTCTTCCTGCCTCTTTCTTCCCGCCTCCTGTCTTCCCACCCCCCGCTTCCTGCCATTTCTTCCTGCCTCTTTCTTCCCGCCTCCTGTCTTCCCGCCCCCCGCTTCCCGCCATTTCTTCCCGCCTCTGTCTTCCCGCCTCCTGTCTTCCCGCCCCCCGCTTCCCGCCATTTCTTCCCGCCTCCTGTCTTCCCGCCCCCATTTTTCCCGCCATTTCTCACTATATATATGTAGCCCAGCTTGGCCAGCATTATCACATCTCTACAATCTCTCATCACTCTCTCATGGCTTCCACCGTACCCACTCTAACCTACCAGCAGGTGGAGGAGCTTTGCGCCTCGAACTACCCTTGCCCACCGGGCTACCGCGTCCCCGCCGGCTGGAGCCTAAGCGCCGGAGGCGTGCCGGTCCCTCCCGTCCCTCAGGGTACTGCGCGCCGGGCGGCCATCATGAACCACTACTACCTCGACCTCACGCCGAAGCAGCAGATGAGTCCCCGCTGGCATCCCGACAACCAGCAGACTTGGGATGCCTTCTTCATCAATCGGCGTGAGAGGGCGCTCGCCAGGTATGAGGAGGACGGTCTGCCTCCTGCGAACTTCCACGAGGCCGGCCGTCGGCTATGGTGGGGCGGCCGGACTCTACAGAGCGTCATGGACTACATCACGGCCGGCGATATCCCCCGCCTGCGCTACCCTCAGTACCAGTCGAGGTTCGAGCCACGAGCGCCGCCCGACGACAGCGACGGCAGCGACGACGACGGTGGCAACTTAGAAGGCGACGACTACCAGTACAACGGCGGCGACTACGAAGACTACGAGTATGCATATTATAGGCCGAGACAGGAGTATGACTAAATCACTCCAACATTCCAAGATGTACTCCTAGGCCTTTGGATCATCACATGATGTACTCGTTTTCTTATCTTTCCTTTTCTTCGGTTTTCTACTCATGTCCTGAGCGACATCTTTAGTCCCGCGTTACACATGCGTCCTTATCCCACCCATAGAAAATGAAAATGGCAAATTTGTTTATTGAAAATTGGACTAAAGGTTACACATTTTTGTAGAACATAGAAGATCGAACATAGTCTAAAAAACATTGAAAATACAATTAAAATAGATAAATGACTAGTCTAGTCTACTCATCGTCGGAGGTTGTCTCGGTCCAAATGTCGTCCCACCGAGGGTCGTTGTCGGCCCAAGTTGTATTCGGGTTGTCGAGCTCGAACTCGGCGACGACCCGATGGTGGCGCCTGTCGGACCTGCGCTGTGCCCTGAGGTTAGCGAAGAACGCGTCGGTGTTGTCGACGTCGCTGGGGAACTGCGCCCTCCACTGGCGCATCAACTCCTCGTCGTGCTCGGCGATGGCGATCCGGCGCTGCACCTGGCGGTGGCGGTGACGGTCCTCGTCGTCGACGAGGCACGGCGCTGGCGCGAGGAACTCCGCCTCCTCTAGCGATTCGACGTCCGGGAAGTTCATGTCGCGCCGTGGCCGCCGAAATCGCCACGCGGCCGCGTCGTAAGCGCGCGCCGCCAGCTCCGGCGTGTTATACGTACCGAGGGTGAGGCAGAAGCCACCGGCGCGCATCTCGGCGTAGAACCTACCATTCGGACACGCTCGGATGCCACGGAAACCGGACGACCCGCGGCGGCGCGGCGGCATCCCGGAGACGAATGAGCGAGGCGGTGGCGACGCGTGGCTCGGGGAAGCGGTAGGTGAAGTTACCATGGCGGTTGGTTGCGCGCGCACGCGGCGCTTTATAGCACGCGCGCGAAGCGACGCGGCAAGTTTGGCGACACGTGGCGCGGGGAAGCGGCGGGGCATGGCACGTGGAAGCGGCGGCGACACGTGGAAGCAGCGGCGACACGTGGCATGGGGAAGCGACATGTGGCACGGCGGCGGCGGCGGGCCAGTAGAAAAGGGGGGCTGATCCAAACACATCACAGATAATATAATTCACATGATCCATACAAAGTTTGGAACAAATTTTCCTCAACAAAGTTTGTTACAATAAATTATTACACATCATTTCTTCCCCTGTGTCCCTTGCTTACGATTGTGCCGTAACCATGGAGCATCCTCATCATTTAACCTAATGCTTGGGTCAGTGTTCTCTTTGAAGGGCGGAATTTCACCAAACTTATTATAATCTTCTGACATGTCTGTCTTGTCCTCCACTCCCACGATGTTTCTTTTCCCTGAAAGAACTATGTGGCGCTTTGGATCATCGCATGATGTACTCGTTTTCTTATCTTTCCTTTTCCTCGGTTTGCTACTCATGTCCTTCACATAGAAAACCTGAGCGACATCTTTGGCTAGGACGAATGGTTCGTCAAGGTAACCAAGATTGTTAAAATCCACCATTGTCATTCCGTATTGCTCGTCCACCTTTACCCCACCTCCTGTTAGCTTGAACCAATTGCACCGGAACAAAGGGACCTTAAAGGAGGGTCCATAGTCAAGTTCCCATATCTCCTCTATGTAACCATAATATGTGACCTTTTGCCCATTCTCGGTTGCTGCATCAAGGCGGACACCACTGTTTTGGTTGGTGCTCTTTTTATCTTGGGCGATCGTGTAAAATGTATTCCCATTTATCTCGTACCCTTGGAAAGTCGATATAGTCAAAGATGGTGACTTGGCCAACATGTACAACTGATCTTCAACATCATTGTCACTCATTAATTGTTTTCGCAACCAACCGCCGAAAGTCTCCATGTGGGCCTTTGTAATCCAGGATTCAGGCTTCCCCGGGTTGTTCGAGCGTAAAATATCCTCGAAGTACGGAGCCACCAAGCTGGAATTTTGTAGAACTGTGTGGTGTGCTTCAGTCATAGAATGGCCGTCCATACATATCGTTGATTTCCTTCCGATCGTGCCTTTTCCACTTAGTCTCCCCTCGTGCCGCGATTGAGGAAGACCAATCGGCTTAAGGTCAGGAACATAGTCAACACAAAACTCAATTAGCTCCTCATTTCCATAGCCCTTGGCGATGCTTCCTTCTGGCCTAGCACGGTTACGAACATATTTCTTTAATACTCCCATGAACCTCTGAAAGGGGAACATATTGTGTAGAAATACAGGACCAAGAATGGAAATCTCTTCGACTAGGTGAACCAGGAGGTGCGTCATAATATTGAAGAAGGATGGTGGGAACACCAACTCGAAACTGACAAGACATTGGACCACATCGTTCTGTAACTGTGGTAGATCTTCTGGATTGATTACCTTCTGAGAGATTGCATTGAGGAATGCACATAGCTTCACAATGGCTACTCGAACATTTTTCGGTAGGAGCCCCCTCAAAGCAATCGGAAGCAATTGCGTCATAATCACGTGGCAGTCGTGAGACTTCAGGTTTTGGAACTTTTTCTCCGCCATATTTATTATTCCCTTTATATTCGACGAGAAGCCAGACGGGACCTTCATACTGCTCAGGCATTCAAAAAAGATGACCTTCTCTTCTTTGGTAAGAGCGTAGCTGGCACGGCCTTGAAACCGTTCCGGATGCCGGTCTTCTGGGTCTTTCAAACGTTGCTGGTTCTGCCGTGCTTCCTTTGTATCATTTGTCTTCCCATACACGCCCAAGAAGCTTAGCAGGTTCACGCAAATATTCTTCGTAACATGCATCACGTCGATTGCAGAGCGGACATCTAGGACTTTTCAATATTCTAGCACCCAAAATATAGATTTCTTCTTCCACATGGGTGCGTGCCCGTCAACTCCCTGCGGAACTGATTGTCCGCCAGGACCCTTTCCAAAGATGACTTTCAAATCCTTGACCATATCAAATACATCAGCACCAGTACGTTCCGTAGGCTTCGGCCGGTGATCTGCCTTGCCGTTGAAATGCTTGCCTTTCTTTCTTAAGTTATGATATCGAGGAAGAAATCGACGATGCCCCAGGTACACATTCTTCTTACAATTACCCAAATATATACTTTTAGTCTCATGTAAGCAGTGCGTACATGCATTGTATCCCTTATTTGTCTGTCCCGAAAGGTTACTAAGAGCAGGCCAATCATTGATAGTTATGAAAAGCAACGCTCGTAGGTCAAATTTCTCTTCTTTGTGCTCATCCCACACACGTACACCAGGTCTGCCCCACAACTGTAAAAGTTCATCAACTAATGGCCTTAGGTACACATCGATGTCGTTGCTGGGTTGCTTCGGACCTTGGATGAGCACTGGCATCATAATGAACTTCCGCTTCATGCACAACCAAGGAGGAAGGTTGTAGATGTAGGGATTCGTAGCATAGAAAACAAAAAAATTCCTACTGCAAGAACGAATAACAAGCCAAGATCTAATCTAGTAGATGGTAGCAACGAGGTGAAGATCATCATACCCTTGAAGATCGCTAAGCGTTAACGAGATTAGATCTCGTGGTTGATGTAGACGATCACTTGCCGCTTGCAAAAGCGCGTAGAAGATCTTGACGGTGCCACAATCGGGCAGCACCTCCGTACTCGGTCACACGTTCGGTGTTGATGACGACGTCCTTCTCCCCGTTCCAGCGGGCAGCGGATGTAGTAGATCCTCCTCGGAATCCCGACAACACGACGGCGTGGTGGCGGTGGTGGTGGAGATCGCCGGCAGGGCTTCGCCTAAGCACCGCGGGAGTATTGGGAGGAGGGGGCGGCTAGGGTTTGGGGAGAGGGGGCACTTGGGGGGGCGCCGGCCTTGGGTGCCCTGGGTGGTGCGGCTCTTGTGGTGGCCGGCCCCCTCCCTCTCTCCCTCATTATATAGGTGGAACCCCAAGGGTTAGCCCAAAGATTCGAATAAGAGTCCAACTCAAAAACTTACCAAAGGGTGAAACCTAGGGGGAGTGGGACTCCTCCCTTTCCTTGTCCCATGGCCGGCCATGGTGGTGGAGTCCACCATGGACTCCACCTTCCCTTGGTTGGCCGGCTAGGGTTGGTGGAGTCCATCCGGGACTCCACCTTCCATGGTGATTTTTTCCGGAAGGTTCTAGAACATTCTAGTGCCTTCCATAAATGCACCGGATCATTTCCAAACTTGGAAAGTGACTTCCTATATATGAATCTTATTCTCCGGACCATTCCGGAACTCCTCGTGATGTCCTGGATCCCATCCGAGACTCCGAACAATATTCGAACTCCATTCCATATTCCATATCTACTTAAAACGACATCAAACCTTAAGTGTGTCACCCTACGGTTCGTGAACTATGCGGACATGATCGAGACCCCTCTCCGATCAATAACTAATAGCGGGACCTGGAGATCCATAATAGCTCCCACATATTCAACGATGACTTTGTGATCGAAAGAACCATTCACATAAAATAACAATTCCCTTTGTCTCGCGATATTTTACTTATCCGAAGTTTGATCGACGGTATCTCCATACCTAGTTCAACCTCGTTACTGATAAGTACTCTTTACTCGTACCGTGATATGATATCTCTTGTGAACCAGTCACATGCTTGCAAGCTAATTAGATATCATTCCACCGAGAGGGCCCAGAGTATATCTATCCGTCATTAGGATGGACAAATCCCATTATTGATACAAGTGCCTCAACCCTATACTTTCCGAACACTTAATGCCACCTTTATAACAACCCATTTATGCAGTAGTGTTTGGTGTCATCAAAGCATCCATCCGGTGTAGGTGATTAACAAGATCTCATGGTCGAAGGATTAAGTTACTATGCATTTTAAAGCTTGAAGCATAAAGAACTAAATGACTTGATCATATGCTACGCTTACTATGGGTGTATGTCCATCACATCATTCACCTAATGATATGACCTTGTTATTAATAACATCCAATGTTCATGATCATGAAACTATGATCATCTATTAATCAACAAGCTAGTTTAACAAGAGGCTTACTAGGGACTCTTTTATGTTTACATAACACACATGTATTAATGTTTCCGGTTAATACAATTATAGCATGAGATGCAAACTATTATCATAAACACAAAGATATAATAATAACCACTTTATTATTGCCTCTTGGGCATATCTCCAACAGTCTCCCACTTGCACTAGAGTCAATAATCTAGATTACATAGTAATGTACCTAACACCCCTGACGTTCTGGTGTAGGTCATGTTTCGCTCTAGGGAGAGCTTTAGTCAACGGATCTGCCACATTCAGATCAGTGTGTACTTTGCAAATCTTTAAGTCACCATCTTCGATGTACTCGCGAATAGAATGATAACGTAGCTTTATATGCTTCAGCTTCTTGTGTGACCTTGGCTCCTGTGCATTGGCTATGGCACCCATGTTGTCACAATAGATGGTCATCGGGTCCAACGCACTAGGAACCACACCAAGCTCAATAATGAAACACTTCATCCATATCGCCTCTGATGAAGCCTCCGAAGCAGCTATGTATTCCGATTCAGTTGAAGATTTCGCCACAACGCTTTGCTTAGCACTCCTCCAGCTTACTGCAGCACCATTCAAAATAAATACGTATCCGGATTGAGACTTAGAGTCATCCGGATCAGTGTTCCAACTAGCATCGGTGTAACTGGTTACAGCAAGCTCTTGGTCACCTCCATAACAAAGAAACATATCCTTAGTTCTTTTCAAGTACTTCAGGATATTCTTGACCGCTGTCCAGTGTTCCATTCCTGGATCACTTTGATATCTGCTGGTCAAACTAACAGCATGTGCGATATCCGGTCTTGTACACAGCATGGCATACATGATGGAGCCTATGGCCGAGGCATAGGGGATTTTGTTCATCCTTTCTCTCTCTTCTGCCGTAGCTGGACTTTGAGTTTTACTCAAGGTCTTACCTGGTAACATGGGCAAGAACCCTTTCTTGCTTTCATCCATTCTAAACTTCTTTAGAATCTTATCCAGGTATGTACTCTGTGAAAGCCCTATTAGGCGTCTTGATCTATCTCTATAAATCTTGATGCCTAAAATGTATGATGCTTCTCCAAGGTCCTTCATTGAAAGACACTTATTCAAATAACCTTTTACACTACTCAGAAGTTCTACATCATTTCCAATCAATAATATGTCATCTACATATAATATCAGTAATGCTATAGAGCTCCCACTCACTTTCTTGTAAATACAAGCCTCTCCATGGGTTTGTATAAATCCAAAGTCTTTGATCACCTTATCAAAGCGTCGGTTCCAACTCCGGGATGCTTGCTTCAGTCCATAAATTGAACGCTGAAGTTTGCATACCTTGTCAGCATTTTTATGATCGACAAAACCTTTGGGTTGTACCATATACAACTCTTCCTCAATGTCACCATTAAGGAACGCCGTTTTGACATCCATCTGCGAAATTTCATAATCGAAAAATGCAGCTATTGCTAACAATATCCTCACAGACTTTAGCTTCGCTACAGGTGAGAAAGTCTCATCGTAGTCAACTCCTTCAATTTGTCGAAACCCTTTTGCGACAAGTCGAGCTTTATAGACAGTAATATTACCATCAGCATCTGTTTTTCTTTTGAAGATCCATTTATTCTCGACAGCCTTGCGGCTATTAGGTAAGTCTACCAAAGTCCATACTTGGTTATCATACATGGATCCCATTTCGGATTTCATGGCCTCTTGCCATTTGTTGGAATCTGGGCTCATCATTGCTTCCTCATACGTCGCAGGGTCTTCATCATTGTTGTCCACAATCATGAAATTTAGACAAGGGTCATACCAATCAGGAGTGGTGTGAACCCTCGTCGACCTGCGAGGTTCAGTAGAAACTTCGTTCAAAGTTTCATGATCATTATCATTAGCTTCCTCACTAATCGGTGTAGGCGGCACAAGAACATCTTCCGGTGTTGCGCTACTCTGATTTTCAAGAGAAGGTTCAGTAACCTCGTCGATTTCTACTTTTCTTCCAGTCACTTCTTTCGAGAGAAACTCCTTCTCAAGAAAGGATCCATTCTTGGCAACAAAGATTTTACCTTCGGATCTGTGATAGAAAGTATACCCAATTGTTTCTTTAGGGTATCCTATGAAGACGCATTTCTCCGCTTTGGGTTCGAGCTTGTCAGGTTGTAACTTTTTTACATAAGCTTCGCATCCCCAAACTTTAAGGAACGACAACTTAGGTTTGTTTCCAAACCACAATTCATACGGTGTCGTTTCAACGGATTTAGATGGTGCCCTATTTAAAGTGAATGCTGCTGTCTCTAATGCATAACTCCAAAAAGATAACGGTAAATCTGTAAGAGACATCATAGATCGAACCATATCCAATAAAGTTTGATTACGACGTTCGGACACACCATTACGCTGTGGTGTTCCTGGCGGTGTCAACTGTGAAAGTATTTCGCATTTCTTTAAATGCATGCCAAACTCATAACTCAGATATTCACCTCCACGATCAGAGCGTAGAAATTTAATCTTCTTGTTACGTTGATTTTCTACTTCACTTTGGAATTCCTTAAACTTCTCGAAAGTTTCGGATTTATGTTTCATCAAGTAGATATACCCATATCTACTCAAATCATCTGTGAAAGTAAGAACATAACGATAACCACCGCGCGATGCTACACTCATTGGTCCACATACATAAGTATGTATAATTTCCAACAAGTCTGTAGCTCGCTCCATAATACCAGAGAATGGAGAGAAGTCATTTTTCCCATTAGACATGCCTCGCATCTATCAAGTGATTCAAAATCAAGTGATTCAAGTAATCCATCTGAATGGAGTTTCTTCATGCGTTTCACTCCAATATGACCAAGACGACAGTGCCACATATATGTAGAATTATCATTTAATTTCTTTTGTTTAGCATCAATGTTATGTATATGTGTATCACTACTATCGAGATTTAACAAGAATAAACCATTCATCTCAGGTGCATGACCATAAAAGATATTATTCATATAAATCGAACAACCATTATTCTCAGACTTGAATGAATAACCGCTTTGCAATAAACAAGATCCAGATATAATGTTCATGCTCAACGCAGGCACCAAATAACAAGTATTTAGATTTAAAACTAATCCCGATGGTAGATGTAGAGGGAGCATGCCGACGGCGATCACATCGACCTTGGATCCATTTCCAACGTGCATCGTCACCTCGTCCCTCGCTAGTCTTCGTTTATTCTGTAGCTCCAGTTTCGAGTTACAAATATGAGCAACCGAACCAGTATCAAATACTCAGGCACTACTACGATTACTAGTAAGATAGACATCAATAACATGTATATCAGATATACCTTTCTTTTTGATGTTGCCGCTCTTCAGATCTGCCAGGTACTTTGAGCAGTTCCGCTTCCAGTGTCCCTCTTCTTTGCAGTAATAGCACACAATATCAGATTTAGGGCCAGCCTTGGGTTTCTTAGGAGGCGCGTCAGCTTTCTTGCCGCCCTTCTTGAATTTACCCTTTTCCTTAGGCTTGCCCCGCTTCTTGAACTTGGTGGTCTTATTGACCATCAACACTTGGTGCTCTTTCTTTATCTCCACTTCAGCAGTTTTCAGCATTGAGAAGAGTTCAGGTAACGTCTTGTTCATGCACTGCATGTTGTAGTTCATCACGAAGTTCTTGTAACTAGGTGGCAGTGATTGAAGAACACGATGAATCCCCAAGGCATTAGGAATCGTTATTCCCAAGTCTTGGAGTTTCTTCGCGTGCCCAGACATCTTGAGCACGTGCTCACTAACGGAGCTGCCTTCTTCCATCTTACAGTTAAATAACTTTTCAGAAGCATCATAGCTTTCCACGGCCGCATGAGTTTCAAATATCATTTTGAGCTCACTGATTATATCATGAGGGTCGTGGTTCTCAAAGCGTTTCTGAAGCTCCGATTCTAAACCGTAGAGGATGGCACACTGAACTGTGGAGTATTGTGTCTTCCGAGTGAGGTAAACAGCTTTATCCTCATCGGTAGCTGTTTCTGCAGGTGGATCACCCAGTGATGCTTCGAGCACATAGAGCAGTTGTCCAGCAGTGAGGACAATCCTCAAGTTACGGAACCAATCCGCAAAGTTGCTTCCATTGTTTTTCAGCTTTTCTTTCTCTAGGAACGAATTAAAATTGATGGTAGGGGTCGCCATAATCTACAACATATTTGCAAAAGTTTAGACTAAGTTTATGACAAATTGAGTTTACTATTAATATAAAATAAACTAGGTGAACTCCCACTCAAAACAATATCCCTCGCATTGTCTTAGTGATTACACGAACCAAATCAACTACACCAAGTCCGATCATCACGTGAGATGATGTAGTTTCAATGGCGAACATCAACATGTTCATCATATCATCTATATGATTCATGCTTAACCTTTCGGTCTTCCGTGTTCCGAGGCCATGTCTGTACATGCTAGGCTCGTCAAGTCAAACCCTAGTTTCCGCATGTGCAAAACTGGCTTGCACCCGTTGTATGCACACGTTGAGTTTATCACACCCGATCATCACGAGATGCTTCAAAACAACGAGTCTTAGCAACGGTGCTAACTAAGGACGAACACTTTATTATCTTGATTTTTAGTGAGAGGGATCATCTTATAATGCTACCGTCGTGATCTAAGCAATATAAGATGCATAAAAGGATTAACATCACATGCAATTCATATGTGATATGATATGGCCCTTTAGTCTTTGCGCCTTTGATCTTCATCTCCAAAGCACGGACATGATCTCCATCATCAACGGGCATGATCTCCATCATCATCGGCGTAGCGTCAAGGTCAATGGCGCCGTCTTCATGGTTGTTCTCCCATGTAGTAACTATTACAACTACTTTGAAATAATACCTCAACATGAAATTTAAAGACAACCATAAGGCTCCTGCCGGTTGCCACAATACAATAATGATCATCTCATACATATTCATCATCACATCATGGCCATATCACATCACCAAACCCTGCAAAAACAAGTTAGACGCCTCTAATTTGGTTTGCATATTTTACGTGGTTTAGGGTTTTCGAGTAAGATCCAATCTACCTACGAACATGAACCACAACGTTGATACAAGTGTTATCAATTGAAATTGTAAATTGAATCTTGACTATGGTGAGAGAGATAGACACCCGCAAAGCCACTTATGCAATACAAGTTGCATGTCGAGCGTGGAGCAAGTCTCATGAACGCGGTCATGTAAAGTTAGCCCGGGCCGCTTCATCCCACCATCCCGCAAGATGCAAAGTACACATAACAAGAGACAACAAAAGCATCAACGCCCACAAAACCATTGTGTTCTACTCGTGCAACCAATCTATGCATAGACACGGCTTTGATACCACTGTAGGGATTCGTAGCATAGAAAACAAAAATTTTCCTACCGCAAGAACGAATAACAAGCCAAGATCTAATCTAGTAGATGGTAGCAACGAGGTGAAGATCATCATACCCTTGAAGATCGCTAAGCGTTAACGAGATTAGATCTCGTGGTTGATGTAGACGATCACTTGCCGCTTGCAAAAGCGCGTAGAAGATTTTGACGGTGCCACAATCGGGCAGCACCTCCGTACTCGGTCACACGTTCGGTGTTGATGACGACGTCCTTCTCCCCGTTCCAGCGGGCAGCGGATGTAGTAGATCCTCCTCGGAATCCCGACAGCACGACGGCGTGGTGGCGGTGGTGGTGGAGATCTTCGGCAGGGCTTCGCCTAAGCACCGCGGGAGTATTGGGAGGAGGGGGCGGCTAGGTTTGGGGAGAGTGGGCACTTGGGGGGGCGCCGGCCTTGGGTGCCCTGGGTGGTGCGGCTCTTGTGGTGGCCGGCCCCCTCCCTCTCTCCCTCATTATATAGGTGGAACCCCAAGGGTTAGCCCAAAGATTCGAATAAGAGTCCAACTCAAAAACTTACCAAAGGGTGAAACCTAGGGGGAGTGGGACTCCTCCCTTTCCTTGTCCCATGGCCGGCCATGGTGGTGGAGTCCACCATGGACTCCACCTTCCCTTGGTTGGCCGGCTAGGGTTGGTGGAGTCCATCCGGGACTCCACCTTCCATGGTGATTTTTTCCGGAAGGTTCTAGAACATTCTAGCGCCTTCCATAAATGCACCGGATCATTTCCAAACTTGGAAAGTGACTTCCTATATATGAATCTTATTCTCCGGACCATTCCGGAACTCCTCGTGATGTCCTGGATCCCATCCGAGACTCCGAACAATATTCGAACTCCATTCCATATTCCATATCTACTTAAAACGACATCAAACCTTAAGTGTGTCACCCTACGGTTCGTGAACTATGCGGACATGATCGAGACCCCTCTCCAATCAATAACTAATAGCGGGACCTGGAGATCCATAATAGCTCCCACATATTCAACGATGACTTTGTGATCGAAAGAACCATTCACATAAAATAACAATTCCCTTTGTCTCGCGATATTTTACTTATCCGAAGTTTGATCGACGGTATCTCCATACCTAGTTCAACCTCGTTACTGATAAGTACTATTTACTCGTACCGTGATATGATATCTCTTGTGAACCAGTCACATGCTTGCAAGCTAATTAGATATCATTCCACCGAGAGGGCCCAGAGTATATCTATCCGTCATTAGGATGGACAAATCCCACTATTGATACAAGTGCCTCAACCCTATACTTTCCGAACACTTAATGCCACCTTTATAACAACCCATTTACGCAGTAGTGTTTGGTGTCATCAAAGCATCCATCCGGTGTAGGTGATTAACAAGATCTCATGGTCGAAGGATTAAGTTACTATGCATTTTAAAGCTTGAAGCATAAAGAACTAAATGACTTGATCATATGCTACGCTTACTATGGGTGTATGTCCATCACATCATTCACCTAATGATATGACCTTGTTATTAATAACATCCAATGTTCATGATCATGAAACTATGATCATCTATTAATCAACAAGCTAGTTTAACAAGAGGCTTACTAGGGACTCTTTTATGTTTACATAACACACATGTATTAATGTTTCCGGTTAATACAATTATAGCATGAGATGCAAACTATTATCATAAACACAAAGATATAATAATAACCACTTTATTATTGCCTCTTGGGCATATCTCCAACAGTAGATGCATAGAGTCACGGGCCAGGTGCTATGGCTGGAGCTCTGCTCGCCAAAAGGATTCATGCCATCTGTACTTAGACCAAATCTTATGTTCCTTGCGTCACCTGCAAAATCTTTGAACTCTCTGTTGATCTTTCTCCATTGCGTTCCATCAGTGGGGTGTCTCAACTCCCCGTCCGACTTACGGTCCTCTTTGTGCCATCGTAACAACTTGTCATGCTCTTTGTTCTTGAACAGACGTTTCAACCGTGGTATTATAGGAGCATACCACATCACCTTGGCGGGAACCCTCTTCCTGGGTTTCTCGCCCTCAACATCGTCACCAGGGTCATCTCCTCTGATCTTATAACGCAATGCAGTGCATACCGGGCATTCATTCAAATTCCCGTATTCACCGCGGTAGAGGATGCAGTCGTTAATGCATGCATGTATCTTCTAAACCTCTAAACCTAGAGGGCAGACAACCTTCTTTGCTTCGTACGTACTGGCGGGCAACTCGTTATTCTTTGGAAACATATTCTTCATCATTTTCAGCAAATTTTCAAATCCTGAGTCAGATAGACCTTCCTGTGCCTTCCATTTCAGCAAATCCAGTGTGCAGCCCAGCTTTTTCAGACCATTATCGCATCCTGGGTACAGCAACTTTTTGTGATCCTCTAACATGCGATCCAAATTCATCCTCTCATTTTCAGTTTCGCAGCCTCTTCGTGCATCAGCAATGGTCTGACCAAGATCATCAGCGGGCTCATCACGTGCCTCTTCTTCACCTTTCCCTTCACCTTCCCCTTCTGCTTCCCCTCTTCCAGCATCCTCCATGAAAGTATCACCGAAATGATCAGGATAGTTGTCATCATCCCCTTCTTCATTTTCTTCCATTCTAACCCCTCTTTCTCCATGCTTGGTCCAACAATTATAGCTTGGCATGAAACCGTGCCGAAGCAGGTGCACGTGAACAACTCTTGAGGAAGAGTAACCCTTCTTATTCTTACAGTCAGCACATGGATATATAACAAAACCCCCCTGCTTGTTCGCATTAGCCACTGTGAGGAAATCATTCAAACCCATAATGAACTCGCCCGAGAGTCGGTTACCGTACATCCATTGCCGATTCATCTGCATTATTATTATATAAAGTATATAATTAACCATCATGCATTTGTTAAACTAACTAGCTAGAAATAATAGAAATTAAACTATGAACTACACATGCATATTTCTCAATGACACATGAAAGGTTCAAGTTGCTAACCGCGATCGAGGAGGAAAAAAATGAGAAAGCTTAAGTGTGGCTCGAACATTTCATATCATGTTTGTTTTATGTGAATACAAGTGGCATCATGCTCTCGGGCATTTCATCGAACACCTCTTGTGCATAAGAGGAGAAAAGCCAAACCCACCACCCCTTGTGAGTAGAAGTGGAACACCAATTGGCTCACACTTGTGCTGCAGCAGGATTTATAGTGGTGGACCTTTAGTCGCGGTTGGCCAGGCCAACCGGGACTAAAGGCCCACCCGTACACCAACTGTCGATCGAGCCCGTTGGGCCCAGAGCTTTAGTCGCGGTTCTCCTGCAGAACCGGGACTAAAGACCCCATTAGTCGTGGTTCAAAAAGTTTGGAGACTAATGAAGTGGTATGGAAGCCCCTTTTTCTACTAGTGTGAGAATCACTTCATTCGCAGACATGATATATCATTTACTCAATAAAAAGGAATGGAAATAGTTCAATGTTGAACTTCCCTCACATAAGAATATGAACTACCAGTACTTTCAACAATAATTTTCAGAAACATGTATGCAATCATTTCAACCTCAGTACCGTAATTTCATATAGAGAGGTTGTCTCTTTCTTCTACTAAACCAATCATGTTATTACTAATAAATTCCTCAAAGATTACTTGCTGCCATCCTTTCTAGATGCAAAACTCGCAAATCAAAAACTTTTGATGACTTCTCGACCATCCACTGTACCTGCACTATGCGTAGACACCACAGATGTATGCATAGATCTCAAGGTTGTAATTTTATGCGTAATTGTTTGCCCTGCTACTAAAATGTACCTGACCTATGCGTAGACACCACTGATAAATGCGTAGACACCATCCAATGCACCTGGCGTATGCGTATTTAATGTTTACCGTGCTACTAAAATGGAGTATGACTATTTCACAAGTAGATGTCACATATATACTTTCTGGATGTCTATTTTTAGATGGTAAACTCAGGACACACTAAAGTCTGATGCCCTGTTAGGAGTCCAATGTCTCTCCTCCAACCTACAATCACAATTTATAAATCCCCAAAATCAGAACTCACCTCTAAATCGGATTTCTAGATCAAAATCAATCGTTATGGTGATGTGATCACTTATCATTACTCACCTACATATTGCATTCTGAATCCAAAATCGATTGCAATGGCAATGTGTTGTTGTGCAGGGTGGAGTCGTTGTCTTCAGAACTCATCTGACGCTTGTCTCTATCATAATTACCACCATGACAGAGAACTCATACTCTGCGTAGCTAATTGTGGCGCTGCCAGCAGCAGCCGCTTGCGGCTCCGCATCCTGATGACCTCTGTATTACCATTGATGTCATTCACACCTCCTGGTAGCTCTGGCAGCGGCAAAGGAGGAGTAGGCGGGACCCTCTTCTGGCAACGATTCCCTGGATCCAGAGGAGGGGAAGTACAACAGCTTCTGCCCAGTTTCTGTGCCTCAAATCATTTTTAGAGCCCCCGATGTTGGCACTTTTTAACCAAAAAATTCACTGTAAAAATAAAGAATATAACAACATTTAGAAAAGCTTGAGTTCATCCCCCTTTAAATAATTAAGGCGAGACTTGAGTCGATCTCAGTCGATGGTACCACCAACTTCTGACTGACATTTTTATTTAAAGCATTACTAACTGTGAATAACTTATCTGAACACAAGGTAAATTAGATACTTGGTAGCTGTACTACCTCGAATATACTACAAATAGGCGCACATTTCTATCTTAAGCAAGGAAAAAAATAGCGCGCTAAACAAAATAGCGTGGCCTTCCAAAATACGTTATCAAGATTATAACGTGCTAATAGCGCGCTATTTTACAAAATAGCGTTTCACAAAAAAAATTAAAATAATAAATGTAGTATGTATACTAAGGATTTCAGCAGCTCAAAAAATTTCCACATCACAACGATTAACAAATTAAATTGACAAAGTCCTGATCGCACTGTAAGATAAAAAAATTTCAGTCCAATAAGTAGACACGTGGAAAAGTAGATAACTAATTAACCTGCCAACATGCAAACAATTAAAGAGCCAACTACATAGCAGAAGTAATAATTAATTAAAATGAGATGAACTAGATGGATAATGCATTCAGTCATCATCTGATTCAGAAAAAGAACCGCATATTGCAGCTCATCATAATGCAAAATTAGAAGCAACTTCTTCTTCTTCTTAGATAGATTGCATCAGTAGCTCTTACTCGTTGTGATGTTGATTCTTCTTCTTCTTAACATGTACGGGTCGTGTGAGGAGGAGTGGGAATTGCCGATGTGCTTCTGTGGTTTCCAACAGGTTGAATGACTACGGTTAGAATGGGGATTTAGGAAGCTCGTGGGCCAAAAGATCCAAAATAGCTAGTCGGCTGCTCGATTGCCCTGTAAAAAAATAGCACCGCTACAACGCTATAAAAATAGCGTCGCTATAACGCTACGAAAAATAGTGCTCATAGCGCCGCTAATAGCGTGATTATCGCCATAGCGAGCCAAATATGCATAGCGTAGCGTTTGCTTTCCAAATACGCTATAGCGCCGCTATAACGCCGAAATAGCGCCCTATTTTTTTCGTTGATCTTAAGTGATTTACTGAAACAAGATCTAAGGGTACTGAGTGTAATTGCATTGAGTATTTAAATTGCTTTCTAGACTACCAATTATCATCAACATCAGTTCTTGTGATCATTGCAAATGCACTTTCAGCAAACCTGGAAGTGGCTTATGTGTACAAATTTAAGGCCCAGATCTTAAGGTCTTGAATTATGACAGAAAAAAATAACAAATTAACTACCTTCACTGGTCGCGAATCCATAATGTACGCATAGAACTTTCAATAAATAGTCAAAGAGCAGGCATTTATCCATGAATCTTTATATTCATATTTTGCAGTACATCTTTCAAAAACAGGGCCTTGGCAAGCTCAACCCAACTCAATCTAGATTGCAATGGTAACATACGGAAATCCCACTTGACTTGGTAGCACAAAATAGGGCATCGTTTCCCTATCAGGGTGATGGCAATGCATGAATAGCATACCTGGTTGCCATGGTAAACAATCTTTCGAGAGATAAATCCGGAAGACTCATAGCTAAGCATTCCCGCAGGGAGCGAACCATCGCTGGCGTCGATCTGTTGGGCTCGCCTGACTGCTGCGACCGTGAGCACTTGGCGTTGATCTGTCGGGCTGGCGTCGATAGCCCCGCCAGTCTGATTTCCCTTTCATCTTGTTGTCTCTGCCCCGTCGATACGGCCGATCCGCCGATGCATTGTTTCATACCAGAAACACATGAACGTGATCTCATATCCTACAGAGATTCAACCGAAGGTAGCCAAATTCATACATGTTCCAATCAAAAGATCAAGATAAGCAAATAATCAAATTTGCCGGGACATTTTGATCAATCAGCCACCAAATCACAGCACATTCCGAAGTGAGGCGAAATTGGTGAAGCTTCATGTGTTGCCTCCCGTACTGGTGAAGAACTGCGTGTACTTGATGGGGATCCGGAGCACGGAGGCCTCCCGCAGCGTCTGCTTGGCGCCGTCGATCCCGTGATATCCTACCTTCTCGGGGACAATCCCTGAGTGGAGCACTGGGCGGCGGAGCTTGTCCCTCTCCGCGCCGTGCTCGTCGTCATCGTCCCGTCCCCGCCGTCCTTCTTCCTCTGGCCGCCTTTCCTGGTCCCCGCTGCCGTGCACGGCTGTTGATGTGCGCGCGATGTATCTCAGATGCACAAGAGCCTGGCTGCGTGACCCTCCTTGGCGCACGCGATGTACTCCAGGAGAGGAGTCCGGCGGCGCTGGCATCGCCGACCCAACAAGAAGGGGGAGGATAGGGGAGGACTGACGAGGCGCCTTACAAGAGATGTCGGGTGGCGACGCATGAGAAGTGGGAGTCGAGAGAGAGATGGCATCGATGCCCCGCGCCTAATTTTCGGGCTCCATCGACGGAAAGGAAACACAAGACAGGGAAATCGCACAAAGAAATAAATCAATCGCACGGTGCGGGTCAAGTTGAGCAAAATTGGACGATTAAGATGTCTCCAATCTTTAACATCAAACATTTTTGACGACGTATGGACTCACATATAATTTAGCCTATATTGTGTTCTTTACTGGTTTGATAACAAATACTGTCTCGAATAGGTACCATATAACGGTTCGACCCCAAATATTTTTGTAGCAAACCCTCAAATAATCCGCTCGTACTCTATACATGCGGGCTTTTGGCCAAAATGTAAGGTAAACAGAAAGATTTGGCGTACCAAAAATTTGGTAAACTGTTACTCCGGCGAAATTCCGCCGCGCCGCTCGTACTCCGACGAAATCTACCTATTCCGACCGATTCCCGCAATGAACATGGACGGTTCAGACCTATTCTCGCCGATTCCGACGATGTCTATCACAGCCGAAGCTCGGGGAGAAGCCAAAGCCAAGCCGGCCGGCTAGCTAGCATGCGCGCACACGCACGCTGTTAGGACGCCGGCTAGCACGCAGCAAGCAGCCAACTATTTTTTTTTTGACCTGGGCTGCGGCGGGCTTACGCCAGCCTGAACAACTTTATTACCAAACCCTGGAATTACATCTGGATCCGAATCATTACAAGGTTATAGAGGACAACGGGAGGGGGGCAGATCGTCGAGCTCAAGGAGGGTCAAAGCTAAAACACCAATTAGTGATCATAGAGGAAGAAGTAGGAGAAGTGCATCGGTGAGCCCACAGCCGAAGATCGGTGAGGCAACGTCGGGTGACCAGCACGAGGGGCTCATCTTGATTATTGAAAACAAGAGAGTTCCTCCGCTTCCAAATGTTCCAGAGAATGGCGGTGACAACTGTAGTTTCTTCAATGTTGTGGCAGCAGTTGGTGAAGAGGTCGGGGAAGCCGGCGATGCCACGTGCATCGAGGTCGAAGTTGAAGAAGTGCCAAATTTCGCGCGCTCGAGGGCAAGTCAGGAGCAGGTGGTCGACGTCCTCCTCAAAAGGGCATGAAGGGCATAGGCCCGAATCAGCAAGCCGATGCCGGAACCTCCTCTCGTTGGTTGGGAGCCGGCGCTTCCAAGCAAGCCAGCTGAAAATCTTGCACTTCAGAGGGGCAGCGCTCCTCCAAACCTTAGCCGCCAGATCCTGAGTGTGTAGATGCCTGAAAGAATTGGAATAGAAATCCTTGTTCGAAAGCATTTTGTTAGTGAGGCGGCAAACACGATTGTCCGGAGTGTCATGGCGAAGGACAACGGAACTAAGCTCAGTGGTAAGCTCGGCAAGCTCCACCTGAGCAACATGGGAGAGACGAGGTTGAAGGAAACCCTGGAAGCCTTGGGAGAGAACCATAGCGACTTGAGCATTAGGTCTAGTGGTATGGGAAAAGAGGAAGGGGAAGCGCTCATGCAAAGGGAGGGGCCCCAACCAAAGATCCAGCCAAAAGGAGGTGGTTAGGCCATTCCCTACGGAGACTTTGGACACCTCCCGAAACGAACTCAAACCAGCAGCGAGGTCTTTCCAAACAGGGGAGTCAAGATGATGAGGGTCACCCAGGTCATGAGAGGTAGACCATCCGTACATACGGCGGAACCAGCAGGCCCAGGGGGCGGAAGAGTTAGAGTGTAGTTTGGTGAGGAATTTGGAAAGGAGAGCGGAGTTCTGGTAGCGAATGGAAAGGACTCCCATTCCCCCGTAGCGCTTAGGGGTGCAGACAGCCTCCCAAGCGACCTTGCAATGACCGCCATTGCAAGTTTCCTCGCCTGTCCAAAGAAAAGAGCGCCTGCGTTTGTCAATGGCTTCAATCACGCCTGCTGGAAGGATCCCGGCTGCCATGGCATGAGCAAGCATGGCAGTGAGGACAGAGTTGACAAGAAGCAGGCGACCGCCAATGGGAAGGGAGCGCCCACGCCAGCCAGAAAGCCGCAAATCACTCTTAGTCATGATAGGGTTGAAGTCGGCAATTCGCAGCTTGTGAGTACAGAGGGGTAGGCCAAGATAGGTTTGGGGGAAGGAGGAGATAGCGCAGCCAAAGGAAGCGGCCATTTGGGTGGCCAAAGGGGGATCCGTCTTGATAGGAAGGAAGGTACTTTTGTGAAAGTTAATACACAGACCAGTGGCAGCAGAGAAGTCGTCAAGGACTTTCTTAGGGTTAGCGACATGCTGTGGCACCGCGCGAATGATGATAAGAGTATTGTCGGCGTACTGCAGGACGGGGCAAGGGAGGTCGTCAACTAGGGGGTGGAGGAGCAGCCCCTGGCGAGAGGCATGAAGGAGAATTTGTTGCAACACATCAGCGACAATGTTAAAGAGGAAGGGGGAGAGAGGGTCCCCCTGGCGGAGACCACGACGGCATTGAATCCAACGACCAGGAATCCCATTGAGAAGAACCGCAGTCTGGCTAGTTGAATTTAGGATTTTAATCCAGGATCGCCAGAGATTTGGGAATCCTTTGGCCGGGAGGATCCTATCAAGAGCCTCCCAGCTGATGGAGTCAAAAGCCTTGCGGAAGTCCAGTTTGAAAACAGCAGCAGGAGCGGCTCTGCGATGACAGCACTGAACAATGTCCGCAGCATAGACAAAGTTTTCGGCGATAGAACGCCCGGATATGAAACCAGTTTGGTCCGGGTGGACAAGGAAAGGTATCAAAACCCTAAGTCGAAGGGTGAGACACTTGGAATGGATTTTGAGACAACAGTTCTGGAGGGAGATAGGGCGAAAAGAGTCCGAGCGATTGGCGCCCGCTTTTTTTGGGAGGAGGACAATGTAGGATTTATTGATGGGTTCGTAGGTAGCTATCACATACGTTTTACAAGCACGATAGTGCACACACACTGCTAGCACGCATCAAGCAGCCGGCAAGGTAGCATACACAAGCGGCTAGGACGTAGCAGGCGGCTGGGCACGCACACGCGCGTAGTGGTGGGCGGCAGGGATCGGGGCGCGAGCTTCGTCGAGTGCCTCCTCATCTGCGTGCGAGGAAGATGGCGGAAGATTCCTCGAATATTTCTTTTACAGTTCGGGGGATGCGAGATCTGTTCCACAGCGACACCTTTCGCACTGAAACCTCTATGTACGCGTTTTACGGGTTAGCCATTTGCGATATTTGCTAGAGATGCTCTAAGAACATAATCATTCACGGCTTAGAAATTTCATAAGCATGTCCGTGGCCCTAAGAAATTAAAGGATTTAGACATGTTTAGCAACACCCTTTGTTTGCGATGGCAATTGCTTTCTTGGGACAATGACGACCTATCATGGAAGGGCATGGCATTGCCTTGTGACACAAAAGATATATACTTTTGTGCCATGTGCGAACCGGAACTTAACTTTCACACCTATTGTGTTTATTCATTTATCTTAGGATTAGCGATACATCGAAATGAATACCATTGCAGAACTTTCAGAAAGTAATTGTTACAATGTTTAAATAGAAATAGCCGCATAGTGAAATGTCTCGTGACATTTATTATAACTAGAAAGCGCACCATATAAATAAAATACAAAGTGACTCCATCTCAACCACATGCAGTCGATGTAGTCCACAAGACCTCACTCCTCATCGTCGTAGTAGTCGTTATAGCTAGTCTTCACCATCTTCATAGTACCCTTAGTATCAACAAAATTATTGTCATGAGTATATACATTACTCGACACACACCCTCGTGCAATACCTAATATAACGAGGCTTCAATGTAAGGTTGTGTGGTTCATTTGTATAAAATCTAATTTTATTTGCAATACTACACTATGTTCTAGATAAAAACATGAACGGTATCTAGTGTAATATTTCTCATCAATGTGCTCACATATTCCATAGGATTCTGGTATAAGGATGGAGGCAAATTTTAACGGATTTAACTCAAAATAAAAAAAAGTGTAGGTCTACAACCCAAGATAATTCGTAATACCCTGGATTTGGCCATCCTACGATATGCAAAGTGGAGTGATCTGGTGCGCATACTTACATTGGTAGCCACTTCACAAAATAACACTAGTTTTGCCCTTGTTGGCCACTAATAAAATGAAAAATCTATTTTCTGTGGGGAAAACAAAAACTCTAGTTTGCATAGTTTTTGGCAATTGAAAGATGCTCACCTGTGTGGCCAAATGACGACGCGCACGAGGCATATGAAGAATTAGACTTGTACCTGCCCAATTCTTGCTATTTCTTAGATAAAAATAAAGCACGTGATATTTGTAAGCTTCCACAAGAAAGAAGTTCATATAACCCCCATAAGTATCATAGTCTACACACAGCACCCCCCCCCCCCCCCCCCCAGGTTTAAAGTGGCACACATAACCCCCTAACTATCAAAAACCAGGCAATTGACCCCCTGCCCCCTTCTAAGCTGTTTTGCTGACCGGTTTTGTTGACGTGGACCTGGTTTTAGGCCATGTCATGCCGTGCACCTTCGAGTTCTTCTGGTTCTTTGGTTCTCACATGCCATTGCCATGCCACCGTCCAGTGGAGGAACGCCAGAACCAGAAGGGCGCACGTCAGGCACGCGACACCGCACCCGGCAGGAGCTCCGGCGAGTCAGTCGCTACCGTACGGCACGAGCTCGTGCACCACGGCGCCCCCTCTTGGAAGGCCCAACGAGCGTGATCAGACCAGGATGCCTCGCCCTCCTGATGGCTTCCCCCGGGCGAGCAAATACTGCTACCAAAAGTTGGAGTTCGCATATAGCTTTCTCTGGACAACGCCGTTCCAATTACCGATCTCAACCGTTGCTCGATCTCAGGGAGCATTGTGGACACACACACATAACATGTTCGACGAGATGCAATAAGAACAGAGCAGATGTAGCTCATAGTGGCGGATGTGCCGGTGTTGATTAGGGGTCATGACTGGAAGGAGCATGGGCGTCTCATTGGTTAAAGGACTGGAGGAGCAGAGGGCATGGCGCCCGGCAGTCCGACCATGACTACGGCGTCGACGGTGTCTTGCTAACCTTTGTTGGAGATAAGCGTGGTGTGGTACGTGTGTGCCGTTCTCCGTAGGTACCTAATCAATCTAGAAAGTTGCATACGTGAAGCTAGCTAGCACATTTCGACCAAGCATTCAAGCTAATTGATCGTGCTACCTGTTGTGGGTATACTTTATGGGTATATCAACGGCATGGCCTAGATCCGGCAAGCCCGGGTGGCCCACAGATGGTGATGAGGCATGTGGCCCATCGGGCGGCCCAGTTGCTGTAGATCAGAGATGATGAAGTTCAGCCCAGGAGCAAGGAGCCGGATCTTAACCGACCTACGAAGGAGGCCGGATCCGTGGAGGCCCATGAAGTATCCGGATCTAGTGCGACATTGATGGAAGGCGGATCCTTGACGTACACGGCAATGTAATATTCCGTAGTTAGGCAACTTGTATTCCGGCTAGGACTCTCCGTGTAAACCCTAGATCCGGACGTCTTTATAAGCCGGATCCTCGGAGCCCTAGAGGCGAACAACCACAACTCATTGTAACAACGCGAAAGCGCCCAGATAATTCCAGACAAGCAGCAGTAGGCCCTGCCATCGAGCAGGTGTTCCGAAGCTGGGTAACTCGCGTACCACCGTCCCGAGGACACTCCGCCCAATGGCGCCTACTCCTTTTCCCCCTCGTGAGGATCCCTCCTCCGAGGTACCGTCGATTAGGCAACGACAGTTGGCGCCCACCGTGGGGCCTGCGGCGTCTGGAGGCCGGAACCGGGAGGGTTCTACCTTCGGAGGCATCGTCGACACCATCGCCGTAGGGTGCGTCTTGTACGCCGGCAACTTTCCGATCGTCCCTCAGGACGAGTGCTGGATTCCAGCTAAGACAAACCCCGTCAAGCTCTCCATTGTCCCGATTGGCGGGATACACATCTTCATCGGCGAGACCGTCGATTCCGACGAAAACGCTATGGTAAGTCACGCTGACGCGACCGCCGCTGAGCAGGACGCTGTCGCGAAGATCCGATCTGAGATGCAGGAGCTTCCTAAGGAAGATTCCGCCTCAGATACGGAAATTTCAACGCCCACCCAATCCGCCCCTGAGCAGGAAATTACGGTGGAAGACCAATGCAGATCCGCCTGGGTCTCCCAGGTGTTAGAGAAGCAAAGGTGCCACTTCGTGCACTTCCTCGCACATACCGCAGGAACCGCCCCTCCTCAGGAAGGAGCCGGACCCATGCAGGTTAAGGCTACCGGAGATAGCGACGCCCCGGATCAGCAGGAGACTGCTGGAGACAGCGAAGCACCGGATCAGCAAGAGGATGCCGGAGACAAAGAGGAATCAATCCTGGGCAATCTTAGCCCAACCTCAGACGATGTTTCAACCATGAACACGGAGGAATACAACAAAGCTATGAAGGAGTTGGAAGATGAGGAGGCAGCCGAAGCGGAATCCGCTCCGCCTAAGCAGGTCCTGGCGACCATAGTCGGGCTAGAGCAGGACGCAGATGAGGAAGAAACTCCAACCGACGCCGGGCTCCTAGGACCGTCCACTTCAGAGACTCCGCCCACACGTCCTCGCCGTGGCGTCATGCCGGAATATGGAGAAGGACATATCTCCGGGTACACGGAATACATGCCCGCAGATGAGCTCGTCGAACAGGCTGGCCGGGGTGCCATCACACACTCGGAAATCCTCAACAAGCCAATAACTCCGGACGATGCCGCAGATCCTGAAGCTCTAGAAGCGAAAAGAAAGGAGATGCTGGCCACCGCCAAGGTATTCGCCAACACTGCAGCAGCAATGCTAGAGGAAAGGCAAGAAGCAGGCGAAGTAATGGAAAAATTCCTCAAAAGAGAACGCGAAGCCGCAACATGTTTGGCAGAAGCTAAGAAACTCCGAGCACAGTGGGAAACCATGATGGCAGACGCTGATAAGGAAGCAGATAGAATCCGCCGGGAGGCCATTGGCCCCCGAAAGATCAACTTTGCAACCCCCTCAAACCAGCAGCCACTCGCCACTCCAAAGGATAATATGAAGAAAGCTGCAGAGATCTTGGCCAAGAAAGACGAGGAAATCGACATCACACACCTCCGCACGCTGGTAGCTTCAGCGATGAAGCAACAAAGCAAGGCAGATACTTCGCGCCGGTTGGAATCCAACCCGGAACACTGTGTGTCCACATCGCAGAAGGACGCCTCCGGAAGGCCTCCGGAGCGCAGAAGGAGGACCAGAGAACATCCAAATCCGATCCCGGTACCCTCGAAAACACCTCCGACGGACCCAAGAAAGGGAAAGGATCCGATGTACACTGGAAGAGACAAGTACCGGAATCCATCACCTCCGCCGCGAAACCAGGCACCTCCTCCACCCCCTCGCCGTCGTAGTCCAGTCGGAAACACCAGGCCCCATGTGACAAGGGATTAACTTGTCAATGCCTATGGATTGTAGGCTAGGGTTTAGTTGGAAGTAGAGGGTAAGTAGATCTCGAAGGTTTCAGCCGAAAAGTACTCGACGATTATGAAAGCTAGGGTTTGTAAACAATGATTCGATGATCTCTCCGTCCCTCGACTCCCCCTTTATATAGGAGGCGAAGCCGAGGGTTTCGTTTTGTACAAGTTACAGAGTCCTGGACGGTTTCTAACTCATCCCGCCAGATTACAAACAATACTTCTTACTACAACTCTACTTTCCTTAATATATCTTGGGCTCCCGAATCTTCTTATTCTTCGGGTAGTGGGCCTTCATTAAACCCCGGGTACTATCTTCGGCAGGCCCATTTGGGATGCCTATGTCAGTAGCCCCCGAGATTTTGCTTGAATCGTAGAGTCAGGGAAAATCTCCACTGTTTATGTTTACTCAACATCTTAAACCTTTCTATATTTCTTCATATAAATCTCTATATTGTACAGGGATAATGGTAGTTGGGGCTAGTTCATCTGACGGATCAGGTACTAGTTAACTGCTCTAGTGGCAATCCGCAAAAACCTACTTCAAAATCACGTCCCTGGACATGATCTCGGGATACTGGTGTAAACTTCGACAGGTGCCGCTTAAGGTCTTACCATTCTGTCGAGTCCCAGTCAAATTTATCGAGTACCTAACGCGTCCGTTAGGATTTTTCTTCGTATCTGTTGATACGGATAAAAGTAGCAGAGCGCAGTCTTTGGCGATGCCACGCCCAACAGAACGGATCTGGGGTCTTATCTTCGCAAATTTGCGGCATTCAGAAATTAATCGCAACATTGGCGTTCTGAGAATATATTGTCGAGTGCTTTTCCGGCTGTTGGAATGGCACATTTTATCGAGTCAAATATGACTTATATTACTCTCCCGATGGGAGTATATGTAGAGTTAATTATAACTCGAAATATACTCTCTTGCTTTTCTATCTTTTCTCCCTTTTTTTTTTTTTTTAATTTCATCGGGCACGCGAACAGCGTTCCCGATGGGAGTAGCCCCCGAGGCTACAGCCAAGAACTTGTGCTTGGTTGTAGGCTCAACATTTTAGTCCACCTTGTCGCTATATTGTCATTATCTCCCGATATAATCTTCTTTTCCTCTCTCGGGTGCGCGAACAGCGCTCCCGATGGGAGTAGCCCCCGAGGCTACAGCCAAGAACTTGTGCTTGGTTGTAGGCTCCCACAATTTCTATATTGCCATACTCGAAATTTTACTTTTATCGAAGTAGCCCCCGAGCGTTTGGGCAAAAACTTGTATGTGACCAAAGGCTCCCGAAGTATTCAAATAACTTCTCCTGTCGCCAATCTTCTTTTTTATTTTTCTTGTCGGCACGCCTCCCTTAGTCAAACTCACTTCATCTCTATTAATAGCCGAGATTTTTCTGTCTTGTGGGTCCATTGTTTCTACCACGTTGACACGTCGTGCAAGTGGGGGACACACGTCCTCCGCTTTTCCTGGCGCAAGTACGGTAACGCCTGTTCCATTCCATCTCAGTAAAAATACCTTTTTACCCTTTATCTACAAGATCCTTTTTTCACCACACGATTTCTTCATCCAACGGTGCATTGCTTCGCCCGATTCCTATATAAACCTTTCTTCAACCTTGGTTCACTCCTTCGCTTGCGCCGCACATCTGTTCTTCTTTGCAAAGACTTCCCCTGCGCCCAACTCTTTCTGATCTTCCGCACGCACGACATTGCTTCTCCAGTGCCGTTGATGCCACCGCGCACGCGACTCACTCGCCACAGTACTCCAGAATCCAAGATGGCCTCTGAGGATCTTGAGTGGGAGAGATCTAAAATCTCCAACCAAGACGTCAACATGCTGAAGAGGCTTGGTCTGATGAAGAAAGAAGACGCCATCCGCTTTCCCAGCGAAGATAGCTACCCAAACCCTCCAATGGAGTATCGGGTTAGTTTCGTTGATCACCTCATCCGCGGCCTTTCTGCCCCAATCCACGATTTCCTCCGCGGCCTTCTTTTTGTTTATGGGATTCAACTGCACCAATTGACTCCCAATTCCATCCTCCACATTTCTATTTTTATCACGCTGTGCGAATGCTTCCTTGGAATCCCTCCCAATTGGGCTCTTTGGAAACGCATTTTCTGCCTTCGCCGCAATGGCGCTCACAACGCCACCTATAACATAGGTGGTGTTGTTATCTGTGTCCGAACTGACGTTGATTACTTCGACGTCAAATTTCCTGATTCTGTCCAAGGATGGCGCAAAAGGTGGCTCTACATACACGAAGAAAGTGCCAATTCTGTGGAACACAACATAGTCCCTTTTGACGGGAGTGCCAAAATTCAACGCCGCCGCTCCTGGGATGCTGAAGCTTCCGAAGAAGAGAAAAAGGCGACAGAAGCGCTTATGTCTCGTATTCATCAGCTTCAAAATACTCGAGGCAAAGAGCTGTCTGGTGTTCAAATCACTGCCTATTTTCTTCGGATTAGAGTGCAGCCTCTTCAGGCTCGCAAAAATCCCCTTTGGACGTATGCTGGTGAAAATGACGCCAATAGGCTCTCCAATGATCTTTCTGTGAAGGACTTGGAAAAGCTTATTCGAAGAATTTCCTCGCTGAGCAAGAGGGATCCTATTCCCTCCTCTTGCCGCGTGGAACCATACAGCTCCGCCAATCCTCTCCCCCAGGTATTTTGTCTTCTCGACTTTCTATCTTGTTCCGAACTTTCCCTGCATCTCATTGTATTGATATCTCTCTAATTTTTCTTTTGTCTCTATTTTTCTGTAGAACCATCCTACTATGGCTTCCCTTCCTCCTCTTCCTGAAGGTGGAGATGTCGATGAAAGGGTCGTTGTTGCCGATGACAACCAGGAAGCCCCCTTTTTTGTGAATGAACCCGCAGATTCCCGAAAATCTGCGGGATCTATTGAAAAGGATGCTGCCTCTGAAGGTACTACATCAGCACAATCTCCTCCTCCTGCTGTTTCTCCAAAGAACAAAAGGAAAAGGAGTGATGCCGAAGATTCCGGGACCTCCAAACCCGAAGAAACTGCTCCTTCACCGCGAAAAGCAGCTTATGATCCTTATCTTGAATCCCTCGTCAGCTCGTAAGTTCCTTGCCTCTTTTTATTTTTCTATTCGAAGAATTTTATTTGCCTTGCTTTTTATGCTGCCACCCTTTTTCCACAGTGATGACGATGAAGAAACACCAACGTTGGATGTGGCTGCTCGAACGAGTACGTCACATACTCTAGTTATTTCGGAGCCGCCAGTTGAAGGAGAAGAATCCTCGCCTCCTCAACAAAACGCCGGCGCGTCTACTCCTCCTTCGAGCCCCCTTGTCCCTTCGCCAAAAAGGGCAAGGACTGAAACAATTCCGGAGCCAAATCTCCAATTGAGTAGCTCTTCTAACCCTCTCTTGGATGATGTAAGTTTGCAATACTCTTGTCACTGTCTGTACTTCCTCTTGTTTGCTTCTGAATGCCATTATATTTTTCTCATGCCGAAATTTTCTTGCTTTGCCCCTTTTTTTTTTTTTTTTTTTATTTTCTTGACAGCCCATGATTAAAGACCTTATCCGCATCGGTGCTCAATTCATTGGGTATCGTGAATATGCCAACAAAACTGAAGGTAATGCCTTGCTGCTTTCTTTTTGTACCATTACTCTGTTACTCCGTTGTTGTCGATATTTTAACGAAATTTTATCTTTCCTGGCAGAAAAATTGACAGCTATCAATGAGCGTGCCAATGCACTTGCTCAAAAATTAGAGCAAAGTGAAGAGGCTCGTAAGAAGGCCGAATTAGACGCTGTTCAAGCTAGAGCAGAGGCTGACAAGGCCAAGACTGAAGCTGTTGGTGTCGAAGATCTTAGAAAGAGACTTCACACTGCCGAGACTTCGCTGAGCGAGCAGATAGCTGCACAATCTGCTCGCGAGGAAGCGATCCTTAAACGTATAAGGACGCAAAGTCGCCGCTTCCTCAGTAAGTATCTGAACCACTGCATATTCTTTGTATTTTCTTTTCTGCATTCGTTTGTTGCTCAATAAGTTTCTTCCCTGACAGATAGAACAGCTCAAGAGTTTGAACTTGAAGATCCTGACAATGATGCTCTTCTTGACGCCCTTTCATTCCTCGAGTTTCATGGGTCAGAGGCACGCGAAGGCATTGATCATGCCAAAGCAGGGCTGTCGCGGCTCTTTCCCTATTTCTTCCCAAAGAAAGAGGAACCCGCAACTTTCCTTAACCTGGCCAAGTGCTTTAATCCACCAGAAGATCTTGGGCTGAAGGTGCGTCATGAGAATATGAAGGTCGCCGTTGAAAACACTGTTGCCTTGGTTGCCGATAGCCAGCAAACTATCGACTGGGCGAAAGTTGGCGACACTGAGCAGATAGAACAATCAAGGTGGAAGTCGCTGATCAAGGCAGCTAAACCCAACACGAAGAAAATCCTAGCCTATCTCGGGATCAAGCCGTCTTCGACTCCTAGCTCATCAAGGCCGGAGGTCTAGTTGAATGCTTCTTTTTCTTTTTAGCATACCTCTTTCTTTTGGCATTGTCGCCGTAGTGTTCTTGGCGATAATTGCTTCAGTAGGTCTGTAGAAGGTCCTTCTTTTGTAATAGACATGTATATATTATGGGAATGAATGGAAATCTATCTTTACTCAGTGATTGATGTCGAAATATTTCTTTTTTCCAGTTAATTTTTGACAATTATACGCCAGCTCCTGGTCCTGCCAATATTTCGCCTTCTTCTTCTCGCTCAAGGAGAGATCTTGCTGATACTACATCTGTCGAAGATTCCTTGCCGCAAGAATTGGATGAACTTCGGCAGCAGCTTCAGTATGCAAAGAAGCAGACACTTGTGATGTTGGAAAAATCTCGTAAGTCATCTGAAGCCGAAAAAATTGCACTTCAACGAGCTCACGAGGCCGCGGCTGCTAAGGAAATTGCTGCTTCCGAGGCTGAAAAGGCGACTACTCGAGAAAATTTCATGCTCGAATTAATGAATGAAGCCAGTGCAGATATGTCGGGTATGCTTGTTTCATCCTCAATATCTTCTGTCTTCATGCTGCGTCTCTTGAAGTTTGCTGTTTCTTCGTTTTCATAGGCTCCTTTACTGATGCTGTTGCCGAAGATGAGAGGGTAAATACCAGGACAAACCTTCTTGTTAACCTTTCCCTTGATCATGGTTCTCTATTTTGGGCCACCCCAGAGAGGACCCGCCAGATTGTCAGATTTCAGGATCGTGCCACTCAAACTCGCGACTTCCTTGACTTCTGTACCAAGACCCTGTCTATGGTTTATAACTCCATGTTTCCTCGGAACGTTCCACCGAAAACTCTTCCCGAGTTAATGGAGAGATTTAAGGATGCTCATAGAATCCATGACTTTGTCAAAGCTCAACTGGTGGCTGGCGCCAGATTTGCCCTTATCATGCTACAGATTTGCCACTCAAAGCTTGACCTGACCCAAGTTGTTGCGAAAGTTCACGCGAAGGTACGGCGCCGAAGAGTTGGTGTCGATCATATAAACACGAAGGTTTCGCCTATAGCTGAAGAGATGATCGAAGACCTTCTTCGGATGGACGCCGATTTTTTTGCAGATGGTCATTATGCTGATTTTCTTGGTGCTGCTCTGAAGAAAACAGGATTACCCTTGATGATATATTGAATCATGACTAATTGTTTTCCTTTGGTAGATAATTTTTCCTTGTAAATCATGATTATGATTATATTGTGAAGCAAACATCATGTTTCTATATTTATCTAGCTCCCGAGTGTTTTCGGTGACTATTCACTGTATTTGTATAATGCGAGGTTTTGAACCAAAGCAGTTATTCAATATGTAGTTTTGGCGAATATCAGCCCCCGAGCTTCTTTATTGAGTACTATTTTGCATTTTAACTGACTCGCGAGGTAGTTTTAATACCAAGGCAAGGCTTTTGCTTTTTTCGAAGGAACTATATTGAAATTCGTCGGGTTGGGGATTTTGAGCATGTCGATGGAGAAAAGCTATATTGACACTATCTTTATTATATTGCAGCACCGCGAGCCCGCCTCATTAAAAACCTTTCCCGGCCCCACTCGGTGCCCCGAAAAAGGAAAAGAGTGCGTCTGAAAACTCGCGGGCGTTTCAGTACATTGAAGTTTTACAAGGACTATATTTTAGCTCTAGGCGTAGAACCGCCTGAGTTGCGCCACGTTCCAGGGGTTTTGCTCCTCTACCCCTGTCTTCTTGTCCTTTATCCTGTATGCTCCTCCTCCGATTACTTCCGTGACAATATAAGGGCCAAGCCATGGTGACTCGAGTTTTTCATGACTTTTTTGCGTGAGCCGAAGAACTAGGTCTCCCACCTGAAAGGATCTTGGCCGCAAACGTCGACTGTGGTAATTCTTCAAGTCCTGTTGGTATTTGGTTACTCTTGATAATACTTCGTCTCGAGCTTCGTCGAGTGCGTCTACGTCGTCTTCCAATGCTATCTTGGAAGTTTCTTCATTATACTCTGTGACTCTGGGGGAGTCGTGCTCTATTTCTATTGGCAGTACTGCTTCTGCTCCATGGACAAGGAAAAACGGGGTCTCCTGTGTCGCTGTATTTGGTGTTGTTCGGATACTCCATAACACACTTGGTAGTTCTTCTGGCCAAGTATGTCGAGCTTTTTCCAGTGGTCCTAATAGGCGTTTCTTGATGCCATTGCAGATGATGCCATTGGCTTTCTCGACTTGACCATTGGTTTGAGGATGTGCAACTGACGCGAAGTGCAATTTGATTCCTACCTCTGCACAGTACGCCTTGAACTCTTTTGACGTAAAGTTGCTGCCATTGTCTGTGACAATGCTATGAGGTACTCCAAATCGAAAAACGATGCCCTTCACAAATTTTATTGCAGATGCTGCATCTGGTGAATTTATCGGCTTTGCTTCTATCCACTTGGTGAATTTGTCGACAGCAACTAGCAAGTACTCATATCCTCCTGGCGAAGCTTTGTGCAACTTGCCCACCATATCAAGTCCCCATTGGGCAAAGGGCCATGACAATGGTATTGGTGTTAACTCCGCCGCTGGAGAGTGAGGTTTGGCGGCGAATCTTTGACACGCGTCGCAAGTTCTTACTATTTCCTTGGCATCCTCAATTCTTTTGTCAACCAATAGAATCCTGCCCGAAAAACTTTGGCTGCAATAGCTCGACTACTTGCGTGGTGGCCACATATTCCTTCGTGTACGTCCTTCAGGATTACTCTTCCTTCTTCGGGTGTGACACACCTTTGTAACACACCCGAAATACTTCGTTTGTATAACTCCCCTTTGACCACAGTAAAAGCTTTAGAACGCCTGATAATTCGCCTTGCTTCAACTGGATCATCGGGTATTTGTTTTCTTAGGATGTATGATATGAACGCTTGCATCCATGGAATTTGCACCATCATTACTAGGCCCTGTTCCTCTTCTTCTTCTAGTGCTTCTTTGGCAGCCCCCGAGGGTTTCTTGTCCTTCTCCTTCTTTTTTGGCTTCTGCGACTTTGTAGATCTCTCGGCTATTTCCTCCCAGAATACGCCTGGTGGGATCGCGAGACATTGCGACCCGATATTTGCGAGAACGTCGGCTTCATCATTACTCAGCCTGCTGATATGATTTACTTCGCATCCATCAAACAGCTTCTCTAGCTCGTTGTACACTTCTTTGTATGCTATCATACTATCATTGACTGCGTCACATTGATTCATGACTTGCTGAGCCACTAATTGCGAGTCGCCGAATATTTTTAGTCGCGTTGCGCCACAAGCCTTTGCCATCTTCATCCCGTGTATGAGGGCTTCATACTCTGCCTCATTGTTAGATGCGTTTGGGAACGTCATCCTTAAGACATACTTTAGCTTGTCGCCCTCTGGTGATATTAGTATCACGCCTGCTCCAGCTCCTTCTAATCTCTTGGACCCGTCGAAGTTCATAGTCCAAGTTCTCGATAAATCCGGTGGTCCTGTATTTTGTAATTCCATCCACTCTGCAATGAAGTCTGGTAGAATTTGTGACTTTATTGCTTTTCTTTTTTCATACGTGATGTCCCGAGGGGAAAGCTCTATTCCCCAAAGGGAGACACGACCCGTAGCTTCTGGGTTGTTTAGTATATTGGACAAGGGCGCCTCGTTGACCACTATTATCGGGTGTGCCGAAAAATAGTGCCGCAATTTTCTTGCGGTTGTAAATACTCCATATGCTAGCTTTTGGTACTGAGGATATCGCTGTTTTGAAGGTGATAAAACTTCACTGATGAAGTACACTGGCCTCTGTACTCCATGAATTTTGCCTTCTTCCTCTCTTTCGACAACAAGTGCTGTGCTTACCACCTGAGGTGTGGCCGCGATGTATAACAGCAAAGGTTCCTTTTCCTTAGGCGCCACCAAGATTGGTGGTGTCGAAATTGTGCGCTTGAGGTCTTCGAAAGCTCTGTCTGCCTCTTCGTTCCATTGGAACTTTTCTCCCTGCTTTATCAAGGCGTAGAACGGCAACGCTTTTTCTCCTAACCTGGCGACGAATCTGCTCAGAGCGGCAACTCGCCCAGTTAGTTGCTGTATTTCTTTTAGCTTTGTTGGCTTCCTCATTGTTACTATAGCTTGTATTTTTTCTGGATTAGCTTCAATCCCTCTTGCTGAAACTAGGAACCCGAGAAGTTCTCCTGCAGAGACGCCGAAAGAACACTTCGTCGGGTTCAGCTTGAGACAAAATTTGTCGAGGTTGTCAAAGGTTTCCTTGAGGTCCTCGATCAATGTTGCTCCCTTTTTTGATGTTATAACGACATCGTCGATGTATACTTGCACGTTTTTCCCAATCTGTGTCGCCAAACACTTCTGCATCATCCTCTGATATGTTGCTCCCGCATTTTTTAGACCAAAGGGCATTGTTCTGTAGCAAAACACGCCGTAAGGTGTAATAAACGCTGTCTTTACTTCATCTTCTTCTTTCAATCTGATCTGGTTATAACCAGAATATGCGTCCAGGAAGGAAAGACGTTCACATCCAGCCGTGGAGTCGATAATTTGATCGATCCTCGGGAGGGGAAAGTGATCCTTTGGACAGTGTTTATTGAGACACGTAAAGTCGACGCACATGCGAAGGACCTTAGTGTTTTTCTTCGGCACCAACACTGGGTTAGCTACCCACGTGGCTTCTGTATGTAATTCTTTGATGAATCCAGCTTCTCTAAGTCGATCAATTTCTGACAACATAGCTTTGCGATTTGGTTCCGAGAAACGCCGCAAAGGTTGTTTGATTGGTCTCGCAATTGGATCCACATTTAGGTGGTGCTCGGCAAGTTCCCTGGGTACTCCTGGCATGTCAGCTGGACACCATGCGAAGATTTTCCAGTGCTCACGGAGGAACTCGACGAGCGCGCTTTCCTATGCGAGGTCCATGTTAGTGGCAATGGACGTTGTTTTCTTTGGATCTGTCGGGTGAATCTGCACCTCCTTGGAATCTTTGGTAGTGTTAAAGGTTGGCTCTTTGAGAGGTCTCCCTACATCTGGCAATACATCATAATCAGTCATGAGTCTTGACGCCATGTATTCAGCTTGCATCCCGAAAGTTTCTGACAGTCGATGAAAATCCTTGTCGCATTTATCAGCTAACGCGAAACTGCCCTTGACTGTAATTGGTCCATTAGGTCCAGGCAACCTCCATAATAGGTACGTGTAATGTGGTACCGCCATAAACCTGGCATATGCCGGTCGTCCCAACAAGGCGTGGTATTGCGACGGGAAATCCACGACTTCGAACTCCAACTTTTCTATTCTGTAATTTTCTCGGGTCCCAAACTGAACGTCGAGATTGATTTTTCCCAGCGGATAACTCGGTTTCTCTGGCGTGATACCGTGGAACCTTGTGTCTGTTGGTTTCAAGTTTGCTAAGGATATGTTCATCTTCCTTAATGTATCTGCATACATAAGGTTTAAGCTGCTGCCGCCGTCTATGAATACTCGAGAAACATCAAATCCCGCGATAACTGCTGGTAAGATAAGTGCTGATTGTCCTGGTCGAGGAACTTGCTGCGGATGATCTGCTATGGTGAAGCCAATATCTTGCCCTGACCAATTAAGATACTCGACTGTTGGTGGGGGCATCTTTTCTGCCATAAACACCTGTCGTGAGATTACTTTCTGAGCTCTATTGGATGGCCTTCCTTTCTGAATCATCGACACCGCTCTGTTGGAGTTAGGATCAACATAAGGCGGTGGTGGAGGTGCTGCCGCTATTCTGAGCTGATGTCGATTGTCGTCTGTAATCGCGGGAGGAGGTGGTAGGTGGATCTCACTCCTTGGTCCCTGAGGATGTCTACTTGCTGCCTGAGCATTGGCTTGCCCTGCAAACCTTAACATTGCTTGAAAATTTCGACAATCCTTCTGCAGGTGTCCTGACTGCCTCTTCCCGTTGTTGTCGAGATAGAAATGCATCTGACATGGTCCGTTCATCATATCCTCGGGAGATATATAAGGTCGCTGGAACCTTGGTCCACTATTTTGCTTGTTATATCGGGAATCATCTCTATTGTCGCCTCGTTGCTCATTGCTTCTTTGATGATCATCTCTATTGCTTCCTCCACTGTTTCCTCGAAAACCAGCCGATATTTGGCCAGGAGCGTCGTAACTCGAGTACTGTCGAGGAAAGCGTCGTCTATTTTGAAAATTTCGACCACGGTCCTCCTCTGGTGACCTATGTCGTTTATTGTGGACAGCATCTTCTCCGTCTGCCCATCTGTTTGCTATTTCCATTAATGCGGATACTGTCTTTGGGTTGGTCCTTCCCAAGTCCTCGACGAAATCTCCACGCCTGATTCCTGCGACAAACGCATCTATCGCTCTCTCGTCAGATATATTTTCTGCCGAGTTTTTGATGATATTCCACCTTTGGATATATTTTCTCATTGATTCGTCATGCTTTTGTCGACACGACCTCAGCTCCTCTAGCGATGCAGGCTTCTTGCAGGTGGACCTGAAGTTCTTGATGAACACGTTCTCGAAGCTTTCCCAGCTGTCGATAGATCCTGGAGTAAGTTTCTTTATCCAAGATCGTGCGGCTCCACTCAAATGTACTTGGATGCTTTGCATAGCTGTTGCCCTAGTTCCTCCTGTGAGCTTCACTGTCTCGAGATAATCAACTAGCCAATCCTCTGGATCTTGAAGGCCGTCGAATTTCTTGAAGTTATCAGGTAACTTAAATCCTGAAGGGACTCGAGTTTTTCGGACTCTCCTCGTGAAGCACGGCAAACCACACATATCCTCGTCGTTAAGCTCCGGGGATTGCCGATGTTCCCTTCTGCTTTGCCGCGCTCTATCGACCCTTGCTTGTGCTGCCGTGTCTCTTGCTCCACTTGGTCCTTCAGGGGCTGCTGCTGTTGCTGCTGCAGGTCGTGGACTATTTTGCCTTGCCGCTCCTTCGGGAGGTGTTGATACAAACGCTGCTCCCATAGCTCCAACTCCTGCCATAGCCATATTGTACAATGCCTCTCTTGGATCTCCGGCAGGTGGTTTGGACGCGAGGATAAAAGCTTGCGTTGCCATATACCCTGCTTCTGGTGTCTTAGGAATAATGTTCCCCCTCGTGTCTATCGACATAAAAGACATGTCGAGGTTTTGGACCAAATTCTCCCTCTCAGCTTCGGGTATGTTGTTTAAACGAGATCTTGCCCTGTTGCGAGCTCCTCTTTGATTGCTTTCCGAAGTTCCTGATTGTCGACTCTGTTCCGCTCTTCGCCTACTTGACGCTGATGCTGCTTCTTGCCTCCTGTCTAGCGCGATCTTCTGTTTTTCAAGTTCTCGCCTAGTACGCGCGAGCCTATATTGATATGCCTGTAGTTCTTCTGGCGTCGCTGTTACGGTCATCGGCTCTGTGCCATTAATAGCTCTCTCCACTCGATCCCATACTGCCTGCGGAAATCGCACCATCTCTCTCGTCGTCGTGCCGATGTATTTTGTCCCTAGGCCTCGCGTGAGATCCGCGGGGTCGACGAACGGGTTTCCCGCCTCGTCGAAGTTTTCTGATGTTTCTTCTTGAGGACGACTTGTTTCTCCGATCGCGTATATCTGATGATATTTTGTTTTTTCTATTTTGTCGAGATTGGTGACGCCGTCGCGTAGACTGGCGAAGACCTTTCCCATAGCAATGGATTTGTCGATGAAATCGAGATTGTCGACACTGTCAGAATCGCTGCTTATATTGGAGTCCGCAGACGACTCGAAGGACATGTCGCTAAAGATCTTGGCGAGTTTCTCTCTTGCCTTAGTGCTGATGTAGCGTGTCGACGAAGTTTCTTCTTCTCCTGATTCGGTTGACGATGTATAGCTTGAAAAATCAGAATCGACCGCCGATGATCCCGACGAAATCGGAATTTCGACACGATACGATCCTTCCTTCTCGACGCGAAAGCGAAACCTTCCGAACGTCATCTCCATAGGCTCCGCCAGATACGCATATGCATCCAAACGGGAGGGTGGGTGAGGAATAAAATCGACAGGACCAGCAGCGATCTGTTTACCTCGATCCATCGCGTTGCTTGCAGTTGATGATGCCGAAGATCTTGAACGTGCCATCGAAATCAGATCCTTACGCCTCTAATTCCCACAGACGGCGCCAATTGACAAGGGATTAACTTGTCAATGCCTATGGATTGTAGGCTAGGGTTTAGTTGGAAGTAGAGGGTAAGTAGATCTCGAAGGTTTCAGCCGAAAAGTACTCGACGATTATGAAAGCTAGGGTTTGTAAACAATGATTCGATGATCTCTCCGTCCCTCGACTCCCCCTTTATATAGGAGGCGGAGCCGAGGGTTTCGTTTTGTACAAGTTACAGAGTCCTGGACGGTTTCTAACTCATCCCGCCAGATTACAAACAATACTTCTTACTACAACTCTACTTTCCTTAATATATCTTGGGCTCCCGAATCTTCTTATTCTTCGGGTAGTGGGCCTTCATTAAACCCCGGGTACTATCTTCGGCAGGCCCATTTGGGATGCCTATGTCACCATGGGCCCGGCGGAATCAATATCCGCGACAACGTGGTCCCTCAGAGGAATCGGAACACGGAGCGTACGCCGGAGCCTCGTCGGAGCCGGAATGAAGAACGCGCGCCGGAGCCCCGCAGAAGCTGGAACGATGGAGGCAACCGCCATAATGGGGAAGGTAGCCACCGAAGCCGGAGTCAGCAGCGCGAAGGGCGTGGGGAATCCGAAGGCGGAAGCAAAAGGTCCCACATGCCCCCTCGCAGATCTCCCTCCCCGCCACCCAGCGGCGGAGGCGGAGGCGCAGGCGGAGGCCGGAGATCTCGTTCTCGCTCGAAGTCCCCTCGCTCCAGCCCACGCGACGCAAGGGAATGTCTCAACGAGTACAGATCTGAATACATTGGCCCAAAATGCTTTGGCAGGATGATCCGAGAGGAGCCATATCCAAAAGGCTTGAACCTTAAGTTACCCGGAAATCTGAAGCACTATGATGGCAGCGAAAGGCCCGACACCTGGATCGAAGACTACTTCAATGCAGTAAGCTTCGCCGGAGGGAACCAGAGAATCGCCTGCCGCATGCTCCAGTTGTACCTTATTGGTCCAGCTCGTACCTGGCTCGGCGACCTCCCGGAGAACACCATCTTTTGTTGGTTTGACATGAAGATCGCCTTTGAGAAGCACTTCAGGGGCACCTACAAGAGACCTACCACAACAAGCGACCTGCAAGCCTGTATTCAGAAGAAAGGCGAAACATCACGGAGTTTCCTCACACGATGGTTAGCAACCAGGAACGAGTGTGAGAACGTGGATAATCGCACAACTATACACGTCTTCATCGGTGGACTGCAAAGGGGAGGACTGCTCCGGCACAAGCTTACTTGCCTGAATAACGAAAACAAGTTAACGCTGGATGACATGATCGGCATTGCAAGTACTCACTCCGCCGCCGATGACGACGCATGAGGAGAACTTGCTCTACAGCCATACCCCTCCACCAATAGAAGAAAAACCATGATAATGGTGGCACCAGCAACAACAACAAGCGGAAAAATCCCCCCGACGACCAGAAGAGCGGCGGATCCGACATGGTCGCCATGGCGTTCCAACGCGGAGGTCAAGGAGGCGGAAGAGGCCGCGGACGTGGAGGCGGAGCCGGCAGGGGTCAACAACGCACTGACGAAGTCACAGCTGCCGGATTCCGCGCTCCCCAAACGTATGAGGAGTATCGGGACATGCCATGCTTAGCCCATATGGATCCGGCTACTGGCAAATCCTCTCACACTAACCGCAACTGCAAGTGGGTCAATGACCTAAAAGGCGACCCGGAAGCAGGATACAAGCGAGCCCGAAAGCACCGCCCACGCGGCGAAGGAGGCAAGGGCAAGAATAAGGAAAAGGACGATGACAGTTCCGAGGCGATGGATGAGGATGATGCTTCGCCGGATCCTAAAGAGGCTTCCGCAGCAAACAAATCTAACCCCTTCGTCAAAAAGAGCGCCGGTGCATACCACACCTTCCTCGGAACGCCCACAGTCCGTGCAAACAAATCAGCTCTCCGGATCCTGAACGCCACAGTTCCGGCTGTGCCGCAGTATGTCAGGTGGTCGAAAAATCCTTGCACGTTTGACAGGGCGGATCATCCAACCATCATTCCAAAAGAGTGCTACGCCTTGGTTGTGAGTCCCCGCATTGACGGGTTCGACTTCTCCAAGTGCCTTATGGATGGTGGAGCCAGTTTGAATATCATGTACCTGGAGACTCTGGAGAAGATGCAGCTTACCAAGGAACAGCTCAAACACAGCAACACGGAGTTTCATGGTGTGGTTCCGGGTAAAAAAGCTAATTCTCTTGGCAGCATCAGACTTCCCGTGGCCTTCGGCGATGTTAATAATTTCCGCGAAGAAATGATCACGTTCGAAGTTGTTCCTTTCAAGAGTTCCTACCACGTCATCTTCGGCAGGCCCACCTATCACAAGTTTCACGCAAGGGCGTGCTACATCTACAATAAGCTCAAGATTCCGGGTCCTAATGGTATGATTACCATATCCAGAGACTACAAGAAAGCTCGAGAGTGCGAAATTGGCGAAGCCGCCTTCGCAGAATCTGTGCTATCCGACGAGGAGCTGCAAGGCTACAGAGCCGCGGTGGATCCGACTGAGATGCAGACCACAAAGAAACAGATCTCCGAGCAGAAAAACTCGTTCAAGGCCGCGATAGACACCAAGAAGGTCGACCTCAAGGTAGGAGACAGTTCCAAGCAGGTGTCGGTCGGAGCCAACATGGACCCCAAATAGGAAAGCGCGCTCGTCGAGTTCCTCCGAGTTAACATGGATATCTTCGCATGGCAACCTTCTGACATGTTCGGAGTACCAAGGGAACTCGCCGAGCACTACCTCAACATAAATCCGGGTGCCAAACCGGTGAAGCAAGCTATGCGACGCTTTGGTGACAAGAAGCGTCGCGCCATTGGGATGGAATTAGCAAAGTTACTAGAGGCAGGTTTTGTAATAGAAGTTATCCATACTGATTGGGTCGCAAATCCCGTCCTTGTACCCAAAAAGAATTCTGAAATACTAAGAATGTGCATCGATTACTTCGGCTTGAATAAGCATTGTCCGAAGGATCCGTTCCCCTTGCCGCGCATTGACCAAGTCATTGATTCGACGGCTGGGGCGGGACTTCTGTGTTTTCTTGACGCATATTCCGGGTATCATCAGATCCGGATGAAGAAGTTCGACCAAAAGGCGACCTCGTTCATCACACCCTTTGGCACTTACTGCTACGTTACCATGCCCTTTGGTTTGAAAAATGCAGGTGCCACCTACCAACGTACGATGCAGCGCTGCCTGAAGGACCAAATTGGCTAGAATGTGCACGCTTACGTCGATGACATCGCGGTCATGACTCGGAAAGGATCCGACTTGATCAGCGACCTCACAGAAACCTTTGAAAATCTCCGACGGTACAAGATGATGTTGAATCCGCTAAAGTGTGTCTTTGGCGTACCAGCCGGAAAACTCCTTGGCTTCATAGTCTCTCACAGAGGCATCGAAGTAACCCGAAAAAAATCAAGGCAATTCTGTGCATCAAAAGGCCAACTTGTCTCAAAGATGTGCAACGACTAACTGGTTGCGTTGCTGCAATTAGTAGGTTTGTTAGCCGTCTTGGCGAGAAGGCACTACCTCTCTACAAACTGCTGAAGAAAACGGAAAAATTTGTGTGGGACGACGCAGCAGATGCAGCACTTTGGGGGTTGAAGGATTTACTCACTTCCCCACCTATTTTCGCAGCTCCGGCTGAGTCAGAGCCTATGCTCCTCTACCTGGCAGCCTCCAATAAAGTCATCAGTCTCGTTATCGTGGTGGAGCGAAAGGAAGAAGATCATGAATACGGAGTCCAGAGGCCAGTCTACTACATTAGCAAGGTGCTGACGGAATCCAAACAACGGTACCCTCACTTTCAGAAGCTAGCCTACGGTGTGTTCCTAGGTAGCCGGAAGCTGAGGCACTACTTCCAGGAGCATCCCATGACAGTTGTGAGCAAGGCTCCATTGTCAACGATTCTTAACAACGCTGACGCAACAGGACGCACAGCAAAATGGGGCATAGAACTATCAGCCTTTGACATCAATTACAAAGCCAGGACTGCGATCAAGTATCAGATTTTGGCGGATTTCGTCGCTGATTGGACAGAAGCTCCGGATGCTGAACTGGAGCCGGAACCAGAAACTTGGGTCATGCACTTCGACGGATCCAAGCAGCATCAAGGCTCAGGAGCCGGAGTCACACTGAAGTCCCCTACCGGAGAAGAGTTGCAGTACGTTCTGCAGATTCACTTCGAAGCTACAAATAATATGGCGGAATACGAGGCTCTACTACACGGTCTGCGCATCGCTAAGGAATTGGGATCAAGCACATCATATGCTGCGGAGATTCCGACCTGGTGGCACAACAAGTAGCCGGAACCTGGAATGCCAGAAACTCCATCATGGCGGCTTACCGAGACGAAGTTGACGAGATCGCCAAGTTCTTCCTCGGATATGAAGTCAAGTACGTCAGGAGAGACGATAACACAGCGGCAGATATGCTATCCAAGCTCGGATCCGGCAGGAAACCTATCCCTCCCGGAATTTTCCTTGAGCACCTACGGATACCCTCGGTGAAGGGCGCTAACCCGGAAAACCCAGAGGTGGCAGTGTCTCCGGCTAAGGAGGTGATGGTTATCATCCCGGCGTGGACCCAGCCTTTCCTGGATTACCTCATTGATCAGAAGATACCGGAGGACGAAGTCCTCGCGCGACAGATCATCAGACGAGCAAGATCCTACACAATAGTTGATGGACAGCTCTACAAGCGAAGTGCAACTGGGGTATTTTTGAAATGCGTCTCACATCAAGATGGCATTGAAATCCTCCGAGAGATCCACGCTGGTGATTGCGGGCATCACGCCGCTCCCAGATCCCTCGTTGCAAAAGCTTTTCGGCAAGGATTTTACTGGCTCACAGCCAAAGAAGATGCTGAGAAAATAGTGAAAACCTGCCGAGGCTGTCAATATTACGCTACCCAACCAAATGCTCCAGCTCAGGAGCTCAAGACCATCCCTATCACCTGGCCGTTCGCAGTCTGGGGGCTTGATATGGTTGGAAAGCTGAAAAAATCATCTCCTGGCGGTTTTGAGTACCTCTTGGTCGCTATTGACAAGTTCAGTAAGTGGATCGAGGCAAAGCCAGTGAGAAAAGCCGATGGTGCTACGGCACTAAAATTCGTCTGCAGCCTCGTAGTGAGATACGACATCCCACATAGCATAATCACAGATAATGGTACGAACTTCGCACAAGGAGAACTGAAGGATTATTGTTACGACCTTGGGATCCGGCTGGACCTGGCATCTGTGGCACATCCACAGTCTAATGGGCAGGTCGAGCAAGCCAATGGTCTCATACTAGCCGGAGTCAAACCTCACCTTGAAGAACCACTGCGACGCGCAACCGGAGCTTGGGATGAGGAGTTGGATTCTGTTCTGTGGAGTTTGCGAACCACCCCTAACAGATCAACAGGGTTTACACCTTTCTTCCTAGTATACGGATCTGAAGTTGTGCTTCCCTCCGACATCATCCACGACTCCCCGCGAGTTTCCGCCTACAACGAAGATACAGCTGACGAGGCTAGACAGCTTTCTGTGGACCTGATTGAAGAAGTTCAGAACTTAGCTGACCAGTGTTCCACCGTTTACCAGCAGAAACTCCGACGCTACCACAGCCGTCGAGTTTGGAATCGCTCGTTTACAACAGGTAACCTGGTCCTCCGCCTTCGACAGGTGAAAGAGCATAAGTTGCAATCTCCATGGGAAGGACCCTTCGTCATCAGCAAAGTGCTGCATAATGGATCTTATTACCTCGTTGATTTCCGTGAGTTGAAAGATAGACCTGCTAATTGGCACCGGAAACGTAAACGGGAGGATCCGGGTGACATTTACGATGAAACAGACCGCCCTTGGAATATAGCACAGCTACGTCCTTTCCACACTTAGCAATTTTTACATACTTTGTAATAGTTATACATGATCAATGAAATAAAGCATATGGTTCACTCTCTGGGTCTTTTACCTCCTTTAGTTGTTCATTTTTAGATCATGTAAAGTTTTCCGACTAAAACTGCAGAGCTGGATATTTCCGCCTAAGCGTGTATGAAAGTTGTGATTTTTCAAAATCGTCCTTTAGGACGTGAGCTTAAGTTTTCTGGTGGACAAGTTTTTTGTTGCGAACTCACGGATTCCTGGTAGCGACTTCCGGCACCTCGGCTGGGGGCTTGTTTCCGCAGTTATTGACGGATCGCCATTAGGCTTCATCGCCGCAGGTGAGCGTTTCCGGCTAAAGGTCTTCCGGCTCGTGGAAGGTCAAGTGAGCAAGCCGGAAAACTTAGAAATTAGCACTTGCTTTTCCAACAAACGAAACATGCATATATATATTAAACGGATAGCAGGATAAGTTTTCCGCCCATGCAAATCGTTTCGTTCCTAGCTACTTAAGAATTTAAGTTATATATTACAAACCCTCGATGGGGCCAAAATGATGCATTGTTTTTCCGCAGGATCAAGTTTTCTACTTCTCCTTAGCCGGAGAAGAGCTGGTTCCCTCTTCAGTTCGCGCTGCTTCATCTTCCGCCTCCTTGGCCGGAGAAGAAACAACATCATCACCATCATCCTCGGCTTCCTCAGTCGGAGAAGTGGCGCCATCTTTGGATTTATCCTTCGAGCTGGTCCATGTCATTTGGTCTTCGTCGCCGGATCCGGTGGGTCGTGTCTCCGCTGCTCGTTCCTTGGCATGTTCTGCCTCGAGGGTTTCGTCAGCAGGAAGCACCACCTTCTCGAAGAATTCATCATGGCGGATGCGGCGCGCAATCCGGGTATCGTAGCCACTGCAGGCATCTAGCAGTGCATCTACATCCGTATTCGGAGGAACTCCGGTGGTGGCGAGGTCGATATCCATACCTGGAGAGCGCGCCAAGCACATGGCCAGAGACATTTGGGCGGCGCCCCTGGCAGACGAGGCCTGAAGGTCGACAACCAGCTCCGGGAGAAGGTCCATCCTTTTGATCAGTTCACGAACATTGCAGGTTCTGCTCTCCTTAATGTTCAGATTGTGGCAGATTTTCCGGCCCGCGGAGATCAGATCTTTACAATCGTCTCCGGCAAGCCGGAGAAGATCGTCACGAAGGAATTGGTTGCGCCGGTCTTCATCATAGCCAAGGGGTTCTGCACAAAAATTATCGGAGCCAAAAGTATCAGTTTGAGTTTAGCGGATTAGTTGGCTTGGAAAGTTCCGGATACTTACCAAAGACATCTGCGTTGAGAATGTCCCAAGCTTTCTCCGCAGTATCCATATATTTCCGGAGCCCATTGACCTCCTTCTGCAGCTTTTGTATTGTTTCGCTGTCATTCTTTCGCTTCAGCGCAAACTCGCCTTCCTTTCTAAGGAATTCAGAATTTCTCTCCGTCAGCTGCTTCTCCGCAGATTCTCGCTTCTGATCCGCCTCCGAGAGCTTTGTCTCTAGATCTTTGTAAGAGGAGCGCAGGTTCTCGAGCTCGGAGGAAGCGGTGGCAAGGGAGGAAGATGCACCTGAAAACAGATAAGTTAAAATCAATTCAAAGTCGGAAATTTGGAACATTGGTAAGCTTGGTCGGAGACATACCTTGGGCTTCCGCCAGCTGCTTCTCCAGATCCGCAATTGTTTTTTTGCATGCTTGGATCTCATCTGCCTAGCTCAAGGTGACGCGACGCTGCAGGGAGATGTTCTTGTTCAGTTCATAATGCAGCGCCTGATGTTCCTGTAAAAGTTGGTGTAAATGGTTCAATCGATCACTAAGTTATCGTTGAATGTGTGGGAGCCATTATGGATCTCCAGATCCCGCTATTGGTTATTGGTCGGAGAGGAGTCTCAACCATGTCTGCATAGTTCACGAACCGTAGGGTGACACACTTAAGGTTTGATGTCGTTTTAAGTAGATATGGAATATGGAATGGAGTTCGAATGTTGTTCGGAGTCTCGGATGGGATCCAGGACATCACGAGGAGGTCCGGAATGGTCCGGAGAATAAGATTCATATATAGGAAGTCACTTTCCAAGTTTGGAAATGATCCGGTGCATTTATGGAAGGCACTAGAATGTTCTAGAACCTTCCGGAAGAAATCACCATGGAAAGTGGAGTCCTGGAAGAATTCCACAAACCCTAATCAGCCAACCAAGTGGGAAGGTGGAGTCCATAGTGGACTCCACCTCCTTGGCCGGCCACTAAAGGGGGAAAGGGAGGAGTCCTTGTCCCCCTAGGTTTCGTCCATATGGCAGTTTTTGAATTGGGGTCTTATTCAGATCTTTGGGCAAACCCTAGGGATTCCACCTATATAATGAGGGGGAGAGGGAGGGGGCTGGTTACACCAATTTGGCCGCACCACCAAGGGCTTCCCAGGCCGGCGCCCAAGCAGCCCCCCTCTCCCAAACCCTAGCCTCTCCCCTCCTCCATCTTCTCTCGCGGTGCTTAGGCGAAGCCCTGCCGGAGATCTCCACCACCACCGCCACCACGCCGTCGTGCTGTCGGGATTCCGAGGAGGATCTACTACTTCCGCTGCCCGCTGGAACGGGGAGAAGGACGTCGTCATCAACACCGAACGTGTGACCGAGTACGGAGGTGCTGCCCGATTGTGGCACCGTCAAGATCTTCTACGCGCTTTTGAAAGCGGCAAGTGATCGACTACATCAACAACGAGATCTAATCTCGTAGGCTTTGGAATCTTCGAGGGTTAGTCTCATGATCTTCTCGTTGCTACCATCTTCTTGATTGGATCTTTGCTTGTTATTCGTTCTTGCGGTAGGAAATTTTTTGTTTTCTATGCTACGAATCCCATCAGTGGTATCAGAGCCGTGTCTATGCATAGATTGGTTGCACGAGTAGAACACAATGGTTTTGTGGGCGTTGATGCTTTTGTTGTCTCTTGTCATGTGTACTTTGCATCTTGCGGGATGGTGGGATGAAGCGGCCCGGGCTAACTTTACATGACCGCGTTCATGAGACTTGCTCCACGCTCGACATGCAACTTGTATTGCATAAGTGGCTTTGCGGGTGTCTGTCTCTCTCACCATAGTTAAGATTCAATTTACAATTTCTATTGATAACACTTGTATCAACGTTGTGGTTCATGTTCGTAGGTAGATTGGATCTTACTCGAAAACCCTAAACCACGTAAAATATGCAGACCAAATTAGAGGCGTCTAACTTGTTTTTGCAGGGTTTGGTGATATGATATGGCCATGATGTGATGATGAATATGTATGAGATGATCATTATTGTATTGTGGCAACCGGCAGGAGCCTTATGGTTGTCTTTATATTTCATGTAGTAGTATTATTTCAAAGTAGTTGTAATTGTTGCTACACGTGGTGGACAACCATGAAGACGGCGCCATGGACCTTGACGCTACGCCGACGATGATGGAGATCATGCCCGTTGATGATGGAGATCATGTCCGTGCTTTGGAGATGAAGATCAAAGGCGCAAAGACAAAAGGGCCATATCATATCACATTATGAATTGCATGTGATGTTAATCCTTTTATGCATCTTATATTGCTTAGATCGCGACGGTAGCATTATAAGATGATCCCTCACATTAATATCAAGATAATAAAGTGTTCTCCCCTCGTATGCACCGTTGCTACAGTTCGTCATTTTGAAGCATCTCGTGATGATCGGATGTGATAGATTCTACGTTCACATACAACGGGTGTAAGCCATGTTGCACACGCGGAAATACTTGGGTTTGCTTGACGAGCCTAGCATGTACAGACATGGCCTTGGAACACAGGAAACCGAAAGGTTGAACACGAGTCATATGGATGATATGATCAACATGTTGATGTTCACCATTGAAGCTACATCATCTCACGTGATGATCGGTTTTGGTGTAGTGGATATGGATCGTGTGCCACTAAACAACTATGAGGGATGTTGTATTAAGTGGGAGTTCTTTAGTAATTAGATTAAAACTTGAACTAATTATCATGAACATAGTCTGAATAGTATTTTGAATTAAATTTGTAGAATTGGCATCCGTTATCTACCAGGCACTAGTCTTGTAATTGAGATAGAAACACTGTTAAATCTGACAAGTAACTTTACGGACTGGTACCGTATTGTTAAAGAATCAAGTAATGATTAAGTCCTATTGCAAACTTTTGGTAAAACTCACATTAGAGCAATGGTTTCAATTAGTACCTAAAATCATCTTGTCTCCGTGAAACTTGAAGTTCAAATCCGTTTGAAAAGTAAGGAGCTGGAAAGTTTGTTTTCAGAAATAAACAAGGTGTGAGATATATGTGATATCTAAGACCTTATTACAAGATGATAGAATATAATTTAGTGAGACTACATAAACTCATAAGTTTTATGGGAATGTATGAAGGTTGAAGACGCTAGACATCCCGATCCTCCAACTAGTTGGGCACTAACGATATTCACATATCCATGAAGTGGTCGTCCTTAGTATGCACCGTTGCTAAGACTCGTCGTTTCGAAGCATCACGTGATGATCGGGTGTTATAGATTCTACGTGTGCATACAACGGGTGCAAGCCAGATTTGCACATGCGAATACTGAGGTTAAACTTGACGAGCCTAGCATGTACAGACATGGTCTCGGAAAGACGTCATGATTTGATGGATAAAAATTATGAGTGAAATTGTTCATCACATTAAAAGGTTACTAATAGTGAAATCCGGAACACTTGTCATGTGATGATCAACTTCAAAGTAAGAACCTCAAGGTTATTGGTAATTGACCAACAAACCTAGAAGTTATTGATGTTGAAGTGTTTTTCTGAAATATGAGGAAAGCCAAAAGAGAAACTACAAAAGTTTTTGGCAGAAAGAAAGAAAAGACTAGAAAGTCTAGCTCAGGTGTATATAGATGATATACATGTTATGAATGTATTCTTTGATTGGTCACACAATGAAGTTCTTGGGTATTTGTACCATATTGGTTGGTATGAGATGTCATACAACACAACGCAATACAAGAATACAATGGCCTAAGTGACTGATAAGGAATGTGGTAATAATGCACGTCTGGAACAAAATAAAGTGTTATTATGTTCGTCGTTGGCATTCTACCTAGCCCTTCAAATTTATAATAAAGAACTTAATAATTGTTATTTTGCTCTGGTCAAATGAAAACAATGAGTTGTTAAAATTGTGGCCTTGTTCCATGTACGATGGATAAGTTATTATAAATCTTAATGGTGAAACACACATGCATAACACTGACGCTAAAATGCCATAAGGCAAATGATTTGAATTCCACTTATTTGTGGAACCGCCATTTAGGTCATGTTAGAAAGGAACGCATGAAGAAACTCCATGAAAATGGATTTTTGGAGTCATTTGATTTTTGAATCGTTTGGCACTTGCAAATCTTTTCTAAAGAAAATGACTGAAATACCGTTCATAGGCCAAGAATTGAACGGGCAACTAACTTAGTGGAAACATACATGATGATGTATGTGGTTCACTGGGCATAGTTGTGTGCGGGAGATTCTTCTACTTCATGAAAACTTCCAACAATGAATTGAGTGTATATATAAGGATATATTTATTCAATAAGGAAGAAGTTTGAATAGATTCAAATAAATTTCAGCATGAAGTGGAAATCATCGTAATAGAAAAGTCAAATATCTATGATTGGATCATGGTGGAAATATTTGAATTACGAGTTTTAGCGAACATCTAAGAGAGTTATGAAATTGTTCTACACCTCACGTTTCTTGGAGTATCATAGTGATGATGGAGTATCCGAGAGACGTATCCAAAACTTGTTGGATTAATGATGAGATAAAATAAATTGACGCCATTATATTTTTGTGGATTATGCTTTAGAGACTACCGCTTTTACACTAAATAGAGCATCATCATAATCCGTTGAAATGACACCATACGAGTTATGGCATGGGTATAAATCCTAATAGTCCTTTCTTAAATTTTGGTATGCATAGCATAAGTAAATAAGTTTACAACCAAAATCGGATGAATGTCTTTGTTGGTTATCCCAGAGAATGATTGGGAATTCTTTCCACTATGGAGACAAAGACAAAAGTGTTTGTCGATGTTCCTTACTTATTTCCTAGAAATTGTTTCTAGCGAAGTTTTTGAGTGGGAGGACAATGGAACTTGATAAAGTTTATGAACCTGAGCATGATGATCAGAGTAGCGCAGCATCGGAAATGGTTCCGGGAGCGGCCACGAAGATCATAGCTCCCATGTCTACAAAATGTTATAGTCATGGAGATCGAAGTACCTATTGAACTTGTAGGTATGGTTTAATTTGTGATCAAATAAATGATTTGTGAACAAATAATTAATTTTGAACAATGGTAAACCAACTACATACAAAGAAGCTATGATGGGCCCTGACTCCGTTAAAATGGCTAAGCGCCATTAAATCCAAGATAGGTGAATACTTTTTGAAAGTAAAATGGATCTATAAAATTGATGGACTTGGATGGAATATCCTTGAAGAAGCTCGACTTGTCGAAAATTTGTTTACGACAAAGTTCAAAGAGTTGAATACGATAAGATTAGATCTTCCGTAACGATGCTTATAGTCTATGTGGATTATTCTAGTAATCGCTACATATTTCTTTTATGAGATATGCTAGTAGGATGGCAAAATACATTACTTAACAGAAGTATGTATTAAAGGTGTATACAAGATACAACTGAGAGTTTTGCTAGTCCGTAGAATACTAAAAAGGTATACAAACTTCACTGGATGAAGTGAGTATCACGGAGTTGGAATCTTCACCGGATGAAATGATCAAAGAGTTATGATTTCATCAGAAACGATGAAGAAGCTTGCATTTGCAAGAAATTAAGTGGGAGCGCTGAGACATATTTATAATACTTTATGTAGATGACATATCGTTGATTATAAATAATGTAATCATGTACTTAATATGATTAAAAGATTTCATTGAGAATTAACTTCAATGAAAGGATATGGACTGAAACATATTTAGTGTCAAGATCTATGAAGATAGATTGAAACACATAATAAGTTTAAGTTAAAGTACATAGAATGAATATTGAAGTAGTTCAATATAAAAATATTAAGAAGGTGTTCTTTTCATGTGAAGGTTTAACAAGACTTGAGTGTATCTGATACTCAATGAGTAAAAACACATGAGTGATTTTAGATCACGAATAATATGTACACAATCAGATGTTCTGTGCTCTAAAGAGTTAGGAGCATATACCAGAATGATTCATGTGATGATCATTGAACAACAGTAAGAATATCCCTGAGTGCTTTAGAAGAACCAAGGATATTAGTTTTGTATGGGGAAATGACAAACAAATCGTTATAAGGTGTTGCACCGATATTAGTTTGGTCACATATAAAAATAAATTTCAAATCTCAATTAGGCTAAGTGTTCATTAGAAGGTAGCACAATGCTAGATTTAGATGAGTTCTAAATATTGTGATGGATTCTACAAACGGAGGCAGATTATGTCATTGTTTTGACAATGACTGAAGATGTTAAAGTCGAGGAGTTCTTTGAGAACTTGGTGTAGTTCCGATAGTGTCAGAACTTTGAAGCTATATTGTGTGTGACAATATTAGTGACATATTTCAGACCGCGGAATTAAGGTTCCACCAGAAGACTGAACATATATGATTAATGCCGACTCATTTGGAAAATGAGTGATGCGTTGAGACGCAAATGAATTGCAAAATACATACGTTTCTGAGCATGTCAGAACCGTTGACTGAAACCTCTCCCGTGAGCAAGACATGATAAGCACCAGAAGGCCAAGGTCTTATATCTTTACATATGTAAACTAGATTATTGACTCTAGTGCAAGTGGGAGACTGTTAGAGATATGCTCGAGAGGCAATAATAAAATAGTTATTGTTATATCTTAATGTTCATGATAAATGTTTACACTCCATGCTATAATTGTATTAACCGGAAACATTGATACATGTGTGTTGTGTAAACAACCAGAGTCCCTAGTAAGCCTCTCATTTAACTAGCTTGTTGATTAATAGATGATCATGGTTTCCTGATCATGAACATCGGATGTTATTAATAACAAGATCATATCATTAGGTGAATGATGTGATGGACACACCCATAGTAAGCATAGCATAAGATCAAGTCATTAAGTTCAACTTGCTATAAGCTTTCGATACATAGTTACCTAAGTCCTTCGACCATGAGATCATGTAAATCACTTACACCGGAAGGATGCTTTGATTACATCAAATGCCACTGCGTAAATGGGTGGTTATAAAGATGGGATTAAGTATTCGGAAAGTGTGAGTTGAAGCATATGGATCAAGAGTGGGATTTGTCCATCCCGATGACGGATAGATATACTCTGGGCCCTCTCGGTGGAATGTCGTCTAATTAGCTTGCAAGCATTTGAATAGTTCATAAGAGATGACATACCACGGTACGAGTAAAGAGTACTTGTCGGTAACGAGGTTGAACAAGGTATGGAGATACCGATGATCGAGCCTCGAATAAGTAAAGTATCGCGTGACAAAGGGAATCGGTATCGTATGTAAATGGTTCAATCGATCACTAAGTTATCGTTGAATGTGTGGGAGCCATTATGGATCTCCAGATCCCGCTATTGGTTATTGGTCGGAGAGGAGTCTCAACCATGTCTGCATAGTTCACGAACCGTAGGGTGACACACTTAAGGTTTGATGTCGTTTTAAGTAGATATGGAATATGGAATGGAGTTCGAATGTTGTTCGGAGTCTCGGATGGGATCCAGGACATCACGAGGAGGTCCGGAATGGTCCGGAGAATAAGATTCATATATAGGAAGTCACTTTCCAAGTTTGGAAATGATCCGGTGCATTTATGGAAGGCACTAGAATGTTCTAGAACCTTCCGGAAGAAATCACCATGGAAAGTGGAGTCCCGGAAGAATTCCACAAACCCTAATCAGCTAACCAAGTGGGAAGGTGGAGTCCATAGTGGACTCCACCTCCTTGGCCGGCCACTAAAGGGGGAAAGGGAGGAGTCCTTGTCCCCCTAGGTTTCGTCCATATGGCAGTTTTTGAATTGGGGTCTTATTCAGATCTTTGGGCAAACCCTAGGGATTCCACCTATATAATGAGGGGGAGAGGGAGGGGGCTGGTTACACCAAGTTGGCCGCACCACCAAGGGCTTCCCAGGCCGGCGCCCAAGCAGCCCCCTCTCCCAAACACTAGCCTCTCCCCTCCTCCATCTTCTCTCGCGGTGCTTAGGCGAAGCCCTGTCGGAGATCTCCACCACCACCGCCACCACGCCGTCGTGCTGTCGGGATTCCGAGGAGGATCTACTACTTCCGCTGCCCGCTGGAACGGGGAGAAGGACGTCGTCATCAACACCGAACGTGTGACCGAGTACGGAGGTGCTGCCCGATTGTGGCACCGTCAAGATCTTCTATGCGCTTTTGAAAGCGGCAAGTGATCGACTACATCAACAACGAGATCTAATCTCGTAGGCTTTGGAATCTTCGAGGGTTAGTCTCATGATCTTCTCGTTGCTACCATCTTCTTGATTGGATCTTGGCTTGTTATTCGTTCTTGCGGTAGGAAATTTTTTGTTTTCTATGCTACGAATCCCATCAGTTGGAGCATGGATAAGTTTCCGAATGCACTTAGTTTTGTGTGTAGATTCTTTTGAAGCATCATCGCCGGAATTGTTTCCGCCATGACGCTTGGGTGCTACCACGGCACTTTGAAATTTTCAGTTTAAGTTTTCTCAAAGTATCAAGGTGCTAACTATCGCTAGTTTCCGCCTAGATACTTGGGGGCTACTAGGAATATTGGTTTACCTTGCGCTTGACGAGCAGTTGGTCGAAGAAGTCGCCGATCTCCTTTTTGTGAAGTTGAATCTCGGAAGATTCAACATCAGCTGATGAGGACATCCCTACTACAACACTACCTCCGTCATTGATAGATGAAGATGAACCTGCTGTGAAGCTCAAGTCCAATGAAGTTCGGATTGGACCAATTACAAGGGCTCGTGCGAAGCTACTTAAACAACAGGTGAACTTGTTTCTAAACGGTACTTTGATTGATGAGAACTTTATACTGCCTAAGTCCTATTACTTATGTATCATCAGGTATCAAGAGGATACGAGCATCGCACGAGGAGGAGAGGAGCAGCTGGACATGAAGACGGACGTCAAGATGGACGTGAAGCTGGACATGGAGCTGGACATGAAGATATCTCATGGACGCGCGAGGGAGGAGCGGGAGGCATGCGCGAGAGGAGAAGAAGACGTCCAGGCCGGTCCAGCACCCGGTCCGACCGGCCGCCAGACCGGCCAACCCGGTCACAGACCCGGTCGACCGGGCACCAAACCGGACGCGATTTATCGTACCGGATTAAAACCGGAAATCCTCGCAAATTTCCGGTTGCCGCCCGGTTGACCGGACCCCAGACCGGCCCATCCGGTCCCTGGTCCGGTTGACCGGATTCCAGACCGGACCAGTCCGAGTCTGTCTCGACCAGATCTATTCTGGGTCGGTTATTTTCGTACTTTTTCGACCTGAGGTCGTCCTGGACGCCTATATAAGTCCCCAGGACGCCCCCCTAGCTGCTTCAGACCACGTTTAAGATAAACCCTAGTTCTTAGTTGTTTGCTTATGCAAAACTATTGAATCCCTACACCATATTGCTTGATATTGTGTAGATCCTGAAAAAGTCTTGTGTGATCTGCTGTTCCATTGGGAATTAGACGGTTGCAACTTACCGCTTCGTGGTCGGCGGCTACGTGCGCAAGTGTGTGGAGTTGCGAATATCTTGCAGGGTTGAGAGCTGTTGCATTGGCGACAGGGACCAATCGAGAGATCTCGTTGCGTCATACAAGTTATCATCCACTTCATCGTCGTGTTTCTCCGCTGCCATCACCCCGTGATCATCATCACCACCGTGCTTACTGAGAAGATCGGGCCACCCCATATCATCTTGGTATCAGATTTCCAGTTTTCCTCGGTAAGCCATCCACAATCCACCCCATAGTTGAGTTGTGAGTGTTTCCTATCCAGAAAAAGCCATAAAAAGTTAGGGTTAGGGTTTGCCATAGCCTTAGATTGCACTAATTTCGAGTTTTAGTTGCTTTTCGTAGTTGTTTTTGCGTATCCTTTTCTTCCATCTAGTATTGTTAGGGTTTGTGTTTCCGCTATCATCTAGAGTCAGTTTTTGTTGCTCCGAGTACACATATCTTACAGTTTGCTTGTTCCCAACCATAGCCACAGCCTTTCGATATCGTGACTAGGAACTTTCCCAAAAGAGACTAGTTTTACCGCTCGACAGGCTGCTCGTTAGGTTCTTGGTGCTTTGCAATTTCTGTTGGCCGTGTTATCAAGGAGTTGTGTCAAAAATATCAAAAAAAAAAAAAGAGAAACTAGAAAAGAAGCAAAAAGAGCTACATAGCTGCGTGTGTTATACAAAAGAAAAATCAAAAAACAAAAAGAAAAGTGAAGTGCTAGTAGAATCAAGTGAAGGCCTAAGTTTTCTTTACTGCACCTGTAGTCGAGCAATCTTGTGTCTGTCTCGTTGAGCTTTGCTAGTGTCTCTCGAGTGCATTGCAACCTTTCCTACAAATAGTTGCTTTGCCACATTTATCGCCTTGTGTGAGTATCATTGGTTGTCTACGGTCAGCGCTAGAGCTTGTTATTGGTGCAAATAGGTAGCCCACCTACAGCCCCACATATACCCTGCTTTGTCGTGTGATTGTTCTTATACCCTTGATATTCGCTTCACTACATCCGTGCACTAGTCTGTCAATCCAGGTTGGTAAGCAATACTAATTCCCTTTGGAGCGGTAAGATTTACCTTTTCTTATCAGTTGTTGAGGGAGTTGTGAGAGTACCACCATATATTTTTGATTTAGTGCACTAACCTTCTAACGATGTCTGCTAGTGATCATAAAATTGTTAATCAGGAAAACAAGAGTGCTGCAGATCTCATCACATGGAGGGAGTATGAGGCTCTTCGTAATGAGATGCGACGTGAATTCCGCGCTCAGGATGATGAGCTTAAGGAGACGGTCCAAGCAATCTCCCAAAAGTTGGATGCTACTCATGTGACCGTCACTACAATGCAAGATCAAATGACGGACGTACAACGCAATCTTGTTGATTTGCGCTTAGCTGTTGAGAATTTGACCGCGCAACAACAACAAGATGATGATGATGATCTTGAACTTCAAGATGACGCACACAATGCTCGTGGTGCGCCACGTGGTAATCGTCCTCGCGGTTGGGCTCCACTTGGCCGCAATGGTCGTGGACAAGATGAGGAAGATGGATTGGGTAAGCCCAAGTTTTCTATACCCAAGTTTGAAGGAGGAGCTGATGTTGAAGAATACCTCACTTGGGAGCTCAAGATTGAGAAGTTGTGGAGCTTACATCCACATTATACTGAAGATCGGAAGGTCAAGCTTGCTTCTTCTGAATTTGATGGCTATGCTTTGCATTGGTGGGATGCTTTTGTTCGTAATCCTGATGAGGATCGTGAGCAACCTATACGCACATGGCGTGCCATGAAGGAGGCAATGACTTCTCGCTTTGTGCCAACAAATTACTTACGGAATATATATGATAAGCTGACTCTATTGAGACAAGGTGTGAAGACTGTCGATGAATACTACATGGAGATGGAGATGCTTATGCAGCGTGGCCGTGTCCGTGAGTCTCTCGAGATGACAATGCAGCGTTTTCTGAACGGTTTGAAGTATGATATCAAAGGCATTGTTCGTCACTACAGCTACACCAATATGAATCAGTTGTTACATCATGCAAGAGAAGCTGAATCACAGTTGGCTGACGAAGCAAAGATCAAAGGACGAGCTACAGGAGCTGGGCGTTTCACATCACGCGCGGCCCCATCTACGGCACCGGCGCCTTCGACGCGCTCCGCCCCTTACTCTACTACGCCTAGTAAGCCGGTCTCCAATGTGTCTAACACAAAGAAGTCCGAATCTGCTGCAAGTACGAGTGGCTCTAATGTGTCTACTGCGCGCAATCGCGATATGCTTTGTCATACATGTGGTGGCAAAGGTCACTTCAAGAGAGATTGTCCTAACCGCAAAGTTATGATTATCAATGAGGACAATGAGTATGAGACTGGAGATGATGTTGATCCTAATGCTCCAGAAGATGATGACTATGACACTGATGGTGAAGATGCATATCCGTCTGATGCTCGCACCATTGTTGTGTCGCAGCGTGCTCTTAATGTGTTGCCTAGTGCATCTACTCAGCGCTGCAATTTGTTCCAAACAAAAGCTTTAGTTGGTCCTGACAAGGCTTGCAAGGTCATTATTGATGGCGGGAGTTGCCGCAATTTAGCAAGCAAGGAGTTGTGTACCAAGCTGAAGTTGAAGTATCTACCGCACCCGCATCCATACTATATTCAGTGGTTGAGCGACAATGGTGAGATGAAGGTAAACCACATGGTGCGTGTTGAATTTGCTATTGGACCGTATAAGGATTGTATTGACTTTGATGTCGTTCCTATGACGGTGTGTCACCTATTATTGGGTCGGCCTTGGCTCTATGACCGTTCTGTGCAACACAATGGCCGAGCTAATACATATCACTTGGAGTTCAAGGGCAAGAAAATCAATTTACAGCCTATGACACCACAACAAATTGTCAATGAATCTCGTCAGAAAGTTGAAGTGAATTTGGAGGATGCTTCTTTAGATAGGCGAGAGAATTGTAATGTTGTGAGTGATATAACGAAAAGTGAGAGAGTGAATTCCTTAGTCTCATTAGCCACCGAAGAAGATATGAGAGAATTTAGTGAGGATCCTACAGCCATGCCTCTTGTGCTCTTGTACAGGGGTACGGTTTTGGTTTCTAACGACATGACCCCTCTTCCTCTTGGTGTTTCTAATGTTTTGCAGGAATTTGGCGACGTGTTTCCGGATGAGGTACCTGCAGGACTTCCACCGTTGCGAGGTATTGAGCATCAAATTGACTTGATTCCCGGAGCTTCGCTACCCAATCGGGCACCATATATAACTAACCCCGAAGAAACGAAGGAGATACAGAAAGCAAGTACAAGCGCTACTCGACAAAGGTTATATCCGCATAAGCCTTAGTCCTTGTGCTGTTCCTGTTATTCTAGTTCCTAAGAAAGATGGTACATGGCGTATGTGCGTAGATTGTAGAGCTATAAACAACATTACTATTCGATATCGTCACCCTATTCCCCGTTTAGAGGATATGCTAGATGAATTGAGTGGTGCTGCTGTGTTCTCTAAAGTTGATTTGCGTAGTGGTTATCATCAAATTAGGATGAAAGAAGGGGATGAATGGAAAACAGCCTTTAAAACAAAATTTGGTTTATATGAGTGGTTAGTAATGCCTTTTGGTTTGACTAATGCACCTAGCACTTTCATGAGACTGATGAACCATGTTTTGCGTGATTTTATTGGCAAATTTGTGGTTGTGTACTTTGATGACATATTAATCTACAGCCGCAATGAATCTGATCATATTATGCATATTCGACATGTTTTGCAAGTGTTGCGTGATAATAAACTCTATGGTAATCTTGAGAAGTGCACATTTTGCAAAGATAAGGTCATATTTCTAGGTTACGTTGTCTCTAAGCATGGAGTAGAAGTAGATGTGTCTAAGATTGAAGCTATTCAAAATTGGCCTACTCCCATGAATGTGAGTCAAGTAAGAAGTTTTCATGGTCTAGCTGGGTTTTATCGACGTTTTGTGCCCAATTTTAGTACTATTGCTGCACCTTTGAATGAATTGACTAAAAAGGGTGTTGCTTTTGAGTGGGGCGTCGCCCAAGATCATGCTTTTGATGAACTAAAGAGATTGTTAACTTCTGCACCATTACTTGCACTTCCTGATTTCAATAAGCAATTTGAGATTGAATGTGATGCTAGTGGTATTGGAATTGGTGGTGTGTTGATGCAAGAGGGTCGCCCAATTGCATATTTTTACGAAAGCGTCTGGTGCTAAGTTGAACTATCCTATCTATGATAAAGAATTGTATGCTTTAATTAGAGTTCTTGAGGTTTGGCAACATTATTTGTGGCCAAAAGAATTTATCATACATTCTGATCATGAAGCTTTGAAATATCTGAAAGCCCAATCTACTTTGCATAAGCGTCTTGCTAAGTGGGTTGAGTTCATTGAGTCTTTTCCATACATTATTAAGCATAAGAAGGGAAAAGATAATATTGTTGCTGATGCTCTATCTAGGAAAAATATGTTATTAACTCAACTTGATGTTAAAATTCCTGGATTAGAGGTGTTATGTGATTTGTATGCTACTGATCATGATTTTGCTGAACCATATCGCTTGTGTGCTATTGGTAAAGCATGGGAGAAATATCACATACATGATGGGTTCTTGTTTAGAGCTAACAAACTATGTGTTCCAGAATCGTCTGTGCGTTTGCTCTTATTGCAGGAATCACATGCTGGAGGTTTGATGGGTCACTTTGGGCGTGAGAAGACGCTGCTCATGCTAGCTGACCATTTTTATTGGCCAAAGATGAGGCGGGATGTGGACAGGTATGTGAAGAGGTGCATTACTTGCAACAAGTCCAAGTCCAAGCTGAAGCCTCACGGTTTGTATACTCCGTTACCGGCACCTACTACACCTTGGGAGGATATTAGTATGGATTTTGTGTTGGGTTTGCCGCGTACTAAGAGAGGCCATGATTCTATATTTGTGGTAGTGGACAGATTTTCTAAAATGTCACACTTTATTGCCTGCCACAAAAGCGACGATGCGTCGCATATTGCTAACCTGTTTTTCAGGGAGGTTGTGCGACTACATGGAGTCCCGAAGACTATTGTTTCTGATCGTGACGTAAAGTTTATGAGCTACTTCTGGAAGACGCTGTGGAGGAAGCTGGGGACAAAGCTGCTTTTCAGCACTACTTGTCATCCTCAAACTGATGGTCAAACTGAAGTGGTGAATAGAACATTGTCACAACTGTTGAGATCCATGATCAAGAAGAACCTGAAGGAGTGGGAAGAGTGTTTGCCACATGTGGAGTTTGCTTACAACAGGGCGGTACACTCTACCACGGAGCTGTGTCCTTTTGAGGTGGTGTATGGTTTCAAACCCATTACTCCACTTGACTTGTTGCCTTTGCCCATACATGAGAGAGTTAATATGGAGGCATCCAAGAGGGCAGATTTTGTGCGTAAGATCCATGTGAAGACTAAAGAGTTGATAGAGAAGAAAGGCAAGAGCAATGCTGCAAGGATGAATAAGAAGCGCAAAGAGATGTTGTTCAAGCCTGGTGATATGGTCTGGGTACATTTTCGCAAGGATAGGTTCCCGAAGCTGCGGAAGTCTAAGTTGAAGCCTCGTGGTGCTGGTCCTTACAAAGTGCTTGCTAAGATCAATGATAATGCATACTCGATAGATCTTCCAGTTGATGAGTTTGGTGTCAGTAATTCTTTCAATGTTGCTGATTTGACACCATATGACGGAGAAGACCTTGGAGCGTCGGGGTCGACGCCTTTTGAAGGGGGGGGGAGATGATGAGGACATCCCTACTACAACACTACCTCCGTCATTGATAGATGAAGATGAACCTGCTGTGAAGCTCAAGTCCAATGAAGTTCGGATTGGACCTATTACAAGGGCTCGTGCGAAGCTACTTAAACAACAGGTGAACTTGTTTCTAAACGGTACTTTGATTGATGAGAACTTTATACTGCCTAAGTCCTATTACTTATGTATCATCAGGTATCAAGAGGATACGAGCATCGCACGAGGAGGAGAGGAGCAGCTGGACATGAAGACGGACGTCAAGATGGACGTGAAGCTGGACATGGAGCTGGACATGAAGATATCTCATGGACGCGCGAGGGAGGAGCGGGAGGCATGCGCGAGAGGAGAAGAAGACGTCCAGGCCGGTCCAGCACCCGGTCCGACCGGCCGCCAGACCGGCCAACCCGGTCACAGACCCGGTCGACCGGGCGCCAAACCGGACGCGATTTATCGTACCGGATTAAAACCGGAAATCCTCGCAAATTTCCGGTTGCCGCCCGGTTGACCGGACCCCAGACCGGCCCATCCGGTTGCCGCCCGGTTGACCGGACCCCAGACCGGCCCATCCGGTCCCTGGTCCGGTTGACCGGATTCCAGACCGGACCAGTCCGAGTCTGTCTCGACCAGATCTATTCTGGGTCGGTTATTTTCGTACTTTTTCGACCTGAGGTCGTCCTGGACGCCTATATAAGTCCCCAGGACGCCCCCCTAGCTGCTTCAGACCACGTTTAAGATAAACCCTAGTTCTTAGTTGTTTGCTTATGCAAAACTATTGAATCCCTACACCATATTGCTTGATATTGTGTAGATCCTGAAAAAGTCTTGTGTGATCTGCTGTTCCATTGGGAATTAGACGGTTGCAACTTACCGCTTCGTGGTCGGCGGCTACGTGCGCAAGTGTGTGGAGTTGCGAATATCTTGCAGGGTTGAGAGCTGTTGCATTGGCGACAGGGACCAATCGAGAGATCTCGTTGCGTCATACAAGTTATCATCCACTTCATCGTCGTGTTTCTCCGCTGCCATCACCCCGTGATCATCATCACCACCGTGCTTACTGAGAAGATCGGGCCACCCCATATCATCAGCCCTACCCCAGGCATTGCTCATCATGGAGTTCAGCAGGTCCTGCTCTAGCTCCCACTTCTCCGCCTCTGTTAGCTTGTGGAAGAACTTATGCGAATAAGCCTTCGGAGTGGAGTACAGATTTGTTGGGTCCCCGAAATTGGCCGGAAAGGTTACGACATCATTAGCCGGAGCTTCAGCCTTATCTTGGGAGTTTACTTCAGCCTCCTCCGGGGTCTTGTCCTGAGGTCCTTCCGGAGCTGCCCGCTTCGTAGCAGAACAGCTTCCGCCAACCTTTTCGCTGCTCACAGGAATGACTTCCGGAGCTTGGGCGGCTGGGTCGGGGGAAGGATGGGCTTCAGGCAGAGATGGATGTGGAAAGTTGGAGGTGCTTGGCGGTGTTGGGGTTATCGGAGGCACGACCGGAGATATCCTCAGATATTTGGTTATGGGCTTCTGGGTGTTATCCCGTGAAGCCGAGACTTTTTGGCTCCTGTAACAAGCAAAGGGAAAAACATAAGTAATAAACTTACACGATAAAAATGAGACAATCTCGGATACTTACGTGGCTCAGGAATCGATGGGTGTGATCTTTTCCCTGCATTTGCGAGCAGTTTGAGATGCTCACGCTCCGCCTTCTTCGAGTCGAGCGGAGGTGGCTTTGTCTTGGCCTTCTTGGCGGAGGCCTCGCCGCTGGCACCGGCTTCGGAGCCGGAAGCTTTGGCGCGGGGACGTTTGGCGGGTCGGGGAGCAGCTTTCTTGGGAGCTTGCTCCTCCTCTTCGTCTTCATCCTCCGGATCTTCCTCCGCCCCTTCGGCGCTCGCAGGTACTCGGAGTATGGCCCTAAAATCCTCCTCCGCCAATGTATCGAGCTGGAGAGGTAAAAGTGAAGAAGTTAAAAACACTTCAAATTTGAGAAGTTAAAATGTTGAGATACGAATACGTACCGGAGGACACTGGTTGTGCGTCTTGATGTCTTTTACAATTTCCGGGACCGGTTGGCCCCGGGTAACCTTCACAAGAGTCTTGATCCTCCTTTTTAGAGAATCTGCTGGCAAATTGTCGCGGGTAAATTGGAGTAGATCATCCACCCCGGTGTACTCGCAGATTAATCGCGGGTTGTACTTCAGGGGCTGGATCCGGCGGGAAAACCAGCTGAGAGTCAAATCAGTTCCGGTTAGACTAACCAGTAAATCCTCCGCGCTGCTTTATCCAACTCCGGGTATTGTGCGAGCGCAGGGATGAAGCAACAGCTGTCTAGTTCTTCCGGAGGCTCATTGACGAACTTGGGGAGCCCTTGGTGGACGTTCGGAACTTCGATGTTCTTCACATAGAACCATCCGGCGTTCCAGTACCGGATGGATTCGTGAGAGGAGTGAGGCAGATACATCCTTCCGGGGCGGAGCATGAAAGTCATACGGAGATTCGTGTGTCGGATCTAACGGTGGAAACGGAACGGTCACACCGATGGATGTTCGCCACGTGTCTTAGGGTAATGCGGTGAAATCGAGGCAGTGGTAACCTGAACTGAGCAACTCCGAAATTTCCGGCTGAAGATTCGCGTCTCCGAAAATTTAGCGCGGGAAAAAAGGAAGTTTGAGCGCAACGAAGGTAAAGAATCTGCCAAGATACCGCTATAGAAAGGCAAATAATTTCCGGTTGATTGGAGTCGGAAACAAGAAAGTTTTGGAAGCTCTTCAAGATTCTCTTCAGATCCGAGCTAACTGAAGCCGGAGGAATGATGAATCTCGGAGAACTTCGGGGGCTACTGTTGTGGGTATACTTTATGGGTATATCAACGGCATGGCCTAGATCCGGCAAGCCCGGGTGGCCCACAGATGGTGATGAGGCATGTGGCCCATCGGGCGGCCCAGTTGCTGTAGATCAGAGAGGATGAAGTTCAGCCCAGGAGCAAGGAGCCGGATCTTAACCGACCTACGAAGGAGGCCGGATCCGTGGAGGCCCATGAAGTATCCGGATCCAGTGCGACATTGATGGAAGGCGGATCCTTGACGTACACGGCAATGTAATATTCCGTAGTTAGGCAACTTGTATTCCGGCTAGGACTCTCCGTGTAAACCCTAGATCCGGATGTCTTTATAAGCCGGATCCTGGGAGCCCTAGAGGAGAACAACCACAACTCATTGTAACAACGCGAAAGCACCCAGATAATTCCAGACAAGCAGCAGTAGGCCCTGCCATCGAGCAGGTGTTCCGAAGCTGGGTAACTCGCGTAGCACCGTCCCGAGGACACTCCACCCAATGGCCCCTACTCCTTTTCCCCCTCGTGAGGATCCCTCCTCCGAGGTACCGTCGATTAGGCAACGACACTACCTGCTTGGAGTATGTACGTGCGCATCTTACAGATTTCGATCAAACTGGAGCGGTGGAGCCTGGGCTGATGGATCTCGTGCCCGCTTCCACCTGCTGCCAGCCGTTGGTGTGGCCGTGTGCCTCGTGCGTGCGCCCGCGCGTGGCCGCCACGCGAAGACGCGGCTTTACTCGATGGTTTGGAGCCGTGCTCTCGGCGGTATTTCGGCAACACGGTGGTCCACCGTCCGCACATCGGTATCGGCCATGGTGGCTGGTCGTCCACTCTGCTCAAATAGGAACTACAACATGAGGAGAGATGGTTCTGGTCTGCTAAACATGCATTGTGGCGCTACATCAGGACGACGTGGCATCCACATCGGTAATACCAGTCAACAAAACTGGTTTTAACTCAGCAAAACAGCTTTCACTAGACCTGAGGGGGTGTTTTGCCCGGTTTTTGATAGTTAGGGGAGTTAAGTGTGCTAGTTTAAACTTGAGGAGGTGCTGCGTCTAATCTCGGATACCTGTGGGGTTATATGAACTTCTTTCCTTCCACAAAGTGTTATATCTTTTCCCCCGCAAAAAAAAAGTGTTATCTACTTTTATTAGTCCCAACAACTGTAAAATGAGAAGCATCCCCTCAGAGATTTTATTAGAAAAAACAATTATTTCCTTTTTTGAAACAAAAAAAAATTATTTCCTAGTTAAGCACCCCAGGTGATCCCTTCCTAGCACCTTTTCTTTCTTATACATGGAGGACGATCCTGCTTGCCTTTTGTGGCAAATTGTTGACATGGGATCTACATGCATGGGTAGGAGAGACAACCAACAGAAGATGCAGCCTGAGTGACCATCACATGGACGAGTCGGCTCATCTGCTCCCCCTATGTCTCCTTTCTTCTCCTCTTACCCATGTCTCCTCTGCTACCGGCGAAACCTGTAAAAACTGAGACTGAAAAAATAACACCAATTAGGAGGAGGCCAGACTGAAAACTAATGGGTGGAAGAGGGGTTGTACGGGGTGGAAAATCTGCATAAAAATCAGAGACGGCGATGGGATCCAAGGAGGATCTCGAGGTATGTCGTCGACCGAGAAGAAGTGCAGGAAGTTCGTGGTCTTCGAAATCGACACAAATCGATCGAACTCGGCATCCAGTACGTATCCACCAGTGCGATCGTCGCCTCGCTGGTTTCTTATTCGGCTCCAATCGCGTGCGGAGCTGTCCGACGGAGCGACGCGGGGAGGGAGAGATGGGAAGAAGGGACGGCGCGACGCTGCCGCTTTCCTCTGGTTATTTCTGCTAGATGCGAGGCCAACGCTAAGGAGGAAGATGGCCTCAAGGCCCATTTATAGAGCCTAACACAGCCCAAGTAACAAGAATTCGTCCAGCTCAGTCTGCGGAGTAGCAGCCCGGTAAAGCTGGGCTGGTCCATTGGCGGCGATTTGACTGACTGAACGAGCTGAGGACGTCGTGGAAATGATGAGACGATCTGAAGCGCTGAATGGGCTGATCGGACGGTCTAGGATGGCAAATCGCTGTGAGAGGTCCTAGATGGTTGAGTTATACTGTTACTTAATAACAACTAGACCATGATAGCGCGCTTTGCCGCGCCCGTCCCTTTTAGCAATACAATAATAGAATTTTCACAATGTGGAGACGTGAAACAAACAAGTTGAATTTCTACAAATTTACTATATATTTGGTCACTGAAGGTGGAGTTTTAATTAGTTGGCAGACAAGTATTGAGCTAGCACGGGAGGATGGGCAAAAAGTTCAACATGGAGGCGTTGCTACTTATGTCGATCTTCGCCTAAAACCAGACACATTGGTTTAACGATGCAGCGTTGAAGGTACAAACTTACGTAAATAGAGATGTGCATATTCTCTAAGGAGAGCTGACAAATATGTTGCATCATTTGCTTAGTAATATTTTTGTTGGAGCTTCCTTGGTAATCTAGGAGGATGGTGTGGTATCCGAAGATCCAATGTATAGGAGGAGTACCTAGAGATAGAACTAATTCAGCGTCAGCAAAGTACCAACAACAAATGCAAAATTAATACTACCTCTGTCCATAAATAGATGTCTTAGATTTATCAAATTTTGAATGTATATAGACACTATTTAGTGTATAGATACATCTAAATTTAGACAAATATAAGACATCTATTTATGGCCAGAGGGAGTATTTGTTATTGGGTGGGTATGCGTTGTATAATGTAAGTTAAATGGTAGAATGATGAAAAAGAAGATGATCAGCGAGTGGTCTGTGCAGGAGGTGATGTTGGTATATTATTATCCAAGTACAAAACTGAACTTCTTGACTTCACAACCTATCTCCTAAAGCACGAATTTAACAGCCTGTCTAAATATACGGATAGTTCTGGAAAAGGTTGTACATATATTTGGTCCATTTAAATATAATTGGTATGAGACTGCAGCCTAATCGAGCAAGCATGACATTCTTTTTTAGAAAACTTTAGGGATACAGCATAACATACATGTAAACCGAACGTGTGTAAATTGTCAATGTTCTATAAATCAGTCATGAAAGCATGCGTTTGAGAGCTATTGGAGTTCAGACCAATCACTTCAAAGCAAGATGCAAATATAATCACAAAACACCAGTTTAAATAATATGATAATTTCAAAAGCATGTGAAAGGAACTTTTAGAATAACATAGTTCATATATCAAATCCGAACTCCAGAGCCTCACTAAAGGGAGGCGAGCATGTTGGCCTGGAACATACCACAACTTTTAATCTCAGAAATAAGCTAAATTAACCAAGTGATTCCCGTGTGAAAATTAATCTAACAAAATTAAGAATCATGCCTTTACAAAAGAAAAAGGGTACTTACCTGTCTAGATCAGGCAGAAAGCACACATGCCATTTAGGATGAATCAACGCACAAACGTGGAGAGTCATTTCACTTGAAAAAAAATCTTATTGCATTTTTGGAAGGTTCTCGTAACCGTAGCAAATTCTGATGGCTATTTGGTTTAATCAATTTCTCAACCTTGTTGGCTATAGAAAGTAGGAGTTAACCTTTAGACCAATCATGGCATGTGATATATATTTACTTATTAATTTACAAATACGACAAAAAGTGAGGAAATAATTAAGTAAGGCGGTTAAATGTACAAACATGGCAAGTCATCACAACCTTTTAACGTAGGGCACTTATAGGACTTGATAAATACATGCCATCCATAGCTACACAGGAATCGCAGTCACAAACTAATATTTCTTTTGACATAGAACACAAGTAACCATGTAGCAGTAAAATAATTCCACAAAAGTTATATCCAAGATTATGTTATAGATAGTGATAGATCTTTTAGGCAGAGCACGATCATCACAAAAATTATACAGTCTACTTGTCAGTTCCCTTATAGCAAAAGCTTATCCCACATCGGAACAAAGAAACCATAAGCCTAAACCTCATAACCCCACCAACATCTTATGTGCACCATTCTCACAGAAATTGCATGAACCAATTGCAAGAGCTAATGTATTATATTCCGAAGCAAATTCAGCCGCAGAGACTTAGAGAGACCAAACTAAACTTACCTTTCTTTGTTCAGCAATAGATGTATGTTAATTGTTGAAGTGACATGAAATTACCAGCCTCTATATTGTTGAAAGCACTTTGTCTTGGCATAAGAAGGGTCAGGTACTATAAGTCATGAAACTCATGTAATATGTGTGAGTTAGTAAATCATATTTTTTTTATAATGGTAGATGTTGTATCTTCAACAATAATAACCAGTGGGAAAATATGAACCATACATAAAGCCAGTATCATCAAATTTTATAAATCGCAGACACACATAGAATAAGATGAATTCTGAGAATACATATAAACTAACCTAGCCAACATCCATTGCAAATCATGAGCTTCAGGATTACCCATATCAAACCACCAGAATTGTGGCCCATGGTGGCGCGAGCGCGGAGGCAAGGCGAGCCGGTAGATAGCGCAACAGGAAAACGAAACGAACCGGTACCGTGGCAATACACAGTATTATGCGATTTGGTGGAAGGGCAAAATGGTCTAAAAAAATCGTTGACGAAACTTTTTGGTAGAAACCTTAGCTCCTTTATTATTAGGTATAGGTATAGATAATTCTCTGATGTCGACTAGCCTGACATCGTATTGCACATATGGAAGATAATGAAGTCGTGCCCTGCCCGTCCATTGGTTGAGACATATCCGACCAGATCTTCTCTTCCATTCATTGGTTAAGGATACGTATTGTCCGAGCCTAGCGAACGATATCCCACTCGACGCGCGAATTATTGTAGTATTAGGAGAAAACAAAAACTGATCCCGAGCTCAGATCAGCTCCTTTTCTGGACCAGCCATTTCGTCTTGGGACCTGCTCCTGTCAGGCCACTTCAAGTTGCTACGACACGCAGAAATTGGTAGAATAGGAGGATACGCGTATACGCCTCTCCGGTGCCGCCGACCACCTCCTCACGCTCCGGCCCCAACGCTGTAACATCCCAAAAATTTCAAAACAAAGAAAATGAATTTCCCTTCTTCCAAATTTTGGAACCAACAAAAACTTTTATTAAATTAAGTTTGATACATAGTGATCATGCTTAATTCTTGTGCGATTGCCATGATTGCTGGTTGAAGTATTTTGAAAAGATCTTAAACCCTAAACCTCACCCCTCTTTTCACCATCCAAGATAAAAGCAAAATAAAAAGAAATTAAATAAGAAAAGGGCCTATGTGCCTATGGCTATTTTTGTGAAACTTTTACTTAGACCTTTCTACCTTGGTAGATGTTTTGAAAACATTAATCAACCATACCTAGTGCTCAACAAATCAAATCCAAGGTGAAAACAAAATAAGTTAAAAAGAAAATAAAAATGCCATAGAGGCATATGGGAGTAAATAGCCAAATTGTGAGATTGAGAATCTTGACCCTAGGACTTGTTGTGAATGGTTGGATCACTCATCTATACCATTTCAACAATCAACAACATCATTTGGGTCAAGAGAAGTCAAATCAAATCAAAGAAAAATCAAAAACCTTGTGGCATGTGATAATGGTCACTTTTGACCTTTTTAATATCTTACCCACTTTGAGCCCTTTTATTAAGAGATTATCAAACCAAACCCTGCCAACTCTTTGCTCCTCATCCAAGACCTCATCAAGGTGAACAACTTTGGTGTTGACCACTTTGACCAGATCGTTGACCATTGCTCAAAATAGTCAAGCCAAGATGCTAGGTTGAAACAGATTCTAGATTCCCTCGACTTTTAGAAATTTCATCAAACCTCTCCAAATTTCAAACCAAGACCACCAATAGATGCCAAACTTTATTTAGAACCCAACCATGCAGAATTTTGGTCAAAATTCAACCCACAAGAGACCTTTGCTTGTCATATATGTGGAGCACATAGAATATAATTAGGGTACAACCACTCCCACCAACTATGTACCATCTCCCCTTTTTATCTCTTGAGCTCATCTATAGTGCCAATAGTACCACAACCACTCTCATGACATCACCTAGCATAGACAAGACCACCATGACACCAACCATGCCAAGTACATGGCCTATGTCACACACACTTTTGCTTATGATCCAATTCTTTACATAGAAGTACAACCACTATTCAACCACTATTCAACCACTATTCATCACCTCACCCCACCTCACTTGTACTCCTCTATAGTGCACCTTGTACCTCTAACCACTACCAATGACCTCACCTAGCCTAGCCATGCTCACCCTAGCATAAGGACACACCATATCATGCCTATGTCACATACATTTTGGCATGGATCCAAATGTGCAAGCCCTAGCCCTCTCCAACTATGCTCACCATGTCAAACCCTCTTGACTCACCTCACCACACTTAATCGTGCAGCACTCAAAGACCAAGAAAATAATGCAAGAGGGACCAATGCCATGCCATGCCATTGATATAGACAACACCATGCCAACCCATGTCATCCTACCCCTCTAGTCACCCTCACCTTGTCAAGTTGACTCACCTCACTCCACTTTTCTTGTGCTCATCTATAGTGGTCATGGTACTCTAACAACTCCCAAATGACATCACCTTGCTTTGCCATACCCACCATGGCCAAAGTGTCTCCCTATGTCATTGCATATGTCACACACTTTGGCCATGATCTTTTGTGCATGCTCTACCCCTCCCTAGCCTTGCCAACCATGTCACACACACTAGCCTCACCTCACTTGAGATAACATTGCCCTCCTAGACCAAGAAGAATGCATGGAAGATCCCTAGCCATGCCCATGTCAACCCTCATGACCTCACCATGCCAACTCTCACCATGGCCCTCTCCTCTCCCTTCTTGAACCTATAAATAGAGCACTTCCCCCACTCCAATTCTTCACACCACTTCACTCCTCTCCTCTCCCTGATCCTCCTCAAGCAATCCCTCATCCCAATTTCATCCACAAAGCCCCAATCGATCGCCGGAGCGCCGCCAGTACTGCTGCAAGATCGCCGGAGCTAGGAGCCACCCCAGGAGACGCCGCCGGTACAAGGAGCCTCGCCATCCTCAACAACGCCGCCCTGCATCAACGCCGACGACCGCCGGACCTCCGGTGAGCCGCCGACCCCCTAGGCTCGCCGCCAGTAAGCCCGTGCTCGTCGTCGACGAAGGCACACGTGGACCGTCGGATCCTGCTCTAATCCTGCGGCTCACATAGATCATACCGTTTCGCTGTTTAAATACCGCTGATAGTAGGTCCCGCTGTCAGGCGGCCTGCTCGTGCGAGACACGCAGTGGGCCGGCCCGTTTTCTTTTTCTCCCCTGACCCAATTCATTTTCCCGCGCAGCCCAACAATTCAAATTCGAATTATTTCGTTTAACTGAAATTCAATACTGGTGCTGTGTTCAAAATTGAATAACTTCAAATCTACAAACCCAAATGGAGTGATTCCAATTTTGTTGGAAAGCTCATGAAAGGCTCCATCCAACCCCACTGGATTCAAATCAATATATGTTGTAGAATTTAAATAGTAAAAATGACAAATCAGTAACTTGTCAGAGTTCAAACAATTATTAAAAATCAACCAAAAATGCTTTTGAGTTGATTCCAACTCCTATAAATCACATTTCACTTGCACTAATTGTTTCTGCAAAAATATGCCATGCTTACTTTGAAGGATCATGGCCTAGTTTAATTAAAGGACTATATGGCTATTTCTAGTCAAAGATATTGTCCAAAACTATTTAAAAATCACATGGGAGTTTCTCTCTCATTTAAATCTTGTCATGAACATTTCAAAATGAGATAGAGACTCTGGTCATTTAGTTCTCAGATGATTTGTTGATGATTTTAAATCATCACCATGTTAGGATTAAATTGTATGAGGTGCTCCACCTCATTTAAATCATTTTCTTAAATGATAAGTATGAAGAGGTTGACTTTGGTCAACCTAGGTCATATATTATTCATGAAGGAAATTAAATCTTAATAAGATAATGAGAGGGAATTATTTCCCCAAAGAACCAAAGAGGAAACCCTAAGTCACTAAGAGGAATGGTTTTCTAAACACTAAAGAAGAAACCCTAGTCAAATGTTGAGTAAGATAGATGATGATGTTAGATCATCTTGAGTGAGCCATTAAGGCTATTTAGGTTCTTTAAGTATTGATTTGGTGTTTGTATACTCGTATTCGTTTATAGACGCTAGTACCGGAGACTATCAAGAGGAGGAGGTACTCTACCAAGAAGAAGGAGAAGAGAACTTTGATCACTACCCAAACCAAGGCAAGCTAATATTCTTGCAAGATTGCCCTTGTGCAAAGCTCTACAAGAGCAAGGCACACTCACTTATTACTTTATGCTTCATGATCCCATCCCAAGTTTTATTCTTGCAAAGTTTTTACTTTATTTATTAAAGCTTCCTTTTATAGTTAACTTTGGTCTAAGTATAAGAGGAGTACAAGAGCATCACACTTAGCCTAGAAAGCTATAAGCTACTTAGCACCCCTCATAACTAGTTGCTAGTGCTAAAGATTAAAAGTGACTACTCTAGTTGGGAACTGGTGATTTGAAAAGATTTTGAAAACCTTGGAATGATGAGTCATTCTATTGAAAGATTTTGAAGGTGAATGTGACTTGTGAATGACTTGGTGAATTTTACCAAAACTGATGGTTGGGTTCGGATGCGATACCATTCCAATTTTACAAGTACACCCACAATACACAGATACGGGTAAGGCTTAGCTGGAAACTTATGTATCTTAGTATGGGTTCCCTCTAAAACAAGCGTCATCGGGGTTATGCCGGAGGCTGCCTCTACAACAAAAGGAATGATGTGAAATGACGTGAAATGAGGTGAATGTCCAGGCCCAAGCCTGTGCGGTTCTGTGGTCTGTCTTCACCGGGGGCCAAGCTCATGGGGAGAGGTGCCTATACTAGGATATGTAAGTGAAAGGTTAGGATTGGTAGTTCGCGTACTGCGTACGATAAATCAGGGCCAGTTACACCTGACGAACTATTGCAATTGTTGTGGCACAAGTGTACAACCTCTGCAGAGTGTAGAACTATTCGAATAGCCGCGTCCACGGTTATGGACGGTTGGAAAGGCCATACTGTTCCGTCATCAGAACTTTTCTCAAAAGATGAAGGGTGACTTGTGATTTGAATTGAAAGGTGACTTTGACTTTGAATCACAACAGAGTTGTGGGAACGACACTAATGTTCCCACTGGAGTTAGTTAGGCAGATGAAGAGTCTTTTATTACTAAAGTGCTTATGAAATAAAACTGGCTTTATGCAAATGAACCTAGAGCTTAGAACCCCCTTACTATAGTTGTGTAGTACTTACATTAGTATTAGTGTGCGAGTACTTTAAAGTACTCACGGCTGTGTCCCTGGCTATTCAAATGGCCAGACTATGAAGGAGAACAGCAGTACGAGGAAGATGGACAGCAGGACGTCTACGACAACTAGGACCACTCCTGACGTCAACAGTTGCCTGTGGAATAGATGGACTACTACTACGCTACCTCGCTTCCGCTATGTGTTTTGTAATTGATCAGTAGATCAACTATTATTGTAATGAGACTGGATCATGTGATCCTTTGTGTTGTAAGACAATTATGAGTTGTAATGAATGATGTTCTGTGATATCAATCTATTATGTCTCGCAAAAACAATATTCCTGGGATTGCGATGAATGGCATAATAGGCATCTGGACTTAAAAATCCGGGTGTTGACAAGTTGGTATCAGAGCCATTGTTGACCTTAGGAGACCCTAGTTAGAATGGACGTCTGAAAAACTTAGTTTCAAAACCAATGAAGTGAATATTTGTGAAAACTTATTCTCACTCTTACCCTTGAGATCTTTTTCAAAGAAAGAAAATCCATGCTCTATTTTCTTTGCAATTCTACATAAAAGTTTGCACACTTGATCACTTCTCTAACTTACTTACCCAAATTGCTCACAGATGGAGTACCAATGTGAGTCCTATCAGCTTGGCCACGGAGGAAACCTCATGTTCGAGAAGGATTTGAAGCAACTAGTTGAATATTTAGGACACCCGTATCCCGAGTTCTTCGGAATACCACTCAATAATCAACCAGGAGGACAACCTCGGTGGGAAGTTACTGCAGATCTGAGAGGAAAGCTTGGAGCCCCAATTTGGGAAACTATCTGGTTTTCTGTAACGGGAAACACTTGGAAGGATGGAATAGCTAGAGCCATGCAAGAAGCAATTGCCCGTCTGTGCGGACAGAATGTGAGCAAGCTCAAGAACACTCGCTTCATCTACTACCCAAGACATGATCCCATGGGAAGGCCAATAACCATGCCCCCGCACCCGGAGATGAACCATTATGTAGCCCACCTGGACTACATGCTGTACAAGACCCGCAAGGAGTTGGACAACGCCCTCGCCTTTCGCCAAGCACATTAACCGTGAAGACGAAGAATCCCCCCCTGAAGAGTAGTATCATCAAATCGCTTTCGTAGGTGTGAGTTTGTATCAGGATCCCCTTGTATCGTAGAACGAATGAATGGTTCTTCAAACCAACGGTGTGCTAGCTTGGTAATGTGTGATGTTTGATATGAATGAAAAAGTGTTGTTGGTTTTTACCCCCGCAACACTACTCAAATTTTCAAGTTATGAACTTTTTAAAATTTTAACAAAACAAACCATAGAAATTTCCCTCTTATCTTATCATCTACCTCGATATTCAGATGGCCCCACCAACCCGCAGCACCAACCAGGACGCAATGATGCAGATGCTCCAAATGATGATGGCAGACCGAGAAGCCGTGAGAGCTGAACGACAAGCCAATATTGCCGCACTGCAACAGATAGCTCAGAACAATCAGGGCCATGGAAACCACGATCACCCTGGATCGAAGTTGAAGAATTTTCAGAACACCAACCCTCCAATATTCAACAAGACTGAAGAACCCCTAGATGCTGATGACTGGCTCCAGACAATGGAGAACAACCTCGAAGTTGCGGGAGTGGAAGCCGCAGAGAAAGTGTTGTTTGCCACGCACTACTTAGCAGGACCAGCAAGAGCTTGGTGGACCAGCACCCGTGCCATGAATGCAGGACAGATGATGACCTGGGAAGACTTCAAGCTGAAGTTTAGCAAGTACCATGTGCCCCAAGGACTGATCAAGAAGATGAGAGACGAGTTCCGCGAACTCAAGCAAGGAAGGATGTCCGTGGTGGAATACCGCGACAGGTTTCTTACTCTGTCAAGGTACGCCCCGGATGAGACCGACACCAACGAGAAGAGGAAGGAGAGATTTCTGAATGGACTGCATGATGAAATGCAAACTGTGTTAGTGAACATTCCGTTCGCTGACTTGGAAGCCCTTGTGGACTCAGCTATACAGATGGAAGGGAAGTTGCATCAAGCCAACGAGAACCGCAAGCGTAGGATGATGAACCAGAATGGACCCAACAACGCCCAGAAGTACCGCAACAACTCAACTGGAGGATTTGCCTCAAGATACAACAAGCCCCCAGCTCAGACTTACCGCCCAAGCAACAACAACCACAACAACCGCAACACCAACAACAACCGCAACAACAACAACAACAACAACAACAACAACAACAACAACAACAACAACAACGGCAACAATAACAACAACAACCACCCCAATACTGCCCCAATGACTGGAAGTAACGCTGTTCCCGTCAACCCCAAAGACAAGTCCACCATCAAATCCTATGAATGTGGAGTTGTTGGTCACTACTCCACCGAGTGCCACAAGAATCTTGCCAAGATTGCCGCCAATACCGCAGCACCTGCTCGACAACGGCGCCGCTTTGCAGGAAGAAGGAACCAGAACAACAACAACGGCCGTTTCTACCACATGACTGCCACTGAAGCTCAGGAAGCACCACAGGCCATGCCAAGTATGTTTTCCTGTTAATCCAATTGCCCAATCTCTCTTAGGAACCTAACTTTTCTTAAAATCTCGGGACGAGATTTGTTTAAGGGGGAAGGGTTTGTAACATCCCAAAAATTTCAAAACAAAGAAAATGAATTTCCCTTCTTCCAAATTTTGGAACCAACAAAAACTTTTATTAAATTAAGTTTGATACATAGTGATCATGCTTAATTCTTGTGCGATTGCCATGATTGCTGGTTGAAGTATTTTGAAAAGATCTTAAACCCTAAACCTCACCCCACTTTTCACCATCCAAGATAAAAGCAAAATAAAAAGAAATTAAATAAGAAAAGGGCCTATGTGCCTATGGCTATTTTTGTGAAACTTTTACTTAGACCTTTCTACCTTGGTAGATGTTTTGAAAACATTAATCAACCATACCTAGTGCTCAACAAATCAAATCCAAGGTGAAAACAAAATAAGTTAAAAGAAAATAAAAATGCCATAGAGGCATATGGGAGTAAATAGCCAAATTGTGAGATTGAGAATCTTGACCCTAGGACTTGTTGTGAATGGTTGGATCACTCATCTATACCATTTCAACAATCAACAACATCATTTGGGTCAAGAGAAGTCAAATCAAATCAAAGAAAAATCAAAAACCTTGTGGCATGTGATAATGGTCACTTTTGACCTTTTTAATATCTTACCCACTTTGAGCCCTTTTATTAAGAGATTATCAAACCAAACCCTGCCAACTCTTTGCTCCTCATCCAAGACCTCATCAAGGTGAACAACTTTGGTGTTGACCACTTTGACCAGATCGTTGACCATTGCTCAAAATAGTCAAGCCAAGATGCTAGGTTGAAACAGATTCTAGATTCCCTCCACTTTTAGAAATTTCATCAAACCTCTCCAAATTTCAAACCAAGACCACCAATAGATGCCAAACTTTATTTAGAACCCAACCATGCAGAATTTTGGTCAAAATTCAACCCACAAGAGACCTTTGCTTGTCATATATGTGGAGCACATAGAATATAATTAGGGTACAACCACTCCCACCAACTATGTACCATCTCCCCTTTTTATCTCTTGAGCTCATCTATAGTGCCAATAGTACCACAACCACTCTCATGACATCACCTAGCATAGACAAGACCACCATGACACCAACCATGCCAAGTACATGGCCTATGTCACACACACTTTTGCTTATGATCCAATTCTTTACATAGAAGTACAACCACTATTCAACCACTATTCAACCACTATTCATCACCTCACCCCACCTCACTTGTACTCCTCTATAGTGCACCTTGTACCTCTAACCACTACCAATGACCTCACCTAGCCTAGCCATGCTCACCCTAGCATAAGGACACACCATATCATGCCTATGTCACATACATTTTGGCATGGATCCAAATGTGCAAGCCCTAGCCCTCTCCAACTATGCTCACCATGTCAAACCCTCTTGACTCACCTCACCACACTTAATCGTGCAGCACTTAAAGACCAAGAAAATAATGCAAGAGGGACCAATGCCATGCCATGCCATTGATATAGACAACACCATGCCAACCCATGTCATCCTACCCCTCTAGTCACCCTCACCTTGTCAAGTTGACTCACCTCACTCCACTTTTCTTGTGCTCATCTATAGTGGTCATGGTACTCTAACAACTCCCAAATGACATCACCTTGCTTTGCCATACCCACCATGGCCAAAGTGTCTCCCTATGCCATTGCATATGTCACACACTTTGGCCATGATCTTTTGTGCATGCTCTACCCCTCCCTAGCGTTGCCAACCATGTCACACACACTAGCCTCACCTCACTTGAGATAGCATTGCCCTCCTAGACCAAGAAGAATGCATGGAAGATCCCTAGCCATGCCCATGTCAACCCTCATGACCTCACCATGCCAACTCTCACCATGGCCCTCTCCTCTCCCTTCTTGAACCTATAAATAGAGCACTTCCCCCACTCCAATTCTTCACACCACTTCACTCCTCTCCTCTCCCTGATCCTCCTCAAGCAATCCCTCATCCCAATTTCATCCACAGAGCCCCAATCGATCGCCGGAGCGCCGCCAGTACTGCTGCAAGATCGCCGGAGCTAGGAGCCACCCCAGGAGACGCCGCCGGTACAAGGAGCCTCGCCATCCTCAACAACGCCGCCCTGCATCAACGCCGACGACCGCCGGACCTCCGGTGAGCCGCCGACCCCCTAGGCTCGCCGCCAGTAAGCCCGTGCTCGTCGTCGACGAAGGCACACGTGGACCGTCGGATCCTGCTCTAATCCTGCGGCTCACATAGATCATACCGTTTCGCTGTTTAAATACCGCTGACAGTAGGTCCCGCTGTCAGGCGGCCTGCTCGTGCGAGACACGCAGTGGGCCGGCCCGTTTTCTTTTTCTCCCCTGACCCAATTCATTTTCCCGCGCAGCCCAACAATTCAAATTCGAATTATTTCGTTTAACTGAAATTCAATACTGGTGCTGTGTTCAAAATTGAATAACTTCAAATCTACAAACCCAAATGGAGTGATTCCAATTTTGTTGGAAAGCTCATGAAAGGCTCCATCCAACCCCACTGGATTCAAATCAATATATGTTGTAGAATTTAAATAGTAAAAATGACAAATCAGTAACTTGTCAGAGTTCAAACAATTATTAAAAATCAACCAAAAATGCTTTTGAGTTGATTCCAACTCCTATAAATCACATTTCACTTGCACTAATTGTTTCTGCAAAAATATGCCATGCTTACTTTGAAGGATCATGGCCTAGTTTAATTAAAGGACTATATGGCTATTTCTAGTCAAAGATATTGTCCAAAACTATTTAAAAATCACATGGGAGTTTCTCTCTCATTTAAATCTTGTCATGAACATTTCAAAATGAGATAGAGACTCTGGTCATTTAGTTCTCAGATGATTTGTTGATGATTTTAAATCATCACCATGTTAGGATTAAATTGTATGAGGTGCTCCACCTCATTTAAATCATTTTCTTAAATGATAAGTATGAAGAGGTTGACTTTGGTCAACCTAGGTCATATATTATTCATGAAGGAAATTAAATCTTAATAAGATAATGAGAGGGAATTATTTCCCCAAAGAACCAAAGAGGAAACCCTAAGTCACTAAGAGGAATGGTTTTCTAAACACTAAAGAAGAAACCCTAGTCAAATGTTGAGTAAGATAGATGATGATGTTAGATCATCTTGAGTGAGCCATTAAGGCTATTTAGGTTCTTTAAGTATTGATTTGGTGTTTGTATACTCGTATTCGTTTATAGACGCTAGTACCGGAGACTATCAAGAGGAGGAGGTACTCTACCAAGAAGAAGGAGAAGAGAACTTTGATCACTACCCAAACCAAGGCAAGCTAATATTCTTGCAAGATTGCCCTTGTGCAAAGCTCTACAAGAGCAAGGCACACTCACTTATTACTTTATGCTTCATGATCCCATCCCAAGTTTTATTCTTGCAAAGTTTTTACTTTATTTATTAAAGCTTCCTTTTATAGTTAACTTTGGTCTAAGTATAAGAGGAGTACAAGAGCATCACACTTAGCCTAGAAAGCTATAAGCTACTTAGCACCCCTCATAACTAGTTGCTAGTGCTAAAGATTAAAAGTGACTACTCTAGTTGGGAACTGGTGATTTGAAAAGATTTTGAAAACCTTGGAATGATGAGTCATTCTATTGAAAGATTTTGAAGGTGAATGTGACTTGTGAATGACTTGGTGAATTTTACCAAAACTGATGGTTGGGTTCGGATGCGATACCATTCCAATTTTACAAGTACCCCCACAATACCTGAATCTGGGTAAGGCTTAGCTGGAAACTTATGTATCTTAGTATGGGTTCCCTCTAAAACAAGCGTCATCGGGGTTATGCCGGAGGCTGCCTCTACAACAAAAGGAATGATGTGAAATGACGTGAAATGAGGTGAATGTCCGGCCCAAGCCCTGTGCAGTTCCCAGGCTGACTGTCTGTCTTCACTGGGGGGCCAAGCTCATGGGGAGAGGTGCCTATACTAGGGTATGTAAATGAAAGGTTAGGATTGGTAGTTCGCGTACTGCGTACGATAAATCAGGGCCAGTTACCCCTGACGAACTATTGCAATTGTTGTGGCACAAGTGTACAACCTCTGCAGAGTGTAGAACTATTCGAATAGCCGCGTCCACGGTTATGGACGGTTGGAAAGGCCATACTGTTCCGTCATCAGAACTTTTCTCAAAAGATGAAGGGTGACTTGTGATTTGAATTGAAAGGTGACTTTGACTTTGAATCACAACAGAGTTGTGGGAACGACACTAATGTTCCCACTGGAGTTAGTTAGGCAGATGAAGAGTCTTTTATTACTAAAGTGCTTATGAAATAAAACTGGCTTTATGCAAATGAACCTAGAGCTTAGAACCCCCTTACTATAGTTGTGTAGTACTTACATTAGTATTAGTGTGCGAGTACTTTAAAGTACTCACGGCTGTATCCCTGGCTATTCAAATGGCCAGACTATGAAGGAGAACAGCAGTACGAGGAAGATGGACAGCAGGACATCTACGACAACTAGGACCACTCCTGACGTCAACAGTTGCCTGTGGAATAGATGGACTACTACTACGCTACCTCGCTTCCGCTATGTGTTTTGTAATTGATCAGTAGATCAACTATTATTGTAATGAGACTGGATCATGTGATCCTTTGTGTTGTAAGACAATTATGAGTTGTAATGAATGATGTTCTGTGATATCAATCTATTATGTCTCGCAAAAACAATATTCCTGGGATTGCGATGAATGGCATAATAGGCATCTGGACTTAAAAATCCGGGTGTTGACAAGTTGGTATCAGAGCCATTGTTGACCTTAGGAGACCCTAGTTAGAATGGACGTCTGAAAAACTTAGTTTCAAAACCAATGAAGTGAATATTTGTGAAAACTTATTCTCACTCTTACCCTTGAGATCTTTTTCAAAGAAAGAAAATCCATGCTCTATTTTCTTTGCAATTCTACATAAAAGTTTGCACACTTGATCACTTCTCTAACTTACTTACCCAAATTGCTCACAGATGGAGTACCAATGTGAGTCCTATCAGCTTGGCCACGGAGGAAACCTCATGTTCGAGAAGGATTTGAAGCAACTAGTTGAATATTTAGGACACCCGTATCCCGAGTTCTTCGGAATACCACTCAATAATCAACCAGGAGGACAACCTCGGTGGGAAGTTACTGCAGATCTGAGAGGAAAGCTTGGAGCCCCAATTTGGGAAACTATCTGGTTTTCTGTAACGGGAAACACTTGGAAGGATGGAATAGCTAGAGCCATGCAAGAAGCAATTGCCCGTCTGTGCGGACAGAATGTGAGCAAGCTCAAGAACACTCGCTTCATCTACTACCCAAGACATGATCCCATGGGAAGGCCAATAACCATGCCCCCGCACCCGGAGATGAACCATTATGTAGCCCACCTGGACTACATGCTGTACAAGACCCGCAAGGAGTTGGACAACGCCCTCGCCTTTCGCCAAGCACATTAACCGTGAAGACGAAGAATCCCCCCCTGAAGAGTAGTATCATCAAATCGCTTTCGTAGGTGTGAGTTTGTATCAGGATCCCCTTGTATCGTAGAACGAATGAATGGTTCTTCAAACCAACGGTGTGCTAGCTTGGTAATGTGTGATGTTTGATATGAATGAAAAAGTGTTGTTGGTTTTTACCCCCGCAACACTACTCAAATTTTCAAGTTATGAACTTTTTAAAATTTTAACAAAACAAACCATAGAAATTTCCCTCTTATCTTATCATCTACCTCGATATTCAGATGGCCCCACCAACCCGCAGCACCAACCAGGACGCAATGATGCAGATGCTCCAAATGATGATGGCAGACCGAGAAGCCGTGAGAGCTGAACGACAAGCCAATATTGCCGCACTGCAACAGATAGCTCAGAACAATCAGGGCCATGGAAACCACGATCACCCTGGATCGAAGTTGAAGAATTTTCAGAACACCAACCCTCCAATATTCAACAAGACTGAAGAACCCCTAGATGCTGATGACTGGCTCCAGACAATGGAGAACAACCTCGAAGTTGCGGGAGTGGAAGCCGCAGAGAAAGTGTTGTTTGCCACGCACTACTTAGCAGGACCAGCAAGAGCTTGGTGGACCAGCACCCGTGCCATGAATGCAGGACAGATGATGACCTGGGAAGACTTCAAGCTGAAGTTTAGCAAGTACCATGTGCCCCAAGGACTGATCAAGAAGATGAGAGACGAGTTCCGCGAACTCAAGCAAGGAAGGATGTCCGTGGTGGAATACCGCGACAGGTTTCTTACTCTGTCAAGGTACGCCCCGGATGAGACCGACACCAACGAGAAGAGGAAGGAGAGATTTCTGAATGGACTGCATGATGAAATGCAAACTGTGTTAGTGAACATTCCGTTCGCTGACTTGGAAGCCCTTGTGGACTCAGCTATACAGATGGAAGGGAAGTTGCATCAAGCCAACGAGAACCGCAAGCGTAGGATGATGAACCAGAATGGACCCAACAACGCCCAGAAGTACCGCAACAACTCAACTGGAGGATTTGCCTCAAGATACAACAAGCCCCCAGCTCAGACTTACCGCCCAAGCAACAACAACCACAACAACCGCAACACCAACAACAACCGCAACAACAACAACAACAACAACAACAACAACAACAACAACAACAACAACAACAACAACAACGGCAACAATAACAACAACAACCACCCCAATACTGCCCCAATGACTGGAAGTAACGCTGTTCCCGTCAACCCCAAAGACAAGTCCACCATCAACTGCTATGAATGTGGAGTTGTGGGTCACTACTCCAACGAGTGCCCCAAGAAGCTTGCCAAGATTGCCGCCAATACCGCAGCACCTGCTCAGCAACAGCGCCGCTTTGCAGGAAGAAGGAACCAGAACAACAACAACGGCCGTTTCTACCACATGACTGCCACTGAAGCTCAGGAAGCACCACAGGCCATGCCAAGTATGTTTTCCTGTTAATCCAATTGCCCAATCTCTCTTAGGAACCTAACTTTTCTTAAAATCTCGGGACGAGATTTGTTTAAGGGGGAAGGGTTTGTAACATCCCAAAAATTTCAAAACAAAGAAAATGAATTTCCCTTCTTCCAAATTTTGGAACCAACAAAAACTTTTATTAAATTAAGTTTGATACATAGTGATCATGCTTAATTCTTGTGCGATTGCCATGATTGCTGGTTGAAGTATTTTGAAAAGATCTTAAACCCTAAACCTCACCCCTCTTTTCACCATCCAAGATAAAAGCAAAATAAAAAGAAATTAAATAAGAAAAGGGCCTATGTGCCTATGGCTATTTTTGTGAAACTTTTACTTAGACCTTTCTACCTTGGTAGATGTTTTGAAAACATTAATCAACCATACCTAGTGCTCAACAAATCAAATCCAAGGTGAAAACAAAATAAGTTAAAAGAAAATAAAAATGCCATAGAGGCATATGGGAGTAAATAGCCAAATTGTGAGATTGAGAATCTTGACCCTAGGACTTGTTGTGAATGGTTGGATCACTCATCTATACCATTTCAACAATCAACAACATCATTTGGGTCAAGAGAAGTCAAATCAAATCAAAGAAAAATCAAAAACCTTGTGGCATGTGATAATGGTCACTTTTGACCTTTTTAATATCTTACCCACTTTGAGCCCTTTTATTAAGAGATTATCAAACCAAACCCTGCCAACTCTTTGCTCCTCATCCAAGACCTCATCAAGGTGAACAACTTTGGTGTTGACCACTTTGACCAGATCGTTGACCATTGCTCAAAATAGTCAAGCCAAGATGCTAGGTTGAAACAGATTCTAGATTCCCTCCACTTTTAGAAATTTCATCAAACCTCTCCAAATTTCAAACCAAGACCACCAATAGATGCCAAACTTTATTTAGAACCCAACCATGCAGAATTTTGGTCAAAATTCAACCCACAAGAGACCTTTGCTTGTCATATATGTGGAGCACATAGAATATAATTAGGGTACAACCACTCCCACCAACTATGTACCATCTCCCCTTTTTATCTCTTGAGCTCATCTATAGTGCCAATAGTACCACAACCACTCTCATGACATCACCTAGCATAGACAAGACCACCATGACACCAACCATGCCAAGTACATGGCCTATGTCACACACACTTTTGCTTATGATCCAATTCTTTACATAGAAGTACAACCACTATTCAACCACTATTCAACCACTATTCATCACCTCACCCCACCTCACTTGTACTCCTCTATAGTGCACCTTGTACCTCTAACCACTACCAATGACCTCACCTAGCCTAGCCATGCTCACCCTAGCATAAGGACACACCATATCATGCCTATGTCACATACATTTTGGCATGGATCCAAATGTGCAAGCCCTAGCCCTCTCCAACTATGCTCACCATGTCAAACCCTCTTGACTCACCTCACCACACTTAATCGTGCAGCACTTAAAGACCAAGAAAATAATGCAAGAGGGACCAATGCCATGCCATGCCATTGATATAGACAACACCATGCCAACCCATGTCATCCTACCCCTCTAGTCACCCTCACCTTGTCAAGTTGACTCACCTCACTCCACTTTTCTTGTGCTCATCTATAGTGGTCATGGTACTCTAACAACTCCCAAATGACATCACCTTGCTTTGCCATACCCACCATGGCCAAAGTGTCTCCCTATGTCATTGCATATGTCACACACTTTGGCCATGATCTTTTGTGCATGCTCTACCCCTCCCTAGCCTTGCCAACCATGTCACACACACTAGCCTCACCTCACTTGAGATAGCATTGCCCTCCTAGACCAAGAAGAATGCATGGAAGATCCCTAGCCATGCCCATGTCAACCCTCATGACCTCACCATGCCAACTCTCACCATGGCCCTCTCCTCTCCCTTCTTGAACCTATAAATAGAGCACTTCCCCCACTCCAATTCTTCACACCACTTCACTCCTCTCCTCTCCCTGATCCTCCTCAAGCAATCCCTCATCCCAATTTCATCCACAGAGCCCCAATCGATCGCCGGAGCGCCGCCAGTACTGCTGCAAGATCGCCGGAGCTAGGAGCCACCCCAGGAGACGCCGCCGGTACAAGGAGCCTCGCCATCCTCAACAACGCCGCCCTGCATCAACGCCGACGACCGCCGGACCTCCGGTGAGCCGCCGACCCCCTAGGCTCGCCGCCAGTAAGCCCGTGCTCGTCGTCGACGAAGGCACACGTGGACCGTCGGATCCTGCTCTAATCCTGCGGCTCACATAGATCATACCGTTTCGCTGTTTAAATACCGCTGACAGTAGGTCCCGCTGTCAGGCGGCCTGCTCGTGCGAGACACGCAGTGGGCCGGCCCGTTTTCTTTTTCTCCCCTGACCCAATTCATTTTCCCGCGCAGCCCAACAATTCAAATTCGAATTATTTCGTTTAACTGAAATTCAATACTGGTGCTGTGTTCAAAATTGAATAACTTCAAATCTACAAACCCAAATGGAGTGATTCCAATTTTGTTGGAAAGCTCATGAAAGGCTCCATCCAACCCCACTGGATTCAAATCAATATATGTTGTAGAATTTAAATAGTAAAAATGACAAATCAGTAACTTGTCAGAGTTCAAACAATTATTAAAAATCAACCAAAAATGCTTTTGAGTTGATTCCAACTCCTATAAATCACATTTCACTTGCACTAATTGTTTCTGCAAAAATATGCCATGCTTACTTTGAAGGATCATGGCCTAGTTTAATTAAAGGACTATATGGCTATTTCTAGTCAAAGATATTGTCCAAAACTATTTAAAAATCACATGGGAGTTTCTCTCTCATTTAAATCTTGTCATGAACATTTCAAAATGAGATAGAGACTCTGGTCATTTAGTTCTCAGATGATTTGTTGATGATTTTAAATCATCACCATGTTAGGATTAAATTGTATGAGGTGCTCCACCTCATTTAAATCATTTTCTTAAATGATAAGTATGAAGAGGTTGACTTTGGTCAACCTAGGTCATATATTATTCATGAAGGAAATTAAATCTTAATAAGATAATGAGAGGGAATTATTTCCCCAAAGAACCAAAGAGGAAACCCTAAGTCACTAAGAGGAATGGTTTTCTAAACACTAAAGAAGAAACCCTAGTCAAATGTTGAGTAAGATAGATGATGATGTTAGATCATCTTGAGTGAGCCATTAAGGCTATTTAGGTTCTTTAAGTATTGATTTGGTGTTTGTATACTCGTATTCGTTTATAGACGCTAGTACCGGAGACTATCAAGAGGAGGAGGTACTCTACCAAGAAGAAGGAGAAGAGAACTTTGATCACTACCCAAACCAAGGCAAGCTAATATTCTTGCAAGATTGCCCTTGTGCAAAGCTCTACAAGAGCAAGGCACACTCACTTATTACTTTATGCTTCATGATCCCATCCCAAGTTTTATTCTTGCAAAGTTTTTACTTTATTTATTAAAGCTTCCTTTTATAGTTAACTTTGGTCTAAGTATAAGAGGAGTACAAGAGCATCACACTTAGCCTAGAAAGCTATAAGCTACTTAGCACCCCTCATAACTAGTTGCTAGTGCTAAAGATTAAAAGTGACTACTCTAGTTGGGAACTGGTGATTTGAAAAGATTTTGAAAACCTTGGAATGATGAGTCATTCTATTGAAAGATTTTGAAGGTGAATGTGACTTGTGAATGACTTGGTGAATTTTACCAAAACTGATGGTTGGGTTTGGATGCGATACCATTCCAATTTTACAAGTACCCCCACAATACCTGAATCTGGGTAAGGCTTAGCTGGAAACTTATGTATCTTAGTATGGGTTCCCTCTAAAACAAGCGTCATCGGGGTTATGCCGGAGGCTGCCTCTACAACAAAAGGAATGATGTGAAATGACGTGAAATGAGGTGAATGTCCGGCCCAAGCCCTGTGCAGTTCCCAGTGGCTGTCTGTCTTCACCGGGGGCCAAGCTCATGGGGAGAGGTGCCTATACTAGGGTATGTAAATGAAAGGTTAGGATTGGTAGTTCGCGTACTGCGTACGATAAATCAGGGCCAGTTACCCCTGACGAACTATTGCAATTGTTGTGGCACAAGTGTACAACCTCTGCAGAGTGTAGAACTATTCGAATAGCCGCGTCCACGGTTATGGACGGTTGGAAAGGCCATACTGTTCCGTCATCAGAACTTTTCTCAAAAGATGAAGGGTGACTTGTGATTTGAATTGAAAGGTGACTTTGACTTTGAATCACAACAGAGTTGTGGGAACGACACTAATGTTCCCACTGGAGTTAGTTAGGCAGATGAAGAGTCTTTTATTACTAAAGTGCTTATGAAATAAAACTGGCTTTATGCAAATGAACCTAGAGCTTAGAACCCCCTTACTATAGTTGTGTAGTACTTACATTAGTATTAGTGTGCGAGTACTTTAAAGTACTCACGGCTGTGTCCCTGGCTATTCAAATGGCCAGACTATGAAGGAGAACAAAGATACGAGGAAGATGGACAGCAGGACGTCTACGACAACTAGGACCACTCTGACGTCCAACGGTTGCTGTGGAATAGATGGACTACTACTACGCTACCTCGCTTCCGCTATGTGTTTTGTAATTGATCAGTAGATCAACTATTATTGTAATGAGACTGGATCATGTGATCCTTTGTGTTGTAAGACAATTATGAGTTGTAATGAATGATGTTCTGTGATATCAATCTATTATGTCTCGCAAAAACAATATTCCTGGGATTGCGATGAATGGCATAATAGGCATCTGGACTTAAAAATCCGGGTGTTGACAAACGCCCCCTGCTCTGCCGCCTCTCTCCTACTGTACTACCAAGTTACTATGGGATTTTACTCTGGCCTTGCCGGTCTCGCCCGCGGCGCAACCCTCTAATTTAGATTGGGAGCTGCAGACCCCGGCCCCGCCGTTGGGCCGCCCCGCGCCGCACGACTCCTACTTCGGCTACACGTAGCTCATCTTCAACCTCTGCTGCTGCTCGAGGCCGGGCTAGGTGGCCTCCACCAGTCCACCCTACGCTGCAGCTGCGGCCACGAGTCGTCGTCCCTCCTCGAACACCGCCGCTGCTGCAAGGCCCGACGCTCGCCCTCCACCCCACATGGCGCCGTCCAGGATGGGGGGCCCGAAGACGCGCTCGACCAAGGTCTTCTCGGTGATTCACGCAACGCCGGAGATGCTGCATGAGGAGGCGCTACTGGCCACCAACGCCGCGGTGGTGGCTTGACCTTGACCATGCCATGTGCGGTGCCCGTCTTCCACGTAAGGAACAGAAGACACAGATCACGGTCCAACTCTGTACCAGTTTGTGCCAAGTGCCAACCGGATAGTCATTTCTAACGGAGCCGGTAACTACCGGAGTCCCACAGGCCAATCATATGGTGTCAGCACATCCAGTACAAGTCTACAACACCTACGTATTCCTGTGTATTCGTTCATTGCGTTACTTTTTGCTAGTTACGTAGGTCCCACTCATGTGGCTCTGCATGCGCGCTCTCTTTCTTGGGTTACTGCGCCAACGCCACAACAGCTAACTAATAATCTCATATTAGAGTATAATCTATCTAGTTTTTCGTTACAAATTTGAAATCATGATTAGTATTTCTTTTGAAAAGTTTAGTTTGTTTTTACACATACTCCAGTTAAGCTGTTTTTATAAATTTCAATAAAATATTCTTCAAACTTCTATGAGCAAGTCAAATCAAAGAAACAAAATATTTGTCTACGTATGGGTTTACATAATTTTTAAGAACATTTTGTGGAAGTTTAGTCCGTTTTTCACATGTAGTCCATTTATTTTTCTTTTTTCACATAAATATGATTCACACATAATCTAATTATATATTTTGTGTCAAAATAGTTTCAGTCTGTTTTAAAATTTTAATAAAATATTTTGTGAACAAGATAGTTGTCTAAGTATGGGTTCATATCACTAGTAGAAAAAGAGCCTTCCATCCACCCCCATTAGTCCCCAAAATATTCAAACCGCGACTAAAAGGGTCTTTAGTCGCGGTTCGGAAGGCGACCCGCGACTAATGCTCCATCCGAGACGAAAGGGTACCCCTTTAGTCGCGGTTGGTAACACCAACCGGGACTAAAGGGCTATGGAGGGATGCGGCCGGTGAAAAAACCTTTAGTCCCGGTTGGGGACGACCACTTCATGGATATGTGAATATCGTTAGTACCCCTTTAGTCGCGGTTGGTGTCCCCAACCGGGACTAAAGGTTTTTCCGAGTTTTTTTTACTTCCACGCACCCTGCACCCCCCCCCCCCCCCGCGTGGATCGCCTTTTTTTGGTTTGTAAAATACAAAAGAAAATGATAGAAAATTCAAAAAAAAAATTGTTTTCAGATTGTTGTATGTTATGCAACCTACTATTCGGAGAAATTAAGAAATTCGAATTTTCACTTTTTTTGCAAAAAAAGTTTAAAAAATGGTAAAACCGCAATAACTTTTGCATACGACGTCGGAAAAAAACGTATAACATATCAAAAAAATCCTGGGAAGTACGAGTAAAGAGTACTTGTCGGTAACGATGTTGAACAAGGTATGGAGATACCGATGATCGAGCCTCGGATAAGTAAAGTATCGCGTGACAAAGGGAATCGGTATCGTATGTAAATGGTTCAATCGATCACTAAGTTATCGTTGAATGTGTGGGAGCCATTATGGATCTCCAGATCCCGCTATTGGTTATTGGTCGGAGAGGAGTCTCAACCATGTCTGCATAGTTCACGAACCGTAGGGTGACACACTTAAGGTTTGATGTCGTTTTAAGTAGATATGGAATATGGAATGGAGTTCGAATGTTGTTCGGAGTCTCGGATGGGATCCAGGACATCACGAGGAGGTCTGGAATGGTCCGGAGAATAAGATTCATATATAGGAAGTCACTTTCCAAGTTTGGAAATGATCCGGTGCATTTATGGAAGGCACTAGAATGTTCTAGAACCTTCCGGAAGAAATCACCATGGAAAGTGGAGTCCGGAAGAATTCCACAAACCCTAATCAGCCAACCAAGTGGGAAGGTGGAGTCCATAGTGGACTCCACCTCCTTGGCCCGACCACTAAAGGGGGAAAGGGAGGAGTCCTTGTCCCCCTAGGTTTCGTCCATATGGCAGTTTTTGAATTGGGGTCTTATTCAGATCTTTGGGCAAACCCTAGGGATTCCACCTATATAATGAGGGGAGAGGGAGGGGGCTGGTTACACCAAGTTGGCCGCACCACCAAGGGCTTCCCAGGCCGGCGCCCAAGCAGCCCCCTCTCCCAAACACTAGCCTCTCCCCTCCTCCATCTTCTCTCGCGGTGCTTAGGCGAAGCCCTGCCGGAGATCTCCACCACCACCGCCACCACGCCGTCGTGCTGTCGGGATTCCGAGGAGGATCTACTACTTCCGCTGCCCGCTGGAACGGGGAGAAGGACGTCGTCATCAACACCGAACGTGTGACCGAGTACGAAGGTGCTGCCCGATTGTGGCACCGTCAAGATCTTCTACGCGCTTTTGAAAGCGGCAAGTGATCGACTACATCAACAACGAGATCTAATCTCGTAGGCTTTGGAATCTTCGAGGGTTAGTCTCATGATCTTCTCGTTGCTACCATCTTCTTGATTGGATCTTGGCTTGTTATTCGTTCTTGCGGTAGGAAATTTTTTGTTTTCTATGCTACGAATCCCATCAGTTGGAGCATGGATAAGTTTCCGAATGCACTTAGTTTTGTGTGTAGATTCTTTTGAAGCATCATCGCCGGAATTGTTTCCGCCATGACGCTTGGGTGCTACCACGGCACTTTGAAATTTTCAGTTTAAGTTTTCTCAAAGTATCAAGGTGCTAACTATCGCTAGTTTCCGCCTAGATACTTGGGGGCTACTGGGAATATTGGTTTACCTTGCGCTTGACGAGCAGTTGGTCGAAGAAGTCGCCGATCTCCTTTTTGTGAAGTTGAATCTCGGAAGATTCAACATCAGCCCTACCCCAGGCATTGCTCATCATGGAGTTCAGCAGGTCTTGCTCTAGCTCCCACTTCTCCGCCTCTGTTAGCTTGTGGAAGAACTTATGCGAATAAGCCTTCGGAGTGGAGTACAGATTTGTTGGGTCCCCGAAATTGGCCGGAAAGGTTACGGCATCATTAGCCGGAGCTTCAGCCTTATCTTGGGAGTTTACTTCAGCCTCCTCCGGGGTCTTGTCCTGAGGTCCTTCCGGAGCTGCCCGCTTCGTAGCAGAACAGCTTCCGCCAACCTTTTCGCTGCTCACAGGAATGACTTCCGGAGCTTGGGCGGCTGGGTCGGGGGAAGGATGGGCTTCAGGCAGAGATGGATGTGGAAAGTTGGAGGTGCTTGGCGGTGTTGGGGTTATCGGAGGCACGACCGGAGATATCCTCAGATATTTGGTTATGGGCTTCTGGGTGTTATCCCGTGAAGCCGAGACTTTTTGGCTCCTGTAACAAGCAAAGGGAAAAACATAAGTAATAAACTTACACGATAAAAATGAGACAATCTCGGATACTTACGTGGCTCCGGGAATCAGTGGGCGTGATCTTTTCCCTGCATTTGCGAGCAGTTTGAGATGCTCACGCTCCGCCTTCTTCGAGTCGAGCGGAGGTGGCTTTGTCTTGGCCTTCTTGGCGGATGCCTCGCTGCTGGCACCGGCTTCGGAGCCGGAAGCTTTGGCGCGGGGACGTTTGGCGGGTCGGGGAGCAGCTTTCTTGGGAGCTTGCTCCTCCTCTTCGTCTTCATCCTCCGGATCTTCCTCCGCCCCTTCGGCGCTCGCAGGTACTCGGAGTATGGCCCTAAAATCCTCCTCCGCCAATGTATCGAGCTGGAGAGGTAAAAGTGAAGAAGTTAAAAACACTTCAAATTTGAGAAGTTAAAATGTTGAGATACGAATACGTACCGGAGGACACTGGTTGTGCGTCTTGATGTCTTTTACAATTTCCGGGACCGGTTGGCCCCGGGTAACCTTCACAAGAGTCTTGATCCTCCTTTTTAGAGAATCTGCTGGCAAATTGTCGCGGGTAAATTGGAGTAGATCATCCACCCCGGTGTACTCGCAGATTAATCGCGGGTTGTACTTCAGGGGCTGGATCCGGCGGGAAAACCAGCTGAGAGTCAAATCAGTTCCGGTTAGACTAACCAGTAAATCCTCCGCGCTGCTTTATCCAACTCCGGGTATTGTGCGAGCGCAGGGATGAAGCTCCAGCTGTCTAGTTCTTCCGGAGGCTCATTGACGAACTTGGGGAGCCCTTGGTGGACGTTCGGAACTTCGATGTTCTTCACATAGAACCATCCGGCGTTCCAGTACCGGACGGATTCGTGAGAGGAGTGAGGCGGATACATCCTTCCGGGGCGGAGCATGAAAGTCATACGGAGATTCGTGTGTCGGATCTAACGGTGGAAACGGAACGGTCACACCGATGGATGTTCGCCACGTGTCTTAGGGTAATGCGGTGAAATCGAGGCAGTGGTAACCTGAACTGAGCAACTCCGAAATTTCCGGCTGAAGATTCGCGTCTCCGAAAATTTAGCGCGGGAAAAAAGGAAGTTTGAGCGCAACGAAGGTAAAGAATCTGCCAAGATACCGCTATAGAAAGGCAAATGATTTCCGGTTGATTGGAGTCGGAAACAAGAAAGTTTTGGAAGCTCTTCAAGATTCTCTTCAGATCCGAGCTAACTGAAGCCGGAGGAATGATGAATCTCGGAGAACTTCGGGGGCTACTGTTGTGGGTATACTTTATGGGTATATCAACGGCATGGCCTAGATCCGGCAAGCCCGGGTGGCCCACAGATGGTGATGAGGCATGTGGCCCATCGGGCGGCCCAGTTGCTGTAGATCAGAGAGGATGAAGTTCAGCCCAGGAGCAAGGAGCCGGATCTTAACCGACCTACGAAGGAGGCCGGATCCGTGGAGGCCCATGAAGTATCCGGATCCAGTGCGACATTGATGGAAGGCGGATTCTTGACGTACACGGCAATGTAATATTCCGTAGTTAGGCAACTTGTATTCCGGCTAGGACTCTCCGTGTAAACCCTAGATCCGGATGTCTTTATAAGCCGGATCCTGGGAGCCCTAGAGGAGAACAACCACAACTCATTGTAACAACGCGAAAGCGCCCAGATAATTCCAGACAAGCAGCAGTAGGCCCTGCCATCGAGCAGGTGTTCCGAAGCTGGGTAACTCGCGTACCACCGTCCCGAGGACACTCCGCCCAATGGCCCCTACTCCTTTTCCCCCTCGTGAGGATCCCTCCTCCGAGGTACCGTCGATTAGGCAACGACACTACCTGCTTGGAGTATGTACGTGCGCATCTTACAGATTTCGATCAAACTGGAGCGGTGGAGCCTGGGCTGATGGATCTCGTGCCCGCTTCCACCTGCTGCCAGCCGTTGGTGTGGCCGTGTGCCTCGTGCGTGCGCCCGCGCGTGGCCGCCACGCGAAGACGCGGCTTTACTCGATGGTTTGGAGCCGTGCTCTCGGCGGTATTTCGGCAACACGGTGGTCCACCGTCCGCACATCGGTATCGGCCATGGTGGCTGGTCGTCCACTCTGCTCAAATAGGAACTACAACATGAGGAGAGATGGTTCTGGTCTGCTAAACATGCATTGTGGCGCTACATCAGGACGACGTGGCATCCACATCGGTAATACCAGTCAACAAAACTGGTTTTAACTCAGCAAAACAGCTTTCACTAGACCTGAGGGGGTGTTTTGCCCGGTTTTTGATAGTTAGGGGAGTTAAGTGTGCTAGTTTAAACTTGAGGAGGTGTTGCGTCTAATCTCGAATACCTGTGGGGTTATATGAACTTCTTTCCTTCCACAAAGTGTTATATCTTTTCCCCCGCAAAAAAAAAGTGTTATCTACTTTTATTAGTCCCAACAACTGTAAAATGAGAAGCATCCCCTCAGAGATTTTATTAGAAAAAACAATTATTTCCTTTTTTGAAACAAAAAAAAATTATTTCCTAGTTAAGCACCCCAGGTGATCCCTTCCTAGCACCTTTTCTTTCTTATACATGGAGGACGATCCTGCTTGCCTTTTGTGGCAAATTGTTGACATGGGATCTACATGCATGGGTAGGAGAGACAACCAACAGAAGATGCAGCCTGAGTGACCATCACATGGACGAGTCGGCTCATCTGCTCCCCCTATGTCTCCTTTCTTCTCCTCTTACCCATGTCTCCTCTGCTACCGGCGAAACCTGTAAAAACTGAGACTGAAAAAATAACACCAATTAGGAGGAGGCCAGACTGAAAACTAATGGGTGGAAGAGGGGTTGTACGGGGTGGAAAATCTGCATAAAAATCAGAGACGGCGATGGGATCCAAGGAGGATCTCGAGGTATGTCGTCGACCGAGAAGAAGTGCAGGAAGTTCGTGGTCTTCGAAATCGACACAAATCGATCGAACTCGGCATCCAGTACGTATCCACCAGTGCGATCGTCGCCTCGCTGGTTTCTTATTCGGCTCCAATCGCGTGCGGAGCTGTCCGACGGAGCGACGCGGGGAGGGAGAGATGGGAAGAAGGGACGGCGCGACGCTGCCGCTTTCCTCTGGTTATTTCTGCTAGATGCGAGGCCAACGCTAAGGAGGAAGATGGCCTCAAGGCCCATTTATAGAGCCTAACACAGCCCAAGTAACAAGAATTCGTCCAGCTCAGTCTGCGGAGTAGCAGCCCGGTAAAGCTGGGCTGGTCCATTGGCGGCGATTTGACTGACTGAACGAGCTGAGGACGTCGTGGAAATGATGAGACGATCTGAAGCGCTGAATGGGCTGATCGGACGGTCTAGGATGGCAAATCGCTGTGAGAGGTCCTAGATGGTTGAGTTATACTGTTACTTAATAACAACTAGACCATGATAGCGCGCTTTGCCGCGCCCGTCCCTTTTAGCAATACAATAATAGAATTTTCACAATGTGGAGACGTGAAACAAACAAGTTGAATTTCTACAAATTTACTATATATTTGGTCACTGAAGGTGGAGTTTTAATTAGTTGGCAGACAAGTATTGAGCTAGCACGGGAGGATGGGCAAAAAGTTCAACATGGAGGCGTTGCTACTTATGTCGATCTTCGCCTAAAACCAGACACATTGGTTTAACGATGCAGCGTTGAAGGTACAAACTTACGTAAATAGAGATGTGCATATTCTCTAAGGAGAGCTGACAAATATGTTGCATCATTTGCTTAGTAATATTTTTGTTGGAGCTTCCTTGGTAATCTAGGAGGATGGTGTGGTATCCGAAGATCCAATGTATAGGAGGAGTACCTAGAGATAGAACTAATTCAGCGTCAGCAAAGTACCAACAACAAATGCAAAATTAATACTACCTCTGTCCATAAATAGATGTCTTAGATTTATCAAATTTTGAATGTATATAGACACTATTTAGTGTATAGATACATCTAAATTTAGACAAATATAAGACATCTATTTATGGCCAGAGGGAGTATTTGTTATTGGGTGGGTATGCGTTGTATAATGTAAGTTAAATGGTAGAATGATGAAAAAGAAGATGATCAGCGAGTGGTCTGTGCAGGAGGTGATGTTGGTATATTATTATCCAAGTACAAAACTGAACTTCTTGACTTCACAACCTATCTCCTAAAGCACGAATTTAACAGCCTGTCTAAATATACGGATAGTTCTGGAAAAGGTTGTACATATATTTGGTCCATTTAAATATAATTGGTATGAGACTGCAGCCTAATCGAGCAAGCATGACATTCTTTTTTAGAAAACTTTAGGGATACAGCATAACATACATGTAAACCGAACGTGTGTAAATTGTCAATGTTCTATAAATCAGTCATGAAAGCATGCGTTTGAGAGCTATTGGAGTTCAGACCAATCACTTCAAAGCAAGATGCAAATATAATCACAAAACACCAGTTTAAATAATATGATAATTTCAAAAGCATGTGAAAGGAACTTTTAGAATAACATAGTTCATATATCAAATCCGAACTCCAGAGCCTCACTAAAGGGAGGCGAGCATGTTGGCCTGGAACATACCACAACTTTTAATCTCAGAAATAAGCTAAATTAACCAAGTGATTCCCGTGTGAAAATTAATCTAACAAAATTAAGAATCATGCCTTTACAAAAGAAAAAGGGTACTTACCTGTCTAGATCAGGCAGAAAGCACACATGCCATTTAGGATGAATCAACGCACAAACGTGGAGAGTCATTTCACTTGAAAAAAAATCTTATTGCATTTTTGGAAGATTCTCGTAACCGTAGCAAATTCTGATGGCTATTTGGTTTAATCAATTTCTCAACCTTGTTGGCTATAGAAAGTAGGAGTTAACCTTTAGACCAATCATGGCATGTGATATATATTTACTTATTAATTTACAAATACGACAAAAAGTGAGGAAATAATTAAGTAAGGCGGTTAAATGTACAAACATGGCAAGTCATCACAACCTTTTAACGTAGGGCACTTATAGGACTTGATAAATACATGCCATACATAGCTACACAGCATAGGAATCGCAGTCACAAACTAATATTTCTTTTGACATAGAACACAAGTAACCATGTAGCAGTAAAATAATTCCACAAAAGTTATATCCAAGATTATGTTATAGATAGTGATAGATCTTTTAGGCAGAGCACGATCATCACAAAAATTATACAGTCTACTTGTCAGTTCCCTTATAGCAAAAGCTTATCCCACATCGGAACAAAGAAACCATAAGCCTAAACCTCATAACCCCACCAACATCTTATGTGCACCATTCTCACAGAAATTGCATGAACCAATTGCAAGAGCTAATGTATTATATTCCGAAGCAAATTCAGCCGCAGAGACTTAGAGAGACCAAACTAAACTTACCTTTCTTTGTTCAGCAATAGATGTATGTTAATTGTTGAAGTGACATGAAATTACCAGCCTCTATATTGTTGAAAGCACTTTGTCTTGGCATAAGAAGGGTCAGGTACTATAAGTCATGAAACTCATGTAATATGTGTGAGTTAGTAAATCATATTTTTTTTATAATGGTAGATGTTGTATCTTCAACAATAATAACCAGTGGGAAAATATGAACCATACATAAAGCCAGTATCATCAAATTTTATAAATCGCAGACACACATAGAATAAGATGAATTCTGAGAATACATATAAACTAACCTAGCCAACATCCATTGCAAATCATGAGCTTCAGGATTACCCATATCAAACCACCAGAATTGTGGCCCATGGTGGCGCGAGCGCGGAGGCAAGGCGAGCCGGTAGATAGCGCAACAGGAAAACGAAACGAACCGGTACCGTGGCAATACACAGTATTATGCGATTTGGTGGAAGGGCAAAATGGTCTAAAAAAATCGTTGACGAAACTTTTTGGTAGAAACCTTAGCTCCTTTATTATTAGGTAGTATAGGTATAGATAATTCTCTGATGTCGACTAGCCTGACATCGTATTGCACATATGGAAGATAATGAAGTCGTGCCCTGCCCGTCCATTGGTTGAGACATATCCGACCAGATCTTCTCTTCCATTCATTGGTTAAGGATACGTATTGTCCGAGCCTAGCGAACGATATCCCACTCGACGCGCGAATTATTGTAGTATTAGGAGAAAACAAAAACTGATCCCGAGCTCAGATCAGCTCCTTTTCTGGACCAGCCATTTCGTCTTGGGACCTGCTCCTGTCAGGCCACTTCAAGTTGCTACGACACGCAGAAATTGGTAGAATAGGAGGATACGCGTATACTAAGGTGGGCCAGGATGTAACGGCCATGCGTATCCCATCCGGCATCGTTGTGACGGAGCGTGCGGCCGTGTGTTTCCCGTCCCTGGACCCTTGCGCTCCCCTCGCGGCGCGGCCTCTCCGGCGCCGCCGACCACCTCCTCACGCTCCGGCCCCAACGCCCCCTGCTCTGCCGCCTCTCTCCTACTGTACTACCAAGTTACTATGGGATTTTACTCTGGCCTTGCCGGTCTCGCCCGCGGCGCAACCCTCTAATCTAGATTGGGAGCTGCAGACCCCGGCCCCGCCGTTGGGCCGCCCCGCGCCGCACGACTCCTACTTCGGCTACACGTAGCTCATCTTCAACCTCTGCTGCTGCTCGAGGCCGGGCTAGGTGGCCTCCACCAGTCCACCCTACGCTGCAGCTACGGCCACGAGTCGTCGTCCCTCCTCGAACACCGCCGCTGCTGCAAGGCCCGACGCTCGCCCTCCACCCCACATGGCGCCGTCCAGGATGGGGGGCCCGAAGACGCGCTCGACCAAGGTCTTCTCGGTGATTCACGCAACGCCGGAGATGCTGCATGAGGAGGCGCTACTGGCCACCAACGCCGCGGTGGTGGCTTGACCTTGACCATGCCATGTGCGCTGCCCGTCTTCCACGTAAGGAACAGAAGACACAGATCACGGTCCAACTCTGTACCAGTTTGTGCCAAGTGCCAACCGGATAGTCATTTCTAACGGAGCCGGTAACTACCGGAGTCCCACAGGCCAATCATATGGTGTCAGCACATCCAGTACAAGTCTACAGCACCTACGTATTCCTGTGTATTCGTTCATTGCGTTACTTTTTGCTAGTTACGTAGGTCCCACTCATGTGGCTCTGCATGCGCGCTCTCTTTCTTGGGTTACTGCGCCAACGCCACAACAGCTAGCTAATAATCTCATATTAGAGTATAATCTATCTAGTTTTTCGTTACAAATTTGAAATCATGATTAGTATTTCTTTTGAAAAGTTTAGTTTGTTTTTACACATACTCCAGTTAAGCTGTTTTTATAAATTTCAATAAAATATTCTTCAAACTTCTATGAGCAAGTCAAATCAAAGAAACAAAATATTTGTCTACGTATGGGTTTACATAATTTTTAAGAACATTTTGTGGAAGTTTAGTCCGTTTTTCACATGTAGTCCATTTATTTTTCTTTTTTCACATAAATATGATTCACACATAATCTAATTATATATTTTGTGTCAAAATAGTTTCAGTCTGTTTTAAAATTTTAATAAAATATTTTGTGAACAAGATAGTTGTCTAAGTATGGGTTCATATCACTAGTAGAAAAAGAGCCTTCCATCCACCCCCATTAGTCCCCAAAATATTCAAACCGCGACTAAAAGGGTCTTTAGTCGCGGTTCGGAAGGCGACCCGCGACTAATGCTCCATCCGAGACGAAAGGGTACCCCTTTAGTCGCGGTTGGTAACACCAACCGGGACTAAAGGGCTATGGAGGGATGCGGCCGGTGGAAAAACCTTTAGTCCCGGTTGGGGACGACCACTTCATGGATATGTGAATATCGTTAACCGCGACTAAAGGGGTACTAACGATATTCACATATCCATGAAGTGGTCGTCCCCAACCGGGACTAAAGGTTTTTCCGAGTTTTTTTTACTCCCACGCACCCTGCGCCCCCGTGGATCGCCTTTTTTGGTTTGTAAAATACAAAAGAAAATGATAGAAAATTCAAAAAAAAATTGTTTTCAGATTGTTGTATGTTATGCAACCTACTATTCGGAGAAATTAAGAAATTCGAATTTTCACTTTTTTTGCAAAAAAAGTTTAAAAAATGGTAAAACCGCAATAACTTTTGCATACGACGTCGGAAAAAAACGTATAATATATCAAAAAAATCCTGGGAAGTACGAGTAAAGAGTACTTGTCGGTAACGAGGTTGAACAAGGTATGGAGATACCGATGATCGAGCCTCGGATAAGTAAAGTATCGCGTGACAAAGGGAATCGGTATCGTATGTAAATGGTTCAATCGATCACTAAGTTATCGTTGAATGTGTGGGAGCCATTATGGATCTCCAGATCCCGCTATTGGTTATTGGTCGGAGAGGAGTCTCAACCATGTCTGCATAGTTCACGAACCGTAGGGTGACACACTTAAGGTTTGATGTCGTTTTAAGTAGATATGGAATATGGAATGGAGTTCGAATGTTGTTCGGAGTCTCGGATGGGATCCAGGACATCACGGGGAGGTCCGGAATGGTCCGGAGAATAAGATTCATATATAGGAAGTCACTTTCCAAGTTTGGAAATGATCCGGTGCATTTATGGAAGGCACTAGAATGTTCTAGAACCTTCCGGAAGAAATCACCATGGAAAGTGGAGTCCCGGAAGAATTCCACAAACCCTAATCAGCCAACCAAGTGGGAAGGTGGAGTCCATAGTGGACTCCACCTCCTTGGCCGGCCACTAAAGGGGGAAAGGGAGGAGTCCTTGTCCCCCTAGGTTTCGTCCATATGGCAGTTTTTGAATTGGGGTCTTATTCAGATCTTTGGGCAAACCCTAGGGATTCCACCTATATAATGAGGGGGAGAGGGAGGGGGCTGGTTACACCAAGTTGGCCGCACCACCAAGGGCTTCCCAGGCCGGCGCCCAAGCAGCCCCCTCTCCCAAACACTAGTCTCTCCCCTCCTCCATCTTCTCTCGCGGTGCTTAGGCGAAGCCCCGCCGGAGATCTCCACCACCACCGCCACCACGCCGTCGTGCTGTCGGGATTCCGAGGAGGATCTACTACTTCCGCTGCCCGCTGGAACGGGGAGAAGGACGTCGTCATCAACACCGAACGTGTGACCGAGTACGGAGGTGCTGCCCGATTGTGGCACCGTCAAGATCTTCTACGCGCTTTTGAAAGCGGCAAGTGATCGACTACATCAACAACGAGATCTAATCTCGTAGGCTTTGGAATCTTCGAGGGTTAGTCTCATGATCTTCTCGTTGCTACCATCTTCTTGATTGGATCTTGGCTTGTTATTCGTTCTTGCGGTAGGAAATTTTTTGTTTTCTATGCTACGAATCCCATCAGTTGGAGCATGGATAAGTTTCCGAATGCACTTAGTTTTGTGTGTAGATTCTTTTGAAGCATCATCGCCGGAATTGTTTCCGCCATGACGCTTGGGTGCTACCACGGCACTTTGAAATTTTCAGTTTAAGTTTTCTCAAAGTATCAAGGTGCTAACTATCGCTAGTTTCCGCCTAGATACTTGGGGGCTCTTTGGGAATATTGGTTTACCTTGCGCTTGACGAGCAGTTGGTCGAAGAAGTCGCCGATCTCCTTTTTGTGAAGTTGAATCTCGGAAGATTCAACATCAGCCCTACCCCAGGCATTGCTCATCATGGAGTTCAGCAGGTCCTGCTCTAGCTCCCACTTCTCCGCCTCTGTTAGCTTGTGGAAGAACTTATGCGAATAAGCCTTCGGAGTGGAGTACAGATTTGTTGGGTCCCCGAAATTGGCCGGAAAGGTTACGGCATCATTAGCCGGAGCTTCAGCCTTATCTTGGGAGTTTACTTCAGCCTCCTCCGGGGTCTTGTCCTGAGGTCCTTCCGGAGCTGCCCGCTTCGTAGCAGAACAGCTTCCGCCAACCTTTTCGCTGCTCACAGGAATGACTTCCGGAGCTTGGGCGGCTGGGTCGGGGGAAGGATGGGCTTCAGGCAGAGATGGATGTGGAAAGTTGGAGGTGCTTGGCGGTGTTGGGGTTATCGGAGGCACGACCGGAGATATCCTCAGATATTTGGTTATGGGCTTCTGGGTGTTATCCCGTGAAGCCGAGACTTTTTGGCTCCTGTAACAAGCAAAGGGAAAAACATAAGTAATAAACTTACACGATAAAAATGAGACAATCTCGGATACTTACGTGGCTCCGGGAATCAGTGGGCGTGATCTTTTCCCTGCATTTGCGAGCAGTTTGAGATGCTCACGCTCCGCCTTCTTCGAGTCGAGCGGAGGTGGCTTTGTCTTGGCCTTCTTGGCGGAGGCCTCGCCGCTGGCACCGGCTTCGGAGCCGGAAGCTTTGGCGCGGGGACGTTTGGCGGGTCGGGGAGCAGCTTTCTTGGGAGCTTGCTCCTCCTCTTCGTCTTCATCCTCCGGATCTTCCTCCGCCCCTTCGGCGCTCGCAGGTACTCGGAGTATGGCCCTAAAATCCTCCTCCGCCAATGTATCGAGCTGGAGAGGTAAAAGTGAAGAAGTTAAAAACACTTCAAATTTGAGAAGTTAAAATGTTGAGATACGAATACGTACCGGAGGACACTGGTTGTGCGTCTTGATGTCTTTTACAATTTCCGGGACCGGTTGGCCCCGGGTAACCTTCACAAGAGTCTTGATCCTCCTTTTTAGAGAATCTGCTGGCAAATTGTCGCGGGTAAATTGGAGTAGATCATCCACCCCGGTGTACTCGCAGATTAATCGCGGGTTGTATTCAGGGGCTGGATCCGGCGGGAAAACCAGCTGAGAGTCAAATCAGTTCCGGTTAGACTAACCAGTAAATCCTCTGCGCTGCTTTATCCAACTCCGGGTATTGTGCGAGCGCAGGGATGAAGCTCCAGCTGTCTAGTTCTTCCGGAGGCTCATTGACGAACTTGGGGAGCCCTTGGTGGACGTTCGGAACTTCGATGTTCTTCACATAGAACCATCCGGCGTTCCAGTACCGGACGGATTCGTGAGAGGAGTGAGGCAGATACATCCTTCCGGGGCGGAGCATGAAAGTCATACGGAGATTCGTGTGTCGGATCTAACGGTGGAAACGGAACGGTCACACCGATGGATGTTCGCCACGTGTCTTAGGGTAATGCGGTGAAATCGAGGCAGTGGTAACCTGAACTGAGCAACTCCGAAATTTCCGGCTGAAGATTCGCGTCTCCGAAAATTTAGCGCGGGAAAAAAGGAAGTTTGAGCGCAACGAAGGTAAAGAATCTGCCAAGATACCGCTATAGAAAGGCAAATGATTTCCGGTTGATTGGAGTCGGAAACAAGAAAGTTTTGGAAGCTCTTCAAGATTCTCTTCAGATCCGAGCTAACTGAAGCCGGAGGAATGATGAATCTCGGAGAACTTCGGGGGCTACTGTTGTGGGTATACTTTATGGGTATATCAACGGCATGGCCTAGATCCGGCAAGCCCGGGTGGCCCACAGATGGTGATGAGGCATGTGGCCCATCGGGTGTCCCTCCTCGAACACCGCCGCTGCTGCAAGGCCCGACGCTCGCCCTCCACCCCACATGGCGCCGTCCAGGATGGGGGGCCCGAAGACGCGCTCGACCAAGGTCTTCTCGGTGATTCACGCAACGCCGGAGATGCTGCATGAGGAGGCGCTACTGGCCACCAACGCCGCGGTGGTGGCTTGACCTTGACCATGCCATGTGCGCTGCCCGTCTTCCACGTAAGGAACAGAAGACACAGATCACGGTCCAACTCTGTACCAGTTTGTGCCAAGTGCCAACCGGATAGTCATTTCTAACGGAGCCGGTAACTACCGGAGTCCCACAGGCCAATCATATGGTGTCAGCACATCCAGTACAAGTCTACAACACCTACGTATTCCTGTGTATTCGTTCATTGCGTTACTTTTTGCTAGTTACGTAGGTTCCACTCATGTGGCTCTGCATGCGCGCTCTCTTTCTTGGGTTACTGCGCCAACGCCACAACAGCTAGCTAATAATCTCATATTAGAGTATAATCTATCTAGTTTTTCGTTACAAATTTGAAATCATGATTAGTATTTCTTTTGAAAAGTTTAGTTTGTTTTTACACATACTCCAGTTAAGCTGTTTTTCTAAATTTCAATAAAATATTCTTCAAACTTCTATGAGCAAGTCAAATCAAAGAAACAAAATATTTGTCTACGTATGGGTTTACATAATTTTTAAGAACATTTTGTGGAAGTTTAGTCCGTTTTTCACATGTAGTCCATTTATTTTTCTTTTTTCACATAAATATGATTCACACATAATCTAATTATATATTTTGTGTCAAAATAGTTTCAGTCTGTTTTAAAATTTTAATAAAATATTTTGTGAACAAGATAGTTGTCTAAGTATGGGTTCATATCACTAGTAGAAAAAGAGTCTTCCATCCACCCCCATTAGTCCCCAAAATATTCAAACCGCGACTAAAAGGGTCTTTAGTCGCGGTTCGGAAGGCGACCCGCGACTAATGCTCCATCCGAGACGAAAGGGTACCCCTTTAGTCGCGGTTGGTAACACCAACCGGGACTAAAGGGCTATGGAGGGATGCGGCCGGTGGAAAAACCTTTAGTCCCGGTTGGGGACGACCACTTCATGGATATGTGAATATCGTTAGTACCCCTTTAGTCGCGGTTGGTGTCCCCAACCGGGACTAAAGGTTTTTCCGAGTTTTTTTTACTCCCACGCACCCTGCACCCCCCCCCCCCCCCGTGGATCGCCTTTTTTGGTTTGTAAAATACAAAAGAAAATGATAGAAAATTCAAAAAAAAAAAATTGTTTTCAGATTGTTGTATGTTATGCAACCTACTATTCGGAGAAATTAAGAAATTCGAATTTTCACTTTTTTTGCAAAAAAAGTTTAAAAAATGGTAAAACCGCAATAACTTTTGCATACGACGTCGGAAAAAAACGTATAATATATCAAAAAAAACCTGGGAAGTACGAGTAAAGAGTACTTGTCGGTAACGAGGTTGAACAAGGTATGGAGATACCGATGATCGAGCCTCGGATAAGTAAAGTATCGCGTGACAAAGGGAATCGGTATCGTATGTAAATGGTTCAATCGATCACTAAGTTATCGTTGAATGTGTGGGAGCCATTATGGATCTCCAGATCCCGCTATTGGTTATTGGTCGGAGAGGAGTCTCAACCATGTCTGCATAGTTCACGAACCGTAGGGTGACACACTTAATGTTTGATTTCGTTTTAAGTAGATATGGAATATGGAATGGAGTTCGAATGTTGTTCGGAGTCTCGGATGGGATCCAGGACATCACGAGGAGGTCCGGAATGGTCCGGAGAATAAGATTCATATATAGGAAGTCACTTTCCAAGTTTGGAAATGATCCGGTGCATTTATGGAAGGCACTAGAATGTTCTAGAACCTTCCGGAAGAAATCACCATGGAAAGTGGAGTCCCGGAAGAATTCCACAAACCCTAATCAGCCAACCAAGTGGGAAGGTGGAGTCCATAGTGGACTCCACCTCCTTGGCCGGCCACTAAAGGGGGAAAGGGAGGAGTCCTTGTCCCCCTAGGTTTCGTCCATATGGCAGTTTTTGAATTGGGGTCTTATTCAGATCTTTGGGCAAACCCTAGGGATTCCACCTATATAATGAGGGGGAGAGGGAGGGGGCTGGTTACACCAAGTTGGCCGCACCACCAAGGGCTTCCCAGGCCGGCGCCCAAGCAGCCCCCTCTCCCAAACACTAGTCTCTCCCCTCCTCCATCTTCTCTCGCGGTGCTTAGGCGAAGCCCCGCCGGAGATCTCCACCACCACCGCCACCACGCCGTCGTGCTGTCGGGATTCCGAGGAGGATCTACTACTTCCGCTGCCCGCTGGAACGGGGAGAAGGACGTCGTCATCAACACCGAACGTGTGACCGAGTACGGAGGTGCTGCCCGATTGTGGCACCGTCAAGATCTTCTACGCGCTTTTGAAAGCGGCAAGTGATCGACTACATCAACAACGAGATCTAATCTCGTAGGCTTTGGAATCTTCGAGGGTTAGTCTCATGATCTTCTCGTTGCTACCATCTTCTTGATTGGATCTTGGCTTGTTATTCGTTCTTGCGGTAGGTAATTTTTGTTTTCTATGCTACGAATCCCATCGGTTGGAGCATGGATAAGTGTCCGAATGCACTTAGTTTTGTGTGTAGATTCTTTTGAAGCATCATCGCCGGAATTGTTTCCGCCATGACGCTTGGGTGCTACCACGGCACTTTGAAATTTTCAGTTTAAGTTTTCTCAAAGTATCAAGGTGCTAACTATCGCTAGTTTCCGCCTAGATACTTGGGGGCTACTGGGAATATTGGTTTACCTTGCGCTTGACGAGCAGTTGGTCGAAGAAGTCGCCGATCTCCTTTTTGTGAAGTTGAATCTCGGAAGATTCAACATCAGCCCTACCCCAGGCATTGCTCATCATGGAGTTCAGCAGTCCTGCTCTCGCTCCCACTTCTCCGCCTCAGTTAGCTTGTGGAAGAACTTATGCGAATAAGCCTTCGGAGTGGAGTACAGATTTGTTGGGTCCCCGAAATTGGCCGGAAAGGTTACGGCATCATTAGCCGGAGCTTCAGCCTTATCTGGGGCGTGTACTTCTGCCTCCTCCGGGGTCTTGTCCCGAGGTCCTTCCGGAGCTGCCCGCTTCGTAGCGAACAGCTTCCGCCAACCTTTTCGCTGCTCACGGGAATGACTTCCGGAGCTTGGGCGGATGGGTCGGGGGAAGGATGGGCTTCAGCGAGAGATGGATGTGGAAAGTTGGAGGTGCTTGGCGGTGTTGGGGTTATCGGAGGCACGACCGGAGATATCCTCAGATATTTGGTTATGGGCTTACGGGTGTTATCCCGTGAAGCCGAGACTTTTGGCTCTGTAACAAGCAAAGGGAAAAACATAAGTAATAAACTTACACGATAAAAATGAGACAATCTCGGATACTTACGTGGCTCCGGGAATCAGTGGGTGTGATCTTTTCCCTGCATTTGCGAGCAGTTTGAGATGCTCACGCTCCGCCTTCTTCGAGTCGAGCGGAGGTGGCTTTGTCTTGGCCTTCTTGGCGGAGGCCTCGCCGCTGGCACCGGCCCGAGCCGGAAGCTTTGGCGCGGGGACGTTTGGCGGGTCGGGGAGCAGCTTTCTTGGGAGCTTGCTCCTCCTCTTCGTCTTCATCCTCCGGATCTTCCTCCGCCCCTTCGGCGCTCGCAGGTACTCGGAGTATGGCCCTAAAATCCTCCTCCGCCAATGTATCGAGCTGGAGAGGTAAAAGTGAAGAAGTTAAAAACACTTCAAATTTGAGAAGTTAAAATGTTGAGATACGAATACGTACCGGAGGACACTGGTTGTGCGTCTTGATGTCTTTTACAATTTCCGGGACCGGTTGGCCCCGGGTAACCTTCACAAGAGTCTTGATCCTCCTTTTTAGAGAATCTGCTGGCAAATTGTCGCGGGTAAATTGGAGTAGATCATCCACCCCGGTGTACTCGCAGATTAATCGCGGGTTGTACTTCAGGGGCTGGATCCGGCGGGAAAACCAGCTGAGAGTCAAATCAGTTCCGGTTAGACTAACCAGTAAATCCTCCGCGCTGCTTTATCCAACTCCGGGTATTGTGCGAGCGCAGGGATGAAGCTCCAGCTGTCTAGTTCTTCCGGAGGCTCATTGACGAACTTGGGGAGCCCTTGGTGGACATTCGGAACTTCGATGTTCTTCACATAGAACCATCCGGCGTTCCAGTACCGGACGGATTCGTGAGAGGAGTGAGGCGGATACATCCTTCCGGGGCGGAGCATGAAAGTCATACGGAGATTCGTGTGTCGGATCTAACGGTGGAAACGGAACGGTCACACCGATGGATGTTCGCCACGTGTCTTAGGGTAATGCGGTGAAATCGAGGCAGTGGTAACCTGAACTGAGCAACTCCGAAATTTCCGGCTGAAGATTCGCGTCTCCGAAAATTTAGCGCGGGAAAAAAGGAAGTTTGAGCGCAACGAAGGTAAAGAATCTGCCAAGATACCGCTATAGAAAGGCAAATGATTTCCGGTTGATTGGAGTCGGAAACAAGAAAGTTTTGGAAGCTCTTCAAGATTCTCTTCAGATCCGAGCTAACTGAAGCCGGAGGAATGATGAATCTCGGAGAACTTCGGGGGCTACTGTTGTGGGTATACTTTATGGGTATATCAACGGCATGGCCTAGATCCGGCAAGCCCGGGTGGCCCACATATGGTGATGAGGCATGTGGCCCATCGGGTGTCCCTCCTCGAACACCGCCGCTGCTGCAAGGCCCGACGCTCGCCCTCCACCCCACATGGCGCCGTCCAGGATGGGGGGCCCGAAGACGCGCTCGACCAAGGTCTTCTCGGTGATTCACGCAACGCCGGAGATGCTGCATGAGGAGGCGCTACTGGCCACCAACGCCGCGGTGGTGGCTTGACCTTGACCATGCCATGTGCGCTGCCCGTCTTCCACGTAAGGAACAGAAGACACAGATCACGGTCCAACTCTGTACCAGTTTGTGCCAAGTGCCAACCGGATAGTCATTTCTAACGGAGCCGGTAACTACCGGAGTCCCACAGGCCAATCATATGGTGTCAGCACATCCAGTACAAGTCTACAACACCTACGTATTCCTGTGTATTCGTTCATTGCGTTACTTTTTGCTAGTTACGTAGGTCCCACTCATGTGGCTCTGCATGCGCGCTCTCTTTCTTGGGTTACTGTGCCAACGCCACAACAGCTAGCTAATAATCTCATATTAGAGTATAATCTATCTAGTTTTTCGTTACAAATTTGAAATCATGATTAGTATTTCTTTTGAAAAGTTTAGTTTGTTTTTACACATACTCCAGTTAAGCTGTTTTTCTAAATTTCAATAAAATATTCTTCAAACTTCTATGAGCAAGTCAAATCAAAGAAACAAAATATTTGTCTACGTATGGGTTTACATAATTTTTAAGAACATTTTGTGGAAGTTTAGTCCGTTTTTCACATGTAGTCCATTTATTTTTCTTTTTTCACATAAATATGATTCACACATAATCTAATTATATATTTTGTGTCAAAATAGTTTCAGTCTGTTTTAAAATTTTAATAAAATATTTTGTGAACAAGATAGTTGTCTAAGTATGGGTTCATATCACTAGTAGAAAAAGAGCCTTCCATCCACCCCCATTAGTCCCCAAAATATTCAAACCGCGACTAAAAGGGTCTTTAGTCGCGGTTCGGAAGGCGACCCGCGACTAATGCTCCATCCGAGACGAAAGGGTACCCCTTTAGTCGCGGTTGGTAACACCAACCGGGACTAAAGGGCTATGGAGGGATGCGGCCGGTGGAAAAACCTTTAGTCCCGGTTGGGGACGACCACTTCATGGATATGTGAATATCGTTAGTACCCCTTTAGTCGCGGTTGGTGTCCCCAACCGGGACTAAAGGTTTTTCCGAGTTTTTTTTACTCCCACGCACCCTGCACCCCCCCCCCCCCCCCGTGGATCGCCTTTTTTTGGTTTGTAAAATACAAAAGAAAATGATAGAAAATTCAAAAAAAAATTGTTTTCAGATTGTTGTATGTTATGCAACCTACTATTCGGAGAAATTAAGAAATTCGAATTTTCACTTTTTTTGCAAAAAAAGTTTAAAAAATGGTAAAACCGCAATAACTTTTGCATACGACGTCGGAAAAAAACGTATAATATATCAAAAAAATCCTGGGAAGTACGAGTAAAGAGTACTTGTCGGTAACGAGGTTGAACAAGGTATGGAGATACCGATGATCGAGCCTCGGATAAGTAAAGTATCGCGTGACAAAGGGAATCGGTATCGTATGTAAATGGTTCAATCGATCACTAAGTTATCGTTGAATGTGTGGGAGCCATTATGGATCTCCAGATCCCGCTATTGGTTATTGGTCGGAGAGGAGTCTCAACCATGTCTGCATAGTTCACGAACCGTAGGGTGACACACTTAAGGTTTGATGTCGTTTTAAGTAGATATGGAATATGGAATGGAGTTCGAATGTTGTTCGGAGTCTCGGATGGGATCCAGGACATCACGAGGAGGTCCGGAATGGTCCGGAGAATAAGATTCATATATAGGAAGTCACTTTCCAAGTTTGGAAATGATCCGGTGCATTTATGGAAGGCACTAGAATGTTCTAGAACCTTCCGGAAGAAATCACCATGGAAAGTGGAGTCCCGGAAGAATTCCACAAACCCTAATCAGCCAACCAAGTGGGAAGGTGGAGTCCATAGTGGACTCCACCTCCTTGGCCGGCCACTAAAGGGGGAAAGGGAGGAGTCCTTGTCCCCCTAGGTTTCGTCCATATGGCAGTTTTTGAATTGGGGTCTTATTCAGATCTTTGGGCAAACCCTAGGGATTCCACCTATATAATGAGGGGGAGAGGGAGGGGGCTGGTTACACCAAGTTGGCCGCACCACCAAGGGCTTCCCAGGCCGGCGCCCAAGCAGCCCCCTCTCCCAAACACTAGCCTCTCCCCTCCTCCATCTTCTCTCGCGGTGCTTAGGCGAAGCCCTGCCGGAGATCTCCACCACCACCGCCACCACGCCGTCGTGCTGTCGGGATTCCGAGGAGGATCTACTACTTCCGCTGCCCGCTGGAACGGGGAGAAGGACGTCGTCATCAACACCGAACGTGTGACCGAGTACGGAGGTGCTGCCCGATTGTGGCACCGTCAAGATCTTCTACGCGCTTTTGAAAGCGGCAAGTGATCGACTACATCAACAACGAGATCTAATCTCGTAGGCTTTGGAATCTTCGAGGGTTAGTCTCATGATCTTCTCGTTGCTACCATCTTCTTGATTGGATCTTGGCTTGTTATTCGTTCTTGCGGTAGGAAATTTTTTGTTTTCTATGCTACGAATCCCATCAGTTGGAGCATGGATAAGTTTCCGAATGCACTTAGTTTTGTGTGTAGATTCTTTTGAAGCATCATCGCCGGAATTGTTTCCGCCATGACGCTTGGGTGCTACCACGGCACTTTGAAATTTTCAGTTTAAGTTTTCTCAAAGTATCAAGGTGCTAACTATCGCTAGTTTCCGCCTCGATACTTGGGGGCTACTGGGAATATTGGTTTACCTTGCGCTTGACGAGCAGTTGGTCGAAGAAGTCGCCGATCTCCTTTTTGTGAAGTTGAATCTCGGAAGATTCAACATCAGCCCTACCCCAGGCATTGCTCATCATGGAGTTCAGCAGGTCCTGCTCTAGCTCCCACTTCTCCGCCTCTGTTAGCTTGTGGAAGAACTTATGCGAATAAGCCTTCGGAGTGGAGTACAGATTTGTTGGGTCCCCGAAATTGGCCGGAAAGGTTACGGCATCATTAGCCGGAGCTTCAGCCTTATCTTGGGAGTTTACTTCAGCCTCCTCCGGGGTCTTGTCCTGAGGTCCTTCCGGAGCTGCCCGCTTCGTAGCAGAACAGCTTCCGCCAACCTTTTCGCTGCTCACAGGAATGACTTCCGGAGCTTGGGCGGCTGGGTCGGGGGAAGGATGGGCTTCCGAGAGATGGATGTGGAAAGTTGGAGGTGCTTGGCGGTGTTGGGGTTATCGGAGGCACGACCGGAGATATCCTCAGATATTTGGTTATGGGCTTCTGGGTGTTATCCCGTGAAGCCGAGACTTTTTGGCTCCTGTAACAAGCAAAGGGAAAAACATAAGTAATAAACTTACACGATAAAAATGAGACAATCTCGGATACTTACGTGGCTCCGGGAATCAGTGGGCGTGATCTTTTCCCTGCATTTGCGAGCAGTTTGAGATGCTCACGCTCCGCCTTCTTCGAGTCGAGCGGAGGTGGCTTTGTCTTGGCCTTCTTGGCGGAGGCCTCGCCGCTGGCACCGGCTTCGGAGCCGGAAGCTTTGGCGCGGGGACGTTTGGCGGGTCGGGGAGCAGCTTTCTTGGGAGCTTGCTCCTCCTCTTCGTCTTCATCCTCCGGATCTTCCTCCGCCCCTTCGGCGCTCGCAGGTACTCGGAGTATGGCCCTAAAATCCTCCTCCGCCAATGTATCGAGCTGGAGAGGTAAAAGTGAAGAAGTTAAAAACACTTCAAATTTGAGAAGTTAAAATGTTGAGATACGAATACGTACCGGAGGACACTGGTTGTGCGTCTTGATGTCTTTTACAATTTCCGGGACCGGTTGGCCCCGGGTAACCTTCACAAGAGTCTTGATCCTCCTTTTTAGAGAATCTGCTGGCAAATTGTCGCGGGTAAATTGGAGTAGATCATCCACCCCGGTGTACTCGCAGATTAATCGCGGGTTGTACTTCAGGGGCTGGATCCGGCGGGAAAACCAGCTGAGAGTCAAATCAGTTCCGGTTAGACTAACCAGTAAATCCTCCGCGCTGCTTTATCCAACTCCGGGTATTGTGCGAGCGCAGGGATGAAGCTCCAGCTGTCTAGTTCTTCCGGAGGCTCATTGACGAACTTGGGGAGCCCTTGGTGGACATTCGGAACTTCGATGTTCTTCACATAGAACCATCCGGCGTTCCCAAAGACCGGACGGATTCGTGAGAGGAGTGAGGCGGATACATCCTTCCGGGGCGGAGCATGAAAGTCATACGGAGATTCGTGTGTCGGATCTAACGGTGGAAACGGAACGGTCACACCGATGGATGTTCGCCACGTGTCTTAGGGTAATGCGGTGAAATCGAGGCAGTGGTAACCTGAATCGAGCAACTCCGAAATTTCCGGCTGAAGATTCGCGTCTCCGAAAATTTAGCGCGGGAAAAAAGGAAGTTTGAGCGCAACGAAGGTAAAGAATCTGCCAAGATACCGCTATAGAAAGGCAAATGATTTCCGGTTGATTGGAGTCGGAAACAAGAAAGTTTTGGAAGCTCTTCAAGATTCTCTTCAGATCCGAGCTAACTGAAGCCGGAGGAATGATGAATCTCGGAGAACTTCGGGGGCTACTGTTGTGGGTATACTTTATGGGTATATCAACGGCATGGCCTAGATCCGGCAAGCCCGGGTGGCCCACAGATGGTGATGAGGCATGTGGCCCATCGGGTGTCCCTCCTCGAACACCGCCGCTGCTGCAAGGCCCGACGCTCGCCCTCCACCCCACATGGCGCCGTCCAGGATGGGGGGCCCGAAGACGCGCTCGACCAAGGTCTTCTCGGTGATTCACGCAACGCCGGAGATGCTGCATGAGGAGGCGCTACTGGCCACCAACGCCGCGGTGGTGACTTGACCTTGACCATGCCATGTGCGCTGCCCGTCTTCCACGTAAGGAACAGAAGACACAGATCACGGTCCAACTCTGTACCAGTTTGTGCCAAGTGCCAACCGGATAGTCATTTCTAACGGAGCCGGTAACTACCGGAGTCCCACAGGCCAATCATATGGTGTCAGCACATCCAGTACAAGTCTACAACACCTACGTATTCCTGTGTATTCGTTCATTGCGTTACTTTTTGCTAGTTACGTAGGTCCCACTCATGTGGCTCTGCATGCGCGCTCTCTTTCTTGGGTTACTGTGCCAACGCCACAACAGCTAGCTAATAATCTCATATTAGAGTATAATCTATCTAGTTTTTCGTTACAAATTTGAAATCATGATTAGTATTTCTTTTGAAAAGTTTAGTTTGTTTTTACACATACTCCAGTTAAGCTGTTTTTCTAAATTTCAATAAAATATTCTTCAAACTTCTATGAGCAAGTCAAATCAAAGAAACAAAATATTTGTCTACGTATGGGTTTACATAATTTTTAAGAACATTTTGTGGAAGTTTAGTCCGTTTTTCACATGTAGTCCATTTATTTTTCTTTTTTCACATAAATATGATTCACACATAATCTAATTATATATTTTGTGTCAAAATAGTTTCAGTCTGTTTTAAAATTTTAATAAAATATTTTGTGAACAAGATAGTTGTCTAAGTATGGGTTCATATCACTAGTAGAAAAAGAGCCTTCCATCCACCCCCATTAGTCCCCAAAATATTCAAACCGCGACTAAAAGGGTCTTTAGTCGCGGTTCGGAAGGCGACCCGCGACTAATGCTCCATCCGAGACGAAAGGGTACCCCTTTAGTCGCGGTTGGTAACACCAACCGGGACTAAAGGGCTATGGAGGGATGCGGCCGGTGGAAAAACCTTTAGTCCCGGTTGGGGACGACCACTTCATGGATATGTGAATATCGTTAGTACCCCTTTAGTCACGGTTGGTGTCCCCAACCGGGACTAAAGGTTTTTCCGAGTTTTTTTTACTCCCACGGACCCTGCAGCCCCCCGTGGATCGCCTTTTTTGGTTTGTAAAATACAAAAGAAAATGATAGAAAATTCAAAAAAAAATTGTTTTCAGATTGTTGTATGTTATGCAACCTACTATTCGGAGAAATTAAGAAATTCGAATTTTCACTTTTTTTGCAAAAAAAGTTTAAAAAATGGTAAAACCGCAATAACTTTTGCATACGACGTCGGAAAAAAACGTATAATATATCAAAAAAATCCTGGGAAGTACGAGTAAAGAGTACTTGTCGGTAACGAGGTTGAACAAGGTATGGAGATACCGATGATCGAGCCTCGGATAAGTAAAGTATCGCGTGACAAAGGGAATCGGTATCGTATGTAAATGGTTCAATCGATCACTAAGTTATCGTTGAATGTGTGGGAGCCATTATGGATCTCCAGATCCCGCTATTGGTTATTGGTCGGAGAGGAGTCTCAACCATGTCTGTATAGTTCACGAACCGTAGGGTGACACACTTAAGGTTTGATGTCATTTTAAGTAGATATGGAATATGGAATGGAGTTCAAATGTTGTTCGGAGTCTCGGATGGGTTCCAGGACATCACGAGGAGGTCCGGAATGGTCCGGAGAATAAGATTCATATATAGGAAGTCACTTTCCAAGTTTGGAAATGATCCGGTGCATTTATGGAAGGCACTAGAATGTTCTAGAACCTTCCGGAAGAAATCACCATGGAAAGTGGAGTCCCGGAAGAATTCCACAAACCCTAATCAGCCAACCAAGTGGGAAGGTGGAGTCCATAGTGGACTCCACCTCCTTGGCCGGCTGTAAGATCGAGATGTCGCCTAGAGGGGGGGTGAATAGGCAATTAAAAACTCCTGCGGATTTGTCTTGTAAGAATGCGGAATTAAACTATCGTTTAGTTTACAAGCACAAACCCTAAATATGCTAAGCTCAACTAAGTGTAACAATAGCAACTAGAGCTAAGCAATATAGGCACAAGATATATGTAGCACAAGTGATAGCAAGATATATGTACTTCAAGCACGATGGCTATCACAAGGAAAGAGAGCTCGGGTATAGAAATAACCGAGGCACGCGGAGACGAGGATGTATTCCCGTGTTCCCTTCCTTTGCAAGAAGGTACGTCACGTTTGGAGGAGTGGAGGTCCCACGAAGGATTCCCCAACGCCACGAAGGCTCACCCTATTCTCCGAGCCACACCCACGAAGGATAATGGCCCTTTCCTTATGGTTAGCTTTTCCTCCACTCCCGGAGATGGCAAGCTCCACAACCACTTCACAAGCTCCACGAAGGAGAAGCCTGGGCCCCTTCACAATCTTCCACGAAGAGATCACCGGGGCACCAACCAAGCCAACTAGGAGGTCACCCTCCAAGAGTAACAAGCTCACGGTCTCTCACTCGAACTAATCGTGGTGGAGAGCTCAACACTATGCAATGATGCAAAGCAAGAACACTAGAGGTGTTCAAGTCCTTCACACTCAAATCCCACCAAAGCATCGAATGCTAGGATGAGATTGGAGAGGAAGAACAAAGGGGAAAGTCAACAAAAGACTCCAAGATCTAGATCCCAAGAGTTCCCCTCACTTAGAGGAGAAATGGATTGGTGGAAGTGTAGATCTAGATCTCCTCTCTCAAATCCTCAAGAATGAGCAAGAATGGTTGGAGGAATCAAGGGGGAGAGCAAGTTCTTCAAAATGCAACAATGGAGGAGAGAGAATGGGAAGAACTAAACAGCCCAAGGTGGAAGAAGGGCTATTTATAGCCCAAGGGAGAAAATAACCGTTGGGGAAGGTAGGGCTTCGAGGAATCCGGTCAACCGGGCCTGGACCGGGCCGTCTGTCCAGGGCCCGGTCAGATCGGGCCACAGATCGGACCAGCCGGTCCAAACCGGGGTACGGACCGGACCGAGACCGGAACTAGGAAATGACGCTCGTTGTAGGATCCGGTTGGCGCCCGGTTGGCGCCCGGTTGGCGCCGGCCGACTGTCGCACGCCGGGCCGGCCGGTTGAAAGGCCGGCTGACCGGGCGGCAGACCGGAACTGGCCGGCGCAGGGGCCGGTCCGACCGGGTCCATGACCGGGTGAGCAGGAAAACATGTTATACAAAAACTGTGATAACTTTTGTGTCCGGACCCCGATTGACATGAAACCAATTTTGTTGGAAAGATAACGACGAATAGAACCCCAACCAAATATGGAGACTCCTCACAGAACATTTTATATGATTTTAGAGAGGAAGTCTCCCACCGTCAAGAAACGGTGAAGGCGTCCAAACTCGAAAACGCAATAGAAGATGCATGCGGATTCCGTTTTCGATGAACTTGGGCTTGTTGTAAAGGTAGCAACAAGCTCAAGAACCTCACACAGAGAAACACCAAGAAGCAATAAGGATATGCAAAGTATGCAAAGGATTGAGCTCCCTACGACGATGCGATCAAGTTACCCAACCGAAAGCCCCTCTTGATAGTGCGGCTATCTATCCTATAATCCGGTCTCCCAACAATCACCTTGAGACCGGTAAAAGGAAAACCTAGCAAGGCCATACCTTTGCCTTGCGCATCCCGCTTGATCTTGATGATAGCTCTTCAAGTTCCACTCAAGCCGGAATGCCTCACTTGATCATCGTCGCTTCGTGAAGACTCACAAATGCTCCCCATACACCATGATGGGAAAGCTCTATTGATGCACATCTTCACATGTCCATCATCACCAAATGGACGGCAAGCTTCAAGCATGTGATTCACTTGAGATGCTCATCTTGAACTTGCCCAACTCAACCTTGTATCTTCTCATACTCTATCATACTATCTTGAGGTGTATAAAGAATTCTTCACTTGGAATAAAGCTCTCAAGATCTTGATCATTCATTGCTTATCTCGTAGGATAGAGCATGGCCAATATTGAGTTCCACATAAGAACTCCTTCTTCATTTCTTCTTCTTGATCATATCACATATATCTCTTCATACCGATGATCTTGATGCCAATACACAAGATGTATCTTTATTTACATGGCATCCATACTTGAATCCAACACATGGAATACAAGTAGAACCTATGGAATATTCCTTCATATAAACTCAATGAAAACATTAGTCCATAGGGGTTGTCATTAATTACCAAAACCACACATAGGGGCAATGTACCCTTACAATCTCCCCCATTTTGGTAATTGATGACAAACACAATAAGAGGGTTTATATAATGAATATTAGAAATAAGTACGCAACTTATCCGAGAATAAGTTGTATACAAGAGGTTGTATTTGATATGGTCAAGTAACACAAAGCTACTAGCCCATATCAAAACCGGCTCTACTCACACAACTACAACAAATGCAAGGGATGTGAGTAGAACCAATATATATAGAGAAAACTCCCCCACAATGTATGCACGTGTGATGAACATGAATTCATTGCATATATTGTCAAGATTAACCTTTGGGATAGCTTCCACTATATATATACAACCATGCAAACATATAATTATGGAATGCATGAGAGGACAAAACACTTACGCACAAACCAAACTTAAGTATAAAACCGTTCCCTTAAACCCTCTAAACTTCTCCCCCATTGGCATCGATTGTCAAAATGAGTGAAAAATTTAGAAGGCCAATATAATGTGGGTTCCTCCCCAAAGTGTGCACTTCTCATAATTTGAGTGGAATCAAATGCACATATTCAATGATGAATATTTGAAGGAATTCAAACTATATTGAGGATCAAAGATTGCACAAGGATAACATGGTGAAGAAAGCTTTAACAAATAAAGCAAGCAATCAAAGATCCAATTGGACAAACAAAGATATCATGATAAGCGAGATATAGTGTTCTTAAATAAAATAAGGAAGCTCCCCAAGGTTCGTGCACAATTTATAATGTTTGCATTTGAATACAATATGCACAAACATGGAATCCTCACTCCCTCTATATCATTTAGAACACAACCAAGATAAAGAGAATATGCTTATCAAGAACAACTTCAGTCCAACAATTGCGAGATATGAGTGCATGAAGAAAAACAAATAAACCAAGCACTCATAAATCTTCTTTACCAACACCACTAAAATCAAAAGGATAAAAAGATAGTTGGCAAAGAACAAGGATATCTCCTCTGAGAATGAAGCCTGGAATGGATATCTCCTCTGAGAATGAAGCCTGGAACGCCGCCGAGGATTGCTTCCCTCCGTCTGGTCCAGATCACCTCCTGTCCGCCTCACCGGAGCGGCCCTCGACCATGATCGACACCGGCAGCGGAAGGGCGGACTCGCCCTCGATCATGGCCAGCCCAGAGACGCCTCTGGTTGGCCTTGGCTGCGGCCAGCTGCTGATGGCCACCACGGTGGTGACTGACGCCACGGACACGGCCACCTCTCTGGCAGCAGCTGCGCCACCCGCAAGCAGCATCACCACGCCGGCTGCTGACGACGCCTCCGCGCGTCTCCTGAGCTTCATCGACTCCGTCGCTGCACCGATTCAGCAGCCTCTCATGAGCACTCCATCGCCAAAGAAGAAGAAGAACAAGGTCGCCCTCCCGCTTGCCTCTCCGCGACGCAGCGGACGCATCGCCATCAAGAAAAAGGCGCGATCGCTCGCTGACGGCGCGGACGCCATCCAGGAGCTCATCGCGCGTGTCTGCGGTCTCCTAGCACCGACGGCCACTTTCGACGACGCGGCGAAATTAGCCTACCAGCAGCTGTTCATCAACGCCCCGCTCGCTGCTTCAGCCATCCAAGCCCTGGAAGCCCTTGTGAAACAGGTCAAGAAAATGAAGAAGAAGGGCGCCACAAAGCCAGCACCTGAAAACGTGATCATCCCTGCTAATGTTTAGACAACATCCAAGCCGCTACCTTCCTGGGCATGAGCCCCGTCTTATTTTCGGCACTACTTTTCATCTTCACCTAAGCTGCTGTGTCAGCAAGACTACTCACCATTTGTGCTCCTGGGTCTGTAAGCCAAGTTTTAAGCTCCCTAAGGCTGCGATCGAACTCAAGTCTACTCGTCCGCGCGATACCGGCTTCCTCTACTCCGTCATGTACGGGTCTTACTCATGCTGCAATCTGCTCAGCCTCAACGTGAAAGCCTCGCTACAATAATGTCGCAGAAAAATGTTAACATCTTCAATTGGAACCCGCGCGGCCTCAACAATAGAGTACGTCGGGATGCAGTCCGAGACCTCATCCGAGATACTCATGCTTCTATAGTGTGCTTGCAAGAAACTAAGCTCGACCACGTCGATGACGCGATAATCTCCGCCACCCTCGGACCAAACTTTACCGCCAACTACGCCTTCATCCCAGCTATCGGCACCTCGGGGGGAATGATCCTATCGGTGTCGGATGCTTTCTTCACCATCTCAAACGTTCACGCCACAGCCAATACTCTCTCGGCGTCGATCACCATGCTCAGTGAAGGGACCACTTGGTCCATCTCTTGTGTCTACGGGCCTCAGGGCGAGAGCGACAAGTTACTGTTTATTGAGGAACTTAAAGGCCTGAAGGCGATCGTTCAGGATGCCTGGCTTCTTCTTGGCGACTTCAACCTCATCACGAAAGCTTCGGACAAAAACAACCTCAACATAAATCGTCGGCTCATTGGAAAGTTCCGGGCGGCACGGGATTTCCTTGTCCTAAAAGACATGCGAATGGACGGGCGGCGCTTCACATGGTCCAATGCCCAAGCGGACCCTGTTCTTACCAAGATCGACCATGTTTTCTGCACCGCCGATTGGGATGCCCTTTTCCCGGATGCCTATCTCCAAGCCATTACGTCCGCCTGCTCCGACCACGCGCCTCTCTTACTTCAAGGCTCGGTCTCCTCGCCCAGAAAGCATTCTTTCAAGTTTGAAGAATTCTGGCTTCGTATGCAGGGATTCAAAGAAGCGGTTTCCGAGGCCTGGAACAAGGATATCCTCGCCCACGACCCCATCCGTCGAGTCCATATCAAGCTTGCTCGCACGGCCAAGGCTCTTAAAAGGTGGCAAAGGCAGAGCATCGGCGACCTCCGGATTCAGCTGGCTACTGCGAAAGAGATTATCCTACGTATGGATCAGGCGGAGGAGGCTAGGCCCCTCTCGGACGACGAGCGTCAGTTGCGGCGCCAGCTCAAATGCTCCTACTTGGGCCTACTCTCCATCCAGAAGATCAAGCTGCGACAGCGCTCCCGCCTCACCTGGATCCGACTTGGCGACGCAAACACGAAGCTGTTTCATGTCAGGGCAAACGGACGTAGAAGGAAAGTCCACATTCAGTCACTTGCCTCGGAGCAGGGCACTGCAATCACCGCCAAAGACAAAGAAGAGGTGCTGCTGAACCACTTCAAAGGGCATCTTGGGAAAAAAGCCCCCAGACTCCTTCGCCTTGATTGGGACAGTCTGGGCTACACCCCTCATGACCTTTCGGATTTGGATGCCCCTTTCAGCGAGGCTGAGATTCGAGACGCCATTTTCTCCCTCCCCTCCGTTAAGGCGCCCGGTCCCGACGGCTTCATCGGCGCCTTTTTCAAGAATTGCTGGGACATCATCAAGCACGACGTCATCGCCGCTATTCTCCATTTGTCGCATCTCCGGGATGGATGTGCTAGCCTGGTCAATTCCGCCAACATCATTCTCATCCCGAAGATATCCGAAGCTGTGGCGGTGGGAGATTACAGACCCATAAGCCTTATACATAGCATTTCAAAGATCTTCTCCAAGCTGCTGGCTAACCGTCTGGCGCCGATTCTCCCGGACATCGTCTCCAAGTGCCAGAGTGCTTTTGTCAAGAAACGCAGTATCCACGACAACTTTCTTCACGTCCAGAACCTCATCAGGGAGCTTCACTCTTCCAAGACACCGAGCCTTTTCCTGAAGTTAGATATCTCCAAGGCTTTCGACTCCGTTGGCTGGGCTTACCTACTGGAGGTCCTTGCGGCTCTGGGTTTTGGCCAAACCTGGAGGAATTGGGTATGCCTGTCTTTATCCTCTGCCACTTCCAGGGTGCTTCTTAACGGCGAGCCCGGCACCCCCTTCTGGCACGCCCGGGGTCTTCGTCAGGGGGATCCGCTATCCCCCATGCTCTTCATCCTGGCAATCGACCCACTTCAGCGCATCCTCTCCCTTGCCACTCAACAGGGCGTCCTCACTCCCATTCGCTCCAGGATCACAACCTGCCGGATTTCGCTGTATGCCGACGATGCTGGGATCTTTGTGAACCCCCGCAAGGACGACCTCAGTGCCATCTCCTCTATCCTAGACTGCTTCGGAAAAGCTAGTGGGCTTGTCACCAACATGACGAAGACGGAGATCTTTCCGGTGCATTGTGCGGACGTTGACCTGCTGGACATCCTCACTGACTTCCCGGCTAAACTGGCCAGTTTCCCTGGAAAATACCTTGGCCTGCCTCTCCACTTTCGACGCCTCCGAAAGGTCGACCTGCAGCCTCTCATCGACAAGATTGCCGGAAAGTTGCCGGGATGGATGGGCAAGAACTTAGCGCGGCCAGGAAGAGTCATCCTTGCTAAGACGGTACTCATGGCTACCGGTATATACCACGCTACGGTCATCCCGCTGCCTAAATGGGCTAGGGACAGGATCAACAAGATTGCCAGGACCTTCGTCTGGGCGGGAGATGAGGGCGAACATGCGGCCCAAGGGAAAGCCCTCGTGAATTGGAAAACGGTGTGCAGACCGAAGACTCTGGGGGGCTTGGGAATGCCGGATATTGAAAGATCTGGAAGAGCCTTGAGGCTCCGCTGGCCTTGGCTGCAATGGACCGACCCAGAGCGTACGTGGGCGGGATCAAAGCTTCCCTGTGATGACGCTGACATGGCGCTTTTCAGGGCTTCCACCAAGATCACTATTGGCAACGGAAGGCTCACCTCCTTCTGGCACGACAACTGGTGTGGACGGGGCCCCCTTTCGCTTTGGGCGCCTGACCTATTCAAGATCGCCTCCAGGAAAAACCGCACAGTTGCCAAAGAACTGAGCGACAACAACTGGATCTGCTCCGTCATCAGGATTACCTCACCCACGCAACTGGCGCAATATTTGGAGCTCTGGGACATCATCCAAGCCGTCAACCTGGCCCCTGAGCAACCGGACTCCATATTATGGACCCTCACTACCGACTCGACTTACAGTGCCAGCTCTGCTTACAAGGCTCAGTTCTTCGGCGGTCATGCTAGATTTCTCGCAACAAAAATATGGGCTGCTCACGCCGAGCCGAAGTGCAAGCTTTTTGGCTGGCTTGCCCTGCACGGAAAGCTGCTCACTGCGGATATGCTCGCCATTAGGGGCTGGCCACATGAACCTCTATGTCCTTTATGCCGGCAAGCGCCCGAGACGGCCAACCACCTCTGCAAAGATTGCCCCTTCACTATGGCCATTTGGAACCGGATGAAGACCTGGGACAACGATGACAGCCCTGACAATCGCCACGTCCACCAATCCATCTCTGAGTGGTGGGATGACTTGATCTCCGGAAAGGTTACTAAGGAACAGAAACGCATCAGCGGCCGGTTCCTATATGTCCTTTGGAATGCTTGGAAGGAACGAAACAGACGCATTTTCACTGGGCGCCGCCTTACCTATCTTGAGGTTGCCGATATCGCAAAGGAAGACGTCCTCCAGAGGGATCGTGCCATCAACGGCTTCGGGCCGGCCATACCGGCCGAACCTGACTGACTTTTTCCCTCTTTTCTTTTTTACTTTGCGTGGTTTTCTGGGGCATATTTCCACCTTTTTCTAAATATGCCCTCTCATGTACAGTCTGGTCGATTTTTCCCCCTTGCTTAATGAAAAGGCAGTGCTCCTGCCGGTTGCTCCAAAAAAAAAAAGAACAAGGATATCAAGGTGATGGATTAACGCTCTCATGTATATAAGTTTCTAAAGTGGACAAAGTGATCCATAAAGAAACATGCACACACAAGAGGTTAATAAAATAAATAAGACAAGATATCCAAGAAGAAGTCATAAAATATACCAAATAATGTTTGCTTAATAAAGCATATATATAGCCTATGGCTCCAATTTTCACTTATGGTATATGAATGAGCTTCAACCAAGAAAATCTCAAAAACATAGCAACTAACAATAAGGGAAGTAAAGCTAGTTGGAATGTTTTGAGAAAGGCAACAAGTATCACAAATACGAGTTTATTGCGCAATTTCATCAATATTGCACATAAGAGCTCTTTGAGGAATTGATATGCAATAGATTGCTAGAGGACATATTTGGGATAGGTGAATCATAAACATGATTTATATATATATATCCCCTTCATATGCATCTTCTCAAATTACTCAAATATACAATAAGAAGTTTTTCTTTTAAAAATGATTTTTCAAGAATCGCAATATTTTCGAAATAAAGAATTTCATGCCAAGATGCAACCTACAAGAGGATGGATGCTATATGAGTATGCATGAAAAAGATACATGTTACCGAGATAGCAATGGCATGATGTAGTAGATAAGAGTTCATCGATCATCCTAGCTTGGCTCCAATTCTCAAATGGTGACAACACCTTCCTTATAGATGAGACAAGCCTCCATTGCATCTCCAATGTACCTAAAACAATATTCAAGTACATCTTGGTCCCCAAACTTATTGGGTCCAACATGGTTAGACTAACCACAATATATAGGACACACTCCATATAAATATGTGCATATTTAGATGAAAATTTGAATTTCATGCACATCTTAGCCATTTAGGATTTGATGGAGTATATCCTATATAATGGATCGAAGAAAGCAAGCATGCTACAAATATAAATAAATTACATATAAGCACGCATAGAGACTTTAAAGATCCAAGAAAGACACACTTTGGACAAAACATCAAATGAATTCAAGAAGGCATAAAGGTGTGACCAAACAAATTTGTTGTCCAAATTATATCAAAGAGGCAAATCACAAAAGATTTGTTCAACAAAGTTCAACAAATGAACTAAGAAGAAACCATTGAGCATAAAGAATGAAATAAGGCAAACATGCTCAAAGATTTATCTCATTCAAACAAATAAAACATAGAAGAAGGAATGAGAAAGCAAACTCCCCAAAAGAGCAAGGTTCAAACAAATAAACCAAACCCTCTACACTTTTCACAATGGCACAATGTACCGTAAGGAAAAAGGTTTGTCTTCCAAAACAAACACTTGATATGAATCAAGAGGATTTATCAAAACATTTTTTAAAGAGACAAGGAAGACATATGGGAGCAACAAGGATTTATTGGAAATAAAATAAGGCAATAAGAAGTAATCCAAGGTAAAGGTGATCCATAGATTCAACCACATACAAGGTTATCAATTGTCAAAGACAATGAGTATATTGGAAATAATTTCCGGTGGTGTATTAACAATGATAGTAAGGATCAACTTCACAATATGCATATGGTTAAAGATATGAATTAAGAACCATGCATAAGAAAAGAGATTCTTAATTTATCCAATCATGCAAAGCAATGATTATAGTAACTTAGAGCAAACGGTTTCTCAAATAAGATGTATAGACATGTCTTTGAGAAAACCGCACCAAGAATCTCTTACTCAAACAAGAACCCAAAAGATGAGCAATAAAAGCCTTTTTAATAAAGTTGGAGCTTGTTTGAGCAAACATGCCACCTAGGATCAAGATAATTAAGAGTATCAACTCTAAGTGGCAAAACCTCATATGTTCACATTTTCTAGGCTTGTGATATGTACAAAACATATTACTCCCCCATAATGTGATAAAGTATTTCTTCTAATCACGAGGCAAATAAAATTTGACTAGAGATGATTAATGGACATTTAGAATTTGAATTTCTCATGAGTAGGACACACCACATAGTAACTAGATAATCTTGCAATATCAATACTAAGTGGTGGTACCCATGTACACACATTTTAAAGAAAGTGAGATGCACAATACATATCACTCCCCCAAAATGGGATGTTCCATTAATCACTCAAAGAGAGCCAAATAAGATGTCATCAAGATGCATTAGGCTCAAAACAATACACAAGTAGATGATGAGTCAAACAAACATACTTGAATACACAAGATAGGTAAGTAAGACACAACACCTACAAACACATATTTGGTACAAAAACCAAACATGCAAAGGGGCAAGTAACTTACAATAAATATGATGAGTTGAAGTATAAGTTACCGCAAAGAGGAACATTGGATATAAGATATAGATAATCCTTATGACTTGGCTTGATAAAAATATAATATATGAAGATCCCTTAATTCTTCATGAAATAGCCAAGTCTTCAATGCCCTCCACATGCACCTATTGATCAAGTTTGAGCTTGTTAGTCCCCAACCAAGTTGGGTCCTAAGAGGTTAGACACAATAGGCTTGGCAACCCAAATGGTCCTTTTCTTGAGACCACTTTGAGTTCCAACAAACTTAGCAAACACATTGCCATCCTTATCCTTCCCTAGAGAATAATCATCATCAACAATTATAGGGTTAGATAAGGTACCACCTAAGCAAGAAGAAGCAAAGTGCCCCTTCTCCACACGACATAGGTAGCAAGTGTTCCCCTTTCTCTTCTTTATTGATTTCTTCTCTTGGGGAACAATATCTTGATTCTTCTTGGGAAGTGGCCTATCTTCAACTTGAGGTCGAGCATGAGCTTGACCATGACCTTGTGGCCGTTTCCCTTGTTGCTTCTCACTCAAGTGCTTCTTCTTCTTCAATGGGCATGATCTAACATGGTGCCCTTCAACCTTGCACTTGAAGCAAACCAACTTGGCCGGATCCTTGACTTTGTCTTGGCCCTTCTTCTTGTTGTTCTTGTTCTTGGACTTGTTCTTATTATTGGAGTTGAATCCAAGTCCACTCTTATCATTGGGGGATTGTTGCACACTTAGTATCTTGTCAAGTGCGGATTTCCCTTCATGACGCTTTTCCAAGTCTTTCTTCAAAGAAAGGACTTGGGCCTCGAGCTCTTTTATTTCCTCTACATGGTTAGTAGAAATACAAGTACTAGAGGAAGTAGAAGCTTCATTGTTAGAGCAACAAGGTAAAGCAAGTAATCCAACACAAGGTGTATCACTAGTTTGACTAGATGGATTACAAGGACTAGCACATGGCAAAATAGCATTTTGAGTTGAGGTTGTGCTAATGTCCACATGAGGCTCACAAGATACTACTTTAGTGATACTTGCCTCATGAGCTAACTTTAGCTCATCGTAGGAAGTTAGAAGATCCTCAAGAGAGTGTGAGAGCGTTTTATTGCTTTCTTCCAATTCCCTACAATTGCTAGTTAGCCAATCAAGTTGAGCCCTTAGCTCAACATTCTCCTTTAAGATAGATGCTTCACAAGAAGTAGAGTTAGTAGCACAAGCATCAACATTAGATTTTTCATTTTCAAGCTCATAGGATTCAATTTTTTGTGTAAGCATAAAATTAGTATGCTTCTCATCTTTTAGCTCTTGCTTGAGGAGATTGAATCTCATTCTCCCATTTTCAACATGGGACTCCAACTCCACTATGGTTTCCTTGTATTTATTCAAGATTTCCATAGAGTGTTCGAGACTAGCACGAGCTTCTTTGTTACCACGAAGAGAAGCATATACAAGTGACATATCATGCAACAAAGTATTATATTCTTCATCATTATCATCATCATCACTCTCATCATTAGAGGAAGTGTTAGGAGTCAAAGTAGGAGATACCTTTGATCCATTTGCCATAAGGCACATGTGCATATGGAAGGATGAAGATGAAGAAATTCTTGAATCCTCATTTGAAAACATGTCTTGATCCATAGAGTGTTCGGTTTCCTCTACATTGTTAGTCAACAAACAACTAGAGGAAATAGAAGCATTTTGATTATGGGAGCAAGACAAGGCAAGCATATCATCATGGGATTTATGTAAGCAATTTACACATGATATGCAAGGACTATCAACACAAGCATGTAGATTATTTTCAATGCTAGATGTGTTTAAGTCCAAAGAGGAAGCATTGCAATGGGATAGAGATGAAGAATCATCACTATTGAGTACAATATCAACATTGCAATTTTCCTCACCACTCACCATATCATTACCTCGTGTCTTGCTACACGTTGGTGAAGTGGAAGAAGATGAGAACTCATCACGGCCGGAAGTGGAAGCACCTTGGAGCTCTTCATGATGTGAAGGGGAAGAGAGCTCCTCGGAGACACCACCGACCAAATGAGAAATGGATCCACCAAACATTTCCTTAAGCTTGATCCACATCTCATGAGACGACTTTCGCTTTATATATATCAAGAACCTACGAAAATCGGGTCTCAAGGAGAATAAAAGCTCATTAGATACTTGAGCTTCAAGATGTAAGTTTTTCTCATCCTCTAAAGATAGATTTTGAGGATCCATCGGAGGAGAAAAACCTACATCTAGAAATTGCTCAATGTTTGGACACAAGGTCCGAAGATTGCAAAGCAAGCAATTTCGCCACAAAAGATAATTTGTGCCAACAAAGATAATTGTGTCATTGTGCACTAAACTAGCCGACATCTTTACTCTCAAGGCGGTGAAGCCTTAAACAAGGAGAGACCTTGCTCGATACCAATTGTAAGATCGAGATGTCGCCTAGAGGGGGGGTGAATAGGCAATTAAAAACTCCTGCGGATTTGTCTTGTAAGAATGCGGAATTAAACTATCGTTTAGTTTACAAGCACAAACCCTAAATATGCTAAGCTCAACTAAGTGTAACAATAGCAACTAGAGCTAAGCAATATAGGCACAAGATATATGTAGCACAAGTGATAGCAAGATATATGTACTTCAAGCACGATGGCTATCACAAGGAAAGAGAGCTCGGGTATAGAAATAACCGAGGCACGCGGAGACGAGGATGTATTCCCGTGTTCCCTTCCTTTGCAAGAAGGTACGTCACGTTTGGAGGAGTGGAGGTCCCACGAAGGATTCCCCAACGCCACGAAGGCTCACCCTATTCTCCGAGCCACACCCACGAAGGATAATGGCCCTTTCCTTATGGTTAGCTTTTCCTCCACTCCGGAGATGGCAAGCTCCACAACCACTTCACAAGCTCCACGAAGGAGAAGCCCGGGCCCCTTCACAATCTTCCACGAAGAGATCACCGGGGCACCAACCAAGCCAACTAGGAGGTCACCCTCCAAGAGTAACAAGCTCACGGTCTCTCACTCGAACTAATCGTGGTGGAGAGCTCAACACTATGCAATGATGCAAAGCAAGAACACTAGAGGTGTTCAAGTCCTTCACACTCAAATCCCACCAAAGCAACGAATGCTAGGATGAGATTGGAGAGGAAGAACAAAGGGGAAAGTCAACAAAAGACTCCAAGATCTAGATCCCAAGAGTTCCCCTCACTTAGAGGAGAAATGGATTGGTGGAAGTGTAGATCTAGATCTCCTCTCTCAAATCCTCAAGAATGAGCAAGAATGGTTGGAGGAATCAAGGGGGAGAGCAAGTTCTTCAAAATGCAACAATGGAGGAGAGAGAATGGGAAGAACTAAACAGCCCAAGGTGGAAGAAGGGCTATTTATAGCCCAAGGGAGAAAATAACCGTTGGGGAAGGTAGGGCTTCGAGGAATCCGGTCAACCGGGCCTGGGACCGGGCCGTCCGGTCCAGGGCCCGGTCAGACCGGGCCACAGACCGGACCAGCCGGTCCAAACCGGGGTACGGACCGGACCGAGACCGGAACTAGGAAATGACGCTCAGTGTAGGATCCGGTTGGCGCCCGGTTGGCGCCCGGTTGGCGCCCGGCCGACCGGTCGGCACGCCGGGCCGGCCGGTTGAAAGGCCGGCTGACCGGGCGGCAGACCGGAACCGGCCGGCGAGGCCGGTCCGACCGGGTCCATGACCGGGTGAGCAGGAAAACATGTTATACAAAAACTGTGATAACTTTTGTGTCCGGACCCCGATTGACATGAAACCAATTTTGTTGGAAAGATAACGACGAATAGAACCCCAACCAAATATGGAGACTCCTCACAGAACATTTTATATGATTTTAGAGAGGAAGTCTCCCACCGTCAAGAAACGGTGAAGGCGTCCAAACTCGAAAACGCAATAGAAGATGCATGCGGATTCCGTTTTCGATGAACTTGGGCTTGTTGTAAAGGTAGCAACAAGCTCAAGAACCTCACACAGAGAAACACCAAGAAGCAATAAGGACCAGTTACCCCTGACGAACTATTGCAATTGTTGTGGCACAAGTGTACAACCTCTGCAGAGTGTAGAACTATTCGAATAGCCGCGTCCACGGTTATGGACGGTTGGAAAGGCCATACTGTTCCGTCATCAGAACTTTTCTCAAAAGATGAAGGGTGACTTGTGATTTGAATTGAAAGGTGACTTTGACTTTGAATCACAACGAGTTGTGGGAACGACACTAATGTTCCCACTTTGAGTTAGTTAGGCAGATGAAGAGTCTTTTATTACTAAAGTGCTTATGAAATAAAACTGGCTTTATGCAAATGAACCTAGAGCTTAGAACCCCCTTACTATAGTTGTGTAGTACTTACATTAGTATTAGTGTGCGAGTACTTTAAAGTACTCACGGCTGTGTCCCTGGCTATTCAAATGGCCAGACTATGAAGGAGAACAGCAGTACGAGGAAGATGGACAGCAGGACGTCTACGACAACTAGGACCACTCCTGACGTCAACAGTTGCCTGTGGAATAGATGGACTACTACTACGCTACCTCGCTTCCGCTATGTGTTTTGTAATTGATCAGTAGATCAACTATTATTGTAATGAGACTGGATCATGTGATCCTTTGTGTTGTAAGACAATTATGAGTTGTAATGAATGATGTTCTGTGATATCAATCTATTATGTCTCGCAAAAACAATATTCCTGGGATTGCGATGAATGGCATAATAGGCATCTGGACTTAAAAATCCGGGTGTTGACAAACGCCCCCTGCTCTGCCGCCTCTCTCCTACTGTACTACCAAGTTACTATGGGATTTTACTCTGGCCTTGCCGGTCTCGCCCGCGGCGCAACCCTCTAATCTAGATTGGGAGCTGCAGACCCCGGCCCCGCCGTTGGGCCGCCCCGCGCCGCACGACTCCTACTTCGGCTACACGTAGCTCATCTTCAACCTCTGCTGCTGCTCGAGGCCGGGCTAGGTGGCCTCCACCAGTCCACCCTACGCTGCAGCTGCGGCCACGAGTCGTCGTCCCTCCTCGAACACCGCCGCTGCTGCAAGGCCCGACGCTCGCCCTCCACCCCACATGGCGCCGTCCAGGATGGGGGGCCCGAAGACGCGCTCGACCAAGGTCTTCTCGGTGATTCACGCAACGCCGGAGATGCTGCATGAGGAGGCGCTACTGGCCACCAACGCCGCGGTGGTGGCTTGACCTTGACCATGCCATGTGCGCTGCCCGTCTTCCACGTAAGGAACAGAAGACACAGATCACGGTCCAACTCTGTACCAGTTTGTGCCAAGTGCCAACCGGATAGTCATTTCTAACGGAGCCGGTAACTACCGGAGTCCCACAGGCCAATCATATGGTGTCAGCACATCCAGTACAAGTCTACAACACCTACGTATTCCTGTGTATTCGTTCATTGCGTTACTTTTTGCTAGTTACGTAGGTCCCACTCATGTGGCTCTGCATGCGCGCTCTCTTTCTTGGGTTACTGCGCCAACGCCACAACAGCTAACTAATAATCTCATATTAGAGTATAATCTATCTAGTTTTTCGTTACAAATTTGAAATCATGATTAGTATTTCTTTTGAAAAGTTTAGTTTGTTTTTACACATACTCCAGTTAAGCTGTTTTTATAAATTTCAATAAAATATTCTTCAAACTTCTATGAGCAAGTCAAATCAAAGAAACAAAATATTTGTCTACGTATGGGTTTACATAATTTTTAAGAACATTTTGTGGAAGTTTAGTCCGTTTTTCACATGTAGTCCATTTATTTTTCTTTTTTCACATAAATATGATTCACACATAATCTAATTATATATTTTGTGTCAAAATAGTTTCAGTCTGTTTTAAAATTTTAATAAAATATTTTGTGAACAAGATAGTTGTCTAAGTATGGGTTCATATCACTAGTAGAAAAAGAGCCTTCCATCCACCCCCATTAGTCCCCAAAATATTCAAACCGCGACTAAAAGGGTCTTTAGTCGCGGTTCGGAAGGCGACCCGCGACTAATGCTCCATCCGAGACGAAAGGGTACCCCTTTAGTCGCGGTTGGTAACACCAACCGGGACTAAAGGGCTATGGAGGGATGCGGCCGGTGAAAAAACCTTTAGTCCCGGTTGGGGACGACCACTTCATGGATATGTGAATATCGTTAGTACCCCTTTAGTCGCGGTTGGTGTCCCCAACCGGGACTAAAGGTTTTTCCGAGTTTTTTTACTTCCACGCCCCCTGCACCCCCGCGTGGATCGCCTTTTTTTGGTTTGTAAAATACAAAAGAAAATGATAGAAAATTCAAAAAAAAATTGTTTTCAGATTGTTGTATGTTATGCAACCTACTATTCGGAGAAATTAAGAAATTCGAATTTTCACTTTTTTTGCAAAAAAAGTTTAAAAAATGGTAAAACCGCAATAACTTTTGCATACGACGTCGGAAAAAAACGTATAACATATCAAAAAAATCTTGGGAAGTACGAGTAAAGAGTACTTGTCGGTAACGATGTTGAACAAGGTATGGAGATACCGATGATCGAGCCTCGGATAAGTAAAGTATCGCGTGACAAAGGGAATCGGTATCGTATGTAAATGGTTCAATCGATCACTAAGTTATCGTTGAATGTGTGGGAGCCATTATGGATCTCCAGATCCCGCTATTGGTTATTGGTCGGAGAGGAGTCTCAACCATGTCTGCATAGTTCACGAACCGTAGGGTGACACACTTAAGGTTTGATGTCATTTTAAGTAGATATGGAATATGTAATGGAGTTCGAATGTTGTTCGGAGTCTCGGATGGGATCCAGGACATCACGAGGAGGTCTGGAATGGTCCGGAGAATAAGATTCATATATAGGAAGTCACTTTCCAAGTTTGGAAATGATCCGGTGCATTTATGGAAGGCACTAGAATGTTCTAGAACCTTCCGGAAGAAATCACCATGGAAAGTGGAGTCCCGGAAGAATTCCACAAACCCTAATCAGCCAACCAAGTGGGAAGGTGGAGTCCATAGTGGACTCCACCTCCTTGGCCGGCCACTAAAGGGGGAAAGGGAGGAGTCCTTGTCCCCCTAGGTTTCGTCCATATGGCAGTTTTTGAATTGGGGTCTTATTCAGATCTTTGGGCAAACCCTAGGGATTCCACCTATATAATGAGGGGGAGAGGGAGGGGGCTGGTTACACCAAGTTGGCCGCACCACCAAGGGCTTCCCAGGCCGGCGCCCAAGCAGCCCCCTCTCCCAAACACTAGCCTCTCCCCTCCTCCATCTTCTCTCGCGGTGCTTAGGCGAAGCCCTGCCGGAGATCTCCACCACCACCGCCACCACGCCGTCGTGCTGTCGGGATTCCGAGGAGGATCTACTACTTCCGCTGCCCGCTGGAACGGGGAGAAGGACGTCGTCATCAACACCGAACGTGTGACCGAGTACGAAGGTGCTGCCCGATTGTGGCACCGTCAAGATCTTCTACGCGCTTTTGAAAGCGGCAAGTGATCGACTACATCAACAACGAGATCTAATCTCGTAGGCTTTGGAATCTTCGAGGGTTAGTCTCATGATCTTCTCGTTGCTACCATCTTCTTGATTGGATCTTGGCTTGTTATTCGTTCTTGCGGTAGGAAATTTTTTGTTTTCTATGCTACGAATCCCATCAGTTGGAGCATGGATAAGTTTCCGAATGCACTTAGTTTTGTGTGTAGATTCTTTTGAAGCATCATCGCCGGAATTGTTTCCGCCATGACGCTTGGGTGCTACCACGGCACTTTGAAATTTTCAGTTTAAGTTTTCTCAAAGTATCAAGGTGCTAACTATCGCTAGTTTCCGCCTAGATACTTGGGGGCTACTGGGAATATTGGTTTACCTTGCGCTTGACGAGCAGTTGGTCGAAGAAGTCGCCGATCTCCTTTTTGTGAAGTTGAATCTCGGAAGATTCAACATCAGCCCTACCCCAGGCATTGCTCATCATGGAGTTCAGCAGGTCTTGCTCTAGCTCCCACTTCTCCGCCTCTGTTAGCTTGTGGAAGAACTTATGCGAATAAGCCTTCGGAGTGGAGTACAGATTTGTTGGGTCCCCGAAATTGGCCGGAAAGGTTACGGCATCATTAGCCGGAGCTTCAGCCTTATCTTGGGAGTTTACTTCAGCCTCCTCCGGGGTCTTGTCCTGAGGTCCTTCCGGAGCTGCCCGCTTCGTAGCAGAACAGCTTCCGCCAACCTTTTCGCTGCTCACAGGAATGACTTCCGGAGCTTGGGCGGATGGGTCGGGGGAAGGATGGGCTTCAGGCAGAGATGGATGTGGAAAGTTGGAGGTGCTTGGCGGTGTTGGGGTTATCGGAGGCACGACCGGAGATATCCTCAGATATTTGGTTATGGGCTTCTGGGTGTTATCCCGTGAAGCCGAGACTTTTTGGCTCCTGTAACAAGCAAAGGGAAAAACATAAGTAATAAACTTACACGATAAAAATGAGACAATCTCGGATACTTACGTGGCTCCGGGAATCAGTGGGCGTGATCTTTTCCCTGCATTTGCGAGCAGTTTGAGATGCTCACGCTCCGCCTTCTTCGAGTCGAGCGGAGGTGGCTTTGTCTTGGCCTTCTTGGCGGAGGCCTCGCTGCGGCACCGGCCGAGCCGGAAGCTTTGGCGCGGGGACGTTTGGCGGGTCGGGGAGCAGCTTTCTTGGGAGCTTGCTCCTCCTCTTCGTCTTCATCCTCCGGATCTTCCTCCGCCCCTTCGGCGCTCGCAGGTACTCGGAGTATGGCCCTAAAATCCTCCTCCGCCAATGTATCGAGCTGGAGAGGTAAAAGTGAAGAAGTTAAAAACACTTCAAATTTGAGAAGTTAAAATGTTGAGATACGAATACGTACCGGAGGACACTGGTTGTGCGTCTTGATGTCTTTTACAATTTCCGGGACCGGTTGGCCCCGGGTAACCTTCACAAGAGTCTTGATCCTCCTTTTTAGAGAATCTGCTGGCAAATTGTCGCGGGTAAATTGGAGTAGATCATCCACCCCGGTGTACTCGCAGATTAATCGCGGGTTGTACTTCAGGGGCTGGATCCGGCGGGAAAACCAGCTGAGAGTCAAATCAGTTCCGGTTAGACTAACCAGTAAATCCTCCGCGCTGCTTTATCCAACTCCGGGTATTGTGCGAGCGCAGGGATGAAGCTCCAGCTGTCTAGTTCTTCCGGAGGCTCATTGACGAACTTGGGGAGCCCTTGGTGGACGTTCGGAACTTCGATGTTCTTCACATAGAACCATCCGGCGTTCCAGTACCGGACGGATTCGTGAGAGGAGTGAGGCGGATACATCCTTCCGGGGCGGAGCATGAAAGTCATACGGAGATTCGTGTGTCGGATCTAACGGTGGAAACGGAACGGTCACACCGATGGATGTTCGCCACGTGTCTTAGGGTAATGCGGTGAAATCGAGGCAGTGGTAACCTGAACTGAGCAACTCCGAAATTTCCGGCTGAAGATTCGCGTCTCCGAAAATTTAGCGCGGGAAAAAAGGAAGTTTGAGCGCAACGAAGGTAAAGAATCTGCCAAGATACCGCTATAGAAAGGCAAATGATTTCCGGTTGATTGGAGTCGGAAACAAGAAAGTTTTGGAAGCTCTTCAAGATTCTCTTCAGATCCGAGCTAACTGAAGCCGGAGGAATGATGAATCTCGGAGAACTTCGGGGGCTACTGTTGTGGGTATACTTTATGGGTATATCAACGGCATGGCCTAGATCCGGCAAGCCCGGGTGGCCCACAGATGGTGATGAGGCATGTGGCCCATCGGGCGGCCCAGTTGCTGTAGATCAGAGAGGATGAAGTTCAGCCCAGGAGCAAGGAGCCGGATCTTAACCGACCTACGAAGGAGGCCGGATCCGTGGAGGCCCATGAAGTATCCGGATCCAGTGCGACATTGATGGAAGGCGGATCCTTGACGTACACGGCAATGTAATATTCCGTAGTTAGGCAACTTGTATTCCGGCTAGGACTCTCCGTGTAAACCCTAGATCCGGATGTCTTTATAAGCCGGATCCTGGGAGCCCTAGAGGAGAACAACCACAACTCATTGTAACAACGCGAAAGCGCCCAGATAATTCCAGACAAGCAGCAGTAGGCCCTGCCATCGAGCAGGTGTTCCGAAGCTGGGTAACTCGCGTACCACCGTCCCGAGGACACTCCGCCCAATGGCCCCTACTCCTTTTCCCCCTTGTGAGGATCCCTCCTCCGAGGTACCGTCGATTAGGCAACGACACTACCTGCTTGGAGTATGTACGTGCGCATCTTACAGATTTCGATCAAACTGGAGCGGTGGAGCCTGGGCTGATGGATCTCGTGCCCGCTTCCACCTGCTGCCAGCCGTTGGTGTGGCCGTGTGCCTCGTGCGTGCGCCCGCGCGTGGCCGCCACGCGAAGACGCGGCTTTACTCGATGGTTTGGAGCCGTGCTCTCGGCGGTATTTCGGCAACACGGTGGTCCACCGTCCGCACATCGGTATCGGCCATGGTGGCTGGTCGTCCACTCTGCTCAAATAGGAACTACAACATGAGGAGAGATGGTTCTGGTCTGCTAAACATGCATTGTGGCGCTACATCAGGACGACGTGGCATCCACATCGGTAATACCAGTCAACAAAACTGGTTTTAACTCAGCAAAACAGCTTTCACTAGACCTGAGGGGGTGTTTTGCCCGGTTTTTGATAGTTAGGGGAGTTAAGTGTGCTAGTTTAAACTTGAGGAGGTGCTGCGTCTAATCTCGGATACCTGTGGGGTTATATGAACTTCTTTCCTTCCACAAAGTGTTATATCTTTTCCCCCGCAAAAAAAAAGTGTTATCTACTTTTATTAGTCCCAACAACTGTAAAATGAGAAGCATCCCCTCAGAGATTTTATTAGAAAAAACAATTATTTCCTTTTTTGAAACAAAAAAAAATTATTTCCTAGTTAAGCACCCCAGGTGATCCCTTCCTAGCACCTTTTCTTTCTTATACATGGAGGACGATCCTGCTTGCCTTTTGTGGCAAATTGTTGACATGGGATCTACATGCATGGGTAGGAGAGACAACCAACAGAAGATGCAGCCTGAGTGACCATCACATGGACGAGTCGGCTCATCTGCTCCCCCTATGTCTCCTTTCTTCTCCTCTTACCCATGTCTCCTCTGCTACCGGCGAAACCTGTAAAAACTGAGACTGAAAAAATAACACCAATTAGGAGGAGGCCAGACTGAAAACTAATGGGTGGAAGAGGGGTTGTACGGGGTGGAAAATCTGCATAAAAATCAGAGACGGCGATGGGATCCAAGGAGGATCTCGAGGTATGTCGTCGACCGAGAAGAAGTGCAGGAAGTTCGTGGTCTTCGAAATCGACACAAATCGATCGAACTCGGCATCCAGTACGTATCCACCAGTGCGATCGTCGCCTCGCTGGTTTCTTATTCGGCTCCAATCGCGTGCGGAGCTGTCCGACGGAGCGACGCGGGGAGGGAGAGATGGGAAGAAGGGACGGCGCGACGCTGCCGCTTTCCTCTGGTTATTTCTGCTAGATGCGAGGCCAACGCTAAGGAGGAAGATGGCCTCAAGGCCCATTTATAGAGCCTAACACAGCCCAAGTAACAAGAATTCGTCCAGCTCAGTCTGCGGAGTAGCAGCCCGGTAAAGCTGGGCTGGTCCATTGGCGGCGATTTGACTGACTGAACGAGGCTGAGGACGTCGTGGAAATGATGAGACGATCTGAAGCGCTGAATGGGCTGATCGGACGGTCTAGGATGGCAAATCGCTGTGAGAGGTCCTAGATGGTTGAGTTATACTGTTACTTAATAACAACTAGACCATGATAGCGCGCTTTGCCGCCCGTCCCTTTTAGCAATACAATAATAGAATTTTCACAATGTGGAGACGTGAAACAAACAAGTTGAATTTCTACAAATTTACTATATATTTGGTCACTGAAGGTGGAGTTTTAATTAGTTGGCAGACAAGTATTGAGCTAGCACGGGAGGATGGGCAAAAAGTTCAACATGGAGGCGTTGCTACTTATGTCGATCTTCGCCTAAAACCAGACACATTGGTTTAACGATGCAGCGTTGAAGGTACAAACTTACGTAAATAGAGATGTGCATATTCTCTAAGGAGAGCTGACAAATATGTTGCATCATTTGCTTAGTAATATTTTTGTTGGAGCTTCCTTGGTAATCTAGGAGGATGGTGTGGTATCCGAAGATCCAATGTATAGGAGGAGTACCTAGAGATAGAACTAATTCAGCGTCAGCAAAGTACCAACAACAAATGCAAAATTAATACTACCTCTGTCCATAAATAGATGTCTTAGATTTATCAAATTTTGAATGTATATAGACACTATTTAGTGTATAGATACATCTAAATTTAGACAAATATAAGACATCTATTTATGGCCAGAGGGAGTATTTGTTATTGGGTGGGTATGCGTTGTATAATGTAAGTTAAATGGTAGAATGATGAAAAAGAAGATGATCAGCGAGTGGTCTGTGCAGGAGGTGATGTTGGTATATTATTATCCAAGTACAAAACTGAACTTCTTGACTTCACAACCTATCTCCTAAAGCACGAATTTAACAGCCTGTCTAAATATACGGATAGTTCTGGAAAAGGTTGTACATATATTTGGTCCATTTAAATATAATTGGTATGAGACTGCAGCCTAATCGAGCAAGCATGACATTCTTTTTTAGAAAACTTTAGGGATACAGCATAACATACATGTAAACCGAACGTGTGTAAATTGTCAATGTTCTATAAATCAGTCATGAAAGCATGCGTTTGAGAGCTATTGGAGTTCAGACCAATCACTTCAAAGCAAGATGCAAATATAATCACAAAACACCAGTTTAAATAATATGATAATTTCAAAAGCATGTGAAAGGAACTTTTAGAATAACATAGTTCATATATCAAATCCGAACTCCAGAGCCTCACTAAAGGGAGGCGAGCATGTTGGCCTGGAACATACCACAACTTTTAATCTCAGAAATAAGCTAAATTAACCAAGTGATTCCCGTGTGAAAATTAATCTAACAAAATTAAGAATCATGCCTTTACAAAAGAAAAAGGGTACTTACCTGTCTAGATCAGGCAGAAAGCACACATGCCATTTAGGATGAATCAACGCACAAACGTGGAGAGTCATTTCACTTGAAAAAAAATCTTATTGCATTTTTGGAAGGTTCTCGTAACCGTAGCAAATTCTGATGGCTATTTGGTTTAATCAATTTCTCAACCTTGTTGGCTATAGAAAGTAGGAGTTAACCTTTAGACCAATCATGGCATGTGATATATATTTACTTATTAATTTACAAATACGACAAAAAGTGAGGAAATAATTAAGTAAGGCGGTTAAATGTACAAACATGGCAAGTCATCACAACCTTTTAACGTAGGGCACTTATAGGACTTGATAAATACATGCCATACATAGCTACACAGCATAGGAATCGCAGTCACAAACTAATATTTCTTTTGACATAGAACACAAGTAACCATGTAGCAGTAAAATAATTCCACAAAAGTTATATCCAAGATTATGTTATAGATAGTGATAGATCTTTTAGGCAGAGCACGATCATCACAAAAATTATACAGTCTACTTGTCAGTTCCCTTATAGCAAAAGCTTATCCCACATCGGAACAAAGAAACCATAAGCCTAAACCTCATAACCCCACCAACATCTTATGTGCACCATTCTCACAGAAATTGCATGAACCAATTGCAAGAGCTAATGTATTATATTCCGAAGCAAATTCAGCCGCAGAGACTTAGAGAGACCAAACTAAACTTACCTTTCTTTGTTCAGCAATAGATGTATGTTAATTGTTGAAGTGACATGAAATTACCAGCCTCTATATTGTTGAAAGCACTTTGTCTTGGCATAAGAAGGGTCAGGTACTATAAGTCATGAAACTCATGTAATATGTGTGAGTTAGTAAATCATATTTTTTTTATAATGGTAGATGTTGTATCTTCAACAATAATAACCAGTGGGAAAATATGAACCATACATAAAGCCAGTATCATCAAATTTTATAAATCGCAGACACACATAGAATAAGATGAATTCTGAGAATACATATAAACTAACCTAGCCAACATCCATTGCAAATCATGAGCTTCAGGATTACCCATATCAAACCACCAGAATTGTGGCCCATGGTGGCGCGAGCGCGGAGGCAAGGCGAGCCGGTAGATAGCGCAACAGGAAAACGAAACGAACCGGTACCGTGGCAATACACAGTATTATGCGATTTGGTGGAAGGGCAAAATGGTCTAAAAAAATCGTTGACGAAACTTTTTGGTAGAAACCTTAGCTCCTTTATTATTAGGTAGTATAGGTATAGATAATTCTCTGATGTCGACTAGCCTGACATCGTATTGCACATATGGAAGATAATGAAGTCGTGCCCTGCCCGTCCATTGGTTGAGACATATCCGACCAGATCTTCTCTTCCATTCATTGGTTAAGGATACGTATTGTCCGAGCCTAGCGAACGATATCCCACTCGACGCGCGAATTATTGTAGTATTAGGAGAAAACAAAAACTGATCCCGAGCTCAGATCAGCTCCTTTTCTGGACCAGCCATTTCGTCTTGGGACCTGCTCCTGTCAGGCCACTTCAAGTTGCTACGACACGCAGAAATTGGTAGAATAGGAGGATACGCGTCACTGGTAGAAAAACAGGCTTCGGGTGAGCCCCATAAGTCGCGAAGCTGTAGGAACCGCGACTAATGGTACCTTTAGTCGCGGTTCGGGAGGCGAACCGCGACCAAAGGCCTGGGCCCAGGGCGCTCGGTGGCCAGCCGGTGCACGTGGGGGTCTTTAGTCGCGGTTGGCCTGGCCAACCGCGACTAAAATGCCCGAAGGCCTTTAGTCGCGGTTGGCGTGGCCAACCGGGACTAAAGCCCCCCCCCCCCTATATATATACCCATCCAGCAGCCAACACTTAGCCATTTGGTGCCATTCTCTTCACAAACTTCACAAGTGGGTGTTAGGTTTGCTTTTGGTTCCTCTTATGCACATAAGGTGTTTGATGAAATGCCCCAAGAGCATGAAACAAACATGATATGAAGTGTTGGAGCCACACTTGAGCTTTCTCATTTATTTTTTCCTCCTCGATCGCGGTTAGCAACTTGAACCTTTGATGTGTCGTTGATAAAATGTGCATGTGCATGTGTGTAGTTCATTGTTTAATTTATATTGTTTGTAGCTAGTTAGTTTAACAAATGCATGATGGTTAATTATATATTTTATATTATAATAATGCAGATGAATCGACAATGGATGTACGGTAACCGACTCTCCGGCGAGTTCAGTACGGGTTTGAAAGATTTCCTCGTAGTGGCTAATGCGAACAAGCAGGGGGTTTTGTTATCTGTCCATGTGTTAAATGTAAGAATCAGAATGGTTACTCTTCCTCAAGAGATGTTCACATGCACCTGCTTCGGCACGGTTTCATGCCAAGCTATAATTGTTGGACCAAGCATGGAGAAAGAGGGGTTATAATGGAAGAAGATGAAGAAGGGGATGATTTCATCGATGAAAGCTATCTTGCTCATTTCGGTGATACTTTCATGGAGGATGCTGAAGGTGAAGGGGAAGGTGAAGGGGAAGGTGAAGAAGAGGCACGTGATGATCCCGTTGATGATCTTGGTCGGACCATTGCTGATGCACGGAGACGCTGCGAAACTGAAAAAGAGAGGGAGAATTTGGATCGCATGTTAGAGGATCACGGGAAGGCGCTGTACCCGGATGCGATGATGGTCTGAAAAAGCTGGGCTGCACACTGGATTTGCTGAAATGGAAGGCACGGGCAGGTGTAGCTGACTCGGCATTTGAAAACTTGCTGAAAATGTTGAAGAATATGTTTCCAAAGAATAACGAGTTGCCCGCCAGTACGTACGAAGCAAAGAAGGTTGTCTGCCCTCTAGGTTTAGAGGTTACGAAGATACATGCATGCATCAACGATCGCATCCTCTACCGCGGTGAATACGAGAATTTGAATGAATGCCCGGTATGCACTGCATTGCGTTATAAGATCGAGAGGCGATGACCCTGGTGACGATGTTGAGGGCCGAGAAACCCGGGAAGAGGGTTCCCGCCAAGGTGATGTGGTATGCTCCTATAATACCACGGTTGAAACGTCTGTTCAGGAACAAAGAGCATGCCAAGTTGTTGCGATGGCACAAAGAGGACCGTAAGTCGGACGGGGAGTTGAGACACCCCGCAGATGGAACGCAATGGAGAAAGATCGACAGAGAGTTCAAAGATTTTGCAGTGACGCAAGGAACATAAGATTTGGTCTAAGTACGGATGGCATGAATCCTTTTGGCGAGCGAGCTCCAGCCATAGTACCTGGCCCGTGACTCTATGCATCTACAACCTTCCTCCTTGGTTGTGCATGAAGCGGAAGTTCATTATGATGCAGTGCTCATCCAGGGTCCGAAGCAACCCGGCAACGACATCGATGTGTACCTAAGGCCATTAGTTGATGAACTTTTACAGCTGTGGGGCAGACCTAGTGTCCGTGTGTGGGATGAGCACAAAGAAGAGGAATTTGACCTACGAGCGTTGCTTTTCGTAACCATCAACGATTGGCCTGCTCTTAGTAACCTTTCGGGACTGTCAAATAAGGGATACAATGCATGCACGCACTGCTTACATGAGACTGAAAGTGTACATTTGCCAAATTGTAAGAAGAACGTGTACCTTGGGCATCGTCGATTTCTTCCGAAAGGTCATCCGATGAAGAAAGAAAGGCAAGCATTACAACGGCAAGGCAGATCACCGACCGAAGCTGCGGAACACACCGGTGCCGAGGTATTTGATATGGTCAAGGATTTGAAAGTCATCTTTGGAAAGGGTCTGGCGGACAATCAGTTCCGAAGGGAGCTGACGGGCACGTAGCCATGTGGAAGAAGAAATCTATATTGGGAGCTAGAATATTGGAAAGTCCTAGAAGTCCGCTCTGCAATCGACGTGATGCACGTTACGAAGAATATTTGCGTGAACATCCTAAGCTTCTTGGGCGTGTATGGGAAGTCAAATGATACAAAGGAAGCACGGCAGGACCAGCAAAGTTTGAAAGACCCTGATGACCGGCATCCGGAACGGTTTCAAGGTCGTGCCGGCTACGCTACGACCAAAGAAGAGAAGGTCATCTTTTTGAATGCCTGAGTAGTATGAAGGTCCCGTCAGGGATTCTCGTCCAATATAAAGGGAATAATAAACATGGCGGAGAAAAAGTTCCAAAACCTGAAGTCTCACGACGCCACGTGATTATGACGCAATTGCTTCCGATTGCTTTGAGGGGCTCCTGCCGGAAAATGTTCGAGTAGCCATTGTGAAGCTATGTGCATTCCTCAATGCAATCTCTCGAGAAGGTAATCAATCCAGAAGTTCTACCACGATTCTGAACGATGTGATCCAATGTCTTGTCGATTTCGAGTTGGTGTTCCCGCCATCCTTCTTCAATATTATGACGCACCTCCTGGTTCACCTAGTCGATGAGATTTTCATTCTCGGTCCTGTATTTCTACACAATATGTTCCCCTTCGAGAGGTTCATGGGAATATTAAAGAAATATGTTCGTAACCGTGCTAGGCCAGAAGGAAGCATCGCCAAGGGCTATGGAAATGAGGAGGTAATTGAGTTTTGTGTTGACTTTGTTCCCGACCTTAAGCCGATTGGTCTTCCTCAATCGCGGCACGAGGGGAGACTAAGTGGAAAAGGCACGATCGGAAGGAAATCAACGATATGTATGGATGGCCATTCTCGACTGAAGCACACCACACGGTTCGACCAATTCCAGCTTGGTGGCTCCGTACTTTGAGAAACACAAGAATATTTTACGCTCGGACAACCCCGAGAAGCCCGAATCCTGGATTAGGAAGGCCCACATGGAGACTTTCGGCAGTTGGTTGAGAAAACATTTAATGAGTGACGATAAGGTTGTAGATCAGCTGTACATGTTGGCCAAGACACCATCTTCGACTATAACGACTTTCCAAGGGTACGAGATAAATGGAAATACATTTTACACGATCGCCCAAGATAAAAAGAGCACCAACCAAAACAGTGGTGTCCGCTTTGATGCAGCAACCGAGAATGGGCAAAAGGTCACATATTATGGTTACATAGAGGAGATATGGGAACTTGACTATGGACCCTCCTTTAGGGTCCCTTTGTTCCGGTGCAAATGGTTCAAGCTAACAGGAGGTGGGGTAAAGGTGGACCAGCAATACGGAATGACAATGGTGGATTTCAACAATCTTGGTTACCTTGACGAACCATTCGTCCTAGCGAAAGATGTCGCTCAGGTTTTCTATGTGAAGGACATGAGTAGCAAACCGAGGAAACGGAAAGATAAGAAAACGATCGGTACATCATGCGATGATCCAAAGCGCCACATTGTTCTTTCGGGGAAAAGAAACATCGTGGGAGTGGAGGACAAGACAGACATGTCAGAAGATTATAATATGTTTGCTGAAATTCCGCCCTTCAAAGTGAACACCGACCCAAGCATTAAGTTAAATGATGAGGATGCTCCATGGATACGGCACAATCGTAAGCAAGCAGGGACACAAGGGAAGAAATGATGTGTAATAATTTATTGTACCAAACTTTGTTGAATGAATCATGTGAATTATATTACCCGTGATGTGTTTGGTGTCCATTTTCGAATGATTCAATTGACTCGAGATAGCACGGATGATACAGGAAATTTGGAGTGAATAAGTAATACACCTGCATACATGAAATTTGGAGTGACTAAGTCATACTCCTTCATCCCGGAAATTTGGAGTGACTAAGTCATACTCCAGCATACAGCACATTTGGAGTGATTTAGTCATACTCCTGCCTAGGCGTATAATATGCATACTCGTAGTCTTCATAGCCGCCGCCGTTGTACTGGTAGTCGTCGCCTTCTAAGTTGCCGGTGTCGTCGTCGCTGCTGTCGTCGCTGTCGTCGGGCGGCGCTCGTGGCTCGAATCGAGGGTAGCGCGGGCGGGGATATCGCCGGCCGTGATGTAGTCCATGACGCTCTGCAGTCCGGCCGTACCACCATAGCCGACGGCCGGCCTCGTGGAAGTTTCCGGGAGGCGGACCGTCCTCCTCATACACAGCGAGCGCCCTCTCACGCCGATTGATGAAGAAGGCGTCCCAAGTATGCTGGTTATCGGGATGCCAACGGGGATTCATCCGCTGCTCCGGCGTGAGGTCGAGGTAGTAGTGGTTCGTGATGGCCGCCCGGCGCGCAGTACCCTGAGGGACGGGAGGGACCGGCACGCCGCCGGCGCTTAGGCTCCAGCCGGCAGGGACGCGGTAGCCCGGAGGGCAAGGGTAGTTCGAGGCGCAAAGCTCCTCCACCTGCTGGTAGGTTAGAGTGGGTGCGGTGGAAGCCATGAGAGAGTGATGAGAGATTGTAGAGATGTGATGCTGGCCAAGCCGGGCTACCTATATGTAGTGACAAATGGCGGGAAAAATGGGAGCGGGAAGACAGGAGGCGGGAAGAAAGAGGCGGGGAGAAAGTGGCGGGAAGAAATTGGCGGGAAAAAATTGGCGGGAAGAAAGAGGCCGGAAGAAATTGGCGGGAAACAATTGGCGGGAAGAAAGAGGCGGGAAGACAGGGAAGAAATGGCGGGAAGACGAGGAGGGAAGAGGGGGTCGGCGGGAAGAGGGGGCCAACGAACTTTTGAATTGAATTAGTTTTATTTTTATGAATTTTTGATAATTTGTATTTTTAAAATTTTGAATTGAATTAGTTTTATTTTTCTGAATTTTTTGATATATTATTTGTATTTTTAAGATTTTGAATTGAATTAGTTTTATTTTTATGAATTTTTTGATATATTATATGTATTTTAAAATTTTGAATTGAATTAGTTTTATTTTTCTGAATTTTTTGATATATTATTTGTATTTTTAAGATTTTGAATTGAATTAGTTTTATTTTTATGAATTTTTTGATATATTATATGTATTTTAAACATTTTGAATTGAATTAGTTTTATTTTTCTTAATTTTTTGATATATTATTTGTATTTTTAACATATTGAAATGAATTAGTTTTATTTTTCTGATTTTTTTGATATATAATTTGTATTTTTAAAATTTTGAATTGAATTAGTTTTATTTTTCTGAATTTTTTGATATATTATTTGTATTTTTAAGATTTTGAATTGAATTAGTTTTATTTTTCACATTTAATTTCGAAATAATTTCGAAAAAGGCCTTTAGTCGCGGTTGGCCTGGCCAACCGCGACTAAAATCGTTTTCCGCGGAACCGCAAATGGGGCGAAAAATGGGCTTTAGTCGCGGTTGGGGTCACCAACCGCGACTAAAGTGACCTTTAGTCGCGGTTGGTGGCCCCAACCGCGACTAAAGGTCGCTGAGTATAAATACTCGCGCCCTCGCCCGCGCACTTCATCTTCTTCGCAGATCGACTCGTCGCCTCTTCGCCTCTTCCGCGCCGAAGGCTGCCGCGCGCCGTGTCGCCCTCGCCCTCGACAACGCGCCTCGCCGCCGTCGCCCCGTCGCCCGCCGCCCGTCGTCGTCCTCGCGCGCCCCGGCCGCCCCGTCGTCCTTCGAATTCCTCGCCGTACGTGTCGTCACCGCCCCGCCCCGGCCCACGCGCGCCGCCCCTCGATCATCTCGCCCACGCCGCCGCCGCGCGCGCCGGCCGCTATCACCGGCGCCGCCCTCGCCCACCGCGCCCGCCGCCTCGCTCGCCCGCCGGCCCTCAACGGCGCCGCCTCGCTCGCCCACGCGCGCGCGGCCGGCCATGTCTGAGAGAGAGATGAGAGGCCGGAGAGACGAAGGGGCCGTGGCCGCCGGCCCCCTTTTTTTTGTTTTTTTTGTTTTTATTAATTATCTCACAATTTGTTAATTAAAATTGTACACTAAAATTTGACTTAAAAAAAGATTGTGTAAAGAAAACTAAAATTTGACTTAAAAAAATTAAAATTGACTTAAAAAAGATTGTGTAAAAAAACTAAAATTTGACTTAAAAAAGATTGTGTAAAAAAAAAACTAACCACCACGCGTATACGGAGGGGGCAGCGAGCCCCTCGTCGCCCCGTCCGTATACGAGCGGTGTTTTTTTTTTGGGTCGAGAGGAGGCGGCACCACCACTGCCTTTTCGCCACCGCCGCCCTTTCGCCACCGCGCGCCCTGTCGTCACCGACCCCGCGTGTATCCGGAGGGGGCGGCGAGGCCCTCGCCTCCCCCTCCTTATACGCGCCGGCCGCCGGTGTTCGCGGCGAGGGGGCGGCGCCACCGCCACCGCCGCCCCCCTTTCGCCATCGCCACCGCGCGCCCACCTTCCGCCGCCCCCCTTTCGCCACCGCGACCCCGCATATATGCATGTGTTGTGTCTCGACTCCGACTCCGCGCGCACCCCTTCCTCGCCCCCTCCTTTTGCCACCGCCCTTTCGCCACCGCCACCGCCCCCCTTCTTTACTTAATTAATTTGTTTTGACTACATGTTTTCAGGACTGACATATGGCGGACGATAGAGCTGACCCGATTCTGGACAACTATGATCCGGACGCTGAAGACCATATGTTCGGCATCATAAAAGGCGATATTCTATATGTGCCGACCGGAGAAGAAGAAGATGATATCTCTTCTTATCTGAACCTTGAGGGTGAAGATGAAGGGCGCCGTCAGCAAGCAGATGATGCCGAAGAAACGTCGATAAACGACGATCTTCAATTGGAAGTAGCAACCACCTCCGGCGCCGAGGTATATATATATACATATTGAGCGTCTGGTGATACAAACTAACCGATTTGAATAAATGTGTGTGTACTAACGCGCGCGACTCTCTTTCTTATTTTAGCCCTCGGCCGGATCGTCGAAAAAATCGAGTACGTCGTCAAAGCGTGGCGCAACCAAGACGATGAAACTAAACGAAACATGCACCATCGAGGTTGTCGATGAAGAAACCGGCAGGCCGCTGGAGCCCAGCAAGAACGCCACCAAGTTTGTCAGCCAATGCGGAGCCGTTGTTAGAGACAACGTCTCGATCACCGTCCAGGAGTGGAATGAGCCAAAGAAGGCACGTCTTGGTTTCACTTTTGTCGGTAAGAGAACAAAAAAAGATTGCTTCAACAAGCTTATGGAACATTTCGTTCTACCTCCGGAATACCGCAGATACGATGAGGCGGGTAACAAGATTCAGGAAAACAAGGAGAGGTGCAAGCTAGTCAAACAGTTCGCTCTTTCTAAGATGGCCAACGCATTCCGGAAATACAAGCAAAATCTAGCCCATGACTTTGTCAAGCAGGGCAAGACTCCGGATTTCACAGGACAATATGAGAAACTGCAACATGATTGGCCAGAATTTGTGAAGCAAAAGAAATCGGAGCAGTTCCTTGAAATATCCAAAAAAAATAAGGAGAATGCGGCCAAGAAGGAGTACAATCATATTATGGGGCCAGGAGGGTATCGCTTTTGGCAGCCTAAGTGGGAGAAGATGGAGAACGAGCTGAGGACGCGAGGAATCCGTCCAGGTACGGAGGGATGGGACCCAAGGGCCAAAAGCTGGTGGTACGGGCATGGGGATCGCTGAACCCGGAGACAGGGGAGTGTGTTTATCAGGGCAAAATAATTACACCCACCCAAAAGCTTATTGAGGCAATGAGGGATGCTCAAGAGGGGAGGATCAAGTTCAACAGAGAGAACGACGCCCTGACAAAAGCCCTCGGGAATCCTGAACACGGAGGACGTGTACGAGGCATGGGGCCCATTCCGTGGAAAGTAGGGTTCCCCCAGAACGATGACCCGTACGGTTACAGAAGCCGTAAGAGAAAGATGGATCGGGATGCAGATGTTGTGGCGAAGTTGGTAACGGAAATGGATGTATTGAAGAAAACCGTGAATGTACTAGTCGCCGAAAGAGATGCAGCTCAGGCGCAGCATGAAGATCATCCAATGGATCTCGGAAGCCAGCAGCGGAGAAGAAGCAGCGTGGCTTCCACGGAGGCCTCACCGGCTGGTGCACCGACGATAGAAATTACTGCACCGGAGCCTCTGGTGGTCGAAATTACTGCACCGGAGCCTCCTCGCTACCCCGTGGACGATATAAAGGAGATGAAAGCATGTCATCTGTATTATCCTATCGGGAACATGTCCATGAAGGTAGCCATCGGCAGTGCTTTGCCACCTGGAGCACTCCACCACAACAACCCCATTCAAGATGGCTATGCTCGTGTCACGGTGGAGGACATAGTCCAAGGGTTTGAGGACCTGGACATTGACATTGCTACACCTGAAGGGGTGAAAAGACTTGGAGATGTCAAGCGCCAGTTCATTCTATGGCAGAAGAAATTTATCAAGTTTCCAGGCGAGGCGCCAACAAGTCCACCCCCGTACGGTGGTGGTGGTGGCGGTGGCGGTGGCGGTGGCGGTGACGGTGGCGGTGGCGGTGGTGGTGGTGGTGGTGGTGCTTCACCTACACCTCCTTCACGTCAGCCGACGCCGCCCCCCAATTCACCTCCGGCGGGTAAGCAGACGCCGCCCCCCAGTCCTCGTCCGGCGGGTGATCAGCAGACACCGCCCCCCAATCCACCTCCGGCGAAGAAGCGAAGCGATCCTGGATTATTAACCCGGACCCTTATGTACCTAAGACCACAAAGGTACCGGAGCCATCACTGAAGCCTCTCCCCACAAGGCCTTGGGAACGATCGCCGAGGAAGTCGACGCGGCCGCGGCTGCTGATTTGGAGAAATGGAAGGCGGCCTGCAAGAAGAAAAGGGAGCCCGAGCCCAAGCCAGTATATTCTGATGAGCAAAAGAAGTGGGCTAAGTCATTTTTGAGCACACCATCCCAAGCCGCGAAGAATCTGCCTGACGACTATGCACGTGAACTTCGCAGCCAGGCACTCATGTTCAAGGAGAAAACGGAATTAGAAAGTAAAAAAAGCGGGAAACGAGTTGCCCAGCTCGGGGAACAAAGTAAACAATCGATTGCCCCGCTTATAGTGAAAGCCGCCGGTCCGGATGACCCCGATATCATAGCAGCTGCGGCAGCACAGGGATTGACTGTAACGAGTGCCAGAGAACAAGCGGCCGACTTAGGTATCACTCTTCGTGCCTTTGTTAGGCCTTGATGAGGCGCCAATGAAGGACGTAGTATTTACATATGTGAAGAATGGCCCTCTCGTCGAGCTGCGCAGAAGAGGATCTACCTCGACAAATGAAAGGTCTGCTAAATTGGTACAAGGGTTACATAAAACATAAAAACGCCAAAGACTATATCTATGCGGAAGTTAGACATGAGCATCACTTCAAACATTACTATGTGCAAATTCATCTGAGTGAATTGTTCCAGCTGTTCAATCTGCGCGACCTCGACAAATCTATCATCGATTGCTACGTTACGTAAGTGATTTATTAATTTCTACCCCATCTCGTTCATTGCCTGCACTATATGTATATATATATATTGTCCTAACTATCTTGTTGTGTACGCTATTATGCAGAATGAAGACGCGGAAATGCGAATAAGGAACATCCATGATGTTGGGTTCATTGACCCACAAATCGTTAATTCATATGTGTTAGAACACCACCCCGCCGACGTGGAGGATGACCTGTGGCGGTTTATTAGAAAACAGAAACTCAAAAGTGATATTCTATTTCCTTACCATTTTGGGTGAGTGTTTCTGTCTTGAGCACATTCTCTTTTGTTTACTCCATGCATGGTATGTGGCTAATCGATGAGTTATGCATGGTGTGCAGGTATCGTGTCCGCAGGTTCCACTTTGGATTCTTATGGTAATTCAAGTTCAGACCTCCTCGGTTCTCGTCCACGACTCTCTGAATATGGATCCGGCGCTTTGGGCGACATGAGAAAAATGATGCAAAAGTAATTATTTTCATTCATTTGCGCTCTATATCGATCGGCCTATTTCGTTCATCATTTCCTAATATCAAGTAACTAATTAATAACTCTCTTGTTCATTTAATTTTCTTTGCCTCGTAGGGTTTGGAGACGGTTCGTAGATACCAAGGTCGGTGAATTCAAAAAAGAGGTACATTTTAAAATGGCCGTGCGGACGTCTGGGGATATTCAGCCACCGGGGACCAATCTATGTGGATACTATGTTTGTGAGAGGATCCGGAGATACCGCAATGAGCGGGACCAGCAGTGTGAGACCAACATCCTGAGGAATAACCTCCGCAAGACGCTTAGTCCAGAAGCTCGCTTCCGACCACTTCAAGAGGAACTAGCTGGATGGTTGGCGAGGGAAGTCATCGATCCTAGAGGAGAACACCATTACGATGACGTAGAACTTTTTATGCACTAAATTATGGATGGAAACTTGTTCAAAATTGTATATGGTCATCCGATATTGAATATATATTGTATATGGTCATCCGATATTGAATATATATTGTATATTCCTCTTGAATTCTTTTTGGTTCTAATTTCAAATTTGTTTGAAATTGTACATTCATATGCATGTATGTAGTACCGTAGAATATGTGAAACTCCTTCAAAATTAAAACCCAAAAGAAATAAAACAATACAAATTAAAAAGAAACCAGATTTAGGGGGAGGGGGCTAAAACCCTAAACCCTGCGGAGGCCTTTAGTCGCGGTTGGCCAGAAGAACCGCGACTAAAGGTCCTCCGCCCTGGCGCTCGCCTGCGGCCCACGTGGACGGGCCTTTAGTCGCGGTTCGTAAGGAACCGCGACTAAAGGGGGGGGCCTTTAGTCGCGCTACTTTGGTCGCGGTTGCGCCACCGCGACTAATGGCAGTTGCCAACCGCGACCAAAGCCCCTTTTTCCACCCGTGCGTATACTAAGGTGGGCCAGGATGTAACGGCCATGCGTATCCCATCCGGCATCGTTGTGACGGAGCGTGCGGCCGTGTGTTTCCCGTCCCTGGACCCTTGCGCTCCCCTCGCGGCGCGGCCTCTCCGGCGCCGCCGACCACCTCCTCACGCTCCGGCCCCAACGCCCCCTGCTCTGCCGCCTCTCTCCTACTGTACTACCAAGTTACTATGGGATTTTACTCTGGCCTTGCCGGTCTCGCCCGCGGCGCAACCCTCTAATCTAGATTGGGAGCTGCAGACCTCGGCCCCGCCGTTGGGCCGCCCCGCGCCGCACGACTCCTACTTCGGCTACACGTAGCTCATCTTCAACCTCTGCTGCTGCTCGAGGCCGGGCTAGGTGGCCTCCACCAGTCCACCCTACGCTGCAGCTGCTGCAAGGCCCGACGCTCGCCCTCCACCCCACATGGCGCCGTCCAGGATGGGGGGCCCGAAGATGCGCTCGACCAAGGTCTTCTCGGTGATTCACGCAACGCCGGAGATGCTGCATGAGGAGGCGCTACTGGCCACCAACGCCGCGGTGGTGGCTTGACCTTGACCATGCCATGTGCGCTGCCCGTCTTCCACGTAAGGAACAGAAGACACAGATCACGGTCCAACTCTGTACCAGTTTGTGCCAAGTGCCAACCGGATAGTCATTTCTAACGGAGCCGGTAACTACCGGAGTCCCACAGGCCAATCATATGGTGTCAGCACATCCAGTACAAGTCTACAACACCTACGTATTCCTGTGTATTCGTTCATTGCGTTACTTTTTGCTAGTTACGTAGGTCCCACTCATGTGGCTCTGCATGCGCGCTCTCTTTCTTGGGTTACTGCGCCAACGCCACAACAGCTAGCTAATAATCTCATATTAGAGTATAATCTATCTAGTTTTTCGTTACAAATTTGAAATCATGATTAGTATTTCTTTTGAAAAGTTTAGTTTGTTTTTACACATACTCCAGTTAAGCTGTTTTTATAAATTTCAATAAAATATTCTTCAAACTTCTATGAGCAAGTCAAATCAAAGAAACAAAATATTTGTCTACGTATGGGTTTACATAATTTTTAAGAACATTTTGTGGAAGTTTAGTCCGTTTTTCACATGTAGTCCATTTATTTTTCTTTTTTCACATAAATATGATTCACACATAATCTAATTATATATTTTGTGTCAAAATAGTTTCAGTCTGTTTTAAAATTTTAATAAAATATTTTGTGAACAAGATAGTTGTCTAAGTATGGGTTCATATCACTAGTAGAAAAAGAGCCTTCCATCCACCCCCATTAGTCCCCAAAATATTCAAACCGCGACTAAAAGGGTCTTTAGTCGCGGTTCGGAAGGCGACCCGCGACTAATGCTCCATCCGAGACGAAAGGGTACCCCTTTAGTCGCGGTTGGTAACACCAACCGGGACTAAAGGGCTATGGAGGGATGCGGCCGGTGGAAAAACCTTTAGTCCCGGTTGGGGACGACCACTTCATGGATATGTGAATATCGTTAGTACCCCTTTAGTCGCGGTTGGTGTCCCCAACCGGGACTAAAGGTTTTTCCGTTTTTTTTTTACCCCCCCCCCCCCTGCACCCCCCCCCCCCCCCCCCCGTGGATCGCCTTTTTTTGGTTTGTAAAATACAAAAGAAAATGATAGAAAATTCAAAAAAAAAAATTGTTTTCAGATTGTTGTATGTTATGCAACCTACTATTCGGAGAAATTAAGAAATTCGAATTTTCACTTTTTTGCAAAAAAAGTTTAAAAAATGGTAAAACCGCAATAACTTTTGCATACGACGTCGGAAAAAACGTATAATATCTCACAAAAATCCTGGGAAGTACGAGTAAAGAGTACTTGTCGGTAACGAGGTTGAACAAGGTATGGAGATACCGATGATCGAGCCTCGGATAAGTAAAGTATCGCGTGACAAAGGGAATCGGTATCGTATGTAAATGGTTCAATCGATCACTAAGTTATCGTTGAATGTGTGGGAGCCATTATGGATCTCCAGATCCCGCTATTGGTTATTGGTCGGAGAGGAGTCTCAACCATGTCTGCATAGTTCACGAACCGTAGGGTGACACACTTAAGGTTTGATGTCGTTTTAAGTAGATATGGAATATGGAATGGAGTTCGAATGTTGTTCGGAGTCTCGGATGGGATCCAGGACATCACGGGAGGTCGGAATGGTCCGGAGAATAAGATTCATATATAGGAAGTCACTTTCCAAGTTTGGAAATGATCCGGTGCATTTATGGAAGGCACTAGAATGTTCTAGAACCTTCCGGAAGAAATCACCATGGAAAGTGGAGTCCCGGAAGAATTCCACAAACCCTAATCAGCCAACCAAGTGGGAAGGTGGAGTCCATAGTGGACTCCACCTCCTTGGCCGGCCACTAAAGGGGGAAAGGGAGGAGTCCTTGTCCCCCTAGGTTTCGTCCATATGGCAGTTTTTGAATTGGGGTCTTATTCAGATCTTTGGGCAAACCCTAGGGATTCCACCTATATAATGAGGGGGAGAGGGAGGGGGCTGGTTACACCAAGTTGGCCGCACCACCAAGGGCTTCCCAGGCCGGCGCCCAAGCAGCCCCCTCTCCCAAACACTAGTCTCTCCCCTCCTCTATCTTCTCTCGCGGTGCTTAGGCGAAGCCCTGCCGGAGATCTCCACCACCACCGCCACCACGCCGTCGTGCTGTCGGGATTCCGAGGAGGATCTACTACTTCCGCTGCCCGCTGGAACGGGGAGAAGGACGTCGTCATCAACACCGAACGTGTGACCGAGTACGGAGGTGCTGCCCGATTGTGGCACCGTCAAGATCTTCTACGCGCTTTTGAAAGCGGCAAGTGATCGACTACATCAACAACGAGATCTAATCTCGTAGGCTTTGGAATCTTCGAGGGTTAGTCTCATGATCTTCTCGTTGCTACCATCTTCTTGATTGGATCTTGGCTTGTTATTCGTTCTTGCGGTAGGAAATTTTTTGTTTTCTATGCTACGAATCCCATCAGTTGGAGCATGGATAAGTTTCCGAATGCACTTAGTTTTGTGTGTAGATTCTTTTGAAGCATCATCGCCGGAATTGTTTCCGCCATGACGCTTGGGTGCTACCACGGCACTTTGAAATTTTCAGTTTAAGTTTTCTCAAAGTATCAAGGTGCTAACTATCGCTAGTTTCCGCCTAGATACTTGGGGGCTACTGGGAATATTGGTTTACCTTGCGCTTGACGAGCAGTTGGTCGAAGAAGTCGCCGATCTCCTTTTTGTGAAGTTGAATCTCGGAAGATTCAACATCAGCCCTACCCCAGGCATTGCTCATCATGGAGTTCAGCAGGTCCTGCTCTAGCTCCCACTTCTCCGCCTCTGTTAGCTTGTGGAAGAACTTATGCGAATAAGCCTTCGGAGTGGAGTACAGATTTGTTGGGTCCCCGAAATTGGCCGGAAAGGTTACGGCATCATTAGCCGGAGCTTCAGCCTTATCTTGGGAGTTTACTTCAGCCTCCTCCGGGGTCTTGTCCTGAGGTCCTTCCGGAGCTGCCCGCTTCGTAGCAGAACAGCTTCCGCCAACCTTTTCGCTGCTCACAGGAATGACTTCCGGAGCTTGGGCGGCTGGGTCGGGGGAAGGATGGGCTTGTGCGAGAGATGGATGTGGAAAGTTGGAGGTGCTTGGCGGTGTTGGGGTTATCGGAGGCACGACCGGAGATATCCTCAGATATTTGGTTATGGGCTTCTGGGAGTTATCCCGTGAAGCCGAGACTTTTTGGCTCCTGTAACAAGCAAAGGGAAAAACATAAGTAATAAACTTACACGATAAAAATGAGACAATCTCGGATACTTACGTGGCTCCGGGAATCAGTGGGCGTGATCTTTTCCCTGCATTTGCGAGCAGTTTGAGATGCTCACGCTCCGCCTTCTTTGAGTCGAGCGGAGGTGGCTTTGTCTTGGCCTTCTTGGCGGAGGCCTCGCCGCTGGCACCGGCTTCGGAGCCGGAAGCTTTGGCGCGGGGATGTTTGGCGGGTCGGGGAGCAGCTTTCTTGGGAGCTTGCTCCTCCTCTTCGTCTTCATCCTCCGGATCTTCCTCCGCCCCTTCGGCGCTCGCAGGTACTCGGAGTATGGCCCTAAAATCCTCCTCCGCCAATGTATCGAGCTGGAGAGGTAAAAGTGAAGAAGTTAAAAACACTTCAAATTTGAGAAGTTAAAATGTTGAGATACGAATACGCACGGAGGACACCGGTTGTGCGTCTTGATGTCTTTTACAATTTCCGGGACCGGTTGGCCCCGGGTAACCTTCACAAGAGTCTTGATCCTCCTTTTTAGAGAATCTGCTGGCAAATTGTCGCGGGTAAATTGGAGTAGATCATCCACCCCGGTGTACTCGCAGATTAATCGTGGGTTGTATTCAGGGGCTGGATCCGGCGGGAAAACCAGCTGAGAGTCAAATCAGTTCCGGTTAGACTAACCAGTAAATCCTCTGCGCTGCTTTATCCAACTCCGGGTATTGTGCGAGCGCAGGGATGAAGCTCCAGCTGTCTAGTTCTTCCGGAGGCTCATTGACGAACTTGGGGAGCCCTTGGTGGACGTTCGGAACTTCGATGTTCTTCACATAGAACCATCCGGCGTTCCGATCGGACGGATTCGTGAGAGGAGTGAGGCAGATACATCCTTCCGGGGCGGAGCATGAAAGTCATACGGAGATTCGTGTGTCGGATCTAACGGTGGAAACGGAACGGTCACACCGATGGATGTTCGCCACGTGTCTTAGGGTAATGCGGTGAAATCGAGGCGGTGGTAACCTGAATCGAGCAACTCCGAAATTTCCGGCTGAAGATTCGCGTCTCCGAAAATTTAGCGCGGGAAAAAAGGAAGTTTGAGCGCAACGAAGGTAAAGAATCTGCCAAGATACCGCTATAGAAAGGCAAATGATTTCCGGTTGATTGGAGTCGGAAACAAGAAAGTTTTGGAAGCTCTTCAAGATTCTCTTCAGATCCGAGCTAACTGAAGCCGGAGGAATGATGAATCTCGGAGAACTTCGGGGGCTACTGTTGTGGGTATACTTTATGGGTATATCAACGGCATTGCCTAGATCCGGCAAGCCCGGGTGGCCCACAGATGGTGATGAGGCATGTGGCCCATCGGGTGTCCCTCCTCGAACACCGCCGCTGCTGCAAGGCCCGACGCTCGCCCTCCACCCCACATGGCGCCGTCCAGGATGGGGGCCGAAGACGCGCTCGACCAAGGTCTTCTCGGTGATTCACGCAACGCCGGAGATGCTGCATGAGGAGGCGCTACTGGCCACCAACGCCGCGGTGGTGGCTTGACCTTGACCATGCCATGTGCGCTGCCCGTCTTCCACGTAAGGAACAGAAGACACAGATCACGGTCCAACTCTGTACTCGATTTGTGCCAAGTGCCAACCGGATAGTCATTTCTAACGGAGCCGGTAACTACCGGAGTCCCACAGGCCAATCATATGGTGTCAGCACATCCAGTACAAGTCTACAACACCTACGTATTCCTGTGTATTCGTTCATTGCGTTACTTTTTGCTAGTTACGTAGGTTCCACTCATGTGGCTCTGCATGCGCGCTCTCTTTCTTGGGTTACTGCGCCAACGCCACAACAGCTAGCTAATAATCTCATATTAGAGTATAATCTATCTAGTTTTTCGTTACAAATTTGAAATCATGATTAGTATTTCTTTTGAAAAGTTTAGTTTGTTTTTACACATACTCCAGTTAAGCTGTTTTTCTAAATTTCAATAAAATATTCTTCAAACTTCTATGAGCAAGTCAAATCAATGAAACAAAATATTTGTCTACGTATGGGTTTACATAATTTTTAAGAACATTTTGTGGAAGTTTAGTCCGTTTTTCACATGTAGTCCATTTATTTTTCTTTTTTCACATAAATATGATTCACACATAATCTAATTATATATTTTGTGTCAAAATAGTTTCAGTCTGTTTTAAAATTTTAATAAAATATTTTGTGAACAAGATAGTTGTCTAAGTATGGGTTCATATCACTAGTAGAAAAAGAGCCTTCCATCCACCCCCATTAGTCCCCAAAATATTCAAACCGCGACTAAAAGGGTCTTTAGTCGCGGTTCGGAAGGCGACCCGCGACTAATGCTCCATCCGAGACGAAAGGGTACCCCTTTAGTCGCGGTTGGTAACACCAACCGGGACTAAAGGGCTATGGAGGGATGCGGCCGGTGGAAAAACCTTTAGTCCCGGTTGGGGACGACCACTTCATGGATATGTGAATATCGTTAGTACCCCTTTAGTCGCGGTTGGTGTCCCCAACCGGGACTAAAGGTTTTTCCGAGTTTTTTTTACTCCCACGCACCCTGCACCCCCGTGGATCGCCTTTTTTTGGTTTGTAAAATACAAAAGAAAATGATAGAAAATTCAAAAAAAAAATTGTTTTCAGATTGTTGTATGTTATGCAACCTACTATTCGGAGAAATTAAGAAATTCGAATTTTCACTTTTTTTTGCAAAAAAAGTTTAAAAAATGGTAAAACCGCAATAACTTTTGCATACGACGTCGGAAAAAAACGTATAATATATCAAAAAAATCCTGGGAAGTACGAGTAAAGAGTACTTGTCGGTAACGAGGTTGAACAAGGTATGGAGATACCGATGATCGAGCCTCGGATAAGTAAAGTATCGCGTGACAAAGGGAATCGGTATCGTATGTAAATGGTTCAATCGATCACTAAGTTATCGTTGAATGTGTGGGAGCCATTATGGATCTCCAGATCCCGCTATTGGTTATTGGTCGGAGAGGAGTCTCAACCATGTCTGCATAGTTCACGAACCGTAGGGTGACACACTTAAGGTTTGATGTCGTTTTAAGTAGATATGGAATATGGAATGGAGTTCGAATGTTGTTCGGAGTCTCGGATGGGATCCAGGACATCACGAGGAGGTCCGGAATGGTCCGGAGAATAAGATTCATATATAGGAAGTCACTTTCCAAGTTTGGAAATGATCCGGTGCATTTATGGAAGGCACTAGAATGTTCTAGAACCTTCCGGAAGAAATCACCATGGAAAGTGGAGTCCCGGAAGAATTCCACAAACCCTAATCAGCCAACCAAGTGGGAAGGTGGAGTCCATAGTGGACTCCACCTCCTTGGCCGGCCACTAAAGGGGGAAAGGGAGGAGTCCTTGTCCCCCTAGGTTTCGTCCATATGGCAGTTTTTGAATTGGGGTCTTATTCAGATCTTTGGGCAAACCCTAGGGATTCCACCTATATAATGACGGGGAGAGGGAGGGGGCTGGTTACACCAAGTTGGCCGCACCACCAAGGGCTTCCCAGGCCGGCGCCCAAGCAGCCCCCTCTCCCAAACACTAGCCTCTCCCCTCCTCCATCTTCTCTCGCGGTGCTTAGGCGAAGCCCTGCCGGAGATCTCCACCACCACCGCCACCACGCCGTCGTGCTGTCGGGATTCCGAGGAGGATCTACTACTTCCGCTGCCCGCTGGAACGGGGAGAAGGACGTCGTCATCAACACCGAACGTGTGACCGAGTACGGAGGTGCTGCCCGATTGTGGCACCGTCAAGATCTTCTACGCGCTTTTGAAAGCGGCAAGTGATCGACTACATCAACAACGAGATCTAATCTCGTAGGCTTTGGAATCTTCGAGGGTTAGTCTCATGATCTTCTCGTTGCTACCATCTTCTTGATTGGATCTTGGCTTGTTATTCGTTCTTGCGGTAGGAAATGTTTTGTTTTCTATGCTACGAATCCCATCAGTTGGAGCATGGATAAGTTTCCGAATGCACTTAGTTTTGTGTGTAGATTCTTTTGAAGCATCATCGCCGGAATTGTTTCCGCCATGACGCTTGGGTGCTACCACGGCACTTTGAAATTTTCAGTTTAAGTTTTCTCAAAGTATCAAGGTGCTAACTATCGCTAGTTTCCGCCTCGATACTTGGGGGCTACTGGGAATATTGGTTTACCTTGCGCTTGACGAGCAGTTGGTCGAAGAAGTCGCCGATCTCCTTTTTGTGAAGTTGAATCTCGGAAGATTCAACATCAGCCCTACCCCAGGCATTGCTCATCATGGAGTTCAGCAGGTCCTGCTCTAGCTCCCACTTCTCCGCCTCTGTTAGCTTGTGGAAGAACTTATGCGAATAAGCCTTCGGAGTGGAGTACAGATTTGTTGGGTCCCGAAATTGGCCGGAAAGGTTACGGCATCATTAGCCGGAGCTTCAGCCTTATCTTGGGAGTTTACTTCAGCCTCCTCCGGGGTCTTGTCCTGAGGTCCTTCCGGAGCTGCCCGCTTCGTAGCAGAACAGCTTCCGCCAACCTTTTCGCTGCTCACAGGAATGACTTCCGGAGCTTGGGCGGCTGGGTCGGGGGAAGGATGGGCTTCGAGCGAGAGATGGATGTGGAAAGTTGGAGGTGCTTGGCGGTGTTGGGGTTATCGGAGGCACGACCGGAGATATCCTCAGATATTTGGTTATGGGCTTCTGGGTGTTATCCCGTGAAGCCGAGACTTTTTGGCTCCTGTAACAAGCAAAGGGAAAAACATAAGTAATAAACTTACACGATAAAAATGAGACAATCTCGGATACTTACGTGGCTCCGGGAATCAGTGGGCGTGATCTTTTCCCTGCATTTGCGAGCAGTTTGAGATGCTCACGCTCCGCCTTCTTCGAGTCGAGCGGAGGTGGCTTTGTCTTGGCCTTCTTGGCGGAGGCCTCGCCACTGGCACCGGCTTCGGAGCCGGAAGCTTTGGCGCGGGGACGTTTGGCGGGTCGGGGAGCAGCTTTCTTGGGAGCTTGCTCCTCCTCTTCGTCTTCATCCTCCGGATCTTCCTCCGCCCCTTCGGCGCTCGCAGGTACTCGGAGTATGGCCCTAAAATCCTCCTCCGCCAATGTATCGAGCTGGAGAGGTAAAAGTGAAGAAGTTAAAAACACTTCAAATTTGAGAAGTTAAAATGTTGAGATACGAATACGTACCGGAGGACACTGGTTGTGCGTCTTGATGTCTTTTACAATTTCCGGGACCGGTTGGCCCCGGGTAACCTTCACAAGAGTCTTGATCCTCCTTTTTAGAGAATCTGCTGGCAAATTGTCGCGGGTAAATTGGAGTAGATCATCCACCCCGGTGTACTCGCAGATTAATCGCGGGTTGTACTTCAGGGGCTGGATCCGGCGGGAAAACCAGCTGAGAGTCAAATCAGTTCCGGTTAGACTAACCAGTAAATCCTCCGCGCTGCTTTATCCAACTCCGGGTATTGTGCGAGCGCAGGGATGAAGCTCCAGCTGTCTAGTTCTTCCGGAGGCTCATTGACGAACTTGGGGAGCCCTTGGTGGACATTCGGAACTTCGATGTTCTTCACATAGAACCATCCGGCGTTCCAGTACCGGACGGATTCGTGAGAGGAGTGAGGCGGATACATCCTTCCGGGGCGGAGCATGAAAGTCATACGGAGATTCGTGTGTCGGATCTAACGGTGGAAACGGAACGGTCACACCGATGGATGTTCGCCACGTGTCTTAGGGTAATGCGGTGAAATCGAGGCAGTGGTAACCTGAACTGAGCAACTCCGAAATTTCCGGCTGAAGATTCGCGTCTCCGAAAATTTAGCGCGGGAAAAAAGGAAGTTTGAGCGCAACGAAGGTAAAGAATCTGCCAAGATACCGCTATAGAAAGGCAAATGATTTCCGGTTGATTGGAGTCGGAAACAAGAAAGTTTTGGAAGCTCTTCAAGATTCTCTTCAGATCCGAGCTAACTGAAGCCGGAGGAATGATGAATCTCGGAGAACTTCGGGGGCTACTGTTGTGGGTATACTTTATGGGTATATCAACGGCATGGCCTAGATCCGGCAAGCCCGGGTGGCCCACAGATGGTGATGAGGCATGTGGCCCATCGGGTGTCCCTCCTCGAACACCGCCGCTGCTGCAAGGCCCGACGCTCGCCCTCCACCCCACATGGCGCCGTCCAGGATGGGGGGCCCGAAGACGCGCTCGACCAAGGTCTTCTCGGTGATTCACGCAACGCCGGAGATGCTGCATGAGGAGGCGCTACTGGCCACCAACGCCGCGGTGGTGGCTTGACCTTGACCATGCCATGTGCGCTGCCCGTCTTCCACGTAAGGAACAGAAGACACAGATCACGGTCCAACTCTGTACCAGTTTGTGCCAAGTGCCAACCGGATAGTCATTTCTAACGGAGCCGGTAACTACCGGAGTCCCACAGGCCAATCATATGGTGTCAGCACATCCAGTACAAGTCTACAACACCTACGTATTCCTGTGTATTCGTTCATTGCGTTACTTTTTGCTAGTTACGTAGGTCCCACTCATGTGGCTCTGCATGCGCGCTCTCTTTCTTAGGTTACTGTGCCAACGCCACAACAGCTAGCTAATAATCTCATATTAGAGTATAATCTATCTAGTTTTTCGTTACAAATTTGAAATCATGATTAGTATTTCTTTTGAAAAGTTTAGTTTGTTTTTACACATACTCCAGTTAAGCTGTTTTTCTAAATTTCAATAAAATATTCTTCAAACTTCTATGAGCAAGTCAAATCAAAGAAACAAAATATTTGTCTACGGTATGGGTTTACATAATTTTTAAGAACATTTTGTGGAAGTTTAGTCCGTTTTTCACATGTAGTCCATTTATTTTTCTTTTTTCACATAAATATGATTCACACATAATCTAATTATATATTTTGTGTCAAAATAGTTTCAGTCTGTTTTAAAATTTTAATAAAATATTTTGTGAACAAGATAGTTGTCTAAGTATGGGTTCATATCACTAGTAGAAAAAGAGCCTTCCATCCACCCCCATTAGTCCCCAAAATATTCAAACCGCGACTAAAAGGGTCTTTAGTCGCGGTTCGGAAGGCGACCCGCGACTAATGCTCCATCCGAGACGAAAGGGTACCCCTTTAGTCGCGGTTGGTAACACCAACCGGGACTAAAGGGCTATGGAGGGATGCGGCCGGTGGAAAAACCTTTAGTCCCGGTTGGGGACGACCACTTCATGGATATGTGAATATCGTTAGTACCCCTTTAGTCGCGGTTGGTGTCCCCAACCGGGACTAAAGGTTTTTCCGAGTTTTTTTTACTCCCACGGACCCTGCACCCCCCCCCCCCCCCCCGTGGATCGCCTTTTTTTGGTTTGTAAAATACAAAAGAAAATGATAGAAAATTCAAAAAAAAAATTGTTTTCAGATTGTTGTATGTTATGCAACCTACTATTCGGAGAAATTAAGAAATTCGAATTTTCACTTTTTTTGCAAAAAAAGTTTAAAAAATGGTAAAACCGCAATAACTTTTGCATACGACGTCGGAAAAAAACGTATAATATATCAAAAAAATCCTGGGAAGTACGAGTAAAGAGTACTTGTCGGTAACGAGGTTGAACAAGGTATGGAGATACCGATGATCGAGCATCGGATAAGTAAAGTATCGCGTGACAAAGGGAATCGGTATCGTATGTAAATGGTTCAATCGATCACTAAGTTATCGTTGAATGTGTGGGAGCCATTATGGATCTCCAGATCCCGCTATTGGTTATTGGTCGGAGAGGAGTCTCAACCATGTCTGTATAGTTCACGAACCGTAGGGTGACACACTTAAGGTTTGATGTCGTTTTAAGTAGATATGGAATATGGAATGGAGTTCAAATGTTGTTCGGAGTCTCGGATGGGATCCAGGACATCACGAGGAGGTCCGGAATGGTCCGGAGAATAAGATTCATATATAGGAAGTCACTTTCCAAGTTTGGAAATGATCCGGTGCATTTATGGAAGGCACTAGAATGTTCTAGAACCTTCCGGAAGAAATCACCATGGAAAGTGGAGTCCCGGAAGAATTCCACAAACCCTAATCAGCCAACCAAGTGGGAAGGTGGAGTCCATAGTGGACTCCACCTCCTTGGCCGGCTGTAAGATCGAGATGTCGCCTAGAGGGGGGGTGAATAGGCAATTAAAAACTCCTGCGGATTTGTCTTGTAAGAATGCGGAATTAAACTATCGTTTAGTTTACAAGCACAAACCCTAAATATGCTAAGCTCAACTAAGTGTAACAATAGCAACTAGAGCTAAGCAATATAGGCACAAGATATATGTAGCACAAGTGATAGCAAGATATATGTACTTCAAGCACGATGGCTATCACAAGGAAAGAGAGCTCGGGTATAGAAATAACCGAGGCACGCGGAGACGAGGATGTATTCCCGTGTTCCCTTCCTTTGCAAGAAGGTACGTCACGTTTGGAGGAGTGGAGGTCCCACGAAGGATTCCCCAACGCCACGAAGGCTCACCCTATTCTCCGAGCCACACCCACGAAGGATAATGGCCCTTTCCTTATGGTTAGCTTTTCCTCCACTCCGGAGATGGCAAGCTCCACAACCACTTCACAAGCTCCACGAAGGAGAAGCCCGGGCCCCTTCACAATCTTCCACGAAGAGATCACCGGGGCACCAACCAAGCCAACTAGGAGGTCACCCTCCAAGAGTAACAAGCTCACGGTCTCTCACTCGAACTAATCGTGGTGGAGAGCTCAACACTATGCAATGATGCAAAGCAAGAACACTAGAGGTGTTCAAGTCCTTCACACTCAAATCCCACCAAAGCATCGAATGCTAGGATGAGATTGGAGAGGAAGAACAAAGGGGAAAGTCAACAAAAGACTCCAAGATCTAGATCCCAAGAGTTCCCCTCACTTAGAGGAGAAATGGATTGGTGGAAGTGTAGATCTAGATCTCCTCTCTCAAATCCTCAAGAATGAGCAAGAATGGTTGGAGGAATCAAGGGGGAGAGCAAGTTCTTCAAAATGCAACAATGGAGGAGAGAGAATGGGAAGAACTAAACAGCCCAAGGTGGAAGAAGGGCTATTTATAGCCCAAGGGAGAAAATAACCGTTGGGGAAGGTAGGGCTTCGAGGAATCCGGTCAACCGGGCCTGGGACCGGGCCGTCAGTCCAGGGCCCGGTCAGACCGGGCCACAGACCGGACCAGCCGGTCCAAACCGGGGTACGGACCGGACCGAGACCGGAACTAGGAAATGACGCTCAGTGTAGGATCCGGTTGGCGCCCGGTTGGCGCCCGGTTGGCGCCCGGCCGACCGGTCGGCACGCCGGGCCGGCCGGTTGAAAGGCCGGCTGACCGGGCGGCAGACCGGAACCGGCCGGCGCAGGGGCCGGTCCGACCGGGTCCATGACCGGGTGAGCAGGAAAACATGTTATACAAAAACTGTGATAACTTTTGTGTCCGGACCCCGATTGACATGAAACCAATTTTGTTGGAAAGATAACGACGAATAGAACCCCAACCAAATATGGAGACTCCTCACAGAACATTTTATATGATTTTAGAGAGGAAGTCTCCCACCGTCAAGAAACGGTGAAGGCGTCCAAACTCGAAAACGCAATAGAAGATGCATGCGGATTCCGTTTTCGATGAACTTGGGCTTGTTGTAAAGGTAGCAACAAGCTCAAGAACCTCACACAGAGAAACACCAAGAAGCAATAAGGATATGCAAAGTATGCAAAGGATTGAGCTCCCTACGACGATGCGATCAAGTTACCCAACCGAAAGCCCCTCTTGATAGTGCGGCTATCTATCCTATAATCCGGTCTCCCAACAACCACCTTGAGACCGGTAAAAGGAAAACCTAGCAAGGCCATACCTTTGCCTTGCGCATCCCGCTTGATCTTGATGATAGCTCTTCAAGTTCCACTCAAGCCGGAATGCCTCACTTGATCATCGTCGCTTCGTGAAGACTCACAAATGCTCCCCATACACCATGATGGGAAAGCTCTATTGATGCACATCTTCACATGTCCATCATCACCAAATGGACGGCAAGCTTCAAGCATGTGATTCACTTGAGATGCTCATCTTGAACTTGCCCAACTCAACCTTGTATCTTCTCATACTCTATCATACTATCTTGAGGTGTATAAAGAATTCTTCACTTGGAATAAAGCTCTCAAGATCTTGATCATTCATTGCTTATCTCGTAGGATAGAGCATGGCCAATATTGAGTTCCACATAAGAACTCCTTCTTCATTTCTTCTTCTTGATCATATCACATATATCTCTTCATACCGATGATCTTGATGCCAATACACAAGATGTATCTTTATTTACATGGCATCCATACTTGAATCCAACACATGGAATACAAGTAGAACCTATGGAATATTCCTTCATATAAACTCAATGAAAACATTAGTCCATAGGGGTTGTCATTAATTACCAAAACCACACATAGGGGCAATGTACCCTTACAATCTCCCCCATTTTGGTAATTGATGACAAACACAATAAGAGGGTTTATATAATGAATATTAGAAATAAGTACGCAACTTATCCGAGAATAAGTTGTATACAAGAGGTTGTATTTGATATGGTCAAGTAACACAAAGCTACTAGCCCATATCAAAACCGGCTCTACTCACACAACTACAACAAATGCAAGGGATGTGAGTAGAACCAATATATATAGAGAAAACTCCCCCACAATGTATGCACGTGTGATGAACATGAATTCATTGCATATATTGTCAAGATTAACCTTTGGGATAGCTTCCACTATATATATACAACCATGCAAACATATAAATATGGAATGCATGAGAGGACAAAACACTTAAGCACAAACCACTTAAGTATAAAACCGTTCCCTTAAACCCTCTAAACTTCTCCCCCATTGGCATCGATTGTCAAAATGAGTGAAAAATTTAGAAGGCCAATATAATGTGGGTTCCTCCCCAAAGTGTGCACTTCTCATAATTTGAGTGGAATCAAATGCACATATTCAATGATGAATATTTGAAGGAATTCAAACTATATTGAGGATCAAAGATTGCACAAGGATAACATGGTGAAGAAAGCTTTAACAAATAAAGCAAGAAATCAAAGATCCAATTGGAGAAACAAAGATATCATGATAAGCGAGATATAGTGTTCTTAAATAAAATAAGGAAGCTCCCCAAGGTTCGTGCACAATTTATAATGTTTGCATTTGAATACAATATGCACAAACATGGAATCCTCACTCCCTCTATATCATTTAGAACACAACCAAGATAAAGAGAATATGCTTATCAAGAACAACTTGAGTCCAACAATTGCGAGATATGAGTGCATGAAGAAAAACAAATAAACCAAGCACTCATAAATCTTCTTTACCAACACCACTAAAATCAAAAGGATAAAAAGATAGTTGGCAAAGAACAAGGATATCAAGGTGATGGATTAACGCTCTCATGTATATAAGTTTCTAAAGTGGACAAAGTGATCCATAAAGAAACATGCACACACAAGAGGTTAATAAAATAAATAAGACAAGATATCCAAGAAGAAGTCATAAAATATACCAAATAATGTTTGCTTAATAAAGCATATATATAGCCTATGGCTCCAATTTTCACTTATGGTATATGAATGAGCTTCAACCAAGAAAATCTCAAAAACATAGCAACTAACAATAAGGGAAGTAAAGCTAGTTGGAATGTTTTGAGAAAGGCAACAAGTATCACAAATACGAGTTTATTGCGCAATTTCATCAATATTGCACATAAGAGCTCTTTGAGGAATTGATATGCAATAGATTGCTAGAGGACATATTTGGGATAGGTGAATCATAAACATGATTTATATATATATATCCCCTTCATATGCATCTTCTCAAATTACTCAAATATACAATAAGAAGTTTTTCTTTTAAAAATGATTTTTCAAGAATCGCAATATTTTCGAAATAAAGAATTTCATGCCAAGATGCAACCTACAAGAGGATGGATGCTATATGAGTATGCATGAAAAAGATACATGTTACCGAGATAGCAATGGCATGATGTAGTAGATAAGAGTTCATCGATCATCCTAGCTTGGCTCCAATTCTCAAATGGTGACAACACCTTCCTTATAGATGAGACAAGCCTCCATTGCATCTCCAATGTACCTAAAACAATATTCAAGTACATCTTGGTCCCCAAACTTATTGGGTCCAACATGGTTAGACTAACCACAATATATAGGACACACTCCATATAAATATGTGCATATTTAGATGAAAATTTGAATTTCATGCACATCTTAGCCATTTAGGATTTGATGGAGTATATCCTATATAATGGATCGAAGAAAGCAAGCATGCTACAAATATAAATAAATTACATATAAGCACGCATAGAGACTTTAAAGATCCAAGAAAGACACACTTTGGACAAAACATCAAATGAATTCAAGAAGGCATAAAGGTGTGACCAAACAAATTTGTTGTCCAAATTATATCAAAGAGGCAAATCACAAAAGATTTGTTCAACAAAGTTCAACAAATGAACTAAGAAGAAACCATTGAGCATAAAGAATGAAATAAGGCAAACATGCTCAAAGATTTATCTCATTCAAACAAATAAAACATAGAAGAAGGAATGAGAAAGCAAACTCCCCAAAAGAGCAAGGTTCAAACAAATAAACCAAACCCTCTACACTTTTCACAATGGCACAATGTACCGTAAGGAAAAGGTTTGTCTTCCAAAACAAACACTTGATATGAATCAAGAGGATTTATCAAAACATTTTTTTTAAAGAGACAAGGAAGACATATGGGAGCAACAAGGATTTATTGGAAATAAAATAAGGCAATAAGAAGTAATCCAAGGTAAAGGTGATCCATAGATTCAACCACATACAAGGTTATCAATTGTCAAAGACAATGAGTATATTGGAAATAATTTCCGGTGGTGTATTAACAATGATAGTAAGGATCAACTTCACAATATGCATATGGTTAAAGATATGAATTAAGAACCATGCATAAGAAAAGAGATTCTTAATTTATCCAATCATGCAAAGCAATGATTATAGTAACTTAGAGCAAACGGTTTCTCAAATAAGATGTATAGACATGTCTTTGAGAAAACCGCACCAAGAATCTCTTACTCAAACAAGAACCCAAAAGATGAGCAATAAAAGCCTTTTTAATAAAGTTGGAGCTTGTTTGAGCAAACATGCCACCTAGGATCAAGATAATTAAGAGTATCAACTCTAAGTGGCAAAACCTCATATGTTCACATTTTCTAGGCTTGTGATATGTACAAAACATATTACTCCCCCATAATGTGATAAAGTATTTCTTCTAATCACGAGGCAAATAAAATTTGACTAGAGATGATTAATGGACATTTAGAATTTGAATTTCTCATGAGTAGGACACACCACATAGTAACTAGATAATCTTGCAATATCAATACTAAGTGGTGGTACCCATGTACACACATTTTAAAGAAAGTGAGATGCACAATACATATCACTCCCCCAAAATGGGATGTTCCATTAATCACTCAAAGAGAGCCAAATAAGATGTCATCAAGATGCATTAGGCTCAAAACAATACACAAGTAGATGATGAGTCAAACAAACATACTTGAATACACAAGATAGGTAAGTAAGACACAACACCTACAAACACATATTTGGTACAAAAACCAAACATGCAAAGGGGCAAGTAACTTACAATAAATATGATGAGTTGAAGTATAAGTTACCGCAAAGAGGAACATTGGATATAAGATATAGATAATCCTTATGACTTGGCTTGATAAAAATATAATATATGAAGATCCCTTAATTCTTCATGAAATAGCCAAGTCTTCAATGCCCTCCACATGCACCTATTGATCAAGTTTGAGCTTGTTAGTCCCCAACCAAGTTGGGTCCTAAGAGGTTAGACACAATAGGCTTGGCAACCCAAATGGTCCTTTTCTTGAGACCACTTTGAGTTCCAACAAACTTAGCAAACACATTGCCATCCTTATCCTTCCCTAGAGAATAATCATCATCAACAATTATAGGGTTAGATAAGGTACCACCTAAGCAAGAAGAAGCAAAGTGCCCCTTCTCACGACATAGGTAGCAAGTGTTCCCCTTTCTCTTCTTTATTGATTTCTTCTCTTGGGGAACAATATCTTGATTCTTCTTGGGAAGTGGCCTATCTTCAACTTGAGGTCGAGCATGAGCTTGACCATGACCTTGTGGCCGTTTCCCTTGTTGCTTCTCACTCAAGTGCTTCTTCTTCTTCAATGGGCATGATCTAACATGGTGCCCTTCAACCTTGCACTTGAAGCAAACCAACTTGGCCGGATCCTTGACTTTGTCTTGGCCCTTCTTCTTGTTGTTCTTGTTCTTGGACTTGTTCTTATTATTGGAGTTGAATCCAAGTCCACTCTTATCATTGGGGGATTGTTGCACACTTAGTATCTTGTCAAGTGCGGATTTCCCTTCATGACGCTTTTCCAAGTCTTTCTTCAAAGAAAGGACTTGGGCCTCGAGCTCTTTTATTTCCTCTACATGGTTAGTAGAAATACAAGTACTAGAGGAAGTAGAAGCTTCATTGTTAGAGCAACAAGGTAAAGCAAGTAATCCAACACAAGGTGTATCACTAGTTTGACTAGATGGATTACAAGGACTAGCACATGGCAAAATAGCATTTTGAGTTGAGGTTGTGCTAATGTCCACATGAGGCTCACAAGATACTACTTTAGTGATACTTGCCTCATGAGCTAACTTTAGCTCATCGTAGGAAGTTAGAAGATCCTCAAGAGAGTGTGAGAGCGTTTTATTGCTTTCTTCCAATTCCCTACAATTGCTAGTTAGCCAATCAAGTTGAGCCCTTAGCTCAACATTCTCCTTTAAGATAGATGCTTCACAAGAAGTAGAGTTAGTAGCACAAGCATCAACATTAGATTTTTCATTTTCAAGCTCATAGGATTCAATTTTTTGTGTAAGCATAAAATTAGTATGCTTCTCATCTTTTAGCTCTTGCTTGAGGAGATTGAATCTCATTCTCCCATTTTCAACATGGGACTCCAACTCCACTATGGTTTCCTTGTATTTATTCAAGATTTCCATAGAGTGTTCGAGACTAGCACGAGCTTCTTTGTTACCACGAAGAGAAGCATATACAAGTGACATATCATGCAACAAAGTATTATATTCTTCATCATTATCATCATCATCACTCTCATCATTAGAGGAAGTGTTAGGAGTCAAAGTAGGAGATACCTTTGATCCATTTGCCATAAGGCACATGTGCATATGGAAGGATGAAGATGAAGAAATTCTTGAATCCTCATTTGAAAACATGTCTTGATCCATAGAGTGTTCGGTTTCCTCTACATTGTTAGTCAACAAACAACTAGAGGAAATAGAAGCATTTTGATTATGGGAGCAAGACAAGGCAAGCATATCATCATGGGATTTATGTAAGCAATTTACACATGATATGCAAGGACTATCAACACAAGCATGTAGATTATTTTCAATGCTAGATGTGTTTAAGTCCAAAGAGGAAGCATTGCAATGGGATAGAGATGAAGAATCATCACTATTGAGTACAATATCAACATTGCAATTTTCCTCACCACTCACCATATCATTACCTCGTGTCTTACTACACGTTGGTGAAGTGGAAGAAGATGAGAACTCATCACGGCCGGAAGTGGAAGCACCTTGGAGCTCTTCATGATGTGAAGGGGAAGAGAGCTCCTCGGAGACACCACCGACCAAATGAGAAATGGATCCACCAAACATTTCCTTAAGCTTGATCCACATCTCATGAGACGACTTTCGCTTTATATATATCAAGAACCTACGAAAATCGGGTCTCAAGGAGAATAAAAGCTCATTAGATACTTGAGCTTCAAGATGTAAGTTTTTCTCATCCTCTAAAGATAGATTTTGAGGATCCATCGGAGGAGAAAAACCTACATCTAGAAATTGCTCAATGTTTGGACACAAGGTCCGAAGATTGCAAAGCAAGCAATTTCGCCACAAAAGATAATTTGTGCCAACAAAGATAATTGTGTCATTGTGCACTAAACTAGCCGACATCTTTACTCTCAAGGCGGTGAAGCCTTAAACAAGGAGAGACCTTGCTCTGATACCAATTGTAAGATCGAGATGTCGCCTAGAGGGGGGGTGAATAGGCAATTAAAAACTCCTGCGGATTTGTCTTGTAAGAATGCGGAATTAAACTATCGTTTAGTTTACAAGCACAAACCCTAAATATGCTAAGCTCAACTAAGTGTAACAATAGCAACTAGAGCTAAGCAATATAGGCACAAGATATATGTAGCACAAGTGATAGCAAGATATATGTACTTCAAGCACGATGGCTATCACAAGGAAAGAGAGCTCGGGTATAGAAATAACCGAGGCACGCGGAGACGAGGATGTATTCCCGTGTTCCCTTCCTTTGCAAGAAGGTACGTCACGTTTGGAGGAGTGGAGGTCCCACGAAGGATTCCCCAACGCCACGAAGGCTCACCCTATTCTCCGAGCCACACCCACGAAGGATAATGGCCCTTTCCTTATGGTTAGCTTTTCCTCCACTCCGGAGATGGCAAGCTCCACAACCACTTCACAAGCTCCACGAAGGAGAAGCCCGGGCCCCTTCACAATCTTCCACGAAGAGATCACCGGGGCACCAACCAAGCCAACTAGGAGGTCACCCTCCAAGAGTAACAAGCTCACGGTCTCTCACTCGAACTAATCGTGGTGGAGAGCTCAACACTATGCAATGATGCAAAGCAAGAACACTAGAGGTGTTCAAGTCCTTCACACTCAAATCCCACCAAAGCAACGAATGCTAGGATGAGATTGGAGAGGAAGAACAAAGGGGAAAGTCAACAAAAGACTCCAAGATCTAGATCCCAAGAGTTCCCCTCACTTAGAGGAGAAATGGATTGGTGGAAGTGTAGATCTAGATCTCCTCTCTCAAATCCTCAAGAATGAGCAAGAATGGTTGGAGGAATCAAGGGGGAGAGCAAGTTCTTCAAAATGCAACAATGGAGGAGAGAGAATGGGAAGAACTAAACAGCCCAAGGTGGAAGAAGGGCTATTTATAGCCCAAGGGAGAAAATAACCGTTGGGGAAGGTAGGGCTTCGATGAATCCGGTCAACCGGGCCTGGGACCGGCCGTCTGTCCAGGGCCCGGTCAGACCGGGCTACGTATCGGACCAGCCGGTCCAAACCGGGGTACGGACCGGACCGAGACCGGAACTAGGAAATGACGCTCGTGTAGGATCCGGTTGGCGCCGGTTGGCGCCGGCCGACCGGTCGGCACGCCGGGCCGGCCGGTTGAAAGGCCGGCTGACCGGGCGGCAGACCGGAACCGGCCGGCGCAGGGGCCGGTCCGACCGGGTCCATGACCGGGTGAGCAGGAAAACATGTTATACAAAAACTGTGATAACTTTTGTGTCCGGACCCCGATTGACATGAAACCAATTTTGTTGGAAAGATAACGACGAATAGAACCCCAACCAAATATGGAGACTCCTCACAGAACATTTTATATGATTTTAGAGAGGAAGTCTCCCACCGTCAAGAAACGGTGAAGGCGTCCAAACTCGAAAACGCAATAGAAGATGCATGCGGATTCCGTTTTCGATGAACTTGGGCTTGTTGTAAAGGTAGCAACAAGCTCAAGAACCTCACACAGAGAAACACCAAGAAGCAATAAGGACCAGTTACCCCTGACGAACTATTGCAATTGTTGTGGCACAAGTGTACAACCTCTGCAGAGTGTAGAACTATTCGAATAGCCGCGTCCACGGTTATGGACGGTTGGAAAGGCCATACTGTTCCGTCATCAGAACTTTTCTCAAAAGATGAAGGGTGACTTGTGATTTGAATTGAAAGGTGACTTTGACTTTGAATCACAACAGAGTTGTGGGAACGACACTAATGTTCCCACTGGAGTTAGTTAGGCAGATGAAGAGTCTTTTATTACTAAAGTGCTTATGAAATAAAACTGGCTTTATGCAAATGAACCTAGAGCTTAGAACCCCCTTACTATAGTTGTGTAGTACTTACATTAGTATTAGTGTGCGAGTACTTTAAAGTACTCACGGCTGTGTCCCTGGCTATTCAAATGGCCAGACTATGAAGGAGAACAGCAGTACGAGGAAGATGGACAGCAGGACGTCTACGACAACTAGGACCACTCCTGACGTCAACAGTTGCCTGTGGAATAGATGGACTACTACTATGCTACCTCGCTTCCGCTATGTGTTTTGTAATTGATCAGTAGATCAACTATTATTGTAATGAGACTGGATCATGTGATCCTTTGTGTTGTAAGACAATTATGAGTTGTAATGAATGATGTTCTGTGATATCAATCTATTATGTCTCGCAAAAACAATATTCCTGGGATTGCGATGAATGGCATAATAGGCATCTGGACTTAAAAATCCGGGTGTTGACAAACGCCCCCTGCTCTGCCGCCTCTCTCCTACTGTACTACCAAGTTACTATGGGATTTTACTCTGGCCTTGCCGGTCTCGCCCGCGGCGCAACCCTCTAATCTAGATTGGGAGCTGCAGACCCCGGCCCCGCCGTTGGGCCGCCCCGCGCCGCACGACTCCTACTTCGGCTACACGTAGCTCATCTTCAACCTCTGCTGCTGCTCGAGGCCGGGCTAGGTGGCCTCCACCAGTCCACCCTACGCCGCATGCGGCCACGAGTCGTCGTCCCTCCTCGAACACCGCCGCTGCTGCAAGGCCCGACGCTCGCCCTCCACCCCACATGGCGCCGTCCAGGATGGGGGGCCCGAAGACGCGCTCGACCAAGGTCTTCTCGGTGATTCACGCAACGCCGGAGATGCTGCATGAGGAGGCGCTACTGGCCACCAACGCCGCGGTGGTGGCTTGACCTTGACCATGCCATGTGCGCTGCCCGTCTTCCACGTAAGGAACAGAAGACACAGATCACGGTCCAACTCTGTACCAGTTTGTGCCAAGTGCCAACCGGATAGTCATTTCTAACGGAGCCGGTAACTACCGGAGTCCCACAGGCCAATCATATGGTGTCAGCACATCCAGTACAAGTCTACAACACCTACGTATTCCTGTGTATTCGTTCATTGCGTTACTTTTTGCTAGTTACGTAGGTCCCACTCATGTGGCTCTGCATGCGCGCTCTCTTTCTTGGGTTACTGCGCCAACGCCACAACAGCTAACTAATAATCTCATATTAGAGTATAATCTATCTAGTTTTTCGTTACAAATTTGAAATCATGATTAGTATTTCTTTTGAAAAGTTTAGTTTGTTTTTACACATACTCCAGTTAAGCTGTTTTTATAAATTTCAATAAAATATTCTTCAAACTTCTATGAGCAAGTCAAATCAAAGAAACAAAATATTTGTCTACGTATGGGTTTACATAATTTTTAAGAACATTTTGTGGAAGTTTAGTCCGTTTTTCACATGTAGTCCATTTATTTTTCTTTTTTCACATAAATATGATTCACACATAATCTAATTATATATTTTGTGTCAAAATAGTTTCATTCTGTTTTAAAATTTTAATAAAATATTTTGTGAACAAGATAGTTGTCTAAGTATGGGTTCATATCACTAGTAGAAAAAGAGCCTTCCATCCACCCCCATTAGTCCCCAAAATATTCAAACCGCGACTAAAAGGGTCTTTAGTCGCGGTTCGGAAGGCGACCCGCGACTAATGCTCCATCCGAGACGAAAGGGTACCCCTTTAGTCGCGGTTGGTAACACCAACCGGGACTAAAGGGCTATGGAGGGATGCGGCCGGTGAAAAAACCTTTAGTCCCGGTTGGGGACGACCACTTCATGGATATGTGAATATCGTTAGTACCCCTTTAGTCGCGGTTGGTGTCCCCAACCGGGACTAAAGGTATTTCCGAGTTTTTTTTACTTCCACGCACCCTGCACCCCGCGTGGATCGCCTTTTTTTGGTTTGTAAAATACAAAAGAAAATGATAGAAAATTCAAAAAAAAATTGTTTTCAGATTGTTGTATGTTATGCAACCTACTATTCGGAGAAATTAAGAAATTCGAATTTTCACTTTTTTTGCAAAAAAAGTTTAAAAAATGGTAAAACCGCAATAACTTTTGCATACGACGTCGGAAAAAAACGTATAACATATCAAAAAAATCCTGGGAAGTACGAGTAAAGAGTACTTGTCGGTAACGAGGTTGAACAAGGTATGGAGATACCGATGATCGAGCCTCGGATAAGTAAAGTATCGCGTGACAAAGGGAATCGGTATCGTATGTAAATGGTTCAATCGATCACTAAGTTATCGTTGAATGTGTGGGAGCCATTATGGATCTCCAGATCCCGCTATTGGTTATTGGTCGGAGAGGAGTCTCAACCATGTCTGCATAGTTCACGAACCGTAGGGTGACACACTTAAGGTTTGATGTCGTTTTAAGTAGATATGGAATATGGAATGGAGTTCGAATGTTGTTCGGAGTCTCGGATGGGATCCAGGACATCACGAGGAGGTCCGGAATGGTCCGGAGAATAAGATTCATATATAGGAAGTCACTTTCCAAGTTTGGAAATGATCCGGTGCATTTATGGAAGGCACTAGAATGTTCTAGAACCTTCCGGAAGAAATCACCATGGAAAGTGGAGTCCCGGAAGAATTCCACAAACCCTAATCAGCCAACCAAGTGGGAAGGTGGAGTCCATAGTGGACTCCACCTCCTTGGCCGGCCACTAAAGGGGGAAAGGGAGGAGTCCTTGTCCCCCTAGGTTTCGTCCATATGGCAGTTTTTGAATTGGGGTCTTATTCAGATCTTTGGGCAAACCCTAGGGATTCCACCTATATAATGAGGGGGAGAGGGAGGGGGCTGGTTACACCAAGTTGGCCGCACCACCAAGGGCTTCCTGTGCCGGCGCCCAAGCAGCCCCCTCTCCCAAACACTAGCCTCTCCCCTCCTCCATCTTCTCTCGCGGTGCTTAGGCGAAGCCCTGCCGGAGATCTCCACCACCACCGCCACCACGCCGTCGTGCTGTCGGGATTCCGAGGAGGATCTACTACTTCCGCTGCCCGCTGGAACGGGGAGAAGGACGTCGTCATCAACACCGAACGTGTGACCGAGTACGGAGGTGCTGCCCGATTGTGGCACCGTCAAGATCTTCTACGCGCTTTTGAAAGCGGCAAGTGATCGACTACATCAACAACGAGATCTAATCTCGTAGGCTTTGGAATCTTCGAGGGTTAGTCTCATGATCTTCTCGTTGCTACCATCTTCTTGATTGGATCTTGGCTTGTTATTCGTTCTTGCGGTAGGAAATTTTTTGTTTTCTATGCTACGAATCCCATCAGTTGGAGCATGGATAAGTTTCCGAATGCACTTAGTTTTGTGTGTAGATTCTTTTGAAGCATCATCGCCGGAATTGTTTCCGCCATGACGCTTGGGTGCTACCACGGCACTTTGAAATTTTCAGTTTAAGTTTTCTCAAAGTATCAAGGTGCTAACTATCGCTAGTTTCCGCCTCGATACTTGGGGGCTACTGGGAATATTGGTTTACCTTGCGCTTGACGAGCAGTTGGTCGAAGAAGTCGCCGATCTCCTTTTTGTGAAGTTGAATCTCGGAAGATTCAACATCAGCCCTACCCCAGGCATTGCTCATCATGGAGTTCAGCAGGTCCTGCTCTAGCTCCCACTTCTCCGCCTCTGTTAGCTTGTGGAAGAACTTATGCGAATAAGCCTTCGGAGTGGAGTACAGATTTGTTGGGTCCCCGAAATTGGCCGGAAAGGTTACGGCATCATTAGCCGGAGCTTCAGCCTTATCTTGGGAGTTTACTTCAGCCTCCTCCGGGGTCTTGTCCTGAGGTCCTTCCGGAGCTGCCCGCTTCGTAGCAGAACAGCTTCCGCCAACCTTTTCGCTGCTCACAGGAATGACTTCCGGAGCTTGGGCGGCTGGGTCGGGGGAAGGATGGGCTTCAGGCAGAGATGGATGTGGAAAGTTGGAGGTGCTTGGCGGTGTTGGGGTTATCGGAGGCACGACCGGAGATATCCTCAGATATTTGGTTATGGGCTTCTGGGTGTTATCCCGTGAAGCCGAGACTTTTTGGCTCCTGTAACAAGCAAAGGGAAAAACATAAGTAATAAACTTACACGATAAAAATGAGACAATCTCGGATACTTACGTGGCTCCGGGAATCAGTGGGCGTGATCTTTTCCCTGCATTTGCGAGCAGTTTGAGATGCTCACGCTCCGCCTTCTTCGAGTCGAGCGGAGGTGGCTTTGTCTTGGCCTTCTTGGCGGAGGCCTCGCCGCTGGCACCGGCTTCGGAGCCGGAAGCTTTGGCGCGGGGACGTTTGGCGGGTCGGGGAGCAGCTTTCTTGGGAGCTTGCTCCTCCTCTTCGTCTTCATCCTCCGGATCTTCCTCCGCCCCTTCGGCGCTCGCAGGTACTCGGAGTATGGCCCTAAAATCCTCCTCCGCCAATGTATCGAGCTGGAGAGGTAAAAGTGAAGAAGTTAAAAACACTTCAAATTTGAGAAGTTAAAATGTTGAGATACGAATACGTACCGGAGGACACTGGTTGTGCGTCTTGATGTCTTTTACAATTTCCGGGACCGGTTGGCCCCGGGTAACCTTCACAAGAGTCTTGATCCTCCTTTTTAGAGAATCTGCTGGCAAATTGTCGCGGGTAAATTGGAGTAGATCATCCACCCCGGTGTACTCGCAGATTAATCGCGGGTTGTATTCAGGGGCTGGATCCGGCGGGAAAACCAGCTGAGAGTCAAATCAGTTCCGGTTAGACTAACCAGTAAATCCTCCGCGCTGCTTTATCCAACTCCGGGTATTGTGCGAGCGCAGGGATGAAGCTCCAGCTGTCTAGTTCTTCCGGAGGCTCATTGACGAACTTGGGGAGCCCTTGGTGAACGTTCGGAACTTCGATGTTCTTCACATAGAACCATCCGGCGTTCCATGCACGGACGGATTCGTGAGAGGAGTGAGGCAGATACATCCTTCCGGGGCGGAGCATGAAAGTCATACGGAGATTCGTGTGTCGGATCTAACGGTGGAAACGGAACGGTCACACCGATGGATGTTCGCCACGTGTCTTAGGGTAATGCGGTGAAATCGAGGCAGTGGTAACCTGAACTGAGCAACTCCGAAATTTCCGGCTGAAGATTCGCGTCTCCGAAAATTTAGCGCGGGAAAAAAGGAAGTTTGAGCGCAACGAAGGTAAAGAATCTGCCAAGATACCGCTATAGAAAGGCAAATGATTTCCGGTTGATTGGAGTCGGAAACAAGAAAGTTTTGGAAGCTCTTCAAGATTCTCTTCAGATCCGAGCTAACTGAAGCCGGAGGAATGATGAATCTCGGAGAACTTCGGGGGCTACTGTTGTGGGTATACTTTATGGGTATATCAACGGCATGGCCTAGATCCGGCAAGCCCGGGTGGCCCACAGATGGTGATGAGGCATGTGGCCCATCGGGTGTCCCTCCTCGAACACCGCCGCTGCTGCAAGGCCCGACGCTCGCCCTCCACCCCACATGGCGCCGTCCAGGATGGGGGGCCCGAAGACGCGCTCGACCAAGGTCTTCTCGGTGATTCACGCAACGCCGGAGATGCTGCATGAGGAGGCGCTACTGGCCACCAACGCCGCGGTGGTGGCTTGACCTTGACCATGCCATGTGCGCTGCCCGTCTTCCACGTAAGGAACAGAAGACACAGATCACGGTCCAACTCTGTACCAGTTTGTGCCAAGTGCCAACCGGATAGTCATTTCTAACGGAGCCGGTAACTACCGGAGTCCCACAGGCCAATCATATGGTGTCAGCACATCCAGTACAAGTCTACAACACCTACGTATTCCTGTGTATTCGTTCATTGCGTTACTTTTTGCTAGTTACGTAGGTTCCACTCATGTGGCTCTGCATGCGCGCTCTCTTTCTTGGGTTACTGCGCCAACGCCACAACAGCTAGCTAATAATCTCATATTAGAGTATAATCTATCTAGTTTTTCGTTACAAATTTGAAATCATGATTAGTATTTCTTTTGAAAAGTTTAGTTTGTTTTTACACATACTCCAGCTTAAGCTGTTTTTCTAAATTTCAATAAAATATTCTTCAAACTTCTATGAGCAAGTCAAATCAAAGAAACAAAATATTTGTCTACGTATGGGTTTACATAATTTTTAAGAACATTTTGTGGAAGTTTAGTCCGTTTTTCACATGTAGTCCATTTATTTTTCTTTTTTCACATAAATATGATTCACACATAATCTAATTATATATTTTGTGTCAAAATAGTTTCAGTCTGTTTTAAAATTTTAATAAAATATTTTGTGAACAAGATAGTTGTCTAAGTATGGGTTCATATCACTAGTAGAAAAAGAGCCTTCCATCCACCCCCATTAGTCCCCAAAATATTCAAACCGCGACTCAAAGGGTCTTTAGTCGCGGTTCGGAAGGCGACCCGCGACTAATGCTCCATCCGAGACGAAAGGGTACCCCTTTAGTCGCGGTTGGTAACACCAACCGGGACTAAAGGGCTATGGAGGGATGCGGCCGGTGGAAAAACCTTTAGTCCCGGTTGGGGACGACCACTTCATGGATATGTGAATATCGTTAGTACCCCTTTAGTCGCGGTTGGTGTCCCCAACCGGGACTAAAGGTTTTCAGTTTTTTTACTCCCACGCACCCCCGCACCCCCCCCCGTGGATCGCCTTTTTTGGTTTGTAAAATACAAAACAAAATGATCGAAAATTCAAAAAAAATTGTTTTCAGATTGTTGTATGTTATGCAACCTACTATTCGGAGAAATTAAGAAATTCGAATTTTCACTTTTTTTGCAAAAAAAGTTTAAAAAATGGTAAAACCGCAATAACTTTTGCATACGACGTCGGAAAAAAACGTATAATATATCAAAAAAATCCTGGGAAGTACGAGTAAAGAGTACTTGTCGGTAACGAGGTTGAACAAGGTATGGAGATACCGATGATCGAGCCTCGGATAAGTAAAGTATCGCGTGACAAAGGGAATCGGTATCGTATGTAAATGGTTCAATCGATCACTAAGTTATCGTTGAATGTGTGGGAGCCATTATGGATCTCCAGATCCCGCTATTGGTTATTGGTCGGAGAGGAGTCTCAACCATGTCTGCATAGTTCACGAACCGTAGGGTGACACACTTAAGGTTTGATGTCGTTTTAAGTAGATATGGAATATGGAATGGAGTTCGAATGTTGTTCGGAGTCTCGGATGGGATCCAGGACATCACGAGGAGGTCCGGAATGGTCCGGAGAATAAGATTCATATATAGGAAGTCACTTTCCAAGTTTGGAAATGATCCGGTGCATTTATGGAAGGCACTAGAATGTTCTAGAACCTTCCGGAAGAAATCACCATGGAAAGTGGAGTCCCGGAAGAATTCCACAAACCCTAATCAGCCAACCAAGTGGGAAGGTGGAGTCCATAGTGGACTCCACCTCCTTGGCCGGCCACTAAAGGGGGAAAGGGAGGAGTCCTTGTCCCCCTAGGTTTCGATCCATATGGCAGTTTTTGAATTGGGGTCTTATTCAGATCTTTGGGCAAACCCTAGGGATTCCACCTATATAATGAGGGGGAGAGGGAGGGGCTGGTTACACCAAGTTGGCCGCACCACCAAGGGCTTCCCAGGCCGGCGCCCAAGCAGCCCCCTCTCCCAAACACTAGCCTCTCCCCTCCTCCATCTTCTCTCGCGGTGCTTAGGCGAAGCCTGCCCGGAGATCTCCACCACCACCGCCACCACGCCGTCGTGCTGTCGGGATTCCGAGGAGGATCTACTACTTCCGCTGCCCGCTGGAACGGGGAGAAGGACGTCGTCATCAACACCGAACGTGTGACCGAGTACGGAGGTGCTGCCCGATTGTGGCACCGTCAAGATCTTCTACGCGCTTTTGAAAGCGGCAAGTGATCGACTACATCAACAACGAGATCTAATCTCGTAGGCTTTGGAATCTTCGAGGGTTAGTCTCATGATCTTCTCGTTGCTACCATCTTCTTGATTGGATCTTGGCTTGTTATTCGTTCTTGCGGTAGGAAATTTTTTGTTTTCTATGCTACGAATCCCATCGCTTGGAGCATGGATAAGTTTCCGAATGCACTTAGTTTTGTGTGTAGATTCTTTTGAAGCATCATCGCCGGAATTGTTTCCGCCATGACGCTTGGGTGCTACCACGGCACTTTGAAATTTTCAGTTTAAGTTTTCTCAAAGTATCAAGGTGCTAACTATCGCTAGTTTCCGCCTCGATACTTGGGGGCTACTGGGAATATTGGTTTACCTTGCGCTTGACGAGCAGTTGGTCGAAGAAGTCGCCGATCTCCTTTTTGTGAAGTTGAATCTCGGAAGATTCAACATCAGCCCTACCCTGCATTGCTCATCATGGAGTTCAGCAGGTCCTGCTCTAGCTCCCACTTCGCCGCCTCGCGTAGCTGTTGGCAGACCTTATGCGAATAAGCCTTCGGAGTGGAGTACAGATTTGTTGGGTCCCCGAAATTGGCCGGAAAGGTTACGGCATCATTAGCCGGAGCTTCAGCCTTATCTTGGGAGTTTACTTCAGCCTCCTCCGGGGTCTTGTCCTGAGGTCCTTCCGGAGCTGCCCGCTTCGTAGCAGAACAGCTTCCGCCAACCTTTTCGCTGCTCACAGGAATGACTTCCGGAGCTTGGGCGGCTGGGTCGGGGGAAGGATGGGCTTCAGGCAGAGATGGATGTGGAAAGTTGGAGGTGCTTGGCGGTGTTGGGGTTATCGGAGGCACGACCGGAGATATCCTCAGATATTTGGTTATGGGCTTCTGGGTGTTATCCCGTGAAGCCGAGACTTTTTGGCTCCTGTAACAAGCAAAGGGAAAAACATAAGTAATAAACTTACACGATAAAAATGAGACAATCTCGGATACTTACGTGGCTCCGGGAATCGATGGGCGTGATCTTTTCCCCTGCATTTGCGAGCAGTTTGAGATGCTCACGCTCCGCCTTCTTCGAGTCGAGCGGAGGTGGCTTTGTCTTGGCCTTCTTGGCGGAGGCCTCGCTGCTGGCACCGGCTTCGGAGCCGGAAGCTTTGGCGCGGGGACGTTTGGCGGGTCGGGGAGCAGCTTTCTTGGGAGCTTGCTCCTCCTCTTCGTCTTCATCCTCCGGATCTTCCTCCGCCCCTTCGGCGCTCGCAGGTACTCGGAGTATGGCCCTAAAATCCTCCTCCGCCAATGTATCGAGCTGGAGAGGTAAAAGTGAAGAAGTTAAAAACACTTCAAATTTGAGAAGTTAAAATGTTGAGATACGAATACGTACCGGAGGACACTGGTTGTGCGTCTTGATGTCTTTTACAATTTCCGGGACCGGTTGGCCCCGGGTAACCTTCACAAGAGTCTTGATCCTCCTTTTTAGAGAATCTGCTGGCAAATTGTCGCGGGTAAATTGGAGTAGATCATCCACCCCGGTGTACTCGCAGATTAATCGCGGGTTGTACTTCAGGGGCTGGATCCGGCGGGAAAACCAGCTGAGAGTCAAATCAGTTCCGGTTAGACTAACCAGTAAATCCTCCGCGCTGCTTTATCCAACTCCGGGTATTGTGCGAGCGCAGGGATGAAGCTCCAGCTGTCTAGTTCTTCCGGAGGCTCATTGACGAACTTGGGGAGCCCTTGGTGGACATTCGGAACTTCGATGTTCTTCACATAGAACCATCCGGCGTTCCAGTACCGGACGGATTCGTGAGAGGAGTGAGGCGGATACATCCTTCCGGGGCGGAGCATGAAAGTCATACGGAGATTCGTGTGTCGGATCTAACGGTGGAAACGGAACGGTCACACCGATGGATGTTCGCCACGTGTCTTAGGGTAATGCGGTGAAATCGAGGCAGTGGTAACCTGAACTGAGCAACTCCGAAATTTCCGGCTGAAGATTCGCGTCTCCGAAAATTTAGCGCGGGAAAAAAGGAAGTTTGAGCGCAACGAAGGTAAAGAATCTGCCAAGATACCGCTATAGAAAGGCAAATGATTTCCGGTTGATTGGAGTCGGAAACAAGAAAGTTTTGGAAGCTCTTCAAGATTCTCTTCAGATCCGAGCTAACTGAAGCCGGAGGAATGATGAATCTCGGAGAACTTCGGGGGCTACTGTTGTGGGTATACTTTATGGGTATATCAACGGCATGGCCTAGATCCGGCAAGCCCGGGTGGCCCACAGATGGTGATGAGGCATGTGGCCCATCGGGTGTCCCTCCTCGAACACCGCCGCTGCTGCAAGGCCCGACGCTCGCCCTCCACCCCACATGGCGCCGTCCAGGATGGGGGGCCCGAAGACGCGCTCGACCAAGGTCTTCTCGGTGATTCACGCAACGCCGGAGATGCTGCATGAGGAGGCGCTATCGGCCACCAACGCCGCGGTGGTGACTTGACCTTGACCATGCCATGTGCGCTGCCCGTCTTCCACGTAAGGAACAGAAGACACAGATCACGGTCCAACTCTGTACCAGTTTGTGCCAAGTGCCAACCGGATAGTCATTTCTAACGGAGCCGGTAACTACCGGAGTCCCACAGGCCAATCATATGGTGTCAGCACATCCAGTACAAGTCTACAACACCTACGTATTCCTGTGTATTCGTTCATTGCGTTACTTTTTGCTAGTTACGTAGGTCCCACTCATGTGGCTCGCATGCGCGCTCTCTTTCTTGGGTTCTTGTGCCAACGCCACAACAGCTAGCTAATAATCTCATATTAGAGTATAATCTATCTAGTTTTTCGTTACAAATTTGAAATCATGATTAGTATTTCTTTTGAAAAGTTTAGTTTGTTTTTACACATACTCCAGTTAAGCTGTTTTTCTAAATTTCAATAAAATATTCTTCAAACTTCTATGAGCAAGTCAAATCAAAGAAACAAAATATTTGTCTACGTATGGGTTTACATAATTTTTAAGAACATTTTGTGGAAGTTTAGTCCGTTTTTCACATGTAGTCCATTTATATTTCTTATCTCACAGAAATATGATTCACACATAATCTAATTATATATTTTGTGTCAAAATAGTTTCAGTCTGTTTTAAAATTTTAATAAAATATTTTGTGAACAAGATAGTTGTCTAAGTATGGGTTCATATCACTAGTAGAAAAAGAGCCTTCCATCCACCCCCATTAGTCCCCAAAATATTCAAACCGCGACTAAAAGGGTCTTTAGTCGCGGTTCGGAAGGCGACCCGCGACTAATGCTCCATCCGAGACGAAAGGGTACCCCTTTAGTCGCGGTTGGTAACACCAACCGGGACTAAAGGGCTATGGAAGGGATGCGGCCGGTGGAAAAACCTTTAGTCCCGGTTGGGGACGACCACTTCATGGATATGTGAATATCGTTAGTACCCCTTTAGTCGCGGTTGGTGTCCCCAACCGGGACTAAAGGTTTTTCCGAGTTTTTTTTACTCCCACGGACCCTGCACCCCCCCCCCCCCCCCGTGTATCGCCTTTTTTTGGTTTGTAAAATACAAAAGAAAATGATAGAAAATTCAAAAAAAATTGTTTTCAGATTGTTGTATGTTATGCAACCTACTATTCGGAGAAATTAAGAAATTGAATTTTCACTTTTTTTGCAAAAAAAGTTTAAAAAATGGTAAAACCGCAATAACTTTTGCATACGACGTCGGAAAAAACGTATAATATATCAAAAAAATCCTGGGAAGTACGAGTAAAGAGTACTTGTCGGTAACGAGGTTGAACAAGGTATGGAGATACCGATGATCGAGCCTCGGATAAGTAAAGTATCGCGTGACAAAGGGAATCGGTATCGTATGTAAATGGTTCAATCGATCACTAAGTTATCGTTGAATGTGTGGGAGCCATTATGGATCTCCAGATCCCGCTATTGGTTATTGGTCGGAGAGGAGTCTCAACCATGTCTGCATAGTTCACGAACCGTAGGGTGACACACTTAAGGTTTGATGTCGTTTTAAGTAGATATGGAATATGGAATGGAGTTCAAATGTTGTTCGGAGTCTCGGATGGGATCCAGGACATCACGAGGAGGTCCGGAATGGTCCGGAGAATAAGATTCATATATAGGAAGTCACTTTCCAAGTTTGGAAATGATCCGGTGCATTTATGGAAGGCACTAGAATGTTCTAGAACCTTCCGGAAGAAATCACCATGGAAAGTGGAGTCCCGGAAGAATTCCACAAACCCTAATCAGCCAACCAAGTGGGAAGGTGGAGTCCATAGTGGACTCCACCTCCTTGGCCGGCTGTAAGATCGAGATGTCGCCTAGAGGGGGGGTGAATAGGCAATTAAAAACTCCTGCGGATTTGTCTTGTAAGAATGCGGAATTAAACTATCGTTTAGTTTACAAGCACAAACCCTAAATATGCTAAGCTCAACTAAGTGTAACAATAGCAACTAGAGCTAAGCAATATAGGCACAAGATATATGTAGCACAAGTGATAGCAAGATATATGTACTTCAAGCACGATGGCTATCACAAGGAAAGAGAGCTCGGGTATAGAAATAACCGAGGCACGCGGAGACGAGGATGTATTCCCGTGTTCCCTTCCTTTGCAAGAAGGTACGTCACGTTTGGAGGAGTGGAGGTCCCACGAAGGATTCCCCAACGCCACGAAGGCTCACCCTATTCTCCGAGCCACACCCACGAAGGATAATGGCCCTTTCCTTATGGTTAGCTTTTCCTCCACTCCGGAGATGGCAAGCTCCACAACCACTTCACAAGCTCCACGAAGGAGAAGCCCAGGCCCCTTCACAATCTTCCACGAAGAGATCACCGGGGCACCAACCAAGCCAACTAGGAGGTCACCCTCCAAGAGTAACAAGCTCACGGTCTCTCACTCGAACTAATCGTGGTGGAGAGCTCAACACTATGCAATGATGCAAAGCAAGAACACTAGAGGAGTTCAAGTCCTTCACACTCAAATCCCACCAAAGCATCGAATGCTAGGATGAGATTGGAGAGGAAGAACAAAGGGGAAAGTCAACAAAAGACTCCAAGATCTAGATCCCAAGAGTTCCCCTCACTTAGAGGAGAAATGGATTGGTGGAAGTGTAGATCTAGATCTCCTCTCTCAAATCCTCAAGAATGAGCAAGAATGGTTGGAGGAATCAAGGGGGAGAGCAAGTTCTTCAAAATGCAACAATGGAGGAGAGAGAATGGGAAGAACTAAACAGCCCAAGGTGGAAGAAGGGCTATTTATAGCCCAAGGGAGAAAATAACCGTTGGGGAAGGTAGGGCTTCGAGGAATCCGGTCAACCGGGCCTGGGACCGGGCCGTCCGGTCTAGGGCCCGGTCAGACCGGGCCACGACCCGGACCAGCCGGTCCAAACCGGTACGGACCGGACCGAGACCGGAACTAGGAAATGACGCTCGATGTAGGATCCGGTTGGCGCCCGGTTGGCGCCAGTTGGCGCTCGGCCGACCGGTCGGCACGCCGGGCCGGCCGGTTGAAAGGCCGGCTGACCGGGCGGCAGACCGGAACCGGCCGGCGCAGGCCGGTCCGACCGGGTCCATGACCGGGTGAGCAGGAAAACATGTTATACAAAAACTGTGATAACTTTTGTGTCCGGACCCGATTGACATGAAACCAATTTTGTTGGAAAGATAACGACGAATAGAACCCCAACCAAATATGGAGACTCCTCACAGAACATTTTATATGATTTTAGAGAGGAAGTCTCCCACCGTCAAGAAACGGTGAAGGCGTCCAAACTCGAAACGCAATAGAAGATGCATGCGGATTCCGTTCGATGAACTTGGGCTTGTTGTAAAGGTAGCAACAAGCTCAAGAACCTCACACAGAGAAACACCAAGAAGCAATAAGGATATGCAAAGTATGCAAAGGATTGAGCTCCCTACGACGATGCGATCAAGTTACCCAACCGAAAGCCCCTCTTGATAGTGCGGCTATCTATCCTATAATCCGGTCTCCCAACAACCACCTTGAGACCGGTAAAAGGAAAACCTAGCAAGGCCATACCTTTGCCTTGCGCATCCCGCTTGATCTTGATGATAGCTCTTCAAGTTCCACTCAAGCCGGAATGCCTCACTTGATCATCGTCGCTTCGTGAAGACTCACAAATGCTCCCCATACACCATGATGGGAAAGCCCTATTGATGCACATCTTCACATGTCCATCATCACCAAATGGACGGCAAGCTTCAAGCATGTGATTCACTTGAGATGCTCATCTTGAACTTGCCCAACTCAACCTTGTATCTTCTCATACTCTATCATACTATCTTGAGGTGTATAAAGAATTCTTCACTTGGAATAAAGCTCTCAAGATCTTGATCATTCATTGCTTATCTCGTAGGATAGAGCATGGCCAATATTGAGTTCCACATAAGAACTCCTTCTTCATTTCTTCTTCTTGATCATATCACATATATCTCTTCATACCGATGATCTTGATGCCAATACACAAGATGTATCTTTATTTACATGGCATCCATACTTGAATCCAACACATGGAATACAAGTAGAACCTATGGAATATTCCTTCATATAAACTCAATGAAAACATTAGTCCATAGGGGTTGTCATTAATTACCAAAACCACACATAGGGGCAATGTACCCTTACAATCTCCCCCATTTTGGTAATTGATGACAAACACAATAAGAGGGTTTATATAATGAATATTAGAAATAAGTACGCAACTTATCCGAGAATAAGTTGTATACAAGAGGTTGTATTTGATATGGTCAAGTAACACAAAGCTACTAGCCCATATCAAAACCGGCTCTACTCACACAACTACAACAAATGCAAGGGATGTGAGTAGAACCAATATATATAGAGAAAACTCCCCCACAATGTATGCACGTGTGATGAACATGAATTCATTGCATATATTGTCAAGATTAACCTTTGGGATAGCTTCCACTATATATATACAACCATGCAAACATATAAATATGGAATGCATGAGAGGACAAAACACTTAAGCACAAACCAAACTTAAGTATAAAACCGTTCCCTTAAACCCTCTAAACTTCTCCCCCATTGGCATCGATTGTCAAAATGGGTGAAAAATTTAGAAGGCCAATATAATGTGGGTTCCTCCCCAAAGTGTGCACTTCTCATAATTTGAGTGGAATCAAATGCACATATTCAATGATGAATATTTGAAGGAATTCAAACTATATTGAGGATCAAAGATTGCACAAGGATAACATGGTGAAGAAAGCTTTAACAAATAAAGCAAGCAATCAAAGATCCAATTGGACAAACAAAGATATCATGATAAGCGAGATATAGTGTTCTTAAATAAAATAAGGAAGCTCCCCAAGGTTCGTGCACAATTTATAATGTTTGCATTTGAATACAATATGCACAAACATGGAATCCTCACTCCCTCTATATCATTTAGAACACAACCAAGATAAAGAGAATATGCTTATCAAGAACAACTTGAGTCCAACAATTGCGAGATATGAGTGCATGAAGAAAAACAAATAAACCAAGCACTCATAAATCTTCTTTACCAACACCACTAAAATCAAAAGGATAAAAAGATAGTTGGCAAAGAACAAGGATATCAAGGTGATGGATTAACGCTCTCATGTATATAAGTTTCTAAAGTGGACAAAGTGATCCATAAAGAAACATGCACACACAAGAGGTTAATAAAATAAATAAGACAAGATATCCAAGAAGAAGTCATAAAATATACCAAATAATGTTTGCTTAATAAAGCATATATATAGCCTATGGCTCCAATTTTCACTTATGGTATATGAATGAGCTTCAACCAAGAAAATCTCAAAAACATAGCAACTAACAATAAGGGAAGTAAAGCTAGTTGGAATGTTTTGAGAAAGGCAACAAGTATCACAAATACGAGTTTATTGCGCAATTTCATCAATATTGCACATAAGAGCTCTTTGAGGAATTGATATGCAATAGATTGCTAGAGGACATATTTGGGATAGGTGAATCATAAACATGATTTATATATATATATCCCCTTCATATGCATCTTCTCAAATTACTCAAATATACAATAAGAAGTTTTTCTTTTAAAAATGATTTTTCAAGAATCGCAATATTTTCGAAATAAAGAATTTCATGCCAAGATGCAACCTACAAGAGGATGGATGCTATATGAGTATGCATGAAAAAGATACATGTTACCGAGATAGCAATGGCATGATGTAGTAGATAAGAGTTCATCGATCATCCTAGCTTGGCTCCAATTCTCAAATGGTGACAACACCTTCCTTATAGATGAGACAAGCCTCCATTGCATCTCCAATGTACCTAAAACAATATTCAAGTACATCTTGGTCCCCAAACTTATTGGGTCCAACATGGTTAGACTAACCACAATATATAGGACACACTCCATATAAATATGTGCATATTTAGATGAAAATTTGAATTTCATGCACATCTTAGCCATTTAGGATTTGATGGAGTATATCCTATATAATGGATCGAAGAAAGCAAGCATGCTACAAATATAAATAAATTACATATAAGCACGCATAGAGACTTTAAAGATCCAAGAAAGACACACTTTGGACAAAACATCAAATGAATTCAAGAAGGCATAAAGGTGTGACCAAACAAATTTGTTGTCCAAATTATATCAAAGAGGCAAATCACAAAAGATTTGTTCAACAAAGTTCAACAAATGAACTAAGAAGAAACCATTGAGCATAAAGAATGAAATAAGGCAAACATGCTCAAAGATTTATCTCATTCAAACAAATAAAACATAGAAGAAGGAATGAGAAAGCAAACTCCCCAAAAGAGCAAGGTTCAAACAAATAAACCAAACCCTCTACACTTTTCACAATGGCACAATGTACCGTAAGGAAAAGGTTTGTCTTCCAAAACAAACACTTGATATGAATCAAGAGGATTTATCAAAACATTTTTTTAAAGAGACAAGGAAGACATATGGGAGCAACAAGGATTTATTGGAAATAAAATAAGGCAATAAGAAGTAATCCAAGGTAAAGGTGATCCATAGATTCAACCACATACAAGGTTATCAATTGTCAAAGACAATGAGTATATTGGAAATAATTTCCGGTGGTGTATTAACAATGATAGTAAGGATCAACTTCACAATATGCATATGGTTAAAGATATGAATTAAGAACCATGCATAAGAAAAGAGATTCTTAATTTATCCAATCATGCAAAGCAATGATTATAGTAACTTAGAGCAAACGGTTTCTCAAATAAGATGTATAGACATGTCTTTGAGAAAACCGCACCAAGAATCTCTTACTCAAACAAGAACCCAAAAGATGAGCAATAAAAGCCTTTTTAATAAAGTTGGAGCTTGTTTGAGCAAACATGCCACCTAGGATCAAGATAATTAAGAGTATCAACTCTAAGTGGCAAAACCTCATATGTTCACATTTTCTAGGCTTGTGATATGTACAAAACATATTACTCCCCCATAATGTGATAAAGTATTTCTTCTAATCACGAGGCAAATAAAATTTGACTAGAGATGATTAATGGACATTTAGAATTTGAATTTCTCATGAGTAGGACACACCACATAGTAACTAGATAATCTTGCAATATCAATACTAAGTGGTGGTACCCATGTACACACATTTTAAAGAAAGTGAGATGCACAATACATATCACTCCCCCAAAATGGGATGTTCCATTAATCACTCAAAGAGAGCCAAATAAGATGTCATCAAGATGCATTAGGCTCAAAACAATACACAAGTAGATGATGAGTCAAACAAACATACTTGAATACACAAGATAGGTAAGTAAGACACAACACCTACAAACACATATTTGGTACAAAAACCAAACATGCAAAGGGGCAAGTAACTTACAATAAATATGATGAGTTGAAGTATAAGTTACCGCAAAGAGGAACATTGGATATAAGATATAGATAATCCTTATGACTTGGCTTGATAAAAATATAATATATGAAGATCCCTTAATTCTTCATGAAATAGCCAAGTCTTCAATGCCCTCCACATGCACCTATTGATCAAGTTTGAGCTTGTTAGTCCCCAACCAAGTTGGGTCCTAAGAGGTTAGACACAATAGGCTTGGCAACCCAAATGGTCCTTTTCTTGAGACCACTTTGAGTTCCAACAAACTTAGCAAACACATTGCCATCCTTATCCTTCCCTAGAGAATAATCATCATCAACAATTATAGGGTTAGATAAGGTACCACCTAAGCAAGAAGAAGCAAAGTGCCCCTTCTCACGACATAGGTAGCAAGTGTTCCCCTTTCTCTTCTTTATTGATTTCTTCTCTTGGGGAACAATATCTTGATTCTTCTTGGGAAGTGGCCTATCTTCAACTTGAGGTCGAGCATGAGCTTGACCATGACCTTGTGGCCGTTTCCCTTGTTGCTTCTCACTCAAGTGCTTCTTCTTCTTCAATGGGCATGATCTAACATGGTGCCCTTCAACCTTGCACTTGAAGCAAACCAACTTGGCCGGATCCTTGACTTTGTCTTGGCCCTTCTTCTTGTTGTTCTTGTTCTTGGACTTGTTCTTATTATTGGAGTTGAATCCAAGTCCACTCTTATCATTGGGGGATTGTTGCACACTTAGTATCTTGTCAAGTGCGGATTTCCCTTCATGACGCTTTTCCAAGTCTTTCTTCAAAGAAAGGACTTGGGCCTCGAGCTCTTTTATTTCCTCTACATGGTTAGTAGAAATACAAGTACTAGAGGAAGTAGAAGCTTCATTGTTAGAGCAACAAGGTAAAGCAAGTAATCCAACACAAGGTGTATCACTAGTTTGACTAGATGGATTACAAGGACTAGCACATGGCAAAATAGCATTTTGAGTTGAGGTTGTGCTAATGTCCACATGAGGCTCACAAGATACTACTTTAGTGATACTTGCCTCATGAGCTAACTTTAGCTCATCGTAGGAAGTTAGAAGATCCTCAAGAGAGTGTGAGAGCGTTTTATTGCTTTCTTCCAATTCCCTACAATTGCTAGTTAGCCAATCAAGTTGAGCCCTTAGCTCAACATTCTCCTTTAAGATAGATGCTTCACAAGAAGTAGAGTTAGTAGCACAAGCATCAACATTAGATTTTTCATTTTCAAGCTCATAGGATTCAATTTTTTGTGTAAGCATAAAATTAGTATGCTTCTCATCTTTTAGCTCTTGCTTGAGGAGATTGAATCTCATTCTCCCATTTTCAACATGGGACTCCAACTCCACTATGGTTTCCTTGTATTTATTCAAGATTTCCATAGAGTGTTCGAGACTAGCACGAGCTTCTTTGTTACCACGAAGAGAAGCATATACAAGTGACATATCATGCAACAAAGTATTATATTCTTCATCATTATCATCATCATCACTCTCATCATTAGAGGAAGTGTTAGGAGTCAAAGTAGGAGATACCTTTGATCCATTTGCCATAAGGCACATGTGCATATGGAAGGATGAAGATGAAGAAATTCTTGAATCCTCATTTGAAAACATGTCTTGATCCATAGAGTGTTCGGTTTCCTCTACATTGTTAGTCAACAAACAACTAGAGGAAATAGAAGCATTTTGATTATGGGAGCAAGACAAGGCAAGCATATCATCATGGGATTTATGTAAGCAATTTACACATGATATGCAAGGACTATCAACACAAGCATGTAGATTATTTTCAATGCTAGATGTGTTTAAGTCCAAAGAGGAAGCATTGCAATGGGATAGAGATGAAGAATCATCACTATTGAGTACAATATCAACATTGCAATTTTCCTCACCACTCACCATATCATTACCTCGTGTCTTGCTACACGTTGGTGAAGTGGAAGAAGATGAGAACTCATCACGGCCGGAAGTGGAAGCACCTTGGAGCTCTTCATGATGTGAAGGGGAAGAGAGCTCCTCGGAGACACCACCGACCAAATGAGAAATGGATCCACCAAACATTTCCTTAAGCTTGATCCACATCTCATGAGACGACTTTCGCTTTATATATATCAAGAACCTACGAAAATCGGGTCTCAAGGAGAATAAAATCTCATTAGATACTTGAGCTTCAAGATGTAAGTTTTTCTCATCCTCTAAAGATAGATTTTGAGGATCCATCGGAGGAGAAAAACCTACATCTAGAAATTGCTCAATGTTTGGACACAAGGTCCGAAGATTGCAAAGCAAGCAATTTCGCCACAAAAGATAATTTGTGCCAACAAAGATAATTGTGTCATTGTGCACTAAACTAGCCGACATCTTTACTCTCAAGGCGGTGAAGCCTTAAACAAGGAGAGACCTTGCTCTGATACCAATTGTAAGATCGAGATGTCGCCTAGAGGGGGGTGAATAGGCAATTAAAAACTCCCGCGGATTTGTCTTGTAAGAATGCGGAATTAAACTATCGTTTAGTTTACAAGCACAAACCCTAAATATGCTAAGCTCAACTAAGTGTAACAATAGCAACTAGAGCTAAGCAATATAGGCACAAGATATATGTAGCACAAGTGATAGCAAGATATATGTACTTCAAGCACGATGGCTATCACAAGGAAAGAGAGCTCGGGTATAGAAATAACCGAGGCACGCGGAGACGAGGATGTATTCCCGTGTTCCCTTCCTTTGCAAGAAGGTACGTCACGTTTGGAGGAGTGGAGGTCCCACGAAGGATTCCCCAACGCCACGAAGGCTCACCCTATTCTCCGAGCCACACCCACGAAGGATAATGGCCCTTTCCTTATGGTTAGCTTTTCCTCCACTCCGGAGATGGCAAGCTCCACAACCACTTCACAAGCTCCACGAAGGAGAAGCCTGGGCCCCTTCAAAATCTTCCACGAAGAGATCACCGGGGCACCAACCAAGCCAACTAGGAGGTCACCCTCCAAGAGTAACAAGCTCACGGTCTCTCACTCGAACTAATCGTGGTGGAGAGCTCAACACTATGCAATGATGCAAAGCAAGAACACTAGAGGTGTTCAAGTCCTTCACACTCAAATCCCACCAAAGCATCGAATGCTAGGATGAGATTGGAGAGGAAGAACAAAGGGGAAAGTCAACAAAAGACTCCAAGATCTAGATCCCAAGAGTTCCCCTCACTTAGAGGAGAAATGGATTGGTGGAAGTGTAGATCTAGATCTCCTCTCTCAAATCCTCAAGAATGAGCAAGAATGGTTGGAGGAATCAAGGGGGAGAGCAAGTTCTTCAAAATGCAACAATGGAGGAGAGAGAATGGGAAGAACTAAACAGCCCAAGGTGGAAGAAGGGCTATTTATAGCCCAAGGGAGAAAATAACCGTTGGGGAAGGTAGGGCTTCGAGGAATCCGGTCAACCGGGCCTGGGACCGGGCCGTCAGTCCAGGGCCCGGTCAGACCGGGCCACAGATCGACCAGCCGGTCCAAACCGGGTACGGACCGGACCGAGACCGGAACTAGGAAATGACGCTCAGTGTAGGATCCGGTTGGCGCCCGGTTGGCGCCCGGTTGGCGCCCGGCCGACCGGTCGGCACGCCGGGCCGGCCGGTTGAAAGGCCGGCTGACCGGGCGGCAGACCGGAACCGGCCGGCGCAGGACCGGTCCGACCGGGTCCATGACCGGGTGAGCAGGAAAACATGTTATACAAAAACTGTGATAACTTTTGTGTCCGGACCCCGATTGACATGAAACCAATTTTGTTGGAAAGATAACGACGAATAGAACCCCAACCAAATATGGAGACTCCTCACAGAACATTTTATATGATTTTAGAGAGGAAGTCTCCCACCGTCAAGAAACGGTGAAGGCGTCCAAACTCGAAAACGCAATAGAAGATGCATGCGGATTCCGTTGATGAACTTGGGCTTGTTGTAAAGGTAGCAACAAGCTCAAGAACCTCACAGAGAAACACCAAGAAGCAATAAGGATATGCAAAGTATGCAAAGGATTGAGCTCCCTACGACGATGCGATCAAGTTACCCAACCGAAAGCCCCTCTTGATAGTGCGGCTATCTATCCTATAATCCGGTCTCCCAACAACCACCTTGAGACCGGTAAAAGGAAAACCTAGCAAGGCCATACCTTTGCCTTGCGCATCCCGCTTGATCTTGATGATAGCTCTTCAAGTTCCACTCAAGCCGGAATGCCTCACTTGATCATCGTCGCTTCGTGAAGACTCACAAATGCTCCCCATACACCATGATGGGAAAGCTCTATTGATGCACATCTTCACATGTCCATCATCACCAAATGGACGGCAAGCTTCAAGCATGTGATTCACTTGAGATGCTCATCTTGAACTTGCCCAACTCAACCTTGTATCTTCTCATACTCTATCATACTATCTTGAGGTGTATAAAGAATTCTTCACTTGGAATAAAGCTCTCAAGATCTTGATCATTCATTGCTTATCTCGTAGGATAGAGCATGGCCAATATTGAGTTCCACATAAGAACTCCTTCTTCATTTCTTCTTCTTGATCATATCACATATATCTCTTCATACCGATGATCTTGATGCCAATACACAAGATGTATCTTTATTTACATGGCATCCATACTTGAATCCAACACATGGAATACAAGTAGAACCTATGGAATATTCCTTCATATAAACTCAATGAAAACATTAGTCCATAGGGGTTGTCATTAATTACCAAAACCACACATAGGGGCAATGTACCCTTACAATCTCCCCCATTTTGGTAATTGATGACAAACACAATAAGAGGGTTTATATAATGAATATTAGAAATAAGTACGCAACTTATCCGAGAATAAGTTGTATACAAGAGGTTGTATTTGATATGGTCAAGTAACACAAAGCTACTAGCCCATATCAAAACCGGCTCTACTCACACAACTACAACAAATGCAAGGGATGTGAGTAGAACCAATATATATAGAGAAAACTCCCCCACAATGTATGCACGTGTGATGAACATGAATTCATTGCATATATTGTCAAGATTAACCTTTGGGATAGCTTCCACTATATATATACAACCATGCAAACATATAAATATGGAATGCATGAGAGGACAAAACACTTAAGCACAAACCAAACTTAAGTATAAAACCGTTCCTTAAACCCTCTAAACTTCTCCCCATTGGCATCGATTGTCAAAATGGGTGAAAAATTTAGAAGGCCAATATAATGTGGGTTCCTCCCCAAAGTGTGCACTTCTCATAATTTGAGTGGAATCAAATGCACATATTCAATGATGAATATTTGAAGGAATTCAAACTATATTGAGGATCAAAGATTGCACAAGGATAACATGGTGAAGAAAGCTTTAACAAATAAAGCAAGCAATCAAAGATCCAATTGGACAAACAAAGATATCATGATAAGCGAGATATAGTGTTCTTAAATAAAATAAGGAAGCTCCCCAAGGTTCGTGCACAATTTATAATGTTTGCATTTGAATACAATATGCACAAACATGGAATCCTCACTCCCTCTATATCATTTAGAACACAACCAAGATAAAGAGAATATGCTTATCAAGAACAACTTGAGTCCAACAATTGCGAGATATGAGTGCATGAAGAAAAACAAATAAACCAAGCACTCATAAATCTTCTTTACCAACACCACTAAAATCAAAAGGATAAAAAGATAGTTGGCAAAGAACAAGGATATCAAGGTGATGGATTAACGCTCTCATGTATATAAGTTTCTAAAGTGGACAAAGTGATCCATAAAGAAACATGCACACACAAGAGGTTAATAAAATAAATAAGACAAGATATCCAAGAAGAAGTCATAAAATATACCAAATAATGTTTGCTTAATAAAGCATATATATAGCCTATGGCTCCAATTTTCACTTATGGTATATGAATGAGCTTCAACCAAGAAAATCTCAAAAACATAGCAACTAACAATAAGGGAAGTAAAGCTAGTTGGAATGTTTTGAGAAAGGCAACAAGTATCACAAATACGAGTTTATTGCGCAATTTCATCAATATTGCACATAAGAGCTCTTTGAGGAATTGATATGCAATAGATTGCTAGAGGACATATTTGGGATAGGTGAATCATAAACATGATTTATATATATATATATCCCCTTCATATGCATCTTCTCAAATTACTCAAATATACAATAAAAAGTTTTTCTTTTAAAAATGATTTTTCAAGAATCGCAATATTTTCGAAATAAAGAATTTCATGCCAAGATGCAACCTACAAGAGGATGGATGCTATATGAGTATGCATGAAAAAGATACATGTTACCGAGATAGCAATGGCATGATGTAGTAGATAAGAGTTCATCGATCATCCTAGCTTGGCTCCAATTCTCAAATGGTGACAACACCTTCCTTATAGATGAGACAAGCCTCCATTGCATCTCCAATGTACCTAAAACAATATTCAAGTACATCTTGGTCCCCAAACTTATTGGGTCCAACATGGTTAGACTAACCACAATATATAGGACACACTCCATATAAATATGTGCATATTTAGATGAAAATTTGAATTTCATGCACATCTTAGCCATTTAGGATTTGATGGAGTATATCCTATATAATGGATCGAAGAAAGCAAGCATGCTACAAATATAAATAAATTACATATAAGCACGCATAGAGACTTTAAAGATCCAAGAAAGACACACTTTGGACAAAACATCAAATGAATTCAAGAAGGCATAAAGGTGTGACCAAACAAATTTGTTGTCCAAATTATATCAAAGAGGCAAATCACAAAAGATTTGTTCAACAAAGTTCAACAAATGAACTAAGAAGAAACCATTGAGCATAAATAATGAAATAAGGCAAACATGCTCAAAGATTTATCTCATTCAAACAAATAAAACATAGAAGAAGGAATGAGAAAGCAAACTCCCCAAAAGAGCAAGGTTCAAACAAATAAACCAAACCCTCTACACTTTTCACAATGGCACAATGTACCGTAAGGAAAAGGTTTGTCTTCCAAAACAAACACTTGATATGAATCAAGAGGATTTATCAAAACATTTTTTTTAAAGAGACAAGGAAGACATATGGGAGCAACAAGGATTTATTGGAAATAAAATAAGGCAATAAGAAGTAATCCAAGGTAAAGGTGATCCATAGATTCAACCACATACAAGGTTATCAATTGTCAAAGACAATGAGTATATTGGAAATAATTTCCGGTGGTGTATTAACAATGATAGTAAGGATCAACTTCACAATATGCATATGGTTAAAGATATGAATTAAGAACCATGCATAAGAAAAGAGATTCTTAATTTATCCAATCATGCAAAGCAATGATTATAGTAACTTAGAGCAAACGGTTTCTCAAATAAGATGTATAGACATGTCTTTGAGAAAACCGCACCAAGAATCTCTTACTCAAACAAGAACCCAAAAGATGAGCAATAAAAGCCTTTTTAATAAAGTTGGAGCTTGTTTGAGCAAACATGCCACCTAGGATCAAGATAATTAAGAGTATCAACTCTAAGTGGCAAAACCTCATATGTTCACATTTTCTAGGCTTGTGATATGTACAAAACATATTACTCCCCCATAATGTGATAAAGTATTTCTTCTAATCACGAGGCAAATAAAATTTGACTAGAGATGATTAATGGACATTTAGAATTTGAATTTCTCATGAGTAGGACACACCACATAGTAACTAGATAATCTTGCAATATCAATACTAAGTGGTGGTACCCATGTACACACATTTTAAAGAAAGTGAGATGCACAATACATATCACTCCCAAAATGGGATGTTCCATTAATCACTCAAAGAGAGCCAAATAAGATGTCATCAAGATGCATTAGGCTCAAAACAATACACAAGTAGATGATGAGTCAAACAAACATACTTGAATACACAAGATAGGTAAGTAAGACACAACACCTACAAACACATATTTGGTACAAAAACCAAACATGCAAAGGGGCAAGTAACTTACAATAAATATGATGAGTTGAAGTATAAGTTACCGCAAAGAGGAACATTGGATATAAGATATAGATAATCCTTATGACTTGGCTTGATAAAAATATAATATATGAAGATCCCTTAATTCTTCATGAAATAGCCAAGTCTTCAATGCCCTCCACATGCACCTATTGATCAAGTTTGAGCTTGTTAGTCCCCAACCAAGTTGGGTCCTAAGAGGTTAGACACAATAGGCTTGGCAACCCAAATGGTCCTTTTCTTGAGACCACTTTGAGTTCCAACAAACTTAGCAAACACATTGCCATCCTTATCCTTCCCTAGAGAATAATCATCATCAACAATTATAGGGTTAGATAAGGTACCACCTAAGCAAGAAGAAGCAAAGTGCCCCTTCTCACGACATAGGTAGCAAGTGTTCCCCTTTCTCTTCTTTATTGATTTCTTCTCTTGGGGAACAATATCTTGATTCTTCTTGGGAAGTGGCCTATCTTCAACTTGAGGTCGAGCATGAGCTTGACCATGACCTTGTGGCCGTTTCCCTTGTTGCTTCTCACTCAAGTGCTTCTTCTTCTTCAATGGGCATGATCTAACATGGTGCCCTTCAACCTTGCACTTGAAGCAAACCAACTTGGCCGGATCCTTGACTTTGTCTTGGCCCTTCTTCTTGTTGTTCTTGTTCTTGGACTTGTTCTTATTATTGGAGTTGAATCCAAGTCCACTCTTATCATTGGGGGATTGTTGCACACTTAGTATCTTGTCAAGTGCGGATTTCCCTTCATGACGCTTTTCCAAGTCTTTCTTCAAAGAAAGGACTTGGGCCTCGAGCTCTTTTATTTCCTCTACATGGTTAGTAGAAATACAAGTACTAGAGGAAGTAGAAGCTTCATTGTTAGAGCAACAAGGTAAAGCAAGTAATCCAACACAAGGTGTATCACTAGTTTGACTAGATGGATTACAAGGACTAGCACATGGCAAAATAGCATTTTGAGTTGAGGTTGTGCTAATGTCCACATGAGGCTCACAAGATACTACTTTAGTGATACTTGCCTCATGAGCTAACTTTAGCTCATCGTAGGAAGTTAGAAGATCCTCAAGAGAGTGTGAGAGCGTTTTATTGCTTTCTTCCAATTCCCTACAATTGCTAGTTAGCCAATCAAGTTGAGCCCTTAGCTCAACATTCTCCTTTAAGATAGATGCTTCACAAGAAGTAGAGTTAGTAGCACAAGCATCAACATTAGATTTTTCATTTTCAAGCTCATAGGATTCAATTTTTTGTGTAAGCATAAAATTAGTATGCTTCTCATCTTTTAGCTCTTGCTTGAGGAGATTGAATCTCATTCTCCCATTTTCAACATGGGACTCCAACTCCACTATGGTTTCCTTGTATTTATTCAAGATTTCCATAGAGTGTTCGAGACTAGCACGAGCTTCTTTGTTACCACGAAGAGAAGCATATACAAGTGACATATCATGCAACAAAGTATTATATTCTTCATCATTATCATCATCATCACTCTCATCATTAGAGGAAGTGTTAGGAGTCAAAGTAGGAGATACCTTTGATCCATTTGCCATAAGGCACATGTGCATATGGAAGGATGAAGATGAAGAAATTCTTGAATCCTCATTTGAAAACATGTCTTGATCCATAGAGTGTTCGGTTTCCTCTACATTGTTAGTCAACAAACAACTAGAGGAAATAGAAGCATTTTGATTATGGGAGCAAGACAAGGCAAGCATATCATCATGGGATTTATGTAAGCAATTTACACATGATATGCAAGGACTATCAACACAAGCATGTAGATTATTTTCAATGCTAGATGTGTTTAAGTCCAAAGAGGAAGCATTGCAATGGGATAGAGATGAAGAATCATCACTATTGAGTACAATATCAACATTGCAATTTTCCTCACCACTCACCATATCATTACCTCGTGTCTTGCTACACGTTGGTGAAGTGGAAGAAGATGAGAACTCATCACGGCCGGAAGTGGAAGCACCTTGGAGCTCTTCATGATGTGAAGGGGAAGAGAGCTCCTCGGAGACACCACCGACCAAATGAGAAATGGATCCACCAAACATTTCCTTAAGCTTGATCCACATCTCATGAGACGACTTTCGCTTTATATATATCAAGAACCTACGAAAATCGGGTCTCAAGGAGAATAAAAGCTCATTAGATACTTGAGCTTCAAGATGTAAGTTTTTCTCATCCTCTAAAGATAGATTTTGAGGATCCATCGGAGGAGAAAAACCTACATCTAGAAATTGCTCAATGTTTGGACACAAGGTCCGAAGATTGCAAAGCAAGCAATTTCGCCACAAAAGATAATTTGTGCCAACAAAGATAATTGTGTCATTGTGCACTAAACTAGCCGACATCTTTACTCTCAAGGCGGTGAAGCCTTAAACAAGGAGAGACCTTGCTCGATACCAATTGTAAGATCGAGATGTCGCCTAGAGGGGGGGTGAATAGGCAATTAAAAACTCCTGCGGATTTGTCTTGTAAGAATGCGGAATTAAACTATCGTTTAGTTTACAAGCACAAACCCTAAATATGCTAAGCTCAACTAAGTGTAACAATAGCAACTAGAGCTAAGCAATATAGGCACAAGATATATGTAGCACAAGTGATAGCAAGATATATGTACTTCAAGCACGATGGCTATCACAAGGAAAGAGAGCTCGGGTATAGAAATAACCGAGGCACGCGGAGACGAGGATGTATTCCCGTGTTCCCTTCCTTTGTAAGAAGGTACGTCACGTTTGGAGGAGTGGAGGTCCCACGAAGGATTCCCCAACGCCACGAAGGCTCACCCTATTCTCCGAGCCACACCCACGAAGGATAATGGCCCTTTCCTTATGGTTAGCTTTTCCTCCACTCCGGAGATGGCAAGCTCCACAACCACTTCACAAGCTCCACGAAGGAGAAGCCCGGGCCCCTTCACAATCTTCCACGAAGAGATCACCGGGGCACCAACCAAGCCAACTAGGAGGTCACCCTCCAAGAGTAACAAGCTCACGGTCTCTCACTCGAACTAATCGTGGTGGAGAGCTCAACACTATGCAATGATGCAAAGCAAGAACACTAGAGGTGTTCAAGTCCTTCACACTCAAATCCCACCAAAGCAACGAATGCTAGGATGAGATTGGAGAGGAAGAACAAAGGGGAAAGTCAACAAAAGACTCCAAGATCTAGATCCCAAGAGTTCCCCTCACTTAGAGGAGAAATGGATTGGTGGAAGTGTAGATCTAGATCTCCTCTCTCAAATCCTCAAGAATGAGCAAGAATGGTTGGAGGAATCAAGGGGGAGAGCAAGTTCTTCAAAATGCAACAATGGAGGAGAGAGAATGGGAAGAACTAAACAGCCCAAGGTGGAAGAAGGGCTATTTATAGCCCAAGGGAGAAAATAACCGTTGGGGAAGGTAGGGCTTCGAGGAATCCGGTCAACCGGGCCTGGGACCGGGCCGTCCGGTCCAGGGCCCGGTCAGACCGGGCCACAGACCGGACCAGCCGGTCCAAACCGGGGTACGGACCGGACCGAGACCGGAACTAGGAAATGACGCTCAGTGTAGGATCCGGTTGGCGCCCGGTTGGCGCCCGGTTGGCGCCCGGCCGACCGGGGCCGGCACGCCGGGCCGGCCGGTTGAAAGGCCGGCTGACCGGGCGGCAGCGGAACCGGCCGGCGCAGGGGCCGGTCCGACCGGGTCCATGACCGGGTGAGCAGGAAAACATGTTATACAAAACTGTGATAACTTTTGTGTCCGGACCCGATTGACATGAAACCAATTTTGTTGGAAAGATAACGACGAATAGAACCCCAACCAAATATGGAGACTCCTCACAGAACATTTTATATGATTTTAGAGAGGAAGTCTCCCACCGTCAAGAAACGGTGAAGGCGTCCAAACTCGAAAACGCAATAGAAGATGCATGCGGATTCCGTTTCGATGAACTTGGGCTTGTTGTAAAGGTAGCAACAAGCTCAAGAACCTCACACAGAGAAACACCAAGAAGCAATAAGGATATGCAAAGTATGCAAAGGATTGAGCTCCCTACGACGATGCGATCAAGTTACCCAACCGAAAGCCCCTCTTGATAGTGCGGCTATCTATCCTATAATCCGGTCTCCCAACAACCACCTTGAGACCGGTAAAAGGAAAACCTAGCAAGGCCATACCTTTGCCTTGCGCATCCCGCTTGATCTTGATGATAGCTCTTCAAGTTCCACTCAAGCCGGAATGCCTCACTTGATCATCGTCGCTTCGTGAAGACTCACAAATGCTCCCCATACACCATGATGGGAAAGCTCTATTGATGCACATCTTCACATGTCCATCATCACCAAATGGACGGCAAGCTTCAAGCATGTGATTCACTTGAGATGCTCATCTTGAACTTGCCCAACTCAACCTTGTATCTTCTCATACTCTATCATACTATCTTGAGGTGTATAAAGAATTCTTCACTTGGAATAAAGCTCTCAAGATCTTGATCATTCATTGCTTATCTCGTAGGATAGAGCATGGCCAATATTGAGTTCCACATAAGAACTCCTTCTTCATTTCTTCTTCTTGATCATATCACATATATCTCTTCATACCGATGATCTTGATGCCAATACACAAGATGTATCTTTATTTACATGGCATCCATACTTGAATCCAACACATGGAATACAAGTAGAACCTATGGAATATTCCTTCATATAAACTCAATGAAAACATTAGTCCATAGGGGTTGTCATTAATTACCAAAACCACACATAGGGGCAATGTACCCTTACACCGGCCACTAAAGGGGGAAAGGGAGGAGTCCTTGTCCCCCTAGGTTTCGTCCATATGGCAGTTTTTGAATTGGGGTCTTATTCAGATCTTTGGGCAAACCCTAGGGATTCCACCTATATAATGAGGGGGAGAGGGAGGGGGCTGGTTACACCAAGTTGGCCGCACCACCAAGGGCTTCCCAGGCCGGCGCCCAAGCAGCCCCCTCTCCCAAACACTAGCCTCTCCCCTCCTCCATCTTCTCTCGCGGTGCTTAGGCGAAGCCCTGCCGGAGATCTCCACCACCACCGCCACCACGCCGTCGTGCTGTCGGGATTCCGAGGAGGATCTACTACTTCCGCTGCCCGCTGGAACGGGGAGAAGGACGTCGTCATCAACACCGAACGTGTGACCGAGTACGGAGGTGCTGCCCGATTGTGGCACCGTCAAGATCTTCTACGCGCTTTTGAAAGCGGCAAGTGATCGACTACATCAACAACGAGATCTAATCTCGTAGGCTTTGGAATCTTCGAGGGTTAGTCTCATGATCTTCTCGTTGCTACCATCTTCTTGATTGGATCTTGGCTTGTTATTCGTTCTTGCGGTAGGAAATTTTTTGTTTTCTATGCTACGAATCCCATCAGTTGGAGCATGGATAAGTTTCCGAATGCACTTAGTTTTGTGTGTAGATTCTTTTGAAGCATCATCGCCGGAATTGTTTCCGCCATGACGCTTGGGTGCTACCACGGCACTTTGAAATTTTCAGTTTAAGTTTTCTCAAAGTATCAAGGTGCTAACTATCGCTAGTTTCCGCCTAGATACTTGGGGGCTACTGGGAATATTGGTTTACCTTGCGCTTGACGAGCAGTTGGTCGAAGAAGTCGCCGATCTCCTTTTTGTGAAGTTGAATCTCGGAAGATTCAACATCAGCCCTACCCCAGGCATTGCTCATCATGGAGTTCAGCAGGTCCTGCTCTAGCTCCCACTTCTCCGCCTCGTTAGCTTGTGGAAGAACTTATGCGAATAAGCCTTCTGAGTGGAGTACAGATTTGTTGGGTCCCGAAATTGGCCGGAAAGGTTACGGCATCATTAGCCGGAGCTTCAGCCTTATCTTGGGAGTTTACTTCAGCCTCCTCCGGGGTCTTGTCCTGAGGTCCTTCCGGAGCTGCCCGCTTCGTAGCAGAACAGCTTCCGCCAACCTTTTCGCTGCTCACAGGAATGACTTCCGGAGCTTGGGCGGCTGGGTCGGGGGAAGGATGGGCTTCAGGCAGAGATGGATGTGGAAAGTTGGAGGTGCTTGGCGGTGTTGGGGTTATCGGAGGCACGACCGGAGATATCCTCAGATATTTGGTTATGGGCTTCTGGGTGTTATCCCGTGAAGCCGAGACTTTTTGGCTCCTGTAACAAGCAAAGGAAAAAACATAAGTAATAAACTTACACGATAAAAATGAGACAATCTCGGATACTTACGTGGCTCCGGGAATCAGTGGGCGTGATCTTTTCCCTGCATTTGCGAGCAGTTTGAGATGCTCACGCTCCGCCTTCTTCGAGTCGAGCGGAGGTGGCTTTGTCTTGGCCTTCTTGGCGGAGGCCTCGCCGCTGGCACCGGCTTCGGAGCCGGAAGCTTTGGCGCGGGGACGTTTGGCAGGTCGGGGAGCAGCTTTCTTGGGAGCTTGCTCCTCCTCTTCGTCTTCATCCTCCGGATCTTCCTCCGCCCCTTCGGCGCTCGCAGGTACTCGGAGTATGGCCCTAAAATCCTCCTCCGCCAATGTATCGAGCTGGAGAGGTAAAAGTGAAGAAGTTAAAAACACTTCAAATTTGAGAAGTTAAAATGTTGAGATATGAATACGTGCGGAGGACACTGGTTGTGCGTCTTGATGTCTTTTACAATTTCCGGGACCGGTTGGCCCGGGTAACCTTCACAAGAGTCTTGATCCTCCTTTTTAGAGAATCTGCTGGCAAATTGTCGCGGGTAAATTGGAGTAGATCATCCACCCCGGTGTACTCGCAGATTAATCGCGGGTTGTATTCAGGGGCTGGATCCGGCGGGAAAACCAGCTGAGAGTCAAATCAGTTCCGGTTAGACTAACCAGTAAATCCTCTGCGCTGCTTTATCCAACTCCGGGTATTGTGCGAGCGCAGGGATGAAGCTCCAGCTGTCTAGTTCTTCCGGAGGCTCATTAACGAACTTGGGGAGCCCTTGGTGGACGTTCGGAACTTCGATGTTCTTCACATAGAACCATCCGGCGTTCCGATGCGGACGGATTCGTGAGAGGAGTGAGGCAGATACATCCTTCCGGGCGGAGCATGAAAGTCATACGGAGATTCGTGTGTCGGATCTAACGGTGGAAACGGAACGGTCACACCGATGGATGTTCGCCACGTGTCTTAGGGTAATGCGGTGAAATCGAGGCGTGGTAACCTGAATCGAGCAACTCCGAAATTTCCGGCTGAAGATTCGCGTCTCCGAAAATTTAGCGGGAAAAAGGAAGTTTGAGCGCAACGAAGGTAAAGAATCTGCCAAGATACCGCTATAGAAAGGCAAATGATTTCCGGTTGATTGGAGTCGGAAACAAGAAAGTTTTGGAAGCTCTTCAAGATTCTCTTCAGATCCGAGCTAAGCGAAGCCGGAGGAATGATGAATCTCGGAGAACTTAGGAGACTCTTGTTGTGGGTATACTTTATGGGTATATCAACGGCATGGCCTAGATCCGGCAAGCCCGGGTGGCCCAGATGGTGATGAGGCATGTGGCCCATCGGGTGTCCCTCCTCGAACACCGCCGCTGCTGCAAGGCCCGACGCCGCCCTCCACCCCACATGGCGCCCGTCCAGGATGGGGCCCGAAGACGCGCTCGACCAAGGTCTTCTCGGTGATTCACGCAACGCCGGAGATCTTGCATGAGGAGGCGCTACTGGCCACCAACGCCGCGGTGGTGGCTTGACCTTGACCATGCCATGTGCACTGCCCGTCTTCCACGTAAGGAACAGAAGACACAGATCACGGTCCAACTCGTACGGTTTGTGCCAAGTGCCAACCGGATAGTCATTTCTAACGGAGCCGGTAACTACCGGAGTCCCACAGGCCAATCATATGGTGTCAGCACATCCAGTACAAGTCTACAACACCTACGTATTCCTGTGTATTCGTTCATTGCGTTACTTTTGCCGATTACGTAGGTCCCACTCATGTGGCTCGCATGCGCGCTCTCTTTCTTGGGTTATCTGCGCCAACGCCACAACAGCTAGCTAATAATCTCATATTAGAGTATAATCTATCTAGTTTTTCGTTACAAATTTGAAATCATGATTAGTATTTCTTTTGAAAAGTTTAGTTTGTTTTTACACATACTCCAGTTAAGCTGTTTTTCTAAATTTCAATAAAATATTCTTCAAACTTCTATGAGCAAGTCAAATCAAAGAAACAAAATATTTGTCTACGTATGGGTTTACATAATTTTTAAGAACATTTTGTGGAAGTTTAGTCCGTTTTTCACATGTAGTCCATTTATTTTTCTTTTTTCACATAAATATGATTCACACATAATCTAATTATATATTTTGTGTCAAAATAGTTTCAGTCTGTTTTAAAATTTTAATAAAATATTTTGTGAACAAGATAGTTGTCTAAGTATGGGTTCATATCACTAGTAGAAAAAGAGCCTTCCATCCACCCCCATTAGTCCCCAAAATATTCAAACCGTGACTAAAAGGGTCTTTAGTCGCGGTTCGGAAGGCGACCCGCGACTAATGCTCCATCCGAGACGAAAGGGTACCCCTTTAGTCGCGGTTGGTAACACCAACCGGGACTAAAGGGCTATGGAGGGATGCGGCCGGTGGAAAAACCTTTAGTCCCGGTTGGGGACGACCACTTCATGGATATGTGAATATCGTTAGTACCCCTTTAGTCGCGGTTGGTGTCCCCAACCGGGACTAAAGGTTTTTCCGAGTTTTTTTTTACTCCCACGCACCCTGCTCCCCCCGTGGATCGCCTTTTTTTTGGTTTGTAAAATACAAAAGAAAATGATAGAAAATTCAAAAAAAAATTGTTTTCAGATTGTTGTATGTTATGCAACCTACTATTCGGAGAAATTAAGAAATTGAATTTTCACTTTTTTGCAAAAAAGTTTAAAAAATGGTAAAACCGCAATAACTTTTGCATACGACGTCGGAAAAAAACGTATAATATATCAAAAAAATCCTGGGAAGTACGAGTAAAGAGTACTTGTCGGTAACGAGGTTGAACAAGGTATGGAGATACCGATGATCGAGCCTCGGATAAGTAAAGTATCGTGTGACAAAGGGAATCGGTATCGTATGTAAATGGTTCAATCGATCACTAAGTTATCGTTGAATGTGTGGGAGCCATTATGGATCTCCAGATCCCGCTATTGGTTATTGGTCGGAGAGGAGTCTCAACCATGTCTGCATAGTTCACGAACCGTAGGGTGACACACTTAAGGTTTGATGTCGTTTTAAGTAGATATGGAATATGGAATGGAGTTCGAATGTTGTTCGGAGTCTCGGATGGGATCCAAGACATCACGAGGAGGTCCGGAATGGTCCGGAGAATAAGATTCATATATAGGAAGTCACTTTCCAAGTTTGGAAATGATCCGGTGCATTTATGGAAGGCACTAGAATGTTCTAGAACCTTCCGGAAGAAATCACCATGGAAAGTGGAGTCCCGGAAGAATTCCACAAACCCTAATCAGCCAACCAAGTGGGAAGGTGGAGTCCATAGTGGACTCCACCTCCTTGGCCGGCCACTAAAGGGGGAAAGGGAGGAGTCCTTGTCCCCCTAGGTTTCGTCCATATGGCAGTTTTTGAATTGGGGTCTTATTCAGATCTTTGGGCAAACCCTAGGGATTCCACCTATATAATGAGGGGGAGAGGGAGGGGGCTGGTTACACCAAGTTGGCCGCACCACAGAGGGCTTCCCAGGCCGGTGCCCAAGCAGCCCCCTCTCCCAAACACTAGCCTCTCCCCTCCTCCATCTTCTCTCGCGGTGCTTAGGCGAAGCCCTGCCGGAGATCTCCACAACCACCGCCACCACGCCGTCGTGCTGTCGGGATTCCGAGGAAGATCTACTACTTCCGCTGCCCGCTGGAACGGGGAGAAGGACGTCGTCATCAACACCGAACGTGTGACCGAGTACGGAGGTGCTGCCCGATTGTGGCACCGTCAAGATCTTCTACGCGCTTTTGAAAGCGACAAGTGATCGACTAAAGGGCTATGGAGGGATGCGGCCGGTGGAAAAACCTTTAGTCCCGGTTGGGGACGACCACTTCATGGATATGTGAATATCGTTAGTACCCCTTTAGTCGCGGTTGGTGTCCCCAACCGGGACTAAAGGTTTTTCCGAGTTTTTTTTACTCCCACGCACCCTACACCCCCCCCCCCCCCCGTGGATCGCCTTTTTTTGGTTTGTAAAATACAAAAGAAAATGATAGAAAATTCAAAAAAAATTTGTTTTCAGATTGTTGTATGTTATGCAACCTACTATTCGGAGAAATTAAGAAATTCGAATTTTCACTTTTTTTGCAAAAAAAGTTTAAAAAATGGTAAAACCGCAATAACTTTTGCATACGACGTCGGAAAAAAAACGTATAATATATCAAAAAAATCCTGGGAAGTACGAGTAAAGAGTACTTGTCGGTAACGAGGTTGAACAAGGTATGGAGATACCGATGATCGAGCCTCGGATAAGTAAAGTATCGCGTGACAAAGGGAATCGGTATCGTATGTAAATGGTTCAATCGATCACTAAGTTATCGTTGAATGTGTGGGAGCCATTATGGATCTCCAGATCCCGCTATTGGTTATTGGTCGGAGAGGAGTCTCAACCATGTCTGCATAGTTCACGAACCGTAGGGTGACACACTTAAGGTTTGATGTCGTTTTAAGTAGATATGGAATATGGAATGGAGTTCGAATGTTGTTCGGAGTCTCGGATGGGATCCAGGACATCACGAGGAGGTCCGAAATGGTCCGGAGAATAAGATTCATATATAGGAAGTCACTTTCCAAGTTTGGAAATGATCCGGTGCATTTATGGAAGGCACTAGAATGTTCTAGAACCTTCCGGAAGAAATCACCATGGAAAGTGGAGTCCCGGAAGAATTCCACAAACCCTAATCAGCCAACCAAGTGGGAAGGTGGAGTCCATGGCCGGCCACTAAAGGGGGAAAGGGAGGAGTCCTTGTCCCCCTAGGTTTCGTCCATATGGCAGTTTTTGAATTGGGGTCTTATTCAGATCTTTGGGCAAACCCTAGGGATTCCACCTATATAATGAGGGGGAGAGGGAGGGGGCTGGTTACACCAAGTTGGCCGCACCACAGAGGGCTTCCCAGGCCGGTGCCCAAGCAGCCCCCTCTCCCAAACACTAGCCTCTCCCCTCCTCCATCTTCTCTCGCGGTGCTTAGGCGAAGCCCTGCCGGAGATCTCCACAACCACCGCCACCACGCCGTCGTGCTGTCGGGATTCCGAGGAAGATCTACTACTTCCGCTGCCCGCTGGAACGGGGAGAAGGACGTCGTCATCAACACCGAACGTGTGACCGAGTACGGAGGTGCTGCCCGATTGTGGCACCGTCAAGATCTTCTACGCGCTTTTGAAAGCGACAAGTGATCGACTAAAGGGCTATGGAGGGATGCGGCCGGTGGAAAAACCTTTAGTCCCGGTTGGGGACGACCACTTCATGGATATGTGAATATCGTTAGTACCCCTTTAGTCGCGGTTGGTGTCCCCAACCGGGACTAAAGGTTTTTCCGAGTTTTTTTTACTCCCACGCACCCTACACCCCGTGGATCGCCTTTTTTGGTTTGTAAAATACAAAAGAAAATGATAGAAAATTCAAAAAAATTTGTTTTCAGATTGTTGTATGTTATGCAACCTACTATTCGGAGAAATTAAGAAATTCGAATTTTCACTTTTTTGCAAAAAAAGTTTAAAAAATGGTAAAACCGCAATAACTTTTGCATACGACGTCGGAAAAAAACGTATAATATATCAAAAAAATCCTGGGAAGTACGAGTAAAGAGTACTTGTCGGTAACGAGGTTGAACAAGGTATGGAGATACCGATGATCGAGCCTCGGATAAGTAAAGTATCGCGTGACAAAGGGAATCGGTATCGTATGTAAATGGTTCAATCGATCACTAAGTTATCGTTGAATGTGTGGGAGCCATTATGGATCTCCAGATCCCGCTATTGGTTATTGGTCGGAGAGGAGTCTCAACCATGTCTGCATAGTTCACGAACCGTAGGGTGACACACTTAATGTTGGATGTCCGTGTAAGCAGATAGCGAATCTGGAATGGAGTTCGAATGTTGTTCGGAGTCTCGGATGGGATCCAGGACATCACGAGGAGGTCCGGAATGGTCCGGAGAATAAGATTCATATATAGGAAGTCACTTTCCAAGTTTGGAAATGATCCGGTGCATTTATGGAAGGCACTAGAATGTTCTAGAACCTTCCGGAAGAAATCACCATGGAAAGTGGAGTCCCGGAAGAATTCCACAAACCCTAATCAGCCAACCAAGTGGGAAGGTGGAGTCCATAGTGGACTCCACCTCCTTGGCCGGCCACTAAAGGGGGAAAGGGAGGAGTCCTTGTCCCCCTAGGTTTCGTCCATATGGCAGTTTTTGAATTGGGGTCTTATTCAGATCTTTGGGCAAACCCTAGGGATTCCACCTATATAATGACGGGGAGAGGGAGGGGGCTGGTTACACCAAGTTGGCCGCACCACCAAGGGCTTCCCAGGCCGGCGCCCAAGCAGCCCCCTCTCCCAAACACTAGCCTCTCCCCTCCTCCATCTTCTCTCGCGGTGCTTAGGCGAAGCCCTGCCGGAGATCTCCACCACCACCGCCACCACGCCGTCGTGCTGTCGGGATTCCGAGGAGGATCTACTACTTCCGCTGCCCGCTGGAACGGGGAGAAGGACGTCGTCATCAACACCGAACGTGTGACCGAGTACGGAGGTGCTGCCCGATTGTGGCACCGTCAAGATCTTCTACGCGCTTTTGAAAGCGGCAAGTGATCGACTAAAGGGCTATGGAGGGATGCGGCCGGTGGAAAAACCTTTAGTCCCGGTTGGGGACGACCACTTCATGGATATGTGAATATCGTTAGTACCCCTTTAGTCGCGGTTGGTGTCCCCAACCGGGACTAAAGGTTTTTCCGAGTTTTTTTTACTCCCACGCACCCTGCACCCCCCCCCGTGGATCGCCTTTTTTTGGTTTGTAAAATACAAAAGAAAATGATAGAAAATTCAAAAAAAAATTGTTTTCAGATTGTTGTATGTTATGCAACCTACTATTCGGAGAAATTAAGAAATTCGAATTTTCACTTTTTTTGCAAAAAAAGTTTAAAAAATGGTAAAACCGCAATAACTTTTGCATACGACGTCGGAAAAAAACGTATAATATATCAAAAAAATCCTGGGAAAAATTTACATCCGAATTCACCTGGGTTTACCCGGTTAGCCAATTTTTAGATTCTCAAAATTCCAAATGAAAATACGAAAGCAGGAAGATTTTAGTTTTTGCTATAAATTACGGATTTTATAATTTTTAAATTTTTCAAAAAAATAAAATTAATAATTGCATCCAGCATAAAGATTACTATTACTTTTACCCAATTTTTAGATTTTCAAATTTTTAGGTTTGGCAAAAAAATATTTTAAAAATTAAAAAAATAAAAAATAATAAAAATTAAAAAGTTAATGTTTATTTATTTATTCACGATTATTATTACATCATTATTTTTGTTTATGAAAAAAATTATTTGAAATTCAAACAATAAAAAAATGTGACATCGACCAACATGTTAATAGGATTGATATGATACTAGTATCACATACATGCGCGCGTAGCACTTGGATGCGGGACGGAATGGAACTCGGAAGTTAAGCGTGCTAGAGGTGGAGTAGTGGGAGGATGGGTGACCGAGCGGGAAGTTTGACCACGAGTAAGTAATTTGACTAGAGATAAGTGTAGTTAGAGATAGAGACTAAGCTATGCAAATAACTGAAATAATAGAAATTCTGAAAAAAAATAGAAAAAAAAACGGAGTGAAAAAAAATTAGAAACCCAAATGAATTAAAAAAAATTAACGAAATAGCCTTTAGTCCCGGTTGGGGACACAAACCGGGACTAAAGGTCCTTCGCCCAGGCGCACGCTAGCCGCCCACGTGGACGGACCTTTAGTCGCGGTTCGTAAGCAACCGCGACTAAAGGGGGGGGGGGGGGGCTTTAGTCGCGACCCTTTAGTCCCGGTTGCACAACCGGTATTAATGGCTGTTGCCAACCGGGATTAAATGCCCTTTTTCCACCAGTGTATACATTTTAAGAAAAATATGTAGGAGTTCAGTTTGTTTTCCACACATGCTCCAATTATAAAATATTTTTTATTGTATTTCCACACAAACTTTTTAATAACTTTTCCAGAAATTTGGAAGTTCATAATATTTTTCAAGTATGGCTTCAGTAATATTTGGGAGGAAATCAAAGAGATATGACATATATCTCTTATATTACTGGAAAAGGATCATACCGAACTGAAGCGAATTATGTTTCAGAAATCAATTCGTTTGAGGACAAAATCAAAATACCTTCAAAATTTTGTGAGCTCTTCAAATCAAACAAAAAGATATTTTGTCAAAGTCTGAGTTCACTAACATCTTGGTATCAAATAAATATGACGTACATTCACTGAAATTTGTGCCATACCTAGTATGATCCAATTATGTTTCAGATATCAAAGAGATTCATGTCACAAATTTACTAATATTTGGGGCAAAATATGTTGTTGCCACCCGGTGGCAATACCCCCCTTTCAGCTGCCGTCCGATGGATCATTTAGATTCGATCTGCTTGCCACCAGGCTTATTCTAATTAGCTGCTCTTCCTGCAAAGAATCTGTCCGTGGGCGATTTACACAAAAATAACCCTTTTGTGAAACTATAGCACAAACTGACCTCTCGGGCAAACTATTTCACCCATCTAACCCTTTTGTGTGGCGCCCCTCTCATGGGCGCCACACAAGCCCGAGTGGCGCCAGTGTGGTCGGCGCCACTATCCCATCCGACGTGGCGTCGTCGACGCTGAGGTGTGCTCTAATCTGACGTGGCAAGATGTGTGGCGCCGCTCTCGCCGGCGCCACACTTTGAAAGTGTGGCGCCCGTGGCAAGGGCGCCACACATCCTGTTATGTGTGGCCGCGCGAGCCTGCCCCAGCCCGACCCAGCCATTCTCCTCTCTCTTTTCTTCTTCCCTCAGGAAAGGCGGCCGGCTCTCTCTCTCCCCCCCTCAAATCCCTACTCAAATCTCTTGGATTTCGTCAAATCTGTCCGTGGAGATCGTTCCCAACCCGTTCCTTGAGGTAATCTCCTCCGTTCCCCTTCTTTTCATCCATTGATTTTGTGTATTTGGTTGAATCTACATATGAAACCCTAGATGTGGATTTGGTTGATTTGAGGGTGGAGATGGATTTGGTTGGATGTTAGGGTTGTTGAAGTAGGAGAAATGGTAGTGTGCTAGTTTGTATGGGTAGATTATGTTGATTATGATAACTAATAAACACATGTGTGTATGTGTTGTTCCCATTATGCTAGGGGGATGGAAAGAATTGTTCATGTTCATCATGTGGACAAGGATGCTTTCTTGAAGGGGAACCTAGAGCCGGACCCGGAAGAGGTTGACTTGGTGTTTGACCTTAGCCCTAGCTTTGCGGAGGTGGTAGCACAAGTGAGGGTTGAGTTCAATTGGAATGAGCCACATGATGTTGTTGAGCTAGAGGGAGAAGACCGGTAGGCTGGATGAACTCCGTGTACCTCTCGTCATACGCCAGATCGACTGTGCCGTGGTAACGAATCTTCAAGGGGTGAAGAACCCTTCCCTTCTCCGTCATCTGAAAAGCCCGGTGATCCCTGTCATACTCTTGATCTAGGAGCCACACCATCCTACATGTTTACACAAATACACCATATTATGAGCCATTTCTAACAAATATGAGCAACACATACATGAGAATATATCCAAACAAGCCATCACACATACATCATATACATACATATAAGCCATCACACATACATCATATACATACATATACATTCATATCTAGGGATAAAACACCATATTATGAGCCATTCCTAACAAATATGAGTTATTCCATCACAAATATGAGTTATTCCATCACAAATAATGGTCATATGTAACACAAATATGGATACATACATATCTATGTTTCCTACACATACACATTCATGAAATTTGATGTCTAGGGTTCCTCCACAAATCTAGGATACATACATATCTAGAGTTCCTACACATACACATTCAACACATACATAGCAATTTCAACACATACATAGCCATTTCAAATCTAGTTTCCATGTCTAGGGTTCATGTACAAATCTAGCAAGATCTATGAAATTAGTGGATGAATGTGAAGGATTCGAAGGGGATTACCTTGAGGAATGGATGGGGAAGAGATTGGCCGGTCAGATCTGACGAATTCGTGGCCGATTTGGTGGGGGGAGAGGGGGGAGGAGGAGGAACCGCCGGCCGCCTCCTTCTTCACGCGAAACAGAGAGAGAGAGGAAGCCTTGGGTCGGGCTGGGGGCGGCTCGGGCGCCACACTTAAGTGGACGTGTGGCGCCCGTGGCATCGGCGCCACACTGTGATGTGTGGCGCCCGTGGCATCGGCGCCACACAAACAGGGCTGCAAAACGGCTAAGTTCCAGACGATTTCTCTTACAGTATGGCTGGGCAATTACAAATGCATGTGTGGCGCCGATGGGAGGGGCGCCACACATGCTGCCACGTCGGATCGGCGCACCAGCTCAGCGTCGAGGGCGCCACATCGGCTGGGAGAGCGGCGCCGGCAGGACGGGTGCCACACTGGCATGTGTGGCGCCCATGAGAGGGGCGCCACACAAAAGGGTTAGATGGGTGAAATAGTTTGCTCGAGAGGTCAGTTTGTGCTTTTCTTTCACTTTTGGGTTATTTTTGTGTAAATCGCCCTGTCCGTGCTGACTTCAAGTCAGACTTTATTGGCGGAAGCTGCAAGCAATGTCAGGTATGGTGCCAAACTATGCAGCTACTTCTGCAGGTAAAAAATTAAAGTGTGCATGGACACGAGCTAATCCGGCAGAAGAAAAGGCCAGGTCCAGCTGCAGGAGAGAAAAATAGGAGGACGTAATAAAGAAGTGTGGCACGAGCCGTTGTATTGTATAGAACAAAATATTTGAGTGTTGCGCAGCTAGTGTTCCTCGATAAGCTCGATTCTATGTACATACTCTTCGAGAGTAGACTTTCATTTTTGGCAAGAACACTAGCCGCTGGAGTCTTGAGAGCGGCCATTTGTTTGGATACTACGTAGACATTTTACTCTTGGTACTCTTGGTCAAACCTTCACCAGAAATCACAGTACGTAGTACTCTCTCAATGTGTAAACCTGCAGACATGCATATTGAATGCGCTGCAGCCTTTCCATGTTGGTTGAAACATCTCAGCGATGCTAGTCCTTTGTGTTTTTCTCTACATCGAGTGATGCATGCAACTATGGTAAAGCTATTTTGGTCCGTATAGGTGTGGTTAGATTGGTTGCAGTGTGTGATTTTGCGAGCCTTAATTTGTTGGCGACATGGGATTTGGAAATCAAGTTGCTCACAAACTACGGATTATCTATTACGTCAGCTAGTCTCAATTGTCTCCAAAATCTTCTTCAAGGCACGACTATCTACACGATCAGACATTTGAACTCAATACACTGATGTTGCTACCAAGTAGATATGGTGTGTCGCGGCGCCGAGCCGCCGCAATGGCTCTCCCATCGGCCAGGGTTAAATCGAGAGGAGCAGCCAGTGCTGGTCATTTGAGATATCGAGCCACCGCGTCGAGTATTTTTCATTCCCATCTGGTGTTCTCGCCTTTGCATGTGTGTATGTTGAAGTATTTAGTCCGTATTGTATATTGGAGTACTACGGACGTTTGACCAGTGTGAATAGTAGGCTAGTATTTTCCGGCTATCTGAATCGTATAAGTAGTCTTCGTTCGTGTCCTATTGACCCGGTGCAATGTTATCGACACAGCAACAATATAGGTGTTGGATGTTGAGTATTAAGTGCCGCGTGCAAACTTAGCCAATTATGGAGAGGCATGCATGCTTCAGCATTAACTTCTTCCATTCATGCTGCAGCATGCGTTTTTTTTTTTTTTTGAGAAATGCAGCATGCGTTTTGACTGGTCCAACCTAAGTAAACTATTTCACTCATGAATAGCAAAAATCTGAACTTACGCAACAGGTAAAGTTGTAGATATATACAACTTCTGCCATCCCACTGCCAAATGCAAAAGTCCTGCCCCTTTCTCTGATACATCGACGCATAGTTAGCATCTAAGTCAATAGCTTACGTGAAGTTAGGAGATTTAACTTGGTTCTGCAGCTTCCCTCACACTTCAGAACGAATCTCCAGTCCATCATCTGACGGCAGTGAGTAGGGGGGCAGTGCCACCCGGTGGCAACAAATTCACACTCATATTTGGGACTTCCCAAATAGTTCATAAAATTCTCTTATTTATCAAAGTCGTTTCATATAAGTTCAAACCAAAGTATACTCCAGTTCCACCGAGGCTTCAATTTTAAAAGATGTTTTAACAAGAATCCATTCATATCATACATTTTTTGTTGGAACTTTTGTTTAAAAAAATCTTGTTTCATATTTTTTTCAAAATTTTCAGATAATTTTCATGACCTGTAACATGGTCCACTGAAAGTCTGAAACTATCAAGTTCTGTATATAATTCAGAGAAATTACATAAATAGTTTACAAATGTCAATCACACTCCAAAGTGGTTTCTTTCACAAATATTTCATTGCTCTCCACAAATATTTCACAACTTTCTAGAAAATAGATGGATGCAATTCGATTCAAATCCTGTATAAAACAAAAAAGGAAAGAATCACTCGATTCTTTTTTACACACATTCAATTATTAAAGACAATCACTCCATTCATTACATCTACTTTTAACAAATGACTCGCACATTCCACTGAAGCTTCACGAAATCAAAACCATATCAAGAAACACATGAACCAAATTCGGTTCAAATTCCAAAGCAAAGAAAATATTGCGCAGATGTATCATATGACTTTCTTGGTCAAAGATAGAATCACGCCGCTGTCGGAGCACCGGGTTGTTGGCCGCCGTGAACGAGCCCAAGATCTGGAACCACTTTGTGCCTTGGCGTGAGCTTGCGACTGCGCCTGCCAATCCCGTCGTAGAGCCCGCACGGAAGACGTAGGAAGAGGCCGAGCTCGTCGTGGTGCCTGACGATGCGGCAAAGAAGCTGACCTCGTTGACGTCCTGCCCGTGGTTGGTGCGGCTGGTGCGCCTCCGGAGCTCCGCGTCGAGGAAGTCGTATGCAGGACGTCGGCCCTGCTCGCTGCCTGCCAAAGGCTCGCCAGCCGCCTCGCTGTGTTGCTGTGTATTTTCTAGATCTCGATCAAGTGGAGGAGAAAAGTACTAGAAAAGAAAGGCAGGAGAGAGAGCGACGAGAGGATAAAGAAGCCAGCAAGCTGGAGAAGAAGCAGGTCCACCAGCAGAAACGTATAGATACGTATTGTATCCGTCGCTCAGCTTCTGTACGGGCAACACCAAACGAAAAGTCAGGAATACCCGCTTCGCCAAGCACGCATCGCGAGCAATGAACCCACGGGCAGATGGTGACCGGTAGCTACCGGCTCCGCTAGAAAATTCGCTCCCAAGTGCCAACGGATGGAACCGCATTGAATACGCTGTACAGGTGGACCACGATGCTGCAGCGTGTAACAAGCATACGAAACAGAATACTCTATGTACAACCGATATTGGCGCAAATGAATGTTCTAGAAAACGAGCTCAGATACCGGAAATGCCCCTCCCGAGTACCAGTAGCTATTAGGGCAGCAAGCGGACGAGTGACGAGGACAAACATTTTTTCTAGGTGTCACCTTCAACCCTACTAGCTACAGATAGACCACATTTTGCGCACGACTAGGCGCCACACCTCTTCATTTATTTCTGGTGACATCTCATATATATCATAGTGGCGCAGGACTAGGGTCAGCTTTGAGCCCTTACCTTTTTGATTTGGTGATGGATGAGGTCACAAGGGATATACAAGGAGATATCCCATGGTGTATGCTCTTTGCGGATGATGTGGTGCTAGTCGATGATAGCCGAACGGGAGTTAATAGAAAGTTAGAGTTGTGGAGGCGAACTCTAGAATCGAAAGGTTTTAGGCTTAGTAGAACTAAAACTGAATACATGAGGATGTGGGCCACCGAATCAAGGCTGGTTGGATGAAGTGGCGCCAAGCTTCTGGCGTACTCTGTGACAAGAGAGTGCCACAAAAGCTAAAATGCAGGTTTTATAGGACAGCTATCCGACCTGCGATGTTGTATGGCGCGGAGTGTTGGCCAACGAAGAGACGACATATCCAACAGTTAAGTGTAGCAGAGATGCGCATGTTGAGATGGATATGTGGCCACACAAGAAATGATCGGGTACGGAATGACGATATACGGGAGAGAGTTGGGGTAGCACCGATTGAAGAGAAGCTGGTCCAACATCGTCTCAGATGGTTTGGACATATCCAACGGAGGCCTCCGGAAGCGCCAGTGCATAGCGGACGGATAAAGCGTGCTGAGAATGTTAAGAGGGGTCGTGGTAGACCAAACTTGACATGGGAGGAGTCCGTTAAGAGAGACCTGAAGGTTTGAAATATCGACAAAGATTTAGCCATGGACAGGGGTGCGTGGAAGTTAGCTATCCACGTTCCGGAACCATGACTTGGCTTCGAGATCTTATGGGTTTCAACTCTAACCTACCCCAACTTGTTTGGGACTGAAAGGCTTGGTTGTTGTTGTTGTTGTTGTTGTTGTTGGGGAGTAACATAATGTGATTTAGGTTAGGCTAGTTATAGTGGGGAGTAACTTAGACTAGTAACATATACCCATGTTACTAGTCTAAGTTACTACTTTCATAGTGGGTAGTAACTTATATGTGATGTATGCATTGGGTCATTTACTATGTTGTAGACTCATCTTATCTTGGGGTATGTGATGCTATGGTAACATAGCTAGTTACCACCCCACTCTTTTTTTTCATTCATTATCATGCCATGTCACCAAAATATCTTGGGTTGTGTGATGTTACTAGCTATGTTACTTCCCACTATGACTAGTCACATAGAGTAGTGTTGTGCATATGACACTAGTCTATGTTACTACATTCATAGTGCATAGTAACTTTGATGTAGTATCATGCATGAGTGTGTTAATTAGCTTGTAACTCATTGTATCTTGAAAAGTGTGATGTTATACTCCCTCCTTCCCAGGGCAAAGGGCGTATAATTTTTTTTCCAAATTTCGTCAAGGCTTAAGGCACGGCCTGTTGGGCTTCCTAATCCTCCCGATTCTACCCTCCACTTACGTATCCCCTCGTCCTCGAAACCAGGCGAGTGGTGGCTGTGATGTTCGTCTTCAACGTAAATTAATCGGCCACCGTCTCGATCTGCACATCCTCTCCCCCGTCTGGCTCTCATCTTCCTTTAAATTATGGCCCAGATTAGTGCTGTGCATGCATGGAGAAACGGGAGAAGAGACATGCACTGGGAAAAAGGAAGAGACCCAAGCATCTACTCCAATTACTACCGTGCATGCAGGGGTAAAAGAGGCAAGTAGCGATTCTTTCTTCTCTCTCTAATCCTTCCTTAATAACCGCGCTACAAAATATACGCCCTTTGCCCTGGGACGGAGGGAGTAGTAACATAGCTAGTTACCACAATCATCTCTTTCTTCATTTAATGTCATGCCATGTCAATAAAATGCCTAGTTGGCAATGCATGTAGTTCTATGGTACTATCTTAGTTACTCCCACTATGAGTAGTCCTATAGTACTATCTTCATAGTGGAAAGTAACATAGAGATAATATCATGTAAAGACTTATTTATTAGGGTGTAGACTCATTTTATCTTGGGGTGTGTGATATTATGCTAACATAGCTAGTTACCACCTCAATCTCTTTCATCATTTATTGGCATGCCATGTCACCACAATGTCTTAAAAGATGTGATGTTTCTAGCTATGTTACTCCCACTATAAGAGCAAGTTTAATAATAGAGTGAATTGTTGACTATAAGATAGTGACATGTTATCTATAGTTAGCTTAGTCAATATGTACAATACTTAGCTATAAGAGTGTATTACTTTATTGGTATATGGCCCACCTTTCACTCTCACAAAGTTCCTAGAACCACGTGCTAGAGCTGGTTCTTGCATGAGAACCCATATATCTTCTCTCTCATCTTCTCTCCCCTCAAACTAAGCATAAATATTATATTTAAATCATTATAGCATGCTGACTAAGTCTTATTGTACTTGCTCTAAGTAGTCTTATCGTCACAGAGCAAAATGTAGTGCTTCGTTTTTCGTGGCACCACACAAGTTGTCCTTTGTCGTATTGGTTGGGCCTAAAATAGAAAGTCTTAGTAAATTATACTTCCTTCTAGAACACTTTTTTCTCGGTCTTTAAGGGCATCTCTAATGGGGCGACGTATTTGGGACGCATAAATTGTCCGCACGCGTCCGTTTGCGTCGTCTGGCGGACGCGAAAATGGTCATGCGTCCGTTTGCGTCGTGGGGCAACCCCAGCGGTCCGACGCATTTTGGACAAACCCAAACAAACGGAGGCATACCCGATACATTGTTTGATCATGCCATGCTGTGTCGAATCGAACAAGTTCAAACAATTTGAACATACAAACTAGGAGAACAAACGCGAGAACAAACAAATTTTAAACTACCTAATTCTTGGTCTTCTTGTTAGAAGGCCCCGCCTCGTCATCCACACGGTCACGCTTCTTGCTCGTCACCTCCTCCGAAGAGGAACTGCCGGTCGACGCATCCGACGAGGTTGAGTTCCCCTCCGACGAGTGGTCATTGGGGTCTTCCTCGTCGTCGGTGAACGGATGACGAGCCTCTGCCTCCGCCTACGCCCGCGCCTGCACCCTCGCCCGGGCCCTTGCCTCCTTCCTTGCCTCGGCCGCGTCGTCAGCCGCCTCCACCACCTCCAGTCGTGCCCACCTTGCGTCGGAGTCCTCCTCCTGGCCGTCGAGGCCAACGGCGTCCCCTTCCTCCTCGCCCTCCATCAGCGGGGAGCTAGGGTTGCTCGGCGTGATAGCCCTTTCCCACCAATGCCGCCATCCCGGCGACTTCCCCTCGCTGTCGGTGTCCGATGGCAACGACAGGTTGCTCATGGTGGCTAGCCGGTGTTGGAGAAGAAGATGAATGGCAGCCGCTTGGAGATGAATTAGAGCAGGCGCAGGGGTTTTATTGAGCGGGGATTAATGGCGGCGCGTAACGAAGAGGTCTGCGGTTGCTCTTCCGCGGCGGTTCGGCGCTCCATTCCGGCGGTTGGCGCGTCGATCGACGCGGTTGCCACTCCGGCGGTTGCCTTCCCCGGCAGTTGTTCTGTTTAATTCGCGGCGGCTCGAGCCAGGGTCGCTGCCACGCGGGCCCGTGGGAGAAGCGAGCGGACGCTCGGCGTGACCAAGTTTACTAGAAAACCTCTCATAATCTTCTCTTGAGGCCTCGTTTAGCGTGGGCAACGATTGTACTTCCTTCTATTTTCCTGCTAGTTCTTCCTTCCTTAACACAGACTTCGTAAGAGAGCGTACATAGTCTAATGGCGGACTTACTTCCGGTTTCTGAAGGTTGTCCACATACTTCTGTACGACTTTCGGATCCAGTACCTCCTTTGGCGGCTTCTTTTTTGGTGAAAAATGGGCTTTCACTTCGGTAGCCACGACCGTTGTGTTTTCCTCATCAGTCATATGATAAGCTAACTTAGGAGGTTCCTTGTTGAGTCTCTTCTTAGTATTTTTCTTCCGATGAGGGCTGGACTTGGAGGTGGCGGTACTCTTTCGCTTTGGTCCCTGGAACGTATTGGGCGGAGTAGGATCACACGCTAAAGATCGAGATGGACTCGTGCTCGGGTACCTCTCGAACCAAGGATCTTGCTGCTGGAGAGGTGGACTTGGAGATGTTGGATTGCTACTCGGTGGACTTGGAGGTGCTGGAGGAGATGGTGGCCTTTGCGCCCAGCTTGGAAACACGATGTGTTTCTTTGGCCATAGAATGATACCGCCCGTGACTTCTCCTAGTGTCGACTCCCCTTCAGCTCCAGGGATGTCAAGCTGTAGTGACTCATGACCCTGTACAACTTCATCCACCCCGACACGAGCATAGCCAGCTTGAATCTCAACGCCATGCCAGCGCGCTCCAGGTTCATAAGCTAAAGCAAAGCTGACCGCCACCGTTATGGATATATTCTTCATTGGCTGATGTAGCTCACAATTTGTCTTCTCGCTGATATCATCCACGGGGTAACGACCCATCAGTCCATCATCACGATGATCCCCCGCGGAAGCCACGCTGCTTTTCAGCTGAGATGGGTTGCCGACACTATCGAACCCAGGATCTTGCTGCAGCTGAACAATTGTCCCTTGCTTGCCCATGTGCTGCTTTAACTCCTTTACCATGTCATACATTTCCAAGTTATCCCTTTCTAACTTGTGCAACCGGTCTGTCTACTGCTTCTTTGATCTCGAACGGCTTCTATAAGTGTCATTGTCCCCGGATAACCCAATCTTCCACAGAACAGAAGGTACAAAGCCTCGTGTTCGTCCTGGGTGTTCCTTATTCTTGAGGGCCTTTGTCAGCTAGTCGTTCTCTCTGTCGGGATGGAACTTTCCCTCTTGAACCTCTTTGATTGCTTCAACAAGGTTTTTGTAGGTTACATAAATTGTTTCATTATTGTGTATGAGCTGCCCTATTTTTCGGTCATACGTTGACCCATGCGCAAGTAGAAAAATTCTTAGCCTCAGGGACCAACCTTCTGTAGCTGGAGTGATCCCTTCAGCGCGCATGGTAGCCTCAGCTTCATCCCACTTAGGAATGGCAGTCTTGTAGCCACCTGCCCCCAGATTATGGTAAAGTACCTTTTCACACCATTTTTCTTATTCTTTCCGACCTTTCCCGAGCTTCTTCCGATTCCATGTACTCCACAAATGCGTCCCAGTGACCCCGTTGCTCCTCTAATGGTCCAGTGAATTCTGGAGCTTTTTTTTCTTTGACATAATCTTTATATAATGTTTTCTTGAAGGTTTGGAATTGGGTGACCATCTTCTTAAGATCCCACTCCTTGACTTTCAACTTCATGGCTTCTGTGAGCGCTTTAGTCTCCAAAACCGATAGGGTAAAATGTGACATGAGAGATTCCCAAAGGCCTTCTTTGGATCTGTCGTGGACAAAACTAACTCCATCTGCCGGCTTTGATGGCTTATTCCATTCTCGAACAGTTATCGGGATCTTGTCCCTAACAACATCTCCACATTGACGTATAAATACTTTTGCGGTCGCGGTGGGAAGCAACGGTTCGCCAGTTGGAGAGACTAATTCAATTTGGAGATGCACACTATCGGCCATCCCTTTGACCGGGCCTCGTTTCTTTCTAGAAGATAGGCTTGATTTGGAGGTCTAAAAGTAGAAACATTTGTTAATTAATATATACAAATGAAGAAATGCATCTAGATTGAGCTGGATCACCAGAGGCTTAATATACCTCGCCGGACTTTGTTGACGGTCCAAAATTATGTGAGTTGTCTCTTGCTTCTATCTCATCTCCCTCACCAGAGCCATCACTTTAGTTTTGCTCATCTCCCTCATCGGATGGGTTCAGAAACAGCGAGGTGACATCTTCATCATCTCCATCGCGGATGATGTCCTCGAGCATGTATTCCTTTTCTATGTCTCTGTCGTGATCCATAGTTTCTGCAAAGAATTACAATTTATTGTAATGCTCCATAGTTTCTGACTTACAAGTTATTGTAATGCTATAAACACAACGAAGCAGTAATTAAGTATAACTATTAATTAAAGATAATGCTCAAAACAGAGATTGGAGTTACATATATGGCTATTAATTAAAGATAATGCAAAACAGAGATTGGAGTACATATATAGCTCGGGTCTATTTTTTATTTAACCCTAATACATCACAAGACTCGATGTCGACCGGGTGCTGAGACGTGGGCGGTGGACAACCAAATAGATGGAACCCTCACAGGATCATAGCTCTCGTGAGATCCCTGAAGAATCGGCCAGGTGTTGGAATACATCCTATCCAACATATACATGTACCGACGGACATGCTTGTCCTCCTCTCTGATACGGCGATGTACCACCTCATCGGGGCCCGGCTCCGTCTGCACCGCTCGTGGCCCACGTGACCGCCACCAAAGGAGATCCGGGTCGACGACGAGACCCAAATTCCTCACCAAGCTGCGCGCCCCGAAAGGTAACACCTCCCAGTGCCAGCCCGGCGGAGCCCAATCCCGGACATCGGTCCTCCCGTCCAAAACGTGGCCAGAGCCCAGTCCAAGTCCATGACGCGGGTGGGGGCGCGACATCGTAACTATGAAAAACTTAATCATAAAATTAACTAATAAAATTATTGACATAGGTATGCCTAGCAGGCATGCCGAATAAAGTACATTGGTCTTATTAAGGAGCTTGAGGCCCATGGACTCGAAGAATTGAAGGCCCATGAAGTCAAGAACGTGCGGCTTGAAGAGTTTTAGTCAATATAGGAAATATATGTAATATAAGGAAAGGTCGAAACCGACCCGAGATAGGACTCTTTGTACGATACGATATGAGCCTCGGGTTCTCCTCCTATATAAAGGAGAAGCTGAGGCAGAAAGAAGGGATCGAATCATTGTGCAATCTAGCCACCGTAATTTGTTTTACCGGACGCCTTTGTTCGTTTGAACCTTCGAGATCTACTTGCCCTCTACTTCTTACGAAACCCTAAGTCTACAATCTGTAGGCATTGACAAGTTAAACCCTTGTCAATTGGCGCCGTCTGTGGGAACTAGAGGTAGCAAGGTCCTGATCTCGATGGCATCGTCAACATCGTCGTCAACAGCAAGCAACATCATGGAAGGAGGTAAACGAGTGCAACCCGATCTCGTCGATTTTGTTCCTCACGATCCTGCTTGTATGCATGCATATGCGCATCTGGAGAACTCGACGGAGATGACGTTCGGGAGCTTTCGCTTCCTCGTCGGGAAAGAAGGATCACACCGTCTTTCGGCACCGATTTTTTCGGGACCGTTTGCGGCCAAGTCCGACTTCTCGGAATCGTCGGCAACATCTGTTGAGTCAGGCGATGAAGAAGCTTCGCAGCCACGCTGCATCAAACCCACCCACGGCGGGGCACTCGAGGATCTGTTCGGTGGTATGACTTTCGGGTCGTTCACGGAAACTGACCTATCTCAAGATAGTGACTCGGAGAGCTTCACTAGCTTCGATTCCGTCGACAACAACAACTCCTTCGACAACAAGTTCTTCACCGATCTCTCGGACGGTGTCACCTGCCCTGAGTTCAAGGGAAGGACAACACATCAAATCTGCGTAATCACGGGACAAGGCCGTGAAGCTGACGAGGAATCTGAGTCTTTCGACGATTTGGGCAATCCTTACATTGATCCCGCAGATCTCACGTGTGCAATAGGAAGAAAATACATCGGGCCTGAACCACGAGAAAAAGTGCGCCTACCACAGGAAGCATGGGATAGAACCGCAAAAGCTATGGATGGCACGGAGCCGATGACTACGCAAGTTTCGCCGGCAGCACTTCAAGCGTATCAATATAAAATCAGCCGCTCCAGGCGTGAGTTAGAAAAACTTAAGGATAAACTTGATGCAAGAAAAGTGCGGCAGACGCTTCCATCGAGCGCAGAAACAACCTAAGTCGACATTCAGGAAGTTCGGCAAACAACGAGGGAGCTCATCGGGGAAGAGCAAGATCTAGGCTGGCAAATATACCCGAAGGAGAACGGGAAAACTTAATCCAAAACCTCGACATGTCCTTCATGTCAATAGATTCGAGAGGGAACATAATCCCGAAAACGTCAGAGGCAGGATATATGGCGGCACACACTTTCATGCTGGCATCCAAACCCCAGCCAGGGGACCCCCGATCATCACTGTACCAGATGGCCATGGCAGGAGTCAACGTTATGGGTGCAGCAATAGCAGGGAGAGAAATCGCACCACAACCTGAAGTTTCTCCACATCAAAACAATCCAAGACAAAATAGTCCTCGACACATCGCGGCGACAACACGAGATGCCCCAAGAGAAGGCGACGCAAGAAACACAGTAGCTCAAGCTCGAGTCGACAGAGCACGCGTGGAAAGGGGTCGTGAAACCAGAACACATGAACGTCGGCATACACCGGATGATAGTGACGAAGAAATGTGTGGACTCCCTTGCTTTACCCGAAGGGTTCGCAAAACTCGAGTGCCCACCAGCTTCAAGTTACCCGACAACTATAAAAAGTTCGACGGGCTGCAAGATCCAGAGGATTGGCTAGTCGATTATCTGGAGACAGTAAAGTTGATGGGTGGAACAAAAGCAATGGCCATGCAAAGCAACCAGGTCCACCTAAGTGGAGCCGCATCCTGGATGAAGAAGCTGCCAGAAAGATCCATAGATAGCTGGGAAAACTTTGAGGATTTGTTCGTAAGAAATTTCCGGTCTACCTGCAAAAAACCAGCATCAATTGAACAGCTAAGAACTTGCAAACAGAAGTTGGATGAATCAATGAGAGCATACATCCAGCGGTGGAGCATCATCAAAAACTCGGCTGAGCATGTGTCCGACGAAAGAGCAATCGACGCGTTCGTCGTGGGAGTACGAAGGAGAGACCTAATCGAAGAATTAGGGAGATCCAACCCGAGAACAATAGCAGAACTCATGGAAATCGCGAATCGGTGGGCCGACGGAGAAGATGCTGTCCACAATAAGCGGCAAAGGTCACCCGAGGAAGAACGTAATAGAAACAACAATCAAAACAGGCGACATTTTCGCAACTATGCGGAATACGACGGTCCCGGCCAAGTATCGGCTGGCTTCCGAGGAAACAGTGGAGGAAATCATCGAGATGATTATCACAGGAGCAATGATCAGCGAAGCAATCACCGAGATGCACCAAGCTCCAGTAGACAAAATAATCGACCAAGGGTCCCAAGGCCGTATAACATATCACCGGAGGATTTGTTGAACGGGCCTTGCCAGATGCACTTCTACATCGACAATGAAGGAAGGAGACAATCGGGTCACCTCCAGAAAGACTGTCGAACTTTTCAAGCTCTGCGACGGGCGACAGAAAACACACATGCAGAAGCAGTAAACAGAGGATATGTGCAAGGACCAACGAGCGAAGTACATGTACCTCCGCCGCCACCACCACCCGCAATTACGAGCGCAAACCAGCATCAACTGCAAATTGCGGGAGCTCCAGGAACCAGTGGGAATTTCACAGATACAAGAGGAGCAGTATCGATGATACAGAAGGGCAAATCTTCGAATAGGTCGCAGAAGTTAATTTCTCGACAGGTGTATATGGCAGTAACAACACCTCCACCAACCACTGAGTACCTCAATTGGTCGGGATAGCCAATAGGATTCACCATAGAGGACCACCCACCTCAAGTTCCGAGACCAGGGCATTCAGCGATGATATTGCCAGCGGTCATCGAGGGATATGACGTCTCCCGTATATTCATAGATGGAGGAAGCAGTTTAAATCTCATATACGCGGACACATTGCGAAAGATGAACATCTCGCTGGCTAACCTGTTACCAATAGATACGCGTTTCCATGGCATCGCACCTGAGAAGCCGAATTATCCCTTAGGCAAGATTGCACTCGACGTTCAGTTCGGAACAAGAGAAAATTTCAGAAAGGAGAAGCTGGAGTTTGAAGTCATTGACTGGCTATCACAATATCACGCCCTCTTGGGACGACCCGCATATGCCAGGTTTATGGCTGTGCCGCATTACACGTATCTACTGTGGAGGATCCCTGAACCTAAGGGCCCAATTACAGTCAAAGGAAGTTTCGCTCTGGCGGATAAATGCGACAAGGACTTTCATAAGCTTTCTGAAACATTCGGCATGCAAGCTAAATATGCGGCATCGAAGTTAACCACTAATCATGATGTGTTACCAGACGGGGGTAGATCCTTGCAGGAGCAAGCTTTCGACACCTCCAAGGACTCAAAAGAAGTATAGATCCACCCGACGGATCCTAAAAAGACGACATCAATCGCCACCAACATGGATGTCGCATAGGAAAGCGCGCTCGTCGAGTTCCTCCGTGAGCACTGGAAAATCTTCGCATGGTGTCCAGCTGACATGCCAGGAGAACCCAGGGAACTTGCCGAGCACGCCCTCAATCTAGACCCAAGAGCTAGACCTATCCGATAACCTTTGCGGCGTTTCTCCGAGCCAAACCGCAAAGCCATGTTATCTGAAATCCATCGACTCGAAGAAGCTGGTTTTATCAAAGAACTGAAGACCGAAGCAACTTGGGTCGCCAACCCAGTGTTGGTCCCGAAGAAAAATACTGAAGTCCTTCGCATGTGCGTCGATTTCACGTGTCTCAACAAACATTGTCCAAAGGATCACTTCCCCCTCCCGAGGATCGATCAAATTATCGACTCCACGGCAGGCTGCGAACGTCTTTCCTTCCTGGACGCGTATTCTGGTTACAATCAAATCCGCTTGAAAGGAGAAGATGAAGTCAAAACAGCTTTCATAACCCCCTATGGCGTATTTTGTTACAAAGCAATGCCCTTCGGGTTGAAAAACGCGGGAGCCACATACCAGAGGATGATGCAGAAGTGCCTCGCCACACAGATCGGCAAGAACGTCCAAGTATATATCGACGACGTTGCCATTACAACAAAGCAAGGGTCGTCTCTCATTGATGATCCGCGGGAAACTTTTGACAACTTCAACAAGTTCCGTCTGAAGCTGAACCCGACGAAATGTTCCTTTGGTGTTCCTGCGGGAGAACTCCTCGGATACTTGGTGTCAGCCAGGGGGATCGAAGCCAATCCAGAGAAAATACAAGCTATCCTCATGATGAGAAAACCAACCAAGCTCAAAGAGATCCAACAGCTAACAGGGCGAGTCGCAGCGTTGAGCAGATTCGTCGCCAGGTTGGGGGAAAAAGCGTTACCTTTCTACGCGCTCATCAAACAAGGAGAAAAGTTCGAGTGGAATGAAGAAGCAGACAAAGCTTTCGAGCATTTGAAGCGGACTATTTTGACACCACCAGTACTGGTAGCACCACGGGACAAGGAACCCCTCATATTGTACATTGCGGCCACACCTCAGGTGGTCAGCACAGTCCTCGTCGTTGAGCGGGAGGAAGAAGGAAAGATACATGGAGTCCAGCGACCCGTTTATTTTCTCAGCGAGGTTTTATCACCATCAAAACAGAGGTACCCGCATTATCAGAAACTGGCATATGGAGTCTTTATGTCAGCAAGTAAATTAAGGCACTACTTTTCGGCACATCCGATCGTAGTAGTCAATGAAGCGCCCCTCTCAAACATTTTAAACAATCCAGAAGCTACAGGACGTGTCTCCCTTTGGGGAATCGAACTTTCCCCTCGGGACATCAGATATGAAAAAAGAAAAGCAATAAAGTCGCAAATTCTGCCGGACTTCGTCGCAGAGTGGATGGAACTACAAAATACAGGACCTCCAGATTTGTCGAGTACCTGGAATATGAATTTTGACGGGTCCAAGAGATTAGAAGAACCTAGAGCAGGCGTAGTACTTGTTTCACCGCAAGGTGAAAAGATGAAGTATATACTGCGGATGACCTTCCCCAACGCATCAAACAACGAAGCAGAATATGAGGCTCTTATTCATGGGATGAAGATGGCAAAAGCATGTGGCGCTACTCGCCTCAAAATCTTCGGAGACTCTCAGCTTGTCGCACGGTAGGTAATGAACAAGTGCGACGCGGTCAACGACAGCATGATAGCATATAAAGAGGTGTACAATGAACTCGAAAAAACCTTCGACGGTTGTGAAGTAAATCATGTTAGTAGACTCAGCAACGACGAAGCCGACGTTTTGGCAAACATCGGGTTGCAATGTTTGCCCATACCACCTGGAGTTTTTTGGGAGGAAATCAGCGAAAGATCAACTAAGCCGAAGAAAACAGTATCGAAGCAGTCGAAGAAAAAGGAAAAATCCAAGAAAGGCTCGGGGGCTGTAGCAGCCCCAGAATCTCATGTTTCTGATGAAGAGGAAGAACCAGAAGAGGTCATGATGATAGAAATACCATGGATGCAATCATACTTGGCGTACATTATGAAGAAAGAAATACCTGAGGATCCAGTGGAGGCACGAAGAGTCATCCGACGATCTAAGGCGTTTACTGTCGTTAAAGGAGAACTATACAAACGAAGCATATCAGGTGTGTTGCAGAGGTGTGTCACACCCGAAGAAGGACGCACTATATTGAAGGATATACACGGAGGCATATGTGGCCACCACGCAAGCAGCCGAGAAATCGCAGCCAAAGCTTTTTGAGCTGGGTTCTACTGGTTATCAGCAATAGAGGATGCGAAGGAAATTGTACGCACTTGTGAAGCTTGTCAAAGGTTCGCGTCAAATCCTCACTCTCCAGCTGCAGAATTAATGCCAATACCTCTGGCGTGGCCTTTTGCCCAATGGGGACTCGACATGGTGGGAAAATTGCACAAGTCTTGGCCTGGAGGACACATTTACCTGTTGGTAGCAGTCGATAAATTCACCAAGTGGATCGAAGTAATACCAGTAACTACGGCAGATGCAGTATCATCAGTCAACTTCGTCAAAGGGATAGTTTTTCGGTTCGGCGTCCCTAACAGCATAGTTACGGACAACGGTAGCAATTTCACCTCCCGATAATTCAAGGACTACTGTGAAGGGGTAGGCATCAAGCTGCAGTTTACGTCTGTGGCACACCCGCAAACCAATGGCCAAGTTGAAAAAGCAAACGGTTCATATGCAATGGTATCAAGAAGCGTCTGCTGACACCAGTCGAAAAAGCAAAACACGCCTGGGTCGACGAATTACCCTCCGTGTTGTGGATCTTACGAACGACACCAAACGCAGCAACCCAAGAAACCCCGTTCTTCCTAGTCCACGGCGCTGAAGCAGTACTTCCAATAGAAATAGAACACAATTCTCCCAGAGTCGCAGAGTATGATGAGGAGATCTCGCAGAAAGCACTCGAAGATGATGTTGACGCAGTCGATGAAGCAAGAGATGTGGTGCTGTCAAGGGTAAGCGTGTACCAGCAAAACCTCAAGAACTACCATAGTCGACGTTTGCGGCCCAGATCCTTCGAAGTTGGCGACCTAGTTCTTCGGCTCAAACATGACAGCCATGAGAAGTTGGAATCACCATGGGTGGGACCTTACATCGTCACAGAGGTAATCCCAGGAGGAGCTTATCGACTCAAAGACAAGAAGACAGGCAAGGACGAAGGGAATCCGTGGAACGTCGCACAGCTGCGGCGTTTTTACGCATAATAGTCAATATAGCAGAAGTCATGTCAACATACAATGTATCCGAATAGCTCGCAAGTTTTCAGACGCACTCTTTTCCTTTCAGGGTATCGAGTGGGACTGAAAGGTTTTTAATGAGGCGGGCTTGCGATGCTGCAATATAGCATGATGAATAAAAAATAGTGATGAAAAAAAAATATTCCTCTTTTTACCCTGTTGCAAGCATGCTCGGGGGCTCGACCCGTAAAAATCAATATAGTTCGACTCGGCAAAGCAAAACAATACATTCGCCTTGACTTTACATAGAGTCTCGCGAGCAAACCCTTGCCACCCGACGCTCGGGGGCTGGAAGTACAGAACAAAGCAAAAAACTTGTACAAAATAAAATTCGCCTTGATTACACAAAAATCTCGCGACATACAATGACACCTCTTTTGGGTTTACTGAACCCAATATGGTACAAGTACGCGTCTTGGCCTAATATAAGCCTCACGCCTAAAAATCAATATAGACATTAAGAAAAGTTACAGCAAGACATATACAAAGGGAGCATTACATTACGGACCCCTGATAAAATCATCATTCATCTGAAGTATCTTGTCAATTATTCATTCGGCAGGTCCCTGCACGGCCTCAACATAGCAGTCAATGTTGATTCTTCTCTTCGAGCACTTCAGAAGGACTCTATTCACGACTTCGCCAAAATCAATCTTCGAGCTGCATATCTTAACCCAGATAAGTGCAAGTTTGGCTCCAGCGACCATCTGTTTCCTTACCAAATTTCGGACATCTTCAGCACTCTTGAAAATATCCAACAGTTCAGAAAAATCGGAAGGTTGGCGATTGCGAGGAAACATGGTCCTATAAACCATGCTCAGCGCATCATAGCAACGGTTGACAAAACTTCGAGTTTGGGTAACGCGATCTTGAAATTTCACAAATGCGCGGCAGCGCACCTCGTCGGCCCAAAAATCTTCGCCATGATCGGAGGCGCGTCGCCGAAGAGTCTCAACCCGTCTCTTCGGCAGTATCCAGCGAAACACCTACTCAAGGAAGGCAAGCGTCGGGATTAGTACAAAACAAGGAAAGATACTTACATCAAGACTTGGGAAAAAGGAATATACAAGCCATGTCGCGACCCGCAGAAGCCATAAGCTCAATGATATAATCTTCGCGCGCTGTAGCACGGGCAACTTCCAAAGTGGCAGCTTGTTCAAATTTCGCGGATTCACAAGATTGCAACAGAGCAGTTTGCTCGCTTTCAGAAGATTTTTTGGCTCGCTCCAATGCAGTTAAAGTTTGTTGTCTAAGAGACTGCAGCTGCTGTCGTAATTCTCCCACCTCCTTTTGCAACAGATCAGGTGTCGAAGATGCGGTCGGCATACCATAGTCGGAAAGTTTCAAGGATTGAGAAATAACAGGAGATGCGGAAGATGGACCAGTTTCGATATAGTTATAAAAAATCAACTGAAAAACGAAAAAACTAAGTCAGACAGCTGTGCAAGTCGAAATTTTTTCATTGATCGACAGGACATACTACAAGGATAAGTTCAAAAGGTAGGCAGCCAACAAAGGCGCTTACAATGTTGTCGACAAAATTGTCCAAAGAAAATATCTACAAGGGGTACAAGTTCATCTACTTGACCTCCGGTTGAGCAGTGCTAGTAGTTGATGAAGACGACGGGTCGAGGAAGGCAAGGAGGTTCTTCGAGTAAGCCTTCGCACTCTTCAGAAGAGTAGTCCAGCTATTCTTGTTTAAACCTCGCACAGCTGCAGCCTTGGCCCAGTCGACCTTTTCGCCACTGGCCATTACTAAGGTAATCATGCCCTCGACACCAATCTTCAAACTTGCGTGGCGGTGCGCTAGCATGGGGTCCTCCTTCTCGAGAAAGCTTTTGGCCAGAGGCTCAAATTTTTCAGGAACTGCAGCTTTCGGGAAAAGATGCGGGAAGATACGCTCTAGCGCAGCCCGCCCATACTTCAGGCAGTCACGCGGCAAGCTGCAATTCATCTCCAGCACAGAGAGAGCATCCAGGAGGACATCCTCGTCAGTCCCCTGATTTCGGGTGTACATCTCCCCAATTTTCTCTGCTAAAGAGAAGTCGAAGGAATATCAATACAATTATGCTGACAATATAGGAAAAAAGAGAAAGGAACAAGAAAGGAACAATTACTTAAAAATCTATTGGATTGAGTCTCGAGGCAAGCTACAACAGCTGATTCACGTCGGCAGATTTGTTCCTCCTTTTTACTCAAGGCTGCTTCTGCATCATTTAGCCTGACCCGAAGATCATCAGCAGTTGCAGCTTTAGCTTCGGCAGCTTCAATTTTGGCTTCGGCATCACGACGTGCTTTGTCGCTAGCTTCAAGCCGTTGTTCCAGATCCCTGTTGTGCTCCTGGACACGAAGCAATTCTCCTGGAAGGAAAATTAAGTTAGTACAAGACAAGCCAAGAAAAAGGGTCAGAACCCGAAGAGATCTTACCTCTCAAGGTCTCGGCCTCAATACGGTACCCGGCGAAGCGGGTGCCCAACTCGATCATTTCCTTAACGGTAGGCTGCAAAACAGTCGGGTCGGGTTAGCAAGATAGTATTATTTGAGTAAATATGGAAGATAAAGAGAGGAAAGCTCACATCATCGAGAAGGGAAGGCAACGAACTCCCAGAAGCAATTACCCCCGGTGTAGGGACACATATCATGGGCTTTTTCTTCGGGGCTCGGGGGCTTCGAGGAGGAGCGGTGATATGGGGTGGCCCGATCTTCTCAGTAAGCAACGGTGGTGATGATGATCACGGGGAGATGGCAGCGGAGAAACACGACGATGTAGTGGATGATAACTTGTATGACGCAACGAGATCTCTCGATTGGTCCCTGTCGCCAATGCAACAGCTCTCAACCCTGCAAGATATTCGCAACTCCACACACTTGCGCACGTAGCCGCCGACCACGAAGCGGTAAGTTGCAACCGTCTAATTCCCAATGGAACAGCAGATCACACAAGACTTTTTCAGGATCTACACAATATCAAGCAATATGGTGTAGGGATTCAATAGTTTTGCATAAGCAAACAACTAAGAACTAGGGTTTATCTTAAACGTGGTCTAAAGCAGCTAGGGGGCGTCACGGGGACTTATAGGCGTCCGGGACGACCTCAGTCGAAAAAGTACGAAAATAACCGACCCGAATAGATCTGGTCGAGACAGGACTCGGACTGGTCCGGTCTGGAATCCGGTCAACCGGGCCAGGGACCGGATCGGCTGGTCTGGGTCCGGTCAGCGGGCGGCAACCGGATTCTGCGAGATTTTCGGGTTTTCAGCCGGTACGATAAAGTGCGGCCGGTTGGCGCCCGGTCGACCGGGTCAGGGACCGGGTTGGCCGGTCTGGCGGCCGGTCGGACCGGGTGCTGGACCGGCCTGGACGTCTTCTTCTCCTCTCGCGCATGCCTCCCGCTCCTCCCTCGCGCGTCCATGAGATATCTTCATGTCCAGCTCCATGTCCAGCTTCACGTCCATCTTGACGTCCGTCTTCATGTCCAGCTGCTCCTCTCCTCCTCGTGCGATGCTCGTCTCCTCTTGATACCTGATGATACATAAGTAATAGGACTTAGGCAGTATAAAGTTCTCATCAATCAAAGTACCGTTTAGAAACAAGTTCACCTGTTGTTTAAGTAGCTTCGCACGAGCCCTTGTAATAGGTCCAATCCGAACTTCATTGGACTTGAGCTTCCTGACGGGTTCATCTTCATCTATCAATGACGGAGGTAGTGGTGTAGTAGGGATGTCCTCATCATCTCCCCTTCAAAAGGCGTCGACCCCGACGCTCCAAGGTCTTCTCCGTCATATGGTGTCAAATCAGCAACATTGAAAGAATTCACGACACCAAACTCATCAAGCTGGAAGATCTATCGAGTATGCATTATCATTGATCTTAGCAAGCACTTTGTAAGGACCAGCACCACGAGGCTTCAACTTAGACTTCCGCAGCTTCGGGAACCTATCCTTGCGAAAATGTACCCAGACCATATCACCAGGCTTGAACAACATCTCCTTGCGCTTCTTGTTCATCCTTGCAGCATTGCTCTTGCCTTTCATCTCTATCAACTCTTTAGTCTTCACATGGATCTTACGCACAAAATCTGCCCTCTTGGATGCCTCCATATTAACTCTCTCATGTATGGGCAAAGGCAACAAGTCAAGTGGAGTAATGGGTTTGAAACCATACACCACCTCAAAAGGACACAGCTCCGTGGTAGAGTGTACCGCCCTGTTGTAAGCAAACTCCACATGTGGCAAACACTCTTCCCACTCCTTCAGGTTCTTCTTGATCATGGATCTCAGCAATTGTGACAATGTTCTATTCACCACTTCAGTTTGACCATCAGTTTGAGGATGACAAGTAGTGCTGAAAAGCAGCTTTGTCCCCAGCTTTCTCCACAGCGTCTTCCAGAAGTAGCTCATAAACTTCACGTCACGATCAGAAACAATAGTCTTCGGAACTCCATGTAGTCGCACAACCTCCCTGAAAAACAGGTTAGCAATATGCGACGCATCGTCGCTTTTGTGGCAGGCAATAAAGTGTGACATTTTAGAAAATCTGTCCACTACCACAAATATAGAATCATGGCCTCTCTTAGTACGCGGCAAACCCAACACAAAATCCATACTAATATCCTCCCATGGTGTAGTAGGTGCCGGTAACGGAGTATACAAACCGTGAGGCTTCAGCTTGGACTTGGACTTGTTGCAAGTAATGCACCTCTTCACATACCTGTCCACATCCCGCCTCATCTTTGGCCAATAAAAGTGGTCAGCTAGCATGAGCAGCGTCTTCTCACGCCCAAAGTGACCCATCAAACCTCCAGCATGTGATTCCTGCAATAAGAGCAAACGCCTGAGACGATTACGGAACACATAGTTTGTTAGCTCTAAACAAGAACCCATCATGTATGTGATATTTTTCCCATGCTTTACCAAGAGCACATAAGCGATATGGTTCAGCAAAATAATGATCAGTAGCATACAAATCACATAGTACTTCTAATCCAGGAATTTTAACATCAAGTTGAGTTAATAGCATATTCTTCCTAGATAGAGCATCAGCAACAATATTATCTTTTCCCTTCTTATGCTTAATAATGTATGGAAAAGACTCAATGAACTCAACCCACTTAGCAAGACGCTTATGCAAAGTAGATTGGGCTTTCAGATATTTCAAAGCTTCATGATCAGAATGTATGATAAATTCTTTTGGCCACAAATAATGTTGCCAAACCTCAAGAACTCTAATTAAAGCATACAATTCTTTATCATAGATAGGATAGTTCAACTTAGCACCAGACAGTTTCTCAGAAAAATATGCAATTGGGCGACCCTCTTGCATCAACACACCACCAATTCCAATACCACTAGCATCACATTCAATCTCAAATTGCTTATTGAAATCAGGAAGTGCAAGTAACGGTGCAGAAGTTAACAATCTCTTTAGTTCATCAAAAGCATGATCTTGGGCGACGCCCCACTCAAAAGCAACACCCTTTTTAGTCAATTCATTCAAAGGTGCAGCAATAGTACTAAAATTGGGCACAAAACGTCTATAAAACCCAGCTAGACCATGAAAACTTCTTACTTGACTCACATTCATGGGAGTAGGCCAATTTTGAATAGCTTCAATCTTAGACACATCTACTTCTACTCCATGCTTAGAGACAACGTAACCTAGAAATATGACCTTATCTTTGCAAAATGTGCACTTCTCAAGATTACCATAGAGTTTATTATCACGCAACACTTGCAAAACATGTCGAATATGCATAATATGATCAGATTCATTGCGGCTGTAGATTAATATGTCATCAAAGTATACAACCACAAATTTGCCAATAAAATCACGCAAAACATGGTTCATCAGTCTCATGAAAGTGCTAGGTGCATTAGTCAAACCAAAAGGCATTACTAACCACTCATATAAACCAAATTTTGTTTTAAAGGCTGTTTTCCATTCATCCCCTTCTTTCATCCTAATTTGATGATAACCACTACGCAAATCAATTTTAGAGAACACAATGACACCACTCAATTCATCTAACATATCCTCTAAACGGGGAATAGGGTGACGATATCGAATAGTAATGTTGTTTATAGCTCTACAATCTACGCACATACGCCATGTACCATCTTTCTTAGGAACTAGAATAACAGGAACAGCACAAGGACTAAGGCTTATGCGGATATAACCTTTGTCGAGTAGCGCTTGTACTTGCTTCTGTATCTCCTTCGTTTCTTCGGGGTTCGTTCTATATGGTGCCCTATTGGGCAGCGAGGCTCCGGGAATCAAGTCAATTTGATGCTCAATACCACGCAATGGTGGCAATCCTGCGGGCACCTCCTCCGGAAACACATCGCTGAATTCCTGCAAAACATTAGAAACACCAAGAGGAAGAGGGGTCATGTCGTTAGAAACCAAAACCGTATCCCTGTACAAAAGCACAAGAGGCATGGCTGTAGGATCCTCACTAAATTCGCTCATGTCTTCTTTGGTGGCTAATGAGACTAAGGAATTCACTCTCTCACTTTTCGTTATATCACTCACAACATTACAATTCTCTCGCCTATCTAAAGAAGCATCCTCCAAATTCACTTCAACTTTCTGACGAGATTCATTGACAATTTGTTGTGGTGTCATAGGCTGTAAGTTGATTTTCTTGCCCTTGAACTCCAAGTGATATGTATTGGCACGGCCATTGTGTTGCACAGAACGGTCATAGAGCCAAGGCCGACCCAATAATAGGTGACACACCGTCATAGGAACGACATCAAAGTCAATACAATCCTTATACGGTCCAATAGCAAATTCAACACGCACCATGTGGTTTACCTTCATCTCACCATTGTCGCTCAACCACTGAATATAGTATGGATGCGGGTGCGGTAGATACTTCAACTTCAGCTTGGTACACAACTCCTTGCTTGCTAAATTGCGGCAACTCCCGCCATCAATAATGACCTTGCAAGCCTTGTCAGGACCAACTAAAGCTTTTGTTTGGAACAAATTGCAGCGCTGAGTAGATGCACTAGGCAACACATTAAGAGCACGCTGCGACACAACAATGGTGCGAGCATCAGACGGATATGCATCTTCACCATCAGTGTCATAGTCATCATCTTCTGGAGCATTAGGATCAACATCATCTCCAGTCTCATACTCATTGTCCTCATTGATAATCATAACTTTGCGGTTAGGACAATCTCTCTTGAAGTGACCTTTGCCACCACATGTATGACAAAGCATATCGCGATTGCGCGCAGTAGACACATTAGAGCCACTCGTACTTGCAGCAGATTCGGACTTCTTTGTGTTAGACACATTGGAGACCGGCTTACTAGGCGTAGTAGAGTAAGGGGCGGAGCGCGTCGAAGGCGCCGGTGCCGTAGATGGGGCCGTGCGTGGTGTGAAACGCCCAGCTCCTGTAGCTCGTCCTTTGATCTTTGCTTCGTCAGCCAACTGTGATTCAGCTTCTCTTGCATGATATAACAACTGATTCATATTGGTGTAGCTGTAGTGACAAACAATGCCTTTGATATCGTACTTCAAACCGTTCAGAAAACGCTGCATTGTCATCTCGAGAGACTCACGGACACGGCCACGCTGCATAAGCATCTCCATCTCCATGTAGTATTCATCGACAGTCTTCACACCTTGTCTCAATAGAGTCAGCTTATCATATATATTCCGTAAGTAATTTGTTGGCACAAAGCGAGAAGTCATTGCCTCCTTCATGGCATACCATGTGCGTATAGGCTGCTCACCATCCTCATCACGATTACGAACAAAAGCATCCCACCAACGCAAAGCATAGCCATCAAATTCAGAAGAAGCAAGCTTGACCTTCCGTTCTTCAGTATAATGTGGATGTAAGCTCCACAACTTCTCAATCTTGAGCTCCCAAGTGAGGTATTCTTCAACATCAGCTCCTCCTTCAAACTTGGGTATAGAAAACTTGGGCTTACCCAATCCATCTTCCTCATCATGTCCACGACCATTGCGGCCAAGTGGAACCCAACCGCGAGGACGATTACCACGTGGCGCACCACGAGCATTGTGTGCGTCATCTTGAAATTCAAGATCATCATCATTGTCTTGTTGTTGCTGCGCGGTCAAATTCTCAACAGCTAAGCGCAAAGCAGCAAGACTGCGTTGTACGTCCGTCATTTGATCTTGCATTGTAGTGACGGTCACATGAGTAGCATCCAACTTTTGAGAGATCGCTTGGACCGTCTCCTTAAGCTCATCATCCTGAGCGCGGAATTCACGTCGCATCTCATTACGAAGAGCCTCATACTCCCTCCATGTGATGATATCTGCAGCACTCTTGTTTTCCTGGTTAACAATTTTATGATCACTAGCAGACATCGTTAGAAGGTTAGTGCACTAAATCAAAAATATATGGTGGTACTCTCACAACTCCCTCAACAACAGAAAAGAAAAGGTAAATCTTACCGCTCCAAAGGGAATTAGTATTGCTTACCAACCTGGATTGACAGACTAGTGCACGGATGTAGCGAAGCGAATATCAAGGGTATAAGAACAATCACACGACAAAGCAGGGTATATGTGGGGTTGTAGGTGGACTACCTATTTGCACCAATAACAAGCTCTAGCGCTGACCGTAGACAACCAATGATACTCACACAAGGCGATAAATGTGGCAAAGCAACTATTTGTAGGAAAGGTTGCAATGCACTAGAGAGACACTAGCAAAGCTCAACGAGACAGGCACAAGATTGCTCGACTACAGGTGCAGTAAAGAAAACTTAGGCCTTCACTTGATTCTACTAGCACTTCACTTTTCTTTTTTTGTTTGATTTTCTTTTGTATAACACACGCAGCTATGTAGCTCTTTTTTGCTTCTTTTCTAGTTTCTCTTTTTTTTTTTGATATTTTTGACACAACTCCTTGATAACACGGCCAACAGAAATTGCAAAGCACCAAGAACCTAACGAGCAGCCTGTCGAGCGGTAAAACTAGTCTCTTTTGGGAAAGTTCCTAGTCACGATATCGAAAGGCTGTGGCTATGGTTGGGAACAAGCAAACTGTAAGATATGTGTACTCGGAGCAACAAAAACTGACTCTAGATGATAGCGGAAACACAAACCCTAACAATACTAGATGGAAGAAAAAGATACGCAAAAAACAACTACGAAAAGAAACTAAAACTCGAAATTAGTGCAATCTAAGGCTATGGCAAATTCTAACCCTAACTTTTTATGGCTTTTTCTGGATAGGAAACACTCACAACTCAACTATGGGGTGGATTGTGGATGGCTTACCGAGGAAAACTGGAAATCTGATACCAAGATGATATGGGGTGGCCCGATCTTCTCAGTAAGCAACGGTGGTGATGATGATCACGGGGAGATGGCAGCGGAGAAACACGACGATGTAGTGGATGATAACTTGTATGACGCAACGAGATCTCTCGATTGGTCCCTGTCGCCAATGCAACAGCTCTCAACCCTGCAAGATATTCGCAACTCCACACACTTGCGCACGTAGCCGCCGACCACGAAGCGGTAAGTTGCAACCGTCTAATTCCCAATGGAACAGCAGATCACACAAGACTTTTTCAGGATCTACACAATATCAAGCAATATGGTGTAGGGATTCAATAGTTTTGCATAAGCAAACAACTAAGAACTAGGGTTTATCTTAAACGTGGTCTAAAGCAGCTAGGGGGGCGTCCTGGGGACTTATATAGGCGTCCAGGACGACCTCAGGTCGAAAAAGTACGATAATAACCGACCCAGAATAGATCTGGTCGAGACAGACTCGGACTGGTCCGGTCTGGAATCCGGTCAACCGGGCCAGGGACCGGATCGGCCGGTCTGGGGTCCGGTCAACCGGGCGGCAACCGGATTTCTGCTAGAATTTCCGGTTTTCATCCGGTACGATAAACTGCGTCCGGTTGGCGCCCGGTCGACCGGGTCAGGGACCGGGTTGGCCGGTCTGGCGGCCGGTCGGACCGGGTGCTGGACCGGCCTGGACGTCTTCTTCTCCTCTCGCGCATGCCTCCCGCTCCTCCCTCGCGCGTCCATGAGATATCTTCATGTCCAGCTCCATGTCCAGCTTCACGTCCATCTTGACGTCCGTCTTCATGTCCAGCTGCTCCTCTCCTCCTCGTGCGATGCTCGTCTCCTCTTGATACCTGATGATACATAAGTAATAGGACTTAGGCAGTATAAAGTTCTCATCAATCAAAGTACCGTTTAGAAACAAGTTCACCTGTTGTTTAAGTAGCTTCGCACGAGCCCTTGTAATAGGTCCAATCCGAACTTCATTGGACTTGAGCTTCACAGCAGGTTCATCTTCATCTATCAATGACGGAGGTAGTGGTGTAGTAGGGATGTCCTCATCAAGCGGCAGTTTCGGGAAGAGCCGTTGGCCCTTCGGAGATGACCAACGTATGTGATGTGCTCGTGATTGCTGGCTCAGAAACATTGACTTCAAGATGTTCCTCCTCGTCCCTATCAATATACAAAATAGTACGGCATAAGAACAAATCAGAGTCAAAATATTTGGGTAAAGGCAAAAAAGCAAAAACACTTACGAGCTCACAGTAGCAGTAGCTCCAAAAGGATCGAAGTTTGGCGCGGTTTCTTCGGGAACAGGTTCCGAAAATTTCGATTCGCCAGAATCTTCATCAGATCTTTTTCTTTTGTGCCCTTAGGAAGAGGCAGCAGAAGGAATGGAATGCGTGAAGGAAGAATCTGAGGCACCTGCGGACTCGGTGAGCTTGTCGGATAAACCCGCACTTTTCTCAGTACTTGCGGGTTCGGCGGCGCGTGTCGAAGCATCTTGTGACTCATCATCTATGATGAATCGTTCGACTACCTCTCCATCTTCGGGGAGAGGGGGAAGTTGTGAAAGGATTTGATGGTTCTACACAAAAAAGTGTGAATTAGCAGAAAAAGACTAGACAAGAAAGTTCAAGACAATAAAATATTTGACAAGGGTACTTACGGAAGGAAGAGGGTGAGTAGCACTGAAGGGCTCCACTCGACAAGTTGTAGGAACAATTTCGTTCTTCGTGAGGGAGGTAAACCGGCGAACCAGCTTTTCGAGTTCCCCCACAGGAAGGTCGGCAGAAATCCGGGCAGAGTCGCCAGTACCAGAGTACATCCAAAGAGGAGTCGCGCGAGCCTGAAGAGGTTGCACCCGGACCCGAAGAAAATACGCCAGTATTTGAACGCCCGAAAGTTCTTGTCCTGACGTGTTCTGCAGCGCTTTGATTCGAAGAACAAGTGATTCCGTAGCAGCTATTTCTTCGGGAGTGGCCTCGGCATCCCAGGACTTGCGCCTCAGGATTTCTTGCGACGGGTCAACAGGAGAGAGGCCGTAGAGTTGGGCGCCGTTTGACTCGTCCTTGATATAGAGCCATTTCTTGCGCCAGCCTTGCACCGAGTCGGCGAACTTCAAGTCGAAGTAACCAACGTCGGGTCGCACACAAATACAAACGCCACCTACATTGTAGATGGCGCTGCCAGAATTGTTGCGCCGAAGATTAAAAAATGCGCTTCCAAAGGCCCTAGTGTGGGTGAACGCCCAGGAAGCACTCGCATAAAGTAACAAAGATCGAGATATGGAGGAGAGAGTTGGGAGTCAGCTGGAATAGCTGAATCTCGTAGACAAGCAGCCCACGAAGGAATTCGTGGACTGGGGTGGAGAAGCCGCGAAGGAGGAAGTCAGAAAATGTTACCCGAAAACCTTCGAGGGGATTAGGCACAGCTTCATCGCCAGGAATCCTGGTTAGTTCGCCGTTCGTGAGCAGGCCCATTTTCTTGAGCTTGCGCAGGTCTACGGTGGAAAAGCGGGATCTTTCCCACCCAGAGATTCGCTCAGTGCGGGTGGAGGTGCCAGGAGCAACGCTCTTGGTGCGCTTGGATCGTGAAGACATGATGAGGAAGGATGAGGAAGAAGGAGTTTGATTAAAATCAACGAACGAGAGCAATGAAGGAATGCAGGAGCACGATGAACACGAGGAGCAAGTGCAAAGGCAGAGGATGTTTATCTGGCGGCGTGAGGAAGAAGAACAGAGATACGGGGTTAAATAGTTTTAACCTAAAGGATAGGCAAAATTGGGCGGTTGGATATGCGAGAAGTAATCAAAGCTTTACACGTGGCAAGGAGTAAAAAATATTTTTACAGTGAAATTATGACAAATAGGCGTTACTGTGCGCGTGCCTGAAATTTCGGAGAACGTGCGAGCCCCACTAGGCACGACGTGTGCAGAGGACAGAGATTTTGGGCCCACAACACAGTAGTCCAACGGGCAGAGGTACCTTCCCAAGGAAGAAACACATGGTTTTCGTCAGCATCAACGTCAACCTGTGGAAACAGTCGAGTTGGAAGAAACAGTCGAGTTGGAAGAAACATTCGAGTTGGAAAAAATAGTATGCGGCAAGAAGTTAATTCGAAGCCTATGATCAGCTACGAGTACCTGCCCATATGCTCGGGGGCTACTTTTAAAAAAGATGAGTTCTCGGTAGAAAATCAATATAGAAAAAGATAGAGTTGAAGAAAAACAATGTGAGCCTACAATCAAGTGAAAACACTCGACTGTAGCCTCGGGGGCTACTCCCATCGGGAGCGCTGGTCGCGCACCCGATGAATTTGAAGAATTTTTTCGACAAGTGTTCCATATGATTTATTACAAGAGACAAGATAGCAGAAGTTGAGCCTACACCCAAGTGCAAACACTAGGCTGTAGCCTCGGGGGCTACTCCCATCGGGAGCGCTGGTCGCGCACCCGATGAAATATATTCATGACAAGATAGAAATTCGGTGATTGGCATATATCTTCGAGTCTTACAAACTCGTCATATACTCCCATCGGGAGCGTCAAAATATTGATACTACAACTCGAAAAAATGAGGTATTCCATCAGCCGAACAAAGGCACTCGACAATATATTCCCGGAGCACGTCCGCTGCGGTAAAAACTCTGGATGCCGTGATTCGTAAAAGAATCATGAAGGTAAGACCCCAGGATCCGTCCTGTGTGGCGTGGCATCGCACCCGAATGCGCTCTCCCACTTTATCCACATCAACAGATATGAAGAAAAATCCCGACGGACGCGTTGGGTACTCGAAAAATAAAGCTGGAATTCGATTCACAATAAGTCCTGAAGCGGCATGAGTCGAATTACGCCAGTATTCCGAGCTCGAGTCCAGGAACTTGAGCTTAAAGTAGGTTTTTGCGGATTTGCCACAAGAGCAATTAACTGGTACCTGATCCGTCAGATGAACCAGCCTCATTTACCAATATCCCTGTACAAAATAGATATTCAACACAAAATTGGTATAATCCGACGATTTATTATGCATATGTACGATGGAGATTTTACTCGACTCTATGACTCAAGCAAAATCTCGGGGGCTACTGACATAGGTATGCCTAGCAGGCATGCCGAATAAAGTACCTTGGTCTTATTAAGGAGCTTGAGGCCCATGGACTCGAAGAATTGAAGGCCCATGAAGTCAAGAACGTGCGGCTTGAAGAGTTTTAGTCAATATAGGAAATATATGTAATATAAGGAAAGGTCGAAACCGACCCGAGATAGGACTCTTTGTACGATACGATATGAGCCTCGGGTTCTCCTCCTATATAAAGGAGAAGCTGAGGCAGAAAGAAGGGATCGAATCATTGTGCAATCTAGCCACCGTAATTTGTTTTACCGGACGCCTTTGTTCGTCTGAACCTTCGAGATCTACTTGCCCTCTACTTCTTATGAAACCCTAAGTCTACAATCTGTAGGTATTGACAAGTTAAACCCTTGTAAATTATAACTATATAACAACTAAAAATTACAACTTATAACTAAATTACATGTGCCATACATATTCTATTTCGAAATCACTATTTCTATTTACATGTGCCATACAACTTATAACTAAAACACAACTAAAAATTTCTTCCATGTGACATACATATTCTATTTCGAAATCCCTATTTCTATTTCTAAACCCTAATTAAATCCTATTTCTATTTCTCAATGGTAAGGAAATCGGTAATCGTTAACTGCTCGGTCGGCTTGGGAGTAGCGATTAATCGGAATTCGGACGATTAACTGATTTAATCGGTCGGCTATTAATCGGTGTGACCTACACAAATTAGCACGTAAAAAATATTTTATATAAGAAAAATAATAGTATATGAGCCTCTATATGTCTGGCCCTACTTCTCTAAAGCCTAAAATCCCAGAAAAACATGTATGCTTCTCCTTCATGACCTAATCTTCAAGGTCACGAGCGAATCAGGATTCACTAGTCGAAGCCGCGTTTCTTCCTTCCAGTTCTTACCCTCTCAACTCTGAAGTTTATCTTCTCCCACCACCTACCTAGGGTACGACTCCTCTTACACCTCAACCACCTAACCTATCGAAGGTGCCCTTGATCTCCTGCACGAGCTACTCAAGGTGGTCGAGCTCCTGTATCTAGGCAACTGAGAGTAACTGGTCTGGGAGGGCAAGGAACTAGTTGGCGACAGTGGAATTCGAGCTGTTGGCAGCTGCAATCAAGCGGGAGCTTTGCAAAACCTACTTTATTGGGGAGGGGTAGCACATGTACTAGCTATATGCATTGAAAAGTTTATAACTTTTTTGACCAAGTGCAGTAGTTAATCGGGAACATACCTAGTAATCGGATTTTCGGTATGATTAATCGGGCTAAGGATTAACACAAGAGATTAATGGTAATCGACACGGTCAGGCCCCTAGTAGCGATTAATCGGCCTAGTAATCGTTGAATCGGCCTAGTTTTTGAACAGTGCTATTTCTAAGTTGTCTCCAATTATTTTTCTAATTCCTATTTCTATTCAATAATCGTAAGCAATAATAATAATTAAGCACATAATCTACCTATTTTCATATTTTCTATTCAATAATCGTAATCAATAATACTAATTAAGGAAATACACACAAAAAAACAAAAAAACTCACCTCCACAGACGGCGGAGGAGGAAGGCGGTGCGGCTCCTCCTCTACCGACCGGAGGCACGGCTCCTCCTCTACCGGCGGTGCGCGCGGCCTCTCTCTCCTCCACTCGACAGACGACGGTGGGCTTCCTCTCGATCTCCTGCGGACGGCGGCGCGCGATGGGTAGGTTAGGGGGAGACGGCGTGCGGTGGAGAACGAAGGCGCGCGGCGAACGGAAGGCACGCGACAGCTTACCTGCGGTGGCGATTCTCCTCTGCGAACGGACGCGCGGAGAAGACGAAGTGTGGGCGTCCCGGTTCGTGGTTCGAACCGGAAGAGGAGGAGGCTCCCTTTTATACCCGTGGACATTTAGTCCCAGTTGGTATCACCAACCGGGACTAAAGGGTCTTTGCCACCGGTTTGCTCTACCAACCGGGACTAAAGGTACCATCTTTAGTCCCCGTTGGTTTCACCAACCGGGACTAAAAACCTTTTTCGGCCGCCGCTAAAATTCACGCGCCAAAAGACTTTTAGTCCCGGTTGGTGAAACCAACCGGAAGCAAAGATCCTTTTTCTGGATTTTCTGTTTTAATTATTTTTAGAAGTGTTTTGTATCCAAATTTAAATAACTTCTGCATACTTTTGAATCTGACAAAACTCTGAACATGAAAAGTGATTGAATTTGGATAAGTAATCTAAAACATTTTCTGTTTTCTAAAATAATTATTCTAACTATTCCCACTATTAACTATTTTCTATTTTCAATTAAAAATACATTAACTCATATCTTTTGCATATTTTATAATCTGACTAAACTTATAACGTGAAAATTGTTTTATTTTGAATTTGGGTTGCTAGAGTTGGTGGTGAAGATTAGGGTTTAGGGTTAGGGTTAAGATATATGGTTTAGGGTGCCGGTTCTCCTCCCATTACATATAGTTACATAAAGGTTTAATACATTACATACAGTTACATAAAACATAGAATACATTACACATCATCAACATCCCCATCTAGTGTTGGTGTTTTCCTCTGCGTCGTAACCATGTAGCATCTTACTTATTTAGCGGGATGCTTGGGTCAATGTTCACTGTGAAAGGTGGAATTTGATCAAACATATTGTAATCTTCAGACATGTCTGTTTTTTCCTCCACTCCCACGATGTTTTTTCCCAGAAAGAACTATATGCTTTGGCTCGTCGTATGATGTATCTGTTTTCTTATTTTTCCTCTTCCTCGGTTTGGTAGACATGTCCTTCACATATAAAACCTGAGCCACATCTTTGGCTAGGACGAATGGTTCTTCTCTATACACAAGATTGTTGAGATCCACTGTTGTCATTCCGTACAGCTTGTCTATCTGAACTACCGTCAGCTTGACCCATTTACACTGAAACAAAGGGACCTTAAAAGAAGGTCCATAGTCGAGTTCCCATATCTCCTCTACGTAGCCATAATAGGTGTCCTTTTGGCCATTGGCGTTTGTTGCATCAAAGCGGACACCACTATTTTGGTTGGTGCTTTTTTTTTATCTTGGGCGATCGTGTAAAATGTATTCTCATTTATCTCGTACCCTTGGTAAGTCAATATAGTTGAAGATGGTGTCCTAGCCAACATGTACAGCTGATCTTCAACAGTGTTATCATTAATGAGATGTGCTTGCAACCAACCAGCGAAAGTCGCCATGTGTTCATGTGTAATCCAATCGTTAGACTGCCCCGGGTTTTCGGAGCGTACAATATCCTGGTGTACCTTGATATACAGAGCCACCAAGGTGGAACTTTGTAGAACCGTGCAGTGTGCTTGAGTGAAAGAATGTCTGTCCATACATATCATTGATTTCTTTTCTAGCGTGCCTTTTTCACCCAGTCTCCCCTCATACTGCGATTCAGGAACACCAATCGGCTTTAGGTCAGGAATAAAGTCAACACATAACTCAATGACCTCCTTCTGGCCTAGCACGGTTATGAACATATTTCTTTAAGACTCCCATGAATCTCTCGAAGGGGAACATATTGTGTAGAAATATAGGACCGAGAACTTTAATCTCTTCGACTAGGTGAACCAGGAGGTGCGTCATAATATTGAATAAGGACGGTGGGAACACTAGCTCGAAACTGACAAGACATTGGACCACATCATTCTGTAACCTTGGTAGACTTTCTGGATCGATTACCTTCTGAGAAATTGCATTGATGAATGCACATAACTTCACAATGGGTACTCGAACATTATCCGGTAGAAGCCCCCTCAATGCAAACGGAAGAAATTGCGTCATAATCACGTGGCAGTCATGAGACTTTATGTTTTGGAACTTTTTCTCTGCCATATTTATTATTCCCTTTATATTCGACGAGAAGCCAGACGGGACCTTGATAGTGCTCAGGTATTCAAAAAAGATTTCCTTCTCTGCTTTGGTAAGAGCGTAGCTGCAGTAATGATGTCCTTTAAAAGTTTCATTCTCTGGATGCATGCCGTCTCGTGCTTTCATCCGTTGTTGGTCCTGCCGTGCTTCTGGTGTATCTTTTGTCTTCCCATACACGCCCAGAAAGCCTAGCAGGTTCACGCAAAGATTTTTCGTCACGTGCATCACGTTGATTGAAGAGCGGACCTATAGGACTTTCCAATAGGGTAGCTCCCAAAATATAGATTTCTTCTTCCACATGGCCGCGTGTCCGGCAGCGTCATTTGGAACAGATTGTTCGCCAGGACCCTTTCCAAAGATTACTTCTAGATCCTTGACCATACCAAATACATCATCACCAGTACGGTGGATAGGCTTGTTCCGATGATCTGCCTCACCTTTGAAATGCTTCCCTTTCTTTCTTACGCAATGATTCTTCGGAAGAAATCGACGATGCCCAACGTACACAACCTTCTTACATTTATCTAAATATACACTTTCAGTCTCATCTAAACAGTACGTGCATGCATTGTATCCCTTATTTGCCTGTCCTGAAAGGTTACTAAGAGCAGGCCAATCATTGACACTACAAGAAAAGTTCTCATCTACAACGTCAAATTTTCGTCAGGTATAGGCCCTTTTTCGTCGCCTATGGGCCTAACCCGACGATATGGGTTCTATGGTGCATACTGCGTCAGGTAAGGCCCTACCATAGATTTTTCGGTGCGTCGCGTTTGGGCCCCCTTTGGCCACGGAAAATCGGACCGTTGCAGAAGAGTTTTCGGGAGGTCGTTGACTACTGACGTCATGCAAACTGACACGTGGCAGACGCCGTTAACTGTTAGTTAACACTGTTAACCGGCTGAAACCCCGTGGTAGATGGTAGGCCCACACAAGGCCTGCCACGCCTTAAGCAGGCCGGCCCATTTAGTTTGCGGGCCGGGCCAGCTGACTTAGTTTGACCGTTCAACTATATAACTGGGCTGGTCAATTAGGTACGTGGGCCTGACCTAACTTCTAAGGTTGACTGGTCAAAACTTAAATGGGCCGGCCCACTAAGCACATGGGCCGGGCCGAATGCCTTCGGTTGACCGGTCAACAGGATGACTGGGCCAGCCCACTGAACAAGTGGACTGGGCCAAATGTCTTCGTTTGACTGGTCAACACGATAAATGGGCCGGCCCAATAGTCATGTTGGCGGGGCCGAATGTCTTCGTTTGACCGGTCAACGGACAAACCGGGCCGGCCCAATAAGCATGTGGGTCGGGCCAAATGTCTTCATTTGACCGGTCAACAGAACAAACGGGCCAGCCCAATAAGCATGTGGGCCGGGCCGACTGTCTTTGTTTGACTGGTCAATAGGATAAACGGGCCGGCCCATTAAGCACATGGGCCAGGCCGAATGTCTTCGTTTGACCGGTCAACAGGATAACTGGGCCGGCCCTTTTAGGTGGTGGGCCGGGCTAAATTCATTTGTTTGACCGGTCAACTGATAATATTAACGGCCCATTTTGTTAATGGGTCGGCCCTGTGTAAACTTTTGTCCGGCCAATACGTTGACCGGGTCGGTCCGTTTAGTTGGTGGGTCGGCCCATTAGCCCACTACATAATCTATATGTGGGCCTATAAAGGCCCAATAGCCTTGTTGGGCCGAGGTGCGTGAAGCCCGTTGTTATTTGTTGGGCCGGCCCATCTGCCAATTGCTATGTTAACATGCCGGCCTGTAAGGCGCCTTAGGATTTTGCGGGCCGGCCCATATGTGATTTCGCTTAATTGGGTCGTTGCCGGGATGGGAATTTGTGATTTAGTTTGCGCCAACAACGAACGGTTATATTCTGAGAATATTTATGCAGCACATGATTTCAGTCGGATAGCCTCACTTACCACAAGCACCATAGAAAGAATGCGCGAAAGAACCATAGAAACTAACTAAATATTACATCAGCTGCAAGGCTTTGAAAAAATATTACATCAGCTGCAAGGCTTTGAAAAAATATTACAGAACCCAGAGAAATTGAATGGTAATTAAACCTAGCAATACAATGAAGGGATTCAGCAATCTTTTATGTTGTCCGTGCACCACCTATATCTGAAACAAAGACATTGCAAGTTAAGACAGCAACAATGGAAAGGCAAACAAACTACAATGTTGTTTTTCAAAGAATTTGGAACTCACCATTTTCTCGTTATAACAAGATCATTGTAATGCGCACAGATAGTCTACCGGTATGGGGCTAACATAGACTACCAATAAGCAAACAAAGAGTGCATGCCGCATAGCAACAGCCAGAACATTTTAAGGTGGACAGATGGCAAATAATAAGCTGTGAGCTTCCTTTTGATGTGTATAATCTATACCAACATAAAAAAAATGTGATGTTCTAATCATTAATCAGCTGAGATAGTGCAAGACAAACAAGCAATCGAATTATTTTGTGGCTTATATAACCGAGCACGTCAGAATAAAACAACAGGCTTACTACTGTCAAGTCCCATGCAGCTCACCATGTTGATACACTCGTTGAAGATGTCCGATGTTGCCCTTATTTATAAAGGGAGATTTTTGTTACTCTACATCAAGACACGATCAGTCATACACATACGAGTTCCAGCATGATAAACAGTATGTATGTACTCCCTTCATCCCAGTGGTATTCATGCATTAAACACCAAAAATAATGAGCGATGGGCTACATAATTACACTATATATGTTGCTAGAATCTCTCACATGCATATATACACACACGCATTAAGCAGTTCCTCGGGAAGCATTTCCACCATGACTCTCCATTCACCGACCAATTCACATCAGAAAACCCTCGTACAGCCATGGCCGGCCATCTCCAAGGTATGGGTAATGATGTGGACTGACGCGATCTCTCCAACGACCTCATCAAGAAGATCGGCGACATCTTCTTGTCCACGGACGACCTCGACTACTACACCTCTTTCCGTGCAGTATGCGGTTGCTGGCGCCGCGCCACACGAGCGCCCGAATTTAAGCCTATGGAGTGGATAATTCTTGAGCACTCCCTTTCTGACGTGGGCGAGGGCGGTGTCACATTTTTGAATCTGATCACTGGCCGCTGCCTGTGGAAGAAGATCTCCGATGCCATCCGTAGGTGATTCTTCGCCTTATGCAACATTTTCACATATATAGTTTAATTTGCATCCGCACGACTTCAATTTATTGAGTTAATTATTGCCGGTCCTGTGTTACCTTAAGTTTTTCTTTGCTTCTCCTTTTAAGAACTGAGCTTGTTCATTTCAGTATATATTTGTCGTTATCTATATTTTTCATCGATTAAAGCTCTAATTCTCACCTCTAAGTAGGTATTTTTTTATCGCCACATCGGGCAGCTTCGTTGTGCTAGGGCAGAGAGTGCAGCCGTACAAGACTCGGGTGCTCAACCCCTTAACTGGTTGCATTGTACGCCTGAAGGCGCAGATACCAGCGGAAGAGTTGTTCTCCATCGTCGTGATGACGTCCCTGCTCATGGTGTTCGTATCAGACCTTCAAAATTGTGGCTTGCGATGGGCTGATCAGAGCACCGTGGAAGGGCGCTCCGCATTAGGCTTTGGAGAAGCAGAGTACAGGGCGGCAAGTTGCTTTGAATTTCTCCACAGCATCACCTACTACGCAGGCGATATATTCGCAACAGATAAATACGGCTCCATCATTTCAAGCATGACTTACGCCGCCGATGAAGGAACTCAATTGCTACGCTCAGCAAGGACTCTGAGGATGAGCGCCATCATTTCTGGACCAACTCTCCCCGGCCAATACCCAGCCAATTTGTGTTACCTTGTGGAGTCTGAGGGGGAGCTGTTGTATGTGTTGAGAGGGCGGGTTTACAATGGCGAACATGTTGTCTACCAGGTGGACACCAAAATGCGCGTCCTAGAGCCGGTCAGAAGCATCGGCAGCCGCTCCATCTTCGTCGGCCGGAACAGGTGCATCTCTGTTGACACCAACAAGGTCCACACCGTCCAATCCGGCAGCATCTACTACGCGAATTTATCCGAGATTAGAGCTTATGATGACGGGGGTCTCTCGTGGCAAGAGGAGCCGGAATATGTTCTTGGCTATGGAGTAGGTTCTCTGGACAAACATGGAGGCCCTTTCCGTCTTAACGAGATGTTGGCCGAGTATTGCAGAACCATCGAGTCATCTGAACTACAGAGGGTGCAGCCTTATGGCGAGCTAGGTTTCTCGTACTATGATTACTACGATGGCTATCCGTCGGACTGACGGTATGGGAGATTCTGCAAGTTTTTTTTCCGTCAAGTTTGGCTGTGGCCGGGACCTCTAAGTGTCACACAGAGCCCTGCGCGTGCTGCTACTAGGAACATTTTTTTTAATGAGAGACCTGCTTTTGTTGTATCAATGTTACCGGGGGATGCGATTCCAGGATAAGGCATTGGGCCCTTATTCGGCTTTGAATATAATCTGGGCTCTTCTGTGTATTTTTTTTCAACCTGAATAAATTGGCCTTGGGCCCAGTAATTTAGGGCCAGTAAATAACTCAGTGTGTCTTCTTTCAACCAGAATAAATTGGCCCTGGGCCCAGTAATTTCCTCTGCGTGTCTTGTTTCAACCTGAATAAATTGAAATTGGGCCAAGTAATTTAGTCCTAGTAATTTCCTCTGCGTGTCTTGTTTTGACCTGAATAAATTGGCCTTTGGCCCAGTAATTTCCTCTGCATGTCTTGTTTTGACCGGAATAAATTGGCCTTGGGCCTTTAGTCAGCCAATCTGGCACAAGGACACCTCGACGCGTAGCTGACAGGTGGGACACCTAGTGAATCCAGTAGGTCCCATGGCTACATGTGGGCCCAACGGGAATGGGACTAGGGACCCACCAAGCTCTGACATGTGGGCCCCACAAGTTCTGACATATTGGGTCCATACCTTGACAGGCTAGGCCCACCAAGCTCTGGCATGCTTGGACCCACCAGGCTCTGACATGCGGACCCCACAGATCTCTGGCATGCCGGACCCACCAAAACTCTCACACGAGGGTCCCACCAGGCTCTGACCTGCGGGGCCTTGCGTCCAGAATTGACGGCAGGCAAACACTTTTGATCGCACGTGCGCAATTTTTTTTGGCATGGCAACTGACATGTGGAGCCCATGTTGGTCCTACTGACAGGTCTGGTCCACTTCGCATGCCTGAAGGCTGTCGGAACGGGCGGACCCACGCAGGAGGGTCGTGTCGGTACCTGACATGCGGGCTCCAGTGCTACAGGCCAGGTACATGTGTGCAGACAGTGGCTGTCTCCCCTTACAAATATGGGTCCCAGTGCTGCAGGCCTTGGACTGTTGTGCGGGCAGACAGAAAAGTACGTGAACAAAAGCGTGCAGAGTGTGGGTCAGGTGTGTTCACCGGCCCGAAGCCCAGCTCTTGTGATGACCCCCCCCCCTGCTGACTCCGCAGTTCGGGCCGCCCACCTCCCGCGACACTCATTTCTGCACAATCGTTGACGTTTAGAGCTCGCCGGTCACAAATGTTTGGGGTCGAGCGGCCCAAAACGCCACCTGTGATGCGAAAACGCGCCACCGTCACAGAAAAAGACATTCGCTGACGGATTTCTCAAACGTCAGTATCATACCGTCATTGAAGCCCCAATTGTTTGTAGTGTATATTGCAGAACTTAAGAGTTTTGAGAGATTCATCTCGTTGCTATTCCATAAGAATGGTCATGTCGACAAATTTGATCCTGTGTTGAAAACAGCCAGAAACATTTCTAAAACTTGAGCATGGAAGAGGTCAGGGGTAATTGCCCCAAGGCCAGCCGAGCCAATCCAGAGCGAGACATGCAGACTCTGACATCGTAGGTGCCGTGCCGAGGCCGATGTGCTCATCGCCGGTACGTATCTCAGCGTAATAGGTACCTTAATTTGGGGCGCGCGCGGATGCTGCGGTACCCCGAGCTCGAGACGTCGCCGTACCGCTAGCTCGACCCGCGACGAGGCATGGCGGCGGCGGCGGAAGGTAAAGCTCCTGCTGACAAACATATTAGGTGCAAATGGGCAACCTTCAGCAACCCATGTTCCATTTTTTTTGTCAAGATAACCCCATGTACCACCTTCCTAATAGAAAAAGTACTGTTCAACCTTCCCTTGTTGGGCCCAATATTTCACTTTTGGGTTACCAACGGCCATCTACATGGTAATTGCTATTGGCCTACTTACTCCGGCGGTCGAAGCCCAATAACTACAAATGGGCCTTTCTGCTCATGCAATTTCGGCCTTTTTCTAATGAAACACAGATCATATGATTGGCAAAAAAAAACACGGAGATTCTACATAAAAGTTGTTCTTATTTCTTTTGAATTATTGGGTTGCAATTTTTGAAACTGCTCATGCCCAATATGAAAATCCTTGATCGCTCCATACCCACATGGATCATGGTATTTTTATAAATTCATAAAGTGGATTTGAAATTTAAAACATATCCTAATAATTCCATGATTTATTCTATCAACTTGCAAGATCTTGGAGCGAAAGAGCTTGTATTAGTCTGCAAAAATAATACAGATAAACCTGTCGTTAACAAGTGCAGCGTTTTGAACCAAATATATCTGAAGATGCTGTATTAAAGAAGATGTTTAGCAGAAACTTTCAGCACATTGTTGTTGCAGCAATTAGTCCTAATATCACGGGCAATTTTTCTTCGAAGATATCACAAGTTTCTTGTACAAGGAGGCTGACATCGGGGACCCATCACCAAACAACGTTCCTCAGCATTTAAAAGTAAAGTCAATCAGAAGGGATTGAGAAAAAAAAAGGCAAGCAGTATATCCCGCAATATCATGGATAAAAAATCAAGATATTTCAAGTTTCTTATACAGCGAGGCTGACATCAGGACCCATCGGCCAGCATCGTCCCTCAACGTTTAAAAGGTAAAATCAAACGGAAGGGATAAAAAAGGCAATTATCCCGCAATATCACGAGTAAAAAATAATCAAGATATCACACCTTTCTTGTAGTATACTGAGGCTGACATGTGGGACCCATATGCCAACAACGTCCTTCAAAGTTTAAAAGGTAAATTCAAATGTAAGGGATCAAAAAAAGGCAACCATCCGCAATATCTCGGGTCAAAAAATAATCGAGATATCGCACGTTTCTTGTATGTAGAGGCTGACATCGAGGACCCATCGGCCAACAGTGGAAAAAATCCAAGAAAGGAAACAATTATCGTTCAGAGAGGATGACATGTGGGACCCATTTTACAGCAGCGTCCTCAACGTTAACAAGACGGCATGGAATCCAAAGAAAAAACCAAGTAGCCAGAAATCACGGGTGAAAAAAATCCAAGAAATGATGGTTTATCGTTCAGAGAGGATGCCATGTGGGACCCATGAGCCAGCAGCGTCCTCAACGTTTCAAAGGCGGCAGGAGATCCAAAGAAAAAGGCAAGTAGCCCGAAAATAGGGGTCAAAAAGAAATCCTAGAAAGGAAACATTTATAGTTCAGAGAGCCTGACATGTGGGACCGATCTGCTAGCAGCATCCTCATCGTTTCAAAGGCAGCAGGGGATCAAAAGAAAAAGGCAAATAGCCAGAAATTAGGGGTCAAAAATAAATCCAACAAAGGAAACTCTTATTCTTCATAGAGGATGACATGTGGGACCGACCTGCCAGCAGCGTCCTCGTCGTTTCAAAGGCCGCAGGGGATCAAAAGAAAAAGGCAAATAGCCAGAAATTAGGGGTCAAAAATAAATCCAACAAAGGAAAGGTTTATTGTTCATAGAGGCTGACATGTGGGACCCATGAGCCAGCAGCATCCTCAATTTCAAAGGCGGCACGGGATCGAAAGAAAAAGGCAAGTGACCAAAAATCAGGGGGTAAAAAAAATCCAAGTAAAGAAACTTTATTGTACATAGAGGATGACATGCGGGTCCCATGAGCCAGGAGCTTACTCAACGTTTCAGAGGCGGCATGAGATCGAAAGAAAAAGGCAAGTGACCAAATATCAGGAGCAAAAAATAATCCAAGAAAAGTAACTTCTATTGTACATAGAGCATATGGGTCCCATTTTGCAGCAGCGGTCTCAACGTTTCAAAGGCGGCATGAGATCGAAAGAAAAAGGTAAGTGACCAAATATCAGGAGCCAAAAATAACTCCAAGAAAGGAAACTTTTATTGTACATAGAGGATGACATGCGGGACCCATGAGCCAGCAGCGTCCTCAACGTTTCAGAGGCGGCATTAGATCGAAAGAAAAAGGAAAGTGACCAAATATCAGGTGCCAAAAATAACTCCAAGAAAGGAAAGGTTTATTGTTCATAGAGGATGACATGCGGGTCCCATTTTGCAGAGCGGTCTCAACGTTTCCAAGGTGGCACGGGATCGAAAGAAAAAGGAAGTATCCAAAAATTAGTGGTCAAAAATAACTCCAAGAAAGGAAACTTTTATTATACATAGAGGATGACATGCGGGACCCCTGAGCCAGCAGCTTCCTCAATGTTTCAGAGGCGGCATGAGATCGAAAGAAAAAGGCAAGTGAACAAATATCAGGAGCCAAAAATAATCCAAGAAAAGAAACTATTATCGTACATAGAGGATGACATATGGGTCCCAGTTTGCAGCAGCGGTCTCAACGTTTCAAAGACGGCATGAGATCGAAAGAAAAAGGCAAGTGACGAAATATCAGGAGCAAAAAATAATCCAATAAAAGAAACTTTTATTGTAAATAGAGGATGGCATGCGGGTCCCATTTTGCAGCAGCTTACTCAACGTTTCAGAGGCGGCATGAGATCGAAAGAAAAAGGCAAGTGACCAAATATCAGGAGCCAAAAATAATCCAAGAAAAGAAACTTTTATTGTACATAGAGGATGACATGCGGGTCCCATGAGCCAGCAGCTTACTCAACGTTTCCAAGGCGGCAGGGGATCGAAAGAAAAAGGCAAGTGACCAAATATCAGGGGCCAAAAATAATCCAAGAAAAAAAACTTTTATTGTACATAGAGGATGACATGCGGGTCCCATGAGCCAGCAGCTTACTCAACGTTTCAGAGGCGGCATGAGATCGAAAGAAAAAGGTAAGTGACAAAATATCAGGAGCCAAAAATAATCCAAGAAAAGAAACTTTTATTGTACATAGAGGATGACATGCGGGTCCCATTTTGCATCAGCGGTCTCAACGTTTCAAAGGTGGCATGAGATCGAAAAAAAAAGGCAAGTGACCAAATATCAGGAGCCAAAAATAATCCAAGAAAAGAAACTTTTATTGTACATAGAGGATGACATGCGGGTCCCATTTTGCAGCAGCGGTCTCAACGTTTCAAAGGCGGCATGAGATCGAAAGAAAAAGGAAGTAGCCAGAAATTAGGGGGTCAAAAAAAAACTCCAAGAAAAGAAAATTGATTGTACATAGAGGATGACATGCGGGTCCCATGAGCCAGCAGCTTACTCAACGTTTCAGAGGCGGCATGAGATCGAAAGAAAAAGGCAAGTGACAAAATATCAGGAGCCAAAAATAATCCAAGAAAAGAATCTTTTATTGTACATAGAGGATGACATGCGGGTCCCATTTTGCAGTAGCGGTCTCAACGTTTCAAAGGCGGCATGAGATCGAAAGAAAAAGGCAAGTGACCAAATATCAGGAGCCAAAAATAATCCAAGAAAAGAAAATTGATTGTACATAGAGGATGACATGCGGGTCCCATTTTGCAGCAGCTTACTCAACGTTTCAGAGGCGGCATGAGATCGAAAGAAAAAGGAAAGTGACCAAATATCAGGAGCCAAAAATAATCCAAGAAAATAAACTTTTATTGTACATAGAGGATGACATGCGGGTCCCATGAGCCAGCAGCTTACTCAACGTTTCATAGGTGGCATGAGATCGAAAGAAAAAGGTAAGTGACAAAATATCAGGAGTCAAAAATAATCCAAGAAAAGAAACTTTTATTGTACATAGAGGATGACATGCGGGTCCCATTTTGCAGCAGCGGTCTCAACGTTTCAAAGGCGGCATGAGATCGAAAGAAAAAAGAAGTAGCCAGAAATTAGGGGGTCAAAAAAAAGACTCCAAGAAAAGAAAGTTGATTGTACATAGAGGATGACATGCGGGTCCCATGAGCCAGCAGCTTACTCAACGTTTCAGAGGCGGCATGAGATCGAAAGAAAAGGCAAGTGACCAAATATCAGGAGCCAAAAATAATCCAAGAAAAGAAACTTTTATTGTACATAGAGGATGACATGCGGGTCTCATTTTGCAGCAGCGGCCACAACGTTTCAAAGGCGGCATGAGATCGAAAGAAAAAGGCAAGTGACCAAATATCAGGAGCCAGAAATAATCCAAGAAAAGAAACTTTTATTGTACATAGAGGATGACATGAGGGTCCCATTTTGCAGCAGCGGTCTCAACGTTTCAGAGGCGGCACATGATCGAAAGAAAAGGGCAACTGACCAAATATCAGGTGCCAAAAATAACTCCAAGAAAGGAAAGGTTTATTGTTCATAGAGGATGACATGCGGGTCCTATTTTGCAGCAGCGGTCTCAACGTTTCCAAGGCGGCACGGGATCGAAAGAAAAAGGCAAGTAGCCAAAAATCAGGGGTCAAAAAAATCCAAGAAAAGAAAGAATTTTCGTTCATAGAGGATGACATGCGGGACCCATGATCCTGCATCGTAAACGGCTCGATCGGAGAATGTTGAACGAGATGGCACGATCGAGAATAAAACAATGCTAGAGAGGCTGCCATATGGGCCCTACATCCTTGGGCGGTGCGGATTTACGTTGACTCGGCCGGCGCACCCGAGAATTCATCATGCACCACGTCCCGGGCCACCATAAGCGATGTTTTCCACGTTTACGTCGGGCTAGATGGCCTCAAAAACGAGAAAAAAAAGTTTTGACATGCACCACGGAGAGAGCAAAAATCGTCGGGCATGGTGCATCAGCAACCACGGCGTGACTTTCAGTTCGTCGGCCATGGCAACTTTTATTGTAGTGTGATGGTTACGAAAAGCAACGCTCGTAGGTCAAATGCCGCCTGTTTGTGCTCATCCCACACATGTACACCTTCTTTGTGTCACAACTGTAAAAGTTCTTCAACTAATGGCCTTAGGTACACATCAATGTTGTTGCCAGGTTGCTTCGGGCCTTGGATGAGAATTGACATCATAATGAACTTCCGCTTCATGCACAACCAAGGAGGAAGGTTATAGATACATAGAGTCACAGGCCAGGTGCTATGACTGCAGCTCTGCTCCCCAAAAGGATTCATGCCATTTGTACTTAGACCAAACCTTAAGTTCCTTGAGTCATCTGCAAAGTCTGGGAACACTCTCTCGATTTTTCTCCACTGCGACCCATCAGCGGGGTGTCTCAACATTGCATCTTTCTTACGGTTTTCTTTGTGCCATCGTAACAGCTTCGCATGCTCTTTGTTTCTGAACAAACGTTTCAACCGTGGTATTATAGGAGCATACCACATCACCTTGGCAGGAACCCTCTTCCTGGGGCGTTCGCCCTCAACATCACCAGGGTCATCTCACCTGATCTTATACCGCAATGTAGTGCATACCAGGCATGCATCCAAATTCTCGTACTCCTCTCTGCGGTAGAGGATGCAGTCATTAATACATGCATGTATCTTCTGCACGTCTAATCTAAGAGGGCAGACAATCTTCTTCGCTTCGTACGTACTGGCGGGCAATTCGTTACCCCTTGGAAGCTGCTTCTTCATTATTTTCAGCAACTTTTCAAATCCCTTGTCGGTCACACCGTTCTGTGCCTTCTATTGCAACAATTCCAGTGAGCTACCAAGCTTTTTCTGGCCATCTTCGCAAGTTGGGTATAACAATTTCTTGTGATCCTTTAACATATGTTCGAACTTCAACCTCTCCTTTTCAGTTTCACAATCTCTCTTTGCATCAGCAATGGCCCGAGCAAGATCATCAGCAGGCTCATCTGATGCCTCCTGATCTTCTGCAGTATCCTCTTCTTCTTCTTATTCATTGTCTTCCATCATAACCCCTCTTTCTCCGTGCTTGGTCAAACAATTATAGCTGGGCATGAAATCAGACTGAAGCAGGTGGATGTGAAGGGTGTCCGAGGAAGAGTAATCCTTCTTATTCTGACAGACAACACATGGACACCACATAAAACCTTCCCATTTGTTTTCCAGGGTGACTTGGAGAAATTTTTTTAGGCCCTCAATGTACTTGTCACTGCGTCGGTGAACGTACATCCATTGCTGGCTCATCTGCATTATACAATTAAGTACATCAAAAACCATTACAGAACATCATGAATAGTGAAGCGATGTACATCGAAACATGCATTTTATCAATGACGGATGAAAGGATAAAGTTATTAACCTTGACCGAGAAGGAAAAAAGGAGGAGAAAGCTTAAGTGTGGCTTTGGCACTTCATATCATATTTGTACTGTGTGAACTCAAGTGAAACATGCTTTGAGCCATTTCATCAAACACCTCTTGTGCATAAGAAGAGAAAGCCAACCAACATAAACCTCTTGTGCTTGGAAGGGAAAAAACTAAGTGTGGCTCACAACCTTGGGCAGGGCTAGGTATATATAGAGATGGACCTTTAGTCCCGGTTGGTGATACCAACCGGGATTAAAGGTGATCGCACCCGCCGCATCTCCTTTAGTCCCGGTTGGTGATACCAACCGGGACTAAAGGTCTCGATCGAACCGGGATTAGATTTTGCCGGGCGTTTTAGCCATTGGAACCGGGACTATTGCTTGCAATAGTCCCGAATTATATTACGGCGCTGCTCTTTGCAGCTCCGAATAAAAGACCCGTTTTCTACTAGTGCTCTGGGATATATCTAGAGGAGAAACTTGGAAGAGGACCGGATCATTGGAGGACAAGGCATCAACCCCTTCATCATCAACCGCTACATCTCTATCACCATCACCGATTTCATTCCCCTTCAACCATAGTTGTGATCTTGATTGATATTGTGGATTTGTATTTAAATTCATACCACTATCTCATTTACATTCCTAATATTATGATGATGTTCTTGATTGTCTTCATGTGTGAGTAGTTCCATTAGTTCTTGGGGATATGGAGAAACCCTAGCATGAATATGAGATGAATCAAAGATGATCTATGGTTTTAATATATGAATGGTGTTAGTTCTCTCTCTTGATGTTATATGAAGTGCACCATGTAATATTTGCATTTTGGACTAGAGAGAGAACTACCCTTTGAAGTATGATAAAGTGTATTGCGAGAAGTGACATTACCGTGGCGACACTTTATCATATGAAAGAGTGGGATAAAGGGGGACTCACCAAGCTCATATCGATAACCATGGGGAAACCCTTAATTGAGATAATCAATATGGGGTTTGTAAAAGGCTAGCCGCTGTGGTTATTTAGAGATACGATGACCGGTGGTTTTTCTGGGCGCATCTTGTTATGGAGCTCCCTCCACACGTAAAAACATAGTTTATCTTGATTAACATTAATCTTAATGCTAGAGGTGGATCCAATAATCTCCGAGAACACTTTGTCTTATTGAGTTCCATTCCATTTCTCACTACGCTTATTACTTATTGCTTTGTTTACTTCCTTACAACCAATTACAACAATCTTTAGAAACATCCTTATTTGAGATTAAAGAACGGTTTACAAGTAGCCCTTAATAGATAGTAGCAAGGGGCATAAAGACCTTAACTAGTAGCTCCTCGTGGTTCGATATATTTCTTTTTGAAACTAGCTACAACTGAACTATACACTTGCAGTCATCAGCCAACATGTCTTCGTTGGTTAGAAAATCCAAGTTCCATTCCTCTTTCTTTCTTTTTGCGATTTCCCTATCGTTGTATTGGTTGATTGGCAATAGATATGTTCCTGTTGGTTCTGCTGATCTGGGGGTCTTTTTCCCTATAGTCTGTCCTCTTCTATTCGTGAATGCTAGGTGGTAATTCTGATTTAGGGTTGGCTTTTTAGAGGGATTTTGTTATATGTTACTGATTCAAAATGCTAAGGTTAGGGTTTGCACTGGGGATTGATATGTGATTATTTTTATCTTTCTTAGTTTTTTTGTTTGCTAATGCTCTAAGGAGATTTTGTGTATTCATTTTTCTTTGTATCCTCATGGTTCAATATAATGCCCAATTATAATGTGTATGTACTAACTAGGCTCCCTACTGGGTGCATTTTCGTGTGTAGTTTATTTGGGGAATACCTTGTTCTAGAGGACTCTAGTTATGTATCATCCGCAAAAAATGACCTCTTTTTTTTATCTTGCGTGTTATATGTTCAACTATGATTTTCCTAATTGAGTACCAAGTACTAGCTGGATCATAGTGAAAGATAATTTTGTGTTTTACATGCATAGGATGTTCAACTAAGTTTTGTAGTATCAGCATGTGCAACTAAATGTATGGTCATTTTAATTTGCCACTCATCTGCTAATGGGCTTTTTTATTTTTTGAACTCCTTTTTATTTCTTGAACTCCATTCTCTTTTAATGTGATTTGACATTCTGTGTGATTGAAGTTTATCCTTCTTTTTTTTAACCCAGGACTGTGAGGCAAAAGCCCCGGAGCAAAATTTATTATAAAAACTCAGATTCACCTATGTACAGAGACCAAGTTTATCCTTACGATGTTTGACACAATTTCTGTAAGTAGATTTTGTGCAATCATTTTGCCATCCACCCCGCGGGGTTGAATTTAATGTGGAGCTAGGATCATACTTTATAGTAACTTGGTTCTTGGTTGCGTAATGATTTGCATGCCTTGATTCATATGATATTAGTAAAAGATAAGTTTTCCGTGGGATTGTTATTCGTTTCCTTCTCATTTTGTCAGGACACCCTCAACTTGTGTCCAATGTGCCGTTCTAACCGGCAAGCTAGTACTATCAAAATAATGATGATGCTTGGATTTGAGAAGTAGAAGGAAATCAATTCCCTAATCTTAGAACATAAGTAGCTAGGGTTCAGTCATAGTTTCGTTAGAAAGCCAAGTACTTATGTAGGTGATGAGGACATCCCTACTACTACACTACTACCTCCGTCATTGCAAGATGAAGACGATGCTGCTGTGAAGCTCAAGTCCAATGAAGTCAGGATTGGACCTATTACAAGGGCTCGTGCGAAACTACTCAAGCAACAGGTGAACTTGTTCCTAAGCGATACTTTGATCGATGAGAACTTTATACTGCCTAAGTCCTATTACTTATGTATGATCAGGTATGAAGAGGGAGCAAGCATCGCACGAGGAGGAGAGGAGCAGCTGGACGTGAAGCTGGACATGGAGCTGGACATGGAGCTGGACATGAAGCTGGACATGAAGACATCATATGGACGCGCGAGGGAGGAGCGGGAGGCATGCGCGAGGGAAGAAGACGAAGTCCAGGCCGGCGCCAGGCCCGGTCTGACCGGCCGCCACGCCGGCGCGCCCGGTCCCAGGCCCGGTCCAACCGGGCGCCACGCCGGGTCAGCCCGGCGCCGACCGGGCCCTCAGCCGGTGCCATCCGGGCCACTTCCAGGGTTCCAGGACCCTTATTCCGGTCAGCACCCGGTGCCAGGCCCGGTTTCGACCGGACCGCCCGGTCCCAGACCCGGTCGACCGGCCCCCTGACCGGCCGACTCCGAGTCTGTCTCGACCAGATCCGATCTAGGTCGGTTTTCTATGTATCTTTTCGACCCCTGGTCGTCCTGAACCCCTATATAAGTGCCCAGGACGCCCCTAAATTAGGTTTAGACCACGTTTAAGATAAACCCTAGTTCATAGTTGATTGCTTTGCAACTCTATCGAATTTCTACACCATATTGCATTGATTTGGTGTAAACCCCTGAAAGTCTTGTGTGATCTGCTGTTCCATTGGGAATTAGACGGTTGCAACTTACCGCTTCGTGGTCGGCGACTACGTGCGCAAGTGTGTGGAGTTGCGAATATCTTGCAGGGTTGAGAGCTGTTGCATTGGCGACAGGGATCAATCGAGAGACTTCGTTGCATCATACAAGTTATCATCCACTTCATCATCATATATCTCCACTGTGTTCATCGCGTGATCATCATCACCACCGTTACTTACTGAGAAGATCGGGCCACCCCTTATCATCTTGGTATCAGATTTTAGTTTTCCTCGGTAAGCCATCCACAATCCACCCCATAGTTGAGTTGTGAGTGTTTCCTATCCAGAAAAAGCCAAAAAAGTTAGGGTTAGGGTTTGCCATAGCCTTAGATTGCACTAATTTCGAGTTTTTAGTTGCTTTTCGTAGTTGTTTTTGCGTATCTTTTTCTTCCATCTAGTATTGTTAGGGTTTGTGTTTCCACTATCATCTAGTTTCAGTTTTTGTTACTCTGAGTCCACATAGCACACTGTATGCTTGTTCCCAACCATAGACACAGCCTTTCGATATAAGTGACTAGGAACTTTCTCAAAAGAGACTAGTTTTACCGCTTGACGGGCTGCTCGTTAGGTTTTTGGTGCTGTGCAATTTCTGTTGGCCGTGTTACAAGGAGTAGAGTCCAAAAGTCCAAAAAAAAATTTACTGCAGCTACAGTAACCGTGAAAAATAGAGAAAAAGAAAAAGTGAATCAAAAAAAAAGAGAAAAAGTACAGTGCTAGTAAGATCAAGTGAAGGCCTAGTTTACTTTTCTGCACCTGTAGTTGAGCAATTTTGTACCTGTTTCGTTGAGCTTTGCTAGTGTCTCTCGAGTGCATTGCAACCTATTCTTCCATATAGTTGCATTGCCACATTTATCGCCTTGTGTGAGTATCATTGGTTGTCTACGGTCAGCGCTAGAGCTTGTTATTGGTGCAAATAGGTAGCCCACCTACAGCCCCACATATATCCTGCTTTGTCGTGTGATTTGTTCTTATACCCTTGATATTCGTTTCACTACATCCGTGCACTAGTTTGTCCATCCAAGTTGGTAAGCAACACTAATTCACTTTGGAGCGGTAAGATTTCCTTTTCTTATCAGTTTTGAGTGAGTTGTGAGAGTACCACCAAAGATTTTTGTTTTAGTGCACTAACCTACTAACCATGTCTTCTAGTGATGCTAAAATTGTTAACCAGAAAAACAAGGATGCCGCTGATGTTATGACATGGAGGGAGTATGAAGCTCTTCGTAATGAGATGCGACATGAATTCCGCGATCAGGACGAAGAACTTAAGGGGACCGTTCAGGAGGTCGCCAAGAAGCTGGATACTACTAATGAGACCGTCAATGCAATGCAAGATCAAATGACGGATATTCAGCGCAATATTCAAGCTTTGACTCTAGCTGTGGAGAATTTGACCCAACAACAACACCATGAGGATGAAGATGCTGAGCTTCAAGATGAAGTGCGTGGTGCTGGTCGTGGTGTTGGACGTGGTAACCGTGGTCGTGGCTTTGTTGAACTCGGAGCTCGCCGTGTTCCTCCACAACAACAAGGCGATGTTTTGGGTACGCCAAAGTTCTCAATACCCAAGTTTGAAGGAGGTGCTGATGTTGAAGAATACCTCACTTGGGAGCTGAAAATAGAGAAGTTATGGCGCTTACATGACTATACTGAAGACATGAAGGTTAAGCTTGCTTCCTCAGAATTTGATGGCTATGCATTGCGTTGGTGGGATGGAGTTACACGTGCTCGTCAGGAAGATAACGAGTTGCCAGTTCTTTCATGGCGCGAGATGAAGGCTATTATGCAAGCTCGTTTTGTTCCCACTAATTATTTGCGGTCTATATTTGATAAGTTGACCCTCTTGAGACAAGGTGTGAAGGATGTTGATACTTATTTCATGGAGATGGAGATGCTTATGCAGCGTGGCCGTGTCCGTGAGTCACTTCAGATGACAATGCAGCGTTTTCTACATGGTTTGAAGTATGATATCAAAGGCATTGTTCGACATCACAATTACACCACTATTAATGAGTTGTTACATCATGCAAGAGAAGCTGAAGCACAGTTGGCTGAAGAAGCGCAAATCAAAGGTCGTGCTACGGGAGCTGGGCGTTACACGCCTAGGGCGCCCCCATCTACGGCGCCGGCGCCATCTTCGCGCTCCGCACCGTTTGCTACTTCATCTAGCAAGCCGGACTCCAATGTGTCTAACACAAAGAAGTCTGAACCTGCTGCAAGTACAAGTGGTTCTAGCATGTCTACTGCGCGCAACCGTGATATGGCTTGTCATACATGTGGTGGCAAGGGTCACTTCAAGAGAGATTGTCCTAGCCGCAAGGTCATGTTTATCAATGAGGACAATGAATATGAGACTAGAGATGATGCTGATCCATATGCTCCAGAAGACGATGACTATGACAGTGATGGTGTAGATGCTTATCCGTCTGAAGCTCGCACTATTGTTGTGTCTCAGCGTGCTCTTAATGTGTTGCCAAGTGCATCTACTCAGCGCTGCAATTTGTTCCAAACAAAGGCTTTAGTTGGTCCTGACAAGGCTTGCAAGGTCATTATTGATGGCGGGAGTTGCCACAATTTAGCAAGCAAGGAGTTGTGTACCAAGCTGAAATTGAAGTATCTACCGCACCCGCATCGATACTATATTTAGTGGTTGAGTGACAATGGTGAGATGAAGGTAAACCACATGGTGCGTGTTGATTTTGAGATTGGACCATATAAGGATTCCATTGATTTTGATGTGGTTCCTATGACGGTGTGTCACCTATTATTGGGTCGGCCATGGCTCTATGACCGTTCTGTGCAACACAATGGCCGTGCCAATACATATCACTTGGAGTTCAAGGGTAAGAAAATTAACTTGCAGCCTATGTCACCACAGCAAATTGTCAATGAATCTCGTCAGAAAGTTGAAGTAAATTTGGAGGATGCTCCAGTAGATAGGCGAGAGAATTGTAATGCCGTGAGTGATATAACGAAAAGTGAGAGAGTGAATTCCTTAGTCTTATTAGCCACCAAAGAGGACATGAGAGAATTTAGTGAGGATCCTACAGCCATGCCTCTTGTGCTCATGTACAAGGGTGAGGTTTTGGTTTCTAACGACATGACCCCTATTTCTCTTGGTGTTTCTAGTGTTTTGCAGGAATTCAGCGATGTGTTTCCGGAGGAGGTGCCAGTGGGATTACCACCATTGCGTGGTATTGAGCATCAAATTGACTTGATCCCCGGAGCTTCGCTGCCCAATAGGGCACCATACAGGACGAACCCCGAAGAGACGAAGGAAATACAGAAGCAAGTACAAGCGCTACTCGACAAAGGTTATATCCGCATAAGCCTTAGTCCTTGTGCCGTTCCTGTTATTCTAGTTCCTAAGAAAGATGGTACATGGCGCATGTGTGTAGATTGTAGAGCGATCAACAACATTACTATTCGATATCGTCATCCTATTCCCCGTTTAGAGGATATGCTAGATGAATTGAGTGGTGCTGCTGTTTTCTCTAAGATTGATTTGCGTAGTGGTTATCATCAAATTAGGATGAAAGAGGGGGATGAATGGAAAACTGCCTTTAAAACAAAATTTGGTTTATATGAGTGGTTAGTAATGCCTTTTGGTTTAACTAATGCACCTAGCACTTTCATGAGACTGATGAACTATGTTTTGCGTGATTTTATTGGCAAGTTTGTGGTTGTGTATTTTGATGACATATTAATCTACAGCCGCAATGAATCTGATCATACTATGCATATTCGACATGTTTTGCAAGTGTTGCGTGATAATCAACTTTATGGTAATCTTGAGAAGTGCATATTTTGCAAAGATAAGGTCATATTTCTGGGTTATGTTGTCTCTAAGCATGGAGTAGAGGTAGATTCATCTAAAATTGAAGCAATTCAAAATTGGCCTACTCCCATGAATGTGAGTCAAATAAGAAGTTTCCATGGTCTAGCTGGGTTTTATAGAAGATTTGTGCCCAATTTTAGTACTATTGCTGCACCTTTGAATGAATTGACTAAAAATGGTGTTGCATTTGAGTGGGGCGCAGCCCAAGATCATGCTTTTGATGAACTGAAACGATTGTTAACTTCTGCACCGTTGCTTGCACTTCCTGATTTCAATAAGCAATTTGAGATTGAATGTGATGCTAGTGGTATTGGAATTGGTGGTGTGTTAATGCAAGAGGGTCGCCCAATTGCATATTTTTCTGAGAAACTTTCTGGTGCTAAGTTGAACTATCCTATATATGATAAAGAATTGTATTTTTTAATTAGAGTTCTTGAGGTTTGGCAACATTATTTGTGGCCAAAAGAATTTATCATACATTCTGATCATGAAGCTTTGAAATATCTGAAAGCTCAATCTAACTTGCATAGGCATCTTGCTAAGTGGGTTGAGTTCATTGAGTCTTTTCCATACATTATTAAGCATAAGAAGGGAAAAGATAATATTGTTGCTGATACTCTATCTAGGAAGAACATGCTATTAACTCAACTTGATGTTAAAATTCCTGGATTAGAGATACTATGTGATTTATATGCTACTGATCATGATTTTGCTGAACCATATCGCTTGTGTGCTATTGGTAAAGCTTGGGAGAAATATCACATACATGATGGGTTCTTGTTTAGAGCTAACAAACTATGTGTTCCAGAATCGTCTGTGCGTTTGCTCTTATTGCAGGAATCACATGCTGGAGGTTTGATGAGTCACTTTGGGCGTGAGAAGACGCTATTCATGCTAGCTGACCACTTTTATTGGCCAAAGATGAGGCGGGATGTGGACAGGTATGTGAAGAGATGCATTACTTGCAACAAGTCCAAGTCCAAGCTGAAGCCTCACGGTTTGTATACTCCTTTACCGGCACCTACTACACCTTGGGAGGATATTAGTATGGATTTTGTATTGGGTTTGCCGTGTACTAAGAGAGGCCATGATTCTATATTTGTGGTAGTGGATAGATTCTCTAAGATGTCACACTTTATTGCCTGCCACAATAGCGACGATGCGTCGCATATTGCTAACCTGTTTTTCAGGGAGATTGTACGTCTACATGGAGTCCCGAAGACTATTGTTTCTGATCGTGACGTGAAGTTCATAAGCTACTTCTGGAAGACGCTTTGGAGAAAGCTGGGGACGAAGCTATTTTTCAGCACTACTTGTCATCCCCAAACTGATGGTCAAACTGAGGTGGTGAATAGAACATTGTGTAACGTCCCCGGGTAGTACCCATAATAGATCTTGTTTGTTGTTTTTCTTTTATGCATCATCATGGCATATGCATCATGTCATCCACAAGTTCTTATCAAATAAAATTATTTTAAATAAAAATTATTTTCTTTTCCCTCTCATATGGTTCTTATAATTAAACCTCCTCTTTCTTTTCATTTAATAAAACCCTAGCAAAACAAAACTATAAAAGAGTTAACCTATTTTAAATGTTTACAAACTCAAAATAAAATGTTTCTTTGTTTTGAAGTTTGAAAATGTTTCAAAACAGTTTTATAATCAAAGGTTTTGGAAGAAGAAAGAAAAACAAAACATTTTGAAAAAAAAACCCTAACCTGACCTAGGTTGCTCTTCCTCTCCTTGGCCCAGTTTCCCCTCTCTCCTCCTGGCCTTTTTCCCTTCTCCCCGGCGGCCCAAGTCAACTCAGCCCGCTCTCACTCCTGGCCCATACCCCTTCGGTGAGAGGAGCCGCTCCTGTTGTCGTCTTCCCCATCGAGAGATCACGCCGGGAGCGTGATGCTGTGGTCCTCGCTCCCGTCCGCTCCCACTCGTTTTCCCCCCTCCTTATCTCCCCTCCAAACCCTAGCGCTACCAACTCCCCTCCCTTTTCCTTCCTCACCGCCGCCACCTCTGCTTTCCCCCTCTTCTCTTTTTCTTGTTCTCTGTGAGCATGTCCGAGCGCACCACCGCACTCCCCGCCATCGTCCGGCCAGCTCCGACCATCCCCTCTCAATCCGAGACCACCCCAAGCTTCGCCTCACTCTTCCCGTTCACCTCGTGCAAGCAATCGAGCCCGGGTGCTCTCAGACGCCGCCAATTCGTGGTTCCCTTCTCCGTCTCCAGCAACGTTTTTCGTCGATTCCGGCGAGCTCCTCCCTCCTCCGGTCCTGAAGACGGCACGTCGAGCTTCAGGGTGAGAACGCGCACCCCCCAGACATCCCTGCTTCCTTTCTAGCCTCCATTTTCTTCTTCTCTTCGTTGAGCCGAACCTTTCCGCCGCAGAACCTCGTCTCCGGCGCCCCTCCGGCGACTCCCCGACAACGGAGCCGCCACCCCAGGGTCCGCGCCGACGAGGCGCGTTGGTGGCGCCCCCTCTCGCTTCCTGGTATGCCTCCAGACGCCCGCGCGCTTCCACGCCGAGACGCGGTGACCACCTCCCGCGCGCGTGCACCCCCCCGTCGAACAGCTTCCGTGCGTTCCAGCACGCCTCGCCACGCTGGCAGCCACGTGGCTCCGGGCCCCACCCGTCAGCGACCTGGGCTAGCTGCCCCTCCGGTGAGAAACCCCCCTCCCCCAGATCTATATCTCGTCAGTTTTGCATGGAGGCCCCTGCTAGTTTTTATTCCTCTACCCGGCGTCCCTGGCTATGTCAGTTTATCGATAACCCCCTAGATCTTTTGCTAAACAACCCGGGGTCCTCCCCTGTAAACAATTTGTTTTCGGGTCCTTACCCCAATTAAAATAAATCTATTTTTCTATTTTAATTAATAAAAACTAATATGCTAATAACTTTTAATCGGTAAATCAAAAAAAAAGTGTTCTATATGAAAATTGACCAGAAAAATGAGAGGAACATGAATATGCCATCCATTCATCTGTTTGCATCCCGCATCATGTCGCGCGTTGGTAGTTTGTGCATCTCACCTAATAGAACACCAGAGTATTTTGGAATTCCACCTAGGGTTTTCCCCGCTCCGCTTAATATTGAAGTAGCTCACCCTTGCCATGTTGTGCCATGCTAATCAACACTTAATTTTGTTGGTAGAAATGCAACTCCAACCCTAATTTGTTTGTCCGGGATTCCGATCCCGCTTAATTGGATAATTGCATCGCATCACCTTTGCCGTGTCATGCATAACATCATGATCATGCTGGATCTTCTTTATCCGTAGTAGTAAGACTTGCACCCGTTGTTTGTCCAGCATTTGCTTCTTCCCGGATAGGATCGCGAAGTGGTGTTGTGAGATACGACAAGTTCTCCGGATGTTCCTCGGCAAGCTTTAACAGGCAAGCATTTCCTAAACTCCTGTCTCTGCAGGAGTCGCTCACCTATTTTATTTTACCTTCTCCCTTATTGCTATCCTTGAGTTGCGTTATTGTCACGTGTCCTATCCACTTGTTACCTCAAGCAGCCCATATTGCCACCACCACCTCCTACAGCTGTTGTTTGGTTATCGGGTCTGCCTTGCGAGTCGTAGTGCATGCTAGTGCCATTTTTATCTCCTTACCGTTGTTGCTATCTTATCGGGTTATCTGTTGGGAAGTTATCACATGTTACATCAGTTGTTAGAGATAATCATGATCTATTTATTGTTAACAACTAAAATTGTAAGCAGAGGCATCTGTGAGCCCCTTTGCGAAAGCATCGGAACTTTGACTCGCTAATGTCCCCTAGGACCCGAGTTCTTGTTATCTGTTCCGAGATTGAGCGCTCTACCCGTACGTGGGGAGTGGGACCCCCATCACCCACTACCTTTCCTCGAGTCTGTTTATTGGGAGCCACAACCTTGGTTTTATTTGCTCATATGCACGATATGCACGATTTATTTCCTGTTGCCTTCGGGTGTTTATATTCTGTACTGTACTCATAATGCGGGGCTCCTTATCCTTGGCCGGTCGTTAGTGCCCGCCTTGGAAGCCGTCGCAAACCTCTGGGTCCGTATCGGAGTACGGCCGGACTTCGTCACGGGTAGCTTAGTTGGGTGGCTCCCATTAAACTTTCTCTTGCATTGGGAACGATCTTGTTGTGAGACTCCACCTGTAGTAAGTGGGTTCGAGCATGCGTATGGTTACATTTGGGCAACCCCTGCAGGGTGTACATCTTATCGATAAGCCGTGTCCGCGGTTATGGACGACTTGGAATTGTATGGCTTGATCATAGAACAACTTACACCTTTATGTTGCTGCTAATAATTTGCTAATAACTTGCGTAGTAATATAGCATTACTACAACAGTTACTTAATAAAACTTGTCCACCGTGTGAGTGCCTTTGTAAGTACTTCCTTGCGAGGGGGGAACGCATCGGTTGTGTTATGTTTGCAGAGTATAGAATTGCTAGCTTATGCGCTCTCTCATCTTCTCTGATTAGACGACTGTTGTAGAGTATCTCTATAGGTTTTTAGTGCTTGCGCGCTGCCGCTCAACCCCACCATATTGCCTATGACGTTCCTCTTGCGTCCTCTAAGTCCCCTGCGTGCCTCAAGTACAAAGGACGACTGGTTGACGAATGCTTATACGTCTTGAAGTCTTGCTAAGTACGAACCCGTACTTATTGCTGCTTCTTTGGGACATAACCGGGCAGGTATGAAGACATGTTCGATGAAGGCGACGTTAGCAAGGTTACCCTTTCGGCTTGGCCTAGGCGGGGTTATGGACGCCACTGGTTATCTTCAGGACTCTTAGTCCAATTTGTATCTTGTCCGTACTCGGACGTATTTGATCTTCTGTATGATTTGGATCTTTGTATTGTATATTTGTATCTTGACTCGTTGGAGTCGTTGTTGTAATATATGTTTTCTTGTGGGCTCTATTGTAATCCTGTTGTAATGTTACCGCTCGTGTTAATTCCTCTGGCATCACGTGTGTGATTCGTCGTGCACGTCGTGTCGGAGGGCGTCTTTGAATCGATATCATGCGGATTTCGGCGGGTTCACTGGAATCCTCATGGTACTGGTTTCGGGGCGTCACACATTGTCACAACTGTTGAGATCCATGATAAAGAAGAACTTGAAGGAGTGGGAAGATTGTTTGCCGCATGTGGAGTTTGCTTACAACAGGGCAGTACATTCTACCACAGAGCTGTGTCCCTTTGAGGTGGTATATGGTTTCAAACCCATTACTCCACTTGATTTGTTGCCTCTAACCATACATGAGAGAGTCAATATGGAGGCATCGAAGAGGGCAGATTTTGTGCGAAAGATTCATGTGAAGACTAAAGAGTTGATAGAGAAGAAAGGCAAGAGCAATGCTGCAAGGGTGAACAAGAAGCGCAAGGAGATGTTGTTCAAGCCTGGTGATATGGTCTGGGTACATTTTCGCAAGGATAGGTTCCCGAAGCTACAGAAGTCCAAGTTGCTTCCTCGTGGTGCTGGTCCTTACAAAGTGCTTGCCAAGATCAATGATAATGCATACTCTATAGATCTTCCAATTGATGAGTTTGGTGTCAGCAATTCTTTCAATGTGGCTGATTTGACACCATATGACGGAGAAGACCTTGGAGCGTCGAGGTCGACGCCTTTTGAAGGGGGGGGATGATGAGGACATCCCTACTACTACACTACTACCTCCGTCATTGCAAGATGAAGACGATGCTGCTGTGAAGCTCAAGTCCAATGAAGTCAGGATTGGACCTATTACAAGGGCTTGTGCGAAGCTACTCAAGCAACAGGTGAACTTGTTCCTAAGCGATACTTTGATCGATGAGAACTTTATACTGCCTAAGTCCTATTACTTATGTATGATCAGGTATGAAGAGGGAGCAAGCATCGCACGAGGAGGAGAGGAGCAGCTGGACGTGAAGCTGGACATGGAGCTGGACATGGAGCTGGACATGAAGCTGGACATGAAGACATCATATGGACGCGCGAGGGAGGAGCGGGAGGCATGCGCGAGGGAAGAAGACGAAGTCCAGGCCGGCGCCTGGCCCGGTCTGACCGGCCGCCACGCCGGCGCACCCGGTCCCAGGCCCGGTCTGACCGGCCGCCACGCCGGCGCGCCCGGTCCGAGGCCCGGTCCAACCGGGCGCCACGCCGGGTCAGCCTGGCGCCGACCGGGCCCTCAGCCGGTGCCATCCGGGCCACTTCCAGGGTTCCAGGACCCTTATTCCGGTCAGCACCCGGTGCCAGGCCCGGTTTCGACCGGACCGCCCAGTCCCAGACCCGGTCGACCGGCCCTCTGATCGGCCGTCTCCGAGTCTGTCTCGACCAGATCCGATCTGGGTCGGTTTTCTATGTATCTTTTCGACCCCTGGTCGTCCTGAACCCCTATATAAGTGCCCAGGACGCCCCCAAATTAGGTTTAGACCACGTTTAAGATAAACCCTAGTTCATAGTTGATTGCTTTGCAACTCTATCGAATTTCTACACCATATTGCATTGATTTGGTGTAAACCCCTGAAAGTCTTGTGTGATCTGTTGTTCCATTGGGAATTAGACGGTTGCAACTTACCGCTTCGTGGTCGGCGGCTACGTGCGCAAGTGTGTGGAGTTGCGAATATCTTGCAGGGTTGAGAGCTGTTGCATTGGCGACAGGGATCAATCGAGAGACTTCGTTGCGTCATACAAGTTACCATCCACTTCATCATCATATATCTCCGCTGTGTTCATCGCGTGATCATCATCACCACCGTTGCTTACTTAGAAGATCGGGCCACCCCTTATCAGTAGGTAGAACTAGTAATAAGTTTAGTCTACGAGTTATTCTTTTAAAAATTAGCAGTTTTACTTTATTGTAATTATGAGATTGTGTTGATCTTTTATAAAGAGTTTGTATTGTAATTCTATAGACATTCCTTGAACCTGCAATGTTTTTATTGTAGCACTCTAAGTGATGTAATACTAGTGGAACTGTGTCGATGACTTGGCTAGGTCACCACAGTGGTGTGGTCACTAGTTCTGCTATGGAGATGGTTGTACGCATGCAGTGGTATGCTAGGTCACTACAGTGGCCTGGTCACTAGTTCTGCTATGGAGATGGTTGGACGCATGCAGTGGTATGCTAGGTCACTACAGTGGCCTGGTCACTAGTTCTGCTATGGAGATGGTTGTACGCATGCAGTGGTATGCTAGGTCACTACAGTGGCCTGGTCACTAGTTCTGCTATGGAGATGGTTGTACGCATGCAATCAATATGTCACATTTGGTTATATCGATTAAAACCGAACACCGAACTGAATTGTCAATTGACCGAGTTAATGGCTAATTAAAAACTACAGTATAATTTCGGTGCAATTTCTTATTAACCGAATTATAAGAAAAACAGAAAAAAGAAACAAATTTCCATTTAAAACAAAGTGCATAGGCCTAGTCGTAGGTACAAGAACTGAACCCCGCGAGGAAAGTAGCAAGGACCGAACTTTCTTATAGAAAAAGAAAACTCCAATGTAGTATCGTATTATTTTTTGGCAATGAATAACATACACTCGGCTTATACATTAATAGAAGAGGGAAGTACCATATTATAAGCCTGCTAATAAAAGCTTTCTTTATTACTAGCAATATTACAACTAAACACGTGATATTTCACGGGCGATGATTCTTCATCCATCGTCACTCCTATCGAGCTTAGAGCTCTTGGTTGTTCTTCATCCTATCTTGAGATTGCGCACTGAATTCTACTTTATGTTTCTTGGTCTTTTCAGATACTTTTATGGAGCCGATGAACTCTTGCCCGGCCCCTTCATCTTTTCTTCAGATACTCTGCTCTCTGTAACTTGTGTTCCTCGGTGCTCTCGAATACTATTTTTTTTATGGTATGGATTACTTCCCTTTGCCCTTGCGCATCTGGTGTTCCTCTTCTGTGCTCGACTCTAATTTGAATTTGCTGCTGTTATCGGACAAAGATGATATGATCCGACGCAATTTGGGGTGGCCAATTAATTTTCTCCCCGCGTCCTTCATCTTATCGGACAAAGATGATATGATCCGACGCAACTTGCGTTTCTGGACGTTCTCAAATAATTGTTTTTTGGAAGGAGTGTAGTATATCCTTTTGTCCTTCCGCATCGGGTCTTCATGTTCTATTCTCCACTCTTGTGTGGATTTGCCGTCCATCCCAGATACTTGCTCTTCGTGCTCCCGGATCTGGTCATCGTCTTCGAATTGTCCTATGCTCGTCTCCTCGGATAATTGGTTGACAAGTGTCGGTTGCTGTTGTTCCACCGTCCACATCTCATCTTGATTTTCTCTGCTCAATTCTAATGTTGGTTTGGTGGCGATCTCAGATACTTTATATCTGATGGCAGCTTCCGCGGCCTCCACCTCTGAAACTGTAGCTTCCTCGCAAAAGGTTATGGCATGGACTTGTGTGAGGCGAGTGAGGTGCTCGATGCCAATATCCGGATATGCTTGACCCCGCCGCTTAATTACATGGAAGCCACGCCCAAGCCTTTGGAGCTGCGGCATGGCTCCTTTTTCGAACTGCAGCCCCATCCAGCTATTCTTGACTCTGAACGAAAACACCTTCAGAAATGGAAAGATACCACCCTTGATGATGAACCTTCCTATTACGGAACAATCCATTGCAAGGAATGTGAGAAGGACCAGATTGGTCAAGCCCTCGAGTACAATGAAATCTTCTGCATTTGCTTCATAAAGATAAATATCCAGTTCGGTGAGGCTGGCAAGTGAGCCCATGTTAGGTGTAATTCGCGAGCCATTGGAGTAATAGATGGTGAGAGAAAATCTTCGGGGCTCAAATTTCGTTTCTAGCGGAGCTGTTACCTTCTCCCATGAATCCACCAGTATGGGAATCGCTTCAGAACCTTGATACCCATAATCAAGGTCTAGGAATTGGACCTTGGACTTTACAACCTCGTCCAGAAATGACACGAGGTCGGTTTCTGTTGGAACTGATGTTCTCATAGATACGCCGAGCGTCCTGATCTGCTCAGATTTCCTCAGCAGCTCTACCACATTACCAAGTGAGCTGCTACTCTCAACATTAATGAACGGTGCTCGTTCTAATTTCGGCATCTCCCAAATATTCGTGGCATCTACTTCAACCAGTAGATGCCTCAACTTTCGCAATTTAACTGCAGATGCTGGAAAAGTTACGAGCCCAATATGCCCCCTCAAATCTAGGGTCTCCAACTGCTCCAGTTTTCCAATGTCCTCTGGTAGCACATATATACTAGTCCCTGCGAGCCCCAAGTATCTCAGTAGAACCAATCCTCCAATGCCTTCCAGATGATGTTTTTCTAAATTCTTTGTATCTCCTAGGTCCAGCACTCGCAGAAGTTTGAAAGCCAAAATACTATTGATAGGAACTTCTAGAGCCTTAGTAGGACGCATCTCTTCACCATGCGCATAAACCCAAGGCAAACGCTGAGAATATGGAGGACCGACCTTCCTTTCGGCATCCCTGAAGACTGTGAGGGATCGCATCCTTGACAGGTTCACGCTGCTTGTGGACAAGGTGTCAACTTCGTCTTCATTATGGCAGTCCAGCGAGAACCGTCGAATTGTGTCACATGGAAATGGAACACAAATCAATTCTGCAGCTGTCATGGCAAAATTTTCTTCTCTCGACAAGGATCTGATGAAATCAAGAATTAAAGTATGAACAGTACATCCCACTGCCTGGTGACAACTAAGGTGGAAAACCGGCTGAATCAGTCTTCTACTAATAAGCTCATTGAAGTACCTCTCCCCTGTTACCAAAGAGAACTCTTTATCTATTCTTACGATAATTCCTTCTGCGTCCCATAGCAGTATCAAGCGATCTTTCTGGATAGTATAGTTTTCTGGAAAAACACTCAGGTACATAATGCAAGACCTCAAAGGAAGAGATAGATCAGCATAACTCATTTGTAATATCTTGTTCATTCCTTCACAGGGTGAATACTGCTTCAGTGATGAAATAATAGATTCCCCGAGCATCTTCAGTTCTGCCGGTGCCTCGGATTTCCTGGCTAATAATAAGCCGGCTGCAACAGTTATGGCCAATGGCATGGCCAATGGCATTCCATCAGCCAGTTTCAACATGTAACAAGAATGTTCTTCAAAACCAGCCCACTTTTCTTCGTCTTGAAGATTTAATGTTTTACTAAGAAATAAGATTTTGGACTTCTCCTTGCTAAGTGCCTCCATGTGGTATACAAGATCATTTGGATAGCTAGAACAATACATGCCTACATCCGTGATGCAAGTTGTTGTCAAAACCCTACTTCCACGATTATTTGGCAACACACAATTGATAACATTCCATGCCCATGTACTCCATATGCCATCGACTAGGATGAAGTACCTAACATATAGATGTACAAATAAAGTAAGTATCTATCAGCTACTATATATAATCAATTCAAATTAATACATGATTTCAAAATACGTAAAATGCATTAAAATGAACAAAAAAGATTCCACAAAGACAACTATAATGAATCATATTGTACAACAACTACAACAAAGTTAGTAAGAAAAATCTCTACTACAACCTATTTGGCAACAAATGAATTTAGTGGTACGTCCTCAAATTTTGATCCTCAAAACTGTGTTGTACATAGAACCTAGCATTATTGTTATGCGCGAAGTTGGTATAACATTTTTTATTCGATAAAAAGTTGGCATATTTAAATGCCTCATTTCTAGTGCATAGTATTCAGATAAGATAAAAGTAGAACCATAGTATCCATTTAGCGTTTTTCCAAAAATATGGAAAGTTGCAGTCATACCTTACCCAAAAAAGAGGAAAACAACTCAAACATGATTCGAGGGAGGAAAACTATAACTTAAAACTATAGGTAAATACGGATATACTGGCTATTAGCTGTTTTTCTCATTTAGTCTATATAAATGGTATAGCCGTAGCGGGAGGTCTTCCAAAAAGCTATACCCGCATATTCAAAACTTTGAGTACAACAGTAAGGAACTTCCTGGGCCAATTGCGTGCTGGACTGGTCCTAAGGTACTAGCAAATTTTTATCAACAACCAATATGGCCGTACATGAATATGGCAAGTCCCCAGTTTTTATCCTCGGAACGGTTTTCTATGTAATATTTAGCATTGTCCTTATGTTCTTAGTTGGCATAAATTGCACGAATCCTAGTGTATTGCGTCCTATAGTGTAAAGAACTAGCAGAGTTGACTGGTTGCAAGAGCATCTCTAACCGATCCCTTCTAAAGCTTTAGAGGAGTAAAAATCGGCCAAAATCTCACCTACCTGATCCCTTAAACAGTTAGAGGGTAAAGATTGTAAGAGTCGGTCCTCAACACCGACCCAACTCCCCTAAAAATATTCAACCGCCCCACCAGCTGAGTATATCCCCCCCCCCTCCCCCGGCGTCCGTCGGCGACACCCCAACTCTGGCCGGAATTTAACCGGAGATCTTTTTCGCAACCCCGTCGGGCCTTCACGCTGGCTCTATGCGACCGCTGCGCCCAAGGTTTTGTCAACGTACAATCTCTCCTCTCAAGAAAGCAAAGCTTTAAAGATAGTATTGCATATCAGCGTCAGGCCAAAAACGTTTCGCTCTCGCTCGGGTCGTCCCCCACGGGCGACGACCGGGCGAACCCTAAGCCCCCGCGCCCCCACCCATCTTCCGCACCTCCTCCTCCCCCCCCCCCCCCCCCCCGGGCAAAGGCCGCGCGGTGCCGCTGCCGGCGTGCCTTTCCTTAGCCTCTCGTTTTTGGCTCTGTGCGGGGCAGTAGCGGATGGCGGCGGTGCTTCTCAGGGCTCCTCGGGATCGGTCTGGAGGCGGCGGTGAGACTTGACGATGGCGGTTCAAGGCGGAGTGGCGGGCTAGCGCGGCGTGCGGCGGAGGGCGGCTGCTGCTGGCGACGCGGCCCAGATTGGGGTTAGGCGGGCCCCGATCTGGGCCAGAAGGGCCTCATCCTGGGCCAAAAGGGCCTAGGTGGGGCCAACGCCGGTGGGCTCCCTCTAGGCTACACCGCAGCTGGTACCAGATCTGGGCTAGGTGGGCCCGGATCCGGTGGCCCTTGGTTGTACAGCTGTGCGGTTCCTCCTCCGGGAGGGTCGAGGTGATGCTCTTGCTGCGTGCAGTGGCGAGTTCTTGGATGCCGAAAAAGTGATCGGCTTGACCAGAGGCATGGTGACGTCAGTTTTGGCGCGGCTATGTCCCCGGGCGTGGCGGTGAGGGTGCTTCTTGTTGGATATGGTGCCCTAGAGGCAATAATAAAGAGTATTTATTATTATATATCAATAGTTCATAATAAGTTTTATGGCATGCTATAACTATATCAATCGAAAACATTGGTACACGTGTGGTATGTAAACAAACCAGAGTTCCTAGCAAGCTTTATGCGAACTAGCTCATTGTGGTCAACAGATGATCGATGTTTCCCGATCATGGACATATAAGTCAATTGGCAATGGGATCATATCATTGGGTAAATGATATGATGAACATTCCCAACATATGTATTGCAATGTGATCCAATCACAAAGTCCAGCGTTGCGATACTAACATAAATGGTGTAACCTAATCCTTAGACCGTGAGACCATATCTAATCACTGCCACCGGCGGCTGCTTAGACATCATCAATCACCACACCATAACAGGGTGATAATAAAGGTGGTGCTCAGGTATTCCAAAGAGATGTGTTGAGGCGTATGTGTCAATAACGGGATTTGTTCATCTGCATGACGGAAGATACTCTGGGCCTACTCGGTGAGATTACATCCAAGTTGCAACACATGACTAGGTCATGAGGATGGAATCACACGTGAACGAGTTGAATAGCCTTGTTGGTAACGAGATCGAACTAGGTATGATGATAACGATGATCACATCTCTAACAAGTCTTGTATCGAAGTAACAAAGGGAATATGACTCGGCATTTGCGGTTCAACGACTTTATATTCGTAGAGCACACATGGATCATTATGGTTCTCCAGAACCCCTGGTGATCATTGATCGAAGAGGCATCTCGATCATGTATATGTCGTTCTCGAACCGTAGGGAAATACACTTAAGGGTTCAACGAAACTTAAGATTGTTTTGGATTCATTGGAAACGCCGGATAATAGAGAAGAGAAAACCGGAAAGGGTTCCGAGAGAATCTGAAGAATGTTCGGAGTGGTTCGAGAGGTGTCTCGAATCATCGGGAATTAAATAATATGTAGTATATATTAATTAAGATAATTAATATTTAATTATATATTTATTTAATATTAAAAGGTGCAGCCCACCTTAATGGGCCCCTCCCGGAGGGGAGCCCATTAAGTGGCCAGCCACCCCATGGGTTTATGGGGGCGGCTAGGTTTTTTTGGAGGTGGGGGGGGGGGGGGAGGGGCGGGCGCATGGGCCCTTGGTGGCCCAGCCAGCCACCCTCCATGGCTCATCCCCAAACCCTAGGGTTTGGGGTGCACCAAACCCCCCTCCCCTCCCTCTATATAAGGTCGAGGCATTGGGAGGAGGAGGACACACAATTAGGGTTGAGAAAAAGGAGATCCCCTTGGGCGCCTCCTCCCCTCTTCCCCCTCTCTCTCTCTCCCATGCATGGTTCCTCGAAGAGCTCCGCACTGAGGGAGTACTCCACCCGGTACGCAGGAGCGCTGTCGAGATCCGGATCCAAAAGATCTACTTCCGCACCTCCGCTGGAACGGAAACGAGAGCATCATTGAGCAATGTATGTGTGCGAAACTACAAGGTGTTGCACTTGCGGCACTTGACGTCGTACCAGGAGGACTTCAACACGACCTTGAGGTCGGCGACGAGTACGACTCACTACTAGGAAAACGCCTATAGCCGCACTATCTACCGCCGGCGCACCAAATAAGTGGTACGCTAGCGCTATTTACCACCGGCGCATCACTTATTTGGTGCGCCGGTGGTACCTATCTACCGCCGGCGTACCAGCGTTTTCCTGCGCCAGAGATAAGTGTTGTCCTAATTACAAGCAATACCGTCAGATACTGCGGGCGAACATAAATGTTGCTGCGCCGGCAGTAGATTGGCAGTGCTGGTGTACCACAATAATGCTGCGGTATGCAGTCACAGCAGTCACGGGTGTGCCCACTAAAGATGCCTCATCATCCAGCCGCACGTTAGAAAGATCCAATGGCTGCAAACATCTGAAAGAAACACAAATCCGTGTGCTTGCTTGTTATTGGTCGGTTGACCAATCTTCCTGACAGCGCACATGCGCACATACGCTGCTCCCTCCTCTCTCTCCTCTCACCTGCCTTGGGGATTGGAGTGTATAATATGTAGTGTTTTGGGTGAAAACAAGTGTTTCGGGTGGCTACTGGTTTGGTAGGGCATGATTCTCTAGCTATTCAGGGCCAGGTAACGATCAGGAGCGAGCAAAAAACTGGATCTGTGAGTCCGATACTTCTTTGCCCTATTTCCCCGCCCACACGCCGCCCCCTCATCGTCTCTAGCTTTCTCTTTGGGATGGCCCGCAGCAGCTCGTACAGCATGATAATGCCACTGTGCCCGCAGCATCACACATGCAGTAAAACTTCAGCCTTATTTGACAGCACGCTCGCCAGAAAAAACGCGAGGGGTGCCTAGCGTTTTTATTCACACGTGTATTAGCAGGTTTTGTACAAATACTTGGAGCTGAAACACTTTCAAACCGGTACAAACCCGGCCGGCCGAACAGTTCAGTACGTGTTTACAAGAGTCTTTGGCTGGTCCAGGGAAATCATTACACTTTAATCCCCTCCAAAACCTGTGTGCCGAACGGGGCCTTAGGTGCCATGGAAAATCACTTTTCCTCGCTCCAGCTGCTAGCATCCAGGGGGCGATTTACACAAAAATAACCCTTTTGCGTAAGAATTGCACGAAACGACCCTCCGACCAAACTATTTCACGCTTCTAACCCTTTTGTGTGGCGCTCGAGCCCGCCAGCCGACAATGTGTGGCGCCGCTCCCACGGGCGTCACATAGACAGGTGTGTTCGCAAGGGCGTCACACAAAAGGGTTAGAGGCGTGAAATAGTTTGGCCGGAGGGTCATTTCGTGTGTTCTTTCCCACAAAGAGTTATTTTTGTGTAAATCGCCGCATCTAGGCCGCTCCGCTCCGCCAAGTGCGGTCAAGGGATGCAGCGCTCCACCAGCCGCCGTGCCGCTCGACCAAGCTCCACCGGCTGCCGCCCCTGCTCAACCAATCCGTCCCGGCGCACGCCTCAATGCAAAGATCCACCGGCCACCGCCCCGCTCCGCCAAGTGCGACCAAGGGCGCGCAGGAGCGGGCAAGCACCGCCCACACGCAGAGCTCCACCGGCCGTCGCCTCGCTCGACACAGGCCCACCTCCGCGCGCGCAAGCACACCCGCCGCACGGGCCTTGCCCCGGTCACCGGAACGCTCGCACGCGCCCACCGCCTGGCCCGTCGCGCGCAAGCCAGAGCAGCGTGACCGCGTTCCTCGATTCGTGTGCATCCGCCCACGCCCAACGCCTGGCCTCGCTATAGAGCAGCCTGACCGCGTTGATTTTTTTTTATTTCCAAAACATATTACTACCGGCGCACCCAACCCACTGCGCCGGTGCTAGGTCTATATACCCACTGGCGGAGCTTAGTGTAAGTCAGGGGGGGCCGCCGCCCCCCCCAGCTTTTTGCAAAGTTCTGAAGAATTTTTTTTAGGGAGTGTTTAGATGCAGAAAAATTAGCATTTCGCCCCTCCAAACATTGATATTTTATCTTTCGCCCCCCCTGATTTTTGGTGAAGCTCCGCCACTGTATATACCGCTGGCGAACATCAAGGTGCGCCGGTAGTGGTCATATATCACCGGCGTGTTGCCACCGGCGGGCTCTGGTGCGCCGGCGGTAGCTAAAATAGGTGCGCCAGCAGTAGGCTTTTTCCTAGTAGTGACTACATCAACCACGTTCTAGCGGAACGTTAACCGCTTTCGGTCTACGAGTGTACATCACCGAAACCATCTCCGTTACCGCATTACTCCTAGATATATCTAGGCAACCAGGTTGCGTTAGTTAGAATTTTTTTGTTTTCTGCTACGAAACCCTACACTTCTTTGCGGTGGTGTGTGGTCTTGGCCGGGGCTGTCTTGCGAGGAGTGAGGTTGCGGCGACGCCATTCATGGCATATGGAGCACATGGCGGCTCAATGGCGGCATGGGTAGGTCTAGCACGGAGTTGCAGGTGGATGACGGCGTGTTGCCACCGGCGGGCTCGGCCGTTGCGGCTTTGTTTATAGAGCGGGGTGAAAGTCTACTTCGAGAGAAGTGTCTAAACTGGACAATTTGCAGCACTTGTGCGACCTATCTGCTCCAAACTTACATTCACCTTCAAGCTTGGCCCTGAATACTTAGGGTAAGTATGGATCAACATATTATCTTAAAACAGGTACCATACAATTTGAAATATGCAAGTTAAAGTAAAAAAAGAAAAAAGAAACAACGAATAATGAACCTGATAATTGTGTATAGAACTATAGTATTTTCACTATTAATTGCAACATTGGAGCAGCATCGATGCATTTACAATGTTACGCTGTAAATGCAAATAAAGTACCTTTTTGTGCAGAGGTATTCCCAGAGCTCAGTGATAATTTCTTGCACATCTACAACCCTCCAATGCTGCCACTTCTTACTGACAGGGTTCAGTTGACGGAGTATATCCTTTAGTATCATTGTCATGGAAGTTCTTCTGCCAACATAGACGAAAGCTTGGCACTCAAACTGCCGACGAAGTAAAAGCTTTGAATAGATCTGCTTGGCAAGAGTAGTCTTACCAAGACCTTCCATTCCGACGATAGATACGACCTTTCGCATCTCGTCCTTGCCGTCAGTCAGATGCTGGATAAGCTCGTCTCTTGGTCCGTCGAGAAGACCATGGCAAGGTTTCTCCTCGACAAGCAGCCAAGAGTTGATGTCGATGTTGATGTTGCTGGTCTGGCTGGTTGCCACGCCAGCAACATCAGGCTCCGTGGGCACTACCTTGAGAAGATCGTAATACCATGTGAAGCGCTCACGCGCTTCTTTGATCTCAGTCATGAAATTTCTGATATCTTCCATGTCCGATGGAACCAGCATGTTGGTCACCGGCTTCTGATCGATCCAGTCTTCAATCTCGAAGACGAGCTCCCTGACTTGCTTCATACACACCTTGGGCAAGGCAAGGTTGTGAAAGAAATCCTCCTTAAGACTTAGCACAGCCTTCTTGAATTCTTGAGCCAGGTCGGAGAACTCTTCAGTTGCATTGGAATAATTCTCCATTTTGGCGACCTTGTCGATGAGGGTGTTCATTGTCTCTGCCGAATAGCACACCATCGGTAGACTCTCCATGATCTAAAATCTTGATCTCTATCTCTCTTGGCCTCTATTTTTCTTCCTGTCTCTAGATCTCTCTAGGTCTCGGGTGTGTGTATCTGTGGCTGTATGGGGGGCTGCGCGCTATAGTTATTCATGGATCTATAGTGATTCTCGTGTGGTGACGAAGTCACATGTGCCAGTTGTATTGGTAGTTGGAAAATTTGCAGCGGCGGGTACATTACGGTCCTGGATACTTTCTAAGATGATCCTCTATATATGATATATTTAAGTGCGGGTACATTACGGTCCTGGATGAAAACTCTCCAATCACTTTTGCTGTCTGGGTCATGGTTTATCAAAGAATCGCATCTAAGGACTAGCTTTACCCGCAAAATTCCTTTTGAAAAGGAAAACACCTGGACGTCTGAATCGATTAATAAATGCAGCCATATTTATTGCATATAAGTGTTTTGATTTTTATAGACACTTTGAGTTGCAATGAATTTAATATGTAAACTATGGTTCTCATTGATGATATAGATTTCACTATTAAAACCCAAATAACATAGTTTATGTGCTCCTAAAGTCATGAAATTATATTTGAACAAAGTGTCTAAAGACATAATTTTTATGACACGTGTATTATTGGTCAAATTGATGGTTAAAATTAAACCATCTCAAATAAAAAATGCTTAGAATATTGTGATTGGCGACTATTCTCATCTCCTTATATATGGAGTATATCGATCCTCTCTCCTGTTGGATGTACATCCTGTACGCTTGATGCAAGTCTTCTCCACATTAGGCTGTAAGAGGGAGAGGCGCGGAGTGGGCAGCAATGGAGGTCATGCGCACCATCGGGAGTGTAATGGGGTCTATCAAGATGCTGGTGGACCTCATAGGGAAAAACAGAGAGCTTGCCGGGGAGGTAGCCATTGGCCTCAAGTCCATGAACAAGGATTTCGAGTTGATACGCACAGTGCGCTTACAGGGGAAGCAGAACCAGCTGCAACTGACAGCAGGAATGGAATTGCTGCTGCAGGAGCTGGCTTATGATATCGATGACTTCATACAAGGTCTCTGGGTTCCCGGACCATTTGGCTCTTTCATCCTCTCAGCGATTGGGGCAGATTCTCGTCCTCTACTTATTCAGCGCATCAGTGAGTTCAAGGAGAGTATGAAGAAGTTGAAAGATGAGCTGCCAAACAGCTTTGAAGCGATACCGGCCGGCCCGTCGTCCTCCGTTGGATCTGCTATTCCTTATGCTCGAGAGAAGGATCTGGTTGGCATCGAGGGACCCAAAAAGGAGATTGCGGAGCTGCTCTCCCCACGGATTGAGCCCCATCGTGGGAGATTAAGCGTGATCTCCATCGTGGGATGTAGCGGCTCCGGAAAGACTGCCCTCGCAAGGGCACTCTACGAAGACGATGCTATCACCAAGGATTTCAATTTCAAGTCATGGGTTGTGGCATCTGACCTCAGCTCTGTGGACATTGTAAACAAGATCCGCCATGAAGTTGCTCCCACATCAGCACCTGGAAGTACCACCGAAGCTTTGCATCATTTCCAAAAGGACAAAAGGTATCTCCCTCCACCCCTCTCTCTCGAAAATCTTGTTTATGTCGAATGGTTTTGCCTGCATACGTGATTCCGTATCATCTTTAGATGGTCTACATCTTTTTAGTGGCGCCAATGTCCTAAATTCTGTTTGTGTAAAATTCACATTCGGTTCAGAAAACACTACTACCTCCGCTTTGAAATCTTCAAAATCTAAGTCTTACAGATTTTTACATACTTCATAAGGTTTGACCAAGGTTAATGAGGAAATATCAACATCCAAAATACCAAATAAATACTAGCAGAACCTTTTTTCCAAGGTTATTGAAAAAATATCAACATCCGAAACCAAATAAATATTGGTAGAACCATTTTTTCCCATGATATCGGTTTAATTGAAGAAAGACAGATTACATTGCTCGTCGTTACAGCAAGGAAAACAACTACCACGCGTCGGAAGAACCGCGACACGAGAAAATAGACTACTCGCTACTCACCCACCAATCTACCTGTACATAAAAAAACTACATTTTTTTTCCATGTGAAGCATCAAAATGCTCCGGTTCCACTATCAGCATTAATGGAACAGAGTTTTTGTTACAGTCCACCCCCAGGGGCAAAAGGAAGGCAAAAGAAACAAAACCATAAAACTAAAAGAGAACTGAAACTCCACTCTCAAGTTTAGCCTAGCCACCAAGCAGAGACTAAAAACTCCCGGGGCAAACTACAAATCCAAAACACCACACTACCAGAACACCTAAGTAATCAGTAGCTATACATGTGGAACATGTGGCCTCCATCTCTGGACAGAGAGCAGGCGCTTTTTATTCACTTCTCGTCAATTGCCACTTATTATCATCTTGAGCTTCAGTTCTGAAAGGGTTTGAAGATGATGATCCCCTGTGTGTGACCAGCGCCGTTTCCTGTAGAATTTCATCTCCTCTGATCATCTCAGCTCTATCCTCCTCCTTTTATATGCCTGCCCAGTAGTTCAAAAAAGAACAGGCATAACAGATTAGTTTTGCCAGATATTTTATCAGTTTTTAAAAAAAAAAACATGCTCTGTTTCTTAATTTCCAAATAGCCCAACATAAAGCAGCCTTTTCTACCACATGGAAATGAACTTTTCCTACAAGAAGGCTAGCAATCCACCTGAAATATTGTGTAAAATTACCAGCTTTATCCATGCTGCACAAGTACACATGTCTGTACATGTTCTGATAGGAAGGTGTATATTCAATATGTCAGGTACTTGGTCTTTGTTGATGACGTGCTGCGAGAGACCCCATTGAAGGACATAAAAAATGCATTCAGTGAAAATGTTATGGACAGCAGAATAATTGTGACCACAAAAGTTCCTTGCGTCGCCAGGGACTACAGCTTCGGCAGTTATGAGTACACAATGCAAGGTCTGGACCAAGAAAATTCAAGAAAACTTTTCCGGGTAAAGTTCCGGGGAATGGCTGGCTACACAGAAGAAGATAAGCATCGGTTGGGCAACAATGATGTAGATATCATCATTGATAAATGTGATGGTTTACCAATAGCGCTGATCAGCGCAGCTGAATGTTTGCGTAGAAAAGGACTAAATCCAGAAAGCAGAGATTTTAAACAAGTGAGCCAAGATCTTGGTAAAATCCTGGCATATTGTGATAGCGCCTTTAAAGAATTCCAACAGCAGAATGGAACTGATACGATATTTGCAGAAATGAGAAGGGCACGTGTGGAGCCCTACGAGAACCTGCTTAATCATGGTGAAAAGGAGTGCTTACTTTATGTAAGCATATTTCCCTGTGGCCATCAAATCAACAGCAAGAACCTGGTCAGGAGATTAATAGCTGAAGGATTGGTTCCAGGAGATCCTGATATAGTGAAAGCTTCAGAATCAGTTGTCGGAGATGTCCGTGAGTGTGTCAGGAAATTGATGGACCAGCATATGGTTGAGCCTGTACCGATTCGCAACTACTCCAATGTTGCCAAGAGGTGCCGAGTTCATAGTATCATGCTGGAGTTTACCATCAAGAAGGCCGTATCCAGAAACTTCGTGAGTCTGATTCACAAGGACCAGCCCCTGCGTAGCACAACTGGCTTAGTGCGTCGACTCAGTGTTCAGTCCAGCCAGCTTGTACAAGGCACCAAACGTCCAAAGGGAATGGATTTGTCTGTTCTCAGGTCCCTAGCAATCTTCAAGAGTAGAATTCTGGATTTCGAGAAATGCAAGCTGGTGAGAGTACTGGACCTCGAAGGTTGCCGCGGGCTTACACGGAAGGATCTTGATAACATATGTGTGTTGCTGTTTCTGAAGTATCTCAGCCTCAGAAATACTGGCATCCTAGAGCTTCCCCAAAATGTGAAGAAGCTCATGTTCTTAGAGACGCTGGATGCCCGGGACACCAGGGATGCTCGAGACACTCAGGATATAGTGGTGATAAAATTGCCCGTGGAAGTTATCATGCTACCACGATTTACATACCTGTTTGGAAAATTTGAGCTAACCAATATGCACTCGAATAATGTGGAGAAGCTCATAAAGTTTTTTCCCGAAAAGAAAAGTCAACTGCACACTCTTGGTGGAATAGCTGTCCACGAAGAAAAAGGTCTAGAAATTATTCTACTTGCAGTAAAACACGCCACAAATCTGAAAAAAGTTAAGGTATGGTACAGGAACACTCCAAGCAGCACAAGTCCTGTGGCGGTCGGTGGTACACCAGAATCCAGGTTATTCAGGCTAGGTAAGACTCTTTCTAGCTTATTCAGCAAAAGGAAGCTGTCTACAGGACCAGCAGCGAGCCCCACCAGTAATACACATGATCCAGCTCCTGCGACTTCTACACCAGTTGCCAGTGGTACACCAGGTCTTCCGTGTGCAGGGCCAGTAGCTGACTCCAGCAGTAATGCACAAGATCCAGCTCCCAACACTTCTACGCTAGTTGTCGGCCGTTCACCAGTGCTTCCCTCTACAGGGCCATCAGCAGGCTCCAGCAGTAATGGACAGGATCCAACTCCTACGATCTCTACACCAGTAGCCAATGATACACCAAAACTAGTCACTTGTGCTAGTAGACAAAGTATGTTGAAGCAGAAGAAGAATTTTTTCAGCAAAAGGAAGCCATCTGCAGGACCAGCATCAAACCCCAACAGTAATACACATGATCCATCTCCTGCGACTTCTACACCATTAGCAAGTGATACACCAGAACTTATCCAGTGTGTTAGCAGACTGGCTGAGAATCTTAAAGAACATCCGATGACTCTTGAGTCGCTTTCCATTGATTTCAATGGTGTCTCTAATACCTTTCTGAATCTTCTCCGAACTAACAGCACTGTCAATTCCATCAAACTACGTCGAGGACATGGAAGCCTGCCTAGCCCTCTCGAGTTAGGACAGGTATGTAATCTCAAGAAATTGCACCTCTTCTCAACTGGTCTCGAGAGCGCTGAACTGGGAGCCCTGCAGCACTTGAAATGCCTGCAATATCTTAAGCTAGCAGAGGATGGCCATGGGTTATGGGACAGCGTCTTCCACGTGCAAGTTGGTGGATTCATAAGCCTTATCTGGCTGTGCTTCGAGGCCTCAAACTCAAGGCCTCCGCCTCTGAAGATCGACAAAGGGGTGAAGATCCCTCTTGCCTCTCTTCTGCTGCTTTGTAAGGAAAGCAAAGATCTTGAAACAGAAACTCCGGTTCCAAAAAGTCCTCAAAGGGAAACTGAAGATCCTCAAACGAAAACTCCGGTTCCATTATGTCATCAAAGGGAAATCGAAGAAGGACTGCGAGTAGAGGGCATATCACATCTGCAAAAGCTCAACGAGGTGATACTCCACCCTTCTGCTACCGATGCAGTAGTGAAGGCATGGAAAGAAGAAGCAAAGAAACACATAAACATGCCATATGTGGAGAAGCAGCAGGTATGATTTCTCTAGAAATTTGTGGTGCGAGGGACTACCCATGGGTGTACTTGGGAGCTTCCTTTATCTTTCTATACTACTATATTCAGTCTGGACTGATCCATCAGCCCGCGTTTCAATTACTTTCCAACATTTGCATAAAAAAATTGTGAGGCTGCCTATGTATGTTGAGCAGCAAACCTGTAATCCCGAATCAGCGCAATCGTGTGTATGCATAACACAATATTATTCACATTACTACTTTATTTGGATTGCACGCGTTGTACGCTAATGAAGTTGTAATATTACTCCTCCTGCTCCACCGATATGTCCTGGCCCTCCGAATGCTCGCCGGGATTCCGGACGTGGCTTGGGAAGGAATTACGGCGGCGGCGGATTTGGGGATCGGCCAACGTAGAGGATGAGGAGCCCGTCTTTTTTTTTTCAAGGGGACGACGACGAGGAAGTGTCTATGCTTATGGGCCAAGGCCCAGTAGACCCAGCCTGACCGACCAACGGAAGGCCCAGACGCCCAGTAGGTGTAGCGCACCGCAGTGAGCTACGTCGCCGTGCACAGTGCACGTGTTATGAAATCCACATTTTTTTACTCTTTTTTTCCTTTGAAAACGCTGAGGGTGGCGAGGATGGAACCCCCATCCCCCGCCTCCAGAGTTGTTTGATCACACCAAGCGATAGTTGTAGATTGCACGGGCATGTTTGGAAACACCCTTTTCCACGAACAGAGCTCTCGCGTTGCTCGACCTGGGAGACTCGGGAGCAAACCCTAGCGTCGCCGAGGCGTTCCCATCCCTGCTGCCGACCCTCGCCGCCGCTGCCATTGCCGCGTTGGCAGCGGGCCCTATCCCCAAAGGCGGGCAGGGGTCTTCTCACCGTGGCTCGCGCGGGAGAATCAGGTGGCCGGGGCTGTTATAGTGCAGCAGTACCACTGCTGTTACAAGCGATAAACTGGGAAACTGCAGCACAACATTGGCAAAAAAATAAACTGGAAAACTGGGACGGTATGAACGTAGGTGAATGGAGATGAAAACTACAAGTACAAATTATTCAAACAATCTCTTTCTGGAAACAAAATGAAATGATTGTCACTAGTGTTACAAGCGATCTCTGATTACTGATATAACATTTCAGTACGTCCTTGTTGGCGCCCTCTTCAGGATTCATGGTGACCAAATAGCGCCCCACTAGTGTTGGAAGAATCTGTATAGAAGCATCAGATTTTAGAATTCCACCTACGTACTCGTGCAGAGAATAAAAACCAAAAGTGTTTGCATACTTTCAGATCACAAACCTGCATAAATAACTTCCATACTGTCCTTCCCATGATTCTCTAATCTTGACGGATGGCATATTTCCATGTGTTCGGTTTCAACAGCATAGGTCTGTCTGCACAGATTAATGATGTAAGAACATACACTTGGAGGAACATCAGTAAAGCAATGGCAAATTTAGCTTAAAGGAACATTTAAGTTGCTCCAGCTTTCTTCCGTACTACTAGTGATGTTATTATCATTATCTAACTAATATAGTTAATACTCACGAGTAAGTACTCCCTCCGCTCCAAGTTAATTGACGCAGATTTGGCTTGTATCTAGCTAAATTTGAGTCAAATAATTTGGAACGGAGGTAGTACCAGAGAAGGCAAGTGTGGCGTCCTTACTTCCATAATAATGCGCATCCATGTATTCCTTCCGGATGCTTCCCAGACGTTGCTGCAGGCTTCTAGGGAGTGCCTCTCCCGCCGCTGGCGCGGCCTCTGGGCCCGCCTCGGCGACATCTCCATCCGCGACATCGCCTTCGAGTCGCTCGCGGCGGTGCTCAGCCTCGTCGCCCGCCCTCCGCGCCCCGCCATCTCCCTCCTCGAGATCCGGGTGCCGAGGCAGAACCGCCGCGTGCCCAGGGAGCACTGGCCCGTGCGCGAGGACGTCGCCTCGCTGGCACGCGTCGCCGCGCGGCTCGCGCCGGAGGCGGTCGTCCTCGCGCTCCCGCCGAAAGGCTCGATCCCGAACCCCGCCGACTTCCACCTCCCGTGCTTCCGCCGCGCCGGCTCCATCGTGCTCGAGTCGCTCCCGGTCGTCCTTCGTGCGCCGCCCGCCGCCGCCGGGGGCGACTTCGCCGCGCTCCAGACGTTGCGCCTCCTGGACTGCATCGTCGTCGACAAGGACCTCGATGCCTTGCTCGCCCGCTGCCCGCGCTTACGCGTGCTCGAGCTCAGCCACAAGGTAACCACTTGGCCCGGCGTCCACAGACGGAGGAAAGTCCACTCCGCGACGCTGGAGGAGCTCCTCGTGCACTCCGACAGAGTATGGCTGAGCCGCGTCGACATCGTTGCCCCAATGCTTACCGCAACTTCCGCCAGCCTCCTCGACGCTGTTTCTCGCGGCGAGTCGGCACCACAGAACTGCCGCTAGCTGAGACCAGGCTACTAGCCCGTGGTGCTATTTCTTTGGTCGCTGCATCTTAGAGCATCTCCAGCCGTTGGGCTCCCCAGGCCGAAATCCGGCGCTATTTAGTGCCGGATGGATGTATTTTTTTGGCCTGGGGAGGTCCATTTTCCCAGCGACGAATCCAGGATGGATGAATAGTTTTGACAAAAAACGGCGAATTCAGAGAAAATAAAAGGTCTCGCGAAGAAAATAATCCTATTTGACCACTATACATTGCTAGCATCAAGAAATAGAATAATCGCGAATTCCGGGTAACTGGCCTCAGAGTGGTAGTTTTGCATTATAAGTTCACAAACTTCCTCTTAGATACTCATCATATTCATTAAGCGGTGCCACCCTCACGGCCTCGAGATTTTTCTCCTTCAACCTGCACTCCACCCTCACGCTCACCCTCATGACCACATCCACACTGCACCCGCACTCCCTCTCTCTACTCCGCCGTGCCTCCCCTCTCCTCGTCGCTACGTTCCACTCGCCTTCCACCTTCCCTCGCATCACCGCCCTCCCTCCACCTTCCATCGGCTCGCTGAGCTCCCCTCCTTTAAAAAGGGTGAACTTTTTGGTCCAAGCCAGCGACGAATCACCGAATCTTGCATCGGCAAGGACTGATCCAGGTCGGATGCATCGAGTAACCACGGACGTGTGTCGGGCTTGTTTCGGCGGCGTGATCATGTGTGCATCAGGGTGCACTGCCAAGTCGATCTGGCATGCCATTGGCATTCACTGCCGCCAACAAGCTCTCCCTGACGGCCCCGCTCGCTCGCCATCATTGTGAAAGACGGCAAGGGCTACAAGATGAAGACACACAAGGTTTCCTCCTGGTCCCTCTCGGCCTATGCGTAGTTCTTACAAGTCCCTCAGTTGCTTTGGGTGTTTTTTTTTAATAATTTGTTCTTGTTTTGTGTGTGTCACTAAGGCGTCGGTGAAGCGGTTCAGGGTGGCGGGGACAGTGAAGATCGTGCGGCGGTGCGCTGGGAAGCAACATATGCTTAGCAAGAAGAACTCCGAGAGCAGGGAGAGGCTCTCCAAGATGGCATGAAAACCTTTTTTTCACTTTTCTCACATTGTTTTCTTCAATTAGCATGTCAACTTGTGATGAAACTTACGAGCATTCCTATGATTTGGATCACCCCTATTCTTATATTAGATGGTAATGTGGATTTTTGATGCGAGCTAAGTTTCCTTCCCTCAGTGTTGTTACCTTTTTTGTTAGCTTTGGGTTCGTCGGAGTCATATAATGCACCAGAATTTTCACTTGCTTGTATCGTTGTGGTAGTCATGTCAACAATAATTCTATCGGGACAAGCGTGTGTGCATTTACGTTGGGAATTTGCTTGAATTTTCAACAAATCTAAGTCACCTATAGTTACCTGATCATAGTATCTACTGGAATACCTAGATATAAGTATTATCACATGCAATGGTGTATCATTTGACTATTGGTTTGGAACTAAGAATAATGTCAACCGAGTTCAATGGAGTACATGTTCTGGTTTTAGATATTCTTGCATTTTTCTTTTGCTAGACTTTCGGGCAAATAAGTTGATGAAAGACACCATGTTTGAAGTACATCAAGGTCAAACTCCCTCTTTATAGGAAGGCCCTTTGATGAGGACATCCCTACTACACCACTACCTCCATCATTGATAGATGAAGATGAACCTGCTGTGAAGCTCAAGTCCAATGAAGTTCGGATTGGACCTATTACAAGGGCTCGTGCGAAGCTACTTAAACAACAGGTGAACTTGTTTCTAAACGGTAATTTGATTGATGAGAACTTTATACTGCCTAAGTCCTATTACTTATGTATCATCAGGTATCAAGAGGAGACGAGCATCGCACGAGGAGGAGAGGAGCAGCTGGACATGAAGACGGACGTCAAGATGGACGTGAAGCTGGACATGGAGCTGGACATGAAGATATCTCATGGACGCGCGAGGGAGGAGCGGGAGGCATGCGCGAGAGGAGAAGAAGACGTCCAGGCCGGTCCAGCACCCGGTCCGACCGGCGCGCACCGGCCAACCCGGTCATCGACCGGTCGACCGGGCGCCAAACCGGACGCAGTTTATCGTACCGGATTAAAACCGGAAATCCTCGCAAATATCCGGTTGTCGCCCGGTTGACCGGACCCCAGACCGGCCCACCCGGTTGCCGCCCGGTTGACCGGACCCCAAACCGGCCAATCCGGTCCCTGGTCCGGTTGACCGGATTCCAGACCGGACCAGTCCGAGTCTGTCTCGACCAGATCTATTCTGGGTCGGTTATTTTCGTACTTTTTCGACCTGAGGTCGTCCTGGACGCCTATATAAGTCCCCAGGACGCCCCCCTAGCTGCTTTAGACCACGTTTAAGATAAACCCTAGTTCTTAGTTGTTTGCTTATGCAAAACTATTGAATCCCTACACCATATTGCTTGATATTGTGTAGATCCTGAAAAAGTCTTGTGTGATCTGCTGTTCCATTGGGAATTAGACGGTTGCAACTTACCGCTTCGTGGTCGGCGGCTACGTGCGCAAGTGTGTGGAGTTGCGAATATCTTGCAGGGTTGAGAGCTGTTGCATTGGCGACAGGGACCAATCGAGAGATCTCGTTGCGTCATACAAGTTATCTTCCACTACATCGTCGTGTTTCTCCGCTGCCTTCACCCCGTGATCATTATCACCACCGTTGCTTACTGAGAAGATCGGGCCACCCCATATCATCTTGGTATCAGATTTCCAGTTTTCCTCGGTAAGTAATCCACAATCCACCCCATAGTTGAGTTGTGAGTGTTTCCTATCCAGAAAAAGCCATAAAAAGTTAGGGTTAGGGTTTGCCATAGCCTTAGATTGCACTAATTTCGAGTTTTAGTTGCTTGTCGTAGTTGTTTTTGCGTATCCTTTTCTTCCATCTAGTATTGTTAGGGTTTGTGTTTCCGCTATCATCTAGAGTCAGTTTTTGTTGCTCCGAGTACACATATCTTACAGTTTGCTTGTTCCCAACCATAGCCACAGCCTTTCGATATCGTGACTAGGAACTTTCCCAAAAGAGACTAGTTTTACCGCTCGACAGGCTGCTCGTTAGGTTTTTGGTGCTTTGCATATCTTGTTGGCCGTGTTATCAAGGAGTTGTGTCAAAAATATCAAAAAAAAAAGTGAAACTAGAAAAGAAGCAAAAAGAGCTACATAGCTGCGTGTGTTATACAAAAGAAAAATCAAAAAAAAAGTGAAGTGCTAGTAGAATCAAGTGAAGGCCTAAGTTTTCTTTACTGCACCTGTAGTCGAGCAATCTTGTGCCTGTCTCGTTGAGCTTTGCTAGTGTCTCTCGAGTGCATTGCAACCTTTCCTACAAATAGTTGCTTTGCCACTTTTATCGCCTTGTGTGAGTATCATTGGTTGTCTACGGTCAGCACTAGAGCTTGTTATTGGTGCAAATAGGTAGCCCACCTACAGCCCCACATATACCCTGCTTTGTTGTGTGATTGTTCTTATACCCTTGATATTCGCTTCGCTACATCCGTGCACTAGTCTGTCAATCCAAGTTGGTAAGCACTACTAATTCACTTTGGAGCGGTAAGATTTACCTTTTCTTATCAGTTGTTAAGGGAGTTGTGAGAGTACCACCATATATTTTTGATTTAGTGCACTAACCTTCTAACGATGTCTGCTAGTGATCATAAAATTGTTAACCAGGAAAACAAGAGTGCTGCAGATATCATCACATGGAGGGAGTATGAGGCTCTTCGTAATGAGATGCGACGTGAATTCCGCGCTCAGGATGATGCGCTTAAGGAGACGGTCCAAGCGATCTCTCAAAAGTTGGATGCTACTCATGTGACCGTCACTACAATGCGAGATCAAATGACGGACGTACAACGCAGTCTTGCTGATGTGCGCTTAGCTGTTGAGAATTTAACCGCGCTACAACAACAAGACGATGATGATGATCTTGAACTTCAAGATGACGCACACCATGCTCGTGGTGCGCCACGTGGTAATCGTCCTCGCGGTTGGGCTCCACTTGGCCGCAATGGTCGTGGACATGATGAGGAAGATGGATTGGGTAAGCCCAAATTTTCTATACCCAAGTTTGAAGGAGGAGCTGATGTTGAAGAATACCTCACTTGGGAGCTTAAGATTGAGAAGTTGTGGAGCTTACATCCACATTATACTGAAGAACGGAAGGTAAAGCTTGCTTCTTCTGAATTTGATGGCTATGCTTTGCGTTGGTGGGATGCTTTTGTTCGTAATCGTGATGAGGATGGTGAGCAACCTATACGCACATGGTATGCCATGAAGGAGGCAATGACTTCTCGCTTTGTGCCAACAAATTACTTACGGAATATATATGATAAGCTGACTCTATTGAGACAAGGTGTGAAGACTGTCGATGAATACTACATGGAGATGGAGATGCTTATGCAGCGTGGCCGTGTCCGTGAGTCTCTCGAGATGACAATGCAGCGTTTTCTGAACGGTTTGAAGTATGATATCAAAGGCATTGTTCGTCACTACAGCTACACCAATATGAATCAATTGTTACATCATGCAAGAGAAGCTGAATCACAGTTGGCTGACGAAGCAAAGATCAAAGGACGCGCTACAGGAGCTGGGCGTTTCACACCACGCGCGGCCCCATCTACGGCACCGGCGCCTTCGACGCGCTCCGCCCCTTACTCTACTACGCCTAGTAAGCCGGTCTCCAATGTTTCTAACACAAAGAAGTCCGAAGCTGCTGCAAGTACGAGTGGCTCTAATGTGTCTACTGCGCGCAATCGCGATATGCTTTGTCATACATGTGGTGGCAAAGGTCACTTCAAGAGAGATTGTCCTAACCGCAAAGTTATGATTATCAATGAGGACAATGAGTATGAGACTGGAGATGATGTTGATCCTAATGCTCCAGAAGATGATGACTATGACACTGATGGTGAAGATGCATACCCGTCTGATGCTCGCACCATTGTTGTGTCGCAGCGTGCTCTTAATGTGTTGCCTAGTGCATCTACTCAGCGCTGCAATTTGTTCCAAACAAAAGCTTTAGTTGGTCCTGACAAGGCTTGCAAGGTCATTATTGATGGCGGGAGTTGCCGCAATTTAGCAAGCAAGGAGTTGTGTACCAAGCTGAAGTTGAAGTATCTACCGCACCCGCATCCATACTATATTCAGTGGTTGAGCGACAATGGTGAGATGAAGGTAAACCACATGGTGCGTGTTGAATTTGCTATTGGACCGTATAAGGATTGTATTGACTTTGATGTCGTTCCTATGACGGTGTGTCACCTATTATTGGGTCGGCCTTGGCTCTATGACCGTTCTGTGCAACACAATGGCCGTGCCAATACATATCACTTGGAGTTCAAGGGCAAGAAAATCAACTTACAGCCTATGACACCACAACAAATTGTCAATGAATCTCGTCAGAAAGTTGAAGTGAATTTGGAGGATGCTTCTTTAGATAGGCGAGAGAATTGTAATGTTGTGAGTGATATAACGAAAAGTGAGAGAGTGAATTCCTTAGTCTCATTAGCCACCAAAGAAGACATGAGAGAATTTAGTGAGGATCCTACAGCCATGCCTCTTGTGTTATTGTACAGGGGTACGGTTTTGGTTTCTAACGACATGACCCCTCTTCCTCTTGGTGTTTCTAATGTTTTGCAGGAATTTGGCGACGTGTTTCCGGATGAGGTACCTGCAGGACTTCCACCGTTGCGAGGTATTGAGCATCAAATTGACTTGATTCCCGGAGCTTCGCTACCCAATCGGGCACCATATAGAACGAACCCCGAAGAAACGAAGGAGATACAGAAGCAAGTACAAGCGCTACTCGACAAAGGTTATATCCGCATAAGCCTTAGTCCTTGTGCTGTTCCTGTTATTCTAGTTCCTAAGAAAGATGGTACATGGCGTATGTGCGTAGATTGTAGAGCTATAAACAACATTACTATTCGATATCGTCACCCTATTCCCCGTTTAGAGGATATGTTAGATGAATTGAGTGGTGCTGCTGTGTTCTCTAAAATTGATTTGCGTAGTGGTTATCATCAAATTAGGATAAAAGAAGGGGATGAATGGAAAACAGCCTTTAAAACAAAATTTGGTTTATATGAGTGGTTAGTAATGCCTTTTGGTTTGACTAATGCACCTAGCACTTTCATGAGACTGATGAACCATGTTTTGCGTGATTTTATTGGCAAATTTGTGGTTGTATACTTTGATGACATATTAATCTACAGCCGCAATGAATCTGATCATATTATGCATATTCGACATGTTTTGCAAGTGTTGCGTGATAATAAACTCTATGGTAATCTTGAGAAGTGCACATTTTGCAAAGATAAGGTCATATTTCTAGGTTACGTTGTCTCTAAGCATGGAGTAGAAGTAGATGTGTCTAAGATTGAAGCTATTCAAAATTGGCCTACTCCCATGAATGTGAGTCAAGTAAGAAGTTTTCATGGTCTAGCTGGGTTTTATAGACGTTTTGTGCCCAATTTTAGTACTATTGCTGCACCTTTGAATGAATTGACTAAAAAGGGTGTTGCTTTTGAGTGGGGCGTCGCCCAAGATCATGCTTTTGATAAACTAAAGAGATTGTTAACTTCTGCACCGTTACTTGCACTTCCTGATTTCAATAAGCAATTTGAGATTGAATGTGATGCTAGTGGTATTGGAATTGGTGGTGTGTTGATGCAAGAGGGTCGCCCAATTGCATATTTTTCTGAGAAACTGTCTGGTGCTAAGTTGAACTATCCTATCTATGATAAAGAATTGTATGCTTTAATTAGAGTTCTTGAGGTTTGGCAACATTATTTGTGGCCAAAAGAATTTATCATACATTCTGATCATGAAGCTTTGAAATATCTGAAAGCCCAATCTACTTTGCATAAGCGTCTTGCTAAGTGGGTTGAGTTCATTGAGTCTTTTCCATACATTATTAAGCATAAGAAGGGAAAAGATAATATTGTTGCTGATGCTCTATCTAGGAAGAATATGCTATTAACTCAACTTGATGTTAAAATTCCTGGATTAGAAGTACTATGTGATTTGTATGCTACTGATCATGATTTTGCTGAACCATATCGCTTATGTGCTCTTGGTAAAGCATGGGAAAAATATCACATACATGATGGGTTCTTGTTTAGAGCTAACAAACTATGTGTTCCAGAATCGTCTGTGCGTTTGCTCTTATTGCAGGAATCACATGCTGGAGGTTTGATGGGTCACTTTGGGCGTGAGAAGACGCTGCTCATGCTAGCTGATCATTTTTATTGGCCAAAGATGAGGCGGGATGTGGACAAGTATGTGAAGAGGTGCATTACTTGCAACAAGTCCAAGTCCAAGCTGAAGCCTCATGGTTTGTATACTCCGTTACCGGCACCTACTACACCTTGGGAGGATATTAGTATGGATTTTGTGTTGGGTTTGCCGCGTACTAAGAGAGGCCATGATTCTATATTTGTGGTAGTGGACAGATTTTCTAAAATGTCACACTTTATTGCCTGCCACAAAAGCGACGATGCGTCGCATATTGCTAACCTGTTTTTCAGGGAGGTTGTGCGACTACATGGAGTCCCGAAGACTATTGTTTCTGATCGTGACGTGAAGTTTATGAGCTACTTCTGGAAGACGCTGTGGAGAAAGCTGGGGACAAAGCTGCTTTTCAGCACTACTTGTCATCCTCAAACTGATGGTCAAACTGAAGTGGTGAATAGAACATTGTCACAACTGTTGAGATCCATGATCAAGAAGAACCTGAAGGAGTGGGAAGAGTGTTTGCCACATGTGGAGTATGCTTACAACAGGGCGGTACACTCTACCACAGAGCTGTGTCCTTTTGAGGTGGTGTATGGTTTTAAACCCATTACTCCACTTGACTTGTTGCCTTTGCCCATACATGAGAGAGTTAATATGGAGGCATCCAAGAGGGCAGATTTTGTGCGTAAGATTCATGTGAAGACTAAAGAGTTGATAGAGAAGAAAGACAAGAGCAATGCTGCAAGGATGAACAAGAAGCGCAAGGAGATGTTGTTCAAGCCTGGTGATATGGTCTGGGTACATTTTCGCAAGGATAGGTTCCCGAAGCTGCGGAAGTCTAAGTTGAAGCCTCGTGGTGCTGGTCCTTACAAAGTGCTTGCTAAGATCAATGATAATGCATACTCGATAGATCTTCCAGTTGATGAGTTTGGTGTCAGTAATTCTTTCAATGTTGCTGATTTGACACCATATGACGGAGAAGACCTTGGAGCGTCGGGGTCGACGCCTTTTGAAGGGGGGGGAGATGATGAGGACATCCCTACTACACCACTACCTCCGTCATTGATAGATGAAGATGAACCTGCTGTGAAGCTCAAGTCCAATGAAGTTCGGATTGGACCTATTACAAGGGCTCGTGCGAAGCTACTTAAACAACATGTGAACTTGTTTCTAAACGGTAATTTGATTGATGAGAACTTTATACTGCCTAAGTCCTATTACTTATGTATCATCAGGTATCAAGAGGAGACGAGCATCACACGAGGAGGAGAGGAGCAGCTGGACATGAAGACGGACGTCAAGATGGACGTGAAGCTGGACATGGAGCTGGACATGAAGATATCTCATGGACGCGCGAGGGAGGAGCGGGAGGCATGCGCGAGAGGAGAAGAAGACGTCCAGGCCGGTCCAGCACCCGGTCCGACCGGCCGCCAGACCGGCCAACCCGGTCACTGACCCGGTCGACCGGGCGCCAAACCGGACGCAGTTTATCGTACCGGATTAAAACCGGAAATCCTCGCAAATATCCGGTTGTCGCCCGGTTGACCGGACCCCAGACCGGCCCACCCGGTTGCCGCCCGGTTGACCGGACCCCAAACCGGCCAATCCGGTCCCTGGTCCGGTTGACCGGATTCCAGACCGGACCAGTCCGAGTCTGTCTCGACCAGATCTATTCTGGGTCGGTTATTTTCGTACTTTTTCGACCTGAGGTCGTCCTGGACGCCTATATAAGTCCCCAGGACGCCCCCTAGCTGCTTTAGACCACGTTTAAGATAAACCCTAGTTCTTAGTTGTTTGCTTATGCAAAACTATTGAATCCCTACACCATATTGCTTGATATTGTGTAGATCCTGAAAAAGTCTTGTGTGATCTGCTGTTCCATTGGGAATTAGACGGTTGCAACTTACCGCTTCGTGGTCGGCGACTACGTGCGCAAGTGTGTGGAGTTGCGAATATCTTGCAGGGTTGAGAGCTGTTGCATTGGCGACAGGGACCAATCGAGAGATCTCGTTGCGTCATACAAGTTATCTTCCACTACATCGTCGTGTTTCTCCGCTGCCTTCACCCCGTGATCATTATCACCACCATTGCTTACTGAGAAGATCGGGCCACCCCATATCACCCTTTCTTTGAATTGCACTTGCACTTAACACAACCACTCCAATCTTACATATCCTACAAATTTTGTCCTTTGAAAGTTTGCTAGGTTCTTAGCGGAGAAGATGCCAATCACCAAGTGGTGGCTGGGACCGTGGACTTTCTAAGAAATCTGGCCGCATCTTGTTAGATTATCCATGTAATCATGTAAGCACTAACTTAGCACATGATATTAGTTAGTTAGTGCCAAAGGTCTGCCTTCGCCCATTGCCAATATTGTATTTACTACATACTGCTTGGTCAACTTTGTGCATCTACACAGAGATAAACTACTCCTAATGATTCTGTATGGTGTTTTTGTTATTGGATGTGTGTTGTTGCTGATGTGTGTTTTACTACAAGACAAATCATAATTCTTGTTAGCCTTTTTTTACAACTTCATGCAAATATCCTTTTTTATGACTTCTATTTTTATATTGTCCATGTAAATACTAGAATTTTTCTTGCACTGACTTCTCATGTTAAACCCCTTCATAATAAAAGAGGCCAAGTTCTTACAAGATTTTTGTCCATACCTAAGTTTGGGATTTTTGTAATATAAGTTCAATCATGAAATTGTGTTTGGAAATTTTCCACTTAATTTCAATTTTAAAGATATTTTTATGGGATTTATTTTTATTCATCATGATATAACTGTGAAAATTACCTAATTGGCTGAAGCCATCGACGAATTAATTTAATTTGCATTGTATTATTAGCATTCGGCACCGCACTATGAGCCAGATTGGTGGGCCAAACTAAAGTTTTGTCAAAGCATTTATATTTCTGTCGCTATTCAGTTACTATTGCATTAAAACAAAAGCATATAGTCTAAGCTAAAGTTGATGAGCGATTATAAATTTTCGAAGCAAATAAATATTGTTTGGGGAATTTCATTGAAATTATGCAGACAAAATTTGTTCATGCACGATTTACTTCTATTTGCTGTTTTCGACGATAATTAACTTCCTTAAATGAATCCAACCCTAACAAATGCTTAATTTCTACACGCTAGTCTACGCTTCCGTTTCCCTTGTGGTGCTAGATGCACAAAGCTTTCGACGCGGCTTCACTGTTGTATAAGTCCCATGCACTACGTAGTCGGATAGTCTTGTTCTCACCCAGGAATCAAAAAATAAATGGGCCCTGTGGCTTGTGTCCCGTTCATGCCATAAAAACAAACGTAGTTGTGACACCGATCTTCTGTGGATCAAGATCCCATCGTACTTGTAACATTAGCTGCTATATATATTAGCACCGGGCAACATTAGTTTCTACTCCCTCCGATTCAAAGAATAAGGCGTCCTCGTTTTACATGCTTTTTATTTAACAAAAAATTACTTCAAATATATAACACTGGTGGAAAAAGGGCCTTCCATCCAGCTCCATTAGTCCCCAAATATTTCGAACCGTGACTAATGGGACCTTTAGTCGCGGTTCGGGAGGCGAACCGCGACCAAAGGCCTGGGCCCAGGGCGCTCGCTGGCCAGCTGGTGCACGTGAGGGGCTTTAGTCGCGGTTGGCCAGGCCAACCGCGACTAAAGGCCTTCGGGCACCTTTAGTCACGGTTTGCCAGGCCAACCGCGACTAAAGCCCCTCCCCTATATATACCCATCCAGCAGCCAGCACTTAGCCATTTGGAGCCATTCTCTTCACAAACTTCACAAGGGGGTGTTAGGTTTGCTTTTGGTTCCTCTTATGCACACAAGGTGTTTGATGAAATGCCCCAAGAGCATGAAACAAACATGATATGAAGTGTCGGAGCCACACTTGAGTTTCCTCATTTATTTTTTCCTCCTCGATCGCGGTTAGCAACTTGAACCTTTCATGTGTCATTGATAAAATATGCATATGTGTGTAGTTCATTGTTTGATTTCTATTGTTTGTAGTTAGTTAATTAGTTTAACAAATGCATGATGGTTAATTATATATTTTATATTATAATAATGCAGATGAATCGGCAATGGATGTACGGTAACCGACTCTCCGGCGAGTTCACTACGGGTTTGAAAGATTTCCTCGTAGTGGCTAATGCGAACAAGCAGGGGGTTTTGTTATCTGTCCATGTGTTGCCTGTAAGAATCAGAAGGGTTACTCTTCCTCAAGAGATGTTCACATGCACCTGCTTCGGCAGGGTTTCATGCCAAGCTATAATTGTTGGACCAAGCATGGAGAAAGAGGGGTTATAATGGAAGAAGATGAAGAAGGGGATGATTTCATCGATGACAACTATCTTGATCATTTCGGTGATACTTTCATGGAGGATGCTGAAGGTGGGGAAGGTGAAGGGGAAGGTGAAGAAGAGGCACGTGATGAGCCCGTTGATGATCTTGGTCGGACCATTGCTGATGCACGGAGAAGCTGCGAAACTGAAAAGGAGAGGGAGAATTTGGATCGCATGTTAGAGGATCACAAAAAGTCGCTGTACCCCGGATGCGATAATGGTCTGAAAAAGCTGGGATGCACACTGGATTTGCTGAAATGGAAGGCACAGGAAGGTGTAGCTGACTCAGGATTTGAAAACTTGCTGAAAATGTTGAAGAATATGTTTCCAAAGAATAACGAGTTGCCCGCCAGTACGTACGAAGCAAAGAAGGTTGTCTGCCCTCTAGGTTTAGAGGTTCTGAAGATACATGCATGCATCAACGACTGCATCCTCTACCGCGGTGAATACGAGAATTTGAATGAATGCCCGGTATGCACTGCATTGCGTTATAAGATCAGAGGCGATGACCCTGGTGACGATGTTGAGGGCGAGAAACCCAGGAAGAGGGTTCCCGCCAAGGTGATGTGGTATGCTCCTATAATACCACGGTTGAAACGTCTGTTCAGGAACAAAGAGCATGCCAAGTTGTTGCGATGGCACAAAGAGGACCGTAAGTCGGACGGGCAGTTGAGACACCCCGCAGATGGAACGCAATGGAGAAAGATCGACAGAGAGTTCAAAGATTTTGCAGCTGACGCAAGGAACATAAGATTTGGTCTAAGTACAGATGGCATGAATCCTTTTGGCGAGCAGAGCTCCAGCCATAGCACCTGGCCCGTGACTCTATGCATCTACAACCTTCCTCCTTGGTTGTGCATGAAGCGGAAGTTCATTATGATGCCAGTGCTCATCCAAGGTCCGAAGCAACCCGGCAACGACATCGATGTGTACCTAAGGCCATTAGTTGATGAACTTTTACAGTTGTGGGGCAGACCTGGTGTACGTGTGTGGGATGAGCACAAAGAAGAGGAATTTGACCTACGAGCGTTGCTTTTCGTAACCATCAACGATTGGCCTGCTCTTAGTAACCTTTCCGGACTGTCAAATAAGGGATACAATGCATGCACGCACTGCTTACATGAGACTGAAAGTGTATATTTGCCAAATTGTAAGAAGAACGTGTACCTTGGGCATCGTCGATTTCTTCCGAAAATTCATCCAGTAAGAAAGAAAGGCAAGCATTACAACGGCAAGGCAGATCACCGGCCGAAGCTGCGGAACGCATCTTGGTGCTGAGGTATTTGATATGGTCAAGGATTTGAAAGTCATCTTTGGAAAGGGTCTGGCGGACAATCAGTTCCGCAGGAGCCGACGGCGCGCACCCATGTGGAAGAAGAAATCTATATTCTGGGATCTAGAATATTGGAAAGTCCTAGATGTCCGCTCTGCAATCGACGTGATGCATGTTACGAAGAATATTTGCGTGAACCTCCTAAGCTTCTTGGGCGTGTATGGGAAGACAAATGATACAAAGGAAGCACGGCAGGACCAGCAACGTTTCAAAGACCCAAATGACCGGCATCCGGAATGGTTTCAAGGTCGTGCCAGCTACGCTCTGACCAAAGAAGAGAAGGTCATCTTTTTTGAATGCCTGAGCAGTACGAAGGTCCCGTCTGGATTCTCGTCGAATATAAAGGGAATAATAAACATGGCGGACAAAAAGTTCCAAAACCTGAAGTCTCACGACTGCCACGTGATTATGACGCAATTGCTTCCGATTGCTTTGAGGGGGCTCCTACCGGAAAATGTTCGAGTAGCCATTGTGAAGCTATGTGCATTCCTCAATGCAATCTCTCAGAAGGTAATCAATCCAGAAGATCTACCACGGCTACAGAACGATGTGGTCCAATGTCTTGTCGCTTTCGAGTTGGTGTTCCCGCCATCCTTCTTCAATATTATGACGCACCTCCTGGTTCACCTAGTCGAAGAGATTTCCATCCTCGGTCCGGTATTTCTACACAATATGTTCCCCTTTGAGAGGTTCATGGGAGTATTAAAGAAATATGTTCGTAACCGTGCTAGGCCAGAAGGAAGCATTGCCAAGGGCTATGGAAATGAGGAGGTAATTGAGTTCTGTGTTGACTTTGTTCCTGACCTTAAGCCGATTGGTCTTCCTCGATCGCGGCACGAGGGGAGACTAAGTGGAAAAGGCACGATCGGCAGGAAATCAACGATATGTATGGACGGCCATTCTATGACTGAAGCACACCACACAGTTCTGACCAATTCCAGCTTGGTGGCTCCGTACTTTGAGAAACACAAGAATATTTTACGCGAGGACAACCCGGGGAAGCCTGAATCCTGGATTACGAAGGCACACATGGAGACTTTCGGCAGTTGGTTGAGAAAACATTTAATGAATGACGATCATGTTGTAGATCAGCTGTACATGTTGGCCAAGACACCATCTTCGACTATAACGACTTTCCAAGGGTACGAGATAAATGAGAATACATTTTACACGATCGCCCAAGATAAAAAGAGCACCAACCAAAACAGTGGTGTCCGCTTTGATGCAGCAACCGAGAATGGGCAAAAGGTCACATATTATGGTTACATAGAGGAGATATGGGAACTTGACTATGGACCCTCCTTTAAGGTCCCTTTGTTCCGGTGCAAATGGTTCAAGCTAACAGGAGGTGGGGTAAAGGTGGACCAGCAATACGAAATGACAATGGTGGATTTCAACAATCTTGGTTACCTTGACGAACCATTCGTCCTAGCGAAAGATGTCGCTCAGGTTTTCTATGTGAAGGACATGAGTAGCAAACCGAGGAAACGGAAAGATAAGAAAACGATCAGTACATCATGCGATGATCCAAAGCGCCACATTGTTCTTTCAGGGAAAAGAAACATCGTGGGAGTGGAGGGCAAGACAGACATGTCAGAAGATTATAATATGTTTGGTGAAATTCCGCCCTTCAAAGTGAACACCGACCCAAGCATTAAGTTAAATGATGAGGATGCTCCATGGATACGGCTCAATCGTAAGCAAGCAGGGACACAAGGGAAGAAATGATGTGTAATAATTTATTGTACCAAACTTGGTTGAATGGATCATGTGAATTATATTATCTGTGATGTGTTTGGTGTCCATTTTCGAATGATTCGATTGATTCGAGATACCACTGATGATACATGAAATTTGGAGTGACTAAGTCATACTCCTGCCTAGGCGTATAATGGGAAAAGTACTAGAGGAGCCGTAATTGCATGGGATTTGGTGGATCTAGCATTGCCCAAATTGATTGGCCATGCCATAAATACCACTGATGATACATGAAATTTGGAGTGACTTAGTCATACTCCTGCCTAGGCGTATAATATGCATACTCGTAGTCTTCATAGTCGCCGCCGTTGTACTGGTAGTCGTCGCCTTCTAAGTTGCCGCCGTTGTCGTCGCTGCTGTCGTCGTCGCTGTCGTCGGGCGGCGCTCGTGGCTCAAACTGAGGGTAGCGCAGGCGGGGGATATCGCCGGCCGTGATGTAGTCCATGACGCTCTGTAGAGTCTGGCCGTACCACCATAGCCGACGGCCGGCCTCGTGGAAGTTCCCAGGAGGCAGACCGTCCTCCTCATACCTGGCGAGCGCCCTGTCACGCCGATTGATGAAGAAGGCGTCCCAAGTATGCTGGTTATCGGGATGCCAGCGGGGATTCATCCGCTGCTCCGGCGTGAGATCGAGGTAGTAGTGGTTCGTGATGGCCGCCCGACGCGCAGTACCCTGAGGGACGGGAGGGACCGGCACGCCTCCGGCGCTTAGGCTCCAGCCGGCGGGGACGCGGTAGCCCGGTGGGCAAGGGTAATTCGAGGCACAAAGCTCCTCCACCTGCTGGTAGGTTAGAGTGGGTGCGGTGGAAGCCATGAGAGAGTGATGAGAGATTGTAGAGATGTGATAATGCTGGTCAAGCCGGGCTACATATATGTAGTGAGAAATGGCGGGAAAATGGGAGCGGGAAGACAGGAGGCGGGAAGAAAGTGGCGGGAAGACAGGGAAGAAATGGCGGGAAGAAGAGGAGGAATCCAGAGCTGGTCATCTAACCTTTAGTCCCGCCTGGTGGGTGCAACCGGGACTAAATGTGGTTTTTGTGTCATCTAACAAAACTGTCGGTGGGATATGGACGTTTGGGTAAGCTTTAGTCCCGGCTGGAGGGTGCAACCGTGACTAAAGCTGTCGGCAGGATAAGGACGCGTGGGTAGCGCACGACGCCCTGTCGGAGGAACAAGACAAAGCAGAAGCATCGATACGCGGGAAGATAGAGGCGTGAAGAAATGGCGGGAAGACATAGGCGGGAAAGAACTGGCAGGAAGACGGGCCGGGAAGAACTTGTGGGAAGACAGAGGCGGCCGGGAAGAACTTCTCTGAATTTTTTGATATATTATTTGTATTTTTAAGATTTTGAAATGAATTAGTTCTATTTTTCTGAATTTTTTGATATATTATTTGTATTTTTAACATTTTGAAATGAATTAGTTTTATTTTTCTGAATTTTTTGATATATTATTTGTATTTTTCACATTTAGAAATGAATTAGTTTTATTTTTCTGAATTTTTTGATATATTATTTGTATTTTTAACATTTTGAGTTGAATTAGTTTTATTTTTCTTAATTTTTTGATATATTATTTGTATTTTTAACATATTGAAATGAATTAGTTTTATTTTTCTGATTTTTTTGATATATAATTTGTATTTTTAAGATTTTGAAATGAATTAGTTTTATTTTTCTGAATTTTTTGATATATTATTTGTATTTTTCACATTTAGAAATGAATTAGTTTTATTTTTCACATTTAGAAAATGAAAGAATTTTGAAAAAGGCCTTTAGTCGCGGTTGGCCTGGCCACCCGCGACTAAAGGTCATTTTCCGCGGGAACCACAAAAGGGGCGAAAAAATGGCTTTAGTCGCGGTTGGTGTTGCCAACCGCGACTAAAGGGACACCAACCGCGACTAAAGCCCTTTCCCTATAAATACGAGCGGGCGGCGCCTCTTCTCTTCTTCCTCGCCCGCTCCGTCTGCCGATCGAACTGCCGTCGCCATCGCCGCACCCTCTGTCGCTGTCGCTCTCGCCGCGCCGCCGCGCCGCGCCGCAACCACCGCGCCTCGCCGAAGACCGCCGCCGAAGACCGCCGCCGCCGCCGCGCGAAGATCGCCGCTAAGCCGAAGACGACCGCCGCCGACAGAGTACGTGGGCGCGCCGCTCGAGCCACCGAAGACCGCGCGCGCCGCCGCCGCCATGCACGCGCGCGCCACAGTACACACGCACCGCGCGCGCGCCCGCCGGCCGCCTCATCCGCCGCCGCCCACTGTATACCGCGCGCCGTGCGGGAGAGAGAGAGAGAGAGGGCGCGGGGAGCGCCAGTACACGGCGCCCCTGCCTCTCTCTCGTTTTTTTTGTTTTTTTGTTTTGTTTAACTTAACAAATAAATAATTAAATTAACAAAAAAATCCGATGTTTTTTGTGATATGTAAAAAAGATAAAATAAGTCTCACAAAAAACCTTATTTTTAGCACTAAATTTTGTTATTTTTACACATGTCAAACTACAAGTCGATTTTCATGCAACGACGTCAAACGGAACCGGTACCCCGCGCGTATACGGAGGGGGCGGGGGCGGCGAGGCTTTTGTTTTTTTTGAGAGATAGAGAGAGAGACATGCATGCACACACCGACCCCGCGCGTATACGGAGGGGGTGTGGTGAGGGCCACCGCCCTTTCGCAACCGCCGCCCCCCTTTCGCCACCGCCCTTTCGCCACCGCCACCGCCACCGCCCTTTTACCACCGCCACCGCCCCCCTTTCGCCACCGCCAGGATTAATTAGTTTTTACTACATGTTTTCAGGAGTGACACATATGGCGGACGATAGAGCCGACCCGATTAGGGATAACTATAATTCGGAAGCCGAGTGACAAGGTATCACCTTGTCAATGCCTATGGATTGTAGGCTAGGGTTTAGTTGGAAGTAGAGGGTAAGTAGATCTCGAAGGTTTCAGCCGAAAAGTACTCGACGATTATGAAAACTAGGGTTTGTAAACAATGATTCGATGATCTCCTCGTCCCTCGACTCCCCCTTTATATAGGAGGTGGAGCCGAGGGATTCGTGTTGTACAAGTTACAGAGTCCGGGATGGTTTCTAATTCATCCCGTAAGATTACAAATAACACTTCCTATTACAACTCTAGCTTTCCTTAATAACATCTTGGGCTTCCGAGCCTTCTTATTCTTCGGGTAGTGGGCCTTTAGTAAACCCCGGGTACTATCTTCGGCAGGCCCATTTGGGATGCCTATGTCAGTAGCCCCCGAGATTTTGCTTGAATCATAGGGTCAAGGAAAATCTCCACTGTTTATTTTTATTCGACAGCTTTAACTTTTCTCTATTTTTCCTCATTGATATCTATATTGTACAGGGATAATGGTAATTGGGGCTAGTTCATCTGACGGATCAGGTACTAGTTAACTGCTCTAGTGGCAATCCGCAAAAACCTACTTCAAAATCACGTCCCTGGACATGATCTCGGGATACCGGTGTAAACTTCGACAGGTGCCGCTTAAGGTCTTACCATTCTGTCGAGTCCCAGTAAAGTTTATCGGGTACCTAACGCGTCCGTTAGGATTTTTCTTCGTATCTGTTGATACGGATAAAAGTAGCAGAGCGCAGTCTTCGGCGATGCCACGCCCAGCAGAACGGATCTGGGGTCTTACCTTCGCAAACTTGCGGCATTCAGAAATTGATCGCAACTTTGGCGTTCTGAGAATATATTGTCGAGTGCTTTTTCGGCTGTTTGAATGGCACATTTTATAGAGTCAAAGATGACTTATATTGCTCTCCCGATGGGAGTATATGTAGAGTTAATTATAACTCGAAATATACTCTTTTGCTCTTCTATCTTTCTTTTTTCCCTTTCTTTTATAATTTCATCGGGCACGCGAACAGCGTTCCCGATGGGAGTAGCCCCCGAGGCTACAACCAAGGACTTGTACTTGGGTGTAGGCTCCACGCCTTATGCCGACATATTTCCTTTTTTCTCCCGAAGTTTTATAATTTCTCGGGTGCGCGAACAGCGCTCCCGATGGGAGTAGCCCCCGAGGCTATGAACAAATATTTGTATTTGGTCATAGGCTCACGCCATTTCTATTTTGTCTTTCTAGATCTTTTTCTTTTTTCCAAAGTAGCCCCCGAGCATTTGATCAGAAACTTGTATTTGATCAAAGGCTCAATCATTATTTTTCCGTGTCGCCTTTTATGAAGCTGTTGAGTCGAATTTTTTCTTCTGTCAAGATGACGTTGTTGCTGACGATAGCCACGATTGCCTGTCAAAAATTTGCAACAAGCCTTTTCTCGCCGCCATGCGGGCCCAATTAATCCACTATCTTGACACGTCGTGCAAGTGGGGGACACACGTCCTCCGCTTTTTCTGGCACACGCACCGTAACTTCCGCGACGTTGAATTACTTTTTTACCCTTGATGCCACGTGGCTATTATCTGTCACACATTTTCCTTATCCAACGGTTCGTCGTTTCACCGCACCCCTATATAAATTCGTCTTCTTCCTCCTTGGACACTTCCGCCCGCGCCGTCTTCTTTCTCTCAGCTGCAAATTTCTCCTGCGATCCACAGCTTCCTAAGCTCTTTGCCTCCCTGCTATGAATCATGCGCCATTGTTGATGCCACCTCGTCGCTTGACAAGGCATAGCACACCAGAGTCCTCCATGGCCGCCGTGGATCTTGGAACGGCGGAGTGGGAAAGATCGAAGATTTCCGCTCAAGACGTCAACATGCTGAGGAAGCTGGGGATCAGCAAGAAACCCCAGGCATTGCGCTTCCCCAGTGAGGAAAGTTACCCAACCCCTCCAATGGGGTATCGGGTAAGTTTTGTCGACCACCTTATCCGTGGTCTTTCCGCCCCCATTCATCCTTTTCTCCGTGGACTTCTTTTTATCTACGGTCTGCAACTCCACCACCTTACGCCAAATTCAATCCTCCATATTTCCATTTTCATTACTCTGTGCGAGGCCTTCCTTGGCGTCCAGCCTAACTGGGCGCTTTGGAAGCGCATTTTCTTCTGCCGCCGTAATGGCTCGCCCAATGTCGCCTATAATATAGGCGGCGTTGTGATTTCTGTTCGGCCCACTGTCGACTACTTCGACGTCAAGCTTCCTGACTCAGTTCAAGGATGGCGCAAGAAGTGGTTGTACATTCAGGAGGAGAACCATGGATGTGCAGAGGACAACATCCCTCCTTTTGATGGTGCCGAGAAAATTTTTCGCCGCCACTCCTGGGATGCGGAGGCCACCGAAGAAGAGAGGGAGTCGACAGAAAACTTGATGGCTCGTATTCACGAGTTGCAAAATACTCGCGGCAAAGAGTTATCGGGTATCCAAATTACTGCATATTTTCTTAGGACTAGAGTACAGCCGCTTCAGGCTCGCAAAAATCCTCTATGGAGATATGCTGGCAACGAGGATGTAGATCGGCTGTCGGTGGATTTGGAAGTCAAAGACTTGGAAAAGCTTGTCCGAAAAATCTCATCTCTCAGCAAAAAGGATCCTGTCCCTGCTTCTTGTCGTGTAAAACCATTCAGCGCCGCCAATCCACTCCCCCAGGTAATCTTTGTCTATTATCTTATTGTTGCTTTGCTAACTTTTTTGTAACTTCTTTTCTGACATCGGTCCCTGTTTTTATTTTGCACAGAATCATCCAGACCTTGTCTCGCTTCCTCCTCTCCCTGAAGGTGGAGAAGTCGAAGAAAGGGCCATTGTCACTGATGACAATCAGGAAGCTCCATCTGTTGTGAATGAACCCGTGGATTCTCGAAAATCTGCGGGTTCTTCCGAAGGTACTGCGTCGGCACAATCTCCTCCTCCCGATGTCTCCCCGAAAGGCAAAAGGAAAAGGAATGATGTCGAAGATTCCGGCACTTCCAAAGCCGAAGAAGTTGATCCTTCACATCAGAAGGCGGCTTACGATCCTTATCTTGAATCCCTCGTCAGCTCGTAAGTTATTTTTATTTCTCCTTTTTTCTGTACTCGAAATGTTTGTCTTGTCTTGCTTTTTATGCCGTCGAGTTTTAATCACAGCGATGACGAGGAAGAAATACCAACTGTTGACGTGGCTCCTCGGACGAGCACGTCACATACTTTGCTTGTCTCGGATACGCTAGTTGAAGGAGAAGAATCCTCGCCTCCTCAACGAGGTGTCGTCACCACTACTCCGCCATCAAGCCCCCTTGCTCCTTCACCAAAAAGGACAAGGATTGAAACGATCATTGAGCCTGCCCCTCAATTGGGTAGCTCTTCTACTCTGCTCTTGGATGATGTAAGTGTTTTTTTTTTCTTGCCGATATCTATATTTCCTCTATTTTGCTTTTTCACACCTTCACTCTTTTTTCATACCGATGTTTCTCTTTCTTTGTTCTTCTTTGACAGCCCATGATCAAAGAGCTTATCCGCATCGGGTCCCAATTCATTGGGTACCGTGAGTATGCCAACAGAACCGAAGGTAATAACTTTTTCGCTGTCGTTGTTTTTGACTTCTTGCTCCTGTCGTTTGTCGCAATCTTTGACCTTTCTTTTTTATTTCGACAGAGAAACTTGCAGAGGCCAACAAACGTGCCGACGCACTTGCTCAAAAACTGGAGCAAAGTGAAGCGGCCCGCAAGAAAGCCGAACTTGTTGCTAGCGAAGCCAAAACAGAGGCTGATGAAGCCAAAGCAAAAGCTGCTAGTGTCGAGGAACTGCAGAAAAAACTTGAAGATGCTGAAACTGCTTTAAACAAGCACAAAGCCGCACAGGCTGCTCGTGAGCAGGGGATTCTCAAGCGCCTGAAATCGCAAAGTCGACGCTTTCAAGGTAATATTATCGATCCCTTCTATTTTTATGGGACCTGCTGTTTCTTGTTTTTTGACCAACGTTTATTTCCTGTGGCAGGCCAAACAAACCAAGAATTTGATCTGGAGAATCCCGACAATGATCCTCTCCTTGACGCACTTTCTTATCTGGAGTTACATGGATCCGAAATTCGTGAAGGCGTGGCGAATGCTGACGCGGGACTGTCGACGCTGTTCCCCTACTTCTTCCCGAAGAAAGAGGAGCCCAAGACTTTCCTTGCCCTTGCCCAGAGCTTCAATTCATCAGAGGACCTTGGACTGAAGATGCGCCAGGAAAACATGAAGATTGTCGCCGAGAGTATCGTTGTTGCCACGTCGCCGACCAACAAACTATTGATTGGATGAAGGTTGGCGACACCGATCAGATAGAGCAGTCAAGATGGAGGTCGTTGATTAAGGCAGCCAAGCCCAACACGAAGAAAATCCTGGCCTATCTCGGGATCAAACCAGCTTCAACTCCTAGCTCATCAAGGCCGGAGGTCTAGTTGCATGCCTCTTTGTTTTTTGCTTTCTTTGTCTCTTTTGCCCCTGTCGCCAATTTAGCTGTGGCGACCATTACCCTGGTAGTCCTTTTTGGAGAAACTTCTTTTGTAATGACTATGTAAATTTGTCTAAAAATTAATGAAATTCCCTCTGGCATTATCATTGATCCTGGCGCTTTCTTTTCCAGTTAATATTTGACAACTATTCGACCAATCCTTGCTCTGCCGATGCTTCACCTGCCTCTTCCTTCTTGAAGAAAATGCTAATCGATGATAACCCTCTCGAAGGTTCTTCAAGCAAACATTTGTCGGAAGATTTGCAAGAACTTCGACAACAACTTCAATCCATGAAGAAACAAACTCTTGCGATGATGGAAAAATCTCGACAAGCGTCCGAGAGAGAGGAAATTGCTCTTCAACAGGCAAAAGAAGCCATCGCTGCGAAGGATGCTGCTGTTGCTGAAGCTGCTGAAGCTTCTTCCCGCGAGAATTATATGCTTCAGCTAATGACTGATGCCAGTTTGGACATGACAGGTATGTTTCCCGCTCGTAACCATATTGGATATTATTTTTCACCATTCGTTCCTTGATTGTTTGTTTGATGTGTCAGGCTCGTTTCTGGATGCTGCCGAAGACCAACGTGTTGAAGCTCGAACCACTGTTTTGCTGAGACTGGCTGCGCAACATGGGTCTAATTTTTGGGTTACTCCTGAGCGCACCCGCCAAATCGTCAGATTTCAAGATCGCGCGGCTCAGGTCCGCGATTTCCTTGACTTCTGTACGAAGACTTTATTCTTAGTTTATGGGACCATGTTCCCTCGGAACAAAATGCCAGAAACCCTTCCAGCTTTAATGGAGAAATTTCGAGATGCTCCTCGAATCCATGGCTTTGTGCGAGCTCAACTTTCTGCTGGCGCAAGATTTGCCATGATGATGATAAAAATTTGTCATCCAAAATTGCCCATAGATCAAATTGTTCCTACTTGTTTGGCGAAGATGGCAAAGAAAAAGAGAAATATGGGCAAGATTGACGATTTGGTGACTCCTGTTGCTGAAGATATGATGGATGAACTTCTTCGGATGGATTCTGAGTTCTTCGTGAAGGGAAGCTATGCTGAACATAGTACTCGTCCTTCTACTGAGCGGATAACCATAGATCATGTGCTAGGTTTCCCTTGAAAACTTTTTCCTCTTCTTTGCTGTATTTCTATCATTGATACATCTTTGTATATTTGCAAACACAATCTATATTGTCAAGCTGTGTTTTTGATCACTAAGCCCCCGAGCTTTTGGCTGGAGTCTATACTGTTTTTCTATCTCGGAGGTTTTCCCTCCTGTCATAATAAGATATCTCTGTTTTTTCATTGATGGGTTGGAAGCCCCCGAGTGTCGTGGTGTCACAGTTCTATATTTTTGTTGCGAGGTTCTTAGACCAAAGCAGTAAGTTTTTTGGCGCGTACACTATGTTTATAATTTTATTAGCTTCCGATATTTGGCGAGGTATTTAGTGTACCAAGGCGAAATATTTTGGTAAGTCTGATTTGTCTATATTGTACGTATTTTGAGACTTGAAGGCATTGAGCCCCCGAGCGTGTCGAAGAATAAGAAATATATCTCCACTATCTTTATTATATTGCAGCACCGCGAGCCCGCCTCATTAAAAACCTTTCCGGCCCCACTCGGTGCCCCGAAAAGGAAAAGAGTGCGTCTGAAAACTCGCGGGTGTTTCAGTACATTGTATTTTTACAGAGAAGGACTATATTTCAACTCTAGGCGTAGAACCGCCTGAGCTGTGCCACGTTCTAGGGGTTTTTCTCGGGAACCCCTGTCTTCTTGTCTTTTATCCTGTACGCTCCTCCTTCAATTACTTCCGTTGTGACGTAGGGGCCAAGCCATGGCGACTCGAGTTTTTCAGTGCGCTCTTGATTGAGTCGCAAAACTAAGTCTCCGACTTGAAAAGATCTTGGTCTCAAACGTCGACTGTGGTAATTTTTCAGGTCCTGCTGATATTTGGTTACCCTTGATAATACTTCGTCTCGGGCCTCGTCGAGTGCGTCGACGTCGTCTTCCAATGCTTTCCTGGAAGCTTCTTCATTATACTCTGTGACTCTGGGGCAGTCGTGCTCTATTTCTATTGGCAGTACTGCTTCTGCTCCATGGACAAGGAAAAACGGGGTCTCCTGTGTCGCTGTATTTGGTGTTGTTCGGATGCTCCATAACACACTTGGTAGTTCTTCTGGCCAAGTATGTCGAGCTTTTTCCAGTGGTCCTAATAGGCGTTTCTTGATGCCATTGCAGATGATGCCATTGGTTTTCTCGACTTGACCATTGGTTTGAGGATGTGCAACTGACGCGAAGTGCAATTTGATGCCTACCTCTGCACAGTACGCCTTGAACTCCTTTGACGTAAAGTTGCTGCCATTGTCTGTGACAATGCTATGAGGTACTCCAAATCGAAAAACGATGCCCTTCACGAATTTTATTGCTGATGCTGCATCTGGTGAATTTATCGGCTTTGCTTCTATCCACTTGGTGAATTTGTCGACAGCAACCAGCAAGTACTCATATCCTCCTGGTGAAGCTTTGTGCAACTTGCCCACCATATCAAGTCCCCATTGGGCAAAGGGCCACGACAATGGTATTGGTGTTAATTCCGCCGCTGGAGAGTGAGGTTTGGCGGCGAATCTTTGACACGCGTCGCAAGTTCTTACTATTTCCTTGGCATCCTCAATTGCTGTCAACCAATAGAATCCTGCCCGAAAAACTTTGGCTGCAATAGCTCGACTACTTGCGTGGTGGCCACATATCCCTTCGTGTACGTCCTTCAGAATTACTCTTCCTTCTTCGGGTGTGACACACCTTTGGAGGACGCCTGAAATACTTCGCTTGTATAATTCCCCTTTGATCATTGTGAAAGCTTTGGATCGTCGAATAACTCGCCTTGCTTCAACTGGATCGTCGGGTATTTCTTTCCTGAGGATGTATGATATATATGCTTGCATCCACGGAATTTGTACCATCATCACAAGTTCTTGGTCCTCTTCATCCTCAGTGGTTTCTTTGAGAAGCGTCGAAGTTTTCTCTTCTTTTGCTTTTTTCTGCACCTTTTTTGGCTTCGTGGATCTCTCCGCTATTTCTTCCCAAAATACTCCTAGCGGAATTGGGAGGCACTGCGACCCGATGTTTGCGAGAACGTCGGCTTCATCATTGCTCAATCGGCTGATGTGATTTACCTCGCATCCATCAAACAGCTTCTCGAGCTCATTGTACACTTCCTTGTATGCCATCATGCTATCATTGACTGCATCACATTGGTTCATAACTTGCTGAGCCACCAATTGTGAGTCGCCAAAGATTTTTAGTCGAGTTGCACCGCAAGCTTTCGCCATCTTCATCCCGTGTATGAGGGCTTCATATTCTGCTTCATTGTTGGATGCATTAGGGAACGTCATCCGAAGGACGTATTTCAATTTGTCGCCTTCAGGTGATATAAGTACTACTCCTGCGCCAGCTCCTTCTACTCTCTTGGACCCATCGAAGTTCATGGTCCAGGTTCTCGACAAATCTGGGGGTCCCGTGTTTTGTAGCTCCATCCACTCTGCAATGAAATCTGGCAGAACTTGCGACTTGATTGCCTTTCTTTTTTCATACGTGATGTCCCGAGGGGAAAGTTCTATTCCCCAAAGGGAGACACGCCCTGTAGCTTCTGGATTGTTCAGTATATTTGAAAGAGGTGCTTCGTTGACTACTATTATCGGATGTGCCGAAAAATAGTGGCGCAACTTCCTTGCCGTTGCAATTACTCCATATGCTAGTTTCTGGTACTGCGGGTACCGCTGTTTGGAAGGCGATAAAACTTCACTGATGAAATATACTGGCCTTTGCACTCCATGGAGTTTTCCTTCTTCTTCTCTTTCGACAACTAGTACCATGCTAACCACTTGGGGTGTGGCTGCAATATACAGCAGGAGAGGTTCCTTTTCTTTCGGCGCTACCAAAATTGGTGGTGTCGAGATTGTGCGCTTCAAATCCTCGAAAGCTCTGTCGGCCTCTTCGTTCCACTGGAATTTATCTCCTTGCTTTATTAGAGCGTAAAATGGTAACGCTTTTTCTCCCAGCCTGGCTACGAATCTGCTCAAAGCTGCGACTCGCCCAGTTAGCTGCTGTATTTCTTTCAACTTTGTTGGCTTCCTCATTGTTACGATAGCTTGTATTTTATCGGGATTTGCTTCAATCCCTCTTGCTGAAACTAGAAACCCCAGAAGTTCTCCTGCTGGGACGCCAAAAGAACACTTCGTCGGGTTCAGCTTGAGACAGAATTTGTCGAGGTTGTCAAAGGTTTCCTTGAGATCCTCGATCAGTGTTGCTCCCTTTTTTGATGTTATGACGACATCGTCGATGTATACTTGCACGTTTTTCCCAATCTGTGTCGCCAAACACTTCTGCATCATCCTCTGATATGTTGCTCCCGCATTTTTTAGACCAAAGGGCATTGTTCTGTAGCAAAACACGCCGTAAGGTGTAATAAACGCTGTCTTTACTTCATCTTCTTCTTTCAATCTGATCTGGTTATAACCAGAATATGCGTCCAGGAAGGAAAGACGTTCACATCCAGCCGTGGAGTCGATAATTTGATCGATCCTCGGGAGGGGAAAGTGATCCTTTGGACAATGTTTATTGAGACACGTAAAGTCGACGCACATGCGAAGGACCTTAGTGTTTTTCTTCGGTACCAACACAGGATTTGCTACCCATGTGGCTTCTGTAAATATTTCTTTGATAAAACCAGCTTCTCTTAGCCGATTGATTTCTGATAGCATGGCTTTACGGTTTGGTTCCGAAAAACGCCGCAAGGGTTGTTTGATTGGTCTCGCTAATGGATCCAAGTTTAGGTGGTGCTCGGCAAGTTCCCTGGGTACTCCTGGCATGTCAGCTGGGCACCATGCGAAGATTTTCCAGTTCTCACGGAGGAACTCGACGAGCGCGCTTTCCTATGCGAGGTCCATGTCGTTTGCGATGGACGTCGTCTTTTTCGGGTCTGTCGGGTGAATCTGCACCTCCTTAGAATTTTTCTCGGTGTTGAAAGTTGATTCTTTGTTTGGCCTTCCCACGTCTGGCAGCACGTCGTAGTCAGTCATACTCCTTGACGCCAGGTACTCAGCTTGCATCCCGAAAGTTTCTGATATCCGGTGAAAATCCTTATCGCACTTATCGGCTAAGGCGAAGCTTCCTTTGACTGTGATTGGTCCCTTTGGTCCAGGCAACCTCCACAACAGGTATGTATAATGTGGCACCGCCATAAATCTAGCATATGCTGGTCGTCCCAACAGAGCGTGGTATTGCGACGGAAAATCCACGACTTCAAATTCCAGCCTCTCGATTCTATAATTCTCTCGGGTTCCAAACTGAACGTCGAGATTGATCTTGCCCAATGGATAACTTGGTTTCTCCGGTGTGATACCGTGGAACCTTGTGTCTGTTGGCTTCAAGTTTGCTAGGGATATGTTCATCTTCCTTAATGTATCTGCATACATAAGGTTTAAGCTGCTGCCGCCGTCTATGAATTCTCGAGAAACATCAAATCCCGCAATAACTGCTGGTAAGATAAGTGCTGATTGTCCTGGTCGAGGAACTTGCTGCGGATGATCTGCTATGGTGAAGCCAATATCTTGCCCTGACCAATTAAGATACTCGACTGTTGGTGGGGGCATCTTTTCTGCCATAAACACCTGTCGTGAGATTACTTTCTGAGCTCTATTGGATGGCCTTCCTTTCTGAATCATCGACACCGCTCCGTTGGAGTTAGGATCAACATAAGGCGGTGGTGGAGGTGCTGCCGCTATTCTGAGCTGATGTCGATTGTCGTCTGTAATCGCGGGAGGAGGTGGTAAGTGAATCTCGCTCCTGGGTTCTCGAGGATTTCTCTGTGCTGCCCGAGCGTTAGCGTGCTCTGCCCACCTTAACATTGCCTGGAAATTACGACAATCTTTCTGCAGATGTCCTGACTGTCTTTTTCCGTTGCTGTCGAGGAAAAAGTGCATCTGACACGGCCCATTCATCATCTCTTCGGGAGACACGAGAGGCCTCGGGAACCTAGGCCCGCTATTTTGCTTGTTGTTTCGAGAATCATCCCTATTATCGCTTCACTGCTCATTGCTTCTCTGGTAATCATCTCTGTTGTTCCCTCCTGTGTTTGCCCGAAAACCTGCCGAAATTTGTCCTGGAGGGTCATAGTTCGGGTACTGCCGAGGAAATCGTCGCCTCGGTTGATAATTTCGACCACGGTCCTCCTCTGGCGACCTGTGTCGTTTATTGTGGACAGCATCTTCTCCATCTGCCCATCTGTTTGCTATTTCCATTAACGCGGATACTGTCTTTGGGTTGGTCCTTCCCAAGTCCTCGACGAAATCTCCACGCCTGATTCCTGCGACAAACGCATCTATCGCTCTCTCGTCAGATATATTTTCTGCCGAGTTTTTGATGATGTTCCACCTTTGGATATATTTTCTCATTGGCTCGCCTGGCTTTTGTCGACATGCTCTCAACTCCTCTAACGACGCAGGTTTTTTGCACGTGGACCTGAAGTTCTTGACGAACACGTCCTCGAAGCTTTCCCAGCTGGATGCTTTGCATAGCTGTTGCCCTGGTTCCTCCTGTGAGCTTCACTGTCTCGAGATAATCAACTAGCCAATCCTCTGGATCTTGAAGGCCGTCGAATTTCTTGAAGTTGTCAGGTAACTTGAATCCTGAAGGGACTCGAGTTTTTCGGACTCTCCTCGTGAAGCACGGCAAGCCACACATATCCTCGTCGTTAAGCTCCGGGGATTGTCGATGTTCCCTTCTGCTTTGTCGCGCTCTATCGACCCTTGCTTGTGCTGCCGCGTCTCTTGCTCCACTTGGTCCTTCAGGGGCTGCCGCTGTTGCTGCTGCAGGTCGTGGACTATTTTGCCTTACCGCTCCTTCGGGAGGCGTTGATACAAACGCTGTCCCCATAGCTCCAACTCCTGCTATCGCCATATTGTATAGTGTTTCCCTTGGATCTCCTGGAGGTGGTTTAGATGCGAGGATAAAAGCGTGTGTCGCCATATACCCAGCCTCTGGTGTCTTAGGGATGATGTTTCCTCTTGTATCTATCGACATAAAGGACATGTCGAGGTTCTGGACCAAATGCTCTCTTTCTGCTTCGGGTATATGCTGTAACCTTGATCTTGCTCTGTTCCGAGCCTCCCTGTGGCTATCACCCGAAGTTCTAGATTGTCGACTTAGATCTGCCCTTCTCCTGCTGGATGCAGAAGCTGCCTCCTTTCTCCTGTTTAACTCAGCTGTCTGTTTTTCCAATTCTCTAGCAGCTCGTGCGAGCCTATATTGATATGCTTGCAATTCCTCTGGTGTGGCCGTGGTGGCCATTGGTTCTGAACCGTTCATAGCTCTTGCGGCTCTATCCCACGCTGCTTGCGAAAGTTGAACTCTGTCTCGCGGCTGTGGCCCAACGTATTTATTGCCCAGGCCTCGTCGCAGATCGGAGGGATCGACGTATGGATTTCCCAGATCGTCGAAAGCCTCAGATGTTTCCTCTTGATCTTCAATGGCATAAATCTGATGATATTTTGTATTCAGAGCTATGTTGGGTTTGGTGACACCATCGTTGAGATTGATGAAGACCTTGCCCACTGTAATAGATTTGTCGATGAAGTCGTAACTGTCGACATCGCTTGAGCCATCGCTTATATATGAGTCCGCAGATGACTCAAACGACATGTCGCTGAAGATCTTGGCGAGTTTCTCTCTTGCCCTGGTGCTGACGTAGCGTGTCGACGAAGTTTCTTCTTCTCCTGATTCGGTTGACGATGTATAGCTTGAAAAATCAGAATCGACCGCCGACGATCCCGACGAAATCGGAATTTCGACACGATACGATCCTTCCTTCTCGACGCGAAAGCGAAACCTTCCGAACGTCATCTCCATAGGCTCCGCCAGATACGCATATGCATCCAAACGGGAGGGTGGGTGAGGAACAAAATCGACAGGACCAGCAGCGATCTGTTTACCTCGATCCATCGCGTTGCTTGCAGTTGATGATGCCGAAGATCTTGAACGTGCCATCGAAATCGGCAGGATTCTATTGGTTGACAGCAATTGAGGATGCCAAGGAAATAGTAAGAACTTGCGACGCGTGTCAAAGATTCGCCGCCAAACCTCACTCTCCAGCGGCGGAATTAACACCAATACCATTGTCGTGGCCCTTTTGCCCAATGGGGACTTGATATGGTGGGCAAGTTGCACAAAGCTTCGCCAGGAGGATATGAGTACTTGCTGGTTGCTGTCGACGAATTCACCAAGTGGATAGAAGCAAAGCCGATAAATTCACCAGATGCAGCATCAGCAATAAAATTCGTGAAGGGCATCGTTTTTCGATTTGGAGTACCTCATAGCATTGTCACAGACAATGGCAGCAACTTTACGTCAAAGGAGTTCAAGGCGTACTGTGCAGAGGTAGGCATCAAATTGCACTTCGCGTCAGTTGCACATCCTCAAACCAATGGTCAAGTCGAGAAAGCCAATGGCATCATCTGCAATGGCATCAAGAAACGCCTATTAGGACCACTGGAAAAAGCTCGACATACTTGGCCAGAAGAACAACAAAGTGTGATATAGAGCAGCCGAACAACACCAAATACAGCGACACAGGAGACCCCGTTTTTCCTTGTCCATGGAGCAGAAGCAGTACTGCCAATAGAAATAGAGCACGACTCCCCCAGAGTCACAGAGTATAATGAAGAAGCTTCCAGGAAAGCATTGGAAGACGACGTCGACGCACTCGACGAGGCCCGAGACGAAGTATTATCAAGGGTAACCAAATATCAGCAGGACCTGAAAAATTACCACAGTCGACGTTTGAGACCAAGATCTTTTCAAGTCGGAGACTTAGTTTTGCGACTCAATCAAGAGCGCACTGAAAAACTCGAGTCGCCATGGCTTGGCCCCTACGTCATAACGGAAGTAATTGAAGGAGGAGCGTACATGATAAAAGACAAGAAGACAGGGGTTCCCGAGAAAAACCCCTGGAACGTCGCACATCTTTTCGGCATCATAAACGGCGACATTCTTTATGTGCCGCCCCAAGAAGATGAAGAAGACGATATCTCTTCTTATCTGAACCTTGGCGGTGAAGATGAAGGTCGTCAGCGAGGTGATGACGAAGGAACGGGCACTGTTGATGGAGGTGAACCGTCGACAAACACCTCCGGCGATGTTGATAAGCAATTAGCAATCACCACCTCCGCGCGAGGTATATATATACATTGAGCCTCAGCTGGTGATACAAATTTACCGATTTCAATAAATATGTGTATTAACTCGACTCTCTTTCTTATTTTAGCCCTCGGCCAGCGGATCGTCGAAAAAATCGGTGAAGACAAAGCGTGGCAAAACCAAGACGCTGAAACAAGGAGTAATATATACCATTGATGTTATCAGTCCAAAAGGCAAGCCGCTGGAGCCCGAAGAGGCGTACACCAAGTTCATCAACCAATGCGGAGTCGTTGTTAGAGACAGCGTCCCGATCACCGTCCAGGAATGGCATGAGCCAGTGAAGGCACGTGTTGGTTCCAGTTTCACAAGAAGAGAAAGAAAAAGGAATGCTGGAGAACGCTTATGGAGCATTTCGTTCTACCTCCGGAATACCGCAAAAAAGATGAATTCGGTAACGACGATCCGGAGGGACGTAAGAGGAGGAGGCTGGTCAAAGAGTTCGCTCTTCAGAAGATGGCCACAGCATTCCGGACATACAAGAAAAATTTAGCGGCTCAATATGTCCAGAAGGGGAAGACTCCGGATTTCACCGGACAGTATGAGAAGCTGAAAGATGATTGGCCCGAATTTGTGAGGCAAAAGAAATCAGAGGAATTCAAGGCCATATCGGATAAAAATAAGGCAAATGCGGCTAAGAAGCAGTACAATCATATTATGGGGCCAGGAGGATACCGCCTTTCGGAGCCTAAGTGGCAGAAGATGGAGGATGACCTGAGGGCGCGAGGAATCCCTCTAGGTACCGAGGGATGGGACCCTAGGGCCAAAAGCTGGTGGTACGGGCATGGGGGAACGCTAGACCCGGTGACAGGGGAGTGTACCCACCGAGACACAAAGTTTAAACCCACCCAAGCCCTTATTGACGCAATGAGGGATGCTCAAGAGGGGAAGATCAAGTTCAACAGAGAGAATGACCAGCTGACAAAAGCCCTCGGGAATCCTGAACACGGAGGACGTGTACGAGGCAAAGGCGTCATTCCGTGGGAAGAAGGGTTTACCCAGGAAAATGACCCCTACAGTTACAGAAGCCGTAAGAGAAAGGCGGATCGGCAAAAAGATGAGCTGGCGCGGTTGGCATCGGAATTCAATGAGATGAAGAAAACCGTGGATGTACTAGTACAAGAAAGAGAGGCAGCTCGGACGCATGAAGATCATCCACCGGATGTCGGAAGCCAGCAGCGGAGAAGCAGTGTGGCTTCCACGGAGGCCCCACCGGCTGGTGCACATGCACCGACGATCAAAATTACTGCACCGGAGCCTCCGGCGATCGATATTACTGCACCGGAGCCTCCTCGCTACCCCGTGGACGATGTAAAGGAGATGAAAGAATGTCATCTGCATTATCCAATGGGGAACATGTCCATGAAGGTAGCCATCGGCAGTGCTTTACCATGTTTACCTGGAGCACTCCACCACAACAACCCCATTCAAGATGGCTATGCTCGTGTCACGGTGGAGGACATAGTCCAAGGGTTTGAGGACCTGGAGATTGACATTGCTACACCTGAAGGGGCGAGAAGACTTGGAGATGTCAAGCGCCAGTTCATTCTATGGCAAAAGAAGTTTATCAAGTTTCCAGGCGAGGCGCCAAGGCCAACAAGTCCACCCCCCTACGGTGGTGGTGGCGGTGGCGGTGGTGGTGGTGGTGGTGCTTCACCTACACCTCCTTCACGTCAGCCGACGCCGCCCCCCAATTCACCTCCGGCGGGTAAGCAGTCGCCGCCCCCCAGTCCGCCTCGGGCGGGTAAGCAGACGCCGCCCCCCAATCCACCTCCGTCGAAGAAGCAGAAGCAGTCCTGGACTATTAACCCGGACCCTTATGTACCTAAGACCACAAAGGTACCGGAGCCATCACTGAAGCCTCTCCCCACAAGGCCTTGGGAACGTAGTGCCGAGGAAGTCGACGCGGCCGCGACTGCTGATTATGAGAAATGGAAGGCGGACTGCAAGAAGAAAAGAGAGCCCGAGCCCAAGCCAGTATTTTCTAATGAGCAAAAGAAGTGGGCTAAGTCATTTTTGAGCACACCGTCCCAAGCCGCGAAGAATCTGCCTGAGGACTATGCACGTGAACTTCGTAGGCAAGCACTCATGTTGAAGGAGAAGAAAGAGTTGGCGGAGAAGCAGGAGAAGAAAGGCTTGGAGGAGGCCGAGAAAAAATTAGAAAGTAAAATAAGCGGGAAACGAGTTGCCCAGCTCGGGGAACAAAGTAAACAATCGATCCCCCCGCTCATAGTGAAAGCCGCAGGTCCGGATGCTGAACTAATGGACCCCACAATCATAGCAGCTGCGGCAGCACAGGGATTGACTGTAACGGGTGCCAGAGAACAAGCGGCCCAGATGGGTATGACTCTTCGTGCAGTGTTAGGCCTTGAGGAGGCGCCAGTGAGTGAGGTAGTAATTACATATGTGCCGAATGGGCCTCTCGTCGAGCCTGCGCAGGAAGAGGATCTACCTCCACAAATGAAAAATCTGCTAATTTGGTACAAGGGTTACATAAAAAATAAAAACGCCAAAGAATATATTTATGCGGAAGTTAGACATGAGCATCACTTCAAACATTACTATGTAACAGTTCATCGGAGTGAATTGTTCCAGCTGTTCAATCTGCGCGAGCTCGACAAATCTATCATCAGTTGCTACATTCTGTAAGTGATTTATTTCTACCTCATCTCGTTCATTGCCTGCACTATATATATATATATATATATTGTCCTAACTATCTTGTTGTGTACGCTATTATGCAGAATGAAGCTTAGGGAATGCAGAATAAGGAACATCCATGATGTTGGGTTCATTGACCCACAAATCGTTAATGGATATGTGTTAAAAAATCACCCCGCCGACGTGGAGGAAGACCTGTGGCGGTTTATTTCAAAGCAGGAACTCAAAAGTGATATTCTATTTCCTTACCATTTTGGGTGAGTGTTTCTGTCTTGAGCACATTCTCTTTTGTTTACTCCATGCATGGTATGTGGCTAATCGATGAGTTATGCATGACTGTGCATGTATCGTGTCCGCAGGTTCCACTGGATTCTGCTAGTAATTCAATTTCACGACTCCACAGTTCTCGTCCACGACTCTCTGAATCTGGATGCAAAGCTTTGGGCCGACATGAGAAAAATGATGCAGAAGTAATTATTTTCATTCATTTGCGCTCTATATCGATCGGCCTATTTCGTTCATTTCCTAATATCAAGTAACTAATAACTCTCTTGTTCATTTAATTTTCTTTGCCTCGTAGGGTTTGGAGACGGTTCGTAGATGAAAAGGTCGGTGAATTCAAAAAAGAGCTACAATTTAAAAGGTCAATGACTGGGACTGGGGATATTCAGCCACCGGGTACCAATCTATGTGGATACTATGTTTGTGAGATGATCCGGAGATACACCTCTGAGCGGGTTCCGTGTGATAACAATGTCAAGAGGAATAACCTCCGGAAGATGCTTAGTCCAGAAGCTCGCTTTCGACCACTTCAAGAGGAACTAGCTGGATGGTTCGTGAGGGAAGTCATCGATCCTAAAGGAGAACACTATGTAGAGGACGTACAACTTCTGATGCAGTAAATTATGTATGGAAACTTGTTCAAAATTGTATATGCTGGTCATCCGATATTGAATATATATTGTATATTCCTCTTGAATTCTCTTTGGTTCTAATTTCAAATTTGTTTGAAATTGTACATTCATATGCATGTATGTAGTACCGTAGAATATGTGAAACTCCTTCAAAATTAAAATAAAACACAAAAGAAATAAAACAATACAAATTAAAAAGAAACCAGGTTTAGCGGGGGGCTAAAACCCTAAACCTGCGGCGGCCTTTAGTCGCGGTTGGGAACCGCGACTAAAGGTCCTCCGCCCCGACCGTCGCCTGGCGCCCACGTGGACGGGCCTTTAGTCGCGGTTCGTAACCAACCGCGACTAAAGGGGGGGGGGGGGGGGCTTTAGTCCCGCATGTTTAATACCGGTTGCACAACCGGTATTAATGGACGTTCCGAACCGTGACTATTGGCCCTTTTTCCACCAGTGTAAACATTTGTTATTGGTTGTATGAAATTAGCATCATTATTTTATTTGCTCAATATTTATAGTCAAAGTTCGTCTTGAAATACACGTGCGCTTTATTCCTTGAGACGGAGGTAGTATACAACTAGTACTTGTAACATCTTCTGTGGAGTATTTAGTTGCACAAAGCACTAAAACCTGACTTTTTTCTTTCTCCGGAGCCACCGGATGGAAACAAGTAATGTTTGAAACGGATTATTTATTTATTCTTTTTCTTGACGTAGCAGAAATATACGTCAACAATGGTAAGAGGAAGAAAAACAAATAGTATAGGAAAATACATCACTCCATGATTTGTACTTCCTCTGCTTCAAATTAAGTGTTGCATCTTTTTATATAAATGAGCAAACCTACGCCAAAGGTGCAATACTTAATTTGGAATGGATGGCTATATTTCTAGACTCTAGCGTGCTAGCAACCTGCAAGCCACCCGTATTGTTTCCAGTCGGCGCATGCGCATGGTGTGACAATATCGTCGTAGTACTTCTTTCCCTTTACCAACTCTTCACCAATAAAGTAAACAATGGCTCGGCCCGAGAGTAGCACGTGCGCATGTGTATAACACATGAGGTATTCCTGCTGACCTGCACTCTTCACACGACTGCACTTCTTAGAGCAAATGGTGATTGGAGGCTCTATCATTCTGGTGGCGATGGCCATGCTGCCGAGGCCAAGATCACCAAGGAGTACAACTGGAATGCCGCATGATCACCTACGATTAGAACCGGAACAGAGCGGGAATGCTGTCAGGCGTCAGCGATCTTCTGGATATGCTCTGCCTATCTTTCAAACCACTGTGATAAATCATAAGCCTATCTCTGGAACCACTGTGATAGGGTAAACATTCGGAAGTTCGCTCATTCTGTTGTAATGTGCAGCTTATCTGTTTTCTCTGAACTTTTTTGCATGACGTTTCTTTATGAACTTCTTGGTGTGGATGTTTCTGGTGGTTTCCAGGATTTCCAATCCCAGTGTCAGTCTACCAGATACGAACGAACGTTCCAGGATTTTCCGATATCGCAGTATCGGTTTCAATTTGACCAGCGAAGGTGGGAAATTACACGGTCTAGGTGCAACAGGGACGAAACCCTAGCCGCCTCCAGGTCGCTCACGAGGCGACCCCGGGGCGACCGCGCCGCCGCCACCAAACCCCGCCCTCCCCGCTTCCCTCTACCCCCGCTGCCGCCGGAGGAGGCTGTCCCACGGCGGACGGCGGCGGCGGGAGGTCTCCCTCCTCCCCCAAATACAAAAATCCACCCGAAAACTGCCCCCAAAAAACGGCCCCAGGTCTCGATCTATCCTTGCCGCGTCCTGTCGGCGTGCTCGGCGCTCCGGCGTGCTGCTCCTCGGCGGCACACTGCCGGCGCCGTCCTCGCTCAGGTGGACGCGCGCGGCCTGCCCCTTCCGCTCGCCAAGGCGTCGTCGGCGCCGCCGTGTTGCCTCTGCCTCCACCTCCCGGCCGTCGCACAGCCGGGCGCGCACGCCTCCTCCCCGCCTCGGCCACGCGGGGGCGTGGCTCGGCCCGCTGGACCTCGCGCCAGCCGACGGCTCCCCGCCCCTACTGGCGCCTCTGCTGCTCACCGCCGCCGTCATCTGAGCTCGGCCAGGGCCCTTCTCCGGCGTTTCCGGCCCCGAGCGCTCGCCCATTGCTGTCCGGCCGTCGATCCCGGCACGCGCGGCGTGGCTCGGCTAGGCCCATGGCGCCCCTGGGTCCTCTGCAGTTCGGCCGCCCCGGTGGCCCGTGTCCACCTCCTGGCCACGGTTCCTGCTGAGTGGGGGAGGTTGGCCCGTCCCGATGTTGTGGTCTAGGTGCACATCCGGGCGAAAGCCTTCGGACGACGACGCCGCGGGCGTCGTGCTCCTAAGTGGAGGCGTCCTCTTGGCTCTGTGCTCCTCCCACGCACGCTTGGGGCGGCGTCTGCCTCTTGCTTCCCGCTGGCCGCCGGCTAGCTTTCCTGTGGGATCAGGCTGTTGTCATGGTGGCTCTGACAGAACCGCCTAGATGTTCCGGGGTGGCCTCGGCATGTGTCGCGCTTCGACCACGGGGGCGGCACACCGGTGTCGTCGCCCCAGTCTCGGCTATCCGACGCCCTTCGACTGTGCTTGGTCTCGGCAGCACATCGCCCTTTGGCTTCACCGACGACACACCGGTGTCGTCGCACGGTCTCGGCTATCCGACGCCTTTCGACCGCGCCGGGACGCCTCTTGGTGTGCTTCTGTAGGTGTCCAAGTATTCCACTACCTGCTCCCTTGGTCCACCTGCACGCGGTGTGGTTCTCACCGGAGATCCTCGTCTGGCGGTTGGCTTGAGGTCCTCGAGATGGCCCCTAGTTGTGGCTTTGCTCGGTTCGAGCTAGTGGCATGACTCGTTTCTGCGTCGCCCTTCGACCATGGGGTCGGCACACCGGTGTCGTCGCCCCAGTCTCGGCTATCCGACGCCCTTCGACTGAGCTTTGGTCTCGGTTTCTGCAGGTCCTTCGCCATTGCCCGTCGCTCGCCTTGCCAAGTCGTAGGGGTCTTCCTTTGAGGTGCTAGCCTCCCGGGGGGTTCGGTTGGCTTCTGATGCTAACCTCCCCTTCCCTTTGTGTTCCCTTTTTCTAGTTTTTGTTTTTCTGTATTTTGTTTTGTCTTCTTCTCCCCTGTATCCCCTGTATTTTCTTCAAGCTGTTTGTAAGAACATGGGCCTTCAAGGCTACTTTCGTGGAATGCAACAAGCGGTGGGGATTCCCCCCCCCTAAAACCTCGAAATTTTTTTTTACCAGCGAATGGGATGCTAGCCGCGTATATGCTTAAGAAAGGGATGATGCTATTGTCGATTGCAGTCTCCATACCTTTCCCTCTGAAGAGGGGGAGGCCAACATCATGATTCGCTGAAGCGTAGGAGCACGACATTCTTTCATGCGAGGACTTCGATGATTTGGTATGGGAAGAGGGTGGAATTGTAATTTTACTTCTTACGGGGTTCTTCGTGCAAAGTTATAAACGCATTGTCAAATGTAATACAGTATATGGTTATTTCAAAAAGAAAATTATGGATATAAAATAAATTGTATCGGCGCATCAGACCATCTTTGCCGTGGATTCTACAGAGTTTCGCCCACGTGAAATCCTGAGTGAGTACATATTTGCTGTAACCACTAACCAGTAGGACTGATATGCGATTATAACTTTTATCGAGGGAAGTCACGTGATTTTCCTCCTTATCCATGGCGTCCGTGTCCGAGCCCCACACGTCATCAAACGGCCGTTGCACCGCCCGCGCCCCGCCTTTCCCCCCGCTCTCCCCCCACCGTCGGCGAGCCCTCCGCCGCCGTTCGTGCCCAGCACCGGTCCGAAGGACGGCAGGCAGTTCGCAGACTCACGGTGTTCCTGCTCCGCCCGCGCCGCCTCCGGTGCCGGCTCCTACGGGTACGTACAAAAAGTCACGATCCGCTTTGCCCCCTCCCCGTTTACCGTCCAATCCTTTCGTCTCGACTAGACTAGAGACGGATAGCGCCATTAGCGGGAGAGCACGCCCAAATCGTGCCGCTCCATCGAGCCCGGCGCCCTCCACGCGATTCGCCGCCACACGACGGAACGGAAGTAAAGGTGCGGTATTTCACTCCCCCCCTCACCAAACCAAGAGAGAGAGAGAGAGAGAGAGAGAGCCGCCTAGCTAGGATTGGTGTCTCAACCAATTACCGTGTCAGATACAAATCAGGTTGGTGTTCCGTCTCGATTTGGCGGTTAGGGGTGAGGAGTCGAGGATTTTGAGGCGAAGTCGAGCATGTAAATGGGGACTTCTCCGTGGCTGTTGTCCAGGCCAATAAGAGCAAGTATAATAAGATCTACTCAGCAGGCTATATTGATTGCCACGTCATTAAAATCCTACGTGGGAGAGAGAGAAAGGAGGAAAGAGAGTACAGCGAGCGCTTCGTCTGTCGCCCGGCTACAGCGCACGCATCGAGAGAAAATAGCCCGCTTGCAGCCCGTGTGCCGACGCTAGGCAGACGCTTCCTTCTTCCTCTCTCTGGATCCCGTGCGTCCCCATCGATTCGCGCTAAAACGATTCCTTCCCGCATCAAATCGACCTCCGCTGCGCCAAATCGGTTCCTTCCCGCGTCAAATCAGCCTCCGCCGCGCCAAATCTCCCTGCCTCCCCTACAAATCAAGCCCCCTGTCAAATCACTGCCAATCCACCAAAATTATCCCCAAATAGGCACAAGAACCCTAGACGCCAAGAGCGCCGGCAGCGCCCACAGCGAGATGGCCGGAAAGTCCAAGAGGACAACTGCACCGGTGCCTCCGGAATTCCCATGGCCGACGGCTCAACCCGTCCGGCCACCAGCAGCTTAGCCTGTCCCTCCGGCAACGGCTCAATCCATCCCGCTGCCGGCCATCCCTTCCATGTTTGCAAGTGGCTCATGGTTACCACCACGACCACCACAGTCCATGGCGGCCTCCTCCCCACCGTGCTGGCTCGCTGGGGTAGCTCAACCGAGCGATTTTTCGGCTCAAGGTTCTTGGTGGACACCGCCCGCTGGAACTGGTGGCTCAGCTCAACCTACACCCCCGGCTGGGAATCTTGAGGCGTATAATCTGCAAGCTTGGTATGTGCTGTTGCCTCCATCTTGTTTAGTTAAAATATTGAGTACTAATTTTCTGGTAGCTTACTGAAAATACGCATGTATATTGAGTACTAATTTGCTGCTAGCTTACTGAATCTAATACGCATGGATATTGAGTACTAATTTGCTGCTAGCTTACTGAATCTAATACGCACGAGATGGCTCTAATAAGAGTGTTGGGGCTTTTTGTGCTAATTGCAACATGATGCTTGATTATTTCCGTGTTGGGCATGCATGAACTGAACTAGTGTATATGTTTACCAAGGTGAACAAGTAGGAGTGAATGGGTTTTAGCACTAATGTTAGAACTGTATTCACTAAAATTGTAGTATATATGGCACAAAGGATTGATTAAATTTGAATGTGTATAGAATTGTATTCTATAGACAGTAAAATAAATTGTCAGTGGTCTATATATTGGTTGTGGAAAATGGAACTTCATCGCAGCCAATCAATGTTGGCGATAACGCCAATGGTGATGATTGTGCAAGGACTGAGAAACGCTTGCTATGGACAAAAGAGGAGGATCTTAGATTGGTAAGATTTTTTTTTTGCATGCTGGCTCCATGTATTACATTACTAGCACAACAATAAACCCTTAGGTCAGTGCTTGGTTGAATAATTCAAACGACCCTAAGATCACATCAGCTACTCCCAAGTCCTTCATCTCAAAACAACGAGATAGGAACTCCTTGACCTCCTTAATCACAGTAAGGTTGGTCCCAAATATCAATATGTCATCGACATAGAGACAAAGAATAACTCCCTCGCCCCCACCATGGCGATAGTATACACACTTGTCAGCTTCGTTTACAACAAAGCCTTCAGCGGTTAAAGTTCTTTCAAACTTCTCATGCCACTGCTTAGGCGCTTGCTTAAGCCCATACAAAGACTTCAGTAATTTACACACCTTTCCTTCTTGACCATCTACTACAAATCCATCAGGCTGCTCCATATAAATTTCCTCTTCAAGCTCTCCATTTAGGAAAGCAGTCTTAACATCCATTTGATGAACGAGAAGACCATGTGAGGCAGCCAAGGATAGTAGCACTCGAATGGTGGTCAATCTGGCAACAGGTGAGTATGTATCAAAGAAATCTTCACCTTCTTTACGGTATAACCCTTGGCCACAAGACGTGCCTTGTACTTTTCAATAGTACCATCAGGCCTAAGCTTTTTCTTGAACACCCATTTACATCCTACTGTGTTTGCACCCATAAGGACGATCGCAAATTTCCCAAGTTCCATTAGCTAAGATGGAATCCATCTCGCTTCTGGACAGCCTTCCTTCCAAAGAGTCAGCATCCAGAGATGCATAGGCTTCTGAAATGGAAGTGGGAGTGTCATCCACGAGGTACACAATGAAATCATGTCCAAAGGATTTTGCAGTCCTCCGTCTCTTGCTCCTTTTGGGAGCTTCATTGTCATCCTCCACAGGATTATCAAAGTGTTCTATAGCCATGGTAGGTTCAGGAAATAATTCCTGAGTAGATGAACTGGGCATCTCCTGAATTGATGAGCTAGACGTTTCTTTCATAGGAAAGATGTCCTCAAAGAAAGTCGCATCATTCGACTCCATAATTGTACCAACATGCATGTCGGATACCTCAGATTTCACTATCAAAAATCTGTAGCCAATGCTGTGAAATGCATATCCCAGAAGAACACAATCCACGGTTTTTGGTCCAAGCTTGCGCTTTTTGGGTATCGGCACATTTACTTTCGCCATACAGCCCCAAGTTCGTAAGTAAGAGAGTTTCAACCTTTTCCTTTCCCATTCCTCAAAAGGGGTAATGGTTTTGTTCTTTGTGGGGACACGGTTTAGGACATGACATGCAGTCAATATCGCCTCCCCCCACCATGCCTTGGATAGACCCGATGTATCTAACATGGCGTTAACCAAATCAGTTAGAGTACGGTTCTTTCTTTCGGCCACCCCATTTGACTGAGGTGAGTAGGGAGGCGTCCTCTCATGGATAATACCATGTTCCGCACAAAAAGAATCAAACTTGTTGGAAAAATACTCTCCACCACGATCAGACCTTAGCCGCTTGATCTTTCGATCAAGTTGGTTTTCTGCTTCAGCTTTAAAGATTTTGAAGTGATTAAGAGCTTCATCTTTAGATTTCAGGAGGTACACATAACAATATCGAGTAGAGTCATCAATTAAAGTCATGAAGTATCTTTTCCCTCCTTTTGTCAATTCACCATTCATTTCACAAAGATCCGAATGTATAAGCTCCAGCGGTGCCAAGTCTCTTGCCTCCGCAGTCTTGTGAGACTTACGTGGTTGCTTAGCTTGCACACATACTTGGCACTTGGATTTCTTGACAATAGCAAATTTTGGAATTATATTCATATTCGCTAGCCGCGTCATGCACCCAAAATTAATATGACAAAGTCGTGAATGCCAAATATCGGACTCACTATCATTGCAAACATGATTAATGATTTGAGTACATAAGTCTGACAAAGATAAGCGGAACAAGCCTCCGCACACATAACCCTTTCCAACAAATTGTCCACACTTGGAAATTACAACTTTATTGGACTCAAAAACCAACTTAAAACCATCTCGACATAAAAGCGATCCGCTAACGAGATTCTTATTAATGGAAGGAACGTCTTGCACATTCTTCACCGGATGGTCTTTCCCGAAGTAAACTTCAGATCCACCGTACCAACACCACGAACGTAAGCACGTGAGCCGTTTCCCATCAAAGACGGAGGAAGTCCTTGCGACTGATAAGAAGAAAACATAGAAACATCGTAACATACATGTGTATTGGCTCCTGTCTATCCACCAATCAGGAGAATTACATCTTTGAAAGGACGTAGGAGAAGTACCGTACCCAGCGTCCTTCATCTCAGTATCAACGCCAATAACAACATTTGCGGACTTGCCGCTGTTCCCACGCCGATCATGGCGTTCTGGGCAATCAGGAGCCCAATGTCCAGGAGCGCCACAAACATGGCAGTTCCCTTTCTTCTTATAAGGAGTCTTCCTCTTGAAGTTGGTTGAGTTGGAGGCTTTGTTCTTCTCGTCAAACTTGCCTTTTCCATTGTTCTTATTCTTAGACTTGTGAGATTGGAAGTTCTTCTTCTGTACCACATTGGCACTAGAACCTCCCTCAAAACTACGAACGCGTGTGTCCTTTGCTCTCGCCTTCTCTTCCACATGAAGCGAGCCAATGAGATCCGAAACGGAAAACTCTTGTCTCTTATGTTTCAGAGAAGTAGCAAAGTTCCTCCACGAAGGAGGAAGCTTGGCAATAATGCCACCGGCCACAAATTTGTCCTAGAAGGTACACTTAAACTCGCTTTCGAGTTCTTTGGCAAGGGATCGAATCTCATGAGCCCGCTCAACCACGGAGCGCTCATCGGTCATCTTGTAGTCATAGTATTGCTCCATGACATACAATTCTGCCGCGTCCGAGATCCCAAATTTGGCCTCGAGCGTCCCACGCATCTTTACCATGGTCGAAAGCCATGTATGGGTCAACAATGTTGTCCCCAAGAATGCTGAACAAGGCCGCCTTAAACATGGCGTCGACCTTCTCAAACTTTTCCTGCTCCTCTGCAGAAAGAGGCCCCTTAGGTCTAGCATCTGTGGCGCTAAAACAGCCTAGGTTTGTAAACCATAGAACTGCCTTTGTGCGCCACCTCTTGTAATGCATACCATCAAATAGGGGAGGTCGAGTAGGGGCAGCAACGCTGCTTGAATTGATTTGCCTAAAATCAGGTTTTTGGATTGTTGAATATGTAAGCAAATATCCATATGAAATAATCCGTACAAGTAATTGATAAAACATGACTATGAAAATAACACATAAACTAATCGTGCAGACTAGTGAGGTAGATGAACAGATCACATCTAAACACGACAAACCTATCGCATCTACCACAGAAACTAGAAGAAGGAACTCTAACAGAAACTGAAAGAGAAACGACAAGATCACATACTTCGCAGCAGCGTCGTTGTCGCCCATGTTGAGGTTGCCGAAGAAGTCGGTGAGGTCCGGGAAGAAGTTGTCGGTGTGGAGGAACTCGTCGTCCGATGACGACGTCGTGATGCCAGTAGTCGCGCCGGAGCGCTCCCCAAAAACCTGATTGCCCCTCACCCGTACAGGCTCACGAGAGGCAGGGTTCCGGAGGCTCATCGTCCCGGCTTCGTGCACGCCGACGGACGGGATGAGGAAGATGAAGGCGGCGGCACAATGAACTGGAAACAGGTAGTCGCGTATGCGTCTAGGTAGTGGCGGCTAGGGTTGCGCAGGGTCTTATGTAGTGCGGTTCGGGAAGGTCGTGGGACGCAGCCCACGTACGAGTTCACGATCCAGAAAAACCGGAACGAAAACGGCTGTGTTAACGTCCGTTAATAACTCGTAATTGATTACACAATTAATTTCCCAAACAGCAAAAAGATAAGCTCGGCGAGATTCCCGCAACCCGCGTCGCGTCGCGTCGCGTCGCGTCGCGTCGCGTCGCGTCGCGTCGCGTCGCGTCGCGTCGCGTCGTGACGAGGCGAGGCGGGCGGCGGAGGAGGAGGAGTGCGCGAGGGCTCTCTCTCTTCTCACTCACTTACTAGGACTAGAACAGCCCACCTTATATACCACTCCAACTCTCTCCCAACTAGCAATGTGGGACTAAACTTTAGCCCCCACTAGAGCTGCCACTGATTTTTGGAATGGGCCATGTGAGTTTCAGAATTTGATAATGGGCCATGGGCCAAAGGCCAAATGCCCAAAATTCCAGCAGTATCTACATGTCTTCTGATTATCTGTCATGTATACGTAATGTAATTGGTAGCTCTGTGTCATGTTTCAAGGAAAAATAGTGTCAGGATTCAGTCGTGTTACATCCCTGATGGAAGCATGGATGTAGCATTGAGATGCATAGCTTCAAAAAACCGTGGTAGTTTCTGAATTTTAGCCATCTTCGAGTTCACCATAATTTGAATTGCGCGCAAGATTTGCATGTGTATCTGTAATCACAAAGCATGTAGATTAGGATATGTCACTTCTAATTCAGCCATATTCCTTCTTTACTCCGATTGTAATACATTTCAAATACCAACTGCCTACTTTGTATAGTTATCTTGGACTCCATGATAGTATATGCAAATAAGCAGGGGACAAGCAGTTAGGGCTTCACGGACCGCTTTCCTGCTACAGTGTCCCAGGGGCGAAAAGGAGGCGACTCCGGGCTCCAGAGTTCTCGCCGGCGGATCTGCTGCTCCCCTCCGCCTCTGGTCGCCGTCTCGGTGCCGCGAGGTGGGGGGGAGCCTCGGCTCTGTCCGTGCGTGTAGTTAGTCCTAGGGTTTCTAGGTGTGTGTGCCCATGGCGTCTCCGAAGACGGCGGCGGTGGCGTCTATGTGTAGGGCTTCGTCCTCCCCCTCCTTTCCCCGTTCCAGCGGCGACGCTGGGGAGGCTGTGGAGGTGGTTCGTCCAGTGAGCTGCTCCGTCCTTGCTTCTCTGGCCGGCCGTGGCGGCGAGGGGAGAAGCTGGTGGTTGGTGGTCATCCGATTTTGGTGCTTCTGGTGGAGGTGGTCTTCTTCTTCGGCGTGTCTGCTCTGGCCGGCCGTGGCGGTGAGGGGAGCAGCGGCTGGAGGCAGTTGGGTGCGGGTGGTGGCTGGCCTGGACGGCGCCTCGTCGGCTGGAAGATGGGCGGTGCTGGGGAGGTGGCGCTGTGGCCGTGCGCGTTCATCGCGTCTAGGTTCCGTTGCGAGGCGGCGGACGGCTCTTGCGGCCATCTACGACATGTGGCGGCGCTCCTTCCTCGGCGGATTGAGGTACGGCGACGGCGGCGAAGTCTAGGTTCTTGGGAGCCGGCTTCTGGATCCGATTGTTTTTCTTTCAGGTTGCTCAGGGTGCTTCGTGCAAATTTCAGGGTCCTCTTGTTTTTTCTTTTCTTTGGTGGACTTGCTTGTAATTTGTACTGAGTATCTTGAATATATGGGTCGGATCCTTCCTCAAAAAAAAAACAGGGAAATCTACTTTGACTCATAGGTGTAGATGCACCCACTATTCAAAATCATATTTCAAAATGTCTAAAAATTCTGAAAAAATATCAGGGTGTACACCCAGACATTTTATGTTCGCACACGAAGTTTGACGGAAAAATATTATTTTTTGTGGCCAGTGTAAAACGAACAATTTTCAAAGCTCCAAAATAGCTTTTAACGAGACATTTTTTTGTCTTTTTTACATAGTGCACACAAAATGTTTTTTCCTGCCAAATTTTTGTGAGCTAACATAGAAAGTGAGGATGCACACTCAGGATTTTATTTTGAAATTTTTAGACATTTTAAAATAAATTTAAAATACATTTTTTTATAATAGGTGCATCTAGACCTATGAGCCAAAACACCATGTCTAAGCTATTTTCATAGACTGTTCATATTATTTTATGCGTACAAAGAAGTCATCTACAATGCCCGCGGCAACGCGCGGGATATCAACTTGTATATTACAATAATTAAGGACAGAATTAATGCAAATCCTACCCACACTATTTTTTAGATAAACATGGCAAGGGGCCTAGATTGCCTCCTCATCGCCATTAGTTTCCTCTTCGCCGGCTTCCTCCTCGCCAGCACTTGGTAGTCTAGGTGGGAGGTCTACGTGCTTGTGGAACTTGGCCAGTGGCACCATCCGAGCAACATGGCAACCAAAGGGATATGCTACCTCCTCCATCTGAGCCGTTGTGATAGGTTCGCCATCCCTTCCTTTTGAGTGGTCCAGCTTGGTTGGGTCGAAGCTGGACCGTCGATGAAGGCGGAGAGACCGTAATCTCTACCCGGGATAAGTTCATCCTTCACGTAGAAGAACGACCCGCCCAGGATTTCACCGATGCATAGCCGGGTATTTCAGGGTACTTGCAGTGAGCGTAGATCTTGAAGCTAATGCTCCCGCAAGTAACCAATGCGCCGCCTTCCTCTACTGGCAGGCGCTTTACTTGGTAAAAGTAAGAAAACTAATCTAACCTTGTCCTCATGCCAAGGTACCCTTCACAGATGGCAACAAAGCCACTAAGGCACAGAATGCTGTTAGGCTGCAAGTTGTGGGGCTGGAGTTGGAAGTGGTTGAGTACCTACACGAAGAACTCGGAAGGCGGCAGGGAGATACCGCGCTCGACGTGGGCCTTGATCATGACCCGCTCGCCGTCTTGCAGATTTGGCCGCTCCTCCTTCTCTACAATCCGCCAACTCCCAGCCTTGAGGAAGCCCTCGTCCTGCAGATTTTGCAGGTCTGCCGCCTTGAGCTCGCAGGGCCTCCACGAGTCCTTCTCGTAGCTGCCTTGACCGGCGGCATCGTCTTCCTCCTTCTCATATTCTTCCTCGGGGTGGGTCTCGGATTTCTCCATCCCTTCCTCTTCTCCCTCCTCTGGCAATGGGGTGCGGAACTTCCCCGCCGTGCTTTTCTTCGGCGGCGGCGTAGATCTGCTCGCCTCAATGCTCTTAGGCAGCGGCCATTTCGCAGATTCTGGATCTGCGTGGCTCGCGAGAGGAATCCTCGTCAATTCTTCCGCCATTGGTCGGTGCAGGTTCGTCGCCGACGAAGAAATCGAAGAGTGCCGGTGGTATATGGTGGAGACTAACTCTTGTTCATGTTGGAGACATACCCAAGAGGCAATAATAAAGTGGTTATTATTATATCTTTGTGTTTATGATAAATGTTTGCATCCCATGCTATAATTGTATTAACCGGAGACATTAATACATGTGTGTTATGTAAACAGAAAAGAGTCCCTAGTAAGGCTCTTGTAAAACTAGCTTGTTGATTAATAGATGATCATGGTTTCCTGATCATGAACATTGAATGTTGCTAATAACAAGGTTATGTCATTGGGTGAATGATATAATGGACACACATCCAAATAAGCGTAGCATAATATCAAGTCATTAAGTTCATCTTGCTATTAGCTTTCGATACATAGTAACCTAGTCCTTCGACCATGAGATCATGTAAATCACTTACACCGGAAGGGTACTTTGATTACATCAAACGCCACTGCGTAAATGGGTGGTTATAAAGATGGGATTGAGTATTCGAAAAGTATTAGTTGAGGCATATGGATCAAGAGTGGGATTTGTCCATCCCGATGACGGATAGATATACTCTGGGCCCTCTCGGTAGAATGTTGTCTAATTAGCTTGCAAGTATGTGACACGGTCACAAGAGATGACATACCACGGTACGAGTAAAGAGTACTTGTCGGTAACGAGGTTGAACTAGGTATGAAGATACCGATGATCAAACCTCGGATAAGTATCGCGTGACAAAGGGAATCGATATCGTATGTTAATGGTTTATTCGATCACATTGTTCATCTCGTTGAATATGTAGGAGTCATTACGGATCTCCATGTCCCGCTAATGATTATTGATCGGAGAGGAGTCTCGGTCATGTCTGCACATTCTCGAACCGTAGGGTGACACACTTAAGGTTTCGATGTTGCTAGGTGTAGTTTCGGGAATAAAGAAATAGTTTTGGAGAGTTACCGAATTGTTCCGGGAAGATGATTAATGATTTATTAATTAATTGAATTAGTAAATATTAATATTAGTTTATTTAGTAGAAATAAATGTGGGACTAAAAGTAGTCTATAAAAAGTTTTGCTAATGGACCAACTAAGTAGCTCATGTAGACAAACTATCTAATAAAAAGGCAAAGGAAGAGAAAAAAAAGGGAGGCGGCCGTGGGTCGGCCAGCACTCACGCCAAGCCAGGCTTGATCGGTCAAGTCTGTAAAGGTACATGGGCTGACCACGTACGTGTACAGGTAAAAAACGTTTTGCCTTGTGGCCGATTGATTAGATCAATTTGACTTGGCGTGATTTGCAAGCTGATCATCCACCGCCTTGCGCGCATATAAATAAGATGCCCAGGTCACGTTCGACCAGATTTTTGGCCGCCGCCTCTCTCCTCCGTTTTGCCTCCTTTTGCCTAGTTTCTTCCACCCAACACGAATAGGCAAAGTCCTGTCCGCGCAAACTCTCCACCACCACCACGCCGTCGTGCTGCTGGACTAAATCCCATCTACCACATCTCCCCGCTTGCTGGAACAAGGAGGAGGTGTCTTCATCGAGCTGTACGTGTGCCCGAGTACGGAGGTGCTGCCCGATTGCAGCGCCAGAGGGATCGTCATCGCGATCTTGAGATCGGCAAGTGTACGACTACATCACCCACGAGATCTGATCTCGTTTCCGCTTAGCGATCAACAAGGGTATGTGGATCCAACCTTTCTCGTTGCTTCAATCTAGTAGATTAGATCTTGGCATTTTTCCATAGATTGGATCTTGGTTTTATTCGTTCTTGCGGTAGAAATTTTTTGTTTTACATGCAACGAACCCATCAGTGGTATCAGAGCCGTGTCTATGCATAGATCTGTTGCACGAGTAGAACACAATGTATTTGTGGGCGTTGATGTTTTTGTTGTCTTTAGTTATGTGTACTTTGCATCTTGCGGGATGGTGGGATGAAGCGGCCCGGGCTAACCTTACATGACCGCGTCTCATGAGACTTGCTCCACGCTTGATATGCAACTTGTATTGCATAAGTGGCTTTGCGGGTGTCTGTCTCTCTCACCGTAGTTAAGATTCAATGTACTCTTTCAATTTCCAACATTAGTATCACCGTTGTGGTTCATGTTCGTAGGTAGATTGGATCTTACTCGAAAACCCTAAACCACGTAAAATATGCAAACCAAATTAGAGGCGTCTAACTTGTTTTTGCAGGGTTTGGTGATGTGATATGGCCATGATGTGATGATGATTATATTTGATGTATGAGATGTTCATTATTGTATTATGGCAACCGGCAGGAGCCTAATGGTTGTCTTTAAATTTGTTAAGACCTACGTGTCTATTCATCATGTAATAGCTTTATTTCAAGTAGTTGTTATAGTAGCTATAAGTGATGGACAACCATGAAGCGGCGCCACTGACCTTGACGCCATGCTGGTGATGATGGAGATCATGTCCGTGCTTTGAAGATGGAGATCAAAAGCACAAGAAGAAAGGTCATATCATATCACACATTATGAATTGCATGTGATGTTAATCCTTTATGCATCTTATTTTGCTTAGATCGCGACGGTAGCATTATAAGATGATCCCTCTCACTAAATATCAAGATAATAAAGTGTTCGTCCTTAGTATGCACCGTTGCTAAGACTTGTCGTTTCGAAGCATCACGTGATGATCGGGTGTGATAGATTCTACATGTGCATACAACGGGTGCAAGCCAGATTTCCACATGCGGATACTAAGGTAGCCTTGACGAGCCTAGCATGTACAGACATGGTCTCGGAACACAGGATACCGAAAGGTAGAGCATGAGTCATATGAATGATATGATGAACACTTTGAGTGTTCGCCTTTGAAACTACATCTTCTCTCGTGAAGATCGGACTTGGTGTAGTGGATTTGGTTCGTGTGATCACTAAGACAATGTGAGGGATGTTGTTTTGAGTGGGAGTTCACCTAGTTAATTTAAGAATTAAAATTGAACTCAATTTATCATAAACTTAGTCTAAACTCTTTGCAAATATGTTGTAGATCATGGCGGCCCCCACCATCAATTTTAATCAGTTCCTAGAGAAAGAGAAACTTAAGAACAATGGAAGCAACTTCACGGATTGGATCCGTCACGTGAGGATTGTCCTCAATGCTGGACAACTGCAATATGTGCTCGATGCACCGCTAGGTCCCCCACCTGCAGAAACTGCTCCCGATGACGTTAAAAATGTTTATCAGTCTCGGAAAATTCAATACTCTCAAGTTCAGTGTGCCATCCTGTGCGGCCTAGAGGCAGAGCTGCAAAAGCGTTTTGAAAACCACGACCCCTGTGAAATAGTCTGTGAGCTCAAAGCTATCTTTGAAACTCATGCGGCCGTGGAAAGCTGTGAAGTCTCGGAACAGTTCTTTGGCTGCATGATGGAAGAGGGAAGCTCCGTTAGCGAGAACGTGCTCAAGATGTGTGGGCACGCGAAGAAGCTCAATGACTTGGGAATAGTGATTCCTAACCAGTTGGGTATTCATCGAGTCCTTCAATCACTGCCACCTAGTTATAAGAACTTCGTGATGAACTACAACATGCAGTGCATGAACAAGGAGTTACCTGAACTCTTCTCCATGCCGAAAACTACTGAAATAGAGATAAATAAAGAGCACCAAGTGTTGATGGTCAACAAGACCACCAGTTTCAAGAAACAGGGCAAGTCTAAGGAAAAGGGCAACTTCAAGAAGGGCGGCAAGAAAGCAGCTGCGCCTCCTAAGAAACCCAAGGCTGGCCCTAAGCCTGATACTGTGTGCTATTACTGCAAGGGTGATGGGCACTGGAAGCGCAATTGCCCCAAGTACCTAGCTGATCTGAAGAGCGGCCACGTCAAGAAGAAAGGTATATTTGATATACATGTTATTGATGTCTATCTTACTAGTAATCGTAGTAGTGCCTGGGTATTTGATACTGGTTCGGTTGCTCACATTTGTAACTCGAAACAGGAATTGCGGAATAAACGGAGACTAGCGAGGGACGAGGTGACGATGCGCGTTGGAAATGGATCCAAGGTCGATATGATCGCCGTCGGCACGCTCCCTCTACATCTACCTTCGGGATTAGTTTTAAATCTGAATAATTGTTATTTGGTGCCTGCGTTAAGCATGAACATTATATCTGGATCTTGTTTGATGCGAGACGGTTATTCGTTTAAGTCAGAGAATAATGGTTGTTCTATTTATATGAATAATATCTTTTATGGTCATGCGCCTGAGATGAATGATTTATACTTGTTAGATCTCGATAGTAGTGATACACATGTTCATAACATTGATGCTAAGCGAATTAAATTGAATGATAATTCTACTTATATGTGGCACTGTCGTCTTAGTCATATTGGAGTGAAGCGCATGAAGAAACTCCATTCCGATGGACTTCTTGAATCACTTGACTTTGAGTCACTTGATAGATGCGAAGCATGTCTAATGGGAAAAATGACTAAGACTCCATTCTCTGGTACAATGGAGCGAGCTACAGACATGTTGGAAATCATACATACCGATGTGTGCGGACCAATAAGTGTAGCATCGCGCGGTGGTTATCGTTATGTTCTAACCTTCACGGATGATCTAAGTAGATATGGGTATATTTACTTTATGAAACATAAGTTAGAAACTTTCGAGAAGTTTAAGGAATTCCAAAGTGAAGTAGAAAATCAACGTAACAAGAAGATTAAGTTTCCGCGTTCCGATCGCGGAGGCGAATATCTGAGTTATGAGTTTGGCATGCATTTAAAAAAATGAGGAATACTTTCACAGTTGACACCGCCGGGAACACCACAGCGCAATTGTGTGTCCGAACATCGTAATCGAACTCTCTTAGATATGGTTCGATCTATGATGTCTCTTACCGATTTGCCATTATCATTTTGGGGTTACGCATTAGAGACAGCCGCATTCACTTTAAATAGGGCACCATCTAAATCCGTTGAAACGACACCGTATGAATTATGGTTTGGTAAGAAACCTAAACTGTCGTTCCTTAAAGTTTGGGGCTGCGAAGCTTATGTAAAGAAGTTACAACCTGACAAGCTAGAACCCAAAGCGGAGAAATGCATCTTCATAGGATACCCTAAAGAAACAATTGGGTATACCTTCTATCACAGATCCGAAGGCAAAGTTTTCGTTGCCAAGAACAGATCCTTTCTTGAGAAGGAGTTTCTCACGAAAGAAGTGACTGGAAGGAAAGTAGAACTCGACGAGGTTATTGAACCTTCTCTCGGATATCAGAGTAGCGCAGCACCGGAAGATGTTCCTGTGCCGCCTGCACCGATAAGAGAGGAAGCAAATGATGATGATCATGAAACTTCAAACGAAGTAGCTACTGAACCTCGCAGGTCGACGAGGGCTCGTACCACTCCTGATTGGTATGACCCCTATCTAAATGTCATGATTGTGGACAACAATGATGAAGACCCTGCGACGTATGAGGAAGCAATGATGAGCCCAGATTCCAAAAAATGGCAAGAGGCCATGAAATCCGAAATGGGATCCATGTATGATAACAAAGTATGGACTTTGGTAGACTTACCTGATAGCCGCAAGGCTGTCGAGAATAAATGGATCTTCAAAAGAAAAACAGATGCTGATGGTAATATTACTGTCTATAAAGCTCGACTTGTCGCGAAGGGGTTTCGACAAATTCAAGGAGTTGACTACGATGAGACTTTCTCACCTGTAGCGAAGCTAAAGTCTGTGAGGATTTTGTTAGCAATCGCTGCATTTTTCGATTATGAGATTTGGCAGATGGATGTCAAAACGGCGTTCCTTAATGGTGACATTGAGGAAGAGTTGTATATGGTACAACCCAAAGGTTTTATCGATCCTAAAAATGCTGACAAGTTATGCAAACGTCAGCGTTCCATTTATGGACTGGAGCAAGCATCCCGGAGTTGGAACCGATGCTTTGATAAGGTGATCAAAAACTTCGGGTTTATACAGACTCATGGTGAGGCGTGTATTTACAAGAAAGTGAGTGGGAGCTCTGTAGCATTCCTAATATTATATGTAGATGGTATATTGTTGATTGGGAATGATGTAGAACTTCTAAGCAGTGTTAAAGTTTATTTGAATAAGTGTTTTTCAATGAAAGACCTTGGAGAAGCAGCATATATTTTAGGCATCAAGATTTATAGAGATAGATCAAGACGCCTAATAGCGCTTTCACAGAGTACATACCTGGACAAGATTCTAAAGAAGTTTAGAATGGATGAAAGCAAGAAAGGGTTCTTGCCTATGTTGCCAGGTAAGGTCTTGAGTAAAACTCAAGGTCCGGCTACGGCAGAAGAAAGAGAGAGGATGAACAAGATCCCCTATGCCTCGGCAGTAGGCTCTATCATGTATGCCATGCTGTGTACTAGACCGGATATCACACATGTTGTTAGTTTGACCAGCAGATATCAAAGTGATCTAGGAATGGAACACTGGACAACGGTCAAGAATATCCTGAAGTACTTGAAAAGGAATAAGGATATGTTTCTTTGTTATGGAGGTGACCAAGAGCTCGCTGTAACCAGTTACACCGATGCTAGTTGGAACACTGATCCAGATGACTCTAAGTCTCAATCTGGGTACGTGTTTATATTTAATGGTGCTGCAGTAAGCTGGATGAGTGCCAAGCAAAGCGTTGTGGCGAAATCTTCAACTGAATCTGAATACATAGCGGCTTCGGAGGCTTCATCAGAAGCGATATGGATGAAGAGGTTCATTACTGAGCTTGGTGTGGTTCCTAGTGCATTGGACCCATTGACCATCTATTGTGATAACATAGGTGCCATAGCCAATGCGCAAGAGCCAAGGTCACACAAGAAGCTGAAGCATATCAAGCTACGTTTTCATGTGATTCGCGAGTATGTCGAAGATGGTGACATAAAGATTTGCAAAGTACACACAGATCTAAATGTGGCAGATCCATTGACTAAATCTCTCCCTAGGGCAAAGCATGACCTACACCAGAACGCCATGGGTATTAGGTACCTTACCATGTAATCTAGATTATTGACTGTAGTGCAAGTGGGAGAGTGTTGGAGATATGCCCAAGAGGCAATAATAAAGTGGTTATTATTATATCTTTGTGTTTATGATAAATGTTTGCATCCCATGCTATAGTTGTATTAACCGGAGACATTAATACATGTGTGTTATGTAAACAGAAAAGAGTCCCTAGTAAGCCTCTTGTAAAACTAGCTTGTTGATTAATAGATGATCATGGTTTCCTGATCATGAACATTGGCTGTTGTTAATAACAAGGTTATGTCATTGGGTGAATGATATAATGGACACACACCCAAATAAGCGTAGCATAAGATCAAGTCATTAAGTTCATCTTGCTATTAGCTTTCGATACATAGTAACCTAGTCCTTCGACAATGAGATCATGTAAATCACTTACACCAGAAGGGTACTTTGATTACATCAAATGCCACTGCGTAAATGGGTGGTTATAAAGATGAGATTGAGTATTCGGAAAGTATGAGTTGAGGCATATGGATCAAGAGTGGGAATTGTCCATCCCGATGAAGGATAGATATAATCTAGGCCCTCTCGGTGGAATGTTGTCTAATTAGCTTGCAAGCATGTGACACGGTCACAAGAGATGACATACCACGGTACGAGTAAAGAGTACTTGTCGGTTACGAGGTTGAACTAGGTATGGAGATACCGATGATCAAACCTCGGATAAGTAAAGTATCGCGTGACAAAGGGAATCGGTATCGTATGTTAATGGTTCATTCGATCACATTGTTCATTGTTGAATATGTAGGAGTCATTACGGATCTCCAGGTCCCGCTAATGATTATTGATCGGAGAGGAGTCTCGGTCATGTCTGCACATTCTCGAACCGTAGGGTGACACACTTAAGGTTTCGATGTTGCTAGGTGTAGTTTCGGGAATAAAGAAATAGTTTTGAAGAGTTACGGAATTGTTCCGGAAAGATGATTAAGGATTTATTAATTAATTGAATTAGTAAATATTAATATTAGTTTATTTAGTAGAAATAAATGTGGGACTAAAAGTAGTCTATAAGAAGTTTTGCTAATGGGCCAACTAAGTAGCTCATGTAAACAAACTATCTAATAAAAAGGCAAAGGAAGAGAAAAAAAGGGAGGCGGCCGTGGGTCGGCCAGCACTCACGCCAAGCCAGGCTTGATCGGTCAAGTCTGTAAAGGTACATGGGCTGACCACGTACGTGTACAGGTAAAAAACGTTTTGCCTTGTGGCCGATTGATTAGATCAATTTGACTTGGCGTGATTTGCAAGCTGATCATCCACCGCCTTGCGCGCATATAAATAGAGATGCCCAGGTCACGTTCGACCAGATTTTTGGCTGCCGCCTCTCTCCTCCGTTTTGCCTCCTTTTGCCTAGTTTCTTCCACCCAACGCGAATAGGCAAAGCCCTGTCCGCGCAAACTCTCCACCACCACAACGCCGTCGTGCTGCTGGACTAGATCCCATCTACCACATCTCCCCGCTTGCTGGAACAAGGAGGAGGTGTCTTCATCGAGCTGTACGTGTGACCGAGTACGGATGTGCTGCCCGATTGCAGCGCCGGAGGGATCGTCATCGCGATCTTGAGATCGGAAAGTGTACGACTACATCACCCACGAGATCTGATCTCGTTTCCGCTTAGTGTAACATCCCAAAATTTCAAAACAAATAAAATGAATTTCCCTATTTCCAAATTTTGGAACCAACAAAAACTTTTATTAAATTAAGTTTGATACATGGTGACCTTGCTTAATTCTTGTGCTATGGCCATGATTGCGTATTAAAGTATTTTGAAATGATCTTAAGCCCTAAACCTCACCCCTCTTTTCACCATCCAAGTTAAAATAAAATAAAAAGAATTTAAATAGGAAAAAGGCATTTGTGCCTATGGCTACCTTTGCAAAACTTTACCCTAGGCCTTTCTACTTGGTTTAGAGGTTTGGAAAACCTTCATAAACCTTATCTAGTACTTCTCAAACCCAATCCAAAGTGAAACAAAAGATTTTAAAAAGAAAGTAATAATGCCATAGAGGCATATGAGAGCAAATAGCAATTTCCCCAAATCTTGACCTATGCACTCCTACCTTGACCAAATGGTGTGAAACCATCTCTAAACCTAATCTAACACTATATGGACCTCAACCTTGCCCAAGTAAAGCAAGGGGAGCAAATTACAAGAATAAGAAAATTTGACATGTCACCTCTTATGTGTTATGGCCATTTTTGCAAATCTTTGAGCTAGACCTTTTTGAATGGTTTCAATGGTTTGGAAATGTTCCTAAACTAATAAGAATCACTTTGGAGTCAAGGAAAACCAAACCAAAAAGAGAGAAATCAAATAAGGAGAAAATCCCATTTTCACTCACATACACATTTAGCCATTTTTGCAAATCTTCACCCAAGGCCACTTTGGCTTGTGCCATTGTTTGTAAAACACTTATATATGAATAACAAACACAAATGCATCAAAGAAACCCAATTCAAATCAAAGGAAAAATCAATTTCAACCTACATGTGATATTGGTCATATGACCCTTTTATAAAATCTTACCCACTTGGCACCCCTGGTTTTGACTTTTCCTAAACCAACTTTGACCAACTCTTGCCATGTCATCCAAGACCTCATCAAGATGAACAATTTTGATGTTGACCATTAGGGTTGACTCTGCCTAGGTTGACCAGAATAGAGGAGACAAGTAGAGACTTTGAAATAAAGAGAAGATTCACCCTAATTTGAAATCTTGCAAACTTTCACCAAATTGACCCCCACCACCACCTTTCTACTTCAAATATTATATGAATGCAATCCACCAAAAATCTTTCCAAAATTTGAAAATAATTTTCATGCGGCCATTTATACAAACACCTTGTGGGCAGCATCTAAACTTGAGCCCATGCTGGATTTTTGGGTTGGACCAAGTCCAACCCTGGCCCTCCTATGCTGCCCTGACACTTCACCTCACCCCTCAGCATCCATCCAAGCCACTGCACCCCTCTCTCTTGGTCACCATGACCCAAAACAACACTTGCCCGTGCTCACCATGCCATCACCTTGTCACTTCCCCCTCTGGTCATCTCAGCACCGCACCACCTTGTCCATCGACTTCCCCTGACCCTCCTGAAGCTGCTCGTGCACGCCGTTGACCGAGAAGAAGTCAGCACTGCCCAGCACCTGCGCGCCCAGACACGCCCAGAAACGCCCACGCGCGCCAGGACACGCATGGTGACGCCCCAGAGCGCGACAGGACGCCGCCGTGCCCCGTCGACTCAGCGCTCCCCTCGACCTCTCCTTTCACCTACAGCCTCCCCTCGACGTCAGCTAGCTCGCAGACATCGCCAATTGGACGCGCTCGCCCTGTCGCCGTCGTCACGGACGACGACCATCCGCCGCAGTACCCTGGTGTCCGATGACGATAACGACGTAATCACTCCATCTCTGGCCGCGCCACGACGCGCGTCAGCATCACCGTGACATCAAGAACACGACGCGCCCACTTCTTGCCTCTTCATCACCCTGGAACGGCGATCTCGCCGTCGACCTACCCCGAGCGCCACGGCCACCCCTTGAACCTATAAAAGGAGACCCCTCCGCGACTGATTTCTCACGCCAATCTACTCCTCTCCCCTCTCTGATCCTCCACCGCCCCCCTCCCAACCACATCGTCGCCGGCAGCCGCCCAATTGCGAGCTGAAGACCCGCAGCACCGCCACCAAGCGAGCCGTCGATTGCGGCCACCATCCGAGCCGCCGTCTGCTCCATCAGCTTCCCCGTCCACGACAACGTCGCCGCCGCCCATCTCCGTCGATCACCGGAGCCTGGAAGCGCCGCCGACCCCCTACCTCCGCCGTGCCCGCCGCTGCTTCTCGCTGACGACGACGACGACGCTCCTCCGTTCGATCGTCGTCTGATCCAACGGCCTTAAGTCCTGCGTACCGCTTCGGGTGAGTGACTCGCTGACCACTGGGCCCCATGCTGTCAGCAGCCCGAAACGTTAGTTGGGCTGGTTTCCTCTGTTCAAACCTTTTTAGCCCATTAACTCTCCCGCCAGCCCACATTTTAAATTCGAAAATACAAATTAGAGAAATAATGCAATCTGGTGTCAACTTTAAATTTTAATAGGGACAAATCTACTAAGCCAAATTTTACCATTTTTATATATTTAGAAAGCTCATGAAAGGCTCCATCCAACCACACTGGTTTCAAATCAATATATGTTGTAGAATTTGAATAGTAAAAATAACAAATCAGTAACTTTTCAAACTTCAAATAAATTTCTAAAATCAACCATAAACTATTTTGAGTTGATTCCAACTCTCAAAAATCACATTTCTTATACTCTAACTGTTTATGCAAAAATATGACATAGTTGTTTCAAAGGATCATGGGCTAGAGCAAAATAATGGCTATGTGGCCATTTCTAGTCCATTTGAAGTTTCCAAATTTATTTCTTAAATAGTATGAGAGGTTACCTCTCATTTAAATCATGGTCCTAAGCTATTCAAGATGAGGTGTTGACTTTGGTCTATAGCATCTCATAGTGAATCACTTAGAGACATTAAATTTTTGTAATAGTAGTATTTAAAATGCATGAGGTTAGTACCTCATTTAAATCGTAACAAGATTCGATGAGAGGAAATTATTTTCTCCAAAGAACTAAATAGAAACCCTAATCCCTTTTTCACTAAGAGGAACTTGTTTTCCAAAACTAAAGAAGAAACCCTAGTCTAAGGTTGAGTAATGTTTGTGATGATACTAGATCATCTTGAGTAAGCCAATAAGGCTAAGTAGCCCATTAATATGTGTTTGGTGATTGTTACCCTCGTATTCAGTTATAGACGCTAGTACCGGAGACTATCAGGAGGAGGAGGTCTTCTACCAAGAGGAAGAAGAAGAGAACTTTGATCACTACCACAATCAAGGCAAGCTAATATTCTTGCAAGTTGACCTAAGTGCAAAGCTCTAAAGGAGCAAGGCACCATTACACTTATCTTTCTCGTTTAAGGATCCCATCCCAAGTTTTATTCTTGCAAAGTTTTTACTTTATTTATTAAAGCTTACTTTTATAGTTAACTTTGGTCTAAGTATAAGAGGAGTACAAGAGTATCAAACTTAGCCTAGATAGCTACAAGCTAGTTAGCACCCCTCATGACTAGTTGCTAGTGCTAAACTAAAATTGACTACTCTCGATGGGAACAGGTGAAAACCAATGAGTTTGAAAACCTTGGAATGATGAGTCATTCTATTGAAAGATTTTGAAGGTGAATATGACTTGTGAATGCCATGGTGAACTTTACAAAAACTGATGGTTGGGTTCGGATGCGATACCTTTTCCAATTCTTGAGTACCCCCACAATACCTGATTATGGGTAAAGGCTTAACTGGAAATTTATGTGCTTTAGTATGGGTTCCCTCTAAACAAGCGTCATCGGGGTTATGCCAAGGGCTGCCTCCACAAAGAAATGGGAAATGACGTGAAATGAGGTGAATGTCCGGCCCAAGCCCTGTGCAGTTCCCAGGCTGACGGTGTGTCTTCACTGGGAGGCCAAGCTCATGGGGAGAGGTGCCTATACTAGGGTATGTAAGTGAAAGGTTATGGTTGGTAGTCCGCACACGGAGTGTGATAAATCAGGGCCAGTTAACCCTGACGGATTATTGCAAATGTTGTGGCAAAAGTGTGCGACCTCTGCAGAGTGTAAAACTATTCGAATAGCCGTGTCCACGGTCATGGACAGTTGGAAAGGCCATACTGTTCCGTCATCAGAACTTTTCTCAAAATATGAAGGGTGACTTGTGATTTGAATATGAAAGGTGACTTTGACTTTGAATCACAACTGAGTTGTGGGAATGACACTAATGTTCCCACTTGAGTAAGTTAAGGCAAATGAAGAGGTTTGGTTTACTAAAGTGCTTATGAAATAAAACTGGCTTTATGCAAATGAAACTAGAGCTTAGAACCCCCTTACTATAGTTGATAACTTTTACCTTAGTATTAGTTTGCGAGTACTTTAAAGTACTCATGGCTGTGTCCCTGGCTATTCAAATGGCCAGACTATGAAGAGGAGTACCAGAACCCGGAAGCAGGACAGCAGGACGTCTACGACAACTAGGACCGCTCCTGACGTCAACAGTTGCCTATGGAATAGATGGACTACTACTACGCTACTTCGCTTCCGCTATGTGTTTTGTAATTGATCAATAGATCAACTATTATTGTAATGAGACTGGATCATGTGATCCTTTGTGTTGTAAGACAATTATGAGTTGTAATGAATGATGTTCTGTGATATCAATCTATTATGTCTCGCAAAAACAATATTCCTGGGATTGCGATGAATGGCATAATAGGCATCTGGACTTAAAAACCCGGGTGTTGACAAGTTGGTATCAGAGCCATTGTTTGACCTTAGGAGACCCTAGTTAGAATGGACGTCTGAAAAACGTAGTTTCAAAACCAATGAAGTGAATATTTATAAAAACCTATTCTCACTCTTATCCTTGAGATCTTTTCCCAAAAAGAGAAATCCATGCTCTACTTTTCTTTGTGATACTACATAAAATTTTGCACACCTGATCACTTCAGTAGAACTTACACCTACGCAAGAGAGCACTATATGTGAGTTTGTATCAGGATCCCCTTGTATCGTAGAACGAATGAATGGTTCTTCAAACCAACGGTGTGTTAGATTTGTAATGTGTGATGCTTGGTATGAATGAAAAAGTGTTGTTGGTTTTTACCCCCGCAACACTACTCAAATTTTCAAGTTATGAACTTTAAAAAAAAAAACTTTAACAAAACAAACCCTAGAAATTTCCCTCTTATCTTATCATCTACCTCAACGTTCAGATGGCCCCTCCAACCCGCAGCACCAACCAAGACGCCATGCTGCAGATGTTACAGATGATGATGGCACACCGAGAAGCTGAGAGAGCTGAAAGACAAACCAACATTGCAGCACTTCAACAGCTTGCAAACAACAATCAAGGCCATCATGATCACCCAGGATCTAAGCTCAAGAACTTCCAGAACACCAACCCTCCAATATTCAACAAGACTGAAGAACCCCTAGATGCTGATGACTGGCTCCAGACAATGGAGAACAACCTCGAAGTTGCGGGAGTTGAAGCCGCAGAGAAAGTGTTGTTTGCCACGCACTACTTAGCAGGACCAGCAAGAGCTTGGTGGACCAGCACCCGTGCCATGAATGCAGGACAGATGATGACCTGGGAAGACTTCAAGCTGAAGTTAAGCAAGTACCACGTGCCCCAAGGACTGATCAAAAAGATGAGAGACGAGTTCCGGGAACTCAAGCAAGGAAGAATGTCCGTGGTGGAATACCGCGACAGGTTTCTTACCCTGTCAAGGTACGCCCCGGATGAAACCGACACCAATGAGAAGAGGAAGGAGAGATTTCTGAACGGACTGCACGATGAGATGCAGACTGTGTTAGTGAACATCCCGTTTGCTGACCTCGAAGCCCTTGTGGACTCAGCCATACAGATGGAAGGGAAGCTGCATCAAGCCAACGAGAACCGCAAGAGAAGAATGATGAACCAGAATGGACCCAACAATGCCCAGAAGTAGCGCAACAACTCCTCTGGAGGATTTACCCCAAGAAACAACAAGCCAACCACTCAGACTTATCGCCCCAACTACACCAACAACAACGGAGGACCCCCGAAGCCCGGAGGCAACAACTACAACAACAACAGTAACAACCACAACAACAGCAACCCCAACAATAACAACAACCACCCCAATGGTAACAACAACAACCCCAATACTGCCCCAAGGACGGGAAGCAACGCTGTTCCCGTCAACCCCAAAGACAAGTCAACTGTGAACTGCTATGAATGTGGAGTTGTGGGTCACTACTCCAATGAGTGCCCCAAGAAGCTTGCCAAGATTGCCGCCAATACCGCTGCACCTGCTCAGAACCAGCGCCGCTTTGCCGCAAAAAGGAACCAGAACAACAACAACGGCCGCCTCTACAACATAACTGCAACAGAAGCCCAAGGAGCCCCTCAGGCCATGCCACGTATGTTTTCCTGTTAAATCATATCGCCCAATCTCTCTTAGGAACCTAACTTTTCTTAAAATCTCGGGACGAGATTTGTTTAAGGGGGAAGGGTTTGTAACATCCCAAAATTTCAAAACAAATAAAATGAATTTCCCTATTTCCAAATTTTGGAACCAACAAAAACTTTTATTAAATTAAGTTTGATACATGGTGACCTTGCTTAATTCTTGTGCTATGGCCATGATTGCTTATTAAAGTATTTTGAAATGATCTTAAGCCCTAAACCTCACCCCTCTTTTCACCATCCAAGTTAAAATAAAATAAAAAGAATTTAAATAGGAAAAAGGCATTTGTGCCTATGGCTACCTTTGCAAAACTTTACCCTAGGCCTTTCTACTTGGTTTAGAGGTTTGGAAAACCTTCATAAACCTTATCTAGTACTTCTCAAACCCAATCCAAAGTGAAACAAAAGATTTTAAAAAGAAAGTAATAATGCCATAGAGGCATATGAGAGCAAATAGCAATTTCCCCAAATCTTGACCTATGCACTCCTACCTTGACCAAATGGTGTGAAACCATCTCTAAACCTAATCTAACACTATATGGACCTCAACCTTGCCCAAGTAAAGCAAGGGGAGCAAATTACAAGAATAAGAAAATTTGACATGTCACCTCTTATGTGTTATGGCCATTTTTGCAAATCTTTGAGCTAGACCTTTTTGAATGGTTTCAATGGTTTGGAAATGTTCCTAAACTAATAAGAATCACTTTGGAGTCAAGAAAAACCAAACCAAAAAGAGAGAAATCAAATAAGGAGAAAATCCCATTTTCACTCACATACACATTTAGCCATTTTTGCAAATCTTCACCCAAGGCCACTTTGGCTTGTGCCATTGTTTGTAAAACACTTATATATGAATAACAAACACAAATGCATCAAAGAAACCCAATTCAAATCAAAGGAAAAATCAATTTCAACCTACATGTGATATTGGTCATATGACCCTTTTATAAAATCTTACCCACTTGGCACCCCTGGTTTTGACTTTTCCTAAACCAACTTTGACCAACTCTTGCCATGTCATCCAAGACCTCATCAAGATGAACAATTTTGATGTTGACCATTAGGGTTGACTCTGCCTAGGTTGACCAGAATAGAGGAGACAAGTAGAGACTTTGAAATAAAGAGAAGATTCACCCTAATTTGAAATCTTGCAAACTTTCACCAAATTGACCCCCACCACCACCTTTCTACTTCAAATATTATATGAATGCAATCCACCAAAAATCTTTCCAAAATTTGAAAATAATTTTCATGCGGCCATTTATACAAACACCTTGTGGGCAGCATCTAAACTTGAGCCCATGCTGGATTTTTGGGTTGGACCAAGTCCAACCCTGGCCCTCCTATGCTGCCCTGACACTTCACCTCACCCCTCAGCATCCATCCAAGCCACTGCACCCCTCTCTCTTGGTCACCATGACCCAAAACAACACTTGCCCGTGCTCACCATGCCATCACCTTGTCACTTCCCCCTCTGGTCATCTCAGCACCGCACCACCTTGTCCATCGACTTCCCCTGACCCTCCTGAAGCTGCTCGTGCACGCCGTTGACCGAGAAGAAGTCAGCACTGCCCAGCACCTGCGCGCCCAGACACGCCCAGAAACGCCCACGCGCGCCAGGACACGCATGGTGACGCCCCAGAGCGCGACAGGACGTCGCCGTGCCCCGTCGACTCAGCGCTCCCCTCGACCTCTCCTTTCACCTACAGCCTCCCCTCGACGTCAGCTAGCTCGCAGACATCGCCAATTGGACGCGCTCGCCCTGTCGCCGTCGTCACGGACGACGACCATCCGCCGCAGTACCCTGGTGTCCGATGACGATAACGACGTAATCACTCCATCTCTGGCCGCGCCACGACGCGCGTCAGCATCACCGTGACATCAAGAACACGACGCGCCCACTTCTTGCCTCTTCATCACCCTGGAACGGCGATCTCACCGTCGACCTACCCCGAGCGCCACGGCCACCCCTTGAACCTATAAAAGGAGACCCCTCCGCGACTGATTTCTCACGCCAATCTACTCCTCTCCCCTCTCTGATCCTCCACCGCCCCCCTCCCAACCACATCGTCGCCGGCAGCCGCCCAATTGCGAGCTGAAGACCCGCAGCACCGCCACCAAGCGAGTCGTCGATTGCGGCCACCATCCGAGCCGCCGTCTGCTCCATCAGCTTCCCCGTCCACGACAACGTCGCCGCCCCCCATCTCCGTCGATCACCGGAGCCTGGAAGCGCCGCCGACCCCCTACCTCCGCCGTGCCCGCCGCTGCTTCTCGCTGACGACGACGACGACGCTCCTCCGTTCGATCGTCGTCTGATCCAACGGCCTTAAGTCCTGCGTACCGCTTCGGGTGAGTGACTCGCTGACCACTGGGCCCCATGCTGTCAGCAGCCCGAAACGTTAGTTGGGCTGGTTTCCTCTGTTCAAACCTTTTTAGCCCATTAACTCTCCCGCCAGCCCACGTTTTAAATTCGAAAATACAAATTAGAGAAATAATGCAATCTGGTGTCAACTTTAAATTTTAATAGGGACAAATCTACTAAGCCAAATTTTACCATTTTTATATATTTAGAAAGCTCATGAAAGGCTCCATCCAACCACACTGGTTTCAAATCAATATATGTTGTTGAATTTGAATAGTAAAAATAACAAATCAGTAACTTTTCAAACTTCAAATAAATTTCTAAAATCAACCATAAACTATTTTGAGTTGATTCCAACTCTCAAAAATCACATTTCTTATACTCTAACTGTTTATGCAAAAATATGACATAGTTGTTTCAAAGGATCATGGGCTAGAGCAAAATAATGGCTATGTGGCCATTTCTAGTCCATTTGAAGTTTCCAAATTTATTTCTTAAATAGTATGAGAGGTTACCTCTCATTTAAATCATGGTCCTAAGCTATTCAAGATGAGGTGTTGACTTTGGTCTATAGCATCTCATAGTGAATCACTTAGAGACATTAAATTTTTGTAATAGTAGTATTTAAAATGCATGAGGTTAGTACCTCATTTAAATCGTAACAAGATTCGATGAGAGGAAATTATTTTCTCCAAAGAACTAAATAGAAACCCTAATCCCTTTTTCACTAAGAGGAACTTGTTTTCCAAAACTAAAGAAGAAACCCTAGTCTAAGGTTGAGTAATGTTTGTGATGATACTAGATCATCTTGAGTAAGCCAATAAGGCTAAGTAGCCCATTAATATGTGTTTGGTGATTGTTACCCTCGTATTCAGTTATAGACGCTAGTACCGGAGACTATCAGGAGGAGGAGGTCTTCTACCAAGAGGAAGAAGAAGAGAACTTTGATCACTACCACAATCAAGGCAAGCTAATATTCTTGCAAGTTGACCTAAGTGCAAAGCTCTAAAGGAGCAAGGCACCATTACACTTATCTTTCTGTTTAAGGATCCCATCCCAAGTTTTATTCTTGCAAAGTTTTTACTTTATTTATTAAAGCTTACTTTTATAGTTAACTTTGGTCTAAGTATAAGAGGAGTACAAGAGTATCAAACTTAGCCTAGATAGCTACAAGCTAGTTAGCACCCCTCATGACTAGTTGCTAGTGCTAAACTAAAATTGACTACTCTAGATGGGAACTGGTGAAAACCAATGATTTTGAAAACCTTGGAATGATGAGTCATTCTATTGAAAGATTTTGAAGGTGAATATGACTTGTGAATGCCATGGTGAACTTTACAAAAACTGATGGTTGGGTTCGGATGCGATACCTTTTCCAATTCTTGAGTACCCCCACAATACCTGATTATGGGTAAAGGCTTAACTGGAAATTTATGTGCTTTAGTATGGGTTCCCTCTAAACAAGCGTCATCGGGGTTATGCCAAGGGCTGCCTCCACAAAGAAATGGGAAATGACGTGAAATGAGGTGAATGTCCGGCCCAAGCCCTGTGCAGTTCCCAGGCTGACGGTGTGTCTTCACTGGGAGGCCAAGCTCATGGGGAGAGGTGCCTATACTAGGGTATGTAAGTGAAAGGTTATGGTTGGTAGTCCGCACACGGAGTGTGATAAATCAGGGCCAGTTAACCCTGACGGATTATTGCAAATGTTGTGGCAAAAGTGTGCGACCTCTGCAGAGTGTAAAACTATTCGAATAGCCGTGTCCACGGTCATGGACAGTTGGAAAGGCCATACTGTTCCGTCATCAGAACTTTTCTCAAAATATGAAGGGTGACTTGTGATTTGAATATGAAAGGTGACTTTGACTTTGAATCACAACTGAGTTGTGGGAATGACACTAATGTTCCCACTTGAGTAAGTTAAGGCAAATGAAGAGGTTTGGTTTACTAAAGTGCTTATGAAATAAAACTGGCTTTATGCAAATGAAACTAGAGCTTAGAACCCCCTTACTATAGTTGATAACTTTTACCTTAGTATTAGTTTGCGAGTACTTTAAAGTACTCATGGCTGTGTCCCTGGCTATTCAAATGGCCAGACTATGAAGAGGAGTACCAGAACCCGGAAGCAGGACAGCAGGACGTCTACGACAACTAGGACCGCTCCTGACGTCAACAGTTGCCTGTGGAATAGATGGACTACTACTACGCTACTTCGCTTACGCTATGTGTTTTGTAATTGATCAATAGATCAACTATTATTGTAATGAGACTGGATCATGTGATCCTTTGTGTTGTAAGACAATTATGAGTTGTAATGAATGATGTTCTGTGATATCAATCTATTATGTCTCGCAAAAACAATATTCCTGGGATTGCGATGAATGGCATAATAGGCATCTGGACTTAAAAACCCGGGTGTTGACACTTAGCGACTACAAGGGTATGTGGATCCAACCTTTCTCGTTGCTTCAATCTAGTAGATTAGATCTTGGCGTTTTTCCATAGATTGGATCTTGGTTTGATTCGTTCTTGTGGTAGAAATTTTTTGTTTTACATGCAACGAACCCATCAGTTCAGTGGTAGTTTCTCTGGCAGTGAGTTTGGTGATCTAGGTCACGGGCGACGCAACGGCGGAGCGGCAGCGCTTTTGGTGCTAGAGTGAAGAATGGGGAGTGAGAGAGAAAATGGCCGGCGGTTCAGTTTTTGTACCTCCCTGTCGTGTCGGGGAAGGAACCGTATGAACAAGCTACATGTCAGAAATACAAGCTTCGCATTAATTGCATCGATTCGTGTCCCTACGTTGAACTCGGAAACTATGCGGGTTTTGCTCTGTCCCAAGGCACGAGTGAAACGTTGTCATAGGAATGTCACTTCAAATCTATCAAAGATAATGATAGCCAAAGATGCTGCTGACGTACACATTTCCCGTCCATCTGACAACTTAACGGGAAGAAAACAATTATTTCCGTTAGCAGACTAGCTTTTGCTAGAATAATGAAGCTTTCAAGGTTGATGATCAGGAACCCTTCAAGACTGTTTGCCGACTAGAGATGCAAGGCGGACGTCTCAAGATCTTTGTCAAGACGGCGCAAGTCTCAAAGAGTTCCGGGGGCTACTGTCGGGGTTATGCCGAATAGGGTATACCACGGCAGGGGCTCAACCTAGCAAGCCTGGGTGGCCCATTTGGGTGGCACAAATATTGGAAAAGCCAGGCGGCCCAGTTGCTAGAAGATGGAGGCCTAGCCGACTAAGGAAAGTCTAAGACCGGATTCCAGAAGGTTCAGGAAGAAGGGATACTTGTAGTATAAGTCACGGTATACTTGCCGGCATAGACTAGGACTCTGTAGTCGGTTAGGTCTTTACCTCCATCAAACCCTAGGCCCTGGCGTCTTTATAAGCCGGCCAGGGAACAACCTTTAGGGCGCGGATAGAAGAGAACTCAATAGATCATAGCGCAGAGCACATCATTGTAATCTGTACTCTGTCTACTATACTAAATTTCTAGCAGGACGTAGCGATCCTCCGTCGAGGGGACGTGAACCTGGGTAAATAACCGACTCACACCGACCCAAACATCCTATCATCTAGTTCCACTACTAACCCTAGCCTTGAGGACCCCCTCATGGCACTATTGTTTGCAAGGCAACGACATTGTCGGCGTAGAGGACGCATCCGATGGCGACGGTGTCGCCGATGCCCGCGAAGGCGGATCCCGCCCAGATCCGTACTCCAGGCGCCTCTGGCCCCACGGTGGGCACCAACTGTCGTGGTTCGATCGACGAGTACGCCATGAGGGGTAGCTCACGGCGGGGACAGAGAGTGGGGCTTGTAAGGCGGGGAGTCACCGGGATGGGGATACACGAGTTACCCAGGTTCAGATCTCACGACGACATCGAGATCCTACTCATGCTATAAGTTTACTATAATGGCAACAAGTGCACGATTACAATGTTGCGTAATTGTCTTGCCCTAAGGGCTCCCGTAGGCCGGCTTATACAGTCACATGGTCCTAGGGTCACAAGAAGAGTCCTAGCCGGATTGGTAACAGAGTCCTAAACTAACAAGTAACTACATTGTCTTGTCCTCCTAGGCGCTGGCTTCCGCAAGACGGTGGCACGCCGCCTTCAATATTCCTAGCTGGACCTCCGTCTTGTCTATCAGCAACTGGGCCGCTCGGTTAGGCTATGGGCCTAACCACCATCTGTGGGCCACCCGGACTTGCCGTTATGAGACTACGTCACTGGTATACCCATTTGGTATATCCCCACCTCATGCACCCCCTCCATTCAGTTTTACAAGGCCCATCTCCAAAAACTCAGATACAAAGTGTAATGTCTCGGAAAAATAACCCTATTAGTTTCGCCGTCGTTTTTGTTTTGTGCGTCATCACGACATCATGCATATTTTTGAACCCCAACATTATTTTTATTAAACTCTATTTTTGTTGCTAAACTTATTCTCCCTTTTTATCCCAAAATTAAAACCCTAATTTTTCTGCTATTTTTTCTGGTCTAAAAACTATTTAGAAATGGTTTTAAAACAAAACAGAAAACAATAAAGAAAAACAGTTTAAAAAAAAGCGGGAGAGAGCCTCCCAACCGGCTAGGCCACAAAGGCCCAACCGGCGGCCTAGATCCCGGCCCAACCTAGCCCGCCTCGCAGCCCACCTAGCCCACCCTGGAGGAAAACCCTAGAGTCCCTGGCTCTTTTTCATTCCGCCCACCCGCCGCCGGCAATCTTCTCTGAAGCCCCCTACGGTTTCCTCTTTTTTCGCTCAAGTCCTCCCACCATCCCTCCCTCTCCTCACCGCTCAGCCCCGACACCCATCTCCACGCGGCCTCGCCGGCCCTGCTTCGCCCAAACCGCCCCGCCTCCTGCCCCCACCGCCGCCCGCCACTGTGCGCCGCCACGTGCGCCGCTCGACCTGCTCCGGCCGCCGCCAAGAGCGAGCTCGCGCGAGTACCTCCCGACAAGCTCTCGATGCCGCCACCCTTCGATTCGATGACCACCGCCGCCCCGTGCCCATCCCCGCCTCCAGCGCTCATCTGTCCCGCCACGCGCGCGCACGTCCCCGTCGCTCCCCTGCATCGCTCGCTCTTCCCCTTCGCCTCTTCCCTCGCACAGCGCAACCATGCCGGCCTCGCGCGCGCTCGCCCGGCTCGTCTCGCGCCGGCCTCTTCCTTCACGTCACCATGGACCGCGACCTCGCCCCGGCCTCCATCCTCGACGCCATGGCCACTCCGGCTCAGCCGAGCTCTCCACCTACCTCCCCTGGTTCCTCGTCTTCAGGCTTGTCGCCACGCGCCTGCCTCGCTCAAGCGCGCCGTGCCACCCCGACTTCGTCGATCTCTAGGGCCCGCGTCTGCACACTTATGCTCGTCCCTCGTCACGCGCTCGCGTTATCTTCGGTGTGACTCTAGCCACAGTCAACCAGCTCTTCTGCTACTGTTATGTTCGTTGCATTTTGATAACGCTGTATCTGCCTCGCCGACTCGTAGATTCACTCCGGTGTCCCGTTCGGCCACATGTTCGACAATGTGTTCACAAGTGCTTCGACGTAGGATTTTTCTATCCGACATGATTCAAGTTTGCCACCGACAATTGAAGCCGGACTCCGAAAGTCGTTGTTTCCAAACTGAAGGAACCGAACCAAGTCCCGCACCGACAATAGAGATGGAATTTGAATATGCGTTCCCGGACCAGAATACCTTCATCACGGAATGCCAAGACCTCCTTCATGGATCCGAAGACTGAGACCATCGCTTCATCTTCTTGCTCTTCGACCCCGGAGATCCCGATCCCAAACCAAGACGTGTGAGCCCTAACCCATACCTATTTTTTAAATGCTATCTATCTTGTTGCATCAAATCATCATGCACATTGCATTGCATATGTGGTTGCTCCGGGTTAATAGCAATTCACCTAATAATTAAATATGGAATGTGCGGGATTGTTTATCTTATCCCGGTTCCATTTAAATTGCAGTAGCTCACTCTTGCATGTCTTTGCCATTCTAATCAACATTTAATTTTGCGGGGGTAGAAAAATAACTTCAACCCTAATTGTGTGTCGGGACTCCGGTTCCGCTTAATCCAGATAAGTGCATTGCATCATCCCTACCATGCCATGCATATCATCTGCTCATGCCGATTCTTCTGCCGTAGTAGTAAGTCTTGCATCCGTTGTTTGCTCCAGCATTTGGTTCTTCACGGATAGGATCAGGAAGTGGTGATGTGAGATATGACAAGTTTCCTCGGCAGTTCTTCTGCAGTGTTTCACAGGCGAGCCCTCTCTCTTCACCTATTTTACATTTTGCTCTCGCTCTTATTGCTACCCTTATGTTGCGATTCTTATCGAGTCACGTGTCCTATTCCACCTGTTTACCCCAATGAGCCTATATATCCCTTCCTTACCTATCGCCGATGTTTGGTTGTTTGTTTTGCAAGCTTTGCGAGTCGTAGCGCATGATTAGGGCTCTGTTGTTGTCTCGTTATCTTATCGGGGTTGTTGGGAAGTTGTCACATGTTATGTCAGTTGTTTGAGATAATCATGGCTTACTTAAATGTTAACAACTAAAATTGTTAAGCAGTGGCATCGGCTTGCCCCTTTGCGCAAGCATCGGATCTTTGTCTCGCTTCTGTCCCCAAGGACCCGAGTTCTTGTTATCAGTTCTGAGCTAGGAGCTCTGCCATACGTGGGGATTATTACTGGGACCCCCCTCACCCATTACCTTTTCTCAAGACTGTTGAAAAGGGGGCCACAACTTTGGTTTTATTTGCCTATGCTATGTATGCCATGCTTTACTTACTGTTGCCTTCGGGTGCTTTACTTCCTGTTGCCTTCGGGTGCTTTACTTCCTGTTGCCTTCGGGTGTTTACATTCCTGTACTGTACCTTGCGGGACGTTTAGCGAAGCGGGTTGTTCATACTCGCCTAGCCGTCGATGCAAACCCTGGGTCCGTATCGGAGTATGGCCGAACTTCATCACGGGTAGCTTAGTGGGGTGCCCCCCCTAGACTTTCTTGCAGAACTGGAACGATCTTGTTGTGAGACTTCACTGTCGCTCGGTGTGGTTGATCATGCGTATACGTATATTTTTTAGCACCCCTGCAGGGTAAAACTTTTCGAAAAGCCATGTCCGCGGTTATGGACGACTTGGAGTTGTTTAACTCGATCATAAAACAACTTACATCTTATACTTGTTGTTAATAACTTGCGTAGTAATATAGCATTACTACAACCAATATCTAATAAAACTTGTCAACCGTGTGAGTGCCTTTTACATTGCTTCTTCGCTTTGAGTGAAGGGGATATGTGTATTCGGTTGGGTTATGTTTGTGTAGTATTTAGTTGTTACCTTTATGCGTTCTCTTACCTTCTCTGAGTAGACGGATGTTGTAGCGCGTCTCTGTAGTGCAAGTTTTGCTGCCGCTTAACTCCACCATATAGCCTGGCAATATATATAGCCCTGGCGAGCACATCCTAGTTTTAGTCTCGCTAAGTACGTACCGGAGTTTGTTCCTTGGAACTTACGCTCTGCTTTTCTCCCTCTTTTGTCTCCTCCGCCCTTTGTCGGCAACCGTTGGCCCTATTCTTTTGGACATGTTTGAGATGACGACGTTAGCAAGGTTACCCTTCCCGCTTGGCCTAGGCAGGGTTATGGATGCCACTGGTTATCTTCAGGACTCTTAGTCCGATTTGTACTTTTGTCCGTACTCGGACGCATTCAAATGTCTGTATGATTCGGATATTTGTATTGTATATTTGTATTCTTGACTCGTTGGAGTCGTTGTAATATATACGTTCTTTTGTGGGTTCCATTGTGAACATGTTGTAATGATTACTATGATGTGTTAATTCCTCTTGTATCACGTGTGTCATTCGTCGTGCACGAGGTGTAGGAGGGCGTCTCAGAATCGATATCGTGCGGATTTTGGCGGGATTGCTAGGATCCGCATGGTACCGGTTTTGGGGCGTCACACAAAGGGCGTACAAAGTAGCAAGCTCTTGAACAGATGGTTTCTTCACCTCTCTTATTAAGACCACACAAGCTCCCCAAAATTTTTTAGTTGACCCCACTTTAAGAAACAACTATAGCCTCTAGCAACAAATTTGCTTATTTGTAACTCATGGTATTAGCAACAAAATCATTTCTTGTTTATGAAGCATCTCTATTTTCTCTCGTCATATGATATGCTCTCACTGTCATCAGCTTACCATGCCCATAGACCAAGAACACACAAAATCAATGAAAGAATTAATGAGAAATTACCATGCATATCCCATACTCGATGACATGGTACAACTAATGGTGTATGAAGTATGTATCCGTATATTAAAGTATGTATCCATGATACAACTATATAGAAAGAATTTAGAAGGATACATCATCCTATACTCTATATTGCGCCATGCACACAAGTAAACATTGTTTTCTGTGAATATTCTTGTGTGAAAATGTCCTCACTTTTAACGAGAAAGAAGGCACTCTCATGCATTGGAGAGTGAAAATTATTTTGGGCAAAAGCCCTCTCTCTTTTAAAGAGAAATAATCCGCTATCATCCCAAGAGAGAGAGAGTGGCATAGTGCAGCGCATGCTGCCGATGTGCACGCGCGCGCTAGTACAGTTGAGTGAGATAGTGAGTTCTGAACTATAAGGTTCCGTACTATATACACGTGCTAGCACGTACGTCCAATTGAGTGAGATAGTGCTATGTTTGCTATTGTTGTCTTGTTGGCTTGGTATCATGATACATGCATGTGCATGGCATGCACGTTTTCCTTCAATTAAGTTTTGATTCTTATCATGATTTGGACCATGCATACATGTGATACTCAGCTACTTGGCAGTTTGCACACCTGGATATGTTGATGGGCCGGCCAATAATGCCTAGCTTCTGCCCACCTTCAACGAAACGTGAGACATGCCATGCGGTAGTAGGTCCAAAAAAAACTTTGCATTATAGCAAACGTGTGTATCGCAACATGGACCAAGATGACAGATGCAACGGCGAAGGTGAGGGGGCCCTTCGCTTATCCGTCGGCCATGGCGGGACAGCGTGGAGCAGTACTCTAGCGAGGCCTCCACCTCGGTGGCCTCTGTGACCTGAACATGTGTGCCCGGATTCCTCAAGAGGAGTGTGTGAAGCAGAGGAACGACGTTGTCATAGGAATCATAGATCGTCCCTGGGCCCTGTCCACTAGTAGAAAATAGGGCTTTCGTCCAGGCCTTTTGTCCCGGCCCAGTCTGGAGCCGGGACAAATGGCCTGGCCACGTCGCCTCGAAACCAGCTGGAGGGCACGAGGCCTTTTGTCGCGGTCCGTTAGGACCCTTTTGTCGCGGGTCGTGCCACGACCCACGACAAAAGGGGCTGAGGCTTTCTGTGGCCTGCCGGCACCCCTTTTGTCGCGGGTGGTGGCACGACCCGCGACAAAAGGTCCAGGCCTATATATACACAGCCAGCCCCCCCCACCTCCCTACATTTTTTTCCTTGGTGGTGAAAGGTGGAGGTTTATGCTAGCTCTTTTTTTCTTCATGTGCACAAGAGGTGTTTGATGAAATGTTTGTGAGGATGCCACTTGATTTTATTTGATAAGATTTCTTCTCTTTTTGATCCTAAAAGGTTAGCAACTATTTTCTCGTATACATAGTCCGCACAATACTAATTTTAGCATGGTGATTGCATCTGATACATAATTGTACTTATGGTGCAGATGAGTCATCCATGGATGTATGGTAATCGATGCGATCCCGCTTTCAAAGAGGGCGTGAAATCTTTCCTGCTTGTGGCCGAGGCCAACAAGTCGAAACAAGGTTTTATTTGTTGTCCATGTCTGAAATGTAAGAATGAGAAGGATTACTCTTGCTCAAGAGACATTAAGAGCCACCTGCTTCGGTACGGATTCATGTCCGGCTATAATGTTTGGACCAAGCACGGAGAAGAAGGGGTTATGATGGAAGACGGCGATGAAGAAGAAGATAACGATGACAAGTACCGATCTATGTTCTCTGAATACGATGGTACCGCAATGGAAGACAATGAAGAAGAAGGAGGTGAAGAACGGGCACCAGATGAGCCTAGTGACGATGATCTTCGTCGGGCCATTTCTGATGCAAGGAGAGACTGTGACACAGATAAGGAGAGGTTGCAGTTCGACAAGATGTTAGAGGACCACCAAAAATTGTTGTACCCAGGTTGTGAAGATGGGCAGAAAAAGCTGGGTAGCATATTGGAATTGCTGAAATGGAAGGCAGAGGCCGGTGTGACTGACTCGGGATTTGAAAAATTGCTGATAATATTAAAGAAGCTACTTCGAAGAAAGAACGAATTGCCCGCCAGTACGTATGAAGCAAAGAAGCTTGTCTGCCCTCTAAGATTAGATGTGCAGAAGATACATGCATGCATTAATGACTGTATCCTCTACCGCGGTGAGAAGTACGAGAATTTGAATAAATGCCCGATATGCGGTGCATTGCGGTATAAGATCAGAAGAGATGACCCTGGTGATGTTGAGGGAGAGCCACCCAGGAAGAGGGTTCCTGCGAAGGTGATGTGGTATGCTCCCATAATATCACGGTTGAAACGTTTGTTCGGAAACAAAGAGCATGCCAAGTTGTTGCGATGGCACATGGAAGAACGTAAGAAAGACGCGATGTTGAGGCACCCCGCTGATGGTCGGCAGTGGAGAAACATCGAGAGAGAGAGTTCCCGGATTTTGCAGGTGAGGCAACGAACTTATGGTTTGGTCTAAGTACAGATGGCATGAATCCTTTTGGGGAGCAGAGCTGCAGTCACAGCACCTGGCCCGTGACTATGTATCTACAACCTTCCTCCTTGGTTGTGCATGAAGCGGAAGTTCATTATGATGCCAGTGCTTATCCAAGGCCCAAAGCAGCCCGGCAACGACATTGATGTGTACCTAAGGCCATTAGTTGATGAACTTTTGGAGTTGTGGGCCGAACCAGGTGTACGTGTGTGGGATGAGCACACCGAACAAGAATTTGACCTACGAGCGTTGCTATTCGTAACCATCAATGATTGGTCTGCTCTTAGTAACATTTCAGGACAGACGAACAAGGGATACAATGCATGCACACACTGTTTAGATGAGACCGAAAGTAAATATTTGGAAAAAAGTAGGAAAAATGTGTACCCGTACAATCGCCGTTTTCTTCCGCGCAGGCATGCCTTAAGGAAAAAAGGCAAGCATTTCAATGGCGAGGCAGAAACCCGTCCGAAGCCTGTCCCCCGTAGTGGTGCTGATGTATTTGACATGGTCAAGGATTTAAATATTATCTTTGGAAAGGGTCTAGGCAGTCGACCTGTTCCGAAAGACGTTGACGGACACGCGCCCATGTGGAAGAAGAAATCTATTTTTTGGGAGCTAGAATATTGGAAAGTCCTGGAAGTCCGCTCTGCAATCGACGTGATGCACCTGACCAAAAATCTTTCTGTGAATATTCTAGGTTTCCTGGGCGTGTATGGGAAGACAAAAGATACAACAGAAGCACGGGAGGACCAGCAACGTCATAAAGGACGAGACGGCAATCATCTAGGGCAACGTATATATAGGCCTGGACCTTTTGTCGCGGGTCGTGCCACCACCCGCGACAAAAGGGTGTGTGCTATATAAGGCCCCAGCGTCACGGGCGGAGCCACCACCCGCGACCTGGAGGCCAACCCTTGACGAAATCGCGCCGCCAGGCTGCCGGATTGTCGATCTGCCGCCACCACCGCCGCCGCCCCCACCGGTGGCCATCTTCCGCGCCTCCGGCCGCCGCCCCCGCCACCTCTGTGCCGCACCTCGGGGAACACCTCTGCGCCGTGCCTCGGGCTGCTCTGCGCCGCCGCCTCGGACAGCTCGCGCCGCCGCGCCTCTCGCCACGCCAGCCCCTCTACGCCGCCGCCTCGGGCAGCTTTCTGCGCCGCCCTCTGCCGCACCGCAGCAGGTAGCCACCGTACCGCCGGCCGCCGACGCCCGGCCCGGCCCCTAGCTAATTATTTAAGTTTTTTGTTAATTAATTAGTTTTAGTTAGTATTTAGTTTAATTATTTTGTATTTAGTTTTAGTTAGTATTTAGTTAAATTATTTTGTATTTAGTTTAATTATTTTGTATTTAGTTTCATTATTTTGTATTTAGGTTAATTAATTAGTTTTAGTTAGTTTTAGTATTTAGTTATTTAGTTTTAGTTTAGTATTTAGTTAATTAGTTTTAGTTAGTTATTTAGTTTTAGTTTAGTATTTAGTTAATTAGCGCGAAAACCCGACGCCGCAGTCGCCCTCGTCCCTCTCGCGAACACCCGATGCCGCAACTCCCCTCTTCTCTCCCTCTCGCGAACACCCGACGCCGACACTCCCCTCTTCCTCTCCCTCTCGCGAACACCCGACGCCGCAACTCCCCTCTTCTCTCCCTCTCGCGAACACCTGACGCCGACACTCCCCTCTTCCTCTCCCTCTCGCGAACACCCGACGCCGCAACTCCCCTCTTCTCTCCCTCTCCCTCTCCTCTTTTGTCGTTCCTCACGTGAGCACGTGCGCCTCTTCTGCCGGCCACCACATTGTCGAGCTCCTCTACCTCACACTGCGCGAACCTAGCGCCGCGCCCTCTTCTCCCTGCTCCACGCCGCCTTGGTTAGTGTTTGGTTAGGATTAGGGTTTGGTTAGGGTTAGGGTTTGGTTAGGGTTAGGGTTTGGTTAGGGTTTAGGGGGCCATGGGTTAGAGAACATGTACTTATCGATTTAATATTTTGCAGAAACAATGGATCCATTATTCCATCGAGATTTCGAACAGGAAGACATAGTCGAGGACATAATCTGCGACGCCAATCTAGAAGGCGACCGAGAAGCCGACGGATTCGTTGATGAAGAAGCCGACCGATAAGCCGACGGATTCGTTGATGGAGAAGACCACGGCTCTGGTGATGGAGAAGCCGACGGCTCCGGTGATGGAGAAGCTGAGTGCTCCGGTGATGGCGAGGTATACGATCACTAGAGCCATTAATGGAATTCTATATGTACATGCATATAAATTAATTAATTTTTATTCTCTTAGGCCTCCCAAGATAATTTGGAAAAACGAGGCCCGGCAAAGAAGTTGGGCAAAAATGACCACTTTACAATTACACGTATATCACCTAAAGGCCAACCGGTGGAACCCGCAACTGCCGCAACGATATTTAAAAATCAGTGCGGAGTTATGGTTAGGGATCGCATCCCGATCACTGTTAGAGAATGGAACAAGAGCAAGAACGTGCCCGAAAGTGAGGTTGCCGATAGGTACAAAGGCAAGCTTTTTGACGACCTCATGGCACATTTCACCTTGCCAGAATTGGAATCGCAGATTGAGATGGACAAGCAGAAGGAGCTAGTGAAGAAATTGGCTCTTCAGAAGATGGGGGAACTATTCTGGGCGTGGAAGAACCGGTTATGGGCAACTTATAAGGAGGAGAACAAACCTCCAAAATTCGAAGGCTATCTATCGAAGCAGGAGCATAACTGGGATGCATTTGTGAAGTACAAGACCTTAGAGGATGCTGTGGTATTGTCAAAGAGAAACAAGAAGAATGCAAGCGAAAAGGTATATCACCATCATACGGGGCGAGGGGGCTACAAAGTAGCCATGCCTAAGTGGGATGAACAAGAGGCTGAGATGCAGCGGAATGGGATCATTCTAGAACCCATCCGAGAAAACTGGGACTTGAGGGCTCGAAATTGGTTCCTTGCGCATGGCTGTGAGTATGACATGCAGACAGGGAACCTTGTTGAAAGTGACAGCAAGGTTAAGGTACCCAGGGAAAAATAGCTTCAAGTGACGGCAGATATTAATTCGGGAAAATTGAAGTTTGTTCCCGATAGAGAGAAAGACTTGCTGACGCTTGTCCTCGGTAATCCTGAAAAGGGAGGACGAACAAGAGGCCTCGGCCCTAGTTGTCCGTGGTCGCTTGGGTTTCCGAGCGACGTGGAGACTTATAGAAGCCGAGCGAGAGCAAAACAACGCCAGCTGGAGGTGCAGAATGACCGGTTTACCGAGTTCCAACGCCGACTTGACTAGCAGCAGCGGGAGATTCAGCAGCAGCAGCGGGAGATTGACGAACTTAAAGGACGGCGCGAGCCAGATAATACCGCCGGCATATCTCAGCGGCGAAGCAGCAGCGTGGCTGACTCGGAGGCCCCGCCTGAATGTACACGGATGATAGATGGCGGTCCTGGCTACCCCGTGGATGGACTCAAGGAGCAGACACCTTGTGATCTCCATGAGGTGTTCAGGAACCTATCTCTTAAGGTGGCGGTCGGCTTTGTTTTACCTACATTAGGACCTGAAGGTGAGCCGGCACTATGGCATGGCAATGAGATTCCAGCTGGCTATGCTCGTGTCGGGGTGGATTCAATTGTACCGTTGTTTGAGTCATTGCAGCTGGAAATCCCTGGAGGTGAAGGTCGGGATACACTCGGAGACGTACTGGGTGAAATCATTCTTTGGGAGAAGAAAAACATCAAGCTTCCAGGCTGGGTACCCCCTACTAGTGGTCGCAGGTCACCATCACCTCCTCCAAGTGGTCGTAGGTCACCATCACCTCCCCCGAGTGGTCACATGTCGTCACCATCACCCCATGAATACGACCACCACATCCCTAGTCCATCTCCATCTCTTGCGCCACCGCCTGCACCCACTAAGAGTCGGCATGCACCCAAGCGGAAGCGTTTCAAGAGTCCTATCCGCAAACTGTCGCCCCTCCCAAGAGTACCAAAGGTTCCTCCCCCCCGTCCTTACGATCTTACTATCGAGGAAAATGAGGCCGTTGTAAAGAAACAAATGCATGAACATTTTCATAAGGAAAAACCCCCAGCGCCAGCGCCATACACCGAGAAGCAAAAAGCATATGCTCTTGATTTTCTGAACACACCATCGCAATATGACTTACACGAGAAGAAGGATGACTATACACGCACACTTGCGAGGGTAATTGAGAAGAAGGATAATGCTAGCACGAGCAAATCATCAACTAGAAGTGTAGCCGGGAAGAAATCAAGTTCAACAAGTGCACCCCTCAAGGCCAAGCAAGTGACAGCAAGCAGAAAAAGAAAGGAAGTTCCCCAGCTCGGAGAACAGGCCAAACAATTGATCCCACCCCTCAAAGTGTTAGATGTTCCCTCGGTGTACCAGGAACATGGTGGTTTCGATATGGAAGCAGCTGCGGCGCTAGCGGCTCAAGTTGGCTATACTGTGGAGGAATTGCTGAGTGCCCATGATGCTGCAGTACCCACTGCTGATATAGCTCCTAAATTTGTCTACGGGGCCGACTTGGTCAGCAAAGAGCGGCTGCATCAACTGCCAACGCATATGCGGAATTTGCATCAGTGGTACCTTGATGCGTGCAAGGAGAACAAAACATTCATCGTGGGGAATATCCCAGAAGAATTTTACTTCCGTAGGGAGGATCTCCATATTTAGATTTCTGAACTCTGGCAGTTATTCAATTTTGAGGCCCTCGACAAATCTCTCATGAGTTGCTATTGCTTGTAAGTTGTTAACTACATATAAGTTCATGTTCATTCAGTTGTTCCTGTTCATTGCATATACTCATTATATCTTATGTGCTCTCTTATGCAGACTGAAGATCGATGAATGTAGAAGAAATAAGATAACCAATATTGGGTTTGTTGACCCAAATAAAGTACATCATGACACGGTAAGGGATAAAGATGAAGAAACGGGGGGAAACCTACTAAGGTTTATAATGGAGCAACATTTCTGTGATTCAATACTGTTTCCTTACAACTACAGGTGAGAGTCTTACTGATCTGTTGTACACATTCAGTTTTTCTTACTCGATGTTAAGTGTAATTCATGATGTATATATATATAAACATGTGCAGTTTCCACTGGATTCTGCTAGACATTCAAGTTGATAAGGGAATAGTTGAAGTAAGGGACCCATTGAGTAGAGGCCTGGAAGGGTTCCGCGACTTGCAGCACTTGCTCCAGAGGTAATTTCAATCATTAATTGTCACGCTATATCTTTCGTGAGATATCAATTAATTATCCACTCATTCAATCATTCTTTTGCCTGGCAGGGTTTGGAGGGTTTTCAAGAAGAAGAATAAGGGAAACTTCGCAGAGAAACTAACATTTACTCCTGTACCGTGCGCCCAGCAGCCACAGGCGATGAATCTATGTGGATACTACGTTTGCGAGTCCATTCACATGTTAACCACTGAGAAGCAGAACGATAATAGATTCAACATAAGCAATAACATTCACAACTTTAATTTATTATCGTCAATATTTCGTTATCAAGATTGATATAGTCATATTCATCTCATTTTCCTATATAGGTCGACTTCATGCGGGAGAAGCTCCAACCACACGAACACCTACTAGGAATTACAGAGGAAGTGGCAGGATTTCTGATGAGAGAAGTAATAGACGACAACGGCTTGTTTAGTCCAAATAGGCGCTTCTGATGATCCCCGTGTAATAGTTCGAATAGACGACGGGCTCTAGTCCCGGTAGTCATGAGCTCCATGTATATGTAATAAGGGAAATCTACGAATAGACTTTTGCTTCCAATATTTGTTTGCTCGATCTATATATAATGAATGAACGTGTACAGCTTGTAGTAGCGTACAAATATATGCAAATTTTATATTAAAATGAAAAAATAAAATAAAAGGGGGGCGGTGGCGGGGGGGGGGGGGGGGTGCTGCACCCCTCAAACCCTAAAGCAGCAGCATTCTGCGCGCGCCACGTAGAGGGCCTTTTGTCGCGGGCCCGCGACAAAAGGGGTGTCCCCTGCGCCCCGCGGCTGCCACGTGGTGGACCTTATGTCGCGGGTGGTAAGCGGACCGGGATAAAAGGCAGGGCCTTTTGTCGCGCCCCCGTTGTGCCTGCTGGCCGCCCGCGACAAAAGGGTCTTACGGCCCGCGACATTAGGCATGTTTTCCACTAGTGGTCGATCGAACGACATGACGCATCGTCCGCAGCAGGAACGACAACAATGTAGAAAATTATAGAACCCTAGTATTTGTTGACCCTCGTGAGGTTTATATAGAGATACAAAGAAGGGAGAGACTTGGAGCACAAGACAAGTCCTACTAGGTTTAAACCAATCCTATCTCTAGTATTATCTCTAAACTCTAATAATAACGTATTGCACTTCTAACATTACTTCTCAGTCATAGTGGGAGTGAAGCGGATGATTTGAAGTCTCGCGCTTCTTCATCATCATCAACCGCGTCTCTGACATACTAGTCCGTCACCTAGGCCAGTGTCTGCTGCCCCCTTCTGGAGCCATCCCATGTCTCTCCTCTCTTCCGCCCGCAGTCACAGCGGGAGTGTCGTCGACGCAAGTGACGGCACGGATTCTTGGACTGGAGTTGTTGCCGATGAGTACCTATAGACGTTGCCCTTGATGTCGATGTCGAGGTAGCCAATCGTGATGTAACGGTGGTTGACGTAGTCGTGGTTGATGTAGTATTCATCGTAGTCGGTGTAACCTCGAGCGTCGGAGACGCAAAAAATTGCGCGATGTGTGTGATGGAACAACAATCGAGGACGTTTTGCACTTTGGAGGTCACATGGTACCGTTGGGGCGACGTTTTGCACCTTTAGAGGTACTGTCGGGTGCATCTTGTGGGTGTCAGAGTACGCCTCGTAGGCGAGACCAGCTGTTTTGCCAACACTAGAGGAAGCCCACCAAGCACACAACTGTTTTATCCTGCTAGTCGTATGTTCAGAAAATGCCCTACTTTTTTATTTAACAAATTCATGCATGTTAATCAACTACGACACTGTTATGGTAGAATAAATAAATGCACCACTTATTTAAATATGGAGATAATGCAAATGCTATATCTGGTGCATTTGAAATCCATTTAAAATGCTCTTCATGCTTAGTGCTTAATTTCAATACCTTTAACTTATCATTTTATCATTCATTTTTGCGCATTGCATTGAGCCTTATGTATGTTTCTTTTCCTTCTATGTTGGTGTTTGCCTCTTCATGGTAGGTTCCGGTTCCTATGATGTTGACGACAGTTGTGACATTGTTCACATGACTTTGCTTAGTACCGAGCTGATGAGCCAACAGGCAATGTAACACTACGGGAAAAAAAGGTGTTGCTGTGCGACGCGCCTTTGCCATGCGGCTTTGCACGGCAAAGATGCCTTTGCCGTGTATAAACAAAAAGGGCGCACGTCAAAGAACCATTGCACGGTAAAACTACTGACGACGCACGGCAAAGAATCGTTGCACGGTAAAACTACTAACGACGCACGGCAAAGAAGGTTGACACGGCAAAGCCATAATTCGGCGCACGGCAAAGAATAAAACCACGGCAAAGTCAGAAAACCACACGGCAAAGGGATCACACGGCACAGCTGGGCTTTGCCGTGCACCTCAATCTCACGCACGGCAAAGTTTCGAGCGGATTGCTGACGTGGTTTACCCCACGTATCACATGGCCCCATTTTATTGCTGCCCTGCCTGCCCTGCCTGCCCACCACACACCCATTATCCCCACGTCCACACACACGCCCACCACAATCTCCTAGCTCTGCTTCACATCTCCTTGCGCGCGCACAGCCTCGTCGGCCACCACCTCCTCCTTGCGCGCGCCGGCGTCCCGGACTCGGCCAGCTCCGACAGCGGCCGCGTGTCCTTGAACCCCTGCCGCACCCACCTCATGATCTCCGGCGCCTGCGCCTTCTGCCCCTCGGCGGCGCTAGGCCCCAAGAACGACGCCGAGGAACCGGAGCGCGACGCCTGTTCCGGCGACCGCCCGGTGAGCAGCTCCAGCAGCAGGACGGCCTCGTCGCCGGTGCTCCGTCTGTGCGCGCTCTTCTCCCCGACCGGTGTGGCCGCGGTGGCGAGCGCGGGGCGGAGAGCGAGCGCACGGCGAACCGGTGTGGCTGCGGCGGCGAGGGAACACGCGGCGACGAGCGGGCGCACGGCGAAGCTGGCGTGGCTGCGGCGGCGAGGGAACACGCGGCGACGAGCGGCGCACGGCGAACCAGCGTGGCTGCGGCGGCGAGGGAACACGCGGCGACGAGCGGGCGCGCGGCGAGCGCCCTTCGGCGCGGCGACATGGCGTGACTAGCAGCGACGACGGCTCGTTGGTGTCAGCGCATAGGCATTTTTTTTTTATTTTGCTAGAAGCTCTTTGCCGTGCAGTAGAACCAAAGCGCACGGCAGAGGCACGAGGCAGTAGGCACACGGCAATGAGAGGTTGCATGGCAAAGAGGATGGGCGCACGGCAAATGGAGGAACGCACGGCAAAGACGTTGCCGTGCAGTTTTGGCGAGGCGCACGGCAACGATGGCGTTGCCGAGGCAGACATTGCCGTGCGGTGCCGCACGGCAAAGGCTTTGCCGTGCAAATAACACCCTTTGCCGTCCGATTTGCTTGCACGGCAACGACAATCTTTCCCGTAGTGTAAGCCCCAGGAGTAAGGGCTCAAGAAAACGCGCATGCCATGATGAATATTTTCGTATGAGGTTACTACAAGGGACCGTGAAGTCACCATGTAATCCGGAGTACCGGCAGGCCAAGACGAATCTCGACACGCTCACGTGCAACTAGACATAATGGGGCTCACGATTGGCCCTAGACCTGAGTGCTTCACCTTCTTGTGCACTTCACAACATACACGCACTGTGCACAGGATACAAGGGTGGTAATACAGAGTTACGTATCACAGCATAAACAACTATGACACAAAAGATGAAAATAAGATATAGCAAAGGCTTAATAGAGCAAGGTACAAATGACACTCAATGGACACATGTCCAACAGTACATCATTACATCAGCGGAAGCAAATAGTCTGGGTACAGACAAGATCCAAATAGGACTAAGAGTCCAGAATATAAAGCAGACGGATCCATAACCAACAAGCCATAGGCTGCTGCCTAGGAACGCACTCGCTACTCGACGAAGTCGGCGTCTGTGAACTCAACGAAGTAGCCTCCCGACGACTGCTCGTATCCTGTCGTACCTGTAACATCGGGCCAACGGTTGCCGGAAAAAGAGAGAAAGGCGGAGCATGAGTACCAAAGGCACATGTACTCAGCGAGACTAGAACTTGGCAATGCACGCCGGGATATATGGTGGAGTTTAGTGGCAGCAAAGCTTGAACTAACTTATAGAGATACGTTACAACTTCCGTCTATTCAGAGAAGGTAAGAGAGCGCATAAGGTAGCAACTAGATACTACTCAAGCATAACCCAGCCAAATACACATATCCCCTTCACACGAAGCGAAGAAGCAATGTACATGCACTCACACGGTTGACAAGTTTTATTAGAGATCAGTTTTAGTAATGTCAACTTACTACACAACTTATTAGCAACAAGTATCTGGTGTAAGTTGTTCTATGATCGAGTTAAATAGCTCCAAGTCGTCCATAACCGCGGACACGGCTTTCCGAAAAGATTTAACCTGCAGGGGTGCACTACTGGTCCCATACACACACGTTCTATCCTCCAACCAGGCGAAGGAAAGATATCACTACAAGACCGTTCCCAGCTCTACAAGAAGGTCTAGGGGGCCACCCCACTAAGCTACCCGTGACGAAGTCCGGCCGTCCTCCGAAACGGACCCAGGGTTTGCGTCGGCGGCTAGGCGAGCACGAATGGCCCGCTTCGATAAACGTCCCGCAAGGTACAATACATAATATAAACACACGAAGGCAATTGGAAGTAAAGCACCCAAAGGCAACAGTAAGTAAAGCATGGCATACATGGCATCGGCAAATAAAACCAAAGTTGTGGCCCCCTTTTCAACAGTCTTGAGAAAAGGTAATTAGTCAAGGGGGGTCCCGATAAAACCTCCCGCGAGTGGTTAGTGCGCTCAGACTTAGAACAGATAACGAGAACTCGGGTCCTAGGGGACACAAGCGAGACAAAGATCCGATGCTTTCGCAAAGGGGCCTACCGATGCCACTTCATTAATTATTAGCCCACATCAAATTTTAGTCGTAACAACTTATCATGATTATCTCCAACAACATCATCCAAGAGTGAAACAAGTGTCAACTTTACCCAACATATCCCGAAAATATCGAGATAACAAAAGAAAACCCTTAACTCGCACTACGACTCGCAAGGCTTGCTAAAACAACAAACATAGGTGGATAGGTATCGGAAAGGTAACACGGCTCATATGGGTAACAGGTGGAGTAGAACACGTGACTCGAACATAATCGCAAAATATGGATAGCAATAGAGCAACGAGAGTAAAACTGTAAAATAGGTGAAGGAGGGAGGGCTCGTCTGTCAGATCAGCTGTGACGCCCCAGAACCGGTACCATGAGGATTCCAGCGATTCCGCCGAAATCCGCACGTATCGATTCTGACACGCCCTCCGACACGACGTGCGCGACGAATCACACACATGAAGCCAGAGGAATTACCATGAGCAGTAACATAACAACAGGTTTACAATAGAACCCACAAGAAACATATATTACAACAACAACTCCAAAGAGTCAAGATACAAATATACAATACAAAGATCCAAATCATACAGAAGATCGAATACATCCGAGTACGGACAAGATACAAACTGGACTAAGAGTCCTGAAGATAACCAGTGGCGTCCATAACCCTGCCCAGGCCATGCCGGAGGGTAACCTTGCTAACGTCGTCTTCATCGAACATGTCTTCATACCTGCCCGGTTATGTCCCAAAGCAGCAATAAGTACGGGTTCATACTTAACAAGACTTCAAGACGTATAAGCATTCGTCAACCAGTCGTCCTTTCACTAGTAGAAAAACCCCCCTTTAGTACCGGTTCTAAAGGGCCTTTAGTACCGGTTTTGGAACCGGTACTAAATATCCGGTACTAAAGGCCTCCCATCTTTAGTACCGGTTCCTTATGAACCGGTACTAAAGGTGCCTCCACGTGGGCACGGAGGAGCCCGCGGGGCTGAAGACCTTTAGTACCGGTTCGTAACACGAACCGGTACTAAAGGCTATTTCGTTTAATTTTTTTTATCCATTTTTTTCTAATTATTTTTCACTCTCTGTTTTATTTTATTTTTTTCACTCCCTCTTTTTTTATTTTTTTCAGAATTTCTAGTATTTTCGTTAGTCTCTAACTACACTTTATCTCTAGTCAAATTACTTACCCGTGGTCAAACTTCCCGGTCGGTCACCCATCCTCACACTACTCCCGCACTAGCACGCTTAACTTCCGAGTTCCAACCCGTTCCACTTCCAAGTGCTTCGCGCGCATGTTGTTGATAGTACTATCATATCAATCCTATTAACATGTTGGTCGATGTCACACTTCTTTATTGTTTAAAATCCAAATAATTATTTTAATAAACAAAAGTAATGATGTAATAATAATGTTGAATAAATAAATTAAATTAAATTTTTTTAATTTCTATTATTTTTAATTATTTTTTAAAATTTTAATTTTTTTTGCCAAACCTAAAACCTGAAAATTTGAAAATCTTATAATTTGCTAAAAGTAATAGTAATATTTTAGTACTCAAAAAATCTTATAATTATTAATTTTAATTTTTAAAAATAAAAAAACATAAAATTCTAAATTTCTGGAAAAAAAACTAAAATCTTCATGCTTTCATATTTTCATTTGGAATTTTGAGAATCTAAAAATTGGCTAACCGGGTAAACCCAGGTGAATTCGGATGTAACTTTTTCTCACGATGATTTTGATATATTATACGCATTTTTTCGACGTCGTATGCAAAAATTAATGCGATTTTACCATTTTCAAACTTTTTTTGCAAAAAAAGTCAAAATTTGAATTTCTTAATTTCACCGAATAGTAGGTTGCATAACATACAAGAATCTAAAAATATTTTATTTTTTGAATTTTCTATCATTTTCATTTGTATTTTACAAAAGCAAAATTTCTATCATTTTCACCGAATGGGGAGCAGGAAAACCTTTAGTACCGGTTCGTGACACGAACCGGTACTAAAGGCTACCCTTTAGTACCGGTTCGTGTCACGAACCGGTACTAAAGGTTTTCCGGCTGACGCTAACCTTTTAGTACCGGTTCGTGACACGAACCGGTACTAAAGGTCCTTACGAACCGGTATTAAAGATCTAGGCAGTGCAACCGGTACTAATGCACCCTTTAGTACCGGTTCGTAAGGGAACCGGTACTAAAGGCTTAGACGAAAGCCCCCTTTTCTACTAGTGTTTGTACTTGAGGCACGCAGGGGACTTAGAGGACGCAAGAGGACATCATGGCAATATGGTGGAGTTAAGCGGCAGCGCGCAAGCACTAAAAACCTATAGAGACACTCTACAACATTCGTCTAAACAGAGAAGGTGAGAGAGCGCATAAACTAACAGTTATATACTCTGCAAACATAACCCAACCAATGCGATCCCCCTTCGCACGGAAGTACTGGCAAAGGCACTCACACTGTTGACAAGTTTTATTAGGTATCAGTGGTAGTTAAGCTAAATTACTATGCAAGTTATTAACAGATTATTAACAATAATGCATAAGGTGTAAGTTGTTCTATGATCGAGTTAAACAACTCCAAGTCGTCCATAACCACGGACACGGCTTATCGATAAGATGTACACCCTGCAGGGGTTGCCCAAATGTAACCATACGCATGCTCGAACCCGCGTAGCAAGTGCGGAGTCTCACAACGAGACCGTTCCCAGTTCAACAAGAAAGTCTAAGGGGGTAGCGATGCAATTAATTCAAATTAAGCGGAGTCGGAACCCCGGACAAAAAACTTAGGGATGGAGTTGCATTTCTACCGTCATAGTTAAATGTTGATTAGCATGGCAGTAGCAAGGCAAGGGTGAGCTACTTCAGTATTAATCGAAGCGGGGAAACCTTGGTCGGTGTTCGAAATACTTCGGGGTTTCAATTAGGGGGAAACATGCATAAGTATCAACACACGACATGATGCGAGATGCAAACAGGGATATGGATGGCATATTCATGTTCAATACATTTTTCTGATCAATTTTCATATAAAATACTTTGTATTTCGAGTTACGGTTCAAAAGATATGATTTATGCAAGAATTATACAATTCCTGCAATTTTTAGAAAAACAGAGGAAAAGGTAAAACGTTTTATACTGAGGTGATCTAGCCACAGCGGCTAACGCGCGGGGCCAGTGGTGCTGAGCTGTCGCTGACGCGGCAGGAGGAGGGCTCCGGGTTACTTCACAGGAGACTCCCGCAGAGACAGGAGTGTGGAAATGCTTGCCTGTTAAGGACCGTCGTAGAACATCCGGAGGACTTGTCGTATCTCACAGCACCACTTCGTGATCCTATCCGGGAAGAGGCAAATGCTGGAACACACAACGTATGCAAAACTTACAACTACGGATAAAGAGTCGGCATGATGAAGATGATATGCGTGACATGGCAGAGATGGTGCGATGCAATTAATTCAAATTAAGCGGAGTCAGAACACCAGAAAAACAACTTAGGGTTGGAGTTGCATTTCTACCGTCATAGTTAAATGTTGATTAGCATGGTAGTAGCAAGGCAAGGGTGAGCTACTTCAGTATTAATCGAAGCGGGGAAACTTTGGTCGGTGTTCGAAATACTTCGGGGTTTCAATTAGGGGGAAACATGTATAACTATCAACACACGACATGATGCGAGATGCAAACAGGGACATGGATGGCATATTCATGTTCAGTGCATTTTTCTGATCAATTTTCATATAAAATACTTTGTATTTCGAGTTACGGTTCAAAAGATATGATTTATACAAGAATTATACATTTCCTGCAATTTTTAGAAGAACAGAGGAAAAGGTAAAACGTTTTATACCGAGGGAATCTTGCCACAGCGCCTGACGCGCGGGGCCAGTGGTGCTGAGCTATCGCTGACGCGGCAGGAGGAGGGTTCCGGGTTACTTCACAGGAGTTCTAGGGGTTTACTGACAAAAAAAACAGGGATAGGGACCCCAGGTTAGGAATGAAAAAGAAGCAGGGGCTTGGACGCAAAAAACCAGATCCAGATCGGATCTGCGTTGTTTCTCACCGAGACGTAGCTGAGACGAAGACGCTGACAGATGGGCCCGGTGCCACGTCGGCGCCTACGTGGCAACCTTGAGCACGCGCGACAGACGCCGGCGGTGATCATCGTGAGGATGGGATGGGGTGAGTGGCCGACTCGGCGGGTTCCAGGAAGCGAAAGTGGTGCGTCGGAAGCGCCTCGTCGGTGCGGGTCACGAGATGGCGGCGCCGCTTCCAGGAGGTCGCCGGAGTGCTCCCGGCGGCGAGGTTCTGCGGAGGAGGCGGTCGGCATCAACATCGACAGGGGAAAGAGGAAGCAACGGGGACGAGGAGGATGTCCAAGAGGAGGGCAAGCTCACCAGGAGCACGGTGGTGCGCTCAGAAAGGGCGAAGGAGGTCCATGCTCGCCGGAAATGACGTCGGAGTCCGCGTGGCCGGCGAAGAGGAACGAGTCGCTGGGGAGGATTGGGAGCTTCCTGGGCCGATTAGTTGCGCCAGGAGGTCGAGCTCGGCGAGGCGCACCCGCCGATTCCCTCAGAGCGGCGAGGGGAGGCCTGAGACGGTGTCGCCATGGAGAGGTTGCGCGAAGGCTCTCGGTTGCTTGCAGGGAAGAAGAAAAAAAAGAGAGGAGAAGGTTGCTAGCGGCGCGGGGGAAGAGGGAGAAGGTGAGATCTAGGGTTTTCTACTGCGAGAGGCTTTAAGGGAGAGGGGGAGGGAGCAGGTGGTGGTGCGGGGTGGTTGACGATGCCGTCTACGAAAGGAAAAGAGCACGCTCTCTCCGTGTTGGCTCGAAGATGGCGACAAGGACAGGAAAGAAGGATCGAAGGGGTATGGGCCGTGGAGGCAAGGGGGGCTGGCTCGGGCTTGGGCCGCCGAGAGGAAGAGGCCAGGGAGAGGAAGAGAGAGGGGGCCTGGTTAGGTTAGGGTTTGATTTTTCTTTTAAAATCTATTCTCTTTTTTATTTATTTTCAAATCAGTTTTGCAAAAAGATTTGAAACCTTCTCAAACTAAATTTGAATTTTGAATAAAAAGAGGGAGAGAGAGAGAGATTAAATAAATTACAAGCAGTGCCAAAACATTTTATACCAAAAATAAAATTGTTTTGTTTGTTAGGGTTTTGTTAAAAGAAGGAGAAGGGGAGGTTTTATTATATCACCCATATGAGAAAGAAACAAAATAATTTTAGGCTTTATAAAATAATTTTATTTAGTAAAAGCTTGGATGCTATGATGCGTGATGTTATGATGATGCATAGAATAAAAGAACAAGCAAAATCTAATAGGTGTATTACCCTGGGCCGTTACATCAGCGGTAGTGGTACAAGCGATATCCTCCTCAGGGTGGTACTCGTACTATTAATGGAATTGCTCGGTGTCGGTGTCTACTCGAGAAGAACCAAATAGCACATACAAAAAGAAAGTGCGCAAATCAATACATGGTAGTGCAATGCGACAATATGATGCATGATGGAGTGCAAAGGATCCATACATAGCAATGTTAAGAGGAGCATTTGAAAAGAACAAACACAATTTGAAATGCCTTCACATATTACTTAGTTTCAATTGAATTACCATTTGGCAGCATAGCAGAAGTGGTCTATGATGCATGACAAGTTGAGATTTCGATTCCTCACATTTTTCTAATACAATTAGATATAAAATTTGTCAAATTTGGAGTTATGGTTTGAAATTTATGAATTTTTTCAAGTTTTAAGTATTTTCAATTCAATTTAAAAACTTGTCAAAATTTTATTGTTCAAAAGTTGATGCAAGTTTCATATTTGGAAAGTTTGAATTTTTCTGATATTCATAGACATAAAGTTTGTGAGAAAAGGAATTTGAAAAGTTGATTTGATTTCAAATTAAAAAATGTGCAGAAATAAAAGAACAGAAAAAGAAAAAGGGCTAGGTTAGGTGAGGTTTTCTTGCGATTTTTCACCGAGCCGGATCTAGACTTAGTCACTGACCAGTGGGGTCCTCGGCCACGTCAGCACCAGTGGAGCATGAGGGAAAAAGAGGGGTTTTTATTGGGTGAAGCTGGGATTTGAACTCATGAACTTGCTCGGATCAGGATCGGACGCTAGCCTCTGGTCAATGAATCGGTTGTGAAAACATACAGCGTTTGGTGAGGTTAAGGTGTAGCTGTGAACCCTGACTAAAATGAACAAAAATGGCACCGGCAGTGGTGCTCGTCGGCGGTGACCTCATTCGGGCGGTGCTACCGTGCGGTGGAGACGAAGTTGAGCAAGAGGTTGAAAAGTCGCATCGATTGAACCAACTACCGCTTGCTCGGGCGGACGGAAACGTCGCCGGCGCGAGCTCGACGGCGGAGCAATGCTGGTGTCGAAGCGGGCGACGGTGGGGGCGGTGATACAGGGCATAAAAGGAAGGAAGGAGAAGCGGGGATGGCTCGCGTGCTCACCGCGAAGGTGTCGGCGAAGTGGCGGAGCTCGAGGAGGTCTGGGTCGCCGGAGAGGAAGGAGAACGGCGTCGGTCGTCCGCGGCGAGCGTGTCGACGGCGAGGAAGCAAACGCGCGAAGCTTGGCATCCCTTGTTCCGTGAAGAAGAGGTTGAGCACGAGGGAGACATGGCGGTTCGATTGCGCCACTCAGGTGATCTCGAGGTGGTCCATGGCGACGACGGACTCGACGGCACGGCGGCGGTGATTTTCTTTGGTAGCGAGGAAAAAGGGGAAAACTTGAGGCGGCGGCGGCGCGAGGGAGAGGAGAGGTGAGGCGCTAGGGTTTGTGGCGCAGTTGCTCGAGCGCTTTAAGGGAGAGCGGAGCAGGTGGCCGTCGGGAAAGGCAACGGCGTTGGCTGTTTCTTTGCCAGAAGGGGGAGGAGGAAGACGACGTCGCCAAAAGGGGAGCGACGCTGTTTATTGTTTCTAGAAAACGGGCCGGGCTGGGCCTTGCGCGCGTGAAAGAGAAGGAGGAGAGCAGGCCGAGTGGTGGGCTGGGTAGGTTAGATGGTTAGGTTAGATGTTTTTCTTTTCTCTTTTCTTTTTATGTTTTTGTTTCTTTCTCCTTTTTCAAAACAAATTTGAAAACCCAAATTGAATTCAAATAATTTTGAAAAGGCAGAGGAAGAATAAGAATGATTAACAAGGTTTTTGACAAAACTTTTGTAGCCAAAATAAAATAATTTATTTCATAAAATATTGACACCACTTATTAATGGCATGAAAAACAGAATTAGGGTTAGGGTTTAGAGAGAAAATTTTGGCATGACCAATGGGGAATTTTTTTTGGTCATGTGATGTGATGGTTTGGCTTGTTAGCTTTTCTTGGAACATCACAAGTGATGTGAGGGATAAACAAGAGAGGGGGGAAAAGAACACCACATGAAACAAATAGATCAACAACAAAACCAAAATGCAATTTTGATAAAACCCAAGATGACATGAAAGAGATGCATGATGCAAAGATGATGCACAAAACTTGCAAAACTAAAAGGGTAGCTCACTTGGGATGTTACAGGCAAGCGTTCCCCTCCTCCCCTGTCTCATGAGAATATTGCCTATGACTCTCCCTTATTATTGCATTAGTGTAATGATGTTGTAGTGGGTCCTCGGTACATATTCTGATCCATAGTGACGAGGTCATGGGCCCCGGGTAGACCCACCAGGCAGGAAGGAGGACCACTCGGCAGGGGGCTCATTAGCCCCACGACACGGGCGATCGGCCCAGGCCCACGCGGCGATGATCTTAGAGTGCAAACCAAGCCAAGATCCCATCAGGATCAAGCTGAGGATCTCCCCGAGGATTTTTAGAGATATCCTCTGTAACAGACCTAAGACCGGATCTGTAATATCTCATTAGGATCCACTTACCGCCATAAGAAATGACTTGGCACCTGTAACCCTAGGTCCTCCATTATATAAAGCTTAGGGAGCCGCCAAGCAAACACACGCAACTCTCTCACAACTCATCTGAGAGCTATCATCACACATACGGAGTACACCATAGACAAGCTCTAGCGGCCCTAGGGTTCGTCCTCGAGCATACTTAGAGATAATCCATCCACCACAAATACGAGTAAGGTCTTTACTGTGCACTGTAGCCGGCGCCCAAACCTATATAAACTTTGTGTCTCTATGTGCTACCATCTGATCTTGCCGAACGCATGCTTCTACCGCACACCAAATCTACTGACGGGAAAAAACCACGACAGTTGGCGCACTAGGTAGGGGCCTGCGTGTTCAGATCTACTTCGACATGCTCTAATGGCCAACTCCATCATCAACATCAATGGTGTAACCGCCACCCCCCAGTCAGGAATTCTGTTTCGGTACGCTCGAATTTGTCACCGACGCCGCTGGCAAGACCCTCGTTGTCAGCATAGATCCAACTGGCCGAATCAACTCCCCTTACTCGGAGTCAACTCGGGCCTCAACATCAACCCCAGCCTAGGCCACTCGGGCCCCGAGGAACACCTTGTGGTGGCCCTCGATGGCCTCTACCCCATCTCCGAGCACGACTAGGAGAGTGAAGGGAGCATGGAGGATCATCGCCCCGTGCAGGAGGTGTTCGTCATCAACAAAGCCCCCTCTACCAATGGGGAGCCATCCTAGGCATCGCGACGTACATTCCCCGATGCGGACGCACTCGCGTGATCTATGGCCAATCTTTCTAACGAGATCCACCAAGCACAATTTGCCAACTTCTCCTAAGGGGAAATCAAGGAGATCGTCTCCCAGGTTGCCTCGGGTGCGAGTGCGGTCCAGCTCTCCCGTCGGCAGCCCGAGAAAGACCAAGCCGAGTTCTTCGAGATGCAGTGTAGCAGAGTTGCCGCTGTCACGCCGGACAAATTCGTGAGCCAGTTCAACATTCCTTGGCAAAGAGAGGGTATACCCATATTCTCGACTGCCCGCGAGAACCTCACGACGGCTCGTACCCTGTTCGCCGCTACCACCTTGTCGCCTAGAGACACGGATTACGAGGAATGGAAGCGGGCACAGATCTACCTGGAGGAGGTCGGCGCCCAGGCTAAGAAGAGCTCGCCAGCTTTTTGGACTCCAGCAAGTTGGCACACAGCAGCACTCCCTCCCGTCCTGCTCCCGAGACCCGTCCTGCGCCGCCCGTCATCGACGTTGATTCTCCACCGCGAGGACCGAGCAACGGACCGGCTTCGACTAAAGCCCCCCATGGAATTTGCTCATGCCTGAGTGGGGGAAGACTACAACGCCCGCTCTACCATGGAGTTAAGGCGCTATGAGAGGTCGAGGCACCTGGATGACTACAACGATGCCCGAGACACCATCACCGCTCTTCACCGAGTCCGAGTAGAAGACGCAGCTCCTATGCGGGCTGCTCAGGCGGGACCCTGAGCGTTCACCGAGCGGGTGCTCACCGCCCGGTACCTGGACAAATTTCGGGTCTCCATAATCAAGAAGTATAAGGTTGCAATCCGCCCTGACACCTGGCTCTCCGACTACCTTACTGCCTGCATGGTGGCAGGAGGGGACGAAGACGTGGCCATACGTTGTCTTCCCCTCTGGCTTGCCCACTTGGCCTGGGCCTGGCTGCAGAGCCTCCCCCCAAGATCCATCGGCTGCTGGGACAAATTGGAGCGCGTCTTCATTAGCAACTTCTAGGGCTCCTATGACCCGCCGGGAACCTAGTGGGACTTGGAATACTGCATCCAGGAACCAGAAGAATCCCTCAGCGACAACGTTAAGGGCTTCTCGGGGAAGCGCAACGCTTTGCCCGGTGTGTCCAACTCTAGCATCATCGCCTCCTTCACCAAAGATTGCAAAGACAACTGGTTACAACACCAACTCGCCCTGGTTACTCCAGGGATCGCCCGGGAGCTTTTTGAGATCGCGAACAAGTATACTACCGCAGATGACGCCCTCAAAAGCATGACCCCGAGCAGAAAAGTCCTTCCAAACGCAGAGGCTAGGAAGGGACAAGCCCTAGAGGGAGACAGAGATAGGAAGAGAAAGAAGAAGCCATACGCTCATGACTACAAGTGCACATGTTGTATGTAGCTAGTTTCGAAGTAAGAGTATCGAACCACGGAGAGCTCTTGGTAATGGTCATTATGCCCCTTGTTATGATTTTAACAAAGTGTACCTGCAAGTTATCTTTGATTCCAAGCAAGAGTGCGTTGAAACTGTTTGTATTTGAGAGCAAAACAATATTAAAAGAAAGTGAGTAGAAAGCGCAGACAGAGAATAAGCAATGTAAATAATGATGGAACTGCAATAGGGCTAAAAGCGTTCTCAGGGAATTGCGGATTCACCACTAGCATTAATAGAATATGATTAGGATGTAGTGTGTCTTATTTTTAGCATGTGCATGAGCGGAGCCCCACATAAAGGTGTGCCTAGAAGCCTCGGTCATGACACACCCCATAACCGCAGCTAATCCTCCATAAGCAATCAGCCGAAGTACACTAGCAACTAAGGGTCTCCCCATGGTTATGGATATCCACACTTGGATCTCCGTTCTCCCTCGTTGATACATGGCTAATGATGGCGATGACTCATGTCACGGCTACACCCACCAAACATCAACCACACACCAACAATAACTTCCTTCAAGTCCCCGAAGGGCGAAATAATATGCAGTCGACGTTCACACAATATCATTGAAGAAATTTACTACACACTAATACAAGTAAAGACAAACATAATCTTTATTTCAATTCATGGTGGTGCTAGGGTTTCTCCATCTCCCCAAGAACAAAGGGAACTACTCACACATGGAGGCAAACAACATCATCATAATAATATAAATGGAGTATGAAGGATTAAACGAGTAAATGTTCAAATCCACACTAGGGTTTCGAATTACAACGAGATGGATGAGTGGATTGATGGTGATGATGATGGAGATGATGATGATGATGATGATGGTGATGATGATGATGATGATGGTGATTGACGCCAGAGCCTCAAAGATCTGAGCAGCGGTGGAGATGGATGCTCTCCTGCAAGTTTCCCCTCCAAATCCCTTCCGGAGGTGAGGTTTCAGTGTTCTGTGGCTTCTCTGTATGTCCAACTTCTGATCCGATCGTACGGGGTGAAAGTATTTGACAAGGCGGTTCCAACGGCGCATGGTATGGCGGTGGGTACGGTGGGGCCCCGCTGTACCGTTGGTCGTTAAACTCGCAAAAGCCTTAGTTTTGGGGTTTTTCTCTTTGGCTTGACCCCCAGGTGTGTGGATAATTGTAAGGAAGGTATTTATTGCTTCCAATCAGAATATTTGTGTCCAAAAGTGATTGTTGTAATTGATTTGGCCATCAACCGCTTTATTTCTGGGATCCAGGTGAAATCAACATAATAGGTGCAAGCGAGCACAGTAAAATAACAAAATCCTAACACTACTATTGCAAAACAAAAGGTAAAACAAGATACAAAATGCACTCATCAACATCCCCAACCTTAGACTCTTGATCATCCCCGAGCAAGGTAGCAGCTAAAAGAACAGGGTTATCATGTTCATGAAGCTCAAGTCATTAAAATAAATGAGGGCATTATAGCAAATAGCAGCTTAAAAGATATAGAACCATACATGGGTTCTATCATACTTACAAAAGTTAAATGATCTAGAAGGCTTCCACACACTTAGCACTAATTGTTGTGCGAATAATAATCAAAAACATAACATAAACCGTTAAGTTCAACCGAACGAGCATTGTGAGGAGGTCTCAAACATATTTAGAGCTTTGCATATCCCTTAGAATTCAATACTTTGAATGGTCCCTTTCGTTTCCTCTCACGGTCACGTACATGTCTATTTGCTCATAGCACAATAATATAACTCATTTTGAGAGTTGTGCAATGAACTAGACATGCTTAGTTCTCATGGGAAGACATAAAAGAGATCAAACAAGCGTTAAGTTCGAAGCCGAGTATGAAGCAATGCACGGTTTGTGATTTGACTATCTACCTCAACTTGTACTCATTCTAAGCATTTAATAATATCTTAGCTTGTGCTTGTTTCTTTCTTTTTTTGTAAATTTTATTTTGATAATCAAACCAATGATCTACATAATGGTATCAACAATCTTACACTTGTCCAATTAGCACTAGTGGTGTGGAAGATCCTATAATCATCATAAAGTACAAGTACGGTAGAACACATCTTAATTCATACATCTAATAAAATAACCACAAACTGAAATACTTCATTTATAATAATGGCTCAAAGTCCAAAAGGATATAAATCATCCTCCATCCATGGAGAGCTAAAGTTGCAACTTATTATGCAAAACTTGGAAATAAACTAATATGATTGTAGGAAAATAGACATACTAAAAATTGTAAAGATTACAAGGTCTTAAAGATCCCCTAAAGCTTGGAATCAAGCTAGCCGGGATCAAATAATCCCTCGCGATTATTTGGGACCGCGGTTCGGCGACTTCGGAGGAGGTGTGGTGGCATGGATGATGGCCGCTTGCAGTAGCTTGTTTGTCTCTACTAAAAAAGGCGATGCGGCGGTTGCGCATGCGCAGGTCTTCGCGTAGATTGTTCATGCTATTCACAAAGGTCTCGCACATAGTGTTGAGCTCCTTTTTGTCCTCCAGCTTTTTGAGGCGGTAACGTACAATATCACGATGAATTAGCTCTTCTTTCTGATATACCTCAAGTTTAACAATGTGCTGGTCGATGTTGGGTGGTGGCTTCATGGAGATGAAAGGAGTGTCGGCGAAGAGCTTCTCATCCAACTTGTTCTGAGGCTTCACGGTCATACGAGCATTGATGGTAAGCTTCTTCATCCTTGAATTGTGCGAGGTGGTCTCCTTGCGGGTGCCTGCCATTGCGTTGATCTCTGGTGGAGATCTCTTCCGCTTATTAGCTTTATGGTCGGTGCGGATGAACTTGACGGTCTCCACGTGCCCCTTCCCGTGTGGCTTCTTTGCTTCATCCTCATCAACAAATCCATCACATATCACTCAACCATGATCAAGGTTGGGTACATGGACATTGTTGATATAGTCTTCCTCCAGGTCTTCATCATAGGAGTCGTAAGAGTTGAAGGATTACTCCTTGATCCTCGGGCTGAGGCCATTAGCTTCACGGTCATCATCCTCCTGAGAAGTGGTTTGGTGTTTATCCCACGAGTGCGGCATGAGGCGAAGTGGTTTCACTATCACTGGTGGAAAAAGGGCCTTTGGTCGCGGTTCGCAACTGCCATTAGTCGCGGTTGCGCAACCGCGACCAAATAGGCGCGACTAAAGGCCCCCCCCCCCCCCTTTAGTCGCGGTTGCTTAAGAACCGTGACTAAAGGCCCGTCCACGTGGGCGCCAGGCGGCCGTCGGGGCGGAGGACCTTTAGTCGCGGTTCTTCTGGCCAACCGCGACTAAAGGCCGCCGCAGGTTTAGGGTTTTAGCCCCCCCTAAACCTGCCCCCCCCCCCCCCTAAACCTGTTTTCTGTTTAATTTGTATTGTTTTATTTATTTTGTGCTTTATTTTAATTTTGAAGGAGTTTCACATATTCTACGGTACTACATACATGCATATGAATGTACAATTTCAAACAAATTTGAAATTAGAACCAAAAAGAATTCAAGAGGAATATACAATATATATTCAATATCATCGGATGACCATATACAATTTTGAACAAGTTTCCATACATAATTTAATGCATATAAAGTTCTACGTCCTCGTAATGGTGTTCTCCTTTAGGATGGAGGACTTCCCTGCTGAACCATCCAGCTAGTTCCTCTTGAAGTGGTCGGAAGCGAGCTTCTGGACTAAGCATCATCCGGAGGTTATTCCTCTGACCATTGGTATCACTCGGAACCCGCTCAGAGGTGTATCTCCGGATCATCTCACAGACATAGTATCCACATAGATTGGTCCCCGCTGGCTGAATATCCCCACCATTCTTAGCCTTTGACCTTTTGAATTCTAGCTCTTTTTTGAATTCACCGACCTTTGTATCTACGAACCGTCTCCAAACCCTACGAGGCAAAGAAAATTAAATGAACAAGAGAGTTATTAGTTACTTGATATTAGGAAATGAACGAAATAGGCCGATCGATATAGAGCGCAAATGAATGAAAATAATTACTTCTGCAGCATTCTTCTCATGCCGCCCCAAAGCTTTGGATCCATATTCAGAGAGTCGTGGACGAGACATTCTGAGGTGTCAACTTTAATTACTAGCAGAATCCGTGGAACTGCGGACATGATACATGCACGATCGTCATGCATAACTCATCGATTAGCCGGCCACATACCATGCATGGAGTAAACAAAAGAGAATGTGCTCAAGACAGAAACACTCACCCAAAATGGTAAGGAAATAGAATATCACTTTTGAGTTCCTGCTTTGTAAGAAACTGCCACAGGTCTGCCTCCATGTCGGTGGGGTGATGCTCCAACACATATCCATTAACGATGTGTGGGTCAATGAACCCAACATCATGGATGTTCCTTACTCTGCATTCCTTAATCTTCATTCTGCATGTATAATAGCGGACAACACAATATAGTTAGGACATATATATAGTGCAGGCAATATGAACGAGATGGGGTAGAAATAAATCACTTACAGAACGTAGCAACTGATGATAGATTTGTCGAGCTCGCGCAGATTGAAAAGCTGGAACAATTCACTCAGATGAATTTGTACATAGTAATGTTTGAAGTGATGCTCATATCTAACTTCCGCATAAATATATTCTTTGGCGTTTTTATTTTTTATGTAACCCTTGTACCATTTCAGCAGACCTTTCATTTGTGGAGGTAGATCCTCTTCCTGCGCAGGCTCGACGAGAGGCCCATTCTTCACATATGTAATTACTACCTCCTTCACTGGCGCCTCATCAAGGCCTAACAGTTCACGAAGAGTAATACCTAAGTTGGCCGCTTGTTCTCTGGCACTCGTTACAGTCAATCCATGTGCTGCCGCAGCTGCTATGATATCGGGGTCATCCGGACCGGCGGCTTTCACTATAAGCGGGGCAATCGATTGTTTACTTTGTTCCCCGAGCTGGGCAACTCGTTTCCCGCTTTTTTTACTTTCTAATTCCGTTTTCTCGGCCTCCTCCAAGGCTTTGTTCTCCTGGTTCTCCGCCCGCTCTTTCTTCTCCTTCAACATGAGTGCCTGCCTACGAAGTTCACGTGCATAGTCGTCAGGCAGATTCTTCGCGGCTTGGGACGGTGTGCTCAAAAATGACTTAGCCCACTTCTTTTGCTCATCAGAAAATACTGGCTTGGGCTCGGGCTCTCTTTTCTTCTTGCAGTCCGCCTTCCATTTCTCATAATCAGCAGCCGCGGCCGCGGCAGTTTCCTCGGCACTACGTTCCCAAGGCCTTGTGGGGAGAGGCTTCAGTGATGGCTCCGGTACCTTTGTGGTCTTAGGTACATAAGGGTCCGGGTTAATAATCCAGGACTGCTTCTGCTTCTTTGCCGGAGGTGGATTGGGGGGCGGCGTCTGATCACCCACCGGACGAGGACTGGGGGGCGGCGTCTGATCACCCGCCGGACGTTGTGGACTGGGGGGCGTCGGCTGACGTGACGGAGGTGTAGGTGAACCGCCACCACCACCACCACCACCACCACCGCCACCGCCACCACCACCACCGTAGGGGGGTGGACTTGTTGTCCTTGGCGCCTCGCCTGGAAACTTGATAAACTTCTTTTGCCATAGAATGAAATGGCGCTTGACATCTCCAAGTCTTTTCTCCCCTTCAGGTGTAGCAATGTCAATCTCCAGGTCCTCAAACCCTTGGACTATGTCCTCCACCGTGACACGAGCATAGCCATCTTGAATGGGGTTGTTGTGGTGGAGTGCTCCAGGTAAACATGGTAAAGCACTGCCGATGGCTACCTTCATGGACATGTTCCCGATAGGATAATACAGATGACATTCTTTCATCTCCTTTATATCGTCCACGGGGTAGCGAGGAGGCTCCGGTGCAGTAATTTCGACCACCAGAGGCTCCGGTGCAGTAATTTCGATCGTCGGTGCATCTGCACCAGCCGGTGGGGCCTCCGTGGAAGCCACGCCGCTTCTCCGCTGCTGGCTTCCGAGATCCGCTGGATGATCTTCATGCTGCGCCCGAGCTGCATCTCTTTCGGCTACTAGTACACTCACGGTTTTCTTCATCACATCCATTTCCGATGCCAACCGCGCCACAACATCTGCTTCCCGATCCATCTTTCTCTTACGGCTTCTGTAACCGTACGGGTCATCGTTCTGGGGGAACCCTATTTTCCACGGAATGTGCCCCATGCCTCGTACACGTCCTCCGTGTTCAGGATTCCCGAGGGCTTTTGTCAGCGCGTCGTTCTCTCTGTTGAACTTGATCTTCCCCTCTTGAGCATCCCTCATTGCGTCAATAAGGGCTTGGGTGGGTTTAATTATTTTGCCCCGGTAAACACACCCCTGTCTCCGGGTTCAGCGTTCCCCCATGCCCGTACCACCAGCTTTTGGCCCTTGGGTCCCATCCCTCCGTACCTGGACGGATTCCTCGCGCCCTCAGCTCGTTCTCCATCTTCTCCCACCTAGGCTCCCAAAGGCGATACCCTCCTGGCCCCATAATATGATTGTACTCCTTCTTAGCCGCATTTTCCTTATTTTTTTCGATATTTGAATGAACTGCTCCGATTTCTTTTGCTTCACAAATTCTGGCCAATCATGTTTCAGTTTCTCATATTGTCCTTTGAAATCCGGAGTCTTGTTCTGCTTGACAAAGTCATGGGCTAGATTTTGCTTGAATTTCCGGAATGCGTCGGCCATCTTATGAAGAGCGAACTGTTTGACTAGCCTCCTCCTCTCCTTGTTTTCCTCAATCTTGTTACCCTCCTCATCGAATTTGTTGTATTCCGGAAGTAGAACGAAATGTTCCATAAGCTTCTTGAAGCAATCTTTTTTTGTTCTCTTATCGACAAAAGTGAAACCAATTCGTGTCTTCTTTGGCTTATTCCACTCCTGGACGGTGATCGAGACGTTGTCTCTAACAACGGCTCCGCATTGGCTGACAAACTTGGTGGCGTTCTTGCGGGGCTCCAGCGGCCTGCCGGTTGCACTGTCGACAACCTCGATGGTGCATGTTTCTCCTTGTTTCATCGTCTTGGTTGCGCCACGCTTTGACGACGTACTCGATTGTTTCGACGATCCGGCCGAGGGCTAAAATAAGAAAGAGAGTCGCGCGCGTTAGTACACACATATTTATTCAAATCAGTTAGTTTGTATCACCAGAGGCTCAATGTATATATATACCTCGGCGCCGGAGGTGGTTGCTACTTCCATTTGAAGATCGTCGTTTATCGACGTTTGTTCGGCATCATCTTGCTGACGGCGCCCTTCATCTTCACCGTCAAGGTTCAGATAAGAAGAGATATCATCTTCTTCTTGTCCGGTCGGCACATATAGAATATCGCCGTTTATGATGCCGAACATATGGGCTTCACCGTCCGGGTCATAGTTGTCCATAATCGGGTCAGCTCTATCGTCCGCCATTATGTCAGTCCTGAAAACATGTAGTAAAAACAAATTAATTAAGTGAAGAAGGGGGGCGGTGGCGGTGGCGGTGGCGAAAGGGCGGTGGCAAAAGGAGGGGGCGAGGAAGGGGTGGGAGAGGGTGTCGCGGTAGAGCGCGAGACGGGGCGGCAGACGACGGCGTCACGGAGAGGGAGGCGAGGACAACACACATGTATAACCCTCGCCGCCCCCTCTCGATCCCAAAAAAAACACCGCGCGTATACGGAGGGGGCGACGAGGGGCTCGCTCCCCCCTCCGTATACGCGCGGTGGTTAAGTCAAATTTTGTAAGTCAAATTTGAGTTCTTTTTTAAGTGAAATTTTAATTAGTTCATTTTTTAGACAAACTTAATTTTAAGTGAAATTTTAGTTTTTTTACACGGCGGCGCCTCTCTCCTCTCTCCACGGCGGCGAGCAGTACGCGCCGCGAACAAAAAAAACCCCGCGCGTATACGGAGGGGGCGGCGAGGGGGGTGGCGCATCGCCGCCCCCTCGCCGCCCCCTCTCCGTATATGCGCGGGGTCGTGTACATTTTTTTAAAGCGGGATCGTTGTACATTGACGCGCGGGTCGTTGTATATATTGATTATCAAGTTTTACTTTTTTTGTTGTTAATTATCAAGTTTTATATACGTTTTTTTTGTTAATTATCAAATTTTACGGTTTTTTTGTTAATTATAAAGTTTTAAGTTATTTTACCGTTTTTGTTAAACTAATTAACTAGTTAAAATTAAAAAGAACAAAAAAAAGAAAAAAAAAAGAAAAAATTCCGGTGGCCCGCGGCGCCCCTCTCTCTCTCCACGATCTCGCTCTCTGTCTGAGAGAGGCGCGCGCGTGCGCGCGGCGACTTAGGCCGGCCGGCGGCGTTGAGGGCGGCGAGCGAGGCGCGCGCGCGCGGTGGGCGAGGAGGCCGGTGATAGCGGCCGGCGGCGCCGTACGTGGGCGAGAGGCGGCGCGCGTGGGCCGGGGCGGGGCGCGGTGTGCAAACATACGGCGGACGGGGCGGCCGGGGCGCGAGAGGACGATGACAGCGGCGGGCGACGGCGGCGGCGTCGAGGGCGAGGGCGACGGCGCAGCCTTCGGCGCGGCAGAGAATCGGAGAAGACGAGAAATGGAGGCGACGGTTCGGGCCCTTGTATTTATTGCCCCCCCCTTTAGTCGCGGTTGGGGAGGCGACCCGCGACTAAAGGGTAACCTTTAGTCGCGGTTGGCCAGACCAACCGCGACTAAAGGGTTTTTTGGCGGGTTTTTGCGTTCCCGCGCGCAACGACCTTTAGTCGCGGTTGGCCAGGCCAACCGCGACTAAAGGTTTTTTTCAAAATACTTTTTCTTTTTCAAAATCTTAAAAATACAAATAATATATCAAAAAATTCAGAAAAATAAAACTAATTCAATTCAATATGTTAAAAACACAAATATTATATCAAAAAATTCAGAAAAATAAAACTAATTCAATTCAAAATCTTAAAAATACAAATAATATATCAAAAAATTAAGAAAAATAAAACTAATTCAATTCAATATGTTAAAAATACAAATAATATATCAAAAAATTCAGAAAAATAGAACTAATTCATTTCAAAATTCTAAAAATACAAATAATATATCAAAAAATTAAGAAAAATAAAACTAATTCAATTCAAAATGTTAAAAATACAAATAATATATCAAAAAATTCAGAAAAATAAAACTAATTCAATTCAATATGTTAAAAACACAAATATTATATCAAAAAATTCAGAAAAATAAAACTAATTCAATTCAAAATTCTAAAAATACAAATAATATATCAAAAAATTAAGAAAAATAAAACTAATTCAATTCAAAATGTTAAAAATACAAATAATATATCAAAAAATTCAGAAAAATAAAACTAATTCAATTCAAAATCTTAAAAATACAAATAATATATCAAAAAATTAAGAAAAATAAAACTAATTCAATTCAATATGTTAAAAATACAAATAATATATCAAAAAATCCAGAAAAATAGAACTAATTCATTTCAAAATTCTAAAAATACAAATAATATATCAAAAAATTCAGAAAAATAAAACTAATTCAATTCAAAATGTTAAAAATACAAATAATATATCAAAAAATTCAGAAAAATAAAACTAATTCAATTCAAAATTCTAAAAATACAAATAATATATCAAAAAATTAAGAAAAATAAAACTAATTCAATTCAAAATGTTAAAAATACAAATAATATATCAAAAAATTCAGAAAAATAAAACTAATTCAATTCAAAATCTTAAAAATACAAATAATATATCAAAAAATTAAGAAAAATAAAACTAATTCAATTCAATATGTTAAAAATACAAATAATATATCAAAAAATTCAGAAAAATAGAACTAATTCATTTCAAAATTCTAAAAATACAAATAATATATCAAAAAATTCAGAGAAGTTCTTCCCGGCCGCCTCTGTCTTCCCACAAGTTCTTCCCGGCCAGTCTTCCCGCCTATGTCTTCCCGCCATTTCTTCACGCCTCTATCTTCCCGCGTATCGATGCTCCTTTTATAGGCACGGCGCCGCTTCTGCTTTGTCTTGTTCCTCCGACAGGGCGTCGTGCGCTACCCACGCGTCCTTATCCTGCCGACAGCTTTAGTCACGGTTGCACCCTCCAGCCGGGACTAAAGCTTACCCAAACGTCCTTATCCCACCGACAGTTTTCTTAGATGACACAAAAACCACATTTAGTCCCGGTTGCACCAACCATCCGGGACTAAAGGTTAGATGACCAGCTCTGGATTCCTCTTCTTCCCGCCATTTCTTCCCTGTCTTCCCGCCTCTTTCTTCCCGCCACTTTCTTCCCGCCTCCTGTCTTCCCGCTCCCATTTTTCCCGCCATTTCTCACTACATATATGTAGCCCGGCTTGGCAAGCATTATCACATCTCTACAATCTCTCATCACTCTCTCATGGCTTCCACCGCACCCACTCTAACCTACCAGCAGGTGGAGGAGCTTTGCGCCTCGAACTACCCTTGTCCACCGGGCTACCGCGTCCCCACCGGCTGGAGCCTAAGCGCCGGCGGCGTGCCGGTCCCTCCCGTCCCTCAGGGTACTGCGCGCCGAGCGGCCATCACGAACCACTACTACCTCGACCTCACGCCGGAGTAGCGGATGAATCCCCGCTGGCATCCCGATAACCAGCATACTTGGGACGCCTTCTTCATCAATCGGCGTGAGAGGGCGCTCGCCAGGTATGAGGAGGACGGTCTGCCTCCTGGGAACTTCCACGAGGCCGGCCGTCGGCTATGGTGGTACGGCCGGACTCTGCAGAGCGTCATGGACTACATCACGGCCGGCGATATCCCCCGCCTGCGCTACCCTCAGTTCGAGCCACGAGCGCCGCCCGACGACAGCGACGACAGCAGCGACGACGACGGCGGCAACTTAGAAGGCGACGACTACCAGTACAACGGCGGCGGCTATGAAGACTACGAGTATGCATATTATACGCCTAGGCAGGAGTATGACTAAATCACTCCAAATTTCATGTATCATCAGTGGTATCTCGAATCATTCGAAAATGGACACCAAACACATCACGGGTAATATAATTCACATGATCCATTCAACAAAGTTTGGTACAATAAATTATTACACATCATTTCTTCCCTTGTGTCCCTGCTTGCTTACGATTGTGCCGTATCCATGGAGCATCCTCATCATTTAACTTAATGCTTGGGTCGGTGTTCACTTTGAAGGGCGGAATTTCAGCAAACATATTATAATCTTTTGACATGTCTGTCTTGTCCTCCACTCCCACGATGTTTCTTTTCCCTGAAAGAACAATGTGGCGCTTTGGATCATCGCATGATGTACTGATCGTTTTCTTATCTTTCCGTTTCCTCGGTTTGCTACTCATGTCCTTCACATAGAAAACCTGAGCGACATCTTTCGCTAGGACGAATGGTTCGTCAAGGTAACCAAGATTGTTGAAATCCACCATTGTCATTCCGTATTGCTGGTCCACCTTTACCCCACCTCCTGTTAGCTTGAACCATTTGCACCGGAACAAAGGGACCTTAAAGGAGGGTCCATAGTCAAGTTCCCATATCTCCTCTATGTAACCATAATATGTGACCTTTTGCCCATTCTCGGTTGCTGCATCAAAGCGGACACCACTGTTTTGGTTGGTGCTCTTTTTATCTTGGGCGATCGTGTAAAATGTATTCCCATTTATCTCGTACCCTTGGAAAGTCGTTATAGTCGAAGATGGTGTCTTGGCCAACATGTACAGCTGATCTACAACATCATTGTCATTCATTAAATGTTTTCTCAACCAACTGCCGAAAGTCTCCATGTGGGCCTTCCTAATCCAGGATTCGAGGCTTCCCGGGTTGTCCGAGCGTAAAATATTCTTGTGTTTCTCAAAGTACGGAGCCACCAAGCTGGAATTGGTCAGTACAGTGTGGTGTGCTTCAGTCAGAGAATGGCCGTCCATACATATCGTTGATTTCCTTCCGATCGTGCCTTTTCCACTTAGTCTCCCCTCGTGCCGCGATCGAGGAAGACCAATCGGCTTAAGGTCAGGAACAAAGCCAACACAAAACTCAATTACCTCCTCATTTCCATAGCCCTTGGCGATGCTTCCTTCTGGCCTAGCACGGTTACGAACATATTTCTTTAATACTCCCATGAACCTCTCGAAGGGGAACATATTGTGTAGAAATACAGGACCGAGAATGGAAATCTCTTCGACTAGGTGAACCAGGAGGTGCGTCATAATATTGAAGAAGGATGGCGGGAACACCAACTCGAAAGCGACAAGACATTGGATCACATCGTTACGTAACCGTGGTAGAACTTCTGGATTGATTACCTTACGAGAGATTGCATTGAGGACTGCTCCTAGGTTCACAATGGCTACTCGCACATTTTCCGGCAGGAGCCCCTCAAAGCAATCGGAAGCAATTGCGTCATAATCACGTGGCAGTCGTGAGACTTCAGGTTTTGGAACTTTTTCTCCGCCATGTTTATTATTCCCTTTATATTGGACGAGAATCCAGACGGGACCTTCATACTGCTCAGGCATTCAAAAAAGATGACCTTCTCTTCTTTGGTCAGAGCGTAGCTGGCACGACCTTGAAACCATTCCGGATGCCGGTCATCAGGGTCTTTCAAACGTTGCTGGTCCTGCCGTGCTTCCTTTGTATCATTTGTCTTCCCATACACGCCCAAGAAGCTTAGGAGGTTCACGCAAATATTCTTCGTAACGTGCATCACGTCGATTGCAGAGCGGACTTCTAGGACTTTCCAATATTCTAGCTCCCAGAATATAGATTTCTTCTTCCACATGGCTGCGTGCCCGTCAGCTCCCTTCGGAACTGATTGTCCGCCAGGACCCTTTCCAAAGATGACTTTCAAATCCTTGACCATATCAAATACCTCAGCACCAGTGCGTTCCGCGAGCTTCGGCCGATGATCTGCCTTGCCGTTGTAATGCTTGCCTTTCTTTCTTACTGACTGGATGAATTTTCGGAAGAAATCGACGATGCCCAAGGTACACGTTCTTCTTACAATTTGGCAAATGTACACTTTCAGTCTCATGTAAGCAGTGCGTGCATGCATTGTATCCCTTATTTGACAGTCCCGAAAGGTTACTAAGAGCAGGCCAATCGTTGATGGTTACGAAAAGCAACGCTCGTAGGTCAAATTCCTCTTCTTTGTGCTCATCCCACACACGGACACCAGGTCTGCCCCACAGCTGTAAAAGTTCATCAACTAATGGCCTTAGGTACACATCGATGTCGTTGCCGGGTTGCTTCGGACCTTGGATGAGCACTGGCATCATAATGAACTTCCGCTTCATGCACAACCAAGGAGGAAGGTTGTAGATGCATAGAGTCACGGGCCAGGTGCTATGGCTGGAGCTCTGCTCGCCAAAAGGATTCATGCCATCTGTACTTAGACCAAATCTTATGTTCCTTGCGTCAGCTGCAAAATCTTTGAACTCTCTGTCGATCTTTCTCCATTGCGTTCCATCTGCGGGGTGTCTCAACTCCCCGTCCGACTTACGGTCCTCTTTGTGCCATCGCAACAACTTGGCATGCTCTTTGTTCCTGAACAGACGTTTCAACCGTGGTATTATAGGAGCATACCACATCACCTTGGCGGGAAGCCTCTTCCTGGGTTTCTCGCCCTCAACATCGTCACCAGGGTCATCGCCTCTGATCTTATAACGCAATGCAGTGCATACCGGGCATTCATTCAAATTCTCGTATTCACCGCGGTAGAGGATGCAGTCGTTGATGCATGCATGTATCTTCAGAACCTCTAAACCTAGAGGGCAGACAACCTTCTTTGCTTCGTACGTCTTTGGCGGGCAACTCGTTATTCTTTGGAAACATATTCTTCAACATTTTCAGCAAGTTTTCAAATGCCGAGTCAGCTACACCTGCCTGTGCCTTCCATTTCAGCAAATCCAGTGTGCAGCCCAGCTTTTTCAGACCATCATCGCATCCGGGGTACAGCGACTTTCTGTGATCCTCTAACATGCGATCCAAATTCTCCCTCCCCTTTTCAGTTTCGCAGCGTCTCCGTGCATCAGCAATGGTCCGACCAAGATCATCAACGGTCTCATCACGTGCCTCTTCTTCACCTTCACCTTCCCCTTCACCTTCAGCATCCTCCATGAAAGTATCACCGAAATGAGCAAGATAGCTTTCATCGATGAAATCATCCCCTTCTTCATCTTCTTCCATTATAACCCCTCTTTCTCCATGCTTGGTCCAACAATTATAGCTTGGCATGAAACCGTGCCGAAGCAGGTGCAGGTGAACTTCTCTTGAGGAAGAGTAACCCTTCTGATTCTTACAGTCAACACATGGACAGATAACAAAACCCTTCTGCTTGTTCGCATTAGCCACTACGAGGAAATCTTTCAAACCCGTAGTGAACTCGCGGGAGAGTCGGTTACCGTACATCCATTGCCGATTCATCTGCATTATTATAATATAAAATATATAATTAACCATCATGCATTTGTTAAACTAACTAGCTATAAACAATAGAAATTAAACAATGAACAACACACATGCATATTTTATCAATGACACACATGCATGAAAGGTTCAAGTTGCTAACCGCGATAGAGGAGGAAAAAATAAATGAGGAACCTCAAGTGTGGCTCCAACACTTCATATCATGTTTGTTTCATGCTCTTGGGGCATTTCATCAAACACCTTGTGTGCATAAGAGGAACCAAAAGCAAACCTACACCCCCTTGTGAAGCTTGTGAAGAGAAGTGGCACCAAATGGCTAAGTGAGTGTGCTGAACTGGTATATATAGGGGAGGAGCTTTAGTCGCGGTTGGCCTGGCCAACCGCGACTAAAGGCCTTTGGGCACCTTTAGTCGCGGTTGGCCTGGCCAACCGCGACTAAAGCCCCTCACGTGCACCAGCTGGCCACCGAGCGCCCTGGGCCCAGGTCTTTGGTCGCGGTTCGTCTGCCGAACCGCGACTAAAGACTTCATTAGTCGCGGTTCCTACAGTTTCGCGACTAATGGGGCTGGACGGAAGCCTCTTTTTCTACCAGTGTATGCCTGGTGGTGGATAGCGCATCCTTAGACGAGATCCATTTGTATGATAAAGAAGAGAGCCCCTTGGTGGGTATATAAAGGGGTTAGGTAGCAAAGAATCACGAGATATAGGGTTAGAGTCGGCCAAGAAAAGAATCCCAAGAAAATCAGAAAGAAATCAGCACATCTGCCCCCGTCGGGCATGATAATGAACACTGGTACGACGGGGTTTCCCCGTACCTGTGGTCATACCTGATCCCGGGGATGAAAATTTCCAAAATAAATGGATAGAATAATTTAACTTTTTCCGTCATACGGGCGGGACTGACCATACCAAAAGTTACCGACTCGAATTTGCAACAGTTTTTTTTACGAAGCGACGGGAAAAAAGTGACTTACAGTGAGTTTTAACGACCAGTGGTACAGCGGCGTCCCACCATACGGCCTGCCCGTACCGAATATTTTGAGTCGCGAACGAGTTACAGAGGATTTAACGAGCTGCGGTACGGTGAGCTTCGGTCATACCGTCTGGTTGTACCAGCCTCCGAAAAGCTTTAATCTGATCAAAAAAACACAAGGAAAATGAAAACGGAAAAAAATGAAACAGAATACTAAACTTGCCTAAAGACTACTAAATTAAAACTAAACTAACAAACGAACCAAACTCTATGGAATGTAAGGTGGATTGATTTCTTCCTCCGGTTTGCAACGAGTTTTCTTTTTCGAAGTCGATGCACAACTCCCTGTAGGATGACCGAAACTGTTGCATATCAAATGTGTTAGAGATCTTTCCGAACATATCATGCCTGGAGGAACACATATCTTCATTGTTTTGAGGCTTTTGTTGACAGCTTTCAACTCGGTGACCTTTGACTCCTCAGGTGGCTCCTCATGATGTCTTTCTACAATCTACAATTCAAACTCTTGTATTAGCAAAAGCCAATGGATCAGTCTAGGCTTCGCATCTTTTCTACCAGTAATCTCATTCAAGCCTTGATGATCCGTATGAACCTTAACTTTAGAATAAATAATATAAGATCTAAATTTATTACATGCAAAGACAACAACAAGCTGAAAATTCTGTTGAGCATCACTGAGAGTTCTACTTGAGTGATAACTATCACCATTGTGCTAGCCTAGAATAGCTCCTACTGCATGATCATTAGTGTTGTGGGTATACTTCATGGGTGTACCATCGACAGTGGCTAGATCCGGCAAGCCCGGGTGGCCCATAGACGGTGATGGTGGCATGCGGCCCATCGAGCGGCCCAGTTGCTGTTGATCAAGATGGAGGAAGTCCAGCCCAGGAATAAGGAGCTAGATTCCAACCGACCTATCCTTGGAGTCGGATCCGGCCTGGTCCATCAGGAGTAGCCGGATCCAGTACGGCGTATTAGGAAGAGCGGATCCTTGACGTGCACGGTAATGTAATGTTACGTAGTTAGGCAACTTGTATTCCGGCTAGGACTCTCCGTAGAAACCCTATATCCGTGCGTCTATATAAGCCGGATCTGGGGAGCCCTTAGGGGAGATCTCGAGTGAGAGACGAGACAGCAACAACTCATTGTAATCACGCGAAAGCACCCATTTAATTCCAGACAAGCAGCAGTAGGCCCTGCCATCGTGCAGAGTGTTCCGAAGCTGGGTAAATCGCGTACCACCGTCCCGAGGACTCTCCGCCCAATGGCCCCTACTTCTTTCCCCCTCCGTGAGGATCCCTCCTCCGGAGTACCGTCGAATAGGCAACGACAGTTGGCGCCCACCGTGGGGCTAGAGGCGTCTGGAGGCCGGAACCGGGAGGGTTCTACCTTCGGAGGCATCGACGACACCATCGCCGTGGGGCGCGTCTTGTATGCCGGAAATTTTCCGATCGTCCCTCAGGACGAGTGCTGGATTCCGACTAGGACCGACCCCGTCAAGCTCTCCATCGTCCCGATCAGCGGGATACACATCTTCATCGGCGAAATCGTTGATTCCGACGGGAACGCACTGGTAAGTAACGCAGACGTGACCGCCGCTGAGCATGACGCAGTCGCGAAGATCCGATCTGAGATGCAGGAACTTCCTAAGGAAGATTCCGCCTTAGATCTCGAAAATTTGAAGACCACCCAATCCGCCCCTGAGCAGGAAAGTACGGTGGAAGACCAATGCAGATCCGCCTGGGTCTCCCAGGTGTTAGAAAAGCAAAGGTGTCACTTCGTGCACTTCCTTGCGCACAAGCCCGGATCCGCCCCTCCAGAGGAACGTGCTGGACCAGGGCAAGCAGAGGATGTTGGTGACAACAATGACTCCGAGCATCAGGGGGGTACCGGAGATAATGATGAATCAATTCTCGGCAGCCTCAGCCCGCTCTCCGACGACGCTTCAACTGCAGACTCCTACGAGGCGTTTTGCAAAGCATTGGAGGACGCAGGAGACGCTGGCGACGAATCATCTCCGCCAAAGCAGGTCTTTGCGACCATAACCGGAGGAGAAGACGACGAGGATGCTGATTCCCAAAAAACCCCCACTGGCGCGGACATCCCAGCTCCAGCTCAGCCGGAGGCACCGCCGCGGGTTCGTACCCGTGAGACGCCGGAGCCATCTCGAGGCGGAAGCCTAAAGTTCTACGAGGGGATGCCCGCTGACGAGCTCATGAAGGTAGCCGGAGAAAACGGGGAGAACGTTCAGCCACCGGAGATTCTGACAACGCCAATCACACCAGATATGGTTGCGGATCCGGAAGCTCTGGAGGCGCCGCGATTAAAGCTCCTCGAGCAGGCCGAGGGCATAGTCAAGGTTTCCGCCTCAGTCCTTCGGGACAAGGTGGACACCGAAAGGCTAGTCAAAAGGGCCAGAGAAAACAACCGCTTATCAAAGTAAGCGCTGCTGGATGCCAAAAAGCACGCCGAGGAATGGCAAGCTAAAGTCAATGAAGCAAACGAGGAGGCGCAAAGGATGCGAGAAGCTATCCGCCCTCGCAACATCAACTTTGACAGCGCAGCCCGCCCAAAACCTCTGGCAACTCCAAAGGATAATATGAAGATGGCTGCAGAGCTCCTGGCCAAACGCGATGAGGAGATCGATATCGACCACCTCCACACACTCGTTGCCACAGCGATGCAGAATGATGCCCCGAGAAGGGAGCACCGCGACGACCAATCACGCACCGGATCGACGGAGCGCAGAAGGAAGACCAAAGAACATCCAAATCCAATTCACATACCTTCGGATACACCTCCGGCAGGGAAGAACAAATGAAAGGATCTGATGTACTCTGGCAAGGACAAGTACCGGAACCCATCTCTGCCCCGGAACCAGCACGCTCCTCCGCCTCCTCGCCGATGAAGCCCTGCCGGAAACGCCAGACCCCATGGGCCCGGTGGAATCAATATCCGCGACAACGTTGAGCCTCGGAGAAGCCGGAATGAAGAACGCGCGCCGGAACCCCGCAGGAGCCGGAATGAGGAACGCGCACCTGAGCCAAGACAATCCCGGAATGATGGGGGCAGCCGCCGTGACGGCGATGGCATCCACCGCAGCCGGAGTCAGCACCGCCAGGAGGGACGCGGAGAGTCTGATGGCGGAAGCAAGAAACCTCGTAGGCCCCCGCACGGATCTCCATCACCGCCCCCCGGTGCAGGAGGTGGAGGCGGAGGCCGGAGGTCACGCTCCTGCTCAGAAACCCTGGCCACAGGCGGAACTCACGTGACGCGCAGGAACGTCTCAACGAATACAAGATTGGATACATTGGCCCGAAGTGCTTCGGAAAGAGGATCCAGGAGGAGCAAACGACCAAAGGCTTGAACCTCAAGCTGCCCGAAAACTTGAAGCATTATGATGGCAGAGAGAGGCCCGATACCTGGATCGACGACTACTTCAACGCAGTCAGCTTTGCCGGAGGGACCCCAAATATGGCCTGCCGCATGCTCCAGTTGTACCTTGTTGGTCCAGCCCAGACTTAGCTCAGCGATCTCCCGGAAAACTCCATCTTTTGTTGGTTTGACCTGAAGATAGCCTTTGAGGGACACTTCAGGGGCACCTACAAGAGACCTTCCACGGCCAGTGACCTACAAGCCTGTGTCCAGAAGAAGGCTGAAACCTCTCGAGAATACCTTACTCGGTGGTTAGAAACAAGAAACGAGTGCGAGAACGTAGATGATCGCACAGCTATGCTAGCTTTCATGGGTGGTTTGCAGAGGGGAGGTTTGCTCCGGCACAAATTAAAGTGCCTCTACAATGACCAAAAGTTGACTCTGGACAAGATGATCACCATCGCCAGCACTCACACCGCCGCCGATGACGACGCAGGCGGAGAACTTGCGGCCACAGCCATACCCCTGCAGCAGCAGAAGAAGAACCGCGACGGCAATAACAAGCGGAAGAACCCCTCCGACGACCAGAAGAGTGGCGGATCCGACATGGTTGCCATGACGTTTCAGCGCGGCGGTCAAGGAGGTGGAAGAGGCCGCAGCCGCGGTGGCGGAGCCGGCAGGGGCCAGCAACGTGCTGACGAAGTCACAGTTACCGGATCCCGTGCTCCCCAAACATATGAAGAGTACAGGGATATGCCCTGCTTAGCCCACATTGATCTGGCTACAGGCAAATCCTCACACACCAATCGCAACTGCAAGTGGGTTAACGACCTCAAGACGGATCGGAAGCAGGATACAAACGTGCTAGGAAGCACCGCCCACGCGGAAAAGGAGGAAAGAGCAAGAACAAGGAGAAGGATGAGGATAGTTCCGAAGCAATGGATGAGGACAGGGCTTCGCCGGAACCGAAAGATGGCTCCACAGCCAACACCTCTAACCCATTTGTGAATAAAAGCGCTGGTGCATATCACACCTTCCTCGGAACTCCGACAGTTCGGGCGAAGAAATCTGCCCTCCGGACTCTGAATGCCACGGTTCCGCCTGTTCCGCAGTACGTCAAGTGGTCGGAAAAACCCTGCACTTTTGACAGAGCCGACCATCCGGCCGTCATACCTAAGGAGTGCTACGCTTTGGTTGTTAGTCCCCGCATTGATGGGTATGACTTCTCCAAGTGCCTCATGGATGGCAGAGCCAGCTTGAACATCATGTACCTGGAGACTCTGGAGAAGATGAACCTTACCAAGGAACAACTCAAGCATAGCGCCACGGAGTTCCATGGTGTGGTTCCAGGCCCACCTATCACAAGTTCCATGTTAGGGCGTGCTACATCTACAACAAGCTGAAGATTCCGGGTCCTAACGGTATGATCACCGTATCCGGAGACTACAAGAAAGCTCAGGACTGCGAGGAGGGCGAAGCAGCCTTCACAGAATCCGTTATCTCTGGGGCGGAACTGCAGGGCTACAGAGCCGCGGTGGATTCGGCTGAGATGCACACCACCAAGAAGCAGATCTCCGACCAGAAGACCTCGTTCAAGGCCGCGATAGACACTAAGAAGGTCGACCTCAAGGAGGGCGACTCTACCAAGCAAGTGTCTGTCAGAGCTGGCCTGGACCCCAAATAGGAAGACGCGCTCGTCGAGTTCCTACGAGCTAACATGGATATCTTCGCATGGCAGCCTTCTAACATGTCCGGAGTACCAAGGGAACTCGCCGAGCACTATCTCAACATAAATCCGGGTGCAAAACATGTGAAGCAAGCTATGCGACGCTTTGGAGATAAGAAGCGCCGCGCCATAGGAATGGAATTGGCAAAGTTACTAGAGGCAGGTTTTGTAATAGAAGTTATCCACACTGATTGGGTCGCAAATCCCGCCCTTGTACCCAAAAAGAATTCTGAAATACTAAGAATGTGCATCGATTACTCTGGCTTGAATAAGCATTGTCCGAAGGATCCGTTCCCCTTGCCGCGCATTGACCAAGTCATTGATTCGACGGCAGGGGCGGAACTTCTGTGTTTTCTTGACGCATATTCCGGGTATCATCAGATCCGGATGAAGAAGCCCGACCAAAAGGAGACCTCGTTTATCACTCCCTTTGGCACTTACTGCTACGTCACCATGCCTTTTGGTCTGAAAAATGCAGGTGCCACCTATCAACGTACGATGCAGCGGTGCTTGAAGGACCAAATTGGCCGGAACGTGCATGCTTACGTCGACGACATCGCGGTCATGACCCGAAAAGGATCCGACTTAATCAGCGATCTTAAGGAAACCTTTGAAAATCTCCGGAAGTACAAGATGATGTTGAATCCGCTAAAATGCGTCTTTGGCGTACCAGCCGGAAAACTCCTTGGCTTCATTGTGTCTCATAGAGGCATTGAGGTTAACCCGGAGAAGATCAAGGCCATCCTCAACATTAAAAGGCCAACTTGTCTCAAAGACATACAACGATTAACTGGTTGTGTCGCAGCAATCAGTAGATTTGTTAGTCGTCTTGGCGAGAAGGCATTACCTTTGTACAAGTTACTGAAGAAAGCAGACAAATTTGTCTGGGACGATGCAGCAGATGACGCACTCCAGGGGTTGAAGAACATACTCTCCTCCCCACCTATCTTGGCAGCTCCGGAAGAGTCGGAGCCCATGCTCCTCTACCTGGCAGCATCCAACAAGGTCGTCAGTATCGTCATCTTGGTGGAGTGAAAGGAAGAAGGACACGAGTACGAAGTCCAAAGGCCCGTCTATTACATTAGCGAGGTCTTAACGAAATCCAAACAGAGATACCCTCACTTTCAGAAGCTGGCCTACGGAGTATTCCTAGGTAGCCGGAAGCTGAGACACTACCTCCAGGAGCATCCCATGACCGTTGTGAGCACAGCTCCACTGTCAACCATCATCAACAACTCCGACGCAACAGGGCGCGTAGCGAAGTGGGGAATATAACTTTCCGCCTTCGACATCAACTACAAAGCCAGGAATGCAATCAAGTCACAAGTTTTGGTAGATTTTTTCGTCGACTAGACTGAAGCTCCGGAAGGCACGCCCGTGCCGGAACCAGAAGCCTGGGTCATGCATTTTGATGGATCCAAGCAACATCAAGGCTCGGGGGCTGGAGTCACCCTGAAGTCACCAACCAGAGAAGAACTGTGGTACGTCCTGCAGATTCACTTCGAAGCAACCAACAACATGGCAGAATACGAGGCTCTACTACACGGAATGCACATCGCTAAGGAGATTGGGATCAAGCACATCATATGCTGTGGAGATTCCGACCTGGTGGCACAACAAGTAGCTGGAACCTGGAACGCCAGAAACTCCATCATGGCGGCTTACAGAGACGAAGTTGATGAGATCGCCAAGTTCTTCCTCGGATACGAAGTCAAGTACGTCAGGAGAGATGACAATACGCGACAGATATGCTGTCCAAGCTCGGATCCGGCAGGAAACCCATTCCGCCTGGAATTTTCCTTGAGCACTTAAGGACACCTTCTGTGAAGGGCGCTAACCCGGAAAACCCAGATGTGGCAGTATCTCCGGCTAAGGAGGTGATGGTTATCACTCCGGCCTGGACCAAGCCTTACCTGGACTACCTCATCGATCAGAAGTTGCCGGAGGACGAAGTCCTCGTGCGATAGATCGTCAGACGAGCAAGATCCTACACAATAGTTGATGGACAGCTCTATAAGAGAAGCACAAACGGAATTTTTCTGAAGTGCGTCTCAAGCGAAGATGGCATTGCAATTCTTAGAGAGATCCACCTTGGAGATTGCGAGCATCACGCTGCTCCCAGATCCCTCGTTGCGAAAGCTTTCCGGCAAGGATTTTATTGGCTAACATCTAAAGAAGATGCTGAGAAAATAGTCAAAACCTGCCGTGGTTGCCAGTACTATGCTACGCAACCAAATGCTCCGGCTCAGGAGCTGAAGACCATCCCTATCACTTGGCCGTTCGCGGTCTGGGGGCTTGATATGGCCGGAAAACTGAGAAAATAGTCTCCTGGTGGTTTTAAGTACCTCTTGGTCGCTATTGACAAGTTCAGTAAATGGATCGAGGCCAAACCAGTGAGAAAAGTCGATGGTGCTACGGCACTGAAATTCGTCTGCAGCCTCGTGGTGAGATACGGCATCCCACATAGCATCATCACAGATAATGACACAAACTTTGCGCAGGGAGAACTAAAGGAGTACTGCAACGATATGGGGATCCGGCTAGACCTTGCCTCCGTGTCACATCCACAGTCCAATGGGCAGGTCGAGCGAGCCAATGGCCTTATACTGGCTAGACTTAAACCTCGCCTTGAGGAACCGCTGCAGCGTGCATCCGGAGCTTGGGCTGAGGAGTTAGATTCTGTTTTATGGAGTTTACGAACAACCCCTAACAGGTCAACTGGTTTTACACCTTTTTTCCTGGTATACGGATCTGAAGCAGTGTTACCCACCGACATCATCCATGATTCTCCGCGAGTTTCCGCCTACACTGAGAAAAATGCAGATGAGGCCAGACAGCTATCTGTGGACCTGCTCGAAGAAGCTCGGAATCAAGCTGACCAGCGCTCCACCATCTACCAGCAGAAGCTCCGACGCTATCATAGCCGTCGAGTTCGGAATCGCTCGTTTAAGGAAGGTGACCTGGTTCTCCGCCTTCGGCAGGTGAAAGAGCATCAGTTGCAATCTCCATGGGAAGGACCTTTTGTCATTAGCAAAGTGCTGCACAACGGATCCTACTATCTCGTTGATATCCGCAAGTTAAAGGATAGACCTGCCAATTGGCATCGGAAACGCAAGAGGGAGGATCCGGGTGACGTATACGATGAAACAGACCGTCCCTAGAATATAGCACAGCTACGTCCTTTCCACACTTAGCAAATTTCGCATTACATACTTTGTAAATAATTATGATACATGATCAATGAAATAAAGCATATGGTTCACTCTTTGAGTCTTTTACCTCCTTTAGTTGTTCATTTTTGGATCATGCATGTTTTCCGACAAAAACCGCAGAGCTGGATGTTTCCGCCTAGGCGTGTATAATGTTGTGATTTTCAAAATCGTCCAGTAGGACGTAAGCTTAAGTTTTTTGGTGAATGAGTTTTCTGTTGCGAACTTGTGGATTCCTGGTAGCGACTTCCGGCACCTTAGGCTGGGGGCTTGTTTCCGCGGTTATTGACGGATTGCCATTGGGCTTCGTCACCGCTGGCGAGCTTTTCCGGCTAAAGGTCTTCCGGCTCGCGGAAGGTAAAGCAAGTAAGCCGGAAAATATAGAAGCCAGCACTTGCTTTATAAACAAAAGACCACGCATATATATATATATATATATATATATATATATATATATATATATATAAACGGTAGCAGGATAAGTGTTTCCGCCCACAACTTTGCTTGTGTAGTTTTTTGTCCTAACTACTTCAAATACGCTAGGTTTTATTACAAACCCTCGAAGGGGCCAAAAGGATGCAACTTAGTGTCTTTTCAGGTTTTTCACTCCGAAGATTCCGGCTTGTCTTCTTCGGAGGCATGGAAGGTGCTGTCCTCGCCGGATCCGTCACCAGACTAACTAGCACTGGAACCGAAGCCTTCTTCTTCTTCTTCCTCCTCGTCTTCGGAAAAAACGGCTGGAAGATCATGCTTCTCATACCACATCGAGTGGTTCACTCGGTTGGAGAAGAGAGTGTCAAATCCGCAGGTTTCCGCGAGGAGATTCTTGATGTTTGTGGCCTTCGGGACTCCGGCAGCAATCTGGGCAAAGTCCAATGTCGGAAAATGTGCTTTGCACATAGTCAAGACATGGGCGGCGACTCCGCGGGCAGAGGACTCCTGCCAATCCCCGATAAGTTCCGGCACCATGAGCATCATCTTAGTCATCGTGTCTATGACCTTGGTGTGGGCCTTCTTCAGGGATAGCTTCATGGCGATCTTCCGGCACGCTTCGATCAGATCCTCAATAGAGTTTCCGACTTCTTCGTAAGCTTCGGTGCGGGAGAGACCATCGTCCTTTCTCCGTTCAAATCCAAGCAGCACTGATATACATGCATTAGTATGGTCAGTTTCCGAATTGGAAGAAGAAGAATGACATATGCATGCCGGAACCATAAATTTAAACAAAGTCCTTACGGAAGATCATCTCATCAATGTCCGCGGCTTCTGCCTCGGCAGCTTTCAGCTTGGTGCCCAGAGTGTTAACCCTTTTGTTGCTAGCTTTTAACTTTTCTGCCATCACCGACATGGCCTGCACATGCTTGTCCTCCAACTCCTTCTTGAGTTTGATCTCATTCTCATGAGATTCCTTGAGGGTGTTCTGAAGAGATTCATGTTCAGCTTCCAATGTCTTGAGCTTGGCGGAGATTTCATCGACTGATGGGCATTTGGTGAGAAGGTCTGGATCATGGAGAATCAGTTTAAGGCAAAAAACATTCACACAAAAGGAACAAGGTGCGGAACCTCAAAGCATACGGAGACATACCTTGGCCGACCTTGAGGCATTCCTCCAATACCTCAATTGTTTGCTGGCTCTCTGCCTCCTTCTTGCTCAGCCTTTCAATCTCGCTTTTTTGCTCCAGCACCAGTTTATGCATGTCTTCATGGAGCTTGCGGGTGTTCTGTGAAGCAGGTAATGGGATTGTTAGCCGGAAATTTAAAATATGGGGGGCTGGATGCAAAGTTAAACCTTTTATTGCGCTGAGAAATTTCAAGTTTCCGCCAATATATAGAATCACGGTACAGTTAAAGCATCGGCTTCAAATCTTTACTCGGAAAGATATGTCACCCAATGCTTGGGGGCTAGTGTTACCTGGCGAATGACTTTGTGCTTTATGAAGAAGACGTGGATCGAGTCCTCCAAATCCGCTAGCTCTTGTTGTTCAGGATCTGGGTTCCCCCACACTTCATTCATCAAGTTTGTTATTTCCTTATGACGCTGATGAAGTGGAGCTTGAGGGAGAACCGGAAAGAACTGAGGATGCGTTGAAGGCTTACCATGAGCATGACTCAGCTCCAACTTCTTTACGGCATCATCAGCCGGAGCTTCAGCCGAGGTTTTTCTGGGCTATTCGGGAATGGGTTTGGAGGAAGAGGCGTCCTTGCCGGAGTCCACAGTCTGTTCCGGATCATCCTCAATATTGATGACTTTTTTCGGGTCCGGGATGGCCGATGACGAGGGATTTGGCGGAACCTCGACCTCGGGCGTAATAGGCATCGAGGCTGGAGAAGGCTTGAGTTTCTTCTTCTGGGGCTTGGCACCAGCAACCTTACTGCATAATAAGAAAAATATGATATTTAGCAGTTTTAAGGTAACTCGGATAAGTAAAGCCGGAAAACATGTTATTACCCAGATTTGGTGAAGAATTGCTCAATGCCGCCCTGCTTGCTGCTACTGGTATCAATTTCCTTGAGGCGGAGTTTATCCTTCTCAAGTTTTCTGGTGATCTTGGTGCTGGGGGATTCGCGGACGCGCTTGGCTGTCGACCCGGAGGTTGATGTTCTTTTACGTTTGGCAGGCGGAGCAAATACAGTGTTTTCCACGTCAGACGTGGCCTCTTGGTTCGATGATCCAGTCTGTGGATTCCGGGTCAAGGTCCCAAGATCCTTCTCCTCAAGCGAGTCGAGCTATAAACATAAATGAAGACATTAGACAAAACTGCAGGCATAAAGTGGGAATGATGTTTGGTCGGAAAATGCTTACCGAAGGGCCAGCGCCATTCGTGTAAATGTCGAAGTTGCACGTGTGAGAGTGAACATCACGCGCGATCTTGATCATCACCCGGAGCCGCTTGTCCAGGGCGTCGGAAGAGAGATTATCCTTAGTGACGCGCATGGTCTCGTCATGGCCACTATAGAAACACATCAGGCGATCGCGGTGTTGCAGGGGTTGGATCCGCTTGGTAAACCAAGACAAGGTTAGATCCTTCCCTGTCAACCCGGATCTCGCCAGCTTGCAGATCCGCCGCGCCATCTTCACCATCTCCGGAGACTCGGAGACGTGCGGGTTGGCTGTCCAGGCAGGGGTCTCGGAGGCAGGTCGGTCCTTGAAGGCTGGCAGCGTCTTGGTGTTGGTCAGAACCTCGACGTCCTTCACGTAGAAGAACCCCCCGGACCAATACCTCACGGACTCGTGACGATCCGTATGAGGGTAGATCCGGCCGGGGCGGATCTTGAAGGTGATGCTCCCACAGTTGGCGAGCGTGGAGGATTGGGGGACGGTCTCCTTCTTGACGGAAAAGAAGAATTGAAAAAGGGGCAAATCTGGTTTTACCCGGAGATGACCCTCGTAGAGGGAGACATGGTTGGCGATGGCGAGGATGCTGTTGGGGGAGATGTTGTGCGGTTGAAGATTGTAAGCCTCGAGGATTTCCGAGAAGAAATCACTCGGAGGCAAGGTGAAGCCGCGCTCCACCAGGGCCTTCGTCAGCACCCATTCTCCGGCTTCGGACGCCGGGCTTGGAGCACCCGGAACCACTCGCCAGGATCAGGGGCGCAGGAAACCTTCCGCCTCCAGGTTGCGGAGCTCGTCTTCGGAAGTGGTGCAGGGCCACAACTGTCCCTTGACTTCGCCCTCGCGGGATCGGGCTTTAGATTTCTTGGTGGCCGCTTCCTCCACCTTCTTCTCCATTCGATCTTTTCTGGCAAGTTCTGCCGGATCGGTGGAGGCACACTCGATGTTTTTGCCGGATCCTTGTGAGGGATCCAGCCGGACTGGGATAAGGGGAGGAGGAGCGGAAGCCAGAGGCTTTGCCGCTATAGGCTCCGATTGCGCGGGAGGCAGAGATGAAGACATCTGCAAGAAGAGGTTAGCTTGAGTAAAGTTAGCCGGAAGCATAGTTACGTTTGATCATCCCTACGAACTCAGTTGGAAAGCTCAGTGCCGGGGTTCTCACCGGTAATGGACGACACGGTGGTCGGGGTCACCGGCGACGAGGTTTTGGCGCGGTGGCTCGCCGAACTTAAGAACACGCGAAGAACACAGCGCGGCGGAGGAACTCCAGCGAAGTTCCGGCGAGATTCCGGCGCGGCGGAGATGGGAGCTCGGAGGCGACGCTGAGGAGAGAGCGTAAGAGGGGGTGAATGGGAGGATTAAACGTGCGGCGGTGATATTTATAGCTTCGGGATGAGATTCGTGCTCCGCAACCTGTAGTCAGAACGCAAGTGTCGCGCCGTTGGATGAGCGACACGTGTCGAAAACCCTAGCAGTAAAATCGGCCAAAGGTCAAGTTACCGTTGGAATTACCCGAAATTGGCGCCAAGATAGGCGGAACCATTTGATCTTTTCAAAGATCCGGGAAAGTTTCCAAGTACTTAGCAGAATCTCTGCAGGGAAGTAATCCGGAGGACAATTATGAAGATTTCCAGGTTTCCGGGAAGTTTGCCGGAGACATTGATGGCTTGTGCAAGACGGAGAATATGGTGAACCTCGGAGAACTCTGGGGGCTACTGTTGTGGGTACACTTCATCGGTGTACCATCGACAGTGGCTAGATCCGGCAAGCCCGGGTGGCCCATAGGCGGTGATGGTGGCATGCGGCCCATCGGGCGGCCCAGTTGCTGTTGATCAAGATGGAGAAAGTCCAGCCCAGGAACAAGGAGTCGGATCCCAACCGACCTATCCTTGGAGTCGGATCCGGCCTGGTCCATCAGGAGTAGCCTGATCCTTGACGTGCACGGCAATGTAATGTTCCGTAGTTAGGCAACTTGTATTCCGGCTAGGACTCTCCGTAGAAACCCTATATCCATGCGTCTATATAAGCCAGATCTGGGGAGCCCTTAGGGGAGATCTCGAGTGAGAGACGAGACAACCACAACTCATTGTAATCACGCGAAAGCGCCCATATAATTCTAGACAAGCAGCAGTAGGCCCTGCCATCGTGCAGAGTGTTCCGAAGCTGGGTAAATCGCGTACCACCGTCCCGAGGACTCTCCGCCCAATGGCCCCTACTTCTTTCCCCCTCCGTGAGGATTCCTCCGCCGGAGTACCGTTGAATAGGCAACGACAACTAGCCTCACACAAAAGATCAAAATGAAGGGTTACGTGCATGGAAAACAAAAAATTACCCAACTACACAAACCACCAAGATCTATCCATGGAGATGCACCAACAAAATGGGATCTAGGTTAACCCACCAAGCCTGAAGCAGAAGGCTCGGTGAAGACTCTGAGCATGGCGATCCCCGCAGCTAGGTGTATCCCTCCTAGGCGCGAGGACTTATCTCCTCCTTGCTCCAAAGAATCGAAAGGGTCGATTCCTCTGCCGGTATCCACGCGTACAACAAAGCAATCCAACAGGGCTCCGCCGTCCAGGGCATAGCTATAAGGGTATATTGCCCCTATGTGTGGTTTTGGTAATTAATGACAACCCCTATGGACTAATGTTTTCATTTAGTTTATATGAAGGAATATTCCATAGGTTCTACTTGTACTCCATGTGTTGGATTCAAGTATGGATGCCATGAAGATAAAGGTATACCTTGTGTATTGGCATCAAGATCATCGGTATGAATATATATATGTGATATGATCAAGAAGAAGAAATGAAGATGGAGTTCTTATGTGGAACTCAATATTAGCCATGCTCTATCTTATGTGAGTATGAGAAGATACAAGGTTGACCAATACAAAGAGTGAAGAATAGATTCAAGTTTGGTCAACACATGAAGCATGAAGAATGTGCCACATAAAGTCATGTGGTATGGTAAGCCTTGTCAATTATGCTTTATGAACTAACCCATCATATATGTGCACTTGTGTTGTCTATGTGGGTTAGGTATCTTTCCATGGGCATGCATCAAAAGTGAGATCTCATATAGCCCATGAGAGGATGACATCAAGTGGTAATCGTCATCAAGGTTGAGTTGGGCAAGTTCAAGATGAGCATCTCAAGAAGATCACATGCTTGGAGCTTGCCGTCCATTTGGTGATAATGGACATGTGAAGATGTGCATCAATGGAGCTTTCCCATCATGGTGTATGGGGGAGCATTTGTGAGTCTTCACGGAGCAACAATGATCAAGTGAGGCATTCCGGCTTGAGTGGAGCTTGAAGAGTTATCATCAAGATCAAGCGGGATGCGCAAGGCAAAGGTATGGCCTTGCGAGGTTTTCCTTTTACCGGTCTCAAGGTGGTTGATGGGAGACCGGATTATAGGATAGATAGCCGCACTATCAAGAGGGGCTTTCGGTTGGGTAACTTGATCACGTCGTCTTAGGGAGCTCAATCGTTTGCATACTTTGCATATCCTTATTGCTTCTTGGTGTTTCTCTGTGTGAGGTTCTTGAGCTTGTTGCTAGCTTTACAACAAGCCCAAGTTCATCGAAAACGGAATCCGCATGCATCTTCTATTACGTTTTCGAGTTTGGACGCCTTTACCGTTTCTTGACGGTGGGAGACTTCCTCTCTAAAATCATATAAAATGTTCTGTGAGGAGTCTCCATATTTCCAGTTTTTGTTGGGGTTCTATTCGTCGTTATCTTTCCAACAAAATTGGTTTCATGTCAATCGGGGTCCGGACACAAAAGTTATCACAGTTTTTGTATAACATGTTTTCCTGCTCACCCGGTCATGGACCCGGTCGGACCGGCCCCTGCGCCGGCCGGTTCCGGTCTGCCGCCCGGTCAGCCGGCCTTTCAACCGGCCAGCCCGGCGTGCCGACCGGTCGGCCGGGCGCCAACCGGGCGCCAACCGGGCGCCAACCGGATCCTACACTGAGCGTCATTTCCTAGTTCCGGTCTCGGTCCGGTCCGTACCCCGGTTTAGACCGGCTGGTCCGGTCGTGGTCTGGCCCGACCGGGCCCTGGACCGGACGGCCCGGTCCCAGGCCCGGTTGACCGGATTCCTCGAAGCCCTACCTTCCCCAACGGTTATTTTCTCCCTTGGGCTATAAATAGCCCTTCTTCCACCTTGGGCTGAGTAGTTCTTCCTATTCTCTCTCCTCCATTGTTGCATTTTGAAGAACTTGCTCTCCCCCTTGATTCCTCCAACTATTCTTGCTCATTCTTGAGGATTTGAGAGAGGAGATCTAGATCTACACTTCCACCAATCCATTTCTTCTCTAAGTGAGGGAAACTCTTGGGATCTAGATCTTGGAGTCTTTGGTTGACTTTCCCCTTTGTTCTTCCTCTCCAATCTCATCCTAGCATTCGTTGCTTTGGTGGGATTTGAGTGTGAAGGACTTGAACACCTCTAGTGTTCTTGCTTTGCATCATTGCATAGTGTTGAGCTCTCCACCACGATTAGTTCGAGTGAGAGACCGTGAGCTTGTTACTCTTGGAGGGAGACCTCCTAGTTGGCTTGGCGGTTGGTGCTCCGGTGATCTCTTCAAGAAGATTGTGAAGAGGCCCGGGCTTCTCCTTCGTGGAGCTTGTGAAGTGGTTGTGGAGCTTGCCATCTCCGGAGCGGAGGAAAAGCTAACCATAAGGAAAGGGCCATTATCCTTCGTGGGTGTGGTTCGGAGAATAGGGTGAGCCTTCGTGGCGCGGGGAATCCTTCGTGGGACCTCCACTCCTCCAAACGTGACGTACCTTCTTGCAAAGGAAGGGAACACGGGAATACATCCTCGTCTCCGCATGCCTCGGTTATTTCTATACCCGAGCTCTCTTTCCTTGTGATAGCGATCGTGCTTGAAGTACATATATCTTGCTATCACTTGTGCTACATATATCTTGTGCCTATACTGCTTAGCTCTAGTTGCTATTGTTACACTTAGTTGAGCTTAGCATATTTAGGGTTTGTGCTTGTAAACTAAACTATAGTTTAATTCCGCATTCTTACAAGACAAATCCGGAAGAGTTTTTAATTGCCTATTCACCCCCCCCCCCTCTAGGCGACATCTCGATCTTACAATTGGTATCAGAGCAAGGTCTCTCCTTGTTTAGGCTTCACCGCCTTGAGAGTAAAGATGTCGGCTAGTAATATAGTGCACAATGACACAATTATCTTTGATGGCACAAATTATCTTTTGTGGAGAAATCACTTGCTTTGTAAATTTTGGACCTTGTGTCCAAATATAGAGCGATTTCTAGATGTAGGTTTTCTCCTCCGATGGATCCTCAAAATCTATCTTTAGAGGATGAGAAAAATTTACATCTTGAAGCTCAAGTATCTAATGAGCTTATATCCTCTTTGAGCCCAGAATTTCATTCGTTCTTGAGAGTTGATATGAAGTGCAAGTCATCTCATGATTTTTGGACCAAGATTAGAGGAGCATTTGGTGAATCCATGAATCATATGATCGGTGGTGTCTCCAAGGAGCTCTCTTCCCTTTCACATCATGAAGAGCTCCAAGTTGCTTCCACCTCCGGCCGTGATGATTTATCATCTTCTTCCACTTCACCAACGTGTTGCAAGACACAAGGTAATGACATGGTGAGTGGTGATGGAAATTGTAATGTTGATATTGTGCTCACTATTTGTGATCCTTCATCTCTATCCCATTGCAATGTTTCATCTTTGGACCTAGACACATCTAGCACCAAAAATGTCTTACATGCTAGTGTTGATAGTCCTTGCATATCATGTATAAACTCCCTACATAAATCCCATGATGATATGCTTGCCTTGTCTTGTTGCCATAACCAAAATGCTTCTATTTCCTCTAGTTGTTTGTTGACTAACAATGTAGAGGAAACCGAACACTCTATGGATCAAGACACAATTTCAAATAGGGATTCAAGAATATCCTCATCTTCATCCTCCGGTAGGCACATGTGCCTTATGGCAAATGGATCAAAGGTATCTCCTACTTTGACTCCTAACACCTCCTCTAATGATGAGAGTGATGATGATGATAATGATGAAGAACATAATACCTTGGTGCATGATATGGCAATGGTATATGCCTCTCTTCGTGGTAATAAAGAAGCTCGTGCTTATCTCGAACACTCTATGGATACCTTGAATAAATATAGGGAAACCATAGTGGAGTTGGAGTCCCATGTTGAAAATGGGAGAATGAGATTCAATCTCCTCAAGCAAGAGCTAAAAGATGAGAAGCATGCTAATTTTATGCTCACACAAAAAATTGAATCCTATGAGCTTGAAAAAGAAAAATCTATTGATGATGCTTGTGCTACTAACTCTACTCCTTGTGAAGCATCTATCTTGAAGGAGAATGTTGAGCTAAGGGCTCAACTTGATTGGCTAACTAGCAATTGTAGGGAATTGGAAGAAAGCAATAAAACGCTCTCACACTCTCTTGAGGATCTTCTAGCTTCCTATGATGAGCTAAAGTTAGCTCATGAGGCTAGTATCACTAAGGTAACATCTTGTGAGCCTCATGTGGACTTTAGCACAATATCTACTACAAATGCTACATCTTCATGTGCTAGTCCTTGTAATCCATCTAGTCAAACTATTGATACACCTTGTGTTGGATTACTTGCTTTGCCTTGTTGCTCTAACAATGAAGCTTCTACTTCCTCTAGTACTTGTATTTCTACTAACCATGTAGAGGAAATAAAAGAGCTCGAGGCTCAAGTCCTTTCTTTGAAGAAAGACTTGGAAAAGTGTCATGAAGGGAAATTCGCACTTGACAAGATGCTAAGTGTGCAACAATCCCCCAATGACAAAAGTGGACTTGGATTCAACTCCAATATAAAGATCAAGTCCAAGAACAAGAACAACAAGAAGAAGGGCCAAGACAAAGTCAAGGATTCGGCCAAGATTGTTTGCTTCAAGTGCAAAGTTGAAGGGCACCATGTTAGATCATGCCCATTGAAGAAGAAGAAGCACTTGAGTGAGAAACAACAAGGGAAACGGCCACAAGGTCAAGGTCAAGCTCATGCTCGACCTCAAGTTGAAGATAGGCCACTTCCCAAGAAGAATCAAGATTTTGTTCCCCAAGAGAAGAAATCAATAAAGAAGAAAAAGGGGAACACTTGCTACTTATGCCGTAAGAAGGGGCACTTTGCTTCTTCTTGCTTAGGTGGTACCTTATCTAACCCTATAATTGTTGATGATGATTATTCTCTAGGGAAGGATAAGAATGGCAATGTGTTTGCCAAGTTTGTTGGAACTCAAAGTGGTCTCAAGAAAAGTACCATTTGGGTTGCCAAGCCTATTGTGACTAACCTCTTAGGACCCAACTTGGTTGGGGACCAACAATCTCAAACTTGATCAATAGGTACAAGTGGAGGGCATTGGAGACTTGGCTATCTCATGAAGAATTAAGGGATCTTCATATATTATATTTTTATCAAGCCAAGTCATAAGGATTATTATCTATATCTTATATCCAATGTTCCTCCTTGCGGTAACTTATACTTCAACTCATCATATTTATTGTAAGTTACTTGCCCCTTTGCATGTTTGGTTTTGTACCAAATATGTGTTTGTAGGTGTTGTGTCTTACTTACCTATCTTGTGTATTCAAGTATGTTTGTTTGACTCATCATCTACTTGTGTATTGTTTTGAGCCTAATGCATCTTGATGACATCTTATTTGGCTCTCTTTGAGTGATTAATGGAACATCCCATTTTGGGGGAGTGATATGTATTGTGCATCTCACTTTCTTTAAAATGTGTGTACATGGGTACCACCACTTAGTATTGATATTGCAAGATTATCTAGTTACTATGTGGTGTGTCCTACTCATGAGAAATTCAAATTCTAAATGTCCATTAATCATCTCTAGTCAAATTTTATTTGCCTCGTGATTAGAACAAATACTTTATCACATTATGGGGGAGTAATATGTTTTGTACATATCACAAGCCTAGAAAATGTGAACATAAGAGGTTTTGCCACTTAGAGTTGATACTCTTAATTATCTTGTTCCTAGGTGGCATGTTTGCTCAAACAAGCTCCATTCTTATTAAAAAAAAAAACTTTTGTTGCTCATCTTATGGATTCTTGTTTGAATAAGAAATTCTTGGTACGTTTCCTCAAATACATATCTCTATATCTTATTTGGAACCCCGTTTGCTTCAAGTTATTCTAATCATTGCCGTGCGTGATTGCTTGACTAGTTGAAGCTATCAAGAATCTTCATCCGTGCATAGTGCTTAATTCTATATATTTATCCTATGCCCTTTATTGTGAAGTTGATCCTTACTATCCTTGTTGAAATATACCACCGGAAGTTAATTCCAATATTCTCATTGTCTTTGACAATTGATAACCTTGTATGTGGTTGAATCTATGGATCACCTTCACCTTGGATTGCGTCTTATTGCCTTATTTATTTCCAAGAAATCTTTGTTGCTCCCATTTTTTCTTCCATGACCCTTTGAAAAAATCTTTTGATAAATTCTTTTGATTCATATCAAGTATTTGTTTTGGAAGACAAACCTTTTCTTTACGGTACATTGTGCCATTGTGAAAAGTGTAGAGAGTTTGGTTTATTTGTTCGAACCTTGCTCTTTTAGAAGTTTGCTATCTCATTCCTTCTTCTATGTTTTATTTGTTTGAATGAGATAAATCTTTGAGCATGTTTGCCTTATTTCATTCTTTATGCTCAATGGTTTCTTCTTAGTTCATTTGTTGAACTTTGTGAACAAATCTTTTGTGATTTGCTTCTTTGATATAATTTGGACAACAAATTTGTTTGGTCACACCTTTATGCCTTCTTGAATTCATTTGGTGTTTTGTCCAAAGTGTGTCTTTCTTGGATCTTTAAAGTCTTTATGCGTGCTTATATGCAATTTATTTATATTTGTAGCATGCTTGCTTTCTTCGATCCATTATATAGGATATACTCCATCAAATCCTAAATGGCTAAGATGTGCATGAAATTCAAATTTCATCTAAATATGCACATATTTATATGGAGTGTGTCCTATATATTGTGGTTAGTCTAACCATGTTGGACCCAATAAGTTTGGGGACCAAGATGTACTTGAATATTGTTTTAGGTACATTGGAGATGCAATGGAGGCTTGTCTCATCTATAAGGAAGGTGTTGTCACCATTTGAGAATTGGAGCCAAGCTAGGATGATCGATGAACTCTTATCTACTACATCATGCCATTGCTATCTCGGTAACAAGTATCTTTTTCATGCATACTCATATAGCATCCATCCTCTTGTAGGTTGCATCTTGGCATGAAATTCTTTATTTCGAAAATATTGCGATTCTTGAAAAATCCTTTTTAAAAGAAAAAAAAAACTTCTTATTGTATATTTGAGTAATTTGAGAAGATGCATATGAAGGGGATATATATATATATAAATCATGTTTATGATTCACCTATCCCAAATATGCCCTCTAGCAATCTATTGCATATCAATTCCTCAAAGAGCTCTTATGTGCAATATTGATGAAATTGCGAAATAAACTCGTATTTGTGATACTTGTTGCCTTTCTCAAAACATTCCAACTAGCTTTACTTCCCTTATTGTTAGTTGCTATGTTTTTGAGATTTTCTTGGTTGAAGCTCATTCATATACCATAAGTGAAAATTGAAGCCATAGGCTATATATATGCTTTATTAAGCAAACATTATTTGGTATATTTTATGACTTCTTCTTGGATATCTTGTCTTATTTATTTTATTAACTTCTTGTGTGTGCACGTTTCTTTATGGATCACTTTGTCCACTTTAGAAACTTATATACATGAGAGCGTTAATCCATCACCTTGATATCCTTGTTCTTTGCCAACTATCTTTTTATCCTTTTGATTTTAGTGGTGTTGGTAAAGAAGATTTATGAGTGCTTGGTTTATTTGTTTTTCTTCATGCACTCATATCTCGCAATTGTTGGACTCAAGTTGTTCTTGATAAGTATATTCTCTTTATCTTGGTTGTGTTCTAAATGATATAGAGGGAGTGAGGATTCCATGTTTGTGCATATTGTATTCAAATACAAACATTATAAATTGTGCACGAACCTTGGGGAGCTTCCTTATTTTATTTAAGAGCACTATATCTCGCTTATCATGATATCTTTGTTTGTCCAATTGGATCTTTGATTGCTTGCCTTATTTGTTGAAGCTCACTTCACCATGTTATCCTTATGCGATCTTTGGTCCTCAATATAGTTTGACTTCCTTCAAGTATTCGTCATTGGATATGTGCACTTGATTCCACTCAAATTATGAGAAGTGCACATTATATTGGCCTTCTAAATTTTTCACCCATTTTGACAATCGATGCCAATGGGGGAGAAGTTTAGAGGGTTTAAGGGAACGGTTTTATACTTAAGCTTGGTTTGTGCTTAAGTGTTTTGCCTCTAATGCATTCCATATTTGTATGTCTTGCATGGTTGTATATATATAGTGGAAATTGTCCCAAAGGTTAATCTTGACAATGTATGCAATGAATTCATGTTCATCACACGTGCATACATTGTGGGGGAGCTTGCTCTATATATATTGGTTCTACTCACATCCCTTGCATTTGTTGTAGTTGTGTGAGTAGAGCCGGTTTTGATATGGGCTAGTAGCTTTGTGTTACTTGACCATATCAAATACAACCTCTTGTATACAACTTATTATCGGATAAGTTGCGTACTTGTCTCTAATATTCATTATATAAACCCTCTTATTGTGATTGTCATCAATTACCAAAATGGGGGAGATTGTAAGGGTATATTGCCCCTATGTGTGGTTTTGGTAATTAATGACAACCCCTATGGACTAATGTTTTCATTTAGTTTATATGAAGGAATATTCCATAGGTTCTACTTGTACTCCATGTGTTGGATTCAAGTATGGATGCCATGAAGATAAAGGTATACCTTGTGTATTGGCATCAAGATCATCGGTATGAATATATATATGTGATATGATCAAGAAGAAGAAATGAAGATGGAGTTCTTATGTGGAACTCAATATTAGCCATGCTCTATCTTATGTGAGTATGAGAAGATACAAGGTTGACCAATACAAAGAGTGAAGAATAGATTCAAGTTTGGTCAACACATGAAGCATGAAGAATGTGCCACATAAAGTCATGTGGTATGGTAAGCCTTGTCAATTATGCTTTATGAACTAACCCATCATATATGTGCACTTGTGTTGTCTATGTGGGTTAGGTATCTTTCCATGGGCATGCATCAAAAGTGAGATCTCATATAGCCCATGAGAGGATGACATCAAGTGGTAATCGTCATCAAGGTTGAGTTGGGCAAGTTCAAGATGAGCATCTCAAGAAGATCACATGCTTGGAGCTTGCCGTCCATTTGGTGATAATGGACATGTGAAGATGTGCATCAATGGAGCTTTCCCATCATGGTGTATGGGGGAGCATTTGTGAGTCTTCACGGAGCAACAATGATCAAGTGAGGCATTCCGGCTTGAGTGGAGCTTGAAGAGTTATCATCAAGATCAAGCGGGATGCGCAAGGCAAAGGTATGGCCTTGCTAGGTTTTCCTTTTACCGGTCTCAAGGTGGTTGATGGGAGACCGGATTATAGGATAGATAGCCGCACTATCAAGAGGGGCTTTCGGTTGGGTAACTTGATCACGTCGTCTTAGGGAGCTCAATCCTTTGCATACTTTGCATATCCTTATTGCTTCTTGGTGTTTCTCTGTGTGAGGTTCTTGAGCTTGTTGCTAGCTTTACAACAAGCCCAAGTTCATCGAAAACGGAATCCGCATGCATCTTCTATTACGTTTTCGAGTTTGGACGCCTTTACCGTTTCTTGACGGTGGGAGACTTCCTCTCTAAAATCATATAAAATGTTCTGTGAGGAGTCTCCATATTTCCAGTTTTTGTTGGGGTTCTATTCGTCGTTATCTTTCCAACAAAATTGGTTTCATGTCAATCGGGGTCCGGACACAAAAGTTATCACAGTTTTTGTATAACATGTTTTCCTGCTCACCCGGTCATGGACCCGGTCGGACCGGCCCCTGCGCCGGCCGGTTCCGGTCTGCCGCCGGTCAGCCGGCCTTTCAACCGGCCAGCCCGGCGTGCCGACCGGTCGGCCGGGCGCCAACCGGGCGCCAACCGGGCGCCAACCGGATCCTACACTGAGCGTCATTTCCTAGTTCCGGTCTCGGTCCGGTCCGTACCCCGGTTTAGACCGGCTGGTCCGGTCTGTGGCCCGGTCTGACCGGGCCCTGGACCGGACGGCCCGGTCCCAGGCCCGGTTGACCGGATTCCTCGAAGCCCTACCTTCCCCAACAGTTATTTTCTCCCTTGGGCTATAAATAGCCCTTCTTCCACCTTGGGCTGAGTAGTTCTTCCTATTCTCTCTCCTCCATTGTTGCATTTTGAAGAACTTGCTCTCCCCCTTGATTCCTCCAACCATTCTTGCTCATTCTTGAGGATTTGAGAGAGGAGATCTAGATCTACAATTCCACCAATCCATTTCTTCTCTAAGTGAGGGAAACTCTTGGGATCTAGATCTTGGAGTCTTTGGTTGACTTTCCCCTTTGTTCTTCCTCTCCAATCTCATCCTAGCATTCGTTGCTTTGGTGGGATTTGAGTGTGAAGGACTTGAACACCTCTAGTGTTCTTGCTTTGCATCATTGCATAGTGTTGAGCTCTCCACCACGATTAGTTCGAGTGAGAGACCGTGAGCTTGTTACTCTTGGAGGGAGACCTCCTAGTTGGCTTGGCGGTTGGTGCTCCGGTGATCTCTTCAAGAAGATTGTGAAGAGGCCCGGGCTTCTCCTTCGTGGAGCTTGTGAAGTGGTTGTGGAGCTTGCCATCTCCGGAGCGGAGGAAAAGCTAACCATAAGGAAAGGGCCATTATCCTTCGTGGGTGTGGTTCGGAGAATAGGGTGAGCCTTCGTGGCGCGGGGAATCCTTCGTGGGACCTCCACTCCTCCAAACGTGACGTACCTTCTTGCAAAGGAAGGGAACACGGGAATACATCCTCGTCTCCGCATGCCTCGGTTATTTCTATACCCGAGCTCTCTTTCCTTGTGATAGCGATCGTGCTTGAAGTACATATATCTTGCTATCACTTGTGCTACATATATCTTGTGCCTATACTGCTTAGCTCTAGTTGCTATTGTTACACTTAGTTGAGCTTAGCATATTTAGGGTTTGTGCTTGTAAACTAAACTATAGTTTAATTCCGCATTCTTACAAGACAAATCCGGAAGAGTTTTTAATTGCCTATTCACCCCCCCCCCCTCTAGGCGACATCTCGATCTTACAATTGGTATCAGAGCAAGGTCTCTCCTTGTTTAGGCTTCACCGCCTTGAGAGTAAAGATGTCGGCTAGTAATATAGTGCACAATGACACAATTATCTTTGATGGCACAAATTATCTTTTGTGGAGAAATCACTTGCTTTGTAAATTTTGGACCTTGTGTCCAAATATAGAGCGATTTCTAGATGTAGGTTTTTCTCCTCCGATGGATCCTCAAAATCTATCTTTAGAGGATGAGAAAAATTTACATCTTGAAGCTCAAGTATCTAATGAGCTTATATCCTCTTTGAGCCCAGAATTTCATTCGTTCTTGAGAGTTGATATGAAGTGCAAGTCATCTCATGATTTTTGGACCAAGATTAGAGGAGCATTTGGTGAATCCATGAATCATATGATCGGTGGTGTCTCCAAGGAGCTCTCTTCCCTTTCACATCATGAAGAGCTCCAAGTTGCTTCCACCTCCGGCCGTGATGATTTATCATCTTCTTCCACTTCACCAACGTGTTGCAAGACACAAGGTAATGACATGGTGAGTGGTGATGGAAATTGTAATGTTGATATTGTGCTCACTATTTGTGATCCTTCATCTCTATCCCATTGCAATGTTTCATCTTTGGACCTAGACACATCTAGCACCAAAAATGTCTTACATGCTAGTGTTGATAGTCCTTGCATATCATGTATAAACTCCCTACATAAATCCCATGATGATATGCTTGCCTTGTCTTGTTGCCATAACCAAAATGCTTCTATTTCCTCTAGTTGTTTGTTGACTAACAATGTAGAGGAAACCGAACACTCTATGGATCAAGACACAATTTCAAATAGGGATTCAAGAATATCCTCATCTTCATCCTCCGGTAGGCACATGTGCCTTATGGCAAATGGATCAAAGGTATCTCCTACTTTGACTCCTAACACCTCCTCTAATGATGAGAGTGATGATGATGATAATGATGAAGAACATAATACCTTGGTGCATGATATGGCAATGGTATATGCCTCTCTTCGTGGTAATAAAGAAGCTCGTGCTTATCTCGAACACTCTATGGATACCTTGAATAAATATAGGGAAACCATAGTGGAGTTGGAGTCCCATGTTGAAAATGGGAGAATGAGATTCAATCTCCTCAAGCAAGAGCTAAAAGATGAGAAGCATGCTAATTTTATGCTCACACAAAAAATTGAATCCTATGAGCTTGAAAAAGAAAAATCTATTGATGATGCTTGTGCTACTAACTCTACTCCTTGTGAAGCATCTATCTTGAAGGAGAATGTTGAGCTAAGGGCTCAACTTGATTGGCTAACTAGCAATTGTAGGGAATTGGAAGAAAGCAATAAAACGCTCTCACACTCTCTTGAGGATCTTCTAGCTTCCTATGATGAGCTAAAGTTAGCTCATGAGGCTAGTATCACTAAGGTAACATCTTGTGAGCCTCATGTGGACTTTAGCACAATATCTACTACAAATGCTACATCTTCATGTGCTAGTCCTTGTAATCCATCTAGTCAAACTATTGATACACCTTGTGTTGGATTACTTGCTTTGCCTTGTTGCTCTAACAATGAAGCTTCTACTTCCTCTAGTACTTGTATTTCTACTAACCATGTAGAGGAAATAAAAGAGCTCGAGGCTCAAGTCCTTTCTTTGAAGAAAGACTTGGAAAAGTGTCATGAAGGGAAATTCGCACTTGACAAGATGCTAAGTGTGCAACAATCCCCCAATGACAAAAGTGGACTTGGATTCAACTCCAATATCAAGATCAAGTCCAAGAACAAGAACAACAAGAAGAAGGGCCAAGACAAAGTCAAGGATTCGGCCAAGATTGTTTGCTTGTGAGTTTTCCTTCATATTTTATATTCAAGAAACACAATTGTTGTAGCATAAAGAAATAAACATTTAATTATAAACATGGAAATATATAATAACAATTATTATTGCCTTTAGAGCATATTTCCTTCAGTCTCCCACTTGCACTAGTGTCAATAATCTAGTTGACATTATTACATAGACACCAATGACACTACAGTGCCCTCCATGCCATGCTTGTGGTATAGACATCATCGTGGGATCTGACCACCTCAAGTCCGTATGAAACTTGTATATTTTCATATGTCCTTGCTTACTAGAAACTTGGAACAAGTGAAAACGGTGTTGTAATGCGTTCGGATTTTTTGTGATAACTTAGCTCCTAGGCCACAATGTAACACCATTGGGCTTAAGGCTGTTGTAACATCTAGTTTGTCACACGAACAAACAATCCAAAACTTCCCTTTTGTTTCCAAAACAATATCAAATTACGCCTATGTTGTAGATATCACTTTAAGGCATCTCATAGAACTCCTTCAAGCTAAATGCACCACTATTAAAATTTAACATCGCCTGATTTAAATTTCCATTCATCCAGATCAGCAATAAACTTAGTATCAATATAACTCCTTTCAATGAACTCTTTATTACCTCCAAATTATAGAAATATTGGTTTTGATTTATCACAAGATTTTAACTATTAGCTGCATACTTATAATCCATCACCTGGATTACAATGGTGATTTTCATTGCCAACTCTTTAGCGAATACAAAATATCCATTCTCTTATATCATGGTGTATCCTATACATCCATTGATATCTAAACTTTCTCCTCAATTTGATTTCATCCAAGTTGAATCTTGCAAATTCCTTTTGCGTCTCACAACCATTCTTTAAGTAAAAAACATACCAGTGATTACCTATAAGTCATCCACATATAGTACCACTAATGCTCCCACTGAATTTGTTAAGAAATTATAAGTTATCTCCAATCAATTATATCCAGATATAATATCATAGAAACACTTGAGCTCCCACTTACTTTCTTGTAGAACAAGTCTCTTCGTCATTCCAGATGAAATAAAACTCTTTTACCATTTCATCAAGACGTAGATTCTAGCTCCTTTGATGTTTTTTTCAGACCATGGAATGGCCTTCTGAAGTTTACATATTTTATTAGTATGATGGCAAAATCTTTAGATTGTATCCAATACATGTCTAAAATTCCAACAGGAATACCATTTTGACATTCTCTTGCCATATCATGATATGCAACTACTACTAGTAATATCCGTACAGATTCAAGCTCCACTAATTCCAAGACAATCTCATTATAGTCAACTCTTGTGAAACAACTTTCAACAACTTGAGCTTTGATGATGATTACAAAGCATCTTTATCTGTTCAATGAATCCACTCGTCTTCGCGTCCGTTGAATGAACTCCCAAATTTTGAATTTGGATCAAATATGGATTCATTCCGGATTTCATGACTTGTTAGTCATTAATGTGAGCTATAAGCATTTATCATTATTCTATTATCTACAGAATCATTATCAAAGTATAGTTACTTCTTGTTCTGCATGGTTCAGTATTGGCCTTTATCCAGAATATGTGCATCTAATGTTGTGACTTTGGATTTGATCCTTGAGATCAATACACGGAAAAAATTCTAGTATTGAACTCCATTGATCATGATTGACCAATCATTTAAGCCATACTGTTCTCCCACTCAATTTTCATGAAAAACTATTTCTCAAGAAAATACCGTGATAAATACTTTTATCGTTATTAGAAGAAATACCCAAACATACTTTGGAATAACCAACAAAATAATATATGTCTGATTTCGAAATTGATCTTGTAATCCTGTGAACTCCTTCACATACAAGCAGTCAGATTTCAAAAAAATTAAGAAACAATTCATCTATCTCATGTCATAACTTATATGGATTTGTTTCAACAGAGATTTATATTTGCTCTATGTTATTTGTAAGTGTAGGAAATTTATATCATTCTGTATTAAAGCAATGACTATATTTATTTCATCATAGATCTTACTATGTCTCTACATAGCTTGATTACATATTCTCGGATACTTTGTACTTCTAATTGTTTCCGAGAAGCGCATAATTATTAGAATCCTCTCATTATTACTATGAAGATTTTGCTAAAACTTGATTAATTCTTCGCAATCAAATTGCACAAAGATTTAATCCATCTGTTTATGGTTACTATTATTACTTAGTCTCTGAAATTCACTGAACACTTTCAATCAATTTCAGAATTCCACTTTATTAAATAGATATGCACATATCCATTTAAATCATTAGTAAAATTCACTAAGTAATTTACCACCACAACGTGTGAGATTATTGAGATGCACACATCATCATGTGCGCATTTCAATTATCTTACCTGCATGTTTATCATCCATAAACTATTGCTTAGTCGAATTAAACAATTGGAAAAATCCATACAAGCACAAAAGAATTTGAATTTCACAAGTCTATTTTGAAGTAGAAATTTGTGCATGTATTTTCTCCAAAATTTTGACTAAGGCATGGGGCGCCCCAATGAAGGTGGCGCCACACATATGTGGCATCATTATCAGATTTCAAACACTTAGCAAAATTAATTTAAAGACATTAATATCAATGATCAAGATAGCATAAATAAGGCCTTCAACAGAGGCACAAATTCATTACACAAATCTTTAAAACAAAAACAACCATTGTCCTCGAAACTTAAGAATTCTTTATTACAATAATGACCAAGCAGAATAATTTTATTCTGGCATCAAAGTTGGTGATCCAATCATCATCCCCGAAGCACTTCAGCACCTTACTTCTATTCAGCCTTGCGTTCCATCCCAAGTCCCTGCTTCATATGCAACCAACAATTGATTACGTGTCATATACCATAAACTTTGACACAAAGCTTGAAAGAACATATCATTTATTTGTATAACATTTATACCTTGCTGGACTTTTCAGACATTTCCCTTTTGGCCATCATCTCATGATATTTGGTCTTTAGCATTTCTACTTCAGCAGCTTTTAGTGATCCAAACAATTCGGCCAATGACTTGTCCACTCCCGTCATGTAGTAATTTATGGTGAATCCTTGGTAAGACGGTGGGAGTGAACCAAGAATCAGATCAGTACTCACTACCGTAGGGAACAGATAGTCCAAAGCTTCGAGCTTTCGAGTCAGACCAACTACCTTGATCTCATGTTCGCGTACTGAACTTCCTTCTGCGAGCTTGCAATCCAGTAGCGCTTTGGTTATCTCATAATGTTTTGTGCATACGAGTGTTCAACGCCTTCATCATATCGAAGGTGCGAAAGTTCTGAAACTGCTCACTCAGTTTCGAATTCATGCAAGCAAGCATAAGGGTCTTGACTATAGACTCATCATATTCCTTAATAGCATAAGTGTTCAGATCATGAGCAGCTGGTGTAATAGGAAATGGTTCATCCAGAATGTATTCACTCTTTACTGTCCTGTGGACCATCCTCAGCTTGTCGACCCAGTCAACAAAGTTGTTCCTGTCCACAGCTAATACTTTAGAACCAAACATCAGGCTTATGATACATTTATCTGAGTTACTCATCCTCTCTACAACACATTAAAACAAGTTCATTAAGACACTGTTCATAATTAATTTGCACTAATATAATTAAACATTTTAATTACCTAGATGTGCTCCCACTTAGATCAATAACCCTCATAATTGATGCTAAGTGATTCAAGGCCCGAGACGACCCCGTTGCCATTGATGTGATCATCACTGGTGACAAGACCTCAACCGGTAGCCGACCTTGCCAATTGCAACGCTATGCAACTCTTGTTTATCTTTCGATGCTTGTGTTCCGAACTCAGGACTATCATGCTAGAGCGTCAAGACAACCTAGTGCAATCTGCATGTGCAAACATTCCGCACCCATATCATACATGGCAAGTTTATCGTATGCATGTGATCACGGCGCACCTCAAAATGCCAAGTACTACAGACGACGCTACACTAGGAAGAACACTATCAACTTGATATTTTAAGTGAGACTTCACCCTATTAAATAGACTACCGCGCAAAACAGGGTGCATAAAAGAAAGGATTAACATCACAGACTATTCACAATTCATGTGATATGGCATGGTCCTTCATCTTCTTCGGCGAACTTTCTCCATCATCACGGCGTTGAACTTCTTCTTTGCGGATGGTGTAGATGTACATGTTCGTGTCCGGTGTAGAACTCCTTTTGCAGCGCCATGGTGCCACCGGTGTCCTCCGATGGATGATCGTCGCCTCCATGTCCGACGCGTGAACTATTGCTATCAACTATAGCTAGTAAAGTAAATGTGATTGCAAAGAGTTGGCACACATGTCATATAAATGACAATCACATGGCTCTAGCCATCATGTCATACCATGATACGCAGATAACGAATAAATTACAAAGTATATCATCTCATACAATCTCATAATATCAATGATGACTGTACCACACCACTTGCTCATCCTGCAAAAACGATTTAGATGCCTCTATACGTTTGTTGCAAGTTTTACGTGACTTGTAGGTTTTGACACAAAATGTTCAACTACCCACATTACCAAGAGCACGAAACTTCAAGTCATTAGATTTACATGTGGGGTGTTTGAAGCCTGAGACCTCATGAGAAATATGGATCACTAGTAGAAAAAAAGGCTTCCAGACGCCCCCTTTAGTTGCGGAAATATTCGAACCGCGACTAAAGGGGTCTTTAGTCGCGGTTCGGGAGGCGACCCGCGACCGAAGGTCTGGGCCCAGCGGGCTCGGTCGACAGCTGGCGGACGGAAGGGGCTTTAGTCGCGGTTGGCCAGGCCAACCGCGACTAAAGGTCCTCAGGCCTGGCCGAAGGCCTTTAGTCGCGGTTGGCCAGGCCAACCGCGACTAAAGGGTACCCCTTTAGTCGCGGTTGGTGTCCCCAACCGGGACTAAAGGTTTTTCCGAGTTTTTTTTACTCCCACGCACCCTGCACCCCCCCCCCCGTGGATCGCCTTTTTTTGGTTTGTAAAATACAAAAGAAAATGATAGAAAATTCAAAAAAAAAATTGTTTTCAGATTGTTGTATGTTATGCAACCTACTATTCGGAGAAATTAAGAAATTCGAATTTTCACTTTTTTTGCAAAAAAAGTTTAAAAAATAGTAAAACCGCAATAACTTTTGCATACGACGTCGGAAAAAAACGTATAATATATCAAAAAAATCCTGGGAAAAAGTTACATCCGAATTCACCTGGGTTTACCCGGTTAGCCAATTTTTAGATTCTCAAAATTTCAAATGAAAATATGAAAGCAGGAAGATTTTAGTTTTTGCCAGAAATTCAGTATTTTATATTTTTTTTAAATTTTAAATTAATAATTGCATCTTGCATAAAGATTACTATTACTTAACCATAAAGTTAGCCAATTTTTAGATTTTCAAATTTTCAGGTTTTAGGTTTGGCAAAAAAAATATTTAAAAAATTAAAAAATTAAAAAATTAATTATAATATAAATTTAAAAAGTTAATATTTATTTATTTATTCAAGATTATTATTACATCATTACTTTTGTTTATTAAAATAATTATTTGAAATTCAAACAATAAAGAAGTGTGACATCGACCCAACATGTTAATAGGATTGATATGATACTAGTATCAACAACATGCGCGCGAAGCACTTGGAAGGAGGATGGGAAAAGAACTTGGAAGTTAAGCGTGCTAGTGCTGGAGTAGTGGGAGGATGGGTGACCGAGCGGGAAGTTTGACCACAGGTAAGGAATTTGACTAGAGATTAAGTGTAGTTAGTGACTAAACTTGGCCAATAACTGAAATACTAGAAATTGTGGAAAAAAAAAAGAAAAAAAAAAGAGTGAAAAATAATTAGAAAATCAAATAGATTAAAAAAAATTAACCCGCGGAGGCCTTTAGTCGCGGTTGGCCAGCCGAACCGCGACTAAAGTTCCTCCGCCCCGACGGACGCCTGGCGCCCACGTGGACGGACCTTTAGTCGCGGTTCGTAAGCAACCACGACTAAAGGGGGGGCTTTAGTCGCGCTTATTTGGTCGCGGTTGCGCAACCGCGACTAATGGCAGTTGCGAACCGCGACCAAAGGCCCTTTTTTCACCAGTGGATTGAATCGTTAAACGCGTGAACCCCATGTGGATTGAATCCACAAGCCCTTTTATAAGCACGTTTGTCCTCTCAACTATGACGCGACCAAACAACTGAATCACTTCGTTGGTCAGCACAACCAGCATACTCAGGAGCAGGATGGATGGACCACGGATTGACATAAGTTTGTAACAATCTCGATCATGCCACTGAGATTATAACATAAAAATTCATGGGAAGCAACAAGAAAATTCAGAGTACAACACATGCACTCCACACAGCAAATGTGCTAATGCCCGTACAACACATGTTCATCTAGATCACAATTGCATCTACCCATAGATCTACTCTGATATCACTAAAGGGTTACGTGCATGGAAAATAAAAAAAATCGCCAACTACACGAACCACCAAGATCTATCCATGGAGATGCAACAACAAAATGGGATCTAGGTTAAATCACCAAGCTTGAAGGGGAAGGCTCGGTGAAGACTCTGAGCGCGGCAATCCTCACACCGAGGCGTATCCATCCCAGGCATGAGGACTTATCTCCTCCTTGCTCCGAGAATCGAAGGGGTCAATTCCTCCACCGGTATCCACACGTATAGCAAAGCAATCCGACATGCCTCCGCCATCCAGGGCGTAGCAAAGTCGGTGAGAGTGGTACAGCCTTTCGGCATATGGACATGGAGAAATCTGCACATGGATGGAGAGAGAGGAGAGAGCCTCGTGGGAAATTGTGTGTTCCATGAAAGGGAGGGGGCTGGGTTTATATAGGAGTCAAGGGGGGCATCAACTTGGAGGAGGGACTGCCCTTGGCCGCCCCTCCCCACAAGGAAACCCTAGGGCGCCGCCCTTCCCCCCAAGGAAAGGGCCGGCAGACCCCCTGAACCCTAGCGCCCCCACCTTCTTTCCTTGGAAGGTAAGGCTGCCCTAGGGGAGGCCTCTAGGGCTGGTGCGACTAGTCTACATGGGCATTATGAGGCCCATGCGGCCAGCCCTAGAGGCCAGGGACCTTTCGACCTCCCTCTCTTCCTTCGGCACTCCTCTGGTACTTTACACTAAAGTCCAGAACCCAATATTTTCTCTCATAAATTTCCCGGAAGAATTCTTGTAAAATTCCCGAAACCATTTCGATCACTCCAGAACATTTCCGAAGACTCCGTAACATTTCCGATAGTGTCTCTCACTCATATTTAAGTCTTGGATCAATTTCAGCGTACCTCTGGAATGACTCCGATATTTCACCGAAACTGTTTCGTTGTCGCCGGAACTATTCCGGACGTTCTCTCAACCACATACCATAAATAAAACTCTCACAACATATTGAATAGATTTAATCGTGTGACCCAGCAGGTTTGGTAATACGTGGACATGACTCTGAAGCCCTTCCGGATCAATAACCAACATCGGGACCATGGACATCCATAATGGTTCCCACGTACACCCGAATGACTTCAAGCGAACCTTGTGTTGGTGCATATGTTTATCCCTTTCACCTCACGATACATATGATCACCCGAGGCAAGACTTCGGTGTCCCCGTGATGCAAACTCTGTGATCATTATACCCGCTATCCTCATTCCAGTATCATTCTCTTTACTCGTTCATGTATTCTGGAATCCAGATGATCAATATCATGGAGTGTCTATGTAGACGATAAGCTGATACCGTAATACCGAGAGGGCCCTGATTGTATCTCTCCATCATCAGGAGGAGTAATATCCCAATCTCGAACTATCCAAGTCTCTAGACATACTTTCGGATATACCCGGTCATCACCGTTATGATCACCCTGTTACGAGTAACGTCTAAGAATGACCAAAGAATACCCTCCGGTATGAGGATACTTGATATTCTCATGGCCTACGGATTCAAACATAAGTAAACACCATGATAATACTAACAACGCATGACGATACTACCTCGTAGTATATCATAGACTTTGGATCGGTTCAGTACCCTTGTTATGCTAACAATGTACTCTCATTGTTGTTGGTATCCTTGTTACATTAACAATACCCATGATCAGGAAAACATGACCATCACACAACACATGAGCTAGTCCTAGAGGCAGGGCTAGGAACAACCTGGTATTTAAATCTCTACACGTGCTTGTGAGTTTTCCTTTGAATCTCATATTCAAGAAACATAGCAGTTATAGCATAAATAAACATTTAATTATAAACATGGAAATATATAATAACAATTATTATTGCCTCTAGGGCATATTTCCTTCACAAAATGTTTTTCATATTTTGGTGGCTTTATAACAGGGGCATCAATAAGGGCTTGCTTAAGATATTTAAAGGCAATCATGCATTCGTCATTGAACTTAAAACGAGCACCCTTCTGCAAAAGATTAGTCAAAGGTTTTTAGACTTTAGAAAAGTTTTTGATGAACCGCCTGTAGAAACCTGCATGGCCAAGGAAGCTTCCTATCCCTTTCACATCTCGACGAGGTGGTAATCTTTCAGTGGCTTCAATCACTAGTAGGAAAACCCTTACAGAGGTCACAGTATTGGTGGCGCACCCAGTTTTCACCACGCCACTAGTAATAGTAGTAGCGTGTCAAAACATGCAACTCCACTAATAATACATTTCTGGTGGCGTGCTCGAAAAAAATACACGCTACTAGTATATGTGACCCAGCGGTCAAACTTGTCATAATTTACTGGTGGCGTGCATTATTTGAACATGCTATTAGTTAGTATTTAGAATAGTAGTAGCGTGCAGTATTTGAGCACTCCACTAATAATATCCTACACGCCAACCAAATTTACTCGCAGCCAGCTCTTATCCTACACGCTACTGCTATTTACATAGTAGCGTGTTTCATATGTAGCCACGTGCTGCTAGTATTTCTGGCCCACCTACCCACCGACAGCCTACATGTGCACAGGCTACTAACCCAGCCACGGCCAAGCCCAATAATTGAGCTACCTAAGAAAAGACAACCGCAGGCTATCTAATCCCCACCGACAACCCACGTCCCTCGATAGAGAGAGAATGAAGTGAGAAAGAGACAGAAATCAATTCCCCTTTTCTCTCTACCCATCATCTTCGTCCCTCGTCTTTCCTCTTCGCTCCTCCCGGATTCGTCACCAGCTCCGTCGTTCAACCGATCTGCGCGCCAACCGGCGGGGAGAAGGAGAGGGGGTTTGGGAGTGACCAAATATGCATGAGCCTGTACCGTGAGTTGCTGCATACGCGCGATCGATCGACTAGCCCGCATCAGCGATCTCTCAAGCCACCCGCCTCTCGATTCCCCTCCCAAGAAAGCCGCCTCCCTCGCAAACCACCACTCCCCGACGCCTCGCCATTCGCACATGCCCCCACGACCATGCTGCCGGGGACGCTCGATGCCCATCCCCCAGTACTCTGCCTTTCTCTATTTTTCTCTCCCTTGTTGCCTTCGATGGTTGATGGTGTTTGTTTGCACATGAGTAGATCGCGTCAAGGTCGCACGATCCTTCTCGAGCACGGCGCCCCCCTCGATGGTACGCTGACTAGAAGCACAGCCGACGGTGCTCTTCCTCGACCTGACTCCATGCTCGATTCATCCGGCGGCGCTCTGCCACGACCCTGATGGCAAGTTCGATTGTTCCGACGGTGGCGTGCTCGATACATGTCTTTAATTTCTGGTTCTCCAAAACTCCTGTGATTTCTAGCTCGATTGTTCTCATATTTTAACTGTCCAACTATTGTGATTTCTATGTTCAGTAGCCGTGGTATATCCCGTGTAGATAAATACAAAAGTTGTACAATCTGTGTAGATACATAGCATTTGCAGCTCCTAATCCTAATCGAAGTACAGCCTTGGGCCTGCCATAATATCCTGGTTGCTAGGTCCGGGGAGACATCGGCGGCCAGCCTGTATTTTTTTTAAATGAAAAAATATTGCAGTAGCGTGCATGCTGGTTCCCATGCTATTTGTACAGTGTGTTAAAGGTGGCGTGCGTGGACTGGGGCATGGGTGCTATTAGTAGTGTGCGAGAAATGGAGCATGATACTGATAACTGAACTACTAGTACCATGCCGGGGGGGCATGATACTGATAACTGAACTACTAGTACCATGCCGGGGCCACATACAACCAGTACTTTATACCAGTGGCGTAATAGTGGTGGCGTGTGGCCCCACGCTACTAGTAGGCCATTTTCACATGCCACCAATAGCCATTTTCCTACTAGTGTATCTTGGCTTCGTCCACCTCTATTCTTTTACTAGAAATGTTACGACCAAGTACTATACCCTCTTTCACCATGAAGTGACATTTCTCCCAGTTGAGTACAAGGTTAGTATCTTCACATCGCTGCAAAAACCTTATTTAGATTGTAGAGGCAATTATCAAAAGAAGTTCCATAGACAGAGATTGAAGTCGTCCATGAATACTTCCATAGACGGAGAAGTCGCCCATCAATTCTTCTATGAAATCAGCGAATATAGCGGTCATGCATCTTTGAAAAGTAGCGGGTGATTACACAAAACAAATAGCATTCGACGATAAGCATACATACCATACGAACATGTGAATTTTGTTTTGAGTTGATCATCAGGATGAACAGCTATTTGAGAGCAAACCTGAATATCCATCTAGATAGCAAAAGTACGAGTGTTTAGAAAGCCTCTCTAATGTTTGATCTATAAACAATAGTGGATAGTGGTCCTTCCTTGTTTCTTGTTCAACTTCCTGAAATCAATACACATCCTATAGCCAACAATAGGTCTAGTAGGGATTAGTTCATTCATTATTTTTATTAGGCACAACTCTGAATCCTCCTTTCTTGGGGACATAATGAACTGGACTAACCCATTCACTTTCGACTACAGGGTAAATGATACCGGCATCTAGTAGACGTATTACCTCTTTTCTTACCACTTCCTTCATTGTAGGTTTAAGTCTTATTTGAAAGTCAACAACCGGTTTAGCTCCTTCTTCCACGAATATTCGATGGGTGGCTATAGTGGTACTTATCCCTTTCAAGTCGTCCATTGAATACACAAATGCCTTGCGGTGTATTTTTAACACCATCATCAGTTTTTACTCCTCTTTATCTAAAAGATTAGAACTAATAATAATAGGATATTTATTTGAATAATCTAGGAACTCATACCTTAGTTCCTCCGGTAGAGGTTTCAGATCCGGTGGTGGGAGTGCTTCATCTCCCCTTCTTTTGGGTACCTCATACATTTCATTCATTGGAGACTCCAGTACAGGTGTTGCATCAAGATAATCATGAAGCTCCTTCTCCTGATCATCGGGGGTATCATCATGATTTATCAAGCTTCTTTCTAACTCATCGGTTGGAGTACCATAAAAAAATGGCGGCTAGCTCGGCAATCGTCTTCTCCTTCTTTTCATCACGTTCCTTGTAGTAGGGCCTATTCTGAAATTTGGAGAAGTGGAACTTACCTTCCTCTTCCCCAAACTTGAGAGATATAGTTTCCTGCTTACAATCAATAGTTGCCCTGCAGTGTTTAAAAATGTTCTCCCAAAAATGATTGGACATAATGAATCATGGGGCATGTCAACAACAACAAAATCAATTGGAAACATGTGGGGACCAACATATATGTAGACATTCTTAAGAATTACCATGGGTATCCTAAGAGTTCTATCAACAAGCATAATGGTCATATCAGTAGTTTGGAGCTCGGATGGAGATATATCACCACGAATTTCCTCATAGAAAGAATAAGGAATAACATTAATAGCAGAACCAAGATCACATAAACCATAATAAGATACTCCTCCAAATGAACATGGAAACATAGGTTTACCTACATCTTTACTTTCAACCTTACCTTCAAAGAATTTAGATGCTTCTTTATCAAGTGCAACTGTATTCCAATTTGGAAACATAAGTTCTTCAGGTCCTTTAACCACATCTTCACTTACCTTTGGAGTGCATTGGTTTACCTCTTAACATCTTGGCATGTTTCTGTGCGTCAAATGCCATCATGTGTCTCCGCTTTTTTTTTCAGGAAAGGGTAGAGGTTCCACATATGGTGGCATCGCCCTTGGTGGTTCCAACGGGGCTTCTATAATAGCATACTCAGGCGCCGTCTTGGTAGGCTTGGGTACTTTTTCAACGGGCTGCTCATAGCATATCCAATCTTTCTTGGGTGCCCGTATGTTCTCAGTAAAAGATTTTATGATATGCAAAATAATGTCAGAATCAAGGTAAAAGTTTGCAACCAAGTCCTCTACTTTACCAGTTTAAAGGAAAGCTTTGATGCAATCATAATCAAGTACTATTCCTCCTTCGCCTCCCAAATCAAAAGACCAAGTTTCCATATTGTGGCAAATTTTATCAAGTAATTCCCAAGCTTAAGTAATAGTATATTCGATGAAGGCTCCTCCAGAAGCCAAATCTACTTCTCTTCTATTGTCATCACTAAGTCCTTCATAAAAGGTGTGCAAAACTAACCAGGGTGGTAGTTCATGATGGGGACAGTGATCAAGCAAACCTTTAAATCTTATATAGCCTTTAACAAGGCTTTCACCTGGTTTGTTCTTGAAGTTTGTAATCATGCATCTTGCTCCATAAGACTCTCTAGATAAAAATGATTTAAGAACACAGAGGATAAATTCTTCCAGGAGTCAGTTGTATCTACGAGCAAAGCTTTATACCAAGTGAATGCCTTATTAGAAAGAGTTTTACCAAATAATTTAAGTTTCATTTCATCGTGAGCAAAGGCATTCAGCTTAAAAGTTCCACTCCGTATCGTCATCTCCTGCAATTTTTTTAGTGTGCAGCATATCAAGTAATATGGGATTTATTTCATATCCCTCAACATTTACCCTCAGGCTCACTGGCATGAAAGCATTGATAGGTGGTCCCCCGGAATACTTTAGAGCGGCTAGTTTGTACTTATGCACAAATGAAGCCATGGTGTTTGCCTAGAATCTGCATAACAACTTAGCACAATAATAATATAACCAATAACTTAAAACAAAGACCAGAAGCGCTTAGCTCCCCAGCAACGGCGCCAGAAAATAGCTTGATGATTGCAAGTGCATAGGTTGTATGTAGCTAGTTTTGAAGTAAGAGTAACGAACCATAGAGAGCTCTTGGTAATGGTATTTATGCCCCTTGTTATGTTTTTACCAAAGTGTACCTGCAAGTTATGTTTGATTTCAACCAAGAGTGTGTTGAAAGCGTTTGTGTTTGAGAGAAAAACAATATTAAAAGAAGGCGAGTAGAAAGCGCAGACAGAGGATAATCGATGTAAATAATGATGGAATTGCAATAGGGCTCAAAGCTTTCTCAGGGAGTTGCGGATTCATCACTAGCATTAATAGAATATGATTAGGATGTAGTATGTCTTATTTGTATGCATGTGCATGGGCGGAGCCCCACATAAAGGTGAGCCAAGAAGACTCGGTCATGACAACCCTCATAACCACAGCTAGTCCTCCAAAAGCAACCAGCCAGAGTACACTAGTAATTAAGGGTCCCCACATGGTTATGGATATCCACACTTGGATCTCTGTGCTCCCTCTTTGATGCATGGATAATGATGGCAACGACTCATGTCACGACTACTGATGGCAACAAAACTACACACATTTGTCAATCTGTTGGGACTCGAAGTGCAGAGTGATGCAGCAAGGGTGATATTCCCCACAAGGGTAAGTCGAGGGTTTATGTGACGCACCAAAACCGGTACCATACGGATCCCAGTAATCCCGCCAAAATACGCAAGATATCGATTCTAAGACGCCCTCCTACACGACGTGCGCGACGAATCAGACACGTGATGCAAAAGGAATTAACACATCGTAGTAATCATTACAACAGGTTCATGACGGAACCCACAAGAAACATATATTACAACAACGACTCCAACAAGTCAAGAATACAAATATACAATACAAAGATCCAAGTCACAAATAAAGGAAATAGAACGTCCGAGTATGGATAAGAGAACAAATTGGACTAAAGTTCTGAAGGGTAACCTTGCTAACATCGTTGATCTCATAGCTGTCAAAAGTCGGGCCAACGGTTGCCGACAAAAAGGGGGAGGAGACAAAAGAGGGAGAAAGCAGAGCGTGAGTACCAAAGGTACATGTACTTAGCGAGACTAGAACAAGACTATGCTCTCCGGGCTATATGGTGGAGTTTGGCGGCAGCAAAGCTTGTACTAGAACTTATAGAGACACACTACAACTTCCGTCTACTCAGAGAAGGTAAGAGAGCGCATAAAGGAACCAACAAGATACTACACAAGCATAACCCAGCCAAGTACACATATCCCCTTCACTCAAAATGAAGAAGCAATGTACATACACTCACACGGTTGACAAGTTTTATTAGATATTATTTGTAGTAATGCTAAATTACTATGCAAATTATTAGCAACAAGTATAAGGTGTAAGTTGTTCTATGATCGAGTTAAATAGCTCCAAGTCGCCCATAACCGCGGACATGGCTTTTCGAAAAGATTTACCCTGCAGGGGTGCACAACTGGTCCCATACACGCACGTTCAACCGTTCGAGCAACCAATGGTAATAAGAGTACTCTTACGATATCACGACAAGACCGTTTCCTATTCTACAAGAAAGTCTAGGGGGGCCTCCCCACTAAGCTACCCGTAATGAAGTTCGGCCGTACTCCGAAGCGGACTTAGGGTTTGCATTGGCGGCTAGGTGAGCATGAACAGCTCGCTTCGCTAAACGTCCCACAAAGGTACAGTACAGGAATGTAAACACCTGAAGGCAACAGTAAGTAAAGCATGGCATACATGGCATAGGCAAATAAAACCAAGGTTGTGGCCCCCTTTTCAACAGTCTTGAGAAAAGGTAGTAAGTCAAGGGGGGTCCCGATAAAACCTCCCGTGAGTGGTTAGTGCACTCAGCCTTAGAACAGATAACAAGAACTCGGGTCCTAGGGGATATAAGTGAGACAAAGATCCGATGCTTGCGCAAAGGGGCCCACCGATGCCATTGCATTACTTATTAGCCCACTTCAAATTTTAGTTGTAACAACTTATCCATAAGGTGAAACATGTGCCAACATTCCCAACATATCCCGAAGATATCGAGATAAACAACAGAACCCTAAACTTGCACTACGACTCGCAAGGCCTGCCAAACATCAAACAACGGGAGATAGGTAACGGAAGGGAAACACGGCTCATTAGGGTAAACAAGTGGAATAGGACACGTGACTCGAACAAAAAAAGCAACATAAGGATAGCAATAGAGAGCGTGAGCAAAACTATAAAATAAGTGAAGGAGGGAGGGCTCGCCTGTGAAAAACTGTAGAAGAACTGCTAGGGAACTTGTCGTATCTCACATCACCAATTCGTGATCCTATCCGGGAAGAAGCAAAGGCTGGAACACACAACGGATGCAAATCTTACTACTACGGAGAAGAATCAACATACTCAAGATATGATATGCATGGCATGGCAACGATGATGCGATGCAACTTATCCAAATTAAGAGGAATCGAAATCCCGACACACAATTATTAGATTCAAGTTGTTTTTCTACCTACAAATTAAATGTTATTATCATGGCAAAACATGGCAAGAGGTGAGTTACGGAATTTAAATGGAACCGGGATAAGATAACAATAGCACACAATTCCATATTTAATTATAGGTGAATTGCTATAACGGGGGGTAACCCCCGGTATGGCAAAGTCCTCGAGTCTACGAGTGCGCAGCACTTCGCGGATCAAGAAAATATGTAACGGATCAAAAGATATGGAAGAAAGAAGATAAAAGAAGAAGAACCGGCCGTTGGGCTGGCTTCCGCCTCGCGCGGCGTGTCCGGCTGCGGCCTCCCCGGCCTACTCCCACTCCTGCCCGGGTGGGCCAGCTTCAGCCCGTGGCCGGGCCGACTTCCGGCTCCCCGCGGCCCGTCCGGCTTCGTCTACTGCTCCCAGGCCGACTGGAGGACGTCTTTCCTCGGGCCGCGTCCGGCTGGGCCGCCCCAGGCCGTCGCTCGTCCAGCATCGGGTGCCGCACGAGGCCAGCGTCCGGCCGACTCGCCCCAGCTGGCCACGATCACTCCAACCTCCACGTTGGCCAGCTTCCATGCAAGGTGGCCAGCTCCAGCGTCTACATAGTGGCCAGCTCCAATACCCAGGACATGATATAATCCAGCACCATGCATGCGTGGCCAGCTGCCCTTCACGTGGTGCTAGCCGGCTCCTGCTGCTGCTCCTCTACACGCATGGCTGGGTGTGGCCGGCCTCTACGTCGCCGGCTCCAAGCATCTACGTGAAGACCAAGGGTAAGGATAGGATCGATCAAGCATCCAAGGTATTGGATCCCCTGTCAGGAGTACGATCAGGACAGGAATCGGACAACGACCAGGCAACGTGCTAGTCTACGTACAGACTATCAATAGACTCATGTAGAGCAATAGTGCTCCTCCCAATACACTGTGGCGCACAGTTGATGGAACCCCAGTAGTTACCTCACCTACAGTACATGCGGACCACCACTTGTTTCCTGGGTGTCAGGCCTATATAAGGCACACCAGGAGGAGCCTTTGAGGCTCATGGCCAACATGGCCAACGTCTCTCTCTCAGCTCACATACGAGCCCTCCCAAGCCGGCCAGGCTCTCTTCAAGTCGTCAGGCTCCTCTTAGCTCACAGTAGCTCCTTCCTCCTCAGGATAAACAGTTCAAGGAGCAACTATGTAACATCATATACTGTCATATACATCAGACATGCAGGAGTAGGGGTTTTACCTCCACCGCGAGGGCCCTGAACCTGGGTACATCACCGTGTGCTGTGTACCAATCCCGCATCCGGATACCGCCGACGTCCATACACAGGAACCACCTAACTTTAGCTACCCCGTAGCATATGCCGTGACGATACCACGACATTTGGCGCCCACCGTGGGGCGTGCAGTGGCGTCGGCCGGAATTCGTCTGGACGGGACCCTTCCTCACCATCGTCACCGCCGTGGGCTTCAACGCCGCCAGCATCGCCGCCCTCTCCGGGCACGGCTTCAACGCCGCCCTTTCCAGGCACGGCTTCACCGCCGCAGCCTTCATCATCGCCCTCCTCGAGCGCGGCTTCGTCTCCGCCGCGGCCCTCGCCGCCGCGAGCTCCTTCACCATCCTCGTCGTTGCCGCGGGCTTCGCCCCCGCCGCGCCCTCTTCATCAACATGAACCTCTCCAACATACCCGGGGGCCTGACCCCGAGGAAGCAGCGGTGCGCCCACTAGCCGCGACTGCGACATCTCCGTCTGGCGCGCCTCCAGCAGCACCGCCATCGCCCGCATGCATGTCCGCCCGCTCGGCCAAGCGGCGACGCATGGCTGTGCGCGCAAGGTCGTGAGCGGCAGCAGCGCTGCACCAACACGCAGCAGCAAGCAGCAGGCCGGCCACGCCCGGCAAGCGCGGCCACTGTCCGTCGACTCCGCGCGCATGTGCCCGTCCGCCCGCGTTTGCGTGCGCCACCGGCGCTCCTGCGACCATCAGCTCCGTCGTCCCGCGTAATCAGCACCACCGACACGCGGGCGTGCGTGTGCCCTCACCTGCGCCTGCGCGCAAAAGCCGTGCGGCAAGCCGCAGCGCACGCCCGGCGCCAGCAGCATCTCCTGCGCGCGCCCTAGCATCATGCAGGCGCGCGTGTGAGGAGGAGCAGCATACGCGCGTGCCAGCACTTTGAGCAGCATCGGCATCATGCATGCGAACGGCAACAAAGCAGCAGCCATTCTTGGAGCTAAGTTGCTCTACTTCCTCACTTTGCTAATTAAACACATTAATCTATGCCTTTGCCTTGCATGTCTGTAAGACGCAAATAGCTTCGATGCATTGTTTCTTGTGTCCTTGCATACATGGAACAGCGGCGGCAGCAAGATAGCAACACCGCGCCCCTGTACACCCATGGGCACCTGCGCCGTCGTCCTCGCATCCGCGCCCACGTCTGCCGGCTGCCACGCTACGACCGCTGCTAGTGCCGGCCGCGCCACGCCCCTTCTGGCTTCAGCTGCGACGCGCCCCCGTCCGGCTCCAGCTGCGACGCGCAACGTCATGTCCTGCGCCCTTGCCGGCTCGCGCCATGGCCGCCTCCAACTCGACCAGCACGCCTGCCGCGGGGCACGTACAGCTCCGGCTTGAGCCCGCCACGGACACCTCCCGCCTCCGCACCACCAGCAGCTCCGGCCCCATCGCGCCATCAACTCCGGCTGCGGCGCCCACGCCGGCTTCGTCAGGCCCGCGGGTGCTCCGCTCCAGCCCGAGAGCGCCAAAGTTTGGCCGCGCCTGAGCACCTCACTCACCCCGCGGCCATCTTCGGCCACGCCGGCCCCGCGTCAGCTGGCTCCGGCTCCCTCGCCCTCGTACGCAACCACGCTCCTCCGGCTCGCCCACGTCGACCTCCGCCACGTCCGCCCATCGAGACGGCCCCTCGGCCGGCTTCAGTGCCGCTCAGGCCGCTTGCGAGCGCCCCACGCCGCCAGCTGCTCCTCGCCCCGGACCGGCCGGCTCGCGCGTCGCGCCCGCCGCTTCGTCTCTGGCGGCCCCGGCTTCCGCGCGTCGCACGCCTCGGCCGGCTCCCGTGCCACTCCCGCGCCCGTGGCCGCCTCCGCCACTCTCCAACCGCCGCGCCCGCACCAGGTCCGGCTCGCATCGACCGTCGGCTGGGCCTCTAGTCAAGCGCGAGCTCCGCCTCCTCCGTAAGAAAATAAGGGAAAAATAGGCCGGCTCGGGATAAAGGTCAAAGGAGACAAGAAAGAAAAAGAATAAAAGAATAGGCGGTGGGCCGGCTGATATGCATGCCGGTTGGAGCAAAAGAAAAAAAGAAACAAGAAAATAGTATGACGGCTGGCAAATAGCAACCGGCTGAGAAAAATGAAAGAAAAAAAAAAGAGTGTGCTGGCTGAAAATAAGCCGCCGGCTGAAAAAAAAATATATAAAAGCTGCACTGGCCGAAAAAAAAAAAACTTCGCCGGCTGAAAAAAGAAAGAAAAATATGTCCGGCTGAAAACATGTCGCCCGACGAAATCCGCTCGATATTCGATCGATCGAGCCGGCTGGGCGGGTTGTCCTTAACCTGGCTGGGGCTGGGTTCGTTTGGTTGGTCGCTCGACTCCGCTCGTACCGGTTCCGCCTGTCCAGGCCGGCTGGAAATGGGATGAGTGGAGCCTGCACCGACGGAACCAGCCCGAGCGCGTTTGGTCGCCCGTCCGGCTGAATCTAGGCAGCCGAAATCTACATCGACTCGTACATCTGCAGCGTGTTTGGTAGAAGCCGGCTGGAGTCAAGCCGGCTGAGGCCATCAGCCATCGACACTTCGCTGCACGCGCAAATCGGCCACCCCGAGAGACACTCGGGGGTTGTCCCCCTCTCACACCGGCTGCGCCTCCGCCCTCATCCGGCTGCGCCTTCGCCGCCACCTTCCAGCTGCGCCTTCCGGCGGTGCCCTCGCCCTCTTCCGTCCGCGCCTGCACCGACTCGCCTGCCGGCTGCGCCACTCAGCGCCACCAGCAGCGCGTTTGGTGGCTTGACCTGCTCGAGCCAAACCGGCTGAGTCCCAGCCACCTCCTCGCCTCTACGGCTTCAACAACTCGTCATCACATCGAGATCAACCCTACAGCGGAAACAAATTGTAAGTACTGCGTAGTACCTCTCCGCCCCGCCGCTCAGCTGGGTAACCCCGAGTTACACTCGGGGGCTGCCCCCTCTTCCAGTGCACTTTGCTGCTCCACCCTCGACCGATTCAACTCGGCCTGGGGGCTTGTCGGCTTGTCCACGACGCTCTGTCCCACAGACGGCTTAGTAGTGTGTACGGTACCAAAGGCCCACTCTTCGACTCAGCTGTTGTCCGCAATCCGGCTTCATGGCTAGCAAGAGAAAAAGCAGGAGGTCGCCTCACATGAACAACGTCCAAAGAGAGATCACCTTGGGCATCCCGGCCTTCGCCGATGTAGCTCGAATAAGTCTGCCCCTCAAAGTCTAAGTACTGTGCGCTCCACTTTGTGGCCCACTCTTGACCCAGCTACAGACCGCAACCCGGCTGTCCGACTGGCAAGAGAAAAAAGCCAAAGAGCGGGGGGACATGAAAATGACTCCAGGGGGCTCGAACGAAATCGAGCCAACATCCCTCTACATAAAGCTAGCGCTGCTAATGCTGCATATATTATATGTCTTTACTGACTAATTTTGTCTTTTATATGACTATCTCCGATGGATTCCATCGCCGACTTCCGGCACGAGCCGGCGGACTCCGTGTCCACCTTGCCAGCGGCCTAGCACCTTCGAGCTGGCAGTCCTCAGCGACCACTTCTGGCTGCTCTTCAGCATGAGCCGGCGGACACCGCGTCCACCTTGCCAGCGGCCCAGCGCCTTCGAGCTGGCGGTCCTCAGCGACCACTTCCGGCTGCTCTTCAGCACGAGCCGGCGGACACCGCGTCTACCTTGCCAGCGGCCCAGCGCCTTCGAGCTGGAGGTCCTCAGCGACCACTTCCGGCTGCTCTTCAGCACGAGCCGGCGGACACCGCGTCCACCTTGCCAGCGGCCCAACGCCTTCGAGCTGGCGGTGCTCAGCGACCACTTCCGGCTGCTCTTCAGCACGAGCCGGCGGACACCGCGTCCACCTTGCTAGCGGCCTAGCGCCTTCGAGCTGGCGGTCCTCAGCGACCACTTCCGGCTGCTCTTCAGCACGAGCCGGTGGACACCGCGTCCACCTTGCCAGCGGCCCAGCGCCTTCGAGCTGGCGGTCCTCAGCGACCACTTCCGGCTGCTCTTCAGCACGAGCCGGCGGACACCGCGTCCACCTTGCTAGCGGCCTAGCGCCTTCGAGCTGGCGGTCCTCAGCGACCACTTCCGGCTGCTCTTCAGCACGAGCCGGCGGACACCGCGTCCACCTTGCCAGCGGCCTAGCGCCTTCGAGCTGGCGGTCCTCAGCGACCACTTCCGGCTGCTCTTCAGCACGAGCCGACGGACACCGCGTCCACCTTGGCAGCGGCCTAGCGCCTTCGAGCTGGCGGTCTCCCACGACCACCTTCCGGCTGCTCCTCATCACGAGCCGGCAGACTTCGCGTCCACCTCGCCAGCGGCCCCGCGCCTTCGAGCTGGCGGTCTCCTACGACTACCTTCCGGCGGCTCCTCAGCACGAGCCATCATCCGGATGCGCCTTCGCCGCCATGTTCCGGCTGCGCCTCCGCCATCATCCGGATGCGCCTTCGCCGCCTTGTTCCGGCTGCGCCTTCGCCGCCATGTTCCGGCTGCACCTCCGCCATGTTCCGGCTGCGCCTCCGCCATCATCCGGATGCGCCTTCGCCGCCTTGTTCCGGATGCGCCTTCGCCGCCTTGTTCCGGCTGCGCCTTCGTCTCCACCTTCCGGCTGCGCCTTCGCCGCCTTGTTCCGGCTGCGCCTCCGCCATCATCCGGCTGCGCCTCCGCCATCATTCCGGATGCGCCTTTGCCGCCTTGTTCCGGCTGCGCCTCCGCCATCATCCGGCTGCGCCTCTGCCATCATCCGGATACGCCTTCGCCGCCTTGTTCCGGCTGCGCCTTCGCCGCCATGTTCCGGCTGCGCCTTCGCCGCCATGTTCCGGCTGCACCTCCGCCATGTTCCGGCTGCGCCTCCGCCATCATTCCGGATGCGCCTTCGCCATCATCCGGCTGCGCCTCCGCCATCATTCCGGATGCGCCTTCGCCGCCTTGTTCCGGCTGCGCCTTCGTCGCCACCTACCGGCTACGCCTTCGCCGCCATGTTTCGGCTGCGCCTCCGCCATCATCCGGATGCGCCTTCGTCGCCACCTTTCGGCTGGGCCTTCGCCACCATGTTCTGGCTGCGCCTCCGCCATCATCTGGATGCGCCTTCGCCGCCTGGTTCCGGCTGCGCCTTCGTCGCCACCTTCCGGCTGCGCCTCCACCACCATCCTCGCCGCGCCGCCCTCACCGTGGGCGCCGCCGCCATCTACTTCGACAGTCGGCGTCTCCGCCATCAACGTCATCTTCAACCAAGCCCGGGGGCTTGACATCGCCATGGCCGCCCCTGTCTTGAAGGCCGCCTCCGCGCCCATCGGCTGCGTTCACCGCATCTCCCACGACTTGCGCGGCTTCCCGGCGCGTGGTTTTCCTCCCATGCTACTTACGCATGGTTGAGACCAGACATGGCGCCTCCGCGCCTCCCGCCTCCACCGTGCCTTGGCGGCACCGTGCCGCTTTCGACAGCGCCACGAGCTACATCAACATAGCCATCATCGTCTACATCAACAACATCGCATCTGGGACCCTCCACGCGACTCGACTTCTCTTCGATTCCCACGTAGGCTCGGGGGCTAATGACGGGGGGGGGGGGGGGGATAACCCCCGGTATGGCAAAGTCCTCGAGTCTACGAGTGCGCAGCACTTCGCGGATCAAGAAAATATGTAACAGATCAAAAGATATGGAAGAAAGAAGATAAAAGAAGAAGAACCGGTCGTTGGGCCGGCTTCCGGCTCGCGCGGCGTGTCCGGCTGCGGCCTCCCCGGCCTGCTCCCACTCCTGCCCGGGTGGGCCAGCTTCAGCCCGTGGCCGGCCTGCTCCAGCTTCGCCCCGCGGCCGGGCCGACTTCCGGCTCCCCGCGGCCCGTCCGGCTTCGTCTACTGCTCCCAGGCCGACTGGAGGACGTCTTTCCTCGGGCCGCGTCCGGCTGGGCCACCCCAGGCCGTCGCTGGTCCAGCATCGGGTGCCGCACGAGGCCAGCGTCCGGCCGACTCGCCCCAGCTGGCCACGATCGCTCCAACCTCCACGTTGGCCAGCTTCCATGCAAGGTGGCCAGCTCCAGCGTCTACATAGTGGCTAGCTCCAATACCCAGGACATGATATAATCCAGCACCATGCATGCGTGGCCAGCTGCCCTTCACGTGGTGCTGGCCGGCTCCTGCTGCTGCTCCTCTACACGCATGGCCGGGTGTGGCTGGCCTCTATGTCGCCAGCTCCAAGCATCTACGTGAAGACCAAGGCTAAGGATAGGATCGATCAAGCATCCAAGGTATTGGATCCCCTGTCAGGAGTACGATCAGGACAGGGATTGGACAACGACCAGGCAACGTGCTAGTCTACGTACAGGCTATCGATAGGCTCATGTAGAGCAACAGTGCTACTGTATGTACAGTTGATGGAACCCCAGTAGTCATCTCAGCTACAGTGCATGCGGGCCATCTCTTGTCCCCTGGGTGCCACTATATAAGGCACACCAGGGGGAGCCCTTCAGGCTCATGGCGAACACGGCCAAGGAGAGGCTCCACTCTCTCATTCTCTCTCAGCTCACATACGAGCAGCCGGCCAGGCTCCCATCAAGCCGGCTAGGCTCACTCTTAGCTCACAGTAGCTTCTTCCTCCTCATGACAAACAGCTCAACGAGCAACTATGTAACACCAGATACTGTCATATACATCAGACATGCAGGAGTAGGGGTTTTACCTCCACCGCGAGGGCCCTGAACCTGGGTACATCACCGTGTGCTGTGTACCAATCCCGCATCCGGATACCGTCGACGTCCATACAGGCCTCACATCTCCTCTACTTTAGCCATCCCATGGCATATGCCGTGACGATACCACGACATGCTATTAACCCGAACAACCGCATATGCAATGCAACATGACATGATTAATGCAACAAGTTATATATCATTTAGAAAATAGGGACGGGTTAGGTTTCACACTTTTCGGAACGGGGCCGATGTTCTTCGAGTTCTGAGAGGAAGAAGATGAAGTCGAGGTTCGTACTTCAGATCCGGGATCGAGCGTCTTCGCGTTCCTTGCACGAGGTCTTCGGTTCCGGCGTCGATTGTCGGTGTCAACCTGGGTTTGCGTCGATGGTCTCCGGGGTCAAGGTCGAGGTCGATCTTGGTTGCGTCGGTGGACTTCGGGTTTTCAGCTTTGATTGTCGGTGTAGAACTTGAATCCGTGTCGAAGATCTTCATGTTTGCCTTCGTTCATTGGCGCAAAGCTCTTGTCAAACCAGGAGGTGGAAGGAAGTACGACCAGCCAAGGCCTATACACGGACATAATAGATAGTCATAGGTCAGCAGAAGATGTGTGCGAGGAGACCACATACAGTCAGTCATATGGTCGAACAGCAAACGGGCATGCACAGATGGATGGACGCACATACGAAGCTGCTACTGGCGTGCACACGTGCGAAGGGGAGGCAGGGGCTCGAGAGGAAGTTGTCCTGGACATGGAAAAGCTTGGCGGGGGTTCTGTCCACGACGGTGATGCTGCATGTGGAGGAGGCCGGATGTGCTTGGGCTGCCAGCGACGAGAGCAACCTCGGAGACGCGCTGCTGGTGGTGGCCCGGTGATGTAGCAGAACATGACGAGCTCGAGCAGAACAGGCCGTCATCGACGGAAACAGGGAAACAGCAGGATCTTGGTCGAGGACGACATTCTGGCGATGGTTGAAGATGAGCTCGGCCGGGTTCGAGGACGCGCGGGGGCGGTCCGAGCAGGGAACAGCGGCACCGCGTGCGTGCAGGGCCGCATCGAGCTCAGGGAAGCAGATGCACGAGAGGGAAGCGGCGCACGGGAACATAGGATGGGGCGGCGGTCGACGGCGCGGAGGAGAGCTTGAGGGTGGCGCACAGGAGGACGGAACGAAGGCGACAGCGGCGGCGCGGACGCGCTTGAGGCGGAGAGGATGTCCGGGTCGCATGGCGCAGACGGTGGAACGGGCCGGGCTCAGGGACGCGGCGGCGGCTCCAGTGCGCTCGCGAGTGGAGGCCGAGGTGCTGGAGCGGGGCTAGCGAGGGCACGTGGGTGCGACCACGGGGGCGAGGAAGGAGGCGCTCGGGGTGGCTCCCGTGCGGGTGAGAGAGAGGACAGAGAGAGAGAGTGGGGTTGGTGGGGGGCAAAACAGAAGAAAGAGGAACGACGGGGTCTCAGAGGAAAAGGACTGCGGCGGGGGGTTTCTTGCAAGGTGTCTAGGGATCCGGGTGGGGCTCTAGGGTTTGCTCCGGTGGGCTGGTTGGGCTGGGAAAGGGTGGCCGGGGGGGGGGGTCGGCTGGGCTGGGAAAAGGGGCGCCGGCTGGGCCTTTTGGCCTGGCCTGTTGGGAAGTTGTTTCTCCCTCTCTTTTTTTTTATTTAAAACATTTTCACAAACCCATAGTGTAGAGGTGGACTACTCCCTCTTCATCATGGTGGCGGCGGTGATGGTGTTGATGGAGGCGGAGGAGCAACCGGGGGTGACTCCAGCGGCGTTTCCCCTCTCAATCTTTGCAGGACTTCTCTGTTTTTTGTATTTCTCTGTTAGCGGCCGCCTCCTCGCGACTTCACGACGGGGGTCATATATAGTCGGTTTTCAGTCAAAACTCATTGGATGGCCTGAAAACCGAGGCAAAAGCGGTCACGGGGCCCGAGGTGGGCCCAACGACGCAGCTAGGGGTGGGATGCGCCGTGTGCCCTCTCTTGTGTCCCACGTGCCTTCTGGTCCATCTCCTTTGCTCATCTTCTGATAATTCTCAAAAAAATGACGTGGCAAAAATTCCAGCTCAATTTGATTTCTGTAAGGTCCCTGAAACTCAAAAATACGCAAAACAGGGGTTTCCTATACTGCAGCATTAAAATCCAATGAAAGGGGACTTTGTTGCAAATCCCCATAAATCAATGTAAACCAACTAGGGAACCTCACCTATCATGCATATATCATATAATTACATATCAAAAACACTAAAGTTCATGGATACATTTTTAATGTATCAGCTACGCCCACCAAACACCAACCACACACCGACGGTAGCTTCCTTGAAGTCCCCGAAGGGCAAAATATTATGCATTCGACGTTCATGCAATATCATTGAAGAAAGTTTCTACACACTTATACAAGTAAATACGAACATGATCTTTATTTCAATTCATGGTGGTTCTAGGGTTTGTCCATCTCCCCAAGAACAAAGGGAACTACTCACACATGGAGCCAAACAACATCATCTTAATAATATAAATGGAGTGTGAAGGATTAAACGAGTACACGTGCAAATCCACACTAGGGTTTGGAATTACAATGAGATGGATGAGGGGATTTAAGGTGACGATGATGGAGATGATGGTGATGATAATGGACATGTTGGAGCCTCCAAGATCTGAGTTGCGGTGGAGATGGATGTCCTTCTGCGAGTTCCCCCTCCAGATCCCTTCCGGAGGTGAGGTTTTGGTGTACTGTGGCATATCTATATGTTCAACTTCTGATCCGATCGCATGGGGTGAAAGTATTTGACGAGGCGGTTCGAACGGTGATGGTATGGCGGCGGGTAGGATGGGGCCCTGTCGTACCGTTTATCGTTAAACTCGTAGAAGCCTTGGTTTCGTGATTTTTCTCTTTGGCTTAACCCCCAGGCGATTTTTCCTTAAAAAAGTGATTGCATTAATTGATTTGGCCATCAACTTCTTTATTTCTAGGATTCTGGTGAAATCAACAGAATAGGTGCACACGAGCATGGTAAAATAACAAAATCGACTACTAGGATAGAGCCTATCCCTGGTGTACCAATTTTGCTACCGCTGGCGCACCTGGCTACGCCACTGATACCACGCCAGCGGTATTTGGCTACTGCTGGCGCACCAGACAGGTACACTGATGGCAACAACTCCGTGTGTACCAACTCGTTGGGACTCCAAGTGCAGAGTGTTGTAGCAAGCATCTTTTCCCCACATGGGTGACTCGAGGGTTTATATCGAACTCTCGGGGAATTGGCGAAGAACTTCTCTCCTTTTCCTCTTCAAACAATCTACAAAACAAAATATAATGCCTTGTGTCCCCAACTCCACCGTGTGGTTGTCAAGCACAAGGTTTCATGTAAGTAAACTGAAATAAACTTGTAAATAAATAAAAGTAAAAAACAATCTACGACTAGGCAATAAAGTAAAAACAATATAGTAAACGTGTTTTTGACTTTTTGGTTGGATTTTCTAATAGTAAAGTATTTATATATTTTCGAAATTAATAAGTACTAAAAATGAAAGGATGATAAAAGCAATGTAAAGGTGTTTCTTATGATAAAAAGTGGACCGGGGTTCATGGTTTCACTTGTCTAATCTCTCATAAAGGTGCAATGGACATAAAACAATTCACAACCGATATAATATTGATGGAACTTCTATATGTGTAATAAGCATTCATATGGGCATCACGTCCTAACATAGAGATGATGCAACTCATCTCTCTTATACTCCTCCAGAAAGGGAAAACTCCATACAATCTAGAATTAAGAATAAACAAAGTATAACCTTAGGTACTATGACATGATGTTTGAATATCAAATATGCTACCTTGAACAAACAAGATCACCCAGATTGTTACTAGATGAAACTATAGCACATGCATTCACTTAATCCCTAGTGAGGTAACAAAAGAAAGGTAAAAACCATAGTAGATCATGAATTTGGTGTCACTATTCAATCACCACCACCATGTTACTCCATCTAATACACACGTTCCCCCACACATATTCTCTCATACAAGTTGGATCAAAACAAGTATTGAAGAAAGGGGTACATAATATGCATCTACTCGTACATCTCACACATAAGAGAATTCTAATCTCAAATATCAACACATAGAATAGAGATCCATCACAAGGGAATTACATAGATGACCATAATCATGTTTGGCGGCTCATATGGTACTAAATCATTGATAGAACAAGAGATAGATCAAGCTACTTCCACAAAACCATAGTCCAGAGGTGGACTACTCCTTCTTCATCTTGGTGGTGTTGATGTAGATCTTGGAGATGGTTGAGATCCCACTGGCGGCGGCTCCGGTAGAGGTTCCCCTCCAATCTTCGCTGGTTCTGACTCTATTTCGGTGTTTCTGTGTTACGCTCCGCCTCCTTTCCGAGATGTGTCGGGGGACCTTTATATAGGCGTTTTTAGGTCAAGACCATCCGGTAGGGCTTTGGATGGACAGCTGTGGACGCTCGAGGAGGGAAAGAGATGGTGTGGCGCGACCAGGGGTGGTGGCCACGCAACCTAGGTTCTTTTGGCCTTCGGGCCTCCGTTCGTGAGATTCCAGGACTCCAGAATGTTCGTCTTTGCGAAATATTAATCCTCGAAAAAGCCTAGGTCCATTTGACTCCATATAGGTCCCTGAAAGTAAAAAAATACACAAAACAAGGATTTCCTGTTCTGCAGAGTTATAACCAAAATAACGGGGATCATTGGAAAAACCCCCAAAAAATATAAAACATGGATATAACATTATAGAAGATACAAATATGTGGGAATGTGTGGCAATAAACTACAAAGTTCATGTATGCATTTTACATGCATCAACATCCCCAAAGCTTAACCCATGCTCATCCTCTAGTATGAATGTGACAAAAACTAAACATGGACTTTGGAGTTTGTTGCTATGATGGATATAACAAGTAGTAATACACAAAGTTAATGATTCATACTTTATTGAACAGCAACAAGCAAATGAGATATAAAGTGATACTTCTTATGCACTACAAACATGCTCAGCAATAAGTCATATTGTGTAAAAACAAATGAAAGTACTATGGACATTAAGCATGCAAGTGATCTCATTTGGCAAGGAATTTATTTCTTTGTTTCTTTCTTTTCTTTGGAACAAATGGATATTGAAAGTAAGCAGGGAATACACATGCTAGCACTTTGATAATAATATAGAGCATAAAATAAAATTTTGGGATATGCAACTCATGTCAACAGTAGTCATAAGAATGGGTGTTGCTAAAGTGAAAACAAGTACGGTTTATATGTTTGACCGTTCACAAGTTGAATGTTTCATGACCATTTACCACAAGTACCCAATCCACGTGTTTACTCAACTCGCCACAAGCTGTTCGTCCTCGTATGCACACGGTTCCAAACAAGGTGGCACTGAGGTACCTCTTGCCCCTTTGTACAAAGAGTCTTTTGGGACTATCCATACTCCAATGACAAGACAAATAGACAAATGAATTCCTTTGCACCTCTTTGTATTTACTATTTGCATAGTTTTTTATTTAAAGTGCTTCATTGGATATCCATGCTGTAAACTTCCACCATGATTGTTTTGCATGGCTTAGGTTGGTGGCCCAATGCTCCCTCTAGCACATATGCATACTCGAAAGATATTGATTATGTCTCTTATTTCAACACCGATAGGTATCCACAGCCAAAAGAAAACATGACATCAACAAATATAGTGCAATGTTGAAAGTGTTCTCCATGACAGCATGGTTCTACTAACAACCAACTCATAAATTGGCAAACACATAACTTGCATAATGATAATCACAATGGGTTTTGTTCTCCATGTCTTACTTTCCCATTAGCTATAAGTCACATAAAAAGAGAAGTATAATTTTGAATTCAAAGGCATAGCACATATATTATACTTGGAATAGCATTTTGCTACATAGGTAGGTATGGTGGATAGAAATTTGGTCTAAGGGATTTGGATGCACAAGCCTTTGCTTGTTTGCTTATTTTTGGGCTTTGGGGAGATGGTGTATCATCACAAGCATGCATAAGTGTCCATAGTGCTAAACATTTCTTAATAAACAAAGTAACATAAAGTTAACCATCTATGCATGTGAATAAAATATAGAACTCAATATGGCACTTGCAAATTATCATTCATCAAAGCATATGAAACATAGAACCCTATGCATAACTTGTGTTTTATTTTATTTCCCTTCCCCTTTTTCTTTTGATAGCATCCAATTTATAGGTCTCACTAATAAAAAGATAAACATACAAAAACAAATATAAAATTATATGAAGATGCTCCAAGTTTGTATGACAATCTTATGTTGCTCAAAAAACAAAGTTTAGAGGTTTGCAAACCAAGAGTTTGATAGGTTCAGTAGGGAGCCTTGGGCATCCCCAAGCTTATGGTCTTCGCCATTCTTGGATAGCTCATAGTGTGATGTTCCTACATTCCCTATCAAAAAACTTCAACACAAAACTTTCTCCCATCTCTTTTCTATGGGGTGACATTAGTGGTACAAAAATATGATGAAAGTTGGCATAAAATCCTTAAACAAAATTTATTATAAGATGTACATCATGTATATTTTGTGGTCTACATTCCCTAAATCTCAGTCAACTCAAAAATAATTAAGTTGGAACTTAAAGGCATGCATAAAACAAAAAGGGATAGAATCTGTCAAGAAAAACAGTAGCAGCAAAACATAATTTTTTTGACCACCTAGACATGTCAGGAGTTTTTGCCAATTTTGTTGCATATAGAGGATCAAAACTTGTAACTACATCAGCAATCTGAGATAAAGAACAATTTAGAGATTTTTTTGGTGAACAGTGTTCTGCAAAAAACTGCATCTACATATATTGCAACAACTTCTATGCATCCAAAATGGGTAAAACTTGGTACTTTATTAAAACTTCAGAAAGTAAACTAAAACAAGACTCCATTACTATAACAAACACTAAAAATAAAAACAAGCATAAAAACAACAGGTTTGCATCCCGTAGAGCGCTTTCTTTATAGCCATATAGCTAGGCTTCCTTACATTGGTTTCAAGATGGGTGGAGATCATGGGTGGTGATATCTCCTTCTTCCTTGGGAAGTGTTCCATGCACTTCTTATGAGGGAACTAAAACTTAACATTCCCTTCCTTTGAATCAATAATAGCTCCTGTGGTTCTCAAAAAAGATCTTCCCAAAATTATAGGACTAGAGGTCTTATTCCCCATGTCCATGATAACAAAATCAACAGGAACAAAAGTCATATGTAGTTCAACCATGACATCATTTACCTTGCCTAAGGCGTGTTTAGTTGAATCATCAGCAAGTAAAAGGTCTATTGAGCATTTTTCCATCTTCTTGACTTCTAGTAATTCATAAAATTCTATTGACAAAACTGAAACACTAGATCCTAGATCTAATATAGCATGGTGAGTTTCTTTGCCAATAGTGATTAATATCTTGGGGAGCCAAGCATACCCAAGCTTTGGTGGTATCATAGCTTCATTATTGTATCTTTCTATCCTATCTTTTATTACATAGTTAGCTATGTATGAGCCAAATCCAGCTTGATGAACATTAATGTATGGATCATTAGAATTTTTTGTAATATGTTGATGATTTCATGCAAGCTACTTTTATCAAGATCTATTAGAGGGTCATTTATTTCATTGAGCATTTTAACTTCCTCTACTTGTTTCTCATTGTTTTCTATGGGTAATTCTTTCTCTTCTTTTTCTAGTAACTTTGCACTACTTTTATTCTTTTCATTTTCTTTAACTATCCATATTCCCTTCTTTTTTTTGTTAGGAGGTATAATATCCTTTTTATAGCAAGTGAAAGTATTTTGTCATCCTTTGTAAATTCTTTCTCACAATTTTCAAGTTTATGGATAATAGTGGACATCTTATCTTCTATTTCTCGTATTATGTATTTGGAGAAAAGGTCTAAGCGTTACAAATTATATTTATTAGGTAGTCTCCTAGCACATTTTTCTATTATTTCTTTAGTAGTTGTAACTAGTGTTGTGATGTCATCTACTTCTCTTGTTGTTTTGTCATGATTACCAAAAATATTTTTAAGTGCCCTAGATGACTCTTTTGGTGATGATAAAATGAAACTCCCTCCTGTAGCTATATGTAAAGCATTTTTATACCATGGTTCCAATCCATAATAAAAATAAAAGTGCATATTTTCCTCTCTACATAGTTGAGGTTCTTCCTTATGTATCTTGTTAATCCTTCCCCAAGCATCTTTTAAAGTTTCTCCAAAGTGTTGCCTAAAAGTAGAAGTAGTATATAAGATAGTGGGTATATTTTTAACTTCATCTAAACTTGTGTCTCCCATGTTTGCAAGAAGTAAAATTAAACTAATTTTTATGGATTTTTGTGTGTATGTATGTAAAGTAAAAAAGAAATGTAAAAATAGTACTGGAAGTAAAAGAAAGGGGGAGAAGGAAAACCAGAGGCAAATCCAAATAAAGCGAAAAAGACAAAAAAAAAGACAAAAGTAAATTGCTTTGTAAATCTAAAGGAAAAGAAAAGCTCACATGATTGCAGCCTCCGCATGCTTAGGTGTTTGCACCAGGTTGATGAAGACGGTGCCTGAAAATGTTCTAGCAGTTGCCGTGTGAATAAAGCCACACTGCAACCACTTATGGGATGCTCTTGCAATTCGCCGGCAACGGCGCCACAAAATGTTCTTGATGGCAACAACTCTGTGTGTACCAACTCGTTGGGACTCCAAGTGCAGAGTGTTGTAGCAAGCGTCTTTTCCCCACAAGGGTGACTCGAGGGTTTATATCGAACTCTCGGGGAATTGGCGAAGAACTTCTCTCCTTTTCCTCTTCAAACAATCTACAAAACAAAATATAATGCCTTGTGTCCCCAACTCCACCGTGTGGTTGTCAAGCACAAGGTTTCGTGTAAGTAAACTGAAATAAATTTGTAAATAAAAGTAAAAACAACCTATGACTAGGCAATAAAGTAAAAACAATATAGTAAAGGTGTTTTTGGGTTTTTGGTTGGATTTGCTAATAGTAATGTATTTTTGTATTTTCGAAATTAATAAGTACTGAAAATGTAAAGGATGACAAAAGCAATGTAAAGGTGTTTCTTATGATAAAAAGTGGACCGGGGTTCATGGTTTCACTTGTCTACTCTCTCATAAAGGTGCAATGGACATAAAACCATTGACAAGCGATATAATATTGATGGAACTTCTATATTTGTAATAAGCATTCATATGGGCATCACGTCCTAACATAGAGATGATGCAACTCATCTCTCTTATACTCCTCCAGAAAGGGAAAACTCCATGCAATCTGGAATTAAGAATAAACAGAGTATAGCCTTAGGTACTATGACATGATGTTTGAATATCAAATATGCTACCTTGAACAAACAAGATCACCCAGATTGTCACTAGATGAAACTATAGCACATGCATTCACTTAATCCCTAGTGAGGTAACAAAAGAAAGGTAAAAACCATAGTAGATCATGAATTTGGTGTCACTATTCAATCACCACCACCATGTTACTCCATCTAATACACACGTTCCCCCACACATATTCTCTCATACAAGTTGGATCAAAACAAGTATTGAAGAAAGGGGTACATAATATGCATCTACTCGTACATCTCACACATAAGAGAATTCTAATCTCAAATATCAACACATAGAATAGAGATCCATCACAAGGGAATTACATAGATGACCATAATCATGTTTGGCGGCTCATATGGTACTAAATCATTGATAGAACAAGAGATAGATCAAGCTACTTCCACAAACCCATAGTCTAGAGGTGGACTACTCCTTCTTCATCTTGGTGGTGTTGATGTAGATCTTGGAGAGGGTTGAGATCCCACTGGCGGCGGCTCCGGTAGAGGTTCCCCTCCAATCTTCGCTGGTTCTGACTCAATTTCGGTGTTTCTGTGTTACGCTTCGCCTCCTTTCTGAGATGCGTTGGAGGACCTTTATATAGGCATTTTTAGGTCAAGACCATCAGGTAGGGCTTTGGACGGATGGCTGTGGACGCTCGAGGAGGGAAAGAGATGGTGTGGCGTGGCCAAGGGTGGTGGCCATGCCACCCAGGCTCTTTTGGCCTTCGGGCCTCCGTTCGTGAGATTCCAGGACTCCAAAATGTTCGTCTTCGCGAAATATTAATCCTCGAAAAATCCCAGGTCCATTTGACTCCGTATAGGTCCCTAAAATTAAAAAATACACAAAACAAGTTTTCCTATTCTGCAGAGTTATAACTAAAATAAGGGGGATCATTGGATATAACATTATATAAGATGCAAATATGTGGGAATATGTGGCAATGAGCTACAAAGTTCATGTATGCATTTTACATGCATCGGCGACAAAGACTAACACTTCTCCGGGGCGGGGCAGGGATTATAGTTATATGCATGCAATGGATGAGCCGCGGTAGAGACTTAATTATATAAATAATACTTACAGACAATAGGCACTCAGCAGAGAGTTGTCGAGGGCGTCTTGATTGAATAACTGAAATAATTCATAAAATTCGATGTTCATCACGTCAGTTCGCCCGTAGTGCTCATCTTTGATTGCCACCATGATCCAGTTCTGACCGTCCTTACATGCATCCAAGTACCACTTATGCAGTCTTCGCAGTTGTGTTGATAGTTTAGGCAGCTCCTCAGCTCTGACAAGAGGTTGCCCGTACTTGTACTGGTATGCTATTTGGACATCATCCGTGTGAATGAATTCGAGGCGGCTTAAGTACTCAGGAATACTCATATCGTTCGCATCTGCCTCATCTTTGTATAGTGCTACCAGCATCGGATCAAGGCAGTCTATGATATCGGGATACACATTGAGCGGGGGGCACGAGTTTTTCTGGGTTCCAAGCTGGGGAACTGGTTTCCCTTGTACCTTACTCTTTTCCCACCGCTCTTTTGCTACCACATTTGACTTGCGAATAGACCGGTCATAGTTCGATGTAAGACTTGGTTCAGGTTGATGAAGGTACTTCAGCATTTTCAACTTTTTTTCCTTAGATATAGGCGGCTCGGGCTCAGGTTGGGGCTTTTTCTTGCCAAACATGGATTTCATGTGCTGTTCCTTTGCGATCTTGTCATTTTCCTCCTCTGTATAGTCATAAGGTCTCTTGGGAGGAACCTTAGGTAGTCTTGGGAGGGGCTCTAGTCGGCGTTTCGGTGATCGGTTACGACTCATTGCTGGAGCGATCCGCCTTTTGCTATTAGACTTAGTGGTGGGCTGCTGCAGCGGAGAAGGCTCACGCGGCGGCGGAGAAGGCTAACGCGGCGGCGGAGAAGGCTCACGCGGAGGCGGAGAAGGCTCACGCGCCGGTGGAGAAGGCTCACGCGCCGGCGGAGAAGGCTGGCACGATGGAGACGGCTGACGCACTGGAGACGGCTGCATCGGTGGAGAATGCTGGCTCGGTGGAGACCTTGTTGGCACCGTCCAACCCGGAATCACAATGAATTCCTTTCGCCATAGAACTGTAGTGTTCTTGGCATCTCCCAGCTCTAGCAAATCCCCTTCACCGGCAGGGTGGTCAAGCTTCAGCAGCCCATACCCATCCATAACTTGATCCACCCCGGCAACAGCGTAGCCATGTGGAACCGGTTTGAAGTGGTATCTTTGATCAGGTACTGGCGGTAAGACATAGCCGATCGCCGCCTTGAGCGATAAGTAGCCCATCACTTTGACATGTAGCTCACAAGGTGTGGACTCTGTGATATGATCCACAGGGTAGAGAGGAGCCATCTGCGGATCCACAGGGGAGCGAGGAGCCATCTGCGGATCCACAGGGGAGCGAGGAGCCATCTGCGGATCCACATCTGCATCATCACCCGGCAGCTCCGTGGAAGCCACGCTGCTCTTCCTCTGAGATCCTTGGCCTCTAGCATCGAATGCAGCTTCTTCTATCTGCGGATTAGCTTGAGGTTGGGTGACCATTTGGGAGCCTGATGACATTATCTGCCTCACTTGCTCCTCTAGCTTAGCAACGCGTTCTTGAACCACATCCTTTTTCCTCTGACGGCTTCTATCGGGATATTTCTTCGTTTCTTCAGTAAACCCAATACACCACGGCTTGCCACCTGGTATGGTTCGTGTTCGTCCTGGGTGGTCAGGATTCCCAAGGGCGCGTGCGAGCTGGTCCTTCTCTCTTTCGGGACGGAACTTCCCCTCTTCAACTTCCTTTGCAACATTTCTAAAGGCTTCGATGGGAAGTGGGTTTTTCTTATGTCTTGCTGTATATATACATCGCCCTTGTGGGTTCAACGTGCCCCCATGCGCGTAAAACCAATCTCTTGACCGCTGGTTCCATTTCACTACCTCTGGCTGGATCCCCTTTTCAATTAGGTCGTTCTCCCATTTCTCCCACTTAGGCCTGCCAACCTTGTAGCCTCCTCGCCCCATGGTATGGAAGTACATCTTATTAGCATCATTTTTCTTATTGGTGGCTGACCTTTTCTTTGCCCTCTCCGATGTCTTGTACTTCACAAATTCCTCCCAGTGGTCTTTTATCTTCTCATAGGGGCCATTGAAATCCGGAGTCTTTTTTTCCTTGACAAACAAGTTGTCCAATTTCTTCTTGTAGTCGTTGAACTGTATTGCCATCTTCTTAAGAGCCCACTTCTTGACTCTTCTTTGTACGATATTCATCTCAGGATCCTCAGGGTCTGGCCTGTCATTCTCACATTCAGAGTCAGTTGGCTCCGGTAAGATGAAATTTACCAGGAGCTTCCTAAACATCAGATTTTTGGATCTCGTGTCGACATAACTAACTCCTTCCTCCTTTGCAGGTTTCTTCCATTCTTGAGTGGCGATCGGGATGGTGTCCCTAACAATAACTCCGCATTGACTTACAATTTTTTTTGCGTGAGCCTTGGGAGAAATCGGTTCGCCATCTTCAGCGATTTCCGTGATGGTGCACCTTTCATGGTCTTCCATCTTTCTGGCCGCGCCTCGTTTAGTTCGGCCAGTAGAGTTTGTTGATCGGGAGGCCTAAAAGAAGAAACAACGTTAATATATGTATATGCACAAATCTGGAGGGCTTGGTTAATTAATATATATACACCTCAGCGTCATCAGCTTCTCCCTCATCGGAGTCGTGACCTTCTCCCTCACCGGAGCCATCTCCATGGTGGTCTTGCTCATCTCCCTCACCGGAGCCGTCTCCACGGTTTTGCTCGTCTCCCTCGCCGGATTGGTTCAGATAAAGAGAGGTGATATCGTCATCGTCACGGATAATGTCCTCGGCGATGTATTCCTTTTCTAGGTCCCGTTCCATAGTTTCTGCAAAGACTTACAAGTTATTCTAATGCTATAAACACAACGAAGCAGTAATTAAGGATAATGCTCAATACATGATCAAATATTAGAGTTACACATATATATAGGTACTAATTAAGGATAATGGTCAATACATAATCAAAGATCTGAGTTACACATATAGCTCGATCGGGTCCATTTTTATTTAACCCTAATACATCACTAGAACCTCTCAACGGCGCCGACCGGGTCCTGAGCCGCGCCGGCTGAACACCCAAAGCCACGGAACAATAACAGGATCATAGCTAATGTGAGATCCCTGCATAACTGACCATCCGCCCCTACACCCGGTGTCTAACGCATACAGGTAACGGCGAACGTGCTCGTCCTCCTCTCTAATACGCTGAGCTACCACCTCCTGCGGCGCCGGCTCCCTCTGAAACGACCGTGGCCCACGCGACCTCCACCAGAGAATATCCGGGTCGACGATGGGACCCGGATTCCGCACCAAGGTGCGCGCCCCGGACGATAACACCTCCCAGTGCCACCCCGGCGGAGCCTAGTCCCGAACCTCCCCCATCAGCAGCATCTGGTCAAAAACTATCCTAGCTCCAGGACGCGGCGGGAGTGGCATCGTATGCAAACTAACAAATATAATATTGAATTTGAATAAAGTACTTATGAATATATATTACTAACAAATATTACTACTTTTTTCTAACATATACATTTTTATCTAACAAATATTTCTAACATATAAATTTCACTACTTTGTATCTAACAAAAACTTTCTAACTAATATTACTAACAAAAAAATTCTAACTTTCTAACTAAATAAACCTAACTAAATTTTCTAACTAATATTTTCTAACTAAAATTTCCTAACTAATTAAATCTAACTAAATTTTCCTAACTAAAATTAAATATAACTAAATTTTGTAACTAAATTTTCTAATTAAATTTTATAACTTTGTAACTAAATTTTCTAATTAAATCTAACTAAAATTTTATCTAACTTAATCTAACTATTAATTAAAACAAAAAAATAAAAAATAAAAAAGGAGAGCCAGCTCTCACCTTTGCCGGCGAGGCCGGAGAAGAGGCCGGCGGCGGCGGGCGGCGCAGGAGGAGGCGGCGCGGGCGGAGGAGAGAGGCTGCGGCACGCGGGAGCAGGCCGGAGGCGGCGGCGGAGGAGTGAGGCGGCGGCGCGGGACGAGCGGCGGCCGGAGCTGCGCGTGGGAGGAGGAGGCCGGCGCGCGCGCGGGCGGAGGAGGAGGCGGCGGCGCGGGCGGCGCGGGAGGCGGCGTGCGGCGGCGCGGGCGCCGATGCGGGATTGGACGGACGGCACCGGCGGCTCAAAAATTCGGCAACCTGCCGGCGTCGTTACAGTTCCGCGCGAATTGGAGAAGTTGGGGAAGAAGGGAGCAGGCGCGAAGTTTTATACCAAGACCCTTTTACACCGGTTCATGGCTGGAACCGGTGTAAAAGCCCTTTTACACCGGTTCCAGCCACGAACCGGTGTAAAAGGCCCAAATTTTGGCTGCCCTTTTGGGTTCTTCCCGCCTTTTTTTTGTGTTTCGCGCGGGATAGGTTCCCGCCACGCCGCGCGGGATAGGTTTCCACCACATGACGCCGCGCGGGATATTTTCCCGCCACGACGCCGCGCGGGATATTTTCCCGCCACACGACGCCGCGCGGGATATTTTCCCGCCACGACGCGCAGCGCGGAGATTTCCCGCCTACACGCCCTCTATAAATAGTACGCCCACTTCACTCATCACCGAACCCTAGCCCATTTCACAATGCCCACAAAGCCGCACCCGCCGCCGGTGGAGGTGGACCCGCAGCTCGCGGAGATAGAGGAGTGGGAGGAGCTGCAGCAGCAGCTGCGGCAGGAGGCGGCAGCCAGGAGGGCAGCAGCGGATGAGGTGGACCCGCAGCTCGCAGAGATAGAGGAGTGGGAGGAGGCGGCACTAGCGGCTACCATAGAAGCATTTGAGAGGCAGAGTCTACAGGAGCTGCATAAGCGGCCGCGTGTGGCGGATCTGGATAGTGAGGAGATGCATAAGCGTCGTCGTGAGGAGGAGCTGCAGCAGTAGCTGCGGCAGGAGGCGGCAGCCACGAGGGCAGCAGCGGATGCGCGGAAGAACTAGCTTGTAGAAGTTGTTATTTTAGTTTAAATTTAGTTAATGTTAAATTTCAATAAAGTCGTTGTCATTGTTTTAGTTTAAGTTTAGTTAATGTATCTTGTTAAATTTCAATAAAGTCGTTGTCGTTAGTTTATATACCCCTTTTATCCCGGTTCCTGGCTGGAACCGGTGCTAAAGATGGTGGATTAGTTTATATACCCCTTTTATCCCGGTTCCTGGCTGGAACCGGTGCTAAAGATGGTGGATTAGTTTATATACCCCTTTTATCCCGGTCCTGGCTAGAACCGGTGCTAAAGATGGGGGGCTAAATCTGGGGGAGGCTTATCTGGTGTTTGCCTTATCTGGGCTGGCATCATCTGGGGGGGGGGGGGATTATCTGGAGGCACACCGCTATATATAGCCCCTCCGGGGAGAGTAGAGAGAGCAGCCCGAGAGTAGAGAGAGGAGAGGCAACGACCAAGAAGGAAAGAGCCTCCCCGGCGAAGTTTCTCGAAGATGTCTTAGATGGCCGGCCGTCTTAGACATCTTCGGAAGCTTCGCCCGAGTAACTCTTCCCGCAAGCAAGCTAGGAGAGTCCCGCTCGGAAGCTGCTAGTATACACCCAACAACCAGTAGCTCAGGGTAAGGAGGGGAGAGCATAGAGAGCTTCCCGGGAGCTGGTATATAACCCGACGACGGCGACCTCGAAGGAAAGAGCCTCTCCGGCGGAGCTTCTCGAAGATGTCTTAGATGGCCGGCCGTCTTAGACATCTTCGGAAGCTCCACCCGAGAACTCTTCCCACAAGCAGAGAGAGGAGAGGCAACGACCAGGAAGTTTTCCTTTTCATCGCACGAAAAATCCATTTTCCATTTTCGAGGTGCCGAAAAAGGGGTGTTTTGTGAAGCAACCACCAAATTAAAGTTTCACATTGGTACCAACACATTTTTCAAAAATACTAGACCACCTAAGATGGATAATTTCCCAACCTGTGTATCTGAAACCTTTCCGTCCACCCCTCGTGAAAAAGACAAATTCCTACTGAATCGGTAGGAGGCCGGCCAGATTTAAACTACAGGCACATGATATAATGCTCAAGATTTTTTGTAAAAATATTTATTGGGTTCACAACATGCTATTTCATCAGAGATCCAGTGAAAGTTTAGCGAAACTCCGCCCCGAGCGAAGGATCTTCATGCCCGCCGTTTTGAATATAGTTTGAAATGAGCATAAAAAATTCAAAAATGATCCAAACAACGCGAAACCTTCGCGTGCTGTCATATTATGTGTCATAGTTGCAAGAAAAAATAATAAACTTGGATAATTGCATACATCACAAAAAATCCTTCACAATATGAGCTATCGTGTTCGAGGTTTCATGACATTTAGGTCAAACGACCAATGTTACTGATAGAATCGCGACATAGTTTGTGATAATGTATCCATATTGTGCAAACATGTGCATCTTGGGATGTCTTACGATGTTGCAGGAGGAACTTTTCCTTTTCATCGCACGAAAAATCCATTTTCCATTTTCGAGGTGCCGAAAAGGGGGTGTTTTGTGAAGCAACCACCAAATTAAAGTTTCACATTGGTACCAACACATTTTTCAAAAATACTAGACCACCTAAGATGGATAATTTCCAACCTGTGTATCTGGAACCTTTCCATCCACCCCTCGTGAAAAAGACAATTTCCTGCCGAATCGGAAGGAGGCCGGCCAGATTTGAACTACAGGCACATGATATAATGCTCAAATTTTTTTGTAAAAATATTTATTGGGTTCACAACATGCTATTTCATCAGAGATCCAGTGAAAATTTAGCGAAACTCCGCCCCGAGCGAAGGATCTTCATGCCCGCCGTTTTGAATATAGTTTGAAACGAGCATAAAAAATTCAAAAATGATCCAAACAGCACGAAACCTTCGTGTGCTGTCATATTATGTGTCATAGTTGCAAGGAAAAATAATAAACTTGGATAATTGGATATATCACAAAAAATCCTTCACAATATGAGCTATCGTGTTCGAGGTTTCATGGCATTTAGGTCAAAGGACCAATGCTACTGATACATCACAACAAATGCTTCACAGTATGAGTTCAAGGTACAGGATAATAATACATTATGATCGCTTCGACCGTAACCATGGAGCATCTTCAGCATTTAACGCGATGGTTGGGTCAATGTTCACTGTGAAGGGCGGAATTTCAGCAAACTTATTATAATCTTCTGACATGTCTGTCTTGTCCTCGACTCCCACGATGGTTTTTTTCCCTGAAAGAACTTTGTGACGCTTTGGCTCATCGGATGAGCTCGTTTCCTTATGTTTTCTTTTCTTCGGTCTGGAGGACATGTCCTTCACATAGAAAACCTGAGCCACATCATTGGCTAGGACGAATGGTTCGTCTCTGTAACCAAGATTGTTGAGATCTACAGTTATCATTCCGTACAGCTGGTCTACATGTACCCCTTTTCCATCCAGCTTGACCCATTTGCACCGAAACAAAGGGATCTTAAAAGAAGGTCCATAGTCAAGTTCTCATATCTCCTCTATGTAACCATAATATGTGTCCTTTTCCCCACTGTTAGTGTTTGTTGCATCAATGCGGACACCATTGTTTTGGTTGGTGCTCTTTTTATCTTGGGCGATCATGTAGAAGGTATTTCCATTTATCTCGTACCCCTGTAAAGTCACTACAGTCGAAGATGGTGACCCGGCCAACAAGTACAACTGATCTCCAATATCGTTGTTATTAATGAGATGTGTTCGCAGCCAACCGCCGAATGTCTGCATATGTTTATGTGTAATCCAGTCTTCTGACTGCCCCGGGTGTTGGGAGCGTACAATATTCTTGTGTTCAGTGATATACGGGGCCACCAAGGTGGAACTTAGTAGAACTGTGTAGTGTGCTTGAGTGAAAGAAATCCCGTCCCTACATATCATTGATTTCCTTCCTAGCGTGCCATTTCCACTTAGTCTCCCCTCATGCCGCGATTCAGGAACACCAATCGACTTAAGGTCAAGAATAAAGTCAACACAGAACTCAATGACCTCCTCTTTTCCATAGCCCTTGGAGATGCTTCCTTCTGGCCTAGCACGGTTATGAACATATTTCTTTAAGACGCCCATGAACCTCTCGAAGGGGAACATATTGTGTAGAAATACAGGACCGAGGATGGCAATCTCTTCGACAAGGTGAACCAGGAGATGCGTCATAATATTGAAGAAAGATGGTGGAAACACCAACTCAAAACTAACAAGACATTGCACCACATCCTTCTGTAACCTTGGCAAACTAGCTGGATCGATTACCTTCTGAGATATTGCATTGAGGAATGCACATAGCTTCACAATGGGTATTCGAACATTTTCCGGCAGAAGCCCCCTCAGTGCAACCGGAAGCAACTGCGTCATAATAATGTGGCAGTCATGCGACTTCAGGTTTTGGAATTTTTTCTCTGCCATATTTATAATTCCCTTTATATTTGATGAGAAGCCAGACGGCACCTTGATACTGTAAAGGACTTCAAAAAAGATTTCCTTCTCTGCTTTGGTAAGAGCGTAGCTGGCAGGACTTAAGCGACTCCCTGTATCCGTCTTGTAATTCTGTTCTTGCTTGTTTTTTGGGACTTTCATACGATACTGGTCCTCCCGTGCTTCTGGTGTATCTTTTTTCTTCCCATACACGCCTAAGAAGCCTAGCAGGTTCACGCAAAGATTCTTCGTGACGTGCATCACGTCAATTGAAGAGCGGACCTCTAGGACTTTCCAATATGGTAGTTCCCAAAATATAGATTTTTTCTTCCACATGGGTGCGTGTCCGGTAGCGACGTCATTCGGAACAGATTGACCGCCAGGACCCTTTCCAAAGATTACTTTTATGTCCTTGACCATATCAAGTAAAGCATCACCGGTACGGAGTTCAGGCTTCTCCTGGTGATCTGCCTCACCTCCGAAATGATTGCCTTTCTTTCTGACGGGGTGCCTCTTTGGAAGAAATCGACGATGCCCCAGGTACACAACCTTCTTACATTTATTCAAATATGCACCTTCGGTCTCATCTAAACAGTGCGTGCATGCATTGTATCCCTTGTTTGTCTGTCCTGAAAGGTTACTAAGAGCAGGCCAATCATTAATGGTCACGAAAAGCAACGCTCGTAGGTTAAATGACTCCTGTTTGTGCTCATCCCATGCATGTACACCTGGTTTGGCCCACAACTGTAAGAGTTCTTCAAATAATGGCCGTAGGTACACATCAATGTCGTTGCCTGGTTGCTTTGGGCCTTGGATGAGCACTGGCATCATAATGAACTTCCGCTTCATGCACAACCAAGGCGGAAGGTTATAGATACATAGAGTTACAGGCCAGGTGCTATGACTGCAGCTCTGCTCCCCAAAAGGATTCATTCCATCTGTACTTAGACCAAACCTTAAGTTCCTCGCGTCACCTGCAAAGTCCGGGAACTCTCTATCGATTTTCCTCCACTACGACCCATCAGCGGGGTGTCTCAGCATCTCGTCTTTCTTACGGTATTCTTTGTGCCATCGCAACAACCTGGCATGCTCTTTATTTCTGAACAGACGTTTCAACCGTGGTATTATAGGAGCATACCACATAACCTTGGCAGGAACCCTCTTCCTGGGGGGCTCGCCCTCAACATCACCAGGGTCATCTCGCCTGATCTTATACCGCAGTGCAGTGCATACCGGGCATTTTTCCAAATTTTCGTACTCAGCGCGGTAGAGGATGCAGTCATTAATGCATGCATGTATCTTCAGCACCTCTAATCCAAGAGGGCAGAGAACCTTCTTTGCTTCGTACGTACTGTCAGACAATTCGTTATCCTTTGGAAACCTCCTCTTCATTATTTTCAGTAACTTCTCAAATGGCTTGTCACATATACCAGCATCTGCCTTCCATTGCAGCAACTCCAGTGTGGCGCGGAGCTTTGTGTTACCATCTTCGTAATTTGGGTATAACTTTTTTTTGTGATCATCTAACATGCCCTTTAACTTTCGCTTCTCGTTCTGCTTCTCTGTGTGCATCAGCGATGGCCCGACGAAGATCATCATCAACGGGCTCATCTGATGTCTCTTCATCTTCACCTCCTCCTGCCTCTTCATCTTCAGCTCCACCTGCCTCTTCATCTTCATCATGCCATGTTGCAGTATCACCGTAGTTAGGGTACATATCATCATCCTCTTCTTCTTCTTCGTTGTCTTCCATCATAACCCCTCTTTCTCCATGCTTGGTCCAACAATTATAGCTGGGCATGAAACCTTTCCAAAGCAGGTATGAGTGAATGACTTGCCATTCAGGGTATTGCTTCCCGTTCTGGGAACTAACACATGGACAACATATAAAACCATCCGCCTGTGGGTTTTTCGTAGCCACACGGATAAAATCTTCCAGGCCCGAAGTGAACTCGGGTAGGCGTCGGTCAACGTACATCCATTGCCGCCGGTTCATCTACATCAAATAATTAAGTTTATCAAAAAACCATTACAAAACATCATATTATATAAATAGTGGAAATTACCACCGTACAAATGAAAGGGTAAAGTTGCTTAACCTTGATCGAGGAGGAAAGAAAGAGGAGAAAGCTTAAGTGTCACTTCGGCACCTCATATCATTGTTGTTTTGTGTGAAATCAACTGGCATCATTCTCTCAGACATTTCATTGAGCACCTTATGTGCATGGCAAAGAAAAGCAAGCAAGCACTCAACCCACACACCTTCCACCAAGAAAAAATGAAGTGAGGGGGCTGGTTGGGGGTGAGCTGAATATATAGGGCAAAGGGAGCTTTAGCACCGGTTCATGTTACGAACCGGTGCTAATGAGCTATCTTTAGCACCGGTTCGTGACACGAACCGGTGCTAAAGGTACGGCACGAACCGGTGCAAATGCCCCGGCGGGTCCCCTGGACGTCCAGACCGCACGAACCGGTGCTAATGACCCCCTTTAGCACCGGTTCATGCCAAATCCGGTGCAAAATCTCTTTGGAGCAAAAAACCAAAGCCCTTGTTTCTACTAGTGCACACGTGGAAGGTTTTATGCCCCCCCCCCCCCCCGGCTAGTAACTAATATAAAACTTGTTCAGGGGCGACTAGTTCGGGCGTTCCATTCGACATACGCATAGTTGCATTTTCACATGTTTATGTTCCAATGATGATGATATGATGTTACGCTGCATGCATATAGGGCTGCGACACGTTTTGCTAAGTGTTTATCCCCATGTTGGGCTCTGAACCATCTTAGCCGTCCTCGCAAATAGTTGGGTCCGTCTCGGAACTTTGGTTGTACTTTAGATACGGGTAGACTGAGGCTCCTTGGAATTGTTTTGTAGGGACGGGAAGTGTCGGGTTGATCTACTCTGCCAACATACACCGTGAAGTGGGTTGTCTACATGGCAGCAAGAGTTGATCAAACGTGTATGGGTAACATGGTGCACCCCTGCAGGGATAAATTTTTTCAAAAAGTTGTGTCCGCGGTTATGGATGACTTGTAATCTTTATGACTCCATCATAGAACAACTTACACTAAATATTAATGACTTGCTAGTAATATAGAACAACTTCAACTAATAATCTAGAATACTTGCCAACCGTGTGAGTGCCATGGATTTACTTCCTTTTGGGTGGTAAAGGGAGGATTCATGGCGTGGTGTTATGTTTGACGGTAAGAGTAGATGGTTCTTATGCGGTCTCTTTTCCGTATGGGCTCTCTTATCTTGTTCTAATAGATGCAAGTTCTAGCGTGTCTCTCCAGGAATCTTAGTGTTTGCTACACTTTAACCCACACGTAACCGTTCCTTTGATAATGCTGCATATGTAGCAAAGATAGTCTGATGTACGTAATGCGAGTACAATTTGTACTCATTAAATGCTTGCTTCAGGAGACTCGAAGGCGCGCAAGGTGAGTACTATGTGGACTTCGATGAAGACATCGACGAGTAGATAGAAAATCCCAGGTGTCAGCCTGAGACTCGTGGATGGGTTCCCGTTTATCTTTTCAGGCTCATAAGCAAATGTTGTTAATCTTGTTTGTATATAGACGCTATTTCGTTTCCGCTGATGTAATGATGAGATGTTGGGACATGTGTCATCAGGATCTAATATTTGATATATTGCTCCCTGTATGAGCATTGCTATATATTCATCTCTTTTGTCGTAGACTTTTTTTTTTGCCAGGAAAAGAGTTTATATATTAAATGACAAGGTTATTACAATCAGCCTTGATCGCCTCGGCGATTTCAGGCGGGTAACAATGTTGCCAAACATCAGTTCTACCATTAACTCGTCCTAGCTGGGCTAAGCCATGGCTGGCGCCATTTGCATCACGGCTAACCTTGCATAAGACCACCTCTCTTTCCCTAATTCTCTCCCTAATGACCTTGATTCGCATGGCATGTTGAGACAGATTTGGTGTTCCTTCAGCGATAAGCTTGATGGCCTCCGCGCTATCGGTTTCCAACACAATGGCCCCCGCCTCCCAGGCAAGGGTCAAGGCGAGCCCTTCTTCGATGGCGGCAAGCTCCGCTTCCAGCGCATCAGTACATACTCGTAGCCGCCTGCATGCTGCAAAAATAACCGAACCATCAGAACGCCGAAGGATCATGCCCGTCCCAGCTCGACCATCATGCGAGAAAGCTCCATCCACATTCAGCTTGGTGCTGCCCTTGTCTGGTGGGTTCCATTTTTGCTTGATGTGTGGCCGGTCCTCTATCCTTTTCCCCTTCTTGCTGAACCCCTTGATCTCATCTATGCTCTGTTTGCCTTTCTCCGTGTCGATGTTCTGGTTCTGCTCAATCAGCAGTAGCGACTTGACATAGCCCATTAGGAAACGCTTCGACGCTTCAAGGGGTGCTGGCCTCTTATCATGTGTGAGTTCATTATGTATATGCCATATCCTCCATAGAACCATCAAGAAGGCCACTCGCTGGTCGACATCCAGGCGCTTGAGGGCATGCATAAACCAGTCCGGATTATTCTCAAAGAGAATCTCGTCCTTGGGCAGGTCCCAAACCTCCCGCATGGCCTCCCATAGGCCCCGGGCATGCGGGCATGTGATCATCGCGTGAAATGTCGTCTCATCAGCACTGCCACAGATCGTGCACGTAGACAGGGTTCTAATTCCTCGATGTGCCATGTTGGCTTCAGTGGCAAGGGCATTTCGTGCCAGCTTCCAAGCGAAAATCCGCACTTTGGGTGGCACTGGGCACTGCCAAATTAGCTTCCAATCTGCACTGCGTCCCAGCGGCTGTGCACTGGTTGCTTGCCTCCCAGCCGCACGAAGCTGCTCCTCCAACGCTAGTCTGTACGCACTCCTTACTGTGAACATGCCAAGTTTTTCATGGTGCCAAGCGATAAAGTCCTCTTCATTGTGGTTGGAAGTCCGTATCTTCAAGATTTCTTGCACGTCGATTGGGAGGAACCATCTATGCAGGAGTTGTTCATTCCACGACCCATCTGGGTTGAGAAAATCAGAGACCCACCGCAATCGGCACCGGCCTTGCCTAGTAATCGGCTTCAAGAAGGACTCACGCGGGATCCAGGGTGCCCGCCATGCTCTAACACTTGCTCCATTGCCAATCCTCCAGATCATACCCTTCTTGACCAGCTCAAGTCCATATTCAATGCCCCGCCACGTGGGTGACGCATTACCAGAAAACACCGTATCCGTGAGCAGACCTTGTGGATAGTATTTTGCCTTCAGAACTTGTGCACACAACGTGTCTGGCTGTTGCAGGAGGCGCCAAGCCTGCTTTGCAAGCAAAGCCTGGTTAAATAGGCGCATATCTTTAAATCCTATGCCTCCTTGATCCTTTGGCCGCATCATACTATCCCAGGATATCCAGTGAGTTTTTCTTTTGCCATTCTCCGCGCCCCACCAAAAGTCCCGCATCAGTTTGGTTAGCTCATCAAGTAGTCCAAATGGTAGTTTAAAAATTCCCATGACATACACTGGGATGGCTTGCGCCACCGCCTTTAGAAGCACCTCTTTACCTCCCTGCGACAGGTAACCTTCAGCCCACTGGATGAGGCGTTTTATCAACTGCTCCTGCAAGCTCTTAAACTTCCCCTTTGACATCCGCCCCTCTGGCGTTGGCAGCCCCAAGTATTTTGTTTCGAAGGTTTCTTGGGTCACCTGTAGTATTTGCTTAACAGCTTCTCTGTCCTCATGTTGACATGCATCCCCAAACAAGATAGAGCACTTGTTTGGGTTGATCAATTGGCCCGTGCGACTCGCATATGCTTCCAAGACTGATTGGATATGTTGAGCGTCCTCCACATTTGCACGAAAACATAGTAAAATATCATCGGCGAACAAAAGATGGGATACACCTGGGGCACGCCTACAGACCTTCAGTGGCTGAATATGTTGTTCCTGTACTCCTTTTTGCAATAAAGCCAAAAGACCGTCAGCTACAAAAAGGAAGAGAAAGGGGGATAGTGGATCACCTTGTCGAAGACCTCGAGAAGGGGAAAACGAATCCAGGAGGGTTCCATTGAATTTCACCGAATACCTCACAGTGGTGACGCATGCCATTATCCAGTCCACCCATCTGTGAGCAAAACCCAACCTTTCCATCGCGTTCCTTAAGAAACCCCAATCTACCCTGTCGTAGGCCTTGGACAGGTCCAACTTATATGCGCAGAAGTTATCCTGTTATTTCTTGTTATGCTCAATAAAGTGCAAACATTCAAAGGCTACCAGCGCATTATCCGTGATGAGGCGTCCAGGTACAAACGCACTTTGGTTGATGGAGATAATGTCACCCAGAATAGGCCTCAACCTGTTCACCAAACACTTAGCAATAATCTTGTAAAGCACAGAGCATAAGCTAATAGGGCGAAAATCCTTCAGGGACTCCGGATGATCAATCTTAGGGATTAATACAATGGCGGTGTCATTGACATCATCTGGCATCCTCCCTGTCAAAAAGAATAACTTAACTGCATTGACTACCTCCGCTTTCAATGCCGCCCAATTCCTCTGGTAAAATCTTGCCGGGAAACCATCAATTCCAGGAGCTTTAAGAGGCCCAATTTGAAATAGGGCATCTCCAATCTCCTCCTCAGAAAATTCCTTACAGAGATTCTTGTTCATCTCTGGCGTTACCCGCTCCTGCAGCAAATTTAACAACTCACCAAAATTAATATTAGGATCACGGTCAAAAAGCTCTTTAAAGTATGATGTAGCCATCCTTTCCATGTCCGAGGGGGCATCCTTCCAGACTCCCTCCGCGTTCTTAAGTCGTTTAATTTTATTTTTCCGCGCACACCAAATTGCCTTCTGGTGAAAATATCTGGTATTTTGGTCACCTTCCTTTAGCCAATTAATCCGCGATCTTTGCAACCATAGCATTTCTTCCCGGTACAATAATTCATTCATATGGTCTTGGACTTGTCTGATGGCTTCACGGTCAGCATTAGCACGCATTAGCTCTTCTAGTTTCTTTCTGCATATTTCCAATTCCTTCAGCAGATTCCCAAACTTCTTCCTGCTCCAGGCCTGCAGCACATGCATGACTTTGTCCAGTCCCATACGTACAGACTTCAGGTCAGATTTCAGGCCAGCTTCCTCCCAGGCCGATGCTATCAATTCTGGTAGCTCAGCTGCCCGTTCCCACCATATCTCATAGTGTCGTCGGGGTTGTCTTGGTACTGATCGGTTCTCCTGCATTAGACGTACAAGCAAATGACAATGGTCAGAAACAGGTGAGACTAAATGTTCTACCAGAGCTTCACCATATAAGTTCCGCCACTCAGTAGTGGCCACTGCTCGATCAAGTCTCACACGGACATTTGCCCGCCCACTTCTTCTGTTATCATAGGTAAATGGGAGCCCTTTGAACCCCAGATCAGCAAGGTTGCAGACAGCAAGGGTTTCACGGAAGGCCGCCATCTGGGGCTCAGCCCGAGGGGTACATGATAAGTGCTCTTGCTGCCACAAAGCTTCGTTAAAATCACCCATGACCAGCCAAGAAAGATCTGACTCTGCCTTCAGCGTTTTTAGGCTATTCCACATGCGATAACGATTTTCTACACGGGGCTCGCCATAGACACACGTCAAGCGCCACTGAGGTGCACTGGGCGACTCACGGATATAAGCATGAATAAATCTTTCATTAACGGATTTTATATCAACACAAATACTCTCATGCCAGAATAAAGCAAGACCACCACTAAGACCATCACTACTAAAACCTGCGAACCCTTTAAGACCTAAACGATAACGAAGACGACGAATCCTATCTTTATTTTGCCTAGTTTCACACAGAAAAACTAACTTAATATTAAAAAACTTGGAAACCTTAATGATCTCATTAACTGTCGGGGCGTTTCCTGCTCCCCGACAGTTAAAGCTCAAGCAATTCATGGCGACTGACGGGGCGCCGCGCCTGGCCCCGTCAGCTTGGTGGTAGTCTCTGCGTTTGCTACCTTATCCTCATCGCCTGCCTTCTCTGCCTCCGTCTCTGGTACCTCCTCGTTAGGCTTCTTGATTCGCCCTCTCTTCTGCTCGCCTCCTCTTTGCTCTTGATTCTGCGCCATCATGGCCAGGTCCCTCCCAAAGAGCAGCACCTCCTTTTCAGTTGTCTCCATAGCCGAGCGCTTCCGTGGAGTCTGATCAACCGCTGGCATCTGTTCATCTGAGTCTCCGAAGGATACTACCATCGAGCTAAGGCCCCGAAGTGCTGGAATCATATCTGACGTCCCTAGAGAATTAGACCTCATTCCCATGTCAATGCCCTTCACCACAACCTTCCTTGCACTAGTTTTCTTGCAGCGTTTTGGTGCTCCATCCTTGTGGTGCACTTGTGCTAGTGCAAGGCGCAGCTCCACATCCATGTTGGCCTTGTCTTCTGGTAGTTGCACTATTGGCCGGACCTGCATAGCTCCAACCTGGGCAGACAGGGATTGATTCACCTCCTCCAGTACAAGGGACAACGTGGACAATGTGTGTATGTGTGAAGTGCCCGTTGTGGAAAGGGTCTCGGTACTGTTACTATGCAATGGCTAGCAGGTTGGGCTAGAATTGTATAGTATTGGTCCTAGGGGCTTACAGCTCGGGTCCGTGTCATCGATGCTCCCCCACTACTTCTCACCGCGGTCCCCGACCCACCCCGCCGCTCGATCCGTCTGCCGCCGACCCATCACCACCGATGAGGGTGCATGCGACGAATCGCGAGAGAGAGAGCTCGCAGGGAGAGAAAAGAGGAATGGGGATTTCAACAGGAACAGGGCGCATCTCCCAAAAATTTGAACAATCGGTGGTTTTTGGACACTAGCGATGTATCGTGAGAGAACAGCTCTCAGCGCTAACCATGCGAGGGTGCCCACGCAATAATTAGATTTTGGCAGGGCCGGACCGGCAAAATCCAGGGCCCTGTGCCAACTCCAAAATGGGGCCCTACCCGCAAGAGAAACAAAACTACGGTAGAATGATCAATTGACTAATTATCGAACGACACTTGTGATTCTTTTAGAATAAACATGTCCATAGCCCCATTTTGAGATTGAATCGAATTTAACATACTAGCATATAATTTAAAAATAGCACTCTGGTCTTATGAACATATTATAATTCACAAGAAGTCTCAATTTTCCATAAAATTGGCTTTATTAGCTCAAAGAAGACTACTTATCGGGCTTACCCTTAGTCATTAGATAATCATCCAAAAGACTATTGCCTGTCTTATTTGACTGTCGCCTATCTTGTTTCTCAACTTGCTCTTGGTTCTTCAACAATTCTACAACAATTTTTTTTTTAATCTATCAATTATCAATTCTACGGTCAATTTATCAATATGCAAATTTGACAATTAGAGCATGAATTATAGCGCACCTTGCCAAATAGGAATGAACTGTTGTTTTTTTTAGAGAATGCGGCTCTTTATTAATCAAGATAAACCATTACAAATAGTTTGCCGGATGCAATCCAGAATAGAGTTTCTAAAAGTGACCGAAATAAACAGTTCAGCAGAACGAGCTAAAGAATGAGCCGCAAGATTACACTGACGATAAACGTGGATGAAAGACACCGAAGTAAAACTTGCCGCCAGAGCCTTGATGTCTTGAACCACCACTCCAACTTGGCTACGGTCAAGCTCCAGGCTATTGACTCGTTGAACCAAGGAAAGGCAATCAGATGCCACAATTACCTTGTCGAAACCTTCAGAACCGGCAAGGGACAAAGCGCGACGAAGAGCGAGCGCTTCAGCTATCTCTGGCGAGGTGACCTCCTCAAGGAGCTCGCTGCAAGCAGCGAGGCATGCACCATTGTGGTCTCGGATCACTACACCAATTCCCATGCGGCGAGAGGGTGGAAACAGAGCTGCATCAACAAAGATATGAACCGTACCTTCCGGCGGCGGAGACCAGCGAGGAGCTGAAGAAGCTGTCTCACGCCTAGTAGAAGGGGCAGGTTTAAAGAGATGCATCTCGATCATATCGACATAAGCCTTGCATTGTTCGGCTAAACTATGAGGATGTCTTGGAGATTCGCCATTTCGGATGCCATTCCGATAAATCCACAAGCACTAGTAGAAAAAGGAGCATCAATACCGGTTCCAAAGGGGCTTTTGTACCGGATCTTCCCCCCCTTTCGTACCGGTTCCTTACGAACCGGTATTAAAGGGCCTCCACGTGGGCGCTCAGGAGGGCGCAGGGCTAGGGAGCTTTGGTACCGGTTTGTAATACGAACCGGTACCAAAGGTTGTCTGCCGCGGCAGAGAAAATGCAGAAATCTCTGCCGCGGCAGAGAATTCAGGGTTTAGGGTTTTAGGAGGGGTTTAGGGGTATCAGACCGTTTCATATCGCGTCGATGCGCCTGCTACGCGTTTGGGTTTAGGTAGTACATGAAGATAAGGGTGATGCATAGCAACTTGGTGCATATAATATAACACATGTAATTGCATAAGATCGCAAACTAAGTAGTATGCATGAAGATCGATCTTCATGCATATATAGTGGTACTCTCCGAGGCATACTATCTATTACATGTAGCAGAGTGGTACTCTCCGAGTCAAACTATATGTTACATGTACATCTTCATTCATAGTGAAACTCTCCGAATGGCGGTATGACGTCCCGAAGGAAAAATCCCGCAAATTCATCGCCAATTGCTTTGAAGCGTTCCTTGATTGAGATCCTGTCCCGCTTTCTTGCCAACTGTAAAAGAATGAGATACAAATGAATACATGAGCTATGTGTGTGTGTGTATATATCAAATCACAAACAAACAATTATTACTGAAACTAAGCACAACTTATGGTAACAAAATAAATTTGTGAATATTGTTTCCGTACCTCTTTATTTATTTGATTATTCGTTCTCTCGCTGACAATTCTGTGGATGTACTCGCAAACGTAGTATCTACATAGATTAGTCCCCTCTGGTTGTTGCGGGCATTTCTGTATAAGAATATAATTCAATGAAACAATAATCAAGTATGATAAAGGTGTGTGGACCTAGGTAGTACTACTTACTTTGTTCGCACGCCATATCAGCTTCGGTTTCCATTCATGGGACCGATCTTCCTTGATGAACATTTCCCATACACTGCCCGACAAAAGAAAATGCATAAAAGAGTTATCAATTAGTTGATATCAGGAAATTACCGAAAAGACCGATAAGAATTAATATTACTTTTTGAGCATAAAAAAACACGTCTTGTATAGTATGGCCTCTTTTCTTTGTGAGTCAAAGACTTCAACCTCTCCTTCATACATTTTAATGACGATAAGAATAAAGTGAAACCTGCGCACGGTTAAATAAGCAGTGTCATATATATAAGTCATCAGTTAAAATTTGAACTTCTCGTGAGCAAAATAGAATGTGTTATAAGACAGTAACACTCACTTGAAGTTGTAAGGCCAAAGTATTATCTTTTTGTCATGTTGTCGCTTCAAAAACCTTAGCAAAGTCTCCGGTGTATCCCTGTTATAGATGGGATCCTCTATGGTTTTTTCATGCATTGTATCCGGGTCAATGAACCCAATGTGCTTGATTTCATCCCTTTTGCATTCGAGCATCTTCGATCTGCATAATATAGCGCACAAAAGATTATAATTTGTAGACAATGAACGAGCTGAGCTAAAGACTTCTCAAATTACATAAATAAATCACTTACAGACAATAGCAACTGATGATTGATTTGTCGAGGGCCCGGAGATTGTATAACTGAAAGAGTTCGCCGAAGTATTCTTGGAAGTAGTGCTCTTCCTTAACTCGCACCATGATAGACTCGATCCCTTTCTTTGTGGCATTACTATACCACGCATGCAAATTACGCATACTTGTTGGTAGCTTCCTGAGATTCTCGACCAAATCTTTCCCTTGAACAAATTTATATTCTACTTCAGCGAAGGGGTAATCGGTGTATTCTCGAGAACTTTGAACGGCCTTCTCGTCAAACACCATGAGAGGGGGGACCGATTGAACGGATTGTTCTCCGAGCTGGTGCACTTGTTGTTTCCCTTTTTTCGTTGTGACACCCGATTGATTGCGTTTTTTTGCCTCCACCATCTCGTCATACGACCTTTCAATAGAACGCCTATAGTTAAATGGCGGCGATGGTACAGGGTCATATAGATTCTCAACGGTACGCACAACTTTCACTGGATCTAGTGTCTTCTCAAAAGGTATCTCCGGCGCTTTCTTAGCAAAAAAGGATTTCAGCTGGGACTGACATCTTTGCTCATTTTCCTCGATACTCATGTCCCAAGGTAACTTCTCCATAGGCGGCAGTGGTTTCTCCATTCTAGATCTCTTCCTAGGCGGAGTACCGTTCCGCTTAAAGGACGCTGTCTTACGCGGAGGATCTCGAGATGGTGGACTCACGCTGGGGTCTCTCTCAGGTAGGTGTGGACTTTGCTGCTCCTGTGGACTGCTACCAGGAGGAGTCGATGGCCTTTGCTGCTCATGTGGACCGCTACCAAGAGGAGTCGGTGGCCTTTCCTGCTCATGTGGACCGCTACGAGGAGTCGGTGGCCTTTGCAAAAGGACAATGTATTTCTTCGGCCATAGGGTGAAACCGTGCTTGACATCGGCAATTGTCCTCTCATCGTCACCTCTAGGAAAATCAAGCTCCACTGTTTCAAAACCCGGAACAACTTCATCCACCCCGACACGAACACAGCCAGGTGGAATGGGCTTATGATGGTGCGTTGCTCCATCTTCATTTGGGTAAACATAGCCGACCGCCACCTTAACAGACGCGGTCCTGAATAACATATATAGCTCGCAATCTGTCTTCTCCGTGACATAATCCACGGGGTAGCTTCCTCCACATCCGTCAAGATGCGTGGAACCCACACTGCTTCTTCGCTGAGATGGGGCGGCATCGGCTTGAGGATCCTGTAGAAACATCGGCTGATCAGGTGCCCTCTGATTTTTCTCAAGCGCCTCCACCCTATTTAACAATTCCGTTACAATGTCCGCCTCCTTCTTCTTTCGTGAACGGCTTCTATAAGTGTCAGCGCACTCCGGCCACGCTTCCTTCAGGGTCTGACCTGGGCAAGCTCGAACCCGTCCAACGTGTTCAGGATTCCCCAAAGTGAGTGTCAGCTCGTCATTCTCTCTATCGGGAATGTACTCTCCCTTTCTGACCTTTTCAATTGCATCTACAAGCTGCTTCGTGATTGCTTCAATTTTGTCCTTCCATTTCCCCTGCGCAACGATATGCCCTGTCTTTGGGTCCAACCCTGCCCCATGCGCGAACAACCAGAACTTGGACCGGTCGGGCCAGTCCCATGTCTGTGGAGTGATTCCGTTTTCCATCAGTTCATTTTCAAACGCTGTCCACTTCGGAATGGCAGTCTTGTAGCCACCTGACCCCAAATGATGGAAAAGTTTCTTCTTTGAAGCATTTTTCTTATTTGTGACCGATCGGGACTTAGCAGTTGTCGATTGCTTATACATCTTGAATGTGGGCCAGTGATCTTTTATCTTCACTAGATTATCATCGAATACTGGATCTTCATGCTTATATTTGTCCCATAAATTTTTCTTCCATGTCTGGAATTATGTGGCCATCTTCTTGAGAGTCCATTCCTTGACTTTCTTCTTCTGGCCTTCCGTCATTTCTTCCGGTAGGCTGAAGCGTGTCAGTAGAGTGTCCCAAAGAAAAAAATTCATCACTTCGTTGACAAAACTAGCTTCAGTCCCCGCGTTCTTCGGCTTATGCCACTCTTGAATGCTGATCGGTACATGGTCCCTAACAAGAACTCCAGCTTGACTTGTAAATTTGCGGCAGTGATCTTTGGGATGCACCGGTTCACCATTATCCTTAAATGCGGTGAGGGCTAACCTACCCTCACCCTTTAGCAGTTGCGTCGTGCCTCGTTTTGTTTTAACAGACTTGCTCGATGATCCAGAAGGCTAAAAGAAATATGATTCGTTAATAAGTGCAATACAAATAAATGAATGCATCTACTGATGAACATAGACTTGATACATAAATATACACCTCGCCGGAGTTTTTTATGGACACTTCGTTGTCTCTTCTAATCTCTTCAGACTCAAGTCCCTCACCGGCATCGTTCAGAAAATCTGCGAACTCATAGTCATCTCCATCGGGTTCCGGCCCACGGGCACTCTCATATATCATTTTCTGCACCTCTTTTTCTTGATCCTCATCTCGGACGAAGGTGCCGTCCGCCATAGCTCAATGTCACTACAAAATTAAGAAAGCAATTATTTCATTCATCATGTCATGATCATATAACAGATTGCTAGATGGATAACAATTCAAATGAAGAAAGCAAAAACCCTAACACTAACACTCGGCGCTCCTCCTCTCGCTCTTCTCTCTTTTTCTCGACCCTAACCCTAACACTCGGCGCTCCTCCTCTCGCTCTTCTCTCTATGTCGCGGCGGCACCGCCACGGACTCGGCACCGCTACGGACCCTAACCCTAACACTCGGCGCTCCTCCTCTCGCTCTTCTCTCTATGTCGCGGCGGCACCGCCATGGACTCGGCACCGCTACGGACCCTAACCCTAACACTCGGCGTTCCTCCTCTCACTCTTCTCTCTATGTCACGGCGGCACCGCAGACTCGGCGCTCCTCCTCTCGCTCTTCTCTCTTTTTCTCGACCCACCCGGAAGCCTCCTCGACCTCGCTCCATCTCCTCTCCCCCGACGTACGTTCCACACCACACCACACACAAACACCGGCGCCAGGAACCATGAGGCGCCACCAACCACACACAAACACAAACACCAGCTGGGCCGGCACAGCTCCACTCCGGCACAGCATCAACGCCCCACTTCACAGTTCACACCCCCTCACATGCTCATGCATGGCGCCCCCGCCCACTTCTCCGAGCTCGCCACGCTCTCGCTCCCCTCCAACCGCCTCTCCGGCCATATCCCGGTCGCCATCTCCGCGCTACAACAACACAACTCCCCTCTGCTCTGCTAGCTTCTCGCCGTCACCATATATACGCGTGCCTCCCTCTCCCCACGGCCTTCTCCTCTGCACACCGCCGCGCGCGAGCTGAAGCTCCGATCTAACTCCAGCCCAAGAAAAGAGGATACGATTCCCGTGCGTGCTGTAGGTGGCATCGATCAGACATCTGTAGCCATGGGAAGGTCGCCGTGCTGTGAGAAGGCGCACACCAACAAGCGCGCGTGGACCAAGGAAGAGGACCAGCGCCTCATCGGCTACATCAAGGCGCACGGCGAAGGCTGCTGGCGCTCGCTGCCCAAGGCGGCGGGCCTCCTGCGCTGCGGCAAGAGCTGCCGCCTCCGCTGGATGAACTACCTCCGCCCCATCAGCGCCGGCATGGACCCGCACACGCACCGCCCCATCAGCGTCTGCGCCGCCGCCGCCAGCGGGCTCACCACAGCCAGCAACACCGCCTCCAGCTTCCCCTCCTCTCCGGCGGCGCCCGCATCCAGGCCCGCCAACGCGCTCTACGCCGCCCGACCAGCACCGTCAGCTTCGCGAGGCCGTCGCCGTCGGACGACGGGCACAGCAGCAGCGGCGGGAGCAACGACGGCCGCGCCGCCCGCCAAAGACGACAACACCTGCCCTGCGTCCTCGCAGCCTCCGCGTGCTTGTCGCTGCCGCGCACGCAATACGTCGAAGACCTGGCGGGCGGCGTGGAGCGGCGAGGTGCGGCGGTGCGGCGCACTGGCGCGGACGGCCTGCGGGGTCTGTGTGGTGGCGCGTGGCGTGGTAGCTGTGCGAGGAGGCGGCGGCGCGAGGCATAGCGGCGGCTAGCGGCGAAAATCACCGCCGGTACCTCGGCGGCGCGAAGGAGCGGCACGTGCTGCGCGCACGTGCGGACGACGATGCAGCGGCGACGAAGACGGCGTGGTGCCGCGCAGGCGTAGCGGCGGCGGACGATGGCGGCGGCGGCGTGGTGCTTAGCGAGGACGACAACGACGGCGTGCTGCGCTGCGGCGGCGCGTCTCCTCTGCAGGCTTGGAATTCGTACTGGCGGTGATTTTCGTCGCGCGCGGCTAAGGCAACTGTGCTAGGGACCTTTGGTACCGGTTGGTTCCACCAACCGGTACGAAAGACCTTTCGTACCGGTTGGTGAATCCAACCGGTACCAAAGGTATTTTTGTTTTCTTTTTGTTTTGTTTTCTTTTTCTGTTTCTTTTTTCTTTTGTGTTTCTTTTTCTTTTGTGTTTCTTTTTACTTTTCTGTTTCTTTTCTTTTCTATTTCTTTTTTTTTCTTTTTCTTTTCTATTTCTTTTCTGTTTCTTTTTCTATTTATTTTTCTATTTCTTTTCTATTTCTTTTTCTATTTATTTTCTGTTTCTTTTTCTATTTCTTTTTCTATCTATTTTCTATTTTTTTCTATTTTGTTTTCTTTTTCATTTTCTGTTTCTGTTTTCTTTTTCTGTTTCTGTATTCTATTTCTGTTTTTCTATTTCTTTTTTTATTTTTTTCCTATTTCTGACACCGACTAAGGTTTCCCGCTCCGTTTAAATTTGAAGTAGCTTCGTTTAACGTGAACCCTAATTTGTGTTGATGGGACTCCCGCCATGACGCCGTCCGCGCGGGAAAGTTTCCCGCCAGGACGCCGCGCGGAAAAGTTTCCCGCCACGACGCCGGACGGGAGGAAAAGGGCGGGAAATAATGGGCGGGAATAAAATTTCATTACGATTGAACTGGAATTAAACTACATAGCTCAACTGAAAATTAAGATACATGGCCAGATTCGAATGTTGGAGGGATTCAGTCATAGTCGTGCCTAGCCCTATAAACGTCACCGCTGTAGCCATCGTAGTCGCTTACGTCATCGTCGCTGGCGTCGGGGTCGCGGTAGTCGAACCTCGGCGGGTGAGCACGCCTGGACTGGGACTGAGGGTAGCACAGGCGGGGGCCACGGTAGGCCATGACGCTCTGGAGAGTCCGGCCGCGCCACCACAGCCGACGGCCGGCCTCGTTGAAGTTCGAACGAGGCGGGCCGTCCTCCTCGTGCCTGGCAAGGGCACTCTCACGCCGATTGATGAAGAAGCTTTCCCAAGTCGGGCTGTAGTCGGGATGCCACTGGGGATGCCTCCGCTGCTCTGGCGTGAGCTCGAAGTAGTAGTGGTTCGTGATGGCCATCTCGCGCGCCACACCTAGAGGGACAGGAGGGACCGGTACGCCTCCGACGCTCAGCAACCAGCCGGTCGGGACGCGGTAGCCCGGCGGGCAGGGGTAGTTCGAGGCGCAAAGCGCCTCCGCCTCCCGGGGGGTTAGAGATACGATGGAAGCCATGAGAGAGAGTGATGAGAGGTTTGCAGATATGTAAATGGAAGCCAAGCCTACATATATATATAGTGAAAAAATGGCGGGAAGACGGAGGCGGGAAGACGGAGGCGGGAACCAGTGGAAAGCGTGGGAAGATGGGGGTGTCTTATCTGGGGGAGGCTTATCTGGGAGGGCCTTATCTGGGGCGTTTAGTACCGGCTGGTGGGTGCAACCGGGACTAAAGATGTCGGTGGGATAAGGACGCGTGGGTAACCTTTAGTACCGGCTGGTGGGTGCAACCGGGACTAAAGGTGGTTTTTCTGTCATCTAACAAAACTGTCGGTGGGATAAGGACGCGTGGGTAACCTTTAGTACCGGCTGGTGTGTGCAACCGGGACTAAAGCTGTCGGCAGGATAAGGACGCGTGGGTGGACGCACTGCTCGATGAGATAAAGCATGTAGCGCACGACGCCCTGTCGGAGGAACAAGACAAAGCAGAAGCGGAGCCGTGCCTATAAAAGGAACACCGATACGCCTTGGCAAGCAGATGAACAAGCAGATCAACAAGCAGGTAGGGAGAGTTTCATCCCCATGGATGGAGTAAGGGTTGGGAAATCTCCCGTGGCGCAGCTTCTCGAAGATGTCGTTGGTGCACACGCCCTACGGCATCTTCGGAAGCTGCGCCTCGGAAAAATTTCCCTGCAAGCCCGTGAAAGACTCCATCTCCTCTAACAGTAATGGGGAAAGGGTTGGGAAATCTCCCGTGGCGCAGCTTCTCGAAGATGTCGTTGGTGCACACGCCCTATGGCATCTTCGGAAGCTGCGCCTCGGAAAAATTTCCCTGCAAGCCCGTGAAAGGCTCCATCTCCTCTAACAGTAATGGGGAAAGGGTTGGGAAATCTCCCGTGCCGCAGCTTCTCGAAGATGTCGTTGGTGCACAGGCCCTACGGCATCTTCGGAAGCTGCGCCTCGGAAAAATTTCCCTGCAAGCCCGTGAAAGGCTCCATCTCCATTGTTAATATCTTACATACAGTAACATCATTACACAAAAGTGATTTCCATATTGAGATACACAAGTTATGATCCCTATCTAGCTACTCTTCTGAGTTTTCTTCGTGTGTTTCCCTTTCTTCTGATTGCAACGCAACCATGGACAATCTTCATTATTTAAGATGATGCTTGGGTCAGTTTTTACCTTGAAGGGTGGAATATCATCAAACTTATTATAATCTTCTGACATGTCTGTCTTGTCCTCTACTCCCACGATGTTTCTTTTTCCTGAAAGAACTATGTGGCGCTTTGGCTCATCGTATGATGTGTCCTCTTGCCTTTCTTTTCTTTTTTTCTGTTTGCTAGACATGTCCTTCACATAAAAAACCTGAGCCACTTCACTGGCTAGGACGAATGGTTCGGTGTCGTACCCTAGATTCTTGAGATCCACTGTAGTCATTCCGTACTGCGGGTCTACCTGAACCCTGTCTTTCAGGTTGAACCATTTGCACCGGAACAAAGGGACCTTGAAATTAGGTCCATAGTCAAGTTCCCATATCTCCTCTATGTACCCATAATATGTGACCTTCTTCCCATTGCCATCTGCTGCATCAAAGCGGACACCACTGTTTTGGTTGGTGCTCTTTTTATCTTGGGCGAACGTGTAAAATGTATTCCCATTAATCTCGTACCCTTGAAAAGTCGATATAGTCGAAGATGGTTGCTTGGCCAACAAGTATAGCTGCTCGTCATCAGTGACATTCATGAGACGTGTTTGCAACCAACCGCGGAAAGTCTTCATGTGTTCTCCATCAATCCAATCTTCACGTTGCTCCGGGTATTTAGAGCGTAAGATATCCTTGTGTTCCTCTTTGTACGGAGCCACCAAGATGGAATTATGTAGAACTGTGTAGTGTGCTTGAGTGAAAGAATTTCCGTCCATACACGTTGTTGCTTTCTTTCCTAGCGTGCCTTTTCCACGCAGTCTCCCCTCATAGCGCGATTCAGGAACACCGATCGGCTTAAGGTCAGGAATAAAGTCAACACAAAACTCAATGACCTCCTCTGTTCCATAGCCCTTGGATATGCTTCCTTCTGGCCTAGCACGGTTATGAACATACTTCTTTAAGACTCCCATGAATCTCTCAAAGGGGAACATGTTGTGTAGAAATACAGGACCGAGAACGCCAATCTCTTCGACCAGGTGAACTAGGATATGTGTCATAATATTGAAGAAGGATGGTGGGAACACCAACTCGAAGCTGACTAGACATTGCACCACATCCTTGTGTAAATTTTGTAGAGTTAGTGGATTGATCACCTTCTGAGAAATTGCATTGAGGAACGCACATAGCTTCACAATGGGTACTCGAACATTTTCCGGCAGAAGCCCCCTCAATGCAACCGGAAGTAATTGTGTCATAATCACGTGGCAGTCATGAGACTTTAGGTTTTGAAACTTTTTCTCTGACATGTTTATTATTCCCTTTATATTCGACGAGAAGCCAGACGGGACCTTGATGCTACTCAGGACTTCAAAAAAGATCTCCTTCTCTTCTTTGGTAAGAGCGTAGCTGGCAGGACCTTGATACATCTCTGGATTCAGGTTGTTTCCTTCGTGGATACTTTGCTAGTCCTTCCGTGCATCCGGTGTATCTTTTGTCTTTCCATAAACGCCCAAGAAGTTTAGCAGGTTCACGCAAAGATTTTTCGTCACGTGCATCACGTCGATTGAAGAGTGAACCTCTAGGAATTTCCAGTAGGGTAGCTCCCAAAATATAGACTTCTTCTTCCACATGGGTACGTGCCCGTCAACATCATGCGGAACAGATTGTCCGCCAGGACCCTTTCCAAAGATCACTTTTAAATCCTTGACCATATCATATATAGCATCCCCAGTAGGGCGGGTACGCTTCGTTCGGTTATCTGCCTCACCTCCGAAATTCTTTCCTCTCTTTCTTACGTGATGTTGTTTTGGAAGAAATCGACGATGCCCCAGGTACACATTCTTGTTTCCCAAATATATACTGTCAGTATCACCTAAACAGTGTGTGCATGCATTGTATCCCTTGTTTGACTGCCCTGAAATGTTACTAAGAGCAGGCCAATCATTGATGGTTACAAACAACAACGCTCGTAGGTTAAATTCCTTTTGTTCGTGCTCATCCCACACAGGTACACCTTCTTCACGCCACAACTATAAAAGTTCTTCAACCAATGGCCTAAGGTACACATCAATGTCGTTGCCGGGTTGCCTCGGGCCCTGGATGAGCACTGGCATCATAATGAACTTCCGCTTCATGCACAACCAAGGAGGAAGGTTATAGATACATAGAGTCACTGGCCAGGTGCTATGACTGGAGCTCTGCTCCCCGAAAGGATTAAAGCCATCTGTACTTAGACCAAATCTTAAGTTCCTTGCATCATCTGAAAATGACTTGAACTCTCTGTCGATTTTTCTCCACTGCGACCCGTCAGCGGGGTGTCTCAGCATCACGTCTTTTTTACGATCCTCTTTGTGCCATCGCAACAACTTGGCATGCTCTTTGTTTTGGAACAAACGTTTCAACCGTGGTATTATAGGAGCATACCACATCACCTTCGCAGGAACCCTCTTCCTGGGGTTGGACTCGCCCTCAACATCGCCAGGGTCATCTCGCCTGATCTTATACCTCAATGCACTACATACCGGGCATGCATTCAAATTCTCGTACTCCTTGCGGTAGAGGATGCAGTCATTGATGCATGCATGTATCTTCTGCACCTCTAATTCTAGAGGGCAGACAACCTTCTTTGCTTCGTACGTACTAGAGGGCAATACGTTCTCCCCTGGAAGCATCTTCTTTATTATTTTCAGCAACTTTTCAAATCCCTTGTCAGAAGTACCATTCTCTGCTTTCCATTGCAGCAATTCCAGCGTGGTACCCAGCTTTTTCTGGCCATCTTCGCAATTTGGGTACAACAGTTTGTTGTGATCCTCTAACATTTTCTCCAACTTCAACCTCTCCTTTTCACTTCCGCAGTTTATCTTCGCATCAAGAATGGCCCGACCCAAATCGTCATCGGGGTCATCAAATATCGGCTCATCAAAAATGGGCTCTTCTTCAGCTTCGTCTTCCCCCATTCTACTATCACCGTCTTCAGTGAACATAGGATAGTTGTCACTATCCTCTTCTTCTTCGTTGTCTTCCAATATAACCCCTCTTTCTCCATGCTTGGTCCAACAATTATAGCTGTGCATGAAACCGTTCTCCAGCAGGTGGACGTGAAGGGTCTTTGAGGTAGAGTAATCCTTCATATTCTTACAGGAACTACATGGACAATACATGAAACCATTCGACCGCCTGTTTGCCTCAGCCACGTTGAGAAAATAATGCATGCCATTAATGAACTCGGGATGGCACCGGTCACCGTACATCCATTGTCGAATCATCTGCATTATATATGTATATCAAAAATCATTAATTACACAACATCATGGATATATGAGTGACCAACTTAATTAATATTCAAGTTCATCACATAAAACTAAGTTTTTGTATAAAAAAGAAGAGGCTCACCGAGGTGGTACGGTGCCGGCTAGGGGACGACGCTGGCGATCGACGGCGGTGAGGACGGGGATGATACTTAAACCTACAAAACATACTATAATTTCAGCTCAAATTGCATATAAAAAAATAAAATCCCTAACTTAGACATTTCATCGAACACCTTGCTAGCACTAGAAAAATAGTATGAGTTAAAACTACCAAAGAAATGAGCTAAATTAGGAACGCCGGAAGAAAGAATGATATTGCTAACCCTTGGATCGATGTATGCCGTTAATCTTGTTAAAATGGTGGAGAAAAAATAGAGATTTGTTGGAGTGTGAGAGGTGCAAAATATTTAGAAATGTGAGAGAGAGAAGGTGAAGGGAAATGAGAAAGGGTCGGGCGCGCTGTGATGAAATAGGCAGGGACCCTTTAGTACCGGTTCCTTAGATGAACCGGTACTAAAGGTCCAGCCCTGGCCCCACCTCCGCCTGGAAACTGGGCTCAAACCCTTTCATACCGGTTCGTAACACGAACCGGTATAAAAGGCCCTGAACGAACCGGTATAGATGTTCCTCGCCCGGAACCGGTACTAATGCCCCCTTTAGTACCGGTTCGTAAGGGAACCGGTACTAAAGGCTTAGATGGATGCCCATTTTTCTACTAGTGAAGTGCCAAATCACCAAAGTCAGAACCATACGTTCCCTGTCTCTGGATCTCTCCAGGAAATCAAAAACCCAGTCCTTAGGGTTGATGAAGAACTTGCGACGGAGATGAAGACCATACAGCGGCTTGATCTCACGCCAAACTTCTCTAGCAAATTGGCAGAAAAGGAACACATGGGCCGATGATTCCTCTCTGTTGCAAACCATGCACGCCGCCGAAGCTAGGATATGGCGGCGGTTTAATTGGGAACCAGAGGGCAGACTGTCATGGATAAATCTCCATATATTGATCTTCATCTTCCCAGGTGCCTTGATCGCCCAAAGTTTCTTCCAAAGTGAAATATCAAGCTGCATGGAAGAGTAAACACCACCACCAGGTCTGCTGCGCTCAACAAAGAACTTCTCAGTTCTAGCCAGATGATATGCAGAACGTACAGTGTACTCTCCAAACTTTGTATGCGGCCAGTATAGGAAATCAATTCCTCCCCGCCGGCTGATAGGGATTTGAATGATCTGGTTGGCAACATCCTCCACAAAAATGGAACGAACGACTTCGACGTCCCATGGCCGGCGCTCCTCGCTAAGAAGAAAGGCCACCGTTGCACCCTCTGGAATGGGCGCCAGAGTCTGTACCTCCCCAGGTCTGACATTAGGAATCCAGTTATTAGTCAGCATATTGATACTGTTACCATCACCAACACTCCATCGGCTTCCGAGTTTCACCAATTGCATGCCAAACATTATACTCCTCCAAGTGAAGGACGATGAGCGAGGTTTGGGAGCGTCCCAAAAATCGCAGTGAGGGAAATACCTTCCTTTTAACACCCTGGCACATAACGACTGCGGATCCGAGAGTAATCTCCAACCTTGTCGCCCGAGCATGGCCTGGTTAAATAAGACAAAGTCTCTAAAACCCATTCCCCCTAAAGACTTAGGGGTAGATAGCCACGACCAACTGTGCCAATGCATCTTCTTTTTGCCGTCTTCGAAGCCCCACCAATGATCAGCAATGGACTTTCGAAAAGAGTCACAGATGGAGACCGGAAACTAGAAGCAACTCATCAAATACGTTGGAATTGCTTGTATTACTGCCTTCAGCCAAGTTTCCTTCCCCGCACGTAACAAAGGCCATCCAGAACAGCTATTCATTTGTTTCCAAGCTATTTCCAGAACCGGCCTAAAAGAACCAGACGGAGAGTGGCCCACGCCCGTAGGTATGCCAAGGTAGGTTTCCTGCAGAACCTCATTATGAACTCCTAATCTGGCCATCACGTCTTGCTTCACCCGACTGTCACAGTGTAGACCAAAGAAGATTGAAGATTTATCAACATTAATCTTTTGTCCAGACCCTGACAGTATAACGAAACGGTTTCCTTGAAAGCCTCTACACTCCTTGCATCACTCCGAGCGAAGAAGATGCTATCATCCACGAAAAGGAGGTGGGAAATAGGCGGGCCGTCACGGCCATTACGAACTCCTTGTAGTGCCCCACATTCTCCTTAAGAAACAGCAGATTCGACAAACCTTCGGTACAGAGCAGAAAGAGGTACGGACTTATAGGATCCCTTTGTCTGATCCCTCTAGATGGAATAACTGGCATAGTAAGCTCCCCATTGACCCGGACTGCATAACGTACATGAGTAACACATCTCATCACAGCCGTAATCCAACCTGGAGCAAAGCCCAACTTGCAAAGACATCCGTGTAAATAGTCCCATTCAACACGGTCATATGCCTTCATCATGTCGATTTTCAGAGCAAAATAGGGTTGTTTAGCCTTTTGCCTCCTGATCGTGTGAAGGCATTCATAAGCAATCAAGGCATTATCAGTGATTAACCTTCCCGGGACAAAAGCACTCTGATGTTCTGAGATCACCACAGGAAGAATCACTTTCAAACAGTTAGCTAACACCTTAGATGCAATCTTGTAAAGAACATTACAAAGACTGATGGGTCTGAAGTTCTTGAGGTTTTCTGGGTTAGTTACCTTAGGTATCAACACAATGATGGAATCACAAAAACCCTCAGGAATGCCTTCACCCAATAAGAAGCCCCTAACAGCAGAGCAGACATCATCTTTCAGCAACTCCTAGTGTGTCTGGTAGAAGAGAGCTGGAAAGCCGTCAGGTCCAGGGGCCATTGTTGGCCCCATCTGGAACAAAGTTGTCTTGATCTCCAAATCCGTATATGCCTTGGTTAACTAGACATTCATCTCATCAGTGACTTTGGATTGGATGGAATCAAGAACAGTCTCCGAATAGCAAGGTTCAGATGAGAACAAATCACCATAAAATGTCTCAGCCATACCTTTGATTTCATGTAGGTCCTCACAGCGAGAACCATCCTCACGAACCAGTGCACGGATTCTGTTCGTGCTGTCGGCGCGCCGAGGCGCATGCATGGAAAAATGCCGTGTTGCGGTCTCCCTCCCGCAACCAGTTCACCCGTGAGTGTTGTCTCGCCATGATCTCTTCTCTCTCAAAAAGCTCACACAACCGTCTTTTGACCTTCCGTGCATTATCAATCCCATCGGCACGCCAAAGAGACAGTCAGATAGTCTTTAGCTGGCACTCTAACTTCCTGATCTCCTGCCGTACACGTCCAAAGCTTGCATGACTCCACTCCTGCAACGAGGTAGCTACCGACTGGAGTTTGGACCAAGTAGCATTCAGGCAGTTCGGCCCTGGTTGAGATTCAGACCACGCCTTTTCCATCATTTGGTGATAGTCCGGGGCCCGCTGCCATGCAGCTTCATAGCGGAAACCTGTCTGGACCGGTCTACGTTGAGTATCTTTCACAAAGTTGCGAGATGGTTGGAAGTGGTGGTGATGATATTCTCAACCGAACAGCCGTCGAATTTGGCAGAGAAAGCCTCTTTCGCCACCGCACGGCCTAAGCGTACCCGCACAAGAGAGTCACCGTCCGGCCGATTCGACCATGTGAATAAAGGGCCGGGGTAACCCATATCGGCCAATCCACAATCATCCAAGCAATCCTTGAATTGATCCATCTATGCAATTGATCTATTCTGAGGACCTACATGCTCATGTTGAAAAAGAACTTCGTTGAAATCACCACATGCAATCCAGGGTCCATCCCATTGGCTTCTCAACCGTCTTAGTAGGCTCCAAAATTCGTGTCGCTTATCCCGACAAGGCTCCCCATAGACGAAAGAGGTACGCCATGGAGCACAAGTGGGCGACGAAATCACTACATCAATGCAGTGAGAGTTCAGTCCTTTCAGAGCAACCACAAACGGTTCAGACCAAAAAAGCACAAGGCCTCCACTGAGACCCTCGCAACTGACAGCGAGACTACCTGTGTAGCCGAGGCTCCACATAAAATTTTGAGCTCTTTTATCCTTCATCTTAGTCTCGAAAAGGAAGACGAAGGAGGGTCGATACGTTGTCACTAGCCAACGCAATTCACCAACTGTCGAGTCTGACCCGAGTCCCCGACAGTTCCAACAGAGGTAAATCATTGCAACTGGCGGGGCTGCATCGCAGCCGCCGCCGGATCTGCCGATCGAGAGGTTGTTCATTGCTTCTTGTTTGAGTCATCCACGACCGCCTCAAGGTGATCAGTCCTACCTTCCTCGTTGAGTGCATTGGACGATGCCACCCCAACAGGAACGGTGACAAGTACTGTGCCATCATGTAGCACCGGAAGCTTGGGACGGTACTCCTGCTTTTGCTTTCGTTTCTTCGCCGGTTTAGACGGTGATATCACCTTCTTCCCCGGCCCCGAGTGTGAAGCAGCAGGTTTCTCACGCGTCACAGTAGCTCTACGCTGACGAGGGTTCTTCTTAGCCGGCGAGGTCACCTCACCCAAGGCAGCATCCTTCTGCTTATCACCCGGCGTAGATCCTGAGGCCTGAGAGCCTGGCCCTGTCTTTGTGCCATCCCAGGATGGTTTATTGGATTGGGAATGATCCATTGATGAGGCATTTTACTTCCGCTTCTCTGGGACACATAGCTTATCGCCATGATAGGGGAGCTTCCCTTCTGAATCTCGTGTCGCCGGTGTCGGGCAGACAAGAGAAGAATGCCCCAGCAGACCACAAGAGAAACAAAAAATGGTCAGCCGTTCATACATCACATTAAATTGCATGGTCATGTTCCTTTTCTTGGAGAAAACCGAGACGCACCGCATAATTGGTTCCAAAGGATTGATACAGACCCTAACCCGCAGATATGAGCCCCAAGCACGTCCTTTATCATCCACGTGAAGGTAGTCAATTCTACCCAGCCTGGAGGCAAGTGGAGTACCTCTCTCAGAATTCATCATATCAAAGCTCAGATTCATAATGCGAGCCCAAATGAGCAGCTCATCAAAAACCACATCTTCAGGCTGGACTAACACATCAAACTTCTTCAGTAAAATAGCATGATTGCTAAGTGTGACGCCCCGGGAACCGGTACCATGAGGATTCCAGCGATCCCGCCGAAATCCGCACGATATCGATTCAGGGACGCCCTCCGACACGACGTGCGCGACGAATCACACACGTGATGCCAGAGGAATTACCACGAGCAGTAACATTACAACAGGTTTACAATAGAGCCCACAAGAAACATATATTACAACAACGACTCCAGCGATTCAAGACACAAATATACAAGATCCGAATCATACAGAAATGTCGAATGCGTCCGAGTACGGACAAGATACAAATTGGACTAAGAGTCCTGAAGATAACCAATGGCGTCCATAACCCTGCCCAGGCCAAGCCGGAAGGGTAACCTTGCTAACGTCGTCTTCATCGCACAGATCTTCATACCTGCCCGGTTATGTCCCAAAGCAGCAATAAGTACGGGTTCGTACTTAACAAGACTTCAAGACGTATAAGCATTCGTCAACCAGTCGTCCTTAGTACTTGAGGCACGCAGGGGACTTAGAGGACGCAAGAGGAACGTCATAGGCAATATGGTGGGGTTAAGCGGCAGCGCGCGAGCACTAAAAACCTATAGAGACACTGTACAACAGTCGTCTAATCAGAGAAGATGAGAGATCGCATAAAACTAACAGTTATATACTCTGCAATCATAACACAACCGATGCGTTCCCCCCCCCCCCTCGCAAGGAAGTACTTACAAAGGCACTCACACGGTGGACACGTTTTATTAGGTAGCCGTTGTAGTAATGCTATATTACTACGCAAGTTATTAGCAAATTATTAGCATCAGCATAAAGGTGTAAGTTGTTCTATGATCGAGCTATACAATTCCAAGTCGTCCATAACCGCGGACACGGCTTATCGATAAGATGTACACCCTGCAGGGGTTGCCCAAATGTAACCATACGCATGCTTGAACCCGCGGTGATAATGCGGAGTCTCACAACAAGACCGTTCCCAATGCAAGAGAAAGTTTAATGGGAGCCACCCAACTAAGCTACCCGTGACGAAGTTCGGCCGTACTCCGATACGGACCCAGAGGTTTGTGCCAACGGCTAAGCTAAGTGTGAAAAACCTGCTTTCGCTAATCGTTCCACGAGATGAGTACAGTACAGAATATAAACACCCGAAGGCAACAGGAAGTAAATCTTGCATCGTGCATATGAGCAAATAAAACCAAGGTTGTGGCTCCTAATAAACAGACTCGAGGAAAGGTAGTGGGTGATGGGGGTCCCACTCCCCCACGTACGGGTAGAGCGCTCAATCTCGGAACAGATAACAAGAACTCGGGTCCTAGGGGACATTAGCGAGTCAAAGTTCCGATGCTTTCGCAAAGGGGCTCACATATGCCTCTGCTTACAATTTTAGTTGTTAACAATTAAGTAAGTGTGATCATCTCCAACAAACATATCCATAAACCATGTGTCATGACTCCCCAACAGATAACCCGATAAGATAACAATAACGGTAACAGGATATAAACAGCACTAGCATGCACTACGACTCGCAAGGCAGACACGATAACCAAACAACAGCTGTAGGAGGTGGTGGTGGCAATATGGGCTGCTTGAGGTAACAAGTGGATAGGACACGTGACAAGAACGCAACTCAAGGCTAGCATAAGAGAGAAGGCAAAGTAAAATAGGTGAGCGACTCCTGCAGAGACAGGAGTTTAGGAAATGCTTGCCTGTTAAGGATTGCCGAAGAACATCCGGAGGACTTGTCGTATCTCACCACACCACTTCGCGATCCTATCTGGGAAGAAGCAAATGCTAGACAAACAACGGCTGCAAGTCTTACTACTACGGATAAAGAAGATCCAGCATGATCAAGATGATATGCATGCATGACATGGCAAGGATGATGCGATGCACTTATCCAAATTAAGCGGAGTCGGAACCCCGTACAAGCAAATTAGGTTGGAGTTGCATTTTCTACCGGCAAAGTTAAAGGTTGCTTAACATGGCAGTAACATGGCAAGGGTGATCTACTTCAGATTTAAGCGGAGCGGGGAAACCTTAGTCAGTGTCCGAAATACTCCGCATATATGTGAGGTGGATATGTGAAACTATCAACACACGACATGATGCGAAATGCAAACAGGTATATGAATTGCGTATTCATGTTCAGCACATTTTTCTGATCAAAATTCATATAGAAAACATTTTCATTTGAGTTACCAATCAAAAGTTATTAACATATTATGTTTTGTTATTAATTAAAATAGAAACAGGTTTTATTTTAATTAGAAAAGGACCCAGAACAAATTTCATACGGGGGGGAGGACCCCGGGTTGATTTCACAAATATGCAGGGGGGTTATCAAAAGATAGACAGGAAAAAGGACCGCGGGTTGATGACTTGAAACCTGTAGGGACCCCGGTGCAAAACATAAAAGATCTGGAGCTGGCAGGTTTTTCTCACCGAGGGGGTTTGACCCACGGTCACTGACGCGTGGGCCCGGACGGTTGACGTGGCTGCCTCGCTGGCGGACGACGTGGAGACCAAGCGTCTGCACGGCAGCAGACGGCGGTGATCACCGCGGGTGGCGTCGCATGCGCGGATGACTGCGGGCGTCCCTGGATGTGCGGGTGGTTGCGTTCGGCGCCTCTCGTCAGCGCGAACCAAAAGAGGGCGGCGCTGTCGGAGGGGACCACCGGAGAGCTCGCCGGCGTCGAGGTTCTGCGGCGGAAACACAGGGAACGCCGTCGGAGAGCCGAACCAGGAAGCAAAGGGGAGGCATAAGGTGTCTAGGGGATGCGCCAAGTTACCAGGAAGGCGGTGGAGTGGTCGCCGGAGACGTAGGAGGGTCACGATGGCCGGAATCGAAGAAAGACGACGGCGACCGGCGCACGGGAAACGGCAAACTGGTGGTGGTAGAAGGCCTCCCGAGGCGATTAACTTGGCGAGGAGGACGAGGAAGGTACGGCGCTCCTCCTGGTGGCGTCGGTTGGAGGCGGGGTAGTCGGAGACGACGGGGCACCGGTGAGGAGGCGCGGTGGTGCTCGGTGGTGTGCGGGAGTGCTCACAGAGAAGAAAGGAGAGGGAGATGGGGCCGGCGGCGCGAGGAGGGAGGATGAGAGTGGGGCTAGGGTTTGGAGGGGAAGATAAGGAGAGGGGGAAAGTGAGGAGTGGTACAGGGTGGTTGTGCTGGTGGAGGACCACGGCATCATGCCATTGTCGTGCTAGCTTTTGAGGAAGACGCCAAGAGGGGAAGAAAGGAGCGAAGGGGTATGGGCTGGTGAGGTGGGTTGGGCCGCCGGTGGGTTGGGTTGGGCTGCTCAGAAAGAAAGAGGCCAGGGAGAGAGAGAGAGAGGGGCCCGGGGAGGGATTAGGGTTTGCTGTTTTCTTTTAAAACGTCTTTCTCCTTCCTTTTCAAAACTATTTTGCAAACTGAGTTGGAATTCAATTCAAACAAAGTTTGAATTTGAAATAGAGATGGAGAGATAGAGAACAAAGCAATTAAAATAATATTTGTATTTGTTTTGATTTTAGGGTTTGTTAAGTGAAAGAGGAGAGGGGGATTATTAAACCATATGAGAGGGGAAAACAAAATAGATAGGGTTTACAAAATAATTTTATTTTGTTGAAAACATGAATGATATGATGCATGATGCCATGATGATGCATAAAGAAAAAGAACAACAAATATATTAGGGGTACTACCCTGGGCCGTTACAATCGACACCACTAACAAGGAACCTCGCCCCGAGGTTCCACGTCAAGCCAAGGGGGAGTTTGTTAATCTATCGAATCTTCTTGTACCATGTTGATAATCACCCGACCTCGAGGTGGAACCTTCTTCTGGCGAAGTGTTGATATTCTCGACACCACTAACAAGAATTGTTGCTCCATGTAGAACGGTCGACACCGCCAACAAGAAGTCGTTGTTCCGTCGATGATGATGCGCGTCCGTCGGGATCCTCCGAAGATCGGACCTAATAGGTGAGGGGCAAAGATCGTCCAACCAGCGTAGAGACCTAAGACTCAGAAAACTCAGATAAGAGAGAAGACTCAAAATCGCACAGGTAAGAGGAGGAAGAATATAGGTAAGGAGAAAAATCAGAGCTAATCAGAACTATCCAACGATGTTTTCGAAAATAGGTTTTGACACTAAACACAACAACGCCCGTTGGCAAGGTTATCCTACAGGCTGGACTAGTGGGGTACCGTCAACCTGGGCTCTGATACCAACTTGTGACGCCCCGGGAACTGGTACCATGAGGATTCCAGCGATCCCGCCGAAATCCGCACGATATCGATTCAGGGACGCTCTCCGACACGACGTGCGCGACGAATCACACACGTGATGCCAGAGGAATTACCACGAGCAGTAACATTACAATAGGTTTACAATAGAGCCCACAAGAAACATATATTACAACAATGACTCCAGCGAGTCAAGATACAAATATACAAGATCCGAATCATACAGAAATGTCGAATGCGTCCGAGTACGGACAAGATACAAATTGGACTAAGAGTCCTGAAGATAACCAATGGCGTCCATAACCCTGCCCAAGCCAAGCCGGAAGGGTAACCTTGCTAACGTCGTCTTCATCGCACAGATCTTCATACCTGCCCGGTTATGTCCCAAAGCAGCAATAAGTACGGGTTCATACTTAACAAGACTTCAAGACGTATAAGAATTCGTCAACCAGTCATCCTTTGTACTTGAGGCACGCAGGGGACTTAGAGGACGCAAGAGGAACGTCATAGGCAATATGGTGGGGTTAAGCGGCAGCGCGCGAGCACTAAAAACCTATAGAGACACTCTACAACAGTCGTCTAATCAGAGAAGATGAGAGAGCGCATAAAACTAACAGTTCTATACTCTGCAATCATAACACAACCGATGCGTTCCCCCCTCGCAAGGAAGTACTTACAAAGGCACTCACACGATGGACAAGTTTTATTAGGTAGCCGTTGTAGTAATGCTATATTACTACGTAAGTTATTAGCAAATTATTAGCATCAGCATAAAGGTGTAAGTTGTTCTATGATCGAGCTATACAATTCTAAGTCGTCCATAACCGCGGACACGGCTTATCGATAAGATGTACACCCTGCAGGGGTTGCCCAAATGTAACCATACGCATGCTTGAACCCGCGGTGCAAATGCGGAGTCTCACAACAAGACCGTTCCCAATGCAAGAGAAAGTTTAATGGGAGCCACCCAACTAATCTACCCGTGACGAAGTTCGGCCGTACTCCGATACGGACCCAGAGGTTTGTGCCAACGGCTAAGCTAAGTGTGAACAACCTGCTTTCGCTAATCGTTCCACGAGATGAGTACAGTACAGAATATAAACACCCGAAGGCAACAGGAAGTAAATCGTGCATCGTGCATATGAGCAAATAAAACCAAGGTTGTGGCTCCCAATAAACAGACTCGAGGAAAGGTAGTGGGTGATGGGGGTCCCACTCCCCCACGTACGGGTAGAGCGCTCAATCTCGGAACAGATAACAAGAACTCGGGTCCTAGGGGACATTAGCGAGTCAAAGTTCCGATGCTTTCGCAAAGGGGCTCACAGATGCCTCTGCTTACAATTTTAGTTGTTAACAATTAAGTAAGTGTGATCATCTCCAACAAACATATCCATAAACCATGTGTCATGACTCCCCAACAGATAACCCGATAAGATAACAATAACGGTAACAGGATATAAACAGCACTAGCATGCACTACGACTCACAGGGCAGACACGATAACCAAACAACAGCTGTAGGAGGTGGTGGTGGCAATATGGGCTGCTTGAGGTAACAAGTGGATAGGACACGTGACAAGAACGCAACTCAAGGCTAGCATAAGAGAGAAGGCAAAGTAAAATAGGTGAGCGACTCCTGCAGAGACAGGAGTTTAGGAAATGCTTGCCTGTTAAGGATTGCCGAAGAACATCCGGAGGACTTGTCGTATCTCACCACACCACTTCGCGATCCTATCTGGGAAGAAGCAAATGCTGGACAAACAACGGGTGCAAGTCTTACTACTACGGATAAAGAAGATCCAGCATGATCAAGATGATATGCATGCATGACATGGCAAGGATGATGCGATGCACTTATCCAAATTAAGCGGAGTCGGAACCCCGTACAAGCAAATTAGGTTGGAGTTGCATTTTCTACCGGCAAAGTTAAAGGTTGCTTAACATGACAGTAGCATGGCAAGGGTGATCTACTTCAGATTTAAGCGGAGCGGGGAAACCTTAGTCGGTGTCCGAAATACTCCGCATATATGTGAGGTGGATATGTGAAACTATCAACACACGACATGATGCGAGATGCAAACAGGTATATGAATGGCGTATTCATGTTCAGCACATTTTTCTGATCAAAATTCATATAGAAAACATTTTCATTTGAGTTACCAATCAAAAGTTATTAACATATTATGTTTTGTTATTAATTAAAATAGAAACAGGTTTTATTTTAATTAGAAAAGGACCCAGAACAAATTTCATACGGGGGGGAGGACCCCGGGTTGATTTCACAAATATGCAGGGGGTTATCAAAAGATAGACAGGAAAAAGGACCGCGGGTTGATGACTTGAAACCTGTAGGGACCCCGGTGCAAAACATAAAAGATCTGGAGCTGGCAGGTTTTTCTCACCGAGGGGGTTTGACCCGCGGTCACTGACGCGTGGGCCCGGGCGGTTGACGTGGCTGCCTCGCTGGCGGACGACGTGGAGACCAAGCGTGTGCACGGCAGCAGACGGCGGTGATCACCGCGGGTGGCGTCGCATGCGCGGATGACTGCGGGCATCCCTGGATGCGCGGGTGGTTGCGTTCGGCGCCTCTCGTCAGCGCGAACCAGAAGAGGGCGGCGCTGTCGGAGGGGACCACCGGAGAGCTCGCCGGCGTCGAGGTTCTGTGGCGGAAACACGAAGAACACCATTGGAGAGCCGAACCAGGAAGCAAAGGGGAGGCATAAGGTGTCTAGGGGATGCGCCAAGTTACCAGGAAGGCGGTGGAGTGGTCGTCGGAGACGTAGGAGGGTCACGACGGCCGGAATCGAAGAAAGACGACGGCGACCGGCGCACGGGAAACGTCAAACTGGTGGTGGTAGAAGGCCTCCCGAGGCAATTAACTTGGCGAGGAGGACGAGGAAGGTACGGCGCTCCTCCTGGTGGCGTCGGTTGGAGGCGGGGTAGTCGGAGACGACGGGGCACCGGTGAGGAGGCGCGGTGGTGCTCGGTGGTGTGCGGGAGTGCTCACAGAGAAGAAAGGAGAGGGAGATGGGGGCGGCGGCGCGAGGAGGGAGGATGAGAGTGGGGCTAGGGTTTGGAGGGGAAGATAAGGAGAGGGGGAAAGCGAGGAGTGGTACAGGGTGGTTGTGCTGGTGGAGGACCACGGCATCATGCCATTGTCGTGCTAGCTTTTGAGGAAGACGCTAAGAGGGGAAGAAAGGAGCGAAGGGGTATGGGCTGGTGAGGTGGGTTGGGCCACCGGTGGGTTGGGTTGGGCTGCTCAGAAAGAAAGAGGCCAGGGAGAGAGAGAGGGGCCCGGGGAGGGATTAGGGTTTGCTGTTTTCTTTTAAAACGTCTTTCTCCTTCCTTTTCAAAACTATTTTGTAAACTGAGTTGGAATTCAATTCAAACAAAGTTTGAATTTGAAATAGAGATGGAGAGATAGAGAACAAAGCAATTAAAATAATATTTGTATTTGTTTTGATTTTAGGGTTTGTTAAATGAAAGAGGAGAGGGGGCTTATTAAACCATATGAGAGGGGAAAACAAAATAGCTAGGGTTTACAAAATAATTTTATTTTGTTGAAAACATGAATGATATGATGCATGATGCCATGATGATGCATAAAGAAAAAGAACAACAAATATATTAGGGGTACTACCCTGGGCCGTTACACTAAGCTTCCATGGCCCTCCTTTGGCCACCCTGGATCGATCAGCTTCCGATCCAAATTCCGCCAAGAATATGTTTGGCCCCAGTGGATTCACGACCAGATCTTTCGGGTTGCCCCACGCTGGCCTCACCACAGCCCTAATAGTATTGATATGCAAAGTGTTTGGCGCCAAAACCTCACCCACGAGAGCCCACTCCGGGCATGGAAGATCATCATCTCCCTCATCCTCCAAGACCAAGGGATCAACCTCCTTCGACGTCAGATTCAGTCGCTGCATCATCTCAACAACAGTCTCGCCGCCGCCAGCGGTCCTGCTCGATGAATCTGTCTCCGAGGATCCCCCTTTTGCCAGAACGTCAGTGGCCGCCACCAGATCGCGGGATCCGCTCGCCTTGGCCGCCGATTCATTCTCCACCCCAGTCCCTCTGTCTACCATCGCTATCAACACCGGACGATCACCAACACAAAGCCAAGGGTGGGAAAGAACACAGGTTTCCCCCTTGATCACCCCGAGCCCGTGGAGAGATCCGAACCCGGAGAAGACAGCCGCCGCAAGGTGCAGGGGCGACGAAGGGGAGGGGTGGAAGAAGGGGATGATCATGATCGTGGAGATCGAGGTCACCAAAAGGAGTCGCGTGGGTTAGGATCGCCGGATCGCCAGAGCGCCGTCAAACCCTAGCCAGCACCGAAGCGTCGGAATGAATTGTTGTTGTGTATATATGTGGCAAAGAAGAAGCCTGCCAGCCTGCTCCTGGCCTAATGGCTTCATCTTGGCTGCCACACGTTGTAGGCTACGGGTGAAACGGAGTACCGACGGCGCCGGGACGCCGGTGTGGGCGTCGGGTGCCTGCTGCTGCTGCGCTGCCCTGCTCCCGCGCAGGGTTAGCCGGCTAGGGATTGGGGGAACTAGGGAAGGGATGGGCTGAAGGCCAGGCCGGCGAGCAGGGAGCATATGGAGGGACTAGCCTCTGCCGAAAAGAACGCACGAAACGGCAGGGTGGCCTCACTCGTTCGGGACTCGTACGAGTCGTCCGCGACACACATCCAGTGAGCCTTTCTGCGGGCTGTCTGCTGGCAGAACTGTACAAGGCCAAGTCAAAAATTTGGGGCCGCACTTCCATGGGCCGGGCCTGGATTTTAGGTTGTACAAAGGCTCTCATCCCGTGTGTATGTGAGAGAGAGAGAGAAAGCAGCAGCACCGCTATATACACGTACGTGCTAGAACGTCCAACTGAGTGAGATAGTGCTATTATTATTTTTGGCTTGGTATATCAAGAATTCATGATTCATGCGTGTATGCATGTGATCGACCTAGTTACTTGAACCATTTGGACCATCAATATAGTCTTGATTCGTATCCTCATTTGGACCATGTATGCATGTGATCGACATAGCTACTTGGAAGTTTGCACACCTGGAGAGGTGCATGGACCGGCCAATAATGCCTAGCTTCTCCGCTGCAGCACCTTCAACGAAACGTGAGACATGCCATACGGTAGCAGGTCCAAACAAACTTTGCTACACGACAAGTGTATATATCGAAACAAAAACCAAGGACCATCAATAGTACATGGTCTTCCTTACGACGTCGTTCTCACTCTCTCCGGCTGCTTGTCACTTGCCACAATCCAAGACACGTCCATGCGTGAAGGTGGAGCACGGAGATGCAGACGGTGTACGACAGATCGGGACAGAGCGCGCGCCAAGAACAAGGCATCTGATCCAATCTGTGATCGGCATCTTGGCCGAAATGGATAATTAAACACCTTGTTGGACCATCAATGATCAATGTGCTAGCATGTCATAGTAGAACGAAGATGTAAAAATTTGTTCAAAACTATAATAATATTTGCACATTAAAAGAAAAAGAAAGAAACTTGCTTTTCTTTATTCAGCTATAGTTCCTTTTCATAAAACAGATTCACCGTGCGCTTCATGCAAAAATACAATAAAATTTGCTAATTATATTTTTGTTTGGTGGCAACGGTGAACTTTATTTGTTATATTAGATTAAAAAGGGAATATCATATCTCAACAAATACCAATTTTGGGTGAAAAAAAATCTGACTGAAATACCATTATATTTCCTCACAAATATATCCATCATAAAAAGGCATCTAGCCATAAAAACAACGCTCGGCAAAGGCTGGAAAACACATGGCAAAGGCTTCACCGTGTGCTCTCTCTCGGCAAAGGGCAACAGCTAGCAAAGAACAAACCAAATTTTGATATCACCTAGAAGAGCATTTTCCTTACCAAAATATTTTCGATGTTTTGACCGTCAAAAACCAAATTTAATTATTGTATATATATTGCCACGGAATTCAGGCATTTTCCGTGTGGCGAAAACACTCGGCAAAGGCCAGAAAACACACGGCAAAGGCTTCAAGGTGTGCTCCCTCTCGGCAAAGAACAAACCGGCAAAGGGGACTTTCCTGAGTCTTTTCGGTCGGGCGCTCAACAAACCTTCGCCGTGTGTCATTTCCATGCTGTCGGCCAAGAAAAGTGCGTAGATGGCGGTAGGATGGAGACGGCGGCGAGCTATGCCGACTGTATTTACAAAACTCCTGGCAAACGTCACAAGAAGAACCAAAAAGAAAATCCACATCGCCACCGGTGACCTCCTCGGCGGTTGAGGGGGAGCCAAACACGGAGGAACTGCTACCACCGGTGACTTAAGGCTTGGCTTTCCCTCAATCTCCAGTGTGACAAAGCGGATCGGCGGCTTGGTGACATCCAATCGAACCCTGACCCACACATAATCTTGAGCTACTGCTAGCCTCAGCTCAACACGAAGCACCACATACTAACTCATATATAGGTATAAATAAGAGTTGTCGAAAGTCTCAACAATTTTAGCTATCCACATCTTGCCGAATGCCGCGGGCTGTCTGATGCCCGGGAGGACACGAGGTGCCATCGCGTCGCGTCACGAGATTTCCACGGTGCCTCCACGCCTCCCGGGCCCTCTCGTCATGGACGCTTGGTAGGGAATCGTCCGGTGGGGGCTGTTCTGAGGGCGCCTCCGGTTCTTCCGCGTACTAGGCCCCGCCAATGTCCAACGGAGCCTAGGCAGGTCGCTGTCGTACGCGGTTCCTCTCGGGAAATCGTGACGCGGGCCCGCTCGAGCGGGAGACGCGCTCTCACATATGGTACCCACACCTGAGAAGCTGGCTCGACGCCATGCCACGCGTACCCGCGACGTACCGACGACTGATTCTCGCGCCGCATGTGCAAGGCTTTCTTTCACTTCTCCCTGCGCCGCACAGCTTTCTGATAGCCATCGCACGTCGTTCCCTCACGGGTTTCGCGCCGACGCATTGCCTATAAAACATGTCTCGCCATATTTTCTCTTCCCGTTAACTAGAAAATTTTAGAATTTAAAATTTAGACGTTTTGAAATTAAAAATACATTAATATGAGATAAGAAAACAGTGGCAACAGTCAGGCATTGAAGCTGAGTGTGAAATTTTCTAGGACGAGCTACATGTAGATTTTTTTTGAAAAATAAAAAAAATGATAATTTAAAGTTTCAAAAAGAAACTGAAAATAAATATAGATGTACAAAATGTTGAGTTCTATCACTGTGCAAAATTTGAACTCGAGATACCATATATTCGAGGCTGTACAAACATGACTAAATCTGACAAATTTTGAGGTTTTGAAAGTTTGCACTGTTCACTATTGTAGATGTCAGATTTTTTCATTTTTGCACAGCCTCGATTATAAGATATTTTGAGTTGAAATTTTGTATGTTGGTAGAGGACAACATTTTCAACATCTAGATTTATTTTCTGATTTTTTAAGAACTTTAAAATACCAATTTTGATTTTTTATATGGAAGGTTAAGGTTAAAAAAATTAAAGGAAGGTTAAGCTAAGGAAACTAGCTATTATATGGAAGGTTCCTGGGTGAGAGACTTGACGTGTGCATCTACCAAATTTAACCCTTGGTGGAAAAATACTAGTCCTTCAGTCAACAAGTATTTGTCAATCTGGACCATCGGATCCACCGGGCTGAACGGTTGACATTTATCCATCCCTACAGTAAAAAGCCTCTTTCTCTTGTTCAACTTCAAATAAACTGAGCTGATTACATGACTATAAATAGCACGCACACACACCACGGTGAAGCTCACGGCTGCCTGATCCGATTATCACTCCACTAGGTGGTATCTAGGCCACGAGTAACTGCACTTTGACGCAGCCACGCAAATCAGCCAACGTCCACCCATGTGCTGAATACTCGGTCCTCAACTAAGCCTAACTACCAGCTAGCAATGCGGTCTGACACATAGTGCATGCTACTCAAACTTCTGGATGCCCGCACATGCACCCACACGGCCACACTCCACCATGCACGTGAACACACATTTTTTCCGCATGTGCACACTGCCCAGCCACTACTACATATGCATGATTAACGAAAATAACATGGCGAAATTCTAAACCTGTCACTAATAACAAGATTAGTTCCAACAGGTGAGAAGCCATTGTATTCCGCCAGGATCAAGCCGTATTTTCTGAAAATCCAGGGGCCCTCTTCCATAATTCTGTTTCAGTCACCCAGACACGAAGCTTGGAACAAAAACAGGTTACACTCCAAGATCCTGGGCTTGAGCTTCTTCCTCGGGCTCCATGCAAAATTCATGGTCTCAATCAGCTAGTTAGCGCTGAAAGATTTCCGGTGAGAACCCTACCCAGTGCAAGTCACTTCACTTCCTCTCTCAGATCATTTAAACGCTCTCCTCCGATCTTCACCCCATTGAGCTCTTCACCTTGCAGATTCAGATGCTTCAGCAAAGGTTCAATGTCCTCCGCCGCCGAGGTTACGGGCAAGGTTGTGCCTCCCCACGAGCAGAAGACTCCATCTCCCAGCCTCTCCCAATCCCTAGGGCAGCTATTCAACGGTCGGACCAAGCAGGAGGGGGAACGAGGTTGGAAGCAGATCGATCACTCATCGTCGTTTGGATCGCCGCCGGAGTCACCAAAAGCCCTAGACGCGAACGTGAAAAGGTATCATCGTAACATGATCTGGGTTTCATATTGGGCCAGATTTGGTCATTAATGGTCAAATGTGTTTGCTTTTTTTGTGGGAATTTCTAGCATATTTTTCTTTTTCCTCCATATTGTGCTTTTAGTATATAAATATATAGATACTGGAGTCTTGAGTAGTCTATAAAATATCGGGTTTGTGAATCCATATTTGAATGAGAATTAGCTTAAATCTCAATCAACTCCTTATCCGTTGGATGTCACGCGGAGATTCGTGCTGGTCATTTGCATCACGATTGCAAAAAAAAATCCAGTTGCACTATGGTTGCAATTGAATTTTTTTCTTTCCAATTGCATACTAATTGCAACTGAATTTTTTATTTTAAATTAAAAAATTCTAGTTGCACCACGGTTGCAAATGAATATTTTTCAATTTCACTATGGTTGCAACTGATATTTTTTTCAAATGTGGGTGACATCATTTGAATGAGAATTAAGCTAACTAGTCATCCTCCTGTGCGTTTGCACGGGCTAGCAATTTGCAGAACCACGCAAATAGTAGTTCTAGTATTATTGCTATAAAATCACGTACTACCTCCATTCCAATAAATTTAGTCAAAAGTCAAAACATACAACATTTGACCAAATATATAGAAATAATATCAATATCTATAATATTAAATAAATACATTATAAAAGTATATTTCAAGGTGAATCTATTGATATTAGTTTGGTAGAGCAAATGTTCATATTTTTGTATATAACATTGGTCAAACTTAGAGAAAGTTGACTTTTGACTAAATTTATAGGCCTTATTCATTGAAATGGAAGGAGCATTACTTTTGCTTTCTCAGTTTTGCAAATGACAAAAAACAGTCACATGCTTTTCATTAATCATTATTAGTTGGTTTATACGTATATAGATTATCTAACAATGACATCAATGATTATAATGTATTTATCAATGATTAATTTGCATAAGACCCGTATCGATCGTGCATGTAATTGAGATGCCTTGCATGTACTCACCATATCATACTCGATAATTTTTTACCATTTCGCTGCTCCCGTTCTCTCCCTGGGATGTACAGCCTCCTTTCCAGTACGGCAAGTCGGGGGTAGCGTGTAGAAAGCCGATGCTTGCGCCAGCAAACTCAAACTCACGTAGAGGAGAGTATCAACTCCCCCTAGCTAGTATACCATGCCAATGGTTCCTGTGGAAGACGGCAATAGTAGAAGAGTCAAATTCACGCAGCTTGTAAACCCGTTGAGGAATACAATTGTCCACGTGAAATATGATACTCCCCGTTCAGAAATCATTCCCGCATCGGCGGCGTCGCTGCGGCCGCTGAAAGGTCGCCGGTCGGTGGGCAGAATACGACGAATTACATCCAAAGGCGCTTGGCATGAACGCTTGACCAATCTAATAAGCCTGAAGAATATAGGAAGATACATACGTTCAAGTGTTTAGATCTAATTTTATTTTTCACCTGTTTGTATATGGTTAGGTGACGTATTGGGCTCTCAACATGCAAGACTTGTAAAGCTGCATGTCTATAGATATTCAACTCGGAAAGTATGCCAATACAACTCCTTGATCCGTTATTCAATCTTCTATCCATAAAACTCGAACGTACCCCGACAGGACTCCTTGATGCGTTATCTAATGGCCGCATAAATAATAATATCATAGGGTTACTTTTGTACAGTTTTCTAGGATTAACGTGGAGGCTAGTAAAAATATATATAGGAAGTATTTATCCTCTCTCTCTCTATATATATATATATATAAGAAAGACTAGCAAAAGTGCCCGTGCGTTGCACCGGGTAAATTTTAAAATAGGTTTTATCTGATGGAGAATTTATCTACTCTATATCGCTTATCTCTTAACAGCAGTGCCACGCCGTGGTGATCGAACGTTGATGCAACTCAACGACGGTGTTGTGAGGCAGCAATGAGGCAGACTGATGCACAATTAAGACACAAAAAAACCCTAAACACTCGAACTCTATCCACATTAAGAAGAAAAACAAAATAGCAAGGACGGGTCGACTAACCGAGCCAACATGACGACGTATTAGCCGGCAATAGCGGCCTTGGCGGCGGTCATGTGAGTAGCTCCCTCGAAGACACGGAAAGAGCACGGAGGCTAGCAAATCGGTGATGGCTTTGCTCACATGTTGTTAATAGTAAATTTTCTTTTCTTTGCATTTTGACTCACATGTCAATAATTTTTTATCTCACCTAATTTTGAAAATAATTTGATTTATCAGGAAGTATGTTAATGTTTTTCTTCTATATAAATCATTTAATAAGTGAAAGGAATCATTAGAGAATTCATGAAAATATTGTTAGAGGAAAAATTCATTAATCTTCTAAATTTTGAAATATCTTGTTTAGATGTACTGTACTATTTTTTGTACACATACTTTTATAGATCACTATTGTACATGCTAGCTATAAGTTGACTATAAATGACGTGTCAAACTACTATAGTCGGCTGCCAGTATAGTGTTCTTGCTCTGAGAGAGTTTACCTTTGTTCATAAAACGATGTCAGAGATTCATCCAATATTTCGATGTATTTTAAACACACATATAAATTTAGACATTTACTCACATCTATTTATGGATAGTAGTAGTATTTTTTAAAACTAAGTATTCATATGTATGTTTCTAAACTATGCAGTCATATATACTCCCTCTATTCACTAATATAAGATGTTTAAGCTTTAGTAGATTTATCTTTTTTGTTATGTCTCTAATCTGCTTTTAATATGCAGATTCACTCATTATAGTGTATATTTAGTCCACTTTAAAATATCTAAAATATTTTATATTTTTGAATGGAGGAAACTATGTTTTAAAAGTATGTATTTGTATGTACATCCAACAGATAGTTTGGCCTCATGCACAAAATCGACAGAAGCTGTTTATCACTCGTGCTAGCCTAACCACTCAAAAAAGGACCCAAGAGAGCCCTGCTCCAGCCACGCACTAAATAACTACTCACATCGCATCTTCCAACATGGAGCACCGCATCGAACAGGCAGGCAGGCAGGGGAGAGGAAATCCCCAAATCCCAGATCGAACGGCTTCTTCCCTCCGAAGTCGGCCGGAATGCCCGGAATCCTCTCCGGCTCAGCGGCTGCTCTACCCGCTTCTCCCTTCAATTGACGAAGGCACAACAACCCTTCCTTTCAGCCCTGCTGTAGAGCCTCTATCCTTGGCCCTGGCTCTCCCATCAAGATCGCGAGCGCCTCCTCTCTCGTGTGCTTTGCCCCTCCCGCTCTCGCTCGAATTTTGTTGGAAGACGAGTAGACGACGCGATCTGCCTTTCAATCGCGACCTCCCCGAGGCCGTCTCTGCACCCACGCGCTCGCCATCCTAGTCGTGGCGACGGCGCTCGGGCAGAGCAGTTTTTCTCTGCTTGGTTTCGGCTAGAGGAGCCAAAAAGGAAAACGTGGCACAGCGACCACGTCCGCCTCCAGCGCTCCGGCCGCCCGTCGCTCGGGTCTGCGTCAATCATCGCCTGGTGCCGCTGCTGCTCGGCCGCCGGCGTTCTTCTTTCTTTCTTAACACGGTGGGTTCCTCCGGGATGGGGAAAAAAATAGGACGAACCGGTACATAATGGCATTATGAAGTATTATGAGGTTTGGTGGGAGGGTAAATCTGTCCAAAAATTTGTTGGACGAAAATTTTAGCAGAAACCTTAGCTCCTTTATTATTACTAGCAAAAGTGCCCGTGCGTTGCACCGGGAGAAAAAAAAACTTGAAAACTCAAGTGAATCAATGGTAAAACATGTTAATTCAAAAAAAATTAACTTGGGATGCTCTCGCTGCACCGACTTGCAATACCTAAACTTGTAATGACTTTTTTTTAAATGATAAAAGGTGCCGAAGGACCAGGAAACTATATTAAAAAGGAGAATGGTACAATGTTATAGAAAGGCTCTAAACGAATCACCAATATGTACACACATGTCCTTGGTTTTTAAGAATTGCACCCCAGAAGAAATCTTGCATTTTCTCTGAATTAAACAACAGGGACGAAACCACGAAGTCACATCATCATGCATACCTTTTTCTGAATAAATCTTGCATGAGCATTTTGATTTTGATGTTTCAAAGTTAATATAAAGTCAACTAAGACACCAAAGTTTGGTAGTCAAAACCCTGTAATTAACATCAAATATAATCCTTTTAACACCCATGCACATCGGTTCCAAAGTTTAGACATGTTTTATGGTAAAGCGAGAAAACTCTTATGCACAAAGCGAACGAATCAGGGTCAAGAGCAATCAAATATCTAATCGATGTGCAGATTTAAGTTATCATCAAATTACTTTTTTCACATTACCATTCCTAATAGTTGTTTGTTAATCCGAGCCCTAATACCTATCAATCAACACTATTGTCGTACATCTTCTACTCTTATACCTAGTTTTTTTCAAAGATATGCGGCCCAAAAAAGCTTGAGCGGAGATTCGCTAGGTGTTCTGTAAAATGGTATTGGAGCCGGTCACCAGAGCTAATGGTGTTGGCACGGCTGCAATGCTAGGGAGGGAAGAAATGTGTCGGGCTGCTGGGCTACCCGACCCAAATGACAAACGTGACCGGACACCCATTTTAATGTGCAGACCCGATTGAAATGGACAAAAAAGGACACATGACCGATATGGGTCGAGCCACTGGAGATGCCCTAATGGTGTCGGCACGGCTGCAATGCTAGAGCGGGAAGAATGGCAAAATGTCATGGTTAAGAGGGGCAAAGAGATGGAGGCAACATACACGATGATGTGAAGTTAGGCATGTCCAAATCCATTCCTCTAAACCCATCCTCTGTGGGTCTACCCCCAACATCCCTCTAAACCCCCTTGCATCCCTTCTTCTCTGACGCCGGTGACGATATACTCCAAACCATATGATCTAACCTACCAGCCCACCCCTAATTTTATTGCTTACCTACGCTACCTCTCATGCGGCTAGCCGTGGCATCGACGTCTATAGCTTTTACCAGGCTCTTGGTCGCCTTCTCCCGTGCATCTCGCCGTGGACTCATGGTAGCGTGCGTTGCAAAGTGATTACCTCCGCCACCTCCCCCGCAGCCAGCCATGCCATCGGCGTCTCCTACTCGAACCAGGTTCTTGGTCGCCTTATCCACTGCGCCCCGCTGCGGACACACCAGAGTGTGCGTTGCAACAGTGGAGAAAATTTTGCATCATGAAATATTTACAAACCTTATATTTTTGCTATTTTATTATAGGGTTTTATAAAAACCTTTTCAATTTTTATATTTTTATAAAACTAAAATAATATTTTTTAGATAAGTTATATTTTAGTTTAAGAAGCTACCGCAAAATATTTAGCCTTTGCTTTTCCGTTAGAATTCAGTGGAAAAAGAAAGGTAAGAAGAAAAAAAACATAATAAAAGCCTAGCTCCCCCAGCCAGACCGACCCAACGGCCCAAAGTGGACCTCTGCCCTAGGCCCTAGGCGCTACGCAGGCGATGGCCAACGGGGCGTCGGCTCCATTTCGTCCTCTCGCGCCGCCACTCACGAGACTGGATGAGCTTCGCTCAAATCCATCCATCCTCTCGCACGCGAACTTCCCGGCAGCACTTCCAGAGAGCACAACCAAGGTGGCCGTCGTGCATTACCAAGTTCGCTTGCCCCGAATTTATTTATTCCTCCGCTCTCCATCTCATAGGGTTACTTTTGTACAGTTTTCTAGGATTAACGTGGAGGCTAGTAAAAATATATATAGGAAGTATTTATCCTCTCTCTCTATATATATATATGTATAAGAAAGATATAAGATTCTCTTTCAATGAGCGCCGGACTCATAATAGAATATATACCCCCACCATCTCACCAGCCGGCCCCCGTTCAGTAACCCAGCTAGCTAGCAGGAAGAGCACACAACAGAAAACGCAATATGCGTTCGGCTCGCCACCTCCACCTCGCGGTGTCGGCCCTCCTTCTCTCGGCCGTCGTCCCGGCAGCCAGAGCCCAGCAAGAAACCGGTGAGTTCTGCCCTGCTCTGTCGAACGCAGATTAATCTTCTATATATACTAATTATAATTCCACCGCGCGCGCTTACGTACGTGCATGCATGCAATATATGCATGTCTTGATTAATTAATTCGAGTTGGAGTTGTTGCATCCAGACGATGAGTTGGAGTTCAGCTACGTCTGCGGATCGGAGAACGGGCCAGAGAACTGGGGCAAGATCAAGGAGGAGTGGGCGACGTGCGGGTCGGGGCGGATGCAGTCGCCAATCGACCTCTCGGTCTCCGTCTCCGGCCACCTCGCCTACCTCAACCACACCTACCGCCCCGCCGAGGCCTCCGTCGTCAATCGCGGCCACGACATCATGCTGAAGTTCCACGGCGACGCCGGGGCCGGGAGCCTGTGGATCAACGGCACCGCGTACCACCTCACGCAACTGCACTGGCACTCCCCCAGCGAGCACAGCGTGAACGGCCGCCGGTACAACATGGAGCTCCACATGGTTCACCTGAGCGCCGACAACAAGGCTGCCGTCATCGGCCTCCTCTACAAGATCGGAAGGCACAACGATTTCCTGCACAAGGTAGCTAGCTAGTTCTCTCCATCCATCTGCTGCCATCCTCTCTCTCTATCTATCTATCTATCTATATATAATCAGGGCGAATTAATTTATAGGGAAATTCTAAACTAATCCGTTAAGTTGCATGCATGCAGCTGGAGCCTTACCTGCAGAGTTTGGCGGACACCAAGGAAAAGGAGGAGAAGGTCGGCGTGGTGGATCCCTGGGACGCGAGGGGCGAGGGCGAAGCCTACTACCGCTACATGGGCTCCCTCACCACGCCATCATGTGACGAGGGGGTCATCTGGACCGTCGTCAACAGGGTACCTACGCCTGCACCTTGTTAATGACTTTTACCGACCACATTTAGACTATTATATTAATTAACGAGTACATGTCCAGTGTCATTGACACATACTACCTCCGATTTCAAAAAACAAGGCATATAAATTTTCTGAAAAGTCAACCAATGTTAACTTTGACCAATCTCGTAGAATAAACTATTGATAAATATGATACTATGTAGATAGAATATAAAAATACATTTTATTATCTATTTAATGATATTGATTTGATATTATAGATGTTAATAGTTTTTTGAAAAATTGGTCAATCTTTATATTGTTTGACTTCAACCTAAATTTATATGCCTTATTTTGATAAACGTACCGAGGGAGTAGCTATTAATTTTTCTCTCTACCTAGTACTATAATAGTGATGAAAAATTGGTTTTGCAGGTTGCCACCGTGTCGAGTGACCAACTCAAGCTTCTCGCCGATGCCGTCCATGACGTAATTAAGTTGTTCCACTAATTAATTTCTCCATTCTTTTTCAAGAAAGCAAAGTGTATATCTTTGTTTGTTTGTACTGCGAAGGGCATGGAGATGAACGCAAGACCCCTTCAGAAGGTGAACAACAGAGATATCAGCTTTTTCTGTCCTGATGATCACCATGAACACTACTACGCTGCTGCTGATCATTAATTAGCTTCATACTTCAACCAGCCTAAGGGAGAGATAGCATGCGTAAAGGTTAATGTCAGATAATCTCATTGCGTACCTTAATTTGACTAGCTATTAATTGTTGTCGGTAAATAGTTGTTTCTAATGCAAACTATATGTTTTGCCATGCCTTCAGTAGTTGGCAACGACAAAGTGCGATGCCATGCATGGAACATCTCAACGATCTATGCTATCGTGTCTCTGCACCAAGAAGGGATGTTTGTCCACTTTGCCACGGTTGTTAGTTCCTTAATAAAGTCGAAGTCACGGATGTATCCTCGTTGTTGTCTTCAATAATAATTGATTGGATATCATGTGTCCAATCTAATGTGCCATCTTATTTGTGCTTTTTTCTTTCTTGCTTTCTTTCAATTTCAATAAAGGGCCAGCCTCACGGCGTTGATATCTTGTTGCCAAGATATGCTAGCTCATTGTTTTATTTCTTCAATCATTGGACATGCAGATCCAATCCCCATCTTATTATGTTGTATCGTTGTTATCTTTGTGTCCAGTGTTTTGTTCTTTGAGCACTTTTAGCATACTAACTTACTCCCTCAGTTAGGGATTATAAGGACAGAGGGCCAATTCGCTAGGACCAAGTAGGTCAATTACTCACTGTCATTAATTACTGCATGTATCAATACTTTTCACATGCATGTGAGGAGAGAGAGAAAAAAGGGAATATGTTGGAAGAGGAAACAACATGCATTGGGGGAGAGACAAAAAAAGGAATATACATTAATTACTCACAGGAATCAGGACAATAAATAACAGAGGCCTTATAATCCCTAACAATCTGAAAAGGACGGCACTACACGGCGGGCGCCACACCAAAGGATGATCCGTGCGGCGGATTCCACCTATCTAATATACATGCATGCATGCAGTGACATATGCGATTACGTCATCAAGATTCCTCCTAATTTGTAAATTTAAAAACCATTATCTCTCAAACCGTTGATCCGTTCGACAATCCGTTTTCACCGTAGGCTTAGTTGCGACGAGATCTTCAAAACTAGATCCCATGTTGGTATGTTTTGAGAATTTTTTTTTCTATCAGTAATTGCCAGATTGTTATTACTAACTTACCAGATTATTCACTATATAGTTGCTAGATTATAATAAGTTGGTTGTTCGGTTCATATATGTCATTCTACATCAATGTAAAGAATTTGTGTGGAATGATATCATCCCTTAGCTCTTAGAGACACTTGAACACCGTTCATTAGCTGCGCATATCATTGCAATATTTATAGATGAGTAAAATTTTATCCAATAACCATGTACAACTATAACCTGGAATTGGTGTGAAAGAAAAATAATGTCACACACATAGTGTAGTTGTGCATATTAATGCAATGTTTAAAAGACATGTAAAAACTCATCCGGCAGCCATGTATAAGAAAGTTTTGGCATAGTCCTTTATGGTGAATAATGAGTTCACATGACGGATTGGCATCTTAGCATCCAAATAAAACATGTTAACAGATCCGTGCTTAACCTGTATGGAATGTTACCACGATACTCCAAAGCAATTCTTTCTGGTGCTCTGTGAGATCAGATAAATTAAAGATGGACAACTGATTTGTTGGGGCTGAATCTCTCAGCCCCTCTCTTCTCTCTCAACTCTGCCTCACGTAGCTCACATGGAAAACACACAGGGAGACAATGTACTTTGGGTTCAGCTGTTTCACACAGCCCTCACATTTTCTTCTCCTCTTAATCCCTCTATTAAACATTCTGATTACATGCCTTATATAGGCTCACACACACATGGCCGAGCCACACTCACAGACTCACCCACTAACCCATGCACACACTAACTCTATGCACACACACCATGACTGACCACTAACACATGACCAGCTAACCAATTAGACGAACTACACCGAATCACTCGGCTGACCTCATCTTCTCCTAGATTCTCTCTAGGCACAACATGACCCGGCAACACACGAACACTTGCACACATGCAGCTAGCGCAGGACATGCACAGCAGCCTCCTTGCCACCGTCGGCATCTCGCCAGCTCCCCGCTTCTCACCGCTAGCAGCATCTCACCTTGCATCTCTCTGAACTAACTACATGATCTTAACTAGCTACATGCAGATACAACCAAATCAAGATTAAAAGCCAACATTCTCCCCCTTAATCTTGATTCTTCAACCTTCACCAACTTCAAAGGAGAGCCGGCTCATCAACCATCAGCACCTTGTCATCTTCGTCGTGGATGGCATCACGCCACTTCTGACCGGCATCACGCCGATTCTTGTGACGGCCTCGCGCCGCCATGCATCTTCTCAGCGGTATCACACCACAATATCTTCGGAACGGCATCACACCATCGCCTTCTCGTGGCAGCATCTTGCCACCATCTTCTCCTCGCGGCATCGCACCACAGCCGGCTGCTAGCGGCATCACACCGCCAACAACCTTCACCTCGCGCTGCCGACCTCCACATCGCATGGAGTTCGCTGCTGGTGCCGTTGTCGGCTGCAGCGGCATCACACCGCCATCGCCTTGTCGCCGCAGCATCACACCGCAGTCTCCTTTTGACGTGCATGATGCCTTCTCGACGCCGATCACCACGTCATGCCCATCCAGCAGCATAGCGCCCCCACCACCCTCATTGCGCTGGCCTCCATCTCCCATGGAGTGCGTTGCGCCGCCGCCACGGATCTTCGTGGCTCTGATACCAATTGTTGGGGCTGAATCTCTCAGCCCCTCTCTTCTCTCTCAACTCTGCCTCACGTAGCTCACATGGAAAACACACAGGGAGACAATGTATTTTGGGTTCGGCTATTTCACACAGCCCTCGCCTTTTCTTCTCCTCTTAATCCCCCTATTAAACATTCTGATTACATGCCTTATATAGGCTCACACACATATGGCCGAGCCACACTCACGGACTCACCCACTAACCCATGCACACACTAACTCTATGCACGCACACCATGACTGACCACTAACACATGACCGGCTAACCAACTAGACGAACTACACCGAATCACTCGGCTGACCTCATCTTCTCCTAGATTCTCTCTAGGCACAAGGCACTACATGACCCGGCAACACACGAACACTTGCACACATGCAGCTAGCGCAGGACATGCACAGCAGCCTCCTTGCCACCGTCGGCATCTCGCCAGCTCTCCGCTTCACACGGCCAGCAGCATCTCACCTTGCATCTCTCTGAACTAACTACATGATCTTAACTAGCTACATGCAGATACAACCAAATCAAGATTAAAAGCCAACATGATTGCCTTTTCAATAGTACTCTACAGCAAGTGTCCAGAAGTCAATCAACGTTAGTAGAGACCTAGCTTCTAATATATTTTCTGCCATATATATATGGTGTAGTATTTCAAGATCTCCAGACATCTACTCATATATATATGTCTAAGATGTGACCTAAAATTAGTTCTATATCTTTCTTGGGACATTAGATTACTTTTTCTTTTGCGACGAGCAGTATCCCAGCAGGTAATTTTGTACCCAAATTTTTGAAAAACAGCTCAGAATTTTGAATTTTGAAAAACAGCTCGGAATTAGCAATAATATTGTGAGAAATTACTTTCCATAACATCCATAGCTAAACAATTAAGCAGACCTTTTTCAGAAGCTTATCTCTTTGCCGGACACAGCGTTGAGAGCCCTTAGATTGTTCAAGGTCTGCTCCTTTTGCTTTACAGTCTGAAATTCAATGTAAACTCGGTAGCATAGATAGATGATATGTATGAAGCGAGAAAAGCAACAGAAGCAATCACCATCGTCAGGTATAGTAGCTTCACAGTCGCTTCCATGGAGAAAAGAAAAGGTATGAGATACAGACCTGAGTTAAGTTGTTAATTTGAATATTAAACTTCCTGATGACATCTATGATTTCTTTTTTGGAGAGTGACACCTGCAGGAAACAAATCTCCATTTTGTTCAGCAACAAATACACACACTGCCGAATTAAAATAGACATGACACTGTCAGTGATAAGGGGGGTAGCAGGGTTACCGTGGAGGAGCCACTCGGACTTGTTGTTTGTGTCTATTTTCCGGGTGATGTGGATGTCGCGGCCAGGCGCGTCGCCGCGGAGGGAGAGCCTGACGTGGCTGGAGTCCTCCCCATGCTTGACGAAGGCCCTGACGCTGGATGCCCTGCCAAGGATGGCGGGGTCGGCGGCGAGGGCGAGGGTGATGGCGCAGACGAGGGAGCTGCCAGCAACAACAGTCGTCATCAGTCACTTGCTTACAAGTTGCCATTTCAAGCATCAGTTCGCATACCAAAAGATTAGCAAAATCTATATTGTGTTGCCAAGAAAATTATTAATTACTCAAAAATAGGTGGGACAACTTCTGCATTTATTTACAGAATCAACCCAGTAATCTTAATCAACAAACAACATCTTTAAACGGAGCAGCCATATAATTTCTCTCCTAAGCTCCCCAACTGAAAAACAAGTGGAACAACTTTCTCCCTTCCAAAGTCTGCAAATGCCTACATAGTTGCATTCGCAGTCTCGCATATGTATCGTAGTATGTGATTGCGTACATATGTACTACAAGTATAACCAATGAATAAATCATTAAAAAGCCTATCGCCTCCTCTCTGTTCTCAAGTGGAAATTTGTAGTATGGCACCGGTGCGCAATAAACAGAAGAATGTAAAGTGCGAAATGCAAACGAAATGTATGCAGCTTTCTGACCCTCTTTCTTGACACTCCCCATCCGATGTCCTTCAAAGCTAGCAAATCCCACAAATTAAAGCACTTTTCACGCCCCACCAGATTCTTCTTGCTAATTAGATGGCAATGCGAAAGAAATGCTATACAGACCTTCAAGTGTACTGGTGCTTTGTCGATCGTTGTAAAAACACCAGATGATTCAACAACATATTCAGCTCCAAAGTTGCCCCAAGGAATATCTGCAGGATCTCTAGAAATAAAAAAAACAAAAGATGAAAAATCTTCAATAAACATGCAACCAACAAAGGATCTGAAGAAAACTGTCAAAACCAACAACCCGAAAATAAGAGTTCAGTCACAACCAACATATGAAAGTCAGAATCAAAGTGAGAAAAGGAAAATGCTCTTCATATATACAGAAAACATGCACTGGTATGTATATTGTAAGTGTGTCCGAATGTGCAAGAACATGGGTTCTAAACTCTGAATCAGTAATTATCTAATAATATTACTTTGGCCCCATCACTGAATGTAAAGTTGAAGACACCTCACTTGTCATGATTTCAAGACGACACAGCACTACAAGAATGGCTGAAGATGCCGACGGCCATCCTCTACGCCGACGGCCAAAAGTTGGGGCCGTCGGCGTAGACCCCGGCCAAGCCAGCCCGCGGCGTGAGCCGTCAGCGTAGCGGCGCCCTCGGCGTAGGCCATGCTACGCCGACGGCCACCCTCGGCATATAAAAGCCCTCGGCGTAAGGCAGGGATACGCCAACGGCAGCCCTCGGCATAGCCTCCTCGCATTTTTTCTTGGCTCTACGCCGACGGCCACCCTCGGCGTAGCTCTTTTTTTAAAATTTGTACAAAATTTTAAAAATCATAACTAATTCATACGATGTCAGAAAAATGCATATAAGGTATCAAAATTTTCAGGAAAACATCCTCAATCCGTTTATATTAAAATCATGCATATCTGAATAATGAAGTTTGTCAGAATAATTCATATGTCCAAAACTTTGATGGAAATGAGTAGGAAACGGGTGAAGCAGCTACAAGGAACAAGTTAGGTGATAGCGCGAGACCTCCGCACGATAAATTTTGTGAATTATATATAAGCATTGAAAAATAAAATTTGAACACCTGTGGCAACCTCGCACGGGCATTTCTACTAGTAGAGAAAAAAGATTCAAAATAGCACACGAAGTTTTGCTCTGGGTACACTTGCACAAATTTTGCACACCAGCCCTTTTGCACACAAGGCACCATTGGTTGCATGAGCCTAGCCCAAGTGAATGAAGCGAACCAAATAACAATCTTCATTCTCACCTCTCCTGCAAGACAAGTCTCTACAGCCAGCCAACCAATGTGCATAACGGGGTTCCAAGCCTGCTTGAGGGGGAAATAGGCTCATATTTGCCATGTTGCACAGGATGAAAAAAAGGCTCATGTAACCAAACACACCCTTCTAGTTTGGCTTCTTTCAGATTTCATGCTGTGAATCGAGCATAATTGACAATCTAGTTGATTCATGACTCAACAATTTCGTAAAGTAACTCATCTCGAGAAACTAAAGAACTAGATTAACCTAGATTAACCTTGAATTTACTAAAGCAAGCACAATAGCTCTTGCAAGTCAAAACATTCATGATGTGTCCATAGTTACATAACTAGACATCGTACCAAAGTCCTATTGATCTTGGATGTCAATACATTGCAACGTTGGTCACTATTGTCTCTAGCATCTCTCCTGGTGATCTAAAGCTAGATGATGCATTCTAAATATCCTCGGGTCCTAGCTTCTTGTTCCCACAGTTGTATGTACATCATAATCATCAATTAGATGTTGCCGCAGCGTGGTGAAACTAGAACTAGATGATTCTAGTTTTCAACTACCATTGTTTGGCACTTTGAGACTAATGGTTAGTAGTTGGGACGAGAAAAATAGACATGATTTCCTAATGCATCCTACATATGCAGAGACTAATATATGGATTATACGTACATATGCAATTATCTGAATGTATATATATGCCCCGGTTCAGTAATTTATGGATTATACGTACATATGCAATTATCTGTGCAACAACCTTTAGTCGGATCACACACCATAAATATAACCCTTTCACACACATCAAATGTTTTTTTAGGGACACCAAATGGCTGGTACTGTGTATAAATTCTTACTATCTATCTCACCTGTGATATAGACCAGTGTGATCCCAGAGCTTGATTTGTGTGCAGACGCAATTGTTGCTCTCTCATTCCCAGCCGTGCTAGCATGTTCGGATAATAACATAATATTTTGAAATGGAGCGAGTTTAGCAAGCATCTGCATAGACAGTAACCCTTGATTAGACCAAATGTCATATCTTCATTCCACCACCACACCAACTCATCACCGTCAGCACAACTTATTAGATCCGCCTACGTACTGGATCACATGTGGCTACAAAAAGGGTTACTACCAGAGTATCACATGGTTTTGTTAGGTTCAAATGATGATATGGATGTTATATTTAGATTCCTCTCATTTTTCTGATCGATTTAGACATATTATTTGTGGAATTTTGATTTTTCGATTTAAAGATATTAATTATTCCATATTAAATAGAAAAAAACAAAAAAATAAAATCATTTTATTGTTATTTGAATTCAATATTATTATTCATTGTTACTTATATATTCATTATTGTTTACTTAAGTAATTGTTTGGAATTCAAAAATAAAAAGTTGTGACATCACGGTCCAAGGGTTAATAGGGTTGATAGGCTATTATTATCAGCAAGGTGTCAATTCTTTAAGGGAAGCTCATCTGAATGGAATCAAGAAGTTAAGCGTGCTGAGGTTGGAGTAGTGTGAAGATGGGTGACCGACTGGGAAGTTTAACCATGATTGTAATTTGACCTAAGATTAAGTGTACTTAGAGTTAAAAGTGTATGGGTGAAAGATAAACAAGTAAAAAAAGAAAAAAAAATGGTGTAAAAAAAATTAAAATTTGAAAAATTTTAAAACTCTATGCCGAGGGCTTTGCCGTCGGCATATAAAAAAAAGTATTTTTTTTTCGAATTTTTTTTTTGAATTTTTTTTGGAAAAAGGAAATTCGAATTTTTAAAATTTGTATGCCGACGGTTTTGCCGTCGGCGTAGCGTGCTACGCGCTACGCCGAGGGCCGGGCTACGCCGACGGCAATATTGTCTATGCCGAGGGAGGTAGACGCCGACGCCATACGCCGAGGGCTGCCGTCGGCGTAGCCTACGCCGAGGGCAACTGGCCGTCGGCGTATGCGTCCATTCCTGTAGTGCAGCGACCACACCATTTATAGGAAATGCACAGTAATAGCCTAATAGGCATACAATCGCCAAATGCTGGCGTAATTACCTTTTGCTTGTGATTGTGATTTTGTTCCCATTGATCTCCAGGGTTGAATCATCCACAACCTTAATGGATCCTTTGAATGGGCCATGGGTGGAGTCATACTTGAACATATACGCCTAGAAAAGGGAAATTTTATCTTCAAACCCAACAAAAGCACAAAAGATGCAAGAACCCATGCAAGGATGGAGTTGTGCTCCAACAGTGAAGGAAATAGGTCAAACTAAATGGGACTATGAGTTGACGAGAGAGCTCACCTCAGCGTGATGGATTGATCTACGGCGGTCAGGGAATCGTCGGAAGAGGGTAAGGCTCTGGTCAAGTGTGGATCGACGAGGCGGGGAAGTCGTGGAGGGAGGTCGGCGGCGACCCAGTAGGGAGAGCGCAACCACGCAGCCGCGCAGCCACACATCTAGGCTTCGGCGCGACCTCGAGTTCCCTGCTTCTCATCCCCGATGTGCACCCTCCAGCCGGGGAAGAGAGAGCGTGGGAAGAAGATGCACTGGACGGAGAGGGTCAGAGAAGGGAGAGAGCGGCGGCGCCAGTCGTTGCGTATTCGATGGTACTCCGGTGAGGGGAGCCTCGCGGAGGGGAGAGAGAGGGGGCCATAGGGCGAGGAGTGACCGGGACGGGGACACAAGAGTTACCCAGCTTCGGAAACCTTACGACGGTGGCAAGGCCCTACTGCTGCTTATCTGGAATTATCAGGCAACAAGTGCGAGATTACAATGAGTTATGTTGTACGTGCCTCAAGGACTCTCAGGATCCGGCTTATAAAGACACACGGATCTAGTGTTACATGGTAGAGATTCAACCGGATACGACTTGGTCTAAACTACGCTAAGTTATCTTGTCTTGCACGTAAAGGATCCGACCTCCTGCTATGTCGGTACGGGATCCGACCTCTCAATTCCGGGCTGGACTCCTCCACCTTGATTCTCCAGCAACTGGGCCGCCCGGTTGGGCCATAGGCCCAACCACCATCTGTGGGCACCCGGGCTTGTAGGAATTGAGACCCCGCTGTGGTATACCTAGTTAGCATATCCACAACAGTAGCCCCTGGAGTTCTCCGAGATCCGTTATTCTTCCGTTCAGCTTATCTTGCGCAGGTGTCTTCGTCTTTGCTCGGAACGAATAACAGAGAATCTTGGAGGACACCCAAACTTTATATTTCCGACTGAAGGTTGTCGGAAACTTCATCGTCCTGACTCCAACTGATATGGGGTGGCCCGATCTTCTCAGTAAGCAACGGTGATGATGATGATCACGCGATGAACACAGCGGAGATATATGATGATGAAGTGGATGATAACTTGTATGACGCAACGAAGTCTCTCGATTGGTCCATGTCGCCAATGCAACAGCTCTCAACCCTGCAAGATATTCGCAACTCCACACACTTGCGCACGTAGCCGCCGACCACGAAGCGGTAAGTTGCAACCGTCTAATTCCCAATGGAACAGCAGATCACACAAGACTTTCAGGGGGTTTACACCAAATCAATGCAATATAGTGTAGAAATTCGATAGAGTTGTAAAGCAATCAACTATGAACTAGGGTTTATCTTAAACGTGGTCTAAACCTAATTTGGGGGAGTCCTAGGCACTTATATAGGGGTTCAGGACGACCAGGGGTCGAAAAGATACATAGAAAACCGACCCAGATCGGATCTGGTCGAGACAGACTCGGAGTCGGCCGGTCAGGGGCCCGGTCGACCGGGTCTGGGACCGGGCCAGCTGGTTTCAACCGGGCCTAGCACCGGGTGGTGACCGGGTTAAGGGTCCAGGAACCCTGGATGTGGCCCGGTGTGCACCGGCTGAGGATCCGGTCGGCACCGGGCTGACCCGGCGTGGCGCCCGGTCGGACCGGGCCTGGGACCGGGTGCGCCGGCGTGATGGCCGGTCAGACCGGGACTGGGACCGGGTGCGCCGGCGTGGCGGCCGGTCAGATCGGGCCTGGCGCCGGCCTGGACTTCGTCTTCTTCCCTCGCACACGCCTCCCGCTCCTCCCTCGCGCGTCCATGGGATGTCTTCATGTCCAGCTCCATGTCCAGCTTCACGTCCAGCTGCTCCTCTCCTCCTCGTGCGATGCTTGCTCCTTCTTCATACCTGATCATACATAAGTAATAGGACTTAGGCAGTATAAAGTTCTCATCGATCAAAGTATCACTTAGGAACAAGTTCACCTATTGCTTGAGTAGCTTCGCACGAGCCCTTGTAATAGGTCCAATCCTGATTTCATTGGACTTGAGCTTCACAGCAGCATCACCTTCATCTTGCAATGACGGAGGTAGTAGTGTAGTAGTAGGGATGTCCTCATCATCTCCCCCCCTTCAAAAGGCGTCGACCTCGACGCTCCAAGGTCTTCTCCGTCATATGGTGTCAAATCAGCCACATTGAAAGAATTGCTGACACCAAACTCATCAATTGGAAGATCTATCGAGTATGCATTATCATTGATCTTGGCAAGCACTTTGTAAGGACCAGCACCACGAGGAAGCAACTTGGACTTCCGTAGCTTCGGGAACCTATCCTTGCGAAAATGTACCCAGACCATATCACCAGGCTTGAACAACATCTCCTTGCGCTTCTTGTTCACCCTTGCAGCATTGTTCTTGCCTTTCTGCTCTATCAACTCTTTAGTCTTCACATGAATCTTTCGCACAAAATCTGCCCTCTTTGATGCCTCCATATTGACTCTCTCATGTATGGGTAGAGGCAACAAGTCAAGTGGAGTAATGGGTTTGAAACCATACACTACCTCAAAGGGACACAACTCTGTGGTAGAATGTACCGCCCTGTTGTAAGCAAACTCCACATGCGGCAAACAATCTTCCCACTCCTTCAAGTTCTTCTTGATCATGGATCTCAACAGTTGTGACAATGTTCTATTCACCACCTCAGTTTGACCATCAGTTTGGGGATGACAAGTAGTGCTGAATAGTAGCTTCGTCCCCAGCTTTCTCCAAAACGTCTTCCAGAAGTAGCTCATGAACTTCACGTCACGATCAGAAACAATAGTCTTCGGGACTCCATGTAGTCGTACAATCTCCCTGAAAAACAGGTTAGCAATATGCGACGCAACGTCGCTCTTGTGGCAGGCAATAAAGTGTGACATCTTAGAGAATCTATCCACTACCACAAATATAGAATCATGGCCTCTCTTAGTACGCGGCAAACCCAATACAAAATCCATACTAATATCCTCCCAAGGTGTAGTAGGTGCCGGTAAAGGAGTATACAAACCGTGAGGCTTCAGCTTGGACTTGGACTTGTTGCAAGTAATGCATCTCTTCACATACCTGTCCACATCCCGCCTCATCTTTGGCCAATAAAAGTGGTCAGCTAGCATGAGTAGTGTCTTCTCACACCAAAGTGACCCATCAAACCTCCAGCATGTGATTCCTGCAATAAGAGCAAACGCACAGACGATTCTGGAACACACAGTTTGTTAGCTCTAAACAAGAGCCCATCATGTATGTGATATTTCTCCCAAGCTTTACCAATAGCACACAAGCGATATGGTTCAGCAAAATCATGATCAGTAGCATACAAATCACATAGTATCTCTAATCCAGGAATTTTAACATCAAGTTGAGTTAATAGCATGTTCTTCCTAGATAGAGCATCAGCAACAATATTATCTTTTCTCTTCTTATGCTTAATAATGTATGGAAAAGACTCAATGAACTCAACCCACTTAGCAAGACGCCTATGCAAGTTAGATTGAGCTTTCAGATATTTCAGAGCTTCATGATCAGAATGTATGATAAATTCCTTTGGCCACAAATAATGTTGCCAAACCTCAAGAACTCTAATTAAAGCATACAATTCTTTATCATATATAGGATAGTTCAACTTAGCACCAGAAAGTTCCTCAGAAAAATATGCAATTGGGCGACCCTCTTGCATCAACACACCACCAATTCCAATACCACTAGCATCACATTCAATCTCAAATTGCTTATTGAAATCAGGAAGTGCAAGTAACGGTGCAGAAGTTAACAATCTTTTCAATTCATCAAAAGCATGATCTTGGGATGCGCCCCACTCAAATGCAACACCCTTTTTTAGTCAATTCATTCAAAGGTGCAGCAATAGTACTAAAATTGGGCACAAATCTTCTATAAAACCCAGCTAGACCATGGAAACTTCTTACTTGACTCACATTCATGGGAGTAGGCCAATTTTGAATTGCTTCAATTTTAGATGAATCTACCTCTACTCCATGCTTAGAGACAACATATCCCAGAAATATGACCTTATCTTTGCAAAATGTGCACTTCTCAAGATTACCATAAAGTTGATTATAACGCAACACTTGCAAAACATGTCGAATATGCATAGTATGATCAGATTCATTGCGGCTGTAAATTAATATGTCATCAAAGTACACAACCACAAACTTGCCAATAAAATCACGCAAAACATGGTTCATCAGTCTCATGAAAGTGCTAGGTGCATTAGTTAACCCAAAAGGCATTACTAACCACTCATATAAACCAAATTTTGTTTTAAAGTCTGTTTTCCATTCATCCCCCTCTTTCATCCTAATTTGATGATAACCACTACGCAAATCAATCTTAGAGAAAACAGCAGCACCACTCAATTCATCTAGCATATCCTCTAAACGGGGAATAGGATGACGATATCGAATAGTAATGTTGTTTATCGCTCTACAATCTACACACATGCGCCCTGTACCATCTTTCTTAGGAACTAGAATAACAGGAACAACACAAGGACTAAGGCTTATGCGGATATAACCTTTGTCGAGTAGCGCTTGTACTTGCTTCTGTATCTCCTTCGTCTCTTCAGGTTTCGTCCTGTATGGCGCCCTATTGGGCAGCGAAGCTCCGGGGATCAAGTCAATTTGATGCTCAATACCACGCAATGGTGGCAATCCCGCTGGCACCTCCTCCGGAAACACATCGCTGAATTCCTGCAAAACACTAGAAACACCAAGAGAAATAGGGGTCATGTCGTTAGAAACCAAAACCTCACCCTTGTACATGAGCACAAGAGGCATGGCTGTAGGATCCTCACTAAATTCTCTCATGTCCTCTTTGGTGGCTAATAATACTAAGGAATTCACTCTCTCACTTTTCGTTATATCACTCACGGCATTACAATTCTCTCGCCTATCGACTGGAGCATCCTCCAAGTTTACTTCAACTTTCTGACGAGATTCATTGACAATTTGTTGTGGTGACATAGGCTGCAAGTTGATTTTCTTGCCCTTGAACTCCAAGTGATATGTATTGGCACGGCCATTGTGTTGCACAGAACGGTCATAGAGCCATGGCCGACCCAATAGTAGGTGACACACCGTCATAGGAACCACATCAAAATCAATGGAATCCTTATACGGTCCAATCTCAAAATCAACACGCACCATGTGGTTTACCTTCATCTCGCCATTGTCGCTCAACCACTGAATATAATATGGATGCGGGTGCGGTAGATACTTCAACTTCAGCTTGGTACACAACTCCTTGCTTGCTAAATTGCGGCAACTCCCGCCATCAATAATGACCTTGCAAGCCTTGTCAGGACCAACTAAAGCCTTTGTTTGGAACAAATTGCAACGCTGAGTAGATGCACTTGGCAACACATTAAGAGCATGCTGAGACACAACAATAGTGCGAGCTTCAGACGGATAAGCATCTACACCATCACTGTCATAGTCATCATCTTCTGGAGCATATGGATCAGCATCATCTCCAGTCTCATATTCATTGTCCTCATTGATAAACATGACCTTGCGGTTAGGACAATCTCTCTTGAAGTGACCCTTGCCACCACATGTATGACAAGCCATATCACGGTTGCGTGCAGTAGACATGCTAGAACCACTTGTACTTGCAGCAGCTTCGGACTTCTTTGTGTTGGACACATTGGAGACCGGCTTGCTAGATGAAGTAGGAAACGGTGCGGAGCGCGAAGATGGCGCCGGCGCCGTAGATGGGGGCGCCCTAGGCGTGTAACGCCCAGCTCCCATAGCACGACCTTTGATTTGCGCTTCTTCAGCCAACTGTGCTTCAGCTTCTCTTGCATGATGTAACAACTCATTCATAGTGGTGTAATTGTGATGTCAAACAATGCCTTTGATATCATACTTCAAACCATGTAGAAAACGTTGCATTGTCATTTGAAGTGACTCACGGACACGGCCACGCTGCATAAGCATCTCCATCTCCATGAAATAAGTATCAACATCCTTCACACCTTGTCTCAACAGGGTCAACTTATCAAATATAGACCGCAAATAATTAGTGGGAACAAAACGAGCTTGCATAATAGCCTTCATCTCGCGCCATGAAAGAACTGGCAACTCGTTATCTTCCTAACGAGCACGTGTAACTCCATCCCACCAACACAATGCATAGCCATCAAATTCTGAGGAAGCAAGCTTAACCTTCCTGTCTTCAGTATAGTCATGTAGGTGCCACAACTTCTCAATTTTTATCTCCCAAGTGAGGTATTCTTCAACATCAGCACCTCCTTCAAACTTGGGTATGGAGAACTTTGGCTTACCCAAACCATCGTCTTGTTGTTGTGGAGGGACACGGCGAGCACCGAGTTCAACAAAGCCACGACCACGGTTACCACGTCCAGCACCACGACCAGCACCACGCGCTTCATCTTGAAGCTCAGCATCTTCATCTTCAGGTTGTTGTTGTTGTTGGGTCAAATTCTCAACAGCTAGAGTCAATGCCTGAATATTGCGCTGAATATCCGTCATTTGATCTTGCATTGCATTGATGGTCTCATTAGTAGTATCCAGCTTCTTAGCGACCTCCTGAACGGTCCCCTTAAGTTCTTCGTCCTGATCGCGGAATTCACGTCGCATCTCATTATGAAGAGCTTCATACTCCCTCCATGTCATCACATCAGCTGCATCCTTGTTTTTCTGGTTAACAATTTTAGCATCACTAGAAGACATGGTTAGTAGGTTAGTGCACTAAAAAAAATCTGTGGTGGTACTCTCACAACTCACTCAAAACTGATAAGAAAAGGAAATCTTACCGCTCCAAAGTGAATTAGTGTTGCTTACCAACTTGGATTGACAAACTAGTGCACGGATGTAGCGAAGCGAATATCAAGGGTATAAGAACAAATCACACGACAAAGCAGGATATATGTGGGGCTATAGGTGGGCTACCTATTTGCACCAATAACAAGCTCTAGCGCTGACCGTAGACAACCAATGATACTCACACAAGGCGATAAATGTGGCAATGCAACTATATGGCAGAATAGGTTGCAATGCACTCGAGAGACACTAGCAAAGCTCAACGAAACAGGCACAAGATTGCTCAACTACAGGTGCAGAAAAGTAAACTAGGTCTTCACTTGAACTTACTAGCACTTCACACTTTTTCTTTTTGGATTTTCTTTTGTATCACACACGCAGCTATGTAGCTCTTTTTGCTTCTTTTCTATTTTTATTTTTTTTGATTTTATGACTCAACTCTTTGTAACACGGCCAACAGAAATTGTAAAGCACCAAAACCCTAACGAGCAGCCTGTCGAGCGGTAAAACTAGTCTCTTCTGGGAAAGTTCCTAGTCACTTATATCGAAAGGCTGTGTCTATGGTTGGGAACAAGCACACTGTATGCTATGTGGAAACACAAACCCTAACAATACTAGATGGAAGAAAAAGATACACAAAACCAACTACGAAAAGCAACTAAAACTCGAAATTAGTGCAAGCTAAGGCTATGGCAAACCCTAACCCTAACTTTTTTTTGGCTTTTTCTGGATAGGAAACACTCACAACTCAACTATGGGGTGGATTGTGGATGGCTTACCGAGGAAAACTGAAATCTGATACCAAGATGATATGGGGTGGCCCGATCTTCTCAGTAAGCAACGGTGATGATGATGATCACGCGATGAACACATCGGAGATATATGATGATGAAGTAGATGATAACTTGTATGACGCAACGAAGTCTCTCGATTGGTCCCTGTCGCCAATGCAACAGCTCTCAACCCTGCAACATATTCGCAACTCCACACACTTGCGCACGTAGCCGCCGACTACGAAGCGGTAAGTTGCAACCGTCTAATTCCCAATGGAACAGCAGATCACACAAGACTTTCAGGGGTTTACACCAAATCAATGCAATATGGTGTAGAAATTCGATAGAGTTGCAAAGCAATCAACTATGAACTAGGGTTTATCTTAAACGTGGTCTAAACCTAATTTGGGGGCGTCCTGAGCACTTATATAGGGGTTCAGGACGACCAGGGGTCGAAAAGATACATAGAAAACCGACCTAGATCGGATCTGGTCGAGACAGACTCGGAGTCGGCCGGTCAGGGGCCCGGTCGACCGGGTCTAGGACCGGGCCGGCCGGTTTCAACCGGGCCTGGCACCGGGTGGTGACCGGGTTAAGGGTCCAGGAACCCTGGATGTGGCCCGGTGTGCACCGGCTGAGGATCCGGTCGGCACCGGGCTGACCCGGCGTGGCGCCCGGTCGGACCGGGCCTGGGACCGGGTGCGCCGGCGTGACGGCCGGTCAGACCGGGTCTGAGACCGGGTGCGCCGGCATGGCGGCCGGTCAGACCGGGCCTGGCGCCAGCCTGGACTTCGTCTTCTTCCCTCGCGCACGCCTCCCGCTCCTCCCTCGCGCGTCCATGGGATGTCTTCATGTCCAGTTCCATGTCCAGCTTCACGTCTAGCTGCTCCTCTCCTCCTCGTGCGATGCTTGCTCCTTCTTCATACCTGATCATACATAAGTAGTAGGACTTAGGCAGTATAAAATTCTCAACGATCAAAGTATCACTTAGGAACAAGTTCACTTGTTGCTTGAGTAGCTTCGCACGAGCCCTTGTAATAGGTCCAATCCTGACTTCATTGGACTTGAGCTTCACAGCAGCATCGTCTTCATCTTGCAATGACGGAGGTAGTAGTGTACTAGTAGGGATGTCCTCATCACCCACGGTCATATTCTGCCAACGGTTAACTTGCAAAATTTGCGCGTCTTCCATGGCAAGGTTCTACTGAGAATCGTCCTAAATTCCAGGGCGGAAATTCCAGCATAGATAGCTTTCCTGGATAATGATGATTTCAACAGTAAAATTACCTTCGTGGTGATTTCACCGCTCAAGACCTAGGACACGTGGCGGTAATCCAATGGCGCGACCTTTGCGTTCCCACCGTAGGATCCGATACACGCATCTCCAGGCAACCGGTATAAATAGTGTGAGAGGCTAGTAAAACCATCATTTTTCACCGTGCCTCCCATCTTCGTCTTCTTCCTCCAGCGCCGCCGCCCACTAGATCTAGGTCACCCGAGCCTCACCGGCCACTTCTCGTCGCGTCGCCATCCGAAGGTCTCCTCCGGCCTAGCTGCGTCTAGCTTGTCGTCGGGGCTCCGTCGTGTCCTTTCTGTGGCCGCGCCGGTCTTCTCCTCATTCCCAAGCCCCGCGCAAGATCGTCACCGACGACGGGCAACCGCCACGCCATTCCCGTTAAATGCTCGCCGGACCTTGGGAAGACGAACTGTTTAGGACTTAGCGTTTTTTTTACCTAAGTCCTAGTTCTTATACCTGCACTTGTAGATATGTCGGAAAACACCATGCACGATCTATTGGAAAACACTCCTCTCAACATGTCGGAACCTTTACTTGTAGAGCCCATATCTGTTCTTCCGCCTAATATTCCCAATATAATTCTGGATTCCAATCGTCCCGGATCTGCCAGCAACCCCTTTGGGCAATCTGCTCCAACTAAGGCGGAGATCTTAGCGGAAAGAGAGGGATCTACTAAAATGGCTGAAAAAATCGCTGAGGTTGAACTGAAAAAGGCCTCCAAGGCTAAGGAGCGCGAAGGTGAGAGGGGTCAATGGTGGCCCTGTGATCCTCAAGAATCCAACCTGAAGATGCTCGAGGAAAAAGGATTTCTCAAGGAAGGCTCCTGGCGCTTCGTCAAGGGTAAAATCGTTCCGGCACCTCGGCCGAACGAGCGAGTGATGATCAAAGCTTGGGTGGAGCGAGGTCTTTCGCTTCCGCCCTCTGATTTCTTCTGGGAGGTGCTAGAGACGTATGGATTGCAGCCACATAATATCTATCCAAACAGCTATACCGTGATGTCCAATTTTGCCTCCCTCTTTGAGGGCCATCTTAGGATCCGACCAGAGATCCGACTCTTCCAATTTTACTACAAGATCAAGAAAGAGGTCAAGGATAGGAACATGTATAATTGCAGGAGCGTGACCTTCATGCTCGGCCCCAAGCGCCTATTTCCAGTGATGTCTACACACGAATCCGCCCGCTATTGGAATGCGGGTTTGTTTTATCACAAGAACATGGTGGCTCCGGGTCGCACTGCTGGCCTCCCGGAATCCATCAACAGCGCCCCTCAAGTGAAGGACAGCTGGACGGACGTTCCGGATCTCACTCAGCATCCGGATTATGGCCCGGAGAATTTCCAAGGTAACCTTATTGAAGCTCTCCGGCAATGACCTGACCCTGAGCTGGTTCAAGAGGCGGATCCAGCCCCTGCAGTTCCATGATCGCCTAATGTGTAAGTACGTGGACGTCAACGATGAACTCCGGGTAACTGCCCACAACTTGCCCGCGGATTATCTGAATAAGAGGATCCGGACGATCTACAAGGTCCCAAGGGGGCAAATTACTCACGAGATTGGTCGTGACATCCACATCAAGGATGAATGTCCCCTGGTAAGTCATTTTCAGTGAAGCAACTTTCTTCATTTGACTCCGGGTTCCATTATATGATACTTATGCTTTGTGACTTGTCTCAGCTGTGTTTCTTGCAAGGTGATGACCTTGCCCCTTTGATCTGCCAACCGGTGGAGGGTCCGGAAAAAGGGGAAGGTGTCCCGGAGGATGAAGACGAGGAGCATGACAAGGATCCGGAGACCTACATTCCCAGGACCACGAAGCGTCCGCGAGGAGCAGCAGCGTGAACTGAAGGTTCTGCGAAGAAAGCCAAGACTTCTCAGGGCGGAGCCCAGCGCCGATATGACGCAAAACAGCACGAACGTGCTCGCATGAACATGCTCCGCGCTGCAGGCCAAGGCTCTCAGCCCACGCTTCCGACCTCCAGGTCTGTTCAATACTACTTCCATTATGCTTTTTTTTTTCTGATATCGATCCCTCCTAACTTGTTCATTTTCACCGCAGCAGACCAAAGGTTTCCGCCAAGAAGGACCAGACCAAGCCCCCTCGTAAAACTCTCACTTCCAAGACCAAAGCCTCTCCCGCCACTGCTCCAGATACTCCCATAGCTCCAACTGAATCTATGCCAGCTTCGGCTCCGACAACTTCAGCTCACCAAAAGTCTCAGACTCACACCTCTCCAAGACCTGCTCATTCTGCTGCTGCTTCTCCAAAGAAGGTGCCCTCTGAGGTTATTCCTATCAGTAGCGAGCAAAGGCAGGAGAGCATGGGGGAAACGACATGGATACTGGCGCCGGTTCCGGCCATCAGGATGTGGAGGTGGATTCTGACAAAATGGCTGAAGCTACGGCTAATGATGCCATAGTAATCACCACCGAAGCCAAAGCTCCAGGTCGTTCCGCCAAGCCAAAATCTTACATGATAAAACTTTTCAGAAAGCTGACAGAGGCGGAGAAGTGGGAGCTTACTCCGGACTTGATTAATGGTATGATGAAAGATATCTAGCAAGATTCCGACAAGGAATTCGATGCCATCGAGCTGTACATGAAGAAATCCAATGAGTTCCTCGACAAGCATCTTCAAATGCGCAAGGTATGCTCATATCCAGTAGCCCCCAAGTATCAAGGTGGAATCAAGTTTCCAGCTTGATACTTCAAGTTATAGCCACTTGTGATTTTTTCAAAGTACTTAGCATATTTTAGCCCCCAAGCATCTTGGTGGAAATTCATTTCCATCACAGATACTTCGAAAGGTACTTATTACTTATTTTCTGTGTCGGAAATATTTCTGACTTTTTGCCTTTCCGGAGGAGACGCAACTTCTGCATAAAGAACTGAACAATACTTTGGCTCATCAACGGCGAATTTTGGAGAAGATGCCTGATGTCGGAGCAGAGAAGGACCAGAGAATCGCAGAACTGGAAGAACAGCTCCGAAAAAGCCAAGGTACGACCTCTGCCATATTTTCTGACAACCTTACATTTATTCATACCATTTTCACCTTTATAACTTGACAAATCTTAGATGCAGATTCTTCACTTAAATCTTTGAAAACTGGCTACGAAAATCTTGAGAAGAATCTTGAGAGATCCCACGACGAGAAAATCAAGGCAGAAGATCAGCTCGCGGAGAAGGTGAAGGAACATGAAGCCACGGTGTCGGAGAAGGATGGCGCCATCCAACAGCTCAAGGATGAAATTGAAAATCTCAAATCCAAGCTTGAAGAGGCGACCGAACATTCCGACCTGTTGAACATTGAAATGTTTGGTAAGCATATGCTCTTAAGCTCCATTTCAACCTTTTCTTTTTTCCTTGCTAACTTGTCCATTTTGATGAGAACAGATCCACTCGGCTATGTGCGTCAAGTCAGAGACCAGTATCCCCGCGATGAATTGTACAAGCTTGCCGGAGAAACTCTGCAAGATTTGATTCATGCTTGTTGGAGAGTATGCCACATTGTCACCATCAGAGACAGCTTCAGTTGTGACGCTCGTGATCTGGTGGGAAAAGTGCAATTTCTCTTGGAGTTCATCATGGATCTACAAGAGTCATCTGCCTGCGGTGCTGCGCGAACTGCTCTGGCAATGTGCCTTGCCCGGAACCCAAATATGGATCTTGATGAGACCACCTATATTGTTCCGGAGGGAGCTAACCCGGAGAAGTTACTGCAAGCATGCGAGGGATACGACCACCGTATTGCCAAGAACCTTGATTACAATGCCTTCTACAACAAGATCGTACTGGAGAAAGATCATCTCCAGGAAGATGCTGATGCCGTAGCTAATGCCGGGGCAGATGCCGGAGGGAGCGAGCTCAAGCTTTTCCTGGGAGGATTCCGACAAGAGTGAAGGTTCCAAGAAAGCTGAAGCGGCGAAGGATGACACCATTTCATCTCCGGCCAAAGAGGCGGAGAAATGAGCATCTCCTGCGAGAAAAAACAATGAACTTTGCATCATTCGGCCCCATTGAGGGTTTGTAAATAACTTAAGTAGACTTTAAGCTTTTGCTAAGAGTAGATCGTGCAAAAACAGATTTGGCGGAAAAAACTTATCCTCCTACTCGTTAGTTTGCATGCACTGAGTTTGTTTTATTTTAAGCAAGTGCTGGTTTCCACATATTTTCGGCAAACATGCTTGACTTTTTGCGAGTCAGAAAACTTTTGGCCGGAAAAGCTTGCTGAGGTGATAGAGCCAAATGGCCAATCCATCAAGAACCTCAGAACCAGCCCCCAGCATCAAATGCCCAAAATCGTTACTATGAATCCACAATTAAGCAACAGAAAATGCGTACGCCAGAAAACTTAAGCTCACATCCTTCTGGATGGTTTTTGAATATCACAACTAAGACTCGCGTAGGCGGAAATATCCAGCTAGGCGGTTTTAGTTGGAAAAAAATTTCATGATCCAAAAATGAAAAACTAAAGGAGGTAAAAGACTCATAGAGTGAACCATATATGATATATCTTACATTGATCATATATGATATATCTTACACAGTATAAAATGTGCTAAGTGTGGAAAGGACGTAGCTGTGCAATGTTCCATGGCCGCTCCGTTTCATCATAGATATCACCCGGATCCTCTCTCTTTCGTTTCCGGAGGAAATCCTTGGGCCTATCTCCTACTTCACGAATATCTACAAGATAGTAGGATCCGTTGTGCAGTGCTTTGCTGATGATGAAAGGTCCTACCCATGGCGGAGCCAGCTTGTGAGTCTTCACCTGCTTGAGGCATAGCACCAGATCTCCTTCCTTAAATGAGCTTCTGCTCCATATACCATAAAGAACGGCGTGAATCATGTTGATCTGTTTGGAGTTGTACGCAAGCTCCAAAGTACAGATGGCAGTTCCTCCGCCCAAGCTCCTGCTGCGCGACACAGCGGTGCTTCGAGTCGAGGTTTGATTCCGCTTAATAGGAGACTATTTGCCCTTTCGACCTGCCCATTAGATTGTGGGTGAGAAACAGATGCTAGGTCTAGTCGGATCCCAACATCATCACAATACTCCTTCAATTCTCCGTGCGTAAAGTTTGTGCCATTATCCGTGATAATGCTATGCGGGAGACCAAATCTCACCACGAGGTCTCTGACAAATTTTAGTGCTGATGCACCATCTAGTTTCTTAACTGGTTTGGCCTCAATCCATTTGCTGAACTTGTCAATTGCATCTAGGAGATACTCAGAACCAGAGGATGCTCTTTTTAGTTTTCTGACCATATCAAGCCCCCTGACCGCGAACGGCCATGTGATAGGGATGGTCCTTTGCTCTGTAGCTGGTGCATAGGGTTGTCTTGAATAGAACTGACACCCACGGCAATTTTCAACAATCTTCTCCTTGTCCGCATTGGCGGTCAACCAGTAGAAACCTTGTGGGAAAGCTTTGGATACGATGGACCTGGGAGCGGCATGATGCCCGCAATCACCTAGGTGAATCTCTCTGAGTATCTCGATGCCATCTTGCTGCGAAACGCACTTCTGGAATACTCCCGATGTGCTGCGCTTATAGAGTTGTCCTTCGATTTCCACGTAAGACTTTGCCCTTCGGATGATCTGCCTCCTTAGAACTTCGTCGTCAGGTAGCTTCTGATCAATAAGGTAATTCATATATGGCGTTGTCTAGGCTGGAGCTACAAGCATCACTTCTTTGGCCGGAGAACTTACCCTCTCTGGGTTTTCCGGGTCTGCGCCCATGACGGATGGTACCCTTAGGTGCTCAAGGAAAATTCCAGGTGTGATGGGTTTCCGACCGGATCCGAGCTTGGATAGCATGTCCGTCGCTGTATTGTCATCTCTTCTGACGTACTTGACTTCGTATCTGAGGAAACACTTGGCCATCTCGTCAATTTTGTCTTTGTATGCCGCCATGACGGAATTCCTGGCGTTCCAGGTTCTGGCCACTTGCTGCGCCACTAGGTCGGAATCTCCACAGCATATAATGTGCTTGATGCCAATCTCCTTTGCGATGCGCAGGCCATGTAGCAGGGCTTCGTATTCCACCATGTTATTGGTGGCGTTGAAGTGGATCTGTAGAACATATCTCAGTTCCTCTCCGGTTGGTGACTTCAGGGTAATGCCAGCCCCCGAGCCTTGATGTTGCTTGGATTCGTCAAAGTGCATCACCCAAGCTTCTGGTTCCAGCACCGGTGCATGGGACGGGGCTTCAGTCCAATCTGCGATGAAATCTGCTAGAACTTGTGACTTGATAGCATCCCTTGCTTTGTAGTTGATGTCGAAGGCGGAAAGTTCAATTCCCCACTTCGCTACTCTACCCATGGCGTTGGAATTGTTGATGATCGTGGACAGGGGAGCTCTGCTCACAACTGTCATTGGATGCTCCTGGAAGTAGTGCCCCAGTTTCCGGCTAGCTAGGAATACACCATATGCTAGTTTTTGAAAGTGGGGGTAGCACTGCTTGGATTCCGTAAGAACCTCGCTGACGTAGTAGACCGGTCGTTGGACTCCATATTCGTGCGCTTCTTCGTTTCGCTCCACCACGATGACTATACTGATGACCCTGTTTGTGGCTGCCAGGTAGAGGAACATTGGTTCCGACTCCACTGGTGTTGCCAATATGGGGGCATAGGAGAGTATTCTCTTCAACTCCTATAGGGCTGCATCTTCTGCATCGTCCCAGACAAACTTGTCTGATTTCTTCAGTAGCTTGTACAGAGGTAGTGCCTTTTTGTCGAGGCGGTTGATAAATCGACTAACTGCTGCTATGCAACCAGTGAGTCGTTGTATGTCCTTCAGGCACGTTGGTCTTGAGATGTTGAGGATAACCTTGATTTTTTCCGGGTTAACTTCCATGCCACGATGTGAGACAATGAAGCCAAGGAGTTTTCCGGTCGGTACGCCAAAGATGCACTTGGTCAGATTTAACATGATCTTGTATTTCCGGAGGTTGTCAAAGGTTTCCTGGAGGTCGCTGATGAGGTCGTTTCTTTTCCTAGACATCACCGCGATGTCGTCGACGTAGGCGTGCACGTTCCGACCAATCTGATCATGGAGGCACCGCATTTTTCAAACCAAAATGCATGGTGATATAGCAGTAAGTACCGTAAGGGGTGATGAACGAGGTCGCCAATTGGTCGGACTCTCGCATCCTAATCTGATGATACCCGGAATATGCGTCAAGAAAACATAAAAGTTCCGACCCAGCCGTCGTGTCAATGACTTGGTCAATGCGAGGCAAAGGAAACGGATCCTTTGGACAATGCTTGTTTAAGCCGGTGTAATCGATGCACATTCTTAGTATTTTAGTGTTGTTTTTGGGTACAAGGACTAGATCTGCGACCTAGTTAGTATGGATCACTTCTCTTACAAATCCTGCTCTAAGAGTTTAGTTAATTCCTTTCTTATGGCACGGCGCTTCTTATCTCCAAAGCGTCGCATAGCGTGCTTCACCGGTTTTGCGCCAGGGTTGATGTTGAGTGAGTGCTCGGCGAATTCCCTAGGTACTCCGTGATGGGTTCGTAGCATAGAAAACAAAAAAATTCCTACGGTAAGAACAACAACGAGGCCAAGATCTAATCTAGAAGATGCATGCAATGGATAAACCAAGTTCTAGAAGGACTCACCCTCGAAGAACGAAAGTGTTAACGAGATTAAATCTTGTGGATGATGTAGACGAAAAATCGCCGATCTCAAGATCGTGAAGATGAGCGCTGCAATCCGGCAGCGCTTCCGCATTCGGCCACACATACGGCCCGAAGACGACCTCCGTTCCATCGATCCAGCTGGGCAGCGGAAGTAGAAGATCCACCGGGAAATTCCAGCAGCACGACGGCGTGGTGATGGTGGAGAATCACTTGGGCATGGCTTCGCCAAGCCGGAGCCCGAAGGGTGGAGCAGCAGGAGGAGGGAGGGAGGTAGTGGTGTAGTGGAGAGGGAGCCCCCACCCCTCTATATATAGAGGGGGGATGCGTCAACCCCCATGGCTGCCCCCACCTCTTCCACTTTCATGAGTGGAGCCTCCCCTCATGCTCTCTTTAATGGGTGGACCATCCACTCAAAAATCCCAAAGGTTTTTCCTTTAAATGAATAAAACATTTTTAATTCTTTTATTTAATATTTGTCAATTAAATTAATTAACAAAAATTAACATATACCTCCTTGAACTATTTCAATATCACCCGAAACAATTCCGGTGCTTCTCAAAACAATTCTTCCCGAAACAATTCCGGTGCTTTCCAAAATATTCTCCGATATTCCGTATCTTCTGAAGAGCGTCAACGAACCTTAAGTGTATCACCCTACGGTTCGTGAATAATATGGACATGATCGAGACACCTCTCCAATCAATAGTCAACAGCGGGATCTGGAGATCCGTAATGACTCCCACACATTCAGCGATGAATCTTGTGATCGTGTGAATCATAAACGTTGTAACCAATTCCTTTTGTCTCTCGATATTTTACTTGCCTGAGATCCGATTGTCGGTATCAACCATACCTAGTTCGATCTCGTTACCTGACAAGTACTATTTACTCGTAACCAACCACCTTTATAGTCACCCTGTTACGGTGTGAAGTATGATGTCATCAAAGCACTCCTCCAGTGTTAGTGATTGACATGATCTCATGGTCTAAGGATTAGGACTACTTCGTATTTGTTCAATACAGCAATGTAAACTTAATGACTTGATCATATTGCTATACTTACTTGGGTGTGTTCATCACATCATTCTCCTAATGACGTGATCCCGTTATTAACAACATCCAATGCCCATGATCAGGAAACCTTGATCATCAGTAAATCAACGAGCTAGTTTAAACGAGAGGCTTTACTAGGAACTCTTCTTTGTTTATTAGACACACATGCATTAACGTTTCCTGTTAATACAATTCTAGCATGAAAAATACACATCTATCATAAACATGTTATTAGATAATAACCTCTTTATTATTGCCTCTCGGGCATATTCCTTTCACTCCGGACATGTCAGAAGGCTGCCATGCCAAGATATCTCTATTTTTGCGCAGGAACTCGACGAGCATGCTTTCCTATTTCGGATCCATAGCTGCTCCAATGGTGGTGGTCTTAGAGGAATCTCCATCAATAAGCTCCACCTTCTTGGTTTCGTCTGCAGCTTTGAAGGAGGGGTTTTGGTCGGAAATCTGCTTCTTGGAAGCAGAAATTTCAGCTAGATCCACATTATTCCTTAGATCCGTTAGCTCTTCTGCGTTGAGGACTGACTCCGCGAATGCGGCTTCAACTTCTTCGCACTCCTGAGCCTTCATGTAGTTGCCGTGGATGGTAATGGTACCGTTTGGTCCCGGCATCTTCAGCTTGTTGTAGATGTAACATGCCCTTGCGTGGAATTTATGATAGGAGGGCCTGCCGAAGATCATGTGGTAGGAACTCTTAAAGGGCACAACCTCAAATTTGATCATCTCTTCACGGTAGTTGTTTACATCGCCAAAGGCCACGGGAAGTTTGATGCTGCCTAGTGAGTTTCCTTTCCTACCCAGAACCACCCCATGGAACTCGACGTTACTGTGTCTGAGCTGGGTTTCTAATAGATTCATCTTCTTCAAGGTTTCCAGGTACATGATGTTGAGGCTGGCTCCGTCGTCCATGAGGCACTTGGAGAAGTCATACACATCAATCCGGGGGTTGATGACCAAAGTGTAGTGTTCCATAGGGATTAGCTCTGGGTGGTCCTTCCGATCCCAAGTGATGGGTTTTTCCGACCATTTGACATACTGGGGTACTGTCGGCAATATGGCATTCAGAGCCCACAGGGCAGATTTCTTTGCCTTTGCGGATGGTCTCCCAAGGAAAGAGTGGAAAGCTGCAACGCTCTTCTTCTCATATGGATTCTTGGACTTGCCCGCGATATCCCCTTTGGGTTCTGGCAAAGGTTCATCCTCATCCATATCACAACTTTCCTTGGTCTCTTCTTTCACCTTGCCTCCCTTGCCGTGCGGCCTATTCTTCTGGGCGCGCTTGTAGCTAGCTTCTGGATCCGTCTTGAGGTCATTGACGAACTTGCAGTTGCGGTTTGTGTGTGTGGATTTGCCATTGGAGTCGAGGTGAGCTAAACAAGGCATGTCCCTGTACTCCTCATATGTCTGGGGAGGGCGGGATCCGGCAGGCGTGACCTCATACTGTGCTACTGGCCCCTGCCTCCTCCGCCACCACATCCGCGGCCTCAGCCTCCGCCTTGACCTCTCTGCTGAAATGTCATGGCCACCATGTCGGATCCTCCTTGTTGTTGATCATCAGGCGGATTTTTCCGCTTTTTGTTGTTATTCTTCTTGGGCTGGATAGGGACTGCGATAGCTTGTAGTGCACCACGAGCATCATCATCCGCTGCTGCGTAGGCGCTTGCGGTTGAGATCATTTGGTTGAGGGTAAGAGTTCTCGCATCATGCTCGCGTCTCAACGTGTGCCGCAGGAGCCCTTCTCTACTTAAACCACCTACGAAGGCGAGCATGGTGGTTTCATCGCCTATGCCCTCACAGAAGTTCTTCATCTTCGACCAACGAGAAAGGAAGTCCCTGGATGTTTCATCTTTTCTCTGGACGGATTGCTGCAGGTCACAGGCAGTGATGCATCCCGACCTACGGTCTTCATCGCATCATGTGCGTCATCGTCAATACGTCACGAAAAGGTGAATCTTCTCCTTCATGCGTGCCTACAATCGCCTATACGGAATGGTATGCTACTTCATACTCCGTCCTTTGTCTATGATAGGAATGCATCGACAAGTACGGAGGGAAGGGAGGATGCCACGTATGCTCGAGGACTGAAGTCCGAGGTCACGGAGGCATGGAAGAGGAGACGGAAGAAGAGCTGGTGAAACTGGTGCCACCGGTCCCCACGCTGAAACAGACAGGTGCACAAACCGGTGCACCAAAACTCCCGCCGGAATACCTGACGATACATGCTTTCGGCATCCGCTGAGTTGAACCGGCGCCGCCAGAATGGAACCGGCGCACAGCCCGGCGCCGCCGGAAAGAAACCGGCGCACAGCCCGGCGCTGTCGGTCTTCCCGCCGGAATTCCCCGAAGGCGCTAATTTTACCCTTTTGCTTGTACCCAAACTACCCTCCACTTGTATCCCCATATAAGGACCCCTCGGGCTCAGATCTAGGGTTAGAGTTGATGATATGAATAACTAGGCTTGTGCCTCTACCATCCCTATGTAGATTAGGGAAACCCCCTCCTCTCTTAGACACAAATCTATGAGTTGTATCCAAGGCCCTCTTTATGTGATTGGTCTTTCACTTGCATGATTCTAGTAGAACAAGTCTCGTCCGATTGGGAACTCTACTTTGCTACTACTCTTTCATGTTTGTGATTCTACCATTTGCATACCGATCTTTCACTCGGTGATTCTACCTCGTGTCTTTCTCTTGAGTGATTCTATCGGGATGGTGGTTCGGGCCGTTGAGAGCGAACCGGATTGTATCGGGTTATTTGTGTATGTGTTCATCGTGTTCTTCGTGTTCATCCCTTCCCTCGTGTTTCCCTCCATGAATCTTGGTCAATTCGTGAGATCGGGCCACCCTCGTAGGCTTAGCCCACATCACATGGCATCAGAGCAAAGGTTTCAATGAATTTGATCTCAAATTTTCACCCAATTTTTTTTCTGAAAAATACCCCAAAATAGCTCAAATTTGGATCTGAGGATTTGTTGCGTTTTTTGTGGTTTTGATCCACAGATCTGGTATTATTGGTGTTGATCTACGTTCCCCCCATCTTTTCCCCATCGATTTCGTTCAATGTGGCACGAATCTGAGGAAGTTTGGTTTGTTTTGCTGAAGAACAGGAAGTCAACTCTCTCTCGGCGCATGCCCCGCGCGCGTTGCCCCCCCCCCTCGCCGAGCGCACAGGCCCACGGCACTCGCTGCCTTCCGCTTGATCGATAAAGCTCCGACCCGGCCCACGGTCGCGCAAGAGAAAAATTGAAACCGGCTCAGATTCCGACACAGCCTCACGCCGGACAATTCCGGTTCCGCCGAAAAAATTCAGGTTTCGCCGGAAAAGGCTTCTGTAACACGTTCCGACACGCGCCGAAAATAAAATCTGGCCCGCCGGTTTTAAAACCGAAAATTCTGGCCCAGAGACCGGTTCCACCGGAATTCTCTCCGAAAATTCCCCTATTTTGGCCAAAAAATTTGACATCAATGTTGACAACTTTTGACCGCCTGTTTTGACTCAAATGTTGGGCATTCTTTCGTTTTGTTCGGTTTCTGGTTTTGAGTGCCTTTGTTGTGACATCCGCTTCCGCGCCTACATCAACTTCGCGACGATGACTTTGGCACCCCGGATTTCCGAGCGGTTCTTTTGATACCTCCACCACCGACATCGCAAGGTCGTGTGCTTGACACCGCCTAACGTCAATAGGTATAACTTGCCTCACCTTTGTAACCCAACTTTCTTCCTTTGCGTACCTATCCCATTGATAGTGGCTTTCCGAGTGTTGCGAAGCATTGCACAAGTGTCACGACCGTGAGAGTGTGTTTGTGTTGAGCAAAGCTCCGAAGCAAGCTCGGTGAGAAAGAAACACAAAAAAAGAAAAGTGTGACATAGATAGAAATAAAGCTTTCAAGCATAGAAAAAAAAAGATAAAAAGAAAAATAAATACAAAAAGAGTGTGTCTGCCACCGATACAAAGGAGTCCAAAGCTTCTAAGCACAAAGAGAGAAAAGAGAAGAGTGGCATCTTGTGCAAATCTTGTTGCTTCTTTCTTATGCAACCAAGCTACGGTCTCTCTTGTGTTGGCGTGACACTGAGCTAATAGTCTTCGTTAGGACCTTTTTGTTACTTGCTCACTTCCTTGGTCACGCTAACCTCATTGTATCTTGTTGTGTGTGTTTCCGTGTTTCCATATCAATAGATCACCAATATTGACATTTGACTTTAGATTTTACCCACATTTGACATTAGACTCTTCCTTTGGTTCTTTTCGTTTGCTATCCACTTCCGTACCTACCACATATAGAAGTTAGCCTTTTGCGTGTGTTTTTGTGTAGTTAACCCCTTATAATTTGACTTGCTCTTGGCATGAACCATTGTTCCGATACTATCTACGAAAGGTGAGATACTTGTGTAGTTTTCCTTCCACCATATATATACACATTGCCTTGTGACTAACATGGATAGCGAGGAAGAGGATTCGGACAACTACATGGAGTACTATGAGGATGATAGCTCCGCAAGCACCGCGGATATGGAGGACCATGTGGAGCTCGACACCGACAATTGCTCCTCAAGAGTCACGAACATGAATGACATGGAAGAGCTCTACAACGACAATGGCTCATCAAGCATGGACAACATGGTGGAGCAACACCACGAGTTCGAGTACAACAACGACGACATGGTTGAGCAACACCACGAGTTCCACAACGACGACATGGTGGAGCAATACCACGAGTTCGACTACGACAACGACTACGACAACAACGACATGGTGGAGCTACACCAAGAGTTCAACTACGACAACGATGACATGGTGGAACACCACAAGTACGACATCGACACCATGGTGGAACCTCACTTCGACTCCAACGACAACATGGATGAGTACATGGACTACGAGCTCTACGAGAAGCTTCTAGAAGAAGAGCAATATTATAAAGCCATGATCTCCGATAATAACTCCACCATGAACAAGACTGGTGCCTACAAGTTCCCCACATTTGCCAACTGAACAACATAGGAAGATCAAGGACCATCAAGATGACGCCACAACAAGAGTGCATATGCACATGATGATCTACATCGAGCCCATCATATGGATCATCAAGAGCGTCCACAACATGATCTTCATCAACACTCTTCTTCGAGTTCAAGAAGGCGCCACAAGCAAAGTGCTAAGGCACATGAGCCATCATCTAGGCATGCCGAGGATCGTCATCTACACACATCACCTCATGATCGCCATTGCCATATGACACCTCATGATCGTCATCGACATGCGTCCCCACATGACCATCACCGACACAAGTCACCTCATAAGCACCATCGAGAAACATCCCCCAAGGATCTTCGACGACACCACTCAAGACATGGTGATGATGCAAGAAGGCAAGAGCCTAGACATGAAGCGGCCAAGACTACCATAGTTGACAACACCAACCATATGGTGCCCACCAAGCCTTGCGCCACCGCCACAATGGCACCTACAAGAAGCTCAAGCTCCAAGAAGAAGACCTCCAAATCACATGATCGTCAACATCAAGATCACCAATTGCGCAATCAAATGGCCCAACTCGTAGACGCCATCAACAAGTATAAGGACAACCTCGACACGGGAAACTACATGATGTGCTCTACTTGCAATCAATAAGGCCATTTTTCTGTGGATTGTCCCCATCGAACATGCTATAAGTGCAATGACAAAGGTCATGACCCATGGAAATGTCCAAGTCCTATTTGCACCAAGTGTTCCCGCAAAGGTCATGAGTCATGGGAATGTCCCAATCTCCTATGTGCCACGTGCAAGAGAAAATATCACATGACATCGGAGTGCCTATTGAACCAAGGCCAAGTCAAGAGTGACATTGATTCGAGCCTAGCTCTCAACCAAACTATGACAATATCACATGGTGTCCACTTGGAAGGAAATGGAGTTGAGAAGGTTGAGCATGGGAATTTCCCTTCAACCAAGGAGACGAATGGAGTTGAGAATGGTGGGCATGGGATTTTCCCTTCACCAATGGAGGCGCATGGAGATGAGAAAATCAAGCCTACTCCTATATGCTTGAATGATGAGATGGTACCAATTCCACGTGAGCATGAGAGCCACTTAGCCCACTTGAGTGAGAGTGCTAGTGAGTTGAGTGACTTCCACCCCATATGTGAGATTGAGTGCTTCCATTTGGAGGACATGAGTGATACACCAAGTGAGTTTAGAGAGGTAGTTGATAGGTCCATGGAGGCCATTTCACATTCTAACAACTTAACCTCTACCTCTATTGTGTTTTCTCATGTTGTACTAGGTTCCATGGATGATGAAGCGCCGATAATGGAGAAGTTCTACATGGTGGATGAATATGATGCCACACCATGCTTACATGAAGATGAGTATGTCGGCCACATGGAGCCTACCACTACTACCACTTCCACAACACCTACTTCAAATGAGTGGGACTACAAAGCTAACAATAAAGGTGTTGATGATGCCATGATCCCACTAGTGGACATGAAGATTGATGAGAGCATGCATGCTAATGATGATACAATTGCTATGTCATATGCTTCTTTCACATTCACATGTGATACTTGTGATACCACCAATGTTGATCATGTGGAATTAGTTGCTTGTGATAATATAACCATGCCATTCTATGAGAGTTTCACTTTCCCTCCTATTGCTTGCAATATGTTGAACAATTGCTCTTTCCCATGTATTGCTTGCAATGATAATAATGATGCTTGTTATGTTGTGACAACCTTCATGAACAATTGCTCTTTCCCTAGGTTTGTCGACAACAATGATAAAACTTTGAACATGTTTTGTGCAAGATGTTTGCAATATTCTCCCATTAACGCAACCAAAATGTTGAACCATTGCTCTTTCCAATGCTTGGTTTGCAATAATGTTAATATGCTTGTAAATGAGATTGCCCCCATAGCTCTCTCAAATAATGGAGATTTTGCCTTTGTCCATGTTGAGCATGTTCACATGTTTACCCCGCATACTCACCATATCTATTATGATAAATTGCTTAATGCTAATGGTGATGTGCAAAAGAAATGGAACATCATGATGGATGATGTGTTCATATACCATGCACACACGTTCTTTGCTTTGCCTATTGTGTGTGTAGGTACGCAAAGATAATGTCAACCTCGATTGAGCATGAGTTGAAAAAAAGAGCTCTTGAGAGCATAATATAAGTGAGTTCAAGATCGAACCCGGCTCTAATACCTTTCCCATGCCTTGCATTGAACATGCCGAACAATTTCTCTTTCTTGTGGTTCATTTGCAAGCATGGTGATGCATTTCTTACCATTTGTGACAATCATGTTCCCATGATCTTGATTATAGATGCTTTATGTGTTGCAACAAGCATTTTGAACAATTTCTCTTTCTTATGCCTTGTTTGCAATCATAATGCAATATTGGATATGCATTGTCACAAGTGTTGTCAAATTCTTGAACTTGGTGTTGCCTCAAACAAGTTGAACAATTTCTCTTTTATTTGGTTTGTTGGCAAGCACGGTTGTGCATAAGTTCTTTTGGTGAACTTTTTGATGGATATGTCTTGTGTTGCAACGAATATGAGGACCAATTTCTCTTTCCCATGGTTTATTTGCACACATGTTGTTGATATTTTGGACACCTTTCCTCTTGTGTTTTTGCCAAATTCTCCTCTTATTGCTTCAAGGATGTTGAACAATTTATCTTTCTGATGCTTTGAGTGCAATAATGAACATGAGTTTCTACATGAGATGGACATCATGGTCTTCTCACATTTTGGAGTTTTTGTGTTTCCATATTTGGCGGATGTTCAAACAAGTTGTTTGCACATTGACCATGCACATGCATTATTCTTGATATATTTGTGGTGTTGATGGAGCTTGACAGCACCAGTAAAAGGGTCTTGATACGTTGGGACTCCAAGTGCAAAATGTGTAGTCTAGGAAGCAATTTTCCCCACAAGGGTGACTCGAGGGTTATATCGAACTCTCGGGGAACTGCGCAAAGAGGTATCTCTCCCTCTCTTCTTCTAGCAATCCTGTAAAGTAAAATAAAGCCTTGTGTCCCCAACTCCACCGTGTGGTTGTCAAGCACAAGGTTTCGTGTAAGTAAATAAAACACAAGTAGTAATAAAATAAGTAAAACTAGATAAAATAAAGTAACTAAGTAAAAACAATAAAAGGGTTTATTGTTTTTGGGGTTTTGGATGCAAATAGGATAAGTAAATATTTTTGTATTTTCTGATTAAAATAATGCAGCAAATAAAAAGTAAGATAAAAGCAATATAAAGATGTTTCTTATGGTAAAAAGTGGACCGGGGTTCATGGGTTCACTTGACTATTCTCTCTTTTAAGTTGTAGTGGACAATAACGATTCATCAATGAGATATGAAGAACAAAATAATAACATGTGAAAGATACTCATTCATATGGGCATCACGTCCTAACATAGAGATGATGCAACACATCTCTCTTATACTCCACAAGAAAGGGAAAACTCCATGCAATCTTGTATTAAGAATTAACACAGCATAGCCATAAGTACTTTGACATGATGTTTGAATATCAAATATGCTACCTTGAACAAACAATATCATCACTTTTGTCACGTGACGAACATAGCACATGCATTCACTTTATCCCTAGTGAGGTAGCAAAAGAAAAGGCAAAACCATAATAGATCATGAATTTGTTGTCACTATTCAATCACTAAAACCATGCTACTCCATCTCATACACACATCACCCCACACACGTTCTTGCATAAAAGTTGGATCAGAACCAATACTTAAGAACGGGGTACATAATATGCATCTATCAATACATCTTGCACATAATATGATCAGATCTCATAGCACAATATCATAGAATAAGGATCCACCACATAGGTATTACAAATTTGGCCATAATTATGTTGGGCAGCTCATATGACACTAAGAACTATGAAGAACATGAGAGAAATAGATCAAGCTACTGCCACAAACCCATAGTCCAGAGGTGGACTACTCCCCCTTGATCATGGTGATGATGATGAAGACGTTGGAGAAGGGGGAGATCCCTCTGGCGGCGATCCCGCCAGAGTTTCCCCCTCCAATCTTCGCTGCTGCAGTCTCTGTTTTTGTGTTTCTATCTTCTGCGGCGCTCTCCTCCCGAGAACTCTTCGGGGTCATATATATATATAGTGATTTTTAGGTCAAAATACGTCGGTGGGTGAAAAGATCACGCGATTTGGACGATCGACGGCCGAAAGAGGGCAGGTGGCGCGCCCTAGTCTGGGCGCGCCACCTGGGCTCTTTTGGGCCTCAGGCCCTTCCAGGTGTGCTTCTAGGTCCCAGGGTGCTTCTCCCGATGAAAAAATGACGCTCCAAAAATCCCAGCTCAATTTGACTCCGTATAGGTCTCTGAAAGTGAAAAATACACAAAACAGGGAATTCCTGTTCTGCGGAGTTATTAACCAAATAAAGGGGATCATTGGTAAATCCCCATAAATCAATGTAAAACATGGTATTATCATCATATATGTTGCAAATATGTGGGAATTCAATATGATAAAGGACAAAGTTCATGTATGCATTTTACAAGCATGAACATCCCCAAGCTTAACCTATGCTCGTCCTCGAGCATAAAGGTGATAAAACTAACATGAACTTTGGAGTTTATTATATAGCTTCTAAATAATCATGCAAAGTATCACAAGGTTCAGTCAATAAAGAATGACAATAAGTAATATGAACTTATAAAGTGATAACTCTTACATTCTACAAAGCATGCATAATAGTAAATAGCATTGTATGAAACATGAATGATAAGTAACATGAACCATAAAGCATGCTTAGGAGAATCCTATAGAATTGTTTGGAAGACTCTTTGTCCTCTCTTTTGATTCTTTGGATTCTTTTGACGCTTGAACACAAGAAAGTAAGCAGGAAATATATGTGCTAGACCTCCAACAAAATAAAAAAGTAAAGAGAGCAAAACAGTGAGATTTGAGATATGCAATTCATGTCAACTATACTCATAAGGATGGGGTACCATGCATCTCCTTGTTTCAGGGGTATCTAAGATTCATGAGTTTGGCCTCTTATAAGTAAATATTGCCTCATTCTCCTGGTGCTAAGGATTACACCTCTTGCTAATAACCTTCGGATTGCCAATAGACCTTTCACATATTGTTTCAACCAAGTATCGCAATGGGGTACCTCCTTGCCGCATGTACAAAAGGCAAAATCGGCTGATATAAGCTTCATCTTAAGCCATCCATACCCAGACAACAAGGACAACAGTCTTTTGAGCTTCCTCTCTAACTCTCTCTTAGTTTTTTCACACATATATTTTTTTTCTCTTTTTTTTTCTTTTTCTGTCTTTTTTTTCACTCTTCCTATTTCGAGGATGCTTGTGCTGAAACTTTCACCATGTTAGCATGGCTTCTAGTTAGCGGCCCATTGCTCTTCTCTAAGAATATGCATAATCTAGTCTTTATATTGACAATCCCCTTCTTTTCACAAGAGATAACCATCAACTAACCCAAAAGAAATGACAATCAACTTCAAGGTACAGAACCTTAATGGTGCAATGTTGAAAGACATCCCCATGTAAGCATGGTTAAGGTCTAGCTCATTACTCATAATCAGTCAAACCCATGACGTGCATAGTGGTATTTTCCTTCCACACCTTACTTTCCTATGAGCTTTGAATTACACAAACAGGAATATTTTGAAATGGTTGGAGGCATAACACACATATTATACTTGGAATAGCAAGTGCTATATAGGTAGATATGATAGACATTTGGGTTTGAGTGGAATTTGGAAACAAGTCTATGCTTGTGTGAGAATTCATTTCTTTGGCTAGCAAGAGATCTAGAAGAATGCAATAGTATCCATAGAGCTATTTATTCATCATCAATCAATGATACTTAAAATTAAACATCTATGTATACTAGTGAGAAGTAGCACTGAATAAGGCACATAGCAAATCATCACTCAATAGAGCATGGGAAACTAGAAATACCATACACAAAATAAGATTCAGCTTTTAATTGGCATTCCTCCTTTTCTTTTATAATCATGCAACTTTATTTTCTTTGATCATTTAGAGATAAGAGATTTTGGTCCAGTAGCTCATTCATATGCATTACGAACATTCAATATGATGGTCCTTTCATTTTAAAAATCAAAACTAGATACAAATAAAACAAGGACGCTTCAAGTTTTCACGAAAATTCTATGTTGCTAAAAAAACAGAGTTTAGAGGTGCTCAAACCAGGAGTTTAAGAATGAGTCCAGTGGTGTTTCATGGGCATCCCCAAGCTTATGATATTGACCATACTTGAATTAATCTCAGTGTGATATTCCTCCATTCCCTGTGAAAAAACTTCAACACAAACTTTTCTTCCCATTCTTTTCTATGGGTTGACATTAGTGGTACAAAGAAATCATGCTTGCTGCTATTTTTATCATAAATAAAATTATATATTCATGAACCAGAGAGAGAAAAATGTTCTACTCATTCTAGCATATCAAAAGTCCCAAGCAAAAATCATTTTGATACTCAAAAGAATGGATCTAACATTAAAAGGCAGAATCTGTCCAGAATTTTTGCTGCAGCAAAACTGAATTTTTAGTACTACTTAAACATGTCATAAATTTTAACCAATTTACGTGCATATATAGGATGAAAATTTACAGCTACTGTGAATTTAGGAAGATTTTAGGAGCTACCAAAAAAATCAGAAAAATCGTGCACTAAAAAGTGCAGCGCAGAAAATAGCAACTCCATATTTTGTTTGCAACTTTAAACATCCAAATGGTTAAAAGCTTGATACTTGATTTAGAAACCAGAGAGTAAACTAAAAAAACTAACATGCTACCGAAAGCATGTAGAACAAAAACCAAATATAAAAACATCTCGGGTTGCCTCCTGTAAAGCGCTTTCTTTATAGCCATATAGCTAGGCCTACTTACTTGTTTCAAGTGGTATGGAAATTATGTGGTAGCTTAAATGATGCTACCTCCTTCTTGCTTGGAAAGTGCTCCATACATTTCTTGTGTGGGAATTGGAATTTGACATTCCCTTCTTTAGAATCAATGATAGCTCCTGTTGTTCTCAAAAAAGGTCTCCCATGGATTATAGGACTAGAGGTATTGCTACCCATGTCCATAACAATAAAATGAACATGTACACATGTCATAGGCAATTCAACCATAACATCATTAACTCTTCCTAATGCCTTTTTGGTTGAATCATCAGAAAGTAATAAATCAATAGAGCATTTTTCCATATTTTTAAGATTAAGCAAATCAAATAGCTCTTTAGATATGACAGAAACACTAGATCCTAAATCTAGAATAGCATGGTGTGTTTCTTTGTCAATAGAAATTAAAATCTTGGGGATCCAAGCATCCCCAAGCTTAGGTGGTATCATAGCCTCATTATTGTATCTTTGTATCTTTTCTTTGATGACATAGTTAGCAATATAAGAACCAAAACCAGCTTGATGAACATTAATAGTGGGATCTTTAGAGAATTTCTCAAGAATAGCAATCAACTCATGCAAGCTACATTTATCAAGATCTAATAGTGGTTCTCTTACTTCATTAAGCATTTTCACTTCTTCAATTTGTTTATCATTAGCAAGCATAAGTATTTCTTTTTCATCCATAGCATTTAAAGCCTCCCAAGATTTATCTATTACTTCTTGCACATATTTAATAGTTTCTTCATGGCTCTTTTGTTGTAGGAGGTTTTTGAAAGACAAAACTTCTCAACTTTCTCATTTAAAGCATCTTGTCTTTCAAATTTTGCTATGAATTCTTTATTTAACTCTTTTTGTGTAGAAATAAAAGATCTAATGGTGTTTTCTAATTCATTAGAGTTATTACCACCAGCACATTTGTTGGGCACATAAGGTGGCCGGCCATATGAATTATTGTAATTGTTCCCATACCCATTGTTGCCAAAGTTTCTTATAAAAATAACATCCATATTTTCATTGTTGTTTCCAACTAATTCTTGTAGAGGAACATTGTCACTATTTTGTTTGGCTATGAAGGCAAGTATGGCATCAATTTTATTAGATAGAGGATTTTCTTCTTCAATCGAATGCACTTTCTTATTGGGATTAGGTGCTCTTTCAGTGTGCCATTGACTATGATTATGTAGCATGCTTTCTAATATGGCTTTAGCTTCAGGCACAGTTTTACTCATAAAAGCACCCCCCGCAGCAGAATCTATCATGCTTCTTGACATTATATTTAACCCATTATAAAAAGAGTGTAAGATAGTCCATTCATTAACTCCATGTGATGGGCAAGTTCGAAGCATGTTTTTAATTCTTTCCCAAGCTGTTGCTACATATTCATTATCATTTTGTCCAAATGATAGGATTCTATTTCTATTCTATAAGATCTTAACAGGTGGGTAATATTTTTTTATGAAAGCTTCTTTAAGATCATCCCAAGAATTGATACTAGCAGTAGATAATGATAATAAGCATTCTTTAGCTTTTCCTCTAACTGAAAATGGGAATAATTTAAGTTTAACAACATTGTTTTCCACATTTTTAAATTTTGCATATCACAAATTTCACAGAAATCATGTAAATGCATAGAGGCATCTTCACTAGTACTACCGCCAAATTGTTCCCTAGTTATAAGATTTAATAACCCAGGACTTACTTCAAAGATTTCAGCAGTTATTTTAGGTGTAGTGATAGGTTTAGTAATAAAATGATCATTAGGAGCGTTTGTGTAATCACACAACTTAGTATTTCTTTCCCCCATGGAAGCAGAAATTTCAGCTAGATCCACCTTATTCCTTAGATCCGTTAGCTCTTCTGCGTTGAGGACTGACTCCGCGAATGCGGCTTCAACTTCTTCGCACTCCTGAGCCTTCATGTAGTTGCCGTGGATGGTAATGGTACCGTTTGGTCCCGGCATCTTCAGCTTGTTGTAGATGTAACATGCCCTTGCGTGGAATTTATGATAGGAGGGCCTGCCGAAGATCATGTGGTAGGAACTCTTAAAGGGCACAACCTCAAATTTGATCATCTCTTCACGGTAGTTGTTTACATCGCCAAAGGCCACGGGAAGTTTGATGCTGCCTAGTGAGTTTCCTTTCCTACCCAGAACCACCCCATGGAACTCGACGTTACTGTGTCTGAGCTGGGTTTCTAATAGATTCATCTTCTTCAAGGTTTCCAGGTACATGATGTTGAGGCTGGCTCCGCCGTCCATGAGGCACTTGGAGAAGTCATACACATCAATCCGGGGGTTGATGACCAAAGTGTAGTGTTCCATAGGGATTAGCTCTGGGTGGTCCTTCCGATCCCAAGTGATGGGTTTTTCCGACCATTTGACATCTTTGAAGTGCTGTCGGCAATATGGCATTCGAGCCCACAGGGCAGATTTCTTTGCCTTTGCGGATGGTCTCCCAAGGAAAGAGTGGAAAGCTGCAACGCTCTTCTTCTCATATGGATTCTTGGACTTGCCCGCGATATCCCCTTTGGGTTCTGGCAAAGGTTCATCCTCATCCATATCACAACTTTCCTTGGTCTCTTCTTTCACCTTGCCTCCCTTGCCGCGCGGCCTATTCTTCTGGGCGCGCTTGTAGCTAGCTTCTGGATCCGTCTTGAGGTCATTGACGAACTTGCAGTTGCGGTTTGTGTGTGTGGATTTGCCATTGGAGTCGAGGTGAGCTAAACAAGGCATGTCCCTGTACTCCTCATATGTCTGGGGAGGGCGGGATCCGGCAGGCGTGACCTCATACTGTGCTACTGGCCCCTGCCTCCTCCGCCACCACATCCGCGGCCTCAGCCTCCGCCTTGACCTCTCTGCTGAAATGTCATGGCCACCATGTCGGATCCTCCTTGTTGTTGATCATCAGGCGGATTTTTCCGCTTTTTGTTGTTATTCTTCTTGGGCTGGATAGGGACTGCGATAGCTTGTAGTGCACCACGAGCATCATCATCCGCTGCTGCGTAGGCGCTTGCGGTTGAGATCATTTGGTTGAGGGTAAGAGTTCTCGCATCATGCTCGCGTCTCAACGTGTGCCGCAGGAGCCCTTCTCTACTTAAACCACCTACGAAGGCGAGCATGGTGGTTTCATCGCCTATGCCCTCACAGAAGTTCTTCATCTTCGACCAACGAGAAAGGAAGTCCCTGGATGTTTCATCTTTTCTCTGGACGGATTCTTTGCAGGTCACAGGCAGTGATGCATCCCGACCTACGGTCTTCATCGCATCATGTGCGTCATCGTCAATACGTCACGAAAAGGTGAATCTTCTCCTTCATGCGTGCCTACAATCGCCTATACGGAATGGTATGCTACTTCATACTCCGTCCTTTGTCTATGATAGGAATGCATCGACAAGTACGGAGGGAAGGGAGGATGCCACGTATGCTCGAGGACTGAAGTCCGAGGTCACGGAGGCATGGAAGAGGAGACGGAAGAAGAGCTGGTGAAACTGGTGCCACCGGTCCCCACGCTGAAACAGACAGGTGCACAAACCGGTGCACCAAAACTCCCGCCGGAATACCTGACGATACATGCTTTCGGCATCCGCTGAGTTGAACCGGCGCCGCCAGAATGGAACCGGCGCACAGCCCGGCGCCGCCGGAAAGAAACCGGCGCACAGCCCGGCGCTGTCGGTCTTCCCGCCGGAATTCCCCGAAGGCGCTAATTTTACCCTTTTGCTTGTACCCAAACTACCCTCCACTTGTATCCCCATATAAGGACCCCTCGGGCTCAGATCTAGGGTTAGAGTTGATGATATGAATAACTAGGCTTGTGCCTCTACCATCCCTATGTAGATTAGGGAAACCCCCTCCTCTCTTAGACACAAATCTATGAGTTGTATCCAAGGCCCTCTTTATGTGATTGGTCTTTCACTTGCATGATTCTAGTAGAACAAGTCTCGTCCGATTGGGAACTCTACTTTGCTACTACTCTTTCATGTTTGTGATTCTACCATTTGCATACCGATCTTTCACTCGGTGATTCTACCTCGTGTCTTTCTCTTGAGTGATTCTATCGGGATGGTGGTTCGGGCCGTTGAGAGCGAACCGGATTGTATCGGGTTATTTGTGTATGTGTTCATCGTGTTCTTCGTGTTCATCCCTTCCCTCGTGTTTCCCTCCATGAATCTTGGTCAATTCGTGAGATCGGGCCACCCTCGTAGGCTTAGCCCACATCACATGGCATCAGAGCAAAGGTTTCAATGAATTTGATCTCAAATTTTCACCCAATTTTTTTTCTGAAAAATACCCCAAAATAGCTCAAATTTGGATCTGAGGATTTGTTGCGTTTTTTGTGGTTTTGATCCACAGATCTGGTATTATTGGTGTTGATCTACGTTCCCCCCATCTTTTCCCCATCGATTTCGTTCAATGTGGCACGAATCTGAGGAAGTTTGGTTTGTTTTGCTGAAGAACAGGAAGTCAACTCTCTCTCGGCGCATGCCCCGCGCGCGTTGCCCTCCCCCCTCGCCGAGCGCACAGGCCCACGGCACTCGCTGCCTTCCGCTTGATCGATAAAGCTCCGACCCGGCCCACGGTCGCGCAAGAGAAAAATTGAAACCGGCTCAGATTCCGACACAGCCTCACGCCGGACAATTCCGGTTCCGCCGAAAAAATTCAGGTTTTGCCGGAAAAGGCTTCTGTAACACGTTCCGACACGCGCCGAAAATAAAATCTGGCCCGCCGATTTTAAAACCGAAAATTCTGGCCCAGAGACCGGTTCCACCGGAATTCTCTCCGAAAATTCCCCTATTTTGGCCAAAAAATTTGACATCAATGTTGACAACTTTTGACCGCCTGTTTTGACTCAAATGTTGGGCATTCTTTCGTTTTGTTCGGTTTCTGGTTTTGAGTGCCTTTGTTGTGACATCCGCTTCCGCGCCTACATCAACTTCGCGACAATGACTTTGGCACCCCGGATTTCCGAGCGGTTCTTTTGATACCTCCACCACCGACATCGCAAGGTCGTGTGCTTGACACCGCCTAACGTCAATAGGTATAACTTGCCTCACCTTTGTAACCCAACTTTCTTCCTTTGCGTACCTATCCCATTGATAGTGGCTTTCCGAGTGTTGCGAAGCATTGCACAAGTGTCACGACCGTGAGAGTGTGTTTGTGTTGAGCAAAGCTCCGAAGCAAGCTCGGTGAGAAAGAAACACAAAAAAAGAAAAGTGTGACATAGATAGAAATAAAGCTTTCAAGCATAGAAAAAAAAGATAAAAAGAAAAATAAATACAAAAAGAGTGTGTCTGCCACCGATACAAAGGAGTCCAAAGCTTCTAAGCACAAAGAGAGAAAAGAGAAGAGTGGCATCTTGTGCAAATCTTGTTGCTTCTTTCTTATGCAACCAAGCTACGGTCTCTCTTGTGTTGGCGTGACACTGAGCTAATAGTCTTCGTTAGGACCTTTTTGTTACTTGCTCACTTCCTTGGTCACGCTAACCTCATTGTATCTTGTTGTGTGTGTTTCCGTGTTTCCATATCTAGATCACCAATATTGACATTTGACTTTAGATTTTACCCACATTTGACATTAGACTCTTCCTTTGGTTCTTTTCGTTTGCTATCCACTTCCGTACCTACCACATATAGAAGTTAGCCTTTTGCGTGTGTTTTTGTGTAGTTAACCCCTTATAATTTGACTTGCTCTTGGCATGAACCATTGTTCCGATACTATCTACGAAAGGTGAGATACTTGTGTAGTTTTCCTTCCACCATATATATACACATTGCCTTGTGACTAACATGGATAGCGAGGAAGAGGATTCGGACAACTACATGGAGTACTATGAGGATGATAGCTCCGCAAGCACTGCGGATATGGAGGACCATGTGGAGCTCGACACCGACAATTGCTCCTCAAGAGTCACGAACATGAATGACATGGAAGAGCTCTACAACGACAATGGCTCATCAAGCATGGACAACATGGTGGAGCAACACCACGAGTTCGAGTACAACAACGACGACATGGTTGAGCAACACCACGAGTTCCACAACGACGACATGGTGGAGCAATACCACGAGTTCGACTACGACAACGACTACGACAACAACGACATGGTGGAGCTACACCAAGAGTTCAACTACGACAATGATGACATGGTGGAACACCACAAGTACGACATCGACACCATGGTGGAACCTCACTTCGACTCCAACGACAACATGGATGAGTACATGGACTACGAGCTCTACGAGAAGCTTCTAGAAGAAGAGCAATATTATAAAGCCATGATCTCCGATAATAACTCCACCATGAACAAGACTGGTGCCTACAAGTTCCCCACATTTGCCAACTGAACAACATAGGAAGATCAAGGACCATCAAGATGACGCCACAACAAGAGTGCATATGCACATGATGATCTACATCGAGCCCATCATATGGATCATCAAGAGCGTCCACAACATGATCTTCATCAACACTCTTCTTCGAGTTCAAGAAGGCGCCACAAGCAAAGTGCTAAGGCACATGAGCCATCATCTAGGCATGCCGAGGATCGTCATCTACACACATCACCTCATGATCGCCATTGCCATATGACACCTCATGATCGTCATCGACATGCGTCCCCACATGACCATCACCGACACAAGTCACCTCATAAGCACCATCGAGAAACATCCCCCAAGGATCTTCGACGACACCACTCAAGACATGGTGATGATGCAAGAAGGCAAGAGCCTAGACATGAAGCGGCCAGGACTACCATAGTTGACAACACCAACCATATGGTGCCCACCAAGCCTTGCGCCACCGCCACAATGGCACCTACAAGAAGCTCAAGCTCCAAGAAGAAGACCTCCAAATCACATGATCGTCAACATCAAGATCACCAATTGCGCAATCAAATGGCCCAACTCGTAGACGCCATCAACAAGTATAAGGACAACCTCGACACGGGAAACTACATGATGTGCTCTACTTGCAATCAATAAGGCCATTTTTCTGTGGATTGTCCCCATCGAACATGCTATAAGTGCAATGACAAAGGTCATGACCCATGGAAATGTCCAAGTCCTATTTGCACCAAGTGTTCCCACAAAGGTCATGAGTCATGGGAATGTCCCAATCTCCTATGTGCCACGTGCAAGAGAAAATATCACATGACATCGGAGTGCCTATTGAACCAAGGCCAAGTCAAGAGTGACATTGATTCGAGCCTAGCTCTCAACCAAACTATGACAATATCACATGGTGTCCACTTGGAAGGAAATGGAGTTGAGAAGGTTGAGCATGGGAATTTCCCTTCAACCAAGGAGACGAATGGAGTTGAGAATGGTGGGCATGGGATTTTCCCTTCACCAATGGAGGCGCATGGAGATGAGAAAATCAAGCCTACTCCTATATGCTTGAATGATGAGATGGTACCAATTCCACGTGAGCATGAGAGCCACTTAGCCCACTTGAGTGAGAGTGCTAGTGAGTTGAGTGACTTCCACCCCATATGTGAGATTGAGTGCTTCCATTTGGAGGACATGAGTGATACACCAAGTGAGTTTAGAGAGGTAGTTGATAGGTCCATGGAGGCTATTTCACATTCTAACAACTTAACCTCTACCTCTATTGTGTTTTCTCATGTTGTACTAGGTTCCATGGATGATGAAGCGCCGATAATGGAGAAGTTCTACATGGTGGATGAATATGATGCCACACCATGCTTACATGAAGATGAGTATGTCGGCCACATGGAGCCTACCACTACTACCACTTCCACAACACCTACTTCAAATGAGTGGGACTACAAAGCTAACAATAAAGGTGTTGATGATGCCATGATCCCACTAGTGGACATGATGATTGATGAGAGCATGCATGCTAATGATGATACAATTGCTATGTCATATGCTTCTTTCACATTCACATGTGATACTTGTGATACCACCAATGTTGATCATGTGGAATTAGTTGCTTGTGATAATATAACCATGCCATGCTATGAGAGTTTCACTTTCCCTCCTATTGCTTGCAATATGTTGAACAATTGCTCTTTCCCATGTATTGCTTGCAATGATAATAATGATGCTTGTTATGTTGTGACAACCTTGATGAACAATTGCTCTTTCCCTAGGTTTGTCGACAACAATGATAAAACTTTGAACATGTTTTGTGCAAGATGTTTGCAATATTCTCCCATTAACGCAACCAAAATGTTGAACCATTGCTCTTTCCAATGCTTGGTTTGCAATAATGTTAATATGCTTGTAAATGAGATTGCCCCCATAGCTCTCTCAAATAATGGAGATTTTGCCTTTGTCCATGTTGAGCATGTTCACATGTTTACCCCGCATACTCACCATATCTATTATGATAAATTGCTTAATGCTAATGGTGATGTGCAAAAGAAATGGAACATCATGATGGATGATGTGTTCATATACCATGCACACACGTTCTTTGCTTTGCCTATTGTGTGTGTAGGTACGCAAAGATAATGTCAACCTCGATTGAGCATGAGTTGAAAAAAAGAGCTCTTGAGAGCATAATATAAGTGAGTTCAAGATCGAACCCGGCTCTAATACCTTTCCCATGCCTTGCATTGAACATGCCGAACAATTTCTCTTTCTTGTGGTTCATTTGCAAGCATGGTGATGCGTTTCTTACCATTTGTGACAATCATGTTCCCATGATCTTGATTATAGATGCTTTATGTGTTGCAACAAGCATTTTGAACAATTTCTCTTTCTTATGCCTTGTTTGCAATCATAATGCAATATTGGATATGCATTGTCACAAGTGTTGTCAAATTCTTGAACTTGGTGTTGCCTCAAACAAGTTGAACAATTTCTCTTTTATTTGGTTTGTTGGCAAGCACGGTTGTGCATAAGTTCTTTTGGTGAACTTTTTGATGGATATGTCTTGTGTTGCAACGAATATGAGGACCAATTTCTCTTTCCCATGGTTTATTTGCACACATGTTGTTGATATTTTGGACACCTTTCCTCTTGTGTTTTTGCCAAATTCTCCTCTTATTGCTTCAAGGATGTTGAACAATTTATCTTTCTGATGCTTTGAGTGCAATAATGAACATGAGTTTCTACATGAGATGGACATCATGGTCTTCTCACATTTTGGAGTTTTTGTGTTTCCATATTTGGCGGATGTTCAAACAAGTTGTTTGCACATTGACCATGCACATGCATTATTCTTGATATATTTGTGGTGTTGATGGAGCTTGACAGCACCAGTAAAAGGGTCTTGATACGTTGGGACTCCAAGTGCAAAATGTGTAGTCTAGGAAGCAATTTTCCCCACAAGGGTGACTCGAGGGTTATATCGAACTCTCGGGGAACTGCGCAAAGAGGTATCTCTCCCTCTCTTCTTCTAGCAATCCTGCAAAGTAAAATAAAGCCTTGTGTCCCCAACTCCACCGTGTGGTTGTCAAGCACAAGGTTTTGTGTAAGTAAATAAAACACAAGTAGTAATAAAATAAGTAAAACTAGACAAAATAAAGTAACTAACTAAAAACAGTAAAAGGGTTGATTGTTTTTTGGGTTTTGGATGCAAATAGGATAAGTAAATATTTTTGTATTTTCGGATTAAAATAATGCAGCAAATAAAAAGTAAGATAAAAGCAATATAAAGGTGTTTCTTATGATAAAAAGTTGATCGGGGTTCATGGGTTCACTTGACTATTCTCTCTTTTAAGTTGTACTGGACAATAACAATTCATCAATGAGATATGAAGAGCAAAATAATAACATGTGAAAGATACGCATTCATATGGGCATCACGTCCTAACATAGAGATGATGCAACACATCTCTCTTATACTCCACAAGAAAGGGAAAACTCCATGCAATCTTGTATTAAGAATTAACACAGCATAGCCATAAGTACTTTGACATGATGTTTGAATATCAAATATGCTACCTTGAACAAACAAGATCATCACTTTTGTCACATGACGAACATAGCACATGCATTCACTTTATCCCTAGTGAGGTAGCAAAAGAAAAGGCAAAACCATAATAGATCATGAATTTGTTGTCACTATTCAATCACTAAAACCATGCTACTCCATCTCATACACACATCACCCCACACACGTTCTTGCATAAAAGTTGGATCAGAACCAATACTTAAGAACATGGTACATAATATGGATCTATAAATACATCTTGCACATAATATGATCAGATCTCATAGCACAATATCATAGAATAAGGATCCACCACATAGGTATTACAAATTTGGCCATAATCATGTTGGGCAGCTCATATGGCACTAAGAACTATGAAGAACATGAGAGAAATAGATCAAGCTACTGCCACAAACCCGTAGTCCAAAGGTGGATTACTCCCCCTTGATCATGGTGATGATGATGAAGACGTTGGAGAAGGTGGAGATCCGTCTGGCGGTGATCCCGGCGGAGTTTCCCCCTCCAATCTTCACTGCTGCGGCCTCTGTTTTTGTATTTCTGTCTTCTGCAGCGCTCTCCTCCCAAGAACTCTTCGGGGTCATATATATAGTTATTTTTAGGGGAAAATACGTCGGTGGGCGAAAAGATCACACGATTTCGACGATCGATGGCCGAAAGAGGGCAGGTGGCGCACCCTACAAGTCTGGGCGCGCCACCTGGGCTCTTTTGGGCCTCAGGCCCTTCCAGGTGTGCTTCCAGGTCCCAGGGTGCTTCTCCCGATGAAAAAATGACACTCCAAAAATCCCAGCTAAATTTGACTCCGTATAGGTCTCTAAAAGTGAAAACTACACAAAACAGGGAATTCCTGTTCTGCAGAGTTATAAACCAAACAAAGGGGCTCATTGGTAAATCCCCATAAATCAATGTAAAATATGGTATTATCATCAGATATGTTGCAAATATGTGAGAATTCAATATGATAAAGGACAAAGTTCATGTATGCATTTTACATGCATCAACATCCCCAAGCTTAACCTATGCTCGTCCCCAACATGAACTGTGGAGTTTATTATATAGCTTCTAAATAATCATGCAAAGTATCACAAGGTTCAGTCAATAAAGAATGACAATAAGTAATATGAACTTATAAAGTGATAACTCTTACATTCTACAAAGCATGCATAATAGTAAATAGCATTGTAAGAAACATGAATGATAAGTAATATGAACCATAAAGCATGCTTAGGAGAATCCTATTGAATTGTTTGGAAGACTCTTTGTCCATTCTTTTGATTCTTTGGATACTTTTGACTCTTGAACACAAGAAAGTAAGCAGGGAATATATGTGCTAGACCTCCAACAATAAAAAAAAAGTAAAGAGAGCAAAATAGTGAGATTTGAGATATGCAATTCATGTCAACTATACTCATAAGGATTAGGTACCATGCATCTCTTTGTTTCAGAGATATCTAAGATTCATGAGTTTGACCTCTTATAAGTAAATATTGCCTCATTCTCCTGGTGCTAAGGATTACACCTCTTGCTAATAATTTTTGGATTGCCAATAGACCTTTCACATATTGTTTCAACCAAGTATCGCAATGGGGTACCTCCTTGCCGCCTGTACAAAGGGAAAAATCGGCTTATATAAGCTTCATCTTAAGCCATCCATACCCAGACAATCAAGGACAACAGTCTTTTGAGCATCCTCTCTAACTCTCTCTCACTTTTTTCATTATTATTTTTTTTCTTCCCCCTATTTTTTCTTTTTCTTTTTCTGTCTTTCTTTTTTTTCACTCTTCCTATTTTGAGGATGCCCGTGCTGAAACTTTCACCATGTTAGCATGGCTTCTAGTTAGCGGCCCATTGCTCTTCTCTAACAATATGCATACTCTATTCTTTATATTGACAATCCCCTTCTTTTCACAAGAGATAACCATCAACTAACCCAAAAGAAATGACAATCAACTTCAAGGTACAGAACCTTAATGGTGCAATGTTGAAAGACATCCCCATGTAAGCATGGTTAAGGTCTAGCTCATTACCCATAATCAGTCAAACCCATGACGTGCATAGTGGTATTTTCCTTCCACACCTTAGTTTCCAATGAGCTTTGAATTACACAAAAAGGAATATTTTGAAATGGTTGGAGGCATAACACACATATTATACTTGGAATAGAAAGTGCTATATAGGTAGATATGATAGATATTTTGGTTTGAGTGGAATTTGGAAACAAGTCTATGCTTGTGTGAGAATTCATTTCTTTGGCTAGCAAGAGATCTAGAAGCATGCAATAGTATCCATAGAGCTATTCAGTCATCATCAAACAATGATACTTAAAATTAAACATCTATGTATACTAGTGAGAAGTAGCACTGAATAAGGCACATAGAAAATCATCACTCAATAGAGCATGTGAAACTAGAAATACCATACACAAAATAAGTTTCAGCTTTTAATTCGCATTCCTCCTTTTCTTTTATAATCATGCAACTTTATTTTCTTTGATCATTTGGAGATAAGAGAGTTTGGTACAGTATCTCATTCATATGCATTATGAACATTCAATATGATGGTCCTTTCATTTTAAAAACAAAACTAGACACAAATAAAACAAGGACGCTTCAAGTTTTCGCGAAAATTCTATGTTGCTCAAAAAACAGAGTTTAGAGGTGCTCAAACCAGGAGTTTAAGAAAGAGTCCAGTGGGGTGTCATGGGAATCCCAAAGCTTATGATATTCACCATACTTGAATTAATCTTAGTGTGATATTCCTCCATTCCCTGTGAAAAAACTTCAACACAAACTTTTCTTCCTATTCTTTTCTATGGGGTGACATTAGAGGTACAAAAAAATCATGCTTGCTGCTATTTTTATCATAAATAAAATTATATATTCATGAACCAGAGAGCACATAATGTTATACTCATTCTAGCATATCAAAAGTCCCAAGAAAAAATTATTTTTATACTCAAAAGAATGGATCTAACATTGAAAGGCAGAATCTGTCCAGAATTTTTGCTGCAGCAAAACTGAATTTTTAATACTACTTAGACACATCAGCAATTTTAGCCAATTTACGTGAATATATTGGATGAAAAGTTACAGCTAATGTGTATTTATAAAGATTTTAGGATTTACCAAAAAAATCAAAAAAATCGTGGACTAAAAAGTGCAGCGCAGAAAACAGCAACTCCATATTTTGTTTGCAACTTTAAACATTCAAATGGGTAAAAACTTGATACTTTATTTAGAAACCAGAGAGTAAACTAAAAGAAAACTAACATGATACAGCAAGCATGTAGAACAAAAACCAAATATAAAAACATCTCGGGTTGTCTCCCGTAAAGCGCTTTCTTTATAGCCATATAGCTAGGCTTACTTACTTGTTTTCAAGTTGTATGGAGATTATGTGGTAGCTTGAATCTTGATGCTACCTCCTTCTTCTTCTTACAAGTAATATGACAATAAAATACCAGGGTACCATGGTGTGATCATACCAATAAATATATTTAACACTTTAAGGCACATTAGTACACAACATAAAAGATGCAATGAGTAATAACGAAGTCTAACTTTCTTTCAATGCATTGGTATTTTATATATGAATGAATCACAGCCAATAAGAGTATACCAAAGCATATCTACAGTAGGTAAATGCATTTTATAATTATCATTAGTATATAGAGGGTGCTTATATCCTCCTCTTTCATAATAATTGCACTTACTTGGAGGAAAATTAATAGTGTAACTATTTGAATCATGAATCTTAGAGAACTGTGGCATATAAAGAGGATCATTAAATTTATTAAGGGATTCATAATCATGCTTTCCTCTTTCAAAATAATTATTAGTAACACTCTTAATCATGAAACCATGGCTGCAAGAAGATTTCTCATATGCATAAGATAGTTGCAAACCATACAAGTATTTCTCAACATGAGCATATTTCTCCTCTATTGTGTGAATAGGAGATTTTAATAATAACATGGAATTCTCATGAATGAGAGCATTATCACAAACAGCAAGTTTATCATTTTTATCATCACATAACATAGTATCTATTTCTAAACATGGAGGATTCTCAAGTAAAAATAAGCCATCATGTAGAGCATAATCAGTTTTAGAATTATTATCACATGTGGGTGATGAAGGTGGAAAATCCCACTCCCCCCCCAGCTTAGATGAAACTATGGCTTCTTCATTTTCTTCTTTATGTAATAGGCTAGTTTATTCTTGAGTTATGTTATTTCTCTTATTATATTCAAGAACATAGATATTATCAGAAAAATCGTCTACGCAATGATTTAGGATAATAGAGACTTCAAAATCACAATCATGAGTCTCACAAGTTGCTTCATAGATATCATCAAGGAAAGTCTTTAATTCAAAGGCTGCCATAAAGCTCACAAATTGTTCTACTTCTTCCATCCCATGAACATAACTATAAGTATGATAGGAGGCAATTGTATGTTGTTCATGGGATCTACATTGGAACTCAAAGTGTTCACCACAACAAAAGTTACAAGACCTTATATAATGTGCAAGCAACTCAGTAGCAGCTTTATTTAGAAGCCTTAAGAAAAATTTTAGTCGTTTCCCTTCACATGATTCTCTATATTTCATAAATGTCATAGCATTTTTATATTCCTCTTTCAACGTGACATTTTTATCTTGACTAGTAGCCATACCATGAGTATTTTTTATATTTTCATTTTTATGGGTTTTTGTGTTTTATGAAAAAGAACAAGAAAGTAAAGACTAAAAACAAGACAAATAAAGTACTTTGCAGAATCTAAAAGCGATAAGAGAGCTCACAGTGGTGCAACCTCCCCAAGCTTAGGTGTTTGCAATAAGTTGATGAAGAAAGCAACGATGCCAGAAATCGTCTTGCTATTGCCTTGGGAGTTGATGTACTCACAGCTTGATGAGGATGCGGTTGTAAGATGCTCTTCCAGTTCCCCGGCAACGGCGCCAGAAAATATGTCTTGATGGAGCTTGACATCACCATCAAAAGGGTCTTGATACGTTGGGAGTCCAAGTGCAGAGTGTGTAGTCCAGGAAGCAATTTTCCCCACAAGGGTTACTCGAGGGTTATATCAAACTCTCGGGGAAGTGTGCAAAGAGGTACCTCTCCCTCTCTTCTTCTAGCAATCCTGCAAAGTAAAATAAAGCCTTGTTTCCCCAACTCCACCGTGTGGTTGTCAAGAACAAGGTTTCATGTAAGTAAATAAAACACAAGTAGTAATAAAATAAGTAAAACTAGACAAAATAAAGTAACTAAGTAAAAACAGTAAAAGGGTTGATTGTTTTTGGGGTTTTGGATGTAAATAGCATAAGTAAATATTTTTGTATTTTCGGATTAAAATAATGCAGCAAATAAAAAGTAAGATAAAAGCAATATAAAGGTGTTTCTTATGGTAAAAAGTGGACCGGGGTTCATGGGTTCACTTGACTATTCTATCTTTTAAGTTGTAGTGGACAATAACAATTCATCAATGAGATATGAAGAGCAAAATAATAACATGTGAAAGATACGCATTCATATGGGCATCACGTCCTAACATAGAGATGATGCAACACATCTCTCTTATACTCCACAAGAAAGGGAAAACTCCATGCAATCTTGTATAAAGAATTAACAGAGCATAGCCATAAGTACTTTGACATGATGTTTGAATATCAAATATGCTACCTTGAACAAACAAGATCATCACTTTTTTCACGTGACGAACATAACACATGCATTCACTTTATCCCTAGTGAGGTAGCAAAAGAAAAGGCAAAACCATAATAGATCATGAATTTGTTGTCACTATTCAATCACTAAAACCATGCTACTCCATCTAATACACACATCACCCCACAAACGTTCTTGCATAAAAGTTGGATCAGAACCAATACTTAAGAACGGGGTACATAATATGCATCTATCAATACATCTTGCACATAATATGATCAGATCTCATAGCACAATATCATAGAATAAGGATCCACCACATAGGTATTACAAATATGGCCATAATCATGTTGGGCAGCTCATATGGCACTAAGAACTATGAAGAACATGAGAGAAATAGATCAGGCTACTACCACAAACCTGTAGTCCAGAGGTGTACTACTCCCCGTTGATCATGGTGATGATGATGAAGACGTTGAAGAAGGTGGAGATCCCTCCAGCGGCGATCCCGGTGGAGTTTCCCCCTCCAATCTTCGCTACTGCAGCCTCTATTTTCGTGTTTCTGTCTTCTGCGGCGCTCTCCTCCTGAGAACTCTTCGGGGTCATATATATAGTAATTTTTAGGTCAAAATACATCGGTGGGCGAAAAGATCACGCGATTTGGACGATCGACGGCCGAAAGAGGCCAGGTGGCGCGCCCTACAAGTCTGGGCGCGCCACCTGGGCTCTTTTGGGCCTCAGGACCTTCCAGGCGTGCTTCTAGGTCCCAGGGTGCTTCTCCCGATGAAAAATTGACGCTTCAAAAATCCCAGCTCAATTTGACTCCGTATAGGTCTCTGAAAGTGAAAAATACACAAAACAGGGAATTCCTGTTCTGCAGAGTTATAAACCAAATAAAGGGGATCATTGGTAAATCCCCATAAATCAATGTAAAACATGGTATTATCATCATATATGTTGCAAATATGTGGGAATTCAATATGATAAAGGACAAAGTTCATGTATGCATTTTACATGCATCAGTTGTGCTAATGGTGTTGTGAACAAAAATGGACATGTCTTTGATGATGTGCTCCTCTATCACGCACACACATATTTTGCTTGGTCTTTGTTTTGTGAAGGTAAACGTGACTTATGGATGAGCTCCAATGCGTGGTTCCAATCACACACTTACATGGAACAAGATCTCTCAATGAGAGCACACTAGCATTATGATAAGGTGACCTCCTTCTACTTACGGCCTCTTGCTAAACCCGTTGAACTTTGGCTACTCTTTGAGTGTTGCTTTGCATTTCTTGTGATATTGATAGGGTTCTTGACAAGCGAAGGGACATTCAAGAGTTGTTTCCATCTCCCACATCGACATATTCATGAAGAGTTATCGTCGAGGTTGACTCTTTTTCAAGTGGGGGGAGATGATGCAGCCCGACCTACGGTCTTCGCCGCATCATGTGCATCATCGTCAACACGTCACGCAAAGGTGAATCTTCTCCTTTATGCATGCATACAATCGCCTATACAGAATGGTATGCTACCTCATACTCTGTCCTTCGTCTATGATAGGGATGCATCGACAAGTACGGAGGGAAGGGAGGATGCCACGGATGCTCGAAGACTGAAGGCCGAGGTCACAGAGGCATGGAAGAGGAGACAGAGGAAGAGCTGGTGAAACCAACGCACAAACCGGCACCGCCGGTCCCCATGCCGAAACAGACCGGCGCACAAACCGGCGCACCGAAACTCCCGCCGGAATACCTTACGGTACACACTTTCGGCATCCGCTGAAGTGAACCGGCGCTGCCGGAATGGAATTGGCGCACAGCCCGGCGCCACTGGAAAGAAACTGGCGCACAGCCTGGCGCTGCCGGTCTTCCCGCCGGAATTCCCCAAAGACGCTACTTTTACCCTTTTGCTTGTACCCAAACTACCCCTCCACTTGTATCCCTATATAAGGACCCCTTAGGCTCAGATTTAGGGTTAGAGTTGATGATATGAAGAACTAGGCTTGTGCCTCTACCATCCCTATGTGGATTAGGGAAACCCCCTCCTCTCTTAGACACAAATCTATGAGTTGTATCCAAAGCCCTCTTTATGTGATTGGTCTTTCACTTGCATGATTCTAGTAGAACAAGTCTCTTCCGATTGGGAACTCTACTTTGCTACTACTCTTTCATGTTTGTGATTCAACCATTTGCATACCGATCTTTCACTCGGGGATTCTACCTCGTGTCTTTCTCTTGAGTGATTCTATCGGGACGGTGGTTCGGGCAGTTGAGAGTGAACCGGATTGTATCGGGTTATTTGTGCGTGTGTTCATCGTGTTCTTTATTTTCATCCCTTCGCCCGTGTTTCCCTCCGCGAATCTTGGTCAATTCGTGATTTCGGGGCAGCCTCATAGGCTTAGCCCACATCAGGCAGTGTAGGGTTGCTTGTAGGTTCCTTCAAAGTTTTGATTGATAGCTTGCCTCAAGTCGAACGAGTTATGGATTGACCTTTTCGGCAAATCAGCTAGCCATTGGCGGGCCGGTCTTGTGAGGTACAACTGGAGCATCCCACATGCGAGGTTGGGAGTTGCTCCGGCGAATAGAACTGCGCCGTAGAAATCCTCTAAACAAGTGTTGGGTTTCTCCCTGCCATCATACACTTTTAAACTTCCGGGTAACCTAAAGTTGAAGCCTTTGGGTGTCTCCGCTTCTCGGATCTGAGTTCCGAAGCATTGTGGGCTGACGTATGTATCTCTGTAAGTGTCTAGGCGATCACGAGCGTCATAGTTCTCTTCTCCGTCCTTGCGGGGTGGGGAGCGCAAATGATGCAATCGGTCGGATCTGGCCGGACCTTTTCCTCCGCCACCTCCTTTGTCGCTGGGTGGTGTCGGTGAGCAGCGTGGAGGTCTTTTCTTGTCGTCTCCGCCATGCGATTGACCATGACCATCCTGCTTGCTTCCGCTCCGGTGGCTTTCCTTCCGGTAGCCGTCGTCGTGGTGCTTGTTTTCGCCATCGCTGTGGTGGCTTCTTCTTCTGGCATGCTCATCGCGGCCGTCATCCCGGCTGCCCCTTGGCTCGACGTGGTCGCGGATGTTTATTCCGCCTGGGCTGTGAGGCTTGGCGTTTCCTGCGTAACCACCGTGCCTGGGGGTGGCATGTTTGTGCGACGAGGTGGTGGTGATTCATAGCGGTATTTATCAGCGCCGTGATACTTTGGGGCCTTCCCTTTGTCCTTGGCAGAGCCAGAGGAGATTGGGATAGGGTTCTTCCAGTTTCTGGCATCTTTCCTCCGGCGTTGGGTCGAGCCGGTATGCCAGTAGTGGTCCTTCGGATCTGGCTTGGTTGTAGGGTTCTCCTTGCGTGCACTAGACATGCAGGCCTTGGCATCGGAAGCCAACCTCTGAGAGGTATCCGCCCTGTCCTGCTGCTCCATTGCTTTGCCAAGGAGTTGCTTGACTTGGGCTATTGCCGCTGGGTCTTGACGCTCGTCCAGGATTTTTTTGGCCAACTGTAGATTGTCCTTCGGTGTTGCCATCACCTCCCTGCTGTCCTTGTCCACATAAGGTGGATTATTGATGGAGCTTGACAGCACCAGCAAAAGGGTCTTGATACGTTGGGACTCCAAGTGCAGAGTGTGTAGTCCAGGAAGCAATTTTCCCCACAAGGGTGACTCGAGGGTTATATCGAACTCTCGGGGAACTGCGCAAAGAGGTATCTCTCCCTCTCTTCTTCTAGCAATCCTGTAAAGTAAAATAAAGCCTTGTGTCCCCAACTCCACCGTGTGGTTGTCAAGCACAAGGTTTCGTGTAAGTAAATAAAACACAAGTAGTAATAAAATAAGTAAAACTAGATAAAATAAAGTAACTAAGTAAAAACAATAAAAGGGTTTATTGTTTTTGGGGTTTTGGATGCAAATAGGATAAGTAAATATTTTTGTATTTTCTGATTAAAATAATGCAGCAAATAAAAAGTAAGATAAAAGCAATATAAAGATGTTTCTTATGGTAAAAAGTGGACCGGGGTTCATGGGTTCACTTGACTATTCTCTCTTTTAAGTTGTAGTGGACAATAACGATTCATCAATGAGATATGAAGAACAAAATAATAACATGTGAAAGATACTCATTCATATGGGCATCACGTCCTAACATAGAGATGATGCAACACATCTCTCTTATACTCCACAAGAAAGGGAAAACTCCATGCAATCTTGTATTAAGAATTAACACAGCATAGCCATAAGTACTTTGACATGATGTTTGAATATCAAATATGCTACCTTGAACAAACAATATCATCACTTTTGTCACGTGACGAACATAGCACATGCATTCACTTTATCCCTAGTGAGGTAGCAAAAGAAAAGGCAAAACCATAATAGATCATGAATTTGTTGTCACTATTCAATCACTAAAACCATGCTACTCCATCTAATACACACATCACCCCACACACGTTCTTGCATAAAAGTTGGATCAGAACCAATACTTAAGAACGGGGTACATAATATGCATCTATCAATACATCTTGCACATAATATGATCAGATCTCATAGCACAATATCATAGAATAAGGATCCACCACATAGGTATTACAAATATGGCCATAATTATGTTGGGCAGCTCATATGACACTAAGAACTATGAAGAACATGAGAGAAATAGATCAAGCTACTGCCACAAACCCATAGTCCAGAGGTGGACTACTCCCCCTTGATCATGGTGATGATGATGAAGACGTTGGAGAAGGGGGAGATCCCTCTGGCGGCGATCCCGCCAGAGTTTCCCCCTCCAATCTTCGCTGCTGCAGTCTCTGTTTTTGTGTTTCTATCTTCTGCGGCGCTCTCCTCCCGAGAACTCTTCGGGGTCATATATATATATAGTGATTTTTAGGTCAAAATACGTCGGTGGGTGAAAAGATCACGCGATTTGGACGATCGATGGCCGAAAGAGGGCAGGTGGCGCGCCCTAGTCTGGGCGCGCCACCTGGGCTCTTTTGGGCCTCAGGCCCTTCCAGGTGTGCTTCCAGGTCCCAGGGTGCTTCTCCCGATGAAAAAATGACGCTCCAAAAATCCCAGCTCAATTTGACTCCGTATAGGTCTCTGAAAGTGAAAAATACACAAAACAGGGAATTCCTGTTCTGCGGAGTTATTAACCAAATAAAGGGGATCATTGGTAAATCCCCATAAATCAATGTAAAACATGGTATTATCATCATATATGTTGCAAATATGTGGGAATTCAATATGATAAAGGACAAAGTTCATGTATGCATTTTACAAGCATGAACATCCCCAAGCTTAACCTATGCTCGTCCTCGAGCATAAAGGTGATAAAACTAACATGAACTTTGGAGTTTATTATATAGCTTCTAAATAATCATGCAAAGTATCACAAGGTTCAGTCAATAAAGAATGACAATAAGTAATATGAACTTATAAAGTGATAACTCTTACATTCTACAAAGCATGCATAATAGTAAATAGCATTGTATGAAACATGAATGATAAGTAACATGAACCATAAAGCATGCTTAGGAGAATCCTATAGAATTGTTTGGAAGACTCTTTGTCCTCTCTTTTGATTCTTTGGATTCTTTTGACGCTTGAACACAAGAAAGTAAGCAGGAAATATATGTGCTAGACCTCCAACAAAATAAAAAAGTAAAGAGAGCAAAACAGTGAGATTTGAGATATGCAATTCATGTCAACTATACTCATAAGGATGGGGTACCATGCATCTCCTTGTTTCAGGGGTATCTAAGATTCATGAGTTTGGCCTCTTATAAGTAAATATTGCCTCATTCTCCTGGTGCTAAGGATTACACCTCTTGCTAATAACCTTCGGATTGCCAATAGACCTTTCACATATTGTTTCAACCAAGTATCGCAATGGGGTACCTCCTTGCCGCATGTACAAAAGGCAAAATCGGCTGATATAAGCTTCATCTTAAGCCATCCATACCCAGACAACAAGGACAACAGTCTTTTGAGCATCCTCTCTAACTCTCTCTTAGTTTTTTCACACATATATTTTTTTTCTCTTTTTTTTTTCTTTTTCTGTCTTTTTTTTCACTCTTCCTATTTCGAGGATGCTTGTGCTGAAACTTTCACCATGTTAGCATGGCTTCTAGTTAGCGGCCCATTGCTCTTCTCTAAGAATATGCATAATCTAGTCTTTATATTGACAATCCCCTTCTTTTCACAAGAGATAACCATCAACTAACCCAAAAGAAATGACAATCAACTTCAAGGTACAGAACCTTAATGGTGCAATGTTGAAAGACATCCCCATGTAAGCATGGTTAAGGTCTAGCTCATTACTCATAATCAGTCAAACCCATGACGTGCATAGTGGTATTTTCCTTCCACACCTTACTTTCCTATGAGCTTTGAATTACACAAACAGGAATATTTTGAAATGGTTGGAGGCATAACACACATATTATACTTGGAATAGCAAGTGCTATATAGGTAGATATGATAGACATTTGGGTTTGAGTGGAATTTGGAAACAAGTCTATGCTTGTGTGAGAATTCATTTCTTTGGCTAGCAAGAGATCTAGAAGAATGCAATAGTATCCATAGAGCTATTTATTCATCATCAATCAATGATACTTAAAATTAAACATCTATGTATACTAGTGAGAAGTAGCACTGAATAAGGCACATAGCAAATCATCACTCAATAGAGCATGTGAAACTAGAAATACCATACACAAAATAAGATTCAGCTTTTAATTGGCATTCCTCCTTTTCTTTTATAATCATGCAACTTTATTTTCTTTGATCATTTAGAGATAAGAGATTTTGGTCCAGTAGCTCATTCATATGCATTACGAACATTCAATATGATGGTCCTTTCATTTTAAAAATCAAAACTAGATACAAATAAAACAAGGACGCTTCAAGTTTTCACGAAAATTCTATGTTGCTAAAAAAACAGAGTTTAGAGGTGCTCAAACCAGGAGTTTAAGAATGAGTCCAGTGGGGTTTCATGGGCATCCCCAAGCTTATGATATTGACCATACTTGAATTAATCTCAGTGTGATATTCCTCCATTCCCTGTGAAAAAACTTCAACACAAACTTTTCTTCCCATTCTTTTCTATGGGTTGACATTAGTGGTACACAGAAATCATGCTTGCTGCTATTTTTATCATAAATAAAATTATATATGCATGAACCAGAGAGAGAAAAATGTTCTACTCATTCTAGCATATCAAAAGTCCCAAGCAAAAATCATTTTGATACTCAAAAGAATGGATCTAACATTAAAAGGCAGAATCTGTCCAGAATTTTTGCTGCAGCAAAACTGAATTTTTAGTACTACTTAAACATGTCATAAATTTTAACCAATTTACGTGCATATATAGGATGAAAATTTACAGCTACTGTGAATTTAGGAAGATTTTAGGAGCTACCAAAAAAATCAGAAAAATCGTGCACTAAAAAGTGCAGCGCAGAAAATAGCAACTCCATATTTTGTTTGCAACTTTAAACATCCAAATGGTTAAAAGCTTGATACTTGATTTAGAAACCAGAGAGTAAACTAAAAAAACTAACATGCTACCGAAAGCATGTAGAACAAAAACCAAATATAAAAACATCTCGGGTTGCCTCCTGTAAAGCGCTTTCTTTATAGCCATATAGCTAGGCCTACTTACTTGTTTCAAGTGGTATGGAAATTATGTGGTAGCTTAAATGATGCTACCTCCTTCTTCCTTGGAAAGTGCTCCATACATTTCTTGTGTGGGAATTGGAATTTGACATTCCCTTCTTTAGAATCAATGATAGCTCCTGTTGTTCTCAAAAAAGGTCTCCCATGGATTATAGGACTAGAGGTATTGCTACCCATGTCCATAACAATAAAATGAACAGGTACACATGTCATAGGCAATTCAACCATAACATCATTAACTCTTCCTAATGCCTTTTTGGTTGAATCATCAGAAAGTAATAAATCAATAGAGCATTTTTCCATATTTTTAAGATTAAGCAAATCAAATAGCTCTTTAGATATGACAGAAACACTAGATCCTAAATCTAGAATAGCATGGTGTGTTTCTTTGTCAATAGAAATTAAAATCTTGGGGATCCAAGCATCCCCAAGCTTAGGTGGTATCATAGCCTCATTATTGTATCTTTGTATCTTTTCTTTGATGACATAGTTAGCAATATAAGAACCAAAACCAGCTTGATGAACATTAATAGTGGGATCTTTAGAGAATTTCTCAGGAATAGCAATCAACTCATGCAAGCTACATTTATCAAGATCTAATAGTGGTTCTCTTACTTCATTAAGCATTTTCACTTCTTCAATTTGTTTATCATTAGCAAGCATAAGTATTTCTTTTTCATCCATAGCATTTAAAGCCTCCCAAGATTTATCTATTACTTCTTGCACATATTTAATAGTTTCTTCATGGCTCTTTTGTTGTAGGAGGTTTTTGAAAGACAAAACTTCTCAACTTTCTCATTTAAAGCATCTTGTCTTTCAAATTTTGCTATGAATTCTTTATTTAACTCTTTTTGTGTAGAAATAAAAGATCTAATGGTGTTTTCTAATTCATTAGAGTTATTACCACCAGCACATTTGTTGGGCACATAAGGTGGCCGGGCATATGAATTATTGTAATTGTTCCCATACCCATTGTTGCCAAAGTTTCTTATAAAAATAACATCCATATTTTCATTGTTGTTTCCAACTAATTCTTGTAGAGGAACATTGTCACTATTTTGTTTGGCTATGAAGGCAAGTATGGCATCAATTTTATTAGATAGAGGATTTTCTTCTTCAATCGAATGCACTTTCTTATTGGGATTAGGTGCTCTTTCAGTGTGCCATTGACTATGATTATGTAGCATGCTTTCTAATATGGCTTTAGCTTCAGGCACAGATTTACTCATAAAAGCACCCCCCGCAGCAGAATCTATCATGCTTCTTGACATTATATTTAACCCATTATAAAAAGAGTGTAAGATAGTCCATTCATTAACTCCATGTGATGGGCAAGTTCGAAGCATGTTTTTAATTCTTTCCCAAGCTGTTGCTACATATTCATTATCATTTTGTCCAAATGATAGGATTCTATTTCTATTCTATAAGATCTTAACAGGTGGGTAATATTTTTTTATGAAAGCTTCTTTAAGATCATCCCAAGAATTGATACTAGCAGTAGATAATGATAATAAGCATTCTTTAGCTTTTCCTCTAACTGAAAATGGGAATAATTTAAGTTTAACAACATTGTTTTCCACATTTTTAAATTTTGCATATCATAAATTTCACAGAAATCATGTAAATGCATAGAGGCATCTTCACTAGTACTACCGCCAAATTGTTCCCTAGTTATAAGATTTAATAACCCAGGACTTACTTCAAAGATTTCAGCAGTTATTTTAGGTGTAGTGATAGGTTTAGTAATAAAATGATCATTAGGAGCGTTTGTGTAATCACACAACTTAGTATTTCTTTCCCCCATGGTTTTCAGAAGATAATTACTACTATTTTTTATGTGTTTTTGAATTTTTATGAAAACGAACTAGAAAGCAAAGACTAAAAATAAGACAAGTAAAATACAATGCAAAATCTAAAAAGAGATAAGAGAGCTCACAGCGGTGCAACCTCCCCAAGCTTAGGTGTTTGCAATAAGTTGATGAAGAAAGCAACGACGATAGAAATCGTCTTGCTATTGCCTTGGGTGTCGATGTACTCACATCTTGATGAGGATGCGGTTGTAAGATGCTCTTCCAGTTCCCCGGCAACGGTGCCAGAAAATATGTCTTGATGGAGCTTGACAGCACCAACAAAAGGGTCTTGATACGTTGGGACTCCAAGTGCAGAGTGTGTAGTCCAGGAAGTAGTTTTCCCCACAAGGGTGACTCGAGGGTTATATCGAACTCTTGGGGAACTGCGCAAAGAGGTATCTCTCCCTCTCTTCTTCTAGCAATCCTGCATAGTAAAATAAAGCCTTGTGTCCCCAACTCCACCATGTGGTTGTCATGCACAAGATTTCGTGTAAGTAAATAAAACACAAGTAGTAATAAAATAAGTAAAACTAGACAAAATAAAGTAACTAAGTAAAAACAGTAAAAGGGTTGATTGTTTTGGGGTTTTGGATGCAAATAGGATAAGTAAATATTTTTGTATTTTCGGATTAAAATAATGCAGCAAATAAAAAGTAAGATAAAAGCAATATAAAGGTGTTTCTTATGGTAAAAAGTGGACCGGGGTTCATGGGTTCACTTGACTATTCTCTCTTTTAAGTTGTAGTGGACAATAACAATTCATCAATGAGATATGAAGAGCAAAATAATAACATGTGAAAGATACGAATTCATATGGGTATCACGTCCTAACATAGAGATGATGCAACACATCTCTCTTATACTCCACAAGAAAGGGAAAACTCCATGCAATCTTGTATTAAGAATTAACAGAGCATAGCCATAAGTACTTTGACATGATGTTTGAATATCAAATATGCTACCTTGAACAAACAAGATCATCACTTTGTCACGTGACGAACATAGCACATGCATTCACTTTATCCCTAGTGAGGTGGCAAAGGAAAAGGAAAAACCTTAATAGATCATGAATTTGTTGTCACTATTCAATCACTAAAACCATGCTACTCCATCTAATACACACATCACCCCACATACGTTCTTGCATAAAAGTTGGATCAGAACCAATACTTAAGAACGGCCTACATCATATGCATCTATCAATATATCTTGCACATAATATGATCAGATCTCATAGCACAATATCATAGAATAAGGATCCACCACATAGGTATTACAAATATGGCCACAATCATGTTGCGCAGCTCATATGGCACTAAGAACTATGAAGAACATGAGAGAAATAGATCAAGCTACTGCCACAAACCCGTAGTCCAGAGGTGGACTACTCCCCCTTGATCATGGTGATGATGATGAAGACGTTGGAGAAGGTGGAGATCCCTCCGGCGGCGATCCCGGCGGAGTTTCCCCCTCCAATCTTCGCTGCTACAGCCTCTATTTTCGTGTTTCTATCTTCTGCGGCGCTCTCCTCCCGAGAACTCTTCGGAGTCATATATATAGTGATTTTTAGGTCAAAATATGTCGGTGGGCAAAAAGATCACGCGATTTGGACGATCGACAGTCGAAAGAGGGCAGGTGGCGCGCCCTACAAGTCTGGGCGCGCCACCTAGGCTCTTTTGGGCCTCAGGCCCTTCCAGGTGTGCTTCAAGGTCCCAGGGTGCTTCTCCCGATGAAAAAATAATGCTCCAAAAATCCCAGCTCAATTTGACTCCGTATAAGTCTGTGAAAGTGAAAAATACACAAAACAGGGAATTCCTGTTCTGCAGAGTTATAAACCAAATAAAGGGGATCGTTGGTAAATCCCCATAAATCAATGTAAAACATGGTATTATCATCATATATGTTGCAAATATGTGAGAATTCAATATGATAAAGGACAAAGTTCATGTATGCATTTTACATGCATCAATTATTCACCTGGATCTTTGCTGGAGGTACATCTGCAGCGTTGTCGAAGTTGAGGTTTCGAGAGGCGACATTGTCTCTACGCCCAGTCTTCTTCTTTTCTTCCTGCATCCGCTTATATTCCGTCTGGAGCTGCTTTTGGAGCTCTTCAGCCTTTTTGAACGCGTGGGCAGCATCCTCCTCGTAATTCAGAGCGTTCTATTGGAGCTTCAGAGTTTTCTTGCGGGCGTCTGCGATGTACTTGGCCTCCTTCAGGAGTTCTTCGCGCATCCCATCGTGTTTGGTTACCTCTTTGACGCGTTCTAACGTGATGGGTGTGACCAGCAATTCTCCGTACATGTTTGGATCGCCTCTGAGTCCTTGAAGAGTTCTTGTAGTTCCGGGTGGAAACACGTCCTCCTGTGGTGGGAGCAGTTTTGGTGTCGGTAGCGGATTGCTCTAACCAGCATCAGCCATATCCGTGTCTTCCGTAGCTGTTGTGGGTTCCGCCTCCGGATTACTCTGATTGGCGGTGCTACCATCTTCGACCAGCTCCGTCATGGTCGCGAACATCTGTTGGGCGGCGGGTGGTTTATCAACAGCCGTGAGTCTTTGTCATACTCTTTCATGGCTGCTTCGTATTCCTCCGAGTTCATGGGTGAAAGCTCACCAACCTCGGGATCGAGAGCATCCAATATGGACTCGTCGTTTCCGGCATCCTCTTTGAGGGCGGATTCGGATGTAGATCCGATGTAGTGGACGAAGTGACACCTTTGCTTCTCTAACACTTCGGAAACCTAAGTGGATCTGCATTGGTCTTCCACCGACATATCCAGCACAGGGGCGGTTTGGGTAGGCCTTGAATTTTTCAGATCTAAGGCGGATCCAGCCAGTGGAGGATCCTGCCCAGAGCGATCTCCCGCTGATGTATCCGGCTCAATGGCGGTCCGTGTGGGGCTTGTTCCGGAAAACCTAGCGGAATCGCTAGTTTCGCCGATGAAGAGGTGGATTCCACCGATTGGGATGATGGAACAGTGGACGGCGTTCTCCTTTGCCGGAATCCAGCACTCATCGTCTGGGACGATGGGGTAGTTGAAGGCGTAAAGGATGCGTCCAACGGCGACGGTGTCGCCGATGCCTGCGAAGGCGGATCCCGCCCGGATCCGGCCTCCTGACGCCGCTGGCCCCATGGTGGGCACCAACTGTCGTTGCGTATTCAACGGTACTCCGGTGAGGAGAGCCTCATGGAGGTGAGAGAGAGAGGGGGCCATAGGGCGAGGAGTCACCGGGATGGGGACACATGAGTTACCCAGCTTCGAAAACCACACGACGGTGGCGAGGCCCTACTGCTGCTTGTCTGAAATTAGCAGGCAACAGGTGCGAGATTACAATGAGTTGTGTTGTACGTGCCTCAAGGACTCTCAGGATCCGGCTTATAAAGACGCACAGATCTAGGGTTACATGGTAGAGATCCAACCGGATACGACTAGGTCTAAACTACGCTAAGTTATCTTGTCTTGCACGTAAAGGATCCGACCTCCTGCTATGTCGGTACGGGATCCGACCTCTCAATTCCGTGCTGGACTCCTCCACCTTGATTCTCCAGCAACTGGGCTGCCCGGTTGGGCCATAGGCCCTACCACCATCTGTGGGCCACCCGGGCTTGCCTAAATTGAGACCCCGCTGTGGTATACCTAGTTAGCATATCCACAACAATGCCAGTGAGCTAGGGTAGGGAGCCGCGGTGCTGGAGAATTCTATCTGAGGCCAAGCGCATTTGTTTGGGACACTAGTAGAAAACGGACCTTCCGTCCTGGCCTTTTGTCCCGGCCCAGTCTGGAGCCGGGACAAATGGTCAAGCCACGTCGCCCCGAAACCAGCGAGAGAGTACGGGGCCTTTTGTCCCGGTTCTTTAAGGACCCTTTGTCCTGGTTGGAGCCTCAAACCGGGACAAAAGGGTCTGAGGCCTTTTGCGGCCTGCTGGCAGCCCTTTTGTCCCGGTTTGAGCCTAAAACCGGGATAAAAGGGCTCAGCCTATATATACAGCCACCCCCCATTCTCCCTACATTTTTTCCTTGGTGGAAGGTGGAGGTTCCTGCTTGGTTTTTTTTTCTTCATGTGCACAAGAGGTGTTTGATGAAATGTTTGTGAGAACGATGCCACTTGAGCTCATTTCATAAGATTTCTCCTCTTTTTTGTTTCCAAGTGTCGTAAAAGGTTAGTAACTATTTTCTCGTCTGGACCGCACAGTACTAATTTTAGCATGGTGATTGCATTTGATATATAATTGTACGTATGGTGCAGATGAGCCATACATGGATGTACGGTAACCGATGCGATCCCGCTTTCAGAGAGGGCGTGAAATCTTTCCTGCTTGTGGCCGTGGCCAACAAGGGGCGGAAAGGTTTTATTTGTTGTCCATGTCTGGAAAATCTGAATGAGAAGGATTACTCTTCCTCAAGAGACATTCAGAGCCACCTGCTTCGGCGCGGATTCATGTCCGGCTATAATGTTTGGACCAAGCACGGAGAAGAAGGGGTTATGATGAAAGACGGTGATGAAGAAGATAACGATGACAACTACCGATCTATGTTCCCTGAATACGGTGATACCGCAATGGAAGACAATGAAGAAGGAGGAGGTGAAGAATGGGCACCAGATGAGCCTGCTGATGATGATCTTGGTCGGGCCATTTCTGATGCAAGGAGGGACTGCGACACAGATAAGGAGAGGTTGCAGTTCGACAAGATGTTAGAGGACCACAAAAAATTGTTGTACCCAACTTGCGAAGATGGGCAGAAAAAGATGGGTAGCATATTGGAATTGCTGAAATGGAAGGCAGAGACCGGTGTGACTGACTCAGGATTTGAAAAGTTGCTGATAATATTAAAGAAGCTGCTTCCAAGAAAGAAAGAATTGCCCGCCAGTACGTATGAAGCAAAGAAGCTTGTCTGCCCTCTAGGATTAGATGTGCAGAAGATACATGCATGCCCTAATGACTGCATCCTCTACCGCGGTGAGTACGAGAATGAGAATAAATGCCCGATATGCGGTGCATTGCGGTATAAGATCAGAAGAGATGACCCTGGTGATGTTGAGGGCGAGCCACCCAGGAAGAGGGTTCCTGCGAAGGTGATGTGGTATGCTCCCATAATACCACGGTTGAAACGTTTGTTCAGAAACAAAGAGCATGCCAAGTTGTTGCGATGGCACATGGAAGAACGTAAGAAAGACGCGATGTTGAGGCACCCCGCTGATGGTCGGCAGTGGAGAAACATCGAGAGAGAGTTCCCGGATTTTGCAGGTGAGGCAAGGAACTTATGGTTTGGTCTAAGTACAGATGGTATGAATCCTTTTGGGGAGCAGAGCTGCAGTCACAACACCTGACCCGTGACTCTATGTATCTACAACCTTCCTCCTTGGTTGTGCATGAAGCGGAAGTTCATTATGATGCCAGTGCTTATCCAAGGCCCAAAGCAACCCGGCAACGACATTTATGTGTACCTAAAACCATTAGTTGATGAACTTTTGGTGTTGTGGGCCGAACCAGGTGTACGTGTGTGGGATGAGCACACCGAACAGGAATTTGACCTACGAGCGTTGCTATTCGTAACCATCAATGATTGGCCTGCTCTTAGTAACATTTCAGGACAGACGAACAAGGGATACAATGCATGCACACACTGTTTAGATGAGACTGAAAGTAAATATTTGGAAAAATGTAGGAAAAATGTGTACCCGTACAATCGTTGTTTTCTTCCGCGCAGGCATGCCTTAAGGAAAAAAAAAAGGCAAGAATTTCAATGGCGAGGCAGAACCCCGTCCGAAGCCTGTCCTCCGTAGTGGTGCTGATGTATTTGAGATGGTCAAGGATTTAAATGTAATCTTTGGAAAGGGTCCAGGCAGACGACATGTTCCGAATGACGCTGACGGACACGCGCCCATGTGAGTATGACGTGCGAACAGGAAACCTTGTTCAAAGTGACAGCAAGGTTAAGATACCCAGGGAAAGATGGCTTCAAGTGACGGAAGATATTAAAAAGGGGAAATTGAAGTTTGTTCCCGATAGAGAGAATGACTTGCTGACGTTGGTCCTCGGGAATCCCGAAAAGGGAGGACGAACACGAGGCCTCGGCCCTAGTTATCCGTGGCCGATTGGGTTTCCCAACGACGTGGAGACTTATATAAGCCGAGCGAGAGCAAAACAACGACAGGAGGAGGTGCAGAATGACCGGTTCTCCGAGTTCCAACGCCGACTTGACCAGCATCAGCGGGAGATTGACGAAATTAGAGGAGGGCGCCAGCTAGATAATACCGCCAGCACATCTCAGCGGCAAAGCAGCGTGGCTGACTCGGAGGTCCCGTCTGATGGTGCACGGATGATAGATGGCGGTCCCGGCTATCCCGTGGATGGAATCAAGGAGCAGACACGTTGTGATCTCCATCAGGAGTTCAGGAACCTATCTCTGAAGGTGGCGGCCGGCTTTGTTTTACCTTCATTAGGACTTGAAGGTAAGCCGGCACTATGGCATGGCAATGAGATTCCAGCTAGCTATGCTCGTGTCGGGGTGGATACAATTGTACCGTCTTTTGAGTCAATGGAGCTTGAAATCCCTGGAGGTGAAGGTCAGGGTACACTCGAAGAAGTACTAGGTGACATCATTCTTTGGGATAAGAAAAATATCAAGCTTCCAGGCTGGGTACCCCCTACGAGTCATCGCAGGTCACCATCACCTCCTCCGAGTCATCGCATGTCACCATCACCTCCTCCGAGTGGTCGCAGGTCACCATCACCCCATGACTACAACCACCACAGCCCTAGTCCATCTCGATCTCCACCGCCGGCTCAGCCGTCTTTGCCGCCGCCTGCGCCCGCTAAGACTCGGCGGTCCAGTAAGCGGAAGCGTGACAAGAGTCCTATCCGCCGACTACCGCCCCTCCCAAGAGTACCAAAGGTTCCTCCCCCCTGTGCTTACGATCGTACTGACGAGGAAACTGACGCCATCTCAAAGAGCGAACTGCTTGCACATTTTCATAAGGAAAAAACCGAGCCCCCAGCGCCATACACCGAGAAGCAAATAGAATATGCTCTTGATTTTCTTAACACACCATCGCAATATGACTTACACCAGAAGCAGGATGACTATACACGCACACTTGCGAAGGAAATTGAGCAGAGCAAAGAGAGGAAAAGTGCTAGCGGGAGCAAATCATCAACTAAAAATGCAGTCGGGAACAAATCAAGTACAAGTAGTGCACCCCTCAAGGCCCAGCAAGCGGGAGCAAACAGGAAAAGAAAGGACATTCCCCAGCTCGGAGAACAAGCCAAACAATCGATCCCACCCCTCAAGGTGTTAAATGTTCCCTTGGTGTACCAGCGGCAGGGTGGTTTGGATATGGAAGCAGCTGCGAAGCTAGCGGCTGAAATGAATTGTACTGTGGAGGAATTGCTGAGTTCCCAAGATAATGCACTACCCTTTGGTGATATAGCCCCTAAATTTGTCTACGGGGCCCACTTGGTCAGCCAAAAGAGGCTGGAAGAACTGCCAACGCATATGCAGAATTTGCATCAGTGGTACCTTGATGCCTGCAAGGTGGACAAAAGATACATCGTGGCGAATGTCCCAGAAGAATATTACTTCCGAAGGGAGGATATCCATATTGAGATTTGCGAACTCTAGCAGTTATTCAATTTAGACGCCCTCGACAAATCTCTCATGAGTTGCTATTGCCTGTAAGTTGTTGAATTCATTGTCTACATATAAGTTTCAGTTCATTCAGTTGTTCCTGTTCATTGCATGTAATTATACTCATTATATCCTTTTGTACTCTGTTATGCAGAATGAAGATCGATGAATGTAAAAGAAGGTATATATACAATATTGGGTTTGTTGACCCAGATAAGGTACATCATGACACGGTAAGGGATAACCCCGATGAAACGGGGGGAAACCTGCTAAGGTTTTTAACAGAGCAATATTTCTGTGATTCAATATTATTTCCTTACAACTACAGGTGAGAGTCTTAATCTGTTGTACACATTCAGTTTTTCTTACTCGATGTTAAGTGTAATTCATGAGTTACTGACGTATATATAAACATGTGCAGTTTTTACTGGGTTCTGCTAGACATTCAAGTTGATAAGGGAATAGTTGAAGTAAGGGACCCATTGAATAGAGGCCTGGAAGGGTTCCGCAACTTGCAGGACATGCTCCAGAGGTAATTTCAATCATTGTCGCGCTATATCGATCTCTTTCGTGAGATATCAGGTAATTATCCACTCATTCAATCATTTTTTTGCCTGGCAGGGTTTGGAGAGGGTTCAAGAGGATGGTTAAGGGTAGTACCTTCAAAGAGAAGCTAATGTTTACTCCTGTATCGTGCGCCCAGCAGCCACAGGGGACGAATCTATGTGGATACTACGTTTGCGAGTCCATTCGCATGTTAACCACTGAGACGAAGGATCGTAGATTCAACGTAAGCAATACATTCACAACTTTAATTTATTACCGTCAATATTTTGTTATCAAGATTGATATATTCATATTGATCTCATTTTCCTATATAGGTCGAGAACATGCGGGAGAACCTGCAACCACAGCAACACCTACTAGGAATTGCGGAGTAACTGGCGGGATTTTTGATGAGAGAAATAATAGACGACAAGTGCTTGTTTAATCTCAATATGCACTTCTGATGATCCCCGTGTAATAGTTCGAATAGACGACGGGTTCTAGTCCCGGTAGTCGTGAGCTCCATGTATGTAAAGGACAAAATTTATATATATTTGTTTGCTCAATCGTAATACAAGTTATATGATATATATAATGCATGAACGTGTACAGCTTGTAGTAGCGTACAAATATATAAAAATTATTTTGAAATGAAAAAAATGAAATAAAAGGGGGGGTGGCAGGGGGGGCTGCACCCCTGCCGAACGCCCCTTAAACCCTAAAGGAGCAGTATCCTGCGCGCGCCACATGGTGGACCTTTTGTCCCGGTCTGTGTTACCAGCCGGGACAAAAGGTGGTAACCCCTGCGCGTCCCGCGGCGGCCACGTGGTGGACTATATGTCTCGGCTGGTAAGCGGGCCGGGACAAAAGGTTGGGCCATTTGTCCCGCCTCCGTTGTCCCGGTTGCCTAGTGTAACACCCCAAATTTTAAATCAATGAAGAAGAAGAGTTTCAAGTACTCAAAATTTAGAACCAACAATTTTTTTTTATTCACACATGTGCTATGCATAGTGCTCTTACTCAATTCTTCGTGTGATTGCCATGATGAGTGTTTGCAACCTTGTACCTTGGGCTTACCACCTAAAACCCTAATTTAATCCTTTGAGGATCACCAAACAAATCAAAAAGGAAGAAAATAAATAAAATGGAAAAAAATCACAAAACCCTCACATATGGTTTATGCCATTTTTGCAAATCTTTGACCTAGGCCAATTTGGCTTGTGCCATGAGTTGGAGAAGGTTACTAAACACTTAGAAACAAGTTTGGAATCAAAGAAACTCAAATCAAATCAAATTTGAAATCAAATTGAGCTCACATGAAATAATGGTCATTTCTGACTTTTATACCATGATGCCCACTTTGAGCCTCTGTTTTAAGAGATTTTCAAACCAAACAATTCCAACCCTTTGCACCTCATCCAAGAACTCTTCAAGGTGAACAACTTTGGTCAAGACCATCATTGCAAATTCTTTCTCCTTTTCTTAATCTCATCAAGCAAAGTGGCAACCCCAAATCAGATTCAAGATTATGCCCAATTTGGATTTTCGCAAACCACTTCAATTTTACACCCCACCACCACCATTGTGTGCCTCTGACAATATAAATCAACTCCACCAAAATTCAGTTCAAAATTTGAAAATTTTCTTCTTGCGGCCATTGTGTCGAACACATGGTGGGCAGAATCAAACCAAATCAAAATTCACTATTTGAAATAGTGTTTGGCCCAATTTTTGAACTCAACCTGGTCACACATTGTCCCCTGGTCCCCTCTAGCCCTAACCCACGCATTGAAACCCTAGGAGGAGGGCACAACATGGCCTAGCCATGGCCATGCCGGCCATGTCCCCCATGGACATGCTCCCCCTCTTTTCTCTCCACTCCAACCCTAGCCAGCATGTCCCTTAGCTCCCCCTTGATCCCCTGAGCGTGCTGGTACTCGCCATTGGTCGAGTGGTGGACGACAAGGCCCTGACCAGCGCGCGCCCGCGACGCCCTGGCACGCCATGATCGGCATGGCCACGTCGACGCGTGCCTGCCGGAGCGCGCCACGGACACGCGTCGCCACGGCGACACCGGCCACCCCTGGACCCCTTCTCTCGCCTGGAGCCTCCCCGCGACACAAGGAACCCCACGGACATCACCATCTCACCGACCCGCGCCCGCCGTCGCCGGAGACGAAGACCAAATCCCGCCACGGCCGCGCAGCACTCCGCTTGCGCCCGACACGGTTAGGCACCGCCCAGCCTCGCCGTTGCCGCTAAAAGGACCGCCTGGACGTGCTGAACACCGCCGCGCCCTCGCCTATCTCTCTACGCCGCCGTGTCGCCCGCGCCATGGTCGACTTGGCCGCAGACCCACGGTCACCTTCCCCCATTATAAATACAGGCCTCCCCTCGCTCATTTCTTCACACCACCTCGCTCCCCTCCTCTTTCTCACTCTCCTCGACCACCTCCCCGCCTCGATTAGCCACCGTAGCCAAGCAATTTCGTCGCCGGAGGCCGCCAGTACCCGGAGATCCTCGCCGTCGATTGGAGCCTTCCCCGGAGACGCCACTGCTACCAGGCGACTCGCCGTCGTCGACATCGTCCTCGCGCACACTGCCAACCCTTGCTGGAGCCCCGGTGAGCGCTCCGACCCCCTAGCCTCGCCGCGCCAGTGAACCTCTCTCGCCGGAGACGACGACGCTCGTGCGCCGTCCGATCAGGATCTAATCCTACGGCCCTCTTTCTCCCTTACCGTTTCGGGTTTTATAACCCGCTGACGGGTGGAGCCCACCCGTCAGGCGGCCTGCTCGCGCTGGACGCGAAGTGGGCCGGCCCATTTTTCTTTTTCCTCTGGCCCCGTTAGTTTTCCCGCGCTGGCCCACGAATTCAAATTCGTTTGAATTAATTTAAATCAATTTGATTGCTGGCTCCATTTTCAAAATTTAATAGAATCAGTTTGGCTCAACCAAATTTGGTGAATTTTATATTGTTGGAAAGCTAGGGAAAAGATCTATCCAACCCCACTGGTCTCATCCTGAGATTCTTTGTAGAATTAATGTGACAAAAATAACAAGGCAGGGCCTTTTCAAACTTCCAACTTTTATTAAAAATCAACCAAAAATGCTTTCGAGTTGATTCCAACTCTCAAAAATCACATTTCTTATACTCTAATTGTTTATGTAAAAATATGGCATGGTTACTTTGTGTGATCATGGCCTAGTTTAAATAAAAGGCTTTATGGCTATTTCTAGTCAAATGATATTGTCCAAAACTATTTGCAAAGCATATGAGAGGTTTGCTCTCATTTAAATCTTGTCCCAAGTAACTGCATATGAGGTTGTGACCAAGGTCTACTCACTCTCATATTAAATTACTTGGTGATGTTAAATCATAAGTATGGTATGGTTAAATTGTATGAGGTACCCTACCTCATTTAAATCATTTTCCCAAATGATGATTATGAAGGGTTGACCTTGGTCAACATTGGTTCATATATTATTCATTTGAGGAGATTAAATCTTAACAAAGATTCAATGAGAGGAAACTATTTCCTCAAAGACTTCAAGAGAAACCTTACTCAATATCTGTAATGAGAGGAAATTATTTTTCTTAAGAAGAAAACAAAGTCAACCAACATGTTAGCAATGTGGTGATGATAGATTAGCTTGTGTGAATCTTGTGTGTGCTTAGTCTAGCTCTTAAACTTGTTGAGTGATTGTTACCTCGTATCCGTTTCTAGACGCTAGTACAGAGGAGTACCAGGAGGAGGAGGTCTACCTCCAGGAAGAGGAAGAACACTTTGATCAATACACCAACCAAGGCAAGCTAACACCAATGCAAGCTCTACTCTTGCAAGCGATACTCTTGCAAGCTACCCTAATGCAAAGCTCTACTAGAGCAAGGCACCATTGCACCATTACTTTATGTTTAAGGATCCAATCCCAAGTTTTATTCTTACAAGCTTTTACTTTGATTATCCAAGCTTACTTTTATAGTTAACTTTGGTCTAAGTATAGAGTACTACAAGAGTATCAAATTTAGCCTAGAGAGCTACAAGTTAGCTAGCACCCCTCATAAATAGTTGCTAGTGCTAAACTAAAATTGACTACTCTAGATGGGAACTTGTGAAGCAAATGATTTTGAAAACCTTGGAATGATGGTTCATTCTATTGAAAGTTTTGAAGGTGAATGTGATCTTTGAATGACAAGGTGACTCTTTGACAAAAACTGATGGTTGGGTTCGGATGCGATACCATTTCAAATTTTTAAGTACCCCCACAATACCTGATTATGGGTAGGGCTTAACTGGAAGTTTATGTACTTTAGTATGGGTTCCCTCTAAACAAACGTCATAGGGGTTATGCCGAAAGCTGCCTCCACCATAAAAAGAAACGACGTTGAAGGAAGAGGTGAATGTCCGGCCCAAGCCCTGTGCAGTTCCCAGGATGGCAGATTGGCATCACTGGGAGGCCAAGCTCATGGGGGAGGTGCCTGTACTAGAGTATGTAAGTGAAAGGTTATGGTTGATGATCCGCATACTGAGTATGAATATTCAGGGTTATCCCTGACGGATGTAATCAAAAGTTGTGGCACAAGTGTACAACCTCTGCAGAGTGTAAACCTATTCGAATAGCCGTGTCCACGGTTACGGACGATTGGAAAGGCCATACTGTTCCGTTGTCAGATGTTTTCTCAGAAAGAAATGATGATTTGAACGGTGACTTGATTTTTGAATCCCAACTGAGTTGTGGGAATGACACTAATGTTCCCACTTGAGTTAGTTAGCATATGAAGAGTCTTTTATTAAATGTTTGTGAACTAAAATTGGCTTTATGCAAAGAGACCTAGAGCTTAGCACACCATTACTAAAACTGTTAGTACTTACAATAGTATTAGTTTGCGACTACTTTAAAGTACTCACGGCTGTGTCCCTGGCTATTCAAATGGCCAGACTATGAAGAAGAACAGCAATATCAAGATGACGGCCAGCAGGACGTCTACAACAACTAGGAGTACCTCCTGACGTCAAGCGTTGACCTGTGGATTAGATAGTCCACCACTACTACGCTTCCGCTATGTAATATGTTCGCTGATCATTAGATCGGCTATTTGTGTAATATGGGATCATGTGATCTTTACTTGTAAGGCGACTATGGTTTGTAATGAATGATGACTTATGATATCAACTGTTATGTCTCGCAACAACAATCTTCCTGGGATTGCGATGTATGGCATAATAGGCATCTGGACTTAAAAAAATCCGGGTGTTGACAAGTTGGTATCAGAGCCATTGTTTGACCTTAGGAGACCCTAGTTAGAATGGACGTTCAGAAAAACTTAGTTTCAAAAACAAATGAAGTGATTATGTCTAGTCAAAATTATTCACTCTCTTTTCCTTGAGATCTTTTCAAAAAGATAAGTCATGCTCTTCCTTATAAATCTACCTAAAATTTTGACACACTTGTTCACTTCTCTAACTTACTCACCCAATTCACTTTCAGATGGAGCCAACCAACACCAAGTTTTACCAGCTGGGGAATGGCGGGAGCCTGATCTTTGAGAGGGACTTAGATGCCCTATCAGAGTTCCTTGGACGCCCGCACCCTGAGTTCCACGGAGTCGAAGTCAACACCCAGCCCGGAGGGGAACTTCAGTGGGTTATCACCGCTGATCTGAGGGGCAAGATGGAGCCTCCTACCTCTGAGAGGATCCTCTTTTCCATCAGAGAAAGCAACTGGCTGGATGGACTCGCTCGTGCTCTTCAGGAAGCACTTGCCCGTCTGTGCGGGCAGAATGTGGTGGCAATCCAGGACTCTCGCTTCGCTCACCTTGCGAGGCATGATTCCACTGGAGGACCCATGTCACTACCCTCACACCCAGTGCTGAAGTATCACGTGGAGCACCTGGACTTTATGCTACACGAGGCCCAGAAGGAGCTGGACAACGCTCGCGTTTACGCCAACCAGACTCACCTCCACCTGGCCGAGCATGCTGATGCCATCAAGATGCTTGCAAAGGACCGCAAGTCACTCCGCCAGCAGCGTGCCAAGAAGGATGCTACCATTGCGCGCCTTCGCGCAAAGATAGTACTCTTGGAGGCAACTGTCAAGGCCAAAGAAGACCAGCTGAGGGAGATGGAAGAAGATGGTGAAGACCTTCAGGGAGGAGAAGCCTTCCTGAGTGATGATGATGACTTCGAGGAAGATGAGAACACTGATGTTGAGGACTACGAGTTTATGGATGCCGGAGAAGATGACTTCATCCCGATCGATGTGGATGATGAGGAGTAGTTGCACTTGATCACTTGTGTAGGTGTGAGTTTGTATCCCGTCCTTTGTATCGTAGCGCGAGAAAATGGTTCTTAAAACCATGGATGTGTTAGCTTGTAATATGTGATGTTTGAATGAATGAATGTGTGTTTGTGTTTAATATCAAACAACTTGAAGTTTTAAAATTTTCAAACTTACCCAAAATGAGCCGTAGAAAATTCCCTCTTATCTCATGATCTATCTCAATGTCCAGATGGCCCCTCCTACCCGCGGTGCAAATCACGATGCCCTGGATGCAACTGCTGCAGACCTTGATGGCAGATCGAGAGAATGAAAGAGCTGAAAGGCAAGCCAACCTGGTTGCACTGCAACAGATCGCCAACAATAACCAAGGCCATGGAAACCATGATCACCCAGGATCAAAACTCAAGAACTTTCAAAGCACCAATCCCCCTGTTTTCAGCAAGACTGAAGAACCACTCGATGCTGATGACTGGCTCCAGACCATGGAGAACAACTTGGAGGTTGCGGGAGTCGAAGCCGCAGAGCAAGTTCTGTTTGCCACTCATTACTTAGCAGGACCAGCCCGAGCCTGGTGGACCAGCACCCGTGCCATGAATGCAGGACAGATCATGACTTGGGCAGATTTCAAGCTCAAGTTTAGCAAGTATCACGTGCCCCCGGGTCTCATCAAGAAGATGAGGGACGAGTTTCGGGAACTCAAACAAGGAAGGATGTCGGTGGTAGAATACCGCGACGGGTTCCTCACACTGTCAAGGTATGCCCCCGATGAGACCGACACCACAGAGAAGAGGAAGGAGAGATTTCTGAACGGACTGCACGACGAGATGCAGACTGTGCTAGTCAACATTCCCTTTACAGACCTTGAAGCCCTGGTGGACTCCGCCATCCAGATGGAGGGAAAGCTCCATCAAGCCAATGAGAACCGCAAACGCCGCATGATGCACCAGAGTGGGCCCAGCAATACCCCAAGGTATCGCCCCAACTCAAGCAGAGGTTTTCCCCAAGAAACAACAACAAGCCGCAGATGCAGACTTCACGTCCGGGTTTTCAGAACCGGAGTGGAGGACACCCCAGGCCAGGAGGCCACAACCACAACAACAACAACAACAACAACAACAACTTCAACCGCGCCCCAATGAGAGCCCCCAACAACAACAACACCAACACTGCTCCAAGGACTGGGAGCAACGCTATCCCCGTCGCCCCCAAGGACAAGTCCACCATCACCTGTTATGAATGTGGAATTGTGGGTCACTACTCCAACGAGTGCCCCAAAAGGTTAGCCAAGACTGCTGCCAACCCCGCTGCACCTGCTCAGCAGCAACGTCGTGTCTCCACCGGCAGAAAGTTCACCCCCAACAACCCCAACAATCGCAACGGCCGTCTTTTCCACATGAATGCTGAAGAAGCCCAAGAAGCACCAGATGTTGTACTGGGTATGTTTTCTGTTAACTCCGTACCTGCAAGAGTGTTGTTTGATTCTGGAGCATCACATTCGTTTGTCACTGAAGATTTTGCATGCACTAGTAAAATTCAACCCATCAGTTTGAAGCATGTCATGATAGTTCAAATACCTGGTTCAACAACAAAAGCTAGAAAAAATTGCAAAGATGTGCCTATCAGAATACATGAAGTAGATTTTTATGCAAATTTGATTGTTCTGGGAACAAAAGGTTTGGAAGTAGTACTGGGTATGGATTGGATGTCAAAGCACCATGGATTGATTGACTGTGCCAAGAAAGCTATCACCATGACTAGTAACACAGGTGTGTTAGTAGAACACGTATCTGAAAGGCTGCCTAGAAAGTTTACCTGCAACCAGAGTTTAGCCAAGCCAACTTTGGATCAGATCAGGGTCGTCTGTCGATACCCTGATGTGTTTCATGATGATCTACCCGGTATGCCCCCAGATCGGGATATCGAGTTTATCATTGAGTTAATCCCTGGAACCGGACCTATAGCCCAGAGAGCCTATAGTATGAACCCAACAGAACTAGTGGAGCTGAAGAAGCAACTGGATGATATGTTAGCCAAAGGTTTGATCCAACCAAGTGCCTCACCCTGGAGATCACCAGTTTTGTTTGTGGATAAGAAGGACGGTGCCACTCGTTTATGTACGGATTACCGTAAGCTTAACGATGTCACCATCAAGAACAAGTACCCCTTACCCAAGATAGAAGACCTGTTTGATCAGCTGACCGGTGCCAGGGTGTTCTCTAAGATTGATCTTAGGACTGGTTACCATCAACTGAAGATTCGTGTCACGGAAATCCCCAAGACTGCCTTTACCACCAGATATGGGTTGTATGAGTACAACGTCATGTCGTTTGGATTAACCAATGCCCCAGCTTATTTCATGAACCTCATGAATAAGATTTTCATGAACTTTTTAGATAAGTTTGTCGTTGTCTTCATTGACGACATCCTAATCTACTCCAAATCCGAAGAAGAACATGAGCAACATTTGGAGATTATCCTAGAAACCCTTAGACAGCACAAGTTGTATGCCAAGTTCAGCAAATGTGAGTTTTGGTTGAAGGAAGTAGGATTCCTGGGACATATCTTGTCTGCAGGAGGAATTGCTGTAGATCCCGCCAAGATCAAGACCGTTACAGAATGGAAAGCCCCAACCACCCAGACCGAGGTCCGCGCATTTCTTGGATTAGCGGGATATTACCGCAGATTTGTAGAAGGATTTTCAAGCATAGCAAGACCCATGACTCAATTGTTGAAAAAAGACAAGAAGTTTGAATGGTCTGATAAATGTGAAGAGAGTTTCCAGCAGCTCAAGAACAGATTGACCTCAGCCCCAATATTGATCATGCCTGACATCACCAAGCCATTTGATGTGTACTGTGACGCTTCCAAGATTGGTCTTGGATGTGTGCTGATGCAAGAAGGCAAGGTGATATCATACCTGTCAAGGCAACTGAAGCAACATGAGCAGAATTACCCAACCCATGACTTAGAGCTTGCAGCTGTAGTCTTAGCCCTGAAGGTTTGGCGTCATTACCTCATGGGTAATCGATGCGAAATCTATTCGGATCACAAGAGCCTGAAGTACATTTTCACCCAGAAAGAGCTGAATATGAGACAGAGAAGATGGATAGAGTTAATCAAGGATTATGATATGGAAATTCACTACCACCCCGGCAAGGCCAATGTGGTAGCGGACGCCCTGAGTAGACTGCCGTGTCAGTTGAACTCCATGATGGCAGAAGAGCAACCTAGCCTGTATCAAGAATTCGAGCAGTTTAGACTGGAGCTAGTTAGTGAAGGATTCCTAGCCAGCATAGAGCTTCAGCCTACCCTGATTAGCCAGATCAAAGAAGCCCAGAAAGGAAATGCTAGTATCGACGGAATCAAGAGCCAAATAGCAGCAGGGAAAGCACCTGGATTCACCGAAGATGAAGCTGGAGTTCTTTGGTACAACGGACGCCTATGTGTGCCAGCAGATTCTGAGTTGAAGCAAGTCATCCTGAAGGAAGCCCATGACACCCTGTACTCCATTCATCCCGGAGGAACCAAGATGTATCAGGATTTGAAGGAACAATTCTGGTGGCATGGAATGAAGAGAGAAATTGGAAGCTACATCGCCAAGTGTGGTATCTGTCAGAGAGTCAAGGCGGAACATCAGCGACCCGCAGGACGTCTACAACAACTAGGAATCTTCTGACGTCAAGCGTTGGCCTGTGGATCAGATGGTCCACTACTACTACGCTTCCGCTATGTAATATGTTCGCTGATCATTAGATCGGCTATTTGTGTAATATGGGATCATGTGATCTCTACTTGTAAGACGACTATGGTTTGTAATGAATGATGACTTATGATATCAACTGTTATGTCTCGCAACAACAATCTTCCTGGGATTGCGATGTATGGCATAATAGACATCTGGACTTAAAAATCCGGGTGTTGACACCTAGCCGGGACAAAAGCCTCTTACGGGGCGAGACAATTGGCCCGTTCTCCACTAGTGGGACAAGGGAGGAGAGGAGGAAGAGGTGCTGGACCGAAGTGTAAAGTAGCTTATAGGATAAGAGAAAAATATTGACGTGGTCGGCCGGATAGGAGTATAAGACACATGAGTGGTGTTTTGGCATATAGGTGCATATGAACCTATTATATAAAATACCGGAAAAACAAAATTTAAAAATGTCAAAAAATTCCGGAATAAAATTTCGCGTGTACATATGGACATTCTATATTCGCCCACAAGTTTCCGGGGGAAATAAACATTTTATGTGGTCTATATAAAAAAGACAAAAAAATGTCCTGTGAATAGGGGGGGGGTGGGCTGCACCCCTGCCGAACGCCCCTTAAACCCTAAAGGAGCAGTATCCTGCGCGCGCCACATGGTGGACCTTTTGTCTCGGTCTGTGTTACCAGCCGGGACAAAAGGTGGTAACCCCTGCGCGTCCCGCGGCGGCCACGTGGTGGACTATATGTCCCGGCTGGTAAGCGGGCCGGGACAAAAGGTTGGGCCTTTTGTCTCGCCTCCGTTGTCCCGGTTGCCTAGCTGGGACAAAAGCCTCTTACGGGCCAAGACAATTGGCCCGTTCTCCACTAGTGGGACAAGGGAGGAGAGGAGGAAGAGGTGCTGGACCGAAGTGTAAAGTAGCTTATAGGATAAGAGAAAAATATTGACGTGATCGGCCGGATAGGAGTATAAGACACGTGAGTGGTGTTTTGGCATATAGGTGCATATGAACTTATTATATAAAATACCGGAAAAACAAAATTTAAAAATGTCAAAAAATTCCGGAATAAAATTTCGGCGTGTACATATGGACATTCTATATTCGCCCACAAGTTTCCGGGGGAAATAAACATTTTATGTGGTCTATATAAAAAAGACAAAAAAATGTCCTGTGAATAGTCATGTTTTGAACAGCAAAAATTGTCTTTTTTACACGGGAGACAAAAAATGTTCTTTTTTCCCGAAAACTTGTGTACAAACATAGAATGTCTAGATGTACATGCGTAATTTTATTTCAGGTTTTTTTGATATTTTAAAATGTGTTTTTCACACAGTGGGTTCATATGCACCCGTGACCCGAAATAAATATCCCATGACAGATAGATAGATTTAAATTAGAATATTTCTTTGTGTATGAAAGTTTGTACTTGGGCCATAAAGATTTTGGTAGTTCTTTATATTATAGAGTTGTTGACCTCCCATTACAAAATCCATATATAAATCCAATTTTCATTTTTATATAAATAAATTTCTAACAACATTTATATTGAATTTGTATGAAAACAAATGGTCTCTAACATCTTACAACTAATTTCCTATAAATTTTGTCCAAAAAAATGGTAATTTTGGACTGACCTGCAATTTTTGTGGGAACCAAAAATTATGTTTTTCTTTCACTGTCGGTATTTTTGCACGTATCTTAACACCTTTTTTTTCATTGCTTCAAATTATGACTTGTGCGGCTAGGTCCCATATAAAAGGAATTGTGCAACCATGACTAGAGTATTTCCTTTTTGTTTTGTTCATGGCCAGCACTATTTCAAGGGCAAGAAATCGGCCCAACTGGTACGATGGCAACTCATTCCTGCTTAATATGAATGCAATGACGTAAATAATTAATTTTTTTTTGCGAATCACGTAAATTATTAATACCACATTAGCTAATTGTACGAAGTTGTTTGGACATTTAGAACTGAAAGTAACTATGTTAATAATTCATACACAATGGAGCTATTAATGTGATTTGTTTGTGCTATGTAGATTTAGTTGACATGAACAATTTCAGTAATGATGGACCCACGTTATCCCTCATTCAGCCACAACCCATAGTAGATAGCACAGAGCAGAAGTGGGAGTGGAAAAAGGAACGCTATGCATAGATGAATATCGATAAGAATGAACTACTAGCACGAAAACGTGGAGCCTATCCACAAAATAAATCATTAGCAGGTAAGGAATGCACATTTAACAAGACAAAATATATCAATAATAGCATGGGAAAACTTAGACTCTTACTTGTTAGCAACATCATGTCATTTTATCGGAGCAAATTGAAACAAAGCGTCCAAGGGATATGCTCCATTATACCGATATGACTCCTGAGCAAAAGTGTAAAAAGAAGGCTCTCCGCAAGTTACGGTGCAACAGTCTGGAGCCCTAAGATTATTCATATTAATGCCCGTGCGTAGTCATTGAGGCCAATATTTTACTACGCTCATAGGGTTTTGCTAAAATATGGACCGTGAGGTTGTTCATATTAGTGCCCATGCATTGCACATTGTCTACATTACAAGGATAATGAAACTCATATTTGTGAAGCTTTGTTGTACATACACTGAGACCAAGCCCGTCACAAAGCAGACTTAAAATCCCCCATTAGTTTTATCCATAGGCGGAATGAATGAAGCCTCTGCAACCGACAAACACGTCATTATTTGCATTGAACTATGATGGACACAATAGATGGAAAGGATGAAATATTCAGTTCAATAAAATGATGAGCTATTTCATTTTTTTGCCCCATAGCAACGCACACGGGCACTTTACTAGTTGCTATGTAATGTTTGCTATCTAATGTTGTTATGGCGGGGGAGATACAAAAGTAAGTTTTGAAGGTAATGTGATGACAACATGATAGGAGTTAAGGAGAACTAACTAGAGTCGATCTCACACTAGTGGGAAATAGCCTATAGGTAGAGTGGTACTAATGGCGCAATAAAATAAGCGTACGCGGGTGCTATTTACTGGTGGCGATGGTGCGCCACTAGTAAGTAGCGTCGGGTTACCTGTGGTGGCACCACCAGGAATCAACTACTGGTGGCGTACCAAAACTAGTACCACGCACACAACCAATCATTTCGTTGGTGACGCGAGAGAGAGCCAGGGAATTAATAAACATTCAATGCGTGTGGTGGGTTTGACTTGACCTTTGCCTGGTGAGTTACACAGCACGTGGCACTGCTCTCGGCCAATCACACGGAAGGCCACCGATCGTGTGCTTTCTTTGAAAGCTTGGGAGCCGTTCGATTGATCATCACGAGCAGTACTAGCTAGCTAGGCACTGATTGATCATCACGAGCAGTACAGAAGCAATCTCTGAAAAATATTTGGGCTTACCCAGTATAGTTGGTCTGGATAAAAGTGAAAGCTTTATCTATCTTCTGGAGAGAATTATTCAGAGATTGAAAGGGTGCAAAAAGAAATTTATGTCAATGGGAGGTAAGTAGATTCTACTTAAGGCAATTATTCAGCCGATTCCAGTGTTTGCTATGGGCGTTTTCAAGCTGCCAAAAAGTTTATGCAAAGAAATTAATGATGCTATGGCTTTATTTTGGTGGGGAGATTCAGAGGAGGAGAAAAAACTCCACTAGTTTGCTTGGTAGAGAATGTGTGTCCCAAAGAAACAAGGGGGAATGAGATTTCGTGATATTCACTGCTTCAATTTAGCAATGTTAGCAAAACAGGTCTGGAGACTTATCCAACAACCGGATTCTCTGTGTGCTCAAGTGTTGAGGGCGAAATATTATCCTAGTGGAAATATTCTTAAGGCTGGGCCAAAACATGGTTCATCTTATACATGGCAAAGTATTGTTGTTGGTATTCATGTTTTTAAACGAGGACACATTTGACGAGTGGGATCAGGTACTGACATCAATATTTGGGATGATCACTGGGTACCGAATAGCCCTTCAAGAATGGTTTATACAAGACGAGGTCATACCATTCTAAGAATTGATTAGACAAATTTTTTGGGAAGTGGATGCAGAGAGGATCTTGAGAATTCCATTGAGTGATCATTTAGGGGATGATTTTGTTGCTTGGCATAAAACAAAATCCTTCATTTTTTCAGTCCGATCGGCTTATTATTCTGAATGGGAGCATCAATTTGGAACCCGGATTAGACGGCTGGATGGTTTGGGGCATTGTTCTGATAATCCGATTTGGGAGAAATTATGGAGAATGCAAGTACCTAGTAAGGTGAAAATATTTATTTGGCGTGCTTTGCGTGGAGTAGTTCCTGGAAAAGCTATATTAGCAGACCGTCATATTAAGGTCTCGCCACAATGCCCTGTTTGTATGGCGGGAGCAGAGGATATCAGACATATGTTATTCACATGTCAGCGAGCTAAGGAGATTTGGAAGGCAATGGGGCTATTGGACTATATTAAACAAACATCTTTGGGGGAAAGATCTGGGTCTTCTATACTTGAAGATCTAATCCGAAATTATCAGAATAAAACTCAAGTATTGGGTATGCTGAATATGGAGGAGTCTATTGCAGTAACTTGTTGGTATCTATGGTGGCAACAGAGAGAATTGGTGAAGGGGGAGTCAGTTACTGGCCCAACCTCCATTGCGTTTGCTATATCAGCTTTGACTGCAAATTTTGCTGCGGCATCCTCATCAAAAGCTATAGAAAAAGATATAAAATGGAAGAAACCGGGTTCAGGCTTTTACAAACTGAATACCGATGCATCTTACCATGACAATGGAGAGGGTTCTGTGGGGATGGTATTGAGAAATGATCGGGGTGAAGCACTGGCTGGATATGGGTGTCCTATAAGTAATGTTATAAGTGCAGCTGCTGCAGAAGCTCAGGCAGTGCAAAAAGGTTTAGTGTTCTTAGATCAACTTGGAGTTGAAAAGGTTGTTTTGGAGTCAGACTCACTGGAAATTATTCAAGCTTGTAGATCAGAAACTGAAGTGTGGAGTCCTCATTCAGCAATTCTTGCGGATTGTTTCATGCGTGCACAAGCTTTCAGGTCACTCTCGTTTGAACATTGTCCAAGAGAGGCCAATATGGTAGCTCACCACATAGCACAATTTGCGTATGATGGCAAAAGTAGTTTTGGCTGGGATGGTGATTCACCAGATTTTATTCGTAGATTGGTTTTAAATGATGTAATAGTTTTTGGACAATGTAACTATTCTGTGAGAGGCGGCAAGTTTCAGACGCACTTTTTTCCTTCCAGGGTACCTAAGGGGACTGGGAGGTTTTTAATGAGGCGGCTTGCTGACCGTTTACATATTTATGATTTCAAAAAAAAAAAGCTAGCTAGGCACTGAAAAAAAAAGATTAATTTAATCGGGCTAGCTGAGGACCAGTGAACTGGCGGGTCGTGCCGTGCCGGCCCACGTGCTCCGCCCCCATCTTTTCGTTTCGCTGAAGGATTGCCGTTGGGGCCTCTAGCTGTACCAGGCCCATTAGTGGCAGGAACTTCGCGGCCTGTTTAATGCGTGGCCAGAGCACGTTATAATTCGGATGCATGGACGGAAGCAATTCGATGTGTTCCTCGCTAGCTGAGGTGGGACTAAATAGTTGCGGCCTGGACGGTGCATGCTTCGTAAAACTCGATCGCTGTACCTGACGTTGTGCGGCCTTTGGCCAGCACGTGAAGCTGCCTCCAGTTAGCTACTACTAGTAGCACAATGCATGACCGGAAACAAATAGGGTAGCTTCAGGAGTAAAGAACAAAAATGACGACATGCATGCATACTGTTGCGCAGCTGGTTGTGTGTAAACATGTTAGGCAGAATAGTTACTGTAGTAAGTAAAGTGCAAACGTGGGCATGCATGCATGTACTATTTTTTACTAGACGACTCCGCACCTTGCTTTTTCCTCAAGACCTTTTATAAGTTGATGAATAAAAAAATGAACTACATGCAGCAGTTGAGAAAGAAAAATAATAGGAACACATTTATTCGCACGGGCGTCCGACGAACAAATCTCGTTTATTGGGGGTTTCTAAGAAACAAAACCCATAGATTATGAGGAACAAGAACATTGCTTCCGAGAAACACATCTCATCTAGTCGGAAAACAAGAATATTGCGTCCGAGTAACACATCTAATCTAGTCGAGGAACACCAGTCTAATCGGTGTCGGGCAACATCCTAGACAGAGGGTAACAAGAGCCTAGACAGAGGGTAACAAGAGCCTAGACGATGGGGAACAAGAGCGTAGACGATGTGGAACAAGAGCCTAAACGAAGGGGAACAACAGCCTGGACGAAGGGAACACTAGTCTAGACGGTGCGAAAAAACCGCCTACATGGTGCGTAACAACAACCTAGATGGAGGGGCGTAACAAACTACCAGAGGGGAACAAGAACCTAGACAGAGGGGAACAACATCCTGGACGGGGGAACAATCACTTAGACGGAGGGGAACAAGTGTTGGAGATATGCCCAAGAGGCAATAATAAAGTGGTTATTATAATATCTTTGTGTTTATGATAAATGTTTACATACCATGCTATAATTGTATTAACCGAAACATTGATACATGTGTGTTATGTGAACAACAAGGAGTCCCTAGTAAGCCTCTTGTATAACTAGCTTGTTGATTAATAGATGATCATAGTTTCATGGTCATGAACATTGGATGTTATTAATAACAAGGTTATGTCATTAGATGAATGATATAATGGACACACCCAATTAAGCGTAGCATAAGATCACGTCATTAAGTTCAATTTGCTATAAGCTTTCGATAGATAGTTACCTAGTTCTTCGACCATGAGATCATGTAAATCACTTATACCGGAAGGGTACTTTGATTACATCAAACACCACTGCGTAAATGGGTGGTTATAAAGGTGGGATTAAGTATTCGGAAAGTATGAGTTGAGGCATATGGATCAAGAGTGGGATATTGTCCATCCCGATGACGGATAGATATACTCTGGGCCCTCTCGGTGGAATGTCGTCTGATTAGCTTGCAAGCATGTGACTTGGTCACAAGAGATGACATGCCACGGTACGAGTAAAGAGTACTTGTCGGAGACGAGGTTGAACAAGGTATGGAGATACCGATGATCAAACCTCGGACAAGTAAAATATCGCGTGACAAAGGGAATCGGTATCGTATGTAAATGGTTCTATCGATCACTAAGTTATCGTTGAATGTGTGGGAGCCATTATGGATCTCCAGATCCCGCTATTGGTTATTGGTCGGAGAAGAGTCTCGACCATGTCTGCATAGTTCACGAACCGTAGGGTGACACACTTAAGGTTTGATGTCGTTTAAGTAGATATGGAATATGGAATGGAGTTTAAATGATTGTTCGGAGTCTCGGATGGGATCCAGGACATCACGAGGAGGTCCGGAATGGTCCGGAGAATAAGATTCATATATAGGAAGTCATTTTCTAGGTTTGAAAATGATCCGGTATTTTTCTGGAAGGTTCTAGAAGGTTCTAGAAGAGTCCGGAAGAAATCACCATGGAAGGTGGAGTCCCAACCTAAGGGAGGAGTAGTCCCAGGTGGACTCCTCCCCATGGTGGCCGGCCACCCCACCAAAGGAAAGGGGGGAGTCCCACTCCCCCTAGGTTTGGCCATATGGAAGGTTTTGGAGTTGGGGTCTTATTCGAAGATTTTGACCAAACCCTTGGGGATCCACCTATATAATGAGGGAGAGAGGGAGGGGGGCAGACACACCTTGGCCGCACCACCCCTGCCCCCCTAGAGACCGGCGCCCCAGCCACCCCCTCTCCCAAACCCTAGCTGCCCCCCCTCCTCATACTTCTCCTACAGCGCTTAGGCGAAGCCCTGTCGGAGTTCTCCACCACCACCGCCACCACGCCGTCGTGCTGCCGGGATTCCGAGGAGGATCTACTACTTCCGTTGCCCGCTGGAACAGGGAGGAGGACGTCGTCATCAACACAGAACGTGTGACCGAGTACGGAGGTGCTGCCCGTTCGTGGCACCGTCAAGATCTTCTACGCGCTTTTGCAAGCGGCAAGTGATCGACTACACCAACAACGAGATCTAATCTCGTAGGCTTTGGAATCTTCGAGGGTTAGTCTCATGATCTTCTCGTTGCTACCATCTTCTTGATTGGATCTTGGCTTGTTGTTCGTTCTTGCGATAGGAAATTTTTTGTTTTCTATGCTACGAATCCCATCAGTGGTATCAGAGCCGTGTCTATGCATAGATTGGTTGCACGAGTAGAACACAATGGTTTTGTGGGCGTTGATGCTTTTGTTGTCTTTAGTTCGTGTACTTTGCATCTTGCGGGATGGTGGGATGAAGCGGCTCGGGCTAACTTTACATGACCGCGTTCATGAGATTTGCTCCACGCTTGACATGCAACTTGTATTGCATAAGTGGCTTTGCGGGTGTCTGTCTCTCCCACCATAGTGAAGATTCAATCTACTCTTTCTATTGAAAACACTAGTATCACCGTTGTGGTTCATGTTCGTAGGTAGATTGGATCTTACTCGAAAACCCTAAACCACGTAAAATATGCAAACCAATTTAGAGGCGTCTAACTTGTTTTTGCAGGGTTTGGTGATGTGATATGGCCATGATATGATGATGGATATGTATGAGATGATCATTATTGTATTGTGGCAACCGGCAGGAGCCTTATGGTTGTCTTTATATTTCATGTTGAGGTATTCTTTCAAAGTAGTTGTAATAGTTGCTACATGGGAGAACAACCATGAAGACGGCGCCATTGACCTTGACGCTACGCCGACGATGATGGAGATCATGCCCGTTGATGATGGAGATCATGTCCGTGCTTTGGAGATGAAGATCAAAGGCGCAAAGACAAAAGGGCCATATCATATCACATATGAATTGCATGTGATGTTAATCCTTTTATGCATCTTATATTGCTTAGATCGCGACGGTAGCATTATAAGATGATCCCTCTCACTAAATATCAAGATAATAAAGTGTTCATCCTTAGTATGCACCGTTGCTAAGACTTGTCGTTTCGAAGCATCACGTGATGATCGGGTGTGATAGATTCTACATGTGCATACAACGGGTGCAAGCCAGTTTTGCACACGCGGATACTAAGGTTGCCTTGACGAGCCTAGCATGTACAGACATGGTCTCGGAACACGGGATACCGAAAGGTAGAGCATGAGTCATATGAATGATATGATGAACACTTTGAGTGTTCGCCTTTGAAGCTACATCTTTTCTCGTGATGATCGGAATTGGTGTAGTGGACTTGGTTCGTGTGATCACTAAGACAATGCGAGGGATGTTGTTTTGAGTGGGAGTTCACCTAGTTAATTTAAGAATTAAAATTTGAACTCAATTTATCATAAACTTAGTCTAAACTCTTTGCAAATATGTTGTAGATCATGGCGTCCCCCTCCATCAATTTTAACCAGTTCCTAGAGAAAGAAAAGCTTAAAAGCAATGGTAGCAACTTCACCGACTGGTTCCGTCATGTGAGGATTTTCCTCACTGGTGGAAATCTGCAATTTGTGCTCGAAGCACCGCTAGGTCCCCCACCACCACCTGCAGTATCCGAGGAAGAAAAGAATGTTTACGAGACTCGGGTAACTCGGTACTCTCAAGTTCAGTGTGCCATCATGTGCAGCCTAGAGGCGGAGCTCCAAAAGCGTTTTGAGCACCACGACCCTTATGAGCTGGTCCATGAGCTAAAAACCATCTTTGAAACTCATGCGGCCGTGGAAAGCTATGAGGCCTCGAAACACTTCTTTGGCTGTATGGTGGAAGAGGGTAGCTCCGTTAGTGAGCACGTGCTCGCTATGTCCGGGCATGCGAAGAAGCTCAGTGACTTGGGGATAGTGATTCCTAACAAGCTGGGTATTCATCGTGTACTCCAATCACTGCCACCTAGTTACAAGAACTTTGTGATGAACTACAACATGCAGAACATGAACAAAGAGTTACCTGAACTCTTCTCCATGCTGAAATCTGCTGAGGTGGAAATACAGAAAGAGCACCAAGTGTTGATGGTCAACAAGACCACCAGTTTCAAGAAACAGGGCAAGCCTAAGAAGGGCAACTTCAAGAAGGGTGGCAAGAAAGTTGCTGCACCTCCTGAGAAGCCTAAGGCTGGCCCTAAACCTGATACTGAGTGCTATTACTGCAAGGAGAAGGGGCACTGGAAGCGGAATTGCCCCAAGTACATGGCTGATCTGAAGAGCGGCCTTGTCAAGAAAAAGAAAGGTATATTTGATATACATGTTATAGATGTCTATCTTACTGGTTCTCGTAGTAGTGCCTGGGTATTTGATACTAGTTCGGTTGCTCATATTTGTAACTCGAAACAGGAACTACGGAATAAACGAAGCCTAGCGAGGGACGAGGTGACGATGCGCGTTGGAAATGGATCCAAGGTCGATGTGATCGCCGTCGGCACGCTCCCTCTACATCTACCTTCGGGATTAGTTTTAAACCTCAATAATTGTTATTTGGTGCCTGCGTTAAGCATGAACATTATATCTGGATCTTGTTTATTGCAAAGCGGTTATTCATTCAAGTCTAAGAATAATGGTTGTTCTATTTATATGAATAATATCTTTTATGGTCATGCACCTGAGATGAATGGTTTATTCTTGTTAAATCTCGATAGTAGTGATACACATGTTCATAACATTGATGCTAAGCGAATTAAATTAAATGATAATTCTACTTATATGTGGCAATCGCTGCCTTGGTCATATTGGAGTGAAGCGCATGAAGAAACTCCATTCTGATGGACTTCTTGAGTCACTTGACTTTGAGTCACTTGATAGATGCGAAGCATGTCTAATGGGAAAAATGACTAGGACTCTATTCTCTGGTACAATGGAGCGAGCTACAGACTTATTGGAAATCATACATACCGATGTGTGCGGACCAATGAGTGTAGCATCGCGCGGTGGTTATCGTTATGTTCTAACCTTCACGGATGATCTGAGTAGATATGGGTATATCTATTTCATGAAACATAAGTCCGAAACTTTCGAGAAGTTTAAGGAATTCCAAAGTGAAGTAGAAAATCAACGTAACAAGAAGATTAAGTTTCTGCGTTCTGATCGCGGAGGTGAATATCTGAGTTATGAGTTTGGCATGCATTTAAAGAAATGCGGAATACTTTCACAGTTGACACCGCCGGGAACACCACAGCGCAATGGTGTGTCTGAACGTCGTAATCGAACTCTCTTAGATATGGTTCGTTCTATGATGTCTCTTACTGATTTGCCCTTATCGTTTTGGGGTTATGCATTAGAGACAGCTGCATTCACTTTAAATAGGGCACCATCTAAATCCGTTGAAACGACACCGTATGAATTATGGTTTGGGAAGAAACCTAAGCTGTCGTTCCTTAAAGTTTGGGGTTGCGAAGCTTATGTAAAGAAGTTACAACCTGACAAGCTAGAACCCAAAGCGGAGAAATGCGTCTTCATAGGATACCCTAAAGAAACTATTGGGTATACTTTCTATCACAGATCCGAAGGCAAAATCTTTGTTGCTAAGAACGGATCCTTTCTTGAGAAGGAGTTTCTCACTAAAGAAGTGACTGGAAGGAAAGTAGAACTCGACGAGGTTGTTGAACCTTCTCTCGTAGATCAGAGTAGCGCAGTACCGGAAGTGGTTCCTGTGCAGCCTGCACCGATAGGAGAGGAATCAAATGATAATGATCATGATCATGAAACTTCGAACGAGAAAGCTACTGAACCTCGCAGATCGACGAGGGAGCGTACCACTCCTGATTGGTATGATCCCTGTCTAAATGTCATGATTGTGGACAACAATGATGAAGACCCTGCGACGTATGAAGAAGCAACGATGAGCCCAGATTCCAACAAATGGCAAGAAGCCATGAAATCCGAAATGGGATCCATGTATGATAACAAAGTGTGGACTTTGGTAGACTTACCTGATAGCCGCAAGGCTGTCGAGAATAAATGGATCTTCAAGAGAAAAACAGATGCTGATGGTAATATTACTGTCTATAAAGCTCGACTTGTCGCAAAGGGTTTCCGACAAATTCAAGGAGTTGACTACGATGAGACTTTCTCACCTGTAGCGAAGCTAAAGTCTGTGAGGATTTTGTTAGCAATGGCTGCATTTTTCGATTATGAGATTTGGCAGATGGATGTCAAAACGGCGTTCCTTAATGGTGACATTGAGGAAGAGTTGTATATGGTACAACCCAAAGGTTTTGTCGATCCTAAAAATGCTGACAAGGTATGCAAACTTCAGCGTTCCATTTATGGACTGAAGCAAGCATCCCGGAGTTGGAACCGACGCTTTGATAAGGTGATCAAAGACTTCGGGTTTATACAGTGTCATGGAGAGGCCTGTATTTACAAGAAAGTGAGTGGGAGCTCTGTAGCATTCCTGATATTATATGTAGATGACATATTATTGATTGGGAATGATATAGAACTATTAAGCAGTGTAAAAGGTTATTTGAATAAGTGTTTTTCAATGAAAGACCTTGGTGAAGCAGCGTACATTTTGGGCATCAAGATTTATAGAGATAGATCAAGACGCCTAATAGGGCTTTCACAGAGTACATACCTGGACAAGATTCTAAAGAAGTTTAGAATGGATGAAAGCAAGAAAGGGTTCTTGCCTATGTTGCCAGGTAAGGTCTTGAGTAAAACTCAAGGTCCGGCTACGGCAGAAGAAAGAGAGAGGATGAACAAGATCCCCTATGCCTCGGCAGTAGGCTCTATCATGTATGCCATGCTGTGTACTAGACCGGATATCGCACATGCTGTTAGTTTGACCAGCAGATATCAAAGTGATCCAGGAATGGAACACTGGACAGCGGTCAAGAATATCCTGAAGTACTTGAAAAGGACTAAGGATATGTTTCTTTGTTATGGCGGTGACCAAGAGCTCGTTGTAACCAGTTACACCGATGCAAGTTGGAACACTGATCCTGATGACTCTAAGTCTCAGTCTGGGTACGTGTTTATATTGAATGGTGCTGCAGTAAGCTGGATGAGTTCCAAGCAGTGCACGGTGGCGAAGTCTTCAACTGAATCTGAATATATAGCGGCTTCGGAGGCTTCATCGGAAGCGGTATGGATGAAGAGGTTCATTGTTGAGCTTGGTGTAGTTCCTAGTGCATTGGACCCATTAGTCATCTATTGTGACAACATGGGTGCCATCGCCAATGCACAAGAACCAAGGTCACACAAGAAGCTGAAGCATATCAAGCTGCGTTTTCATTCGATTCGCGAGTACATCGAAGATGGTGAAGTAAAGATTTGCAAAGTACACACAGATCTGAATGTGGCAGATCCGTTGACTAAAGCTCTCCCTAGGGCAAAGCATGACCAACACCAGAATGCCATGGGTGTTAGGTACCTTACAATGTAATCTAGATTATTGATTCTAGTGCAAGTGGGAGACTGTTGGAGATATGCCCAAGAGGCAATAATAAAGTGGTTATTATAATATCTTTTTTTTATGATAAATGTTTACATACCATGCTATAATTGTATTAACCGAAACATTGATACATGTGTGTTATGTGAACAACAAGGAGTCCCTAGTAAGCCTCTTGTATAACTAGCTTGTTGATTAATAGATGATCATAGTTTCATGATCATGAACATTGGATGTTATTAATAACAAGGTTATGTCATTAGATGAATGATATAATGGACACACCCAATTAAGCGTAGCATAAGATCACGTCATTAAGTTCAATTTGCTATAAGCTTTCGATACATAGTTACCTAGTTCTTCGACCATGAGATCATGTAAATCACTTATACCGGAAGGGTACTTTGATTACATCAAACACCACTGCGTAAATGGGTGGTTATAAAGGTGGGATTAAGTATTCGGAAAGTATGAGTTGAGGCATATGGATCAAGAGTGGGATATTGTCCATCCCGATGACGGATAGATATACTCTGGGCCCTCTCGGTGGAATGTCGTCTGATTAGCTTGCAAGCATGTGACTTGGTCACAAGAGATGACATGCCACGGTACGAGTAAAGAGTACTTGTCGGAGACGAGGTTGAACAAGGTATGGAGATACCGATGATCAAACCTCGGACAAGTAAAATATCGCGTGACAAAGGGAATCGGTATCGTATGTAAATGGTTCTATCGATCACTAAGTTATCGTTGAATGTGTGGGAGCCATTATGGATCTCCAGATCCCGCTATTGGTTATTGGTCGGAGAAGAGTCTCGACCATGTCTGCATAGTTCACGAACCGTAGGGTGACACACTTAAGGTTTGATGTCGTTTAAGTAGATATGGAATATGGAATGGAGTTCGAATGATTGTTCGGAGTCTCGGATGGGATCCAGGACATCACGAGGAGGTCCGGAATGGTCCGGAGAATAAGATTCATATATAGGAAGTCATTTTCTAGGTTTGAAAATGATCCGGTATTTTTCTGGAAGGTTCTAGAAGGTTCTAGAAGAGTCCGGAAGAAATCACCATGGAAGGCTCCACCCACCTTGGCCGGCCAGCCTAAGGGAGGAGGAGTCCCAGGTGGACTCCTCCCCATGGTGGCCGGCCACCCCACCAAAGGAAAGGGGGGAGTCCCACTCCCCCTAGGTTTGGCCATATGGAAGGTTTTGGAGTTGGGGTCTTATTCGAAGATTTTGACCAAACCCTTGGGGATCCACCTATATAATGAGGGAGAGAGGGAGGGGGGCAGACACACCTTGGCCGCACCACCCCTGCCCCCCTAGAGGCCGGCGCCCCAGCCACCCCCTCTCCCAAACCCTAGCTGCCCCCCTCCTCATACTTCTCCTACAGAGCTTAGGCGAAGCCCTGTCGGAGTTCTCCACCACCACCGCCTCCACGCCGTCGTGCTGCCGGGATTCCGAGGAGGATCTACTACTTCCGCTGCCCGCTGGAACGGGGAGGAGGACGTCGTCATCAACACCGAACGTGTGACCGAGTACGGAGGTGCTGCCCGTTCATGGCACCGTCAAGATCTTCTACGCGCTTTTGCAAGCGGCAAGTGATCGACTACACCAACAACGAGATCTAATCTCGTAGGCTTTGGAATCTTCGAGGGTTAGTCTCATGATCTTCTCGTTGCTACCATCTTCTTGATTGGATCTTGGCTTGTTGTTCGTTCTTGCGATAGGAAATTTTTTGTTTTCTATGCTACGAATCCCATCAACAAGATCCAAGACGGAGAGGAGCAACAGCCTGAACGGAGGGGAACAACATCCTTGATGAAGGGGAACAACAACCTAGATGGTGCAGAATAATCGCCTAGATGGTGAGGAACAACAACCTAAACAGAGAGGGCAACAACCTAGACAGATGGGAACAACATCCTGAAAGGAGGGGAACAACAACCTAGACAAAAAGGAACAACAACCTCAACGGAGGGGAACAACAGCCTAGACGGTGTGGTACAAGAACCTAGCCGAAGTGGAATAAGAGCCTAGACGAAGCGGAACAACACTCTAGACGGTGGGGAACAACAGCCTAGACGGTGGGGAACAACAACCTAGACGGAGGGAAATAAGAGTCTCGGCGTAGGGAACAACAACCTAGATGGTGGGGAACAACACCCTAGATAGAGGAGAATCCCTTCAGTGAAATGGTGCTCCATGGCGCGCGCGCACCAGGGAGCAGTTTCCCCCGGCACGGCACAGAAGGTAGGCGGGCCGGCACGGCGGCCCGTTTGGCACGCGCGGGGCCAAAAAAGGCATTTTTTCTGTTTTCTGTTTCTAACGTTGAAACTGGCCGAAAAAATTGGAAAAAATTCAAAAAAATCCAGAAAAATCAGAAATAAATAATATGATGCAAGATTTTAGATGGGATAAAAAAGAGCTTTATTAGTTGCTGCCTCATTAAAAAACCTTACATCACGAGATAAAGAAAAAGAGTACAACCACTCTAAAAATCTAAATTACATTGGCGCTTGTTCATCTCTCTTGACATGCATCATGTGGTGCCTCACGAAGTGTCCGTTCCCACCTGCGGGAACCAGATTGAATTGTTGTTGGCATCTATTACACACAGCTCTACACCTGTTGACACCGTTCTCCTCGTAATCATGCCTGGTGTAGTGCTCCCAAATGCGGGAAGCTCTTCTTCTTCTAGCTTCAACTTCAAATAATCTTTCAGCATCTTCTTCATTCATCTGGATATGTTGGGCGTGGTGCCTCACCAAGTGGCCGGTTCCTCCTTGGCTTGAATAAGGCAGGACGGCATGGCATCTTATGCACACTGCTACACACCTCGTAACACCATCCACCTTGCGCTCTTCTTGTGTGAAGTGTTCTCTAGTGGAAACAATTCTTCTCCCATTTCCGGCCATGTGTGAGGAGTGGGTTGAATATTTGGTTGAGTGAGAGGAGTGGGTTGAGTCTTGAGTGCTTGAGTGTGAGAAATAAGAGAGGTGGGCTGCTCTATTTATAGCAAAAATGAGAGGTCAGGGGTAATATGGGGACAAAGTTTGTATGGGCATAAAAATTGGCCTTTATTATTAGCTGCCTGATTAAAACCATCCATCCCTGGGAAGTAAAAGAGTACAACTGGCTCTAAAACTAAAAAGAAAATTACAAAAGAAAAAAGAAAATTACACGAACTACAACTAATCTTCTAGTTCTTCGTTCTAGCTCATAGCTTCGAACGCGGTTACCAGTTCCACGTTGTTGGTAGAGTATTGGGCTCTCCGTTTGGCTAGTTGACCATCTTTCACGGTCATTAGACATTTCACCATATCCGGGGCGAGACTCTGTCTTCTATCATCAATTATTCTTCCACATATACTAAAAGAAGACTCTGATGACACTGTTGAGACGGGCACTGATATCACATCCCGCGCTAATATGGATAGCACCAGATAAGTAATCCTTTTATCATACCACCAATGCAGTATGTTAAGCTCTTCCTCATCAGAGTGCTCGACTAATTCGTTGTTGAGGTACTTTGCTAACTCCCCGCCACCTGAAAACGTGGAAGATGCATGTGTTTGTGCGGAAGATCTCGAGGCGGAGGTGGAGGAAGAACCAAATAACTTCCCCCACACTTTCCTATTCTTTTTGCCTGTAGTTGGTGCTGGCGGAGGCCGTTGGTGCTGGGGGAGGCTGCCATACTTGACCTCATACTTACCATAAACTTCAGCAAATTTATCCTTTACTTCCAGGAAATATTGATCATATGACACATTAACGACATAACTTAATTGCGAGAGAACGGTAGCTAAAGTGGTCATTTTAGCCCTAGGATCCAATATAAATGCAAATGCATACAAGAAGGGAATATTTCTCCAATATTTCAAATATTTAAGTTTCATTTTTCCAACAGCTTCAAGTAAAATGGGATCATTTTCGTATTGTTTGAGGTGTTGGGCGATTTCAAGAATATTGTGCACAATCATAGGAGATGTGGGATAATAAACCCTGGACGAAGCAACAATTGAATCATAAAAAGTCTCCAAAAACTGAACAATTGATTCAGCAATGTGCCAAGTCTCGACAGTGAGTAAATCCCCACCGGCCTGGTCTTTGTATGGTCAATGTTGATTAATAAATGCCGACAATGGAACTTTGTCCTTCATAAGTGAGTTAAGCATCAAATATGTAGAGTTCCATCTAACAGGCATATCTTGGTGAAACTTATGGCAAGTTTCATCTATAAGAGCGCAATATCTACCGTAATTAGCAAGTCGTGGATTAGAACCATTCAACCATCCAATTGCTGTGCGTAATTTATCAATGTGTGGTTCTAGATTCTTTAAAGCTGTTTTAGCAATAAGATTAATTATATGACAAACACAACTCTGATGGAGTAAAAAAATTGATGCATACACTTCAAATAAAGGAGTGAGAATATTCATTGCACTAGTATTTGATGAAGCATTATTCAAAGTTACTGCAAATATCTTATCCCTAAGACCAAAATGATCCACAACTTTACATATAGCTTCAGCAATTTTCTCACCGGTATGTGCTACGTCAATTAATTCATATCCTATAACTCTTTTTTGCAGTTCCCTGTTACTGCTAACATAATGAGCAACCACAGAAATATAATCTTGCTTAGCCCGACCACTCCAGATATCAGATGTTATAGAGACTGAAAAAGTTGATGTGCCTAACTCTTCTTTTATGGCTAATAAACCTGCTTTGTCAAATTTTTTTGCATATCCCTACTTGTAGTTTGTCTAGAGACCGGTTGAAAATTAGGAGTATGAGCAGTTCTATTATATTCGGCAAAAGCCGGAGACTCACCAAAACCTAACGATAAATCATTTCAAGTAATTAAACAGGCAAGAGCATCTCTTTGACGCTCTTGATCATAGACGAAAATACCTTTCGAGCCATCGGGGTTGAACCGGATCCTGCTCTGGATCGCAGCACTTTGTTCATCCTTCTTGGCGTGGGTCTTCATGTGCCTTGTCATGTGGCCGCTTCCTCCTCCCTTCTGCAGAGCAAATCTGCTACTGCACCCTGGATGGAGGCACTTAGCCCTCATCATCGTGATACCATCGACGACATCTTCGTATTCTTCTTCCACGTAGTGGTCCGAGATCACCGAGGTTTTTCCGCCTTTTGGGGCCTAGGGTGCTGGAAGTGCCAGCGGAATTGGAAGAACTATGTTCAGATTGTGTATATGCAGGTGTATCATAGTCATTGTTGAGGTAGGGAGAACACGGGGTTTGATCCCCGAACTGATCCATGGAGAAGAGAAACCGGTTTGGATCATCATCCATGTTTGAGGCTTTGAGTGTGGAAATGAGAGGGTTGTTTGAGTGTGGAAAATGAGAGGGATATGCTGCCCTTTTTATAGTGAAAATTTGGCCAATTTTGGACAAAAAAAAACCCCCTCCAACGGCCTAAAATTCGAAATCTGCACTTAAAAGTGACCAAAAAACCCCCAAACCCTAATTGCAAGTTTCCAACGGTTAGCACACCTGAGCAACCGGCTCCTCCACGCCTCCCAGACCGGCCGACCAAAAAGCGCATACGCGCGCGCGCCTGGGCCATCGCCCCGCTCCCCCGATCCCTTTGCGTGCCCCATATGTGCCTGGCGGGCCGATCGCGGGCCGTGGCCTTAACGGGCCATGCCAGGCTGGCCCGCGTGCCCGAATCTGCGGCCCAAGCATGGCACCGACGTGCCATGGGCCATCATGGGCCCGTTTAGCCACATGTCATGCTGGGCCCGTGACGGGCTGAATTAGCGTGCTTGCGGGCCGGCATGCCAAAGCCCGGCCCATTGGCCAGGTATGAGGTTCACGCGCGGTGTCACGTATTAGGACAAGCACCTAGCCCCATCGATTTCCTCCCTCTCTCCCTTGAGCCACCTACCTCCCGAAATCCCCTCGTCCTACCGCACCCGAGCGACCGCTCCATCGCCATGGTCCTCCTCCTCCCCTGTGCTCCAGCACGCGCCATGGTCCTCCTCCTCCCCTGTGCTCCAGCGCGGGCCGCCACCCATCCTTTTTTCATCCAATCTTCTCCGACGTCGGCTGGGGATTCTTCGATTCGAGCGGTCGCGGGGTTGGTTCTGGGGATGGAAACGGAGGTTGATTTGGGGCAGGGTTTGGTGGGGTGAAGATGCAGTGATGCTGCCTTTCTGCTGTCGGTGGTGCTAGAGAAAAAAGGAGGCGGCTAGCACTTGGATCTGGTGGTGCTGGGTGTTGATGCGGGCGTCCACGAGCGGCCGAGGGAGGCGGGCAACCACTGGTGGCTCCTGCCAGGACGCACAGGTTGCCGGCGCGGAGCACGACGGCTGCAGATCGAGACGCTTCTGTCGGAGTTTTTGGTCAACGCCGTGGCTGTTCGACCGGCTCCTTTTTTAAATGCAAAAAAAAAATTACTAGTGGCGTACCTAACTAGGTCCGCCACTAGCATGTCCAGACATAGGGTACACCACTAGTAGCCAGATACCAGTGGTGTGAAAATAGTGGCCTATATTACGCCACCAGTAGCCTAATTTGGTACGCCACTGGTAGGCTTTTTCCTACTAGTGTCAGAACTGCGGAGAAGAACCAAGAGGGTTGCTATCGCCTGCATGTGAAGATCAAGGCTCATTCGATCCAGCGCCTAATGGATGCTGCATGAAGGTTTATATAGTTAGAACGACCCTCAATGGATAAGTAGGGAATCTATGGTGATTGCAAGGTTTTAAGTAGGGAATCTATGTTGATTGCATGGTTTTAAGGGAACTCACTGGAGTGTGCGGAGAACGGTCCATTGGCCTCTCTGGAACGACTAAACCCTGGGAAGCACAAAAAGACTGCATATGGTTTTTGAGGAGTCAAGGTTACGTACTGAATGAAATACTCCCCGCTTGGCTATTATGCGCAAGAAACTAACCGCAACAACTCATGCAACCTCTCTTCATTCTTCTGCCTCTCCTCCACCAACGCCGCCTGCCACTTCTCTTCATTCGCTCGCCTCTCCTCCGCCAACGCCGCTTGCAATTCTCGTCCGATGCTCGCCTCCCCTCCACCAACCGGACCTACAATATGTCATCGCAATCTCATCATCGTTCCAACGCAAGAATGTAATGACTAGGGAGGATGAATTAGAAAGAACTAATTACCTTGATCTCAAGCTCTATGATACGTCTCAAACGTATCTATAATTTCTTATGTTCCATGCTAGTTTTATGATAATACTCACATGTTTTATATACACTTTATATCATTTTTATGCATTTTCCGGCACTAACCTATTAACAAGATGCCGAAGCGCCAGTTCCTGTTTTCTGCTGTTTTTGGTTTCAGAAATCCTACACAGGAAATATTCTCGGAATTGGACGAAACAAAAGCCCACGGTCTTATTTTCCACGGAGTCTTCCAGAACACCGAAGAGGAGACGAAGAGGGGCCACGAGGCGGCCACACCATAGGGGGGCGCGGCCCCACCCCTGGCCGCGCCGCCATATGGGGTGGGCCCCTCGGGACTCCATCGACATCGCCCCTTCGCCTATATATTCCTCCGTCTCCGAAAACCCTAGCACGATCGGTCTTCCGCCACGAAAAGTTACGTAGCCGCCGCCATCGCGAAGCCAAGTTCGGGGGACAGAAGTCTCTGTTCCGGCACGCCGCCGGGACGGGGAAGTGCCCCCGGAATCCATCTCCATCCAATCCATCGCCATCTTCATCGCCGTTGCTTTCTCCCATGATGAGGAGGGAGTAGTTCTCCCCCGAGGCTGAGGGCTCTACCGGTAGCTATGTGGTTCATCTCTCTCTCCCATGGTGTGATCTTTATGTGATCATGAGCTTTGTATCACTATTAATCTATGTGCTACTCTAGTGATGTTATTAAAGTAGTCTATTCCTCCTCCATGATGTAAAGTTGACAGTGTGTGCATCATGTAGTACTTGGCGTAGGTTATGATTGTAATCTCTTGTAGATTATGAAGTTAACTATTACTATGATAGTATTGATGTGATCTATTCCCCCTTTCATAGCTATTGTTGACAGTGTGTATGCTATGTTAGTACTCGGTCTAAATTGCAACGGTCTATTATGCACTCTAGAGGTTACTTTAATATGAACTCCGGATTCACTCTCCACGGTGTGATGGTGACAGTGTGCGCATCGTGTGTGATTCCTTTATGAAGTTGTGGAGCTTGTTTACTCCGGCTTGAGGTGTGCTTTTGCAGCCCTACACAATGAATGGTGTTTGTTATCCAACAAGAGAGTGTTTGAGAGTAGCATTTATTTATTCAATTATGTGATCATTGTTGAGAATGTCCACTAGTGAAAGTATGATCCCTAGGCCTTGTTTCTAAGCATTGAAACACCGTTTCCAACAAGTTCTGCTACATGTTCGCTTGCTGCCATTTTTATTTCAGATTGTAATTACTACTTATAATCATCCATATTACTTGTATTTCACTATCTCTTCGCCGAACTAGTGCACCTATACATCTGACAAGTGTATTAGGTGTGTTGGGGACACAAGAGACTTCTTGTATCTTAATTGCAGGGTTGCTTGAGAGGGATATCTTTGACCTCTACCTCCCTGAGTTCGATAAACCTTGGGTGATTCACTTAAGGGAAACTTGCTGTTGTTCTACAAACCTCTGCTCTTGGAGGCCCAACACTGTCTACAGGAATAGAAGCGTGCGTAGACATCACTCTACAGGAGTTGAGAGAGAACATATAGCAAGACTTGACCTCATCTGTCGAGCCCTGATCTGAGTGAGAGTGGGACTGGAGGCCGTCGAGAGAATGCCCCCCCCCCCCCCAACAATCGAGAACTGGCCATGTATCTTGTCTCGTTCCGCCACCATAACCAGTTCTGGATCAAGGTCAAGCCCGCTCGGATCAGACTCGGGCACATACTTATGTCCATGTACCTCTTTGTATTTAGTCATGCAATCGTACGAGGACCGGCTGGTGTACTCCTCCGCCCCGTCACTAGCATTATAAGGTGCGGCTTTGCTAGTCTTTGCCTTATAGGACATAGCAAATGCCTGGTAGGTGTTGCATAGCGGACCAGTCCTCTTCGACTGCAACAGGAAGCAATATGATTATTAGAGGGGCACTCGCATATTTACGGAGGTTTGTGATGCCTTGATGGTGTGCATTGCCTAGCAGCCCTTTTTGCCAATTTTAGCTAGCTATGTGTTTCGTCATCCATTCATCGGAACACCAGTTGTCCACCATCCGCTCCCAGCACACATCCTTATTGACGCGCCACTGTCGTTGCCTCGATAACGATAGTGCCATGAGGGGGTACTCACGACTTAGGGTTAGTAGTGGAACTAGACGACGGGATGCTCGGGACGGTGTAACTCGGCGATTTACCAAGGTTCACGACCCCTCAACGGAGGATCGCTACGTCCTGCCAGAAATTCAGTATAATGACACAGAGTACAAGTTACAATGCTATCTGCGTACGTGCCCTAAGGCATCCGCTAGGCCGGCTTATAAAAGCGCTGACGTGGGCATTACCCTTCCGGTAACTGACATTGCCCTATCCTGCACGGCCCAACTGGAGGCCCATGAAGACACCCGATGGCAAGGCGGGCCACTGGGATGGTGCTGGAGAAGAATCCCTGAAGAACAAGACAGAGAGGAGCCGAACAAGGAAAGTTTAGAGCTAGGTCTTTTGTAAACCTAGTCGTACCCGGACAGATCTCTTGAGACCTGGCCTCCTATATAAAGGCCAGGAGAGGGGCTGCCGAGGGACACAATCAATCTTATCAACTTTAGCCACCATAAGTCCAGAGCTAGGTAGCCGCAGCACTTAGCCTCTCGACGAGATCACAGCCGAAATCTTCGGCACCCCATTGTAACCCGATATTTGCATAATCAAGATCAGACAGGCAGGACGTAAGGGTTTTACCTCATCGAGGGCCCCGAACCTGGGTAAATCTCTCTCCCCGCTTGTCTGTTAACCGATGTCTCGTGTCAGCCTACAAGATTTCATCAACCCTAAGCCCCAATCGGAGGGCATTTGATGAGGACATCCCTACTACAACACTACCTCCGTCATTGATAGATGAAGATGAACCTGCTGTGAAGCTCAAGTCCAATGAAGTTCGGATTGGACCTATTACAAGGGCTCGTGCGAAGCTACTTAAACAACAGGTGAACTTGTTTCTAAACGGTACTTTGATTGATGAGAACTTTATACTGCCTAAGTCCTATTACTTATGTATCATCAGGTATCAAGAGGAGACGAGCATCGCACGAGGAGGAGAGGAGCAGCTGGACATGAAGACGGACGTCAAGATGGACGTGAAGCTGGACATGGAGCTGGACATGAAGATATCTCATGGACGCGCGAGGGAGGAGCGGGAGGCATGCGCGAGAGGAGAAGAAGACGTCCAGGCCGGTCCAAGACACCGGTCCGACCGGCCGCCAGACCGGCCAACCCGGCCAGACCTGGGCCGACCGGGCGCCAAACCGGACGCGGTTTATCGTACCGGGCTAAAACCGGAAATCCTCGCAAATATCCGGTTTCCGCCCGGTTAACCGGACCCCAGACCGGCCCACCCGGTTGCCGCCCGGTTGACCGGACCCCAGACCGGCCGATCCGGTCCCTGACCCGGTTGACCGGATTCCAGACCGGACCAGTCCGAGTCTGTCTCGACCAGATCTATTCTGGGTCGGTTATTTTTGTACTTTTTCGACCTGAGGTCGTCCTGGACGCCTATATAAGTCCCCAGGACGCCCCCCTAGCTGTTTCAGACCACGTTTAAGATAAACCCTAGTTCTTAGTTGTTTGCTTATGCAAAACTATTGAATCCCTACACCATATTGCTTGATATTGTGTAGATCCTGAAAAAGTCTTGTGTGATCTGCTGTTCCATTGGGAATTAGACGGTTGCAACTTACCGCTTCGTGGTCGGCGGCTACGTGCGCAAGTGTGTGGAGTTGCGAATATCTTGCAGGGTTGAGAGCTGTTGCATTGGCGACAGGGACCAATCGAGAGATCTCGTTGCATCATACAAGTTATCATCCACTACATCATCGTGTTTTCTCCGCTGCTATCATCCCATGATCATCATCACCACCGTTGCTTACTGAGAAGATCGGGCCACCCCATATCATCTTGGTATCAGATTTCCAGTTTTCCTCGGTAAGCCATCCACAATCCACCCCATAGTTGAGTTGTGAGTGTTTCCTATCCAGAAAAAGCCATAAAAAGTTAGGGTTAGGGTTTGCCATAGCCTTAGATTGCACTAATTTCGAGTTTTAGTTGCTTTTCGTAGTTGTTTTTGCGTATCCTTTTCTTCCATCTAGTATTGTTAGGGTTTGTGTTTCCGCTATCATCTAGAGTCAGTTTTTGTTGCTCCGAGTACACATATCTTACAGTTTGCTTGTTCCCAACCATAGCCACAGCCTTTCGATATCGTGACTAGGAACTTTCCCAAAAGAGACTAGTTTTACCGCTCGACAGGCTGCTCGTTAGGTTCTTGGTGCTTTGCAATTTCTGTTGGCCGTGTTATCAAGGAGTTGTGTCAAAAATATCAAAAAAAAAAAAAAACTAGAAAAGAAGCAACAAGAGCTACATAGCTGCGTGTGTTATACAAAAGAAAAATCAAAAAACAAAAAAAAAGGGAAAGTGAAGTGCTAGTAGAATCAAGTGAAGGCCTAAGTTTTCTTTACTGCACCTGTAGTTGAGCAATCTTGTGCCTGTCTCGTTGAGCTTTGCTAGTGTCTCTCGAGTGCATTGCAACCTTCCCTACATATAGTTGCTTTGCCACATTTATCGCCTTGTGTGAGTATCATTGGTTGTCTACGGTCAGCGCTAGAGCTTGTTATTGGTGCAAATAGGTAGCCCACCTACAGCCCCACATATACCCTGCTTTGTCGTGTGATTGTTCTTATACCCTTGATATTCGCTTCGCTACATCCGTGCACTAGTTCGTCTATCCAAGTTGGTAAGCAATACTAATTCACTTTGGAGCGGTAAGATTTACCTTTTCTTATCAGTTGTTGAGTGAGTTGTGAGAGTACCACCAAAGATTTTTGTTTAGTGCACTAATCTACTAACGATGTCTGCTAGTGATCAAAAAATTGTTAACCAGGAAAACAAGAGTGCTGCAGATCTCATCACATGGAGGGAGTATGAGGCTCTTCGTAATGAGATGCGACGTGAATTCCGCGCTCAGGATGATGAGCTTAAGGAGACGGTCCAAGCGATCTCCCACAAATTGGATGCTACTCACGTGACCGTCACTGCAATGCAAGATCAAATGACGGACGTACAACGCAATCTTGCTGATTTGCGCTTAGCTGTTGAGAATTTGACCGCGCAACAACAACAAGACGATGATGATGATCTTGAACTTCAAGATGACGCACACAATGCTCGTGGTGCGCCACGTGGTAATCGTCCTCGCGGTTGGGCTCCACTTGGCCGCAATGGTCGTGGACAAGATGAGGAAGATGGATTGGGTAAGCCCAAGTTTTCTATACCCAAGTTTGAAGGAGGAGCTGATGTTGAAGAATACCTCACTTGGGAGCTCAAGATTGAGAAGTTGTGGAGCTTACATCCACATTATACTGAAGATCGGAAGGTCAAGCTTGCTTCTTCTGAATTTGATGGCTATGCTTTGCGTTGGTGGGATGCTTTTGTTCGTAATCGTGATGAGGATCGTGAGCAACCTATACGCACATGGCGTGCCATGAAGGAGGCGATGACTTCTCGCTTTGTGCCTACAAATTACTTACGGAATATATATGATAAGCTGACTCTATTGAGACAAGGTGTGAAGACTGTCGATGAATACTACATGGAGATGGAGATGCTTATGCAGCGTGGCCGTGTCCGTGAGTCTCTCGAGATGACAATGCAGCGTTTTCTGAACGGTTTGAAGTATGATATCAAAGGCATTGTTCGTCACTACAGCTACACCAATATGAATCAATTGTTACATCATGCAAGAGAAGCTGAATCACAGTTGGCTGACGAAGCAAAGATCAAAGGACGAGCTACAGGAGCTGGGCGTTTCACACCACGCGCGGCCCCATCTACGGCACCGGCGCCTTCGACGCGCTCCGCCCCTTACTCTACTACGCCTAGTAAGCCGGTCTCCAATGTGTCTAACACAAAGAAGTCCGAATCTGCTGCAAGTACGAGTGGCTCTAATGTGTCTACTGCGCGTAATCGCGATATGCTTTGTCATACATGTGGTGGCAAAGGTCACTTCAAGAGAGATTGTCCTAACCGCAAAGTTATGATTATCAATGAGGACAATGAGTATGAGACTGGAGATGATGTTGATCCTAATGCTCCAGAAGATGATGACTATGACACTGATGGTGAAGATGCATATCCGTCTGATGCTCGCACCATTGTTGTGTCGCAGCGTGCTCTTAATGTGTTGCCTAGTGCATCTACTCAGCGCTGCAATTTGTTCCAAACAAAAGCTTTAGTTGGTCCTGACAAGGCTTGCAAGGTCATTATTGATGGCGGGAGTTGCCGCAATTTAGCAAGCAAGGAGTTGTGTACCAAGCTGAAGTTGAAGTATCTACCGCACCCGCATCCATACTATATTCAGTGGTTGAGCGACAATGGTGAGATGAAGGTAAACCACATGGTGCGTGTTGAATTTGCTATTGGACCGTATAAGGATTGTATTGACTTTGATGTCGTTCCTATGACGGTGTGTCACCTATTATTGGGTCGGCCTTGGCTCTATGACCGTTCTGCAACACAATGGCCGAGCTAATACATATCACTTGGAGTTCAAGGGCAAGAAAATCAACTTACAGCCTATGACACCACAACAAATTGTCAATGAATCTCGTCAGAAAGTTGAAGTGAATTTGGAGGATGCTTCTTTAGATAGGCGAGAGAATTGTAATGTTGTGAGTGATATAACGAAAAGTGAGAGAGTGAATTCCTTAGTCTCATTAGCCACCAAAGAAGACATGAGAGAATTTAGTGAGGATCCTACAGCCATGCCTCTTGTGCTTTTGTACAGGGGTACGGTTTTGGTTTCTAACGACATGACCCCTCTTCCTCTTGGTGTTTCTAATGTTTTGCAGGAATTTGGCGACGTGTTTCCGGATGAGGTACCTGCAGGACTTCCACCGTTGCGAGGTATTGAGCATCAAATTGACTTGATTCCCGGAGCTTCGCTACCCAATCGGGCACCATATAGAACGAACCCCGAAGAAACGAAGGAGATACAGAAGCAAGTACAAGCGCTACTCGATAAAGGTTATATCCGCATAAGCCTTAGTCCTTGTGCTGTTCCTGTTATTCTAGTTCCTAAGAAAGATGGTACATGGCGTATGTGCGTAGATTGTAGAGCTATAAACAACATTACTATTCGATATCGTCACCCTATTCCCCGTTTAGAGGATATGCTAGATGAATTGAGTGGTGCTGCTGTGTTCTCTAAAATTGATTTGCGTAGTGGTTATCATCAAATTAGGATGAAAGAAGGGGATGAGTGGAAAACAGCCTTTAAAACAAAATTTGGTTTATATGAGTGGTTAGTAATGCCTTTTGGTTTGACTAATGCACCTAGCACTTTCATGAGACTGATGAACCATGTTTTGCGTGATTTTATTGGCAAATTTGTGGTTGTATACTTTGATGATATATTAATCTACAGCCGCTTGAATCTGATCATATTATGCATATTCGACATGTTTTGCAAGTGTTGCGTGATAATAAACTCTATGGTAATCTTGAGAAGTGCACATTTTGCAAAGATAAGGTCATATTTCTAGGTTACGTTGTCTCTAAGCATGGAGTAGAGGTAGATGTGTCTAAGATTGAAGCTATTCAAAATTGGCCTACTCCCATGAATGTGAGTCAAGTAAGAAGTTTTCATGGTCTAGCTGGGTTTTATAGACGTTTTGTGTCCAATTTTAGTACTATTGCTGCACCTTTGAATGAATTGACTAAAAAGGGTGTTGCTTTTGAGTGGGGCGTCGCCCAAGATCATGCTTTTGATGAACTAAAGAGATTGTTAACTTCTGCACCGTTACTTGCACTTCCTGATTTCAATAAGCAGTTTGAGATTGAATGTGATGCTAGTGGTATTGGAATTGGTGGTGTGTTGATGCAAGAGGGTCGCCCAATTGCATATTTTTCTGAGAAACTGTCTGGTGCTAAGTTGAACTATCCTATCTATGATAAAGAATTGTATGCTTTAATTAGAGTTCTTGAGGTTTTGCAACATTATTTGTGGCCAAAAGAATTTATCATACATTCTGATCATGAAGCTTTGAAATATCTGAAAGCCCAATCTACTTTGCATAAGCGTCTTGCTAAGTGGGTTGAGTTCATTGAGTCTTTTCCATACATTATTAAGCATAAGAAGGGAAAAGATAATATTGTTGCTGATGCTCTTTCTAGGAAGAATATGCTATTAACTCAACTTGATGTTAAAATTCCTGGATTAGAGGTGTTATGTGATTTGTATGCAACTGATCATGATTTTGCTGAACCATATCGCTTGTGTGCTATTGGTAACGCATGGGAGAAATATCACATACATGATGGGTTCTTGTTTAGAGCTAACAAACTATGTGTTCCAGAATCGTCTGTGCGTTTGCTCTTATTGCAGGAATCACATGCTGGAGGTTTGATGGGTCACTTTGGGCGTGAGAAGACGCTACTCATGCTAGCTGACCACTTTTATTGGCCAAAGATGAGGCGAGACATGGACAGGTATGTGAAGAGGTGCATTACTTGCAACAAGTCCAAGTCCAAGCTGAAGCCTCACGGTTTGTATACTCCGTTACCGGCACCTACTACACCTTGGGAGGATATTAGTATGGATTTTGTGTTGGGTTTGCCGCGTACTAAGAGAGGCCATGATTCTATATTTGTGGTAGTGGACAGATTTTCTAAGATGTCACACTTTATTGCCTGCCACAAAAGCGACGATGCGTCGCATATTGCTAACCTGTTTTTCAGGGAGGTTGTGCGACTACATGGAGTCCCGAAGACTATTGTTTCTGATCGTGACGTGAAGTTTATGAGCTACTTCTGGAAGACGCTGTGGAGGAAGCTGGGGACAAAGCTGCTTTTCAGCACTACTTGTCATCCTCAAACTGATGGTCAAACTGAAGTGGTGAATAGAACATTGTCACAACTGTTGAGATCCATGATCAAGAAGAACACGAAGGAGTGGGAAGAGTGTTTGCCACATGTGGAGTTTGCTTACAACAGGGCGGTACACTCTACCACGGAGCTGTGTCCTTTTGAGGTGGTGTATGGTTTCAAACCCATTACTCCACTTGACTTGTTGCCTTTGCCCATACATGAGAGAGTTAATATGGAGGCATCCAAGAGGGCAGATTTTGTGCGTAAGATCCATGTGAAGACTAAAGAGTTGATAGAGAAGAAAGGCAAGAGCAATGCTGCAAGGATGAACAAGAAGCGCAAAGAGATGTTGTTCAAGCCTGGTGATATGGTCTGGGTACATTTTCGCAAGGATAGGTTCCCGAAGCTGCGGAAGTCTAAGTTGAAGCCTCGTGGTGCTGGTCCTTACAAAGTGCTTGCCAAGATCAATGATAATGCATACTCGATAGATCTTCCGGTTGATGAGTTTGGTGTCAGTAATTCTTTCAATGTGGCTGATTTGACACCATATGACGGAGAAGACCTTGGAGCGTCGGGGTCGACGCCTTTTGAAGGGGGGGGGAGATGATGAGGACATCCCTACTACAACACTACCTCCGTCATTGATAGATGAAGATGAACCTGCTGTGAAGCTCAAGTCCAATGAAGTTCGGATTGGACCTATTACAAGGGCTCGTGCGAAGCTACTTAAACAACAGGTGAACTTGTTTCTAAACGGTACTTTGATTGATGAGAACTTTATACTGCCTAAGTCCTATTACTTATGTATCATCAGGTATCAAGAGGAGACGAGCATCGCACGAGGAGGAGAGGAGCAGCTGGACATGAAGACGGACGTCAAGATGGACGTGAAGCTGGACATGGAGCTGGACATGAAGATATCTCATGGACGCGCGAGGGAGGAGCGGGAGGCATGCGCGAGAGGAGAAGAAGACGTCCAGGCCGGTCCAGCACCCGGTCCGACCGGCCGCCAGACCGGCCAACCCGGTCACAGACCCGGTCGACCGGGCGCCAAACCGGACGGGGTTTATCGTACCGGGCTAAAACCGGAAATCCTCGCAAATATCCGGTTTCCGCCCGGTTAACCGGACCCCAGACCGGCCCACCCGGTTGCCGCCCGGTTGACCGGACCCCAGACCGGCCGATCCGATCCCTGACCCGGTTGACCGGATTCCAGACCGGACCAGTCCGAGTCTGTCTCGACCAGATCTATTCTGGGTCGGTTATTTTTGTACTTTTTCGACCTGAGGTCGTCCTGGACGCCTATATAAGTCCCCAGGACGCCCCCCTAGCTGTTTCAGACCACGTTTAAGATAAACCCTAGTTCTTAGTTGTTTGCTTATGCAAAACTGTTGAATCCCTACACCATATTGCTTGATATTGTGTAGATCTTGAAAAAGTGTTGTGTGATCTGCTGTTCCATTGGGAATTAGACGGTTGCAACTTACCGCTTCGTGGTCGGCGGCTACGTGCGCAAGTGTGTGGAGTTGCGAATATCTTGCAGGGTTGAGAGCTGTTGCATTGGCGACAGGGACCAATCGAGAGATCTCGTTGCATCATACAAGTTATCATCCACTACATCATCGTGTTTTCTCCGCTGCTATCATCCCATGATCATCATCACCACCGTTGCTTACTGAGAAGATCGGGCCACCCCATATCAGCATTGCCGAGGAGTTCCCTCGTCAATTGGCGCCGTCTGTGGGAAGCTTGTCGGCACAGGGCAGGTCATCGGCAGTACCAGTCACGTCTGCGGCGTTCGTGCTCGAGTCGCCAACGCCGTCAGATCCGAAAGATTCAGTTCGCTGCGGGTCCTTCGAGTTCGTACCGCACACCGAGGCGTCGCATCTGATCTCTGCAGAATCACGCGGCAACATGGATACTACTTTCGGTGGTGTTCACTTCATCATCGATTCCAGAGGGTTTATTCGCCTCCCTAGTTCAAACGCATCAAGCCCAAGGACTTCGGTTCCAGAAGATATCACGCCAGCAATAACCTCGGCAGTCCTATCCAGGAGTGCGGGAGGGGGCAACCGAGGCAGCTTCGGCGCCACAGAGGAGCAAAGGAAAAGGCGAAGGAACTCACGTCGCGAAGAAGAAGAGCAAGTCGCGACTCGCCCCCGACAGTACGAACGAGGATGCCACAGCATGCAGTCGAACAAGAATCGCCTTCGCACACCTTACTTATCGGCCACGGAACAACTTGAAGCACCGTGTTATCTGCACTCTTATATCGATCCAAAGGACAGCCTTGAAAAATCAAGCCATCTACTCAGAAATTGTCGGCAGTTCCTCGAAATTCGGCAGTTCTGCGACGACCTTAGGGCTGAAGCCGCGGCGAGAGTTCATACGATGGAAAGAAGAACCGGATCCTACAGTTATCCACCGGAACCATACATACTAGAGCCGTACGTACCAGTAGGAGGAGATGAGCACGTACCACCCGAAGTGTTTCCAGAATCTCGTGGGCAGGTCAACATGATCCATAAAACCAGCTTTTCAAAGAGAGAGGTCAAGAACTTCTCACGAGAAGTAAAGTACGCGGAAGTTGCCATGGTCGACACACCCGAGTTCATCGACTGGTCAGATCAAAGCATATCTTTCAGCAAGGCGGATCACCCGAAGGCCGTTCCGAGGCCTGGTCATGCAGCCCTAGTCCTTGAGGCGCAGATCGGAGGATACAATATGAGCAAAGTATTCATGGATGGAGGAAGCGGCCTGAATCTGTTATTTGCCAGCACGATGAAAGCAATGGGCCTAACAGTCGACATGCTAAGGGAGTCCGACACAGGATTCCACGGCATCATACCGACTCGCCCCGCTTATTCCCTTGGCAAAATATCACTGGACGTGGTTTCGGCACACCTAGCAACTTCAGGAAGGAGAAAGTCGAATTTGAAGTAGTCGATTGGGAATCTCAGTACCATGCTATCCTCGGCAGACCAGCATTCGTCAAGTTCATGGCGGTGCCCCATTACGCGTACCTAAAGTTGAAGATGCCAGGCAACAATGGGACAGCGATAACCATCCATGGAAGCTTCTCCCGTTCAGATAGCTGCGACAGGGATTTCCAGAAGATTCCCTCGAAGTTTGGGACCAAAGAAGAACTTAACGCGATCGACGCTATCACAGACCACGCAAAGCCACCAGCTGACAATCGAAGCGTAAGATCCGATGAGTTTGACGTCGCGAAGGAAGCAAAGAAGCAGCAAGTGCATCCTACTGACCCAAAAAAGACAGTAAACACTTCGGCAGATCTTGCTGTCGCATAGGAAAGCGCGCTCATCGAGTTCCTCCGTGAGCGCTGGGAAATATTTGCATGGGAGCCATCCGACATGCCAGGTATTCCCAGGGAACTCGCTGAGCACGCCCTCAATGTTGACCCAAAAGCCAAACCAGTACAACAGTCGATGCGCCGGTTTTCTGAGCCGAAGAGAAAAGCAATCGGCGAAGAAGTTAGTCGGCTCCGCAAGGCAGGATTCATTCGGGAGCTCAAGGAAGCCGAGTGGGTAGCCAATCCCGTCATGGTGCCGAAGAAAGACACAGCCGCCCTTCGCATGTGTATCGATTACACGAGTCTCAACAAGCATTGTCCTAAGGATCACTTCCCATTGCCTCGTATCGATCAGATAGTCGACTCCACAGCAGGATGTGATCGTCTCTCTTTTCTCGATGCATATTCCGGGTACAACCAGATCAAGCTCAAGGAGGAAGACTAGGAGTTAACCGCGTTCATCACCCCGCACGGCGTTTTCTGTTACAACGTCATGACTTTCGGGTTGAAAAACGCAGGGGCAACCTACCAACGATGCATGCAAGCCTGCCTTGGAGAACAGATTGGAAGGAATATCGAAGTTTACATTGATGATATCGTGGTAAAGACGAAGCACGCCGCCACTCTCATCGACGATTTGCGAGCAACCTTCGACAACCTCGACAAATATAAAATCAAGCTGAACCCGAAGAAATGTTTCTTCGGGGTGCCAGGAGGGCAAGTACTCGGGTACTTCATCTCAGCCAGGGGAATAGAGGCCAATCCCTTGAAAATCAAAGCCATTCTCGACATGGAACCGCCAAAGAATTTGCACCAAGTGCAGCAATTGGCGGGTCGGCTGGCAGCACTCAGCAGATTCATTGCCAAGCTAGGAGAGAAAGCTCTGCCCTTCTACAGCTTGATGAAGAAGTCAGAAAAATTCGAGTGGACAAATGAAGCGCAAGAGTCTTTTGATAATCTGAAGAAGATCTTATCGACATCTCCAGTACTTGTAACTCCACGCGAAAAGGAAACACTGCTCATGTACATAGCAGCAACGGTGCAAGTCTTCAGCAGCGTCCTGGTTGTCGAGCGAGAAGAGGCAGGGAGAGTGCACGGCGTGCAAAGGCCCGTTTACTACCTCAGTGAAGTGCTCACACCAGCGAAACAGAGATACCCTCATCATCAGAAGTTGGCATATGCAGTATGGAGAACAGCTCATAAGCTACGCCATTATTTCACGGAGCACCCGATCATTGTCGTAAGCGAGGCACCATTGAAGAATATACTCACTAACCCAGAAGCTACGGGTCGAGTGTCCCAATGGGCCATCGAGATAGCGCCACACGACATAACCTACGTCAACCGAACGGCGATCAAATCCCAAGTCCTCCCAGATTTTGTGGCAGACTGGATCCAGTCACAAACACCGGCGGCACCCGACATGTCTGGTTCATGGACAATGTACTTTGACGGGTCTAAGCGAAGTACAGGCGCAGGAGTAGGGGTGGTACTGATATCGCCACAAGGAGACAAGATGAAGTACATCCTACGTATGAATTTCTCCCTGCCGACAAATAATGAAGCGGAATACGAAGCGCTGTTGCGCGGGATGAAGATGGCAAAGGCATGTGGAGCAACTCGCCTGGAAATTTATGGAGACTCGAACCTGGTGGTACAGCAGTCGATGAATCTATGCGACGCGGTCAGTGATAACATGATCGCCTACCGACAATTGTATCAGAATATGGAAGCCAAGTTTGAAGGGTGCGAACTTAAGCACATCGGCAGAGCCAGCAACGAGGAAGCCGATGCTCTGGCGAACATTGGATCCATGTGCTCCCCCATTCCAGACGGAGTGTTCTACGAAGTTATCACTCAACGATTGATGAGGACATCCCTACTACAACACTACCTCCGTCATTGATAGATGAAGATGAACCTGCTGTGAAGCTCAAGTCCAATGAAGTTCGGATTGGACCTATTACAAGGGCTCGTGCGAAGCTACTTAAACAACAGGTGAACTTGTTTCTAAACGGTACTTTGATTGATGAGAACTTTATACTGCCTAAGTCCTATTACTTATGTATCATCAGGTATCAAGAGGAGACGAGCATCGCACGAGGAGGAGAGGAGCAGCTGGACATGAAGACGGACGTCAAGATGGACGTGAAGCTGGACATGGAGCTGGACATGAAGATATCTCATGGACGCGCGAGGGAGGAGCGGGAGGCATGCGCGAGAGGAGAAGAAGACGTCCAGGCCGGTCCAGCACCCGGTCCGACCGGCCGCCAGACCGGCCAACCCGGTCACAGACCCGGTCGACCGGGCGCCAAACCGGACGCGGTTTATCGTACCGGGCTAAAACCGGAAATCCTCGCAAATATCCGGTTTCCGCCCGGTTAACCGGACCCCAGACCGGCCCACCCGGTTGCCGCCCGGTTGACCAGACCCCAGACCGGCCGATCCGGTCCCTGACCCGGTTGACCGGATTCCAGACCGGACCAGTCCGAGTCTGTCTCGACCAGATCTATTCTGGGTCGGTTATTTTTGTACTTTTTCGACCTGAGGTCGTCCTGGACGCCTATATAAGTCCCCAGGACGCCCCCCTAGCTGTTGCAGACCACGTTTAAGATAAACCCTAGTTCTTAGTTGTTTGCTTATGCAAAACTATTGAATCCCTACACCATATTGCTTGATATTGTGTAGATCCTGAAAAAGTCTTGTGTGATCTGCTGTTCCATTGGGAATTAGACGGTTGCAACTTACCGCTTCGTGGTCGGCGGCTACGTGCGCAAGTGTGTGGAGTTGCGAATATCTTGCAGGGTTGAGAGCTGTTGCATTGGCGACAGGGACCAATCGAGAGATCTCGTTGCATCATACAAGTTATCATCCACTACATCATCGTGTTTTCTCCGCTGCTATCATCCCATGATCATCATCACCACCGTTGCTTACTGAGAAGATCGGGCCACCCCATATCATCTTGGTATCCAGAAAAAGCCATAAAAAGTTAGGGTTAGGGTTTGCCATAGCCTTAGATTGCACTAATTTCGAGTTTTAGTTGCTTTTCGTAGTTGTTTTTGCGTATCCTTTTCTTCCATCTAGTATTGTTAGGGTTTGTGTTTCCGCTATCATCTAGAGTCAGTTTTTGTTGCTCCGAGTACACATATCTTACAGTTTGCTTGTTCCCAACCATAGCCACAGCCTTTCGATATCGTGACTAGGAACTTTCCCAAAAGAGACTAGTTTTACCGCTCGACAGGCTGCTCGTTAGGTTCTTGGTGCTTTGCAATTTCTGTTGGCCGTGTTATCAAGGAGTTGTGTCAAAAATATCAAAAAAAAAAAAAACTAGAAAAGAAGCAACAAGAGCTACATAGCTGCGTGTGTTATACAAAAGAAAAATCAAAAAACAAAAAAAAGGGAAAGTGAAGTGCTAGTAGAATCAAGTGAAGGCCTAAGTTTTCTTTACTGCACCTGTAGTTGAGCAATCTTGTGCCTGTCTCGTTGAGCTTTGCTAGTGTCTCTCGAGTGCATTGCAACCTTCCCTACATATAGTTGCTTTGCCACATTTATCGCCTTGTGTGAGTATCATTGGTTGTCTACGGTCAGCGCTAGAGCTTGTTATTGGTGCAAATAGGTAGCCCACCTACAGCCCCACATATACCCTGCTTTGTCGTGTGATTGTTCTTATACCCTTGATATTCGCTTCGCTACATCCGTGCACTAGTTCGTCTATCCAAGTTGGTAAGCAATACTAATTCACTTTGGAGCGGTAAGATTTACCTTTTCTTATCAGTTGTTGAGTGAGTTGTGAGAGTACCACCAAAGATTTTTGTTTAGTGCACTAATCTACTAACGATGTCTGCTAGTGATCAAAAAATTGTTAACCAGGAAAACAAGAGTGCTGCAGATCTCATCACATGGAGGGAGTATGAGGCTCTTCGTAATGAGATGCGACGTGAATTCCGCGCTCAGGATGATGAGCTTAAGGAGACGGTCCAAGCGATCTCCCACAAATTGGATGCTACTCACGTGACCGTCACTGCAATGCAAGATCAAATGACGGACGTACAACGCAATCTTGCTGATTTGCGCTTAGCTGTTGAGAATTTGACCGCGCAACAACAACAAGACGATGATGATGATCTTGAACTTCAAGATGACGCACACAATGCTCGTGGTGCGCCACGTGGTAATCGTCCTCGCGGTTGGGCTCCACTTGGCCGCAATGGTCGTGGACAAGATGAGGAAGATGGATTGGGTAAGCCCAAGTTTTCTATACCCAAGTTTGAAGGAGGAGCTGATGTTGAAGAATACCTCACTTGGGAGCTCAAGATTGAGAAGTTGTGGAGCTTACATCCACATTATACTGAAGATCGGAAGGTCAAGCTTGCTTCTTCTGAATTTGATGGCTATGCTTTGCGTTGGTGGGATGCTTTTGTTCGTAATCGTGATGAGGATCGTGAGCAACCTATACGCACATGGCGTGCCATGAAGGAGGCGATGACTTCTCGCTTTGTGCCTACAAATTACTTACGGAATATATATGATAAGCTGACTCTATTGAGACAAGGTGTGAAGACTGTCGATGAATACTACATGGAGATGGAGATGCTTATGCAGCGTGGCCGTGTCCGTGAGTCTCTCGAGATGACAATGCAGCGTTTTCTGAACGGTTTGAAGTATGATATCAAAGGCATTGTTCGTCACTACAGCTACACCAATATGAATCAATTGTTACATCATGCAAGAGAAGCTGAATCACAGTTGGCTGACGAAGCAAAGATCAAAGGACGAGCTACAGGAGCTGGGCGTTTCACACCACGCGCGGCCCCATCTACGGCACCGGCGCCTTCGACGCGCTCCGCCCCTTACTCTACTACGCCTAGTAAGCCGGTCTCCAATGTGTCTAACACAAAGAAGTCCGAATCTGCTGCAAGTACGAGTGGCTCTAATGTGTCTACTGCGCGTAATCGCGATATGCTTTGTCATACATGTGGTGGCAAAGGTCACTTCAAGAGAGATTGTCCTAACCGCAAAGTTATGATTATCAATGAGGACAATGAGTATGAGACTGGAGATGATGTTGATCCTAATGCTCCAGAAGATGATGACTATGACACTGATGGTGAAGATGCATATCCGTCTGATGCTCGCACCATTGTTGTGTCGCAGCGTGCTCTTAATGTGTTGCCTAGTGCATCTACTCAGCGCTGCAATTTGTTCCAAACAAAAGCTTTAGTTGGTCCTGACAAGGCTTGCAAGGTCATTATTGATGGCGGGAGTTGCCGCAATTTAGCAAGCAAGGAGTTGTGTACCAAGCTGAAGTTGAAGTATCTACCGCACCCGCATCCATACTATATTCAGTGGTTGAGCGACAATGGTGAGATGAAGGTAAACCACATGGTGCGTGTTGAATTTGCTATTGGACCGTATAAGGATTGTATTGACTTTGATGTCGTTCCTATGACGGTGTGTCACCTATTATTGGGTCGGCCTTGGCTCTATGACCGTTCTGTGCAACACAATGGCCGAGCTAATACATATCACTTGGAGTTCAAGGGCAAGAAAATCAACTTACAGCCTATGACACCACAACAAATTGTCAATGAATCTCGTCAGAAAGTTGAAGTGAATTTGGAGGATGCTTCTTTAGATAGGCGAGAGAATTGTAATGTTGTGAGTGATATAACGAAAAGTGAGAGAGTGAATTCCTTAGTCTCATTAGCCACCAAAGAAGACATGAGAGAATTTAGTGAGGATCCTACAGCCATGCCTCTTGTGCTTTTGTACAGGGGTACGGTTTTGGTTTCTAACGACATGACCCCTCTTCCTCTTGGTGTTTCTAATGTTTTGCAGGAATTTGGCGACGTGTTTCCGGATGAGGTACCTGCAGGACTTCCACCGTTGCGAGGTATTGAGCATCAAATTGACTTGATTCCCGGAGCTTCGCTACCCAATCGGGCACCATATAGAACGAACCCCGAAGAAACGAAGGAGATACAGAAGCAAGTACAAGCGCTACTCGATAAAGGTTATATCCGCATAAGCCTTAGTCCTTGTGCTGTTCCTGTTATTCTAGTTCCTAAGAAAGATGGTACATGGCGTATGTGCGTAGATTGTAGAGCTATAAACAACATTACTATTCGATATCGTCACCCTATTCCCCATTTAGAGGATATGCTAGATGAATTGAGTGGTGCTGCTGTGTTCTCTAAAATTGATTTGCGTAGTGGTTATCATCAAATTAGGATGAAAGAAGGGGATGAGTGGAAAACAGCCTTTAAAACAAAATTTGGTTTATATGAGTGGTTAGTAATGCCTTTTGGTTTGACTAATGCACCTAGCACTTTCATGAGACTGATGAACCATGTTTTGCGTGATTTTATTGGCAAATTTGTGGTTGTATACTTTGATGATATATTAATCTACAGCCGCACTGAATCTGATCATATTATGCATATTCGACATGTTTTGCAAGTGTTGCGTGATAATAAACTCTATGGTAATCTTGAGAAGTGCACATTTTGCAAAGATAAGGTCATATTTCTAGGTTACGTTGTCTCTAAGCATGGAGTAGAGGTAGATGTGTCTAAGATTGAAGCTATTCAAAATTGGCCTACTCCCATGAATGTGAGTCAAGTAAGAAGTTTTCATGGTCTAGCTGGGTTTTATAGACGTTTTGTGCCCAATTTTAGTACTATTGCTGCACCTTTGAATGAATTGACTAAAAAGGGTGTTGCTTTTGAGTGGGGCGTCGCCCAAGATCATGCTTTTGATGAACTAAAGAGATTGTTAACTTCTGCACCGTTACTTGCACTTCCTGATTTCAATAAGCAGTTTGAGATTGAATGTGATGCTAGTGGTATTGGAATTGGTGGTGTGTTGATGCAAGAGGGTCGCCCAATTGCATATTTTTCTGAGAAACTGTCTGGTGCTAAGTTGAACTATCCTATCTATGATAAAGAATTGTATGCTTTAATTAGAGTTCTTGAGGTTTGGCAACATTATTTGTGGCCAAAAGAATTTATCATACATTCTGATCATGAAGCTTTGAAATATCTGAAAGCCCAATCTACTTTGCATAAGCGTCTTGCTAAGTGGGTTGAGTTCATTGAGTCTTTTCCATACATTATTAAGCATAAGAAGGGAAAAGATAATATTGTTGCTGATGCTCTTTCTAGGAAGAATATGCTATTAACTCAACTTGATGTTAAAATTCCTGGATTAGAGGTGTTATGTGATTTGTATGCAACTGATCATGATTTTGCTGAACCATATCGCTTGTGTGCTATTGGTAACGCATGGGAGAAATATCACATACATGATGGGTTCTTGTTTAGAGCTAACAAACTATGTGTTCCAGAATCGTCTGTGCGTTTGCTCTTATTGCAGGAATCACATGCTGGAGGTTTGATGGGTCACTTTGGGCGTGAGAAGACGCTACTCATGCTAGCTGACCACTTTTATTGGCCAAAGATGAGGCGAGACGTGGACAGGTATGTGAAGAGGTGCATTACTTGCAACAAGTCCAAGTCCAAGCTGAAGCCTCACGGTTTGTATACTCCGTTACCGGCACCTACTACACCTTGGGAGGATATTAGTATGGATTTTGTGTTGGGTTTGCCGCGTACTAAGAGAGGCCATGATTCTATATTTGTGGTAGTGGACAGATTTTCTAAGATGTCACACTTTATTGCCTGCCACAAAAGCGACGATGCGTCGCATATTGCTAACCTGTTTTTCAGGGAGGTTGTGCGACTACATGGAGTCCCGAAGACTATTGTTTCTGATCGTGACGTGAAGTTTATGAGCTACTTCTGGAAGACGCTGTGGAGGAAGCTGGGGACAAAGCTGCTTTTCAGCACTACTTGTCATCCTCAAACTGATGGTCAAACTGAAGTGGTGAATAGAACATTGTCACAACTGTTGAGATCCATGATCAAGAAGAACCTGAAGGAGTGGGAAGAGTGTTTGCCACATGTGGAGTTTGCTTACAACAGGGCGGTACACTCTACCACGGAGCTGTGTCCTTTTGAGGTGGTGTATGGTTTCAAACCCATTACTCCACTTGACTTGTTGCCTTTGCCCATACATGAGAGAGTTAATATGGAGGCATCCAAGAGGGCAGATTTTGTGCGTAAGATCCATGTGAAGACTAAAGAGTTGATAGAGCAGAAAGGCAAGAGCAATGCTGCAAGGATGAACAAGAAGCGCAAAGAGATGTTGTTCAAGCCTGGTGATATGGTCTGGGTACATTTTCGCAAGGATAGGTTCCCGAAGCTGCGGAAGTCTAAGTTGAAGCCTCGTGGTGCTGGTCCTTACAAAGTGCTTGCCAAGATCAATGATAATGCATACTCGATAGATCTTCCGGTTGATGAGTTTGGTGTCAGTAATTCTTTCAATGTGGCTGATTTGACACCATATGACGGAGAAGACCTTGGAGCGTCGGGGTCGACGCCTTTTGAAGGGGGGGGGGATGATGAGGACATCCCTACTACAACACTACCTCCGTCATTGATAGATGAAGATGAACCTGCTGTGAAGCTCAAGTCCAATGAAGTTCGGATTGGACCTATTACAAGGGCTCGTGCGAAGCTACTTAAACAACAGGTGAACTTGTTTCTAAACGGTACTTTGATTGATGAGAACTTTATACTGCCTAAGTCCTATTACTTATGTATCATCAGGTATCAAGAGGAGACGAGCATCGCACGAGGAGGAGAGGAGCAGCTGGACATGAAGACGGACGTCAAGATGGACGTGAAGCTGGACATGGAGCTGGACATGAAGATATCTCATGGACGCGCGAGGGAGGAGCGGGAGGCATGCGCGAGAGGAGAAGAAGACGTCCAGGCCGGTCCAGCACCCGGTCCGACCGGCCGCCAGACCGGCCAACCCGGTCACAGACCCGGTCGACCGGGCGCCAAACCGGACGCGGTTTATCGTACCGGGCTAAAACCGGAAATCCTCGCAAATATCCGGTTTCCGCCCGGTTAACCAGACCCCAGACCGGCCCACCCGGTTGCCGCCCGGTTGACCGGACCCCAGACCGGCCGATCCGGTCCCTGACCCGGTTGACCGGATTCCAGACCGGACCAGTCCGAGTCTGTCTCGACCAGATCTATTCTGGGTCGGTTATTTTTGTACTTTTTCGACCTGAGGTCGTCCTGGACGCCTATATAAGTCCCCAGGACGCCCCCCTAGCTGTTGCAGACCACGTTTAAGATAAACCCTAGTTCTTAGTTGTTTGCTTATGCAAAACTATTGAATCCCTACACCATATTGCTTGATATTGTGTAGATCCTGAAAAAGTCTTGTGTGATCTGCTGTTCCATTGGGAATTAGACGGTTGCAACTTACCGCTTCGTGGTCGGCGGCTACGTGCGCAAGTGTGTGGAGTTGCGAATATCTTGCAGGGTTGAGAGCTGTTGCATTGGCGACAGGGACCAATCGAGAGATCTCGTTGCATCATACAAGTTATCATCCACTACATCATCGTGTTTTCTCCGCTGCTATCATCCCATGATCATCATCACCACCGTTGCTTACTGAGAAGATCGGGCCACCCCATATCAACGATCAATAAAGGAGAAAGCGTCGGCACCTCCGAAATCATCGGCTGACGATTCAGAGGCAAGCCTGCGACAAACTGCCGAAGAAACTCCACCTCGGTCTGCAGAGCAGGTCCTCCTCCTCGAACCCCTGTGGACCAAACCATTTTTAGCGTAACTGACAGAGCAGCAGTTACCAGAGGATCCGGTGGAAGCAAGATGAATCGTGAGACGATCAAAGGCCTTCACTGTGGTAAACGGAGAACTCTATAAGCGCAGTATCTCTGGTATCTTTCAAAGGTGTATTGCCATCGAAGATGGAAAGGCACTGCTATGCGAGATACACGAAGGAACTTGCGGACACCATGCAGGTAGCAGGGCCCTCGTGGCAAAAGCCTTCAGAGCAGGATTTTACTGGCCAACGGCGGCATCGGATGCTCGAAGTCTGGTTATGAAGTGCGACCCCTGTCAGCGTTTTGCACCCAAACCACACGCTCCCGCAACAGATCTGATGACGATACCTCTGGCATGGCCCTTCGCACAGTGGGGACTCGACCAAGTTGGACCACTGCCGAGATCGTCGCCTGGGGGTCACACGTATTTACTGGTTGCAGTCGACAAATTCACCAAATGGATGGAGGCTGTACCTGTTCGAAATCAGAAAGCCGAAACCGCCGTCCAGTTCTTCAGGGGAATAACTTGTCGATTTGGCATGCCTCACAGCATCGTCACAGACAATGGAACTAATTTTGACTCCAAAAAGTTCCGGAAGTTTTGCGATGACAGCGGCATTAAGCTAAAATTCGCATCGGTGGCACACCCCCAGACCAACGGCCAGGTCGAAAGGATCAATGGTTTAATAGGAGACGGCCTCAAGAAACGCCTTACAGGTGCGGCTGGTGCCTGGGTTGAAGAATTACCATCTGTGCTTTGGAGTTTACGTACTACACCCAACAGGTCAACCCAGTACACCCCGTTCTTCTTGGTACACGGAGCCGAAGCAGTTTTGCCAGCCGATGTTCGGTTCGAAGCCCCTCGGGTGACCGCGTACACAGAAGCTACCTCCAACATCGCGCTGCAGGATGCCGTGGATCTCCTCGACGAAGCTCGGGATATTGCTTTGGCAAGAACAACGGTGTATTAGCAGGCATTAAGAAATTATCACAGTCGACGAATACGCAATCGAAGCTTCAATATTGGAGATATGGTACTGCGACTGAAGCAAGAGAGACCTTTGAAGCTCGAATCTCCATGGGAAGGGCCGTTCATCATCACTAAAGTGACACCAGGAGGAGCCTATCGACTTAAGAATCCAGCTTCGGGAAAAGACGTTGAAAATCCATGGAACGTTGCACATTTGCGACGGTTCTACGCATAGGATATAATCATCCCCCTCCTATTATTCGGCAGCTCCTAAGCTTGTCTTATGTTGTGAATAAAATTCTGATCAGGTTTTCTACCTTTATTGTTTCAGGCCTCATCATCCGAACAAACTGTTCGGGGCCCGTTTCATTGGCTCTTACTCCCATCGGGAGCGCAGGCCAGAAAAGCGCTCACACGGTGTCGTTAACGAAATACTCTCATCGGGAGCTAAGGTTAACGACACACAACAACCACGCTCGCACGGTGTCGTTAACTAAATACTCTCATCGGGAGCTAAGGTTAACGACACACAACAACCACACTTGCACGGTGTCGTTAATTAAATACTCTCATCGGGAGCTAAGGTTAACGACACACAACAACCCATCCAAGCCTCGAGAAAATACGCGAGTGCTGCAGCTGATGGGAGTACTATCACAAACAAGGCTCAAACCGGTGCACCGCGTGACGAAGCCAAGCGCCTAAATCCCTCGATTATTCGACGGGTGTCGCTCTTACAGAACTTACGTATCGACTCCGCAATAAACTTGCACTTACAACGGAGTCGTCGGGTGAGCAGGCTGACTTGATCACTCGGCCGCCCCCGACAAAAGATTTTTTAATCGAATTAGCAAATTCACCAGAAGTACATACTGTGTAAAACACACATTAAATTATCCTTTGCAGGTACAAGGTCATTACATGAACGCATAAATTCATGGCAGGTTTCCCTGGTCCTCTCGGGCCTTCAGATCCCTCTCGATACCTGTTTCCATCCGTGAGATGATAGTATACGCAGGATTTCTAGCAACATCGTAATACTGGTCTAAACTCCTTTTGGTGTTCGCTATGGCCTCCAAATCTAAGGTCGGATGACACGCTAGCACTGAATCAAAGGCAAGTTCAGCACCGGCCAGGAGCTCTTTTCGTACCAGCAGTCGAATCCTCTCAGGGGTCTTGAATCGAGTAAACAGAGCGGATAAAGTTTCGGGTGCTTGGTCCAGAGGAAACAATGTTCTCCGGACCATCGAGAGATGAGCATGGAACTTGTCGAAGTAGTAGTGCACCTTCTCTGCTCGATGTTCAAATTTTGCCACGGCAACAGCCTTCGGTCGATGGGACCACAACTCATGCTTCGGGTGAGCAACATCGATCATCGCTTCGATCTTTTCGTGGATCCTCTTGTTCTCCTCTGATTCGTCGGAAGCTACGACTGTCAAGAGGCAAAGGTCAGCTAAAGGATATTCAAGCTTCAATAAAAATCAACGGATGGACAGGCACTTACAGCTCAAGCTTTCAGTGGCAACACGGAGACAATCGAGAGCGCGCTGTTCAATGGCAGTCGCAATCTCGCTCTTTCTTTTCACCAACGCTGCCATCGCATGAAGGCTGGTAATATCTTTGTTCAATCGGGATATTTGATCACGCAAACGACGAACCAGATCAGAGTCATTGTTAGCCGAAGGATTTAAAGAAGGGTCGGCACAAGAAGAAGATGAAGGAATCTGCAGCACAATTCTCAGTTCAGAATAGCATTAATAAAAACTCCCATCGGGAGCGCTGGAGCGTATATGTTACATTCAAAAGAGAGTTGGTGCTGGCAACAGAGCCAGAATAAAACAGGATTGGGTTAAACTGTATCAGGCCCTAATTACAACTGACAGAGCAAGCATTCATTCAAGGAAGAGCCGATGATGAACCAGGGGCAGCTTCAGACACAGCTTTGGTCTTCGCCTCGTCAACCAGCTTGAGGAGTTGATTAGCACATATTACTGCTGATTGTTTGAAGGGCTCAAGGTTGATTAGGCAATTATGGTCATCTACAGGCAATGCCTTAGACAACTTTTCTAGTTCAGAGCCCAGCCCATGACCCATTAGCAGCTGGAAAGTAAGTACCGCTCCAAACAAACGGGAACGACGCTTTAGTACCTCCACATGCTCAGAAGGGTCGACGAGGAAAGCATCCGCCATTTTGCCAAGAGTCTTGTCTTGCTTCATCTTTGGGAAAATCATCGAGAATAACCTCGATAACGCTCCCTTGGTTCTTTGCAAAAGTCCGAGAACTTGGATGTTGGACTCAGCAGCAAGTGACAAGGCATCAGACATGGAATCCTCCCGAAGTTTGCGAGCCCGGTTGATGGTTATATCGGCAGCACCTGGAAGAAGGTGGATAAGCAACCCAGTGGAAAATACTAGAAAAAGGATATGCGCCAAGGAACTTACCCAATAAATTCGCAATGGATTCACGAAGGACGCCTTCTTTTTCATCGGCTGCGATTGCAGCCTCGCGTCTAGCATCTTGTTCATCCTTCATTTTTTGCTTCAGCTTCTTCAGTTCATCCTTCAGCAAGGTGTTTTCATTCCTAGCATCGGCTGCAAGCCTGTTGGCTTCCAGCACCTGGTCAGCCGAAGTCTTGATGGTCTTCCGAAGCTGAGCATTTTCAGACTCCAGACGGGTGAATTGCTCAGCAAAATCTACCACAGCGTCAACTGTGGCATAAATCGGCTGCGAAGCAAAAAGCCAAGAAACATCAGTCGAATGTGGAAATTCAGCGGAAAAGAAGGAAGCCGAATTGAGTAAATCACTTACGTGGTCACGAGCAGCCGATGAACCGGGAGCATCACCAGAAGGGATAACCTTCGGCACCGGAATCTTTTCCACGCCCGTCCTTGAGGGTGGTGCTGGTCTGGCAGGCGAAGGATTTGACTCCTTGGCTGACTCGGACTTTCCAGAGAATAACTTAGCCCTCTTTGCAAGAGGAACATCGTCGTCGTCATCAGAGCTACTTGGAAAGCGAGGATGATCAGCATGCAAGATAAAGAAGGATAGTTACGAAGAGAAAAATAGATACTCACAGGTCCAGGTCATCTTCGACAGCAAAAAAGCCTGTCGAACCTTTCACAGCAGGGGGAGGCGATGCGGTTTCATCGGCATCATTATCTTGCCCGCTAGGACTCGATTCAGCCGTTGTGATAAGATCCTCGTTTATCCTCTTACTCCGCCTACTCCTGATGAGAGCATCATCCTCGGGGGCTTCGTCCTCCTGGACGTCACTGTCCTCAAGGAAATGCTGGACGTCCTCAGTCGCCTCGGAGTCATCATCATCATCCTCTGGTTCCACACCGCTTTCGGGTGAAGGAGGGTAGCATTGAGCCACGGTGGAGGCCTGTCGACAGGAGAGAAATCAGTGAAAAGTTGAAGAGCGGCACAATGATAGTAATAAGAGCAAATAACAGTAAGAATTACCTCAGCCGGAAGGTGTTTGAGATCATATGGGGGACGAGCCGAGGTCAAAACAATGTTGTCCTTCATGCTGAGGCACGTCAGACGACGCACCTCGTCGCGAAGCTCATCATTCGACAGGTCGGCAGAGCTGACTCTCGACTTGTCATCCTTGCCAATGTATAGCCACAGCTGATGGGGCCGGGACATCAGCGGTTGCACCCGACGCTGTAGGAACACTGAGACTACCTCAGTGCCGCACATCGTTAAGCCTCCTGTGTTCTTCAGATCCACGACCTGGTCGAACAGCTTGTCGGCTATGGTGTTTTCCTCAGGAGACAGGGCGTTTCGCCAAGACTTCTTCGGCTGAGCCACCAAGACGTCCTCGAACGGAGGAAGATTGGAGCGCCGCCCAGACACCGGAGTATCTCGCAGATAAAACCATTTGTTGCACCAGCCCTGGACAGACTCCTTCATCGGGTAGTTGAAGTAATCAACTTCCTTTCTGACAACAAAGCCAACGCCACCGACGACGGGGGGGCCATTGCTGTCGTTATGACGCTTGACATAGAAGATTTTCCTCCAAAGACCCCAGTGGGGATCAATGCCGACGAAAGCTTCGCAGACGGTGATGAAGATGGAAAGATGGAGAATGGAATTTGGGGTCAGCTGCCAGAGCTGGATCCCATAGAAGAAAAGAAGAGAACGAAGAAATTCGTGGGCAGGAAGAGAAAGCCCGCGAAATAGAAAGGCGACGAACATAACAGTAAAGCCCTTCGGGGGCTTTGGGCGAGAAGCTGAACCTGGAAGACGAATATCATCGTCAGACGGGGAGATGAGACCGAGGGTGCGCAGCTTGTTCACCTCGCGGTTGGAAATGCTGGAGGCGCCCCAATCGCGGCTAACCTTGGTCGTGCCTGAGGTGCCGGCACTCTTCTTCTTACCCATGGCGCCCGGAGTTCTTGAGAAAAGGAACAGAGGTGAAAGGAAAGGTTGGGGAAGAAGATGAGCAGTATAGAAACGTAAAAGGTGAAAGCAACAGGAAGGCTCCCTATTTATGCCACGGGATTGACGGGAAATCGTGGTCATAACTCCATAGACATCGTGGGAGGTGGACGAGATCTAGTCGTACACGTGTCGCTCCTGGAGGAGAAAGGAACCGGCGGCCCATTATTCCCACGATGTGCGAAAATCGAGGAGGCGCCTCGGTCAGTATGCGTGCACTGGTCATTTCTTAAAAACTGCCCGCGCAGAACTAGGGTGGGCCCATCAGGTCAAGTCTTGTCAGTTAAACCACAGTAGTGGTTACGTCATCAGTGATGTCATGAAGCCCGCCGAAAGCATCCGAAGAAAAACGAAAAGAATCGGATGGTCAACTTGAGTCTACGCACGGATCGCAAGCATCCGCACCTAGACTCGGGGGCTACTCCCATCGGGAGGGCTGGACGCGCACCCGATAAAATGTGAACTCGAAGATATTCCTGAGAAGAGATATTTGAAGAAAAGGATGGAATGCATAGCTCGAGTCTGCACCCGGTCACAAGCGCCCGTGCCCAGACTCGGGGGCTACTCCCATCAGGAGCGCTGGACGCGCACCCGATAAAACTTTTTTGCACTCCAGGATCATGCCCGGGGACTTGATTCTGTGTAGGGTAACGTTGTTTTGCCATCGGCAGTTAACCAGCAAAGCTGGGCACGTTACTCAATATCCTATACGCGTTTAAACCTTATTGAAAATACAAGCCCCGGTACAAATGTATCGGATGAACTATGGAGACTTGCGGAAAATTTCGGCAGAAGAAGACGTTCGAGTGGCACAACTTGAGTCTACGCACGGATTGCAAGCATCCGTACCTAGACTCGGGGGCTACTCCCATCGGGAGCGCTGGACGCGCACCCGATAAAAGAAGATGATGCTGTTACAAGATGGACAAGAACAATTAAGGGAGAAGAACATTCGGTGGAAGCATGCTTTAGTCTCTACCCGAAATATCTTCGGCTAGACACTCGGGGACTACTGACGTGGGCATTACCCTTCGGGTAACTGACATTGCCCTATCCTGCACGGCCCAACTGGAGGCCCATGAAGACACCCGATGGCAAGGCGGGCCACTAGGACGGTGCTGGAGAAGAATCCCTGAAGAACAAGACAGAGAGGAGCCGAACAAGGAAAGTTTAGAGCTAGGTCTTTTGTAAACCTAGTCGTACCCGGACAGATCTCTTGAGACCTGGCCTCCTATATAAAGGCCAGGAGAGGGGCTGCCGAGGGACACAATCAATCTTATCAACTTTAGCCACCATAAGTCCAGAGCTAGGTAGCCGCAGCACTTAGCCTCTCGACGAGATCACAGCCGAAATCTTCGGCACCCCATTGTAACCCGATATTTGCATAATCAAGATTAGACAGGCAGGACGTAAGGGTTTTACCTCATCGAGGGCCCCAAACCTGGGTAAATCTCTCTCCCCGCTTGTCTGTTAACCGATGTCTCGTGTCAGCCTACAAGATTTCATCAACCCTAAGCCCCAATCGGAGGGCATTGCCGAGGAGTTCCCTCGTCAATTGGCGCCGTCTGTGGGAAGCTTGTCGCACAGGGCAGGTCATCGGCAGTACCAGTCACGTCTGCGGCGTTCGTGCTCGAGTCGCCAACGCCGTCAGATCTGAAAGATTCAGTTCGCTGCGGGTCCTTCGAGTTCGTACCGCACACCGAGGCGTCGCATCTGATCTCTGCAGAATCACGCGGCAACATGGATACTACTTTCAGTGGTGTTCACTTCATCATCGATTCTAGAGGGTTTCTTCGCCTCCCTAGTTCAAAAGCATCAAGCCCAAGGACTTCGGTTCCAGAAGATATCACGCCAGCAATAACCTCGGCAGTCCTATCCAGGAGTGCGGGAGGGGGCAGCCGAGTCAGCTTCGGCGCCACAGAGGAGCAAAGGAAAAGGCGAAGGAACTCACGTCGCGAAGAAGAAGAGCAAGTCGCGACTCGCCCCTGACAGTACGAACGAGGATGCCGCAGCATGCAGTCGAACAAGAATCGCCTTCGCACACCTTACTTATCGGCCACGGAACAACTTGAAGCACCGTGTTATCTGCACTCTTATATCGATCCAAAGGACAGCCTTGAAAAATCAAGCCATCTACTCAGAAATTGTCGGCAGTTCCTCGAAATTCGGCAGTTCTGCGACGACCTTAGGGCTGAAGCCGCGGCGAGAGTTCATACGATGGAAAGAAGAACCGGATCCTACAGTTATCCGCCGGAACCGTACATACCAGAGCCGTACGTACCAGTAGGAGGAGACGAGCACGTACCACCCGAAGTGTTTCCAGAATCTCGTGCGCAGGTCAACATGATCCATAAAACCAGCTTTTCAAAGAGAGAGGTCAAGAAGTTCTCACGAGAAGTAAAGTACGCGGAAGTTGCCATGGTCGACACACCCGAGTTCATCGACTGGTCAGATCAAAGCATATCTTTCAGCAAGGCGGATCACCCGAAGGCCGTTCCGAGGCCTGGTCATGCAGCCCTAGTCCTTGAGGCGCAGATCGGAGGATACAATATGAGCAAAGTATTCATGGATGGAGGAAGCGGCCTGAATCTGTTATTTGCCAGCACGATGAAAGCAATGGGCCTAACAGTCGACATGCTAAGGGAGTCCGACACAGGATTCCACGGCATCATACCGACTCGCCCCGCTTATTCCCTTGGCAAAATATCACTGGACGTGGTTTTCGGCACACCTAGCAACTTCAGGAAGGAGAAAGTCGAATTTGAAGTAGTCGATTGGGAATCTCAGTACCATGCTATCCTCGGCAGACCAGCATTCGCCAAGTTTATGGCGGTGCCCCATTACGCGTACCTAAAGTTGAAGATGCCAGGCAACAATGGGACAGCGATAACCATCCATGGAAGCTTCTCCCGTTCAGATAGCTGCGACAGGGATTTCCAGAAGATTGCCTCGAAGTTTGGGACCAAAGAAGAACTTAACGCGATCGACGCTATCACAGACCACGCAAAGCCACCAGCTGACAATCGAAGCGTAAGATCCGATGAGTTTGACGTCACGAAGGAAGCAAAGAAGCAGCAAGTGCATCCTACTGACCCAAAAAAGACAGTAAACACTTCGGCAGATCTTGCTGTCGCATAGGAAAGCGCGCTCATCGAGTTCCTCCGTGAGCGCTGGGAAATATTTGCATGGGAGCCATCCGACATGCCAGGTATTCCCAGGGAACTCGCTGAGCACGCCCTCAATGTTGACCCAAAAGCCAAACCAGTACAACAGTCGATGCGCCGGTTTTCTGAGCCAAAGAGAAAAGCAATCGGCGAAGAAGTTAGTCGGCTCTGCAAGGCAGGATTCATTCGGGAGCTCAAGGAAGCCGAGTGGGTAGCCAATCATGTCATGGTGCCGAAGAAAGACACAGCCGCCCTTCGCATGTGTATCGATTACACGAGTCTCAACAAGCATTGTCCTAAGGATCACTTCCCATTGCCTCGTATCGATCAGATAGTCGACTCCACAGCAGGATGTGATCGTCTCTCTTTTCTCGATGCATATTCCGGGTACAACCAGATCAAGCTCAAGGAGGAAGACCAGGAGTTAACCGCGTTCATCACCCCGCACGGCGTTTTCAGTTACAACGTCATGACTTTCGGGTTGAAAAACGCAGGGGCAACCTACCAACGATGCATGCAAGCCTGCCTTGGAGAACAGATTGGAAGGAATATCGAAGTTTACATTGATGATATCATGGTAAAGATGAAGCACGCCGCCACTCTCATCGACGATTTGCGAGAAACCTTCGACAACCTCGACAAATATAAAATCAAGCTGAACCCGAAGAAATGTTTCTTCGGGGTGCCAGGAGGGCAAGTACTCGGGTACTTCATCTCAGCCAGGGGAATAGAGGCCAATCCCTTGAAAATCAAAGCCATTCTCGACATGGAACCACCAAAGAATTTGCACCAAGTGCAGCAATTGGCGGGTCGGCTGGCAGCACTCAGCAGATTCATTGCCAAGCTAGGAGAGAAAGCTCTGCCCTTCTACAGCTTGATGAAGAAGTCAGAAAAATTCGAGTGGACAAATGAAGCGCAAGAGTCTTTTGATAATCTGAAGAAGATCTTATCGACATCTCCAGTACTTGTAACTCCACGCGAAAAGGAAACACTGCTCATGTACATAGCAGCAACGGTGCAAGTCTTCAGCAGCGTCCTGGTTGTCGAGCGAGAAGAGGCAGGGAGAGTGCACGGCGTGTAAAGGCCCGTTTACTACCTCAGTGAAGTGCTCACACCAGCGAAACAGAGATACCCTCATCATCAGAAGTTGGCATATGCAGTATGGAGAACAGCTCGTAAGCTACGCCATTATTTCACGGAGCACCCGATCATTGTCGTAAGCGAGGCACCATTGAAGAATATACTCACTAACCCAGAAGCTACAGGTCGAGTGTCCCAATGGGCCATCGAGATAGCGCCACACGACATAACCTACGTCAACCGAACGGCGATCAAATCCCAAGTCCTCCCAGATTTTGTGGCAGACTGGATCCAGTCACAAACACCGGCGGCACCCGACATGTCTGGTTCATGGACAATGTACTTTGACGGGTCTAAGCGAAGTACAGGCGCAGGAGCAGGGGTGGTACTGATATCGCCACAAGGAGACAAGATGAAGTACATCCTACGTATGAATTTCTCCCTGCCGACAAATAATGAAGCGGAATACGAAGCGCTGTTGCACGGGATGAAGATGGCAAAGGCATGTGGAGCAACTCGCCTGGAAATTTATGGAGACTCGAACCTGGTGGTACAGCAGTCGATGAATCTATGCGACGCGGTCAGTGATAACATGATCGCCTACCGACAATTGTATCAGAATATGGAAGCCAAGTTTGAAGGGTGCGAACTTAAGAACATCGGCAGAGCCAGCAACGAGGAAGCCGATGCTCTGGCGAACATTGGATCCATGTGCTCCCCCATTCCAGAAGGAGTGTTCTACGAAGTTATCACTCAACGATCAATAAAGGAGAAAGCGTCGGCACCTCCGAAATCATCGGCTGACGATTCAGAGGCAAGCCTGCGACAAACTGCCGAAGAAACTCCACCTCGGTCTGCAGAGCAGGTCCTCCTCCTCGAACCCCTGTGGACCAAACCATTTTTAGCGTACCTGACAGAGCAGCAGTTACCAGAGGATCCGGTGGAAGCAAGACGAATCGTGAGACGATCAAAGGCCTTCACTGTGGTAAACGGAGAACTCTATAAGCGCAGTATCTCTGGTATCTTTCAAAGGTGTATTGCCATCGAAGATGGAAAGGCACTGCTACGCGAGATACACGAAGGAACTTGCGGACACCATGCAGGTAGCAGGGCCCTCGTGGCAAAAGCCTTCAGAGCAGGATTTTACTGGCCAACGGCGGCATCGGATGCTCGAAGTCTGGTTATGAAGTGCGACCCCTGTCAGCGTTTTGCACCCAAACCACACGCTCCCGCAACAGATCTGATGACGATACCTCTGGCATGGCCCTTCGCACAGTGGGGACTCGACCAAGTTGGACCACTGCCGAGATCGTCGCCTGGGGGTCACACGTATTTACTGGTTGCAGTCGACAAATTCACCAAATGGATTGAGGCTGTACCTGTTCGAAATCAGAAAGCCGAAACCGCCGTCCAGTTCTTCAGGGGAATAACTTGTCGATTTGGCATGCCTCACAGCATCGTCACAGACAATGGAACTAATTTTGACTCCAAAAAGTTCCGGAAGTTTTGCGATGACAGCGGCATTAAGCTAAAATTCGCATCGGTGGCACACCCCCAGACCAACGGCCAGGTCGAAAGGATCAATGGTTTAATAGGAGACGGCCTCAAGAAACGCCTTACAAAAAGCGGCTGGTGCCTGGGTTGAAGAATTACCATCTGTGCTTTGGAGTTTACGTACTACACCCAACAGGTCAACCCAGTACACCCCGTTCTTCTTGGTACACGGAGCCGAAGCAGTTTTGCCAGCCGATGTTCGGTTCGAAGCCCCTCGGGTGACCGCGTACACAGAAGCTACCTCCAACATCGCGCTGCAGGATGCCGTGGATCTCCTCGACGAAGCTCGGGATATTGCTTTGGCAAGAACAACGGTGTATTAGCAGGCATTAAGAAATTATCACAGTCGACGAATACGCAATCGAAGCTTCAATATTGGAGATATGGTACTGCGACTGAAGCAAGAGAGACCTTTGAAGCTCGAATCTCCATGGGAAGGGCCGTTCATCATCACTAAAGTGATACCAGGAGGAGCCTATCGACTTAAGAATCCAGCTTCGGGAAAAGACGTTGAAAATCCATGGAACGTTGCACATTTGCGACGGTTCTACGCATAGGATATAATCATCCCCCTCCTGTTATTCGGCAGCTCCTAAGCTTGTCTTATGTTATGAATAAAATTCTGATCAGGTTTTCTACCTTTATTGTTTCAGGCCTCATCATCCGAACAAACTGTTCGGGGCCCGTGTCATTGGCTCTTACTCCCATCGGGAGCGCAGGCCAGAAACGCGCTCGCACGGTGTCGTTAACTAAATACTCTCATCGGGAGCTAAGGTTAACGACACACAACAACCACGCTCGCACGGTGTCGTTAACTAAATACTCTCATCGGGAGCTAAGGTTAACGACACACAACAACCACGCTTGCACGGTGTCGTTAATTAAATACTCTCATCGGGAGCTAAGGTTAACGACACACAACAACCCATCCAAGCCTCGAGAAAATACGCGAGTGCTGCAGCTGATGGGAGTACTATCACAAACAAGGCTCAAACCGGTGCACCGCGTGACGAAGCCAAGCGCCTAAATCCCTCGATTATTCGACGGGTGTCGCTCTTACAGAACTTACGTATCGACTCCGCAATAAACTTGCACTTACAACGGAGTCGTCGGGTGAGCAGGCTGACTTGATCACTCGGCCGCCCCCGACAAAAGATTTTTTAATCGAATTAGCAAATTCACCAGAAGTACATACTGTGTAAAACACACATTAAATTATCCTTTGCAGGTACAAGGTCAGTACATGAACGCATAAATTCATGGAAGGTTTCCCTGGTCCTCTCGGGCCTTCAGATCCCTCTCGATACCTGTTTCCATCCGTGAGATGATAGTATACGCAGGATTTCTAGCAACATCGTAATACTGGTCTAAACTCCTTTTGGTGTTCGCTATGGCCTCCAAATCTAAGGTCGGATGACACGCTAGCACTGAAGCAAAGGCAAGTTCAGCACCGGCCAGGAGCTCTTTTCGTACCAGCAGTCGAATCCTCTCAGGGGTCTTGAATCGAGTAAACAGAGCGGATAAAGTTTCGGGTGCTTGGTCTAGAGGAAACAATGTTCTCTAGACCATCGAGAGATGAGCATGGAACTTGTCGAAGTAGTAGTGCACCTTCTCTGCTCGATGTTCAAATTTTGCCACGGCAACAGCCTTCGGTCGATGGGACCACAACTCATGCTTCGGGTGAGCAACATCGGTCATCGCTTCGATCTTTTCGTGGATCCTCTTGTTCTCCTCTGATTCGTCGGAAGCTACGACTGTCAAGAGGCAAAGGTCAGCTAAAGGATATTCAAGCTTCAATAAAAATCAACGGATGGACATGCACTTACAGCTCAAGCTTTCAGTGGCAACACGGAGACGATCGAGAGCGTGCTGTTCAATGGCAGTCGCAATCTCGCTCTTTCTTTTCACCAACGCTGCCATCGCATGAAGGCTGGTAATATCTTTGTTCAATCGGGATATTTGATCACGCAAACGACGAACCAGATCAGAGTCATCGTTAGCCGAAGGATTTAAAGAAGGGTCGGCACAAGAAGAAGATGAAGGAATCTGCAGCACAATTCTCAGTTCAGAATAGCATTAATAAAAACTACCATCAGGAGCGCTGGAGCGTATATGTTACATTCAAAAGAGAGTTGGTGCTGGCAACAGAGCCAGAATAAAACAGGATTGGGTTAAACTGTATCAGGCCCTAATTACAACTGACAGAGCAAGCATTCATTCAAGGAAGAGCCGTTGATGAACCAGGGGCAGCTTCAGACACAGCTTTGGTCTTCGCCTCGTCAACCAGCTTGAGGAGTTGATTAGCACATATTACTGCTGATTGTTTGAAGGGCTCAAGGTTGATTAGGCAATTATGGTCATCTACAGGCAATGCCTTAGACAGCTTTTCTAGTTCAGAGCCCAGCCCATGACCCATTAGCAGCTGGAAAGTAAGTACCGCTCCAAACAAACGGGAACGACGCTTTTGTACCTCCACAGGCTCAGAAGGGTCGACGAGGAAAGCATCCGCCATTTCGCCAAGAGTCTTGTCTTGCTTCATCTTTGGGAAAATCATCGAGAATAACCTCGATAACGCTCCCTTGGTTCTTTGCAAATGTCCGAGAACTTGGATGTTGGACTCAGCAGCAAGTGACAAGGCATCAGACATGGAATCCTCCCGAAGTTTGCGAGCCCGGTTGATGGTTATATCGGCAACACCTGGAAGAAGGTGGATAAGCAACCCAGTGGAAAATACTGGAAAAAGGATATGCGCCAAGGAACTTACCCAATAAATTCGCAATGGATTCACGAAGGACGCCTTCTTTTTCATCGGCTGCGATTGCAGCCTCGCGTCTAGCATCTTGTTCATCCTTCATTTTTTGCTTCAGCTTCTTCAGTTCATCCTTCAGCAAGGTGTTTTCATTCCTAGCATCGGCTGCAAGCCTGTTGGCTTCCAGCACCTGGTCAGCCGAAGTCTTGATGGTCTTCCGAAGCTGAGCATTTTCAGACTCCAGACGGGTGAATTGCTCAGCAAAATCTACCACAGCGTCAACTGTGGCATAAATCGGCTGCGAAGCAAAAAGCCAAGAAACATCAGTCGAATGTGGAAATTCAGCGGAAAAGAAGGAAGCCGAATTGAGTAAATCACTTACGTGGTCACGAGCAGCCGATGAACCGGGAGCATCACCAGAAGGGATAACCTTCGGCACCGGAATCTTTTCCACGCCCGTCCTTGAGGGTGGTGCTGGTCTGGCAGGCGAAGGATTTGACTCCTTGGCTGACTCGGACTTTCCAGAGAATAACTTAGCCCTCTTTGCAAGAGGAACACCGTCGTCGTCATCATAGCTACTTGGAAAGCGAGGATGATCAGCATGCAAGATAAAGAAGGATAGTTACGAAGAGAAAAATAGATACTCACAGGTCCAGGTCATCTTCGACAGCAAAAAAGCCTGTCGAACCTTTCACAGCAGGGGGAGGCGATGCGGTTTCATCGGCATCATTATCTTGCCCGCTAGGACTCGATTCAGCCGTTGTGATAAGATCCTCGTTTATCCTCTTACTCCGCCTACTCCTGATGAGAGCATCAACCTCGGGGGCTTCGTCCTCCTGGACGTCACTGTCCTCAAGGAAATGCTGGACGTCCTCAGTCGCCTCGGAGTCATCATCATCATCATCCTCTGGTTCCACACCGCTTTCGGGTGAAGGAGGGTAGCATTGAGCCACGGTGGAGGCCTGTCGACAGGAGAGAAATCAGTGAAAAGTTGAAGAGCGGCACAATGATAGTAATAAGAGCAAATAACAGTAAGAATTACCTCAGCCGAAAGGTGTTTGAGATCATATGGGGGACGAGCCGAGGTCAAAACAATGTTGTCCTTCATGCTGAGGCACGTTAGACGACGCACCTCGTCGCGAAGCTCATCATTCGACAGGTCGGCAGAGCTGACTCTCGACTTGTCATCCTTGCCAATGTATAGCCACAGCTGATGGGGCCGGGACATCAGCGGTTGCACCCGACGCTGTTGGAACACTGAGACTACCTCAGTGCCGCACATCGTTAAGCCTCCTGTGTTCTTCAGATCCACGACCTGGTCGAACAGCTTGTCGGCTATGGTGTTTTCCTCAGGAGACAGGGCGTTTCGCCAAGACTTCTTCGGCTGAGCCACCAAGACGTCCTCGAACGGAGGAAGATTGGAGCGCCGCCTAGACACCGGAGTATCTCGCAGATAAAACCATTTGTTGCGCCAGCCCTGGACAGACTCCTTCATCGGGTAGTTGAAGTAATCAACTTCCTTTCTGACAACAAAGCCAACGCCACCGACGACGGGGGGGGCCATTGCTGTCGTTATGACGCTTGACATAGAAGATTTTCCTCCAAAGACCCCAGTGGGGATCAATGCCGAGGAAAGCTTCGCAGACGGTGATGAAGATGGAAAGATGGAGAATGGAATTTGGGGTCAGCTGCCAGAGCTGGATCCCATAGAAGAAAAGAAGAGAACGAAGAAATTCGTGGGCAGGAAGAGAAAGCCCGCGAAATAGAAAGGCGACGAACATAACAGTAAAGCCCTTCGGGGGCTTTGGGCGAGAAGCTGAACCTGGAAGACGAATATCATCGTCAGACGGGGAGATGAGACCGAGGGTACGCAGCTTGTTCACCTCGCGGTTGGAAATACTGGAGGCGCCCCAATCGCGGCTAACCTTGGTCGTGCCTGAGGTGCCGGCACTCTTCTTCTTACCCATGGCGCCCGGAGTTCTTGAGAAAAGGAACAGAGGTGAAAGGAAAGGTTGGGGAACAAGATGAGCAGTATAGAAACGTAAAAGGTGAAAGCAACAGGAAGGCTCCCTATTTATGCCACGGGATTGACGGGAAATCGTGGCCATAACTCCATAGACATCGTGGGAGGTGGACGAGATCTAGTCGTACACGTGTCGCTCCTGGAGGAGAAAGGAACCGGCGGCCCATTATTCCCACGATGTGCGAAAATCGAGGAGGCGCCTCGGTCAGTATGCGTGCACTGGTCATTTCTTAAAAACTGCCCGCGCAGAACTAGGGTGGGCCCATCAGGTCAAGTCTTGTCAGTCAAACCACAGCAGTGGTTACGTCATCAGTGATGTCATGAAGCCCGCCGAAAGCATCCAAAGAAAAACGAAAAGAATCGGATGGTCAACTTGAGTCTACGCACGGATCGCAAGCATCCGCACCTAGACTCGGGGGCTACTCCCATCGGGAGCGCTGGACGCGCACCCGATAAAATGTGAACTCGAAGATATTCCTGAGAAGAGATATTTGAAGAAAAGGATGGAATGCATAGCTCGAGTCTGCACCCGGTCACAAGCGCCCGTGCCCAGACTCGGGGGCTACTCCCATCAGGAGCGCTGGACGCGCACCCGATAAAACTTTTTTGCACTCCAGGATCATGCCCGGGGACTTGATTCTGTGTAGGGTAACGTTGTTTTGCCATCGGCAGTTAACCAGCAAACCTGGGCACGTTACTCAATATCCTTTACGCGTTTAAACCTTATTGAAAATACAAGCCCCGGTACAAATGTATCGGATGAACTATGGAGACTTGCGGAAAATTTCGGCAGAAGAAGACGTTCGAGTGGCACAACTTGAGTCTACGCACGGATTGCAAGCATCCGTACCTAGACTCGGGGGCTACTCCCATCGGGAGCGCTGGACGCGCACCCGATAAAAGAAGATGATGATGTTACAAGATGGACAAGAACAATTAAGGGAGAAGAACATTCGGTGGAAGCATGCTTTAGTCTCTACCCGAAATATCTTCGGCTAGACACTCGGGGACTACTGACGTGGGCATTACCCTTCGGGTAACTGACATTGCCCTATCCTGCACGGCCCAACTGGAGGCCCATGAACACACCCGATGGCAAGGCGGGCCACTGGGACGGTGCTGGAGAAGAATCCCTGAAGAACAAGACAGAGAGGAGCCGAACAAGGAAAGTTTAGAGCTAGGTCTTTTGTAAACCTAGTCGTACCCGGACAGATCTCTTGAGACCTGGCCTCCTATATAAAGGCCAGGAGAGGGGCTGCCGAGGGACACAATCAATCTTATCAACTTTAGCCACCATAAGTCCAGAGCTAGGTAGCCGCAGCACTTAGCCTCTCGACGAGATCACAGCCGAAATCTTCGGCACCCCATTGTAACCCGATATTTGCATAATCAAGATCAGACAGGCAGGACGTAAGGGTTTTACCTCATCGAGGGCCCCGAACCTGGGTAAATCTCTCTCCCCGCTTGTCTATTAACCGATGTCTCGTGTCAGCCTACAAGATTTCATCAACCCTAAGCCCCAATCGGAGGGCATTGCCGAGGAGTTCCCTCGTCAAGCGCCATGACCTAGGGTTTGATGGAGGTAAAGACATATCCGGCTACGGAGTCCTAGACTATGTCGGTAGTAAACCATGTCTTCATTACAAGTATTCCTTCTTCCCGAACCTTGTGGAATCTGGTTTGGACCTTCCTTAGTAGGCTAGGCCTCCATCTTCTAGCAACTAGGCCATCCGGCTATAATGAAAGATTCACCACCCAATTGGGCCACCCGGGCTTGCTAGGTTAAGCCCCTGCCGTGGTATACCGTATTCGGCATAACCCCGACAGCCACCTCGGCTCCTCCTAATTAATGAGTTACATCATATACATGAATAAGAAATTGAGTGTTAGCCATTTAAGCAATATCAAGCAACAATGTACTTTAACTGTATGTACTCTTCCTTCAACAGATACTTCTTCCTAGCGTCCTTCTTCGGCATAATCTGTTTCTTTTTCTCCCCGTAAAATGTGACCATGGCCTGGAGGCGCATCTCCTAGTACATATCGTGCACAAGTTTCCTACGAGCTCTCTCCTGGACATATTCGGCAGCCTCATGCTTCCCCTTCTCGCATATATAGAATTTCTCCAATGAGACGCAACGGATGCAGTCATGAGTTAAATAATTTTCATGTGATTAGCTAACTATTGACTTTTTTTCGATAATGGGTGCTTTTATTACTTGAACAAGCAATTACACCCGACCTCTGCATAACCAGGATGCACACAGCCGTTTAAAAGTTCTCTAAGTATTCATGAAAGAAAAAAGGCGGAATACATGTCGTAACGAGAAAATGTAAAACCCCTATGAAACAGGAGAAGCTTCAATCCGCAGATTATGCGGCCACCCATGTAGGAAAAAAGTATCCCTCGCCGTAGCCTCCAATCATGTACAGACATCCGTAAAGAGGTCGCGATTCTCCACCCGCTGAAGAGGCGACCAAAAACAGAGAATACCGGTACATCTGTAGATAACCTGCAAGATAGAACAATTTTTATCATTAAAGATTTTATCATTTCTACATAGCCATAGCGCCCAGATAACTGCAAGCGCACCCATTCCTAATAAGTCTTCAAAACCTTAAATCGATACCACGAAGCCAATTGCCAAAGACGTTGGCAACACTAGTCGGAGGATAAAGGCTGGAAGCTACTTGGATGATCGACCATATAGATCTAGCAAACCGGCACCAGAAGAACAAGTGTTTAATAGTCTCATCTTGATTACAGAACACACACCGAGTACTTCCATGCCAGTTTCGCTTAACAAGATTATCTTTGGTGAGAATAACCCCACGACGAAGATACCATGCAATTTTTTTGTTTTTTAACGGTATTCTCATCTTTCAAATTTTCTAGTTATTATCAGATGGTGTATCTGATAGAAGGATTGCTTTGTAAAGGGAATCTACCGAGAAATTGCCGTTGGCATGTAGATTCCACCGAAATTCGTCAGGTGCATCCGATAGTTGGATATCCTCCAAACGAACAAGTAAGGAGTTCCATGCAACTAGTCGTGGGCCCAACAAATCCCGTCTGAAAGTCACATCCAGAAGTGAGGTAGCCATTACTGTCGCAATGATATCACTTTTGCGACGAACAATACTATGCAAAGCAGGATACTGTTCACATAGGGGGACGGTGCCTAACCAAATATCCTCCCAAAACCGTATCTGCGTTCCATCATTGATAGAGAAAGTACCATGGCGAAAAAATAATTTCTTCGATGCCATTAACCCAGCCCCGAAATACGAATCCCCAGGTTTCCAGACCACTTGGGATAATGCTTTTGAACCGATATACTTTCGTCTCAGCATAGTTTGCCAAACCCCATCCTCAGTAAGAAGCTTAAACAGCCATTTACCTAGTAAAGCTGAGTTCTTGACCTGAAGATCATGAACTCCAAGCCCACCTTGGTCTTTGGGTCTACAAACTATACTCCATTTAACCAGTCGATATTTCTTTTTCTCACTAGATCCCCTTGCCAAAAGAATCTTGATCGATAATAATCGAGTTTTTGTAGGACTCCTTTTGGCAAAAGAAAGAAAGATATCATATACAGTACCATGTTTATCAGTACAGAATTAATGAGTACCAATCTTCCTCCAAGGGACAACAATTTACCTTTCCAACTACTAAGACGTTTTTGAAGTCTTTCCTCAACTATTTTCCATTCAGCATTTGTATGTCTCCGATAATGAATCGGAATCCCCAAATAACAAATAGGTAACTGGCCTTGCCCACAACCAAACAACTTTGCATAAAGAGTTGCGTCATCTTGGGCATCACCGAAACAAAACAATTCACTCCTATGGAAATTAATTTTTTGACCCGAAAGTTGCTCGAAGGTCGCCAAAATCAATTTTAGGATGGGAACTTTTTCAAGATCATGGTCCATAAAAAAGAATCGTATCGTCGGCGTACTGGAGAATTGATAAACCACCATCAACAAGATGTGGGATCACTCCTTCAATCTAACCATCAGACTTAACATGTTCGATCAAGATAGCTAGCATATCCGCCACAATGTTAAATAACATTGGCGATAAAGGATCGCCTTGGCGCAAGCCTTTCCGTGTCTGGAAGTAATATCCAGTGTCATCATTTACCCTGATGGCCACACTTCCTCCAAACACGAAATCATTAATCAAAGCTCGCCACTCAGGAGAAAAACCTTTCATCCTAAGAGTCTGCTGCAGAAAAGACCATTTGACCTTATCATAGGCATTTTCAAAGTCTAACTTTAAAATAACCCCATGTAACTTCTTAGTATGCATTTCATGTACCGCCTCATGCAAGACCTCCACTCCATCAAGGATATTTCTTCCTTGCATGAAAGCGGTCTGCGATGGCTGAACTACATGATCTGCCACCATATTTAGTCTAATAGTGGCCACTTTCATGAAAATATTGAAACTTACATTTAACAAGCAAATAGGTCGAAACTGTTGGATCCTCTCTGGCTCATTAACTTTTGGTAACAAGATTACTTCACCAAAATTTAGATAAATAGTTCTAGCTGTCCAGCATGAAGAAAACTGAACATCTCTAGAAGGTCTTCCTTGATAGTCTCCCAAAAAGTTTGATAAAACTCTGCAGGGAAACCATCCGGAACAGGTGCTTTATTACGTTACATTTGGAAAATAGCTTTCTGAACCTCTTCCTCCGAGTAAGGTGCTGTCAGAAGCCCATTTTCTTCCCTAGACAATTGGGGTATATCTTCCGTTAAGGTCTCATCGAGATAGAAAGAACTCTCTTCTGGAGGACAAAAAGATCTTTATAATAATTCGTGATGTAGGATTTGAGTTGCTCATGGCCCTCAATCAGCCCTTCATCCTGTGTAAGAGAATAAATACGTTTTTTTCCTATGTATGCCATTAGCAATGCCATGGAATTATCGCGTATTCGAATCTCCTTCCAAGATAAACTGGGCCTTTGATCTCTGATACCATTTAAGCTCCTCCTCACGAAGTAAAACAGCTATCTTCGCATTCGATTGACTCTTTAATTCAATATCATGCGGAGACAGAGGTCGTGACTCCGCCAAAGCCTCTAGTTCATCTATAATAGACGATAACCGAGTCTTTTCTTTTTTAAGGATACCGGCAACACGGGCAGCCCATCCAGAGAGGTGTTTGCGCATAGCACGCATCTTTTTATTCCACCTTAAAATGGGTGAACTACCCGAAAACGGTCTTTCCCAAACCCTTTTAACCATATCCTGAAAACCCTTCCGATGTAGCCATCCAAGTTCAAACTTGAACGGAAGCTTACACAAAGGTCTAGGCAATACGGTAGTTAAAAGGATAGGAGCATGGTCTGACAGTTTTTCAATACGTTCTAGTGCGTGAACAGACACCATAGGGTATTTATCCTCCCATTCAGTATCCATTAGCACTCGATCTAGTTTTTCGTATGTGGGAACAGGTAAACTGTTGGCCCATGTAAACTGCCGACCAGTCATTGAAACCTCTTTCAAGTCTAAACTGTCAATGACAGCGTTAAACAAGAAAGGCCAATGACCATCAAAATGGCTTCTACTCTTTTCATGAGGAAATCGTAGCAAATTAAAATCCCCTCCGATAATGATCGGATGCGGATTATCTTTCGCAAGATTAACCATCTCCCGTAAAAAGTCGGACTTAAACTCATCCTAAGCTGCACCATACACGGCGACCAGAGTCCAAATGAAGTCATCAGCCTTATTCTGAATGTCGAGTTTAATATGATACTCTCCATCCGAACTAGCTAAGACATTCATGGTATCTTCTCGAACGCCTAGTAACATGCCCCCAGACCTACCCCGAGGTGGGCGAGAGAACCACAGAAAGTTAATTCCACCAGATAACCGGTGAAGCAAATTCTGTGAATAATTCCTCTTACCCGTCTCGGAAATAACGATAAAATTTAAATTATAGTCTTTACAACAATCGGCAATATGAGAATGTTTAGCCAAGTCACCAAGACCTTTGCTATTCTTAAAGATGTCATTCATCGAGAAACTATTTTAGATTTGTTAGCCATAGCATTCCGACGGGATAATTTTCCAGCAGAAGACTTAGAACTATGTCTGGACGCTTTTAGATCATATAATGAACTTAGCTCCGATTGTTCCAAGTCAACCTCTGAAATACTCCCTACTAGAGCGGAGAGAAGCTGACCATCTGAGATGACATCAGTTTCATCCTCATCTAGTATGGGTGTCTCAAGCCTAGTACAAACCTTAGGCATGACCGTTAAACGATCACGCTCCATATGTCTCAACACATTGGCCGAAACCGATATCTCACCCACATGCCGACCCATAGCAACACCTACCCTACCCAAACTTGAATGAATGCGAGAATCTAAAAAAGCAATGAAAGAAGCTGAAGACTGTTTTGTACCAACAACATCAAGGTTCTTCTCTGCCTTGCGACGCATGGCCTTCTGCATCATGCCCTCGTCAGTGGCTCCCGCTCCATCCTCCGCCACCGCATGTCTCCCACTATGCCTAACCTCCGGCTGGGGAACTGGTGGGGGACACGCTGGCTGAGGCTGAAAAGTAGGCTCCAGCGATGAAGACCCTGATCGCCACGGAGAACTAACCGACGAAGGGGAAGAGGGCGGAGTAGACCCCTCTGTCGCTGCTGTAGGAGACGCCGGCCGGGGCGAGGCCGATGGAGGGGGCAAAGTCGGTGAAGACCCCTCCACTGCCGCGTCGCCCAACCCAGGATGTGTCCGCCTGGGAACATCCATCGGCGACCCAGCTGGATCCTCCGCGTGAAGGGCCTGCCCCGCCGGCGCCCCAACCGGCGGAGACGCCGGCCTCTCGACGCCTGGAAGCTTGACCGCCTCCGGAGCAGCTAGAGGCGCGTCTGCCTGAGTTGAGGACGCGGGTGTAGCCTCCTCCCGAGGCCGAGATGCCCCCGATAATGCCGACCCAACCTCTGCCCGAGGTGGTGCCGCCGTCGGAGATGTCGGCCACGACCGCCCAGAGATAGGCGCGGGTCCGTCCATCAGCCCCTGAGCATCACACGCCCCACGTGGGGGAGGCGTCGTGGTCGTCCGCGCCGCGAGCAGCGGTCCAATACCGCCTGGCAGCTGCGAGCCCGCCACCGGTGTCGGTGGAGATGGCGGCGTGCACGGCCTCGATGCTCGCGGAGACACATTGACGAGGATAGGGCCCGGCCTGGTGTGACCCTGCATAAAAGAGCGTACCCGAGAAGGGGAAGACGCCCTAGCACGATCAACAATCTCTTTCCACCTCGGAGTAACCGGAGAATGGTTAAACGGAGTCAAAGCTATATGTGCACCAAAAAATGGTGCCACCGTCTTCCCCGAACCATCCGAAGGATGACCATTGACCTCCATATTACCCACATCCGGTGCAGCACTCATAGTCGGATCATCGGACTTGTCCCCCTCCATCCCATGAGCATCCTCGTCATCTCCGTCCCCTCTCCAAAAGAAAGGCCAAAACCGGGGATCCGGGACATAACCCGCCGCCTCTCTGCGATAACGCAGCCTATTCAACAAAGCAACCACCTCCAAGCATGGAGGTGTCGAACCAACCACGTCCTTCTCCAAAGGCGTCAAGTCTCTCATGACAACAAGAATACGAACAATACCCTGACTCCTGAGAGTAACAAGATCAACATCCTGGGTAGAGCCAATCAGAGAACCAACTGCCCAAAGTCCATGGAAATGCCTAACGGTGTAAGGAACACCATCAACATGCACCCATACTGGCTCCATAACAAACTCCGGGACAATATCCCGTTGCTTCCACGAGCTAATCAGAGCCTGCGCCTTGATCTTAGGAACACTCACTAGTGGAAAATAGGGCTTTCGTGGGATCCTTTTGTCGCGGGCGCATCTGGACCCGCGACAAATGGCCTGGCCACGTCGCCCCGAAACCCTTTGGAGCGGTCCGGGCCTTTTGTCGCGGCCTTTTGTCGCGGGCCGTACCACGACCCGCGACAAAAGGGGTCTGAGGCTTGGCGCCGCCTGCTGGCACCCCTTTTGTCGCGGGTCGTGGTACGACCCGCGACAAAAGGGCCAGCCCTATATATACACACAGCCAGCCCCCCCCCACCTCCCAACATTTTTTTCCTTGGTGGTGAAAAGTGGAGGTTTATGCTAGCTTTTTTTTTCTTCATGTGCACAAGAGGTGTTTGATGAAATTCTTGTGAGGGATGCCACTTGATTTTATTTGATAAGATTTATCCTCTTTTTGATCCTAAAAGGTTAGCAACTATTTCCTCGTATACACAGTCCGTACAATACTAATTTTAGCAAGGTGATTGCATCTGATACATAATTGTACCTATGATGCAGATGAGTCATCAATGGATGTACGGTAACCGATGTGCTCCCGCTTTCAGAGAGGGCGTGAATTCTTTCCTGCTTGTGGCCGAGGCCAACAAGTCGAAGCAAGGTTTTATGTGCTGTCCATGTCTGAAATGTAAGAATGAGAAGGATTACTCTTGCTCAAGAGACATTAAGAGCCACCTGCTTCGGTTCGGATTCATGCCGCGCTATAATGTTTGGACCAAGCACGGAGAAGAAGGGGTTATGATGGAAGACGGCGATGAAGAAGAAGATAATGATGACCAGTACCAATCTATGTTCTCTGAATATGATGATACCGCAATGGAAGACAATGAAGAAGAAGGAGGTGAAGAACGGGCACCAGATAATCCTGTTGATGATGATCTTCGTCGGGCCATTTCTGATGCAAGGAGAGACTGTGGCACAGATAAGGAGAGGTTGCAGTTCGACAAGATGTTAGAGGACCACCACAAATTGTTGTACCCAGGTTGTGAAGATGGGCAGAGAAAGCTGGGTAGCGTATTGGAATTGCTGAAATGGAAGGCAGAGGCCGGTGTGACTGACTCGGGATTTGAAAAATTGCTGATAATATTGAAGAAGCTGCTTCCAAGAAATAACGAATTGCCCGTCAGTACGTATGAAGCAAAGAAGCTTGTCTGCCCTCTAGGATTAGATGTGCAGAAGATACATGCATGCATTAATGACTGTATCCTCTACCGCGGTGAGAAGTACGAGAATTTGAACAAATGCCCGATATGCGGTGCATTGCGGTATAAGATCAAAAGAGATGACCCTGGTGATGTTGAGGACGAGCCACCCAGGAAGAGGGTTCCTGCGAAGGTGATGTGGTATGCTCCCATAATACCACGGTTGAAACGTTTGTTCAGAAACAAAGAGCATGCCAAGTTGTTGCGATGGCACATGGAAGAACGTAAGAAAGATGCGATGTTGAGGCACCCCGCTGATGGTCGGCAGTGGAGAAACATCGGGAGAGAGTTCCCGGATTTTGCAGGTGAGGCAAGGAACTTATGGTTTGGTCTAAGTACAGATGGCATGAATCCTTTTGGGGAGCAGAGCTGCAGTCACAGCACCTGGCCCGTGACTCTATGTATCTACAACCTTCCTCCTTGGTTGTGCATGAAGCGGAAGTTCATTATGATGCCAGTGCTTATCCAAGGCCCAAAGCAACCCGGCAACGACATTGATGTGTACCTAAGGCCATTAGTTGATGAACTTTTGGAGTTGTGGGCCGAACCAGGTGTACGTGTGTGGGATGAGCACACCGAGCAAGAATTTGACCTACGAGCGTTGCTATTCGTAACCATCAATGATTGGCCTGCTCTTAGTAACATTTCAGGACAGACGAACAAGGGATACAATGCATGCACACACTGTTTACATGAGACTGAAAGTAAATATTTGGGAAAAAGTAGGAAAAATGTGTACCCGTACAATCGCCGTTTCCTTCCGCGCAGGCATGCCTTAAGGAAAAAAGGCAAGCATTTCAATGGCGAGGCAGAACACCGTCCGAAGCCTGTCCCCCGTAGTGGTGCTGATGTATTTGACATGGTCAAGGATTTAAATGTTATCTTTGGAAAGGGTCCAGGCAGTCGACCTGTTCCGAAAGACGCTGACGGACACGCACCCATGTGGAAGAAGAAATCTATTTTTTGGGAGCTAGAATATTGGAAAGTTCTGGAAGTCCGCTCTGCAATCGACGTGATGCACCTGACCAATAATCTTTGTGTGAATATTCTAGGTTTTCTGGGCGTGTATGAGAAGACAAAAGATACAACAGAAGCACGGGAGGACCAGGAATATCATAAAGGACGAGACGGCAATCATCCAGGGAAGTTTGAAGGGCCTGCCAGCTACGCTCTTACCAAACAAGAGAAGGAAATATTTTTTGAAGCCCTATTCAGTATCAAGGTTCCGTCTGGTTTCTCGTCGAATATAAAGGGAATAGTAAATATGAAGGAGAAAAAATTCCAGAACCTAAAGTACCATGACTGCCACGTGCTTATGACACAATTGCTTCCGGTTGCATTGAGGGGACTTCCACCAGAAAATGTTCGACTAGCCATTGTGAAGATATGTGCATTCCTCAACGCAATTTCTCAGAAGGTAATGGATCCAGAAACTTTGTCAGGGTTACAGATTGATGTGGTCGAATGTCTTGTCAGCTTTGAGTTGTTGTTCCCACCATCCTTCTTCAATATTATGACGCACCTCCTTGTTCACCTAGTTGAAGAGATTAGAATTCTCGGTCCTGTATTTCTACACAATATGTTCCCCTTCGAGAGGTTCATGGGAGTCTTAAAGAAATATGTTCATAACCGCGCTAGGCCGGAAGGAAGTATCTCAAAGGGCTACGGAACTGAGGAGGTCATTGAGTTTTGTGTTGACTTTCTTCCTGACCTTAAGCCGATTGGTGTTCCTGAATCTCGGTATGAGGGGAGGCTGACTGGAAAAGGCACACTAGGAAGGAAAGCAACGGTGTGCAGGGACAAGATTTCTTTCAATCAAGCACACTACACAGTTCTATACAATTCCAGCTTGGTGGCTCCGTACATCGAGAAACACAAGAATGTTTTACGAGAAATAAACCCGGGCCAGCCCGAGTCCTTGATTACACGTCAACACATGAATACCTTCGGCAGTTGGTTGCAAAGACATCTCATGAGTGACACCACTGTTGTAGAGCAGCTGTACTTGTTGGCCAGGTTACCATCTTCAAACATATGTACATTCCAAGGGTACGAGATAAATGGGAATACATTTTACACGATCGACCAAGATAAAAAGAGCACCAACCAAAACAGTGGTGTCCGCTTCGATGCAAAAGACGAGAATGGGCAGACCACCACATATTATGGGTACATAGAGGAGATATGGGAACTTGACTATGGACCCACTTTTAAGGTCCCTTTGTTTTGGTGCAAATGGGTGAAGCTCAGCGGTGTACAGGTAGACGATAAGTACGGTATGACAACAGTGGATCTCAACAATCTTGCGTACATGGACGAGCCATTCGTCCTAGCCAACGAGGTGGCTCAAGTTTTCTACGTGAAGGACATGTCTAGCAAATCGAGAAAAAGAAATCAACAAAAGAATACATTAACCGAGGAGCCAAAGCGCCACATAGTTCTTTCGGGGAAAAGAAACATCGTGGGAGTGGATGACAAGACAGACATGTCAGAAGATTATAATAAGTTTAAAGAAATTCCGCCCTTCACGGTGAAAATTGACCCAAGCATCTTGCTAAATGATAAAGATTCTCCATGGCTACGGCGTAGAAGATCACAGCACTAGATGGCGATGTTGGCGATGTTGGATTCTCCTGTAATGTAATAATGTATTCTTCATATATAGTTCCCAAGACAATCTCTACATTTATGTAATAATGAGAACCCTTTCCCCAACACTGTTAGTTCCCAAGACAATCTCATCGAGCAGTGCGTCCACCCACGCGTCCTTATCCTGCCGACAGTTTTGTTAGATGACACAAAAACCACCTTTAGTCCCGGTTGTACCCACCAGCCGGGACTAATGGTTGCCCGCACGTCAGCCACCCCCCCAGATAAGACCCTCCTAGATAAGCCTTCCCCAGATAAGGCCCCCTATCTTTTGTCCCGGTTGTACCCACCAGCCGGGACTAATGGTTGCCCGCACGTCAGCCACCCCCTAGATAAGGCCCTCCTAGATAAGCCTCCCCCAGATAAGGCCCCATATCTTTTGTCCCGGTTTGAGCCCCCACCCGGGATGAAAGTTTCCCGCGCCACTGCGTTCCCGCCTATTTTCTTCCCGCGCTTTCCACCGCTTCCCGCCTCCATCTTCCCGCCATTTTTTCACTATATATATGTAGGCTTGGCCTCCATTTACATATCACATCTAGACTCATATCTGCAAACCTCATCACTCTCTCCCATGGCTTCCATCGTATCTCTAACACCCCGGGAGGCAGAGGCGCTTTGCGCCTCGAACTACCCCTGCCCGCCGGGCTACCGCATCCCGACCGGCTGGTTGCTGAGCGTCGGAGGCGTACCGGTCCCTCCTATCCCTCTAGGTGTGGCACGCGAGATGGCCATCACGAACCACTACTACTTCGAGCTCACGCCAGAGCAGCGGAGGAATCCCCAGTGGCATCCCGACTACAGCCCGACTTGGGACAGCTTCTTCATCAATCGGCGTGAGAGGGCGCTTGCCAGGTACGAGGAGGACAGCCCGCCTCCTTCGAACTTCAACGAGGCCGGCCGTCGGCTGTGGTGGCGCGGCCGGACTCTCCAGAGCATCATGGCCTACCGTGGCCCCCGCCTGCGCTACCCTCAGTCCAAGCCCACGCGTGCTCACCCGCCGAGGTTCGACAACCGCGACCCCGATGCTAGCGACGATGACGTCGGCGACTACGATGACTACAGTGGCGACGTTTATAGGGCTAGGCACGACTATGATTGAATGGCTCCAACATTCGAATCTGGCTATGTATCTTAATTTTCAGTTGAGCTCTGTACTTTAATTCCAGTTCAATCGTAATAAAATTTCGTAACAACGACTTTATTGAACTAAAACAACCGACAACGACTTTATAAACTAAATTTAAACTAAAACAACCGACAACAACTTTATTGAAATTACAATTAAAATAGATAAACGACTAGTCTAGTCTCTACTCGTCGTCGGAGGTTGTCTCCGTCCAAATGTCGTCCCACCGAGGGTCGTTTTCGGCCCAAGTTGTATTCGGGTTGTCGAGCTCGAACTCGGCGACGGCCCGACGGTGGCGCCTGTTAGACCTGCGCTGTGCCCTGAGGTCAGCGAAGAACGCGTCGGTGTTGTCGACATCGTTGGGGAACTGCGCCCTCCACTGGCGCATCAACTGCTCGTCGTGCTCGGCGATGGCGATCCTGCGCTGCACCTGGCGGTGCCGGCGACGGTCCTCGTCGTCGACGAGGCACGGCGCTGGCGCGAGGAACTCCGCCTCCTCTAGCGATTCAACATTCGGGAAGTTCATGTCGCGTCGTGGCCGCCGAAATCGCCACGCCGCCGCGTCGTAAGCGCGCGCCGCCAGCTCCGGCGTGTTGTACGTGCCGAGGGTGAGGCGGAAGCCACCGGCGCGTATCTCGGCGTAGAACCTACCATTCGGACGCGCTCGGACGCCACGGAAACCGGACGACCCGCGACGGCGTGGCGGCATCCCGGAGATGAATGAGCGGAGGCGGCCGCGACGTGTGGTTGCGCGCGCACGCGGCGCTCTATATAGCGCACGCGGGGCATGGCACGTGTAAGCCACAGCTACACGTCGCACGCCGGCGGCGGCGGGGCGAGGCACGTGGAAGCGGCGGCGACACGTGGCACGGGGAAGTGACATGTGTGTGCACAGTAGAAAAGAAACAGAAACGGATCAAAGTTAAACGGAGCGGGGAAACCTTAGTCGGTGTCACTCCGCATATCATTAGGGGTGAAACATACACGACTATCAAAGTTTGATATGATGCGAGATGCAAATAGGTATATGGATGTCATATTCATGTTCATTGGATTTTTCTGATCAATTTTCATATATAAAACATTTCTATTTGAGTTACCATTTAAAAGTTAATAAAATAATAGTTTTTATTAATTTAAAATAGATAAACAGGGGTTTATTTAAAACAGAAAAGGAAAAAACAGAAAAGGGGACTGATCCGCGTCCAACGGCTCCAGGCCGTTGGATTCAAACGGCCGGAGCCGTTGGATGCACTTGCCGCGGATCGTCCCCAACCCCCTTTTGTCGCGGGTCGTGCCACCACCCGCGATAAAAGGTCCCCCCCTTTTATCGCGGGTGGTGGCACGACCCGCGATAAAGGGGCCTTTGTCGCGGGCCGTGCCACCACCCGCGACAAAAGGTGGGTAGGTATATAAGCTCCGCGTCGCGGGCGGAGCCACCACCCGCGACACTGGAGGCCAACCCTAATCGAAATCACGCCGTCAGGCTGCTGAAACTTCCCGCCGCCGCCGCCGTCGCCGCCTCGAGCTCCTCCGGTGCCTCCTCGTCGAGCCTCCTCTGCCGCCGCCGCTCGTGCGCTCCCTCTGTCGTGCGCGCTCGGGGGCCGCCGCGCCGGCTCCTCTCTGCCTCGCTCGGGGCCGCCGCGCCGCCTCCCTGAGCTCCTCCGTCGCCGTCGCCGCCGCGCCGCGCCACCTCCCTCGAATTCCTCCTGCGCCGCCGCCTCGGCCGCCTCAGGTAGCTAGCGCCACCACAGCAGGGGCGCCAGTACCGGCGCCCTCGGCCATTTTTTTAATTTTTTAGTTATTTAGTTAATTAGTTTTATGTAATTAGTTATTTAGTTTATAGTTATTTTGTATATGGTTAATTAGTTAGTTTATTTAGTATAGTTTATGTAATTAGTTAGTTAGTTAGTTTATAGTAATTTTGTATATGGTTAATTAGCTAGTTTATTTAGTATAGTTTTTTAGTATATGTATTTAGTTAGTAATTTAGTATATATATTTAGTTAATTAGTTCATGTATTTAGTTAGTTAGTTTATAATTAATTAGTATATAGCCCTAGCGGACGACTCCTCCACCGAGGAACCCCACCCTGACACCGGCCCTCTCCCTCTCCTCTCGTCGAGGGAAGTTGCGGTGTCGGGGGTGTTCGCGAGAGGGAGAGAAGAGGGGTTCTCCCTCTCGCGAACACCCCCGACGCCGCAACTTCCCTCGACGAGACCTCTGAAACGCCGCAACTTCCCTCTCCTCTCCCTCACGCCGACACCAGTCGCCGACACCCTCACGCGCCCTCCCCCTCTCGCGAACACCTTCTCGCAAACACCCCTCTTCTCTCCCTCTCGCGAACACCCCCGACGCCGCAACTTCCCTCTCCTCTACCTCTGAAACGCCGCAACTTCCCTCTCCTCTCCCTCTCGCCGACACCAGTCGCCGACACCCTCACGCGCCCTGTCCCTCTCGCGAACACCCTCTCGCAAACACCCCTCTTCTCTCCCTCTCGCGAACACCCCCGACGCCGCAACTTCCCTCTCCTCTACCTCTGAAACGCCGCAACTTCCCTCTCCTCTCCCTCTCGCAAACACCAGTCGCCGACACCCTCACGCGCCCTCTCCCTCTCGCGAACACCCTCTCGCAAACACCAGTCGCCGACACCCTCACGCACCCTCTCCTCTCGCGAAAACCCTCTTCCTCACGTGAGCATTGTCGAGATCCTCTACCTCACGCGCCCTCTTCTCCCTGCTCCACGCCGCCTTCCCCTCCTTGAGCCTACCCCATCCGTGGTTAGGGTTAGGGTTTGGTTAGTGTTTGGTTAGCTAGGGTTAGGGTTTGGTTAGGGTTAGAACATGTACTTATCGATTTAATTTTTTGCAGAAACAATGGATCCATTCGAATTCCATCGAGACTTGGAATAGGAAGACCTAGTCGAGGACATAATCCGCGATGGTCTAGAAGCCGACGGAGAAGACCGCGGCTCCGGTGATGGAGAAGACCGCGACTCCGGTGATGGAGAACACCGCGGCTCCGGTGATGGAGAAGCCGAGTGCTCCGGTGATGGCGAGGTATACGATCACTAGAGGCATTAATGGAATTCTATATGTACATATGTATATAAATTAATTAATTTTTATTCTCTTAGGCCTCCGAAGATAAGTTGGAGAAACGAGGCCCGGCAAAGAAGTTGACCAAAAAAGACCACTTCACAATTGAAGCTATATCACCTAAAGGCCAACCGGTGGCACCCAAAGCTGTCGCAACGACATTTGAAAATCAGTGCGGAGTTCTGGTTAGGGATCGCATCCCGATCACTATTAGAGAATGGAACAAGACCAAGAATGTGTCCGAAAGTGAGTTTGCCGATAGGTACAAAGACACGCTTTTTGACGACCTCATGGCACATTTCACTTTGCCAGATTTGGGATCGGAGTCTGAGATGGACAAGCAGAAGGCGCTAGTGAAGAAATGGGCTCTTAAGAAGATGGGAGAACTTTTCCGGGTGTGGAAGAACCGGTTATGGGCAACTTATAAGGCCGAGAAGAAGCCTCCATTATTCGAAGGCTATCTAGCGAAGCAGGAGCATAACTGGGAAGAATTTGTGAAGTACAAAGACTCAGAGGAGGCTGTGTCACTGTCAAAGAAAAACAAGAAGAATACAAGCGGAAAGAAATATCACCATCATACGGGGCGAGGGGGCTACGAAGTAGCCATGCCTAAGTGGGATGCACAAGAGGCTGAGATGCAGCGGAATGGGATCATTCCAGAACCCATCCGAGAAGGATGGGACATTAGGGCTCGAAATTGGTTCCTTGGGCATGGCTGTGAGTATGACATGAAGACAGGGGACCTTGTTGAAAGTGACAGCAAGGTTAAGGTACCCAGGGAAAAGTGGATTCAAGTGACGGCAGATATTAAGGCGGGAAAATTGAAGTTTGCTCCCGATAGAGAGAAAGACTTGCTGACGCTTGTCCTCGGTAATCCTGAGAAGGGAGGACGAACAAGAGGCTTCGGCCCTAGTGTTCCGTGGTCGCTTGGGTTTCCGGACGACGCGGAGACTTATAGAAGCCGAGAGAGAGCAAAAAAACGCCAGCTGGAGGTGCAGAATGACCGGATGGCCGAGTTCCAACGCCAACTTGACCAGCAGCAGCGGGAGATTCAGCAGCAGCAGCGGGAGATTGATGAACTTAAAGGACGGCACGAGCCAGATAATACCGCCGGCATATCTCAGCGGCGAGACAGCAGCGTGGCCGACTCGGAGGCCCCGCCTGAATGTACACGGATGATAGATGGCGGTCCTGGCTACCCCGTGGATGGAATCAAGGAGCAAACACCTTGTGATCTCCATGAGGTGTTCAGGAACATATCTCTTAAGGTGGCGGTCGGCTATGTCTTACCTGCATTTGGAGCTGAAGGTGAGCCGGCAACATGGCGTGGCAATGAGATTCCAGCTGGCTATGCTCGTGTCGGGGTGGATTCAGTTGTACCGTCGTTTGAGTCACTGCAGCTGGAAATCCCTGGAGGTGATGGTCGGGAAACACTCGGAGACGTACTGGGTGAAATCATTCTTTGGGAAAAGAAAAACATCAAGCTTCCATGCTGGGTACCCCCTACTAGTCGTCCCAGGTCACCATCACCTCCTCCAAGTGATCGCAGGCCACCATCACCTCCTCCGACTAGTCACATGTCGCCACCATCACCCCATGGGTACGATCACCACATCCCTAGTCCATCTCCATCTCCAGCGCCGCCGCCTGCGCCCACTAAGACTCGGCATGCACCCAAGCGGAAGCGTTTCAAGAGTCTTGTCCGCAAGCTGTCGCCCCTCCCAAAAGTACCAAAGGTTCCTCCCCCCCCCCCCCCCCCGTCCTTACGATCTTACTATCGTGGAAAATGAGGCCGTTGCAAAGAAGGAACTGTATGAACATTTTCATAAGGAAAAACCCCCAGCGCCAGCGCCATACACCGAGAAGCAAAAAGCATATGCTCTTGATTTTCTGAACACACCATCGCAATATGACTTACACGAGAAGAAGGATGACTATACACGCACACTTGCGAGGTTAATTGAGCAGAGCAAAGAGAAGGATAGTGCTAGCACGAGCAAATCATCAACTAGCAGTGTAGCCGGGAAGCAATCGAGTGCACCCCTCAAGGCCAAGCAAGCGACGACAACAAGCACGAAAAGAAAGAAAGTTCCCCAGCTCGAAGAACAGACCAAACAATCGATCCCACCCCTCAAAGTGTTAGATGTTCCCTCGGTGTACCAGGGACATGGTGGTATCGATATGGAAGAAACCCTGAAGCTAGCGGCTCAAATGGGTCAGATCTTGTGGAGGAATTGCTGGGTTCCCAAGATGGTGCACTACCCATTGCTGATATAGCCCCTAAATTTGTCTACGGGGCCGACTTGGGCAGCAGAGAGCGGCTGCGTCAACTGCCAACGCATATGCGGAATTTGCATCAGTGGTACCTTGATGTGTGCAAGGAGAACACGACATTCATCGTGGCGAATATTCCAGATGCATATTACTTCCGAAGGGAGGTTCTCCATATTGAGATTTCCGAACTTTGGCAGTTATTCAATTTAGACTCCCTCGACAAATCTCTCATGAGCTGCTATTGCTTGTAAGTTGTTAACTACATATAAGTTCCTGTTCATTCAGTTGTTCCTGTTCATTGCATATACTCACTATATCTTATGTTCTCTCTTATGCAGACTGAAGATCGATGAATGCAGAATAAAGAATATCACCAATATTGGGTTTATTGACCCAGATAAAGTACATCATGACACGGTAAGGGATAAAGACGAAGAAACGGGGGGAAACCTACTAAGGTTTATAACGGAGCAACATTTTTGTGATTCAATACTGTTTCCTTACAACTACAGGTGAGAGTCTTACTGATCTGTTGTACACATTCAATTTTTCTTGCTCGATGTTAAGTGTAATTCATGACGTATATATATATAAACATGTGCAGTTTCCACTGGATTCTGCTAGACATTCAAGTTGATAAGGGAATAATTGAAGTAAGGGACCCATTGAGTAGAGGCCTGGAAGGGTTCCTTGACTTGCAGAAGTTGCTCCAGAGGTAATTTTAATCATTAATTGCCGCACTATATCTTTCATGAGATATCAATTAATTATACACTCATTCAATCATTATTTTGCCTGGCAGGGTTTGGAGAGTTTTCAAGAAGCGCAATAAGGGTAACTTCGCAGAGAAGCTAACATTTACTCCTGTACCGTTCGACCAGCAGCCACAGGGGACGAATCTATGTGGATACTACGTTTGCGAGTACATTCGCATGTTAACCACTGAGAAGAACGATAATAGATTCAACGTAAGCAATAACATTCACAACTTTAATTTATTATCGTCAATATTTCGTTATCAAGATTTATATAGTCATATTCATCTCATTTTCCTATATAGGTCGAGTTCATGCGGGAGAAGCTCCAGCCACGCGAACACCTACTAGGAATTGCGGAGTAAGTGGCGGGACTTCTGATGAGAGAAATTATAGATGACAAAGGCAGGTTTAGTCCAAATAGCAAATGGTCATGATCCCCGTGTAATAGTTTGAATAGACGACGGGCTCTAGTCCCGGTAGTCGTGAGCTCCATGTATATGTAAGGAGTCTATGAATAGACACTAGTAGAGAAACCCCCCTTTAGTACCGGTTCCAAAGGGCCTTTAGTACCGGTACTAAAGGCCTCCCACCTTTAGTACCGGTTCCTTACGAACGAACCGGTACTAAAGGTGCCTCTACGTGGGCACAGAGGAGCCCGCGGGGCTGGAGACCTTAACTCGAACCGGTACTAAAGGCTATTTCGTTTAATTTTTTTATCTATTTTTTTCTAAATATTTTTCACTCCCTCTTTTATTATTTTTTTCAGAATTTCTAATAGTTTCGTTAGTCTCTAACTACACTTTATCTCTAGTCAAATTACTTACCCGTGGTCAAACTTCCCGGTCGGTCACCCATCCTCACACTACTCCCGCACTAGCACGCTTAACTTCCGAGTTCCATCCCGTTCCACTTCCAAGTGCTTCGCGCGCATGTTGTTGGTAGTAGTATCATATCAATCCTATTAACATGTTGGTCGATGTCACACTTTTTTATTGTTTAAAATCCAAATAATTCTTTTAATAAACAAAAGTAATGATGTAATAATAATGTTGAATAAATAAATAAAATAAAATTTTTTAATTTGTATTATTTTTAATTATTTTTTAAAATTTTAATATTTTTTTGCCAAACCTAAAACCTGAAAATTTGAAAATCTTATAATTTGCTAAAAGTAATAGTAATATTTTAGGACTCAAAAAATCTTATAATTATTAATTTTAATTTAAAAAAATAAAAAATATATAAAATTCTAAATTTCTGGAAAAAAACTAAAATCTTCCTGCTTTCATATTTTCATTTGGAATTTTGAGAATCTAAAAATTGGCTAACCGGGTAAACCCCGGTGAATTCGGATGTAACTTTTTCTCACGATGATTTTGATATATTATACGCATTTTTCCGACGTCGTATGCAAAATTTAATGCGATTTTACCATTTTTCAAACTTTTTTTTGCAAAAAAAGTCAAAATTCGAATTTCTTAATTTCACCGAATAGTAGGTTGCATAACATACAAGAATCTGACACGAACCGGTACTAAAGGTCCTTACGAACCGGTACGTACCGGTTCGTAAGGAAACCGGTACGTACCGGTTCGTAAGGAAACCGGTACTAAAGGCCTGGACGGAAGCCCCTTTTTCTACTAGTGAGACTTTTGCTTCGAATATTTGTTTGGTCGATATATATATAATGCATGAATGTGTACAGCTTCTGTAGTAGCGTTCAAATATATAAAAAATTTATTTTGAAATGAAAAAATGAAATTAAAGGGGGCGGTGGCGGTAGGGGGGTGGCTGCACCCCTCAAACCCTAAAGGAGGAGCGTCCTGCGCGAGCCACGTAGAGGGCCTCTGCGCGCCCCATGGCCGCCACGTGGTGGACCTTATGTCAAGGGTGGTAAGCGACCCGCGACAAAAGGTAGGGCCTTTTGTCGCGCTCCCGTTGTCGCCCGCGGCTGGCCACCCGCGACAAAAGGGTCTTACGGCCCGCGACATTAGGCCTGTTTTCCACTAGTGACTCATATGCATCCCATCAATCCTAGGCAAGTCCTCCGCAGTAGGTATCCCAATAAGAAAAGCATTGGCCCCATGAGCAATGGCCTCCCACTTCCAGGTAGGATTACCTGGACACATACAGGCCATCAGCCTCTGAATATCCTCAGCAGTGACTGTCTCCTCCCCTGAAACCTGCACAAGAGCAGTAGGCTTTGGCAGCTTCAAAATAACCAAGCGGCTTTGGCAGCTTCAAAATCGGACATCGTATCGTGGGATGCACAGCCGAGTCACACACCAAGCAGTAGTGTATCACCTTACATTCTTTGGTGGTATGAGTATTTACTACACACTTCCAGCAGCGACCTGTCTTCTTTTGCTTTGTAACAGCCGCAACAATCTCCGGGGCCTCCACAGATGGGATAGCCGGCGCCACCGTGGCCGCAGCAGGAGGGATCAGAGCTTGCTGCCCCTGAACAGCTGGACCCGGTTGCACAAACTGCTGAGGTAAAATCATCTGGCCCCCAGCCGAGGCCACCAACCCTGCTATAGGTGGAACTACAGGATTGGCGTACTTCTTCTTCTGATGTACCGTCTGATTAACCTGTTGTTGCGGAGCAAACTGAGGATTCGCCGGTGCCGCAGTCTGCCGAGGGTATTGAAGAAACTGCCGAGGGAACTGCTGATACTGCTGCTGTACCCCCTGCGGCTGCATGTAGTGCAACGGACGGGTCATCTGCTGCTGCAGAGGGCGGAAAGAAACTGGAGGCCGAAACCCTGGCGCCGGACCAGACGGCATCGGCACCCCTAGCGGCCAACCCTGGAAGCCGGGCGACCCAGCGTACGGTGCGGCACCGTTGGAGCTTGACGCCTCCGCCGGCCTAACCGCAGGCGCCGCCACCCCGGCCGGGGCAGCTGGCGGCATCGGCGGCCGCTGCGGCACACCAGCCATCCCCGGCGAAGAGCTGGGTCATGCAACAACGGACGCGAAGGAGCGCGGGAAACTTGGCGAGGATGAACACGATGGCGAGAAGACGACAGCGCCGATGGCTCGAGCTTGCACTGGGACGTGATCGCGGACGGCGGCGAGGGTCTCGTGATCGCGTGCTGCGAGGGTCTCGTGATCGCGTGCGAGCGGAATACGACGATCAGCCGGGCCCTCGCGCAAGTGTAGACTGCGTCGCTGAAAGCCCATGAGTGCTCGGCCCAAACCGGCCCACCTCGGCAGCGGCCCAAGGCAATCCACTGGGACTCCTCCCGCTTCGCGAAACGGGGACGACGCCGGGATCGCCTCTCCTCCAGCCGCCGGGACTGGCTGCATTCCGGGCGAAGAAGCACCTTCCGCAGCCGACACATGACGGGTATCCGCCGCTGACGCTGCCGCCCCTCCCCGACCATCACCAGTCTTCGCATCACGAGCCGCCTTGTCCAAGAACTCGCCAAAGATCAGCAGCGGGGTAAACCGCTGGCGAGGCAGCGGCCCCCTCCACGGCTTCACTGGATGAGGCCTGGGCAAGCGAAGGCCCACCGGCGAGTTGGACAGGGCCCGAATGCCCCTTTTCACCTGCACCGACGGCTGCGGCGACGTCGAACGCGCCCTCGGGCCTTCAGAACATCGGGGGGCCAAAACCGGCGAACTAGGCGCCGCCCTCTCCCAAGATCTGGCCTCCGGCGTGGGGAATCCGATCTTTTCCCAAAAGTAGGCCAGCACCTCTTCTCGATCTGACTCGGAACGGCGACCGATCGGCAGAACACAAGGATCATCCGCCAAACCTTGCCACGCGACCGCCTCCGCTACCGCTCCATCGTCGGAGTCCTCGCCGAAAAGCACAGAGAACCGCGAGCCCGATCCAAGGAGATCCGGCGAGCTCACCCCCGCCGGCCGGAGAGGCGGCAGGTTGAGGCGCCTCCGCATTCCCCGGATGTAGTCAACAGGTGCACAGACATCTCTATTTCTCAACAAGTATCCTGTATATCTTTGATAAGAGAGCGAGATCGGCACAGAGAGTAATCTCCAATCTCGCACTTAGCCATCTCTGGGTTATTTTTGTGCACAAGTTCTGTAACTGAAGAAGAAAAAAAAATGAATTTATCAAACCGCGGGGCTAACTAGTGTAGTGCGTACAAGAAACTTACCTAGAATGCGTCTTTCACCCGCAGGGCTATGGTAGCACCCGTATAGTCGGTGGCAGCTTTATAGTGGTTCCAAGTCTATGTTAGCTCCTCCACTCGGACCTCACCGGGCAATTTAACCACGCCAGGTAAATGCTCCTTAAGGAGTAGCCCAGAGATGCCATTCGCGGGGTGGCACTCACCCTCATATCCAACCTCCTTTCAGGCCCTGCACAAAAGAGGAAGCCAAAGTCATTTGCAATTGTTGAAATATTGAAGGTACAAATTCTAAAAATTAGCCGAGAAATCCATTTACCTATCTCCATATGGCCGAATTATCGGCCGTTGCTCCAAAAGAATTGGTCGCTTCGGGATTGTTGACGGACCACGTAGGGGCACTCCCCTAGAAGGGCTAGAGATACCCTCCGACGATGTGTCAGCACGGGTGAGAGCCCCCTCGCCCTCCTCCTCACACTCCTCCTCCTCACCCCTATCCATCTCTTGCCACACCTATTGATCTGGAAACACCGACTCCTCCTCCCTCTCCAGTGTCTCAGCTACAGGTGGTGATCTCCCTGGTAGGCCGACCACATCCACGCGCTCCTCTACCCTTGCCTCCACCTCTACCCTTTCCTCCTGTTGGAGATTTTCCCTAGGCTCTCCCTTGTGCCACCTGAGGAGGAGCACCAGTCACCATAGATTCCAACAACCTTCTTTGAATGGGTGGTGGGGTGACGACCTCTCCCTTTGACACACCCGCTCCTCCTCCCTCTCCTTCCTGGTGCCCTGACCCCGACCTCTCGAGGGAAGACAGATACCGACCATGGCGAGCCTCGGTCCCGTGTGCCACCATGCTTCAATCACCTACCATGGGAAAGAGTAAACCAATTAGTACGGATGATAAATAAATAAATGGGCAATTACAAAAGAATAAAACAATGACATAAATGCAACAATACAGTTTAAATAGATTAGAATGCTGAAATAAGATACGTAATGAGAAAGTTTGTTGGGATGCATACAACTAAAAATAGTTGGGATCATTTGGATCATAATCCAGCTCGTCTCTGGGATCAGCTGGAGCCTCATCATCACTATCACGCGTGTCATCATGGATTATGTCATCCTGGGAACCGTCATCATCAGTGGCTAAGCATAACTGCTTAAGCAAGGACTGGTGGTCTGGATCCGCAACCTCCTCTGATTCTTTGACGTCTTCACCATCACTATCATTGTCTACTTCCATGTACTGAACTCCCATCAAGTCGATCTCGAAACGCCTATGAGCCCATGTTCTTCTTGAAAGAACTGTCCAACATATGTGTCGACACTACAGGAAAATCAGGCGCTGCCGTGCAGCATATCATTGCCGTGAGGCACCGCACGGCAAAGAATTCTTTGCCGTGCGCCGCAAGAGGCACGCACGGCAAAGAATATGTGCACGGCAAAGTTAAAGGGCGGCGCACGGCAAAGATAAAGAGCACGGCAACCTCACCCATGCCGCACGGCAACGTTCCCTCGCACGGCAAAGTTCCTCAAACGCGCACGGCAAAGAAAACATGACGGCAAAGCCAACAGAGGCCGCACGGCAAAGAAACTGTGCTCGGCAAAGGACTGGGACATTGCCGTGGGCCTCCCTTTGCCGTGCGGCCAGATAAAATGCACGGCAAAGACGCCTTTGCCGTGCACTCCTTCTTTGCCGTGCGCCATACTTCATTTTATTTGTTTTTCTTTCTATTTTATTTCATCTAATACTTATATTTATTTTTTTATTAGTTTTACTTTTTGATGACTATTTATTAGTGTTACTTAAGACAATGTGCAATACAAAATTAATCTCCATGCTCATCCCCCACAAATATGAGGGTTCCGGTGCTCCGGCGGCCGTCCCCCTCCTTCCCCCCAAAACAGCGGGACGGCGGGTCTACCCCCGTTGATTTCTCCGCGCGAGGGTGCACAATGTACTTTTTCATTCTCTTAGGTTTGTTAGGGTAGGTTTTAGGTCCAGTTGCAAGTTTTGGTTGCATTTCGGTGCTCCGGGGGTCATTCCCCCCTAAAAACGGCTGTCTGTGGGCCCCGGATGGTCTACCCCCTAGATTTCTCCGCGCGAGGTTCCACCAATATACCTTTTCATAGGTTTAGGTTTGTTTAGTCCATGGACATATGGAAAACCATGTGTGGCACCCTTTGGCACAGTCTAGCCCCCGATATACCCGCGGCGGGACACTTCACCGTACACGTCCAGGAATCTGTTAAGTGTTATCGCCCGAAGGTGAGGGATGTCAGACCGGGGATCCATGCCATGCACCATTTGGTGAATTACACCTAGCATCACACTTTGACACATATCATAGGTCCACATGCAAGGTTTGGTGGGGTTCCGGTGCTCCGGCGGTCGTTATCCTCCTCCCCCCAAAACAATGGAACGCGTGCCCGCGGGTCTACCCCTAGATTTCTCCGCGAGGGTGCACCAATGTAACTTTTCATTATTTTAGGTTTGTTTAGTACATATACACATGGAGAACCAAAGATTGGGACCCTTTGGCACATATACCAAGCTAGAGCCATTATCACACGATCGACGGTGTGCCTGATCTACTGGTTAGGGTTAGGGTGTAGGGTTAGGGCTAGGGTTTAGGGGCTAGGGCTAGGGTTTAGGTTAAAGGGTAAGTATTTATGGTTAGGTTTAGGTTTAGGGTTTAGGGTTAGGGTTAGGGTTTATGATGCATGCTTCGAGCTCCGGCGTCGTGGTTTAGGGATTTAGAGGGGTTTAGGGCTCGAAGCCTCCCCAGTTTAGGGTTTAGGGTTTAGGGGAGCTACTTTTGCACCATTAGACCTTGCACCACACTTTGACACATATCATAGGTCCACATGCAAGGTTTGGTGGGGTTACGGTGCTCCGGCGGTCGTTATCCCCCTCCTCCCCCAAAACAATGAACGCAGTGCCCCGGCGGGTCTACCCCCCTAGATTTCTCCGCGCGAGGTTCCACCAATATACCTTTTCATAGGTTTAGGTTTGTTTAGTCCATGGACATATGGAAAACCATGTGTGGCACCCTTTGGCACAGTCTAGCCCCCGATATACCCGCGGCGGGACACTTCACCGTACACGTCCGTGAATCATAAGTGTTATCGCCCGAAGGTGAGGGATGTCGACCGTGGATCCATGCCATGCACCATTTGGTGAATTACACCTAGCATCACACTTTGACACATATCATAGGTCCACATGCAAGGTTTGGTGGGGTTCCGGTGCTCCGGCGGTCGTTATCCCCTCCTCCCCCCAAAACAGCGGAACGCGTGCCCCGCGGGGTCTACCCCCTAGATTTCTCCGCGAGGGTGCACCAATGTAACTTTTCATATGTTTAGGTTTGTTTAGTCCATGGACATATGGAAAACCATGTGTGGCACCCTTTGGCACAGTCTAGCCCCGATATACCCGCGGCGGGACACTTCACCGTACACGTCCAGAATCATAAGTGTTATCGCCCGAAGGTGAGGGATGTCAGACCGGGGATCCATGCCATGCACCATTTGGTGAATTACACCTAGCATCACACTTTGACACATATCATAGGTCCACATGCAAGGTTTGGTGGGGTTCCGGTGCTCCGGCGGTCGTTATCCCCTCCTCCCCCCAAAACAGCGGAACGCGTGCCCCGGCGGGTCTACCCCCCTAGATTTCTCCGCGCGAGGGTGCACCAATGTAACTTTTCATTATTTTAGGTTTGTTTAGTACATATACACATGGAGAACCAAAGATTGGGACCCTTTGGCACATATACCAGCAGCCTAGAGCCATTATCACACGATCGACGGTGTGCCTGATCTACTGGTTAGGGTTAGGGTGTAGGGTTAGGGCTAGGGTTTAGGGGCTAGGGCTAGGGTTTAGGTTAAAGGGTAAGTATTTATGGTTAGGTTTAGGTTTAGGGTTTAGGGTTAGGGTTAGGGTTTATGATGCATGCTTCGCGACTCCGTCGTGGTTTAGGGATTTAGAGGGGTTTAGGGCTCGAAGCCTCCCCAGTTTAGGGTTTAGGGTTTAGGGGAGCTACTTTTGCACCATTAGACCTTGCACCACACTTTGACACATATCATAGGTCCACATGCAAGGTTTGGTGGGGTTACGGTGCTCCGGCGGTCGTTATCCCCACCAACCCCCAAAACAGCGGAACGGGTGCCCCGGCGGGTCTACCCCCCTAGATTTCTCCGCGAGGTTCCACCAATATACCTTTTCATAGGTTTAGGTTTGTTTAGTCCATGGACATATGGAAAACCATGTGTGGCACCCTTTGGCACAGTCTAGCCCCCGATATACCCGCGGCGGGACACTTCACCGTACACGTCCAGGAATCTGTTAAGTGTTATCGCCCGAAGGTGAGGGATGTCAGACCGGGGATCCATGCCATGCACCATTTGGTGAATTACACCTTGCATCACACTTTGACACATATCATAGGTCCACATGCAAGGTTTGGTGGGGTTCCGGTGCTCCGGCGGTCGTTATCCCCTCCTCCCCCCAAAACAGCGGAACGCGTGCCCCGGCGGGTCTACCCCCTAGATTTCTCCGCGCGAGGGTGCACCAATGTAACTTTTCATTATTTTAGGTTTGTTTAGTACATATACACATGGAGAACCAAAGATTGGGACCCTTTGGCACATATACCAGCAGCTAGAGCCATTATCACACGATCGACGGTGTGCCTGATCTACTGGTTAGGGTTAGGTGTAGGGTTAGGGCTAGGGTTTAGGGGCTAGGGCTAGGGTTTAGGTTAAAGGGTAAGTATTTATGGTTAGGTTTAGGTTTAGGGTTTAGGGTTAGGGTTAGGGTTTATGATGCATGCTTCTGCAGCTCCGGCGTCGTGGTTTAGGGATTTAGAGGGGTTTAGGGCTCGAAGCCTCCCCAGTTTAGGGTTTAGGGTTTAGGGGAGCTACTTTTGCACCATTAGACCTTGCACCACACTTTGACACATATCATAGGTCCACATGCAAGGTTTGGTGGGGTTCCGGTGCTCCGGCGGTCGTTATCCCCCTCCTCCCCCAAAAAAACCGAACGCAGTTGCCCTGCGGGTCTACCCCCCTAGATTTCTCCGTGCGAGGGTGCACCAATGTAACTTTTCATAGGTTTAGGTTTGTTTAGTCCATGGACATATGGAAAACCATGTGTGGCACCCTTTGGCACAGTCTAGCCCCCGATATACCCGCGGCGGGACACTTCAGCGTACACGTCCGGGGAATACGGTTAAGTGTTATCGCCCGAAGGTGAGGAATGTCGACCGGGATCCATGCCATGCACCATTTTGTGAATCACACCTTGCATCACACTTTGACACATAGAATAGGTCCACATGCAAGGTTTGGTGGGGTTCCGGTGCTCCGGCGGTCGTTATCCCCCTCCTCCCCCCAAAACAGCGGAACGTGTGCCCCAGCGGGTCTACCCCCCTAGATTTCTCCGCGCGAGGGTGCACCAATGTAACTTTTCATTCCTTTATGTTTGTTTAGTACATATACACATGGAGAACCAAAGATTGGGACCCTTTGGCACATATACCAGCAGCTAGAGCCATTATCACACGATCGACGGTGTGCCTGGTCTACTGGTTAGGGTTAGGTGTAGGGTTAGGGCTAGGGTTTAGGGGCTAGGGCTAGGGTTTAGGTTAAAGGCTAAGTGTTTATGGTTAGGTATAGGTTTAGGGTTTAGGGTTAGGGTTAGGGTTTATGATGCATGCTTCTGCAGCTCCGGCGTCGTGGTTTAGGGATTTAGAGGGGTTTAGGGCTCGAAGCCTCCCCAGTTTAGGGTTTAGGGTTTAGGGGAGCTACTTTTGCACCATTAGACCTTGCACCACACTTTGACACATATCATAGGTCCACATGCAAGGTTTGGTGGGGTTCCGGTGCTCCGGCGGTCGTTATCCCCCTCCTCCCCCAAAACAGCGGAACGTGTGCCCCGGCGGGTCTACCCCCCTAGATTTCTCCGCGCGAGGGTGCACCAATGTAACTTTTCATAGGTTTAGGTTTGTTTAGTCCATGGACATATGGAAAACCATGTGTGGCACCCTTTGGCACAGTCTAGCCCCCGATATACCCGCGGCGGGACACTTCAGCGTACACGTCCAGGAATCTGTTAAGTGTTATCGCCCGAAGGTGAGGAATGTCAGACCGGGGATCCATGCCATGCACCATTTTGTGAATCACACCTTGCATCACACTTTGACACATAGAATAGGTCCACATGCAAGGTTTGGTGGGGTTCCGGTGCTCCGGCGGTCGTTATCCCCCTCCTCCCCCCAAAACAGCGGAACGTGTGCCCCAGCGGGTCTACCCCCCTAGATTTCTCCGCGCGAGGGTGCACCAATGTAACTTTTCATTCCTTTATGTTTGTTTAGTACATATACACATGGAGAACCAAAGATTGGGACCCTTTGGCACATATACCAGCAGCTAGAGCCATTATCACACGATCGACGGTGTGCCTGGTCTACTGGTTAGGGTTAGGTGTAGGGTTAGGGCTAGGGTTTAGGGGCTAGGGCTAGGGTTTAGGTTAAAGGGTAAGTATTTATGGTTAGGTTTAGGTTTAGGGTTTAGGGTTAGGGTTATGGTTTATGATGCATGGTTCTGCAGCTCCGGCGTCGTGGTTTAGGGATTTAGAGGGGTTTAGGGCTCGAAGCCTCCCCAGTTTAGGGTTTAGGGTTTAGGGGAGCTACTTTTGCACCATTAGACCTTGCACCACACTTTGACACATATCATAGGTCCACATGCAAGGTTTGGTGGGGTTCCGGTGCTCCGGCGGTCGTTATCCCCCTCCTCCCCCAAAACAGCGGAACGTGTGCCCCGGCGGGTCTACCCCCCTAGATTTCTCCGCGCGAGGGTGCACCAATGTAACTTTTCATAGGTTTAGGTTTGTTTAGTCCATGGACATATGGAAAACCATGTGTGGCACCCTTTGGCACAGTCTAGCCCCCGATATACCCGCGGCGGGACACTTCAGCGTACACGTCCAGGAATCTGTTAAGTGTTATCGCCCGAAGGTGAGGAATGTCAGACCGGGGATCCATGCCATGCACCATTTTGTGAATCACACCTTGCATCACACTTTGACACATAGAATAGGTCCACATGCAAGGTTTGGTGGGGTTCCGGTGCTCCGGCGGTCGTTATCCCCCTCCTCCCCCCAAAACAGCGGAACGTGTGCCCCAGCGGGTCTACCCCCCTAGATTTCTCCGCGCGAGGGTGCACCAATGTAACTTTTTAATTCTTTTGGTTATGATTTAGGGTTAGGGTAAGGTTTAGGGTTAAGGGTTATGGTTAGGGATTTCGGGTTGATCTGCAACTCCCGCGTTAGCAATTGAAGTTGCGTCTACCCCCCTTGATTTTTCCGCGTGAGGTGAACCGGATTGAATCACATATTTATTGAAAAGCATGGGACATATATTATTACATAATACACATTTTGAAAAAACAAGTTTAATATAAATTTTAAATAAAACTTAATGTTATCGATAATTAAAATGGTAAAAATAAAAAATCCTTTGCCGTGCGTAAGCCCACGGCAAAGAACTCTGCCGCACGGCAAAGGGTCCTTTGCCGTGCGCTTCTCCCTTTGCCGTGCGCTTCTCCCTTTGCCGTGCGTAAGCCCACGGCAAAGAACTCTGCCGCACGGCAAAGCGCCCCTGCCGCACGGCAAAGGCCTGCGCACGGCAAAGCCACTTTCACTTAACCCTAAACGTCGATCCGACCAGGTGTGTTTCTGGCCAATCGAGCACGCGCCCGCACCCCTGCCTCCTCCCACGCGCCAAGCGCCGCCGCCCACCTCCTGCTCTCCTCCGCCCCTCCGGCCAGCCGCCGTCGCCAGCCCCCACCGCCCACGCCGCCGCCGCTGCTGGCCCCACCCGCCCACGCAGCCGCCGCCGGCCTCCTCCCACGCAGCCGCCGCCGGCCTCCTCCTCCTCCTCCCACGCAGCCGCCGCCGGCCTCCTCCTCCCACGCAGCCGCCGCCGGCCTCCTCCTCCCACGCAGCCGCCGCCGGCCTCCTCCTCCTCCTCCCACGCAGCCGCCGCCGGCCTCCTCCTCCCACGCAGCCGCCGCCGGCCTCCTCCCGTGCTTCAAGGTAACGCACCGTCCGGGTTTTTTTTTCTGCCACGGTTAGGGTTTGTTAGGGTGCGTTGCCGTAGGCTCTGGTTTACCCTCCCTCGGTATCTGACCCGCGCAAATTGCCGCCGCCGAGAAGGGGGAAGCAAATCCAGCTCGAGGGACTGCATTTCGGCGGGAATTCCGGCTCCTCGTCAGTCGTTGCTAGCTCGTAGTGGAGTGGAGTGGACACCGCAGCCGCGACGTTGCTGTCACGTGGTCGGGGTGATTGGGGTTGGGGTTCACGTCGGCCCGGTTCGGTAGGGGCTGCTATTTTCGTGGGGGTAACGGGCGCAATTCTGCTGCCAGCGGGCGTGCCCTCGAGGATTATTCTTTAGATTTTGCCGTGATCGGTGGTTTTAGCCGCCGGGGGAGGATCTAGCAGGGTGTCCTTGAGTTGGGCATATGACTGCGTATGGAAAGCTTCCAATTCCAACTTGGGAGCCCGCCGCCGCCCGCGGTGAGAATTTTGTGTGTGCGAGTGAAGGCTATTTTACCTTGGCATTGTCTTCTCATGGCTGTTCATGGGCATGGAGGAGATGATAGTATAATCCGGTTCTAAACTTCCAACTGGGATTTTAGTTTAGTATGAATTAGATATAGGATTTTAGTTTAGTATAATATTTTAGTGTTTAGTATAAATTAGAAATAGGAATTTAGCTTTGAAAAAGGTGTTTATGATACGGATATGTTAAAACTAGCCCCATATGGCAAAAATAAGATAATGTGCCGGAAGGAAATTCTTTATGGTGAAGTAATATTGTTATACCACTATTGTAAAAAATTCTTGTTCACTTGCATGACTATTTTTCTCGTTATGCAGGCGATGCTTCGAGGTGGACACGAGGGGCGGCGTCGCGGGGGTGTTTGACGGGGCGTTCCGGATCTTCTTCGGCGATTCTCTCAGAGGGTCGTTGATCTTCTTCGCTTGTTGTCGATCACGCTTCGAGGGTGAGAATCCGTTCGCCTCTCTTGTACCTAGGTTTTTTTTTGTGTCTAGATCACCAAGTCTGTCGCGATACCTAGGCGTCTCTTCCCGACCGTAAGGGTTACGCGGATAAATATGCATTAGTGGTCTCGCATATTATGAACCGTAACTCTTACGGCATTTATCGGGACAGCCGGCGGATGCGTAGTTGGGTACGTTCTCCGTGCTCTACCCCGATCCGAGACAGGATTTCGGTAGCGCCTCCCCGTTGTTCTCCGGATGCACACCCCTCTCGGCTTTTTGCCGAGACGTGTATCGGGAGAGCAGCGGGGAGGTGCTGCCGAAATTCTGTCTCGGATCGGGGTAGAGCTGGGAGAACGTACTCAATCTACGGATCCGGCGGCTGCTAGGAGCCCACCTAGTAGAGTTTCAGGTTGATGCACGCGTAAAATAAATAAATATATGATGCATTTATTTCGTATTTGATATATAAATGCTATGTTCGTCTGTTTTGTTGCTGATTAGAGGATGGATAATCGTGGCTGGATGTACGATGGCAGAATCAGTCAGTGGAACTATACTGATGAATGGGGAGAAAAGACCGAGCAGTTTGTGGATAGGGCGTTTGCCATCCCTAGCAGACCTATAAGTGTTTGGTGCCCTTGTAGTAAGTGCGCTAACCGAAAGGCACAGGACAAGGAAACTATGAGTATGCACCTGATCAAGTTTGGGTTCACACCGTCCTACAGGATTTGGACTTACCATGGAGAAAAGGCAAAGAAACGTGCTAGGAAGGAGGTGCGGCAGATTCAACCTAGGGGGGAATATGACACTGGTTTTGGTAGGTGCTTAGAAAACTTGGCTAATGGTAATGTGCCTGAAAGCTCTCATGTAGAGGTGGAGACACCTCAGGATGCGGAGACAAGTGAGGACCCGGAGGAAAACACAAAGGAGTACTATGAGGCTCTGTTTGCTTCGCAGAAACCCCTACATGAAAATACAGAGGTTACCCAACTAGATGCCATCGCTCGCCTTATGGCCTTGAAGTGCCATAGGAACTTGTGCAGAGATGGGTTCGATGAACTTCTGGTCATCGTAGGCAGCCTTCTCGCCGAAAGGGCACCTCTTGCCGCAAAACTTCTACTATTCGACCAAATTGCTCAGTGACCTTAAGATGTCATCTCAGCAGATACACGCTTGTCCAAAGGGATGCATGCTATTCAGAGAGGAGCACGCTGACACAAATTATTGCATCAAATGCAATTCCTCTAGGTACTTTGAGGTGGACCGCAATGGTGATGGTCAGAAGAGGCAGACCACGGTTGCCAAGAATATCCTCCGCTATCTTCCAGTTCTACCGAGGATCCAGCGGCTCTTCATGACCGAGGATACTGCCCAGCAGATGAGGTGGGCCGTGGAAGGAAACAGATACACCGACAAGATGATACATCCGTCGGATGGTACTGCATGGAAGAACTTTGTGAAGAAATTTCCATTGAAAGCAGGTGACCCGAGGAGCGTAGCAGTTGCGATATCAACTGATGGGTTCAATCCATATGGTATGTCGGCTGCAGTATACAGTTGTTGGCCAGTGTTTGTTATTCCCATGAACCTCCCCCCTGGCGTCTGCATGAGATCAGAGAACATGTTTGTGTCGATGGTAATCCCAGGGCCCAAATACCCGGGCAAGAACATGAATGTGTACACGGAACCGCTGGTGGATGACTTGGTTCGTGGCTGGGAAGGTCGCGGGATCCGAACATATGACGCATCAAAGAAGGAGTACTTCGATATGTATGTGTGGTACCACACGTCCCTGCATGACCTGCCAAAGACGTGCTTTGTTCTGCGGGTGGTGTACACATGGGAAGTGGCCTTGCCCACAAGTGCATGACAGCCGTGACTTTCTTACGGCTAAACAAGGGAGGCAAGTATTCATGCTTTGATGAAGCTCGACGAGTTCCTTGAGCGGAGGCATGCATACAGGAGTGATGTAAAGAGTTTCAAGAAAGGCCGTGTTGTCCGTGGCCCGAAGCCAATTCCGAAGACCGGAACGGAAATCAAGGCCGAGTTAGATGCTCTTCAGCCTAGCCCTGATGGGAATGGTTTCTTAGGATATGGGGAGACACACCAATGGACTCACAAGCCGTGCTTATGGAAGCTCCCTTACTTTGAGTTTCTCGAGCTCCCGCATAACATTGATGTAATGCACACCGAGAAGAATATCAGTGAAGCCATTTGGAGCACGATTGTGGACACTGAGAAGACGAAGGATAACATAAAGGCTCGAATTGATCAAGAAAGGTGGTGTGATAGGCCGGAGTTGAACATGCAGCCACCTAATGGTGCCAAAAAAACTTGGACTAAGCCACACGCTCCGTTCGCCTCACAAAGGCCCAAAAAAGGGAGGTCTTCCAATGGATGAAGGACTCCTTGTTTTTCCCCGATGGGTTCGCAGCCAACTGGATGAGGGGCCTGAACATTGAAACGCTGCGAGTACAAGGACTGAAGAGTCATGACTACCACATATGGCTTGAGCGGATAATGCCGGTGATGATTCGAGGCTATGTCCCCGAGAAGACTTGGCGAGTGCTAGCGAGGTTGAGTTTTTCTTCCGCCGCATTTGTGCTAGGGAGTTAGACACTAAAGTGATTGAGAAGCTGGATGCAGAGGCACCCGAGTATCTTTGCGATCATGAGAAGATCTTTCCTCCAGGGTTTTTTAATCCGATGCAACACATGATCCTGCACCTCGCGGAGGAGTGCTTAAAGGGGGGCCCGAATTGGGGCCGTTGGCAGTTTGGTCCCGAGAGAGAAACACAAAAGCTTCGTCAAATGACTGGCAATAAATGCAAGATCGAAGCATCCATAGCCGAGGCAGTCCTGAACGTGGAGGTGGCAAACTTCACCACTAAGCACTATGATCCCAACATTCCCACAAAGCACAACCCGGTCCTCCGTTTAAATGCCGCCAACAATGAAGAAGTACCCAAGCTTAGCATCTTCGTGGGGCTTGGTGGCAAGTCAAGTGGCTCGAAGCCGTACGAACGGACCTACCTGAGCGGACCTTGATCCACTCGTATGTCTTAAACACCATGGTCGAAGTGAAGCCGTACATCGAGTAAGTGCGAACCATTTAATTATTCGCAAACGTTCACTCGTATGTTCGTGGCTAACTCTTCCTCTTTTCATCGGTATAGGAAATTCAAGGCTATACATTGGAAGAATACCCACAGGGAGCCTACCCCGGAAGAATCCAAGCAAATTTTCGATAAGGGAGGCGGTTTCGGTTTCAGTAGCTGGTTTTGTAATTTGGTACTATTCTATCCAAATTAGCTAGCACTTCCTACATTTATCGGTCATTTCTCGTTCTAAACTTCTTGTGCTAAACTTGTAGGCAAGAACTGACAAAGAGATGAAGTCAGAGCTAAGAAAAATTGCTAGGGGCTTTGACCATTCCGTAGAAGCGTTCAACTCCTATGACGTGAACGGGTATCGCTTCCACTCCATCAATACACAACAAGCCGGCCCAACGCGAAGACAATAAATAGTGGGGTGGTATGTCAAGGTGATGATGGGCTCCATTACTATGGAAGAGTCGAGGGTATATACGAGCTGAATTACGGGTTTCACAAAGGGCTAAATCCCGTCGTCTTCAAATGCCATTGGTTTGACCCACGTCGGGTGAGACGGGATCCTGAAATTGGGTTGGTCGAAGTTGAAAGGAACTCCATTTATAAGGGAGAGGATGTGTACATCTTGGCAACCCAGGCCTTTCAAGTATTCTATCTCCCGTACGCGTGCAGAAACCCGACAAAACGTCTACATGGATGGGATGTTGTGATGACGGTGCCTTCACGCAATAGGCCGCCCCCGCCAAACAAGGACGATTACCGCCGCGTAGACCCCACAACAAGGAGTGTCGAGTTTTATCAGGAAGAAGGGCTCCCCGGCCATTTCACAATCGGCTTGCCGACTATCGATGACATGGTCGTAGACGATGAACAAGAAGACGCGGGCATGGATGGAGACAATGCGTAAGATGAAGCCGAGGATGTCTCATTGCCCCGGAAGACCTGAGTTTGCTCGAGGCGTTCAAAGCAGGGATTGACCTCGATGCAGATGGACCACCTCCAGGTTTCATTGATGATTATTGGTTCGCCGAGCCTGATGACGATGAGGAGACACGCGGTCCAATCACGGATGGCGACACAGGCTACTGATCTATGTAGTAGTAATTGTGAGGCTAGCCTATTTGTAATAACTCCGTGTAATAGAGATTGTCTAGCTAGGTTATTTGTAAGAACTCCGTGCTATGTTTGAGAGAACTCTATGGTAGCTATTTGTTGCTTCCACTAATTAATTAATGTTCATCCTTTTGCATTATTTGTTGCTTTCATTAATGTTCATCTACTTATATTTCTGTTGCTTTCACTAATATTTATCTCTTTACAATATTGCGTACTAATAAACCACTCTCTTCATTTGTGTTTGCAGGTGATTGAAGCATGCCGCCAAAAAAAAGGGGTGGCGGTCTTAAAAAGAAGCTCAAGGACTTGGTAGGTGTAGGGACTTCGAGGCGGGGCCCCCCACCTAGCCCCCCTCCTAGCCCCCCTCCTGTCGCTCCCACAGGGCGGCCTCGTAGGAAGAATGCGACGCGGGTACTCACTCCTAGTCCTAGCCCCCCTCCCGCAGCCGATGATGATGACGAGGAGGAGGAGGTGGGTGGGGAGGACCAGGAGGAGGAGGTGGGTGGGGAGGACCAGGAGGAGGAGGGGGGTGGGGAGGACCAGGAGGAGGAGGGGGACGAGGAGGACCTCTCGGAGGATGAGGGGTTGGGGAACTTAGTGTTCGATCCTGATCCAAGCCTAGAGTGGTGTGAGCCGGAGGATTACCAGTACGTTCCAGCTTTGGAGAGGCTGAGGCCACGTGATAGGAAGCCATATCGGCGTGGGATAACACAGCTCCCCTCGCTGAGAAGCTGGCGCTACAGGCACGTTGTTCTTGTGCCCTATGGAAGGAGGTACATGTTATTTTTTGGCATTTCGTTATCGCAATTTTGTCATTATCAAAATTATTATCACATACATATTGATGTTGTCGTTTCATGGTGCAGCTCGTTCCAGTTTGAAGACCCGACGCAGAGACCGCCACGTGGGTACTCGAACATCCTTGGGGGCCTACTTAGGTGGTATTTCCCTGGGATAGTCAACTTCCCTACTGGTGGCTGCGACGTAGCTTGGAGGTGGGCGCACTACAGCCTCGCGGAAGATCCTCTTGGCCGCGGCACCGCGGCGGATATGGTTGTTGCCAAATTCTGGGTACGTGACTTTTGACTTCTTACCATTCATACACTCTCCTTGGTTCACAATAATTGCACTAATGCCCCTTGTTTTACCTATGTGCATGGTTGCAGAAATACTTCAAGAGGGCCGAGGGCAAGGAGAATGCGTGCGATGATGTCCTACACCAGCTTGCAAGGAAGAGGGTGACTGGCATGCACTACGAGGCACGTATTCAATGCGTCCGCGACTGGCACGCCGACCGCTTCGTCCACATGAGTAAGGAGGACGCTCGCGACACGCTCATGCAGCCGTGGCAGTACTTGCAGGTATTTGCATTTATGTGTTATTGATTTCTTTATCGCCATGTAGTTTATTTTACCATAATGGGTTTATCTTGTGCATGTAGAACCCTCCTCAGTACGTCGGCAACGACGATAGGTGCTTTCGTGCGATGGTCATGTGGTGGACATGCCCCCAGTACCTCAAGAAGCACGAGGAGGGCAAGGCGAAGCGGGCAGAGATGCGAGGTGGATCGCATATCCAAGGCAGCATCCCCATCTCTCTTCACCTGCAGAAGGAGGTGAGCAAATTAATGGTTCCTTCATTCTTTGAATTCATGTTATATATTTGTTAACTCCGCAAGGGTGTGTCACTTCACTCAATTACATGTTCTCTTTTGCAGGAAGTCGGGACGGAGCGAAGCCTAACGTCTTTGCCGTGCTAAAGAAGATGAAGCAAAGGAAGACGCACGATCCTGAGACGGGGTCCTTGTGGGTTAACCCGCAATCCGAGACCCGGTGCACGGCGTATGTCTCCAAGTTCAAGCGAAGCACGGCGAGGACGCCAATCCAGAGGCCGAGGACTATGACCCCGACGTCGCGGTGCTTGCGGGAGAAGGCTTGAAGCATGGCCGCCTATGGTTTGGTGACGGGTGCGTCGACCCAGCGAGGGTTCCCTCTCTCCGCCAGATCCGTCGTGGTCGTAAGAGCGGCCAGCCCGAGGTAGAGCCGGCCACGGGCTTCGGATCTAGCTGTCGAGCGGTTACGGGTATGTTCTTCCTCGGGTCTCTACATTTCCTTTACATGCTTTCCATTGAAATGTTAATGACATCGCGGCAACACAACGTAGGAGGAGATGGCAGCGAAGGAGCAGGCGGCCCGGAGCAAAGGGCGCAGATGGAGCAGCAGATTCTGCAGCATCACAGCGACAGACACAGATGATGCGACAGATGCAACAAGAAGAAGCAGATGATGCAGCGGCAGCGAGTACGTATGAGCTGGCTCATGAGCCGTACGGCTCTGTCTTCTCCACCGGGAGTCTTCCTCCTCCACCTTACTCCATGTGGATGCCGCCACCGCCCACTCGGACCCGGGGACACCTATCACCGTCAACAACATGAACATCATCCGGAGCATGAACCTCGGTGAGTCCTCTTGTGCCCAACCCGCTACTTGTACTTGTTCAAGTGTTCAATATGCAAATGCAAATGTTCATTCCATCAACCTGCTTATAGATTTTATGTCACAAGGCAATGACAATGAGGCCGGCGGAAGCGGAGGAGGACAAGGTTGATGGCATGGTCTTCGTGCACTCGTGGTCGTTGCAATGGATTGTTCGCACTTGTTATGGATTGTAATATGGACATTGCTATGCATGAACTATGTGTGCTCGATGTGGACTCTATGTAACGGATTGTATGCATGAACTATGTGTGCTCGATGTATTTGTGGTGTTGTTGATGTGTTTGGTGATCTTATGTTGATATATATGTTATATATGCTATATTTGTGAAATGCAATATTTGAAATGCAGGGATAATTGAAAAATAGCAAAAAAATGAAAAAACCAGGCCCCTTTGCCGTGTGTGTGCACACGGCAAAGGACATTTGGTCTCTTTGCCGTGTGCACACGCACGGCAAAGGGGCCACGTGTCGCCCAACTGTGCTCCTGGGAGCTCCTGGGGGGCGTGCCTGCATGGTTCTTTGCCGTGCGTGGCAGAGCAAGGCCGCACGGCAAAGCGTCGCACGGCAAACATTGTTGCGCACGGCAACGCAGGGCGCACGGCAAAGAAGTAGGGCGCACGGCAAAGCAACGGCGCACGGCAGCGATGGCGACGCACGGCAAAGATCCCTCGCACGGCAGCGTCCGCAGCGCACGGCAGAGATGGCGACGCACGGCAAAGGGCGTTGCCGTGCAATCCGTCCATGCGCACGGCAAAGGCAGCTTTGCCGTCGAAGACTTTGCCGTGCAAACTATGCCGTGCGTGCACGCACGGCAAAGCCTTTGCCGTGCGTATAGGCCTCTTTGCCGTCCAATGGCTCGCACGGCAAAGCCTGTTTCTCCCGTAGTGCGACGTCTTTGTGTGTCGGGGACATGCCTAGCGGGTAGGCGCAAGACATGGAGATATTCTACCAGGTCGGGGTGGCCCATGGGCAGTTGTCTGAGCTAATACACCAGGTGGCCCAAGCCTGCTGGATGAAGACAGAAGCCCGAAGCAAGATAGGTGGGTGGCCCAAGCCGGATCAACCTTGGAGTCTGCTGGCTGTACGGCGCCAGACGACCTGGAGTAGAAGACACATAACACATCATCGAGTCCGGTAGAACTCTTAGTCAACCGAACTGACACGGTATCCTGTAACCTTAGCTGGCTGACTATATAAAGCCACCAGGGAGGACCCTCGAGGGGCAGACAAGATTTTAGACAGACGATCTAGATTCATTTTAATCGACATATCGATCTCCTGAGAGATCTCGTAATGAAGACAAAGCATGAAGTAGGGTTTTACCTCCACCGACGAGGGCCTGAAACTGGGTACATCATGTGTGCCAATCTCGCTCCCGGATTTCCATCGTCCCACACCTCGACTTAAGTAACCCCCTACGGCTATTGTCGTGACTTTTTGACGGCAGTTGGCGCCCACCGTAAGAAAAGCGATGTCTGGAGTGGTATTCCAGGCAGGATCCCTTCCAGCCATCGATGGCTAGATCGCATTTGGCTGACTCATCAGATTTGGCGCTCAACCTCGTCGTCGATGACAAGACCTGGCAGCCGTATTCCGCTCCCCTGGCCAGCGGAATGATTCTACCCATCGACATCATCGACGTCTTTATTAGCAATGTCGGCGACGACTCCATCTTGCCCGTGTTCGATGATGAGTCAGATACAGATAAGAGCTCCTGCGGCTCCTTCGCCCCCGCGGAGTTGTTCATGGCAGGTCCCGCCGATGATGGGGCCGCATGAGGTGGCGCAGCTATGAACGAAAACAACGGCGACGCTCGGGCAGCTGCTGATCTGATCCTCCGTATGCCCATCGTGGCCGGTGTCGACGCTGCCTTAACTGCCGAAGTAGAGTGAACTCGCTTGATGATGGTCAATGCGGTAAAACTCCTCGATCACGAGCTGAGCTGGTTGTGCACAAGAAAGAACCATCATCCGCACTCAGGTCGGTCAAAGTTGGGTGCATGACCATATAGATCTGACAAAGCGGCACTGGAAGAACAAGTGTTTAATTGTCTCATTGTGATGACATAATACACACTTAGTACTCCCAAGCCAATTCCGTTTCACAAGATTATCTTTGGTTAGGATTACCCCTGGACGTAAATACCATCCAATTTTTTTAATTTTTAGCGGTATTTTCATCTTCCAGATCTTCTTGTTCTTATCAACTGGTATGTCAGGTTAAATAATTGCATTGTATAACGAACTTACTGTAAACTTCCCATTGGATTGTAAGTTTCAACGAAATTCATCCGGCTCTTGGGATAAATGAATAGGTTCTAAACTACATGAGTACATCACACAACTATTCTCCAATAAGGCCATGCTGATTAGATTCGACAAACTAGTCATCCTAAGTTTGCAGCATGTATACCACACTCTCATACTTCTTCTTTGCTTTCATCCAGTTCATGTTTCAGCATGGAAGTGAGACATGCGATAAGTATTCCCAGATATATGCACAATGCATGAGAAAACAAAACATCAGATCTCATTCTGCATTGGCCTCAACATAATAACAGAGGCCAAGTTCTTACAAAATTTTGTCCGTGACCTCAAATTGGGAGTTTTGTAATATAAGTTCAAACAGAAAGTTGTGTTTGGAAAATTTCCACTGTGTTTGTAATTTCAATTTTATGGGATTTCTTTTTATGCATCATGATATTACTGCCAAAATTACCTAATTAGTTGAAGCGATCTATTGATTAGTTTAACTTTCCTTGTGTTACCAGCATTCCGCACCGCAGTATGAGTCGGATTGGTGGGCAAAACTAAAGTTTTGTCAAAGCATTTATATTTTTGTTGCTATTCACTTGCTATTCAATTAAAAACGTAAGCATATCGTCTACCTAAAGTTGATGAAATGATTATAAATTTTTGAAGCAAAGAAATATTATTTGGGGAATTTCATTGAAATGATGAAGCCAAAATTTATGCATTCAGATTTAAAATTGAAACGTAAGCATATCGTCTACCTAAAGTTCATTGAAACTTACTGTAAAATTTTGTTATTTAATACAGCATGTGCAGGGTCTTGAATTTGAGACATCTTGGCTCTGCTACCACGTTGGCCAAAACGATGACCTCTACCTGGTCTCGGTTGCGTGTTAAATAGGAGATGAAAAAGCCCCATCTATGATACATACATGGAAAAACTTAAAGAGATTACAAAGAAGGCAAGAGATAAAAGGAAAGAAGCCAATCACTCTATATGGTTGTATCAAACTAGCCATTTGTCTTGTGTACGTACTACACCATACGACTTGCCCTTACCATATTTGTGTTGGTTACAATTTTGTCTAACAGCCTACACATGAGCTCGATACGTAGCTGCATGGATTTCATGGCCAGGTGTAGTACACTGAGATGAGCATGATGCAGCCGTGCCTACGTGGAGGCAAATGCATGCAGATGCACTATGAGCGGATCCAAGCCTGGGTCTCCGCTAACATCGCAACAGATATATAGGTGTCCATCGTATCTCTGCGCCAAACAACAGCAGCAGACCCTAACAACAACATCAGATCGAGAGTGAAAGAGCTGAAATATTGTGGAACCTCATCTCCTTCCGGCAATTTCATTGCCTTCCAAACATCCAGGCTCGTTGATGTTCCGTCCATAAATACGAGGAGGGGTCGGGCTAATGCGTGTGATGATTTAGACTTTGACTCTTGCTCCGATGAAGCTAGTCACTGCCTGGTTTTGTATTTGTTGCCACGTCAATCTGAAAGAATATTTGTTCGGAAACTGCTGGGCGTCCTCCGGGGGATCTGATTTCCCAGCCCCCGGGTCGCGAGCCGTCGGATCGGCCATCTTGGACGGCTAGATCTGCTTTTACTGAATGTAGCAAAAAAACACCTCCCGGCAGCAAAAAATAACCCGCTTTTGCTACATTGTAGCAAAAAACGGTTCAGTCACGAAATCAAATAAAAAGGCTGAGCTCGCCGGAGACCTCGCCGGAGACCTCGCCGGAGAGCTCGTAGCAAAAAAATTATGCTATTGTAGCAGAAAAATGCTAATGTAGCAAAACCCAATATCATCGAAAATATTGTCGAAGACCTCGCCGGAGACCTCGTATCAAAATTTCTATGCTAAAGTAGCAAAACAACAAAACAATTATAGCAAAAAAAATAGCATCACAGCATTTTTTACAAGGTATCTGGCGAGGTCATTGCTATTGTATTAAAACAGACTTCACCCAATACATCACCGAAAATACTTAGTAGCAAAATATATATACTAACATAGCAAAATCATAGAACGGTTGTAGCAAACAAATCTATATATGACAGCAAAATCCACGTAATACATGTCGCAAGCCCTCGGCAGCAAGGAGGGCCGCCGTGGGCAGCAACTTGGCCCGCCGTCAGCAGCAACGAGGGCCGCCGTCGGCAGCAACCTGGCTCGCCCATAGTAGCACCTTCGGCCGCCGCTCGCAACACCGCATGGAGGAGGAAAGAAGATGGAGAGGCTAGGGCGGCACATGGCGCCCTCGCCGCGGGACGAGGAGGCAGGGAGAGGGAGGGACAGGGGCAGCGCGTTCGTATATGTGCAGGCCTGCATCGGGACGGCTCGCCGGAGGACGCCCGTGAGGCACGGAGTCGCCTGCAGACGCCGGCAGCCACACGCGGCGCGGAGGGCCTCGACGGCCGCGGCACGTCGCAATCGGCGGCGGCGGCGACGGTGGAGGTGGCCGGTGGAGGTGGCCGGGCACACGGGAGGCTCGGCACGGGCACCGACAAGGATGCAGCGCGGCCGCGCGCAGGGGCAAGCTCCGGGCGGGACCCTACGAGTGCGCCCCATGGCGGTGTCCAGGACGACGACGCGGACGGCGCCCAGGCGAAGCTTGGCCCCAACCTTGGCAGCATCGTCCTGGTTCCGCGCGGTTTCAGGTCGAGGCAGGCGAGCTCGCGCGCGGCGAGCGGCGCGCCGTCGACTGCGCCGCCTACCTCGCCCATCTCCTCGAGCAGTGCAGAGCGCAGGTGAGGGAGTAGGTGCCCGGGCGCGGGGGACCTGAGAGCCAGCGCGGCGGCGCTCATGGAAGTAGCTGCAACGCGTGCGGTGCGGCAGCCGGTGGCGCTCTGCGAGCAGCTGCAGTGCTGGCGACATGGCGGATCTCAAGGAGCAGGGGAGGTCGGTAGGGATCTGCCGTCATGTTCACAGGAGAAGAATAATGGAGAAGGAGTACGTGGCGGGGCCCACGCACGTGGTCTTGCCCCTGCCCACGGGAGATGCACGCGTCATCGCGTGAAACGGGACGACAGCCTCACGATCAAACTGATCGAACGACGACCAACCCGGAGGTTGCGAGCGTCGCAGCCCCCGGGAATAGAATCATTTTCCTATTTGTTCCGCCTGACATACGCCGGCCGAGCGACGCATGCGCCAAGTCCAACACGGGAAAGTCGGGAGGTGGGGGGCGGCGCCGACCGGCGGCAGGGGGATCTGTTTGATCGCCATACACTGCCTAGTTGGATAATCTTGTTTTCATCAGATACGCACAAGAATAACAACAAGGGCCGTGTGGCGTGTGTCCTGTTCAAGCCAAACAAACAAACAAACAAACGCAGGTGTCACGTCCATATCTTGTGTGGATCAAATACAACGTCACGGCCGGAGAAAAGAAAGTCAAGATCGTCAAAGCAACTTGTTTACAAGTAGTAGAATATCTACTTCTAAACAAGTTGCTGGCGATCTCGAAAATGCATGGACACGTTCGTGGAATCACAAGATAGCGTGCTGCGGCGCCATTTGCCGATCGAGCTTCCCAAGATTGGCCATAGCTTACAGCAGGAGCTAGCTAACGGGCACTTGTCTCTCAGTCTGGTACGGTGACATGAAGACCACAATCCCTCTGCTGACGCCCTACAAGATGGGCCAGTTTGACCTGTCGCACAGGGTCGTGCTGGCGCCGCTCACGCGGCAGCGCGCCTACGGCAGCGTCCCGCAGCCGCACGCCGCCGTCTACTACGCGCAGCGCGCCAGCCCCGGCGGGTTCCTCATCTCGGAAGGGACCAGGATCGCCGCCGGCTCGCCTGCTGCGGCGGCGTGGCAGGAGCAGGAGTCGTCGTCTTCGTTCAAGGACGTGCCCGGCATCTGGGCGCGGGAGCACGTGGAGGCATGGAGGCCCGTGGTGGACGCCGTGCACGCCAAGGGCGCCTTCTTCTTCTGCCAGCTCTGGCACGTCGCGGCCGACGTCGTCCAACAAAGGCAGCAGCAGCAGGTGAGCCCGCAGATGAGCTTCGACGGCCGCCGCGAGGAGCTGTCATCGCCGAGAAGGGTGGCCGCGGTGGACGCGCCCCACGTCGCGGACGGGTTCCGACGCGCTGCCCGGAATGCCATCGATGCCGGCTTCGACGGCGTCGAGATCCTCGGCGCGAACGGCTACTTCGTAGACAACGACGGCCAAGGAGTCAACGGCCTCGAGAGCCGGTGCCGGTTCGCGATGGAGGTGGTGGACGCCGTGGCGAGGGAGGTGGGCGGCCACCGCGTGGGCGTGCGTCTGGACCAGTTCAACGCCACCGCCGACGAGCACGCGCTGGCGCTCCACGTGGTGAGCCGGCTCAGCGACCGCGGCGTGCTATACTGCCACATGATCGAGCCACGGGTCGACGGGCGGCGGCGCGTGTCCCGGCGGCTGCTGCCGTTCAGGGAGGCGTTCGGGGGCACGTTCATCGCCAGCGGCGGGTACGGGCGGGACGAGGGCGACGCGGCCGTCGGCGAAGGGTACGCCGACCTGGTGGCCTACGGTCGGCTTTTCCTGGCGAACCCGGACCTGCCGAGGCGGTTCGAGCTGGGCGCGCCGCTCAACGAGTGCGACGCGGCCACCTTCTACGGCGCCGGTGCCGCTGATCCTGCCGTCGGCTACACTGATTACCCGTTCTTGGACTGATCGAGGTCGCCATTGGTGATCGAGCATGAATCTTGTATATATGTACATGCATCCATCAAAGATCATTAATTTACCTGTTAAGTCGTGTCTGAATTCTGAAACCATTACCCCTGATCTTCATGGTTTTAGAATTCAGATGTTGCTCGGTTCAGACTTGCACTTGAAGAGTTTCTCAGAAAAGATAGTCAGAATAGAAAGAATTTTGGTTCATAGAGGATGACATACGGGACCCATGATCCTGCATCGTAAACGGCTCGATCGGAGAACGTTGAACGAGATGGCGCGATCGAGAAAAAAAACAATGCCAGAGAGGCTGCCATCTGGGCCCTACATCCCTCGGCGGTGCGGATTTGCGTTGACTCGGCCGGCGAACCTGAGATTTCGAGATGCACCACGTCCCGGGCCACCATACGCGACGTTTTGGCCGCTTTCGTCGGGCTAGGTGGCCTCAAAAACGAGAAAAAAAAAGTTTTGACATGCACCACGGAGGGACCCAAAATCGTCGGCCATGGTACACCAGCAACCACGGCGCGACTTCAACTTCGTCGACCATGGCAACTTTTCTTGTAGTGTAGGTAGGTATGGTGGACACAAATGGCATAGTGGTTGGCTCAAGGATTTTGGATGCATGAGAAGTATTCCCTCTCGATACAAGGTTTAGGCTAGCAAGGTTATTTGAAACAAACACAAGGATGAACGGTGCAGCAAAACTCACATAAAAGACATATTGAAAACATTATAAGACTCTACACCGTCTTCCTTGTTGTTCAAAACTCAATACTAGAAATTATCTAGACTTTAGAGAGACCAAATTTGCAAACCAAATTTTAGCATGCTCTATGTATTTCTTCATTAATGGGTGCAAAGCATATGATGCAAGAGCTTAAACATGAGCACAACAATTGCCAAGTATCACATTACCCAAGACATTTATAGCAATTACTACATGTATCATTTTCCAATTCCAACCATATAACAATTTAACGAAGAAGAAACTTCGCCATGAATACTATGAGTAAAGCCTAAGGACATACTTGTCCATATGCAACATCGGAGCGTGTCTCTCTCCCATACAGTGAATGCTAGGATCCATTTATTCAAACAAAAACAAAAACAAAAACAAACCGACGCTCCAAGCAAAGCACATAAGATGTGATGGAATAAAAATATAGTTTCAGGGGAGGAACCTGATAATGTTGTCGATGAAGAAGGGGATGCCTTGGGCATCCCCAAGCTTAGACGCTTGAGTCTTCTTAGAATATGCAGGGGTGAACCACCGGGGCATCCCCAAGCTTAGAGCTTTCACTCTCCTTGATCATATTGCATCATACTCCTCTCTTGATCCTTGAAAACTTCCTCCACACCAAACTCGAAACAACTCATAAGAGGGTTAGTGCACAATAAAAATTAACATGTTCAGAGGTGACACAATCATTCTTAACACTTATGGACATTGCATAAAGCTACTGGACATTAATGGATCAAAGAAATTCATCCAACATAGCAAAAGAGGCAATGCGAAATAAAAGGCAGAATCTGTCAAAACAGAACAGTTCGTAAAGACGAATTTTAAAATGGCACCATACTTGCTCAAATGAAAATTCCCAAATTGAATGAAAGTTGCGTACATATCTGAGGATCACGCACGTAAATTGGCTTAATTTTCCGAGCTACCTACAGGGAGGCAGGTCGAAATTCGTGACAGCAAAGAAATCTGAAACTGCGCAGTAATCCAAATCTAGTATGAACTTTACTATCAAAGACTTTACTTGGCACAACAAAACACTAAACTAAGATAAGGAGAGGTTGCTACAGTAGTAAACAACTTCCAAGACACAAAATAAAAACAAAGTACTGTAGTAAAAACCATGGGTTGTCTCCCATAAGCGCTTTTCTTTAACGCCTTTCAGCTAGGCGCAGAAAGTGTAAATCAAGTAACATCAAGAGACGGTGCATCTATAGCGGGATGCGGAGTTTTCTCAACCAGGCATAGTATATTAGATACATAAGTTTTAGCGTCCTCCTTTTCATTAGTCTTGGGCTTGCTACTCTCATCAAACAAATTTTCCGGAACAAGCCAAGCATAATTATTTTCTAGTGCATCATTCATCGCTAGGAGCTTACATGGTATTGGTGCTTTGATCTCCCCACCATCATTAATATTATTAGTGTACTTTATTCTATCCATATCCATTTTTTCAAGGAGACTAACAAAATTGGTATAAGAACCAAGCATATCATATTTAGCAAAGACCTTTCTAGCCTCTCTTGCTATACCACCAAATTCTCTAAGGAAGGTTTCTAAAACAAAATCTTTCTTTTCCCCTTCTTCCATATCACCAAGTGTGAGAAACATGTGTTGGATTATAGGATTGAGATTAACAAATTTAGTTTCCAACATGCGAACTAAAGCAGCAGCAGCAATTTCATAAGTAGGAGCAAGTTCTACCAAGTGTCTATCTTCAAAATCTTCAACGGTACTAACATGATTGAAATTTTTTTCTATATTATTTCTCCCAACTATAGACCCACGTCCTACCGGTATGTCTTTTGTGGTAAAATTAAAAGGAAACATGATGAATCAAGTAAAGTAAATGCAAGTAACTAATTTTTTTTGTGTTTTTGATATAGAGAGCAAGACAGTAAATAAAGTAAAGCTAGCAACTAATTTTTTTGTGTTTTGATATAATGCAGCAAACAAAGTAGTAAATAAAATAAAGCAAGACAAAAACAAAGTAAAGAGATTGGGAAGTGGAGACTCCCCTTGCAGCGTGTCTTGATCTCCCCGGCAACGGCGCCAGAAAAAGAGCTTGATGGCGTGTAACTCACACGTTCGTTGGGAACCCCAAGAGGAAGGTATGATGCGCACAGCAGCAAGTTTTCCCTCAGAAAGAAACCAAGGTTTATCGAACCAGGAGGAGCCAAGAAGCACGTTGAAGGTTGATGGCGGCGGGATGTAGTGCGGCGCAACACCAGGGATTCCGGTGCCAACGTGGAACCTGCACAACACAACCAAAGTACTTTGCCCCAACGAAACAGTCAGGTTGTCAATCTCACCGGCTTGCTGTAACAAAGGATTAACCGTATTGTGTGGAAGATGATTGTTTGCAGAAAACAGTAAAACAAGTATTGCAGTAGATTGTATGCGATGTAAAGAATAGGACCGGGGTCCACAGTTCACTAGAGGTGTCTCTCCCATAAGATAAAAGCATGTTGGGTGAACAAATTACAGTCGGGCAATTGACAAATAGAGAGGGCATAACAATGCACATACATGTCATGATAAATAGAGTGAGATTTAATTGGGCATTACGACAAAGTACATAGACCGCTATCCAGCATGCATCTATGCCTAAAAAGTCCACCTTCAGGTTATCATCCGAACCCCTTCCAGTATTAAGTTGCAAACAACAGACAATTGCATTAAGTATGGTGCGTAATGTAATCAATAACTACATCCTTAGACATAGCATCAATGTTTTATCCCTAGTGGCAACAAAGACATCCACAACCTTAGAACTTTCATCACTGTCCCAGATTCAATGGAGGCATGAACCCACTATCGAGCATAAATACTCCCTCTTGGAGTTAAGAGCAAAAACTTGGCCAGAGCCTCTACTAATAACGGAGAGCATGCAAGATCATAAACAACACATAGGTAATAACTTGATAATTAACATAACATAGTATTCTCTATCCATCGGATCCCGACAAACACAACATATAGTATTACAGATAGATGATCTTGATCATGTTAGGCAGCTCACAAGATCCAACAATGAAGCACAATGAGGAGAAGACAACCATCTAGCTACTGCTATGGACCCATAGTCCAGGGGTGAACTACTCACTCATCACTCCGGAGACGACCATGGCGGTGAAGAGTCCTCCGGGAGATGAATCCCCTCTCCGGCAGGGTGCCGGAGGAGATCTCCAGAATCCCCCGAGATGGGATTGGCGGCGGCGGCGTCTCAGTAAGGTTTTCCGTATCGTGGCTCTCGGTACTGGGGGTTTCGCGACGAAGGCTATTTGTAGGTGGAAGGGCAGGTAAAGAGGCGGCACGAGGGGCCCACACTATAGGTCGGCACGGCCAGGGCTTGGGCCGCGCCGCCCTATAGTCTGGCCACCTCGTGGCCCCACTTCGTCTCCTCTTCGATCTTCTGGAAGCTTCGTGGCAAAATAGGACCCTGGGCGTTGATTTCGTCCAATTCCGAGAATATTTCGTTACTAGGATTTCTGAAACGAAAAACAGCAGAAAACAGCAACTGGTACTTCGGCATCTTGTTAATAGGTTAGTTCCAGAAAATACACGAATATGACATAAAGTGTGCATAAAACATGTAGATATTATCAATAATGTGGCATGGAACACAAGAAATTATCGATACGTCGGAGACGTATCAGGAGGCGCTGCCAAGCCAGGGACCTCCACCAAGGTAGGGCCGCGACGCCGCGGACTGTCAGTCGCGGGAGGAGAAGTCCGCACCTGCTCCTGTGCAAAGGGAAAACAAGGCTCATCAAAGTACACGTGCCGGGACGTGATGACGCGGTGAGAGACCGGATCATAGCAACGGTAGCCTTTGGTGTTAGCCGGGTAACCGAGAAATATACACGAAATGGAGCGAGGTGCGAGTTTATGAGGGGTGGTGGCAGCGGTACTAGGAAAACAGCGACATCCAAAAATGCGGAGACCGTCGTATGAAGGGGGTGAGCCAAACAGGAGGTTATGTGGTGTGTAATTCCAGCGAGGGCGACACGGGCGTAGGTCGACTAGGAGGGTGGCGGTGGAGAGGGCATCCGGCCAGAACTGAGGGGGCATGTGGGCGTGGAACAAGAGGGTACGGACGCAGTCATTAAGGGTGCGTAGGACGCGCTCGGCGAGGCCGTTCTGCTGGGAGGTGTATGGGCAAGTTAGGCGGAAGATGGTGCCGTGGGTGGAGAGGAGGGTGCGGATGGTGGTGTTGTCGAACTCCTTGCCGTTGTCAGTTTGGAGGGCGAGGATGGGACGACCGAACTGCGTAGACACATAAGAATAAAAGGCGGTGAGTGTTGAGGCGACATCAGATTTCTTACGAAGAGGAAAAGTCCAGACAAACTGAGAAAAATCATCGAGAATAACAAGATAATAAAGAAAACCAGAATGACTCGGTATAGGGGACGTCCATACATCACTATGAAGTAATTGAAAAGGGAGAGATGCAACTGTGGATGAAGTACTAAAAGGAAGTCGAACATGTTTGCCTAGTCGGCAGGCGTCACATGAGTGGGCTGCCATTTTATTACATGAAAACGAAAAGCCTCTCATTATTTGGCGGAGCGAGGTGGAGCTGGGATGGCCAAGACGAGCGTGCCAAAGGTCGACGCCGGCAGAGAGCGCCCGAGGTGCAGCGTGAGTGGAGGGAGACGGCTAAACGGGGTACAGATCGCCGGGACTCTCACAGCGGTGCAAAACTATCCGGGTACGGGCGTCCTTTACAGAAAAACCAAACTCGTCAAATTCCACAGTTACAGAGTTATCACGAGAAAGAGTTTTGACGGAAACTAGATTCTGAACGAGATGTGGTGAAACTAAGATATTATTAAGAGACAATGGTGTAGAGTTAGAAGGAAAATGAGTGGAGCCAACATGAGAGATGGGAAGGCCAGCACCGTTACCGACAATGATGCGAGAGGAAGTGGATGTCGGAGATGAAGTGGAAAGGTTACCCGGGTGAGCAGCCATGTGTGCGGAGGCTCCGATGTCCATGAACCAGTCGCCACCGCCAGAGTAAGCGCCCGGCGAGGGGGCGTACTGAAGGGCGGTGTACAGCGCGGGGTCCCAGTGGGCCGTCGGGGTCTGCGGCATCATGCCGCCGTAGACGGGGGCGTAGGGCGGGCCGGCAGGAGCCTGCGGTGGCGCGGCGATGAAGGCCTGGTGCGTCGGCGGATGGGGGCCGACGGTGCCGGGGACGGGGGGCGCGGAACAGGCATGGTGTAGGCGTGCACGACCCCCGTACAGGGGTTGTGTCCGCCCGCCCACGGCGGAGTGGGGTGCGAGTACCCGGGGCGAGGATCGATGATGCCGGGGCCGCCGTTGTTGCCACCGCCGCGGCCACCACCACGGCCACGGCGACGGCCACGGCCACCGCCCCCGCCTCCTTGGTGTTGGTGCGGTGGAGGCGCAGGGTGTGGAGGGGCGGGAGTGGACGCCGGTGGAGCTCCTCCGCCATGAGGAAGGACGTTGTTGCCGCTAGCTCATAGACACACCCTTCAGCCGCCGTTCCTCCAGCCTGAGGTAGTCGACCGCCCGCTAGAACGTAGGGTTCGTCATGAGGGTGAGGTTGGAGGCGGCGTTGCCGAGGTCCTCGTTGAGGCCGGCGGTGAGGGTGGAGAGGAGGAGCTCGTCGCCAATCCGGAACCCAAGGTCCTGGAGCTCGTCGGAGATGGCCTTGAGGCGCAGGCAGTAGGCGTCCAAGGCTTGATCGCCCTGGGGTGTGCTGAAGAATTCCTGCTGCAAAAAGACAACACGTTGGAGCTTGTTATTGGTGAAGAGGTTGTTGATCTTTCCCCACACCGTGCGGGCATCATCGCCCTCCCGAACGACGATCTTGAAGATGTCCGGCGAGACGGTGAGGAAGAGCCAGCGGATGATGGTGGCGTCTATGGCCAACCAGACGGAGTCGCAGGCGAGGAGGTCGGCGGTGCCGTCGATGTGGTCACGCAGGTTGTACTCGCGGAAGAGGAGGTAGAAGTACGTCTTCCAGGCGAGGTAGTTGGCGGCGGTGGTGGACAGCTTGACGGGGACATGGTCGATGATGGCGACGGCGCGGAGCTGGCCGGGGTCGGGGTTGGAGGAGTCGGCGAAGGGGTTGGAGCTAGGGGTAGACATGGTGGGGAAGAGGAGGCGGCGCGCGGGGGAGGAGAGGCGGCGCGCGGCTAGGGTTTAGGGGTGGGGGCGGCGCACGGAGGAAGAGAGGCGGCGCGCGGCTGAGGTAGGATCTAGGAGGTGTCTGATACCATGTAAACAGAGATGCAATGCTCGATGTATTGATCGGATGCATATGGCGGTACATATATAGGCCACGTCCTCGACTATACAAGGAAGGAGGCGGGCCCAATAGTAAATACAAAGATATGTATCGCTATACAATAACTACAGACGATACACATCCGGATATACAACATATGTATCTCAACATCTTCTCTCCACATAGATGGAACGACCGATTTTTGTAGCGATGGAAAGCGTTTTCCAAAAAGACGTGATCGTCAACAACTTGTTTAGAAGTAGAATATCTTTTGAATAAGTTGGTGGCGATCTCGAAAATGGACACGTTTGTGGAATCACAAGCTAGCGTGCTGCGGCGCCATTTGCCGAGCTTCCGAAGATTGGCCATAGCTTACAGCAGGAGCTAGCTAACCGGCACTTGCCTCTCAGTCTGCTACGGCCGGTGACATGAAGACCACAATCCCTCTACTGACGCCGTACAAGATGGGCCAGTTTGCCCTGTCGCACAGGGTCGTGCTGGCGCCGCTCACGCGGCAGCGCGCCTACGGCGGCGTCCCGCAGCCGCACGCCGCCGTCTACTACGCCCAGCGCGCCAGTCCCGGCGGGTTCCTCATCTCCGAGGGGACCCGGATAGCTGCGGCGGCGCGGCAGGAGGAGGAGCATGAGTCGTCCTCTTCGTTCAAGGACGTCCCCGGCATCTGGGCGCATGAGCACGTGGAGGCGTGGAGGCCCGTGGTGGACGCCGTGCATGCCAAGGGCGCCGTCTTCTTCTGCCAGCTCTGGCACGTCGCGGCCGACGTCGTCCAACAAAGGCAGCAGCAGGTGAGCCCGTAGATGAGCTTCGACGGCCGCCGCGAGGAGCTGTCATCGCCGAGAAGGGTGGCCACACAGGACGCGCCCAACGTCGTCGACGGGTTCCGACGCGCTGCCCGGAACGCCATCGACGCCGGCTTTGACGGCGTCGAGATCCTCGGCGCGAACGGCTACTTCGTAGACAACGACGGCCAAGGAGTCAACGGCATCGAGAGCCGGTGCCGGTTCGCGATGGAGGTGGTGGACGCCGTGGCGAGGGAGGTGGGCGGCCACCGCGTGGGCGTGCGGCTGGACCAGTTCAACGCCACCGCCGACGAGCACGCGCTGGCGCTCCACGTGGTGAGCCGGCTCAGCGACCGCGGCGTGCTATACTGCCACATGATCGAGCCACGGGTCGACGGGCGGCGGCGCGTGTCCCGGCGGCTGCTGCCGTTCAGGGAGGCGTTCGGGGGCACGTTCATCGCCAGCGGCGGGTACGGGCGGGACGAGGGCGACGCGGCCGTCGGCGAAGGGTACGCCGACCTGGTGGCCTACGGTCGGCTTTTCCTGGCGAACCCGGACCTGCCGAGGCGGTTCGAGCTGTGGGCGCGCCGCTCAACGAGTGCGACGCGGCCACCTTCTACGGCGCCGGTGCCGCTGATCCTGCCGTCGGCTACACTGATTACCCGTTCTTGGACTGATCGAGGTCGCCATTGGTGATCGAGCATGAATCTTGTATATATGTACATGCATCCATCAAAGATCATTAATTTACCTGTTAAGTCGTGTCTGAATTCTGAAACCATTACCCCTGATCTTCATGGTTTTAGAATTCAGATGTTGCTCGGTTCAGACTTGCACTTGAAGAGTTTCTCAGAAAAGATAGTCGGTGTCATACATATTACGAGGACTAATAGGATCACTTAAATTTCCAAGAAAAAAGTTTTTGATTTCATCAAAGTTCCAAAGTTTCACTTCAAACCATTCAAAATCAAACCTAGTTCTAACAATATCAGTAAGTATTTATTTTTCATGCAAAAGAACAGTTTTTGTGTCCCCAAAATATTTTGATCGAAAGGCGAAAATTACAATACTTATTGAAATGGTTGAAACTTAATACCTGTAGTTTTTTGTTATATTTCACTACAAGCAAGAACAATAATCCGAACTCAGGTCGGTCAAAGTTGCCCCACTAGAATGAGGACCAATTGCAATTTACTTTTTCCTAATAAGATATACATCCTGGGTGACTTCTTTTGGGCTTATGGTAACGCGTAAGCCGGTTTACAGGTTTCGCCGTTTCGGTGGAGAGAAACAATGGTGGGTAGAAGTTTCTAGAATTATGGCTTATTATTGGTTTCGAAGCTAGTTCCCCTATGATCAACATGGTAGGTAGATGCTTCTTATGCTAACTCATTTGCATTCCATGCCTTCTTTAGATATATGAGCAATGCTAAAGTAATCCAATGTAGAATTTATCAAGATAAATATTAAGTGATTCGTCGAAACATTGGAAAAACTTAGATCTTTGTTGAACTACTAGCAACGAATCACCAAAAACCTCAATATTTGTATCACCTATAACAATTAAATGTTCCAGCCAGAATAATAAAGCTTCATGTTGGGCTTGATCATTGAGAGATAAAGATGAAGTGTATCCATGAACCTAGGTCCATTGTAATTGTAGAAAGGGATGCAACTCACAATGTATTGATTGGGTGCATATGGCATTACATATATAGGCCACGTCCTCGACTATACAAGGAAGGAGGCGGGCCCAATAATAAATACAAAGATATGTATCGCTATACATAACTACAGAAGATACACATCCGGATATACAAGTATACAAGGATATGTATCTCAACACCCCCCCGCAGTCGAAGCGTCGCCTGGTCGAACGCATAGACTGGACCGGAACTCCTCAAAAGATGCCGTAGGGAGACCCTTGGTCATAATATCCGCAAATTGTTGGGAGGTGGGCACATGAAGTACTCGAATGTGTCCAAGGGCCACCTGTTCCCGAACAAAGTGGATGTCCAGCTCAATATGCTTGGTGCGGCGATGGTGGACCGGGTTGGCGGAGAGGTAGACGGCGGAGACGTTGTCGCAATAGACCACGGTGGCTTTGGCAACAGGACATGAGAGCTCAACGAGGAGTTGCCGCAACCAGGAGACCTCGGCAACCGCGTTAGCAACAGCCCGGTACTCTGCTTCGGCGCTGGAGCGAGAGACCGTGGGTTGTCGCTTAGACGACCAGGAGATGAGCGAAGGTCCGAAGTAGACGCAGTAGCCAGACGTGGAGCGACGCGTGTCGGGGCAGCCTGCCCAATCGGCGTCCGAGTAGGCGACGATGTCCGTGGCGGTTGAGGCGTGGAGGGAGAGGCCGAAGTCCATGGTGCCACGAATGTAGCGGAGGATCCGCTTGACCGCAGCCCAATGAGGATCCCGCTGACATAGGCATCCCAAATGGGCCTGCCGAAGATGGTACCCGGGGTTTGCTGGAGGCCCAATACCCGAAGAATAAGAAGATTCGGGAGCTCAAGATTTATTAAGGAAAGATAGAGTTGTAATAGGAAGTGTTGTTTGTAATTTGGCGGGATGAGTTAGAAACCGTCCCGGACTCTGTAAACTTGTATAGCACGAATCCCTCGGCTCCGCCTCCTATATAAAGGGGGAGTCGAGGGACGAAGAATCGATCGAATCATTGTCTGCAAACCTTAGTTTCCATATTCGTCGAGTACTTTCCAGCTGAAACTTTCGAGATCTACTTACCCTCTACTTCCAACTAAACCCTAGCCTACAATCTGTAGGCATTGACAAGTTGATACCTTGTCAATTGGCGCCGTCTGTGGGAACTAGAGGCGTAAGGAGCTGATCTCGATGGCACGCTCAAGATCTTCGACATCGTCAACCGCAAGCAACACAATTGATCGAGGTAAACAGATCGCTACTGGTCTTGTCGATTTTGTTCCTCACCCACCCTCCCGTTTGGATGCATATGCGTATCTGGCGGAGCCCATGGAGATGACGTTCGGAAGGTTTCACTTTCGCGTCGAGAAGGAAGGATCGTATCGTGTCGAGATTCCGATTTCGTCGGGATCGTCGGTGGTCGATTCCGATTTTTCAAACTATGCATCGTCGACCGAGTCAGGAGAAGAAGAAACCTCGGCGACACGCTACGTCAGCACCAGAGCAAGAGAGAAACTCGCCAAGATCTTCAACGACATGTCGTTTGAGTCATCTGCGGACTCATATATAAGCGATGGCTCAAGCGATGTCGACAGTTACGACTTCATCGACAAATCTCTCACAGTGGGCAAGGTCTTCATCAATCTCAACGATGATGTCGCCAAACCCAACGTAGATCTGAGTACAAAGTATCATCAGATTTACGCCATTGAAGATCAAGAGGAGACATCTGAGGCTTTCGACAGTTTGGGAAATCCATACGTCGATCCCTCCAATCTGCGACAAGGCCTGGGCAACAAATACGTCGGGCCAGAGCCGCGAGATAGAGTTCAACTTTCACAAACAGCGTGGGACAGAGCCGCGAGAGCTATGAACGGCACAGAACCAATGGCTACCACGGCCACACCAGAAGAACTGCAAGCATATCAATATAGGCTCGCACGAGCTGCCAGGGAATTAGAAAAACAGACAGCTGAGTTGAACAGGAGAAAGGAGGCAGCTTCTGCATCCAGCAGGAGAAGGGCAGATTTAAGTCGACAATCTAGAACTACGGGTGATAGCCATCGGGAGGCGCGGAACAGAGCAAGATCAAGGCTGCAACACATACCCGAAGCAGAAAGAGAGCACTTGGTCCAGAACCTCGACATGTCCTTCATGTCGATAGATACAAGAGGAAACATCATCCCTAAGACACCAGAGGCTGGGTATATGGCGACACATGCTTTTATCCTTGCGTCTAAACCACCTCCAGGTGATCCAAGGGAAACATTGTACAATATGGCGGTAGCAGGAGTTGGAGCTATGGGGACAGCGTTTGTGTCAACGCCTCCCGAAGGAGTGGCAAGGCAAAATAGTCCACGACCTGCAGCAGCAACAGCGGCAGCACCTGAAGGGCCAAGTGGAGCAAGAGACACAGCAGTACAGGCAAGAGTCGACAGAGCGCGGCAAAGCAGAAGGGATCATCGGCAATCTCCGGAATTGACCGACGAAGATATGTGTGGCTTGCCATGCTTTACGAGGAGAGTCCGGAAAACTCGAGTCCCCTCAGGATTCAAGTTACCCGATAATTTCAAGAAGTTCGACGGCCTTCAAGATCCAGAGGATTGGCTAGTCGACTATCTGGAGACGGTGAAGCTCACAGGAGGAACCAGGGCAACAGCCATGCAAAGTATCCAGGTGCATTTGAGTGGAGCCGCACGATCTTGGATAAAGAAACTCGCTCCAGGATCCATCGACAGCTGGGAAAGTTTCGAGGATGTGTTCGTCAAGAACTTTAGATCCACGTGCAAAAAACCCGCGTCGTTAGAGGAGTTGAGAGCGTGTCGACAGAAGCCAGATGAGCCAATGAGGAAGTACATCCAGAGGTGGAATATCATTAAAAACTCGGCAGAAAATATATCTGACGAGAGAGCAATAGATGCGTTTGTCGCAGGAGTCAGGCGTGGAGATTTCGTCGAAGACTTGGGAAGGACCAATCCAAAGACAGTATCCGCGTTAATGGAGATAGCAAATAAATGGGCGGACGGAGAAGATGCCGTCCACAACAAACGACACAGGTCGCCAGAGGAGGACCGTGGTCGAAACTATCAATCGAGGCGAAGATTTCCTCGGACGTACCAGAACTACGACGCTCCAGGACAAATTTCGGCAGGTTTTCGGACAAACACAGGAGGAAGCAACAGAGATGATTATCAGAGAAGCAGTGAGCAGCGAGGTGATAACAGGGATGATTCACGCAACAGGCAAAATAGCGGGCCTAGGTTCCCAAGACCTTTCGTGTCCCCTGAAGAGATGATGAACGGACCATGCCAGATGCATTTTTTCCTCGACAGCAACGGAAAAAGACAGTCAGGGCACTTGCAGAAGGATTGTCGAAATTTTCAAGCAATGTTACGGTATGCAGAGAACGCTAATGCGCGGGCAGCACAGAGAAATCCTCGAGAACCCAGAAGCGAGATTCACTTGCCGCCTCCTCCCGCGATTACAGATGACAATCGGCATCAGCTCAGAATAGCGGCAGCACCTGCACCACCACCTTATGTTGATCCTAATTCCAATGGAGCAGTGTTGATGATTCAGAAGGGAAGGCCGTCCAATAGAGCTCAGAAAGTAATCTCACGACAGGTGTTTATGGCAGAAAAAATGCCTCCACCAACAGTTGAGTACCTTAATTGGTCAGGACAAGATATCGGCTTCACAATAGCAGATCATCCGCAGCAAGTTCCTCGACCAGGGCAGTCAGCACTTATTCTGCCAGCAGTTATCGCGGGATTTGATGTCTCTCGAGTGTTCATAGACGGCGGCAGCAGCTTAAACCTTATGTATGCAGATACATTGAGGAAGATGAACATATCCTTGGCAAACTTGAAACCAACAGACACAAGGTTCCACGGCATCACACCGGAGAAACCAAGTTATCCATTAGGAAAGATCAATCTCGACGTTCAGTTTGGGACCCGAGAAAATTACAGAATCGAGAGGCTCGAGTTTGAAGTCGTGGATTTTCCGTCGCAATATCACGCTCTGTTGGGACGACCAGCATATGCTAGATTTATGGCAGTGCCACACTATACATACTTGTTGTGGAGGTTACCTGGACCAAAGGGACCAATCACAGTTAAAGGAAGCTTTGCCTTAGCCGATAAATGCGACAAGGATTTCCACCGGTTGTCAGAAACCTTCGGGATGCAAGCTGAGTACTTGGCGTCAAAAAGCATGACTGATTACGACGTACTGCCAGACGTTGGAAGGCCAAACAAAGAATCAACTTTCGATCGAGAAAAATTCAAAAGAGGTGCAGATTCACCCGACAGACCCAAAAAAGACGACATCTATCGCAAACGACATGGATATCGCATAGGAAAGCGCGCTCGTCGAGTTCCTCCGTGAGCACTGGAAAATCTTCGCATGGTGTCCAGCTGACATGCCAGGAGTACCCAGGGAACTTGCCGAGCACCACCTAAACTTGGATCCACTAGCGAGACCAATCAAACAACCTTTGCGACGTTTTTCGGAACCAAACCGCAAAGCCATGCTGTCAGAAATTAATCGACTACAAGAAGCTGGTTTTATCAAAGAGATATTCACAGAAGCCACATGGGTAGCAAATCCTGTGCTGGTGCCGAAGAAAAACACTAAGGTCCTTCGCATGTGCGTCGACTTTACGTGTGTCAATAAACATTGTCCAAAGGATCACTTTCCCCTCCCGAGGATCGATCAAATTATCGACTCCACGGCTGGATGTGAACGTCTTTCCTTCCTGGATGCATATTCTGGTTATAACCAGATCAGATTGAAAGAAGAAGATGAAGTAAAGACCGCGTTTATTACACCTTACGGCGTGTTTTGCTACAGAACAATGCCCTTTGGTCTAAAAAATGCGGGAGCAACATATCAAAGGATGATGCAGAAGTGTTTGGCGACACAGATTGGGAAGAACGTGCAAGTATACATTGATGATGTCGTCATAACATCAAAAAAGGGGGCAACGCTGATCGAAGATCTCAAGGAAACTTTCGACAACCTTGATAAGTTCTGCCTCAAACTGAACCCGACGAAGTGTTCCTTTGGCGTCCCAGCAGGAGAACTTTTGGGGTTTCTAGTATCGCAAGAGGGATTGAAGCAAATCCCGACAAAATACAAAGCTATCGTAACAATGAGGAAGCCAACAAAGTTGAAGGAGATACAACAGCTAACGGGGCGAGTCGCAGCTTTGAGTAGATTCGTCGCTAGGCTGGGAGAAAAGGCACTGCCGTTCTACGCTTTGATAAAACAAGGAGATAAATTTCAGTGGAACGAAGAAGCCGACAGAGCTTTCGAGGATTTGAAGCGCACAATTTCGACACCGCCAATTCTGGTGGCACCAAAAGAAAGGGAACCCCTCCTGCTATATATCGCAGCCACACCCCAAGTGGTGAGCACGGTGCTAGTTGTCGAAAGGGAAGAAGAAGGAAAACTCCACGGCGTGCAGAGGCCAGTATACTTCGTCAGCGAAGTTCTATCACCATCTAAACAAAGGTATCCGCAGTACCAAAAGATAGCATATGGAGTATTCACGACAGCACGAAAATTGCGCCACTATTTTTCGGCACATCCGATCATAGTGGTCAATGAAGCTCCCTTGTCAAATATACTGAACAACCCGAAGCTACGGGTCGTGTCTCCCTTTGGGGAATAGAACTTTCCCCTCGGGACATCACGTATGAAAAAAGAAAAGCAATAAAATCGCAAATACTGCCGGACTTCATCGCAGAGTGGATGGAGTTGCAAAATACAGGACCTCCAGATTTATCGAGAACTTGGACCATGAACTTCGACGGGTCCAAAAGACTGGAAGGAGCTGGCGCAGGAGTAGTACTCATATCACCTGAAGGCGACAAGTTGAAGTACATCCTTCGGATGACGTTCCCTAACGCATCTAACAATGAAGCAGAATACGAGGCTCTCATACATGGAATGAAGATGGCGAAAGCCTGCGGAGCAACTCGACTAAAAATCTTTGGCGACTCACAGCTGGTGGCACAGCAAGTTATGAACCAATGTGATGCAGTCAATGATAGCATGATGGCATACAAGGAGGTATACAACGAACTCGAGAAGTTGTTCGATGGATGCGAAGTAAACCATATTAGCAGATTGAGCAACGACGAAGCCGATGTTCTTGCAAACATCGGGTCGCAATGCCTTGCAGTCCCGCCAGGTGTATTCTGGGAAGAAATAACAGAGAGATCCACTAAATCGACAAAGTCAAAAAAGAAGGAGAAGAAACCCTCGGGGGCTACCAAGGAAAAGCAAGAGGACGAAGAAGAAGATCAGGACCTGGTCATGGTGATACAGATACCGTGGATGCAGCCGTACATATCATACATCCTGAGGAAAGAAATACCCGACGATCCAGTTGAGGCAAGGCGAGTAATTCGACGCTCCAAAGCTTTCACGGTGGTCAAGGGAGAATTGTATAAGCGAAGTATTTCAGGCGTCTTGCAAAGGTGCGTCACACCAGAGGAAGGAAGAATAATTCTGAAGGATGTACACGAGGGAATATGTGGCCACCACGCAAGTAGTCGAGCTATCGCAGCCAAAGTTTTTCGAGCAGGATTCTACTGGTTGACAGCAATCGAGGACGCCAAGGACATAGTAAGAACTTGCGACGCGTGTCAAAGGTTTGCCGCAAAACCTCACTCTCCAGCAGCAGAGCTAGCACCAATACCATTGTCATGGCCCTTTGCTCAATGGGGACTTGATATGGTGGGTAAGTTACACAAATCCTGGCCAGGAGGAAAGGAGTACATGCTAGTAGCTGTCGACAAGTTTACAAAATGGATAGAAGCGAAGCCGATAAATTCACCAGATGGAGCATCCGCAGTAAAATTCGTAAAAGGCCTCGTCTTCAGATTTGGAGTGCCCCATAGCATCGTCACAGACAACGGCAGTAACTTCACATCCCACGAATTCAAAGATTATTGCGAAGAGGTGGGTATCAAGCTGAACTTTGCGTCAGTTGCACATCCTCAAACCAATGGGCAAGTCGAGAAAGCCAATGGTATCATCTGCAATGGCATCAAGAAGCGCTTGTTAGGACCACTGGAAAAAGCTCGACATACCTGGCCAGAAGAACTACCAAGCGTGTTGTGGAGCATCCGAACAACACCAAACACAGCAACGCAGGAAACTCCGTTTTTTCTGGTTCATGGAGCAGAAGCAGTACTACCAATCGAGATAGAGCACAACTCTCCACGTGTCGCTGAATATGATGAAGAAACATCGAGAAGAGCGCTAGAGGACGACGTCGACGCACTTGATGAAGCTCGAGATGAAGTATTATCTCGGGTAACCAAATATCAACAGGACTTGAAGAATTACCACAGTCGACGTTTGCGGCCAAGATCTTTTCAGGTGGGCGACCTAGTTCTTCGGCTCACGCAAAAAAAAAAAAAAAAGTCATGAAAAACTCGAGTCACCATGGCTTGGCCCTTACATCGTTACGGAAGTAATCGGAGGAGGAGCATATAGGATAAAGGACAAGAAGACAGGGGTGGAGGAGCCAAACCCCTGGAACGTGGCGCAACTTAGGCGGTTCTACGCCTAGAGTCGAAATATAGTCCTTGTAAAACTTCAATGTACTGAAACGCCCGCGAGTTTTCAGACGCACTCTTTTCCTTTTTCGGGGCACCGAGTGGGGCCGGAGAAGGTTTTTAATGAGGCGGGCTCGCGGTGCTGCAATATAATAAAGATAGTGACAATATAACTTTTCTTCTTTATCGACGTGATCAAACCTTGCCTTGGTATTCAAATACCTCGTAAGTCAATAAAAATACAAAATAGTACTCAGTAAAAAGCTCGGGGGCTCATATTCACCTTAAATATATATATGCCTTGGTTTAAAACCTCGCAAAAATACAAATATAGTAAAGAGTCACCGAAACACTCGGGGGCTAGACAAACAGAGAAATATAATGGTTGCTTTACAATATAGTCATGGATTACAAAGAAGAAATATCTACAAGAAGAAAATAACTAGTCTTGATTCAGTATGTCATCAAGAGTAACTCTGTTTTCCTCAGGAGCAGCACCAAGAAAATCGGCATAATGGCCATCGGCAAAAAAGTTGGCATCCATCCGAAGCAGGTCCTCGATCATTTCTTCGGCTATGGGCGTAACCTTCGTGTTAATCCTGTCAACACCAACTCTCCGACGTTTTACCTTTTGGTGAACCTTCTCGACAACCTGGGCAAGGTCAAGTTTCGAGTGGCAGATCTGGAGCATGATGAGAGCAAATCTGGCGCCAGCTACTAGCTGAGCTTTGACAAAATCATGGATACTGCGAGCATCCTTAAACCTTTCCATCAATTCAGGAAGAGTTTTTGGTTGGACGTTCCGAGGAAACATGGAGTTATAAACCATGGACAAGGTCTTGGTACAGTAGTCAAGAAAATCGCGAGTTTGAGAGGTGCGATCTTGAAATCTGACAATTTGGTGAGTCCTCTCCGGGGTAGCCCAAAACAAAGAACCATGATCCAGGGAAAGATTAACAAGGAGGTTTGTCCTAGCACTTACTCTCTCTTCCTCGGCAGCGGCATCAGTAAAGGCACCTATCAAAACAAAGAAGTGGAAACCTTTAAGAGACAGTAGCATGAAGATGAAAGATATCAGAGGATGAAACAGGCATACCCGACATATCCAGACCTGGCTTCATTCATTAATTCGAGCATGAAATTTTCTCGAGTAGTCGCCTTTTCAGCCTCGGAAGCAGCAAATTCCTTGGCAGCCATGGCCTCGCGAGCTTGCTGGAGAGCAACTTTTTCAGCTTCAGATGACTTGCGAGATTGTTCCATCATCACAAGTGTTTGCTTCTTTGCATACTGAAGCTGCTGTCGAAGTTCGTCCAGTTCTTGCGACAAGGTATCGTCGACAGGTGCAGTATCAGCAAAAGTCTTCCTCGCGTGAGAAGAAGAAGGCGACACATTGGAAGGAGCGGAAGTTGGAGTATAGTTATCAAATATCAACTGAAATATAAACAGGATAAAATCAAACGACAAGCAAAGATAGAATTTTTCATTAATCTCTTGGAATAATTACAAGGGCATTACAGTGGAGCTAAGGAAATACGTGTCGCTAAACGACTACTTTGGCGACAAAAGCAAAAGAAACAAAGAAAAACAGAGGCATGCAACTAGACCTCCGGCCTTGACGAGCTAGGAGTCGACGCTGGCTTAATCCCGAGATAGGCCAAGATCTTCTTCGTGTTGGGCTTGGCCGCCTTGATCAGCGACTTCCACCTTGATTGTTCTATTTGCTCGGTGTCGCCAACTTTCATCCAGTCGATAGTTTGTCGCCTGTCAGCAACCAAGGCGACAGTGGTTTCAACGGCAACCTTCATATTCTCTTGGCGCATCTTCAGTCCAAGGTCTTCCGGTGTATTGAACATCTTGGCAAGGTTGAGGAAAGTCGCAGGTTCCTCCTTCTTCGGGAAGAAGTAGGGGAACAAGGCCGACAATACTGCATTTGCGTTCGATACACCTTCACGAATCTCGGATCCATGAAGCTCTAGATAGGAAAGTGCGTCAAGGACTGGATCATCGACAGGATTCGTCAGGTCAAAATCCTGGTTTGTTTGGACTGTCAAGGAAACAAAGCAAGAAACAAAGGTTCTCCTAAAAATAGAAGGGAGTAGTAAAATCACCGAAAGTACGGCGACTCTGAGTCTTCAGGCGCTTGAGGATTCCTTCTTCACGAGAAGCTTGTGCAGCTTTGTGCTCATCTAAAGCAGCTGTAGCATCCTTAAGCTTTTTCTGCAGTTCCTCGACACCAGCAGCTTTCGCCTTGGCTTCATCAGCTTCGGTCTTGGCTTTGCTAGCAGCGAGATCCGCTTTTTTGCGAGCCGCTTCACTCTGCTCAAGTTTTCGAGAAAGTGCGTCGGCGCGTTCGTTAGCCTCCGCAAGTTTCTCTGTCGGGATGTGAACAAAAAAGAGAGGAGCAAGATCAAAAATCGCGACAAGCACCAAGAGTAAAAAGTCAAGGAAAAACAGCAAGTACAAAAGTCGTTACCTTCGGCTCTATTAGCATATTCACGGTACCCAACAAATTGGGAACCGATGCGGAGAAGATCCTTGATCATAGGCTGTTCAACGTGAACACAGAAAGAAAAACATCGGCATGAAAAAGAGAGAAGGTGTGAAAAAACAAAATAAGGAAAATATAGATGTCGACAAGCTTACATCATCTAGGAGCAGAGTCGACGAACTGCCCAACTGAGGGGCAGGTTCAACAATCTTTTCAACCCTTGCCCTTTTTGGTGAAGGAGCAAGGGGGCTGGATGGCGGAGTAGTGGTGACGACGTTTTGTTGAGGAGGCGAAGTTTCTTCTCCTTCAACTAGCGTGTCTGAGGCAAGTACAGTACGTGACGTGCTTGTCCGAGGAGCCACGTCAGTAGTTGGAACTTCTTCCTCGTCATCGCTAATAATCAAAAAATCGGCAGCATGAAAAGCAAGACAAGCTAAATATTTCGAGTACAAAAATAGAGAGAAATAAAGACGACTTACGAGCTGATGAGGGATTCGGCATAAAGATCGTAAGTTGCCTTCGGATGAGAAGGAACAACTTCTTCAGCCTTAGAGGTGCCAGAATCTTCAACATCAGTCCTTTTCCTTTTGTTCTTGGGAGAAACAGCAGGAGGAAGGGATTGCGTCGATTCACTGGCTTCAGACTCAATTTCTTTTTCATGAGAAGCCGCAGATTTGTGAGAACCCGCGACTTCACTTTCACGAATAGCAGAACCTTGAGTATCTTCGGCAACGATGGCCTGTTCTTCGACTTCTCCACCCTCCGGAAGAGGAGGAAGGGAAGTCATGATAGGATGGTTCTGTAAAAAATAGTGACCAGAAGGAAAATTAAAAGAGGTGACAATATAATGAGGTGCAGAGAAAGTGCAAAATAAGGTAAAAAACTCGGCAAGACAAAATACCTCGGGGAGTGGATTGGCGGCGCTGTACGGTTCCACGCGACAAGAGGAAGGAATTGGGTCTTTACCCAGGCGAGAAAGTCTTCGAATCAACTTCTCCAAGTCCTTGGTGGAAAGATCACCGGAGATTCTGTTGGCGTCATTTTTGCCAGAATATGTCCAAAGGGGATTTTTGCGAGCCTGGAGAGGCTGCACTCTAATCCTAAGGAAATAGGCAGTAATTTGAACACCAGAAAGCTCTTTGCCTCGAGTATTTTGAAGCTGGCGAATACGAGACATGAGCGCCTCTGTCGCCTTTTTCTCTTCCTCGGAAGCTTCGGCATCCCAGGAGCGGCGGCGTTGAATTTTGGCACTTCCGTCGAAAGGAACTATGTTGTGCTCAACGGAATTGGCGCTTTCTTCGTGAATATAGAGCCACTTTTTGCGCCACCCTTGGACAGAATCAGGGAATTTGACGTCGAAATAATCGACATCGGTGCGAACACAGATAACAATGCCACCTATGTTATAAGTGACGTTGTGGGAGCCATTGCGGCGGAGGCAGAAGATGCGTTTCCACAGAGCCCAATTGGGAGGGATTCCGAGGAAGCATTCGCAAAGTGTGATGAAAATAGAAATGTGAAGGATGGAATTGGGAGTCAATTGGTGCAATTGAATCCCATAAACAAAAAGAAGACCGCGGAGGAAATCGTGGATTGGGGTCGAGAGGCCGCGGATGAGATGATCAACAAAACTAACCCGATACTCCATTGGAGGCTTGGGGTAGCTTTCTTCGCTAGGGAAGCGGATGGCGTCCTCCTTCTTCATGAGGCCAAGCCTCTTCAGCATGTTGGTGTCTTGGTTGGAGATTTTGGATCTCTCCCACTCAAGATCCTCGGCGGCCATCTTGGATTCCGGAGTGCTGTGGCGAGTCAGACGCGCGCGCGGTGGCATCAATGGCAATGACAGAGCAATGTGTGTGAGTGCGGAAAATCAGAGAGAGATTGGGCGCAGGAGAAGTTTTGCGAAGAGGAACAAAGCAGCGGCGCAAGCGAGGGATGAACGGAGGTTGAAGAAAGGTTTATATAAGAATCGGGTGAAGCAGTGTGCCGTTGGATGAAGAAATCGTATGGTGAGAATAGATCTTCTAGATACAAGGGTAAAAAGGTATTTTTACTGAGATAGGCGTTACTGTACGTGCGCCAGAAAAAGCGGAGGACGTGTGTCCCCCACTTGCACGACGTGTTAACGTGGTGGAAGCAATGGACCCACAGGGCAGAAAGATCACGACTATTCGAGAAGGATGAAGTAAATTTGGTTAAGGGAAGCATGTCGATAAGAAAAGTTAAGGAAGAGTGGCGACAGAAAGAATTATTCAATACTTCGGGAGCCTTTGATCAAATACAAGTTTTTGCCCAAATGCTCGGGGGCTACTTCGGAAAAAAGTAAATTTTCGAGTATGACAAATATAGGAATTGCGGGAGCCTACAACCAAGCACAAGTCCTTGGCTGTAGCCTCGGGGGCTACTCCCATCGGGAGCGCTGTTCGCGCACCCGAGAAATAAAAAAGAGAGAAGAAGAAAAAGATCATATTGGGAAATAATGACAATATAGCGACAAGGTGGATTAAAATGTTGAGCCTACAACCAAGCACAAGTTCTTGGTTGTAGCCTCGGGGGCTACTCCCATCGGGAACGCTGTTCGCGTGCCCGATGAAATTAACAAAGAAAAAATGGAAAAGTAAGAGAGTATATTTCGAGTTATAATTAACTCTACATATACTCCCATCGGGAGAGCAGTATAAGTCATATTTGACTCGATAAAATGTGCCATTCCAACAGCCGGAAAAGCACTCGACAATATATTCTCAGAACGCCGAAGTTGCGATCAATTTCTGAATGCCGCAAATTTGCGAAGGTAAGACCCCAGATCCGTTCTGCTGGGCGTGGCATCGCCAAAGACTGCGCTCTGCTACTTTTATCCGTATCAACAGATACGAAGAAAAATCCTAACGGACGCGTTAGGTACCCGATAAATTCGACTGGGACTCGACAGAATGGTAAGACCTTAAGCGGCACCTGTCGAAGTTTACACCAGTATCCCGAGATCATGTCCAGGGACGTGATTTTGAAGTAGGTTTTTGCGGATTGCCACTAGAGCAGTTAACTAGTACCTGATCCGTCAGATGAACTAGCCCCAACTACCATTATCCCTGTACAATATAGAATTTTATGTGAAGAAGTATAAAAAAGTTAAAGCTTCCGAATAAAAATAAACAGTGGAGATTTTCCTTGATTCTACGATTCAAGCAAAATCTCGGGGGCTACTGACATAGGCATCCCAAATGGGCCTGCCGAAGATGGTACACGGGGTTTGCTGGAGGCCCAATACCCGAAGAATAAGAAGATTCGGGAGCTCAAGATTTATTAAGGAAAGATAGAGTTGTAATAGGAAGTGTTGTTTGTAATTTGGCGGGATGAGTTAGAAACCGTCCCGGACTCTGTAAACTTGTATAGCACGAATCCCTCGGCTCCGCCTCCTATATAAAGGGGGAGTCGAGGGACGAAGAATCGATCGAATCATTGTCTGCAAACCTTAGTTTTCATATTCGTCGAGTACTTTCCGGCTGAAACCTTCGAGATCTACTTACCCTCTACTTCCAACTAAACCCTAGCCTACAATCTGTAGGCATTGACAAGTTGATACCTTGTCACCCGCGGAGCGTGCATGTGAAGGCACACCTGCTGGACAGCATACTGTAGCTCGGGGCGGGTCAAGGTGAGGTACTGCAGGGCACCGACGAGGGAGCGGTAAAATGACGCGTCTTTGGCCAACGAACCATCCGTGGCGGAGAGCTTGGATTTCGTGTCGACAGGCGTGGCCACGGGTTTGCAATTAAGCATACCGGCGCGGTCCAGGAGCTCGTGGGCGTACTTGCGCTGATGAAGGAAGAAGCCGTCGGTGCGACGTACGACCTCGATGCCGAGGAAGTAGTGCAGGGGCCCCAAGTCCTTGAGGGCAAACTCAGCGCGAAGACGCTCGGTGATCTGTCGCAGGAGGTCCGTGGAGCTGGCCGTTAAGATGATGTCGTCGACGTAGAGCAGCAGGTACGCGGTGGTGGCACCATTGTTGTACACAAACAGCGAGGCATCAGAGCGGGTGGAGCGGAAGCCGAGTTGGTGAAGAAACGCTGCGATGCGCTGGTACCAGGCGCGTGGGGCCTGCTTGAGCCCGTATAACGAGCGCGAGAGCAGGCACACATGGTCGGGGTGGGCGCTGTCGATGAAGCCTGTGGGCTGCTGGCAGAAGACCTACTCCTCGAGATGGCCGTGAAGGAAGGCGTTGGAGACGTCCATCTGGTGCACGGGCCACGCACGGGAGACCGCGAGCTGAAGGACTGTGCGGATCGTCCCGGGCTTGACAACCGGGGCGAAGGTGTCGGTGAAGTCGACGCCGGCACGCTGGCGAAAGCCACGAACCACCCACCGCGCCTTGTGACGGTCGAGAGTACCGTCCGGATGGAACTTGTGCTTGAAGACCCACTTCCCGGTGATGATGTTGGCGTGAGGAGGTCGGGGAACAAGCGTCCATGTCTGGTTCCGCTGCAGGGCGTTGAACTCGTCCTGCATGGCCGCAAGCCACTGCGGGTCGAGGAGAGCAGCCCGGGCAGAGGCGGGCAGGGGCGATGGCGTGGATGGTGAAGGCGCGGAAGTCGACGCGGTGCAGACGTACTCATCCGAGGGGTACCGAGTACTCGGGACGCGAATCCCTGCACGGGCGCGCGTGAGGGGCCCCGTGGCCGGCGGCGGAGGAGGCGGAGGCGGAGCTGGAGACGAGGCGTCGCTCAGCAAAGACGGCGCGGCGCCCGAGCTGAGGCTCGAGGGCGACGCAAGCGGCGTCGAGGAGGATGAACCCGGTGAAGGCGCGTCGCCCGGCGAAGACGGCGCGGCGCCCGAGCTAAGGCTCGAGGGCGACGCAGGCGGCGTCGAGGCAGGCGTCGGCGCTGTTGTCGGCGTGGTGTCACCCGAGACATGGCTCGATGGTGACCCAGGGTGGCGAGGCAGCGCCCGAGCCGGAGCTCAAGGGCGCGGCGGAGGACGACGAGGCAGTGCCCGAGTCCGAGCTCGAGGGCACTGTAGCCGGCGGACCTGCCGGGGCAGGGGGTCGACGCCGGGGACCATCAGTAGGCGAAGGAGGAGTGGCGACCACCTGTCTCTGTGCAAAAGGAAAGCAATGCTCATCAAAGTACACGTGCCGGGAGGTGAAGACGCGGTGAGAAACCGGATCATAGCAGCGGTAGCCTTTGGTGTTAGCCGGGTAACCGAGGAAAACACACGGAACGGAATGAGGGGCGAGTTTATGAGGAGTGGTGGCGGCGATACTAGGATAACAACGACAATCTCATTTTTTTGTCTTTTCTTTTTTCTATCTCTCAAATCATACAATATTTCGATTAGATGTTTTTTGCAAATCACCCAAAACAACAAATAGAATGGAGGAAAAATAGTTCAGAATTTTTTTGTGCAAATTTAAATTTTAAATTATTAAAAATTCAAAATAAATTCTTGAGATACATATATAGATAATGACATAAAAAATCCAAAATATTTTTCCCACATTCCAATTGTTATGTTTAAGTGATCTGCAAGTTTTTGACTTCAAAGAATGTGCGATGTGAGAGATACAAAAATGAGAAATTGTTTGAGAGGGGAACAAAAAAACATTATCACGGATCTTGATGCAGTATACATGGTGTGGATACGGGTGCTCACCAAGCACCTGCTCTAAAAGTCCACTCTCATCTTATTTTGCATTGACTCAAATAACTGAAATATCTCACGTGGATAATGCATGATACATAGTATGGTACAATGAAGGTGGAAAAATGTCATAACTGGATACACATCAAAAGGGATATTTTTTTTGCATGGAGCACCACTAGTCTGATTTAAAGTTCGACAGACCCGAGCCACACAGTCCCCCTCCTCTTGGTCGCTTCACTGAGTGTCACGCCCTTGGCCGCCATGAGCTCCTCCACCTCCACGAAGTTGCTGTCAAGCCGTATTTCCGCCAAGTGCTTTAGTGGAGCCGTTCGGCCACCCCTTCTCTCTTGGTTTAGGGCGAACCTCCCTTCCTGTCACGCCTCACATTGTCCGGGTAGATGGGTAGATCGGCCAAGAACACGTAGTGGCCAACCTTTTGTCCCTGGAGATAGTACATGTGTGCCTGGCACGGCATGTCGTGCGCCACAACCACGTACATAGTGTCATGGCTCACCACGACACCGTTGGGGTATGGCAGGCTGTCCTTGAGAAGCGGTAGGACATGGCTGCTAGCATTTTGGTTTCCTCCAGTTTCTCAACTCAACATTTAGAATGTACAAGTACATCTGAATAATAACATGGTGGATAATAACCTAGCGATCTTGACATACAATGAAGTAGAAATTGAAATCTGTTGGGGATATATATATAGAAGCTTTCATCCTAGTACAATGGTAATGCACACAAATAAGCATGGGCACGGAGGAAAGTGAGGGGCACATAGCATGATACAGTCTAAACTACATGAGTACATCACAAAACCATTCGCCAATAAGGCCATGCTAATTAGATTTGAGAAATTAGTCATCATAAGTTTGTAACATGTATATCACCCTCTCGTATTTCTTATTTGCTTTAATCAAGTTCATCTTTCAACACGGAAGCGATACAAGTTAAGTATTCCTAGATATATGCACAATGCATGCGAAAACAAAACATTCGACGTCACTCTACATTGGCCTGAACATAATAAAAGAGGCCAAGTTTTACAAGATTTTTGTCCATACCTAAGTTTGGGATTTTTGCAATATAAGTTCAAACATGAAATGGTGTTTGGAAATTTTCCACTTGATTTCAATTTAAAGATATTTTTATGGGATTTATTTTTATTCATCATGATATAACTGTGAAAATTACCTAATTAGCTGAAGCCATCGACGGGTTAATTTAACTTTCATTGTATTATTAGCATTCGGCACCACACTATGAGCCAGATTGGTGGGCCAAACTAAAGTTTTGTCAAAGCATTTATATTTCTGTCGCTATTCAGTTACTATTGCATTAAAACAAAGCATATAGAAGCTAAAGTTGATGAACAATTATAAATTTTCGAAGAAAATAAATATTGTTTGGGGAATTTCATTGAAATTATGCAGCCAAAATTTGTTCATGCACGATTTACTTCGATTTGCTGTTTTCAACGATACTTAACTTCCTTAAATGAATCCACCCCTAGCAAATGCTTAATTTCTACACGCTAGTCTACGCTTGCCTTTCCTGTGTGGTGCTAGATTCATAAAGCTTTCGACACGGCTTCACTGTTGTACAAGTTCCATGCACTACGTAGTCGATTTTTTCGATAAAGGATGCTTTATTACTTAAAAGTTTTAAAAGTTTTAAGAATTACACAAAGCCTCTGCATAGCTAAGATGCACACAGCCGTACTACGTAGATAGTCTTGTTCTCATCAGAAATCAGAAATTAAAAGGGCCGTCTGGCTTGTGTTCCGTTCATGCCATAAAAACAAACGCAGCTGTGACACCGATCTTCTGTGGATCAAGATTCCGTCGTACTTGTAAGTTGTAACATTAGTTGCTATATTAGCACCGGGCAAGCAGTAATTTAGTTGCACAAAGCACTAAAACCTGACTCTTTTCTTTCCCGAATGGAAACAAGTAATGTTTGAAATGGATTATTTATTTATTCTGTTTCTTGACCCGTAATTAAGCAGAAATATACGTCAACAACGTTAAGAGGAAGAAAAAGAAATAACATAAAAAAATACATCACTTGCATGTCATGATTTGTACTTCATCTGCTTCAAATTAAGTGTTCCATTTTTTTAGTGCAATGCAATACTTAATTCGGAATGGATGCCTATATTTCTAGACTCCAGCGTTCAAAGTAACCTGCAAGCCACCCGTATTTTTTTCAGTCGGCGCATGGTGTGACAATATTTTTTCGTAGTACTCTACTCCGTACTTCTTCCCCTTTACCAACTCTTCACTAATAAAGTAGACAATGGCTCGGCCGGAGAGTAGCACGTGCGCGTGTGTATAACACAGGAGGTATTCCTGCTGACCTGCACTCTTCACACGACTGCACTTCTTAGAGCTAATGGTGATTGGAGGCTCTATCGTTCTGGTGGCGATGGCCATGCTACCGAGGCCAGGATCACCAAGGAGTGCAACTGGAATGCTGCATGATCACCTAGGATTACAACCTGAACAGAGCGGGAATGCTATCAGGCGTCAGCGATCTTCTGGATGCTCGGTCTGCCTATCTTTCAAACCACTGTGATAAAGCATAAGCCTATCTCTGGAACCACTGTGATAGGGTGTAAACATTCGGAAGTTCGCTCATTCTGTTGTAATGTGCAGCTCATCGGTTTTCTCCGAACTTTTTGCATGACGTTTCTTTATGAACTTCTTGGTGTGGATGTTTTCTGGTGGTTTCCAGGATTTCCAATCCCAGTGTCAGTCTACCAGATACAAACGAACGTTGTGCAACTGCACCAGAACCAAAGGTAAGCGCAATTGAAGTAGCAGTATACAAGCAAATAAGGGAAGGAGGGAAAACAAATCAAGCCAGCGGCAAGGATCCCGACGTATGATGTACAAGCAAGGCGGTATGCCCGGGCAACGAGAAGAGGGATTATCGCAAGCAGCCATCGACAAGCAGGTCCATCACACGCTTTGGCCTGATAAACGCAGAGAGCACTTCATATTTAGTGAGTTCAGGGTTTGGAGGGATACATTATATATAGAGAACCATGTGAGAAAATAACACACCACAACACATAAACTTGGGTAGCACAAACATTTTTCCCCCTAGAAGCATCGGGTGGTGGAACAAATGTTATATGACAGTTGCACTCCAAAATTTGATGTAGGAAAAATCATATGGATGAAGAGAATGTATATGGATGCTACAAATGCATTGGTATGCTTATTTGACATCTACCAATAGGAAATAAGTACAACCAACCTCAAACATCACATGTACTTAGCAAGAACGCAACACCTAAACATGGTGATGCAAGAGCTGTACAAGCGATGGGGTGCCTACTACCCGGTGGGGCGCAAGTGCAACCTCAACGATAAGGCTAAGCGATTCAAGATATTTATGGACACATTGATAACTTGAGCAAAGTTGTCGTGCATATCCGGTGACGCATCAACCAATTCTTGGATATAACCCACAATGAGTTCATCACCAGCTATGCATCATGCTATGCTAATAGTGGAGAGCACCAAAGAGAGGATGAGATCATTCCAAAAGGAAAGTTTGTCTTTGCCAACAACAACATCCACGACCACATCGACTGGCATCAGGAGGGTGGCTTGACAAACATATGACAGGTATCAATTTTGGTTTTCTCCAATTTCTCAACATTTGAATGTACTAATACAACCAAATAATAACATGGAGGAGAATAACCTACATAGCTATCTTGACATACAATCAAGTAGAAAAGGAAATCAGTTGGGATATATATAGAAGCTTTCATCCTGAATCAAGGGTGGTATTGCACACATATAAGCATGAGCACTTAGGAAAGTGAGGGTCATAGAGCATGACATGGTCTAAACTACATTAGTACACAACACAAAAGTATTCTCCACAATATCCGTGATGATTAGTTTCGAGAAGTTAATCATCATAACTTTGCAGCATGTGTAACACCTTCTTGTATGCTTTCATCTAGTTCATGTTAAACATAGAAATGAGACATGAGATACCTATTCCTAGATATATGTATAATGCATGAGAAAACCAATTAACAAATCTCATTCTTCGAAGGGCTAAGCAATTGAAATATCTCACATGGATAGTGCATGATAAACAACATGGTACAAGGTGAACAAAATCAGATGCTCGAATGCACATCAAAAGGGAACCTTTGTTGCGGTTGGAAGTTCTTTGATATAAAAATTTCCTAGCAACGTAAATCTAGTGAAAAATTACAATCAGTCAACACACATCCTAGCAACGTAACAAGGTTAGTATTCTAGCTATTAATCTACAAAATTAACGTTCGATCTCCACTTTTATGTTAAAAATACTATACTTATGCTCGATCATATTAGATAGCGAAAACACTGCAGATGACCCATAAAAAACCAATCTAGTAATTTCCATCGGTTAAGATTATTACATTGAGGAAAAAATCAATCGTATGGGTCTCCTTTTTTTATCTTTCTTATTAAAGATTTCTATATGCATAATTTCTCATTGGTTTCATGAGAATTTATTGACTTCTTATATATGAAAACAAGATAACCTATAAGCAAGCTATAAGTATCATCTCCTATGTCAATAAGACCAAAGAGATGGAGGGGCATATACTAGCCGCAACCGCTCCTGAACCCCGCGCACCCTCTCTAATTCGGCCGGCGACGGCCTCTCCAGCGAGAACCCGCAGCAAACAGCGCTGTACTCCTCCATGGTGAGGTCGCTGAACTGGTTGATGCCATGCGTGCTACTATGGACCCCTACCGCGTAGCCGGCGTTATGTCGGTCGACGGAGCGGAGGGCGTCCTGGAACATGGCGTAGCGATGCTCCTCGTGGGCGATAGAGCTGTAGATCTTGTCGTCCAGGGCCTTCCACTCCACGAAGATCCGCCGGGTCTCCTCCTCGCTCCTCTCCCTGTCCCAGGACCAGGCGGAGTACCCATTGTTGTGCCACTGCTGGTCGATGAGGCGGAGGCGGTGCTTGAACGTGGCGTACCCGTCCTCCTCCTCCGCGGCGGAGGCGTAGGTCTTGCCGTGCTCCGCTGTCCAGTGCAGGAAGATCCTGCGCGTCTCCTCCTCGCTCCTCGACTTCTCCATGTTGTCCGATGTGTTGCTTGTGGCTGCCGCCGCCGCCAGCGACAGCAGCAGCAGCAGCGCTGCCGCCGCCATGATCCTCATCACCACGGGAATTGATGGTGGCGGGCAGGCGTACGTACGTGGAGTAGAATAGATGTGTGGAAGGGGGCGAGAGTCAGGGACGCTCGATTAATTGATCAATCTCTCGTCGAATCCCTGGCGGTGCTCGATTGGTTGTCGTTTCGGTCGGTGAAGTATATTTAGAGGCTCAGGGTTGAGTCGACGTACGTACAAGAGACCGGGACGTAGACGAATCGCATGCAGATACAAGAAACATAGACGTAGAAGTAGACTTGGGCTTACGTATCCAAACCACCCACGATCGGGCTCTTGTTTTGTTGTTGGAATTGATCTCGGCCACAAGCCCACAACATAGAAACTTACGAAGAAGGAAAGGAAACACCACAGTTCCAATTAGAAATTTAGAATACACACAAGTCACGATTACCAATTAAATGGAGAACCAATCTAAGGTCAGGTGGTTAGGAGGGCAGTTAACTAGTACCTGATCCGTCAGATGAACTAGCCCCAACTACCATTATCCCTGTACAATATAGAATTTTATGTGAAGAAGTATAAAAAAGTTAAAGCTTCCGAATAAAAATAAACAGTGGAGATTTTCCTTGATTCTACGATTCAAGCAAAATCTCGGGGGCTACTGACATAGGCATCCCAAATGGGCCTGCCGAAGATGGTACCCGGGGTTTGCTGGAGGCCCAATACCCGAAGAATAAGAAGATTCGGGAGCTCAAGATTTATTAAGGAAAGATAGAGTTGTAATAGGAAGTGTTGTTTGTAATTTGGCGGGATGAGTTAGAAACCGTCCCGGACTCTGTAAACTTGTATAGCACGAATCCCTCGGCTCCGCCTCCTATATAAAGGGGGAGTCGAGGGACGAAGAATCGATCGAATCATTGTCTGCAAACCTTAGTTTTCATATTCGTCGAGTACTTTCCGGCTGAAACCTTCGAGATCTACTTACCCTCTACTTCCAACTAAACCCTAGCCTACAATCTGTAGGCATTGACAAGTTGATACCTTGTCACCCGCGGAGCGTGCATGTGAAGGCACACCTGCTGGACAGCATACTGTAGCTCGGGGCGGGTCAAGGTGAGGTACTGCAGGGCACCGACGAGGGAGCGGTAAAATGACGCGTCTTTGGCCAACGAACCATCCGTGGCGGAGAGCTTGGATTTCGTGTCGACAGGCGTGGCCACGGGTTTGCAATTAAGCATACCGGCGCGGTCCAGGAGCTCGTGGGCGTACTTGCGCTGATGAAGGAAGAAGCCGTCGGTGCGACGTACGACCTCGATGCCGAGGAAGTAGTGCAGGGGCCCCAAGTCCTTGAGGGCAAACTCAGCGCGAAGACGCTCGGTGATCTGTCGCAGGAGGTCCGTGGAGCTGGCCGTTAAGATGATGTCGTCGACGTAGAGCAGCAGGTACGCGGTGGTGGCGCCATTGTTGTACACAAACAGCGAGGCATCAGAGCGGGTGGAGCGGAAGCCGAGTTGGTGAAGAAACGCTGCGATGCGCTGGTACCAGGCGCGTGGGGCCTGCTTGAGCCCGTATAACGAGCGCGAGAGCAGGCACACATGGTCGGGGTGGGCGCTGTCGATGAAGCCTGTGGGCTGCTGGCAGAAGACCTACTCCTCGAGATGGCCGTGAAGGAAGGCGTTGGAGACGTCCATCTGGTGCACGGGCCACGCACGGGAGACCGCGAGCTGAAGGACTGTGCGGATCGTCCCGGGCTTGACAACCGGGGCGAAGGTGTCGGTGAAGTCGACGCCGGCACGCTGGCGAAAGCCACGAACCACCCACCGCGCCTTGTGACGGTCGAGAGTACCGTCCGGATGGAACTTGTGCTTGAAGACCCACTTCCCGGTGATGATGTTGGCGTGAGGGGGTCGGGGAACAAGCGTCCATGTCTGGTTCCGCTGCAGGGCGTTGAACTCGTCCTGCATGGCCGCAAGCCACTGCGGGTCGAGGAGAGCAGCCCGGGCAGAGGCGGGCAGGGGCGATGGCGTGGATGGTGAAGGCGCGGAAGTCGACGCGGTGCAGACGTACTCATCCGAGGGGTACCGAGTACTCGGGACGCGAATCCCTGCACGGGCGCGCGTGAGGGGCCCCGTGGCCGGCGGCGGAGGAGGCGGAGGCGGAGCCGGAGACGAGGCGTCGCTCAGCAAAGACGGCGCGGCGCCCGAGCTGAGGCTCGAGGGCGACGCAAGCGGCGTCGAGGAGGATGAACCCGGTGAAGGCGCGTCGCCCGGCGAAGACGGCGCGGCGCCCGAGCTAAGGCTCGAGGGCGACGCAGGCGGCGTCGAGGCAGGCGTCGGCGCGGGTGTCGGCGTGGGGTCACCCGAGACATGGCTCGAGGGTGACCCAGAGGGTGGCGAGGCAGCGCCCGAGCCAGAGCTCAAGGGCGCGGCGGAGGACGACGAGGCAGTGCCCGAGTCCGAGCTCGAGGGCACTGTAGCCGGCGGACCTGCCGGGGCAGGGGGTCGACGCCGGGGACCATCAGTAGGCGAAGGAGGAGTGGCGACCACCTGTCTCTGTGCAAAAGGAAAGCAATGCTCATCAAAGTACACGTGCCGGGAGGTGAAGACGCGGTGAGAAACCGGATCATAGCAGCGGTAGCCTTTGGTGTTAGCCGGGTAACCGAGGAAAACACACGGAACGGAATGAGGGGCGAGTTTATGAGGAGTGGTGGCGGCGATACTAGGATAACAACGACAATCTCATTTTTTTGTCTTTTCTTTTTTCTATCTCTCAAATCATACAATATTTCGATTAGATGTTTTTTGCAAATCACCCAAAACAACAAATAGAATGGAGGAAAAATAGTTCAGAATTTTTTTGTGCAAATTTAAATTTTAAATTATTAAAAATTCAAAATAAATTCTTGAGATACATATGTGGAGTGAGATCATCAATTTGGTGCAAAAACTAGGAGAATTGATGGCCAAGGATCCGAGTGTGCTAACCCTGTATGGGACATTATGTGGAAGATGTAAGTTCCTGGTAAGGTGAAGATTTACCTTTGGAAATCTCTCAATGGCGCACTACACTACGGGAAAATCAGGCGCTGCTGTGCCGCCTATCATTGCCGTGAGGCACTGCACGGCAAAGATTTCTTTGCTGTACGACGCGAGAGGGACGCACGGCAAAGAGCTCGACCACGGCAAACTTTTATGGTGGCGCACGGCAAAGTATCGACGCACGGCAAAGTTAGAAGTGCCTCACGGCAACGCGTTAGCGCACGGCAAAGTCCTCCAGAAGTGCACGGCAAAGTAGCCAGGACGGCAAAGATCCTGCACACCGCACGGCAAAGAAAAGCTGCACGGTAAAGGGCCTGGACGTTGCCGTGGTGCTCCCTTTGCCGTGCGGCCAGGAATAGTGCACGGCAAAGCCTCCTTTGCCGTGCGTTCCCTTCTTTGCCGTGCGCCAACAACCATTTTATTTGTTTTTCTAATTATTTTAGTTCATCTAATACTTATATTTATTTTGTTAATTAGTTTTTCTTTTTGATGACTATTTATTAGACAATGTGCAATACAAAATTACTCTCCATGTTCATCCCCCCACATATATCAGGGTTCCGGTGCTCCGGCGGCCGTCCCCCTCCTTCCTGCAAAAACAGCGGGACGACGGGTCTACACTGGTGGAAAAAGGGCATTTGGTCGCGGTTCGCAACTGCCATTAGTCGCGGTTGCGCAACCGCGACCAAATGAGCGCGACTAAAGGCACCCCCCCCCTTTAGTCGCGGTTGCTTACGAACCGCGACTAAAGGCCCGTCCACGTGGGCGCCAGACGGCCGTCGGGGCGGAGGACCTTTAGTCGCGGTTCTTCTGGCCAACCGCGACTAAAGGCCGCCGCAGGTTTAGGGTTTTAGCCCCCCCCCTAAACCTGCCCCCCCCCCTAAACCAGTTTTCTGTTTAATTTGTATTGTTTTATTTCTTTTGTGCTTTATTTTAATTTTGAAGGAGTTTCACATATTCTACGGTACTACATACATGCATATGAATGTACAATTTCAAACAAATTTGAAATTAGAACCAAAAAGAATTCAAGAGGAATATACAATATATATTCAATATCATCGGATGACCATATACAATTTTGAACAAGTTTCCATACATAATTTAATGCATATAAAGTTCTACGTCCTCGTAATGGTGTTCTCCTTTAGGATGGAGGACTTCCCTCCTGAACCATCCAGCTAGTTCCTCTTGAAGTGGTAGGAAGCGAGCTTCTGGACTAAGCATCATCCGGAGGTTATTCCTCTGAGCATTCATATCACTCGGAACCCGCTCAGAGGTGTATCTCCGGATCATCTCACAGACATAGTATCCACATAGATTGGTCCCCGCTGGCTGAATATCCCCACCATTCTTAGCCTTTGACCTTTGAATTCTAGCTCTTTTTTGAATTCACCGACCTTTGTATGTACGAATCGTGTCCAAACCCTACGAGGCAAAGAAAATTAAATGAACAAGAGAGTTATTAGTTACTTAAAGCTTAGGAAATGAACGAAATAGGCCGATCGATATAGAGCGCAAATGAATGAAAATAATTACTTCTGCAGCATTATTCTCATGCCGACCCAAAGTTTTGGATCCATATTCAGAGAGTCGTGGACGAGACATTCTGAGGTGTCAACTTTAATTACTAGCAGAATCCAGTGGAACCTGCGGACACGATACATGCACAGTACGTCATGCATAACTCATCGATTAGCCGGCCACATACCATGCATGGAGTAAACAAAAGAGAATGTGCTCAAGACAGAAACACTCACCCAAAATGGTAAGGAAATAGAATATCACTTTTGAGTTCCTGCTTTGTAAGAAACTGCCACAGGTCTGCCTCCATGTCGGCGGGGTGATGCTCCAACACATATCCATTAACGATGTGTGGGTCAATGAACCCAACATCATGGATGTTCCTTACTCTGCATTCCTTAATCTTCATTCTGCATGTATAATAGCGGACACAACAATATAGTTAGGACATATATATAGTGCAGGAAATATGAACGAGATGGGGTAGAAATAAATCACTTACAGAACGTAGCAACTGATGATAGATTTGTCGAGCTCGCGCAGATTGAAAAGCTGGAACAATTCACTCAGATGAATTTGTACATAGTAATGTTTGAAGTGATGATCATGTCTAACTTCCGCATAAATATATTCTTTGGCGTTTTTATTTTTTATGTAACCCTTGTACCATTTCAGCAGACCTTTCATTTGTGGAGGTAGATCCTCTTCCTGCGCAGGCTCGACGAGAGGCCCATTCTTCACATATGTAATTACTACCTCCTTCACTGGCGCCTCATCAAGGCCTAACAGTTCACGAAGAGTAATACCTAAGTTGGCCGCTTGTTCTCTGGCACTCGTTACAGTCAATCCCTGTGCTGCCGCAGCTGCTATGATATCGGGGTCATCCGGACCGGCGGCTTTCACTATAAGCGGGGCAATCGATTGTTTACTTTGTTCCCCGAGCTGGGCAACTCGTTTCCCGCTTTTTTTACATTCTAATTCCGTTTTCTCGGCCTCCTCCAAGGCTTTGTTCTCCTGGTTCTCCGCCCGCTCTTTCTTCTCCTTCAACATGAGTGCCTGCCTACGAAGTTCACGTGCATAGTCGCCAGGCAGATTCTTCGCGGCTTGGGACGGTGTGCTCAAAAATGACTTAGCCCACTTCTTTTGCTCATCAGAAAATACTGGCTTGGGCTCGGGCTCTCTTTTCTTCTTGCAGTCCGCCTTCCATTTCTCATAATCAGCAGCCGCGGCCGCGTCGACTTCCTCGGCACTACGTTCCCAAGGCCTTGTGGGGAGAGGCTTCAGTGATGGCTCCGGTACCTTTGTGGTCTTAGGTACATAAGGGTCCGGGTTAATAATCCAGGACTGCTTCTGCTTCTTTGCCGGAGGTGGATTGGGGGGCGGCGTCTGATCACCCGCCGGACGAGGACTGGGGGGCGGCGTCTGATCACCCGCCGGACGTTGTGGACTGGGGGGCGTCGGCTGACGTGACGGAGGTGTAGGTGAACCGCCACCACCACCACCACCACCGCCACCGCCACCACCACCACCGTAGGGGGGTGGACTTGTTGTCCTTGGCGCCTCGCCTGGAAACTTGATAAACTTCTTTTGCCATAGAATGAACTGGCGCTTGCCATCTCCAAGTCTTTTCTCCTGTTCAGGTGTAGCAATGTCAATCTCTAGGTCCTCAAACCCTAGGACTATGTCCTCCATCGTGACACGAGCATAGCCATCTTGAATGGGGTTGTTGTGGTGGAGTGCTCCAGGTAAACATGGTAAAGCACTGCCGATGGCTACCTTCATGGACATGTTCCCGATAGGATAATACAGATGACATTCTTTCATCTCCTTTATATCGTCCACGGGGTAGCGAGGAGGCTCCGGTGCAGTAATTTCGACCACCAGAGGCTCCGGTGCAGTAATTTTGATCGTCGGTGCATCTGCACCAGCCGGTGGGGCCTCCGTGGAAGCCACGCTGCTTCTCCGCTGCTGGCTTCCGAGATCCGCTGGATGATCTTCATGCTGCGCCCGAGCTGCATCTCTTTCGGCTACTAGTACACTCACGGTTTTCTTCATCACATCCATTTCCGATGCCAACCGCGCCACAACATCTGCTTCCCGATCCATCTTTCTCTTACGGCTTCTGTAACCGTACGGGTCATCGTTCTGGGGGAACCCTATTTTCCACGGAATGTGCCCCATGCCTCGTACACGTCCTCCGTGTTCAGGATTCCCGAGGGCTTTTGTCAGCGCGTCGTTCTCTCTGTTGAACTTGATCTTCCCCTCTTGAGCATCCCTCATTGCGTCAATAAGGGCTTGGGTGGGTTTAATTATTTTTCCCCGGTAAACACACTCCACTGTCTCCGGGTTCAGCGTTCCCCCATGCCCGTACCACCAGCTTTTGGCCCTTGGGTCCCATCCCTCCGTACCTGGACGGATTCCTCGCGCCCTCAGCTCGTTCTCCATCTTCTCCCACCTAGGCTCCCAAAGGCGATACCCTCCTGGCCCCATAATATGATTGTACTCCTTCTTAGCCGCATTTTCCTTATTTTTTCGATATTTGAATGAACTGCTCCGATTTCTTTTGCTTCACAAATTCTGGCCAATCATGTTTCAGTTTCTCATATTGTCCTTTGAAATCCGGAGTCTTGTTCTGCTTGACAAAGTCATGGGCTAGATTTTGCTTGAATTTCCGGAATGCGTCGGCCATCTTATGAAGAGCGAACTGTTTGACTAGCCTCCTCCTCTCCTTGTTTTCCTCAATCTTGTTACCCTCCTCATCGAATTTGTTGTATTCCGGAGGTAGAACGAAATGTTCCATAAGCTTCTTGAAGCAATCTTTTTTTGTTCTCTTCTCGACAAAAGTGAAACCAACACGTGCCTTCTTTGGCTGATTCCACTCCTGGACGGTGATCGGGACGTTGTCTCTAACAACGGCTCGGCATTGGCTGACAAACTTGGTGGCGTTCTTGCGGGGCTCCAGCGGCCTGCCGGTTGCACTGTCGACAACCTCGATGGTGCATGTTTCTCCTTGTTTCATTGTCTTGGCTGCGCCACGCTTTGACGACGTACTCGATTGTTTCGACGATCCGGTCGAGGGCTAAAATAAGAAAGAGAGTCACGCGCTTTAGTACACACATATGTATTCAAATCAGTTAGTTTGTATCACCAGAGGCTCAATGTATATATATACCTCGGCGCCGGAGGTGGTTGCTACTTCCATTTGAAGATCGTCGTTTATCGACGTTTATTCGGCATCATCTTGCTGACGGCGCCCTTCATCTTCACCGTCAAGGTTCAGATAAGAAGAGATATCATCTTCTTCTTGTCCGGTCGGAACATATGTAATATCGCCGTTTATGATGCCGAACATATGGGCTTCACCGTCCGGATCATAGTTGTCCATAATCGGGTTAGCTCTATCGTCCGCCATATGTCAGTCCTGAAAACATGTAGTAAAAACAAATTAATTAAGTGAAGAAGGGGGGCGGTGGCGGTGGCGAAAGGGCGGTGGCAAAAGGAGGGGCCGGGCGAGGAAGCGGTGGGAGAGGGTGTCGCGGTAGAGCGCGAGACGGGGCGTTTGTTTAGTGTGTGAGAGTATACATTTTTTCAACTTAGAGAGAGTTTTCTCGGATATGTCTATCGGACGAGAATCTCGTCGTCGAGGCGTGACGAGTTCCAATATGACAAGGATTATATAGTGTACGCGCGCGTGCGTTCCTTGACTGAAGCGGCAATGGGTTGACGATGGCTAGGGACCTACGGCGGCGGAGTCGAGACACAACACATGCATATATGCGGGGTCGCAGTGGCAAAAGGGGGGCGGCGGAAGGTGGGCGGTGGCGGTGGCGGAAGAAACTCGTGCATACGTTTTCCTTTCATTTGTTTTTTATAAGAAAGAAGAAGGAGAATCAACAGAAGGGAGCGGGCCGGAGACGTGGCGATGGATCCGTTATCCGTGGCAAAGCAAGCGACGTCTTTGTTTCAAGTCGACCAAGCAGCGCGCGCGAGCGCATGGATGGGAGCGAGAAATAAAGAGGAGGCGGTCAACGGAAATTAAAGACAGGGAGCGAGCGAACGAGTTTTGCAGTTAGAGTGATTTTTTTTCTGTTCCGCCTTGATAATCGATCACCAAATTAATTAAGGAGGGATTCGTCTTTTCGTTCCCCGCGCGCACCAATTAAAGCTAGCGAGGATGGATGGATCGGTCGCATTCATGCCAGCGTTGGACAGCGACGTGCGGATTCATCGGACAAGTGCCGTGGCGAGGGGGGGAAGGGCGACGTGAACCGGTTGGGCAAACAGAGAAGGCAACCGCCAACCGGGTGGGCACGCGCGCGGATTTTGATTTCGATTTTTCGGGAAGAGAGAGGCGCGAGAGGCGGAATGGTTAATTAAATTAATTTTTGGTTAAGTTTAAACTTATTGTATTAAGTTAAAATTAAACTTATTGTATTAAGTTTAAACTTATTGTATTAAATTAAAATTAAACTCAAATTTTAGTTAAGTTTTTTTTGTTAACTGTAGTTTTTTTTGTTAAGTCAAATTTGAGTTTCTTTTTAGTCAAATTTTAGTTTTTTTTAGTTATTTTTTCTTTCAAAATTAACAAGAAAAAAACTAAAAAAGAAAAAAAAACCCCGCCGGCGCCTTCTCTCTCCTCACAGAGAACTAGCCGGCCGGCCGTTCTCTCTGGCCGCCTGCGCGGCGCCGGCCCCTCTCTCTCTGGACGACGCGCGGTAGGTACCGGCGGCGCGGCGCGAGCTAGTGGCGGCGGCGGCGGCTGTCGACCTCGAGCGCTCGACGGCGCGCGCGCGGTTGTGCTTAAGCGCGCGGCGGGCCCGGGTTGCGCACGGCGGAGACGATGAGGGCGCGGCGACGCACGTCGATGGCGACGGAGCGACGACGGCGACGAGGGCTGCAGGCGACGGCGACGAGGGCTGCAGCGACGGATCGAGCGACGAGGGCTGCAGCGACGGATCGAGCGAAGGAAGAAGAACGGTGGCGCGGCCGTTCGCGCCCGCTAGTATTTATAGGGACGACCCTTTAGTCGCGGTTGGGGTCCCCAACCGCGACTAAAGGGTATTTTAGCCGGGTTTTGGTTTCCCGCGGAAAAATACCCTTTAGTCGCGGTTGGTGACCCCAACCGCGACCAAAGGTATTTTTCAAATTACTTTTCATTTCAAAATCTGAAAAATACAAATAATATATCAAAAAATTCAGAAAAATAAAACTAATTCATTTCAAAATCTGAAAAATACAAATAATATATCAAAAAATTCAGAAAAATAAAACTAATTCATTTCAAAATCTGAAAAATACAAATAATATATCAAAAAATTCAGAAAAATAAAACTAATTCATTTCAAAATCTGAAAAATACAAATAATATATCAAAAAATTCAGAAAAATAAAACTAATTCATTTCAAAATCTGAAAAATACAAATAATATATCAAAAAATTCAGAAAAATAAAACTAATTCATTTCAAAATCTGAAAAATACAAATAATATATCAAAAAATTCAGAAAAATAAAACTAATTCATTTCAAAATCTGAAAAATACAAATAATATATCAAAAAATTCAGAAAAATAAAACTAATTCATTTAAAAATCTTAAAAATACAAATAATATATCAAAAAATTCAGAAAAATAAAACTAATTCATTTCAAAATCTTAAAAATACAAATAATATATCAAAAAATTCAGAAAAATAAAACTAATTCATTTCAAAATCTCAAAAATACAAATAATATATCAAAAAATTCAGAAAATAAAGCTAATTCATTTCAAAATCTTAAAAATACAAATAATATATCAAAAAATTCAGAAAAATAAATCTAATTCATTTAAAAATCTTTCCTGCCGCCGCTGTCTTCCCGCCCCCTCTTCCCACCAGTTCTTCCCGGCCGCCTCTGTCTTCCCGCCCCTCTTCCCACCAGTTCTTCCAGGCCGCCTCTGTCTTGCCGGCCCCTCTTCCGAAGATGTCGTAGGGCGTGTGCACCGACGACATCTTCGAGAAGCTGCGCCACGGGAGATTTTCCAACCCTTTACCCAGCACTGTTAGAGGAGATGTAGTCTTTCACGGGTTTGCAGGAAAAATTTCCCGAGGAGCAACTTCCGAAGATGTCGTAGGGCGTGTGCACCGACGACATCTTCGAGAAGCTGCGCCACGGGAGATTTTCCAACCCTTTACCCAAAGACCGTGAGAGGAGATGTAGTCTTTCACGGGTTTGCAGGAAAATTTTCCCGAGGAGCAACTTCCGAAGATGTCGTAGGGCGTGTGCATCGACGACATCTTCGAGAAGTTGCGCCACGGGAGATTTTCCAACCCTTTACTCCATCCATGGGGATGAAACTCTCCCTACCTGCTAGGTTGGCTTGTTGGTCTGCTTGCCAAGGCGTATCGATGCTCCTTTTATAGGCACGGCGCCGCTGCTGCTTTGTCTTGTTCCTCCGACAGGGTGTCGTGCGCTACATGCTTTATCTCATCGAGCAGTGCGTCCACCCACGCGTCCTTATCCTGCCGACAGCTTTAGTCACGGTTGCAGTCTCCAGCCGGGACTAAAGCTTACCCAAACGTCCTTATCCCACCGACAGTTTTCTTAGATGACACAAAAACCACATTTAGTCCCGGTTGCACCCACCAGCCGGGACTAAAGCTTACCCAGATGTCCTTATCCCACCGACAGTTTTGTTAGATGATACGAAACCACCTTTAGTCCCGGTTGCACCCACCAGCCGGGACTAAAGGTTAGATGACCAGCTCTGGATTCCTCTTCTTCCCGCCATTTCTTCCCTGTCTTCCCGCCTCTTTCTTCCCGCCACTTTCCTCCCGCCTCCTGTCTTCCCGCTCCCATTTTCCCGCCATTTCTCACTACATATATGTAGCCCGGCTTGGCCAGCATTATCACATCTCTACAATCTGTCATCACTCTCACATGGCTTCCACCGCACCCACTCTAACCTACCAGCAGGTGGAGGAGCTTTGCGCCTCGAACTACCCTTGCCCATCGGGCTACCGCGTCCCCGCCGGCTGGAGCCTAAGCGCCGGAGGCATGCCAGTCCCTCCCGTCCCTCAGGGTACTGCGCGCCGGGCGGCCATCACGAACCACTATTACCTCGACCTCACGCCGGAGCAGCGGATGAATCCCCGCTGGCATCCCGATAACCAGCATACTTGGGACGCCTTCTTCATCAATCGGCGTGACAGGGCGCTCGCCAGGTATGAGGAGGATGGTCTGCCTCCTGGGAACTCCCACGAGGCCGGTCGTCGGCTATGGTGGTACGGCCGGACTCTGCAGAGCGTCATGGACTACATCACGGCCGGCGATATCCCCCGCCTGCGCTACCCTCAGTTCGAGCCACGAGCGCCGCCCGACGACAGCGACGACAGCAGCGACGACGACGGCAGCAACTTAGAAGGCGACGACTACCAGTACAACGGCGGCGGCTATGAAGACTACGAGTATGCATATTATACGCCTAGGCAGGAGTATGACTAAATCACTCCAAATTTCATGTATCATCAGTGTGGTTTCTCGAATCAATCGAATCATTCGAAAATGGACACCAAACACATCACGGGTAATATAATTCACATGATCCATTCAATAAAGTTTGGTACAAAAAATTATTACACATCATTTCTTCCCTTGTGTCCCTGCTTGCTTACGATTGTGCCGTATCCATGGAGCATCCTCATCATTTAACTTAATGCTTGGGTCGGTGTTCACTTTGAAGGGCGGAATTTCAGCAAACATATTATAATCTTCTGACATGTCTGTCTTGTCCTCCACTCCCACGATGTTTCTTTTCCCTGAAAGAACAATGTGGCGCTTTGGATCATCGCATGATGTATTGATCGTTTTCTTATCTTTCCGTTTCCTTGGTTTGCTACTCATGTCCTTCACATAGAAAACCTGAGCGACATCTTTCGCTAGGACGAATGGTTCGTCAAGGTAACCAAGATTGTTGAAATCCACCATTGTCATTCCGTATTGCTGGTCCACCTTTACACCACCTCCTGTTAGCTTGAACCATTTGCACCGGAACAAAGGGACCTTAAAGGAGGGTCCATAGTCAAGTTCCCATATCTCCTCTATGTAACCATAATATGTGACCTTTTGCCCATTCTCGGTTGCTGCATCAAAGCGGACACCACTGTTTTGGTTAGGCTCTTTTTATCTTGGGCGATCGTGTAAAATGTATTCCCATTTATCTCGTACCCTTGGAAAGTCGTTATAGTCGAAGATGGTGTCTTGGCCAACATGTACAGCTGATCTACAACATGATCGTCATTCATTAAATGTTTTCTCAACCAACTGCCGAAATTCTCCATGTGGGCCTTCCTAATCCAGGATTCAGGCTTCCGCGGGTTGTCCGAGCGTAAAATATTTTTGTGTTTCTCAAAGTACGGAGCCACCAAGCTGGAATTGGTCAGAACTGTGTGGTGTGCTTCAGTCAGAGAATGGCCGTCCATACATATCGTTGATTTCCTTCCGATCGTGCCTTTTCCACTTAGTCTCCCCTCGTGCCGCGATCGAGGAAGACCAATCAGCTTAAGGTCAGGAACAAAGTCGACACAAAACTCAATTACCTCCTCATTTCCATAGCCCTTGGCGATGCTTCCTTCTGGCCTAGCACGGTTACGAACATATTTCTTTAATACTCCCATGAACTTCTCGAAGGGGAACATATTGTGTAGAAATACAGGACCGAGAATGGAAATCTCTTTGACTAGGTGAACCAGGAGGTGCGTCATAATATTGAAGAAGGATGGCGGGAACACCAACTCGAAACTGACCAGACATTGGACCACATCATTCTGTAACCGTGGTAGAACTTCTGGATTGATTACCTTCTGAGAGATTGCATTGAGGAATGCACATAGCTTCACAATGGCTACTCGAACATTTTCCGGCAGGAGCCCCCTCAAAGCAATCGGAAGCAATTGCGTCATAATCACGTGGCAGTCGTGAGACTTCAGGTTTTGGAACTTTTTCTCCGCCATGTTTATTATTCCCTTTATATTGGACGAGAATCCAGACGGGACCTTCATACTGCTCAGGCATTCAAAAAAGATGACCTTCTCTTCTTTGGTCAGAGCGTAGCTGGCACGACCTTGAAACCATTCCGGATGCCGGTCATCAGGGTCTTTCAAACGTTGCTGGTCCTGCCGTGCTTCCTTTGTATCATTTGTCTTCCCATACACGCCCAAGAAGCTTAGGAGGTTCACGCAAATATTCTTCATAACGTGCATCACGTCGATTGCAGAGCGGACATCTAGGACTTTCCAATATTCTAGCTCCCAGAATATAGATTTCTTCTTCCACATGGCTGCGTGCCCGTCAGCTCCCTTCGGAACTAATTGTCCGCCAGGACCCTTTCCAAAGATGACTTTCAAATCCTTGACCATATCAAATACCTCAGCACCAGTGTGTTCCGCAGGCTTCGGCCGGTGATCTGCCTTGCCGTTGTAATGCTTGCCTTTCTTTCTTACTGGATGAATTTTCGGAAGAAATCGACGATGCCCAATGTACACGTTCTTCTTACAATTTGGCAAATGTACACTTTCAGTCTCATGTAAGCAGTGCGTGCATGCATTGTATCCCTTATTTGACAGTCCCGAAAGGTTACTAAGAGCAGGCCAATCGTTGATGGTTACGAAAAGCAACGCTCGTAGGTCAAATTCCTCTTCTTTGTGCTCATCCCACACACGGACACCAGGTCTGCCCCACAGCTGTAAAAGTTCATCAACTAATGGCCTTAGGTACACATCGATGTCGTTGCCAGGTTTCTTCGGACCTTGGATGAGCACTGGCATCATAATGAACTTCCGCTTCATGCACAACCAAGGAGGAAGGTTGTAGATGCATAGAGTCACGGGCCAGGTGCTATGGCTGGAGCTCTGCTCGCCAAAAGGATTCATGCCATCCGTACTTAGACCAAATCTTATGTTCCTTGCGTCAGCTGCAAAATCTTTGAACTCTCTGTCGATCTTTCTCCATTGCGTTCCATCTGCGGGGTGTCTCAACTCCCCGTCCGACTTACGGTCCTCTTTGTGCCATCGCAACAACTTGGCATGCTCTTTGTTCCTGAACAGACGTTTCAACCGTGGTATTATAGCAGCATACCACATCACCTTGGCGGGAACCCTCTCCCTGGGTTTCTCGCCCTCAACATCGTCACCAGGGTCATCGCCTCTGATCTTATAACGCAATGCAGTGCATACCGGGCATTCATTCAAATTCTCGTATTCACCGCGGTAGAGGATGCAGTCGTTGATGCATGCATGTATCTTCGAACCTCTAAACCTAGAGGGCAGACAACCTTCTTTGCTTCGTACGTACTGGCGGGCAACTCGTTATTCTTTGGAAACATATTCTTCAACATTTTCAGCAAGTTTTCAAATGCCGAGTCAGCTACACCTGCCTGTGCCTTCCATTTCAGCAAATCCAGTGTGCAGACCATCATCGCATCCGGGGTACAGCGACTTTCTGTGATCCTCTAACATGCGATCCAAATTCTCCCTCTCCTTTTCAGTTTCGCAGCGTCTCCATGCATCAGCAATGGTCCGACCAAGATCATCAACGGGCTCATCACGTGCCTCTTCTTCACCTTCACCTTCCCCTTCACCTTCCCCTTCACCTTCAGCATCCTCCATGAAAGTATCACCGAAATGAGCAAGATAGCTTTCATCGATGAAATCATCCCCTTCTTCACCTTCTTCCATTATAACCCCTCTTTCTCCATGCTTGGTCCAACAATTATAGCTTGGCATGAAACCGTGACGAAGCAGGTGCATGTGAGCTTCTCTTGAGGAAGAGTAACCCTTCTGATTCTTACAGTCAACACATGGACAGATAACAAAACCCTTCTGCTTGTTCGCATTAGCCACTACGAGGAAATCTTTCAAACTCGTAGTGAACTCGCCGGAGAGTCGGTTACCGTACATCCATTGCCGATTCATCTGCATTATTATAATATAAAATATATAATTAACCATCATGCATTTGTTAAACTAACTAACTATAAACAATAGAAATTAAACAATAAACTACACACATGCATATTTTATCAATGACACATATGAAAGGTTCAACTTGCTAACCGCGATCGAGGAGGAAAAAATAAATGAGGAAGCTCAAGGGTGGCTCCGACACTTCATATCATGTTTGTTTCATGCTCTTGGGGCATTTCATCAAACACTTTGTGTGCATAAGAGGAGCCAAAAGCAAACCTAACACCCCCTTGTGAAGTTTGTGAAGAGAAGTGGCACCAAATGGCTAAGTGAGTGTGCTGAACTGGTATATATAGGGGAGGAGCTTTAGTCTCGGTTGGTCTGGCCAACCGCGACTAAAGGCCTTCGGGCACCTTTAGTCGCGGTTGGCCTGGCCAACCGCGACTAAAGCCCCTCACGTACACCAGCTGGCCACCGAGTGCCCTGGGCCCAGGCCTTTGGTCGCGGTTCGCCTCCCGAACCGCGACTAAAGACTTCATTAGTCGCGGTTCCTACAGTTTCGCGACTAATGGGGCTGGACGGAAGCCTCTTTTTCTACCAGTGCTACCCCCGTAGATTTCTCCGCACGAGGGTGCACAATGTACTTTTTCATTCTTTTAGGTTTGTTAGGGTTAGGTTTTAGGTCTAGTTGCAAGTTTTGGTGGCATTCCAATGCTCCGGGGGTCATTCCCCCCAAAAAACGGCTGTCTGTGGGCCCCGGATGGTCTACCCCCCTAGATTTCTCCGCGCGAGGTTCCACCAATATACCTTTTCATAGGTTTAGGTTTGTTTAGTCCATGGACATATGGAAAACCATGTGTGGCACCCTTTGGCACAGTCTAGCCCCCGATATACCCGCGGCGGGGACACTTCACCGTACACTTCCAGGAATCTGTTAAGTGTTATCGCCCGAAGGTGAGGAATGTCAGACCGGGGATCCATGCCATGCACCATTTGGTGAATCACACCTTGCACCACACTTTGACACATAGCATAGGCCCACATGCAAGATTTGGTGGGGTTCCGGTGCTTCGGCGGTCGTTCTCCCCCTCCTCCCCCAAAACAGCGGAATGTGTGCTCCGGCGGGTCTACCCCCCTAGATTTCTCCGCACGAGGGTGCACCAATGTACCTTTTCATTCTTTTAGGTTTGTTTAGGACATATACACATGGAGAACCAAGATTGGGACCCTTTGGCACATATACCCGCAGCTAGAGCCATTATCACACGATCGAGGGTGTGCCTGATCTACTGGTTAGGGTTAGGTGTAGGGTTAGGGCTAGGGTTTAAGGGGTAGGGCTAGGGTTTAGGTTAAAGGTAAGTATTTATGGTCAGGTATAGGTTTAGGGTTTAGGGTTAGGGTTTATGATGCATGGTTCTGCAGCTCCGGTGTCGTGGTTTAGGGGTTTAGAGGGGTTTAGGGCTCGAAGCCTCCCCAGTTTAGGGTTTAGGGTTTAGGGGAGCTACTTTTGCACCATTAGACCTTGCATCACACTTTGACACATATCATAGGTCCACATGCAAGATTTGGTGGGGTTCCGGTGCTCCGGCGGTCGTTCTCCCCCTCCTCCCCCCAAAACAGCGGAATGTGTGCCCCGGTGGGTCTACCCCCCTAGATTTCTCCGCGCGAGGGTGCACCAATGTACCTTTTCATTATTTTAGATTTGTTTAGGACATATACACATGGAGAACCAAGATTGGGACCCTTTGGCACATATACCCGCAGCTAGAGCCATTATCACACGATCGAGGGTGTGTCTGATCTACTGGTTAGGGTTAGGTGTAGGGTTAGGGCTAGGGTTTAGGGTTTAGGGGAGCTATTTTTGCACCATTAGACCTTGCACCACACTTTGACACATATAATAGGTCCACATGCAAGATTTGGTGGGGTTCCGGTGCTCCGGCGGTCGTTCTCCCCCTCCTCCCCCCAAAACAGCGGAATGTGTGCCCCGGCGGGTCTACCCCCTAGATTTCTCCGCGCGAGGGTGCACCAATGTACCTTTTCATTCTTTTAGGTTTTTTAGGACATATACACATGTAGATGATGCAGCAGCAACATGCACTGATGAGCTGGCTGATGAGCCAGACGGTTCTATCTTCTCCACCGGGGAGTCTTCCTCCTCCTCCTCCTCCACCTTACTCCATGCCGTGGATGGCGCCACCGCCCACTCAGAGCCCGGGGACACCTGTCACCGTGAACAACATGGACATCATCCGGAGCATGAACCGCGGTGAGTCCTCCTACACTTGTGCCCAACCCGCTACTTGTACTTGTTCAAGTGATCAATATGCAAATGACAAATTCTAATTCCATCAACCTTGTAGATTATGTGTCACAAGGCAATGATGATGAGGCGGGCGCAAGCAATGGAGGAGGACAAGGTTGATGGCATGGTCTTGTGCACTTGTCGGAGTTGTAATGGATTGTTCGCACTTGCTATGGATTGTAATAATGGACATTGCTATATGGATGGACTCTATGTAACGGATTGTATGCATGAACTATGTGTGCTCGACGTATTTGTGGTGTTGTTGATGTGTTTGGTGATCATATGTTGATATATATGCTATATTTGTGAAATGCAATATTTAAACTGCAGGGATAAATGAAAAACAGCAAAAAAATGAAAAAATCAGGCCCCTTTGCCGTGCGTGTGCACATGTCAAAGGACTTTTGGTCACTTTGCCGTGCGCACACGCACGGCAAAGGGGCCACGCGTCGCTCACCTGTGCTCCTGGGAGCCCCTGGGGTGTGGCTGGAGGAGGCTTTGCCGTGCAGGGAAGGGCGAGGGCGCACGGCAAAGAAGGCACGGCAGAGACTAGGCGTACGGCAAAGGCTACGCGCACGTCAGCGAAGTGGACGCACGGCAGAGAAGTTTGCACGGCAGAGGCTAGGCGCACGGCAGAGACTAGGCGCACGGCAGCGAAGTAGACGCACGGCAGCGATTTGTCGCACGGCAGCGTAGTCGACGCACGGCAAAGCCTCGCCGCACGGCAAACACATGGGCTCACGGCAAAGCTCAGGACGCACGGCAAAGACGTTGCCGTGCAGACTGCCCGAAGCGCACGGCAATGATTTCGTTGCCGTCGGGATCTTTGCCGAGCGCTCGTTGTCGTGCGTCCACGCACGGCAAAGACTTTGCCGTGCGTATAGGCCCCTTTGCCGTGTGATTTGTCGCACGGCAACGTCCTGTTCTCCCGTAGTGCTACCTGGTATGCAGATTCTTGCCGACCGACATATCAAAGTAAACCCACAATGTCCAGTGTCTCAGCTCGGCCATGAGGATACTAGGCACCTTCTCTTTACATGTGCTCGGGCACAACTCGTTTGGGATGAACTTGGTTTAAGGGAGTATGTAGAAAACATGTTGCAGGTTCATGGATCGGGCTTTTAGAGCATCCACAGTGTTGTTATGCCACGTAATGAAAAAGGCTTTGGTGTCAAATGGTAAGTTTACCACAGTGTGTAGATTGTCAAAAAAGTCAATGTCCTAGAGGGAGAAAAAATTGGCGGTAGGAGCAGCTTATTGCTCCAACGCCATGATATTTGGCTAGGGTAATAGCCTCTACAATGAAGGGAACCAATGGCAATTTTTTGATCTTTTTGTGTAGTTTGCTGTTGCGAAGAGAAAGGATCGAGGATTGTTGGTTTTGGAGCTGAAGCGACGTTTCTGTCGACAGCGAGCGTCTGTATTGGTACAGTGTTTCTAAAAAAGGATTACCAATTAAATCGGAGCTCCTCCCTATGCGACACTCCCGGATTTGCAGTTGCAGGACACGAATCGGCGCGCACACTGATTTGTGACATGTACGAAGGTTTGTTAGTATAACACTCTAACAAGATTTTGGGGCTCTCTCTCTCTGTCTTGGGATGAGGATTTTCTTTTTCAAGAACACGCACTAGAATTGCGTATCTTCATTATTAAGATAGAAAGAAAGTCAATTACAAGAACTAGCGGGGAGCACCGTCACAGGTGAAACTATCCTCCACACTAGCACCACCTACAAAAGGAAACTATACTCTGTCTTGGGACGAGGATCTTATTATTTTAAGAATTCCTTTTAGTGAACATATGACTGAACAAAGGCTATTGCTCCGGTGTCCCCCCCTCTAAACTTTGTTCTATTTAGACGGCTAGGATCTGCTGATACCCCTTCGTGGGTTGACTTAACATGTGTGTTTGGTTCATGGGCAAACATGTACGGGATGAGATGGGATAAAATATGTTTAATTAACGATTAATAGAAAAATATAAATATGCCATTAACACACAGGTTAATATGTAATTAACGGGTCCTTTTCCCTTTGTGGTGGAGGCCGGACCTAGCGGGCGGCTGCCTACACGTGCCTAGCAAGGTCACTACCCGCACATACTTAGCGAGGCCGTTTCTTCGACTGGGTGCGGCGCAGACGTAGCAAGCTCGTTGCTCGCCACACCATGGAGGCCGCCGCCGCCGAGCTAGGGAGCCACGTTGAAAATCAAGCCCGCCGCTTACCGCGCCCTGGAGGCCGCCGATGTCAAGCTGGGGAGCCACGCGGAAAAGCAAGCCCACCGCTCGCCGTGACATGGTGGCCGCCGCTGAGCTGGGGAGCCACACATACGACTGTGGCAGGTGTCGGAGTCGCGTCGACGGCCATGGATTCTCAGGCGGCTAGTGAGATTAGTCATGAAATTCACGGATCATATGGTCCAGCCTTTTTCAGAAATATTCGGCTTTTGGGATGGGATCATCCATATTTTCTGGTCACGAACCAAACGCACGTTTACCACCTGAACGTCGTTCGCCAGGGGGGACACCGGAGCACAGCCCCTGAACAAAACAAAGACATGCATTTTCGGTCCGCTCAGCTTATTACGTGGAGTGAGATCATCAATTTGGTGCAAAAACTAGGAGAATTAATGGCCAAGGATCCGAGTGTGCTAACCCTGTATGGGACATTATGTGGAAGATGTAAGTTCCTGGTAAGGTGAAGATGACCTTTGGAAATCTCTCGACGGCGCACTACCTGATATGCAGATTCTTGCCAACCGACATATCAAAGTAAACCCACAATGTCCAGTGTCTCAGCTTGGCCACGAGGATTAGAGGATACTAGGCACCTTCTCTTTACATGTGCTCGGGCACGACTCGTTTGGGATGAACTTGGTTTAAGGGAGTATGTAGAAAACATGTTGCGGGTTCATAGATCGGGCTTTTAGAGCATCCACAGTGTTGTTATGCCACGTAATGAGAAGGCTTTGGTGTCAAATGGTAAGTTTACCACAGTGTGTAGATTGTCAAAAAGTCAATGTCCTAGAGAGAAAATTTTGGCTGTAGGAGCAGCTTATTGCTCCAACGCCATGATATTTGGCTAGGGTAATAGCCTCTACAATGAAGGGAACCAATGGCAATTTTTCGATCTTTTTGTGTAATTTGCTGTTGCAAAGAGAAAGGATTGAGGATCGTTGGTTTTGGAGCTGAAATTAGTTTTGGCTGATCGATCATGCCTGTCACAAGTTGAGCTTGTATATGCATGTATACGAACTTGCGATGCGTGCCAAGTTTCTGTTAGGAAAAGAACTTGCCTGATTGATGACGGCACACCCACGTATCTACAAGAAGCCTGGTTGATTCTAACAGCAACACTCAGAATCTACTAGTTCTCACATAGCAGTACAATTTTCCATGAAACAATCAGGGAGTCAGTCACGAGAAACTTTGCATACACACGCTAAACATGTCTAGATACTCCCAACGTTTTGGTACTGTAGTTGTTTCCATAATTTGCACCCAGGATTAGAGCATGTCTAACAGAATCCTTAAAAGGCCTAACCCCGTAAAATAACCGCCAATATACGGGGTAGAGCTCTACCCGACCGTCTAGCAGACTCCGTAAATCGACTCCCCGTATCGAATTTTTACTGTTTTGGCTACGGGGCGGCTCCTCGCCCCTTACAAGTACAGGGTGGGAGGCTGAATACAGGGCGAACCCTTCACTTGTGGCGCGCTGAATCTTCACCAAATTACAACTGCTTCAGCCATGGAGCCCCGCTGGAGAAACGTGCGACCATCTCCGCCGCGCCGCCGCGTGTCCGTGGCTACCGCGCTGCAGTGCCTGCAGGTCTTCTCGCGGGTGGGGCCGGCCGTGGCGGGCGAGGGCGGCCGGCCCACGGCCGATGGCGGGTGGGTGCCGTGGTGGGCGGTGGAGACGGGGCCGTGGTGGGCGGGGCGGCCGGCCCACGACCGGTGGCTGGCGGAGGCCGTGGTGGGCAGTGGCGACGAGGGCCGTGGCGGGCGTGGGCGCCGGCAGGGGCGGCGGCGGCCGGCCGGTGGCGGCGGGCAGGGGCGGCGGCCAGGCGGTCGGGGTAGGGGCAGGGGCAGTGGGGCTGAAGGAGGAAGAAGGAGAGGAGGAAGAAGAGGAAAAAAAGAAAAAAAATAATAATTTGGCATATTTTAGGAATATGCTCTTTTACAGTTTAGGGATACGGGGTCTGCTAGCTCGGACGAGTTTTCGGCTAATCAAAATCGAATACAGGGCCCTCTACTCGTGTTATACGGGGCAGAATTTTGAGGGGTCTGTTAGACATGCTCTTAGCCTACTCATGCATTAATACGGTCCAGCAAATCCCTCTACTTCCACCGTCCGACTCATTGACTACATCCTCGTGTACATCTCTTCTTTCCCCGCGTGGACTAATTTTTTCAAACAACAGCACCTCAAGCTTGATGGAAGAAGAGCGCAACCAACTGCCCGACGTGGAGAGCGGTGCCAGCGTCAGCCACGACAAGCTCATTCCCAACTTCAATGGCGACCAACAATCCGTCGTGGAGAGCGGTGGCGGCGTTAGCGAGGACGGCCTAGACGAGGACAGCGGTGATGGTGTCAGCGGTCGAGTCATGGTGCTTGGCAGGGGATAGCCAGGAAACCAGACTCACTTCTAGATGTCGAGGCGTGCGTGCTTGAGCTATGCACCTCCGTCGGCAATGATGCGACATGCGACAACTTATTCCTGCGGGAAGAAAACAATGCATCATTTTGACTCCATCGAGGATTTGTAATATATAACTTAAATTCTTAAATAGTTAGGGACGAAACATTCTGCGTGGACGGAAAAAACTTATCCTGCTATCCGTTATATAATTATTTGCATGTTTCGTACGTTCGAAAAGCAAGTGCTAGTTTCTAAGTTTTCCGGCTAGCTCACTTGACCTTCCACGAGCCGGAAGACCTTTAGCCGGAAACGCTCGCCTGCGGCGACGAAGCCCAATGGCAGTCCGTCAATAACCGCGGAAACAAGCCGCCAGTTAAGGTGCCAGAAGTCGCTACAGGAATCCATGAGTTTGCAACAAAAAAACTCATCCACCAGAAAACTTAAGCTTACGTCCTAAGGGACGATTTTTTAAAATCACAACTTTCATACACGTTAAGGCGGAAACTTCCAGCTTTGCGGTTTTAGTCGGAAAACATACACGATCCAAAAATAAAAAAACTAAAGGATGTAAAAGACTCTAAGAGTGAACCATATGCTTTATTTCATTGATCATGTATCATAGATATTACAAGGTATGCAATGCGGAATTTGCTAAGTGTGGAAAGAACGTAGCTGTGCTATATTCCATGGGCGATCTGTTTCATCGTATATGTCATCCAGATCCTCTCGCTTGCGTTTCCGGTGCCAATTAGCAGGTCTATCCTTTAACTCCCGAAAGTCAACGAGGTAGTAAGATCCGTTGTGAAGCACTTTGCTGATGAAGAAAGGTCCTTCCCATGGAGATTGTAACTTATGGTCTTTAACCTGGAGAAGGCGGAGGACCAAGTCTCCTGTCATGAACGAGCGATTCCAAACTCGACGACTATGGTAGCGTCGGAGTTTCTGCTGATAAATGGCGGAACGTTGGTCAGCTAAATTCCGAGCTTCTTCGATCAGGTCCACAGATAGCTGTCGAGCCTCGTCAGCAGTTTCTTCATTGTAGGCGGAGACTCGCGGTGAATCGTGGATGATGTCGGAGGGGAGCAGTGCATCGGATCCATATACTAGGAAGAAAGGAGTAAATCCAGTTGATCTGTTAGGAGTAGTTTGTAAACTCCACAGAACAGAATCTAATTCATCGGCCCAAGCTCCTGCTGCACGTCGCAGCGGTTCTTCAAGGCGAGGTTTAATTCTGGCTAGTATAAGGCTGTTGGCTCGTTCGACCTGACCATTAGATTGTGGATGAGCCACAGATCCAAGGTCAAGCCGGATCCCTACGTCATTGCAATAATCCTTCAATTCTCCTTGTGCAAAGTTCGTGCCATTATCTGTGATTATGCTGTGTGGGATGCCGAATCTCGTCACGAGAGGCTGCAAACAAATTTTAGTGCCGTAGCACCATCGGCTTTTCTCACTGGCTTTGCCTTGATCCACTTACTGAACTTGTCAATAGCGACCAGAAGATATTCAAAACCGCCAGGAGATGACTTCTTCAATTTTCCGACCATGTGTAGCCCCCAGACCGCGAACGGCCAAGTGATAGGGATGGTCTTCAGCTCCTGAGCCGGAGCATTTGGTTGAGTAGCGTAGTACTGACAACCTCGGTAAGTTTTTACCAGTTTATCAGCATCTTGTTTAGCTGTTATCCAGTAAAATCCTAGCCGGAAAGCTTTTACAACGAGGGATCTGGGAGCGACGTGATGCCCGCAGTTCCCTGCGTGGATCTCTCTGAGGATTTTAATGTCTTCTTGATTTGAGACGCATTTGAGAAATACCCCATTTGCACTTCTTTTGTAGAGCTGCCCGTCAATGATTGTGTAGGATCTTGCTCGTCTGGTGATCTGTCGTGCGAGGACCTCGTCCTCCGGCAACTTTCGATCGATGAGGTAATCCAGGAACGGCTCTGTCCAGGCCGGAATGATAGCCATCACTTCTTTAGCCGGAGACACTGCCACATCTGGGTTTTCCGGGTTAGCGCCCTTGACTGAGGGTATCCGTAGGTGCTCCAGAAAAATTCCGGGTGGAATTGGTTTCCGACCGGATCCGAGCTTGGACAGCATGTCTGCCGCTGTGTTATCATCTCCCCTGACGTACTTGACTTCGTATCCGAGGAAGTATTTGGCGATCTCGTCAACTTCGTATCTGTAAGCCGCCATGACGGAGTTTCTGACGTTCCAGGTTCCGGCTACTTGTTGTGCCACCAGGTCGGAATCTCCGCAGCATATGATGTGCTTGATCCCAATTTCCTTAGCAATGCGCAATCCGTGTAGTAGAGCCTCATATTCCGCCATGTTGTTTGTAGCTTCGAAGTGAATCTGCAAGACGTACTGCAGTTATTCTCCGATTGGTGACTTCAGGGTAACTCAACGTAACATTCCAAAATTTTCAAACAAAGAAGAAAATGAATTTCTTTTTTCCAAAAATGAGAACCAACAAAAACTTTTATTACATCATGTGCTATGCTTAGTGCTCATACCTAATCCTTGTGTTATTGCCATGATTGTTTATTGCATTGAACATATTTCCAAAACCCTAAACCCTAACCTTCTCAACACCAAATAGGATCAAATATGATGAAACTAAACTAAAATAAAAAGACATATGTGGGCATAAATCCCTAGTATGCAAATCTTGACCTTGGCCCTAGTTACTTTACCACATGGTTTTGAACCTTTTTTAGACCCCACTAAACCCTAAATCATGATCATTTAAATCAAAGAGAAACAAATAAGAAAAAAGAGAAAATGCAAATAGCTTCACATATGAGGCTATGGCTATTTTTGCAAATAATCAACTATGCCATGTTCTACCTTACTAGAGGGTTTGAAACACCTCAACAAACCAACCTATCATTTACCAACTAAATTTAAGGTGAAATAAAAAGAAAACCAAAATATATATAGAGGCATATGTGGGCATATAGCCAAAAGTGCAATTCTTGTCTTATAGCACCCTTACCTTACCAAAATGGTTGGAAACTCTTAATAAACTTAAACTAACACTCAAGGAATCCAAAACCATGCCCTTTGATCAAAGAAAAAGAAAAGGAAATAAAAATAAGAAATACACATATGGGGCTATGGCCATTTTTGCAAATCTTTAACCTAGATCATTACTATTAGTGGGAGATGGTTACTAAACACTTATAAACACTTTTGGAATCAAAGAAACTCAAATCAAATCAAATTTGAATTCAAAATGAGCTCACATGCACTAATGGTCAAATCTGCCAATTTTAGCATGATGCCCACTTTGAGCCTCTGTATTTAGGGATTCTTAAACCAAATAAATCCAAATCTTTGCACCTCATCCAAGACCTCATCAAGATGAACAACTTTGCTCAAAACAACCCATGCAAATTCTTGCTGGATTCAAAAATATGATCAAACAAAGTGGCAACTATGAAACAAAACTAAGATCATACCCATTTTGAGATTTTACAAACCAGCACCATTTTGCTCACCACCACCACCACTATGCTTCAAATAATATATGAATCCAACCCACCAAAATTCAATCAAAAATTCAAAAATTAATTTCTTCCGGCCATTTGGTCGAATACCTTGCAGGCAGAAATCTACCAACTCAATACCTCCTATTACCCCTTGTGTCTTTGCCTAAACCCTTTTGATTTGGTCATCACAAGTACTCTCCTACACCTCCTGCACCTTGCCAAACACCAGAGACAAAGAATGGTACACTGAATCATCACCAATTTGACCAAAACCATCCATGCCATGCATGGCATGACACACCACATGCTCATCCTCTCTCTGGTCCACTCCGACGTGCCCAACCTTGTCACCTCCCTTCTCCTCACACCACTGGACCTGCTGGTGCACGCCAAAGCCAGAGACACGCACCACACACGCTTGCACGAACGCGCCCAGACGTGCACACGCGCGCCAGAGCACGCACCTGGCAAGCCCTGGACGCGCCAGAGCGCACCCTTGCCACGCCGCGTCAACGCTCGCCTGGACCCCTCCTCGCGCCACCAGCTCCCCCACGTCACCAGCTACCGACAGGACATGCCCATTGGATCGCGCAATGCCTGTAGACGACGACCGCTTCGTCGATGTCCGCCTCCGTACTGAGCGCTCCCATCACCCTCCTGCCCTCGTCCTTGCCTCAATTTCACCGCCGTCAAGCGCTGCGTGACCTCACTGACCTTGCCAACTCGCGCGCGTCATCGCCAGTCCACCCGCTCCCCTGTAGCGACATCGCCATGACCACCACCGCCGCAGCACCTCGGCCACGCCTCGCCGCTATAAAAGGAGGGCCTCCCGCTCCAAATCAACCACACCATCACCTTCCCCTCTCATCACAACCCCTCCTCGCCACCTCTCTGCTCGACATCGCCCAGTAGCGCCGCCCAATTGCCCCCTCACTGCCCGTGCTCCGCCGCAGAAGCTCGCCAGAGGTAGACGCCATCCCCGGAGACGCCACTGCTACCAGGAGGTCCGATGTCTTCGACAACGTCGCCGCAGCCCATCGCCGACGATCGCCACGCCGCTGGTGAGCCGGCGACCCCCTCCCCTCGCCACGCCAGAGCTCCCCTCTCGCCATCGACGACGATGAACATGGTCCGTCGGATCACGTTCTAATCGTGTGGCGCAGATCAAAACTTACCGTTTCGGTGAGCTACACTCGCTGACGAGTGGCCCTCACCCTGTCAGGCGGCCCGCTCGCGTCAAACGCGCAGTTGGGCCAGCCCAACTCAGTCTCCCTTTCGCTGGCCCAATTCTTTTCCCACGCAGGCCCACAATTCAAATTCTGTTTCAATCTTTTCACTGAAAAACCCTGCAGATGCCTTGTTTAAAATTAAAAATAAGAAAATCTACTGAACCAAATTTGACAAATTTTATATATTTGGAAAGCTTATGAAAAGCTCTATCAAACCACACTGGATTCAAATCAATATCTGTTGTACATTGTGAATAGTAAAAATAACAAGTCAGAGAGTTTTCAGAATTCAAATAAATTTATAAAATCAACCATAATGTATTTTGAGGTGAATCCAATTGCTATGATTCACATTTCCAAATCTATAATTGATTATGCAAAAATATGATAGGGTTGCTTCATATGATCATGGGCTAGAATCAAAAATTGGCTATGTAGTCAATACTAGCACATTTAAATTATTTTCAAATTTAGGATTTTAAATATATGAGGTGTAGCACCTCATTTAATTCATCTTCCCAAGTTGTGTGAAGTAATTTGATGACCCTTATTGCATGGTCTCATATTTGCTCACTTGAGGATCTTAAATCAAAGTAGTATTTAAATTGCATGAGGTGTAGCACCTCATTTAAATCATTTTCCCAAATGACGATTATGAAGTATTGACCTTGGTCAACCTAGGTACATATATTACTATTTGAGGAGATTAAATCTTAACAAGATTTAATGAGAGGAAATTATTTCTCCAAAGAATTTAATAGAAACCTTAATTAATATTTGTAATGAGAGGAAATTATTTTTCTTAAGAAGGAAACAAAGTCAACCAAAATAATAATAATGTTGTGATGCTAGCCTAGCTTGTGTGCCTCATGTGTGTGCTTAGTCTAGCCTTTAAGTTTTCTTAAGAGGAGGATGAGGTCTACTTCCAGGAAGAAGAAGACCACTTTGATCAATACACCACTGAAGGCAAGCTAGACTAATGCAAGTAATATTGTTGCAAGCTAATATTCTTGCAAAATGCAAAGCTCCACAAGAGCAAGGCACCATCACAATTTACTTTATGCTTAATGATCCCATCCCAAGTTTTTACCTTACAAGCTTTTGATTTTGTTTATCAAGGTTTACTTTTTGATTCATGATTCACTTGGTCTAGATATGGATTAGTACAAGAGCATCAAATTTAGCCTAGAGCAATCAAAGCTGGTTAGCAACCCTCATGACTAGTTGCTAGTGCTAACAAATAAAATTGACTACTCTAGATGGGAACTTGTGAAATGAAATGACTTTGAAAACCTTGGAATGATGAGTCATTGTATTGAAAGATTTTGAAGGTGAATGTGACTTGTGAATGACATGGTGAACTTTACAAAAACTGATGGTTGGGTTCGGATGCGATACCATTCCAATTTTGCAAGTACCCCCACAATACCTGATTATGGGTAGGGCTTAACTGGAAGTTTATGTATCTTAGTATGGGTTCCCTCTAAACAAGCATCATAGGGGTTATGCTGAGGCTGCCTCCGTTAAAAGTGAATTGATGTGAAATGACGTGAAATGAGGTGAATGTCCGACCCAAGCCCTGTGCAGTTCCCAGGCTGACGGTTTGTCTTCACTGGGAGGCCAAGCTCATGGGGAGAGGTGCCTATACTAGGGTATGTAAGTGAAAGGTTATGGTTGGTAGTCCGCACACGGAGTGTGATAAATCAGGGCCAGATAACCCTCACAGATTATTTCAAATGTTGTGGCACCAGTGTACGACCTCTGCAGAGTGTAAAACTATTTGAATAGCCGCGTCCACGGTTAAGGACGGTTGGAAAGGCCATACTGTTCCGTCATCAGATCATTTTCAAAATGTGGCATGTGAAGGTTGACTGGTGATTTGAACTTGAAAAGGTGAATGTTGACTTGAATTACAACAGAGTTGTGGGAATGACACTAATGTTCCCACTTGAGTTAGTTAGTAAATGAAGAGGCTTTTACTATATCTTTGTGAACTAAAATCGGCTTTATGCAAATAAACTTAGAGCTTAGCACCCCATTACTAAAATTGATAGTGCTTACACTAGTATTCGTTTGCGAGTACTTTAAAGTACTCATGGCTTTGTCCCTGGCTATTCAAATGGCCAGACTATGAAGAAAAGAATCAGTACAATGAAGATGGACAACAGGACGTCTACGACAACTAGGACCACTCCTGATGTCAATAGTTGCCTGTGGAACAGATGGACCAAGACCGCTACTTCGCTTCCGCTATATGTGCTTTGTATTTGGATCTCTAGATCCACTATGTTGTATTAAGACTGGATCATGTGATCCTTTGTTGTAAGACGATTATGTGTTGTAATGAATGATGTGTTGTGATATCAATCTATTATGTCTCGCAAAAACAATATTCCTGGGATTGCGATGAATGACATAATAGGCATCTGGACTTAAAAATCCGGGTGTTGACACTCAAGCCCCCGAGCCTTGCTGTTGCTTGGATCCGTCAAAGTGCATGATCCATGGTTCAGGTTCCGGGTCAGGCTCGCCCTCCGGCGTTCAGTCCAATCGGCGATAAAATCTGCCAAGACTTGGGATTTGATCGCGGTTCTGGCTTAGTAATTGATATCGAAGGCAGATAATTCAATGCCCCATTTTGCTATACGCCCTATCGCATCGGAATTGTGGATGATGGTTGACAAGGGAGCCTTGATCACCACTGCCATGGGATGCTCCTGTAAGTAGTGTCTTAGCTTCCGGCTGCCTAGGAAAACTCCATAGACTAGCTTCTGAAAGTGAGGGTATCGTTGCTTGGATTCCATTAGGACCTCGCTTATGTAGTAAACTGGCCTCTGGACTCCGTGCTCGTAGCCTTCTTCCTTTCGCTCCACCACGATAACTAGCCTCACAACCTTGTTGGTGGCTGCTAAGTAGAGGAACATAGGTTCTGACTCAGCTGGTGCCGCCAAAACAGGTGGGGAGGTGAGTATTTCATTCTACCCCTGAAGTGATGCTTCTGCTGCGTCATCCCAGACAAACTTGTCTGATTACTTCAGCAACTTGTATAAAGGTAGTGCCTTCTCCCCAAGACGGCTAAGAAATCTACTGATTGCGGCGACGCAACCAATTAGTCGATGCACATCTTTGAGACAAGTTGACCTTTTGATGCACAGAATTGCCTTGATTTTTTCCGCGTTAACTTCAATGCCTCTATGGGATACAATGAAGCCAAGGAGTTTTCCGGCTGGCACGCCAAAAATGCACTTCAGCGGATTCAACATCATCTTGTACCATCGGAGATTATCAAAGGTTTCTGTGAGATCGCTGATCAAGTCGGATCCTTTCCGGGTCATGACCGCGATGTCGTCGACGTAGGTGTGCACATTCCGGCCAATTTGGTCCTTCAGGCACAACCAATTAAGGCCAGACCTTGGATTTTCACCCTGAAAGGTAAGACTCTGAATTTCACATGTGTTGTTGCCCCCACTTGCAAACTGATGTTACGAGACACAAAATACCAAGCAAATCCCTCAACAACACCATGACTCGATCCTCCGCTGCTAGTCCTCCACTCCGGTGGATATGCATACGAAAGATCTTCGTTTTGGCGCGAGAGGAACCATAGGACCACCCCTTTATTCGCAAGACTTGCAGGGCCTCACGCCGCCAGACACTGACCAGCGGGACGACAACCGTGGAAAGGGTGGCACCGAGCACGGCTGCAGAACGCCAGCGATACAAAGTCCACCGATAGATCACACAGCGCCCTCCCTGGTTGGGTCTCACGGGCCGATTTGAGATCAGAGTAAAATGAGAGATATCGATAACTTCCTAAATTAACAAAAAAATCTCACAAATCTCTCTAGTTGACTCTCCATATATATGCAGCCAGGTTCTACTATTAAGGAAAGAAAAACAATGCTTCCTAAATCTAATGAATCGTTGGGCCATGCATTAGGAATCTCAATTAATTGTTTCCCTTTTGTATGGATTTTTTTCATGCATGTCGTGTGGGAGCTGACCGGTAGAGGGGGTAATTGAAAAAAATCCAAGTTACAACCTTATATTCTGAAACAAATGCAAAAAATCTATAGGCACTATAAGAAGGAACGGAGGGAGTAGTAAAGACTCTCCTCATGTGTCGTTAATAATTTAATGCCATTTCGTGGTTTTCTAATTAAGATGTTTTAATCCGCTAAAATAGCCTACAAAAACATGTTATGTTTTGGGAGGGATGTAGTATTTTTGTATGGCATTTTTTCGAAAAGGAGGCATAAGCCCCAGCCTGCATCGATGCATACGACCTTTTATTGCTTTATTTAAAAGTTGAAGTTGATACGGGGTGGCCCGATCTTCTCAGCAAGCAACGGTGGTGATGATGATCACGGGGTGATGGCAGCGGAGGAACACGACGATGTAGTGGATGATAACTTGTATGACGCAACGAGATCTCTCGATTGGTCCCTGTCGCCAATACAACAGCTCTCAACCCTGCAAGATATTCGCAACTCCACACACTTGCGCACGTAGCCGCCGACCACGAAGCGGTAAGTTGCAACCGTCTGATTCCCAATGGAACAGCAGATCACACAAGACTTTTTCAGGATCTACACAATATCAAGCAATATTGTGTAGGGAATTCAATAGTTTTGCAGAGCAAACAACTAAGAACTAGGGTTTATCTTAAACGTGGTCTAAAGCAGCTAGGGGGGCGTCCTGGGCACTTATATAGGTGTCCGGGACGAGTTCTGGTCGAAAAGATACAAGAATAACCGACCCAGATTAGATCTGGCCGAGACAGACTCGGACTGGTCCGGTCTGGAATCCGGTTGACCGGGTCAGGGACCGGGCGGGCCGGTCTGGGGTCCGGTCGACCGGGCGGCAAACCGGAAAGTTCGCAGAATTCCGGTTTGGCCCCGGTACGATGCAGCCGATCCGGTTGCCACCTGGTCAACCGGGCCAGAGACCGGGCTGGCCGGTCTGACCGGGCGCTGGACCGGCCTGGACGTCGACTTCTCCTCTCGCGCATGCCTCCCGCTCCTCCCTCGCGCGTCCATAAGATATCTTCATGTCCAGCTCCATGTCCAGCTTCACGTCCATCTTGACGTCCGTCTTCATGTCCAGCTGCTCCTCTCCTCGTGCGATGCTCGTCTCCTCTTGATACCTGATGATACATAAGTAATAGGACTTAGGCAGTATAAAGTTCTCATCAATCAAAGTATCGTTTAGAAACAAGTTCACCTGTTGTTTAAGTAGCTTCGCACGAGCCCTTGTAATTGGTCCAATCCGAACTTCATTGGACTTGAGCTTCATAGCAGGTTGATACGTCTCCGACGTATCGATAATTTCTTATGTTCCATGCCACATTATTGATGTTATCTACATGTTTTATGCACACTTTATGTCATATTCGTGCATTTTCTGGAACTAACCTATTAACAAGATGCCGAAGTGCCAGTTCCTGTTTTCTGCTGTTTTTGGTTTCAGAAATCCTAGTAACGAAATATTCTCGGAATCGGACGAAATCAACGCCCAAGTTCCTATTTTCACCGGAAGCATCCAGAACACCCGGGAAGGACCAGAGGGGGGGCACTGGGCCCCCAGACCATAGGCCGGCGCGGCCCAGGCCCTGGCCGCGCCGCCCTATGGTGTCGTCGCCCCTTCGACCCTCCTGCGCCGCCTCTTCGCCTATATAAAGCCCCTGGATCGAAAACCCTGAGACGTTCGACGAAAACCACAGAAACCTTCCAGAGCCGCCGCCATCGCGAGGCCAAGATCTGGGGGACAGGAGTCTCTGTTCCGGCACCCTGCCGGAGCGGGGAAGTGCCCCCGGAAGGCTTCTCCATCGACACCGCGGCCATCTCCACCGCCATCTTCATCACCACTGCTGCTCCCATGAGGAGGGAGTAGTTCTCCATCGAGGCTCGGGGCTGTACCGGTAGCTATGTGGTTCATCTCTCCCATGTACCTCAATACAATAATCTCATGAGCTGCTTTACATGATTGAGATTCATATGAGTTTTGTATCACTATTCATCTATGTGCTACTCTAGCAATGTTATTAAAGTAGTCCTATTCCTCCTGCACGTGTGTAAAGGTGACAGTGTGTGCACCGTGTTAGTACTTGGTTTATGCTATGATCATGATCTCTTGTAGATTGCGAAGTTAACTATTGCTATGATAATATTGATGTGATCTATTCCTCCTACATATGCATGAAGGTGACAGTGTGCATGCTATGTTAGTACTTGGTTTAGTCTATTGATCTATCTTACACTATAAGGTTACCAAAACATGAGCATTATTGTGGAGCTTGTTAACTCCGGCATTGAGGGTTCGTGTAATCCTACGCAATGTGTTCATCATCCAACAAAAGTGTAGAGTATGCATTTATCTATTCTGTTATGTGATCAATGTTGAGAGTGTCCACTAGTGAAAGTCTAATCCCTAGGCCTTGTTCCTAAATACTGCTGCGTTACTACTGCTTGTTTCTTGTTTCTTGTGTTACTACTGCTGCAATACTACCACCATCAACTACACGCCAGCAAGCTATTTTCTGGCACCGTTGCTACTGCTCATACTTATTTATACCACCTGTATTTCACTATCTCTTCGCCGAACTAGTGCACCTATTTGGTGTGTTGGGGACACAAGAGACTTCTTGCTTTGTGGTTGCAGGGTTGCATGAGAGGGATATCTTTGACCTCTTCCTCCCTGAGTTCGATAAACCTTGGGTGATCCACTTAAGAGAAAACTTGCTGCTGTTCTACAAACCTCTGCTCTTGGAGGCCCAACACTGTCTGAGGAAAGGAGGGGGAACGTAGACATCAAGCACTTTTCGGCGCTCGTTCTTGGGAGGAAAGGTAAAAAGGCACTCATACTCCGGTTCCAGGTAAAGTACTTTTCTGGCGCCATTGTGTTTGTGCTCGAAGCTATTTCCTTTAGATCCTGCAATTGCATCTTTTTGTTTCTTGTTTACACTAGTAAGGCATAATGGACAACATCTGTGAGCTTTTTATTCTATTTCCTGAGTCAAGACATGAATGGTTTAATGCGAAAATTAAAAAACCCATGGAATCTTATTTGCATGCTAGTAGCAATGATATTAGTATGAACGCTTTGAACACCATTGTTGCTAATGATATGGAAAATTCTAAGCTTGGGGAAGCTGGCTTTGATGAGCATGATATTTTTAGTCCCCCAAGCATTGAGGAGAAAATTTTCTTTGATGATACTTTGCCTCCTATTTATGATGATTATAATGATAGTGGTCTTTTGGTGCCACCTACTATGGAGAGTAATTTTTATGATGATAATACTATGCCTCCTACACTTGATGAGAATAATAATGATAGCTACTTTGTTGAATTTGCTCCCACTATTACTAATAAAATTGATTATGCTTATGTGGAGAGTAATAATTTTATGCATGAGACTCATGATAAGAATGCTTTATGTGATAGTTATATTGTTGAGTTTGCTCATGTTGCTACTGAAAATTACTATGAGAGAGGAAAATATGGTTGTAGAAATTTTCATGTTACTAAAATACCTCTCTATGTGCTGAAATTTTTGAAGCTACACTTGTTTTATCTTCCTATGCTTGTTACTTTGCTCTTAATGAACTTGTTTATTTACAAGATTCTTATGCATAGGAAGCATGTTAGACTTAAATGTGTTTTGAATTTGCCTCTGGATGCTCTCTTTTGCTTCAAATACTATTTCTTGCGAGTGCATCATTAAAACTGCTGAGCCCATCTTAATGGCTTTAAAGAAAAGAACTTCTTGGGAGATAACCCATGTGTTATTTTGCTACAGTACTTTATTTTATTTTTGTGTCTTGGAAGTTGTTTACTACTGTAGCAACCTCTCCTTATCTTAGTTTTGTGTTTTGTTGTGCCAAGTAAAGTCGTTGATAGAAAAGTAAGTACTAGATTTGGATTACTGCGCAGTTCCAGATTTCTTTGCTGTCACGAATCTGGGTCCACCTCCCTGTAGGTAGCTCAGAAAATTAAGACAATTTACGTGCATGATCCTCAGATATGTACGCAACTTTCATTCAATTTGAGCATTTTCATTTGAGCAAGTCTGGTGCCATTTTAAAATTCGTCAATACGAACTGTTCTGTTTTGACAGATTCTGCCTTTTATTTCGCATTGCCTCTTTTGCTATGTTGGATGAATTTCTTTGATCCACTAATGTCCAGTAGCATTATGCAATGTCCAGAAGTGTTAAGAATGATTGTGTCACCTCTGAACATGTTAATTTTTATTGTGCACTAACCATCTAATGAGTTTGTTTCGAGTTTGGTGTGAAGGAAGTTTTCAAGGGTCAAGAGAGGAGGATGATATACTATGATCAAGAAGAGTGAAAGCTCTAAGCTTGGGGATGCCCCGGTGGTTCACCCCTGCATATTCTAAGAAGACTCAAGCGTCTAAGCTTGGGGATGCCCAAGGCATCCCCTTCTTCATCGACAAATTATCAGGTTCCTTCTCTTGAAACTATATTTTTATTCGGTCACATCTTATGTGCTTTACTTGGAGCGTCTGTATGTTTTTGTTTTTTGTTTTGTTTGAATAAAATGGATCCTAGCATTCACTTTATGGGAGAGAGACACGCTCCGCTGTAGCATATGGACAAGTATGTCCTTGGTTTCTACTCATAGTATTCATGGCGAAGTTTCTTCTTCGTTAAATTGTTATATGGTTGGAATTGGAAAATGATACACGTAGTAATTGCTATAAATGTCTTGGATAGTGTGATACTTGGCAATTGTTGTGCTCATGTTTAAGCTCTTGCATCATATGCTTTGCACCCATTAATGAAGAAATACATAGAGCTTGCTAAAATTTGGTTTGCATAATTGGTCTCTCTAAGGTCTAGATAATTTCTAGTATTGAGTTTGAACAACAAGGAAGACGGTGTAGAGTCTTATAATGTTTTCAATATGTCTTTTATGTGAGTTTTGCTGCACCGGTTCATCCTTGTGTTTGTTTCAAATAAGCCTTGCTAGCCTAAACCTTGTATCGAGAGGGAATACTTCTCATGCATCCAAAATACTTGAGCCAACCACTATGCCATTTGTGTCCACCATACCTACCTACTACATGGTATTTTCCGCCATTCCAAAGTAAATTGCTTGAGTCCTACCTTTAAAATTCCATCATTCACCTTTGCAATATATAGCTCATGGGACAAATAGCTTAAAAACTATTGTGGTATTGAATATGTAATTATGCACTTTATCTCTTATTAAGTTGCTTGTTGTGCGGTAACCATGTTTACTGGGGACACCATCAATTATTCATTTTTGAATTTCATGTGAGTTGCTATGCATGTTCGTCTTGTCTGAAGTAAGAGCGATCTACCACCCTATGGTTAAGCATGCATATTGTTAGAGAAGAACATTGGGCCGCTAACTAAAGCCATGATCCATGGTGGAAGTTTCAGTTTTGGACATATATCCTCAATCTCAAATGAGAAAATTATTAATTGTTGTTACATGCTTACGCATAAAAGAGGAGTCCATTATCTGTTGTCTATGTTGTCCCGGTATGGATGTCTAAGTTGAAGAATAATCAATAGCGAGAAATCCAATGCGAGCTTTCTCCTTAGACCTTTGTACAGGCGGCATAGAGGTACCCCTTTGTGACACTTGGTCAAAACATGTGCATTGTGATGATCCGGTAGTCCAAGCTAATTAGGACAAGGTGCGGGCACTATTAGTACACTATGCATGAGGCTTGCAACTTATAAGATATAATTTACATGATGCATATGCTTTATTACTACCGTTGACAAAATTGTTTCATGTTTTCAAAATCAAAGCTCTAGCACAAATATAGCAATCGATGCTTTTCCTCTATGGAGGACCATTCTTTTACTTTTAATGTTGAGTCAGTTCACCTATTTCTCTCCACCTCAAGAAGCAAACACTTGTGTGAACTGTGCATTGATTCCTACATACTTGCATATTGCACTTATTATATTACTCTATGTTGACAATATCCATGAGATATACATGTTACAAGTTGAAAGTAACCGCTGAAACTTAATCTTCCTTTGTGTTGCTTCAGTACCTTTACTTTGAATTATTGCTTTATGAGTTAACTCTTATGCAAGACTTATTGATGCTTGTCTTGAAGTACTATTCATGAAAGGTCTTTGCTATATGATTCACTTGTTTGCTCATGTCATTACCATTGTCTTGGATTGCTGCATTCATTACATATGCTTTACAAATAGTTTGATCAAGGTTATGATGGCATGTCACTCCAGAAATTATCTGTGTTATCGTTTTACCTGCTCGGGACGAGCAGAACTAAGCTTGGGGATGCTGATACGTCTCCGATGTATCGATAATTTCTTATGTTCCATGCCACATTATTGATGTTATCTACATGTTTTATGCACACTTTATGTCATATTCGTGCATTTTCTGGAACTAACCTATTAACAAGATGCCGAAGTGCCAGTTCCTGTTTTCTGCTGTTTTTGGTTTCAGAAATCCTAGTAACAAAATATTCTCGGAATCGGACGAAATCAATGCCCAAGTTCCTATTTTCACCGGAAGCATCCAGAACACCCGGGAAGGACCAGAGGGGGGGCACTGGGCCCCCAGACCATAGGCCGGCGCGGCCCAGGCCCTGGCCGCGCCGCCCTATGGTGTCGTCGCCCCTTCGACCCTCCTGCGCCGCCTCTTCGCCTATATAAAGCCCCTGGATCGAAAACCCTGAGACGTTCGACGAAACCACGAAACCTTCCCGAGCCGCCGCCATCGCGAGGCCAAGATCCTGGGGACGGAGTCTGTTCCGGCACCCTGCCGGAGCGGGGAAGTGCCCCCGGAAGGCTTCTCCATCGACACCGCTGCCATCTCCACCGCCATCTTCATCACCGCTGCTGCTCCCATGAGGAGGGAGTAGTTCTCCATCGAGGCTCGGGGCTGTACCGGTAGCTATGTGGTTCATCTCTCCCATGTACCTCAATACAATAATCTCATGAGCTGCTTTACATGATTGAGATTCATATGAGTTTTGTATCACTATTCATCTATGTGCTACTCTAGCAATGTTATTAAAGTAGTCCTATTCCTCCTGCACGTGTGTAAAGGTGACAGTGTGTGCACCGTGTTAGTACTTGGTTTATGCTATGATCATGATCTCTTGTAGATTGCGAAGTTAACTATTGCTATGATAATATTGATGTGATCTATTCCTCCTACATATGCATGAAGGTGACAGTGTGCATGCTATGTTAGTACTTGGTTTAGTCTATTGATCTATCTTACACTATAAGGTTACCAAAACATGAGCATTATTGTGGAGCTTGTTAACTCCGGCATTGAGGGTTCGTGTAATCCTATGCAATGTGTTCATCATCCAACAAAAGTGTAGAGTATGCATTTATCTATTCTGTTATGTGATCAATGTTGAGAGTGTCCACTAGTGAAAGTCTAATCCCTAGGCCTTGTTCCTAAATACTGCTGCGTTACTACTGCTTGTTTCTTGTTTCTTGTGTTACTACTGCTGCAATACTACCACCATCAACTACACGCCAGCAAGCTATTTTCTGGCACCGTTGCTACTGCTCATACTTATTTATACCACCTGTATTTCACTATCTCTTCGCCGAACTAGTGCACCTATTTGGTGTGTTGGGGACACAAGAGACTTCTTTCTTTGTGGTTGCAGGGTTGCATGAGAGGGATATCTTTGACCTCTTCCTCCCTGAGTTCGATAAACCTTGGGTGATCCACTTAAGGGAAAACTTGCTGCTGTTCTACAAACCTCTGCTCTTGGAGGCCCAACACTGTCTACAGGAAAGGAGGGGAAACGTAGACATCACAGGTTCATCTTCATTTATCAATGATGGAGGTAGTTGTGTAGTAGGGATGTCCTCATCATCTCCCCCCTTCAAAAGGCGTCGACCCCGACGCTCCAAGGTCTTCTCCGTCATATGGTGTCAAATCAGCCACATTGAAAGAATTACTGACACCAAACTCATCAACTGGAAGATCTATCGAGTATGCATTATCATGGATCTTGGCAAGCACTTTGTAAGGACCAGCACCACGAGGCTTCAACTTAGACTTCCGCAGCTTCGGGAACCTATCTTTGCGAAAATGTACCCAGACCATATCACCAGGCTTGAACAACATCTCTTTGCGCTTCTTGTTTATCCTTGCAGCATTGCTCTTGCCTTTCTTCTCGATCAACTCTTTAGTCTTCACATGGATTTTTCGCACAAAATCTGCCCTCTTGGATGCCTCCATATTAACTCTCTCATGTATGGGCAAAGGCAACAAGTCAAGTGGAGTAATGGGTTTGAAACCATACACCACCTCAAAAGGACACAGCTCCGTGGTAGAGTGTACCGCCCTGTTGTAAGCAAACTCCACATGTGGCAAACACTCTTCCCACTCCTTCAGATTCTTCTTGATCATGGATCTCAACAGTTGTGACAATGTTCTATTCACCACTTCAGTTTGACCATCAGTTTGAGGATGACAAGTAGTGCTGAAAAGCAGCTTCGTCCCCAGCTTTCTCCACAGCGTCTTCCAGAAGTAGCTCATAAACTTCACGTCACGATCAGAAACAATAGTCTTCGGAACTCCATGTAGTCGTACAACCTCCCTGAAAAACAGGTTAGCAATATGCGACGCATCGTCGCTTTTGTGGCAGGCAATAAAGTGTGACATCTTAGAAAATCTGTCCACTACCACAAATATAGAATCATGGCCTCTCTTAGTACGCGGCAAACCCAACACAAAATCCATACTAATATCTTCCCAAGGTGTAGTAGGTGCCGGTAACGGAGTATACAAACCGTGAGGCTTCAGCTTGGACTTGGACTTGTTGCAAGTAATGCACCTCTTCACATACCTGTCCACGTCCCTCCTCATCTTTGGCCAATAAAAGTGGTCATCTAGCATGAGTAGCGTCTTCTCACGCCCAAAGTGACCCATCAAACCTCCAGCATGTGATTCCTGCAATAAGAGCAAACACACAGACGATTCTGGAACACATAGTTTGTTAGCTCTAAACAAGAACCCATCATGTATGTGATATTTTTCTCATGCTTTACCAAGAGCACATAAGCGATATGGTTCAGCAAAATCATGATCAGTCGCATATAAATCACATAGGACTTCTAATCCAGGAATTTTAACATCAAGTTGAGTTAATAGCATATTCTTCCTAGATAGAGCATCAGCAACGATATTATATTTTCCCTTCTTATGCTTAATAATGTATGGAAAAGACTCAATGAACTCAACCCACTTAGCAAGACGCCTATGCAAAGTAGATTGGGCTTTCAGATATTTCAAAGCTTCATGATCGGAATGTATGATAAATTCTTTTGGCCACAAATAATGTTGCCAAACCTCAAGAACTCTAATTAAAGCATACAATTCTTTATCATATATATGATAGTTCAACTTAGCACCAGAAAGTTTCTCAGAAAAATATGCAATTGGGCGACCCTCTTGCATCAACACACCACCAATTCCAATACCACTAGCATCACATTCAATCTCAAATTGCTTATTGAAATCAGGAAGTGCAAGCAACGGTGCAGAAGTTAACAATCGTTTCAGTTCATCAAAAGCATGATCTTGGGCAACGCCCCACTCAAAAGCAACACCCATTTTAGTCAATTCATTCAAAGGTGCAGCAATAGTAGAAAAATTGGGCACAAAACGGCGATAAAACCCAGCTAGACCATGAAAACTTCTAACTTGACTCACATTCATGGGAGTAGGCCAATTTTGAATAGCTTCAATTTTAGACACATCTACTTCTACTCCATGCTTAGAGACAACATATCCCAGAAATATGACCTTATCTTTGCAAAATGTGCACTTCTCAAGATTACCATAGAGTTTACTATCACGCAACACTTGCAAAACATGTCGAATATGTATAATATGATCAGATTCATTGCGGCTGTAGATTAATATGTCATAAAAATACACAACCACAAACTTGCCAATAAATTCATGCAAAACATGGTTCATCAGTCTCATGAAAGTGCTAGGTGCATTAGTCAAACCAAAAGGCATTACTAACCACTCATATAAACCAAATTTTGTTTTAAAGGCGGTTTTCCACTCATTCCCTTCTTTCATCCTAATTTGATGATAACCACTACGCAAATCAATTTTAGTGAAAACAGCAGCACCACTCAATTCATCTAGCATATCCTCTAAACGGGGAATAGGATGACGATATCGAATAGTAATGTTGTTTATCGCTCTACAATCTACGCACATATGCCATGTACCATCTTTCTTAGGAACTAGAATAACAGGAACATCACAAGGACTAAGGCTTATGCGGATGTAACCTTTGTCGAGTAGCTCTTGTACTTGCTTATGTATCTCCTTCGTCTCCTCGGGGTTTGTTCTATATGGTGCCCGATTGGGCAGCGAAGCTCCGGGAATCAAGTCGATTTGATGCTCAATACCTCTCAATGGTGGAAGTCCTGCGGGTACCTCATCCGGAAACACATCGCCAAATTCCTGCAAAACATTAGAAACACCAAGAGGAAGAGGGGTCATGTTGTTAGAAACCAAAACCGTACCCCTGTACAAGAGCACAAGAGGCATGGCTGTAGGATCCTCACTAAAATCTCTCATGTCTTCTTTGGTGGCTAATGAGACTAAGGAATTCACTCTCTCACTTTTCGTTATATCACTCACAACATTACAACTCTCTCGCCTATCTAATGAAGCATCCTCCAAGTTGACTTCAACTTTCTGACGAGACTCATTGACAATTTGCTGTGGTGTCATAGGCTGTAAGTTAATTTTCTTGCCCTTGAACTCCAAGTGATATGTATTGGCACGGCCGTTGTGTTGCACAGAACGGTCATAGAGCCAAGGCCGACCCAATAGTAGGTGACACACCGTCATAGGAACAACATCAAAATCAATGCAATCCTTATACGGTCCAATAGCAAACTCAACACGTACCATGTGGTTTACCTTCATCTCACCATTGTCGCTTAACCACTGAATATAGTATGGATGTGGGTGCGGTAGATACTTCAACTTTAGCTTGGTACACAACTCCTTGCTCGCTAAATTGCGGCAACTCCCGCCATCAATAATGACCTTGCAAGCCTTGTCGGGACCAACTAAAGCTTTTGTTTGAAACAAGTTGCAGCGCTGAATAGATGCACTAGGCAACAAATTAAGGGCACGCTGCGACACAACAATGGTGCGAGCATCAGACGGGTATGCATCTTCACCATCAGTGTCATAGTCATCATCTTCTGGAGCATTAGGATCAACATCATCTCCAGTCTCATACTCATTGTCCTCATTGATAATCATGACTTTGCGGTTAGGACAATCTCTCTTGAAGTGACCATTGCCACCACATGTATGACAAAGCATATCACGGTTGCGCGTAGTAGACACATTAGAGCCTCTCGTACTTGCAGCAGATTCGGACTTCTTTGTGTTAGACACATTGGAGACTGGCTTACTAGGCGGAGTAGAGTAAGGGGCGGAGCGTGTCGAAGGCGCCGGCACCGTAGATGGGGCCGCGCGGGGTGTAAAACGCCCAGCTCCTGTAGCTCGTCCTTTGATCTTTGCTTCGTCAGCCAACTGTGATTCAGCTTCTCTTGCAGGATGTAACAATTGATTCATATTGGTGTAGCTGTAGTGACGAACAATGCCTTTGATATCATACTTCAAACCGTTGAGGAAACGCTGCATTGTCATCTCGAGAGACTCACGGACACGGCCACGCTGCATAAGCATCTCCATCTCCATGTAGTATTCATCGACAGTCTTCATACCTTGTCTCAATAGAGTCAGCTTATCATATATATTCCGCAAATAATTTGTAGGCACAAAGCGAGAAGTCATGGCATCCTTCATGGCACGCCATGTGCGTATAGGTTGCTCACCATCCTCTTCGCGGTTACGAACAAAAGCATCCCACCAACGCAAAGCATAGCCATCAAAATCAGAAGAAGCAAGCTTGATCTTCCTATCTTCAGTGTAGTGCGGATGTAGATTCCATAGCTTTTTAATCTTGAGCTCCCAAGTGAGGTATTCTTCCACATCAGCACCTCCTTCAAACTTGGGTATGGAGAATTTGGGCTTACCCAATCCATCTTCCTCATCATGTGCACGACCATTGCGGCCAAGTGGAGCCCAACCGCGAGCACGATCACCACGAGGCGCACCACAAGCATTGTGTGCGTCATCTTGAAGATCAGGATCGTCATCATCGTCTTGTTGTTGTTGCGCGGTCAAATTCTCAACAGCTAAACGCAAATCAGCAAGACTGCGTTGTACATCCATCATTTGATCTTGCATTGTAGTGACGGTCACATGAGTAGCATCCAGCTTTTGGGAGATCTCCTCAACCTTCCCATTAAGCACATCGTCCTGAGCGCGGAATTCACGTCGCATCTCATTACGAAGAGCCTCATACTCCCTCCATGTGATGATATCGGCAGCACTCTTGTTTTCCTGGTTAACAAGTTTATGATCCCTAGCAGACATCGTTAGTAGATTAGTGAACTAAATCAAAAATATATGGTGGTACTCTCACAACTCACTCAAAAACTGATAAGAAAAGGAGATCTTACCGTTCCAAAGTAAATTAGTGTTGCTTACCACTTGTAGTAACAACTAGTGCACGGATGTAGCGAAGCGAATATCAAGGGTATAAGAATAAATCACACGACAAAGCAGGGTATATGTGGGGCTGTAGGTAGGCTACCTATTTGCACCAATAACAAGCTCTAGCGCTGATCGTAGACAACCAATGATACTCACACAAGGCGATATAATGGGACAATGCAACTATATGTAGGAAAGGTTGCAATGCACTAGAGAGACGCTAGCAAAGCTCAACGAGACAGGCACAAGATTGCTCAACTACGGGTGCAGTAAAGTAAACTTAGGCCTTCACTTGATTCAACTAGCACTTCACTTTTCTTTTTGGATTTTTCTTTTTGTATAACACACGCAACTATGTAGCTCTTTTTGCTTCTTTTCAAATTTTTTTTTTGATTTTCTGACACAACTCCTTGATAACACGGCCAACAGAAATATGCAAAGCACCGATAACCTAACGAGCAGCCTGTCGAGCGGTAAAACTAGTCTCTTCTGGGGAAGTTCCTAGACACTTTATATCGAAAGACTGTGTCTATGGTTGGGAACAAGCACACTGTACGCTATGTGGACTCGGAGTAACAAAACTGACACACTATGATGAACTAGATGACAGAGAAAACACAAACCCTAACAATTCTACTAGATGAAAGATAAAGATACGCAAAAACAACTACGGAAAGCAACTAAAACTCGAAATTAGTGCAATCTAAGGCTATGGCAAACCCTAACCCTAACTTTTTATGGCTTTTTCCGGATAGGAAACACTCACAAATAAACTATGGGGTGGATTGTGGATGGCTTACCGAGGAAAACTGGAAATCTGATACCAAGATGATACGGGGTGGCCCGATCTTCTCAGCAAGCAACGGTGGTGATGATGATCACGAGGTGATGGCAGCGGAGGAACACGACGATGTAGTGGATGATAACTTGTATGACGCAACGAGATCTCTCGATTGGTCCCTGTCGCCAATGCAACAGCTCTCAACCCTGCAAGATATTCGCAACTCCACACACTTGCACACGTAGCCGCCGACCACGAAGCGGTAAGTTGCAACCGTCTAATTCCCAATGGAACAGCAGATCACACAAGACTTTTTCAGGATCTACACAATATCAAGCAATATGGTGTAGGGAATTCAATAGTTTTGCAGAGCAAACAACTAAGAACTAGAGTTTATCTTAAACTTGGTCTAAAGCAGCTAGGGGGGCGTCCTGGGCACTTATATAGGTGTCCGGGACGAGTTCTGGTCGAAAAGATACAAGAATAACCGACCCAGAATAGATCTGGTCGAGACAGACTCGGATTGGTCCGGTCTGGAATCCGGTTGACCGGGTCAGGGACCGGGCGGGCCGGTCTGGGGTCCAGTCGACCGGGCGGCAAACCGGAAAGTTCGCAGAATTCCGGTTTGGCCCCGGTACGATGCAGCCGATCCGGTTGCCGCCCGGTCAACCGGGCCAGGGACCGGGCTGGCCGGTCTGGAGGCCGGTCTGACCGGGCGCTGGACCGGCCTGGACGTCGACTTCTCCTCTCGCGCATGCCTCCCGCTCCTCCCTCGCGCGTCCATAAGATATCTTCATGTCCAGCTCCATGTCCAGCTTCACGTCCATCTTGACGTCCGTCTTCATGTCCAGCTGCTCCTCTCCTCGTGCGATGCTCGTCTCCTCTTGATACCTGATGATACATAAGTAATAGGACTTAGGCAGTATAAAGTTCTCATCAATCAAAGTATCGTTTAGAAACAAGTTCACCTGTTGTTTAAGTAGCTTCGCACGAGCCCTTGTAATTGGTCCAATCCGAACTTCATTGGACTTGAGCTTCATAGCAGGTTCATCTTCATTTATCAATGACGGAGGTAGTGGTGTAGTAGGGATGTCCTCATCAGAAGTTTTACAAAAAAAAATACATCATGGGTCACACATGGTCGATACATGTATCAACCATCTAAAAAAGAGAGAAAACATGAGACGACTCTACATCATCATGTTAATCTATGATCAAAACGCCAGCTGCACTGGATGTATATATCCCGAGCAACCATATCCAGCCGGTTGCACCCACTAGCCAAATCCTGACGCCTCTCTATTGGTTGTAGGTAAGAACATATATGGATCCAATGGGTAGCCAGCCGTATAACCTGCATAAAAGAAGTTGTTTTTTTGCTTCATTAAAAATATAGTCATTCCTCACGTCCAGATAGCTAGCCCAAAGTAAAGTACAAACACCAACTCGGATTTGTACTTTATCTTTTTTTACAATTCCCGCTAGCCAATTGCCAAATAAATTTGTAATATTCTTTGGGGGAATTATATTGAAGGCCATGTGCACAATACGTCACACAACTTTTGCTAGCGGGCAACTAATGAATAAATGTTGTATTGATTCATCTTGATTACAAAAACAACACTTCTTACTACCATGCTAATTTCTTTTGGCCAAATTATCTTTCGTGAGTAGGACTCGACAATGAAGGAACCACATAAAAATCCTAATTTTCAGCGGAACCTTAATTTTTCATAGGTATTTCCAAAAAAATCTAGTATGGTCATTCATATAATCTAGATATAAAGATTTGACCGTGAAAGACCCAGATGTTGTTAGCTTCCAAGTAAACGTATCTGATCGATGCACCAAATGAATCCATCTATCAGCTCTAGTACCAGATAGTGCATGTCTAAAACCAATATTTAAAGGTACTTGAGCCATGACATTGGCCAAAGAAACTTGTTTTCTTTGGACAATATTATACGATGTGCCAAAGGTGTACCACGTAACGAAGTATCTTCCCAGAACCTAATACTCTCACCATTCCCAACAGTGAAAGAACCTCGTTCAAAAAAGTCGTCCTTAACTTTCATAAGGCCTTTTCAAAAAGGTGAATCAGAGGATTTTGCTTTTACTTGCGACAAAGATTTGGAGTGTAAATATTTATTCTGTATAAGCTCTTGCCATACTCCTTGCTCAGTTAACATTTTAAGAGCATCTCCAGTCACGTCCCTCAAAAAACGTCCGCACGATGATTTGGGGCACGTTTGGAGACAGCGCCGAACAAAAAGAGACTGAAAAGCTGTACAAAAAAGAGGCCCTTCCCAACCGCGTCTCTCAAACAGCGTCCGGATGCATGCATTTTAATAGAGGGGACCATCCCATGTGGAAAAAGTAGGTGAGAGAAAGTGCGAGAAAAGAGAATGATACATGGACTAGGGGCTGCTTCCCTTGATTTACTTCCTCATAACTGCTTCCAAAGATCAAGCCTAACCCCACAATTTCTGGAGTTAGTTGAATGGTTTGTACAACATCTATGGTCGATTCGGTACTCTTGGTAGTTTACAAATGTTCCAGTGTCATGTGTGCAATCGGTTAATGAGGTTGGACGAGAAAATGGACGTGGTAGTGATAATAGGAGATAAGAGAAAAGAAACACACTTAACTGTGGGGCGGGGCGGGGGGGGGGGGTGGGGGAGCATAGTGCATGCATCTTAGTCGTGTGTGTTAATAGATTTGAAAGGCCTTGAGCGACTGAACCCAGATTTGAGTACCAATCGCTGTCGTGCGTCAGCTATCATGAAACCATAGAAGTATCGATGAAGTTTTTCAGAATCGATTAGATGGGTTAGGTTCACATGCAGATGCACGTTTAAGCAACCTAGTTTGTCTACTTTTGTTAGTGCATGCCAGATACGAGCAACATTTTCTGGTTGCCGTGTGTACAAAATCCTCCTAGATGTGTTTAGGCCGTTCATGAACAGAATGCTAGTGTTGCCGGAGGTCCGTGGAGTCGATCGAAGACTCCAATAGCTCGCGCCAGTCCGTCAGCACCGGCGGTTTTCTCCCGCATCTAGACGCAGGCAGCGCGAGCCGGACGAAAAAAAGGATTTTTATGCTTGCTTTAGCGAGACAGATCGGGAGAAATAGAAAGGGGATCGACGCCGTGGCTGTATTTGGGAAGGAGCTTGCCGGAGATCCAGAGCATGGTGGCCTCCCCTCCCATCCCAGCCATCCGACAGTGATAAGTCATGGCACGCGTTGCCGTCGGCGGATGAAGAGAAACTCGTAATACACACCTGACAAGTGTACAATTGCCACACGCTAGTCTGCAGTTGCTTGCCGTGTGGGGGTATCTTTTTTTTACACTGTCGTACAAGTGCCATACACTACATAGTTGGATAATAATCTTGTTTTCATCAGATACGCAAAAGAATAACAAGAAGGGCCGTGTGTGGCGTGTGTCCTGTTCAAGCCAAACAAACAAACGCAGTTGTCACATCGATATCTTCTGTGGATCAAATACAACGTCACGGCCGGAGAAAAGAAAGGGGACGCGCTACGCGTCGGGCGGCTGATTTGGGGCTAAAATTCGGTTGCCCCTCCCGCCGTTGGATGGGCCCCGCGTGCTGTAGGATGCTTCTGTCCATGCACGTCGCTTTCCTTCCTCTTGCCAGAACGAAAGTTGCTGTCGCTTTCCTGTGTGTAGAACCGAAGTCTCCTTTTTCCTCTCACTGAACACCCAACACACCCCGGTGGACAAAAATCAACTAAAAACCATGTGCTATCGTTGGATGTTTACAACAAAAGTAATCCAATAAAAAGCAAGAGCTCCAACACCAATAATATTTTGTGCCAAAAAATATATTTACAACAAATCATCAATATATTTACAACAATAAATTAATTAACAACATATCATCAATATATTTGGGTGTTCACAACAGTTCACATGCCATATATTTACAACAAATCTGCAATATATTTACAATATTAATTAACAACAAAAAAAATAATTAATTTGGGTGTTTACAACAATAGGCAACAACATTTTAAAAAACAACAATTCTCATGTTTACAACAAATTGACAATATATTTCTCACATTAATTTACAAGAAAAACAACAACTAATTTGGGTGTTTACAACAATACCCGGCAACAATTTTAAAAAACAACAATTCTCATGTTTACAACAAAGTGACAATATATTTCCCACATTAATTCACAAGAAAAACAACAACTAATTTGGGTGTTTACAACAATAGCGGCAACAATTTTAACCAAAAAATAGCTCTCATGCCAATAATATATTTACAACAAATTACTAATATATTTATAACAATAATTAACAACAAAAACAACAACAAAAAAGTTACTGCGCCCCACACGTCCTTGGCCATCTCCACCGGTACCTGGCGCCGGAGACAGCATATCGGCGTCGACCTCACCACAGTGATTCCCGGTGGTCAGGGCGCTGCAGTAGCCAAGCAGCAGCAACAGGCGTAGAGCGCGCTCGTCGGGGGAGCGGTAGGGCGCAGCTGGATGGAGAGCAAGGCGGCAATCGCAGAGAGGAGCAGGAGGTGCTCGCCGACGGAGGAGCAGGGGCGGCGCACTTACCGGCGGAGGAGCAGGCGCGGCGCGCTCGCCGGCGGTGGAGCAGGACGCGGCGCGCTCGCCGGCGGTGGAGCAGGGGCGGCGGGCCGGTCAGGAGTGCAGCTAGGGCGTCGGGCCGGTGGAGGAGCGGGAGCTTGCCGCGTTAGGATAAGGATCAGTGGGGCCCAGCCAAGTGCGTGTTGCGTGTCTTCTGTAAACTGAGATGCAATGCTCGATGTATTGATCGGATGCATATGGCGGTACATATATAGGTCACGTCCTCGACTATACAAGGAAGGAGGCGGGCCCAATAGTAAATACAAAGATATGTATCGCTATACAATAACTACAGAGGATACACGTCCGGATATACAAAATATGTATCTCAACACCCCCCCGCAGTCAAAGCGTCGCCTGGTCGAATGCAAAGACTGGACCGGAACTCCTCAAAAGATGCCGTAGGAAGACCCTTGATCATGATATCCGCAAATTGTTGGGAGGTGGGCACATGAAGTACACGAATGTGTCCAAGGGCCACCTGTTCCTGAACAAAGTGGATGTCCAGCTCAATATGCTTGGTGCGGCGATGGTGGACCGGATTGGCGGAGAGGTAGACGGCGGAGACGTTGTCGCAGTAGACCACGGTGGCTTTGGCGACGGGACATGAGAGCTCAACGAGGAGTTGCCGCAGCCAGGAGACCTCAGCAACCGCGTTAGCAACAGCCCGGTACTCCGCTTCGGCGCTGGAGCGAGAGACCGTGGGCTATCGCTTAGACGACCAGGAGATGAGCGAGGGTCCGAAGTAGACGCAGTAGCCAGACGTGGAGCGACGCGTGTCGGGGCAGCCTGCCCAATCGGCGTCCGAGTAGGCGACGATGTCCGTGGCGGTGGAGGCGTGGAGAGAGAGACCGAAGTCCATGGTTCCACGAATGTAGCGGAGGATCCGAGGATCCACTTGACCGCAGCCCAATGAGGATCCCGCGGAGCGTGCATGTGAAGGCACACCTGCTGAACAGCATACTGCAGCTCGGGGCGAGTCAAGGTGAGGTACTGCAGGGCACCAACGATGGAGCGATAAGATGACACGTCCGTGGCCAGGGAACCATCTGTGGCGGATAGCTTGGACTTCGTGTCGACAGGCGTGGCCGCGGGTTCGCAATTAAGCATACCGGCACGGTCCAGGAGCTCATGGGCGTACTTGCGCTGATGAAGGAAGAAGCCATCGGTGCGACGTACGACCTCGATGCCAAGGAAGTAGTGCAGGGGCCCCAAGTCCTTGAGGGCAAACTCGGCGCGAAGACGCTCGGTGAGCTGTCGCAGTAGGTCTGTGGAGCTGGCCGTTAAGATGATGTCGTCGACGTAGAGCAGCAGGTACGCGGTGGGGGCGCCGTTGTTGTACACAAACAACGATGCATCGGAGCGGGTGGAGCGGAAGCCGAGTTGGTGAAGAAACGCTGCGATGCGCTGGTACCAGGCGCGTGGGGCCTGCTTGAGCCCGTATAACGAGAGCGAGAGCAGGCACACATGGTCGGGGTGGGCGCTGTCGACGAAACCAGTGGGCTGCTGGCAGAAGACCTGCTCCTCGAGATGGCCGTGAAGGAAGGCGTTGGAGACGTCCATCTGATGCACGGGCCATGCACAGGAGACTGCGAGCTGAAGAACAGTGCGGATCGTCCCGGGCTTGACAACCGGGGCGAAGGTGTCGGTGAAGTTGACGCCGGCGCGCTGGCGAAAACCACGGACCACCCACCGCGCCTTGTGGCCGTCGAGGGTACCGTCCGGATGGAACTTGTGCTTGAAGACCCGCTTCCCGGTAATGATGTTGGCGTGAGGGGGCGGGGAACAAGCGTCCATGTCTGGTTCCGCTGCAGGGCGTCAAACTCGTCATGCATGGCCGCAAACCACTACGGGTCGCGGAGAGCAGCCCGGGCAGAGGTGGGCAGAGGCGACGGCCTGGCTGGTGAAGGCGCGGAAGTCGACGCGGTGCAGACGTACTGGTCCGAGGGGTACCGCGTGCTCGGGACGCGAATCCCCGCACGAGCGCGCGTGAGGGGGCCTGTCGCCGGCGGCGGAGGAGACGGAGGCGAGGCCGGAGGCGAGCTATCGCCCGAGCTGGGGCTCGAGGGCGACGCGGTCGAGGGCGCAGATGACACGGCGGTGCCCGAGGCAGTGCTCGAGGGCGACGCGGGCGGTGTCGGGGGCGAGGCGGCGGCGCCCGAGGCGGGGCTCGAGGGCGCCACGTGTGAGCCCGAGGCAGGGCTCGAGGGCGTCACGGGAGGCGTCGCAGCTGTAGTAGAGGGAGCGCGCGGAGGCGCTACCGAGCCAGGGACCTCCACCAAGGTAGGGCCGCGACGCCGCGGACTGTCAGTCGCGGGAGGAGAAGTCCGCACCTGCTCCTGTGCAAAGGGAAAACAAGGCTCATCAAAGTACACGTGCCGGGACGTGATGACGCGGTGAGAGACCGGATCATAGCAACGGTAGCCTTTGGTGTTAGCCGGGTAACCGAGAAATACACACGAAATGGAGCGAGGTGCGAGTTTATGAGGGGTGGTGGCAGCGGTACTAGGAAAACAGCGACATCCAAAAATGCGGAGACCGTCGTATGAAGGGGGTGAGCCAAACAGGAGGTTATGTGGTGTGTAATTCCAGCGAGGGCGACACGGGCGTAGGTCGACTAGGAGGGTGGCGGTGGAGAGGGCATCCGGCCAGAACTGAGGGGGCATGTGGGCGTGGAACAAGAGGGTACGGACGCAGTCATTAAGGGTGCGTAGGACGCGCTCGGCGAGGCCGTTCTGCTGGGAGGTGTATGGGAAAGTTAGGCGGAAGATGGTGCCGTGGGTGGAGAGGAGGGTGCGGATGGTGGTGTTGTTGAACTCCTTGCCGTTGTCAGTTTGGAGGGCGAGGATGGGACGACCGAACTGCGTAGACACATAAGAATAAAAGGCGGTGAGTGTTGAGGCGACATCAGATTTCTTACGAAGAGGAAAAGTCCCGACAAACTGAGAAAAATCATCGAGAATAATAAGATAATAAAGAAAACCAGAATGACTCGGTATAGGGGACGTCCATACATCACTATGAAGTAATTGAAAAGGGAGAGATGCAACTGTGGATGAAGTACTAAAAGGAAGTCGAACATGTTTGCCTAGTCGGCAGGCGTCACATGAGTGGGCTGCCATTTTATTACATGAAAACGAGAAGCCTCTCATTATTTGGCGGAGCGAGGTGGAGCTGGGATGGCCAAGACGAGCGTGCCAAAGGTCGACGTCGGCAGAGAGCGCCCGAGGTGCAGCATGAGTGGAGGGAGACGGCTGAACGGGGTACAGGTCGCCAGGACTCTCACAGCGGTGCAAAACCATCCGGGTACGGGCGTCCTTTACAGAAAAACCAAACTCGTCAAATTCCACAGTTACAGAGTTATCACGAGAAAGAGTTTTGACGGAAACTAGATTCTGAACGAGATGTGGTGAAACTAAGACATTATTAAGAGACAATGGTGTAGAGTTAGAAGGAAAATGAGTGGAGCCAACATGAGAGATGGGAAGGCCAGCACCGTTACCGACGATGATGCGAGAGGAAGTGGATGTCGGAGATGAAGTGGAAAGGTTACCCGGGTGAGCAGCCATGTGTGCGGAGGCTCCGGTGTCCATGAACCAGTCGCCACCGCCAGACTAAGCACCCGGCGAGGGGGCGTACTGAAGGGCGGTGTACAGCGCGGGGTCCCAGTGGGCCGTCGGGGTCTGCGGCATCATGCCGCCGTAGACGGGGGCGTAGGGCGGGCCGGCGGGAGCCTGCGGTGGCGCGGCGATGAAGGCCTGGTGCGTCGGCGGACGGGGGCTGACGGTGCCGGGGACGGGGGGGCGCGGAACAGGCATGGTGTAGGAGTGCACGACCCCCGTACAGGGGTTGTGTCCGCCCGCCCACGGCGGAGTGGGGTGCGAGTACCCGGGGCGAGGACCAACGATGCCGGGGCCGCCGTTGTTGCCACCGCCACGGCCACCACCACGGCCACGGCGACGGCCACGGCCACCGCCCCCTCCTCCTTGGTGTTGGTGCGGTGGAGGCGCAGGGTGTGGAGGGGCGTGGGTGGGCGCCGGTGGAGCTCCTCCGCCATGAGGAAGGACGTTGTTGCCGCTATCCCATAGAGCGGTGTGAACCGCCCGGGTGCGCACACCCTTCAGCCGCCGTTCCTCCAGCCTGAGGTAGTCGACCGCCCGCTTGAACGTAGGGTTCGTCATGAGGGTGAGGTTGGAGGCGGCGTTGCCGAGGTCCTCGTTGAGGCCGGCGGTGAGGGTGGAGAGGAGGAGCTCGTCGCCAATCCGGAACCCAAGGTCCTGGAGCTCGTCGGAGATGGCCTTGAGGTGCAGGCAGTAGGCGTCCAAGGCTTGATCGCCCTGGGGTGTGCCGAAGAATTCCTGCTGCAAAAAGACAACACGTTGGAGCTTGTTATTGGTGAAGAGACCATTGATCTTTCCCCACACCGTGCGGGCATCATCGCCCTCCCGAACGACGATCTTGAAGATGTCCGGCGAAACGGTGAGGAAGAGCCAGCGGATGATGGTGGCGTCGATGGCCAACCAGTCGGAGTCGCAGGCGAGGAGGTCGGCGGTGCCGTCGATGTGGTCGCGCAGGTTGTACTCGCGGAAGAGGAGGTAGAAGTACGTCTTCCAGGCGAGGTGGTTGGCGGCGGTGGTGGACAGCTTGACGGGGACATGGTCGGTGATGGCGACGGCGCGGAGCTGGCCAGGGTCGGGGTTGGAGGAGTCGGCGAAGGGGTTGGAGCTAGGGGTAGACATGGTGGGGAAGAGGAGGCGGCGCGCGGGGGAGGAGAGGCGGCGCGCGGCTAGGGTTTAGGGGTGGGGGCGGCGCACGGAGGAAGAGAGGCGGCGCGCGGCTGAGGTAGGATCTAGGAGGTGTCTGATACCATGTAAACAGAGATGCAATGCTCGATGTATTGATCGGATGCATATGGCGGTACATATATAGGCCACGTCCTCGACTATAGAAGGAAGGAGGCGGGCCCAATAGTAAATACAAAATATGTATCGCTACACAATAACTACAGACGATACACATCCGGATATACAAGATACGTATCTCAACATCTTCTCTCCACATAGATGGAACGACCGATTTTTGTAGCGATGGAAAGCGTTTTCCAAAAAGACGTGATCGTCAACAACTTGTTTAGAAGTAGAATATCTTTTGAATAAGTTGGTGGCGATCTCGAAAATGGACACGTTTGTGGAATCACAAGCTAGCGTGCTGCGGCGCCATTTGCCGAGCTTCCGAAGATTGGCCATAGCTTACAGCAGGAGCTAGCTAACCGGCACTTGCCTCTCAGTCTGCTACGGCCGGTGACATGAAGACCACAATCCCTCTACTGACGCCGTACAAGATGGGCCAGTTTGCCCTGTCGCACAGGGTCGTGCTGGCGCCGCTCACGCGGCAGCGCGCCTACGGCGGCGTCCCGCAGCCGCATGCCGCCGTCTACTACGCCCAGCGCGCCAGTCCCGGCGGGTTCCTCATCTCCGAGGGGACCCGGATAGCTGCGGCGGCGCGGCAGGAGGAGGAGCATGAGTCGTCCTCTTCGTTCAAGGACGTCCCCGGCATCTGGGCGCATGAGCAGGTGGAGGCGTGGAGGCCCGTGGTGGACGCCGTGCATGCCAAGGGCGCCGTCTTCTTCTGCCAGCTCTGGCACGTCGCGGCCGACGTCGTCCAACAAAGGCAGCAGCAGGTGAGCCCGCAGATGAGCTTCGACGGCCGCCGCGAGGAGCTGTCATCGCCGAGAAGGGTGGCCACACAGGACGCGCCCAACGTCGTCGACGGGTTCCGACGCGCTGCCCGGAACGCCATTGACGCCGGCTTTGACGGCGTCGAGATCCTCGGCGCGAACGGCTACTTTGTAGATAACGTCGGCCAAGGAGTCAACGGCATCGAGAGCCGGTGCCGGTTCGCGATGGAGGTGGTGGACGCCGTGGCGAGGGAGGTGGGCGGCCACCGCGTGGGCGTGCGGCTGGACCAGTTTGATGCCACCGCCGACGAGCACGCGCTGGCGCTGTTATCACCAGAATTTGACCGAGTCAGAGGTGGGCCGCGATCAAGATGGGCTTGAAGATTATATACGGGAGAAATACGTGGATCGGCCTTATATGCAAAGTTGGGCTAGATTGCCCATATATCTGTAATATAGTAGATCGTATCTTAGATAGAGTTTTACCCGTGCACGGTTAGGTGCACGCCTAAATTAGAAAGTCCCCTGGACTATAAATATGTATCTAGGGTTTATGAAATAAACAACAACCAACGTTCAACCAACAAAATCAATCTCGGCGCATCGCCAACTCCTTCGTCTCGAGGGTTTCTACCGGTAAGCAACACACAAGCTTTATGTTGTTCATGCGTTGCTAATACTGAAGCCTTTTTGATGGCGAGCAACGTAGTTATCATAGATGTGTTAGGGTTAGCATAGTTCTTCGCGTAACATGCTATCGTAGTGCAACCCTTGCATATCTAGCCGCCCTTACACCTATCTTAGGTGTAGGGGCGGCACCCCGCTTGATCATTATTTAGTAGATCCGATCCGTTACGGTTGCTCCTTGTTCATCAAGGATTAGTTTAATATCTGCAATAGTTAGGCCTTATAAAGGGTTGGAGGATCCAGCGGCACGTAGGGTGTCGTCTGCTAGTCCTAGGCAGGATGTTCCGGGGATCAACCTCGTGTTGGTTTTTAGGCCCTACCTAGGATCGGCTTACGATCACCGTGCGTGGCCGCGAGGCCCAATCGTGAGTAGGATGATCCGATTATGCGGTGAAAATCTTAAATCGTCGTAGATTGAATTAGCTTTATCTTGATCAAGCAGGACCACCATATATTCGTGCACCTCGTACGAATCATGGGTGGATCGGCTCCCTGAGCCGATTCACAGGATAACCTGAGAGCCGATCGAGGCTCGTATTTAATGTTTACGTGTATGCCATGCAGGAAACTAAGCGAGGCATCTCCATCACCTTCCTGACCAGGTATAGGTCAGGTGGCACGCCCTTGCATCAGCATCGGACGTGTGTACCAGAGGCTTTGCGGGCCGTCGCTCGGAGGGACCTCGGCCAGCCGCAGCCCTAGGTTGTTCCCGGCTCTACGGTGTTGCCCGTCGCTGCCCGCCGGTGGGTTTTGGCAGCAACACATTCTGGCACGCCCGGTGGGACAAGCTTCTACATCAACCACATCGCCATCTACATCTGAGATGGCGGACGGCACGCCAGTCACGTACGAGGATCTGATCGACGAGCTCAAGAAGAAGTATGACGAGATCAAAGTCATCCTCGAAGCCGACCTCATCGGCTCTTTCCACAGAACCCGTTCACATGGCATCAGGTGGAAGGGGTTCTCGCCTAATGGTGCACTAGATGGGATAGACCTCTCTGCCCCGTCGGAAGAACGCACCAGGTCCCTGCGGCAGGAGATCAACTACTTGGTGGCTCACTCGCTACACCGCCACTCTGAGAACCTGGTCAACACGTTGGAGCGTGTCGCTCTTCGCGTGATCCAGGAGATCATGAGGCACCAGTACTCGCCGTCAGGACCAGCTCTCGGGACGCATCAAGGAGAGTTGCCACTCCAGTCCCGTCCACCGCTGCCATTTGCGTTGGCAGCACCAGAAGTGCCGACTTCACTGGCATTCGTCGTCTACAAGATCGGTGGTGACCCCAGTGACTACCAGTTCTTGCTTGAGGCGCCTAAGGAGATCCCTCACGGGTACACGTGCACGTATGTGCCAGATTGCGGTAACTGGGCGCTCACAAACCAGGCCACAACATCAGGGACTTCTGGGAAAACAGGAGGGACGTCAGCAACAGATCTTGAGAAGCAGACGTGGCTAACTAAGTACGCCACCCCGACAAACCTCCAGAGCTCAGCTCCTGCAGTTGGCTCAGAGCTGGAAAAGCAAACATGGCTGGCTAAGTACGCCACCCCGGCGAATCTTCAGAGTTCAACTCCTGCAGCCAGCACAACGGATCAGATCAATACCATACTGAGAGATCAGTTCGGCATGGTGCCGAAAAGGAGGGCAATCGGCTATTCCAAGCCGTACCCCGACGACTACGAGATGATCCCGCTACCACCTAAATATCGGCTCCCTGATTTCTCCAAATTCAGTGGATCAGATGGTTCCAGCTCCATCGAGCACGTAGGCCGATATTTGGCACAACTAGGACCGGCCTCAGTGTCGGATCAACTACGCGTGAGGCTCTTCTCACAGTCCCTCACGGGATCGGCTTTCGGGTGGTACACCTCGTTGCCACCAGACTCCATCCGGACTTGGAAGCAGTTGGAAGAGCAGTTCCATATGCAGTACCATTCAGAGGCTTCCGAGTCCGGCATTGCCGATCTAGCACAATTACGTCAGAAGCGTGGAGAAACTGTGACAGAATACATCCAGCGCTTCAGGAATCTTAGGAACCGATGTTATTCGGTTCGTATAACTGAAAAGGAAGCTGTCGAGTTGGCAGTAGCAGGCCTTGCAACACTGCTCAAGGACATGGCCTCCCAAGCAGACTACCCCTCACTGGCGCACATGGTTCAGAAACTGTCGGCATATGAACAGCGCCACCCGGACCTGTACCAGGACAAATTCAAGCGTGCAGTAGTCCTGGTCGATGCAGAGGAAGACGAAGTTTCTGCGGGAGATCAAGAGGTAGCAGTGGCTGAATGGACTCGGGGGGGAACCCCCGTGTCCTGCAAATGGGTAAAGCCACCAGGCCCGCCCAGGGGGTTTGATTTTGACGTGACCAAGACTGAGCAAATCTTCGACCTCCTGCTCAAGGAGAAGCAGTTGACGATTCCCGAAGGTCTCAAATTCCCCACGGTGCAAGAGCTGAACGGAAAGCCATACTGCAAATGGCATAACTCGCTCTCCCATGCCACCAACGACTGCAGGGTGTGGCGTCAGCACATCCAAGCGGCGATAGAAAAAGGGCGTCTGATTTTCAACCAGTACGCCATGAAGGTCGACACCCAGCCCTTCCCCGCCGTTAACATGGTGGAATGCACTTACCCTGAAGGTTGCCAGCCAGGATCCTCGTTCAGCATCAACATGGTAGGACCTGGGCACCACTCTGGCAAAGATGGAGACGAGGGCAGCTGCTCTCGTAGCAAGGACACAGAGGAGGCCGCTCCACGCGATCGGCTCCGTCATGATGGCAAGCGCTACGTCACAGAGGGAGAAGTGAAGAACATAAGATATCAGCGACCCCTCTCTGATCACCTCCTCAACAAGTATGTGAGTCAGTATGACCAACGCCGACGATCCAGCGATGATGATGAAAGAGATCGTCTGGCTAGAGAAGCCAGAAGACATCATTGGCACGATCACGATGAGGAGGAGCACGAGCGCCGTGCCAAAGGAGAATCAAGGGAGCAAGACGACAACGACAGACACTGGGACTGCCCCTTCTTCAGACACTGCTGGGATTCAGGAATGAGCCGATTGCCCACAATCGGCAATTGCCCAGAATGCAACCAGAAGAAGAAGGAGGCAGCCAACGTGTCCGTGTTCAAGCGCTTAGGGCCTCTCCCACCACAAAGCAAACGTGCTGAGTCCCCTCGATGGGAAGATCTCGAGGATTCTGAAGACGAGGGACAAGAAGAGGAAGAAGACAGGTACCACCGGCCAAGGTGGTGCCCTGATGGACTCAGCCGTTCACAAAAGCGCAGGGTTCAGCGATTGCGCGGCCTGGAGGAAGCCGAAAGGTTATACTTGCATACGTTAAGGAAGGCACGACCTGATCTGGCTGCGAAAGTTCAGCGAACCCTGGACGAAGAGGGTCGTCCACGGAAAATGGAGTGGCGCCCCAAGCAAAGGAAAGCCGATGATGAAACATCGGCTGGCACAAACATGGTGTTCATCCTCCCTTCGGAGTTCAGTGCTCCAGGATTAGACGAGGCACCTGTGGCACAACTTGACTGCGGCCCACGGCCGGTTATCTTTGAGAAGCCACGAGAAAGAAGCTACAGACATCTGAAGGCCCTGTACTTGCGAGGTTATATCGATGGGAGGCCTGTAAATAAGATGCTGGTGGACACCGGAGCGGCAGTCAACATCATGCCGTACTCTATGCTACGTCGGCTGGGACGCTCTAGCTCAGATCTAATCAAGACCAATGTGACATTGAGCGATTTCAACGGCCAAGCGTCTGACGCACAAGGTGTTCTGAACGTGGATCTGACCGTAGGAAGGAAAACTATCCCTACAACGTTCTTCATCGTCGATAGCACGAGCACTTATGCTGTTCTGCTAGGGAGAGATTGGATCCACGCCAACTGCTGCATTCCCTCCACGATGCATCAATGCATAATACAGTGGGATGGAGATGAGGTAGAGGTCGTCCAGGCCGATGACTCAGCCGAAATTTCAACGGCTGGCATGAACGCATGGGAAGCAGCAGGCCAAGAACCCCTCTCAGGTATCAATTTGGATGACTGCGAGCGCATCGACGTGACGAAGGGAAGGGTTAAGCTGGTTTTATCCACTGGCCTAACCATGTAGCTGAAGCAAAGTGATGAGCAAACGTGACGAGGCTGATCCTTGTGATCGGCCCCAAAAATCTATGAAGGGACATTACAGAACCTTCAGTCAGCGCTTCAATCATTATGGTGGCCGATCCCAGTAATCGGCCAAAATTATCCTCACCACATGTTCTGCTTGTGTTCGTCCTTGATCCTATCGGAGCCGACGTGCGAATTACAGAGCCGATATCTGCCATTCCCTAACAGATTCGGCTCGGGGGGCACCTAAACACGATGGACATGGGAACAGGTGCAGGAGAACATGTGTGCAGTGAAATATTGGGGCCGATAGGAGAAAATCGGCTAGTATAAAAAAAAATTTATACAGCCGATGCAAGGGCATCGACTTTAGAACTAAGAAACAAAGCCGATGCGCAGCCATCAACTCTAGTGCAATTATACGAAGTTTACCGGATCTCCACCAAATCCAGTTCAGCTGTGGGGCCCTCTGCTTCTTCGCGGGGGTAAAACAATGAGAACTTCTTCAGCTGCTTTGAGCCGATCCGGGTTCCTGAACCTTCTTGTCGAGGATTCTCAACCTTTGGTACTAGTTCAGCCGTGTTGACAGGGTATATCGGCTTTATAAGGAGGAAAGGTGATCGGCTTTGGTGCATCCTCTCTGACATTCTCGCCTCGAGTAAGGCTCGGGGGGCAGCAGGCCTGGTGGATGCTCTGTTTAAGAGCCGATTGGGGTACCATCGGCTGATCTTTCGTCGCAACCTTCTTCACAAAATGATGAGTGTTAAAAAGACCATTAGGTTTGGTTGGAAGAATTCAAAGGCTTCCCTGAAGATTCTACATTATCAACCAGATTTCAAAATCATCAGTTGAAGAATGGAAGGGTAAATTTTAAAGGACCGATGCATTGCTATCGGCTCATTACGCATTGGCAAAGGGGACAAATCGGCAAGGTCAGTAGGAGAGGAAATCGGCTAAATTAAGCTCAGAGGAAATCGGCAAAATCAAATTGGGAAAAGTTCTTCATTGATAGGCGAGATTTCTTACATAAAGAGCTGATTGCTCTCAAAAGGAAGTACTAGGGGATACATTGCCCCATCTACTGCTACTGGTCCTATACTAGAGGTCCTATCTACGGGCCGTCGCTGCCCTCGTCGTCGTCGTCGTCGCCGCTGTCGGCGCTGCTCCCGGCAGGCTCGTCGTCGATCCAATGGCCGCCGACCGGGCCCTCATTGTCCTCGTCCTCTTCGTCAGCGTCATCGTCGTCACTGTCGAAGTCGCTGAGGTTGCCCGGCCAGGGGCAGAACCGCTTGGCCGGCGGCTCGTCGGAGGAGGTGTCGTCCTCCTCCTCCTCCTCTTCTTCCTCCTCCTCCTCCTCGGGAGAGGTGAAGTCGCAGGAGAAGCGATCGTCGTCGCTGTCCTCCTCCGTTTCCCCGTCGGCGAGGAAGCAGAGGTCGCTTTCCCCGTCGGTCAGGGACTTGTCGTCCTCCGACCAGATGGAGAAGTCATGGCTAGACTCCTCCCCGGCCTCAATGGCGCGGCGGGTGTTGGCTGCGTGGACCTCCGCCGGGTTTGGCTCTGGCGTCGGCTCGCGGGAGGAAGAGGACTGGGTGGAAAGATCCGATGAAGCAGAGGAGGAGGAAGACATGGTGGCGCAGGAGGGCTTTTGGAGTGCTAATGCGAAGAAGATGCGGAAATAAACTGTGCGGAGCGGTTAAATAAAAGGGGATATAGTGGAAATTCAATGCCACAGCAGTTTCCGAGGAAGTGGTGCCTAAAAGAAAAAAAACTGCCAGGTCACGCGGAGAAGTTGAGAAGGCAAGGCATCATGATGACGGATACTGCAGCGGTTCTGCCATGACATGACCCAACGAAGGAAAAAGCAGAGTGATTTTGGAATTACCAATTCCAAAACCAGGGGGGCATGTGTTATCACCAGAATTTGACCGAGTCAGAGGTGGGCCGCGATCAAGATGGGCTTGAAGATTATATACGGGAGAAATACGTGGATCGGCCTTATATGCAAAGTTGGGCTAGATTGCCCATATATCTGTAATATAGTAGATCGTATCTTAGATAGAGTTTTACCCGTGCACGGTTAGGTGCACGCCCAAATTAGAAAGTCCCCTGGACTATAAATATGTATCTAGGGTTTATGAAATAAACAACAACCAACGTTCAACCAACAAAATCAATCTCGGCGCATCGCCAACTCCTTCGTCTCGAGGGTTTCTACCGGTAAGCAACATGCTGCATAGATCGCATCTTGCGATCTAGGCAGCACAAGCTTTATGTTGTTCATGCGTTGCTCGTATTGAAGCCTTTTTTATGGCGAGCAACGTAGTTATCATAGATGTGTTAGGGTTAGCATAGTTCTTCGCGTAACATGCTATCGTAGTGCAACCCTTGCATATCTAGCCGCCCTTACACCTATCTTAGGTGTAGGGGCGGCACCCCGCTTGATCATTATTTAGTAGATCCGATCCGTTACGGTTGCTCCTTGTTCATCAAGGATTAGTTTAATATCTGCAATAGTTAGGCCTTACAAAGGGTTGGAGGATCCAGCGGCACGTAGGGTGTTGTCTGCTAGTCCTAGGCAGGATGTTCCGGGGATCAACCTCGTGTTGGTTTTTAGGCCCTACCTAGGATCGGCTTACGATCACCGTGCGTGGCCGCGAGGCCCAATCGTGAGTAGGATGATCCGATTATGCGGTGAAAACCCTAAATCGTCGTAGATTGAATTAGCTTTATCTTGATCAAGTAGGACCACCATATATTCGTGCACCTCGTATGAATCATGGGTGGATCGGCTCCCTGAGCCGATTCACAGGATAACCTGAGAGCCGATCGAGGCTCGTATTTAATGTTTACGTGTATGCCATGCAGGAAACTAAGCGAGGCATCTCCATCACCTTCCTGACCAGGTATAGGTCAGGTGGCACGCCCTTGCATCAGCATCGGACGTGTGTACCAGAGGCTTTGCGGGCCGTCGTTCGGAGGAACCTCGGCCAGCCGCAGCCCTAGGTTGTTCCCGGCTCTACGGTGTTGCCCGTCGCTGCCCGCCGGTGGGTTTTGGCAGCAACAGGCGCTCCACGTGGTGAGCCGGCTCAGCGACCGCGGCGTGCTATACTGCCACATGATCGAGCCACGGGTCGACGGGCGACGGCGCGTGTCCCGGCGGCTGCTGCCGTTCAGGGAGGCGTTCGGGGGCACGTTCATCACCAGCGGCGGGTACGGGCGGGACGAGGGCGACGCGGCCGTCGGCGAAGGGTACGGCGACCTGGTGGCCTACGGTCGGCTTTTCCTGGCGAACCCGGACCTGCCGAGGCGGTTCGAGCTGGGCGCGCCGCTCAACGAGTGCGACGCGGCCACCTTCTACGGCGCCGGTGCCGCTGATCCTGCCGTCGGCTACACTGATTACCCGTTCTTGGACTGATCGAGGTCGCCATTGGTGATCGAGCATGAATCTTGTATATATGTACATGCATCCATCAAAGATCATTAATTTACCTGTTAAGTCGTCACTACTAGAAAACAGGCAATCAGTGGCGCACCACTTTTTGCCATCAGTGGCGCACCACTTTTTGCCATCAGTGGCGCACTAGCCATTAATATCACGCCACTGCTGGTTAGCAGTGGCGCACTAGTGGTGCGCCACTACTAAGTTACATACCAATGGCGCACTATGTGGTGCGCCACTACTAGTTGTGTAGTGCACCACTCATATTTGCTCTAGGTGTGCCACTCATATTTGCTTTAGTGCGCCACACGTATTTTGAAATGGTGCGCCATAGTATGCAGGAATGGTGCGCCACTAGTACAATTGATGCCTAATAAAAAAAAACACCCTGCCCGAACGGCAGGGTCCCTCATCATATAATACACTATACATATTCAACAGCTATGCATTTACAAACACACACACCCGCAGCAAAATACAAGTGCATACACTCTCAACAAAACATGTGATTTCAGGCACGAGCTCGAAACAATACAAGTGCATACAGGTTTCAACAAAACGTTTGATTTTAGGCATGAGCTCGACGGAGACGATGCACCGCATGCAGGAGCTCGACGGAGGCAACACACTCGAGCTCAATGGAGGCCTCCACATCTCCCTCGCCGTCACCGCTCCGCCAAGAAAGGAGGTCTTCTTTCGGCTCCATCTCGCCTCCGACTTATCCGAGGCCGCCGACACGTAGACACAGCCAACCGGCTTCATTCCCACACCACACGCATAAATTGGACACACCCAACCAGCTTTCTCCTCCGCTGCAATCATTCAGTCATGCAAAGTTTCAGTTAGCTAGTGTCAGCTGTTAGCTAGGGCCATGAGGTTCACTGGAACTAAAAATAAAATGTTGAACAGTCACCTACATCTAAGGTGTTCTTGCAGCAGTACTCAAACAGGAATTATATTTTCAGTAAGTAAGAAGAATATTTGGTTCAGAACTCCACTTAAGTTGGAATGGGTACTTACGAAGGGAGAGAGTGCACTGGCCAAAAAAGAATGCAGAAATCATTCCATGTTTATGAACTAGTAGCTGGGAGATGCGATTAAGATAGAAGTAACTATATGTGACATAATCTGTGACAGTAATTAGCTATACATGGTTGCAGTACGACTACAGGTTGATTCCATTATAAGGTTAGTGCACTACATTGTAGAATTACTTGATCAACCAAAGAATTGCCCTTTGCCATCTTGCAGATGTCACCGATCGGTAGGCATACAACATGAATTCAGAGCAAATCTGTACAAATCTGTACATTCAAACGAGCTTCGAATTAAGCATACAGGGCATAAACATCACCTTGGGCGTGAAGAGCGGCTCGGTGAAGATGATCTGGCCCTCGTCCCCCATCTCCCACCCGATGTTCCTGTAGAGGACGCAGCCGAGGAGGTCCTCCATGGCGTCCCAGTCCTTGACGAAACCGTGCACCACCGGCTGCACCTCCTCCACCACCGTGCCGTCGGCCACCTGGCCCTCCTCCTCCACCTCCGACTTCATCTTTGATTCCTCGATCTGGTCGATCCTCCGCCGGTGAGGATCCTCTCCAGATCGACGCCCGATCTGGAAGCAGGGAGGGGCCGGGCGGCGCGCGCTGTCGTCCGGCGTGGTGAAGAACGCGTGGGCAGGTGGGGATTCCCGCATCGGCGACGGATTCGAAGGGTTAGCGGCGGTGCTTCACGATGGCTCGGCGGGGCTGCACGATGGCGTGTGGGGCGGGCTGCTACCGGGGAAGGAGGCGGGGACGGCGAACCGCGAACATCTCGCAGACTCGCGCGAAGACGACGAGCGCCTCGACCTCGATCTCGCGGTACTGCTCGGCCCAGAACGGCTGGAGCTGCTGCATCTGCTGCTGGACGGCGGCCTGCTCCGACGCGGCGGAGTGATAAGGGGTGGCCCGATCTTCTCAGTAAGCAACGGTGGTGATGATGATCACGGGATGATAGCAGCGGAGGAACACGACGATGTAGTGGATGATAACTTGTATGACGCAACGAGATCTCTCGATTGGTCCCTGTCGCCAATGCAACAGCTCTCAACCCTGCAAGATATTTGCAACTCCACACACTTGCGCACGTAGCCGCCGACCACGAAGCGGTAAGTTGCAACCGTCTAATTCCCAATGGAACAGCAGATCACACATGACTTTTTCAGGATCTACACAATATCAAGCAATATGGTGTAGGGATTCAATAGTTTTGCATAAGCAAACAACTAAGAACTAGGGTTTATCTTAAACGTGGTCTAAAGCAGCTAGGGGGTCGTCCAAGGCACTTATATAGGCGTCCGGGACGAGTTCTAGTCGAAAAATACAAGTAAAACCGACCCAGAATAGATCTGGTCGAGACAGACTCGGACAAGTCCGGTCTGGAATCCGGTCAACCGGGCCAGGGACCGGGGCGGCCGGTCTGGGGTCCGGTCAACCGGGCGGCAACCGGGCGGCAACCGGATAGTTGCGAGGTTTCCGGTTTTCTTCCGGTACGATAAACTGCGTCCGGTTGGCGCCCGGTCGACCGGGCCAGTGACCGGGTTGGCCGGTCTGGCGGCCGGTCGGTCCGGGTGCTGGACCGGCCTGGACGTCTTCTTCTCCTCTCGCGCATGCCTCCCGCTCCTCCCTCGCGCGTCCATGAGATATCTTCATGTCCAGCTCCATGTCCAGCTTCACGTCCATCTTGACGTCCGTCTTCATGTCCAGCTGCTCCTCTACTCCTCGTGCGATGCTCGTCTCCTCTTGATACCTGATGATACATAAGTAATAGGACTTAGGCAGTATAAAGTTCTCATCAATCAAAGTATCGTTTAGAAACAAGTTCACCTGTTGCTTAAGTAGCTTCGCACGAGCCCTTGTAATTGGTCCAATCCGAACTTCATTGGACTTGAGCTTCACAGCAGGTTCATCTTCATTCATCAATGACGGAGGTAGTGGTGTAGTAGGGATGTCCTCATCATCTCCCCCCCCCCTTCAAAAGGCATCGACCTTGACGCTCCAAGGTCTTCTCCGTCATATGGTGTCAAATCAGCAACATTGAAAGAATTACTGACACCAAACTCATCAACTGAAAGATCTATCGAGTATGCATTATCATTGATCTTGGCAAGCACTTTGTAAGGACCAGCACCACGAGGCTTCAACTTAGACTTCCACAGCTTCGGGAACCTATCCTTGCGAAAATGTACCCAGACCATATCACCAGGCTTGAACAACATCTCCTTACGCTTCTTGTTCATCTTTGCAGCATTGCTCTTGCCTTTCTTCTCTATCAACTCTTTAGTCTTCACATGGATCTTTCGCACAAAATCTGCCCTCTTGGATGCCTCCATATTAACTCTCTCATGTATGGGCAAAGGCAACAAGTCAAGTGGAGTAATGGGTTTGAAACCATACACCACCTCAAAAGGACACAGCTCCGTGGTAGAGTGTCTTGCCTGTTGTAAGCAAACTCCACATGCGGCAAACACTCTTCCCACTCCTTCAGGTTCTTCTTGATCATGGATCTCAACAGTTGTGACAAGGTTCGATTCACCACCTCAGTTTGACCATCAGTTTGGGGATGACAAGTAGTAATGAACAGTAGCTTTGTCCCTAGCTTTCCCCAAAGTGTCTTCCAGAAGTAGCTCATGAACTTCACATCACGATCAGAAACAATAGTCTTCGGGACTCCATGTAGTCGAACAATCTCCCTGAAAAACAGGTTAGCAATATGCGACGCATCGTCGCTTTTGTGGCAGGCAATAAAGTGTGACATTTTAGAAAATCTGTCCACTACCACAAATATAGAATCATGGCCTCTTTTAGTACGCGGCAAACCCAACACAAAATCCATAATAATATCTTCCCAAGGTGTAGTAGGTGCCGGTAACGGAGTATACAAACCGTGAGGCTTCAGCTTGGACTTGGACTTGTTGCAAGTAATACACCTCTTCACATACCTGTCCACGTCCCGCCTCATCTTTGGCCAATAAAAGTGGTCAGCGAGCATGAGTAGCGTCTTCTCACGCCCAAAGTGACCCATCAAACCTCCAGCATGTGATTCCTGCAATAAGAGCAAACGCACAGACGATTCTGGAACACATAGTTTGTTAGCTCTAAACAAGAACCCATCGTGTATGTGATATTTTTCCCATGCTTTACCAAGAGCACATAAGCGATATGGTTCAGCAAAATCATGATCAGTAGCATATAAATCACATAGCACTTCTAATCCAGGAATTTTAACATCAAGTTGAGTTAATAGCATATTCTTCCTAGATAAAGCATCAGCAACAATATTATCTTTTCCCTTCTTATGCTTAATAATGTATGGAAAAGACTCAATGAACTCAACCCACTTAGCAAGACGCTTATGCAAAGTAGACTGAGCTTTCAGGTATTTCAATGCTTCATGATCAGAATGTATGATAAATTCTTTTGGCCACAAGTAATGTTGCCAAACCTCAAGAACTCTAATTAAAGCATACAATTCTTTATCATAGATAGGATAGTTCAACTTAGCACCAGACAGTTTCTCAGAAAAATATGCAATGGGGCGACCCTCTTGCATCAACACACCACCAATTCCAATACCACTAGCATCACATTCAATCTCAAATTGCTTATTGAAATCAGGAAGTGCAAGCAACGATGCAGAAGTTAACAATCTCTTAAGTTCATCAAAAGCATGATCTTGGGCTGCGCCCCACTCAAATATAACACCCTTTTTAGTCAAGTCATTCAAAGGTGCAGCAATAGTACTAAAGTTGGGCACAAATCTTCTATAAAACCCAGCTAGACCATGAAAACTTCTTACTTGACTCACATTCATGGGAGTAGGCCAATTTTGAATAGCTTCAATTTTATACACATCTACTTCTACTCCATGCTTAGAGACAACATAACCCAGAAATATGACCTTATCTTTGCAAAACGTGCACTTCTCAAGATTACCATAGCGTTTATTATCACGCAACACTTGCAAAACATGTCGAATATGTATAGTATGATCCGATTCATTGCGGCTGTAGATTAATATGTCATCAAAATACACAACCACAAACTTGCCAATAAATTCACGCAAAACATGGTTCATCAGTCTCATGAAGGTGCTAGGTGCATTAGTTAGACCAAAAGGCATGACTAACCACTCATATAAACCAAATTTTGTTTTAAAGGTAGTTTTCCACTCATCCCCTTCTTTCATCCTAATTTGATGATAACCACTACGCAAATCAATTTTAGAGAACACAGCAGCACCACTCAATTCATCTAGCATATCCTCTAAACGGGGAATAGGGTGACGATATCGAATAGTGATATTGTTTATAGCTCTACAATCTACGCACATATGCCATGTACCATCTTTCTTAGGAACTAGAATAACAGGAACAGCACAAGGACTAAGGCTTATGCGGATATAACCTTTGTCGAGTAGCGCTTGTACTTGCTTCTGTATCTCCTTCGTTTCTTCGGGGTTCGTTCTATATGGTGCCCGATTGGGTAGCGATGCTCCGGGAATCAAGTCAATTTGATGCTCAATACCTCGCAATGGTGGAAGTCCTGCGGGTACCTCTTCCGAAAACACGTCGCTGAATTCCTGCAAAACATTAGAAACACCAAGAGGAAGAGGGGTCATGTCGTTAGAAACCAAAACCGTACCCATGTACAAGAGCACAAGAGGCATGGTTGTAGGATCCTCACTAAATTCTCTCATGTCTTCTTTGGTGGCTAATGAGACTAAGGAATTCACTCTCTCACTTTTCGTTATATCACTCACAACATTACAATTCTCTCGCCTATCTAAAGATGCATCTTCCAAGTTCACTTCAACTTTCTGACGAGATTCATTGACAATTTGCTGTGGTGTCATAGGCTGTAAGCTGATTTTCTTGCCCTTGAACTCCAAGTGATATGTATTGGCACGGCCATTGTGTTGCACAGAACGGTCATAGAGCCAAGGCCGACCCAATAATAAGTGACACACCGTCATAGGAACCACATCAAAATCAATGCAATCCTTATACGGTCCAATAGCAAATTCAACACGCACCATGTGGTTTACCTTCATCTCACCATTGTCGCTCAACCACTGAATATAGTATGGATGCGGGTGCGGTAGATACTTCAACTTCAGCTTGGTACACAACTCCTTGCTTGCTAAATTGCGGCAACGCCCGCCATCAATAATGACCTTGCAAGCCTTGTCAGGACCAACTAAAGCTTTTGTTTGGAACAAATTGCAGCGCTGAGTAGATGCACTAGGCGACACATTAAGAGCACGCTGCGACACAACAATGGTACGAGCATCAGACGGATATGCATATTCACCATCAGTGTCATAGTCATCATCGTCTGGAGCATTAGGATCAATATCATCTCCAGTCTCATACTCATTGTCCTCATTGATAATCATGACTTTACGGTTAGGACAATCTCTCTTGAAGTGACCTTTGCCACCACATGTGTGACAAGCCATATCACGGTTACGTGCAGTAGACACATTAGAGCCACTCGTACTTGCAGCAGATTCGGACTTCTTTGTGTTAGACACATTGGAGACCGGCTTACTAGGCGGAGTAGAGTAAGGGGCGGAGCGCGTTGAAGGTGCCGGCGCCGTAGATGGGGCCGCGCGGGGTGTGAAACGCCTAGCTCCTGTAGCTCGGCCTTTGATCTTTGCTTCATCAGCCAACTGTGATTCAGCTTCTCTTGCATGATGTAACAATTGATTCATATTGGTGTAGCTGTAGTGACGAACAATGCCTTTGATATCATACTTCAAACCATTCAGAAAACGCTGCATTGTCATCTCAAGAGACTCACGGACACGGCCACACTGCATAAGCATCTCCATCTCCATGTAATATTCATCCACAGTCTTCACACCTTGTCTCAATAGAGTCAGCTTATCATATATATTCCGCAAGTAATTTGTAGGCACAAAGCGAGAAGTCATCGCCTCCTTCATGGCACGCCATGTACGTATAGGTTGCTCACCATCCTCGTCTCGGTTACGAACAAAAGCATCCCACCAACGCAAAGCATAGCCATCAAATTCAGAAGAAGCAAGCTTGATCTTCCTATCTTCAGTGTAGTGCGGATGTAGATTCCATAGCTTCTCAATCTTGAGCTCCCAAGTGAGGTATTCTTCAACATCAGCACCTCCTTCAAACTTGGGTATAGAGAATTTGGGCTTACCCAATCCATCTTCCTCATCATGTCCACGACCATTGCGGCCAAGTGGAACCCAACCGCGAGCACGATCACCACGAGGTGCACCACGAGCATTGTGTGCATCATCTTGAAGCTCAGGATCTTCATCATCGTCTTGTTGTTGTCGTGCGGTCAAATTCTCAAAAAGTAAGCGCAAGTCAGTAAGACTGCGTTGTATATCCGTCGTTTGATCTTGCATCCTTGTGACGGTCGCACTTGTAGCATCCAGCTTCTGGGAGATCTCTTGGACCGTCCCTTTAAGCTCATCATCCTGAGCGCGGAATTCACGTCGCATCTCATTACGAAGAGCCTCATACTCCCTCCATGTCATCAAATCCGCAGAGTTCTTATTCTCCTGGTTAACAATTTTCTCATCACTAGCAGACATGGTTAGTAGGTTAGTGCACTTAAATCAAAAATATATGGTGGTACTCTCACAACTCACTCAACAACTGATAAGAAAAAGGAAATCTTACCGTTCCAAAGTAAATTAGTGTTGCTTACCACTTGTAGTAACAACTAGTGCACGGATGTAGCGGAGCGAATATCAAGGGTATAAGAACAAATCACACGACAAAGCAGGATATATGTGGGGCTGTAGGTAGGCTACCTATTTGCACCAATAACAAGCTCTAGCGCTGACCGTAGATAACCAAAGATACTCACACAAGGCGATATAATGGGGCAATGCAACTATACGTGGGAACAAGGTTGCAATGCACTAGAGAGACGCTAGCAAAGCTCAACGAGACAGGCACAAGATTGCTCAACTACGGGTGCAGTAAAGTAAACTTAGGCCTTCACTTGATTCAACTAGCACTTCACTTTTCTTTTGAGATTTTTCTTTTTGTATAACACACGCAGCTATGTAGCTCTTTTTGCTTCTTTTCAATTTTCTGTTTTTTTTATCGACTCAACTCCTTGATAACACGGCCAACAAAATATGCAAAGCACCAAACCCTAAGAGCAGCCTGACGAGCGGTAAAACTAGTCTCTTCTGGGGAAGTTCCTAGTCACGTATATCGATAGGCTGTGGCTATGGTTGGGAAAATCACACTGTACGCTATGTGGACTCGGAGGAACAAAAACTAAAACTAGATGAAAATAGAGACTCAAACCCTAACAACTAGATGATAGACAAAGATACGCAAAAACAACTACGAAAAGCAACTAAAACTTGAAATTAGTGCAATCTAAGGCTATGGCAAACCCTAACCCTAATATTTTTGGCTTTTTCTGGATAGGAAAACACTCACAACTCAACTATGGGGTGGATTGTGGATGGCTTACCGAGGAAAACTGGAAATCTGATACCAAGATGATAAGGGGTGGCCCGATCTTCTCAGTAAGCAACGGTGGTGATGATGATCACGGGATGATAGCAGCGGAGGAACACGACGATGTAGTGGATGATAACTTGTATGACGCAACGAGATCTCTCGATTGGTCCCTGTTGCCAATAATGCAACAGCTCTCAACCCTGCAAGATATTCGCAACTCCACACACTTGCGCACGTAGCCGCCGACCACGAAGCGGTAAGTTGCAACCGTCTAATTCCCAATGGAACAGCAGATCACACAAGACTTTTTCAGGATCTACACAATATCAAGCAATATGGTGTAGGGATTCAATAGTTTTGCATAAGCAAACAACTAAGAACTAGGGTTTATCTTAAACGTGATCTAAAGCAGCTAGGGGGTCGTCCAAGGCACTTATATAGGCGTCCGGGACGAGTTCTGGTCGAAAAATACAAGTAAAACCAACCCAGAATAGATCTGGTCGAGACAGACTCGGACAAGTCCGGTCTGGAATCCGGTCAACCGGGCCAGGGACCGGGGCGGCCGGTCTGGGGTCCGGTCAACCGGGCGGCAACCGGGCGTCAACCGGATAGTTGCGAGGTTTCCGGTTTTCTTCTGGTACGATAAACTGCGTCCGGTTGGCGCCCGGTCGACCGGGCCAGTGACCGGGTTGGCCGGTCTGGCGGCCGGTCGGACCAGGTGCTGGACCGGCCTGGACGTCTTCTTCTCCTCTCGCGCATGCCTCCCGCTCCTCCCTCGCGCGTCCATGAGATATCTTCATGTCCAGCTCCATGTCCAGCTTCACGTCCATCTTGACGTCCGTCTTCATGTCCAGCTGCTCCTCTACTCCTCGTGCGATGCTCGTCTCCTCTTGATACCTGATGATACATAAGTAATAGGACTTAGGCAGTATAAAGTTCTCATCAATCAAAGTATCGTTTAGAAACAAGTTCACCTGTTGCTTAAGTAGCTTCGCACGAGCCCTTGTAATTGGTCCAATCCGAACTTCATTGGACTTGAGCTTCACAGCAGGTTCATCTTCATTCATCAATGACGGAGGTAGTGGTGTAGTAGGGATGTCCTCATCACGGAGACGGCGGGGGACGGCGGCGAGGGAGGGGCATAGAGCGCCGACGCGTGCAGGTACTCGACGAGCACGGCCAGCACGGGGAACGACAGCGGCGGGGTGGTTTGGGGAACCCTAGCCGAGGGGGCGGTGTGTGTGGGTGCGCTGGTGTGCAGAAGGGAAGAGAAAGGGAGCACTGGTGTGTGGTGGTGCGCTGCGTGTGGGTGCGTATGCGGTCTTGAGAACGTGTGCAGTGATAGTAGTTAGGCAGCATAGTGGCGCACAAGACGGAGTGCGCTATTGCTCTTTATAGCATAGTGGCGCACACCATATAGAACATATAGAGTGTGCTATTGCTCTTTACAACATAGTGGCGCACCACATGTACGTGCGCCATTGCTATTCGAAATAGCAATGGCGAGACCCATCTGTAATTCAGCTCAAAAAATAGTAGTGGCCTATCACTATACTAGTGCGCCATTGCAAATAAGCTACTAGTGGAGCACCACTTTTTGGTGCGCCACTGCTATATAGTAGTGGCGCACCAGTAAAATGGTGCGCCAGTGACAATATTCTTACGGCTAGACCTTTTCCTAGTAGTATGTGTCTGAATTCTAAACCATTACCCCTGATCTTCATGGTTTCAGAATTCAGATGTTGCTCGGTTCAAACTTGCACTTAAGAGTTTCTCAGAAAAGATAGTCGGTGTCATACATATTACGAGGACTAATAGGATCACTTAAATTTCCAAGAAAAAAAGTTTTTGATTTCATCAAAGTTCCAAAGTTTCACTTCAAACCATTCAAAATCAAACCTAGTTCTAAAAATATCAGTAAGTATTTATTTTTCATGCAAAAGAACAGTTTTTGTGTCCCCAAAATATTTTGATCGAAAGACGAATATTACAATACTTGTTGAAATGGTTGAAACTTAATACCTGTAGTTTTTTGTTATATTTCACTACAAGCAAGAACAATAATCCGAACTCAGGTCGGTCAAAGTTGCCCCACTAGAATGAGGACCAATTGCAATTTACTTTTTCCTAAGAAGATATACATCCTGGGTGACTTCTTTTGGGCTTATGGTAACGCATAAGCCGGTTTACAGGTTTCGCCGTTTCGGTGGAGAGAAACAATGGTGGGTAGAAGTTTCTAGAATTATGGCTTATTATTGGTTTTGAAGCTAGTTCCCCTATGATCAACATGGTAGGTAGATGCTTCTTATGCTAACTCATTTGCATTCCATGCCTTCTTTAGATATATGAGCAATGCTAAAGTAATCCAATGTAGAATTTATCAAGATAAATATTAAGTGATTCGTCGAAACATTGGAAAAACTTAGATCTTTGTTGAACTACTAGCAACAAATCACCAAAAACCTCAATATTTGTATCACCTATAACAATTAAATGTTCCAGCCAGAATAATAAATCTTCATGTTGGGCTTGATCATTGAGAGATAAAGATGAAGTGTATCCATGAACCTAGGTCCATTGTAATCATTAAGACAAAATCCTTTAAACTGCGTGCTTGTTGTTTTAGTTTCAATTTTACAAATACTTTGCTTGTCTCAAACTGAAAACTAACCATTACCCTTTTCCTATTTAAATTGTTAGTGCGTAGATAACTAAAACTTGTGACGCTCTAGTTAGAAATAATAATATTTTTTGCTTATTGCTCCTACAGATCGATACCTCATGCTTCCACATTGAGAGGTCCTATAGCGATCCCTGCATTTGGGGGTTAACACAGGCCCATTGTAATTGCAATGTTAGTTGCTATATTAGCACTGGGAAACTAGTATTTTAGTTGCACAAACCCGTAAAACCTAACTTATTCTTTCTTCGGAGCCACCTGATAGAAACAGTTCATGTTTCTTTTTGAAAGGGATACAGTACCCTATAGTACTTTTAAAAAATAGAACCTAAATCTGTGTCTTGATGACTTGAATCTAGATGGTTGTGTTGTACATCCACTTCTCTAACCAAGTGAGAAAGACTCACTTTTTGAAATAAGTCAAGTTTAGAACAGACTATTTATTTGTTCTCTTTCTTGACCCCTAATTAAGCAGGCAGAAACATAAGTTTGCGGTAACACGAAGCAAAAGAAACGGTATTTTTTTGCGAACTAAAGAAACGGTATATATAAAGGCATGACTTGCACGCCATGATTTGTACTTCCTGTGCTTTAAATTAAGCGGGCCGTTTTTTCATAAATGAGCAAACCTACATCAAAATTGCAACACTTAGGGTGTGTTTGGTTGAGCTGTGAACTGTGGAAAAGCTGCTGTGAACTGTCAACTGTGGAAAAGCTGCTGCTGTCAAATGTGGATTATCTGGAAGTTGTTTGGTTGTAGCAACTGTGAACTGTGGGTTTGATTGGAAATATCTGTAATGCCCCTGAGTGCAGACATCGATATGTCCACGAATTGATATGTAAATCGCCATTCTGGAAGAATATTTGTATTTTTTCATAATGGTCCATACTTATAGATAATACAAATAAAAAGTAATGTCCTCAAATAGTTACAAAAGACAATGGCAACAAAGGTAATGAAAATATCATGCTCAGGTCTTTGTTATTGTACCAACAACACGAACATGCATGGCAGCAAATGCTTCACACAAGTCACAAGTGGTTCACACGAGACAAGACACAAATGGTTCACACGAGACAAGACACAAATGCACGACAAGACAAAAATGGTTCACACAAGACAAGCAAATAGACATGTATGTTTGACACGATAACTAAAATATTTTACACACGCTTCATCTCTTTTTCATGCTCCCTCTGTAGCAAATCAAATCGTCCTTCTTTTGTTTGAAGCAAGCTGAAGATCTCTCTAAAATCAGGCTTCACGATCATCATAGTGGTTGTATGCATCAAAGCGGTTCCTTCTTTCACCCCACAATCTTTCGCCATCTGCATAACATCTGCAATGGAAGGTACATGGTTTGTTGGAGGAGCTGATGATGCTACAAAATTTGAGGAAATCTTTTCAGCTGCAAATCCTATCTTTTCACATGTGCCTGCATATGTTCGAAAGAAGGGGCTCTTCTCATCTTTCTCTTTATTGGCATTAGAGGATTCCTTGCGCTTCTTGTTAGCTTTCTCGTCATTGTCATTAGCTAACTCCTTGCGCTTCTTGTTTGCTTTTGCTTTCTTCAAGGAAGCTAACTTTATTTCAGCACTCTTATCAGTTGTATCTACCGCTGCCACATCATCATCACTACATTCATCACTAGATATATCTCCAGGACAGCTTGCACTAGCCCCTGTTACATGTGCCTTCTGGAACAACACATCCATATCATCCAAATACTTCGGTCCACGCTTCCTGTACCTCAAATGGTTGCATTTTATATCTTTCTCGGGACTATTGCATCTCTGAAAATTAATGTAAATAAGTTAGCTAATGCAAATATAGTTATACATAGGTTGTGCAAATAAAATAGTACTCTCTTACCTGAAGATGTTCATCCCACCATTCTTTGGAAGCATCAACAGTTTGCTTTGCATCATCCCATCCAAGTCCAGTAGCAGCAATTTTCAACTCCATGAACCATGTGTACTCTTTTTTCATACTGTCCTATTTATTCTTCAATTGAGTTCTAGTTAGCTTCTTCCCGGTTCTTGCTTCGAACTTCTCCACAAGATTTTTCCAACCAATTGGATTGAGAAAGCCTAATGGCCTGTTTCCATTACTAATCTCTTCTTTGCAAATACCAATAAAGTGTACCACATGTGCATCATCCCACACCGCTTTCTCAGCCTTTTCGGACATACTTTCGCTGAAATAAATATCAGTACAAGTCAACAATGTAAAACATACGGTTCTTGTAGTAATTTTATACAGGTTTACATCACACGTTCTTGTAATAATTGTATACATGTTTATACCACACGTTCTTGTAGAAATAAATATCAGCACAAGCAGTACAAAATCAGATAGAATCATGACACAAGGAAAGGAGGTTTGAACATACAGTTTCTTGTTTAAATTTTATACAGTTTCACCACACGTTGCTGATTGATGCGATTTTAATTAGCTGAACTCAGATATGTGGGATCCTATGATGTGCCCAGCAAGCGGCATGGATGAGATGGAACTGCGGTGGATTGATTGGGCATCTATTCAAGTCTCTGATGCTTACTTCGCGTTTCAGATTTCATAGATTAGAGCACACGTTCTTGTACTAATTTAAATCAGCGAATGGATATGTTCAACGGAGAAAGTGGGGTGGCAAACAGTGGGAAGAAATTGATAACGCATCAGACCACGAGAGCGGGAGAGACTGGATACGAGAAAGAGGACCACGTACCTCCAGCGGCGGGCAGCGATGTGTCAGGCAGGACGTCAAGGTCACCGACGGTGTTGGCCTCGGGAGTGAGACCGACGGGTCGGGATCAGGGTTAGCTCGGCTACTTTGAGGTTGAGGGATGGGCGGAGTGAATGGGGGAGGCGACGGCTGCGGATGGATGAGAGACTCGCCGCCGGCGGGCCTGCAGATGGGCGGCGCAGGGGCGGCGCAACCCTAGCGCCAGCCGCCAGAACTTGTTTCTCTAGATTTTGGACGATCGATAGGGGTGGACCTATTTGCTTCGCTCTGTTTCGGAATGAAACGGTATGACTTACGGGTAGCAGTGGGTAATTTTCGTCTGATTTTTAGAAGGAAAATGCTTTAGATCCTCCGGAGGCTGCGGCTCGAGCAACCTCCGGGCGGAGCATCGTCAGATGAGCGCGGATCGTGTGGACGCGCACGTTCCCTTTCCTGCGTGTGGGGTCCAGCAATCCGGTCATCCCTGACGAATCCAAATCGCACGCCCCAGCGCCGGGGAGCCCGTCGGCCGGCCTCGACGGTGCGCCGCCGCCTCCGCCTCCCCCTCCCCCCCTCCCGAGATGGCCGGCCTCGATGGATGGGTAACTGTGCCGCCGACGTGCTCCACGCAGCGCCGCCGTCGCCCGACCTCCTCTTCCGCCTCGCGAGAGCTGACCTCCGCCTTCACCTCGATGCCGGCCGCCTCTCGCCAGGGGCACCCTCTAGCGCTGGCGACCTCCACTTCCACCTCGCCGGCCGACGCTCGAAATCCACCCGCGCCGGAGACCTCCACTTCCACCTCGTCGGCCGCTCGAAATCCACGCGCGCCGCCCGACCTCCGCAATGCTTCACCCATGGCTGGACGGGTTGCAAGGTGTGTGATGCAAGCCGGCGCCATTGTGCTCCCGGTTGTTGCTAGTTGGCGCCGTCGCGCTGTGAGCTTCGTGCGTGTTGCTGCGAGGCCTGGCCGCCGGTGCGGCGATAGCAGGATGACGTTGCGTCAAGCGCCAATCGTCGGTACAACGGCGCGATGGGGAAAGCTGCAAAGGCTGGCCGCCAGAGCTGCAAAGGCCGGTATCGGCTGCTGCAAAGGCCACTCGTGACTGCTGCTGGCGGCGACGATGCTTCCGGTGAAGCGGTGCTGCCATAGGTGGATGACGGTGCTTCTACCGGTGCGCGGCGGTGCTACCAGCCATGGCCGGCGGTGCTACCAGCCATGGCCGGCGGTGCTGCCATAGGCGGACGATTATGCATCCACCGGTGCGCGGTGGTGCTACCAGCCATGGCCGGCGGTGCTGCTATGGTCTAGCGGAGATGGTTCCATAGGTGGGTGCCGGTGCTACCATGGGTGTACGATGGTGCTGCTGCAAGGAGCAGGCGGTGGTGATGGTGGCGATGCTACCAACGACAGGAGTCCTTGCTGCAAAGTACGAAGTAGGCAATAATGTAATTTTGTGGCTTCTATTGTTCTGCGGTTTTGCTAATTTAGTATAATTTGGGCTGCATTACTTCATTTGTTGGGCTGCATCCTTTTTGTGACTGTGCTTCCTTAGTTTTATTTTGTGCTGCATTACTACATTTTTTTAGCTTCATTACTATAAAATTTGAGCTGCATTGCAGCAAGACAATTTTGTATCTTCGGCGAGGTCTCCGGCGAGTAGTGTACGATGCTACAGTAGTATATTTTTTGTGCTGCAAATGTTCTGTTGTTTTGCTACTTTAGTACAAAATTGTTGCTTCAAACACTCCGGTGAGGTCTCCGGCGAGGTCGGTTTAACTTCAATAGCACAAAGTTTTTGCTCCGGCGAGTCTCCGGCGGGTCTCCGGCGAGGTCTCCGGCGAGCCCTGTGTCCAACAGGTCATTTTCTTTCTTTTTTATTAGAACTGTTTTTGTGCTTCAATGAAGCAAAAGTGGGGCTTTTTGTGCTGCGACCAAGCAATATCCGGTTTTGAGGTGAAAATGGACACGTGGCAGCTGGGGAAGCCGGAGGCTGGAATCGTTCCGTGCCTCTGGAGGATTGTCAGCGTCGTCCTTTTTAGAAGCCACCGCGGCAGAAGTTGGCCTGGAGTCTGCTGCGATTGACTGCTTGATTTGTACGTGCGGGAAGTTGCTGCGTTTAGAGAATCTACTGCCTAAAAATCTGTTTGGTTTGGATTCTGCGGTTGTAGCCGTGAAGTTGGTTCCAAAAGCTCAACCAAACACACCCTTAATTTGGAATGTATAGGTATCTTTGTTTTTTTTTTATAAATGAGCAAACCTACTCGATCCAAACCTGCAACATTTAATTTGGAATGGAGGGGTATCTTTTCTATTTCTAGCAAGGATTAGCAAATTAGTCGCAAGCACGCGGTTGTTACTTTTCAGCATTGTCGACATACTGTCATGCTCACCTGGTAATTCCAATTTAACTAATTTAGTGTTTCGGGAAAGATAAGAATTGCCTATTAAAACTAGTCGAAATCTTCCTGCCATTCAATTTGGTCAGCATGAACACTCGACTTTAGGAGAATTCTTCTAGAGTACGAATAATGATGCACTACGGTCGCTCAAACTTGATCGACGGTGTGGACATCCTCGGTGAAAAAGGCTACTTCGTTGACGATGGCCAAGGCGCCAACAGTCTCGAGAGCCCGTGCAGGTTCACACTGGACTACTGGAGGTGGCACACACAGTGAAGTGGGAGGCTCATTGGAACGCCAGTCTTGCCAGGTTGGTATGATGGCTTGGGAGAAGAGTTGGCAACAAAGATGCGACGGCAAAGGCGGGCTGACAGGGCACACGAAGCTAGCAGAAGGGCCGCCGGTTTGTTGCTGGTAGGATGTCCACCTATTTCGTTCACAAAATATGAGATACACCGGTACGTTTGTTTTGTGGGAAAGCCTGCTTTGTCTATAAATCCATTTTGCCTCATATATGTAGTTGCATCGGTTGAAAAAAATAAATATTTCAGAATGTTCAAAAATTCCGAAAAACAAATCTGGGCACATCGGAACAGTCTATGTACCTCACACAGTTTTGAAAATGAATGATATTCTGTGTGGCCTCTGTAAAAAAGATAAATTCGGGTGTTTGAAAATAACATTCCACGAGACATTTTTTACACAAAATTTCCGTTTTCCACATATCTTTGTGTGTGAACATAACATATCTAGATGTACACCATGTAATTTTTCCAGAATTTTTTGACATTTATAAATACATTTAAATTTCATTTTTCATAACAGATGCATCTAAAACTATGAGCGAAAATACCATGTACTGCTTTGTCACCGTATATTTTAGAAGTAGAGAGAATTTTGATCCAACTTGAATACTACTGGATTGAGGATTTCGAGCTCACGCACGCAACGATGGAGTATTTGCATCGCATCGCTCCGTCCAAAGACCTTTTTGTAAATTTTATTACTTTTCATGTTCTTTGTACTGTTGTTGATGATAATTAATAGACCGGTGGTCCTTTTTGCAAAAAAAAAAAGTTCAGAAAGTACTTCGACCCAAGATTGTCATTGAGGACAGATAAAATATTTAAAACGATCTCGATTACATCTACCAGAATATTAACCTCTAGTTCTAAGTGCAACAATAAGTAACAAAAACTGGCTGCACTGTAGCACGTACATTCTCAGAATACAAACATAGTAATAACACTTGGAATATATGAAATTAGTCGATTTAATCAAGCTCGACGGATCTGAGCCACAATGTCTCGTTCCTCTAGGTCACTTCGCTGAGCGTCACTCCCTTGGCCATCGTCAGCACCTCCACCTCCACGACGTTGACGTCAAGCCGTACTCCTGCCAAGTGCTTCACTAGAGCCGTTCGGCCACCCCTTCTCTCTTGGTTCAGGACGACCCAGTACCTTCCCTTCTTGCCGTGACTCACATTGTCTAGGTAGCCGGGAAGATCGGCGAACAGCACGGCTAGCCTTTTGTCCCTGGAGATAGTCCATGTGTGCCTAGTAGGGAATAATGTGCGCCACGACCATGTACGTGGTCTCGTGGCTCACCGCCGCGCCGTTAGGGCATGTCAGGTCATCCATGAGCAGCGGCAGCGCAAGGCTGCTAGCATTTTGGTTTCCTCCAGTTTCTCAACGCAACATTTAGAATGTACTAGTACAATTGAATAATAATGGTGGATAATAACCTAGCTGACTTGACATACAATAAAGTAGGAGTTGAAATCTGTTGGGAATATATATAGAAGCTTTCATCCCAGTATCAATGAACGTTAATGCACACATATAAGCATGATCTCGGAGGAAAGTGAGGGGACTAGAGCATGATAAAGTCTAAACTACATGAGTACATCACACAACTATTCTCCAATAAGGCCATGCTGATTAGATTCGACAAACTAGTCACCCTAAGTTTGCAGCATGTATACCACCCTCTCATACTTCTTTGCTTTCATCCAGTTCTTGTTTCAGCATGGAAGTGAGACATGCGATAAGTATTTCCAGATATATGCACAATGCATGAGAAAACAAAACATCAGATCTCATTCTGCATTGGCCTCAACATAATAACAGAGGACAAGTTCTTACAAAATTTTGTCCATGACCTCAAATTGGGAGATTTGTAATATAAGTTCAAACAGAAAGTTGTGTTTGGAAAATTTTATGATATTTCTTTTTATGCATTATGCTATTACTGCGAAAATTACCTAATTAGTTGAAGCGGTCTATTGATTAATTTAACTTTCCTTGTGTTACCAGCATTCCGCACCGCACTTTGGTGGGCAAAACTAAAGTTTTGTCAAAGCATTTATATTTTTGTTTCTATTCACTCTCTATTCAATTAAAAAAGTAAGCATATTGTCTACCTAAAGTTGATGAAATGATTATCAATTTTATAAGCAAAGAAATATTATTTGGGGAATTTCATTGAAATGATGAAGCCAAAATTTATGCATTCACTTGTATTTCCTGTTTTTTGATGATAATTACTCCCTTAAATGAATCCACCCCTGGCAAATGCTCAATTGCCATACGCTACTCTACGGTTGCTTTTGAGCCGTTTCACCATTGTACAAGTCCCATGCAATACGTAGTCGGATGTTAAATAAAAAAAAGTAAAAGGGTTGTGTGGCTTCTATCCCATTCATGTCATACAAACAAACGCTATTGCCACACAAATCTCCGTGGATCAAGCGAAAACTCTAAAGGCAGCCCGAGCTTGGGTGCTCCTTTTATCGAATCCTCATCAGACCATCCATTTCATTAGCCTACGTCATAATGTGTTGTGTATAATTGTGTATATAGACAGCCTGATGAATACATAGCCTGGACACCCCAACCACATCACTTGTATGCATCGTAGAACATCAGGTTGAAAAGTAGTCAGGCCCATTCTATTTCCTTTTCTCTCTCTCATCCCGTGTCGAAGGCTCGAAGCGCATCTCGAACCCCACCGCCTCCGCTCTGGCCGGCGCCGCCGCGATTCCCCCCCACTGACGGTGATCCCGCGACTCCCCGGCCAACGGTGCCACCAGCCACCGCCGCCCTGACGAGGTCACGTTTGCTATCAGCGTCTCCCTCGGCTAGGCCTTCTCCCCCAGCCAGAGGAGCTCGTGGTTGTGCGCGTGAGGCTCGCTTGGTCCGTACCCATGGCTGTAGTGCGCGCCCGCACGTCGTTTGCATCAGGTGCTGGCAGGGACGGAACGGGTCGGTGCTGGTGTCTTGGATAACCTGACCCCATCCCAGTAGAGGTGAGACCATAGCACTCCGTGTGGAGCTTCGTCCCAGGGTGCTAGCTAATCAGTACTGGATGCACTAGCTAATCTATGCATCATCTGGTAGCTCTTTTAGTGATGCTCTATTTTTTGTTATCTGGTAAAATGTTGTACTAGTGCACATAGAGTTCAGAATTTGCTAGCCCCATGTGATTAAGTGCAAATTTTGATTGCAATTGTTTGGGATACACTGATTTTAGAGACAATAGGAAATTTTAGAGTCCATGACATGTAGGCCACACTTATCATTGACTAAACAAACGGACAAGTTTTTGTCCAATTAGGTCTGCTGGTTGGGTGCAGACTCTTGTCTGGGGCGACCCATTTTGGAGAATAATGGACATTTTTGTGTCCGAAATAGGTCTCCCCTTCGCATCATTTTTAGCTTAAATAACTAACAGTACAACCCAGTTAGTTAGGAAATTACACCACATTACTTATTAACATCACTAACTATAATCCATCATTTAATCATAGTTAGCTGCCATGGCGGTAATGGATTATTGAAACATGGCGTCTATCCGAAACCAATTTGTCAAACTGGGGTTTACCGTATACTCTTGCTAGTGCTGGTGAGTTCCACTACACTATAATGTTATATATTACCAATTAATCAGTACACAAATGCATTTTATTTATGTTATTAATGCACACATACCTTCCCACAAATCAAAACTAATCTTGCTTTTGAAATGCCGAACACAATAATTCATGTCATGGACCCTACTGCTGGATCTCGCTGCTAACCGCAACAAAGAAGCTAGAACTTACTGCAAATTTTATCCAAAGGGAATTATTTGAATGCATCTAGAAATATTTCGCTGACTGACCAGTCGATGAATTCAACTGGTCAAAGCGATTCCCTATACTAATACACCCATTACATGAGGTTATCATTTTACGCTGCTTGAACTTTTGAATCTTCTAAAAATTGTCCAATTTATCTTTTTTCGTGATGGCACAACTGTATTCAACTCTTTTTTGAAGTGATGAATCCGGTATTCAACTCTTATGCAAATATTATAGTAACAAGAATATTCGTGATGGCACAACTGTATTCAACTCTTTTTTGAAGTGATGAATACAATATCTCCGCATCTTTCTTTGTGAAAAACTTTGGTGTCTAAGACTTGAAATTAGCAGTTTGTAAGAGCGTCCCCAGCCGTTGGGGCTCCCCAGGCCGAAATCCGGCGCTAGATATATTTTTTGACCTGGGGAGGCCCATTTTCCCAGCGGCGAGCCCATGGTCGCCTTCTGACGCTCACCAACCGCGTGCATAGCGACAGTGCAGTCGCCGGGAAGGGCAACCGTCGGAGTGGCCTCGACGCATTGAACCGTCGTAATGGTCCGCGAAGTGGTCTGGGGAGCCCAAACGCCTCGTCGGGAAAGGTCGAAGTGGCCTCGACGCGAGAACCACCGTAATGGAGCACAAACTCCGTGGAAGAGCAGCCGCCGCTCTCTTTATCGATAGACCTACATATACGGTTTTCGACGGCCAACGCCATTCATCTCTTCTCTCCTCACCATCATCTGTCACCATGAGCGATCTCTCTTGGCCATCGGACACCGACAACGAGGGGAAGTCGCCTGGATGGCGCCATTGGTGGGACCGAGCTGCATCGTCCAGCGGCGATGATTCCCCGCCACCGGCCAGCGAGGAGGAATGGGATGACGACTAGGAGGAGGACAAAGAGGCCGAGGAGCTGGTCGAGGAAGAGGCCGAGGAGGAGGAGGAGGAGTAGGAGGAGGAGGAGGAGGAGGAAGAAGAAGAGGCTGAGGACGCGGCGGCCCGGGCGAAGGCGCAGAAGCGAGCACCTTCGATGACGAGGAGGACTCAACTTCCTCCGACACGTCGAAGGACACCGGCTCTTCGGAGGAGGTGACGAGCTGGAAGCGTCGCCGCCAGGACGATGAGGCGGGCTCATCTAGGAAGAAGAAGTAGTTTAAGTTTGTTTTAAAGTTTTTATATGTAATTTTTATGTTTATTCGAAGTTTTATATGTAATTTGTCTATGTTGCACCACTTAGTTTGTTCAATGTTTTCGTTCGACGAGGGTATTGCCGTAGAATTACAACCCCCCCCCCCCCCCCAAACGCACGCGTGCCGTATATCGGGAAGACGAGGGTATTGCCGTAGAACCTAGGCCTTTGTCGCCGACAGGTCGGGGCCACCAGACGGTTCCCGCGCTTTTCTCTCGTCAGGAGTCCCCGAGCGCTCCCCGGGGACCCGGGGATGGCCTGGGTTCGCTGGACGGATGAAAGGCCTAATCCGGGGGAAAACGAGGAGCCAGAGGCACGACTGGGCCGTTTTCGTCCATCCGGATGAAAAAAATGCGTCATGTGGACCTTCCCGGGGAGACGGCTGGAGATGCTCTAAGGTTTTACCTTCATATGATTTCTATGGTTATCAATTTCTTATATATATTTACCCAGCCTGAAAAAATTATGTAGCTACCAATATTTGTTGTTGCTATGGGGTTCCACAACATAGCTGACAATTTATTTTACTTACAATAATATATCACAGGATAATATTGATAACCACAGATGAATGATATTACACCAAGTAATGATGTTGCAAGGGAGTTCATCCAGTTTTGCGGAAGGTCGCCTCCACGCGGCTAACATTGAACTCACCATGTCGGATTACAGAAAATGCCAAACAATGTAAATTATGTCTAAATCCATTAGTAGTATATCAAAACTCCAAGATCCCCAGGGCCTGCATTCTATATGTTCACTGCTAGACAATCTCATTTAAATCAAAGACATCCTTGTTCAACAGTTTTACATTTTTTTCTGCTAACACTAAAACCACGTTTGTTTATATTAGTAAGAAAACTTACATCGATCTGAACAAAACTAGGAAGATGGATAACCATTCACAGAATCATAGTTTTCTTGGTGTTTACATTGGAAATTTATTAAGAATTCCTGCTACGAAATATCTTGTATTCTATCCTCGTTAACTTTGTCTAAATTTGGTGTCTTAACTTTGTCTCAAAATTTAGACAAAATTAAGACATGTTTCATTGGACAGAGGTAAAAAAAAATCCAGATCTAGAAGCATGAATAGTGCCCCTTTTGAAATCTTCAAAAAATTGTCCAATTTATATTTTTTGCTGAATCTACAATGTATGGTATTTCACATTAAAAATTTGCACACTGGTAGTGTAACATAGTTGAAATTTTGAAAGTTTTCAATTTTCTCAAAAAGCCCAGGCTCTAATAGCACTTTTCACTTTACCAACCTTGTACTGTACCGGTTCCAACTAATACACTCCACAGCAGGCGCATGATGGGTCTCGGTTGCCTAATGAAAGAACGAAAAATGGTCCATGATGTGTCACAACTTCAACAGTTCACCTGTGAGTTACATGTTCTGACAGGAAATTTATTTTTCTACAATGTGCCAACTGTCCTCATTAAAATTTGTACTGTTGGCCTAGACAAAGAAGACGTGTATTTCAATTTCAACACATTGTATATCACTAGAAAATGGGCAGCATTGATTGCTTGACGATGAACCACAGCCACTCACTTACCGAGTGCACTCAAGCCCGGGCGTACATCGTCCATGCTCGTGGATCAAGCCTTTACCTTGTTTCTCCTACGGATCGATACTCCATACTTTCACATTGAGAGATGATACAGTGATGTCCCGCACTTCGGAGTTATGATAGGCCCATCGGACTTGCAACATTAGTTGCTATATTAGCACTGGGCAGCTAATATTTTAGTTGCACAAAGCACTAAAATCTAACTTTTTTTCTTTATTCGGAGCCACCGGATGGAAACAAGTCATGTTTGAAACGGATTATTTATATATTATTTTTCTTCATCTAATTAAGCAGGCAGAAGCATAAGTCATGAACGGTAACATGAAACAAATGAAATAGTATATAAAAAGAAATCACTTTTGCACGCCATGATTTGTACTTCCTGTGTTCCCAATTAAGTGTCCCATTTTTTTGTAAATAAGGGCATCTCCAGCGGCGCGACGCATTTTGGACGCCCAAAAGTGGTCGCGAGCGTCCGTTTGCGTCGCCCCGCGGACATATTTTGTCCGCTCGTCTGTTTGCGTCTGGGTGTGCTCCCACCGGGCGGCCCATTTTTTTGAATTGCAACATAGTACAAACATTGAAAGTAGTACATAAAAATGCATAAAAACTATACAAAGTAGATCTATAGGCCTAGACTACTTGCTTCCTGACGGGCCGGCACCGTTGTTGCGTCGCTCCGTCGCCTGCTTCTCCGCCGCCTCCCGCGCGGCCGCTATGGCTCGGTGCGCCGCCGCGTCCTCTTGCAGGCACTGATCCAGCCTCGCATTGGCGGCCTCGTCCTTGAGCGTCTCGAAACACTCGACGAGGGCCCGCTGCTCCGCCGCCTTCTCCTCCGGCGTCGGCGCATCAGGGTCATCGGATGACCAAGATATCTCCGAGTTGGAGTCCTCGGCTGCAGTGGCAGCCGCCAGCCTGCGCTGTTCCAGCTCGGCGTCCAACGCCGCGTGGCCCGCCATCTCCTCCTGTGCTTCCTTCTCCGCTTCAGCCAGGGCCACGGCGTCCCTGACCGGGTGGAGGAGATCGGTGCTATCTGTTGACGTCCGAAACCCACCGGCGGGCAGCGACGGGCAACACCGTAGTGCCGGGAACAACCTAGGGCTGCGGCTGGCCGAGGTCCCTCCGAGCGACGGCCCGCAAAGCCTTCTGGTCACACGTCCGATGCTGATTGCAAGGGCGTGCCACCTGACCTATACCTGGCCAGGAAGGTGATGGAGATGCCTCGCTTAGTTTCCTGCATGGCATACATGTAAACATTAAATACGAGCCTCGATCGGCTCTCAGGTTATCCTGTGAATCGGCTCAAGGAGCCGATCCACCCATGATTCGTACGGGGTGCACGAATATATGGTGGTCCTGCTTGATCAAGATAAAGCTAATGAGATCTACGACGATTTAGGGTTTTCACCGCATAATCGGATCATCCTACTCAGGATTGTGAAAGAGATATGCCCTAGAGGCAATAATAAAGTGGTTATTATTTATATCTCCATGTTTATGATAAATGTTTATATGTCATGCTATAATTGTATTAACCGAAACATTAGTACATGTGTGATATGTAGACAACAAGAAGTCCCTAGTATGCCTCTTAAACTAGCTTGTTGATTAATGGATGATTAGTTTCATAATCATGAACATTGGATGTTATTAATAACAAGGTTATGTCATTGTGTGAATGATATAATGGATACACCTAATTAAGCGTAGCATAAGATCTCGTCATTAAGTTATTTGCTATAAGCTTTCGATACATAGTTACCTAGTCCGTATGACCATGAGATCATGTAAATCACTTATACCGGAAAGGTACTTTGATTACACCAAACACCACTGCGTAAATGGGTGGCTATAAAGGTGGGATTAAGTATCCGGAAAGTATGAGTTGAGGCATATGGATCAACAGTGGGATTTGTCCATCCCGATGACGGATAGATATACTCTGGGCCCTCTCGGTGGAATGTCGTCTAATGTCTTGCAAGCATATGAAAGAGTTCATAAGAGACCACATACCACGGTACGAGTAAAGAGTACTTGTCAGGAGACGAGGTTGAACAAGGTATAGAGTGATACCGAAGATCAAACCTCGGACAAGTAAAATATCGTGAGACAAAGGGAATTGGTAATGTATGTGAATGGTTCATTCGATCACTAAAGTCATCGTTGAATATGTGGGAGCCATTATGGATCTCCAGATCCCGCTATTGGTTATTGGTCGGAGTAAGTACTCAACCATGTCCGCATAGTTCTCGAACCGTAGGGTGACACACTTAAAGTTGGATGTTGAAATGGTAGCACTTGAATTATGGAATGGAGTTGGAATATTTGTTCGGAGTCCCGGATGAGATCCTGGACATCACGAGGAGTTCCGGAATGGTCCGGAGAATAAGATTCATATATAGGATGTCATTTTATGTGAAATAAAATGTCGCGGAAGGTTCTATGGAAGGTTCTAGAAGGTTCTAGAAAAGTCCGGAAGAAACCACCAAGGAAGGTGGAGTCCACAAGGGACTCCACCTCCATGGCCGGCCAGCCCTAGTGGGGGTGGAGTCCCAAGTGGACTCCACCATAGGGGGCCGGCCACCCCCCACATGGGAGGTGGGAATCCCACCTTTGGGTGGGAGTCCTAGTTGGGCTAGGTTTGCCCCCTCCTATGGAAGGTTTTGGTTTCGGGTCTTATTCGAAGACTTGGACACCAACACTTGGGATCCACCTATATAATGAGGGGCCAAGGGAGGGGGCCGGCCACCTCAAGACCATAGCTTGGCCGCCCCCCCTTGAGTGGCCGGCCACCCCCTCCCAAACCCTAGCTTTGCTCCTCCACTCCATATTGCCCGCATTGCTTAGCGAAGCTCCGCCGGACTTCTACACCGCCACCGACACCACGCCGTCGTGCTGTCGGATTCAAGAGGAGCTACTACTTCCGCTGCCCGCTGGAACGGGGAGGTGGACGTCGTCTTCATCAACAACCGAACGTGTGACCGAGTACGGAGGTGCTGCCCGTTCGTGGCGCCGGAACCGATCGTGATCAAGATCTTCTACGCGCTTTTGCAAGCGGCAAGTGATCGTCTACCGCAGCAACAAGAGCCTCATCTTGTAGGCTTTGGAATCTCTTCAAGGGTGAGACTCGATACCACCTCGTTGCTACCGTCTTCTAGATTGCATCTTGGCTTGGATTGCGTGTTCGCCGTAGGAAAATTTTTGTTTTCTATGCAACGTTATCCTACAGTGGTATCAGAGCCGTGTCTATGCATAGATGGTTGCACGAGTAGAACACAATGGTTTGTGGGCGTTGATGCTCTTGTTATCTTTAGTTTGAGTACTTTGCATCTTTGTGGCATAGTGGGATGAAGCGGCTCGGACTAACTTTACATGACCGCGTTCATGAGACTTGTTCCTCGTTCGACATGCAACTTGTATTGCATAAGAGGCTTTGCGGGTGTCTGTCTCTCCTACTATAGTGAAGATTCAATTTACTCTTCTATTGAAAACATTAGTATCAACGTTGTGGTTCATGTTCGTAGGTTGATTAGATCTCTCTCGAAAACCCTAAACCACGTAAAATATGCAAACCAAATTAGAGGCGTCTAACTTGTTTTTGCAGGGTTTGGTGATGTGATATGGCCATGATATGATGATGAATATGTATGAGATGATCATTATTGTATTGTGGCAACCGGCAGGAGCCTTATGGTTGTCTTTAATTTTCATGTTGAGTAGTATTTCAAAGTAGTTGTTATAGTTGCTACATGAGGAGAACAACCATGAAGACGGCGCCATGAACCTTGACGCTACGCCGACGATGATGGAGATCATGCCCGAAGATGATGGAGATCATATCCGTGCTTTGGAGATGAAGATCAAAGGCGCAAAGACAAAAGGGCCATATCATATCACATATGAACTGCATGTGATGTTAATCCTTTTATGCATCTTATTTTGCTTAGATCGCGACGGTAGCATTATAAGATGATCCCTCACATTAATATCAAGATAATAAAGTGTTCTTCCCTCGTATGCACCGTTGCATTGTTCGACGTTTTGAAGCATCTCGTGATGATCGGGTGTGATAAACTTGACATACAACGGGTGTAAGCCATGTTGCACACGCGGAATACTTGGGTTTGCTTGACGAGCCTAGCATGTATAGACATGGCCTCGGGACAACGGAAACCGAAAGGTTGAACACGAGTCATATGGATGATATGATCAACATGTTGATGTTCACCATTGAAGCTACATCATCTCACGTGATGATCGGTTTTGGTGTAGTGGATTTGGATCGTGTACCACTTAACAACTATGAGGGATGTTGTATTAAGTGGGAGTTCATTAGTAATTAGATTAAAACATGAACTAATTATCATAAACATAGTCTGAGTAGTTTTTTTTTGAATTAATTTTGTAGTATTGGCATCCGTTTACTACTATGCGCTAGTCTTGTTATTGAGATAGAAATTACTGTTAAAATCTGACAAGAAACTTTACGGATTGGTACCGTATTGTTAAAGAATCAAGAATTGATTAAGTCCTATTGCAAACTTTTAGTAAACCTCACATTGTTGATTCAAAGAGCTATGGTTTCAATTAGTACCTAAAGTTATCTTGTCTCCATGAAACTTGAAAGTTCAAATATGTTTGAAAATTAAGGAGCTGAAAATTTAGTTTTCAGAAATAATCAAGGTATGAGATATATGTGATATCTAAGACCTTATTGCAAGATGATAGAATATAATTTGGTGAGACTACATAAACTCATAAGTTTTATGGGAATGTATGAAGGTTGAAGACGCAAGACGTCACAATCCTCCAGCTATTGGGGCACTAATGATATTCGCATATCCATGAAGTTATCATCCTTAGTATGCACCGTTGCTAAGACTCGTCGTTTCGAAGCATTACGTGATAATCGGGTGTTATAGATTCTACGTGTGCTTACAATGGGTGCAAGCCTGATTTGCACATGCGAATACTAAGGTTAAACTTTATGAGCCTAGCATGTACAGACATGGTCTCAAAAAGTTGTCATGAATTGATGGATAAAATTATGAGTGAAATTGTTCATCATAGTTACTAATATGTGAAATCTAGAACACTTGTCATATGATGATCAACTTCAAAGTAAGAACCTCAAGGTTATTGGTATTTGACCAACAAACCTAGAAGTTATTGATGTTGAAATGTTTTTCTGAATAATGAGGAAAGCTAAAAGAGAAACTGCAAAAGATATTTTGGCAACAGAAAAGAAAAGACTAGAAAGTCTAGCTCAGGTGTATATAAATGATATACATGTTATGGTTGTATTCCTAGTTAAGTCACACAATGAAATTCTTGGGTATTAATACCATATTGGTTGGTATGAAGTGTCATACAAAACAACGCAATTCAAGAATACAATGGCCTAAGTGACTGACAAGGAATATGATAAGAATGTTCGCCTGGAACAAAAATAAAGTGTTATTATGTTCGTCGTTGGCATTCTATCTAGCCCTTAGAATTTATAATAAAGAGCTTAATAAATTGTTATTTTGCTCTGGTCAAATGAAAACAATGAGTTGTTCAAATTATGACATTACTCCATGAATGATGGATAAGTTATTATAAATCTTAAATGGTGAAACACACATACATAACACTGACGCTAAAAAAAAATGCCATAAGGCAAATGATTTGAATTCCACTTATTTGTGGAACCGCAATTTAGGTCATGTTAGAAAGGATCGCATGAAGGAACTCCATGCAAATGGATTTTTGGAGTCATTCGATTTGTTGAATCGTTTGGCACTTGCAAAATCTTTTCTAAAAGGTAATGACTGAAATACCGTTCATAGGCCGAAGAGTTGAACGGGCAACTAACTTAGTGAAAACATACATAATGATATATGTGGTTCACTGGGCATAGTTGTGTGCGGAAGATTCTTCTACTTCATGAAAACTTTCAAACAATGAATTGAGTATATATGTGGATATATTCAATAAGGAAAAGTTTGAAACATTTGAATAGGATTCAAATAAAATTCAGCATGAAGTGGAAATCATCGTAATAGAAATCAAATATCTATGATTGGATCATGGTGGAAATATTTGAATTACGAGTTTTAGCGAACATCTAAGAGAGTTATGAAATTGTTCTACAACTTACGTTTCTTGGAGTATCATAGTGATGATGAAGTATCCAAGAGATATATCCAAACTTTGTTGGATCAATGATGAGATAAAATATTGATGCCATTATATTTTTGTGGATTATGCTTTAGTGACTACCGCTTTTACACTGAATAGAGCATCATCATGATCCGTTGAAATGACACCATACAAGTTATGGCATGGGTATAAACCCTAATAGTCAACCAAAATCGGATGAATGTCTTTGTTGGTTATCCCAGAGATTTAATTGGGAATTCTTCCCACGAGACAAAGACAAAAGTGTTTGTCAATGTTTCTTATTTCTGAGAAATTGTTTCGAGTGAAGTATTTGAGTGGGAGGACAATATAATTTGATAAGGTTTATGAACCTGAGCATAATGATCAGAGTAGCGCAGCATCGGAATTGGTTTCGGAAGCGGCCACGACGATCATGGCTCTCATGACTACAAAATGATTTAGCCATAGAGATCGAAGTACATATTGAACCTTGTAGGTATGGTTTACTTTGTGATCAAATAAATGATTTGTGGACAAAGGATTGATTTTGATCAATGATAAACCAACTACAAAACAAAGAAATTATGATGGGCCCTGACTCCATTAAAATGGCCATGCGCCATGAAATCCAAGATAGATGAATACTTTATGAAAGTAAATGGATCTATGAAATTGATAGACTTGGATGAAATATCCTTGAAGAAAGCTTGACTTATCGAAAAATTGTTTACGACAAAGTTCAAAGAGTTGAATACGATAAGATTAGATCTTCCGTAGCAATGCTTATAATCTATGTGGATTATTCTAGTAATCACTACATATTTCTTTTATGAGATATGCTAGTAGGATGGCAAAATACACTACTTAACAGAAGTATGTATACAAGATACAACCAAGAGTTTTGCTGGTCCGTGGAATACTAGATAGGTATACAAGCTTCAATTGGATGAAGTAAGTATCACGGAGTTGGAATCTTCACCAGATGAAATAGTCAAAGAGTTTTTGATTTCATCAGAGACGATGAAGAAGCTTGCATTTGCAAGAAATTAAGTGGGAGCGCTAAGACACATTTATAATACTTTATGTAGGTGACATATAGTTGGTTATAAATGATGTAATTATATACTTGATTAAAAAGGTTTCATTGAGAATTAACTTCAATGAAAGGATATGGACTGAAACAAATTTAGTGTCAAGATCTATAAAGATAGATTGAAACACATAAATAAGTTTAAGTCAAAGTACATATGATGGATATTGAAGAAGTTCAATATAGAAATATTAAGAAAATGTTCTTGTCATGTGAAGGTTTAACAAGACTTGAGTGTATCTGACACTCAATGAGTAAAAACACATGAGTGATTATAGATCACGAATAATATGTACACAATCAGATATCATGTGCTATAAAGTGTTATGAGCATATACCAGAATGATTCATATGATGATCATTGGACGACAGTAAGAATATCCTTGAGTACTTTAGAAGAACTAAGGATATACATATATATTTTTTTATGAAGAAATGACAAACAAATCGCTGTAAGGTGTTACACCGATATTTGTGTTGTCACATATCAAAATAGAATTTCAATCTCAAATTAGACTAAGTGTTGTTTAAAAGGTAGCACAATGAGCTAGAAGTTGTCTATGCTAGATTTAGAAGAGTTCTAAATATTGTGATGGATTCTACAAAAGAAGGCAGAGTATGTCATTGTTTTGACAATGACAAAGGATGTTAAGTCAAGAGGTTCTTTGAGAACTTGGTGTAGTTCCGACAGAGTCAGAACTTTGAAGCTATATTGTGTGTGACAATATTAGTGACATATTTCAGCATCATGGAATTAAGGTTCCACCAGAAGACCAAACATATTTAAATGCCGACTCATTTGGAAATGAGTGATGCGTTGAGACGCAAATGAATTACAAAATACATACGTTTCTGAGCGTGTCAGATCCGTTGACTAAAAACCTCTCCCGTGAGCAATACATGATAAAGCACCATAAGGCCAAGGTGTTATATCTTTACAAATGTAAACTAGATTATTGACTCTAGTGCAAGTGGGAGACTGAAAGAGATATGCCCTAGAGGCAATAATAAAGTGGTTATTATTTATATCTCCATGTTTATGATAAATGTTTATATGTCATGCTATAATTGTATTAACCGAAACATTAGTACATGTGTGATATGTAGACAACAAGAAGTCCCTAGTATGCCTCTTAAACTAGCTTGTTGATTAATGGATGATTAGTTTCATAATCATGAACATTGGATGTTATTAATAACAAGGTTATGTCATTGTGTGAATGATATAATGGATACACCTAATTAAGCGTAGCATAAGATCTCGTCATTAAGTTATTTGCTATAAGCTTTCGATACATAGTTACCTAGTCCGTATGACCATGAGATCATGTAAATCACTTATACCGGAAAGGTACTTTGATTACACCAAACACCACTGCGTAAATGGGTGGCTATAAAGGTGGGATTAAGTATCCGGAAAGTATGAGTTGAGGCATATGGATCAACAAAGTGGGATTTGTCCATCCCGATGACGGATAGATATACTGGGCCCTCTCGGTGGAATGTCCTCTAATGTCTTGCACGCTTATGAACGAGTTCATAAGAGACCACATACCACGGTACGAGTAAAGAGTACTTGTCGAGAGACGAGGTTGAACAAGGTATAGAGTGATACCGAAGATCAAACCTCGGACAAGTAAAATATCGTGAGACAAAGGGAATTGGTAATGTATGTGAATGGTTCATTCGATCACTAAAGTCATCGTTGAATATGTGGGAGCCATTATGGATCTCCAGATCCCGCTATTGGTTATTGGTCGAGTAAGTACTCAACCATGTCCGCATAGTTCTCGAACCGTAGGGTGACACACTTAAAGTTGGATGTTGAAATGGTAGCACTTGAATTATGGAATGGAGTTGGAATATTTGTTCTGAGTCCCGGATGAGATCCCGGACATCACGAGGAGTTAGGAATGGTGGGAGAATAAGATTCATATATAGGATGTCATTTTATGTGAAATAAAATGTCGCGGAAGGTTCTATGGAAGGTTCTAGAAGGTTCTAGAAAAGTCCGGAAGAAACCACCAAGGAAGGTGGAGTCCACAAGGGACTCCACCTCCATGGCCGGCCAGCCCTAGTGGGGGTGGAGTCCCAAGTGGACTCCACCATAGGGGGCCGGCCACCCCCCACATGGGAGGTGGGAATCCCACCTTTGGGTGGGAGTCCTAGTTGGGCTAGGTTTGCCCCCTCCTATGGAAGGTTTTGGTTTCGGGTCTTATTCGAAGACTTGGACACCAACACTTGGGATCCACCTATATAATGAGGGGCCAAGGGAGGGGGCCGGCCACCTCAAGACCATAGCTTGGCCGCCCCCCCTTGAGTGGCCGGCCACCCCCTCCCAAACCCTAGCTTTGCTCCTCCACTCCATATTGCCCGCATTGCTTAGCGAAGCTCCGCCGGACTTCTACACCGCCACCGACACCACGCCGTCGTGCTGTCGGATTCAAGAGGAGCTACTACTTCCGCTGCCCGCTGGAACGGGGAGGTGGACGTCGTCTTCATCAACAACCGAACGTGTGACCGAGTACGGAGGTGCTGCCCGTTCGTGGCGCCGGAACCGATCGTGATCAAGATCTTCTACGCGCTTTTGCAAGCGGCAAGTGATCGTCTACCGCAGCAACAAGAGCCTCATCTTGTAGGCTTTGGAATCTCTTCAAGGGTGAGACTCGATACCACCTCGTTGCTACCGTCTTCTAGATTGCATCTTGGCTTGGATTGCGTGTTCGCCGTAGGAAAATTTTTGTTTTCTATGCAACGTTATCCTACAGATTGGGCCTCGCGGCCACGCACGGTGATCGTAAACCGATCCTAGACAAGGCCTAAAAACCAACACGAGGTTGATCCCCGGAACATCCTGTCTAGGACTAGCAAACGACACCCTACGCGCCGCTGGATCCTCCAGCCCTTTGTAAGGCCTAACTATTGCAGATATTAAACTAATCCTTGATGAACAAGGAGCAACCGTAACAGATCGGATCTACTAAATAATGATCAAGCGGGGTGCCGCCCCTACACCTAAGATAGGTGTAAGGGCGGCTAGACATGCGAGGGTTGCACTACGATAGCATGTTACACGAAGAACTATGCTAACCCTAACACATCTATGATAACTACGTTGCTCGCCATCAAAAAGGCTTCAGTACGAGCAACGCATGAACAACGTGGAGCTTGTGCTGCCTAGATCGCAAGATGCGATCTAGGCAGCATGTTGCTGACCGGTAGAAACCCTCGAGACGAAGGAGTTGGCGATGCGCCGAGATTGATTTGGTTGGTTGAACGTTGGTTGTTGTTTTTTCCATAAACCCTAGATACATATTTATAGTCCAGGGGACTTTCTAATTTAGGCGTGCACCTAACCGTGCACGGGTAAAACTCTATCTTCTAATCTAAGATGCAATCTACTATAATTAAAGATACACGGGCAATCTAGCCCAAACTCTTCGTGCAAGGCCGCTTCAGAGATCTTCCACGTGTAATCTTCCAAGCCCATCTCCCTTACGGCCCACCTCCTGATTTGGCCAAAATCTGGTGATAACACATGCCCCCCTGGTTTTGGTAATGATAATTTCAAAACCACTCTGTTTTTCCTTCGAAGGGTCATGTCGTGGCAGAGCAGCCCTGTCGCAGTATTCTTCATCATGACGCCCTGTCTTTTCAGCCTCTCTGCAAAATTCGATAGCTTTGGCCTCACTTCCTCGGAAACTGCAATGGCATTAAATTCCCACCAGGCTTCTCATTATTTAGCCGTGCCGATTGATTAGCCCTCTTCATCCCCTTCCTCTGTTCCAGCTATCGGCACCCCAAAACCCCTCTTCCCATGTAGCGATGTCTTCCTCTTCCTCTGTCTCCTCCGGCCTCTCCCTCCAATCCTTCTCTTCGAGCGAGCCGGAGTGGAACTCTGATCACGCGCCAGAGGGCAACATGCCTCTGACCGATGGGGAAGAGGACCTCAAGTTCCTCATCGATGGGGAGCTGATAAGCGAAAGTGAAGACGACCTCCATCCCTGGGCGAACCCCACCTCCCCCGACGGGAAGGGGGAAGAAGTAGACGAAGAAGAAGAAAAAGAGGAGGGCGGCCCCTCTTCCCCCGCTAAGCTTCTGCCGGCCAAGCGATTCCGTGCTTGGGCGGACAGCGAAGACGATGATGATGACGAGGAGGAAGAGGAGGAGGATGAATCCTCCTCCTCCATCGGGTATCCGCCGACCAAGCGCTTCCGCTCCTGGGCGGACAGCGAGGATGATGATGATGACGAGGAAGACGAGGCTCCGGCCAAGGGCTGGGGCAGCAGCGACGAGGAGCTTCCTGGGAGCAGCGCCGACGACATCGACGGCGGTGATGACGAGGACAGCGACGACTAGTAGAATAGGACTAGTAGTAGCAGTGCACTAGGCACCAGATCCCTCTTTTGAGAGCCATCGGCTCTTTCCTGTAAAGCCGCTCCTTTGAATTAATGAAAATTGTTCTTTCAATTCATCTTTCAATTAATCCAATTCCATTCCTTCCGCCTGTCATGCCAAGACCGATAGCAACGTATCGGATTCCTTTTCGTTTGGACGCCCATGAAGCCGGACTCACATGTCGATCAGCCCATCAGTCAAGCACTTCTCAAATTCAGGCTGCGATTTAATATCCGACCATAATTTTTCGCAATCCCTTAGCCGATGACTACTCATCGGCTATTTTGAGAATCCAGTCCCTTTCCTTTTCTTGCAGCGACAGGGCGGTCCAAAACCTGTAAAGCCGACAGCCTCCTTTTCCGGTTCCTCTCCGTAGCTTTAGCAGTTTTCATTTGCAACACCTGAAATGCTTTCAGAGAAGATCACGATGTAGGGTCAATCGATGCGACTCCAATCGGCTCCCAAAACAGAACATCTACCAAGTTAGCTGCCCCCCGAGCTTTAATCAAGGCGAGAATGCCGGCGAGGATGCACAGATCGTTGATCAGTTTTATTCCCCTGAATGTCTTGGTCTTGTGTAACTGTACTAGAGTTGATGGCTGCGCATCGGCTGCTTCTCAATTCTAAAGTCGATGCCCTTGCATCGGCTGTCTGTTATAAAAAAAATTTACTGGCCGATTTTTCCCATCGGCCCCCAATGTTTCATTGTACACATGTTTACTGCACATGTTCATCTTACTATATGCCCCCCGAGCCGAATCTGCCAGGTGACTGCAGATATCGGCTTTTATGGTTAGCCAGGGCACTGCACTTGCACGTCGGCTCCGCAAGGATTCGTGCTGACTTTCATCTGCCGACGTGGCCGCTGCCCAGTAGATCGATGCTGAACACAAGCAGAACATGTGGTGAAGATAATTTTGGCCGACATCGGAATCGGCCTCCATGTTGGTTGGAGCGCTGACTGAAGGTTCTGTAATGCCCCTTCATAGATTTCTGGGGCCGATCACAAAGATCAGCCTCGCCCCGTTTGCTCATCGGTTTGTTCTTGCTACTCGGTCAGGCTGGAGGATAAAACCAGCCCAACCTCTGACTTTATGTGCTTGCTGTCGTCCACCTTGAGTGCATCGTAGAATCGTGGAGCACTAAGCTCCGTCGGAAGGACGAGCACCATGTTTGTACCAGCCGATGTTTCATCATCGGCTTTCCTTTGCTTGGGACGCCACTCCATTTTCCGTGGACGACCCTCTTCGTCCAGGGTTCGCTGAACTTTCGCAGCCAGATCAGGTCGTGCCTTCCTTAACGTATGCAAGTATGCCCTTTCGGCTTCCTCCAGGCCGCGCAATCGCTGAACCCTGCGCTTTTGGGAACGGCTGAGTCCATCAGGGCACCACCTTGGCCGGTGGTACCTGTCTTCTTCTTCTTGTCCCTCGTCTTCTGAATCCTCGAGATCCGCCCATCGAGGGGACTCAGCGCGTTTGCTTTGTGGTGGGAGAGGCCCTAAGCGCCTGAACACAGATACGTTGGCTGCCTCCTTCTTCTTCTGGTTGCATTCTGGGCAATTGCCGATTATGGGCAATCGGCTCATTCCTGAATCCCAGCAGTGTCTGAAGAAGGGGCAGTCCCAATGCCTGTCGTTGTCATCTTGCTCCCTTGATTCTCCTTTGGCACGGCGCTCGTGCTCCTCCTCATCGCGATCATGCCGACGATGTCTTCTGGCTTCTCTAGCCAGACGATCTCTTTCATCATCATAGCTGGACCGTCGGCGTTGGTCATACTGACTTACATACTTGTTGAGGAGGTGATCAGAGAGGGGTCGCTGATATCTTATGTTCTTTACTTCTCCCTCTGTGACGTAGCGCTTGCCATCATAATGGAGCCGATCGCGTGGAGCGGCCTCTTCTGTGTCCTTGCTACGAGAGCAGCTGCCCTCGTCTCCATCTTTGCCAGAGTGGTGCCCAGGTCCTACCATGTTGATGCTGAACGAGGATCCTGGCTGGCAACCTTCAGGGTAAGTGCATTCTATCATGTTAACGGCGGGGAAGGGCTGGGTGTCGACCTTCATGGCGTACTGGTTGAAAATTAGACGCCCTTTTTCTATCGCCGCTTGGATGTGCTGACGCCACACCCTGCAGTCGTTGGTGGCATGGGAGAGCGAGTTATGCCATTTGCAGTATGGCTTTCCGTTCAGCTCTTGCACCGTGGGGAATTTGAGACCTTCAGGAATCGTCAACTGCTTCTCCTTGAGCAGGAGGTCGAAGATTTGCTCAGTTTTGGTCACGTCAAAATCAAACCCCCGGGGCGGGCCTGGTGGCTTTACCCATTTGCAGGACACGGGGTTCCTCCCGAGTCCATTCAGCAATCGCTACCTCTTGATCTCCCGCAGAAACTTCGTCTTCCATCGCATCGACCAGGACTACGCACGCTTGAATTTGTCCTGGTACAGGTCCGGTGGCGCTGTTCATATGTTGAAAGTTTCGAACCATGTGCGCGATGAGGGATAGTACGCTTGGGAGGCCATGTCCTTGAGCGGTGTTGCGAGGCCAGCTACGCCAACTCATTGCTTCCTTTTCAGTTATACGAACCGAATAACATCGGTTCCTAAGATTCCTGAAGCGCTGGATGTATTCTGTCACATTTTCTCCACGCTTCTGACGTAGTTGTGCTAGATCGGCAATGCCGGACTCGGAAGCCTCTGAATGGTACTGCGTATGGAACTGCTCTTCCAACTGCTTCCAAGTCCGGATGGAGTCTGGTGGCAACGAGGTGTACCATCCGAAAGCCGATCCCGTGAGGGACTGTGAGAAGAGCCTCACGCGTAGTTGATCCGACACCGAGGCCGGTCCTAGTTGTGCCAAATATCGGCCCACGTGCTCGATGGAGCTGGAACCATCTGATCCACTGAATTTGGAGAAGTCAGGGAGCCGATATTTAGGTGGTAGCGGGATCATCTCGTAGTCGTCGGGGTACGGCTTGGAATAGCCGATTGCCCTCCATTTCGGCACCATGCCGAACTGGTCTCTCAGTATGTTGCTGATCTGATCCGCTGTGCTGGCTGCAGGAGTTGAACTCCGAAGATTCGCCGGGGTGGCGTACTTAGCCAGCCATGTTTGCTTTTCCAGCTCTGAGCCAACTGCAGGAGCCGAGCTCTGGAGGTTCGTCGGGGTGGCATATTTAGTCAGCCACGTCTGCTTCTCAAGCTCTGTTGTTGACGTCCCTCCTGTTTTCCCAGAAGTCCCCGATCTTTGTGGCCTGGCTTGTGAGTGCCCAGTTACCACAATCTGGCACATACGTGCACGTGTACCCGTGAGGGATCTCCTTCGGCGCCTCAGGCAAGAACTGGTAGTCACTAAGGTCACCACCGATCTTGTAGACGACGAATGCCGGTGAAGCCGGCACTTCTGGTGCTGCCAACGCATATGGCAGCGGTGGACGGGACTGGAGTGGCACCTCTCCTTGATGCGTCCCGAGAGCTGGTCCTGACGGCGAGTACCGGTGCCTCATGATCTCCTGGATTACGCGAAGAGCGACACGCTCCAACGTGTTGACCAGGTTCTCAGAGTGGCGGTGTAGCGAGTGAGCCACCAAGTAGTTGATCTCCTGCCGCAGGGACCTGGTGCATTCTTCCGACGGGGCAGAGAGGTCTATCCCATCTAGTGCACCATTGGGTGAGAACCCCTTCCACCTGATGCCATGTGAACGGGTTCTGTGGAAAGAGCCGATGAGGTCGGCTTCGAGGATGACTTTGATCTCGTCATATTTCTTCTTGAGCTCGTCGGTCAGATCCTCGTATGTGACTGGCGTGCCGTCCGCCATCTCAGCTGTAGATGGCGATGTGGTTGATGTAGAAGCTTGTCCCACCGGGCGTGCCAGAATGTGTTGACGTCCGAAACCCACCGGCGGGCAGCGACGGGCAACATCGTAGAGCCGGGAACAACCTAGGGCTGCGGCTGGCCGAGGTCCCTCCGAGCGACGGCCCGCAAAGCCTTCTGGTCACACGTCCGATGCTGATTGCAAGGGCGTGCCACCTGACCTATACCTGGCCAGGAAGGTGATGGAGATGCCTCGCTTAGTTTCCTGCATGGCATACATGTAAACATTAAATACGAGCCTCGATCGGCTCTCAGGTTATCCTGTGAATCGGCTCAAGGAGCCGATCCACCCATGATTCGTACGGGGTGCACGAATATATGGTGGTCCTGCTTGATCAAGATAAAGCTAATGAGATCTACGACGATTTAGGGTTTTCACCGCATAATCGGATCATCCTACTCAGGATTGGGCCTCGCGGCCACGCACGGTGATCGTAAACCGATCCTAGACAAGGCCTAAAAACCAACACGAGGTTGATCCCCGGAACATCCTGTCTAGGACTAGCAAACGACACCCTACGCGCCGCTGGATCCTCCAGCCCTTTGTAAGGCCTAACTATTGCAGATATTAAACTAATCCTTGGTGAACAAGGAGCAACCGTAACAGATCGGATCTACTAAATAATGATCAAGCGGGGTGCCGCCCCTACACCTAAGATAGGTGTAAGGGCGGCTAGACATGCGAGGGTTGCACTACGATAGCATGTTACACGAAGAACTATGCTAACCCTAACACATCTATGATAACTACGTTGCTCGCCATCAAAAAGGCTTCAGTACGAGCAACGCATGAACAACGTGGAGCTTGTGCTGCCTAGATCGCAAGATGCGATCTAGGCAGCATGTTGCTGACCGGTAGAAACCCTCGAGACGAAGGAGTTGGCGATGCGCCGAGATTGATTTGGTTGGTTGAACGTTGGTTGTTGTTTTTTCCATAAACCCTAGATACATATTTATAGTCCAGGGGACTTTCTAATTTAGGCGTGCACCTAACCGTGCACGGGTAAAACTCTATCTTCTAATCTAAGATGCAATCTACTATAATTAAAGATACACGGGCAATCTAGCCCAAACTCTTCGTGCAAGGCCGCTTCAGAGATCTTCCACGTGTAATCTTCCAAGCCCATCTCCCTTACGGCCCACCTCCTGATTTGGCCAAAATCTGGTGATAACACTATCTTCGGAGTCGAACTCCTCGGAGGAGCTCGACGCCGGAGGAGGTGGAGTGGGAGGTGAAGGTGGAGGTGGAGGCGCGGCAGCCTGGCCGCGTCCGGCGCTGCTCATGGTGGATCTGCTTGGAGGAAGCGGCCCTACGGCAGCGGCGGCTAGGGTTTGTGGGGAGGAGTTGAGATGCCCGCGCCCCTGTATATATAGCGCGGAGGCAGGGCGACGGCCGCGCCACGCGTGGCATCGCCATTACTACGTGCGCAGAGGTAGGCGACGACCGCGAGCCACGCGAGGCATCGCCATTAACGCGGCCGCAGACTGCCGAAGCGACGCCTCGGTGCCAGTACTGGCGGAGAAGACGCATCGACGCTGCGCACGCTCGCGGAAGCCGAGGCACGCCATTAACGCGGCCCTGCAAAGGCTGCAGCGCGCCGCCCGGAAGTAATGCCGCGGAAGACGAAGCAGTTGTGCCGCTGCCAGGCGGGCCCGGTGGGGAAGCGAGCGGACACTCGGAGAGACCGCCGAGCGTCCGTGGAGACGCAAACCTGGCGCATATTTGGGCCAGGTTTGCGTCTCTGCGGACGGCCCGGTCACTTTGCGTCGCCCCGCTGGAACAGGCCCCAGACGCATTTCCGGTCACGACGGACACAAACGGTCGCTCAGCGTCCGTTTGCGTCGCGCCGCTGGAGATGCCCTAAGAAAACCTACACCAAAACTGCAATACTTAATTTGGAATGGAGGGGAATCTTTGTTTTTTTTATAAATGGCCAAGCCTACACCTAACCTTAACATGCACCACTTAATTTGAAATGGAGGGGTATCTTTTTTTTTATTTCTAGGAAAGTTTAGCTTATTAGTCAAGCTAAGCTAAGTGCTAACCCTTGCAAGTACGCGGTATTTACCTTTCGGCATCTACATACCATTGTTTTGGCATGGGACATATAAATTCCATTTCAACATCAGAGTTTTCGGAAAAGTAAGTATTGCGTAGTAAAACCAGTCGAAATCTCCCTGTCAGTCAATTGAGTCAGCACAAACACTTGACTTTAGGAGCATTCTTGTAGAGCAGGAATAATGGTGCAGCTTGTTGAGCAGGGATAATGAGATCTGATGTTCAACTAATGAAATAGCTGAAACTTAACACTGTTTTTGGTTAAATTTCATTACAAGCAAGAACCATCATAACCATTATTCGCAGTCAGGTCGGTCAAAGCTCGGAAATTTATTTTTTACTAAAAAGATATTCATTTATTCTCTCACCAATTGGCAAAGTCCAAGTCTGCTTAAAGTTGTAATGTTAAAAAAATCCCGTAAGTAACTAAATTATCTTAACTTGGTCCTTGACAAATTTAAATGGTTTTAACAATGACATGGTGATTATTCAAACGGGGCAGGCTAATGAGCATGTTTACTCGGTTACTTTTCAAGAACAAATAAGTAAGAACTTAGGAAACGAAATAGTTGAGTTTATTTTGAGAAAACAAGGAAAATTGGTTGAAAACAACTTATTGCCATGTTCTCCATGATTTTTACCTTTTTCCTTGTACTAGCCTTACTTCAACCCAATATCCATGTTCTCCATGATTTTTACCTTTTTATTGTTTGAATTCTCGATTTCATTTCACCTCTATTATTTTGTAACCTTATTTCATTTTTGTTCGTCTCGTAGAGGGTGTGTGTGAAGTTGCCGCCACATTGTCACCAGATCATTCTATATTTTCTTGACCTGTCATCACCAGAACTTCTGGTGAGGCAAGAGAGCAAATGTAGAAAACGAAATATATTGGTCCGAGCACTCACGAAGGGCCTGAGGTCTCGCTATCACGTCTCACACGTGAAAGAGCGATGGAAAGGAGGATGCTCACTGACAAAGGAGCTGGACATCGGTGAGTGATGGTTGCATATCATAGGCGGTCGCCATCCATCCCACACATGGTCATTAGATCATCATACGGATAGGCCTCAACAAGCTAATCTCTAATATGCCAAGACGTAGGCGAGGAGGAAACCTGGCCGGAAAAAGTCGTCGGCTCGATATCGGATAGGGAAAAGCTGGTGTTCCCCCGGACGATTACTGATCAAATCCTCCGGGTCCTGCCAGGCTGCCAGGCACGCGGTGCGTTGTGGTCCACGCGTCCTACAGCTGGATAGAAACGGAAAACACACATCGTGGGGCCCACTCAAATCTTATCTCCTCATCAATCTCTCGTCTTCTCGTTCCTCTCTTTTCTCCCAGACGAGACACGCTCACCGACGCCTCTATTCTTGCCGCCGCCGTCGATTTGGCCCATCCTAGGCACGCTCGGCTCCTCACGGTTCCCCGCCTCCGTTACTATCTGCTTCGAGCTTCAGATGCAGGAAGCCCCGCATGGCCAAGTTCATCGCCTCCGTTCGCCGGCGTCGCGGGCTACGGGAACTGCAAAGACATGGGCGGCGACGACTGCTACGTTCGGCCTGCGGCGATTCTACCGAAGGCGGTGGCGCTCCTACGTCCGGTCGGTTGTTCTGCTCCAGCGGCGGTGGCGTCGCTGCGTCCGCCGGCGCCAGCGGCTGCGCAACCGACGGCGACACTGCTACTTCGGGCGGCGGCTCTTTGCAACCGGCGGCGGCGCTGCTACTTTCCGCCCGGCTCGCTGCCTGGCGCAGCGGTGCACTGCTACTTCGGCCGGAGGCTCTGCTACAACCGGCGGCGGCACTACTACGTCCCGTCGGCGGCGGTGCTGCGGGCGGCGGCGCTGCTACATTTCCAGCCGCGCTCTGCTGCAAGCGGCGGCGTTTATCTACTGCATCCCGCCGGCGGCGCACTTAGCAAAGGCCGGCCGACGGCTCTGTTTAAGCGGCGGCGGCGCACTGCTACTTTTCACGGCGGCTGCTGCAACTAGCAGCGGTGCTGCATTGCCGGCGGCTCTGCTACAACCGTCGGCGGCACGCTACGTCCCCGTCGGCGGCGGCGCTATTTCCGACCGGCTACTGCTGCAGCGGCGGCGTTTATCTGATCCCGCCGGCGACGCTTAGCAAAGGCCGGCCGACGGCTCTGCTTCAGCGGCGGCGGCGCACGCTACGTCTGCCCGGCTGGCGCTGCTCGTCCGGCCGGTGGCGGTGCTACAAGCGCGGTCGACGCCGGCGAGCTTAGGCTGCGAGTGCTGCCGGCGATGAGGCACGTTGCTGCTAGTGCTAGTCGTGGCAGCGGGTGCTGCCGGCGTCGGTTGGCCGCACTGGTCGACGGTGTTACCGCCGGTGGTCGGCGAGTATGAATCAATGTCTTCTCATGCCGCGTTCTCTCCAATGGTGTCCTCTCCGGCGAGCGAGGCTCTCGCGGGTTGGGGATCGCCTCGAGTTCATGATGCGAGGCAGTGTCTTATTTGAGAGCCTGCGGGATTTGTCTGTGCATGTGCATACGGACCTGGACTCAAGCGGAAGAAAAAAGGAACACGTGTCAAGCGGAGGACCCGGGGGATCGGGAGATTTAATCCCCCGGGGGACGCTCAGCTCTCCCCTATCGGATATGGCGGTATCTGCTCATCTACCTTACTTGAAAGTGCCATCTTGTCGTGAGCACCGACTGACGTCTACCATATAGACAGATCGGATATTAGTTGCATTTTTTCTTCCTGCTGACATGTAGTATGTCTGAACCTTTACAATCCGCACACTTGTTTGGCCCAAGTACAGCCATAATAAACTCGTCATTTATTTCCCATATGTCGAAATCTCCCTACACTTGTAGGTCGTGTGAACGGTTGGTTTAGAGGGTACTGCATCTACAGTCAGTTCAGACTTGATCCGATCCAGGCGCTAGGTGCTGGGATAGACTGATCGATCTCAGCATGCTCGTTAATTAGGCCCGTGACTTTTTTCTTCCTAATTACTATCTCTAAACCAAATGAAGTTTGACCGAACTTTTAGAAAAATCTATCAACAAATATGATATTTTGTAGATACCATATAAAAATATATTTTACTATCTATATAATTATTTCGCACGTTAATTTTTTTTGGTAAAAATTTAGTTAAATTTAACATAGTTTGATTTTCTAAAAATAATATAAGGCTTGCAATTTAAGATGGAGGTAGTAGCCAGTAGGTCATACCAGGGGCAGAGGCAGGTAGGTAGCTGAGTGAAGGTGAAGCCTCGCCATCAATGTGTACACGATGACCATAGATGTAGCAGCATAGATGGATGATCAACTGCAGACAACTCAGAATGATCAGATAGACAGACGAACCCTATTACTTCCCTTGTCGTGAGATTGTACGAAATTCCTTATACTCTTTTAGTTCGTAATAATAATATATATGACTTATATATGAGCATGATCTCCAATGTGCATATTTGACCATTACAGTTTTACGTATGGGCATATTTGACTATTTTGTACTATTAAGAATCTAGTGATATTATTTTCACTTTATCAGCTCAAGTATATTTTAGTTCGCTCAACAAATATTAGTAGTCAAAGTTAGAAATGTTAATGTCATGGAGTCATAAGCACAGTTGGTAAATAAAAAAAGATTTTGTTAAATCTCATTTCAGTGAGAATTAAGTTAGACTTCATTCAACTCTAGAACCATGGGATGTGGACTGCATAGCTTATGAGTTGTACATGAGTTACAAGTGAGATTTTTCTAGCTTCATATGGGTTACATGAGTTATAATAAGTTATAAGTGAGATTTTCCTAGTTTCATATGGGTTGCATGTTTCAGTTGAACGGGAGTTGCAACTTACAACTGACTTTTTTTTTTTGCTAAAACATAGATTTTTCAGTTACTGCATGTGACTTGCAAGTTGCAACTGAAATTAAGCTACCTCTCCAAAGAACCATAGTCGCTCCCAAATATAATATCGTAAGTGATTGTCGCTGATATCAAACTTCCATCTATGTCAATGTCAATCCATTTTACAGATGCGTAGTTAAAACCCATGAAAATTGAGAGAATTCTCCAGGAAAAATAGTCTCTAGGAACGAAAATTCGCTCACAAAATTTTGTGAAAAGCTCAGATAATACGACTCAAGTGGAAAAAAATCCTCTCAGCAAAAGAACCAACTCGAAGGCTACAAAAACAACCACATAATCAGCAAAATCAAAGAAAAAGATGACATCCAAGTGGCGAGTAGAAACTTTTCTCCAAGCAGAACACATAAAAAGGTGTGTACTGACAGAATCAGTAATTACCTAAAGAAGTGCCAACGGAAAATAAAACAGTGAGAATACGTATTTATTAATACATGTGCAGTAGTTACCCAGTGTGAGAGGAAACCAGATTAAATTTTTCGCTGGCAATCGAATAGAAATGCCAGTTGATACTAACATCCATCAGCAAATAACAGTGCATTTACAGGTTAGATAATAAGTTACTCCTTTTGGGTTTATTTTAAATCATATACGCACTGATGTTAAAATTCCTGAGAGGTATAACCAAGAAGACATCTGTTTCTCAGCAGCAGCACAGCAAAGAAACACCTACCTATTCTTCCTCAGTCAATCTCAAAACAAAGTACATTAATTACTATGGTAGTTATGGAGATTTAAAGAGCCTGGAGAAGAGTCCCTTTGTATGTGCCTCTCCATTTCTTCTTCATCATTGAGGGGATGATTTTGGCCAACGTGCCTGACATTTACCACGTGGCAATGAAGGAGGGTTAGGGTGCGCCATCAGTTCCTCCAGGCACCTGCTTGGAGAGGCCTACATCTGCGACCCATAAGGCGCGAGTGTGCTGCTGCGCAGGCTCACCCCAGCGCCTCTTAGAGAAACAGTAGGGCCCCTGTAGGTGCTCGCCCTACTTACAAGGCTCGAGTCGAGGAAGAGTATGATGACGGTTATGTCATCGTGGAAGTGGCGCCGGACACCTCGGTCAATCTTCTTGAGATCAGAATACCTCATCTCTCTTTTCTTGGCTGCTCCTAGTAAAGCTGATTTTATGAGCCTCCTAGCACTTCCCTGAGAAATCAAAGAGTGTGAGCCAGTAAGAACCTCTAAATAGGAATAAGGGCTAGGCGATATCAATGTTTTAGTTTTTTTTTAATGCTCAGCTTCAACCATAACAGTGATAAATTTTAACCCAGACTCCATGGCAACCATAAGTTGTCATGGGCTCTATTTTCTATAGAACTTGTACACTTGCTAAGCTTCCACCAAAGCTGCGATAATAAGATTAAAGCAATTTTGATGCTAAGCTTCAGCCGTAGGACTGATTGATTTCAACCCACTCCATGGAAACCATAAATTGTCAAAAAAAATTATTTTCAATTAGAACCTGTAAACCATGCCACATCAAGACTTTGGTGACAGTTTTATTGATGGATTTTATATGCACAAAAGCCATGGTAATGTGTAATTTGTAATTTGAGGAGAGAAGAGAACCATCCATGTTATTTTACAAGGTCAATTCTATATGCAAATTGTTGTTTTCAGATAGAAGCTAAATAATAATTTCATAAACGTATACTCAGAGCACAATGCAATGCATATGTTCGGCATGCTGGTTAGCTAATCAAACAAATATTCCATGCTCCATATGCTGGAAAATAAATCGTAATTTCATAAAAGCAGTATGTTAATTCTGAGTTTGGAATATATTAACGAAAAAACTAATCTGAAGCAGCACACTGTAATGACATGTGCAGCTGTAGTAGAATATGGCAAGCACTATAGCATTATTTTGGTCAGGTTACTTGATTTACATGGGAGTGAGAAACTTACACTACGAGGGTTACTTTGAACAATGTCAACAGCCTCCTGGTTGGTTAAGTGCTCCCAAAGTCCATCAGACGCAAATATGAGAAACTGATCATGTGGATGTATCGGTTGCACACAAATAGAGGGTTCTGAACTTAGGATGGGCTTGTTAAAAGGTTCACGGAGGCGGAACTTTGCATACAGAGGTTCCCTGTTGAACTCTTGTTTTTTTAGATAGGCATCACCTATCGATCTGCAGACCTGCAACATACAACAAAGAATGAAAAATCAATAATCTTCATTTGGTCCTATGGTAAAAATATCTTAAGTTGGCCCGTGGGAAGAATATGAGAAACATACTACAAGCAGCAAATACCGCCATAGCTATTACTCATACAGCAACACATTTCAACATTATTTTTACTACTGAATGGTTAAGTGGGGTGATGACATTGATCTGACTGACACATGACAAATGTTCTTCACATAAACCTTTAGTAGTAACTACCCATGCCATGAGAAATAGCACTAGCAAGTAGATGATACAGGTACTAGCAATGCAAAAGAAACCCAATTATTCTCAAGTTGCCCACTGTGGCGCTGCCCAAAAAATATTGCAGCACTGCATTAATCATCCATCACACTGAGTGGATAATTGTCATCCACAAGGATTAATTGCATTTCTACCCCCTTACAGCTCTACTGATTACCACTTGGTTTCTTGGACAAACATGAAGAAGGTTATTCACTAAACAATTCCAAAGATAAGAACGAGACAAGGCTAACTTCGAGGTGATGAAACTGAAGCTATCTTTGGCCACCCGAATGCAATGCAAATACGCAATATGAAATGACCATTGCATCAAAATTTCACAAAGCTATTAATGTCTTCCAAGTGAAAGAGGACGCACCTGAATTAGGCCTTTCACACGCCAAACATTGTGCTTGAGAACAACAACATGCCTATCCTCGGGGTGCACAGACTGCAATTCTTTTCTCACTGACTCAATGCTCACATTATGCTCTGCTGAGAGTTGGACAGCCAATACTTCTCCAGTGGCTTTAACATGTTTTCCTAGAACAGCACGAGAATCCCCAACGTTGGCAATATAAAGGATGCCACCACATATCACACCAACCAAACAGCATGACCCAACAGCCGCTATCTGAGGCTTGACAGGCCATTGCTTGGTGACGATAGAGAAGAATCCATCTTCTGTAGCTTCATATGCTTTTCTCAGCACATCAGCAGACATTGAGTTTTGCTCCGAAACAAACCCTGCAATAGAAACCAGAGAAGAACTAGATAATCACTGCCACACTCTTTGTTATCAGGCAAGCATAAACACAGCAGCGTGACCATAGCACCAAAGATAACAAACAGAACAGTAATGCATAGCAATTACTTTTCAGATGGTTGAAGAGGTTATCGTTGATATAGCAAGCTGTCTCTGGTCCACCGTGCCCATCATAAACGCCGACGAAAGTGCCGTACGGGCCAGAGTCAAGAAAGCTCAGTGGACCCGACTCAATCTGACACTGGTCCTCAAGCAAGTTATTGGCCTGGACAACAGCCATGGAGTAGTCCCCATTTACATGCTGCCCGGTGTCCTTGTACCATAAAAGTCCGTCCTGCCTACCGGTAGCATCGGAGCCTGTCCGGTTGGATGACGGTCTCCAACACGCCCGTAGCAAGTTCATCAATGTTACTATCATCCCTCATCAGTCATCCCACCCGCATACGCCTCCGAGGCCGCTTCATCAATTCTCTAAAGAAATCGCAGTTTCGCTTCTGAATGCACCAATAGAATTCTTGCCTTTATCCTCGAAAGAAAAAGAAAGCGTGTATAAGTATATGAATCACAAGGTATGGCTTGTTAATAATACTCTAAAGTCCATCGCTTGCACTCAGTAAGGGAACACAGATTTAAAATATAAGTTTTTGTTTCTTCCATTATTTTCTTCCATAAGTATAGAGTTTCTCTAACATCTAGTAACACTGAAAATCACAATTCCATATTGTGCATATTGCAAGCAGACGTGGGAAAATCAAATCAAACTACCTGTTTTAGTGCTTTTAGGCTCTACCATTTCTAGTAGACACGACACGCTAATGAGTAACCTAGACCATCGCTTTGTTTCATTGCTAAAAAGACATACAGCAGCAACTATAATTCCTTAGAATGTGTATTATTTTTTGTTGAGGTATGAAAGTGATGCAGCAAAAGACACGACGGTGCCGCTCTCCATCACTAGGTTTCTTACTCGAGAGCGAGCGTTTCCCATCACACTTAACATTTGACAGGAACTTACTTGCAGGGACTCACTAAACCCAATATTTTTTTCGGATAAAATGTAAAATAAGTGGCAACTAAAGAACTTTCGCACTTTCCATACTGTATAAACAAAAGAAATTAGCATTGATTTCTTGACATGTGAACTAAGAACCAACCAAGACTACTCCCTGAACAAATCAACTATCCGAAACCTCATCTCCTCGCATAAACAAAGACTGGCACTTGAGTTACCATCAAAAGAAGTAAGCTATCGTGTACAACTATGCACAATGATATGATCCACACACTAATTTCGCCCCAAATACCCACATCGGTCCTAGGCGGCTCTTTCTCGGAATTTGGCGCGCGCGGGAGGGCAGGGGAGAAATTCAGCACCTTTACTCCCGTTCCGTCGCGCGATTGGCGTGTCGCGTGGAGGGCGCCGGCCTCGATCGAGCGGCGCGATTTGGGCGTCCAGTCTCTAGTCCAGACGAACGGAGGGAGAGAGAAGCAGTTGCGATAGTGAGAGAAGGGGAAAGGATTGGACGGTACACACGGGGCGCAAAGTGGATCGGCCTCGTCGTGACTTTTTGTACGTACCCGTGGAGTCGGCTCCGGACGCAGCGCGGGCGGAGCAGGAGCACGAGCACGGTGAGTCGGCGAACTGCCTGTCGTCCTTCCTTCGGACCGGCGTCGGGCACGAAGGGCGGCGGAGGGCTCGCCGGCGGGAGAGTGGAGCGGGCGGTGCAACGGCCGTTTGATGACGTGTGGGGCTCGGACACGGACGCGATGGATAAGGAGGAAAAGCACGTGACTTCCCTCGACAAGGACTATAATCGCAGATCGGTCCCTGTTTCGAGCTACTGTTTTGTGGTTACAACAAATATGTACTCCACAATTTTGTTTTTTTAAACAACCGTATATTACATTAGACAACAATCCGCTTATAACTTTGCACGAAGAGACCCACAGGAAGTAAAATCACAGTTTCACCCTCTTCCCATACCAGATCATCGAGGTCCTCGCATGCATGAAAGAATGTCGTGCTCCAACGCTTCAACGATGGAGACTGCAATCGACAATAGCATCAGCCCTTTCTTACGCATACACGTGGCTTACCATCCCATATGCTGATCAAACTGAAACAATTTCTATCTTGATACTGCGATATCGAAAAATAATCCAACAAAGCATCGGTGGAGAATCTTCCCCGTGGCCACCAGTTCCCCGACATTGTTAACTTCATCTGACGTAATCGAAGAAGCGGAACGCTGCCGTTTGTCGTCATCCACGCGCTCAACTGCAAGACACCAAGCACAACTAAAGTACCTGGCACTGCCAGCCACAAAATTGTCGATCTCCGACCACCAGACCTCGCCGGATCCAGAGATCGTCGAGATGACCGGGCCACCTGCCCCCGATGCCACTGGTTCATCTCCGCCATAGAAGTAACGCCCCAAGAAAACACTAGGCCCACCCTAACTATAAGACGGAGCCGGGGCATCGGGGTCCGCACCCCTCCCGTCGTCGAAGCGGCGGACAAATTAAGGAGGCAAGGACCATCAGCTTGGCGTTGTAGTTGGGGGCAAATGCATCGCGCCGCCGAGACCTTTTTTCGATCGAGAGCGGTTCGTCGGTGGGCGCGCTAAAGAATTTCATAATTTTTCTTAGATAGGCAATGAAAGGTAAAATTAGATTTATGTTTCACTATGATCCTTGTGAGATTTTCTTAATTAACCAATCATCCCTCTGTGCATCCGTAGTCGTCGTGTAAACATTGATAGTGACACTTTGCCGCCTCCTTCACTCACCTACCTGCCTGGTCTGTCCTGACCGTCCATGGTCATCTCCTCATCCATCGGCCTCACCTAATTTGGAGGGAAAAAAAGGCCCAAACGCTAACGAGATTGCCCGTTCTGCTTCTGACAAACATGGCCCCCTTTTCATTCCCAGCTGACCACAAACTCTAACAACATGTCTGTTCCTGTGTTTGTTTTTAAATAGAAGGCCCATCGGCCCAGCTTTATAGATAAAGCCACACAAACATAAGTTTCGGTACAACACAACACCAACCACACACATAGGAAGATAAGTTCGCATACAAGTTCATACAAAGCTCCCAACTCCTCACGGCAAGACCTAACCCACACCACGAGACTCCTGATATCCTGAAAGCTCGATAAAGCCGCTCAAGGTGAAGATGTAGTCCTCATGTCCCCTCAGACCGCGTCCGCGAGTAGAGCCTCCTGACGTCTCCCACCGCCAAGTCCAGCAAGTCCATGTCCCTCGGTCTGACCAGAACCCTCCAGCACTGCATATGAATAGACATTTGATAGAACACGTCAGCCGGGTTGCCGATCATCTTTCCCTCTATAGCTAGCTTATTGCGAATGTTCCAAAGCGTCCAGCATTGCGCCGCAAACGTAAACCAAGCCAGCCTTCGGAGGGGGTTGCTCAAGCCCTAAGCGAGTGCAATGAAGTCCCTGGCCCCCGCCGGGTTCCAATTGCACGCAAGGAGCTCCCTCACCCCAGCCCACATCAGTCTCGCGGTTGGGCAGGTGAAGAAAATGTGGTTGCAGTCCTCCCAGGCACCACAAAGCGCACACAGTCCATTGGACGGTCCATGGCGCTTAAGCAGCTGCTCCCCCGAGGGCAGCCGCCCCCTAATCAGTTGCGAGAGGAACACCTTGATCTTAGGTGGAACTCTGGTCCGCCATACATCCTTGAACGATGCAATAGCCGCCCCTTGCGCCAGACGAACATAGACCGAGCTAGTCGAGAAAGCGCCCGAAGGCTCTAAGGCCCAAGACACCTCGTCTTCCGTATGGTCCGTGGGAAGCCCCTGTACTTCCCTGCAGAGATTGTCCCATTCGACCCGCTCTGCAAGACCCAATTGGCGTCGGAAGCGGAGGCGCCATTCCCCTGGCGCCCCGTCGTGCACCCTCGCCCCCTCGACGGTGATGAACGGGGACTCACAGCAACTAAACAGCCTAGGGAATCTCGTCCTTAGTGGACCAATGCCCGTCCACCAGTCCGTCCAGAAGTAAGTCCTCCTTCCGTTCCGCACCCTATGTTTGGCCCCCATTTTGAAATGCCACTTAATCTTTTGTATTGCATTCCAAAATTGGGAGCCATGAGTTGGGACCCCTCCCGCATAGAGGTCCCTGCCCCGCAGGTACTTAGCCCTAATCAGGTCTGCTCATAGACCTTCAGCACCTTGGTACAGCTTCCAGATCCATTTGACCATGAGAGCGATGTTCATGGCCTTGGTGTTCATGACCCTGTGCCCCCCAACGCCTTGGGTTTACACACCGTGGCCCAATCCACCATGTGGTACTTGCGCTTATCCCCCACGCCTTCCCAGAAAAAACGCGAGCGCGGCTTGTCCATAGCCTTGTGGGTGCCATCATGCAGCAGGTACATGCTCATGGCGAACAAAGGCAGACTAGACAAGCAGGAGTTTGTGAGCTCCAGCCTTCCTGCAGCCCCCAGGTACAGGCCCTGCCATGGCTCAACCCTATGAGCCACGACCTCCGGCAAAAATCCCCAATCTGACACCCTCAGCGGCTTATCACTAATTGGCAAGCCCAGATAAGTGATAGGGAATTTGCCAAGACGGCAGTTGAGCAGGTTGGCCACCCTTTGTTGTGCAGCCGGGGTGGCCCCCATCACCACCACCTCGCTCTTGTCGAAGTTAATCTTCAAACCCGACATATTCTCGAAGCAAAGGAGCAGGGTTTTCAGATTAGCGATACCCACCCCTGTGGGTTCCAAAAGGATCATGGTGTCGTCCGCGCATCGCAGGTGAGTAACCCCTCCCGGGATCAGATGTGACACTAGCCCCCTAACGTGTCCTGCCGCCCTGGCCTTGCAGATGATCGCGGCCAGGCCGTCCACCATAAAATCGAAGAGGATCGGCGAGAGTGGGTCCCCTTGCCTCACTCCACGCGCGTTACGGAAGAAATGCCCTCTTTCCCCGTTAACATTAATCGCAGTCTGGCCACCCCTGACCAGTTGCATCAATCTATGCACCATCATGGCGGAGAAGCCTTTCCGCAGAAGGATCTCTTGGAGAAAATCCCAATCGACCCTGTCGTAGGCCTTCTCGAAGTCAAGCTTCAGGAGCAAACCCTTTTGCTTCCTGACGTGCAGCTCGTGCACAATTTCATGTAAGGCCAGCGCCCCCTCGTGTAGGCATCGCCCCTTAATAAAGGCCGTCTGACAACGGTCGATGACCCTATGCGCAACGGGAGCTAGTCTAATCGCGTAGGCTTTCGCAATAAACTTGAAAATGACGTTAATAAGCGTTATCGGCCTAAACTGTCTAATATGGTCCGCCCCTTTAACCTTGGGGATAAGAGTGATGATCCCATAATTGAGCCGCGCAACGTCAACCCTCCCTAGGGCAAAGTCGTTGAGAAGCTGCAGGAGTGGACCTCGAAGAGTTCCCCAGAACCGTTTGAAGAAGATGACTGGTAGGCCGTCAGGACCTGGCGCCGAATCTTGCTTCATGCTAGCCAGAACTTCGTCTAATTCGTCCGCAGTAAAAGTAAGTTCCAGATCATGGTTTTCCTCCTGGGACACCCTTTGGTTCCCTTCCCAAAGGTTATGTCCCAGAGAAAACCGCCTGGTCTCCCCGACCGATCCCATGAGGCCCTGGTAAAACACATATATGTGTTCCATGAGCTCTCGCTGTTCATGGACCTCCCCTTGTTCCGTGATCAGCCGCGGTATCGAACACTTCCGTCTACGCCCATTCGCGATGGCATGGAAGTAGGCCGTGCAAGAATCTCCCCTGAGAGTCCATTGCACCCGGCTGCGTTGGCGCCAGTACTCCTCATCAGCCCTGTCCAAGGCCGATAGCTGGTCTTCCAAGTGGTATCTAAGCGCCCAGCCATCCTCATCCAAGCCAGTGGCGTCCGCCACCTTGTCCAACTCAGAGACTTGCAGGAGCAGGTTAGCCCTGAAGTCCCTTTTCTCCTTTCCCAAATTGGCTCCCCATCCCTTGAGGAATTGACGAGTGTTGCGCGCCACGCACTGCCACTGGTCAATGCAACACCTGTGCGCTCCCCGCTCCTGGATAAAGCTGCCAAGTTTGGCCTTGAGGAGGTCCCCAAAGCCCGGTACGCCAAACCACCAAGTCTGGAAGAAGAATCTCGGCGATGGGCGCCTTGTCTCTTCTCCGGTAGATAGTAAGAGAGGCGTATGATCCGAGTCAATCCTCGTAATCGCCGTAAGCGAGCACAGAGGGAACGCCGCCTCCCAGGCCGGCGCCACGAGCACCCGGTCCAAAACACACCGTGTCGGCCGGAGTCGTTTGTTGGTCCATGTGAAGCGCGCCCCGGTACGCTCCAGTTCACGCAAGGCCATATCGGCGATAGCCTCATTAAAGCGTCTCACCCTCGACCAGCTGATGTTGTCATTACTCTTCTCATCAGCTGTCCGGATGAGGTTAAAATCCCCGGCAATGACCACCGGAAATTGGCACCCTGCCACCGCGTGGGTAAGTTCTCCCAGAAACTCATCCGTGCGACGATGATACGCCGGCCCATACACCAGGAAGAAGCACCACTTCATATTGTTCTTCCGTTGGAGTATGGTAGCCGAGATGAAGAAGGTCCCCTGCCTCCAAGCACCAACATCAAAGCACTCATCACGAAAACCGAGGAGCATACCCCCGGAATGGCCCTCCGCCGGCAGCCAGTTCCAAGCGAACTGACCCCCGAATTCCAGGCTCCGCAGCTCCGTCGCTGAGAAATCCACTTTGATAGTCTCCTGAAGCCCAATGATGTCCACCCGTTCCCCTCGGATGTAGGATTTAAGTTGTGTTCGGCGCCCCTGCTCACCGAACCCTCGGATATTGTAAATCAGAGCCCTCATTTTGTAACCGTCCGTCGCCCTCTCCCTTTGCGCATCGTGAGCATGGACCGCCGTCCTTTCCTCCGTGACGGCCTCCCAGTAGTGCACGGCGGGCCCTCCCCGGCCCCGTCCTCTGAACCAGAGTCCGGCTGGACCTCAGGTCGCCCGTCGACCTGCGGCGAGGTCCCCCCTTCCCTGTCGGGCTGACTAAGCCGATGCCCCGGTGAGGCCGCCTCCCCGGCGGCCGACCTAGTCTCCAACGTCGCCTCGCGGGCCTCCCGCTCCGCCCGTTCCTTTGCTTGGGACGCCGCCACCCTGGCGAGCGCCGCCTGCGCCTCCTCCTTCGCACGAAGGAGGGAGATGGCCTCCACCGGTGTCCCCGCCGATGGAACAAAAAGGATGCAGCTATCCTTAAGGACCGCGCCCATCTGGGAGTCCGACCTAGCATCGAGGATCGAGAAGTCATCGGGATCGGGATCCGTACCTATGGCCGGGTCGAGGTTCCGTTCCGCCGCGAGCTTCTGCGCCTTCTCCATCGCCGTGGACGCCGCCGCGCCTCCGTGCCGTGCGCTCTTCCTCACCGAGCCCGCCGGCACCTTCTTCTTGATCACCTTGATGGGCGCCATGTGCACCTCCGTCCTGGTCCTCTTGCCCTGCGCCAGCGGCGCCGCCGCGGTGGCGGCAGAGCGAAGGTCCGCCAGAGGCTGTGGCTGCCCCTGGTGCTCCGGCATCTCCTCCCCAGCCTCCACGTCCCCCATCTCCACCTCCAGCACGGGCAGCACTTTGGACGCTGCCCGTCCAGACTCCAGGCCCCCGGACTTTAGCAGGCTGTCCAGGAGCCAAGAGTGCACCGGGTCAGTCACCTGCGACGAAGTCTCACCCGAGGCCACCGAGAGCTCCTCCGGGCCGAAGACCACGACACTGCTTCCTCCCAGCACGTCGGCGCACCCGCGGTCCTGTACCACGGTGTCCAGCACCGCCTTTCCCCTGGCAAGTGCTGGCATGAGGTCCACATTGGACCCGTACTGTCCCTCAAACCGCCCGAGCGAAGGGGCGCTGCGAGAGCCCGCCGCGGCCGTACGCTGTGTGCCGCCGCCACCGCTCCCCGCCCCAGGTCCCGCCGGTGCAGCCGCTGCCTTGGCCTTGTCGATCTTGCGGTGGCGGTTCCACCTCTCCCCGTCCGTGCTCCGATCCTCCGAGTCCAGGTCATCCACGTCATCGTCGTCCCCCAGCGGCGGCGGCCGAGGCGGGTTGGAGCCCCCAGCCCCGGCAGCCCCCAACTCGGCCTGCACCCCCACGGTGTAAGGCTCCCCGTTGACGCAGAGCGCGATCGTCCCCTTGATCCGCTCCGGGAAGCGACACTGGAACCTCACGCGGACCGGCTCGGTCTTCCACTTCTTGACGGACAGCTCGTCGACGTCGATCGGCCTCCCCACCATCGTGAGCGCCGCCATGAGGCGCTCCCTCTCCATGAGGTCCCCAGGCAGGCCTGTGAGCTGCACCCAGACCGGAGGCATGGCCTTGCCCGGCCTGGGGTTGACGAAAGCCTCCCTAATGTCCACATCAAGCTTGCTCAGAGGGAGGTAAATCTTGCCCCTTCGCGTGCTCATGCGCAGCGTCTCCCTAGACGGGAAGCGCACGGAGAACTCCTTCTCGGAGACCTTGGCCACCCTCCAGTCCCATGAGCCATCAAGGAGGTTCTTGAGCTCCTCCGCGAGCTGAAGCGCCGAGAGCGGCGCCACATCAAAGTGAATGACCGCCTCAAACACCTCCTCCTGGCTCGTCCCCTCGAGCGGCTCCACTTCGATATTGTAGAACCCGCCGCCGGTAATGGCATTACCCATCTGCTGCTGCTGCATCAGTCGCCCACGAGTAGGACAGTTCGCGGAAGCATGCCCTTCCCGGCTGCACAGCACGCATACCGGCGCATTGGGGCACTCCGATTGGAAGTGCCCCTCTCTTCCACAGCGGAAGCACTCACCACCCAACGCCCCCGCGGCGCCGCCGGCCGCTGCCTTGTTCTTCCCCTTGTTCTTCGGGTTGGGAGGAGCCCCCTGGCCCATCCCCTTCTTGCTCCGGCCGGGCAGCCCTCCGCCCCCGCCACCGCCCGAGCCACCACCGCGACCTCCAGTAGACGCGGGTAGTTGTCCCCTGGCCCGAATCGCCTCCTCCTCCCGGAGACGCTGTTGCTCCCATTCCCACCAAGGAGGCGGGGGTCCCCAATCGCCCCGCTCCTGGTCCAACGCGCGCTGCTCCCCGTAGCGCGGCCGAGGGTCCTCGTCGGGGCGGCCGCGCCTGCCTCCCTCTCTCCAGCCGTCGTCCCTGCGCCCCAGGTCCGCCCGGCCGCCGTCGTGTCTGCCCTGCTGCAGCCGCCCACCGTCCTGGCGGCCCGCGCCTTGGCGCCGCCCCTCTCCATCGCCGTAGCGCTGCTTGTTCCTGCCGTCCCCACCACTCCCTTCTCCCCCGTACCTCTCCATCAGCGCCTCCGCAAACGAACGCGTGAGAGGCGGCGGCTCAGGGATGCGATGAAGGGTGCGAGCAGAATGGTGAAGCCGCTTTACCTCACTTGCCCGAGCCGGGAACCCTAAAGAGGGTGTGGTGCAACCCCTGGGCATCCACAACCACCTTGGGCCATCCCCTTGGTCCTCCTCCAGGCCCACCGGTCGCACCGGAGCCGCCCTCGGCCCAGCAAACTCCCCCAAAGGCGGCCCAAGGAGGAGGAGGGGGTGTACCGCCTCTTCCACCGCGAGGCCCACCACCGGCCCAGTGAGCATCACCGACGGCCCATCCCCGGCCCGCAGTGGGTGCGACCCCTTCTCCCCAGGCGGAAGCACGCTGCCCGAAGCTCGCGGCGGCTCCGGCGATGGCGGCGGCCAGTCACTCCCTGCGGTGCCACCCCACAACCCGGCAGCCTCCGGCGCTCCTCTCCGGCCCCCGCCGCGCCATCCCCCGTGGCGAGCCCCGTCATCACCCAGTCGAGTGAATTGCGGAGCAGAACTGGCCCGGAACCTCGAAGCCCTTCCGCCCGGAGCGAACGCCGTTCGCCGCCGGTGGCGGAGCGAGCCCCCAAGCTCCTCCGCCCGCTCGATGAAATCGCCCAGGCGCACCACCGCCCGTTGCCGGCGAGGAGACCACTCCTCCGACCCCGCTAGCTCCCTCGCTGCCGAGCCCCCGGCCAGATCTGACCCCTCGTCCTCCGACGAGCAAGCCCCGTCCTCCTCACCGCAGAGGGCCCAGAAGCGCCCCCCGGCGCTCCCGCCGGCGCCGACGAGCAGCGCGCCGTGCTTCCCGCGCCACCAGCTCCAGACGCCGCCGAGTACGAGCCTCCGCCGGGGGGGAATTCAAAATCGCCTCCTCCGTCGCCCTTCTCTCTCATCCTTTCGTTCAGCTACTGGAAGTTCCTCACCATCGTGTTGTTCCTGTGTTTGTGGAGTAGTCGTTTTGATTGATCAAGAGGCCTAAAAATTTCCTGGCACTGTGCAACAAGATCTCGAACAGCACCTCTCGATCAAGCATGACCGCACCATTGTTCCCAGGGTGTTCCTGCTCTAGCAGACAGCTTCTAAAGTCTAGTGTACATACAGACACATGTGAACGACAGGGAGATTTGGAATGGTTTTTACTGCAAAATTCGTTTATTTTTATCTGTAACTGTGAAGTTTGAACTGAGATTTATCTGTTCGAGGTCGGAACCACGGTACATAAGCACGGCATGGAGATTTGGAATGGTTTTTACTGCAAAATTTGTTTACTTTTATCTGTAATTGTGAAGTTTGAACTGAGATTTATCTGTTCCATGCCAAAACCACGATACCTAAGCACCATCGCTTTTTCGTCTTGTTAGGGCATCTCCAGCGGTCTAGGGACAAGGAAATGGAGAGGGAGATGGAGATGGCTCATTGTTAGACTGTATATATACGGTAGCCTGTGTATTGTACTTGTACCCATGTATTGCTGTACCCCTATAAATATAAACATACGCCAACCCTCAAGGGTGTTGAGCGTTCCCTAAACATTGTCTCATATGGTATCAGAGCCCTAGCGCTCATGTCTTCCGCTGCAAACCCTAGCGCCGCCGCCGCGACGATCTCCGCCGCCGCCGCGTCGCTCTCCGCCGCCTCGACCACGTCCACGACATCTGGGATGGACTCCTCGTCGTCTCACCCGCTGGTGTCGCCGTTTCTCGCGGCACTTCTTTCTGGGAACCCGCCGCCGCCGCTCGTCCCCCCACCGATCTCCACCGTGGCCGTGGGTTCGATCGCCTCGGACGGTCTCTCGCTCGCCGCCCCTGTGAACGCGTGGCCCTACGCCTCGCAGCTGCCGACAGTCCCGGTGCCGAACCAGGCCCCCGTCTCGTCGATGTTTCTACCGTCGCCGGCCCCGCCTCCCGTGGCGCCCGCGGTCCTGCCTCGCTTGCCGCCTACGTCTGGTTCTGATGGCTCGTCCCTGGTGCCTCACGGAGCTCCTGCTTCCACCCTTGGCGCGGGGTTTGCCGGCCAGCCCCTATTCTACGGCATGCCGCCAGTGGCCTATGGCGCGCACTCGCCTTCGCCCGCTGTGACCGTGCCGCCGTCTGCGGCGCCTGCTATGCCCTCCATCCCTCGCGACGTTGGCGCCCTCCGTGACCCGCCACCAATTCACCTAGCGCATCTTGTGACTGTGAAGCTGAACCCTGACAATTATCTGCTGTGGCGCGCCCAAGTGCTCCCGCTTCTCCGCAGCTACTACCTGGATGGGTACGTCGACGGTTCACTACCGTGTCCTCCTGCTGTGATTCAGCTCACCACGGCTGATGGCCATCCCCTGCCAGTTGCCAACCCTGCATATCGTCAATGGACTGCCCAAGATCAGGCTATTCTCAGTGCGATACAGTCTTCGCTGATGCCGTCTGTGGCAGGCATGGTGCTCTTCGCCACCTCTTCATATGATGCCTGGCGCACTCTTGAGTCCAGCTTCTCCTCGCAGACCATGGCACGGTCCAATGCCATCCGCAACAAACTCGCTGATTTACACAAGCTGGATAAAACTGTGACAGTCTACTACAATCAGGCGAAAGAACTGGCAGACACACTGTCCTCCATTGGGCAGCCCCTTCGGGACTCTGAGTTCATTGGGTATCTCCTCAAGGGACTTGGCCAAGAATTTGACTCCCTTGTTGAAAATATTGAAGGGCGTGATGCCACTAACCCAATCACGCCCCATGATCTGTATGCTCGTCTGCTCAACACGGAGCAACGCCTCGGTGCCCGGCGTCCTGATACCTCGTCTATGGATTTTGAGGCTAATGCCGCGTCTCGTGGCAGCATTGGCGGCCGTCCTCCTCGGCCCCCTGGTGGTTCTCCTCAGCTGCCTCAGCAGCCTCGCGGTGGTCAGCCGCCCCAGCCGCAGCCCACGTCAGGCGGACGTGGCCGCGCTTGGGTGTGCACCGCGTGTGGCGCCAAGGCGCCCTGCCAGCTCTGTGGCATAGCTGGTCATCTCGCCTCCCGCTGTCACCGTCGCTTCAAGCAAGATTTTCTTGGTATTGACAACGATGGTCGCGGCAACGACAAGCAGGCTGCTCTCGCTACGCATGGGGCTACCACGTCCTATCCTGTTGATCCGACTTGGTACATGGACACTGGAGCTACGGATCATCTGACGCATGAACTGTCCAAGCTCAACCCTCGGGAGTCCTACACCGGCCATGATCAAGTCCGCACCGCTGATGGGTCAGGTATGCGCATCACTCACGTTGGTCAGGCATCGCTTCTTTCCCACACCTCTAAACATATTCGCCTTCTTAATGTCCTTCGTGTCCCTTCTGTCACTCGCAATCTCCTTTCCGTGAAGAAACTTACAATTGATAATGACGTCTTTGTTGAGTTTCACCCCTTTCATTTTTTTGTTAAGGATCGAGTCACCCGGGACATTCTTCTTAGAGGACGGGATCACCATGGTCTCTACGTGCTTGATGCCCCAGCCGCTCCGCAAGCCTTCACTGGCGTTCGTACTGCTCCTTCACAGTGGCACGCCCGCCTTGGTCATCCCGCCACCCCAGTTGTCCGCCATGTGCTGCGTCGTCATGATCTTCCTTTTGTGTCAAATAAAACAGCGTCTTCAGTGTGTGATGCCTGTCAACAAGGCAAGAGTCATCAGTTGCCGTTTTCAGAGTCTACTCATGTAGTTAAGGCTCCCCTTGAGCTTGTGTACTCGGATGTGTGGGGTCATGCCCAAACCTCTGTTAGTGGTCATAATTATTATGTCAGTTTCATTGATGCATACAGTCGGTTTACCTGGCTTTACTTACTTAAACGCAAATCTGATGTGTTTGATATTTTTATTCAGTTCCAAGCACACGTTGAGCGCCTCCTCAAACATAAAATTGTCCATGTTCAGTCCGATTGGGGGGGTGAATATCGTAATCTGAGTTCCTTCTTTCAGAAACATGGGATTGCGCATCGTGTTGCTTGTCCACATACACATCAACAAAATGGTGCTGCTGAGTGCAAACACCGCCACATAGTTGAAACTGGCTTAACTCTTCTTGCGCATGCGTCCGTACCTTTCAGGTTTTGGAGTGATGCATTTACCACTGCGTGTTTCTTGATAAACAGACTTCCCACACGCCTTCTGCATATGAAAACACCTGTTGAACTCTTGTTTCATGAACCTCCTGATTATTCATTCCTCAAAGTGTTTGGGTGTGCATGTTGGCCTCATCTTCGCCCTTACAATAGTCGCAAACTCGAGTTTCGGTCCAAAAAGTGTGTGTTCCTTGGCTATAGTTCAATGCATAAGGGTTATAAGTGTCTTCATATTCCTTCAAATCGTGTCTACATTTCACGTGATGTAGTTTTTGATGAACATCTGTTTCCCTTTGCATCCTCTTCACCCACCGAACCACACTCCTCTCCTGTTGTTTCACCTCCTGCTTTGCCTGTTCAATTTGAAGATGCTGCATACTCGCCTGTTTTGTTGCCTAATCATGGTGCAGGTATTGGAAGAGGTGCTCGTCTTGAGCTGCTGGACAGTCCACGCAGTCCTGCTCCTGTTACTGCTGATGCAACCAGCGACATCGATCGCTGCATGGCTCATGCAGCCCCTCCGATCGACGTGCGCCCGCCTGCGCCAGCCCCGCGGGCCGCTTCGTCGTCACCAGCCTCGTCGGCGCCGGTCTCCACGTTGCCCCTGGCTGGGCCGTCGTGGGATGCCGGGCCGTCGCCCACGGCGTCTTCTGCGTCGGACGTTGCTGGGCCGTCGCCAGGGCGGTCCCCGTCGCCGTCGCCAGAACGGTCCCCGCCGCCTTCACCTGCACCAGCATCCGCTGGGGTGTCGCCTCTGGCGTCACCAACCTCTGTGCCGCCCACATCTCTGAGTGGGCCGACCGCTCCTGCATCATCGCCGGTCATACCGGCGCCTCCCTCGACTACTGCGCCCGTGGCTTCTCGTCCTCACACGCGCAGTAAAAGTGGCATTGTTCGTCGCAAGGAGCGCACTGATGGTACTGTGACTTGGCTTGCTGCTTGTCTATCTCAGGCCGTTGCAGATCCGACGGCTGAGCCTCGCCATTACACAGCAGCTATGCAAATCCCACATTGGCGCAGTGCTATGGAACTTGAGTATCAGGCACTTTTGAAGAATGATACATGGACTCTTGTTCCTCCTCGGTCTGGTGTCAATATCATTGACTGTAAATGGGTGTTCAAGGTGAAGAAACATGCTGATGGATCTATAGAGAGGTACAAGGCACGTCTTGTTGCCAAAGGGTTCAAACAACGATATGGTCTTGACTATGAGGATACTTTCAGCCCTGTCGTCAAGCCCACCACTATTCGGATTTTGCTCTCGTTGGCTGTCATGCGTGGCTGGTCTCTTCGCCAGTTGGATGTTCAGAATGCATTTCTTCACGGGGTTCTTGAGGAGGAAGTTTATATGCGTCAGCCTCCTGGGTTCTCTGATCCCGATCGCCCTGATCATCTCTGTCGCCTAGTCAAGGCGCTTTATGGCCTTAAGCAGGCTCCCCGTGCTTGGCACGCTCGTCTTGGTGCAGCTCTTCGTGCTCATGGTTTCGTTCCTTCTACAGCAGATACATCTCTGTTTCTGCTTCAGCGCCCAGAGGTTACTATGTATCTTCTGGTTTATGTGGATGATATTATTCTGGTCAGCTCTTCTGTCACTGCCACGGACCGTCTGATATCTTCACTTGGCTCTACTTTTGCTGTGAAAGATCTTGGAAGACTGCATTTTTTCCTTGGTCTTGAGGTCACTTATGATGATACCGGTCTCTCTCTTACTCAGCAAAAGTATTCCCAGGATCTGTTACGGCGTGCTGGTATGCTTCAGTGTAAGCCTGCTACTATGCCTATGTCTCCATCTCAGCTGCTTACTTCTGTTGATGGTACGCTTCTTACTTCTGAAGAGGCTACAGAGTATCGCAGTGTTGTTGGTGGTCTGCAGTACTTGACTCTTACTCGCCCGGATATCTCCTATGCGGTGAACCGTGTGTGTCAGTACCTTCATGCTCCTCGTGATTCTCACTGGACAGCTGTGAAGCGCATCTTGCGCTATGTGCGCCATACGGTGTCTTTTGGACTGCGACTCCGCTCTTCCTCTTCATGCTTGCTTTCTGCTTTCTCTGATGCGGACTGGGCTGGGAATCCTGATGACAGGCGATCTACGGGGGGATATGCAGTGTTCTTTGGTCCTAATTTGATCGCCTGGACTTCTCGTAAGCAAGCTACAGTATCTCGGAGTAGTACTGAAGCTGAATATAAAGCTGTGGGTGATGCTACAGCTGAACTTATCTGGGTACAGTGTTTACTGCGAGAGTTGCGTATTCCGCAAACTCAGTCTCCTGTTCTTTGGTGTGACAACATCGGTGCTACCTATCTGTCATCTAATCCAGTATTTCATGCCCGAACGAAGCACATCGAAGTTGACTATCATTTTGTGAGGGAACGTGTTGCACAGAAGCTACTTCGGATCAGGTTTATCTCTTCAAAGGATCAACTTGCTGACATCTTCACGAAGCCATTGTCCTTACCTTTGTTCCAAGGCTGTAGGCGCAATCTTAACCTGTTAGATGTTCGATGACACGGTTAAGATTGAGGGAGGGTGTTAGACTGTATATATACGGTAGCCTGTGTATTGTACTTGTACCCATGTATTGCTGTACCCCTATAAATATAAACATACGCCAACCCTCAAGGGTGTTGAGCGTTCCCTAAACATTGTCTCATACTCATATATTGTAGAGGAGTTTGCTCTATATATGTTGGTTCTACTCACATCTCCTGCATTAGTTATAGTATGTGTGAGTAGATCGGTCCCTGTTTGTACCTACTCCCTCTGGTCGTAATTAATCGACCTGAAGGATGTCCGTACCTAGGATACCACTTGTATAATAATGATTGTGTGTATGTATTTGATACTGTCTATGTATTTATTCCGTATAAATCTGTATACTGAACCTTTATAAATACGAAGGTAAGGCAGCGGGCAAAGGAGGCACGCCACGGAAAATACACAGATTATTATACTATGGCATTCCTGTTTTTTGGATACTCGACGGTAACACAAAGCAAAAGAAACAATATATAACAAGGCAGCTCACTTTCACGCCATGATTTGTACTTCATCTACTCCAAATTAAGTCTCCATCTTTTTAAGGGAAACGCTGATGATCACCCGGGGGATTAGAAATCTAATCCCCCGGCTCCTCCGTGCGACGCGTCCCTGCGGATGGAGAAAAGCGAGTGCACACGTGGTGGGGCCCATCGCTGTTTTATCCCCTCCCTTTGTCTATTCTCAGCGGCACACGAACATGGAGGTCGCCGGCTCCGCCCCAACCAATCGTGCCGCCGCCGTCCTTCTCCCAACCATTCGACCAGGACGACGCCGTCGCAGACCTCCGCGCCATCGCCTCCCGGATGGCCGCCGCCGGGTACGGCCGCGAGTGCGCGCAGGTGTACGCCTCCGTCCGCAAGCTGGCCGTCGACGCCTCCCTCCGCCGCCTCGGCGTCGAGCGCCTCAGCATCGGCGACGTCCAGCGCCTCGAGTGGGACGCCCTCGAGGCCAAGATCCTCCCCGGCCGGTCGCCCGCTGGTCCCTAGCCGCCGCTCCCGCTCCTCGCCGCCGCGGAGGACTCCGGCAAGGAGATCCGCCGCCGCTCCCGCTCCTCGCCGCTGCGGAGGACTCCGGCAAGGAGATCCGCCATCGCTCCTGCTCCGCGCCGCCGCGGAGGACTCCGGCAAGGAGATCCACCAGAATCTGCCACCTCTGCCGTGGGGCAGCCATGCTGAACTGCGCGCGCCGCCGCGCAGCCATGGGGATCCCACGGAGCTTGGACTGCGCCCACCGAACGATGCTACAATAATATATTGTTTTTGCTACTTTAGTTTGGCATTTATGCTAATATAGTATATATTGTTTGCTACAATTCTTTTTGGCGAAATTTGTCTTGCTACAATTATATTTTTCATCAATGCATAGTTTGCTACAATAGCAAAAACAAATTGCTACAATATTTGTGGTTTCTTGCTACCATAGCATATGTTTTTTGCTACCAATTCTCCGGCGAGGTTTCCGGCGATATCTCCGACGAGGTTTCCGGCGACGTCTCCGACGACATCTCCGGTGATGTCTCAGACTTTGCTACAATACCCGATTTTTTTTGCTACAATAGTACAACATTTTGCTACATCGCCTCCGGCGAGGCCTCCGGCGAGTCTCCGGCGAGATCTGTGTGTATAGTGGGTGAATTGTTGTTTGCTACAATTGGGTTAGTTTTGCTACAAACGAACCGTTTTTTGCTACTTTGGTATATTATGGTAGCAAAAGTGGGACTGGGAACTATTATGACACGTGTCACGATCTAGACGGTCGAAGCAAGCTGATCCAACGGCTGTCCACCCGGGGGATTAGAAATCTAATCCCCCGGGGGACGCTCAGCGTCGTCAAACGAGTGAACCTACGTTAAAATTGCGACACTTAATTTGGAAGTGCAGGGGGCACGTACTCGTTAGTTTTTCGGCAGGGTCTACTTACCATGTTTATGCCGTAGAGCACATAAATCCTTGTTCAACTTCAGAGTTTTAGTAAAAAAATAAGAATTGTATGGTATAACCAGTTGAAATATCCCAAGCATTCAATTAGTGTTGTGGGTATGTTTAGCGGGTACCCTACACTAGTACCAATTATCCGGAAGCTCGGGTGGCCCAGAGACAGTGATGTTGCGTATGGCCCATCGAACGACTCAGTTGCTGTTGATAAAGATGAAAAAAATCCAGCCCAGGGAACAAGGAGCCGGATCTCACTGGACCTACTGTTATCACCAGAATTTGACCGAGTCAGAGGTAGGCCGCGATCAAGATAGGCTTGAAGAATATACATGGAAGAATATATGTGAATCGGCCTTATATGCAAAGTTTGAGCTAGTTTGCCCGTGTATCTGTAATATAGTAGGATACGTGTCGATTAGTTAGAGTTTGTCTCGTGCACGGTTGGGATTATTCCCACGTTAGAAAGTCTACGGACTATAAATATGTATCTAGGGTTTATGAAATAAACAACAATCACGTTCATCACAAACCAATCTAGGCGCATCGCCAACTCCCTTGTCTCGAGGGTTTCTTCCGGGTAAGCATCATGCTGCCTAGATCGCATCTTGCGATCTAGGCAGTACAAGTTTATTCGTTATCCATGCGTTGCTCGTACTGAAGCCTTTTTGATGGCGAGCAACGTAGTTATCTTAGATGTGTTAGGGTTAGCATTGTTCATCGTGTCACATGCTATCGTTGTGCAATCCTTAGACATCTAGCCGCCCTTACGCTTATCTTAGGCGCAGGGGCGGCACCCCGCTTGATCATTATTTAGTAGATCCGATCCGTTACTCCTTGTTCTTCAAGGATTAGTTTAATATCTGCATAGTTAGGCCTTACAAAGGGTTGGAGGATCCAGCGGCGCGTAGGGTGTAGTTTGCTAGCCCTAGACAGGATGTTCCGGGGATCAACCTCGTGTTGGTTTTTAGGTCCTGTCTAGGATCGGCTTACGATCACCGTGCGCGGCCGCGAGGCCCAATCACGAGTAGGATGATCCGATTATGCGGTGAAAACCCCAAATCGTCGTAGATCGTTTTAGCTTTATCTTGATCAAGCAGGACCACCATATATTCGTGCACCTCGTACGAATCATGGGTGGATCGGCTCTTTGAGCCGATTCACAGGACAACCTGAGAGCCGATCGAGGCTCGTATTTAATGTTTACGTGTATGCCATGCAGGAAACTAAGCGAGGCATCTCCATCACCTTCCTGACCAGGTATAGGTCAGGTGGCACGCCCTTGCACCAGTCCCACCGGGCGTGCCAGAATGTGTTGCGGTCAGAAACCCACCAAGATTTGTCTAATCGGTATCTGAGTCTGGCTTCATGGGCGTCTAAAAAAAATCCGATACGTTGCTATCGGTCTTGGTGTGGCGAGCGGAAGGCTTGAAATTGGATTAATTGAAAGACAAATTGGAAGAACAATTCTTATTGATTCAAAGGAGCGGCTTTACAGGAAAGAGCCGATGGCTCTCAAAAGGGGGATCTGATGCCTAGTGCACTGCTACTACTAGTCCTACTCTACTAGTCGTCGCTATCCTCATCGTCACCGTTGTAGCTGCCGTCGGCGCTGCTCCCAGGGAGTTCCTCGTCGATGCTGCCCCAGCCCTCGGCCGGAGCTTCTTCTTCCTCGTCATCATCATCATCCTCGCTGTCCGCCCAAGTGCGGAAGCGCTTTGCCGGCGGATATCCGGCAGAGGAGGAGGATTCATCCTCCTCCTTTTCCTCTTCCTCCTCGTCATCATCATCGTCCTCGCTGTCCGCCCAAGCACGAAATCGCTTTGCCGGCGGATGCCCAGCGGAGGAGGAGGAATCATCCTCCTCCTTTTCCTCTTCTTCCTCTACTTCTTCTTCTTCCTCCTCCCCGTCGGAGGAGGTGGGTTTCGCCTAGGGGTGGAGGTCATCTTCGCTTTCGCTCACCAGCTCCCCTTCGATGAGGAACTTGAGGTCGTCCTCCCCATCGGTCAGAGGCAGGTCGCCATCTGACCCGACGAGTGCTTCGGGTGGGCCGTCTGGCACATGATCGAAGTTCCACTCCGACTCGCTCGAGGAGGAAGACTGGAGGGAGAGGCCGGAGGAGACGGAGGAAGAGGAAGACATTGCTACAGGGAAAGAGGTTTTTTTTTTCGGTGCCGATAGCTAGAACAGAGGAAGGGGATGAAAAGGCTAATCAATCGGCACAGTTAAATAAGGAGGAGCCTAGTGGAGATTTAATGCCATTGCAGTTTTCGAGGAAGTGATGCTGAAGCTATCAAATTTTGCAGAGAAGTCGAGAAGGCAAGGCATCATGATGAAGAATACTGTGACGGTTCTGCTCTGCCACGATATGACCCGACGAAGAAAAAGCAGAGTGATTTTGGAATTATCAATTCCAAAACCAGGGGGGCATGTGTTATCACCAGAATTTGACCGAGTCAGAGGTAGGCCACGATCAAGATAGGCTTGAAGAATATACATGGAAGAATATATGTGAGTCGGCCTTATATGCAAAGTTTGGGCTAGTTTGCCCGTGTATCTGTAATATAGTAGGGTACGTGTCGATTAGTTAGAGTTTGTCTCGTGCACGGTTGGGATTATTCCCACGTTAGAAAGTCTACGGACTATAAATATGTATATAGGGTTTATGAAATAAACAACAATCACGTTCACCACAAACCAATCTAGGCGCATCGCCAACTCCCTTGTCTCGAGGGTTTCTTCCGGGTAAGCATCATGCTGCCTAGATCGCATCTTGCGATCTAGGCAGTACAAGTTTATTCGTTATCCATGCGTTGCTCGTACTGAAGCCTTTTTGATGGCGAGCAACGTAGTTATCTTAGATGTGTTAGGGTTAGCATTGTTCATCGTGTCACATGCTATCGTTGTGCAACCCTTAGACATCTAGCCGCCCTTACGCTTATCTTAGGCGTAGGGGCGGCACCCCGCTTGATCATTATTTAGTAGATCCGATCCGTTATGGTTGCTCCTTGTTCTTCAAGGATTAGTTTAATATCTGCATAGTTAGGCCTTACAAAGGGTTGGAGGATCCAGCGGCGCGTAGGGTGTAGTTTGCTAGCCCTAGACAGGATGTTCCGGGGATCAACCTCGTGTTGATTTTTAGGCCCTGTCTAGGATCGGCTTACGATCACCGTGCGTGGCCGCGAGGCCCAATAACGAGTAGGATGATCCGATTATGCGGTGAAAACCCCAAATCGTCGTAGATCGTTTTAGCTTTATCTTGATCAAGCAGGACCACCATATATTCGTGCACCTCGTACGAATCATGGGTGGATCGGCTCTTTGAGCCGATTCACAGGACAACCTGAGAGCCGATCGAGGCTCGTATTTAATGTTTACGTGTATGCCATGCAGGAAACTAAGCGAGGCATCTCCATCACCTTCCTGACCAGGTATAGGTCAGGTGGCACGCCCTTGCACCAGCATCGGACGTGCGTGCCGGAGTCTTTGCGGGCCGTCGCTCGGAGGGACCAGGGCCAGCCGCAGCCCTAAGTTGCTCCCGGCTCTCCTGTGTTGCCCGTCGTTGCTCGCCGGTGGGTTTCTGACCGCAACACCTACGCAGAAAGCCAGATCCATGAAGGCCCACAAGAGAAGCCGGATCCATGAAGGCCCACGAAGGTAGGCAGATCTATGGAAGATTATGTAAGTAGTCGGATCCAGCATGGCCAGTTAAGAAAACATGAATTCTTAATGTGCACGGCAATGTAATGCACCGTAGTTAGGCAACTTGTATTTCGATAGGACTCTCCGTTGAAACCTTAGGATCTGGACGCCTATATAAGCCAGATCCTGGGAGCCCTCTGAGGTATAGACAATCTCACCAATTGTAACTACATGAAAGTGCCCATATAATTCCAGACAAGCAGCTGTAGATCTTGCCTCTGTGCAACATGTTTTGAAGCTGGGTAAATCGTGTATAACCATCCCGCCGTATGGCACCACCATCCTCCCCCCTCCGTGAGGTACCTCCTCCCGGATATTATCGATTAGGTAACGACAGTTGGCGTCCACCGTGGGACATCGACGTCTGGAGGCTGGAACCGGGCGGGTTCCGCATTTGCAGGCATCAGCGACACCATTGCCGTGGGGGACGTCCTGTACGTCGGGGGATTTCCGATCGTCCCACCGGACGAGTATCGGATTTTGGCAAGAAGGGACTCAGTCAAGCTCTCCATCATCCCGATCGGCGGGATACACCTATTCATCTGCGAGACCATCGACTCCGACGGAAATGGCCTAGTAAGTAACTCAGATCCGGCCGCCATTGAGCTGGATGCGATCGCGTTGATCTAATCTGAGCAGCACGACCTTCCTATGGAAGGATCCGTCATAGATCTGCAAAATTCAAAACCCACCCAATCCGCCCCAGAGCAGGAGATGGTCGTGCAAGACCAACGCAGATCCACCTGGGTTTCTGATACGTCTCAAACGTATCTATAATTTCTTATGTTCCATGCTACTTTTATGATGATACTCACATGTTTTATACGCACTTTACATCATTTGTATGCATTTTCCGGCACTAACCTACTAACGAGATGCCGAAGAGCCAGTTGCTATTTTCTGCTGTTTTTGGTTTCAGAAATCCTACAAAGTAAATATTCTCGGAATTGGACGAAATCAACGCCCAGGGTCTTATTTTTCCACGGAGCTTCCAGAAGACCGAAGGGGATACGAAGTGGGGCGACGAGGCGCCGACACCACAGGGCCGCGCGGCCTGGGTGGGGCCCACGCCGCCCTATGGTGTGGGGCCCCCGCGCCGCCTCCAACCCTACCCTTCCGCCTACTTATAGCCTTCGTCGCGAAAACCCCTGTACCGAGAGCCACGATACGGAAAACCTTCCAGAGACGCCGCCGCCGCCAATCCCATCTCGGGGGATTCAGGAGATCGCCTCCGGCACCCTGTCGGAGAGGGGAATCATCTCCCGGAGGACTCTTCATCACCATGATCGCCTCCGGATTGATGTGTGAGTAGTTGATACGTCCCAAACGTATCTATAATTTCTTATGTTCCATGCTACTTTTATGATGATACTCACATGTTTTATACACATTATATGTCATTATTATGCATTTTCCGGCACTAACCTATTGACGAGATGCCGAAGAGCCAGTTGCTGTTTTCTGCTGTTTTTGGTTTCAGAAATCCTAGTAAGGAAATATTCTCGGAATTGGACGAAATCAACGCCCAGGGTCCTATTTTTTCACGAAGCTTCCAGAAGTCCGAAGAGGAAACGAAGTGGGGCCACGAGGTGGCGACACACTAGGGCGGCGCGGCCTGGGCCCTGGCCGCGCGGCCCTGTTGTGTGGGTCCCTCGTGACGCCCCCTGACCTACCCTTCCGCCTACATATAGTCTTCGTCGCGAAACCCCCAGTACCGAGAGCCACGATACGGAAAACCTTCCAGAGACGCAGCCGCCGCCAATCCCATCTCGGGGGATTCAGGAGATCGCCTCCGGCATCCTACCGGAGAGGGGAATCATCTCCCGGAGGGCTCTTCATCGCCATGATTGCCTCCGGATAGATGTGTGAGTAGTTTACCCCTGGACTATGGGTCCTGTTATCACCAGAATTTGACCGAGTCAGAGGTGGGCCGCGATCAAGATGGACTTGAAGATTATATACGGGAGAAATACGTGAATCGGCCTTATATGCAAAGTTTGGGCTAGTTTGCCCTTGTATCTGTAACATAGTAGATTACGTGTCGGTTAGTTAGAGTTTGCCTCGTGCACGGTTGGGATTATTCCCACGTTAGGAAGTCCCCTGGACTATAAATATGTATCTAGGGTTTATGAAATAAACAACAACCAACGTTCAACCACAAATCAATCTCGGCGCATCGCCAACTCCTTCGTCTCGAGGGTTTCTACCGGTAAGCATCATGCTGCCTAGATCGCATCTTGCGATCTAGGCAGCACAGGCTTATTTACGTTGTTCATGCGTTGCTCGTACTGAAGACTTTTTGATGGCGAGCAACGTAGTTATCTTAGATATGTTAGGGTTAGCACTGTTCTTCGTATCATATGCTACCGTAGTGCAACCCTTGCATATCTAGTCGCCCTTACACCTATCTTAGGTGTAGGGGCGGCACCCCGCTTGATCATTATTTAGTAGATCCGATCCGTTACGGTTGCTCCTTGTTCTGCAAGGATTAGTTTAATATCTGCAATAGTTAGGCCTTACAAAGGGTTGGAGGATCCAGCGGCACGTAGGGTGTCGTTTGCTAGTCCTAGACAGGATGTTCCGGGGATCAACCTCGTGCTGGTTTTTAGGCCTTGTCTAGGATCGGCTTACGATCACCGTGCGTGGCCGCGAGGCCCAATCGTGAGTAGGATGATCCGATTATGCGGTGAAAACCCTAAATCGTCGTAGATCGTTTTAGCTTTATCTTGATCAAGCAGGACCACCATATATTCGTGCACCTCGTACGAATCAAGGGTGGATCGGCTCCTTGAGCCGATTCACAGGATAACCTGAGAGCCGATCGAGGCTCGTATTTAATGTTTACGTGTATGCCATGCAGGAAACTAAGCGAGGCATCTCCATCACCTTCCTGACCAGGTATAGGTCAGGTGGCACGCCCTTGCACCAGCATCGGACGTGTGTACCAGAGGCTTTGCGGGCCGTCGCTCGGAGGGACCAGGGCCAGCCGCAGCCCTAAGTTGTTCCCGGCTCTACTGTGTTGCCCGTCGCTGCCCGCCGGTGGGTTTTGACCGCAACACATTCTGGCACGCCCGGTGGGACCAGCTTCTACATCAACCACATCGCCATCTACATCCGAGATGGCGGTGTTATCACCAGATTTTGGCCAAATCAGGAGGTGGGCCGTAAGGGAGATGGGCTTGGAAGATTATACGTGGAAGATCTCTGAAGCGGCCTTGCACGAAGAGTTTGGGCTAGATTGCCCGTGTATCTGTATTATAGTAGATCGCATCTTAGATTAAAAGTTAGAGTTTGTCTCGTGCACGGTGGGGATTATTCCCACATTAGAAAGTCCCCTGGACTATAAATATGTATCTAGGGTTTGTGAAATAAACAACAACCAACGTTCAACCTACAAATCAATCTCGGCGCATCGCCAACTCCTTCGTCTCGAGGATTTCTACCGGTATGCATCATGCTGCCTAGATCGCATCTTGCGATCTAGGCAGCACAAGCTTTATGTTGTTCATGCGTTGCTCGTACTGAAGCCTTTTTGATGGCGAGCAACGTAGTTATCATAGATGTGTTAGGGTTAGCGTAGTTCTTCGTATAACATGCTATCGTAGTGCAACCCTTGCATATCTAGCCGCCCTTACACCTATCTTAGGTGTAGGGGCGGCACCCCGCTTGATCATTATTTAGTAGATCCGATCCGTTACGGTTGCTCCTTGTTCTTCAAGGATTAGTTTAATATCTGCAATAGTTAGGCCTTACAAAGGGTTGGAGGATCCAGCGGCACGTAGGGTGTCGTTTGCTAGTCCTAGACAGGATGTTCCGGGGATCAACCTCGTGTTGTTTTTTAGGCCTTGTCTAGGAGCGGCTTACGATCACCGTGCGTGGCCGCGAGGCCCAATCGTGAGTAGGATGATCCGATTATGCGGTGAAAACCCTAAATCGTCGTAGATCGCTTTAGCTTTATCTTGATCAAGCAGGACCACCATATATTCGTGCACCTCGTACGAATCATGGGTGGATCGGCTCCTTGAGCCGATTCACAGGATAACCTGAGAGCCGATCGAGGCTCGTATTTAATGTTTACGTGTATGCCATGCAGGAAACTAAGCGAGGCATCTCCATCACCTTCCTGACCAGGTATAGGTCAGGTGGCACGCCCTTGCAACAGCATCGGACGTGTGTACCAGAGGCTTTGCGGGCCGTCGCTCGGAGGGACCAGGGCCAGCCGCAGCCCTAAGTTGTTCCCGGCTCTACTGTGTTGCCCGTCGCTGCTCGCCGGTGGGTTTTGACCGCAACACATTCTGGCACGCCCGGTGGGACAAGCTTCGTCATCAACCACATCGCCATCTACATCTGAGATGGCGGACGGCACTCCAGTCACGTACGAGGATCTGACCGACGAGCTCAAGAAGAAGTATGACGAGGTCAAAGTCATCCTCGAAGCCGACCTCATCGGCTCTTTTCACAGAACCCGTTCACATGGCATCAGGTGGAAGCGGTTCTCGCCTGATGGTGCACTCGATGGGATAGACCTCTCTGTCCCGTCAGAAGAACGCACCAGGTCCCTGCGGCAGGAGATCAACTACTTGGTGGCTCACTCGCTACATCGCCACTCTGAGAACCTGGTAAACACGTTGGAGCGTGTCGCTCTTCGGGTGATCCAGGAGATCATGAGGCACCAGTACTCGCCGTCAGGACCAGCTCTCGGGACGCATCAAGGAGAGTTGCCACTCCAGTCCCGTCCACCACTGCCATTTGCGTTGGCAGCACCAGAAGTGCCGAATTCACCGTCATTCATCGTCTACAAGATCGGTGGTGACCCTAGTGACTGCCAGTTCTTGCATGAGGCGCCTAAGGAGATCCCTCACGGGTACACGTGCACGTATGTGCCAGATTGCGGTAACTGGGCGCTCACAAACCAGGCCACAACATCAGGGACTTCTAGGAAAACAGGAGGGACGTCAGCGACAGATCTTGAGAAGCAGACGTGGCTAACTAAGTACGCCGCTCAGCTCCTGCAGTTGGCTCAGAGCTGGAAAAGCAAACATGGCTGGCTAAGTACGCCACCCCAACGAATCTTCAGAGTTCAACTCCTGCAGCCAGCACAGCGGATCAGATCAGTACCATACTGAGAGACCAGTTCGGCATGGTGCCGAAAAGGAGGGCAATCGGCTATTCCAAGCCGTACCCCGACGAATACGAGTTGATCCCGCTACCACCTAAATATCGGCTCCCTGATTTCTCCAAATTCAGTGGATCAGATGGTTCCAGCTCCATCGAGCATGTGGGCCGATATTTGGCACAGCTAGGAACGGCCTCAGTGTCGGATCCACTACGCGTGAGGTTCTTCTCACAGTCCCTCACGGGATCGGCTTTCGGGTGGTACATCTCGTTGCCACCAGGCTCGATCCGGACTTGGAAGCAGTTGGAAGAACAGTTCCATATGCAGTACCACTCAGAGGCTTCCGAGTCTGGCCTTGCCGATCTAGCTCAAATACGTCAGAAGCGTGGAGAAACTGTGACAGAATACATCAAGCGCTTCAGGAATCTTAGGAACCGATGTTATTCGGTTCGTGTGACTGAAAAGGAAGCAGTCGAGTTGGCAGTAGCGGGCCTTGCAACACCGCTCAAGGACATGGCCTCCCAAGCAGACTACCCCTCACTGGCGCACATGGTTCAGAAACTGTCGGCATATGAACAGCGCCACCCGGACTTGTACCAGGACAAATTCAAGCGTGCAGTAGTCCTGGTCGAGGCAGAGGAAAACGAAGTTTCTGCGGGAGATCAAGAGGTAGCAGTGGCTGAATGGACTCGGGGGGCAACCCCCGTGTCCTGCAAATGGGTAAAGCCACCAGGCCCGCCCAGGGGGTTTGATTTTGATGTGACCAAAACTGAACAAATCTTCGACCTCCTACTCAAGAAAAAGCAGTTGAAGATACCCGAAGGTCTCAAATTCCCCACGGTACAGGAGCTGAACGGAAAGCCATACTGCAAATGGCATAACTCGCTCTCCCATGCCACCAACGACTGCAGGGTTTGGCGTCAGCAGATCCAAATGGCGATAGAACAAGGACGTCTGATTTTCAACCAGTACGCCATGAAGGTCAACACCCAACCCTTCCCCGCCGTTAACATGGTGGAATGCACTTACCCTGAAGGTTGCCAGCCAGGATCATCGTTCAGCATCAACATGGTAGGACTTGGACACCACGCTGGCAAGGATGGAGACGAGGGCAGCTGCTCTCGTAGCAAGGACACAGAGGAGGCCGCTCCACGCGATCGGCTCCGTCATGATGGCAAGCGCTACGTCACAGAGGGAGAAGTGAAGAACATAAGATATCAGCGACCCCTCTCTGATCACCTCCTCAACAAGTATGTGAGTCAGTATGACCAACGCCGACGATCCAGCGATGATGATGAAAGAGATCGTCTGGCTAGAGAAGCCAGAAGATATCGTCGGCATGATCGCGATGAGGAGGAGCACGAGCGCTGTGCCAAAGGAAAATCAAGGGAGCAAGACGACAACGATAGGCACTGGGACTGCCCCTTCTTCAGACACTGCTGGGATTCAGGAATGAGCCGATTGCCCACAATCGGCAATTGCCCAGAATGCAACCAGAAGAAGAAGGAGGCAGCCAACGTGTCCGTGTTCAAACGCCTAGGGCCTCTCCCACCACAAAGCAGACGCGCTGAGTCCCCTCGGTTGGAAAATCTCGAGGATTCAGAAGACGAGGGAGAAGAAGAAGACAGGTACCACCGACCAAGGTGGTGCCCTGATGGACTCAGCCGTTCCCAAAAACGCAGGGTTCAGCGATTGCGCGGCCTGGAGGAAGCCGAAAGGTTATACCTGCATACGCTAAGGAAGGCACGACCTGATCTGGCTGCGAAAGTTTAGCGAACCCTGGATGAAGAGGGTCGTCCACGGAAAATGGAGTGGCGCCCCAAGCAGAGGAAAGCCGATGATGAAACATCGGCTGGCACAAACATGGTGCTCGTCCTTCCGACGGAGCTTAGTGCTCCACGATTACACGATGCACTCGAGGTGGACGACAGCAAGCGCATCAACATGATAAAGTCAGAGGTTGGGCTGGTTTTATCCACCGGCCTGACCGAGTAGCAAGAACAAACCAATGAGCAAGTATGGCAAGGCCGGTCCTTGGGATCGGCTCCCAAAGATCTATGAAGGAACATTACAAAGCCTTCATTGAGCAATTCAATATGGAGGCCGATTCCAGCAATCGGCCAAAATTATCCTCACCACATGGTCTGCTTGTGTTCAACATCGATCTACTGGGCAGCGGTTTTACGTCGGCTGATGAGTCAGGGAAAATCAACATTGGTCTTACTGGAGCCGACGTACAAAATTCAATGCTTTGGCTAGCCACAAAGCCGATACCTGCAGTCACCTGGCAGATTCGGCTCGGGGGGCACCTAATCAGATGAACATGTGCAGATAAACATGTATACAGTGAAACATTGGGGGCCGGTTAGAAAAATCGGCCAGTAAAAATTTTTTTATGACATACAGCCGATGCAAGGGCATCGACTTTAGAACTAAGAAATGAAGCCGATGCGCAGCCATCGACTCTAGTACAGATACACAAGACCTACCGGCTATGTGCTCAAGGCCCAGATTTTCGCCAAGATGGTTTTCAGTGCGGCTTCAAGAGCTTCTGTTTCCTTGAAGGGGATGTACAATGAGAGCAGCCTTGGCTGCAATGAGCCGACAACCCTTTGCGCCAAGTTCAGCAGTAACATCAGTTAGGCATACAAGGCAGCCTCTTTCTCATTAAGCTGGTGGTGTTCTACATCGGCGTTCGATAGAAGAAAGCTGATCTGGGGGCAAGTTTGGCTGATTCTTCGTGGTGGCTATCTCGGATTACCAGATTACCTGAGGGCAGAGCCTTTTTGTTTGATCTGTGCATCCTTGCCGGTATTCTCGCCTTGATTGAGGCTCGGGGGGCAGCTCGCCCTGAAAAATCTTTGCTCTGGAGAGCCAATGGTAACACATTTGGCTGATTCGTCACTGTTCTCGCCTTGGGTGAGGCTTGGGGGGCAACTCGCCCGAAAGTTTCTTGGCTTTGGAGAGCCAATTTGGTTGGAATCGGCTGGCTCTACATCGCAACTAATCTGAAGAGTGGTGCTTCTGTTACAGAGGTATCAGTTTTAGCATCCAAGCTGATTCAGCGACAGTTCCAGGGTCCTTGTAAAGACACCTGCTCAAGACCAAACCTCCGGCCTACTGTGATCGGCTGTGCTATCGTCATCGGTAGGACTGGCTAATTTCGAGGGATGGCTGAATTGGCCTGTCTCGCAGATTATCGTGAGAGACCGATGCGTTGCCATCAGTCATTGAGCGTTGACTAGGCTAACAGTCGACAAAGTCAGATGAGGAATCGGCTGAATAAAAAAGGGAAAATTTTCAACAGCATACAGGACATCGGCAAAATCAAAGGAAGTTTTCATTAATAATAAGATTTCTTACAAAGAGAAGCCGATTGTTTGACAAAAGGGAACATATTACTACTGCCAACCTACTCTAAGGGCTGTTGCTGTCTTCGCCGTCGCTGGGGTAGCTGCCGTCATTACTGCTGTCGACGAGTTCCTCGTTGCTGCTACTGTGACCTTCAGCAGAGGCTTCTTCCTCATCATCATCATCGTCCTCGTCTGACCAAGCCCAGCCTCGGATGCGTTTTGGTGGTGGTTCGTCGGAGGAGGTGTCGTCCTCCTGTTCCTTCTTCAGGTCGGAGGAGGCGTCTTCGTCTTCGTCATCCTCTTCTTTGGTGACGGAGGTGAATTTACCTCGGAAGGGAGGGTCGTCGTTGTCGCTCTCCGCCTCCAGTGCTCCGTCAACCAGGTACCGGAGGTCATCTTCCCCGTCGGTTAAGGGCATGGCCCCATCTGACCAGACGAGGTCCTCACCCTCTGGCACGAAGTCGAAGTCCCACTCCCGCTTGTCCCAATCCTTGGGAGCACGACGGTTGTACGCCTCCATCTGGTCGTGCTCTGGAACCGACTCGCTTGAGGAAGAGGGTTGGAGAGAAACGGAAGAGGAGGAAGAAGACGACATGGCTATGGGAGAAGAGGGTTCTTTGGTGCCGATGGCTGGAACAGAAAAAAGGGGATAAAGAGGGCTAATCAATCGGCACGGTTAAATAAAGAGGAACCTAGTAGAGATTCAATGCCATTGCAGTTTCCGAGGAGATGGAGCCAAAATTGTCAAATCATACAGAGAAGGTGAGAAGGCAAGTCATCATGATGAAGAATACTGCGACGGTCTGCTCTGCCACGACATGACCCTTCGAAGGAAAAACAGAGTGGTTTTGAAATTATCATTGCCAAAACCAGGGGGGCATGTGTTATCACCAGATTTTGGCCAAATCAGGAGGTGGGCCGTAAGGGAGATGGGCTTGGAAGATCTCTGAAGCGGCCTTGCACGAAGAGTTTGGGCTAGATTGCCCGTGTATCTGTATTATAGTAGATCGCATCTTAGATTAAAAGTTAGAGTTTGTCTCGTGCACGGTGGGGATTATTCCCACATTAGAAAGTCCCCTGGACTATAAATATGTATCTAGGGTTTGTGAAATAAACAACAACCAACGTTCAACCAACAAATCAATCGTGGCGCATCGCCAACTCCTTCGTCTCGAGGGTTTCTACCGGTAAGCATCATGCTTCCTAGATCGCATCTTGCGATCTAGGCAGCACAAGCTTTATGTTGTTCATGCGTTGCTCGTACTAAAGCCTTTTTGATGGCGAGCAACGTAGTTATCATAGATGTGTTAGGGTTAGCATAGTTCTTCGTATAACATGCTATCGTAGTGCAACCCTTGCATATCTAGCCGCCCTTACACCTATCTTAGGTGTAGGGGCGGCACCCCGCTTGATCATTATTTAGTAGATCCGATCCGTTACGGTTGCTCCTTGTTCTTCAAGGATTAGTTTAATATCTGCAATAGTTAGGCCTTACAAAGGGTTGGAGGATCCAGCGGCACGTAGGGTGTCGTTTGCTAGTCCTAGACAGGATGTTCCGGGGATCAACCTCGTGTTGTTTTTTAGGCCTTGTCTAGGAGCGGCTTACGATCACCGTGCGTGGCCGCGAGGCCCAATCATGAGTAGGATGATCCGATTATGCGGTGAAAACCCTAAATCGTCGTAGATCGCTTTAGCTTTATCTTGATCAAGCAGGACCACCATATATTCGTGCACCTCGTACGAATCATGGGTGGATCGGCTCCTTGAGACGATTCACAGGATAACCTGAGAGCCGATCGAGGCTCGTATTTAATGTTTACGTGTATGCCATGCAGGAAACTAAGCGAGGCATCTCCATCACCTTCCTGACCAGGTATAGGTCAGGTGGCACGCCCTTGCAACAGCATCGGACGTGTGTACCAGAGGCTTTGCGGGCCGTCGCTCGGAGGGACCAGGGCCAGCCGCAGCCCTAAGTTGTTCCCGGCTCTACGGTGTTGCCCGTCGCTGCCCGCCGGTGGGTTTTGACCGCAACAGGCGGATGGCACTCCAGTCACGTACGAGGATCTGACCGACGAGCTCAAGAAGAAGTATGACGAGGTCAAAGCAATCCTCGAAGCCGACCTCATCGGCTCTTTTCACAGAACCCGTTCACATGGCATCAGGTGGAAGGGGTTCTCGCCTGATGGTGCGCTCGATGGGATAGACCTCTCTGCCCCGTCAGAAGAACGCACCAGGTCCCTACGTCAGGAGATCAACTACATGGTGGCTCACTCGCTGCACCGCCACTCTGAGAACCTGGTGAACACTTTGGAGCGTGTCGCTCTCCGGGTGATCCAGGAGATCATGAGGCACCAGTATTCTCCGTCAGGACCAGCTCTCGGGACACACCAAGGAGAGATGCCACTCCAGTCTCGTCCACCGCTGCCATTTGCGTTGGCAGCACCAGAAGTGCCGAATTCACTGGCATTCGTCGTCTACAAGATCGGTGGTGACCCTAGTGACTGCCAGTTCTTGCATGAGGCGCCTAAGGAGATCCCTCACGGGTACATGTGCACTTACGTGCCAGACTGCAGTAACTGGGCGCTCACAAACCAGGCCGCAACATCAAGGACTTCTGGGAAAGCAGGAGGAACGTCACCAACAGATCTTGAGAAGCAGACGTGGCTAGCTAAATATGCCACCCCGACGAACCTCCAGAGCACAGCTCCTGCAGTTGGCTCAGAGCTGGAGAAGCAAGCATGGCTGGCTAAGTACGCCACCCCGGCGAATCTTCAGAGTTCGACTCCTGCAGCCAGCACCGCGGACCAGATCAGTACGATCCTGAGGGACCAGTTCGGCATGGTGCCGAAAAGGAGGACAATCGGCTATTCCAAGCCGTACCCCGATGATTACGAGTTGGTCCCACTACCACCCAAGTATCGGCTGCCTGACTTCTCCAAGTTCAGTGGATCAGATGGTTCCAGCTCCATCGAGCATGTAAGCCGATATTTGGCACAGCTAGGAACGGCCTCAGCGTCGGATCCACTACGCGTGAGGTTCTTCGCGCAGTCCCTCACGGGATCGGCTTTCGGGTGGTACACTTCGTTGCCACCGGACTCGATCCGGACTTGGAAAGCGATTGGAAGAACAGTTCCACATGCGGTTTCACTCGAAGCTTCCGAGTGCGGCCTTGCCGATCTAGCACAGTACGTCGAAGCGTGGAGAAACTGTGGCAGAATACATCCAGCGCTTCAGAAATCTAAGGAACCGATGCTATTCGGCTCGTGTGACTGAAAAAGAAGCAGTCGAGTTGGCAGTGGTGGGCCTTGCCTCACAAATCAAGGACATGGCCTCCCAAGCAGACTATCCTTCACTGGCGCACATGGTTCAGAAACTGTCAGCATATGAACAGCGCCACCCGGACTTGTACCAGGACAAATTCAAGCGTGCGGTAGTCCTGGTCGAGGCAGAGGAAGACGAAGTTTCTGCGGGAGATCAAGAGGTAGCAGTGGCTGAATGGACTCGGGGGGCAACCCCCGTGTCCTGCAAATGGGTAAAGCCACCAGGCCCGCCCAGGGGGTTTGATTTTGACGTGACCAAAACTGAGCAAATCTTCGACCTCCTACTCAAGGAGAAGCAGTTGAAGATACCCGAAGGCCTCAAATTCCCCATGGTACAGGAGCTGAACGGAAAGCCATACTGCAAATGGCATAACTCGCTCTCCCATGCCACCAACGACTGCAGGGTGTGGCGTCAGCAGATCCAAATGGCGATAGAACAAGGACGACTGATTTTCAACCAGTACGCCATGAAGGTCGACACCCACCCCTTTCCCGCCGTTAACATGGTGGAGTGCACTTACCCTGAAGGTTGCCAGCCAGGATCCTCGTTCAGCATCAACATGGTAGGACCTGGGCACCACGCTGGCAAGGATGGAGACGAGGGCAGCTGCTCTCGTAGCAAGGACACAGAGGAGGCCGCTCCACGCGATCGGCTCCGGCACGATGGCAAGCGCTACGTCACAGAGGGAGAAGTGAAAAACATAAAATATCAGCGACCCCTCTCTGATCACCTCCTCAACAAGTATGTGAGTCAGTATGACCAACGCCGACGATCCAGCGATGATGATGAAGGAGATCGTCTGGCCAGAGAAGCCAGAAGACATCGTCGGCATGATCGCAACGAGGAGGAGTACGAGCGCCGTGCCAAGGAAAAGTCAAGGGAGCGAGACGACGAGGACAGGCATTGGGACTGTCCCTTCTTCAGACACTGCTGGGATTCAGGAATGAGCCGATTGCCTACGATCGGCAATTGCCCAGAATGCAACCAGAAGAAGAAGGAGGCAGCCAACGTGTCCGTGTTCAAACGTCTAGGGCCTCTCCCACCACAAAGCAAACGCGCTGAGTCCCCTCGGCTGGAAGATCTCGAGGATTCAGAAGACGAGGGACAAGAAGAAGAAGACAGGTACCACCGGCCAAGGTGGTGCCCTGATGGACTCAGCCGTTTCCAAAAGCGCAGGGTTCAGCGATTGCGCGGCTTGGAGGAAGCCGAAAGGTTATACCTGCATACGCTAAGGAAGGCGCGGCCTGATCTGGCCGCGAAAATTCAGCGGACCCTGGATGAAGAGGGTCGACCACAAAAAATGGTGTGGCGCCCCAAGCAAAGGAAAGCCGATGACGAGACATCGGCTGGCACAAACATGGTGTTCATCCTTCCTTCAGAGTTCAATGCTCCAGGATTAGATGAGGCACCTGTGGCACAACTTGACTGCGGCCCACGGCCGGTTATCTTTGAGAAGCCACGAGAAAGAAGCTACAGACATCTGAAGGCCCTGTACTTGCGAGGTTATATCGATGGGAGGCCTGTCAATAAGATGCTGGTGGACACCGGAGCGGCAGTCAACATTATGCCATACTCTATGCTACGTCGGTTGGGACGCTCTAGCTCGGATCTAATCAAGACCAACGTGACATTGAGCGATTTCAACGGCCAAGCGTCTGATGCACAAGGTGTTCTGAACGTGGATCTGACCGTAGGAAGGAAAACTATCCCTACGACGTTCTTCGTCGTCGATAGCAAGAGCACCTATGCTGTTCTGCTAGGAAGAGATTGGATCCACGGCAACTGTTGCATTCCCTCCACGATGCACCAATGCATAATACAGTGGGATGGAGATGAGGTAGAGGTCGTCCAGGCCGATGACTCAGCCGAAATTTCAACGGCTGGCATGAACGCGTGGGAAGCAGCAGGCCAAGAGCCCCTCTCAGGTATCAATTTGGACGACTGCGAGCGCATCGACGTGACGAAGGGCAGGGTTAGGCTGGTTTTATCCACTGGCCTGACCGTGTAGCAAGAGCAAACCGATGAGAAACGTGGCGAGGCCAATCCTTTGGATCGGCCCCAAGGATCTATGAAGGAACATTACAGAGCCTTCATTAAGCACTTCAATCAATATGGAGGCCGGTTCCAGCAATCGGCCAAAATTATCCTCACCACATGTTCTGCTTGTGTTCGACATTGATCCTACCGGAGCCGACGTACAAATTACAGAGCCGATATCTGCCGTTCCCTGACAGATTCGGCTCGGGGGGCACCTAAACGCGATGAACATGTGAACATGTGCAGGAGAACATGTGTGCAGTGAAATATTGGGGGCCGATAGGAAAAAATCGGCCAGTAAAAAAAAATTTCATGAGAGGACAGCCGATGCAAGGGCATCGACTTTAGGACTAAGGTCTACCGGATCTTTACCAAGTCTCTCCACCAAGTACAGTTCAGCTGTGGGGCCTTCTGCTTCTTCGAGGGAGTAAAACAATGAGAGCTTCCTCAGCTGCCTTGAGCCGATTCGGGTTCCTGAACCTTCTTGTCGAGGATTTTTAACCCTTGGTGCTAGTTCAGCAGTGTTGACAGAAGAGGAAAGGTGATCGGCTCTGGTGCATCCTCACCATCATTCTCGCCTCGAGTAAGGCTCGGGGGGCAGCAGGCCTGGTAGATGCTCTGTTTAGGAGCCGATTGGGGTACCATCGGCTGATCTTTCGTCGCAACCTTCTTCACAAAATGATGAGTGTTTGAAGAAGACCATTAGGTCTGGTTGGAAGAATTCAAAGGCTTTCCTGAAGGCTCTACATTATCCACCAGATCTCAAAATCATCAGTTGAAGAATTGAAGGGTGAATTTTAAAGGACCGATGCGTTGCTATCGGCTCATTACGCATTGGCTAAGGGGACAAATCGGCAAGATCAGTATGAGAGGAAATCGGCTAAATTAAGCTCAAAGGAAATCGGCAAAATCAAATTGGGAGAAGTTCTTCATTGATAAGCAAGATTTCTTACATAAAGAGCTGATTGCTCTCAAAAGGAAGTACTAGGGGATACATTGCCCCATCTACTACTACTGGTCCGATACTAAAGGTCCTATCTACGGGCCGTCGCTGCCCTCGTCGTCGCCGTCGTCGCCGCTGTCGGCGCTACTCCCGGCGGGCTCGTCGTCGCTGCTCCAATGGCCGCCGACTGGGCCCTCATTGTCCTCGTCCTCCTCGTCAGCATCGTCGTCGTCGCTGTCGAAGTCGCTGAGTGCCGGCGGCTCGTCGGAGGAGGGGTCGTCCTCCTCCTCCTCCTCTTCCTTCTCCTCCTCCTCCTCCTCGGAAGAGGTGAAGTCGCAGGAGAAGCGATCATCATCGCTCTCCTCCTCCGTTTCCCCGTCGGCGAGGAAGCGGAGGTCGCTTTCCCCGTCGGTCAAGGACTTATCGTCCTCAGACCAGACGGAGAAGTCGTGGCTGGACTCCTCCCCGGCTTCGATGGCGCGGCGGGTGTTCGCCGCGTGGACCTCTTCCTGGTTCGGCTCCGGCGTCGGCTCGCGGGAAGAGGAGGACTGGCTAGAAAGATCCGATGGAGCAGAGGAGGAAGAAGACATGGTGGCGCAGGAGGGCTTTTGGGAGTGCTAATGCGAAGGGGATGCGGAAGTAAACTGTTCGGAGCGGTTAAATAAAAGGGGATATAGTGGAAATTCAATGCCACAGCAGTTTCCGAGGAAGTGGTGCCTAAAATAAAAAAAAAGACTGCCAGGTCACGCGGAGAAGTTGAGAAGGCAAGGCATCATGATGAAGGATACTGCGACGGTTCTGCCACGACATGACCCAACGAAGGAAAAGCAGAGTGATTTTGGAATTATCAATTCCAAAACCAGGGGGGCATGTGTTATCACCAGAATTTGACCGAGTCAGAGGTGGGCCACGATCAAGATGGACTTGAAGATTATATACGGGAGAAATACGTGAATCGGCCTTATATGCAAAGTTTGGGCTAGTTTGCCCTTGTATCTGCAACATAGTAGATTACGTGTCGGTTAGTTAGAGTTTGCCTCGTGCACGGTTGGGATTATTCCCACGTTAGGAAGTCCCCTGGACTATAAATATGTATCTAGGGTTTATGAAATAAACAACAACCAACGTTCAACCACAAATCAATCTCGGCGCATCGCCAACTCCTTCGTCTCGAGGGTTTCTACCGGTAAGCATCATGCTGCCTAGATCGCATCTTGCGATCTAGGCAGCACAGACTTATTTACGTTGTTCATGCGTTGCTCGTACTGAAGCCTTTTTTTATGGCGAGCAACGTAGTTATCTTAGATATGTTAGGGTTAGCACTGTTCTTCGTATCATATGCTATCGTAGTGCAACCCTTGCATATCTAGCCGCCCTTACACCTATCTTAGGTGTAGGGGCGGCACCCCGCTTGATCATTATTTAGTAGATCTGATCTGTTACAGTTGCTCCTTGTTCTGCAAGGATTAGTTTAATATCTGCAATAGTTAGGCCTTACAAAGGGTTGGAGGATCTAGCGGCACGTAGGGTGTCGTTTGCTAGTCCTAGACGGGATGTTCCGGGGATCAACCTCGTGTTGGTTTTTAGGCCTTGTCTAGGATCGGCTTACGATCACCGTGCGTGGCCGCGAGGCCCAGTCGTGAGTAGGATGATCCGAATATGCGGTGAAAACCCTAAATCGTCGTAGATCGTTTTAGCTTTATCTTGATCAAGCAGGACCACCATATATTCGTGCACCTCGTACGAATCATGGGTGGATCGGCTCCTTGAGCCGATTCACAGGATAACCTGAGAGCCGATCGAGGCTCGTATTTAATGTTTACGTGTATGCCATGCAGGAAACTAAGCGAGGCATCTCCATCACCTTCCTGACCAGGTATAGGTCAGGTGGCACGCCCTTGCACCAGCATCGGACGTGTGTACCAGAGGCTTTGCGGGCCGTCGCTCGGAGGGACCAGGGCCAGCCGCAGCCCTAAGTTGTTCCCAGCTCTACTGTGTTGCCCGTCGCTGCCCGCCGGTGGGTTTTGACCGCAACAGGTCCATAGCAGTAGCTAGATGGTTGTCTTCTCCTCATTGTGCTATCATGTTAGATCTTGTGAGCTGCCTATCATGATCAAGATCATCTATTTGTAATGCTACATGTCGTGTTTGTTGGGATCCGATGAATATTGAATACTATGTCAAGTTGATTATCAATCTATCATATATGTTATTTATGTTCTTGCATGCTCTCCGTTGCTAGTAGAGGCTCTGGCCAAGTTGATACTTGTGACTCCAAGAGGGAGTATTTATGCTCGATAGTGGGTTCATGCCTCCATTAAATCTGGGACAGTGACAGAAAGTTCTAAGGTTGTGGATGTGTTGTTGCCACTAGGGATAAAACATCGATGCTTTGTCTAAGGATATTTGTGTTGATTACATTACGCACCATACTTAATGCAATTGTCTGTTGTTTACAACTTAATACCGGAAGGGGTTCGGATGATAACCTGAAAGTGGACTTTTTAGGCATAGATGCATGCTGGATAGCGGTCTATGTACTTTGTCGTAATGCCCTGATTAAATCTCATAGTACTCATCATGATATATGTATGTGCATTGTTATGCCTTCTTTATTTGTCAATTGCCCAACTGTAATTCGTTCACCCAACATCTGTTTATCTTATGGGAGAGACACCACTAGTGAACTGTGGACCCCGGTCCTATTCTTTACATCTGAAATACAATCTACTGCAATTGTTCTTTACTGTTCTTCGCAAACAATCATCATCTTCCACACAATACGTTTAATCCTTTGTTTTCAGCAAGCCGGTGAGATTAACAACCTCACTATTACGTTGGGGCAAAGTACTGTGATTGTGTTGTGCAGGTTCCACATTGGCGCTGGAATCCCTGGTGTTGCGCCGCACTACACTCCGCCACCAACAACCTTCAACGTGCTTCTTGGCTCCTACTGGTTCGATAAACCTTGGTTTCTTTCTGAGGGAAAACTTACTGCTGTGCACATCACACCTTCCTCTTTGGGTTCCCAACGGACGTGTGTCTCACGCGCATCAAGACTGTTTTCTGGCGCCGTTGCCGGGGAGATCAAGACACGCTGCAAGGGGAGTCTCCACTTCCAATCTCTTTACTTTCTTTTTGTCTTGCTTTACTTTATTTACTACTTTGTTTGCTGCACTAAAACAAAACACACAAAAATTAGTTGCTAGTTTTACTTTATTTACTGTCTTGTTCTCTGTATCAAAAACACAAAAAAATTAGTTACTTGCATTTACTTTATTTACCTATTGTTTATTTCATCATGTTTCCTCCTAAGTACACTCTAAAAGACATACCGGTAGGCCGAAGGGTCTATAATTGGAAGAGAGAATATAGAAGATTTCTTCACTCATGTTAGTATAGCTGAAGATTTTGAAGATAGACACTTGGTAGAACTTGCTCCTACTTATGAAATTGCTGTTGCTTCTTTATTACACATGTTGGAAACTAAGTTTGTTAATCTCAATCCTATAATTCAACATATGTTTCTTACACTCGGTGATATGGAAGAAGGAGAAAAGAAAGATTTTGTTTTAGAAACCCTCCTTAAAGAATTTGGTGGTGTAGCAAGAGAGGCTAGAAAGGTCTTTATTAAATATAAGATGCTTGGCTCTTATACCAACTTTGCTAGTACCCTTGATAAAATGGATATGGATAGAATAAGGTACACTAATAATGTTAATGATGGAGAGGAAATTAAAGTACCGATACCTAGCAAGCTCCTAGGAATGCATGAAGCTCTAGAAAATAACTATGGTTGGCTTGTTCCTGAAAATTTGTTTGATGAGAATAGCAAGCCCAAGAATAATGAAAAAGGAGCCTCTGAAACTTACATAGATAAGATCACATGTATAGTTGAGAAAACTCCAAACCCCTCTGTCGATGCTTCATCTCTTGATAACACTTGATTCACACTTTCTGCGCCTAGCTGAAAGGCGTTAAAGAAAAGCGCTTATGGGAGACAACCCATCATTTTACTACAGTACTTTGTTTTATATTTGAGTCTTGGAAGTTGTTACTACTGTAGCAACCTCTCCTTATCTTTATTTTATTGCATTGTTGTGCCAAGTAAAGTCTTTGATAGTAAAGTCAATACTATATTTGGATTACTGCGCAGAAACAGATTCCTTGCTGTCATGAATTTGGGCATGGTTCTCTGTAGGTAACTCAGAAAAATCTGCTAATTTACGTGCGTGATCCTCAGATATGTACGCAACTTTCATTAAATTTGAGCATTTTCATCTAAGCAAGTTAAGTGCCCCTGGAAATTCGTCTTTACGGACTGTTCTGTTTTGACAGATTCTGCCTTTTATTTCGCATTGCCTGTTTTGCTATGTTTGATGGATTTCTTTGTTCCATTAACTTTCAGTAGCTTTGTGCAATGTCCAGAAGTGTTAAGAATGATTATGTCACCTCTGAATATATGAATTATGCACTGTCCCTCTAATGAGTTTGTTTTAAGTTTGGTGTGGAGGAAGTTTTCAAGGGTCAAGAGAGGAGGATGATACAATATGATCAAGAAGAGTGAAGAGTTTAAGCTTGGGGATGCCCCCGTGGTTCATCCCTGCATATTTTAAGAAGACCCAAGCGCCTAAGCTTGGGGATGCCCAAGGCATCCCTTCTTCATCGACAACATTATCAGGTTCCTCTAGTGAAACTATATTTTTATTCCGTCACATCTTATGTGCTTTGCTTGGAGCTTCTGTTTGTTTTTGTTTTTGTTTTGTTTTGTTTGAATAAGATCGGATCCTAGCATTCTTTGTTTGGGAGAGAGACACGCTCCGCTGTTTCGTATGAACACATATGTTCTTAGCTTTATCTTTAATGTTCATTGCGAAAGTTGGACTATTTCATTCATTGTTATATGGTTGGAAACAGAAAATGCCGCATGTGGTAAATGGTATAATGTCTTGAATAATGTGATACTTGGCAATTGTTGTGCTCATATAGATCATGTTTAAGCTCTTGCATCATGTACCTTGTACCCATTAATGAATAACTACATAGAGCTTGTTAAAATTTGGTTTGCATGATTGATCTCTAGAGTCTAGATATTTTCTAGTTAAGGTGTTTGAACAACAAGGAGACAATGTAAAGTCTTATAATGCTTACAATATGTTCATATGTGAGTCTTGCTACACCGTTTCATACTTGAGTTTGCTTCAAACAACCTTGCTAGCGTAGCCTTGTATTGAGAAGAATTCTTCTCGTGCATCCAAATCCTTGAGCCAAAAACTATGCCATTTGTGTCCACCTTACCTACCTACCACATGGTATTTCTCTGCCATTCCAAAGTACATTACTTGAGTGTTACCTTTAAACTTCTATTCTTTGCCTTCACAATACATAGCTCATGGGAAAATAGCCTTAAAAACTATTGTGGTGAGGAATATGTACTTATGTGTCTTATTTCTTAATAAGTTGCTTGTTGAGCGGTAACCATGTTTTTGGGGACGCCATCAACTTTTACCTTTGTTGAATATCATGTGAGTTGCTATGCATGTTCGTCTTGTCTGAAGTAAGGGAGATTTTCATGATCAAATGGTTTGAGTATGCATACTGTTAGAGAAGAACATTGGGCCGCTAACTAAAGTCATGATTCATGGTGGAAGTTTCAGTTTGGACACAAAACCTCAATATCTTATGAGAATATTATCTGTTGTTGAATGCTTAAGCATTAAAAGAGGAGTCCATTATCTGTTGTCTATGTTGTCCCGGTATGGGTGTCTAAGTTGAGAATGATCAAAAGCGAGAAATCCAATGCGAACCTTCTCCTTAGACCCTTGTACAGGCGGCATAGAGGTACCCCTTTGTAACACTTGGTTGAAACATATGCCATTGATGACCCACAAGTATAGGGGGTGTATCGTAGTATCTTCGATAAGTAAGAATGTCGATCCCAACGAGGAGCAGAAGGTGTTGACAAGCAGTTTCGATGAAGGATTCACTGTAAATGCTCACAGACAAGTATTCAGGGGGTTTTGATGTAACAGTTGAATAAAGTACGAGTAAGTAAAGTGCGAGAATAATAATTGCAGCGAGTGGCCCAATCCTTTTTAGCACAAAGGACAAGCCGGTTTGTTTACTTATAATGACCAAACGTTCTCGAGGACACACGGGATTTTAGTCTAGTGCTTTCGCTACATACGGCTAAATAATCTTCATTGTTATGATAAGTGTTGTGTGGGTGAACCTATGCTAATGCACCGCCCTTCCTAGGACTAATACATACTTGTGATTATACCCCTTGCAAGCATCCGCAACTACAAGAAAGTAATTAAGAATAAATCTAACCACAGCCTTAAACTCTGAGATCCTGCGATCCCTCCTGCATCGATATACCAACGGGGGTTTAGGTTTCTGTCACTCCGGCAACCCCGCAATTAGCAAACGAATACAAGATGCATTCCCCTAGGCCCATAAATGGTGAAGTGTCATGTAGTCGACGTTCACATGACACCACTAGAAGAATAACACCACAACTTAAATATCACACCATTGAATATTACTCAACCATAGTTCACTACTAACATTTAGACTTCACCCATGTCCTCAAGAACTAAACGAACTACTCACGAGACATCATATGGAACATGATCAGAGGTGATATGATGATGAATAACAATCTGAACATAAACTTGGTTCAATGGTTTCACTCAATAGCATCAACAACAAGTAGAGATCAATATCGGGAGAGTTTCCCCTATCAAACAATCAAGATCAAACCCAAATTGCTACGGCGATGACGGTGTCCAGCGGTGGAGACGGCGGTGATGATGGTGGAGATGATGATGATGGTGATGGAGATGATGTCCAGCTCGATGACGGTGACGATGGCGTCGATTTCCCCCTCCCGGAGGGAATTTCCCCGGTGGATTCCTGCCCGCCGGAGAGCTCTTTTCTCTCTGGTGTTCTCCGCCCCGCAGAGGCGGCTGTAACTCTTCGCGAGGTACCCTCTGTGGCTTAGGTTTTCGAGACGAAGGATTTCGCGAAGAAAAGGAGGCGAAAGGGGTCTTGGGCCCCCCAAACCACATGGCGGCGCGGCCAGGGCATGGGCCGCGCCGCCCTAGGGTGTGGGCCCACCCTGGGTGCTCCTGGCTCCTCCTTCTGGCTTCCTTCGTCATCTTGAAAAATAGGATTTTTGGTATAATTTCCTTCCACAGTTGATCTTCCGAAATATTGCGTTATGACGGTGCTTTTTCCAGCAGAATCCTGGCTCCGGTGCTTGATCCTCCAAAAATGATGAAACATGCAAAATAGATGAAATAACATAAGTATTGTGTCCCAATATGAAATATATCAATGAATAACAGCAAATTATGATATAAAATAGTGATGCAAATTGGACGTATCAACTCCCCCCAAGCTTAGACTTCGCTTGTCCCCAAGCGAAACTGAGCTCGATAGACAGGACCACATGTTTATGGAGTGAAGAGTCGATAAATAAAATACGGACAAGAAGCATCATATTCATTCACACAAGACATTATAGTAAACAACCTCTTATAACTCAACTTGAAACAAGTATAAGGTAATCACAAGTAAAGGTGCATAACAAATCATAATTGGTGATGGCAAACTTCGTTCTTGGCCAGAGAACAATTAACAGATTATATTTATTCATTGAGCAGCGCTCTCATGTTAAAGTTTATAGGGCACAACTTGCATACTCAATCATAATGGTCTCTTCATAATCATTGATAACGTGCAAAGCTATATTCATTCAGATAAAACTTGTACTAAACAAGGAAGAATAAAAGACATGATGAAGCAAATCACAATATAATGGTTTGATCACAACTACTCAAATGCTTGCTTGAGATGGAGGGAAATAGGTTTACTGACTCAACATAAAGTAAAAGACAGGCCCTTCGCAGAGGGAAGCAGGGATTAAATCATGTGCTAGAGCTTTTTCAGTTTTGCAATCATATAAAGAGAATAAAAGTAACATTTTGAGAGGTGTTTGTTGTTGTCAACGACTGGTAGCGGGTACTCTAACCCCCTTGCTAAACAACCTCCAAAGAGCGGCTCCCATATTATTTTCATTTTACTTGGCACTCCTTCCAACCTTTCTTTCACAAACCATGGCTAACCGAATCCTCGGGTGCCTGCCAACAATCTCATACCATGAAGGAGTGCCTTTTTATTTTGGTTTTATTATGATGATGACACTCCCCCCAACCTTTGCTTTCTCAAGCCATGGCTAACCGAATCCTTCGGGTGCCGTCCATCAATCACATACCATGGATGAGTGTCTATTTAGTTTAATTAATTTGGGACTGGGAATCCCATTGCCAGCTCTTTTTGCAAAATTATTGGATAAGCGGATGAAGCCACTAGTCCATTGGTGGAAGTTGCCCAACAAGATTGAAAGATAAAACACCACATACTTCCTCATGAGCTATGAAACATTGACACAAATAAGAGATACTAAGTTTTGAATTGTTTAAAGGTAGCACATGAAGTATTTACTTGGAATGGCAGAAAATACCAAGTAGTAGGTAGGTATGGTGGACACAAATGGCATAGGTTTGGGCTAAGGTTTGGATGCACGAGAAGTATTCCCTCTCAGTACAGGTCTTTGGCTAGCAAGGTTAATTAGCAAGCATAAGAGTCGAGGGAAACAAACAAATATACATGTGATAGAAACAATCATGCATCTTCCTTGTAAGTACAAACAATTTTAACTTCAGAATAATAAGCAATGAGCTAACAAGAAAGACAATGAAACATCTACATGTATTTCTCTTTTCTATTTAAACCTCAAAGTGTTGTTGCTATTGACCAATGCTAAGTTTGCCAAAACCAAATAGATTTATTCAATGCTCCCAAAGTGGTACCAATACTAACAACAAGGTAAATCATATGATAGAGATTGCAAACTAGAATAAGATGTGCAATATGTAAATGATAAGACTTCTCATTAATATTCCATAACGATAACTCACACCAAGGGATACATAGATAACCAACTAAAGGAAGATACTTCCAACTGCAACCCATCTTATATGATAACTTCCCTACTCATGATATGACACTACTTGACAATAAAAGTAAAAGGTAGTGATAATGTGATACCGCGGCACTCCCCCAAGCTTGGAACAAACCAAGGGGATGCCAATACCAATGATGAATTACTCCTTCGGCGATGGTGGTGATGAATTCCTGACAAGCTTCTCAATAAGCTCCTGAAGCTCATCAATCATGTATATGAGATTGCGAATCATCTCTTAATTGTGCTCGACGCGGTTAAGGAGTCTGTCTGACGGCGAGTCCCAGCTCTTGGAGTTATTTCCCCACTCTTCAGCTTCAGGCTCCTTCTCTCCTGCAGTGTTAGAGCGATCTATATCCCACTGGCTAGGCAATGCTGCCTTGGGAGTCCCTTCAATTTGATTATTGAAAATTAGATTGTGGAAGGGGTGATGAGTGCTTGATAAGGATGACTTCGGAGCTAGGTAATGACGTGGAACCCCTCCTCCAGTGCGAATTCTTGCGCTCTTGTTTGCACTAAAAGGGTTGTCCACCACCTTGATGCTTGCGATAGTAGCGCGCGGGTGTGCGCGCCAATCTTCCTCCACCTCTTCTTCATCCTCTTCCTTGACGTCCTTGTCTTCCTCTTTCCACCCAAGATCTCGATCATCTTCATCCGGAAACTCCTTGCCCTTGTTCTTGGAGACCATGGTGCTTCTAAACTGAAAACAGATCCTGGCAGAAACAGCTCGAAACAAAACACGTCGAGAACACGATATACGGACCTCCAGGGGTCCGGGGGATTATATAGCAAAAATTTTCACGACAAACGGAAAGTACCAGATCGAACCAGAGTCGGAAAGGGGCGACGGGGCGGCCAAACCATAGGGCGGCGCGGGCCCAGGCTTGGCCGCGCCGGCCTATGGTGGCACCCCCTCGTGCGTCCTTTCCACTCCGTTTCGAACTCGTAATTTTTCATATTTTCCAAAAACAGCAACAATATTGTTCGGAAAGTAAATTGCGTACTTTTCATTACCAGTACTGTTACCTATTCAAAGTCGAGTTCTGGCGGACTGTCAATTTGCCCTTTGATGAAAGCTTCCGGTGTTTCCACTTGAATAATATCAACATCAACATTATAGGAATCACCTGAGATATAATGCTTGAGTCTTTGTCCATTCACCACTTGCGTAGCATTGCCTTGGAGAGAGCTAATTTTGATTGCTCCTGAACGATACACCTCCTCGACAACATATGGTCCTTCCCATTTTGAGAGTAATTTCCCTGCAAAGAATCTGAGACGAGACCGATACAATAGGACTTTATCCCCAATATTAAATTCTCTTTTGATGATCCTTCTATCATGCCATTTTTTAACTTTCTCTTTAAAGAGTTTAGCATTTTCATAAGCTTCACTTCTCCATTCATCTAGAGAACTCAATTGCAACAACCTCTTATCACCGGCAAGTTTAGGATCTTTATTTAATTCTCTAACAGCCCAATAAGCTTTGTGCTCTAGTTCTAAAGGTAAATGACAAGCTTTCCCATAAACCATTTTATAAGGTGACATTCCCATGGGATTTTTGTAAGCAGTCCTATAAGCCCATAGTGCATCCTTCAATTTACTAGCCCAATTCTTTCTAGTTTTATTAACGGTCTTTCCCAAAATAGATTTAATCTCTCTATTTGATAATTCTACTTGACCACTAGTTTGAGGATGATAAGCGGAAGCAATTCTATGATTAATACCATACTTAGCAAGAGTTTTTCTAAAACCTCCATGAATAAAATGAGAACCTCCATCAGTCATAATATATCTAGGTACTCCAAATCTAGGAAAAATAATATCTAAAAGCATTCTTAAAGAGGTCTCACCATCAGCACTTTTTGTAGGTATAGCTTCCACCCATTTAGTAACATAATCAACAGCAACAAGTATGTGAGTGTTACCTTCTGAAGACAGAAAAGGTCCCATGAAGTCAAATCCCCAACAATCAAATGGTTCAATAACAAGAGTATAATTCATTGGCATTTCATTACGTCTGGAGATATTACCAACCCTTTGGCACTCATCACAAGATAAAATAAACTTTCTCACATCTTTGAAGAGAGTTGGCCAATAAAAACCTGATTGTAAAACCTTTTGCGCGGTTCTTTCTCCGGCGTGATGTCCTCCATAAGCGCTACCATGACATTTACTCAATATCTCTTGTTGTTCATATTCGGGAACACATCTTCGCATAATACCATCCACTCCTTCTTTGTATAAGTGTGGGTCATCCCAGAAATAATGCCTCAAGTCATAAAAGAATTTCCTCCTTTGCTGAGCTGAAAAGGTTGGAGGCAAGTACTTGGAAACAATAAAGTTAGCATAATCAGCATACCAAGGACTGTCTCGCGAGCTCACCTTTATTACAGCCAATTGTTCATTTGGAAAACTATCATTAACAGGAACAGGATCATAAGCAATATTTTCCAATCTAGACAAATTATCAGCAACAGGATTATCATCACCTTTCCTATCTACAATATGTAAATCAAATTCTTGCAAAAGAAGTACCCATCTAATAAGCCTCGGCTTAGCATCTTTCTTTGTCATAAGGTATCTAATTGCAGCATGATCAGTATGAATAGTAACTTTTGAATCAACAATATAAGATCTAAATTTATCGCAAGCAAAGACTACAGCTAATAATTCTTTTTCAGTTGTAGCATAATTTCTTTGAGCAGCATCAAGAGTTTTACTAGCATAATGAATAACATTCAGTTTTTTATCTACTCGCTGTCCAAGAACAGCGCCTACAGCAAAATCACTAGCATCACACATAATTTCAAAGGGTAAGTTCCAATCAGGAGGTTCAACTATAGGAGCAGTTGTTAAGGCTTTCTTAAGAGTTTCAAAAGCTTCCTTACAATCATCATCAAAAACAAATGGTACATCTTTTTGAAGAAGATTAGTAAGAGGCTTTGAAATCTTGGAGAAATCTTTAATAAATCTCCTATAATACCCAGCATGACCAAGAACACTACGAATACCTTTAACATCCCTCGGATAGGGCATCTTCTCAATTGCTTCAACTTTAGCTCTATCAACTTCAATACCTCTCTCAGAAATTTTATGTCCCAATACAATTCCTTCATTAACCATAAAGTGGCATTTCTCCCAATTAAGAACAAGGTTAGTTTCTTCACATCTCTGCAAAACTTTATCAAGGTTTCGCAAGCAACTATCAAAAGAATTCCCATAGACGGAAAAATCATCCATGAATACCTCTACAATACTTTCACAAAAACCATGAAAAATAGCAGACATGCATCTTTGAAAAGTAGCAGGAGCATTACATAAACCAAAAGGCATATGTCTATAAGCATAAGTTCCATAGGGACAAGTAAAAGTAGTTTTCTCTTGATCTTTAGCTTTAACAGCAATTTGTGAAAACCCAGAATAACCATCAAGAAAGCAAAAATGAGTATTTTTAGACAATCTTTCTAACATTTGATCAATAAATGGTAAAGGGTAATGATCTTTCTTAGTAACTTTATTAACTTTTCGAAAATCAATGCACATTCTATACCCTACAACTACTCTTTGAGGGATGAGCTCATCATTATCATTAGGCACAACAGTCATTCCTCCCTTCTTGGGAACGCAATGCACAGGACTAACCCATCTACTATCAGCAATAGGATATATAATACCTGCTTCAAGAAGTCGTAATACCTCATTCCTTACCACTTCCTTCATCTTCGGAATTAGACGACGCTGATGTTCAACAACAGGCTTTGCATCATCCTCCATATTAATAGCATGTTGGCAAATAGAAGGAGAAATCCCTTTCAAATCATCAAGAGTATAGCCAATAGCTCCTCGGTGCTTCTTCAATATTTCCAATAACCTTTCTTCTTCAATCTCTGAAAGCTTAGAACTAATAATAACAGGATATATTTTCTTATCATCAATATGAGCATATTTAAGATTATCAGGCAAAGGCTTTAAATCAAAAACAGGATCTTCCTTTGGTGGCGGTGTTGTACCCAAATCTTCCACCGGTAAATCATGCTTGAGAATAGGTTGGCGAAGAAAAATTTCCTCAAGCTCATCTCTTTCTTTCCTAAAAACTTCACTCTCGCTATCCTCCAAATGTTGCTGCAAAGGATTATTAGGAACAAGAACAATAGATGCACATTGCTCCATTTTAAAATCATTACTAGGCAAATCAGCTTTATAAGGAGTTTTGGTAAATTTAGAGAAGTTAAACTCATAAGATTCACCAGCAAATTTAGTCAAAATTTTCTCTTTCTTGCAATCTATAATAGCTCCACAAGTATTTAGAAAAGGTCTACCAAAAATAATAGGACAATAATCGCTAGCAGCAGAACCAAGTACCAAAAAGTCAGCAGGATATTTAATCTTACCGCATAAAACTTCCAAATCTCGAACAATACCAATTGGAGAAATAGTTTCTCTATTAGCCAGCTGAATAACCACATCAATATCCTCAAGTTCACAAGAATCAATTTCATGCATAATCTCCGTGTAAAGCTCATAAGGAATAGCACTAACACTTGCACCAATATCACATAATCCATAATAGCAATGATCACCAATTCTAACAGATAGCATAGGAACACTAGCTTGTTTGGGTTTATTAGGATGTGAAACAATATTAGAAGCATCTTCACAGAAAATAATATGACCATCCTCCACATTTTCAGTCACAAGATCTTTAACTATTGCAACAAAGAGTTCAACTTTTATTTGTTCTTCAGGTTCTACAGGTTTCTTTTCACTTTTATGAACCGCACTATTTATAACAGAGTACTCCTTCATTTTAGCAGGGAAAGGAGTTTTTTCAATATAAGCTTCAGGAATAACATGATCAGCAGTTTCAACTACAACGCATTTATTAATAGATGAATCAATTTTATCCTTATACGGTTCATGATACTTATCAAAATTCTTCTTTGGCAATTCATAACGAGAGGCAAAAGCTTTATAAAGATTTACAGCAACTTGAGAATCAAGACCATATGTAGCACTCATATTACGAAATTTATCAGTATCCATAAAAGCTTCAATGCATTTATAATCATAAATTATACCTGATTCTCTATCCTTGTCGTTCTCCCATCCTTCAGTATTTTCTTGGATCTGATCAAGAAGGTCCCTTTTAAACTCTTCTTTGTTGCGTGTAAATGATCCAGAACAAGAAGTATCCAGCAAGGTCTTGTCTTGAAAAGAAAGTCTTGCATAGAAATTATCAATAATAACATTACCAGGAAGCTCATGAATGGGGCATTTGAGCATTAAAGACTTCAATCTCCCCCAAGCTTGGGCAATACTCTCTCCATCATGAGGCCAAAAATTATATATGCGATTCCGATCCTTATGAATTTCACTTGGAGGATAGAACTTAGAATAAAACCGGGGCACAATATCATTCCATTCAAGAGAATCCCCATTATCCAGTAATTTATACCAATGCGCCGCCTTACCGGACAGCGATAAAGAGAATAGTTTCTTCCTCACTTCATCCATAGCAATACCTGCACATTTGAATAACCCGCATAATTCATGCAAAAACAGTAAATGATCACCAGGATGGACAGTTCCATCCCCTTCATAGCGGTTATCCATAACACGTTCAATAATTTTCATAGGTATTTTATATGGTATCACTTCCTCACCTGGCGCCTCATCTACTACCGTTGCAGTAGTAGTAGATTTCCCAAATAAAAATTGAAGAGAAGATCTCTCCATAATGACTTATAGCAGCAGGCAGAAATAAAATCAGCACAACTTGATAAAGGTTTTCCTTACCAATTCCACTTACCAATAGCGCTTCACTCCCGGCAACGGCGCCAGAAAATAGTCTTGATGACCCACAAGTATAGGGGGTGTATCGTAGTATCTTCGATAAGTAAGAATGTCGATCCCAACGAGGAGCAGAAGGTGTTGACAAGCAGTTTCGATGAAGGATTCACTGTAAATGCTCACAGACAAGTATTCAGGGGGTTTTGATGTAACAGTTGAATAAAGTACGAGTAAGTAAAGTGCGAGAATAATAATTGCAGCGAGTGGCCCAATCCTTTTTAGCACAAAGGACAAGCCGGTTTGTTTACTTATAATGACCAAACGTTCTCGAGGACACACGGCTAAATAATCTTCATTGTTATGATAAGTGTTGTGTGGGTGAACCTATGCTAATGCACCGCCCTTCCTAGGACTAATACATACTTGTGATTATACCCCTTGCAAGCATCCGCAACTACAAGAAAGTAATTAAGAATAAATCTAACCACAGCCTTAAACTCTGAGATCCTGCGATCCCTCCTGCATCGATATACTAACGGGGGTTTAGGTTTCTGTCACTCCGGCAACCCCGCAATTAGCAAACGAATACAAGATGCATTCCCCTAGGCCCATAAATGGTGAAATGTCATGTAGTCGACGTTCACATGACACCACTAGAAGAATAACACCACAACTTAAATATCACACCATTGAATATTACTCAACCATAGTTCACTACTAACATTTAGACTTCACCCATGTCCTCAAGAACAAAACGAACTACTCACAAGACATCATATGGAACATGATCAGAGGTGATATGATGATGAATAACAATCTGAACATAAACTTGGTTCAATGGTTTCACTCAATAGCATCAACAACAAGTAGAGATCGATACCGGGAGAGTTTCCCCTATCAAACAATCAAGATCAAACCCAAATTGCTACGGTGATGACGGTGTCCAGCGGTGGAGACGGCGGTGATGGTGGTGGAGATGATGATGATGGTGATGGAGATGATGTCCAGCTCGATGACGGTGACGATGGCGTCGATTTCCCCCTCCCGGAGGGAATTTCCCCGGCGGATTCCTGCCCGCCGGAGAGCTCTTTTCTCTCTGGTGTTCTCCGCCCGCAGAGGCGGCTGTAACTCTTCGCGAGGTACCCTCTGTGGCTTAGGTTTTCGAGACGAAGGATTTCGCGAAGAAAAGGAGGCGAAAGGGGTCGTGGGCCCCCCAAACCACATGGCGGCGCGGCCAGGGCATGGGCCGCGCCGCCCTAGGGTGTGGGCCCACCCTGGGTCCTCCTGGCTCCTCCTTCTGGCTTCCTTCGTCATCTTGAAAAATAGGATTTTTGGTATAATTTCCTTCCACAGTTGATCTTCCGAAATATTGCGTTATGATGGTGCTTTTTCCAGCAGAATCCTGGCTCCGGTGCTTGATCCTCCAAAAATGATGAAACATGCAAAATAGATAAAATAACATAAGTATTGTGTCCCAATATGAAATATATCAATGAATAACAGCAAATTATGATATAAAATAGTGATGCAAATTGGACGTATCAGCCATGCAATGATAATCCGTGTTAATCCAAGCTAATTAGGACAAGGTGCGAGCACTATTAGTATACTATGCATGAGGCTTGCAACTTATAGGATGTCTTATACATAACACATATGCTTTATTACTACCGTTGACAAAATTGTTTCTATGTTTTCAAAATGAAAAGCTCTAGCACAAAAATAGTAATCCATGCTTCCCTCTGCGAAGGGCCTATCTTCTACTTTATTGTTGAGTCAGTTTACCTATTCTTTCTATCTTAGAAGCAAACACTTGTATCAACTGTGTGCATTGATTCTTACATGTTTACCTATTGCACCTGTTATATTACTTTGTGTTGACAATTCTCCATGATTTAAATATGTTGAAGTTGAAAGCAACCGCTGAAACTTATATCTTCCTTTGTGTTGCTTCAATGCCTTTACTAAGAATTTATTGCTTTATGAGTAACTCTTATGCAAGTCTTATTGATGCTTGTCTTGAAAGTATTATTCATGAAAAGTCTTTGCTATATGATTCATTTGTTTACTCATTATCTTCATCATTGCTTCGAATCGCTGCATTCATCTCATATGTTTACAATAGTATTGATCAAGATTATGATAGCATGTCACTTCAGAAATTATCTTTGTTATCGTTTACCTACTCGAGGGCGAGTAGGAACTAAGCTTGGGGATGCTTGATACGTCCCAAACGTATCTATAATTTCTTATGTTCCATGCTACTTTTATGATGATACTCACATGTTTTATACACACTTTACATCATTTATATGCATTTTCCGGCACTAACCTATTAACGAGATGTCGAAGAGCCAGTTGCTGTTTTCTGCTGTTTTTGGTTTCAGAAATCCTACAGAGGAAATATTCTCGGAATTGGACGAAATCAACGCCCAGGGTCTTATTTTTCCACGGAGCTTCCAGAAGACCGAAGGGGATACGAAGTGGGGCAACGAGGCGCCAACACCACAGGGCCGCGTGACCTGGGTGGGGCCCGTGCCACCCTATGGTGTGGGGCCCCCGCGCCGCCTCCAACCCTACCCTTCCGCCTCCAGAGGGGAGGCCTGGGCCCCCCACACCATAGGGCCGCGCGGGCCAGCCCCTGGCTGCGCCGGCCTATGGGGAGGGCACCCTGTTGCCCCTCCTGCGCCGCCTCTTCGCCTATTTAAGCCCATTCGACCTAAAAACGCGATACCAATTGACGAAACTCCAGAAAGACTCCAGGGGCGCCGCCACCATCGCGAAACTCCAATTCGGGGGACAGAAGTCTCTGTTCCGGCACCCTGCCGGGATGGGGAAGTGCCCCCGGAAGCCATCTCCATCAACGCCACCGCCTCCATCATGCTCCGTGAGTAGTTCCCCCATGGACTACGGGTTCTAGCTGTAGCTAGTTGGTATTCTCTCCCCCATGTACTTCAATACAACGATCTCATGAGCTGCCTTACATGATTGAGATTCATCTGATGTAATCGGTGTTGTGTTTGCTGGGATCCGATGGATTGTTACATTATGATTAGTCTATCTATAAAGTTTGTGAAGTTATTGTTGCTGCAATCTTGTTGTGTTTAATGCTTGTCACTAGGGCCCGAGTGGCATGATCTTAGATTTAAGCTCTATACTTATTGCTTAGATTGTATCTACAAGTTGTATGCACATGTCTATGTCCGGAACCAAAGGCCCCAAAGTGACAGAAATTGGGACAACTGGAGGGGAAGGCTTAGATATGAGGATCACATGTTTTCACGGAGTGTTAATGCTTTGCTCCGGTGCTCTATTAAAAGGAGTACCTTAATTTCCAGTAGATTCCCTAGAGGCCCGGCTGCCACCGGCTGGTAGGACAAAAGATGTTGTACAAGTTTCTCATTGCGAGCACGTATGACTATACATGGGAAACATGCCTACATGATTAATAATCTTGATGTTCTGTCTTAATGCTATTTCAATCCTATCAATTGCCCAACTGTAATTTGTTCACCCAACACTTGTTATTGGAGAGTTACCACTAGTGTAGATAGCTGGGAACCCCGGTCCATCTCTTGTCCTCATATACTCGTTTCTACATGTCATTGGAAGTAGTATCAACTATTTTCTGGTGCCATTGCTCTCATATTACTGCTACTGATGCTGTGTTACTGTTACTATTGCTCCCATATTACTGTTGCTTTCACATCACCCCTGTTACTAGTGCTTTTCCAGGTGCAGCTGAATTGACAACTCAGTTGTTAAGGCTTATAAGTATTCTTTACCTCCCCTTGTGTCGAATCAATAAATTTGGGTTTTACTTCCCTCGAAGACTGTTGCGATCCCCTATACTTGTGGGTTATCAGCGACACACTAGGGCGGCGCGGCCTGGGCCCTGGCCGCGCGGCCCTGTTGTGTGGGTCCCTCGTGACGCCCCCTGACCTACCCTTCCGCCTACATATAGTCTTCGTCGCGAAACCCCCAGTACCGAGAGCCACGATACGGAAAACCTTCCAGAGACGCAGCCGCCGCCAATCCCATCTCGGGGGATTCAGGAGATCGCCTCCGGCACCCTGTCGGAGAGGGGAATCATCTCCCGGAGGGCTCTTCATCGCCATGATCGCCTCCAGATCGATGTGTGAGTAGTTCACCCCTGGAGTATGGGTCCATAGCAGTAGCTAGATGGTTGTCTTCTCCTCATTGTGCTATCATGTTAGATCTTGTGAGCTGCCTATCATGATCAAGATCATCTATTTGTAATGCTACATGTTGTGTTTGTTGGGATCCGATGAATATTGAATACTATGTCAAGTTGATTATCAATCTATCATATATGTTATTTATGTTCTTGCATGCTCTCCGTTGCTAGTAGAGGCTCTGGCCAAGTTGATACTTGTGACTCCAAGAGGGAGTATTTATGCTCGATAGTGGGTTCATGCCTCCATTAAATCTGGGACAGTGACAGAAAGTTCTAAGGTTGTGGATGTGCTGTTGCCACTAGGGATAAAACATCGATGCTTTGTCTAAGGTTATTTGTGTTGATTACATTACGCACCATACTTAATGGAATTGTCTGTTGTTTACAACTTAATACCTGAAGGGGTTCGGATGATAACCTGAAAGTGGACTTTTTAGGCATAGATGCATGCTGGATAGCGGTCTATGTACTTTGTCGTAATGCCCTGATTAAATCACATAGTACTCATCATGATATATGTATGTGCATTGTTATGCCTTCTTTATTTGTCAATCGCCCAACTGTAATTCGTTCACCCAACATCTGTTTATATTATGGGAGAGACACCACTAGTGAACTGTGGACCCCGGTCCTATTCTTTACATCTGAAATACAATCTACTGCAATTGTTCTTTACTGTTCTTCGCAAACAATCATCATCTTCCACACAATACGTTTAATCCTTTGTTTTCAGCAAGCCGGTGAGATTGACAACCTCACTGTTACGTTGGGGCAAAGTACTGTGATTGTGTTGTGCAGGTTCCACGTTGGCGCCGGAATCCCTGGTGTTGCGCCGCACTACACTCCGCCACCAACAACCTTCAACGTGCTTCTTGGCTCCTACTGGTTCGATAAACCTTGGTTTCTTTCTGAGGGAAAACTTACTGCTGTGCACATCACACCTTCCTCTTGGGGTTCCCAACGGACGTGTGTCTCACGCGCATCAGTAGTTCACCCCTGGACTATGGGTCCATAGCAGTAGCTAGATGGTCGTCTACTCCTCATTGTGCTATCATGTTAGATCTTGTGAGCTGCCTATCATGATCAAGATCATCTATTTGTAATGCTACATGTTGTGTTTGTTGGGATCCGATGAATATGGAATACTATGTCAAGTTGATTATCAATCTATCATATATGTGTTGTTTATGTTCTTGCATGCTCTCCGTTGCTAGTAGAGGCTCTGGCCAAGTTGATACTTGTAACTCCAAGAGGGAGTATTTATGCTCGATAGTGGGTTCATGCCTCCATTGAATGCAGGACGATGATGAAAGTTCTAAGGTTGTGGATGTGCTGTTGCCACTAGGGATAAAACATCAATGCTTTGTCTAAAGATATTTGTGTTGATTACATTACGCACCATACTTAATGCAATTGTCTGTTGTTTGCAACTTAATACTGGAAGGGGTGCGGATGCTAACCTGAAGGTGGACTTTTTAGGCATAGATGCATGCTGGATAGCGGTCTATGTACTTTGTCGTAATGCCCTGATTAAATCTCATAGTAGTCATCGTGATATGTATGTGCATTGTTATGCCCTCTCGATCTATTTGTCAATTGCCCAATTGTAATTTTTTCACCCAACATGCTATTTCTTATCGGAGAGACACCACTAGTGAACTGTGGACCCCGGTCCATTGTTTTACATCTGAAATACAATCTACTGCAATACTTGTTCTTTACTGTTCTTCACAAACAAACATCATCTTCCACACTATACATTTAATCCTTTGTTTACAGCAAGCTGGTGAGATTGACAAGCTCACTGTTACGTTGGGGCAAAGTACTTTGATTGTGTTGTGCAGATTCCACGTTGGCACCGGAATCCCTGGTGTTGCGCCGCACTACACTCTGTCACCAACAACCTTCACGTGATCCTTGACTCCTACTGATTCGATAACCTTGGTTTCTTACTGAGGGAAAACTTGCTGCTGTACGCATCACACCTTCCTCTTGGGGTTCCCAACGGACATGTGTTAACTACACGCCAGCAAAGATATTTTTTGGCGCCGTTGCCGGGGAGATCAAGACACGCTGCATGGGGAGTCTCCCACATCCAATCTCTTTACTTTGTTTTTGTCTTGCTTTATTCTATTTACTGCTTTGTTTGTTTCTTTATATCAAAAACACAAAAAAATTAGTTGCTTTACTTTATTTACTATCTTGTTTGCGTTCTCTATATTAAAAACACAAAAAAATTAGTTACTTGCATTTACTTTGTTTAGTTTGCTTTACTTATTACTACTAAAAATGAGTAATCCTGAAGTTGAAGTTCGTTCGTTTAAGTAACAAGGGGGAGAAAGTTTTAAAGATGCTTGGTATAGAATTAGTGATGTTCATCATAGGTGCACTAAGAAACACTCCACTATTATCCTGCTTAGGAACTTTTATGTTGGTCTCTCCAGCTGGAATAGGTATGTTCTTGATACTCTTGCGGGAGGTAATTTCCTAGGCACTCCTGATTTAGAAGCTAGTTGCATTATTGAGAGTCTAGTTGGAATACCACCTGTTAATGAAGTTAAAATTGAAATCTCTCTTGAAGATGTCATGAAAAAGTTGGAGACCATAGAGCAAAATCTTCCAAGTATTAAGACTAAATTGGGAATATTACTTAATAACACTGATAAACTTGATAAATCTCTAGGTGGAATTAATGAGAGAATTGCTATCCTAGAAACTTGTGCTACTCATGATAATCAAACCCATAGGATTAGGGAACTTGAAGAAGCTATGGGAACCTTGGGTTCAACTTTTTCTTCTCTTAAGTTTAAGGAGAAAGCTTATGTGAGTAAGGAGCAAAAGTTCATGTATGTCTCTAAGGTGCCTAAGCCAAAAAACTATTATAGGCCTAAAATTGACAAAGCCCTTAGTACCACTATGGATGATGGAACATCTAATATACCTATTGTGACAAATTGTGAAAATTATGATGTCGATGCTTCATCTCTTGATAATACTTGATTCACACTTTCTGCGCCTAGCTGAAAGACGTTAAAGAAAAGCGCTTATGGGAGACAACCCATTATTTTACTTCTGCACTTTTGTTTTATATTTGAGTCTTGGAAGTTGTTACTACTGTATCAACCTCTCCTTATCTTTATTTTATTGCATTGTTGTGCCAAGTAAAGTCTTTGATACTAGGGTTGATACTAGATTTGGATTACTGCGCAGAAACAGATTTCTTACTGTCACGAAATTGAGCAGCCCCGTCTGTAGGTAACTTAGAAAAATCTGCCAATTTACGTGCGTGATCCTCAGATATGTACGCAACTTTCATTCAATATGAGCTTTTTCATCTGAGCCTGTTAAGTGCCCCAGAAAAATTCGTCTTTACGGACTGTTCTGTTTTGACAGATTCTGCCTTTTATTTCGCATTGCCTCTTTTGCTATGTTTGATGGATTTCTTTGTTCCATTAACTTTCAGTTGCTTTGTGCAATGTCCAGAAGTGTTAAGAACGATTATGTCACCTCTGAATATGGGAATTTTTGATTATGCACTAACCCTCTAATGAGTTTGTTTTGAGTTTGGTGTGGAGGAAGTTTTCAAGGGTCAAGAGAGGAGGATGATACAATATGATCAAGAAGAGTGAAAAGTCTAAGCTTGGGGATGCCCCCGTGGTTCATACCTGCATATTTTAAGAAGACTCAAGCATCTAAGCTTGGGGATGCCCAAGGCATCCCTTCTTCATCGACAACTTATCAGGTCACCTCTAGTGAAACTATATTTTTATTCCGTTACATCTTATGTGCTTTACTTGGAGCGTCTGTTTGCTTTTTTTTTGTTTTTTTTGAATAAACTCGGATCCTAGCATTCTTTGTTTGGGAGAAAGACACGCTCCGCTGTTTCATATGAACACTAGTGTTCTTAGCTATACTTTTAATGTTCATGGCGAAGGTGGAAACTGCTTCGTTCATTGTTATATGGTTGGAAACAGAAAATGCTTCATGTGGTAATTGGTATAATGTCTTGAATAATTTGATACTTGGCAATTGTTGTGCTCATATAGATCGTGTTTAACCTCTTGCATCATGTACTTTGCACCTATTAATCAAGAACTAAATAGAGCTTGTTAAAATTTGGTTTGCATGATTGGTCTCTCTAGAGTCTAGATATTTTTTGGTTAAGGTGTTTGAACAAGAAGGAAGACAGTGTAGAGTCTTATAATGCTTGCAATATGTTCTTATGTAAGTTTTGATGTACCGGTTTATACTTGAGTTTGCTTCAAACAACCTTGCTAGCCTAAGCCTTGTACTGAGAGGGAATTCTTCTCGTGCATCCAAATCCTTGAGCCAAAAACTATGCCATTTGTGTCCACCATACCTACCTACTACATGGTATTTTTCTGCCATTCCAAAGTACATTACTTGAGTGCTACCTTTAAAATTCTATTCTTTGTCTTTGCAATATATAGCTCATGGGAAAATAGCCTTAAAATCTATTGTGGTAAAGAATATGTAGCTTATGTATCTTATTTCTTATAAGTTGCTTGTTGAGCGATAACCATGTTTCTGGGGACGCCATCAACTTTTACACCTTTGTTGAATATCATGTGAGTTGCTATGCATGTTCGTCTTGTCTGAAGTAAGGGCGATTTTCATGATCAAATGGTTTGAGTATGCATATTGTTAGAGAAGAACATTGGGCCGCTAACTAAAGCCATGAATCATGGTGGAAGTTTCAGTTTGGACACTAATCCTCAATCTATTATGAGAATATTATCTGTTGTTGAATTTTATGCATTAAAGAGGAGTCCATTATCTGTTTTCTATGTTGTCCCGGTATGGATGTCCTTGTTGAGATCTATCAAAAATGAGAAATCAAATGCGATCTATCTCCTTGGACTTTTGTACAGGCGGCATAGAGGTACCCCTTTGTGACACTTGGTTGAAACATATGTTATGCAATGATAATCCGTGTTAATCCAAGCTAATTAGGACAAGGTGCGAGCACTATTGGTATTCTATGCATGAGGCTTGCAACTTATAGGATGTCTTATACATAACACATATGATTTATTACTACCGTTGACAAAATTGTTTCTATGTTTTCAAAATGAAAAGCTCTAGCACAAAAATAGTAATCCATGCTTCCCTCTGCGAAGGGCCATTCTTCTACTTTATGTTGAGTTAGTTTACCTACTTCTTTCTATCTTAGAAGCAAACACTTGTGTCAACTGTGTGCATTGATTCCTACATACTTGCTTATTTGCATTCATCATATTACTTTGTGTTGACAATTATCCATGAGATACATCCATGAGATAAACATGTTGAAGTTGAAAGCAACCACTGAAACTTATATCTTCCTTTGTGTTGCTTCAAAACTCTCTAGTAAGAATTTATTGCTTTATGAGTTAACTCTTATGCAAGTCTTATTGATGCTTGTCTTGAAAGTACTATTCATGAAAAGTCTTTGCTATATGATTCAGTTGTTTATTCATTGTCTTTACCATTGCTTCGAATCACTGCATTCATCTCATATGCTTTACAATAGTATTGATCAAGATTATGATAGCATGTCACTTCAGAAATTATCATTGTTATCGTTTACCTACTCGAGGGCGAGTAGGAACTAAGCTTGGGGATGCTTGATACGTCTCAAACGTATCTATAATTTCTTATGTTCCATGCTACTTTTATGATGATACTCACATGTTTTATACACACTTTACATCATTTATATGCATTTTCTGGCACTAACCTATTAACGAGATGCCGAAGAGCCAGTTGCTGTTTTCTGCTGTTTTTGGTTTCAGAAATCCTACAGAGGAAATATTCTCGGAATTGGACGAAATCAACGCCCAGGGTCTTATTTTTCCACGGAGCTTCCAGAAGACCGAAGGGGATACGAAGTGGGGCAACGAGGCGCCAACACCACAGGGCCGCGCGACCTGGGTGGGGCCCGTGCCACCCTATGGTGTGGGGCCCCCGCGCCGCCTCCAACCCTACCCTTCCGCCTACTTATAGCCTTCATCGCGTAAACCCCTGTACCCACGATACGGAAAACCTTCCAGAGACGCCGCCGCCGCCAATCCCATCTCGGGGGATTCAGGAGATCGCCTCCGGCACCCTGCCGGAGAGGGGAATCATCTCTCGGAGGACTCTTCATCACTATGATCGCCTCCGGATTGATGTGTGAGTAGTTCACCCCTGGACTATGGGTCCATAGCAGTAGCTAGATGGTCGTCTTCTCCTCATTGTGCTATCATGTTAGATCTTGTGAGCTGCCTATCATGATCAAGATCATCTATTTGTAATGCTACATGTTGTGTTTGTTGGGATCCGATGAATATGGAATACTATGTCAAGTTGATTATCAATCTATCATATATGTGTTGTTTATGTTCTTGCATGCTCTCCGTTGCTAGTAGAGGCTCTGGCCAAGTTGATACTTGTAACTCCAAGAAGGAGTATTTATGCTCGATAGTGGGTTCATGCCTCCATTGAATCTGGGACAGTGACAGAAAGTTCTAAGGTTGTGGATGTGCTGTTGCCACTAGGGATAAAACATCAATGCTTTGTCTAAGGATATTTGTGTTGATTACATTACGCACCATACTTAATGCAATTGTCTGTTGTTTGCAACTTAATACTGAAAGGGGTGCGGATGCTAACCTGAAGGTGGACTTTTTAGGCATAGATGCATGCTGGATAGCGGTCTATGCACTTTGTCGTAATGCCCTGATTAAATCTCATAGTAGTCATCGTGATATGTATGTGCATTGTTATGCCCTCTCTATTTATCAATTGCCCAACTGTAATTTGTTCACCCAACATGCTATTTCTTATCGGAGAGACACCACTAGTGAACTATGGACCCCGGTCCATTCTTTTACATCTGAAATACAATCTACTGCAATACTTGTTCTTTACTGTTCTTCGCAAACAAACATCATCTTCCACACTATACATTTAATCCTTTGTTTACAGCAAGCCGGTGAGATTGACAACCTCACTGTTACGTTGGGGCAAAGTACTTTGATTGTGTCGTGCAGGTTCCACGTTGGCGCCGGAATCTCTGGTGTTGCGCCGCACTACACTCCGTCACCAACAACCTTCACGTGATCCTTGACTCCTACTGGTTCGATAACCTTGGTTTCTTACTGAGGGAAAACTTGCTGCTATACGCATCACACCTTCCTCTTGGGGTTCCCAACGGACGTGTGTTAACTACATGCCAGCAGTTTCCCATGTGTTAGAAAAGTAGAGGTGTCACTTCGTGCACTTCCTTGCACATACGTCAGGACCCGCCCCTCCTGAGGAGGGTGACGGATCCGACCAGATTGAGGGTGCCGGAGAAATCAACAATTTTGTCCTCGATAACCTTAGCCCACTGGCAAATGATGTCTACCCAATGAGGTCGGAAGAATATGAGGCTTGGTGCCGAGAGCAGGATTCTGAAGCCGATGCTGCCAACCAGGCTGATAGCCACCCGACTCCACGAAAACAGGTCCTCGCGGCCCTTGTTGGTTATGATGACGACATATCTGGCTCCTTGGGTCACACCCCGTCTGACTCATGAATCCCCGACCCAGATGTCCCGGGAGCTCTGCCACAGGCCTACGATCATTGCGCGGATCCGCCAGTAAATAGGCACATTGACTTCGCGGGGGCGGAAGAAACAACAGCAGAAGGAATCATGCGGCTTGCAGGCGAAAATGGAGAAAAGATTGTGCACAAGGAGATCATTACCAATCCTCTTACACTAGATCATGTCGCGGATCTGTAAATCCTCGAGGAAAAGCGCCGCAGCCTTTTGGCAGAAGCTCAACACCTCTCCAACCTCAACTCGCAAATCCTCAGAAGCAAGATGGCTACCGGCGAGGAGTACAAGCAAGCCCGCATCTTTCAGCAAAACGCACAGGAGGACTAGCGCAAAGCGGAAGCATTAAAGACCAAACTGGAGATGCAAATTGATACGTCTCAAACGTATCTATAATTTTTGATGCTCCATGCTTGTTTTACACCAATTTATATATGTTTTGCTCATGCTTCATTGCACTTTTATACATTTTCCGGTACTAACCTATTAACAAAATGCCACAATGTCAGTTCCATGTTTTCTGCTGTTTTGTATTTCAGAAAAGTTGTACAGGAAATATTCTTGGAATTGGACGAAACAAAAACTGAAGTCAATATTTTTTCGTAACAAAGACAGAGTCCAGAGGGGAGTCGAAGGAGGGCAGCAGGGCCTAGCCCTGGCCCGCTCCTAGGGGTGGTGTGGGCCCCCTGGCCTCCACCAATATCGCCTCTCGCCTATTTAATCACTATCTCGGGAAAACCCTGAACACCCGAGCCTTCATCCATGAAAAGTTCCGTCGCGTCCGCCATCGCAGACCCTAGCTCGGGAGGGTTCTGAAGCTCTTCCAGGCACCCTGCCGGAGGGGGAGATCATCGTTGGAGGCATCTACATCACCATGCCCACGTTCGAAGTGATGCGTGAGTAGTTCATCCCTGGACTATGGGTCCATAGCAGTAGCTAGATGGTTGTCTTTTCCAATTTGTGCCTCATGTCTAGATCTTGTGAGCTGCCCTACATGATCAAGATCATCCTTATGTAATGCTACATGTTGTGTTTGCTGGGATCCGATGAATATTGTATACTATGTTGAGATCGATTATATATTCTTGTCATATGTTATTTGTGATCATGCATGCTCTCCGTTGCTAGTAGATACTTTGGCCAAGTAAATGATTGTGACTTCACGAGGGGGTATTTATGCTCGATAATAGGTCCATGCCTCTAGTTTTCTGGGAGTGTGACAATAACTTCTAAGATTGTAGATGTGTTGTTGCTACTAGGGAGAAAACAACAATGTTTTATCCAAGGTTAATTCTATTGTTTACTTTACACATATTGCTTAATGCGATAATCTGTTGCTTGCAACTTAATACTGAAAGGGGTTCGGACGATAATGATACGTCTCAAACGTATCTATAATTTCTTATGTTCCATGCTACTTTTATGATGATACTCACATGTTTTATACACACTTTATGTCATTATTATGCATTTTCCGGCACTAACCTATTGACGAGATGCCGAAGAGCCAGTTGCTGTTTTCTGCTGTTTTTAGTTTCAGAAATCCTACAAAGGAAATATTCTCGAAATTGGACGAAATCAACGCTCAGGGTCTTATTTTTCCACGAAGCTTCCAGAAGACCGAAGAGGATACGAAGTGGGGCCACGAGGGCCCGTAACCATAGGTCGGCGCGGCCAGGGAGGGGCCCGCGCCGCCCTATGGTGTGGGTCCCTCGCGCCGCCTCCAACCCTACCCTTCCGCCTACTTATAGCCTTGGTCGCGAAAGTCCCAGTACCGAGAGCCACGATACGGAAAACCTTTCAGAGACGCAGCCGCCGCCAATCCCATCTCGGGGGATTCAGGAGATCGCCTCCGGCACCCTGCCGGAGAGGGGAATCATCTCCCGGAGGACTCTTCATCGCCATGATCGCCTCCGGATTGATGTGTGAGTAGTTCACCCCTGGACTATGGGTCCATAGCAGTAGCTAGATGGTTGTCTTCTCCTCATTGTGCTATCATGTTAGATCTTGTGAGCTGCCTATCATGATCAAGATCATCTATTTGTAATGCTACATGTTGTGTTTGTTGGGATCCGATGAATATGGAATACTATGTCAAGTTAAATATCAATCTATCATATATGTTGTTTATGTTCTTGCATGCTCTCCGTTGCTAGTAGAGGCTCTGGCCAAGTTGATACTTGTAACTCCAAGAGGGAGTATTTATGCTCGATAGTGGGTTCATGCCTCCATTGAATCTGGGACAGTGACAGAAAGTTCTAAGGTTGTGGATGTGCTGTTGCCACTAGGGATAAAACATCAATGCTTTGTCTAAAGATATTTGTGTTGATTACATTACGCACCATACTTAATGCAATTGTCTGTTGTTTGCAACTTAATACTGGAAGGGGTGCGGATGCTAACCTGAAGGTGGACTTTTTAGGCATAGATGCATGCTGGATAGCGGTCTATGTACTTTGGCCGCCTCGTGGCCCCACTTCGTCTCCTCTTCGGTCTTCTGGAAGCTTCGTGGCAAAATAGGACCCTGGGAGTTGATTTCGTCCAATTCCGAGAATATTTCTTTACTAGGATTTCTGAAACCAAAAACAGCAGAAACAAAGAATCGGCACTTCGGCATCTTGTTAATAGGTTAGTTCCAGAAAATGCACGAATATGACATAAAGTGTGCATAAAACATGTAGATATCATCAATAATGTGGCATGGAACACAAGAAATTATCGATACGTCGGAGACGTATCAGCATCCCCAAGCTTAGTTCTGCTCGTCCCGAGCAGGTAAAACGATAACAAAGATAATTTCTGGAGTGACATGCCATCATAACCTTGATCATACTATTTGTAAACATATGTAATGAATGCAGCGATCAAAACAATGGTAATGACATGAGTAAACAAGTGAATCATAAAGCAAAGACTTTTCATGAATAGCACTTCAAGACAAGCATCAATAAGTCTTGCATAAGAGTTAACTCATAAAGCAATAAATCAAAGTAAAGGTATTGAAGCAACACAAAGGAAGATTAAGTTTCAGCGGTTGCTTTCAACTTATAACATGTATATCTCATGGATAATCGTCAACATAGAGTAATATAATAAGTGCAATATGCAAGTATGTAGGAATCAATGCACAGTTCACACAAGTGTTTGCTTCTTGAGGTGGAGAGAAATAGGTGAACTGACTCAACATAAAAGTAAAAAAGAATGGTCCTTCAAAGAGGAAAGCATCGATTGCTATATTTGTGCTAGAGCTTTTATTTTGAAAACATGAAACAATTTTTTCAACGGTAGTAATAAAGCATATGAGTTATGTAAATTATATCTTACAAGTTGCAAGCCTCATGCATAGTATACTAATAGTGCCCGCACCTTGTCCTAATTAGCTTGGACTACCGGATCGTCGCAATACACATGTTTTAACCAAGTGTCACAATGGGGTACCTCCATGCCGCCTGTACAAAGGTCTAAGGAGAAAGCTCGCATTTTGGATTTCTCGCTTTTGATTATTCTCAACTTAGACATCCATACCGGGACAACATGGACAACAGATAATGGACTCCTCTTTAATGCATAAGCATGTGGCAACAATTATTATTCTCATATGAGATTGAGGATATATGTCCAAAACTGAAACTTCCACCATGAATCATGGCTTTAGTTAGCGGCCCAATGTTCTTCTCTAACAATATGTATGCTCCAACCATTAAGGTGGTAGATCTCTCTTACTTCAGACAAGACGGACATGCATAGCAACTCACATGATATTCAACAAAGAATAGTTGATGGCGTCCCCAGAAACATGGTTATCGCACAACAAGCAACTTAATAAGAGATAAAGTGCATAAGTACATATTCAATACCACAATAGTTTTTAAGCTATTTGTCCCATGAGCTATATATTGCAAAGGTGAATGATGGAATTTTAAAGGTAGCACTCAAGCAATTTACTTTGGAATGGCGGAGAAATACCATGTAGTAGGTAGGTATGGTGGACACAAATGGCATAGTGGTTGGCTCAAGGATTTTGGATGCATGAGAAGTATTCCCTCTCGATACAAGGTTTAGGCTAGCAAGGTTATTTGAAACAAACACAAGGATGAACCGGTGCAGCAAAACTCACATAAAAGACATATTGTAAACATTATAAGATTCTACACCGTCTTCCTTGTTGTTCAAACTCAATACTAGAAATTATCTAGACTTTAGAGAGACCAAATATGCAAACCAAATTAGCAAGCTCTAGGTGTTTCTTCATTAATGGGTGCAAAGTATATGATGCAAGAGCTTAAACATGAGCACAACAATTGCCAAGTATCAAATTATTCAAGACATTTTAGAATTACTACATGTAGCATTTTCCAATTCCAACCATATAACAATTTAACGAAGAAGAAACTTCGCCATGAATATTATGAGTAGAGCCTAAGGACATACTTGTCCATATGTAACAGCGGAGCGTGTCTCTCTCCCATACAGTGAATGCTAGGATCCATTTTATTCAAACAAAACAAAAAACAAAAACAAACCGACGCTCCAAGCAAAGCACATAAGATGTGACGGAATAAAAATATAGTTTCAGGGGAGGAACCTGACAATGTTGTCGATGAAGAAGGGGATGCCTTGGGCATCCCCAAGCTTAGACGCTTGAGTATTCTTAGAATATGCAGGGGTGAACCACCGGGGCATCCCCAAGCTTAGAGCTTTCACTCTCCTTGATCATATTGCATCATACTCCTCTCTTGATCCTTGAAAACTTCCTCCACACCAAACTCGAAACAACTCATTAGAGGGTTAGTGGACAATAAAAATTAACATGTTCAGAGGTGACACAATCATTCTTAACACTTCTGGACATTGCATAAAGCTACTGGACATTAATGGATCAAAGAAATTCATCCAACATAGAAAAAGAGGCAATGCGAAATAAAAGGCAGAATCTGTCAAAACAGAACAGTCCGTAAAGATGGATTTTATTGAGGCACCAGACTTGCTCAAATGAAAATGCTCAAATTGAATGAAAGTTGCGCACATATCTGAGTATCACTCACGTAAATTGGCATAATTTTCTGATTTACCTACAGAGAATTTTGCCCAGATTCGTGACAGCAAAGAAATCTGTTTCTGCGCAGTAATCCAAATCTAGTATGAACTTTACTATCAACGACTTTACTTGGCACAACAAAACACAAAACTAAGATAAGGAGAGGTTTCTACAGTAGTAAACAACTTTCAAGACTCAAATATAAAACAAAAATACTGTAGTAAAAACATGGGTTGTCTCCCATAAGCGCTTTTCTTTAACGCCTTTCAGCTAGGCGCAGAAAGTGTGTATCAAGTATTATCAAAGGGTGGTGCATCTACAGCGGGGTTTGGAGTTTTCTCAACCAAGCATAGTATATTGGATACATAAGTTTTAGCGTCTCCCTTTTCATTAGTCTTAGGCTTGCTACTCTCATCAAACAAATTTTCAGGAACAAGCCAAGCATAGTTATTTTCTAGTGAATCATTCATCGCTAGGAGCTTACATGGTATTGGTGCTTTGATCTCCCCACCATCATTAATATTATTAGTGTACTTTATTCTATCCATATCCATCTTTTCAAGGAGACTAACAAAATTGGTATAAGAACCAAGCATATTATATTTAGCAAAGACCTTTCTAGCCTCTCTTGCTATACCACCAAATTCTCTAAGAAGGGTTTCTAAAACAAAATCTTTCTTTTCCCCTTCTTCCATATCACCAAGTGTGAGAAAAATGTGTTGGATTATAGGATTGAGATTAACAAATTTAGTTTCCAACATACGAACTAAAGCAGCAGCAGCAGCAATTTCATAAGTAGGAGCAAGGTCTATCAAGTGTCTATCTTCAAAATCTTCAATGGTACTAACATGATTGAAAAATTCTTCTATATTATTTCTCCCAACTATAGACCCACGTCCTACCGGTATGTCTTTCGTGGTAAAATTAAAAGAAAACATGATGAATCAAGTAAAGTAAATGCAAGTAACTAATTTTTTTGTGTGTTTTTGATATAGAGTGCAAGACAGTAAATAAAGTAAAGCTAGCAACTAATTTTTTTGTGTTTTGATATAATGCAGCAAACAAAGTAGTAAATAAAATAAAGCAAGACAAAAACAAAGTAAAGAGATTGGGAAGTGGAGACTCCCCTTGCAGCGTGTCTTGATCTCCCCAGCAACGGCGCCAGAAATTTGCTTGATGCGTGTAGTTGACACGTCCGTTGGGAACCCCAAGAGGAAGGTGTGATGCGCACAGCGGCAAGTTTCCCTCAGTAAGAAACCAAGGTTTAATCGAACCAGTAGGAGTCAAGAAGCACGTTGAAGGTTGATAGCGACGGGATGTAGTGCGGCGCAACACCAGAGATTCCGGCGCCAACGTGGAACCTGCACAACACAACCAAAGTACTTTGCCCCAACAAAACAGTGAGGTTGTCAATCTCACCGGCTTGCTGTAACAAAGGATTAACCGTATTGTGTAGAAGACGATTGTTTGCAGAAAATAGTAAAACAAGTATTGCAGTAGATTGTATGCGATGTAAAGAATAGGACCGGGGTCCACAGTTCACTAGAGGTGTCTCTCCCATAAGATAAAAGCATGTTGGGTGAACAAATTACAGTCGGGCAATTGACAAATAGAGAGGGCATAACAATGCACATACATGTCATGATAAATATAGTGAGATTTAATTGGGCATTACGACAAAGTACATAGACCGCTATCTAGCATGCATCTATGCCTAAAAAGTCCACCTTCAGGTTATCATCCGAACCCCTTCCAGTATTAAGTTGCAAAACAACAGACAATTGCATTAAGTATGGTGCGTAATGTAATCAATAACTACATCCTTAGACATAGCATCAATGTTTTATCCCTAGTAGCAACAGCACATCCACAACCTTAGAACTTTCATCACCGTCCTGCATTCAATGGAGGCATGAACCCACTATCGAGCATAAATACTCCCTCTTGGAGTTAAGAGCAAAAACTTGGCCAGAGCCTCTACTAATAACGGAGAGCATGCAAGATCATAAACAACACATAGGTAATAACTTGATAATTAACATAACATAATATTCTCTATCCATCGGATCCCGACAAACACAACATATAGTATTACAGATAGATGATCTTGATCATGTTAGGCAGCTCACAAGATCCAACAATGAAGCACAATGAGGAGAAGACAACCATCTAGCTACTGCTATGGACCCATAGTCCAGGGGTGAACTACTCACTCATCACTCCGGAGGCGACCATGGCGGTGAAGAGTCCTCCGGGAGATGAATCCCCTCTCCGGCAGGGTGCCGGAGGAGATCTCCAGAATCCCCCGAGATGGGATTGGCGGCGGCGGCGTCTCAGTAAGGTTTTCCGTATCGTGGCTCTCGGTACTGGGGGTTTCGCGACGGAGGCTTTAAGTAGGCGGAAGGGCAGGTAAAGAGGCGGCACGAGGGCCCCACACCACAGGTCGGCGCGGCCAAGGGCCAGGCCGCGCCGCCCTAGGGTTTGGCCGCCTCGTGGCCCCACTTCGTCTCCTCTTCGGTCTTCTGGAAGCTTCGTGGCAAAATAGGACACTGGGCGTTGATTTCGTCCAATTCCGAGAATATTTCTTTACTAGGATTTATGAAACCAAAAACAGCAGAAAACAACAACTGGCACTTCGGCATCTTGTTAATAGGTTAGTTCCATAAAATGCACGAATATGACATAAAGTGTGCATAAAACATGTAGATATCATCAATAATGTGGCATGGAACACAAGAAATTATCGATACGTCGGAGACGTATCACACGCAGCAGATAACTAGAAGGTGGATTATTAGTCATAGACGCAGTTGGATTACTGTCTATGTATTATGTTGTAATGCCCAAATAAATCTCATAGTAATCATCGTGTCATGTATGGTCGGTATTCTGTCAATTGCCCAGCTTTAATTTGTTCACCCAGCATGTTATCTTTATCCAAAGAAAGGCAATCTTTGCATACTAGACTTGATTCGAGTCATCTTCAAAATTATCTCTTGGCCCCTTCTTCCGGCTACTTTCCTCAGATCCAAGCTAAAAAAACATCCATGCCACCAATGCTGAGACCATGATAGCAATGAAGACAAAGTTAGGCTAATCAGGATGAAAGACGGAGAGGGCAGCCTCCAAGGAGAGTATCACAATTCCGGTGGCAACCAACATCAACATCGATGCCAACTGCATTCAAAGAACAATTATGCACGAATGAGAAAACAATTACGCATCAATGACAGAACAAGTATGAACGAATTAATGACATGCTTGATTAACTAGCGAAACAGAATATGTTTATCGGTTAATCATGAGGGTTCCATGGACTATAACCCTGTGCCGGATGCGCTGATCCTTTTGCATGCCTCGAGTTCTGCTTGCTTCCTCTCATCCTCCCACTGTCTGAAATGGACTAGGTGGATCATGGCCATGGTGTAGAGGAACGCGATGGCAGTGATGATCACAGTGTGCCCATCCTGCCATACCCTAGAGGCAGAGATGGCGAAGCAGGCAAACATTATCAAACAGACCATTACATGCATCATATGCACAACACAGGGAAATTTGCATTACGTGTTGGGATGGCGAGAAGAGGCAAGGGGAGCTCGAAGCGTGCGAAAGGATCAGCACACTCAGCGCAGGGCTACAGTCCATGGTACGTACCTGGTTGAACAATAGACATGTTTTGTTTGGCTATCGTTCATTCATGCATAATATTTGTTCTATGAATGCAGTTGACGTCAATGTTGATGCTGGTCACGACCGGGGTTGTGATAATCTCCTTGGCGGTCGCCCTATTCATCTTTCATCATGCTTCGGGCGACATGATCATTATTGCTATGATGGTCTCATTTTCAACGGTGTTGATTTTTTGTTTGCTTGGATATGAGGAAATTAGTCGGAAGAAGGGACATAAAGATACCTCCAATCGAGTCTACCATACAAATCCTTTCTTCGGTAGTTATAATGTTTTACTAGGGTACATAAACTTAAAAAATTAGACATGTACGCACACCCCATGTTAATTACATAGGGGATGTTGTCATCCTCCGCGTAGTCTAGAAACCATATAGAATGCCTTTAATTTGAGTATATTTGTATGCATCTTATATGGAACTTCCAAGAACTTCCCAACGCAACAAACTTCCTGTTTTTATCTGTATTCGATCATCACATTGTTGCGGTCAGAAACCCACCGGCGGGCAGCGACGGGAAACACAGTAGAGCCGGGAACAACTTAGGGCTGCGGCTGGCCCTGGTCCCTCCGAGCGACGGCCCGCAAAGCCTCTGGTACGCACGTCCGATGCTGGTGCAAGGGCGTGCCACCTGACCTATACCTGGTCAGGAAGGTGATGGAGATGCCTCGCTTAGTTTCCTGCATGGCATACACGTAAACATTAAATACGAGCCTCGATCGGCTCTCAGGTTATCCTGTGAATCGGCTGAAGGAGCCGATCCACCCATGATTCGTACAAGGTGCACGAATATATGGTGGTCCTGCTTGATCAAGATAAAGCTAACACGATCTACGACGATTTAGGGTTTTCACCGCATAACCGGATCATCCTACTCACGATTGGGCCTCGCGGCCACGCACGGTGATCGTAAGCCGATCCTAGATAGGGCCTAAAAACCAACACGAGGTTGATCCCCGGAACATCCTGTCTAGGACTAGCAAACGACACCCTACGTGCCGCTGGATCCTCCAAACCTTTGTAAGGCCTAACTATTACAGATATTAAACTAATCCTTGAAGAACAAGGAGCAACCGTAACGGATCGGATCTACTAAATAATGATCAAGCGGGGTGCCGCCCCTACACCTAAGATAGGTGTAAGGGCGGCTAGATGTGTAAGGGTTGCACTACGATAGCATATTATACGAAGAACAATGCTAACCCTAACACATCTAAGATAACTACGTTGCTCGCCATCAACAAGGCTTCAGTACGAGCAACGCATGAACAACAAAGAAGCTTGTGCTGCCTAGATCGCAAGATGCGATCTAGGCAGCATGATGCTTACCGGTAGAAACCCTCGAGACGAAGGAGTTGGCGATGCGCCGAGATTGATTTGTGGTGAACGTTGGTTGTTGTTTATTTCATAAACCCTAGATACATATTTATAGTCCAGGGGACTTTCTAATTTAGGCGTGCACCTAACCGTGCACGGGTTAAACTCTATCTTGCAATCTAAGATGCGATCTACTAACTATAGATACACGGGCACATTAGCCCAAACTTTGCATAATAGGCCGATTCACGTATTTCTTCCAAATATAATCTTCAACTCCATCTTGATCGCGGCCCACCTCTGATTTGGTCAAATTCTGGTGATAACACATGCCCCCCTGTTTTGGAATTGATAATTCCAAAATCACTCTGCTTTTTCTTCGTCGGGTCATGTCGTGGCAGAGCAGAATCGTCGCAGTATCGTTCATCATGATGCCTTGTCTTCTCAACTTCTCTGTAAAATTTGATAGCTTTAGCACCACTTCCTTGGAAACTGCAATAGCATTAAATCTCCATCAGGCTCCTCCTTATTTAACTGTGCCGACCGACTCGCTTTTTATCCCCTTCCTCCGTTCTAGCTATCGGCACCGAAAAGCCCTCTTTCCCTGTAGCAATGTCTTCTTCTTCCTCCGTCTCCTCCGGCCTCTCTTTCCAATCTTCTTCCTCGAGCGAGCCGATGTCGGAGCCCGAGTGGGACCTTGACTTCATGTCAGATGGCGACATGCCCCTGACTGATGGGGAGGGCGACCTCCAGTTCCTCATTGAAGGGGCGCTGGAGAGCGAAAGCGAGGATGACCTCCACTCATGGAGGAACCCCACTTCCTCTGATAAGGAGGAGGAAGAGGAAGACGAGGAGGTAGAGGAAGAAGAGGAGGAAGACGACTCCTCCTCCTCCGCTGGGTACCCGCCGGCGAAGCGCCTCCGTGTTTGGGCGGACAGCGAAGAGGACGATGATGACGAAGAGGGAGAAGCTCCGGTCGAAGGCTGGGGCAGCAGTGACGAGGAGTTCTCCGGAAGCAGCGCCGGTGGTAGCTATGATGCCGACAACGAGGGCAGCGAGGATTAGTAACATAGGATCAGTAGTACGCGAGCAATCGGCTCTTCTTTTGTTCCTCTTTCCTTGAGCAATCGGCTCTTCATTGTAAAAAAACCCTCCTTTATTAATGAAGAAGTATTTCCAGTCACTTTTTTGCCGATAGTCAAAGTCAAACGATCTCCCAAAAAAGCCGATGGCATCGCATCGGTCTCTACTATAAAAACATGAGTAAGGTCGACCTAGCCGCCCCTCCAAACGGTAACCTGTGACCTCCGTCTGAGAACGCAAACTCAGATCCCCAAATCGCCGCCTGAGCAGTTCCAACTCACGACCACCTGCATCCCAGATCTTGACCGCGCCGCCCCCAACTCTACAGCGCATCCAATGGAGGAATCATCCAATACTAACGCCATGGTCTCTGGTCTGAAGGTAATCCTCAACCTCCTCTCGCCATTCGAATCATCATAGGATTAAGAACAAACACCTGAATTAATGTTTTGTTCCGCTATTAATTTAGGTTTCAGACATCCTACTGCCACATCCTTCTCTCGCAAATTCTATGTGTCTCGGTCCTCGTTCTTCCGAGAGTCCCGCCCTCTTAATTTCATGCGAAGCTAACAGAATCCCCTTCGTGAATCAGAACTTAGATCTGACTTCCTGGGCCGACTGCCTGCGAGCCTAGCCTAACCCTCCTGAGGGTTGGGTGGCATGGTACAATAGAGTATCTAAAACCCATTATGCCACCTGGGAAACCATAGGGATAGCCGATGCCTTGTCATTATCATTATCTCCCCTTGAGAAGAACGAAAATATTCTGAAAACCATCGGCTACTTCTGGTCTGATGCACTGAACTGCTTCATGTTCGGCCACGGCCCTATGACACCGACTCTGCTGGATGTGGCCATGATCACGGGCCTAGACATTGCATCCCCAAGCCCTTCTGCATTCAAACTGCCGAAAGTCCCTTTCACTCTTTCTTCTAAGAAAGAATGTACCAGCTGGGGTGCCTACCTCAATCGTTATATGAAAAGCAAAGGCCCTGTGACAGAGAGAGAACACACAGCCTTTCTGAACTTCTGGTTGGGGCACTTCATATTCTGTGGCCCATCACTCGCCCCTACCAAGAATTACCTTTCCCTGGCCTATGAACTCGCTAAAGGCACCCAACTTGGCCTAGGCAAACTGTTCCTTGGAGAGGTTTATCGATCTCTTCAATTGATGTCTGTCAAGCTGTTCTCTCAAAAGACAGTTAAAACTGGCGGCCCCTGGTGGTTTATTTAGTTGTGGGCCCAGCTATACTTTCAGAACCAGATCCCAGACTTCCCACCTTTGACCACCTGCACCTTCCCAGATGTTAATGGAAAGGATATCCGATGCACCAGCTATGGCCAAGCTTTGTATGGTCTCCCAGGCAACAGGTTGATTCCTAAGGAAGCAGCAGGGTGGTTCAAGATTTTCTTTCAAGGTTTGGACAACCCCCTATTCTTTCCTTATGCTGAATCGGCGAACTTTGAAAATCCAGTCTCCTTTCGATTGGATGACTTTGCCGATGACGCCAGTACCCAGCATCTGTACTCTATCATGATTCGTCCCTGCTTCCTCCCTGTTGGCATGAGTACCTCGAACCGAATCATCAAGCCTGGTTATGAGTGTTACCAACCGGTAGTGGTAGCCCGACAGCTTGGTCTCGGGCAGGTGCCTCCACACTTCTTCTTACACCACCTGACAGCGAGCAGAGCTGAACTGACTGACATCCTTACTGGCCAAAGGTGTTATACCTTCTTCGATGCTTTGGCCATTCCGATTCCCCACAACCTCCGTTTCTCCTTCACTACCGATGGTTTCGAGACTTGGTGGTCCATGTGGAAGACCCATGTCTTCAGAAGGGCACTAGGACCGCTGCTGAGACAACTTGATGCCGAGTATGACGTCCCTGCAGACCAGGTACTATTACTTAAACATTTCTTTTGATGGCTTATGGTGATTGTCTGTAACCTGACTCTATCTCCTGGCAGCAACAAGATGGCCCAGCTCCCACGCAAGCCGATGGCTCCCCCTTCGTATTCCTTCCTCCGGCCCCAGTGGTTCTCTTCTGCCAGAGTTCACCACCCCTGAAGAAAGTCATAATGCAGAGTCAGACGATTTCACCGAAATCGGCTCCCAAGGGTAAAGCCTCTTCGGGGCCAGTTGCCCCCCGAGCCTCGACTCAGGCGAGGACGGCAGTGAGGAAGGTGGCTGCCAGGAAGACCCTGAAGCGCAAAGCTCCCGTCCAAGAAAGCTTGCACGTAAGTTGATCCGTGCCCTATCCACCTTTATCCGCTTTCCCAGTCTCTTGCAACATGCTTGTATTCTTTTCTACAGACTTCCACCGAAGAAACCTCCAGCAGGGCCGCAGAGTCCAGCCAGAGGGATTCGAGCTCGGGCAATTCCGAGAGGTCCACCACCCAGAGCCAGACGGCTTCACCAGCGCCGGCTTCTAAGAAAAGGTCGACTCCCGAGCCCCTGCTCCCCAAGCCTCGACCAAATCGGGGTCACGCCTAAAGCGTCGATGCGTCAAAAGGGCTCGTAGAAACCCACGAGCTTCTCCATCAAGCCAGGAGGTCTCAAATGTAATAATCTTCCCGGTTACACCTCATGCTAACCCATTGTCAATTGAATCGGCTAACCACTTCCTTCTGCAGACCGAAGAAACCTCTAGCGGAGACGTCGAGGAGGTACTGATGCCGTCCGCCATGCTAGACCTGGCCACCTCGACGATCGTAGCTGACCAAGAGGCTGACCTAGCCAAGTCCACAGAAAAGCCGATTATCACTTCATCGGCTGCTCCTCCTGTCTTGGGAGAGGTACACCCCCTCCCTTGGTTCTATCGCTTCCTTCGTCGTATGCTAAACCCGCTTTGTTTGCCTTGTCAGGGTTGTGACCTCTCAAGCTTGCTGACGTTCGATCCAGAATCCATCGAGCCAACTATTTCCAAGGCAAGTGGAGAGACCAGTCCTAGCATGGTCCATGGCCCACTCCAGCGTCTCAAGGATTTGCTCTCCTCCTCAATTGAGACCCTGATTGAGAATTCCGAGGAAGTCAGAGGCATCCTCGAGGATATCCAGCCCCATCTCCCTATGACACTGCAAGTGAAGCTCTGGCCAGCTGTTACTCTGTCGGTCTTCAAGTCAAGGGTGCAATCGGCTCGACAAAGGATTGCTCTCCGCCGCACCCAGCTTTCATTGAGAGCCGATATTGCAGACAAGTGTCAACGGCTCAACGAGAAGAAGGCTGCTTTGGACGCCAAAACGGATACTTCTGCTAATAGCGCCGAACTCGAAGCCCTGCGCAAGGAACTGGAGAGCCTTGAAGAGAGGGTCAGGGTGACCAAGCAGCTTATCCAAGACAAGGAAGCCCTTATTGCCCGTTCTCAAGAGGAGGCAAAAGGTCTCACAGCCGATCTGAAGACCGATCTGGCTGAAATTCGTACCCTGAGCAGTCAGCTGGTGACGGGTAAAGATGAGGACGACGAGGCTGAGATTGCCGAGGTGGATCGCATCCGTGCAGACGCCCTTCACGCCCTCGGCGCGTTTCTTCAGTAGGGCTTTCAGAGACCAATGTTTGACTGACTTGATCTTCTAAAGTCGATGATTCTGCTTCGGCTGTACTTGCTATATATGTATATTTTTTTTTTGCTGGCCGATTCTCCATCGGCTTTTTTTTTTGCTGGCCGATTCTCCATCGGCTCATAATATCTTATTGTCCATGCGTTTGTCTATCTGTTTATGTGCCCCCCGAGCCGAATCTGTCAGGTTACTGCAGATATCGGCTCTGCGGTTACCGACGGGACTATACCTGAACATCGGCTCTGCAGTCATGACTAATGCTGATTTTCTCGAGCTCGCCAACCGATGTAAACCCATATTCCCGTCGCCTGTTAGATCGACGCTGAACGCAGGCGAAGCGTATGGCAAGGATAATACGGGGTGATTGCTGGAATTGGCCCCTATCTCGATTGTATTGCTCAAAAGAGGCTTATATCTCGTTGTGTCAGCCGATGTCTCATCACCGGCTTTCCTTCGTGGTCGACCCTCTTTGTCCAGGGTTCGTCGAACTTTTGCGGCCAGATCAGGCCGCGTCTTCCTTAGCGCGTGCAGGTATTACCTTTCAGCTTCTTCCAAGCCGCACAGCTGCTGAACCCTACGCTTTTGGGAACGGCCGAGTCCATCAGGGCACCACCTTGGCCGGTGGTACCTGTCTTCTTTACTTTCACAGTCATCTTTCATCCCCTCGAGGTCTTCTCTCCGAGAGGAGTCAACTTGCTTGTTCTTGGATGGGAGAGGCCCAAGTCGTTCAGTGAATACCACGTGAGCGGGTTCTGCGAAAGAAGCCGATGAGGTCGGCTTCGAGGATAGCGTTGACCTCGTCATACTTCTTCTTGAGCTCGTCGGTCGGATCCTCGTACGTGACCGGAGTGCTGTCCGCCATCTCAGATGTAGATGGCGATGTGGTTGATGTAGAAGATGGTCCCACCGGGCGTGCCAGAATGTGTTGCGGTCAGAAACCCACCGGCGGGCAGCGACGGGCAACACAGTAGAGCCGGGAACAACTTAGGGCTGCGGCTGGCCCTGGTCCCTCCGAGCGACGGCCCGCAAAGCCTCTGGTACGCACGTCCGATGCTGGTGCAAGGGCGTGCCACCTGACCTATACCTGGTCAGGAAGGTGATGGAGATGCCTCGCTTAGTTTCCTGCATGGCATACACGTAAACATTAAATACGAGCCTCGATCGGCTCTCAGGTTATCCTGTGAATCGGCTGAAGGAGCCGATCCACCCATGATTCGTACAAGGTGCACGAATATATGGTGGTCCTGCTTGATCAAGATAAAGCTAACACGATCTACGACGATTTAGGGTTTTCACCGCATAACCGGATCATCCTACTCACGATTGGGCCTCGCGGCCACGCACGGTGATCGTAAGCCGATCCTAGATAGGGCCTAAAAACCAACACGAGGTTGATCCCCGGAACATCCTGTCTAGGACTAGCAAACGACACCCTACGTGCCGCTGGATCCTCCAACCCTTTGTAAGGCCTAACTATTGCAGATATTAAACTAATCCTTGAAGAACAAGGAGCAACCGTAACGGATCGGATCTACTAAATAATGATCAAGCGGGGTGCCGCCCCTACACCTAATATAGGTGTAAGGGCGGCTAGATGTGTAAGGATTGCACTAAGATAGGTGTAAGGGCGGCTAGATGTGTAAGGGTTGCACTACGACAGCATATTATACGAAGAACAATGCTAACCCTAACACATCTAAGATAACTACGTTGCTCGCCATCAACAAGGCTTCAGTACGAGCAACGCATGAACAACAAAGAAGCTTGTGCTGCCTAGATCGCAAGATGCGATCTAGGCAGCATGATGCTTACCGGTAGAAACCCTCGAGACGAAGGAGTTGGCGATGCGCCGAGATTGATTTGTGGTGAACGTTGGTTGTTGTTTATTTCATAAACCCTAGATACATATTTATAGTCCAGGGGACTTTCTAATTTAGGCGTGCACCTAACCGTGCATGGGTTAAACTCTATCTTGCAATGTAAGATGCGATCTACTAACTATAGATACACGGGCACATTAGCCTAAACTTTGCATAACAGGCCGATTCACGTATTTCTTCCAAATATAATCTTCAACTCCATCTTGATCGCGGCCCACCTCTGACTTGGTCAAATTCTGGTGATAACACACATTTTTTTCTAGTTTCTACGGTAACGAGTATCATGCAATATCGATCAATGTGGGAAGGTTAAATGTTTAGTACAATATCGTGGGAAAAAACGTGGGACTCACCAGTCTTAATCTAACCTCGCACTTTCTTAAAAAACATCGAACCAGAGTGTTAAGCCCGTTTAACCACCTGTGTCGCATCTAGGCTATTTAGGAACTGAGAATCTCCGCACGAGAGGGATTGCTACGAACGATGTCATGTTTTGTCTAATACCACCAAAATGTGTCCCACATTAGCTATTTGCCCGGTGAGAAACACACCTAAGAAAAAATGAAGCCGTAAATATCTTTAGAAGCCCCTCGGCCCCTCCACATTTTGTGATTTATTATACAACAATACCATTATTGTGCCAATAAGTTAATACTGAGGCATATATTAAAAGGTGTACACACTAGTAGAATTCCGACAATTAGAGACTATGCTGAGGCGCGCGGTTCTGGCTGAAAAATGGACCAAATCCAAAGAGTGTCCTCTCAGCCCAGTTATTTTTTTAAACACAACCTCCAAATAAATAAATAAATGTTTCCAATAAATAAATTTTAGAGTTTCTACAATGTTGTAACCGTCTCCAATTATTAGTGTGCCGGCCCAAAAACAACCCGCCCTCGAAAAAAAGAAGCATTGCAGCCGGCGCAAATACATGGCCGATTCCAAAAAGTTGTGAGTCAGACAAGGAAGAGTTATATTTTAAGAGCTGGTTTAAAATTTGGACCATCTGCAGGGAATCATTCACTTCTTCCTACCTTCCCGGTATGTGTTCACCTGAAGAGGTAATGCCTCTCGGTGAAGCTGAGCGACAGGTGCCATGGTGGCGTGGTGGTGCTTGCATGCATCTGTGTGCTGCTCCATCAAACGAAATCGGTCGTGTCGCGTACATGATCATGAGTGTGAGACACGGCAATTTATAGAGACCTATAGGATGTGGTGAAGCGTGGGTTGTTGCTAGCATTATGCTTTTCTCCGATTACTCACCTCAACTTTCTAAGTATTTTTGTACATATACCAAATCATAGCACTGAGGAGAAGGCTCTTTAAACTTTTTAATGAAGAAGGAGTGTGGCAAGAATTGCTACATAACAAATACCTAAGACAGAAGACGTTATCGTAGGTGCAAGCTAGGCCTACCGATTCCCCATTCTGGAAAGGATTGTTAGGGGTTAAACATGAGTTTTTTGCTAGGGGTTTTTTCAAGGTGGGTTATGGTATGAGTATCCGCTTCTGGGAAGATACCTGGTTAGGAAATACTCCGTTGGCTCAACAGTATCCGTTATTATATAATATTGTACACCATAAGAATGTCACCGTTGCACAGGTGTTAGCCCAAACACCACTCAATATTACTTTCCGAAGGGTGTTGAGTGGTAACAAATGGACTTCATGGTTACAATTATGTCGGAAACTCATGATGGTACATTTGAATGAAGAAGATGACCGTTTTGTTTGGAATTTGACATCTAATGGTTTGTTTATAGTGAAGTCGATGTATGAAGATCTTATGTGTGACCATACCCCTTTCTGAGAAAGTATCTCTGGAAGGTTACAATTCCACTTAAGATTAAGATTTTCATGTGGTTTTTGAGTAATAAGGTTCTGTTAACTAAAGACAATCTAGCTAAACGCCATTGGAATGGGTGTACACAATGTGTTTTTTGTGGGGAACAGGAGACCATTCAGCACCTTTTTATGGATTGTCCTCTAGCTAAACTCGTATGGTGTACGGTTAATTTCACTTATGATTTTCCACCTCCGACCAATATTACCATTATGTTTGGTAATTGGTTAAATGGAGTAGATAGACAATCTAAGGCTTTTATCCGGATTGGGGTTTCTGCTTTATGTTGGTCTATTTGAAGGGTCAGAAATGATATAATTTTTTAAAATAAAAAAGCCTCTTTTCATTTCTTGCAGGTTATCCATATGGTCTCTCATTGGGTCCAGCTTTGGCCCTACTCTCTCCGGTGGAGCAGCGGGATGCCATAGCTTCTGGATGCACACGGCTCCTGATGGTCGCTCAGGATATCTTATGCCACGCTGGTTGGCAATATACTAGAAGACTATGTTGATGCGTAGTCATAGTATGTGTTGTTTCTGATGGTTGATTTTTGTATCAATCATCGGTGATGCGTGAGGTGTAAAAGATACTATTTTGTATTTTTTTTAATAAATGGCCGTATGCATCATCATGATGCAGAAGAAGCCGGGGTATACCCTCATTTCGGAAAAAAAAAACCTAAGCATACAAATTAGTTGCTTGCTAGCTATCTTGCCATGCAAGAAACTACCAAATGAAATCACTCCGGGATATATGTATGAAAACCTGTTGTCCATGCATCAATGGCATGGTAATATACACATAAAAGCATTATCATGAAGAAACATGAGGTGCGTAGAGGATGATAAACTGTAAGTTGCATGAGTGCATGACAAAACATTATCCACAAAGGCCATCAATGAAAGTTTCCAGAAATTAATCAGCATGTGTATCACCCTATCATACTTCTTGTTTGCTTTCATCAAATTCATGTTTCAGCACAAAACTAGAGACAAGAGATAAGTATATTTAGATAGATGCACAATGTATGAGAGAACAAATAACTGATCTCATGTAGCATTGGCCCAAAGAATTGAAATATCTCACATGGATATTGGATTATACACATTACGGTGCAAGCTGGGGAAAAACATTGTGATGATCGAATACATCAAAAGTGGAATTTTGTTGCATTTTGAAGTTCTATATAAGATAGTCGCCAAAATACACAACTCACTGATATGAGATATTCCCTATGGTTTCTCGACTATATGATCATGATAAGATACCCTCTGTAATAAGGGAGGTTTGTACATGTCTTACTTTCTAATTTTATACACCCAAATAAAAACATCAAATACTGCAACTACCAAAGGAAGGCTCTGCATACTAGACTCGATTCGAGGCATCTTCAAAATTATCTCGTCTCCCCTTCTTCCGACTACTTTCCTCAGATCCAAGCAAACAAAACATCCCCGCCACCGATGCTAAGGCCATGATAGCAATGAAGACCAAGTCATGCCAATCAGGGCGAAAGACGGAGAGGGCGACCGCCAAAGAGATTATCACGGCCCCGGTGGCGACCAGCATCATCATCGATGCCAACTGCATTTAAAGAACAATTATCGAAAAAAAATGAGCGAATAACAAACCAATTATGCACGGATGATGGAACAAGTATGAACGAATGAATGACTCCCGGTTAACTAGCAACGCAAAATATGTCTATTGGTTAATCATGGGGGTACGTACCATGGAGTGTAGCCCTGTACCGGGTGCGCTGCATGCATTGAGTTCCGCTTGCTTCTTCTCGTTCTCCCAGCGTTTGATTAGCACGAGGTGGATCATGGCCGTGGAGTAGAGGTAGGCGATGGCGTTGATCATCACGTCGTGCCGATCTTGCCATACAGCAGATGCAGAGATGGCGAAGAAGACGGACATCATTAAACAGACCATTACGTGCTGCATGCCCAAAACAAGCAGATTTGCACATCATCATGCATGGATTAATTGACGGAGTACTCATTCAGATCCGGACACATTAGTTAACCGCCATTAACACACAGAAGCACAGACGTGCAATCAAGATGGAAATAGGGTCGATAGGTACCAGGAAGACTTTCTCGCAGTTGTCATGGAGGTACGCCGCTGATGCCTCAGCCGGCAACGGCTGCCGCTTGGTGGCCTTCGTCGTTGAGCTACTGCTCGGCAGCGCATGGTAGGCGGACGTCGCGTAATTGGAGATCATGTTCAACGTTGCCGTAACTACTCTGCCTAGGTATTTGTTTATGGAGATTATGTTCAACGTTGCCGTAACTGCCTCTGCATCAAACGTATAAGGAGATAATTCTCAATAAAAAAAACCGTATAAGAAAGGATATGGTAGAAATTAATCAACAGCGAACCACCTCGTTCGCAGATAAATAAAGGATGCTGAGATCGGTGACACAGCTAGCTTGGCGGAGTTGTGGGCAGGCCCGGCTGTTTGTGCCCGATGCTATTTGTGCAAAGGCATCAATTGTCCTCCAATCCTGCCGTCGTTCCTTCTCTTCATACGCACACACGACCTACGAGTACGACCTACGAACATGGAGAACGAAGACCATGTTGCAGCCGTGGCCGCTATAGGCTGCCGCCGGTGCACTAGCAGCACTACTATGTCCCCTACGAGGAGGAACAGGAGGAGACCCTCCAAGACCTGGACTCCCCGCAGTCCCGGAGCCAGGTGTCCGACCTCTTTCCACCGCTGGTGATCCTCATGTTGATCATAAGGGAACTAGCTTCTAGAAGCCCATAATAAGCCATAAATCTAGAAGTCTAAAGGGGAGGGAGACTAGCTTCTATGAGCTTCTACCGACCATAGTTTCTCTTCTAGAAGCCCATAATAAGCCATAATTCTAGAAGCCTGAAGGGAGACTAGCTTCTATGAGCTTCTACCGACCATTGTTTCTCTTCTAGAAGCCCATAATATAATAAGCCATAATTCTAGAAGCCTAAAGAGGAGGGAGACTAGCTTCTATGAGTTTCTACCGACCATTGTTTCTCTCCACCGAAAGCTATAAGCCTGCTTATGATTTATGCATAAGCTCAAAAATGGTTTGAAGTGAAATTTTAGAACTTTGATGAAATCTAAACCTTTTTAATTGTCATAGAAATTTAAGTGATCCTATTAGTCCTCGTAATATTTTCTGAGAAACCTCTTCAGACGCATTTTTCCTCACACGTAGAGAGAAGTCTGAACCGCATCTCAAAATAAAAAAAGTCTAAACCGAGCAACATAGAGATCACGAGTTGTGGTGTCAGACACGACTGAATCGGCAAATTAATGATCTTTCACGGATGCATGTACAAACATATATACAGTACAAGATTCGAGCTCGACCACCAATGGCGACCGCAAGATTGAGCTCGATATCAGTCGAAGAACGGGTAATCACTAATCAGTGTACCCCACGGCAGGATCAGCGGCACCGGCGCCGTAGAAGGTGGCCACGTCGCACTCGTTGAGCGGCGCGCCCAGCTCGAACCGCCTCGGCAGGTCCGGGTTCGCCAGGAAAAGCCGCCCGTATGCCACGGACAGAGATCAGGTGACATGCAATAGGCATGTCACCGATGAACAGTGCTGTGACATGCAACCATGTTCTAATCGTTGGATTGAAAATGGATGGCCAGATGAACATGAACAGTAGCGCTACAGGAACAATCTACAGTGCACCGCTACAGGGACAAATCTACAGTGCGTCGCTACAGTACATCTGCTACAGGGGTCCTCTACAGTCGTCGCTACAGTGCTTGATCTTGTCTACTCATTTTCGATCCAACGGCCTGGAGTGCATGTTACGGCACTGTTCATCGGTGACATGCCATAGGCATGTCACCTGATCTCTGTCCGTATGCCACCAGGTCGGCGTACCCCTCGCCGACCGCCGCATCACCCTCCTCCCGACCGTACCCGCCGCTCACGATGAAGGTGCCCCCGAACGCCTCCCTGAACGGCAGCAGCCGCCGGGACACGCGCCGCCGCCCGTCCACCCTCGGCTCGATCATGTGGCAGTATAGCACGCCGCGGTCGCTGAGCCGGCTCACCACGTGGAGCGCCAGCGCGTGCTCCTCGGCGGTGGCGTCAAACTGGTCCAGCCGCACGCCCACGCGGTGGCCGCCCACCTCCCGCGCCACGGCGTCGACCACCTCCATCGCGAACCTGCACCGGCTATCGATGCCGTTGACTCCTCCTTCTCCTTGGCCGCCGTTGTCTACGAAGTAGCCGTTCGCCCCGAGGATCTCGACGCCATCGAAGCCGGCGTCGACGGCGTTCCGGGCGGCTCGTCGGAACCCGTCGACGACGCGGGGTGCGTCCTCTTCGGCAACTCTCCTGGGCGACGAAAGCTCCTCGCGTCGGCCGTCGAAGCTCATATGCGGACTCACCTGCTGCTGCCTTTGCCGGACGATCGACGTCGCCCGCCACGTGCCAGAGCTGGCAGAAGAAGACGGCGCCCTTGGCGTGCACGGCGTCCACCACAGGGCCTCCACGCCTCCATTTGCTCCTGCGCGCCCAGATGCCGGGCACGTCCGTGAACGACGACGGGGACTCCGGCAGGGCAGGCGGCTCGCCGGCGGAGATCCTGGTCCCCTCCGAGATGAGGAAGCCGCCGGGGGACGCGCGCTGGGCATAGTAGACGACGGCGTGCGGCTGTGGGACGCCGCCGTAGGCGCGCTGCCGCGTCAACGGCGCCAGCACGACCCTGTGCGAGAGGTCGAACTGGCCCATCTTGTACGGTGTCAGCAGTGGGATAGTGGACTTCATCTCTTCGTGGCAGGCAATCTTCACAAGGTCATCAATGGCGCGGCGGCGCTACGTTAGATTGTGATTCTACGAACGTACGTGTCCATTGTTGCAATGTTGCGCGCGTAGAAAGATAGTGAAATGAGAAAGCTGGTGGCCGGCGGATTCATTTTCCTTTTCTCCAGCCGTGACGCTGTGGTTGATCCACGGGAGATATGATATGGATGTGACACCTGCGTTTGTTTGTTTGGCATGAACGGAAGCAAGTCACACAGCCTATTTCTTATCTGGTTTCAAGATTATTATCCAACTAGGTAGTGCACGGGACTTGTACGACAGCCACGCCGTGTCTAGAGCTTTGCGCAGCTAGCACCACACGGCAAGCAACCGCAGGCTAGCGTGTGCACTTGTACATTTGCCAGGTGTGGATTCACTTAAGAAAATTAATTATTATCAAAGCACTAGCAAAAGTGCTCGTGCGTTGCACCGGATAAAACAAATAATTAAACTTTCCAAAAGGACCATCAGTGTTAACACTTTTTCTCTTTGTCACCATCCCTGATGCTGGTCACATTTTCTCCTATTGACATGATCATACCTAATAAGATTAGATTCCAAGCCGATCCATGCACCCACCTGTAATACCGTAAAACGGTAATAATGGGGTGCCCTATTCTTAAATTTTATTAAGATATGAATTCTAATAAATTATAGTTAGTACACATAATATTTTTCTAATGGTTCTTAAATTTAGTAGAAAACATATGTACAACTCACATTTTCCATTACAATATGCCTCGTGGGTAGCACCGGGTTAGATGAATTGGGTGCAATGATAAAGTGTGACTTTATCGTACATTCACTTTGTATTACTTACTTCATGCAATAATTGTATCGTACATTTACTTTGTGTTTCTTACTTCGTACAATCGTTAGTAAGTAAATTACTACAACAATTTGGTTAATACCCTTATTAGGTTCGGTTGTGATTTTATTTTTACATCGTTATGACATCATCCTATCATTATATTGCATGTTTTTGGCATGTTTCTGTTAAATCCTATTAAAATCTTGAAACCCTACAGTGGCCCCCTTTCTCACCCGATTATCCTATTCACGTTCTAGCAGGAAAATGTCGCGGCCTCCGACAGTACCTTAGTGGTCTTCCGCTTCTCCAAGTCGCGCTCATTCGCTCCTCCCAGATCTCGGACGGCAGTCTGTGGCTGTTCTCGCGTCTCACACCATAGTAGCGGGCTTAATTCCTTTCTCATCATTAAATCTTTTAGGCCAATGAATGGTGCTGCTACTTTTTATTTTTCTGAGGTGGCTTGCTGATATCCAGAAACTTGACGTATATAAACTGATGTGAATTCATATAGGAAACCGAGGTGGTACTAATATTTCAGGGATGGAAAGGGAGGGGCTCCTGACCGCGAGGATGGCACCAGCTGACCACCAGGCCCATGGCGACGATGCGAATCTAGGAGGAGCCGGGTGGGCTCCAGGCACCAGCTGACCACCAGGCCTGATGGCGACGATGCGGAAGCCGGGTGCGGTTGGATGGAAACAGGCGGACTGAATTAATGGACAGATGGAGCCGGGCCCGGCCTTTCTATCTTGGGCTGCTGGATGGGCACAAACCAGGCGAGGATATCGCTATCTACGGAGGCTTCCGCTCGACGGACAAGCGGCCGACTCTGAGGACGGATCTTAAGCGGTGGCAGGTTAGTAAATTTTCCAGATTAACAGAGGCTATTCCATAACGGACGAATTTTTTGGGGAGAAATCTTACTTCCTTTATTAGTACTAGGAAACGTGCCCGTGCGTTGCACCGGGAGAAAAACAGTTTTATTGCAGCACAAGTGACAGTTGGCTGGCACACGGAGGTGATAACATAGGTGAGCGCCGCCATCATGACACCGAGCTTATCCTTCACGGAGGTACTCTTTGCACATCGTACAATGGTCTACCCGTTGACTTTTTGATGGCTATAGTTATCACCCAAGGTAGCTCTAGCAGGCAGAGCAAAAGATACAAACTGTTTTATCAATTTGTAACATTAAGTCAGTTTCTATATAATCATACGGAGGAGATATAGAGACATTCATGAAAGCTATAGATATTCGTTCTCTCTTAAAAAAATAGGCATGCATGAGCTAAGTTAGCACCTTCCCCGATTAATGAGCAGATTGACAAAATATTGGTCGGGAGGTTATTACGTGACCACCTCGACCTCCGTTGTGAACGGCTAGCGAGTACTTTATTGTTCTTGTCCGGACGGTCATACATCCGGTTGTTGCTTTCTGTGCCAGTCAGTGCCTCTCACTCTCTCAGGCAGTGCTTGGTCAACGCCATGGTTTTTTTCCTGCCTTCCGTGGGCCGTCTTCGTTTCCGCGCTGCACACGTCAGCCCTGGGTTGCCTCTGCCCGCTCAAATCAGATGGTTCTATTTCTCAACCTTTCTGACTTGCTCCTCCGGAACCAAGGTCGAAAGGATTGAAAAAGTCAGTCATTCACAACCACTGATGAAGGATTCCTCGAAAAGTTAAGGATTAGTAGTTCTTTTTCGAAATCGCCCAAACTTCCATTTCTCCTACTCGTTGTCCCCCTTGCTTGGCTCTTCCTCTAACGAGTTGTTGTGTAACAAGTGAGTAGGGCCCAGTCGAACGCCCATGAATTTTCTCATCAACTTGATGAATTAATTTTAAGATATAGGACTTCCCTATTAGAACAGGTCTAAGAAATAGACGAATCATATTATCAGGTGGTTATAGTGAGAGTGACATAATCTAGTATGTCGTGATTTTTTCTCACTAAAAATGGATAATAATTCACCCTTCAATAAGAAAAACTATTTTGTTTGTAAGAAAGGAATGAGAGAGATATGGGTTAGAAATCCAATTTCTCCCTTTTTTCTTTATCTTTTATTTCTATAGATCAGAGATCTGACATTTTATTTTATGGAATGGAAGAAAATCAAAAGGATTTAGTTCATATTCACGAAGTCCTAAATTTTTGGGCCGAGCTGGATTTGAACCAGCGTAGACATATCGTCAACGAATTTACAGTCCGTCCCCATTAACCGCTCGGGCATCGACCCAGGAAGAATTTATTCTAGGATTTTTGATAATCTATGATTAATCTCCTTTCAAAATACTCCCTACCCCCAGGGGAAGTCGAATCCCCGCTGCCTCCTTGAATCAAATCGCTAATAATTGAGTGCGGGCGGCTGATGGAAGCTGTTCTTGGTCGTAATGGACTTGTCCGAGAAGCTAATTCTCTGTGCGCCGAGGGGGCCGACCGCTTGCTGGTCCAAATCCCCTCTCGCCTACACTCCATCTCGCCGCCCGCTCTGCGCTCTCCTGCCGCCTGGACCACCACTTATGCTGCCTCTAGCGTCCGCCGCCACCTCCGACCGCTTGCTGGTCCAAATCCCCTCTCGCCTACACTCCAGCTCGCCGACCGCTCTGCTATTGACCAGTTTCGGTTCGACCAGTTTCGGTTCGTTGAATGGCGCAGGTGAAGCTCGGTGGAGTTCAGAGGCTGCGCTCGCACGGGTCCTCGCACGCGCGGAGAAATCGATTCGGCGGGCGGAGGAGAAGGATCGTTCCGGAAGCGGAGGCCCGAAGGAATAAAACAGAACAAACCGGTACTGTGGCAATTTGATGTACTAGCAAAAGTGTCCGTGCGTTGCATCGGGATAAAATAAAACAACATATACACTTTGTTTCTTGGGAACGAATGCAGCTACTCTTTGTGCCAACATTAGCCGCCTCCATAGTCATCGATTGAGTGATGAAGCAGACACGATCTTGTTGCGCTTGTGGTCACGCAAGTTCCGTTTCAACTATGTCACCTTGATGTGGTGCACTTGTAGTCGTGCATTGCTTGGGTTGTGTGATCTCGTTGTGAGGTCGTTGAACACAGTTTGCTTCCTAGTTGCATCTAGCAGACCTTGATTGAGAACCTAGCTGTGATAGCTTTCGAGTAACGATCGACCGGTCGACGAAGACGGGCAACAAAGTCCACCAAACGTGAACAACTACATCTAGGCTAGTGATGTTGTTGATCGGAATTTATTTAATTCTCGGGGCTAGCTGGGTACACCTTGAGTTGATAGCCCAAGAAGTGGAGGTGGAGCGAGTTAGCCGATGACATTATTTAAGAGCCGAGCAACACCGTACGGTGGTGGCGCCGATGGAGAGTTCGAGACCGGCAAAACAAAAACCAAGTAGCTTTACTAAAATCTGCATATTATAAATTGGCATAAATTAGAAGATGATTTTAAAGACAAATTAAACCTGAAGCTAGATTTGATTAGAAAACACAATTCTGCAAGGACACAAACACACGGCAGCTAGCTACCTTTGGTCAATTTTCGCAAACACATCTAGTAGTCCAAGTCTCCACTGCGCGCACTCGAATCTCCAGCAGTGCACGCACTCGAGCAGCCATCACGCAAGTGTGCGACACCACAAAATGTTCCACAAGCAGTACAAAATGTTCATAAAATACATTTGAAAAGAATACGTGTAGGAACAATGCAAAATACATTCACAAGAAAATCATACACTTTCACATATAACACACGAATCAAAGTGGATAATTATGAAATCAGGATCGATCGAGCACCACCCCTGGTTTAAGATCCCGACGCCGGAGTCCCCATTGCCTGCACCAGCTTGGACCCTCGGCGCCATGCATTCCTCTCGCTCCAACGTCACCACTCTGCTCTCAGCGTACGCAGTTGGACGATATCTCATCTCCCACGCTCCCTCGAGCGTCGCCACCGATTTCCTCCACCTCCCCCCCCCCCCCCCCACCTCTGTGTGGCGCCGTTCACCTCCTCGTCCTCGTGTGTGCCTGTGTGCCTCCACGAGCTTGGCCTCGACCGCCGTCGACCGCGCGTCCTTAACCACCTCTGCAACCCGGCGCCATGTACCTGCCTCCTCCTCTAGGCCATCCTCGACCTCGCCTGCGCGTACATCAACCGGCCTGGAGCTTCCGTACCGCCGTGCATGAAGGTGGTCGCGAGATGTTTCTGCGGGGAATCCGCCTGCCCCGGTGAGATGTTTCTGGGGGGAATTGCGAGGTAGATGCGTTCTTTCGGGCGCAGGTTCGGGAAAAAGAAAGCAAACCCAACCGGTAGTGGCAATTTGCAGTATTATGTATTTTGAATGACATTCCACTGCAGCCTGCACCTATTTCACAAAAGAAACAACGACATCTTCACGCAATAAAATCATGTAAAGTATTCTACGAAACTATCTATCATCAATAAATCATAACTAACTTTTGCACTGCCAACTTAGTTCAGTTTCAGGATATCCCAAAATTTCCTAGCAAAAATAGTAGTAATTGACGTACCTCAGCAACCCAATTATACGACGCAATGCTCCTGAGTTTTGAATGCAATGAACACTGAAGAATTGATTAAATACTCCATCGTTGGAAGATACAGTCTCCCTCTCAAGGCACTACATGTCAGTGTCGTCCTTAGATACTGTCAAATAACTCGGCGGAAGGACCTGGAAGATATTGTCAAAGCTCGAACATACAATCGTTCTTATACAGTATTAGATTTCGAAAATACAGTCTTTCTTGGAAGATACAGTCAAAGAACTCAGTGAATGATGGCATACATAATACGGAGCTAGATAGCACGAGGCGTACTATCTAGATCCTGCGCGACAGTATTATCTGGTAAGTAGATGGATTTGCTTCGTTTCGGTTTTCGAACTTTTAGTATGAAACTGATTCTATAGATCGAGTCGATTCTCTCGAGCTGCTTGGTTCGATTAGAATTTCACCGTTGAAATCCGTGTTGCTACAGTTTATTGGTACTATTTTTGCTAGGAAATTTTGCTTGCACTTCCTGGCTGGAAAGAGCTATGGCCATCCTCGTACACGTCGTTGAAGAGGGAGAGCAAGGAACAAACCTCATCGATGTTGCTCCCGTCCAGCGCCTCCCCCATCGATTGCTGCCGGAAAAGAGGAGAAACCGGTGAATCCAGATCAAGGAGCAACTCATCTTCCGCCTGCACTCCTCATCCCCTACCACCATCCTCCAGGCTCTTCCCCAATCGCCTCCAAACGGAGCACCTCGTGAGCAGCGGAACACCTCGGGACGGGCGTGCGTGCGGAGGGGCAGGGGAGGGGACGACGCGTGGGTTCCTCCGGCAGCGGCGCGCGGAAAGAGCCAGGAGGGCGTCGCCATGCCGCTGACCGGCCGTTGGCGATGGCCTTCGTTGCCGCTGCGCTGCGTTGTTCGTGTTTGCCAGAAGCTGGGCAGGAGTTCGGATCGGCTGCCTTCATTGTCGCAACATAAGAGCGCCTAACCGCAGTGGTCGGAGGAGGACCGGGATGCGGGCAGAAGGTCTGCTGCGCGCCATGCCTCAGATGCCTCTATTTGGGGCCAATTTCTTCATGTAGTGAAGGATTCAGGTGATGAAGATGGGGGATGAATCCTGTGCAGGCTCCTCGAGGATCCACGCCATTGACGCGAGGCTGAACAGACGACAGGGCCAGGCGCGTGCATAAGTAGAGGCTTACGGCAGCGGAGGAGATTGGGTCGGGCACGGGTGTGTGAGGACCGATTACGTTTCCATCGAGCGCGGCCGAACGAACCGGTATGTGGCATCTGTAGTATTATGCGTTTTGGTGGGAGGGCAAAACGGTCCCAAAAAAAGCGTTGACGAAACTTTTTGGCAGAAACCTTAGCTCCTTTATTATTAGGTATAGATATAGACTAGGAAATTTGCCCGTGCGTTGCAACGGGTGAGAAAATAAAATTTAGATGACAAATTGATGTGGGATAAATTGATGTGGCCTCCACCGCTAGGAGTTGACGGCCCTCCTCCCTCCGCCCCCCTCTTTGGCAAGGCCTCGCCGGTGCTTCGGAGTGGTGGTTGGTGTCTATGTGCCCTTCGGCGACCGGGCTAGGGCCATGGATCCAGAGTGGCGGCCTTGGCTCAGGGTGGGGCGACGTTGACCGTGCGGCGGGAGGCGGTTGCCGGTGCTTCAGTCCGCGTTCTTCGGCCGTGCGGGCGGTGAAGGGGCGGCGGGTGTAGGCATAGTGCGGAGGTCACCCCGATGGACGTCTAGCATCGATCCGAAGACTTCGCTCTTCCTGCGGTGCTCATCGCACCTCCCCGGCCCCAGAGACTCCTCCGGTGGTGGTGTGTGGTCGGATGTGGGCTCTGGACTTGGGGAAACCCTTGGCTGACGGTGGTGGCCACGACGTCGACGACGCTGACGGGGCCACTATCCTTCTTGAAGGCGACATCGAGGTTGTATCCCCGCCCTCCCTTCCATATCTGTCCCGGGTGAAAACCCAAAAATTTGGTTTAGACGGTGTCGTTCCCTCGTTGGAGGCGCCATTTTGACATAGCGGGTTTGGGTGGATGAGCTCCGAGGAGGTTGGTAGGCATCATCTTTGCTTACTCCTGGCAGCTTGGTCTGGTGTGTTGTGGTTTGGGCTACGGATGGCAGTGAGGTTCGTTGGTGGTGGCGAGGCGAGTGCTCGGAGTCCTTCTCCCCGGTGGTAACTTGTCTACCTCCGACAGGTACGGCGCCCTCCGATCTAGGGCGAGAAAACATGGAGCTTTCATTGGAGGTGGAAACATATGATGCTTGGGCTTGGCTTGGCCTCTCGAGGTTGACGATGGTGCGAGTTCCTTAATGACGGTCTTCTTCACCAACTTCGATGCCTCTTTAGGCGGATTGTTAGGCTGGACAATGGTCTACAAGCGCAAGCTGTGTTTCATTCATTTTCTTGCTTTGCTTGATGTTTTCGGTTCCTGTTAGCTGGTTTACATCACCTTGTAACAAGTTACCGGTAACAACCTTATTAATTTAAAGCATGGCTACGACCTAGTGTTTAAAAAAGTACATAGCTCCACCGGATCTGACTCCCTCTATAATGCCGTTGTTGCCTACCTCCAAAGAACCGGAACAAATTTCCAACGACTGTTGCCCGTCGCAGCAGCCTTGCTGCCGGTGAGAGGTGGGCGGTAGTTGTTCCAGCGAACAACAATCTCGAGCACATGAGCGAAATTATTTGGATTTCATGCGGGTTGACAGGTCGGCAGAAGCCGCGGAACAACGAGACGGCGCTGTGGAGAAAACACATCAAAGTCGTCTAGTTGTTTCTCTGGAACACCTTACCGTGTATGTTTTATATAGGGGATGCTGAGCAGAATCAAGTACGACACGGTTTGTACTCAAAAATCGTTTGCAGCTTCTCTTTTCCTTTTCGCTCACCTGAATCTAAACGACACTGGGACGTACTGATCGATCCGCACACGGGATATTTACCTGGGCCGGCCTTTGTAGCGCTCGAGTGGGAGCTGCTGGACCAGGCCCAACCAACCAGGCGATGGGGCGATCAGCTCCCGCGAGTTGGTTCGTGCCATGGACGGAGCGAATCGTTTTCACGTTTGGGCTGCTGGACCCAGGACAACCAGGTGACGGGGTGATCACGAGCGGGATCGTTTTGTGCGACAAGGAAGCGAACCGGTACTTTACATAAGCGGTGGCATTGCTCCGTAAATTCGACTGAAAACTGGGGGTAGTTCCAAAACGGACGAAAAAATTGGGGAGAAACCTTCCTTCCTTTATTAGTAGGTATAGATAGATATAGATTATGAGATTTGGTGGGAGGGTAAAACGGTCAAAAAAAAGCGTTGACGAAACTTTTTGGCAGAAACCTTAGATCATACGGACCAAACCGAGGAAACGCTTCTCCCTTTATTATTATTAGGTATAGACTAGGACAATGCCCGCGCGCTGCGGCGGAACTGCAGAAGAGCGAGCAAAATCGATGATCATGTATTCAACACTACTTCCACTCTAATTAATTTGGACGTCAGTAGCCTTCAAAATCTGAAGAAAAAATTATCTCTTCTAGATTCTGACACGACGATGACTGACAACATCATAACCCCATGATCGTGTTCTTCAAAAATGTAGAGGAAAGAGCAAGCATGTAGAATGTGTTGATGAGCAACCCAAACTGCAAAAGCAAGCACCATCTCAATGAACGTTTACTACAAAAAGAAAACTACTTCATATTCTTACTTATTGTCTCGTCGGTGAACCGGAAGGGCCAAGTCGCTAACACAAATGGAGTGAATGGAAATACACATGAGGCCACACCTTATGCTTCTGACCATTCATTTAGACTCTGATGATTTTCTTGATTTGCTAATAGCAGAACTGAATAAAACACATGTTGCACGCAGCTAAGCCAGAGGAGCAAGGCCGTTTCTTTTTGGCTGGGTCAGAAAAGTTCTCACGCCACAACCTCTGGATCATCTTTGATTTATCAACTGCAAACTTGAAGCCATACATCTTAGCAAAATTTCAGCACAAAACTCAACAATCCTCTTTTCTGGGTACACTTGGACATCACCAAGGAGCTTATCTTTATTCCATATATGCTATTTTCACTGTTTTTTTTCTAGAAGTTTCAATCAGTTTTGAATAGGCAATTATGGTCCTAATTTGTAAGAACTGTCAGATCTAATCAGCAAAGAATATAGGCTGAATAGACACATTTGTGAGGCTCAAACGACAAAGCATCCGACTTCATTGGATCTACACCAATATTTTCTAGCACACACACACACATACGGTAGATATAGCAGTATGGAATATCAATTTTGTATAGAACGCAACATCTCCACCGCGAACCTGGGCACCTGCTGCTCACTCAGCCCACATCCCTCAGACCCTTGCTAGAAGGCACTCCAAATAACGCTTTCTGATAGATATGTCACCTATCTTTACCAGTACATCATCTTCATTGGAGTACTGTATAACACAATGAGCGCATTCATCCAATTGAGTCAATGTATAATCTGCAAAAAAAAAAAGTTAAGTAAAATATGTTGGATAAATATACAGAAACATAAACAATGCAATATTTTACCTTGTGGGAGATACTCGTATGTTAAATTATTTGTTATATGTTTATCATCTTCCGTTGAAACCGGAGATAAGGCCAGCTGGTTTGGTGACGGAGGCAATGGATCTTCATTCATCAATTCTGAACTAACAGAGTCAGAACATTCCGAAACGATAGATGCGGTGGAGATGGTAAAAGATGACAATGGATCGTCTGAAACACATGTTTTAGAACTTTTGGCCTTTTTTATAGGCCTATTATCAAAATAATCAACAGTGGTTGATTCAATGTTGAGATCCATTTCCTGAAATAACAAAAAAGTTATAATCAGATTATTCAAATCATTATTCAGAAAGCAATGCATAAAAAGGGATGTTGTTATTTGTAATTAATGTTTTTTTAGCCAGTCAGATAATTCATCTATTATAGCACTTCACCACATATTCTGCTTCCAATTTATACTACTGTACATCTGAAGGATAGGGCATACTTTCATACTTTCTGCAGCATACACCATGCTAGGAAAAACTCACAGAAGCTATTCAAATTTTACCTCCTCATCCATAGAAACAGGTGACTTGCTGGCTGGCATATTATCTTTTCCTGATACTTCCTCACTTTTCTGCAAGAAATAAACGCTGCAATATTCAGTGGCTGGCTGCTATACCGATATTTTTTGCCACGATATGTAGAATAATCAAGACCTTTTGTAATTTTGTTTTGCTGTTTTCAGAAAAAACCGATAGAAGCTATTGCAAATTTACCTCGACATCCGTAGAAACAGATGACTTGACTTCAGTGATTGCTGCCATCTCTTCTCCTGCTCCTGCCTCAATTCTCTGCAAGATACAAATGCTGAACGATTCATTGTCTGACTACAGATAAACGGGAGACACTGAAAAACTTTGGCATGATTTGTAGACTAATCAATCTGTAGTGATGAAAGTAGGCAGAAAAACTCATAGAATCTATTAAAAATTTACCTCTACATCGACAGAAACAGATGACTTGGCTGTAGTGGTTGCTGCCATCTCTTGTCCTGCTTCTATCTCAACTCTCTGCAAGAAACAAACGCTGAAAAATTCATTGTCTGCTACAAATAAAGATATACTGAAAAACTGTGGCTCCTAATTTTGTAGACTATAATCAATCTGCAGTCCAGAAAAACTAATAGAATCTATTAAAAATTTACCTCTACATCTACAGAAACAGATGACTTGGCTATAGTGGTTGCTGCCATCTCTTGTCCTGCTTCTATCTCAACTCTCTGCAAGAAACAAACGCTGAACAATTCATAACTCGAATTCAATAAATCCATCAGGACTAATGCCCTACCTCGGGTGCAACTTTGGCGGACATAGTCTTGAAGTACTCGGCAGAACGATGCAATGACGCACACGGGGGGCGGAAAGTTGGCTTCACGAGATTGTAAAATTTGTTCTGTCGACGGAGTTGAGTAGGAGTACTATTTGTAGGCTTCAGCTTGCGGAACAACTCCGTCTTGGTGCAGAAGTTGAGAGGAGAACGGACGATGCACGATCGTATGTTTCCATCTGTGCACGATGCGTCTAGAAGTTGAGAGGAGAACGGGAGATGCACGATCATCTGTTTCCATACATACAGATATTCAGGAAGGAGAGTTGAGAGCGGTGCACAGGAGAACAGAGTTTTCCTCTTGTACGTGTTTGATATGGACCGAAAATGCCAGACCGCATACGCGTCAAATGTTTCGGCCCACATACGCGTCAAATGTTTCGGCCCAGAAGTTATTATCCACGTTTAGGTAGGAAAAAAAAACACAAGACTCTGGCGCACGTACATTCTTCTTTGCAAGGAAAGGGGATCAGGGAGTGCTGCTGCGCCAGGACTGCGATTGAGCTTCAGGTCGCGGACGAAGCGGATGATTCTTCTTCTGCTCGTGGACGAAGCGCTGTCTCAAGAGGTTGTGCGGGCCTTGCACGTGTGCGGCGGCCGGCGTTGACCCGCGGCGAGCGACGCTGCTGCCGGGATGTGGCCGCGGCAGGGCCGGCCCTGATGGGTGGGCAGGGTGTGCGACCGCCCAGGGCCCTAAAAATCTGGGGCCCAATCCTAGATATATATACATGTATATATACGAGCCTATCTAACTACGTTTAGCTGAAAGAAAAAGCATGTGACCTGACCAGAGAACCTTGACGCGAACGTGCTAGACTAAAAGTCTAAATAATAACGCCAGAACCGATCCATTGATCTGGGGAGTAGATGATTAGTTAGCTACTTTCGTACTTCGCTTCGTATTCCACGCAGCCTTAATTGAGAGTAGTTCACGAACTTTTCTTCACCTCGCACTTCGTCGGCAGGGATCGATCTCCCGCTACTCGTGTTCTCTTCCTACGCCAATCAGCGATCTTCCGGCAGGGATCGATCTTCCGATCGATCTCATGGAGATCATCTCTCGCATTAATCACCCCATAGACGTAGCGAGCGGTGCACCGCGCACAACACTGTCGGCTGCCCGCACTGATCAGCGATCCCATTGCCGTCCGCTATCGGTACCGTTCACGACTGCTCATGTAACACACTCTTTTATTTCCAAATAATTTTCCTCTAATTCTGAATTTTTTATGGTCAGTTCGTCGAATCGTCTTCGTTGAGAAAGGGTCCATCTGGTCACACTAAAAGGAAAAGAGCAAAAGAGGTGGCTACAAGAAAATTTTAAGGTAATATATATAAATTAGTAGATATGCTATTGTGTTTGGATGTATTTAAATGTTATTTGCAAAACGTTTTTTACGTATATATTCATTATTGCTATCGTGGTGTCCATATTAAGGCCCGGAATTTTATTCTCGCCCAGGGCCCTCAAAATCTCAGGACCGGCGCTGGGCCGCGGCGAGCACTGCGCTGGGATGTGGCCGCGGCGAGCGACGCTGCTGGCGCCGGGATGTGGCCGCGGCCGCCCGCCGCGTCCCCTGCAGACGCTCGACGCCCGCGCCGTCCCCTCGCCGACGCTCGACGCCGCTGGGATGTGGCCGCGCGCCGGGATGTGGCCGCGGCGGCGCCGCCCGCGGCGAGTTCCGTGTGCCCGTCGCGCCGCGCTCTGCAGACGCTCGACGACGTCGCCGCGCCTCGCCCGCGCCGGGATGTGGCAGACGCTCGACGCCCGCGCCGGAATGTGGCCGCACGCCGGGATGTGGCCGCCGGGATGTGGCCGCGGCGGCGCCCGCCCGCGGAGAGTTCCGTGTGCCCGTCTATGTGGCCGCCCGGGATGTGACCGCGGCAGCGCCCGCCGGCGGCGAGTTCCGTGTGCCCGTCGCCAGCCGCGCCCCTAGAAACGGTCGCGGTTGAGAACGGTGGAGGAAGCAAACGAAACGGTACCACGGTGGCATTTGCTGTAATATGCGATTTGGTGGGAGGGCAAAACCGTCCAAAAAAAAGTTGGACGAAAAATTTGGCAGAAACCTTAGCTCCTTTATTATTAGGTATAGATATAGATATAGATTAGTAGGTAAAGATTAGTTTTTTCCACCAATCTTTCAGGCTCATAGTACGGCATGAAAAGCTCAAAACACAAGACAACTAAAATTATTCCATCAATGGCCTCATCTCATAAGGCATTTTTCACATTAAGAGCATCTCCACTGACTGTCCATAAATAGTCGTCGGCACGGCCTTGGCGCTGCCATATGGGAGCTTCGGCAGAACATCCTCTATTTGGTGATGTTATTCCCACACCGACGCCTCCCATACTGCAGCTCCAATAAAAATTTAAATTTGAAATGACATGAAAAATTGAAATTAATATGAAATTCATACGAAATTTATACAAAAGTTGCTTGAATTTAAATCTAAATAAACTTTAAACTTAACCCTAATCTACTGGCCGTCGGTTGGGGCGCGTGACAGGGCTGCCTCGTTGTCGTCCTTCCCCTTTACCGCCTAAGTCCGTGCCCACCTCTCGGCCCTTGCTTCGCGCATCTGGCAGTGGCGCATGGCGGCCGACATCGCAGGAGCTTGCCGGCGGCGCTGTCCCCGCGTTGCCAACCTTTGCCGAGAAGTCTCGTTCTCGGTGCCCCTCTCTTGCTCGCGGGCGAACGCCTCAGCGTGGCGATGAGCTTCTGTCGGTCTGCCTCGTCCCGCCTCCTCCGTGGCCGCTCGCTTGCACGAGATCTCGAGGGCGTGCTCGAGGTTCGTGTCATTGACGAACTCACGTTCCTCCTCCTTCAACCTCCGGAAGCGCGCGCGTTCAACGACGCTAGGATCGCTGCTTGCTCCGGGTCGGTGGGGGCCTGTGGCTGCTCGCCCCACTGTGCCGCCTCCTCCGCCACCTTAGCTTCTGCGTCTGCGACGTAGGCCTCGTCTCACACCGCGAGTGGGTCAACTGCGTTGTCGGGAGCTATAGTCAGCGTCGGGCTGCGGCTCCGGCTCCTGCTGCGGTGGTGGTTGAGGCGCCGCAGGCAGCGCGCGACCATTGAGGCCAAGCATGGAGTACGTCGTTTTAAGACGAGGCAACGATTTTGAGGTGGAGAGGAGAGACTGGCGCGGCGGCGGCGGTGGAGACGAGAGAGGACAGCGCGACTACGTTGGTGGAGATGAGAGGATAGCACCGCGGCGGTGGACGGCGTACGTACTAATAGGGGTGCCAACTACCCGCATTTACAACGGCGTAGGTGAGTGGACGCCGCGTGGCCAGTCGCCGCCCTCGTCGCTGCCTCGGTTTCCACGCGGGAGACCATTGAACGCCGATGACCAACCTTCTCGCGTCGCTTCCGATGCGAATCGTCGCGTCCTCTCGCTGACAATGCGCCCCCATCCGCGAAAACCGTCGTGCCGCGAGGCGTTGACGCGGCCAATTCGCAACCTTGGCGAAGGGACCGGCACGGGGCTGTCGGTGCTTCTATTGGGCTCGAAAAACCGCCGGCGCTATTTGGAGCGCGCCGGTGTGAGCCTATTTCGATGGCGGATTCCAAAACTCTATCGGGACCGCTATCGGGGCTTCCGTGGAGATGCTCTAATAGTAGATCCCCCTCCTCCTCTCCTCCCCCCCACCTCCGCGACAGTACTCGAGCCCTTCTTCTCGAAATTCGGGTAGAACCGAAGCCATCCTCGGTGGCTTTGTCCTCGGGAAGTGGTGGAGGCGAGACGTCGGTGCCAATAGTGTATATAGTAGCTCTAGTTTTTGTCGAGTTGGCGGTGAAGGCGCCGCTGTATCTACGGCGGCGGGGGCGCCTTCACCGCAGCGGCGCAGCCCCAGCCCGTGCTCGACCTCGACGAGCAGAACAAGTCCATGAGCAACACGCTTGTAATCGAGGCCATCCTAGCGGAGCTGATCCCGGCTACGAAGTTGTGCATGATAAGGAGGCCGCACGCATGCAGCTGCTGGTGGAGCCTGCCCCGTACGGCGAAACGGAAGCGTGGCGTACGTGCAGCTGGGCTGGAGGCTAGCGCTGTTGTGCCTTCATGCGGAGGGCCAGACGGCCTGTCCCGCTGGTGCTTCTTTTTTTTTTTGCGGGGGCAAAGGGATTATATTAATTATAAATGTAGGTGTCATTACAATCCCTTAGAAGGGCATCCAGAATGCAATCTGGCCCAGACCCAAACCATACATACGTACGGTCATTCAATCTACCATACTTAGCTAATTCATGGCTAGCTAATTCATGGCGACAGCTTTGATCATGACCTCCTTCCCACCTTGAGATAGATCACCCCATAACATAATCCGCTTACTTAATTTAGCTTGTAGATTCTGAAACCTACCACGGTTCATCCTACCTTCTGGAGTGGGAAGACCCAAATATTTATCTTCAAACTGCTCCCTCTGGATATTAAGGATCTGTCTCACCTCATCTTGCACAGCCGCTGGACAGAGCTTGCTAAAATATATAGAGCACTTGGCCGGATTTAATAGTTGTCCTGTGCTCGACGCATAGGTGTCAATGATATGTCTGACCCGCGTCGCTTGATTACCTTCTGCCTTGAAAAATAACAGTGTGTCATCCGCGAAGAGTAGATGAGACACTCCAGGGGCACGTCTACACACTTTAACCGGTGATAAACCTCCCGCATTCACTTCTGACTTTAACAGAGTAGAGAGACCATCAGCAACAAAAAGGAATAAGAAAGGGGAAAGGGGGTCACCCTGACGTAAACCTCGTGTGGGGGAGAACGCTTCCAATAAGGCTCCATTAAATTTGACGGAGTACCTCACCGTGGTCACACACAACATTATCCATTGTATCCACTGATGAGAGAAGCCCATTTTATGCATCACCTCCTCCAAGAAAGTCCAATCAACTCTATCATATGCCTTTGAAAGATCCAATTTGTAGGCACAAAAAGGATTGGTAATTGTTGCTCCATGCTCCAAATAATGCAAACACTCAAAAGCAAGCAATGCATTATCTGTAATAAGACGACCGGGCACAAAGGCGCTTTGATTTTCTGATATCACTTCATCTAATAGAGGCCTTAGCCTATTCACCAAACACTTCGAAATTATTTTGTAGACAACATTGCATAAACTTATCGGACGGAAATCCTTCAATTCTGTCGGATTGTCTACCTTTGGTATCAGCACAATTGATGTGTCATTTACCCCTGGCGGCATACTCCCTGTTTCAAAAAACAAGATCACAGATTGTATAATTTCATCCTTCAACACCCCCCAATTTCTTTGGAAAAATCTCGCTGGAAAGCCGTCTGGTCCCGGCGCCTTGAGAGGCCCAATCTGGAAAAGTGCATCCGATATTTCATTTTCAGTGAACGGTTTACACAGCTGCTCGTTCATCTGTGTTGTAATTTTCTCCTCAAATAGGCTCACCACTGGAGCAGACTGCAACGTTGGGTCTCGGGTATAAACCGATTGGAAATAGTTTCGGGTCATCCTTTCCATATCAGTCGGTGTATCCTGCACAACCCCATCTTGATCTTTCAAGTATTTGATTCTATTCTTTTTAGCTCGCCATACTGCCTTATTGTGGAAGAAACGGGTATTGCGATCACCCTCCTTCAACCACATGATGCGCGATCTCTGGAGCCATAACATCTCTTCTTTATACAACAAATCATTCATCATATCCATAGCTTCCCTAATTTCACTTTGTGGTGCGCCACCTGCCATCAAACTCTCTACCTTTCTTCGCATGTTTGCTAGCTGACGAGTCACGTTGCCAAATTTCTTGTTGCCCCATTTATGAAGAGCCAACATAACCTGATTCAGAGCTCCATGAATATCACCCAAGTCCGATTTGGTACCTAAACCAGCCCATGCATTTTTTATCACCTCTGGTAAGCCATTATCTCGCTCCCACAGTATCTCATAGTGTAAACATTTTCGTCCCTGAATCGTCCGATTCTCCTTATCAAGCTGAACCAAAACAGGACAATGGTCTGAGCAAGGTGATACCAAGTGTACCACAGACACATCCGTATAAATATTTCTCCATCTATCATCCGCAACTGCTCGGTCAAGCCTTACACGCACATTATTACGTCCACTCCTCCTGTTATCATATGTAAAAGGTAGGCCGGAAAAACCCAAATCCTTGAGTTCACAGATCATGAGCGTATCTCGAAATGCTGCCATCTGGCTTTCCGGTCTAGGACAGACCGAGAAGTGTTCGTGTTGCCATAGTGCCTCGTTAAAATCCCCCATAATACTCCAGGGCAATGTTGTAGTCGCTTTGAGGTCACATAACGTGCTCCACATGTGATGACGGTTTTCGGTCCTCGGCTCCCCATACACAAATGTCGCCTGCCATGTTGGTTCTGATGGAGCCAACCTCACATGAACATGTATGAATCTGCTAGTTACTTGTTGGACAACAATGTTTATACTTTCGTCCCAAAACAAGGCAAGTCCCCCGCTTAATCCATCGCTATCAATACCAGTAAATCCTCGGAGGCCCAACCGATTCCTCAATTTAGCCACCCGTTCACTTTTCTGTCTAGTTTCACATAAGAATACCACCTTGGGAATATGCGTCTTAGTCAAGACGTCAATCTCTCGAATTGTCGCAGCATTCCCGCAACCGCGACAATTCAAACTTAGGCAACTCATTGTGCCCGGCGGTCATCCTCGAAGGATGCCGCCGATCCGGTGTCTGTAGAAACTGAAGTTCCATCAGTAATCTTGTGCCTCTTTTTAGTGTTTTCATCACCTCTCTTATTTACATTTTCCATGTTGGACAGAGTTCCGTCTACGGCCATGGCTGCATTCATATCAGTGAGCTTACCCAGGTCAGTATCCGTATCATCCCCAAAGGCCAACCTCTTCTTAGCTTGCTTTTCTGCTTCTGTCATCACCGTGTCACCAGTTTTGATTGGGCTTGAAGCAGTATCTGCTAGATCACTGTCCAGGGCGCCAACATCAGTTTGGGCCTTCCGCTCTGGATGTATTCGCCAGTCGACAAAGCTGCCCCTGCCTCTTCCCTGGTCATCTCCAAAACCACCTCTGCCACTACGACCGCCACCATATCCTCCTCGCGTACCACGGCGCATAGATGTAGAGCTACCTCGCCCACGCCCATTTGCGTAAATCCATTCACCATATTTGAGGTTTTTCTCCTCATGTAAACCATCACCACACTCTTTAACTTCATGTCCAATCAGCCCACAAGAATAGCATAATTGGCCTAATTTCTCATACTTGACTGCATAGAGATATCTTTTACCACTCATAACGATGGATACAAATCTGGTCAGTGGCCTCCGGACATCATGGTTAATCCGTAGACGAACAAAGTCACCACGAAAAGCTCCCGCCGGTACCATCTCCACTGTGGTCACCTTTCCCGCGGTACGCTCAATTAGCTTAGTGATCACCTCCTTCTTACGGTACGCCTCCGGCAATTTATGCACCTGTATCCACACAGGCATGAACTCGAGCTCCACCGAGTAAGGGTCAGACACTCCATCATAGGGTGCCATGAGCACCGCCCAATCCCGGAACAACCATGGACCCCGCTGGGTAACCTTCTCCCAATCGCCAAGACATTGACATTGAATCACGAATCTGTTTTCTCCCACAGGCCGAATACTGACCTCCTTCGCCGAATTCCAGGCATAATACATCTGCTGAAAGAACGCCTCGTGGCTGAAGTTTTTTCCACAGTGCACCCTCGCCACAGCAAGCCATCGTGTACTCTCGGCCAGGCCAACATCCTCTTCTTCCAGCACCAGATCATCAAACTCCTCTTCGCCGATCTCAAGGTTTTCGAACATGGCGTCAATTCCATTGTCCCTCATGGGGCCACTGGCCGCCGAGCTTTCTCCACCTAGGGTTTCCCCTCCAGTACCATTACCAACGCCTCCGTTCCCTGCAGCCGCAGCAGCAGCCCCGCTGGAGCTCGATTTCGACTCAGACATGGTGAAAACTCTGGCAAAAACCCTAACCTCACCGTCGCGGAAGACCCAGCCGGTCAGGGACGATCGCGATCGACCTTTGTAACCGAGGGGGAGTCACCGGAGAGGGAATCAACAGAGGAAACCAGGACGAGATCGGATCGTATTAGCGATCGCCACAAACTCGCCGCCCTAGAGCCTGGAGTACGAAACCCGAACGGGTACAGAGCCCATGACAGGTTTCAGATGTTATTCTCTTTCTTGGAGGGCATTCCCGCTGGTGCTTCGTGTCCACGCCAACACCTCATCGGTTGTCTTCTCCTGCTACGGCTGCGACGACATGCTCTTCCTGTACCGGCCGGAGCGTGGTCACCCTACCGTACCATGCATGCTGTTGCTTCAATATTTTTTTTTATTTCGCTGTACATGCTTCTTTGAACACCAGCTGTTTGTCCGAGAGTTGATGCAACGTAGATGCACATGGGAGAGTACGTGCACGGTGTGCTTCATAGCAGCTGAAAGTTCAGTCGGCGCTACAGTGGAACAAGGACGGCCTATGGAGATTGACAACATCGGAAAGTAGAATGGCTCCATTTACTGAAGAACGCCCTGCCTCTAATCTTCAAATTCATATCTTGTTCACTTCCTAATTCGGGATAGTGTTGTCTATGTGAACTCGCTAGAGAGATGACCTTATTCAGTGGCGGACTCAAAGATTTTATCAAGCCTGGTGCACTGTAAGCCTGGCTAAATTTTTATCAAAATATTCATCAAATTTTCATTAAAATAGGCTGCGCCGCCGCTGGAAGGTTGGGCGCGTGCCCGAGCTTAGGGATGGCTGGGTCCGCCTATGACCTTATTAGACTCTCGCAGCGAAAATATACCCACTGGTATATCATGGTCTTATTGGCGTGATGAGAGCCAATTCACGCCACTTAGGCCGGAAGAAGAAAACCATGGAAAATAATCCTATACGACCCTGGTCGTACAGGTCCGATGGCTGGACCAAATCCCGCACCTGACGCGTGGCAAACCGAATCTCAAAGCAATTGTTGTCTTCTTCCTTCGATTCTCAATTAAAATAGTTCTATCACAGACCCACGATGATGGTAGCGCCGTACAGCAGACTAGCACATAAGGGGCTCAAGAATCGCTGCTGAACCTTGGTAGCGCGGCACAACAGACTAGGAGAAGTATTTGGTTGCCATCGGACCACCGCGGCCAGATTTTCAATCAATCTGCAGGCAATGGGATCAAAGGCGAAGACCAATAAGGACCAGGTATATGGCCATGTCGCCGAAGCTCGGGACGGCGCCGCTTTCATGCCCGTCGGTCTCTCCATCCGCCGCCACGCGGAGGAGTCAGTCTTGCAGGAGCGAGACATCAACTTTGGCACCGGCGCGCTCTGCCACCCTCGCCGGAGATGAATGATATGCAATTAGGAACGACTGCTCGAGGAAATCGTTATTTGCTAATTGGGAGTACCGTGGGCTGATTGATTTGAGATTGGGTTTGCCACGCGTCAGGCGCGGGAGTTGGTCCAGCCATCGGCCTGTACGACCAGGGTCGTATAGGATTATTTTCCGAAAACCATGACCCCCAAGGATGTTAATGTGATCCCTGTGGCGACCATCATCAATATCGATGTCGGCTGCATGGACAAGAAAAGCATACCTCTGGCGTTTTGACAAGAAAGCCATGCTAATTAGGAAAGCTATCAGTGGAACGTTGACTGATGTGCAAAAGCATACCTCTGGCGTTTTGGCCGTGGTAATCCACGCGCATTCTTGAAGCTCGCGTTTCTTTATGGCCTCGTTGCGGCGTTGGAGAAACAGCAGGTTCAGCATCACCGTGGAGTAGAGGAAGGCGATGGTGGTGATGGCGAACTCATGGTAATCTACCCACCATAGCATTAAGACTGAGATGAAGTAGAAGTGAAGCATCAAATGCGTTGACAATCATGTACTTGTTGTTGTCGTTGAGGCGAGGCGAGGATGGCTGCTCTTTGGCTCCCTCCATCGTTGAAGCTGGTCGCCGGCGGCGACGGCCGTGCTTGGCAGCTGCTGGCATGTGGGCTTGGGATCGTAGGAGATTATCTTGGTCATGGCGCGCCCGACCGCTTGCTCTATATATATGTAATAATTAGGTTAACTAGGCTAGATTTGTCTGCTTCTGGTAATATAATCGATTTAGGAAAAGAGAGGTTGTGTAGCTGTATGTAGAAGTAGGCTGCGGCGTACGTAGGCAAAGAGAGTTATATTTACTGAGTCCGGTGTTGGTGTACGTTAAACTTCTCACTTGGGTATAATTATTAGGTCCGTTCAGTAACATAGTCGAATACGTTTAGAAAGAAGGGAACTTCAAATCCGAGCTAATCGACCCTCCTTGTCCAAACTAGATAGCTGGAGTACCACCCGTCTACCTACGTATTTGATGTGCATGCGATTCGTGTACGTCTCGGTCTCTTTTACGTACGTCCCTTCTCCAGGCCTTTAAATACGACACCGACCACATCGATAGTCCAAAAAATAGATTGATCGAGCGCGGCTGGGATCTACCGATTAATAATCGCCGTGAGTGTTTCGGCAGCGCGAGATCGAGCTAGCTTTCTTCGTTGCACATACCTCATCTATATATAGTACTCACCATCAGTTTTCGATATAGCTAGCGTCGATGAGGTTCATGGTGGCGGCAGCGCTGCTGCTACTGGTGTCGCTGGCTGCGGCGGCGGCTACGACCACATCGGACAGCAGCGGGACGCCGTACAGGGAGAGGAGCGAGGAGGAGATGCGGCGGATCTTCACGGAGTGGAGTGCCAATTACCGCAAGACCGACACCTCCGCCGCTGAGGAGGAGCGTCGTTACGCCTTGTTCAAGCGCCGCCTCCGCCGCTTCGACCAGCAGAACGACGACTACCCCGCCCTGCCTGGTTGGGCCTGGACGAACAAGAGGAGCGAGGAGGAGATGCGACGGATCTTCACGGACTGGAGCGCGGAGCAGGGAATCAGCGGCGGAGACGAATTCGACGAAGGGTTCATGTACGACAGGTTCTGTCACTACCTCCAACGCATCGATCTCCATTGGCACAACGCCGGCTACCCTGCCTGGTCCTGGGACAGGGAGAGGAGCGAGGAGGAGGCGCAGCGGATCTTCGTGGAGTGGAGGGCTAGGAACGGCAAGACCTACAGCTCCATTGCCGAGGAGGAGCACCGCTACGCAACGTTCAAGGACGCCCTACGCGAGGTCGACCGGCACAACGTCGGCTACACTTTTGGGGTCCATGATAGCATTGTTGGCATCAGCAATCTCGCCGACCTCACCCACGAGGAGATCAAAGTCGTCGAGGAGTTACGTGCTTAGGGAGTACTTGTAAAAAACCTCCTCAAATAAAAAGAGACTACTTTGTGTGTATTTTTTTTATGTGCTTCACAGTTTATGCATAAGAACGTGTTCCTGCTGCATGTTGTCTTGCCGTTCGTCTGCATGTCTAAGTTTGAGATACACTTATCTATCCCATAATAATTGTCTCAAGTTTGATTAAATTTTGATGTATCTAGAAAGTGGACTGAGATCCAGTGCCTTGCCTCTATCAAGGCACAAATGAACAGTATGGTGCCTTGCTGTTTTGGCTGTTAGATGAAAAACGAAGAGACATGATTAAGTACTGTAGCGGATGCATTGTAGATGTCCTGTAGCGCATGTACTGTGGACAACACGCTGTAGCAAAAGTCCTGTAGATGGCCCCCTGTAGCAGTCAACTATTCATATCCATCCATCCATTGATTTTAGATCCAACGGTTAGAAGTAGAAGCAAGGCACTGTACTGTTCATAGGTGCCTTGTCTATGTCAAGGCACTCGATCTCAGTCCCTAGAAAGTATTATGTGTCTACAACTCTAGGTTACCATGATGCAATTTGATTGTGATAATTCCCAAATTTGGGCTGAGCTCGATTTTTTGTTCAATACAGAATTTAAAATCTCGGCCAACATAGATCATGATTTATGGTGACAAAAGCAACTGCATTATTGAATTAATTATCTTTCATCAATGCATGTACATATACAAGACATCCCATAAAAATGTTATACAATTGTCATTAATGATACATTGCGGAATGAAATCTGTTACTCCCTTCGATCCCAATTAATTGACTCCACTTTATCAAGATACGAATGTATGTAGATTCGTTTGTTAACTAGAGACATTCATATCTAGACAAAGTGAAGTCAATGAATTTGGATCGGAGAGAGTAATTTATTTTCTCATACATTGTGTTTGCATGTATATCGCATGTCTCACTTCCGTGTTGAAATATGAACTGGATGAAAGCAAAGAAGAAGTACGAAGAGGGTGATATATATATATTGTAGAGTAATGATGGCTAGTTTCTCGCATCTAATCAGCATCGCCTTATTGGAGGATGGTTGTGTGATGTACTCATGTAATTTAGACTTTGTCATGCTCTATGCACTTCACTTTTCTCTGTGCTCATGTTTATATGTGTGCATTGCCATTTATTGGTACCGGGATGAAAGCTTCTATATATGTATCCCCAACCGATTTCATTTTCAACTTTATTGTATGTCAAGTTGGGTAGCTAGGTTATTCCCCACCATGTTATATTTCGGTTGTACTAGTATATTCTAAATGGGAGTTGAGAAATTGGAGGAAACCAAAATGCTAAAAGCTCTCTCCTCTCGCTGCTCAAGGATGGCCTTCCATACCCTAACGGCGTCGCGGTGAGCTAGGATGGGACGTTCATGGTTGTGGCAAACGACGACGCGTGCCAAGCACATATGTACTATCTCCAGGGACAAAAGGTTGGCTAGTATGAGCTGTTCGCCGATATGCTTGGCTACTCGGAGAATATGAGGCACGACTAGAAGGTGGGAGAAGGGTGGCCGAACGACTCTAGTGAAGCGCTTGGTGGGAGTCCAGCTTGACAACTAGGGCATGGAGGTGGAGGAGCCCACAACGGATAAGGGCGTGATGCTCAGCGAATTGACCAAGAGGAGTTGTGGCTCGGATCCGTCGAACTTGATTACATCGGACTAATTTTATAATTTTCTTAGAGGTAATGCTCAACGAATTGACCAAGAGGAGTTGTGGCTCGGATCCGTCGAACTTGATTACATCGGACTAATTTTATAATTTTCTTAGAGGTAATGCTCAACGAATTGACCAAGAGGAGTTGTGGCTCGGATCCGTCGCGTCGAACTTGATTACATTGGACTAGTATGCGCAGGCCGTTCCTTCCGCTGACGATCAAAATGATGTTGATGGATAATTGGTGACGACCCGTTGATCCTGGCACCATATAGGGTGAGAAGGGACGCATCAAATACGTAGGTAGACGGGTCACGGGTGGTACTCCAGCTATCTAGTTTGGACAAGGAGAGTTGATTAGCTCGGATCTGAAGCTGCTTTCTAAACGACTAAACGTATTCGACTATGTTACTGAACGGACCTAATAATTATACCCAAGTGAGAAGTTTAACGTACACCAGCCGGACTCAGTAAATATAACTCTCTTTGCCTACGTACATCGCAGCCTACTTCTACATACAGCCACACAACCTCTCTTTTCCTAAATCGATTATACTACCAGAAGCAGAAAAATCTAGTTAACCTAGTTATTACATACCCGATTTCTAATTCGTGCTAGAGCACTCTGGCGTCTTACAGGGTGCCCACCTCCAGCGTGCGTTCGATTAAGATCTGACGGTCCGCAAGTTGTGGCATCTTTGGTGCGTGGGATGTTTCTCACCCACGGGAGCACCACATCACGAGATGTCCGTGCTTTTTTTAGTCTCGTTGTCAATCCCGTCTAAATCCCCATCTCTTCTCTAAATATACTCCGGATATGGTGGGGACTGGGGAGGAGCTCAACGGGAGATGGGAGGGGCGGCGCCACCACACGAATCTTCTGGGGCCATCTCCATGGCGCGCTGACGGGAAGGGTACCGCGCCCTGCTGGCCCCGTCTCCATGGCGCGCCACTGGGAGGATGCCCACCTCCACCTCGCGCTGCAGCCCTCCCACCCCTCATCTCCATGGCGTGCCGCCGGGAAGGGCCTCGCCCTACCGCGCGTCATTGGATTCAGTACGCCGTTGGGCCCTGCCAACTAATCGACTCGTCTTCCCTCAACTCCCGCATCTCGCTGGCTCAAAGGATGTAACAATAGTAGGTTCTCTACATTTCTAGTTGTAAATGTTGGAGCTGGGATATTCTTTTTGATTTTATTTATTTTTTACATCCGAAATGATGGCAGCGGTGGATGTAATTTTTTCCCCCATTTTCTACATCCAGATCTTGAAAATAGTAGGTTTCCCCATGTTTTAGATGTATTTTTTTTTCCATTTTCTACATCCAGATCTTGAAAATAGCAGATTTCACCAGATTTAAGATGTAATTTCTTTCTTTTTTTACATCCAGATCTTGAAAATAGCAGGTTTCCCCAGATTTTAGATGTAATTTCTTTCTTTTTTCTACTTTCACGCTGCCCTTTTGTACATCCCCAATTAGAATCACAAACACTGCTATTTTTTCTAGGAATCAACTTTGTGTAACTATACTTTAATTTTTTTTTTGAATGTCATACTTTAATTTTTTACATGTCAATATTTGTTATGAACTAAAGGGAGAAAAAAAGATGGCAGATGCATTTACTATGTGTGAATTTTGCACATGGAAGACGAGCTGGCTTTCTGGTCATGAATTTGCGACGGAGACAAGGAATAGGAAAGCGTTTCCTGCATTTCGCTCGCGGCAGGAGGAAACGTGTTGGATCGGAACTTTTCGCATTTCGCACACGGCAGGAGAAGACGTGTTGGATCGGAATGTTTCTATTTTCAGAGCGCGGGGATGTCGGACTACTTTATTTTCTATTTTGGGTGGGCACTCTGGTAGACTATCCGGTGCTATAGCACTATGTAGCAACGTCCTATTACATATATATAGAGCAAGCGGTCGGGCGTGTCATGACCAAGATAATCTCCTACGACGATCCCAAACCCACGTGCCAGCAGCTGCCGAGCACGACTGATGAGGACATCCCTACCGGACTACTACCTCTATCATTGCAAGATAAAAATGATGCTGATGTGAAGCTCAAGTCCAATAAAGTTAGGATTGGACCTATTACAAGGCTCGTACGAAGCTACTTAAAAAACAGGTAAATTCGCTTCTGAATGGTATTTTGATCGATGAGAACTTTATATTGTCTAAATCCTTTTACTTATGTATGATCAGGCACGAAGATGGAGCAAGCATCATACGAGGAGGAGAGGAGCAGCTGAACATGAGCTGGACATGAAGGCATCCCATGGACGCGCGAGAGAGGAGAGGGAGGCATGTGCGAAGGAGAGAAAACAAGAAGTCCAGGTCGACGCCACGCTCGGCGACACCGGCCGTTACGCCGGCCCGCCCGGCGCCACCGGCCTCCACGCCGGATAACCTGGCGCCTGCCGGGCCTGCAGCGGGAATGCCTCGAGCCGAGAGCCTCTCTCCTTTTCTTTTTGCCAGCAGGTTGTCCCGAAGCGTATCCTATGCAATATATCTCCAATGACTCGGAACATTTTTCCAGTTAACACATGTGTCCTATGCAATGAGACCTGCTTAAACTAGGAACAACATGATTGTTAAATTAGAACCGGGCAACAAGTATTTTAGTTGCTCATGGCACTAAAGCCTGGCATTTTTTTTTCCGGAGCCACTTAATGGAAATACTCATGTTTGAAAGGATTATTTATTCTTGACCCGAGTAACGCAAAGCAAAAGAAAAAATATATAAAAAGGCCTCACTTGCACCCCATGATTTGTACTTCCTATGCTCCAAATTAAATGTCCATTTTTTAAATGAGCGAACCTACACCAAAGCTGCGATGCTTAATTTGGAATTGGAGGGGGCACGCGGTCATTAATTTTCGGCAGTGTCTGTGATACCATGTTTACGGCCTAGAACAGATAAATCCTTGCTCAACTTTAGAGTTTTGGAAAAAAAATAAGAATTATACAGTATAACCAGTCAAAATATCCCGACCATTCAACTGGGTAAGCATGAGCACTTGACTTTAGGATCATTCTGCTAGAGCAGGAACAATGATGTTGCTAAAACATAGCAATAATGCCTGAAATTGTGAAACTAGTTCGATGTAGTCGTGTTCGAGAGAACCAAGAACATCGTCCTATTCCTTTTGGTCACTTCGCTGAGCGTCACACCCTTGACCTCCAAGAGCCCCGCCGCCTATACGTCGTTGCTATCAAGCTGGACTCCCACCAAGTTCTTCACTAGAGCCGTTTAATTGCCCCTTCTATTGGTTCAGGGCAACCCATTAACCACCTTTTCTGTCGGGCCTCACATTGTCCGGGTAGCCTGGCAGATCGACCAGCAACTCGTCTGGCCGGCCCCCGGTTTGCGCCACAACCACGCACATCCTACCGTGGCTCACCGCGACGCCATTAGGGTATGGCAAGCCGTCCCTGAGCGGTGGGAAGAATGGGGTTGATTGCCTTTTGGTTTTCTCCAATTTCTCAACTCAACATTTAGAATATACTAGTACAACCAAATAATAACATGGTGGAGAATAACATAGCTGGAGGTCTTGACATACAATAAAGTATACGATGAAACCTTTGGGGATATATATAGAAGCTTTCATCCTAGTATTAATGGATGGTAATGCACACATATAAGCATGAGACACCACGGACCAAACGAGAGGGCAAAGAACTGCCGGCAAAAATCCACGTACTTAACTAGGCAATTAGACTGCCGGGACATGTTAACTACCGGTATAGATCATAGAAGGCACGTTTGCTGCCGGCGGAAATACAGTAACAAGGGCAATTGACTGCCGGCATTGTTCTATACGTATGGTGGCATCTTATCTAGTTATCTGCCGGCACATATAGTTACCTGTTGGAACAGGGATGAAAAATAGCACGCCCCATTCCTAAGACTGCTCATAGTGGGAGTAACATAGCTAGTAACATCACACATTTTAAGGCATCTTGGTGATATGGCATGCTAATAAATGAAGAAAGCGAGTGTGGTGGTAACTAGCTATGTTACCATAACATCACACACCTCAAGGCAAGATGAGTCTACAACATCCATGTTACTAGTCTAAGTTACTCCCCACTAGGACCAGTCTAAGCCACCCTCGTCTGCTGCATTCCCATGCCTCCTCTGCCGCCCGGGCTTTTTGAGCTAGCGCTCTGGCCCCTCTATCTCGTGCGCCACCGTCTTCCATCCATGTCTCTTCCTGCGCGCCACCCCCTCTGTCCCTCTCCATGACCGTCCATGGCGCTGAAGATCTCGTCCTCCCCATGGCTATCCCTCTCCTCCGCTCGTGCCCGTGCCGTCTCTTTGTCCTTTCTCTCGTGCTACACCGTGCGCCACCCTCTGCCCTCTCTCTCTCTACCTGTGTGCCGTCTGCATCCCTCTATCTACCACCGCCGGGCCCCTTTGGTAGGAACTTGGATGGCTACCAGAGCTACGTTTGCTTCACCGGCGCACCTCGAAGAACGTCAGGTGGACTTGCATCTGCTTCACCTTTGTTCTCCCCGTCCATTGAAGGTGACTATGTTCTTGCTGGATGATGGGAAAGTAGCCAAGTAGGTGATTTTATTTCTGTTTGAATCATGTGAAGTAGATTACTAATTGTGTGATTTGTTCTTGCTGGACGATGCGGTAGACAATTTATTACCATAGTTAACATGTTGTTGTAGTAGTACTAGTGAAATTGAAATAGCGATTGCAATTTATTATTACCTGTGGCTGTTTTAATATCTCAGATATCAATATATGGTAGTCAAAATTGTTGAAAGAAAAATCCAATCTATTCTTAACTTCAAGATCGTGAACTCCAAGTCTACCTTGATCTTTCGGACGGGCATACAACACTCCATTTAGTTAACCGGTACTTTTTCTTCTCACTATCCCCTTGCCAAAAGAATTTTGATCGAAAATAATCCAATCTATGTAGGACTCCTTTCGGTAACTGGAAGAAAGAAATCATATACAGTACCATATTTTTGAGTACCGAATTAACAGGAAAATTTTGAGTACCATATATTGATAAACGATTAACAGGAAAATTTTGAGTACCGAATTAACAGGAAAACACTCTAAAACTAGGGAACTGGAAAATTTTGGAAAACAAGAAAAGTTAGAATGATAAACGATTAGTACCTTTACCTTATTCCATTTTATTCGGGACTTCCAAACTTTTAAAAATAATTACTAACATGATTTTTCCATAGTATCGACGTTCTCCATTATCTTCGATTCTTTCTCCTAATTGTTGAATTTGTTCTGTGTAGTTTATTTTCACGATGTTAGGTCCACCACGCGTGCCTGGGAAGTAGCTGTCGTGGCCACCTTATTTGGGTGGAGCAAGGGAGAAAAAAATTCATGGTGACACCTAAATTAAAGGCATGAAATATATATTTAGAATGAGAGAGACATCCAGAGAGACAAAAAATGAAATTGCAATAGGCACGTCGTCGCCGGTTGAAAACTAGGGTCACCATAGGAGTGAGGTTCAGAGCATAAGTCTCACGCACAGCTCACACATGAAGAAGTTGTGGAAGGGAGGAAGCTCGCTGATAAAGGAACATGAACCAAAGTGCCCGACTGACAGTTGACGGAGATGTGCAGCTGCAGCGTACATGCATTTTCTTCACCTTGTTTTGGTCTCGAATGGTTGTCATCCGTTGGATTTATTTGGACGTTGGATATTAGAGACGAGGCATACCGTAACAAGGCACTTGATCTCTGTCCTGCATATACCTCCAATGACTCAGAACTTTTTTTTTCAGTTAACACGTGTGTCCAACGCAATGAGAGCTGTGTAAACTAAGCACAACATGGTTGCTAAGTTAGAACCGGACAACACGAGTATTTTAGTTGCTCATGGCACTAAAGCCTGGCATTTGAGGAGTTAATAGCATAAAACCACCACTTTGATGGTGAAATTTACCGTATGGTACCACTTTGCGTTTGCGGGACAAAAAACCACCACATTTTGCTCAGTTTTTTTCCGGAATGCGCTAAACGCGAATTGAACGCGAATTGACAGGAAATCTGACAGGTAGAGCCCACTAGTCAGGGCTGAGGTGGCAACATAACGCAGTAACTTGCTGATCTGGACTGGGTCCTAGGTGTCAGATCAATTAAAAAAATCTAAAAGTCATTAAAAACAAAAATGGGGAGGTCGTCCCCTTCTCGTCCTTGCTGGGAGTCGAGCGGCGGCGCCGCTCTCTTGGCCACCACCGTCGTCGCGCCATGGACGTGCCCGCCGTCGCGCCGGCCGCCCTCCTCCGAGGCCCTTCCCGCCGCCGAGCCCCCGGCCGTCCTCTTCCCGGCCCCGTCGGGGAGCTCGCCACAACGCCAAGAGCATGGGGCGAGGGGGTCGTCGACGAGCACGGCCGCGCGGCGGCGGCGCTTGGCCGCGAGATCGGGGACGCGGCGGCGGCGCATGGCCGTGGAGCAAGGGGTCGCGACCCGGATGGCGCGAACACGGTGCTAGGCTCCCAGCGGCGGCCGCCTCGGAGAAAGAACCCATGTGCACCGCCCGACGGGTTCACCACTTTGGCGGCGGCGCAAGAGCTGCAGGGGCGGCGGCGCGGGAGATGCAGGGGGCGGCGGCGTGGGAGATGCAGGGGTGGCGGCGCGGGAGCTGCAGGGGGCGGCGGCGCGGGAGATGCAGGGGAGCGACGGCGCGGGAGATGTAGGGGCAGTTCCCGTCGTGCTTGGAGGGTGGCGTCTTACCTCGCCGGCGGCGGCGAGCGCCGGTGGTGGTGGGGGTGACCCAGTAGGGGAGGCGGCGGGTACCTGTGGTGGGGGTGAGCCGGTGGGGGAGGTGATGGGGGTTTTTTTTTGGGGATTTTTTTATTAAAGCAGCCTGATAACTGGGACATGTGGACCCTGTGTCCACATCTTACTGCATAGTGTTGCCACCTCAGCGCTGACAATATGACCCACCTGTCAAATTCCCTGTCAATTCGCGTTCAATTCGTGTTTAGTGCATTCCCGAAAAAACAGAGCAAAATGTGGTGGTTTTTTGTCCCGCAAACGCAAAGTGGTACCATACGGTAAATTTCACCATCAAAGTGGTGGTTTTATGCTATTGACTCGCATTTGAGCCACTCGATGGAAACTCATGTTTAAAACGGATTATTTATTCTTGACCCGGAATTAAGAAGGCAGAAGCATAAGTTATCGACGGTAACACAAAGCAAAATAAAGTATATATAAAATGACTTCACTTGCGCTCACTTGCACGCCATGATTTGTAATTCCTCTACTTCAAATTAATTATCCATATTTTTAAACGATCGAACCTACACTAAAGTTGCGACACTTAATTTGAAATTAGAGGGCGCACGCGGTCGTTACTTTTTGGCAATTACCGGCAGTGTCTACGTACCATGTTTATGGCCTAAATCAGGTAAATCCTTGCTCAACTTAGTGTTCAAGGAAAAAAGTAAAAATTGTACAGTATAACCAGTCGAAATAACCCAAGCATTTAATTGAGTCAACATGAATATTTGACTTTAGGATTATTCTGCTAGAGCAGGAACAATGATTCAGCTAGAGTTGGTTAGATTTGATAGACGACTTGTAGATCCTCTTCTTCGAACGACTACTCAATCGAAGACGGCCAGGGCACCAACAATCTCGAGAGTGAGTGCAGGTTAAGCACTCATAGCTGGCTAGCTTGTTGATGGTGGGATGCCCACCTATTTCGTTCACAATTAGGAGACATTGGGTACCCTTAATTTGTTTTGTGGGAGGGCATGCCATTTTAGCTCGTAGGTGTACATACACTCATTAACCAAAAACCATATTTTAAATTGATCAACTACATATCTAGATGCACATTGGGACATTCCATATTCTGCCATAATTTCCTCCATAAAATGATATTCTTTTGGCCTATGGATTTTCGGTGCTCCAACATTTTTTGCTTGCTTCTTTTACACAAGCAACACAAAATTTCTTCACCTAGGAAGATTTTTGTTTTTGAAATGTTGCCTCAAATAGTGAGATAATGTCAAAGGATTTAGAAAACTCAGAAGGGGCAAATTATCAAAAGTCAAAATTGGGGACAAAACCAAAATTAAATCGGGTCACACTAGTCTCTCTCCCCAAAAAAAAAAAGAGAGTCGGTAGTCAATCACAGTGGCAGGGGAGGGCAAATTGTCAAACAGATTCCCCCTGCCGCCGGTCGCCGCCCCCTACCTCCCGGCGCCGCCCAAGCTCCGGCCTTTCCCGTCTTGGACTTGACCACGCTCTCCCTCCACCCTCCCTCCTCCCCGTCTCCGTGCCGCGCGCCGGCGTCAACCCCGCCGCGCGGCCTCGCCAGCGGATCTCCGGATCTGGACGACCCCGGCCGGCGCCCGCGTGCGGCCCCAAGAACTCCCCGTCCCAGCCAGCCGTCCCTCTCCTCTCCCGCTTGACGTCCCCCAAGCCCTTCTCCCCGCCCTCGTCTCCAAGATGTCGTCGTCCTCGTCGACAGTGGTCTACGAGGGGTGGATGGTCCGGCACGGCCGCCGCAAGATCGGGCGCTCCTTCATCCACATGCGCTACTTCGTGCTGGAGACCCGGCTGCTGTCCTACTTCAAGCGCAAGCCGCAGCACAAGGCGCCCAAGCTCCCCATCAAGTCGCTCCACATCGACGGCAACTGCAGGGTCGAGGACCGGGGCCTCAAGATGCACCACGGCCATGTACGCACGCACGCCACCCAATCTCCTCCTCTTCTTCTGTTACTGCTCGCACCTCCTTCCTCTAGTCTCGGCGCGACCTTGAACTCCAGCTATTCTCTTTGCTCACCGCAGATGCTCTACGTCCTCAGCGTTTACAACAAGAGGGAGAAGCACCACCGCATCACGGTAACCATTCCTTGTTCCTCTCATCGGCCACTGCTGTATGATTTATCCGTCTAGAGGAACTTATGTTATCGACGAGAAAAAAGAACAAGTGCGATGCATTGATTGCCTGATATGCCCTCTGTTTGTACTCTACATGATGCCCAAGTCAATAATCCTGCAACTAGTTGACGCTACCTTTCTGTGACTTCTACACCAGATGGCGGCATTCAACATCCAGGAGGCTCTGATCTGGAAGGAGAAAATCGAGTCGGTCATCGATCAGGTTTAACATTCGCAAATCCCGAACCTCGCGTATATGTGCTTCTGCCAGTTGCTCAGAGATTCTTTGTTGCTTAAGGGCCCCCAAATAAGAACATGCAGGCATACGCAATATTGTCACCCACATCGGTGTTTATGAAATTAATCGGGAGGCTGTGGCAAACGCTATTTGTTTACCGGATTTTTCCTCCACACCTTCGAATTCGTTGCATGTGCCCAAATGCACCTAAATTGATTCGTCTTACCTGAACTGATGCAGCAACAAGGTGTGGTTCTGCCTGATGGTAATGCAACCTTTAACTCAGCGCATCAAAAGGCTAACGTAGAAAGTGGGAGGAAATCTTCTTCCTCTGATCGTGACAGTCAGTAAGTAGCAGATTGCCGTGTTTCTTTTGCCTGATACGCCCTCTGTTTGTACTCTACGTGTTGTACACTTTGTCCATGTTAGTTCCTTTATACTAGTTTTTTTCTGCTGTACTTCTATGTGTTCTTAGTTTCTGTTGTTATACTATAACGAGCTTTCTCCTGATAGATAATTCTTATGCACACTTACCCGCCTTTTCTTGTTACCAATTAATAAATGCAATGGCTGTGTCACCTGTCTTCCTGTCAGTTGACAACTAGTATTCTAGTTAGCACATGATTCACTTCGATGGTTCTCTTCTTTGTTAATGTTTGTTGTTAGTGGTCGAGGAATTTGATTCTGCACTTCCATGGTACATTTGCATGATATCCTGTTGTGAAATACTATTGTGATCTAACCTTGTCAACTTTTTACGTGGTCATACGGGCTGTTATATCTCTTATCTCTTCTAGCAGTTATTTCTGTAGTTTATGAAATTATTAACCTAAGGATCTGATCAACGCTGAAGAAAGAAGGGAAGCAGGACTTGGAAACGTTTTAAAATGCTTTAGTAATTTGTTTCTTTTAGAAAATTCATTATAAACCCTTTGTCGATCCATTCTAAAAAACATCTGAACACTTCAAGTTTGTGCACACCTCATTTATATCTGGTGATGCTTCTGCTGTGTAGCTTTGTTTACATTTGTTCAATCAGAACGTGGTGGAATATTATTTGTTATGAAATGACAGTTTCCTTAATTTCTTTTGTCAGGTATAGTCATGAAGAGGAAGAAGAGGAGGAGGACAATCACCGAGCATTGATGCGGAGAACAACAATTGGGAATGGTCAGTGACATGGTGCTTGTTGATTGTCCCCTCCATATATGCTTTTTGTTCCAGTGCTTAAATGATTGTTATATTCTTGCCATTTGTAGGTCCCCCGGAATCATTGCATGATTGGACTCGTGGAAATGATACGGGAATATCTGATCAGGGAAGCCCTGCCCAAGTTTTCTCTAGAGGACACTGGCGCCTTGTTAGATGCCAGAATGGTATGATCATGATCTTTCTTTGTAACTTGGTTGCTTGTTTGGTGGGATGTCAAATTTGAATTTTGCTTCAGGTCTCCGCATTTTTGAGGAGCTCCAGGATGTTGATTACCTTGTAAGTTGTTTGTTGTGGGCATGAACTGGTAGTTGTAATATTTTGGCGTCAACCATGTATGCTTGTGTTCCTTTCATAGGCAAGAAGCTGTAGTAGAGCAATGAAGGCTGTTGGAGTGGTTGAGGCCTCGTGTGAGGCTATATTTCAGCTTGTGATGAGCATGGACACCACCCGCTTTGAGTATATTTTCTGTTTTTTTGACAAATCAACTCATCAATTGTGTATTCCCCTTTTCCTTACAAAAAGATGACTTGCTGTTTTTCTCTTTGTTATTTAAGGTGGGACTGCAGCTTCCAGTATGGTAGTCTAGTGGAGGAGGTCGACGGCCACACCGCAATACTATACCATAGGCTACAATTGGATTGGTTTTCAGGGTATGTTGTACCTCTTGTTATGCACAAGGAGTGTGAACCACTTGAAAGATGAACGTCACAAGAAATTCTTTTTTGATCTACAAATGCTGATGTCATTATCTTATATCCTTAACAGACACCTACTTTGTCGTGCAGCTGATACTTGTAATTGTATCTAGGCTAACTATGACGATTTCTTGTCTAAGTTAATTGAATGTAGTTTGGGAAACTAGGGCTAATACAACTTCACATTTTCTGATATTGTGTCTTTAAGATTTAGGGTTACTGTTATGTTTCATCATTAAACCATATATCTCAGTTTGATAAATTTCAGCCATTTATTTAATTACTGAAGTCACGTCTTTGATGAACTTCTTAACAGGTTTGTTTGGCCTCGCGATCTTTGTTATGTACGATATTGGCGGCGTAATGATGATGGAAGTTATGGTTTGTATTCTTGTGTTTTTACCCATATCATCATGTGTTGCACTGGACATATGGTAACCCATTTTCGCGAGTCCCATTAATGGCTGCATCTTATAATTTTCATCTGCAGTTGTGCTGTTTCAATCCAGAGAGCACCCAAACTGTGGTCCACAACCAGGATTTGTGAGGGCACACATTGAGAGTAACGAACTGGCTCTGATGAATTCAATAAAACATTTGCTTGTATGTTGATTTACTGTAGGTTCTAGATTTCCTATGTGTAATGTTTTCTTTTTAATTTATGTTAGGTGGTGGATTCAATATTTCTCCACTAAAATCCCGTAATGGGAGAGTCCGAACACAAGTACAACATCTTATGCAGATTGATTTGAAGGGGTGGGGGGTTGGCTACTTACCTTCATTTCAGCAGCATTGCCTCCTTCATATGTTGAACAGTGTTGCTGGTACAGTTCTTTTGTTTTGGAATAAACTTTTGAACAACATTTCCAAGATATCCTTATAAGTTTTTGTGCCATAATTTGTAAGAAGTAATGCAGTACGGCAGCATAGTTTAGCATTTTGAGTAAATATTCTGAGCGAGTGATTTTGATTAGAACGGTATCTTAGGCTGCTACTGGTGTCCAGACATTTGGGTAATTCCTTTTAAATTTTAATTGACTTATGCATTATCAAGAACACTTGAATTTAGATCCTTTTTAAACGGCACTATGCATGCCTCCTTGCACTAACCACTTCATATTGTGCACGCACATCTTCATTTTAAGCATATCTTTGCACAAGAAAGGCATTTTATATAGTAGAACAGTTGTAGAAGCATTATTAAATTTCATGCCACAGCCAAATATTGAATGCTATGTTTTAGGGTACAACTTTCGTCATCCTGTGCTAGATTGAAGTTATATTTCTATGATGTCTTCATGCATGATAATGATGTTTCACACATGACACATTTTAGTTTACTCCATAACACGACCAAATATTCAGTTCCTATTGAACATATCTTTACTCCTATAAAGATGCAATTGGTGGTGGCGGTCGATTCATCTTTAGGTTAGACATGTCAGATTTGGCACAAATATTAGTTATGAGACACATGTTTGTGCTGTTAGGATTTGGCACAAATGTACTTGTTTCGTTTATTGCGTGAGCATGAAAGCATAGTTTAAAATAGCGGGCTATCTCATTTAGCCGCGATTTTTTTGGAGGCTATAAAAGGCTATAGCCGGGTTATAGCGGGCTATTCCATTTAGCCTTTTTTCAAAAAATTAGAATATTTTAGTCATATATTACCAAAAGATAGGAAACTTATGACTCAAATACGATTTGTGATACAACTTACTCAACTATTCAAGGCAAACAAATATTCAATTATTCAATTCACAAGTTTTATCTAATTATATTGAATGCAAATTTGGAAAACAAGAAATAAAAAAGAAAAGAGAAGAGAAATTCAAAATGCGGGAGGTTTAGCGGCTAAATTTGAGGCTAAATAGGGCTATAGCCGGCTATTAGCGGTTTTTTCTCATTTAGCCTACAACTGGCATAGCCGCAGCGGCAGGTCTCCCGAAAGGCTATAGCCGGGCTATAGCCAGGCTATAGCCGGCTATTTAAAACTTTGATGAAAGTGGACATATTGTTGGATGAAATTTTGCAGCTTCACAAGTCATCAGATAATTTACATCCACAATTGATTTCAGATTACCTTTTGAAACTTACAAATCAGATAACTTACCAAGAGCACACATACCCTGGTCCACGCTGCTACTTTCCCCATAGTACCCCTTGTATGGATGGCTATATTCAGTTTATACTACCTGCTACTTAAGTGATTGTAAGGTGTCGACAAAATCTCTTCTGTCCTGGTTGAATGAAGTGGCGATGTTTGCGAAAATTATGTTGTCTTACTCACACCAGCAGTGTCTTCTCTTTTTGAGTTATGCTTTGGGGTCCTCTTACCTTAGCTAGTTCATCGTTCAATTTGAGAATCTGCTTGCTATAGATATTTCCAAGTCTATATTTCCACCTTTGGTCTCATCAGATCATCACTGTAGAATTCCTACAGCTTTCATAGGCTTCTCATTCTGCATCATGTGGTAGACTAACATTCACTGGCTACATCTGACAACTAAGGCCCTTTTTTATCTTGACTTCTTGAGGATTAAGACTTAAGAATAATATTTTTGCTTGCTAGATATTTGCAATAAGAAACTTGTGCATGACATAAAGGCATCTTCCATGTTTTCTACTATATGATTAACTTGAAATTGATGTCTTAATCCTGGAATCATCTAGCATATCATTTTCAAGATGTAACTTGGTACTATATGTCTATTTGAAGAGAATTTTGGTACATATTTTACTGTCACTGCTGTTACTTTGGCTACCCCTTTCCTTTGTTTCTACACATTTGTGGATGTCCAACATGAATTATGATATTCTGGGTAGCTGATCTATGCTTTACCACTTACATTTTGCCGCATTTTTACTGCTGCCAGGGCTCAGGGAATGGTTTTCACAAAGTGATGAAAGTCAAATACTCCCTAGAATTCCTGTAATGGATAATATGGCCCTATCAGTTTCTTCTAAGAAAGGCACAAAAGCGCAGGATAATACTGTGCAAACCAGCCTTCCAGTGGATCAAAGTAGACATTCCACCAAGCTTGAGGAGGAATCTGATGAAGATGATGATGAAGATTTTCAGTTACCTGAATCTGAGCAAGAGGTTGATGACATGCTGATACATTTTCCAGTTCCCCTCTCCTTGCATTTTTAAAAACCCTTCATTTTTCTATGCAGCCATCAACTCGTGGGCTGGATGAAGATGGTAAACTGCCAGGTATGTTGTAATTCCATCTTTCTTGAGGTTTACTATAAAACAGGGCTGGTTTCCATATAAAAATCTTCAATTGCAGGGTTGGATGAGGAGGGTTCAGATGAGATTGATTTTTCTGTATTTTCTGGAAATTTACGCCGGGATGACCGTGATAACAGTCGTGATTGCTGGAGAATATCTGATGGAAATAACTTCAGAGTGCGGAGCAAGAACTTTATATATGATAAAAGCAAGGTTCTGATCCTCCCCATCAGTAGACCACACTCATCATCTTGCTACTAGTGTTCTAAAATAATTTTGGCTGTTTCTAGATTATGATTATAATGAATCTTTACTACTTATTTGTAGGTTCCTGCTGGAAAACCTCTTATGGAGCTTGTTGCTGTTGACTGGTTTAAAGACGTGAAACGAATGGATCATGTTTCTAGAAGAAAAGGATGCGCTGTTCAAGTGAGTTTCAAATACGAGTCTTGAAATTATTGATTAGTCCACGATAAAGAAAATAAATAACCATATGCTTGTGAATCTGAATTTTTGATGTGATTATTACCGGGACAGTATATTGATTAGCACGTGAAGAACTAAACATTGCAGCCTTTCATGGATTTGTATTCTGCATAATGTGTGTCAGGGTTGTAGATGGTAGTCATTTTCTTAGTACCAAGAGTTAATTTTCATATTTGATAGTCAGTGGAAAACTCTCTTAACGAAGATAACAGCTCTGCCTGCTGTCTAATAACAAAGAAGAAAATAAACTCCCAAGAGCCATTCATTACAATAACAATGTCATGTTTTATTGTGCAAATGTATATTTTGTATCTATATCCTCAATATTTTCTGTTGCAGACTGCTTCATTTTTGTAGATTTCTTATGTTGTCTAACCATGAAAAATGATAGATGAGGTGAAGTCCGTAACTGGTCACCTTCTAGTTGATCCTTTTCTTCTTTATAACCTTTTGCTTCTGTTTTAGGTTGCCGCTGAGAAGGGTCTTTTTTCATTGGCAATAAATCTACAAGTAAGCATTCCTATAAAATTTCCCACTCCCTTTTCAGTATAGCTGTCCCCATGCTCGCTAGCCTGTTTCAGATTCCTGTTTTGAGGAAACCAATGATTCTGTTTATTGCATCATTTCCACTTTATATGCCTACTTCAATGCTTTCGGAGGGATTAGGTTGATGTAGTATGTCTTATAATAGAGGTATGTATGGCCATTTCTTATTACGGCCTCTAATTTGCATGGTTTTGAATATGCGGGAATAAGAAAAAAACATAGATTGCAAAATCAAACCATCTTGAATCATATATAGGATCGATTACCGCTTGAATTTCCACCAGTTTGTTTGAGTACACCATGCGAAACAACATAAGAATCTTTCCAAGCGGTTGGACTTTAGAATGTTTCCTACTTTTCATTATAAAATTTCCTATCGATTACTCCCTCCGTCCCACTGCAGGTGGCACACAAATAATTTTTGCCAATACCAAGTAAAGCAAGCTGGGGCATAAAACTGGAGCTAAATACCATTGATCAGACAATGTAGCAGCATTTGCTTCACATGCCCTGCCCGTTCAATCCCAGTGGCTCTCCACCCTCTGCGAAATTTCTCTCTATTCTCTCTCTCAGCATGTCCGCAGGGTTTTTATAGGAAGCAATCAGTCTGCATGCACGCTGCTGTAAGACAATAATGGCTCCGTATTTTACTGCCTTTCCTTGCATGCAGAGCCACAGTTCTCACCACACATCTAGGGGTAGAACTGGAAAAACAGAGCATCAGAGAGGGCTGTCCTGTCAGCCTGTGCCATGCTTTTGCAGGAAAAATATTTTCAAATTTTGCGCCACTTCCATCAGGACGGAGGGAGAACAATCCTACAGTCAAATGACCGACATAAACTTGTAGAGGATGGAACAGATCAGAAGACTTTATTTGCATCGAAAAACCATGAGCCAACATGTGGCTGTGGTGCTGACGTTGGGGGGAGTGAAGGCTATGTTGTTACCTTATAGTTCACCCCCCTTGAAGGGTTATTGATGGGTGGATCGGGCCTATCTCTTTACCTTTTCCCTTCTATGGGGAACTAGCATGGGTAATAAACCATGTGGGTTGTTTTTGTTTCATCTGACCTTTACTAGATGCTTTGGTGCCCCATTTTCCGGATGATGAAAATAATTCTCTCACATGTGAGTCGGAGCTGTATACCCTTGACGAATTCTACTTCTGAGTGGCGAATCCCAGAGCTGAAGAGCTGTAAAATCTGCTAACCATGGTTGCAGTTAATCAGCATATCTTGCAGTGACAAAAGTACGTGTAATCTGTGGGGTTAGTCAGCCCTACAACTTTTTAGAGAGCCGTCAAGTTTCTCAAAATTTACGGATTAGTCCATGGAGTTTAAAGAGAGTGACACTACTGCATTTTCACCTGGCTCTGAAAAGTAGATAAAAGTAAATGACAATATTCTTCTCTGCTTTATTGAGAGGGGTCGATCCCTTTATATAGTAGACAAGACTTGATCAACAAGAAGGTAAATCTATTCAAACTCTAATTCGATATCTAAACTGATTGGATTCTTTCCTAACAAAGTTGCTTAATCAACTAGGACTCTAATTAAGGGATAGAAAACCACGTTTGATGGGCTGACCCACATAACACTGTCACTCCACTGATGTCTTGTACCATCATTGTTTGCCTTTACTGTGAGCCTGTAATAATAGACAATACTCCATACTGTTGCATTTCATATATAGTTCTTTGCTGATTAAGTTTGCTATTGCAGGTTCCTGGCACAACAAACTATAGTATGGTTTTCTACTTTGTTACAAAGAAACTGATACCGAACTCCTTGTTGCAACGCTTTGTTGATGGCGATGATGAATTCCGCAATAGTAGGTTCAAGTTGATCCCATCTGTACCAAAGGTATGTGTCTGGCCATCCTTAATGCTCTATGGGTTGATGCAATATATAACTAATAAATGCTCTATTTAGTAGAACAGACGGAAGGGTAAGATGTCTCCTTATTACTTGCTGGTGTGGTAGGTTATAGTCTGTGTCTAACTCTGCAGTTTGCATTTCAGGGTTCATGGATTGTCCGACAAAGCGTTGGCAGCACACCATGTCTGTTAGGCAAAGCAGTTGACATCACCTATATCCGTGGTGCAAATTACTTGGAAGTAAGATTTCAGTACATCTTATATTTCCTCCTCGGGGTTCCTTTCTTAGAATAAAAATTAGGATATGGTTTTGCCCTGTATTTCTTGAAAGAATAGGCAAATAAACTAGAACATGGTCTGGCTAAATAAATGTCTTACCAGGGGTGGAGCTACTTGAAGTTACCAGTGTGTGATATGTGCACCCGTGTAGATTAAATTTGTTTATAATTCTAGGTTTGCCTGGACTAGTGCACCCGATTAGTTTTGCTCTAGCTCCGCCACTACGTCTTATGGTACAATATTTTGATTGATCCGTGCAGATAGATGTGGACATTGGTTCGTCTACAGTGGCAAATGGTGTCTTGGGGCTCGTCTGTGGCGTCATCACAACTCTAGTTGTCGACATGGCTTTTCTTGTCCAGGTACAGATTGGCCATCTAAGAAATGCTCAATCACTTGGTTGACACAGGATGTAATCATTGCTAAACCGACTATTCTTGGCAGGGCAACGCATATGAGGATCTCCCGGAACGACTGATTGGTGCAGTTCGGATGTCGCACATAGAGTTATCATCTGCAGTTGTTCCTGTTCTTGAGGATTAACCAAGTGCTGCTCGCAATGTTAGCATCCATCTACTCTATTTCAGTCTTGACAGGACAGTAGGATACATACATACAGGCAGAGACCAGCTCGCGCCATGCCAAACAACACACCGAACGTACATGAAGATACTGCTAATTTTATCGTGTATGTAATTATGTATTGCACCTCATGTTTCTGTGATGTGATGACGATCTCGTAGTTGTTAGATTAATGTTGGCAAAGAAAAAAAGATGTCGAAATTAGGACTAGGATACTTAAGACCCAGGCCCAGGTGAATAAACAGCTATGTTTTGCTTCGTATGGAACTTGTAGGAAATGGGCTGGGATGATAGTTGCAAGTTCAAAGTTGAAAACCACACAAACCGTTATTCATGTAATGATACTTGAGACTACAATATAAGATGTCACTGATTTGCAGGATGCTCACCTGGTGTTTTGTGAGCCACAGAGATCAGTATCTTTTTTTTCTTGTTGTGATTATACCCTTTACCATGCTGTAATTATTAGTAGTATATAAAATGTACACTTTATTGTATTTACTCTTTTGCATTATTTTGTGTGTCTATTTCTGTGGGTGTAGCTTACCCCTTTTTTGAGAACTTGTGGGCATTATTCAAGTGTTTTGCTAGTTCAACTAAGTTAGTGCGCAGTCAAGTTTTACACTGTTCAATTGCATTGTGATCCGTGCGTATGAAATGTAAGTGGGGTTGCAACAGAGATTTTTTTAGTTACAAGCACTGAAAACAATGATCGTGACATTGATTCATGCTAGCCATGAGTTGCAATATAAACTGCAATTAAAATTTAATAACGTCATCTTATTGAGAATTTAGTTACTGTTTAGTTAACTCAGAACTAATCACACTTTTATTAAAATAAAAGATCCACAACAGGATTACAGTTAGTCAAATGAAGAGTGATCTAAGAAATCTGGAGGCTCGGCGTTCCATGACATGGACTAAGCATGCAGTGAGCTGTCATGTTTGCCTCACGTCGGTTATGAAAAATGCTAAATGTATGAGGGCTAACACTATGCTCGCTAATCTCTTGTAAAACTCGGACAGCTCAAAGATCAATCTGTGCGTCTATCCTGCCAGTGTTTGGTCAACACAGCACAATCCACTTGGAAAATAACTCGTTCAAAGCAGCTTGAGCCATCGACTTGTTGCTGGTGCCGATGCCCAAGCACGGCTCATCAGCCTCTAGCTAGCCATGTGGCTTGTGCCGGCGCCGGCGCCAGCGCCGGCGGAGGCAGATCGAGTAGCAGCAGCGGACTGGCAGGGCACTGATGAGGGCCATCGTTGATTTCTTGTTGGGTGCGGCGGCGAGAGTTAAGAGAGGTGGCTTGGTTTGGTTGATTACACCATCATCCATCAGATTTATAGAGGTATATCTAGTTGGCCGGCGGCAGCGTTTCATAGGGGACCCCAGAATGCTGGGTTGTTTTTGAGAATGCATCGGCTAGCTAACACATGCATACGAGAGCGACCCAGCCAGGATCGATCTCAATCATGCGATCCAAAAGAGGCCCCTAGAATATATATATTATATTTGCCATACATATCGTCCTCTCATGCAGAAGCCGGCCTAAAATGTTGTGTTGCTTTGAGAATTTAAAAGAAAGAAAATAGCAGCTACGAAAAAATCGTAGTCCTTCACAAATTGTACATAGATGTTGAATAGTGATCAAGAGGCGGGGACCTGGGCCCCCTTGTGAAGCGCACCGCCGGACAGGAGTCCGAAGAAGGTGACTTGGAAGGCCCGGTAGGCCGCATGGTCGAAGAGGACGCCCACGCGAACATAGTCGTAGCACTTAGGGGCATTACCACGCCCCCCGGGACGGTTCGCCTCCGTGGCTAGAAAGAAGAGTAATCCCGCGCGCAACGCGGAGTACCATGCCATGACGGTGCTAAGGATGCCCACCACCGAAAGCATATTACAACCGCAGCTGCAACACTTGCAGAAACATCGTGCCGTGATCAACACGATGGTCAGCAGCAGCAGGGACACCGCGACGTACCCCAGCGCGAAGGCGGGGTTCGTCGGGTACACGCACTCGCCGCCCTGCAGGATGATATCATCCCGCTGCAAATTAACATTTTGTCAATCAGACAAATTAACACGAGGGAAACGTACGTGTGTGTGGTTTATATAACACCATAGTTTGGTGCGATGTGTGTGCTTACTTAATTACCTTGAGCCTTGTGGCACCGGCGATGAACCCACATGTGCAGCTTCCCAGTCCCAGCAACCCTACCGCCAAGGCCGGCAAGGGTTCCCCCATTTCCTTCAAATGTGATCCTGCTTTGATCTTCCAACACCCGATTTCCTCGTTCGCAGAAGATGGGGAAGGAGGTAGCAGGGGAGGAGAATAGAAGTTAGGAGAAATTTTAATTTGTGATTCATCTTTTAACTTGTGGGCCACAACTAAATATAGGGAGGCTAAATTTGGCCAACATAACAAGCTGTTTGTGGAGGCATGCGCACGTTTATCTTTTCATTTCTTGCATTGCATTGTACAGAGAAGATACTAAATACAGCATGCATGCTCGTTATTGGACATGCCATTTAGTTTTGGCCCCCATTTTTACTGGGATACCACATATGTCAATTAAATCATCAATCATAAAAAATCACCAAACAAAAATGGTGCACGAAGATAAAAAAGGAATGCATCTATCACTAGTAGAAAAAGAGGCTTCCGTCCACCCCCATTAGTCGCCAAATACTTTGAACCGCGACTAAAGCGATCTTTAGTCGCGGTTCGGGAGGTGACCCGCGACTAATGCTCCATCCGCGCCGAAAGAGTACCCCTTTAGTCGCGGTTGGTGTCCCCAACCGCGACTAAAGGGCCATGGTGGGATGCGGCCGGCGGACCAACCGCGACTAAAGGGGTACCTCCACCCCCCCCGTGGATCGCATTTTTTAACACTGTAAAATAGAAAAGAAAATGATAGAAAATTCAAAAAATAAAATCTTTTGAGATTCCTGTATGTTATTCAACCTACTATTAGGGAAAATTAACAAATTTGAATTTTCACTTTTTTTGCAAAAAATGTTTAAAAAATGGTAAAACCGCAACAACTTTTGCATACGACGTCGAAAAAAACGTATAATATGTCAAAAAAATATTGGAAAAAAGTTACCTCCGAATTCCAGCTGGAAACGCCCAGCCACATGGCCCGGGTGGAATAAACATCCGCGGCAACATGATGGTGGAAACAATAAGCAAGGCAAAGATAACAGGGGCAGTCGCCAAAGCACAAGCAAGCGGAAAAACAGAGACTCGCCATGTGGAAACTCCAAGAGGCAACCGCACCGCTCTCCATCACCCCCTAGTGACAAGGATGCCGGAGGAGCCGGAGGAAGGAGATCCTCTCGTAGATCCCCGACTCCCCACAGTCATAGTAGCGGACATGGAGGTGGAAGCAATCGACCTCCGCACCGTTCCCCCACTCCGCCAAGCGACGGTGGAGGAGGCAAAGGCGGAATCAAAGGATCACGCCGCAACCGCATGCCACCTCCCCAGCAAAACGACCATTTGCAATGGAATTATAGATGTCTCTATATTGGTGGGGTGACGAGGAAAACCAAAAGAGAATGCATTGGTTTGCTTGGTGGAAGATGTGTGTTCTAAAAGAAAAAGGGTTATGGGTTTTCGTGATATCCACTGTTTCAACTTGGCCATGTTAGCTAAACAAGATTGGAGGCTAATAACATAACCAGATTCACTTTGTGCAACTATATTGAAGGCTGAGTATTTCCCGGATGAAGAGCTCCTAAATATGAAATTAAAGATGGGAGCATCTTTTACTTGGCAGAGTATTTTGGGTGGGGTACAATGTTTGAAAAAAGTTTGCATATGGAGAATTGGAGATGGGAACAAGGTCAATATATATATCGGAAGATGCGCATGGATTCCAAGTAGAAACTCAAGGAAAGTTTTGACTCCAAAAGGACAGGTTGTGTTAACACACGTGAATGAATTGATTCATCCAAGTACGGGTCAATGGGATGAAGCGATGGTGAGGAATATTGTTTGGCCGATTGATGCCATGCGTATATTGCAAATACCATTGTCAGATGGGATGGAGGACTTCATGGAGTGGCAATACTCTAATTTGAGTATTTTTTCGGTGAGATCTGCGTATCATGTAGAGTGGGATCACCAGCACAGACGAAAAATGTTGAGAACAAATAGAGTTGGCTCACAAACACGTTAAAGTGAATGCGCAATGTGCTATATGCTCACAAGGTGCAGTGGATATCAGACTTGCATTGTATATTTGTGAACTGGCTAAATGGTGTTTCAAAGGTGTTAAAGCGCGAATTCATGTAGGAGTCAGTGCTTTACTCTGGACAATATGGAATTATCGAAACGATGTTGTTTTTAACGGTGCCGCTCCTTCTTAATTTTTGCATCAACATGTGGTCATATCTACTGCCCGAGGAACATCGGGGACATATGGTTTCTGGGTGCACTCGCTTGATGGCAGCCGTTCGAGCTATCTTCAACCAGGGTGCTGGCGGCATATGAATAGAATACAAGCAGGGCCGGTCCTGAGATTTCGGAGGCCCGGGCAAAAATAAAATTTCGGGCCCATTTTACTATTTTTTCGCATGCATGAGATGATGAAAAATAAATACTTTTAAGTATACACAACTTTAATATTCATATAAAACAATGCTTACATGATACCTTAAAATTTTCCTCGCCAATTTCTAGAAACAAAGTCCGTGACGATGGAATCAATATCAAACTCGTCCATTAACTTCGTGTCGATGTATAGAGTTGCCAAACCTCCTACAAATAAGAACAACAACTGTTAATCAAAATCCAGAACCCGAATTATAGGCGAGCATATAGTAGAATTTCAAGAGAACTGCAGCGGCCGTTCTTACCTTCTATCTTAATCTAGTACGCAGATTGGATGATTGCCTGGTTGACGATGGCCAGACTGGGACTGCCAACTGCGACGGCCACTGGCCGGCGGACTAGTAGGCAGCACCGTAGTCCGTAGGAGGGCGATAGTCAGCAAATCGTCTCGCGGTCGGTCCGTCGCGATCGGCGAGAGCGAGGGCAGGAACCAGGCGGCCTGGGCGATAGCTACGAACCGCGAGAGGGTCGGGCTCGAGAAAATTGGCGATGTTTCACATATCGATAGATTGAACGGATTCCAGACGCTGACTCAAGTCGTGACCGCCCAGCCGGATTGAAAACCAATAGGAAAAGAATAGGTCCAACTATAGACCAAGCCCATCTAAAATCGTAAAACTGTTTTTTTTTCTGCAATGTATATTAAGCCTATAAAAAAACATGGCCCCCCAATTTTTCTGGGCCTGGGCGGCCGCTCCGCCAGACCCTCCCCAGGGCCGGCCCTGAATACAAGATGCATAGGCAGATTTTGTATTCCCTGTTTCGATGGTTGATTCATGTTGCAACTTTAGTGGATCCATGACTTATTAAAGATATCTGGATGTTTATTTTTCTCTCTTTTAAAACGATGCAATAAAGGGGTGTGTCCATTTTTTGGATGCAGAGGCCGGGGTTTTACCCCCATTTCGAAAGAAAAAATTGTTTATTTGTGAAAGATCGATGGTTGTTTGGAAGGATCTGGGGCTTGAAAGATTTTGTTCAGCAAGAATTGGAGGCTGATCGATCTTGACAAGTTACAATGGAGCATTTGATATGTCTCAATAAGAAGAAGTCGCCTGAACTCCAAACAATGTTTACTGCGGGTGCATGGTACATTTGGTGGGAACATCGTCAATTAATTAAAGACGAGAAGCTTCAATCACCATCTAGAACGACGATGACTGTACTATTACAGTTGTCGCTACTAATTATTCGTTGGCAGCAAAATCAGTAAAGAAAGAGGGCATTCGACGTCACGGATGGGAGAAGCCTCCAGAGGGATTGATCAAACTGAATGCAGATGCATCTTACTTTGAGGCGACAAGCTAGAAGTGGATCTACGGGAGTTGTCCTTTGTCACTCAAATGCATCTTACTTTGTCACTTGTGCTAGAAACCAACTCCCGATGCAAGTCACGTCCATGATGTAGATGTGGCTGAAGCGATGGCTTTATTCCATGGACCGCAGCTCGTGAATCAGCCGGGATGCAATCGAACTGTCGTCAACTCTGATAGTATGGTCGTGATCGAAGCAATGCGGGATGAAGGAAATTATTTAGGACCGGCAGCTGCGGTACTAAATGATTGCAAGGAACTCGCGGGTGAATATGTAATAGCAACTTTTATACACCGCCCTAGAGAATCGAACCAGGTGGCGGGTGAATATTGACGTTGTGAGAACGACAATCTCTGAAACTCTGAAAGTGTTTCCACTGCTCGACAGTGTTAGCTAAAACAGAAAACAGAGTGCAAGGAGAGATTTGTGCCGCGTAATCGTTGCAGCTTTTCTGGTTCTGTTATTCTCCATATATAGGAATTACAAAGCAAAGGATAGGAGCCACGATCCACACTCACGTCGTGCCATCCCACGACCGATTTCCTGCGGCTCACACGACTAGCTAACTTAACTGACAAGCTAACAAACTGAAGACTCGGTCGTTGCCTATTGCATACGCCGTTACATTATTCAGATAAACCAACGGATACATGTGCGATGAGTTTAAGCTAACAAATATGACTACAACACACACCGACATAAACTTTTATTTCCGGATCGGAGCTATACATGCTTCTCCTTCGGACCAAGATAGCAGTAACTGCATGGATGGATCATAACAGACAGTACTAGTATGTATCCCAAAAGCAGTATGCGATAGCGCAGCATTCCATTACTTGTAGAGGAGGCACTTGATGGCGCTGCCGAGGTAACATGTGACGAACCCTACGTCGCCGAAACTACTGCCCTGGCACCACAATCCCACCTTTCCGAGGCAGGTGATCAGCTCCTCGCTTATGTCGACGCCGATGCAGCCCTTCTCCTCCGGCGGCGCTCTAGTCAGGCAGTGCTCGGTCAGGATGCCGGTGGCGAAGCACGGCATGTAGGTGACCTCTTCGGTGGCAGCATTTGCAGCGAGGCACGCCAGTGCAACGTTGGCCGCGCAGGCCAAGGACTTGTTGCTGGTGCTGATGCCAAAGCACAGCTCATCCACCTCTAGCCCTGTCGCTGGCGCCGGCGCCGGCGGCGGTGCCGCGGAGGCACCAGCTGTGCTGAGTAGCAGCAGCAGGACGGGTAGGGCACGGATGAGGGCCATCGTTGATTTCTTGTTGGGTGCAGCGGCGAGAGTTAAGATGGCTTGGTTTGGTTGATTACACAATCATCCATCAGATTTATAGAAGTATATCTAGTTGGCCGGCGGCAGCGTTTCATAGGGGACCCCAGAATGCTGGGTTGTTTTTGAGAATGCATCGGCTAGCTAACACATGCATACGAGAGCGACCCAGCCAGGATCGATCTCAATCATGCGATCCAAAAGAGGCCCCTAGAATATATATATTATATTTGCCATACATATCGTCCTCTCATGCAGAAGCCGGCCTAAAATGTTGTGTTGCTTTGAGAATTTAAAAGAAAGAAAATAGCAGCTACGAAAAAATCGTAGTCCTTCACAAATTGTACATAGATGTTGAATAGTGATCAAGAGGCGGGGACCTGGGCCCCCTTGTGAAGCGCACCGCCGGACAGGAGTCCGAAGAAGGTGACTTGGAAGGCCCGGTAGGCCGCATGGTCGAAGAGGACGCCCACGCGAACATAGTCGTAGCACTTAGGGGCATTACCACGCCCCCCGGGACGGTTCGCCTCCGTGGCTAGAAAGAAGAGTAATCCCGCGCGCAACGCGGAGTACCATGCCATGACGGTGCTAAGGATGCCCACCACCGAAAGCATATTACAACCGCAGCTGCAACACTTGCAGAAACATCGTGCCGTGATCAACACGATGGTCAGCAGCAGCAGGGACACCACGACGTACCCCAGCGCGAAGGCGGGGTTCGTCGGGTACACGCACTCGCCGCCCTGCAGGATGATATCATCCCGCTGCAAATTAACATTTTGTCAATCAGACAAATTAACACGAGGGAAACGTACGTGTGTGTGGTTTATATAACACCATAGTTTGGTGCGATGTGTGTGCTTACTTAATTACCTTGAGCCTTGTGGCACCGGCGATGAACCCACATGTGCAGCTTCCCAGTCCCAGCAACCCTACCGCCAAGGCCGGCAAGGGTTCCCCCATTTCCTTCAAATGTGATCCTGCTTTGATCTTCCAACACCCGATTTCCTCGTTCGCAGAAGATGGGGAAGGAGGTAGCGGGGGAGGAGAATAGAAGTTAGGAGAAATTTTAATTTGTGATTCATCTTTTAACTTGTGGGCCACAACTAAATATAGGGAGGCTAAATTTGGCCAACATAACAAGCTGTTTGTGGAGGCATGCGCACGTTTATCTTTTCATTTCTTGCATTGCATTGTACAGAGAAGATACTAAATACAGCATGCATGCTCGTTATTGGACATGCCATTTAGTTTTGGCCCCCATTTTTACTGGGATACCACATATGTCAATTAAATCATCAATCATAAAAAATCACCAAACAAAAATGGTGCACGAAGATAAAAAAGGAATGCATCTATCACTAGTAGAAAAAGAGGCTTCCGTCCACCCCCATTAGTCGCCAAATACTTTGAACCGCGACTAAAGCGATCTTTAGTCGCGGTTCGGGAGGTGACCCGCGACTAATGCTCCATCCGCGCCGAAAGAGTACCCCTTTAGTCGCGGTTGGTGTCCCCAACCGTGACTAAAGGGCTATGGTGGGATGCGGCCGGCGGACCAACCGCGACTAAAGGGGTACCTCCACCCGCCCCGTGGATCGCATTTTTTAACACTGTAAAATAGAAAAGAAAATGATAGAAAATTCAAAAAATAAAATCTTTTGAGATTCCTGTATGTTATTCAACCTACTATTAGGGAAAATTAACAAATTTGAATTTTCACTTTTTTTGCAAAAAATGTTTAAAAAATGGTAAAACCGCAACAACTTTTGCATACGACGTCGAAAAAAACGTATAATATGTCAAAAAAATCTTGGAAAAAAGTTACCTCCGAATTCCAGCTGGAAACGCCCAGCCACATGGCCCGGGTGGAATAAACATCCGCGGCAACATGATGGTGGAAACAATAAGCAAGGCAAAGATAACAGGGGCAGTCGCCAAAGCACAAGCAAGCGGAAAAAACAGAGACTCGCCATGTGGAAACTCCAAGAGGCAACCGCACCGCTCTCCATCACCCCCTAGTGACAAGGATGCCGGAGGAGCCGGAGGAAGGAGATCCTCTCGTAGATCCCCGACTCCCCACAGTCATAGTAGCGGACATGGAGGTGGAAGCAATCGACCTCCGCACCGTTCCCCCACTCCGCCAAGCGACGGTGGAGGAGGCAAAGGCGGAATCAAAGGATCACGCCGCAACCGCATGCCACCTCCCCAGCAAAACGACCATTTGCAATGGAATTATAGATGTCTCTATATTGGTGGGGTGACGAGGAAAACCAAAAGAGAATGCATTGGTTTGCTTGGTGGAAGATGTGTGTTCTAAAAGAAAAAGGGTTATGGGTTTTCGTGATATCCACTGTTTCAACTTGGCCATGTTAGCTAAACAAGATTGGAGGCTAATAACATAACCAGATTCACTTTGTGCAACTATATTGAAGGCTGAGTATTTCCCGGATGAAGAGCTCCTAAATATGAAATTAAAGATGGGAGCATCTTTTACTTGGCAGAGTATTTTGGCTGGGGTACAATGTTTGAAAAAAGTTTGCATATGGAGAATTGGAGATGGGAACAAGGTCAATATATATATCGGAAGATGCGCATGGATTCCAAGTAGAAACTCAAGGAAAGTTTTGACTCCAAAAGGACAGGTTGTGTTAACACACGTGAATGAATTGATTCATGCAAGTACGGGTCAATGGGATGAAGCGATGGTGCGGAATATTGTTTGGCCGATTGATGCCATGCGTATATTGCAAATACCATTGTCAGATGGGATGGAGGACTTCATGGAGTGGCAATACTCTAATTTGAGTATTTTTTCGGTGAGATCTGCGTATCATGTAGAGTGGGATCACCAGCACAGACGAAAAATGTTGAGAACAAATAGAGTTGGCTCACAAACACGTTAAAGTGAATGCGCAATGTGCTATATGCTCACAAGGTGCAGTGGATATCAGACTTGCATTGTATATTTGTGAACTGGCTAAATGGTGTTTCAAAGGTGTTAAAGCGTGAATTCATGTAGGAGTCAGTGCTTTACTCTGGATAATATGGAATTATCGAAACGATGTTGTTTTTAACGGTGCCGCTCCTTCTTAATTTTTGCATCAACATGTGGTCATATCTACTGCCCGAGGAACATCGGGGACATATGGTTTCTGGGTGCACTCGCTTGATGGCAGCCGTTCGAGCTATCTTCAACCAGGGTGCTGGCGGTATATTAATAGAATACAAGCAGGGCCGGTCCTGAGATTTCGGAGGCCCGGGTGAAAATAAAATTTTGGGCCCATTTTACTATTTTTTTCGCATGCATGAGATGATGAAAAATAAATACTTTTAAGTATACACAACTTTAATATTCATATAAAACAATGCTTACATGATACCTTAAAATTTTCTTCGCCAATTTCTAGAAACAAAGTCTGTGACGATGGAATCAATATCAAACTCGTCCATTAACTTCGTGTCGATGTATAGAGTTGCCAAACCTCCTACAAATAAGAACAACAACTGTTAATCAAAATTCAGATCCCGAATTATAGGCGAGCATATAGTAGAATTCCAAGAGAACTGCAGCGGCCGTTCTTACCTTCTATCTTAATCTAATACGCAGATTGGATGATTGCCTGGTTGACGATGACCAGACTGGGACTGCCAACTGCGACGGCCACTGGCCGGCGGACTAGTAGGCAGCACCGTAGTCCATAGGAGGGCGATAGTCAGCAAATCGTCTCGCGGTCGGTCCATCGCGATCGGCGAGAGCGAGGGCAGGAACCAGGCGGCCTGGGCGATAGCTACGAACCGCGAGAGGGTCGGGCTCGAGAAAATTGGCGATGTTTCACATATCGATAGATTGAACGGATTCCAGACGCTGACTCAAGTCGTGACCGCCCAGCCGGATTGAAAACCAATAGGAAAAGAATAGGTCCAACAGTAGACCAAGCCCATCTAAAATCGTAAAACTGTTTTTTTTCTGCAATGTATATTAAGCCTATACAAAAAACATGCCCCCCCCAATGAATATTAAGCCTATACTGTCAGATCTCTATTGAATAAATCAATAAAAGGGTATGCATCTTTTTGATTTGGAGGCCCGGTGAACTCCCTCCATTTCGATAAAAATAAGGAGTCCTACTTTTACTTTTGCATTTCTCCATCGATCTGCTAAGAGCATCTCTAGCATATTCCATGGAAACGAAACTGTAAAAGCGCATATAACTGTAAAGGTATTTTAAGGTGCCACATTGGATTCGATAGATTATACCGTCCAACCGTTCATTAAATAAAGTGGGAGCCCTAAGTCATAGAAATCTATTTAATTTTCTTTTTTGTCCATTTTCTCTCTCTTCTTCCTCGCAGCGCCTCATCTGTCCCCATCTCCGTGCGAGCCAAGCCGCCACCCCTACTAGCGCCGCCGCTTGGGGACTACCCGTCGGTTGTCTCCGACGGGGATTGTTGTGGGTATACTTTCCGGGTATATCAACGGCACGGCCTAGATCCGGCAAGCCCGGGTGGCCCACAGATAGTGATGAGGCATGTGGCCCATCGGGCGGCCCAGTTGCTGTAGGTCCTGAAGGATGAAGTCCAGCCCAGGAACGAGGAGTCGGATCCTGACCAACATTCGGAGCAGGCCGGATCCGTGAAGGCCCATGAAGTATCCGGATCCAGTACGTCCTTGAGGGAAGGCGGATCCTTGACGGGCATGACAATGTAATATTCCGTAGTTAGGCACTTGTATTCCGGGTAGGATTCTCCATGTAAACCCTAGATCCGTGCGCCTTTATAAGCCGGATCCCGGGGGCCCTGAGGGGCAAGTAAGATTCACAACTCATTGTAATCACGCGAAAGCGCCCACATAATTACAGACAAGCAGCAGTAGGCCTTGCCATCGTGCAAGTGTTCGAAAACTGGGTAAATCGCGTACCACCGTCCCGAGGACTCTCCGCCCTATGGCCCCATCTTCTTCATCCCCTCGTGAGGATCCCTCCTCCGAGGTACCGTCGAATAGGCAACGACGGTTGGCGCCTACCGTGGGGCCTGCGGCGTCTGGAGGCCGAAACCGGGAGGGTTCCGCCATGGGAAGCTACGACGACACGATCGCTGTGGGGCGTGTTCTTTACGCCAGGAATTTTCCGCTCGTCCCTCCGGATGAATGCTGGATTCCGGCTAAAACCGACCCCGTCAAGCTCTCCATCATCCCGATCGGCGGCATACACATCTTCATCGGCGAAACCGTCGATTCCGACGAAAACGCCCTTATAAGGAACGCTGACGCAACCACCACTGAGCTGGATGCAGTCGCAAAGATCCGATCCGAGTCGCCGGAACTTCCTAGGGAAGATTACGCCTCAGATTTGGAAATTTCAAGGCCCACCCAATCCGCCCCTGAGCAGGAAACTATGGTGGAAGACCAATGCAGAATCGCTTGGGTTTCCCAGGTTTTAGAGAAGCAATGGTGTCATTTCGTGCACTTCCTGGCCCATACCGCGGAAACCTCCCTCCCTCAGGAAGGAGCGGAACCCATGCTGGTTGAGGCAACCGGAGACAGCGACGCCCCGGATCAGCCACAGGTTGCCGGAGGGGACGAAGCTCCGGCTAAGGAGGAAGCCAGAGAGAAAGAGGAATCCATATTGGGAAATCTAAGCCCAACCTCAGACGATGTCTCCACCATGAACACAGAGGAATATGACAAGGCTCTAAAGGAGTTTCAGGGCGAGGAGGCAGATGACGCGGAATCCGCTCCGCCCAAACAGGTCCTTGCGACCATAACCAGGCTGGAGACGGAGAAAGACCAGGAAGATACTCCAACTAACGATGGGGTCGCAGAACAATCCACTTCCGAATCTCCGCCGTCGCAATCTTGCTCCAATGCCGGAGACAGGCAAGTTTCCGGCCGGGAATACTTAACCCCGGAAGAGCTCGTGGAGCAAGCAGGTAGAGGTGCTATCGCACACTCAGAAATCCTCAACAAGCCCATAACTCTGGAAAACACAGCTGATCCTGAAGCTCTTGAAAAAACAAGGAAGGAGATGCTGGCCGTAGCAAAAGCTTTCGCCACCACCGCAAATGCTATGCTGGAGGAAAGGCAGGAAGCCGAAGGAATAATGGAAAGTTTCCTCAAGAGAGAGCGCGAAGCCGCAAAACACCTACAAGAGGCAAAGAAGCTCCGAAGACAGTGGGAAGCCACGATGGAACTGGCAAATCAGGAAGCAGATAGGATCCGTCGGGAAGCCATCGGCCCCCGCAAGATCAATTTCGCCACTCCTGCAAGCCAACAGCCTCTCGCCACTCCAAAAGATAACATGAAGAAGGCCGCAGAGATTCTAGCCAAGGAGGACAAGGAGATCGACATCGCTCACCTTCGCACACTCGTGGCCTCAGCATTGAAGCAACAAAGTAAGGCTGATACTTCTCGCAAGTTGGAGTCTAACCCAAAACTATGTGTGTCCACTGCATAGAAGGACGCCTCCGGAAGGCATCATCGTGACCACGAATCGCGCACTGGATCTACAGAGCGCAGAAGGAAAACAAGGGAGCACCCGGATCCAATTTCGGTGCCCTCGAAAACACCTCCAAGGGACCCAAAGAAAGGAAAGGATCCGATGTACGCCGGAAGGGACAAGTACCGTAATACCTCTCCTCCGCCTCGGCCTCAACCCCCTCCTCCCCCTCCGCGCCGTCGCAGTCCAGTAGGAACCACCAGACCCCATGGGCCTGGTGCGATTAACATCCGCGACAATGCGCCGCCGTAGCGGAGCCGGAACATAGAGGGAGATCAGGGACCTCGCCGGAGTCAGAACAGGGAGCGTGAACCGGAACCCTGCAGAAGCCGGAACGATGGAGGCGATCGCCGCCAAGAGGAGGGCAGCCACCGAAGCAGGAGTCAGCACCAAGAAGGGCGCGGCGAATCTGAAGGCGGAAGCAAGAAATCCCACAGGCCCCCTCGCAGATCTCCCTCCCCACCACCTAGTGGAGGAGGTGGAGGCGGAGGCAGAGGCCGAAGATCCCACTCCCGCTCGAAGTCCCCGCGCGGTAGCCCACGCGACACAAGGGAACGCCTCAACGAGTACAGATCCGAGTACATAGGTCCAAAGTGCTTTGGCAGGATGATCCGGGAGGAACCTTCTCCAAGGGGCTTGAACCTCAAGCTACCCGGAAGTCTGAAGCATTACGATGGCAGCGAGAGGCCCGATACCTGGATCGAGGATTACTTCAACGCAGTAAGCTTCGCCGGAGGGAACCAGAGAATAGCTTGCCGCATGCTCCAGCTGTACCTTGTTGGTCCAGCCCGTACCTGGCTTGCTGACCTCTCGGAGAACTCCACCTTCTGTTGGTTCGACATGAAGATTGCCTTTGAGAAGCACTTCAGGGGCACGTACAAAAGACCTGCCACAATCAGTGACTTGCAGGCATGTATCCAGAAAAGGGAGAAACATCGAGGAGCTTCCTCACAAGATGGTTAGCAACCAGAAACGAGTGCGAAAACGTGGATGATCGCATCGCTATGCATGCTTCCATTGGTGGACTGCAAAGGGGAGGATTGCTTAGGCATAAGCTCACTTGCTTGATCAATGAAAACAACCTTACGTTGGATGACATGATCGGCATCGCAAGTACTCACACCGCCGCTGATGACGACGCAGGTGGAGAACTCACTGCTACCGCTATCCCCCTGCACCAGCAGAAGAAAAACCGCGACAATGGCAGCAGCAGCAACAACAAGTGGAAGAACCACCCTGATGACCAGAAGAATGGCAGATCCGACATGGTTGCCGTAGCGTTTCAACGCGGAGGTCAAGGTGGTGGAAGAGGCTGCGGACGCGGAGCCGGAGCCGGCAGGGGCCAGCAGCGTGGCGACGATGTCGCAGCAGCCGGATCCCGCGCTCCCCAAACCTACGAAGAGTATAGGGACATGCCGTGCTTGGCCCATTTGGATCCGGTTACAGGCAAGTCCTCGCACATGAACCGCAACTGCAAGTGGGTCAACGACCTCAAAAATGACCCAGAAGCAGGATACAAACGCGCCCGGAAGCACCGCCCACGCGGCAAAGGAGGCAAGGGCAAGAAGGAAAAAAGCGAGGACAGCTCCGAAGCTATGGAGGAGGATGACGCTTCGCCGGAACCCAAAGGGAATTCCGCAGCAGACAAATCTAACCCCTTCGGAAAAAAGAGTGCTGGTGCATACCACACTCTCCTGGGAACTCCGACTGTCCGTGCTAGGAAATCGGTTCTCCGGATCCTGAACGCCACAGTTCCTGCTGTGTCGCAGTATGTCAGGTGGTCGAAAACTCCGTGTACCTTTGATAGGACAGATCACCCCAAGATCATCCCAAAGGAGTGCTACGCCTTGGTTGTAAATCCTCGCATAGACGGGTATGATTTCTCCAAGTGCCTTATGGATGGTGGTGCCAGCTTGAACATCATGTACCTAGAGACGCTGGAGAAGATGCAACTTACCAAGGAACAGCTAAAGCATAGCAACGTGGAATTCCACGGTGTAGTTCCGGGTAAAAAAGCAAACTCCTTAGGTAGCATCAGGCTTCCCGTGGCCTTCGGCGATGTTAATAATTATCGCGAAGAAATGATCACGTTCGAAGTTGTGCCCTTCAAAAGCTCCTACCACGTCATCTTCGGCAGGCCCACCTACCACAAGTTCCATGCCAGAGCATGCTACATCTACAACAAGCTCAAGATTCCGGGTCCTAAAAGTATGATCACCATATCCGGAGACTACAACAAGGCCCGAGAATGCGAGATAGGCGAAGCCGCCTTCGCGGAATCAGTGATATCCGGAGAAGAGCTGCGTGGCTACAGAGCCGCGGTGGATCCGCAGGAGATGCACACCACCAAGAAGCAGATCTCCGAGCAGAAAACTTCGTTCAAGGCCGCGATTGACACCAAGAAGGTTGACCTCAAACCCAGAGACAACTCCAAGCAGGTGTCAGTCGGAGCCAGCATGGATCCGAAATAGGAAGACGCGCTCGTCGAGTTCCTCCGTGCTAACATGGACATCTTCGCATGGCAGCCTTCTGACATGTCCGGAGTACCAAGGGAACTCACCGAGCACTACCTCAACATAAATCCGGGTGTAAGACCAGTGAAGCAAGCTATGCGACGCTTCGGAGATAAGAAGCGCCACGCCATAGGGATGGAACTAGCAAAGTTACTAGAGGCAGGTTTTGTCGTAGAAGTTATCCACACTGATTGGGTTGCAAACCCCGTGCTTGTACCCAAAAAGAATTCTGAAATATTAAGAATGTGCATCGATTACTCCGGCTTGAATAAGCACTGCCCGAAGGATCCGTTCCCCCTGCCGCGCATTGACCAAGTCATTGATTCGACGGCGGGGGCGGAACTTCTGTGTTTTCTTGATGCATATTCCGGATATCATCAGATCCGGATGAAAAAGTCTGACCAAAAGGCGACTTCCTTCATCACCCCTTTTGGTACTTACTGCTTTGTTACCATGCCCTTTGGTTTGAAAAATGCAGGTGCTACTTACCAGCGAACGATGCAGCGATGCCTGAAGGACCAGATTGGCTGAAACGTGCACGCTTACATCGACGACATAGCGGTCATGACCCGGAAAGGATCCGACTTAATCAGCGATCTCATAGAAACCTTCGAAAATCTCCAACGGTACAAGATGATGTTAAATCCGCTGAAGTGCGTCTTTGGCGTACCAGCCGGAAAACTCCTTGGCTTCATCGTGTCTCACAGAGGCATTGAAGTAAACCCGGGAAAAATCAAGGCTATCCTGTGTATCAAGAGGCCAACTTGTCTCAAAGATGTGCAACGGCTAACTGGTTGCGTTGCTGCCATTAGTAGGTTTGTTAGCCGTCTTGGCGAGAAGGCACTACCTCTGTACAAGTTATTGAAGAAAACAGACAAATTCGTCTGGGATGAAGCCGCGCATACAGCACTACAAGGGTTGAAGGAAATTCTCACCTCCCCACCCATATTGGCAGCTCCGGGTGAGTCAGATCCCATGCTCCTCTACCTGGCAGCCTCTAATAGGGTTGTTAGTCTTGTTATCGTAGTAGAGCGATAGGAAGAAGGTCATGAATATGGAGTCCAGAGGCCAGTCTACTACGTTAACGAAGTCCTGACGGAATCCAAGCAACGTTACCCTCACTTCCAGAAGTTAGCCTATGGTGTATTCCTAGGTAGCCGAAAATTGAGACACTACTTCCAAGAGCACCCAATGACGGTCGTGAGCAAGGCTTCGCTATCAACGATTCTTCATAACGCAGACGCAACAGGACGCATAGCAAAATGGGGCATAGATTTATCCGCCTTCGACATCAACTACAAAGCCAGGACTGCGATCAAGTCCCAGATTTTGGTGGATTTTGTTGCAGATTGGACGGAAGCTCCGGATACCAACCTAGAGCCGGAACCTGAAACATGGGTCATGCACTTCGATGGATCCAAGCAGCATCAAGGTTCGGGAGCCGGAGTCACCTTGAAGTCCCCTACCGGAGAAGAACTGCAGTACATCCTGCAGATTCACTTTGAAGCTACAAACAACATGGCGGAGTATGAAGCCCTTCTACACGGTTTGCGCATCGCTAAGGAGATTGGGATCAAGCACATCATATGTTGTGGAGATCCTGACCTAGTGGCACAGCAAGTAGCCGGAACCTGGAACGCCAGAAACTCCGTCATGGCGGCCTACAGAGACGAAGTTGACGAGATCGCCAAGTGCTTCCTCGGATACAAAGTCAAGTACGTCAGAAGAGATGACAACGCAGCGGCGGATATGCTATCCAAGCTCGGATCCGGCAGGAAACCCATTCCCCCGGAATTTACCTTGAGCATCTATGGATACCCTCAGTAAAGGGCGCTAACCCGGAAAACCCAGAGGTAGCGGTATCTCCGGCTAAGGAGGTAATGGTAATTACCCCGGCCTGGTGCCAGCCTTTCCTGGATTACCTCATTGATCAGAAGCTGCCTGAGGACGAAGTCCTCGCACGACAGATCATCAGAAGAGCAAAATCCTACTCAATAGTTGATGAACAACTCTATAAACGAAGCGCAACAGGAGTATTTCTGAAATGCGTCTCAAATCAAAACGGCATTGAAATCCTCCGAGAGATCCATGCAGAGGATTGCGGGCATCATGCCGCTCCCAGGTCCCTCGTTGCAAAAGCCTTTTGGCTTGACTTTTACTGGCTCACAGCTAAAGAAGATGCTGACAAGCTAGTGAAAACCTGCCAAGGTTGCTAATACTACGCTACTCAACCTAACTCTCCTGCTCAAGAGCTGAAAACAATCCCTATCACTTGGCCGTTCGCGGTCTGGGGGCTAGATATGGTTGGCAAGCTTAAAAAATCTTCTCCTGGTGGTTTTGAGTACCTCCTGGTCGCTATTGACAAGTTCAGTAAGTGGATCGAGGCCAAACCCGTGAGAAAAGCCGATGGTGCTACGACACTAAAATTCGTCTGCAGCCTCGTTGTGAGATACGGTATCCCGCACAGTATAATCACTGATAATGACACAAACTTCGCTCAAGGAGAATTAAAGGATTACTGTGATGACCTAGGAATCCGGTTAGACTTGGCATCTGTGGCTGACCCGCAATCCAATGGGCAGGTTGAGCGAGCCAATGGCCTCATTTTAGCCGGAATCAAGCATCGCCTTGAAGAACCACTGCGTCGTGCAGCCGGAGCTTGGGCTGAGGAGTTGGATTCTGTTCTGTGGAGATTACGTACAACCCCTAACAGGTCAACTGGGTTTACCCCTTTCTTCCTAATCTATGGATCCGAAGCAGTGCTTCCTTCCGACACCATCCACGATTCAGCGCGAGTTTCCGCCTACAATGAAGATACAGCAGACGAGGCCTGACAGCTATCTGTGGACCTGATCGAGGAAGCTCGGAATTTAGCTGACCAGCGTTCCACCATTTACCAGCAAAAACTCCGGCGTTACCATATCCGTCGAGTCCGGAATCGCTCGTTTATGACAGGGGACCTGGTTGTCCGCCTTCGACAGGTGAAGGATCACAAGCTGCAATCCCCATGGGAAGGACCTTTCGTCATTAGCAAAGTGTTGCATAACGGATCCTACTACTTAGTTGATTTCCGGGAACTGAAAGACAGACCCGACAATTGGCATCGGAAACGAAAAAGGCAGGATTCGGGTGACATCTACGACGAAACGGATCGCCCCTGGAATATAGCACAGCTACGTCCTTTCCACACTTAGCATTTTTTACAAAACTTTGTAACAGTTATGCATGATCAATGAAATAAAGCTTATGGTTCACTCTCTGAGTCATTTACCTCCTTTAGTTGTTCATCTTATGATCATGTTTATTTTTCCGACTAAAACCGTAGAGCTGGATATTTCCGCCTTGGCGTGTATAAAAGTTGTGGTTTCCTCTAAATCGTCCTTAAGGATGTAAAGTTTAAGTTTTCCGGTGAATGCGTTTTTTCGTTGCAAACTCACGGATTCCTGGTAGCGACTTCCGGCACTTTGGCTGGGGGCTTGTTTCCACGGTTATTGACGGATTGCCATTGGGCTTCGTCGCCGCAGGCGAGCGTTTCCGGCTAAAAGTCTTCCGGCTCGTGGAAGGTCAAGTCAGCAAGCCGAAAAAATGACGAACCAGCACTTACATTTTGCAAAGAACGAAACATGCATTCATACATATGAAAAAAGCATCGCAGGATAAGCTGTTTCCGCATACATGCTTTCGTTTCGTTCCTACCTACTTAAGAATTTAAGTTTATATTACAAACCCACGAAGGGGCCAAAATGATGCAGTGTTTTCTCTGTTTTCACATCAACAAGTTTTCCGCCTATCTTAGGCCGGAGAATGAGATCTTCGCTGGCAGCCGTCGCTCAATTCTCGTCATCCTTTGCCTGAGAGGATACATCGTCCTCGCTCTCGGATTCGTCCTCGCTTGGAGATGCTGCGCCTGATTTGTCCTTTTTGCCCTTGGAGCTTGTCCAGGTAAACTGGCTCCCATCGCCAGATCCGGAAGGCCGCATTTCCGCCTCGCGCTCCTTTTGAAACTCTGCTTCAAGGAGCTCATCTGCTGGAAGCATGACCTTGTCGTAGAATTCGTCGTGGCGGATCCTCCTAGCAATCCGGGTGTCGTAGCCGGTGATAGCACTGAGCAGCGCGTCGACGTTCACCGTCGGAGGAACGCCCGAGGAGACCCTGTCGACGTTGATCTCCGGGTGATGAGCCAGGCACATGGCCAGGGACATCGCGGCAGCGCCCCGGGCAGAGGAAGCCTGAAGATCCGCCACCAGCTCCGGGAGGAGATCCATCCTCTAGATAAGCTTGCTGACGTTGCAAGTCCGGCTCTTTTTGATGGAGAGGTTGTGGCAGATCTTCCGACACACGGAGATAAGATCTTTACAGTCATCTCTGACAAGCTTGAGGAGGTCCTCGCGCAGAAACTGGCTGCGACGTTTCTCATTATATCCAAGAGGATCTGCATGAAGCACTTGGAAATGAGTACAAGATTCAACATCAACGGATACAGTTTTGTTGAATGAAATTCCGGATGCTTACCAATGACGCCTGCATTTAGTAAATCCCAGCATTGTTCAGCGGATTCCATGTAGCTCTGGAGCCCTCGGAGTTCCTTCCGCTGCTGTTGGATCGTCTCGCTGTCAGTCTTCTTTTTCAAGGCAAACTGGCCTTCTTTCATGATCAGTTCGGAGCTCTTTTCTGCCAGATGGTTCTCCGCCTGCTCTTTTTTTTGCTTCGCCTCCACGAGCCTCGTCTCCATAGCTTAGTAGGCGGAGCGCAGTTTTGAGAGTTCAGATGTTTTCGAGGCAAGGGAGGAAGACGCGCCTGTTCGGATAAAAGTTATTAGTCAATGCCAGAGGGGAAAACTGAATTCACGATCAGTATAGCCGGAAATTTACCTTGGGTTTCTGCCAGCTGTTTCTTTAGATCCGCGTTCTCCACCTCAAGATCATATATTGTATCCGTTTGGCCCATCGTGACGCGGCGTTGCAAGGCGATGTTTTTGTGTAGCTCAAAGTGCAACGCCTGCTGTTCCTGAAAGCCAAGCCGGAGAATTTTCAGTTAATAAGTGGAACCTTTCGAAGTATTATTGCAGAAATTTTTCCGCCATAACGCTTGGGGGCTACTACATCACTAATTTTTTCTCAGTTTGGTTTCTTCTAAGTATCTAGGTGATAACTATTGACTAGTTTTCCGCCTACATACTTGGGGGCTACTGGGGAGTACCTTGTGTTTGCAGAGGAGCTGGTCGAGGAATTGGCCAGTTTCCTTCTTAAAGTTCTGGATGGCAGAAGTTTCCGCATCCGTCTTCCCCCAGGCATTGTTCATCATAGCGTTAAGTAGGTCTTGTTCAAGATCCCACTTTTCCGCTTCGGTCAGCTTGTCGAAGAACTTGGTGGCATAAGCTTTGGGGGTAGAGGTGAGGTCAGCCGGATCTCCGAAGATCTTCGGGAAAACTACGGCATCACGAGCCAGAGCTTCAGCCTTATCGGAGGAGGTGACTTCCACCAGATCCTGACTTTGCTGTGGAGCTTCTTCAGCTGCAGTTTGCTTGGCCCCGGAGTTTTCTCCGCCCGCCCTCTCGCTACTTATCGAGATTGTTTCCACTGGAATATCAGTAGCAGGAGGAGGTGAAGGCTCAGCTCGAGGCGGAGACGACTCGGGGGCGGTATGCGATGCGCTGGGCGGGGCTGGAGTCGGAGGACCAACGGCCGGAGACTTTTGCATATATTTTGTGATAGTCTTCTGGGCGTTGGGCCGCGCGGTTGTGGAAGCCGAAATCCTGCAAGCAAGTGAAATACATAAGTAACAAATTATACAAGTTCCAAATTGGAGTGCTAAGCTCGAAAACTCACGTGGCACCAGGGATGTTTGGGCGCGATTTCTTCCCAGCTGTTGTCAACAGCTTGAGGCGCTCGCGCTCCGCCTTCCTGGAGTCTAGAGGCGGGGGCTTGGTCTTGGCCTTCTTGGCGGAGCCTCGCCGCTGCCTCCTGCTTCGAAGCCGGAGATGTTGGCGCGGGGACGTTTGGTGGGTCAAGGAGCAGCCTTCCTAGGCGCTTGCTCCTCTTCTTCCTCATCCTTCGGATCCTCCTCCGCCGTTTCGCCACTGACGGGGACGCGGAGTATGGAACGAAATTCTTCCTCCGCTAAGGAATTGAGCTGGAGAAGAAGCCAAGGAACAATTGAGAACAGTTCACAAAACTGCGAAGTTAAATATTACAAGTGTTCGAGCGCTTACCGGAGGGCATTGGTCGTTTGTCTTGATGTCAATTGATATCTCCGGGATCGCTTGACCCCGGATGATCTTCACGAGCGTCTTGATTCTCCGCTGAAGAGAATCTGCCGGCAGGTCGTGACGGGTAACCCGGAGAAGGTCATCCGCCCCTGTGTATGCGCACATCAGGCGCTCGTTGTAGCGCAGCGGCTGGATCCTCCGGGTGAACCAACTCAGCGTGAGGTCGTTTCCGGTTAGCCCCTTGTGGACTAACTGGGAGATCCTCCGCGCAGCCTTCTCCAAGATGGGGAACTGAGCGAGCGTGGGGATGAAGCTCCAGCTGGCGAGTTCCTCCGAAGGCTCGTTGACGAACTTGGGGAGCCCTTCGTGGACTCCCGGAACTGAAGCATTCTTCACGTAGAACCATCCGGCGTTCCAGTACCAGACGGATTCGTGTGAGGCATGTGGCGGATACATCCGGCTTGGGCGGAGCATGAACGTCATGCTCCCGCAGTTCACCATGGCCTTGTCCTTCGTCTCCTTCTTCACCCGGAAAAAGAACTGCCACAGACGAACGTCTGGGCGGATTCCGAGATGCCCCTCACAGAGCGTCACGAAGTTAGAAAGAAGGAGATAGGAGTTTGGACAGATGTTGTGGGGCTGAAGGCCGTATGTGAAAAGAATAGAAAGGAAGAACTCCGAGCAGGGGAGCATAAGACCGCGCTCAACCCATGCTTTGGTTAGGACAGTTTCGTCCTCCGCAGGTTTCAGAACGGTGGAGTCGCGCAGGAAGCTCCAAGCTGGAGAAATCATCCCCTCGCTCTGGAGGTCCCGGAGCTCTGTATCTTTGGTCTCGCAGGGCCACCACGGCCCTTTCACGCCTTCCCGAGGCTTGGCCTTGGAAGCTCTCTTCTCCTCCGATTCTTGCACTTTGGCAGCCATTCTCAGTTGGCCTTGGATTTCTTCTCGGAGTTCTTCAGGAGTTGGGATCCGACCGAGAGAGTTGCTGGAAGATGCGGAGAAACGTTGAGCTAGTCTGGTGTCGGAAATGTACGGTGGAAGAAAGGACAGTGGAGCCGGACATATTGGCTCCGGTAAGTTTTGCTCTGGACTACTCGGAGAACTACCAGTACATTTAGAGGGACTATAAGACATGTTTCCGGCTGCATACATTTTATGAGATGGTTTGAGAAGTCGGAGCTAACTACGTAACGCTACGTTGCTTCTCCTACAAGTCCGGCGAAGATTTACCTTTAATGGCGCGGCGGCTCTGTGTCGCACCGGTGGAGTGAAGGTTGCCGGACTTGGCGTGTCTTCGTCCCGCGAAGACCACGAATCGGCGGCGGAGGATGCTGCGCGTTTAATGGTGATTAGCTTGGGTCGAGGATGACGCATGAGCGGCGGCGCAGGGAGCTTCCCGGGGAGAGGTCGCCAGAGTTAAGATCCGAGCGGCGACGCGTCGAGAGGAGGAAGACGAAGGCGAGGATGCGGTGAAGGAATGAGGATTTAACCGCACGAGGGGGTATTTATAGACCCCTGCGCGGAGATTCGTGTTCCGGATCCAACGGCGGAAATGGAACGGTCGCACTGTTGGATGCTTGACACGTGTCCTGACGCTATGCGGTGAAATTGAGGCAGTGGTAACTTGATCCCTGGCGCCTCCGAAATTTCCAGCTAAAGATCCGCATCTGCAAAAAGTTAGCGCGGGAAATACAGAGGTCTAGCGCGGGAAAAGTGGAAATTTGCTGAAATGCCGTTACTGAAAGAATCATGATTTCCGGTTGAAATAAGACGGAAACAAGACAAGTTTTGGAAGCTCTTCAAGATTCTCTTCGGATCCGAATTGAGAGAAGTCGGAGGAATGATGAATCTCGGAGAACTTCAGGGGCTACTGTTGTGGGTATACTTTCCGGGTATATCAACGGCATGGCCTAGATCCGGCAAGCCCGGGTGGCCCACAGATGGTGATGAGGCATGTGGCCCATCGGGCGGCCCAGTTGATGTAGGTCCTGAAGGATGAAGTCCAGCCCAGGAATGAGGAGTCGGATCCTAACCAACCTTCGGAGCAGGCCGGATCCGTGAAGGCCCATGAAGTATCCGGATCCAGTACGTCCTTGAGGGAAGGCGGATCCTTGACGGGCATGGCAATGTAATATTTCATAGTTAGGCACTTGTATTCCGGGTAGGATTCTCCATGTAAACCCTAGATCCGTGCGCCTTTATAAGCCGGATCCCGGGGGCCCTGAGGGGCAAGTAAGATTCACAACTTATTGTAATCACACGAAAGCGCCCAGATAATTCCAGACAAGCAGCATTAGGCCTTGCCATCGTGCAAGTGTTCCGAAGCTGGGTAAATCGCGTACCACCGTCCCGAGGACTCTCCGCCCTATGGCCCCATCTTCTTCATCCCCTCGTGAGGATCCCTCCTCCGAGGTACCGTCGAATAGGCAACGACGGGGATAGTCCGAATAGACGCGCCGCACCCGATGGGCTAGGCCACGAATACGGGGGCGCACGGGGAACATCTGAGCACGAGCCTTGCGATCTCAGCCACGGTAGATCGTGGTTAACCCAAGAGTGTCGTCCACCATTTGAGCGACCGTTAGAGAAGTGAAAGAGCAAGCTCTAATCCCTAGTGTTTTGTGTGTTCGGTAACAACACAAAAATTGAATTTTACCATGTGTGATCAAGTGTGTAGGGATCAAATTTAGCACCATGGATGATTACCCACCTTTTCTTATGAACCTACATCTGGTCTTTTTGATTGGGTCTTTGGTTTGTGAGCATTGGTGGAATTGATCTTGGTGAAGATTGAGTGAAGACAGAGCCAGAAATCTTGCCAAGTTTCTATTACCGGCCGGATCATCCGGCCTGGTCTGGCCGGATCATCCGCCCCCTGAGTGCTGGCGCACGTGCAGAAGGGGGGGGGGGGGTGAAAGGATACAGATGCTGCCTAGAGGGGGTGTTGAATATGCGGTTTAAAACCTTTACGGTTATGGCTTAACAAATGCGGAATAAAACTAGTGTTTAATTTGTCAAGAACAAAATCTATATAACTAGGGTTCACCAATGTGCACCAACAACTTATGCTATGCAAGACAAGCAACTATGTGATAGCAATATATATAACTTCAATCATGATGTCTATCAAAAATGAGAGTTCATAAGTAAAGCTCTCGGGTATAGGAATAATTGAGGTGACGCGGAGATGATGATGTATCCCGAAGTTCACACTCTTGTGAGTGCTACTCTTCGTTGAATCGGTGTGGACGACAAAGCACTCCAAACGCCACGAAGGCCTCACCGTATTCTCCTCGAGCCTTCCCACCAAAAGGAAAACCCTCGACCCACTATAGAACCTTAAGGGTGGTCACCGAACCCGCACAAAGCTTGGGGCTATCTCCAAAACTTAATTAGAGGCTCCCAATATACCGCCACAAAGGCCTCACACTTGAGGAATCTCCACAACTTAATTGGAGTCCCCAAGAACACCACAAAGACCACTAAGGCGTCTAGGGTCCAAAGACCCAAGAGGAACAAGCTCCGGGAACAAGCTCTCGATGTAATATACTCACGGACTTTCACCTCCATGTATCACGTAGAGAAGTCAAACCGATGCAACAAATGCAATGGCAAGAATACCACAAAGATGCTCAATGCTTCTCTCTCAAATTCCAACAAAGCTACAAAAGATATTGGGGGAATAAGAGAGGAAGAACAAATAGGAGGATGAACACACAATTTCTCCAAGATCTAGATCTAGTGGGTTCACCTCACAAAGAGAGGGATTTTTTGGTCAAGATGCAGATCTAGATCTCCTCTCTCTTTTTCGCAAATATGAGCAAGAATCATGGAGGGATTAGAGGGAGAGGAAGCTTCTAAAAGTCAACAAAGGAGTAGAGAGAGATAGTATAAGAAGCAACTCGGTCAATGGGGAATAAGGGGGCCATTTATACCCCCAAAAAACAGAATCAAACCTTTGAAAATGCTCCATTTTCGGGCCCGGCAAAACATTCATGGTCTAGAAGGACCAATCTGCCCCCCTCCCCGGATTGGTCCGGTCGGCCTCCGGACCAATTCCGGCGACTACACTGTGAGCGAGGACTGTTTCGCCAGACTGGGGCCGGACCAATCCGGCCCAGTCGGACATTCCGTCCCGTGGCTGCACCAGTCCGGCTGGCAGCACAACACGCACCAAAAACACCGCCATTTTCACATCCGAACTCTGAATTTGATGATCTTGGGCTCGTTGGATTCACACAAAAAATATCTACAAGATCATGCAGGGAAACATCATATTACGACCAATATAAAAGAGGAAAAGGTTTAAACATATCTATTTGAGCTAAATCGCTAACACCTCCAATATGGAAAATGCAACAACTTGGGTTAGGAAACTCGAATTTAGGTGGAACCAATTTTGTTGGAAAGAGGATGACAAGAGATACCTCACAAAGAGTGAAAAAATTAAGAACATGTGGGGTATGTTTTTCCAAGAGTTTGGAGGTGAAACCTCTCAATACAAAGAACTGGGAAAAACTCTAATATCAAAAACGCAACAAGTAAACCATGTGGAATCCGTTTTCGATGAACTAGAGCTTGTCACGAGAATAAGAAAAACATATAAAAGACCATATGGATAAGACAAAAATAACAACCAAGAAAGATGATGCAAGAATGCAATGGTTTGAGCTCACTCTGAATGATACGATCGAGTTACTCACTCGACATCATCTTGATAGTACGTCAACTATGTTATAATCCTGTCTCCCTACTAACCACGAGACCGGTAAGAAAGAAACCCTATCAAGACCAAAACTTAACCTTGCGCATTACACTTGAGCTCGATGATGACGATCTTGACCGCAACACGATGTAACGCCTCTCTTGATTTTGCTAGCTTCATGAAGATTTGCAGATTGCTCCCCCATAATTCACTATGGGAGAGCTTCTTCTTCGACACATCTTCACATATCCATGAAAACCATATGGATGGAAAGATCAAGCTCATGATCTCCTCGGGATGGCTCATCTTGAACTTACACACCATTTCTTCTTTCTCCATCTTGTTGATGTCTTGAAGATACACATGAGAGCTCACTCAATCTTCTTCTTCAAGACACACTTATCACTTCATTTTCGTCAATTTCTTCTTATTGCAACCTTGAGTACAACATATGGTTCAAGCATTGCCTATGGACTACAAATATAACTCAATGCAAATAGTAGTCCATAGGGATTGTCATCAATTACCAAAACCACACATGGAGGCTCCATGCACTTTCAATCTCCCCCATTTTGTAATTGATGACAATCTCTTTGAGAGGGTTTATATAAGGAATTTACGTAATAAAAAAGTTGAACACATAGAGCAAACTCCCCCGTAATATATGCACGTGTGAATGAAATTGACTTTCGTTGCATATATTGGCAATTAAAGCCTAGTGGAGTTTCCTCTAAATATTCAACCTTGCAAAGCAACAAGATGCAAAGCAAGAGAGGCAAATTCTTAAGAACACAACAAAAGCATAAAACCAACTCCTTAAACCCTCGAAACTTCTCCCCCATTGGCACCAATTGCCGAAATGGGTGAAGAAATTTAGAAGACCAATATAGTGAGAGTTCCTCCATAAGTTGTGCATTTCTCATAATGTGAGTGAAATCAAATGCACATATCCAATGACGAATTATTTGGAGGGAGTAAAACTATAATGAGGATCAAAGCTTGCAAAATGATAACAAAGTCAAGATGGTTCAACAAATGAAGCAAGAAATCAAATGAACCAAAAAGAAGATACCAAAAGAAAGATAGATATTATGATAAGATTAAGAAGAGTGCTTTGAATAATATGAAGAATCTTCCCAAGGTTTGTCCATAAAATAGACAAGTTGCATTGAAGTATAAAGTGCACAAACATGGAATCATAACTCCCATAATATCATTAAAAACCAAAGATACCAAGTGAAATGAAATATTATGATCACCGCAAACTAGTGCTTTGAATAAAGTGAGGAACCTCCCCAAGGTACGTGCATAAATTAGAATGTTGTATTTGAATACAATATGAACAACATGGAATCCTCACTCCCTTATAATCATTTAAACACAAGCAATTGCAAGAGATCATAGATAATAAATTAAGCTTAAACACTTGGAGCAAATACATGGTTGAGCAACAAGTAAGAGACACCATAATAAAAGACTCAACCAAAAGGATATGTGAGAGGCATGAAAAAGCATATTATAAGACTAATACAAGGATGAGAAAAGAGCATCATCATAGTCTTCAATGAATTATTTGTTAACATGACCAAACAACACACAACGGATAAAGAAGATATCAAATGGAGATGTATCAAATCTCATGTATATAAGTGTCTATAAGTATATGATACCACGAAGATATTTATTCACAAAGAAACATGTATACACAAAATAGATACTCAATAAATAGAACATGATATCCAACACAAAGTCATGCAATATACCAATAAGAGTTTTTCTTAATAGCACGACCAACGGCTCAATTGTATCTTTGTTATCACCAGAATTTGACCAAGTCAGAGGTGGGCCACGATCAAGATGGGCTTGAAGATTATATACGGAGAAAATACGAAGATCGGCCTTATATGCAAAGTTGGGCTGGATTGCCCCTATATCTGTAATATAATAGATCGTATCTTAGATAGAGTTTTACCCGTGCACGGTTAGGTGCACGCCTAAATTAGAAAGTCCCCTGGACTATAAATATGTATCTAGGGTTTATGGAATAAACAACAACCAACGTTCAACCAACAAATCAATCTCGGCGCATCGCCAACTCCTTCAACTCGAGGGTTTCTACCGGTAAGCGACATGCTGCCTAGATCGCATCTTGCGATCTAGGCAGCACAAGCTCCACGTTGTTCATGCGTTGCTCGCATGCGAAGCCTTTTTGATGGCGAGCAACGTAGTTATCATAGATGTGTTAGGGTTAGCATAGTTCTTCGTATCATATGCTTGCGTAGTGCAACCCCTGCATGTCTAGCCGCCCTTACACCTATCTTAGGTGTAGGGGCGGCACCCCGCTTGATCATAGTATAGTAGATTCGATCCGTTACGGTTGCTCCTTGATTCTTCAAGGATTAGTTTAATATCTGCAATAGTTAGGCCTTATAAGGGGCTGGAGGATCCAGCGGCACGTAGGGTGTCGTTCGCAAGTCCTAGACAGGATGTTCCGGGGATCAACCTCGTGTTGGTTTTTAGGCCTTGTCTAGGATCGGCTTACGATCACCGTGCGTGGCCGCGAGGCCCAATCCTGAGTAGGATGTTCCGATTATGCGGTGAAAACCCCAAATCGTCGTAGATCTTATCAGCTTTACCTTGATCAAGCAGGACCACCATATATTCGTGCACCTTGTACGAATCATGGGTGGATCGGCTCCCATGAGCCGATTCACAGGATAACCTGAGAGCCGATCGAGGCTCGTATTTAATGTTTATGTGTATGCCATGCAGGAAACTAAGCGAGGCATCCCCATCACCTTCCTGACCAGGTATAGGTCAGGTGGCACGCCCTAGCATCAGCATCGGACGTGTGACCAGAAAGCTTTGCGGGCCGTCGCTCGGAGGGACCAGGGCCAACCGAAGCCCTAAGTTGTTCCCGGCTCTACTGTGTTGCCTGTCGCTACCCGCCGGTGGGTTTCTGACGCTCAACACATTCTGGCACGCCCGGTGGGACAACATCGGCATTGGTCATGTCTGCAGAGCCGATGTTCAGGTATAGTTCTGTGGATAACTGCAGAGCCGATATCTGCAGTAACCTGACAGATTCGGCTCGGGGGGCACCTAATCAGATGAACATGTGAAATATTGGGGGCCGACAGAAAAATCGGCCAGTAAAAAAAAATTCTCATGGTATACAGCCGATGCACAGCCTCAAGATCTACCAGCTGCGTGTTCAATATACGGGTTTCGACCAAGTCGGTTTTCAGTTCAGCCTCAAGGCCAACCTCCAACCTTTTATTCATTAGGCCGTTGGTGTTTCGTCTGCAATATCGGCTTTCAAAGGAAGAAAAGGTGATCGGCTCCGGTGTATCTACCGACGGCCTGGCTAAGTTGGCCACCTTCTCAGCTACGCTCGTAGGAATGGCTAGGACCTCTGCATGGTGGCTGTCTCAATTGCCTGAGTTCAAGGCCCTTGGACTGAACTGTGTGTCCTCGCTACTGTTCTCACCTTAACTGAGGCTCGGGGGGCAGCTGATTTGGTAGACACTCTGTTTTTGGAAGCCGATTGGAGTGTCATCGGCTGACCCTACATCATAACCTTCTTCGAAAGCGGCGAGTTGTTACAGAAGAAGACTACTAGAGCTGCGGAAAGGAGCCTGAAAGGGAAGCCGTCGTCATCTATAGGGTCTGGACCGTCCTGTTGCTGCAAGAAGATGAAGGAGGCTGGATTCTCAAAACAGCCGATGAACAGCCATCGGCTATAGGATTGCAAAGTATTATGGTCAGATGTCAACATGGCAGGGTCTGTTTACCGCCATGGCAAAGACAAAAGAAGAGAGCAGTCACTCTGGTAGCAAGGACAAAGAGGAGGCCGGTTCAAGCGATCGGTTTCGATATAATGATAAAAGGTACAACAATGAAGACGGTATAGAGTATTATAATGCTTTCAATATGTCTTTTATGTGAGTTTTGCTGTACCGGTTCATACTTGTGTTTGCTTTAAACAACCTTGCTAGCCTAAACCTTGTATCGAGAGGGAATACTTCTCATGCATCCAAAATCCTTGAGCCAAACACTATGCCACTTGTGTCCACCATACCTACCTACTACATAGTATTTCTCCGCTATTCCAAAGTAAATTGCTTGAGTGCTACCTTTGAAATTTCTATTCTTTATCTTTGCAATATATAGCTCATGGGACAAATAGCTTAAAACCTGTTGTGGTATTGAATATGTACTTATGCATATTATTTCTTATTAAGTCGCTTGTTGGGCGATAACCATGTTCCTGGGGACGCCATCAACTATTTCTTTGTTGAATATCATGTGAGTTGCTATGCATGTTCGTCTTGTCTGAAGTAAGGGTGATTTATCATGATCAAATGGTTTGAGTATGCATATTGTTAGAGAAGAACATTGGGCCGCTAACTAAAGCCATGATCCATGGTGGAAGTTTCAGTTTGGGCAACAAACCTCAGTCTCTTATGAGAATTTTATCTGTTGTTGAATGCTTATGCATTAAAGAGGAGTCCACTATCTGTTGTCTATGTTGTCCCGGTATGGATGTCTAAGTTGAGAATAATCAAAAGCGAGAAATCCAATGCGAGCTTTCTCCTTAGACCTTTGTACAGGCGGCATAGAGGTACCCCTTTGTGACACTTGGTTAAAACGTATGCTATGCTATGATAATCCATGTAAATCCAAGCTAATTAGGACAAGGTGCGGGCACTATTGGTATACTATGCATGAGACTTGCAACTTGTAGGATATAATTTACATAACTCATATGCTTTATTACTACCGTTGACAAAATTATTTCTTGTTTTCAAAATAAAAGCTCTAGCACAAATATAGCAATCCATGCTTCCCTCTGCGAAGGGCCTTTCTTCTACTTTTATTGTTGAGTCAGTTTACCCATTTCCTTCTATCTAAAAAAGCAAACACTTGTGTTAACTGTGCATTGATTCCTACATACTTGCATATTGCACTTGTTATATTACTTTATGTCGACAATATCCAGAAGATATACACAAGAACTGCATTCAGAGTACCAGGTTCAGTGGGCTTGTTTGAATATGTAGTCATGACATTTGGACTGAAGAACGCCGGTGCAACGTACCAAAGAGCCATGAACTACATATTTCATGATCTGATCGGCAAACTGGTTGAGATCTACATTGACGACGTGGTGGTCAAGTCTGTCTCCGTAGAGGGACACTTGGAGGATTTACGACGCATCCGGGACCGAACTAGGAAATTTGGATTAAGGATGAATCCAAAGAAGTGTGCATTTGGAGTGACGGCCGGTCAATTCTTGGGCTTCTTGGTTCATGAACGCGGAATTGAGATCGGCCTAAAAAGTCAGGAGGCAGTGCGCACAATGAAGCCGCTTACCACGAAAAAGGAACTACAGTGTCAAATCGTGCAGAGAAGTTGGGAAGGCAAGGCGTCATGGTGAAGGATACTGCAACGGTTCTATTCTGCCACGACATGACCCGACGAAGAAAAAGCAGAGTGATTTTGGAATTATCAATTCCAAAACCAGGGGGGCATGTGTTATCACCAGAATTTGACCAAGTCAGAGGTGGGCCACGATCAAGATGGGCTTGAAGATTATATACGGAAAAAATACGAAGATCGGCCTTATATGCAAAGTTGGGCTGGATTGCCCCTATATCTGTAATATAATAGATCGTATCTTAGATAGAGTTTTACCCGTGCACGGTTAGGTGCACGCCTAAATTAGAAAGTCCCCTGGACTATAAATATGTATCTAGGGTTTATGGAATAAACAACAACCAACGTTCAACCAACAAATCAATCTCGGCGCATCGCCAACTCCTTCAACTCGAGGGTTTCTACCGGTAAGCGACATGCTGCCTAGATCGCATCTTGCGATCTAGGCAGCACAAGCTCCACGTTGTTCATGCGTTGCTCGTACTGAAGCCTTTTTGATGGCGAGCAACGTAGTTATCATAGATGTGTTAGGGTTAGCATAGTTCTTCGTATCATATGCTTGCGTAGTGCAACCCCTGCATGTCTAGCCGCCCTTACACCTATCTTAGGTGTAGGGGCGGCACCCCGCTTGATCATAGTATAGTAGATTCGATCCGTTACGGTTGCTCCTTGATTCTTCAAGGATTAGTTTAATATCTGCAATAGTTAGGCCTTATAAGGGGCTGGAGGATCCAGCGGCACGTAGGGTGTCGTTCGCAAGTCCTAGACAGGATGTTCCGGGGATCAACCTCGTGTTGGTTTTTAGGCCTTGTCTAGGATCGGCTTACGATCACCGTGCGTGGCCGCGAGGCCCAATCCTGAGTAGGATGTTCCGATTATGCGGTGAAAACCCCAAATCGTCGTAGATCTTATCAGCTTTACCTTGATCAAGCAGGACCACCATATATTCGTGCACCTTGTACGAATCATGGGTGGATCGGCTCCCATGAGCCGATTCACAGGATAACCTGAGAGCCGATCGAGGCTCGTATTTAATGTTTACGTGTATGCCATGCAGGAAACTAAGCGAGGCATCCCCATCACCTTCCTGACCAGGTATAGGTCAGGTGGCACGCCCTAGCATCAGCATCGGACGTGTGACCAGAAAGCTTTGCGGGCCGTCGCTCGGAGGGACCAGGGCCAACCGAAGCCCTAAGTTGTTCCTGGCTCTACTGTGTTGCCTGTCGCTACCCGCCGGTGGGTTTCTGACGCTCAACAATCTTATTGTACATTAATGAACTTCAACCATAAACACATCAAAGACATCACAAAAATCAACAAGGGAAATAAGATAGTTGGGCCGCTTTGAGAAAGTCAACAAGTATCACAAAGAAAGGATACCAAAATAAAGAACTCAATTTGCACTTTCATCAATATTTCACAAGTGAGAAACTTGAGGAATTGATATACAATAAAATTGCTATATAGACATATTTGAGATGGGTGAATCATGAACATGATTTTATATACTTCTTATGCATTCATCTTAAATTACTCACATTTGCAATAAAGAGGTTTCATTAAGAACTTTGCAAGAAGCACAAAATTTGTAAATAAATGGGTTTAATGCCAAGATGCAACCACAAGGTTGGATACAAGAAAAGTATTCATGAGAAGATACTTGTTACCGAGATATCATTGGTGTGGATGTAGTAGATATGAGTTCGTTTACCATCCTAGCTTTCCTTCAAATATAATTTGATCATCACTTCTTCATTAAGAATGACAAAAGCATCCAATGTATCTCCATTGTACCTAACATAAAGGTAAGTACAATATGGTCCCGAAACTAATTGGGTCCAAAGTAGTTGTCGTGATCCAGCATACCACTGCATGGTGTAGTATGCAAGTCGTTGATATAACACCAGTGAAACACCGTTCCGCTAGTATTACATCCCTCAGAGTGGTACAATAGAAACATTTGCGGGTCCACTGTAGGATAACGTTGCATAGAAAACAAAAATTTTCCTACCGCAAACACGCAATCCAAGCCAAGATGCAATCTAGAAGACGGTAGCAACGAGGGGGTATCGAGTCTCACCCTTGAAGAGATTCCAAAGCCTACAAGAGTAGGCTCTTGTTGCTGCGGTAGACGTTCACTTGCCGCTTGCAAAAGCGCGTAGAAGATCTTGATCACGATCGCTTCTGACGCCACGAACGGGCAGCACCTCCGTACTCGGTCACACGTTCGGTTGTTGATGAAGACGACGTCCACCTCCCCGTTCCAGCGGGCAGCGGAAGTAGTAGCTCCTCTTGAATCCGACAGCACGACGGTGTGGTGTCGGTGGTGGTGGAGAAATCCGGCGGAGCTTCGCTTAAGCGTGCGGGATGTGGTGGAGGAGAGAGACCGTTAGGGTTTGGGGAGAGAGGGGGGTTGGGCGCCGGCCCTCTAAGGGGTGCGGCCAAGGCTGAGGCTTGAAGTGGCCAGCCCCCTCTCCTATGCCCCTCATTATATAGGTGGAAGCCCCAAGAGTTGTAGTCCAAGTCTTCGAATAAGACCCGAACCAAAAACCTTCCATATGGTGGGGAAACCTAGCCAAGCTAGGACTCCCACTAGAGGTGGGAGTTCCACCTCCCATATGGGGGGGTGGCCGGCTCCTAAGGGGGAGTCCACTTGGGACTCCACCCCCACTAGGGTTGGCCGGCCATGGAGGTGGAGTCCCATGTGGACTCCACCTTCCTTGGTGGTTTCTTCCGGACTTTTCTGGAACCTTCCATAGAACCTTCCGCGTCAATTTATTTCACATAAAATGACATCCTATATATGAATCTTATTCTCCGGACCATTCCGGAACTCCTCGTGATGTCCGGGATCTCATCCGGGACTCCGAACAAATATTCGAACTCCATTCCATATTCAAGTTCTACCATTTCAACATCCAACTTTAAGTGTGTCACCCTACGGTTCGTGAACTATGCGGACATGGTTGAGTACTCACTCCGACCAATAACCAATAGCGGGATCTGGAGATCCATAATGGCTCCCACATATTCAACGATGACTTTAGTGATCGAATGAACCATTTACATACAATACCAATTCCCTTTGTCACGCGATATTTTACTTGTCCGAGATTTGATCTTCGGTATCACTCTATACCTTGTTCAACCTCGTCTCCTCACAAGTACTCTTTACTCGTACCGTGGTATGTGGTCTCTTATGAACTTATTCATATGCTTGCAAGACATTAGACGACATTCCACCGAGAGGGCCCAGAGTATATCTATCCGTCATCGGGATGGACAAATCCCACTATTGATCCATATGCTTCAACTCATACTTTCCGGATACTTAATCCCACCTTTATAACCACCCATTTACGCAGTGGCGTTTGGTGTAATCAAAGTACCTTTCCAGTATAAGTGATTTATATGATCTCATGGTCATAAGGACTAGGTAACTATGTATCGAAAGTTTATAGCAAATAACTTAATGACGAGATCTTATGCTACGCTTAATTTGGGTGTGTCCATTATATCATTCACATAATGACATAACCTTGTTATTAATAACATCCAATGTTCATGATCATGAAACGATGATCATCTATTAATCAACAAGCTAGTTATACAAGAGGCTCACTAGGGACTCCTTGTTGTTCACATAACACACATGTATCAATGTTTCGGTTAATACAATTATAGCATGGTATGTAAACATTATCATAAACACAAAGATATATAATAACCATTTATTATTGCCTCTTGGGCATATCTCCAACATCCAAGGCATGCCTGCAGAATTACATACATGCTCTTTACAAAAGATCTGCACAACCTCCTACTTTACAATGAGGTAAAACTGCAATTAAACTTCAAAAGAACATCTCGTAGACTAACCTATTACTAGTTCTACCTACAGAGGTACTAGACTTACTAAAGAAGCTATGAGTGGAATCTAGCTACTTAGGTGCTAGGATTAGGGAGGTAATTCCCCTATGCTCCTAGTCTAGGTTTCCACTATGGATTATGTTGTACTTAATTTCTTTGAGTCTTCTGAAAGGGTTCTGTCCCTGGTAGTAGTTGACTCTTCCATCTCCGAGTTTCCCTGTTGATCTTCCTTTGGTGCCTTAAGTCTAAGAAGGGGGTTCAAGAGGGAATGGGTGAGTACGAGCGTACTCAGCAAGTTCAGTAATAGAAAAATATGTATCATGCACTAGCTATAGCCATAGACCAAAAATTCAAAGGCCAATGCAAGTTTTCGTAATCATTTCTTCAAGAGGTTACTTTTAATCTGAAAAGCTATGTCCGCCAGCCTTCACCGGGTGTCTAGAACTTCATGGAGTTCCTTTCCGTCCGTGTTCGTAGTTCCAAGCCCGGAACAGGGTGTGACAAGTCACTATTTTATACACTGTGCAGAGGTGTGTTACTTTACCCATAAGAAAACTTATCCTTGCTGCCAACCGCGCGCCAACCCATCCACACTTCCGTGATGTGAGGCCCGGTATAAGGTCCAAACCAATCATTGAATTTCTCCGCGACCTCGCATACCCACCCATATTGTAGTTCCGACCTTGGATCCTCGTCGGTTCATTATCCCGACCTTGATTCTATACCCCTGCTGGTCCACATACCCCCTTAGGCATGTTCCGGCCTCAGTACCTTCGTCGGTCTTCTACAACCCATCATAGACCACTGCATCATGAGGACTTTAGGGTTCCCCACCACTCCAATTGTTCCCATCAGGACACAACTACTCCGATACAGTGCGTTCGTTGATATGCGAGAGGAAGAAATAAAACTGACAACTCTGTCCCACTCCAGATCTTATGGTTAACATGAGTATTACCGTGAAGGAATCATTGTACGACATTTGTTGTTAATCCTAGATGGATACAACCCAATTGCAATGGAACCTCCACCAAACTCATACCATGGTTCCATTGCCCACCACATAGTCATATTCATAATTGGAAAAGTAATACTTTGATTTTAAATGCAGGAGTGATACGAATTATATTTTGCAGGTAATTTGATAAACATAATCAAATTGACATGATCAAGCGATGAACTTGCCTGGTTGAGTGCAATATTATGCAGGCAACATCTTCGATACGTGATAACTCCAAATTCTGAAATAGCATCATCGTCTGGTAAGGACAATGTTTAAAAGATTGGCAACATGCTATAATGCATAAGTATGAGATGCAATCATTCTGTGCGTAACCTAACCCCGATGGCTTAGGATTGGTGAGTTGTAATGATTTCTTTAGGGTGTGTTGCACTTTTAGAGTGGTTCCACAAATAAATTGTTTATTAGTATTTTGATTGATATGATATCACATGCAAGTAATGTAATAAAGGAAAGCAATCATATTAGCAATGGATCACTGTTGACACAATTTACGTGTGATAGATAGTTGTTGACTATAGGTCCTATTAGGCTTGGTTGAGGATTACTTGTTATTTACTTAAAAAATAACTCTTGAAGAACAGATTTCTTATTAAACAAGAAGTACATCAAATAGGAGTTATGTGCTTCTAGGGTTTATCATGATTCCTAATTGAGTTTCCTAAGTGAATCGTATAAACTAAATGAATGGGAGTTCATCAAATACTCTTAGGGTCTATATGAGTATGTAAAGTAAGTACTTTAATATTACTACTCATGGTTGCTTTCCTAGTTGATAATAATAATGGTACACTATGTAATAGTGGTTTATGGTGATGACATGAATTGTATATGGTAGGTTTTCTACATAATGCTTACTACATGATCACATGGACCATTGAGGTTGAGTACATGAAATAATGGGTATAATGGCATTTGGAACTTGTGGGGTTTTAGTAATAGTATGAGCATGCATGCTAATAGCTTGCTAAGGCTAAAGGTTGGTGTTAATACAAAGGATTTCCTTCTAATAGGTTTCTAGGGTTTTAGAGTTATATGGCTAATGGATTTCAAATTAGGGTTCAACATGAAATCATGAAGTTAGGGTTTAACAAATGATTGTATTAGGTTTTCATGTTTGTAATTGATACGTCTCCGACGTATCGATAATTTCTTATGTTCCATGCCACATTATTGATGTTATCTACATGTTTTATGCACACTTTATGTCATATTCGTGCATTTTCTGGAACTAACCTATTAACAAGATGCCGAAGTGCCAGTTGCTGTTTTCTGCTGTTTTTGGTTTCAGAAATCCTAGTAACAAAATATTCTCGGAATTGGACGAAATCAACGCCCAGGGGCCTATTTTTCCACGAAGCTTCCAGAAGACCGAAGAGGAGACGAAGTGGGGCCACAGGGTGCCCAAACCCTAGGGCGGCGCGGCCCACCCCCTGGCCGCGCCGACCTATGGTGTGGGGCCCCTGTGCCCCCTCCTGACCTGCCCTTCCGCCTACTTAAAGCCTCCGTGACGAAACCCCCAGTACCGAGAGCCACGATACGAGAAAACATACTGAGACGCCGCCGCCGCCGATCCCATCTCGGGGGATCCAGGAGATCGCCTCCGGCACCCTGCCGGAGAGGGGATTCATCTCCCGGAGGACTCTACACCGCCATGGTCGCCTCCGGAGTGATGAGTGAGTAGTCTACCCCTGGACTATGGGTCCATAGCAGTAGCTAGATGGTTGTCTTCTCCCCATTGTGCTATCATTGTTGGATCTTGTGAGCTGCCTAACATGATCAAGATCATCTATCTGTAATTCTATATGTTGCGTTTGTTGGGATCCGATGAATAGAGAATACTTGTTATGTTGATTATCAAAGTTATATCTACGTGTTGTTTATGATCTTGCATGCTTTCCGTTACTAGTAGATGCTCTGGCCAAGTAGATGCTTGTAACTCCAAGAGGGAGTACTTATGCTCGATAGTGGGTTCATGCCTGCATTGACACACAGGACGATGTGAGAAAGTTATAAGTTTGTGTTGTGCTTTTGCCACTAGGGATAAAAAATTGATTCTATGTCTAAGGATGTAGTTGTTGATTACATTACGCAACATACTTAATGCAATTGTCTGTTGCTTTGCAACTTAATACTGGAGGGGTTCGGATGATAACTTTGAAGGTGGACTTTTTAGGCATAGATGCAGTTGGATGGCGGTCTATGTACTTTGTCGTAATGCCCAATTAAATCTCACTATAATCATCATGATATGTATGTGCATGGTCATGCTCTCTTTATTTGTCAATTGCCCAACTGTAATTTGTTCACCCAACATGCTGTTCGTCTTATGGGAGAGACACCTCTAGTGAACTGTGGACCCCGGTCCAATTCTCTTTACTGAAATACAATCTACTGCAATACTTGTTCTACTGTTTTCTGCAAACAATCATCTTCCACACAATACGGTTAATCCTTTGTTACAGCAAGCCGGTGAGATTGACAACCTCACTGTTTCGTTGGGGCAAAGTACTTTGGTTGTGTTGTGCAGGTTCCACGTTGGCGCCGGAATCCCTGGTGTTGCGCCGCACTACATCCCGCCGCCATCAACCTTCAACGTGCTTCTTGGCTCCTCCTGGTTCGATAACCTTGGTTTCTTTCTGAGGGAAAACTTGCTGCTGTGCGCATCATACCTTCCTCTTGGGGTTCCCAACGAACGTGTGAGTTACACGCCATCAAGCTCTTTTTCTGGCGCCGTTGCCGGGGAGATCAAGACACGCTGCAAGGGGAGTCTCCACTTCTCAATCTCTTTACTTTGTTTTTGTCTTGCTTTATTTTATTTACTACTTTGTTTGCTGCACTATATCAAAATACAAAAAAATTAGTTGCTAGTTTTACTTTATTTGCTATCTTGTTTGCTATATCAAAAACACAAAAAAATTAGTTTACTTGCATTTACTTTATCTAGTTTGCTTTATTTACTGTTGTTAAAATGGCCAACGCTGAAAATACTAAGTTGTGTGACTTCACAACCACAAATAATAATGATTTCTTATGCACACCTATTGCTCCACCTGCTACTACAGCAGAATTCTTTGAAATTAAACCTGCTTTACTGAATCTTGTTATGCGAGAGCAATTTTCTGGTGTTAGTTCTGATGATGCTGCTGCCCATCTTAATAATTTTGTTGAACTATGTGAAATGCAAAAATATAAAGATGTAGATGGTGATATTATTAAACTAAAATTGTTCCCTTTCTCATTAAGAGGAAGAGCTAAAGATTGGTTGCTATCTCTGCCTAAGAATAGTATTGATTCATGGACTAAATGCAAGGATGCTTTTATTGGTAGATATTATCCCCCTGCTAAAATTATATCTTTGAGGAGTAGCATAATGAATTTTAAACAATTAGATACTGAACATGTTGCTCAAGCTTGGGAAAGAATGAAATCTCTGGTTAAAAATTGCCCAACTCATAGATCGACTACTTGGATGATCATCCAAACCTTCTATGCAGGACTAAATTTTTCTTCACGGAATTTATTGGATTCAGCTGCTGGAGGTACCTTTATGTCCATCACTCTTGGTGAAGCAACAAAGCTTCTTGATAATATGATGATCAACTACTCTGAATGGCACACGGAAAGAGCTCCCCAAGGTAAGAAGGTAAATTCTGTCGAAGAAACCTCTTCCTTGAGTGATAAGATTGATGCTATTATGTCTATGCTTGTGAATGATAGGACTAATATTGATCCTAATAATGTTCCATTAGCTTCATTGGTTGCACAAGAAGAACATGTTGATGTGAACTTCATTAAAAACAATAATTTCAACAACAATGCTTACCGGAACAATTCTAGTAACAACTATAGGCCATATCCTTATAATAATGGCAACGGCTATGGTAATTCTTATGGGAATTCTTACAACAATAATAGGAGTTCACCCCCTGGACTTGAAGCCATGCTTAAAGAATTTATTAGTACGCAAACTGCTTTTAACAAATCTGTTGAAGAAAAGCTTGGGAAAATTGATATACTTGCTTCTAAAGTCGATAGTCTTGCCGCTGATGTTGATCTTTTGAAATCAAAAGTTATGCCTAATGAGAATCATCATAATAAGATTGTTACTACAGCAAATGCCATTCAAGTTAGAATTAATGAGAATATAAGATTAATGGCTGAACTGCGTGCTAGGTGGGATAGAGAAGAAAATGAAAAACTAGCTAAAGAGAAGAATATAGCTAAAGTTTGGACTATTACCACCACTAGTAATGCTAATGCTACACATGTTGCTGCACCTCCTACTAATACTAATAAAAGAATTGGTGTTAGCAATGTTTCCACTTCTAATGCAAAGCGCGAGAAATTGCCTGAAACTGCTGAAACTGCCTGTGATAAAGCTGCTGAAATTTTTTCCAACATTGGGGATGATGATCCCATTACTTTAGATTATAATGGTTTGAATTTTGATGATTGCCAAATCTCTGAAGTTATAAAGTTCTTGCAAAAACTTGCTAAAAGTCCTAATGCTAGTGCTATAAATTTGGCTTTCACGCATCATATTACAAATGCTCTCATAAAAGCTAGACAAGAGAAACTAGAGCGTGAAGCCTCTATTCCTAAAAAGATAGAGGATGGTTGGGAGCCCATCATTAAGATGAAGGTTAAAGATTTTGATTGTAATGCTTTATGTGATCTTGGTGCAAGTATTTCTGTTATGCCTAAGAAAATTTATGATATGCTTGACTTGCCACCGCGGAAAAATTGTTATTTGGATGTTAATCTTGCTGATCATTCTACAAAGAAACCTTTGGGTAAAGTTGATAATGTTCGCATTACCGTTAACAATAACCTTGTTCCCGTTGATTTTGTCGTCTTGGATATTGAATGCAATGCATCTTGTCCCATTATATTGGGAAGACCTTTTCTTCGAACTGTTGGTGCTATCATTGATATGAAGGAAGGTAATATAAAATATCAATTTCCTCTCAAGAAAGGTATGGAACACTTCCCTAGAAAGAGAATGAAGTTACCTTTTGATTCTATTATAAGAACAAATTATGATGTTGACACTTCGTCTCTTGATAATACTTGATACACACTTTCTGCGCCTAGCTGAAAGGCGTTAAAGAAAAGCGCTTATGGGAGACAACCCATGTTTTTACCTACAGTACTTTGTTTTTATTTTGTGTCTTGGAAGTTGTTTACTACTGTAGCAACCTCTCCTTATCTTAGTTTTGTGTTTTGTTGTGCCAAGTTAAGCCGTTGATAGAAAAGTAAGTACTAGATTTGGATTACTGCACAGTTCCAGATTTCTTTGCTGTCACGAATCTAGGTCCACCTCCCTGTAGGTAACTCAGAAAATTATGCCAATTTACATGAGTGATCCTCAGATATGTACGCAACTTTCATTCAATTTGAGCATTTTCATTTGAGCAAGTCTGGTGCCATTTTAAAATTCGTAAATACGAACTGTTCTGTTTTGACAGATTCTGCCTTTTATTTCGCATTGCCTCTTTTGCTATGTTGGATGAATTTCTTTGATCCACTAATGTCCAGTAGCATTATGCAATGTCCAGAAGTGTTAAGAATGATTGTGTCACCTCTGAATATGTCAATTTATATTGTGCACTAACCCTCTAATGAGTTGTTTCGAGTTTGGTGTGGAGGAAGTTTTCAAGGATCAAGAGAGGAGTATGATGCAACATGATCAAGGAGAGTGAAAGCTCTAAGCTTGGGGATGCCCCGGTGGTTCACCCCTGCATATATCAAGAAGACTCAAGCGTCTAAGCTTGGGGATGCCCAAGGCATCCCCTTCTTCATCGACAACATTATCAGGTTCCTCCCCTGAAACTATATTTTTATTCCATCACATCTTATGTGCTTTTTCTTGGAGCGTCGGTTTGTTTTTGTTTTTTGTTTTGTTTGAATAAAATGGATCCTAGAATTCACTTTATGGGAGAGAGACACGCTCCGCTGTAGCATATGGACAAGTATGTCCTTGGTTTCTACTCATAGTATTCATGGCGAAGTTTCTTCTTCGTTAAAATTGTTATATGGTTGGAATGGAAAATGATACATGTAGTAATTGCTATAAATGTCTTGGGTAATGTGATACTTGGCAATTGTTGTGCTCATGATTAAGCTCTTGCATCATATGCTTTGCACCCATTAATGAAGAAATACATAGAGCATGCTAAAATTTGGTTTGCATATTTGGTTTCTCTAAGGTCTAGATAATTTCTAGTATTGAGTTTGAACAACAAGGAAGACGGTGTAGAGTCTTATAATGGTTACAATATGTCTTTTATGTGAGTTTTGCTGCACCGGTTCATCCTTGTGTTTGTTTCAAATAAACCTTGCTAGCCTAAACCTTGTATCGAGAGGGATTACTTCTCATGCATCCAAAATACTTGAGCCAACCACTATGCCATTTGTGTCCACCATACCTACCTACTACATGGTATTTCTCCGCCATTCCAAAGTAAATTGCTTGAGTGCTACCTTTAAAATTTCCATTCTTCACCTTTACAATATATAGCTCATGGGACAAATAGCTTAAAAACTATTGTGGTATTGAATATGTAATTATGCACTTTATCTCTTATTAAGTTGTTTGTTGTGCGATAACCATGTTCACTGGGGACGCCATCAACTATTCATTGTTGAATTTCATGTGAGTTGCTATGCATGTCCGTCTTGTCTGAAGTAAGAGAGATCTACCACCTTATGGTTAAGCATGCATATGTTAGAGAAGAACATTGGGCCGCTAACTAAAGCCATGATCCATGGTGGAAGTTTCAGTTTTGGACATATATCCTCAATCTCAAATGAGAAAATTATTAATTGTTGTTACATGCTTATGCATAAAAGAGGAGTCCATTATCTGTTGTCTATGTTGTCCCGGTATGGATGTCTAAGTTGAAGAATAATCAATAGCGAGAAATCCAATGCGAGCTTTCTCCTTAGACCTTTGTACAGGCGGCATAGAGGTACCCCTTTGTGACACTTGGTAAAAACAGTGCATTGTGATGATCCGGTAGTCCAAGCTAATTAGGAAAAGGTGCGGGCACTATTAGTACACTATGCATGAGGCTTGCAACTTATAAGATATAATTTACATGATGCATATGCTTTATTTCTACCGTTGACAAAATTGTTTCATGTTTTCAAAATCAAAGCTCTAGCACAAATATAGCAATCGATGCTTTTCCTCTATGGAGGACCATTCTTTTACTTTCAATGTTGAGTCAGTTCACCTATTTCTCTCCACCTCAAGAAGCAAACACTTGTGTGAACTATGCATTGATTCCTACATACTTGCTTATTGCACTTATTATATTACTCTATGTTGACAATATCCATGAGATATACATGTTACAAGTTGAAAGCAACCGCTGAAACTTAATCTTCTTTTGTGTTGCTTCAATGCTTTTACTTTGAATTATTGCTTTATGAGTTAACTCTTATGCAAGACTTATTGATGCTTGTCTTGAAGTGCTATTCATGAAAAGTCTTTGCTTTATGATTCACTTGTTTACTCATGTCATACACATTGTTTTGATCGCTGCATTCACTACATATGCTTTACAAATAGTATGATCAAGATTATGATGGCATGTCACTCCAGAAATTATCTGTGTTATCGTTTTACCTGCTCGGGACGAGCAGAACTAAGCTTGGGGATGCTGATACGTCTCCGACGTATCGATAATTTCTTATGTTCCATGCCACATTATTGATGTTATCTACATGTTTTATGCACACTTTATGTCATATTCGTGCATTTTCTGGAACTAACCTATTAACAAGATGCCGAAGTGCCGATTCTTTGTTTCTGTTTTTGGTTTCAGAAATCCTAGTAACAAAATATTCTCGGAATTGGACGAAATCAACGCCCAGGGGCCTATTTTTCCACGAAGCTTCCAGAAGACCGAAGAGGAGACGAAGTGGGGCCACAGGGTGCCCAAACCCTAGGGCGGCGTGGCCCACCCCCTGGCCGCGCCGACCTATGGTGTGGGGCCCCTGTGCCCCCTCCTGACCTGCCCTTCCGCCTACTTAAAGCCTCCGTGACGAAACCCCCAGTACCGAGAGCCACGATACGAGAAAACATACTGAGACGCCGCCACCGCCGATCCCATCTCGGGGGATCCAGGAGATCGCCTCCGGCACCCTGCCGGAGAGGGGATTCATCTCCCGGAGGACTCTACACCGCCATGGTCGCCTCCGTAGTGATGAGTGAGTAGTCTACCCCTGGACTATGGGTCCATAGCAGTAGCTAGATGGTTGTCTTCTCCCCAATGTGCTATCATTGTTGGATCTTGTGAGCTGCCTAACATGATCAAGATCATCTATCTGTAATTCTATATGTTGCGTTTGTTGGGATCCGATGAATAGAGAATACTTGTTATGTTGATTATCAAAGTTATATCTACGTGTTGTTTATGATCTTGCATGCTTTCCGTTACTAGTAGATGCTCTGGCCAAGTAGATGCTTGTAACTCCAAGAGGGAGTACTTATGCTCGATAGTGGGTTCATGCCTGCATTGACACAGGACGATATGAGAAAGTTCTAAGGTTGTGTTGTGCTGTTGCCACTAGGGATAAAACATTGATGCTATGTCTAAGGATGTAGTTGTTGATTACATTACGCACCATACTTAATGCAATTGTCTGTTGCTTTGCAACTTAATACTGGAGGGGGTTCGGATGATAACCTGAAGGTGGACTTTTTAGGCATAGATGCAGTTGGATGGCGGTCTATGTACTTTGTCGTAATGCCCAATTAAATCTCACTATAATCATCATGATATGTATGTGCATGGTCATGCTCTCTTTATTTGTCAATTGCCCAACTGTAATTTGTTCACCCAACATGCTGTTCGTCTTATGGGAGAGACACCTCTAGTGAGCTGTGGACCCCGGTCCAATTCTCTTTCTTGAAATACAATCTCTTGCCAATACTTGTTCTCTTGTTTCTGCAAACAATCATCTTCCACACAATACGGTTAATCCTTTGTTACAGCAAGCCGGTGAGATTGACAACCTCACATTTCGTTGGGGCAAAGTACTTTGGTTGTGTTGTGCGGGTTCCACGTTGGCGCCGAATCCCTGGTGTTGCGCCGCACTACATCCCGCCGCCATCAACCTTCAACGTGCTTCTTGGCTCCTCCTGGTTCGATAACCTTGGTTTCTTTACTGAGGAAAACTTGCTGCTGTGCGCATCATACCTTCCTCTTGGGGTTCCCAACGAACGTGTGAGTTACACGCCATCAAGCTCTTTTCTGGCGCCGTTGCAGTGAGATCAAGACACGCTGCAAGGGGAGTCTCCACTTCCAATCTCTTTACTTTGTTTTTGTCTTGCTTTATTTTATTTACTACTTTGTTTGCTGCACTATATCAAAATACAAAAAAATTAGTTGCTAGTTTTACTTTATTTGCTATCTTGTTTGCTATATCAAAAACACAAAAAAATTAGTTTACTTGCATTTACTTTATCTAGTTTGCTTTATTTACTGTTGTTAAAATGGCCAACGCTGAAAATACTAAGTTGTGTGACTTCACAACCACAAATAATAATGATTTCTTATGCACACCTATTGCTCCACCTGCTACTACAGCAGAATTCTTTGAAATTAAACACCTTTCTTGAATCTTGTTATGCGAGAGCAATTTTCTGGTGTTAGTTACGATGATGCTGCTGCCCATCTTAATAATTTTGTTGAACTATGTGAAATGCAAAAATATAAAGATGTAGATGGTGATATTATTAAACTAAAATTGTTCCCTTTCTCATTAAGAGGAAGAGCTAAAGATTGGTTGCTATCTCGCCTAAGAATAGTATTGATTCATGGACTAAATGCAAGGATGCTTTTATTGGTAGATATTATCCCCCTGCTAAAATTATATCTTTGAGGAGTAGCATAATGAATTTTAAACAATTAGATACTGAACATGTTGCTCAAGCTTGGGAAAGAATGAAATCTCTGGTTAAAAATTGCCCAACTCATGGATCGACTACTTGGATGATCATCCAAACCTTCTATGCAGGACTAAATTTTTCTTCACGGAATTTATTGGATTCAGCTGCTGGAGGTACCTTTATGTCCATCACTCTTGGTGAAGCAACAAAGCTTCTTGATAATATGATGATCAACTACTCTGAATGGCACACGGAAAGAGCTCCCCAAGGTAAGAAGGTAAATTATGTCGAAGAAACATCTTCCTTGAGTGATAAGATTGATGCTATTATGTCTATGCTTGTGAATGATAGGACTAATATTGATCCTAATAATGTTCCATTAGCTTCATTGGTTGCACAAGAAGAACATGTTGATGTGAACTTCATTAAAAACAATAATTTCAACAACAATGCTTACCGGAACAATTCTAGTAACAACTATAGGCCATATCCTTATAATAATGGCAACGGCTATGGTAATTCTTATGGGAATTCTTACAACAATAATAGGAGTTCACCCCCTGGACTTGAAGCCATGCTTAAAGAATTTATTAGTACGCAAACTGCTTTTAACAAATCTGTTGAAGAAAAGCTTGGGAAAATTGATATACTTGCTTCTAAAGTCGATAGTCTTGCCGCTGATGTTGATCTTTTGAAATCAAAAGTTATGCCTAATGAGAATCATCATAATAAGATTGTTACTACAGCAAATGCCATTCAAGTTAGAATTAATGAGAATATAAGATTAATGGCTGAACTGCGTGCTAGGTGGAATGAGAGAAGAAAATGAAAAACTAGCTAAAGAGAAGAATATAGCTAAAGTTTGGACTATTACCACCACTAGTAATGCTAATGCTACACATGTTGCTGCACCTCCTACTAATACTAATAAAAGAATTGGTGTTAGCAATGTTTCCACTTCTAATGCAAAGCGCGAGAAACTGCCTGAAACTGCTGAAATCATGAAACGCTCGTGATAAAGCTGCTGAAATTTTTTCCAACATTGGGGATGATGATCCCATTACTTCAGATTATAATGGTTTGAATTTTGATGATTGCCAAATCTCTGAAGTTATAAAGTTCTTGCAAAAACTTGCTAAAAGTCCTAATGCTAGTGCTATAAATTTGGCTTTCACGCATCATATTACAAATGCTCTCATAAAAGCTAGAGAAGAGAAACTAGAGCGTGAAGCCTCTATTCCTAAAAAGCTAGAGGATGGTTGGGAGCCCATCATTAAGATGAAGGTTAAAGATTTTGATTGTAATGCTTTATGTGATCTTGGTGCAAGTATTTCTGTTATGCCTAAGAAAATTTATGATATGCTTGACTTGCCACCGCTGAAAAATTGTTATTTGGATGTTAATCTTGCTGATCATTCTACAAAGAAACCTTTGGGTAAAGTTGATAATGTTCGCATTACCGTTAACAATAACCTTGTTCCCGTTGATTTTGTCGTCTTGGATATTGAATGCAATGCATCTTGTCCCATTATATTGGGAAGACCTTTTCTTCGAACTGTTGGTGCTATCATTGATATGAAGGAAGGTAATATAAAATATCAATTTCCTCTCAAGAAAGGTATGGAACACTTCCCTAGAAAGAGAATGAAGTTACCTTTTGATTCTATTATAAGAATAAATTATGATGTTGACACTTCGTCTCTTGATAATACTTGATACACACTTTCTGCGCCTAGCTGAAAGGCGTTAAAGAAAAGCGCTTATGGGAGACAACCCATGTTTTTACCTACAGTACTTTGTTTTTATTTTGTGTCTTGGAAGTTGTTTACTACTGTAGCAACCTCTCCTTATCTTAGTTTTGTGTTTTGTTGTGCCAAGTTAAGCCGTTGATAGAAAAGTAAGTACTAGATTTGGATTACTGCGCAGTTCCAGATTTCTTTGCTGTCAGGAATCTGGGTCCACCTCCCTGTAGGTAGCTCAGAAAATTATGCCAATTTACGTGAGTGATCCTCAGATATGTACGCAACTTTCATTCAATTTGAGAATTTTCATTTGAGCAAGTCTGGTGCCATTTTAAAATTCGTCAATACGAACTGTTCTGTTTTGACAGATTCTGCCTTTTATTTCGCATTGCCTCTTTTGCTTTGTTGGATGAATTTCTTTGATCCACTAATGTCCAGTAGCATTATGCAATGTCCAGAAGTGTTAAGAATGATTGTGTCACCTCTGAATATGTTAATTTATATTGTGCACTAACCCTCTAATGAGTTGTTTCGAGTTTGGTGTGGAGGAAGTTTTCAAGGATCAAGAGAGGAGTATGATGCAACATGATCAAGGAGAGTGAAAGCTCTAAGCTTGGGGATGCCCCGGTGGTTCACCCCTGCATATATTAAGAAGACTCAAGCGTCTAAGCTTGGGGATGCCCAAGGCATCCCCTTCTTCATCGACAACATTATCAGGTTCCTCCCCTGAAACTATATTTTTATTCCATCACATCTTATGTGCTTTTTCTTGGAGCGTCGGTTTGTTTTTGTTTTTTTTTGTTTTGTTTGAATAAAATGGATCCTAGCATTCACTTTATGGGAGAGAGACACGCTCCGCTGTAGCATATGGACAAGTATGTCCTTGGTTTCTACTCATAGTATTCATGGCGAAGTTTCTTCTTCGTTAAATTGTTATATGGTTGGAATGGAAAATGATACATGTAGTAATTGCTATAAATGTCTTGGGTAATGCGATACTTGGCAATTGTTGTGCTCATGATTAAGCTCTTGCATCATATGCTTTGCACCCATTAATGAAGAAATACATAGAGCATGCTAAAATTTGGTTTGCATATTTGGTTTCTCTAAGGTCTAGATAATTTCTAGTATTGAGTTTGAACAACAAGGAAGACGATGTAGATTCTTATAATGTTTTCAATATGTCTTTTATGTGAGTTTTGCTGCATCGGTTCATCCTTGTGTTTGTTTCAAATAAACCTTGCTAGCCTAAACCTTGTATCGAGAGGGATTACTTCTCATGCATCCAAAATACTTGAGCCAACCACTATGCCATTTGTGTCCACCATACCTACCTACTACATGGTATTTTCCGCCATTCCAAAGTAAATTGCTTGAGTGCTACCTTTAAAATTCCATTCTTCACCTTTGCAATATATAGCTCATGGGACAAATAGCTTAAAAACTATTGTGGTATTGAATATGTAATTATGCACTTTATCTCTTATTAAGTTGCTTGTTGTGCGATAACCATGTTCACTGGGGACGCCATCAACTATTCATTGTTGAATTTCATGTGAGTTGCTATGCATGTCCATCTTGTCTGAAGTAAGAGAGATCTACCACCTTATGGTTAAGCATGCATATGTTAGAGAAGAACATTGGGCCGCTAACTAAAGCCATGATCCATGGTGGAAGTTTCAGTTTTGGACATATATCCTCAATCTCAAATGAGAAAATTATTAATTGTTGTTACATGCTTATGCATAAAAGAGGAGTCCATTATCTGTTGTCTATGTTGTCCCGGTATGGATGTCTAAGTTGAAGAATAATCAATAGCGAGAAATCCAATGCGAGCTTTCTCCTTAGACCTTTGTACAGGCGGCATAGAGGTACCCCTTTGTGACACTTGGTAAAAACAGTGCATTGTGATGATCCGGTAGTCCAAGCTAATTAGGACAAGGTGCGGGCACTATTAGTACACTATGCATGAGGCTTGCAACTTATAAGATATAATTTACATGATGCATATGCTTTATTACTACCGTTGACAAAATTGTTTCATGTTTTCAAAATCAAAGCTCTAGCACAAATATAGCAATCGATGCTTTTCCTCTATGGAGGACCATTCTTTTACTTTCAATGTTGAGTCAGTTCACCTATTTCTCTCCACCTCAAGAAGCAAACACTTGTGTGAACTATGCATTGATTCCTACATACTTGCTTATTGCACTTATTATATTACTCTATGTTGACAATATCCATGAGATATACATGTTACAAGTTGAAAGCAACCGCTGAAACTTAATCTTCCTTTGTGTTGCTTCAATGCTTTTACTTTGAATTATTGCTTTATGAGTTAACTCTTATGCAAGACTTATTGATGCTTGTCTTGAAGTGCTATTCATGAAAAGTCTTTGCTTTATGATTCACTTGTTTACTCATGTCATACACATTGTTTTGATCGCTGCATTCACTACATATGCTTTACAAATAGTATGATCAAGATTATGATGGCATGTCACTCCAGAAATTATCTGTGTTATCGTTTTACCTGCTCGGGACGAGCAGAACTAAGCTTGGGGATGCTGATACGTCTCCGACGTATCGATAATTTCTTATGTTCCATGCCACATTATTGATGTTATCTACATGTTTTATGCACACTTTATGTCATATTCGTGCATTTTCTGGAACTAACCTATTAACAAGATGCCGAAGTGCCAGTTGTTGTTTTCTGCTGTTTTTGGTTTCAGAAATCCTAGTAACAAAATATTCTCGGAATTGGACGAAATCAAAGCCCAGGGGCCTATTTTTCCACGAAGCTTCCAGAAGTCCGAAGACAAGACGAAGAGGGGCCACGAGGCAGCCAGAGCATAGGGCGGCGTGGCCCCTGCCCTGGCCGCGCGGCCCTATGGTCTGGGCCCCTCGCGCCGCCTCTTGACCTACCCTTCCGCCTACTTAAAGCCTCCGTGACGAAACCCCCAGTACCGAGAGCCACGATACGAGAAAACATACTGAGACGCCGCCGCCGCCAATCCCATCTCGGGGGATTCTGGAGATCGCCTCCGGCACCCTGCCGGAGAGGGGAATCATCTCCCGGAGGACTCTACACCGCCATGGTCGCCTCCGGAGTGATGAGTGAGTAGTCTACCCCTGGACTATGGGTCCATAGCAGTAGCTAGATGGTTGTCTTCTCCCCATTGTGCTATCATTGTTGGATCTTGTGAGCTGCCTAACATGATCAAGATCATCTATCTGTAATTCTATATGTTGCGTTTGTTGGGATCCGATGAATAGAGAATACTTGTTATGTTGATTATCAAAGTTATATCTACGTGTTGTTTATGATCTTGCATGCTTTCCGTTACTAGTAGATGCTCTGGCCAAGTAGATGCTTGTAACTCCAAGAGGGAGTACTTATGCTCGATAGTGGGTTCATGCCTGCATTGACACCTGGGACAGTGACAGAAAGTTCTAAGGTTGTGTTGTGCTGTTGCCACTAGGGATAAAACATTGATGCTATGTCTAAGGATGTAGTTGTTGATTACATTACGCACCATACTTAATGCAATTGTCTGTTGCTTTGCAACTTAATATTTGGAGGGTTCGGATGATAACACGAAGGTGGACTTTTTAGGCATAGATGCAGTTGGATGGCGGTCTATGTACTTTGTCGTAATGCCCAATTAAATCTCACTATAATCATCATGATATGTATGTGCATGGTCATGCTCTCTTTATTTGTCAATTGCCCAACTGTAATTTGTTCACCCAACATGCTGTTCGTCTTATGGGAGAGACACCTCTAGTGAACTGTGGACCCCGGTCCAATTCTCTTTACTGAAATACAATCTACTGCAATACTTGTTCTACTGTTTTCTGCAAACAATCATCTTCCACACAATACGGTTAATCCTTTGTTACAGCAAGCCGGTGAGATTGACAACCTCACTGTTTCGTTGGGGCAAAGTACTTTGGTTGTGTTGTGCAGGTTCCACGTTGGCGCCGGAATCCCTGGTGTTGCGCCGCACTACATCCCGCCGCCATCAACCTTCAACGTGCTTCTTGGCTCCTCCTGGTTCGATAACCTTGGTTTCTTTCTGAGGGAAAACTTGCTGCTGTGCGCATCATACCTTCCTCTTGGGGTTCCCAACGAACGTGTGAGTTACACGCCATCAGGGACCTCCTAAGGTATCACTAAAGAAATATGGCTCTAACCTCCAATATTAAGTGTTTACTCAACAATTAGAGTAAATCACTTTTCTTGGGCTCCCCTGAATGGATATGCCTATGGTTAATATCAATGACCTCTCACACTCAAAAAGGACTTGGATTACAACCTAGGGTTCTGCTAAAGAAATGATGATGTAATCCTCTAAGTATATGGGATGCCTAGGAATTCTACCTTGTTATCTTCTGTAGCTTGTTCTTTAGGAAATCTGGTAAACCTGCATCTCGTGGTATGCTTCCACTACCTAGCTACTTCATCTTGATCATATATAATATATGGAGTGGCCCAACTCTTTGGTTTACTTGTACCATGGTACTACATGATCAAATGGATGATAGAGGTTCCTTTTATAGGCTTGAGCATGCTCTAGTATCATGACACATAAGTGGGTGACTCTTGTTTTGATTTGATGAGTAAGGTGCTTGGTTGTCATGCTCTCATCCATAGAAATCCTTTAATCATGAGGTGGCATAGCTTAGGATGCAAGTCATGTAGATATTTTCATCCTATGTGGCATGAGCATTATCCAACAATAGGATTTGTTTTTGGATAGCCAAGTGGCATTTGTAACTAAATGACATGTGGATGATTATGTTTGATTTACTCAAGCATGATCATATGAGTTTCAAAATACTCATAGTTTGTTTTATTCAAATAATTTGATCTATAATTCTTAATGTAAACAAATTAATTTTTTGATATTCCATGTATTTAATAGGTTATGATTTAAAAAAGAGTGTGTGGCTTTTATGCACTTTAGACCTTGTGTTTTTCCATATTTGCATAATGGTTTAAAAGTGAAGTAAATTATACAAGAAGTTAGTTGCTAAATCTTTAAGTGTTAATGTGTTCCTATAATAACTCAAGTTCCCTTTGATCTAACCCATAGATCAAATCATCTCTACCCAAAACCAGCTTTTAGCCAAGGTCACATTGAAGTTTATAACGCTTCACTTGATGATATACTTAAATTCCATCAACTCAAATGGAAATTCAGTCTCTGTGACAAGTATTATTTGAAAGCGCGAAATTTCCCCGGATTTTCTATGCATGAATGCAATGCACACATTTGTTGCCTCTCTTTTTGTAACCCCGAAACCTGGGATGTTACAGTAGTTAGCGACACTACAACATATATGACAAACTCCACATAAATATGTGCATATAGATATGAAATAGAATTTCATGCACATCTTAGCCGATTCAGGATTTGATGGAGTTTATTCACATGATTTTCAAGAACCAAAGGAAGATACAATTTGTACAAAACACCAATTAAATCGAGAAACAACGGTTGTCCAAATTATATCAAAGAATAAAATAAATGCAAGATTGACTCAAAAGAATTATCTCATTACAAGAAGCAAATTAAACCCCAAAACAAGAAATAAGATAACCAACTCCCAAAGAGAGCAAGGTTCCAACATATAAACCAAATCCTCCACACTTTTCATGATGGCACAAGGTACCAAAAGAAAAGGTTTGTCTTCCAAAAATCAAATACTTGATAATGATCAAGTGATGTTACGATAGGAAAATAAAGGTAGCATTCTAAAAAACATAGGAGATCTATGCCAAGATTAGTGCATTATTTAGGATTTTGCATTTGAATACAAAAATGCACACATGTGGGATCATCACTCTTTCCATATCTAATAAAATGCTAAGAAAGTTCAAGTAAACAAATTAGATCCATAATAATCAAGGAAGACACATGGGAGTTGTCATCACCCGGATTTTTAATTCTAGATGCCTATTATGCCATACATCGTAATCCCAGGAAGATTGTTTTTGCGAGACATAATAGATTGATATCATCACACATATCCGTTACAAACCATAATTGTCTTACAACACAGGATCACATGATCCAATATATATTACAATAGTTGATCAAAGGTTCAGAGTACAAATAACATAGCGGAAGTAGCGTAGTAGGGTTCATCTAATCCACAGGCAACACTTGACTGTAGGAGGAAGTCCTAGTTATCATAGACGTCATGCTGTCCATCCTCTTGATACAAGGGCTCCTCTTCATAGTCTGGCCATTTGAATAGCCAGGGACAGAGCCATGAGTACTTTAAAGTACTCGCAAACTAATACTAACAAATATACTTAACAAGTTCATTATGGATTCTAAGCTCTAGGTTTATTTGCATAAAGCCAGTTTTATTTCGTAAACCCTTAACATCCAAAGACTCTTCATTTCCCTAAACCTACTTAAGTGGGAACATTGGTGTCATTCTCACAACTCTGTTGTGATCAAGTCAAAGTCTATTTCAAGTCATAAGTCATTTTAGAGAATTTCTGATGACGAAGAAACAATATGGCCTTTCCAACTATCCATGACCGAGGACGCGGCTATTCGAATAGTTTAACACTCTGCAGAGGGTGTACTCTTGTGCCACAACATTTGATTACATCCGTCAGGGATAACCCTGAATAATCATATCTCAGTATGCAGATCATCAACCCTAACCTTTCAATTACATATCCTAGTACAGGCACCTCTCCCCATGAGCTTGGCCTCCCAGTGAAGGCTACCTGCCAGCCTGGGAACTGCACAGGGCTTGGGTAGGACATTCACCTCATTTTCACGTTATTTCACTTTCAACGGAGGCAGCCTTAGCATAACCCCTATGACGCTTGTTCAGAGGGAACCCATACTAAAATACATAACTTTCCAGTTAAGCCCTACCCATAATCAGGTATTGTGGGGGTACTAGAAGGTTGGAATGGTATCACATTCTAACCCAATCATCAGTTTTTATCAAATTCAGTGGTCATTCATCAGTCACCATCACCTTCATACTTTCAATAGAAGGACCCATCATTCTAAGGTTGGTCAAGTCAATTGTTCATATGTTCCCATTTAGAGTAGTTCAGTTTTAGCTTTAGCACTAGCATCTAAGTGTGAGGGGTGCTACTCAATTTCTGTCACCTATGCCCAATTTGATACTATGGTGGTAATCTATACTTAGACCAAAACCAAATGTAAAAGAATGAACTTGATAAATGAAAGTAAAGCTTGTAAAGTAAAACTGGGACATGGAATTCATAAATAGTTAAGAAAGCATGATAGTGCCAAGAGTTTGGCACTAGCATAATTAGCATTAGTAGAGGTTGCAAGTTATTAGCTTGCCTTGGTTGGTACAATGGTCAACGTGATCTTCCTCTTCCTCGTAGAAGACCTCTTCTTCTTCGTATTCTCCGGTACTAGCGTCTATAAATGAATACGAGGATACAATCACCAAACAAGTCTTAATGGGGCTACTTAGCCTTAATGGCTCACTCAAGATGATCGAGCATCATCACAATCATCATTCCACATAGCACTAGGGTTTTCTTTACTTTTAGTATTTGGGAAAATAATTTCCTCTCATTAACCATTATTTTCATTTAATATCCTCAAGTAATCAAATATGAGGCCAAATAGCTAAGATCATTACCTCATCTCCAATTACTTGGGAAGGTTATTTAAATGAGGTGCTACACCTCATATGGTTCAATTATTAATTTTGGAATAAATTAAATGAGCTAAAAATGACTACATAGCCATTGTTTAATATTTTAGCCCATTATCATATGAGACAACTATGTTATATTTTTGCATAATCTTGTAGGGTATGCGAAATGTGATTTATGAGAGTTGGAATCAACTCAAAATCATTTATGGTTGATTTTTAGTAATTGTTTGAATTTGAAAAAGGTACTGACTTGTTCTTTTTACTACATAAATTCTAGAACAGATCTAGGGTTTAAACTAGTGTAGTTGGTTAGAGATTTTCATAAGCTTTCCAAAAATACTAAATTCATAAATTTTGGCTCAGTAGATCTCTCTAATTTTAAATTTGAACTTGACACCCGTATGGAAATTGAACTAAAAGATTTAAATCAGTTTCGAATTACTGGGCTTGCGCGGGAAACACAAATGGGCCCGTGAGAGAAAAAGCCTAACATACCGGCCCAGTAACGCGTCTCGTACGCACGGGCCGTCTAACGATGGGTCCCACTCGTCAGTGACTATTTAACAGTGAAACGGTATGGATCAATGGGAGGCGTTGGATTAGAAGTCGATCGAGCGGCTGGCGTGCGTCGTCGTCGACGACGAGCACAGGCTCACTGGCGGCAAGCACCAGGGGGTCGCAGGGCTAACCAGTTGCCGGCGATGAGCAGCATTGATGCACGGCGAGGTTGTCGATGACGGCGGTCCTCCTGGTACAAGCGGCAGCTCCTGGGACGGCGGCAATCTCCTTCTTCTTCCGCGGCGGCTCCGCAGCACTCCGGCGGTCGATTGGCTAGCTACAGATGAAATTGGGAAGAGAGAGAGCTCGAGGAGTGGTTCTGAGATGAGAGGATGATAGTGGAGTGGAGAATTGAGGCGCGGGAGGCCTCCTTTTATAGCGAGCGTCGAGGTCCGAGGCGCATGGGTGAGGTCGAGCATGGCGACGGTGATACAGTGGTGGAGAGAGTTGGGCGATGACGCAGGGGCGTTGGCGACGTCATGGCGAGCACGGAGGGCTTGACGGTGCAGAAAATGATGCACTGACGTGAGCGGGAGGTTGACGTGAACGCTCAGTACCGTGGCGGAAGTCGCCGATGATGACAACGACGACCGTCCTCTCCGGCGCAGGCGAGCGTGTCTGGGAGGTTGCTGGGTCACTATTGCGTGCGTGTGCACGAGGAGAGGTCAAGGGGAGGACGATGCTGACGGTGCGCGTGCATGCTCTGGCGCGCTCCGGGCGTGTCCGTGCGTGTGCTGGCATGGTCTGGGCGTCACGGGTCAAGTCCTGGGCTGGCTGATGCTATTGTCTCCTTGGCCAAGGAAGGAGTCCCTCGTGTTCAGCAAAGCAAGGAGAGTCTCCGGAACATGATGAAATCATGTACAACCAAAGTCTCTGAGACTTGGCATTGCTCACTGGGTGCAAGGAGGGGCTGGTGATGACATAGGGTTGATGATTTAGGCAAAGGTCTGTTGGGTAATTGGGTGTAGGGAGTTGGCAGATTAGTGCCTGCCATGTGTTCGACACAAAGGCCGCAAGAGCTCCACTTTTCAATTTTGCCAAACTTTTTGGTGAAGTTGATTCAAATAATATTTGGCACAGGTTGGTGGTGGTGGTGTGCAAAATGGAGCAGGTTTGTGAAAATCCAAATTGGGTGTGATCTAGTTTCTGATTTGATGTAGCATCTTGGCTTGCTTATATTAAGAAATAGAAAAGGAACTAGTCAAAGTGGTCAACATCAAAAGTGTTCAACTTGATGAGTTCCTGGATGAGGTGCAAAGAGTTGAGAGAGTTTCGTTTAAAAATTTCTTAATACCAAGGCTCAAAGTGGGTACCCTGATGTAAATGGCACAAATGACCATTATCACATGCACTTGGAAAATTCTTTTCTTTTCTTTTTGGTTTGATTTTCTTTGCTCCAAATGATGTGGTTGTGTGTTAAAATGGTATATGATTGTGTTCAAAACCATTCAAACCAAGTATTGGGGTCAATGGCTCAACTTTGCATTTTTGGCCATTTCCTCTCATATACCTCTATGGACATTTTTATTTTATTTTTATTTTCTTTGGTTTTACCTTGGATTTGAGTTGTTGAGTACTAGGTAGGGTTTATTAAGGTTTTCAAAGCATCTAAACAAGATAGGTCATGGCATAGGCCTATAATTCTAAATATGTCCATAGGCTCATGTGTGCCTTTATTTGATTTTGTTTTATTTTTACTTTGTTCCCTTTTTATACCAAATGGTGTAGTGGTGCCTTAGAAACAATTTAAACAAGTCACACACACTCAATCATGGCAATAAAAAACATTCAGGCTTGCACATTATGTAACAATGTTAATTCTATTCAAGCTTTTGTTAGCCCTAAATTTTGGAATTTGGAGAATATCTTCTTCTTTATTGAATTGGATTTTTGGGATGTTACAGGAGTCAAAACAAACAAATTATTGGCATGAAATAAGGCAATTAAACACAAGATCCAATGTAAAGAACTAAAGATGATCAATAAATATCTACCTTATAACATATTGCCAATTGTCCTAGGACAAGAGGTATTTAGGAAATATTTCCCGGTGATAGTTTGCAAGTATATCCAATATCATCTTCCCAACAAATAAAGCATATGGTAAAAGATAAGAGTTAACCATAATGCAAAGAGAGTTTCTTGATAGCTTCAATTAGTTACACCACCATGCAAAGCAATGAATAGCATAGCTTAAAGCACATGATTTCCCAAAAAGGATATAGAGAAACACATTGTGGAAAACATGCCAATAAAATATCTGTCAAACAAGGACCAACCGAAGAGCAATAAAAGAATTTGAGCAAATTGGAACTTGTTTGAGCAAACATGCCACATAAGAACGAGATAATTAACAATATCAATTATATGTGACACAACCTTAAATGTTCACATTTTCTAGGCTTGTAAAATCCAGAAAGGATATTACTCCCCTATAATGTGATAAAGCATTTATTTTCACAAGAGGCAAATACTAATCGACTAGAGATAACTAATGGACATTTATAATTTGAATTTCTCAGGAGCATGACATACCACATAGAGACAAGATAATCTAGCAATATCAATTCTAAGTGGTATTCCTGATGTACACACATTTTTAGGGTTGTGACATTCCCAAGGGCATATCACTACCCCAAAATGGGGTAATCCATTAATCTCTCACAAGAGGCATATAAGATACCAATAAGATGCAATAGGCTCAAACACAAACATAAATACATGATGTGCAACCCAATATATATAGACTTGATTTCTCAAGATAAAGCAAGTAGGAAGCACGACATATACAAGCATATGCAAGGTACAAAACCAACACATGCAAAGGGGCAAGTAACTTTCAATTTAAATGAGTTGAGTACATGTTTCAGCAAGGAGGAACAATGGATATATGATATAAATGAGATAATCCAAATGAATTTGGCTTGAGACAATATAATTGATGAAGATACCTTAATTCTTCATGTTATAGCCAAGTCTCCAATTCCCTCCATAGAACACATATGATCAAGTTTTGGCTTGTTGGTCCCCAACCAAGTTGGGTCCTAAGAGGTTAGACACAATAGGCTTGGCAACCCAAATGGTTCTTTTCTTGACACCACTTTGAGCACCAACATATTTGGCAAACACATTTCCAACCTCATCCTGACACCTTATTCCCGACAGCTGGTTCCTGACGGAGACCATCACGAATGCGTATTCCTGAAAGATTTTCAGTTATTCCCGATGGAAATCAGCCGTCAGGAATATTCCTGTTTGGGTAGTGGCATGCTAAGCGAGCGCTCTACGGTATGAGCTACATCCCCATGGGATCAGTTTGTCCAGTTAATTTACTTGAACGAAAGTCTGAATCCAGTCGTAATTATCTTCACATGTCGAGAGCCAGGATGAACCAGCTAGTTAACAACTTCCTGGCCAGCCGTATCCAGGCCGAACTCGTGGAGCTACTTGATTAATAGTCCCCGGGCCCGCGCGCCAAAAAGCTACTAGGCCAATCTGCACCCGGCCGCGATCGACGTTGGCCACCATGAAGACGAACTCTCACCCAGCATCGATCGTGAGCGTCCTCGAGGTTGCTCAGCAGCGGCGGCAGTTCAGCCGACGAGATAATCAACAACGGAGACGATTCGATCAACCTCGACACTCGACAGATAGGAAAATGTGTGTTTTTATAAAGGGAACATATTAATATTGCGAAGATATCAATTACATCTAACCTCTGCAACAATGTAGAGCCCAAATGGCAATACGGATGCACACAACTAAAAAAACAAAGAAAAATTACACAAAAAAAACCTGCTACAATGACTATTTCCTTGTTACAGCGCACCAGACACCACCAAAATAACAACATAAATCCAAGAGTAAAGGTACGTACATACTTATAGTCTTGATCGATCGACCCAATGCATGATACCATGAACACACGCATGCAAGTACAGATCGATTTATCTTTGCTTGAGCTAGCTAGAATTATTAATTCTCCCATGGTATATGACAATGCTTGTTCGGCACCATGACGGCCGGCCTGGCCGTTGCGGTGGAGGCGATGACCCTCCTTACTTGGCCAGTCTGGATAGAGGAATTCAGCATGTGGACCGACCCGCTGGGCTACGTGGCCTTCGGCGGCGTCTGTAGCGGCATCCTCCTGTTCTACCTTCTGATTTTTTCCATACAAACACATCAAACGGCGTCGGATCTTTTCCATACGTATCCAGCTCAACGGCGATCCATTTGGGTTTTGACGTTGTCGTTGGATTGGTCGCTGATGTCGTTAATGAAGATGTGGGTGCAACCGATTGCAATGATCATGCAGTGAATACAGCTTCTCCTGGCTGGAACCCAACATTCGTCGACAGGGATGAAGATAACGTTACCAGCGTAAAGGACATGCCCGATGGCGACGAAATCACCGATGCTAAGGTTTTTAATTCAACAAAATGAAAGGGATTGGAAATACTATTTTTTTACAATTTCTCGTGAGTGATACTATCTTGTACACATTCTTTTTTTTTGCTTACTCGATGTTTAGTGTAATTGATGAGTTATCCATGTCTATGTATATAAACGCGTGCAACTTCCACTGGATTCTGCTAAGTATTCAAGTTAACGACGGAAGAGTTGTTATCACGGACCCATTAGACAAAGAACATGAGTTGTGCAAGGGCATCGTTCTTATGCTCCAGAGGTAATTTCAATAATTATCGCACTATATCAGCATCTTTCGTTTATTTTCTCATATCAAGTAATTAATAACTCATTTATTCATTTCTTTGCCGTACAGGATTCAGAAAAAGTTCATCAAGGCAGCTGTCGGTGAATGAAAACCGGAACTGCGTTTTACACGGAAGCATGTAACTAGTACTAGGTCGCGTATCTCTTTAATTCTAGTTTCAATACCATTGTCATGCTGGACTATTATTTAATTGAATTCTATTCTCGTAAAGTGGTTGAGACAGGCAGAGGGAACTAATTTATGTGCGTACTACGCTTGCGAGTACATCCGCATCTCGACCAGTGAGTGGCTCATAGCTAGTTTCCTTGAAGTACGTAAACAATATTCACAATTGTGTTGAGTTTCATTCATAATTTCTTTTGATGATGATTTGATATATATTCACACAACTCATATATTCATATTGATCTCCTTTTAAAAAACGACGGGACCAACTGCATACAAGCAATTCAAGAGAAATTGGCGGGATTTCCGATTGACGAGGTCATATCTCCATCCGGAGAGTTCCATTGCCGCTGGGAACCCCTTAGATCTAGACCTTGGAGTCATTGGTTGAGCTCCACCATTGTTCTTTCTCTCTAGTTCCTCCATAACATTGTTGCTTTGGTTGTATTTGAGAGACAAGGATTTGATCACTTTTCTTGGTGTTCTTGCTTTGCATCCTTGCGTAGTCTTGATCTCTCCATTACGACTAGATAGAAACTATGCCAAATTGTGTGTGTATATATATATATATATTTATATATATATATATACATATATATATATGTATGCTCGATCGTAAGAGAAATTATATTATATATGCATCAACTTGTACAATAGGTAGTAGCGTTTGAAATGAAAATAATTGAATGGAAAACACAAGGGCTAAACTCTAAACCCTAGCGCGTCCTTTATTCCTGGTTGGTGTTACCAACCGGGAGTAATGGTTTTCCAGCCCGAGCGTTCCACCGTGGCCACGTGCAGGACCTTTACTCCCGGTTTGTAACACAACCGAGACTAAAGGGGGAACTTTTAGTCCCGCTTTCACAGTCCCGGTTGGAGAACCTGGACTAAAGGTCGTCCCGAACTAGGACAAAAGGCATGTTATCTACTAGTGGACGTAGCTGATCTGGAAGGCGAGGCCGTTGTCGACCAGTGCAAGCGATCCCACTAGGAGCACCACTCGAGATGCCATCTACCACATGGTGGGCGCCAACTACCGATGTTTTCAGAAGACGGATGCTACACAAGGTAGCTTAGAGAGGTGAAATGACGATGGACACATTGGAGAACCGGGGGGCAAGATTGGCAATGATGTACCCACGGTGATCCGACTCACTCTCTTGGCCATAACCAGTTAGGTATTCCCTCATTAAAACTAAATTAATATGTCCACGTGGTAGTGTCACAATTGGTGGTCATATTTTTTATAACAACAATGATGGAAAAGGTGAAGCATGTGAGAGAAAATTGATTTGTCGATATTTTTACTTATATCACATAAAAGGTCAGTGGAATTACAAACATTGGAAAACTCAAAAACTCAAATTCCATAAACCGAAAGAAAGAAAACTAACAGTTCGTTGGAGATAGATTCTTCCCACCGGAATCAATAAGCCGACATAAGCCCAGAGAAGAAGAGGCCTTTTCACTCCTGCATATGTTCATGAGAGTTGTCGTGTGTTACCCAGCTGGTATTGTTGTTACACATATGTGGCCAAAGCGCTGGCATGGGCACATCAAAACACGCGAGGACGTGCATGACCTTTCTGATGGATGGCCGCTCACTCTTCATGGGGTGGGCGTACCAGAGTCCGACTACAAGCGCACGCTCCATCTGCAGCTTGCCTAGCTCATCGTGGACCACTAACCTTTCATCAACTACCACGTTGATTACTTTCTATCGTTTTACTCGCAAAGCAATATACTTATCACTCCTGCATTGAAAATGAAATGTTACTTTTCCAATTATGAATATGACTATGTGGTGGACGATGGAACCATGGTATGTGTTGATGGTGGAGGTTCCATTGCAAGGGTTCTCTACATCTAGGACTAATCACTAATGTTGTCTAGTGATTCTAGCACCATATATATCGCGTTAACCATAAGATCTATAATGGTTGTAGGAAAGTCAGTTGTATCTTCTTCCTTCTGCATATCAACGGACTTGATAAAGCCTGGTTGTGTGTTTGTGAACACTCAGTAGTTTGGGATGGACTTAATCTCCCCATCCGTGGGGACGAAGGGCGCTCTACCGTCTATGATGGATTGTCCATAGCATATCGGGGGTAAAGCCATATGAATAGAAGATGTCTACCGGGGATATGTGAGTGGACAAAAATGGTGGATATGCAAGGTCACGGAGAAGGCAATGATTGACTTGTTTCTTATACTGGGCCTCACACCAAGGAAGTGTGGACGGGATGGTACGCCCGGTTGGCAACAAGGATAAGTTCTCTTATGGGAAAAGTAACGCACCTCTGCAGAGTATAAAATTATGGCTTATCACTCCCTATTCCGGGAAGGAAAGTACAAACGCAGCAGGAAAGGACCTCCGTGAAGTTCTGGTCAACCTGTGAAGACTGACGGACATAATTTTCAGAATAAAATAAATCTTTTACAGAAATATTTGCGCATTGACTTGAGATCTTCTGATCAATGGTTGTAGCTAATGCACCAAACACCTTTTCTTTTAAAATTGTTGAGTACCCATGTACTCACCTTTCCTTCAAAACCCTTGCTAGACCGTGAAACCGAAGATCAGGCCTGTACCGGAGTACCTGAAGGCGAATACGACTTGGTCTACGAGTCTACGGCACCGAAGAAGTGGAGGCGGAGGAGTAGTGTCATGCAGTAGGCATAGTTGAGCCGAGCAGCGTAGTGGCTTATCTAAATAAGTTGCTAAGCTCTCATGATGTCTACCTTAGTAGTTGTGAGTTGTAATAGTACCTTGAAACAAGTTTAAGTTTTAGTGGTGTTCTCATCGGACCTGTGAGAATACCAAGTGAGAATACCGAGATGTTTGTGAACATGTGGTTTGTAATAATAATATGTGCTGTTTAAGACCTACAATATTTCTGTTGTAACACTCTGAGGGATGTGATATTTGTGAAGAAACCCCTTCATAAGTATCATATCAACGACTTATATACTACAAAATGCAGTGGTATGCTGGGTCACCGCAGGGAACCCCTTAGATCGAGATCTTGGAGTCATTGGTTGAGCTCCACCATTGTTCTTCCTCTCTCCATAATATTTGTTGCTTTGGTTGTATTTGAGAGAGAAGGATTGGAGCATTTTTCTTGGTGTTCTTTCTTTGCATCCTTGCATAGTGTTGAGCACTCCATTACGATTAGATAGAAACTATGCCAAATTGTATATATATGTATGCTCGCTCGTAAGAGAAATTATATTATATATGCATCAACGTGTACAATAGGTAGTAGCTTTTGAAATGAAAAATAATTGAATGGAAAACACAAGGGCTAAACCCTAGCGCGTCCTTTAGTCCTGGTTGGTGTTACCAACCGGAAGTAAAGGTTTTCTAGCCCGAGCGTTCCACCGCGGCCATGTGGAGGACCTTTAGTCCCGATTTGTAACACTACCGGGACTGAAGGGGGGACTTTTAGTCCTGCTTTCACAGTCCCGGTTGGAGAACCGGGACTAAACATCGTCCCAAACCGGGACAAAAGGCATGTTTTCTACTAGTGGACGTAGCTGATCTGGACGGCGATGCCGTCGTCCACCAGTGCAAGTGATTCCACTAGGAGCACCGCTCGAGATGCCATCTACCACATGGTGGGCGCCAACTATCGATGTTTTAAGAAGACGGATGCTACACAAGGTAGCTTAGAGAGGTGAAATGACGATGGACACATTGGAGAACCGGGGGGCGAGATTGGCAATGATGTACCCACGGTGATCCGACTCACTCTCTTGGGCATACCCAGTTAGGTATTCTCTCACTAAAACTAAATTAATGTGTCCATGGTAGTGTCACAATTGATGATCATACTTTTTATAACAACAATGCTACACCTACGGACGATTTTCTACAGAATTAGACTTACGGACGCACATGACGAGAAGGTGGGTAGGTTGCGTTCCTGAAAACATGGAAGGTGCAATCACCTGAGCCAACCATGTGCATGCCCGTAAATCCATTCAGTAATAAATCATCCATAAGTGTAGCATTGTTGTTTTTATAATGTCGTTACGCATCCAGATGGAAAAGGTGAAGCATGTGAGAGCAAATTGATTTGTCGCTACTTTTTAGTCATATCTAGGTCACATAAAGGTCAATGGAATTACAAATATTGGAAAACTCAAAAACTCAAATTCAATAAACCAAAAGAAAGAAAATTAACAGTCCGTTCGTTGGAAATAGATTCTCCCCACCGGAATCAATAAGCTGTCATAAGCCGAGAGAAGAAGATGCCTTTTCACTCCTGCATATGTTCATGAGAGTTGTCGTGTGTTGCCCAGCTGGTATTGTCGTTACACATCTGTGGCCAAAGCGCTGGCAAGGGCACATCAAAACACGCGAGGACGTGCATGACCTTTCCGATGGATGGCCGCTCGCTCTTCGTGGGGTGGGCGCACCAGAGCCCGACTACGACCGCACGCTCCATCTGCAGCTTGCCTAGCTCATCGCGGACCACTAACCTTTCATCTACTGCCTTAAGAATGGTTTTCTCCCCGTACTGATCCCAGACCTGTTCCAGCAACATGTTGACCTCGCCGTCTTGTCGCACCTTGGTCACTGGACGCCGTCCTGAGATGATCTCCAGGACGACGACACCAAAGCTGTGTACATGTCTGACTCGGCGCTCGGCCGTTGCGTGCTGACGAACTCGGGATCGATGTAACCCGGAGTGCCGAGAACAACGCGAGTTGTATGCGGCCCGGTTAAAGGATCGACGATCCTCGCCAGCCCGAAGTCCCCTAGCTTGGCGTTGTAAGAAGAGTCGAGCATTATGTTGCTTGTTTTGATGTCGCCGTGCACCACGTATTGCTCAACCTCCTCGTGTAGATATCGTAATGCAGATCCCAGCCCAAGGATAATATTGTACCTAGCATGGATTTAAAAAGCCGTACGTGTAAGCATGAAGGAATCTATATATACCAATTGGCAACGGTGACATTATTAGTTAATTAAACTAGCATGGTGGCCCTCGCAAATGGGAGGGCATCGTCTTAATTGTCTCGAAAGTGTTAGATATATTATATTTTTATTATGAAGTCAGTAATAATAACAATGTATTGTCATTGTAATTTTTTGACTCCATAATCAGCGTAATATTATCCTACATGCGCAATAACGTGTTCATATTCGTTAATTTGTGTGTGAAATTTTACTTTACCAATTGGGGTAGAATTATAAATAGCATTAGCCACTCTTGACGTTTTGTACATGGTGATATTATACCTTTTTTTATAGGATATCGAGAGCTGACATGCAGATATTGTGTGTAGTCTTACATTAGGGCATGGTTATAAATAATATTAAAGATCGTCGATATTAGCTTAGTGGCCTACGAACTTGGGACGATGCTTTCTCACAATATTTATTGTTATCGTAGGCATTCTCGCACTCCTGAAGCTTAGCATGTGTCACCGCAAGTAGCCGAGAGGGAATTTTTTCTCGCCGGGTATTTCAGATATCACGTCAGAAACTGATTTTTCGGTTGATCAACCAAGAAAAAAATTACAGTAGAAATTAACCGACATTTAGATATATGCTCAAAAGTTAAATTTTTTTCTTTGGGGAATTTTAGACAAATTTGTAAATTGGTTCGCCGAATTTGGGGCAGTATTTCAGAATTTCCACAAACCAAAAATACTGTTGCCTGCGGTAGGGAATGAGACTACCGAGAAAAAAATATTACCTAGCGAAATTTACTCGCATTTACATAATTTTCTCAATTTTATTGGTATGACAATTTTGGCTGATATTTTGGCTAGTATTCTCAAAATTTCCAAAAAAAGAAAACGATGGAACCTACTTGTATTTTTTCCCACCGAGAAAAAACCGTTGGCAGCTACCCATTGACGTGAATGTGATCTATCAACAAAACGTGAGCTCCTGTATTGCTCTAATTCATAATGCATGCATGGCTCATCAGTATTAGAATAGTGGTGTTTTTTCTACAGTGTTTGAATGTACCTTTTTTTCGCCAAAGGTGCCCGTCTCCAATTGAACATGAAGTCGATTTAAAAAGAAGTCCATGGCCCGTGGGATATGGATTCTATCCGCATTATTAGTGCAGATTTTTTAACAAACGTGTTGTGCCTCATCTTTTTTTAATATCAACAATTAAACATAAATCCAGCAATCTAAATAGGACAGCACTGAGCGTCCCCCGGGGGATTAGAAATCTGATCCCCCGGGTCCCCAGCCGTTAGATCGGTCTATTTGGGCAGTTTTGGCCCGTTTGATCAAAGCATCATCTCACTTTCCCGCTTTTGCTACCATGATGTACCAAAGTAGCAAAAAACGGTTCAATTGTAGCAAACTCTATTTTCACCTAAAATCCCACTTTTGCTTCCATAAAAGCACCATTGTAGCAAAACTGGCCCAATTGTAGCAAAAAGGTTCACTCCTTCAAAAATACAGAACTCGCCAGAGACTCACCGGAGACCGCCAGAGATCTCGCCGGAGATCATGTAGCAAAAACGTTACGCTATTGTAGCAAAAATAATCTGCCAATGTAGCAAAAGCGACCTCATTGGAGACATCGCTGGTGACGTCGCCGGAGACCTCGCCGGAAAACCTCGTCGGAGAATGGGTAGCAAAAAATATATTCTATAGTAGCAACAATATAGAAGAAAAGTAGCAAAATACAAAGGACGTTGTAGCATCCCCGCCTGTGCCTTGGTAGCGCGCAAGGCACCTACACAATGGTAGCAGCTGCCCCATGGCTTGGTAGCAAGGAAAGAACGAATATTGTAGCAAAATTTTCTAGCTATTGTAGCAAAACACCATCACGGCAGGGGGGCAAAACACCATCACTATCACATCAGGTGCGGCGGGGACGCAAGTCGAGGCGCGGGACGCCGCCGGTCGCCGGGGATGCAGATGGAGGCGCAGGACAAACGCCGTCTTTCGGGATGCAGAGGAGTAGTGGCGCGCTATGGAGGAGGTTCAGCAGTGCTGCGTGGGGCCGCGGCCAACACCGGCGGCGCGCAGCTTGGAGCACCTCCATGGCGGCGGCCCGGAGGACGTCGATGAGGCCGCGATGCCGACGGCTTGGAGGATGGCCATGAGGTCGCTGTCGAGCGGCGCTGTGCTGGTTGGCGGAGAGCTGTGGGCGACGGAGGGACTCGGGGCGGCGGCGGCGCTACTAGTTAGGGCGGCGGGGCTGCTGGTCGGCGCTCGGGACTGCGGCCTCGCTCGATCTGATTGTTTCCATGGCTGCTGTGGGGAACGAAAGACAGAGAGGATGAGGGAGTGGACGAGGTCGTGGTGGACCCCACAATGGGCACGTGTCGACGCCAGGAGGAGGAGGATTAGAACGATAATCCCCCGGGGGTTTCCAAGCGTTTTCCATCTAAATATGTCCAACGTTAGCTGCTTTACCTGCGCGTAGACCCATCTCATGTACCAACATGTTTGTTTAAGGAATCCCTGATTTCGCATTTCCAAACATGGATGCGGTATTTTAAAGAAAACATATCAAAGCTTAGGTGAAACCAGCTTGTACTCTTATTATGGTTTCAAAAAAACTTGTACTCTTATTATAAACGGACTTGTACAGTCTTTTGTTTTTGTTTTACGTAACCCCATATGACTTATCGTGCCATAAATTTTCCTTTGTACGTCTCTTTTGTTGTGCGTAACACTTTTTATATTTTAATCTTGGACATTAGAATTAAAATCATTGGTTTATATTTATTTAGCATATGTGGATTAACGTGGTATCTTCTAAAAACCCCTTATTTTGCTTTTAGTATATTTTTGATTAACTACGCGTAGGAATGAAACTTTTTGCAAAAAATGAAAAAACGCTATTTAAAGTTTCAAAAAATATAAAATAAATTTTTGCATGCACATATTATATTGATACTTACTCAAAAATACCATTGTATGTGACCTACACAAAAATGACAAAATAACATTTTGTCATTTTTGTGTAGACCACATATAATAGTATTTTTTTCGTGAAAGTGCACCCGAGTAAGTATCAACATAATATATACATGCATAAAATTTTATTTCAAAAATTTTGAAACTTTTAAATAGCATTTTTTTGAATTTTTCATAACTGGGCGCGCGCGCCCAGGTTCCATTGGGTATTTTTGATTAAATTAAGCTATAGTAAGTATCAACAGGAATATCCATACCTCTGGCGCCAAGTTAAGCATGTGCCAGTGCCATGGATGTGTCTGTCGAGGCCTCCTTTTGCGACACACTCGTAAACAAGGAGTCCTCTGTGGCTATCACACCAGCCTAGGAGCCGCACAAGGTTCCGATGCCTCAATTGGCTTATGATCTTGACCTCGGCCTCGAACTCCTTCCTTCCTTGACCGGACGACTCCGGCGATAGCATCTTGACCGCCACAAGGCCATCTTGATCGGCGAGCTCGCCCTTATATACACTCCCGAACCCCCCTTGCCCGAGCTTGTTTCCCTCCGCAAAGTTGCTTGTTGCATCCAATAGCCGCCGGTAACCATATCTCTTGGGTCCCACCCCTCGCACAAATTCAGCCTCCTCCTCGTCTTCTTCCCCAGGCCCGCTATCTTCGTCACCGCCGTTGGATTTCTTCCATCTCGTCGCCTTCAGCCGCCATACCCAGAAACACAGGAGCACTACACCCAATACAAATATTGCAGGGGGTAGTATTGCTGCTGCAAGCAGTTTATTTGTGGGCCGTCGAGTCCTCTTATCTGTTCCTGTCAGAGTGGAATTGAACGTCCAAGACAGTACCTTGTTTACCTCAATTGCCAGGCCGGTTGATGCGGAGAAGCCTACCGCCACTTCCTCAGGTAAGTTGTGCCTCAAGTTAACTGTCTCGTTGACGTGGTAAGAGGTGCCGCCGATTCGCAGGTCGGCAGCCAGCACCTGCGTGACGTTGTCGTAGCTGATTCTGGCGGTCATCACATCACCTGCTCTCAGATCGTTGCTTATATTGGTGTATGCGACGGAGACGATTGAGTTGATGTCGATGCCCATGTGGTAGCTGCCCATGACGTCCGGGAAGTCCGTGTTCCCCAAAGTGTCAAACTCGACCGCCACGATCCTCCTGTCACCCACCACATTCCTGTTGTTGTTGAGATCCATCAGAGCCAGGTTTCCACCCCAGCTGTTGGTCGGGATGCTCGATGGATAGTGCCCCAGGAAGAAGGCGACCCCGTCACCGAGCATGCTTCCGCTGTCCGCGGCGTAGATACTGAAGGAGAAGGTGGTGGTGAAGCTGCCGAGCTCACCGGTCTCGGCGTCCCACAGCCGCACGGGCTGAGCATAGGATACCCGTCCTGTGCTGAAGGTCCGAGGGTTCATGTCCATCATGGGGTTGCGAAACGCACCGCCTTCACATACGAGTCCCACGGCGCAGGGGGCTTCGGAATTTGAAAGGTCGAAACTGAATGAAATTGAGGTTGTAAGAGGCGCAAAGATGCATAGCAGTAAGTAAAGGATGAAGATCAACATGGAGAGTGCTTGTTTAAGGCTTGCTATTCTGGAAACCATTATATGGCGACTTCTTGAGGGCTGGGTAGGAAAATATGCTAATTAAGGAGTAGAATGACGATCCTGTTAGGCACATAAAATGTCGCTTCTGTGTATTTCTGTCAATAACGGAGCCATCAACCTAATGATGTTGCTTTCCAAGTCTTTACATTCTTTGGACCCTAACCATCTAAAAAAGGTTATTTGTCAAATCAAGTTGACCAGCAAGGGTGCCACTGGACTGCTATTTCATATGGACGTGAGCCGTTGATAGTAGTAGATTACTATATGTCTAGCGTCACGAAGACATCTTTTTCTTTTGTTGCGAATCATCACGTCACGAAGACATCTTCAGACCAAGTCATTTATTCAGGGATCACGGTATCGCAATTAAGAGGGCAAAGAAGAAACATTAGATATGCGGAAAATTAGATGCAAATCTAATTAAATGACCAAACATACAAGAGACTTCACATGTAACCACGTCATACAACAATGACGTAAACGATGGCCGGCACGGCGGCAGGCCCATCCTAAATTACGTTAGGTACGGTGAGCACCGGAAGATGGGGACATTCTTCTATAGGGATGGGAAGATAGAAATTTCTCGCTTCTTTTAAGTGCAAATGTTGGCAGAGAAATTATAGTCTGGAATCGTGACATCGACGCCTCTAATTTATTTGAAATCTTACTAGTTCAGACCAGACTAGTTCAAGAAGTACTAAAATATTCGTCAAAAAAAGAAGTACTAAAAATAAAGAAACGAAGGCCCACAAGGGGGTAAAGTGCTGGAATTTGGCTCCTAGGTTTTGGCTGTAGCCCAATAGAAAATTCTAAAAATTCTTATAGGACAGTACAAAACTCTAAAAATTAGGCTCCTAGACAATGTATAGCTTAGTAGATGGTATATAGTTTAGCCTTGATCGATTGCTCTTTAGATATGAATGCTCATACTTAATTTGATAATAATAAACTTTCAGTATTCCTTGGCAAACTGAGAGTTAACTATTTAAGCTAGAGTAATTGTTTTTACAACTAACTATTTATACTTATAAACTTTATTGTGATTGCCTCGAGTTAGCGATGCTTGTATTATACTCTTGGCACTTCTCTAACTTCGCTAAGCTTTCGAACAGAAGAAGTGCTGGACTCATAAGGTTACCACTAGTAAGTGACTTTGCTTTCAGGTTGTTTTGGTTTAAACGTCAAGTTCCTTACGATTCTTTGTTTCTTGCTTGAGGACAATCAAGTTTAAGCTCGGGGACATTGATGGCTGTGAAATATGCCATATTTTCTCGCCTTTAAACCTTTAGCTAAGTCATGAAATTAACTAAGTTACCTCTCAACTTGCTACTATTGACTAATTAATCAATGCAAAGATGTGCAATATCTTCTATTTTTGGATGTTGTGCAGGAAATCACGTCATAATGACAAATGGACCTACAATTACTGAAGAAAATCACGTCAGGAGCATGGCAAAGTTAACTATATGCTCGAAAAGGCGGTTCCAGAAGCTTTAACGGGCATCGGTACGGGCAAGCCCCGCCCGTATCCTGAGGTCAAACACTATAAAAGTTGTGAAGGGACCCACGCTGGAAAGAGAGTCATTCATCGCCAAATAGAGCCATTCGACGCCAAAAAGAGCCGTCGTCCACCAGATCCATCTACACCACACCAAAGGAGATCCATTCCCATAATTCATCCATCCCATCTCCCATCTCCGCCATAGCCATAACAATCACCATTGTAATAGAGATCTACTTGAGAATTGTCGATCATTGTAAGAATATTGTGATTTCAATCTAAGTATTTTGCACAATAATTTAAATCTTTGTATTTTATCTTGATATTATGTGTGAGTAGTCCTCACGGGCTAGGGGTTGGGGTGAATCATCGCAACGTTCATGTGCATCTAATCTTATGATATGTGTAAGGATTGAATATGAGTTTTGCGATCTTGTATCTTTGTCTCTTTGCCTCGTCTTGATGATCTGTAGGTACCCATATCATTCGAGTCGAACAAGGCAAGAGGTGGGATGACTGGAGAACGGCGTGCTACCGCGAAACCTCAGTGACAAGAAGGGGAAAGTACCGGTATATGTTTAGTGATTCATTCAGGGTCATAGCACAATCATCTAGCTTAAGATTTTGGTCTATGTTTACTTAAAAACTGTTGTTGTGTGCGGCTGTGAGGACAATGGTTGGACCATTAGGCTCTTGTCACCTCTGGCTTTTGGAGCAAGAGTATTTGCGGATGTGCTACCCACAAATCTCCCATCTCTATTTTTTATACACATTTGAGCTTTATTTACATATGTATGCATAGCTACGGGTGAAACCATAACCCTAGCCTATTTCCATCATTGAACACAACCCCATTAAAAGTAAACTAGATAGGTACGATAAACTGAAGATAAAATACACTAGCAACTCTTGTAGCCGTTTCCTTCAAACACCAATTAGCTGTGCTTCCCAAGGTAAACCTAGGTCTTCTAGGAAAAAATCTTACCATAGTACAATCTGTAATCCGGATCGGAGGTATCAGCAATCCAGAAGGCAGAATCTAATCTCGTGTCCACCCCCAATGAAGATGAGTTTGTAACCTAGGTGCTTCTCAGCCGGGTCCTCGGAGAAGAGATATTCCTTACCGTACTTCACTTGAGGGTGGCGTTCAGAGGTAGTCACAGAGGCCAGCTTGCAGGAGCCTAGGTGCGAGCCCAACCTAGACGTCCGGCTCTGGGATGAATCAAACGCAGCAATGGAAACACAATATGCACTCACCAAGGCGTTCCCACTTGAAGTCTTCAATGTGGAAGCTATAAGTCGTGGCAGTGATATCAACACTGAACCTGATGGTTTTCCTGTCGGGGAGAATGGCGTGGGAGATGATGTGCATGGAGTCGAGCGGCACTACATGGAGCTTGCACCACGAGAAGGGGCAGTTGCTAGGACAGATGACTAGCAGAGGATGCAGGTCAAGGAGCTCCATGGAGGAGCGCCCCTGGGCGAAGAGCTTGTCACCGAATGGGAAGTAGACTAGCCCTGTTTGATGTGCATGCGGAGGGATGAAGCTGAGACTCCTCATGCGTGGACATCGTAGCAGAAACCGCCCATGTCTGGGACTCTGCCCTCTTCCTTGGGTTGCATGGCCAGGATCTTGGATCCAAGGGCATCGGAGAAGCAAACCGGCGAACCTTTTCGTGCCTTGAAGCAGATGCAAGCAGGTGGCAGCTGGCAGGCAGGCAACGACGTCCCGTGCCTTGCCTCCTGGTATCAGCTCATCAACATCCAGATCAATCTTGCGGATGTTGAATCCCGTCATCCAGGATGATGTAAATGTTCTACTTTGGCATCACGGTTGCTCCCTCGTTGCTCTACATCTTGGGCTGAAACCGCCTAGTACTCGACGACGACGATGACAGGTCCGATGATTGCTTCCGACGTATCCAGTCAGCTTGGTGAACCTAAACCTATCATCGAGAAATCATGATATATTTCCTGTTATTTTACTATAACTACGGCGGGCATAAATCATCCTAAACATATATTCAGTCAAGTCTCAAGTACACAGTCAAATTACAAGTTTGAAAGAGAAAGGAGAAAGCAAAAACGACATCGCCAAGCCTAGCAACTAAGTATCCAGCAACAATGCCCGAGAAGAGCAAGGAGTATTGAAGGATAAGCCGAAAGGATCTTGAAGTCGAGGCAGAGTTCCACCAAGACAGCTGCACATCCTCTTGGCCTCGAACTAGGAAGGTCGTGACAGCCGTCGAAGGGCATCCCATTGCCGACATCACCGAAGGGAAAAGTGTTGGAGATATGCCCAAGAGGCAATAATAAAGTGGTTATTATTATATCTTTGTGTTTATGATAATAGTTTGCATCTCCTGCTATAATTGTATTGACCAGAAACATTAATACATGTGTGTTATGTAAACATAAAAGAGTCCCTAGTAAGCCTCTTGTTAAACTAGCTTGTTGATTAATAGATGATCATAGTTTCATGATCATGAACATTGGATGTTGTTAATAACAAGGTCATATCATTAGGTGAATGATGTGATGGACATACACCCATAGTAAGTGTAGCATATGATCAAGTCATTTAGTTCTTTATGCTTCAAGTTTTAATATGCATAGTAACTTAATCCTTCGACCAATAGATCTTGTTAATCACCTACACCGGATGGATGCTTTGATGACACCAAACACTACTGCGTAAATGGGTTGTTATAAAGGTGGCATTAAGTGTTCGGAAAGTATAGGATTGAGGCACTTGTATCAATAGTGGGATTTGTCCATCCTAATGACGGACAGATATAGTTTGGGCCCTCTCGGTGGAATTATATCTAATTAGTTTGCAAGCATGTGACTGGTTTATAAGAGATATCATATCACGGTACGAGTAAAGAGTACTTATCAGTAACGAGGTTGAACTAGGTATGAAGATACCTGACACGTCCGTTGGGAACCCCAAGAGGAAGGTGTGATGCACATAGCGGCAAGTTTCCCTCAGTAAGAAACCAAGGTTTAATCGAACCAGTAGGAGTCAAGAAGCACGTTGAAGGTTGATGGCGGCGGGATGTAGTGCGGCGCAACACCAGAGATTCCGGCGCCAACGTGGAACCTGCACAACACAACCAAAGTACTTTGCTCCAACGAAACAGTGAGGTTGTCAATCTCACCGGCTTGCTGTAACAAAGGATTAACCGTATTGTGTGGAAGATGATTGTTTGCAGAAAATAGTAAAACAGTATTGCAGTAGATTGTATTTCAGTATAGAGAATTGGACCGGGGTCCACAGTTCACTAGAGGTGTCTCTCCCATAAGATAAACAGCATGTTGGGTGAACAAATTACAGTTGGGCAGTTGACAAATAGAGAGGGCATGACCATGCACATACATATTATGATGAGTATAGTGAGATTTAATTGGGCATTACGACAAAGTACATAGACCGCTATCCAGCATGCATCTATGCCTAAAAAGTCCACCTTCAGGTTATCATCCGAACCCCCTCCAGTATTAAGTTGCTAACAACAGACAATTGCATTAAGTATTGCGCGTAATGTAATCAGTGACTACATCCTTGAACATAGCACCAATGTTTTATCCCTAGTGGCAACAGCACATCCATAATCTTAGAGGTTTCTGTCACTCCCCCAGATTCACGGAGACATGAACCCACTATCGAGCATAAATACTCCCTCTTGGAGTTACAAGCATCTACTTGGCCAGAGCATCTACTAGTAACGGAGAGCATGCAAGATCATAAACAACACATAGACATAACTTTGATAATCAACATAACAAGTATTCTCTATTCATCGGATCCCAACAAACGCAACATATAGAATTACAGATAGATGATCTTGATCATGTTCGGCAGCTCACAAGACCCGACAATTAAGCACAATGGGGAGAAGACAACCATCTAGCTACTGCTATGGACCCATAGTCTAGGGGTAGACTACTCACTCATCACTCCGGAGGCGACCATGGCGGTGAAGAGTCCTCCGGGAGATGAATCCCCTCTCCGGCAGGGTGCCGGAGGAGATCTCCAGAATCCCCCGAGATGGGATTGGCGGCGGCGGCGTCTCAGTAAGGTTTTCCGTATCGTGGCTCTCGGTACTGGGGGTTTCGCGACGGAGTCTTTAAGTAGGCGGAAGGGCAGGTCAGGATGCGGCACGAGGGGCCCACACCATAGGGCCGCGCGGCCAGGGCAGGGGCCGCGCCGCCCTAGGGTTTGGGCGCCTCGTGGCCCCACTTCGTCTCCTCTTCGGTCTTCTGGAAGCTTCGTGGCAAAATAGGACCCTGGGCGTTGATTTCGTCCAATTCCGAGAATATTTCGTTACTAGGATTTCTGAAACCAAAAACAGCAAAAACAAAGAATCGGCACTTCGGCATCTTGTTAATATGTTAGTTCCAAAAAATGCACGAATATGACATAAAGTGTGCATAAAACATGTAGATAACATCAATAATGTGGCATGGAACACAAGAAATTATCGATACGTTGGAGACGTATCAATACCGACGATCAAACTTCGGATAAGTAAAATATCGCGAGACAAAGAGAATTGTTATTTTATGTGAATGGTTCTTTCGATCATGAAGTCATCATTGAATATGTGGGAGCTATTATGGATCTCCAGGTCCCGCTATTAGTTATTGATCGGAGAGGGGTCTCGATCATGTCCACATAGTTCTCAAACTGTAGGGTGACACACTTAAGGTCTGATGTCGTTTTAAGTAGACATGGAATATGGAATGAAGTTTGAATATTGTTCGGAGTCTTGAATTGGATCCAGGACATCGCGATGTGGTGACCCTGCATACCACTGCATGTTGTAGTATGACAGTCGTTGATATAACATTCACGAAGTACCATTCCGCAAATATTACATCCCTCGGAGTATTACAACAGAACATAGCAGGTCCATAACTCATTCATTTATTATTACAAGCATAATAAACATATCGTCTCGGAGCTCCTCTTGGGTCCTAAGAGGGATACTCCTGGGTTCGAGGTGAACCCATATTAACTTACAATATAGAAGTTTCACTAGGTTATACATTTATTTCAACGAGCAGTTAAGTACTAGAAGTTCGTACTGCTCGGTTTCTACTACTCTCTATCGGTCTAAGCTTGTTCTCCACCGGAAGCCTCCCCGGTTCCATAGACTATAAGGTAGTCTACGCCTTCAACACCTCCAGAGAGGTCTGGTTCTTCATAGCCGATGATCTCGGCTCCTTCAGGGTTGTCGTTGTCCTCCTCCAGACGATTCAGATAATCTAAGCAGGGGATTTAAGAGTGGGATGAGTACGAGCGTACTCAACAAGTTCATTATAGATAAGAGGTGTTTAATGCACTAGCTACGATATTTGACCAGAAAGTCTAATACCAATGCAGGTTTTGATAAACATTTCTTCAAGAGGTTGCTTTTATTTCAAAGAGCTATGTCCATCAGCCTTCACCGGTTGTTGTGGGTATACTTCATGGGTGTACCATCGACAGTGCCTAGATCCGGCAAGCCCGGGTGGCCCACAGATGGTGGTGTGGCATGTGGCCCATCGGGCGGCCCAGTTAATGTTGATCCTGGCGGATGAAGTCCGGCCCAGGCAGAGGGAGCCGGATCCGACCGACCTTGAGGAGGAACCCGGATCCATGACGGCCCAGTAAGGAACCCGGATCCGGTACGACATAGATGGGAAGGCGGATCCTTAACGTGCACGGCAAGATATTGTACCGTAGTTAGGCAACCTGTATCCGGCTAGGACTCTCCATGTAAACCCTAGATCCGTGCGCCTTTATAATCCGGATCCCGGGAGCCCTAGAGGCAGAACCTCAACTCATTGTAACAACGCGAAAGCGCCTAGATAATTCCAGACAAGCAGCAGTAGGCCCTGTCATCGTGCAGGTGTTCCGAAGCTGGGTAAATCGCGTACCACCGTCCCGTGTGCACTCCGCCCTATGGCCCCTACTTCTTCTCCCCTTCGTGAGGATCCTCCTCCGAGGTATCGTCGATTAGGCAACGACAGTTGGCACCCATCATGGGGCATTGAAGTTAACCCGGAGAAAATCAAGGCAATCATGTGCATCAAAAGGCCAACTTGTCTCAAAGATGTGCAACGACTAACTGGTTGTGTCGCAGCAATCAGCAGGTTTGTTAGCCGTCTTGGCGAGAAGGCACTACCCCTGTACAAGCTATTGAAGAAAACAGACAAATTTGTCTGGGATGAGGCAGCAGATGCAGCACTTCAAGGGTTGAAGGACATACTCACCTCCCCACCTATCCTAGCAGCTCCAGGTGAGTCAGAGCCTATGCTCCTTTACCTGGCAGCCACCAACAGAGTCATCAGCCTCGTCATCGTGGTGGAGCGACAAGAAGAAGGTCATGAGTATGGAGTCCAAAGGCCAGTCTACTATATTAGCGAAGTCCTTACGGAATCCAAACAACGCTACCCTCACTTTCAGAAGCTAGCCTACGGAGTTTTCCTAGGCAGCATGAAGCTGAGACACTACTTCCAGGAGCATCCAGTAACAGTCGTGAGCAAAGCTCCGCTATCAATGATTCTCAACAACGCTGACGCAACAAGACGCACAGCGAAATGGGGCATTGAATTATCCGCCTTCAACATCAAGTACAAAGCCAGGACCGCGGTCAAATCCCAGGTCTTGGCAGATTTCGTCGCAGATTGGACAGAAGCTCCGGATGCAAATTTGGAGCCGGAACCAGAGACATGGGTCCAAGCAGCATCAAGGCTCAGGAGCCGGAGTCACCCTGAAGTCCCCTACCGGAGAAGAACTGCAGTACGTTCTGCAGATCCACTTCGAAGCTACAAAGAATATGGCGGAATACGAGGCTCTACTACACGGATTGCGCATTGCTAAGGAGATAGGGATCAAGCACATCATATGTTGCGGAGATTCAGACCTGGTGGCACAGCAAGTAGCCGGAACCTGGAACGCCAGAAACTCCGTCATGGCGGCTTACAGAGACGAAGTTGACGAGATCGCCAAACATTTCCTCGGATACAAAGTCAAGTACGTCAGGCGAGATGATAACGCAGCGGCAGATATGCTATCCAAGCTCGGATCCGGCAAGAAGCCAATTCCGCCTGGTATTTTCCTGGAGCATCTACGGATACCCTCGGTGAAGGGCGCTAACCCGGAAAACCCAGAGGTGGCAGTGTCTTCGGCCAAAGAAGTGATGGCTGTCATTCCGGCTTGGACACAGCCTTTCCTGGACTACCTCATTGATCAGAAGTTGCCGGAGGACGAGGTCCTCGCACGACAGATCATCAGACGAGCAAGATCCTACACCAATTGTTGATGGACAGCTCTACAAACGAAGCACAACAGGGGTATTTCTCAAATGCGTCTCTAATCAAGATGGCATTGAAATCCTCAGAGAGATCCATGCAGGGGATTGCGGGCATCATGCCGCTCCCAGGTCACTCGTTGCAAAAGCTTTTCGGCTAGGTTTTTACTGGCTCACAGCTAAAGAAGATGCTGACAAGATAGTCAAGACCTGCCGAGGTTGTCAGTACTACGCTACTCAACCAAACGCTCCAGCCCAAGAGCTGAAAACCATACCTATCACCTGGCCGTTTGCGGTCTGGGGGCTCGATATGGTTGGTAAATTAAAAAGATCATCTCCTGGCGGTTTTGAATACCTCTTGGTCGCTGTTGACAAGTTCAGTAAGTGGATCGAGGCAAAGCCAGTGAGAAAAGCCGACGGTGCTACGGCACTAAAATTTGTCTGCAGCCTCGTAATGAGATTTGGCATCCCACACAGCATAATCACAGATAATGGCACAAACTTCGCACAGGGAGAATTGAAGGATTATTGTGAGACAGTAGGGATTCGACTGGACCTTGCATCTGTGGCTCATTGATACGTCTCCGACGTATCGATAATTTCTTATGTTCCATGCCACATTATTGATGATATCTACATGTTTTATGCACACTTTATGTCATATTTATGCGTTTTCCGGAACTAACCTATTGACGAGATGCCGAAAGGCCACTTGCTGTTTTCTGCTGTTTTTGGTTTCAGAAATCCTAGTAAGGAAATATTCTCGGAATCGGACGAAATCAACGCCCAGCATCTTAGAATCCCCGGAAGCATCCAGAACACCCGAGAGCCGCCAGAGAGGGGACACAGGCCCCCCAGATGATAGGCCGGCGCGGCCCAGGGGTGGCCCGCGCCCCCCTGTGGTGACACCGCCTCGTCGCCCTTCCGACTCCGCCTCTTCGCCTATTTAAGCCTCCTCGACCTAAAACCTCGATACGGAGAGCCACGATACGGAAAACCATCCAGAGCCACCGCCATCGCGAAGCCAAGATCTGGGGGACAGGAGTCTCTGTTCCGGCACGCCACCGGGACGGGGAAGTGCCCCCGGAAGGCTTTGATACGTCTCCGACGTATCGATAATTTCTTATGTTCCATGCCACATTATTGATGATATCCACATGTTTTATGCACACTTTATGTCATATTTGTGCATTTTTTGGAACTAACCTATTGACGAGATGCCGAAGGGCCAGTTCCTGTTTTCTGCTGTTTTTGGTTTCAGAAATCCTAGTAAGGAAATATTCTAGGAATCGGACGAAATCAACGCCCAGCATCTTAGAAATACACGAAGCTTCCAGAACACCCGGGAAGGACCAGAGGTGGGCCACAGGGGCCCCAGGAGGGTGGCTGGCGCGGCCCAAGCCCTGGCCGCGCCGCCATACCCCCTCACCGCCTCGTCGCCCCTCCGACTCCGCCTCTTCGCCTATATAAAGGTCCTCGACCTAAAACCTCGATACGGAAAAGCCACGGTACGAGAAACCATCCAGAGCCGCCGCCATCGCGAAGCCAAGATCTGGGGGACAAGAGTCTCTGTTCCGGCACGCCGCCGGGACGGGGAAGTGCCCCCGGAAGGCTCCTCCATCGACACCACCGCCATCTTCATCAACGCTGCTGTCTCCCATGAGGAGGGAGTAGTTCTCCATCGAGGCTCGGGGCTGTACCGGTAGCTATGTGGTTAATCTCTCTCCTATGTACTTCAATACAATAATCTCATGAGCTGCCTTACATGATTGAGATTCATATGATGATGCTTGTAATCTAGATGTCATTATGCTAGTCAAGTGGGTTTTACTTATGTGATCTCCGGAGACTCCTTGTCCCACGTGTGTAAAGGTGACAGTGTGTGCACCGTGTGGGTCTCTTAGGCTATATTTCACAGAATACTTATTCACTGTTATGAATGGCATAGTGAAGTGCTTATTTATATCTCTTTATGATTGCAATGTGTTTTGTATCACAATTTATCTGTGTGCTACTCTAGTGATGTTATTAAAGTAGTTTATTCCTCCTGCACGGTGTAATGGTGACAGTGTGTGCATTGTGTTAGTACTTGGCGTAGGCTATGATTGTGATCTCTTGTAGATTATGAAGTTAACTATTGCTATGATGGTATTGATGTGATCTATGCCTCCTTTCGTAGCGTGAAGGTGACAGTGTGCATGCTATGTTAGTACTTGGTTTGGTTGTGTTGATCTGTCATGCACTCTAAGGTTATTTAAATATGAACATCGAATATTGTGGAGCTTGTTAACTCTGGCATTGAGGGTTCGTGTAATCCTACACAGTTAGTGGTGTTCATCATCCAACAAGAGAGTGTAGAGTCTAGCATCTATCTATTTATTATGTTATGTGATCAATGTTGAGAGTGTCCACTAGTGAAAGTATGATCCCTAGGCCTTGTTCCTAAATACTGCTATCGCTGCTTGTTTACTGTTTTACTGCGTTTCTACTGCCTGCAATATTACCACCATCAACTACACGCCAGCAAGCACTTTTCTGGTGCCGTTACTACTGTTCATATATATTCATACCACCTGTATTTCAGTATCTCTTCGCCGAACTAGTGCACCTATTAGGTGTGTTGGGGACACAAGAGACTTCTTGCTTTGTGGTTGCAGGGTTGCATGAGAGGGATATCTTTGACCTCTTCCTCCTTGAGTTCGATAAACCTTGGGTGATCCACTTAAGGGAAACTTGCTGCTGTTCTACAAACGTCTGCTCTTGGAGGCCTAACACTGTCTACAAGAATAGAAGCACCCGTAGACATCAAGCACTTTTGTGGCGCCGTTGCCGGGGAACGAAGGAAAGCTACACAATTTCCTCCCTCGTCAACTACGCGCCAAGCACTTTTCTGGCACCGTTGCCGGGGAGGAAAGGTAAAAGGCACTCATACTCCGGTTCCAGGTAACAGTACTTTTCTGGCGCCATTGTGTTTGTGCTCGACGCTATTTCCTTTAGATCCTGCAATTGCATCTTTTTGTTTCTTGTTTACACTAGTTAGGCATAATGGAAAACAACAAAAATATGAGAGATCTTTATGAACTTTATCTTGAATTAGGACATGATGTGTTTGAAGAGAGAATTAAAAACCCATGGAACTTTATATGCATGCTAATGTGAATGTTATTAATATGAACGCTTTGAACACTATTGTTGCTAATGCTATGGAAAATTCTAAGCTTGGGGAAGCTGGCTTTGGTGAGCATGATCTTTTTAGTCCACCAAGCATTGAGGAGAAAATTTACTTTGATAATACTTTACCTCCTATTTATGATGATTATAATGATAGTAGCCTTTTGGTGCCACCTACTATGGAGAGTAAATTTGATTATGATTACAATATGCCTCCTATATTTGATGATAGCTACTTTGTTGAATTTGCTCCCACTGCAACTAATAAAATTGATTATGCTTATGTGGAGAGTAATAATTTTATGCATGAGACTCATGATAAGAATGCTTTATGTGATAGTTATATTGTTGAGTTTGCTCATGATGCTACTGGACATTTTTATGAGAGAGGAAAATATGGTGGTAGAAATTTTCATGTTACTAAAACACCTCTCTATATGCTTAAAATTTTGAAGTTGAGCTTGTCTAGTTTTCCTATGCTTATTGCATTATGCCTTCATGAACTTGTTCATTTACAAGATTCCTATGCATAGGAAGCATGTTAGGCTTAAATGTGTTTTGAATTTACTTCTTGATGCTCTCTTTTGCTTCAAATACTATTTCTTGCAAGTGCATCATTAAACTGCTGAGCCCATCTTAATGGCTAAAAAGAAAGAACTTCTTGGGAGATAACCCATGTGTTATTTTGCTACAGTATTTTGTTTTATATTTGTGTCTTGGAAGTTGTTACTACTGTAACAACCTCTCCTTATCTTTATTTTGTTGCATTGTTGTGCCAAGTAAAGTCTTTGATAGAAAGGTTGATACTAGATTTGGATTACTGCGCAGAAACAGATTTCTGTCTGTCACGAATCTGGGCTTAATTCTCTGTAGCTAACTCATAAAATTATGCCAATTTACGTGAGTGATCCTCAGATATGTACGCAACTTTCATTAAATTTGAGCATTTTCATTTGAGCAAGTCTGGTGCCTCAATAAAATTCATCTTTACGGACTGTTCTGTTTTGACAGATTCTGCCTTTTATTTCGCATTGCCTCATTTGCTATGTGGGATGGACTTCTTTGTTCCATTGACTTCCAGTAGCTTTGAGCAATGTCCAGAAGTGTTAAGAATGATTGTGTCACCTCTGAACATGTGAGTTTTTGATTATGCACTAACCCTCTAATGAGTTGTTTTGAGTATAGTGTGGAGGAAGTTTTCAAGGGTCAAGAGAGGAGGATGATATACTACGATCAAGAAGAGTGAAAAGTCTAAGCTTGGGGATGCCCCGGTGGTTCATCCCTGCATGTTTTGAGAAGACTCAAGCATCTAAGCTTGGGGATGCCCAAGGCATCCCCTTCTTCATCGACAAATTATCAGGTTCCTTTTCTTGAAACTATATTTTTATTCGGTCACATCTTATGTACTTTACTTGGAGCGTCTGTATGTTTCTTGTTTTTGTTTTTGTTTGAATAAATGCCTGTGTGGGAGAGAGACACGCTCCGCTGGTTCATATGAACACATGTGTTCTTAGCCTTTAATTTTCATGGCGAAGGATGAAACTGCTTCGTTAATTGTTATATAGTTGGAAACGGAAAATGCTACATGTAGTAATTGGTATGATGTCTTAAATAATGTGATACTTGGCAATTGTTGTGCTCATGTTTAAGGTCTTGCATAATATACTTTGCACCTATTAGTGAAGAAATACATAGAGCTTGCTAAAATTTGGTTTGCATAATTGGTCTCTCTAAAGTCTAGATAATTTCTAGTATTGGGTTGAACAACAAGGAAGACGGTGTAGAGTCTTATAATGTTTACAATATGTTTTTTATGTGATTTTGCTGCACCGGTTCATCATTGTGTTTGTTTCAAATAGCCTTGCTAGCCTAAGCCTTGTATTGAGAGGGAATACTTCTCATGCATCCAAAATCCTTGAGCCAACCACTATGCCATTTGTGTCCACCATACTTACCTACTACATGGTATTTCTCCGCCATTCCAAAGTAAATTGCTTGAGTGCTACCTTTAAATTTCTATCCTCTACCTTTGCAATATATAGCTCATGGGACAAATAGCCTAAAAACTATTGTGGTATTGAATATGTACTTATGCACTTTATCTCTTATTAAGTTGCTTGTTGTGCGATAACCATGTTCCTGGGGACGCCATCAACTATTCTTTGTTGAATATCATGTGAGTTGCTATGCATGTTCGTCTTGTCTGAAGTAAGGGAGATTTACCACTTATTTAATGATTAGAGCATGCATATTGTTAGAGAAGAACATTGGGCCGCTAACTAAAGCCATGAATCATGGTGGAAGTTTCAGTTTTGGACATATATCCTCAATCTCATATGAGAACATTAATTGTTGCTACATGCTTATGCATTAAAGAGGAGTCCATTATCTGTTGCCTATGTTGTCCCGGTATGGATGTCTAAGTTGAGAATAATCAATAGCGAGAAATCCAATGCGAGCTTTCTCCTTAGACCTTTGTACAAGCGGCATAGAGGTACCCCTTTGTGACACTTGGTTAAAACATGTGCATTGCGATAATCCCGGTAATCCAAGCTAATTAGGACAAGGTGCGGGCACTATTAGTATACTATGCATGAGGCTTGCAACTTGTAAGATATAATTTACATAATACATATGCTTTATTACTACCGTTGACAAAATTGTTTCTTGTTTTCAAAATCAAAGCTCTAGCACAAATATAGCAATCGATGCTTCCCTCTGCGAAGGGCCATTCTTTTACTTTTATGTTGAGTCAGTTCACCTATTTCTCTCCATCTCAAGAAGCAAACACTTGTGTGAACTGTGCATTGATTCCTACATACTTGCATATTGCACTTGTTATATTACTTTACATTGACAACTATCCATGAGATATACATGTTACAAGTTGAAAGCAACCGCTGAAACTTAATCTTCCTTTGTGTTGCTTCAATGCCTTTACTTTGAATTATTGCTTTATGAGTTAACTCTTATGCAAGACTTATTGATGCTTGTCTTGAAGTACTATTCATGAAAAGTCTTTGCTTTATGATTCATTTGTTTACTCATGTCATTACCATTGTTTTGATCGCTGCATTCATTACATGTGTTTACAATAGTATGATCAAAGTTATGATGGCATGTCACTCCAGAAATTATCTTTGTTATCGTTTACCTGCTCGGGACGAGCAGAAACTAAGCTTGGGGATGCTGATACGTCTCCGACGTATCGATAATTTCTTATGTTCCATGCCACATTATTGATGATATCTATATGTTTTATGCACACTTTATGTCATATTTGTGCATTTTCTGGAACTAACCTATTGACGAGATGCCGAAGGGCCAGTTCCTGTTTTCTGCTGTTTTTGGTTTCAGAAATCCTAGTAAGGAAATATTCTCGGAATCGGACGAAATCAACGCCCAGCATCTTAGAAATACACGAAGCTTCCAGAACACCCGGGAAGGACCAGAGGTGGGCCACAGGGGCCCCAGGAGGGTGGCCCTGGCCGCGCCGCCATACCCCCTCACCGCCTCGTCGCCCCTCCGACTCCGCCTCTTCGCCTATATAAAGGTCCTCGACCTAAAACCTCGATACGGAAAAGCCACGGTACGAGAAACCATCCAGAGCCGCTGCCATCGCGAAGCCAAGATCTGGGGGATAGGAGTCTCTGTTCCGGCACGCCGCCGGGACGGGGAAGTGCCCCCGAAAGGCTCCTCCATCGACACCACCGCCATCTTCATCAACGCTGCTGTCTCCCATGAGGAGGGAGTAGTTCTCCATCGAGGCTCGGGGCTGTACCGGTAGCTATGTGGTTAATCTCTCTCCTATGTACTTCAATACAATAATCTCATGAGCTGCCTTACATGATTGAGATTCATATGATGATGCTTGTAATCTAGATGTCATTATGCTAGTCAAGTGGGTTTTACTTATGTGATCTCCGGAGACTCCTTGTCCCACGTGTGTAAAGGTGACAGTGTGTGCACCGTGTGGGTCTCTTAGGCTATATTTCACAGAATACTTATTCACTGTTATGAATGGCATAGTGAAGTTCTTATTTATATCTCTTTATGATTGCAATGTGTTTTGTATCACAATTTATCTGTGTGCTACTCTAGTGATGTTATTAAAGTAGTTTATTCCTCCTGCACGGTGTAATGGTGACAGTGTGTGCATCGTGTTAGTACTTGGCGTAGGCTATGATTGTGATCTCTTGTAGATTATGAAGTTAACTATTGCTATGATGGTATTGATGTGATCTATGCCTCCTTTCGTAGCGTGAAGGTGACAGTGTGCATGCTATGTTAGTACTTGGTTTGGTTGTGTTGATCTGTCATGCACTCTAAGGTTATTTAAATATGAACATCGAATATTGTGGAGCTTGTTAACTCCGGCATTGAGGGTTCGTGTAATCCTACACAGTTAGTGGTGTTCATCATCCAACAAGAGAGTGTAGAGTCTAGCATCTATCTATTTATTCTGTTATGTGATCAATGTTGAGAGTGTCCACTAGTCAAAGTATGATCCCTAGGCCTTGTTCCTAAATACTGCTATCGCTGCTTGTTTACTGTTTTACTGCGTTTCTACTGCCTGCAATATTACCACCATCAACTACACGCCAGCAAGCACTTTTCTGGTGCCGTTACTACTGCTCATATATATTCATACCACATGTATTTCACTATCTCTTCGCCGAACTAGTGCACCTATTAGGTGTGTTGGGGACACAAGAGACTTCTTGCTTTGTGGTTGCAGGGTTGCATGAGAGGGATATATTTGACCTCTTCCTCCCTGAGTTCGATAAACCTTGGGTGATCCACTTAAGGGAAACTTGCTGCTGTTCTACAAACCTCTGCTCTTGGAGGCCCAACACTGTCTACAAGAATAGAAGCACCAGTAGACATCAGGCTTCTCCATCGACACCACCGACATCTTCATCAACGCTGCTGTCTCCCATGAGGAGGGAGTAGTTCTCCATCGAGGCTCGGGGCTGTGCCGGTAGCTATGTGGTTCATCTCTCTTCCTATGTACTTCAATACAATAATCTCATGAGCTGCCTTACATGATTGAGATTCATATGATGATGCTTGTAATCTAGATGTCATTATGCTAGTCAAGTGGATTTTACTTATGTGATCTCCGGAGACTCCTTGTCCCACGTGTGTAAAGGTGACAGTGTGTGCACCGTGTGGGTCTCTTAGGCTATATTTCACAGAATACTTATTCACTGTTATGAATGGCATAGTGAAGTGCTTATTTATATCTCTTTATGACTGCAATGTGTTCACAATTTATCTGTGTGCTACTCTAGTGATGTTATTAAAGTAGTTTATTCCTCCTGCACGGTGTAATGGTGACAGTGTGTGCATCGTGTAGTACTTGGCGTAGGCTATGATTGTGATCTCTTGTAGATTATGAAGTTAACTATTGCTATGATGGTATTGATGTGATCTATGCCTCCTTTCGTAGCGTGAAGGTGACAGTGTGCATGCTATGTTAGTACTTGGTTTGGTTATGTTGATCTGTCATGCACTCTAAGGTTATTTAAATATGAACATCGAATATTGTGGAGCTTGTTAACTCCGGCATTGAGGGTTCGTGTAATCCTACACAGTTAGTGGTGTTCATCATCCAACAAGAGAGTGTAGAGTCTAGCATCTATCTATTTATTCTGTTATGTGATCAATATTGAGAGTGTCCACTAGTGAAAGTATGATTCCTAGGCCTTGTTCCTAAATACTGCTATCGCTGCTTGTTTACTCTTTTACTGCATCTCTACTGCCTGCAATATTACCACCATCAACTACACGCCAGCAAGCACTTTTCTGGCGCCGTTACTACTTATTCATACCACCTGTATTTCACTATCTCTTCGCCGAACTAGTGCACCTATATTAGGTGTGTTGGGGACACAAGAGACTTCTTGCTTTGTGGTTGCAGGGTTGCATGAGAGGGATATCTTTGACCTCTTCCTCCCTGAGATCGATAAACCTTGGGTGATCCACTTAAGGGAAACTTGCTGCTGTTCTACAAACCTCTGCTCTTGGAGGCCCAACACTGTCTACAAGAATAGAAGCACCCGTAGACATCAAGCACTTTTCTGGCACCGTTGCCGGGGAGGAAAGGTAAAAGGCACTCATACTCCGGTTCCAGGTAATAGTACTTTTCTGGCGCCATTGTGTGTGTGCTCGAAGCTATTTCCTTTAGATCATGCAGTTGCATCTTTTTGTTTCTTGTTTACACTAGTTTGGCATAATGGACAACAATGAGCTTCTTATTCTATTTCCTGAGTTAAGACATGGATGGTTTGATCCGAAAATTAAAAAACCCATGGAACATATTAGTATGAACACTTTGAATACCATTGTTGCTAATGATATGGAAAATTCTAAGCTTGGGGAAGCTGGTTTTGATGAGCATGATCTTTTTAGTCCCCCAAGCATTGAGGAGAAAATTTACTTTGATGATACTTTGCCTCCTATTTATGATGATTATAATGATAGTAGCATTTTGGTGCCACCTGTTATGGAGGATAAATTTGATTATGATTACAATATACCTCCTATATTTGATGATGAGAATAATAATGATAGCTATTTTGTTGAATTTGCTCCCACTACAACTACTAAAATTGACTATGCTTACGTTGGGAGTAGTAATAATTTTATGCATGAGACTCATGATAAGAATGCTTTATGTGATAGTTATATTGTTGAATTTGCTCATGATGCTACTGAAAGTTATTATGAGAGAGGGAAACATGGTTATATGCATCTTTACAATATTAAGTTTCCCCTCTTTATGTTGAGAATATTGAAGCTACACTTGTTCTATCTTCCTATGCTTGTTACTTTGCTCTTCATGAACTTGTTTATTTACAAGATTACTTTTCATAGGAAGCATGTTAGGCTTAAATTTGTTTTGAATTAGCCTCTTGATGCTCTCTTTTGCTTCAAATACTATTTCTTGCGAGTGCATCATTAAAACTGCTGAGCCCATCTTAATGGCTATAAAGAAAGAACTTCTTGGGAGATAACCCATGTGTTTATTTTGCTACAGTAATTTTGTTTTATATTTGAGTCTTGGAAGTTGTTACTACTGTAGCAACCTCTCCTTATCTTATTTTTATTGCATTGTTGTGCCAAGTAAAGTCGTTGATAGTAAGGTTCATACTAGATTTGGATTACTGCGCAGAAACAGATTTCTTTGCTGTAACAAATCTGGGCCAAATTCTCTGTAGGTAACTCAGAAAATTATGCCAATTTACGTGAGTGATCTCCAGATATGTATGCAACTTTCATTCAATTTGAGCATTTTCATTTGAGCAAGTCTGGCGCCTCAATAAAATTCGTCTTTACGGACTGTTCTGTTTTGACAGATTCTGCCTTTTATTTCGCATTGCCTCTTTTGCTATGTGGGATGGATTTCTTTGTTCCATTAACTTCCAGTAGCTTTGAGAAATGTCCAGAAGTGTTAAGAATGATTGTGTCACCTCTGAACATGTGAATTTTCATTATGCACTAACCCTCTAATGAGTTTTTTTGAGTTTGGTGTGGAGGAAGTTTTCAAGGGTCAAGAGAGGAGGATGATATACTACGATCAAGAAGGGTGAAAGCTCTAACCTTGGGGATGCCTCCGGTGGTTCATCCCTGCATATTTCAAGAAGACTCAAGCATCTAAGCTTGGGGATGCCCAAGGCATCCCCTTCTTCATCGATAAATTATCAGGTTCCTTCTCTTGAAACTATATTTTTATTCGGTCACATCTTATGTACTTTACTTGGAGCGTCTGTGTGCTTTTGTTTTTGTTTTTATTTGAATAAATGCTTGTGTGGGAGAGAGACACGCTCCGCTGGTTCATATGAACACATGTGTTCTTAGCTTTTAATTTTCATGGTGAAGGTTGAAACTGCTTCGTTAATTGTTATATGGTTGGAAACGGGAAATGCTACATGTAGTAATTGGTATGATGTCTTGAATAATGTGATACTTGGCAATTGTTGTGCTCATGTTTAAGCTCTTGCATCATATACTTTGGACCTATTAATGAAGAAATACATAGAGCTTGCTAAAATTTGGTTTGCATAATTGGTCTCTCTAAGGTCTAGATAATTTCTAGTATTGAGTTTGAACAACAAGGAAGACGGTGTAGAGTCTTATAATGTTTACAATATGTCCTTTATGTGAGTTTTGCTGCACCGGTTCATCCTTGTGTTTGTTTCAAATAACCTTGCTAGCCTAAGCCTTGTATCGAGAGGGAATACTTCTCATGCATCCAAATCCTTGAGCCAACCGCTATGCCATTTGTGTCCACCATACCTACCTACTACATGGTATTTCTCCGCCATTCCAAAGTAAATTGCTTGAGTGCTATCTTTAAACAATTCAAAAGTTATCACCTCTGATTTGTGTCAATGTTTTATAGCTCATGAGGAAGTATGTGGTGTTTATCTTTCAATCTTGTTGGGCAACTTTCACCAATGGACTAGTGGCTTCATCCGCTTATCCAATAATTTGGCAAAAAGAGCTGGCAATGGGATTCCCAGACCCAAATTAATTAACCAAAAATAGACACTCCTCCATGGTATGTGATTGTTGGACGGCACCCGAAGGATTCGGTTAGCCATGGCTTGAGAAAGCAAAGGTGGGGAGGAGTGTCATCATAATAAAACTAAAATAAAAAGGCACTCCTTCATGGTATGAGATTGTTGGCAGGCACCCGAGGATTCGGTTAGCCATGGTTTGTGAAAGCAAGGTTGGAAGGAGTGCCACCCAAAAATAAAAATAAAATGGGAGCCGCTCTTTGAAGGTTTGTCTGGCAAGGGGGTTAGAGTACCCGCTACAATTCGTTGACAACAACAAACACCTCTCAAAATTTTACTTTTATGCTCTCTATATGTTTTAAAAACCAAAGCTCTAGCACAAATATAGCAATCGATGCTTTCCTCTTTGAAGGGCCATTCTTCTACTTTTATGTTGAGTCAGTTCACCTATTTCTCTCCACCTCAAGAAGCAAACACTTGTGTGAACTGTGCATTGATTCCTACATACTTGCATATTGCACTTATTATATTACTTTGCATTGACAACTATCCATGAGATATACATGTTACAAGTTGAAAGCAACCGCTGAAACTTAATCTTCCTTTATGTTGCTTCAATGCCTTTACTTTGCATTATTGCTTTATGAGTTAACTCTTATGCAAGACTTATTGATGCTTGTCTTGAAGTACTATTCATGAAAAGTCTTTGCTATATGATTCATTTGTTTACTCATGTCATTTACATTGTTTTGATCGCTGCATTCATTACATATGCTTACAATAGTATGATCAAGGTTATGATGGCATGTCACTCCAGAAATTATCTTTGTTATCGTTTACCTGCTCGGGACGAGCAGAAACTAAGCTTGGGGATGCTGATACGTCTCCGACGTATCGATAATTTTTTATGTTCCATGCCACATTATTGATGATATCTACATGTTTTATGCACACTTTATGTCATATTTATGCGTTTTCCGGAACTAACCTATTGACGAGATGCCGAAAGGCCAGTTGCTGTTTTCTGCTGTTTTTAGTTTCAGAAATCCTAGTAAGGAAATATTCTCGGAATCGGACGAAATCAACGCCCAGCATCTTAGAATCCCCGGAAGCATCCAGAACACCCGAGAGCCGCCAGAGAGGGGACACAGGCCCCTCAGATGATAGGCCAGCGCGGCCCAGGGGTGGCCCGCGCCCCCCTGTGGTGACACCGCCTCGTCGCCCTTCCGACTCCGCCTCTTCGCCTATTTAAGCCTCCTCGACCTAAAACCTCGATACGGAGAGCCACGATACGGAAAACCATCCAGAGCCGCCGCCATCGCGAAGCCAAGATCTGGGGGACAGGAGTCTCTGTTCCGGCACGCCGCCGGGACGGGGAAGTGCCCCCGGAAGGGTTCTCCATCGACACCACCGCCATCTTCATCAACACTGCTGTCTCCCATGAGGAGGGAGTAGTTCTCCATCGAGGCTCGGGGCTGTACCGGTAGCTATGTGGTTCATCTCTCTTCCTATGTACTTCAATACAATAATCTCATGGTCTGCCTTACATGATTGAGATTCATATGATGATGCTTGTAATCTAGATGTCATTATGCTAGTCAAGTGGATTTTACTTATGTGATCTCCGGAGACTCCTTGTCCCACGTGTGTAAAGGTGACAGTGTGTGCACCGTGTGGGTCTCTTAGGCTATATTTCACAGAATACTTATTCACTGTTATGAATAGCATAGTGAAGTGCTTATTTATATCTCTTTATGATTGCAATGTGTTTTGTATCACAATTTATCTGTGTGCTACTCTAGTGATGTTATCAAAGTAGTTTATTCCTCCTGCACGGTGTAATGGTGACAGTGTGTGCATCGTGTAGTACTTGGCGTAGGTTATGATTGTGATCTCTTGTAGATTATGAAGTTAACTATTCCTATGATGGTATTGATGTGATCTATGCCTCCTTTCGTAGCGTGAAGGTGACAGTGTGCATGCTATGTTAGTACTTGGTTTGGTTATGTTGATCTGTCATGCACTCTAAGGTTATTTAAATATGAACATCGAATATTGTGGAGCTTTTTAACTCCGGCATTGAGGGTTCGTGTAATCCTACACAGTTAGTGGTGTTCATCATCCAACAAGAGAGTGTAGAGTCTAGCATCTATCTATTTATTCTGTTATGTGATCAATGTTGAGAGTGTCCACTAGTGAAAGTATGATTCCTAGGCCTTGTTCCTAAATACTGCTATCACTGCTTGTTTACTGTTTTACTGCATCTCTACTGCCTGCAATATTACCACCATCAACTACACGCCAGCAAGCACTTTTCTGGCGCCGTTACTACTTATTCATACCACATGTATTTCACTATCTCTTCGCCGAACTAGTGCACCTATATTAGGTGTGTTGGGGACACAAGAGACTTCTTGCTTTGTGGTTGCAGGGTTGCATGAGAGGGATATCTTTGACCTCTTCCTCCCTGAGATCGATAAACCTTGGGTGATCCATTTAAGGGAAACTTGCTGCTGTTCTACAAACCTCTGCTCTTGGAGGCCCAACACTGTCTACAAGAATAGAAGCACCCGTAGACATCACTCATCCACAATCCAATGGCCAAGTTGAAAGGGCTAACGGCCTCATATTATCAGGAATTAAGCCACGCCTTGAAGAACCGCTGCGTCGAGCAGCTGGAGCTTGGGCAGACGAGTTGGAAGTTGTTTTGTGGAGTTTACGAACTACCCCTAACAGGTCAACTGGATTTACCCCTTTCTTCCTGGTATACGGATCTGAAGCCGTGCTTCCCTCCGACATAATCCACGATTCACCGCGAGTTTCCGCCTATGATGAAGAAACAACTGACGAGGCCAGACAACTATCTGTGGACCTGATCGAAGAGGCTCGGAATTTAGCTGACCAGCGCTCCGCCATCTACCAGCAGAAGCTCCGGCGCTATCACAGTCGTCAAGTTCGGAACCGCTCTTTCATGGCTGGAGACCTGGTCCTCCGCCTTCGGCAGGTGAAAGACCATAAGCTGCAATCTCCGTGGGAAGGACCTTTCGTCGTTAGCAAAGTGCTTCATAACGGGTCATACTACCTTGTTGATTTCCGGGAGCTGAAGGACAGACCTGCTAATTGGTACCGGAAATGCAAGCGTGAGGATCCGGATGACATCTACGACGAGACAGATCGTCCTTGGAACATTGCACAACTACGTCCTTTCTACACTTAGCATAATCTTTCCGAGTTGCAAACTCTGTAATAGTTATACATGATCAATGAAATAAAGCTTGTGGTTCACTCTCTGAGTCTTTTACCTCCTTTACTTGTTCATTTTTAGATCGTGTATGTTTTCCGACTAAAACCGCAGAGCTGGATATTTCCGCCTAGGAGTGTATAAAAGTTGTGATTTTCAAAAATCGTCCTTTAGGACGTAAGCTTAAGTTCTCTGATTGAATTGTTTTCTGTTGCGAACTCGTGGATTCATAGTAGCGATTTTCGGTACCTATGCTTGGGGTCTTGTTTCCGCGGTTATTGACGGATTGCCATTGGGCTTCGTCGCCGCTGGCGAGCGTTTTTGGCTAAGGTCTTCCGGCTCGCGGAAGGTCAAGCGGGCAAGCCGGAAAACAATGAGATCAGCACTTGCTTTCCGACACAAAACGACACATGCAAATAATTTTAAAGGATAGCAGGATAAGTGTTTCCGCCCATGCATAGCTGTTTCGTTCCTAGCTACTTAAGAATTTAAGTTATATTCCAAACCCACTCCGGGGCCAAAAATGATGCAACATTGTTTCATTGTTTAAACAGGAACTCTACTCGGAGTCCTCCTCTTCAGATTCTTGGTAGGCGGAGCCATCGCCATCGCTATCGCCGGAGCCAGCCTCGGAGTCGTCGTCGGAGCCTTCTCCGGAACGCTCGATGCTTGACCCGGAGCATTCCGCGTAGTACTCCGGCTCTCCTTCTTCCTCCTCCACATCGGAAAACCCCTTGGGCAGATCGTACTTGTGATACCAGAACGAGTGGTTAACTCGCCTGACAAACAACTGCTCAAACCCTTTGGTTTCCGAAAGGAGGGCGCCTATGTCGGAACCTTCTGGAGTTCCGCGCGCAACATCCGCGAAGTTGAGTGCAGGGAAGTGAGCCTTGCAGGTGGCTAAGACTAGGGAGGCGACTCCGCGAGCGGAAGAATCCTGCCAATCCTTGATGAAATCCGGCACTTGCTCCATCAGCTTGGTCATCGTGTCGATCAATGAAGTTTTGGCCCTCTTCAGAGACAGGGTCTTGGCGATTCTGCGACAGGCTGCAAAAAGCGCGTCGATGGAACTCCGCGCTTCATCATATGCCTCCGTCCTCTTGAGGGTTGACTCCTTGGTCCAATCAAAGCCAAGGCTTGCTGTGGGAAAATGGGGTTCAGTTCCTTCATGGACAAAAAAGCATGTATTGAAGTCGGAACAATACCAAGGAATAAGTGCTTACGGAAGATGAGCTTGTCAATGGCCTCCGCCTCCGCCTCTTGAACTTTGTTCTTGGCCACTAAGGAAGTTACTCGACTTTTGCTCTTCTTCAGTTTATCATTTAATTCCGCCAACTCGCGAGCATGCTTCTCGGAGAGCTCCTTCCTCGCCTTATTCTACTTGTCGGAGGATTCCTTAATGAAGGCCTTGAGGGACTCGTTCTCCGCCTCGAGCACCTTGACTTTGGCGGACAGATCATCGAATGAAGAGTGCTTGGCAGTTTCTTCTGTAGGCGGAAAGTTGCACATATTATGCATCACGAACAATTATATCAACATGCTGATCAAAACTCGGATTTCGTACCACGAAGGCGGGTCTCCAAAAGCTGGATAGCCTTTTGACTATTCTCCGCGTTCTGGCACAGCGCCTCAATCTCCGTTATCTGCTCCAGCACGTGAACGCGCAGATCCTCGTGTAATTTCCGCGTGGTCTGAGAAGCAGAGAGGAGTTAGCCGGATATTTAAAATCTTGGGGGCTGGCGAGGATCTCAAAGTCTTGGAGGTGTAAAACTCTCAATTTCCGCCTACGGTACATATTGGAGAAAGCATCGGCTAACACATGTTACACGGAAAAAATGTCTGACCCAATGCTTGGGGGCTAGTGTTACCTGGCGCACGTCCTTGTATTTGGCAAAAAACACCTTCAGACCGTCCTCCAGTTCGGTGAGCTCCTGCATCTCCACGTTCGACTTCCCCCACACCTTGTCCATCATGGCGGAAACTTCCGCGTGGCGCTCTGCGAGGGAACGTTTTTGCAGGGACGGAGCTGGTTGAGGATTAGCTTGAAGCGTGCTGGAGGCGTGGATGAGCTGCACTTTCTGCTCATACTCTTCCTCCGTAGGCCCCGCGAAGGCGGCGCTTAGTTGATCAGGCGGAGGGGCAGACGAGGAGGCTCCCTTGCCGGAATCGCCGTGGCCGATGGGGTCTTCAGGAAGGTCATCGAGGTTGATGACGTCCTTGGGAACCGGCTTGGAGGCAGACGAGGCTTTGGGCGGAATCTCCACCTCAGGTGTAACAGGGACTGAAGCCGGAGACGGCTTGACCTTCTTCTTCAGAACTCTTGGAGCTTTGGGGGGTTGGCTTCCGGAACTTCAGTAAAAGAAAAAAGCATAGCAGCTAAGTAAGGGTTTGTTCGTAGAAACAAAAGAATTTGTCTTCCGGGAACCAGAAGCTTACCCGGAAGGCTTGAAGAATTGCTGGATGTCAGGTTGGCCTCTGTTGCTGGTATCGATAAGCTTGAGGCATTTCTTCTCCGCCTCCGCTTTCCGAGTAGCCGCAGTGCTGAGCACTTCGCGGGCGCGTTTTGCGGCGGGGCTGGAGGGAGTGGCCCTTTTCCTCTTGGAAGGGCGCGGAGCGTCGTGAGTTTCCGCCTCCGATGCGACCTCCGGATCCGTGTTGCCCGTAGTAGGAACCCGGACGAGAGTTTCGAGTTCGCTTTCTTCGAGGGCCTCGAGCTAAGGCACAGAGCTGACACTTAGACAAAAAGTTTGAATGGAAAAGGAACAATGGACTAAGTCAAGACGACATACCGCAGTTCCGGAACCGTTCATGTTGATGTCTTTGTTACACACATGAACGTGAAGTTCACGCGGAATCTTGATGACGAGCCGGATCCTCTTATCGATGGCATCGGCGGAGAGATTATCCTTTGTGGCGTTGTTGCGGTCAGAAACCCACCGGCGAGCAACGACGGGCAACACAGGAGAGCCGGGAGCAACTTAGGGTTGCGGCTGGCCCTGGTCCCTCCGAGCGACGGCCCGCAAAGACTCCGGCACGCACGTCCGATGCTGGTGCAAGGGCGTGCCACCTGACCTATACTAGGTCAGGAAGGTGATGAAGATGCCTCGCTTAGTTTTCCGCATGGCATACACGTAAACATTAAATACGAGCCTCGATCGGCTCTCAGGTTATCCTGTGAATCGGCTCAAAGAGCCGATCCACCCATGATTCGCACGAGGTGTACGAATATATGGTGGTCCTGCTTGATCAAGATAAAGCTAAAACGATCTACGATGATTTAGGGTTTTCACCGCATAACGGAACGTCCTACTCACGATTGGGCCTCGCGGCCGCGCACGGTGATCGTAAGCCGATCCTAGACAAGGCCTAAAAACCAACACGAGGTTGATCCCCGGAACATCCTGTCTAGGGCTAGCAAACTACACCCTACGCGCCGCTGGATCCTCCAACCCTTTGTAAGGCCTAACTATGCAGATATTAAACTAATCCTTGAAGAACAAGGAGCAACCATAACGGATCGGATCTACTAAATAATGATCAAGCGGGGTGCCGCCCCTACAACTAAGATAGGTGTAAGGGCGGCTAGATGTCTAAGGGTTGCACTACGACAGCATATGATACGAAGAACAATGCTAACCCTAACACATCTAAGATAACTACGTTGCTCGCTGATACGTCTCAAACGTATCTATAATTTCTTATGTTCCATGCTACTTTTATGATGATACTCACAAGTTTTATACACATTATATGACATTATTATGCATTTTCCGGCACTAACCTATTAACGAGATGCCGAAGAGCCAGTTGCTGTTTTCTGCTGTTTTTGGTTTCAGAAATCCTAGTAAGGAAATATTCTCGGAATTGGACGAAATCAACGCCCAGGTCCCTATTTTTCCACGAAGCTTCCAGAAGTCCGAGGGAGAGACGAAATGGGGCCACGAGGTGGCCACACCATAGGGCGGCGCGGCCCAGGCCCTAGCCGCGCCGCCAGGTGGTGTGGGCCCCTCGGGCGCCCCCCTGGCCTAATTCCTTCGCCTACTTAAAGCCTTCGTTGCGAAACTTCCAGTACCGAGAGCCACGATACGAGAAAACATACTGAGACGCCGCCGCCGCCAATCCCATCTCGGGGGATTCTGGAGATCACCTCCGGCACCCTGCCGGAGAGGGGAATCATCTCCCGGAGGACTCTACACCGCCATGGTCGCCTCCGGATTGATGAGTGAGTAGTTCACCCCTGGACTATGGGTCCATAGCAGTAGCTAGATGATTGTCTTCTCCCCATTGTGCTTCATTGTCTGATCTTGTGAGCTGCCTATCATGATCAAGATCATCTATCTGTAATGGTACATGTGTGTTTGTTGGGATCCGATGAATAGAGAATACTATGTTATGTTGATTATCAATCTATCTATGTGTTGTTTATGATCTTGCATGCTCTCCGTTGCTAGTAGAGGCTCTGGCCAAGTCATTGCTTGTAACTCCAAGAGGGAGTATTTATGCTCGATAGTGGGTTCATGTCTCCGTGAACTGGGAGTGACAGCAACCTCTAAGGTTATGGATGTGCTGTTGCCACTAGGGATAAAACATTGATGCTATGTCCGAGGATGTAGTTATTGATTACATTACGCACCATACTTAATGCAATTGTCTGTTGTTTACAACTTAATACCGGAAGGGGTTCGGATGATAACCTGAAAGTGGACTTTTTAGGCATAGATGCATGCTGGATAGCGGTCTATGTACTTTGTCGTAATGCCCAATTAAATCTCACAATACTCATCATGTCATGTATGTGCATTGTCATGCCCTCTCTATTTGTCAATTGCCCAACTGTAATTTGTTTACCCAATATGCTATTTCTTATGGGAGAGACACCTCTAGTGAACTGTGGACCCCGGTCCATTCTTTTACATCGAATACAATCTACTGCAATACTGTTTTTACTGTTCTCTGCAAACAATCACCATCCACACTATACATCTAATCCTTTGTTACAGCAAGCCGGTGAGATTGACAACCTCACTGTTTCGTTGGGGCAAAGTACTTTGGTTGTGTTGTGCAGGTTCCACGTTGGCGCCGGAATCCCTGGTGTTGCGCCGCACTACACTCCATCACCATCAACCTTCAACGTGCTTCTTGACTCCTACTGGTTCGATTAAATCTTGGTTTCTTACTGAGTGAAAACTTGCTGCTATACGACATCATACCTTCCTCTTGGGGTTCCCAACAGACGAGTGCTTTACCGTCACAAGGAAGCTACTACGCCCACGTTAACCACGCGCTAGCACTCGCCATTAAAAAGGCTTCAGTACGAGCAACGCATGAACGACGAATAAACTTGTACTGCCTAGATCGCAAGATGCGATCTAGGCAGCATGATGCTTACCCGGAAGAAACCCTCGAGACGAAGGAGTTGGCGATGCGCCTAGATTGATTTGTGATGAACGTGATTGTTGTTTATTTCATAAACCCTAGATACATATTTATAGTCCGTAGACTTTCTAACGTGGGAATAATCCCCACCGTGCACGAGACAAACTCTAACTAACCGACACGTATCCTACTATATTACAGATACACGGGCAAACTAGCCCAAACTTTGCATAACAGGCCGATTCACGTATTTCTTCCATGTATATTCTTCAAATCCATCTTGATCGCGGCCCACCTCTGACTCGGTCAAATTCTGGTGATAACACATGCCCCCCTGGTTTTGGAATTGATAATTCCAAAATCACTCTGCTTTTTCTTCGTCGGGTCATGTCGTGGCAGAACCGTTGCAGTATCCTTCATCATGATGCCTTGCCTTCTCAACTTCTCCGCGTGATCTGGCAGTTTTTTTTTAGGCACCACTTCCTCGGAAACTGCTGTGGCATTGAATTTCCACTATATCCCCTTTTATTTAACCGCTCCAAACAGTTTACTTCGCATTAGCACTCCAAAAGCCCTCCTGCGCCACCATGTCTTCTTCCTCCTCTGCCTCATCGGATCTTTCCACCCAGTCTTCCTCTTCCCGCGAGCCGACGCCGGAGCAGAACCCGGAGGAGGTCCATGCGGCCAACACCCGCCGCGCCATCGAGGCCGGGGAGGAGTCCAGCCATGACTTATCCGTCTGGTCTGAGGACGACAAGTCCTTGACCGACGGGGAAAGCGACCTCCGCTTCCTCGCCGACGGGGAAACGGAGGAGGAGAGCGATGACGATCGCTTCTCCTGCGACGACTTCACCTCCCCCGAGGAGGAGGAGGAGGAGAAGGAGGAGGAGGAGGACGACGACGACACCTCCTCCGACGAGCCGCCGGCCAAACGCTTCTGTCCCTGGCCGGGGAACCTCAGTGACTTCGACAGCGACGACGACGACGCTGACGAGGAGGATGAGGACAATGAGGGCCCGGCCGGCGGCCGCTGGAACAGCGACGACGAGCCCGCCGGGAGTAGCGCCGACAGCGGCGACGACAATGACGAGGGCAGCGACGGTCCATAGATAGGACCATTAGCATAGGATCAGTAGTAGTAGACGGGGCAATGTATCCCCTAGTACTTCCTTTTGAGAGCAATCAGCTCTTTAGGTAAGAAATCTTGCTTATCAATGAAGAATTCCCCCAATTTGATTTTGCCGATTTCCCTTGAGCCAATTTAGCCGATCTCCCCTCATACTGATTTTGCCGATTTGTCCCCTTAGCCAATGCTTAATGAGCCGATAGCAACGCATCGGTCCTTTACGATCCATCCTCCAATTCTTCAACTGACGACCTTGAGATCTGGCGGATAATGTGGAGTCTTCAAGAGAGCCTTTGAATTCTTCCAACCAGGCCCAATGATCTTCTTCTGCCAAACTTCACCATTTTTTTGAAGAAGGTTGCGACGAAGGATCAGCCGATGACGCCCCAATCGGCTTTCAAAAACAGAGCATCTACCAGGCCAGCCGCCCCCCGAGCCTTAGTCAAGGCGAGAATGTTGGCGAGGACGCACAGATCAAGCAAAGGGCTTTGAACTCAGGTAATCTGAGACATCCACCATGCAGAGTTAGCCAAACTTGCCCCATTGACCACCTCTCTTCTGCTGAAAGCCGACGTCGCAGACGAAATACCAACAGCTTAATGAGAAAGAGGCTGCCTTGCATGCCAAAACTGAGGCTTTTGATAGTACCGCTGAATTGGCACAAAATCGGCTCCTTGCAACCCAGGCAGCTCTCCTTGTTCACCCCCTCACGGAAGCAGAAGGCCTTGAAGCTGAACTGAAGACCGTCTTGGCGAGCATCCGCGCTTTGAACACGCAGCTTGGTATATCTTGAGTAACTGTACTAGAGTCGATGGCTGTGCATCAGCTTTGTTTCTTAGCTCTAAAGTCGATGTCCTTGCATCGGCAGTATATCGTGATGCTGATTTTTTTTACTGGCCGATTTTCCTATCGGCCCCCAACATTCCACTGCACATATGTTCACCTGCACATGTTCATCTGATTAGATGCCCCCCCGAGCCGAATCTGTCAGGTAACTACAGATATCGGCTCTGTAGTTTAGCCAAGGCATTGTATTTGCATGTCGGCTCCGGTAGGACCAGTGTTGATTTTCCCTAACTCATCAGCCGACGTAAAACCGCTGCCCAGTAGGTCGATGTTGAACACAAGCAGAACATGTGATGATGATAATTTTGGCCGATTGCTGGAATCGGCCTCCATATTGATTGAAGCGCTTAATGAAGGTTTTGCAATGTCCCTCCATATATCGCTGGGGCCGATCCCAAGGATCGGCCTTGCCACGTTTGCTCATCGGTTTGTTCTTGTTACATGGTCAGGCCGGTGGATAAGACCATCCTAACCCTGTCCTTTGTCACGTCGATGCGCTCGCAGTCGCCCAAATTGGGTGCCTCGTCTGATCCTGGAGCACTAAACTCCGTCGGAAGGATGAGCACCATGTTTGTGCCAGCCGATGTTTCATCGTCGGCTTTCCTTTGCTTGGGGTGCCACTCCATTTTTCGTGGTCGACCCTCTTCATCCAGGGTTCGCTGGACCTTCGCGGCCAGATCAGGCCGCGCTTTCCTTAGCGTGTGCAGGTATAACCTTTCGGCTTCCTCCAAGCCGCGCAATCGCTGAACCCTACGCTTCTGGGAACGGCTGAGTCCATCAGGGCACCACCTTGGCCGGTGGTATCTGTCCTCTTCTTCTTCTTCATCGTCTTCCAAATCCTCGAGATCTTCCACCCGAGGGGACTCAGCGTGTTTGCTTCGAGGTGGGAGAGGCCCTAGACGTTTGAACACGGACACGTTAGCTGCATCCTTCCTCTTCTGTCTACATTCTGGGCAGTTGCCAATTGTACGCAATCGGCTCATTCCTGAATCCCAGCAGTGTCTGAAGAAGGGGCAGTCCCAGTGCCTATCCTCGTCGTCTTGCTCCCTCGATTTTTCCTTGGCACGGCGCTCGTACTCCTCCTCATCGCGATCATGCCGACGATGTCTCCTGGCGTCCCTAGCCAGACGGTCTCTATCATCATCATCGCTGGATCGTCGGCGTTGGCTATATTGACTCACGTACTTGTTGAGGAGGTGATCAGAGAGAGGTCGCTGATATCTTACATTCCTCACTTCTCCCTCTGTGATGTAGCGCTTGCCGTCGTGCCGGAGCCGATCACGTGGAGCGGCCTCCTCTGTGTCCTTGCTACGAGAGCAGCTGCCCTCGTCTCCATCTTTGCTAGAGTGGTGCCCAGGTCCTACCATGTTGATGCTGAACGAGAATCCTGGCTGGCAACCTTCAGGGTAAGTGCACTCCACCATGTTAACGGTGGGGAAGGGGTGGGTGTCGACCTTCATGGCGTACTGGTTGAAAATCAGACGTCCTTGTTCTATCGCCATTTGGATCTGCTGACGCCACACCCTGCAGTCGTTGGTGGCATGGGAGAACGAGTTATGCCATTTGCAGTATGGCTTTCCGTTCAGCTCCTGTACCGTGGGGATTTTGAGGCCTTCGGGTAACTTCAACTGCTTCTCTTTGAGTAAGAGGTCGAAGATTTGCTCAGTTTTAGTCACGTCAAAATCAAACCCTCTGGGCGGACCTGGTGGCTTAACCCATTTGCAGGACACGGGGGTTGCCCCCCGAGTCCATTCAGCCACTGCTACTTCTTGATCTCCCGCAGAGCCTTCGTCTTCATCTACCTAAACCAGGACTACCGCACGCTTGAATTTGTCCTGGTACAAGTCCGGGTGGCGCTGTTCATATGCCGACAGTTTCTGAACCATGTGCGCCAGCGAAGGGTAGTCTGCTTGGGAGGCCATGTCCTTGATTGGTGATGCAAGGCCCACCACTGCCAACTCGACTGCTTCTTTTTCAGTCACACGAGCCGAATAACATCGGTTCCTCAGATTTCTGAAGCGCTGGATGTATTCTGCCACAGTTTCTCCACGCTTCTGACGTATTTGTGCGAGATCGGCAAGGCCAGACTCGGAAGCCTCTGAGTGGTACTGCATGTGGAACTGTTCTTCCAACTGCTTCCAAGTCCGGATCGAGTCTGGTGGCAACGAAGTGTACCACCCGAAAGCCGATCCTGTGAGGGACTGTGCGAAGAACCTCACACGTAGCTCATCTGCTGCTGAGATCGTGCCCAGCTGTGCCAAATATCGGCTCACATGCTCGATGGAGCTGGAACCATCGGATCCATTGAATTTGGAGAAATCAGGGAGCCGATATTTGGGTGGTAGCGGGATCAACTCGTACTCGTTGGGGTACGGCTTGGAATAGCCGATTGTCCTCCTTTTTGGCACCATGCCGAACTGGTCTCTCAGTATGGTGCTGATTTGATCCGCGGTGCTGGCTGCAGGAGTCGAACTCTGAAGATTCGACGGAGTGGCATACTTAGCCAGCCATGCTTGCTTCTCCAGCTCTGAGCCAACTGCAGGAGCTGCGCTCTGGAGGTTTGTTGGAGTGGCGTACTTAGCTAGCCACGTCTGCTTCTCAAGATCTGTCGCTGAAGTTCCCCCTGCTTTCCCAGAAGTCCCTGCTGTTGCGGCCTGGTTTGTGAGTGCCCGATTACGTAGCCTCGGCACGTATGTGCACGTGTATCCGTGAGGGATCTCCTTAGGCGCCTCGTACAAGAACTGGTAGTCGCTAGGGTCACCACCGATCTTGTAGACGACGAATGCCGGTGAATTCGGCACTTCTGGTGTTGCCAACGCGAATGGCAGCGGTGGACGGGACTGGAGTGGCATCTCTCCCTGGTATGTCCCGAGAGCTGGTCCTGACGGAGAGTACTGGTGCCTCATGATCTCCTGGATCACCCGAAGAGCGACACGCTCCAAAGTGTTCACCAGGTTCTCAGAGTGGCGGTGCAGCGAGTGAGCCACCATGTAGTTAATCTCCTGACGCAGGGACCTGGTGCGTTCTTCTGACGGGGCGACAGGTCTATTCCATCGAGCGCACCATCAGGCGAGAACCCTTTCCACCTGATGCCATGTGAACGGGTTCTGTGAAAAGAGCCGATGAGGTCGGCTTCGAGAATCGCTTTGACCTCGTCATACTTCTTCTTGAGCTCCTCGGTCAGATCCTCGTACGTGACTGGAGTGCCTTCCGCCATCTCAGATGTAGATGGCGATGTGGTTGATGTCGAAGATTGTCCCACCGGGCGTGCCAGAATGTGTTGTGGTCAGAAACCCACCGGCGAGCAACGACGGGCAACACAGGAGAGCCGGGAGCAACTTAGGGCTGCGGCTGGCCCTGGTCCCTCCGAGCGACGGCCCGCAAAGACTCCGGCACGCACGTCCGATGCTGGTGCAAGGGCGTGCCACCTGACCTATACCTGGTCAGGAAGGTGATGATGATGCCTCGCTTAGTTTCCTGCATGGCATACACGTAAACATTAAATACGAGCCTCGATCGGCTCTCAGGTTATCCTGTGAATCGGCTCAAAGAGCCGATCCGGCCATGATTCGCACGAGGTGTACGAATATATGGTGGTCCTGCTTGATCAAGATAAAGCTAAAACGATCTACGACGATTTAGGGTTTTCACCGCATAATCGGAACGTCCTACTCACGATTGGGCCTCGCGGCCGCGCACGGTGATCGTAAGCCGATCCTAGACAAGGCCTAAAAACCAACACGAGGTTGATCCCCGGAACATCCTGTCTAGGGCTAGCAAACTACACCCTACGCGCCGCTGGATCCTCCAACCCTTTGTAAGGCCTAACTATGCAGATATTAAATTAATCCTTGAAGAACAAGGAGCAACCATAACGGATCGGATCTACTAAATAATGATCAAGCGGGGTGCCGCCCCTACACCTAAGATAGGTGTAAGGGCGGCTAGATGTCTAAGGGTTGCACTATGACATCATATGATACGAAGAACAATGCTAACCCTAACACATCTAAGATAACTACGTTGCTCGCCATCAAAAAGGCTTCAGTACGAGCAACGCATGAACAACGAATAAACTTGTACTGCCTAGATCGCAAGATGCGATCTAGGCAGCATGATGCTTACCCGGAAGAAACCCTCGAGACGAAGGAGTTGGCGATGCGCCTAGATTGATTTGTGATGAACGTGATTGTTGTTTATTTCATAAACCCTAGATACATATTTATAGTCCGTAGACTTTCTAACGTGGGAATAATCCCCACCGTGCACGAGACAAACTCTAACTAACCGACACGTATCCTACTATATTACAGATACACGGGCAAACTAGCCCAAACTTTGCATAACAGGCCGATTCACGTATTTCTTCCATGTATATTCTTCAAATCCATCTTGATCGCGGCCCACCTCTGACTCGGTCAAATTCTGGTGATAACAGGCGCGCATTGTGTCATCGCGCCCTGTGTACTGGAACATCAAGCGGTCCCTGTATTGGAGCGGCTGGATCCTCTTGGTGAACCAGGACAAGGTCAGGTCCTTCCCTGTCAGCCCCTCCTCCGTGAGCTTGCAGATCCGCCTGACGGCGCGAGTCAGCTGGGGCGATTCGGAGAGGTGGGGGCAATGCGTCCATGCCGGAACCTCGGTGGCGGGGCAGTTCTTGAACGGCGGCAATTTTCTTTCGCTCGCCGGGTCGGAGACGTCCTTCAAGTAGAAGAAACCCCCAGACCAGTACCGCGCGGATTCGTGGCGGTCGGTATGAGGGTAGACGCGGCCAGGGCGGATCATAAAGGTGATGGATCCGCACGTCGCCAGCTCGGAGGACTGGCGGATCTTCTCCTTCTTAACGGAAAAGTAATACTGAAACAGGGAGAGCTCGGGAGGTACCCGGAGATGGCCCTCGCAGAGGGTGACGTGGTTGCTGATTGCAAGCACGCTGTTCGGAGAGATGTTGTGGGGCTGAAGCCCATATACCTTCAGGATTTCCGAGAAGAAGTCCGAAGGCGGAAATGAGAAGCCTCGCTCCACTAGCGCTTTCGTCAGCACCATCTCGTTGTCTTGGGGGGCTGGAGCTAAGGCATTCGGAACTGTCCTCCAGCTTTCGGGTTGCAGAAAGCCTTCCCCCTCCAAGTTCTTCAGCTCAGTCTTTGTGGTGGTGCAGGGCCACCATTTCCCTTTGGATTCCGAGTCTCGCTGGCGGGCCTTGGACTTCTTGGCGGCAATTTCTTCCGCCTTCTTTTCCGCCTGCTCCGCTCCGGAAGTTTTCTCCGGGAGAGCTGAGGTGCCTTCGGTGTCCTTGCCGGAATCCTTAGTGGGATCCAGCTGAACTGGGACGAAGGGAGGAGGGGCAGAGGAGAGTGGCATCGCCATGATGGGTTCAGAGGTCGGTGGCGGAGTCGCGGAAGACATTTGAAGACGAAACAGATCGCGGAAAATCAAGACTTAGTCGGATCCACGTCTTCGTCCTAAGAATCATCCCTACCAACTACGGCAAAGGGTCGAAGCTCGGAGGATTTACCGTAATGGGTTCCGCGGTGGTCGGAGTCACCGGCGACGAGGTTTTCGTGCGGTGGCTCGCCGGAGTTAAGAACACGATGAACACCATGGTGGTGAAATCGCTCCGGTGATGCTCCGGCGAGGTTTCCGGCGGGTTCCGGCACGGCGGGGGAGGAGCTCGCGGGCGGCGCTCTGTAGAGAGGTGAGAAAGGGGGTGAATGAGAAGTTAGGGTTGACGGTGGATATTTATAGGCCGGAGGGACGAGATTCGTGCTCCGCATCCTGTGGTTGGAACGCAAGCGTCGCACCGTTGGATGCGTGACACGTGTCCAAAACCCTAAACGGTAAAAATGGCTAAGGATAAGTTACCGCGCAAATCGCGCGAAAATAGCGCCAGAATTGGCAGAACCGTTTGGGTCTTTTGAGATTCCGGGTAATCGCGCGAAGATAAACAGCTCTCATTCGCAAGCAGGGGAGTAACCCGGAAACGTGTCTTGAACCGTCGATGGATGAAGTCCCGCAGGATGGGAATATTTTCCGACTAAAGGTTGGGAAAGAAGAAAATAAGAAGATTGGAGTTCTTCAAGTTTCTCCGCGTTACCAACATTGCCGGAGACCATGATGGGCTAGCAAGGCGGAAACAGCAGGCGAAACTCGGAGAACTCCAGGGGCTACTGTTGTGGGTATACTTCATGGGTGTACCATCGACAGTGCCTAGATCCGGCAAGCCCGGGTGGCCCACAGATGGTGATGTGGCATGTGGCCCATCGGGCGGCCCAGTTGCTGTTGATCCTGGCTGATGAAGTCCGGCCCAGGCAGAGGGGCCAGATCCGACCGACCTTGAGGAGGAACCCGGATCCATGACGGCCCAGTAAGGAACCCGGATCCGGTACGACATAGATGGGAAGGCGGATCCTTAACGTGCACGGCAAGATATTGTACCGTAGTTAGGCAACCTGTATCCGGCTAGGACTCTCCATGTAAACCCTAGATCCGTGCGCCTTTATAAGCCGGATCCCGGGAGCCCTAGAGGCAGAACCTCAACTCATTGTAACAACGCGAAAGCGCCTAGATAATTCCAGACAAGCAGCAGTAGGCCCTGTCATCGTGCAGGTGTTCCGAAGCTGGGTAAATCGCGTACCACCGTCCCGTGTGCACTCCGCCCTATGGCCCCTACTTCCTCTCCCCTTCATGAGGATCCCTCCTCCGAGGTATCGTCGATTAGGCAACGACACCGGTTTACTAGAACTTCATGGAGCTCCTTTCCGGCCGCGTTCGCAGTTCCATATCCCGGAACAGGGAGTGACAGGTCACGGTTCTTTACACTCTGCAGAGGTGTGTTGCTTTACCCATAAGAGATCTTAACCTTGGTGCCAACCGGGCAGCTTTCCCGTCCACACTTCCTATGGTGTGAGGCCCGGTATAAGGTCATAGCCAATCATATTCCTCCGCTACCTCGCACACCCACCCGTTGTTGCAAACCCCGACCCTGGGTCCTCGCCGGTCCTCTTACTCCAATTAAGGATGGACCCCGACCACGACGACAGTCTGGGACTCATTAACCAAACTCCTTCGCCGGTAGCTGCAACCCATCATAGACCACATTACCGTGGGGAATTAGAGTGGGATCCCCACCCTCAAGTTGTTCCGCAAGCCGCAACCGCTACGGTATGCACAGCATAACCGTGGGGAATTAGAGTGGGATCCCCACCCTCAAGTTGCTCCGCAAGATACAACTGCTACGGTAAGCGCATCCGTTGATGTACAAGAGGTGGAAATACGATTGACTAGTCCGTCCCATTTCAGATCTTATGGTTAACACGGTTATTACGGCACAAGAATCACTGGCGATATTTGTTGTTTAATCCTAGATGGTAAACCCTTGCAATGGAAACTCCACCATTTCAACACAATCCATGGTTCCATTGCCCACCACATAGTCATATTCATAGTTATGAAAATAGTGGTTTTGGTTTTTTATGCAATAGTGATAATCATAGTACTTTGCAAGTAATTTGATAAAGATACTCAAATGGTATGAGCAAGCGATGAACTTGCCTGAACACTGCAAAGTTTTGCAGTTGGATGGCGTGGACTGACCCTTGTCCTCTGTTTCTGAAAAATAGCATCATTGTCCAATAAGGGCAATGGTTAAAGAAGCAATTATGCATGATTCAGCTTTTAGGGTTTGTTTCCCCCCTTCCGATGTCGTTGTTATTTCATGTGAGAGGTTAATACTAAGAATAATTTGGGGATGCTCTATTTAGAGTAAAATACAACCTTGAAATGTTGTCAAGGTGTTTTTAAAGTCCAAAAGGCATTAATGGACTTATTTTCATTATTGAAAATAATATGTGTGATTTAAATGATTATTTAAATCATCAAATTAAGACTTATTCTTAGTTGTCTTCAAAAATCCCCTTTGATATTTTATTCAGGTAGATAATTTTATGCTGATCAATTTTCATATTTTTAATTATTTTTTTAGAGCTATTAAACATTTATTGTGCTTTTCCAAAGTTTCTGTATTTTATATGAATTATGAAATGGCAAAATGCCCCTGGGCCCACTTGTTAGGGTGGCCCAGCGGGTTAACCCTAACCCGAGCCACACTTGGGCTCGGTTGGTCGCACCAACCCCTTTCTCCTCTTCCTCGTGAAACCCTACCTCTCCTCTCTCTCTCTCGCGACGCCGTGGTCGCCTCGCCGTCGCCGAATTAATCCGGCCGCCACCGGCCATCCCCGCCGGCGAGATGGGTGCCAATCGAACCGCCGTTCAATGGCGCACCGTCTGGTCCGCGTCGATCTGGCTTTCGCCGCCTCCTCGTTTTGCCCCCAACACTCCTGCTCGCCTGGCCGTGGTGATCCACGGCGATCTCGTCGCCGCCGATGTTCCTGGTGACGTGGCGCGGCCGTGTGCCTCGCCGTGGTGATGCTGGGGCTCATGCGCCTGGCGACGTCTGGCCTGGCTGCGGCCTGGCGCTGCCGTGGTTGGCCCGTGCCGCCGTGCCGCCATGGGCACGCCGCGGTGCTCTGCTCAAGGTATGTTCGCCTCCTTCTCTCCTGTCTTCTCTACCTCCTCCCCTCACTCTGGATGCCTGGGCATCCAGCTTGTAGTGCTGCTGCTACGCCTCTGTTCCTTGCGCCATGCTTGCTCTGGTGCTGTGCTCGCAGCTGCTGCCTACATGCGCCATGACTCCTAGCTGATGTGCTTGCTCTACTTCTATGCGTATGCTGCTTGTTGTGCTGCTACTGCCATTCTTGCCCTAGTCTATGCGCGTGTGCAAATCTTACTGTGGCGTGTGCTTCCTTTGTTTCTTGTCTCTGCTCACCCTTGTGGTTATACATGCTATTATCTGTCTAGATGCCCATCTGAGCATCACTAGCCATTGCTGTTGCTTGCTTGCTTGTGCTGTGATATGCTCTGGCTCCCCTGGTTCACTACTATGAGTGATTCTTGCTGTTTAGCAAGTACCAGTGCTGCTTGGGTGATGATTAAAGGTTGTTGGCTCATGGTAGGCTTGGCCTTACTTAATTGTTGTCCATATACATCAATTCCTTGATGATATGCTTTTGGATACAATCATAAAAAGGGTTTCTGTATTTGTCTGTGATTCAATTGTTGCTTAACTGTGGCTGTTTAATTTATATGATTCCTGTGTGCTGCCAGTGATGCCCTAGCATGCCCTGGCATGTTCTAACAAGCTTCTGATGATCCTGTGATCATCAATTGCTTGTAAAAAGCTGTGGTGCTCCATCTTGTGCCTTACTAGTGCTCAATTTGAGCTGTGTGTGGGTTGCAGATAAGTACTGGTGTGTACTGTTGTTGTCTTAAGCAATTGTTGTTGCTTGCAGTGATCCATTGGATCCACTGCAAGGCTTCTGGTGTATTGATTACTTGTATACATCATTTATCTGTGTAACTTGGCATGATTTATTTGATAAATGAGATGAACTGTTTCTGCAGTTATGATTCTTTAACTTGATTGACTTGAGCTAGAGGGATGCCAACACTTGTTGGGGACCCTAGCTCACTCTGAACCCTCTGGGTGATGATGGGTGACTTGGTTGGTTAGTTTTGTGGTTGAGGTGGCCTCAACAGCAAGTATTTGTTGTTCAGGAAGCTCCCACCCCTTTGTTGGCTTGCTGTGGCTTAGTGAATATCTCACTGGATAAACCCTTGTTGGTTTTCCAGTGACCTTTGCTGTTGACAAACAGGAATAGACACCATCTGTCTATCTGTCTGATGGCTTGCTGGGCTTTAGGTGCTAGGTGATATTGGATGGCTAGTTAGGGATTAATCCATGTTGGATTTCTCTGGTATTGTCACCATGCTGACACACCAATGTTCCCTTGGTGATTTCCTTCTGGCTGATCTCTAGTTTGCTTGCACCAAAAGGCTTAGTAGCCAGATGATGATACAAAGTGGGTACTCATACCCTTTGGCTTGTGTGTGTTTGATGCACATGCTTATTTATGAGCAAGACAGATGCTTGCTCATGATTCTTTGTGTATACCTCACTCCAGCTCCTAGAATGAGTTGTTGGTGTAGAGGATTTCTTCTGGTTTGGATTTCTGAGCTTGCCCTGCTCCTCCTTGCTTGCTGGTGATGCTTGGTTAATTTCTGGTGATTGGGGAATAGGTGAGACAGCTCTGGCTGTTCACCTGTTCTTGGTGTTCTTGAGTTGTTCTTGCTAGTTCTTACCCTGGAGATTCTGCCGATGGAGCTGCTAGGGTTTTGGCTTGGTGAAAAGGTTTTATACCTAGCTCTCCTTGCTTCCCTGGTCGACAGCTCCTCAGTTCACTTTGGTGACTCACTGTGTGTGTGCTGCATGCACACAGCCTTGTGAGCAGGCTGTGTGTGTGTATACCAGATACTTTGCACTTGGGCTTTGAGAGGATCAGCCAAGTGGCTATGCCACTTGGCATAACTTGTAATTGCTTTGATTTATGCAGGGATCAAGATGATGATCAAATGGACATGAAGATCATCAAGTCCAAGATTTAGATTACCTTGTAGTTTAGGATAGATCATGCAATTGTAATTTTCTTTCTTATTTCCTTTATTCAATTTATGTAATGTGTTATAATATTTCATATTTCTATTCTGAATATTGTAAATGACAATGTATCATGTGTGTTTATCAATAAAGCTCCAATTTTCCTTAATGAGCTTTATCTAATTGATGTACTATTTATATTCTTGATTACTTATAATTGTTTATTGAATTATCTCAAGTTTGAATTGTGAGATATCCATTTAATGTTTGAATTTGAAATTCAAATTCAACCTTGGTTTGAATTCAATCATACAACTTAATTTTGAATTCAATCATGCAACTTAAGATTGTGATGCAAGATCTCTTCTCTCTTCTCAAAACCCTAATGTAGTTGAGTAGGAACAAGTTTGTCGCACTCTCGAAACCTTAACCCTGTAAGATGTCGAGAGAGAAACTTGTCCCCCTTCGATGCAGTTTTGTTTTAAAAGCGCGAAATTTCCCCAGAATTTGAGATGCAATGCACATCCCTTTCTAAAATCTACCCCTCGATCGTCTTTAAACCTGGGACACGCGAGAAGTTCCGGAATGATCCGGAGAATAAGATTCATATATAGGATGTCACTTTCCAAGTTTGGAAATGATCCGATGCATTTATGGAAGGCACTAGAATGTTCCAGAACCTTCCGGAATAAATCACCATGGAAGGTGGAGTCCCGGATGGAATCCACCAACCCTAGCTGGCCGACCAAAAGGGAAGCTGGCCGCCTGCATGTGCGTGTTGTTGCCGGAAAACAATCCGTGTGATTCTTGGCTCCCCACAATTGCCTCTAAGGCTCTAACTAAAGAGGCGGAACCGTCATACCAAATCAATCAATCAATCCGTGTGAGATTATTGGTTCCCCACAATTAGCTAATCTTCCGGCAATAGCAACAGCAACCATGAAGATAACCCCTCTCCCGGCATCACCCTCTTCCTCCTGTCAGCCGATCAGCGTTGGCGGCGGCTCCTACAGTCCAACGGTCGACACAAAACCTAAGAACGACTCGGTCTTCACATGGCGGAAACTACTGGGCAGGCTCGACATATGTGAACGGGTACGCACACACATATATACATACAGGCAAATGTCGTTCAGATTTGATGCAACCCAAACCATTGCAGTGCATCATCGCCGCTATGATCGCCGGCCTTGTCGTGGAGGTGGCAGCCTTGGTTCTCTGGCCCTTCCGGAGAGCACCGGGCATGTCTGTCGACGCGCTACGCAACGCTATGCTGGGCGGGTTTGGGTGCTCGGTCTTGTTGAAGTATAAATGCATTGCCTAATCTCTTCCATCAGATCGGTCTTTTGGTTGCATTGGTTAGAGCATGCAGTTCTACATGGTATCAGAGCCAAGAGGTCTTGAGTTCAAGACCCGGCTGGCGCAATATAAAATAAAAATATTGCAGCCTACTTTCGGTCCACGTTTAGGCCTGAGGGAGCCACACGTGAGGGGGAGTGTGGAAGTATAAATGCATTGCCTAATCTCTTCCATCAGATCGGTCTTTTGGTTGCATTGGTTAGAGCATGCAGTTCTGCAGGTCTTCATGTACCTGGTCCTGACATTCTATATGCAATGGAGGCATCTACTAGGAGGGTTGCCAGAGGTAGAACTAACGACGGTGTCGCCCGCATCTGCGTCAGACGATCTAGTGTAACGGTATAGTCTTTTTTTGTTTGTTTCTTAGATACAGAGAACTTATTTGCGATATGTTTCCCATGTACGGAACAAGATGAGTATGTCTTGAACTGATCAACCAATACGAAGGCTGAGAAAATCTATTCCTATGTGGATTGGGTACACGTGCATGCAATACATGTAACAACTAACAAGGCATGTGTCCTTTGATTCTGGATCAAGGATTCCGGCGTGTCCTTGAGGTTGATGCCGCTGGCTGAGATGCGGTAGACGAATATATATGGCCATGTACCGACATTATAAAAAAGTGATCAGAAATATTCCGATTATTTTAAATAAACAAAAGACATATACCGAAATAAATTTAGAATTCAAAAGCCTACACTAGCTACATATCCCTCTCGGCTTCCTATTCAAGTGCAACATCTGTCGCTCTCGTCCCTCGTACCCCCATGACCTACCACAAAACTCCACGTGGCGCACCAGATGGAGTAGAACATAATCCATGCCACGTCGTCCCATTTATTATGGAAGGTGGAGACCGCCAGCGCTATGGAGATTGCCATAACCATAGTGACCACCAGCATCTGCACCTGATTAAAGCAAAAGAAACAATGTGCACAGGAGACGTGTTTACAGGTCAGTCCAATGGAACTGATAACGGATTATTATTTTAGGAAAGGTAGATATACCCATGTGTTTTGTGCAGCACATTGCGGTGCTTCACGTTGCTTCTTGTTGTTGCAGTGTTTGACAAGCAGGAGAGTCATGGCCGTGGAGTAGGAGTTGGTAATAATGGTGACGAGTGAGCTGTGCCAATCGGGCCACTGAGAGTAGGCGAGGAACACCGTGCACGCCAACATGCCCGTACAGACGCAGAAGTACTGATGTGGTGTGTGTGTGTGTGTGCAAATGGATAGAAAGAAGAATTAACAAGTTGTACTTTAATTAACATGCTAGATCACGTATGTACCCATATAGGGAAAACTTGTTGGAGAATCAACAAAACTAAAAAAACACGCGACATTACTAGCGATCGATCAAGATCTCCCATTATCAGGAAGAAAAAAAACATGATTTGGAATACATGCCTGCAGTTGATCCATTTATTGAATTCCATGAACAAGAGAATATATACATACCGCCAAACGAGTATTAAACCGTTGGTACGATTCGTCGAGAAGCGGCGCTTCCTCATCCACCACGGAAGATCCTATCGGAGGCGCCACGGATATCCCTGGATACGGGCAATGGCATGCCGGCGGGCAGTGGCTTCCCCCGCCGCCGCCGTGACCTCCCCAGCCTCCGCCGCCGTGGCCTCCCCCGCCACCACCGCCATGGCCTCCCCCACCACCGCCGCCGCCGACCATGGCTGAGATCGATCGATCACCACACCACACCACCTGACGATAGCTCCAGATCCGTAGCAAGAACCTACTGTTGTTTGTAGGTAATATATAAGTTTATATCCGTTTTTTTTTTGACAGGAAAGCGGCACTTTATTGATCAACACACATCAATACAAAGAGTCTTCCGGATACATTCCGGGACAGAAAACGAAATAAAACCTAGTGAAGCTAAATTACAAGTTTTAGCTAAAATGTGTGCCGCTTCGTTCAGACAACGTTTCACATGCCGAAAATTAGCAGTGGAGAAGCCTGCCACCAAGGTCTTGATGTCCTTGACCACTGAACCAACCTCGGAGCGATCTGGTGCTGGAGAGTTGAGCCTCTAGATCAAAGACAAACAATCAGAGACAAAGACCACATTGTTGAAACCCTTGTCGCGTGCAATCATCACCGCACCGCGTAGAGCTAGTGCCTCGCCCATCTCTGGAGATGTAAAACCCTGGAGGGGTAAGCTTGCCGCAGCCAAGCACTTCCCCTCGGAGTCGCGAAAAACTGCTCCCATGGCCATCTGCCTGCAGTCCGCGAAAAGCGCAACATCAGAGTTAACAAGGACTACACCTGGAGGCGGCGGAGACCATCGGGGAGCTACATCAGTCTCACGCCTATTGCTAGGTTTCGCCTTGAAACATTGCTGAATGATCATGTCAATATATGCGAGGATTTTCACACTCGTTCTGGTTGGATCAGGGTGGCCTCACTACTAGGAAAAAGCTATTCAGTGGCGCACCACTATTCCCCTTCAGTGGCGCACTGCTGGTGCGCCACTACTATCACGCCACTGCTAAGTTTTAGTAGTGGCGCACTACTGGTGCGCCACAACTACGCTAAGTAACAGTGGCGCACTGCGTCGTGCGCCATTGATAGGTACACTGGTGCGCCACTACTACTCCAAAGGGGTGCGCCACTGTTGTTCAGCAGCAGTGCGCCACTACTGTCTGTTGTCGGTGCGGCACTGCTGCCTCCTTGGGTGCGCCACTGTTACGGCGAGCTGGTGCGCCATTGCTGCTTGTTTAGGTGCGCCACTGTGGCATCTAAGACATGCGCCACTGCTGGCAGCTTTGGTGCGCCACTGGTAGTTTCGAAGGTGATCAGAGGGTTGTGCGCCACTGGGTCCAGGCTGGTGCGCCACTGTTACTTGGTGGTCGTGCGCCACTCATGATCCAGTAGTGCGCCACTACTAGTAGTTCATTTTCATTTTTTGTATTTCTGGCATGTATTTGTACAGGTTGTATAGCACAGTATAACAACACAGATACAGAATATATAACACATATATACAATAGCACAGTATACCAATACATAGTCCTTCACATTAGCCTCCATGATTCACAAGATTTCAAATATTATACAAGTGTTACGGTGTTACAAGTCAAATGAGCTAGTGGTTACACAAGGTCGATCATCTAAACTAGCATCACATAGAAGAGAGCTAGAGTCACTACTAGCACCGTCCCGATGAAAGTGGTCTTCATCCGGTTCCTCCTCCGCTCCGTCCTCTCTCCCGCCAGATAGCGTGCGTATCTGTCTTCGGCCTCCGCTCTAGTGGTGTACCCTTTGTAGCTGTTAGCGCTAAAACGGTGAACCTGTCTCCGACACTCCTCCCAGTCGTTGTAGACTCCGGGAACATTGCCCTTGTACACGACATACTACGTCATATCTGCGTACATATGCACAAGCCAAAGAAACATTAGTGCACGCTCATAGATGTTTGCAACGAATAAGAGCAAACTCAAAAACGATCCAAGTAGTATGAACTAAAAGGCATGCCTCATACATTGTTGGTCGGAACAAATATGAATATCCCGGGATGGCGTCAGTGAGGCCAGGTAGGATGCACAAGAGATTGATATTTGTGCCATCACACCAGGCTCACTGGCGTCACCCCGGAGTGTACAGTTGACCAAACATTCTAATCATTGGCACTAAAATGGAAGAAAGGCCAATGCAATTAAGAAGTGCCAACTCAAATAAGAGACAAGTAGCTATTATGAACTAAATGGAATGCCTCATATTTTGTTGGTCGGAACAAATATTAACATTTAGAGAAGGGGTAAGTGAAACCAAGTAGGATGCACAAGAGATTGATACTTGTGTCATCGCACCAGGTTCACTAGCCCCTCCCCCAAGTGTACAAGTGACCAAACATTCTAATCATCGGCATTTTAAAATACGAAAGCAAATGGAAGAATGACAAGGGCCTCATACTTTGTCGATCGAAACAAATATGAACATCCCGGGATGGCGTTAGTAAGGCCAGGTAGGATGCACAAGAGATTGATATTTGTGCCATCACACCAGGCTCACTAGCGACACCCCGGAGTGTACAGTTGACCGAACATTCTAATCATCGGCCAAATGCAATTAAGAAGTGCCAACTCAAACAAGAGATAAGTAGCTACTATGAACTAAATGGAATGCCTCATACATTGTTGGTCAAAACAAATTTTAACATTCGGGATGGAGTGAGCGAGGCCGTAGGATGCACAAGACATGGATATTTGTGCCATCACACCGGCTCGCTCGCTCCACCAGTGTACAAGTGACCAACCATTCTAATCATCGGCATATGCAAACAAAATTAACGACCAAATCAAGTGCGGAAAACGACAGAGCCATATATATAAGTTCACAAACATAGCCGAACTAGTAATTAATAGCAAGTAAAGTGCTGGATAAAGTTTATTACAACAGAAGCTCGTCTTTAGTTCACAACTACATAACTAGGCTCGCACATCAAGACTTTCTCGGAGCGTGGATAAAACCGCCGCCTTTCTTCAAGCACATCCATGAGCGGTAGTCGTCACCCTGCATTTGGAGCTTTGTGTCTATGTCACTGTTTGACGGCTGATAGCCGGCGAAGAACTCCCCCGCGCTTCTAACGACATCTTGATGGATGATTTCACAAAACTCTACTTGGATGCGGAAGAAGTCTTGCTTGATGCCGGCGTCAGGGACACGCGCCAATTTGTTGGCCCAGTCTCTTAGATGCTCGGAGTAGCGTAAGGCTCTGCTGGTCCCGTATGAACTTATCCATGTGATAGAGGGCGTAGTAGGCATCCTTGTTACTAGAAGGCGGCTTCTTGACGCAGGGAAACTTTGTTTGGTGCTTGAACACATGCTTCCCGTACCTAACATTTGGCCTCTGCATGTTGCCTTTCGCTTTGACGTAGCCATTGAGAGCATCATCAAGTACGGCCTTGACATTCGTGTAGTCCGTGGTTGACTTACCGTCCGCATCGAGGTATGTGGCCACGGAATGCTTCGGGGTTATGGAGATGAGTGTGCAGGTTTTGTCTCTGCGTAGAACACATAATGTTTAAGAACATGACGATTGAAATCTAAAAAAATCACGAGTTAAGACCTGTACGGTGAGGGGGTGACTTACTCGGGAAATACAGGCATGAGGATGTTACACTTCTTCTGGTTCGCTAGAAAGAAGTCTTTGAGGTATCCACTCACGACTGCCCGGTCTCCGGCGGTGGCCAAGTGGACGGCACGCATGTAGAAGGGGTTGGCTATCGCGATGTCCGGGATCTTGTTTCTAATGATCCGCATCGCCTTGCTGAGCGAGTATAGGCGAATGAAGGTGTAGTGCAGCGGATAACTGTTCAGCATGGCGAAGATGTCATCATACCGCAGGAAGATATTCTCCGCGAAGCCACTATCGACAAAGCCATGGCCCGAGGGCACCTTGGCAACATACACTGGGTATCCATTATCTTTCTCCCTGAGACGCCGCTCCTCCATAAACATAACACAGTCAACCAGAGATCGCATAGGACCGGGTGCAGCATCGTACAATCTTTGAATTAGCATCCGCTCACCCGACACATGCACCCTCGCCTCTATATTCTTGGGCACTGGTGGCCCGTCCTGAGCACGGATAGGTGCCGGCTGGCTGGCAGACTTGTCATCCTTCTTCTTTCTTTTCCGTCCCTTCGGCTTCATTTTTACTGGGACTGCATTCTCCTCTTCGCAAGCCTTCTTCAGTGTGTTAGGACTGATAACACTTCTCACCTCGGCTATCGGCTGAGTCTCGGTGAAATCGGCAGCTGGAGGCGTCTCCTGAGAACAGAATAGGCGCCGCTTGTTGCAATAGGTTTTCCCCTCGGCGGCAGCTTGAGAGGGTTGGCTACTGAGATCTGATACGTCTCCAACGTATCGATAATTTCTTATGTTCCATGCCACATTATTGATGTTATCTACATGTTTTATGCACACTTTATGTCATATTCGTGCATTTTCTGGAACTAACCTATTAACAAGATGCCGAAGTGCCGATTCTTTGTTTCTGCTGTTTTTGGTTTCGTAAATCCTAGTAACGAAATATTCTCGAATTGACGAAATCAACGCCCAGGGGCCTATTTTTCCACGAAGCTTCCCGGAAGTCCGAAGACGAAGCGAAGAGGGGCCACGGGGTGGCCAAACCCTAGGGCGGCACGGCCCCACCCCTGGCCGCGCCGGCCTATGGTGCAGGCCCCCGTGCCGCCTCTTGACTTGCCCTTCCGCCTACTTAAAGCCTCCGTGACGAAACCCCAAAGCACCGAGAGCCACGATACGGAAAACCTTACTGAGACGCCGCCACCGCCGATCCCATCTCGGGGGATCCAGGAGATCGCCTCCGGCACCCTGCCGGAGAGGGGATTCATCTCCCGGAGGACTCTACACCGCCATGGTCGCCTCCGGAGTGATGTGTGAGTAGTCTACCCCTGGACTATGGGTCCATAGCTGTAGCTAGATGGTTGTCTTCTCCCCATTGTGCTATCATTGTCGGATCTTGTGAGCTGCCTAACATGATCAAGATCATCTATCTGTAATTCTATATGTTGCGTTTGTTGGGATCCGATGAATAGAGAATACTTGTTATGTTGATTATCAAAGTTATATCTACGTGTTGTTTATGATCTTGCATGCTTTCCGTTACTAGTAGATGCTCTGGCCAAGTAGATGCTTGTAACTCCAAGAGGGAGTACTTATGCTCGATAGTGGGTTCATGCCTGCATTGACACCGGGACAGTGATGAAAGTTCTAAGGTTGTGTTGTGCTGTTGCCACTAGGGATAAAACATTGATGCTATGTCTAAGGATGTAGTTGTTGATTACATTACGCACCATACTTAATGCAATTGTCTGTTGCTTTGCAACTTAATACCGGAGGGGTTCGGATGATAACTTTGAAGGTGGACTTTTTAGGCATAGATGCAGTTGGATGGCGGTCTATGTACTTTGTCGTAATGCTCAATTAAATCTCACTATACTCATCATGATATGTATGTGCATGGTCATGCCCTCTTTATTTGTCAATTGCCCAACTGTAATTTGTTCACCCAACATGCTGTTTGTCTTATGGGAGAGACACCTCTAGTGAACTGTGGACCCCGGTCCAATTCTCTTTACTGAAATACAATCTCATCGCAATACTTGTTCTACTGTTTTCTGCAAACAATCATCTTCCACACAATACGGTTAATCCTTTGTTACAGCAAGCCGGTGAGATTGACAACCTCACTGTTTCGTTGGGGCAAAGTACTTTGGTTGTGTTGTGCAGGTTCCACGTTGGCGCCGGAATCCCTGGTGTTGCGCCGCACTACATCCCGCCGCCATCAACCTTCAACGTGCTTCTTGGCTCCTCCTGGTTCGATAAACCTTGGTTTCTTTCTGAGGGAAAACTTGCTGCTGTGCGCATCATACCTTCCTCTTGGGGCTCCCAACGAGCGTGTGAGTTACACGCCATCAAGCATATTTTCTGGCGCCGTTGCCGGGGAGATCAAGACACGCTGCAAGGGGAGTCTCCACTTCTCAATCTCTTTACTTTGTTTTTGTCTTGCTTAGTTTTATTTACTACTTTGTTTGCTGCACTAAATCAAAATACAAAAAAAATTAGTTGCTAGTTTTACTTTATTTGCTATCTTGTTTGCTATATCAAAAACACAAAAAAATTAGTTTACTTGCATTTACTTTATCTAGTTTGCTTTATTTACTGTTGCTAAAATGGCCAACGCTGAAAATACTAAGTTGTGTGACTTCACAACCACAAATAATAATGATTTCTTATGCACACCTATTGCTCCACCTGCTACTACAGCAGAATTCTTTGAAATTAAACCTGCTTTACTGAATCTTGTTATGCGAGAGCAATTTTCTGGTGTTAGTTCTGATGATGCTGCTGCCCATCTCAATAATTTTGTTGAACTATGTGAAATGCAAAAATATAAAGATGTAGATGGTGATATTATTAAACTAAAATTGTTCCCTTTCTCATTAAGAGGAAGAGCTAAAGATTGGTTGCTATCTCTGCCTAAGAATAGTATTGATTCATGGACTAAATGCAAGGATGCTTTTATTGGTAGATATTATCCCCTGCTAAAATTATATCTTTGAGGAGTAGTATAATGAATTTTAAACAATTAGATACTGAACATGTTGCTCAAGCTTGGGAAAGAATGAAATCTCTGGTTAAAAATTGCCCAACCCATGGATCGACTACTTGGATGATCATCCAAACCTTCTATGCAGGACTAAATTTTTCTTCACGGAATTTATTGGATTCAGCTGCTGGAGGTACCTTTATGTCCATCACTCTTGGTGAAGCAACAAAGCTTCTTGATAATATGATGATCAACTACTCTGAATGGCACACGGAAAGAGCTCCACAAGGTAAGAAGGTAAATTCTGTCGAAGAAACCTCTTCCTTGAGTGATAAGATTGATGCTATTATGTCTATGCTTGTGAATGATAGGACTAATATTGATCCTAATAATGTTCCATTAGCTTCATTGGTTGCACAAGAAGAACATGTTGATGTGACCTTCATTAAAAATAATAATTTCAACAACAATGCTTACCTAACAATTCTAGTAACAACTATAGGCCATATCCTTATAATAATGGCAACGGCTATGGTAATTCTTATGGGAATTCTTACAACAATAATAGGAACACACCCCCTGGACTTGAAGCCATGCTTAAAGAATTTATTAGTACACAAACTGCTTTTAACAAATCTGTTGAACAAAAGCTTGGGAAAATTGATATACTTGCTTCTAAAGTCGATAGTCTGTCTTTGCGATGTTGATCTTTTGAAATCAAAAGTTTTGCCTAATGAGAATCATCATAATAAAATTGTTACTACAGCAAATGCCATTCAAGTTAGAATTAATGAGAATATAAGATTAATGGCTGAAGCTGCGTGCTAGGTGGGATAGAGAAGAAAATGAAAAACTAGCTAAAGAGAAGAATGTAGCTAAAGTTTGGACTATTACCACCACTAGTAATGCTAATGCTACACATGTTGCTGCACCTCCTACTAATACTAATAAAAGAATTGGTGTTAGCAATGTTTCCACTTCTAATGCAAAGCGCGAGAAACTGCTCAAATCGCTTAAAGCATTGAAATCGCTGTGATAAAGTCGCTGAAATTTTTTCCAACATTGGGGATGATGATCCCATTGCTTTAGATTATAATGGTTTGAATTTTGATGATTGCCACATCTCTGAAGTTATTAAGTTCTTGCAAAAACTTGCTAAAAGCCCTAATGCTAGTGCTATAAATTTGGCTTTCACGCATCATATTACAAATGCTCTCATAAAAGCTAGAGAAGAGAAACTAGAGCGCGAAGCCTCTATTCCTAAAAAGCTAGAGGATGGTTGGGAGCCCATCATTAAGATGAAGGTTAAAGATTTTGATTGTAATGCTTTATGTGATCTTGGTGCAAGTATTTCTGTTATGCCTAAGAAAATTTATAATATGCTTGACTTGCCACCGCTGAAAAATTGTTATTTGGATGTTAATCTTGCTGATCATTCTACAAAGAAACCTTTGGGTAAAGTTGATAATGTTCGTATTACCGTTAACAATAACCTTGTTCCCGTTGATTTTGTTGTTTTGGATATTGAATGCAATGCATCTTGTCCCATTATATTGGGAAGACCTTTTCTTCGAACTGTTGGTGCTATTATTGATATGAAGGAAGGTAATATAAAATATCAATTTCCTCTCAAGAAAGGTATGGAACACTTCCCTAGAAAGAGAATGAAGTTACCTTTTGATTCTATTATGAGAACAAATTATGATGTTGACACTTCGTCTCTAGATAATACTTGATACACACTTTCTGCGCCTAGCTGAAAGGCGTTAAAGAAAAGCGCTTATGGGAGACAACCCATGTTTTTACCTACAGTACTTTGTTTTTATTTTGTGTCTTGGAAGTTGTTTACTACTGTAGCAACCTCTCCTTATCTTAGTTTTGTGTTTTGTTGTGCCAAGTTAAGCCGTTGATAGAAAAGTAAGTACTAGATTTGGATTACTGCGCAGTTCCAGATTTCTTTGCTGTCACGAATCTGGGTCTACCTCCCTGTAGGTAGATCAGAAAATTAAGACAATTTACGTGCATGATCCTCATATATGTACGCAACTTTCATTCAATTTGAGCATTTTCATTTGAGCAAGTCTGGTGCCATTTTAAAATTCGTCAATACGAACTGTTCTGTTTTGACAGATTCTGCCTTTTATTTCGCATTGCCTCTTTTGCTATGTTGGATGAATTTCTTTGATCCACTAATGTCCAGTAGCATTATGCAATGTCCAGAAGTGTTAAGAACGATTGTGTCACCTCTGAATATGTCAATTTATATTGTGCACTAACCCTCTAATGAGTTGTTTCGAGTTTGGTGTGGAGGAAGTTTTCAAGGATCAAGAGAGGAGTATGATGCAACATGATCAAGGAGAGTGAAAGCTCTAAGCTTGGGGATGCCCCGGTGGTTCACCCCTGCATATATCAAGAAGACTCAAGCGTCTAAGCTTGGAGATGCCCAAGGCATCCCCTTCTTCATCGACAACATTATCAGGTTCCTCCCCTGAAACTATATTATTATTCCATCACATCTTATGTGCTTTTTCTTGGAGCGTCGGTTTGTTTTTGTTTTTTGTTTTGTTTGAATAAAATGGATCCTAGCATTCACTTTATGGGAGAGAGACACGCTCCGCTGTAGCATATGGACAAGTATGTCCTTGGTTTCTACTCATAGTATTCATGGCGAAGTTTCTCCTTCGTTAAATTGTTATATGGTTGGAATTGGAAAATGATACATGTAGTAATTGCTACAAATGTCTTGGGTAATGTGATACTTGGCAATTGTTGTGCTCATGATTAAGCTCTTGCATCATATGCTTTGCACCCATTAATGAAGAAATACATAGAGCATGCTAAAATTTGGTTTGCATATTTGGTTTCTCGAAGGTCTAGATAATTTCTAGTATTGAGTTTGAACAACAAGGAAGACGGTGTAGAGTCTTATAATGTTTTCAATATGTCTTTTATGTGAGTTTTGCTGCACCGGTTCATCCTTGTGTTTGTTTCAAATAAGCCTTGCTAGCCTAAACCTTGTATCGAGAGGGAATACTTCTCATGCATCCAAAATACTTGAGCCAACCACTATGCCATTTGTGTCCACCATACCTACCTACTACATGGTATTTTCCGCCATTCCAAAGTAAATTGCTTGAGTGCTACCTTTAAAATTCCATCATTCACCTCTGCAATATACAGCTCATGGGACAAATAGCTTAAAAACTATTGTGGTATTGAATATGTAATTATGCACTTTATCTCTTATTAAGTTGCTTGTTGTGCGATAACCATGTTTACTGGGGACGCCATCAACTATTCATTGTTGAATTTCATGTGAGTTGCTATGCATGTCCGTCTTGTCTGAAGTAAGAGAGATCTACCACCTTATGGTTAAGCATGCATATTGTTAGAGAAGAACATTGGGCCGCTAACTAAAGCCATGATCCATGGTGGAAGTTTCAGTTTTGGACATATATACTCAAATCTCAAATGAGAAAATTATTAATTGTTGTTACATGCTTATGCATAAAAGAGGAGTCCATTATCTGTTGTCTATGTTGTCCCGGTATGGATGTCTAAGTTGAAGAATAATCAATAGCGAGAAATCCAATGCGAGCTTTCTCCTTAGACCTTTGTACAGGCGGCATAGAGGTACCCCTTTGTGACACTTGGTTAAAACAGTGCATTGTGATGATCGGGTAGTCCAAGCTAATTAGGACAAGGTGCGGGCACTATTAGTACACTATGCATGAGGCTTGCAACTTATAAGATATAATTTACATGATGCATATGCTTTATTACTACCGTTGACAAAATTGTTTCATGTTTTCAAAATCAAAGCTCTAGCACAAATATAGCAATCGATGCTTTTCCTCTATCGAGGACCATTCTTTTACTTTCAATATTGAGTCAGTTCACCTATTTCTCTCCACCTCAAGAAGCAAACACTTGTGTGAACTGTGCATTGATTCCTACATATTTGCTTATTGCACTTATTATATTACTCTATGTTGACAATATCCATGAGATATACATGTTACAAGTTGAAAGCAACCGCTGAAACTTAATCTTCTTTTGTGTTGCTTCAATGCCTTTACTTTGAATTATTGCTTTATGAGTTAACTCTTATGCAAGACTTATTGATGCTTGTCTTGAAGTGCTATTCATGAAAAGTCTTTGCTTTATGATTCACTTGTTTACTCATGTCATATACATTGTTTTGATCGCTGCATTCACTACATATGCTTTACAAATAGTATGATCAAGATTATGATGGCATGTCACTCCAGAAATTATCTGTGTTATCGTTTTACCTGCTCGGGACGAGCAGAACTAAGCTTGGGGATGCTGATACGTCTCCGACGCATCGAGGTATGTGGCCACGGAATGCTTCGGGGTTATGGAGATGAGTGTGCAGGTTTTGTCTCTGCGTAGAACACATAATGTTTAAGAACATGACGATTGAAATCTAAAAAAATCACGAGTTAAGACCTGTACGGTGAGGGGGTGACTTACTCGGGAAATACAGGCAGGAGGATGTTACACTTCTTCTGGTTCGCTAGAAAGAAGTCTTTGAGGTATCCACTCACGACTGCCCGGTCTCCGGCGGTGGCCAAGTGGACGGCACGCATGTAGAAGGGGTTGGCTATCGCGATGTCCGGGATCTTGTTTCTAATGATCCGCATCGCCTTGCTGAGCGAGTATAGGCGAATGAAGGTGTAGTGCAGCGGATAACTGTTCAGCATGGCGAAGATGTCATCATACCGCAGGAAGATATTCTCCGCGAAGCCACTATCGACAAAGCCATGGCCCGAGGGCACCTTGGCAACATACACTGGGTATCCATTATCTTTCTCCCTGAGACGCCGCTCCTCCATAAACATAACACAGTCAACCAGAGATCGCATAGGACCGGGTGCAGCATCGTACAATCTTTGAATTAGCATCCGCTCACCCGACACATGCACCCTCGCCTCTATATTCTTGGGCACTGGTGGCCCGTCCTGAGCACGGATAGGTGCCGGCTGGCTGGCAGACTTGTCATCCTTCTTCTTTCTTTTCCGTCCCTTCGGCTTCATTTTTACTGGGACTGCATTCTCCTCTTCGCAAGCCTTCTTCAGTGTGTTAGGACTGATAACACTTCTCACCTCGGCTATCGGCTGAGTCTCGGTGAAATCGGCAAATTTGGAGGCGTCTCCTGAGAACAGAATAGGCGCCGCTTGTTGCAATAGGTTTTCCCCTCGGCGGCAGCTTGAGAGGGTTGGCTACTGAGATCTGATACGTCTCCAACGTATCGATAATTTCTTATGTTCCATGCCACATTATTGATGTTATCTACATGTTTTATGCACACTTTATGTCATATTCGTGCATTTTCTGGAACTAACCTATTAACAAGATGCCGAAGTGCCAGTTGCTGTTTTCTGCTGTTTTTGGTTTCAGAAATCCTAGTAACGAAATATTCTCGGAATTGGACGAAATCAACGCCCAGGGGCCTATTTTTCCACGAAGCTTCCAGAAGTCCGAAGACGAAACGAAGAGGGGCCACGGGGTGGCCAAACCCTAGGGCGGCGCGGCCCCACCCCTGGCCGCGCCGGCCTATGGTCTGGGCCCCCCGTGCCGCCTCTTGACTTGCCCTTCCGCCTACTTAAAGCCTCCGTGACGAAACCCCCAGTACCGAGAGCCACGATACGGAAAACCTTACTGAGACGCCGCCACCGCCGATCCCATCTCGGGGGATCCAGGAGATCGCCTCCGGCACCCTGCCGGAGAGGGGATTCATCTCCCGGAGGACTCTACACCGCCATGGTCGCCTCCGGAGTGATGTGTGAGTAGTCTACCCCTGCACTATGGGTCCATAGCTGTAGCTAGATGGTTGTCTTCTCCCCATTGTGCTATCATTGTCGGATCTTGTGAGCTGCCTAACATGATCAAGATCATCTATCTGTAATTCTATATGTTGCGTTTGTTGGGATCCGATGAATAGAGAATACTTGTTATGTTGATTATCAAAGTTATATCTACGTGTTGTTTATGATCTTGCATGCTTTCCGTTACTAGTAGATGCTCTGGCCAAGTAGATGCTTGTAACTCCAAGAGGGAGTACTTATGCTCGATAGTGGGTTCATGCTGCATTGACACCGGGACAAAGGATGAAAAGTTCTAATGTTGTGTTGTGATGTTGCCACTAGGGATAAAACATTGATGCTATGTCTAAGGATGTAGTTGTTGATTACATTACGCACCATACTTAATGCAATTGTCTGTTGCTTTGCAACTTAATACTGGAGGGGGTTCGGATGATAACCTGAAGGTGGACTTTTTAGGCATAGATGCAGTTGGATGGCGGTCTATGTACTTTGTCGTAATGCCCAATTAAATCTCACTATACTCATCATGATATGTATGTGCATGGTCATGCCCTCTTTATTTGTCAATTGCCCAACTGTAATTTGTTCACCCAACATGCTGTTTGTCTTATGGGAGAGACACCTCTAGTGAACTGTGGACCCCGGTCCAATTCTCTTTACTGAAATACAATCTACTGCAATACTTGTTCTACTGTTTTCTGCAAACAATCATCTTCCACACAATACGGTTAATCTTTTGTTACAGCAAGCCGGTGAGATTGACAACCTCACTGTTTCGTTGGGGCAAAGTACTTTGGTTGTGTTGTGCAGGTTCCACGTTGGCGCCGGAATCCCTGGTGTTGCGCCGCACTACATCCCGCCGCCATCAACCTTCAACGTGCTTCTTGGCTCCTTCTGGTTCGATAAACCTTGGTTTCTTTCTGAGGGAAAACTTGCTGCTGTGCGCATCATACCTTCCTCTTGGGGCTCCCAACGAGCGTGTGAGTTACACGCCATCAAGATCGTAGTCCATCACCCCAAAATCGAAGTTGCAGTCCAGGTTGGCGAACGTACTGTCCTCGTCCGGACCATCGTTCGGATCCTGTGCCATCTGCATGTCCACATCAGCTGATGGCGGCACCGTTGGGGTGGTCTTGCCATGGCTTGGCACCGGCACGGCTGGGGGTGCTGTCTGTGGGGTGGTGTCCCTCGCCCCCAAATGAATCTGGCTCTTTGGCCAAACCATGGACCAATTGAAGCAATGCTGGAGGGTAAGGAGCTCATCTTCGTCGGCACCATGGGGTTGAAAAGGAGGTAGCACGTCGTCGTAGCCGCTAAGCACCCGAACCAGTTGAATCCTATACACGTCGGGTTGCATGGGTGTACCGTGTAACTGACGGTTGCTCGGTTGAACGATTTTGGCCTTGGCAACATCGATCAACTCGCCGTTCACAAACTGCAGGAGAGTGCATGGGACATCGACGGCGGAGCTCTGCGGAAAACATGTAGGGCGTTAGGGATGGCTAGCTAGTCAAAGGCAAGGATATGGAAGTCATTGGCCAAGGGTTGGTTACCGTGATGGCGTCCAGCTCGGCTAAGGTCGAGGCACCGCCGGCGGCGGGCGTGCAACTGATGGAGTGGCCGCTTGTTGGCGCGGTGCCGGGCGGCGTATTATCCGCAGCGACGGGTGCATTGAGCTGAAGTAATGGCGCCGCGGGAGACACCAAGGTTGGCGCCGCGGGAGCCACCACGGTTGGCGCCGCGGGAGCCACCAAGGTTGGCGCCGCCGGAGCCACCAATGTTGGCGCCGCCGGAGACACCATTGTTGCCGCCTGCGGAATCACCGATGGCTCCACGCTGTGGGAGTTGCTGCCCGTGAAACTGGGAACCGGGGGAGGCCCCTTTTTTCCTCCCTCATACCACGCGTCCAGACCGGCAACCAAGGTAGGGATGAGGGAGCTAAGCGTCGTGCCCACTTGGTCCTCCACTTGCTGTCTTTGCGTCCTCTGTTGGGTCTCCACGATTTGTTGCACTTGTTGCCGCACTTGCTCCTCGACCAATGTCGGGATCTGCGCAACTTGTGCCTTGAGCTGTGCGACCTCCTTCTCATCGATGGTGGCCTTTCTCTCCTTTTTCCCCGACTTATAGTATTCTGACCATTTCATAGAGCATCCTTCGCCGACCACACGACCAGCCGACGTCGGCTTACTCAATGGATCCTTCTTCTTGTGGGCATTCAACGCCCTATTTAAAGGGTTGTCCCAAGGGGCACACTGCGAGGAGCTCGTGGACCCCGCGCCGCTACTAGCTTCCTTTTCACTTTCCGCTGCGATCTCCTTAGCCTACGGGAGGAACATGCATGAACCATTTAGAAATTTGGATTCATCAATAAGAATGCAACCATAAAGGAGCTAATTAAGCGGGTGCATTCCTTACCAGAAGAGCCTCAAACTCCTTCACATCCGGAGTGGTGGTGAGCTCCTTTGTTTCCGGGTCAATACGGTACCGGGCCAGGAGAAAGTTCCTGGTTTGCTTGTTTGTGTATTGCGGGAGGAGGGGCTCGAGGCCGTTCTTCACACGCTCCTCATCCGCGGCGTCCCATTTCGGTTGCGCCACCCTAAAACCGCCAGGACCAAGTTTGTGGGTGCCTAAGTTCAGTTTTCGCATGTCCTTCCCCCACTGACTAGAATCCGACGTTGACTCGCTCTCGCACTTGATCTTGAAATCAGCGAAGTCTTGCTCGGTGATCGAGGGATTTGACTCCTTGATCTTCTCGTAACTCTCACCACTATTAATCATTTTCTTCACTCGGGTCCTCCAACTAGCGAGGGCGGTGCTCATCTTCGTGAGGGCGGCATTGTGCACTTTGTTCCGCATGAGACGCTTTTCTGAGCAGTCCACCGGGAACTCGTATCGTTCGTGTAGCTTCTTGAAGAGGAGGGTGCGCAAATTCGCTCGGTCAGGATGCCTGAGGTTCTCGGTGTTGATCGAGACCGTGCTCCGGAGGATGCACCCGAGTTGGGCAGAGTACCCTTTGACTAAATCAGGGGGCGCCGTTGGATGCCCACTGGCGTTCACTTCGGTGAATGCTTGCTTCACGGTGCTGAGCACATTTGGGCGACGCTCCCTCCGTAGCTTCTTCGGTGCGCCGGTGTCATCCTCGGCGGCACCATCCGTGGTGTCATCCTCGGCGGCACCATCAGTGGTGTCATCCTCGGCGGCATCGTCCGCTCGGTACTCTGGATCGAGGCCATCATCCTCGCCGTCGTCGCGACGAGGTTGTGACTCCATCACCTCAATTTCATCGGTTAGCATCCAGAACGGCTTGCTGCCGCTGCCGCCGGCCTCTTCGTTGTTGGCCATGTTCGAACTAAGTAGGAAAAAATGTATAAAATTAGCGCAAGATTTCACGGAAAAATTGGGCATGACCTATGCTAATTTATGGACATATGAGTGCCCCATTTTCGCCGAAACGAAAATGAATCAACACTTCGGCGATAATGGGCAACTCTGTCGATCCCTGCACAAGAATATGACACCATATAGACATGCAAAACAATCCACCAGCTGAGCACCATGGCACATATATAATTGTTCCTCCATATACACCATGGCACATATACAATTGATCCTCCACCAGCTGAGCACTCAACAGCATGCATCAGCTAGCTATATGCATCAGCTAACCATGGGCATACATCAAGCAGCAAGCAGCAACAAGCAGCAAGCAGCAACTAGCAGCAGCAGCAAGCAGCTAGCAAGCAGCAGCAGCTACAGCTAGCAGTAGCTGCAAGCAGCAACTAGCAAAGAATAAAGAAGCGACTAGCAAGCGTAGCAGCTAGCTAGCAAAGCATCGCCTAGCTAGCAAGAAGAAGCAAAGAAGCAGCTAGCAAGCAGCAGGAGTTAGCAGCTAGCGGCAGTAGCAAGCAGCATCAAGCTCACCGTGAGTCGCGTGGAGTCTCCGAGAGGTGAGTTGTTGCTCCGGGTCGAGGAAGATGCGAGGGCGGCGGTCAGGTGCTCAACTCTGCCTTGAAAAACATAAAAATAAAAATTCAGTAAGCCTGTTCATGGTACTGTGGAGTTCAAACAGAGAAAATCAAAAGGAAACCTGATGCTAATTAAACTTTGTCTTGTGTGCTGTCATTTTTATGTCAGGCAAATGGCTACAGGGCTACACATAAGCAGAACATAATGCTTTGTGGTCTAGTGCACAGAATATGAGGCATTCATCCAGAACAGCAACATTCATCCAAAGAGATCAAATGTTCCAGAACAGAGCCTCATTATTTTGCTTCAGTATAACTAATACTGCTAATATTTGGCATATATCCAAGCTACAAGCAGAAATCAACCACATTAAGGCTAAGCACTAACTAGCCAAGTTCCCCAAGTCAAATTGTCCATTACACATTGGGGATTCATACATTCAGTATGCGCCAGACTTAGTGTAAGTTGCATTTCCAACTGGAATGAGGAATATTGCTACAAGATGCATACAGAGCATCATTGCATAGTGCATACAGACATTCAGCAAGCTACAAGATGCATACACCTCAACACAAGCTACAAGATGTATTGCCAAGACAAACATTCAGTTAACTGAAGAGCACCAAACCAGCAACAATGCTCCAGAAGTTTATCAAGCTAGCAGCAGCCAGCAAGCTAGCACCAAGCATACAAATACAAATAGAAGTAAACAGATACAAATTCATGGGAGGATCAAATAGTACTTGGCCCACCTGACAATGAATCAGTGACCTAGGCATGGAAAAACACATCCTAGATATAAATTCACAAAGATTCAGTAAATTCTTCTTATAAATTCTTATAAATTCTATGTTTCAATAGTGAGTTGTACTCTGGATATGTTTCAAATGGATTCTTATAAATTCTTCTTGGTCACAGAATTTCTTCTACAATATTATTTTGCTTCAGTTAGCACTGCAGTACCTATCATCAAATGAATTGATAGTAAATTACTTTCGGGTTCAGTTACACCATAGCAAAATAGATGTGCATTGCACTAACTAACTGCATTTGCTACAAAGAACTCCAATGAACTACAGAGAACCACCTTTTGTGAAATCAAAATTCCTCATTTAGTTTGCATAAGGTGCACAGACTAGTTACTTAGCAATTTTCTTTTGCTTCACTAGACTATCAATTAAGCATCTTGACAACCCCTATGTTATCCATGTTAGCATGAACTGCCAGTAAACAGAATCACAAAATGATTAGGCCAAGCTATGTTGCATCAATGAATGCCAGTGCTCAAGTCATATAAAGAAAACTAAGCTAAACTCAAATGTTTGTGTTTTTCTCTCAAAAATATACAGAGCATCTTGCCTAGTCAATTTAGTAAGCTATATTGTTTCATCTAAAATATGAAGGAGAGGCATTTGATGCAGAAGCATAATGACAGAAGGAGGTGGCTCACCTGCACGTAGAGGAACAGGTTGGCGAAGAAGTTGCTGGGGTAGCCGGCGTCGGTCGCGGTGGCGCAGGTGAGCACGGGGTTGGCCAGCAGCTCGATGGGGCGGAGTTCGAAGGGGGTCACAGACGAGGTCGCCGATGTGCTACTCCTGCTCCGCGGCGAGCTTGAGAGGATCTGCGTGGGGGAGAGAACGTGAGGCGGGTAGGGATCGAGGTGAATCGAGGGGGAGGCGGCCGCCATCGAGGGGGATGTACCTGCGCGACGTCGGAGATCAAGATCGAGGGGGCGTCGGTGACGATGCAGAGGAGGGCGTCGGCGTCGGTGGCGAGGAGAGGAGGGCGTCGCCGGGGTGGCGAGGAGAGGAGGGCGTCGCTCGTGTCGCCGGTGAGGTGGCGTCGGAGAGGAGGCCGCAGTGGTGAATGGGCCACCGGGATCTGGCCGCCGGTGTCTGTGGCCGCTCGCGTGAGAGGAGAGGAAGAAGAGGGATTTGGTCGGGACGGGGAAGAGATCGAGGGGGATTTTTCTCTAAGTCCCCGACTCCCCTTAGCAATAGCGCACCTCTAGGGGTGCGCCACTATGAGGCTTAGCAATAGCGCACCTCCCGGGGTGCGCCACTGCCTCTTTAGGTTTAGGTCAAAAGAAAATCGCGTGGGGATTTGACATATCCCGAAACGTACCGCACTGGCTCTGTCCCTGGTTGGTTTGAGCCAAACCCTGCCGCCCAGGTTCGAACCCTGGCGGCCCCAATTTTTTTTCCTTTTCTTTTTAAATTGATTTAACACTATAATAAATATCCAAAATAGCATAATACACCAAAATAAAAGGCATAAATAATTATAATTATGTAGAATAGTTAAAATACTATAGAATCTATAAAATATCCAAAAATATAAATTATATGTCTATTTTGATCGGTACAATGTGTAGATTAACAATATGACATCCATTATTCATACAAGAAAATGATACATAATTATCTTTTCACAATCTTCTTGCCCTTCTTTCTCGCGGTTGAATAATTTAGCCCCGGAACTACTAGACTTCTTCTCTTGAATGGACGGCCTTTAGGTAGGGTGGTCCTGCTTCTTCTTGTTGTGTATGGTTCTTCATCATCGTCGTCGTCATCTTCCATCTTCGGATCGCCATACTGGTCAAAGTCTAGCTCGTTGGCGGCTCCATCCATTCCGATGATGCTCCTTTTGCCTCTCCTCACGACAACACGGCTGGGCTTTTGCGGGTCGGTAATGAAGAAGCATTGGTCCACTTGGGAAGCTAGTACCCATGGCTCATATTTCGCGGTGACCTTTGCATTTCAAATCCCTGCAAACAAACACATGCAACACATGTGTGGATCGGAGGCTTTGCATATACAACACATGTGGAGGCTTCGCATACAACACACATGCACGTGATCGAGACGCTTTTCGCGCATGCGCACATACGTGTGTGTGCAAGACGATCGGAACCGGTCACACACAAAGCATAAGACCAACAAAGTTACCGATACAGCGAGACCTAGAGTGTTGGATGAGGTAAAAAGTTGAGATTGAGTAGGGTATTAAGCTAAGAAAGCTTCACCATTACTTACCTATTAAGCTAAGACATAGCAATGACGCACTACTAAGTGGTGCGCCACTGCTACGCCTCTCATCTCTAAAAAGGGGCTCTGGCCACCCCCTAGCAGTGGCGCACCTAATGACATGCGCCATAGGTAACCTATGTAGCAGTGGCGCACCACAGCAGTGCGCCATTGCTAAGCCTATCATCTCTAAACGGTCTCTGGACACCTCCTAGCAGTGGCGCACCTCTACAACATGCGCCATAGGTAAGGAATGTAGCAGTGGCGCACCCCGGAGACGTGCGCCACTACTAGGTTGGGGGAGGATCTGGCCTCCTGTCACCACTTACTTATGGCGCACCAGAATCAAGGTGCGCCACTACTACTTTTGTAACAGTGGCCCACCGTTTTGTGGTGCGCCACTGCTAAGTAGTAGTGGCGCACGGCAGCCATGGTGCGCCACTGATGGCAGTCTTACGGCTAGGCCTTTTCCTAGTAGTGCCTCGATTATTTCTTGCATCATTACGTGCCTCCCAAATATACCAACATCCAACAGCAAGGACCGTGGCCTCCAACTCAGTTGCATTAGCAAGGAACTCGAACAGCCAATACTTGGTTGACATAAGATCATGCCGCTGTAACTGAATCATATATTTCCGTTTAACCAAACGCCACACCTCCATTGCAAACTGGCAGAATAGCATAGCATGTGCTATATCCTCCTCTCGTCCACAGAAAACGCAGGCGTCACTTGTCGGAATTTGTCGACGCTGCATTTGCACACCACTCGGAAGGCAATCGTGGGCAAATCTCCATAAGTGAATTTTCATCTTCCCAGGAGCATTTATCTTCCAGATATTCTTCCAATGTTTCTCATCATTCGCCACAGCAGAAGACGTACCTCTGCCCCGTCGACTGCGCTCGACGAAAAATCCCTCGGCTCTCACCAAATTATAAGCAGACCGAACAGTGTACAGACCATGCTTAGTGTGCGGCCAACGAACAAAATCACCTCCATGTCGACTGATCTGGATCCGCATAATATATTTAGCAGTCTCAGAGTCAAAGAAAGCATTCACTGTCTCTGGAATCCAGCAACTATTCTCTTCATCAATCAAACAGCTAACAGTCGCCACAGCCGGTATTGGTTTCAGAGGTTTGAGCATATACGGTGGTCGTTCCGGTATCCAGTGATCTGAAGAGATTTTCACCGTCTTACCATCGCCAATACCCCATTGAACACCACGGAGAAGAAGATCTCGCCCAAACAAAATACTCCTCCAGGTATAAGAGGATGTCCTGGGTTTAGGAGCGTGCCAAAAATCCGTAAAGGGAAAATACCTTCCTTTGAGAACTCTGGCACATAACGATGTCGGGTCTGTGAGAAGGCGCCACCCTTGACGGCCAAGCATTGCTTGATTGAACAACGTTAAGTCCCTAAACCCAAGACCTCCTAGAGACTTTGGAGTTGAGAGCCACTCCCAGGACCTCCAGTGAAGTTTCCTCTTCCCTTCCTCCATACCCCACCATTCATTAGCAATAGTGGATCTCATCTTGTCGCAATTAGTGATAGGAATTTGGAAACAACTCATAGCATATGTTGGAATGGCTTGGATAACAGATTTCAAAAAGACTTCTTTACCCGCCCTAGACAAGGGCCGATCCACCACTCCATTCAAGCGCTTCCAGATCATATCTAGCAGAAAATTGAATGTGACAGTAGGAGATCTTCCCACTGAAGTGGGCATCCCCAGATAGAAATCATTAAGGATTTCACTCTGTACCCCTAGCGTGTTCTTCACCCTTTCTTTGATATGATCTTGACAATGGTTACCAAAGAAGACTGATGATTTGTCCAAATTAATTTTCTGGCCGGACCCATCACAGAAAGTCTTCAAAGTATTTTTCAGGGACTCCACACTCCTACTGTCACTCCGAGAGAAGAAAATGCTGTCATCTGCAAACAGTAAATGGGATATTGCGGGACCGAGTCTACCATTTTTAACACCATGGAGCTCACCTCGATTCTCGCTTTGTTGCAGTAAACTAGACAGACCTTCTGTGCAAAGAAGGAACAAATAGGGGCTGATGGGGTCGCCTCGACGAATGCCCCTGGAGGGCACCACTGGCTCAGTAAGTTCACCATTAACACGAACCGCGTACCTCACACATGTAACACATCTCATAACTGATTGAATCCATGCAGGGGCAAAACCAAGCTTGCATAAACATCCATGCAGATAATCCCATTCCACTCTATCATAAGCTTTCATCATGTCAATCTTAAGAGCAAAAAAAGGACGTTTATTATCTTGATGGCGGACAGTATGCAAGCACTCAAAGGCGATAAGTACATTGTCAGTGATAAGCCTGCCTGGCACAAATGCACTCTGATGTTCTGAAATGATGTGTGGCAGAATCACTTTCAACCTGTTCGCCAAAACTTTGGAAGCAATCTTATAGATCACGTTACATAAGCTAATGGGCCGAAAATTCTTCAGATTTCTTGCCTTTGTAACCTTTGGAATGAGAACGATTACCGAGTCACAAAAACCCTCCGGTACTTCTCCTCCATTGATAAACGACCTCACTGCCTCGCAGATCTCCTCCTTAAAGAAATCCCAATGGGTTTGGTAGAAAAGAGCTGGGAAACCATCTGGTCCCGGTGCTTTAGTTGGACCCATCTGGAAAAGAGCATCCCGAATTTCCTCCTCTGTGTAAGGCTTGCATAAATCATCGTTCATGTCAGCCGTAACTTTGGAAGGAATTGCATTAAGGACTGATTCTGAGGACGTACACATTTCTGAGGAAAAAAGATCTTCATAAAATCTGTGAATCATACTTTTTATTTCCCCCTGTGTCTCACATATAGAGCCATCAGCAGAATATAACCTATCAATTTTGTTGGTTCTCCGCCGTGCTGATGCCCTTGCGTGAAAGAAGGCGGTGTTGCGGTCACCCTCACGTAACCACTCCACCCGTGAGCGTTGGCGCGCCATTATCTCTTCTCTCTCAAAGAGTTCGCACAGCTGGCGTTCGACTTCGCGTTCCTCCTCCACAGTAGCATCCGAAAGAATCTGACCACGGATATATCTGAGACGGCCTTCAAGCTTTCGGATTTCCTTTCGGACTGACCCAAATGTCGCACGGCTCCAATCCTTAAGCGACCCGGCAACCCGATTAAGATTTGACCATGTCGCATGCAGCGAACGCTGGCCATTATTCCCCTCTGACCAAGCTTTCTCAAGAACTTCTTTATAGTCCGGAGCACGGAGCCACATTGCTTCATATTTAAAACTGTGTTGAACCGGACGTTCCCTACCCAAACAAGAGCCACGCTCTAGAGAGATTAGGATAGCATAATGATCAGAGGAAGTAGTGATAATATTCTCCACAGTACACTGCTCAAACATACTGGAGAACATGCCATTGGCCACAGCACGATCCAGACGAACTTTCACGTGAGTGTCCGCGTCTTGCCGGTTGCTCCATGTGAATTTTGGTCCTTCAAAACCAAGATCCTTGAGCTCACAAACCTGCATGCAATCACGGAAGGCACTGATTTGAGCTTCTGTTCGATCCCTCGGACCAACATGCTCATCTTGGCTAACTACTTCATTAAAGTCACCACACACCAGCCACGGACCATTCCACTGTGCACGCATGAAACGAAGAAACTCCCAGAACTCATTCCGAAGTTCACGTCGAGGTTCTCCATAAACAAAGGTTGCCCGCCATATAACTCCATTGTCCGGTGTAACATGAACATCAATGCATCGAGAGTTACATGGCATTACAGTTACTGAAACCGACGACAACCAAAAGAGGGCCAAGCCACCACTCAATCCCTCACTACTAACAGCATAGCACCCAGAGTACCCAAGCGACCACATAAAATTTCGTACTCTGGAATCCTTCATCTTTGTTTCGGAGAGAAAGAGAATGGCGGGACGATGAGCTCTCACCAACCAGCGAAGCTCACCCACTGTCGCGTCCGTCCCAAGTCCGCGACAGTTCCAACATAAGAGTCTCATTGCGTTTGGCGGGGCTGCTCTGCAGCTCCCGCCTGATCCGCCGATCCAGAAGTCTCTCTTCTCATCTTCTTATTTGAGTCAATACTATGATCATCAACACAAGCAGCGTCCTGCGTCTCCCGCGGGAGATCGACAGGGCACACAGTCAGGGCCAAAGAATTAACTGGCATTTCCTCCACCGAGGGAGGGACAACAGGACGGTAAACTTTCTGCGGTTTTCGTTTCTGTCCTGCCAGAGTTGTACCATCTTTCTTAGCCAGGGCAGACTCCTTCACAACATTCTGCCCACCCTTGGCTTGATTTGCACGACCACGATGCTTATTCTGCTTCATTGGAGAGGACACCGCAACATCCTCACCTCCTTGTTGCTTCTGCCTGGTACTGCTCCCTGTGCCACCCATCGGACTCGGTCTTTCCGAGTGAATATGCTGGGAAGAATGACCCTGGCTCGACGAGTCAGCCGCTGACCGAGTGCTCTGAGATTTCTTATTCTTTTCTTCTGGAGGACAGAGGCGATCACTCGAATACGGGAGCTTACCATCCACATCTCTATCTCCGGGGTTTTTACATTCAAGAGATGAATGCCCCAGAATGCCACATGCAAAGCAGTAGCGTGGCAACTGTTCATACTGAACATCGAACCATTCTGTCATGTTGCGCCGCTGTGAGAAAATCGTGACTCCCCTCATCAGAGGTTTGTCAGTATCAATCTCAACCTTAACTCGCAAGAAACTGCCCCAACAACGTCCTGTACTATCACAGGCCACCACAGGAACACTTCCCTCCACCCCAAGCGGCTTAGCAATGGCAGAACCCCATTTCTTATTCATATAGCCAAAAGGAAGATTGATAATCCTAGCCCAGATCTTCAAACGATTAAACACCATGTCTTGAGGCCTCTGATCGATATCAAAATCCTTGAGAAGAACTGCATGCTTACCAACGACCCATGGCGGGCCATCCACAACACGCTCCTTGTCTGCTCTCGAGCCAAACTCTGCCACGAATGTATTGTCACCCGCAGGATTGAAGAGCAAACCACGCGGGTTACCCCACGCCGGTCGAAGGGCCGCCGAGATTGTGCTGATGTGCAGTTTCGTAGGGGAGAGCACCTTGCCCACGATCGCCCACTCAGAGTGAGTTGGGAAATCTTCCCCCCCGTCATCCAGCACTACCGCCGCCGACTCAGCTGCCGTGAGGCGAAGCCGCCCCATCATCTCCGATACGTGATCCTCGGATCCCGACGCCGCCGCCGTCCGAGGAGGTACTGGGCCAGCGCCCCTCACAGAACCACCGGCCTCCGGAGAGGCCATGACCGATTTCCCCCGTCCTCCATCCTCCGAAGGATCCACCATCGCCAATCGTCGTCAATCTCACGACCAACCAAGGGCAGGGTAGCAATCTAGGAGAGCCCCTTGATCGCCCCGAGTTGGTTGAGAGAAGGACGAGACGGATCAGCTAGGATCGAAGATGAGGAGACGAGGGCACGAAGGAGAGCACACCCACGAGCGCACCTCAGATCGAGCTTCAAACCCTAGAGTCCTGCAATCTCCATTGAGATCGCCAACACCCTAGGAGAGAGAAACAAAAAACGTTAATATCCGTTATATATACGAGAGGTTGTTAATATAGAGTGAGATTGGCATGCGTGCGTGCATGCCGAACTTGGTGGTCCGTTTGCCTAGTTTGAAGGATTCTTAGTCAAACAATGTAGTGAGAACTTTTGGCATGGCATGAGATAAAGATTGCTTATCTGGTCGATACTCATGGACACAGGGCGTCAGCTGGTTTAGCTGCTACGTGGATGTGCGCGCGCGCCGTTTTGCTTCTGGCCGGATTAGTTGGAGTCCATCCAGATTTCTCCGCATGCATGTACTGGATCCACCGACATGACCGTGAGCATTTAGATTCTCGATATTTGGCTACAGAAATGCAGGCCATCCCAAGGGCTCATCGGAGTATCTAAAGGTATAATTGTGGCACCCCCATGGGGCTCTCACAGCGATTTGGATTTTCGGCCGTCCAATTGAGGTGACGTGGCGCAATCTCAGCCGGCCGTTTCCTCCAGGGCTTGAGGCCCTCCCGCAGACCCGCTTTTTATCCATGGGTCCTGTAAAGCCCTCCCGGCCCAGCCTCTCGCGTCGCGATTGGGTGTGAGACAAAACCAGAGACCCCCAAGTCAAACCCTACCCATTTGCTTGCAGCCGCCGGGTCTGGCCGCATCCTCCTCTCCCCTCGCGCCCCTCCCATCCCCGCCGCCATCTCCCTGTGCTACGGCTCCTCCTCTCCGCCGGCCTCCTCCTCTGCGCCGGCCTCTTCGCTCCCTTACGTGTTGGTGTCATCGTCGCCGGACTGCAGCTCATGCCCTCTCTCGTCCTCTCCTCCTCCTCCTTTACCGCCTCTCCCTCTTCCATTCATCGTCCCTCCCTCAATCCCATCTCCAAGGTTGAGCTCGTGGCTGTTGAGCATGGGATGGCCAAGAGGGCCATGGCTGCCCGCATCTTATCCCTTCCTCCACCGTGAGTTCCACCCCATGGGTTCCCAACTCCTCTCCTCTCTCTCTACTCCTTGCCATGCCTTAGCTCGTCCCTCCGCACAACAATAAGAGTTTCTGGTCTAGGTGCTGGAGAAAGAAGAAGAGATGGCAAGAAAAGGAGCAAGAGGAGGAGAAGGAAGAATAGAAGATCAACACCTTCCCTGTCTGATTCCTCTTGATCCAGCTCCAAGGGTGAGTTTTCCCACCCTCCATTACCCTCCTAGGTTCTGTAAATAATGTTTCCCAGGTGCTAATAGCAGGAGATTAGAAAGATCATGTGGAAATTAGAGGAAGCATGTTTCTATATTCCCGTTTCTGGACATACAGGTTCATAGATCTTCGGTTTTGACTACCCAGTTGGTCGAATTAGAGGAAGCTTATTTTGAGAAATTTGTAGGTCTCGTTTCTGCGATCGTTTTGAGTGGTCATTTGCTCAATTTGGTTCAGCGGTTTAGCTGCAGCGTTGAAAACATGTTGCTGGTCTATTTTTGCAAGATAATATTTGTGTGTATGATCCCTTCCTTTCTGTACCGTTGTTTTTGATGCAGAAGAGCGCCGACAAGTGAGGTATACTCAGAAGGTAGCATTGTCGTTTCGCTCGCTCGTGCGACCTCTATGGCGGTGGGATTTGACTGTATGAGGTTTGCCACACTCGAGTTGGACCTTGTATGAGGAAACCAGTGGGAATCAATCATCACATCCAAATCAGGAATCAACACTTGTGAAGGTGAGCTTGCCATATCTTTTGTGATACCATCATTTCCCACTGATACATTAAAAATATATTCTGCATTATTTCATTATATGTGCTGCCTGAGGTGACACTAAGTGCGAGTTTAGTTGTTGATTCATTGCCTTGCCAACATAAGGCGGTGTTAACTTGTGTATGTTGGTTGGTAGAAAATTAGCCGAAGAATTATAACCTGTCATTTCTCTCATGTTGTGCTTCAAGCTCTTTCTTGTTAATATAATTTTTCTTTCCAGTTATTCACAAGAAATGACTATGACTTTTGCCTACTCACAGCCATTAGAGGTACTCCTTCGGCAAAAGTTAGCTCCATGGATCCTGCCAATTTTTGGTGGCTATTGATTCAGGTAAGATTAATATTATTTATCTTCTTTCAGTTTTGCATATATTTACAATATCTGGAGGCCTCACTTTGGATTTTTCTTTACAACACCAACTATTGCAGTAAGTGATTATCTGAAAATTACATTACATGCCTCCCTATTGTGTATTTGCAGTATTGGCTTTCAATAGAAGATGCAAATATGCACTTGATTAACAATCAAACTATTCTCCAGTCAATGATGAATGTGGAAATATGATAAGTTTAACTGATGTGCCCTGCCATTTCTTTGTTGTATATTTCTCTTATTATTCTTCTAACTTTTTTCTTCACCTACATCGACTTATTTATGTGCCCTGCAATAATCTCATTTCATTACGATTCTTCTCCGATTTGTTCACATAATCGATGGAAAATGACACACCTTGGTGGTTCTCTGTTTGCCTATATTCTCTGTTTGGAACCTTCTCTTAAATATGTAACTCTAGCAAAGCGAGTAGTTCAGGTCTAGCGATAGCGATTCAAGTGTTTGAGGCTGATAGAACGAGCATCATAACGGGCACGTCCAGGTATTGTGGACGGCGTGGATAGCAAGGTCTAGGCCTCTAGGGAGTGCCTTGCCATTGAGCAAGAAGGTTTTTGTGGTGGCTTGGTTAGTATAGCACCACATGATGTCTACTATGTAGTGTCACATGTCAAAACTGAGCTGGTGTGATTGGTCAGATGAACATGTTCATTGTTTGGTCTAACGGTGTTAGAATGCATGCCTTTTTAAAACAGAAACAGTTCATGCATTTTTTTCGTTTGAGATATGTGCTTCAGGCTTTCAGTGAACTTCTATTAAGTGATTCATTTAGCTGCAATTTGTTTTGTTTGTTGCAGAGGCAGTAGCATTCCCTGCTTATATTTTGATCAATGCAAATTGTTTCTTTATGTAGTCTGTACTACTGCAATTTGTGGAGCTATTAGCTGGTACAATGCTGTTTGATCTTTATGTAGTCTGATAGATTTGTAATTACTACTTGTAGAACTCTATTTGTGCATTACCAGGCCACCGGCCATGCCATGATTAGTTAGGATTGTACAGGTTTGAGAGACAATACAATCACTATTCGGCCACATAAAAGAGCATATGTATTCGGATAAACAATCACTATTGGCTGGATAAAATCGTTTGTATATTCGGCCACATAAAAGACATGATTGATCTCACCGTGCGCTCTAAAAGGAATCATCACAAAGATTGGAGAAGCTACTAGGACACTTCTTGTAGACTAAAAGGTATGGCTGATGAATGGCCGTTATGGTTCAGAGTTGGTTTTCTCTTTTTAGGCATTTTAGATTGTAGTTTTTAAATCTATCTCAGGTCTCAAAAAGTTATCCTTTACTGATTGATTTTGATGTTTTGCTAGATTATGTACAATGATTATTGTAGCTAATAATATGCTTACAGTTTTAGGATTTTTAAACCGGCTCTAGATTTTTGGGTGCTCCATTGCAAAGATGGATCGACATAATTTTTTTAGGGTGCTACTGAGTGTTCTCTTAATATGATATTCCATCGTATGACGGATTAGCCTTTGCTCCGATTTCGTGTTGTAAAATAACAAAATGCTTATATTATTGTTCACTAGCTGTTAAGATCTGCTTATATATAAGGAAGCGTGGATCAAGGTGTGTGTATGCCACGGCTTTGATATGGACCTGCAGGCATTTGACGATTTTTCTTTGAATGTTTGTTGCCTTCGGGTAGAGCTAAAGTTGATGTCCAGAAACCTTTTTTAAATTACAAAAGAGTGATAACTAGGAGGTGGTGCCCATGGATTTAATTATAGTGGAGATGAGTACCGTACCTTCTATCAATTGTATGCCACTAATATCTTGGGCGACTTCTCAATTTATATTGTGTTTTCTGTTACCCAGTTAATTTTTTTACCTCTTGTTGTATCCATTGAATAGTTGTGGTCTAAATATTAAATTATCTACTATTTCAAGGTGAACTCCATATATAGGATGCAGCTGCGGAAATATATATGGTGTTTCTGTTAGAGCAATTGTCCATGGAATTGTCATGGGATTTTCATATGGATTGGCCATTTGTTCATGTGCTTTACAACTCTGGGTTGGATGACACCTGATTGCATACTTATCTTTTTTTTCATAGTTTTTCCTTAGATGAGAAAACGCTTCAATATATTCTGGCTGAATTTTTGGTGTTGGACCATGCAAATAAAGCATGTAGGAGGCCAAGGTTCAAAACAGGGAGAACTCATTTCTTTACTTCTTTCTTATATGTGTGCCTACCACTCCTATCTCTTCTTAAATCTGTGTAGGTCCTTCTACATTTTAATTATGATTCACTTTCGCGCTGGTACCCTTGAAATATGTTTGTTTATATTGCTAAGAGATATTTAAATGTCTATTTATGCGGTACTCACTATGTATTTTTGTCTGCATCCTTGAAGGAGTTTCCTCTGTATAAGCCTAGGTTGGAACAATGTTGATTTCCATCTGGAGATGTAGAGTACTATTATGCATTTCTTATGTAGCTGAAAAGTAAGGTTTGGGAGGTCCACTCGGGTTTTCAGGCCTCAAAATTCTTCCCAGAGAAGGAATTTGACATTTGAAACCTTTATTATTTAGATGAGAGCTGCTGATCCATGGTGTTTTCCTACACATGTATCATCAATGCTTGCTATTAAGTAGCTTTGTTTTACTGCTGGACTAAGACACTAATATGTTGTTTGTAGGCTGTCACAGTACTGTTTTTGTATGGTAGCACACTTTTACTAAGGTTTTACAAGAAAGACCATGTTTATTTGATAAACCTGGTTATTTTGGAAACTCCAGGTTTAAGTTTTTGCCATGCAGTAATATAATAGGCTGAAATAATGCAAGCACAACTTTTATTTCTATCTACTAATATGAAAGAAAATTTCTACAAGTGTGTAATGCTAGAATAAAGACTAATCACTTTTGATACTCTATTTAGATTTTTCTTTTGGTTTTCTGGGTTGTAATCAGAATGTTCATGCGTACAAAATCTTGATTAGATTTTCCGATGTTTGCCTTTTGTTCTGGATCTTAATTGTTTTGTAGTGGTCCTGGTTATTAGACACTTCTACCAACTACACATTTTTTTCCCCATTTTAATATGTGGGCATGCCACATTGGAGCTGGGTTTATTGGTAGGTATTTACTTCTACAACTTTTCGCTGGAATATTGTTGATTGATATTGCCATGCGTATCTTACAGCTAATCGGACTTTTTTTACGCTTGTTGTGTCATGTCTTTACTCATTGCCTATATATTTGTAACTCCTTCCTACATATAATCCAAACTGTACCGGCTAAAGTGACTTAGATAGTGTGCCTTTTAGCCATGCTATTTGTTAGGATGTAGACCAACTGACCCTAATTATGCAAAAGTGCTACTCCTGGTGCCTGGTACATTAGAGACTGGCAAAATGTCCTCTTTCATCTCGCAAGATACATGCCTGTCCAAAATGAGATGGTATGTGCCAGCTGAATGTCATTTCGTCTTACAAGATAAATCCCCTGTCTTTCAAGGATACCAATAACAATATACTGAACATGTTGTCATGGCCTTATGTTCTGTTGACTTTATATGCCTATTTCCATGTTATGTTAATTTTTTTGTCTTTGCGGGTACCTGACGTGAGAAAATCATTTCAATTGTCAGTGGTATCTAGGTAAGCTGCAGCCAATACCATCTTTGAGTTCATATATCAGTACATATTGGATCATAAGGTTTAGGTAACCAAATAAGTTTCACTCCATGCCTTCAACCTTGGATCAGTTCGTGTTTTCCAGTATCTTATAGTCTTTACCTTTTATACAATTTTGTACGGGCAGATATCAACATGTATCCTATTTTTGTTGTGCTAAAGTGCTAATTCATATTGATATCTTTTGGTTTTCATGCCATTTTCCAAGAATCTTTGGTTAACAGACATAAGGCAGCTGCAGAATTTAAGCACAGTTCGAGGTTTATGGCATTTATGAATAATGCATTCACCTTAGTTATTTTGACACTGTCATGATTCAGGGTATATTATACTTTGATGGTTAGAAGGACTTAGGACATTATTTTTACAATATTATGGTATATTTAGCTTGCTTTTGTACCCCAGTAGTGTTGGAAATCTCGACTATATCATTCCATCCCATCCTTGCAATGATTCCATTAGGTGGAGCACTACTTTCCTCCTTTTCACATTTAATAGGCTAATCAAGATTTAGTTGTGTCTCTTCATGTTGTAGGATTATCTCCATTCAGATTGTAGGATCAGCTCATTTTATAGACCATTTCACTTCTAGACTAAAATCGTTAAATATATGTTGAATGATTCATTCCCTCGGTGTGTTTTACTTTTCTCGCATCTGTCATTGGATTGTATGCCTTCTAATTGGAATCCTCTCTTATGTGTGCAGACATGGACTGCATGGCTTTTTATTTGAATCCACAATGATGTGGGCAGAGGTGGACTGGTTTCAATGGCTTACTTCTGAAATCAGCTCCTCTCTTGATGTATTGTTATGATAGTTCCGTAGTGTTGTAAATATCTTGAGTAGCTCATATTGAACAAGCTTATCTCACATTTCACACTATTGGGTGCTCTATCATGATGACTTCAAAAGTACTTACATTAGCCGAGGATACCTATAAGGAGTGCTATTAAATTATTGTTTAGCTAAAAAGGATTAGAGGTACCATCTGGTTTGTATTGTAAACACATGTCGTGATGCTAATGATGCACACAAAAATTTACCTAGCGATTGACTATGTAAAAGGATGGGTGGCGGGTGGATCGATTGACTTATTTTCCGATTATTATCATCCATTTGTGTAAAAGTTCCACGCATTTGATTAGTTTACGAATGCGGATGACAAGGTGTATCCGTAATATAATTCTCTAATACCTTGTGTATATAAATGTTTGCTACTCCATGGTTTCATGTGCTTTATCCTATTATAAGAAGCATATTATAATTTTACCACCTGATTTTCATTGTTTTTATACAAATTGTAAGTTAATGGCACTTCACGGGGTCGTGCGCCAAGGCGCACATCTAAATCTAGTTTATATGACTAGAGTATCTCTAACAGACTCCGTAATCACGCGAACTGAAAACACCGAGTTCAGTTTACCAAACTACCGAACTCGTGTTTACGGATAAAACAATTGCTGGCGCAGACCCCGTAAACGAAAACTGTAAAACAACATATTTCCTAAATATGCCATTAAAGGCCACCTGTCAGCATTTTTTCCTTTTTTCCCCATTTTTTTATTTTTTTTCTCGGCCATTTTCTTCCCCGTGAGGTCTTCTTCCCGAACTCGCCCTGCCTGGCCACCAGCGAGCCGCGCCCTTGGTGCCATGTTCCCCGTCAGGAGCGATGGGCTCGGAGCAGGCGAGCTGTTGCAGCTCCTTGTGCGAGGAAGACTCCGTCCTCCTCCGCGACTTCCCCTCCTTCCTCTCGACCGTTTTTGGTTTCCTCTTCCTGGGACGCTTGGCAGCCCTGAAAGAAAAATCAGCGGTATGATAGGAGAGGAGAAAGGGAAACTTACATCCAAGGCATATGAAAGAAAGGGAGGACTTACCCGTCCTTGTCGGAGGCCTCAGAGAGCCACCCCGTGGATAGGGGCGTACGCTCTCCGGACGTCGGTCGGGGGCCGACCGCGGCCATGATGGCGGAGGATGGGCCAGCTCTGGCGGGAGGGTTTTTCAGTTCCTCCTCTTTCTCTGTGGTGCGGCTGCTCTTGCCGTCGCCCTCAACTTCAGCGCCCTGACGGGGGCGACTGTCGCCGACGGAGCCAAGGCGTCCAGAAGCTCAGAATCAAGGTCCTCGTCCAAGGGCGCGGAATTGAGCAACCCCTTGCCATCGAACTCAGGAAGCTCCTGGAGGATGGAAGCCTTTTGGGGATCGCGGTACAGGGGTAGGACGCACTCTGAAGTGCAAGGTTTTCTGCTTGCTAGGCGCTGTCGTCTCCCAACCATTGAGCGACGATTCCGACACCACCTAGCCCCCTCTGCCACTGCCTCTCATGCCCTGAAGACGAAAACATCGATGACCTACTGCTCTTATGCCCTTGAGCCAAGGATGTTTGGTCATGGGATCGTCATCTTTGCGGTGTCTATATAGCTTGTCTACGACAACACCTATGAGGAAGCTAAGATCAACACTGCCATCGGTTTGGACCATCTGGAAAAGGGAGAATGCTCTCGCCTTTAATGGAATTGCGGAAGACCTCCCCTTTGTCTCCTGCCGCTGCATTGAGTATACCAGGCTTTGAATTTATCGCTTGTAATGCCCCCAGTTTTTTTTTCTCGTGGAGAGGCTCAATATAATCGTTGAGGGTGGCGCAAGACTGTCGTTGAGGTAAAAAAAAAGAGAGAGAGACTAGGAGCTTACTTGAATCGATACGTACGACCCACACCACACCTGTTTACACATCATCCTTGGCGCTCGATTTAAAGAGATTTATGTACTTGTGAAGATAATCTCGGCCGTATTCCGGTTTCGACGCTGATCTGGGGTCAGGCGACGCCCCATCGAACTGGGACCAAGGCGTGCGTTTCAGCGGCCTCAAATACTGCATATTCTAGCGACGCGCATCAACCTCATCTCCAAGGCTATGCAGCCATGTGCCATCGGTCGTCGCCGCCGGACCCGGACATGGAAGCGGCAGCATGGTTATTTCTGATCAAATTAGTCTGACACAATGTCATCATCAAGCAAGGGGATGTAGCTCAGATGGTAGAGCGCTCGCTTAGCATGCGAGAGGCACGGGGGGATCGATACCCCGCATCTCCATTCCGTTATCCTTTTAGCTGCGCTTCTGACATCCTATCTTGATCTTGTATTCCTTTAGAGCATCTCCCCCGAGGTTGGGTGTAATTTTTGGTTTCTAGCGACGAGTCCAGGATGGATGAATTTTTTTGATGAAATACGGTTTGTTCAGACAAAATTGAGCGAAACTCATTCAAACATAAACGATAATGATATTTAACATATATAGGCGAGTTCGTACATAAATAGGCCGAATTCATATATATATTTGAATTCGGCGACAGGCTAACTTAAACTAAAACTGGTCTTTTACAAGCCGAAATGGCGGTAGAAGGCCGTGGTCGCCACCGCCGTCGTCGTCGCTCGAGTTGTCGGCGTCCTCGGGCGGCGGCGCCTCGTGTCAGCGGCTAGAACCCTGGCCAGGGTCGCCGGCGCATGGCAGCGTCGGCCGGTAGAGGTCGTCGTCGCTGCTCTCCTCGAGCTTGATCAGCTCCCTGGGCGCGGCGTTCCTTCGCGCGGCTGGTGCGGCGGCACGGACGTCGAGTTGCCGGCCTCCTGGCGCTCCCAGTCCCGCCTGGACCACTCCAGCGCGGCGTCGATCGGGAGGGTGTTGTCGGCGGGCACCAGGTCTTGCAGCAACCTGGCGATCGCCTCCTCCACCGCGGCGTCCTCCGCACGCTTTGCCTCCTCCTCGGCGAGCTGGTTGGCGGCGGCGGTGGCGGCGGCCTCCTTCTTCGCGGTCTTCCGCTTCCGCTCGCGCGTTGGAGAAGCCGGCTGGTCGCGGATGACGAGGGCGCTGCTGCTGCGCCCTCGTGTCGGCATTGGAGACGCCGCCTCCTGCTTCACGGGGTAGCAGCGCGGGGTCACCGATCCTCCGGACCTAGAGGCGGACCTGGATCCTAACGAGGAGGAGGATGGCCCCATCCTCCTCGGTGTCCAGGAACTACCGTGTCGGCGTGACACAGTAGCCGCTTCCGGCGGCGGCATCCCCAGAACTGGGGAGTTCCCAGCCTCGATGTGCGCGAGCACATTGGCGAGGGTGCGGCCAGGGGCGCTTTTCCATCGGTGGCGGCCATCGACATTGTTCCTAGCGGGAGGAGGAGGAGGGCCATCATACGCGGCGAGTTCCCGCTTGTACCTGCGCCGGAAGAAGTCCGTCCACGCCTCGTAGTTGTCCGGCTAGAATCGCGGCTCCGCCTCCAGGGCGGCGCGACCAATCGGCGGCGGCGGGATCGGGACGCCGTCAGCGCTGAGTCGCCATCCACCCGGCGCGCGGAAGTCTGGCGGCGCCGGGTAGCCCGCCATGTGGAGGAGCCGGCCCTCCCATTGGTGGAGAGAGCGGCGGCCGAAGCCATTGTTGGCAGCGCCATCATTCGCCATTCTCCGCTAGTTCTTGCTCGATGCGGCGAGATTGGGGAAGATTGGGGAAGATGAGAACACGGAGACGGCGTGGTGAATGCGGGGCAAACGCGGTAGTTCGGCGATAAATAGAGGTAGGCGCGTGTAAAACCGAGGCGACGACATTAACTCGCCGCGTGGAAGCCACGCGTCCGGCGAAGACTGACCGGCGGCAGGCTTTTACAGCGCTCGGAAGACGATGCGATGAGGACGACGATCGATCTCTCTCGCCGATAAGCTGGGGCCACCAGCCGCATGGGAAGTTTCCTCAGCGTTTCCGTGCTTTCGTTTCGTCCGGAATCCCCGAGCGCTCCCCGAGGGGCCGAGATGGCCTGAGCTCCCCGGACGGATGAAAGCCTAATCCAGATGAAAACGAGAAACCGAGGGCGCAACTGTACCGTTTTCATCCATCTGGATAAAAAAAAGCGTCCTGCAGGCTCGTCTGGGAGACGGCTATTGCAGCTGCTTTTGACGGAGCAACTGAAATTTGCTGCATTTTTTTGACAGAGTGCTGAATTGCAGAAAAAAGATTACGAAATTGTCGGCTATGATACTACCAACTTCTCTTTATGATCTTTGCTTTTGCAAACACAATATGTACTGTACGCTTGCCGAAACTGAATCGTGGACAATGTTATTGCCGATATATTAGAGCATCTCCAGCCGGCGCTATTTAGCGCCGGATGGATTTATTTTTTAGCCTGGAGAGACCTATTTTTCCAGCGACGAGCCTAAAAGGGATGAAAACTTTTGATAAAATATTGGAAATTTAGACAAAACTAGGCGAAACTCGTTCGAACATAAGAGAAATTTAAAGATATTTAACATATATAGGCGAGTTCGTACATATATAGGCCGAATTCGTACATATATTTGAATTTGAAAAAATTGAAACATAAACTTAAACTAATAACGGTCTTCTACATGCCAAAATGGCGGTAGAAGGCCGTGTGGTCGCCGCCGCGGTCGTCGTCGCTCGAGTTGCCGGCGTCCTCGAGTGGCGGCGCCTCGTACCAGCGGCTAGAACCCTGGCCAGGGTCGTCGGCGCGTGGCGGCGTCGGCCGGTAGAGGTCGTCGTCGCTGCTCTCCTCAAGTTTGATCAGCGGTGCGGCCCTGGGCGCGGTGTTCGTTGCCACGGCCGGTGCGGCGGCTTGGACGGCGCGTTGCCGCGCGGCAGCCATGTCCAGCAGCCGACGCTGCTGCTCCGCCTCCTGCCGCTCCCAGTCCCGCCTGGACCAGTCGAGCGCGGCGTCGATGGAGAGCGTGTTGTCGGCGGGGACCAAGTCGTTGAGCGACCTGGGATCACCTCCGCCACCGCGGTGTCCTCAGCGCGCTTGGCCTCCTCCTCGGTGAGCTGGTTGGCGGCGGCGATGGCGGCGGCCTCCTTCTTCGATGACTTCCTCTTCTGCCTGCGCGATGGAGAGGAGGGTTGGTCGCGGATGATGAGGGTGCCGCTGCTGCGCCCTCTGGTCGACGGTGGAGACGCCGGCTCCTTCTTGACGTAGCACGGTGTCGCCGGCTTAGGTGCCGATTCGTCGGACCTGGACGAGGAGGAGGACAGTGCCATCCTCCTCGGGATCCAGGAACTACCGTGTCGGCGTGACACGGTAGCCACCTCCGGCGGTGACATCCCCAGAACGGGGGAGTTCCCACCCTCGATGTGCGCGACTACATTCGCGAGGGTGCGGCCAGGCGCGCTCCACCATGGACGGTGGCCGGCGGCGTTGTTCCTAGCGGGAGGAGGAGGAGGGCCGTCATACGCGGCGAGTTCACTCTCGTACATGGGCCGGAAGAACTACGTCCACGCTTCGTAGTTGTCCGGCCAGAAGCGCTCCTCTGCGTGCTGCTCATCACTCAGAGTGATGAGCACCGCGTCGATCTCCCCCTCCAGGGCGGCGCGACCCATTGGCGGCGGCGGGATCGGGACGCCGCCCGCGCTGAGTCACCATCCTCCCGGCGCGCGAAAGTTCGGTGACGCCGGGTAGCCCGCCATGTGGAGGAGCCGCCCCTTCCATTGGTGGAGAGTGCAGCGGCCGAAGCCATTGTTGGAAGCGCCGTCGTTCGCCATTGTGATCGCCGCTAGCTCTCGCTCGAGATTGGGGAAGATTGAGAACAGGGAGACGGCGGCATGGTGAATGTTCGGCGATAAATAGAGGTCGACGCGCGTGAAACGGAGGCGACGGCATTAAGTCGCCATGTGGAAGCTACGCGTCCGGCGAAGACTGACCGGCGACAGGCTTTTACAGCGCACGGAAGACGATGCGATGAGGACGACGATCGGTCTCTCTCGTCGATAAGTTGGGGCCACCAGGCGCGCGGGAAGTTATCTCGGTGTTTCTCATGCTTTCGTTTCGTCCGGAGTCTCCGAGCGCTCCCCGGAGGGCCAGGGATGGCCTGGGCTCCCCCGGATGGATGAAAGCCGAAATCCGGACGAAAAAGAGGATCCGGGGGCGCGACTGGGCCGTCTTCATCCATCCGGATGAAAAAAGGCGTTTGGGGGCCTCGTTGGGGAGACGACTGAAGATGCTCTTACGTCTAAGACAGAAGGCTTAAAATCAGCCCGGCTTTAAATTAACGAAACCAGCAACTGGCCAGGAGTTACAACATGAGTTACAACACGCACATGCAAAAGAGCATACTAAAACCCACAATAGAAGACAACACACGCAAAAAAAGTCAAGTCGAAGCGCCAGCTTATCCAAGATAAGGGAGCCTTGTCTTCGGTTGAACCAGAGACCAAAGACCAAGTCCACACCGTCAAACCTCCACCGCACCAAAACTGCAGCCCAAAGGCAACTCGATGACGGGCAGATGACCTAGCAGAAGGATCCAAAGGAGAGGGGTCGTGGGCCAGATGGAAATTAGATGAAGTAGCATCCTACAGAAAAAACGCTTAGCTCCGCTCCGTCCCCCGCGGGCGGAGTCGGGCGAACAACCTAACCCCCGCGCCGCCAGGTTCCGCTCCTCCCTCTCCTCCCCTTCGCCGCCGTCGGCGCAGGCCGCCGGGCAAAGTCCCGTGCGGTGCCGGCGGCGGCGGACATGCTCCTACCCGCGCGCGAGGCGGGCGACGCGGGGTCGCCCGGTGCGGGCGGCGGTGCGCTCCGGTGGGCGTAGTTCCCGGCGGCGGCGGCGGCGTTGGGTGACCTGGTGGCGACGGCGCGGCCCCTTGGCGGCGGGGCGGCAGGGTGCTCAGCGGCGGCGCGGGCGGCGCAGCCCTGGCCCAGATCTGGGCCTGTCTGGGCCCCATCTGGGCTTGGGCGGGCCAGGTCTGGCTTCCCGAGGCCTGCTCCCGGCGGCTGGTGGGGCGTTTCTTGCTGAGGGTGGCTTGGACGGCGGCGCGTGGACTGCAGCGCGGCCACGGGAGCTTCACGAGCCCGGTGGGCTCGGCCGGGCCAGAGGGGCCTGGTTTGCTCCCCGTAGCCGTTGCTCCGGCCCGTCACCGCGCCGGGCGGTGGAGGTTGCGCCCTCCCGCGTGGCTGCTGCCCAGGCTCTCCTCGGCTCGGGGTGTTTCCGATCGGTTTCATCGGTCCTCGTCAGTGGGTCACGGTGAGACGGCGGTGGTTGTTGCGTGACCGTGGTGGCGCGAGTTCGTGGGCGGCAAGGTTGGCGGAGCTTGACGGAGTGTCCGGGACCGTGGGACTTTGGGGGATGGGAGAATTCCCTGTCGACGGCCGACACCGACGCGGTGACGCTCGCGGGCGCCACCATTCCTTCTTGAGGGGCGTCGGGGTTTCCCCTTCCCACTTCCCTTCCGCATACCGGGGGAAACCCTAGGCTTGTCCGGGCAGCAGCGTCGTCATCGTCGCATCCCTTCTTGAAGGTGCTGCCTTGGTATGCGGCGCTACGGAGGGCTAAGCTCGTGGTGGGAATCTTTCGGAGGGCGCAGCGGTTGCGGATCATCAGCGTTTTCGTCGATCCGACTTTGTCATCCTTTCTTTCTTTTTTCTTCTTCTTGTGTTTTCTTTTGGGCTTTGTCGGTGGTCTCTATCTTGTATCAGTTCGTTGCTATATTAATATAGCGGGGCGAAAGCCTATTTCGAGGATGGACATTAGATTGGTGGTTTTCGGACAGCAAGTGCGATTGATTTCTAATGTGATTTCAGAGTGTGTTGTATGTATTTGACATTTTTGGTGTCGTCAATCACGCGTGTGGCAGATTGACTTAGTGAAGATATTTGTATATATGGCAGGCGTGATGAGAGGGCAATTTTGGGGGGGGTTGATGAGCGCTTGTGGACGGTTGAGATGTATTTTTTCTTCCAACTTTGTCTAGACTCTTTAAACCGAGGTTTTTTGGCGTTCAAGTTTCGAGATCTGCTTGCTCCAAAGAAGAAGCTTTGTTTACTTTCCTTCTTTTTTATTATTTGTTCTGAGAATTTCCAAATCCGCACACATACTCCTGGAGATCGTGCAAGTTTTCGGTTATGCTGGGCCAGCTCAGCCCATCAGCCCATCATTGCAGTGCGGCCCGTAACGCCGCAATACCTGCCTGCCATGCGTCTTCGTCCAGCGATGACATCTGAAGAAACCGAAATCCTACTCTGGATTCGGGGAATCACGGCGGGAGGACTGACTGATGGCCCTCCGGCGACGGCGGGTGGTCAGGACCGCGGTTCTTCGTCGACGGTCGTTGCGCGTTCGAGGAATCACGGCGGACAACCTACTTATGGCCCTCCGGCGACGGCGGCGATCGGGACCGTGGTGCGCACGCTGCGAGGACGCTGGAATGCGATGCGGGTGGCACATCGACCGGCGACGACGGAGGTGACTAATGAGAGGGCAGCAAGACATGGTAATCAACTCAACATTTGACAGGTGCATGTTCTTTTTTTCCCCTCTTAGTGGCTGATAGTTTACTGTACTTTTTTTTTTTATTTGCGAGACTAAACAATGGAAACATTTGATGTACAGTAAAGTGTCACCAACAATTACATCACTGGTTCCCTCAACTTTCTGACAGATTTAACTATGGGTACATATTGCCATGAAATTTCCCTTTTTATTCGTACCAATGATAAAAAAAAACAATTTCCATATTGCTTCAACTTAATTACAGCGAAACATTTGCTGCAGCATGTCACCAAAAATTACTGAACTGTTCTCATCAACTAATCCGCCCCTTAATTTTCTGACAAACTGCCATGAGATTTCCCTATTTGATTTATATACCAAATGGTAAAAGCAATTTTAAGCACAAAAACAAATCATAACATACTTAGAGAAGGAGTATCAGTTTTAAGTACTAAAGTTGCAACTCCAACGAACACTTGTATGCTAGTACACTATATAACTGGATCAACCACAGCACCCGGTGAAGGTAAGCATAAATCCAACCACCCGTAGATGACTGCTGGTAGTATATTTATACCAAATATATGTTTATAACAAATAAGCACACAAGCCATCCAAATAAAAGTATACACACAAACGAGGTTGCAAAGGCTGAATCCAGGCCAGCTAGTGATGACTGAAACAAAAAGGATATAAATAGTAAAAATGCCGACACTTCAGGTTCAGGACAATCGTGGCACTCCTTCGAGCTTCACCACAGGGTTCTTTGGATGGTTGGCAACCAGTTCCTCAAGGTCTTTCTTGATCGCTTCATCATTGGTACCCTTGATCAATACTTCCTTCAGCTCAGAAAGATGATCCAGGTTAGTAAGCCGAGTGTCCAACTCCATGGTATATGATGCAATGGAGCAGTCAATCTTTAGAAGCTCAAGATTCTTCATCGATTTTGACCCAAAGATTACCTTTAAACTGGACCTGCAAGTGACCTCTAGGATCTTCACCTTCTTGAAGGTATCCAACTCCAAACCACTCATCTGGGAATGAAAATGGAGCTTACCATTCTCAGGCTGAAGCTGTTTGACTCGAAGGTGTAGAATACATAGCTCTTGTAGCTTGCCTAGAAAATCCATGGCATCTTTCTGTAGAGTGTCTATCTCCAGATCCAACTTATTCAGCTTTCTAAGAGGGTTTCCTAGTGGAGGGTTTCTTAGTGGCAACTTATCTTTGAGCCCATATAGTGTAAGACTCTGTAGGTTCTCCCAAGGCAGGGTGATGTCATCCAAGCAACTTTGACTGCCCTCGTCGAGCTGCACTAACAAGGATTCCAAATGCAGAAGACATGAGATTGCAGAGAAGAAATTCTTGCTGTTACGCTTGTTGATGCCAGATACTCCGAGCTTGCGCAATTGGGTCAGCTTCTTGAGCTCTTCCACAATGGCCCTCCCTCCTGAAGCACGAACATTAACAACACCAAGCGTGTGCAGCGCCGTCAGTTTACCAATCCCTCTTGGCACCTTAACACCAACTAGGCCACGACCTGTGCAGAACTCTAGCAACCTTCTATATAAGGCCGGTGGCGTTGAAGCTGAGACTTTGGTGCCGGCACGGACATACTGCAGCTTTTGTAACTTGCCGATGCTCTTTGGCAATGCAACTATGGAGGTATGCCTCACATCTAGAGTCTGCAGCTGCCTGAGATCACCTAGTGAATTTGGCAGACGGGAGATCTCACTGCATCCCCGTAAGGAGAGAAACTTCAGGCGAAGCACCCGCTTGACCATGGTCTTGAGATCTTCATCCTTCACACCCAATGCGTCCTCCAGATCAAGCACCCGAAGTAGCCTCATGCTTTTTGAGATGAAGAATGATTCCCAATTCCCAAGCACTGTCAGTGACCGTAGCCGGGAAAAGTCAATGCTCTCGAACACAATTATGTCTCTATCCCAGTCTTTCAATATGATAAGGTGGCGCCCGGTTCGTTGGGTGGATAGAACACATTTGGGCCCAAGTTCAAAAACAAGGTTCTCCTCCGTTCCTTGTGACACAATGTACTCGCGGATAAAGCCATTGACCTGGCATGCGACCATCCTTGTGTCACTGAATGCAGTGGTGACAAACTTTGGATTCTGCTGGATTATGCTCAGATCAAGCAGCCTGGAGAAGAAATTCTCCGCTTTATCCACTGCCGATTCTTCTTTACTGTCTCTTGAGTAACCTTCTGCAATCCACCTCCTCTCTAGTCTCCTTCGCCGAATGTTGTGACGTCGAGGAAAAATTGATAGGTAGAAAATACATGGCTTGAGGGAATCTGGGCAAGTACGGAAGTAGTTATACATCCAGTCAAATAGGCCCCGCAGACTATCATACTCTGGATTAGTCTCTAGATGGTGCATAAATTTGTCATTCAGTGAACGTACTGTCTCCATCAATGTTACTGTCTGTGTGGCCAATAAGGAAGCTATAGAAACAATTACTTTGGGAAGACCTCCACACTTGAAAATAAGTTCTTCTAGCTGATGTTGAACTAGCTCTGTAGCATCGTGGCCAATTAAAGCTGATGTTGAATTCTTCCTCTGTACCTATTGTTCAAACACTTTAATTAAGATTAATTAATCATGGTAAGCGTTAATTGCATTCTCATGGTTCTGCCCCAGATAGAGTGAGCAATCCAGGAATAATTATAGTACAGTAAATGCATGGATCGGTTCAATAAATTTGTTCAATAAGGAAATTAGTTATCCACATGTTTTGAAGTTATCCTATAACCGTGTTGCTTTCTGTTTCTGGATAGGAAGACAATGATTACATATGAAATAAATGCCACCAGATGTACTTTATATATTTCACAACTACTACATGAAAGCTATTTTGAGTTTTATGAGGTGAAAATGACACCAATAATCAGGAAAAGTGTAGTCACAATATATGTACTATTTGATATTTGTATTTAACAAGCTTACAAAATAATTTCGAAATTGCTTGTTAGAGACTATGTCTCTACCCAGTGATTTTATAGCTAGTTGTTTACTTGCTTAATTACTTCAATATTTTTCGAAGCTTCATAAAAATATTTCTGGTACATTTCCTAAATATGTACATATGATATGTCATAGTTACACAACGTAGTTAACATTTGCACTTGAAAAATAAATTTGTACATAAAATTCGCGTCAGTGCATTAAATTTTGTACTTCACACATGGTCGTGTCCCTTTTCTGTTCTTTCCAAGTGGACATGATAACATGTTCATCAAAGAAACACTATATAGTACAGCTTCTGAGGACCGAGCAGGAACTCATGCCTGAAATGTGAAGTTTGTACGGACGTTCATGCAAGAAACGCTCAATACTATAGCTCCAAAATAAAATATGCTAGATGATATAGTTTGTAAGAAAACTCACCTCTTTCATGAAGAGCTCCTTGGCTGCATCAGCTTCTAGACCTTTGACATTAAAGACTTGATCATCATTATTTGTGCAATATGTAGCGATGCTGGCTTCAGTTGTAATGACAATGATAATACTTGCAGAAGGTCTTGATACCAATGCAGCCTGTATTAAGTCCCATTCTTCTTTGGACTGGAGGTCATCAATAACCACGAGACACTGATGTTGGCTCAGAAGCTCACGGCACTCTTTAATTGGGTCTTTTTCTGAGTGATGATCTGAAATCAAGCTCCTTGAAAAATCCCTTAAATTGAATGGATGTGATACGTCCACCCAACTGTACTTGTTAAACTGTTCGCTCTTAAGCATTCTATCATAGTACAGGCTTCTAACAACAGAAGATTTCCCAACGCCAGCTATCCCCCAAACGGATATAACTGGGGAATCGTTCATACGTGCCCTTGCTGTATACCTGCCAAGTTCATTCATTTGTGGCTCTCGTCCAACAAGGGGATAATTGGTCATCCATTCAAGAATCTCTTGCTTATTGTTGGAGTGAATATCTTCCAAGGACAAATGTGGGCTCACTTCGCATGCCATTCGTTTCGCTTCTTCGTTTCCGTAGTCTTGAGAACCCTGCAGGTGGGGTGAGAGGTGTTACCATGGAATGAAAGACGCAAGGTACATAAAGAACATTTTTTGTTTTTTTTAAGGTGCATAATAAACTTCAAGTACTAATTTGCTTGTCCTTGCAAAAAAACTATAGGATCCAGGAGGTAGAAAACGAGTCTTGGTAGAATTAAATGGGTGTATATCACGGTTAAACCGGTTAACTGTCACATGTTAACTTGTGCATTTGAACAGGATTTCTAGTAAAATTGGAGATATCTCTCTTTCAAATTTTAACATTTAAGAGTTATTCTCTGCCTGTGAAATCCGGAAACTTTGTGGAAATCTGTCGGACAGTTTCTGTCTGGCTCGATATTGGGACACCTCCACAACTAATAAAACAATTGTTTGTTCAAATTATAGTTAGCACTAATAGAGTTGAGATCTGAGGATAGATCTCTTTTGCTTCTGTGTGGTGTGGTGTATATATTTCCATATCCAATGTTCTCTAAACATATACTACCTCTGTCCATGTATGCATAAGCTATTTTCTGTACACAACTCGCGTCGATTTAAACCGAACGGAGGGAGTAGTACTTTTATTTTTTAAACAGAAGGCTCGAAAGACCGGCTTTGAATTAACAAAGCCATCAACCGGCCAGGAGTTACAACAGGACACCACACCACACACAAACACCACGGCAGGAAAGATACACGGGTACATATAGAACGAATTACAACACTGCACTACGAGCGAGGACAAGCTTGCAGGAGTGCAGACCGCCGCTGTTCGACACCAAGGACACCGACCGGAAGCACGGCGAGGCACTGCCCGGAGCAGAATTGTAGTCTCTATTCTGAGGAGAACAGCCAGGACTCCGAGCACCAGAAGCACCAACCTGTTCTCATGCCGAAGAGGGCCCCTGCCCACTCGCCTGGTTCGAAGGCGTCGTACCATCGGACATGAGAGAGGCTCACCCTAGAGCCGCAGAGGTGTTGGGCTCCGGACCCGACGCCACCCTGGAGAAGACTACCTTGACAAGGATCACACCATACCGGCCGCACTGCCGAGCACTTGGACATCCACCAACGACGAGAAATCCGCCAGGAGCACCTGCAGAGGACGGGGCAGACTGTCGTCGACGCACACATACGGGCTAGAGATCACCGCAGCTGCACAGGACCGACATTGCCCAAAGCTGCAACCTTCAGCTCTGCCAACGTACCGAAACCTCCCCAGGCGGCGCCTCCAAGAAGGTCACGGCGCAACAGCGCGTCGCCGCCGCCCAATCAACAAGATTTGGACTTTCGTCCGGGAGGTGGGGGGAAGGTGAGCAGGAGCCCAGGACAGCAGCTACAACCTCAGAACCGACGTGAACCGTAGCTCCACGCCGCAGACGCTGCCCGTCGCCGCCTCACAACCCGAGGAGTCGAGGACGCCGGACCGAGGCACCCACCACGATGCCCGCCGCAGGACATCGGGGGAGACGAACCAGCGCCCTCGCTGCTCGCCGACCAGACGCATCGAGGCCGCCCACCCGAGGCAGCCCTGATGAGGCCCAGACCTAGGCCCGCTGGCCTAGATTTGGGCCCGCCGCCGCCACCCATGGTCACGGCGCGCCGTCGCAGGGCCGCGCCAGCCGGCCCGAAGCCAGAGCCGCGCCGCCACCCCGCCGGAGAAGCGCCTTCACCACGCCGTGGTCAAGCCACCGCGCCGCCGCGCCAGACGCCAAGCACGGCGCCCCCACCGACCGCGCCAGCCCGCGCCACCACAGCCACGCGGGGGAGAGAGAAGCCCCGCCGGCGCCGGCGCCCCGGGGCTTTGCCCGGCAACGCCCTCTGGCGGCGGCGAGGGAGGGACGGGGGGAGGAGGGGCTGGAGTTGGGGAGGGCTAGGGTTTCGCCCTGCGCTCGCGGGAGCGGCAGGACGAAACGGGTTCCAACTCTGGTCTTTTTCAATTTAAAGCTTGTTCCCTTTGTGATTTCAGTAGTACTTTTATCCGTAACCTTTTTAGTGGCAGTAAATCAGACACAGTACAAGTATTGTTAGCTCCTTTCTGATATTCTTGGCAAATTTGGCTGGATCAGTTTTTTTTTTTGTAGAAATTAGCATGGGGTTGATGTTGTATCCTAATCCTTTGACTCTTAATTTCTCATGTGTCTTTCTTCGGAACACACCCAATGTGAAGAAGCTAACTCTCAAACTAAACCAATCATGTGTTATTGACCACATTATGGATTATTCAGTGACTGTTTATGCATGTACTATGAAGAAAAAACCTATAATTTTTTCCTTGCTAGGGTGATGTATCTGCAATCACGGATGAGCTAGAGGTCTGTAGGTGTTAAATTCAGTGTTGGAGAAATGTATTGGTTAATTATGGTAAATAATCAACTCTAACCATCATCTGAAAACAATCATTGTTGACGCGATTAACTTTATATGCTTCAGGTATAAGCGATTAAGCCACACACGGTGTTCATCGATTCACTAAGACCTGGCCTAATTAATTAAGGGCATTGGAGGTTCTAAAGTTGTATTTAATTGTTATACTACTTATAAAACTGTTGTTAAAAATGTCTTCAAATTTTCTTCCATATTCAATGAAGACATGTTTAGCAGTGCTCAAAGGTATGCGCTGAGATTTTTATTCATGTTCAAACTAAAATATAAAGTAATATAACAATTTAAAGTTTTAAAATATCTGCTGAATGTAGTCGGTGATATTTGGTGCTTAATTACCTCTTTGAATAATGCACAAACTGAGTGGTCAGGCGAGAACTGCTTGAGCTCCAATGGCTGGTAAGAGTGTCCGATGCACAAGCTTGCAATCTCTAATTGCTGCGTGGACACGATGATCCAGCTGCCATTCTTCATGTCAGGAAGGAACGTCCTCACGGCATCCCAAACCACCATGTCTGTCAGGTTCTCCAAGACAACGATGTAAGTCTTGTTGTTGACTAATTGCACAAATTCTTTGAGGAGATCTTCTTGGCTGGCCTCCATCTTTGCGAGGACATGTGCACCAACGCCAGCGCTTTGTTCTTTGCAACCGTTTGTGTATACCTGTGTCATAAAGCGACGGACAAACTCTCGGGGATCGAAAGGATGCATGAGCTGGACCCATGAGCGACAGGCAAAATTCTTACTAATTTCTGGATCATTGTATGCCTTCCTCATGATTGAGGTTATCCCAAGATCACTGCCTGTTCCCCAAATAGAGATCACCTGAAGAGGTTCGTTGGTGTTGTCTTTGTTGGTGATCAACTGGGTGAGATCTCCTAGGCCTTGCCATCTCCTCGCGGCATCCCTCGCCTCGGCGAGCATGTTGAATGCCGTCGAGCTGAGGGCACTGGCACCGGTCGTGGCTGCCTGATGCTGCGTGACGGGCTTGGAGCCAGAGTCGCTGATGAGGCTGTAGCGCGCGTTCCTGGTGCTCACGTCCGCCACCCTGGCCTTGAGCTGCTCAATATCATTGACGGCCTCGTCCAGCGCCAGCACCGAGGGCGGCGTCCCAATGCATGATGGCATCTTGCGCCACCACCAGCTGCAGCTGGTCTTGTTGTCGAGGTGGATGACGAACTCGATGCAGTCCTCCACATCGTAGGCCAGCTCACGGACCTGCCGCACCCAGGTCATCACCACCTTGTTCTCCACGCGCTCCTTGGTGGCGACGTTCAGGAAGGAGTGCATCATCTCGAATTCGCCGGTGATGAACACGAGGTCTCGCTGCGCGCTCTCCCGCAGCTGGGACTCCTCCTCAATCGCCGACTGGGCCTTGGTTAGCGCACCCTCCACCACCGTCTTGGCCAACCCAACTACCAGGTCCGCCATGGCTGGCAGCTGCTAGCTTTCTCGATCTGGTGTTTTATTCTTGCGAGTACTGGAATGAGTTGTGCTTCTACTGAGAAGAGATGGCCTTCTTAAATGTGAAACAGATGTGCAAGTTTCGGCCCATCGACATTTTGAAATAAATTAATCATCCAGCGACTTAACAGCTAATTGGCTCTGGAGCTACTATTTTTCAATGTCTATCCATCCAAATCTTTGTTTCTTATCTTTCTTAACATCTTCGTACAAGTGGTGGTACGCTATTAGATTTATCACAACTGGTTTTGGAGCCGTCAACGAAGACAGAGGGCCATCACAGACTCACTAGGAAGTGAGCCTAGCTCAACTGGTTGGGGGAGTGGATGTACAAATCCAACACCTGAGTTCAAATCCTCACGGAGATGAATTTAGGTTCCTATTTATACTTGAGGCCCAGACTAGTTCTGGTACTCATGCAATTTATCTTGAGGACTATGCTTTAATCTTAACAAAGATTAAAAATCTTAGTACTCATGCCAAATGGTTGTGTGCATCCCTGGTTGGTGCAGAGGCCGGGAAGTGAAATTCTCCCCATTTAAAGAGGACTGATTCAGAAAGCTCGCCAGTCTCTCCGCCCCCAACCCTCCGCCCCAACCCTAACCCTACCGCACCCCACCCTCCGCCGCCGCCGCCGCCGGTAGCGCCGCCGGGGCAAAGTCCCTCGGGGCGTGGCGGCGGCGGGGGCCCTTCCTCGTCGCCGCGTGGAGTTCGGCGGCCGGATCCCCACCTCCTCGATGCTTGGCGGAGGACGCGCGTGGGATGGGCGACGGAGGCGGCGGCCCTCCTCCCGTCGGTTGTCCCTGGCGGACCGATCGGCGCGGGTGGGATGGGCGGCGCTGCGGTCTCCCTTTTCTCGTCGGCTTCCCACAGCACTCCGGCAGGGGTTGGTGGTGGGCGGCGGCCAGACCCTCGGTCTGCGCCATGCCATCCGCCCCCGCCTCTCGTTGGTGCGTGGAGGCGATCTCGGGCATCTTCCGCGACACGAGGGCGTCCGGGGCAGCAGCCTTGGGTTTGACGGAGGAGGTGGCCTCTTCTTTGCCGGAGAGGGTCGGCCTGCGGTTGGTGGTGGTGGATTTTTGATCTATCATCGCCATCCGGCGGTGAGATGGAGGTGCATGGAAGCCGGCGATGGTGTCGCCGGTGGAGGGTTGGGTTGGCCAGCCCGGGATGGTCGCTGGCGTGGGGGTCCGGCCTGAATAAAGGCGGCGGTCCTAGGGCCTCTCTTGCGTGAAGAGGAGGACCTACCGGAGGCCTGGACTCGTGATCTGGCCGGAGGGTTGAGTTCCGGAAGGCTCCGCCGGCGAATGTAACAGTGCTTTGTCTGGAGTTTGCTGGATCAGAGGTATTCGGTCGTGCGCACCCATGCGTTTATTCCGACCGTTTGGTTCTGGAGGGAGCGGCGCGAAGCTCTTTTTCTGTGTTGACATCAAGTGACTATGGATCCATGATGAAAGTCGGAAGAAGAGAATTTCATGAAGGCCGGAGGGGAGGACTAGCTAAGGGAGGTTCAAGTCTCTGCGCTGTTGAGGGGCTTGCTTGGTGTCCGGGCTTCACAGCAGCGGTATGAAAGTGGGGGCGACAACATATGTGAAGCGCAGAGTCCTACCTTTCAGGTTGAAAATCCAAGGTCTGGCCTTAACTGGTTGTGCCTGGCAGTGACCTTGGTGGAGGCATTGTTTTGAGAGTGGGGACTATCTTCAGGGTGAAAACCTAAGATCTTTGATCGGGCGACGACGGTGTTGGAGCACTGTTTCCTTCTTGGAGACGTCGTTTTTTGGAGAGTCTGCAATTCAGGTGTTGTCATGGTGGTGGATGTATTGCTGTTGTTAGGTCTGTGATACTGTAGCGGGACTTTTGTTTCTTAGTTTTCTTTTTTCCTTTTTTTGGCTGTGTGCATCCGTAGTACCATTAGGGTGGTGCGTTGTTGCAGAGGCTGGGTGTAATTGGTGTCTATCGATATTAATATATTCCCTTTATCGAAAAAAATCACAGACTCACTGCAACAGAGATGACAAGGAAAATTAAATTAAATTAATCATCCAGCCATCACAGACTCCCTATCACACAGATGGCTATGTGAAATGAGCTGGATATTTCAGACGGTATTGGCCATATAAAACAGAAAAGTCTGATGATTTTATTAACAGAATCAAAGAAGTACAACTGTACCCGACAAGATGAATTGGCTTCTAGCTATTTGAACAAAGCAAAGATACTACAGGATGAAAAGTCTAGCATGACAGTATTCAGGATCATAAGTTACATGATAACATGAAAAAGAAAAGTAAAAGGACTCGTAGCTCAAGTTCTAGAAGTTCGCATTTGTGTCGTGCTAAACATTTTGTCCATCACTAGCTTTTGTCTTGTGCTTTGTTCGATGCAGTGATTTTTTTCTCACTTTTTCTGTAAAATTGGGCATTGGGACCATCCTTACTGAGAGAGTATTTAACTAAATAATCATCGAACAGACAGAACAACTAATGGCTTAGATCAATGGATTTGCCCTGTTATAATTTGAAGAATTATACTAATGCCTCGTTAACCACCATTAGTTAATGCACATTGGCCTCCTTCTCGATTGCCGAATTAACCTTGGTCATAGCTCTCGGGCAAGCCCACATGGTTCCCCCACTTGCTATTGTCTGGTATACTATTTGGAAGTGGCGATGCAACTAGGTACAGTTATGCATTAGTTGAATCTGTGCATCAAGATGCCAGAGAGCAAATGCTTACTAGATTAATGGGATGATTTTGGAACATATTGAGGGGTGACACGGATATGAGCAAGTCTTGGCTATCGACATTGTAATTGAATTAATGGATCATCCGCACTGGTAACACCTATTGGTTTGATTGGGACTAAATTTAATGTATTCTATTTTTCAACAGATATTTTATGTATCCTTACAAATCCTGTATCTAATCTTGCTTAGCATCTAGTAGCACAATGGTTTAGTTTCTTCAATCCGACCTAGTAACTTTTCAATATATATTTTTTCTGCTGTAAAAGAGCCTGGTAATCATAGCCATACCATTTACATGGACAATGGGGAGAACCTTATTGAGAGAGTATGTAAGCAACCGATCGCAGAACAGACAAACAAGTAATGGCTTGGATGAATGCATCTGCCAAGCGGTACTATGAATATTTTGAACATGATTGACCAGATCTGTCAGATGAGCTGGATATTCTAAACAAGGTTGGCCAGATCTGTGAGACGAGAAGACTTTTATTGAGATCAGAGCTGTAGTCTGCTCTAAGTGATCATTTAGCTAATTCTAGGCTATTAAAAACCTACTGAGTAATATTTTTCTGAAGGCACTAGTAATGACTTGTAGTATCTGAAAGTGAGAGGACATATATGATGGATGTGCACAATTAACTATTCCTTGTGGAATGTTCAGAGTGGTTGCTAGAAGGTCCACATCAACAACAAGTCTCTATTGGTTTTCTCTGGTGGTATCTTGCATTAAAACTTATATGAGATACATTTCCCTTTCTTAATTCCTCTCTCTACCTCAGATTTTATCATACTTGTCGCAGTATATTCGTAAAAGAGTAAAGAATCCAGAATTTTCATTAACAAACCAGAATATATTACAATTACGCTTGAAAGAACAAAACAAGGGAAATGTATGTTACCAATTTGAACAAAGCAAGAGTTGGCACCCACAACAAAAAAGGCATATGAAGCATAGTCTAACTGGGAAATATTGTCAGCACTTATACCACTTAAAAGAAAACTAATAAGACTCATAGCTCAGGTCTTTAAAGTTCACATCAGGCAGTCTCTTCGTCATGCTAATGAAATAATATGTCGATGACTAACGGCAAGTATTTGTTTTTGTTGTTCTTCGATGTAGTAACTTACCCACTTGGTGTTGTGTAAAGTAGATGACATGTGTTGATGCTAGCTAGCGCTCAGAATTATGCATTGACCTCAGGCTTGATGATGAGAGAGCAAATGTTGAAAAGATCTGGCAAATGAGTTTGGAACAACTTAGTATCAGTTTTGAATTAAAATCTTTGAAGAGCATCTTATGACCAAGTAGTTCACATGATTGGCTCACAAGAATAATACGAAAAAATAATCCATAGCGGAATATCTATCTAATTAAAGAAAATACTAGAATGTAGTTTGTCGGTGCTAATTCCGCTTCTCATCTATAGTTGTATTTGTTAGGATCCGTTTTCTGTATATTTCGAGTTCCATTAATTCCCTTCTAGATGACAGCCCACTTCATTTACATTCTCTGTCTAGATAACTTGTCAACAGCTGATTGAGTTAACGTTCAATTCATATTTTTCAGGCATCACTTGTTACCCACTTTCACTGAGTTACTTCGCTATATATCTCAATGATGAGGTATGGTGCTTGGGATGAATGCACATATACCGTGTTTGCAGTGCTTTCATTTATGATCTTATAATAGTCACCGTGTTTTTTTTTCATACCCACTGGAGGAATCCAATGTGTGCCTACCGTATCTACGGTACCTCCATAACGGATCCATTTCGTGTTGTGTTGACTTTATTATTGGAGAACGTGGCACAGAAGCAAGGAAGTAGCAGGGCTTCTTTGAAACAAGTAGAGTATTTATCCCTGCACTTTCAGTCAAATCGACATTTGGACCTAAAATTTCGTAACCATATTTGAAGATGGTATCTTATGAACATCTTAAGTCAGCTCTGCGTGTTTCTTTTTCAAATTCACCTTTGTTTCCTTTGCAAGCAGACCAGACCTGACGGAGAGTATTAACGGGTGATACTAATCAGTAAAAGTGGCTATGGGGAGACTGAACGTGCACCTTAATTATGTCTGTGTGAAAAACCATCATTAAGATGACTTCAAGTTGACGCCACATCAGCAAAAAAAAATTTGACGTGACATCAGCAAAAACTGGTTTCAAATTAGCCCAGGATTTAGAAGTGAACGGTTTCAGAATTTTAGCCCTTTTCAGCCCCTTTAATAATAAATTTGCCTGATATGTAAGTCACAGAGGTGATGTGAGAACTAGATCTGGGTCTATCCAAATCATCCTTCGGTTTTCTTCCAGATGGCCAAGCATATTTCTTATTTGTTATCTTCATTAGATTCGGTTCATTCATGCTTCTTCTCTAATCTCACATTCACACAACGTATTTTCTAAACCAGAAAAGCTTGAAATGCAGTTTTCAGGGAAGTTACATGAATTATTCAATGGAACTTTGAGATTCAGAAATCATTTGTCCTCTGAAGTCCCTCTTCTTTCCTTCTTTATTGCCTTGTTAACTGTACCTGACAAGATCTGTACACCTACCGCTAAGTCACATGTTGGCCTATGAAGAAGGAAGAATTTAGTTGTTGGGAAGATACAAAATTGCAAGACTGACCTTTTCTTAGTCCAATGGCCTGATCTCTTCGCGTTGTTTAAATCCAATTGAGTGCAACGACTAAGCTGCACAGTACCATCTGTTTATCTAGAATATATGTACACGATTCTACGTCCTCATGTATCTATAATATGGATATATGCCAGTTGAGGGCGACTAGCTGACAGCTGCCAATGTATTACTCTCACTACGGGAACCAGCGGAGGGGCCGACGGCCGGCGGCCGTCGGCACAGCATCACCTGCCGTCGGCCTACGTCTGTGCCGACGGCCGCCGTCGGCACATCGCCGTCGGCACAAGATCGCTTCAAGACATCGCTCGCCGTCGGCCCAGCCTTTGCCGTCGGCACAGACTCACCCGACGGTCAAACGACGCCGTCAAGACAAAGAGCTGCCGGCACGCTCAACGTGGGGCCCGCGGAGCGTCTAACGGCCGTTAGGTCAAGGGAGGTACCGTGCCGACGGCCGCCGTCGGCCTAGACACGCCATCGGAGGACCAGAGCCCCGCCACGCGTCCACGCCTCGTAGCCCGTGCCGACGGCTGCCGTCGGCCAGACACACGACCATCGGAGGACCGTGAGCCTGCCACGCGTCCACGCTCGCAGCCGTGCCGACGGCCAAGCCGTCGGCCCGTATGCCGCCATCGGAGGCCCAGATGTCGCCACGCGTCCACGCCTCTGCTCGTGCCGACGGCTGCCGTCGGCCCAGTGTCCTTCGCCCAGACGCCGCCGCTCGCTCCGCGCCGGCCATTGGCGCGCTTCTGTGCCGACGGCATAGCCGTCACAGCTCGCCATTTGGCACGTCCAGGGGGCGACGGCTATGCCGTCGGCACAAAGTGCCATACCATTTGGTTTCGCTGCATTTCGCCCAAAGACAAAGACGCACAAAGCATATATAGCAAGAATATACATTCAAATGCATCACAAATGTTGCACAAAGACATAATCATCATCAAATGTAGCAACAACATCATCGTGATACAAATATGTGTCATGTAGCACACATAATCATCATACATCGTCGACACATGGCACACACGATCGACGCACACCCGCTAGACACCTAGCTAAGGGAAACTAAGATCGGGGGTCCGACTCGTAAATTCAGGGCGTCCGGCCTTTGTCGAGGTAGACCGAAGTAGAACCATGGCCCGAACCATCGCCAGCAGTGAAAACCCCGAAGCACCGGAGAATGGCGGCCGGGGTGCATCGGTGTGCCCTCGCGCGACGAACCAGAGAGGGTCGGTTCCGCGAACTTCCCGTGCCCTACATGTTTGACAAGAGTTAGCATCTTACACATGGGAAAGGAAAGCGGTGAGAATCGGTTAGGCACAGGACTTACCGGAGTCCGTGCGTAGTATGTGGCCGCGAAAGCTTCCCTCGATGGGCACACCGGAGTCGGCCCCGCCTAGGTGGCTCCTCTTCCTAAGTGCGATCCTCTCTCCGGGCCCGGAAGAACGTCCGACCGCCCGCAAGATAGTTTAGATGTCAAGCGCCGCAGATATAAAAAAAGGGAGGTGGGACTTGTCATGTCTTCGAACCATAAAAGATTGGAACTTACACGACTCGCCGCCTCCTCGGTACTCTTCCCAAGCCGCTCTCTTGAGGTCCCACTCGCTACAACCGTCAAATAGTTCTCATAAGCGGCCGCGTAGGCGGCCTCAAAGTGAGCCTACAATTTCCAAGAAAAGGAGTCATGTCACTTTAGCCATTCAGGGATGAATGTTGGAAAGAAGATGGAAATGAGAAAACTTACATCCGTACGACGGTGTCGAGGAGGCGCGACCGGTGGGTCGCCGGCGGTGAGGGTAGACCTGATCCGCGTGAGGGTCCTCTCGCGGCTTGATCACCCCACTAAGAAGCTTCGTGCGGCCATGCTCCGAGCCGCTCCCCGCCACCATAATCGCCGTCAAGTCGGTCTCCCGCTTCAATAGGATCATCCACCTCCGGATGAAGACCCTTGAACACCGAGCAGTACTTGTCCAACTCCTCTTCGGCAAAGCCGTAGTACTCGGGCAGCGAGGGCCGAGGCTGGCTCGTATCGGGCTGCTTCAGACTTCATCTTCGCCACCCTCCCACCTTCGGTGAGAGGCTCCCCGAGTTCCGCCTCCCGCACAAGAAGATAAATGTTATGTGTATCAAGTAGTAATATGAGGGGAAATAAATGCAAGTTGTTCCATGTATATATGTACCTTGTGCTTCTCGTAGCGCTCGGTCTTGCTGCGGCTTCCCGCACCGTGTGTTCCTCCAAGGCCCCTGGTTTGCCTTGTTGCGCGCGCTCTTGGCGTTGAAGTCGGCGTCTTCGCCAACCCACCTCGCTACCAAGGCCTCAAATGCGTCTTCCTTATTCTCGCACCATAGGGGCATAACCTGAAAAACCAAAACTCATTTGAAGAACACATAATGCAATCCCAACTATGCAAAGAACATAGAGTCTCATTGAATATTTACTTACCTTGAAGTAATCTTCCTTTGTCATCCGAGGATCGTCCCCGATATTGTCAGCTTTCTTGACCCTCGTGCCCTGCTCAGCCTTGAAGTGCCCGATGCGGTATGCTTCTGATTGTACCACCGTTGCCTTGTCAACCTCCTCGACAAGCCCTAGTCGCACCGCCTTCCCTAGCTCAACCATATCATCAGGCACCTTATAATGGGTCTCGCAATCATGCATAAGAATAATTGTGAGAGAGACATGAGTTAGCATAGTGTGGTCATCAACTATGAAGTAAACTCGAGAAGCATGCTTTACCCAAAACTTGGTGTACACGGCGTCGTAAGCTGTCCCAAAGCCCGGCAAGGAGCTGCCTCATAGTCCGCCCAAGTCTCGGCTAGCTTCTTCTCGCCGCCGGGGACCGGAGTGTAAAAGCCCGGCCGCATCGCCTAATAAGAGCTCCAATCATGCTCGACGGCCGGCGAACCCCCTTGTCATATGTCCAATTGCTGCACAATAATCAAAACATTAGTATGCCAATCAGTTATGCACAATAATGAAAACATTAGTACATAGCAAAATGAATCTAAATGTTCAAAATTAAACTTACTCTTTTTCGTTCGGGATGATGAGGGCTTTCGCATCCCGGCTAGTAGGCTCCCTCCTCTCATCGTGGACTTGCGCTTCACCACGAATGCGCAACTTCTTCGGCGCCATCTCCCTCTCCGCCTCCTCGTCCCGCCCCTCCACCTCCATCTCCACCTCCATCTCCACCTCCATCTCCCCTCGCTGGATCGTGTGTGAGCGGACTGGGAAGCCACGTCGCCGTGGCGCAGGGTATGTCACCAAGGAAAGGTCCACCTCCACCTCGTCCTCGTCCTCCACCTCCACCTCGTCCTCGTCCTCCACCTCCGCCTCCGCCTCGTCCTCCAGCTCGTCCTCCACCTCCACCTCGTCCTCCACCTCCACCACGTCCCTCCACCTCCACCTACACCTCCACCTCCAACTCCACCCGTGTCATCGTCCGCGTAACGCGAGCCGGCACGCGTTGGTCTTCCACTTCTAGTGGTCCCGGTGAACTTCGTTGGCTCATACTCTTCAAAATGGAGTTCATGGATTGCTTGCTTCCGCTCATATTGATCAATCACCTGCATTGACAAAGAGTAAACAAGTAAGCATTCATGCCTTAGTAAAATGTAGACACTAAGCAAAAAATAGATACTAAGCATAAGAAGCATATTGAAAAATAGATACTAAGCATAAGAAGCATATTGAAAAATAGATACTAAGCATAAGAAGCATATTGAAAAATAGATACTAAGCATAAGAAGCATATTGAAAAATAAATACTAAGTATAAGAAGCATATGGAAAAATAGATACTAAGCATAAAGGCATAAAGGACCCTCACCTCGAATCATCACTATCATAATGAGGCATTGGGTTCTCATAACGAGGCATTGGGTTCTCATTTTCACTATCACTATCAAGTATCATGTGAGTAATGAGGTTGGGTGGGAATGTCCGGTGGAGTCTCATCATTGAACCCATTGCCCTCATGTAACTTGGTGAGCATTTGTATGTCCTTTAGGTCCACCACTGTTTCACCATGAAGATGTGCCTCGTTCTCGAGGTCCTCAAGACCAATTTCTATTTCGAAATCCCCAAAGTTCTCTTGCTCTTGATAAAAATTCCCTCGTATGTTACAGGGTCAATGTTGTTGTAATCCTCGTCGGAGGGCATGGGTAGCTTACCATGTGGTGATACCTTGAACACGACTTCCCAGCCTTTGAGGTACTCCTTTTGACATGGGTAGGGCAAATAATAAACTTGCTTGGCTTGGTGAGCCACAACAAAGACATCGGCTCCGCTATAGCAGGTTGAAGGCCTAACTTCCACTAACCCAATGGAAGGAGTGCTTCTCATTCCAACTTGTGGGTCGAACTGGCATTTGAACACAACGAGATTGAGTTGTATGTTTGTCCTATTGAATGTCAGCTCGTATACATTCTCTAACCTTCCGTAGTATTCTATGTCATCGGATCCTTTGGTGAAGACCCCAGTATTTATAGTTTTTGGGTTAGGCCGATTCTTCTGGTGATACTCTGTATGGAAGCGATACCCATTCACATCGTACTTCTCATACATTGAGATTCTACGGTTGCAACCCCGGGAAACACATCTCAGCTCATCCGTCATCTCAACGTTGGGATCACCTCCCTACAAATTCAGTTCAAATTGTTTCTTTGCATTAGTTACGTGTAATAAGAGGGACAAGTCACGGATTGCAAAAGTATTGGATAAAAGGGACTTGTTAGAAATTACTTTTTCGTAGAACCAATCCAGAATTTTTTCTTTCCGGGACGACTCTCTTTCAAAAGAATCTCCATCTCCGCATCGTAGGGATCCGTCGATCTCGTCCAATATTCATCCTTGTATTGGCTAAAAGGAAGAAAAACGTATTAGACCAAAATCGAGTTACTAATAGCAAAGTAATTTGTTCACCATTTTACCTTATGAATTTGAGCACTTCTTGCATGTTCGTAACCACATAAAACATTATGCAATCTTTCTCTTCCTTTGTCAAGATGCCCTTTTTAGAGGCACCAGCCTTGCCACCGTGACATTTGAAGAGGAGGAGCTTGGGGTCATGCTTGGGCTCGTCGATATTGTACCGAGATATCGGGTTATGCATAGTGGGAACATCATCCGCATAGTACGTTGTCGTGGCGTCGCCATCTCCCGAGGATAGTTGCCTCAGCTATGCATGCTTCAATCTTATTTTTGTTGCCACATTTGTTTCGAATATACTTGAACTCTCTCTCAATGCAAAACCGCCAACGATACTGCACCGGTCCACCCAAGAGTGCCTCGTTCGCAAGATGCACAATGAGATGTAACATCGGAGTAAAGAAACCTGGTGGAAAGATCATCTCTAACTTGCATAACAACTCCGGCACTTGATCATGCAACTTCGCAATCACCGACTCACATATCTGCTTAGCACAGACCGTGCGGAAGAAATGGCTCAACTCCGCAAGCACTCGCCAGACATGCTCGGGGAGATACCCTCGAACCATCACCGGCATCGCCGCTCAATCCATATATGATAGTCGTGACTCTTGAGCCCGTTTACTTTTCCCGTTGTAAGATTGACTCCCTTACTCATATTCGAACAATAGCCATCTGGGAACATAACGGCGTATTTCAGCCACATCATTGCCTCCTTCTTCTGGAGACTATCAAGCACGTAGTTGGCATGCGGCTTGACCCAATTTTTTCTATTGCCCTCAGGAGGATGCATGTGTAGTCTTTGCCTGTCACACAGATTCTCAACATCGACTCTAGCCTTGACATTATCCTTTGTCTTGTCAGAATGTTCAGGACGGTGTTAAAAACGGACTCCCCACATTCTTTTCGGTGTGCATCATATCGATGTTATGGGGAAGTTCGAGATCCTTGTAATACTCGAGCTGCGTTAAGCCCGGCACGTGAGTCCGCTTGTGTGTCTCACCATATCCCACAAATGTTTTGCCGGGTTCTTTACTACGCCGGAGAGCACGTAGCTCACCATCAACAGCTTTCACCATTGAACTTTGGTATCGTTTCTTCTTCACGCACAACTTTGCCCTTTGTGAAGTTCTTTTTGTCTCCTCTGAACCGATGCCCTCTTTTGAGGTACTTTCGATGTTTGTCAAATGCGACATATTTGCGACCCGCATTCAGCCAAATGAACTCCAATCGGTGCCTGCACACTGGGCATGGAAACCTACCAGCTGTACAATGCCCGCAAAATAGAGCGTACCTGTAGGTCGTGCATGGAATATTGGAACCATACTTTCATGACACAGGTTGTCGTCGTGGCGCGGGCGTAGGTCAAGGTCCGTTGGTGCCAAGAGTGGTGCACATCAGCCCCAAGCGGTTGCATGAATACAATCAAATTCATACCCGGGTAATCATGCCCTGGAATGATCATCGACAGGAATATGGTCTTCCTTTGCATAAGGACTCCGGGAGGGAGATTGAGCAGAATAACAAACACGGGCCAACAGCTGTACGCGGATGCTGACATACCATATGGATTGAATCCATCGGTTGCTATCGCAATTCTGACATTCCGAGCATCATTTGCCTTATCGGGTGTTTTGCATCGAAGTTCTCGCCATGCTTTACCATCGATGGGTGCCCCATGTTTAGTCGTCCCTCCGCGTCCTTGAATCTCAACCCGTTCTTATGCCACGTCATCTGTTTGGCTGACTCCTCGGACATGTAAAGCCGTTGGATTCTTTTTATGAACGGGAGATAACGAAGAATCTTCACGGCGACTTTTGTCTGCACCTTCTCACCATTAGCTCTGGTTATCTCATGATACCTAGAGGACCCACACTTGCTACAATATTTGTCATCCGCAAACTCTTTCCAAAACAAAAGACAGTTTTTGGGACAACAATCATACTTCACATAATCCATGCTGAGCGCTTTCAACATTTTCTTTGCTGCATACATGGTTTTAGGCAGACAATGGCCTTCGGGCAACATGTTACCAACAGTTACCAAATTTTTTTCAAAGCATGCACGGTGTCGTTTAACCGGGCCTTGTCGGCTAGTACTTGCGCGATGGCATCGAGCTGAGAAATTTTTGCACCCTCGTATAGAGGCCTCTTAGCCGCAGCCATCATATCATAGAAGGCCTTTGCGGTAGGCTCGGGTTCCTCCGGTTCTGGCGGTTCCTCCGGTTCTGGCGGTCCCTCAGGTTCTGGCGGTTCCTCCTGTTCTGGCGATTCTGGCATGTAGGCATCGTGGAGATCATCTAGCAAGTATCTAATCCCATCGTCCTCATTGCCATCGATTCGCTGCCTCATCACCTCACCTCTGTCACGTTCGTACTGAGCAAAGTCGACACACGTGACGTAATCAGGCATATACCCATTCAACCAAAGATGTTTAGTCATATCATCCTTTCCGTGACGATGACGCCTCTTGCAACGAGCGCAAGGGCAACTTGGACGAACGCCTGACTTTGAACCACGCGCTAACTCCTTCACTAATAAATTGGTCTTCCATACCCACTCTTCTGTCATTTCAGTCGAACTAGCACGGCCACTGTACATCCACCCATTATCAGCCATCCTCTGCTTGATTGGGAGACAAACAACAAATAGTACCATGAAATTAAATGCATCATATTTTTTTTTATTTTACCGGGCGAAACGCATGCATCAACCTACATCTCTACTAGGTGGGCTCCTAGCAGCCGCCGGATCCGTAGTTGGCTACGTTCTCCATGCTCTACCCCGGTCCAAGTCAGAATTTCGGCAGCACCTCCCCGCTGCTCTCCCGATACACGTCTCGGCAAAGCTGTCCCCTAGGCAATCGATCAATATGCCATATTCTAGTAACCCAACATGTCGATGGTATCAAAGCCGGCCATGAGATAATATTGACTCATAAGGAAGACTTCATGTGCACCTCCTTCCTCATGTAATTATTCATTTCAATAGTCAATGTTTTCAACCACACCACTGCACGATGCGATAGATACTCGCTAACTGTAGTTTTGTGGTTTCCCAGTCTATATACATCACAAGGAAAATATATAGATTACTCAGTGATGAAGGGACGTATAGGTGGCAGAGCGCGTTCCCTGCATACATGTTAGCTGGGCATCTAATCACATGGACCCTATATTGTTATCTCGGCCGATCGAAAGACTCGACTTAGGCTCCACTGAAGTCAACGTATACCATTCTTCTTCCTTCGGTTGCTCCTTTATATATCTACCCCCACCATCTCATAGCTAGCAAGGAGACCATTCATACGATTTCTCTCTTCCCAGCAGCAAGGATCCTTCAAGGCCTCAAGCGCTCCTCTCAAAGGTTAGTGATTTTGTGCAGCTTGCTATTTCAGATGTTCATAGAACTATCATGTTAAATATTACTTCCTCCGTTTCACAAAAGTTGTCTTAGATTTGTCTAAATTTGGATGTATCTAGATACTAAATAGCATGTAGATACATCTAAATTTAACAAATTTCAGGCAAATTCGATAGGACAGAGGGAGTACTTCTATTATTTGCTTTGGTGAAATGAGAAATTTTAGAAATCCACAACATTATTTGGCCACTTACGCCTCCTAAATCATCAGAAATGGCCACCGGAAGTAGATCCCTCGAGAAACAGACAAGTACCGACGAACTACCAAAGCAACTACCATATGACTTTCTGAAGAAAATTACAAATGACTTTGCTGAAGATCGGAAAATTAGTGGAGGTCCATTTGGAACACTTTATAAGGTTTGACTTTCCCTTGATATTTTTTTGGTGCTTTCATTTATGGTTGATTACCAAGCATGCTGCTAATATATAGTACTATGTGTGCGAGATTAAACAGGGAATTGTTCCTGGAATTGGTCCTAAAGATGACAAAGTGATTTCTGTGAAGAAACTTCAGGAAAACGCACCGATGCCACCTAACAAGACATTTAATAACGAGGTTCAGAATGTAATGGCACTGAAGCATGTAAACATAGTAGAGTTGGTTGGATTCTGCTGTGAAACACAGAAGAAATTGGTGCAGTTTGATAAAAGATATATAATGGCAGACATCACTGAAAGTTTACTCTGCTACGAACATTTACCTATGGGGAGCGTTAAAGTTAATCTTTTTGGTATGCGTTGATCTTCTAGTATCTCTTAATTCTAAATATCGAACTAAGGAGAACGAAGGAAAGTTCTATGTTAACAATTTTGTATTTAGCTTTGGGGGTTCTTTATTCTTTTACACCAATGTACAGGGACAAAAGCAGCCGAGGTTGCGGCTTCAAGAAAAGATTGGGACTCACGCTTCAAGATAATAAAAGGGATCTGCCAGGGTTTACGTTTTCTACATACGTTGGATATCCCGATTATCCATATGGATCTAAAGCCCGAAAACATACTATTGGATGCAAATATGGTTCCGAAGATTGCGGATTTCGCACTCTCTAGAGTCTTTGGGCAAGAACAAACCCGGTTGTGCACACAAACAGTTGTGGGATCATAGTAAGCTCACTATCAAATTTCTTATCATTAGTTTGTTCCTTAATTATAATGTAAATTGCATTTTCCTGACTCTAGTATTGTCTACTTAATTTCAATGTTAATGCCATCTAGTGGGTACATGGCTCCAGAATATCTTTATAGAGGTGAAATTTCGGCCCAGTCAGATATCTATAGTTTAGGCGTAATAATGATGGAGATCACCACAAGAGAGCAGAACAGTTCCGGAAATGACCAACCGTCCGCGAGAAAATTTATTGAAAAAGTAAGAAGGAATATTATACAACTATTTGTAAAATTGAAATTTAAGATTATATTACATTTTGGTTTGTACATTTTCACCAGTCATCATGATTCCAATTGTGCGTGTAGGTACAAAACACTTGGGATAAGGAGCAGCACATAGCATCGAAGTACTATTCGTTAGGTCCACAGGGCCTCCAGCAAGTTAAACTATGCATCAAAATTGCGCTGGAATGTGTTTCTATTGATCGGAAACAGAGACCCACTATAGTAGAAATTGTTGAGAGGCTCAACGGAATAAAATGAACTGCAGGTATGGAAACATTAATGAATGGGCCTCTTCTATTTTGTATGTCTTCTTCTCTTCACTTCAGTTTGTTTATAATTAGCTGAATTATTTTCATGTCAACTCAGAAGGAACTTACTTCTGTTTTTCCTTTGAAAGGTGATAAATTTTAACAAATATGTTCTTGCGGTTTCATGATGCTGACTATGAATAATAAATGTTTTAACCGCCAAAATTGAACTCACATTCATGCACATATGTTTTGATTTTCTAAGATGCATTGATATATTTCAAATTATCTGGCATCATTTTTTGATTTATTATGTTTTGGTGATACTTACTAAGAAAGTGAGCACACATACACTCTGATTTTCACTATGGAACATAGTCCAGTGCTACACCTACTATCGTGGGTTAGCGTAATTTAATTCTATTAATCAGGATGGCCTTATAAGTTTGTGAACTTTTTTTTTGCGGGTGAATTAAAGGTGTACACTAAGCATAACTTAATGTCTGGAAACAAGGGATGTGATTTCCTTCTCAATTGTAGTATAAAATGTCCGATGAAGATACATGCAAGCTTTGTCTAATTGTTGTCAATTGAATGCACAGCTTACTTAATTCTAATTTTCATTTCTTCTTTTTGAATATTTACCACTTCTGAATATTTAGTTTCAAGAATATATGCATAATCACTTAGATCTTGCTATACATTTCAAATAGTTCAAATTTTATGACATTTCAGGTCTCTCGTGCGGTATGGAGTGAGCCTACAAGTTGGGTCTCCAGAGGTCCGGAGAACAAAACATATTGCGGTACTGATACGAGTCCTCTGTTCTATTTTGAACTACTACACTTCAATATAATGCCATTGTGGAAGCACTAAATGTAATTTATTTTTGGAAACTGCTCGTCCAGATTTTTTCCCCCTTTTTGATCAACATGTGGGATCCAACAGGTTATGGTGTGTTCTCTTAATGTCAATTTGAAAAGTAGTTTGTTTTTCCTAGCTATTTTGATTGATATGTATTGTTCTCAACTTGGGACCATGCTATTTAAAAGAATACATATTTAATAAAGATCATGTTATAGCGCACACAATCCTTAAGATGTGTTTGTATATTAGTGGATGTCCCATGTTTCTGTAAGGTAATTGGACAATACTGGCGATTTAGGGGGCTGCAATTGGCCTTTCAATATCTTGTTCTGGTGTGTCATGAGTAGACTCGTTCAATAGATTCCTTGTTCTCTAATAAAGTACCGGAGGATATCGAGGATCAAGAGTACTTTGTCCAATAATTGTCCACCTGTACACGTTCTGAGAGAAATGCATCCCCCCCCCCCGCCCCCTCGCTTGATGGCCTAGAAAATAAAATGGGCCTTGTCCCGAAGCACGTGACATCCATACTTACAAAAGGTCATATTTTATTAGGACAACAATGATAACCCTTCTGAATAGGATAATATCAAACAAATATACATGTGACAACATGATGATCAGATTTTCCGACGGAACTTCTTAGAGTCTTGAACAAACAAAATATAGTAGAAGGGTTATCATGGCCTCTGAGGTATAGATGATCCAAAACATCGTCAACGCCAGCAACTCCGGGGGCTACACCCTTTGCCTCTTTGTCGATTACCTCACCCCTTTGCCACCATGAAAATACCTAGTGCCTCATGAGATGGCCCTAAAGCTATGTCTTGATTCACATTACGTAAACTTGATTCACAAAAAACCATATTACACACTTGGATATTTTATAGTGTAACTAATAAAACAGAAACTCCCGTTAACAATATTACTTGTCATAGTTATTTCTGGTGTTTTTAAAAAACACTCGGCAAAGAAGATCCTACCGTGGGTCAACGATGAGTAACCATTAAAAGAAATGTGTTCAGTGTATATGCCAAGGCTTACAGTATGCAAACCGTGAATATGCCGAGCACATTTATTGTCAATGCTCGGCATATGAGTTTGTTTGCCGAGTGCCCCAATAAATTGCACTGGGTATATGCTTTATGCTCGGCAATTTACACATACGTCGTGGAATACGGTTCGAATTGATGGTCCCAAAATTGTAAAGATTTCAATTGATGGTCAGTAAACTGTCTTTGGCTCCAGAGCTCCAATGCTCCCACTATTAAAAAATCGAAAATCATAATAATAAGTTTGAAAACATTCTGATTTTTTTTGGATGTATTGAACAGTGTATAGTACGTGTGTGGAAAATGAGAATGCAAAAATATTTGTACTTTAAGCAACACAAAAATGATAAAATCTGGTAACGATTAGGGTTCTAAAAATATACATTATTTACCATACTCAGATTCACACTTTTGTTATTTTTCTAGCTCAAAATACAGAGTTTCTAGCTCATTGAATACATCCAAAAAATTAAAGAACTTTTAAATAGGATTTGTTTTTATATTAGAGACAGCAATGGAGCTTGGGAGATAGAAATCCCTTCTCTTGATATCCTCCTACACTCACTAGTAGGAAACAGGGCTTCCGTGGGAGCCTTTTGTCGCGGGCGCGATTGCACCCGCGACAAATGGCGTGGCCACGTGTAATATCCCAGGAGATGGGGTTACAAAAATAGAGGAAACAGTTGTGTGCATTGCATTCATGCATAGAAAATCTGGGGAATTTTCGCGCTTTAAAGTAAAACAGTCACAGTAACTGAAGTTTCACTTGACCTTGGTGGAATTGAAGTAGCTCATCAAGTCAAGTGCTATAAACCTCAATGTGACTTTGTTAAAACCTTGTTTTGGGTAGAGATGATTTGATATAAGGGGATTGATCAAATGGAATTAATAATCAACACAACAATACTTTACTCAATGATCAATTGCTTGATCATACAAAAGATTACAACATGGTAATCCTTGCCATAACATATGAACATCCATTTAATTGGAAATCAAGTAACAATAAATGGAGAAACCATTCTTCACTTATCTTCTCCATGTCTTAAAACTAATCTATGATCCTACCATGAACCTTATGGTATTCATTTTACTTCATCCTTGGAAACCAGACAAGGAGATCAACTCAAGAAGTATATATTCTTCTCTATTCCAAATAGTTAAGAATCAAACCTAGAGAGGTGAGAGTTCTATTACAATTATTAGAGATGCATTAACAAACCTTGAGTTAAACCTTGGATATGCATCCAAGTATTCAAAACATCATCTTCAAGAGGAACCCTAGGATATTATTGAAGACATTTCCTAGAGAGAGAACCCATTTATTCCAACCATAGATGTTGGTGACCACATAATTATCTTTGGAGAATAACCTTAGGTTAGTATTGAAGTCATTCCCAAGTGAGAGAGCCCATTCATATCAATTCTAGATTTACCTATTAATGAATAAAGGACAATCTTGGAACTAAAGTATTGGGTTGTAAACCATTTCATCTTGGAGTGGTGAGATAACCAAATACCAAGTGGAATAAGACTATATCCATGCATTAGTGAAATAAGGAGTGGAATAATCCAACTAAGTTAGACAGTTGAATCTTTAGCTCAAAGAACCTAAATAAATATTAGGAGTACACCATAAAACCTAGAATAAACCATTCATATATGAGAGAGCTCAAGCTATAGTGTTATACTCAAGATAGTTGAGGCAACACTTAAATTTAAGGGAGAGAACTATCCTTATACCAGATGATCATATCATCATTGTTTAAGAAGAACCCTAACAGAATATCTCAGGTATTCTCCTGGGATATAAATTATTGAAGCAACCATAATAGTCCCATTCAAGAAACTATAAAATAAAGTCTATGTTTAGTTGATCAAGACATAACTTGATCTTGGGAGTGAGAAACCAAATTCATCAGAGATACCTCAGCAAGCCAAATCTTGATCATTATAAATTGAGTAATGATCATAAAATCTAAGAACTTGAGGAATTAATATCAAGAACAAGTTGATCATGTCTAACCGTGATCATGTACTTGAGATATGTGAGGATAAGATAAACCCTAATAGGAAAAGTAGATATCATTCACCACATAAAATTATGGGGAGATCATTAGTAAGCAACCCTTGACTTATATCCCAACCTTTACTTGTGAACCAATAGGTGATCACAATTAGAATCCTACCATATCTATAATTCCTAAATTAATGAATATAAGAAAACCTTAGAGTTAAACTCTATATTTTATATGGTGAGAAACCAATCATCTATATAACCAAAGTTAACTATAAAAAAGAAACATAACTACTTTAGTTACTTGAACAATAGATTAAAGATATAATAGAAATCTATTGATATAAGATAAAACCAATTCTCAAGTCTTAAGTAATTAAAGGAGAACAGAAACAATTAAACAACTAACCTTATCATGGTTAGGGGAGATTCAACCCTAGCATGCAATATGGTGTCATCTCATCTCTACAACCCAGAATTAAATCTCAACCCTAGTTTGTGTATCACTTGGATAATCACAAATAAAACCTAAACCACAATTAAGATTCAACTCATGTGTCATTAGGTAAATAACATTGGAACCCTATATTTGCACATCAAATAAACCTTATGCTTCAATTCTTGAACATAAGCAAAATCTTGTGCTACACTTTATAATTGAAACCATATGTATGGTGATCAACCAATTAACCTATTAACCAAGATCAAACCATGATGAGAGTAGAATTACTCTAAGTATTTCAAGGTACTAGTAGAATACAATTTGAATGCTAACCTTGAAATAAGGTTATAATAAAACCTACAAGACCTTAACAAGTAAGTGCTTCCATAAAATTATGTGCAAGTGACAAATTCCTCAAACAGAAACCAAGCACTAATAATAAGCTATGTAGTACTTTGAGTTCAAAGTATTAACTCTAATTATTCAACAGGGAGTATATCAGAAATGAGAAAGGAAATTAAAACTAATACCTAAATTTTTGCCTAATTAAAAATTGTAGCAAGGCCACTTATATATATTAATGTTTATTCAAGAAGAATGCAATAATATAATGCATTCCACATTAGTCCTCATGAAATTCCAATTATCAAATACCTGCAAAATAGAAAAGAGTTAAACTATGAATTCAAACCTGAATTCAAATAGAACAAAACAAAACAGAAAATCAAACAGAAAAAAGAAAAGGGGGATACTTACCTGGGCAGGCCATGGCAGCCCAGCACGAGCCCACCAGAACAGCCCAGTCCACCAACCAGGAGCAGCCCACTAAGCCAGCCCGATACCCCTTCATCCAAAATATCGGAGAGGAGCTCGTCCTCATCCTCTCCGAGCGCATGGACGACAGCACGACACCGTGAGGAGCTTCTCCTCTCGCTGGCGTCCTCTCCTTGCTCCGAATTCGTGACGAGGCGCATTCCCGAACCCTATAAGTACCCTGGACGACGAAATTGCTCCGTTTCTTCCTCTTTCCTCTCCAATTCCATCCATGCCGAAATCTGGCCCCGCCAGTCTTACTCACCGCCGGCGAACGAGGCCTCCACGAGCCAATCTAAGCACACCAGCGTGACGGCCACCCTCGACAAGCTCAGCTCACGGAAGGAATCCAGCTGAGGTGCCCGAGATCGACGCCGACGCCACCGTCTTCTCCGACACCGGCAGCTACGACTCGCGAACCCGACTACCCCCGCCTTCGTCGAGCGGCCTATCAGGCCTGTGGTGAGTGTGCGCTCCCGAGACCCCTTATTTGTGCAATTTCATCAACGAGCCTACGATTCGAGATCCCGCCGGAGTTGCTCCGCCGCTGGCATGTTTGCCGGCGATGCTCCTGACCCATTCGAAAATCCAACACCACTATGTAGTCCAAATGTCGAGGGAGTCCGTAGGTACGAGTTTCGTCTGGGGTGCTCCTAAATCGGCGGCGCCGTTTCAGCCATCGGCGGCTAAACGTCGGCGAGGTCAAACGCTGGTCAAATTTTGACCAGTCTTCGTCCGCGTGGCAGCTGGCGTGGACTAGGGTCCACCAGTCAGTGACATGGGTAGAACCCCAACCGGTACACTTAGCCTTTTCTATTTTAATTTAAATCCAGCAAATTCTGCAACTTCAAATAATTATAGAAAAATCATATTAACTCAGAAAAATAAAAATAAGACATCAAAATTCTTATAAAAGTAAAATCTATTTAATAAAAATATAATATGAAATTTTTATTTTAAATAAAAATTTAATTGTTTAATACTTGTTATTTAAAGCCTTTAATTTTAATTCTAAATTCGATTAAAATTCAATAATTAGGAAAACTTCATAAAATAAATAAAAACCAGTAAAGTAAATAAAGAAAACATTAAAACTAATTTTCTTTATTTGGAACTTATTAAATCTATATTAATAGGAATTAAACCCTGATTAATAATTACCCTAATTATTAAAATCTTTAAAAATAGAAAAATGCCAAATCCAATATTAATTTTTATTTCAAAGTTATTAATAACTTCAACCTTAAAGTGAAGTTATTAATTCAAGAACTTTAGGGTATTTAGAAAACCCTAATTTCATAAGTTATAGAACCAGGAACTCATCATTTCATGTGACTCCTAAAACCCTAATATCATTAGGAACCCTAGCTCCATTATTACATGATAACCCTAGTTTGCTTCTAACCTAAACCCTAGGTTAGCACATGTGATCATGGTACCTTCTTTCAAATCATAGAACCATAGTAGCAACTAAACACTAGTCTTGGTCTCATAAAATGTAGGAGACCATCACCAATATATGGGTATCCCATATGTTCATCCTCATCAGACCTAACTAATCAAGTAGAGTCAACCAAGTGTAAACCCTAGATCCTATTATCAAATCCATCATCCATATTCATTCCTACTTAGCATCACACCAAGGTGATGAACCTCAGGTGCAACTATGCCAAACCCTGAGCATTACCCAACCATACTCCATTAAACCCTACTAGTATGAAATACTTAGGAACCATCCCATTTAAGGACCAACCATTCTTTACTTAGGGAATTAAATAGCAAACCTAAACAATCTCAACCTAATTGATATACTTCTTATTATTTAAGAAGTATGTTCTTCAAAAGTTATTCTTTTGAAGTAAACCGAGAACCATCACCAACCCTGCTTATAAGGATCTATAAACCCTAGCCAGCTATCACGAGCAAGATAAACCAATCTTGATAGCGCCCTTGTGTAATTAATTGCTTAGGATGCCTAGGCATAACCCCACCTGGTATTGATGAATCCAACCTTGTTTGGATCCATCTAATATCTACTCCAGAACCAATTAGAATCATAGAAAACCATAGAATCCCACAAACCTAATTATCATACTTGTTCTTCATTTAAGAACATGTTCTTCAAAAGCTATTCTTTTGAATTATATAATAAGTAATCACCAACCATGCCATATAGTACTAAAACTGACCACTATTCTTTACTTGTTAACATTATGCCATTTATCATTCTTTGTATGCCCAATTGATTATTATGATTTATTATCTACCTGTTTATAATACCAAGTAATCACACCTGAATAATAACCTTGAATGTGAATCACTCTAAAAGTGTAACACACCCTGAACTAATCATTACAACTCACTGATCCTAGATCATCGGGGTTAGGACACGCTTAGAACGATTGCATCTCATACTTATGCATTATTGCATCCTTGCCAATCTTTTAAACATCGTCCTTACCGGACGATGATGCTATTTCAGAATTTGGAGTTACTACGTATCGAAGACCTTGCCTGCATAATCTTGCAGTCAAGAAAGGCAAGTTCATCACTTGCTCATGTCAATTGAGTATTTTTATCAAATTACTTGCAAAGTATTATGGTTATCACTATTGCACAAAAATCAAAACCACTACTTTCATAACTATGAATATGACTATGTGGTGGGCAATGGAACCATGGATTGTGTTGATATGGTGGAGGTTCCATTGCACGGGTTTATATCCATCTAGGATTAAACAACAAATGTCGCCAGTGATTCTTGTGCCGTAATATCCGTGTTAACCATAAGATCCGGAGTGGGACGGAGTAGTCAAAAGTGTTTCCACCTCTCGTTCATCAACGGATGCGCTTTACCGTAGTACACTTGTAATCCAAGGGGGCAAGCTGGTGAGGCTGGGGAGTCCTAAGTCCCCACGGCATAGTCCGTAGTACACTTGTCGCCCGAAGGAGCAAGATGGTGAGGCTGGGGAGTCCTAAGTCCCCACGGTATTGCGGTCTAGGATGGGTTGTAGCCACCGGCGTAGGAGTGTATGGTAGAGCCCAGCACTGTTGTCGTGGTCGGGGTCCACCTTGAAATCTACAGGAATAATGGGACCGACGTGGACCCAGGGTCGGCGCATGCAACAACGGGTGGGTGTTCGAGGTAGCGGAGGAACATGATTGGCTAGACCTTATACCGGGCCTCACACCATAGGAAGTGTGGACGGGGAATATGCCCGGTTGGCACCAAGGTTAAGATCTCTTATGGGTAAAGCAACACACCTCTGCAGAGTGTAAAGAACCGTGACCTGTCACTCCCTGTTCCGGGATATGGAATCGCGAACGCTGCTATGGAAAGGAGCTCCATGAAGTTCTAGTAAACCGGTGAAGGCTGACGGACATAGCTCTTCTGAATAAAAGCAACCTTTTGAAGAAATGGTTATGAAAACCTGCATTGGTATTAGACTTTCTGGTCTAATGCCGTAGCTAGTGCATTAAACACCTCTTTCCTATAATGAACTTGTTGAGTACGCTCGTACTCATTCCACTCTTAAATCCCCTGCTTAGATATGGAGGCATCAAAGGAGGATCTACAGTACAACTCGAAGGCCGAGGATTCAACAACTACTTCACGAGACAGGACCCTGTCAAAGGAGGCAGATACCACATCCAACAAGGAGAAAACCTAGTTTAGTCATAGAATGGAACTAGCTTCCTACACATAGCTCCTATTTAGCTAGAATCTATTCATAGCCTCTATAGCTAGCTAAATACTCTACAAATAGAGTTCGTAATAAGACTAGACTACGAGTCGTTCTTCTGGAGCTTATTTGCAGTTTTACCTCATTGTAAAGTAGGAGGCTATGATGATCTTATGTAATAGAGTCAGTGTTGTAATTCTATAGACATGCCTTGGACCCACATATGTTTCTGGTGTACCACTCTGAGCGATATAATACTAGTGGAACGGTGTTTCATTGGTGTTATATCAGACTTGCATACTACACCATGCAGTGGTATGCCGGGTCACCACAGTTGGTATCAGAGCAAATGCTTTGACCCTAGGATTAAAACCCTTTAAATGAGACCTATAGGATTGGTAGTGTCTATAGGAAGTTGTCTTAGTTAAACCAAATCTTCTTATGACTTGAGATGGATATTCACTTGAGAATAATCCTGACACACTTGAGTCAACCTTTCCTACCTATCTTTCCTAAGTAAAGATAGTTAGCTAATCCCAAACATGTAGGACACCCTTAAGTCCTTAAAACAATAGATGAGTAGATCACAGTTGGTATACAATACATGGTAGTCCAAAGAGAGGATACAACCATAAGGCAGATATCCTAGTGGAAGATGTGTACCAACACATGTTATGATTAAATAAAATTATCCAGACCTGTAATAGGAGTAATATCAAGTGATGAAGATAATTAAGATATCCTAATAGAAGATGTAGACAAGTTAAGTAATGAGTAAGTAAAATATCCAAACTTGTAAAACAACTAATAGTTAGTGATAAAAACAAGTGATATGAGGTAGTATAGACCATGATGAGTCAATCATGGGAGTTAAGGAAGAGTGATAGGAATAATTTATGCATACTTACAGGATAGAGGTAGTAATCATATATGATTCATCTGAGGATCATTATGTGATGAACATCTAAAGTATTTAGGAGAAGTACAATAAGAAGCCAAGTGCTAATCAATAGTGCAAGAATTGTGTTCCAAAACAATGGGAAGAGTGCCAAGCACATCATGACCATAGTCTTATGAAAAAAAATATGGAAGTATAGGAGCTATATTTCCATAGTTATGTGTTTAGAGTAGCAATGTTAGAACCTAGACATGTCATGTGAGATAGTACTCAATAAAATGAAAGTTAAGTAGTACTTCCAAAGAAAATTAGGTTAACCTTAACCATCCCAAGCCACTTTGTTTCAAGTTTATCACATTGCCAATGTGCAATTAAGATAAATGTTGAGACAAATAGTAGAAATCCAGATAATTGTGCTAAGTATCACGATATAAACCTATCTTATGTGGTGTTATATACTACACATCAGAGCCTGATGTTTAGAGATGTCTTACTCAACTATCATATTCAGGCTTATGATGGTGTGTATTATAAGCACAAAGCTGAATCTTCTTGGATTTTATTGGATTTTCCTTGTTTAACTAGATCCATACATGAAGTTTGACTTTGATATGCAAATGCATGTTGCAATATCAAGCCATTACTTGATGCTATAGATCTAGATGGTAATGGTATCCGTGTGAGGAAGTGACGAATTCTGGAAGATTCCGAAGACAAGATGAAGGTTTATCAGAGAAAGGAAGTAAAGTTGTGGGAAGTAACCACAATACTCTGAAGGAAGTACAATCAAAAACTCATGTTTTTCCTCAACAGAGGAGTACTTTAGTACATAAGAAGCATGAAGGTGAGAAATATGATGATAATGGAGAAGTAGAAGTAGAACCATAGTCTTTATGGAAGAGGGAGTGCATGGGAAATCACTTAGGATGCTATAATCATAGTGTCAGTTAGTGGTTCTTTTGCAAAATAAACCCTGAATAAAGAAAGATGACCTATGAAACCATAGCAGATATAAGAAGACCATAGTTGATATCAGAAGACCACAATTGGTATAGGATCAATGTTGCGAGATAAAGCAGAAGATGTCTCGTCCAGTTGATCAGAACCTATAATAGAATCCATTTTTAGATATCAAATAGCCACAGTTGGTATAATAACCACAGCTGGTATCAGTTGGTATTACAAATAGTCCACGATTTAATTATTTGTAACAAGAAGTTGTGAACAAATAAAATTTTGTTAACCAATTAACAATGACCTATAATCATTAAGTCGAAGGATTCACATTGGATGTCCACAACTGAGTGGATATACCACGAACATTCTTCATGAGACCTTAGAAGAAGTACAAACCAAAGCTATACTTAGACCAATATTCCAACCATAAGTCCAATAGTTGGAAGAAAAGGAGTTGAAGACTATAAGAAAACTCTAAGGGGTAGAGTAAAGATTGAGTTTGATGTACAATAACTCAATACTCTAAGCTAGATAGAAGCAGAAGGTCTGAACTGAGAGGAAGTTCGATCTTATTTTCATAAGATTGTTGAACACTACTTTCAGAAGGATGTCAAACCAGAAGTCGAGGTTTATACCTCGAGTAAGTAAGAAGGGGACAATAACTTGAGAAAGTGAGTAATATTTAATCAGAAGTATGGAAGCTCAAGTAAAATAAGGATAATGAAGTTGGATGAAGGAAATACCATAGACCAAATACAGTTCAAAAAAGCCAAAGACCGAAGAAGATTGAACATACCAATATCAAAGACTAATAGAATGATTCCTTTCATGGAACCTAAAGAACACAAAATAGTTACAGGTATCAGCTATAAACCATGATTGGATGGACTAAATGAGTCTAATCCATTCTTAGAGGAATAAACCACCATGATCAATTACATAGTAAGTACCTTACCAAGTACCATTATTGCAGTTTTGGTAGTAAGGGAAAACAAACACCTATTTACCAATTAGGAGTATGTTATCAAACTAGTCTTCAGTTAAGACTAGCAGTATAAGAAGAAGTCTCAACCATTGAATCTTCAATGAGAAAGGAAACAAGCTTGTAGAAATTGGAAGAAATCAATGAATCAAAGTAAGAACCATGGTTCAGAGACAAAACCTAATGGATTCCAGGAAGAATCTGGACAAGAGATATATTCAATTATATCTAGTGAGATCACCAAGGCGTTTGAGAAAAGATGTAGTCTGCACAAGTCAGATCCACACTCCGAAACGTGAGAGAGTTCAAACTTCGAGGACGAAGTTTAGTTTAAGGGGTAGAGACTGTAATATCCCAGGAGATGGGGTTACAAAAATAGAGGAAACAGTTGTGTGCATTGCATTCATTCATAGAAAATCTGGGGAATTTTCGCGCTTTAAAGTAAAACAGTCACAGTAACTGAAGTTTCACTTGACCTTGGTGGAATTGAAGTAGCTCATCAAGTCAAGTGCTATAAACCTCAATGTGACTTTGTTAAAATCTTGTTTTGGGTAGAGATGATTTGATATAAGGGGATTGATCAAATGGAATTAATCATAATCAACACAACAATACTTTACTCAATGATCAATTGCTTGATCATACAAAAGATTACAACATGGTAATCCTTGCCATAACATATGAACATCCATTTAATTGGAAATCAAGTAACAATAAATGGAGAAACCATTCTTCACTTATCTTCCCCATGTCTTAAAACTAATCTATGATCCTACCATGAACCTTATGGTATTCATTTTACTTCATCCTTGGAAACCAGACAAGGAGATCAACTCAAGAAGTATATATTCTTCTCTATTCCAAATAGTTAAGAATCAAACCTAGAGAGGTGAGAGTTCTATTACAATTATTAGAGATGCATTAACAAACCTTGAGTTAAACCTTGGATATGCATCCAAGTATTCAAAACATCATCTTCAAGAGGAACCCTAGGATATTATTGAAGACATTTCCTAGAGAGAGAACCCATTTATTCCAACCATAGATGTTGGTGACCACATAATTATCTTTGGAGAATAACCTTAGGTTAGTATTGAAGTCATTCCCAAGTGAGAGAGCCCATTCATATCAATTCTAGATTTACCTATTAATGAATAAAGGACAATCTTGGAACTAAAGTATTGGGTTGTAAACCATTTCATCTTGGAGTGGTGAGATAACCAAATACCAAGTGGAATAAGACTATATCCATGCATTAGTGAAATAAGGAGTGGAATAATCCAACTAAGTTAGACAGTTGAATCTTTAGCTCAGCAACCTAAATAAATATTAGGAGTACACCATAAAACCTAGAATAAACCATTCATATATGAGAGAGCTCAAGCTATAGTGTTATACTCAAGATAGTTGAGGCAACACTTAAATTTAAGGGAGAGAACTATCCTTATACCAGATGATCATATCATCATTGTTTAAGAAGAACCCTAACAGAATATCTCAGGTATTCTCCTGGGATATAAATTATTGAAGCAACCATAATAGTCCCATTCAAGAAACTATAAAATAAAGTCTATGTTTAGTTTATCAAGACAACACTTGATCTTGGGAGTGAGAAACCAAATTCATCAGAGATACCTCAGCAAGCCAAATCTTGATCATTATAAATTGAGTAATGATCATAAAATCTAAGAACTTGAGGAATTAATATCAAGAACAAGTTGATCATGTCTAACCGTGATCATGTACTTGAGATATGTGAGGATAAGATAAACCCTAATAGGAAAAGTAGATATCATTCACCACATAAAATTATGGGGAGATCATTAGTAAGCAACCCTTGACTTATATCCCAACCTTTACTTGTGAACCAATAGGTGATCACAATTAGAATCCTACCATATCTATAATTCCTAAATTAATGAATCTAAGAAAACCTTAGAGTTAAACTCTATATTTTATATGGTGAGAAACCAATCATCTATATAACCAAAGTTAACTATAAAAAAGAAACATAACTACTTTAGTTACTTGAACAATAGATTAAAGATATAATAGAAATCTATTGATATAAGATAAAACCAATTCTCAAGTCTTAAGTAATTAAAGGAGAACAGAAACAATTAAACAACTAACCTTATCATGGTTAGGGGAGATTCAACCCTAGCATGCAATATGGTGTCATCTCATCTCTACAACCCAGAATTAAATCTCAACCCTAGTTTGTGTATCACTTGGATAATCACAAATAAAACCTAAACCACAATTAAGATTCAACTCATGTGTCATTAGGTAAATAACATTTGAACCCTATATTTGCACATCAAATAAACCTTATGCTTCAATTCTTGAACATAAGCAAAATCTTGTGCTACACTTTATAATTGAAACCATATGTATGGTGATCAACCAATTAACCTATTAACCAAGATCAAACCATGATGAGAGTAGAATTACTCTAAGTATTTCAAGGTACTAGTAGAATACAATTTGAATGCTAACCTTGAAATAAGGTTATAATAAAACCTACAAGACCTTAACAAGTAAGTGCTTCCATAAAATTATGTGCAAGTGACAAATTCCTCAAACAGAAACCAAGCACTAATAATAAGCTATGTAGTACTTTGAGTTCAAGGTATTAACTCTAATTATTCAACAGGGAGTATATCAGAAATGAGAAAGGAAATTAAAACTAATACCTAAATTCTTGCCTAATTAAAAATTGTAGCAAGGCCACTTATATATATTAATGTTTATTCAAGAAGAATGCAATAATATAATGCATTCCATATTAGTCCTCATGAAATTCCAATTATCAAATACCTGCAAAATAGAAAAGAGTTAAACTATGAATTCAAACCTGAATTCAAATAGAACAAAACAAAACAGAAAATCAAACAGAAAAAAGAAAAGGGGGATACTTACCTGGGCAGGCCATGGCAGCCCAGCACGAGCCCACCAGAACAGCCCAGTCCACCAACCAGGAGCAGCCCACTAAGCCAGCCCGATACCCCTTCGTCCAAAATATCGGAGAGGAGCTCGTCCTCATCCTCTCCGAGCGCATGGACGACAGCACGACACCGTGAGGAGCTTCTCCTCTCGCTGGCGTCCTCTCCTTGCTCCGAATTCGTGACGAGGCGCATTCCCGAACCCTATAAGTACCCTGGACGACGAAATTGCTCCGTTTCTTCCTCTTTCCTCTCCAATTCCATCCATGCCGAAATCTGGCCCCGCCAGTCTTACTCACCGCCGGCGAACGAGGCCTCCACGAGCCAATCTAAGCACACCAGCGTGACGGCCACCCTCGACAAGCTCAGCTCACGGAAGGAATCCAGCTGAGGTGCCCGAAATCGACGCCGACGCCACCGTCTTCTCCGACACCGGCAGCTACGAATTCTGGCGAACCCGACTACCCCTGCCTTCGTCGAGCAGCCTATCAGGCTCAGGGTGAGTGTGCGCTCCCAGAGACCCCTTATTTGTGCAATTTCATCAACAGTAGCCTACGATTCGAGATCCCGCCGGAGTTGCTCCGCCGCGGGCATGTTTGCCGGCGACGCTCCGGTGACCCATTCGAAAATCCAACACCACTATGTAGTCCAGCGTGTCGAGGGGAGTCCGTAGGTACGAGTTTCGCTTCCGGGGGTGCCCTAAATCGACGGCGCCGTTTCCAGTTGGCCGCCGGCGGCTAAACGTCGGCGAGGTCAAACGCTGGTCAAATTTTGACCAGTCTTCGTCCGCGTGGCAGCTGGCGTGGACTAGGGTCCACCAGTCAGTGACATGGGTAGAACCCCAACCGGTACACTTAGCCTTTTCTATTTTAATTTAAATCCAGCAAATTCTGCAACTTCAAATAATTATAGAAAAATCATATTAACTCAGAAAAAATAAAAATAAGACATCAAAATTCTTATAAAAGTAAACTCTATTTAATAAAAATATAATATGAAATTTTTATTTTAAATAAAAATTTAATTGTTTAATACTTGTTATTTAAAGCCTTTAATTTTAATTCTAAATTCGATTAAAATTCAATAATTAGGAAAACTTCATAAAATAAATAAAAACCAGTAAAGTAAATAAAGAAAACATTAAAACTAATTTTCTTTATTTGGAACTTATTAAATCTATATTAATAGGAATTAAACCCTGATTAATAATTACCCTAATTATTAAAATCTTTAAAAATAGAAAAATGCCAAATCCAATATTTTTTTTATTTCAAAGTTATTAATAACTTCAACCTTAAAGTGAAGTTATTAATTCAAGAACTTTAGGGTATTTAGAAAACCCTAATTTCATAAGTTATAGAACCAGGAACTCATCATTTCATGTGACTCCTAAAACCCTAATATCATTAGGAACCCTAGCTCCATTATTACATGGAAACCCTAGTTTGCTTCTAACCTAAACCCTAGGTTAGCACATGTGATCATGGTTCCTTCTTTCAAATCATAGAACCATAGTAGCAACTAAACACTAGTCTTGGTCTCATAAAATGTAGGAGACCATCACCAATATATGGGTATCCCATATGTTCATCCTCATCAGACCTAACTAATCAAGTAGAGTCAACCAAGTGTAAACCCTAGATCCTATTATCAAATCCATCATCCATATTCATTCCTACTTAGCATCACACCAAGGTGATGAACCTCAGGTGCAACTATGCCAAACCCTGAGCATTACCCAACCATACTCCATTAAACCCTACTAGTATGAAATACTTAGGAACCATCCCATTTAAGAACCAACCATTCTTTACTTAGGGAATTAAATAGCAAACCTAAACAATCTCAACCTAATTGATATACTTCTTATTATTTAAGAAGTATGTTCTTCAAAAGTTATTCTTTTGAAGTAAACCGAGAACCATCACCAACCCTGCTTATAAGGATCTATAAACCCTAGCCAGCTATCACGAGCAAGATAAACCAATCTTGATAGCGCCCTTGTGTAATTAATTGCTTAGGATGCCTAGGCATAACCCCACCTAGTATTGATGAATCCAACCTTGTTTGGATCCATCTAATATCTACTCCAGAACCAATTAGAATCATAGAAAACCATAGAATCCCACAAACCTAATTATCATACTTGTTCTTCATTTAAGAACATGTTCTTCAAAAGCTATTCTTTTGAATTATATAATAAGTAATCACCAACCATGCCATATAGTACTAAAACTGACCACTATTCTTTACTTGTTAACATTATGCCATTTATCATTCTTTGTATGCCCAATTGATTATTATGCTTTATTATCTACCTGTTTATAATACCAAGTAATCACACCTGAATAATAACCTTGAATGTGAATCACTCTAAAAGTGTAACACACCCTGAACTAATCATTACAACTCACTGATCCTAGATCATCGGGGTTAGGACACGCTTAGAACGATTGCATCTCATACTTATGCATTATTGCATCCTTGCCAATCTTTTAAACATCGTCCTTACCGGACGATGATGCTATTTCAGAATTTGGAGTTACTACGTATCGAAGACCTTGCCTGCATAATCTTGCAGTCAAGAAAGGCAAGTTCATCACTTGCTCATGTCAATTGAGTATTTTTATCAAATTACTTGCAAAGTATTATGGTTATCACTATTGCACAAAAATCAAAACCACTACTTTCATAACTATGAATATGACTATGTGGTGGGCAATGGAACCATGGATTGTGTTGATATGGTGGAGGTTCCATTGCACGGGTTTATATCCATCTAGGATTAAACAACAAATGTCGCCAGTGATTCTTGTGCCGTAATATCCGTGTTAACCATAAGATCCGGAGTGGGACGGAGTAGTCAAAAGTGTTTCCACCTCTCGTTCATCAACGGATGCGCTTTACCGTAGTACACTTGTAATCCAAGGGGACAAGCTGGTGAGGCTGGGGAGTCCTAAGTCCCCACGGCATAGTCCGTAGTACACTTGTCGCCCGAAGGAGCAAGATGGTGAGGCTGGGGAGTCCTAAGTCCCCACGGTATTGCGGTCTAGGATGGGTTGCAGCCACCGGCGTAGGAGTGTATGGTAGAGCCCAAGATCGTTGTCGTGGTCGGGGTCCACCTTGAAATCTACAGGAATAATGGGACCGACGTGGACCCAGGGTCGGCGCATGCAACAACGGGTGGGTGTTCGAGGTAGCGGAGGAACATGATTGGCTAGACCTTATACCGGGCCTCACACCATAGGAAGTGTGGACGGGGAATATGCCCGGTTGGCACCAAGGTTAAGATCTCTTATGGGTAAAGCAACACACCTCTGCAGAGTGTAAAGAACCGTGACCTGTCACTCCCTGTTCCGGGATATGGAACTGCGAACGCTGCCGGAAAGGAGCTCCATGAAGTTCTAGTAAACCGGTGAAGGCTGACGGACATAGCTCTTCTGAATAAAAGCAACCTTTTGAAGAAATGGTTATGAAAACCTGCATTGGTATTAGACTTTCTGGTCTAATGCCGTAGCTAGTGCATTAAACACCTCTTTCCTATAATGAACTTGTTGAGTACGCTCGTACTCATTCCACTCTTAAATCCCCTGCTTAGATATGGAGGCATCAAAGGAGGATCTACAGTACAACTCGAAGGCCGGGGATTCAACAACTACTTCACGAGACAGGACCCTGTCAAAGGAGGCAGATACCACATCCAACAAGGAGAAAACCTAGTTTAGTCATAGAATGGAACTAGCTTCCTACACATAGCTCCTATTTAGCTAGAATCTATTCATAGCCTCTATAGCTAGCTAAATACTCTACAAATAGAGTTCGTAATAAGACTAGACTACGAGTCGTTCTTCTGGAGCTTATTTGCAGTTTTACCTCATTGTAAAGTAGGAGGCTATGATGATCTTATGTAATAGAGTCAGTGTTGTAATTCTATAGACATGCCTTGGACCCGCATATGTTTCTGTTGTACCACTCTGAGCGATATAATACTAGTGGAACGGTGTTTCATTGGTGTTATATCAGACTTGCATACTACACCATGCAGTGGTATGCCGGGTCACCACACCACGTCGCCCCGGAACCATTCCGAGAAAGCCGGGCCTTTTGTCGCGGGCCGTATCACCACCCGCGACAAAAGGGGTCTGAGCTTTGGCGCCGCCTGCCAGCACCCCTTTTGTCGCGGTTCGTAATACGGCCCGCGACAAAAGGGCCATGCCTATATATACACACAGCCAGCCCCCCACCTCCCTACATTTTTTTCCTTGATGGTGAAAGGTGGAGGTGTATGCTAGCTCATTTTTTCTTCATGTGCACAAGAGGTGTTTGATGAAATGTGTATGAGGGATGCCACTTGATTTTATTTGATAAGATTTTTCCTCTTTTTGATCCTAAAAGGTTAGCAACTATTTTCTCGTATATACATAGTCCGTACAATACTAATTTTAGCAAGGTGATTGCATCTGATACATAATTGTACTTATGATGCAGATGAGTCATCCATGGATGTATGGTAACCGATGTGCTCCCGCTTTCAGAGAGGGCGTGAATTCTTTCCTGCTTGTGGCCGAGGCCAACAAGTCGAAGCAAGGTTTTATGTGATGTCCATGTCTGAAATGTAAGAACGAGAAGGATTACTCTTGCTCAAGAGACATTAAGAGCCACCTGCTTCGGTTTGGATTCATGTCCAGCTATAATGTTTGGACCAAGCACGGAGAAGAAGGGGTTATGATGGAAGACGACGATGCAGAAGAAGATAACGATGACCAGTACCGATCTATGTTCTCTGAATGCGATGATACCGCAATGGAAGACAATGAAGAAGAAGGAGGTGAAGAACAGGCAGCAGATGATCCTGTTGATGATGATCTTCGTCGGGCCATTTCTGATGCAAGAAGAGATTGTGGCACGGATAAGGAGAGGTTGCAGTTCGACAAGATGTTAGAGGACCACCACAAATTGTTGTACCCAGGTTGTGAAGATGGGCAGAGAAAGCTGAGTAGCATATTGGAATTGCTGAAATGGAAGGCAGAGGTCGGTGTGACTCACTCAAGATTTCAAAAATTGATGATAATAGTAAAGAAGCTGTTTCCAAGAAATAACGAATTGCCCGTCAGTGCGTATGAAGCAAAGAAGCTTGTCTGCCCTCTAGGATTAGATGTGCAGAAAATAGATGCATGCATTAATGATTGTATCCTCTACCACGGTAAGAAGTACGAGAATTTGAATAAATGCCCGATATGTGGTGCATTGCGGTATAAGATCAGAAAAGAAGACCCTAGTGATGTTGAGGGCGAGCCACCAAGGAAGAGGGTTCCTGCGAAGGTGATGTGGTATGCTCCAATAATACCACGGTTGAAACGTTTGTTCAGAAACAAAGAGCATGCCAAGTTGTTGCGATGGCACATGGAAGAACGTAAGAAAGACGCGATGTTGAGGCACCCCGCTGATGGTCGGCAGTGGAGAAACATCGGGAGAGAGTTCCCAGATTTTGCAGGTGAGGCAAGGAACTTATGGTTTGGTCTAAGTACAGATGGCATGAATCCTTTTGGGGAGCAGAGTTGTAGTCACAGCACCTGGCCCGTGACTCTATGTATCTACAACCTTCCTCCTTGGTTGTGCATGAACCGGAAGTTCATTATGATGCCAGTGCTTATCCAAGGCCCAAAGCAACCCGGCAACGACATTGATGTGTACCTAAGGCCATTAGTTGATGAACTTTTGGAGTTGTGGGCCAAACCAGGTGTACGTGTGTGGGATGAGCACACCGAGCAAGAATTTGACCTACGAGCGTTGCTATTCGTAACCATCAATGATTGACCTGCTCTTAGTAACATTTCAGGACAGACGAACAAAGGATACAATGCATGCACACACTGTTTAGATGAGACTCAAAGTAAATATTTGGGAAAAAGCAGAAAAGTTGTGTACCCGTACAATCGCCGTTTCCTTCTGCGCAAGCATCTCTTAAGGAAAAAAGGCAAGCATTTCGATGGCGAGGCAGACCACCGTCCGAAGCCTATCCCCCATAGTGGTGCTGATATATTTGACATGGTCAAGGATTTAAATGTTATCTTTGGAAAGGGTCCAGGCAGTAGACCTGTTCCGAAAGACGCTGACGGACACGCGCCCATGTGGAAGAAGAAATATATTTTTTGGGAGCTAGAATATTGGAAAGTCTTGGAAGTCCGCTCGGCAATCGACGTGATGCACCTGACCAAGAATCTTTGTGTGAATATTCTAGATTTTCTGGGCGTGTATGGGAAGACAAAAGATACAACAGAAGCACAGGAGGACCAGGAACGTCATAAAGGACGAAACGGCAATCATCCAGGGCAGTTTGAAGGGCCTGCTAGCTACGCTCTTACCAAACAAGAGAAGGAGATCTTTTTTGAAGCCCTATTCAGTATCAAGGTTCCGTCTGGTTTCTCGTCGAATATAAAGGGAATAGTAAATATGAAGGAGAAAAAATTCCAGAACCTAAAGTCCCATGACTGCCACATGCTTATGACACAATTGCTTCCGGTTGCATTGAGGGGACTTCTACCAGAAAATGTTCGACTAGCCATTGTGAAGATATGTGCATTCCTCAACGCAATTTCTCAGAAGGTAATGGATCCAGAAACTTTGTCAGTATTACAGGAAGATGTGGTCGAATGTCTTGTCAGCTTCGAGTTGTTGTTCCCACCATCCTTCTTCAATATTATGACGCACCTCCTCGTTCACCTAGTTGAAGAGATTAGAATTCTCGGTCATGTATTTCTACACAATATGTTCCCCTTCGAGAGGTTCATGGGAGTATTAAAGAAATATGTTCATAACCGAGCTAGGCCGGAAGGAAGTATCTCAAAGGGCTACGGAACTGAGGAGGTCATTGAGTTTTGTGTTGACTTTCTTCCTGACCTTAAGCCGATTGGTGTTCCTGAATCTCGGTATGAGGGGAGGCTGACTGGAAAAGGCACACTAGGAAGGAAAGCAACGGTGTGCAGGGACAAGATTTCTTTCAATCAAGCACACTACACAGTTCTATACAATTCCAGCTTGGTGGCTCCGTACATCGAGAAACATAAGAATGTTTTACGAGAAATAAACCCGGGCAAGCCCGATTCATTGATTACACGTGAACACATGAATACCTTCGGCAGTTGGTTGCAAACACATCTCATGATTGACACCACTGTTGTAGAGCAGCTGTACTTGTTGGCCAGGTTACCATCTTCAAACATATGTACATTCCAAGGGTATGAGATAAATGGGAATACATTTTACACGATCGACCAAGATAAAAAGAGCACCAACCAAAAGAGTGGTGTCCGCTTCGATGCAAAAGACGAGAATGGGCAGACCACCACATATTATGGATACATAGAGGAGATATGGGAACTTGACTATGGACCCACTTTTAAGGTCTCTTTGTTTCGGTGCAAATGGGTGAAGCTCAGTGGTGTACAGGTAGACGATAAGTATGGTATGACAACAGTGGATCCCAACAATCTTGCGTACATGGAAGAGCCATTTGTCCTAGCCAACGAGGTGGCTCAAGTTTTCTACGTGAAGGACATGTCTAGCAAATCGAGAAAAAGAAATCAACAAAAGAATACATCAACTGAGGAGCCAAAGCGCCACATAGTTCTTTCGGGGAAAAGAAACATTGTGGGAGTGGATGACAAGACAGACATGTCACAAGATTATAATAAGTTTAAAGAAATTCCGCCCTTCACGGTGAAAATTGACCCAAGCATCTTGCTAAATGATGAAGATTCTCCATGGCTACGGCGTAGAAGATCACAACAGTAGATGGCGATGTAATAATGTATTCTTCATATATAGTTCCCAAGACAATCTCTACATGTAATAATGAGAACCCTTTCCCCAATACTGATAGAGGAGACAGAGTCTGTCACGGGCTTGCAGGGAAATTTTTCCGAGGAGCAGCTTCCGAAGATGTCGTAGGGCGTGTGCACCAACGACATCTTCGAGAAGCTGCGCCACGGGAGATTTCCCAACCCTTTCCCCAACACTGTTAGAGGAGATGTAGTCGTTCACGGGCTTGCAGGGAAAAAATTCCGAGGCGCGGCTTCCGAAGATGCCGTAGGGCGTGTGCACCAACGACATCTTCGAGAAACTGCGCCACGGGAGATTTCCCAACCCTTTCCTTCATCCATGGGAATGAAACTGTGCTTGGCTTGTTGATCTGCTTGGCAAGGCGTATCGATGCTCCTTTTATAGGCACGGCACCGCTTCTACTTTGTCTTGTTCCTTCGACAGGGCGTCGTGCGCTACATGCTTTATCTCATCGAGCAGTGCGTCCACCCACGCGTCCTTATCCTGCCGACAGCTTTAGTCCCGGTTGCACCCACCAACCGTGACTAAAGGTTACCGACACATCCTTATCCTGCCGACAGCTTTAGTCCCGGTTGCACCCACCAGCCGTGACAAAAGGTTACCCGCACGTCAGCCCCCCAGATAAGGCCCTCCTAGATAAGCCTCCCCCAGTTAAGGCCCCCTATCTTTTGTCCCGGTTTGAGCCTCCACCCGGGATGAAAGTTTCCCGCGCCACTGCGTTCCCGCCTATTTTCTTCCCGCGTTCCCGCCTCCGTCTTCCCGCCATTTTTCCACTATATATATGTTGGCTTGGCCTCCATTTACATATCACATCTAGACTCATATCTGCAAACCTCATCACTCTCTCCCATGGCTTCCATCTTATGTCTAACACCCCGGGAGGCGAAGGCGCTTTACGCCTCGAACTACCCCTGCCCGCCAGGCTACCGCGTCCCGACCGGCTGGTTGTTGAGCACCGGAGGCGTACCAGTCCCTCCTATCCCTCTAGGTGTGGCGCGCGAGATGGCCATCACGAACCACTACTACTTCGAGCTCACGCCAGAGCAGCGGAGGAATCCCCAGTGGCATCCCGACTACAGCCCGACTTGGGACAGCTTCTTCATCAATCGGCGTGAGAGGGCGGTTGCCAGGTACGAGGAGGACGGCCCGCCTCCTTCGAACTTCAACGAGGCCGGCCGTCGGCTGTGGTGGCGCGGCCGGACTGTCCAAAGAATCATGGCCTACCGTGGCCCCCGCCTGCGCTACCCTCAATCCCAGCCCACGCGTGCTCACCCGCCGAGGTTCGACAACCGCGACCCCGATGCTAGCGACGATGACGTCGGCGACTATGATGACTAGAGTGGCGACGTTTATAGGGCTAGGCACGACTATGACTGAATGGCTCCAACATTCGAATCTGGCCATGTATCTTAATTTTCAGTTGAGCTCTGTACTTTAATTCCAGTTCAATCGTAATAAAATTTTGTAACAACCACTTTATTGAACTAAAACAACCGACAACGACTTTATAAACTGAATTTAAACTAAAACAACCGACAACGACTTTATTGAAATTATAATAAAATAGATAAATGACTAGTCTAGTCTCTACTCGTCGTCGGAGGTTGTCTCCGTCCAAATGTCATCCCACCGAGGGTCGTTTTCGGCCCAAGTTGTATTCGGGTTCTCGAGCTCGAACTCGGCGACGGCCCGACGGTGGCGCCTGTTAGACCTGCGTTGTGCCCTGAGATCAGCGAAGAACGCGTCGGTGTTGTCGACGTCGTTGGGGAACTGCGCCCTCAACTGGCGCATCAACTGCTCGTCGTGCTCGGCGATGGCGATCCTGCGCTGCACCTGGCGGTGCCGGCGACGGTCCTCGTCGTCAACGAGGCACGGCGCTGGCGCGAGGAACTCCGCCTCCTCTAGCGATTCAACATCCGGGAAGTTCATGTCGCGTCGTGGCCGCTGAAATCGCCACGCCGCCGCGTCGTAAGCGCGCGCCGCCAGCTCCGGCGTGTTGTACGTGCCGAGGGTGAGGCGGAAGCCACCGGCGCGTATCTCGGCCGCTCGGACGCACTCGAACGCCACGGAAACCGGACGACCCTCGACGACGTGGCGGCATCCCGGAGATGAATGAGCGGAGGCGGTGGCGACGTGTGGCTGCGCGCGCACGCGGCACTCTATATAGCGCACGCGGGGCATGGCACGTGTAAGCCACGGCTACACACGTCGCACGAAGGCGTCGGCGGGGTGAGGCACGTGGAAGCGGTGGCTACACGTCGCACGACGGCGTCGACGGGGCGCGACACGTGGCACGGGGAAGCGACACGTGTGGCACAGCAGCGGTGCACAGGGGTGAAACATACACGACTATCAACGTTTGATATGATGCGAGATGCAAATAGGTATATGGATGTCATATTCATGTTCAATAGCTTTTTCTGATCAATTTCCATATATAAAACATTTGTATTTGAGTTACCATTCAATAGTTATTAAAATAATAGTTTTATTAATTTAAAATAGAAACAGAAAAGGGTCTGAGAGGAAAAGGGTTGATCCGCGTCCAACGGCTCTAGGCCGTTGGATTCAAGCGGCCGGAGCCGTTGGATGCAGTTCCCACGGATCAGCTCCTACCCCCTTTTGTCGCGGGTGGTGGCACGACCCGCGACAAAAGAACCCTCCTTTTGTCGCGGGTCGTGCCACCACCCGCGACAAAGGGGCCTTTTGTCGCGGGCCGTGGCACGACCTGCGACAAAAGGGGGTCTCCTATATAACCCTGCATCGCGCGCGGAGCCAGCACCCGCGACACTGGAGGCGAACCCTAGACAGAAATAGTGCCGCCAGGCTGCCGGATTTCACCTCCGCCGCCGCCGCCGACGCCCTCAGCCACGCGCGCGCTCCTCCGCCTCAGGCCATCGTCGCCGACGCCCTCTGCGCGCCTCGGGACGCCTCCTGCTGCCGCGCCTCGGGCTTCGCCGCCGCCTCCTCTGCCTCGACTCCGGCGCCGCCGCCACCTCGGCCGCTGCAAGGTAGCGCGCACCGACACCACTGCCTCTCTGCCGCGCCGTGATCGAGCTCGTTTTTTTTATTTTTTAGTTTTTTTGTATAGTTAATTAGTATAGTTTAGTAATTAGTATGGTTAGTATAGTTTAGTATAGTTAGTATAGTTTCTGTAAATTGTTTTAGGTTAGTATAGTTTTAGTTTTAGGTTTAGTTAGTATAGGTTTAGTATAGTTTTAGTTTTAGGTTTAGTTAGTATAGTTTTAGGTTTAGTTAGTACAGTTTTAGGTTAGTATAGTTAGTATAGTTTTTGTTTTAGGTTTAGTTTTACTTTTAGGTTAATTAGGTTTTAGTTTGGTTAAGTTAATTAGTTTTACTTTTAGTTTAGTAATTAGTTTAATTAAGTTATTTTGTTTTAAGATATTTAGTTTCGCAAACACCCGACGCCGATAAGATAGATACCCGACGCCGACACCCTCTCCCTCTCGCGAACACCCGACGCCGAAACCCTCTCCCTCTCGCGAACACCCGACACCGACACCCTCTCCCTCTTGCAAACACCCGACGCCGACACCCTCTCCCTCTCGTAAACACCCGACACCGACACCCTCTCCCTCTCGCAAACACGCGTCGCCGACACCCTCTCCCTCTCGCAAACACGCGTCACTGACACCCTCTCCCTCTCGCAAACACGCGTCACCGACACGCGCCGGATTAGGGTTAGGGTTAGTGTTTGATTAGGGTTAGGGTTTGTTTAGGGTTAGAACATGTACTTATCGATTTAATTTTTTGCAGAAACAATGGATCCATTCGAAATCCATCGAGACTTGGAACAGGAACACCTATTCGAGGACATAATCCGCGATGGTCCAGAAGCCGATCGAGAAGAGCGCGACTCTGGTGATGGAGAAGACTGCGGCTCCGGTGATGGATAAGCCCGCGGCTCCGGTGATGGAGAAGCCCGCGGCTCCGGTGATGGAGAAGCCGACGGCTCCGGTCATGACGAGGTATACGATCAGTTGAGGCATTAATGGAATTCTATATATACATATGTATATAAATTAATTAATTTTTATTCTCTTAGGCCTCCGAAGATAAGTTGGAGAAACGAGGCCCGGCAAAGAAGTTGACCAAAAAAGACCACTTCACAATTGAAGCTATATCAGCGAAAGGCCAACCGGTGGCACCCGCGAGTGTCAGAGTGACATTTAAAAATCAGTGCGGAGTTCTGGTTAGAGATCGTCTCCCGATCACTATTAGAGAATGGAACAAGACCAAGAATGTGTCCGAAAGTGAGGTTGCCGATAGGGTACAAAGACACACTTTTTTACGACCTGATGACACATTTCACTTTGCCAGATTTGGGATCGGAGTCTGAGAATGCCAAGCAGAGGGCGCTAGTGAAGAAATAGGCTCTTAAGAAGATGGGGGAACTTTTCCGGGCGTATAAGAACCGGTTATGGGTAGCTTATAAGGCCGAGAAGAAGCCTCCATTATTCGAGAACTATCTAGCGAAGCAGGAGCATAACTGGGAAGAATTTGTGAAGTACAAAGAATCAGAGGAGGCTGTTAACCTGTCAAAGAAAAACAAGAAGAATGCAAGCGAAAAGAAATATCACCATCATAGGGGGCGAGGGGGCTACGAAGTAGCCATGCCTAAGTGGGATGCACAAGAGGCTGAGATGAAGCTGAATGGGATCACTCCAGAACCAGAGCGAGAAGGATGAGACACTAGGGCTCGAAATTGGTTCCTTGGGCATGGCTGTGAGTATGACATGAAGACAGGGAACCTTGTTGAAAGTGACAGCAAGGTTAGGGTACCCAGGGAAAAATGGATTGAAGTGACGGCTAATATTAAAACGGGAAAACTGAAGTTTGCTCCCGATAGAGAGAAAGACTTGCTGACGCTTGTCCTCAGTAATCCTGAAAAGGGAGGACGAACAAGAGGCTTCAGCCCTAGTGTTCTGTGGGCGCTTGGGTTTCCGAATGACGCGGAGACTTATAGAAGCCGAGCGAGAGCAAAAAAACGCGAGCTGGAGGTGTAGAATGACCGGATGGCTGAGTTCCAACGGCAACTAGACCAGCAGAAGCTGGAGATTCAGCAGCAGCAGCGGGAGATTAATGAACTTAAAGGACAGCGCCAGCCAGATAATACCGCCAGCATATCTCAGCGATGAGACAGCAACGTGGCCGACTCGGAGGCCCCGCCTACACGGATGATAGACGGCGGTCCTAGCGACCCCGTGGATGGAATCAAGGAGCAAACACCTTGTGATCTCCATGAGGTGTTCAGGAACATGTCTGTTAAGGTGGCGGTCGGCTATGTCTTACCTGCATTTGGACCTGAAGGTGAGCCGGCAACATGGCATGGCAATCAGATTCCAGCTGGCTATGCTCGTGTCGGGGTGGATTCAGTTGTACCGTCGTGGGAGACATTGGAGCTCGAAATCCCTGGAGGTGATGGGGGGTTACACTCAGAGAGGTGCTGGGAGAAATCATTCTCTGGGAAAAGAAGAACATCAGGCTGCCAGGCATGGTAACCTCTACTAGTTGTCCCACCAGGTCACCATCACCTCCTCCAAATGATCGAAGGCCACCATCACCTCCTCCGACTGATCACATGTCGCCACCATCACCCCATGGGTACGACATCGACCACGACATCCGTAGTCCATCTCCATCTCCAGCGCCGCCGCCTGCGCCCACTAAGACTCGGAATGCACCCAACCGGAAGCGTTTCAGGAGTCCTGTCCGCAAGTTGTCCCCACTCCCAACAGTACCAAAGGTGTACCTGGAACATGGTGGTGGTATCAATATGGAAGAAGCTGCAAAGCTAGCGGCTGACTGTGGATGTACCGTGGAGGAATTGCTGGGTGCCGCAGATGCTGCACTAGCCACTGCTGATATAGCTCCTAAATTTGTCTACGGGGCTGACTTGGTCAGCAGAGAGCGGCTGCATAAACTGCCAACACATATGCGGAATTTGCATCAGTGGTACCTTGATGCATGCAAGGAGAACATACGTTACATCGTGGCGAATATACCATTTGAATATTACTACCGAAAGGAGGAGATCCATATTGAGATGAATGAACTCTGGCAGTTATTCAATTTAGAAGCCCTCGACAAATCTCTCATGAGTTGCTATTGCTTGTAAGTTGTTAACTACATATAAGTTCATGTTCATTCAGTTCATGTTCGTTTTCATTGCATATACTCATTATATCTTATGTGTTCTCTTATGCAGACTGAAGATCAGTGAATGCAAAAGTAATAATATTATCAATATTGGGTTTATTGACCCAGATAAAGTACATCATGAAACGGTTTACTGTCCCCATAGCTCCAACTCCTGCTATCGCCATATTGTATAGTGTTTCCCTTGGATCTCCTGGAGGTGGTTTAGATGCGAGGATAAAAGCTTGTGTCGCCATATACCCAGCCTCTGGTGTCTTAGGGATGATGTTCCCTCTTGTATCTATCGACATAAAGGACATGTCGAGGTTTTGGATCAAGTGCTCTCTTTCTGCTTCGGGTATGTATTGTAACCTTGATCTTCCTCTGTTCCGAGCCTCCCTGTGACTATCACCCGAAGTTCTAGATTGTCGACTCAAATCTGCCCTTCTCCTGCTGGATGCAGAAGCTGCCTCCTTTCTTCTGTTTAACTCAGCTGTCTGTTTTTCCAATTCTCTTGCAGCTCGTGCGAGCCTATATTGATATGCTTGCAATTCCTCTGGTGTGGCTGTGGTGGCCATTGGTTCTGAACCGTTCATAGCTCTCGCGGCTCTATCCCACGCTGCTTGCGAGAGTTGAACTCTGTCTCGCGGCTGTGGCCCAACGTATTTATTGCCCAGGCCTCGTCGCAGATCGGAGGGATCGACGTATGGATTTCCCAGATCGTCGAAAGCCTCAGATGTTTCCTCTTGATCGTTGTTTGGCTCTTCAATGGCATAAATCTGATGATATTTTGTATTCAGATCTATGTTGGGTTTGGTGACACCATCATTGAGATTGATGAAGACCTTGCCCACTGTAATAGATTTGTCGATGAAGTCGTAACTGTCGACACTGCTTGAGTCATCGCTTATATATGAGTCCGCAGATGACTCAAACGACATGTCGCTGAAGATCTTGGCGAGTTTCTCTCTTGCCCTGGTGCTGACGTAGCGTATCGACGAAGTTTCTTTTTCTCCTGATTCGGTTGACGATGTATAGCTTGAAAAATCGGAATCGACCGCCGACGATCCCGACGAAATCGGAATTTCGACACGATACGATCCTTCCTTCTCGACGCGAAAGCGAAACCTTCCGAACGTCATCTCCATAGGCTCCGCCAGATACGCATATGCATCCAAACGGGAGGGTGGGTGAGGAACAAAATCGACAGGACCAGCAGCGATCTGTTTACCTCGATCCATTGCGTTGCTTGCGGTTGATGATGTCGAAGATCTTGAACGTGCCATCGAGATCAGATCCTTACGCCTCTAGTTCCCACAGACGGCGCCAATTGACAAGGTATCAACTTGTCAATGCCTATGGATTGTAGGCTAGGGTTTAGTTAGAAGTAGAGGGTAAGTAGATCTCGAAGGTTTCAGCCGGAAAGTACTCGACGATTATGAAAACTAGGGTTTGTAAATAATGATTCGATGATCTCCTCGTCCCTCGACCCCCCACCCCCTTTATATAGGAGGCGGAGCCGAGGGATTCGTGCTGTACAAGTTACAGAGTCCGGGACGGTTTCTAACTCATCCCGCAAGATTACAAATAACACTTCCTATTACAACTCTAGCTTTCCTTAATAACATCTCGGGCTTCCGAATCTTCTTATTCTTCGGGTAGTGGGCCTTCAGTAAACCCTGGGTACTATCTTCGGCAGGCCCATTTGGGATGCCTATGTCAACGGTAAAGCATAAAGGCGAAGAAACGGGGGTAAACCTACTAAGGTTTTTGGGGGAACAACATTTCTGTGATTCAATACTGTTTCCTTACAACTACGAGTGAGAGTCTTAATGATCGGTTATACACATTCAATTTTTCTTACTCGATGTTAAGTGTAATTCCTGACATATATACATAAACATGTGCAGCTTCCACTGGATTCTACTAGACATTCAAGTTGATAACGGAATAGTTGAAGTAAGGGACCCAATGAGTAGAGGCCTAGACGGGTTCCGCGACTTGCAGAAGTTGCTCCAGACGTAATTTCAATCATTGACGCGCTATATCTTTCGTGAGATTTCAATTAATTATCCACTCATTCAATCATTATTTTTCCTGGCAGGGCTTGGAGAGCTTTCAGGAAACATACTAAGGGTACGTGGGCAGAGAGGCTAACATTTACTCCTGTACCGTGCGTCCAGCAGCCACATGGGACGAATCTATGTGGATACTACGTTTGCGAGTCCATTCGCATGTTAACCACTGAGAAGCACAACAATAATAAATTCAACGTAAGCAATAACATTCACAACTTTAATTTATTATCGTCAATATTTCATTATCAAGATTGATATAGTCATATTCATCTCATTTTCCTATATAGGTCAACTTCATGCGGGACACGCTCCAACCAAAGGAACACCTATTAGGAATTGTGGAGGAAGTGGCGGGACTTTTGATTAGAGAAGTAATAGACAACAACGGCTTGTTTAGTCCAAATAGGCGCTCTCCCTCTTGAAACGACGGGCTTTAGTCCCGGTAGTCGTGAGCTACATGTATATGTGTAAGGGGAATCTACGAATAGATCGACTTTTGCTTCCAATATTTGTTTGCTCGATTTATATATAATGAATCAACGTGTACAACTTGTAGTAGCGTATAAATATATGCTGTTTTCCCCTGTTTTCCACTAGTGACTCATTATCTAGCGTTCCTCATCTCAATCATTACAAGTGTGATTTTCCAGACATACAACCATAGCAGCAAGCTACCGTGTCCTCTTTCACCCCTATAAATGAAATATCAACAAAGAAAATTAATTGACATGAGTAAACTTTATTTTACATTTTTCTAAAGAAGTCTGGAGCATCTCCAAGGGAAACCTGCAAAGCTTCTCAACCTATCCTTTTGATCCGTATGGGCATAAGTGGCCCAAAACATGAACCAAAGATGCCGTCCAAATGGACAATTTATTCATGGGTAGGCCGCTCGCGTCTCAGCCCCCTAGCCCACATGGCAGCCACACCCTGACGTCCAACTACCACGTGGGTCCAATTAAAAGAACCTTGTCGTCCCACCACTCATCCCCACTCGCCTCCATCACTCACCTAATGTCTCCTGGACACATCGAACACATTGAGGACAAACTATTTGAGGCTTCGTTGGAGATGCTATGATTTATTATTGGTGGCATTCACCATTGGTTCTCCTGTATTTGGAGAGGGAATATTCTTCAACAAGTTGCATCGGCATTCTATTATTAGATGTCACATTTCTGACTTTTTTAAATGTGAAATAAATCATGCACATTAGTTATATTATATGGTTTGCACCTGTAAAATTTGTGTCAAAAGAAGAAAAGTGTTTTTGGCTCTCGAGCTCCAGTAATCTCGCCATTAAAAAAAATAAAAGATATTTTTACAAGTTATTCAAAAATATGAAAATAATTCTGGAAAAGAGTCGGTGATACATCTCACAATCATGCAAAATCTTAACCCGAAATTCTTTTTATTTTGTGCTAGATAAAAATGATAAAATCTGATATGTTTTGGATATTTAAAAATGACTACTCAAATCTACACTTTTGTTATTTTTGTGTATCTCAAAATATAAAGTATTTGAAAAAAACAAATCACATTTGTGGGATAAAACATCGATTATATACGGATTTTTTCATAATTTTTTAAAAGCTAAAATTATGATTTTTTAGAAAAAAGTTCGCTGATACCTATATCACTACGGGAGGAAGTCAAGGTGCCGACGGCTAAATGCTATGTCGATGGCTTTTTGTCGGAGCCGTCAGCGCAGGCCTCGAACAAGGTAGGCCGCGAAGAAAGCCGTCGGCACAAAAAAGTCGTCAGCATAGGAAAGTTTGTGCTGACAGTGGCCATCGGTACATGGGTCTCCACCGTGACGGCGAGGCGATGTCGTTATATTTTTGCCCTCTAGCTCTATGCCGATGGCCAGGCCGTAACCACAAACCTGGATTTTTTCCCTCCACGCACCCCCTTGGATCGCCTTTTAAGTTTCAACTGAATGACATAAAATGATTAAAAAAGAAATCAAAAATAAAATCCTTAGAGATATACATGTGTTATGTCATCTAGTTGCAAGAGAATTTAATAAAAATGAATTGCGGCCTTTGTTGCAAATTGCTTCAAGTATCGGTAAAACAGTTTTTTGGTTGCATACGATGTTAGAAAAAATGTATAATATACTAAAATGATCATGGGAAACAGTTAGATTCGAATTTCAAATGGAAATACGAAAGTAGGAAGATTTTAGTTTTTCGTTAGAAATTTAGGATTATATATATTTAAAAATAAACACATTAGTAATTGAATTCTGCATAAAGATTATTATTACTTAATCATTGATGTTAATTTAAATAATTGTTTAAAATTCAAAAACATAGAGAGTTGTGATATCATGGTGTAAGGGTTAATAAGATTGATATGGTAGTATTATCAACAAGGTGTCATTTATTTCTTGAAACCTCAACTGGAAGGAATGAAGAAGTTAAACGTGCTAGGGTTGGAGTGACATCCTGAATAGTGTCTTACACTATTCTTTTTGAAACAAGACAAGACTTGTCATTTTCATTGATAAAGAAGAAGGCGGCCGATTTATTAGCGAGAAAACTGACCAAAAACCGATACAAATGCACCAATATCGTCATGGAACAAAACCATATTGGGCACAACCCCTGACCGACCTCGCAAAATACCAACAATCGGCCACACACGCCAACGAGAGACAACTCTAACTTGGCCGTCGAGCATCACAAGAGAACTATGCTGGGCTTGCATCGACCAAATCGTCCTCCACACGACCGATTGCCGGTCATCATTACTGCAGAGGCACACCCCACCGTAGCTCCGACTCCACAGCGACACAACGAAGGACGAGAATACCCATCGGACATGTCGGTAACCGACTATCGAAGCCCAAACCGCGACCCAAGCTCTGCTTGACGCATCATCGTTGCCAAACTGACCGCAGCGCCCCAAACGAGGCGCCTGAACAACCATCCACCCTCTAGTCGCCAAGACGAAGCCAACTCCGAAACGATGCCCTCAGCAAGGAGAAAGACCCAGAAGCGTCTCCATTGTCCGATCCCAAGGATCTACGGTTTCCCTGTGAAGGCAAAACTCCGAGGTGATGAGAGGAGCCCTGAACGACGCTTCCAAGAAAATCAACGGCACCCACATGTGTCGCCGTCGCTAGTCCGGACCAAAGCCCGGACAAGGATTTCTCCTAGGGTCCTTCACCTCGAACCACCCGAGCTGTGAGGCAACGAACTACAACCAACTTCCACATCCAAGACCGCCACAGCACCACCTCCCTGCCGCTGGCAAGCCCCAACGGATCCAAGATGGATCGGGCCAGCAGCACAACCACCCATGCCACCACCTCTCCAACCGACGACATCACTGCCGCACCGCCGGCCTGGCCGGACGCAGGGATTGAAGCTTGGAGCTCCAGATCCGCCACGAAGGAGGCTCCCTGGGCCAACCGGTAGCAATGCCACCCCCGTGACCGAAGATGCCGGCCACCATCCACGGGAACGCTCTGAAGCACGTCACCGCGGCCACCACCTGAGCCTCCGCCACCGAAGCGTTGTCGACTCGCGTAGGGCCGTCGCCCTGGCCTCCTCACGTCGGTCAGCATGCAGCCGCCTCACCCGATAGCACATTCAGCGGCGGGCCCCGCCACGGCGGCTGCAGCGATGGATGGAGACGGACTTGGGGGGAGGGGGGCGTGAGGAGCGCGCGAGGGGTTTGGGCTTGCTTGTCCTACACTGTTTGGACGTACAGTAAATGTTTTGCTAGTTTTTTTTTGCGTATAAATGTTTTGCTAGTTGCAACCGCCGCTGCACACGCTACAGCAGGTATCACGCCACGCGGTATTGGAGACGCACTAACTGCAGGTATAAAGTTCTTGCTCTACGCGGCCTGCGGAAAATACGCGGTGACGACGAGATCTAGGCAGCTAGGCGACACGCATTGTCAGGTGGACATCTTATGACGTGGACACGATGGGCATATACATACGTTATTATGTACACCAATCGGAAGACTGAACTGACCCCAAACAGGTCAACTTCTTCCTCTTCGTGTTGCTCCTTTATCTAGATCCAATCCCACCTGCCATAGCTAGCAACAAGACTGACCATTTATCTCGTTCCTCGATTCCCATAGCTAGATCCAATCCCACCTGCCCATAGATCCCTCAAGGCTTCCAGATTCACTGTCGAAGGTTAGTGACTGTGCCCAGCATGTTCTTTTTAGCTGTTAAATTTTGCATTTTTACTCTTATTTATGCTGTTTTGTAAACTGAGAATAACCCACAACCAGTCGCTGCTCACGGTCGATCCTCAGAAATGGCCCCTTCTGGAAGTAAAACCCAAGAGAACAACACGAGCCCCGAGCTCCCGGAGGAACTGCCATACGACTTTCTGAAGCAAATCACGAATGACTTCGCCGAAGATCGGAAAATCAGTGGAAGTCCATTCGGAACACTCTATAAGGTGTGATAATTTTCCATTGGTGTTTTGGTGTTCCAGAGGTTGAGGAAGACATGCTAATATATCTGCGAGATTGAACAGGGATTTGTTCCGGACGGTGACAGAGTGATTGCCGTGAGGAAACTCCAGGAGAACGCGCCGATGCCTGCCGACAAAACGTTTTCAAAGGAGGTTCAGAATGTCATGGCGCTCAAGCATGAGAACATAGTGCAGCTGGTTGCATTCTGCAGTGAAACAACCAAGAAGCTGGTGCAGTTCGACGGAAAGTATATCCAGGCAGACATAACTGAAAGTTTGCTCTGCTACGAATATTTACCTGACGGAAGCCTCGAGGAGAAACTTTTTGGTAGTATATTATTTCCCACATATTCTCATTTACCATATTTCTTAGCGGTTAGTTTTCAAGTTTGGGGATAGGACATCGTTTTTCTACACTATTTGGTTTTCCATCGTCCCATCTAGTTTCTTGTAATGCATGTTTACAGTTATTAATATTCCAAATTGCTAACCCTCTTATGCTGATATGCACTATGCAGAGGCCGAAGCAGCTGAGGATGTCTCTTCGGCTGAACCCAGCATTGACTGGGGCACACGCTTCAAAATAATCAAGGGGATTTGTAAGGGCTTGCAATATTTACACAAGTTGGACATTCCCATTATCCATATGGATCTGAAACCTGAAAATATACTGTTGGATGCAAATATGGTGCCAAAGATTGCGGATTTCGCATTTTCGAGAGTCTTTGGCCAAGAACAAACCAGATTGTGCACACAAACAGTTGTGGGATCCTAGTAAGCTTGAGAACATTACTCTGTTCCTTATTATAATGTAATTCCCACTTAACTTTAGATGTTAATGCGATCCAGCGGATACATGGCTCCAGAGTATCTATACAAAGGTGAAATCTCAGCGCAGTCAGACATATATAGTTTAGGCCTAATGATAATTGAGATCACCACAAGAGAGAAGAACTGCCCCGAAAAAGACCAACCATCCGCAAGAAAATTTATTGATAAAGTATGATGAGACTCTAATTATTTGAGTTTTGAAGATTGAAATTGGAGATTTATGCTACATTTAGTTTGCATATAACCACCAAGCATTGTTTCTGTAGGTATGTAAAGAGTGGACACCAGAGCATATAGCATCGAAGTATGCATTGTTAGATTCAGAAGGCCACAAACAGGTTAAAGCATGCATCGAAATTGGGTTAAAATGTGTTGAGGTTGACCGGAAATGCAGACCTCCCATAGATGAAATTGTTGACACTCTCAACGGACTGCGTGAAAGCCGAACGGCAAAAAAGGTATGCTAATACAGGATTATGTAATTTCTTATAGTGAATTGAGATAACTTCATTTTAATTTTCGTCTGAAATAGCTGATCAGTTCTTTATTTTTTGGTAACTAAAGGAGGGTCACTGCTGTCCATCTATATTCACGATGGTGCGTATGCACAAACGTCTTAATCGTTAAAATTACAAGCATATTCATGTTTACATTGATATATTTAAATTTTCTGACACTGCATATATTGCGTTTATTTTGTGTTGTTGCCATACTTTGTATACGAACTAGCACATACACGCCCTTCACATTCATTAAGGAAGGGAGTCTCAATCATCACAGATATCTGGTCGGATATTTTAGATATGTCCCAAATGTAGAATTTCTTTGCGCATCATAAGAATCCTTTCACGTGATTTTGCTGCGAACTGAAGAGTACTACAAAAATATATACCCTCTGCTGTTCATTTCTGCCTGCCAGCTAATAGGAAGTGTGTATTCTATCTTAGGATGTCACCTAGCGATATGAATGGGACACTCGAAGAGCTATGTTGTAGAAATTTCGCAACTATAAAAAGCCAAAAGTATATGGCCATACTTAACTAGGTTGGATGACCATGATAAACAAACAAGAAAAGAAATAATCCTCTTCTCGTGTGTAGCATAAAATGTTTTCATTAAGATATAAGCAATCTGGTCATCAACTGCATAATCATGTCTACAATACTGTTTTTTTTTTGGCAAATGTTTTTTTGTGTAATGTGTATACTACAGTTGCCAACTAAATGCACTGTCTACTTCATTGGCTTTCATATTTTAATATATATCTTACTGTAATTGTAAAACATGTGATTTCTAAAATGAACCACCTATCTGCATGATCATACAGTTTCTGCTAGACATTTCTGATTGCTCCAACACGCTATATGAAATTTCAGGTCACCCGCACGTCTACAACTAGCGCGAAGCTTAGATCCATTTTTGGTGACAAGAAGAAATAGTGCTCTAGTATTTGCTACAAGATCTTATGTATGCTGGAAATAAGACCCGTAGATGTCATGTCAGTGTGGAAACATCTCAAATCCTTGAACTAAAATCATGACACTTATTATGGATTGGAGGGAGTAATTTTTTCAGAAATTATATCTTTTGTTACTGTTGTGTTTCATATCCTTTCAAATAAGAATCGGTTTCCCTGGTACAATAAGATAATGTTGTTAACTTTAGTATGAAAAGTAACTCTACCATTTCCGAACATGGTAAAGACAGCGAACAGCGCTCGCTCGCCCTCTGCAGAACAAAAATAGGGATGTCCGTCTATTTGTCTCATTAATCGAATTACTACGTAAAAGCACGTGGCTAGGTACCTTCCTCAACCAAAATCAGGATTCAGGAGCACAACCATGTAAGAGATACAGAAGATGGTGTTCTAAGAACTTAAAAAGTTTGAAAACTTCGAAGACTAGCAGATTTTTTTTGTATATCTCTAAGAAAAGTTAGGCATACGTGTCAATGGCGAGGTTCCGAGAGCTTGTCTCTCTGTTGCTGGCCACGGCTAGTACCCGGGTGCTGCTCAATGGCGAGCCAGGACCCCCGATATGGCATCGGAGGGGACTGAGACAGGGGGACCCCCTGTCGCCATCTTTGTTCGTCCTAGTGATGAACTCGCTCAACAAGGTGCTTGCCAAGGCATATGAGCTGGGTGTGCTGCGACGGTTGGCGCGGCGGGACCTGGCGACCTCTGTGTCGCTCTATGCGGATGACGTGGTGATCTTCTGCCACCCTGACGAGTCAGAGTTGAGTGCGGTCCGTGGCATACTGGAATTGTTCGGACAGGCCTCCGGCTTACGCACCAACTTCGCCAAATGCTCGGTATCCCCGATTGCGTGTTCGGAAGAGGAGGCTGGGGCGGCAGCGGTGCACATGGAGTGCCAGCTAGCGCCTTTCCCGGTGAAGTACTTGGGTATTCCCCTATCTACAAGGCGTCTGTCGGCCGAGACTTTCCAGCCGCTTGTAGATAGGCTAGCTGACAAGCTGCCGACGTGGCGGGCGTCTATGATGCCGCAAGCTGGACGTTTGGCGCTGATCCGGGCCGTGCTGGCGGCAATCCCGTTGCATCAAATAATGGTCCTGGCACTGAACAAAAAGACTCTCAAGCAGATCAACAAGATTTTGCGAGGGTTCCTCTGGGTAGGCCGGGCAGAGGCCAATGGAGGTCACTGCCATGTGAACTGGGCAAGGGTGTGTCGACCGCTGCATCTAGGCGGACTGGGGATTCCCGATCTGGCACGTATGGCCATAAGCCTAAGGGTGCGCTGGCTGTGGAGGATGCGCACTGACCCCCTGCGTCCGTGGCGTGGGCTGGACATGCAATTCTCGAAGATGGAGCTGGACATCTTTGCCGCCTCCACCTCGATGAGGGTTGGCAATGGAGAGTCAGCCCTCTTCTGGGAAGACCGATGGCTGGGCGGCCGTTCCATCAAGGAGATGGCGCCGGAGGTGTACGCGCTGGTCCCTAAACGGCGCAGGAAGATGCGCACGGTGCGCCAGGCACTGGTTGACCGCACCTGGATCCCCGACATGGCAGGAGCGCCTAGTGCCCTTGCACTATGGCAATATGTGCAATTATGGGGCAGACTGAGGGACGTCCAGCTTTCGGTGGAGCAGGACACGATGGTTTGGGTCTGGACGACGGATGGACAGTACACATCCCACTCTTGCTATGAGGCCCTCTATCAGGGAGGGATCATATCATCATCATGGGAGCTGAACTGGAAATCCTGGGCGCCTCCAAGGGTGAAATTCTTCATATGGTTGGCCTGTCTAGACAGGTGTTGGACGGGTGAGAGGCTGGCACGTCGTGGTCTACCACATGCGCCTCCGCTGTGCAACCAATCCGAGGAGACTATGACACACCTTCTCACTGGTTGCCCATTCTCCAGGACGGTTTGGTTCGAGGTCCTTTCATGGATCCGATCCACCTCCGGACCTCCTTCTTTGGAGGGGGACTTCGTGGAGTGGTGGTCGCAGGCAGTGCGTACCGCCCCTCGCCAGTTGCGTAAAGGTACATCGTCGATAATCATGCTCACGGCGTGGTGGATATGGAAGCACCGGAATGCTGCGATCTTCGACAACGCACAACCTTCAGTGCCTTCCCTGCTCGGCGACATCAGGACCGAAGCGCAACAGTGGGCGAACGCGGGAGCCCGGGGTGTCCGCCAGCTCCTCCCCTAGACTAGGTTTCCTTTCTTGGGTTGAGTTGTAGTGCGGGGTGTTTGTCCTCTCTTGGACATGTACATATGACCTTTCTCTTTATCTATCAATGCATCGAAACGCAAGTCTTTTGCGTTTTCGCGAAAAAAAAAGAAAAGTTAGGCATACGTGCTTTGCAAATTCACAGAAAAGATGCTGCTCTATTATTGCGAACCAAGTAGGTCCTTGACAGGTTGGGGCGATGGGGAGTCCTCCATGAGTTCAGATCACAAAGGATAATCTGCGGATTTTCACCATGCAGGGTGCCCCGAGTGTTCAGGCCACAATGGCGTACGCTGAAGGTTTGCGCTATGTAGGATCTTTTGACCGCATACGACAACTTACAGTTTTGGGACCTCCCTGGCCCTCTCGACCTCGAACCACAAAAAATGGGAATGGTGCCAATATTCCACAGAATTAGTTCAACCGGATACTGTCACGTAATATTACCTTATGATTTCCTAAAGGACCCAAAACTCCTTAATTAGGTTTTCATACCATATTACCATGAGAGGCGAAACTGTGATGTTACTGGATCAGCAACCCCACCATACCTTATTGGCACGAAGAGTTGTCCGCATGTTCTCTTTCCCTCTTTTTCTTAACTTTTAATTGACATAACTAATTTTCTCAATATGTCATGTTATTTAGGACATTTGCGATACATAAAAGTTACATGCACTGATAGAATTAAAAATGTATGTGTACCTATGTGGCTTCTAGTAAAACATGCCCGGTCGGTCTTCTAATATCCGATCGGTCAACTGCTGACCGACCGAGTCACAAAATTGGAATTTTTTGAAAACGTGTGCTATTCCTGGAAATAAATAATAAATTCGTATTATTAAAAAAATCGCTAAGTTCAAACAGGAAGGATCACAAATTGAATATGAAGAAATAAATTGAGTCAAATCTAACCTCCATGCTTGGTCAGTTGGCGCTACGATACTTGCATTCATTAGAAACTATCTTTTCCAACAGCAACTCTGCCCCCTTTGTTGTTGAGATAATCTGGTCATCATCTGCATAATCATGTCTAAAATACTGTTTTTTTGGCAAATGTTCGTTTGATGTAATTTCTATAATACAGTTGCCAACTAAATGCACGGTTTACTTCGTTGCTTTCATATTTTAATATATATCTTACTGTAGTTGTAAAACATCTGATTTCTAAAATGAATCAACTATCTGCATGATCATACAGTTTCTCCTAGACATTTCTGATGGCTCCAACATGCTATATGAAATTTCAGGTCACCCGCACGTCTACAACTAGCACGAAGCTTAGATCCATTTTTTGTGACAAGAAGAAATAGTGCTCTAGAATTTTCTACAAGATCTTATGTATGCTGAAATAAGACAGAGACTACAAGCCACAACTAGTTGCTGGTGCACCCATCTTTCATGTCACACCTGCAAGTTTTTAAAAATTCCAAAATAAAATCATAGACCTAGATTATGTTGTATCTCGTGCATCTGCCAAGTTTCATTCAAAAATATGATAATATGTGACCTACACAAAAAGAACAAATGATGTGACTGGATAGTTTAGGACACTGCTCACTTATGTCTTCTATTTTTTGCACAGGTCTCATGTGGTCATATTTTGACACAAAATTTTGGAGGTGGACAACATATAACATAGCCAGTGTCCATTATTTATGTCACATTTTTTGAAAATCCAGAAATATGACATATAATAATGAGGTGCAGGCGTAACTAGTGGCGGAACATTCTCAGATGTTACTCCCTCCGATCCATAATATGTGTCATGATTTTTAGTTTATATTTGAACTAAACCACAACATCTATTATGGATCGACAAAATTATATCTTTTGTTACTGTTGTGGATGTTCATGTCGTTTCAAATAAGGATCTGTTTCCCCAGTTCAATAAGATCATACTGTTAACTTTAGTATGAAAAGTAACTCTACCTTTTCCCAACATGTTAAAAACAACGAACATCTCTAGGAACAATTGTCTCATTAGTTTTCCCATTAAAATTCCTACCTAAGACCACCTACAATGGGCCACGGTATTTTGGACACGAGATTGATCCATTTTAGTCCGTTTGCGGTGGCCCGCGGGTAGGAACTAGGTGTAGCTTCGTACGCGGTTGCGGCTGTTTGCAAAAAAATACTGAGGTAGAAAAAAACTTAAACACAGGCGGGCTGTTTCTGATCTTACTCGCTGGTGCCGCCAACTTCTAGCCCTCCTTGCCGAGGTAGCTGAAGACCTACGGCGGCGCCAGACATTAGCCATCGGAGGAGGCGGTGGCAGCTGGTCCGCTGCTAGCGGTGCTGGCACCGTCGTGGCCTGCTGCAAGAGGTGGATGGCCTCCTTGAGGCCAATCCACTTGGAGCGCTACTCGACCTCGGAGATGGCCATCGCACGCACGACGACTTCTTCTTCTGTTACCTACGGCTCCTCCATTGGCTCGTACTCTGTGTTGTTGTCCTCCGGCGGGTCCTCGACGCCGGCCTGCATGTAGGCCTTCGGGGGAACGCCGGCACCCACGGGAGCGGCTCTGCGTATTGGGTGTCGGCCCCATGGTACCGGAACCAATCGCCTTGGCTGGGGAGTGGCGTGGGGAACATGTACCCCGGCCACCCCTCCACTGGTAGCGCATCATCCTCCTCCTTCACGGGCGTCGGCGGCGGTGCCTGGGGCAGTAGCGGCGCGTCCTCCTCCTCCTCGTAGTCGACGTCGCCATGGACTGGCGTGTGTGCGGGTGGACCGCGTAGACCCACTGCCATTTAAGAAGACCATGTGGACTGGCCTATGTGCGGGTGGGTCGCGTGGACCCACCTTCTCCTCACCTTCCTCAGTCGCTGATGCGTGGGACAGCTGAAATTTACCGCGGACGCACACGCTGTCTGCGGCCACCGCAAACCCACCCCAATTTTGGCTAGAAATGCAGGCCAAACGGACACAAATGATCGTGAGGTCCGTGTAGTTGGGCCTTATTTTTTTAGCCGCGAGGACACCGACAGATACAAATGATGTCAAACGACTTCAATAGTTTGAGAACTTCAAAGTCCAGAGGATTTTTGAATATCTCTAAGAAAAGTTAGAGAAGTACATACATGCTATGCAAATTCACAGAAATGATACTGATCTATTGTTGCAAACCAAGTAGGTCCTTGACAGGTTCGGGCGATGCAAATTCCTCCATGAGTTCAGATCACAAGGATAATCTGCGGGTTTGCACCATGCAGGTTGCCCCGAGTGTTCAAACATAATGACAAGAATTACTTCAATGGGATACTGTCACGTAATATTCCCTTGTGATTTTCTGAAGGACCCAAAACTGCTTCATTAGGTTCTCATACCATGAGCGGCGAAAATGTGATGTTGCTGGATCAGCAACCCCACCTCACCTTATTGGCACTTAGAGTTGTCCGCAGCTTCTCTTTCCTTCTTATTTGACATAACTATTTTTCTCAATATGTCATGTTATTTTGAACAATTGTGATACACAAAAATGATTACACGCATGGATATAATTAAAAATGTACTTGCACATATATATTGAAAATTGAACTCGGCTCCCAGGTGCATATGATACCTCCATCCAAAAAACATATTTCTTTGTCTAGAAAATTAACAAAAAAATTCGCATCTATATCTCAACAATCTATGTGGGTTTGTGTAGTTTCACCAAAAGCCAATATTTGTTTGGTCAGTGTAAGAAAGACAAAACATGTCTTGCAAAAATGCATTCGTTAAAAGATATATGCAATCTGGTCGTCATCTGCATAATGTTGTCTATAAAAAAACTGAGCCAAATATTTTACTTGTAGTTATATTTATAATACTTTTCAGAAGTAAATGCACGGTTCACTTTGGAGTTTTTCATTTTTTAGTATATATTTTACTACACTTACAAACATCTGTTTTCTAAGAAAAAACCAAACATCTGAATCATTATATCTCTCTACTGTACATTTCTGATGGCTCCAACGTGCTATTTCAGGCTTGTTGTGCTTCTTCAGCAAGCACGAAGCTTGGATCCTTATTGGTCAAAAAAGAAATAGTGCTCTAGTATTTGCTACAGGATCTTATGCATGCTGGAAATTATACTTGCAGATGTCATGTCAGTGTGGAAACATTAGATGTTATTTCTTTTAAGAAATTGTAATTAACCATGAAACGATATTGTTGTTTTTATTGTTCATGTTAGTTTGAAATAAGAATCTTCCCATAGGTAATCTTCGGCTCGGCCAAAGCCTCTCGACAAAGGGTCTCACTCATAAGTTAGCTTTTTTTATGAATCTTGATCACAATATAACAAACTCCACCTTGAGACAAGCTTTATATTAGAGCATGAACTTCAACAATCTAGTGAATAACAAAGAAAACACTTTCAACGCTAAACAACTATTAGGAATAAACAGTTATATCAACAAAGCTAGAGCAAAGCTCAAATTTGACAACAAAAACTAACTTTGTTATCATATCAGCAGGATTATTATTAATACTAATCTTGCATACCTTTAGTTTACCTTGTGTAAAAATGTCATGAACATAATGTTACTTGACATCAATGTGATTTGCTCTTTTATGAAAGATTTGATCTTTAGTAAGGTATACGACACTTTAGTTGTCAGCACTGTTGGAAAAGGCGATGCCTAGACAACGCTTAAGCAATAGGCGATGGATAAATGCCTCGCCTAGGGCATAAGCGAAAGTCTAGGCATGGCAACCTAGAAATTATCTTCATCAATAAGAAATCCTGCCATATTTCACTAACGAAGCTAGATGGGAATTATTCTAGAGGTAACTATTATAAATTTATATATTTACATGCTCTAAATTGATGAGTATTCACATATAGTAAGCCATATACACATTTGATGCTATAAAATATATCCGTACGCCTAGGGCGCTTAAGCATCGCCTACTAGGCGAATGCCAACCACCTCGCTTACGCCTAGCGTTTTTTCCAACCTTGGCTGTCACAAAACAAGTTAATGCAAAAATTATTTATACAAAGATCGGTAAACAAATATTTCATCCAAACAGACTCTTTACATCCCTAAAAAGAACATACTCTTTACATGCTTCAGCAATAGTCATGATTTAACCTTAGTAGTGGATTGAGAAACAACTGATTATAGGTTGCCTTTCAACTCACATCACATCCACCAACAGAAACAAATAACCTGTGAGGGACCTACTCTTATCAAGTTGGCACCTTAAGTACTTGACGAAGCCAGCAAGACTTAGCCACTGCGTTCACGACAGCCATGTACTCCGCATCCGCCCTAGAGCGCAAAACTGTCTGCTGCCGCTTCAAGGACCATGATGCAAATTTTGGCCAATGATAACACAAATTTCAGAGTTGGATTTGCGGTTGTTGGGGCACCCGGCCGAGACTACATCTGAGTAAGCGACAGGATTGTGATCCTTCGACCTGCCAAGGTAAAGACCAAGATGCGAGGTGCCTTGGACATACCAAGGAATTCTCTTCAGCGGTGTGATGTGGGGTTCGCGTGGATCATGCATGAATAAAAAAATCTTCTGCACGGCATAAGCAAGATCGGGCCGTGTGAGCGTGAGGTATTGTAGGCTTTGGTCTGTCTAAATTCATCTCAAACACCATACCTCAACATTAGGATCTTTAGCAGAGTAACTCCTTGGTGAAAACGTGTAACAAATGATAGCTGAAAAAACACTAATTGAATGTTAACTGGATCAGTTGTTCACAAGTATTCTAGACACAAAATGTAATTGGAGTGTAGAATGGCTCTGGGAACCACATTTTCTGTCTGGCATACGTAGGATAATACCTGGATGAAACGGGACGCATATTACTAGCTATAAATTGGTCAGACGGTCCATGTAATGTGTCGTACGTGTGCGTGTAGCACAACTCATTGGAGTGGGTTGTCCTATTGAGGGGAATTAATGGAACTACATGCTAATAGTTTCTTTAATCACTTAGATACTCCACTACCGGTCTCTCTTTTCTATTATTATTGTCAGCCTACTTACATCCATGTGAACTACTTGATCATAAGATGCTCTTCCACGATTTAAGTTAATGACCTTGGACCCATACATCAAAGACTAATACACTATGAGTTGAGTTGTCCCAATCTTATTTGCCAGATCTATTCAACATTTTCTCTGCCCGAGGTAAATGCATGAATCCGAGTGATAGCTAGCTAGCATCACCACATGCTATCTACTTTACACAACAAGTGGGCAAGTTACTAATCATAAAAAGAATACTTGTAAAATAGTCATGGGGCAATTGTTTCATTAGCATGACGAAGAGACAAGTTGGTGTGAACTTCAATGACTTGAGCTACCGAGTCTTGTTAGTTTATTTCTTAAATCTCATCAAGTGGTCCTATTGCTAAGAATATCGACATCAGACTTTGCTTCCTATGCTTTTTTTTGTTGAGGTGCCAACTTTTTCTTTGTTCATATAGTAGAAGCCTTTTTGCATTGTTTTGGTCTTTCAAGTATATGGTGTAATATGTTTTGGTTTGTTAATGGAATAAGATGATTCTTTACTCCATTACGAGTATAGTTTGCCAAATATGATCTATGTCATGTATATAGGAGTATTTGTATGATACCACCAGATAGAACCAATGACGACTTATTGTTGATGTGGAGCTTCTAGCTACCTCTCCGAACATGACACAAGGAAGCGTCAAAGGATTGTGCGCATCCATTCAATATGTCCTCTACGCATCAAACAAAGCACCAAGACAAAACTAGTGACTGACAAAATGTTTAGGAGGACACAGTCGTGAACTTCAAGGACTTAAGCTACAAGTCCTTCTACTCTTCTTTCCCATGTCATCACGTAACTTAAGAGCTTAGAATACTGTCATTTTAGAACTTCGCTTTGTTCAAATGCCTAGAGGCCATTCCATATGTTTTGGTTTTTAAGATACAGTTGTAAGAGCATCTCCATCGGCACCCTCCAAATAGGCGCCGGCAGTGGCGCCGGCACAGCCATATGGGAGGCATCGGCACAACATCCTCTATTTGGGGATGGTGTTCCCACACCGGCGTCCCCCATACGGCGGCCCCAAAAACCTGATTTTTCTTTTTACAATATTTTGAAACAACATATCAATCATATAAATTATTCATACAATATTTTGATATAGTTCAACACAAATTAAGAAATGAAATTATTCATACAATATTTTGATATAGTTTAACACAAATAGAAATAAAATTATTCGTACAATAATTTAAATTAAATCATGCATTGTTGGCGGCTCGTCTCCTCGCCCACAAATGCGCAGCCAGATCCGCCTGAAGTTGAGCATGAACACGTGCATCTCGAATTTCCTGATGCATGTGAAGGAAAGTGATAGCTGGGTTCATGCGTTCAACAACAGGGTTATTGCAGTACTTGTAGCAGCAACTATTTATTAGAAAGTTCGTTCCAAAGAAACTTTGCAAATGGCAATAAACACAACCCTGCAACTGCGTTGTCGGGCGCAACCACGTCCACACCCAAACCGTGGTTTGGAAATAACCTATACTATAAAGTGCTAAAATGGCAAGTATTTGAGAGTTCTAAGTAACTAAGAGCAAAGTAAATAACAAATGTAAACTAAAACAAGAGAATGTTGAGAGTGTGTTTGTAATATAGTTGAGGGGTTCTCAAGGAGTGTAGGTTCCACCTCTAGTATTGCTATTACTTATGATTAGAATGAACTATATCTTTGCTATGCTATGTGTGGGGAGAACTCCATAATAAAATGCGCCCAGAAAGCCATCGGTCATCGCATCTCTAAATAACCACAGCAGCTAGTCTTCTGCAAGCCACATATTGACTATTGCTATTAAGGGTTTTACCCTATGGTTATCGATATGAGCTTAGTGAATCCCTCCTTATCCTCCCCCCCATCCATGTGTTAAAGCGCCGATACGGTAATGTCACTTCCCGCCGTTCACTCTATCACACTTCAAAGGATAGGTCCCTCCTTGTCCATAAGGCAAATATTACGTGGTGCACTTCACATAACATCAAGAGGAGAGAACTAACACATATTCATAGATCAAAGGTATAACATATCTTTATTTCACATCATAATATTACTAGGGTTTCTCCATATCTCCTCAAGAACAAAGGAACTTCTCATACATGAAGGGGATCAACATCATAGCAATATGAATATGAAGGTACAATTGCATACAAGTGTAAATCCTAATAGGGTTCGGATCACAACCAAGTAGACAAAGAGGATTGAAGATGTAGACGTTGATGATGATGATGATGATGATGATGATGATGATGATGATGATGATGATGATGATGATGATGATGATGATGATGGAGACCGATGCGTTGGCCTTCAAGATCCTAGCCTCCTCCTCCTCTTCTGTGTTGGTGGAGATGGTGATGGAGGCGGCGGCGACCGAGCAGCAGGGCTTCACCCCTAGGGTGTGGATGAAGTGGTGTCCTCCTCCTTGGCTCCTCCCCTCCTTAAATAGCACTCTGGAGGTCAGTTTCGCGAACCGACGGAGCTAGGGGCTGAATATGCCCATCGGGCCTTCACAAATGTTGTTCCGTTTGATGAAACGGAGCCGTCGGAGCCCAGTACGGGCGGACGGTACGGGCGGGGTCTGCCCGTACCGATGGTCGCTAAACTTGCGGATGCTTTCGTATTTTGCTCGCCATTTCTTCATCCGGACTCCGATTGAGGTGTTCTTCGGCTTGTTGAACTCGTATGGACGAGGATTACAACACCATGGCATTAGATCTTAAATATAAGATGTTGAAAAAATATCACTTTTCCTACACCTCATATGGCTAAGTATGGTGCTTGTAATTCTCCCATCTTGTACCCTCTTGGTCCCTTTTGCTCCTGTTTTCCATGATTGCCAATAACACCTAAATACACATAAAATACAAGGGAAACATAATAAAATCCTAATAAAACTACTAAATATGCGAAGCTCATATGAAAATGAACAAGAACTCGAGTATCTAGCTAGAGCATGAAATGCGTGACAATATGAGTAATAGTATACTTAAAAACCTCAGTAAAATATTTCTAAATTTCGAGCTATCAACTTCCCCAAGCTTAGCTATTACTCGTTCTCGAGTGACAAAGTGAAAAAGAATAATAGTGAGAAATAAACTTTGGTATAAAAACTCACAAGTGCGACGTGATATCCTATACTTACCCAAGCTATAAGTAAGATGCAACATAATCATACAAGGAAACACCAATTCAGTTATGTTGGTCCATAAGAGATCACTTACAACTTCTATGCCTCATGTTAAAAGTAAATCTACCTTGAAATAAAACTTGTGATCCTCCTATTGCTCCTTTTATATGTTTGTATATTAAGAGTAAGAGATCATGTCAAAAGAAGCATAACAATGGAGTGTTTCATTAAAACCCACATCAATTAATCAAGGTTATCAAAACACTTCTTTTCTATTTATTGTCTTTCAAGAATTTTCATCTAGTAGTAGCGAGTCCATGCCAAGACTTGAGAAGTGATACTTTTGGATTCCAATGATAGTTTCCAAACAAGAGTCATGAATGACATTTTTAATAAAATTTGCAACACTCAAGGGGATAGTAGTACACACGAGTAGCTAGCTACCCATGCATTCAACTCATAGCTGAAATTGGGATTTATACCTCGAATCGTAGAGTTGCTAGCATCCCAAGAGTATGCACCACAGTTTTGTAGACAAGCTTAAAGCATTATCATACTTTGATTCACAACATTACAGATTGGCATGTGTCTCGGCTACCACTAGGTTTCAATTAAATCAAACAACTCTTATCAAAAAGTGATATCAAATCTATATTCATATCTACGGGGTTGAATATCTTCATGGTTAAACTCTTAAGACAGTTGAACATTTCATAAGTCATCATTGAAAACTTTTTCTTATTGTACTTGATATTCTCAAGTGTAGAAATCATGGCAATGTATTCTAGAGGATCACAATATTTTTCTCAAGCTGGATAAAGATTTGAACATAGTGCATCAAAGCTCTAACTCAGCTCTTATGGAGATTAACAAAAAGCAAGTGCATCCCTTATATAAGTACGAAACATAACTTACTCAAGCAAGTCAATCAAAAATAGCGGGATACATGCTTGTTCAAATTTGTATTGAATGAGAGCATTGCACATGGTCCTAAACATGCTAAAGTAACTTCCCCAAGCTAGGCTCTTGCAAGAACCAAACTTGAATAGATCACCAAAAGAAAAGAGAAAATGCAGTTTTCAAAAGAGAGTGTGAGGAGTGGTTACCTACCCAAGCTTGATTAAAGCAAGGGTGATGCACTTTTACCATTGAGGTGCGGATAACCTCTCTTTCATTGGACAAGAATCTTTGCTTCAATGAACCTTCTTTAACGTGGAATGGTGATTTCCTTCCTAAAGAACCTGCTTGAAAACTTAAAGAGAAAAAAAATTATTCTTTTGGAAGCACGGGGTTAGCTCACAAGTGATGAAAGTATAAGTCTCACGAGGTCGGTTCATCAACCTAAGCACCCCACTTAAGTCAACAAACAAAGTCTAAGAGTTGTACAAACTCTTGGATTTGATGAAATGCAAATAAGACAACATATGAGACACAAGTGTGCAGCCCTATGTGCTTAATTAAAAAGGAGAAGTCTCGCTTAAGGCGGAAATCTCGCTACTAGAAATTTATTGAGCAAGGTTAGAGTTGGAAGGTTTTACTATACACTTGTTGTTGAAGCGTTGAGTTGAAGCAACCAAGCAACCAGTGTGGGCATTTGAATGGTTGGCACACACCGTCAATGTTTCCACACAAGGTTCAAGTCCCTGCGAAAATAACACAAGAAGTAAAAAAGCAAACGGTTCGGTGTATGGACGGAGTTCATTCACCCAACCGTGAAAACAAAAAGAGACAAAAAGAGACATAAAACACTACAAAGAATTATAGGCTAGGGAGTTTCAAAGGCAGATGCATTAAAACAAGATGCAATAGAACATGTAGAAGGTACTCTACTAACCTTGGCTTGTAAAAAAAATGAGTTTTTTTTGGTATACCTGTCTTTATTGCGTTATGTCGCCTCCTGGTACGGGCGGGTGATACGGGCAAATGCGTCCGTACTGACGCTCGCTATTCTTACTGGAAATTCTTGAAGTTTTGTGCGCCTGATGGCGAGATCAGTACGGGCGAGCGGTACGGCAGCATCCCGCCGTACCGACGGTCGCTAAACTTACAGTAACTTCTCTGGAACCTTTCCTGATTTCTTCATTGTGTTGTAGGAGCGGTACGGGCGGGTGGTACGAGTAGATGCCCCCGTACTGGTGCCCGCTAAAACTCCCTAGAGCCTCAAAAACCATTCATTCTTCTCCGAAAATTCACTAAGGACCTGAAACATTAGTCTAGCATCCAAAAACGCATACATATATTCTGTAGAAATTTTTTAACCAGGATATGCAACACATGATTTCATCAATTATCAATTCTACCTTTTGAAATAGTCCCAAGCCAACTCTAATAGGAAATCATGCATATATAAAAGTGCCTATGCAACATGAATGCAACTATACTCAAGACACAAAATTAAGAATGACACCTAATAACTTTCGGGTTGCCTCCCGGGAAGCGCTTTCTTTAAAGCCATATAGCTAGGCTTTGATGCTCCATTATTATTTCAAAAGATGAACTTGGAATTGTAGATTTTACCTTCATGAGGTTTGGAGCATCTCATAGTGGAGTACGTTCGGAGTCGTACCCGCTTGCGGTGCATCGGCATCTTGTAGATGAATAGGTTCTCGCTTTCAAGCGAGTGTGGATGCACCAAGTGTGGTGGGCATGCCTTCTTATGTGACTGCAACAAAAAGGTTAGGGATTCATGAATAAATTTTAAATCTTTACCTTGGCTTTCATTGTAGGGGAACACTTCATAGTATTCTTTTTTCGCACTAGAATTTTTTTCCTTCATATTAGCATCGAATGATTCATAGCAAAGTTCTATCTCTAGTTCATCATTAGTAATGCTCTCCTCATGAGTATCTAGGCACAAGGCCTCTGCATATAAATTATGTTCAGTTTTAGCATTACAAGAATCATCACTAAAGAGAGATGCATCATTAACAACCATAGAAATTGTAGTGTGCAACTCATTGTCAACCTCACCTTCTTGGTGTTCCTCCTCTTTATCTTGTGAATCCTGTAAATGGTTATTTTCGGGAACTACAAGTTTGCATTGTTTCTTACTCTTTATCACAAGTGCATTATCACTAAGATGTTCATTACAATACTCAACAATATATTGCAAGGTTTCGTATGCCATTTGTAAAAATTCATCATCACTACTCATCATAAGTATCATAATTTTTCGGAGTAGCTCATGGGCACCTTCATAAAGAACATACTCTATAATATCCCTATTAGCATCCTTACTATAGAAAGACGCCAATGCTTCATAATAAGTATGATAACATTGAAACCAAACCCGGCACATGTACATTTAGGGCATATTATTTGATAAGAAGAACATAATGTGTGAGCACAACATATCACTTGATAAAACATGTCATTTACCTGTGCCTCACCACTAGTTATGTGTTCCTCTTCATTGTACACATTGTCCTCTTCTTGAGTAGCCATGTGTAGGAATTTCTCTTATCCCTTCTCCTCCATTGCAAGTTGCATCTTGATACGTCTCCGACGTATCGATAATTTCTTATGTTCCATGCCACATTATTGATGTTATCTACATGTTTTATGCACACTTTATGTCATATTCGTGCATTTTCTGGAACTAACCTATTAACAAGATGCCGAAGTGCCAGTTCCTGTTTTCTGCTGTTTTTGGTTTCAGAAATCCTAGTAACGAAATATTCTCGGAATCGGACGAAATCAACGCCAAAGATCTTAGAATCCCCGGAAGCATCCAGAACACACCAGAGAGGTCAGAGGGGGGCCACAGGCCCACCAAACTACAGGCTGGCGCGGCCAGAGGGGGGGCCGCGCCGCCCTATAGTTTGGCCCCCCTGTCAGCCCCCCTGCGCCGCCTCTTCGCCTATAAAAGCCCTTTCGACCTAAAAACGCAGCACCAATTGATGAAACTCCAGAAAGACTCCAGGGGCGCCGCCGCCATCGCGAAACTCCAATTCGGGGGACAGAACTCTCTGTTCCGGCACCCTGCCGGACGGGGAATTGCCCCCGGAGCCATCTCCACCGCCGTCTTCACCGCCATCTTCACCGCCATCGCTGCTTCCATGATGAGGAGGGAGTAATCCACCCCCGAGGCTGAGGGCTCCGCTGTAGCTATGTGGTTCATCTCTCTCCCATGTACCTCAATACAATAATCTCATGAGCTGCTTTACATGATTGAGATTCATATGAGTTTGTATCACAATTTATCTATGTGCTACTCTAGCAATGTTATTAAAGTAGTGTTATTCCTCCTGCACGTGTGTAAAGGTGACAGTGTGTGCACCGTGTTAGTACTTGGTTTATGCTATGATCATGATCTCTTGTAGATTGCGAAGTTAACTATTGCTATGATAATATTGATGTGATCTATTCCTCCTACATATGCATGAAGGTGACAGTGTGCATGCTATGCTAGTACTTGGTTTAGTCTGTTGATCTATCTTACACTATAAGGTTACTTAAATATGAGCATTATTGTGGAGCTTGTTAACTCCGGCATTGAGGGTTCGTGTAATCCTACGCAATGTGTTCATCATCCAACAAAAGTGTAGAGTATGCATTTATCTATTCTGTTATGTGATCAATGTTGAGAGTGTCCACTAGTGAAAGTGTAATCCCTAGGCCTTGTTCCTAAATATCGCTATCGCTGCTTGTTTACTGTTTTACTGTGTTACTACTGCTGCAATACTACCACCATCAACTACACGCCAGCAAGCTATTTTCTGGCACCGTTGCTACTGCTCATACTTATTTATACCACCGGTATTTCACTATCTCTTCGCCGAACTAGTGCACCTATTAGGTGTGTTGGGGACACAAGAGACTTCTTGCTTTGTGGTTGCAGGGTTGCATGAGAGGGATATCTTTGACCTCTTCCTCCCTGAGTTCGATAAACCTTGGGTGATCCACTTAAGGGAAAACTTGCTGCTGTTCTACAAACCTCTGCTCTTGGAGGCCCAACACTGTCTACAGGAAAGGAGGGGGAACGTAGACATCAAGCACTTTTCTGGCGCCGTTGCCGGGGAGGAAAGGTAAAAGGCACTCATACTTCGGTTCCAGGTAAAGTACTTTTCTGGCGCCATTGTGTTTGTGCTCGAAGCTATTTCCTTTAGATCCTGCAATTGCAACTTTTTGTTTCTTGTTTACACTAGTTAGGCATAATGGAAAACATCTGTGAGCTCTTTGTACTATTTCCTGAGTCAAGACATGAATGGTTTAATGCGAAAATTAAAAAACCCATGGAACATGTTAGCATGAATACTTTGAACACCATTGTTGCTAATGATATGGAAAATTCTAAGCTTGGGGAAGCTGGTTTTGATGAGCATGATCTTTTTAGTCCACCAAGCATTGAGGAGAAAATTTTCTTTGATGATACTTTGCCTCCTATTTATGATGATTATAATGATAGTAGTCTTTTGGTACCACCTACTATGGAGAGTAAATTTTGTTGTGATTATACTATGCCTCCAACACTTGATGAGAATAATAATGATAGCTACTTTGTTGAATTTGCTCCCACTATTACTAATAAAATTGATTATGCTTATGTGGAGAGTAATAATTTTATGCATGAGACTCATGATAAGAATGCTTTATGTGATAGTTATATTGTTGAGTTTGCTCATGTTGCTACTGAAAGTTATTATGAGAGAGGAAAATATGGTTGTAGAAATTTTCATGTTACTAAAATGCCTCTCTATGTGCTGAAATTTTTCAAGCTATACTTGTTTTATCTTCCTATGCTTGTTTCTTTGCTCTTCATGAACTTGTTTATTTACAAGATTCCTATGCATAGGAAGCATGTTAGACTTAAATTTGTTTCATACTTGCCTCTTGATGCTCTCTTTCGCTTCAATTACTATTTCTTATGAGTGCATCATTAAAACTGCTGAGCCCATCTTAATGGCTATAAAGAAAAGAACTTCTTGGGAGATAACCCATGTGTTATTTTGCTACAGTACTTTGTTTTATATTTGTGTCTTGGAAGTTGTTTACTACTGTAGCAACCTCTCCTTATCTTAGTTTTGTGTTTTGTTGTGCCAAGTAAAGCCGTTGATAGAAAAGTAAGTACTAGATTTGGATTACTGCGCAGTTCCAGATTTCTTTGCTGTCACGAATCTGGGTCTACCTCCCTGTAGGTAGCTCAGAAAATTAAGCCAATTTACGTGCATGATCCTCAGATATGTACGCAACTTTCATTCAATTTGAGCATTTTCATTTGAGCAAGTCTGGTGCCATTTTAAAATTCGTCAATACGAACTGTTCTGTTTTGACAGATTCTGCCTTTTATTTCGCATTGCCTCTTTTGCTATGTTGGATGAATTTCTTTGATCCACTAATGTCCAGTAGCATTATGCAATGTCCAGAAGTGTTAAGAATGATTGTGTCACCTCTGAATATGTTAATTTTTATTGTGCACTAACCCTCTAATGAGTTGTTTCGAGTTTGGTGTGGAGGAAGTTTTCAAGGGTCAAGAAAGGAGGATGATATACTATGATCAAGAAGAGTGAAAGCTCTAAGCTTGGGGATGCCCCGGTGGTTCATCCCTGCATATTTCAAGAAGACTCAAGCGTCTAAGCTTGGGGATGCCCAAGGCATCCCCTTCTTCATCGACAAATTATCAGGTTCCTTCTCTTGAAACTATATTTTTATTCCGTCACATCTTATGTACTTTACTTGGAGCGTCTGTTTGTTTTTGTTTTTGTTTGTGTTTGAATAAATTGGATTACATCATGCTTGTGTGGGAGAGAGACACGCTCCGCTGTAGCATATGGACAAGTATGTCCTTGGTTTCTACTCATAGTATTCATGGCGAAGTTTCTCCTTCGTTAAATTGTTATATGGTTGGAATTGGAAAATGATACATGTAGTAATTGCTATAAATATTTTGGGTAATGTGATACTTGGAAATTGTTGTGCTCTTATTTAAGCTCTTGCATCATATACCTTGCACCCATTAGTGAGGAAATACATAGAGCTTGTTAAAATTTGGGTTTGCATGAGTGGTTTCTCTAGAGTCTAGATATTTTCTAGTAAGATGTTTGAACAACAAGGAAGACGATGTATAGTTTTATAATGCTTGTAATATGTCTTTTATGTGAGTTTTGCTGTACTAGTTCGTGCTTGTGTTTGCTTCAAACAACCTTGCTAGCCTAAACCTTGTATCGAGAGGGAATACTTCTCATGCATCCAAATCCTTGAGCCAAACAACACTATGCCATTTGTGTCCACCATACCTACCTACTACATGGTATTTTCTGCCATTCCAAAGTAAATTGCTTGAGTGCTACCTTTAAAATTCCATCATTCACCTTTGCAATATATAGCTCATGGGACAAATAGCTTAAAAACTATTGTGGTATTGAATATGTAATTATGCACTTTATCTCTTATTAAGTTGCTTGTTGTGCGATAACCGTGTTCACTGGGGACGCCATCAACTATTCATTGTTGAATTTCATGTGAGTTGCTATGCATGTCCGTCTTGTCTGAAGTAAGAGAGATCTACCACCCTATGTTTAAGCATGCATATTGTTAGAGAAGAACATTGGGCCGCTAACTAAAGCCATGATCCATGGTGGAAGTTTCAGTTTTGGACATATATCCTCAATCTCATATGAGAAAATTATTAATTGTTGTTACATGCTTATGCATAAAAGAGGAGTCCATTATCTGTTGTCTATGTTGTCCCGGTATGGATGTCTAAGTTGAGAATAATCAATAGCGAGAAATCCAATGCGAGCTTTCTCCTTAGGCCTTTGTACAGGCGGCATAGAGGTACCCCTTTGTGACACTTGGTTAAAACATGTGCATTGTGATGATCCGGTAGTCCAAGCTAATTAGGACAAGGTGCGGGCACTATTAGTATACTATGCATGAGGCTTGCAACTTGTAAGATATAATTTACATGATACATATGCTTTATTACTACCGTTGACAAAATTGTTTCATGTTTTCAAAATAAAAGCTCTAGCACAAATATAGCAATCGATGCTTTCCTCTTTGAAGGACCATTCTTTTACTTTCAATGTTGAGTCAGTTCACCTATTTCTCTCCACCTCAAGAAGCAAACACTTGTGTGAACTGTGCATTGATTCCTACATACTTGCCTATTGCACTTATTATATTACTCTATGTTGACAATATCCATGAGATATACATGTTACAAGTTGAAAGCAACCGCTGAAACTTAATCTTCTTTTGTGTTGCTTCAATACCTCTACTTTGAATTATTGCTTTATGAGTTAACTTTTATGCAAGACTTATTGATGCTTGTCTTGAAGTACTATTCATGAAAAGTCTTTGCTATATGATTCAATTGTTTACTCATGTCATATACATTGTTTTGATCGCTGCATTCACTACATATGCTTTACAAATAGTATGATCAAGGTTATGATGGCATGTCACTCCAGAAATTATCTGTGTTATCGTTTTACCTGCTCGGGACGAGCAGAACTAAGCTTGGGGATGCTGATACGTCTCCGACGTATCGATAATTTCTTATGTTCCATGCCACATTATTGATGTTATCTACATGTTTTATGCACACTTTATGTCATATTCGTGCATTTTCTGGAACTAACCTATTAACAAGATGCCGAAGTGCCAGTTCCTGTTTTCTGCTGTTTTTGGTTTCAGAAATCCTAGTAACGAAATATTCTCGGAATCGGACGAAATCAACGCCAAAGATCTTAGAATCCCCGGAAGCATCCAGAACACACGAGAGAGGTCGGAGGGGGCCACAGCCCACCAAACTCTGAGGCCGGCGCGGCCAGAGGGGGGGCCGCGCCGCCCTATAGTTTGGCCCCCCTGTCAGCCCCCCTGCGCCGCCTCTTCGCCTATAAAAGCCCTTTCGACCTAAAAACGCAGCACCAATTGACGAAACTCCAGAAAGACTCCAGGGGCGCCGCCGCCATCGCGAAACTCCAATTCGGGGGACAGAACTCTCTGTTCCGGCACCCTGCCGGACGGGGAATTGCCCCCGGAGCCATCTCCACCGCCGTCTTCACCGCCATCTTCACCGCCATCACTGCTTCCATGATGAGGAGGGAGTAATCCACCCCGAGGCTGAGGGCTCCGCTGTAGCTATGTGGTTCATCTCTCTCCCATGTACCTCAATACAATAATCTCATGAGCTGCTTTACATGATTGAGATTCATATGAGTTTGTATCACAATTTATCTATGTGCTACTCTAGCAATGTTATTAAAGTAGTGTTATTCCTCCTGCACGTGTGTAAAGGTGACAGTGTGTGCACCGTGTTAGTACTTGGTTTATGCTATGATCATGATCTCTTGTAGATTGCGAAGTTAACTATTGCTATGATAATATTGATGTGATCTATTCCTCCTACATATGCATGAAGGTGACAGTGTGCATGCTATGCTAGTACTTGGTTTAGTCTGTTGATCTATCTTACACTATAAGGTTACTTAAATATGAGCATTATTGTGGAGCTTGTTAACTCCGGCATTGAGGGTTCGTGTAATCCTACGCAATGTGTTCATCATCCAACAAAAGTGTAGAGTATGCATTTATCTATTCTGTTATGTGATCAATGTTGAGAGTGTCCACTAGTGAAAGTGTAATCCCTAGGCCTTGTTCCTAAATACTGCTATCGCTGCTTGTTTCTTGTTTCTTGTGTTACTACTGCTGCAATACTACCACCATCAACTACACGCCAGCAAGCTATTTTACGCACCGTTGCTACTGCTCATACTTATTTATACCACCGGTATTTCACTATCTCTTCGCCGAACTAGTGCACCTATTAGGTGTGTTGGGGACACAAGAGACTTCTTGCTTTGTGGTTGCAGGGTTGCATGAGAGGGATATCTTTGACCTCTTCCTCCCTGAGTTCGATAAACCTTGGGTGATCCACTTAAGGGAAAACTTGCTGCTGTTCTACAAACCTCTGCTCTTGGAGGCCCAACACTGTCTACAGGAAAGGAGGGGGAACGTAGACATCACATCTGTTCTCGAATAGACATCTTGGAAGACATGATAAGTAGAAACAATTTTTATAGTTTTTGGTTTTATAATTTTTTTTGTTCTTTTCAAATAAGTAAAAGCTGTAAAATAGCAACAAACGAAAATAAACTATATGCGAGTGTGTAGGTAATAACCAAGCGCTATGCTCCCCGGCAATGGCGCCAAGTTGATAGTTGGGTTCCTGCGTTCAACAACAGGGTTATTGCAGTACTTGTAGGAGCAACTATTTATTAGAAAGTTCGTCCCAACGGAGCTTTGCAAATGGCAATAAACACAACCCTGCAACTGCGTTGTCGGGCGCAACCACGTTCGCACCCAAACCGTGGTTTGGAAATAGCCTATACTATAAAGTGCTAAAATGGCAAATATTTGAGAGTTCTAAGTAACTAAGAGCAAAGTAAATAACAAATGTAAACTAAAACAATAGAGTGTTGAGAGTGTGTTTGTGATATAGTTGAGGGGTTCTCAAGGAGTGTAGGTTCCACCTCTAGTATTGCTATTACTTATGATTATAATGAACTATATCTTTGCTATGCTATGTGTGGGGAGAGCTCCATAATAAGATGCGCCCAGAAAGCCATCGGTCATCACATCTCTAAATAACCACAACAGCTAGTCTTCTGCAAGCCACATATTGACTATTGCTATTAAGGGTTTTACCCCATGGTTATCGATATGAGCTTAGTGAATCCTTCCTTATCCCCCTCATCCATGTGTTAAAGCGCTGATACGGTAATGTCACTTCCCGTTGTTCACTCTATCACACTTCAAAGGGTAGTTCCCTCCTTGTCCATAAGGCAAATATTATGTGGTGCACTTCACATAACATCAAGAGGAGAACTAACACACATTCATATATCAAAGGTATAAGACATCTTTATTTCACATCATAATATTACTTGGATTTCTCCATATCTCCCCAAGAACAAATGAACTACTCATACATGAAGGGGATCAACATCATAGCAATATGAATATGAAGGTACAATTGCATACAAGGGTAAATCCTAATAGGGTTCAGATCACAACCAAGTATACAAAGGGGATTGAAGATGTAGACGTTGATGATGATGATGATGATGATGATGATGATGATGATGGAGATTGATGTGTTGCCCTTCAAGATCCTAGCCTCCTCCTCCTCTTCTGTGTTGCTGGAGATGGTGATGGAGGTGGTGGCTATGGAGATGGTGGCGGCGGCGGCGGAGCAGCAGGGCTCCACCTCTAGGGCGTGGATGAAGTGGTGTCCTCCTCCTTGGCTCCTCCCCTCCTTAAATATCACTCTGGAGGTCGGTTTCGCGAACCGACGGAGCTAAGGGCCGAATATGCCCATCGGGCCTTAACAAATGTTGTTCCATTTGACAAAACGGAGCCGTCGGAGCCCAGTACGGGCCGACGGTACGGACGGGGTCTGCCCGTACCGATGGTCGCTAAACTTGCAGATGCTTTCGTATTTTGCTCGCTATTTCTTCATCCGGACTCCGATTGAGGTGTTCTTCGGCTCGTTGAACTCGTATGGACGAGGGATACAACACCATAGCCTTAGATCTTAAATATAATATGTTCAAAAAATATCACTTTTCCTACACCTCATATGGCTAAGTCTGGTGCTTGGAATTCTCCCATTTTGTACCCTCTTGGTCCCTTTTGCTCCCGTTTTCCATGATTGCCAATAACACCTAAATACACATAAAAGACAAGGGAAACATAATAAAATCCTAATAAAACTGTTAAATATGTGAAGCTCATATGAAAATGAACAAGAACTCGTAAGTATGCAAAATAGGCATAGGTGTATCTAGCTAGAGCATGAAATGCGTGACAATATGAGTAATAGTATACTTAAAATCTCAGTAAAATAGTACTAAATTTCGAGCTATCAGAAAGCGGCAAATTGTTGGGATACATGCTTTACATCAGCAAGAGGCCCTTGATAATCAAATGGTTGATCATCATGCACATGTTCGTCACGCTCGCTCTCAATGATCATGTTGTGCATGATCACACATCCATTCATCACCTTCCACATCTGAGACTCAGACCAAGTGAGTGCAGGGTACCTGACAATGACGAAACACTGCTGAAACACCCCAAAAGCACGCTCAACATCCTTGCGAGCTGCTTCCTGGCATGTTGCAAAATAAGCGTCCATCTCCGAAGCTGGAGCCGGGATTGTCTTCACAAATGTAGCATACGTCGGGTAGATACCATTGATGACCCACAAGTATAGGGGATCGCAACAGTCTTCGAGGGAAGTAAAACCCAATTTATTGATTCGACACAAGGGGAGCCAAAGAATATTTGTAAGCCTTAACAGCGGAGTTGTCAATTTAGCTGCACCTGGAAACAGACTTGCTCGCAAGAGTTTATCAGTAGCAACCGTTTTATAGCAGTAGCAGTAGTGAAATATAAGCAGCAGTGTAACAAAGACAGCAGTAGTGATTATAGTAAACAGCAGGATTAAAATACTGTAGGCACAGGGATGGATGAACGGGCGCTGCATGGATAAGAGAACTCATGTAACAATCAAGGCAGGGCATTTGCAGATAGTAATAAAACAGTATCCAAGTACTAAATAACCATAGGCATGTGTTCCGTATATAGTCGTACGTGCTCGCAATGAGAAACTTGCACAACATCTATTGTCCTACCAGCCGGTGGCAGCCGGGCCTCTAGGGAATCTACTGGAAATTAAGGTACTCCTTTTAATAGAGCACCGGAGCAAAGCATTAACACTCCGTGAACACATGTGATCCTCATATCACAGCCTTCCCCTCCGGTTGTCCCAATTTCTGTCACTTTGGGGCCTCGGGTTCCGGACAGCAATATGTGTATACAACTTGCAGGTAAGATCATAAAACAATGAATATCATCATGAATCAATAACATGTTCAGATCTGAAATCATGGCACTCGGGCCCTAGTGACAAGCATTAAGCATAACAAGTTGCAACAATATCATAAAAGTACCAACAACGGATACTAGGCACTATGCCCTAACAATCTTATGCTATTACATGAACAATCTCATCCAATCCCTACCATCCCCTTCAGCCTACAGCGGGGGAATTACTCACACATGGATGGGGGAAACATGGATGGTTGATGGAGAGGCGTCGGTGGCGATGATGGCGATAATCTCCTCCAATTCCCCGTCCCGGCAGGGTGCCAGAACGGAGTTTCTGGTCCCGAGATGGAGTTTCGCGATGGCGGCGGAGTTCTGGATGTCTTCTGGCAAATTGGTCGAACCCCCCAGCGTTTTTTAGGTCGAAACCCTTAAGTAGTCCAGAGGGGAGCGTCGGGGGAGGCACGAGGGCCCCTCCCCATAGGCCAGCGCAGGCCCAATGCTGGCCGCGCCGCCCTATGGTTAGGGCGCCTCGTGGCCCTACTTCGTCTCGTCTTCTGGCTCCGTCAATCTTCTGTGAAAATAGGCCCATTGCGATTATTTCCGGGGATTTTCCTGAAAGTTGAGTTTCTGCACAAAAATAAGACACCAGGCAATTCTGCTGAAAACAGCGTTAGTCCGTGTTAGTTGTATCCAAAATACACAAATTAGAGGCAAAACAATAGCAAAAGTGTTCGGGAAAGTAGATACATTTTGGACGTATCAACTCCCCCAAGCTTAGCTTATTGCTTGTCCTCAAGCAATTCAGTTAACAACTGAGTGCGATAAAAGAACTTTCACGAACACATTTGCTCATATGATGTAAATATTCTCATTATATGGACGAGTACTTAGGCAATTCATAATAAGATACATGCAAATAAAGTCATCTAATAGTTATGTCAATCATGAAAAAGATACCAACAAACTAATAATAAGCATCACGAATCATATCTATCAGCAGGATTGCAATGTTCATAAAAAGATATGATAAAGTGGTATCTCACTTGCCCGTATTTGTACAGCAAAACTTAAATGCCCAGGCACCTCTGAATTTCATGGAAAGACTAGAAGTAAAGATTATCAAAGATAAAAGCATCAAAGTTATACCACAGTTAACCATATTTTGGGACAAGCATATTATACTAAGAATGACAGTTGTGCTCTCAAGAAGGTGCTCAAAGAAAGGATGGTGACTCAATGTAAAAGTAAAAGATTGACCCTTCGCAGAGGGAAGCAGGGATTAACATGTGCTAGAGCTTTTCATTTTAAAAACAGGAGTAAAACTGTTTTGAGAGGTGTTTGTTGTTGTCAACGAATGGTAGTGGGTACTCTAACTACCTCGTCAACCAGACTTTCAAGAGCGGCTCCCATGAAGGACGTTATTTCTACCAGCAAGGTAAATCATCCCTCTTCTCTTTTGTTTACACATGTATTTTAGTTTCATTATGGATGACACTCCCCCCAACCTTTGCTTACACAAGCCATGGCTAACCGAATCCTCGGGTGCCTTCCAACATTCACATACCATGGAGGAGTGTCTATTTGCAAATTAAGTTGCTTACTGATAAATTAGGGCAGAACATGTGAAGAGAATTATTGATGAGAGTTAATTAATTGGGGCTGGGAACCCCGTTGCCAGCTCTTTTTGCAAAATTATTGGATAAGCGGATGTGCCACTAGTCCATGGATGAAAGTCTGTCAGGAGTAAATGACAAGGTTGAAAGGTAAACACCACATACTTCCTCATGAGCTATAAAACATCGACACAAATTGAGAAGTATTTTGAAGGTCTAAAGATAGCACATGAGAATTTACTTGGAATGGTTTGAAATGCCATGCATAGGTATTTATGGTGGACACTTTGGAATAACTTGGTTTTCAGGGGTTTGGAAGCACGAGCAGCGTTCCCGCTCAGTACAGGTGAAGGCTAGCAATAGACTGGGAAACGACAATCAAGAGAGCAGTAACCGTCATAATCATGCCTGCGACAAAATAAATTAACGGAGGCATAAAAGTGATACAAGAACTCTGAGGTAAAGTAAATCATCGAGGCTTAATTGACTTTTGTTCAGTCATATGCATGCGTGAGCATGTGCCAAGTCGATTCAAGTGAATTATTCAGAGGAGGATACCACAATGTCATACCTATCTATGAATAAAACAATCCAAGCAAATATTTATGACATGCTACTCATATTAATAGATTGGAGCTAAACATGAAAGATCATGAACTACTAGACTTTTATTAAATGACATATACCTCACATGAACCAACTAAGCATGCTCACATGGATGAGTATATGTACAAAAATGAAAACAAATAGAGTTCATACCAGCCTCTCACCACAGTCGAGTTGTCGTAGATCGTCATTATTGCCTTTCACTTGTGTAGCTTGAATAACATGGAATGAAAACCAAGCTCCAGCCACCGAAGACCGCTGAACTCCATAGTGAACTTTACAAAACCAAAGAAGAACAACAAATATTTTTGGTGTTTTCGAATTGGAAACAAGAACAAAAGGAAACAAGCAAACAAGCAAACAAAGTAAAATCTTTTTGGATTTTCTCATAGCAAACCAACGATAGTAAATAAAGCATAATAGGAACAAGAAACCAAAATAAACAAATGGTAAAGATAAACAACAGAAATATTTTTGGTCTTTTTGTGTTTTAGGAAAGAAACAAAGCAAAAACAAAAGAATGAAAACTAAAAGAGCCACATAAACACAAAGCAGCAGAAATTCGTCAAACTTGACAGCAGTACAGTAATCGATTTTTAAGAAAATCTTCCGCTGCTCAACGCGAAAAGTGTTCAACTAATGAAAGTTAGATAATAACCTGGGGAACATGCACAAAAATTGGCTTCGCAAAATAACGTTCTTGCTGTTTTTAAGAATTTTTTTTAGTATCAGTCCAGAATCTGTTTTCAAACAGCACTTCCCCAAATATCATCCCCCTCTTATTAGAAACCACTTTAAGAAGCTAAACAAGTATGTACAAGTATCCAGCAATTGTAATATGCAATGAATGAGTGATGCCGGCATACCTCCCCCCAAGCTTAGGCTTTTGGCCTAAATGGAGATCAACCCCACCGAGGGTCAGGGTTCCACGCCGGTGGATCATACATGGCGTGGTCATAATAAGATCCCTGTGCAGCAGAAAAGGATGAAGGCTCCACATGCCCAAAATGCTGATTTGAAGAACTTGCTGCATCGGATGACAAGTCGAGGGGTTTCTCGGCCTCCTCCATGCCGTCCCCTGCATGATGGCCGCTCCTCTCTATGTATGCATCAAGTTCATCTTCTGTGACCGACCAATTTTCCCTGGAACCAAGGCTAAACAAAGCAGATGCAGGCAGTCCAACTAGCCTTTCAGATTTAGTTACTCTCCACTTTTTCTTGAAAAAGGTTATCTCATAGGACAGGTTATTCAAATTAGACCAATTAGAAACAAAGTCATGTTTTATCATGGAAACAATATCAAGTTTCTCTATAGAGAGCTGAACATCAAGAGGGTGAGGTTCTACACCATGCATAGCTAGCAAACGAGAGGCAATGAGACCTCCACAAATTCCTCCTTTATCACGGTTAGTAGCAAGCCTAAAAGCTATCAAAGCACCCAAATTATAAGTTCTATCAAGTTGCAATGCAGCAGCTAAGAAAACCAAGTCATGGATGGATAACTTATTTGCATTCTTTCTAGCAAGAACGCACTTGGTGATAAAGTAAGCAAAATAGCGAATAGATGGGAGTTGAATACTACGAATTTTACCACTCTCATCTGAGAAGCTTCTTCCTTGACAGATCCGTTGTATGTGAACGTAGAATCTATCACATCCGATCATCACGAGATGCTTCAAAACGATGAACTATAGCAACGGTGCATACGAGGGGAGAACACTTTATTATCTTGATATTAATGTGAGGGATCATCTTATAATGCTACCGTCGCGATCTAAGCAAGATAAGATGCATAAAGGATTAACATCACATGCAATTCATAATGTGATATGATATGGCCCTTTAGTCTTTGCGCCTTTGATCTTCATCTCCAAAGCACGGACATGATCTCCATCATCAACGGGCATGATCTCCATCATCATCGGCGTAGCGTCAAGGTCCATGGCGCCATCTTCATGGTTGTTCACCACATGTAGCAACTATTACAACTACTTTGAAATAATACTACTACATGAAATATAAAGACAACCATAAGGCTCCTGCCGGTTGCCACAATACAATAATGATCATCTCATACATATTCATCATCACGTCATGGCCATATCACATCACCAAACCCTGCAAAAACAAGTTAGACGCCTCTAATTTGGTTTGCATATTTTACGTGGTTTAGGGTTTTCGAGTAAGATCCAATCTACCTACGAACATGAACCACAACGTTGATACAATTGTTATCAATTGAAATTGTAAATTGAATCTTAACTATGGTGAGAGAGACAGACACCCGCAAAGCCACTTATGCAATACAAGTTGCATGTCGAGCGTGGAGCAAGTCTCATGAACGCGGTCATGTAAAGTTAGCCCGGGCCGCTTCATCCCACCATCCCGCAAGATGCAAAGTACACATAACAAGAGACAACAAAAGCATCAACGCCCACAAAACCATTGTGTTCTACTCGTGCAACCAATCTATGCATAGACATGGCTCTGATACCACTGTAGGGATTCGTAGCATAGAAAACAAAAAAATTCCTACCGCAAGAACGAATAACAAGCCAAGATCTAATCTAGTAGATGGTAGCAACGAGATGAAGATGAGACTAACCCTCGAAGATTTCCAAAGCCTACGAGATTAGATCTCGTTGTTGGTGTAGTCGATCACTTGCCACTTTCAAAAGCGCGTAGAAGATCTTGATGGTGCCACAGTCGGGCAGCACCTCCGTACTCGGTCACACGTTCGGTGTTGATGACTGATGACGCGTAAAGCACACGCTCGTTGGGAACCCCAAGTGGAAGGTGTGATGCGTACAGCAGCAAGTTTCCCTCAGTAAGAAACCAAGGTTTATCGAACCAGTAGGAGTCAAGAAGCACGTTGAAGGTTGATGGCGGCGGGATGTAGTGCGGCGCAACACCAGGGATTCCGGCGCCAACGTGGAACCTGCACAACACAACCAAAGTACTTTGCCCCAACGAAACAGTGAGGTTGTCAATCTCACCGGCTTGCTGTAACAAAGGATTAACCGTATTGTGTGGAAGATGATTGTTAGCAGAAAACAGTAGAACAGGTATTGCAGTAGATTGTATTTCAGTAAAGAGAATTGGACCGGGGTCCACAGTTCACTAGAGGTGTCTCTCCCATAAGACAAACAGCATGTTGGGTGAACAAATTACAGTTGGGCAATTGACAAATAAACAGAGCATGACCATGCACATACATATCATGATGAGTATAGTGAGATTTAATTGGGCATTACGACAAAGTACATAGACCGCCATCCAACTGCATCTATGCCTAAAAAGTCCACCTTCAGGTTATCATCCGAACCCCCTCCAGTATTAAGTTGCAAAGCAACAGACAATTGCATTAAGTATGGTGCGTAATGTAATCAACAACTACATCCTTAGACATAGCATCAATGTTTTATCCCTAGTGGCAACAGCACAACACAACCTTAGAACTTTCTGTCATCGTCCCGGTGTCAATGCAGGCATGAACCCACTATCGAGCATAAGTACTCCCTCTTGGAGTTACAAGCATCTACTTGGCCAGAGCATCTACTAGTAACGGAAAGCATGCAAGATCATAAACAACACGTAGATATAACTTTGATAATCAACATAACAAGTATTCTCTATTCATCGGATCCCAACAAACGCAACATATAGAATTACAGATAGATGATCTTGATCATGTTAGGCAGCTCACAAGATCCGACAATGATAGCACAATGGGGAGAAGACAACCATCTAGCTACTGCTATGGACCCATAGTCCAGGGGTAGACTACTCACACATCACACCGGAGGTGACCATGGCGGCGTAGAGTCCTCCGGGAGATGATTCCCCTCTCCGGCAGGGTGCCGGAGGCGATCTCTGGATCCCAGAGATGGGATCGGCGTTGGCGGCGTCTCTGGAAGGTTTTCCGTATCGTGGCTCTCGGTACTGGGGGTTTCGTCACGGAGGCTTTAAGTAGGCGGAAGGGCAAGTCAGGAGGGGGCACAGGGGTCCCAGATGACAGGGCGGCGCGGCCAAGGGGGGGGCCGCGCCACCCTAGGGTTTGGGCTCCCTGTGGCCCCACTTCGTTTCGTCTTCGGACTTCTGGAAGCTTCGTGGAAAAATAGGCCCCTGGGCGTTGATTTCGTCCAATTCCGAGAATATTTCCTTACTAGGATTTCTGAAACCAAAAACAGCAGAAACAAAGAATCGGCACTTCGGCATCTTGTTAATAGGTTAGTTCCAGAAAATGCACGAATATGACATAAAGTGTGCATAAAACATGTAGATAACATCAATAATGTGGCATGGAACATAAGAAATTATCGATACGTTGGAGACGTATCAGCATCCCCAAGCTTAGTTCTGCTCGTCCAGCGGTAAACGATAACACGAGATAATTTCTGGAGTGACATGCCATCATAATCTTGATCATACTATTTGTAAAGCATATGTAGTGAATGCAGCGATCAAAACAATGTATATGACATGAGTAAACAAGTGAATCATAAAGCAAAGACTTTTCATGAATAGCACTTCAAGACAAGCATCAATAAGTCTTGCATAAGAGTTAACTCATAAAGCAATAATTCAAAGTAAAGGCATTGAAGCAACACAAAAGAAGATTAAGTTTCAGCGGTTGCTTTCAACTTATAACATGTATATCTCATTGATATTGTCAACATAGAGTAATATAATAAGTGCAATAGGCAAATATGTAGGAATCAATGCACAGTTCACACAAGTGTTTGCTTCTTGAGGTGGAGAGAAATAGGTGAACTGACTCAACATTGAAAGTAAAAGAATGGTCCTCCATAGAGGAAAAGCATCGATTGCTATATTTGTGCTAGAGCTTTGATTTTGAAAACATGAAACAATTTTGTCAACGGTAGTAATAAAGCATATGTATCATGTAAATTATATCTTATAAGTTGCAAGCCTCATGCATAGTGTACTAATAGTGCCCGCACCTTGTCCTAATTAGCTTGGACTACCGGATCATCACATTGCACTGTTTTTACCAAGTGTCAGAAAGGGGTACCTCTATGCCGCCTGTACAAAGGTCTAAGGAGAAAGCTCGCATTGGATTTCTCGCTATTGATTATTCTTCAACTTAGACATCCATACCGGGACAACATAGACAACAGATAATGGACTCCTCTTTTATGCATAAGCATGTAACAACAATTAATAATTTTCTCATTTGAGATTGAGGATATATGTCCAAAACTGAAACTTCCACCATGGATCATGGCTTTAGTTAGCGGCCCAATGTTCTTCTCTAACATTATGCATGCTTAACCATAAGGTGGTAGATCTCTCTTACTTCAGACAAGACGGACATGCATAGCAACTCACATGAAATTCAACAATGAATAGTTGATGGCGTCCCCAGTGAACATGGTTATCGCACAACAAGCAACTTAATAAGAGATAAAGTGCATAATTACATATTCAATACCACAATAGTTTTTAAGCTATTTGTCCCATGAGCTATATATTGCAAAGGTGAATGATGGAATTTTAAAGGTAGCACTCAAGCAATTTACTTTGGAATGGCGGAAAATACCATGTAGTAGGTAGGTATGGTGGACACAAATGGCATAGTGGTTGGCTCAAGTATTTTGGATGCATGAGAAGTATTCCCTCTCGATACAAGGTTTAGGCTAGCAAGGCTTATTTGAAACAAACACAAGGATGAACCGGTGCAGCAAAACTCACATAAAAGACATATTGAAAACATTATAAGACTCTACACCGTCTTCCTTGTTGTTCAAACTCAATACTAGAAATTATCTAGACCTTAGAGAAACCAAATATGCAAACCAAATTTTAGCATGCTCTATGTATTTCTTCATTAATGGGTGCAAAGCATATGATGCAAGAGCTTAATCATGAGCACAATAATTGCCAAGTATCACATTACCCAAGACATTTATAGCAATTACTACATGTATCATTTTCCAATTCCAACCATATAACAATTTAACGAAGGAGAAACTTCGCCATGAATACTATGAGTAGAAACCAAGGACATACTTGTCCATATGCTACAGCGGAGCGTGTCTCTCTCCCATAAAGTGAATGCTAGGATCCATTTTATTCAAACAAAATAAAAAAAATAAAAACAAACCGACGCTCCAAGAAAAAGCACATAAGATGTGATGGAATAAAAATATAGTTTCAGGGGAGGAACCTGATAATGTTGTCGATGAAGAAGGGGATGCCTTGGGCATCCCCAAGCTTAGACGCTTGAGTCTTCTTGATATATGCAGGGGTGAACCACCGGGGCATCCCCAAGCTTAGAGCTTTCACTCTCCTTGATCATGTTGCATCATACTCCTCTCTTGATCCTTGAAAACTTCCTCCACACCAAACTCGAAACAACTCATTAGAGGGTTAGTGCACAATAAAAATTAACATATTCAGAGGTGACACAATCATTCTTAACACTTCTGGACATTGCATAATGCTACTGGACATTAGTGGATCAAAGAAATTCATCCAACATAGCAAAAGAGGCAATGCGAAATAAAAGGCAGAATCTGTCAAAACAGAACAGTTCGTATTGACGAATTTTAAAATGGCACCAGACTTGCTCAAATGAAAATGCTCAAATTGAATGAAAGTTGCGTACATATCTGAGGATCATGCACGTAAATTGGCTTAATTTTCTGAGCTACCTACAGGGAGGTAGACCCAGATTCGTGACAGCAAAGAAATCTGGAACTGCGCAGTAATCCAAATCTAGTACTTACTTTTCTATCAACGGCTTAACTTGGCACAACAAAACACAAAACTAAGATAAGGAGAGGTTGCTACAGTAGTAAACAACTTCCAAGACACAAAATAAAAACAAAGTACTGTAGGTAAAAACATGGGTTGTCTCCCATAAGCACTTTTCTTTAACGCCTTTCAGCTAGGCGCAGAAAGTGTGTATCAAGTATTATCGGAGGGTGGTGTATCGTTATTATGAGCTCCCCCATCCGCAGTGGTACTAAGGGCTTTGTCAATCTTAGGCCTATAGTAATACTTCTTTGGTTTAGGCACTTTAGAGACATACATAAACTTTTGCTCCTTACCCACATAAGCTTTCTCCTTATATTTAAGAGAAGAAAATGTTGAACCCAAGGTTCCCATAGCTTTTTCAAGTTCATCAATCCTATTGATTTGGTCATCATGGTCAACACAAGTTCCTAGGACACTAATTCTTTCATCAATTCCTCCTAAGGATTTATCAAGTTCATCAGTTTTATCAAGTAACATTTCCAATTTAGCTTCAATACTTGGAAAATTTTTCTCTATGGTTTCCAATTTTTTCATAACATCTTCAAGAGAGATTTCAGTTTTAACTTTATCAACAGGGGGTATTCCAAATAAACTCTCAATAATGCAACTAGCTTCTAATGCAGGAGTACTTAGGAAGTCACCTTTTGCGAGACTATCAAGAACATATCTATTCCAACTAGAGATACCAACATAAAAATTCCTGAGTAAAATAATGGTGGAGTGTTTCTTAGTGCATCTATTATGGGCATCACTAATTCTATACCAAGCATCTCTCAAACATTCTCCCCCTCGTTGCTTAAACGTACGAACTTCAACTTCGGGATTACTCATTTTAGTAGTAGTAAATAAAGCAAACTAGATAAAGTAAATGCAAGTAAACTAATTTTTTTTGTGTTTTTGATATAGCAAACAAGATAGCAAGTAAAGTAAAACTAGCAACTAATTTTTTTTGATTTAGTGCAGCAAACAAAGTAGTAAATAAAACTAAGCAAGACAAAAACAAAGTAAAGAGATTGAGAAGTGGAGACTCCCCTTGCAGCGTGTCTTGATCTCCCGACAGCAGCGCCGAAATTTACTTGCTGGCGTGTAGTTGACGTGGGAGTTAGAAATCTTTGTGGTGTAACTTTTCTTCAGTTCCCCGGCAACGGCGCCAGAAATTTAGCTTGATGACGCGTAAAGCACACGCTCGTTGGGAACCCCAAGTGGAAGGTGTGATGCGTACAGTAGCAAGTTTCCCTCAGTAAGAAACCAAGGTTTATCGAACCAGTAGGAGTCAAGAAGCACGTTGAAGGTTGATGGCGGCGGGATGTAGTGCGGCGCAACACCAGGGATTCCGGCGCCAACGTGGAACCTGCACAACACAACCAAAGTACTTTGCCCCAACGAAACAGTGAGGTTGTCAATCTCACCGGCTTGCTGTAACAAAGGATTAACCGTATTGTGTGGAAGATGATTGTTTGCGAAAACGATGAGAACAGGTATTGCAAGAGATTGTATTTCAAGAAAGAGAATTGGACCGGGGTCCACAGTTCACTAGAGGTGTCTCTCCCATAAGACAAACAGCATGTTGGGTGAACAAATTACAGTTGGGCAATTGACAAATAAAGAGAGCATGACCATGCACATACATATCATGATGAGTATAGTGAGATTTAATTGGGCATTACGACAAAGTACATAGACCGCCATCCAACTGCATCTATGCCTAAAAAGTCCACCTTCAGGTTATCATCCGAACCCCCTCCAGTATTAAGTTGCAAAGCAACATACAATTGCATTAAGTATGGTGCGTAATGTAATCAACAACTACATCCTTAGACATAGCATCAATGTTTTATCCCTAGTGGCAACAGCACAACACAACCTTAGAACTTTCACATCCTTGTCCTGTGTCAATGCAGGCATGAACCCACTATCGAGCATAAGTACTCCCTCTTGGAGTTACAAGCATCTACTTGGCCAGAGCATCTACTAGTAACGGAAAGCATGCAAGATCATAAACAACACGTAGATATAACTTTGATAATCAACATAACAAGTATTCTCTATTCATCGGATCCCAACAAACGCAACATATAGAATTACAGATAGATGATCTTGATCATGTTAGGCAGCTCACAAGATCCGACAATGATAGCACAATGGGGAGAAGACAACCATCTAGCTACTGCTATGGACCCATAGTCCAGGGGTAGACTACTCACACATCACACCGGAGGCGACCATGGCGGCGTAGAGTCCTCCGGGAGATGATTCCCCTCTCCGGCAGGGTGCCGGAGGCGATCTCCTGGATCCCCCGAGATGGGATCAGCGTTGGCGGCGTCTCTGGAAGGTTTTCCGTATCGTGGCTCTCGGTACTGGGGGTTTCGTCACGGAGGCTTTAAGTAGGCGGAAGGGCAAGTCAGGAGGGGGCACAGGGGCCCCAGATGACAGGGCGGCGTGGCCAAGGGGGGGGCCGCGCCGCCCTAGGGTTTGGGCTCCCTGTGGCCCCACTTCGTTTCGTCTTCGGACTTCTGGAAGCTTCGTGCAAAAATAGGCCCCTGGGCGTTGATTTCGTCCAATTCCGAGAATATTTCCTTACTAGGATTTCTGAAACCAAAAACAGCAGAAAACAGAATCGGCACTTCGGCATCTTGTTAATAGGTTAGTTCCAGAAAATGCACGAATATGACATAAATTGTGCATAAAACATGTAGATAACATCAATAATGTGGCATGGAACATAAGAAATTATCGATACGTTGGAGACGTATCAATGACGACGTCCTTCTCCCCGTTCCAGCGGGCAGCAGAAGTAGTAGATCCTCCTCGGAATCCCGCCAGCATGACGGCGTGGTGGCGGTGGTGGTGTAGATCTCCAGCAGGGCTTCGCCTAAGCTATGCGGGAGAAAGAGGGAGGAGGGAACCGCTAGGGTTTTGGGAGAGGGGGTGGTGTGGGGCGCCGGCCTTAGGAGCCACTTGAGGTGCGGCTGAAGTGGTGTCCAGCCCCCTCCCTCTCCCTCTCTTTATATAGGTGGAACTCCAAGGGTTAGCCCAAAGATTCGAATAAGACCCCAATTCAAAAACTTCCATATGGGCGAATCCTAGGGGGAGTGGGACTTCTCCCCTTCCATTCCTCATGGCCGGCCAAGGAGGTGGAGTCCACCATGGACTCCACCTTCCCTCTTGGTTGGCTGGTTAGGGTTGGTGGAGTCCTTCCGGGACTCCACCTTCCATGGTGATTTCTTCCGAAAGGTTCTAGAACATTCTAGCGCCTTCCATAAATGCATCGGATCATTTCCAAACTTGGAAAGTGACTTCCTATATATGAATATTATTCTCCGGACCATTCTGGAACTCCTCGTGATGTCCTGGATCCCATCCGAGACTCCGAACAACATTCGAACTCCATTCCATATTCCATATCTACTTAAAACGACATCAAACCTTAAGTGTGTCACCCTACGGTTTGTGAACTATGCAGACATGGTTGACATAGGCATCCCCAATGGGCCTGCCGAAGATAGTACCCGGGGTTTTCCGAAAGCCCACGACCCGAAGTTTATGAAGCCTGGAAGCCCAATTAAGAGATAGTTTGGAAAGATAGAGTTGTACTAGGAATAATGACTTGTAACTATTACGGGACGAACTCAAAGAGTCTCCCGGACTTTGTAACTTGTACATCGCGAAACCCTCGGCTCCGCCTCCTATATAAGGGGGAGTCGAGGGACAAAGAGAGGATCGATTCCATTGTCAACATAACCCTAGCTTTTAGCAGTCGAGTACTTTTTCGGTTGAAACCCTCGAGATCTACTTGCCCTCTACTTCCGCTAAAACCCTAGTCTACAATCCGTAGGCATTGACAAGTTAATACCTTGTCAATTGGCGCCGTCTGTGGGAACTAGAGGCGACAAGGAGCTGATCTCGATGGCACGTTCAACATCGTCGACATCTTCGGTGGCAAGCAATGCGATGGACGGAGGTAAACAGATCGAAACTGGTCTAGTTGATTTTGTTCCTCACCCTCCCGCCCGTTTGGGTGCATCTGCCTATTTGGAAGAGCCAATGGAGATGAAGTTCGGGAGCTTCTACTTCTGCGTCGGGAGAGAAGGATCACGTCGTTTAGCGGCACCGATCCGTTCGGGACCGCTAGCGGTTGGTTCTGATTCCTCAGGATCATCGTCAACAACAAAATCAAGCGGAAAAACCTCATCGACAAGCCGCACCACGCCCGCCGTCGGTGGAGATCTCGCCAATCTGTTTGGCGAGATGTCTTTTGGGTCGTTCACGGACTCCGATCTGGATAGCGACTCGGAAAGCATCGACAGCTTCAGCTTCATCGACAAATCTACCCTTATTCGGGAGGTCTTCGCCGATCGTTACGACGGTGTCACCGACCCAGAGGATAACTACTCAAGGTCAACATATCATCAAGTATACGTGATTGGCGAGTCCAGTCACCCGGAGAGCGAAACATCAGAGGCTTTCGATGATTTGGGAAATCCATACGTCGATCCCGCTGATCTTACGCGAGGTTTAGGGACCAAATATGTCGGGACTACACCACGCCAGAAGTTGCAGCTACCGCAAGCAGCTTGGGATAGAGCGACAACAACCTTGAACGGTACCAATCCGTTGACCACTGCCGCTACGGTGGATGAGTTGCAAGCATACCAATATAGGCTCGCGCGTGCTAGTCGAGAACCGGAGAAGCAAAGGGTGATACTTGAGCAGAGAAAAGCGGCAGCTTCCGCGTCGAGTAGGCGAAGAGCTGAGCTGAGTCGACAATCAGGAACTTCGGGAGATAATCACAGAGAAGCTCGTAATAGAGGAAGATCTCGGCTGCAGCACATACCAGAGGGCGAGAGGGAGCATCTGGTCCAAAACCTCGACATGTCTTTTATGTCGATTGACACGAGAGGAAACATTATTCCCAAAACACCAGAAGCTGGATACATGGCGACTCAGGCTTACATACTGGCATCCAGGCCACCTCCCGGAGATCCAAGAGAAGCGTTGTACAATATGGCTATGGCAGGAGTTGGCGTCATGGGAACAGCGTTTGCGGGTACAAGTACGCCACCCGAAGGTGCCCCAAGGCAAAATAGTCCACGACCTGTGGCGACAGTGCAAGATCCTCCAAGAACGGGTGATGCGAGAAATACAGCAACACAGGCGCGGATCGACAGAGCGCGGCAAGAAAGAAGAGAACGTCAGCAATCACCAGAAGTAGATGAGGAAGATATGTGCGGGCTCCCTTGCTTCACTCGATGAGTTCGTAAAACTCGAGTCCCGTCTGGGTTTAAATTACCCGATAACTACAAGAAGTTCGATGGTTTGCAAGATCCTGAGGACTGGTTAGTCGACTACCTGGAGACAGTAAAATTGACGGGAGGAACCAAAGCAACTGCCATGCAGAGTATTCAGGTACACTTAAGTGGAGCGGCGAGATGATGGATAAAGAAGTTACCACCTGGATCTATCGACAGCTGGGAAACTTTCGAGGACATGTTTGTGAAGAACTTCCTATCCACATGCAAGAAACTAGCGTCAATTGAGCAGCTGAGAGCCTGCAGACAAAAGTATGATGAGCCAATGAGGACATACATCCAGAGATGGAACATCATCAAAAATTCGGCAGAGAATATATCTGACGAAAGAGCAATATACGCGTTTGTCGCTGGTATTAGAAGGAAGGACCTAATCGAGGATTTGGGAAGGACCAATCCAAGAACAATTGCAGCACTCATGGAAATAGCGAATCGCTGGGCAGATGGAGAAGATGCTGTTCAAAATAAACAGCACAGGTCGCCTGAGGACGACCGCAACCGAAATAATTAAAATAGATGGCGTTTTTCTCGACAGTTCTCAGATTATGACGGTCCTGGCCAAATATCGGCTGGCTTCCGAGGAAATAATGGAGAAAATAATCGAGATGACTATCAAAGGGGTAATGAACAGCGCAGCGACTATAGGGATGCTCCCCGTTCTAACAGACAAAATAGTGGACCAAGGTTCCAGAGACCGTATGTATCACCCGAGGACCTTTTGAACGGACCTTGCCAGATGCATTTCTTTCTCGATAATACTGGGAAGAGACAGTCGGGTCACCTCCAGAAAGACTGCCGAACTTTCCTAGCATTGCATAGATATGCGGGTCACGCCAATGCACAGGCAGCAAACAGAAACCCCCAGGGGCCAAGGAGTGAGATTCACCTTCCACCTCCACCCACAATTACAGACGAAAATCGACACCAGTTGCAATTGGCGGCAGCTCCAACCAACGGTCCTTATATCGACACCAATGGGACAGTCTCGATGAATCAGAAGGGCAGACCCTCCAATAGAACTCAAAAAGTGATTTCGCGACAAGTTTACATGGCGGAGAAGATGCCTCCACCAACGGTTGAGTACCTGAATTGGTCGGGGCAAGACATCGGCTTCACCACAGCAGACCACCTGCAGCAAGTTCCACGACCAGGACAATTAGCTTTGATCTTGCTGGCGGTGATTGCAGGATTCGACGTTTCACGGGTGTTCATAGATGGAGGCAGCAGCTTAAACCTCATGTACGCGGATACATTGAGGAAGATGAACATATCTTTGGCGAATCTAAAACCAACTGACACGCGTTTCCATGGCATCACCCCGGAGAAGCCAAGTTATCCATTGGGAAAAATCAGTCTCGACGTTCAGTTCGGTACCCGAGAAAATTACAGAAGAGAAAAACTAGAATTCGAAGTTGTGGATTTCCCGTCACAGTATCATGCTCTGCTAGGACGACCAGCTTATGCCAGATTTATGGCGGTACCACACTACACATACTTATTGTGGAGGCTCCCTGGACCCAACGGCCCAATCATAGTAAAAGGCAGTTTCGCGCTGGCGGATAAGTGCGACAAAGATTTTCATCGGCTGTCAGAAACTTTCGGGATGCAAGCGGAATATATGGCGTCAAGGCTAACAACTGATTATGATGTGTTGCCTGATGGAGGGAGGCCGCTGAAGGAGCCAACCTTCGATACCACCAAGAACTCGAAGGAAGTACAGATTCATCCGACAGATCCCAAGAAGACGACAGCTATCGCAACAAATATGGATAGTGCATAGGAAAGCGTGCTCGTCGAGTTCCTCCGTGAGCGCTGGGAAATCTTCGCATGGTGTCCAGCTGATATGCCAGGAGTACCCAGGGAACTTGCCGAGCACCCTCTTAATGTGGATCCAATGGCTAGGCCAATTAAACAACCTTTGCGGCGTTTTTCGGAACCAAACCGCAAAGCTATGCTGTCGGAAATTAATCGACTTCGAGAAGCAAACTTCATCAAGGAGCTGCATACGGAGGCCACATGGGTCGCTAACCCAGTCCTGGTCCCGAAGAAAAACACTGACGTCCTTTGCATGTGCGTCGACTTCACGTGTCTCAATAAACATTGTCCAAAGGATCACTTTCCCCTACCGAGGATCGATCAAATTATCGACTCCACAGCGGGATGCGAACGTCTTTCCTTCTTGGACGCGTATTCTGGTTACAACCAGATCCGCCTAAAAGAAGAGGATGAGGTCAAAACAGCTTTCATAACACCTTACGGTGTGTTCTGCTATAAAACAATGCCTTTCGGGTTGAAAAACGCGGGAGCTACTTATCAAAGGATGATGCAAAAGTGTCTTGCCGTATAGATCGGCAGGAACGTTCAAGTATATATTGATGATGTCGTGATTACAACAAAGCAGGGGTTATCTTTAATCCATGATCTTAAGGAAACCTTCGACAACCTCGACAAGTTTCGCCTCAAGCTAAACCCGACGAAGGGTTCCTTTGGCGTTCCCGCGGGAGAACTCCTTGGATACTTGGTATCAGCCAGAGGCATTGAGGCGAATCCTGAGAAGATACAAGCAATTGTGACAATGAGAAAGCCGACGAAGCTTAAGCAGATACAGCAGCTGATAGGACGTGTCGCGGCTCTGAGCAGATATGTCGCCAGGCTAGGAGAAAAAGCGCTACCCTTTTATGCGCTGATCAAGCAAGGAGAGAAGTTCGAGTGGAACGAAGAAGCAGATAGGGCATTTGAGCACCTCAAACGCACAATCTCGACACCTCCAATACTGGTGGTGCCAAAAGAAAAGGAACCTCTCCTGTTATATATCGCGGCCACACCTCAGGTTATCAGCACAGTACTTGTGGTAGAAAGAGAAGAAGAAGGGAAACTTCATGGAGTCCAGAGGCCGGTATACTTCATCAGTGAAGTTTTATCGCCTTCAAAACAGAGGTACCCGCATTATCAGAAACTCGCATACGGAGTATTCACAATAGCAAGAAAGTTACGGCACTATTTTTCGGCACACCCGATCATAGTAGTCAATGAGGCACCTCTGTCGAACATCTTGAACAATCCAGAAGCTACAGGCTGTGTCTCCCTTTGGGAATAGAGCTTTCCCCTCGGGACATCACGTATGAAAAAAGAAAAGCAATAAAGTCGCAAATCCTGCCGGACTTTGTTGCAGAGTGGATGGAGCTGCAAAGTACAGGACCCCTGGATTTGTCGAGTACCTGGACTATGAACTTTGACGGGTCCAAGAGGGTAGAAGGAGCTGGAGCAGGCGTGATATTAGTATCACCTCAAGGAGACAAGATGAAATATGTGCTGCGGATGACGTTTTCCAATGCATCCAATAATGAGGTGGAGTATGAAGCACTCTTACATGGGATGAAGATGGCGAAAGCTTGTGGAGCAACCCTCCTAAAAATTTTCGGTGACTCCCAATTGGTGGCTCAACAGGTGATGAACCAGTGCGATGCAGTCAATGACAGCATGATAGCATACAAGGAAGTATACAATGAACTCGAGAAACTCTTTGATGGGTGTGAAGTGAACCACATTAGTAGACTCAGCAACGATGAAGCCGATGTTTTGGCAAACATCGGATTGCAATGCTTAGCAATACCACCAGGTGTATTTTGGGAGGAGATAAGCGAAAGGTCAACTAAGGTGAGGAAAACATCGAAACAGCCAAAGAAGAAGCTCGAGAAAGACTTGGGGGCTCCAGTAGAATCAGAAGCAAATACGTCGGAAGAAGAAGGGGAATCACATGAGGTGATGATGGTTCAAGTTCCTTGGATGCAGGTTTACGTCGCATATATCCTAAGGAAAGAGATACCCGAAGACCCAGTAGAAGCAAGGCGAGTTATTCGACGATCCAAAGCTTTTATTGTAGTCAAAGGAGAGCTGTACAAGCGAAGTATATCGGGAGTATTGCAGAGATGCGTTACACCTGAAGAAGGAAGAATTATCCTGAAGGAGGTACACGAAGGAGTGTGTGGACACCACGCAAGCAGTCGAGCAATAGCAGCCAAGGTCTTCAGGGCAGGATTCTATTGGCTCACTACAATAGAAGATGCGAAGGACATAGTGCGTACTTGCGATGCGTGCCAAAGATTTGCGGCAAAACCTCATTCTCCGGCAGCAGAGTTGATGCCAATACCTTTGTCCTGGCCGTTTGCACAATGGGGTCTCGATATGGTGGGGAAATTACATAAGGCATGGCCAGGAGGATATGTATACATGCTCATGGCTGTCAACAAGTTTACTAAGTGGATTGAGGCAAAACCGATAACTTCGCCAGATGCAGCATCGGTGGTAAGCTTTGTTAAGGGCATCGTTTTTCGTTTTGGCGTCCCCCACAGCATTGTCATGGACAACGGCAGCAATTTCACCTCCAAGGAATTCAAGGCATATTGCGCAGAGGTAGGCATCAAACTACACTTTGCATCAGTTGCGCACCCGCAAACCAATGGTCAAGTCGAGAAAGCAAACGGTATCATCTGCAATGGTATCAAGAAACGATTGTTGACACCTTTGGAGAAAGCTCGACACACCTGGCCAGAAGAGTTGCCTAGCGTGTTGTGGAGTATACGGACAACACCCAATACAGCAACACAGGAAACTCCGTTCTTTCTAGTCCATGGGGCCGAAGCAGTGCTCCTGATTGGAGATCTTGGATCTCTCCCATCCGGAGATCTCGAAGCTTTCCGTTGCCATGGTGGTCTCTGGAGTGGTGTGCCTTGTGAGTCTTGCCCGCGGTGGCATCAAAGTGAGCGCTGGAGAGATTGAGGAATACAGGCGCAGGAGCTTGGTGTTTGCAATGGAGGTTTTTTGGAGAGAGAAAGAGCAGGAGCGCGGCGCAGCGAAGGGGATAACAGGAGGAGGAAGAAGGTTATTTATAGTAAGCCAGTGAATCGCCGCGCCGTTGGATGAGGGGAGAATGGATTCGATGCCCTACGCGTGTTTCTAGGGGTAAAAAGGTCTTTTTACTGCGAAGGAACTGGACAGGCGCTACAGCGCGCATGCCAGGGAAAGTGGAGGACGTGTGCCCCCACTTGCGTAACGTGTCAAACGACGCAGTGGTGAGGGCCCGCATGTTAGTCAAAGAACAGAACTCGCACCTTCCCAACACAGCGATCGTGGCTATCGTCAGCATTGATGTCACTAATTGGGACATTTCGACTTCAGTTCTTTGAAGTTTGGCGACAAAGGAGTTCTTGTGATACAGACAAAACAAACTCGGAAGCCTTTGATCAAATACAAGTTTTTGTTCAAATGCTCGGGGGGCTACTTTTTGAAAGTTCAATATGCAATATTTGGCAAAGATAGAAAAGTTGAGCCTACAGCCAAGTATAAATACTCGACTGTAGCCTCGGGGGCTACTCCCATCGGGAGCGCTGGTCGCGCACCCGATAAAGATGGAAGCACTGGAAAAAGTCGACAATATAGCAATTGAGATCCTAAAAAGGTGAGCCTACAACCAAGTACAAGCACTTGGCTGTAGCCTCAGGGGCTACTCCCATCGGGAGCGCTGGTCGCGCACCCGATAAATATGGAAACATTGGAAAACGTCGACAATATAGCAATTGATATACTAAAAATGTGAGCCTACAACCAAGTACAAGCACTTGGCTGTAGCCTCGGGGGCTACTCCCATCGGGAACGATGTTCGCGTACCCGATGAAATTGAGGAAGTCATGATAAGCATATTTCGAGTTACGATATAACTCTTCATATACTCCCATCGGGAGGACGAGATAAAAAATATATACAAGTCATCATATGACTCGGACAAATGTGCTATTCCAGCAGCCGAAAAAGGCACTCGACAATATATTCTCAGAGCGCCTCAGTCGCGATTTAATCTCTGAATGCCGCAATACTTTGCGAAGGTAAGACCCCAAGATTCGTTCTGCGCGGCGTGGCACCGCACCCGAATGCGCTCTGCTACTTTTTTCCGTATCAACAGATGCGAAGAAAAATCCTAACGGACGCGTTAGGTACCCGATAAAACGCGACTGGAGTTCGGCATATGGTAAGACCTTAAGTGGCGCATGTCGAAACTACGTCAGTATACCGAGATCATGTCCAGGGACTTGATCTTGAAGTAGGTATTTGCGGGATTGCCACGAGAGCAGTTAAATGGTACCTGATCCGTCAGATGAACCAGCCCCAATTACCATATCCCTGTACAATATATGATTGACTTATAAAAATCATTTGATAACTCGAAGAAATTAGGTGTTAATTGTAATGATGGATATTTTCCTTGATTCTTTGATTCAAGCAAAATCTCGGGGGCTACTGACATAGGCATCCCCAATGGGCCTGCCGAAGATAGTACCCGGGGTTTTCCGAAAGCCCACGACCCGAAGTTTATGAAGCCTGGAAGCCCAATTAAGAGATAGTTTGGAAAGATAGAGTTGTACTAGGAATAATGACTTGTAACTATTACGGGACGAACTCAAAGAGTTTCCCGGACTTTGTAACTTGTACATCGTGAAACCCTCGGCTCCGCCTCCTATATAAGGGGGAGTCGAGGGACAAAGAGAGGATCGATTCCATTATCAACATAACCCTAGCTTTTAGCAGTCGAGTACTTTTTCGGCTTAAACCCTCGAGATCTACTTGCCCTCTACTTCCGCTAAAACCCTAGTCTACAATCCGTAGGCATTGACAAGTTAATACCTTGTCAATGGTCGAGACTCCTCTCCGACCAATAACCAATAGCGGGATCTGGAGATCCATAATGGCTCCCACACATTCAACGATAACTCAGTGATCGATTGAACCATTTACATACGATACCGATTCCCTTTGTCACACGATACTTTACTTGTCCGAGGTTTGATCATCGGTATCTCCATACCTAGTTCAACCTCGTTACCGACAAGTACTCTTTACTCGTACCGTGGTAGGTCATCTCTTGTGACCTAGTCACATGCTTGCAAGCTAATCAGACGACATTCCACCGAGAGGGCCCAGAGTATATCTATCCATCATCGGGATGGACAAATCCCACTTTTGATCCATATGCCTCAACTCACACTTTCCGAATACTTAATCCCATCTTTATAACCACCCATTTACGCAGTGGCGTTTGATGTAATCAAAGTACCCTTCCGGTGTAAGTGATTTACATGATCTCATGGTCGAAGGACTAGGTAACTATGTATCGAAAGCCTATAGCAAGTTTGAACTTAATGACTTGATCTTATGCTATGCTTACTATGGGTGTGTCCATCACATCATTCACCTAATGATATGATCTTGTTATTAATAACATCCGATGTTCATGATCAGGAAACCATGATCATCTATTAATCAACAAGCTAGTTAAATGAGAGGCTTACTAGGGACTCTGGTTGTTTACACAACACACATGTATCAATGTTTCCGGTTAATACAATTATAGCATGGAGTGTAAACATTTATCATGAACACTAAGATATAACAATAACTATTTTATTATTGCCTCTCGGGCATATCTCCAACATCATCAACTTCCCCAAGCTAGACTCTTGCTCGTCCCCGAGCAAGATAGAAGCTTTAATGGAGAGAGTCTGTTCATGAAGCGAGAGTCATTATTAAAACAAATGAGGCATTTTCAAGAACAAAGATTATAACATCGGATGTAAAACTAGAGCATGAATGACACCATACTATTCTCAAACTCAAATGACTTAAAGGTCTCCACACCTTTCTAGGTTTAATAAAAGACAAGAAGATTACTTTATCTAAATATCATAGAATCATGAAGTTAGCTTTTCTTCATGAATCTTTTACTAATACTCTTTCTTTTTGCACTTCTTTTTTCTTCCCTTCTTTTTATTTCTCATTTTCCTTTTCCTTTCTTTCTGTGTTTTTCTTTTTCACACGAAGGAACCAATGATCATAAAATACTTTGTTAATAATTTTCCTATATCCTATCAAAACTTTCTGGTGTGGAGGACCATAAAATCATTATCATGATGCAAGTACAATTATACTCATCATAATTCATACACACCTAATGCAATAATCATAATTCAATCACACTTCAGATAGGATAACGGCTCAAGATTCATTGGATAAAAATCATTCACTTTCCGAGCGAAACTAAACAAGTGCTAATGCAATCCTTATCAAAATTCGAACTAAAATGCATGGTGGAAAGTAAATATTCGAACTAAAGGGATAGATTACAAGGTGTTATAGATCTCCCCAAGCTTGGAATCAAGCCAGGTGGGATCAAATAATCCTTGTGATTATTTGATACCGTTGCAGCTTCAAGGTGGATGGATGGCATTGGAGAAGGTTGCACGGAGCTTCCTGTTGGACTCCTCTAGAGCAGATATCCGACGGAAAGCACACTGCAATCCATAGCGCGTCGAGTTCACTGCTTCAGTCATTGCCTTCACCACTCTATTGAGTTCCTTCTTCTCGGCCAAGTCCAGGAGACGCCGGTGCACAACCTCTCGATGGATAAGCTCATGATTTTGGTGCTTTTCCAGCAGGCGAAGGCGCAGCTTGGTCCTCATAGGTGGCTTGACTGGCGAGGTAGGCTCATCCTTAAGCACAAAGCCCCATTCATCCATGGGATTCACGCTGATGCGAGTGTTCAGCGCCATCTTCTTTGTCGTGGAAGTATGGGCGGTAGTCTCCTCATAAGTTCCTGCATCAACATCATTATGCTTACGTTTTGGCGACGCATAGTGAGTGGTGAGGAGCTTCAGGGATTCCACGCGCCCTTTCCTGTGTGGCTTCTTGGCTTCTTCCTCATCTTCTGGAGTCACCGTAGCTAGGTATGGCTGCGTCCAGCCACATGGAGCTGGAGTCATGAATGGCTGATTGTCTTCATCATACGAGTCATAGTATATCTCGCGCTTCCTCGAGCCGAAACCTTGAGCTTCACGCTTGTCATCCTCTTGGGACGATGTCTCGGAGTTGTCCCATGATGGAGGCATGAGGCCGAAAGGCTTCCCTTTTCCCGGAGCTACGTAATGCATCTTGTGGTGAAGATCTGAAAGGATGGAGAAGGAGAGGCTTTGGGAGGCCTTATTAGGGGTGAAGCAGAAAGAAATCTCGTGGGTTTGGAGTTTATAGTCGCACAGAAAAAGAATCCCAACAAATTGGAAACAGATAAACTTGAAAAAGGAAATTCTGGGCAGCACGACGGTTCGTGGTACGGGCGCAGACCGTACCGTTCGCCCGTACCCGACGTCCTGCCAAAATTCGAAAGAGACAAAGTCGGTTCGGGGCTTTGGTACGGGAGGGTTTACACCGTACCGTCCGCCCGTACCGACTTACCGACATAAGAAAGGCGGCTAATTTTTATTTATCTTATGATAAAAAACGAAAACGAAAGAGAAACGTACTGTAACTTTAGCACCCGTCGGTACGGGCAAATATGCCCGTACCGTCCGCCCGTACAACAATCACGGTTAGAAATGAAGTTCGATGACAACTTACTGTAAGTTTAACGACCACTGGTACGGGCGGGTCCGGCCGTACCGTCCGCCCGTACCGAGGTCGCGAAAACTCCAATCAGCTTAGAAAATTGTAAGGACCTCGAAAACGCACATAAAAGAACGAAAATCTAGAAACTTCAAACCTATAAAACCAAAGAAAACTCTCTTGCAACAATTAGGAGTAAAGAGTACCGTACTTTCTAGATCATCATATTATTCCTCTCCTTCTTCCATAGATGGTGGGTAGCAAATTCTTGCTTGCACCATCATAAAGAATAGGAGGAACTCCTTCACAAAGACGAAGTGTACCTAGTGGAACAAAGACTGTAGATATGCTGCATGATAATGTTTCTTTGTCCACGGAATCTCGTTTTTCGAGCTGTTCTTCACTTCTTTGTATAATCTGCAAATCGAATTCTTGCAAAAGAAAAATCCACCGGATCATTCTGGGCTTAACATCAGTCCTTTCAAGGATTTACTTCAAACCCATATGATCAGTGTAGACTCCAACTTTTGAGTCAGTGATATACGATCTAAACTTTTCATAGGCGAATACAACTGCAAAGAACTCCTTTTCTATTAATAGATAATTTTTTTGTGCATCATTTAGAGTCCGGCTAGCATGATGGATGAAATTAACTTCATCACCATCCCGCTGGCACAAAGTGGCTCCAACGGATTCATGGTTTGCCTCACAAAGTAGATCGAAAGGTTTCTTCCAATTAGGTGGTTGTATCATATGAGCCTTAAGTAGAGCTTGCTTAAGAATGTTGAAAGTATTGAGACAATTTTCATCAAACTTAAACCGAACATCTTTTTGTAAGAGATTAGTAAGGGGTCTTGCTATCTTAGAAAAAGTTCCTAATGAATCTTCTTTAGAATCCAGCATGACCAAGGAAACTTCTTATACCTTTGATGTCTCGCGGAGGTGGTATTTTCTCTATGGCTTCCACCTTTGACTTGTCAACTTCTATGCCTCTTCCTAAGATCTTGTGCCCAAGTACTATCCCTTCTTGAACCATAAAGTGGCACTTCTCCCAGTTCAAAACTAGATTAGTATCTTCGCATCTCTGCAACACTTTATGCAAATTTCGCAAGCAAAGGTTAAATGAAGTTCCATAGATGGAAAAGTCGTCCATGAACACTTCCATTATATTCTCAATATAATCGGCAAATATAGCGGCCATGCATCTTTGAAAAGTAGCTGGAGCATTGCATAATCCGAAAGGCATTCTACGATAAGCATATAATCCGAAAGGACAAGTAAAAGTTGTTTTCAATTGATCTTCCGGATGAACAACTATTTGGGGAACCCAGAATATCCATCAAGATAACAAAAATGTGAATGCTTAGCAAGTCTTTCCAGAGTTTGATCTATAAAAGGCAATGGGTAATGATCTTTTCTAGTTTCCTTATTCAATTTTCTAAAATCAATGCACATCATATGTCCTACAACAGTTTTGGTTGGGACCATTTCATCATGTTTATTTGGTACAGCAATAAATACTCCTTTCTTAGGAACACAATGAACGGGACTCACCCAATCACTTTCTTCGACATGATAGATGATACCTGCATCGAGGAGGCGAATGATTTCCTTTCTTACCACTTACTTCATTTCAGGCTTGAGTTTCCTCTGAAAATCTGCAACTGGTTGGGCTCCATCTTCCATGAATATTCGATGAGTGGCTATTGAGGGGCTGATCCCTTTCAAGTCATCCAAGGAATACCCAAAGGCCTTACGATGCATTTTAAATACCATCATTAACTGTTCTTCCTCCTTTCCTGAAAGGTTAGTACTCACAATAACTGGATATCTGTTTGTCTCATCTACGAACTTATATTTTAAATCTGGAGGAAGATGTTTTAGTTCTGGAGGTGGTAAATCTTCATCTCCCTTTCTTTCAGGTATTTCATACTTCTCATTAGTTGAGCTATCAGCTATAGGGAGAGATTCCAAATATTTCTCAATATCATTTTGGTTTGATCCTATAATATTATCTTCATTTCCAAGTAAACTTACCTCTAAATAATCTTCAGGAGTATTATAAAGTATTGCGGAAAGAGTAGCAAGATCAACTACCTCCTCGAAGTCTTCTTCTTCAACAATTGGTTTATGCGTGAACTTCGAGAAATGGAAACTCATCACTTCCTCCCCAAACTTAAGAGAGATAGTTTCTTTCCTGTAGTCAATATTAGCTCCTGCGGTGTTTAAGAAAGTTCTTCCAAAAATGATTGGACAATGAGAATCAATTGGCATATCAATGACAACAAAATCAATGGGACAAGTTTAGGGTCCTATTGTAATAGGTACATCTTTTATTACTCCCATAGGAACTCTAAGAGTCTTATCAGTTAGCATTATTGTCATATTTGTGTCTTCTAAATGTGAATGCTCAAGTTCATCTTGGATAACAAAGTAAAATCTATAGAGAATAACATTAATAGCTATCCCAATATCACAGAGTCCATAATAAGAGGATCCACCAAAAGTGCAAGGTAAAACAGGCTTGCCCGCACCTTTTGCTTTAACCATTCCTTCTACTAACTGTGAGGCTTCGGAATCGAGCTCAACTACGTTGCAGTGTGCAAACATAGCTAAAATACTTTCCTTAGTTACCTCACTTTCTCCATTTGCAGTTTTATAAGTAGGTTCCTCGTTACTAATCTTTAACTCTTGTACTCTTACCTTCCTAACCTCCTCTTCCTTCTATTCTGCAAGGAGTTGAGCTCGGATGTGCCTTGCCGCTGTCATTGGGAAAGGTAGCGGCTCATTGTAAGGCATCCTTTCAATAGGCACCACTTTGGGTGCTTCAGCTTCTACTTGCGTTGCTTCAACAACTTGAGGTGACAGAGTGTAATGAAGCCATTCTTTCTTGGATATTTCAATGAATTCTGTAAAAGCTTGAAGAACATCTAATACCATAACATCATCAAGATTAAGCTCATTAGTTGTTTCTTTTAATTGCCCGGTGTTTTTATAAGAATTTAGACAATCATATTCAATTTCTATTTCTCCCTCACTACCAAGATCAAAGCCCCATGATACTCTATTTCTATGAACTTTGTCTAGACGTATCCAAGCTTGTTCGGCTGTGAGTTCCATAAAAGATCCACCGGATAACAAATCTAATTCTGTTTTATTATCTTGTTCTAGTCCTCCATAAAAGACATGTAAACATACCAAGGTGGTAATCATGATGGGGACATTTTTGAACAGTACCTTTGAACTTGAGATAGGCTCTCATTAAGCTTTCACAGCGGCGATTCTTGAAATTGGTTATAGCCCTTCTTGCTTCCGCATACTTAACTTTGGGATATAACCGAAATATAAATTCCTTCATAAGATTCTCCCAAGTATCAATCTTTTCTGCAGGGCAAGTTCTATACCAAGATAATGCAGTGTTGGTTAGAGATTGACTAAACAATTTAAGCTTAACTTCATCATCAGTGTAGTTTCTCAATTTAATTGTCCAACACAACTCAGTAAAAGAATGCAAATGACTATAAGGATCCTCATCGGGATCATCTCCTGCAAAACTATTCTCCTTCATAATAGCAATAAAACGTGGATGAATAGAATATTCAATATCACTCCCATTGGGGAATTCCTTAACGAAATCTCGGTTGAATCTTCCGAGATATTCAGCTGCATCAAGCTTATTCATAAGCCCGAGAGCAGCCATGGTATTGCTTGAAACTATCAAACAACTTTAGTAAAAACGATAATAGATAAGCAACTAAGAAGAAAGACCAAAAGCGCTGAGCTCCGCGGTAACGGCGCTAGAAAATAGCTTGATAACTGCAAGAACACATATCAGTTGTAGCTAGTTTCGAAATAAGAGTATCGAACCATGAGGAGCTACTGGTTAGGGTCTTAATGCCCCTTGCTACTTTCTACTAAAGATTACTTAATAATTGTCTTCTAATCTCAAAATGCTTAAAGAGGGGTGTTGTAAATGGTTGCAAATAAAGTAAATAAAGCAGTACAAATATTGTAAGAAATGGATTGAAACTTAATAAAACAAAGTGTTCTCAGGGATTATTGGATCCACCTCTAGCACTAGGATTCATGTTAATTAAGATAAAATATGCTTTTAAGCATGTTGTGTGTGGGAGAGCTCCGTAATAAGATGCGCCCAGAAAGCCATCGGTCATCGCATCTCTAAATAACCAAAGCATCTAGCCTTCTGCAACCACATATGGACTAGTGCTATTAAGGGGTGTACCCGTGGTCATCGATATGAGCTTTGTGAAAATCCCTCTTGTCCCCCTTATTCATGTGTCAAAGCGCCGATACGGTAATGTCACTTCCCGCCGTTCACTTTACCACACTTCAAAGAGTTGTTCCCTCTCAAGACCAATAGGCATATATTACATGGTGCACAACACGTTTCTTGTCTTCTCCGAAGTTCCTTCTTGAGATATGATCTGGGGCGGTGTTTCTCTGTTTCGTGGGGTTGTGTGTATCTGATATCTGATCCATCTACGGAAGGTGAAAATATTTGACGAGGCGGTACTCCTGGAGGGTGGTACGGGCGGGCCTTGCCCGTACCGATGCCCGTTAAAGCTCCTGGAAGCTGTCCTCATGTTGTCCTTTCGCCCAGGTGCATTATTAAGTGCAAAAATAATTTCTATCACGTCAAAATACCAGAAAATGACAGTATTCATTGATATTTTATTATTGACTTATTATTTTGAGATGCTGTGTAGACAAGCATAAAAGGGCGTGGTAGCGTGGTGAAATACAAATATCCTACCACTACTTGATGATATCTTGATAAAATAGTAATGCAAAAACATGCTAAAATGCACTCATCACTCGTCAGAATCAGCTGTTGTTGTTGCCGTCGGACAGCCGCAGCGTTCTGCTCCTCCGTGAACAGCTGCACCATCATCTCGCCGTCGCTGTCCATCGCAACAATCTGACGAACACCTTGCGGACGGGGCGGTTGGACGGCGGTGGCAGCGACCTCTGTTTCGGTCGAAACAGCAGCTGCCAGTCGAGGGGGTAGCGGCTGTGTCGATGGACGGCGGTTCCTAGACATGCGGCGGTGTCTATTGCAAGCAGGGGGCGACGGTGGCGATGACGATCTAGAGGGGTGGGAGTCGGCTCGAGCGGGGGTGGGAGGTGCGGAAAGCGGCACGTCTGGCTGCCAGGCGGAGCCTACACGCGATTTCTGACGTGCCGCGAGGCGCCATCACGCCCGATTTGCTCCTTTTGTGAAGGGGCCGGCACGAGGTTGCCAACGCTTATATTGAACTCGAAAACGCGCCGGTGCTGTTTGGCATGCGCCAGTGTGAGCCCATTTTAGCCGCCGACCCCCAAAAAGCTATCTAGGCGCTATGCGACGCCCGGTGGAGATGCTCTAATGTTTTGATTCCGTTAATGAAATTCTGTGGACTCGTCCCTTTTATCTGGCCAGTCTTGTTTGGATTAATTTAATATACAGTGTCGATGGTCCAAGAGTATGCACATCTCACATGTGGCTTTCCTCGCCATATGTGCTGCAGGGAATCCTTTTGTGATGGCCCTCTGTCTTCTTTGATGGCTCCAAATCCTTCTGTGATACAGCTAATCACGTACGACTTCTGGGAAAAATATTGCCAAAACTTGCACATCTCAGACCTGGACAATAGGCCATCTATTTCACCTTCAGAAAGGGCATCTCTGGGTGCTCAGTTGAAGCACAACCCAATCCAGCACTCCCAGCATCACACACAAGATTTAAACACCAGATCGAGAGAGGTAGCAGCCATGGCGGACCTGGTTGTTGGATCCATGGCGGACCTGGTTGTTGGATTGGCCAAATCGGTGGTGGAGGGCGCGCTGACCAAGGCCCAGTCGGCGATCGAGGAGGAGTCCCAGCTCCAGCAGAGTGCGCAGCGAGATCTCGTCTTCATCACCGGTGAGTTTGAGATGATGCACTCCTTCCTCAACGTCGCCACCAAGGAGCGTGTGGAGAACAAGGTGGTGATGACCTGGGTGCGGCAGGTCCGCGAGCTGGCCTACGACGTGGAGGACTGTATCGAGTTCGTTGTCCACCTTGACACCAAGACCAGCAAGACAAACTGGTTTTGGCGGATGATCCCCTCGTGGTGCATCGCGCCACCGCCCACGGCACTGGCGCTAGACAAGGCGGTCAGCGAGATTGAGCAGCTCAAGGCCCAGGTGAAGGATGTGAGCACCAGGAACTCACGCTACAGTCTCATCAGCGACTCTGGCTCCAAGCCTGTCACACAGCATCATGCGGCAATGGCCGGTACCACTGCCCTCAGCTCAACGGAACTCAACATGCTCGCCGAGGCGAGGGACGCCGCCAGGAGGCAGCAAGGCTTGGGGGATATCACCCACTTAATCACCAACAAAGACAATCAAGACCCTCATCTTCAGGTGATCTCTGTGTGGGGGACAGGCAGCGATCTTGGGACAACCTCCATCATCAGGAAGGCGTACTCTGACCCAGAAATCTGCAAGAAGTTCTTGTGCCGTGCCTGGGTGAAGCTGATGCATCCTTTCAACCCCAACGAATTTGTCCGGCGCTTCATGGCTCAGGTCTACAAAAACTCTTGTGAAGAACAAGGAGTAGATGTAGGTGTACATGTCCTGACAAAGATGAAGGCTGAGCAAGGAGATCTCCTAAAGGAGTTCGTGAAAGAAGTCAAAACCAAGACGTACCTCGTCGTCTTGGAGAACCTGACCGACATGGTAGACTGGGATGATGTGAGGACATTCCTTCCTGACATGATGAATGGCAGCTGGATCATCGTGTCAACGCAGCAATTCGAGATTGCAAGCTTGTGCATCGGAGGCTCCTACCAGCCATTGGAGCTGCAGCAGTTCTCGCCTGAGCACTCAGTCTGTGCCTTCTTCAAAGAGGTAAAGCAAGCAATTATAAATATCAATTATGTACTTTTAGAAATTTTCATTTTTAGAAACTATTTTGCTATTTTATTCCGTAGGTTTAAAGATGGGCACATTAATGTTTTACACATATATACTTTTGATCATATTTCTATGTCTTTTAATCAAAATATGCTTATGTGTATTAAAACTTCAAGAAAAAAAACTACACATAGCATTTTTTATCTAACAAGTCTTGTTATGTATTGGCTTAGCTAGCTGCAATATATAGAGTATCTTTTAATAGTTGTGGAAAATTTAGTGATCTGGGTGAAGTATGGGATGGTAGAGCAAAGTATGACTAATTTCTACTTCGGATCCAAGAACAAGAAAAATGTCAATGTTACCCTTCATTTATTCCTTTATTTTTTCTCTCAGGAATAATAAATGTGAAATTAGCAAGGGGAAACAGAAAAATATGAGTAAAAGTACATCGAGAATGTAGAACGAATTAAATGACTAACATATTAGATGGAGAAAGTACATCATTAAAAAGAAATCTAGGCCATTGTATCATATTGGTAGAGCTATAGGCAAGAAAAGGCTGAGTGAATTTTGCTCTGCTAGCACCAGCTTGTGTGGCATCGTTTATCTGTCAATAAAGCTTAACACCCAGTTCAAAAAAAAAAAGCTTAACACATTCCTCACATGCAGGGTTCTCAAGGAGATAAAGATGAGAAACTAGCTTTGTCTCAAGTGGGCCAAAATTCCTCCAATGGAAAAACTCCCTCGTCTAACTGGGAAGCTGCCACTTATTGGATGAAAAACTCTCCCCTTGTTGGACGTGAGACAGAAATGAATGAACTTGGCAGTTATACAGCCAAGGCATGTTTCAGTAATTCCCGAGTGGTGTCCGTTTGGGGGATAGCTGGCATTGGGAAATCTGCTCTTGTTAGAAACTTGTACTATGACAGAATACTTCACAGCAGCCAGTTTAAGCAGTACAGTTGGGTTGATATATCGCATCCATTCAATTTAAGGGATTTTTCTCGAAGCTTAATTTCAGATCATCATTCGGAAAAAGATCCCATTAAAGAGTGTCGTGAGCTTCTGAGTCAAGGTCAATGCCTCGTTGTTATTGACGATCTCCAGTCCAAAGAAGAATGGGACTTAATACAGGCTGCCTTGGTATCTAGACCTTCTTCAAGTATTATCATTGTCATTACAACTGATGCTACCCTTGCCACTCATTGCACAAAGAACGAAGACCAAGTATTTAATGTCAAAGGTCTACAAGCTGATGCAGCCATGGATCTCTTCAGGAAAGAGGTGTGATTTCTTCCGGCTATATTATCAAGTAGCTTTTTAAAGGAATCTATAGTAACTAGCATTTCTTGCATGCATGTCGTCCTAGACTTAACCGTTCAAGCATGAATTGCTCTGTCCCACTTTACTGACCAGAATGTGCAAATGGTACATATATTTTAACATTATTATTAGATATTTTTATAGGTAATAGAAGATTTTTATTTTTGCTCCAAGCATCTACATTACATATGCACATAACTAACCATTATTCCGAATGTGTTTATTTCCATTTTATCTAGAATGGTAGCCTTGAGACTCTAGAATTTTAAATATAGGTCAAAAAAGAAAATCATGAATGCTCAACTTTCATATAACATGTTTTCATGTCCACTTGCAAAGAAGTAAGTACACAATATGTAGCAATTATCTATTTTCGAAGAAAAGTTTCGTCTTTTATGTACATATATTCGTCTTTTTGAAGTGAAAATACTATACTACGTATTTTCATGTATGTGTCTAAAAGGTACAAAACATACTTTAAGAAGTTTAGGAAGGTACCAACATATTTTGGATAGGAAAATATGTAAGTAAATAAATTAAAAGCGATTGTCTAGCCTCCCCCAACTTTCTTGTTAAAAAGGCTTTCATGTTATTTGTTTGTTTGTAAGAAAATTAAGATAATATCACTAGGCGTGGACATAGACTCTAACTAACATGCAGTTTTAACATTGATTTTTTAAGTTTTATGTTGAATACACTTTGCCTGCGGATTCAATGGTATTATTTTCACCTAGCACTTCTACTTAGTTTTTCCCTACTTGTGAAAGTTACAGAAGTAAGTGCACCTTTTTCCTGAAATTACATAAATATTAGAGACGTTTGTCTCTCCATACAGATCCTATAATGAAAATTTCTTGACCACTTATAGAAATAACTTAGAAACATAATGATAGATAACTTAATTAATTTATACAAATATTCATTGAACTGATGCATGCATTTACCATACATTTGTCACTGGATTTGTCGGTCTATATTCTACAATAGAAATATGAGAATATAATTGATTCTTACCATGCTAATTAACTGATGCTAACTAATGTTATTTTTTGAATATTAGGTAAAAAGAAAGAATCCAGCATGCCCTTTACACGATCACAAAGATGAAGACCTAGAAGAACTTATTTTGAAATGTGGAGGTCTTCCCAAAGTGATAGTTTCTATAGCTGCCTTATTGGCCACACAGACCGTCACATTGATGGATACTGTGCGTGCGTTGAATGACAAATTTATGCACGATCTAGAGACGAATCCAGATTATGATAGTTTGCGGGGCCTATTTGACTGGATGTATAACTATTTCCGTACTTGCCCAGATTCCCTCAAGCCATGTATCTTTTACCTATCAATTTTTCCTCGAGGTCACAACATTCGGCGAAGGCGACTAGTAAGGAGGTGGATTGCAGAAGGTTACTCCAGAGACAGTGAAGAAGAATCCGCAGTGGATAAAGGGGAGAATTTCTTCTCAAAGCTCCTTGACCTGAGTATAATCCAGCATATACCACAGTTAGTTACCACTGCATTTAGTGATACAAGGATGGTCACGTGTCAGGTCAATGCCTTCATCCGCGAGTACATCGTGTCAAGAAGAATGGAAGAGAACCTTGTTTTTGAACTTGGGCCCAATTGTGTCCTAACCACCCAACGTACTGGGCGTCACCTTATCATATTGAAAGGCTGGGATAGAGACAGAATTGTTTTCGAGAGCATTGACTTTTCGCGGCTACGGTCACTGACGGTGTTTGGAAAGTGGGAAACATTCTTCATCTCTGAAAGCATGAGGCTACTTCGGGTGCTCGATCTAGAGGACACATCAGGTCTGAAAGATGAAGATCTCAAGATAATGGTACAGTGGCTGCTTCGCCTCAAGTTTCTCTCTTTACGAGGATGCAAGGACATCTCCCGTCTGCCAAATTCACTAGGTGATCTCAGACAGCTCCAGACTCTGGATGTGAGACACACCCGCATAGTCAAATTGCCAGCGAGCATCAGCAAGTTACAGAAGCTGCAGTACGTCCGTGCCGGCACCAAAGCCCCAGCATCAGCGCCACCGGCCTCATCTAGCAGGTTGCCAGAGTTCATCAGACGCCATGGTCTAGTTGGTGTTAAGGTGCCAAGAGGTATTGGAAAACTAACAGCGCTGCACACACTTGGTGTTGTTAACGTTGATGCTTCAGGGGGGAAGGCCATCGTGGAAGAGCTCAAGAAGTTGACCCAATTGCGCAAGCTCGGAGTGTCCGGCATCAACAGGTATAACATCAACGAGTTCTTCTCTGAAACCTCGGTTCTTGTTCATTTGGAATCGGTTTTGGTACAGCTTGATGAGGACAGTCGAGGTTGCTTGGAAAAAATCTCCCTTCCTTGGAAGAACATGCAGAGTCTTACACTATATGGCCTCCAAGACATGTTGCCGCCACTGGAGATGGACACTCTTAAAAAGCTCAGAAAGTTGGATCTGGAGATGGACACGTTACAGAGTATTGGAATGGAGTTCCTAGCCAAGCTACCAGAGCTACGTATCATACACCTTCGAGTCAAACAGCTTGTGGATGGAAAACTCCATTTTTGTGCCAAGATGGAAGGTTTGGAGTTGGACACCTTCGAGAAGGTGAAGATCCTCGAGGTCACTTGCATGTCCAGCAGGTTACATGTAAGCTTTGGATCAAAATCGATGAAGAATCTTGAGCTGCTCAAGATTGACTGCTCCAGCGCTGCATATGAGCTTACAGGCCAAAACAATCTTTTGGAGCTCAAGGAGGTATTTCTCAAGGGTACTGACGATGAAGAAGTCAAGACATCCGTTGAGAACCTGCTTGCCGATCATCCAAGGAAGCCTGCGGTGAAGCTCGGACTACAACGCTCATCCTGAAGGGTTGGCATTTTGTCTGTTTATTTCGCCTACCACTAGCTGGATCCAGCCCTTGCCATTTCTCGTTTGCTTTTTAGGGTTTTGTTTGTACATGCCTTGTGTTTTTATCTGTTATAAACATCTATCCTGTAATAAAATACTATGTCCAATCTTCTAACACCTTACGTTCTTGTAAAAATAAAAAGTTTTACCTTCATTCGAACGGTGGTTGATGTGATGATGGTACGTAACTAGCCTGTTGCGGTGTACTAGCTTAAAAGAGTTTGTTGGAGTTTGTTTTTAGTGTGACGGCCTTTCAAAGGATGCTCAGGTTTGCTTTTAGTGTTTTTCATGTGTGTTAAATTGATCCACTCCTCTTGCAGTTGTAGTTAGAGAAAGGGAATCCATTTGGTCATCTGTACGATTCAGATCGGGAATCTTGCCGATTTGTTTAATTCAGTTTTTCAGTAAATTAGCTGGGTACTAGCTGAAGAGAAATAGTGCAGTACAAAATGCCTAATTCGCTTCACTAGTTTGCCTCACATTTTCACCTTCAACGTTTAGTACCTGTATATACGCTGCAGAAAATGCTTAATTCGCTTCACTAGTTTGCCTCACATTTTTAGTTTGTTTCATATGAAAATCAAAACGGTACTCCAAGACTGCAACTATCAGACACTGAGTAAAAAAAAATATAGAGACAAAGAGGAGAAGAGGTACTTGTGCGCTGGTCGCCCGCTTGGCCCAAGACAGGTAGCAGAACTACTAGCAGGTCCGACGCCGAAGCCACCGCCGGCGTGCCGGCTGCACCGCGACAGGTCACCGCCGTTGTCGCCGTAATCAGGCGTCGTCAGAGCGCGCGCACCTCTACCCGCTGCCGGAAGGGGACCAATCAGGCTGTCCGCTGTGATCCCCACACCTGCATCGCCGGAGTTTGTTTTTTTTAGATGCCATCGCCGGAGTTTCATGTCCATATTATTTCATATTTTTATCCAAATTTAAAAACACTTCAACCAAAACACGACTAATTAAAAAATGAAAAAGCTTGGGGGTGATTTTTTTAAATCCAGGAGAACAACACCATTAAAAAGATAGAGTAAATGACAAAAAAAAAACTACGACAATTGAGGCAATCGCGTCACATAACGACCAAACGTGTTCGTTTTGTCACATGACTACCACTATTGGGGCATGTCCGTGACGAAAAGCACTGATCCATTATTTAGACGTGTTAAACTGTTTTTGGAATATTCGGGCCCACCTGTCAGTACTACGTGGCAGGTGAAAACCAAACTGCTCGTTTCATTTTGCAAATATAACCTTACAATGTATTTTTGGGTCACACATAGATCCACTTCCCCACATAAAAAATAAAAAATAGATAAATTAAGAAAATAAAAATCCGTCCACCGGCACTCCGACTGAAACCTCGCTATCCGCCGTCGCACTGCCGTTGTGGTCGCTCATCTCCGGTCGCGCTTGCTGCTCCCCGACATCGTCTCCACCATCCCCGAGCGCGGCGAGCTCATCGGAACCGCTACATTGGTATCCTATCATCCCCGTGCTGCAAATCGTCGACATCGACCCCGACTCGAGCTCTCCCCGCCATGGACGAGTTGGGCAAGCTCTGGCCGCCAAATCCATGTGCCACCCACGCCTTGGATTCCATATACTGGTCGCGGAGCGGCGTTACATCCCGGCCTCGACGGCTAGAGGTCATCATGGCACCTCCTGTAGGCAAAAAACGAGGCTGGCCTCTGCAGGTCCCCCGAGGCGGCGGCGGTGCATAGCTGCAAGTGCTAAAACACGGGGCAGATGGACTCGGCGGCGACGGAGTTGCGGCGTGTCCGGCGGAGCAAGCTTGGCCAGCGGCGGCGGAGCCAAGCTGGCGGGGGCGACCAGCTGTGGGACGGGACATGACAGAGGGGTTGGGACTTGATTGCCTTTGGGAAAGGGAGGTAGAGGGTCTTCTGTAAAATTAGCAGAAACAAGTCATTTGTTTTTGCCACGTAGGACCTAACAGTGGGTCCCAACTATCAGAAACTGGATTAAGATGGAAATCAGTGCTCTTCATCACGAACATGCTCCAATAATGGTAGTCATGTGACAGAACGAACACGTTTGGTAGTTACGTGACACGATTGCCTCAATTGTGATAGTTTTTTGTTATTTTCTCAAAAAGATATGATTATTGAAACACAAAGGTCATCACAAAACTCAAAGGTTTTTGAAACACAAATATTCTCTTATTAGGAAGACAAAGTAAGTTCACATGGATTCACTAGGTCCCATGGAGTTATTGGTATGTTGGTCTCGGTAGCTAATACTCAGTTTATTTTAAGTGGTACTAATCACTCGCATGATGGTCAAGTATTTAATGTCAGTTTCAAGATTAACTATTGGGGAGGGTGAGCACATCACCACTTGGAAAAAGGCTACCGCCAATGCAACAAAAAAAGCTACCGCCGGCGCACCAGCGCCCGCCAATGGTAGCACGCCGGTTGTAATGGTTTATCGCCGGCACACCATCTGGTGCACCAGCGGTAGCGCTGTTACCGCCCGCGCACCAGCCTGGTGCCCCGGCGGTATTTTTGTCAAAATTCAAAAGAAGGCTCGGTCTAGATCTAGATTAAGATCAAGATTTGGCTGTCGCTCGGGAACCGTGGCCACCGTGGCCGTGGGAGTCACACGGGAGGGAGGTGGTCGCCAAAGGAAGGGACGCCGGAGAGGATGTGGCCATCCTAGCCGGAGGTGGTGGTCGCTGGAGGGAGAAGCTCGAGCTCACGTTCGTCGGAGGGAGGTAGATGCTCGGGCCCGAAGGGAGTGACAGGACGGGGCGCCGGAGGGAGAAGGTTAAGAAATGGAAGAGAGGAGGAGAGAAGGAGAGGAGAAGATGGAGAAATAGAGTAGGAGAAGGGTAAAGTGAAAGAGAAGAGACACGGGTATTAAAAAACAGTAAAATGGAACCACTGGGACCATTCCTCAGCGATTTGGCATTTTTGGACGTTCGATCGGATGATCCAATGGTCTAAACTTCTTACCATTTCCGAAGTTCAGCGTTACCAGTTTCCTTGGCGTCAAAAGGCCTTTTCGTACTCCCGGCGTGAACTTAGGCCGTATCACATTTTTGGGGCCCAAAATGCTCAAATGGGCCTGTGTGTTTGGGCTTCAAAGATCTATCCTAACATACTGGTGATGCTAAGAAAAAAAACTCAGTTCTACCTCCTTCGTTCCGCCTGTGTCGCTCTTCCTCCTCGGCCTGCGCCACCGGCCAATAGTTCATTGGAGAGACCCAAAAAAATGAGGCACGACTTCCAATCCTAGCTGAACAGCGACCGTAGGTTACTAAGTTCCGCATCTTCATGATTTTGTTCTATTTCAGCTGAATTTAGAATAGCGGCGGCCGAGCTTCCTGTCTCCCTTCCATTTCTCTGTTTCTTGCTTGGACTGGGAGTGGAGGTGCGTTCTCTTCGAAATCCATGGATTTTTTTCGTTGATTTTGCGGTGTTGGTGTTGGATTTGGTGTTTATTTTTGCGGTTGTGGTGTTGCGGCCTCACGATTCCCCTTGTGCCATTCCTCACCCCGATCTGTCTCCTGTGTATGATCTTCATTCCTTCATGTTTTTCCCTTGGTTGTAACTGCAGGATGATGAGGTGGGCGCGGATTCCTCCGAATACATGGCGCTCCCTGCCCCCATGGAAAGTTGACGCAGACGAAGCGCCAAATCCAATCCGCACGCGTGGGCATGACCCATGATGAAAGTAAACCACCGATCACAACTCTAATAATTGTTGGGAATTGTGGATTTTTTGTTTACTCCGTTCGGTAGTCTTTTGGTTACTCATTTTTGTAGTGGATTTGTTTGAACTTGCCAGCCGCCAGGATACTCGTGCTCTCGAGTCTCGAGCTCCGACGCAACTCTGCACAGAGGATGGTTGTGGCGCGGCCTGTGGATAACTGCTGTTGGTTGGTAGACCATGTCGATCTCTCCTCCTAAGTATGATATTTCTACTCCCTGTACCAGTTCGATGACTAGATATTTATTGTTATTGGCTTTATCTTCTGTCTCTTGTTCTACATGAGTTCATATATGACATACAGAGATTAACTTTAAACTTATGAGAGGATCCTCGGATGTCTACGTGATTGGCTGAACCAATTCGTCCTACAGGCAGCTTGAATATAAGTTTTTCGTTGTCGGAAATAGCAAACTTCCATGCCCAGTTTTCTTTGGGAGTCGCATAGTATTTGGAATATTATATAATTGATGGCTCCAACATGACATACAGGTAGTCTCGTTCATGACTTTGGTATAATGCTTTTGGATAATCTTGCTTGAAGATTTTCAAGTGCATAAAGCATTTGTGATATTCATGGTCACTCTGAGACTGCATCTTTATGATTCGTGGGTGGCAGCACTTGGCATTATGCTCTAATTTCTTTGATGAAATTGATTAATCGATGACACTTGCATTGTACATCAGCCTAAGGACAATCTCGCCTTCCTTTTTGTCTTTGATATTTAGTCCTTTTTAAACACCGTAGTATAAAAAATAGAAGATCGCAAACGATTGATCAAAATTGTTTGCGAGAGAAGAATTTAATAGGGATATATGTTATAATTTTTTTACTTCGGTTTCCTATTGTTTTGTGCTATTCCCTTGTTAGATCTAAGAACTAACTGAAGTTATGGTTTGCCTTTCATTAGAATTGACTTTTTTTCCTCTTGACATTAGTAGATAACACAAACCTTTGGTGGATATCATAGTCGGCAAATCAAAACCATGTTCCTGAGTCTCACACAGTTTTGCAGCAAGTGCTAATTGCAAGAAGCAACCTATTGCAGCAGCTGTGGTCTTTGTTTTTCCTGCTCAGGTATAGTTTCGATCAAGCAATATTTTTCCCTTTGGTTTGTAATGTGAGGAGTAGCATGGATGTCTTACTTGTTAATGAATCTGCTGAATTTCTAACAAGCTTATGTGCACATGCTCGTGATTATCTTAAATTCACAGGAGCTTTGATCTGTTGCCTCTGCTAAATTCTAAGCCAATACTCTAGGTGTGTTTCTCATCTTTCTGATGTGTTGTGCATAACGATATATAGTAGCGTGTTACCTTTTGATCCCAAGAAAGGTACACGATGCTATAATTTTAAATTTTCAGTATTAGAATGATTGTAGTGAAAATATTTTTATATTAACTCATGGAATCAATGGATTTGAAAGATATTAAGTCACTGCTTTCCCCTATGTTTAAAAAAAAACTAATTTGTTGTGAATACATAATTTTCTTCGTTTTGCATAGAGGAAAATAATTCAGATGCAAGAATATATGAACCCCATGTATTTTAGTAGTGCATGTCTCTGTTTGCTTGTGAATCACGGTTCTTCTTTATTGTCATGCATCACATGTCAAGTCAGTGGTTACCTTTTAGCCTTTGTTCTTATGATTATTTCCCTTTTTAAGAACTAGCAAAATATTAAAATTAGAACCCTTCCGGGCATATATATTTAGGTGTTAATTTGAAATATTAACTACTTCCACATGCCCAAATATACTAGCCATGATTCGAAAAAGAGAAGTGGTATAAGCATTTTTTTGCAGCTCTGTTAGGTTGTTCATATCATCTTATTTCCATGTTCAGGTGTCATCTAGGCTTTGCTGGCAACAATAAGAAAGGCTTGGGCTCAACTGTGCTCTTGTAGCAATTGAAAACTTAAAAAAGTAGATTTGAGAAGTTGGGTACAGAACAATACAACTACAGCAGGCCAATGATTAACTGTGTGCAACAATATTCGTAGTCACCAAGAACAACATGTTTCTAGCAGTTTCATTTATTGTGTTCTATAATGATACTCTGTTTTCTGGACTAACATTAAAGAGTTTCTTGCCTTCCTTAATGGATATACATGATAAACACATATCACTGATGACATCTCTCCTCACTATGGGTAGGGAAAACTACAACAACATGTGAAGAAGTGGGGCGGAATTTTATCGGATGGTAGTAAATTTAGGTATATAGATCCAGTTTACATGGCACATCTCAAAGTTTTTAAATTTTCATTTTTTATCAATTTCTTTTAATTTTTTCAAAACTCAAAAGGCGGTTGGGGGATGGGGGAGGGAGGGTGCAAAATCTGCCTAACTTACTGCCAGCGCACCGTTATAGTGTTGCGCCACCACGGTGACGTGGCCTGGATCAACATCAACGACAAGAGCAGAACTATTACATGATAACACAAGAAATGATTCCCAAAAGGAATTAACATTCAGTTATTTCCCAACTGGCATGACATCAAATGGTCTTATTTCCAAAAATATATGTATGATCTAGTACCAACAATTGAAAATGTTTTATTTCCTGTTGAAACCAAAACGGGACCCTGACTTCTTGCTTGGTGGCGTTGAAGACACAGGGGGGACCTGAAATTTCAAAGAGCATGTTAAAATCATATGGAGTTCCTATGCATATGCTATATGGTTATGCTTTTTTTTCCTAGAAAAGAGATGTTTGATTACTAAAGTAATGATATATATACAGTAAAATATAGAAACAAAGTAAAATGTGCATTTCCTGATTAACATATAATAGTATAATAGACCGGCTGATGCGACCAAGATTAGATTGCATACTTTTTTAGAATGAGTTGCATACATCTGAATGGAAGCATTTTATGATATGTGGGAACATGCATTGTGTTCATAAATATACCAAGTACATCATCGACACACATAAGCAGTTAAGCGGAAACCTTGTGCCACTTGCAGTAAGTAATGGATAAGGCTACCATGATAGTAAGAACATCATTGAACAACCCCTTCAGAAATATCTACCGTGGTGATCCAACCTAGTTTGGGTTGCAAATTTGCAGCTATAAAAGGACTCTTCAAGCATTCCACTCATCTCGCTACATAACTTTTATGAAAAAATATCCACTCCTTACTGGAATATTGAGCCCACCCACATAAATACACAGGGTATATATTTTTAAGTACTCTTTGATTTGCAGCAATTTCACTTGCATATCCCAAATATTCTAACCAGATATATATATGGTTGTTCCTACGCTCAGAGTTGAAATACAGGAGCAGGAGCTCACTTTCTAATGAATACTAAAGCGTATGTGTGTGTTAGTTTTTATACAGGGTAACCATAGAACATAAATAAATTCAGTATTTTTGGTGTGGAAATCTTAAGTGTATCAAAATATCTAACATGATGTATACACATGAATATGAGTGTAACTCTGCCAATAAAATGGTTGTGCATTGGCACCATGAATCCTTATATACAAGGACAGAAGTGATACACCTTTAGTTACCAAAGGGTAAAGAGTGCTTCATCAGTTCCAAACAAATAATCGGATTAACACTCAGTGTTTATGAAATTAAATCATTCAAGAAGATAACCTCTTTATTTTTTGTCACTGTCTTACCTCGTTTTCCATTTGAATTGCATGTAGTCCATTGAGTGCTGCAACAATTTTGTCTATGGGAGGTCTTTTCTTCCGATCAATCTCAACACATTTTAATCCAACATCAATGCATGTTTTAACTTGTCGAAGGACTTCTGCATTTGAGGATCCATACTTGTCTGCTATGTGCATCTCTGTCCAATCTTTACTGACCTATAGAGAAGGAATACTTGATCATAATATACAAAATAAATGTAAAATAAGTTCAGAACACAAATAATGTTTCCTCTCACTTTATCAATAAAACTTCTTGCGGATGGTTGGTCTTTGTCCGGGAGGTTCTTCTCTCTTGTGGTGATCTCGATTATGATTAAGCCCAAACTATATATGTCTGATTGTGCTGATATTTCACCTCTATATAGATATTCTGGAGCCATGTATCCACTGTATGGCATTAACATTGATATTAGAGAGTTAATGGGAAATAAAAGAGCAACCGGAAAATAATCTACAATATAGTAAAGAACAAATTTTATGGATTTCATGATAATCTTACTATGATCCCACAACTCTTTGGGTGCACAATCGAGTTTGTTCTTCGCCAAAGACTCTCGAGAGTGCAAAGTCCGCAATCTTGGGCACCATGTTATCATCCAACAATATATTTTCGGGCTTTAGATCCATATGGATAATAGGAATATCCAACTTGTGTAAAAAATGTAAACCCTTGCAGATGCCCTTAATTATTTTGAAACGTGTGTCCCAATTGATACCGGATTCAGCGGAAGATGTTGCTTGGGGTCCTGTATATCAATGTAATCTTTTAGGGAACTGAGAAGATAAATAATGTAAATAAAAAATAAGAAAGAACTAGTCGGGATGATAAAACACCTAATAACTTTGAGAAGTTACGTTGTAGCTCCAATTTCAAAAATAACCACTAAAAGAGACAAAGAGATGTAAAATATATGGGAGATAATGTATGACATACCAAATAGATTATCTTCAAGGTTCCCTTTAGGCAAATATTCATAGCAGATTAAACTTTCATTAATGTCTGCCTGTATATATCTACTATCGAACTGCACCAATTTTTTTGATGTTTCACTGCAGTATCCAACTATCTGTACTATGTTTTCATGCTTGAGCGCCATAACATTTGTAACCTCCTTGGTAAATGTTTTGTCAGCTGGCATTGGTGCGTTTTCCTGAAGTTTCTTCACAGCAATCACTCTGTCATCATTTGGAATTATTCCCTGTATAATCCAGTAGACATACCATGTATTAAAATATGTTTATCGAACTTGATTGAAATTAAGGAATGGGAAATACTAATGATAGATTTTACCTTATAAAGGGTTCCAAATGGACTTCCACTAATTTTCATATCGTTGGAGAAGTCATTTGTAATTTTCTTCAGAAAATCATATGGTAGTTCTGTTGGAAGTTCGGGGCTCGGTTTGCTCTCTTGGGTCTTACTTCCGGTGGCCATTTCTAATAAAAGAAGCAAGAGTATCCAAATTATGTTGGATTGCTACAGCTTCGAATTTCACAAAAGCAGTATAATTGTTCAGCAACATATATATAAACAAGACTAAAAGTGCAAAATTTAACATGATGGTTCTACGAACAACTAAAATAGGAGGCTGCACAAAATCACTAACCTTTGAGAGGAGCAACTTAGGTCTTGAGGGATCCTCGAAACAGGCAGGTCTTGAGGGATCCTGGCTGCTGGGAAGAGAGGAGCGGGACGAATGGTCTCCTTGCTAGCTATGGGAAGGTGAGAGTAGATCGATATATGAGCAACCCGGGGAGGAAGAAGGACAAGTTGACTTGACTGGAGAGCCAAAGTTGAGTCTTTCGATCGGTCGAGATAACAAAGCATATATTATGTCCCACTAGGTCCATGTGATTAGATGCTCAGCCAATATGTATGTAGAAAACGCGTGGCCACCTGATCACTTCATCACCGCGTTATTTACAAAAAAAAATTGCAATTAATCAATTTGCCTAATTAGTGAGACCCCAGTGTAGGGCATGATACTCGTAGGACATTTGATTGAACGTACGGCATATCACATGGCTAGGTTTGATACCATTAACAAGTTCGTTACTTTAATATAGCACCACGCATCTACATCGATCGCTTAGGGGAAAGTGTAATTAAGGCAGGAGACGCGCTTAAGTTACGAGCTTCTTCAAAATTAGCATTATGAAAGTAATAGGTAGTTGTTAGCTAGTCGTGCATCAAGCATATCCATATTAATATATTATAGCTAAATGAGGACTCTCCGTCCAGAAATATAAGATGTTTAGCTATTTTAAAGGTTCACTCACTTTTGTTTGTATATCTAGTCTATTTTTAGTGTAGGTTCACTCATTTTAGCTTGTATCTAATCTATTTTAAAAACATCTTATATTAACGCACAAAGGGAGTAGATTACAGAGATAGGTGAGGTGCAGCTTAGTCTTCACTCTCTACTTGGTTTAAGAGATTAAGCAAAGACTGTACGTCTTGCAGTTTTGGCTCTTCCTAACGCGCTGGCCAACATGTGACTTAGGGCATCTTCAACGGACCGATCCAAATTGGCGATCTAAATGGTCCGTTTCTGTTCTTTTGGGTCCGTCTCGCGGTTCGGCCGGCCCGGACAGAGCGCCCAGCGGCTGACCCATTCGATCCGGTGTTGGGCAAATCTTGCATAGAATTTTCTCACATTGCATACATTTGGAGATTTGCTTGAAGTAAATTGATAGAACTTTAATAAAAACATAGTAGAAGACTACATCGTCTTCATCATTCCGTCTCCTAGTCGTCCTAGTCGGTGTGGTAGTGGCGGCGGCACATGGTCTCGTCGAAGACCTTGACGCTGAAGTCGTCGTGGCCGTCGTACTTGAAGACGACAAAGTGTCCGACGTCGATGGCGTGCGAGCGGGTGAAGCGCCTCCAGCCGTTATGGAGAAACATCCACCCTTCGCCGTCAAACATCACCTCCGCGGGCCATATGCCGGTCGCGCCGCCGGACACATGCAGGAGGACATGGTGGGGCTCTTGCCCATCGACGATCAAGGCGAACCTCTGGGGCAGGCGCAGCCTATCCCAGCTCATGCCCTGGTGGATGGTCACGCCGAACTCGAAGCCGGAGAGGTCGATGGCGATGGGGTCGGGCGACGATGGTGGCGATGGCGACGGGGACGGTGGTGGCTGACTCTGGCCTCTCCCGCTACTCCTTCCTCGTCGGCCTTGGCCATGGCCTCGGCCATTCCCACGCCCACGGCCCGAAGGCCATCCTAGGCGCCCTCCCCTCAAGCCTATGCCGCCAGCCATTGCTGCAGAGATGCATATGGCAGTGGTGGTGGTGGGGAATGGAAGAAGTGAGGTTGTCGAAGAAAATGGCCGCCGCTGGCCTGCTTAAAAAGGGCCAGAGCATTGGATGCCGATGCGTAGAACGAAACACCGACATTGATGAACGGCAGGCGGCGCGGCCAGAGCAGGAGCACAGGCGTCGGGCGGCGTGGCCAGAGCAGAAGCGCCAGAGTCAGCCTACTTCCGTTGATGGCCAGAGGAAGAAGTCCGTTGGGCCGCTTCCATGCGGGCCCTAGGTCCACGCGTGCTGTCCACGTCGACGCATCGGTTCCCCAAATTTGGTGCGCCGATAGGTCGAGGTGGACGGGTCGGTCCGTTTGGGTCGCCCTGCTTGAGCGTGCGCGGCCGGTCCGTCTGTCCGCGCAGACCGATTCGGACGCGCCAGGACCAGATGGGTCGGCTCGCTGGATATGCCCTTAGCCATGGGTCATGTAAATTATAGCTTAGGCCGTGCTTGGTTCAACGTATTTTTAGTCAAATGAGCCGTAAGTTTAGGATCCGTAACTTACTCCCTAATGAGAACTTGGTTTTCACACAAGTGTGGATGCTATCTTGGAGCAACCATCTCTCCCTAAACCTCGTAACTATTTCATAGAAGAGGGCTCTTCTCATCCGGAGCATATGGACATCATCTACATCATTCGTATTGTAGATAAAATTCAGATTGCCAATCCTCTCTTGATTTCGGGGAAGCATCGTACCATAAGTCACTGGTGGATAGGCAGCTCGCAGAACTGATCTTTTGTGGAGGAGGAGGATTCACGCCTGAATCACAGCTACCAGTGCTGCTGCCTGGTGGATCAGGCTCATCCGATCGCCCTAAGCAAATAGATCTAACATGAGTGTCTCCTAAATCTATCGTTCAGGCTAACCACTAACTACGGGGACACAATAAAATTGGAGGGCACGGTGATTTACCTCCACCATTGCACACGAGGTAGAGTTGCCGGGGTCGGAGAAGAAAGAGATATCTCCCGCTGATCCCTGGCCGGGGAAGAAGGAGACCAGCTGCTGCTGCGATGGACAACCCCTATCGGAGTGGACGGATTTGGAGGGGTGAGATAGATCAGTACCGCCACCGCCGGTGTTGAGAGCGAAGAATGGTGATGAGACACTAGCTTAGCCGCCCAAATCTGCTCAAACCTACCTGTTCGCTGATCGAGCCCAAATTCCCCAATCACCACACGCGCCGGAGAAGACTAGGGTTTCCCCGCCGCCGGCCTCTCCGGCCGCGCCGTCGGCTGGCACTAGCTGCACCCACGCCCCTTGCGTTTCTCTGCCCAGCCCGTCCGCCGCCCTCCGCGTCTCTCTGCGCCGCCGCTCCCTACGTCTCTCGGGCCGCGCCGTCGACCGGCCTACCGGCCCTGGCTATCCTCTCCTGGTGAACGACGACGGCGGCCGGCTGCTGCTGCTGCTGTCCAACGTGCGTCTCCGATCTGCTTCTGTACGGCTGCTGCTGCTGCTGTGCGACGCCGTACCCGGCTTCTGCTGCTGAACGACGCACCTACGCGCGTCGGCAGCGACCGCGAGCTTCTCTGCCGGCACCGACTGCAGGTACTGCTCCTGTTCTCGCCAGCGATTCCCACATGTTGCTACCGATGTTGATGGTTTAACAGTATAGGGGCATTCGAATCTTCCAATCAAGCCGTAGATTCCCTCACCAGAGTCCAGAGATTAAGGGGCTAAACCGACAGTTGGACACTAGATGCTCTAGGCCCCCACTATACCAATTTCCTGGGCAATGTCGCGAATCTGAGTCACCATTTGACGTTCCCCGGTGTGAATCCTATCATGTAGAACTTGAACCCCTGATTTTTTTTGCGGGGAAAAGAAATACATTAAACAAACACAGGATTATAATCGGCAGTCATGGCTTGAGAGATCCCAGGTGGCATGTAACTCCCCAGCCAGACTTGAGTCTGTCTGACGCATAAGCCTGCCCATTTTGAGCTAGTTCATGGCTAACCTGGTTACGATTCCTACTAATCTTTACAAGGCTAGAATCTCTTTCCCGTAATAGATCACGAATAACCTTTATTCCAAACGCATAGATGGATGTGTTGAGGGTGCACTCCTTAATCAGCCCCAGAGCTTCTGAACAGTCTTGCTGTTGATATACAATTCTTTCGATCCACCAAGCAAAACTGCACTAGTAAATCGTTAGTCCAAACGAAACTGCTTCACCGCAGAGAAAGTAAGCAGTAAAAGATGATAGGGAATACGAAACTGATTCAGGATATCTCCTCATACCGGATTCATTCCGACTGGAGCTAGTTCTTGCTAAGAATCTGCACTGGACTCTCATGGGTACTAAGCACGAAATCATCAGGCCATAGTTAGCACTTAGCAGTGAATGAACAGCAACAACTGCTACCACAAGGGTGACACAGATGATTTGCATCCCTCCACAAGAATTCGTGGAGCAAACTGTCTTTGTAGAATCCACAGGGAATACTGGTAGCACCGCTGATGAAGGATGTCTACAACTTGAGTATGCAAGGTATTAAATGAAACCACCAAGTGCAGCCTTCCAAAAGCATCTAGAATAGGCAAACCCAAATTTGGAACAGAAAAGATGGAACACATTTTGGCAGGTGATTAAGATATCGCCAATCGCCTATCAAAATTGCTGTCAGTTTACATCTCTTTCGATCCAACTAACATCACCAGTAAATCGGCTTCACTGCGGCGACGTGGAGACGGTCCAGCCTCATTACACGTCACTCCGCAGTAATATACACCGGGCGCAAACCTTGCCTTTCCTACGAAAGCCCAGGGCATTTGTATGCCACACAGAACCCATGCACAAAAATATGTGAATGAAAAACAAGAAAGATGGTAAGCTGTGAAGAGACATGTGTGTAAAACCATTAGGGTTATTCTGGCAAGCTATGATGGTCGATACAGATTGCCACGCAAGCTGTTGCTGTGGCTGAAGAGAAGACCATGTGGAAGCAAATAGTGCAGGGGGCTGAGTGGTCTGAAGCTATCTTAGCATCAGATTAAACTATCTTGCTGGCAGTCTGTTCTCCAGATCCTTAACCACATGCTAATCTGATATGGTGTTAAACAGCTACTGTTGATGTAAATACAGATTGTAGAGCAAAAGCTGTCTTAGCAGATTAACTTGCTAGCATTCTGTATTGTTAAACTATGAGTATATGATTAGTGTTAGCTTTGGAGGCCAGCAGGGTTGAAGTGCGTTGGGGTTCTTGGTTAAAATGGCATAGGAACTGCATAAATAAAGATGCAAAATCAATTTCAGTTGACGATATGAACTCGGTTGTGCAGCACAAGCGTTGACCACTGACCAACGATAGATAGATAGTTTTTCTTCTTGCAGACATAAGCAACCACTGAGGATGTTCACAAAGCAGACCTCGACTCTAAGACACTAATTCCGACATTAAAAAGTAGCGTTGAAATACGGAAACAACGAGCAACGCGGCAGGTTGTAGATTTACTCAAAGGCCCACTGGTACTCCCTGCGGATCTCCTCTTCCTCCTCAGCGGTGAAGTCGTTCTTGATGTTGAAGGTCCTGCGGATCTCCTCCGGAGTCTTGCCCTTGATCATGTCGGCGATGGTCTGGCAGGTGAGGTGCAGAAGCTCCTTGATGTCGAGGTAGTTGGCGGCGAGGCTGAGGTCGAAGAGGGTGGCGTGGTCGACCTTAATGAACTCGGCGTCCCAGTTCTTGAGGTCCTCCGCGGGGGACAGGGCAGAAGCGCCGTCTGCTGCACCATCGGCCACGGGCTTGGCCGCCTGGGCGTGCTTGTTGCAGTACTCAATTACCTTGGAGAGGATCTTGGAGTTGACGTTGGGGAGCAGGATCCCGTTGTCGGCGCACTTGTCCTCGATCATGTGGCGGATCGTCTGCGACTCCATCACCACCGCCTCCTCCACCTTGAACTCCTCCCCGTCAGAGGACTTGAGCATGATCATCTTCTTCAGATCCTCGGCCGCCATGGGAGGGTGAGGTTGGGGATCTGGGGTGGATTTGGGGGGATTTGGGAGGAGAGGAAACCCTAGCGAACGAGAAGGGGGCGGCTGCAGAAGAGAGAGGAGTCTGGGGGCAATGACCCGGTGTCACCGAACGCTTAAGTAGAAAGTTTTTGCCCTCTGAAAAAAAACACCAGCAATCAGCCGCTGATATTTTATTTCTCGTCGGGACTACTCTAGCATCATAGGATAGGTTCTATATGAACTCTAAATTGTACGATGTCCCACCAAAACAGGTACTTCTAAATCTGTTGTTTCCTAATTACTCGTGTATATCTACTACAAAAAAAGTAAGCAATAGAAGATGATAGGGAATACGAAACTGCTTCATGTGACACAGTGCGTCCAACTAACATACCAAGATAGCTCCTCATAACAGATTCATTCAGACTGGAACTAGCGAATCAGCAGGAAATCTTCAGGCCTAGCAGTGAATAAACAACAACTGCTACCCACAAGAGCAGTACAGATGATTTGCATCCATCTACAAGAATTCCCACAGCAAACTATCTTCTAAAGTCCGCAGGGAATACTAGTAGCACCATGCTGATCAAGGATATCTACAAGTTGAGCATGGAAGGTATTAAATGAAATCGCTAAGTGCAGCCTTCCAAAACATCTACAATAGGCAACCCAAATTTGGAACAGAAAAGATGGAACACATTTGGACGGGTGATATCAACCATTACCTATTGAAATTGTTGTCGGTTCGCATCTATTTTTATCGAGCTAACATCACTATTAAATCAGCTTCACTGCAGCGAGATGAAGCTGGTCCAGCATTACACATTACTCCGCAATAATATACACCTGGCGTAAATCTATGCTACACAAACCCCAGGAACCCACACACAAAAATATGTGAATGCAAAAGAAGAAAAAAGGTAAGCTGTGAAGAGGCATGTGTGTAAAACCATTGAGGTTATTCTGGCGAGCTATGATGTCAATACAGATTGACACAAGCTGTTGAGGTGGCTGAAGAGAAGACCATGTCGAGGCAAGTTCTGCAGGGGCGGAGTGGTCTGAAGCTATCTTAGCAGCAGATAAACTATCTTGCTAGCAGTCTGTTCTCCAGATCCTTACTGTCTAACAGAAGCTGTCTTAGCAGATTAACTATCTTGCTAGCAGTCTGTTCTGTTAGACAGTGAGTATCCATCATTTGGCTGTGGAAGTGATAGAAAAAAGTTAAAGTGTGATGCATCTTGCCCTTCTCCATCTCAGCCTCGGGCCACTGCTTGATCAAGTGAGTTTAAGTAGCTTACTAGAAAACGTCTAGAGCCCTCAATTGAGGGGCAAGGTTTATCATGCGTGAGTTCATTATTTCCATGCCATATTCTCCACAATACCATCAGTGTTCTAGCGCTGGTTCATGGAGCAAACTGTCTTTGTAGAATCCACAGGGAATACTGGTAGCACCGCTGATGAAGGATGTCTACAACTTGAGTATGCAATGTATTAAATGAAACCACCATGTGCAGCCTTCCAAAAGCATCTAGAATAGGCAAACCCAAATTTGGAACAGAAAAGATGGAACACATTTTGGCAGGTGATTAAGATATCGCCAATCACCGATCAAAATTGCTGTCAGTTTACATCTCTTTCGATCCAACTAACATTACTAGTAAATCGGCTTCACTGCGGCGAGGTGTAGATGGTCCAGCCTCATGACACGTCACTCCACAATAATATACACCGGGCGCAAACCTTGCCCTCCCTACGAAAGCCCAGGGCATTTGTATGCCACACAGAACCCACACACAAAAATATGTGAATGGAAAACAAGAAAAAAGGTAAGCTGTGAAGAGACATGTGTGTAAAACCATTAGGGTTATTCTGGCAAGCTATGAATACAGATTGCCACGCAAACTGTTGCTGTGGCTGAAGAGAAGACCATGTGGAAGCAAATAGTGCAGGGGGCAGAGTGGTCTGAAGCTATCTTAGCATCAGATTAAACTATCTTGCTAGCAGTCTGTTCTCCAGATCCTTAACCAGATGCTAATCTGATATGGTGTTAAACAGCTACTGTTGATGTAAATACAGATTGTAAAGCAAAAGCTGTCTTAGCAGATTAACTTGCTAGCATTCTGTATTGTTAAACTATGAGTGTATGATTAGTGTTAGCTTTGGAGGCCAGCAGGGTTGAAGTGCGTTGGGGTTCTTGGTTAAAATGGCACAGGAACTGCATAAATAAAGTTGCAAAATCAATTTCAGTTGACGATATGAACTCGGTTGTGCAGCACAAGCGTTGACCACTGACCAACGATAGATAGATAGTTTTTCTTCTTGCAGACATAAGCAACCACTAAGGATGTTCACAAAGCAGACCTCGACTCTAAGACACTAATTCCGACATTAAAAAGTAGCGTTGAAATACGGAAACAACGAGCAACGCGGCAGGTTGTAGATTTACTCAAAGGCCCACTGGTACTCCCTGCGGATCTCCTCTTCCTCCTCAGCGGTGAAGTCGTTCTTGATGTTGAAGGTCCTGCGGATCTCCTCCGGAGTCTTGCCCTTCATCATGTCGGCGGTGGTCTGGCAGGTGAGGTGCAGAAGCTCCTTGATGTTGAGGTAGTTGGCGGCGAGGCTGAGGTCGAAGAGGGTGGCGTGGTCGACCTTAATGAACTCGGCGTCCCAGTTCTTGAGGTCCTCCGCGGGGGACAGGGCAGAAGCGCCGTCTGCTGCACCATCGGCCACGGGCTTGGCCGCCTGAGCATGCTTGTTGCAGTACTCAATTACCTTGGAGAGGATCTTGGAGTTGACGTTGGGGAGCGGGATCCCGTTGTCGGCGCACTTGTCCTCGATCATGTGGCGGATCGTCTGCGACTCCATCACCACCGCCTCCTCCACCTTGAACTCCTCCCCGTCAGAGGACTTGAGCATGATCATCTTCTTCAGATCCTCGGCCGCCATGGGAGGGTGAGGTTGGGGATCTGGGGTGGATTTGGGGGGATTTGGGAGGAGAGGAAACCCTAGCGAACGAGAAGGGGGCGGCTGCAGAAGAGAGGAGTCTGGGGGCAATGACCCGGTGTCACCAAACGCTTAAGTAGAAAGTTTTTGCCCTCAGAAAAAAAACACCAGCAATCAGCCGCCGATATTTTGTTTCCCGTCGGGACTACCCTAGCATCATAGCATAGGTTCTATATGAACTCTAAATTGTACGATGTCCCACCAAAACAGGTACTTCTAAATCTGTTGTTTCCTAATTACTTGCGTATATCTACTACAAAAAAAGTAAGCAATAGAAGATGATAGGGAATACGAAACTGCTTCATGTGACACAAGCAAGGCCCAACTAACATACCAAGATAGCTCCTCATAACAGATTCATTCAGACTGGAACTAGCGAATCAGCAGGAAATCTTCAGGCCTAGCAGTGAATAAACAGCAACTGCTACCCACAAGAGCAGTACAGATGATTTGCATCCATCTACAAGAATTCCCAGAGCAACCTATCTTCTAAAGTCCGCAGGGAATACTAGTAGCACCATGCTGATCAAGGATATCTACAAGTTGAGTATGGAAGGTATTAAATGAAATCGCTAAGTGCAGCCTTCCAAAACATCTACAATAGGCAACCCAAATTTGGAACAGAAAAGATGGAACGGGTGATATCAACCATCACCTATTGAAATTGTTGTCAGTTCGCATCTATTTTTATCCAGCTAACATCACTATTAAATCAGCTTCACTGCAGCGACATGAAGCTGGTCCAGCATTACACATTACTCCGCAATAATATACACCTGGCGTAAATCTATGCTACACAAACCCCAGGAACCCACACACAAAAATATGTGAATGCAAAACAAGAAAAAAGGTAAGCTGTGAAGAGGCATGTGTGTAAAACCATTGAGGTTATTCTGGCGAGCTATGATGTCAATACAGATTGACACAAGCTGTTGAGGTGGCTGAAGAGAAGACCATGTCGAGGCAAGTTCTGCAGGGGCGGAGTGGTCTGAAGCTATCTTAGCAGCAAATAAACTATCTTGCTAGCAGTCTGTTCTCCAGATCCTTACTGGCTAACAGAAGCTGTCTTAGCAGATTAACTATCTTGCTAGCAGTCTGTTCTGTTAGACAGTGAGTATCCATCATTTGGCTGTGGAAGTGATAGAAAAAAGTTAAAGTGTGATGCATCTTGCCCTTCTCCATCTCAGCCTCGGGCCATTGCTTGATCAAGTGAGTTTAAGTAGCTTACTAGAAAACGTCTAGAGCCCTCTATTGAGGGGCAAGGTTTATCATGGGTGAGTTCATTATTTCCATGCCATATTCTCCACAATACCATCAGTGTTCTAGCGCTGGTTCAGTGGTATTTCATGTAGCAGGCCACTCCTTCCCTGTATTCTTAAGCAGAGAATCAGCTGGGAGATCCCATACTTCTTTCATTGCTAACCAGAGGCTGCGTGCATGCAGGCACCGTGTGAAGGTGTCGAAGGTGTCCTCATCCTCTGAACCGCATAAGCTTGATGTAGCCATGCCCCTGCGATGCATGTTTACCTGTGTTGCTACAGCATTGCAGGAAACCTTCCACGCCAGAAGCTTTGACCTTTGGAGGTACAGGACAATCCCAGATAAGCTTCCACGCCGGTCTTTCGCCATCCGGCATGCAACTCGTTGCACCACGGTCTGGATCCTGCATGAGACAGTTCAGGCCAAGGCGATAAGCGCTCTTTACAGTGAAATTACCTCGTTTTTCTGGAAACCAAGCAACGAAGTCGTCGTCATTGTGTTGTGAGGGTTGGATCTTTAGAATTTCTGTTATGTTTTCCTCTGTAAAGTACTACTCTAAACGTTGTAGGTTCCAGGCACCCTCTGGTAGCAGAAAATCTGCAACCCAGCGGTACCTACATCGTCCTTGGCTTGATCGCGGGAGGTGGTTCGATTCCCTGGGTATCCGGGGATCCCGCCATGCACATATCTTCGACCCATGAATTTGCAATGGTAAATAAATAAACACCAGCGTTAGATTTGTTAACATTCAATTGGAAAGGATCGATGCTATCAAAATCTTCCACATTTTAGTGCTCACACTACTGTGGTGTGAATGCTATTGGCAGGACCTGTCATCAATCACAAGCATCATCCTTAATGTGGACCATTGTGTGTACACCAAATTTGACGTCTCTACCATGGATACTGGCTGGAACTGTCTTGCTCGCCTACTGCAGTTGCTCCCTGGACCCTAACTTGAAGTCTTCAAGTGTGGAAGACTAATCTACTCTGTTTGGTCTAGATCTAAATCTGGAGGTCTTTAAAGGTGGGTCTGGTGTTGGGTACTGGAAGGTCTTCCATGTTTCCCATCAATTTGCCTTTGCCCTATTCCCCTGGGAGAAGGCACTGGTGTTGGGTATCTATGCCCGATTTCGCAGGTGCCCATTTGGCCTAGCCCTTGAGTTCTAGTCAGTGAACGATTGAACCATGAATTGCAGTCTTTTCTCCTACCTAAATGTTCCTAGGAACAACCACATTTACACGAGTGATGCTAGCGTCAATGTATTATCAGGGAACTTTTAATTTAGACTTCATAGTTAAATAGTGGTCTCGGCTGACTATTGAAGCTCTCTGCTATGGTAAATCTGTATACGCATAACCGCACAACATAGTTGAAATAATTTTCCCCATGTACATTTTGACTGTCGGTGAGGTTGCTTTCATTATCGTCAATCTGAGAATGTATCTATTCTTCATCTTTCGAAAAATTTAAAAAGATCTTTGGAAAAAGGTTTGTGTACCAAGAACCCCATAAATAAATTTGAAAAATCTGAGAATGGTTACAACTAATTATGTTGTGCTTACTTCAACAGGTCAAGAGATCCCCAGCGATGCAGGTCAATAATGTGAGGACTGAGGATGGCGAGATGAGGAAAAAGACGGGTGAGATGACGGTGAGCCTTGGCCACTGCCCCGATTCACCGCCGCTGCCGCTACTGCTGGAAGTCGACCACCTGCTGGAGGAGATCCTCCTCCGCCTCCACCCACTGCCGTCATCCCTCCCGCGCGCCTCCCTCGTCTCCCATCGCTGGCGCCGTCTTGTCTCCGATCCCGGATTCTTCCGCCGCTTCCGCCTCCACCACCGCCGGAATCCTCCACACCTAGGCTTCTTCGATGTGGATTCCCACGACCTCCACTTCGTACCAGCCCTGGATGCCCCTGATCGTGTCCCGCCTGGGCGATTCTCCTTGCAGTTCAACGAAGGTGACAAGTTCCATCTCCTCGGATCTCGCCATGGCCTCGTACTCGTCCTCCAACCACCACGGAAGCAGCTCTTGGTGTGGGATCCAATCACTGCTGACCAACACCACATTAACCTTCCCCCAGGGTTTGCAGGACCTGTGTTCGCGATCCATGGAGCTGTACTTCGCGATGCCGTAGATGCTCAACACTTCCAGGTGGTCTTGGTAGATGTAGAAGCCGAAGACCCTCATCATAGCCGAGTGCTCGCCTGTGTTTATTCATCGGAGACCGGCGTATGGGGTGATCTCATCTCGGCACCGCTTCCGCCCATGGTTCCTTCGAGTAACCGTGTCGTCTTTGTTTATCCAACCAAGCCGGCTGTGTTGGTTGAGAATTCCCTTTACTGGATCCTTGATGGGGATTTGGTTGGTATTCTTGAGTTTGATTTAGAGAGGAAGAGCATAGCTGTGATACAGCCGCCAGTAGATGTGCTTACCAAAAGTAAATATCAATATACAGTTATGTGGACTGAGGGTGGTGGGCTTGGTTTCCTCTTTGTGTCAAGATCACAATACAACGCACAATTATGGAAAAGGAAGACCAATCTCGATGGTGTTGCGTCCTGGGTGCTGGAAAGAACTATTGAACTGGAGAAACTACTTTCCCTGAATTCTGGGGCAAGAGTGAACCTGTGCGTAAGAGGGTTTGCTGAGGACAATAATGTGCTCTTCCTGGGGACACCTATTGGCGTATTCATGATCCATATTGAGTCACTGCAGTTCAAGAAACTTCCGGACCACACGTTGGTTTCTTGCAATCATTCATTTGAAAGTGTCTATGCAGCAGGTAATAATTCACCTTCAACCCATTACACATGTCAAATTAAAATAAATTAACATGGCTCTAAACCACGAGTATAACAAGCAAAGTTATTTCTTCACCAATTTGTCTGGTCCAAGTTATATGCATGTATGCTTTGTGTGCAGTGTAATATTTTCTGTTTTGGCTACCTTGAATGTTTAATACTATTGAACACATGATCCAGATGACATGATAGATTCATCTTTAAAAAGTTGTGATCACTAGTAATAGTTTGTAATGTTTATGCATATATTATCATCAATGCTTGATGTTGTGCAGTGTAAAAAAAACAGTGACAGTTTTTATTTGATCAATGGAAGTACCAATTGATAAGATGATGCACGATCCCTTTCTTGAGGTTTGTACCTCATGAGTTATATTGGGGTGGCTGAGATGTAGAGTTTCTGGGTGTAGTTTCTTCTTCCATTTGTATGCGGGACGCTAAGGTTGACCCTCTATGTAGCATGCAAATTACCTATTGTTGTTCTCTCTGAAATGTTTGCTTTGTCTAATTATGCTGATACTACGATTAGAATTTTGTGCTTTTGGCACAAGTTCCACGTTCTCAAAGCTCATGTTTACTGTTTGTGCCTTACAAAAATTTGTGAGAGTAAGTCCAATGGCTTTTACTGAATGAATGGTACCGTTCAAATTTTTTTAGCTGATGGTATTGTTGCTTTGCTCCGCAGGTACCTGAGTTGCATTGGGGTGGCTAAGACGCAGAGAGAGTTTTTGGGTGTAGTTTCTTCCATTCATATGCTGGACCCGTAGGTTGACCTCAATGTAGCATGCGCCGGTGAGCTATGAAGTGTAGCTGTGGGAATTATTAAACCTTAAATTTGCTAACTTCCTATTGTTATCCGATTTCCGTATACATTCCCATCTGTCATGAAGGTTGAATGCACCTGCCTTGGTCTAACGATTCAACCAGGTTCCTATATGGCTTTCTCTGTTCTGCCCATGAATATGAATATATAGCTCTTCCTTGAACTTTTCCGTATTCTTCTCCTTCCTTCAACAGTTGGAAACATTCTGGCTGACTGTATATTGAATCTGCCATGGTATCAAGTAAGCCATTATCTGTCACACATTCGTGCTTCAGTGGTGAGGCTGCATTTATAAAAAAAAAATTTGTATTGGATGATTTACGACCGCGTTAAGCTATTTCGTCATACATTTGTAAATCGGTGATATGCTTTTGTGGAGCTGCTTGATGCGTGCAGAGCAAGCTCGCAAATAAGTGGGTGTCAGGAAACAAAATGTAGCCACCACGCCAGCCAGCATAGTGGTAGGGATGATGAACATTGCAACTGGCTGTGGGTTCACGTTGGTTGGGACTTGGGAGATGAACACTACAACCCTCGGTTACTGTCGGTTGAAGCTCAACTTCTTGGCAACTCCGTCACATAAGAGCTATTGGTGTTTGGGAGCAGAGAAATATTCGGAAATATGTCAATCGATATTAGTACTTGAGAGTTCGGTCGCTCTCACTGGATAGTCTGAAAAATAATGGTTCTGCACGCGAGTGATAAAAAGAAATTAGCAGCTGTAAGTGAACAGTGTCACAGCATGCTAAGAGCATCCTCCCAAAGGTTTTTGGAGCACGCCGGACATATTTTCGTCCCCAGTCGCGCGCCCCGAAGCCTCCTTCCGCCCAGCGCGGCCTAATACGATGTCCGGCGCTCCGAGGTCGTCCCCACTCCACAGGGGACGCTCTTGGCGTGTCGGATAGAGCGAGGCGGATGCCCACCTGTCAGCGACCAAAACCAGAACGGTTCGTTCGCGCCTCCCACTCCTCTTCTGCCGCTCGATTTGCCGGCCGTCTTGGCGGCCAATCTCTCCTGAGTCGGGAACTGTCGTGACGGCTAGCTCCCTCGCCGTCCTTTTCGCCGCCACTGCTTCGGCAACGCTAGAACGTGCCGGCAAATCCGCCCCTCCTCCACACACAGAAGTTGTTCGGCGCCTTGTCTGGTAGGCGCAACAACAGGTCGCTGTTTGTTGCCTCCTCTGCTGCAGCAGATGAATTTTAGCCATTTATTTTGCTTATATATGGATAGCGACGACGAGATGATCGTCCAGTTGATGGAGTAAGAGCAAGCCTTCGACAACGACATTCGGGAGCATTTGTGGATCATCGCGTACCTCCAATACATACTTGACGCCGAGGCGGAGAAGAGGAAGAGGCTGCACCGCGGAGGTTCAAAGGCGGGGAGAAAGAAGTCGAAGCCCCGACAGAGGATGGAGCAGCATACCATGCTGCACAACGATTACTTCGCAGATGAAGCACCACATGCCGACAATTTGCGGCGTCGGTATAGGATGAGCAAGGGTTTGTTTATGAATATCGTCCACGACGTTCGAGAGTTCGACCCCTACTTCAAGCTGAAGCACGACATTGTTGGCATTGTCGGGTTCTCGTCGATTCAGAAGTGCACCGCCGCCATGATCAAGGATGCTTGCATACGGAGCACCTGTTGACATACAGGACGACTACCTTCGCATGAGTGAGTCTACTGTCATTGAGTGCATGTACGAGTTTTGACGAGCTGTGGTCGAAAGTTTGGTAAATACTACTTGAGAGGGCCAACTGAAGAATAGACTGCAAGGATCATGGCCTAAAATGCAGCGAGAGGATTCCCTCGGATACTTGAAAGCATCAGTTGTATGTACTAATCATGGAAGAACTGCCTGTTTGATTGGCAAGGTATATACAAAGGACATTATTGATATTGCAGTTTGGTGTTTGAAGCTGTGGCAGATTATGACCTATAGATTTGGAATTCTTTGTTTTCAGGGTACCTCCATCGACAGATGGCCGACGCTGCATGCGGCCCAGCGCGCACCCGTTGCCGGATGGAGACCCATGGGCCATGGCATGCACGTATTTGCAGGCCGCCGGAGCGAGACGATGTTCTGTTGCTCTGGCCAAGGCGGCGGCGGGTCGTCGTCCGTCAGTCGTCACCGTCGCCCCGCTCCGCCTCTGCTGGATCAACCCAACCTCGCCATGGTGCATCCCTCCGGCGGAGATCAACGGGAGGCGCGCCGGAATAAGCACCTGCGCAGTCCACTCCCCCGCCCGCGAAAGATCAAGCCCGACCCCATGCTCGATCATGCCGACTTCGTTTGCTGCCGTTAGGCCATCTCCAACGGGGCGACCCATCCCGCACCCGTGCGTCCGGATGGGTCAAAACGGACAAAAACCTGGCCCAGCGCGCGGACCCATCCCTAAAACGGATGGTCGCAGCGTCCGGAACAACCCAAACCCCACCCAAATCTGGGCCTCATTTGCGTGGCCGCGGACACCGGGGGCTGGCCGCTCGCATCCTCCCCTTGTCCTCCCCTGGCTTGCATGTCTACCTCCCAAAACACAGCCCCCTCGCACACATCTCCCCCCTCCCGCTCCGCCGCCACCCCAGGACCGGCGATTTGCGACCGCTGTTGACGCCGGCCACCGACATCGAGACGCCGACAAGCGGTGCGGAAGACGAGGACGTGGCCCCGCGCTTTCGCGCTGTGCTTTCACGGCCTCATAGCAATGTCGGGGGACGCCATCGTAGGCGCTGTTGTCCTCTCGCCGTCGCGAGACCTTCCGCAGTCAGCAGCTTCGCCGTTGCCGCTAGAGGTGAGCTTTCGTGCACCGAGCTTCCAGGCCGCAAGTCCGCTGGGATGGCCATTGCCTTCAGGTCCCTACGTCCGTATTGGATTGCCTCCGCCTGCGAGGTGTTCGATGAATTGGGCGAACTAAAATTTGTCCTATTTCATGTGTAGATCATGGCGGGCAGCGACGATGAGTTCTTCTTCAAGAACTTCATTGACACGTCCTCAGACGAGGAGTCCGACATCGACTTTCTCATGGAGGCTGCGTTGATCATCCACGAGCACAATGTCGCGCAGATCCCCGTGTTCCGGGGGTCCTTGCCGGGGCGCGCGGTGGCCTTGGACCGCAAAAGAGAACGCGGCCACGACATGCTCTTCAACGACTACTTCTACGCAAGGTATTGTTCACACCAGTCTTGTTTCGCCGTTGTTTTCGGATGTCTAGACCGTTGTTCACCCGGATAATGGATGGCGTCAAGGTCTACGACAACTACTTCGTCGCCAAAGTGGATGCAGTTGGCAAGGTAGGCCACTCTTTGTATCAGAAATGCACGGCAGCGATTAGGATGCTCGCATATGGTGTTGCCGGTGATTTTGTAGATGAGTACATCCGCATGAGCGAGTCGAGCTGCTTGGAAGCGATGTACAGGTTCTGCAGTGATCGGTGTGTTCGGAGAACAATATCTGCGACAACCTAATGCAGAGGACACATCCCGTCTGTTGTCAATCAACGCTTCCAGGGGTTTCCTGGGATGCTTGGCAGCATAGACTGCATGCACTGGGAGTGGAAGAACTACCCCTTTAGTTGGCAGGGGGCGTACATCGGCCATTCTGAGGGGTGCACAATGATTCTTGAAGCTGTTGCTTCACATGACGCATGGATTTGGCACTCATTCTTCGAAATGGCCGGCTCACACAATGACATTAATGTGCTTCAGCGCTCTCCGGTGTTTGATAGGCTAGCGCACGGTCAGCCCCTGATGTGGATTTCAGATCAATGTCCACCACTACAACAAGGGGTAGTACCTGCTGATGGTATCTATCCACCTTGGGCTACACTCGTGAAAACAATCCATCGTCCCAACTCAGAGTAGGAGGCAATGTTTGCCAAAGAGCAAGAGGTAGCCCGGAAAGATGTCGAGCGGCGTTTGGCATCCTCCAAGCTCGTTGGGCTATCGTCAGATACCCTGCTAGAACATGGAGTGTGCAAACTCTGTGGGAGGTGATGACCGCTTGTGTAATCATGCACAACATGATTGTTAAGGTAGAGCGGGATGATTCACTGTTTGATAATGAGTGGGATGGCTAGGGAGAGTTGGTTGCTCCTCAAGGTGGTCCAGCATCATTCCAGGATATCCTCCACGTGCACCACGAAATTCGGGATCAAGCTGTTCACAACCAGCTCCAGACTGATTTGGTTGAGCACATGTGGGCGCATGTTGGCAACAATGCTCCAAACAACAACAATGAATAAAATCCCGAAGAAAACAATGCCTAGACCATTTGTATCATTTTACATTTTTATTTGAATAATACTTTGTCATTGAATACGTGGACAATAATCTTATGTAATAAATCTTGAATATTTAAACTTATTTATATATTTTTTATGACTTTTATGCATTTATATTGAATTTAAAGGCAAATACCAATTTCTACGGCGGCGATCCAAATCTGACCGCGTTGGTAGCAGCGAGCGACTCAAACGAACGCGCGCGGCCACTCAAACGGCCCAAAACGAACGATCCAACACGTCCGTTTGGGTACCGCGTTGGCGATGCCCTTAGCGCCGGAGCCTGACCCCGTGCTCTTGATCGCCCCGGCCCATTGCCTCTACCCGTTCAAAGGTTTGTATACTAGTAGTAGTTCAATGGCTCTGGCGTGTACTGAGTCAAATACGAACCAAATTAGTGGTTCCCATTTCATGATTTTGCACGGACTAAAATACCAGGAAGGGAGTAGGGACTGTTTCTTCACATGCAACCGAAAATGCAATTTTCTCAATATGTTATTGTTTAATGCTCAGCCAACGTGGTTATCTATCCGTGGCCGAGCTGGAGTTCAGGACCCGTGGGCGCACGCAGCTCTGCTGCTCGGCGGGATACAGGTGCAGGTAGTGTTCCTGTTCTTCACCTCCTTGCCTCCACTGGCTCCAGACATGTATACCGCTTTTGTTTCTCTGGTTTGTACTGAATCAAACCTCGTGCAGGTAGAGGCGTTTCTTAAGGCATGGTTTGTTAAGTCACGCAAGCAGAAAAGATATTCCTGGTATTTTAGTGCTTATCTAAGGTGGTTACCATGGATGTAGCTGTTAGCCATCGCATGCATAACCCATAATCAATGTGTCAAGCTGTTAATTGCGAAGTGGTCTTCTTGATTGCTTCTATATTCGAAAGTCAATGGATCTCAGCTGTACCTAGCGTCTCCTCTTGCACCTCTCCTCACCACCCTGACTCCAGTCCGTCCTTGATCTTCTCTTCTCCTATGGAAGGTTATCCTCCAATTCTTGTGTTCCCAGTACGTAGCTTCTCCCAAGAAGCTAGCAGCATCCCTTCAGATCTTACAGGTTAGTGCTTCAGCTCTTTAGTCTTTATCTGTGGGTTCCTTTTCCAACAACATACCACTCTTCAGTATTCAATTTTTGGACGCTCCTTTGGATGCTCTATATATGTTTACGATTAAACTTGATGGAATATGATCTTTTGTTTTGTTTTGATCGATTAAATACACACAGCTAGCTTGTTTGTGTAACCGGATCGTGGATACAGGCTATTGCTCACATCGTTGGATATCTGACCTGCGACTTGTCAGATAGAGGTGTTTTCTCAGAATATAACCAGGTAGGTTGTCTGCTCCTCTCGTTAATGACTACTCTTCCTTCAGTAACCAACCAATAGACACGTGGTGGTTTTGAGCTAGCGGCATTGCGATGCTAATGGCATGGTGGATCTGGAAGAATCGCAATGCTATGGTCTGTGGCAACGCGTCCCCTAGCATTAGTAGTCTCCTCGACACGATTCGATCCGAAGCTCGATCTTGGGCCTCGCTTGCAAGTCTTGATCCCCGGTGCTTCGTAGGTCTTGACATCTAGTGGGTTGAGTTGTTTGGTGCGGGTGTTGGCTCGTCCCAAGCTTGTACATTGTTGTAAGAACTCTTTTCTATCAATGCATCGAAACACGTTTTTGCGAGAAAAAAACATGGTGCTTTTGAGCCATTGAGACATAAATAGCCCAAAGTGCATTCAAAGAAAACCAAGTTTGATGCAGAAAATATTATACAAAGGGTACAAAATCATCCAATTTATACACGAGGAATATCATATAACAACAAATTAAGCTTTAGTGCTATATGTGTGTCACTTGGGATCCGTTCTCCTGCTCTCTGGTCATATCCATATTTACTTGTATCCTTGGAATAACCAGCTGTAGCCTGAGATGATTAGATATAGCTGTAAAAACTTGCAATTATCCTCGTCATAGAGTGAATTGGCTACAATGAAGTGCCCGCACCTACTCAGCCAAACATCATGCATGTTATTGATCATGCACCTTTTTTCTTAAAAACTCTTGTAGAACTTGGAGCAAGTAATTCACTTTGGAAATTATTGGGGTTGAAATAATCTGCTTGTACTGACCTAAACGTTGTTCTGGAGAATACTATCTCAAACTCATATCATGTTTCTATCTAATAGTTGCTTTTTTTTCTGAAATATATATTCTGTAATCAGAAATGGCTAGATTACATGATGAATGGGAGAGGAAGTTGCAAGATTCAAATGGAACGCCAATCTCACTTCCACTAAACTTTTTAAAAGCCATCACAGGTGATTTTTCCAATGAATCGGAACTCGGTAGAGGTGGGTATGGAGTGGTTTACAAGGTATGACCGATTTTGCTTACTCCAATTTTCAAATGTTAACAACAGTAATAACCAAAGAAGAGATATGAAGAGTGGTTTAACTTACAACACAGGGAATTCTTCCGAGTGGGAAAATCATTGCTGTCAAGAAGATTTTTGATATACATCTTGTGGACGATAAAATTTTCCAGAAGGAAGTTTGTGCTCTTATGGAGATCAAGCACCAACATGTAGTACAATTTATCGGTTACTGTTCTGAATCAAGCTTTGAAGCAATAAAGCAACCAAGTGGGAATTTTATTTGGGCTGAAATACCAAAAAGGTTGCTCTGCTTCGAATATTTACGCAACAAAAGCCTTCGCAAGTATATTTCCGGTACGATCACCAAACAATCCACATATTTATTTATTTATTTATTTTATCTTTAGTTTGTGAAGTTTACTTATAATATGGCTCAAACTACTAGTGCACTGGGTCTAACTATGCTATAGCTAGCTATCGAGCAGTGGGTCAATAGGAGCTAGCCATGTATATCAATCATTTCCCCATGCATGCATGCAGAAAAGGGGTTGTTAGGGGAAAATGGGAAAAGAGAATGCAGATGAGATACTGGATAATTTTTATTGAAAAAATTAGGCACTAATATTTAAGTTGAAGAATCGCGGATATTCACTTTGGCTCATATATGAAAATGCACCCATTGTATAAAAATCATATTCAAAATGTTCAAAAAAATTGAAAAAAAAATCTGCGGCTACATCTAGATATTCTATGTCCGCACACAAAATTTGGCGAAGAAATGACATTTTTTGTGGCTTGTGAAAAAAGAAAAAATTGTATGCTTCAAAATAGGTTTTTATGAAACGTTTTTTTGTCTTTTTTTCATAAAACACGCAAAATGCCTTTTCACGGCCAAGTTTTGTGGCCAAATTTTGTGAGCAAGCATAGAATGGATGGATGTACGTATTTTTTTAATTTTTTGTTTGACATTTTGAAATGGATTTAAAATATAATTTTCCTAATAGTTGCATATAAACCGATGAGCCAAAACACCAAGTCCGAAGAATCTTAACTACATTAATGTAGGGTATCTAGGCCCTCACCTCAAGCGACTGAGCTAGCTTAGTTCTTAGTGTTACTGCTTACAGTTTCTTCTATTATATGTATCCGTTCCTACAGATGAATCTCCAGTCCTTGAGTGGAACATGAGATACAAGATCATCAAGGGTATTTGCAACGGCTTGAGTTTTCTTCATGAGGAACGTCTTATGGTTCATCTTGACCTTAAACCCGAAAACATACTGATGGATGTTACAATGGTACCAAAAATAGCAGACTTCGGTTTGTCGAGGATCTTCGGCAACCAGCAATCACGAATTATAACTAATAATTATGTTGGATCACGGTGAATTCTGCTCTTGCATCTGCATTACTTTATCTTTCCTAGGCTATTTTGCATCACTTTGTTTATGCATGCGGTGCACCGTACTTTTCTATTGCATTGCAGAGGATATATGGCGCCCGAATACATAAACAAAGGCCTAATCACTAAGAAGGCAGACATCTTCAGCCTGGGTGTTATAATAATAGAGATAGTCACAGGTCGTAGGGACTATCCAAATTTCCAGCTCGGTAGTCCCGAGAGTACTGCTACGTCCTGCCAGCATTTCACGGAGGAAGTATGTTGAATTAATCCAGCCTTTGCATATGTCCCATCATTCTATCTCAGTGGTTGCAAATGTGTAGGTACTTGGTAGTTGGAGGAATACATTCGAATCCACAGTGAAGTATATATCAATGGAAAAATATAACCAGCAAGTAAAGGAATGTATCAGTATAGCCCTAAAATGTGTGGACCCTGGTATGGAGAGAAGACCTACAGTGGAGGATGTAATGCAAGTGCTTAACGCAGTAGACAAGGTATGATAAGGATTTTATATGATCTCCTAACTAATTTTATGAAAAGCTTTTACAGGAAGACTTTACACTAAACAGTTCTTGTATGTCTATTTCATACTGTACTATGTTCCATCTTTTTCTTGCTATGAAAAAAAGTTCAGATTCACAAATATCAAATAAAAAAGTAACTTAGTTAAATGAATCTTAATTTCATTTGTTGAAATGTCTCACTGGTTGTGTCCATATTACATAGGTGGAAGCGAGCAAAGAGTTGCCTTCACAAATGCAATGCATGGACAAGTCGCAGGTTCTAGACACTAGTGCAAGCAACGAACAAATACTGCACAGTATCACTGAAGACATGTCCAACATTAAGACAGGTGATACAGTGGGGGAATTGAAGAAATCCCAGGATTGTTTGCTGCCAACGCCGTTGTGGACGTCAACTAAGGAGTCTAGTCAGCCACAACAATCAAGTGACAAAACCAGTGAGGTGAGCCAATTAAGAATACTAACTTGCAAAAAATGAGTATTTGATTAGTGGTCAGCGCAAATTTTGTTTGTTTTTAGTCGAGTACCAGTAATTGAAAAATATTGTGAGTTAATTATGTAAATGATTTAATACTGTAGTATAATTTACAGTGCAGTAATCCTATAATATGTAGATTAGACTAGCTTAAGCTTCTTTTCCTTTTTGTAGTTTGCTTGGTATTTTCTGCACTTATAAATGATCTCCAATTTTCTAGCTCTTTGTCTGAGATTTGAAGCACCTCACTTGATCCTTCTGCAGTCAAGATTATATTCGTCGTATTCTACTCCACCATCAGTCGAGCCAATTTCTCAAGTAGTTTCTCAGACTCCTTCAGAGAAGCACTAACACTAGTTATATTGAGCGGTGGAACAGTACAGGAGCCATACTTCTTCCTGATAGCACACGAAGCGCAGAATACACCGCCGCTTACACTCGAACTGCTCCACATGGGCCATCACATCCGCTTCCTAGCTGCTTTTCCTCTTCCCCTCAGGTTTTCTAGACAAGCCGCTGCTGTCTCCAAATTACTGCAGCCCCATAGGACCGTCAGTCCGTCACTACAAATAGATTCGAGGCCGCCGTCTGGACACCCAACCACCTTCCAGAGCCTGCGCCCCCGTGTCTGCTACGCTCGACCACGGAGCAAACAACCAACCGCGGCGAACCCGTCACACCGCAAGGGTCAAGAGATTCAAGGCGACGCCTCCAACAAGGTTGTGACGCTTTCATCACCCTCCCGATGAATCTTAGGTTTTCATCCGAAGAACTTGAAGCCACTTGCGTTGTTCGGGATCGTAATTCCACCACGACACCATCAAGAAATACGACGTGTGAAAGCGCCGCCCAGAGTCAGTATAGGGCTTTCACCCGGAGTTTGACCCGAACACGAAGCTCGGTGAGCAGCAGGAAGGCAGCCAGACCACGTTATCAACCACCGAGCTCCATCGAAAGATCATCCACCGCTGCAGCTCACGCCGCGGCAGGGGAGGGAGCGAAGCGGGGCTTGTTCGGGATTGTTTTGGAATTATGCTAAGTTACTAGTATTCTTTTCAGCGAACATATCCTCTTTTTCTATATGTATATGTATACAGTCTTTCTTGTACTTGCAATAGAAATTTCCATTTCAAATGTTGAAATGCTGGGGTGTTGACTATGTGAACTATTTTTTCTTTGCAGCTAATCCCAGACTCCAGCATGATTCTTGACATTCACCCGGTTGAGCTCTGCTTTTTTTATGAACCAGATAAGATGATCGCATGCTCACTTGACATAACAAACAATACAGATGAAAAAATGGCATTTACACTTGAAACGAAAAGCAGTGAAAAGATCTGCTTCTTAAGCAGGTGGCCAAAGTTTGGCTTCATGGACCCGAGGACCACTTACACGCTCGTACTGATAATGGGTAAACACAGGACCATACCACGACAAAGAAATGTCGATTTAATCCTGCACACCAGTACATATTGTGAATCTACTAGTGATGAAGATACGTGCATACAACATTTTAAGAATGCAGAACAGTTGGGGATCACAGTGCATCATGTGACTTTAAAATGTGTTTGTGCTCCTCGAGGAGTGACAATATTTGAGGTGAGCTTGTTCTAGTAAATTTTTTTTTGCGGTAATTAAAGTATTGGTTACTACTGCTTCTCAAACGCTGTTAGTCCAAGACTGCATATAACATGTAGAGTACTACGATTCTTAAATAAAAGTAATAGAGAGTGTCGAGTATGTACTGCTTTCCACCGCAATAATGGCCCAACTGTACATTTACCTTGTAATGCACCAGAATAATGCTCGAACTATTGAAATTGGTCGAGATATAGGAGGCTACAGAATACAATTCCTTTAGTATTATGTTTTATTACCTAATAAAACGGAATGTTTCAGCCGGTATGAGAACAAAATTGATATAACCATGGATAGGTGAAGTATGTTTACAAATCAAGCGCCTGCCAATAATCCACGGCAAACATAACTGGTCTTGGATAGAAACTAAAGAGGTATGTAGGAGTGTATAGCTTACTCGACATAGGAATAGGTCTTCGAAAGTGTCTGAACTATTTATCAAAATTTAAATGCATCTAAACACTATTTAGTAGGTAGATACATTCAATTTTTGATAATTTAAGACACCTTTAGCGGGACAGAGGGAGTACTATACTACATACAATACTAACTAAGCATTTGGCTGACACGTCAAGTTATTAATTGAAAAATGATAGAGTTGTGGTAAGTAGATATGTTACCATCACAGATTACAAGGCAAGATGAGTCTATAACCTAATAAATATAGTTTTACATGATACTACACATATGTTACTATTTCCTATGAATGTAGTAACATAGATTAGTAACATGTGTATGTTACTACTATATTACTTTTCACTATGATTAGTCTTAGTAACTATAGGTCAGACGACTTAGAAATAGTTATTTCTCATCAATTTGAAAATAGTTATTTCCTAGTCGGTATTGATAGCCATAGTAGATCTTAGTGGTTCTTGTATTTATATTGGATATAGTTCTCAGCCCGTGACCTAGAAATAGTTATTCTCGGCCACATCATAAATGGCATATTCTTGGATATAGAAAAATGTACTTTTGAAGTAGCGATGCTATTACTGAAAGAAAACAATGCTGCCAAACAAGTTTGTTGTAGCAATCAGTCCAAAAATTATTCAATACTATTACTAATCTTAGCAAGTTATTCACAAGGCCATGATCAACGAGAAAATTTAATAAAGTACTACCTCCATACCGGTTTATTAGGTTAATACATACTTCGAGAAAAAAACTCTAACTATTAATTTGATCATCAAAATATGAGATATATGCCAGAAATATAAATTTATGGCATATATCTCATGTTTTGTTGAGCAAATTAAGGGCTAAAGTTTTGTCTCAAAGTGCATATTACCCTAACTAGCTGAATGCCCGTACGTTGCCACGGTTCTTCAAATTTTTATCCCATGCGTAAACACTATGCATACAAAAATTCACGTGTATAGAGCCACTATATTTTTGCTAACTAGGCATAGCACTTTTTATATAGTAGAGCCCGTGATTTTGGCACTTAGGTCTCCGCATCCATTGTGCATTACACATATGTTATTTCAAAGAATAATTTGTTATGCTCTTTTGGATGGGCGGCAAATTAGCCTATAGCTTGTTATTGAGATGATCAAGCAGACGTTTTCAAACATGTAAATGCTAGCATCTTTTGGACTTTTACCACCTTTTACGTGGTGTAGATTCTGACATCATAAGATTGTTTTAATGAAGAAACAGTTACAAGAAAATCATGAAAATTTGCATATATGTATAGACAATAAATTATCCAAAAACAATCTGGATTATGGATATCAATTAATCCATAGTATAAAAGGCTAAACTTTTCAAAAGCTGCAAGGAGTCAACCATAACAATTAAAAAACAGTTGCCCCTTTCTATTGTTCTTGTAAGAATCTCTTTATGTATATGGATGTCGTTGATTGATTTCATGAAATTTGAAAGGCTGCAGAAGACTTTCCCCTCGCCTCGTAAATCAGATAGACAAAAGCATCATATCTCTCTTCTCAGCCTAGCTTGTGAATCACCATTTATCCTTGAAGCACCAGATTAAAATAGTTTCCATATACAAATATAAAAGTGCAATATTCGATACCGTGAGATATTTCCAAAAAAACTATAGCACAATCCTTTGGGAGCTACAAAATCTTAACAATCATGTTAGAAAAATTCAAGCTATTATAAGCTGAACCAACCATCTCCATTGTACCAACCATGTATTGACGATGGAAAATATCTAAAAAAACAATGAATGGTGACCACTTAAGGCTTAGTATTAAAGAGGTAGTCACAAATAAATTAAAAAAGCAATAGTACTTTTTTCTTGAAATAGAACTAATTCTTCTGTACAATGTTGAAACTCTGATGGTCAAAAGAACTCAACAAAGAACGAAACAAATAAAACATAGAATCCAATAGCTTGAGTTTAAAAATCTAGAATCCCTAGCTAGATCAAGAGCTGCTTGTGTGTAAGCATGTCTTGCCCTATCAACAATCATGACCATTCTCGCGGCGCTGTCGCATCTAGTAGAATAATCACTAGTAGAAAATAGAGCTTTCGTCCAGCACCCCTGGAAGATTTAGTCCCGGTTTAAACAGGAACCGGGACTAATGGGTCGCATTAGTTCCGGTTCAAACAGCGCAAGCTCTAGTCCCGGTTGGTAATACGAATCGGGACTAAAGGGGTGGCGGCAAGCTGCCTCCGGGGCAAAAGGGCTATCTAGGTTTTTTGGGTCCACACGCACCTTCACCCACACCCTCTCCCCGCGTGGATCGCATTTTTTAGTTGTAAAGTACAAAAGAAAATGATAGAAAATTCAAGAATAAAATCTTTTGAGATTCATGTATGTTACGCAACATACTATTAGGGTAAATTAACAATTTTGACTTTTGACTTTTTTGCAAAAAAGGTTTACAAAAAGGGTAAACGGCTTTTCTGGTTGCATACGACGTTGAAAAAACGTATAATATATCAAAATGATCGTGGGAAAAAGTTAACATCCGAATTCACCAGGGTTTACCTGGTTAGCCAATTTTTAGATTTTCAAAATTCCAAATGGAAATATGAAAACGGGAAGATTTTAGTTTTTGCCAGAAATTTATGATTTTATATTTTTTTAAATTTTAATTAATAATTTCATCCTGCATAAAGATTACTATTACTTAACCATAAAGGAGGTTAGCCAATTTTTAGATTTTTAGGTTTTAGGTTTGGCAAAAAAAATATTTAAAAATTTTAAAAAAAATAATACAAATTAAGAATGTTAATGTATACTTATTTATTCAAGATTATTATTACATCATTACTTTTTCTTATTAAAATAATTATTTGAAATTCAAAAAATAAAGAAGTGTGATAACGACCAACATGTAAATAGGATTGATATGATACTAGTATCAATAACATGCGCGCGAAGCACTTGGAGGCGGGATGGGAAGGAAATTCGGAAGTTAAGCATGCTAGTGCTGGAGTAGTGGGAGAATGGGTGACCGAGCGGGAAGTTTGACCACAAGTAAGTAATTTGACTAGAGATTAAGTGGTAGTTAGAGACTAAACATGTTGTGGACAGAGGTGAGGGCCTAACCTGAGGTAGAAGGAGGCTGCAGGGAGGAACTCTCTCCTATTAGGGTTACAGAGATAGAAGCACCTTATATAGGTCAGGACTGGGCTGGGCCAAATGGGTCATAACAGAGAACAAGAAGACAGCCCAACAGATACACCAACAGTTGTCCAACACTCCCCCTCAAGATGGGTGATAAATGTCAATCATCCCCATCTTGGCACAGGCAAGATTACACTCCTTTGAGCCCAGTCCCTTTGTTAAACAGTCTGCCACTTGTTGTCCCGATCTCACATAAGCCAATGAGATAATTCCTGCATCAATCTTTTCTTTAATAAAGAATCTGTCTATCTCCACATGTTTAGTTCGCTCATGCTGGACAGGGTTATTTGCTATGTTTATGGCAGACATATTATCACACCACACCTTCAAGCTTCCTTGCCTTCAAATTTTCAGCTCTCTTAGAAGGTTTCGTACCCACAACATTTCACCCAGGCCCTGTGACATAGCTCTGTACTCAGCTTCGGCTGTTGATTTCAAGACAACAGATTGTTTCTTACTTCTCCATGACACCAAATTTCCTCCAACAAAAACACAATACCTTGAGGTGGATCTTCGATCATCTAAGAAGCTAGCCCAATCCGCATCACAATATCCATCTACATTTAGGTGTCCATTACTTTTAAACAACACTCCTTTTCCCAGAGTGCCCTTCAAGTATCTCAAGATTCTTTGAGCTGCTTCCAAGTGTCCATCCCTCGGATCATGCATATAGCGACTCACTACACTTACTGCAAATGATATATCTGGTCTCGTGTGGCATAAGTATATTAGTCTTCCAACAAGTCTTTGATATTTCTCCTTGTTTATGGGTTGTCCAGACTCTGCTGTGATTTTAGTGTTCTGGTCAATAGGTGTTGAAGCCACTCGGCACCCCAGCATGCCCATATCATCTAAGAGATCCAATGTATACTTTCTTTGAGATAGTGATATCCCTTTTGACGATCTTGCAACTTCTATTCCAAGGAAGTATCTAAGTTTTCCCAAATCTTTCACCTCAAAGGCCTGACTCAAGCATCCTTTCAGTTTTGCGATTTCCACAACATCATCTCCCGTGATGATAATATCATCAACATACACAGCAAGGATAGTGATTTTCTGCTCCGAATGTCTGTAAAATAAGGTATGGTCTCCATTGCATTGACCATAACCCATGCCACACACCACTTGTCTGAACCTGTCAAACCAGGCCCGTGGAGATTGTTTGAGACCATATAGAGATTTCTTCAGTCTACATACCTTCCCTTTAGTTTCAGGTCTGACAAATCCTGGTGGCATCTCCATATACACCTCCTCTTGAAGATCACCATGCAGAAATGCATTTTTGACATCAAGTTGATGCAAGGGCCATCCGAAATTTGCTGCACAAGAGATCAAAATTCTGACAGTGCTCATTTTTGCCACTGGTGCAAATGTCTCATCATAGTCAATGCCATAAGTTTGACTGTATCCTCTTGCCACAAGTCTTGCCTTATATCTCTCCACTTTTCCTTCTGCATTTTGTTTTACAGAATAGATCCACTTACAGCCAACTGTATTCTTTCCTTTAGGGAGATCTGTCAACTCCCATGTTTTATTTTTCTTCAAGGCCTCTAACTCTTCCATCATAGCATTGCACCATCTCGGGTCCAACCTGGCTGCCTTCCAATCCTTAGGAACAGATACAGTTTGCAGTGAAGCAACAAAAGCCCGAAAAGAGGGTGACAATGCCTCATAAGAAATATAATTTCCTATGTCATAGTCATCATAACTCAGTCGCTTTGGGGGTCCAACTTTCCTTATCCCTTTCCTTATTGCAATTGGCAAGTCTAGGCTATTATTGGACTCAGTCTGAGATTGATTCTCCTCTGCAGAATCTACACTTGTGCTTCCTTGATTTTCTGGTCCAATGGGTTGCTCCCCCTGCCCCTGGTCTTGTTGCTCCTCCAGTGCATCTACTTGTTCCCTTTGTACTTGTCTTCTAGAGTACACAAGTGGATTCTGCAGCCATCTTTGTGGTGGTACAGGTATAGGTGGTGTAGGTGTACCAGGAATTGCAGGAATCTCCGCAACAATAGGAGTTTGTTGATGTTGTTGTTGGTCACCATCTTGCTGCTCTTGATCACCACCTTGCTGTTGCTCCCCCTCTTGAGCATCACCAAGATGGTCAAGCCCCTGGAACAAGCCACTAAGATCACTCTCACCGTCATAAAATGGTTCTGACTCGCGAAACGTAACATCCATGCTTACAAATGTCCTCCTGTCAGTGGGACTCCAACACTTGTAACCCTTACATGCGGAGGAATAGCCAATAAAGATACATTTGATAGCCCGATGATCTAGCTTGCCAACAGATGGCCTGTGATCCCTTACAAAACATGTACAGCCAAAGAGTTTGGGTGGTACAACAAAGTCATTGTTATTTAGAAGGAGTTGGCAAGGAGACTGCATACCTAGAATCTTTGAAGGCATTCTGTTGATCAAATATGTAGCAGTCATAACTGCCTCACTCCATAAGAATTTGGGAACATTCATGGTAAACATAAGAGATCGAGCCACTTCAAGAATGTGCCTATTCTTCCGCTCAGCAACTCCATTCTGGGGAGGAGTGTCAGGACATGAAGTCTGGTGCAGTATACCTTGCGAAGATAAGAAAGCAGCAAAAGGTTTGTTGATATATTCAGTACCATTATCGATTCGATCACTTGCACCTGAACATTGAATTGGTTTTTCACATAGGCACAAAAACTCTGGAAACAAGTGAACACTTCATCTTTGTGACGCATAAGATAAATCCAAGTCATTCTGGAATAGCAGTCAATAAAAGTCACAAAGTACTTCATGCCACTTACTGACACAACAGGACACGTCCATACATCAGAGCGCACTAACACAAATGGGGATACACTTCTGATCCCTCTACTAACATAAGAGGTTCTCGTATGCTTAGCATATTCGCAGGCATCACAACATAATTTGGTTTTGTCCACTCCATTCATTACATCAGGAAAAACTCAAAACATTTTATCAAACGCCATGTGGCCCATTCGACAATGATGAACTAGTGCCATACTCTCCTTTCCTCCAACAATCGCAGCGAGCACAGAACTAGCATCATGCCCCATCTTGTCACGATCTATGTGCCAAAGACCTCTATGCCTGGTTGCAGTCCCAATCTTCTTGCTGCTCTCCCTTTCCTGAATTAAACACATATATCTATCAACTATTATACGGTAGTCCTGCTGATCAATCAGGGCACTTAGAGATAGCAGATTTACTGGAAAAGCAGGAACATGTAGAACTGATGACAATTTTATGTTGGGTGTACATTGCACCGACCCCTCCCCTTTTATAGATTGTGCTGTGTCATCTGCTGTTTGGATAGTGCCTCTATGTGTGGGAGGATACTGAGTATAAGAGTCAAACTCACTAATATTTCCAGTAACATGTTTGGATGCTCCAGAATCAAGAGTCCAATCTGAATTAGCATTATGAGTGGCTATAGAAACTCTATCAATATTACCTTCATCTTTGTAGACATAGTGAGCAAAGTTCCCAAAGGTTGCTTCATTTTGTCCTTCTCCCTTTGATTGTCCCTGAGAGGTACTGGTAGTTGACTCTGAAGCTGATGTCATATGTGCCTTGGGTGATATAGCGTGCTGCTGTCCTCCACCCCTGCCATACTGACATCCATATGGCTGTCCACTACCTCTGCCATAGTGCTGTCCACCACCTCTTCCATAATGCTGTCCATATGGCTGTCCACTACCTCTGCCATCACCTCTTCCTCTGTAGCTTCCTCTGCCATGTGTGTATCCTCCTCTCCCCCTACTGGATGTAGCAAAGGAGGTACACTGATGCTTCAAGTGTCCCTTCTGCCCACAAGTATAGCAGTCTCTCATCTCTTGTCTCTCGGTAGTGTAGAAGGTCGGATGAGGGACAGAATCGCTTCCCTTTGTCATATTCAGACGCACTTCCTCTCTGAACATAGCTGCAATGGCTTCTTTGAGAGAAGGGGTAGTGGTTTGATGCAGTAAAGCAGCCCTTCTCCCCTCAAAATCTTGATTAAGACCCTTCAAGAACTTCATGACTCACCGACGTTCAATCCAGCTTGCAGCAACACTCACACATTCCCCATGGGCAAGTTCCAGAGGATCCACATGATCTAAATCTCCCCAAAGATGCTGCAACTCAGCCACATATGCCATCACAGTTTTGTTTCCTTGTTGCAAGTCATGCACTTTATCCTCAATCTCAGCAATCAACATAATGTTCCCCTTTCCAGAATAAAGATTTGATAGGGTGTCCCATACCTCTGAAGCTTTTGTGAGTGCCTCTACAGAAGCAGCAATGTTGGGAACCAAAGAGTTAAGCAACCATGCCACAATCAGAGAATTTATGACATTCCACTGTTTCCATTCCGGACTGGTCTTGTCTGCTGGTTCTGCAGCTTCACCACTCACACGTTCATCCAACCCTTTCGAATTCAAAATCAACAGCGCCCTCCTTGACCACCGGAGGTAGTTGGCCACTCCTTCCAACTTGATTTCGTTCGCCGGCAGCTCAAGTTTCTGACCGATGTTGGTATGGGGAACGATTGCTCCCCCTCCAGCAGATCCTCCTCCATCTCCTTTGGTAGTGATAAGTTCTGCCAGCTTCTCCAGAGCCTTGGCCAAATCCCTGTTGTCCCCCATGCTTGACACCAAACTAACCTCTCAGAACCACCAAAGGACTTACCCGCAGGATGCCCCTACGTCTCCTTACTTGTCACTGCCTTCCCCTCCTTGCCGCCGCAGCAGCCTGCTCCCTTCCTCTTCCTCTTCCTCCTAGCTGCCACAGCAGACTAGGCTTCCAGATCGGCAGTCCTTCCCGTCGTTGCCCTCACTGCCCCTTGCTTTGATACCATGTGGACAGAGGTGAGGGTCTAACCTGAGGTAGAAGGAGGCTGCAGGGAGGAACTCTCTCCTATTAGGGTTACAGAGATAGAAGCACCTTATATAGGTCAGGACTGGGCTGGGCCAAATGGGCCACAACAGAGAACAAGAAGACAACCCAACAGATACACCAACAGTTGTCCAACACATGTTAAATAACTGAAATATTAGAAATTCTGAAAAAAATAAAAAAAAATGAACATGATTTGAATTTAGACTTTACTGCAAAACTGAGAAACAACATGATCACATAAGTTTTCTGGATTGATGGTCAATATATAACTAAATTGTTCGGAATATACTTTTTAACAAGTAATATGTTCTCTTTCGGGAGGTCGTATAGTTCATGTGTTACCATGACTGTAGAAATGAACGTGGATAATATAGGAGTCAAGAATACTTTCGGACCTCACATGTCAATTTGTCTCGAAAAGAAAGCCATGACCATTGTATTTAGCTTCTCTCCCAAAACAATATAAGCCGCTGTACTTTCCTTTCCACAACAATTGTCAGAAACATATATACAATTTTTTCCTTTTTCATTTCGTTTTTTTGCTTTAGTTCCCGATCCTGTTTTCTGGAGTACTCAAATAAGCGAAGTACCAATAGAAAAATCCAGAACATCATTCCAAGATTCAGTATGTACCAAGATTTAAAAAGTGAAGCAGTTAGAGCATGCACAGAGTAAGCGATGTATATACCTTGCTGCCCTGGTTAATTTGAACCACCTGTGAGAGCCGACCACGCAGGGCAGATGACAAACCTGAGAACGACCACCATGGTACGTAGTCGTGACGCCGCAGCAGCCGCAAGCAGGGGATCCCAACGTCCTCTGGTTAGCCATGGTAGTCACCTCTTATTTGTAGACGGCGTATAGGCAGCACGATTGTTCCTCTCGGCTGAGGAGGGGTAAAACCACTTCCACTTCCGCTTGGGTGATCCACGCTTGTTGAGTTGCTATCGCGTCACCGGCTATGCGCAGTATGTAAAATAAAAAAGAGCACACAGCCATAGCAACTTTTGCCATCCACAACAAGTTGTCCTGGACAAGGTCCGGTCGATGGATATGGTGATGTGCCTCCCTCACATGGCTGAGCTGCGTGAAGATCCGTCGAGGGCCTATGGTCGTGGCCGGAGGATGTCTTTGTCGCTACCAATGGAGAGGAGGGCGTAGCCGTAGGAGGGTGGAGGCGAAAAATTTGGAAGATTGGCTAGGTTGTTACAATTATTATTATTACTAGCAGAAGTGCTCGTGCATTGCTACGATCAAACGAATTTAGCTTTTAGACACACATATATATAGGAAAATGCAGATGATCAGCATGAGAATCAATCCTCCGGTTTTGTTCGAACGTTTTGCATGCAAAGGACCACATGTACCCGTTCCGTAGGGTGAAGGAAACAATATGGCCTGCCTCTACCTTGTCTCCTTCCCTGATTTCGCCCCTCCGCTTGTTCATTGTCTCTTTTTCTTAAGAAGATGCTTCCATTGACCTCACCGTCATCCTACCGCCGTACGCGCTGCCGGCCGTTTCCCTGCACACAAATTTTCCTCTATATTATATCTCTGGTTCTCACATAGCGCCGGACTTCCAAAGCTCCCTAGCCACAGACGTTGTCGACTATTCCTCTCCACACATTTTTTCTCTGTATTTCATCTCTGATTCTCACACAATGGCTGACTTCCAAAGCTCCTCCACCGCCAGACCTCAACGTTCCCTTCGCCACACCAGAATGTTGTCATCTGCCACACCTGAACCTCGTCGCAGTCCTCTATATTATATCTCTAGTTCTCACATAGCGCCGGACTTCCAAAGCTCCCCGGCCACACACGTTGTCGGCTATTCTTGTCTACATTTTCCTCTATATTTCATCTCTGATTCTCACACAATGGCCAACTTCCAAAGCTCCTCCACCGCCAGACCTCAGCATGCCCTTCGCCACACCAGAATGCCATCCTCTGCCACACCTGAACCTCGTCGCATCCCAACGACAGAGAGGTTGGTGCTATTAAGGGGACGCGCTGCTGCTAGCGGTGCAGCTTCCATTCACCAGTGCTGCGAGGCGGGAGGCTGCAGGTGGAGGGGGTGGGGGCTGCTAATGATGGTATGCATTGTTGCGAGCATGTGGCGGGAGTGCAACCGGCCATGGATGGTGGTGTTGCCATCAGGATTCCATGTGCTGCATGCGGTGCTCGGTTGTGCTACGTGCGGTGGTCGGTGGTGTGCGACATGAGGCGCCCGGTGATGTTGCTAGCCTGGGGCGCGGTGGTGCTGGCGGGCCAATGTGCTGCAAGCGGTTGTGGGCGGTGCTACAAACGGCGAGAGAGGATGCTACTTGAAAGGAAGGGCGCTTGCTTTTTTTCGTATTGATTTTTCCATGTATAGTTTCTCATATACATGTGCTTTGCTTCGGTCAGTGGGACACATGCCGAGAGCTGGAGCCGGGGATCGGAAGCTCCAATCTTAAACTTGCAAATTTTTGTCTCTTGAAGTTGCTAAAAAATATCAAGAACTCTAGGTGCTCACTAATCCCACACTTTACAAATATGGGTTGAAATTATAAATGGTGAAGAATATTATTATTCACTCCATTTCATGAAATGGTACAGAGGAAGTATATTAGTTCATGGCGATAGCAATGGGGGAGACAAACTTGGACTATGTGGTGGCGTTGATCGAATCAGCCTCCCCTGTTGTCTCATCGAGCAGGGTGGGTTCTTTCTGGATGGGGAAAAAATAGCATGAACCGGTATGTAATGGCATTGTGCAGTATTATGGGGTTTGGTGGGAGGGTAAATCCGTCCAATGAAATGTTAGACGAAAATTTTAGCAGAAAGCTTAGCTCCTTTACTATTAGGTATAGATTGAGCTTTGCTTTGTTAGAATTTATACCAGTCAGATTTACAGATCTGAGATGGGAAACTCTGAAACATGAAAGTCTGAAACGGGAGACGACGTACCACAAATCATGCAAACCCACGATGATTTTTAGTCTTGTTTTAGTTGTGTCGTATCACAAATCCAGGTAAGCCTAAGCCACGTCCTGAATTTTAGACCGGTTTTGCATGTGTCGTACAGTTTGTCATTTTGTTAAGGTGAAGGGCATGTGCAATGGCGGAAGTTAGAGATTAGTTGTTAACGGTGGCATTTGGAATGTAATTTGTATTAAGTGTGACACCATGTGAAGTGTGACATCACCGTATCTTTCACCTTAATAGTAAAAATAAACTAGTGGAGAATTCAAGGCTATCGAGAAAGATGTCCTAGCTAAATTCATTTTTTTGGTTGATTGTGTCGTGGCATTGAATTCTGCTTCAAAGATGAGTTGATATGTCCTAATGCTTCCTTTTGGTTCATGGATGGACGATGTAGCAACCAATCCCACCTTCAGTAAAGGCATGGTTTTGCTTCCTTTTTCCTCCCTAGATCTTCTATCTTTGAGGTGGGTTTTCTAATGTTGACAAAAAAATTGTTTGGTCAGATCATATCGATGGTAGATTATCCTTCCATATTTGGACCTATGATCAAGTCCATAGATGCAAATACGACAGAACCATTGTGAGTGTGTAGCGTACAATGAGCAATCAGATATTAGTAGCTCTGTTTTCAAGTGAGTGCATTTATCCCGCGCTAAACACCTTCTCTTTATATATACAGGACTGCAATAGCTTTTGATTCTGGGGAAGTTTACATATGGAACTGTGACACGCAGGCAAGTTACTATCTACTGTCTCAGCAGTTATTCAACACTATTTCTTGATTGCCAAGTACTAAGAAAAACATATGGTTGCTCATGGTAGATGGACGCCATAACATAAACGTATGTCAGCCGTATTGAACTTCTTTTTTACAGCTATTAAAGCCTAATCTGCTCATGGTAGTTCTAGAATTGCGTTTACCGTACATTTCAGGGAAAACCCCCGCAACCATTTTCAGTTAGTAGTGTTATAACTACCGTGGGTAATGCAAATTATCTTCACAAAAAGCTCAATTTGCATTGAAAATGTACAATTATTTGGTTTGCGTTGGACTAACAGACGACTTGTTTATATATACTCTGGCAGGAACATATGGGTTTTATTGAAATCAAAGTGGGACTTGCAGTTCAATCTGTTAAATTTATTGCACGTAAGGAATGGCTTGTGGTTGGAACTAACGATGGTTTTATACGTGTGTACAACTATAAAAAAAAATGCAAAAAAATAACGAGTTTCAAAGCGTGTGTTTACGTACAGTCACTAGCTATTCATCCAACCAAGTCATATGTGTTGTCAGCATGTGGTAATACTAGAACAATAAAGCTTTGGGACTGGAACCAGGGGTGGTTCGGTTGGAAATGCATGCAAACTTTACAGGAACACTCAGACTTTGTCAGTACAGTTGCATTTAACCCACAGGACCACAACAGTTCTGCTAGTGCATCAGAAGATTGCACGATAAAGGTTTTGCTTTTTCTCTCTTTTTTCTCCCCTAAGCAAAATTTGACGTAATGAAGATGCAGTATGCTTCTTTATTTCTACCATACCTTGATTGCAAGCTAACTGGTGTTCAGGTTTGGAGTCTTGATTCTCCCAGATCCAAGTGTACTCTATATGGGCATTCTAGCTGCGTGTATTCCCTGGATTTCTTCACACGTAATGGAAAGCAGTATTTGATTACTGGCTCAGAGGACAAGACTGCCAAGGTATTCTATTTCATTCAAAAAAATATTTATACACTTCGTATATGCCATTATAATGTGTGCCTTATTTTTCTAACAAGATATGGGACATGCACAAGAAAGAGTGTGTCGGTACACTACCTCATAACTCTGCGGTTAGGTCTGTCCTTTCCCATCCCACACTTCCAGTTCTAGTAACAGGTACAGCCCATGGTCATGTTCACTTGTGGAACTCCAATAATTTCAGGTAATCACCAGAGTAATGCATCATAACCCCTTTAGAAGTTGTCATCCCTAGATCTCACTGCACATATTTCAACTAATACTAATACTAATACTAATACTAGGCTCAAGAGAATACTTGCCATTGGGAGCGGTTCACGGGTTAGCGGGCTCGCATGTTTCAACGAGTCAGGGAGGTAATCAGTATTTCATGTTGTTGTTGTTTTTCTTTTTATTGTCTAAGATCATCCCCTCGTTGCATGCTTAGCTATATCCATGTTGTAGTCATTTATCATAATTGTTTTCTATGATTCTAGATTAGTAAACCACGTGATCTTTATCTATTAGGGTTGTGGTTGCACATTGGAAGACACTATCAGTGATAGAAATTCATGATGAAGGAGAACATGGTGCTAGCAGTAGAGCAACGACATCAGCGCACTCCATTAAGCTCTTCATGGGTTCTCGACCTGATGAAGAACAAGGTGGTAGCAGTGGGCAACAACATCGGCTTCATTAAGCTCTTTATGGGTTGTCGACTTGATAAAGAACAAGGTGGTGACGATGAAGAAGAAGAGCAAGCTGGTAGCAACGGCAACGGGATCCCCTCCATTAAGCTACTTACGATAAGAACAAGGGACCTGTAAGTTCGTGTCTTAGGTGTTTCAGCCACCACCGGTCCACCCGCTACCTAGCTTGGTCGACCGATCGATTTAGGCCTGCATTTCGTCCCTCGGTCAAATGTTTAGCGTTGAGGAGTATTGTGTGGAATACGAGTAAGAGCAACGATACAGTGGTGTCGGTTGATCGGCCAGGGTCTACTCGATCGATTAATTGATCACCTTCATTCGACTCCGTGCATGTGTGCACGCTATAGAAATTCCTTCTACAGCAACTAGCGGTTCACCTGCACGTACATAGGAACGTCAGCGCATCAATATACTTTTTTTTTCTTTTGAGAATAGCGTATCATATACTTGGTCCCCTTCGCACATGAGTCAAACTGCAAGACTATGTAGTATGTTACTCCACGATCACACACAAGTCCAATGATAACTAGCAAAAGTAGCTATTTTCTAGTCGACATTGATATTCATCTGATCGAAATCTTCATCATTTATGCGACACGGATCTCATTTTCATATTTGGATCGTTCTTAGCACTAACCTAGCAGCATAATGTTGGGCATATATTAACGTACTTTCAGAGAAACGATTCATTTATAGAAAAAAAATCATCAGGGCCAATACTTGTTGGACCATATGCATCTTTTCAATGCAGTGGCTGAGGATCTTAATCTTTTTTCGATAAAAAATCAGTCCGGAGATGACTCTAACACTCTTTTGAATCTTAGCAAGTCATTCACAAAGCCATGCTAAATGAGAAGAAATTAATAATATTCTATATTGGATAGTAGATGATCCAAGATTAACAATGTACTGTGATTTTTTTTCCTAGTGTTAACTACTCTTGATAGATATTTGCCTTAACACTTGCCGTATATAGGCCCCCTTTTTATCTTTTGGGTAAACTTGGGGTCCACAACACACAAGCCTAAACGAAGGGTCTAGATTTTGGATAGCTTATTTTCACCGCGAAGTTGAAATCCTGTGTAAGCTCATCCTCACAGGTACTTCTGGTCAGATTTCTGGGATTATGAGCACTGAGCTGAAACGGTATCCCTAGATACCCCTATTCTTGGTCATATTTGCAGGAGAATGCCACCAGATAAAAAAACGAAGAAAAGAGCATCCTCGTGTTCGCTCAACGAGATGAGATAGGTTTCTCCGCTGCCGGCCGGTATGACCCACCGTCGCTAAACCCGGCACCTCCCTACCATCAAGCTAACACATCAAAGAAGTCAAATTTCCAAAAGCTAAAAATAATAGGAGGACCTAACTTCTATAAGCTTCTCCCTACCACAGATTCTTCTTAGCATTTATGATATTCTTCTCACCAAAGAGTTACCCAAGCTTGTATGATATTATTAGCATTTATCTAACTAAGCTAAGATTTCGAATGGAAGAAGTGTTGGACTCATAAGGCTGATAAGCTTGGAGATGTTGATGGCTATGAAATGCACCATTTCTTCTCATGATTAAACCCTTTTGCTAAGAGCATCTCCACCGGCGCCCCCCAAATAGTTGCCCCGGCAGATCTGCCGGCACTTCCGTATGGGCGGGCGCCGACACTACATCCTCTATTTGGGGGTGCTATTCCCACACCGGCGCCCCCAAACCGGTGGCTCCGATAGATAATTTGAATTAAAATCTCAAATAAAAGCATAGAAATTCGAATAAAGAGAATAAACATTCCACAAACTAATACATAATTGGGAACATGGTTTACACGAAGATATAATTTGGAACATGGTTTCCACAAACTAATGCATAGTTTGAACCATGGTTGACACAAATATAACATTGCAAAATAACGAAACCTAACTAGTGTTGGCATCACAGGTTTCGTGTGTTCGCTGCCAAGCAAGAACCGTGCCTATTTTTGCTGCGAAGAAACAACACTCAGTCGTCCTCCTCATCGGTGTCACCGTGGTACGGCAACATGTCTCATCGAACACCTTGACGCTCATATCCCCCTCGCCAAAGTAGGAGAACGTGAGCACGAAGCCGGCTTCGAGGTGGTGGTAGCGCGCGAACTTCTTCCAGCCGATGTGGAGGTACATCTTGCCGCGCGCGTCGCGGATCACGTCCACAATCCACCGGCAGCAGCCGCAGGCAGCCTCCCGCAGATGCAGAGAGGCCGGCTCTTTGCCGGCGACGAAGTCGGTGAACTTGTCCGGCAGCCTCTGGATGTCGAGTGGGTCACCCTTGAGGACGACGACAAACTCGAACAACACTTGCCACTCCACCTCCTGCAGGCCCGACGATGAAGACGACGGCGTCGCAGGCGACGGCGAGCGTGCAGCTCTGTCGCGGCCACGACCACGACCACGACCGCGTGCAGCTCTCTAGGTATGCTACTAATGACTAGTTATTGCAAAGATGTGCAAATTTTTCTCTTTTTATATGATGTGCAGGAAATCACGTTTTTAAGGCAAATGGACATAAAATTATGGAAGAGAATCACGTCATAGTTACAACAAAGTCAACCAGGGTCGAAAGGTCGGTTCCAGGAGCAATACGGGCACCAGTACGGGCAAGCCCCGCTTGTACCGTCCGCCTGTATAGTGCGCCGGAGGTCAAGCTCTATAATTTTTGTGAAGGGAGGCAGTTTAGAAGGAGAGTCATTCATCGCCAAACAGAGCCGCTATCCACTAGATCCATCTACAACTCATCGAAGGAGATCCATCACTATAGTCCATTCATTTCCTCTCCAATCCCCATCATAGCCATAACCATCACCTTGCAATAGAGATCTCCTTGAAAATTAGCCACCATTGTAAGAATATTTGATTTCACTCTAAGTATTTGCACAATGATTTCTATCTTTGATCTTGTTAGTGTAGTTCTCACGGGCTGCGGGTTGAGGTGAATCATCGCAACGTTCATGTGCATCTTATCATATAGTGTGGACAGAGGTGAGGGCCTAACCTGAGGTAGAAGGAGGCTGCAGGGAGGAACTCTCTCAGCTTAGGGTTACGGAGATAGAAGCACCTTATATAGGTCACGACTGGGCTGGGCCAGATGGGCCAACTGGGCTGAGCCAGATGGGCCACAAAAGAGAACAAGAAGACAGCCCCAACAGATACTCCAACACTCCCCCTCAAGATGGGTGATAAATGTCAATCATCCCCATCTTGTCACAGGCAAGATTACACTCCTTTGATGCTAGTCCTTTTGTTAAACAGTCTGTCACTTGTTGTCTTGATCTCACATAAGCCAATGAGATAATCCATGCATCAATCTTTTCTTTAATGAAGAATCTGTCTATCTCCACATGTTTAGTGTGCTCATGCTGGACAGGGTTGTTTGCTATGTTTATGGCAGACATATTATCACACCACACTTTCAACCTTCCTTGCCTTAAAATTTTCAGCTCTCTTAGAAGGTTTCGTACCCACAACATTTCACCTAGGCTCTATGACATAGCTCTGTACTCTGCTTCGGCTGTTGATTCCGAGACAACATATTGTTTCTTACTTCTCCATGACACCAAATTTCCTCCAACAAAAACACAATACCCTGAGGTGGATCTTCGATCATCTAGGCAGCTAGCCCAATCTGCATCACAATATCCATCTACATTTAGGTGTCCATTACTTTTAAATCACAATCCTTTTCCCGGAGTGCCTTTCAAGTAACTCAAGATTCTTTGAGCTACTTCCAAGTGTCCATCCCTCGAATCATGCATATAGCGACTCACTACACTCACTGTAAATGATATATCTGGTCTTGTGTGGCATAAGTATATTAGTCTTCCAACAAGTCTTTGATATTTCTCCTTGTCTATGGGTTCTCCAGACTCTGCTGTGATTTTATTATTTTGGTCAATAGGGGTTGAATCCACTCGGCACCCCAGCATGCCCATATCATCTAAGAGATCCAATGTATACTTTCTTTGAGATAGTGATATCCCTTTTGACGATCTTGCAACTTCTATTCCAAGGAAGTATTTAAGTTTTTCCAAATCTTTCACCTCAAAGGCTTGACTCAAGCATCCTTTCAGTTTTGCGATTTCAACATCATCACCTCCCGTGATAATAATATCATCAACATACACAGCAAGGATAGTGATTTTCTGCTCAGAATGTCTGTAAAATAAGGTATGGTCTCCATTGCATTGACCATATCCCATGCCACACACCACTTGTCTAAACCTATCAAACCAGGCCCGTGGAGATTGTTTGAGACCATATAGAGATTTCTTCAGTCTACATACCTTCCCTTTAGTTTCAGGTCTGACAAATCCCAGTGGCATCTCCATATACACCTCCTCTTGAAGATCACCATGCAGAAATGCATTTTTGACATCAAGTTGATGCAAGGGCCATCCGAAATTTGCTGCACAAGAGATCAATATTCTGACAGTGCTCATTTTTGCCGCTTGTGCAAACGTCTCATCATAGTCAATGCCAAGTCTGACTATATCCTCTTGCCACAAATCTTGCCTTATATCTCTCCACTTTTCCTTCTACATTTTGTTTTACAGAATAGATCCACTTACAGCCTACTGTATTCTTTCCTTTGGGGAGATTTGTCAACTCCCATGTTTTATTTTTCTTCAAGGCCTCTAATTCTTTCATCATAGCATTGCACCATCTCGGGTCCAACCTGGCTACCTTCCAATCCTTAGGAACAGATACAGTTTGCAGTGAAGCAACAAAAGCCCGAAAAGAGGGTGACAATGCCTCGTAAGAAATATAATTTCCTACGTCATAGTCATCATAACTCAGTCGCTTTGGGCGCCCAACTTTCCTTACCCCTTTCCTTATTGCAATTGGCAAGTCTAGGCTATTATTGAACTCATTCTGAGATTGATTCTCCTCACCAGAATATATACTTGTGCTTCCTTGATTTTCAGGTCCAATGGGTTGCTCCCCCTGCCCCTGGTCTTGTTGCTCCTCCAGTGAATCTACTTGTTCCCTTTGTACTTGTCTTCTAGAGTACACAAGTGGATTCTGCAACCATCTTTGTGGTGGTACGGGTCTAGGTGGTGTAGGTGTACCAGGAATTGCAGGAATCTCCGCCACAATAGGAATTTGTTGATGTTGTTGTTGGTCACCATCTTGCTGCTCTTGATCACCACCTTGTTGTTGCTCCCCCTCTTGAGCATCACCAAGATGGTCAAGCCCCTGGAACAAGCCACTAAGATCACTCTCACCGTCATCAAATGGTTCTAACTCGCGAAACGTAACATCCATGCTTACAAATGTCCTCCTGTCAGTGGGACTCCAACACTTGTAACCCTTCTATCTGGAGGAATAGCCAACAAAGATACATTTGATAGCCCGATGATCTAGCTTGCCAACAGATGGTCTGTGATCCCTTACAAAACATGTACAGCCAAAGAGTTTGGGTGGTACAACAAAGTCATTATTATTTAGAAGGAGTTGGTAAGGAGACTGCATACCTAGAATCTTTGAAGGCATTCTGTTGATCAAATACGTAGCAGTCATAACTGCCTCACTCCATAAGAATTTGGGAACATTCATGGTAAACATAAGAGATCGAGCCACTTCAAGAATGTGCCTATTCTTCCGCTCAGCAACTCCATTCTGGGGACGAGTGTCAGGATATGAAGTCTGGTGCAGTATACCTTGCGAAGATAAGAAAATCAGCAAAAAGTTTGTTGATATATTCAATACCATTATCAGTTCTGAGCACTTGTACCTGAACATTGAATTGGTTTTTCACATATGCACAAAAACTCTGAAAACAAGTGAACACTTCATCTTTGTGACGCATAAGATAAATCCAAGTCATTCTGGAATAGCAGTTAATAAAAGTCACAAAGTACTTCATGCCACTTACTGACACAACAGGACACGTCCATACATCAGAGTGCACTAACACAAATGGGGATACACTTCTGATCCCTCTACTAACATAAGAGGTTCTCGTATGCTTAGCATATTCGCAGGCATCACAACATAATTTGGTTTTGTCCACTCCATTCATTACATCAGGAAAAACTCGAAACATTTTATCAAATGCCACGTGGCCCATTCGACAATGATGAACTAGTGCCATACTCTCCTTTCCTCCAACAATCGCAGCAAACACAGAACTAGCATCATGCCCCATCTTGTCACGATCTATGTGCCAAAGACCTCTATGCATGGTTGCAGTCCCAATCTTCTTGCTGCTCTCCCTTTCCTGAATTAAACACATATATCTATCAACTATTATATGGTAGTCCTGCTGATCAATCAGGACACTTAGAGATAGCAGATTTACTGGAAAAGCAGGAACATGTAGAACTGATGACAATTTTATGTTGGGTGTACATTGCACCGACCCCTCCCCTTTTATAGATTGTGCTGTGCCATCTGCTGTTTGGACAGTGCCTCTATGTGTGGGAGGATACTTAGTATAAGAGTCAAACTCACTAATATTCCCAGTAACATGTTTGGATGCTCCAGAATCAAGAATCCAATCTGAATTAGCATTATGAGTGGCTATAGAAACTCGATCAATATATTACCTTCATCTTTCTAGACATAGTGAGCAAAGTTTCCAAAGGTTGCTTCATTTTGTCCTTCTTCCTTTGATTGTCCCTGAGAGGTACTGGTAGTTGGCTCTGAAGCTGCTGCCATATGTGCCTTGGGTGATATAGCGTGCTGCTGTCCACCACCCCTGCCATACTGTTGTCCATATGTTTGTCCACCACCTCTGCCATACTAATGTCCATATGGCTGGCCACCACCTCTGCCATACTGCTGTTCACCACCTCTTCCTTACTGCTGTCCATATGGCTGTCCACCACCGCTTCCATCACCTCTTCCTCTGTAGCTTCCTCTGCCATGTGTGTATCCTCCTCTCCCCCTACTGGGTGTAGCAAAGGAGGTACACTGATGCTTCAAGTGTCCCTTCTGTCCACAAGTATAGCGGTAGTGTAGAAGGTCGGATGAGGGACATAATCGCTTCCCTTTGTCATATTCAGACACACTTCATCTCTGGACATAGCTGCAATGGCTTCTTTGAGAGAAGGGGTAGTGGTTTGATGCAGTAAAGCAGCCCTTCTCCCCTCAAAATCTTGATTAAGACCTTTCAATAACTTCATGACTCGCCGACATTCAATCCAGCTTGCAGCAGCACTCACACATTCCCCATGGGCAAGTTCCAGAGGATCAACATGATCTAAATCTCCCCAAAGATGCTGCAACTCAGCCACATATGCCATCACAGTTTTGTTTCCTTGTTGCAAGTCATGCACTTTATCCTCAATCTCAGCAATCATCATAATGTTCCCCTTTCCAGAATATAGATTTGATAAGGTGTCTATGACGCCCCGGAACCGGTACCCTGAGGATTCCAGCGATCCCGCCGAAATCCGCACGATATCGATTCAGAGACGCCCTCCAACACGACGTGCGCGACAAATCACACACGTGATGCCAGAGGAATTAACACGAGCGGTAACATTACAACATGATTATAATAGAGCCCACAAGATACATATATTACAACAACGACTCCAATGAGTCAAGATACAAATATACAATACAAAGATCCAAATCGTACAGAAGATCGAATACGTCCGAGTACGGACAAGATACAAATTGGACTAAGAGTCCTGAAGATAACCAGTGGCGTCCATAACCCTGCCCAGGCCAAGCCGGAAGGGTAACCTTGCTAACGTTGTCATCTTGTACCTGTCGAAGTCGGGCCATCGGTTGCCGACAAAAGGGAGGGAACAGAAGAGAAAAAGAAAAGGCGAGAGTAAGTACCAAGGAACGAACTCCGGCACGTACTTAGCGAGACTAGAAATGGCTATGCTCGCCGGGCGAGTATATATATATATATCGCCTGGGGCTATATGGTAGGTTTAGCGGCAGCAAAACTATAACCAATAGAGACACGCTACAACATCCGTCTACTCAGAGAAGATAAGAGAGCGCATAAGGTAACAGATAAATACTACACAAACATAACCCAGCCAAATACACATATCCCCTTCAACAATTGCGAAGAGCCAATGTAAAAGGCACTCAACGGTGGACAAGTTTTATTAGGTATCGGTTGTAGTAATGCTATATTACTACGCAAGTTATTATCAGATTATTAACAACAAGTATAAGGTGTAAGTTGTTCTATGATCAAGCTATACAATTCCAAGTCGTCCATAACCGCGGACACGGCTTATCGATAAGATGTACACCCTGCAGGGGTTGCCCAAATGTAACCATACGCATGCTCGACCCACTTACGACAGGTGGATGTCTCACAACAAGACCGTTCCCAGTTCAACAAGAAAGTCTAGGGGGGGCCACCCGACTAAGCTACCCGTGACGAAGTTCGGCCGTACTCCGAGATGGACTCAGGGTTTGCATCGGCGGCTAGGCGTGCAAACCACACGCTTCACTAAACGTCCCGCGGGGTACAGTACATAATATAAACACGCATGGGTAGAGCGCTCAATCTCGGAACAGATAACAAGAACTCGGGTCCTAGGGGACATTAGCGAGTCAAAGTTCCGATGCTTTCGCAAAGGGGCTTGATACGTCTCCGACGTATCGATAATTTCTTATGTTCTATGCCGTATTATTGATGATACCTACATGTTTTATGCACACTTTATGTCATATTCGTGCATTTTCTGGAACTAACCTATTAACAAGATGCCGAAGTGCCAGTTGCTGTTTTCTGCTGTTTTTGGTTTCAGAAATCCTAGTAACGAAATATTCTCAGAATTGGACGAAATCAAGACCCAGGAGCCTATTTCGCCACGAACCTTCCAGAAGACCGAAGAGCATATGAAGTGGGGCCACGAGGTGGCCAAACCACAAGGCGGCGCGGCCAAGGGGGGGCCCGCGCCGCCCTGTGGTGTGGGCCCCTCGTCAGCCCCCCGACTCTGCCCTTCCGCCTACTTAAAGCCTCCGTCGCGAAACCCCTGATGCGAAAAAACCACGATACGGAAAACCTTACTGAGACGCCACCGCCGCCAATCCCATCTCGGGGGATTCTGGAGATCTCCTCCGGCACCCTGCCGGAGAGGGGATTCATCTCCCGGAGGACTCTACACCGCCATGGTCGCCTCCGGAGTGATGAGTGAGTAGTTCACCCCTGGACTATGGGTCCATAGCAGTAGCTAGATGGTTGTCTTCTCCTCATTGTGCTTCATTGTTGGATCTTGTGAGCTGCCTAACATGATCAAGATCATCTATCTGTAATACTCTATGTTGTGTTTGTCGGGATCCGATGGATAGAGAATACCATGTTATGTTAATTATCAAGTTATTGCATATGTGTTGTTTATGATCTTGCATGCTCTCCGTTATTAGTAGAGGCTCTGGCCAAGTTGATGCTAGTAACTCCAAGAGGGAGTATTTATGCTCGATAGTGGGTTCATGCCTGCATTGACACCTGGGACAGTGACAGAAAGTTCTAAGGTTGTGTTGTGCTGTTGCCACTAGGGATAAAACATTGATGCTATGTCCAAGGATGTAGTTATTGATTACATTACGCACCATACTTAATGCAATTGTCTGTTGCTTTGCAACTTAATACTGGAAGGGGTTCGGACGATAACCTGAAGGTGGACTTTTTAGGCATAGATGCAGTTGGATGGCGGTCTATGTACTTTGTCGTAATGCCCAATTAAATCTCACTATACTTATCATGACATGTATGTGCATTGTTATGCCCTCTCTATTTGTCAATTGCCCGACTGTAATTTGTTCACCCAACATGCTTTTATCTTATGGGAGAGACACCTCTAGTGAACTGTGGACCCCGGTCCATTCTTTTAATACTGAAATACAAATCTGCTGCAATACTTGTTTTACTATTTTCTCTGCAAACAATCATCTTCCACACAATCCGGTTAATCCTTTGTTACAGCAAGCCGGTGAGATTGACAACCTCACTGTTTCGTTGGGGCAAAGTACTTTGGTTGTGTTGTGCAGGTTCCACGTTGGCGCCGGAATCCCTGGTGTTGCGCCGCACTACATCCCGCCGCCATCAACCTTCAACGTGCTTCTTGGCTCCTCCTGGTTCGATAAACCTTGGTTTCTTTCTGAGGGAAAACTTGCTGCTGTGTGCATCATACCTTCCTCTTGGGGTTGCCCAACGAACGTGTGAAATACACGCCATCAAGCATATTTTCTGGCGCCGTTGCCGGGGAGATCAAGACACACTGCAAGGGGAGTCTCCACTTCTCAATCTCTTTACTTTGTTTTTGTCTTGCTTTATTTTATTTACTACTTTGTTTGCTGCATTATATCAAAACACAAAAAAATTAGTTGCTAGCTTTACTTTATTTACTATCTTGTTTGCTATATCAAAGACACAAAAAAATTAGTTACTTGCATTTCCTTTATCTAGTTTGTTTTATTTACTACTGCTAAAATGGCCAACCCTGAAAATACTAAGTTGTGTGACTTCACTAGCACAAATAATAATGATTTCCTATGCACACCTATTGCTCCACCTGCTACTACAGCGGAATTCTTTGAAATTAAACCTGCTTTACTGAATCTTGTCATGAGAGAGCAATTTTCTGGTGTTAGTTCTGATGATGCTGCTGCCCATCTCAATAATTTTGTTGAATTGTGTGAAATGCAAAAGTATAAAGATGTAGATGGTGACATTATAAAATTAAAATTGTTTCCTTTCTCATTAAGAGGAAGAGCTAAACATTGGTTGCTATCTCTGCCTAAGAATAGTATTGATTCCTGGACTAAATGCAAGGATGCTTTTATTGGTAGATATTATCCCCCTGCTAAAATTATATCTTTGAGGAGTAGCATAATGAATTTTAAACAATTGGATAATGAACATGTTGCTCAAGCTTGGGAAAGAATGAAATCTCTGGTTAAAAATTGCCCAACCCATGGACTGACTACTTGGATGATCATCCAAACCTTCTATGCAGGACTAAATTTTTCTTCGCGGAATTTATTGGATTCAGCTGCTGGAGGTACCTTTATGTCCATCACTCTTGGTGAAGCAATAAAGCTCCTTGATAATATGATGGTTAATTACTCTGAATGGCACACGGAAAGAGCTCCACAAGGTAAGAAGGTAAATTCTGTTGAAGAATCCTCTTCCTTGAATGATAAGGTTGATGCTATTATGTCTATGCTTGTGAATGATAGGACTAATGTTGATCCTAATAATGTTCCGTTAGCTTCATTGGTTGCCCAAGAAGAACATGTTGATGTAAACTTCATTAAAAATAATAATTTCAACAACAATGCTTATCGGAACAATTCTAGTAATAACTATAGGCCATATCCTTATAATAATGGTAACGGTTATGCTAATTCTTATGGGAATTCTTACAACAATAATAGGAATACACCCCCTGGACTTGAAGCCATGCTTAAAGAATTTATTAGTACACAAACTGCCTTTAACAAATCTGTTGAGGAAAAGCTCAATAAAATTGATATTCTTGTTTCTAGAGTTGATAGTCTTGCCTCTGATGTTGATCTTTTGAAATCGAAAGTTATGCCTAATAGAGATATTGAAAATAAAATTGTTACTACAGCAAATGCCATCCAAGTTAGAATTAATGAGAATATAAGATTAATGGCTGAACTGCGTGCTAGGTGGGATAGAGAAGAAAATGAAAAACTAGCTAAAAAGGAAAATGTAGCTAAAGTTTGGACTATTACCACCACTAGCAATGCTAATGATTCGCATGTTGCTGCACCTCCTACTATTAATGGTAAAATAATTGGTGTTGGCAATGCTTCTACTTCTAGTGCAAAGCGCGCAAAATTACCTGAAACTGCTAAAACTGCTGAAATTGCCTGTGATAAAACTGCTGAAATTTTTTCCAACTTTGGGGATGATAATCCCATTGCTTTAGATTGTAATGATTTAGATTTTGATGATTGCCACATCTCTGAAGTTATAAAGTTCTTACAAAAACTTGCTAAGAGTCCCAATGCTAGTGCTATAAACTTGGCTTTCACAAAACATATTACAAATGCTCTCATAAAAGCTAGGGAAGAGAAACTAAAACTAGAAACTTCTATTCCTAGAAAGCTAGAGGATGGTTGGGAGCCCATTATTAAAATGAGAGTTAAAGATTTTGATTGTAATGATTTATGTGATCTTGGTGCAAGTATTTCTGTTATGCCTAAAAAAGTCTATGATATGCTTGACTTGCCACCATTGAAAAACTGTTATCTGGATGTTAATCTCGCTGATAATGCTAAAAAGAAACCTTTGGGGAAAGTTGATAATGTTCATATTATGGTTAACAATAACCTTGTCCCCGTTGATTTTGTTGTCTTGGATATTGAATGCAATGCATCTTGCCCCATTATATTGGGAAGACCTTTTCTTCGAACCGTTGGTGCTACTATTGATATGAAGGAAGGTAATATTAAATATCAATTTCCTCTCAAGAAAGGTATGGAACACTTCCCTAGAAAGAGAATGAAGTTACCTTATGATTCTATTATTAGAACAAATTATGATGTTGATGCTTCATCTCTCGATGTTACTTGAGTTACACTTTCTGCGCCTAGCTGAAAGGCGTTAAAGAAAAGCGCTTATGGGAGACAACCCATGTTTTTACTACAGCATTTTTGTTTTATATTTGAGTCTTGGAAGTTGTTTACTACTGTAGCAACCTCTCCTTATCTTAGTTTTGAGTTTTGTTGTGCCAAGTAAAGTCTTTGATAGTAAAGTAAGTACTAGATTTGGATTACTGCGCAGTTCTAGATTTCTTTGCTGTCACGAATCTGGGTCTACCTCCCTGCAGGTAGCTCAGAAAATTAAGCCAATTTACGTGCATGATCCTCAGATATGTACGCAACTTTCATTCAATTTGAGCATTTTCATTTGAGCAAGTCTGGTGGCCTAATAAAATCCATCTTTACGGACTGTTCTGTTTTGACAGATTCTGCCTTTTATTTCGCATTGCCTCTTTTGCTATGTTGGATGAATTTCTTTGATCCATTAATGTCCAGTAGCTTTATGCAATGTCCAGAAGTGTTAAGAATGATTGTGTCACCTCTGAACATGTGAATTTTTATTATGCACTAACCCTCTAATGAGTTGTTTCGAGTTTGGTGTGGAGGAAGTTTTCAAGGATCAAGAGAGGAGTATGATGCAATATGATCAAGGAGAGTGAAAGCTCTAAGCTTGGGGATGCCCCGGTGGTTCACCCCTGCATATTCTAAGAAGACTCAAGCGTCTAAGCTTGGGGATGCCCAAGGCATCCCCTTCTTCATCGACAACATTATCGGTTCCTCCTGAAACTATATTTTTATTCCGTCACATCTTATGCACTTTGCTTGGAGCGTCGGTTTGTTTTTGTTTTTTGTTTTGTTTGAATAAAATGGATCCTAGCATTCACTTTATGGGAGAGAGACACGCTCCGCTGTAGCATATGGACAATTATGTCCTTAGGCTCTACTCATAGTATTCATGGTGAAGTTTCTTCTTCGTTAAATTGTTATATGGTTGGAATTGGAAAATGCTACATGTAGTAATTCTAAAATGTCTTGGATAATTTGATGCTTGGCAATTGTTGTGCTCATGTTTAAGCTCTTGCATCATATGCTTTGCACCCATTAATGAAGAAACACTTAGAGCTTGCTAATTTGGTTTGCATATTTAGTTTCTCTAGAGTCTAGATAATATCTAGTATTGAGTTTTGAACAACAAGGAAGACGGTATGGAGTCTTATAATGTTTACAATATGTCTTTTATGTGAGTTTTGCTGTACCGTTCATCCTTATGTTTGTTTCAAATAACCTTGCTAGCCTAAACCTTGTATCGAGAGGGAATACTTCTCATGCATCCAAAATACTTGAGCCAACCACTATGCCATTTGTGTCCACCATACCTACCTACTACATGGTATTTATCCGCCATTCCAAAGTAAATTGCTTGAGTGCTACCTTTAAAATTCCATCATTCACCTTTGCAATATATAGCTCATGGGACAAATAGCTTAAAAACTATTGTGGTATTGAATATGTACTTATGCACTTTATCTCTTATTAAGTTGCTTGTTGTGCGATAACCATGTTTTCTGGGGACGCCATCAACTATTCTTTGTTGAATATCATGTGAGTTGCTATGCATGTCCGTCTTGTCTGAAGTAAGAGAGATCTACCACGTTAATGGTTGGAGCATGCATATTGTTAGAGAAGAACATTGGGCCGCTAACTAAAGCCATGAATCATGGTGGAAGTTTCAGTTTTGGACATATATCCTCAATCTCATATGAGAATAGTAATTGTTGCCACATGCATATGCATTAAAGAGGAGTCCATTATCTGTTGTCCATGTTGTCCCGGTATGGATGTCTAAGTTGAGAATAATCAAAAGCGAGAAATCCAAAATGCGAGCTTTCTCCTTAGACCTTTGTACAGGCGGCATGGAGGTACCCCATTGTGACACTTGGTTAAAACATGTGCATTGCAAAGATCCGGTAGTCCAAGCTAATTAGGACAAGGTGCGGGCACTATTAGTATACTATGCATGAGACTTGCAACTTGTAAGATATAATTTTCATAACTCATATGCTTTATTACTACCGTTGACAAAATTATTTCATGTTTTCAAAATAAAAGCTCTAGCACAAATATAGCAATCGATGCTTTCCTCTTTGAAGGACCATTCTTTTTACTTTTATGTTGAGTCAGTTCACCTATCTCTCTCCACCTCAAGAAGCAAACACTTGTGTGAACTGTGCATTGATTCCTACATACTTGCATATTGTACTTGTTATATTACTCTATGTTGACAATTATCCATGAGATATACATGTTACAAGTTGAAAGCAACCGCTGAAACTTAATCTTCCTTTGTGTTGCTTCAATGCCTTTACTTTGATTTATTGCTTTATGAGTTAACTCTTATGCAAGACTTATTGATGCTTGTCTTGAAGTACTATTCATGAAAAGTCTTTGCTTTATGATTCACTTGTTTACTCATGTCATTACCATTGTTTTGATCGCTGCACCCACTACATATGTTTACAAATAGTATGATCAAGATTATGATGGCATGTCACTTCAGAAATTATCTTTGTTATCGTTTTACCTGCTCGGGACGAGCAGAACTAAGCTTGGGGATGCTTGATACGTCTCCGACGTATCGATAATTTCTTATGTTCTATGCCATATTATTGATGATACCTACATGTTTTATGCACACTTGATGTCATATTCGTGCATTTTCTGGAACTAACCTATTAACAAGATGCCGAAGTGCCAGTTGTTATTTTCTGCTGTTTTTGGTTTCAGAAATCCTAGTAACGAAATATTCTCGGAATTGGACGAAATCAAGACCCAGGGGCCTATTTCGCCACGAACCTTCCAGAAGACCGAAGAGCATACGAAGTGGGGCCACGAGGTGGCCAAACCACAAGGCGGCGCGGCCAAGGGGGGGCCCGCGCCGCCCTGTGGTGTGGGCCCCTCGTCAGCCCCGACTACGCCTTCCGCCTGCCTACTTAAAGCCTCCGTCGCGAAACCCCTGATGCGAAAAAACCACGATACGGAAAACCTTACTGAGACGCCGCCGCCGCCAATCCCATCTCGGGGGATTCTGGAGATCTCCTCCGGCACCCTGCCGGAGAAGGGATTCATCTCCCGGAGGACTCTACACCGCCATGGTCGCCTCCGGAGTGATGAGTGAGTAGTTCACCCCTGGACTATGGGTCCATAGCAGTAGCTAGATGGTTGTCTTCTCCTCATTGTGCTTCATTGTTGGATCTTGTGAGCTGCCTAACATGATCAAGATCATCTATCTGTAATACTCTATGTTGTGTTTGTCGGGATCCGATGGATAGAGAATACCATGTTATGTTAATTATCAAGTTATTGCATATGTGTTGTTTATGATCTTGCATGCTCTCTGTTATTAGTAGAGGCTCTGGCCAAGTTGATGCTAGTAACTCCAAGAGGGAGTATTTATGCTCGATAGTGGGTTCATGCCTGCATTGATACAGGACGATGTGAGAAAGTTCTAAGGTTGTGTTGTGCTTTGTTGCCACTAGGGATAAAACATTGATGCTATGTCCAAGGATGTAGTTATTGATTACATTACGCACCATACTTAATGCAATTGTCATTTGCTTTGCAACTTAATCTTTGGAAGGGGTTCGGACGATAACCTGAAGGTGGACTTTTTAGGCATAGATGCAGTTGGATGGCGGTCTATGTACTTTGTCGTAATGCCCAATTAAATCTCACTATACTTATCATGACATGTATGTGCATTGTTATGCCCTCTCTATTTGTCAATTGCCCGACTGTAATTTGTTCACCCAACATGCTTTTATCTTATGGGAGAGACACCTCTAGTGAACTGTGGACCCCGGTCCATTCTTTTAATACTGAAATACAAATCTGCTGCAATACTTGTTTTACTATTTTCTCTGCAAACAATCATCTTCCACACAATCCGGTTAATCCTTTGTTACAGCAAGCCGGTGAGATTGACAACCTCACTGTTTCGTTGGGGCAAAGTACTTTGGTTGTGTTGTGCAGGTTCCACGTTGGCGCCGGAATCCCTGGTGTTGCGCCGCACTACATCCCGCCGCCATCAACCTTCAACGTGCTTCTTGGCTCCTCCTGGTTCGATAAACCTTGGTTTCTTTCTGGGGGAAAACTTGCTGCTGTGCGCATCATACCTTCCTCTTGGGGTTGCCCAACGAACGTGTGAAATACACGCCATCAGGGCTCACAGATGCCTCTGCTTACAATTTTAGTTGTTAACAATTAAGTAAAGCATGTGTATCTCCAACAAACTAATATAGCATTTGACAACCTCCCACCAACCCAACATATCCCGATAACAGATCGAGATAAACAACAGAGCCTAAACACGCCTACGACTCGCAAGGCTCAAACATCAAGCAACGACTATGGGTAAGGAATGATACATATAGGATTATTATGGTAAACAAGTGGAATAGGACACGTGACTCGATAAAGAATCGCAACATAAAGATAGCAGTGCGAGGGAGAGAGTAAAATAGGTGAAGAGAGAGGGCTCGCCTGTGGAAAGCTGCAGAAGAACTTGTCGAAGAACTCGTCGTATCTCACATCACCACTTTGTGATCCTATCCGGGAAGAAGCAAATGATGGAACACACAACGGGTGCAAGTCTTACTACTACGAAGGAAGAATCAGCATGATTGAGATGATTTGCATGGCATGGCAGCGATGGTGCAATGTAACTTATCCAATTTAAGCGGAGTCGGAACCCCGGACAAACAAATTACAGTTGAAGTTGCAAATCTACCGGCAATTTAAGTGTTGGTTAGCATGGCATAGCATGGTGATACGTCTCCAACGTATCTATAATTTCTGATGTTCCATGCTAGTTTTATGACAATACCTACATGTTTTGCTCACACTTTATGATGATTTTATGCATTTTCCGGAACTAACCTATTAACAAGATGCCGAAGTGCCAGTTCCTGTTTTCTGCTGTTTTTGGTTCCAGAAAGGCTGATCGGGCAATATTCTCGGAATTCGACGAAACGAAGACCAAACATCATATTTCACCGAGACGGACCAGGACACCGAAGGGGAGTCAAAGGGGAGGCCTGGGGACCCCAGACCATAGGCCGGCGCGGCCTGGAAGGGGGGCGCCCGCCCTATGGGGTGGGACCCCCAGGCGCCCTCCTGCGCCGCCTCTTCGCCTATATAAGCCCTTTCGACCTAAAAATGCGATACAAATTGACGAAACTCCAGAAAGACTCCAGGGGCGCCGCCGCCATCGCGAAACTCCAATTCGGGGGACAGAATCTCTGTTCCGGCACGCCGCCGGGATGGGGAAGTGCCCCCGGAAGCCATCTCCATCAACGCCACCGCCTCCATCATGCTCCGTGAGTAGTTCCCCCATGGACTACGGGTTCTAGTTGTAGCTAGTTGGTACTCTCTCCCCCATGTACGTCAATACAATGATCTCATGAGCTGCCTTACATGATTGAGATTCATCTGATGTAATCGGTGTTGTGTTTGTTGGGATCCGATGGATTGTTACTATAAAGTTTATGAAGTTATTGTTGCTGCAATCTTGTTGTGTTTAATGCTTGTCACTAGGGCCCGAGTGGCATGATCTTAGATTTAAGCTCTATACTTATTGCTTAGATTGTATCTACAAGTTGTTTGCACATGTCTATGTCCGGAACCCGAGGCCCCAGAGTGACAAAGAATCGGGATAAGCTGGAGGGGAAGGCTTAGGTATGAGGATCACATGTTTTCACGGAGTGTTAATGCTTTGCTCCGGTGCTCTATTAAAAGGAGTACCTTAATTTCCAGTAGATTCCCTAGAGGCCCGGCTGCCATCGGCTGGTAGGACAAAAGATGTTATACAAGTTTCTCATTGCGAGCACGTATGACTATATATGGAAAACATGCCTACATGATTAATAATCTTGATGTTCTGTCTTAATGCTATTTCAATCCTATCAATTGCCCAACTGTAATTTGTTCACCCAACACTTGTTATTGGAGAGTTACCACTAGTGTAGATAGCTGGGAACCCCGGTCCATCTCTCATCATCATATACTCGTTCTACATGTCATTGGAAGTAGTATCAACTATTTTCTGGTGCCATTGCCTCTGTGTTACTATTACTGCTGCTTGTATTCTTGTATTACTGCTCTCATATTACTGCTGCTTTCACATCGCCCCTGTTACTAGTGCTTTTCAGTGCATGAATTGAATTGACAACTCAGTTGTTAAGGCTTATAAGTATTCTTTACCTCCCCTTGTGTCGAATCAATAAATTTGGGTTTTACTTCCCTCGAAGACTGTTGCGATCCCCTATACTTGTGGGTCATCACATGGCAAGGGTGAGCTACTTCAATATTAAATGGAGCGAGGAATCCCTAATTGGAAATACCAAAATACTCCGCATATTATGTGAGGTGAATAAGCATGACTATCAATGAGCGACATGATGCGAGATGCAAACAGATGAATGGATGGCATATTCATGTTCTTCACATTTTTCTGATCAATTTTCATATATAACACTTTTTATTTCGAGTTACAGATTAAAAGATATTGATTTTCCAAGTTTTAGCAAATTCCTGCAATTTTCAGAAAATAGAAAAAGGCCTGGGACGTTTCTCACCGAAGGGGAAGACAACCTGCGTCACTGACGTGCGGGCCAGAGAAGCTGACTGGGTCGCTGGCGAGGCAGGAGGGACTCCGGGTGTGTTTGGAGGACTGCAGGGGGGTTTTCCATAAAACGGTCAGAAGCAAGGACGGCGGGGCGATAGAGAAAATGTTACAGGGGGTTGGTTGCAAAACGGGTCAGATCTGGATCTTGAGTGATTTTCTCACCGGAAGAGGGACTAGCTGGAGCCGCTAACGGACGGACCCCGCGGCCACGTGGCTGCCAGCGTGGCGAAGCGTCACTGCAGATGCCCTCCAACCGTTCGACAGAAAAGGGATGCCACGCGCGGCGAGGGAAGAGGCGGTCACCGTGGCATGGCGCGGATGCGCGCGGACGTTGCGGGCCACCCCAGCAAGCGAGAGTGGGCGCCTCGGCTTCGCCTCATCGGAGCGGACCTGGGGAGGGCGGCGCCGCCGGCTGGAAGTCATCGGAGAGCGACGGCGGTGAGGTCCTGCGGCGGCGATGGTCGGAAACAAGATGAAAAGGGGATCCCGGAAGCAAGGAAGGTAATGAGGGTGTCTGGGAGGTGCGCGAGGATACCAGGAAGCTCGACGTGTTGATGGCGGAGGTAGAGGAAGAAGGGCGGCGCCGGAATTGGTGATTTTTCTCGCCGGACTTCACAAAGGGAACGGCGATTTGGCGACTGTAGAAGGCTCCTCCGGTCGATTCCGTGCACCAGGAGGAAGAGGGGAACGAGGCGGAGATCTGGGTGTGCTTGGATGGATGCGGGGAAGCCGGGAACGACGGGGCCGTGGCGGAGTGCTGCGGCAGTTCTCTCCGGTGATGGAAAAAAGGGCGAGGGAAGGGGATGGCGGCGCTGAGGGAGGAAGAGAGGGGTTGGTAGCTAGGGTTTGACGCAGGGATTAAAAGAGGAGGGGAGGAAGGGAGCAGGTGAGGATGGGTGGATGCCGTGGTTGAGCGGTGACGTCGACAGGAACGAAGAGCATGCCTCCTGCGTGACCACGCGGGGAAGACGACAACAATAGCGTGTACCGTTTCGTCGGAGAGGCTAGGGCGAGCTGGGCTGGTTCGGGCCGCCAGGAAGAAGGAAGGAAGAGAGATGGCCACGGTAGGTGAGAAGAGATGGGCTGAGAGGGAGAGGGCCCAGGAATAGAGGGAAGGGGTTTTAGTTTTATTTAGCAAATCCTTTTGTCTTTTGTTTTATTTTAGAAAACCTGTTTTAGCAAATTGTTTTGAACCAACACCAACAGAAGTTTGAGTTTTGAATATAGGGTAGAGATAGAGACAAAACAAGAGCCAAAGGTTTAATAGCAAAAATAAAATAATTTTGTGTTAGGGCTTATTAAATGACAAGAGAGGGGAGGTTTATTAATAAAACCATATGAGAGGTAAAAATAAAATAATTAGGGTTTATAAAATAATTTTATTTAATAAAACATGGAGGATATGATGCATGATGCATGATGATGCATAAAAGGAAAGCACAGACAATTCTAATATGGGATACTACCCGGGGCCGTTACAATCGACACCACTAACAAGGAACCTCGCCCCGAGGTTCCACGCCATGGTACGGGGGATAGAGGTGGAACTATCGGATCTTTAGGCGACGTGTCGAACTCCTCGACACCACTAACATGAAGTCTTGCTCCAGCTTGGGCGGTCGACACCACCAACAAGAAGTCGTTGTTCCGATGACAATGATGACTCCGGAGGAACAAAGAAAAGGCGTAACAGTCACACGGATCCACCAATTCATCGTAACAAGAGCGAATAATAAGAGTAGTCGGTATGGTGATCAGCCCATCCCGCACTCAAAGTATTACTCTGCACATGAATAGGAGAGTCGTGTAACAGCTCCCAGAATTCTGATTGACAATAACGACAAGCATTGTCAGCGAAGATTCGACGGAGCCAAAGAACAAAGAATTGTAGAAAGATTAGAGAGGCATAGATGACGTCAATGGAGAAGACGAAGGTTAGCCGCCGGTGATGTTCTTCTGTCAGAAATCTTCAGAGATCGGTCCTAATAGGTGAAGGCATAGATCGTCCAACCCACGTCGGAACCTAAGACTCGAAGAAGCAGATAAGAGAGAAGACTCAAAACTCGCAAAGGTAAGAGGAGAAAGAATATAGATAAGGAGAAAAACAGAGCTAATCAGATCTATCCAACGAGTTTTGGAAAATAGGTTTTGACACTAGACACAACAACATCCGTTGGCAAGGTTATCCTACAGGCTGGACTAGTGGGGTACCGTCAACCTGAGGCTCTGATACCAACTTGTGACGCCCCGGAACCGGTACCCTGAGGATTCTAGTGATCCCGCCGAAATCCGCACGATATCGATTCAGAGACGCCATCCGACACGACGTGCGCGACGAATCACACACGTGATGCCAGAGGAATTAACACGAGCGGTAACATTACAACAGGATTACAATAGAGCCCACAAGATACATATATTACAACAACGACTCCAACGAGTCAAGATACAAATATACAATACAAAGATCTGAATCATACAGAAGATCGAATACGTCTGAGTACGGACAAGATACAAATTGGACTAAGAGTCCTGAAGATAACCAGTGGCGTCCATAACCCTGCCCAGGCCAAGCCGGAAGGGTAACCTTGCTAACGTCGTCATCTTGTACCTGTCGAAGTCGGGCCATCGGTTGCCGACAAAAGGGAGGGAACAGAAGAGAAAAAGAAAAGGCGAGAGTAAGTACCAAGGAACGAACTCCGGCACGTACTTAGCGAGACTAGAAATGGCTATGCTCGCCGGGTGAGTATATCTCAACTTATATCGCCTGGGGCTATATGGTAGGTTTAGCGGCAGCAAAACTATAACCAATAGAGACACGCTACAACATCCGTCTACTCAGAGAAGATAAGAGAGCGCATAAGGTAACAGATAAATACTACACAAACACAACCCAGCCAAATACACATATCCCCTTCAACAATTGCGAAGAGGCAATGTAAAAGGCACTCAACGGTGGAAAAGTTTTATTAGGTATCGGTTGTAGTAATGCTATATTACTACGCAAGTTATTATCAGATTATTAACAACAAGTATAAGGTGTAAGATGTTCTATGATCAAGCTATACAATTCCAAGTCGTCCATAACCGCGGACACGGCTTATCGATAAGATGTACACCCTGCAGGGGTTGCCCAAATGTAACCATACGCATGCTCGACCCACTTACGACAGGTGGATGTCTCACAACAAGACCGTTCCCAGTTCAACAAGAAAGTCTAGGGGGGGCCACCCGACTAAGCTACCCGTGACGAAGTTCGGCCGTACTCCGAGATGGACTCAGGGTTTGCATCGGCGGCTAGGCGTGCAAACCACACGCTTCACTAAACGTCCCGCGGGGTACAGTACATAATATAAACACCCGAAGGCAACAGGAAGTAAACACCCGAATGCAACAGTATATAAACATGCATGCGCCAAATAAAACCAAGGTTGTGGCCCCCTTTTCAACTGACTTGAGAAAAGGTAATGGGTGAGGGGGGTCCCAATAATCGTCCCCATGCATGGGTAGAGCGCTCAATCTCGGAACAGATAACAAGAACTCGGGTCCTAGGGGACATTAGCGAGTCAAAGTTCCGATGCTTTCACAAAGGGGCTCACAGATGCCTCTGCTTACAATTTTAGTTGTTAACAATTAAGTAAAGCATGTGTATCTCCAACAAACTAATATAGCATGTGACAACCTCCCAACAACCCAACATATCCCGATAACAGATCAAGATAAACAACAGAGCCTAAACACGCCTACGACTCGCAAGGCTCAAACATCAAGCAACGGCTATGGGTAAGGAATGATACATATAAGATTATTATGGTAAACAAGTGGAATAGGACATGTGACTCGATAAAGAATCGCAACATAAGGATAGCAGTGCGAGGGAGAGAGTAAAATAGGTGAAGAGAGATGGCTCGCCTGTGGAAAGCTGCAGAAGAACTTGTCGGAGAACTCGTCGTATCTCACATCACCACTTCGTGATCCTATCCGGGAAGAAGCAAATGCTGGAACACACAACGGGTGCAAGTCTTACTACTACGAAGGAAGAATCAACATGATTGAGATGATTTGCATGGCATGGCAGCGATGGTGCAATGTAACTTATCCAATTTAAGCGGAATCGGAACCTCGGACAAACAAATTACAGTTGAAGTTGCAAATCTACTGGCAATTTAAGTGTTGGTTAGCATGGCATGGCATGACAAGGGTGAGCTACTTCAATATTAAACGGAGCGAGGAATCCCTAATTGGAAATACCAAAATACTCCGCATATTATGTGAGGTGAATATGCACGACTATCAACGAGCGACATGATGCGAGATGCAAAGAGATGAATGGATGGCATATTCATGTTCTTCACATTTTTCTGATCAATTTTCATATATAACACTTTTTATTTCGAGTTACAGATTAAAAGATATTGATTTTCCAAGTTTTAGCAAATTCCTGCAATTTTCAGAAAATAGAAAAAGGCCTGGGACGTTTCTCACCGAAGGGGAAGACAGCCTGCGTCACTGACGTGCGGGCCAGAGAAGTTGACTGGGTCGCTGATGAGGCAGGAGGGACTCCGGGTGTGTTTGGAGGACTGCAGGGGGGTTTTCCATAAAACGGTCAGAAGCAAGGACGGCGGGGTGATAGAGAAAATGTTACAGGGGGTTGGTTGCAAAACGGGCCAGATCTGGATCTTGAGTGATTTTCTCACCGGAAGAGGGACTAGCTGGAGCCGCTGACGGAAGGACCCCGCGGCCACGTGGATGCCAGCGTGGCAAAGCGTCACTGCAGATGCCCTCCAACCGTTCGACAGAAAAGGGATGCCACGCGCGGCGAGGGAAGAGGCGGTCACCGCGGTATGGCGCGGATGCGCGCGGACGTTGCGGGGCGCCCCAGAAAGCGAGAGTGGGCGCCTCGGCTTCGCCTCGTCGAAGCGGACCTGGGGAGGGCGGCGCCGCCGGCTGGAGGTCATCGGAGAGCGACGGCGGTGAGGTCCTGCGGCGGCGACGGTCGGAAACAAGATGAAAAGGGGGATCCCGGAAGCAAGGAAGGTAACGAGGGTGTCTGGGAGGTGCGCGAGGATACCAGGAAGCTCGACGTGTTGACGGCGGAGGTAGAGGAAGAAGGGCGGCGCCGGAATTGGTGATTTTCTCGCCGGACTTCACAAAGGGAACGGCGATTTGGCGACTGTAGAAGGCTCCTCCGGTCGATTTCGTGCACCAGGAGGAAGAGGGGAACGAGGTGGAGATCTGGGTGTGCTTGGATGGATGCAGGGAAGCCGGGAACGACGGGGCCGTGGCGGAGTGCTGCGGCAGTTCTCTCCGGTGATGGAAAAAAAGGGCGAGGGAAGGGGATGGCGGCGCTGAGGGAGGAAGAGAGGGGTTGGTAGCTAGGGTTTGGCGCAGGGATTAAAAGAGGAGGGGAGGAAGGGAGCAGGTGAGGATGGGTGGATGCCGTGGTTGAGCGGTGACGTCGACATGAACGAAGAGCATGCCTCCTGCGTGACCACGCGGGGAAGACGACAACAGTAGCGTGTACCGTTTCGTCGGAGAGGCTAGGCCGAGCTGGGCTGGTTCGGGCCGCCAGGAAGAAGGAAGGAAGAGAGATGGCCACGGTAGGTGAGATGAGATGGGCTGAGAGGGAGAGGGCCCAGGAATAGAGGGAAGGGGTTTTAGTTTTATTTAGCAAATCCTTTTGTCTTTTGTTTTATTTTAGAAAACCTGTTTTAGCAAATTGTTTTGAACCAACACCAACAGAAGTTTGAGTTTTGAATATAGGGTAGAGATAGAGACAAAACAAGAGCCAAAGGTTTAATAGCAAAAATAAAATAATTTTGTGTTAGGGTTTATTAAATGACAAGTGAGGGGAGGTTTATTAATAAAACCATATGAGAGGTAAAAATAAAATAATTAGGGTTTATAAAATAATTTTATTTAATAAAACATGGAGGATATGATGCATGATGCATGATGATGCATAAAAGGAAAGCACAAAAAATTCTAATATGGGATACTACCCGGGGCCGTTACAGTGTCCCATACCTGTGAAGCTTTTGTGAGTGCCTCTACAGAAGCAGCAATATTAGGAACCAAAGAGTTAAGCAACCATGCCACAATCAGAGAATTTATGGCATTCCACTGTTTCCATTTCGGACTGGCCTTGTCCGCTGGTTCTGCAGCTTCACCACTCACACGTTCATCCAGCCCTTTCAAGTTCAAAATCAACAGCGCCCTCCTTGACTACCGGAGATAGTTGGCCACTCCTTCCAATTTGATTTCATTCGCCGGCAGCTCAAGTTTCTGACCGATGTTGGTATGGGGAACGATTGCTCCCCCTGTAGCAGATCCTCCTCCTCCATCTCCTTTGGTAGTGATAAGTTCTGCCAGCTTCTCCGGAGCCTTGGCCAAATCCCCGTTGTCCCCCATGCTTGACACCAAACTAACCTCTCAGAAACACCAAAGGGCTTACCCGCAGGATGCCCTCTTCGTCTCCTTACTCGTCACTGCCTTCCCCTCCTTGCCGCCGCAGCAGCCTCCTCCCTTCCTCTTCCTCCCAGCCGCCGCAACAGCCTACTTTCTTCCTCTTCCTCTTCCTCCTAGCTGCCACATCAGACCAGGCTTCCAGATCGGCAATCCTTCCCGTCGTTGCCCTCACTGGCCCTTACTCTGATACCATGTGGACAGAGATGAGGGCCTAACCTGAGGTAGAAGGAGGCTGCAGGGAGGAACTCTCTCAGCTTAGGGTTACAAAGATAGAATCACCTTATATAGGTTACGACTGGGCTGGGCCACAACAGAGAACAAGAAGACAACCCCAACAGATACTCCAACATATAGGAATATTGTGTAGTGGTTGAATATGAGCTTTGTTATCTTATATACTTGTCTCTTTACCTCGATCCGAGAACTTGTAGGTACCCGTGCCACTCCGGATCGATCAAGGGAACGAGGTGAGATAAGTGAAAGACGTCGTGTCACTTCGACATCAGTGATAGAAAGGAGAAAATAATGGTACTCCTTTAGTGGTTCGCTTGAGATAAACAACAATATCATCTATTAACTCGCAGTTGTGGCTCAAGAGGATATTGTTACCTCTGAATTTAGGGACGATAGTATTTACAGATGTGTTGCTCACAACTCTTATCACTATTTTATCTTTTACGCATTACTATGCTTCATTTCTATCATAATCACATATGTATGCATAGCTTTAGGAGAATCCTTGAACCTAGCATATTTTCATTCATTGAATATAACACCAAACAAAATAAGCTGAAAGATTTCTGTGGAATTTTCGCAGTATTTGCTAGAGACGCTGTTAAAGCCCAATTTGTTTTTGAACTGAAACATTTCGGCGACCAAAATGAGCTCAAATCCCCGGCCACTTACCTGTTCGTTGATCGAGCCACACGCGCCGCCGGAGAAGCCTAGGGTTTCCCCGCCGCCAGCCTCTCCGGCCGCGCCGTCGGCTGGCCCGTTGCGTCTCTCTGGTTCTCTGCCCAGCCCGTCCGCCGCCCTCCGCCTCTCTCTGCGCCGCCGCTCCCTACGTCTCTCGGCCCGCGCCGTGGACAGACCTGCCGGCCTTGCTCTCCTCTCCTGGTGAACGACGACAGCGGCCGGCTGCTGCCGCTGTGCGATAGCGTCTCCGACCTTCTGCTGCTGTACGACGCCGTTCCCGGCTGGCTGCTGCTGCTATTGTGCGACGCCGTCCCCGGCTGGCTGCTGCTACTGCGCGACGCCGTCCCGGCACCGACTGCAGGTACTGCTCCTGTTCTCGCCAGCGCTCCCCACATGTTGCTACCGATGTTGATGGCTTAACAGTATAGGGCCATTCGAGTCTTCCAATCAAGTTGGAGTTCAAAGATTAAGGGGCTAAACCGACAGTTGGACACTAATGCTCTAGACCCCCACGATACCAATTTCCTTGGCCATGTCTAGAATCTGAGTCACCATTTGACGTTCCCTGGTGTGAATCCTATCATGTAGAACTTGAACCCATGATTTTTTTTTTTTTTGCGGGGAAAAGAAATGCATTAAACAAACACAGGATTGCAATCGGCAGTCAATCGCCATGAGCTCTGCCTCAGTAGCATCTCTACAGTTTCTGACTTCTCTGCATGCCGCCACGATCATGGAATCACGCAGTGCGATGCCGATCCCTCCATCCCCTTCTTTGCCAAAAGCTCTGCTGACATTCAGTGTCGCTGAACTGCTGAAAAAATGGTGGCCGTACCTTCTGTCTGCCATCGCTAACTCTCTTTATCTTGTTAAAGCCCTGCTCACCATCAACCAGATACTAACAGAGGAAGTACGTTTGAACATAGAACTAATGGTGTACGAAGATAGCTCCTCGTGATAGACTCGTTCTGACTGCTCAGAATCTGCACTGGACTCTCATGTGCTACCAAGTGAGAAATCTTCAGGACATAGTTAACAGTGAACAAACAGCAGTAGCTGCTACCACAAGGGCGGTACACAGGATTGACATCCCTTTACAAGACTTCTGCTGAGCAAAGTATCTTCTAAAATCTGGTAGCACCGTGCTGATCAATCATAGCTGTGACTCAAAAGTACGCAAGATGTTCGACGAAATTACCCAGTGCAGTGTTCCAAAAGCATTCAGAATAGGCAACCACTTTAAACCAGAAAAGACGGAACAAGTGTTGACAGATGATTACAATATCAACCATCATTGATCAAAATTTCTGTTGATGTACAATTCTTTCGATCCAACAAGCAAAACTACACTAGTAAATCGTTAGTCCAAACGAAACTGCTTCACCGCAGAGAAAGTAAGCAGTAAAAGATGATAGGGAATATGAAACTGATTCAGGATATCTCCTCATACCGGATTCATTCCGACTGGAACTAGTTCTTGCTAAGAATCTGCACTGGACTCTCATGGGTACTAAGCACGAAATCATCAGGCCATAGTTAGCACTTAGCAGTGAATGAACAGCAACAACTGCTACCACAAGGGTGACACAGATGATTTGCATCCCTCGACAAGAATTCGTGGATCAAACTGTCTTTGTAGAATCCACAGGGAATACTGGTAGCACCGCTGATGAAGGATGTCTACAACTTGAGTATGCAAGGTATTAAATGAAACCACCAAGTGCAGCCTTCCAAAAGCATCTAGAATAGGCAAACCCAAATTTGGAACAGAAAAGATGGAACACATTTTGGCAGGTGATTAAGATATCGCCAATCGCCTATCAAAATTGCTGTCAGTTTACATCTCTTTCGATCCAACTAACATTACTAGTAAATCGGCTTCACTGCGGTGACGTGTAGACGGTCCAGCCTCATGACACGTCACTCCACAATAATATACACCGGGCGCAAACCTTGCCCTCCCTACGAAAGCCCAGGGCATTTGTATGCCACACAGAACCCACACACAAAAATATGTGAATGGAAAACAAGAAAAAAGGTAAGCTGTGAAGAGACATGTGTGTAACACCATTAGGGTTATTCTGGCAAGCTGTTGCTGTGGCTGAAGAGAAGACCATGTGGAAGCAAATAGTGCAGGCGGCAGAGTGGTCTGAAGCTATCTTAGCATCAGATTAAACTATCTTGCTAGCAGTCTGTTCTCCAGATCCTTAACCAGATGCTAATCTGATATGGTGTTAAACAGCTACTGTTGATGTAAATACAGATTGTAGAGCAAAAGCTGTCTTAGCAGATTAACTTGCTAGCATTCTGTATTGTTAAACTATGAGTGTATGATTAGTGTTAGGTTTGGAGGCCAGCAGGTTGAAGTGCATTGGGGTTCTTGGTTAAAATGGCACAGGAACTGCATAAATAAAGCTGCAAAATCAATTTCAGTTGACGATATGAACTCGGTTGTGCAGCACAAGCGTTGACCACTCACCAACGATAGATAGATAGTTTTTCTTCTTGCAGACATAAGCAACCACTAAGGATGTTCACAAAGCAGACCTCGACTCTAAGACACTAATTCCGACATTAAAAAGTAGCGTTGAAATACGGAAACAACGAGCAACGCGGCAGGTTGTAGATTTACTCAAAGGCCCACTGGTACTCCCTGCGGATCTCCTCTTCCTCCTCAGCGGTGAAGTCGTTCTTGATGTTGAAGGTCCTGCGGATCTCCTCCGGAGTCTTGCCCTTCATCATGTCGGCGATGGTCCGGCAGGTGAGGTGCAGAAGCTCCTTGATGTTGAGGTAGTTGGCGGCGAGGCTGAGGTCGAAGAGGGTGGCGTGGTCGACCTTAATGAACTCGGCGTCCCAGTTCTTGAGGTCCTCCGTGGGGGACAGGGCAGAAGCGCCGTCTGCTGCACCATCGGCCACGGGCTTGGCCGCCTGGGCATGCTTGTTGCAGTACTCAATTACCTTGGAGAGGATCTTGGAGTTGACGTTGGGGAGCGGGATCCCGTTGTCGGAGCACTTGTCCTCGATCATGTGGCGGATCGTCTGCGACTCCATCACCACCGCCTCCTCCACCTTGAACTCCTCCCCGTCAGAGGACTTGAGCATGATCATCTTCTTCAGATCCTCGGCCGCCATGGGAGGGTGAGGTTGGGGATCTGGGGTGGATTTGGGAGGAGAGGAAACCCTAGCGAACGAGAACGGGGCGGCTGCAGAAGAGAGGAGTCTGGGGGCAATGACCCGGTGTCACCGAACACTTACGTAGACAGTTTTTGCCCTCTGAAAAAAAACACCAGCAATCAGCCGCCGATATTTTGTTTCCCGTCGGGACTACTCTAGCATCATAGCATAGGTTCTATATGAACTCTAAATTGTACGATGTCCCACCAAAACAGGTACTTCTAAATCTATTGTTTCCTAATTACTCGCGTATATCTACTACAAAAAAAGTAAGCAATAGAAGATGATAGGGAATACGAAACTGCTTCATGTGACACAGTGCGTCCAACTAACATACCAAGATAGCTCCTCATAACAGATTCATTCAGACTGGAACTAGCGAATCAGCAGGAAATCTTCAGGCCTAGCAGTGAATAAACAGCAACTGCTACCCACAAGAGCAGTACAGATGATTTGCATCCATCTACAAGAATTCCCAGAGCAAACTATCTTCTGAAGTCCGCAGGGAATACTAGTAGCACCATGCTGATCAAGGATATCTACAAGTTGAGTATGGAAGGTATTAAATGAAATCGCTAAGTGCAGCCTTCCAAAACATCTACAATAGGCAACCCAAATTTGGAACAGAAAAGATGGAACGGGTGATATCAACCATCACCTATTGAAATTGTTGTCAGTTCGCATCTATTTTTATCCAGCTAACATCACTATTAAATCAGCTTCACTGCAGCGACATGAAGCTGGTCCAGCATTACACATTACTCCGCAATAATATACACCTGGCGTAAATCTATGCTACAGAAACCCCAGGAACCCACACACAAAAATATGTGAATGCAAAACAAGAAAAAAGGTAAGCTGTGAAGAGGCATGTGTGTAAAACCATTGAGGTTATTCTGGCGAGCTATGATGTCAATACAGATTGACACAAGCTGTTGAGGTGGCTGAAGAGAAGACCATGTCGAGGCAAGTTCTGCAGGGGCGGAGTGGTCTGAAGCTATCTTAGCAGCAGATAAACTATCTTGCTAGCAGTCTGTTCTCCAGATCCTTACTGGCTAACAGAAGCTGCTTAGCAGATTAATTATCTTGCTAGCAGTCTGTTCTGTTAGGCGTTGTGAGGGTTGGATCTTTAGAATTTCTGTTACGTTTTCCTCTGTAAAGTACTACTCTAAACGTTCTAGGTTCCAGGCACCCTCTGGTAGCAGAAAATCTGCAACCCAGCGGTACCTACATCGTCCTTGGCTTGATCGCGGGAGGTGGTTCGATTCCCTGGGTATCCAGGGATCCCGCCATGCACATATCTTCGACCCATGAATTTGCAATGGTAAATAAATAAACACCAGCGTTAGATTTGTTAACATTCAATTGGAAAGGATCGATGCTATCAAAATCTTCCACATTTTAGTGCTCACACTACTGTGGTGTGAATGCTATTGGCAGGACCTGTCATCAATCACAAGCATCATCCTTAATGTGGACCATTGTGTGTACACCAAATTTGACGTCTCTACCATGGATACTGGCTGGAGCTGTCTTGCTCGCCTACTGCAGTTGCTCCCTGGACCCTAACTTGAAGTCTTCAAGTGTGGAAGACTAATCTACTCTGTTTGGTCTAGATCTAAATCTGGAGGTCTTTAAAGGTGGGTCGGTGTTGGGTACTGGAAGGTCTTTCATGTTTCCCATCAATTTGCCTTTGCCCTATTCCCCTGGGAGAAGGCACTGGTGTTGGGTATCTATGCCCGATTTCGCAGGTGCCCATTTGGCCTAGCCCTTGAGTTCTAGTCAGTGAACGATTGAACCATGAATTGCAGTTTTTTCTCCTACCTAAATGTTCCTAGGAACAACCACATTTACACGAGTGATGCTAGCGAACTTTTAATTTAGACTTCATAGTTAAATAGTGGTCTCGGCTGACTATTGAAGCTCTCTGCTATGGTAAATCTGTATACGCATAACCGCACAACATAGTTGAAATAATTTTCCCCATGTACATTTTGACTGTCGGTGAGGTTGCTTTCATTATCGTCAATCTAAGAATGTATCTATTCTTCATCTTTCGAAAAATTTAAAAAGATATATGGAAAAAGGTTTGTGTACCAAGAACCCCATAAATAAATTTGAAAAATCTGAGAATGGTTACAACTAATTATGTTGTGCTTACTTCAACAGGTCAAGAGATCCCCAGCGATGCAGGTCAATAATGTGAGGACTGAGGATGGCGAGATGAGGAAAAAGACGGGTGAGATGACGGTGAGCCTTGGCCACCGCCCCGATTCACCGCCGCTGCCGCTACTGCTGGAAGTCGACCACCTGCTGGAGGAGATCCTCCTCCGCCTCCACCCACTGCCGTCATCCCTCCCGCGCGCCTCCCTCGTCTCCCATCGCTGGCGCCGTCTTGTCTCCGATCCCGGATTCTTCCGCCGCTTCCGCCTCCACCACCGCCGGAATCCTCCACACCTAGGCTTCTTCGATGTGGATTCCCACGACCTCCACTTCGTACCAGCCTTGGATGCCCCTGATCGTGTCCCGCCTGGGCGATTCTCCTTGCAGTTCAACGAAGGTGACAAGTTCCATCTCCTCGGATCTCGCCATGGCCTCGTACTCGTCCTCCAACCACCACGGAAGCAGCTCTTGGTGTGGGATCCAATCACTGCTGACCAACACCACATTAACCTTCCCCCAGGGTTTGCAGGACCTGTGTTCGCGATCCATGGAGCTGTACTTCGCGATGCCGTATATGCTCAACACTTCCAGGTGGTCTTGGTAGATGTAGAAGCCGAAGACCCTCATCATAGCCGAGTGCTCGCCTGTGTTTATTCATCGGAGACCGGCGTATGGGGTGATCTCATCTCGGCACCGCTTCCGCCCATGGTTCCTTCGAGTAACCGTGTCGTCTTTGTTTATCCAACCAAGCCGGCTGTGCTGGTTGAGAATTCCCTTTACTGGATCCTTGATGGGGATTTGGTTGGTATTCTTGAGTTTGATTTAGAGAGGAAGAGCATAGCTGTGATACAGCCGCCAGTAGATGTGCTTACCAAAAGTAAATATCAATATACAGTTGTGCGGACTGAGGGTGGTGGGCTTGGTTTCCTCTTTGTGTCAAGATCACAATACAACGCACAATTATGGAAAAGGAAGACCAATCTCGATGGTGTTGCGTCCTGGGTGCTGGAAAGAACTATTGAACTGGAGAAACTACTTTCCCTGAATTCTGGGGCAAGAGTGAACCTGTGCGTAAGAGGGTTTGCTGAGGACAATAATGTGCTCTTCCTGGGGACACCTATTGGCGTATTCATGATCCATATTGAGTCACTGCAGTTCAAGAAACTTCCGGACCACACACTGGTTTCTTGCAATCATTCATTTGAAAGTGTCTATGCAGCAGGTAATAATTCACCTTCAACCCATTACACATGTCAAATTAAAATAAATTAACTGGCTCTAAACCACGAGTATAACAAGCAAAGTTATTTCCTCACCAATTTGGCTGGTCCAAGTTATATGCATGTATGCTTTGTATGCAGTGTAATATCTTCTGTTTTGGCTACCTTGAATGTTTAATACTATTGAACACATGATCCAGATGACATGATGGATTCATCTTTAAAAAGTTATGATCACTAGTAATAGTTTGTAATGTTTATGTATATATTATCATCAATGCTTGATGTTGTGCAGTGTAAAAAAAACAGTGACAGTTTTTATTTGACCAATGGAAGTACCAATTGATAAGATGATGCACGGTCCCTTTCTTGAGGTTTGTACCTCATGAGTTATATTGGGGTGGCTGAGATGTAGAGTTTCCGGGTGTAGTTTCTTCTTCCATTTGTACGCCGGACGCTAAGGTTGACCCTCTATGTAGCATGCAAATTACCTATTGTTGTTCTCTCTGAAATGTTTGCTTTGTCTAATTATGCTGATACTAAGATTAGAATTTTGTGCCTTTGGCACAAGTTCCACGGTCTCAAAGCTCATGTTTACTGTTTGTGCCTTGCAAAAATTTGTGAGAGTAAGTCCAATGGCTTTTACTGAATGAATGGTACCGTTCAAATTTATTTAGCTGATTGTATTGTTGCTTTGCTCCGCAGGTACCTGAGTTGCATTGGGGTGGCTAAGACGCAGAGAGAGTTTTTGGGTGTAGTTTCTTCCATTCATGTGCTGGACGCGTAGGTTGACCTCAATGTAGCATGTGCCGGTGAGCTATGAAGTGTAGCTGTGGGAATTATTAAACCTTAAATGTGCTAACTTCCTATTGTTATCCGATTTCCGTACACATTCCCATATGTCATGAAGGTCTAACGATTCAACCAGGTTCCTATATGGCTTTCTCTGTTATATTCATGAATATGAATATGAATATATAGCTCCTCGAACTTTTCGGTATTCTTCTCCTTCCTTGAATCGTTGGAAACAGTATGGCTGATTGTATATTGAACCTACCGTGGGATCAAGTAAATCATTATCTGTCAGGCTGCATTTATAATTTTTTGTATTGGATGATTTACGACCGTGTTAAGCTATTCGGCATGCATTTGTGAATTGGAGATATGCTTTTTTGGAGCTGCATGAGGCGTGGAGAGCAAGCTCGCAAATATGTTTCTGCCAAAAAAAAAAAAAAACCGTAGGCACCACGCCTGCCAGCATAGTGGATTTGGTTCCTATAACCTGAAAATTCCAAGGATTTGTTAGAGAATAGAGATCAACATTGGCACGTTGGTTGGGGGAGGAACATTACAACCTGCAGTTACTGTCGGTTGAAGCTCAACTACTGGACAACTCCGTCACAAAGAGCTATTGGTGCTTGGGAGTAGAAAAAAATTCGGAAAAATGTCAATTGATGTTAGTACTGAGAGTTTTGGTCGCTCTCACTGGATAGTCTGTAATACATCAGTTCTGCACATAGATAAAAAATTAGCAGTGCACGCTAAACTGTTTTGGATTCCAGGTGCAGATAGTGCGTTAGCAATGTTTGAGATGATTTCGGCCTTATCTATGGGCGACTAGAAACAAAAAGAATGCAGAAGGTAAAGAGTTGTCGGCAAATGAGGTCTGCCATTTGATTCAGCGACATGTTTTAGAGTTTCAGATGGTAAAACCTATACAGAATATTGAGACGGTGTGCAATGGCCGAATGTTGAGATGGCAGAGACCAAGCAATAACCAAGTTAAAGTCAATTTTGATGCAGCGTTTGTCCAAGAAACGGGAGAGGGAGCTTGGGGTTTTGTCGCACGCTCTGATAAGGGTGTGTTCATCGCTGCGACAGCTGGGAGGTTGAAGAATCTGAGGGATGCTTTACAGGCTGAAGCTGAAGCTTGTGTGGCGGCTTCGGAAGGAGTAGCCGCGCTTGGTTTAAATCGGGTGGTTTTTGAGTCTGATTCACAGATTTTAGTTTCTGCGTTGTTGGGAAAGAACTATGATCTTTCTGTTATCGGAGTTCTGCTGAAGGAAATCCGTAGTATCTGTATAGGCTCGTTTGAGTCTTTTACATTTCATTTTGTTCCTCGTGAGTGTAATAGGGTGGCTCATTCCCTGTCCCAATTCGGCCTGCGTGCTGATACTACTTGTGTTGGCTGGGAGGGTGATGCACCTATTTTTTTATCTTCTTTAGTTGCCAGCGATTTAGCTGTGCAATCTGGTTAATGGAATCTATTTTCCACTTCAAAAAAAAACTAATTTCTTTCAAAATAAGTTATCTAAATATTAACTAGACATACTTTAATTATAGATATATCTATATTTAAATAAAGTTGCGACAGAGTATGTAATAGAGGACGCACAGGCCAGCGAGGCGTACGCCACTTGATACGTACTGCAATTATCATGAAGGATTATTTTTTACGATGATGGCCCAAGTGGAGGGAAAGACCCATGGGCCATGGCACGTATTTGCAGGCCGGATAGGGCCATGGCGGCGGCGGCTGGTCGCCGTCCGTCAGTCGTCACCGCCGCCCCGCTCCGCCGCCGCCGGATGAAGCCAATCGCGCCATGGTGGGTTGGAGACCGAAGACGTTTAGCCGCGGCCCGTGGAAACGAGCCGCCGCCGACGGCGACTGGCATCCCTCCGGCGGAGATCGACGGGAGGCGCGCCGGAATGAGCGCCTGCACAGTCCCCTCCCCCACCTGCGAAACATCAAGCCCGGTTTTAAGGTTTGTATACACTACTAGTAGTAGTTCAATGCCTCTGGTGTGTACTGACTACTGAGTCAAATACCAACCAAATTAGGATTGTACACCAGGGACGGGGAGGGACTGTTTCTTCACATGCGATGCTTTTGTTTACCTGGTTCGTACTGATACCAGAGGCGTTTGTTAAGGCATGGTTTGGCAAGCAGAAAAGATACACCCACTTGTCCTCATATTTTAGTGCTCATCTAAAATGGTTACTATGGATGTAGTAGCTGCCAGCCATCACGTGCATAACCAATAATCAATGTGTCAAGTTGTCAACTGTGAGGTATACTCTTACTCTGGTTGGTCTTCTTGATGTGGACCTCAGCTGGACTTATCTCATCACCCTGAATCCAGTCTCATCACCTCTCCTCATCTCTTCACCTCTCCTCATCTCATCACCCTGAATCCAGTCTGTCCTTGATCCTCTCTTCTCCTTCGGAAGGTTATTCTCCCAAGAAGCTAGCAGCGTCCCTGCAGATCTTACAGGTTAGTGCTTCAGCTCTTTATCGGTTGGTTCCTTTTTGAACAACAAACCACTCTTCAGTACTGAATTTTTGGATGCTCCTTTCGATCCTATATGTGTTTTCGCTTTAACAAGGAGACCCACGGTAACGGTGGTTCAAGCTTGTGGGCATAGATCTGTATTCAACAAAGGAGTGGAAAATATACATCTATTGCAGAATTATTGATTTGTAGGCACTTCATTCAGCAAAACTCATTAGCATCTCGAGGCGATTCCCCTGCGTTGCTTATTAGTATCCTCTGAACCAACACATATATATAGATGCGCCAAAACCTCCAATTTGCACACAAGTGATACCAATGAAGATACAATTCATTGCGCCAACACCTCATAGTTATTATTAGTATCTCTTTTGTGCTTTGTTCTTATGTACTCTTATTCTAGAGCGCGCACTTGTTCGATCTAGCTAGGACCTTTCACCTGAACTACAACATGTCAAAATTTAGTGTGTTTGTTTGGAATAATATCCATTCATTAATGTTGTTTCTTTTCTCTTAGAAGAGAGTTTTGACTGTTATTTGATAAGCACCTACTTATAATCTTGTTAAGTACGTAGATCGGTAGATGCACTCATCGCACTCTTTCCCAGTCCCTTAAAGTTAAATAAATGGTTGCAAAATAAGTGTTCACATATAATTGGTCAAATGGCCACATCTTGTAGATGGTTCACCTGGTATTTTATTAACTCCTCAAATGCATGGAGCAACTGATTCACTCTGTGGTCTGCTATAGGGATCGAATTTTACTGGAGAGCAAAAAAAAAGTAGATCGAACGAGAGTAGTTTTTCCAAGCTCACGTGTACATACCATCTCAAATTGAACTTATATGATGATATCTGTTTAAAAGAATTTGTACTTGCTTTTATTTTTCCTAAAATAGTTTTTGTGTAATCAGAAATGACTAGCTTACATGATGAATTGGAGAAGAAACTGCAAGATCCAAATGCAACACCAATGTCTCTTCCACTAGAATTTTTGAAAATAATCACATGCGATTTTTCCACCGAGTCAGAACTCGGTAGAGGTGGTTATGGAGTGGTCTACAAGGTATGGCCAATTCTCTTATCTCCACTATTAACTGTAAGCAGCAGTGATCACTAAAGGACAGATGTACATGTTATGATGAAAGATTTAACTTACAATACAGGGAGTTCTTCGGAGTGGGAAAATTATTGCTGTCAAGAAGCTGTTCGAAACACTTTTAAAACATGAGGCGTTCCAGAATGAGATCAGTTTTCTTATGGGGATTAAGCACCAGAATGTAGTGCAGTTTGTAGGTTACTGTGCAGAATCAAAATGGGAAGCGATTGAGCAACCAAGTGGGAGTGGGAGACATATTTTGGCTGAAATACAGAAAAGGTTGCTCTGCTTCGAATATGTATCCAACAAAAGCCTCGACAGACATATTGCTGGTACCGTCAATGAACAGACTATACATTGTTTATTTCTCTCTATGTGTCATTTCTTAAGACACTTCGTTAGAACAATATTTATGTTAGCTACTCGCCTAAGGGCGACCGGTCTATATATTGGTACAATAAAAACTACATAGAATTTTATTTCACCACTATCAGGTGGCACAATTTCACCATATACAAATGGAGAGAAGATGACATGGAGAGACGAGGCATCTTTTGTTATGGGATGTTATATCGGCATATCTTTTTATAGGAAGGAAACACACTCAAAATATTAATTCTGAATGTGTTCATAATTTCTTTTCTTTTGTTTGTCAACCTCTACAGATAGATCTTTGGACCTTGAGTGGAATATTAGATACAAGATAATCATTGGGATTTGCAACGGTTTGTATTTCCTTCATGAGGAATGTCGTATCATTCATTTAGACCTTAAGCCTGAAAATATATTGATGGACTCTAATATGAATCCTAAAATTGCGGATTTTGGTCTATCACGGCTCTTTAGGGAGCAACAATCAAAAGTTTTCACTGATAATCGTGCGGGAACACGGTAAGCTACATCGCTTGCACCTATATTGTTTTTCCTTTTCTCAGCTGCTTGTTTACATTTGTAGTGCTTCTTACATAAAATTTCTGTTACAGCGGATATATGGCACCCGAATACATAAACCAAGGCCTAATCACTAAGAGGGCAGACATCTTCAGCCTGGGTGTTATAATAATAGAGATAGTCACAGGGCGTAGGGAATATCCAAATTTCCAGCTCGATAGTCCTGAGAGTACTGCTACATCTTGCCAGCATTTCACGGAGGAAGTATGTTGAATTAATCCAGCCTTTGCATATGTCCCATCATTCTATCTGAGTGGTTGCAAATATGTAGGTACTTGGTAGTTGGAGGTATAAATTTGAATCCAGAGTGAAGTTTATATCAATGGAAAAATATATCCAGCAAGTAAAGGAATGTATCAGCATAGCCTTAAAATGTGTGGACCCTGGTATGGAGAAAAGACCTACAGTGAAGGATGTAATTCAAGTGCTTAACGCAGTAGACAAGGTATGATTAGTATTTTATATGATCTCCTAACTAATCTTATGAAAATATTTTACAGGAAGACTTTACACTAAACAGTTCTTGTATGTCTATTTCATACTGTATCATGTTCCATCTTTATCTTGCTATGAAAAACAATGCAGATTCACAAATATCAAATAAAAAAGTAACTTACTTAAATGAATCTTAATTTCATTTGTTGAAATGTCTCACTTGTTGTGTCCGTATTACATAGGTGGAAGTGAGCAAAGAGTTGCCTTCAGAAATGCAGTGCATGGACAAGTCGCAGGTTCTAGACACTAATGCAAGCAACGAACACATACTGCACAGTATCACTGAAGACATGTCCAACATTAAGACAGGTGATACAGTGGGGGAAGTGAAGAAATCCCAGGATTGTTTGCTGCCAACGCCGTTGTGGACGTCAAGCACTAGCAGTCAGACTCATCAAGAGGCAGCTAAGGAGTCTAGTGAGCCACAACAATCGAGTGACAAAACCAGTGAGGTGAGCCAACTAATAATACTAACTTGCCAAAAATGAGTATCTGATTAGTGGTCAGCGCAAATTTTCTTTGTTTGTAGTCAAGTACCAGTAATTGAAAAATATTGTGAGTTAATTATGTAATGGTTTAATACTGTAATATAATTTACATTGTAGTAATCCTATAATATGTAGATTAGACTAGCTTAAGCTTCTTTTTTCTGCACTTATAAATTATCTCCAATTTTCTAGCTCTCTGTCTGAGATTTGAATCACCTAGGTTGATCCTTCTGCAGTCAAGATTGGATTTGTCCTATTCTTCTCCACCATCATCGAGCCAATTTCTCAAGTAGTTTCTCAGAGAAACACTAACACTAGTTATACTGAGCGGCGTAACAGTACAGGAGTCAGACTTCTCCCTGATAGCACACCAAGCCCAGAATACACCGCCGCTTACACTTGAACTGCTCCACATGGGCCATCACTACAAAGAGATTCGTAGACAAGCTGCTGCTGTCTCCAAACTACTGCAGCCCCATAGGACCGTCACTACAAAGAGATTCGAGGCCGCCGTCTGGACACCCAACCACCTTCCACAGCCTGCACCCCCGTGTCTGCTACCCTCAACCACAGAGCCAACAACCAACCGCGGCGAACCCGTCACACCGCAAGGGTCAAGAGATTCAAGGCGACGCCTCCAACAAGGTAGTGACGCTTCCATCACCGCCGCGTGCTCCCGATGAATCTTAGGTTTTTATCCGGAGAATTTGAAGCCACTTGCGTTGGTCGGGATCGAAACTCCACCGCTGCAGCTTACGCAGCGGCGAATACCCTGCCTGGGCGTGCCCAAAGCTACAGTCGCTGCTCCGGGGCCGACGCCCCAGCATCCTCGCCCGCATCAGAAGCATGCCAGCCGTAGGAGGACCTCCGCAAACCAGCAGCCACCACCCCCTGCATCTCCTCTCAGCATAGGGCCTCCTTGCGCCCGCCCCTGCATCTCCGCACAGCAGAGGGCCTCCACGTGTCCGCCCCTGCATCCTCGCCCTTGAACCTGGCTGAGACTGCTGCTCCCGCTCCGCCAGACGCAGGGCCTGCCTCCTCCAGCACCAGGTCCAACCGCCCGGCAGCAAAGACAGCCGCCCAGCAACAGCAACCGTAGCCCACCCGGCCCAAGCCGAGCCAGACCGGGCCCGCATTGCACCCAGGCCGCCGCAAGACTCCTCCACCGCGGCCTCCACCGTTGTCGTCCCCAGCGCCGCATCCTGCTCCTTCAGCCACGGGAACTCGAGCTGCATCCCGCCGCCGTGGGTTCCCCAATCCCGCGAGCAAGCCACTGCCGGCCGGAGAAGAAACGGGTCCTGCCGCCGCTGGCTCCGTGCGGGCTTTGCCCGGCGGAGCCCACCGGCGATGGCAGAGGAGGAGGTAGGTGGTGGTGGCCGGACGGGATTTCTGCGCCGCCCGTGTTGCCAGGGGAGGGAGCGAAGCAGGGGCTTGTTCGGGATTGTTTTTGAATTATGCTAAGTTGCTAGTATTCTTTTCAGCGAACATGTCCTCTTTTTCTATATCTATAACTTAATGAGATTTATGGATATTTCCCCTGTATTTTGCAACACACACACATGTCTACATGTGTGGGGCTGTGTTGTGTGCATATGTATACTGTCTTTCTTGTACTTGCAATAGATTTCCATTTCAAATGTTGAAAAGGGCAAATACCATGCAGAATCAATCATGTTTACACATTAAATTAATAGGAAATTTGCAGGAAATATGCTGGGGTGTTGACAACGTGAACTTTTTTTTTTTTGCAGCTAATCCCGGACTCCAGCATGATTCTTGACATCCACCCGCTTGAGCTCTGGTTTTTTTTTGAAAAATATAAGATTATCCCATGCTCATTTGACATAACAAACAATACAGATGAAAAAATGGCATTTGCGCTTAAAGAGAAGAGCAGTGAAGAGACGTGCTTCTTAAGGAGATGGCCAACGTTTGGCGTCGTGGACCCGAGGACCACTTACACTCTCGTACTGATAATGGAGAAACACTGGGAGCTACCACAACAAAGAAATGTTGATTTAATCCTGCACACCAGTACATACTGCGAATCTTCTAGCGACGAAAATACGTGCATACAACATTTTCAGAATGCGGAACGGTTGGGGATCACTGTGCATCAGGTGACTCTAAAATGTGTTTGTGCGCCACCTCGAGGAGTGCCAATATTTGAGGTGAGCTTGTTCTAGTAAATTTGTTTTTTGCGATAATTAAAGTATTGGTTACTACGATTGTTCAAACCTTGTTAGGGCAAAACTGCATTAAACACGTAGAGTAAACATGATTGAGTATGTACTGTCTTCCATCGTAATGGCCCCACTGAACACTAAACTGTACATATACCTTGTAGTGCACCAGAATAATGCTCGAACTACTGAAATTGGTCAAGATATAGGATGCTACGGAATACGATTTCTTCAGTATATGTTTTACCTAATAAAACGGAATGTTTCAGCCGGTATCAGAACAAAATTGATATAACCATGTATAGATGAACTGGTGAAGTATGTTTACAAATCAAGCGCCTGCCAATAATCCATGACAAACATAACTGGTCTTAGATAGAAACAAAAGAGGTAGGAGTGTATGGCTTACTATAAATACTTCTTTCTCGTCAATTTAGAAACAAGGTACTTAGTGATTATAGGTCAAACAACTTAGAAATAGTTATTTCTCATCAATTTAGAAATAGTTATTTCCTAGTCGACATTGATAGCCGTCTGATTGAGATCTTAGAGGTTCTCGTTTTTATATTAGATGGTTCTTAGAGGTGACCTAGAAATAGTTATTCTCGGCCACGTCATAAATGGCATATTGTTGGGTATAGAATAATGTACTTTTGGAGTAGAGATGCTTTTACTGAAAGGAAACAACACTGCCAATTTTTTTGTACCAATCAGTCCAGAAAGTATTCAATACTATTTCTAATCTTAGCAAGTTATTCACAAAGCCATGGTGAATGAGAAAAGTTAATAATATTCTAGTATATTAGATAGTAGAGGATTCAAGGCTATCGAGAAAGATGTCCCAGCTAAATTCATTTTTTTGGTTGATTGTGTCGTGGCATTGAATTGAAATAATGCTGCTTCAAGGATGAGTTGATATGTACTAATGCTTCCTTTCGTTTCATGCATGGACGATGTAGCAGCCAATCCCACCTTCAATAAAGGCATGGTTTTGCTTCTTTTTTCTTCCCTGGATTTTGTATCTTTGAGGTGGTTTTTCTAATGTTGACAAGAATTTTGTTTGGTCAGATCATATCGATGGTAGATTATTCCACATTTGGACGTATGATCGAGTCCGTGGATGCAAATCAGACTGAGCCATTGTGAGTGTGTAGCGTACAATGAGCAATCAGATATTAGTAGCTCTGTTTTCAAGTGAGTGCATTTGTATGCGATTATCCCGCACTAAATACCTTCTCTTTGTACAGGATTGCAACAGCTGTTTATACTGGGTATGTTTACATATGGAACTGTGACACGCAGGCAAGTTACTCCATACTGTCTCAGCAGTTATTCAATACTATCTCTTGATTGCCAAGTACCAAGAAAAACCTATGGTTGTTTATGGTAGATGGAAGCCATAACATAAACCTATGTCAGAAGTATTGAACTTCTTTTTGCAGCTATTAGGTCATGTTCAATAGTTTAGACAGCCATCGACTGTAGCACCCTCCAGATCATCTATAGATGGTTCTGTAGACTGCTTGTACAGTGGGGCTGTATTTTCAGGTGTCTGTAAAAGCAACTGACGACTGAGTTCATGGAGCACGATTGAGACACTACTAGTACCGACAGCCTATGGTATAACGAGGAAACAACCGTCGATAGGGAGCGCTTTTCACGCCTATCGACCGTCTGCCGAGTTGCAGACGACCTGGGTCTCTCTCCTCGTTTTTCCACCTCCACCTCAACCAAAATCTTACGTGGATGCTCTTATAGACAGCTGATGTTGGATCATTGTACATGCCCTTAAAGCCTCCTCTGCTCATGGTAGTTCTAGAATTGCTTTTTACCGTACATTTCAGGGGAAACCACCGCAACCATTTTCAGTTAGTAGTGTTATAACTACCGTGGGTAATGCAAATTGTTGTCACAAAAAGCTCAATTTGCATTGAAAAAATGTACAATTATTTGGTTTACGTTGGACTAACAGAAGACTCGTTTATATCTACTGGCAGAAATATGTGGGTTCTATTAAAATCAAAGAGGCACATACTGCAGTTCGGTCTTTTAAATTTATTGCACGTAAGGGATGGCTTGTGGTTGGAACTACCGATGGTTTCATCCGTGTGTACAATTATAAAAAGGAAATGGAAGAAACGACGAGTTTCAAAGCGGGTGATGAAGTGCAGTCACTAGCCATTCATCCAACCAAGTCATTTGTGTTGTCAGCATGTACTACTGGAATAAAGCTTTGGGACTGGGACGGGGGATGGTTCGGCTGGAAATGCATGCGAACTTTTCAGGAACACTCAGGCTCTGTCCGTGCAGTTGCATTTAACCCACAGGACCAGAACAGTTTTGCTAGTGCATCTCGAGATTGCACAATAAAGGTTTTGCTTTTTCTCTCTTCTTTCTCCGCTAAGGAAAATTTGACGTAATGAAGATGGAGTATGCATCGTTTTCTACCATGCCTTGATTGCAAGCTCTTACGACTGGTGTTCAGGTTTGGAGTCTTGATTCTCCCAAATCCAAGTATACTCTATATGGGCATTCTAGCTGCGTGTATTCCCTGGATTTCTTCACACGTGATGGTCAGCAGTATTTGATTACTGGCTCAGGGGACAAGACTGCCAAGGTATTCTATTTCATTCAAAAGAATATTTATATACTTCATTTATAACATTGTAATAATGTGTGCCTTATTTTTCTAACAAGGTATGGGACATGCACAAGAAAGAGTGTGCCGGTACACTACCTCATAACTCTGCAGTTATCTATGTCCTTTCCCATCCCACACTTCCAGTTCTAGTAACAGGTACAGAACATGGTCATGTTCACTTGTGGAACTCCATTACTTTCAGGTAATCACCGGAGTACGTTATTATGAAAATTGCCTCATAACCCCTTTAGAAGTTTTCTTCCTTACATCTCACTGCACATATTTGAACTAATACTAGTATCATGACTGTGTTACTGAATGTCACAATGAGTGCATGTTTGACAAGCTTTGCTTGCAAACAAATTTTTTTCCATGTGATGTATTTAATTTTTATGGTATCTTAGTGACTGCTTCACATTCCCCAGGCTCAAGAGAATACTTGCTATTGGGAGCCCTTCACGGGTTGATGGTCTTGCATGTTTCAACGAGTCAGGAAGGTAATCAGTATTTACTGTTCTTCTTGTTTTTTTTTCCTTTTATTGTCTAATAGTAAGATGATTCCTTCATTGTGACCTTAGCTATATCCATGTTGTAGTCATTTACATCATAATTGTTTTCTATGATTCTGGACTAGTAAATCACGTGCTCTTCATCTATTAGGGTTGTGGTTGCACATGATATGGCACTATCAGTGATAGAAATTCAAGATGAAGAAGAACAAGGTGGTAGGACGACATCGGCTTCATTAAGCTCTTTATGTGTCGTTCTGATAAAGAACAAGGTAGCAATGATGAAGAAGAAGAACAAGTGGTAGCAGCGGCAATGACATCCCCTCTGTTAAGCTACATACGAGAAGAATAAGTGACCCGTAAGTTCGCGTCATAGGTGTTTCCGCCACTACTGACCCGCTACCTGTAGCTTGGTCGACCGATCGAGTTTGGGCATGCATTTTGTCACTCGGGTCAGTGTAGCGCTGAGGAGTGCCACGTCGAGGAGTGCTGTGTGGAAATACAGAGTACGTAAGGGCACGTATAATGGGGTGACATCAACCTTCCCTTAGCTAAGAGAAAAGACATTTTCTCCATTGTACGACATGTCTTCCCTTAGCAACGTAATTTCCTACCAATTTTAATTGATTACCATTAATTGCCAGGAAAGGCTATAAGAGATAACGCATTGTATGACTTATATCTATTGTCATCTCTAGATGATGTGGCGGCATAAGGGAAGGCATGCCTTCTCTACCATTGTACATGCCCTAAGATCAACATACATTGACGTCGGTTGATCTGCCGGGGTTTACCTTCATTCTCGTCCATGCATGTGTGCACGCTATAAAAATTCCTTCTACAACAACTAGCGGCTCACCTCCACAGAGGAACGTCAGCGCATCAATATACTCTCTTTTTTGAGAATAGTGTATCATATACTTGGTCCGCTTCGCACATGAGTCAAATTGCGAAGACTATGTATGTTACTCCACGATCACACACAAGTCCGATGATAACTAGCAAAAGTAGCATATTTTATAGTCAACATTGATATTCATCCGATCGAAATCTTCTTGTTCTTTATGCGACACGGATCTCATTTTCATATTGGATCGTTCTTAGCACTGACCTAGCAGCATAATGTTGGGTATATATTAATGTACTTCCTCAGTTCCGCCAAAAATATCTTAGATATATCCGAATTTAGACAAATTTTAGACAATTTTTTTTAGGTGGACGGGGGACAAACCCCACCGCTTGTTATTATTACCCAAAAAGGCCAAGCAGCCGGTATGTATATACAAGATCAGTGGCGGAGGGTGACGCAAAACAAAGGGAGGGCTAATTGCTTGTTTTCCTAAATAATCACATACATGTCTTGCAAAAAAATGTAACCTCTAAATCAACCGAGAATTTCCATATACAGTTCATGATAATATACATAATTTGTTCACATAAGACCATGTTAGAGCCAAATATCCCAAATAGAGTAAAGAATCTGAATTAATGTGTATGCGTAGCCAAAATAAAAACTTTCAATATCCCAACCAACATAGAATAATCAGGGAATCAAATGTGCAGCCAAGGAATCCAACAGTCTAACTTTATAGGGATTTCTATTTTCGTGCCCTCAGGTCCTTAGTTGTACTCAGTTTTCCCCACCTCCTTAGTTTTTCTTCAGTTTTCTCCAAGCCCTTGTCTGAACCCGCAGAAGGAGCTCGGACGGAAGGAATCCGTTAAGTTGACCGTTCCGTGCTGACGAGTGGGGTCGTGTAGTTTGTGGGGTCGCGTCGTGTGGGACCGCGTCGTGTGGGGCTGGTAGGAAGGGACCGCGTGGGACAGGACGAGACCATGTTTGTGGGGCCGTAGCGTGTGGAGCCGTGTGGGTCCGGGACGGGAGCACGAGTGGTTTCTGTCTCTTTCGCCCAGATTAGCAGTTTTCAATGTACCTTTTTCCTCTCTCTCGCTCGATCTCATTCATATTTGATAGCCCAAATTGGTAGCAAATCTAGAGCAGCTTGTCCTTCTATTTTTTAACGCCATTCATTTCTTTATGCCTTCGTTTTTACCCAATCAGGTAGGAAATCTAGGGCACAAATCCAGAGAGAAAATATAGGATAAGCTGCATACAGCAACCAACATAGCATAGATATATTCAGGACAGATCCAAAAGTAGTACCGATAGATCCAACATAAGCTACATTTTACATGAATTTAAGCTGCTCTACAGATAGAGCAGTCACATACAGAGAGTGCAGTAGGCACGTTCAACGCCTCCAGGTAGCGCGTGTGACTCGCTTGGAGGTTGCGCAGGTGAATCCCAAGTGCTTTGTGTTTGGCCATGTACGCATGCACGTTCACGGTCCTTCCAACTCTAGCGCCACATCTGCCAATGGATTCAACATGGTTCACCAGGGAGTTGAAGTCGGTGGCGCGGAGCTTCCTGTTGCAGAAGGGGCACTTGTAAATGCCTCGAGCAAAGGGGCCATCGTAACGGCCGGACTGCAGCCTCCTGAGGACGTGACGAGTCTTGGTGTGGAAGGACTCGTCGTCACTGTCGACGTCGCTGCTCTGCACCTGTCACATAGCACCAAAGATCGTGCAAAAAAAACGGAGTCAATTGCAACGATGATGGAACAGAGAGTGAACAAAAAATCATGCATGATAATATGGGCTCGAAAAAAAGAGGTAGCCTCAGTTACATTGGACACACTTATATCCAGGATTTGAGTCAGCAAACCAAAGATCTGTTGATCGCCAAAACCCACCGGCGGGCAGCGGCCTGTCAACACGGTAGAGCCGGGAAGAGCCTAGAGCTGCGGCTGGCTGAGACCCCTCCGAGCGACGGCCCGCAATGCTCTTCTGGTCACACGCGGCGATGCGAAGTGCAAGGGCGTGCCACCTGACCTATACCTGGTCAGGAAGGTGATGGGGATGCCTCGCTTAGTTCCTGCATGGCATACACGTAAACATTAAATACGAGCCTCGATCGGCTCTCAGGTTATCCTGTGAATCGGCTCAAAGAGCCGATCCACCCATGATCCGTACGGGGTGTACGAATACTTGGTGATCCTGCTTGATCAAGATGAAGCTAATTAGATCTACGACGATTTAGGGTTTTCACCGCATAATCGGATCATCCTACTCCAGGTTGGGCCTCGCGGCCACGCACGGTGCTCATAAGCCGATCCTAAACAAGGCCAAAGAACCAACAATGAAGTTGATCCGCGGAACATCCTGTTTAGGACTTGCGAACGCCACCCTACGTGCCACTGGATCCTCCCCCCCCTTTGTAAGGCCTAACTATTGCAGATATTAAACTAATCCTTGCATAACAAGGAGCAATCGTAACGGATCAGATCTACTAAACGATGAACAAGCAGGGTGCCGCCCCCACACCTGAGACAGGCGTGAGGGCGGCTAGACATGCAAGGGTTGCACTACGTAAGCATGTTATACGGAGAACTATGCTAACCCTAACACATCTATGATAACTACGTTGCCCGCCATCAAAGACGCTTCAGTACGGGCAACGCATGAACAACGTGGAGCTTGTGCTGCCTAGATCGCAAGATGCGATCTAGGCAGCATGTCGCTTACCTGATTGAAACCCTCAAGACGAAGGAGTTGGCGATGCGCCGAGATTGGTTTGTTTTTGGGGTGAACGTTGTGTTGTTTATTCCATAAACCCTAGATACATATTTATAGTCCAGCGGACTTTCTAACGTGGGAATATCCCACCGTGTGCGATACAAACTCTAAATCTTGATCTAAGATATAACCTACTACAATTAAAGATACACGGGCAAACTAGCCCAAATTCTCCGTACAAGGCCGTTTCAGAGATCTTCCACGTGTAGTCCTCTAAGCCCATCTCTCTTACGGCCCACCTCTGGATTTGTCCAAAATCTGGTGATAACACATGCCCCCCTGGTTTTGGAAATAATTTTTCCAAAATCATTAAGCGTTCCTCCGTCGGGTCATGTCGTGGCGAGCAGAGCTGTTGCGGTATCCGTTATCATTATGCCCCGTCTTCTCAGCTTCTCTCGCAAAATTCGATAGCTCGCGGCGTCATCTCCTTGAAACTCGTAATGACAAGAAATTTCCACCAGGCTCCTCATTATTTAACCGTGCCGATCGATTAGCTTTCTTCATCCCCTTCCTCTGCTCCAGCCATCGGCACCCAAAACACCCTCTTCTCCCTCAGCAATGTCTTCCTCTTCCTCCTCCTTCTCAAACCTCTTCCCCCCATTCTCGCCGAAGAAGAACGAGGACAAACCTTCTTCCGAAGTGGACCCCCTCCCCTCCGATACTGAGAAGAAAGAAGGAGAAGTAGCGAAGGCCAAGACCTTCCCCTCCGCCAAGCTCCCGCTGAAGAAGCGCTCCCGCATGTGGGCGGACAGCGAGGATGAAGATGACGACGAAGAAGAAGAAGAGGAGGAGGAAGATGAATCTTCCTCTTCCGCCGGGTACCCGCCAACCAAGCGCTTCCGCTCCTGGGCGGACAGCGAGGACGATGATGATGACGAGGAGGAAGAGGCTCCGGCCATGGGCTGGGGTAGCAGCGACGAGGAGCTCCCCGGGAGCAGCGCCGACGACATCGACGGCGGTGACGACGAGGACAATGACGACTAGTAGAATAGGACTAGTAGTAGCAGTGCGCTAGGCACTAGATCCCTCTTTTGAGAGCCATCGGCTCTTTCTTGTAAAGCCGCTCCTCTGAATTAATGAAATTGTTCTTTTGATTCATCCTTCAATTGCCCCAATTTCATTCCTTCCGCCTGTCATATCAAGACCGATAGCAATATATCGATTTTTTCTTCTTTTGGACGCCCATGAAGCTGGATTCTCATGTCGATTAGCTCGTAGGCCGAGAACTTCTCAATTTCAGGCTGCGATTTGGTATCTGACCATATTTTCTTCGCAATCCCTTAGCCGATGACCACTCATCGGCTATTTTGAGAATCCAATCCCTTTGCAGCGACAGGACAGTCCAAAATCTGTAAAAGCCGACGGCCTCCCTTCCCGATTCCTCTCCATAGCTTCGCAATCTTCTTTCGCGACCGAATCGCTTTCCAGAGAGGATCACGACGCAGGATCAACCGATGCAACTCCAATTGGTTTCTAAAGAACCAAATCTTCACGTAGTCCGTTGCCCCCCGAGTCTTCATCAAGGCGAGGACAATCGTGAGCCAACCACATGTGTCACCATCAGCCTCCGAATCGTAACGCAGAATCAGCCGATTCCATCAAAATCGGCTCTCTGAAGAACTTCCAGGGCGAGCTGCCCCCCGAGCTCTCATCAAGGCAAGAATACCGGCGAGGATGCATGAGTCGTTGATCAGCTTTCTTTCTACTGAACATCGACGTTGATGTAAACCCTTGAGCACATAGCCAGTAGGTCTTGGTCCTGTGCAACTGTACCAAAGTCGATGGCTGCGCATCGGCTTTGCTTCTGAATTTTTTTTTTTATTTGGCCGATTTTTCCTTAACCGTTCCTTAACCGGCCCCCAATGTTCCACTGCACGCATGTCTGCACATGTTTATCTGCATATGTTCATCTGACTATATGCCCCCCCGAGCCGAATCTGCCAAATGACTGCAGATATCGGCTTTCATGGTTAGTCAGGGCACTGCACTTGCACGTCGGCTTCGCAAAGATTCATGCTGACTTTCATCTGCCGACGTGGCCACTGCCCAGTAGATCGTTGCTGACCACAAACAGAATATGTGCAGAAGATAATTTTGGCCGATTGCTGGAATCGGCCTCCACCTTGCTCGTTCGATGAAGGTTTTGTAATGTCCCTCCATAAACTTTTTGGGGCCGATCACAAGGATCAGCCTCGCACGGTTTGCTCATTGGTTTAATCTTGCTACTCGGTTAGGCTGGATAAAACCAACCCAACCTCTGACTTGACGCGCCTGCTGTCGCCCACCTTAAGTGCATCGTATAATCGTGGAACACTAAGCTCCGTCGGCAAGACAAGCACCATGTTTGTGCCAGCCGATGTTTCATCATCGGCTTTCTTTTGCTTGGGACGCCACTCCATTCTTCGTGGACGACCCTCTTCATCCAGGGCTCGCTGAACCTTTGCGGCCAGATCAGGCCGTGCCTTCCTTAGCGTATGCAGGTATAACCTTTCGGCTTCCTCCAGGCCGCGCAACCGCTGAACCCTGCGTTTTTGTGAACGGCTGAGTCCGTCAGGGCACCACCTCGGACGGTGGCACCTGTCTTCTTCTTCTTCTAGTCCTTCGTCTTCGGAATCCTCAAGATCTGCCCAACGAAGTGACTCAGCACGTTTGCTTGGTGGTGGGAGAGGCCCTAAGCGCTCAAACACAGACACGTTGGCTGCCTCCTTCTTCTTCTTGTTGCATTACGGGCAATTGCCGATTGTGGGCAATCGGCTCATTCCTGAATCCCAGCAGTTGTCCGAAGAAAGGGCAGTCCCGTGTCCGGCGTTGTCATCTTGCTCCCTTGATGTGTCCGTGGCACGGCGCTCGTGCTCCTCCTCATCGCGATCCCGCCGACGATGTCTTCGGCTTCTCTAGCCGTGACGATCTCCTTCATCATCATAGTTGGACCGTCGGCGTTGGTCATCTTGTCTCACATATTTGTTGAGGAGGTGATCGAGAGAGGTCGTTGATATCTTATGTTCTTCACTTCTCCCTCTCGTAACGTAGCGCTTGCCATCATGATGGAGCCGATCGCGTGGAGCGGCCTCCTCTCGTATCCTTGCTATGAGAGCAGCTGCCCTCATCTCCATCTTTGCCAGAGTGGTTCCCTGTGTCCTACCATGTTGATGCCGAACGTGGGACCTGGCGGCAACTCTCGGGGTAGATGACTTCTACCATGTTAACGGCGGGGAAGGGCTGGGTGTCTACCTTCATGGCGTCTTGGTTGAAAATTAAACGCCCCTTCTCTATCGCCGCTTGGATGTGCCGACGCCACACCCTGCGGTCGTTGGTGGCATGGGAAAGCGAGTTGTGGAACTTGCAAGATGGCTTTCCGTTTAGCTCTTGCGCCGTAGGGAACTTGAGACCTTCAGAATCGTCAACTGTTTCTCCTTGAGCAGGAGGTCGAAGATTTGTTCAGTCTTGGTCACGTCAAAATCAAATCCCCGGGCGGCCCCGGTGGCTTTACCCATTTGCGGGACACTGTGGGTTCCTCCCCGAGTCCATTCAGCCATTGCTACTTCTTGGTCTCCCGCAGGCACCTCACCTTCCTCTCGTATCGACCATGACTATCGCACGCTTGAACTTGTCTTGGCACAGTCTGGGTGGCGCTGTTCATATGCCGATAGTTTCGAACCATGTGCGCGCCGAGGGATAATCTGCTTGGGAGGCCATGTCCTTGAGCTGTGTTGCAAGGCCACCATCGCCAACTCGATCGTTTCCTTTTCAGCTTATACGAACCGAATAACATCGGTTCCTAAGATTCCTGAAGCGCCGGATGTACTCTGTCACCGTTTCTCCGCGCTTCGACGTAGTTGTGCTAGATCGGCAATGCTAGACTCGGAAGCTTCGAATGATATTGCATATGGAACTGTTCTTCCAATTGCTTCCAAGATCGGATGGAGTTTGTTTGGCAAAGAAGTATACCATCCAAAAGCCGATCCTGTGAGGGACTGTGAAAAGAGCCTCACACGTAGCTGATCCGACACTGAAGCCGGTCCTAGTTGCGCCAAATATCGGCCGATGTGCTCGATGGAGCTGGAGCCATCTGATCCACTGAATTTGGAGAAGTCAGGGAGCCGATATTTAGGTGGCAGCGGGATCATCTCGTACTCATCGGGGTACGGCTTGGAATAGCCGATTGCCCTCCTTTTCGGCACAATGCCGAATCGGTCTCTCGCATGGTACGATCTGATCCGCCGTGCCGGCCGCAGAGATGCACTCGAAGATTCGCCGGGTGGCGTACTTAGCCAGCCATGTTTGCTTTTCCAGCTCGAGCCAACCGCAGGAGCTGGGCTCGGAGTTTCGTCGGGGTGGCGTACTTAGTTAGCCACGTCGCTTCTCAAGCTCTATCGCCGACGTCCCTCCCGTCTCGCGCCGGAGTCCCCGACGTTGTGGCCTGGTTTGAGAGTGCCCGCTTGCCACATAACTGCACATACGTGCACGCGTATCCTTGAGGGATCTCCTTAGGCGCCTCAGCCAAGAACTGGTAGTCACTAGGGTCACCACCGATCTTGTAGACGACGAATGCCGGTGTAGCCGGCACTTCAGGTGGTGCTGCTAATGCACATGGCAGCGGTGGACAGGACTGGAGTGGCAACTCTCCTTGATGCGTCCCGAGAGCTGGTCCTGATGGTGAGTACTGGTGGCTCATGATCTCCTGGATCACGCGCAGAGCGAGACGCTCCAACACGTTGACCAAGTTTTCAGAGTGGCGGTGTAGCGAGTGAGCCACCAAGTAGTTGATCTCCTGCCGCAGGGCCCTAGTGCGTTCCTCCGACGGGGCAGAGAGATCTATCCCATCGAGTGCACCTTGTGGTGAGAACCCCTTCCATCTGATGCCATGGGTACGGGTTCTCTGAAAAGAGCCGATGAGGTCGGCTTCGAGGGTGGCCTTGATCTCGTCATGTTTCCTCTTGAGCTCAGCAGGCAGCTCCTCGTAGGTGACTGGCGTGCCGTCCGTCGCCATCTCAGATGTAGATGGCGATGTGGTTGATGTAGATGATTGTCCCACCGGGCGTGCCAGAATGTGTTGATCGCCAAAACCCACCGGCGGGCAGCGGCCTGTCAACACGGTAGAGCCGGGAAGAGCCTAGAGCTGCGGCTGGCTGAGACCCCTCCGAGCGACGGCCCGCAATGCTCTTCTGGTCACACGCGGCGATGCGAAGTGCAAGGGCGTGCCACCTGACCTATACCTGGTCAGGAAGGTGATGGGGATGCCTCGCTTAGTTCCTGCATGGCATACACGTAAACATTAAATACGAGCCTCGATCGGCTCTCAGGTTATCCTGTGAATCGGCTCAAAGAGCCGATCCACCCATGATCCGTACGGGGTGTACGAATACTTGGTGATCCTGCTTGATCAAGATGAAGCTAATTAGATCTACGACGATTTAGGGTTTTCACCGCATAATCGGATCATCCTACTCCAGGTTGGGCCTCGCGGCCACGCACGGTGCTCATAAGCCGATCCTAAACAAGGCCAAAGAACCAACAATGAAGTTGATCCGCGGAACATCCTGTTTAGGACTTGCGAACGCCACCCTACGTGCCACTGGATCCTCCCCCCCTTTGTAAGGCCTAACTATTGCAGATATTAAACTAATCCTTGCATAACAAGGAGCAATCGTAACGGATCAGATCTACTAAACGATGAACAAGCAGGGTGCCGCCCCACACCCGAGACAAAGCGTGAGGGCGGCTAGACATGCAAGGGTTGCACTACGTAAGCATGTTATACGGAGAACTATGCTAACCCTAACACATCTATGATAACTACGTTGCCCGCCATCAAAGACGCTTCAGTACGGGCAACGCATGAACAACGTGGAGCTTGTGCTGCCTAGATCGCAAGATGCGATCTAGGCAGCATGTCGCTTACCTGATTGAAACCCTCAAGACGAAGGAGTTGGCGATGCGCCGAGATTGGTTTGTTTTTGGGGTGAACGTTGTGTTGTTTATTCCATAAACCCTAGATACATATTTATAGTCCAGCGGACTTTCTAACGTGGGAATATCCCACCGTGTGCGATACAAACTCTAAATCTTGATCTAAGATATAACCTACTACAATTAAAGATACACGGGCAAACTAGCCCAAATTCTCCGTACAAGGCCGCTTCAGAGATCTTCCACGTGTAGTCCTCTAAGCCCATCTCTCTTACGGCCCACCTCTGGATTTGTCCAAAATCTGGTGATAACAAGATCATGCACAACAAATTTGTACACACCAATTGTTTACTGACCAAACTCTGAATCAATTTATGCCCAAATATTCATCATCATCGGCACAAATCTTAAATAAAAGCAAATCACAAACACTAATAACGCAAGATCTAACACAAAAGGATCGAACTAGGAACAGACGAACAGTAATAACGCAAGATCTAACACAAAAGGATCGAACTAGGAACATGCATTTAACAAGAATAACGCAAGATCTAACACAAAAGGATCGAACTAGGAACAGACGAACCGTAATAACGCTAGATCTAACACAAAATGATTGAAATGAGATAAGAACAAGGGAACAAAGGGTTACCTCCGGCTCGTTGTCGACGATGCTGGTGTCGTAGGGGTTCTCCGGCGCGTCGTATTGCACTGGTTCGTACGGGTCCCAAGCGACGGGGGACTGGACGGTGGCGGCGGCCGATGCACCGGCTGCTACGTTGGAAGCAGCGACAGGGGCCTGGACGGGGGCGGCGGCCGATCCGCCGGCTGCTACGTTGGAAGCAGCGACAGGGGCCTGGACGGGGGCGGCGGCCGATCCGCCGGCTGCTACGTTGGAAGCAGCAGCGACAGGCTCGGACGAGGGCGGCGGCCGATGCGCCGGCTGCTACGTTGGAAGCAGCGACAGGGGCCTGGACGGGGGCGGCGGCTGATGTGCCGACAATGGGCATCTCATTCTTCTCCATCGCCGGCGGTTTTCTTCGGGGTTTTTTCTTCGGTTGTGGAGAAGATGATGGGACAGGAGAGGCGGTTGCAGTGAGCCAGTGAGAACGTGCGTCGAGGGAGAGAAAGAGGGGCTCTATAAAGACGAAGGTGGCGTGTACCGCAACACGCGTCCGCTATGCACGACTGCAGCTTGCACCGCTACACGAGTCTAACCCCGGGACGTTTGGTGTACTCGGTTATAACCTCGTGCCTTATACAGAAATTTTATCTCGTACTCGCTTTTTCCCTTGAGGACTTAGACCGACAAGTGCAATATACTCAGTTTTACCCTCAAGTAGCTGGTCAACAGAGAGTCAACAAATGAGATTAACATAGCTAATTGAGTCATTTCATGCGCAAAAAAATCCAAAAAAATAAAAAAAGTGGCAACTACTCATGGAGTCTTCCTACGCAACCTGCCACCTAGAAAACCTTAACAAACATATATAAATCAAGTTTTACCACAAATTGCCACTTCTCAGAATCACTAGTGTAGCTATGAAGATGCATGGTTTTCCACCCAAACCCCTTTGCAAAACATCTTTCCCAAAACATAGTTTGTCTAAATGATGCCATAATTGTCACACTCATGTATATTTGAATTGCAAATAATTTGATGTAGCCCAATATGAATTATATTGTACAAAACACACATTTTTCATTTTGTAATTCTTTTGTTTGAATCCCTTAGTCTATTTACTATTTATGTGCCCTTGGATTCTTAGTACTACTCAGTTTTGCCCTCAAGTACTGTCACAAATGCTCTGAGAAGCCCAAACTTATCCTGATTGGTTGAGCCGTTGTCACACGGATCGACTCCACGAACCGTTGATCCACTGATCTAACGGGCAGTATACCCCTATCCGTCTCTTCGTGGCAACCTCTCTCTCTCTCTCTCTCTCTCTCTCTCTCTCTCTCTCTTCGTGGCCACCTCTCTCTCTCTCTCTCTCTGTCGGTGGAGAATGCCCACCCCTCTATTTATGTGCAATAACGAGTTTGCCACTTAATATAGTTTGGGATATAGTATTGGTATAAACATGAGGCATACATATTTGCGGATTTCGGTGATTGCATTATTTGTCACCCCTCTAACAATTATCAACTATCTTTAGCTGTCCTTTTCTTTTAGGGAATATAGTTTGGGATATAGTATTGGTATTTTGAAACGGCCTAAAAGTGGTATAATTTTGTTATAAACATGAGGCATACATATTTGCGGATTTCGGTGATTGCTATCAACTATCTTTAGCTGTCCTTTTCTTTTAGGGAATATAGTTTGGGATATAGTATTGGTATTTTGAAACGGCCTAAAAGTGGTATAATTTTGTTATAAACATGAGGCATACATATTTGCGGATTTCGGTGATTGCATTATTTGTCACCCCTCTAACAATTATCAACTATCTTTAGTTGTCCTTTTCTTTTAGGGAATATAGTTTGGGATATTGTATTGGTATTTTGAAGGGACCCTATTTTGAAACGGCCTAAAAGTGGTATAATTTTTTTATAAACATGAGGCATACATATTTGCGGATTTCGGTGATTGCATTATTTGTCACCCCTCTAACAATTATCAACTATCTTTAGCTGTCCTTTTCTTTTAGGGAATATAGTTTGGGATATGGTATTGGTATTTTGAAACGGCCTAAAAGTGGTATAATTTTGTTATAAACATGAGGCATACATATTTGCGGATTTCGGTGATTGCATTATTTGTCACCCCTCTAACAATTATCAACTATCTTTAGCTTTCCTTTTCTTTTAGGGAATATAGTTGGTAATTTCGGTGAATGCACACACTAACTTTGAAAACAACTACAAGTACATGTAATCGAATAATGGATTTGTAAGGTATCCCTTGTAACAACTTCTAGCGCCTCGGTGAGCAATGATAAGAATCCGATCGTAATTATACAACAAAAAAAACAACCAGCCATCGGGTTAGCTTGCTTCTTCAACTCGATCAGCTGCCTTAATCGCTTGTTCATTTTCTTCAGTTCTCCCTTCACTTCCACCAGCTTCTGCATTGGGAGCATTAGGCATAATCGAACGGCTCCTCTCCGCCGCATTCTCTACAAAGAAGTCCCCCTCCCAAATTGCGCCCCCAATAGCACCAATTGATTCCTGCAATCGAAGCCTCGAACGTACACATCGATCCACTCGAAATGCCTGCATTTCTTCAAGATCTGAAAACAACAACGTGAACCCTAAATCCCAAATTCGAGGGAATAACAAGAAAATCGAGAGAAAACAGAGAAATTGGAGCGAGATCTAACCTTATCCCCCTCTCTATATGGCAAGCTCTCGCATGCAACGAACTCACGTCCACGGTTGCCGTTCTCGTCCGTCTTACAGATCGACCGCTTCAGAGGCTCCTGGCGTGAGCAGTCAGGGCATCTTGTCAAAGGCACGGGTCCATACTGCGGCCATGAAGAACGGGAGGTCGAAGAGAAACTAGACATCACCCGCCTACCGGAGAAGGGCTGCCGCTGGCGGAGAAGAAGAACAATGGGGCGCGGAGAAAGAAAGGGGAAGCAATGGCACGGGCACGGGCGCGGGGCTGGCTCGGGCTCCCATTTTGCAACGGTCACCTGGGTAAGCTGTGGGTCCGGCGCGCTAACGTGGACAAGTTGTGGGTCCCACGATGATCTGGATAAGTGGAGACGTGTCCACTGCGGGGCACCAACAGCGGCCCCACTTGCCTGCACCAACCAACGTCAACTAAACGGGATTCCTTCCGTCCGAGCTCTTTCTGCGGGTTACAGACAAGGTCTTGGGGAAAACTGAGGAAAAACTAAGGAGCTGGGGAAAACTGAGTACAACTAAGGACCCGAGGGCACGAAAATAGAAATCCCAACTTTATAACGCTTTTTTCTATTTCGATCACTACATAGCATGAGAATTGAACACTCCATGACTTGATTTCTTCCATAGCATGCTCAATTGATGTTCCATGACCAGTGTCCATGGAGGCGAACGGCCCCATTGCCATATGCTGACCATAACGATCTGAAATTGCTGCAGCTTCAGGTTAAATGCTTGACGTTACATGGGCCATCTATTTTGGCTGGTTTGAACCAGCGGGCCATAATAAAGTGCATGGACATGGGAATTGGAAGGAAGAAGGAAGACTTTAGATATCGGGAATTTGGGGGATTAGAGAACTGGAGAAGAGACAGAGCCACACGCATGACGCGTACAAGGACGAGGAGGCAAACATCAGTCGTAATAACTCACCAGATGACCAGATGGGCTTAGGCCACATACCCTAGTAAAACATTATTTTCAGTTTGAGAAGACTGGGTCGATCGGAGCCCAGTATGGCCTCCAAGAAGCGCCGCCAGTGTACAAGATGAGAGAAACATCACTACGGGAGAGACGCCGTAGGCCGACGGCCAGCCCATGTGCCGACGGCCAAATGTCGGGGCTGTCGGCACAGAAGCGCTCGTCGACCGGCGACGGAGCTGACCGTCGGCATACAGTCACCGTCGGCACACTGCGCGCTACACCGACGGCCACCGTCGGTGCAAAATGTACCGTCGGCACACGAAGCTAGCGCCCGAAGGTCACCGTCGGCACTGTGACGGTCGTCGGTACATGCGCTGACAGGCGGGCCCAGCCGTTAAACTGTTACGGCGCCGTCTGCACTGTGCCGACGGTAGCCGTCGGCGCAACGGTGGCCGTCGGCACATAAACTGACTGCTGGGTCCCTCTAGTGCTGTGCCGACGGTGACCCACGGTGCAACTAAGGCCGTCGGCACAGACTAATATCCACATTTTTGTTTTTTCATTTTTTTGCATCAAAGAGATAATTATTACCCATATAATTATTAATCCCAATCTTTTTTTGTTTATTTATTTCTCACTGCTATTTTGGCGAACCCCTTTGCGGGAAACCTATATATATGTATAAGGGCGGTACAGATCCCCCGCCGGGACCCCGGTCTAGGGTTTTCTCAGAAATCGAGGATCAGAGAGTGATTTGAGATGGTTTTATATCCAATGCTACCCTCAGGTGTGTCCGGCTTCTCGGACATGGGGTTCTACCCTTAGGCAGATTCTGGATGTATTGGGGGAACTCGCTCGGAGGTGAACCGGAGAGAACCTTGAGCATCGGATGGGGTGAATGGCCCCAAAACTTGTGTGTGTACACATGGCATGCACAAAAGTGATACATTTAATAACTTAAGACCCATACACGATACAAAACACTTAAATAACTAGACCCACACACGTACCAAAGCACTTAAAGAACTAGACCCACACACTAACCGAAACACTTAAAGAACTACACCCACACATGAACCAAAACACTTAAAGAACTAGACCCACACACAAACCAAAACATTTAAAGAACTACACCCACACACGAACAAAGCACTTAACACTGGGTCGACACATGACCCGCTAGACACACGGACTCGACACACACACATATTAATCAGAAGTCGAAATCTTCGTCCTCGCTGGGGGTGTCCTCTGAAGCGGTACTTGAGAGGTGCCACAACCACCGTTCATCATTCTCCCCCATGTCGACGCCTCTCCTTTGGCGTACTCTGCTTCATATTCGGCCCTCCTCTGCCGCTTTCCCGCCCTCCTCTCCCTCCTGTACGTCTTCTTCTCCTTCCAGAATGCGCGCTCTGCCTCGACGGCTCCGGGATGGTCTCTGCGCCACTGTGCCATGAACTGCTCGTCCGCCTCGGTGGTATTAATCCGCCGCTGGCCAGACCTATACCGACGCGCTTCACCCTGTGAGCGAAGTAGCGGCTCAGTAGAGAGACTCTGAGCTTCCGTCAGAGACCTGACCTCCGGGAAGTTCATTTCGTGGCGCGGCCGGCCAAACCTCCAAGCCGCAACGTCGTATGCGCGGGCAGCAGCCTCCTTCGTGTAGAAGGTGCCGAGCCACACACGCGTACCACCGGCGGTGATTTCAGCCGCGAAATGTCCCGCAGGCCGCAGGCGAACGCCGATGAAGCCCGTGTTGCTACGGCGATGAGGAGCCATCTCAGCGGCAGCTCAGCTCAGAGGATTTTGTGGTTCTGTTGGATGAGAGAAGCGATGAAGGGAGAAATGTTGTTGGTGCTATTAGTGGAGAAGACATGGCTATATATAGGCCGGCAAGGGGCTGAAACGGTGGGAAAACTTGGCGGGAGGGAATGGGCGGGAAAGGGTGGGCGGGAAAACTTGGCGGGAAAAAAAAGGCGGGAGAGAAGGAGCGGGAAAGGGTGGGCGGGAAAAAGGGCGGGAGAGAAGTAGCGGGAAAGGTTGGGCGGGAAAAAAGGGCAGGAGAGATCCTTGTTTCCACATGTACCTATGACCTAACCAAGCTCAAATGGAGGCACACGCCCACCGGGGGACCCCCGATGGGATGCAGTCAAAGGGGTAGACGGCGCGGTCAACAGAACTAGGGTTTCTTCAGAAATCGAGCATCGGATCTAGGGAATGGCCCCAAAACTTGTGTGTGTCCACATGGCATGCACAAAAGTGATTTGAGATGGTTCTACATCCAATGCTACCCCCCGGGTGTGTCCGGCTTCTCGGACAGGGGGTTCCTACACTTAGGCAGATCTCGCATGTATAGGGGAACTCCCTCGGAGATGAACCGGAGAGAACCTTGGGATCATATGGGATGATCCTTGTTTCCACATGTACCTATGACCTAACCAAGCTCAAATGGAGGCACACGCCCACCGGGGGACCCCCGATGGGATGCAGTCAAAGGGGAAGACGGCGCGGTCAACAGAACTAGGGTTTCGTCAGAAATTGAGCATCGGATCTAGGGAATGGCCCCAAAACTTGTGTGTGTCCACAGGCATGCACAAAAGTGATTTGAGATGGTTCTACATCCAATGCTACCCCCCGGGTGTGTCCGGCTTCTCGGACAGGGGGTTCCTACACTTAGGCAGATTCTGCATGTATAGGGGGGAACTCCCTCGGAGGTGAACCGGAGAGAACCTTGGGATCATATGGGATGATCCTTGTTTCCACATGTACCTATGACCTAACCAAGCTCAAATGGAGGCACACGCCCACCGGGGGACCCCCGATGGGATGCAGTCAAAGGGGTAGACGGCGCGGTCAACAGAACTAGGGTTTCGTCAGAAATCGAGCATCGGATCTAGGGAATGGCCCCAAAACTTGTGTGTGTCCACATGGCATGCACAAAAGTGATTTGAGATGGTTCTACATCCAATGGTACCCCCCGGGTGTGTCCGGCTTCTCGGACAGGGGGTTCCTACACATAGGCAGATTCTGCATGTATAGGGGGGAACTCCCTCGGAGGTGAACCGGAGAGAACCTTGGGATCATATGGGATGATCCTTGTTTCCACATGTACCTATGACCTAACCAAGCTCAAATGGAGGCACACGCCCACCGGGGGACCCCCGATGGGATGCAGTCAAAGGGGTAGACGGCGCGGTCAACAGAACTAGGGTTTCTTCAGAAATCGAGCATCAGATCTAGGGAATGGCCCCAAAACTTGTGTGTGTCCACATGGCATGCACAAAAGTGATTTGAGATGGTTCTACATCCAATGCTACCCCCCCCCCCGGGTGTGTCCGGCTTCTCGGACAGGGGGTTCCTACACTTAGGCAGATTCTGCATGTATAGGGGGGAACTCCCTCGGAGGTGAACCGGAGAGAACCTTGGGATCATATGGGATGATCCTTGTTTCCACATGTACTTATGACCTAACCAAGCTCAAATGGAGGCACACGCCCACCGGGGGACCCCGATGGGATGCAGTCAAAGGGGTAGACGGCGCGGTCAACAGAACTAGGGTTTCTTCAGAAATCGAGCATCAGATCTAGGGGATGGCCCCAAAACTTGTGTGTGTCCACATGGCATGCACAAAAGTGATTTGAGATGGCTCTACATCCAATGCTACCCCCCCGGGTGTGTCCGGCTTCTCGGACAGGGGTTCCTACACTTAGGCAGATTCTGCATGTATAGGGGGGAACTCCCTCGGAGGTGAACCGGAGAGAACCTTGGGATCATATGGGATGATCCTTGTTTACACATGTACCTATGACCTAACCAAGCTCAAATGGAGGCACACGCCCACCGGGGGACCCCCGATGGGATGCAGTCAAAGGGGTAGACGGCGCGGTCAACAGAACTAGGGTTTCTTCAGAAATCGAGCATCAGATCTAGGGAATGGCCCCAAAACTTGTGTGTGTCCACATGGCATGCACAAAAGTGATTTTAGATGGTTCTACATCCAATGCTACCCCCCCCCCCCCGGGTGTGTCCGGCTTCTCGGACATGGGGTTCCTACACTTAGGCAGATTCTGCATGTATAGGGGGGAACTCCCTCGGAGGTGAACCAGAGAGAACCTTGGGATCATATGGGATGATCCTTGTTTCCACTTGTAACTATGACCTAACCAAGCTCAAATTGAGGCACACGCCCACCGGGGGACCCCCGATGGGATGCAGTCAAAGGGGTAGACGGCGCGGTCAACAGAACTATGGTTTCTTCAGAAATCGAGCATCGGATCTAGGGAATGGCCCCAAAACTTGTGTGTGTCCACATGGCATGCACAAAAGTGATTTGAGATGGTTCTACATCCAATGCTACCCCCCCGGTGTTTCCTGCATAAACGACAGGGGGTTCCTACACTTAGGCAGATTCTGCATGTATAGGGGGGAACTCCCTCGGAGGTGAACCGGACAGAACCTTGGGATCATATGGGATGATCCTTGTTTCCACATGTACCTATGAACTAACCAAGCTCAAATGGAGGCACACGCCCACCGGGGGACCCCCGATGGGATGTAGTCAAAGGGGTAGACGGCGCGGTCAACAGAACTAGGGTTTCTTCAGAAATCGAGCATCAGATCTAGGGAATGGCCCCAATACTTGTGTGTGTCCACATGGCATGCACAAAATTGATTTGAGATGGTTCTACATCCAATGCTACCCCCCCGGGTGTGTCCGGCTTCTCGGACAGGGGGTTCCTACACTTAGGCAGATTCTGCATGTATAGGGGGGAACTCCCTCGGAGGTGAACCGGAGAGAACCTTGGGATCATATGGGATGATCCTTGTTTCCACATGTACCTATGACCTAACCAAGCTCAAATGGAGGCACACGCCCACCGGGGGACCCCCGATGGGATGCAGTCAAAGGGGTAGACGGCGCGGTCAACAGAACTAGGGTTTCTTCAGAAATCGAGCATCGGATCTAGGGAATGGCCCCAAAACTTGTGTGTGTCCACATGGCATGCACAAAAGTGATTTGAGATGGTTCTACATCCAATGCTACCCCCCGGGTGTGTCCGGCTTCTCGGACAGGGGGTTCCTACACTTAGGCAGATTCTGCATGTATAGGGGGGAACTCCCTCGGAGGTGAACCGGAGAGAACCTTGGGATCATATGGGATGATCCTTGTTTACACATGTACCTATGACCTAACCAAGATCAAATGTAGGCACACGCCCACCGGGGGACCCCGGATGGGATGCAGTCAAAGGGGTAGACGGCGCGGTCAACAGAACTAGTGTTTCTTCAGAAATCGAGCATCGGATCTAGGGAATGGCCCCAAAACTTGTGTGTGTACACATGGCATGAACAAAAGTGATTTTAGATGGTTCTACATCCAATGCTACGCCCCGGGGTGTGTCTGGCTTCTCGGACAGGGGGTTCCTACACTTAGGCAGATTCTGCATGTATAGGGCCGGGGGAACTCCCTCGGAGGTGAACCGGAGAGAACCTTGGGATCATATGGGATGATCCTTGTTTCCACATGTACCTATGACCTAACCAAGCTCAAATGGAGGCACACGCCCACCGGTGGACCCCCGATGGGATGCAGTCAAAGGGGTAGACGACGCGGTCAACAGAACTAGGGTTTCGTCAGAAATCGAGCATCGGATCTAGGGAATGGCCCCAAAACTTGTGTGTGTCCACATGGCATGCACAAAAGTGATTTGAGATGGTTCTACATCCAATGCTACCCCCCCCCCCCCGGGTGTGTCCGGCTTCGCGGCCCGGGGGTTCCAACACTTTGGCAGATTGGGCATGTATAGGGGGGAACTCCCTCGGAGGTGAACCGGAGAGAACCTTGGGATCATATGGGATGATCCTTGTTTCCACATATACCTATGACCTAACCAAGCTCAAATGGAGGCACACGCCCACCGGTGGACCCCCGATGGGATGCAGTCAAAGGGGTAGACGGCACGGTCAACAGAACTAGGGTTTTCTTCAGAAATCGAGCATCTGATCTAGGGAATGGCCCCAAAACTTGTGTGTGTCCACATGGCATGCACAAAAGTGATTTGAGATGGCTCTACATCCAATGCTACCCCCCGGGTGTGTCCGGCTTAACGGACCGGGGTTCATACACTTAGGCGTATTCTGCATGTATAGGGGGGACTCCCTCGGAGGTGAACCGGAGAGAACCTTGGGATCATATGGGATGATCCTTGTTTCCACATGTACCTATGACCTAACCAAGCTCAAATGGAGGCACACGCCCACCGGGGGACCCCCGATGGGATGCAGTCAAAGGGGTAGACGACGCGGTCAACAGAACTAGGGTTTCTTCAGAAATCGAGCATCAGATCTAGGAAATGGCCCCAAAACTTGTGTGTGTCCACATGGCATGCACAAAAGTGATTTGAGATGGTTCTACATCCAATTCTACCCCCGGGTGTGTCCGGCTTCTCGGACAGGGGTTCCTACACTTAGGCAGATTCTGCATGTATAGGGGGGAACTCCCTCGGAGGTGAACCGGAGAGAACCTTGGGATCATATGGGATGATCCTTGTTTACACATGTACCTATGACCTAACCAAGCTCAAATGGAGGCACACGCCCACCGGGGGACTCCCGATGGGATGCAGTCAAAGGGGTAGACGGCGCGGTCAACAGAACTAGGGTTTCTTCAGAAATCGAGCATCGGATCTAGGGAATGGCCCCAAAACTTGTGTGTGTCCACATGGCATGCACAAAAGTGATTTGAGATGGTTCTACATCCAATTCTACCCCCCCGGGTGTGTCCGGCTTCTCGGACAGGGGGTTCCTACACTTAGGCAGATTCTGCATGTATAGGGGGGAACTCCCTCGGAGGTGAACCGGAGAGAACCTTGGGATCATATGGGATGATCCTTGTTTCCACATGTACCTATGACCTAACCAAGCTCAAATGGAGGCACACGCCCACCGGGGGACCCCCGATGGGATGCAGTCAAAGGGGTAGACGACGCGGTCAACAGAACTAGGGTTTCGTCAGAAATCGAGCATCGGATCTAGGGAATGGCCCCAAAACTTGTGTGTGTCTACATGGCATGCACAAAAGTGATTTGAGATGGTTCTACATCCAGTGCTACCCCCCCGGGTGTGTCCGGCTTCTCGGACAGGGGGTTCCTACACTTAGGCAGATTCTGCATGTATAGGGGGGACTCCCTCGGAGGTGAACCGGAGAGAACCTTGGGATCATGTGGGATGATCCTTGTTTCCACATGTACCTATGACATAACCAAGCTCAAATTGAGGCACACGCCCACCGGGGGACCCCCGATGGGATGCAGTCAAAGGGGTAGACGGCGCGGTCAACAGAACTAGGGTTTCACGTAAATCGAGCATCGGATCTAGGGAATGGCCCCAAAACTTGTGTGTGTCCACATGGCATGCACAAAAGTGATTTGAGATGGTTCTACATCCAATGCGACCCCCCGGGTGTGTCCGGCTTCTCGGACAGGGGGTTCCTACACTTAGGCGGTCTGCATGTATAGGGGGACTCCCTCGGAGGTGAACCGGAGAGAACCTTGGGATCATATGGGATGATCCTTGTTTCCACATGTACCTATGACATAACCAAGCTCAAATTGAGGCACACGCCCACCGGGGACCCCGATGGGATGCGATCAAAGGGGTAGACGGCGCGGTCAACGTAACTAGGGTTTCGTCGTAAATCGAGCATCGGATCTAGGGAATGGCCCCAAAACTTGTGTGTGTCCACATGGCATGCACAAAAGTGATTTGAGATGGTTCTACATCCAATGCTACCCCCCCGGGTGTGTCCGGCTTCTCGGACAGGGGGTTCCTACACTTAGGCAGATTCTGCATGTATAGGGGGGGACTCCCTCGGAGGTGAACCAGAGAGAACCTTGGGATCATATGGGATGATCCTTGTTTCCACATGTACCTATGACCTAACCAAGCTCAAATGGAGGCACACGCCCACCGGGGGACCCCCGATGGGATGCAGTCAAAGGGGTAGACGGCGCGGTCAACAGAACTAGGGTTTCGTCAGAAATCGAGCATCGGATCTAGGGAATGGCCCCAAAACTTGTTTGTGTCCACATGGCATGCACAAAAGTGATTTGAGATGGTTCTACATCCAATGCTACCCCCCCGGGTGTGTCCGGCTTCTCGGACAGGGGTTCCTACACTTAGGCAGATTCTGCATGTATAGGGGGGAACTCCCTCGGAGGTGAACCGGAGAGAACCTTGGGATCATATGGGATGATCCTTGTTTCCACATGTACCTATGACCTAACCAAGCTCAAATGGAGGCACACGCCCACCGGGGACCCCGATGGGATGCGATCAAAGGGGTAGACGGCGCGGTCCAATGTAACTAGGGTTTCTTCAGAAATCGAGCATCAGATCTAGGGAATGGCCCCAAAACTTGTGTGTGTCCACATGGCATGCACAAAAGTGATTTGAGATGGCTCTACATCCAATGCTACCCCCCCGGGTGTGTCCGGCTTCTCGGACAGGGGTTCCTACACTTAGGCAGATTCTGCATGTATAGGGGGGAACTCCCTGAGGTGTACCGGAGAGAACCTTGGGATCATATGGGATGATCCTTGTTTACACATGTACCTATGACCTAACCCAGCTCAAATGGAGGCACACGCCCACCGGGGGACCCCCGATGGGATGCAGTCAAAGGGGTAGACGGCGCGGTCAATGTAACTAGGGTTTCTTCAGAAATCGAGCATCAGATCTAGGGAATGGCCCCAAAACTTGTGTGTGTCCACATGGCATGCACAAAAGTGATTTTAGATGGTTCTACATCCAATGCTACCCCCCCCCGGGTGTGTCCGGCTTCTCGGACATGGGGTTCCTACACTTAGGCAGATTCTGCATGTATAGGGGGGAACTCCCTCGGAGGTGAACCAGAGAGAACCTTGGGATCATATGGGATGATCCTTGTTTCCACATGTAACTATGACCTAACCAAGCTCAAATTGAGGCACACGCCCACCGGGGGACCCCCGATGGGATGCAGTCAAAGGGGTAGACGGCGCGGTCAACAGAACTATGGTTTCTTCAGAAATCGAGCATCGGATCTAGGGAATGGCCCCAAAACTTGTGTGTGTCCACATGGCATGCACAAAAGTGATTTGAGATGGGTCTACATCCAATGCTACCTTCGGTGTGTCCGGCTTCTCGGACAGGGGGTTCCTACACTTAGGCGCATTCGCATGTATAGGGGGGAACTCCCTCGGAGGTGAACCGGACAGAACCTTGGGATCATATGGGATGATCCTTGTTTCCACATGTACCTATGAACTAACCAAGCTCAAATGGAGGCACACGCCCACCGGGGGACCCCCGATGGGATGCAGTCAAAGGGGTAGACGGCGCGGTCAACAGAACTAGGGTTTCTTCAGAAATCGAGCATCAGATCTAGGGAATGGCCCCAATACTTGTGTGTGTCCACATGGCATGCACAAAATTGATTTGAGATGGTTCTACATCCAATGCTACCCCCCCGGGTGTGTCCGGCTTCTCGGACAGGGGGTTCCTACACTTAGGCAGATTCTGCATGTATAGGGGGGAACTCCCTCGGAGGTGAACCGGAGAGAACCTTGGGATCATATGGGATGATCCTTGTTTCCACATGTACCTATGACCTAACCAAGCTCAAATGGAGGCACACGCCCACCGGGGGACCCCCGATGGGATGCAGTCAAAGGGGTAGAAGGCGCGGTCAACAGAACTAGGGTTTCTTCAGAAATCGAGCATCGGATCTAGGGAATGGCCCCAAAACTTGTGTGTGTCCACATGGCATGCACAAAAGTGATTTGAGATGGTTCTACATCCAATGCTACCCCCCGGGTGTGTCCGGCTTCTCGGACAGGGGGTTCCTACACTTAGGCAGATTCTGCATGTATAGGGGGGAACTCCCTCGGAGGTGAACCGGAGAGAACCTTGGGATCATATGGGATGATCCTTGTTTACACATGTACCTATGACCTAACCAAGATCAAATGTAGGCACACGCCCACCGGGGGACCCCGGATGGGATGCAGTCAAAGGGGTAGACGGCGCGGTCAACAGAACTAGTGTTTCTTCAGAAATCGAGCATCGGATCTAGGGAATGGCCCCAAAACTTGTGTGTGTACACATGGCATGAACAAAAGTGATTTTAGATGGTTCTACATCCAATGCTACGCCCCCGGGTGTGTCTGGCTTCTCGGACAGGGGGTTCCTACACTTAGGCAGATTCTGCATGTATAGTGCCGGGGGAACTCCCTCGGAGGTGAACCGGAGAGAACCTTGGGATCATATGGGATGATCCTTGTTTCCACATGTACCTATGACCTAACCAAGCTCAAATGGAGGCACACGCCCACCGGGGGACCCCCGATGGGATGCAGTCAAAGGGGTAGACGACGCGGTCAACAGAACTAGGGTTTCGTCAGAAATCGAGCATCGGATCTAGGGAATGGCCCCAAAACTTGTGTGTGTCCACATGGCATGCACAAAAGTGATTTGAGATGGTTCTACATCCAATGCTACCCCCCGGGTGTGTCCGGCTTCTCGGACAGGGGGTTCCTACACTTAGGCAGATTCTGCATGTATAGGGGGGAACTCCCTCGGAGGTGAACCGGAGAGAACCTTGGGATCATATGGGATGATCCTTGTTTCCACATGTACCTATGACCTAACCAAGCTCAAATGGAGGCACACGCCCACCGGGGGACCCCCGATGGGATGCAGTCAAAGGGGTAGACGGCACGGTCAACAGAACTAGGGTTTTCTTCAGAAATCGAGCATCTGATATAGGGAATGGCCCCAAAACTTGTGTGTGTCCACATGGCATGCACAAAAGTGATTTGAGATGGCTCTACATCCAATGCTACCCCCCGGGTGTGTCCGGCTTCTCGGACAGAGGGTTCCTACACTTAGGCAGATTCTGCATGTATAGGGGGGAACTCCCTCGGAGGTGAACCGGAGAGAACCTTGGGATCATATGGGATGATCCTTGTTTCCACATGTACCTATGACCTAACCAAGCTCAAATGGAGGCACACGCCCACCGGGGGACCCCCGATGGGATGCAGTCAAAGGGGTAGACGGTGCGGTCAACAGAACTAGGGTTTCTTCAGAAATCGAGCATCAGATCTAGGAAATGGCCCCAAAACTTGTGTGTGTCCACATGGCATGCACAAAAGTGATTTGAGATGGTTCTACATCCAATTCTACCCTCGGGTGTGTCCGGCTTCTCGGACAGGGGTTCCTACACTTAGGCAGATTCTGCATGTATAGGGGGGAACTCCCTCGGAGGTGAACCGGAGAGAACCTTGGGATCATATGGGATGATCCTTGTTTACACATGTACCTATGACCTAACCAAGCTCAAATGGAGGCACACGCCCACCGGGGGACCCCCGATGGGATGCAGTCAAAGGGGTAGACGGCGCGGTCAACAGAACTAGGGTTTCTTCAGAAATCGAGCATCGGATCTAGGGAATGGCCCCAAAACTTGTGTGTGTCCACATGGCATGCACAAAAGTGATTTGAGATGGTTCTACATCCAATTATACCCCCCCGGGTGTGTCTCGCTTCTCGGACAGGGGGTTCCTACACTTAGGCAGATTCTGCATGTATAGGGGGGAACTCCCTCGGAGGTGAACCGGAGAGAACCTTGGGATCATATGGGATGATCCTTGTTTCCACATGTACCTATGACCTAACCAAGCTCAAATGGAGGCACACGCCACCGGGGACCCCCGATGGGATGCGATCAAAGGGGTAGACGACGCGGTCAACAGAACTAGGGTTTCGTCAGAAATCGAGCATCGGATCTAGGGAATGGCCCCAAAACTTGTGTGTGTCTACATGGCATGCACAAAAGTGATTTGAGATGGTTCTACATCCAATGCTACCCCCCCGGGTGTGTCCGGCTTCTCGGACAGGGGGTTCCTACACTTAGGCAGATTCTGCATGTATAGGGGGGACTCCCTCGGAGGTGAACCGGAGAGAACCTTGGGATCATGTGGGATGATCCTTGTTTCCACATGTACCTATGACATAACCAAGCTCAAATTGAGGTACACGCCCACCGGGGGACCCCCGATGGGATGCAGTCAAAGGGGTAGACGGCGCGGTCAACAGAACTAGGGTTTCGTCAGAAATCGAGCATCGGATCTAGGGAATGGCCCCAAAACTTGTGTGTGTCCACATGGCATGCACAAAAGTGATTTGAGATGGTTCTACATCCAATGCTACCCCCCGGGTGTGTCCGGCTTCTCGGACAGGGGGTTCCTACACTTAGGCAGATTCTGCATGTATAGGGGGGACTCCCTCGGAGGTGAACCGGAGAGAACCTTGGGATCATATGGGATGATCCTTGTTTCCACATGTACCTATGACATAACCAAGCTCAAATTGAGGCACACGCCCACCGGGGGACCCCCGATGGGATGCAGTCAAAGGGGTAGACGGCGCGGTCAATGTAACTAGGGTTTCGTCGAAATCGAGCATCGGATCTAGGGAATGGCCCCAAAACTTGTGTGTGTCCACATGGCATGCACAAAAGTGATTTGAGATGGTTCTACATCCAATGCTACCTCTGAGTGTGTCCGGCTTCTCGGACGGGGTTCCTACACTTAGGCAGATTCTGCATGTATAGGGGGGGACTCCCTCGGAGGTGAACCAGAGAGAACCTTGGGATCATATGGGATGATCCTTGTTTCCACATGTACCTATGACCTAACCAAGCTCAAATGGAGGCACACGCCCACCGGGGGACCCCCGATGGGATGTAGTCAAAGGGGTAGACGGCGCGGTCAACAGAACTAGGGTTTCGTCAGAAATCGAGCATCGGATCTAGGGAATGGCCCCAAAACTTGTGTGTGTCCACATGGCATGCACAAAAGTGATTTGAGATGGTTCTACATCCAATGCTACCCCCCGGGTGTGTCCGGCTTCTCGGACAGGGGGTTCCTACACTTAGGCAGATTCTGCATGTATAGGGGGGACTCCCTCGGAGGTGAACCGGAGAGAACCTTGGGATCATATGGGATGATCCTTGTTTCCACATGTACCTATGACCTAACCAAGCTCAAATGGAGGCACACGCCCACCGGGGGACCCCCGATGGGATGCAGTCAAAGGGGTAGACGGCGCGGTCAACAGAACTAGGGTTTCTTGAGAAATCGAGCATCAGATCTAGGGAATGGCCCCAAAACTTGTGTGTGTCCACATGGCATGCACAAAAGTGATTTGAGATGGTTCTACATCCAATGCTACCCCCGGGTGTGTCCGGCTTCTCAGACAGGGGTTCCTACACTTAGGCAGATTCTGCATGTATAGGGGGGAACTCCCTCGGAGGTGAACCGGAGAGAACCTTGGGATCATATGGGATGATCCTTGTTTACACATGTACCTATGACCTGACCAAGCTCAAATGGAGGCACACGCCCACCGGGGGACCCCCGATGGGATGCAGTCGAAGGGGTAGACGGCGCGGTCAACAGAACTAGGGTTTCTTCAGAAATCGAGCATCGGATCTAGGGAATGGCCCCAAAACTTGTGTGTGTCCACATGGCATGCACAAAAGTGATTTGAGATGGTTCTACATCCAATTCTACCCCCGGGGGTGTCCGGCTTCTGACAGGGGGTTCCTACACTTAGGCAGATTCCGCATGTATAGGGGGAACTCCCTCGGAGGTGAACCGGGGAGAACCTTGGGATCATATGGGATGATCCTTGTTTCCACATGTACCTATGACCTAACCAAGCTCAAATGGAGGCACACGCCCACCGGGGGACCCCGATGGGATGCAGTCAAAGGGGTAGACGGCGCGGTCAACAGAACTAGGGTTTCGTCAGAAATCGAGCATCGGATCTAGGGAATGGCCCCAAAACTTGTGTGTGTCCACATGGCATGCACAAAAGTGATTTGAGATGGTTCTACATCCAATGCTACCCCCCCCCCCCGGGTGTGTCCGGCTTCTCGGACAGGGGGTTCCTACACTTAGGCATTCCCGCATGTATAGGGACTCCTCTGAGGTGAACCGGAGAGAACCTTGGGATCATATGGGATGATCCTTGTTTCCACATGTACCTATGACATAACCAAGCTCAAATGGAGGCACACGCCCACGGGGGACCCCCGATGGGATGCAGTCAAAGGGGTAGACGGCGCGGTCAACAGAACTAGGGTTTCGTCAGAAATCGAGCATCGGATCTAGGGAATGGCCCCAAAACTTGTGTGTGTCCACATGGCATGCACAAAAGTGATTTGATATGGTTCTACATCCAATGCTACCCCCCCCCCGGGTGTGTCCGGCTTCTCGGACAGGGGGTTCCTACACTTAGGCATATTCTGCATGTATAGGGGGGAACTCCCTCGGAGGTGAACCGGAGAGAACCTTGGGATCATATGGGATGATCCTTGTTTCCACATGTACCTATGACCTAACCAAGCTCAAATGGAGGCACACGCCCACCGGGTGACCCCAGATGGGATGCAGTCAAAGGGGTAGACGACGCGGTCAACAGAACTAGGGTTTCGTCAGAAATCGAGCATCGGATCTAGGGAATGGCCCCAAAACTTGTGTGTGTCAACATGGCATGCACAAAAGTGATTTGAGATGGTTCTACATCCAATGCTACCCCCCAGGTGTGTCCGGCTTCTCGGACAGGGGGTTCCTACACTTAGGCAGATTCTGCATGTATAGGGGGGAACTCCCTCGGAGGTGAACCGGAGAGAACCTTGGGATCATATGGGATGATCCTTGTTTCCACATGTACCTATGACCTAACCAAGCTCAAATGGAGGCACACGCCCACCGGGGGACCCCCGATGGGATGCAGTCAAAGGGGTAGACGGCACGGTCAACAGAACTAGGGTTTTCTTCAGAAATCGAGCATCTGATCTAGGGAATGGCCCCAAAACTTGTGTGTGTCCACATGGCATGCACAAAAGTGATTTGAGATGGCACTACATCCAATGCTACCCCCCGGGTGTGTCCGGCTTCTCGGACAGGGGGTTCCTACACTTAGGCAGATTCTGCATGTATAGGGGGGGAACTCCCTCGGAGGTGAACCGGAGAGAACCTTGGGATCATATGGGATGATCCTTGTTTCCACTTGTACCTATGACCTAACCAAGCTCAAATGGAGGCACACGCCCACCGGGGGACCCCCGATGGGATGCAGTCAAAGGGGTAGACGGCGCGGTCAACAGAACTAGGGTTTCTTCAGAAATCGAGCATCGGATCTAGGGAATGGCCCCAAAACTTGTGTGTGTCCACATGGCATGCACAAAAGTGATTTGAGATGGTTCTACATCCAATTCTACCCCCCCCGGGTGTGTCCGGCTTCTCGGACAGGGGGTTCCTACACTTAGGCAGATTCTGCATGTATAGGGGGGACTCCCTCGGAGGTGAACCGGAGAGAACCTTGGGATCATATGGGATGATCCTTGTTTCCACATGTACCTATGAAATAACCAAGCTCAAATTGAGGCACACGCCCACCGGGGGACCCCCGATGGGATGCAGTCAAAGGGGTAGACGGCGCGGTCAACAGAATTAGGGTTTCGTCAGAAATCGAGCATCGGATCTAGGGAATGGCCCCAATACTTGTGTGTGTCCACATGGCATGCAAAAAAGTGATTTGAGATGGTTCTACATCCAATGCTACCCCCCCGGTGTGTCCCGCTTCGAGGACAGGGGGTTACTACACTTAGGCGCATTCCCGCATGTATAGGGGGGACTCCCTCGGAGGTGAACCGGAGAGAACCTTGGGATCATATGGGATGATCCTTGTTTCCACATGTACCTATGACATAACCAAGCTCAAATTGAGGCACACGCCCACCGGGGGACCCCCGATGGGATGCAGTCAAAGGGGTAGACGGCGGTCACCGTAACTAGGGTTTCGTCAGAAATCGAGCATCGGATCTAGGGAATGGCCCCAAAACTTGTGTGTGTCCACATGGCATGCACAAAAGTGATTTGAGATGGTTCTACATCCAATGCCTACCCCCCGGGTGTGTCCGGCTTCTCGGACAGGGGGTTCCTACACTTAGGCAGATTCTGCATGTATAGGGGGGGACTCCCTCGGAGGTGAACCAGAGAGAACCTTGGGATCATATGGGATGATCCTTGTTTCCACATGTACCTATGACCTAACCAAGCTCAAATGGAGGCACACGCCCACCGGGGGACCCCCGATGGGATGCAGTCAAAGGGGTAGACGGCACGGTCAACAGAACTAGGGTTTCGTCAGAAATCGAGCATCGGATCTAGGGAATGGCCCCAAAACTTGTGTGTGTCCACATGGCATGCACAAAAGTGATTTGAGGTGGTTCTACATCCAATGCTACCCCCCCGGGTGTGTCCGGCTTCTCGGACAGGGGGTTCCTACACTTAGGCAGATTCTGCATGTATAGGGGGGAACTCCCTGAGGTGAACCTGAGAGAACCTTGGGATCATATGGGATGATCCTTGTTTCCACATGTACCTATGACCTAACCAAGCTCAAATGGAGGCACACGCCCACCGGGGACTCCCGATGGGATGCGATCAAAGGGGTAGACGGCGCGGTCAATGTAACTAGGGTTTCTTCGTAAATCGCGCACCGGATCTAGGGAATGGCCCCAAAACTTGTGTGTGTCCACATGGCATGCACAAAAGTGATTTGAGATGGTTCTACATCCAATGCTACCCCCGGGTGTGTCCGGCTTCTCAGACGGGGGTTCCTACACTTAGCATTCTCGCATGTATAGGGGGGACTCCCTCGGAGGTGAACCGGAGAGAACCTTGGGATCATATGGGATGATACTTGTTTCCACATGTACCTATGACATAACCAAGCTCAAATGGAGGCACACGCCCACCGGGGGACCCCCGATGGGATGCAGTCAAAGGGGTAGACGACGCGGTCACCGTAACTAGGGTTTCGTCGTAAATCGAGCATCGGATCTAGGGAATGGCCCCAAAACTTGTGTGTGTCCACATGGCATGCACAAAAGTGATTTGATATGGTTCTACATCCAATGCTACCCCCCCGGGTGTGTCCGGCTTCTCGGACAGGGGGTTCCTACACTTAGGCGCATTCCCGCATGTATAGGGGAACTCCCTCGGAGGTGAACCGGAGAGAACCTTGGGATCATATGGGATGATCCTTGTTTCCACATGTACCTATGACCTAACCAAGCTCAAATGGAGGCACACGCCCACCGGGGGACCCCCGATGGGATGCAGTCAAAGGGGTAGACGACGCGGTCAACAGAACTAGGGTTTCGTCAGAAATCGAGCATCGGATCTAGGGAATGGCCCCAAAACTTGTGTGTGTCAACATGGCATGCACAAAAGTTATTTGAGATGGTTCTACATCCAATGCTACCCCCCCGGGTGTGTCCGGCTTCTCGGACAGGGGGTTTCTACACTTAGGCAGATTCTGCATGTATAGGGGGGAACTCCCTCGGAGGTGAACCGGAGAGAACCTTGGGATCATATGGGATGATCCTTGTTTCCACATGTACCTATGACCTAACCAAGCTCAAATGGAGGCACACGCCCACCGGGGGACCCCCGATGGGATGCAGTCAAAGGGGTAGACGGCACGATCAACAGAACTAGGGTTTTCTTCAGAAATCGAGCATCTGATCTAGGGAATGGCCCCAAAACTTGTGTGTGTCCACATGGCATGCACAAAAGTGATTTGAGATGGCTCTACATCCAATGCTACCCCCCGGGTGTGTCCGGCTTCTCGGACAGGGGGTTCCTACACTTTGGCAGATTCTGCATGTATAGGGGGGAACTCCCTCGGAGGTGAACCGGAGAGAACCTTGGGATCATATGGGATGATCCTTGTTTACACATGTACCTATGACCTAACCAAGCTCAAATGGAGGCACACGCCCACCGGGGGACCCCCGATGGGATGCAGTCAAAGGGGTAGACGACGCGGTCAACAGAACTAGGGTTTCTTCAGAAATCGAGCATCAGATCTAGGAAATGGCCCCAAAACTTGTGTGTGTCCACATGGCATGCACAAAAGTGATTTGAGATGGTTCTACATCAAATTCTACCCCCGGGTGTGTCCGGCTTCTCGGACAGGGGTTCCTACACTTAGGCAGATTCTGCATGTATAGGGGGGAACTCCCTCGGAGGTGAACCGGAGAGAACCTTGGGATCATATGGGATGATCCTTGTTTACACATGTACCTATGACCTAACCAAGCTCAAATGGAGGCACACGCCCACCGGGGGACCCCCGATGGGATGCAGTCAAAGGGGTAGACGGCGCGGTCAACAGAACTAGGGTTTCTTCAGAAATCGAGCATCGGATCTAGGGAATGGCCCCAAAACTTGTGTGTCCACATGGCATGCACAAAAGTGATTTGAGATGGTTCTACATCCAATTCTACCCCCCCGGGTGTGTCCGGCTTCTCGGACAGGGGTTCCTACACTTAGGCAGATTCTGCATGTATAGGGGGGAACTCCCTCGGAGGTGAACCGGAGAGAACCTTGGGATCATATGGGATGATCCTTGTTTCCACATGTACCTATGACCTAACCAAGCTCAAATGGAGGCACACGCCCATCGGGGGACCCCCGATGGGATGCAGTCAAAGGGGTAGACGACGCGGTCAACAGAACTAGGGTTTCGTCAGAAATCGAGCATCGGATCTAGGGAATGGCCCCAAAACTTGTGTGTGTCCACATGGCATGCACAAAAGTGAATTGAGATGGTTCTACATCCAATGCTACCCCCCCGGGTTTGTCCGGCTTCTCGGACAGGGGTTCCTACACTTAGGCCGATTCTCGCATGTATAGGGGGACTCCTGGAGGTGAACCGGAGAGAACCTTGGGATCATATGGGATGATCCTTGTTTCCACATGTACCTATGACCTAACCAAGCTCAAATTGAGGCACACGCCCACCGGGGACCCCGATGGGATGCGATCAAAGGGGTAGACGGCGCGGTCAATGTAACTAGGGTTTCGTCTTAAATGGTGCATGGGATCTAGGGATTGGCCCCAATAATTGTGGGTGTCCACATGGCATGCACAAACGGGATTTGATAGGGTACTACATCCAATGCTACCCCCCGGGTGTGTCCGGCTTCTCGGACAGGGGGTTCCTACACTTAGGCGCATTCGCATGTATAGGGGGACTCCTCGGAGATGAACCGGAGAGAACCTTGGGATCATATGGGATGATCCTTGTTTCCACATGTACCTATGACATAACCAAGCTCAAATTGAGGCACACGCCCACCGGAGGACCGATGGGATGCGGTCAAAGGGGTAGACGGCGCGGTCAATGTAACTAGGGTTTCGTCGTAAATCGAGCATCGGATCTAGGGAATGGCCCCAAAACTTGTGTGTGTCCACATGGCATGCACAAAAGTGATTTGAGATGGTTCTACATCCAATGCTACCCCGGGTGTGTCCGGCTTCTCGGACAGGGGGTTCCTACACTTAGGCGGATTCCCGCATGTATAGGGGAACTCCCTCGGAGGTGAACCGGAGAGAACCTTGGGATCATATGGGATGATCCTTGTTTCCACATGTACCTATGACCTAACCAAGCTCAAATGGAGGCACACGCCCACCGGGGACCCCGATGGGATGCGATCAAAGGGGTAGACGGCACGGTCAACGTAACTAGGGTTTTCTTCGTAAATCGAGCATCCGATCTAGGGAATGGCCCCAAAACTTGTGTGTGTCCACATGGCATGCACAAAAGTGATTTGAGATGGCTCTACATCCAATGCTACCCCCCGGGTGTGTCCGGCTTCTCGGACAGGGGGTTCCTACACTTAGGCGGATTCTGCATGTATAGGGGGAACTCCCTGAGGTGAACCGGAGAGAACCTTGGGATCATATGGGATGATCCTTGTTTCCACATGTACCTATGACCTAACCAAGCTCAAATGGAGGCACACGCCCACCGGGGACCCCGATGGGATGCGATCAAAGGGGTAGACGGCGCGGTCACCGTAACTAGGGTTTCTTCGTAAATCGAGCATCGGATCTAGGGAATGGCCCCAAAACTTGTGTGTGTCCACATGGCATGCACAAAAGTGATTTGAGATGGTTCTACATCCAATTCTACCCCCGGGTGTGTCCGGCTTCTCGGACAGGGGGTTCCTACACTTAGGCAGATTCTGCATGTATAGGGGGGACTCCCTCGGAGGTGAACCGGAGAGAACCTTGGGATCATATGGGATGATCCTTGTTTCCACATGTACCTATGAAATAACCAAGCTCAAATTGAGGCACACGCCCACCGGGGGACCCCCGATGGGATGCAGTCAAAGGGGTAGACGGCGCGGTCAACAGAATTAGGGTTTCGTCAGAAATCGAGCATCGGATCTAGGGAATGGCCCCAATACTTGTGTGTGTCCACATGGCATGCACAAAAGTGATTTGAGATGGTTCTACATCCAATGCTACCCCCCCGGGTTTGTCCGGCTTCTCGGACAGGGGGTTCCTACACTTAGGCTGATTCTGCATGTATAGGGGGGACTCCCTCGGAGGTGAACCGGAGAGAACCTTGGGATCATATGGGATGATCCTTGTTTCCACATGTACCTATGACATAACCAAGCTCAAATTGAGGCACACGCCCACCGGGGGACCCCCGATGGGATGCAGTCAAAGGGGTAGACGGCGCGGTCAACAGAACTAGGGTTTCGTCAGAAATCGAGCATCGGATCTAGGGAATGGCCCCAATACTTGTGTGTGTCCACATGGCATGCACAAAAGTGATTTGATATGGTTCTACATCCAATGCTACCCCCCGGGTGTGTCCGGCTTCTCGGACAGGGGGTTCCTACACTTAGGCAGATTCTGCATGTATAGGGGGGAACTCCCTCGGAGGTGAACCGGAGAGAACCTTGGGATCATATGGGATGATCCTTGTTTCCACATGTACCTATGACATAACCAAGCTCAAATTGAGGCACACGCCCACCGGGGGACCCCCGATGGGATGCAGTCAAAGGGGTAGACGGCGCGGTCAACAGAACTAGGGTTTCGTCAGAAATCGAGCATCGGATCTAGGGAATGGCCCCAAAACTTGTGTGTGTCCACATGGCATGCACAAAAGTGATTTGAGATGGTTCTACATCCAATGCTACCCCCCGGGTGTGTCCGGCTTCTCGGACAGGGTTTCCTACACTTAGGCAGATTCTGCATGTATAGGGGGGAACTCCCTCGGAGGTGAACCGGAGAGAACCTTGGGATCATATGGGATGATCCTTGTTTCCACATGTACCTATGACCTAACCAAGCTCAAATGGAGGCACACGCCCACCGGGGGACCCCCGATGGGATGCAGTCAAAGGGGTAGACGGCACGGTCAACAGAACTAGGGTTTTCTTCAGAAATCGAGCATCTGATCTAGGGAATGGCCCCAAAACTTGTGTGTGTCCACATGGCATGCACAAAAGTGATTTGAGATGGCTCTACATCCAATGCTACCCCCCGGGTGTGTCCGGCTTCTCGGACAGGGGGTTCCTACACTTAGGCAGATTCTGCATGTATAGGGGGGACTCCCTCGGAGGTGAACCGGAGAGAACCTTGGGATCATATGGGATGATCCTTGTTTCCACATGTACCTATGACCTAACCAAGCTCAAATGGAGGCACACGCCCACCGGGGGACCCCCGATGGGATGCAGTCAAAGGGGTAGACGGCGCGGTCAACAGAACTAGGGTTTCTTCAGAAATCGAGCATCGGATCTAGGGAATGGCCCCAAAACTTGTGTGTGTCCACATGGCATGCACAAAAGTGATTTGAGATGGTTCTACATCCAATTCTACCCCCCCGGGTGTGTCCGGCTTCTCGGACAGGGGGTTCCTACACTTAGGCAGATTCTGCATGTATAGGGGGGACTCCCTCGGAGGTGAACCGGAGAGAACCTTGGGATCATATGGGATGATCCTTGTTTCCACATGTACCTATGAAATAACCAAGCTCAAATTGAGGCACACGCCCACCGGGGGACCCCCGATGGGATGCAGTCAAAGGGGTAGACGGCGCGGTCAACAGAATTAGGGTTTCGTCAGAAATCGAGCATCGGATCTAGGGAATGGCCCCAATACTTGTGTGTGTCCACATGGCATGCACAAAAGTGATTTGAGATGGTTCTACATCCAATGCTACCCCCCGGGTGTGTCCGGCTTCTCGGACAGGGGGTTCCTACACTTAGGCAGATTCTGCATGTATAGGGGGGACTCCCTCGGAGGTGAACCGGAGAGAACCTTGGGATCATATGGGATGATCCTTGTTTCCACATGTACCTATGACATAACCAAGCTCAAATTGAGGCACACGCCCACCGGGGGACCCCCGATGGGATGCAGTCAAAGGGGTAGACGGCGCGGTCAACAGAACTAGGGTTTCGTCAGAAATCGAGCATCGGATCTAGGGAATGGCCCCAAAACTTGTGTGTGTCCACATGGCATGCACAAAAGTGATTTGAGATGGTTCTACATCCAATGCCTACCCCCCGGGTGTGTCCGGCTTCTCGGACAGGGGGTTCCTACACTTAGGCAGATTCTGCATGTATAGGGGGGGACTCCCTCGGAGGTGAACCAGAGAGAACCTTGGGATCATATGGGATGATCCTTGTTTCCACATGTACCTATGACCTAACCAAGCTCAAATGGAGGCACACGCCCACCGGGGGACCCCCGATGGGATGCAGTCAAAGGGGTAGACCGCACGGTCAACAAAACTAGGGTTTCGTCAGAAATCGAGCATCGGATCTAGGGAATGGCCCCAAAACTTGTGTGTGTCCACATGGCATGCACAAAAGTGATTTGAGGTGGTTCTACATCCAATGCTACCCCCCCGGGTGTGTCCGGCTTCTCGGACAGGGGGTTCCTACACTTAGGCAGATTCTGCATGTATAGGGGGGAACTCCCTCGGAGGTGAACCGAAGAGAACCTTGGGATCATATGGGATGATCCTTGTTTCCACATGTACCTATGACCTAACCAAGCTCAAATGGAGGCACACGCCCACCGGGGGACTCCCGATGGGATGCAGTCAAAGGGGTAGACGGCGCGATCAACAGAACTAGGGTTTCTTCAGAAATCGAGCATCGGATCTAGGGAATGGCCCCAAAACTTGTGTGTGTCCACATGGCATGCACAAAAGTGATTTGAGATGGTTCTACATCCAATGCTACCCCCCCGGGTGTGTCCGGCTTCTCGGACAGGGGGTTCCTACACTTAGGCAGATTTCTGCATGTATAGGGGACTCCTGAGGTGAACCGGAGAGAACCTTGGGATCATATGGGATGATCCTTGTTTCCACATGTACCTATGACATAACCAAGCTCAAATGGAGGCACACGCCCACCGGGGGACCCCCGATGGGATGCAGTCAAAGGGGTAGACGGCGCGGTCAACAGAACTAGGGTTTCGTCAGAAATCGAGCATCGGATCTAGGGAATGGCCCCAAAACTTGTGTGTGTCCACATGGCATGCACAAAAGTGATTTGATATGGTTCTACATCCAATGCTACCCCCCCGGGTGTGTCCGGCTTCTCGGACAGGGGTTCCTACACTTAGGCGGATTCGCATGTATAGGGGGAACTCCCTCGGAGGTGAACCGGAGAGAACCTTGGGATCATATGGGATGATCCTTGTTTCCACATGTACCTATGACCTAACCAAGCTCAAATGGAGGCACACGCCCACCGGGGCAAACCCGATTGGATGCAGTCAAAGGGGTAGACGCCGCGGTCAACAGAACTAGGGTTTCGTCAGAAATCGAGCATCGGATCTAGGGAATGGCCCCAAAACTTGTGTGTGTCAACATGGCATGCACAAAAGTTATTTGAGATGGTTCTACATCCAATGCTACCCCCCCGGGTGTGTCCGGCTTCTCGGACAGGGGGTTTCTACACTTAGGCAGATTCTGCATGTATAGGGGGGAACTCCCTCGGAGGTGAACCGGAGAGAACCTTGGGATCATATGGGATGATCCTTGTTTCCACATGTACCTATGACCTAACCAAGCTCAAATGGAGGCACACGCCCACCGGGGACCCCGATGGGATGCAGTCAAAGGGGTAGACGGCACGGTCAACAGAACTAGGGTTTTCTTCAGAAATCGAGCATCTGATCTAGGGAATGGCCCCAAAACTTGTGTGTGTCCACATGGCATGCACAAAAGTGATTTGAGATGGCTCTACATCCAATGCTACCCCCCGGGTATGTCCGGCTTCTCGGACAGGGGGTTCCTACACTTAGGCAGATTCTGCATGTATAGGGGGGAACTCCCTCGGAGGTGAACCGGAGAGAACCTTGGGATCATGTGGGATGATCCTTGTTTAAACATGTACCTATGACCTAACCAAGCTCAAATGGAGGCACACGCCCACCGGGGACCCCGATGGGATGCAGTCAAAGGGGTAGACTGCGCGGTCAACAGAACTAGGGTTTCTTCAGAAATCGAGCATCAGATCTAGGAAATGGCCCCAAAACTCGTGTGTGTCCACATGGCATGCACAAAAGTGATTTGAGATGGTTCTACATAAAATTCTACCCCCGGGTGTGTCCGGCTTCTCGGACAGGGGTTCCTACACTTAGGCAGATTCTGCATGTATAGGGGGGAACTCCCTCGGAGGTGAACCGGAGAGAACCTTGGGATCATATGGGATGATCCTTGTTTACACATGTACCTATGACCTAACCAAGCTCAAATGGAGGCACACGCCCACCGGGGGACTCCCGATGGGATGCAGTCAAAGGGGTAGACGGCGCGGTCAACAGAACTAGGGTTTCTTCAGAAATCGAGCATCGGATCTAGGGAATGGCCCCAAAACTTGTGTGTCCACATGGCATGCACAAAAGTGATTTGAGATGGTTCTACATCCAATTCTACCCCCCCGGGTGTGTCCGGCTTCTCGGACAGGGGTTCCTACACTTAGGCAGATTATTCATGTATAGGGGGAACTCCCTGAGGTGAACCGGAGAGAACCTTGGGATCATATGGGATGATCCTTGTTTCCACATGTACCTATGACCTAACCAAGCTCAAATGGAGGCACACGCCCACCGGGGGACCCCCGATGGGATGCAGTCAAAGGGGTAGACGGCGCGGTCAACAGAACTAGGGTTTCGTCAGAAATCGAGCATCGGATCTAGGGAATGGCCCCAATACTTGTGTGTGTCCACATGGCATGCACAAAAGTGATTTGAGATGGTTCTACATCCAATGCTACCCCCCGGGTGTGTCCGGCTTCTCGGACAGGGGGTTCCTACACTTAGGCAGATTCTGCATGTATAGGGGGGGACTACCTCGGAGGTGAACCGGAGAGAACCTTGGGATCATATGGGATGATCCTTGTTTCCACATGTACCTATGACATAACCAAGCTCAAATTGAGGCACACGCCCACCGGAGGACCCCCGATGGGATGCAGTCAAAGGGGTAGACGGCGCGGTCAACAGAACTAGGGTTTCGTCAGAAATCGAGCATCGGATCTAGGGAATGGCCCCAAAACTTGTGTGTGTCCACATGGCATGCACAAAAGTGATTTGAGATGGTTCTACATCCAATGCTACCCCCCCGGGTGTGTCCGGCTTCTCGGACAGGGGTTCCGACCCTTAGGCAGATTCGCATGTATAGGGGAACTCCCTCGGAGGTGAACCGGAGAGAACCTTGGGATCATATGGGATGATCCTTGTTTCCACATGTACCTATGACCTAACCAAGCTCAAATGGAGGCACACGCCCACCGGGGGACCCCCGATGGGATGCAGTCAAAGGGGTAGACGGCACGGTCAACAGAACTAGGGTTTTCTTCAGAAATCGAGCATCTGATCTAGGGAATGGCCCCAAAACTTGTGTGTGTCCACATGGCATGCACAAAAGTGATTTGAGATGGCTCTACATCCAATGCTACCCCCCGGGTGTGTCCGGCTTCTCGGACAGGGGGTTCCTACACTTAGGCAGATTCTGCATGTATAGGGGGGAACTCCCTCGGAGGTGAACCGGAGAGAACCTTGGGATCATATGGGATGATCCTTGTTTCCACATGTACCTATGACCTAACCAAGCTCAAATGGAGGCACACGCCCACCGGGGGACCCCCGATGGGATGCGATCAAAGGGGTAGACGGCGCGGTCAACAGAACTAGGGTTTCTTCAGAAATCGAGCATCGGATCTAGGGAATGGCCCCAAAACATGTGTGTGTCCACATGGCATGCACAAAAGTGATTTGAGATGGTTCTACATCCAATTCTACCCCCCCGGGTGTGTCCGGCTTCTCGGACAGGGGGTTCCTACACTTAGGCAGATTCTGCATGTATAGGGGGGACTCCCTCGGAGGTGAACCGGAGAGAACCTTGGGATCATATGGGATGATCCTTGTTTCCACATGTACCTATGAAATAACCAAGCTCAAATTGAGGCACACGCCCACCGGGGGACCCCCGATGGGATGCAGTCAAAGGGGTAGACGGCGCGGTCAACAGAATTAGGGTTTCGTCAGAAATCGAGCATCGGATCTAGGGAATGGCCCCAATACTTGTGTGTGTCCACATGGCATGCACAAAAGTGATTTGAGATGGTTCTACATCCAATGCTACCCCCCGGGTGTGTCCGGCTTCTCGGACAGGGGGTTCCTACACTTAGGCCGAGTATGCATGTCTAGGGGGGACTGCCTCGGAGGTGAACCGGAGAGAACCTTGGGATCATATGGGATGATCCTTGTTTCCACATGTACCTATGACATAACCAAGCTCAAATTGAGGCACACGCCCACCGGGGGACCCCCGATGGGATGCAGTCAAAGGGGTAGACGTCTCGGTCCACGTCACGAGGGTGTCGTCAGAAATCGAGCATCGGATCTAGGGAATGGCCCCAAAACTTGTGTGTGTCCACATGGCATGCACAAAAGTGATTTGAGATGGTTCTACATCCAATGCCTACCCCCCGGGTGTGTCCGGCTTCTCGGACCGGGGGTTCCTCCACTTAGGCGCATTCGAATGTATAGGGGACTCCTCGGAGGTGAACCAGAGAGAACCTTGGGATCATATGGGATGATCCTTGTTTCCACATGTACCTATGACCTAACCAAGCTCAAATGGAGGCACACGCCCACCGGGGGACCCCCGATGGGATGCAGTCAAAGGGGTAGACCGCACGGTCAACAAAACTAGGGTTTCGTCAGAAATCGAGCATCGGATCTAGGGAATGGCCCCAAAACTTGTGTGTGTCCACATGGCATGCACAAAAGTGATTTGAGGTGGTTCTACATCCAATGCTACCCCCCCGGGTGTGTCCGGCTTCTCGGACAGGGGGTTCCTACACTTAGGCGGTCTCGCATGTATAGGGGAACTACCTCGGAGGTGAACCGAAGAGAACCTTGGGATCATATGGGATGATCCTTGTTTCCACATGTACCTATGACCTAACCAAGCTCAAATGGAGGCACACGCCCACCGGGGGACTCCCGATGGGATGCAGTCAAAGGGGTAGACGGCGCGGTCAACAGAACTAGGGTTTCTTCAGAAATCGAGCATCGGATCTAGGGAATGGCCCCAAAACTTGTGTGTGTCCACATGGCATGCACAAAAGTGATTTGAGATGGTTCTACATCCAATGCTACCCCCCCGGGTGTGTCCGGCTTCTCGGACAGGGGGGTCCTCCGCTTAGGCGGATCTCGCATGTATAGGGGGACTCCCTCGGAGGTGAACCGGAGAGAGAACCTTGGGATCATATGGGATGATCCTTGTTTCCACATGTACCTATGACATAACCAAGCTCAAATGGAGGCACACGCCCACCGGGGGACCCCCGATGGGATGCAGTCAAAGGGGTAGACGGCGCGGTCAACAGAACTAGGGTTTCGTCAGAAATCGAGCATCGGATCTAGGGAATGGCCCCAAAACTTGTGTGTGTCCACATGGCATGCACAAAAGTGATTTGATATGGTTCTACATCCAATGCTACCCCCCCGGGTGTGTCCGGCTTCTCGGACAGGGGGTTCCTACACTTAGGCGGGTCTCGCATGTCTAGGGGGGACTCCCTCGGAGGTGAACCGGAGAGAACCTTGGGATCATATGGGATGATCCTTGTTTCCACATGTACCTATGACCTAACCAAGCTCAAATGGAGGCACACGCCCACCGGGGGACCCCCGATGGGATGCAGTCAAAGGGGTAGACGACGCGGTCAACAGAACTAGGGTTTCGTCAGAAATCGAGCATCGGATCTAGGGAATGGCCCCAAAACTTGTGTGTGTCAACATGGCATGCACAAAAGTTATTTGAGATGGTTCTACATCCAATGCTACCCCCCCGGGTGTGTCCGGCTTCTCGGACAGGGGGTTTCTACACTTAGGCAGATTCTGCATGTATAGGGGGGAACTCCCTCGGAGGTGAACCGGAGAGAACCTTGGGATCATATGGGATGATCCTTGTTTCCACATGTACCTATGACCTAACCAAGCTCAAATGGAGGCACACGCCCACCGGGGGACCCCCGATGGGATGCAGTCAAAGGGGTAGACGGCACGGTCAACAGAACTAGGGTTTTCTTCAGAAATCGAGCATCTGATCTAGGGAATGGCCCCAAAACTTGTGTGTGTCCACATGGCATGCACAAAAGTGATTTGAGATGGCTCTACATCCAATGCTACCCCCCGGGTGTGTCCGGCTTCTCGGACAGGGGGTTCCTACACTTAGGCAGATTCTGCATGTATAGGGGGGAACTCCCTCGGAGGTGAACCGGAGAGAACCTTGGGATCATGTGGGATGATCCTTGTTTACACATGTACCTATGACCTAACCAAGCTCAAATGGAGGCACACGCCCACCGGGGGACCCCCGATGGGATGCAGTCAAAGGGGTAGACTGCGCGGTCAACAGAACTAGGGTTTCTTCAGAAATCGAGCATCAGATCTAGGAAATGGCCCCAAAACTTGTGTGTGTCCACATGGCATGCACAAAAGTGATTTGAGATGGTTCTACATAAAATTCTACCCCCGGGTGTGTCCGGCTTCTCGGACAGGGGTTCCTACACTTAGGCAGATTCTGCATGTATAGGGGGGAACTCCCTCGGAGGTGAACCGGAGAGAACCTTGGGATCATATGGGATGATCCTTGTTTACACATGTACCTATGACCTAACCAAGCTCAAATGGAGGCACACGCCCACCGGGGGACTCCCGATGGGATGCAGTCAAAGGGGTAGACGGCGCGGTCAACAGAACTAGGGTTTCTTCAGAAATCGAGCATCGGATCTAGGGAATGGCCCCAAAACTTGTGTGTCCACATGGCATGCACAAAAGTGATTTGAGATGGTTCTACATCCAATTCTACCCCCCCGGGTGTGTCCGGCTTCTCGGACAGGGGTTCCTACACTTAGGCAGATTCTGCATGTATAGGGGGGAACTCCCTCGGAGGTGAACCGGAGAGAACCTTGGGATCATATGGGATGATCCTTGTTTCCACATGTACCTATGACCTAACCAAGCTCAAATGGAGGCACACACCCATCGGGGGACCCCCGATGGGATGCAGTCAAAGGGGTAGACGACGCGGTCAACAGAACTAGGGTTTCGTCAGAAATCGAGCATCGGATCTAGGGAATGGCCCCAAAACTTGTGTGTGTCCACATGGCATGCACAAAAGTGATTTGAGATGGTTCTACATCCAATGCTACCCCCGGGTTTGTCGGCTTCTCGGACAGGGGTTCCTACACTTAGGCAGATTCTGCATGTATAGGGGGGACTCCCTCGGAGGTGAACCGGAGAGAACCTTGGGATCATATGGGATGATCCTTGTTTCCACATGTACCTATGACATAACCAAGCTCAAATTGAGGCACACGCCCACCGGGGGACCCCCGATGGGATGCAGTCAAAGGGGTAGACGGCGCGGTCAACAGAACTAGGGTTTCGTCAGAAATCGAGCATCGGATCTAGGGAATGGCCCCAATACTTGTGTGTGTCCACATGGCATGCACAAAAGTGATTTGAGATGGTTCTACATCCAATGCTACCCCCCGGGTGTGTCCGGCTTCTCGGACAGGGGGTTCCTAAACTTAGCATTTTTCTGAATGTTTCGGGGGTACTCCCTCGGAGGTGAACCGGAGAGAACCTTGGGATCATATGGGATGATCCTTGTTTCCACATGTACCTATGACATAACCAAGCTCAAATTGAGGCACACGCCCACCGGGGGACCCCCGATGGGATGCAGTCAAAGGGGTAGACGGCGCGGTCAACAGAACTAGGGTTTCGTCAGAAATCGAGCATCGGATCTAGGGAATGGCCCCAAAACTTGTGTGTGTCCACATGGCATGCACAAAAGTGATTTGAGATGGTTATACATCCAATGCTACCCCCCGGGTGTGTCCGGCTTCTCGGACAGGGGGTTCCTACACTTAGGCAGATTCTGCATGTATAGGGGGGGACTCCCTCGGAGGTGAACCAGAGAGAACCTTGGGATCATATGGGATGATCCTTGTTTCCACATGTACCTATGACCTAACCAAGCTCAAATGGAGGCACACGCCCACCGGGGGACCCCCGATGGGATGCAGTCTAAGGGGTAGACGGCGCGGTCAACAGAACTAGGGTTTCGTCAGAAATCGAGCATCGGATCTAGGGAATGGCCCCAAAACTTGTGTGTGTCCACATGGCATGCACAAAAGTGATTTGAGATGGTTCTACATCCAATGCTACCCCCCCGGGTGTGTCCGGCTTCTCGGACAGGGGGTTCCTACACTTAGGCAGATTCTGCATGTATAGGGGGGAACTCCCTCGGAGGTGAACCGGAGAGAACCTTGGGATCATATGGGATGATCCTTGTTTCCACATGTACCTATGACCTAACCAAGCTCAAATGGAGGCACACGCCCACCGGGGGACCCCCGATGGGATGCAGTCAAAGGGGTAGACGGCGCGGTCAACAGAACTAGGGTTTCTTGAGAAATCGAGCATCAGATCTAGGGAATGGCCCCAAAACTTGTGTGTGTCCACATGGCGTGCACAAAAGTGATTTGAGATGGTTCTACATCCAATGCTACCCCCGGGTGTGTCCGGCTTCTCGGACAGGGGTTCCTACACTTAGGCAGATTCTGCATGTATAGGGGGGAACTCCCTCGGAGGTGAACCGGAGAGAACCTTGGGATCATATGGGATGATCCTTGTTTACACATGTACCTATGACCTAACCAAGCTCAAATGGAGGCACACGCCCACCGGGGGACCCCCGATGGGATGCAGTCGAAGGGGTAGACGGCGCGGTCAACAGAACTAGGGTTTCTTCAGAAATCGAGCATCGGATCTAGGGAATGGCCCCAAAACTTGTGTGTGTCCACATGGCATGCACAAAAGTGATTTGAGATGGTTCTACATCCAATTCTACCCCCCGGGTGTGTCCGGCTTCTCGGACAGGGGGTTCCTACACTTAGGCAGATTCTGCATGTATAGGGGGGAACTCCCTCGGAGGTGAACCGGGGAGAACCTTGGGATCATATGGGATGATCCTTGTTTCCACATGTACCTATGACCTAACCAAGCTCAAATGGAGGCACACGCCCACCGGGGGACCCCGATGGGATGCAGTCAAAGGGGTAGACGGCGCGGTCAACAGAACTAGGGTTTCGTCAGAAATCGAGCATCGGATCTAGGGAATGGCCCCAAAACTTGTGTGTGTCCACATGGCATGCACAAAAGTGATTTGAGATGGTTCTACATCCAATGCTACCCCCCGGGTGTGTCCGGCTTCTCGGACAGGGGGTTCCTACACTTTGGATGATTCTGCATGTATAGGGGGGACTCCCTCGGAGGTGAACCGGAGAGAACCTTGGGATCATATGGGATGATCCTTGTTTCCACATGTACCTATGACATAACCAAGCTCAAATGGAGGCACACGCCCACCGGGGGACCCCCGATGGGATGCAGTCAAAGGGGTAGACGGCGCGGTCAACAGAACTAGGGTTTCGTCAGAAATCGAGCATCGGATCTAGGGAATGGCCCCAAAACTTGTGTGTGTCCACATGGCATGCACAAAAGTGATTTGATATGGTTCTACATCCAATGCTACCCCCCGGGTGTGTCCGGCTTCTCGGACAGGGGGTTCCTACACTTAGGCGGTCTGCATGTATAGGGGGGGAACTCCCTCGGAGGTGAACCGGAGAGAACCTTGGGATCATATGGGATGATCCTTGTTTCCACATGTACCTATGACCTAACCAAGCTCAAATGGAGGCACACGCCCACCGGGGGACCCCCGATGGGATGCAGTCAAAGGGGTAGACGGCACGGTCAACAGAACTAGGGTTTTCTTCAGAAATCGAGCATCTGATCTAGGGAATGGCCCCAAAACTTGTGTGTGTCCACATGGCATGCACAAAAGTGATTTGAGATGGCTCTACATCCAATGCTACCCCCCGGGTGTGTCCGGCTTCTCGGACAGGGGGTTCCTACACTTAGGCAGATTCTGCATGTATAGGGGGGGAACTCCCTCGGAGGTGAACCGGAGAGAACCTTGGGATCATATGGGATGATCCTTGTTTCCACATGTACCTATGACCTAACCAAGCTCAAATGGAGGCACACGCCCACCGGGGGACCCCCGATGGGATGCAGTCAAAGGGGTAGACGGCGCGGTCAACAGAACTAGGGTTTCTTCAGAAATCGAGCATCGGATCTAGGGAATGGCCCCAAAACATGTGTGTGTCCACATGGCATGCACAAAAGTGATTTGAGATGGTTCTACATCCAATTCTACCCCCCCCGGGTGTGTCCGGCTTCTCGGACAGGGGGTTCCTACACTTAGGCAGATTCTGCATGTATAGGGGGGACTCCCTCGGAGGTGAACCGGAGAGAACCTTGGGATCATATGGGATGATCCTTGTTTCCACATGTACCTATGAAATAACCAAGCTCAAATTGAGGCACACGCCCACCGGGGGACCCCCGATGGGATGCAGTCAAAGGGGTAGACGGCGCGGTCAACAGAATTAGGGTTTCGTCAGAAATCGAGCATCGGATCTAGGGAATGGCCCCAATACTTGTGTGTGTCCACATGGCATGCACAAAAGTGATTTGAGATGGTTCTACATCCAATGCTACCCCCCGGGTGTGTCCGGCTTCTCGGACAGGGGGTTCCTACACTTAGGCAGATTCTGCATGTATAGGGGACTCCTCGGAGGTGAACCGGAGAGAACCTTGGGATCATATGGGATGATCCTTGTTTCCACATGTACCTATGACATAACCAAGCTCAAATTGAGGCACACGCCCACCGGGGGACCCCCGATGGGATGCAGTCAAAGGGGTAGACGGCGCGGTCAACAGAACTAGGGTTTCGTCAGAAATCGAGCATCGGATCTAGGGAATGGCCCCAAAACTTGTGTGTGTCCACATGGCATGCACAAAAGTGATTTGAGATGGTTCTACATCCAATGCCTACCCCCCGGGTGTGTCCGGCTTCTCGGACAGGGGGTTCCTACACTTAGGCAGATTCTGAATGTATAGGGGGGGACTCCCTCGGAGGTGAACCAGAGAGAACCTTGGGATCATATGGGATGATCCTTGTTTCCACATGTACCTATGACCTAACCAAGCTCAAATGGAGGCACACGCCCACCGGGGGACCCCCGATGGGATGCAGTCAAAGGGGTAGACCGCACGGTCAACAAAACTAGGGTTTCGTCAGAAATCGAGCATCGGATCTAGGGAATGGCCCCAAAACTTGTGTGTGTCCACATGGCATGCACAAAAGTGATTTGAGGTGGTTCTACATCCAATGCTACCCCCCCGGGTGTGTCCGGCTTCTCGGACAGGGGGTTCCTACACTTAGGCAGATTCTGCATGTATAGGGGGGAACTCCCTCGGAGGTGAACCGAAGAGAACCTTGGGATCATATGGGATGATCCTTGTTTCCACATGTACCTATGACCTAACCAAGCTCAAATGGAGGCACACGCCCACCGGGGGACCCCCGATGGGATGCAGTCAAAGGGGTAGACGGCGCGGTCAACAGAACTAGGGTTTCTTCAGAAATCGAGCATCGGATCTAGGGAATGGCCCCAAAACTTGTGTGTGTCCACATGGCATGCACAAAAGTGATTTGAGATGGTTCTACATCCAATGCTACCCCCCCCCCGGGTGTGTCCGGCTTCTCGGACAGGGGGTTCCTACACTTAGGCAGATTCTGCATGTATAGGGGGGACTCCCTCGGAGGTGAACCGGAGAGAACCTTGGGATCATATGGGATGATCCTTGTTTCCACATGTACCTATGACATAACCAAGCTCAAATGGAGGCACACGCCCACCGGGGGACCCCCGATGGGATGCAGTCAAAGGGGTAGACGGCGCGGTCAACAGAACTAGGGTTTCGTCAGAAATCGAGCATCGGATCTAGGGAATGGCCCCAAAACTTGTGTGTGTCCACATGGCATGCACAAAAGTGATTTGATATGGTTCTACATCCAATGCTACCCCCCCGGGTGTGTCCGGCTTCTCGGACAGGGGGTTCCTACACTTAGGCAGATTCTGCATGTATAGGGGGGAACTCCCTCGGAGGTGAACCGGAGAGAACCTTGGGATCATATGGGATGATCCTTGTTTCCACATGTACCTATGACCTAACCAAGCTCAAATGGAGGCACACGCCCACCGGGGGACCCCCGATGGGATGCAGTCAAAGGGGTAGACGACGCGGTCAACAGAACTAGGGTTTCGTCAGAAATCGAGCATCGGATCTAGGGAATGGCCCCAAAACTTGTGTGTGTCAACATGGCATGCACAAAAGTTATTTGAGATGGTTCTACATCCAATGCTACCCCCCCGGGTGTGTCCGGCTTCTCGGACAGGGGGTTTCTACACTTAGGCAGATTCTGCATGTATAGGGGGGAACTCCCTCGGAGGTGAACCGGAGAGAACCTTGGGATCATATGGGATGATCCTTGTTTCCACATGTACCTATGACCTAACCAAGCTCAAATGGAGGCACACGCCCACCGGGGGACCCCCGATGGGATGCAGTCAAAGGGGTAGACGGCACGGTCAACAGAACTAGGGTTTTCTTCAGAAATCGAGCATCTGATCTAGGGAATGGCCCCAAAACTTGTGTGTGTCCACATGGCATGCACAAAAGTGATTTGAGATGGCTCTACATCCAATGCTACCCCCCGGGTGTGTCCGGCTTCTCGGACAGGGGGTTCCTACACTTAGGCAGATTCTGCATGTATAGGGGGGAACTCCCTCGGAGGTGAACCGGAGAGAACCTTGGGATCATGTGGGATGATCCTTGTTTACACATGTACCTATGACCTAACCAAGCTCAAATGGAGGCACACGCCCACCGGGGGACCCCCGATGGGATGCAGTCAAAGGGGTAGGCTCACGCGGTCCAACGTAACTAGGGTTTCTTCAGAAATCGAGCATCAGATCTAGGAAATGGCCCCAAAACTTGTGTGTGTCCACATGGCATGCACAAAAGTGATTTGAGATGGTTCTACATAAAATTCTACCCCCGGGTGTGTCCGGCTTCTCGGACAGGGGTTCCTACACTTAGGCAGATTCTGCATGTATAGGGGGGAACTCCCTCGGAGGTGAACCGGAGAGAACCTTGGGATCATATGGGATGATCCTTGTTTACACATGTACCTATGACCTAACCAAGCTCAAATGGAGGCACACGCCCACCGGGGGACTCCCGATGGGATGCAGTCAAAGGGGTAGACGGCGCGGTCAACAGAACTAGGGTTTCTTCAGAAATCGAGCATCGGATCTAGGGAATGGCCCCAAAACTTGTGTGTCCACATGGCATGCACAAAAGTGATTTGAGATGGTTCTACATCCAATTCTACCCCCCCGGGTGTGTCCGGCTTCTCGGACAGGGGTTCCTACACTTAGGCAGATTCTGCATGTATAGGGGGGAACTCCCTCGGAGGTGAACCGGAGAGAACCTTGGGATCATATGGGATGATCCTTGTTTCCACATGTACCTATGACCTAACCAAGCTCAAATGGAGGCACACACCCATCGGGGGACCCCCGATGGGATGCAGTCAAAGGGGTAGACGACGCGGTCAACAGAACTAGGGTTTCGTCAGAAATCGAGCATCGGATCTAGGGAATGGCCCCAAAACTTGTGTGTGTCCACATGGCATGCACAAAAGTGATTTGAGATGGTTCTACATCCAATGCTACCCCCCCGGGTTTGTCCGGCTTCTCGGACAGGGGGTTCCTACACTTAGGCTGATTCTGCATGTATAGGGGGGACTCCCTCGGAGGTGAACCGGAGAGAACCTTGGGATCATATGGGATGATCCTTGTTTCCACATGTACCTATGACATAACCAAGCTCAAATTGAGGCACACGCCCACCGGGGGACCCCCGATGGGATGCAGTCAAAGGGGTAGACGGCGCGGTCAACAGAACTAGGGTTTCGTCAGAAATCGAGCATCGGATCTAGGGAATGGCCCCAATACTTGTGTGTGTCCACATGGCATGCACAAAAGTGATTTGAGATGGTTCTACATCCAATGCTACCCCCCGGGTGTGTCCGGCTTCTCGGACAGGGGGTTCCTACACTTAGGCAGATTCTGCATGTATAGGGGGGACTCCCTCGGAGGTGAACCGGAGAGAACCTTGGGATCATATGGGATGATCCTTGTTTCCACATGTACCTATGACATAACCAAGCTCAAATTGAGGCACACGCCCACCGGGGGACCCCCGATGGGATGCAGTCAAAGGGGTAGACGGCGCGGTCAACAGAACTAGGGTTTCGTCAGAAATCGAGCATCGGATCTAGGGAATGGCCCCAAAACTTGTGTGTGTCCACATGGCATGCACAAAAGTGATTTGAGATGGTTATACATCCAATGCTACCCCCCGGGTGTGTCCGGCTTCTCGGACAGGGGGTTCCTACACTTAGGCAGATTCTGCATGTATAGGGGGGGACTCCCTCGGAGGTGAACCAGAGAGAACCTTGGGATCATATGGGATGATCCTTGTTTCCACATGTACCTATGACCTAACCAAGCTCAAATGGAGGCACACGCCCACCGGGGGACCCCCGATGGGATGCAGTCTAAGGGGTAGACGGCGCGGTCAACAGAACTAGGGTTTCGTCAGAAATCGAGCATCGGATCTAGGGAATGGCCCCAAAACTTGTGTGTGTCCACATGGCATGCACAAAAGTGATTTGAGATGGTTCTACATCCAATGCTACCCCCCCGGGTGTGTCCGGCTTCTCGGACAGGGTGTTCCAACACTTAGGCAGATTATGCATGTATAGGGGGGAACTCCCTCGGAGGTGAACCGGAGAGAACCTTGGGATCATATGGGATGATCCTTGTTTCCACATGTACCTATGACCTAACCAAGCTCAAATGGAGGCACACGCCCACCGGGGGACCCCCGATGGGATGCAGTCAAAGGGGTAGACGGCGCGGTCAACAGAACTAGGGTTTCTTGAGAAATCGAGCATCAGATCTAGGGAATGGCCCCAAAACTTGTGTGTGTCCACATGGCGTGCACAAAAGTGATTTGAGATGGTTCTACATCCAATGCTACCCCCGGGTGTGTCCGGCTTCTCGGACAGGGGTTCCTACACTTAGGCAGATTCTGCATGTATAGGGGGGAACTCCCTCGGAGGTGAACCGGAGAGAACCTTGGGATCATATGGGATGATCCTTGTTTACACATGTACCTATGACCTAACCAAGCTCAAATGGAGGCACACGCCCACCGGGGGACCCCCGATGGGATGCAGTCGAAGGGGTAGACGGCGCGGTCAACAGAACTAGGGTTTCTTCAGAAATCGAGCATCGGATCTAGGGAATGGCCCCAAAACTTGTGTGTGTCCACATGGCATGCACAAAAGTGATTTGAGATGGTTCTACATCCAATTCTACCCCCGGGTGTGTCCGGCTTCTCGGACAGGGGGTTCCTACACTTAGGCAGATTCTGCATGTATAGGGGGGAACTCCCTCGGAGGTGAACCGGGGAGAACCTTGGGATCATATGGGATGATCCTTGTTTCCACATGTACCTATGACCTAACCAAGCTCAAATGGAGGCACACGCCCACCGGGGGACCCCGATGGGATGCAGTCAAAGGGGTAGACGGCGCGGTCAACAGAACTAGGGTTTCGTCAGAAATCGAGCATCGGATCTAGGGAATGGCCCCAAAACTTGTGTGTGTCCACATGGCATGCACAAAAGTGATTTGAGATGGTTCTACATCCAATGCTACCCCCCGGGTGTGTCCGGCTTCTCGGACAGGGGTTCCTACACTTAGGCAGATTCTGCATGTATAGGGGGGAACTCCCTCGGAGGTGAACCGGAGAGAACCTTGGGATCATATGGGATGATCCTTGTTTCCACATGTACCTATGACATAACCAAGCTCAAATGGAGGCACACGCCCACCGGGGGACCCCCGATGGGATGCAGTCAAAGGGGTAGACGGCGCGGTCAACAGAACTAGGGTTTCGTCAGAAATCGAGCATCGGATCTAGGGAATGGCCCCAAAACTTGTGTGTGTCCACATGGCATGCACAAAAGTGATTTGATATGGTTCTACATCCAATGCTACCCCCCGGGTGTGTCCGGCTTCTCGGACAGGGGGTTCCTACACTTAGGCATATTCTGCATGTATAGGGGGGAACTCCCTCGGAGGTGAACCGGAGAGAACCTTGGGATCATATGGGATGATCCTTGTTTCCACATGTACCTATGACCTAACCAAGCTCAAATGGAGGCACACGCCCACCAGGGGACCCCCGATGGGATGCAGTCAAAGGGGTAGACGGCGCGGTCAACAGAACTAGGGTTTCTTCAGAAATCGAGCATCAGATCTAGGGAATGGACCCAAAATTTGTGTGTGTCCACATGGCATGCACAAAAGTGATTTGAGATGGTTCTACATCCAATGCTACCCCCCCGGGTGTGTCCGGCTTCTCGGACAGGTGGTTCTACACTAATTGTTTAGGGTTAGTGTTTAGGGTTAGGGTTAGGGTTAGGATTTGAGATGATCTATTCTATTCTTATTATTTGCAGTAAACCCTTACAGTATTTATTTTAAAAAATAAAAAATAAAAAAATAAAAAACTACTTGTGCCGACAGTGACCGTCGGCACAACCTATAGGGTTAGGGTTAGTGTTTAGGGTTAGTGTTTAGGGTTAGGGTTAGGGTTAGGATCTAAGATGATCTATTCTATTCTTATTATTTGCAGTAAATAGTGACAGTATTTATTTTAAAAAATAAAAATAAAAAAACAAAAAAAACTACCTGTGCCGACGGTCACCGTCGGCACAACCTAGCCGTCGGCACAAGGTGTCCAACATAATCAGATCGGCGCGCGGCCCGACCACCTCATCCACTCTCAGTCTCACCACCTCATCCCCACCCCCGCGCCGCCGCCGTCTCTCCCGGCCGCCACCCGCCGCCACGCCCGGCCGCCCTCGCCTCCGCCACCACCCGCCGACGCCGGCCGCCCTCGCCTCCGCCACCACCCGCTGACGCGCCGGCCGACGCCCGGCCGCCCTCTTCCTCCGCCACCACCCACCGACGCCCGGCCTCCCTCGCCTCCGCCGCGCCTGCAGCCGCCCCGCCCCGACCCCCTCGCCTCCGCCGCGCCTGCAGCGCCGCCTCGCCCCGACCCCCCTCGCCTCCGCTGCCCCTGCCAGCCTCGCCCCGGCCGGTTCCATGCATGGAACGTTGAAGGTAATTTTTCTTCTTTTTATTTTTATTTTTGTGTCTATTTAGTAGTTAGTTAGTTATTGAGTAGTTAATAGTTAGGGAAAATTGAAATGGAAAATGAAATTGAAATGCTAGTTGAAAAAGAAATTGAAATGCTAATTGAAAATAAATTTGAAATGCTAAATGAAATAGAAATTGAAATGCTAATTGAAAATGAAAATGAAATTGAAATGCTAATTGAAAATAAAATTGAAATTGAAATGCTAATTGAAATTGAAAATGAAATCTATTTAGCGATGAATTTGCATTGACAAATTTTTATTATTTTAACTAGGTCCCGTAGTGAGCACCCCGCGTGACGACCCCGGATCTTGTGGCGCATCTCTACGGCCGTCGACATCGCCGGTTGTTCGACTACTTCCTCTACAGCCGAGGGTGAGCTGAATTACCGACTCCCCGTCCGCATTTTTGATGTCATAAGATTTAATTTCTCCGTCAAGTCGTGTAACCTAGGTGTCAATTCCCGTCCGCAAGCGTTACGCGGATAAATATGCATTAGTGGTCAGCATATTTTGAACCGTAACGCTTGTGGCATTTACGGGATAGTCGTCGGACCCGTAGTTGGGTACGTTTTCCACGTTCTGCTCGGGTGCGAGACAGGATTTCGTCAGCGCCTCCCTGTTGTTCTCCGGATGCACATCCTCTCGGCTTTTTGCCGAGACGTGTATCGGGAGAGCAGCGGGGAGGTGCTTGCCAAGCTGTCTCGCACCCGAGCAGAACGTGGAGAACGTACCCAACTACGGGTCCGGGGGATGCTAGGAGCCCACCTAGTAGAGATGTAGGTTGATGCACGCGTTTTCGCCGGTAGAAAAATAAAAATATGATGCATTCAATTTCATGCTACTATTTGTTGTTTGTCACGCAATAAAGCAGGATGGCTGATAATGAGTGGATGTACAGTGGCCGTGTTAGTTCGACTCAAGTGACAGATGAATGGAAATGGAAGACCGATTTCTTAGTGAAGGAGTTAGCTCGTGGTTCGAAGGGGGTCGTTCGTCCCCGTTGCCCTTGCAGTGTCTGCAGGAGGCGTCATCCTAAGGATATTCTAGAGACGACTAAACACCTTTGGTGGAATGGGTATATGCGTGACTACGACCCGCCGGTCGACTTTTCTCGGCACGAACGTGATAGAGGTGAGGTGATGCGGCAGCGGATCGATGGCAATGAGAACGATGGAATCTTAAACTTGCTAGATGATCTTCGGGATGCTGACATGCCAGATTTACCATGGGACGAACAGTCTGAACCGGAGGAACCGCCTGAACAGGAGGAACCGCCTGAACCGGAGGGACCGCCACAACCGGAGGAACTTCCAGAGGAGGAACCCGAGCCAACCGCGAGGGCCTTCATTGATATGATGGCCTCAGCTAGGAGGCCTCTATACCCGGGTGCAAAAATGTCTCAACTTGATGGCATCACGCAGTTGCTAGCCGACAAGTGCATGTTTGAGAGTACTCGAGCATCCTTTGAAAAGACTCTGAACACAGTAGGTAACATGTTGCCTGAAGATCATTGCTTGCCCAAGACCATGTATGAAACGAAGAAAATCTTGAAAGCATTGAAAATGGATTATGTAACGTATGATGTCTGTCCAAAACTTTGCCTTTTGTTTTGGAAAGACTATGCGGATGACAAGTACTGTGCCAAGTGTGGTCACTCTAGGTATCATGAGGTAGATGTAGGCAATGGTCAGAAGAGGCAGACAAAAGTAGCCATAAAGATTCTTCGTTATCTCCCATTCATCAAAAGAATCCAGCGGCTTTACATGTTCGAGGAGACTGCCAAACAGATGACATGGCATAAGACCGGGATAAGATTGGAGGACGAGTTCAAACGGGTACCCATGGTACATCCATCTGATGGTCAATCATGGAAGCATTTCGATGAAAAGCACCCAAATGAGGCAAGTGAGGCTCGGAATGTTAGAATTAAGATAGCAACTGATGGATTCAACCCATATGGTATGTCGACTGCCTCGTACAGCTGCTGGCCCGTGTTTGTTATTCCGCTCAATCTCCCTCCTGGAGTCGTAATGCAAAGGAAGAACATATTGTTGTCGATGATCCTTCCAGGGCCTGAATATCCAGGGAAGAAATTGAGTGTCTTAATGCAACCACTTGTGGATGATTTGCACCACTCGTGGCATCACGGCACACTGACATACGACCGAGCATCAAAGAGAAACTTCATCATGAAAGTTTGGTTCCACTATTCGATGCATGACCTACCCGGCTACGCCCTATTCTGTGGGCATAGTACAGCTGGTAAGTTTCCATGCCCAGTGTGCAGGCACGAACTAGAATTCAGGCACCTAAAAGCTGGACACAAATATGTTGCCTTTGACAAACACCGCAAGTTCCTCAGACCAGGGCATCGGTTCAGATCTGACAAGAAGAACTTCACGAAAGGCGTAGTTGTGTTTGAACATAAAGAAATACCAAAGTTCGATGGTGCAACTGTTGATGCTGAGCTACGTGCTCTCAAGCCTAGTAGGGAACCCGGCCATCAATTTGAGGGATATGGTATAACGCACAACTGGACTCACATAGCAGGCATAACAGAGCTCGAGTATTACAAGGACCTTGAACTTCCCCATAATATCGATATGATGCACACCGAAAAGAATTGCGGGGAGGCATTCCTTAACACCTGCTGCAACATACTAGGCAAGTCAAGGGATAATGTTTCAGCTAGAGTTGATATTGAGGAGATATGTGACAGGGTGGGTCTACACATGCAGCCTCCTGAGGGGAATCGAAAAGGTTGGTTAAAGCCGCATGCCAAGTACTGCCTTGATAGCGCCGACAAGAAGGAGGCATTTAAGTGGCTCAAATATGACGTGATGTTCCCTGATGGTTATTGTTCGAATATGAGTAAGGGAGTCAATCTTGCTACAGGAAAAATAAACGGGCTCAAGAGTCACGACTATCATATATGGATTGAGCGGCTGATGCCGGTGATGCTTCGAGGGTATCTCTCCGATCATGTCTGGCGAGTGCTTGCGGAGGTGAGCCATTTTTTCCGCACGGTCTGTGCTAAGCAGATATGTACCAAGGTGATTGAGAAGCTGCAGAAGCAAGTGCCGGACATGCTATGCAAGTTAGAGATGATATTCCCCCCAGGCTTCTTCACTCCGATGTTACATCTCATTGTGCATCTCGCCAACGAGGCACTCTTGGGGGGACCGGTGCAGTATCGTTGGCAGTTTTGTATTGAGAGGGAGTTCAAGTATATTCGGTACAAATGTGGGAACAAAAATAAGATTGAAGCATGCATCGCTGAGGCAACTCTCCTCGAGGAGATGGCAGACTCCACGACATTGTACTATGCCAATGATGTGCCCACTAAGCATAACCCGGTCGCTCGGTACAATTCTGACGAGCCCAAGCGTGACCCAAAGCTCTTGCTCTTCCAATATCCCGGTGGCAAGGCCGCTGCCTCAAAAGTGGAAAACATTTCGCCAGAAGAGAAGGATTGCATAATGCTTTACGTGCTTATGAACATGGAGGAAGTGGTCGATTTCATGAGGTAAAATGATGAAGCAATTACTTTGCAACCAGTAACTTGGTTTTGGTCTAATACGTATTTTCTCCTTTCAGCCAATTCCATGATGAAATGTGGTCAGGAAGGAATGGTCCCACTCCCACGCAGTGGTACACTCTTCTGAAAGAGGGTGCCCCGCCCTTAAATAAAAGCTTCGTCAACTGGTTCCATGAAAAAGTAATTTCTCAAATGTTCCTCTTACTTTGCAATCCGTGACTTGTCTTATTACACGTAACTAATGCACAAAATAATCTGAACTGAACTTGTAGGGAGCTGATCCCAACGTTGAGATGACAGACGAGTTGAGATGCGTTTCCCAGGGTTTTAACCGTAGAGTACATACGCATGAGAAGTATGATGTAAACGGTTATCGCTTCCATACGAAGTTTCACCAGAAGAGCCGGCCTAATGCAAAAACAATAAATAATGGGGTCTACACCCGCGGAGCCGATGATCTTGATTACTATGGAAGGTTACAAAAGGTATACGAGTTGACGTTCAACAACACAAACATAGAACTCAAGCTCTTTGTGTTCAAATGCCACTGGTTTGACCCACACGGTGGAATTAGAAGCACCCCATCCATTGGGTTAGTTGAAGTTAGGCCTTCAACCACCTACAGCGGAGCCGACGTCTATATTGTGGCTCACCAAACCAAGCAAGTTTATTATTTGTCCTACCCATGTCAGAATGAGGAACTCATGGGCTGGGAAGTCGCGTTCCAGGTATCGCCACATGGTAAGCTACCCATCCCCTCCGAGGACGATTACAACAACATTGACCCGGTAACATATGAGGGAATTTTCTATCAAGAGGAAGAGCAGTTCGGGGACCTTCAAATAGACATAGGTCTTCAGGATCTCCACAACGATGTACAAATGCGTGGTGAGACCGTGGTGGACCTAAAGGACATAGCTATGCTCACCAAGCGCCATGCGAACAAAGACAACATTGTCGAGACTCAACCGGAACCCAATGCCGACCATGAATACTCATATGATACTGATAGTGATAGTGAGGCTGAGAACCCAATGCCTAGAGATGAGAGTGGTGATGAATGGTGAGGGTCTTTTATGCTTAGTACCTACATTGTCATTATGCTTAGTACCTACATTATCATTATGCTTAATACCTACATTATCATTATGCTTAGTACCTACATTGTCATTATGCCTAGTACCTACATTTGTCATTATGCTTAGTGTTTACTCTTTTTCAACATGCTTATTAATTATTTTCTCTTTTCTTATGCAGGTAATTGCCCAATATGAGCCAACAGAAGGCATCATCGAGCTCTTTGCTTGATCAGATGCATCAGCGGAAGCCAGGGCCGGGTGCTTCCAGACGGAGTGGAAGACCCATTGTTCCCAACCCGCGTTACGAAGACGCAGACGGAGGACGGGGAGGACGAGGGGGTGGACGAGGGGGTGGACGAGCTGGAGGACGAGCTGGAGGACGAGGGGGAGGACGAGCTGGAGGACGAGCTGGAGGACGAGGGGGGGATGCACAGCTCCTTCTAGCTGACATTCCCTCTGCTTCTGGCTCAGTGGCTTCCCAGTCTATGGACGAGGAGGAGGACACTAGGGAGGAGGAGGAGGAGGAGACTAGGGAGGAGGAGGAGACAGAGGAGGAGTCTAGGGACGAGGAGGCTTCGACGGAGATGGCTCCGAAGAAGTTGCGGATTCGTGGGGAAGCGCAGGTTCCCGATGAGAGTAAGGAACCTGTCCCAGGAAAGATAGAGTAAGTAGTAAGGTGATTTCATTTTCGTTATGACACTTAGAATTTTCTAATGTTTGATAATTGTGCAGGAATTTCACATATATGGGGAATAATATCCGCGTGCCAGGGAGCCTGATTGGAGCTGCTATTAGGAAGTACTGGTCGGGGATCTACACTCCGATCCTTGGGGGCGAGTCCAAGCTAGCCTACACTTGGGAAGACTTTGAGATAGCGCCTTACCCGGGCTTTACTTCCGCCGCGGACGCCGTCATCATGAAGTTTTGGGTACGTAATGCATACTCTTTGGGTTTCGTTCATATATAGTTGATAACCCCACCATGATAACTCATGCCTTTCTCACTTTCTGTTATGCTTGATTGCAGCGCAATTATAGGGTGGCGACTGAGCATAAGGAGAGGGCGGACGTGATCCTCCGTGCCATGTGTCGGAAGTTGACACGGCAGTAGTGGTATAACCAGAGGATCACGTGCATCGGCCACTTCTATGCTGAGCAGGGCGTAAGGTACACAAAGCCTGAGATTGTGCAGGGACTCGCCCCGCCTATGAAGATAGAGGACTTCATGTCGGTAAGTAATTGTCAATGCGATTCTATGTACTGCGGCTAATTTGCAATTATATTGTTTGTTCTTCAAATGAGTTTTGATTTTGCAGGTTGTACCACATTGGGCTGATAATAATAAGAGGGCCGCCTTCATGGAGTTGGTCAAGAATTGGGTCGGCGAAAACCCCGATTTCAAGGCCGTGAGCGACCGGAACAAGGTCAACCGCGGGCATCAGGGAACACACACTGCGGGGAGCAGCAGCACCGATCGCTATCGGGACCGTCTGGTACATATAAAAATGGAACAAGCTGCATTTTTTTGATTTTCGATGATATGCATAACATTTGTTTTGTGATACAGGGGAAGAAGCTCGGGAGGGAACTTGGTGAGATGGAAGCGTGGACGCACATGAAGCTGGTGACGCCCGGTCCGAACGAGCCTCGGCCCGCTCCTGAGATGTACTACGGCAAGGCCAAAGAGAACAAGGAAAAATACTGCGAGGAGTACGCCAAGCTCCATCCAGAGGTGGAGGACCCCATGACCGAGCCGGTCGACGAGGTGGCGATGATGCTGGCGGGGTGCGGCCAGCCGCATGGCCATCCTGCCTGCCTTGCTGGGGGTTTCAAGCCTGAGAGGAACTTCATGCAGATCAAGGCTACCCTCCCCTCCGGCAGCTACGGTACCTCCTCGCGGACTACATGCCGTTCTCGGGTAGAGGTAGATGTAAGTCATCCACATTTTCATCCTCTGTTTTGACTCTTGTCCCTGAAAGGCTATGTGGATGAGACGCATTATTTCTGAAATTGTAGGCTCAACTCGAGGAGGCCTATGCAGTAGCTTACGAGGAGTATCTCGAGAAGATTAAGGAGCATGACCTTGTGAAAGATGCCTACGTCCAGTGGACGAGCAACCAGATGGCGGTAAGTTTCAATCTCTATGGTTGCAAAACATCATAAGTCCTCATGTTTGAATCTGAGCTATCTCTCCCGTTTCTTGCAGAGTTTCACTCGGTTCATGATGACTGGAGTGCGAGAGGAACCACTCCCAGAGCCACCTCATCCGGGGCCGACGCCAGTGTTCCCGTCCAAGGAGGAGTTCTATTGCACGTACAAGCGTCAACGTCAGTTGACCCCGGTAAGTTGCTAACTTGGTGTTACATGGCTAAGTTGCTAACTCCCTCCAACATGTAGGGATTGGGAGAATCCGGGAACGACGCTCCTTATGGTACGCCGATGCACCCCGGTCGCCATTCTCCTGGTGCTTCTGCCGAACCTCAGCATGGTTCTGCTTCCGGTGGCTCTCGTCGTGGTTCTACCTCCCCGAGCACCGTCGAAGTAGTGCGGCCTCGCTTCACCCAGTCGGAGCTAGATCAGTACTCGGGTCCGGGTGGTGCACCACCATAGTTTCTACATTGTACTAGCACATGATGACACGCTCCATCTTTGTAGTGGATCCCATGTATGTACCATGGTCTATGGTGCTATATTTGTGCTATTTGTGAGATTTGATGCTATATTTGTGAGATTTGGTGCTATACGGTGATATCTTTGTGCTCTATGGTGCTATATATGTTACTGGATATTCAATGTTATAATATGTGCATTTTGTGCGATTTTCTGAGCTAATTGAGCCAAAATGGCAAAAAGCTGAAAAAAACTGGGCACAGTTGTGCCGACGGTGTCACCGTCGGCACAGGCCCATAGCTGTGCCAAATGGCAGGGTCTATGCCGACGGTGACACCGTGGCACAGCTGTGCCGTTTCGCGCGTTTTTTCCAGATCAAATCGTCACGGTTTCCCGCCGGTTCTGGAAAAAAAAAGGTGAAACTGTGCCGACGGTGAAACCGTCGGCACAGGTGGGCACGTTGATGGCAGCCGGCGTGACGGCGAGTTGGGTGTGCCGACGATGGAGCGGCCGACGGCCACCGTCCAGCCGTTGGCGTACGCCTGTGCCGACGGTGTCCTGCTACGCCGACGGTGCCTGCGCGAACCCCGACGCCATCTGTGCCAACGACGGTACGCCGACGGTCACCGTCGGCAGAGCCTGTGCCGACGGTGAAGTATGCTGTGCCGACGGTGCGGGGCCGTCGGCGTAGAAGGTTGTTCCCGTAGTGCATGGGGGGAGGGGAGAGAGAAAGTCATACTACAACACGAGAGAGGATGAAGGACCGCAACACGTCGAGGGGCGCTCGGTCGGTGAGGCGGAGTCGCCACCGCCAAAGGGAGAGGTCATCGCACACCCTCCTCAGCGTCGAACTCGTGGAGTGGGTCTCGCCGTTGAAGACGAGGTCTGTTGTGGGTATACTTTATGGGTATATCAACGGCGTGGCCTAGATCCGGCAAGCCCGGGTGGCCCATAGTTGGTGGTGAGGCATGTGGCCCATCGGGCGGCCCAGTTGCTGTAGATCGTGAAGGATGAAGTCCAGCCCAGGAACAGGAAGCCGGATCTCAACCGACCTACGAAGGAGGCCGGATCCGTGGAGGCCCATGAAGTATCCGGATCCCGCACGGCCCAGAAGGAAGGCGGATCCTTGACGTACACGGCAAGACATTGTACCGTAGTTAGGCAACTTGTATTCCGGCTAGGACTCTCCATGTAAACCCTAGATCTGTGCGCCTATATAAGCCGGATCCTGGGAGCCCTAGAGGCACAACCACAACTCATTGTAACAACGCGAAAGCGCCCAGATAATTCCAGACAAGCAGCAGTAGGCCCTGTCATCGTGCAGGTGTTCCGAAGCTGGGTAACTCGCGTACCACCGTCCCGTGTGCACTCCGCCCTATGGCCCCTACTTCTTCTCCCCCTCGTGAGGATCCCTCCTCCGAGGTACCGTCGAATAGGCAACGACAGTTGGCGCCCACCGTGGGGCCTGCGGCGTCTGGAGGCCGGAACCGGGAGGGTTCCGCCATGGGAAGCTTCGACGACACAATCGCTGTGGGGCGTGTCCTTTACGCCGGAAATCTGCCGATCGTCCCTCCGGATGAGTGTTGGATTCCGGCTAAAACCGACCCCGTCAAGCTCTCCATCGTCCCAATTGGCGGCATACACATCTTCATCGGGGAAACCGTTGATTCCGACGGAAACCCACTGGTAAGTAACGCTGACGCGACCGCCGCTGAGCAGGACGCAGTCGCGAAGATCCGATCTGAGTCGCAGGAACTTCCTAAGAAGGGGTCCGCCTTAGATCTGAAAAAATCAAAACCCACCCAATCCGCCCCTGAGCAGGAAATAACGGTGGAAGACCAATGCAGATCCGCCTGGGTCTCCCAGGTGTTAGAGAAGCAAAGGTGTCACTTCGTGCACTTCATAGCCCATACCGCCGGAGCCGCCCCTCAAGAGATCGGAGATGGCCCCGTGCAGGATGAGGCGCCGGAAAACGCTGTCGCTCTGGATCAGCAGGAGGCTGTCGGAGAAAGCGACGCTCCGGGCCGAGAGGGTGCCGGAAACCCTGAGGAATCAATCCTCGGCAACCTAAGCCCAATGTCCGGGGATTCCATGGACACCGAAGAGTTCGATCGGAAAGTAAGAGAATACGGATACGGTGAGCAACCTGAGGTCGATTCCGCCCAGCCTATGCAGGTTCTCGCAACCGTAGCAGGGCTGGAACAGCAGGAACGCGAAGATGAAAACACCGCCTCCGATCCGGGACCGTCCAATAGAGGATCTCCGCTGGATCGGGGACTACCGTATGAGGATGTCCTGTCCAAGGAAGAAATAGTTGCGCAAGCACGCATGGATTTGGTCGCAAAGTCAGACGTCCTCAACAAGCCAATAACGCCTGGCGACGCTGCAGATCTGGAGGCTTTAGAGGCCACCAGAAAGGAGATGCTGGCCACAGCCAAGAAGTTTGCCAATACCGCAGCTGCCATATTGGATGAAAGGGAAGAAGCTGCGCATCTCATGGACCGTTTCGAAAGACAGGATCGCGAAATCACCGCAACACTCGAGCAAGTCAAGAGCATGCAAAAAGAGTGGGAGGTGAAAATGACCTACGCACAGGCGGAGGCTGATAGAATCGTCAGAGAAGCAATCCCTCCCCGGAGGATCAACTTCACAACCCCTGTCGAACAGCAGCCGCTCGCAACTCCAAAGGATAACATGCAGAAAGCGGCGGAAATCCTGAACAAAAAGGACGAAGAAATTGATATCGATTACGTCTGCAAGCTCGTTGCTTCAGCAATGCAGCAGCAGAGTAAGGCCGATACTTCGCGCAAGTTGGAATCCAATCCGGATCACTGTGTATCCACCGCGCAGAAGGACGCCCGTATCAATCGCCACCCTGATGATGAATCGCGCACCGGATCCACGGAGCGCAGAAGAAAAGCAAGGGAGCACCCGAATCCAATCCCCGTGCCGTCGAAGACGCCTTCGTCAGACCCAAAGAAGGGAAAGGATGCAATGTACACTGGTAGGAACAAGTACCGGGATCCGTCACCTCCACCTAGCGGGTACCCGCGTCCCCCGCCACCTCGCCGCCGTAGTCCAGCCGGAAACACCAGGCCCCATGGGGCTGGTGGGATTAACATCCGCGACAACATGCCGCCGCCAAGGACTAGGGCGCGCACGCCGGAACCACGTCGGAACCAGAACAACGATCATGATCCCGAACCCAGAAGGAGCCGGAACAATGATCGCGCGCTGGAGCCCAGGAGGAGCCGGAACGCGGAACGTGAGCCAGAGCCTCGCAGGAGCCGGAACGACGGAGGAGACTATCACCAAGGTGAAGGTAGTCATCGAAGCCGGAGCGAGCCTCGTGAAGACCGCCGGGATTCCGAAGCCGGAAGCAAAAAATCTTACAGGCCCCCTCGCAGGTCCCCTTCACCGCCACCCAGCGGCGGAGGCGGAGGCGGAGGCGGTGGCCGAAGATCCCGCTCTCGCTCAAAAACCCCAGGCGGCGGCCCACGCGACGCCCGAGAACGCCTCAATGAGTACAGATCTGATTACATTGGCCCAAAATGCTTTGGCAGGATGATTCGAGAGGAACCAAAGCCAAGGATGAATCTCAAGCTACCCGGAAATCTGAAGAATTATGATGGCACGGAAAGGCCGGATACCTGGATTGAGGATTACTATAATGCTGTAACCTTCGCCGGAGGAACCCCTAACATCGCCTGCCGCATGCTTCAGCTGTACCTTGTAGGTCCAGCCCGGATCTGGCTCAGCGACCTCGAGAAGAATTCCATCTTTTGCTGGTTTGACCTGAAGAACGCTTTCGAGAAACACTTCAGGGGCACCTACAAGAGACCTGCCACAACAAGCGACCTGCAGGCATGTATCCAGAAAAAGGGCGAAACATCGAGGAATTTCCTCACCCGATGGTTGGCATGCAGAAACGAGTGCGAGAACGTCGACAACCGCACAGCAATGCACGCCTTCATTGGGGGCTTGCAGCGAGGAGGATTGCTGCGACACAAGCTAACTTGCTTGGTCAATGCAAACAAACTGACGTTGGACGACATGATCACCATCGCCAGCGATCACACTGCCGCCGATGACGATGCAGGCGGAGATCTAGCAGCAACGACAATTCCCCTGCACCAGCAAAAGAAGAACCGTGACAACGGTAACACCAGCGGCCATAAGCGCAAGAACCCTGATGACCAGAAGAGTGGCGGATCCGAGATGGTCGCCATGGCGTTTCAACGCGGAGGTTCAGGAGGCGGAAGAGGACGCGGCCGTGGAGGCGGAGCCGACAGGGGTCAGCAGCATGCCACTGAGGTCACAGCTGGCGGATCCCGCGCCCCGCAAACCTACGAGGAGTACAGAGACATGCCCTGCCTGGCCCACCTGGATCCGGTTACAGGGAAGTCAACTCACACCAACCGCAACTGCAAATGGGTCAATGACCTAAAGAACGACCCGGAGGCAGGATACAAGCGAGCCCGGAAGCACCGCCCACGCGGCAAGGGAGGCAAGGGCAAGAACAAGGACAAAGAGGAAGATAGTTCTGAGGCGATGGATGAGGATGATAACTCGCCGGATCCCAAGGTAGGATCCGCAGGTAAATCCAACCCATTCGAGAAAAAGAGTGTGGGGGCTTACCACACTTTCCTCGGAACCCCAACAGTCCGCGCTACCAAGTCAGCTACCCGGATCCTAAACGCCACAGTTCCGGCTGTGCCGCAGTATGTCAGGTGGTCGGAAATCCCGTGCACATTCGACAGGGAGGATCACCCTGCTATTGTGCCAAAAGAATGCTACGCCTTGGTTGTAAGCCCCCGCATAGACGGGTATGAATTCTCCAAGTGCCTCATGGACGGTGGAGCCAGCCTGAACATCATGTACCTGGAGACTCTAGAATGGATGAACCTCACCAAGGAACAACTCAAACACAGCAACACTGAGTTTCATGGCGTAGTTCCGGGTAAGAAGGCGAATTCCCTCGGCAGCATCACACTTCCCGTGGCTTTTGGCGATGTTCATAATTTCCGCGAAGAAAAGATCACGTTTGAAGTTGTGCCCTTCAAGAGCTCCTACCACGTCATCTTCGGCAGGCCCACCTACCACAAGTTCCACGCGAGAGCGTGCTACATCTACAACAAGCTCAAGATTCCGGGTCCCAAGGGTATGATTACCGTATCCGGAGACTACAAAAAGGCTCATGAGTGCGAGTTAGGCGAAGCCGCCTTCGCAGAGTCTGTGATATCTGGAGAGGAGCTGCAAGGCTACAGAGCCGCGGTGGATCCGACTGAGATGCAGACCACCAAGAAGCAGATTTCCGAACAGAAAACCTCCTTCAAGGCCGCGATAGAAACCAAGAAGCACGACCTCATCAAAGGCGACCCTTCCAAGCAGGTTTCAGTCGGAGCCAACATGGACCCCAAATAGGAAGACGCGCTCGTCGAGTTCCTCCGCGCTAACATGGATATCTTCGCATGGCAACCTTCTGACATGTCCGGAGTACCTAGGGAACTCGCCGAGCACTACCTCAACATAAATCCGGGGGCTAAACCGGTGAAGCAAGCTATGCGACGCTTTGGAGATAAGAAGCGCCGCGCCATAGGAATGGAACTAGCTAAGTTACTAGAGGCAGGTTTTGTAATAGAAGTTATCCACACTGATTGGGTCGCAAATCCCGTCCTTGTACCCAAAAAGAACACTGAAATACTAAGAATGTGCATCGATCACTCCGCCTTGAACAAGCATTGGCCGAAGGATCCGTTCCCCTTGCCGCGCATTGACCAAGTCATTGATTCGACGGCGGGGGCGGAACTTCTGTGTTTTCTTGATGCGTATTCCGGGTATCATCAGATCCGGATGAAGGAGTCCGACCAAAAGGCGACTTCGTTCATCACCCCCTTCGGCACTTACTGCTATGTCACCATGCCCTTTGGTTTGAAAAATGCAGGTGCCACCTATCAACGTACGATGCAGCGGTGCCTGAAGGACCAAATCGGTCGGAACGTGCACGCATATGTCAACGACATCGCGGTCATGACCCGGAAAGGATCCGACTTGATCAGCGACCTCACAGAAACCTTCGACAATCTCCGCAGGTACAAGATGATGTTGAATCCGCTGAAGTGCATCTTTGGCGTGCCAGCCGGAAAACTCCTCGGCTTCATAGTCTCTCACAGAGGCATTGAGGTTAACCCGGAAAAAATCAAGGCAATCCTGTGTATCAAACGGCCAACTTGTCTTAAAGATGTGCAACGACTAACTGGTTGCGTCGCAGCAATCAGTAGGTTTGTTAGTCGTCTTGGCGAGAAGGCGCTACCCCTGTACAAGCTGCTGAAGAAAACAGAAAAATTCATCTGGGACGACGCAGCTGACACAGCTCTTCGGGGATTGAAGGAAATACTCACCTCCCCACCTATCTTGGCAGCCCCAGCAGAGTCAGAGCCAATGCTCCTTTATCTGGCAGCTACCAACAAAGTCATCAGCCTCGTCATCGTGGTGGAGCGAAAGGAAGAAGGTCATGAATATGATGTCCAAAGACCTGTCTATTACATAAGCGAGGTACTGACGGAGTCAAAGCAAAGATACCCTCACTTTCAGAAGCTAGCTTATGGAGTGTTCCTAGGCAGCCGGAAGCTGAGACATTACTTCCAAGAGCACCCAGTAACAGTTGTGAGCAAGGCTCCGCTGTCAACAATTCTCAACAACGCTGACGCAACATGACGTACGGCTAAATGGGGCATCGAATTATCCGCCTTCGACATCGCTTACAAGCCTAGGACTGCGGTTAAATCCCAAGTCTTGGCAGATTTCGTCGCAGATTGGACAGAAGCTCCGGATGCAAGTCTGGAGCCGGAACCAGAAACATGGGTCATGCACTTCGATGGATCCAAGCAGCATCAAGGCTCAGGAGCCGGAGTCACCCTGAAGTCCCCTACCGGAGAAGAACTGCAGTATGTTCTGCAGATCCACTTCGAAGCTACAAACAACATGGCGGAATACGAGGCTCTACTACACGGTCTGCGCATCGCTAAGGACATCGGGATCAAGCACATTATATGCTGTGGAGATTCCGACCTGGTGGCACAACAAGTAGCCGGAACCTGGAACGCCAGAAACTCCGTCATGGCGGCCTACAGAGACGAAGTTGACGAGATCGCCAAAAGCTTCCTCGGATACGAAGTCAAGTACGTCAGGAGAGACGATAACACAGCGGCAGATATGCTATCCAAGCTCGGATCCGGCAGGAAGCCAATTCCGCCTGGAATTTTCCTGGAGCATCTCCGGATACCCTCGGTGAAGGGCGCTAACCCGGAAAACCCAGAAGTGGGAGTATCTCCGGCTAGGGAAGTGATGGCTATCATTCCGGCTTGGACAAAGCCTTTCCTGGACTACCTCATCGATCAGAAGTTGCCAGAGGACGAGGTCCTTGCGCGACAGATCATCAGACGAGCAAGATCCTACACAATTGTTGATGGACAGCTCTACAAACGAAGTGCAGCAGGGGTATTTCTCAAATGCGTCTCCAATCAAGATGGCATTGAAATCCTCAGAGAGATCCATGCAGGGGACTGCGGGCATCATGCCGCCCCCAGGTCCCTCGTTGCCAAAGCTTTCCGGCTAGGATTTTACTGGCTCACAGCTAAAGAAGATGCTGACAAGTTGGTAAAAACCTGCCGAGGTTGCTGATACTATGCTACTCAACCAAACGCTCCAGCCCAAGAGCTGAAGACCATACCTATCACCTGGCCATTTGCGGTCTGGGGGCTCGATATGGTTGGTAAGTTAAAAAGATCATCTCCTGGCGGTTTTGAATACCTTCTGGTCGCTGTTGACAAATTCAGCAAGTGGATCGAGGCAAAGCCAGTGAGGAAAGCCGATGGTGCTACGGCACAAAAATTCGTCTGCAGCCTCGTGATGAGATTCGGCATCCCACACAGCATAATCACAGATAATGGCACAAACTTCGCTCAAGGAGAGTTGAGGGATTACTGTGAGACAGTACGGATTCGACTGGACCTTGCCTCTGTGGCTCACCCACAATCCAATGGTCAAGTTGAAAGGGCTAACGGCCTAATATTATCAGGAATTAAGCCGCGCCTTGAAGAACCGCTGCGACGAGCAGCTGGAGCTTGGGCTGACGAGTTGGAAGCTGTTTTGTGGAGCTTGCGAACTACCCCTAACAGATCAACAGGGTTTACCCCATTTTTCCTGGTATACGGATCCGAAGCCGTGCTTCCCTCCGACATCATCCACGATTCACCGCGAGTTTCCGCCTACAATGAAGAAACAGCTGACGAGGCCAGACAGCTATCTGTGGACCTGATCGAGGAAGCTCGGAACTTAGCTGACCAGCGCTCCGCCATCTACTAGCAGAAGCTCCGACGCTATCACAGTCGTCGAGTTCGGAATCGCTCCTTCATGGCAGGAGATCTGGTCCTCCGCCTTCGGCAGGTGAAAGACCATAAGTTGCAATCTCCGTGGGAAGGACCCTTCATCGTTAGCAAAGTGCTTCATAACGGATCGTACTACCTTGTTGATTTCCGAGAGCTGAAGGACATACCTGCTAATTGGCACCGGAAACGCAAACGTGAGGATCCGGATGACATCTACGACGAGACAGATCGCCCCTGGAACATTGCATAGCTACGTCCCTTCTACACTTAGCGTATTTTTTCCGAATTACAAACTCTGTAATAGTTACACATGATCAATGAAATAAAGCTTATGGTTCACTCTTTGAGTCTTTTACCTCCTTTACTTGTTCATTTTAGATCGTGTATGTTTTTCCGACTAAAACCGCAGAGCTGGATGTTTCCGCCTAGGCGTGTATGAAAGTTGTGATTTTTCAAAATCGTCCTTTAGGACGTAAGCTTAAGTTTTCTGGTGGAAATTTTTTTCGTTGCGAACTCGTGGATTCCTGGTAGCGACTTCCGGCACCTAGGCTGGGGGCTTGTTTCCGCGGTTATGGACGGACGCCATTAGGTTTCGTCACCGCACGCGAGCGTTTCCGGCCAAAGGTTTTCCGGCTCGTGGAAGGTCAAACGAGTAAGCCGGAAAATTAACAAACCAGCACTTGCTTTTAACAAACGAAACATGCAAATAATTCTAACGGATAGTAGGATAAGTTTTCCGCCCATGCATAATTGTTTCGTCCCTAGATACTTAAGAATTTAAGTTATATTACAAACCCTCGCTGGGGCCAAAATGATGCATTGTTTCTCCCGCAGGAATAAAAAGTTTTCACTCCCCCCTAGCCGGAGAAGTCTCGCCCTCTGGATCTTTTTCCTTGGCGTCTTCGGCCGGAGATGACACGTCTTCATCACTCTCTTCCTCTTCTTCAGAAGCTGCAGCGCTGGCCTTGGGTTCCTCTTGGGGAGCGTCCTTGGAGCTGGTCCAGGTAAATTGGGTTCCGGATTCCGCAGGTCGCGCCTCCGCGTCGCGCTCCTTTTGAAGTTCGGCTTCCAAGGGCTCGTCCGTAGGAAGAACGACCTTGTCGTAGAACTCCTCATGCCGGATCCTGCGCGCGATGCGGGTGTCGTAGCCGCTCACTGCATCTAGGAGCGCGCTAACATCCGCATCCGGAGGAACGCCCGTGGTTACCTGCTCAAGATCAAGCTCCGGGTTATGTGCTAAGCACATAGTTAAGGTCATTGCAGCTGCGCCTCGGGCTGATGATGCTTGTAGATCCGTCACCAGCTCCGGAAGAACGTCCATTTTTCTAACAAGTTTGCGAACGTTGCAAGTGCGACTCCTCTTGATGGATAAGTTGTGGCATATCTTGCGGGAGGCGGAGATGAGATCTTTGCAATCATCGCCTGCAAGTTGAAGAAGGTCGTCTCGTGGGAACAAATTCCGACGCTTTTCCGGATACCCAAGCGGCTCTGCGTAAGATAATCAGGATATAAGCATGCAATTTGAGCACAAGAAAAAAGGTCGGAGCAAACATCTAGACAAGGTTTCAGCGTAGTACCCAAGATGTACTCGCTAAGCAAGTCCCAGTGATGTTCCGCGGTTTCCATATATTTCTGGAGCCCATTGAGCTCTTTCTGCTGCCTCTTGATGGTCTCGCTGTCAGCATTTCTTTTCAATATAAATTCGCCCTTTTCCCTGACGTGCTCGGAGTTTTTCTCCGCCAGCTGTTTCTCGGCCTGCTCCCTCTGTAGTTCCGCCTCCTTCAGTTTCGTTTCCAATTCTTGGTACGAGGAGCGCAGGTTCTCAAGTTCCGACGAGGCTGTAACAAGGGAAGAGGATGCGACTACAATAACATAAGTCAAAAACAAGTTCAAAGTCGGAATGTGAACTAATGACAAAAAAGACGGAAACCAACCTTGGGCGTCTGCCAGTTGTTTGTTCAGTTCCGCATTCGCATCTTTCAGAGTCCGGATATTTTCCGCCTGACTCAGAGTAACGCGGCGCTGAAGGGCAATGTTCTTGTGCAGCTCGTAATGCAGCGCCTGCTGTTCCTGAAAAACATAGACAGGGCAGGAGTAAAAATTCGGCCTGTAACAGTGGTTTTCTTCAAAGCATTATTGCCGGAACCTTTCCGCCATAATGCTTGGGGGCTACTGATCCAATTTAAATATTTTCCCGGAAGTAATCTTTCTCTAAGCATCTAAGCACTAACTATTATTTGAGTTTCCGCCTACATGCTTGGGGGCTACTGGGGAGTACCTTTTGCTTGCAGATGAGTTTGTCGAAGAACTGGCCGACATCCTTCTTAAAGTCCTGGATTTCCGATGTCGCGGCGTCAGGCTTCCCCCAGGCGTTGTTCAGCATGGCGTTGAGCAAGTCTTGTTCAAGCTCCCATTTCTCCGCCTCGGTTAACTTGTTGAAGAACTTGGTAGCATATGCCTTGGGGGTGGAAGTGATGTCAGCCGGATCTCCAAAGTTTTTCGGAAAAACGACGACGTCGCCAGCGCCGTTTCCGGCCTTCTCAGAAGAAGTGACTTCAGCCTCTCCTTGGCCTTGTTCTTCTGCGTCTTCTTGGGCAGGGCCTTTGGCCTTAGGATCTTCTCCGCCCACTTTCTCGCTGCTAACCGGAATTATTTCCGGTGGAGTGTTTGCGGCAGGAGGGGGAGATTGGTTAGCCTGAGGGGGAGACGGCTGAGGAGTAGGGTGGGAAGTACTTGGCGGAGCTGGAGTAGCAGGACCAACAGCCGGAGACTTTTTCATGTATTTAGTAATAGGCTCTTGGCTGATGGTCCGCGTGGCAGTGGTACTCGGATTCCTGCAAACAAGTGAAAGGGATCGAATAAGAAATAATTTCGCCAAAATAGAGGTGCACCATATTCGGAAACTTACGGGGCGCCGGGGATGATGGGGAGCGAGCGTTTGCCAGCTGTTGAAAGCATCTTCAGGCGTGCACGTTCCGCTTTCCTCGAGTCTAGCGGAGGTGGCCTTACGGTCTTGGACTTCTTGGCGGAGGCCTCGCCGCTAGCTCCGGCTTCTGAGCCGGAAGCTTTGGCGCGGGGACGCTTCGAAGGTCGAGGGGCTGCCTTGCGGGGTGCCTGTTCCTCTTCCTCCTCTTCGTCTTCCGGAACCTCCTCCGCCGCGTCGCCGCTGACAGGGACACGAAGAATGGTGCGGAAGTTTTCCTCCGCCAAAGTGTTGAGCTGGGAGGAATATACATAAAAGTCAAAGTTAACATCCAAAAACTTGTGAAGTTTGAAGCAACGAAAAGAACAGAGCTTACCGGAGGACACTGGTCATTTGTGTAGATATCCTTGATCAGTTCCGGGACCTGTTGGCCCCTAGGAATTTTCACCAACGTCTTGAACCTTCTCTTGAGGGAGTCGGCCGGAAGATCGTGGCGAGTGACTCGGAGAAGATCGTCCGCCCCGGTGTAAGCGCACATCAGGCGTGCGTTGTAGCGCAGGGGATGGATCCTCCGGGTGAACCAGCTAAGGGTAAGCTGAGCTCCGGTTAGCCCGTCATGGACCAGCCAGGAGATTCTCCGCGCTACCTTCTCCAAGATAGGGGTTTGGGCGAGCGAGGGAACAAAGCTCCAGCTTGCGAGCTCTTTCGGAGGCTCGTTGATAAACTTGGGCAAGCCATCGTGGACGTCCGGAACTGAGGCGTTCTTTTCATAGAACCATCTGGCGTTCCAGTACCGGACGGATTCGTGCGAATCGTGAGGAGGATACATGCGGCTAGGTCAGAGCATGAACGTCATACTCCCACAGTTCACCATTGCTTTGTCTTTCGTTTCCTTCTTCACCCGGAAGAAGAACTGCCATAATCTGACATCTGGTCGGATCCCAAGGTGCCCTTCGCAAAGAGTTACGAAGTTGGAGAGGAGGAGGTATGAGTTTGGGCAGATGTTGTGGGGCTGGAGCCCGTATGTGTTGAGGATGGAGAGGAAAAACTCCGAACAAGGGAGTGATAGTCCGCGTTCCACCCAAGCCTTAGTCATGACAATTTCTCCGGCTTCGGGCTTGGGGACGTCGGAATCACGTACGAAGCTCCAGTGAGTGGAGATCATACCCTCGTTCTGGAGCTCTCTAAGCTCCACATCGGTAGTTTCGCAGGGCCACCACTGACCCCGTTCTCCTTCACGGATCCGGGCTTTGGACGCCCTCTTGTTTTCCGCCTCCTGTACTTTGGCTGCCATCCTAGCTTGTCCCTCGAGTTCTTCTTGGAGCTCTTTGAGGGAGGGGATCCGGCCTGGAGCGGTGCTGGAAGATGCGGAAAACGGTTGAGCTAACCTAATGTCGGAAACATATGGTGGAAGGTATGCTATGGGATCCGGACATATTGGTTCTAATGGATTGGGATCCGGGCTACTCGGAGAGCTACCAGTACAGTGCGATGAATCAAGTGGCATGCTTCCGGCTGCACCCATGCAAATTATTTGAGTATCCGGATCTACACTAAGTCTATCTTCTACGAAGCCGGCGCATGTACCGTTAATGGCGCGGTGGCTCGACGGAGCTCCGGTGAAGTCGAGGTCGCCGGACTTGCAGGAAATCACCTTGCGTGACCACCAATCGGCGGCGGGAAGGATTTCCCGTTCAACCGAAGGGGTCTTGGCGCGAGGAGAGGCTTGGACTGGCGGCGCGCGGAGTTCACCGTGGCGAAGGTTCGCCGGAGATGAGATCCGTCGGGCGGCGCGGCGCGAGGAAGAAGATGAAGTGGTGAGAAGGTGAAAGAATGAGAAGTTACCGCGGGCGAGGGTTATATATAGATCTCGCGCGGAGATTCGTGTTTCGGATATAACGGCGGAAACTGAACAGTCACGCCGTTGGATGATCGACACGTGTCTTAGGTCAAATGATGGTAAAATGACGTGGAGGTAACTTAACTGTGCGCTCCCGAGATTTCCGGCTAAAAGATTCGCATCTCCAAAGATTTAGCGCGGGAAAAAAGGAAGTTGTGCGCAGGAAAGGTGGAATCTCCGTTACGATACCTTATCTGAAGACGAAGGATTTCCGAGTGAATGAACCCGGAATCAAGTAAAAGTTTTGAAGCTCTTCAAGATTCTCTTCGGATCGGAGATGAATGAAGTCGGAAGAATGATGAATCTCGGAGAACTTCGGGGGCTACTGTTGTGGGTATACTTTATGGGTATATCAACGGCGTGGCCTAGATCCGGCAAGCCCGGGTGGCCCATAGTTGGTGGTGAGGCATGTGGCCCATCGGGCGGCCCAGTTGCTGTAGATCGTGAAGGATGAAGTCCAGCCCAGGAATAGGAAGCCGGATCTCAACCGACCTACGAAGGAGGCCGGATCCGTGGAGGCCCATGAAGTATCCGGATCCCGCACGGCCCAGAAGGAAGGCGGATCCTTGACGTACACGGCAAGACATTGTACCGTAGTTAGGCAACTTGTATTCCGGCTAGGACTCTCCATGTAAACCTTAGATCTGTGCGCCTATATAAGCCGGATCCTAGGAGCCCTAGAGGCACAACCACAACTCATTGTAACAACGCGAAAGCGACCAGATAATTCCAGACAAGCAGCAGTAGGCCCTGTCATCGTGCAGGTGTTCCGAAGCTGGGTAACTCGCGTACCACCGTCCCGTGTGCACTCCGCCCTATGGCCCCTACTTCTTCTCCCCCTCGTGAGGATCCCTCCTCCGAGGTACCGTCGAATAGGCAACGACAAGGTCATTGCGGGACTTCCAGGTGGACCAGAGAATCGCCACAATCCCAACACGCCAAGTGCTGGCAGGGACAAGGGGGCGCCTAAATATCCCATATGGAGAAGCTTCCCGCTAGGATTGGGACGTCCAGACGGGAGCAAGTCGTCGCAGAGAGGTGGCAGTCGAAAGATAAGTGCATGCATGTCCACATGCAACACATGTCGGAGGGGGAGCAGCTCTTGTGGAAGAGGTTTGCGCACGTGCTCAAGTGGCCGATGGTAGCCAAGTACACAAAGATCTTGATCTTCGTAGGGATCCTGAGGGGCCAGGACACACAAGCAGAAACATCGGGCGGGCACGCCGACGTGAGGGAGCGGCAGGCCTCACGTGAGCAGAAGTGGGGCGCCGAAGGAGAGTCGATGGAACGTCGATCAGGGCCACCCTGGAGCGAGGTGCAGTCGATGAGGCGGCGGACCATGTGGAGCTCCGTCTCCGCAACAGCAGTGTGGCAAACATGTAGGTCCAGGCCCAGGGTGACCACAGAGGCCACGGTGGTGTGCCGGCGGGTGCTGTGGGAGAAAAGGGCGGGGAAGCGCGTCGCAAGCGGCTCGCAGAGCATCCACTTGTCGAGCCAGAAGGACGTGGAGCGGCCGTCCACCACCGCCACCCTGGTGATGGCGTGGTAGTGGGGAAGGCACTCATCGACGATCTTCTCGAGGAACGAGAGGGAAGCGGAGAATTCCCCCAAATCACGACTGTGTGAGAGTAGAACAAATTCTTCCAAGGCAGTGGGACAATTTTGGTGACACAAAAGGAGTACTTTGAGAGAAACTATTCATTTATAGAAAAGAAATCAACAGGGCCAAAGCTTGTTGGACCATGCATCTTTTTAGTGCGGATGCTGGAGGTCTTAATCTTTTTTTGAAAAAAAAAATCAGTCCGGAAACGACTCAATACTCTTTTGAATCTTAGCAAGTCATTCACAAAGCCATGCTAAATAAGAAGAAATTAATAGTATTCTATATTGGATAGTAGAGGATTCAAGATTATCTTTTTTTATTTCACTCAATTCTATATTGGATAGTAGAGGATTCAAGATTATCAATAAAGATATCACAGCTAACACTAGTGCAAAAAAGGGCTTCCGTCCAGCCCCATTAGTCGCGAAACTACAGGAACCGCGACCAATGGGGTCTTTAGTCGCGGTTCGGGAGGCGAACCGCGACCAAAGGCCTGGGCCCAGCGCGCTCGGTGGCCAGCTGGTGGACGGGAGGGGCTTTAGTCGCGGTTGGCCAGGCCAACAGCGACTAAATGTCCTCAGGCCTGGCCCAAAGGCCTTTAGTCGCGGTTGGCCAGGACAACCGCGACTAAAGCCCCTCCCCTATATATACCGTTCAGCCCACAACACTTAGCCATTTGGTGCCACTTCTCTTCACAAACTTCACAAGGGGGTGTAGGTTTGCTTTTGGCTCCTCTTATGCACACAAAGTGTTTGATGAAATGCCCCAAGAGCATGAAACCAACATGATATGAAGTGTCGGAGCCACACTTGATCGAGCTTCCTCATTTATTTTTTCCTCCTCGATCGCGGTTAGCAACTTGAACCTTTCATGTGTCATTGATAAAATATGCATGTGTGTAGTTCATTGTTTAATTTCTATTTAGTTTAACAAATGCATGATGGTTAATTATATATTTTATATTATAATAATGCATATGAATCGGCAATGGATGTACGGTAACCGACTCTCCGGCGAGTTCACTAAGAGTTTGAAAGATTTCCTCGTAGTGGCTAATGCGAACAAGCAGAAGGGTTTTGTTATCTGTCCATGTGTTGACTGTAAGAATTAGAAGGGTTACTCTTCCTCAAGAGAAGTTCACCTGCACCTGCTTTGGCACGGTTTCATGCCAAGCTATAATTGTTGGACCAAGCATGGAGAAAGAGGGGTTATAATGGAAGAAGATGAAGAAGGGGATGATTTCATCGATGGAAACTATCTTGATCATTTCGGTGATACTTTCATGGAGGATGCTGAAGGTGAAGGGGAAGGTGAAGGAGAAGGTGAAGAAGAGGCACGTGATGAGCCCGCTGATGATCTTGGTCGGACCATTGCTGATGCACGGAGACGCTACGAAACTGAAAAGGAGAGGGAGAATTTGGATCGCATGTTAGAGGATCACAAAAAGTCGCTGTACCTAGAATGCGATAATGGTCTGAAAAAGCTGGGCTGCACACTGGATTTGCTGAGATGGAAGGCACAGGAAGGTGTAGCTGACTCGGGATTTGAAAACTTGCTGAAAATGTTGAAGAATATGTTTCCAAAGAATAACGAGTTGCCCTCCAGTACGTACGAAGCAAAGAAGGTTGTCTGCCCTCTAGGTTTAGAGGTTCTGAAGATACATGCATGCATCAACGACTGCATCCTCTACCGCGGTGAATACGAGAATTTGAATGAATGCCCGGTATGCACTGCATTGCGTTATAAGATCAGAGGCGATGACCCTGGGGACGATGTTGAGGGCGAGAAACCCAGGAAGAAGGTTCCCGCCAAGGTGATGTGGTATGCTCCTATAATACCACGGTTGAAACGTCTGTTCAGGAACAAAGAGCATGCCAAGTTGTTGTGATGACACAAAGAGGACCGTAAGTCGGACGGGGAGTTGAGACACCCCGCAGATGGAATGCAATGGAGAAAGATCGACAGAGAGTTTAAAGATTTTGCAGATGACGCAAGGAACATAAGATTTGGTCTAAGTACAGATGGCATGAATCCTTTTGGCGAGCAGAGCTCCAGCCATAGCACCTGGCCCGTGACTCTATGCATCTACAACCTTCCTCCTTTGTTGTGCATGAAGCGGAAGTTCATTATGATGCCAGTGCTCATCCAAGGTCCGAAGCAACCCGTCAACAACATCTATGTGTACCTAAGGCCATTAGTTGATGAACTTTTACAGTTGTGGGGCAGACCTGGTGTCCGTGTGTGGGATGAGCACAAAGAATAGGAATTTGACCTACGAGCGTTACTTTTCGTAACCATCAACGATTGGCCTGCTCTTAGTAACCTTTCGGGACTATCAAATAAGGGATACAATGCATGCACGCACTGCTTACATGAGACTGAAAGTGTACATTTGCCAAATTGTAAGAAGAACGTGTACCTTGGGCATCGTCGATTTCTTCCGAAAATTCATCCAGTAAGAAAGAGAGGCAAGCATTACAACGGCAAGGCAGATCACCGGCCGAAGCCTGCGGAACGCACTGGTGCTGAGGTATTTGATATGGTCAAGGATTTGAAAGTCATCTTTGGAAAGGGTCCTGGCGGACAATCAATTCCGAAGGGAGCTGACGGGCACGCACCCATGTGGAAGAAGAAATCTATATTCTGGGAGCTAGAATATTGGAAAGTCCTAGATGTCCGCTCTGCAATCGACGTGATGCATGTTACGAAGAATATTTGCGTGAACCTCCTAAGCTTCTTGGGCGTGTATGGGAAGACAAATGATACAAAGGAAGCACGGCAGGACCAGCAACGTTTGAAAGACCCTGATAACCGGCATCCGGAATGGTTTCAAGGTCGTGCCAGCTACGCTCTGACCAAAGAAGAGAAGGTCATCTTTTTTGAATGCCTGAGCAGTATGAAGGTCCCGTCTGGATTCTCGTCCAATATAAAGGGAATAATAAACATGGCGGAGAAAAAGTTCCAAAACCTGAAGTCTCACGACTGCCACGTGATTATGACGTAATTGCTTCCGATTGCTTTGAGGGGGCTCCTGCCGGAAAATGTTCGAGTACCCATTGTAAAGCTATGTGCATTCCTCAATGCAATCTCTCAGAAGGTAATCAATCCAGAAGTTCTACCACGGTTACAGAATGATGTGGTCCAATGTCTTGTCAGTTTCGAGTTGGTGTTCCCGCCATCCTTCTTCAATATTATGACGCACCCCCTGGTTCACCTAGTCGAAGAGATTTCCATTCTCGGTCCTGTATTTGTACACAATATGTTCCCCTTCGAGAGGTTCATGGGAGTATTAAAGAAATATGTTCGTAACCGTGCTAGGCCAGAAGGAAGCATCGCCAAGGGCTATGGAAATGAGGAGGTAATTGAGTTTTGTGTTGACTTTGTTCCTGACCTTAAGCCGATTGGTCTTCCTCGATCGCGGCACGAGGGGAGACTAAGTGGAAAAGGCACGATCGGAAGGAAATCAACTATATGTATGGACAGCCATTCTCTGACTGAAGCACACCACACAGTTCTGACCAATTCCAGCTTGGTGGCTCCGTACTTTGAGAAACACAAGAATATTTTACGCTCGGACAACCCGGGGAAGCCTGAATCCTGGATTAGGAAGGCCCACATGGAGACTTTCGGCAGTTGGTTGAGAAAACATTTAATGCATGACAATAAGGTTGTAGATCAGCTGTACATGTTGGCCAAGACACCATCTTCGACTATAACGACTTTCCAAGGGTACGAGATAAATGGGAATACATTTTACACGATCGCCCAAGATAAAAAAAAAGCACCAACCAAAACAGTGGTGTCTGCTTTGATGCAGCAATCGAGAATGGGCAAAAGGTCACATATTATGGTTACATAGAGGAGATATGGGAACTTGACTATGGACCCTCCTTTAAGGTCCCTTTGTTCCGGTGCAAATGGTTCAAGCTAACAGGAGGTGGGGTAAAGGTGGACCAGCAATACGGAATGACAATGGTGGATTTCAACAATCTTGGTTACCTTGACGAACCATTCATCCTAGCGAAAGATGTCGCTCAGGTTTTCTATGTCAAGGACATGACTAGCAAACCGAGGAAACGGAAAGATAAGAAAACGATCAGTACATCATGCGATGATCCAAAGCGCCACATTGTTCTTTCAGGGAAAAGAAACATCGTGGGAGTGGAGGACAAGACAGACATGTCAGAAGATTATAATATGATTGGTGAAATTCCGCCCTTCAAAGTGAACACCGACCCAAGCATTAAGTTAAATGATGAGGATGCTCCATGGATACGGCCCAATCGTAAGCAAGCAGGGACACAAGGGAAGAAATGATGTGTAATAATTTATTGTACCAAACTTTGTTGAATGGATCATGTGAATTATATTATCCGTGATGTGTTCTGGTGTCCATTTTCGAATGATTCGATTGATTCGAGATAGCTCTGATGATACATGAAATTTGGAGTGATTTAGTCATACTCCTGCCTAGGCGTATAATATGCATACTCGTAGTCTTCATAGTCGCCGCCGTTGTACTGGTAGTTGTCGCCTTCTAAGTTGCCGCCGTCGTCATCGCTGATGTCATCGCTGTCGTCGGCCGGCGCTCGTGGCTCGAACTGAGGCCAGCGCAGGCGGGGAATATCGCCGGCCGTGATGTAGTCCATGACGCTCTGCAGAGTCCGGCCGTACCACAATAGCCGACGGCCGGCCTCGTGGAAGTTCCCAGGAGGCAGACCGTCCTCCTCATACCTGGAGAGCGCCCTCTCACGCCGATTGATGAAGAAGGCGTCCCAAGTATGCTGGTTATCGGGATGCCAGCGGGGATTCATCCGCTGCTCCAGCGTGAGGTCGAGGTAGTAGTGGTTCGTGATGGCCGCCCGGCGCGCAGTACCCTGAGGGAGGGGAGGGACCGGCACGCCACCGGCGCTTAGGCTCCAGCCGGCGGGGACGCGGTAGCCCGGTGGGCAAGGGTAGTTCGAGGCGCAAAGCTCCTCCACCTGCTGGTAGGTTAGAGTGGGTGCGGTGGAAGCCATGAGAGAGTGATGAGAGATTGTAGAGATGTGATAATACTGGCCAAGCCGGGCTACATATATGTAGTGAGAAATGGCGGGAAAAATGGGAGCGGGAAGACAGGAGGCGGGAAGAAAGTGGCGAGAAGAAAGATGCGGGAAGACAGGAGGCGGGAAGAAAGTGTAGGATAACGTTGCATAGAAAACAAAAATTTTCCTACCGCGAACACGCAATCCAAGCCAAGATGCAATCTAGAAGACGGTAGCAACGAGGGGGTATCGAGTCTCACCCTTGAAGAGATTCCAAAGCCTACAAGAGGAGGCTCTTGTTGCTGCGGTAGACGATCACTTGCCGCTTGCAAAAGCGCGTAGAAGATCTTGATCACGATCGGTTCCGGCGCCACGAACGGGCAGCACCTCCGTACTCGGTCACACGTTCGGTTGTTGATGAAGACGACGTCCACCTCCCCGTTCCAGCGGGCAGCGGAAGTAGTAGCTCCTCTTGAATCCGACAGCACGACGGCGTGGTGTCGGTGGTGGTGAAGAAGTCCGGCGGAGCTTCGCTAAGCTACGCGGGAGATATGGAGGAGAGGGGGGCGGCTAGGGTTTGGGAGGGGGTGGCCGGCCACTTCAATGGGGCGGCCAGCTTGTGGTCTTGGGGTGGCCGGCCCCCTCCCCTTGGCCCCTCATTATATAGGTGGATTCCCAAGAGTTGGTCTCCAAGTCTTCGAATAAGACCCGAACCAAAAACCTCCCATAAAAAGGGGAAACCTAGCCCAACTAGGACTCCCACCAAAGGTGGGATTTCCACCTCCCATATGGGGGTGTGGCCGGCCCCCTAAGGGGGAGTCCACTTGGGACTCCTCCCCCACTATGGTTGGCCGGCCATGGAGGTGGAGTCCCATGTGGACTCCACCTTCCTTGGTGGTTTCTTCCGGACTTTTCTAGAACCTTCTAGAACCTTCCATAGAACCTTCCGCGACATTTTAATTCACATAAAATGACATCCTATATATGAATCTTATTCTCCGGACCATTCCGGAACTCCTCGTGATGTCCGGGATCTCATCCGGGACTCCGAACAAAATATTCGAACTCCATTCCATATTCAAGTACTACCATTTCAACATCCAACTTTAAGTGTGTCACCCTACGGTTCGTGAACTATGCGGACATGGTTGAGTACTCACTCCGACCAATAACCAATAGCGGGATCTGGAGATCCATAATGGCTCCCACATATTCAACGATGACATTAGTGATCGAATGAACCATTCACATACATTACTAATTCCCTTTGTCTCGCGATATTTTACTTGTCCGAGGTTTGATCTTCGGTATCACTCTATACCTTGTTCAACCTCGTCTCCTGACAAGTACTCTTTACTCGTATCGTGGTATGTGGTCTCTTATGAACTTATTCATATGCTTGCAAGACATTAGACGACATTCCACCGAGAGGGCCCAGAGTATATCTATCCGTCATCGGGATGGACAAATCCCACTGTTGATCCATATGCTTCAACTCATACTTTCCAGATACTTAATCCCACTTTTATAGCCACCCATTTACGCAGTGGTGTTTGGTGTAATCAAAGTACCTTTCCGGTATAAGTGATTTATATGATCTCATGGTCATAAGGACTAGGTAACTATGTATCGAAAGCTTATAGCAAATAACTTAATGACGAGATCTTATGCTACGCTTAAATGGGTGTGTCCATTACATCATTCATATAATGATATAACCTTGTTATTAATAACATCCAATGTTCATGATTATGAAACTAATCATCCATTAATCAACAAGCTAGTTTAAGAGGCATACTAGGGACTTCTTGTTTGTCTACATATCACACATGTACTAATGTTTCGGTTAATACAATTCTAGCATGATATATAAACATTTATCATAAACATAAAGATATAAATAATAACCACTTTATTATTGCCTCTAGGGCATATCTCCTTCAGTCTCCCACTTGCACTAGAGTCAATAATCTAGATTACATTGTAATATACCTAACACCCATGGCATTCTGGTGTTGGTCATGCTTTGCCCTAGGGAGAGCTTTAGTCAACGGATCTGCTACAATCAGATCAGTGTGTACTTTGCAAATCTTTATTTCTCCATCTTCGATGTACTCACGAATCGAGTGGTAACGCAGCTTGATATGCTTCAGCCTCTTGTGTGACCTTGGTTCTTGTGCATTAGCGATGGCACCCATGTTGTCACAATATATGACTAGTGGGTCCAATGCACTAGGAACCACACCGAGCTCTATAATGAACCTCTTCATCCATACCGCTTCTGATGAAGCCTCTGAAGCCGCTATGTACTCCGATTCTGTTGAGGATTTCGCCACCGTGCACTGCTTCGAGCTTGCCCAGCTTACTGCAGCACCATTCAATATAAACACGTACCCAGATTGTGACTTAGAGTCATCAGGATCAGTGTTCCAACTTGCATCGGTGTAACTTGTTACAACGAGCTCTTGGTCACCTCCATAACAAAGAAACATATCCTTAGTTCTTTTCAAGTACTTCAGGATATTCTTGACCGCTGTCCAGTGTTCCATTCCTGGATCACTTTAATATGTGCTAGTCAAACTAACAACATGTGCTATATCCGGTCTAGTACATAGCATGGCATACATGATAGATCCTACTGCCGAGGCATAGGGGATTTTACTTATCCTTTCTCTTTCTTCTGCCGTAGCCGGTCCTTGAGTCTTACTCAAGACTTTGCCTGGTAACATAGGTAAGAACCCTTTCTTACTTTCGTCCATTCTAAACTCCTTTAGAATCTTGTCCAGATATGTACTCTGTGATAGCCCTATTAGGCGTCTTGATCTATCTCTATAAATCTTGATGCCTAATATATACGATGCTTCACCAAGGTCTTTCATTGAAAAACTATTATTCAAATAACCTTTAACACTGCTTAATAGTTCTATATCATTCCCGATCAACAATATGTCATCTACATATAATATCAGGAATGCTACAGAGCTCCCACTCACTTTCTTGTAAATACAGGCCTCTCCATGACACTGTATAAACCCGAAGTCTTTGATCACCTTATCAAAGCGTCGGTTCCAACTTCTCGATGCTTGCTTCAGTCCATAGATTGAACGCTGAAGTTTGCATACTTTGTCAGCATTTTTAGGATCGACAAAACCTTTGGGTTGTACCATATACAACTCTTCCTCAATGTCTCCATTAAGGAACGCCGTTTTGACATCCATACGCAAATCTCATAATCGAAAAATGCAGCTATTGCTAACAAAATCCTCACAGATTTTAGCTTCGCTACAGGTGAGAAAGTCTCATCGTAGTCAACTCCTTGAATTTGTCGGAAACCCTTTGCGACAAGTCGAGCTTTATAAACAGTAATATTAACATCAGCATCTGTTTTTCTTTTGAAGATCCATTTATTCTCGACAGCCTTTCGGCTATCAGGTAAGTCTACCAAAGTCCATACTTTGTTATCATACATGGATCCCATTTCGGATTTCATGGCTTCTTGCCATTTGTTGGAATCTAGGCTCATCATCGCTTCTTCATACGTCGCAGGGTCCTCATTATTGTTATCCACAATCATGACATTTAGACAAGGATCATACCAATCAGGAGTGGCACGTTCCCTTGTCGATCTGCGAGGTTCAGTAGTTTCCTCGTTTGAAGTTTCATGATCATTATCATTAGCTTCCTCTGTTGCCGATGTAGGCGGTACAGGTACAACTTCCGGTACTGCGCTACTCTGATCAACGAGTATAGATTCATCAATCTCATCGAGTTCTACTTTTCTTCCAGTCACTTCTTTAGTGAGAAATTCTTTCTCAAGAAAGGTTCCGTTCTTAGCAACAAAGATTTTGCCTTCGGATCTGTGATAGAAAGTGTACCCTATAGTTTCCTTAGGGTATCCTATGAAGACGCATTTCTCCGCTTTGGGTTCTAGCTTGTCCGGTTGTAACTTCTTTACATAGGCTTCGCAACCCCAAACTTTCAGGAACGACAGCTTAGGTTTCTTATTAAACCATAATTCATACGGTGTCGTTTCTACGGATTTTGATGGTGCTCTATTTAAAGTGAATGCGGCTGTCTCTAATGCATAACTCCAAAATGATAACGGCAAATCAGTAAGAGACATCATAGAACGAACCATATCTAAGAGAGTTCGATTACGACGTTCGGACACACCGTTACGTTGAGGTGTTCCCGGCGGTGTCAATTGTGAAAGTATTCCGCATTTCTTTAAATGCATGCCAAACTCATAACTCAGATATTCACCTCCACGATCAGATCGTAGAAATTTAATCTTCTTGTTACGTTGATTTTCTACTTCACTTTGAAATTCCTTAAACTTCTCGAAAGTTTCGGATTTATGTTTCATGAAATAGATATACCCATATCTACTCAGATCATCTGTGAAGGTTAGAACATAACGATAACCACCGCGCGATGCTACGCTCATTGGTCCGCACACATCGGTATGTATGATTTCCAATAAGTCAGTAGCTCGCTCCATCATACCAGAAAATGGAGTCTTTGTCATTTTTCCCATTAGACATGCTTCGCATCTATCAAGTGACTCAAAGTCAAGTGATTCAAGTAATCCATCGGTATGGAGTTTCTTCATGCGTTTCACTCCAATATGACCAAGACGACGATTGCCACATATAAGTAGAATTATCATTCAGTTTAATTCGCTTAGCATCAATGTTATGTATATGCGTATCACTACTATCGAGATCTAACAGAAATAAGCCATTCTTTTGTGGTGCTCGACCATAAAAGATATTATTCATAAAAATAGAACAACCATTATTCTTAGACTTGAATGAATAACCGTCTTGCATTAAACAAGATCCAGATATAATGTTCATGCTCAACGCAGGTACATAATAGCAATTATTTAGGCTTAAAACTAATCCCGAAGGTAGATGTAGAGGAAGTGTGCCATTGCGATCACATTGACCTTGGATCCGTTTCCAACGCGCATCGTCACTTCATCCTTCATCGATTGTCGTTTATTCTTTAGTTCTGTTTCGAGTTACAAATATGAGCAACCGAACCGGTATCAAATGCCCGGTACTAGAACGAGAACCGATTGAAATGAACATCTATAACATGTATATCGGATATACCTTCTTTCTTCTTCTTGACAAGGCCGCTCTTCGAGATCAGCGGATACTTGGAGCAATTACGCTTCCAGTTGTCCCTTCTCCTTGCAGTAATAGCACTCAGCATCAGGCTTAGGGCCGTTCTTAGGTTTCATAGGAGGCGTGGCAGCTTTCTTGCCACCCTTCTTGAATTTTCCCTTAGACTTGCCCTGTTTCTTGAAACTGGTGGTCTTGTTGACCATCAACACTTGGTGCTCTTTCTTGATCTCAATCTCAGCAGCTTTTAGCATGCCAAAGAGTTCAGGTAACTCCTTGTTCATGTTCTGCATATTGTAGTTCATCACAAAGTTCTTGTAACTTGGTGGCGGTGATTGAAGGACACGATTAATCCCCGATCTGTTAGGAATCACTATTCCCAAGTCATCGAGTTTCTTCGCATGCCCGGTCATGGCGAGCATGTGCTCACTAACGGAGCTGCCTTCTTCCATCATACAGCTGAAGAAATGTTTCGATGCTTCATAGCATTCCACGGCCGCATGAGTCTCGAATATAGCTTTCAGCTCATTCATCAACTCATGAGGATCATGGTGCTCAAAACGTTTTGAAGATCGGATTCCAGGCGCACGGGATGGCACACCGAACTTGAGAGTACCGAGTTTTCCGAGTTGCGTAAACAGCTTTTACTTCATCGGTTTCATCTTCTGCAGGAGGGTCACCTAGCGGTGCATCAAGCACAAATTGCAGATTTCCGCCGAGAGGAAGATCCTCACATGACGGAACCGATCGGTGAAGTTGCTACCGTTGCTCTTAAGTTTCTCTTTCTCTAGGAACTGATTAAAATTGATTGGGGACGCCATCTCTACAACATATATTTGCAATAGTTTAGACTAAGTTTATGACAAATTGAGTTCAAATTTTAATTCAACATAATTAAAAACCTAAGTGAACTCCCACTCAAAACAATATCCCTCGCATTGTCTTAGTGATTACACGAACCAAATCCACCGCACCTAAACCCGATCATCACGAGAAAAGGTGTGATTTCAATGGCGAACACTCAAAGTGTTCATCATATCAACCATATGATTCATGCTCTACCTTTCGGTATCACGTGTTCCGAGACCATGTCTGTACATGCTAGGCTCGTCAAGGCCACCTTAGTATCTGCATGTGCAAAACTGTCTTGCACCCGTTGTATGTACTTATTGAATCTATCACACCCGATCATCACGAGGTGCTTCGAAACGACAAGACTTGGTAACGGTGCTACTAAGGATGAACACTTTATTATCTTGAGATTTTAGTGAGGGATCATCTTATAATGCTACCGTCGCGATCTAAGCAAAATAAGATGCATAAAAGGATTAACATCACATGCAGTTCATATGTGATATGATATGGCCCTTTTGTCTTTGCGCCTTTGATCTTCATCTCCAAAGCACGGATATGATCTCCATCATCTTCGGGCATGATCTCCATCATCGTCGGCGTAGCGTCAAGGTCAATGGCGCCGTCTTCATGATTGTTCTCCATGTAGCAACTATTACAACTACTTTGAAATACTACTCAACATGAAATTTAAAAACAACCATAAGGCTCCTGCCGGTTGCCACAATACAATAATGATCATCTCATACATATTCATCATCATATTATGGCCATATCACATCACCAAACCCTGCAAAAACAAGTTAGACGTCTCTAATTTGGTTTGCATATTTTACGTGGTTTAGGGTTTTCGAGAAAGATCTAATCTACCTACGAACATGAACCACAACATTGATACTAATGTTTTCGATAGAAGAGTAAATTGAATCTTCACTATAGTAGGAGAGACAGACACCCGCAAAGCCTCTTATGCAATACAAGTTGCATGTCGAACGAGGAACAAGTCTCATGAACGCGGTCATGTAAAGTTAGTCCGAGCCGCTTCATCCCACTATGCCACAAAGATGCAAAGTACTCAAACTAAAGATAACAAGAGCATCAACGCCCACAAACCATTGTGTTCTACTCGTGCAACCATCTATGCATAGACACGGCTCGATACCACTTTGTAGGATAACGTTGCATAGAAAACAAAAATTTTCCTACCGCGAACACGCAATCCAAGCCAAGATGCAATCTAGAAGACGGTAGCAACGAGGGGGTATCGAGTCTCACCCTTGAAGAGATTCCAAAGCCTACAAGAGGAGGCTCTTGTTGCTGCGGTAGACGATCACTTGCCGCTTGCAAAAGCGCGTAGAAGATCTTGATCACGATCGGTTCCGGCGCCACGAACGGGCAGCACCTCCGTACTCGGTCACACGTTCGGTTGTTGATGAAGACGACGTCCACCTCCCGTTCCAGCGGGCAGCGGAAGTAGTAGCTCCTCTTGAATCCGACAGCACGACGGCGTGGTGTCGGTGGTGGTGAAGAAGTCCGGCGGAGCTTCGCTAAGCTACGCGGGAGATATGGAGGAGAGGGGGGCGGCTAGGGTTTGGGAGGGGGTGGCCGGCCACTTCAATGGGGCGGCCAGCTTGTGGTCTTGGGGTGGCCGGCCCCCTCCCCTTGGCCCCTCATTATATAGGTGGATTCCCAAGAGTTGGTCTCCAAGTCTTCGAATAAGACCCGAACCAAAAACCTCCCATAAAAAGGGGAAACCTAGCCCAACTAGGACTCCCACCAAAGGTGGGATTTCCACCTCCCATATGGGGGTGTGGCCGGCCCCCTAAGGGGGAGTCCACTTGGGACTCCTCCCCCACTATGGTTGGCCGGCCATGGAGGTGGAGTCCCATGTGGACTCCACCTTCCTTGGTGGTTTCTTCCGGACTTTTCTAGAACCTTCTAGAACCTTCCATAGAACCTTCCGCGACATTTTAATTCACATAAAATGACATCCTATATATGAATCTTATTCTCCGGACCATTCCGGAACTCCTCGTGATGTCCGGGATCTCATCCGGGACTCCGAACAAAATATTCGAACTCCATTCCATATTCAAGTACTACCATTTCAACATCCAACTTTAAGTGTGTCACCCTACGGTTCGTGAACTATGCGGACATGGTTGAGTACTCACTCCGACCAATAACCAATAGCGGGATCTGGAGATCCATAATGGCTCCCACATATTCAACGATGACATTAGTGATCGAATGAACCATTCACATACATTACTAATTCCCTTTGTCTCGCGATATTTTACTTGTCCGAGGTTTGATCTTCGGTATCACTCTATACCTTGTTCAACCTCGTCTCCTGACAAGTACTCTTTACTCGTATCGTGGTATGTGGTCTCTTATGAACTTATTCATATGCTTGCAAGACATTAGACGACATTCCACCGAGAGGGCCCAGAGTATATCTATCCGTCATCGGGATGGACAAATCCCACTGTTGATCCATATGCTTCAACTCATACTTTCCAGATACTTAATCCCACTTTTATAGCCACCCATTTACGCAGTGGTGTTTGGTGTAATCAAAGTACCTTTCCGGTATAAGTGATTTATATGATCTCATGGTCATAAGGACTAGGTAACTATGTATCGAAAGCTTATAGCAAATAACTTAATGACGAGATCTTATGCTACGCTTAAATGGGTGTGTCCATTACATCATTCATATAATGATATAACCTTGTTATTAATAACATCCAATGTTCATGATTATGAAACTAATCATCCATTAATCAACAAGCTAGTTTAAGATGTAGGATAACGTTGCATAGAAAACAAAAAATTTCCTACCGCGAACACGCAATCCAAGCCAAGATGCAATCTAGAAGACGGTAGCAACGAGGGGGTATCGAGTCTCACCCTTGAAGAGATTCCAAAGCCTACAAGAGGAGGCTCTTGTTGCTGCGGTAGACGATCACTTGCCGCTTGCAAAAGCGCGTAGAAGATCTTGATCACGATCGGTTCCGGCGCCACGAACGGGCAGCACCTCCGTACTCGGTCACACGTTCGGTTGTTGATGAAGACGACGTCCACCTTCCCGTTCCAGCGGGCAGCGGAAGTAGTAGCTCCTCTTGAATCCGACAGCACGACGGCGTGGTGTCGGTGGTGGTGAAGAAGTCCGGCGGAGCTTCGCTAAGCTACGCGGGAGATATGGAGGAGAGGGGGGCGGCTAGGGTTTGGGAGGGGGTGGCCGGCCACTTCAATGGGGCGGCCAGCTTGTGGTCTTGGGGTGGCCGGCCCCCTCCCCTTGGCCCCTCATTATATAGGTGGATTCCCAAGAGTTGGTCTCCAAGTCTTCGAATAAGACCCGAACCAAAAACCTCCCATAAAAAGGAGAAACCTAGCCCAACTAGGACTCCCACCAAAGGTGGGATTTCCACCTCCCATATGGGGGTGTGGCCGGCCCCCTAAGGGGGAGTCCACTTGGGACTCCTCCCCCACTATGGTTGGCCGGCCATGGAGGTGGAGTCCCATGTGGACTCCACCTTCCTTGGTGGTTTCTTCCGGACTTTTCTAGAACCTTCTAGAACCTTCCATAGAACCTTCCGCGACATTTTAATTCACATAAAATGACATCCTATATATGAATCTTATTCTCCGGACCATTCCGGAACTCCTCGTGATGTCCGGGATCTCATCCGGGACTCCGAACAAAATATTCGAACTCCATTCCATATTCAAGTACTACCATTTCAACATCCAACTTTAAGTGTGTCACCCTACGGTTCGTGAACTATGCGGACATGGTTGAGTACTCACTCCGACCAATAACCAATAGCGGGATCTGGAGATCCATAATGGCTCCCACATATTCAACGATGACATTAGTGATCGAATGAACCATTCACATACATTACTAATTCCCTTTGTCTCGCGATATTTTACTTGTCCGAGGTTTGATCTTCGGTATCACTCTATACCTTGTTCAACCTCGTCTCCTGACAAGTACTCTTTACTCGTATCGTGGTATGTGGTCTCTTATGAACTTATTCATATGCTTGCAAGACATTAGACGACATTCCACCGAGAGGGCCCAGAGTATATCTATCCGTCATCGGGATGGACAAATCCTTTGTTGATCCATATGCTTCAACTCATACTTTCCAGATACTTAATCCCACTTTTATAGCCACCCATTTACGCAGTGGTGTTTGGTGTAATCAAAGTACCTTTCCGGTATAAGTGATTTATATGATCTCATGGTCATAAGGACTAGGTAACTATGTATCGAAAGCTTATAGCAAATAACTTAATGACGAGATCTTATGCTACGCTTAAATGGGTGTGTCCATTACATCATTCATATAATGATATAACCTTGTTATTAATAACATCCAATGTTCATGATTATGAAACTAATCATCCATTAATCAACAAGCTAGTTTAAGAGGCATACTAGGGACTTCTTGTTTGTCTACATATCACACATGTACTAATGTTTCGGTTAATACAATTCTAGCATGATATATAAACATTTATCATAAACATAAAGATATAAATAATAACCAATTTATTATTGCCTCTAGGGCATATCTCCTTCAGTCTCCCACTTGCACTAGAGTCAATAATCTAGATTACATTGTAATATACCTAACACCCATGGCATTCTGGTGTTGGTCATGCTTTGCCCTAGGGAGAGCTTTAGTCAACGGATCTGCTACATTCAGATCAGTGTGTACTTTGCAAATCTTTACTTCTCCATCTTCGATGTACTCACGAATCGAGTGGTAACGCAGCTTGATATGCTTCAGCCTCTTGTGTGACCTTGGTTCTTGTGCATTAGCGATGGCACCCATGTTGTCACAATATATGACTAGTGGGTCCAATGCACTAGGAACCACACCGAGCTCTATAATGAACCTCTTCATCCATACCGCTTCTGATGAAGCCTCTGAAGCCGCTATGTACTCCGATTCTGTTGAGGATTTCGCCACCGTGCACTGCTTCGAGCTTGCCCAGCTTACTGCAGCACCATTCAATATAAACACGTACCCAGATTGTGACTTAGAGTCATCAGGATCAGTGTTCCAACTTGCATCGGTGTAACTTGTTACAACGAGCTCTTGGTCACCTCCATAACAAAGAAACATATCCTTAGTTCTTTTCAAGTACTTCAGGATATTCTTGACCGCTGTCCAGTGTTCCATTCCTGGATCACTTTGATATCTGCTAGTCAAACTAACAACATGTGCTATATCCGGTCTAGTACATAGCATGGCATACATGATAGATCCTACTGCCGAGGCATAGGGGATTTTACTCATCCTTTCTCTTTCTTCTGCCGTAGCCGGTCCTTGAGTCTTACTCAAGACTTTGCCTGGTAACATAGGTAAGAACCCTTTCTTACTTTCGTCCATTCTAAACTTCTTTAGAATCTTGTCCAGATATGTACTCTGTGATAGCCCTATTAGGCGTCTTGATCTATCTCTATAAATCTTGATGCCTAATATATACGATGCTTCACCAAGGTCTTTCATTGAAAAACTATTATTCAAATAACCTTTAACACTGCTTAATAGTTCTATATCATTCCCGATCAACAATATGTCATCTACATATAATATCAGGAATGCTCTGAGCTCCCACTCACTTTCTTGTAAATACACGCCTCTCCAGGACACTGTAAAAACCCGAAGTCTTTGATCACCTTATCAAAGCGTCGGTTCCAACGTCTCGATGCTAGCTTCAGTCCATAGATTGAACGCTGAAGTTTGCATACTTTGTCAGCATTTTTAGGATCGACAAAACCTTTGGGTTGTACCATATACAACTCTTCCTCAATGTCTCCATTAAGGAACGCCGTTTTGACATCCATACGCCAAATCTCATAATCGAGAAATGCAGCTATTGCTAACAAAATCCTCATGATTTTAGCTTCGCTACAGGTGAGAAAGTCTCATCGTAGTCAACTCCTTGAATTTGTCGGAAACCCTTTGCGACAAGTCGAGCTTTATAAACAGTAATATTACCATCAGCATCTGTTTTCTTTTGAAGATCCATTTATTCTCGACAGCCTTTCGGCTATCGGTAAGTCTACCAAAGTCCATACTTTGTTATCATACATGGATCCCATTTCGGATTTCATGGCTTCTTGCCATTTGTTGGAATCTGGGCTCATCATCGCTTCTTCATACGTCGCAGGGTCCTCATCATTGTTATCCACAATCATGACATTTAGACAAGGATCATACCAATCAGGAGTGGCACGTTCCCTTGTCGATCTGCGAGGTTCGCAGTTTCCTCGTTTGAAGTTTCATGATCATTATCATTAGCTTCCTCTGTTGCCGATGTAGGCGGTACAGGTACAACTTCGATGCTGCGCTACTCGATCAACGAGTATAGATTCATCAATCTCATCGAGTTCTACTTTTCTCCAGTCACTTCTTTAGTGAGAAATTCTTTCTCAAGAAAGGTTCCGTTCTTAGCAACAAAGATTTTGCCTTCGGATCTGTGATAGAAAGTGTACCCTATAGTTTCCTTAGGGTATCCTATGAAGACGCATTTCTCCGCTTTGGGTTCTAGCTTGTCCGGTTGTAACTTCTTTACATAGGCTTCGCAACACCAAACTTTCAGGAACGATGACTTAGGTTTCTTATTAAACCATAATTCATACGGTGTCGTTTCTACGGATTTTGATGGTGCTCTATTTAAAGTGAATGCGGCTGTCTCTAATGCATAACTCCAAAATGATAACGGCAAATCAGTAAGAGACATCATAGAACGAACCATATCTAAGAGAGTTCGATTACGACGTTCGGACACACCGTTACGTTGAGGTGTTCCCGGCGGTGTCAATTGTGAAAGTATTCCGCATTTCTTTAAATGCATGCCAAACTCATAACTCAGATATTCACCTCCACGATCAGATCGTAGAAATTTAATCTTCTTGTTACGTTGATTTTCTACTTCACTTTGAAATTCCTTAAACTTCTCGAAAGTTTCGGATTTATGTTTCATGAAATAGATATACCCATATCTACTCAGATCATCTGTGAAGGTTAGAACATAACGATAACCACCGCGCGATGCTACGCTCATTGGTCCGCACACATCGGTATGTATGATTTCCAATAAGTCAGTAGCTCGCTCCATCATACCAGAAAATGGAGTCTTTGTCATTTTTCCCATTAGACATGCTTCGCATCTATCAAGTGACTCAAAGTCAAGTGATTCAAGTAATCCATCAGTATGGAGTTTCTTCATGCGTTTCACTCCAATATGACCAAGACGACAGTGCCACATATAAGTAGAATTATCATTCAGTTTAATTCGCTTAGCATCAATGTTATGTATATGCGTATCACTACTATCGAGATCTAACAGAAATAAGCCATTCTTTTGTGGTGCTCGACCATAAAAGATATTATTCATAAAAATAGAACAACCATTATTCTCAGACTTGAATGAATAACCGTCTTGCATTAAACAAGATCCAGATATAATGTTCATGCTCAACGCAGGTACATAATAGCAATTATTTAGGCTTAAAACTAATCCCGAAGGTAGATGTAGAGGAAGTGTGCATTGCGATCACATTGACCTTGGATCCGTTTCCAACGCGCATCGTCACTTCATCCTTCATCGGTTGTCGTTTATTCTTTAGTTCCTGTTTCGAGTTACAAATATGAGCAACCGAACCAGTATCAAATACCAGTGTACTAGAACGAGAACCGGTGAAATGAACATCTATAACATGTATATCGGATATACCTTCTTTCTTCTTCTTGACAAGGCCGCTCTTCAGATCAGCCAGATACTTGGAGCAATTACGCTTCCGGTGTCCCTTCTCCTTGCGAATAGCACTCAGCATCGGGCTTAGGGCCGTTCTTAGGTTTCATAGGAGGCGTGGCAGCTTTCTTGCCACCCTTCTTGAATTTTCCCTTAGACTTGCCTGTTTCTTGAAACTGGTGGTCTTGTTGACCATCAACACTTGGTGCTCTTTCTTGATCTCAATCTCAGCAGCTTTTAGCATGCCAAAGAGTTCAGGTAACTCCTTGTTCATGTTCTGCATATTGTAGTTCATCACAAAGTTCTTGTAACTTGGTGGCAGTGATTGAAGGACACGATTAATCCCTAGTCTGTTAGGAATCACTATTCCCAAGTCACTGAGTTTCTTCGCATGCCCGGTCATGGCGAGCATGTGCTCACTAACGGAGCTGCCTTCTTCCATCATACAGCTGAAGAAATGTTTCGATGCTTCATAGCATTCCACGGCCGCATGAGTCTCGAATATAGCTTTTAGCTCATTCATCAACTCATGAGGATCATGGTGCTCAAAACGTTTTTGAAGATCGGATTCAGATCGCACAGGGATGGCACACTGAACTTGAGAGTACCGAGTTTTCCGAGTTGCGTAAACAGCTTTTACTTCATCGGTTTCATCTTCTGCAGGAGGGTCACCTAGCGGTGCATCAAGCACAAATTGCAGATTTCCGCCAGAGAGGAAGATCCTCACATGACGGAACCAGTCGGTGAAGTTGCTACCGTTGCTCTTAAGTTTCTCTTTCTCTAGGAACTGATTAAAATTGATTGGGGACGCCATCTCTACAACATATATTTGCAATAGTTTAGACTAAGTTTATGACAAATTGAGTTCAAATTTTAATTCAACATAATTAAAAACCTAAGTGAACTCCCACTCAAAACAATATCCCTCGCATTGTCTTAGTGATTACACGAACCAAATCCACCGCACCTAAACCCGATCATCACGAGAAAAGGTGTGATTTCAATGGCGAACACTCAAAGTGTTCATCATATCAACCATATGATTCATGCTCTACCTTTCGGTATCACGTGTTCCGAGACCATGTCTGTACATGCTAGGCTCGTCAAGGCCACCTTAGTATCTGCATGTGCAAAACTGTCTTGCACCCGTTGTATGTACTTATTGAATCTATCACACCCGATCATCACGAGGTGCTTCGAAACGACAAGACTTGGTAACGGTGCTACTAAGGATGAACACTTTATTATCTTGAGATTTTAGTGAGGGATCATCTTATAATGCTACCGTCGCGATCTAAGCAAAATAAGATGCATAAAAGGATTAACATCACATGCAGTTCATATGTGATATGATATGGCCCTTTTGTCTTTGCGCCTTTGATCTTCATCTCCAAAGCACGGATATGATCTCCATCATCTTCGGGCATGATCTCCATCATCGTCGGCGTAGCGTCAAGGTCAATGGCGCCGTCTTCATGATTGTTCTCCATGTAGCAACTATTACAACTACTTTGAAAAACTACTCAACATGAAATTTAAAGACAACCATAAGGCTCCTGCCGGTTGCCACAATACAATAATGATCATCTCATACATATTCATCATCATATTATGGCCATATCACATCACCAAACCCTGCAAAAACAAGTTAGACGTCTCTAATTTGGTTTGCATATTTTACGTGGTTTAGGGTTTTCGAGAAAGATCTAATCTACCTACGAACATGAACCACAACATTGATACTAATGTTTTCGATAGAAGAGTAAATTGAATCTTCACTATAGTAGGAGAGACAGACACCCGCAAAGCCTCTTATGCAATACAAGTTGCATGTCGAACGAGGAACAAGTCTCATGAACGCGGTCATGTAAAGTTAGTCCGAGCCGCTTCATCCCACTATGCCACAAAGATGCAAAGTACTCAAACTAAAGATAACAAGAGCATCAACGCCCACAAACCATTGTGTTCTACTCGTGCAACCATCTATGCATAGACACGGCTCTGATACCACTGTAGGATAACGTTGCATAGAAAACAAAAAATTTCCTACCACGAACACGCAATCCAAGCCAAGATGCAATCTAGAAGACGGTAGCAACGAGGGGGTATCGAGTCTCACCCTTGAAGAGATTCCAAAGCCTACAAGAGGAGGCTCTTGTTGCTGCGGTAGACGATCACTTGCCGCTTGCAAAAGCGCGTAGAAGATCTTGATCACGATCGGTTCCGGCGCCACGAACGGGCAGCACCTCCGTACTCGGTCACACGTTCGGTTGTTGATGAAGACGACGTCCACCTCCCCGTTCCAGCGGGCAGCGGAAGTAGTAGCTCCTCTTGAATCCGACAGCACGACGGCGTGGTGTCGGTGGTGGTGAAGAAGTCCGGCGGAGCTTCGCTAAGCTACGCGGGAGATATGGAGGAGAGGGGGGCGGCTAGGGTTTGGGAGGGGGTGGCCGGCCACTTCAATGGGGCGGCCAGCTTGTGGTCTTGGGGTGGCCGGCCCCCTCCCCTTGGCCCCTCATTATATAGGTGGATTCCCAAGAGTTGGTCTCCAAGTCTTCGAATAAGACCCGAACCAAAAACCTCCCATAAAAAGGAGAAACCTAGCCCAACTAGGACTCCCACCAAAGGTGGGATTTCCACCTCCCATATGGGGGTGTGGCCGGCCCCCTAAGGGGGAGTCCACTTGGGACTCCTCCCCCACTATGGTTGGCCGGCCATGGAGGTGGAGTCCCATGTGGACTCCACCTTCCTTGGTGGTTTCTTCCGGACTTTTCTAGAACCTTCTAGAACCTTCCATAGAACCTTCCGCGACATTTTAATTCACATAAAATGACATCCTATTGTTATCACCAGATTTTGGTGATATCCGGAGGTGGGCCGTAAAGGAGATGGGCTTGAAGGATTACACGTGGAGGATCTCTGAAACGGCCTTGCACGGAGAATTTGGGCTAGTTTGCCCGTGTATCTTTAATTATAGTAGATTGTATCGTAGATTAAAAGTTAGAGTTTGTCTCGTACACGGCGGGGATATTCCCACGTTAGAAAGTCCGCTGGACTATAAATATGTATCTAGGGTTTATGGAATAAACAACAACTCACGTTCAACCCAAAACAAACCAATCTCGGCGCATCGCCAACTCCTTCGTCTCGAGGGTTTCTATCAGGTAAGCGACATGCTGCCTAGATCGCATCTTGCGATCTAGGCAGCACAAGCTCCACGTTGTTCATGCGTTGCTCGTACTGAAGCGTCTTTGATGGCGAGCAACGTAGTTATCATAGATGTGTTAGGGTTAGCATAGTTCTTCGTATAACATGCTTACGTAGTGCAACCCTTGCATATCTAGCCGCCCTCACATCTATCTCAGGTGTGGGGGCGGCACCCCGCTTGGTCATTATTTAGTAGATCTGATCCGTTACGATTGCTCCTTGTTCTGCAAGGATTAGTTTAATATCTGCAATAGTTAGGCCTTACAAAGGGGGGGAGGATCCAGTGGCACGTAGGGTGGCGTTCGCAAGTCCTAAACAGGATGTTCCGAGGATCAACTTTATGTTGGTTTTTAGGCCTTGTTTAGGATCGGCTTACGATCACCGTGCGTGGCCGCGAGGCCCAACCTGGAGTAGGATGATCCGATTATGCGGTGAAAACCCTAAATCGTCGTAGATCTCATTAGCTTTATCTTGATCAAGTAGGATCACCATACATTCGTCCACCCCGTACGAATCATGGGTGGATCGGCTCTTTGAGCCGATTCACAGGATAACCTGAGAGCCGATCGAGGCTCGTATTTAATGTTTACGTGTATGCCATGCAGGAAACTAAGCGAGGCATCCCCATCACCTTCCTGACCAGGTATAGGTCAGGTGGCACGCCCTTGCACTTCGCATCGGACGTGTGACCAGAAGAGCATTGCGGGCCGTCGCTCGGAGGGGTCTCAGCCAGCCGCAGCTCTAGGCTCTTCCCGGCTCTACCGTGTTGACCGTCGCTGCCCGCCGGTGGGTTTTGGAAGTCAACACATTCTGGCACGCCCGGTGGGACAATCGTCTACATCAACCACATCGCCATCTACATCTGAGATGGCGGACGGCACGCCTTGATCACCTACGAGGAGCTGCCCGACGAGCTCAAGAAGAGATATGACGAGATCAAGGTCACCCTCGAAGCCGACCTCATCGGCTCTTTTCAGAGAACCCGTTCCCATGGCATCAGATGGAAGGGATTCTCACCGCAAGGTGCACTCGATGGGATAGACCTCTCTGCCCCGTCGGAGGAACGCACCAGGGGCCTGCGGCAGGAGATCAACTACTTGGTGGCTCACTCGCTACACCGCCACTCTGAAAACTTGGTCAACGTGTTGGAGCGTGTCGCTCTGCGCGTGATCCAGGAGATCATGAGCCACCAGTACTCGCCGTCAGGACCAGCTCTCGGGACGCATCAAGGAGAGTTGCCACTCCAGTCCCGTCCACCGCTGCCATATGCGTTGGCAGCACCAGCTGAAGTGCCGGCTACACCGGCATTCGTCGTCTACAAGATCGGTGGTGACCCTAGTGACTACCAGTTCTTAGCTGAGGCGCCTAAGGAGGTCCCTCAAGGATACGCGTGCACGTATGTGCCAGATTGTGGCAACTGGGCACTCTCAAACCAGGCCACAACATCAGGGACTCCGGCGAAAACGGGAGGAACGTCAGCAACAGAGCTTGAGAAGCAGACGTGGCTAACAAAATACGCCACCCCGACGAACCTCCAGAGCGCAGCTCCTGCAGTTGGCTCAGAATCAGAAAAACAAGCGTGGCTGGCTAAGTACACCACTCCGGCGAATCTTCAGAGTTCTACTCCTACAGCCAGCACCGTGGACCAGATCAGCACGATCCTGAGGGACCAGTTCGGCATGGTGCCGAAAAGAAGGACGATCGGCTATTCCAAGCCGTATCCCGACGACTACGAATTGGTCCCACTACCGCCTAAGTATCGGCTCCCTGATTTCTCCAAATTCAGCGGAACGGATGGCTCCAGCTCCATCGAGCATGTAAGCCGATACTTGGCACAGCTTGGAACGGCTTCAGTGTCGGATCCACTACGCGTGAGGTACTTCTCACAGTCCCTCACGGGATCGGCTTTCGGGTGGTACACCTCGTTGCCACCGAACTCGATCCAGACTTGGAAGCAGTTGGAAGAACAGTTCCACATGCAGTATCACTCAGACGCTGCCGAGTCTGGCCTTGCCGATCTAGCACAACTACGTCAGAAGCGCGGAGAAACGGTGACAGAGTACATCCAGCGCTTCAGGAATCTTAGGAACCGATGTTATTCGGTTCGTATAACTGAAAAGGAAGCAGTCGAGTTGGCGGTAGCTGGCCTTGCAACACAGCTCAAGGACATGGCCTCCCAAGCAGATTATCCCTCACTGGCGCACATGGTTCAGAAACTATCAGCATATGAACAGCGCCACCCGGACCTGTACCAAGACAAGTTCAAGCGTGCAGTAGTCCTGGTCGATGCAGAGGAAGACGAAGTTCTGCGGGAGACCAAGAAGTAGCGATGGCTGAGTGGACTCGGGGAGGAACCCCCGTGTCCTGCAAATGGGTAAAGCCACCAGGGCCGCCCAGGGGATTTGATTTTGACGTGACCAAGACTGAACAAATCTTCGACCTCCTGCTCAAGGAGAAACAGTTGACGATTCCTGAAGGTCTCAAGTTCCCCACGGCGCAAGAGCTGAACGGAAAGCCATACTGCAAATTCCACAACTCGCTCTCCCATGCCACCAACGACTGCAGGGTGTGGCGTCAGCACATCCAAGCGGCGATAGAGAAGGGGCGTCTAATTTTCAACCAGTACGCCATGAAGGTCGACACCCAACCCTTCCCCGCCGTTAACATGGTGGAAGTCACCTACCCTGAGGGTTGCCAGCCAGGTCCCTCGTTCAGCATCAACATGGTAGGGCCTGGGAACCACTCTGGCAAAGATGGAGATGAGGGCAGCTGCTCTCATAGCAAGGACACAGAGGAGGCCGCTCCACGCGATCGGCTCCATCAGGATGGCAAGCGCTACGTCACAGAGGGAGAGGTGAAGAATATAAGATACCAACGACCTCTCTCTGATCACCTCCTCAACAAATATGTGAGTCAGTATGGCCAACGCCGACGGTCCAACTATGATGATGAAGGAGATCGTCTGGCTAGGGAAGCCAGAAGACATCGTCGGCATGATTACGATGAGGAGGAGCACGAGCGCCGTGCCACGGACAGGTCAAGGGAGCAAGATGACAACGCCAGACACTGGGACTGCCCTTTCTTCAGACACTGCTGGGATTCAGGAATGAGCCGATTGCCCACAATCGGCAACTGCCCAGAATGCAACCAGAAGAAGAAGGAGGTAGCCAACGTGTCTGTGTTCGAGCACCTAGGGCCTCTCCCGCCACAAAGCAAACGCGCTGAGTCACCCCGTTGGGCAGATCTCGAGGATTCAGAAGACGAGGAAGAAGAAGAAGATAGGTACCACCGTCCAAGGTGGTGCCCTGATGGACTCAGCCGTTCACAAAAACGCAGGGTTCAGCGGTTGCGCGGCCTGGAGGAAGCCGAAAGGTTATACCTGCATACGCTAAGGAAGGCACGACCTGATCTGGCGGCAAAAGTTCAGCGAACCCTGGACGAAGAGGGTCGTCCACGGAGAATGGAGTGGCGTCCCAAGCAAAAGAAGGCCGATGATGAAACATCGGCTGGCACAAACATGGTGCTCGTCCTTCCGACAGAGTTCAGTGCTCCACGAGTCTACGATGCACTCAAGGTGGACAACAGCAGGCGCATCAAGTCAGAGTTTGGGTTGGTTTTATCCAGCCTGACCGAGTAGCAAGATTAAACCAATGAGCAAACCGGGCGAGGCTGATCCTTGTGATCGGCCCCAAAAATTTATGGAGGGACATTACAAAACCTTCATCGAACAAGCAATGCGGAGGCCGATTCCAGCAATCGGCCAAAATTATCCCCTGCACATATTCTGCTTATGTTCAGCAACGATCCACTTGGCGGCGGCCACGTCGGCAGATGAAAGTCAGCATGAATCTTTGCGAAGCCGACGTGCAAGTGCAGTGCCCTGACTAACCATGAAAGCCGATATCTGCAGTCATTTGGCAGATTCGGCTCGGGGGGCATATAGTCAGATGAACATGTGCAGATAAACATGTGCAAACATGCGTGCAGTGGAACAGTGGGGGCCGATTAAGGAAAAATCGGCCAAATAAAAAAAAAATTCGCAAGAAGCAAAGCCGATGCGCAGCCATCGACTCTAGTACAGTTACACAAGACCAAGACCTACTGGCTATGTGCTCAAGGTTTACATCGATGTCGACGTTCGGTAGAAGAAAGCTGATCAGCGACTTGTGCATCCCTGCCGGTATTCTTGCCTTGATTAAGGCTCGGGGGGCAGCTCGCCTTAAAAAATTCTTTGGGAAGCCGATTTTGATAGAATCGGCTGTTTCTGCATTACAATTTAGAGGCCGATGGTGGCACATGTGGTTGGCTCACTACTGTTCTCGCCTTGATGGAGGCTCGGGGGGCAACGGGCCACATAGATATTTGGTTCTTAAGAAACCGATTGGAGTTGCATCGGTTGATCCTGCGTCGTGATCCTCTCTGGAAGCAGTTCCGGTCGTGAAAGAAGATTGCTGAAGCTATGGAGAGGAATCAGGAAAGGAGGCCGTCGGTTTTTGCAGATTTTGGACTGTCCTGTCGCTGCAAAGGGGTTGGATTCTCAAAATAGCCGATGAGCCATCATCGGCTAAGGGATTGCGAAAAATTATGGTCAGATACCAAATCGCAGCCTGAAGTTGAGAAGTTCTTGACCTACGAGCTAATCGACATGAGAGTCCGGCTTCATGGGCGTCCAAAAGAAAAGAAATCCGATACATTGCTATCGGTCTTAACATGACAGGCGGAAGGGATGAAATTGGAGCAATTGAAGGATGAATCAAAAGAACAATTTCATTAATTCAGAGGAGTGGCTTTACAAGAAAGAGCCGATGGCTCTCAAAAGAGGGATTTAGTGCCTAGCGCACTGCTACTACTAGTCCTATTCTACTAGTCGTCGCTGTCCTCGTCGTCACCGCCGTCGATGTCGTCGGCGCTGCTCCCAGGGAGCTCCTCGTCGCTGCTACCCCAGCCCGTGGCCGGAGCCTCTTCCTCCTCGTCATCATCATCGTCCTCGCTGTCCGCCCAGGAGCGGAAGCGCTTGGTTGGCGGGTACCCGGCGGAAGAGGAAAATTCATCTTCCTCCTCCTCTTCTCCTTCTTCATCGTCGTCTTCATCCTCGCTATCCGCCCACATGCGGGAGCGCTTCTTCAGCGGGAGCTTGGCGGAGGGGGAGGCCTTGGCCTTCGCTGCTTCTCCTTCTTTCTTCTCATTGTCGGGGGAGAGGGGGTTCACCTTGGAGTGAAGGTTGTCCTCGTTCTTCTTCTTCGGCGAGGATTGGGGGAAGAGGTTTGAGAAGGAGGAGGAAGAGGAAGACATGGCTGAGGGAGAAGAGGGTTTTTTGGGTGCCGGTGGCTGGAACAGAGGAAGGGGATGAACAAAGCTAATCGATCGGCACAGTTAAATAATGAGGAGCCTGGTGGAAATTTAATGTCATTATAGTTTCCAAGGAGATGACGCCAGAGCTATCGAATTTTGTAGAGAAGCTGAGAAGACAGGGCATAATGATAACGGATACTGCAACAGCTCTGCTCTGCCACGACATGACCCGACAAAGGAAAGCATAATGATTTTGGAAATGTTATTTCCAAAACCAGGGGGGCATGTGTTATCACCAGATTTTGGTGATATCCGGAGGTGGGCCGTAAAGGAGATGGGCTTGAAGGATTACACGTGGAGGATCTCTGAAACGGCCTTGCACGGAGAATTTGGGCTAGTTTGCCCGTGTATCTTTAATTATAGTAGATTGTATCGTAGATTAAAAGTTAGAGTTTGTCTCGTACACGGCGGGGATATTCCCACGTTAGAAAGTCCGCTGGACTATAAATATGTATCTAGGGTTTATGGAATAAACAACAACTCACGTTCAACCCAAAACAAACCAATCTCGGCGCATCGCCAACTCCTTCGTCTCGAGGGTTTCTATCAGGTAAGCGACATGCTGCCTAGATCGCATCTTGCGATCTAGGCAGCACAAGCTCCACGTTGTTCATGCGTTGCTCGTACTGAAGCGTCTTTGATGGCGAGCAACGTAGTTATCATAGATGTGTTAGGGTTAGCATAGTTCTTCGTATAACATGCTTACGTAGTGCAACCCTTGCATATCTAGCCGCCCTCACATCTATCTCAGGTGTGGGGGCGGCACCCCGCTTGGTCATTATTTAGTAGATCTGATCCGTTACGATTGCTCCTTGTTCTGCAAGGATTAGTTTAATATCTGCAATAGTTAGGCCTTACAAAGGGGGGGAGGATCCAGTGGCACGTAGGGTGGCGTTCGCAAGTCCTAAACAGGATGTTCCGAGGATCAACTTTATGTTGGTTTTTAGGCCTTGTTTAGGATCGGCTTACGATCACCGTGCGTGGCCGCGAGGCCCAACCTGGAGTAGGATGATCCGATTATGCGGTGAAAACCCTAAATCGTCGTAGATCTCATTAGCTTTATCTTGATCAAGCAGGATCACCATACATTCGTGCACCCCGTACGAATCATGGGTGGATCGGCTCTTTGAGCCGATTCACAGGATAACCTGAGAGCCGATCGAGGCTCGTATTTAATGTTTACGTGTATGCCATGCAGGAAACTAAGCGAGGCATCCCCATCACCTTCCTGACCAGGTATAGGTCAGGTGGCACGCCCTTGCACTTCGCATCGGACGTGTGACCAGAAGAGCATTGCGGGCCATCGCTCGGAGGGGTCTCAGCCAGCCGCAGCTCTAGGCTCTTCCCGGCTCTACCGTGTTGACCGTCGCTGCCCGCCGGTGGGTTTTGGCAGTCAACACCTATATATGAATCTTATTCTCCGGACCATTCCGGAACTCCTCGTGATGTCCGGGATCTCATCCGGGACTCCGAACAAAATATTCGAACTCCATTCCATATTCAAGTACTACCATTTCAACATCCAACTTTAAGTGTGTCACCCTACGGTTCGTGAACTATGCGGACATGGTTGAGTACTCACTCCGACCAATAACCAATAGCGGGATCTCGAGATCCATAATGGCTCCCACATATTCAACGATGACATTAGTGATCGAATGAACCATTCACATACATTACTAATTCCCTTTGTCTCGCGATATTTTACTTGTCCGAGGTTTGATCTTCGGTATCACTCTATACCTTGTTCAACCTCGTCTCCTGACAAGTACTCTTTACTCGTATCGTGGTATGTGGTCTCTTATGAACTTATTCATATGCTTGCAAGACATTAGACGACATTCCACCGAGAGGGCCCAGAGTATATCTATCCGTCATCGGGATGGACAAATCCCACTGTTGATCCATATGCTTCAACTCATACTTTCCAGATACTTAATCCCACTTTTATAGCCACCCATTTACGCAGTGGTGTTTGGTGTAATCAAAGTACCTTTCCGGTATAAGTGATTTATATGATCTCATGGTCATAAGGACTAGGTAACTATGTATCGAAAGCTTATAGCAAATAACTTAATGACGAGATCTTATGCTACGCTTAAATGGGTGTGTCCATTACATCATTCATATAATGATATAACCTTGTTATTAATAACATCCAATGTTCATGATTATGAAACTAATCATCCATTAATCAACAAGCTAGTTTAAGAGGCATACTAGGGACTTCTTGTTTGTCTACATATCACACATGTACTAATGTTTCGGTTAATACAATTCTAGCATGATATATAAACATTTATCATAAACATAAAGATATAAATAATAACCAATTTATTATTGCCTCTAGGGCATATCTCCTTCATAAGAGGCATACTAGGGACTTCTTGTTTGTCTACATATCACACATGTACTAATGTTTCGGTTAATACAATTCTAGCATGATATATAAACATTTATCATAAACATAAAGATATAAATAATAACCAATTTATTATTGCCTCTAGGGCATATCTCCTTCAGAAAGTGGAGGGAAAAATGGGAGCGGGAAGACAGGAGACGGGAAGAAAGTGGCGGGAAGAAAGAGGCGGGAAGAGGGGGTCGGCGGAAAGACAGAGGTGGGAAGAGGGGGCCGGCTGAAAGACAGAGGCGGGAAGAGGGGCCGACGGAAAGACCACTTTATTGAACAAAAACAACCGACAACGACTTTATAAACTAAATTTATACTAATAGAACCAACAATGACTTTATTGAAATTACAATAAAATAGATAAATTACTAGTCTAGTCTCTACTCGTCGGAGGAGGTTGTCTCCGTCCAAATGTCATCCCACCGAGGGTCGTTTTCGGTCCAAGTTGTATTCGGGTTCTCGAGCTCGAAGGCGGCGATGGCCCGACGGTGGCGCCTGTTGGACCTGCGTTGTGCCCTAAGGTTAGCAAAGAACGCGTCGGTGTTGTCGACATCGTTGGGGAACTGCGCCCTCCACTGGCGCATCAACTGCTCGTCGCGCTCGGCGATGGTGATCCTGCGCTGCAACTGGCGGTGCCGGCGACGGTCCTCATCGTCGACGAGGCACGGCGGTGGCGCGAGGAACTCCGCCTCCTCTAGCGATTCAACATCCTGGAAGTTCATGTCGCGCCCTGGCCACCGAAAGCGCCACGCCGCCGCGTCGTAAGCGCGCGCCGCCAGCTCTGGCGTGTTGTACGTGCCGAGGGTGATGCGGAAGCCACCGGCACGTATCTCGGCGGTGAACCTACCGCTCGGACGCACTCGAACGCCACGGAAACCGGACGCCCCTCGACGACGTGGAGGCATCCCGGAGATGAATGAGCGGTGGCGACGTGTGGTTGCGCCCGCACTCGTCGCTCTATATAGCGCACGCGGGGCATGGCACGTGTAAGCCACAGCTACACACGTCGCACGCAGGCGTCGGCGGGGCGAGGCACGTGGAAGCGGTGGCTACACGTCGCACGGGAAAAATATATGTAGTGAGAAATGGCGGGAAAAATGGGAGCGGGAAGACAGGAGGCGGGAAGAAAGTGGCGGGAAGAAAGAGGCGGGAAGACAGGGAAGAAATGGCGGGAAGAAGAGGAAGAAATGTAGTAAGATTTTTAAATGAATTAGTTTAATTTTTCTGAATTTTTTGATATATTATTTGTATTTTTAATATTTTTAAATGAATTAGTTTTGTTTTCTGAATTTTTTGATATATTATTTGTATTTTTAAGATTTTGAAATGAATTAGATTTATTTTTCTGAATTTTTTCATATATTATTTGTATTTTTAAGATTTTTTAATGAACTAGTTTTATTTTTCTGAATTTTTTGATATATTATTTGTATTTTTAAGATTTTGAAATGAATTAGTTTTTCTTTTTCTGAATTTATTGATATATTATATGTATTTTTAACATTTTGAAAAAGAAAAGTAATTTGAAAAATACCCTTTAGTCGCGGTTGGCCGCGGGAAATGAAAACCCCGCGAAAAATGACCTTTGGCGAGCCCAACCGCGACCAAAGGTCGCCCACTATAAATTTCGTGCCCGAACCGCCGCTGCCCCCATCTCGTCTTCTCTGATCGTCTCCGCGCGCACGAAGAACTTCTCTGGACGCCGTCAGGCTGCCCGCCGCCCTCGCCGACTGCGCCGCCCTCGCCGACCGCCACCAGCCCCTCACCGACCGCCGCCCTCACCGATCGCCGCGCGCGCGCCGCCCTCGACGCCGTCGCCACACCGTGCGCGCGCCACGCCGTGCGTGATTGCTGCCGCCGGCGGCCGGCATTGCCGACGCTCCCCGCGCGCCGAATCTCCATTCCCCGGCGTCTTCCCGCCGGCGCCGGCGCTGCCGCGCGCGCGCCGCACACACAGGGAGAGGGGAGGCCGGCGGCCGGCCGGGGGCGCGCGCCACGCACACAGTAGGGCGGCGCCCGGCCCCGGCCCCTCCATCTCCCTTTTTTTTATTAACACAAAATTTAACTTCACAAAAACTTTAATTAACTTAACAAAAAAATTGAACTTCACAAAAACAGTAACTTAACAAAATAACTTAACAAAATTTAACAAAAATAACTTAACAAAATAACTTAACAAAAGTTTGTCAAAAATATGAACTAAATTTTCACTTTTGTATTTTTTCACTTTTAAAAGAACTCAAAAAAATGAACTAAATTTTCACTTTTGTATTTTTTCACTTTTAAAAGAACTCAAAATAACTTAACATATATATTATTTGTATTTTTTCACTTTTAGAAGAACTCAAAATTTGACTTAAAAATTTTGTCTTAAATTTTTTGACTTAACTAAAATTTGACTTAACCACCGCGCGTATACGGAGGGGGCCGGCAGCGCGCTCGTCGCCCCCTCCGTATACGCGCGGTGTTTTTTTTTGGGATCGAGAGGGGGTGGCGAGGGTTATGTGTCGTCGGCACCGCCACCGCCCTTTCGCCACCGCTTCGCCACCGCCACCGGTCTCTCGGTCACGCGGTCACTGCGAGGTCGATCGTCCGCATATAACACGCGTCCCCCCTCTCGCCTCCCTCGTCGCCCTCTCTCTTTATATGTAGAAGAGATGTGATAATGCTGGCATATACACAATTAATTAGTTTTTACTACATGTTTTCAGGACTGACCTATGGCGGACGATAGAGTTGACCCGATTATGGACAACTATGATCAAGAAGCTGAAGACCATTTATTTGGCATCATAAAAGGCGATATTATTTATGTGCCGACCGAACAAGATGAATAAGACCTCGAGGATATTTCTTCTTATCTGAATCTTGACGGTCAAGATGAAGGCCGTCAGCAAAATGATGGGGAAGAAACGTCGATAAACGACGATCTTCAATTGCAAGTAGCAACCAGCTCCACCGCCGAGGTATATATATACGTTGAGCCTCTGGTGATACAAACTTACTGATTTGAATAAATATGTGTGTACTAACGCGCGTGACTCTCTTTCTTATTTTAGCCCTCGGCCGGATCGTCGAAACAATCGAGTACGTCGTCAAAGCGTGGCGCAACCAAGACGCTGAAACAAGGAGAAACATATACCATCGAGGTTGTCGACAGTGCAACCGGTAGGCCGCTGGAGCCCCGCAAGCACGCCACCAAGTTTATCAACCAATGCGGAGCCGTTGTTAGAGAGAACGTCTCGATCACCCTCCAGGAGTGGAATGAGCCAAAGAAGGCACGTCTTGGTTTCACTTTTGTCGACAAGAGAACAAAAAAAGATTGCTTGAAAAAGCTTCTGGAACATTTCATCCTACCTCCGGAATACCACAAGTTCGATGAGGAGGGTACCAAGATTGAGGAAAACAAGAAGAGGAGGAGGCTAGTCAAAGAGTTCGCTCTTCATAAAATGGCCGAAACATTCCGGAAATTCAAGCAAAATCTAGCCCGTGACTATGTCAACCAGAACAAGACTCCGGATTTCAAAGGACAATATGATAAACTGAAACATGATTGGCCAGACTTTGTGAAGCAGAAGAAATCGGAGCAGTTCATTGAAATATCGAAAAAAAATAAGGAAAATGCAGCTAAGAAGGAGTACAATCATATTATGGGGCCAGGAGGGTATCGCTTTTGGGAGCCTAGGTGGGAGAAGATGGAGAACGAGCTGAGGACGCGAGGAATCCGTCCAGGTACGGAGGGATGGGACCCAAGGGCCAAAAGCTGGTGGTACGGGCATGGGGGAACGCTAGACCCGGAGACAGGGGAGTGTGTTCACCGTGACAAAACGTTTAAACCCACCCAAGCCCTTATTGACGCAATGAGGGATGCTCAACTGGGGAAGATCAAGTTCAACAGAGAGAACGACGCGCTGACAAAAGCCCTCGGGAAACCTGAACACGGAGGACGTGTACGAGGCATGGGGAACATTTCGTGGAAAATAGGGTTCTCCCAGAACGATGACCCGTACGGTTACAGAAGCCGTAAGAGAAAGATGGATCGGGATGCAGATGTTATGGCGCGGTTGGTATCGGAATTCGATACGATGAAGAAAACCGTGAGTATACTAGTACAAGAAAGATCGGCAGCTGGGGCGCATGAAGATCATCCAGCGGATCTCGGAAGCCAGCAGCGGATGAGAAGCAGCGTGGCTTCCACGGAGAACCCGCCGGCTACTGATAATGCAACGGCGGTTGAAATTACTGCACCGGAGCCTCCTCGCTACCCCGTGGACGATGTAAAGGAGATGAAAGAATGTCATCTGCATTATCCAATTGGGAACATGTCCACGAAGGTAGCCATCGGCAGTGCTTTACCATGTGAGCCTAGAGCACTCCACCACAACAACCCCATTCCAGATGGCTATGCTTGTGTCACGGTGGAGGAAATAGTCCCGGGGTTTGAGGAACTGGAGATTGACATTGCTACACCCGAAGGGGAGAGAAGACTTGGAGGTGTCAAGCGCCAGTTCATTCTATGGAAAAAGAAGTTTATCAAGTTTCCAGGCGAGGCGCCAAGGCAAACAAGTCCACCCCCCTCCGGTGGTGGTGGCGGTGGCGGCGGCGGTGGTGGTGGTGGTTTACCTACATCTCCTTCACGTCAGCCGACGCTGCCCCCCAATTCACCTCCGGCGGGTAAGCAGATGCCGCCCCCCAGTCCTCGTCCGGCGGGTGATCAGACGCCGCCCCCCAATCCACCTCCGGCGAAGAAGCAGAAGGAGTCCTGGGTTATTAACCCAGACCCTTATGTACCTAGAACCACAAAGATACCAGAGCCATCACTGAAGCCTCTCCCCACAAGGCCTTGGGAACATAGTGCCGAGGAAGTCGACGCACACGCGGCTGCTGATTATGAGAAATGGAAGGCGGACTGCAAGAAGAAAAGTGAGGGTGAGCCCAAGCCAGTATTTTCTGACAAGCAAAAGCAGTGGGCTAAGTCATTTTTGAACACACCGTCCCAAGCCGCGAAGAATCTGCCTGACGACTATGCACGTGAACTTCGTAGGCAAGCACTCACGTTCAAGAGGAACAAAGAGTTGGCGGAGAATCAGGAGAAGAAAGCCTTGGAGGAGGCCGAGAAAAAATTAGAAAGGGGGAAAGAAGTTGCCCAGCTCGGGGAACAAAGTAAACAATCGATCGCCCCGCTCATAGTGCAAGCCGCCGGTCCGGATGCCCCCGATATCATAGCAGCTGCGGCAGCACATGGATTGACTGTAACGAGTGCCAGAGAACAAGCGGCCAACTTAGGTATCACTCTTCGTGCACTGTTAGGCCTTGATGAGGCGCCAATGAAGGACGTAGTATTTACATATGTGCCGAATGGGCCTCTCGTCGAGCCTGCGCAGGAAGAGGATCTACCTCGACAAATGACAGGTCTGCCAAATTGGTACAAGGGTTACATAAAACTTAAAAACGCCAAAGACTATATTTATGCGGAAGTTAGACATGAGCATCACTTCAAACATTACTATATAACAATTCATCGGAGTGAATTGTTCCAGCTGTTCAATCTGCGCGAGCTCGACAAATCTATCATCAGTTGCTACGTTCTGTAAGTGATTTATTAATTTCTACCCCATCTCGTTCATTGCCTGCACTATATATATATATATTGTCCTAACTATCTTGTTGTGTACGCTATTATGCAGAATGAAGAAGCGGGAAATGAGAATAAGGAGCATCCATGATGTTGGGTTCATTGACCCACACATCGTTAATTCATATGTGTTAGAACACCACCCCGCCGACGTGGAGGAAGACCTGTCGCAGTGTCTTACAAAACAGGAACTCAAAAGTGATATTCTATTTCCTTACCATTTTGGGTGAGTGTTTCTGTCTTGAGCATATTCTCTTTGTTTACTCCATGCATGGTATGTGGCTAATCGATGAGTTATGCATGACTGTGCATGTATCGTGTCCGCAGGTTCCACTGGATTCTGCTAGTAATTCAATTTCACACCTCCACAGTTCTCGTCCACGACTCTCTGAATATGGATCGGCGCTTTGGGCCGACATGAGAAAAATGATGCAAAAGTAATTATTTTCATTCATTTGCGCTCTATATCGATCGGCCTATTTCGTTCATTTCCTAATATCAAGTAATAACTAATTAATAACTCTCTTGTTCATTTAATTTTCTTTGCCTCGTAGGGTTTGGAGACGGTTCGTAGATGAAAAGGTCGGTGAATTCAAAAAAGAGCTACAATTTAAAAGGGCAGTGTCTGCGACTGGGGATATTCAGCCACCGGGGACCAATCTATGTGGATACTATGTTTGTGAGAGGATCCGGAGATACACCACTGACCGGCAGCCGTCTGAGAACAACATCAAGAGGAATAACCTCCGGAAGACGCTTAGTCCAGAAGCTCGCTTCCGACCACTTCAAGAGGAACTAGCTGGATGGTTCGCGAGGGAAGTCATCGATCCTAGAGGAGAACACTATGTAGAGGACGTAGAACTTCATATGCACTAAATTATGTATGGAAACTTGTTCAAAATTGTATATGGTCATCCGATATTGAATATATATTGTATATTCCTCTTGAATTCTTTTTGGTTCTAATTTCAAATTTGTTTGAAATTGTACATTCATATGCATGTATGTAGTACCATAGAATATGTGAAACTCCTTCAAAATTAAAACCCAAAAGAAATAAAACAATACAAATTAAAAAGAGACCAGATTTAGGGGGAGGGGGGGCTAAACCGCGACCAATGGCAGTTGCGAACTGCGACCGAAGCCCTTTTTCTACCAGTGTAAATTCATTTCACTAGTAGAAAACTGGGCTTCCGTGCAGGTCTTTTGTCCCGGCAAAGTCTGGAGCCCGGACAAACAGGCCGGCCACGTCGTCCCGAAATCACTGAGAAGTTACGGGGCCTTTTGTCGTGGTTCTTTAAGGGCTTTTGTCCTGGTTGGAGCCTCCAACCGGGACAAAAGGGTCTGAGGCCTTTCGAGTCTTGCTGGCAGTCCTTTTGTCCCGGCTGGAGACACGAGCCGGAACATAAGGTCCGACGGTTCGTTCCCGTGTGGAAATCGTTCGTCTCGGCCTTACTGCACACGGAAACGGAGAGGAAGCAGAACGATCGCTGCGCCGGAATTTGCATCGCCGCCCATGGGCGGATCCAGCCTATAGTCAAGGGGGGCAGCTGCCCCCACTCAATTTTTATTTACCTTGTAATATGCTAAGCTAAAAACTGATTTGCCCCCACTTGTAAATATTATTTGCACCAGTTATCATATTTTTGCCCCCTCTCAAAAATTGGCATGGATCCGCCCTTGTCGCCGCCGGCGCCATGACCGGCCTTTTCACCTCCCTCTTCCCTATGTACATGCCTTGTTCTTCCTTAGATCTCCATAGCCACCAAAACTGCACCCTTAGCCCCGGCCGGCCCTCATGGAACCCGAAATGGTCAAGCTCGCGCGTGCCCTCGACTTCCCTCGATCTGAAGTCTACTGTGATGTCATGGAGAAGATGAGGTACACCCTCCGTGCGAAGAGGGTGGAGATGTGGATCCGCGTCGTCAAGAGGGATTTCCTCGACACCGCGGAAATCAAGGTTAGTTTTCCATGGCTTTTGTTATCAAAAGATATGTAGCTTAAAATTTAGATATATCATAAAGCATCCAAAATCCCAATGGCAATTTTTTTCTGTGTTTGAAGGTCATGGGCTTGGACTGCGAGTTCACCGACCCTTGCAAGGGTAACCAACGCACCGCCGTCCTGTAACGCTCCGTCGCGCAACATACTCTGGTCTTCCATATTGTGCATGCCGATGAAGTGCCACAACTGCTCATCAATTTCCTTGCGGACAAGAACATCAGATTCTATGGCGCGGCAATCCACAAGGACCACAATGATGTGGATATGTTGCAGACCTACGGAATTATTACTCTGTCTGCGATCAACCTGCAGCAGATCCTCCAGAACCCCGTCCCAAGAAAGCAGACTCCGAGTTTGTATGATTTGGCAAATCATTATATTAGGACGGGTCTCGAGCAGAAGAAGTTTAATTATAAGAAGAACAAGCCGCCGAAGATCGTCAAGGAATTAGAAGAAGCATTTGGATGGGGCGATTTTCCCTTGAGCCATAAGCAACTGCAGTATGCCGCTCTCGACGCTCGCCTCGGCTTCGAGCTGGGTAGGAGGCATTTTCGGGCACTTGGCTACAATAGCCATATGGATCGCCTCGGACTTAATATTTATGAGTAGATGCATGGTGGTGTGATGTGTGGTGTCGTGTGTGCCTTCTATGTATGAATCATCGCGATCAATATATTAAATCTTTCTATTATATAGTTATTTAAATTCCTCACCTACAGTACTGCGGGCATAACCAAGCAATTTCAAACTGAGTTCATATATTGCACTTTACTATACTGATACAATGTTAAATATGGCGAAAGAAATATTATTTGATAAGATCTTTCTGAAGTGTTACTTCTTCTTAACACTTGATAATAATGCAATATTATATGAATAATGCATATATTATTTGATAATAATATTAATAAATGAATAAAAATAAAATTATTCCATATTCAAATTCCTCACACTTTTCTAATAGTTATGCATATATTATTTGCACACTTGTAGTTTAAAGATTGAAAGAAATTCGAATTTCTCACATTGGAATGCTATATTATTATCTTATGGTAGTATTTACAACAAGGTACAACCACATTCGCGGGAGAAAATGAAAAATGAAAAATGAAAAATGAAAAATAAAAAAGAAAAAATGAAAAAAAAGAAAAAAAGAAAAATAAAAAAAAAACCTTTTGTCCCGGTTGGTATTACGAGGCGGGACAAAAGATCCTCCAACCCAAACACCTGCATCGCAGCCACGTGGTGGACTTTATGTCCCAGCTGGTAACTAGGCCGGGACAAAAGGGTTGACCTTTTGTCCCGCCTCCATTGTCCCAGGTGGCCGGCCGGGACAAAAGCCTCTAACGGACCGCGACAACAAGCCTATTTTCCACTAACGCGTCTTTTCAGTGGTTAAAAGGTCGTGCATGTTTGATAGCTTGTGGAAGGTAATCAGCATTTCATGTTCTTATATTTTTTTCTTTACTGTCTAAGATCATTATTGCTATTGCCTTCTTAGTTATATCCATGCTGTAGTCATTTACATCATAAACTAGTAAACCACGTGCACTTTATCTATTAGGGTTGTGGTTGCATATGAGAATGCACTATCAGTGATTGAAATTAATGATGAAGAAGAACAAGGCGTCAACAAGGAGAATTATGTACCATCGGCAGATTAGAGCAATCCAAAGCCAATTGTGGACTGCGAGTACTTTGGTAAAACACATTTTCTTCTTAAAAAGCGGCACATATAGAGCATCTATGCAGTTGATCATTGCTTCTGCGTTTTATTTGGTACAACACTTCTACCTTATTAAGACCATGTCTACCGGCGCCCCTCAAATAGGCGTCTCGGCAGCTGCTCTCTACTTAGGAAGAGTTGTCCCATACCGGCGACTCTAAACCGGCGCCCCCAATAGCAACCAAAACAACCCGGGAAGAGTTGTCCCATACCGGCACTCTAAACCGGCGCCCCCAATAGCAACCAAAACAATCCCAAAATTAAAACTAGGCGGATTTCATTAAAATTTGTACAAAGTTTGGCGCTAAAAAAAAGGTAAAACCTAATCTAATGAGGGTCATCGAACGCGCTGAGTCTAGGCTATCGGCGCCGTCACCACTGTTGCCTTCGGAGGACAATATATGTACAAGCAACTAAGTTTTTGTTAGTGACTTTCTTATGTGCCCACCTATGTAGTAAGCTATGGGGCAAGTTGTTTTCAGGTTTGTTCTTTGTTGTAGTATTCAACTGGGTGTCTGGAAGCAACTAAATTTTCTGCGGACAGTTGTATTTATTTTGCTTCGTGGACCTGAGATTTATTTTTGCTACAAATCTATCTAAATTGCTTCAGTGTTTCATTGGTGTTCACGACCTAGGGGTTTCATTGGGTGATGGAGGGGAGGGAGAGGGAAAGGAGATGGGGTTGCATTTGGTTTCCTTGGGAGCCCTCAGTTTTTGTGCTTTCATGTCTTCATTTGTTCAGGTGGCGATCAATCAATGAACAGGTTGCTCGGCAAGGGACCAGCGAAAAACCAGTTCGCCTCGAGCGCTCCCGCGGGCGCTCGGGCGAACCCTAAACTTGCCCCCGCCTAGGTCCTCCTCCTCCGTCCCCCACCGCCGCCGCCGCCGGGCAAAGCCTGGCCGGTGCTGGCGGCGGCGGACCTTCCTCTCCTCGCTTCTGGGCACAGGCGTGGGCGGCGTGGCCGGAGGTGCAGTTTCCGCGCGGATCTCGGCGCATCCGGGGCAGGCTGGCCGGCGGCCTGCGGCCGGCGAGGCTCGCGTGAATCGAGGCGGCCTGGGGGTGTGACGCGGACGCCGTCTCCGTGGGAGGCGGAGGCCGGCGACTCGTGTGCCTCCCCCGACGTGGTCTGACCCGGCGGCGGTCGGCCCTACCGGCGACGGGGACTGGAGACGACGACAAGGACGCCTTGGCGCAGCTTGCTGTCATGGTGTGGCGCGAGGGTGCGGATGGGCGGCCGCGCCGGCCGGATCTGGGCCAGGGGGCCCGATCTGGATCTGGCTGCCATGCTCAGCACCTGCCCGGAGGTTGCTATGCCATCCCACGGGGGGATCTGCTGGCACGCTGGGCCGGCGACATGGATGGTTGTGTCTGTCGGAGTGCCGTTCACCTGCGGTCTACTGGCCTCGACCATCTTCGGGGGTGTCTCGAGTCCTGTCAAGGTGGTGCCTTTCTCCGCGCGGTGGTAAGATCATGGATGCCGGGGCGGCGGCCCTGGAAGGTGGGAACCTTGTGGTTTGGCGGGCGAGCCCGAGGTTCTGGTGCTGGCTGGGGCCATGGATAGGGGGCTGTCATGGTGCTTAGCGGGCTGCGGTTTGTGGGGGTGTGGTGGCTGCCACCTCGGTGGCGTCCCTTGCCATGTTTGGGTGGTGGAGAGATCATGCCAAGAGGAAACTCTTGCCCTGGACCTTCTAGGGCCACGACGGCGGCGTCCATGGACGTCGCTTCCTTCTTGAAGGCGTCGTTTTGGCTTCTCCCTGCCCCCTTTCGTGCTCCGGGTGAAAACCCAAGATCCCCGGATCGGGCGGTGGTGGCAATCCGGTGTCGTGCTCTTCTTGAAGACACCGTCTTGGAGCCAACAACCCGAGGCTCTCCGATGGTTGTGACGGAGGTGTTTCTTCGGCGATCTTCGGCAAGGCTTGCTCCGTGCCCCTTCCCTTGTGGAGCTTCCTTGGCGCTGTTGTTCGGTTTGTGAGCAACGAGGGTTGGCCCCCGGTGGTGGTCGGCTTCCGGTGACGTTTCTGCGACGGAGGAGTTCTGTTGAGGCGCGCGTGAAAATGGCTCGCTCTCGAGTGAGCTCCGGCCCGACACTGTAGACTCCAGCTCTTCTCCGAGCCTCGTAGGCGCTTTGGCTGAGAGCTCGCTTCCGGTTGTAGCTTCTTCGGTAGTTCGTGTGGGTGTGTGGTGTCGTTCTGTAAGTTGGGTTCAGCACTTTGTATCGTTTATCGCCGTTGGTGGCTTTGTTAATTCAAAGTTGGGCACTTGAGTGTCTTTTATCTAAAAAACGATCAATCAATGAGGTAGGAATCCGTTGTGATACTTATAGGAGGCAGAAAAGTTGCAGCAGACCAACCTTGGCCTAGGTGATTGGATGATGAAAACCTGTTTTTGCGTACCAAGAAGGTGGACGTCAGACACGAAAGGGAAGTGAGCACCAGGTGCGCGAGATGTGGAATGCTTTTTTGGAGCAGCAGGAAGCGCGCCGGCCAAAAACCTGCCCGGACAAACGAGCACCGCCGGAGGCCGGCCGGCAAGACCAGGCCTGGGCTAGACGCGTCCTAATCCTAAAATAATGGAGAATAGGAGGACGGGATTACAGGGGATCCAAAGCTGTAGCTGCTAAATTATGCCCATTTGGCATATCCTGCGCGCCTTCGATTTGCTTGGTTCATTAGCTTCAGATTCAGGTTAAAACCCATATCATTCCGTGGTGCCAATAACACGTAGACGAAGGTCCTGACACTGCCATGGCCCTCCACCGCCTGAGCACCACTGAGGCGTGCTCACACTACATCGATAGGGTCCTCTTTCCAGTCCAATCCATGGAGAAAGACAGGAAGGACAGCGGCCCCCCGCCGGTGTCGTGGGTGGAGAGTTCACTTGAGGCGGCGCGCCCGTACGCGATGCTCGCTCGTCTGGACAAGCCCATCGGCACCTGGCTCTTCGCTTGGCCCTGCATGTGGTATGCTTACTAGTTAACTACACTACCAGTGCTGCTGATATTACTATCTGTGAACACCGTTTTTGCATAGAAATAGGGTCACGCTTGAAAACGCAAATATCTGACCCAACCGGCAAAGAGGAAAGACAGTAAGGACTACACCTACAATGAGTGTATCATATGTAGTTTTATGCATTTCCTGCATGCAAAAAAGCTAACATGGCATGGCAATTGATAATAGTAGTATTCGTAGATAGATACGTAGAACTATAAAATTCAATACCAAATAGATCTTCAACGTACATATGTATTGAGATACTATAAATTAATAATGAGTATATGATGTCTTGCATTGTAGAGTATCATACACTAGTATCATGTGCATGATATTAATGATACTAGTATTTGATACAACCAATTGTGACCAGTCTAAGAATCCTCCGGCCGGGGCTCAAAACTTCCAAGATCAGTCCCAGTTGTTTGATCAAATCGTTTTGGGCCGTTTGATCAGTTTATATGTCTAGTTTTGTCTCAAATTCTGCTTTTGCTACACTGTAGGAAAAATAATAATTTGCTTTTGCTGCATCGAAGAAAAAAAGGTTCGACTAAAAGTAAAAAAGAAGAAGACCCGTCAGACATGGAGATTTCACTGGAGACCTTTTTGCAAAAAAGAATTATTCTATTGTAGCAAACACGATCTCATCGAGACTTCGCTGGAGACGTTTTAGCAAAACATTTATGGTACTATAGCAAACCCAACGTCATCGGAGAATCGACATACACCTCGTAGAAAAGTTCATGTACTAAAATAGAAAAACAGCAAAACGAATTATGTTACGATGTCTCTAACGAGATCCTTGCTATTATAGCAAAATAAACATTATACTAATACACCAAAACCTCGTAGCAAGAAATTTATACTAATATAGCAAAACTATATAACAACTGTAGCAAAAAATAGTACATGTGATGCAAATCCACATGATGTATATATGGCGAATAACGTAGAATAGTTGTAGAAAAAGAATCCTTCATATGATGAAAGAACAAAGAACTATTGTAGCACAAAACTTTCCCCTATGACGCAAATCCATAGAGTTGTTGTAGCAACGCCGACTCCCGCTCGCAACATCTGGCTCCATTAGGCGCATGGGTGTGTTGGCTATTGTCCTTGGGCCGGGGTCATCGAGGGACGAGGGGAGCATAGCCGACATCGGTCAGTGCAGGTGGAGCCCATGGCCAACAGCAGCCAGACATCCTCGCATGCGGCGAGCATGGCCACATAGACCTCAGGTGCGAGGGAGGGGACAAGCTCAACGGCGCCCTGGATGGATCCTCCCCTTGCCGACGTTGTGCGCCTTAACGGTCGGAGAAAGGGCGATGTGATAGGGGGAGATGCAGGTGGACCTCACGGCACCTGCAGCCCACAAATGATTCGGCAGGCGGCTCCATGGCCGCACCTCGCATCGGCGTGTACAAGACGTAGAGTGCGCCGAGCTCATGAGCTTCGTTTCCGTCTCCTGGAGGAAGCTCCGGCCGGGGGAGCATCGGCGTCAGCCAAAACTCTCCTCTCCCCGTGTCTAGCCAATCCTACGCCCCGTGCGTGAACCTCGCGACGGAGATAAACAAAAGAAAAGAAAATAGGAGTGTCCGGACGTATCCTCCGGGGCTGCTCTAAGAGCATCTCCAGTCGCGTCCCCCAAACAACGTTCGAGAAAACGCGGGATCTAGCGTTTGGTCTATACCGCAAGGTGCTGTCGTTTTTGGAGGACGTTTGTTTCCAGCCGCATCCCCCAAACGAGGCCCCAAAACAAACAATTAAAGAGTATGAAAATTAAAAATTAAAAATTATTATGTTTTACAACTTTGAATGAAATTACCAGTTGATCTACCCTAGCCTACTCGTCGTCCTTCGGGGCACTCGACGGCCCTGCCCCATTGTCACCTTCTCCTATGCGCCGAACTTGATGAGATCCCACATCCTACAGGTGTGCCGCCTGGAGCTAGACGCAAATCACCATCGCCCACTCCATGTAATTTGTTAGGGTGAGCGCCATGTACTAGGCACTACCCGAGCTTTCCCGCATGACTATCTCGCCGCCACCCGCGAAGCTGCGGCCACTCAATTGGGAAGAAGACACGGAGGGACGTCGACACTGGTTCACCAGCAGCTGCGAGTCTGGGAGCCGTTCCCCTCGTCAAGTGCCGCCTTTACTTTTTGTGCTGCGTGCAGTAATGCATCTTTTCTATCTCATTCACCTTATTTATGTGGTCAAGGAATGACACGAACGAACTTATCAGGCGTGCCATCCCACGTCCACTCGCCATGCTGCCACACTCGGATATAAGTTCTAGAACATTACTTCTTAAAATACATTGTTGATTGCTCTTGCTAATTGTTTGGTTGCACTTTCATACAGGAGCAAGAGAGCCTACTGTCCTTTTTACTATTTATTCTTACCATGTTGTACATTACCAAGTAACAAGAGAAATCATCTAAATGTTTCATAACTCAAAACATGGTACCATCTTATGGTTTGTTAAAGTTTCATAGGAGACATTTTTAATGCATTTTGGCATTTTTTGTACATTTCGTTCAAACCAGATTTATTTGTCTCCTGATTTGAAAAGCTCCTATAACCTTTGCTTTGTAGGTCAATAACAATCGCGGCAATGCCGGGGGAGCTCCCTGACTTGAAAATGCTCGCACTCTTCGGATGTTTAGCTATCCCCATGAGGGGAGCTGGTTGCACAGTCAATGATCTTCTCGACCGCGACATTGATAAGAAGGTTATTTGTGTATCTCGTTAATAATTTCTCTATACCGCATACAACACCCTTCAGAATTTCCCTGTTATTGAAAATACATTGAAGTTTTTTGAACCATGGATATACATAAAAGGATCAAATGCAGCTATAGATGTATTATATGATTACTTTTGAACTAATAATTTAGCAGAATTAAGTGTCATATGTCATGATAAATAGGTTAAGTAGTAGACTAAACAAAAAAACTTAGTTAAACTCGTATAGAGAAATATTCTAACCAAGGTTCAAAAAATATTGGATATATTTTCTAGAGATGCAAGTAGGTCACTATTAAGTACCCTGTACCCTAATGAGCTGTAAAAAATAAAGTAACTTTTCCAAAGTGATCATTTGATTGGCATAAGTTAGCTCAATTTTTTAAACTGAAGTGGATAGAAAAGGTACTCTAACGATGACTCACTTGCATATATAAATGTCTCTACGTTGCATTACTTCACTCAAGTGGCTCAAGCGAAGAAGTGATGATGGACATGTCCCTCTTGTAGGTTGAGCGCACCAAAATCAGGCCTCTTGCATCAGGCGTTCTAACTCCTTCTCAAGGATTGTGCTTCCTCGGATATCAGCTACTACTTGTATTGGGTTTTGTTCTCCAACTGAACAACTTTAGGTAATCCCTTCTCCTTGCTCTTGCGAATGGAATGAAATTTATCTATTCCGAATTCTCCAAAGTCCACCTAAGAAACTGTCTATCATATGGCATTGTGTGGAATTCATATAAAGAAGCCCTACAAGTCTAATGTATGTCTGCTGATCCATTTGGACATACTAATTTCCAAAAATCCAACGAAATGATGGTTTGTCAGATGCATTTTTCTTCTATAATTATACAATACCACCTCTAAATTTGTCCCGTTTCCTACGTAGCCGTGTTCTCTGGCTATCTTGGCTTCCATTGGTGTTTTCATATCCCTTGATGAAGAGGTTCACATTTTGGGTATGTGATAAGGTTTTACTAATGTAATGTTGCTTACAGAGACTGAACACTTAAATTACTTCCAATGCAATTTTTAACAGCCTCAGGCATATCTCGGCTTCACATTCAACTGGGGAGCTTTGTTAGGATGGGCTGCTATCAAAAATAGTTTAGAGCCCACTGTCATCCTTCCATTGTACATTGCTGGGATATGTTGGACATTGGTGTACGATACCATATATGCACACCAGGTGTTCTTCCATATCAAATTGAGCAAACACATCTTATTAGGTTGACGTGGTATCTTATCATCGTATCATAATGCATGTCAGGACAAACAAGATGACCTCAAACTAGGAGTTAAATCCACAGCCTTATGGTTTGGAGATTCAACCAAGCACTGGATTAGCGCCTTTGGTACTGCATTGATTGGCGGCTTAGCACTTAGTGGCTATAATGCTGAACTTGGTTAGTGATCATTATCAGACTGGTATTTATTTTATTTTTAAGTAACATGTATTGACTTCTTACATTAATCATGTTCCACAGCTTGGCCATACTACTATTTTCTGGCAGCTGCAGCCGCACAGTTGTCATGGCAGATTTCAACTGTTAACTTATCTAACCGCGCAGATTGCAACATGAAGTATGATTTTCTAAATTGAAATCATTATGATTTAGAACAAATGATATGATAATTGCTTTCTTACACCGCTCTGATGTTCTTGACCTGGCTAAGTTGCATCCTTACTATGCAGATTTGTCTCAAATAAGTGGTTCGGAGCCTTGGTATTTAGTGGGATAGTTTTCGGTCGACTTGCATCATTATCAATACATCAGGCGTGATGTGCTGCTAAGTGCAGTGTGTGGTCCAAAATGAGCATTTCTAAGTTCACCATTAATAACATTGAAGTAAAGAAGATTTGTCAAAATTTACGTCATTTGGCTATCCACTTCTCCCCAAAAGAAGCACATCGTCCGATGCCACCCCGATAGCCGAGAGGTGACGTGGAGCCATCGGGACAGAGCCTCCGTCTTCCGGCCATAGTCCCACCGTGCTTCCACTACAAGAAATCTGTGTCTGTAACAATTTCGGAACCTCATAGACAAGATGGGGGAAGGGTAGCCATCCCCGATGAGATTTGCAGCAAAATCCGTGTCAAGTATGAGATTACAATGTATTGAGCTGCCAGAAAACGTCACAGATGGGCGTGACATTTCATAATTTCGTTGCGCCCAACCAGACCAGCCTATCACAGGCTCGGTCACCCATGACATACTTTTTTTTTATCACGGATAACATCACGACCGATGCACCACGTGGCGAACAACATTGCGACAATCGTTAGCAGTGTTTTCTTACATCACATGCCCTGCAACTAACGTCATCAAAATCGTCACAGATGCCGTTATAACCGTAGGCTGCCGCCATCAAGTCCGCAACAAATTGTTTTCGTCACCATTAAGAGGAAGGCTACACCATTAATTCCCGCAAAAAAAAGGTTAAACCATTAAAATAACCGAGTTTTGCAGTTTTTATCGAAAAAAGGCCGCGGACAGATCCCTTAAAATCGCCTGACCCTTAGATATTTTTGAAGGGCATCGTGAACACACGCCTGAGGCCCTTGTATCTAAAGTTGCGGAGGCAAATGTGTCGGTACCATTTAGACCAGACAACGTTGGTGGTTAGCAAATTTCAGCTCACGCCCCGCTGTGGAACTCGTCCGACATTCGCCAAAACCTGGTCAACTTCAATGCGGTGGCAAAAATTCTCCCAAATTCACATCGAGCTCATCCACGGTCACACACGGTTGGAGCTCGTCCTCGGCCATGCACATCAGGAGCTCATCCTCGACCACGGGCAGCAGGAGCTTGTCCTAGCTTACGCGCGGGAAGCCATCCTCGTCCAACCCATGCACCTAGAATGCTCGTCCTTGTCCATGTGTGGCATGACATTCTCGTCCTTTTCCACGACCATGGAGGGCGCTCGTCCTCGTCCTCAACCATGCAACTGTGCTGGCGAGTGTCGGAGGCCGGCGCAGAGGCAGGGGCGCGAAGGTGGCCAGAGGTAGGGAAGGCGCGTACTAGAGATAGGGGCCGGTGGGGGCAGGTTGATGGTGACGACGGCGGTGAATTGGACACGGGGAAGAAGAGAGGAAAAATGAGAGAGAGAACAAAAAATAAAATGCTTTTTTTCATTTACAATCCAGTTTTTCGGTATCAGTTCTGGCAGAGTCTATTTGAGACAGTAAAAAAAAATAGTGCTATGTATAGAGGTTTTTAAAGGTCCAGTTTTTAACAGGTATGATGGAGTTGCTCTAACTGTGATCCCTCATCCACCGTGGACCAATCAAAGACAACCATTGGACCAATCATATGGTGAAACATGGACCAATCAGAGACAAACATGTGGACCAACTAGAGGACGACAAATGGACCAATCAAAGATAGACATAAGCGTCAACCAGGGGAATACACGTGTCCTTCATACATGACGTTTTTTACTCATTGTTGCTAACCAATGATTTGACGCCATGGGATCCTGTCCGGGACGTTTTACTGTGAAGTTTCCCTTTTCTTTATAGTGGCTAACCGATGATTAAGTGTCCGAGACGTTTTTACCGTGCCGTATTTCTTTTTTGTCATTTGCCACGTGCCTTTTACCCAGGATATTTTCAATGTGATGTTTTGTTTTTCGTCATGGCGGCTAACCAATGATTGTTTCACGTGTGTCTCGTATGCACGGCGTTTTCACCTTAAAGATTTCTTGTTGGTCACAGTGGCTAACCAATAATTACATTTCTTGCTCATCACATAGCACTACTAGGAAAAGGTCTACCACCGACGAACCAAGATTCCCTACCACTGCCACCACCTAGGTACGCCGACGGTAGCTAGTTTTCCATCGACTACCACCCTGGTGCGCTGGTAATAGCACCTTGGTGTGCAGGTATCTCCTACAGCCAGTGGTGCTAATGCATGCGCCGGTGGTATCTACTCTGGTGCGCTAATGCCTGATGGTATTTGTATCTGATATTTTAGACATTTCTATGCATTTATACCACACATTTATACGAGCAAGTACATGTAGAGAAGTATAGTCGCACATGCAAGTAAGTACAGGTATAGTCACGAACACGAACGCACACACGAGCAAGTACAGATACAGAAGTACAGTTGCGCACACGAGTAAGTACATGTCCAAAATTACAGTCGCGCACACGAGGAAGTACAGTTACGAGTAAAGGGAAAAGCTGCACCAAATACGCTAAACCAAAAGTACCTATCAGTTTAGGCACGAGTCTTTACTATTATATTGGAGTTGGTCGTAGGTCGTACAACGCGTTTGGTGAAGGAGATTCGGAGCATCTGAACCATTCGATCTAATCTGAGCCATCTGCTCCGTTTGATCACTTTTCCACTCCCCCCGCATATGACATGATCAATCAAATCGATTCTCATTTGGTTACATGTAAAGACATTTCCTTTCTCTACATTTGGTTAGCCGTAATATGGCAAGTAATACAAATAAATGAATCAATCAGGCATTAGTTGCCAATTACGCACAATCACAACCTTTACTCTCCGCCCACAATCACGCATCGCCTCCTACACCCTCTCTGCCCATGGTCGTCGTCTTGGAGTATCACCGCACTTGCCTCTGATGATTCGGTCGTATTCGACGACGCCGTCGTCGTAGGACCATGTCGGAGACCCAAGCACCTCGCTTGTCTCCATTCTCACCTCTATGTGTCACGGGAGTAGGCCGAGACGGCCATGCGTGAGGAAGAGTAGGGAAGGGTGGAACGCTCCGAGGACGGCCACGCACGAGGAGGAGTGGGGAAGGGTGGCTGCAGGAGATCGAAGCAGGACTGCATGAGTTGGGTCCTGATAGCGGCGCGGGCGTGTAACAACGAGCGAGGATGTGGTGCATGATTTCATTGTATGACGGCGTCGTCGTGAAGTTCAACAGCCAGGTGAAGAACCTGAATGAGTGAACGCGAGGTGTACGACCACATCAGTGAGAAGGTATGCGAGGGCCCTAGCAGTGCGGCTTGGTGATTGAGTATACTGCAGTCGAGGGAGAAGTTGGTTGCTCTCATCTCAAACCCAAGATCATCGACTTTGCGCAAGAAGTAGGCATGTTGCTCACCATAAAGACCGCCCATGAAGGCCTGTGGGAGAGCAGGCTTCTTTGTCAGCAAAGGTGGTCCAGTGAGTGCGGTCCCGTGGAAATTATCATCTGGGTTAGACATAGAAGCTCAGGGGAGAAACGGGAGGTGGTCTGTGTTCCGCTTTTGTTGCAGGTGGTGTTGGTGGTTTTCTCTGGTGGTTCTGCTCCGGCCGGCCGTGGTGGTGAGGGGAGCGGGCTCTGGAGGTGGTGCGGTGATGGTGCTGGTGGTCCTGGGCGCCGCCGTTGCGGCTGGAAGATGGGTGGAGGTGGGGAGTTGGCGCTGTGGCTGTGTTCGTTCAACGAGACCAGATTCCGGTGCTTCGCGGCGGATGGATCTTGCGGCCTTCTACAACGTGTGGGGGTGCCTTCTTCCCAGCGGACGGTGGTACGGCGTCGTCGACGGCGACTAGGAGCTTTGGGTGCGGCTGTGGATCCAATTGAGTTTCTTCCCGGTGGCTTAGGGTGCTTTCTGCACTTTTCTGGGTTTCCTTGTTTTCCTGTTTCTTCTGGGACCTGTCTGTAAAGTGCTGAGCCTCCTTTTATATGAATTGGATCCTTCCTCAAAAAAAAAAAAGAAGCTTCCGCTTCAGTTGAGTTAGAAGATGTGTTCGGAGAACTCAGCTTCCGTCCAATTTCAAGTAGAACTCAGAGAGGTATTCATTGTGCAGTTTGATTTGAAGAAACATACAAGAGAAAAAGATTGCTTTTCGTTCACTTACATTTATGTAACTATAGAACTAACGATTAATGCTATGCATCGTGCTGCAAAGGCCAATGAAAGCCGCGCGTCAAATGGATCTATCCATGACTATGTTTAGTCACATCGTTGTGATTTCTACGTGTAATCAAGATTTTGTATTAACATATTTATTTATCTATGCAAACACATTCAGTTTTTTGGAACTTCAAATACGGCTTTTAATATTTTGAATTAAAGTGCTACATGCAGATCATGATCCATAGTATCCCATCATCCTTTCTCGATTGAATCACAAGGATAGATTCAGAAGATCAACAGCCAAAGGTTGAAGTAGTAAGCACATATCCCTTTTTTTCTTTTCTTGCGATGGCCCCAATCCCTTTCCTATTGTTTGATTATTTATCCACTTATGTGGACATTGGAGATACACTTGCATAGTTGCAGTATCTACTATTTACTAGATCTGTGGTGTTTCATAGCATATCAATATTTGCGTTCAATTCACTACATCCAGTTGAAAATACAGTGCATTCTTCTATGGGTTTATTTTAGCTGGATTTTGATTGATTGTAGTGTAATGTTTAAGAACATATTTCTATTCTGACAAATAACTGGAAAATGTTTTTCAAGTAATTTTGATGCAAACCAAATGGAATGCCAACTCAAAATATGTGTATCTTTTCTCTTTGCTGTTGCTACCATTGCAATGAAAAGTACAAGAAAATATATGATTGAAAGGGAGGGAGGCAATTAGGGATGAGAGTAAGGGAGGAAGAATTGTGCCTGAGGTGAAGAAGGGCCTGTTGTCATAACAAAGAGAGATGAGGAGGAAAAGAAAAATACTACTATGTGATTGGTTTGCTTGCACTACCAGGAATGCAAGCTTGCTTCACAAATCACACGGAGGAAAAGAGAGTAGTTGTGTGGTATCTCGGGTGGTTTACTACATGGAGATGGATGGACGACAGAGCTACATCAGCCGACCATGTTCATGCCTCCAATCAGGATTTTTTTTAATTGCAAACCATTCACAATAATTAATGTTTTTGTTTGCTTCTGTTCTTTTTAGGGAGAGAGAAGACGATTGGACAGAAAATAAGTTTAAACACATAAATTTGCCTACTCACATCAAATATTTATAGCCCGTGTTAATCTGCAAAAATGTGTTTTCCAGATATTGTCTTACAGTAAGAGGATAACTAAGCTTTGGATGGGATAACTTATACCAACTAGATTTAAATGTGCGCCTTGACGCACGATCCCATAAAATTAGGGCCAAATTACATGCAGTATAATAATGATAAAAAACACGTAACTAAATGATAATATTTTTTTTTTAGTTTTACAAAACAAAGTCAATCAATGTGAAATTGGGATAACAAAATCACGAAGTAGCAAACTCTTATATACTACCACAAAAATAGAGGAATGTATTAAACATTTATATGAACTGATGGTGTAATAGTCAGAAGTAAGTCTTATCAATCCACACACCACCCTGCCTTTCACATAGTCAATCACTGGGTAAAATATTTTGTGTATTAGTAGTATCACGGCATGTGTTTACAATACAAACCATATGAAAATATAGTGTACCTCTAATCCTTTTTATCTAACAATAATTTAATAGCACTCTCAAGAGGCAGCCGCCTAACATAATTACTTTTAAAGTCATCATGAGAGAGGGCCCAATAGTGTAAAGTGCGAGATAAGTTGTTTTGTGAGAGCTACTCAAAATATTCACAACACAACATAAGTATCATAACAACTAGATTTAGATGTGCGCCTTGGCGCACGATCCCGTGAAGTTCACTTCTATTTGCAGTTTGTACAACAACGATGAAAAACAGGTGAGAAAATGATAATATGTTATTGGCTCAGTACCTTAGCGGACCAAATCTGATAGTCGAAATTCTAACTCATGCTAATGTATACTTTGTATAACGATAACTGATAATACGTGTCTTAGATTTTAAGAAACGAAGCCGATAAAAAGCCAGGAGAAAGATATAGGGAAAATACTTTATAATAATCTGTGATAATTTGTGGCTACAATTACTGAAGTTGCATAGTCTAATAAACCAAACAACAGGGTTGATGACATGCAGTACTTAAAAAGTACAAAATGGCCAGACTGGAGAGGCTAGAGGTCTCTACAAAACTCTGCCTGCATGTTTAAGTCTAAATCCTGAAAGTTGACCAGGAGAGTGTTCCGAACCTTGTCTATATGGCTATCTTATTTCGAGTGGTTAAGATACACAACCATCATTTTCTGAGAAATAACCAGCCTCTCACAAGTTGTTTCTTGAATTCATTTGATTGTATAAGCCGACCTAGTAGGGATTTATTCTGTTCTTCCAGTCTTGTGAGCCGAATGTAGTTGAAATCTCTGATACCGAAAATCTTCTGCTATTTCATAAACTGCAGATTGGATTCCACACACACCCTCATGTGCATAGTGGTACCTTCGAGTGGTAAGGTAGAGGTATCAAAAGGTCACACGAACTTTGCTATCTTCGCATAGTTTAAGATGGTATTCAGCCTTTGAAACACCAAGCTTTTGTAGCATAAGGTAGAGTAATATTCTGTGAGGAACCCCACCTACATTTGTAGTATCCTACAACAGTAAACATTGGTGTAAGTGGTAGAACATAAGATGCCAAAAGTTTATCTCCTATATAAATAAATAAAAATATAGCCTGAAATTTCATTAGAAAGGGGAACATATCATACAAAGCAAAGATTCAGTCTATGTAAACAATTAATGTGTTTATTCTATTAGTACAGACCATTGAAAAGAACTTTGAACATCTTTTTAACTCATGTTAATTTGCAGGGGGGCTGGAGGATTTGTTAACAACGGGGCATTACAAGCACCGGAGATTGCTACTTATATGATCCCATCAAGTTAAATTACTATTACATTAGTTCTTACCGGTAGATGTTGTTCAGATCAAGAGGACAAGGACTCAATTTGTTCACCAAACAATCATGCAATCCTTAAGAATAATCTGCTAGCAATCCCAATTTTTAACATTTGAATTTAGAGATGAGAAATCAGTAAGCACATGCGGTTTGTCCGAGCATAGATAGTGGTGAAGATATCGGTGATCACCAATCCTCAAAGGGTTTGGTTCTTCTATGAATATGGTTTTCAACCTCCAAATAAATACCAATCAGGGATGCATAGGTCAAGCCTTGTATATAAACCAGGATAGTGGACATGCTACTCGCGACAAAGTAGAGATTACAGAGATATCTAGCTGTACTATAACTATGCAAGAAGCTAAACTGACTGCAAGCTAAGCATTTTCTAACATCGGTTTGCCTGAGTTACCAGGAATTAGCAAGAAGCATCTAACCTCAAAAATTCAGATGGTAGGATAAGGAAGAAGGTATAGACTTGGTAGCTTTGCTGAATTCTCATAACAGTAAATGTCACAGTGATCAAATGCAGATTTACAGAAATCAATTGCCATCCTTTTCAAAGAACAGAAGATCAATTTCAACAGTAACTACACCGTCGGGCTACTCGGACAAAATCTTGAGATATATGTAACCAGTTACAACAAATTAATTCTTGGATGGACAATTTCAGTTTATAGGGATAAGCATTGCTGCAGGTTATCTTTTTAATTCCTTTAGTTTATTCTGAATTGGGGCTTTCGTAGGAAGGCACGCTGATTAAAATGAAGGTGGATGTGCCTACCAAAATCTTTTCTTGATACTTGCATGTGTATCCACGGGAAATATCACCAATGATCTGGGAAACCAAATATAAAAATGATAACAAAATTAGTACCATGCCAACATCTACCAAAAAGGGAACAATGTTAGTACAAATGAATAAGATAAAAATATTCATTGGCAATGGGACATAGGTGAGACTGATATGCACCAGGAAAATACACATGATGCTACCGAATAAGGGATCCTTGTACTACCTGGCCAAAGAAAAAGAAGATCCCAGGAACATCATCCCTGAATCCCATGGGGGGCCTAGAGGCTATCCACGATAAGCACATCGCGCTGATGGATTGTACGCTCGCTCCGCTCCATCTCTCACCGGTTGGGCCACGTGTCACCTAACGATTGGCTGCGGCGGTTGGGTGTGAGACAAAACCAGCGACCCCAAGCCAACCCCGTGATTCACTTGAGTTTTTGTATTTTAGATAGATACAATTGAAACACATGTATATTAGCAAAAGTGACCAACTAACCTTGTGAAGATGTGTTTACATGCAGCTCTATATGACATAACCATTGGTCATGTAAAGGTGCATTTACATGTAGGCTAGCAAGTCATAATAAACACATAAAATTTATATAGAGGTCACAACCCTTGCAGCAGACGTTGTTGACCAGTGGCCACCACTTCATCTTCCTTCACGGGCTCTGCCAAAAGTAGTCATGAGCATAGGATGCATAGAACTACAAATTAGACAATTCAGCCAACTAACGGTAATTTACAATCTGCAATTATGTTAACTGGGAAATTACCGGACTACCGAATTTTTCTTTACTATGAAAGGTGAAGAGATGTCATCAATATTCTGGTTCGACATACATAAGAACAACCGCAAAGGGCAAATAAGCTACTGTATGCAGAACCAAGCCAATGCATAGAGCCATACAGGCAAGAGCAAACTAAGATCATGTACACTGACAAGAGCAAAGCAGACGAAAAAAGGCAGCACACACAAAAGAAGAATTAAAACAATGAGGGTATACTCCTCGCAGCAACATTTCATTTTTAGAACATCATTTTTTCTTACTGCCAAATGACGTAGATACAACATCTCAAATCACTCATCCTTACCTGGACACATAACTATTGTTATACTTTCCTATCCTCCCTCCAATAATTTTTAAGACCCATCATTAAACACCCAAATTGTATGAAGAAATGAGTTAAAAAAAATAGACGACATGAAATGAAAGAAGTACATTACCACAATGTCTCCTTAAACTTGTTGCTTTGACCTTGCTGTCATGGTCGACCAACTTGTCATTGTAAGCTGAATCTGTAGATATCAGAGCACCACAAGTGCATAGCAAATAAAAATACCCTCCACATTATATCTGAACTAATGAGGGTTATCATTGTAACCAGAATCTGTAGATATAAGAGCACCAAAAGTGCATAGCAAAAAATACCCTCCACATTATATCCGAACTAATGAGGGAAGTATACTAATGACTAAAGTGCAGAACTTGCAAAGTAATTATAAAAAAATCTCAATTTAGCTAAAACTCCATGTATATCTCATATGTTAGCATATACACAACCAAAGATAAAACTAAAATAATGCTTGACGCCACCCATACAAATTTAAGGAGAATACAGGAAAATATCTACCATTTCCTATATGGTGTGGCACATACGCCTAATAACTTTCATAACACATGATGTATATGCTCCTTAGGAACCTATAAAAGTCTGGAGGTAGGGGAGATAATTTAGCCAGTGGTTAATTATTTCTTCTACTTCCTCCAGACCCTCAAGGCCTCAAGCAATTTGCCAGAATCATTGTGTGCTTTATTCCATAAACAAAGTGCACCCTCAGCGAAAGGAATAAACAACACTAAAATCAAGTGAGGCAACACGCAGAGGGCAAAATAGCGGATGGCAGATTTCTCATGACCTTACTATTTGCACACACACCTTAAAAGATGCTCACAAAAATATTAGCAACTATACACCTTGAAATATTTGTACAGGGATCAGAGAGAGAAGCAGAGAGAGGGGGAGAGAGTGGGAGAGAGAGGACCTACATGTATGATCTTTGGTTTATTCTCATGGATGAGCAAAATACTGCATTCAATTGTTGGATTACATAGACAACCAAAATATTGTTCTTTTATGAATTCGTCACGTGAGGGGAAAATATGCTGCAGTTTAACACAACCAATTAGCATTCTAGAACTAAACCTGTACTAAAAAGGCATAATTCAAGCAATTTTACTTTTCTTCTTTTTGCAACAATTACACAATACCATCAGTCATCACTCAGTAATTCAGCCCCAATATCCATCATAGAGAGGAAAATCAAATTTACACGTACCATGGGAGAATTCAATGAAGGATAAACAGTAATTAAGCTGCAAAAGGGGCCAGACTGGTATTCCATATATAAAAGAAAGAACAAATAGAAATTTGTGCAACTTTTTGCAAGATTTGCAAGAACTGAAACCAATTATATCTCAAGAACTTCCTATTAGTGTAACATGCCAATGGAAGTAAACTCATTACCTAAAGCTGAATTGGGGCATTGCCAGATGCGTACTATGTGCTTGTCCAGCAACTCTTGCGTTTTCTCCAGTTGAGCTGGCTCTGCCTTGTTCTCATAACTCAAATCCATTCTGAAACAACATTGGGCTAAAATAAGTAATATCATTTGATGTTTCACTGAACTATTGCACAGAAGATTGCATCCAGATATGTAAAGCAAGCTTCAGGTCTGATTCCGGCAGAAGCTAAAAAACGCAAGAAAGTATCCAAATCCAATTATTTGAGTACCAAATATGCAGTAGCAATGATGACAATTCTGAAATATCTTTTGGTTACATTCTCTCATCACAGCAGCAAATTATAAGATGCATATATTTTATGGAAAATGGTGAGACCATACATCTTATTTGATCTTATTTGACCGTGGACTTCATTTCTCCTGACCTCCGATTTCTCCTTGGTATCCAAAAATCTCTCAAACTGAGGTGCATATGACACCTGCAGCCAATTGCCGAGAAATACATGAACATCCAATTTAATCTTTGCAAACCTGCGGCATGAGAACGCACTAATATGAATCATATAGCAACTACGAATCTAACAAAAGAAAAGGCATTAATAAAGTAGCTTGGATTTATTAGCTCCAGATTTGTTACCCAAGTGCCAAGGACGTACCACAAAAACTGAACTAAATCATGCCATGATAATAAAAACTTGTAGTTCCGCCTTGCCATAATTTGAGACGGTGGGGTTCAAATTCATTATCCTCCAGCAAGTTGATTTCCATGTGTGAAACCTGCTTTCTACATCCCTCAGTTTAATTGCAAAACATAGATATGCCATACATTAATCTTAGCTAGGATTTCCATCAAACACTTTGTAGACACCATGTAAAAACGGATCTGCACCAAACACAAATGTGATGTTCTGGGGCTAAATCAAACAGAGAATTTGCCTCCACTTTTACCTCAGCTTCTAGGAGAGAGAGAGAGAGAGAGAGATGGAGAGAGAGAGAGGAGAGGAAGTACCTGAAAAGTAGAGGCAGAGGATGGCTGTACACTGGAAGAGATCCGCACCAGATGGTTGGCGTCCCCCTCTTCTTCTTCCCCAAATCCATCTCCATATGCGAGTCCTCTTCCTCCCTGATTTGGCTTCCTCCCTGATTTGGACGGAAGAGGCACGATCAGCCTGACCACCACAAAGGGGTTAGAGCCATATGTAAAAGAACGAGCAGAGAATGCAGAGAAGTGCTCACCTTGGGCTGGCATCTTCTTATGTCGCGCCCGAGCAGCCCGCGGGCGAGGTGGTGGAGCTGCGCCGTCCTCTGCCTCCAGAAACGCGGCGAGGGAGATCGCCCGCGCTGCCGATGTGGAGGTCGCCCGCGCTGCCGATGTGGAGGTCGCCCGCGCTGCTCCTGTGGATGTCGCCGGCGCGAGCTCGAGCCCGCCATCACCATCAAGGCGGAGCTCCAGCAGCCGCTCCTGCTTGGCGGCGGGTCGAGGCTGCGAGGGAGCAGGGCTGGAGGTGGCGCGAGGCGGCGGCCGGCGACGAGAACGGGGCAGGGACGGTGGCAGGGGCGGGGGCGCGAGGCGGAGCGGGGCAGGTCCGAGCGGGGGCGCGAGGCGCGGGTAGGGGCGTGGGCGGCGGCTAGGGTTTTTTTCGCCCTGGGGCTCGCTTTTATACGAGGCCGCGGTGAAATACCGAAAATACCCCTGCGGGGTGGAGATCCACTACCCGATGACAATGTGCACCGACGGAGATTCTACTCGCGGTGGCTGACGTGCGGGGCCGGCAAAGGTGGGGCTCACTTGCAGCCGGAGGCGGGTAACAGTTGGCCGTTGCATGGGGTTAGCTAGTAGATTCTGAGTCAGGAATCAACGGCTGAGATTCGTTGCAAGGAAGATCCAACGGTTCACGTGCAAGGATCGCTGTGAAGCCCCCATGGGGGGGCAGCTATTATACCTTTAGATACATCAAGAGTGGACCTGATTTTAGAACTGAGAAGCCATTGGAAATAATTCATGTCTACACACATCAGACATGATTCAAATTAAAACAATTCATGTCTAGGGTTTGGGAGCTGCAGGGAGGGATGACTTAGGGGAGAAATCACAGAGGACGGAGGGAGGAAGAATGGCGTGGAGGAGGAAGCATGGAAAAGGAGGGGCCTACTGCGCCGCCGCGGGGGTGTGCCTGTGGTTGGGCCTCTTCCGACGCCGCTGCTGCTCGCGTGGAGCAGCACGAGCCGAAGGTCTGCAGCCCGGTCTCGTTTGCCGAAGAAGACGGGGACAACGCCGAGCTCTGGGCTAGGGACACCGACGATTGGGAGAGGGGGGTGTGCGCGGAAGCGGCGACCTCCACCTCAAGTGCTCGCCTGCGACCGAGCTCCGGGGCGAGGCGCCCTTCCCGCTCGCCTGCTTGTCGTGCACGGCAGCGGCGACCTCCACCTCAAGCGCTTGCTGGCGACCGTGCTCCGGGACGAGAGAATCGCAGAGGAGTGAGGGGATTGTGAGAGCGCACATCGATTAGGCAAGGAGGATAGGGTTTCCGTCAGTCGATCTTGTTTTTATATGGTAGGCGTGAAAGATCGAAAATACCTCTACGGGTGGAGATCCACTGCCCGTCGCCAATGCGCACCGACAGAGATCCCAGCCGCAGTGGCTGACGTGCGGGGCTGGCAAAGGTGGGGCCCATATGCAGCCGGAGGCGGGGTAACAATCGGCCATTGCATGGGGTTAGCTAGTGAAAGGAGTGCCCAAAATGAACGGATGAGATGCACCGATGAAAAGATCCGACGGTCCACGTGCTTAAATCGTTGTGAGACCTCCTATGGGGGGCATCTATTATACCTTTAGATTCTAGCTCTGATATCCAATCACACGTGTGCCTTTTATGTTGACGGAAGATGCTTACTTACGGCAGCAATTTCTAAATTGTTGGGCCTATTTGTGCACCAATTTTAAAGAAGTAAATGAATGGATTAAAAATAAAATGTGTTTTCTGTATATTTTTTCTGAATTTTATATGAAATGATAGATGGGATCTTAACATCCTAACTCTTGAAGTTGAGGTGTATTATGACCTTTGTTGGTATGGTCAATTATTACAGTATATTATATTTTATTTATTCAACCTATTGTTATGCCATATGTTTAAAGCGATTAGTTGGAACCTGGGTTCAGCGGAACTCGATTGAACTTAGTCCGATACTAAGTTACATAGTTACCGATTACTAAGTTTCAAAAAAAAATCGGGAGGGGAGAGTTCCCTTTAGACTATTCATCTGAAACTTGTGATTTTTATCTAAGCTACATACTTTCGAATTTGAGGGGAAAATAGCAGGCACATCTACATGTAAAAAAAATATTTGAAATGTTTTGAGATCTAAAAATACGGATTTTCGGACCCTACAATATTTCAGGTTTCATTGAACCCCATATCCCACACGATATTTACGCCATATGTTACATTTAAGTGGAAAGATCAACCTAAATGGTTAGTTGCAAGCAATGCTCAAATCTTTTAGGAAATAAAGGTTATTAGATCAACCTAAATGGTTAGTATCAAGCCGTGCTCCCGCATCCCCACCTTGGTTCGCCGTACGACATGTGGCAAGCAGAGAGACCACAGTGTCATCTGTCGCCTACGGAGCGAGTTGCTTCCCTTCGCGAAGTTCGGTATCTTTTTAGAATTCGCCGAATATATTGGAAGGTTGTCCGTTGCTAGTCTTTGTATTGGGCCACTTGTTTTAAACCAATATTAGGAGCCCACAAACGACGGAAACTCTCCGAAGAAAAAGAAAAAAAAAAGGAAAAAAAAGAAAGGCCGGAGCGCCGCCGCCGCCGGCGAACCCTCTCCTCCCCCGCCGCCCCGGCCGTTCCGGCGGCGGAAACCACCGCCCACGCCATGTCGAACTTCTCGAGCCACATCAAGGAGCTCCGAGAGCTCATCGCGGGCTCCTCCTCCTCCGCCGCCGCCGGCCCGGCCTCCGCGCACTTCGAGGCCAAGCTCCGCGAGGTGCTCCCCAGCCTCCTCCGCGACCACGTCCTCCCCTCCCCCACCGGTCCGTCTCCCTCCCCGTCCCATTCCCGTCGCTCCGATGACGGGCCGACTGACATTCTCCGTGGTCGGCCGATGCAGCGAACGAGAGGGAGACCACTGCGGTGCTGAAGCTGCTCACCTACACGGCGCGCCGGTTCCCCGGGGTCTTCTTCAACGGCCGCCCCGCCGAGGTCGTCCGCGTCATCGGCCGCATCCTCCCCTTCTTCGCGGACCTCGACTACCAGTAAGCACTTCCTCTCCCCCTTTCCCCTATAAACCCTAGCCCAATAGCTCCCGACATTGGAAATTACAAGGATTTTAGGATTTAGTTTGCTTAGTTTATTTGTCCTAATGGTGCTAGTTTTCAGGGCATTCGTGTAAATCACGAGCATACATATCACTTGTGTCACATGCTACATGTCGTTAAGTCGTTTACATATGCATGGTTTCTTCACTGTTGCAGGTCGATTATATTCGACACGGTTTGGTCTCTTCTCTCGCTTCTCCGCACGGGTGACAGAGAAGCATACAGGCAGTTCTTCTTGGATTTGATGATTGCAGTTGAAGGCCTGTGTTTCTGTTCCCTTAATTAGTTACAACTGTCAATGTAATAAATTGTACGATTTCAGCTTGTTAGGTTATGCAGAGAGGATTGAAATTGAATTTCTTGTCAATTGTAACAGATCTAGAATACGTAGCATCAAATAACACCGAGAGTGGATGTCTTGTTAAGTGCCTATGTGGATCCTTCTCAGATATTTTGGACTCCCCTGCGATTTTTAGTGAGCTCCCAGACAGGTTCCAGCCTAGAAATGGGCCTGGCGTGCTGGTTGACCTGTCAGGTGGCATGAGGTGGTGTCCATTTGCCACTTCGCTGATGAGACTCATCAACAAATGCCTTACAGATGGTACCCTGCATGTTGAAGGGCTTGTTACCATGCCATTTGTTTCCGCTGCTTGGTCTATTCTCTGCTATGGGGATGAATCCCTGCACAAGGTTGGTAGTTAGCCTTGAGCCTTCGTATATTTTCAGTTAAGACTTATGTAACTTTGACACACTGATTAATCAGTTTGGCTTGACAGGTTTGTTTTGATTTTGTGCGGATCGTTGCAACGGTGACGACTGTTGAGATTCTTCCTATGGAAACTATCATTCGCTCAATCACTTGGATTCTAAGCCAAGATATTAATGAGCTTTCTAGTGTCCGGTATGCTCTTGTCTTGATTATTGTACTCCATTCAGTGATGTTATTTGGAGCAGTTAAAAGTTACATGGTGCTGAATATAATTCCTGACATTGGTTTTACTGTGTGAAAGGAATTTATGAGATAGTAATAGTTAGATGCTTTACTAGATCACTTTGTTCTGCCGGTCTTGGGCATTTTTTTTGGTTTAGCATATTTACCAGCTGATATTTATCTTTTGAAATGCTTATAATACCTTAGTTCGAACTGTATTTTCTTTATATTTCTTCCAATGAGATAAGAAGAACCAGTATGCAGGCATCCTAGGTTGTATTAGCTTATTATAATCCATTTTTATTCTATTTGTACTTCTTCTATGTTTACCTAATTATAATCCATTTTTATTCTGTCACAGGTGAATATTTGATTTCATGAATCAGTCTCTAAATAGTTCAGTAGTAATGTAGACAATGAATTTGTCACCTGGAAGAAACATAGAACGCAAATCTGTAATGCTGGATTATATTTGCACTTTTTTGGTCAAGAATTATGTACCCTTTTCCCTTCACTTTGTTACAAAAATACTGATCTGTTTGCCTTCTCTGGATATGCTTCATACACAATAGCCTTTTTTTTGTGTCAAACTACATTGTACATGATAAAACTGATAATGGTAGTCGTCGAATTGATCAACTATAGGCTTTCCAAAACTTTTGTTAGTCATAACGGGGGTATTCTTGAAAAGAGTCACAATTGAGGACCTTAAGATAAGAGCATACAATGCAACAAGCATTGTACTGGTTCCCTGTGCCTAATGTTAAAAGCCTCACTTTGATGTAGATTTTATTTTGTTCTGGATATTATTGGAATGTGCACAAACATTGTCAAGTAGCATTACAGTTTATTTCGTTTCTGCAGTGATGCAGATTATGACTTTTCAATGGGTGCCTGTCTTCATGCTCTGCATTCTTCGTGTCCTGGTTATATTGTTGAATCCACGGCTGCTGATATTGTCAATGTTTTTGCAAGAGCAGTACAGACCAGCAGAAGCTCAGAGCTTCAGGTTAACAACTATATCTCCCTGGTTTTTGTGGGTTCTTCCATGTACTAATGCTAGCTACCTTTTGCAGGCTGCGATGTGTAATGCATACAAGAGAATAGTAGAATTCTGCCCGCCACAAGTATGGAACCCAGAGATCCTTCTGAAGTTGCTGTACTTGCCCAAGCCTTATAGCAAACTGACTGAATGCATTTGGCTGGTTGTTGACAAATTCGGTCAGAGTTCTATATCTGTGGATGACAGAGGTGATCGAGGCAGCTTTCAGGAGAAATCTGAAATATCTGGCCTGCCAAAAGCGGGCCAGAAAAGAATAGCTCAGAACCAGGAAAATATTTGTTACAAACGTCGAAAGGTTTCAGAATCACAATCGTCTGCTGATTCATCTATGACTAAATTATCTTCTGCTGGCATAAGACATAAACTAGCAAAAGATTATGCCTATGATCTTCAACTGTCACTAAGCTCATGCATCAAGTTCTTATCACCTGACAATCATAATGCTTATCCATTGGAGCCTGAGATTGCCATACAAGTGCTTAGTCTTCTCTGTCTTTCGCTCTGCGTAAATCCAAAGACAAGTCTGTTTATTAGAATTTCTAAGCAAGTTCTATCCTGGATCCCTTGGATCTGCAAGCAGGTAGGCAGAAATCATGAAGCTGCACGTAATTGATTTTAGCTTGTCATCGTTTGTTAACTTGACTTGCTAACCATTATTGAATGATGCAGCCAACCGAGAAATGTTTGTTTTCCTTTGACGTATTACTATATTTCAAAGCTCTTCAGACTGTAATGCTTCTCCGATGTAAGGTTTTCCTCCTTTTGCATTTTTGACATGCCATGTTGCAACTCATGTGAAGTATATATGAGATCTTAGGTTGCTTTAGTTATAACAAATGCATTACTTCTTAATATCCCTTTTGAGGTTTGCTTGTGTAGCATAGGCTTATTCAATACAACTTCTTGGAATGACTTGGACACTATATAAGGTAGCTCACTAAATAATTTTGATGGGCTGTTTCTGTAAGCCCAGCTTATAGACCCTGCATGCTTACATCCCCAACAATCCATCCTTCCCTGAATCAAATCATCGAGAACATAGAGCAGCACTTGAACCTATCAGAATCAGAAGGTTATAAATATGAATAAGGGATCTACTGATGCCATTGTCCTAGGATAATCTTATAAGCCTCGTAGCTTTGATCTTTGGCCAGACCTAACATTCATGGATACATGATGATGTATTCACTTCATGTCTGAATGTCTATGTAGCCTCTCATCCTGGAGACACTGGACTATTTGAAGATGAAGCTCGGTTGATTGGTGACAGTGGTGAAGACTATGTTGATCTTGTTAATTTGCTGAAACGGATGTGGTCTGACGGTCATGCTTTCACTCAAGCATGTTTGGACTGGAAGTTAAAATGCCTTATGGTACAAGTTATTGCCAAGATTGGCGATAAACTGAATACTGAATGTTACCTTGAAGTCCTTGAACTGGCTACCCATAGTGAATCTGCGGAGGTTCAAAATGAGGCTCTTATGTCACTACCCATTATTGTAATGTACACTGGTCCTAGGATGCTGGGAGTGATGTTCAAGAAACTTGAGTAAGTAAATATGCTTCCTTTTCCCTGATTTCAGACTATGCATTTTAGAAACAAAACATGTTCTGGTTGGGTTATGGACTTATGGTTACCAAATATTATTGAAGGCATTCCCTTGGTCGAGGAATGTTAATTTATCTGCATTTGCTTCTAACAAAACTGCACTTAATTTGTTTTCCTAGTTCTGCAAGATCTGATAGCCTCGAGTTGGCTTGTGTTTCTTCAGGTTGTTTGGTGATTTAGGATCTGAGCAAGTGTGGAAATGTATTGCCTTTTCACTTGGCCTCCTCTCTTGTTTAAATGGAACCACTAATGTTACTGACAAAGCAGGGAGCAGTTGCAAGCTGTTCGTGGACAAGAAGGCAAAGCAACCAGTCTCAACGTTAGATCTTCTCTTAAAAGGTTTCTGTTGCCCTCAGTGTGATATCAATACTGTCAATACTAAAGAGCAAATTTCTGTTGTGGACATGGCAGTAATGCAAGCTGAAAATGTTGGCTTGAAAAGTAACATGTTGAAGGCCCACATACTTTTCTTCAAGTTCCTATATGCACAGACTTCCAAAGAATGTATCATTTCTATGGTTGAAGTTTTGCCACGAGTATTGCGACATTCTAGCAGAGAGGTTCTCCTTGAGATGAAAATTAAGTGGCTAAAATGTATTGATTTTCTACTGCTTAATGGAATGAAAGATGTCAGAGATGCATTTTCTCTTGTAGTATGCTGCTTCTTGGAAAGTAGAGTTATGGACATTCTGTTCTCAGATGAAGTGGAAATGAAGGGGGGGACCAAAGAAGTCAACTTCATGGACAAAATAAAGCATGCTTTCGCACAAGCTGGAGATTCTCACGTTCTACTGACTCTTTTGGAATCAACTGCTACAGTTATGCAAGCTAGTGATACTCAAGGAGAAGTGTTTTTCTGCTCATTTGTATTGCTTATTGCTCAGCTCGATAACCCCGATCCCATTGTAAGGAAGACCGCATCGAGATTACTTCGCAGATGCTGTGCTTACTGTTTCAAAGGAGGAATAGAACTTTTCCTCTCGAAGAACTTCCGTGTTAGAGATAATTTATATGATTATCTGTCATCTAGACTTGTGAGTCATCCTGCAGTGATCAGTGAATTTGCTGAGGCTGTTTTTGGGATTAAGACTGAAGAGCTGATTAGGAGAATGGTTCCATCAGTCATACCAAAGCTTATTGTGTCTCACCCAAAGAGCGACCAAGCAGTTATTACTCTGCATGAACTGGCAAACCATCTAAACACTGAACTAGTACCATTGATTGTTAATTCACTACCTAAAGTGCTCTCCTTCGCTCTATTTTATGAAGATGGGAAGCATTTGCCATCTGTTCTACAGTTTTATCACACTGAAACTGGAACTGATAGCAAAGAGATATTTGCAGCTGCTTTGCCAACACTGCTTGATGAGATCATATGTTTTCCTGGAGAATCTGATCACACTGAGACAGATAGAAGGTAACTTCTCTTTTCATCATAGACACAGCTGTCCACATACTTCTCTCACAATTAGGCATAATGTTGAACGAGTTGTAATGTAGTTTTGGTTTTCAGGACAACAAAAATCTCCCCAACAATACAGAATATTGCAAGAATTTTGACAGGCAATGACACCCTTCCTGAGTTCTTGAAGAATGATTTTGTCAGACTTCTCAATAGCATTGACAAGAAGATGCTTCATTCTGATGACACAAAAATTCAAAAACAAGCTCTCCAGCGTATACGGAAGTTAGTTGAGATGATGGGCCCTTATTTGAGTACACATGCACCAAAGATTATGGTTCTGTTGATTTTTGCCACTGATAAGGAAGCTCTTCAAATGGATGGTCTTGATGTGCTACATTTTTTTATAAAGCAATTGGCTGAGGTATCACCGACGAGTATCAAGTATGTTATGTCCCAAGTTGTAGCTGCTTTCATTCCATCTCTGGAAAGGTGCAAAGAACGTGCTTCTGTGCACCTGAGCAAAACTGTTGAAATTCTGGAAGAACTTATTGTGAAAAACAACAAGTTGCTTAAACAGCACATACGTGAATTGCCGTTGTTGCCTAGCTTACCATCTTTGTCGGAGGTAAACAAAGTAATACAGGAAGCCAGAGGATCAATGACTTTGCAAGATCATCTAAAGGATGCTGTTGATGGTCTTAATCATGAGAGCTTGAATGTAAGGTACATGGTAGCATGTGAGTTGAGTAAATTATTCAAGGCCAAACGGGAGGATATTACCGCCCTTATAATTGGTGAAGATATTTCTGATTTGGATGTAATTAGCGCTTTGATTACGGCTTTACTTAAAGGATGTGCTGAGGAATCAAGGACAATTGTTGGCCAGAGATTGAAATTAGTTTGTGCTGATTGTCTTGGTGCACTGGGTGCAGTTGATCCTGCTAAGTTCAAGGTGATTTCGTGTGAGCGCTTTAAGATTGAATGTTCAGATGATGATCTTATATTTGAGTTGATCCACAAGCATCTTGCAAGGGCATTCAGAGCTGCTTCTGACACTACAGTACAAGATTCTGCTGCCTTGGCTATTCAAGAGCTACTGAAATTGGCTGGCTGTCAATCTTTACCCAACGAAGATAATGGGAAGGATTCAAGTAGTTGTGAAATGAGCAAAAGGGGCCAGAAGTTGTGGGGACGTTTTTCTAGTTATGTTAAGGAAATAATTGCACCGTGCTTGACATCAAGATTTCATCTTCCTAATGTGAGTGATGCTGCTCTACTCGGCCCAATATACCGTCCAACAATGTCTTTTAGAAGATGGATATATTATTGGATTAGAAAGTTGACATCACACGCAACTGGATCGCGTTATGGTATTTTCAGTGCATGTCGGGGAATTGTTCGGCATGACATGCCAACTGCACTCTATCTTCTACCGTACTTGGTTTTAAATGCTGTTTGCTATGGAACCCCAGAGGCTCGGCAAAGTATCACCGATGAAATTTTGTCTGTTCTCAATGCAGCTGCTTCAGAAAGTAGTGGGGCTACTGTTCATGGTATTACTGGGGGACAGAGTGAGGTTTGTGTTCAGGCGATCTTCACTTTACTTGATAATCTTGGGCAATGGGTTGATGACCTCAAACAGGAAATCGCTCTATCCCAGTCTAGTCATGCCATGGCTGGGAAGCATGCAGGTAAACTGAAAAATGATGGCCAAGATCAATTGCTGGTGCAGTGTAGCAATGTTGCGGAGCTGCTGGCTGCTATACCTAAAGTTACTCTAGCTAAGACATCTTTTAGATGTCAAGCTCATGCTCGTGCTCTAGCATATTTTGAATCTCATGTCCGAGAGATGTCTGGTTCCTCTAATCCAGCTGCAGAGTATAGTGGCACTTTTTCAGATGATGACATCTCTTTTCTCATGGAAATATATGGAGGACTGGATGAGCCCGATGGTCTATTAGGTTTAGCTAATCTGAGGAAATCATCAAGCCTACAAGATCAACTAATCATCAATGAGAAAACTGGAAACTGGGCTGAAGTGCTAACACTATGTGAACATGCTTTGCAAATGGAACCTGATTCTGTCCAGAGACATTGTGATGTTCTCAACTGTTCGCTCAACATGTGCCACCTTCAAGCCATGATTGCACATGTGGATGGTTTGGTGTGCAGAATACCTCAGTATAAGAAAACTTGGTGCATGCAAGGAGTGCAAGCAGCTTGGAGATTAGGGAGATGGGATCTCATGGATGAGTACCTACCTGAGGCAGACAAAGGTCTTGTGTGCAGCAGTTCTGAGAACAGTGCTTCGTTTGACATAGGTCTTGCTAAGATATTCAAGGCAATGATGAACAAAGACCAGTTTATGGTTGCTGAAAAGATTGCCCAGTCCAAGCAAGCATTGCTTGTTCCATTGGCTGCAGCAGGCATGGACTCGTACATGCGTGCATATCCCTACATTGTAAAGCTCCACATGCTGTGCGAGTTGGAAGACTTCAACTCGCTGCTGGGAGACGAGTCATTTCTCGATAAATCGTTCACTGCAGATGATCCAAAATTTCTGAAATTAACAACGGACTGGGATAACCGTCTTAGATGTACACAATCATCTCTGTGGGCAAGGGAGCCTTTGCTTGCTTTCCGGCGGATGGTTTATAATCTGAGTCATATGAATTCTCAAGTTGGGAACTGCTGGCTTCAGTACGCTAAGCTCTGCCGTTCGGCTGGTCACTATGAAACAGCCCACCGTGCAATACTGGAAGCAGACGCATCGGGTGCTCCCAACGTTCACATGGAGAAGGCAAAGCACCTCTGGAATATACGGAAATCTGATAGTGCTATAGCTGAACTTCAGCAAACACTTCTGAACATGCCTGCGGAGGTTTTGGGAAATGTTGTCCTTTCCTCCCTTTGCAGCCTTTCTCTCGCATTGCCAAATGCACCTTTCTCTGCAACACAAGCATCAAAAGAGAACCCAGATGTGTCCAAAACCCTTCTTCTTTATACTAGATGGATCCACAATACAGGGCAAAAACAGAGCGAGGAAATCAGATGTCTCTACAATAGAGTAGCAGAATTGCGGCCAAAATGGGAAAAAGGTTTCTTTTGCATGGCAAAGTTTTTAGATGATTTACTTGTTGATGCTAGGAAACGCCAGGAAGATAAGAAATTCACAGGTGGAGTTGGATCTGTCACTCCTAGCTCTGCTGGCCCTTTAAGTACCCAAGCTCAAGAGAAGCCTTGGTGGGAATTGCTTCCAACAGTCTCACTATGTTATGCAAAAGGACTTCACAAAGGACACAAGAATCTTTTTCAAGCACTACCACGGTTGCTTACTCTTTATTTCGAATTTGGAAACATATACATCAGAGATGACAATTCCTCCAATGGAGGAATGGTAACCGTTCATAATAGGGTAAATTTTGTTTCACATGTATTTTTTCCCCATTATTTTGAATTTTTTTAAGAGATCTGATCATCCCATCTAACTGCAGATGTTAAGCATCATTCGCGGGTCCTCGAAGGATCTACCAACTTATCAGTGGCTGACTGTGCTGTCTCAATTGATATCCCGCATTTGTCATCAGAATGGTGATGTTGTCAAAACTGTCAGATACATTATCACGTGTGTGTTACAGGCATACCCTCAGCAAGCACTTTGGATGATGGCTGCGGTGTCCAAGTCAACAGTTTCTGCAAGACGAGAAGCAGCTACACATATATTAAACTCAGCAAAGAAGGGCTGTCGGAAGGGAGGCAATGTTGCACTGTTTAATCAGTTTCCTTCTCTAATAGAACATCTGATTAAGCTGTGCTTTCATCCAGGGCAGGCCAAGGCTAAGGCAATAAATATCTCAACTGAGTTCAGTTCCTTGAAAAGAATGATGCCACTAGGAATTATCTTACCTGTCCAGCAGTCTCTAACTGTGACTCTGCCATCGTACGATTCAAATATGTCAGGTCAATCTGCTTTTCACCCGTTTTCGGTATCTGAGCATCCTACTATAGCTGGAATAGCGGATGAGGCAGAGATCCTTTCTTCTCTTCAGAAACCGAAGAAGGTGTGCACATCCATATATATTTAATACTGCCTTGATAATTACACATGTTTGAGGAGCAGCAACTGTCTATACAGAGTGAAGTTTGTGTAGGAAAGTAGTCCTAGATTCCTTTGTGGATGGTGGACATCATGGGATTGTGGGTGCAAGTCGTTGTTTGAATATTGTGTGGGCGAATGGGAGCTATCCAGGGTCCAGATCGCTTCTTTGCACTCATTTAATCACAGTTTTGCCCGTTTATGATTTGTTTTCATTTTGAAGGGTCAAAACTAGCTAGTCATACTTCACTAGGTTTTAATGGTAACTGACAAGCATGATCGTATTGGATGCCAGGTCGTGTTCCTTGGAAGTGATGGAGTCGCTCGCCCCTTTTTATGCAAACCGAAGGATGATCTTAGGAAGGATTCACGTATGATGGAGTTCAATGCCGTGATCAACCGTCTCCTCTCCAAAGTTCCTGAGAGCCGCAGGAGAAAGCTTTATATCAGAACCTTTGCAGTGGTTCCACTTACAGAAGATTGTGGACTAGTAGAATGGGTGCCCAACACGCGTGGTCTTCGGCATATTCTTCAGGACATATACATAACTTGCGGGAAGTACGATAGGATGAAAACAACCTCGCAAATCAAGAGGCTATATGATGAATGCCATGCTAGCAAAATGGCTGAAGACGTGATGCTGAAAACAAAAATTCTTCCACTGTTCCCCCCAGTTTTCCACAAGTGGTTCTTGATGACATTCTCTGAACCAGCTGCATGGTTTCGTGCCAGATTAGCATATGCACATACTGCTGCAGTCTGGTCGATGGTTGGGCACATTGTTGGGCTTGGTGACAGGCACGGTGAAAACATCCTTATTGATGCGACAACCGGGGACTGTGTGCATGTCGATTTCAGCTGCCTGTTTGATAAGGGTTTGCAGCTTGAGAAGCCAGAGGTGGTGCCATTTAGGCTTACGCAGGTAAGCAATAAAACCTTGTCTTGCCGTTTCTTTCTAGCAGCAGCTTATCCAACACACTGAATCTGATTTTTGTTACAAGTATTATTTACATGGGCATGCTAACTTTGCAATTCCAGAACATGATCGACGGCTTGGGCATCACCGGATACGAAGGCGTCTTTCTGAAGGTCTGCGAAATCACTCTGTCGGTTCTCAGGGGTCACAAGGAGGCGCTCATGACCGTCCTCGAGACCTTCATCCATGACCCGCTGGTAGAGTGGACCAAAACCAGCAAATCCAGCGGAGGCGAGGTCCGCAACCCACAGGCACAGGTATTACCGACATCGCACATTCGCACCGATGCCACTGCTATATGTACATACTTGTGCACTGGTAAACAAACCATGTCGCTCTTCTGACCCTGCCTCTCGCTTCGAATGATTGCAGAGGGCCATCGCGAACATCACGGCTAGGCTCCAGGGAGTCGTGGTGGGCGTCAATGCCGCCCTCGCTGCCGCTCTCCGTGGAAGGCCAGGCGCGCCGCCTGATCGCCGAGGCGGTCTCCCACAAAAACCTTGGCAAGATGTACATCTGGTGGATGCCCTGGTTCTAACACTCTAACGGGTCCTCACCCCTCACCCCTGCACACGCTGCTAATGTATGTATTCTCCCTGACCTTGGATGAAATGGAGGTAGATAGGTTTAAAAGGCAGCTAGCAGCATTTTGTCACTGGCCCTTTAGCTGCCTTTGCTCCTGTTACTACCTGCCACTGTTAGTGTTAGGCTGTTAGCTACTGGACATACTCCTCCTTGCGAGACATTTTGGGGTCTTAATATTGGCAAAAAAGTTTCACCATTGTCATGGGGTATTTGGAGCGATTATTTCGGGTTTGGTGACATTTGACAGGTAACACGTGCATGTATTTCTCTGCTGGGGTCATGGCCTGTTGATGGGCACTACCAATGCAGCCATGCCACCAACTGAAGAGATCCAAAGCGGTCGTCATGGCGTCAAACTGCCAGCCGCATCTCTGGCTGCGGAATATCATGGGCAAAGCCCCATCCACGACCATGATCCATCCCGTTGCATTCTCTTCTTATTTCTGAAATAAGTACCTTTTATTAATATTGGGAACCTGGCATTGTTATCCTTTTATTTATGTTCTGATGAAAGGGTTGCTGCTCTTGATCTTGGCCTGGAACAAGAGTACAAACTCTGGAGTTTAGATTGGCCGACTTTCTGCATGAGTCCGAAGAGAAGTGCCAAAGAGAGCTTTTCTGTTAAAAAAAAGGTTGCAGTTGATGGCACTCTGCAAAAAGTGCCTCCTCTAGGGCATTTAGAAAACTATCCATGATAGCTGACCGCCGCTAGGGCATTACAGAATTCAGATCATTGTTTAGGGCACTAGAAATTGAGAGTGGCATTAGTAGCTGAAGAAGAGCCAAATGAAACTTATTTTTTGACCGACTTCCTGCACGAACATGGAGAGCCAAACAAAACCTGTGTGTACAAAAGAAGTGGCAGTTGGTGGTGCTCTGCAAAAAGTGTTTCCTCTTCTAGGGCATTACAAAACCATGATAGCTGACCCTTGGCGCATAACAAAATTCAGAACCATTTTTTTTTTGTAAGGGCACATTAGAAATCTTGGGGGTGGATGAAGGATGAATAAAACTGGGCAGGCGGCAGGTTGGCAGGCTGCAAACCGACACGATCTTTGTCTGCTCGGCCGGTCTACTAGATAGATTAGGGGTCAATGGTGGGTAGCTCCAGCTCGAGAGTTATGCTTAACTAATCGGCGGTCCCAGCCCTCGTTGTGGGAAGAAGGCCAGAAGATACGACAAAGAGGCAGTGATCCGCTTAGGTGGTGAATCTTTTTTTGCTCATCTCACACATAATTGACAATAACTTGCCTTCCCTATCAAACACGTCTGTTGTCCCAATCTACCTGTCATCCATGTCTTCATCAGTGAAAAAAGGGTGTGTTTATGATTGAGTATCAGTTGATGCTAACTATACATACATGTCTTGATCATCGTCACCAGTGAAGATGTGCTTATTTTTTTACAGGATGATTGAGTATCAGTTGGTGCTAACCATACATACATGTCTTGATCATCGTCACCGGTGAAGATTTGAGGCAATGTGCAAAGAAAGGGATGTTTGCTGTGAGAACTGGTAGTGTATTTTTACATGATCCAGCACCAGTTGGTGTCCAGCACAAGACGAGCATTGACTTGAAATTGAGATGTAGCAACATTAAAGGAAAAGGCAGAAAAAAGTGCAGCAAAGGACCACGCTGTGTGCCCGGAGCATGCGGTGTGTCGTGTACGTGAGCGAATGGTCCGCCCGCACCGCACCGCACGTGCTACCTCTCTCATCGCGCGACCGGTCGATTCTCCAGCTAGCAGAACCGCATGCTCCATCGCGCGCGTTGACCTTTCTCGTTTCCTTCTTTTGTTTACTCAATCAACAAACAAAAAACAAACACAATCCGCGTACAGAGACGACATTAACAGGCCTCCCTCTTTCGTTGGGCCCAGACTCTCCTACGTACTCTGGCCTCTCCCTCTCTTTCCGGCCCAAACAACTAATTTGCCAATTAATCGGGCCGCCGCCCTCTCAACGGCTATCCTGGGAGCCCCCAAAAGTCTCTTGGGCCACCGATTTTCCTCTCCTTTTATTCATTCATTTATTATATTATACTACTCCGGTATATATATTCTGCCTATGCGTTCCCTCCCCCTCATTTATAAACGCCTTGAACAACATATATATACAGCATTAATTGCTTACGTACCACACGTACATTTGCATCCATCCCTATTCTTCTTCTTTTTCTTCTTCCAACAATCGGCCAGCATATATATACTAAAATACGATAAACTAATCTAAAACCCAAACATCTACTAGCCGAACTCGACGTGGTGGACGTCCTTCCCACTTGCTATCTCTCTAGTCGACGGTGCTCCACCTTCCAGCCGCGCACCAGGATGAACTCCTTGCACGCTCGCTTTTTCGCACGCCTCGCCCGCTTCCGCGCGAAATAAACTCCCTCTCGTCGATGACTTCTTGGGGGAAGTTCGCGCACCACGATGCCATGCCGCGCTCGTCCGCCTACGCAATGGTGAACCGGCGCTTCTCTTCGTTGTTAACAACGCGCGGTGGCGGCACCAAATCACTCCGATTGACCTCGTGGCTGCTGAGGTCACGACGCGGACGACCGTGCCACCACGCCACATTGTCGTAGGCGCACACGGCCTCGTGTGCGGTCTCTAAGGTTCCGATGGGTAGGCAGTAGCTGACGGAACGGGTCTCGACATAGAAGTTGTTTGCCGGCTGGTCGCGCATAGGGGTGGACTTGAAGCTCGAGGCTCGAGGCTTGGCTCGGGCTCGACTCGGCTCGAAGGTGGGGCAAGCCAAGCCTAAACCTTCCAATCAAGGCTCGAGGCTCGACAAGCCTGCTCGATGAAGCTTGCAAGCCGGCTCGAAGGCTCGATGTAATTTAAAAATTCGCCATAACCTATGATAAAAATGTAGAATTTCATAAGTATAAACAACAATATAGCATGAATACATCTAAAATATAGTCTAACAAGTTTCACAAAGCAGCATACATGACAAGTTTTCGCCACACAAATGCATGCACTTAGACCAATAGTGTCATACATTACAAACACATGCACTTAGTTCAACAACTCCGAATAGAACAAATAGAACATGAGTCATAGCTCAATGAAATGAAGTTTAAACATGAATTTCAATGACAAAAGAACCACCGCTCCACCATTTCCTCGTTGCCATCCCTTGTCATTTCGTAAGCCTGGTTCGGGTGGAGGGACGACAGGCGGAGGGCCGAGTCAGGCGACAGGCCGGCCGGGCGGCACCCGCCGCTAACCCTAGGCCCCGCGTCCTAGGTGAGGACCAGATAAGATGGTCAGGCGGATCGATTGGAGGAGGACAAGGGGGCGGCGCCTCCTCTTGCATCTCAAGGAACGGGGATGGGCAGACAGGGTGGAGGCACGACTGCAGGTGATGCTCTGGCGGCTTGCTTCGTGGCGGCCAACGGCGATGCGCGGCGGCCGGCGCTGAAACCTAGGGAGAGTAGAGGGGATGAGGAATCGGGGGGTAGGGGAGCCATGGAGGAGATGAGGCGGTGGCGGCCGACACTGGTGGCCGTGGTAGCAGCGGGAAGCAGGCGTCGGTGGAGGTGCCGCCCCAGCGAGATGCGTGCGAGGTCGCGAGGAAAATGGAGTAGGCGCAGCTTTTTGGGCAAATTTCTGTCCGGCTCGATGAGCCCTCGAGCCGAGTCTTAAGCTTATCGAGCCGAGCCTCGAGCCTCTTTTTCAGAAATGGTTGTGCTACAAGCCAAGCCAGGCTCGGCTCGAACTTTGACGAGCCTGGCCGAGCCGAGCCACGATCCGGCTCGGCTCGGCTCGATTCCACTCCTAGTCGCGCACGCCGATGTAGCCGAAGGAGCTACGGCGCATAGGCCCGTCGATGTGGGGGAGGAGGGTTTGGACCGGCGCGCTTCGGCGGTGGGAAAAAAAAAGAGAGGGTTCAGCTGCAGTTGAGGGGCACGCATTTAGTACGTTTTATCTCGCACGTTGGAGATTTGGTGCGGGCGATTCCGCTTTATGCCGGGCGCGGTCAAGTTTCCGCGCACGCTATTTCCAAGCCTATGCTGCTGTAGCAGCCAAACTCTAAAATAGCGGTTTTTTCAGCACGAGGCTATTTTGGACGCCTATTGAAGAAGCTCTTAGGTGTTCCCGCTCATTTCTAAATCGTTTATTAACTATGCTTGTAGCGTCACCTTAGGTGTTCCCACTCATTTCTAAACATTTATTAATTCTGCTTGTACATCACCTACATGTTCCCCCCATTTCTAAACGTTTATATAGATACGTCACCTTACGTGTTCCCGCCCATTTCTAAATGTTTATATAGATACGTCACTTTATGTGTTCCCGCTCATTTCTAAACGTTTATTACTTCTGCCATACATCATCGCAGGTGTTCCCACTCATTTTTAAATGTTCGCCTGCACGCATGTACGTCACGTGTCTATGTACATACGAAAGGCGGCGTTCGAGTTCTCGAGCACATACGTCACGTGTCTACTAGATAGATTAGGGGTCAATGGTGGGTAGCTCCAGATCGAGGGTTATGCTTAACTAATGCTGGGTGATGGATCCTCGTCAGCATGCAATTCGTGGTCGCGCGCGTGTACGTGTATAAAAACGTACGCCCGCCCGGATTTTTTTGCTTCTTCACGCTGTGTATAAAAACGCTGCAGTGGATGGGGTCAAGCGGAAGAAAAGAACACTCGCACAAAACCAATACGCCAATCCATCGGGCTGGCGCCCCTTCTGCTCATAACCGATATTGATTTTCTTTTCTTTTTTGCCAAACCAAGTAGATCATATCTAGGATTTTTCTCTCTCCGTCCATACAGAAATAAAAGCCTCCCAAATCTCACGGCAACACACTTGGAATTAGCATCAAGAGGGCACACACATCACCTTCGAGCATCTCCAACAGCCGTGGCCGCGCGCGTGTACGTGTATAAAAACGTACGCCGCCCGGATTTCTTGCTTCTTCAAGCTGTGTGTAAAAACGCTGCAATGTATGGGGTCAAGCGGAAGAAAAGGACGCTCGCACAAAACCAATACGCCAATTCATCGGGCCGAGCTCCACGCGATGGAGCCGTTCGATGACGAGTAGCTCGCCACCGATGCCCTTCACCGAGCAGTTGGATAGGGAGACGGCGCCGACGGTGCGGAGGTTGCGGAGGCAGAGGCGGCAGGGCGCCCGCTACAGCGTCAGCGGGTGGCGGCAGCCAGGACGGAAATCGCCGACATCAGGGTGGAAATCTGGGCCGAGCTCGCCAAGGCTAGGGTGGAGCTCGCCGAGGAGGAGGCGGAGATGGCGGCGGGTCCTCCGTTGCCGGCTACCCCACCCGTGGACGCTGTCATCCACGACATCGTCAACGACAACGAGGAAGGCCACATCCGCTTCAAGTTTGACGACCAGCGGGCTTTGTCGCGTCTTTCGAGAGTCTACCTGGGGACGCTGATCGCTGTCAGGCTCGGGCAGCGGAGGAGGAAGCTCGCAACCATGTGATCGCCATGAGTCGGGCGTACCTATGCTCCGACCTGGATTCGGTCAAGCGGAGGGGACCGGAGCACGCGCGGGTCGACCAGGAGAACCGCGAGCTGGAGGACGTCATCGCCGCCAGGGACGAAGCGGTGGCGGTAGCAGCTAGGACCTAGGACGAGGCGAAGGCGGCGGCGAAGATAGTCCACTGTGACTCCTCTTTGGCCGAGGTTCTCGAACGCTGCAGGCGGCAGTACGAGATGTCCTTTCGGCGGTGTGCATGGCGCGAGTGCGTTAGGCGGTTGCGCTTCGACGACGGCCCCATCCCCTATGGCGGCCATTAGTAGGCCGCGCGACTACGAGTAACCCCGGCCGTGATAGGCCGCGCGACGGCGAGTAGGTACGGCCGTGGTAGTTTTAGGTTAATTGGACTGACCATATTTGTAAAGATGATCCTTTTGGCCAATCAAAAGTAATGAAGGAATATTTTGCTTACATAGTCACTGCCTAGTGCGCTCGGATGCAACCAACGCGGTCACTTTGCGCGACTGCGCAATGCCCATGGAGACGCAAATATGATGCATATTTGGGCCGCGTTTGCGTCATCGCGAACGGTCCGATCACTATGCGTGGGTCTGATGGCGCAGGGTCTAGTGCATTTTTCTTCCACGCAAACAGGAATGTCACCCCGTTGGAAATGCCCTTAGGTGTTCCCGCTCATTTCTAAACATTTATTCATTCTGCTTTTACGTCATCTTAGATGTTCCCGCCCATTTCTAAACGTTTATTAATTCTATCATTCTGCCTATAGGTACGTCACCTTACGTGTTCCCGCTCATTTCTAAACGTTTATTACTTCTGCCGTACGTCATCTTAGGTATTCCCGCTCATTTCTAAACGTTTGCATGCACGCCTGTACGTCACGTGTCTATGTACATATGAAAGGAGGCGTTCGAGCTAGTGTGCTCGAGCACGTAGGTGCGTCTTTTGTCGCCGTAGCCCCGCGCGCGATGTGCAGCGTGCCTACCCGGCCGTGCATCAGGGGAGGCCCAAGCTCAATTCAAGGATATCCATAAGAATATATGCCCATTATTTTTGATAAAACATTTCGCAATTTCAGCGTATGTACAAGGTACGTACGGTATTTGGCTAATTTTCAGATCATGTGCATGACAGTGCTCCTCATGGACACCCAGCGGCCTATGTTCCAGTTCGGCAACTGAGCACCCTCAGGACATAGCCCAAATATACATTAAGCGAAACCTGATGACGAAAAACTTAAAAGAGGCATCAAATCATATTCAGCAGAGGAACCATCTCTTATCTCGTACCTGATTCTCCACTAAAAATAACTTCTCCTCTGACCGCCTCTAGGTTTCCGCGCTCAGCAAAACGAAGCATCTAAAACAACATAAAATTACAAAGAATGCACTATAGTCGCCACTTTCTGCGACATCGCTGCAGTCGGTGGAGAACTCCCAGTCCTCGTCATGTTTCGACGCTGGTGCTGGAGAAGGCTCGGCAGCGGCGAGGTCGACGAAGTTGTCAGACTCCCTAGCAGACCAAAGCTCCACCTCTCGCGCGTTGTATGTCACCTGCCGGTAGTCCTCGTTGCTGGACCGGCCGACAAGCAGGTGCTTTCCCGACGCGTCCGCCGGGTCGTCGAGGATGCGGTAGGCGCCTGCACCTAAGGTCCATCTCCCACCACTTCTTCGCGGGCAGCGACAGCAGTGGGTGCACATCCTCCTCCTTGGGGAGGCGTGCAAGCGAGCCAGACACCTCCTTCTTCACTTCCTCTTCACCGGCACCGATGCCGAGGAGCCGCCTCGAGCGCCGTAGCGGATGACGACGCCATCAGACGGCCTTGCGTACGGCGCAGAGCGCTATCGACCGCTGGACCTGGACAAGATGGATGGAGAGGCGCCCGACACTGCCCATGTTGATGCGCGCGCAGGCGGCGCCGCCATGCGATGTGCCTACATGAAGTACAACGGTCGGCGAGGCGGGTATCCGCGCCTCCGCGGCAGGTAGACGTGCCTCCGCGGCCGGTAGCCGTACGCCACGAGCGTCCTGTCAATGTCGCGTCCAAACCACCAGATCCCGCGGCTCATGCGGTTGAACTGCCCGACGTCATGGCCGGTGGACCTTGCGGCCTCGGGGTCACGTTCCTGCTGGAACACACGGCGCCACTCCGGGAGGCGGCGTTGCTCCAGCCTCGTAGAGCACCTCTGCCTCGTCGAGCGTGATCTGGTGCGATCACTCGCCGCTGGCGCCGCTTCCGCCGGTCTCGTACTTGTGCGCCATGGATTGGAGACGGCGGTGTCTAGGGATGGATTGGAGACGGCGGTGGCAAGGGTTGGGCGGAGACGGTGGTGGCTAAGGTTGGACGGAGGAGGTGGTGGCCACGAGGGTTTAAAGTAGTCGCACCGGCCAGCATTGAAGCCACGCCGCAAGTTGGGTCGTTGTCGTGTGGGAGTTCGTATGGTGTCTGGCCTCCTCGCCACCTCGGTTTCCCGTGACGACCGTCGTTACGCGTCTTTAAAAACGCGACCAGCGCCATGTCTCACTGATGGGCGGGGCGCGCAAGCGTTTTCCAACATGGCTCGAGGCCCGCGAGCGTTTTCCAACATGGCTCGAGGCCCGTGGGCGTTTTCCAACATGGCTCGAGGCGTCGGTGCGCCCGTTTGGCACCCCGTGCGAAGGGGCATGGGGGTTGCAGGCGGTTTTATTGGGCTCGAAACGGCGCCGACGCATTATTGGGCGCGCGAGTGTGAGCCTAATTTTACCTCCAGCCCCCAAATTGTTATCGGGGACGCTATTGGGCTCCCCGGTGGAGATGCACTTAAAATATTTGTTATTGCCTTCTATTTTCATGTGCACCCACGTTACGCCTGCCGCATTCGGAGGGAGCTAACCAATGGGTACTGAAGCACGACTGTAAGACAGTTATTGCCTTTTATTTCATGTGCAAAAGAAAAAGATGGATAGGCCAAGAGTTAAGGTGGGTCACAACAATTCTAGAGCTAATAAATGATGTGGAGGTACAACTCTGTGAAGCAGGGTAGGTTTGAAGATTGGCGATCAATTGATGGGGTAAGAGGTTTGTTAGCGTGCTATCATTGTATATATAGGAGAACGGCGATGAGCCTAAAATGTAGGAAAGTATAGGAGGGAGGGAGAGAGGCTTTAATGGATAGATAGAAAAGTGACATATTTATTGTCTTATTGCATGTTCCTTTTGATAATCTCTTGGTGCTCTCTGTTGGTAAACACGTGGTATAGCACTATAATGCATGTTATTTCCTCTTAACACCGACATTATATACCCATATTATGATTCCATGCCAAAGAAATAGGTTTTCCTCCCTTCTCTCGTTTTTTGAAGTGTACATATGTTACACATGCCTCGGAACGAAAACACGCTATCTTTCCTTCTATACGGGTGAGGTAACGAGTAACTTTCTTTTGTTAATGAACTATTAGGTCACCGAAATATGACAACTCAAAAAGAGGCCAAGTTCTGAATAGAGTTGGTTTCGTACCTATATGGGCCAAACACCGTCTTATGGAGAGGCGTATGTTAAAATGCTAGATCATTGTTCATGCCCGGTCCATCCGAAAATGACAATGGATCTAGGGTCTATGTCACCGATCATGCATGACGGTTATCGATGCCTCACGATTGTCTTACCGAGTTTTCCTAGATTCATTGGGGAAAATGACCACGATTGTCTCACCGAGTTTTCCTAGATTCATTGTGGAAAATGACCATGATTGTCACAAAAAATCCGGAGAGAAGACGCCGTGACTGCCATGGGAGGAGCAGAACGGGACGCTCCAACGAAGATGAGGACACCAACACTTCAGGAGAGGTGCGCCACCGTGACGCCAATGACACAACATAAGGTTGAACCTCGTTGCCCGCATGATATGAGGTTGATGCCCTGAACATTGCCAAGGTCTCAGGACCGATGTCCAGACATCCACGAACTACCAACACCACCTTCCGGGACCGCCATCCCGACATCCTCCTGCTCACGCTGGAGTCGCAACGCTGCACGACCCGACAGTCTCCAACCTAAGCTGCAGAGGGCAAACCACACACAGACCACGGCAGATGCAGCAACATCCAGGGCCGCCGCTGCGACATAAAGTCAAATTGCCTTTGCTGAGATGCGTTGACCGAGCTGACAATCTCGCTGCACTAGCGACACAAGATCGTTGCCGAAGCTACATGGACAAGAACTCCGCCCAATGAAGCCGCGTCGACTTGCAAACATCCTCCACACGGAGCCGCCGCCCCGACATCCACCAACTTGACGACAAGAGAAACGCACGCCAATAGTTGAATAAGTCCTCCTAGACGACACCTCCAAGAAGGTCGCAATGTAGTTGACGCTGTCGCCTGCCCGAGAAAGCGGATCTAGGATTTCTCCCGGAGAGGCCAAACCTCGTGTGTAAATGGAGCTCCTCCAACGAGGAAGACGACATCAAAGTGCCGGCACCGACCAAGCCAGTCTTTCGCTCGGTACTCCATCACGCCACCCGAGGGCGCTACAAGCACTGGTGCCCATCGTCGATCTCCACTAAACAACACTTTGTGACGCGCCCAACCGCAACACCTCAAGCTCCAACAGTCGCAGTCACCACAAACCAGCTGGTTTATATGCAAAATGGAGCCAGATCCGATGACCATGGCCATCCACCACTTCACCATGTCGTCAGCCAGCCATCCAAGAGCCGCCGCCCCGGCATCCACCTGCCAAAGCCACAATATAGATCAAAGATATACTAGAAAAGGGGACATATGTATGGACATGATCACATGCTGAGATAGGGTGAGCATTGGATCATGGAAATATAGATCAATGATAGACTAGAAAATGGGACACATGTATGGGCATGATCACATGTACATGGTGGAGATTTAGGAAAGTGCTTTTGGACATTCCCAGGGAAGAGTTTCCAAATATGGATGGAGAAACTCCCTTTGGATTCCGATCGAAGCTGAGCATCTTCTTAAGTCATACACAATAGCCACATATCCACGTACACCGATCGTAACATTTAAACAATGTAATATATAGTAACAAAATTATTTCATGTGTAAAGCATGCTAACATTTGTTTCTATTAACAATAGAGGTGCCATTTTGTTTGTTCCATATCATATGTACTTATATATGCATCCCTTTGTTTGTTGTAATATGAACAATTTGTTAATCAGGAAACATTTTTAATCATGCGGAGTGCCCTTTTTAATCATGAGATTGTCGTATAAGAATTTGTTTTTTTTTGAGTTATAATTAGGGTTTGCAAGGCGCCCGAATAGGAAAGTAGATAATACACATTTTGTATCAGTGGCTAAATATTCACCACAAAACCACTTGGTAGCCACGTAGGAAGAAAAAACACCCCCTCTTCTCTCCTTAATTTTGCTAGACTGTTATGTTAAATCGTCACCCATTATGTTATCGCACATCATGCTAGCCAAGTATACACACCTTCCTAGAGTATCTTCACTCATTATGTTGACATTTTTGAGCCAAGTCGAGCTAGCAGGAGACACACTCGTGATGGATTGCGAGTCTGAGAGTATCTACGGGGCCCTAGGTTTCTTGCGCGGTCATACGAGAAAATCCATATGTTCACCAAGGGTTACAATACCCAACATCGCGTCGCCACCCATGGTATGTTCATGTCGGGATGCTCGAGGCGACGGATGGACATGCGGTGCACTTAGTCCAACAAGATGGGCGATGGCATGCTGGGAGCTTCCCTAAACCAATATCAAGGGTCGATCTTCTCATGAGGAAGCATTGAGGACCCAACAAAGATTAACTCGAGAGCATGCCGGACTTGTTTTGCTAAGATGGATGAAGGGGTGATAGAGGAGTTGACGACAATACTATGAGCCAGAAGGTGGTGTCCAATATGTGGTTATTAATAAAGGGAGTCGACGACAATATACATGTACACGATCAATAACACACACACACTCAAGAAATATCACAACCCTTACTTCATACTGAAATTAATATATGTACATGATGGATGACATGTGGACCCGTATGCATCTCTTATATATATATTTCTTAGGTAGTGTGTATGTGTCCATGCATGGGTTAGTCAACTCCTCCATCAACCATTTTGTAGGGTGCAGAGAGAAATATCAACAATCTATTTAATAATAATATGTGTTCTTCGTGTCAATCTATCACACATATGTGCTTTTAGAGCAAGCTAGAGCGACAGCACGCTGTGTCTGCACTATATGGCCCGCTAACTAGACCTGAGTTCAATCAGGCTGAATAAGAGGCCCAGAAAACAGCCCGCTGGTACCTCCCAGTGGAAATAAGGTAAAACTGGTGGTTTGGTAGGCTGGAAGTTTGGCATGAAACGATTGGCCACCGATATTTAGGCACGTAAAATACCTAGATTTAGGCGAGAAATGACGGAAATGTGCCGAAAACGCGACGGAAGATGGCGAAATTCACAGTCCAGCGGTTCGCCAATATTTAGGCTGGTTTTCCCTTCCGGTTCACCGGTTTTCCTCGTTTTAGGGAGGATTAAGGTATGGTTTTATTGTTTTGCCTAAGCTAGGCGGGCTGGTCGGCGAACAGAGCAGAGAGAGACTTCTCCTCTTCGTTCTTGTCTTCCACCTCTCGCCTCTTCCCCCAAATTGATCCATCCATGGATTCCGCCGCTCTCAGCGCCTGCCCTCTGCCTGTCGACGCCGTCGCCGTCGCCGTCGCCGTTCCCCTTCTCGAGCGCCGTCTCGTCCCCACTCACCTGCTAGATCCGCCTGATGGCCTTCTGTTTGGGGTTCCAATCTAACTGGAGCCTCCTATCTCCACTTCGATCGGGGCAAAAAGTTGGATTTTTTGTTCGTTTCTTTGTCAGCTGGCCTATTCTGCAAGAGGAGAACTGAGCTGGGGCAGCACACGGCCGGTCAGAGTCGTCCGCGAGCGCCCTCTAGTCGTACCATTCGCGTCCATTTCCCCATTCCGGCGGCAGAGGAGCAGGTAGGCTGCATCTCCTATCTCTCGTCTCCCTCTCCCCTCAATCCTCCTATATATTAACACTAGTCATCTGTCCACACTACCACTGATTCAGTAGACTGTAAAATATCGAACTTGACTGTATTCTGAACCTGAACCATCGCATATTTGACTGTATGTTGATCAAATCCAATGCTACTTTCTCCAGTACCAAGATTTTCTTTCTGTATGCTTGCTGCCATCGGTGAGATTCTGAGGTTGATTTTGTAGCTCACCTTAGCTGCTGTTTGATGTCGTAGCCCACTGAAGGTGTTGCATGATTCAGACACAATTTGCATTTGCAGAGCAGTAGTCACTTAATTAGTAGTCTATGTGATTATTAGTTGATCTTGTGAATCACATGTGCTTGATCTTGTAAGTTTGTGTGTGTTTATTCTTTTTTTGGAAAATATTCAACTTGACTTTATTTCTCTAGATTAACTTGGATTTTCTCCCTGGCATCATTTCAAGAATTGAAACCATGTATATTTTTTAAGGAAAAGATCATGTTTTTAATATGCATCAGTTTCATATGGAATTCAGTTCATTTACAAATCTATGTGGCAGCCAAACAAGTATGTAGTATTGGAATCTCAATGTAAATGAAATGAATTCCTAAGTTCATTTCATTTATACAAAATGAATTGAATACCTAGATGTCAAACGAACTCTTATGGATGGTGGACATCATGGGATTGTGGGTACAAGATTCTGCTGCCTTGGCTATTCAAGAGCTACTGAAATTGGCTGGCTGTCAATCTTTACCCAATGAAGATAATGGGAAGGATTCAAGTAGTTGTGAAATGAGCAAAAGGGGCCAGAAGTTGTGGGGACGTTTTTCTAGTTATGTTAAGGAAATAATTGCACCGTGCTTGACATCAAGATTTCATCTTCCTAATGTGAGTGATGCTGCTCTACTCGGCCCAATATACCGTCCAACAATGTCTTTTAGAAGATGGATATATTATTGGATTAGAAAGTTGACATCACACGCAACTGGATCGCGTTATGGTATTTTCAGTGCATGTCGGGGAATTGTTCGGCATGACATGCCAACTGCACTCTATCTTCTACCGTACTTGGTTTTAAATGCTGTTTGCTATGGAACCCCAGAGGCTCGGCAAAGTATCACCGATGAAATTTTGTCTGTTCTCAATGCAGCTGCTTCAGAAAGTAGTGGGGCTACTGTTCATGGTATTACTGGGGGACAGAGTGAGGTTTGTGTTCAGGCGATCTTCACTTTACTTGATAATCTTGGGCAATGGGTTGATGACCTCAAACAGGAAATCGCTCTATCCCAGTCTAGTCATGCCATGGCTGGGAAGCATGCAGGTAAACTGAAAAATGATGGCCAAGATCAATTGCTGGTGCAGTGTAGCAATGTTGCGGAGCTGCTGGCTGCTATACCTAAAGTTACTCTAGCTAAGACATCTTTTAGATGTCAAGCTCATGCTCGTGCTCTAGCATATTTTGAATCTCATGTCCGAGAGATGTCTGGTTCCTCTAATCCAGCTGCAGAGTATAGTGGCACTTTTTCAGATGATGACATCTCTTTTCTCATGGAAATATATGGAGGACTGGATGAGCCCGATGGTCTATTAGGTTTAGCTAATCTGAGGAAATCATCAAGCCTACAAGATCAACTAATCATCAATGAGAAAACTGGAAACTGGGCTGAAGTGCTAACACTATGTGAACATGCTTTGCAAATGGAACCTGATTCTGTCCAGAGACATTGTGATGTTCTCAACTGTTCGCTCAACATGTGCCACCTTCAAGCCATGATTGCACATGTGGATGGTTTGGTGTGCAGAATACCTCAGTATAAGAAAACTTGGTGCATGCAAGGAGTGCAAGCAGCTTGGAGATTAGGGAGATGGGATCTCATGGATGAGTACCTACCTGAGGCAGACAAAGGTCTTGTGTGCAGCAGTTCTGAGAACAGTGCTTCGTTTGACATAGGTCTTGCTAAGATATTCAAGGCAATGATGAACAAAGACCAGTTTATGGTTGCTGAAAAGATTGCCCAGTCCAAGCAAGCATTGCTTGTTCCATTGGCTGCAGCAGGCATGGACTCGTACATGCGTGCATATCCCTACATTGTAAAGCTCCACATGCTGTGCGAGTTGGAAGACTTCAACTCGCTGCTGGGAGACGAGTCATTTCTCGATAAATCGTTCACTGCAGATGATCCAAAATTTCTGAAATTAACAACGGACTGGGATAACCGTCTTAGATGTACACAATCATCTCTGTGGGCAAGGGAGCCTTTGCTTGCTTTCCGGCGGATGGTTTATAATCTGAGTCATATGAATTCTCAAGTTGGGAACTGCTGGCTTCAGTACGCTAAGCTCTGCCGTTCGGCTGGTCACTATGAAACAGCCCACCGTGCAATACTGGAAGCAGACGCATCGGGTGCTCCCAACGTTCACATGGAGAAGGCAAAGCACCTCTGGAATATACGGAAATCTGATAGTGCTATAGCTGAACTTCAGCAAACACTTCTGAACATGCCTGCGGAGGTTTTGGGAAATGTTGTCCTTTCCTCCCTTTGCAGCCTTTCTCTCGCATTGCCAAATGCACCTTTCTCTGCAACACAAGCATCAAAAGAGAACCCAGATGTGTCCAAAACCCTTCTTCTTTATACTAGATGGATCCACAATACAGGGCAAAAACAGAGCGAGGAAATCAGATGTCTCTACAATAGAGTAGCAGAATTGCGGCCAAAATGGGAAAAAGGTTTCTTTTGCATGGCAAAGTTTTTAGATGATTTACTTGTTGATGCTAGGAAACGCCAGGAAGATAAGAAATTCACAGGTGGAGTTGGATCTGTCACTCCTAGCTCTGCTGGCCCTTTAAGTACCCAAGCTCAAGAGAAGCCTTGGTGGGAATTGCTTCCAACAGTCTCACTATGTTATGCAAAAGGACTTCACAAAGGACACAAGAATCTTTTTCAAGCACTACCACGGTTGCTTACTCTTTATTTCGAATTTGGAAACATATACATCAGAGATGACAATTCCTCCAATGGAGGAATGGTAACCGTTCATAATAGGGTAAATTTTGTTTCACATGTATTTTTTCCCCATTATTTTGAATTTTTTTAAGAGATCTGATCATCCCATCTAACTGCAGATGTTAAGCATCATTCGCGGGTCCTCGAAGGATCTACCAACTTATCAGTGGCTGACTGTGCTGTCTCAATTGATATCCCGCATTTGTCATCAGAATGGTGATGTTGTCAAAACTGTCAGATACATTATCACGTGTGTGTTACAGGCATACCCTCAGCAAGCACTTTGGATGATGGCTGCGGTGTCCAAGTCAACAGTTTCTGCAAGACGAGAAGCAGCTACACATATATTAAACTCAGCAAAGAAGGGCTGTCGGAAGGGAGGCAATGTTGCACTGTTTAATCAGTTTCCTTCTCTAATAGAACATCTGATTAAGCTGTGCTTTCATCCAGGGCAGGCCAAGGCTAAGGCAATAAATATCTCAACTGAGTTCAGTTCCTTGAAAAGAATGATGCCACTAGGAATTATCTTACCTGTCCAGCAGTCTCTAACTGTGACTCTGCCATCGTACGATTCAAATATGTCAGGTCAATCTGCTTTTCACCCGTTTCGGTATCTGAGCATCCTACTATAGCTGGAATAGCGGATGAGGCAGAGATCCTTTCTTCTCTTCAGAAACCGAAGAAGGTGTGCACATCCATATATATTTAATACTGCCTTGATAATTACACATGTTTGAGGAGCAGCAACTGTCTATACAGAGTGAAGTTTGTGTAGGAAAGTAGTCCTAGATTCCTTTGTGGATGGTGGACATCATGGGATTGTGGGTGCAAGTCGTTGTTTGAATATTGTGTGGGCGAATGGGAGCTATCCAGGGTCCAGATCGCTTCTTTGCACTCATTTAATCACAGTTTTGCCCGTTTATGATTTGTTTTCATTTTGAAGGGTCAAAACTAGCTAGTCATACTTCACTAGGTTTTAATGGTAACTGACAAGCATGATCGTATTGGATGCCAGGTCGTGTTCCTTGGAAGTGATGGAGTCGCTCGCCCCTTTTTATGCAAACCGAAGGATGATCTTAGGAAGGATTCACGTATGATGGAGTTCAATGCCGTGATCAACCGTCTCCTCTCCAAAGTTCCTGAGAGCCGCAGGAGAAAGCTTTATATCAGAACCTTTGCAGTGGTTCCACTTACAGAAGATTGTGGACTAGTAGAATGGGTGCCCAACACGCGTGGTCTTCGGCATATTCTTCAGGACATATACATAACTTGCGGGAAGTACGATAGGATGAAAACAACCTCGCAAATCAAGAGGCTATATGATGAATGCCATGCTAGCAAAATGGCTGAAGACGTGATGCTGAAAACAAAAATTCTTCCACTGTTCCCCCCAGTTTTCCACAAGTGGTTCTTGATGACATTCTCTGAACCAGCTGCATGGTTTCGTGCCAGATTAGCATATGCACATACTGCTGCAGTCTGGTCGATGGTTGGGCACATTGTTGGGCTTGGTGACAGGCACGGTGAAAACATCCTTATTGATGCGACAACCGGGGACTGTGTGCATGTCGATTTCAGCTGCCTGTTTGATAAGGGTTTGCAGCTTGAGAAGCCAGAGGTGGTGCCATTTAGGCTTACGCAGGTAAGCAATAAAACCTTGTCTTGCCGTTTCTTTCTAGCAGCAGCTTATCCAACACACTGAATCTGATTTTTGTTACAAGTATTATTTACATGGGCATGCTAACTTTGCAATTCCAGAACATGATCGACGGCTTGGGCATCACCGGATACGAAGGCGTCTTTCTGAAGGTCTGCGAAATCACTCTGTCGGTTCTCAGGGGTCACAAGGAGGCGCTCATGACCGTCCTCGAGACCTTCATCCATGACCCGCTGGTAGAGTGGACCAAAACCAGCAAATCCAGCGGAGGCGAGGTCCGCAACCCACAGGCACAGGTATTACCGACATCGCACATTCGCACCGATGCCACTGCTATATGTACATACTTGTGCACTGGTAAACAAACCATGTCGCTCTTCTGACCCTGCCTCTCGCTTCGAATGATTGCAGAGGGCCATCGCGAACATCACGGCTAGGCTCCAGGGAGTCGTGGTGGGCGTCAATGCCGCCCCCTCGCTGCCGCTCTCCGTGGAAGGCCAGGCGCGCCGCCTGATCGCCGAGGCGGTCTCCCACAAAAACCTTGGCAAGATGTACATCTGGTGGATGCCCTGGTTCTAACACTCTAACGGGTCCTCACCCCTCACCCCTGCACACGCTGCTAATGTATGTATTCTCCCTGACCTTGGATGAAATGGAGGTAGATAGGTTTAAAAGGCAGCTAGCAGCATTTTGTCACTGGCCCTTTAGCTGCCTTTGCTCCTGTTACTACCTGCCACTGTTAGTGTTAGGCTGTTAGCTACTGGACATACTCCTCCTTGCGAGACATTTTGGGGTCTTAATATTGGCAAAAAAGTTTCACCATTGTCATGGGGTATTTGGAGCGATTATTTCGGGTTTGGTGACATTTGACAGGTAACACGTGCATGTATTTCTCTGCTGGGGTCATGGCCTGTTGATGGGCACTACCAATGCAGCCATGCCACCAACTGAAGAGATCCAAAGCGGTCGTCATGGCGTCAAACTGCCAGCCGCATCTCTGGCTGCGGAATATCATGGGCAAAGCCCCATCCACGACCATGATCCATCCCGTTGCATTCTCTTCTTATTTCTGAAATAAGTACCTTTTATTAATATTGGGAACCTGGCATTGTTATCCTTTTATTTATGTTCTGATGAAAGGGTTGCTGCTCTTGATCTTGGCCTGGAACAAGAGTACAAACTCTGGAGTTTAGATTGGCCGACTTTCTGCATGAGTCCGAAGAGAAGTGCCAAAGAGAGCTTTTCTGTTAAAAAAAAGGTTGCAGTTGATGGCACTCTGCAAAAAGTGCCTCCTCTAGGGCATTTAGAAAACTATCCATGATAGCTGACCGCCGCTAGGGCATTACAGAATTCAGATCATTGTTTAGGGCACTAGAAATTGAGAGTGGCATTAGTAGCTGAAGAAGAGCCAAATGAAACTTATTTTTTGACCGACTTCCTGCACGAACATGGAGAGCCAAACAAAACCTGTGTGTACAAAAGAAGTGGCAGTTGGTGGTGCTCTGCAAAAAGTGTTTCCTCTTCTAGGGCATTACAAAACCATGATAGCTGACCCTTGGCGCATAACAAAATTCAGAACCATTTTTTTTTTGTAAGGGCACATTAGAAATCTTGGGGGTGGATGAAGGATGAATAAAACTGGGCAGGCGGCAGGTTGGCAGGCTGCAAACCGACACGATCTTTGTCTGCTCGGCCGGTCTACTAGATAGATTAGGGGTCAATGGTGGGTAGCTCCAGCTCGAGAGTTATGCTTAACTAATCGGCGGTCCCAGCCCTCGTTGTGGGAAGAAGGCCAGAAGATACGACAAAGAGGCAGTGATCCGCTTAGGTGGTGAATCTTTTTTTGCTCATCTCACACATAATTGACAATAACTTGCCTTCCCTATCAAACACGTCTGTTGTCCCAATCTACCTGTCATCCATGTCTTCATCAGTGAAAAAAGGGTGTGTTTATGATTGAGTATCAGTTGATGCTAACTATACATACATGTCTTGATCATCGTCACCAGTGAAGATGTGCTTATTTTTTTACAGGATGATTGAGTATCAGTTGGTGCTAACCATACATACATGTCTTGATCATCGTCACCGGTGAAGATTTGAGGCAATGTGCAAAGAAAGGGATGTTTGCTGTGAGAACTGGTAGTGTATTTTTACATGATCCAGCACCAGTTGGTGTCCAGCACAAGACGAGCATTGACTTGAAATTGAGATGTAGCAACATTAAAGGAAAAGGCAGAAAAAAGTGCAGCAAAGGACCACGCTGTGTGCCCGGAGCATGCGGTGTGTCGTGTACGTGAGCGAATGGTCCGCCCGCACCGCACCGCACGTGCTACCTCTCTCATCGCGCGACCGGTCGATTCTCCAGCTAGCAGAACCGCATGCTCCATCGCGCGCGTTGACCTTTCTCGTTTCCTTCTTTTGTTTACTCAATCAACAAACAAAAAACAAACACAATCCGCGTACAGAGACGACATTAACAGGCCTCCCTCTTTCGTTGGGCCCAGACTCTCCTACGTACTCTGGCCTCTCCCTCTCTTTCCGGCCCAAACAACTAATTTGCCAATTAATCGGGCCGCCGCCCTCTCAACGGCTATCCTGGGAGCCCCCAAAAGTCTCTTGGGCCACCGATTTTCCTCTCCTTTTATTCATTCATTTATTATATTATACTACTCCGGTATATATATTCTGCCTATGCGTTCCCTCCCCCTCATTTATAAACGCCTTGAACAACATATATATACAGCATTAATTGCTTACGTACCACACGTACATTTGCATCCATCCCTATTCTTCTTCTTTTTCTTCTTCCAACAATCGGCCAGCATATATATACTAAAATACGATAAACTAATCTAAAACCCAAACATCTACTAGCCGAACTCGACGTGGTGGACGTCCTTCCCACTTGCTATCTCTCTAGTCGACGGTGCTCCACCTTCCAGCCGCGCACCAGGATGAACTCCTTGCACGCTCGCTTTTTCGCACGCCTCGCCCGCTTCCGCGCGAAATAAACTCCCTCTCGTCGATGACTTCTTGGGGGAAGTTCGCGCACCACGATGCCATGCCGCGCTCGTCCGCCTACGCAATGGTGAACCGGCGCTTCTCTTCGTTGTTAACAACGCGCGGTGGCGGCACCAAATCACTCCGATTGACCTCGTGGCTGCTGAGGTCACGACGCGGACGACCGTGCCACCACGCCACATTGTCGTAGGCGCACACGGCCTCGTGTGCGGTCTCTAAGGTTCCGATGGGTAGGCAGTAGCTGACGGAACGGGTCTCGACATAGAAGTTGTTTGCCGGCTGGTCGCGCATAGGGGTGGACTTGAAGCTCGAGGCTCGAGGCTTGGCTCGGGCTCGACTCGGCTCGAAGGTGGGGCAAGCCAAGCCTAAACCTTCCAATCAAGGCTCGAGGCTCGACAAGCCTGCTCGATGAAGCTTGCAAGCCGGCTCGAAGGCTCGATGTAATTTAAAAATTCGCCATAACCTATGATAAAAATGTAGAATTTCATAAGTATAAACAACAATATAGCATGAATACATCTAAAATATAGTCTAACAAGTTTCACAAAGCAGCATACATGACAAGTTTTCGCCACACAAATGCATGCACTTAGACCAATAGTGTCATACATTACAAACACATGCACTTAGTTCAACAACTCCGAATAGAACAAATAGAACATGAGTCATAGCTCAATGAAATGAAGTTTAAACATGAATTTCAATGACAAAAGAACCACCGCTCCACCATTTCCTCGTTGCCATCCCTTGTCATTTCGTAAGCCTGGTTCGGGTGGAGGGACGACAGGCGGAGGGCCGAGTCAGGCGACAGGCCGGCCGGGCGGCACCCGCCGCTAACCCTAGGCCCCGCGTCCTAGGTGAGGACCAGATAAGATGGTCAGGCGGATCGATTGGAGGAGGACAAGGGGGCGGCGCCTCCTCTTGCATCTCAAGGAACGGGGATGGGCAGACAGGGTGGAGGCACGACTGCAGGTGATGCTCTGGCGGCTTGCTTCGTGGCGGCCAACGGCGATGCGCGGCGGCCGGCGCTGAAACCTAGGGAGAGTAGAGGGGATGAGGAATCGGGGGGTAGGGGAGCCATGGAGGAGATGAGGCGGTGGCGGCCGACACCGGTGGCCGTGGTAGCGACGGGAAGCGGCGTCGGTGGAGGTGCCGCCCGGCGAGATGCGTGCGAGGTCGCGAGGAAAATGGAGTAGGCGCAGCTTTTTGGGCAAATTTCTGTCCGGCTCGATGAGCCCTCGAGCCGAGTCTTAAGCTTATCGAGCCGAGCCTCGAGCCTCTTTTTCAGAAATGGTTGTGCTACAAGCCAAGCCAGGCTCGGCTCGAACTTTGACGAGCCTGGCCGAGCCGAGCCACGATCCGGCTCGGCTCGGCTCGATTCCACTCCTAGTCGCGCACGCCGATGTAGCCGAAGGAGCTACGGCGCATAGGCCCGTCGATGTGGGGGAGGAGGGTTTGGACCGGCGCGCTTCGGCGGTGGGAAAAAAAAAGAGAGGGTTCAGCTGCAGTTGAGGGGCACGCATTTAGTACGTTTTATCTCGCACGTTGGAGATTTGGTGCGGGCGATTCCGCTTTATGCCGGGCGCGGTCAAGTTTCCGCGCACGCTATTTCCAAGCCTATGCTGCTGTAGCAGCCAAACTCTAAAATAGCGGTTTTTTCAGCACGAGGCTATTTTGGACGCCTATTGAAGAAGCTCTTAGGTGTTCCCGCTCATTTCTAAATCGTTTATTAACTATGCTTGTAGCGTCACCTTAGGTGTTCCCACTCATTTCTAAACATTTATTAATTCTGCTTGTACATCACCTACATGTTCCCCCCATTTCTAAACGTTTATATAGATACGTCACCTTACGTGTTCCCGCCCATTTCTAAATGTTTATATAGATACGTCACTTTATGTGTTCCCGCTCATTTCTAAACGTTTATTACTTCTGCCATACATCATCGCAGGTGTTCCCACTCATTTTTAAATGTTCGCCTGCACGCATGTACGTCACGTGTCTATGTACATACGAAAGGCGGCGTTCGAGTTCTCGAGCACATACGTCACGTGTCTACTAGATAGATTAGGGGTCAATGGTGGGTAGCTCCAGATCGAGGGTTATGCTTAACTAATGCTGGGTGATGGATCCTCGTCAGCATGCAATTCGTGGTCGCGCGCGTGTACGTGTATAAAAACGTACGCCCGCCCGGATTTTTTTGCTTCTTCACGCTGTGTATAAAAACGCTGCAGTGGATGGGGTCAAGCGGAAGAAAAGAACACTCGCACAAAACCAATACGCCAATCCATCGGGCTGGCGCCCCTTCTGCTCATAACCGATATTGATTTTCTTTTCTTTTTTGCCAAACCAAGTAGATCATATCTAGGATTTTTCTCTCTCCGTCCATACAGAAATAAAAGCCTCCCAAATCTCACGGCAACACACTTGGAATTAGCATCAAGAGGGCACACACATCACCTTCGAGCATCTCCAACAGCCGTGGCCGCGCGCGTGTACGTGTATAAAAACGTACGCCGCCCGGATTTCTTGCTTCTTCAAGCTGTGTGTAAAAACGCTGCAATGTATGGGGTCAAGCGGAAGAAAAGGACGCTCGCACAAAACCAATACGCCAATTCATCGGGCCGAGCTCCACGCGATGGAGCCGTTCGATGACGAGTAGCTCGCCACCGATGCCCTTCACCGAGCAGTTGGATAGGGAGACGGCGCCGACGGTGCGGAGGTTGCGGAGGCAGAGGCGGCAGGGCGCCCGCTACAGCGTCAGCGGGTGGCGGCAGCCAGGACGGAAATCGCCGACATCAGGGTGGAAATCTGGGCCGAGCTCGCCAAGGCTAGGGTGGAGCTCGCCGAGGAGGAGGCGGAGATGGCGGCGGGTCCTCCGTTGCCGGCTACCCCACCCGTGGACGCTGTCATCCACGACATCGTCAACGACAACGAGGAAGGCCACATCCGCTTCAAGTTTGACGACCAGCGGGCTTTGTCGCGTCTTTCGAGAGTCTACCTGGGGACGCTGATCGCTGTCAGGCTCGGGCAGCGGAGGAGGAAGCTCGCAACCATGTGATCGCCATGAGTCGGGCGTACCTATGCTCCGACCTGGATTCGGTCAAGCGGAGGGGACCGGAGCACGCGCGGGTCGACCAGGAGAACCGCGAGCTGGAGGACGTCATCGCCGCCAGGGACGAAGCGGTGGCGGTAGCAGCTAGGACCTAGGACGAGGCGAAGGCGGCGGCGAAGATAGTCCACTGTGACTCCTCTTTGGCCGAGGTTCTCGAACGCTGCAGGCGGCAGTACGAGATGTCCTTTCGGCGGTGTGCATGGCGCGAGTGCGTTAGGCGGTTGCGCTTCGACGACGGCCCCATCCCCTATGGCGGCCATTAGTAGGCCGCGCGACTACGAGTAACCCCGGCCGTGATAGGCCGCGCGACGGCGAGTAGGTACGGCCGTGGTAGTTTTAGGTTAATTGGACTGACCATATTTGTAAAGATGATCCTTTTGGCCAATCAAAAGTAATGAAGGAATATTTTGCTTACATAGTCACTGCCTAGTGCGCTCGGATGCAACCAACGCGGTCACTTTGCGCGACTGCGCAATGCCCATGGAGACGCAAATATGATGCATATTTGGGCCGCGTTTGCGTCATCGCGAACGGTCCGATCACTATGCGTGGGTCTGATGGCGCAGGGTCTAGTGCATTTTTCTTCCACGCAAACAGGAATGTCACCCCGTTGGAAATGCCCTTAGGTGTTCCCGCTCATTTCTAAACATTTATTCATTCTGCTTTTACGTCATCTTAGATGTTCCCGCCCATTTCTAAACGTTTATTAATTCTATCATTCTGCCTATAGGTACGTCACCTTACGTGTTCCCGCTCATTTCTAAACGTTTATTACTTCTGCCGTACGTCATCTTAGGTATTCCCGCTCATTTCTAAACGTTTGCATGCACGCCTGTACGTCACGTGTCTATGTACATATGAAAGGAGGCGTTCGAGCTAGTGTGCTCGAGCACGTAGGTGCGTCTTTTGTCGCCGTAGCCCCGCGCGCGATGTGCAGCGTGCCTACCCGGCCGTGCATCAGGGGAGGCCCAAGCTCAATTCAAGGATATCCATAAGAATATATGCCCATTATTTTTGATAAAACATTTCGCAATTTCAGCGTATGTACAAGGTACGTACGGTATTTGGCTAATTTTCAGATCATGTGCATGACAGTGCTCCTCATGGACACCCAGCGGCCTATGTTCCAGTTCGGCAACTGAGCACCCTCAGGACATAGCCCAAATATACATTAAGCGAAACCTGATGACGAAAAACTTAAAAGAGGCATCAAATCATATTCAGCAGAGGAACCATCTCTTATCTCGTACCTGATTCTCCACTAAAAATAACTTCTCCTCTGACCGCCTCTAGGTTTCCGCGCTCAGCAAAACGAAGCATCTAAAACAACATAAAATTACAAAGAATGCACTATAGTCGCCACTTTCTGCGACATCGCTGCAGTCGGTGGAGAACTCCAGTCCTCGTCATGTTTCGACGCTGGTGCTGGAGAAGGCTCGGCAGCGGCGAGGTCGACGAAGTTGTCAGACTCCCTAGCAGACCAAAGCTCCACCTCTCGCGCGTTGTATGTCACCTGCCGGTAGTCCTCGTTGCTGGACCGGCCGACAAGCAGTGCTTTCCCGACGCGTCCGCCGGGTCGTCGAGGATGCGGTAGGCGCCCGCACCTAAGGTCCATCTCCCACCACTTCTTCGCGGGCAGCGACAGCAGTGGGTGCACATCCTCCTCCTTGGGGAGGCGTGCAAGCGAGCCAGACACCTCCTTCTTCACTTCCTCTTCACCGGCACCGATGCCGAGGAGCCGCCTCGAGCGCCGTAGCGGATGACGACGCCATCAGACGGCCTTGCGTACGGCGCAGAGCGCTATCGACCGCTGGACCTGGACAAGATGGATGGAGAGGCGCCCGACACTGCCCATGTTGATGCGCGCGCAGGCGGCGCCGCCATGCGATGTGCCTACATGAAGTACAACGGTCGGCGAGGCGGGTATCCGCGCCTCCGCGGCAGGTAGACGTGCCTCCGCGGCCGGTAGCCGTACGCCACGAGCGTCCTGTCAATGTCGCGTCCAAACCACCAGATCCCGCGGCTCATGCGGTTGAACTGCCCGACGTCATGGCCGGTGGACCTTGCGGCCTCGGGGTCACGTTCCTGCTGGAACACACGGCGCCACTCCGGGAGGCGGCGTTGCTCCAGCCTCGTAGAGCACCTCTGCCTCGTCGAGCGTGATCTGGTGCGATCACTCGCCGCTGGCGCCGCTTCCGCCGGTCTCGTACTTGTGCGCCATGGATTGGAGACGGCGGTGTCTAGGGATGGATTGGAGACGGCGGTGGCAAGGGTTGGGCGGAGACGGTGGTGGCTAAGGTTGGACGGAGGAGGTGGTGGCCACGAGGGTTTAAAGTAGTCGCACCGGCCAGCATTGAAGCCACGCCGCAAGTTGGGTCGTTGTCGTGTGGGAGTTCGTATGGTGTCTGGCCTCCTCGCCACCTCGGTTTCCCGTGACGACCGTCGTTACGCGTCTTTAAAAACGCGACCAGCGCCATGTCTCACTGATGGGCGGGGCGCGCAAGCGTTTTCCAACATGGCTCGAGGCCCGCGAGCGTTTTCCAACATGGCTCGAGGCCCGTGGGCGTTTTCCAACATGGCTCGAGGCGTCGGTGCGCCCGTTTGGCACCCCGTGCGAAGGGGCATGGGGGTTGCAGGCGGTTTTATTGGGCTCGAAACGGCGCCGACGCATTATTGGGCGCGCGAGTGTGAGCCTAATTTTACCTCCAGCCCCCAAATTGTTATCGGGGACGCTATTGGGCTCCCCGGTGGAGATGCACTTAAAATATTTGTTATTGCCTTCTATTTTCATGTGCACCCACGTTACGCCTGCCGCATTCGGAGGGAGCTAACCAATGGGTACTGAAGCACGACTGTAAGACAGTTATTGCCTTTTATTTCATGTGCAAAAGAAAAAGATGGATAGGCCAAGAGTTAAGGTGGGTCACAACAATTCTAGAGCTAATAAATGATGTGGAGGTACAACTCTGTGAAGCAGGGTAGGTTTGAAGATTGGCGATCAATTGATGGGGTAAGAGGTTTGTTAGCGTGCTATCATTGTATATATAGGAGAACGGCGATGAGCCTAAAATGTAGGAAAGTATAGGAGGGAGGGAGAGAGGCTTTAATGGATAGATAGAAAAGTGACATATTTATTGTCTTATTGCATGTTCCTTTTGATAATCTCTTGGTGCTCTCTGTTGGTAAACACGTGGTATAGCACTATAATGCATGTTATTTCCTCTTAACACCGACATTATATACCCATATTATGATTCCATGCCAAAGAAATAGGTTTTCCTCCCTTCTCTCGTTTTTTGAAGTGTACATATGTTACACATGCCTCGGAACGAAAACACGCTATCTTTCCTTCTATACGGGTGAGGTAACGAGTAACTTTCTTTTGTTAATGAACTATTAGGTCACCGAAATATGACAACTCAAAAAGAGGCCAAGTTCTGAATAGAGTTGGTTTCGTACCTATATGGGCCAAACACCGTCTTATGGAGAGGCGTATGTTAAAATGCTAGATCATTGTTCATGCCCGGTCCATCCGAAAATGACAATGGATCTAGGGTCTATGTCACCGATCATGCATGACGGTTATCGATGCCTCACGATTGTCTTACCGAGTTTTCCTAGATTCATTGGGGAAAATGACCACGATTGTCTCACCGAGTTTTCCTAGATTCATTGTGGAAAATGACCATGATTGTCACAAAAAATCCGGAGAGAAGACGCCGTGACTGCCATGGGAGGAGCAGAACGGGACGCTCCAACGAAGATGAGGACACCAACACTTCAGGAGAGGTGCGCCACCGTGACGCCAATGACACAACATAAGGTTGAACCTCGTTGCCCGCATGATATGAGGTTGATGCCCTGAACATTGCCAAGGTCTCAGGACCGATGTCCAGACATCCACGAACTACCAACACCACCTTCCGGGACCGCCATCCCGACATCCTCCTGCTCACGCTGGAGTCGCAACGCTGCACGACCCGACAGTCTCCAACCTAAGCTGCAGAGGGCAAACCACACACAGACCACGGCAGATGCAGCAACATCCAGGGCCGCCGCTGCGACATAAAGTCAAATTGCCTTTGCTGAGATGCGTTGACCGAGCTGACAATCTCGCTGCACTAGCGACACAAGATCGTTGCCGAAGCTACATGGACAAGAACTCCGCCCAATGAAGCCGCGTCGACTTGCAAACATCCTCCACACGGAGCCGCCGCCCCGACATCCACCAACTTGACGACAAGAGAAACGCACGCCAATAGTTGAATAAGTCCTCCTAGACGACACCTCCAAGAAGGTCGCAATGTAGTTGACGCTGTCGCCTGCCCGAGAAAGCGGATCTAGGATTTCTCCCGGAGAGGCCAAACCTCGTGTGTAAATGGAGCTCCTCCAACGAGGAAGACGACATCAAAGTGCCGGCACCGACCAAGCCAGTCTTTCGCTCGGTACTCCATCACGCCACCCGAGGGCGCTACAAGCACTGGTGCCCATCGTCGATCTCCACTAAACAACACTTTGTGACGCGCCCAACCGCAACACCTCAAGCTCCAACAGTCGCAGTCACCACAAACCAGCTGGTTTATATGCAAAATGGAGCCAGATCCGATGACCATGGCCATCCACCACTTCACCATGTCGTCAGCCAGCCATCCAAGAGCCGCCGCCCCGGCATCCACCTGCCAAAGCCACAATATAGATCAAAGATATACTAGAAAAGGGGACATATGTATGGACATGATCACATGCTGAGATAGGGTGAGCATTGGATCATGGAAATATAGATCAATGATAGACTAGAAAATGGGACACATGTATGGGCATGATCACATGTACATGGTGGAGATTTAGGAAAGTGCTTTTGGACATTCCCAGGGAAGAGTTTCCAAATATGGATGGAGAAACTCCCTTTGGATTCCGATCGAAGCTGAGCATCTTCTTAAGTCATACACAATAGCCACATATCCACGTACACCGATCGTAACATTTAAACAATGTAATATATAGTAACAAAATTATTTCATGTGTAAAGCATGCTAACATTTGTTTCTATTAACAATAGAGGTGCCATTTTGTTTGTTCCATATCATATGTACTTATATATGCATCCCTTTGTTTGTTGTAATATGAACAATTTGTTAATCAGGAAACATTTTTAATCATGCGGAGTGCCCTTTTTAATCATGAGATTGTCGTATAAGAATTTGTTTTTTTTTGAGTTATAATTAGGGTTTGCAAGGCGCCCGAATAGGAAAGTAGATAATACACATTTTGTATCAGTGGCTAAATATTCACCACAAAACCACTTGGTAGCCACGTAGGAAGAAAAAACACCCCCTCTTCTCTCCTTAATTTTGCTAGACTGTTATGTTAAATCGTCACCCATTATGTTATCGCACATCATGCTAGCCAAGTATACACACCTTCCTAGAGTATCTTCACTCATTATGTTGACATTTTTGAGCCAAGTCGAGCTAGCAGGAGACACACTCGTGATGGATTGCGAGTCTGAGAGTATCTACGGGGCCCTAGGTTTCTTGCGCGGTCATACGAGAAAATCCATATGTTCACCAAGGGTTACAATACCCAACATCGCGTCGCCACCCATGGTATGTTCATGTCGGGATGCTCGAGGCGACGGATGGACATGCGGTGCACTTAGTCCAACAAGATGGGCGATGGCATGCTGGGAGCTTCCCTAAACCAATATCAAGGGTCGATCTTCTCATGAGGAAGCATTGAGGACCCAACAAAGATTAACTCGAGAGCATGCCGGACTTGTTTTGCTAAGATGGATGAAGGGGTGATAGAGGAGTTGACGACAATACTATGAGCCAGAAGGTGGTGTCCAATATGTGGTTATTAATAAAGGGAGTCGACGACAATATACATGTACACGATCAATAACACACACACACTCAAGAAATATCACAACCCTTACTTCATACTGAAATTAATATATGTACATGATGGATGACATGTGGACCCGTATGCATCTCTTATATATATATTTCTTAGGTAGTGTGTATGTGTCCATGCATGGGTTAGTCAACTCCTCCATCAACCATTTTGTAGGGTGCAGAGAGAAATATCAACAATCTATTTAATAATAATATGTGTTCTTCGTGTCAATCTATCACACATATGTGCTTTTAGAGCAAGCTAGAGCGACAGCACGCTGTGTCTGCACTATATGGCCCGCTAACTAGACCTGAGTTCAATCAAATTTGAATAAGAGGCCCGAGAAAACAGCCCCGGTACCTCCAGTGGAAATAAGGTAAAACTGGTGGTTTGGTAGGCTGGAAGTTTGGCATGAAACGATTGGCCACCGATATTTAGGCACGTAAAATACCTAGATTTAGGCGAGAAATGACGGAAATGTGCCGAAAACGCGACGGAAGATGGCGAAATTCACAGTCCAGCGGTTCGCCAATATTTAGGCTGGTTTTCCCTTCCGGTTCACCGGTTTTCCTCGTTTTAGGGAGGATTAAGGTATGGTTTTATTGTTTTGCCTAAGCTAGGCGGGCTGGTCGGCGAACAGAGCAGAGAGAGACTTCTCCTCTTCGTTCTTGTCTTCCACCTCTCGCCTCTTCCCCCAAATTGATCCATCCATGGATTCCGCCGCTCTCAGCGCCTGCCCTCTGCCTGTCGACGCCGTCGCCGTCGCCGTCGCCGTTCCCCTTCTCGAGCGCCGTCTCGTCCCCACTCACCTGCTAGATCCGCCTGATGGCCTTCTGTTTGGGGTTCCAATCTAACTGGAGCCTCCTATCTCCACTTCGATCGGGGCAAAAAGTTGGATTTTTTGTTCGTTTCTTTGTCAGCTGGCCTATTCTGCAAGAGGAGAACTGAGCTGGGGCAGCACACGGCCGGTCAGAGTCGTCCGCGAGCGCCCTCTAGTCGTACCATTCGCGTCCATTTCCCCATTCCGGCGGCAGAGGAGCAGGTAGGCTGCATCTCCTATCTCTCGTCTCCCTCTCCCCTCAATCCTCCTATATATTAACACTAGTCATCTGTCCACACTACCACTGATTCAGTAGACTGTAAAATATCGAACTTGACTGTATTCTGAACCTGAACCATCGCATATTTGACTGTATGTTGATCAAATCCAATGCTACTTTCTCCAGTACCAAGATTTTCTTTCTGTATGCTTGCTGCCATCGGTGAGATTCTGAGGTTGATTTTGTAGCTCACCTTAGCTGCTGTTTGATGTCGTAGCCCACTGAAGGTGTTGCATGATTCAGACACAATTTGCATTTGCAGAGCAGTAGTCACTTAATTAGTAGTCTATGTGATTATTAGTTGATCTTGTGAATCACATGTGCTTGATCTTGTAAGTTTGTGTGTGTTTATTCTTTTTTTTTGGAAAATATTCAACTTGACTTTATTTCTCTAGATTAACTTGGATTTTCTCCCTGGCATCATTTCAAGAATTGAAACCATGTATATTTTTTAAGGAAAAGATCATGTTTTTAATATGCATCAGTTTCATATGGAATTCAGTTCATTTACAAATCTATGTGGCAGCCAAACAAGTATGTAGTATTGGAATCTCAATGTAAATGAAATGAATTCCTAAGTTCATTTCATTTATACAAAATGAATTGAATACCTAGATGTCAAACGAACTCTTATGGATGGTGGACATCATGGGATTGTGGGTACAAGATTCTGCTGCCTTGGCTATTCAAGAGCTACTGAAATTGGCTGGCTGTCAATCTTTACCCAATGAAGATAATGGGAAGGATTCAAGTAGTTGTGAAATGAGCAAAAGGGGCCAGAAGTTGTGGGGACGTTTTTCTAGTTATGTTAAGGAAATAATTGCACCGTGCTTGACATCAAGATTTCATCTTCCTAATGTGAGTGATGCTGCTCTACTCGGCCCAATATACCGTCCAACAATGTCTTTTAGAAGATGGATATATTATTGGATTAGAAAGTTGACATCACACGCAACTGGATCGCGTTATGGTATTTTCAGTGCATGTCGGGGAATTGTTCGGCATGACATGCCAACTGCACTCTATCTTCTACCGTACTTGGTTTTAAATGCTGTTTGCTATGGAACCCCAGAGGCTCGGCAAAGTATCACCGATGAAATTTTGTCTGTTCTCAATGCAGCTGCTTCAGAAAGTAGTGGGGCTACTGTTCATGGTATTACTGGGGGACAGAGTGAGGTTTGTGTTCAGGCGATCTTCACTTTACTTGATAATCTTGGGCAATGGGTTGATGACCTCAAACAGGAAATCGCTCTATCCCAGTCTAGTCATGCCATGGCTGGGAAGCATGCAGGTAAACTGAAAAATGATGGCCAAGATCAATTGCTGGTGCAGTGTAGCAATGTTGCGGAGCTGCTGGCTGCTATACCTAAAGTTACTCTAGCTAAGACATCTTTTAGATGTCAAGCTCATGCTCGTGCTCTAGCATATTTTGAATCTCATGTCCGAGAGATGTCTGGTTCCTCTAATCCAGCTGCAGAGTATAGTGGCACTTTTTCAGATGATGACATCTCTTTTCTCATGGAAATATATGGAGGATTGGATGAGCCCGATGGTCTATTAGGTTTAGCTAATCTGAGGAAATCATCAAGCCTACAAGATCAACTAATCATCAATGAGAAAACTGGAAACTGGGCTGAAGTGCTAACACTATGTGAACATGCTTTGCAAATGGAACCTGATTCTGTCCAGAGACATTGTGATGTTCTCAACTGTTCGCTCAACATGTGCCACCTTCAAGCCATGATTGCACATGTAGATGGTTTGGTGTGCAGAATACCTCAGTATAAGAAAACTTGGTGCATGCAAGGAGTGCAAGCAGCTTGGAGATTAGGGAGATGGGATCTCATGGATGAGTACCTACCTGAGGCAGACAAAGGTCTTGTGTGCAGCAGTTCTGAGAACAGTGCTTCGTTTGACATAGGTCTTGCTAAGATATTCAAGGCAATGATGAACAAAGACCAGTTTATGGTTGCTGAAAAGATTGCCCAGTCCAAGCAAGCATTGCTTGTTCCATTGGCTGCAGCAGGCATGGACTCATACATGCGTGCATATCCCTACATTGTAAAGCTCCACATGCTGTGCGAGTTGGAAGACTTCAACTCGCTGCTGGGAGACGAGTCATTTCTCGATAAATCGTTCAGTGCAGATGATCCAAAATTTCTGAAATTAACAACAGACTGGGATAACCGTCTTAGATGTACACAATCATCTCTGTGGGCAAGGGAGCCTTTGCTTGCTTTCCGGCGGATGGTTTATAATCTGAGTCATATGAATTCTCAAGTTGGGAACTGCTGGCTTCAGTACGCTAAGCTCTGCCGTTCGGCTGGTCACTATGAAACAGCCCACCGTGCAATACTGGAAGCAGACGCATCGGGTGCTCCTAACGTTCACATGGAGAAGGCAAAGCACCTCTGGAATATACGGAAATCTGATAGTGCTATAGCTGAACTTCAGCAAACACTTCTGAACATGCCTGCGGAGGTTTTGGGAAATGTTGTCCTTTCCTCCCTTTGCAGCCTTTCTCTCGCATTGCCAAATGCACCTTTCTCTGCAACACAAGCATCAAAAGAGAACCCAGATGTGTCTAAAACCCTTCTTCTTTATACTAGATGGATCCACAATACAGGGCAAAAACAGAGCGAGGAAATCAGATGTCTCTACAATAGAGTAGCAGAATTGCGGCCAAAATGGGAAAAAGGTTTCTTTTGCATGGCAAAGTTTTTGGATGATTTACTTGTTGATGCTAGGAAACGCCAGGAAGATAAGAAATTCACAGGTGGAGTTGGATCTGTCACTCCTAGCTCTGCTGGCCCTTTAAGTACCCAAGCTCAAGAGAAGCCTTGGTGGGAATTGCTTCCAACAGTCTCACTATGTTATGCAAAAGGACTTCACAAAGGACACAAGAATCTTTTTCAAGCACTACCACGGTTGCTTACTCTTTATTTCGAATTTGGAAACATATACATCAGAGATGACAATTCCTCCAATGGAGGAATGGTAACCGTTCATAATAGGGTAAATTTTGTTTCACATGTAATTTTTCCTCATTATTTTGAATTTTTGTAAAAGATCTGATCATCCCATCTAATTGCAGATGTTAAGCATCATTCGTGGGTCCTCGAAGGATCTACCAACTTATCAGTGGCTGACTGTGCTCTCCCAATTGATATCCCGCATTTGTCATCAGAATGGTGATGTTGTCAAAACTGTCAGATACATTATCACGTGTGTGTTACAGGCATACCCTCAGCAAGCACTTTGGATGATGGCTGCGGTGTCAAAGTCAACAGTTTCTGCAAGACGAGAAGCAGCTACTCATATATTAAACTCAGCAAAGAAGGGCTGTCGGAAGGGGGGCAATGTTGCACTGTTTAATCAGTTTCCTTCTCTAATAGAACATCTGATTAAGCTGTGCTTTCATCCAGGGCAGGCCAAGGCTAAGGCAATAAATATCTCAACTGAGTTCAGTTCCTTGAAAAGAATGATGCCACTGGGAATTATCTTACCTGTCCAGCAGTCTCTAACTGTGACTCTGCCATCGTACGATTCAAATATGTCAGGTCAATCTACTTTTCACCCGTTTTCGGTATCTGAGCATCCTACTATAGCTGGAATAGCGGATGAGGCAGAGATCCTTTCTTCTCTTCAGAAACCAAAGAAGGTATGCACATCCATATATATTTAATACTGCCTTGATAATTACACATGTTTGAGGAGCAGCAGCTGTCTATACATAGTGAAGTTTGTGTAGGAAAGTAGTCCTAGATTCCTTTAGAGCTCGTTTGGTATCTAGGCATTCCTTACAAAATTGTGGAATTCATTTGGCAATTCCAATGATAACCTGTTTGGCTGCCGAGAAATTGTAGCGTCATTTCATTTGACAATTCCTCTGAAATGACGCCATGCGTTAGGTCGATTCCCGTTCTCAACCTGTCTTTTGTGTGGAAATCTCCTCCTGAACAACCGAACAAAAAAGAAACCCCACATCGCCGCCCTGGATCTTGCTGCCCTGCCGTTGACACTCGCCATGGATCCTCCCCAGCTTGCGGGAAGAGGACGTCTAGGAAGGGCAGCGAACGGATCTGCAAGCCACAGGGGTTGTTCCAGTGGCCGGAGCTGCGCCGCCATCGTCGCCGGTGACCTCGAGAGTTGCCATGGACGAGGAAGCTCCTGCTCCTCCCTGCCCCGGACTCACCGGTCCAGCCACCGCCACCGCCCTCGGCCACCTGCAGCCCCAGGGACGGCGACGTCTAGGCTCCTCATTCCGGCCCTGATCTGCAGCACCGGCACACTGCGCAGGATGTGTCGTCCCTGCCGTGCGTCTCCACCACTGGCCTGCCGGAAGGGACGACGACGACGGCGTTGTGCGTTGGTTAGCGAGCCCTGGCCACTCCCTCCTACTGACTGAACCCCCAATCAATTTTTCCCAATCGTAACAAGATACTGAACAATTCCTCAAAAAAAAAAAATACTGAACAGGATAGAAGATGTTCAAGAGGAAGACAGATAGATCACCACTACTGATCAGCTTAGATGTTTACTTCTCCAGTACCAAGATTTTCTTTCTGTATGCTTGCTGCCATCGGTGGGATTCTGAGGTTGATTTTGTAGCTCACCTTAGCTGCTGTTTGATGTCGTAGCCCACTGAAGGTGTTGCATGATTCAGACACAATTTGCATTTGCAGAGCAGTAGTCACTTAATTAGTAGTCTATGTGATTATTAGTTGATCTTGTGAATCACATGTGCTTGATCTTGTAAGTTTGTGTGTGTTTATTCTTTTTCTTTTTTGGAAAATATCCAACTTGACTTTATTTCTCTAGATTAACTTGGATTTTCTCCCTGGCATCATTTCAAGAATTGAGACCATGTATATTTTTGAAGGAAAAGATCATGTTTTTAATTTTCATCAGTTTCATATGGAATTCAGTTCATTTAGAAATCTATGTGGCAGCCAAACAAGTATGTAGTATTGGAATCTCAATGTAAATGAAATGAATTCCTAAGTTCATTTCATTTATACAAAATGAATTGAATACCTAGATGTCAAACGAACTCTTATGAATGATGGACATCATGGGATTGTGGGTGCAAGTCGTTGTTTGGATATTGTGTGGGAGAATGGGAGCTATCCAGGGTCCAGATTGTTTCTTTGCACTCATTTAATCACAGTTTTGCCCGTTTATGATTTGTTTTCATTTTGAAGGGTCAAAACTAGCTAGTCATACTTCACTACTACCTCCGTTTCAAGGAATAAGGCGCACGCGTATTCCAAGACGAACTTTGACCATAAAAATTGAGCAACAAAATCTTGATCATATTATATGTAATTAGTACCGTTGGATTCGTATTGAAAAGAACTTTTTAATGGTACTAATTTCATACAAACAATTTTGATCTATTTGAAGTAATTTTTGGTCAAACAAAAAGCTCGTAAAACGAGGATGCCTTATTCCTTGAAACGGAGGTAGTAGGTTTTAATGGTAACTGACAAGCATGATCATATTGGATGCCAGGTCGTGTTCCTTGGAAGTGATGGAGTCGCTCGCCCCTTTTTATGCAAACCGAAGGATGATCTTAGGAAGGATTCACGTATGATGGAGTTCAATGCCGTGATCAACCGTCTCCTCTCCAAAGTTCCTGAGAGCCGCAGGAGAAAGCTTTATATCAGAACCTTTGCAGTGGTTCCACTTACAGAAGATTGTGGACTAGTAGAATGGGTGCCCAACACGCGTGGTCTTCGGCATATTCTTCAGGACATATACATAACTTGCGGGAAGTACGATAGGATGAAAACAACCTCGCAAATCAAGAGGCTATATGATGAATGCCATGCTAGCAAAATGGCTGAAGACGTGATGCTGAAAACAAAAATTCTTCCACTGTTCCCCCCAGTTTTCCACAAGTGGTTCTTGATGACATTCTCTGAACCAGCTGCATGGTTTCGTGCCAGATTAGCATATGCACATACTGCTGCAGTCTGGTCGATGGTTGGGCACATTGTTGGGCTTGGTGACAGGCACGGCGAAAACATCCTTATTGATGCGACAACCGGGGACTGTGTGCATGTCGATTTCAGCTGCCTGTTTGATAAGGGTTTGCAGCTTGAGAAGCCAGAGGTGGTGCCATTTAGGCTTACGCAGGTAAGCAATAAAACCTTGTCTTGCAGTTTCTTTCTAGCAGCAGCTTATCCAACACACTGAATCTGATTTTTGTTACAAGTATTATTAACATGGGCATGCTAACTTTGCAATTCCAGAACATGATCGACGGCTTGGGCATCACCGGATACGAAGGCGTCTTTCTGAAGGTCTGCGAAATCACTCTGTCGGTTCTCAGGGGTCACAAGGAGGCGCTCATGACCGTCCTCGAGACCTTCATCCATGACCCGCTGGTAGAGTGGACCAAAACCAGCAAATCCAGCGGAGGCGAGGTCCGCAACCCACAGGCACAGGTATTGCCGACATCGCACATTCGCACCGATGCCACTGCTATATGTACATACTTGTGCACTGGTAAACAAACCATGTCGCTCTCCTGACCCTGCCTCTCGCTTCGAATGATTGCAGAGGGCCATCGCGAACATCACGGCTAGGCTCCAGGGAGTCGTGGTGGGCGTCAATGCCGCCCCCTCGCTGCCGCTCTCCGTGGAAGGCCAGGCGCGCCGCCTGATCGCCGAGGCGGTCTCCCACAAAAACCTTGGCAAGATGTACATCTGGTGGATGCCCTGGTTCTAACACTCTAACAGGTCCCCCCCCCCCCCCCCCCCCTCACCCCTGCACACGCTGCTAATGTATGTATTCTCCCTGACCTTGGATGAAATGGAGGTAGATAGGTTTAAAAGGCAGCTAGCAGCATTTTGTCACTGGCCCTTTAGCTGCCTTTGCTCCTGTTACTACCTGCCACTGTTAGTGTTAGGCTGTTAGCTACTGGACATACTCCTCCTTGCGAGACATTTTGGGGTCTTAATATTGCAAAAAAGTTTCACCATTGTCATGGTATTTGGAGCGATTATTTCGGGTTTGGTGACATTTGACAGGTAACACGTGCATGTATTTCTCTGCTGGGGTCATGGCCTGTTGATGGGCACTACCAATGCAGCCATGCCACCAACTGAAGAGATCCAAAGCGGTCGTCATGGCGTCAAACTGCCAGCCGCATCTCTGGCTGCGGAATATCATGGGCAAAGCCCCATCCATGCCGTTGCATACAGTTGCATTCTCTTCTTATTTCTGAAATACGTACTAGTATATTTTAATATTGGGAATCTGGCATTGTCATCATTTTACTTATGTTCTGATGAAAGGTTTGATGTTCTTGCTCTTGTGAAGAAGAACTGGGACGCTGGACGGAACAAGAGTACAAACTCTGGAGTTAAGATTGGCCGACTTTCTGCATGAGTCTGAAGAGAAGAGCCAAAGAGAGCTTTTCTGTTAAAAAAAGGTGGCAGTTGATGGCACTCTGCAAAAAGTGCCTCCTCTAGGGCATTTAGAAAACTATCCATGATAGCTGACCGCCGCTAGGGCATTACAGAATTCAGATCATTGTTTAGGGCACTAGAAATTGAGAGTGGCATTAGTAGCTGAAGAAGAGCCAAATGAAACTTATTTTTTGACCGACTTCCTGCACGAACATGGAGAGCCAAACAAAACCTGTGTGTACAAAAGAAGTGGCAGTTGGTGGTGCTCTGCAAAAAGTGTTTCCTCTTCTAGGGCATTACAAAACCATGATAGCTGACCCTTGGCGCATAACAAAATTCAGAACCATTTTTTTTTTGTAAGGGCACATTAGAAATCTTGGGGGTGGATGAAGGATGAATAAAACTGGGCAGACGGCAGGTTGGCAGGCTGCAAACCGACACGATCTTTGTCTGCTCGGCCGGTCTACTAGATAGATTAGGGGTCAATGGTGGGTAGCTCCAGCTCGAGAGTTATGCTTAACTAATCGGCGGTCCCAGCCCTCGTTGTGGGAAGAAGGCCAGAAGATACGACAAAGAGGCAGTGATCCGCTTAGGTGGTGAATCTTTTTTGCTCATCTCACACATAATTGACAATAACTTGCCTTCTCTATCAAACACGTCTGGTGTCCCAATCTACCTGTCATCCATGTCTTCATCAGTGAAAAAAAAGGTGTGTTTATGATTGAGTATCAGTTGATGCTAACTATACATACATGTCTTGATCATCGTCACCAGTGAAGATGTGCTTATTTTTTTACAGGATGATTGAGTATCAGTTGGTGCTAACCATACATACATGTCTTGATCATCGGCACCGGTGAAGATTTGAGGCAATGTGCAAAGAAAGGGATGTTTGCTGTGAGAACTGGTAGTGTATTTTTACATGATCCAGCACCAGTTGGTGTCCAGCACAACACGAGCATTGACTTGAAATTGAGATGCACGATGCTTTCGCTTTCTCTGGACCGATAGGGCAGGAGATGCAGCAACATGGCTCGTAAAGGAAAAGTACAGCAAAGGCGATGGATAATCAATCATTCATCAGAAAGGCGCCGATCTTTGTTAACAGGAGAGGAAGAGAGTCTTGATCACGGCGACATTGTTATGATTTGCTAAAAAGGTCGAGCCTTTATCGCTACTGCTGCTGCTACCAGTGCTAACCCTACTGCTACTTTATTATCATCATTGTTCCTGCTGCTGCTTAAACTGCATCTTGGTCTACAAGCAGCCGCCTCCGTAGCCGGCGTTCTTGAAGAGCTGCTGCTTGATGGCGTCGGCGCTGAGCATGTCCCTCTGCATCTGCAACCAAAAAACCAATCGGAATTTGGTGAACTGATTCATTCTTGGACAGCTGAAGAAGAATGCACGGCCATGGCGGCTGCTGAATTTACTGTGGAGTACCTCGGAGCAGGCGGCGTGCATGGCGAAGTCGCTGAAGCAGCTGACGACGCACTGCTGGATGTCGAGTCCCAGCACGTCGAGGGTGTTCACCGTCGACAGCAGCAGCCCCGGCTTGGCGGCGCAGTAGATCTCCACCCGGGTGTCTTGGCCGTCTTCCTTGCGCTCCACCTCGAACTTGGGCGTGTTCCTGGCCAGCATCTCGCTCGGGTTCAGCTCCCGGAACACACTCAGCAGCGCCGGCGCCGGCGCCTCCCCCTCCGGCTGCTGCTCCTCCAGCTCCTCCTGCAGCCGCCGGATCCGCTCCAGCAGCTCCTTCATGTAGTCGATCGTGTCCCCCAGGATCGACGTCCTGTCCATCTGCTCCAAATCCACACCAAGAACAGGTTCAGATTTCTCAACGATGCTCTAGTTCTTGCCCCCGCTGTGCAAGATTGATGGATTGCTGAACAAAAAAAAGGAATGCGCTTTCAGTACCTTGCTGATCTTGGGCACGACGGAGCGGAGCATGGAGAGGCGGTCGTTGAGGCGCTTGCGGCGGCGGCGCTCGGCCATGAGGTTCTTGGACGGCATGCCCTCGACCCGCTTCTTCCTGGACGCGGGGGCCGCCGCCGCCGGCATCCCGAACCCGTCCGCCGCCGCCGCCAGCAGCCCGGGCTCCACCTTGCAGGCGCCGAGCCCGCTGTCCGCCGCCTTGGACTCCAGCGCGTCGAGGAACCCCATCTCGCCGCCGCCGTACCCGACGGCATTGAAGGGGACGACGCCGCCGCCGTAGACCTCGCTGAGGCAGTCGAAGCCCGGCCCCGGCGCTTGCTGATGCTGCTGCTGCTGGTGGTGCGGAGCGTGGTCGTAGGAGGCAGTGAAGGTCGGCAGGACGCTGACGGTGGCCTGGTGCCGCTCCTGGAAGCAGTCAGCCATGGCGGCTCCCCCGCCGCAGGCCGGGGAGAAGAAGTCCCCCATGGCATTGCACTCCCCCCACGCGCCGGCCTGGTCCCTCCTCACGGAGAAGAGCTCCTCCAAGAATGCCTGCTCATCCAGCTCCATTCCTTCCTCCTCCAAGCTTTCTTGCTTAATAATGGCTTGGGAGAGAGAAGTTGTGTGTCTGGTCCGTCTCTGAGAGATAGTAGTAGAGAGAGATGGGAGGGGAAGAAGGTGGTGCTGTCAATGGTGAGGGAGAATCAGGTATCAGGGGGATTAATATATGGGAGGAAGGGGGGGACAATTATTCCCTGTAATGAATGGTGAACAGTGGTGTTAAGGTAGGTTTTGTGGTTCCATTAGGGAGTGCATGCATGCAGCCTAGGGATGTGATTGGATTGGAAAGGAATCATGCCTTTCCACACTTCTCATCCATCTGCCTTGATCTTTGTTTAATCCTCTAGGGCCTTGCTCACTGTCAATCACACAATTCAGGTCTTGTAGTGTTGTGACCTGTGAGCTAGTGGTACTACTTGGGTAGTGATGAAAAAGGATAACAGTGATAGGGTTCAGGGAATCAGGGCGTGCATAGTCCCCATTGCTCTTCTCGTGTGTAATGAGAAGCGATTACGCGCGCGGCTGTGGGGAATAGGCAGAAAGGGTGACAGGAGATTGAGAGATATGATGTCTCTGTTGGACATAAAGGCAGGCTAATCATGTCGTCGGAGAAAAACATGCACCAGGTGCTGTGTGTGTGTGTTTTATTCCTGAAAGAATGCAAGGCAAGACTCATGTGAACATGCAGAGACCTCATGAATCATGATGAAACGATCCCAAGATTTGCTTCTCCATGGTTCGCAGCTCATAAACGGCATGGCCCATTTGTGATACAAAACATTTTCGTTTTGGTTTATTTACATTGGTTCACGGATACAAATTCGGCTATGCCTTCCGCTTGTCCTCTTGGTTACGGGTCAGACCTAACGGCAAAACTCTTTTTTGATTAAAAAAAAAAATATTACAAGGTTAAGTTACACAGTGCAAATGAAAAAGAAAGGATACTAAATAAAAAAAGAACTAGATAGCTCTATCTAGGGTTTGCAGCGGATGCGTCACCTCCTTGGTCAGGTCGACGAGCTCTGGCTCTTGCCACGAGTAAGGCCAATACGGGTCTGTTGGTGGCGCCGAAGGGACCAGTGCAGATGCGGCCCACTAGTCCCATGGTGACGCTGCGGGTGGGGCTGGTGCAGAAGGAGTTTGCGCACAAGGGGCTCAACGTTGTGGAGTCCCCGACGGCGTGGCAGGACGTCTGTGCGCGAGCTCGGACTCCTGTAGAGGCGGAGATGGCCAGCCTCGTCCATATGGTGCGCATACGTGTTGCCCTGTTGCCATGCGGAAGTCGGGGGACACGCGCGGGGCTTGCGACGCATCCGTGCTGACGCATTCCGAGAATAAATATGGGCTACGATTGGATCGGTGAGCATGCCTCGATCCGTTTACATCGGCCCACCAGAAGAATTTTAGTGTCTTTCTATCTTCACGGAGCAAAACAAACCATCTCGATATGTTTGCGCCGTGCCGCTGGAGAAATGGCCCTGAAAAGGTTGGTGCACAAGCCATGGCTGACGAAACTTCTGAAAAAGATTGTATCCTGGAGACGTCAATCTAGCACCGTCACTTACTTTAGTAACATGCCATGCGTGCGTGCAGGGTTCAAGGTAGCAAATGTGATCGTTACCGATGTGATTCTTGGATGAGCTTAGTGGAGGTAGGAGTCACCGGGAAAGATCCAAAACTATCTTTCTGGGATGGTTATCGCAGGACGCAGACTTTCACTCCCTTGGAAAGGGGCTCAGCGCACTTCGTGAGCATCCTCCCTGAACTTGAAGTGAAATATAAAACCGGTGCTGTGGGATAAAGTTGGTGACGATGAGTTTGCAGAGATGTCAATCCGGCCGTGGCACTTAGGTTAACATGCCACGTATGCAGGGTGGCCAAGGTGCTAACAAATGTTTTTACCAGCGTGATTCTTGGATGGTGTTAGTGGGAGGTAGGAGTCGCCGGGAAAGGTCCAAAACCGTCTTTCTGGGACGGTCATTGCATTGCAGGGGCACAGACTTTGATCCCCTTGAAAAGGGGCTCTGCTCAGCAAGCAGCTTGATGACACTCTCTCCCTAAACTTGACCTTATAAAATTATGCTAGTTGGAGTAATATAAAGTTGCTCCTCATTGTCAGTCCTAGTCTACTAGACTAGTACTCCATTTTATCAGTGACCACACCGGTTAGTAAAAAAAATTGCTGATAGCAGCGGCGGTAGAGCTGTTGCCAAGTTGGATCTTATGCGGGTGAGCTGAGGCTGTGCTCCCTCTGATCTCCAACGGGGACGTAAATGGACGCTGAGTGACTGTTTCAAGGGAGTACTAGTCTAGTAGAAAGCCCGGGCCGAAATGCGTCTGGTACCACCTCCAGCGGGGCAACGTATGTAACCGGGCCGTCCGCGGCGACGCAAATCCGGCGCATATTTACGCCAGGTTTGCGTCTCGGTGGACGCTGCGCGGACGCACCAATTGACCGCTCGTATGTTCACCGGGCCCGCCTGGCAGCGAGCCTGTATTGAGGGTATCGCTTCCGCGGTCAGCGCTTCCGCGTGCACTGGCGGGCGGCGTGTGGCTTCTGCGCCACCTTTAATGACATCATTTCCCGCGGGCGGGCGGCCGGCCTTAAAAGTCCATCGGTATGGTTCATCCATCGCCCACACCTCCACTCCCACCACCACCGCCGCAGCACCATGGGGAAGAAGAAGAACGACTTCGAGGCGTCCGGCAGCGACACGAAGAAGGAGGAGCGGTTGAACAGGGTGGCGCTGCCCGTCAGCGTGGGGAGGCTAATGCACGCACACTGGATGCCGTGCGACGCCTGGAGGGACGTGCACATGCCTGGCGGCTGTCGGCTCAGCTACCGCCGGGTGCCCATCCCTCCCGTGCCTGCGCGTGAGCCAAATAGGAGCGCCGAGATCCGGCGAAGGAGGCAGTACCTGCCGCCGGACCTCCGCGCCGATCCGGCGTACGCCATCGACTCCGACAGCTGGCGCACGTATCTCGTGTCCGAGAGGGATCGGAGGAGGAGGGCGGGCTTCATGGGCGACAGGGACTTTCCTGTCGACCGTCCACCGCCGCCTCGTCCTCGAAGACAGCAGGCATCGACGCGTGGGTAGCACGATGACGACGCCGGCTACATCGAGGCGCTGGCGTACCACAACGAGGAGGTCAAGGACGACAGCGACGACTACGCCGCGGTCGTCTTCTAGGAATGGCAGCAGGCCATGGCGGAGGGCCGCAAGTTTGAGTACCCGGAACATGACGGACGATGAGGAGAAGCAGTAGGCGCAGACATTTAGGGTTTATTTCCATGTGTTCAACTATGTAAATTATGTTTCATTATGGAAATATGGGAATTCGAGCAAAAAATGTATCGTACCGCTGGAGCCACCCCGATGCAAACGGATGAGCGGTCGATTCGACCATTTGAACTGATGGAAATGGACGTGTGCGGACATTTTTTAACGCTGAAATGCGTTGTTCCGTTGGGAGATGGGTCTGAGCTGAACTGAAGTAGTAGGAAGTAACTGGGAGTGATGTGGAGTAAATGTTTTGGTCTGTGCTTGTTGCTGGGTTCTGGGCCGCAGGGGATCCCGTGCTGACGGCGTGGGCCCCACGGGTGCGTGGCGAGAGGTTTGACCCACAGTGTCTGAATGGAATCGAAAACGGCTTCGGCTTTGGCTTTGGGGAGGCAGCAGCGACTGTGTCAGAGAGGGCTCTGCCTCCTTCCTCATGGGTACATTGCCATTGCCATGGGCCTCCCCTCCCTCCCTGTGTGCTGCGATGTGGTGTGCACCCCACGTGTCCTCCCTCGCTGCCGTGGCCCATCCGTGGTGGCGTCCACCTGTGATTCTGTGCTGGGTTCCTGCTTCCACGTGGCGCGTGTGCACGGTGAGCTCGGTCCACCACCGCAGTTCGTGGACCTGGCGGCGGTTAGTTAACAAGAATCAATCATTGGATTTGGAGCACTGATAAACTGAGCCACAACTTGCTAATCTCCCTGACGTGTGTACATGTTTTTTGTGGACCATCCATCGTTGGCCCGCCTGACAGGCCAAATGTGTAGATGAGCACACGTCTTACCTAATCAGATAGCTAAGTAAATCCTGTGCTAGATTTGTTGCACTAGTTAATGGTAGGAGCTGATTGCAGCAGCGGCAGAGCAGATTCATCGAACCCCTGCCGGCCCTATCCGTGTGTGAACTCGATCGTGATGTAGTTTGCATTGGCGACTCGATCAGACACGGCGGCGCGCGACCTGCCAGTCATGATCATGGCTGAGGCCGGAGACAGCCGGAGGGAGAGAGACCCGGCCAGGCCTGGTCTGGTTGTGACGCGTACGGCCGAGCTACATGTATGTTGTGCATGCTGATCGATGAGCAGTCCGCGCGCGCGCGTTCTTGCTCATGTCTGTCATTTTTATACCAAAATTAGAGGGTATGATTTTTAGGCAATCACAATTTTTAGATGGACAGTATGAAGGAAACTCACCCTTCCCGAAACTTCTATAACTTACAGATCGGGACAACTGTATATGCAGCTTACTACCAGAGCAAGTGCAATCTTGTTCCGCTGAAATCAGGTCCTGGAAGTCCTCCTATCTTAACTAGTGTAACAAAATCTACGTACTAGTACAGCTGTACACGATGGCCAGCTTAACTTTTTTTAGCGAATTTGGTCAGCGTAATTACTTAGCTACCTTAGGTAGGGTTTGTGCTCATCTACAGCTCTCCCTTTTGGCCTGTCAGGTCCTTGATGTTCCACATTAGGATCACGAAAGCATAGTAGTACTAATACATAAGACTAGCCACAATGAAAGTATCATAGGTAGTATCATGCATATCATGTTAGCAAAAATTTGATGTGGCACAATAATTAATGAGAAGAGAGGTGAAATCGGTATCATAGCACATAAAATTAGAAAACTTGATGACAAATACATCATATATACACATTTACATTGAGATTTTATAAAATATTAAATATAATAAAACTATGATACTATAATTTTTTTAGGGGTGGTATCATAGATAAGTAGCATAAGCATGATACTAATATATGATACTGTACGCAATACATCCAGGGGATTAACAAATGCTGGTTCGGTTATCAGAGCTCCAAATCCATGTAGTATCATGTATGCACCATGCAAGTTGCCGGTTCCCTCCCTCCGGCCAAGTGGCTTCAGAGAATTCATGTGGCAGTAGTAGTAGTTTTGTAGTGTTTCTTCAGGGGTTGGGAAGTGCAATGTGCCGTCAAGTTTTCTGCAGCCCAAGAAAGTTTGTTCAGTCACGGTGCCTCTGATTTTGTGCGTGCCCACATCGCTAGCTCTTCATTTGGGGAACAAAATAAGCGCTTGACTATTGTTTCGATCCATGTAGGTTTCCGCACCCAACAGTCACACTAAAATATTTAAAGGAGTATTTTCCGTTACTAGAGAAGTTGCTCAACTTTGTTTGAATACGGAGCTGTATAGACATAGACACATAGTTTAGCTGTAAAATTATTTGTATTTAGAAAAAGATAACAAGATATCTCCGTAACTAGGTAAAGTTGAACGGCTTTTTTCTTTGAGACGGAGGGAGTACGTGGTTTAATTTGCTGCAAGCATTGTGCATGCATGTTTGATGTTTATTTCTACCCGAAAGCGCTGCGCAATCACAAACAAGTAGTCCTGCTAAGGGCTTCTAGGGCCTGTTGTATACTACAGACAAGACGTGGATCGTGCTAAGGAATTTCAGGGCTTGTTGTATACACAACAAACAATAAGTAGTCGTGCTAAGAGCTCAAAGAACCAGCGCATCGCACCAGCAACCATCGCTAATGATTAGAACCATAGATTAGAGGTGTCAAGCCTATAACCACACCAACTATCACAAGTACCAATCGTGTCAAGGAGATCCTCCGAGAAGATAACCCCACACGCCACACTTCCTCCACCAGCGCTAGACGCACCCCTGGAACGAAGACAAGCAGGCAAGGAGAACCTCATTACAGTAGCCACCACCTCACCATACTAAACAAGACAATACAAATACCTAAAACACAAAAACGGAAACAACATAGGCTAGGCCTGCCGTCCATGAACCCTAGATTGGTTTTTTTTACCGCCTCCAACTTAATTAGGGAAATACCGTCGATAAAAACAATTTTCAGAATACACTGCCACATTCGGTTGTGCTTCCTACTACGTATGTTCTAAAAAAATTGTCACTGTTTTGACTAGGTACATAACTACGACGATTATTTTGGAACAAAGCAAGTATGTATAAAGCCACTCAACGTGTAGGGGAAAAACAAGTCATTCTTATCCTCTACCTTCTCTCTCTTCTGAACAATAACTGAGAATTCCCTTGTTAGTCCCGGACTAAATCGAGGTCCTTCCCGACAACGATGTCGCCTGGGATGGCTGAGGGGAGGCTTCGGCCCTAGTTTTGTACATCACAGTATTAGGTTTAGGTGTAGTTGGTCCTGCATGGCATCTGGTAGTAGTGCTACAGGTTTCTTCGGCCAGATCTAAAGCGACAAGTGCAAGTTCTTCATCGTTGCAGTGTGGTACTGTGCATTGTGGCTGGCGAGGGAGGCGATAGGGATCTCCCCTAATAAGGTCAGTGTCATGAGATTGCCCGTCCTGGTGCTTCGTCGCAGCACCGGGATGTTGCTTGTGCAACTCTCTGTTCCGCTACCATGGAGGAAGTCGGGTGGACTTGGTCGGGGGTGAGCTCCGTAAATAAGCCGTGCCATCTCTGGAGGTGCGACCTTGCAACTCTACTCTTCCTTTTGGCCGACCGTGGCGACGAGGGAGAGGAGAGTGGTGTTTGTTAGCGTTGTGGCGTCCTGGAGATGGGGGGTTCGAGACGCTGATGTTGTGTCCGCTAGGAGCGACATCTCAACGGCAGCACTGCCGTTGACTACATTAGCTGAAGGGCAGCGTCGTTCCTCGTGCCCGGGAGTTCATCTTCGATAGCTCCTCGTTCAGCTGTCGAGCTTCGAGGCTGTAGGGCAGCCACTCCCTCCCTACTCGTCGTTAGGATGGCGAAAGGTGATATTCCTCCAAGCCTAGATATATGGAGATTCTTCTGCTCCAAGGCGATGCGCTCCTGCTGCTCCACTCCAAGTGGCCTAGTCCCCGGAGGTGAAGCAGCTGTCAGAGCTTGGTTGCATTGTCGCTGCGGTGGAAATGGGGCTAGACGAAGCCCTGTCCTTGATTGCTTTTGCAATTTGAGTTTCAAGGTCTTTACTGCAAATATTTTGGGCTTTGCTGTAATTTTCTACTTACTTGAGGTCCCTCTTGTAAAATGCACTCCATTGACGCTATCTTAATACAGCATCGGGCTCTTTTTAGACCCCTCTTGTGTTAAGGCTGGTCATATTGGTAGTATCATAGGTAGTATCATGCATTTTAGGCCCACAAAAAGTGTTTTGGCACATGGGATCATATGATCTCTTTATTTTAAAATGCATCTTAGATACATTTTGAAACATCAAAAAATTTGAAACAAAAAATTCGCACGAACATCTTCACGTGCTACACGTCCACAAAGTTGTTTCGTCAAAATTCGACTTGTCTTGTGGCTTGTGTAAAAAAGACAAAATTCAGTGCTTAAAATAAAGCTTGTCACAACATAAATTTTCTCTTTTTTATATAGACCATAAAAAATATCGGTTTTTCTCGAAACTTGGCGTACGAACATATATTGTGGAGATCTAGAGGTAGAATTTTTTGTCAAAATTTTTCGGCACTTCAAAATATATTTCTTGGTAGAGGGCGCATACGCACCCGGGAGCCAAATTGAATTTCCGCACAAAAATAATGATATGAAATCTAATTAAAGAGGAGAGATAGGATTAGAATAACATAGGTGGGTAGTGTATCATAGCTTATGTTACGAGAAAAGTAAATAGAAAATAAATTTTGTACGTAGATTTACATTAAGATTCTACAAAATAATAAATTTAGAAGTTTATGATACTACTCTATAATACTATCCACTATAAAGATAATACCATAGACAAATATAATATGCATGATACTAGTATAGGATACTATGCACTATGACCCATCTAAAAAAACTTGTAGGAACAAAAGATGTACTACATCTGTCCATAAATAGATGCCAAAAATTTGTCTAAATTTGAACGTATCTAGTCACGATTTAATATATAGATACATCTAAATTTGAATAAATCTTTGTCGTCTATTTATGGACGGAGGGAGTACTTCCTCTGTCCTAGAATAAGCTAGACCGTGCGTATGAATATCAATCCTTTTTTCCCGCAACCTTTACCAAGCTACTTAACTTTTATTTTGCGAAGCACAATACAGATATTGATGCTCATAAATCTACATACGTTCACACACATATCCTACCTGTAAGCACAACCGAAAGATTGAGTCTACCAGCATCTCCAATCGCGTCCCCCAAACCGCGTCGGATCGAGCGTTTGGGGGACGTGTTTCGTTCGTGCCGCGTTTGGGGGACGTCGCTCCCCAGTCACGTCCCCCAAACGCCACCTCCAAAACATTAAAAATAATTTAAATAGATAGAAGGAAACTCTTTACTAATATTCAAATCGGTTCAACATAAACAAATTACATATAAAACTTTGAAAAAACATAATTAAATTACATATAAATTATTTTAAACTACTACTTCTTCTTCGATGATGGCCCCGCCTCGTCATCGTCATCACGGTGACGCTTCCTTCTCGTCACCTCTTCCGAGGAGGAGCTGCCGGCCGACGCGTCGGAGGAACTAGTATCCTCCTCGTTGTCGCCGGTGCTCGCAGGCTGCGCCTTGCCCTTGGCCTTGGCCTTCGCTTTCGCGTCCGTCTCCGCCTTTGCACGGGCCGCCGCCGCCTCCTCTGACCCTTCCCCCTCCGCGTCCTCCTCCACGCCCAGCCATTCCTCCGCGCTGTCAACTGGCGGCGGGGAATCGTCGCCGCTGCTGGGCGTCCGGGTTCTGTCCCACCAATGTCACCATCCAGCAGGCTTGCCCTCGCTGGAGGTGTCGGATGGAAGCTCGGAGATGTAGCTCATCGTCGCTGGAGGTGTCGGATGGAAGTTTGGATGAATGATAGCCGGTTGAAGATCCGAAAGCGCCGATGTACGGGTCTTATTGAGCGCGGATGAACAGCGGCGAAGAAGTCGAAGAGAGCGGCGGTTGCTCTTCCGAGGAGTCCGCGCTCCATTCTAGCGGTTGGCGCGTCGGTCGACGCGGTTGCCAATGCGACGGTTCCGCTTCCCGACAACTGCACCGTCGCTACGTAGGCGGCGGTTGAGCATCCGAGCCGCTGACGCATCGGGCCCGTGCCTCCTCGCCTGTCATTTCATTGTGTCCGGCGTGCCCGGAGCGTCCACTATGTAGCGGGGACGGCCTCGGGACGCCGGACACCATATTGGGTCGCGCCAGACAAAAAAGGCCTTTGGGGCGCGCGGCTGGGAACGTTTTTTTGTCCGGCGTACCCCAAATCCCTTTGGGGACGATTTGGGGAACGCGACTGGAGATGCTCTAAGAAACTAATTCGACGGGGGTCGAGATTGAAAAAATCACCACAACCGTCTCGTTGTCGATGGAAACATCGCCTCGCACTAAAAAAATATTCCGCTCTTTTTTTGAGATGGAAATATTCCGCTCTTACGAGACACCGAAGTGACAAGCCTTAGGTTTCAACTCTTTTGTATTAGGGATGCCACTACACTTTTAACCGTTCAGCCAGACTAATTATTACCACGACGTGCACGTACATATGTACCTGCGGGATGTATACCCGCAGGAATTGATGGGTCGATGGAGCCAAGGATTTTTCATTTTTGCGAATATATGGGGCCTAGGTGTTTTCTTTTTTGCGAAACTATGGAGCCCAGGATTGATGGGGAAGAAAAGCCACGCAGATTTGATATCCACATGCACACGTGGCCCCTTCCTCTCGCATCTAGTCGCTCCCTCGCATATTCCTCTTTCGCTTTCTGGGTCCTATGTAGGAGTACTATTATTTTGTTCCATAATAAAGATTCTTCGCGCAATTCTCCAAGAATTATATATGCCGGTGGCCGGTGGGCATCGGAGCAGTACTTGCATAATAACGTTGTTTTGCAGTCTGCTAATTTGTTCATTTCTGAATCTTTTTCTCTCTTGTACAATGGTGTTTTGCAGCTCGCTAATTTGTTCCTTTCTTCTGCATTCTCTCTCTCTTGATTGAGTTGTGTGTCATGTCTCTCTCTGGGCAAGCGTCCAAACACGTCGAATGGTGGCGAAACCAGAAACCGCGGTGGTTTTGGTCCTAGCTGCACACAGCTCGGCTTTTGCCTTGTCTCTTCTGCGCTTGCTGCGCCCACAATATTTTCTCGCTCCGATGCTCGATCGCTGTCTTGTGTCGTGTCGGGGGCAGTGTGAGATCCCCCGCAGCCTTTTTTTCTTTCTCCCTTCTCCGGTCGACGTAAAGTATTTGCATTCCCCTTTTTTGTATTTAAATATTCGTTCCTTTTTTCGAATTCTATTTATTTTAAAATAATGTGATTTTTATGTACCACGTGCTTATTTGATTTCGAACCCTCTGAATTTTGTTTTGAGCTGTATGAACATGCTTTTGAAAGTGTGAACAATATTTTTGAACAGCGCAGCCATCTTCTCAAATAGTTTGGATTTATTTCACATGCGAGTAATTATTTTGAACCTTTGGAGATTTTATTTTGAACCCCGGAACAATTGTTGCGAACCGCATAAATAATTTCCGGTGACATTTTGTTTCACTTGTGAATAAGAATTTTTAACTGTGCAACCATCTTCTCAAATGATTTGGATTTATTTCACTTGCGTGTAATTAGTTTGAACATTTGGATAAATTATTTTGAACCCCGAACAACTGTTGTGAACCACGCTCGTCCGCTCTAGATTGTGTTGTGCCCGCACATCAGGGACGGGGTCCACTCGCAAACACTGTTGGTCTTCTTCAGTGAAGACTGTTGTTCTCGAAGGATCTCACTCTAGTTCCGACTCACTAGCCCTCGAAGCTTCCCACCGACCCAAAACCCCACCTAAACCGTAGCTCGAGGCCACGACGAAGGGCGACGGCTAGTTCCGGCTAAGTGGCAACAACCAAGAGGCCACTGGGTCTTGCTCCGGCGGCGGTGATGAGAATGGAGGCCGCCACTTCTTCTGTGCGCCTGTGCAGAGACCACCAAGACCACCTCATGTGCTGCGCTGGGAGTGGCGCGTCTACATCGAGGTGGAGACGGGGTGGCAGTTCTCGGAGGCCGGCGTGCCTATGCCCTAGCCGGATGTCCACCTCCTGGATGGGTGGCTTCTGAACTTGGCGCATGTTCTAGTTCCTGCCATCCATGTGCGCGGCCCTTTTCGCGATCGCGAGATCCTATACGGTGGTGGGCCTACATGCCGCGGGATCTGCGGCGAAACCCGGCCTACATCTTCGACTCACCGCTCTAGACTTGGTGGTTCGAGGCCGAGCATGAGGAGCGGCGGGCGAGCATCGAGGCGCACCTCGAAGGACTCAAGGACAACGTTGTGTTCTATGAGGGCATGCGCACTCGTAGCAGGCCGCGCCGCCCGAGACACCGTCGCAAATGGCCTCTACGAAGGAGGAGGACGATACGTGGGTGGAGGAGGATGAATGGCCCGGCTACACGTTTTCCCCCATGTCGTGCCCGGGCCGCCCGACTGGTCGCAATACCACATGATTGATACCCATTATGTGGAGCCGCTCCCATGGGTATCGGCGTACTACCAGGCTGGTCCCGTGGAAGGGCTCATGGAGGATCTGCCGGAGGATGATGACGACCTCGACTACGAGCCGATGGTGGTCGAGCTCACGGAGGAAGAGGTAGTGACACGCGCCATGGACATCTCCGAGGCGAAGGAGCGTGCCAAGTGGGCTAGCCTCGAGGAGGTCATCCAGCGCTCGCAGCAGGAGGCCGCGCCGACGCCGGCAGCGCTAGCGCCAGCACTAGAGGACCTGCCGCCTGCTTTTCCGTCGGTTAATGTGTGGCTGTCGCTGCAGGTCTTCATCAACCTCGGCGACGAGGACTGGGACCGGCCAGCAGCACTGACTACGCGGCCGCATTATCTTTTGTTTTTTTCTTTGTAACGTAAAAAAGAGTTGTTTTGTGTCCTAAAATATATGTACTAAGTTATTTTAGTTTACCATCTATAAACGGCATTGCCACTTTCGTGTCCACGGGCAACCTTATGCGAACTAATTTCGTGTCTGTTTTACGGTGGCCCGTTGAAGATGGCCTAATAAGAAGGAAACATTCCGAAACAGGTCCATGTGGCATGCACGCGTATGGCTACAAACGTAACCTGGTGCTCACACGAGGCTGACTTGTCCCATATGCGTCAAGTTGGCTGGCGTGACTCATTCATTTCGATCGATCTGCTCCTGCAGCCTACACAGAGATGTACTACAACATGTTTCCTCGGAACGTACACGTACGGTACGGTACGTACACATGCATGCACATACAGAGAGCTAGCCAGGCCCTGCAGATTGCTCCCTTGTACGTACGTGCGTACGTACGCGCTGCGCGCGGTATCTGCTGAATTTATTGTACGTTGTCGTGTACTGTGTATAGACACGTACGTATATACTTCTGTCTGTGTTGGGACAGATATGATACAAGTACGCGTTCTATCACCTTTGGCTCTCCGTGCAGCTCATGTCACGTTCAGATAGAAAACGGAGGCATGCTCTCCCGTGACGGACGGACGGACGGACGTGCGTGTATGCCGTCGTCTTTCGCCGGCCGCCCGTCGTCCTAGAGCCGCGGTCGGTACATGGCTTGGCGGTGCATTGCATTGCAGTGCAGTGCATGCATTCCATCATGGCTTGAGAAACGAACACACGATGGAGCTGGGACCGTGAGACTGCAGGCTTTAGCTAGGTAGCCAAGGAGAAGCTGGAGGACAAGCGGTAGATGCCACGGCTGCCTCCCTCGGGAAACGCGACTGTCTCTAGACCTTGGGCCCGACAATGCAGGCTCGGACACGTGAGGAACGGACTGAGACGGACCATGCATGATGCATACACCGAACCGAGGACCGCCCCGTAGCCAAACACTACGGGAACCAGTCAAGGTGAACGACGATCAGATCCTGTGCCGACGGTAAAATATCGGGGCCGTCGGCACAGGACTCGTTCTGGCCAGGTTAGCGAGTCAGCCGTTGGCACAGGTAAACCGTCGGCACATGAAGGTCTGTGCCGACGGCAACCGTCGGCACAGCCTCTTCGTCGTGACGGCGATCTAATAGCGTCAGGCCTGTGCCGACGGCAAAGCCGTCGGCATATATTTCAGTCCTGTGCCGACGGCAAAGTCGTCGGCATAGCTATTTTCCATTTTACCACATTAATCTTCAAAAAATCATAACTAAATCATTATAATTCAGAAAAATACAAATAATATATCAAAATTTTCAGAAAAATAAGTTCTATCTTGGAAAAATATCAAACTTGAAATATCTAAAATATCTTAAAGAACCTTCTCAAAAATGAGCTATCATATCCGATGTTTTATGGCTTTCACATAGAACAACCAATGTTAAGGATAGAATCGCGGCATAGTTTGTGATAATGTGTCTATATTGTGCATACATGTGCATCTTGTGATTTCTTACGATGTTGCAGGAGGAAGTTTTCCATTTCATCGCACGAAAAAACCATTTTCCACTTTTGAGGTGTCGAAAATGGGGTGTTTTGTGAAGCAACCACCAAATTAAAGTTTCACATTGGTACCAACACATTTTTCAAAAATACTAGACCACATAAGATGGATAATTTATTAACCGGTGTATCTGGAACCTTTCCGCCCATCCCTCATGAAAAAAACAAATTCCTGCCGTATCGGTAGGAGGCCGACCAGATTTGAACTACAGGTACATGATATAATGCTTAAGATTTTTGTAAAAATCATTTTTAGATTCACCACATGCTATTTCATCAGAGATCCAGTGCAAGTTTGACGAGCCTCAACCCCGAGCAATGGATCTTCATGCCCGTCGTTTTGAATATAGTTTGAAATGGGCATAAAAAATTCGAAAACGATCCAAACAATGTGAAACCTTCGCGTGGTGTCATATTATGTGTCATAGTTGCAAGCAAAAATATTAAAGTTGGAAAATTGCGAACATCACAAAAAATCCTTCACAAAATGAGCTATCATGTTCGAGGTTTCATGACATTTATGACAAACGACCATGTTATGGATAGAATCGCGGCATCGTTTGTGATAATGTGCCCATATTATGCACACTTGTGCATCTTGGGATGTCTTACAATATTGCAGGAGAAAGTTTTCTATTTCATCGCATGAAAAAACCATTTTCAATTTTTGAGGTGCCGAAAATGAAGCAACCACCAAATTAAAGATTCAAATTGGTACCAACACATTTTTCAAAAATACTAGACCAACTAAGATGGAAAATTTCTCAACCGGTGTATCTGGAACCTTTCCGTCCACCCCTCATGAAAAAGACAAATTCCTGCCGAATCGGTAGGAGACCGACCAGATTTGAACTACAGGTACATGATATATTGCTCAAGATTTTTTGTAAAAATCATTTTTAGATTCATAACATGCTATTTCATCAGAGATCCAATGCAAGTTTGGCGAGCCTCAGCCCCGGGCAAAGGATCTTCATGCCCGCCGTTTTGAATATAGTTTGAAACGGGCATAAAAAATTCGAAAACGATCCAAACTATGTGAAACCTTCGCGTGGTGTCATATTATGTGTCATAGTTGCAAGGTAAAATATTAAAGTTGGAAAATTGCGAGCATCACAAAAAATCCTTCACAAAATGAGCTATCATGTTCGAGGTTTCATGACATTTAGGTCAAACAACCATGTTATGGATAGAATCGCGCCATAGTTTGTGATAATGTGCCCATATTATGCATATATGTGCATATTGGGATGTCTTACGATATTGCAGGAGGAATTTTTCCATTTCATCACACGAAAAAACCATTTTCCATTTTTGAGGTGCCGAAAACGGGGTGTTTTGTGAAACAACCACCAAATTAAAGATTCACATTGTACCAACACATTTTTTAAAAATACTAGACCAAGTAAGATGGAAAATTTCTCAACCGGTGTATCTGGAACCTTTCCATCCACCCTCATGAAAAAAACAAATTGCTGCCGAATCGGTAGGAGGCCGGCCAGATTTGAAATACTGGTACATGATCTAATGCTCAAGAATTTTTGAAAAATTTATTTTTAGATTCAAAATATGATATAGATGTCATATTTGGAATCCTCTCATTTTTCTAATTGATTTAGACATATTATTGTCAAATTTTAATTTATAGATTTAAAGATATTAATTATTCCATATTATATAAAAAAGAAAAAAATAAATCATTTTATTATCCATTTGAATTCAAGATTAATATACTTATTCCTGTAGTTTATGTAGGTAATTGTTTGGAATTCAAAAAACAATGATGTGCAACATCAAATAATAAGGGTTAATAGTATTGATATGGTATTATTGTCAACAAGGTGTCATTTCTTTCATGGAATCTAGTCTAAATGGAACCGAGAAGTTAAGCGTGCTAGGGGTGGAGTAGTATGAGGATGGGTGACTGACTGGGAAGTTTGACAATGAGTGGAATTTGACTCTAATATTAAGTGTAGTTAGAGTTAAAATGGTGCATGTGAGAGATTGAAAAAATTTGAATTTTTTTTTTGAAAAAATTCGAGCCAGAATTACCAAACGGCGTTATTTCTATACCGACGGCCATCCTGTGCCGACGGCAACTTTGCCTGTGCCGAGGCGTTATTGTGCCGAAGGCAAGGTGCCGACGGCTGCCGTCGGCACAACCCTGTGCCGAAGGCAAAGCAAGCTGTGCCGACGGCCGCCGGCTGTCGGCACCTTGACTGGTTCCCGTAGTGAGATTAGCCGGGTCGACCCCAGAACTGGGGTTTGCGCCGACGTCGCCTACCCGTCCTCATCGTCATCGATCTGGCTGACGACCGGGGGAACCATGGCCATGGTGGCGCATGCATCGGAGGCCAGTACAGCACATGTTGCGGTTACATTGCAGGAGGTGGAGTCGTTGGCGCACGGATCTGCCACCTAGGTGCAGGGGCAGGAAAAGGCGCGGGCCACGTCGCCTATGGTAACATCTGGTGCAGTGGAGTCACCGGCGACGCGGTAGGACACCCTTGCGCTAGCGACGGTGTCCTGAAGGAGAAAGGCGAGGCCATCCCAATTGGCCAGGTCCTCCAACTCGGACTGGGTGATGGCCACCATCAAGGCTTCCTTGTCAGCCAAATCTAGCGGCTAGTTGTGGAATTTCTCTTCCAATCTGACGGTCGTCGCCTGCTCTCACACATACGTGAGGAGGCCGAGGTAGTCGAGGGTGTTGTCGTGGGGCTCCTCCCTAGGGATGTCGTCACCGCCCACCTGAAGCTCCTCGTCCACACCACCGTCATCCTGGTCCTGCTCCTGCATGTCGTTGCCCAGGAAGGCGGCGTGTCGCCGCCGGTCGACCTACCATTGGGGGAACGTGAACCATGACATCGAGTTTGGAGCGAATGCGAGATCCCTACCGTAGATCAGGAGGGTGTAGGTATCTATTTCGTCGGATTTCTTGGTGTCGCATCGACCATGCCCGTGGTATGGGAGGTATCACGACCGTCTATGTATTGAGGTGCAATGTGGACGCTGAGTCACGCCAATTGTCTCCTCGATTTTCATAGCGCGTGGGCCACCTCCACAAGGACATACTGGCGGTTGCTCCGTTGAGGAACCAAGTTCCTGGTCGTTGCAGCCTCCTTCCTCCGCGGCCACAATCCCTTGCTCATTGGTGGTGCGTGCTTCGCCGCTGGTGTTTTGTCTAGCAAACGTGCCTCGAACTGGCAATGACAATGGCAATGGTAACGGTTTGTGTGAGATGGACACACATCCTTGCTTTAGAAGGATGAGCAGGCGGAGAACAAGCGGGCGGCCCACGTAGACGCATTTCTGGTCCATAGAACTATAAATTAGTTGGTCTGGGATCGTCGGCTAGTTTACACCGCGTCCGCGGTTCATGTTTTTCGTGTCCTATTGTCTACACGGACCAAAAGAAATTGGCTCGGTCCATTTAGATCGTATTCAATTCGTTGGAGATTCCCTTACTGATGCACATAGACTAGCTAAGGTTTAGCGCTTAGGCTTAGCAGGAATGTTTCGTGTTCTTGCTGCTACGTCCCTTCGCTCGCTGCACACTACACCGCATCTGCATGCATACGCACATGGCCAAGGCGGTCCTGGAGTTGCATGGATGTATGCGTGAATGAACGTATCAGCTGCCGTTTTTGGCCCCCACGACCACCAAGCAACAAAACAGGCCAAGGAAAGGACCAATTCACCGCACTGTCCACTGTGAATACCAGCCAGCCCGTGACATCTATATCATGGATGCATGTACACTAGTACGTAACACCCACCGGCCGGCCGGTGGTAAGGCAATGTTTGCACCTGTGTATAGTGTTTTGGTCGAGCTGAAAAACGTCGCATGCGTAGAGCTGTACGTCGAGCTAGCTAGGTCGACTACCGATAGCCAGCTTGGCTACTTGTTTTGACAGTTTGTCACGACAGATAATGGTTCATGGTCGAGTTATGTTGTTGTTGAAAACCGGCATCAGCCAAAGCAAAACCATCAAACGCTTAGGGCCGGGTCCGTTGGGAGTTTTAGGGCTTGCTACGTTGGGAGTTGCCTAAGTCTTCTTTTTCTTCTCTGAGGAGCAAAATATCTACTCACCGATCCATAATAAAGGTAACGGTTTCATGTAAAGTTGTAATAATTTTGAAGTAAGTCCCCGAACAATTATTATGGATCGAAGTGGTATATTAATCAAAGTATCAAACGTCAACATCACAAGAAAAGCCCTAAAACAAAAGGTTAATTGCATTCAGTCTACGACTAGTCCTACATCTTCCTAATCCCGCGTAGGACGATGATGTTGCGGCCATCCGAGTTCCGCACCGTTGCCGGCCGGAACAAGACAATAATGTCCACTTCTATTCTGAAGGATCTACGGCTCGGAGAAGAGAGTGACACTAGGTTGACACGTAGACGTTCACCATAGCCGACATTCCATCTCGTCGCTAGATCTAACTATGCACATGCCACGTAGTACAAGAAGAACACATATGAATCTTGTTGAGCACTGCAACCGCCACCACCGAAAGGCCCGAAGCAACGAACATCGAAGACATACCTCTTAGCCAGATCTCGTCACTGGATCATATGGCACACGCAGAAATGTAGATAGAGGAACCATTATTGAACACAAGTAACACCACCCCCAAAGAGGCCTAGATGACGAGACCTACCTATTGCCTCAAGGAGGTATTAGGCCTTTCGCACATGTAACATGTTATCCAAGATTTACCTCCGATCACAAACTTTTGCTATAAATTATCGTTGTTGCTAATTCTTAGTCCACTGAGAATCGAGTGAGAATTTCTAGTTGCAAATGAGGTTCAACTGAGAAACAATGTCCAGATGTTGGATTGTCTTGCTAGTCATGACTTGCAATACGGATTGCCACTTCCCTCGACCATAGGTTTGTTTCGTGATTCATGGTGCTTATGAGTTTCAACTGAAATTCAATGACATCACCTCAGAGGATTAGTTTAATTCTCAGTCGACTGAGAATTACTAACACCCATAAAATATGCATAAAGACAAGAAAATATTGCTTATTAATATGTACTTTTGGAGAAAATTAAATAAAACTTTCACAAGTTCCAATCCAAATAATTGTTGTAATATTTAGGGTCAAAATTTTAACGGTTTTGCTATGTTTCAGTCAACTGAGAATTTCTTAAGTCTAAGTCACTTACAAAAAAGTACTTGAGTTGCACTTTTCTGTTAAAAAAGTGCAAATGCACTTTTCTACCAGAAATGTGCAACTGGACCAAGTTGCACTTTTCTTTGAACTGCTGTTGCACTTTTCTGATGTGACTTAGACTTAAGAAAAAAATATCAGTCAACTGAGACATAGACACACCCAAATTTTAAAAGGTTGGCTTGAGACCCGTAAATGTTCGTCTTTGTTTAGATGGCGTGAAAGTTAGACCGAATTTCAAAGGATAATAACCCACATTTCAAAATTAACCTTTTTTCCTTTTGATTATTATGATTCATCTTCTCAATTTTTCAATACGCTCCCAAGACCAAAATGGGCCAGTGCCGCGCGGTGTGTGGCGTGGCTCAATCATGGAGAAGGGTGATCGGCACGCAGACGCGAGCTGCTCCGGCGGCAGGGGACACATGCATGGACGCTCCATGAGGAATGTACCGCTGCTGCTCCTGCTCTACGTGCAGGTGCAGCTACACAATCTCATGTCATGGGATCCTATGCACTGTATCGTCACCCGACGAAACCGCGTGCATCAGTGCATGGTGCAGTACACAAGCACAGCGCTAGCTCATTTTATTTTTATTTCCCACCGACTTATTAACTTTCACACGACGCGAGCTGATCTTTTTCTCCAAAATGACGTCTAGAAGAAAAAACACGATGCTAGAGGTTTTCTGGCCGGACAGACAGGCACCCTCGGGATCAATCCCTTGGCCGTCGCCAACTCGTTACGGCTCCCTCGGGCGTAGGGGGGTGACTCTCGCCATTCGTCCCATCTCCTTGGTACAGTATCGGTGTCGGCACAACCTCGATACGATGATAATGGCCATGACATTCTCACCCGACTCAAATCCCATATCAGCGGCGTCTGCCATGGCGTCACCGAGCTTCGTGCACATACTTCAATTGTTAAACTTATCAACGTTCCGTTACGAGTGAGAGCTATAATGGTACAACGATGATGAGTTTGGCTGTGAGTTCGCAAAAAATTGAGGCATAAGATCCTACTATCCTAGCCTTAGAGCATCTCCACTCGTCTCCCCGACGAGGCCCCGAAACGACGTTTTTTCCATCCGGACGGCGTAATTTGGCCCAGTCGCGCCCCCGGTTCCTCGTTTTCGTCCGGATTTGGGCCTAAATTCATCCGGCGATCCCACGCCATCCCCGGCCCCCCGGAGAGCGCTCGGGGAGTCCGGACGAAACGAAAGCGCGGGAAACACCGAGAAAACTTCCCGCGCGTCTGGTGGCCCCAACTTGTCGGCGAGAGAAACCAATCGTCGTCCTCATCGCATCGTCTTCCGCGCGCTGTAAAAGCCTGCCGCCGGTCTGCATTCGCCGGCCACGCGGCGAGTTAATGTCGTCGTCTTTCGCGCACGCATCGTCTTCCGCGCGCACTAAAGGCTGCCGCCGGTCAGCTCGCCGCGGACGCGTCGCATTCCACGCGTCATTAATCACCAGCGCCAGCCGCGCCTATATACGCCGGTCCGCTCGCCGCGAGGCGTACCCCGTGCTCCACTCTCCCTCCACTCTCCCTCTACTCTCCCGATGGCGTCCTACGACGACGACAGCGCAGCCAACAACGGCTTCCCCCGCCGGTCGCTCCACGCGTGGGAGGGGCACCTCCTCCACCAGGCGGGGTACCCCTGCCCGCCGGACACGAGGCCTCCCGGCGGCGGGTGGCGGCTTAGTGCTGGCGGCGTACCAATCCCGCCGCCGCCTCATGGCCACGCCCTCGACGTCGCCATCGAGGAGGCGCGGATGACCTTGACGGATGAGGAGCGCGCTGAGCCACGCCACCACCCCGACAACTACACGGCGTGGAACTCGTACTTCCTGCGGCGGTGGGAGCGGGAGCTCGCCTCCTACGACGGCCCGCCGCCTCCGCCTCCGCGCAACAACGCCGCGGGCCGCCGACGTTGGTGGAGCGCGTCGGGCCGGACACTCGAGGCCATCCTCGATCACATCGAGGGCGGAAACTTCCCGGTGCTCACGATGCCCCCTCCATCGAGGGCATCGGCGAGCCGCCGCCGGGGAAACGCCTGGCAGCCACGGCGCATGGCTGCCAGCTCGTCGTCTTCCGGATCGGCGCCGAGGTCATCCTTGGCGCCGGTGAAGAGGGAGGAGGCGACGTCGCCTTCGACGCCGGTGCGCGTCAAGAAGGAGTCGGCGTCTCCGCCGCCGACTAGAGGCGCAGCAGCGGTGCCCTCGTCATCCGCGACCAACCCTCCCAGCTCGGGCGGAAGAGGAAGGCGGCGAAAAGGAGGACGCCGCGGCCGCCGCCGCAAACAGGCTCGCCGAGGAGGAGGCGAAGCGCGCGGAGGACGCCGCCGTGGCGGAGGCGATCGCCAGGTCGCTCAACGACCTGGTGCCCGCCGACAACGCCTCCCCGAGGACGCCGCCCTGGCGTGGTCCAGCGCGAGTGGGAGCGCGAGGAGGCGGAGCAGCAGCGGCGGCTGATGGACCTGGCCGCCGCACGCCGACTCGCCGCGCGCGCCGCTCCAACCGCCGCCGACGATGCCGCACGCTACCGCCGTCCTGCGACGCCTCCATCCGGCGTCGTTGCCCCCGTCGTCGACCTCGAGTCCTCGGACGACGAATGATACAAGCCATCCCCGGGGTGGGGAGACGCCGGCCAGGGCAGCAGCCGCCAGGCCGCGCCGCCGAAGGTGCCGAAGGTCGAGGACGACGGCTCCTACGACGGCGGCGACGACTACACGGTGTTCTACCGCCGTTTGGGCATGTAGAGCGCCGTGTTTTAAAATTAGCATTTGAATTCCCCTAGCCGAATTCGAAATATAGTCGAATTCGGCCTCTATGTATTAACTCCGCCCGTTTTAGTCTAAATATCATTAAATTTAGTCTATATTTGCCCGAATTTAGCCGAAGTTTATCAAGTTTCCGTTTTTCAAACTCGCATCGTCGTCTTCGCCTGGGCACGCGGCTGGGAAACTACTCCTCCCCACGCCAAATCTTCCTCCAATCCGGACGAAAATTTCGCCGGATTTGGGCGTGGGGAGCGCCAACGAGTGGGGATGCTCTTATTGTTTGGGATCATCATTAACATTTCTATGGGTGCAATTACACCCGATTATCTGGTCGTATAAAAATATATTTGAAGCCAGACTCGATTTGAAAAGAAGCCTTTGTTTGTATTTTAAAGAAAATGGAATGTAGACTGAGTTGGATCTTTTATTGTCCTGTTCGAAAATGCGAAAACGGCAACAAAAAAGAGTAAGATTTTGGTTGGGACGATGCAAACAGACGATCAATGGGACATCACTACCCTGGAGCAGCTAGGCGGCATCATGATCGCCATGATATATACGCTGGGTACAAGGATGGAATCTCTCCTTTTGCCCCGCTTCTCTCCTCTCCACGCAAATCTCACACGAGAGAAATAGATTTCAGGACGCCTCTTCGCAGAATCCAAATATAAAATCAATCAACCAAAGTGTCCAAAGCCCTGTCCCTGGTTTAATGATGAGATGCCGACGGAGCAAGAAACAGACGGGTTCAAACACACACAAAAAAAAAAATGCTTGCCAGTCGGCCGGTCCAGAATCCCCGACCCCGTGTACTACTGTGCGTGGAGACGGAGGCGGGAAAGATCTGCACCGCCAACATGTCCTTCAGTAAGTCCTGCAGCCCTCAAGATCTGGATTTAGAGGCTTCGGGCTGTGCAGGTGACTCTCGAATGGCGTTTCTTTCTCTCTTCTACGGTCATCAAGGTGATGGAGAAAGTGTTGGATTATTAGACAATTTCCGTGTGAGTTTAATTACTGAAAGCAACATTACAGATGCACAAGCATACTTAACCATACACATCAGACTAAGCACATGCAACAGATCTAAACATGGGACAAGTAGCAGTGCAAAGTAGGAGAGGGAAATCACGTACATCGCGACCGGGAAGGTCGCACCAGCAGTAGCACCACCACCACCATGGGAGTTGTTGATGTCGCCCATAGTGTAGTCGAAGTCGTCGATGAAGCAGACGAACCGGCGAAGATGAACACGAACAGCAGCGAGCAGTCGCGCCGAGACGCTCCCCAAAAACCTTATCGCCCGTCTCCCGGTGCAGGATCTCAACGGCCGGAGTTTCGGAGGCCTGCTCTCCCGAACGGCCGTGCACGCAGTCGACGAGATGGGGAAGACTAGAGAGTAGCGCCGCAAAAGGAACTTCGTGAGAGAGATTGACTAGAGAGTTCTGAGAACTGTATATTTCTCTAGATCCGATCTATCTCCTTGTATAGCCTGGGAAGCCGACCCGACCGCGTTGCCACGCGTAGGAAGCCAGGGACACGCGGCGAGCATGCACATGCAGGTCGACACGTACCCAACTCAGTTGGTGCACCAAGCAAAAATTTAGGCTTCCTTGAGTGTGTCTCGAACTCGAACTCGAGTCACGAAATGCGACGTGCGTGCGTGCGTGACGAGGAGAGGCGGTGCGGGCGGAGGAGGAGGAGTGCGCGAGGGCTCCTTCTATTCTCACTCAGTTGGAATGACTAGAACAGCGGCCCTTATATACCACTCCAACTCACTCCCAACTAGCAATGTGGGACTAAACTTTGTCCCCCAAGGCTGTCCCAAGCTGCCAACGTGATGGGCCTTGAGATTTCAGTAATTGTAGACTATATGGGCTGCCTAACTGGGCTGCAGCCCATCTACATTCAACAATCCCCCACCAGATCTCACATGCACATCAGATGACACATTAGTTCCATTCACTGTTTAATATACCTGCACTTCGGTGGAGACTGTAAAGTTGAACTTGTACTTAGGCAAGGTGCTACACTTGACTACAACTGAACAATGGACTATGCCTTGAATTGTCAGTCTTTGTGCAGCAAGTTTTGCTCAATGCCGGCACGGTACTAGGCTACCATAGCCTTCCCCTCGAATGGAGCTTATAAGTCATACTCCTCGGCCTTTCATGAGCTTACTAGAGATTCACCCCAATCTCCCACACTATGACCAGTAGTGTCACTCATATAGGTGTGTTCTTCAAAAGATCGCCCTGTAGGACGGCGTCTTCGCTCATCAAGAGCCGCTCAGAACACATTAAGACATTGTCAACCTACCTTACAGTAGCTATGAGAGAATTGCATCTGCAGCAGAGTGGAAGTATTGAATTTTCTCTCAACTCAGTTACTCCGGTTTGTTTTCCCAGGTCCTACTTCACGGAATTTCCGATTACATAGGTTGGGTTACCCCCTCGGCAACTCAAGTGGGTCTCAAACCCATCTCCCTCGATGCAAGGTCTATCATGTTCCTTGATAGTCCTTTTGTGAAAGGATCTGCCAGATTTTTAGCACTTTGGACATAATCCAATGCTATCACTCCGGAGTTCTTCAGTTTTCTGAAAGACTTCAGTCTCCTCTTGATATGTTTGGAACTTTTCATAGAACTTTTCACTTTGATAATCACAGTTTGATTATCACAGTTCATGAGGATGGCCGGTATTGGTTTTTTTTACCATAGGCAAGTCCATCAAGAGCTCATGAAGCCATTCCGCTTCGACAATAGCTGTATCTAATGCTATGAGCTCTGCTTCCATAGTTGACCTCGTTAAGATGGTCTGCTTGCAAGACTTCCAGGAAACAGCGCCACCACCAAGAGTGAAGTCATATCCACTTGTGGCCTTCATCTTAGCATCAGAAATCCAATTGGAATCACTATACCCTTCAAGTCCTCTTGGATACTGATTGCTTTGTTACGCGTACAACACGCGTCCGTTGGGAACCCCAAGAGGAAGGTGTGATGCGTAAAGCGGCAAGTTTCCCTCAGTAAGAAACCAAGGTTTATCGAACCAGTAGGAGCCAAGAAGCACGTTGAAGGTTGATGGCGGCGGAGTGTAGTGCGGCGCAACACCAGGGATTCCGGCGCCAATGTGGAACCTGCACAACACAACCAAATTACTTTGCCCCAACGTGACAGTGAGGTTGTCAATCTCACCGGCTTGCTGTAACAAAGGATTAGATGTATAGTGTGGATGATGATGTTTGCAGAGAACAGTAGAACGAGTATTGCAGTAGATTGTATTCGATGTAAAGCATGGACCGGGGTCCACAGTTCACTAGAGGTGTCTCTCCGATAAGAATAAGCATGTTGGGTGAACAAATTACAGTTGGGCAATTGACAAATAAAGAGGGCATGACCATGCACATACATGTTATGATGAGTAGTGTGAGATTTAATTGGGCATTACGACAAAGTACATAGACCGCTATCCAGCATGCATCTATGCCTAAAAAGTCCACCTTCAGGTTATCATCCGAACCCCCTCCAGTATTAAGTTGCAAACAACAGACAATTGCATTAAGTATGGTGCGTAATGTAATCAAGAAATACATCCTTAGACATAGCATTGATGTTTTATCCCTAGTGGCAACAACACATCCATAACCTTAGAACTTTCTGTCACTGTCCCAGATTTAATGGAGGCATGAACCCACTATCGAGCATAAATACTCCCTCTTGGAGTTACAAGTAAAAACTTGGCCAGAGCCTCTACTAGCAACGGAGAGCATGCAAGATCATAAATAACACATAGATGATAGATTGATAATCAACATAACATAGCATTCATTATTCATCGGATCCCAACAAACACAACATGTAGCATTACAGATAGATGATCTTGATCATGTTAGGCAGCTCACAAGATCCAACAATGATAGCACAATTAGGAGAAGACGACCATCTAGCTACTGCTATGGACCCATAGTACAGGGGTGAACTACTCACACATCACTCCGGAGGCGACCATGACAGTGAAGAGTCCTCCGGGAGATGATTCCCCTCTCCGGCAGGGTGCCGGAGGCGATCTCCTAAATCCCCCGTGATGGGATTGGCGGCGGCGGCGTCTCTGGAAGGTTTTCCGTATCGTGGCTCTCGGTACTGGAACTATTATCGACGAAGGCTTCAGTAGGCGGAAGGGTAGGTCAGGGGGCGCCACGAGGGGCCCACACGCTAGGGCCGCGCGGCCAGCACCTGGGCCGCGCCGCCCTACTGTGGCGTCGCCTCGTCGCCCCACTTCGTATCTCCCCCGGTGTTCTGGAAGCTTCGTGGAAAAATAAGATCCTGGGTGTTGATTTCGTCCAATTCCGAGAATATTTCCTTACTAGGATTTCTGAAACCAAAAACAGCAGAAAACAGCAACTGGCTCTTCGGCATCTTGTTAATAGGTTAGTGCCGGAAAATGCATAAATATGACATAAAGTATGTATAAAACATGTAGGTATCATCAATAAAGTAGCATGGAACATAAGAAATTATCGATACGTTGGAGACGTATCAGCATCCCCAAGCTTAGTTCCTACTCGTCCCGAGTAGGTAAACGATAACAAAGATAATTTCTGAAATCTTGATCAATACTATTGTAAGCACATGTAATGAATGCAGCGATCCAAAGCAATGGTAAAGACAATGGTTAAACAATTGAGTCATATAGCAAAGACTTTTCATGAATAGTACTTTCAAGACAAGCATCAATAAGTCTTGCATAAGAGTTAACTCATAAAGCAATAAATTCATAGTAAAGGCATTGAAGCTACACAAAGGAAGATTAAGTTTCAGCGGTTGCTTCCAACTTGTAACATGTATATCTCATGGATATTGTCAACATAAAGTAATATAATAAGTGCAAATATGCAAGTATGTAAGAATCATTGCACAGTTAACACAAGTGTTTGCTTCTTGAGATGGGAGGAAATTGGTAAACTGACTCAACATAAAAGTAGAAGAATGGCCCTTCAACGAGGGAAGCATTGATTGCTATATTTGCGCTAGAGCTTTTATTTTGAAAACGAGAAACAATTTTGTCAACGGTGGTAATAAAGCATATGTGTTATGTAAATTATATCCTACAAGTTGCAAGCCTCATGCATAGATTACCAATAGTGCCCGCACCTTGTCCTAATTAGCTCGGATTACCTGGATTATCACCGCAATACATATGTTTTAACCAAGTATCACAAAGGGGTACCTCTATGCCGCCTGTACAAAAGTCTAAGGAGAAAGCTCGCATTGGATTTCTCGCTTTTGATTATTCTCAACTTAGACAATAATGGACTCCTCTTTAATGCTTAAGCATTCAACAACAGATAATATTCTCATAAGAGATTGAGGATTGTTGTCCAAAACTGAAACTTCCACCATGGATCATGGCTTTAGTTAGCGGCCCAATGTTCTTATCTAACAATATGCATGCTCAAACCATTCAACTCATGGTAAATCGCCCTTACTTCAGACAAGACGAACATGCATAGCAACTCACATGATATTCAACAAAGGGTAGTTGATGGCGTCCCCAGGAACATGGTTATCGCACAACAAGCAACTTAATAAGAAATAAGATACATAAGTACATATTCAATACCACAATAGTTTTTAGGCTATTTGTCCCATGAGCTATATATTGCAAAGATAAAGGATAGAAATTTAAAGGTAGCACTCAAGAAATTTACTTTGGAATGGCGGAGAAATACCATGTAGTAGGTAGGTATGGTGGACACAAGTGGCATGGTTATTGGCTCAAGGATTTGGATGCACGAGAAGTAATCCCTCTCAATACAAGGCTTAGGCTAGCAAGGTTATTTGAAACAAACACAAGTATGAACCGGTACAGCAAAACTCACATAAAACCATATTGCAAGCATTATAAGACTCTACACTGTCATCCTTGTTGTTCAAACCCTTACTAGAAAATATCTAGACTTTAGAGAGACCAATCATGCAAACCAAATTTCAACAAGCTCTATGTATTTCTTCACTAATAGGTGCAAAGTATATGATGCAAGAACTTAAACATGATCCTTATGAGCACAACAATTGCCAAGTATCAAATTATTCAAGACATTCTACCAATTACCACATGTAGTATTTCCCGTTTCCAACCATATAACAATTAACGAAGCAGTTTCAACCTTCGCCATGAACATTATGAGTAAAGCCAAGGACATATTTGTCCATATGCAACAGCGGAGCGTGTCTCTCTCCCACACAATGAATGCTAGGATCCAACTTTATTCAAACAAAACAAAACAAAAACATACAGACGCTCCAAGTAAAGCACATAAGATGTGATGGAATAAAAATATAGTTTCACTAGAGGAACCTGATAATGTTGTCGATTAAGAAGGGGATGCCTTGGGCATCCCCAAGCTTAGATGCTTGAGTCTTCTTGAAATATGCAGGGATGAACCACCGGGGCATCCCCAAGCTTAGAGCTTTCACTCTCCTTGATCATATTGTATCATCCTCCTCTCTTGATCCTTGAAAACTTCCTCCACACCAAACTCAAAACAACTCATTAGAGGGTTAGTGCATAATCAAAATTCACATGTTCAGAGGTGACATAATCATTCTTAACACTTTTGGACATTGCACAAAGCTACTGAAAGTTAATGGAACAAAGAAATCCATCAAGCATAGCCAAACAGGCAATGTGAAATAAAAGGCAGAATCTGTCAAAACAGAACAGTCCGTAAAGACGAATTTTTAAGAGGCACCAGACTTGCTCAGATGAAAATGCTCAAATTTAATGAAAGTTGAGTACATATCTGAGGATCACTCACGTAAATTGGCAGAATTTTCTGAGTTACCTACACAGAATTCAACCCAGATTCATGACAGCAAGAAATCTGTTTCTGCGCAGTAATCCAAATCTAGTATGAACCTTACTATCAAAGACTTTACTTGGCACAACAATGCAACAAAATTAAGATAAGGAGAGGTTGCTACAGTAGTAACAACTTCCAAGACTCAAATATAAAACAAAAGTGCTGTAGTAAAATCATGGGTTGTCTCCCATAAGCGCTTTTCTTTAACGCCTTTCAGCTAGGCGCAGAAAGTGTGTATCAAGTATTATCAAGAGACGAAGCATCAACAGCGGGGTTTGGAGTTTTCTCAACCATGCACTGTATCTTATCTATGTAAGTTTCAGAGGCTCCCTTTTCATTAGTCTTAGGCTTGCTATTTTCATCAAACAAATTTTCGGGAACAAGCCAAGCATAGTTATTTTCTAGTTCCTCGCACATTCGTAAGAGCTTGCAAGGTATTGATGTTTTAATATCCCCCTCATAATTAACTTGATTAGTATACTTTTGTCTATCTTTTTCCATCTTTTCAAGGGTACTGGGAAAGTTGGTATAAGAGCCAAGCATATTATATTTAGTGAAGACTTTTCTAGCTTCTCTTGCTATTCCCCCAAATTCTTTAAGAAGGGTTTCTAACACAAAATCTTTCTTTTATCCTTCTTCCATATCACTGAGTGTAAGAAACATATGCTGAATCACGGGATTGAGATTAACAAATCTAGCTTCTAACGCGTGTACTAAAGAAGCAACAGCAATTTCATAAGTAGGAGCAAGTTCTACCAAGTGTCTATCTTCAAAATCTTCAACCGTACTAATATGAGTGAAAAAATCTTCTATATTATCTTTCCCAAGGATAGACCCTCGGCCTACCGGTACATCTTTAAGAATAAACTTAGGAGGAAACATGATGAAATAAGTAAAGTAATTGCAAGTAACTAATTTTTTTGTGTTTTTAATATGGGGATTGCAAACAAGACAGTAAATAAAGTAAAGCTAGCTACTAATTTTTTTGTGTTTTGTTTAAGTGCAACAAACAAAGTAGTAAATAAAATAAAGCAAGACAAAAACAAAGTAAAGAGATTGGAAGTGGAGACTCCCCTTGCAGCGTGTCTTGATCTCCCCGGCAACGGCGCCAGAAATCTTGATTGCTTTGTTACGCGTATAACACGCGTATGTTGGGAACCCCAAGAGGAAGGTGTGATGCGTACAGCGGCAAGTTTCCCTCAGTAAGAAACCAAGGTTTATCGAACCAGTAGCAGCCAAGAAGCACGTTGAAGGTTGATGGCGGCGGAGTGTAGTGCGGCGCAACACCAGGGATTCCGGCGCCAACGTGGTACCTGCACAACACAACCAAATTACTTTGCCCCAACGTGACAGTGAGGTTGTCAATCTCACCGGCTTGCTGTAACAAATTATTAGATGTATAGTGTGGATGATGATGTTTGCAGAGAACAGTAGAACGAGTATTGCAGTAGATTGTATTCGATGTAAAAAATGGACCGGGGTCCACAGTTCACTAGAGGTGTCTCTCCGATAAGAATAAGCATGTTGGGTGAACAAATTACAGTTGGGCAATTGACAAATAAAGAGGGCATGACCATGCACATACATGTTATGATGAGTAGTGTGAGATTTAATTGGGCATTACGACAAAGTACATAGACCGCTATCCAGCATGCATCTATGTCTAAAAAGTCCACCTTCAGGTTATCATCCGAACCCCCTCCAGTATTAAGTTGCAAACAATAGACAATTGCATTAAGTATGGTGCGTAATGTAATCAATAAATACATCCTTAGACATAGCATTGATGATTTATCCCTAGTGGCAACAACACATCCACAACCTTAGAACTTTCTGTCACTGTCCCAGATTTAATGGAGGCATGAACCCACTATCGAGCATAAATACTCCCTCTTGGAGTTACAAGTAAAAACTTGGCCAGAGCCTCTACTAGCAACGGAGAGCATGCAAGATCATAAACAACACATAGATGATAGATTGATAATCAACATAACATAGCATTCATTATTCATCGGATCCCAACAAACGCAACATGTAGCATTACAGATAGATGATCTTGATCATGTTAGGCAGCTCACAAGATCCAACAATGATAGCACAATTAGGAGAAGACGGCCATCTAGCTACTGCTATGGACCCATAGTCCAGGGGTTAACTACTCACACATCACTCCGAAGGCGACCATGGCGGTGAAGAGTCCTCCGGGAGATGATTCCCCTCTCCGGCAGGGTGCCGGAGGCGATCTCCTGAATCCCCCGAGATGGGATTGGCGGCGGCGGCGTCTCTGGAAGGTTTTCCGTATCGTGGCTCTCGGTACTGGAACTATTATCGACGAAGGCTTAAGTAGACGGAAGGGTAGGTCAGGGGGCGCCACGAGGGGCCCACACGCTAGGGCCGCGCGGCCAGCACCTGGGCCGCGCCGCCCTACTGTGGCGTCGCCTCGTCGCCCCACTTCGTATCTCCCCCGGTGTTCTGGAAGCTTCGTGGAAAAATAAGATCCTGGGCGTTGATTTCGTCCAATTCCGAGATTATTTCCTTACTAGGATTTCTGAAACCAAAAACAGCAGAAAACAAAGAATCGGCTCTTCGGCATCTTGTTAATAGGTTAGTGCCGGAAAATGCATAAATATGACATAAAGTATGTATAAAACATGTAGGTATCATCAATAAAGTAGCATGGAACATAAGAAATTATCGATACGTTGGAGACGTATCAGATACCCAGTATAATGAATTCCATAACTCATGGTTCCCTTTAGATAGCGCATCACTCTCTCAAGAGCATGCCAATGATCATCTCCCGGGTTGGCCACAAACTGGCTAAGTTTGCATACGGCAAACGAGATATCAGGCCTCGTAGCGCCAGCTAAATACATGAGTGAACCAATGATTTGAGAGTATCTCAATTGATCTCTAGTTGCCTTTTCATTCTTTCGAAGCAAGACACTAGGATCATAAGGTGTGAGAGAAGATTTGCAATCATCATAGCCAAATCTGCTCAACACCTTCTCAACATAATGAGATTGCACAAGTGTAATCCCATTATTCTCATCTCTCAGTAGCTTGATGTTTAATATAACATCAGCTTCTCCAAGATCTTTCATCCTAAAACACTGAGATAAGAAGGTTTTTACCTCCTCAATCACTTTGAGACTTGTCCCAAAAATTAGTATGTCATCCACATACAAGCATAGGACAACTCCCTCACCCCCACCATGGCGATAGTACACACATTTGTCGGCTTCATTAACAACAAAGCCCACAGATGTCAAATTTGTTTCAAACTTCTCATGCCATTGTTTGGGTGCTTGTTTGAGACCATACAAAGATTTCTTTAATTTACACACCTTTCTTTCTTGACCTTGCAGTACGAAACCATCAGGCTGTTCCATGTAAATTTCCTCGTCCAACTCTCCATTTAGGAAAGCCGTCTTAACGTCCATTTGATGAACGAGAAGACCGTGTGAGGCAGCCAATGATAGTAGTACTCGAATGGTGGTCAATCTCGCCACAGGTGAGTAAGTATCGAAGAAATCTTCGCCTTCCTTTTGGGTATAGCCTTTGACTACAAGCCGAGCTTTGTACTTCTCAATAGTACCATCAGCTCTAAGCTTCTTCTTAAATACCCATTTACATCCTACAGGTTTGCACCCATAAGGACGCTCAGTTAACTCCCACGTTCCATTAGCCAAGATGGAATCCATCTCACTTTGAACCGCTTCCTTCCAGTAGTCTGCATCAGGAGATGCGAGAGCTTCTGAAATGGTAGTGGGAGTATCATCCACAAGATACACAATGAAATCATTACCAAAAGACTTTGCAGTCCTTTGTCTCTTACTCCTTGCGGGATCTTCATTGTCATCTTCATCAGAATCTGAACTCTCATCATCAGATTCCTCATCAGACTCCATAGGAGTTTCATGTATTGGATCAGATTCCCAACTAGACATGCCATGCATATCTCTCATAGAAAATATATCCTCAAAGAATATAGCATCTCTTGATTCAAATATGGTGCCAACATTCATGTCATCCACTCTAGATTTCACCACAAAAAAATCTATAAGCAATGCTATGGGCAGCATAGCCAAGAAAGACACAATCCACGGTTTTTGGTCCAAGCTTTCGCTTTTTGGTGATTGGCAAGTTCACTTTAGCCAAATAACCCCAAGTTCGTAGGTAGGAGAGTGTTGGTATTTTCTTTTCCCATTCCTCATAAGGGGTAATCTCTTTATTCTTGGTTGGAACACGATTAAGGACATGACACGAAGTCAATATAGCCCCCCCACCATTCCTTGGACAAACCCGAAACATCTAACATGGCGTTAACCAAATCTGTTAGAGTACGGTTTTTCCTTTCCGCAATCCCATTGGATTGTGGGGAATTGGGAGGCGTCCTCTCATGGATTATACCATGTTCCGCACAGAATAAATTGAACTCATTAGAAAAGTACTCTCCACCACGATCGGACCGAACCCTTTTTTATCTTTCTTTCAAGTTGATTCTCAACTTCAGCCTTATAGATTTTAAAGAAATCAAGAGCCTCATCTTTAGTTTTCAGTAGATACACATAACAGTATGTAGTGGAATCATCAATCAAAGTCATGAAATATTTCTTTCCACCTCTTGTCAACTCACCATTCATCTCACATAGATCTGAATGTATAAGCTCTAGTGGTGCCAAGTTCCTTTCCTTCGCAGGCTTGTGAGGCTTGCGAGGCTGCTTTGCTTGTACACAAGCATGACACTTAGAGCCTTTGACAAAGGTGAATTTCAGAATTAAACTCATATCAGCAAGCCGCATCATACAACCGAAATTAACATGACAAAGTTGTGAATGCCAAACATTAGTTTCATTAACACTAGTGCTTACATGGTTCACAACATTATCACAGAAGTCTTCTAGAGTGAAGCAAAACATCAGATCCCTTTCCAACAAAAGTTCCATACTTAGACAGTACAACTTTATTGGACTCAAACACCAACTTAAACCCATCTTTCATAAGACGGGAGCCACTAACGAGATTCTTCTTGATAGAAGGGACATGCATCACGTTCTTCAGTTGCACGATCTTTCCCGAAGTAAACTTCAGATCTACCGTGCCAACACCACGAACAGTAGCATGTAACCCATCCCCCATCATTACTGAGGAACCTTGGGCCTGATAAGAGGTAAACATGGAGATGTCAGCACACACATGAACATTGGCACCTGTATCAACCCACCATTCTGTGGGATGAAACACCGAAAGAACAGTAGGTAATATATTACCATACCCTGTAGTTCCTTCCTCTGTGTTGCCAATGACCATGCTGACAGAATTTGAGTTCTGTCCAGCCTGACATTTCTTTCCTTTGCGTTGTGGACAACGATTAGCCCAATGGCCTGTCTCGCCGCACACCCAGCAAGGATCTTTCTTCTCCGTTTTCTCCTTCTTCTTGAAGTTGGTAGTCTGGGAGACTCCCTTGTTCTTTCCCTTGGACTTGTGGGCATTTTTCTGTACCATATTGGCAGCAGAACGTCCCTCGGTTCCTCCAGTGTGTTTGTCTTTTGCCCTCGCCTTCTCCTCAACATCCAGAGAGCCCATGATATTCTCAACAGAGAACTCATGCCTCGGATGTTTCAGAGAAGTGGCAAAGTTCCTCCATGAAGGGGGGAGCTTGGCGACAATGCATCCTGCGACAAACTTGTCTGATAGCTGATGACCCACAAGTATAGGGGATCGCAGCAGTCTTCGCGGGAGGTAAAACCCAATTTATTGATTCGACACAAGGGGAGACAAAGAATACTTGAAAGCCTTAACAGCGGAGTTGTCAATTCAGCTGCACCTGGAAACAGACTTGCTCGCAAGAGTTTATCAGTAGTAACAGTTTTATAGCAGTAGCAGTAGTGAAATAACAGCAGCAGAGTAACAGAGACAGCAGTAGTGATTTTAGTAAACAACAGGATTAAAATACTGTAGGCACAGGGATGGATGACGGGCGTTGCATGGATGAGAGAAACTCATGTAACAATCAAAGCAGGGCATTTGCAGATAATAATAAAACGGTGTCCAAGTACAAAGCAATCCATAGGCATGTGTTCCATATATAGTCGTACGTGCTCGCAATGAGAAACTTGCACAACATCTTTTGTCCTACCAGCCGGTGGCAGCCGGGCCTCTAGGGAATCTACTGGATATTAAGGTACTCCTTTTAATAGAGTACCGGAGCAAAGCATTAACACTCCATGAACACATGTGATCCTCACATCACCGCCATCCCCTCCGGTTGTCCCAATTTCTGTCACTTCGGGGCCTTTGGTTCCGGACAGCGACATGTGTATACAACTTGCAGGTAAGATCATAAAACAATGCATATCATGATGAAACAATAACATGTTCAGATCTGAGATCATGGCACTCGGATAGTGACAAGCATTAAGCATAACAAGTTGCAACAATATCATCAAAGTACCAATTACGGACACTAGGCACTATGCCCTAACAATCTTATACTATTACATGACCAATCTCATCCAATCCCTACCATTCCCTTCAGCCTACAGCAGGGGAATTACTCACACATGGATGGGTGAAACATTGCTGGTCGATGGAGAGGCGTCGGTGGTGATGATGGCGATGATCTCCTCCAATTCCCCGTCCCGGCGGAGTGCCAGAACGGAGACTTCTGGCCCCCGACACGGAGTTTCGCGATGTGGCGGCGTTCTGGAGGGTTTCTGGCGACTTCGACTTCTGCCTCGCGATTTTTAGATCGAACCCTTTAAGTAGTCCAGAGGGTGGCGTCGGAGGCCAGCCGAGGGGGTCACACGCTAGGGCGGCGCGCCCCCCTCCTGGGCCGCGCCGGCCTAGTGTGTGGGGCCCTCGGGCCTCCACCTGGCTTGCCCTTCTGGCTTCCTGATTCTTCTGGTAAAATAGGCCCATTGATATAAATTCCGAGGATTTTCCTGAAAGTTGAATTTCTGCACAAAAACAAGACACCAGAGCAATTCTGCTGAAAACAGCGTTAGTCCGTGTTAGTTGTATCCAAAATACACAAATTAGAGACAAAACAATAGCAAAAGTGTTCGGGAAAGTAGATACGTTTTGGACGTATCAACTCCCCCCAAGCTTAGCTTATTGCTTGTCCTCAAGCAATTCAGTTAACAACTGAGTGCCATAAAAGAACTTTCACGAACACATTTGCTCATATGATGTAAATATTCTCATGATATGGCTAACACTTAGACAATTCATAATAAGGTACATGCAAATAAGATCATCTAATAGATATATCAATCATGGATAGGTACCAACAATTAATAATAAGCATCATGAATCATGTCTATAAGCAGGATTGCAATGTTCATAAAAGAATATGATAAAGTGGTATCTCGCTTGCCCGAATTTGAACAGCAAAACATAAATGCCCAGGCACCTCTGAGGTTCATAGAAAGACTAGAAATAGAGATTGTCAAAGATAAAAGCATCAAGGTTATACCACAGTCAATCATATTTTGGGACAATCATATTATACTAAGAATGACAGTTGTGCTCTCAAGAAAGTGCTCAAAGAAAGGATGGAGACACAACATAAAAGTAAAAGATTGACCCTTCGCAGAGGGAAGCAGGGATTAACATGCGCAAGAGCTTTTCATTTTTAAAACAGGAGTAAAATCATTTTGAGAGGTGTTTGTTGTTGTCAACGAATTGTAATGGGTACACCAACTACCTCGTCAACCAGACTTTCAAGAGCGGCTCCCATGAAGGACGTTATTTCTACCAGCAAGGTAGATCATCCCTCTTCTCTTTTGTTTACACATGTACTTTAGTTTTATTATGGGCGACACTCCCCCCAACCTTTGCTTACACAAGCCATGGCTAACCGAATCCTCGGGTGCCTTCCATCAATCACATACCATGGAGGAGTGTCTATTTGCAAAATTAAGTTGCTTACTGATGAATCAGAGCAAAACATGTGAAGAGAATTATTAATGAAGTTTGATTAATCGGGGCTGGGAACCCCGTTGCCAGCTCTTTTTGCAAAATTATTGGATAAGCGGATGTGCCACTAGTCCATAATGAAAGTCCGTCAAGAGTAAATGACAAGGTTGAAAGATAAACACCACATACTTCCTCATGAGCTATAAAACATTAACACAAATTGAGAAGCATTTTGAAGGTTTTAAAGGTAGCGTATGAGAATTCACTTGGAATGGTTTGAAATGCCATGCATAGGTATTTATGGTGGACACTTTGGAACAACTTGGTTTTCAGGTGTTTGGAAGCACGAGCAGCGTTCCCGCTCAGTACAAGTGAAGGCTAGCAATAGACTGGGGAGTGACAAATCAAGAGAGTAGTCGCTGTCATAATTATGCTTGCGGCAAAATAAATTAACGGAGGCATAAAAGTGATACAAGAATTCTGAAGCAATGTAAATCATCAAGGCTTAATTGACTTTTGTTCAGTCATATGCATGCGTGAGCATGTGCCAAGTCGATACAAATGAATTATTCAGAGGAGGATACCACAATGTCATACCTACTTATGAATAAAATAATGCAAGCAAACATCCATGACATGCTACTCATATTAATAAATGGGAGCTAAACATGAGAGATCATGAACTACTAGACTTTCTTAAATGACATATACCTCACATGAACCAACTAAGCATGCTCACATGGATGAGTATATGTACAAAAATGAAAACAAATAGAGTTCATACCAGCCTCTCACCACAGTCGAATTGTCGTAGATCATCATTATTGCCTTTCACTTGTGTAGCTTGGATAATATGAAACGAAAACCACGCTCCAGCCACCGAAGACCATTGAACTCATAGTGAACTTTACAAACCAAAGAAGAACAACAAATATTTTTGGTGTTTTCGAATTGGAAACAAGAACAAAAGAAAACAAGCAAACACTGGTGGAAAAATGGCCTTTGGTCGCGGTTCGCAACTGCCATTAGTCGCGGTTGCGCAACCGCGACCAAATGAGCGCGACTAAAGGCCCCCCCTTTAGTCGCGGTTGCTTAAGAACCGCGACTAAAGGCCCGTCCACGTGGGCGCCAGGCGGCCGTCGGGGCGGAGGACCTTTAGTCGCGGTTCTTCTGGCCAACCGCGACTAAAGGCCGCCACAGATTTAGGGTTTTAGGCCCCCCCTAAACCTGCCCCCCCTAAACCTGTTTTCTGTTTAATTTGTATTGTTTTATTTCTTTTGTGCTTTATTGTAATTTAGGAGTTTCACATATTCTACGGTACTACATACATGCATATGAATGTACAATTTCAAACAAATTTGAAATTAGAACCAAAAAGAATTCAAGAGGAATATACAATATATATTCAATATCATCGGATGACCATATACAAGTTTGAACAAGTTTCCATACATAATTTAATGCATGTATAGTTCTACGTCCTCGTAATGGTGTTCTCCTTTAGGATCGAGGACTTCCCTCGTGAACCATCCAGCTAGTTCATCTTGAAGTGGTCGGAAGCGAGCTTCTGGACTAAGCATCATCCGGAGGTTATTCCTCTGAGCATTGGTATCACTCGGAACGCGCTCAGAGGTGTATCTCCGGATCATCTCACAGACATAGTATCCACATAGATTGGTCCCCGGTGGCTGAATATCGCCACCATTCTTAGCCTTTGACCGCATGAAATGTAGCTCTTTTTTGAATTCACCGACCTTTTGATCTGAGAACCGTCTCCAAACCCTACGAGGCAAAGAAAATTAAATGAACAAGAGAGTTATTAGTTAATTACTTGAAGCTTAATTAGGAAATGAACGAAATAGGCCGATCGATATAGAGCGCAAATGAATGAAAATAATTACTTCTGCAGCATTCTTCTCATGTCGGCCCAAAGATTTGAATCCAGAGTCAGAGGGTCGTGGACGAGACATTCTGATTTGTCGACTTTAATTACTAGCAGAATCCAGTGGAACCTGCGGACACGATACATGCACAGTACGTCATGCATAACTCATCGATTAGCCGGCCACATACCATGCATGGAGTAAATAAAAGAGAATGTGCTCAAGACATAAACACTCACCCAAAATGGTAAGGAAATAGAATATCACTTTTGAGTTCCTGCTTTGAAAGAAAGCCACAGTGTCCGCCTCCACGTCGGCGGGGTGATCTTTGTAACACATATCCATTAACGATGTGTGGGTCAATGAACCCAACATCATGGATGTTCCTTACTTTGCATTCCTTAATCTTCATTCTGCATGTATAATAGCGGACACAACAATATAGTTAGGACATATATATATATATATAGTGCAGGCAATATGAACGAGATGGGGAAGAAATAAATCACTTACAGAACGTAGCAACTGATGATAGATTTGTCGAGCTCGCGCAGATTGAAAAGCTGGAACAATTCACTCAGATGAATTTGTACAGAGTAATGTTTGAAGTGATGCTCATATCCAACTTCCGCATAAATATATTCTTTGGCGTTTTTATTTTTTATGTAACCCTTGTACCATTTCAGCAGACCTTTCATTTGTGGAGGTAGATCCTCTTCTGCGCGAGCTCGACGAGAGGCCCATTCTTCACATATGTAAGTACTACCTCCTTCACTGGCGCCTCATCAAGGCCTAACAGTTCACGAAGAGTAATACCTAAGTTGGCCGCTTGTTCTCTGGCACTCGTTACAGTCAATCCCTGTGCTGCCGCAGCTTCTATGATATCGGGGCATCCGGACCGGCGGCTGTCACTATAAGCGGGGCAATCGATTGTTTACTTTGTTCCCCGAGCTGGGCAACTCGTTTCCCGCTCTTTTTACTTTCTAATTCCGCTTTCTCGGCCTCCTCCCGCCCTCTCTTCTCCTTGAACATGCGTGCCTGCTTACGAAGTTCACGTGCATAGTCGTCAGGCAGATTCTTCGCGGCTTGGGATGGTGTGTTCAAAAATTACTTAGCCCACTTCTTTTGCTCATCAGAAAATACTGGCTTGGGCTCGGGCTCTCTTTTCTTCTTGTAGTCCGCCTTCCATTTCTCATAATCAGCAGTCGCGGCCGCCTCGACTTCCTCGGCACTACGTTCCCAAGGCCTCGTGGGGAGAGGCTTCAGTGATGGCTCCGGTACCTTTGTTATCTTAGGTACATAAGGGTCCAGGTTAATAATCCAGGACTGCTTCTGCTTCTTCGCCGGAGGTGGATTGGGGGGCGGCGTCTACTTACCCGCCCGGGGCGGACTAGGGGGCGGCGGCTGCTTACCCACCGGAGGTGAATTGGGGGGCGGCGTCGGCTGACGTGAAGGAGGTGTAGTTGAAGCACCACCACCACCGTGACCGCCACCACCACCGTAGGGGGGTGGACTTGTTGGCGCCTCGCCTGGAAACTTGATAAACTTCTTTTGCCATAGAATGAAATGGCGCTTGACATCTCCAAGTCTTCTCGCCCCTTCAGGTGTAGCAATGTCAATGTCCAGGTCCTCAAACCCTTGGACTATGTCCTCCACCGTGACACGAGCATAGCCATCTTGAATGGGGTTGTTGTGGTTGAGTGCTCCAGGTAAACATGGTAAAGCACTGCCGATGGCTACCTTCATGGACATGTTCCCGATAGGATAATACAGATGACATTCTTTCATCTCCTTTATATCGTCCACGGGGTAGCGAGGAGGCTCCGGTGCAGTAATTTCGACCACCAGAGGCTCCGGTGCAGTAATTTCGATCGTCGGTGCACCAGCCGGTGGGGCCTCCGTGGAAGCCACGCTGCTTCTCCGCTGCTGGCTTCCGAGATCCAATGGATGATCTTCATGCTGCGCCCGAGCTGCATCTCTTTCGGCTACTAGTACACTCACGGTTTTCTTCATCACATCCATTTCCGATGCCAACCGCGCCACAACATCTGCTTCCCGATCCATCTTTCTCTTACGGCTTCTGTAACCGTACGGGTCATCATTCTGGGGGAACCCTATTTTCCACGGAATGTGCCCCATGCCTCGTACACATCCTCCATGTTCAGGATTCCCGAGGGCTTTTGTCAGCGCGTCGTTTTCTCTGTTGAACTTGATCTTCCCCTCTTGAGCATCCCTCATTGCCTCAATAAGGGCTTGGGTGGGTTTAATTATTTTGCCCCGGTAAACACACTCCCCTGTCTCCGGGTTCAGCGATCCCCCATGCCCGTACCACCAGCTTTTGGCCCTTGGGTCCCATCCCTCCGTACCTGGACGGATTCCTCGTGCCCTCAGCTCGTTCTCCATCTTCTCCCACCTAGGCTCCCAAAGGCGATACCCTCCTGGCCCCATAATATGATTGTACTCCTTCTTAGCCGCATTTTCCTTATTTTTTTCGATATTTGAATGAACTGCTCTGATTTCTTTTGCTTCACAAATTCTAGCCAATCATGTTTCAGTTTCTCATATTGTCCTTTGAAATCCGGAGTCTTGTTCTGCTTGACAAAGTCATGGGCTAGATTTTTCTTGAATTTCCGGAATGCGTCGGACATCTTATGAAGAGCGAACTGTTTGACTAGCCTCCTCCTCTCCTTGTTTTCCTCAATCTTGTTACCCTCCTCATCGAATTTGTTGTATTCCGGAGGTAGAACGAAATGTTCCATAAGCTTCTTGAAGCAATCTTTTTTTGTTCTCTTATCGACAAAAGTGAAACCAAGACGTGCCTTCTTTGGCTCATTCCATTCCTAGACGGTGATCGAGACGTTGTCTCTAACAACGGCTCTGCATTGGCTGATAAACTTGGTGGCGTTCTTGCGGGGCTCCAGCGGCCTGCCGGTTGCACTATCGACAACCTCGATGGTACATGTTTCTCCTTGTTTCATCGTCTTGGTTGCGCCACGCTTTGATGACGTACTCGATTGTTTCGACGATCCGGCCGAGGGCTAAAATAAGAAAGAGAGTCGCGCGCGTTAGTACACACATATTTATTCAAATCAGTTAGTTTGTATCACCAGAGGCTCAATGAATATATATACCTCGGCGCCGGAGGTGGTTGCTACTTCCAATTGAAGATCGTCGTTTATCGACGTTTCTTCGGCATCATCTTGCTGACGGCCTTCATCTTGACCGTCAAGGTTCAGATAAGAAGAGATATCATCTTCTTCTTGTCCGGTCGTCACATATAGAATATCGCCGTTTATGATGCCGAACATATGGTCTTCAGCGTCCGGATCATAGCTGGCCATAATCGGGTCAGCTCTATCGTCCGCCATATGTCAGTCCTGAAAACATGTAGTCAAAACAAATTAATTGTGTATATGCCAGCATTATCACATCTCTTCTACATATAAAGAGAGAGGGCGACGAGGGAGGCGAGAGGGGGGACGCAGTGACCGCGTGACCGAGAGACCGGTGGCGGTGGCGAAAGGCGGGCGGTGGCGAAAGGGCGGTGGCGGTGCCGAGGACACATAACCCTCACCGCCCCCTCTCGATCCCAAAAAAAACACCGCGCGTATACGGAGGGGGCGACGAGCGCTGCCGGCCCCCTCCGTATACGCGCGGTGGTTAAGTCAAATTTTAGTTAGGTCAAAAAATTTAAGACAAATTTTTTAAGTCAAATTTTGAGTACTTTTAAAAGTGAAAAATACAAATAATATGTTAAGTTATTTTGAGTTCTTTTAAAAGTGAAAAAATACAAATAATATGTTAAGTTATTTTGAGTTCTTTTAAAATTGAAAAAATACAAAAGCGAAAATTTAGTTCATTTTTTTGACAAACTTTTGTTAAGTTATTTTGTTAAGTTATTTTTGTTAAATTTTGTTAAGTTATTTCTTGTTAATTTAAAATTTTGTTATATATGTTAAAGTTTTTGTGAAATCGGCAATTTGGTTAAGTTACTATTTTTGTGAAGTTCAATATTTTTGTTAAGTTATAATTAAAGTTTTTATGAAGTTAATTATTACAAAGTTTTAATTTTTTTTGTTAAGTATAGTTAAAATTAAAAATAACAAACAAAACATAAAAAAAAAAATCCTGCGGCGCCCCCTCTCTCGATCTCTTCCTCTCCCTCTCTCTGTAACAGCGCGCGCGCGGTGTGGCCGGCGGCCAGCCGCGCGCCTCCTTCTCTCTCTGTGTGATGCGCGCTCGCGCGAGGCCGGGGGCGGCCGGGGCAGACAGGCGGGAGGGCCGGCGGCGATGAACATTCATGAAGAACAACGCGCGGCGGCGCGTGATGAACATCACGAAGAACGGCGGCGCGCGGCGGCGAGACACACTCGCGGCGCGATGCGCGGCAATGGTGCATGCGGCGGGCGGGAAGAGATCGAAGCGCGCGCGCGGTGCGAGCCCGGCGGAGGAGAGACCTGCGAGGGCGACGAGGGACGGCGTTGATGCGACAGAGAGGGACGGCGAGGGACGGCGGCGGGCGGCGAGGGCAGCCTGACGGCGCTAGTCGTCGTCTTCGGCAGAGCGCGGCAGAGACAGTCGATCGGCGCGGGGAGATGAAGTGTGAACCGCCACGTGCCGCGCGAGTTTAAATAGGGTAGGGCCTTTGGTCGCGGTTGGGGTCACCAACCGCGACTAAAGGTACCTTTAGTCACGGTTGGTGACCCCAACCGCGACCAAAGGGTATTTTCGTTGGGTTTTTCGTTTCCCGCGGAAAAATACCCTTTAGTCGCGGTTGGTGACCCCAACCGCGACCAAAGGCTATTTTTCAAATTAGTTTTCATTTCAAAATCTGAAAAATACATATAATATATCAATAATTTCAAAAAATTAAAACTAATTCATTTCAAAATCTTAAAAATACAAATAATATATCAAAAAATTCAGAAAAATAAAACTAATTCATTTCTAAATGTTAAAAATACAAATAATGTATGAAAAAATTCAGGAAATAAAACTAATTCATTTAAAAATCTTAAAAATACAAATAATATATCAAAAATTCAGAAAATAGAACTAATTCAATTCAAAATCTTAAAAATACAAATAGTATATCAAAAAATTAAGAAAAGTAAAACTAATTCAATTCAAAATGTTAAAAATACAAATAATATATCAAAAAATCAAAAAAATAATAATTCATATTATACGCCTACCAGCAGCGACGACAGCAGCGACGACGACGGCGGCAACTTAGAAGGCGACGACTACCAGTACAACGGCGGCGGCTATGAAGACTACGAGTATGCATATTATACGCCTAGGCAGGAGTATGACTAAATCACTCCAAATTTCATGTATCATCAGTGGTATCTCGAATCATTCGAAAATGGACACCAAACACATCACGGGTACTATAATTCACATGATCCATTCAACAAAGTTTGGTACAATAAATTATTACACATCATTTCTTCCCTTGTGTCCTTGCTTGCTTACGATTGTGCCATATCCATGGAGCATCCTCATCATTTAACTTAATGCTTGGGTCGGTGTTCACTTTGAAGGGCGGAATTTCAGCAAACATATTATAATCTTCTGACATGTCTGTCTTGTCCTCCACTCCCACGATGTTTCTTTTCCCTGAAAGAACAATGTGGCGCTTTGGATCATCGCATGATGTACTGATCGTTTTCTTAACTTTCCGTTTCCTCGGTTTGCTACTCATGTCCTTGACATAGAAAACCTGAGCGACATCTTTCGCTAGGACGAATGGTTCGTCAAGGTAACCAAGATTGTTGAAATCCACCATTGTCATTCCGTATTGCTGGTCCACCTTTACCCCACCTCCTGTTAGCTTGAACCATTTGCACCGGAACAAAGGGACCTTAAAGGAGGGTCCATAGTCAAGTTCTCATATCTCCTCTATGTAACCATAATATGTGACCTTTTGCCCATTCCCGGTTGCTGCATCAAAGCGGACACCACTGTTTTGGTTGGTGCTCTTTTTATCTTGGGCGATCGTGTAAAATGTATTCCCATTTATCTCGTACCCTTGGAAAGTCGTTATAGTCGAAGATGGTGTCTTGGCCAACATGTACAGCTGATCTACAACATGATCGTCATTCATTAAATGTTTTCTCAACCAACTGCCGAAAGTCTCCATGTGGGCCTTCCTAATCCAGGATTCAGGCTTCCCAGGGTTGTTTGAGCGTAAAATATTCTTGTGTTTCTCAAAGTACGGAGCCACCAAGCTGGAATTAGTCAGAACTGTGTGGTGTGCTTCAGTCAGAGAATGGCCGTCCATACAAATCGTTGATTTCCTTCCGATCGTGCCTTTTCCACTTAGTCTCCCCTCGTGCCGCGATTGAGGAAGACCAATCGGCTTAAGATCAGGAACAAAGTCAACACAAAACTCAATTACCTCCTCATTTCCATAGCCCTTGGCGATGCTTCCTTCTGGCCTAGCACGGTTACGAACATATTTCTTTAAACCTAGAGGGTAGACAACCTTCTTTGCTTCGTACGTACTGGCGGGCAACTCGTTATTCTTTGGAAACATATTCTTCAACATTTTCAGCAAGTTTTCAAATGCCGAGTCAGCTACACCTGCCTGTGCCTTCCATTTCAGTAAATCCAGTGTGCAGCCCAGCTTTTTCAGACCATCATCGCATCCGGGGTACAGCGCCTTTCTGTGATCCTCTAACATGCGATCCAAATTCTCCCTCTCCTTTTCAGTTTCGCAGCGTCTCCGTGCATCAGCAATGGTCCGACCAAGATCATCAACGGGCTCATCACGTGCCTCTTCTTCACCTTCCCCTTCGCCTTCAGCATCCTCCATGAAAGTATTACCGAAATGAGCAAGATAGTTTTCATCGATGAAATCATCCCCTTCTTCATCTTCTTCCATTATAACCCCTCTTTCTCCATGCTTGGTCCAACAATTATAGCTTGGCATGAAACCGTGCCGAAGCAGGTGCATGTGAACATCTCTTGAGGAAGAGTAACCCTTCTGATTCTTACAGTTAACACATGGACAGATAACAAAACCCCCTGCTTGTTCGCATTAGCCACTACGAGGAAATCTTTCAAACCCGTAGTGAACTCGCCGGAGAGTCGGTTACCGTACATCCATTGCCGATTCATCTGCATTTTTATAATATAAAATATATAATTAACCATCATGCATTTGTTAAACTAACTAGCTACAAACAATAGAAATTAAACAATGAACTACACACATGCATATTTTATCAATGACACACATGCATGAAAGGTTCAAGTTGCTAACCGCGATCGAGGAGGAAAAAGTAAATGAGGAAGCTCAAGTGTGGCTCCAACACTTCATATCATGTTTGTTTCATGCTCTTGGGGCATTTTATCAAACACCTTGTGTGCATAAAAGGAACCAAAAGCAAACCTACACCCCCTTGTGAAGCTTGTGAAGAGAAGTGGCACCAAATGGCTAAGTGCTGTGAGCTGAGGCCCTTTTATAGGGATGAGCCTTTAGTCCCGGTTGGCCTGGCCAACCACGACTAAAGGCCTTCGGGGCAGGCCTGACGACCTTTAGTCGCGGTTGGCCTGGCCAACCGCGACTAAAGCCCCTCCCGTCCACCAGCTGGCGAGCGAGCGCGCTGGGCCCAGCTCTTTAGTCGCGGTTCGCCACCCGAACCGCGACTAAAGACCCCATTAGTCGCGGTTCCTATATTTTGGCGACTAATGGGGCTGGACGGAAGGCCATTTTTCTACCAGTGAAACAAAGAAAAATCTTTTTGGATTTTCTTATAGCAAACCAACGATAGCAAATAAAGCAAAATAAATGCAAGAAACCAAAATAAACAAATGGTGAAGAGAAACAACAGAAATATTTTTGGTCTTTTTGTGTTTTAGGAAAGAAACAAAGCAAAAACAAGAAAATGGAAACTAGAAGAGTCACATAAACACAAAACAGCAGAAATTCGTCAAACTTGACAGCAGTATAGTACTCAATTTTTAAGAAATTCTTCCACTGCTCAAATCGAAAAGTGTTCAACTAATGAAAGTTAGATAACAACCTGGGGAACATGCACAAAAATTTGCTTCGCAAAATATCGCTCTGACTATTTTTGAGAATTTTTCCGGTAACAGTCCAGAATCTGTTTTCAGGCAGCACTTCCCCAAATATCATCTCCCTCTCATTATAAAACCACTAAAAGAAACTAAACAAGTATATACAAGTATCCAGCAACTATAATATGCAAAGAATGAGTGATGCCGGTATACCTCCCTCCAAGCTTAGGCTTTTGGCCTAAGTGGAGTTCAATCCCACGGTGTCCAGGAAGTAGCACCTCCGTAGTACGAAGACGGATCATATTCCGGGTATGTGCTGGAAGAAGCACCCGGATACGTGACGGTGTAGTCGTAGGAGGGCTCGGCGTCCTCGGAGTCATGCTGCTGGTGGAAGCCTTGTATCTTCAATTTCTCCTCCACCTCCTCCTTAGAGCGCGACCATGGTTTCCTATCAATACTGAACAAGTCTGGCTGGGGAAAAGGGATTTCCTTCTCATCCCCGTCAGCAAATGATACGCGTACATCACGCGTCCGTTGGGAACCCCAAGAGGAAGGTGTGATGCGTACAGCGGCAAGTTTTCCCTCAGTATAAAACCAAGGTTTATCGAACCAGTAGGAGCCAAGAAGCACGTTGAAGGTTGATGGCGGCGAGATGTAGTGCGGCGCAACACCAGGATTCCGGCGCCAACGTGGAACCTGCACAACACAAACCAAGTACTTTGCCCCAACGAAACAGTGAGGTTGTCAATCTCACCGGCTTGCTGTAACAAAGGATTAGATGTATAGTGTGGATGATGATTGTTTGCAGAGAACAGTAGAACAAGTATTGCAGTAGATTGTATTTCAGATGTAAAGAATGCACCGGGGTCCACAGTTCACTAGTGGTGTCTCTCCCATAAGATAAATAGCATGTTGGGTGAACAAATTACAGTTGGGCAATTGACAAATAGAGAGGGCATGACAATGCACATACATGATATGATGAGTATTGTGAGATTTAATTGGGCATTACGACAAAGTACATAGACCGCTATCCAGCATGCATCTATGCCTAAAAAGTCCACCTTCAGGTTATCAGCCGAACCCCTTCCAGTATTAAGTTGAAAACAACAGACAATTGCATTAAGTATTGCGCGTAATGTAATCAATAACTACATCCTCGGACATAGCATCAATGTTTTATCCCTAGTGGCAACAGTACATCCATAACCTTAGAGGTTTCTGTCACTCCCCCAGATTCACGGAGACATGAACCCACTATCGAGCATAAATACTCCCTCTTGGAGTTAAGAGTAAAAACTTGGCCAGAGCCTCTACTAATAACGGAGAGCATGCAAGATCATAAACAACACATAGGTAATAAATTGATAATCAACATAACATAGTATTCTCTATCCATCGGATCCCAACAAACACAACATATAGCATTACAGATAGATGATCTTGATCATGTTAGGCAGCTCACAAGATCCGACAATGAAGCATAATGAGGAGAAGACAACCATCTAGCTACTGCTATGGACCCATAGTCCAGGGGTGAACTACACACTCATCACTCCGGAGGCGACCATGGCGGTGTAGAGTCCTCCGGGAGATGAATCCCCTCTCCGGCAGGGTGCCGGAGGCGATCTCCTGAATCCCCCGAGATGGGATTGGCGGCGGCGGCGTCTCTGGAAGGTTTTCCGTATCGTGGCTCTCGGTACTGGGGGTTTCTGAACGAAGGCTATTTGTAGGCGGAAGGGCAGGTCAAGGGGCGTCGCGAGGGGCCCAGGAGACAGGTCGGCGCGGCCAGGTCTTGGGCCGCGCCGCCCTACCTCCTGGCCACCTCGTGGCCCCACTTCGTTGACTCTTCGGTCTTCTGGAAGCTTCGTGTGAAAATAGGCCCCTGGGCGTTGATTTCGTCCAATTCCGAGAATATTTCCTTACTAGGATTTCTGAAACCAAAAACATCAGAAAATAGCAACTGGCTCTTCGGCATCTTGTTAATAGGTTAGTTCCAGAAAATGCATAAATATGATGTAAAGTATGCATAAAACATGTAGATATCATCAATAATGTGGCATGGAACATAAGAAATTATCGATACGTCGGAGACGTATCAGCATCCCCAAGCTTAGTTTCTGCTCGTCCCGAGCAGGTAAACGATAAAAAAGATAATTTCTGGAGTGACATGCCATCATAACCTTGATCATACTATTGTAAAGCATATGAGCTGAGATCAAATCATTCAAAGCAAGTGTCTATATTGATATAAGAGATGATAATGCAAGAATTAGACAAGCTAGAAGTTTTCATGAACTATTGCTTTAAAGACATGCAACCGTACAAAGTTCATTAAAGATGTATTAAGTATTCAGCATAGAAGTTCTATCCTTCATTCCAAGCATAAAGTAAATTTTCACAACATAAGAAGGATTCAGTCAAGTAAACATAAACATGAACGTCATGAATCAACTGTTTCGAAGTCTACTCAACCGGTGAGCGCAAGCATTTGGTATTAGCACCAGGATGTTACGGCATAAAGAACGTTAATGGGGGTTTGGAAGGCGAAATGGAAGAAAGGCTTGCAAAGCTGTAAATGACCATTAGACAAGAGGAAGCCTTATGATCGAAGCTATGCAAGGAGTAGTGATTGCCATGCAACGGATGCATATAGAGCTATATGTGTATGAAAGCTCTCCAATGGAACTAGTGGGGGTGCATCCAACTTGGTTGCTCACGAAGACCTAGAGCACTTTTGAGGAGGCTCATCATTGGAATATACAACCCAAGTTCTATAGTGTAAATTCCCCACATAGTTATACTAGTAAAACATGAAAACTCTCTTATATGAATGTAGGTGCTAAACATGAGCACAAATGATGACTATGAATAATGCGGGTGCTAAAAATGAGCACAAGTGTGGATAAAAGATAGTAATGCTGCCCCCTTTTTCTTTATTCTCTTTTTTTCCTTTTTTCTTTTTTTCTTTTTTTTTTCTTTCCTTTCATTTTTTTCTTTCTCTTTTTCTTTTCTTTTTGATGGCCTCCACGGCTCTTTTCATTTGTAGGGGTGTTGCGGTCAGAAACCCACCGGCGAGCAGCGACGGGCAACACAGGAGAGCCGGGAGGCTCCCAGGACTGCGGCTGGCCCTGGTCCCTCCGAGCGACGGCCCGCAAAGATTTCGGCACGCACGTCCGATGCTGGTGCAAGGGCGTGCCACCTGACCTATACCTGGTCAGGAAGGTGATGGAGATGCCTCGCTTAGTTTCCTGCATGGCATACACGTAAACATTAAATACGAGCCTCGATCGGCTCTCAGGTTGTCCTGTGAATCGGCTCAAAGAGCCGATCCACCCATGATTCGCACGAGGTGTACGAATATATGGTGGTCCTGCTTGATCAGAATAAAGCTAAAGCGATCTACTACGATTTAGGGTTCTCACCGCATAATCGGAACATCCTACTCGTGATTGAGCCTCGCGGCCACGCACGGTGATCGTAAGCCAATCCTAGACAAGGCCTAAAAACCAACACGAAGTTGATCCCCGGAACATCCTGTCTAGGGCTAGCAAACTACACCCTACGTGCCGCTGGATCCTTCAACCCTTTGTAAGGCCTAACCATGCAGATATTAAACTAATCCTTGAAGAACAAGGAGCAACCATAACGGATCGGATCTACTAAATAATGATCAAGCGGGGTGCCGCCCCTACACCTAAGATAGGTGTAAGGGCGGCTAGATGTCTCAGGGTTGCAGGACGACAGCATATGATACGATGAACAATGCTAACCCTAACACATCTAAGATAACTACATTGCTCGCCATCAAAAAGGCTTCAGTACGAGCAACGCATGAACAGCGAATAAACTTGTACTGCCTAGATCGCAAGATGCGATCTAGGCAGCATGATGCTTACCCGGAAGAAACCCTCGAGACAAGGGAGTTGGCGATGCGCCTAGATTGGTTTGTGGTGAACGTGATTGTTGTTTATTTCATAAACCCTAGATACATATTTATAGTCCGTAGACTTTCTAACGTGGGAATAATCCCAACCGTGCACGAGCCAAACTCTAACTAACCGACACGTATCCTACTATATTACAGATACACGGGCAAACTAGCCCAAACTTTGCATATAAGGCCGATTCACGTATATTCTTCCATGTATATTCTTCAAGCCCATCTTGATCGCGGCCCACCTCTGACTCGGTCAAATTCTGGTGATAACACATGCCCCCCTGGTTTTGGAATTGATAATTCCAAAATCACCCTGCTTTTCTTTGTCGGGTCATGTCGTGGCAGAACCGTCGCAGTATCCTTCATCATGATGCCTTGCCTTCTCAACTTCTCCGCGTGACCTGGCAGTTTTTTTTTTGTTAAGCACCACTTCCTCGGAAACTGCTGTGGCATTGAATTTCCACTATATCCCCTTTTATTTAACCGCTCCAAACAGTTCGCTTCCGCATCCCCTTCGCATTAGCACTCAAAAGCCCTCCTGTGCCACCATGTCTTCTTCCTCCTCTGCTTCATCGGATCTTTCCACCCAGTCCTCCTCTTCCCGTGAGCCGACGCCGGAGTGGAACCCGGAGGAGGCCCACGCGGCCAACATCCGCCGCGCCATCGAAGCCGGGGAGGAGTCTAGTCACGACTTCTCTGTCTGGTCTGAGGACGAAAAGTCCTCGACTGACGGGGAAAGTGACCTCCGCTTCCTCGCCGACGGGGAAACAGAGGAGGAGAGCGATGACGATCGCTTCTCCTGCGACGACTTCACCTCCCCCGAGGAGGAGGAGGAGGAGAAGGAGGAGGAGGAGGATGACACCTCCTCCGACGAACCGCCGGCCAAGCGCTTCTGCCCCTGGCCAGGGAACCTCAGCGACTTCGACAGCGACGACGACGATGCTGACGAGGAGGACGAGGACAACGAAGGCCCGGCCGGCGGCCGCTGGAGCAGCGACGACGAGCCCGCCGGGAGTAGCGCCGACAGCGGCGACGACGAGGGCAGCGACGGCCCATAGATAGGACCCTTAGCATAGGATCAGTAGTGGTAGATGGGGCAATGTATCCCCTAGTACTTCCTTTTGAGAGCAATCAGCTCTTTATGTAAGAAATCCTGCTTATCAATGAAGAACTTCCCCCAATTTGATTTTGCCGATTTCCCTTGAGCTAATTTTGCCGATTTCCCCTCATACTGATTTTGCCGATTTGTCCCCTTAGCCAATGCTTAATGAGCCGATAGCAACGCATCGGTCCTTTACAATCCATCCTTCAATTCTTCAACTGATGACTTTGAGATCTGGTGGATAATGTGGAGTCTTCAAGAGAGCCCTTAAATTCCTCCCACCAGGTCCAGTGATCCTCTTCTGCAAGAACTCACAATTTTTGAAGAAGGTTGCGACGCAGGATCAGCCGATGGCACCCCAATCGGCTTCTAAAACAGAGCATCTACCAGGCCAGCTGCCCCCCGAGCCTCAATCAAGGCGAAAATATCGGTGAGGATGCACAGATCAGACAAAGGGCCTTGAACTCAGGCAATTGAGACAGCCACCATGCAGAGGTCCTAGTCATTCCTACGAGCGTAGCTGAGAAAGTGGCCAACTTACCCAGGCCGACGGTAGATGCACCAGAGCCGATCACCTTTCTTCCTTTGAAAGCCGATATTGTAGATGAAGTACCAACGGCTTAATGAGCAAAGGGCTGCCTTGTATGCCAAAACTGATGCTTCTGACAGTACTGCTGAACTGGCGCAAAGGGTTGGAAGTCCTCGAAGAGAAGGTTCAGGCACCAAGATCGGCTCATTGTTCACTCCCTCGAGGAAGCAGAAGGCCTCACAGCTGAACTGAAAACCGACCTGGTCGAAATCCGTGTCTTGAACACGCAGCTAGTAGATCTTGTGTAATTGTACTAGAGTCGATGGCTGTGCATCGGCTGTATACTATGAGAAAATTGTTTTTTTTACTGGCCGATTTTTTCTATCGGCCCCCAATATTTCACTGCACACATGTTCATCTGCACATGTTCATCTGACTAAGTGCCCCCCGAGCTGAATCTGCCAGGTAACTGCGGATATCGGCTCTGTAGTTAGCCAAGGCACTGTATTTGAACGTCGGCTCCATTAGGACTAATGTTGGCTCTCATCAGCCGACGTAAAACCGCTGCCCATCAGATCGACGTTGAACACAGGCAGAATGTGTGGTGAAGATAATTTTGGCCGATTGCTGGAATCGGCCTCCACGTTGATCGAATCGCTCAATGAAGGTTTTGCAATGTTCCTCCATAGATCTTTGGGGCCGATCCCAAGGATCGGCCTCGCCACGTTTGTCCATAGGTTTGTTCTTGCTACACGGTCAGGCCGGTGGATAAGACCAGCCTAACCCCATCCTTTGTCACGTCGATGCGCTCGCAGTCGTCCAAATTGATGCCTGAGAGTGGCTCTTGGCCTGCTGTTTCCCAAGTGCTCATGCCAGCCGTTGAAATCTCGGCTGAGTCGTCTGCCTGGATGACCTCTACCTCATCTCCATCCCACTGTATTACACATTGGTGCATCGTGGATGGAATGCAACAGTTGGCGTGGATCCAATCTCTTCCGAGCAGGACAGCATAGGTGCTCTTGCTATCGACAATAAAGAACATCGTAGGGATGGTTTTCCTTCCTACGATCAGATCCACGTTCAGAACACCTTGTGCGTCAGACGCTTGGCCGTTGAAATCGCTCAACGTCACGTTGGTCTTGATCAGATCCGAGCTAGAGCGTCCCAACCGACGTAGCATGGAGTATGGCATAATGTTGACTGCCGCTCCGGTGTCCACTAACATCTTGTTGACAGGCACTAAACTCCGTCGGAAGGATGAACACCATGTTTGTGCCAGCCGATGTTTCATCATCGGCTTTCCTTTGCTTGGGGCGCCACTCCATTTTTTGTGGTCGACCCTCTTCATCCAGGGTTCGCTGAATTTTCGCGGCCAGATCAGGCCACGCCTTCCTTAGCGTGTGCAGGTATAACCTTTCGGCTTCCTCCAAGCCACGCAGTCGCTGAACCCTACGCTTTTGGGAACGGCTGAGTCCATCAGGGCACCACCTTGGCCGGTGGTACCTGTCTTCTTCTTCTTCATCATCGTCTTCCAAATCCTCGAGATCTTCCACCCGAGGGGACTCAGCGTGCTTGTTCCGAGGTGGGAGAGGCCCTAGACGTTTGAACACGGACACGTTAGCTGCATCCTTCCTCTTCTGTCTACATTCTGGGCAGTTGCCGATTGTAGGCAATCGGCTCATTCCTGAATCCCAGCAGTGTCTGAAGAAGGGGCAGTCCCAGTGCCTATCCTCGTCGTCTTGCTCCCTTGACTTTTCCTTGGTGTGGCGCTCATATCTCTCCTCATCGCGATCATGCCGACGACGTCTCCTGGCGTCCCTAGCCAGACGATCTCTTTCATCATCGTCGTTGGGTCGTCGGCGTTGGTCATATTGACTCACATACTTGTTGAGGAGGTGATCAGAGAGAGGTCGCTGATATCTTACGTTCCTCACTTCTCCCTCTGTGATGTAGCGCTTGCCATCGTGACGGAGCCAATCGCGTGGAACGGCTTCCTCTGTGTCCTTGCTACGAGAGCAGCTGCCCTAGTCTCCATCCTTACCAGAGTGGTGTCCAAGTCCTACCATGTTGATGTTGAACGAGAAACTTGGCTGGCACCCTCCAGGGTAAGTGCACTCCACCATGTTAACGGCGGGGAAGGGGTGAGTGTCGACTTTCATGGCGTACTGGTTGAAAATTAGACGTCCTTGTTCTATCGCCATTTGGATCTGCTGACGCCACACCCTGCAGTCGTTGGTGGTATGGGAGAACGAGTTATGCCATTTACAGTATGGCTTTCCGTTCAGCTCCTGTACCATGGGGATTTTGAGGCCTTCGGGTAACTTCAACTGCTTCTCCTTAAGTAAGAGGTCAAAAATTTGCTCAGTTTTAGTTACGTCGAAATCAAACCCTCTGGGCGGACCTGGTGGCTTAACCCATTTGCAGGACACGGGGGTTGCCCCCCGAGTCCATTCAGCCACTGCTACCTCTTGATCTCCCGCAGAGCCTTCGTCTTCATCTGCCTCAACCAGGACTACCGCACGCTTGAATTTGTCCTGGTACAAGTCTGGGTGGCGCTGTTCATATAACGACAGTTTCTGAACCATGTGCGCCAATGAAGGGTAGTCTGCTTGGGAGGCCATATCCTTGATTGGTGATGCAAGGCCCACCACTGCCAACTCGACTGCTTCTTTTTCAGTCACACGAGCCGAATAACATCGGTTCCTAAGAGTCCTGAAGCGCTGGACGTATTCTGCCACAGTTTCCCCACGCTTCTGACGTACTTGTGCTAGATCGGCAATGCCGGCCTCGGAAGCCTCTGAGTGATACTGCATGTGGAACTGCTCTTCCAACTGCTTCCACGTCCGGATTGAGTCTGGTGGCAGCGATGTGTACCACCCGAAAGCCGATCCCGTGAGGGACTGTGCGAAGAACCTCACACGCAGTTCATCTGCCGCTGAGATCGTGCCCAGCTGTGCCAAATATCGGCTCACATGCTCGATGGAGCTGGCACCATCTGATCCATTAAACTTGGAGAAATCAGGGAGCCGATATTTGGGTGGTAGCGGGATCAACTCGTACTCGTTGGGGTACGGCTTGGAATAGCCGATTGTCCTCCTTTTCGGCACCATGCCGAACTGGTCTCTCAGGATTGTACTGATTTGATCCGCGGTGCTGGCTGCAGGAGTCGAACTCTGAAGATTCGCCGTAGTAGCATACTTAGCCAGCCATGCTTGCTTTTCCATCTCTGAGCCAACTGCAGGAGCTGATCTCTGGAGGTTTGTCAGAGTGGCATACTTAGCTAGCCACGTCTGCTTCTCAAGATCTGTCGCTGAAGTTCCTCCTGCTTTTCCAGAAGTCCCTGCTGTTGCAGTCTGGTTTGTGAGTGCCCAGTTACTGCAGTCTGGCACGTATGTGCACGTGTAACCATGAGGGATCTCCTTAGGCGCCTCATGCAAGAACTGGTAGTCGCTAGGGTCACCACCGATCTTGTAGACGATGTATGCCGGTGAATTCGGCACTTCTGGTGCTGCCAACGTGAATGGCAGCGGTGGACGGGACTGGAGTGGCATCTCTCCTTGGTAAGTCCCGAGAGCTGGTCCTGACGGAGAGTACTGATGCCTCATGATTTCCTGGATCACCCGAAGAGCGACACGCTCCAAAGTGTTCACCAGGCTCTCAGAATGGCGGTGCAGCGAGTGAGCTACCATGTAGTTAATCTCCTGACGCAGGGACCTAGTGCGTTCTTCTGACGGGGCGGACAGGTCCACTCCATCGAGCGCGCCTTCAGTTGAGAACCCTTTCCACCTGACGCCATGTGAGCGGGTTCTGTGGAAAGAGGCGATGAGGCACTACGGGAACCAGACGAGGGGCCGACGGCCGGCGGCCGTCGGCACAGCATCACCTGCCGTCGGCCCACGTCTGTGCCGACGGCCGCCGTCGGCACACCGCCGTCGGCACAGTATCGCCTCGGCACAGACTGGCTCGCCGTCGGCCCAGCCTTTGCCGTCGGCACAGACGCCAGCCCGACGGTTAAACGACACCGTCGGCACGGAGCCATCGGCACGATCAACGTGGGGCCGCGGAGCGTCTAACGGCCGTTAGGTCAAGGGAGGTCTTGTGCCGACGGCCAAGCCGTCGGCCTAGACACTGCCATCGGAGGACCAGAAGGCTGCCACGCGTCCACGCCTGCTCTGTGCCGACGGCCAAGCCGTCGGCCCAGGTCCTTCGGCCCAGACGCGCTGCCGCCCGCTCCGCGCTGCCGCTGGGCGCACCCTTCCTGTGCCGACGGCATAGCCGTCGGCACAGCCCCTGCCATTTGGCACGTCCAGGGGGCTGTGGCGTCGGGGATGCCGTCGGGCCACACCAAACCCTTTGGTTTACCGCTGCATTTACTGGCCCAAAGACAAAGACGCACAGCATATATAGCAGTAATATACATTCAAATGCATCACAAATATTGCACAGCACATAATCATCATCAAATGTAGCAACAACATCATCGTGATACAAATATGTGTCATGTAGCATACACAATCATCATACATCATCGACACATGGCACACACGATCGACGCACACCCGCTAGACACCTAGCTAAGGGAAACTAAGATCAGGGGGTCCGACTCGTAAATTCAGGCGTCCGGCCTTTGTCGAGGTAGACCGAAGTAGAACCATGGCCTGAACCATCGCCAGCAGGTGAAAACCCTGAAGCACCGGGAGAATGGCGGCCGGGGTGCATCGGTGTGCCCTCGCGCGACGAACCAGGAGAGGGTCGGTTCCGCGAACTTCCCGTGCCCTACATGTTTGACAAGAGTTAGCATCTTACACATGGGAAAGGAAAGCGGTGAGAACTGGTTAGGCACAGGACTTACCGGAGTCCGTGCGTAGTATGTGGCCGCGAAAGCTTCCCTCGATGGGCACACTGGAGTCGGCCCCGGCCTAGGTGGCTCCTCTTCCGGAAGTGCGATCCTCTCTCCAGTCTGGAAGAACGTCCTGACCGCCTGCAAGATAGTTTAGATGTCAAGCGCCGCAGATATAAAAAAAGGGGAGGTGGGACTTGTCATGTCTTCGAACCATAAAAGATTGGAACTTACACGACTCGTCGCCTCCTGGTACTCTTCCCAAGCCGCTCTCTTGAGGTCCCACTCTGCTACAACCGTCAAATAGTTCTCATAAGCGGCCGCGTAGGCGGCCTCAAAGTGAGCCTACAATTTCCAAGAAAAGGAGTCATGTCAATTTAGCCATTCAGGGATGAATGTTGGAAAGAAGATGGAAATGAGAAAACTTACATCCGTACGACGGTGTCGAGGAGGCGCGACCGGTGGGTCGCCGGTGGTGAGGGTAGACCTGATCTGCGTGAGGGTCCTCTGCGGCTTGATCACCCCACTAAGAAGCTTCGTGCGGCCATGCTCCGCGCCGCTCCCCGCCACCATAATCGCCGTCAAGTCGGTCTCCTGCTCAATAGGATCATCCACCTCCGGATGAAGACCCTTGAACACCGAGCAGTACTTCTCCAACTCCTCTTCGGCAAAGCCGAAGTACTCGGGCAGCGAGGGCTGAGGCTGGCTCAGATCGGGCTGCTTCAGCTTCATCTTCTGCCACCCTCCCACCTCGGTGAGAGGCTCCCCGAGTTCCGCCTCCTGCACAGCAAGATAAATGTTATGTGTATCAAGTAGTAATATGAGGGGAAATAAATGCAAGTTGTTCCATGTATATATGTACCTTGTGCTTCCTGTAGCGCTCAGTGCTGCGGCTTCCCGCACTGTGTGTTCCTCCGGTGCCCTGGTTTGCCTTGTTGCGCGCTCTTGGCGTTGAAGTCGGCGTCTTCGCCAACCCACCTCGCTACCAAGGCCTCAAATGCGTCTTCCTTATTCTCGCACCATAGGGGCATAACCTGAAAAACCAAAACTCATTTGAAGAACACATAATGCAATCCCAACTATGCAGCAACATAGAGTCTCATTGAATATTTACTTACCTTGAAGTAATCTTCCTTTGTCATCTGAGGATCTTCCCTGATATTGTCAGCTTTCTTGACCCTCGTGCCCTGCTCAGCCTTGAAGTGCCCGATGCAGGTATGCTTCTGATTGTACCACCGTTGCCTTGTCAACCTCGACAAGCCCTAGTCAGTACCGCCTTCCCTAGCTCAACCATATCATCAGGCACCTTATAATGGGTCTGCAATCATGCATAAGAATAATTGTGAGAGAGACATGAGTTAGCATAGTGTGGTCATCAACTATGAAGTAAACTCAAGAAGCATGCTTTACCCAAAACTTGGTGTACACGGCATCAGAAGCTGTCCCAAAGCCCGGGCAAGGAGCTGCCTCATAGTCCGCCCAAGTCTCGGCTAGCTTCTTCTCGCCGCCGGGGACCGGAGTGTAAAAGCCCGGCCAGTACTGCCTAATAAGAGCTCCAATCATGCTCGACGGCTGGCGAACCCCCTTGTCATATGTCCAATTGCTGCACAATAATCAAAACATTAGTATGCCAATCAGTTATGCACAATAATGAAAACATTAGTACATAGCAAAATGAATCTAAATGTTCAAAATTAAACTTACTCTTTTTCGTTCGGGATGATGAGGGCTTTCGCATCCTGGCTAGTAGGCTCCCTCCTCTCATCAGGGACTTGCGCTTCACCACGAATGCGCAACTTCTTCGGCGCCATCTCCCTCTCCGCCTCCTCGTCCTGCCCCTCCACCTCCATCTCCACCTCCATCTCCACCTCCATCTCCCCCTCAGTAGACTGTGTGTGAGCGGACTGGGAAGCCACGTCGCCAGAAGCAGAGGGTATGTCACCAAGGAAAGGTCCACCTCCACCTCGTCCTCGTCCTCCACCTCCACCTCGTCCTCGTCCTCCACCTCCGCCTCCGCCTCGTCCTCCAGCTCGTCCTCCACCTCCACCTCGTCCTCCACCTCCACCACGTCCTCCACCTCCACCTACACCTCCACCTCCAACTCCACCCGTGTCATCGTCCGCGTAACGCGAGCTGGCACGCGTTGGTCTTCCACTTCTAGTGGTCCCGGTGAACTTCTGTTGGCTCATACTCTTCAAAATGGAGTTCATGGATTGCTTGCTTCCGCTCATATTGATCAATCACCTGCATTGACAAAGAGTAAACAAGTAAGCATTCATGCCTTAATAAAATGTAGACACTAAGCAAAAAATAGATACTAAGCATAAGAAGCATATTGAAAAATAGATACTAAGCATAAGAAGCATATTGAAAAATAGATACTAAGCATAAGAAGCATATTGAAAAATAGATACTAAGCATAAGAAGCATATTGAAAAATAAATACTAAGTATAAGAAGCATATGGAAAAATAGATACTAAGCATAAAGGCATAAAGGACCCTCACCTCGAATCATCACTATCATAATGAGGCATTGGGTTCTCATAACGAGGCATTGGGTTCTCATTTTCACTATCACTATCAGTATCATGTGAGTAATGAGGTTGGGTGGGAATGTCCGGTGGAGTCTCATCATTGAACCCATTGCCCTCATGTAACTTGGTGAGCATTTGTATGTCCTTTAGGTCCACCACTGTTTCACCATGAAGATGTGCCTCGTTCTCGAGGTCCTCAAGACCAATTTCTATTTCGAAATCCCCAAAGTTCTCTTGCTCTTGATAAAAAATTCCCTCGTATGTTACAGGGTCAATGTTGTTGTAATCCTCGTCGGAGGGCATGGGTAGCTTACCATGTGGTGATACCTTGAACACGACTTCCCAGCCTTTGAGGTACTCCTTTTGACATGGGTAGGGCAAATAATAAACTTGCTTGGCTTGGTGAGCCACAACAAAGACATCGGCTCCGCTATAGCAGGTTGAAGGCCTAACTTCCACTAACCCAATGGAAGGAGTGCTTCTCTGTCCAACTTGTGGGTCGAACCAGTGGCATTTGAACACAACGAGATTGAGTTGTATGTTTGTCCTATTGAATGTCAGCTCGTATACATTCTCTAACCTTCCGTAGTATTCTATGTCATCGGATCCTTTGGTGAAGACCCCAGTATTTATAGTTTTTGGGTTAGGCCAATTCTTCTGGTGATACTCTGTATGGAAGCGATACCCATTCACATCGTACTTCTCATACATTGAGATTCTATGGTTGCAACCCTGGGAAACACATCTCAGCTCATCCGTCATCTCAACGTTGGGATCACCTCCCTACAAATTCAGTTCAAATTGTTTCTTTGCATTAGTTACGTGTAATAAGAGGGACAAGTCACGGATTGCAAAAGTATTGGATAAAAGGGACTTGTTAGAAATTACTTTTTCGTAGAACCAATCCAGGAATTTTTTCTTTCCGGGACGACTCTCTTTCAAAAGAATCTCCATCTCCGCATCAGAGGGATCCGTCGATCTCGTCCAATATTCATCCTTGTATTGGCTAAAAGGAAGAAAAAACGTATTAGACCAAAATCGAGTTACTAATAGCAAAGTAATTTGTTCACCATTTTACCTTATGAATTTGAGCACTTCTTGCATGTTCGTAACCACATAAAACATTATGCAATCTTTCTCTTCCTTTGTCAAGATGCCCTTTTTAGAGGCACCAGCCTTGCCACCGTGACATTTGAAGAGGAGGAGCTTGGGGTCATGCTTGGGCTCGTCGATATTGTACCGAGATATCGGGTTATGCATAGTGGGAACATCATCCGCATGGTACGTTGTCGTGGCGTCTGCCATCTCCAGTATGATAGTTGCCTCAGCTATGCATGCTTCAATCTTATTTTTGTTGCCACATTTGTTTCGAATATACTTGAACTCTCTCTCAATACAAAACTGCCAACGATACTGCACCGGTCCACCCAAGAGTGCCTCGTTCGCAAGATGCACAATGAGATGTAACATCGGAGTAAAGAAACCTGGTGGAAAGATCATCTCTAACTTGCATAACAACTCCGGCACTTGATCATGCAACTTCGCAATCACCGACTCACATATCTGCTTAGCACAGACCGTGCGGAAGAAATGGCTCAACTCCGCAAGCACTCGCCAGACATGCTCGGGGAGATACCCTCGAACCATCACCGGCATCAGTCGCTCAATCCATATATGATAGTCGTGACTCTTGAGCCCGTTTACTTTTCCTGTTGTAAGATTGACTCCCTTACTCATATTCGAACAATAGCCATCTGGGAACATAACGGCGTATTTCAGCCACATCATTGCCTCCTTCTTCTGGAGACTATCAAGCACGTAGTTGGCATGCGGCTTGACCCAATTTTTTCTATTGCCCTCAGGAGGATGCATGTGTAGTCTTTGCCTGTCACACATTTTCTAAACATCGACTCTAGCCTTGACATTATCCTTTGTCTTGTCGGGAATGTTCAGGACGGTGTTAAAAACGGACTCCCCACATTCTTTTCGGTGTGCATCATATCGATGTTATGGGGAAGTTCGAGATCCTTGTAATACTCGAGCTGCGTTAAGCCTGGCACGTGAGTCCAGTTGTGTGTCTCACCATATCCCACATATGTTTTGCCGGGTTCTTTACTACGCTGGAGAGCACGTAGCTCACCATCAACAGTTTCACCATTGAACTTTGGTATCGTTTCTTCTTCACGCACAACTTTGCCCTTTGTGAAGTTCTTTTTGTCTCCTCTGAACCGATGCCCTCTTTTGAGGTACTTTCGATGTTTGTCAAATGCGACATATTTGCGACCCGCATTCAGCCAAATGAACTCCAATCGGTGCTGCACCTTGGGCATGGAAACCTACCAGTTGTACAATGCCCGCAAAATAGAGCGTACCCAGGTAGGTCGTGCATGGAATATTGGAACCAAACTTTCATGACAAAGTTTGTCTTCGTTGCTCGGTCGTATGTCAAGGTCCCATGGTGCCAAGAGTGGTGCAAATCATCCACAAGCGGTTGCATGAATACACTCAAATTCTTCCCCGGGCAATCAGGCCCTGGAATGATCATCGACAGGAATATGGTCTTCCTTTGCATAAGGACTCCGGGAGGGAGATTGAGCGGAATAACAAACACGGGCCAACAGCTGTACGCGGATGTCTTGACATACCATATGGATTGAATCCATCGGTTGCTATCGCAATTCTGACATTCCGAGCATCATTTGCCTTATCAGGGTGTCTTGCATCGAAGTTCTGCCATGCTTTACCATCAGATGGGTGCCCCATGTTTAGTCGTCCCTCCGCGTCCTTGAATCTCAACCCGTTCTTATGCCACGTCATCTGTTTGGCTGACTCCTCGGACATGTAAAGCCGTTGGATTCTTTTTATGAACGGGAGATAACGAAGAATCTTCACGGCGACTTTTGTCTGCACCTTCTCACCATTAGCTCTGGTTATCTCATGATACCTAGAGGACCCACACTTGCTACAATATTTGTCATCCGCAAACTCTTTCCAAAACAAAAGACAGTTTTTGGGACAACAATCATACTTCACATAATCCATGCTGAGCGCTTTCAACATTTTCTTTGCTGCATACATGGTTTTAGGCAGACAATGGCCTTCGGGCAACATGTTACCAACAGTTACCAGATTTTTTCAAAGCATGCACGGGTCTTCGAACTGGGCCTTGTCGGCTAGTACTTGCGCGATGGCATCGAGCTGAGAAATTTTTGCACCCTCGTATAGAGGCCTCTTAGCCGCAGCCATCATATCATAGAAGGCCTTTGCGGTAGGCTCGGGTTCCTCCGGTTCTGGCGGTTCCTCCGGTTCTGGCGGTCCCTCAGGTTCTGGCGGTTCCTCCTGTTCTGGCGATTCTGGCATGTAGGCATCGTGGAGATCATCTAGCAAGTATCTAATCCCATCGTCCTCATTGCCATCGATTCGCTGCCTCATCACCTCACCTCTGTCACGTTAAATGCTTGAGCAAAGTCGACACACGTGACGTAATCAGGCATATACCCATTCAACCAAAGATGTTTAGTCATATCATCCTTTCCGTGACGATGACGCCTCTTGCAACGAGCGCAAGGGCAACTTGGACGAACGCCTGACTTTGAACCACGCGCTAACTCCTTCACTAATAAATTGGTCTTCCATACCCACTCTTCTGTCATTTCAGTCGAACTAGCACGGCCACTGTACATCCACCCATTATCAGCCATCCTCTGCTTGATTGGGAGACAAACAACAAATAGTACCATGAAATTAAATGCATCATATTTTTATTTTACCGGGCGAAACGCATGCATCAACCTACATCTCTACTAGGTGGGCTCCTAGCAGCCGCCGGATCCGTAGTTGGCTACGTTCTCCATGCTCTACCCCGGTCCAAGTCAGAATTTCGGCAGCACCTCCCCGCTGCTCTCCCGATACACGTCTCGGCAAAAAACCGAGAGGATGTGCATCCGGAGAACAATGGGGAGGCGCCGCCGAAATCCTGACTCGGACCGGAGTAGAACATGGAAAACGTAGACAACTACGCATCCGCCGACTGTCCCGTAAATGCCGCAAGCGTTACGGTTGAAAATATGCCGACCACTAATGCATATTTATCCGCGTAACGCTCGCGGACGGGAAGTGACACCTAGGTTACGCAACTTTACTTGAAAAATGAATCTAGTGATGTAAAAAATATGGAGGAGGTGGAGTTTTAGCTCACCCTCGGTGATGTCGGCGACCGTCTCGAATCGTGTCAAGCAGTAGGGACCCGGGGTCGTCACGCCATCGGCCTAGTTTAGACAACAACAAATTCAAATTGTTAAAATCATATTTCTATTTCTACTGGCATCATCTCTGAAATGATAAACACCCTCGCATATAGTTTTTGTTCATGTTGCATATTTAATCTGGACAATTCAGAGATGATGCCAATGATGCATGACAAATTCAGATTTGAAATCCTCACATTTTTCTGCTGAAAATGGATATATAATTTGCACAATTTAGATTTGTAATTTGAGAGATATGAATTATGCCATAATACTCATTTTATATCAGATTTTAATTATGTCCAAAATTTTATTTACCCAAAAACCAAAACAAAGTTCATAGATGGATAGATCATGAAATGCTGATCAAAATGGATATATAACTTGTCAAATTTGCATTTGTAGAAGTGTAGTTTTAAGTACTTTGAAAAGTATCCAGATTTCAACATTTTTTTAGAAACAAACAAAAAAAAGGTAGCATGCAGGGGGAGGGTGAGTAGGAACCGTGCTCACCCTGGAGGAGGTGGAGGAGGAGTTGCCGGCGACGGGGAGGAAGATGTGGCCGTGTAGACGTCGACGAAGGCGAGGACGGGCTCGCGGGGTTGGAGGAGGCGACGGCGGCGACGGTGAGGAGGAGGGGACGGCGGCGACGGTGAGGAGGAGGGGACGGCGGGGTTGGGGAGGGCAGTGGCGGAGCAGGGGAGGCGGCGGCGGCGGCGCGCGGGGTTGGTGGAGGCGACGGCGGGGTTGGCGCAGGCGGCGGCGGCGGGCGGGGTGGGTGGAGGCGGCGGCGGCGGGCGGGGTTGGTGGAGGCGGCGGCGGCGCGCGGGGTTGGCGGCGGCGCGTGGGCTTTGGCAGTGGCGGGCGCGCGGGGTTGGAGCTTCGGCAGTGAGGGCGTGCGGGGTCGGTCGGCCCGACCACTTAATTACTAACCCTATCTGTGCCGACGGCTAGGCCGTCGGCACACTTTTTTTTATTTATTTCTATTCTTATTTTTCTTTCTATTTTTATTTTTCTTTTTCTTTTTTCCTTTTTATTTCTTTATTTACTTTTGCAGTGGTTGCTAGGAGCTGAGCGCGCGGGGTGGAGGAGCTGAGGGTGGCGACACATAAAATGACTCCGACACATAAAATGACGCCACACATAAAACGGGGCCGCCGGGACATGCGGTATGGCCGTACCGGGCGCGCGGTTAGTTCCGTCTTTTGCAGTGGTTACTAGGACACATAAAATGACGCCACGCGGCTCCGCTCGATTTTTTGGGTCCGTTTGCTTTGCCAACTGCGCAAAACGGGGCCGCCGGGACATGCGGTATGGCTGTACCGGGCGCGCGGTTGCACCCGTCCGCCAACGCGCGAAACGGAAAACATTTAGCACATAAAATGACGCGTCCTAGACCTAAAACCATTTTTCCCTCCATTTATTGAGCGAAGGAAAGTGTCGCCCCAGTTCAAATCCGGTCAGTTTCCAGCGGATTCGGCGGGGCACCGCAGGAAGCGGGTGGGATTTCCCAATGGGCTTCCGCGCGCATATGGCATGTGATAGGTGGTGCGTAGGAGGTATCCTACCGCTGCGCGGAGGTCCCGCGCGATACTGAAATGCGCACCATGTAGCTGCTTCACAAAAAAAAGCCCTTCCGGCACCCCGAAAATGGAAAAACCGTCGCCCGTGGTTCGGATTGGAAATCCGCGACCGGGGCCTTGCTTCCCATCCTAGGGCCCACGCACGTGCCAAATATGGCCTCGTTCCGACAAACTATGTGGTGAAACGGGCCGTTTCCTACTCATTTCCCCTAAAAGCCATAGAACTCCGGACGAGATAGCCCTGTTCGTGAAGGGTTCTCCAAGATAATTGCCGTATCCCAGTTCCGTCTTTTGCATTGGTTACTAGGACACATAAAATGACGCCACGCGGCTCCGCTCGATTTTTTGGGTCCGTTTGCTTTGCCAACTGCGCAAAACGGGGCCGCCGGGACATGCGGTATGGCCGTACCGGGCGCGCGGTTGCACCCGTCCGCCAACGCGCGAAACGGAAAACATTTAGCACATAAAATGACGCGTCCTAGACCTAAAACCATTTTTCCCTCCATTTATTGAGCGAAGGAAAGTGTCGTCCCAGTTCAAATCCGGTCAGTTTCCAGCGGATTCGGCGGGGCACCGCAGGAAGCGGGTGGGATTCCCAGATGGCTTCCGCGCGCATATGGCATGTGATAGGTGGTGCGTAGGAGGTATCCTACCGCTGCGCGGAGGTCCCGCATGATACTGAAATGCGCACCATGTAGCTGCTTCACAAAAAAAAGCCCTTCCGGCACCCCGAAAATGGAAAAACCGTCGCCCGTGGTTCGGATTGGAAATCCGCGACCGGGGCCTTGCTTCCCATCCTAGGGCCCACGCACGTGCCAAATATGGCCTCGTTCCGACAAACTATGTGGTGAAACGGGCCGTTTCCTACTCATTTCCCCTAAAAGCCATAGAACTCCGGACGAGATAGCCCTGTTCGTGAAGGGTTCTCCAAGATAATTGCCGTATCCCAGTTCCGTCTTTTGCATTGGTTACTAGGACACATAAAATGACGCCACGCGGGTCCGCTCGATTTTTTGGGTCCGTTTGCTTTGCCAACTGCGCAAAACGGGGCCGCCGGGACATGCGGTATGGCCGTACCGGGCGCGCGGTTGCACCCGTCCGCCAACGCGCGAAACGGAAAACATTTAGCACATAAAATGACGCGTCCTAGACCTAAAACCATTTTTCCCTCCATTTATTGAGCGAAGGAAAGTGTCGCCCCAGTTCAAATCCGGTCAGTTTCCGGCGGATTCGGCGGGGCACCGCAGGAAGCGGGTGGGATTCCCAGATGGCTTCCGCGCGCATATGGCATGTGATAGGTGGTGCGTAGGAGGTATCCTACCGCTGCGCGGAGGTCCCGCGCGATACTGAAATGCGCACCATGTAGCTGCTTCACAAAAAAAGCCCTTCCGGCACCCCGAAAATGGAAAAACCGTCGCCCGTGGTTCGGATTGGAAATCCGCGACCGGGGCCTTGCTTCCCATCCTAGGGCCCACGCACGTGCCAAATATGGCCTCGTTCCGACAAACTATGTGGTGAAACGGGCCGTTTCCTACTCATTTCCCCTAAAAGCCATAGAACTTCGGACGAGATAGCCCTGTTCGTGAAGGGTTCTCCAAGATAATTGCCGTATCCCAGTTCCGTCTTTTGCAGTGGTTACTAGGACACATAAAATGACGCCACGCGGCTCCGCTCGATTTTTTGGGTCCGTTTGCTTTGCCAACTGCGCAAAACGGGGCCGCCGGGACATGCGGTATGGCTGTACCGGGCGCGCGGTTGCACCCGTCCGCCAACGCGTGAAACGGAAAACATTTAGCACATAAAATGACGCTTCCTAGACCTAAAACCATTTTTCCCTCCATTTATTGAGCGAAGGAAAGTGTCGCCCCAGTTCAAATCCGGTCAGTTTCATGGATTCATGGGGCACCGCAGGAAGCGGGTGGGATTCCCAGATGGCTTCCGCGCGCATATGGCATGTGATAGGTGGTGCGTAGGAGGTATCCTACCACTGCGCGGAGGTCCCGCGCGATACTGAAATGCGCACCATGTAGCTGCTTCACAAAAAAAAGCCCTCCCGGCACCCCGAAAATGGAAAAACCGTTGCCCGTGGTTCGGATTGGAAATCCGCAACCGGGGCCTTGCTTCCCATCCTAGGGCCCACGCACGTGCCAAATATGGCCTCGTTCCGACAAACTATGTGGTGAAACGGGCCGTTTCCTACTCATTTCCCCTAAAAGCCATAGAACTCCGGACGAGATAGCCCTGTTCGTGAAGGGTTCTCCAAGATAATTGCCGTATCCCAGTTCCGTCTTTTGCATTGGTTACTAGGACACATAAAATGACGCCACGCGGCTCCGCTCGATTTTTTGGGTCCGTTTGCTTTGCCAACTGCGCAAAACGGGGCCGCCGGGACATGCGGTATGGCCGTACCGGGCGCGCGGTTGCACCCGTCCGCCAACGCGCGAAACGGAAAACATTTAGCACATAAAATGACGCGTCCTAGACCTAAAACCATTTTTCCCTCCATTTATTGAGCGAAGGAAAGTGTCGCCCGATTCAAATCCGGTCGGTTTCCGGCGGATTCAAGCGGGCACCGCAGAAGCGGGTGGGATTCCCGAGATGGCTTCCGCGCGCATATGGCATGTGATAGGTGGTGCGTAGGAGGTATCCTACCGCTGCGCGGAGGTCCCGCGCGATATCGAAATGCGCACCATGTAGCCGCTTCACAAAAAAAGCCCTTCCGGCACCCCGAAAATGGAAAACCGTCGCCCGTGGTTCGGATTGGAAATCTGCGACCGGGGCCTTGCTTCCCATCCTAGGGCCCACGCACGTGCAAACTATGGCCTCGTTCCGACAAACTATGTGGTGAAACGGGCCGTTTCCTACTCATTTCCCCTAAAAGCCATAGAACTCCGGACGAGATAGCCCTGTTCGTGAAGGGTTCTCCAAGATAATTGCCGTATCCCAGTTCCGTCTTTTGCATTGGTTACTAGGACACATAAAATGACACCACGCGGCTCCGCTCGATTTTTTGGGTCCGTTTGCTTTGCCAACTGCGCAAAACGGGGCCGCCGGGACATGCGGTATGGCCGCACGGCGCGCGGTTGCACCCGTCCGCCAACGCGCGAAACGGAAAACATTTAGCACATAAAATGACGCGTCCTAGACCTAAAACCATTTTTCCCTCCATTTATTGAGCGAAGGAAAGTGTCGCCCCGCTTCAAATCCGGTCGGTTTCCGGCGGATTCGGCGGGCACCGCAGAAGCGGGTGGGATTCCCAGATGGCTTCCGCGCGCATATGGCATGTGATAGGTGGTGCGTAGGAGGTATCCTACGCTGCGCGGAGGTCCCGCGCGATACTGAAATGCGCACCATGTAGCTGCTTCACAAAATAAAGCCATTCCGTCTGCGCGATAATTGGAAAAACGTCGCCCGTGGTTCGGATTGGAAATCCGCGACCGGGGCCTTGCTTCCCATCCTAGGGCCCACGCACGTGCCAAATATGGCCTCGTTCCGACAAACTATGTGGTGAAACGGGCCGTTTCCTACTCATTTCCCCTAAAAGCCATAGAACTCCGGACGAGATAGCCCTGTTCGTGAAGGGTTCTCCAAGATAATTGCCGTATCCCAGTTCCGTCTTTTGCAGTGGTTACTAGGACACATAAAATGACGCCACGCGGCTCCGCTCGATTTTTTGGGTCCGTTTGCTTTGCCAACTGCGCAAAACGGGGCCGCCGGGACATGCGGTATGGCTGCATCGGGCGCGGTTGCACTCCGTCCGCCAACGCTGAAACGGAAAACATTTAGCACATAAAATGACGCGTCCTAGACCTAAAACCATTTTTCCCTCCATTTATTGAGCGAAGGAAAGTGTCGCCCCAGTTCAAATCCGGTCAGTTTCCAGCGGATTCGGCGGGGCACCGCAGGAAGCGGGTGGGATTCCCAGATGGCTTCCGCGCGCATATGGCATGTGATAGGTGGTGCGTAGGAGGTATCCTACCGCTGCGCGGAGGTCCCGCGCGATACTGAAATGCGCACCATGTAGCTGCTTCACAAAAAAAAGCCCTTCCGGCACCCCGAAAATGGAAAAACCATCGCCCGTGGTTCGGATTGGAAATCCGCGACCGGGGCCTTGCTTCCCATCCTAGGGCCCACGCACGTGCCAAATATGGCCTCGTTCCGACAAACTATGTGGTGAAACGGGCCGTTTCCTACTCATTTTCACCAAGTGCTGGCCCATGTCTGCGAAAATCGTCAACGCCGGGTACATGCAAGGTTAGCCAAACCCTACATCACACTTGTGCACATATGCTAGGGACATATGCAAGTTTTTAAGCGGTTCCGACGCTCCGCTGATCTGTATCTTCGGAAACCCTAGGGCGGGGACCCCGCAGATCTACCCCTATAGCTTTCTCCGTGTGACGGTGTAACAATGGATTTTTTTATTTGCTTTGGTTTGTTTAGGACATATGTACATGGGAAACCATAGGTTGGGCTTACTTTACCATAAAATAGGCTCCATTTTAGCCGTACCAGAGTTTGCACATACAGATCCTGGATTTTCACCAAGTGCTGGCCCATGTCTGCGAAAATCGTCAACGCCGGGTACATGCAAGGTTAGCCAAACCCTACATCACACTTGTGCACATATGCTAGGGACATATGCAAGTTTTTAAGTGGTTCCGACGCTCCGCTGATCTGTATCTTCGGAAACCCTAGGGCGGGGACCCCGCAGATCTACCCCTATAGCTTTCTCCGTGTGACGGTGTAACAATGGATTTTTTTATTTGCTTTGGTTTGTTTAGTACATATGTACATGGGAAACCATAGGTTGGGCTTACTTTACCATAAAATAGGCTCCATTTTAGCCGTACCAGGAGTTTGCACATACAGATCCTGGATTTTCACCAAGTGCTGGCCCATGTCTGCGAAAATCGTCAACGCCGGGTAGATGCAAGGTTAGCCAAACCCTACATCACACTTGTGCACATATGCTAGGGACATATGCAAGTTTTTAAGCGGTTCCGACGCTCCGCTGATCTGTATCTTCTGACACCCTAGGGCGGGGACCCCGCAGATCTACCCCTATAGCTTTCTCCGTGTGACGGTGTAACAATGGATTTTTTATTTGCTTTGGTTTGTTTAGTACATATGTACATGGGAAACCATAGGTTGGGCTTACTTTACCATAAAATAGGCTCCATTTTAGCCGTACCAGGAGTTTGCACATACAGATCCTGGATTTTCACCAAGTGCTGGCCCATGTCTGCGAAAATCGTCAACGCCGGGTACATGCAAGGTTAGCCAAACCCTACATCACACTTGTGCACATATGCTAGGGACATATGCAAGTTTTTAAGCGGTTCCGACGCTCCGCTGATCTGTATCTTCGGAAACCCTAGGGCGGGGACCCCGCAGATCTACCCCTATAGCTTTCTCCGTGTGACGGTGTAACAATGGATTTTTTTATTTGCTTTGGTTTGTTTAGTACATATGTACATGGGAAACCATAGGTTGGGCTTACTTTACCATAAAATAGGCTCCATTTTAGCCGTACCAGGAGTTTGCATATACAGATCCTGGATTTTCACCAAGTGCTGGCCCATGTCTGCAAAAATCGTCAACGCCGGGTACATGCAAGGTTAGCCAAACCCTACATCACACTTGTGCACATATGCTAGGGACATATGCAAGTTTTTAAGCGGTTCCGACGCTCCGCTGATCTCGTATCTTCGGAAACCCTAGGGCGGGGACCCCGCAGATCTACCCCTATAGCTTTCTCCGTGTGACGGTGTAACAATGGATTTTTTTATTTGCTTTGGTTTGTTTAGGACATATGTACATGGGAAACCATAGGTTGGGCTTACTTTACCATAAAATAGGCTCCATTTTAGCCGTACCAGGAGTTTGCACATACAGATCCTGGATTTTCACCAAGTGCTGGCCCATGTCTGCGAAAATCGTCAACGCCGGGTACATGCAAGGTTAGCCAAACCCTACATCACACTTGTGCACATATGCTAGGGACATATGCAAGTTTTTAAGCGGTTCCGACGCTCCGCTGATCTGTATCTTCGGAAACCCTAGGGCGGGGACCCCGCAGATCTACCCCTATAGCTTTCTCCGTGTGATGGTGTAACAATGGATTTTTTTATTTGCTTTGGTTTGTTTAGGACATATGTACATGGGAAACCATAGGTTGGGCTTACTTTACCATAAAATAGGCTCCATTTTAGCCGTACCAGGAGTTTGCACATACAGATCCTGGATTTTCACCAAGTGCTGGCCCATGTCTGCGAAAATCGTCAACGCCGGGTACATGCAAGGTTAGCCAAACCCTACATCACACTTGTGCACATATGCTAGGGACATATGCAAGGAAACCATAGGTTGGGCTTACCAGGAGTTTCCACATACAGATCCTGGATTTTACCCCTATAGTCTATAATCTGCCTGAGTTTTGGGACCATTCCCACCCTCCGATGCTCGATTTCTGACGACACACAATAATGATACACTTAAGAACTTGAGACCCACACACGTTACAAAGCACTTAAATAACTAGACCCACACACAAACCAAAACACTTAAAGAACTAGACCACACACAAACCAAAGCACTTAAAGAACTACACCCACACACGAAGCAAAGCACTTAAAAACTACACTACTAACACACAAACCAAAACACTTAAAAAACTAAACCCACACACGAACAAAGCACTTAACACTGGGTCGACACATGACCCGTTAGACACATGGACTCGACACACACACATACTAATCAGTTCTCGAAATCTTCATCCTCGCTAGGGGTGTCCTCTGAAGCGGTACTTGAGAGGTACGAAAACCACCGTTCATCATTTTCCCCCCATGTCGACGCCTCTCCTTTGGCGTACTCCGCGTCATATTCGGCCCTCCTCTGCCGCTTTCCCGCCCTCCTCTCTCTCCTGTACGCCTGCTTCTCCTTCCAGAATGCGCGCGTGGCCGCGACGTCTCCGGGATGGTCTCTGCGCCACTGTGCCATGAACTGCTCGTCCGCCTCGGTGGTATCAATCCGCCGCTGGCCATCTCTGAACCGCTGCGCTTCACCCTCTGAGCGAAGTAGCGGCTCAGTAGAGAGACTCTCGGCTTCCGTCAGAGACCTGACCTCCGGGAAGTTCAATTCGTCGCGCGACCGGCCAAACCTCCAAGCCGCAACGTCGTATGCGCGGGCAGCAGCCTCCTTCGTGTAGAAGGTGCCGAGCCACACACGCACACCACCGGCGGAGATTTCGGACGTGAAATGGCCCGCAGCCCGCTGGCGAACGCCGATGAAGCCCGTGTTGCTACGGCGACGAGGAGCCATCTCGACGGCAGCTGAGCTCAGAGGATTCTGTGGTGTTTTTTGGATGAGAGAGTTGATGAGGAGAGAAATGTTGTTGGTGATGTTAGTGTTGAGAAGACATGGCTATATATAGGACGACGAGGGCTGAAACGGCGGGAATAATTGGCGGGAGAGAATGGGCGCGAGAAGAATGGCGGGAGGGAAGGAGGGGGAAAAATGGCGGGAACCTGTGCCGACGGCCTGGCCGTCAGCCTACATAGGAAGTGGCGCGAAAAAATGGCGCGAATAAGGGCGGGAAGAAGGAAAATTTGGCGGGCAAGCTGTGCCGACGGCCTGGCCGTCGGCCCACATCACGCCGTTTGCCACCTGCTGACGCCGTTGTCGGTGGCTGTCTGTGGCCCCACCGTATGACCATGTGCCGACGGCTAGGCTACGTGCCGTCGGCACAGACAGTGTTTGTGCCGACGGCCAAAGTGTGCCGACGGCGGCCGTCGGTCCTGGTGGTTCTGTGCCGACGGCCAGGCTGTACCGACGGCTACGTTGCTGGGCTGACGGCGAGCGAGGCTGTGCCGACGGCGGCCGTCGGCACAGATTCTGGCCGTCGGCACGTCGGCGGGTTCCCGTAGTGAGGTCGGCTTCGAGGATTGCTTTGACCTCGTCATACTTCTTCTTGAGTTCCTCGGTCAGATCCTCGTACGTGACTGGGGTGCCGTCCGCCATCTCAGATGTAGATAGCGATGCGGTTGATGTCGAAGACGGTCCCACCGGGCGTGCCAGAATGTGTTGCGGTCAGAAACCCACCGGCGAGCAGCGACGGGCAACACAGGAGAGCCGGGAGGCTCCCAGGACTGCGGCTGGCCCTGGTCCCTCCGAGCGACGGCCCGCAAAGATTTCGGCACGCACGTCCGATGCTGGTGCAAGGGCGTGCCACCTGACCTACACCTGGTCAGGAAGGTGATGGAGATGCCTCGCTTAGTTTCCTGCATGGCATACACGTAAACATTAAATACGAGCCTCGATTGGCTCTCAGGTTGTCCTGTGAATCGGCTCAAAGAGCCGATCCACCCATGATTCGCATGAGGTGTACAAATATATGGTGGTCCTGCTTGATCAGAATAAAGCTAAAGCGATCTACTACGATTTAGGGTTCTCACCGCATAATCGGAACATCCTACTCGTGATTGAGCCTCGCGGCCACGCACGGTGATCGTAAGCCAATCCTAGACAAGGCCTAAAAACCAACACGAAGTTGATCCCCGGAACATCCTGTCTAGGGCTAGCAAACTACACCCTACGTGCCGCTGGATCCTTCAACCCTTTGTAAGGCCTAACCATGCAGATATTAAACTAATCCTTGAAGAACAAGGAGCAACCATAACGGATCGGATCTACTAAATAATGATCAAGCGGGGTGCCGCCCCTACACCTAAGATAGGTGTAAGGGCGGCTAGATGTCTCAGGGTTGCACGATGACAGCATATGATACGATGAACAATGCTAACCCTAACACATCTAAGATAACTACGTTGCTCGCCATCAAAAAGGCTTCAGTACGAGCAACACATGAACAGCGAATAAACTTGTACTGCCTAGATCGCAAGATGCGATCTAGGCAGCATGATGCTTACCCGGAAGAAACCCTCGAGACAAGGGAGTTGGCGATGCGCCTAGATTGGTTTGTGGTGAATGTGATTGTTGTTTATTTCATAAACCCTAGATACATATTTATAGTCCGTAGACTTTCTAACGTGGGAATAATCCCAACCGTGCACGAGCCAAACTCTAACTAACCGACACGTATCCTACTATATTACAGATACACGGGCAAACTAGCCCAAACTTTGCATATAAGTCCGATTCACGTATATTCTTCCATGTATATTCTTCAAGCCCATCTTGATCGCGGCCCACCTCTGACTCGGTCAAATTCTGGTGATAACAAGGGGCAACATCCTAATATGACAACACATTTCTTGGTACAAATAACTCATAATGAATGAAACATGATGTATGAAACTGTATGCCTCTGACAATGTAGCAGGATGTGCAATGATCTAGCGTAACATGGGTAAACCACACATCAGCTGTATATGATCATGCAAAGCAATATATAAATAATAAATGACAACATGGCATGTAATGTAAAATGGATGTTGCATGGCAATATATCTCGGAACAGCTATGGAAATGCTGTGGTAGGTAGATATGGTGGCTGTTTTGAGGAGATGTATGGGCTTATGTGTAGGAGAACAAGAGAAAGTCCTCCCACGGGTTTGGATGTACTGGCGAAGTATGCACAATTCTCAATGTGAGCAAAAGGCAATACACAGTACCGAAGAGGCTAGCAAATTTGGATGGTGGAAGTGCCAAAAACCGTAGCTTAACATTAGTCAAAAAGAACTCACAAGCTTATTGCAAACAACTAGCAGGTTCATCATTAAGAGCATGATTAAAATTTACTCCAAGGAGGGCCGTTCATGGTGGCACAAGTACCCCGCTAGCTCCCTCGACCTTCAGCACAACTTAGTTATTACGATGAACTCTCAGACATAGAAAGCAATCAAGTCCAACTACGCCTTCAACTATTTAAATAGAGTTTGTAGTACGGCACAAGCTTAAAGACAACAATCCACTACTAATTTTAACTTATTTATCCAGCAAGCCTTACCATCTAAATATCTCAAAACATTTGCAAAGAATCAAGTTATCAAAGCTCAATGTTCTACAAGTATTTTATTATACACTACCACATGCAACATTTCCCGTTTCCAACCATACAACAATTTAACGAAGAAGAAACTTCGCCATGAATATTATGAGTAAAGCCTAAGGACATATTTGTCCATATGCAACAGCAGAGCGTGTCTCTCTCCCACACAATGAATGCTAGGATCCATTTTATTCAAACAAAACAAAAACAAAAACAAACCGACGCTCCAAGCAAAGCACATAAGATGTGACGGAATAAAAATATAGTTTCAGGGGAGGAACCTGATAATGTTGTCGATGAAGAAGGGGATGCCTTGGGCATCCCCAAGCTTAGACGCTTGAGTCTTCTTGATATATGCAGGGGTGAACCACCGGGGCATCCCCAAGCTTAGAGCTTTCACTCTCCTTGATCATGTTGTATCATCTCCCTATCTTGATCCTTGAAAACTTCCTCCACACCAAACTCAAAACAACTCATTAGAGGGTTAGTGCACAATCAAAATATACATGTTCAGAGGTGACATAATCATTCTTAACACTTCTGGACATTGCACAAAGCTACTGAAAGTCAATGGAATCGAAAAATCCATCGAACATATCAAAACAGGCAATGCGAAATAAAAGGCAGAATCTGTCAAAACAGAACAGTTCGTAAAGACGAATTTTATTGAGGCACCAGACTTGCTCAAATGAAAATGCTCAAATTTAATGAAATTTGCGTAAATATCTGAGGATCACTCACGTAAATTGGCATAATTTTCTGAGTTACCTACAGAGAATTTGGCCCAGATTCGTGACAGCAAAGAAATCTGTTTCTGCGCAGTAATCCAAATCTAGTATGAACCTTACTATCAACGACTTTACTTGGCACAACTATGCACAAAACTAAGATAAGGAGAGGTTGCTACAGTAGTAAACAATTTCCAAGACTCAAATATAAAAAAAATACTGTAGTAAAAATATGGGTTGTCTCCCATAAGCGCTTTTCTTTAACGCCTTTCAGCTAGGCGCAGAAAGTGTGTATCAAGTATTATCAAGAGACGAAGTGTCAACATCATAATTTGTTCTAATAATAGAATCATAAGGTAACTTCATTCTCTTTCTAGGGAAGTGTTCCATACCTTTCTTGAGAGGAAATTGATATTTAATATTACCTTCCTTCATATCAATGATAGCACCAACAGTTCGAAGAAAAGGTCTTCCCAATATAATGGGACAAGATGCATTGCATTCAATATCCAAGACAACAAAATCAACGGGGACAAGGTTATTGTTAACGGTAATGCGAACATTATCAACTTTCCCCAAAGGTTTCTTTGTAGAATGATCAGCAAGATTAACATCCAAATAACAATTTTTCAATGGTGGCAAGTCAAGCATATTATAAATTTTTCTTAGGCATAACAGAAATACTTGCACCAAGATCACATAAAGCATTACAATCAAAGTCATTGACCTTCATCTTAATGATGGGCTCCCAACCATCTTCGAGCTTCCTAGGAATAGAAGCTTCGCGTTCTAATTTCACTTCTCTAGCTTTTATGAGAGCATTTGTAATATGTTTTTTGAAAGCCTAATTTATAGCACTAGCATTAGGACTCTTAGCAAGTTTTTGTAAGAACTTTATAACTTCAGAGATATGGCAATCATCAAAATTCAAACCATTATAATCTAAAGCAATGGGATCATCATCCCCAATATTGGAAAAAATTTCAGCAGTTTTATCACAGGCAGTTTCAGAGTTTTAGCAGTTTCAGGTAGTTTTTCGCGCTTTGCATTAGAAGTAGAAACATTGCTAACACCAATTATTTTATTATTAATAGTAGGAGGTGCAGCAACATGTGTAGCATTAGCATTGCTAGTGGTGGTAATAGTCCAAACTTTAGCTATATTATCTTCTTTTTCATTTTCTTCTCTTTCCCACCTAGCACGCAATTCGGCCATCAATCTTATATTCTCATTAATTCTAACTTGGATGGCATTTGCTGTAGTAACAATTTTATTATTATGATTCTCATGAGGCATAACTTTCGATTTCAAAAGATCAACATCAGCAGCAAGACTATCGACTTTAGAAGCAAGTATATCAATTTTCCCAAGCTTTTCTTCAACAGATTTGTTAAAAGCAGTTTGTGTACTAATAAATTCTTTAAGCATGGCTTCAAGTCCAGGGGGTGTGTTCCTATTATTGTTATAAGAATTCCCATAAGAATTACCATAGCCGTTGCCATTATTATAAGTATATGGCCTATAGTTGTTACTAGAATTGTTCCGGTAAGCATTGTTGTTGAAATTATTATTTTTAATGAAGTTTACATCAACATGTTCTTCTTGAGCAACCAATGAAGCTAACGGAACATTATTAGGATCAACATTAGTCCTATCATTCACAAGCATAGACATAATAGCATCAATCTTATCATTCAAGGAAGAGGTTTCTTCGACAGAATTTACCTTCTTACCTTGTGGAGCTCTTTCCGTGTGCCATTCAGAGTAATTAATCATCATATTATCAAGAAGCTTTGTTGCTTCACCAAGAGTGATGGACATAAAGGTACCTCCAGCAGCTGAATCCAATAGGTTCCGCGAAGAAAAATTCAGTCCTGCATAAAAGGTTTGGATGATCATCCAAGTAGTCAGTCCATGGGTTGGGCAATTTTTGACCAAAGATTTCATTCTTTCCCATGCTTGTGCAACATGCTCAGTATCCAATTGTTTAAAATTCATTATGCTACTCCTCAAAGATATAATTTTAGCAGGGGGATAATATCTACCAATAAAAGCATCCTTGCATTTAGTCCATGAATCAATACTATTCTTAGGCAGAGATAGCAACCAATCTTTAGCCCTTCCTCTTAGTGAGAAAGGGAACAATTTTAATTTTATAATGTCACCATCTACATCTTTATACTTTTGCATTTCACATAGTTCAACAAAATTATTGAGATGGGCAGCAGCATCATCAGAACTAACACCAGAAAATTGCTCTCGCATAACAAGATTTAGTAAAGCAGGTTTAATTTCAAAGAATTCTGCTGTAGTAGCAGGTGGAGCAATAGGTGTGCATAAGAAATCATTATTATTTGTGGTTGTGAAATCACACAACTTAGTATTTTCAGGAGTACCCATTTTAGCAGTAGTATAAATAAAGCAAACTAGATAAAGTAAATGCAAGTAACTATTTTTTTTGTGTTTTTGATATAGCAAACAAGATAGCAAATAAAGTAAAACTAGCAACTAATTTTTTTGTATTTTGATTTAGTGCAGCAAACAAAGTAGTAAATAAAGTAAAGCAAGACAAAAACAAAGTAAAGAGATTGCGATGTGGAGACTCCCCTTGCAGCGTGTCTTGATCTCCCCGGCAACGGCGCCAGAAAAAGAGCTTGATACGCGTACAACACGCGTCCGTTGGGAACCCCAAGAGGAAGGCGTGATGCGTACAGCGGCAAGTTTTCCCTCAGTATGAAACCAAGGTTTATCGAACCAGTAGGAGCCAAGAAGCACGTTGAAGGTTGATGGCGGCGAGATGTAGTGCGGCGCAACACCAGGGATTCCGGCGCCAACGTGGAACCTGCACAACACAAACCAAGTACTTTGCCCCAACGAAACAGTGAGGTTGTCAATCTCACCGGCTTGCTGTAACAAAGGATTAGATGTATAGTGTGGATGATGATTGTTTGCAGAGAACAGTAGAACAAGTATTGCAGTAGATTGTATTTCAGATGTAAAGAATGGACCGGGGTCCACAGTTCACTAGTGATGTCTCTCCCATAAGATAAATAGCATGTTGGGTGAACAAATTACAGTTGGGCAATTGACAAATAGAGAGGGCATGACAATGCACATACATGATATGATGAGTATTGTGAGATTTAATTGGGCATTACGACAAAGTACATAGACCGCTATCCAGCATGCATCTATGCCTAAAAAGTCCACCTTCAGGTTATCATCCGAACCCCTTCCAGTATTAAGTTAAAAACAACAGACAATTGCATTAAGTATTGCGCGTAATGTAATCAATAACTACATCCTCGGACATAGCATCAATGTTTTATCCCTAGTGGCAACAGTACATCCATAACCTTAGAGGTTTCTGTCACTCCCCCAGATTCACGGAGACATGAACCCACTATCGAGCATAAATACTCCCTCTTGGAGTTAAGAGTAAAAACTTGGCCAGAGCCTCTACTAATAACGGAGAGCATGCAAGATCATAAACAACACATAGGTAATAAATTGATAATCAACATAACATAGTATTCTCTATCCATCGGATCCCAACAAACACAACATATAGCATTACAGATAGATGATCTTGATCATGTTAGGCAGCTCACAAGATCCGACAATGAAGCATAATGAGGAGAAGACAACCATCTAGCTACTGCTATGGACCCATAGTCCAGGGGTGAACTACTCACTCATCACTCCGGAGGCGACCATGGCGGTGTAGAGTCCTCCGGGAGATGAATCCCCTCTCCGGCAGGGTGCCGGAGGCGATCTCCTGAATCCCCCGAGATGGGATTGGCGGCGGCGGCGTCTCTGGAAGGTTTTCCGTATCGTGGCTCTCGGTACTGGGGGTTTCGCGACGAAGGCTATTTGTAGGCGGAAGGGCAGGTCAAGGGGCGTCGCGAGGGGCCCAGGAGACAAGCCGGCGCGGCCAGGGCTTGGGCCGCGCCGCCCTACCTCCTGGCCACCTCGTGGCCCCACTTCATTGACTCTTCGGTCTTCTGGAAGCTTCGTGTGAAAATAGGCCCCTGGGCGTTGATTTCGTCCAATTCCGAGAATATTTCCTTACTAGGATTTCTGAAACCAAAAACAGCAGAAAACAGCAACTGGCTCTTCGACATCTTGTTAATAGGTTAGTTCCAGAAAATGCATAAATATGATGTAAATTATGCATAAAACATGTAGATATCATCAATAATGTGGCATGGAACATAAGAAATTATCGATACGTCGGAGACGTATCAGCAAACAACATTCTATAGACCAAATTATCTAAAGTAGAATCAGCGGTAACAAATTGATGGTTCTTCATAGCAGCAATATCAAGCCTTATAGGAGTTAATGGCACATCATTAGAGTCAATAGGAAGTTCTAAATGTGTTAAAATGCGCAATGCAATAGTTCCTCCAAAAATAGGCCCCTTGTTAGACAAACGGCGAGCAATAAGTGAACCAAGATGATAAGGTGTCTCTCCAGTAAGTGCAGCAATTAAGAAAGCAAGATGGTAGCTAAAAATATTGTTAGTGTTCTCCCTACCAAGAATGCTAGTAGCAATGTAATAGTCAAAATACTTAATGGCGGGGAGTTGGATGTTTCTTATCTTGCCACGCTGAATGGTGCGGCAATCATCATTGGTGAGCTCTCGATAGAGTTCCAACAAGACCCTGGGGTTGTCCTCAATCTTCCTTGCTGTACCTGCAGGGGAAATACCCAATGCAACACAAAATTCTTCCAATTTCATAGTAATAGGATTACCATAGATCTTGAATGCAACTGTCGGGCCATAGTGCTTGTTGTTGAACTTGAAGCTCTCAACAAAGATCTTGGTGAGCATGTAGTATTGCTCCCTTTCATCTCCCATATAGGCGGTTAAGCCCGCCTTATTAACGAGGGTCAAGAAATCATCCAACAACCCTGCATTACTCAAAAAGTTATAACATGGGAAAGATGAAGCGTTAGGAACTCCATTGTCTTCTTCGGGCTCGAAGCTTGGCGCGATGACATCCTCATTGTAGGATCGCCTGAATCGGGTGGCGGTCCTAGAGGACCTTCCGGTGCTGGTTGCCTCTCTCTCAAACACTTCTCCGAAGTTGAAATTATCCATCTTCCTTTTCTGAAATTTTCAACAAACATTATAAAATTTGATTTGGTGACATATAATTGAGGGGAACTACCATAGGAACTTGCTAGAGTACTAATCATGCATCAAAACTAGTTTATACAACTTAGAACAAGCATGCAAGCTCACTAAACATGTTACCAACAGCAGCAAAATATTCAAGATGTACTCAACCAAACAAAATTCTACTTGGATAATCGGAGGAGTCACATACTGGAGAGCAAATGTGCCAAATTTCAGACAGAAATCTGGGCTGAGCAAAGAGATCGAGAAATCTTGAGCTCTTGAGCAGAAACACGAGGGAAAGAAAGCTGGTGTTGATTTTTTCGGGAGAGAGAAGAGTGTGGGAGGAAGAGATGCTAAAGTGGGGCAAGGGGGAGCCCACACACCAGGGTGGCGCGCCCCCCTTCCAGGCCGCGCCGGCCTGTGGGGTGCCACCCTGGGGTGCCTCACTGGTCATCCCCAGGTGCTCCCGGGTGCATTTTCGAAAAATAGGACCAACGGTATAATTTTTCTGGATATTTGAAAACTTTGAAAAATGCACATTTCTGGGTATTAAGTTTATTATTACTGGCCAGGAATTTTTTTGAAATCTCTAATTAGCTAGGAACTTTGCAAAACAAAAGTGCTACAGCAAGTAGAACAAGTGGAGGAAGAAAGAGATGTTGTTTACCTCCTCTATGCATATAAAAAGTATTTGTTAACAAGGTTGATCAAGTCTTGCCACCAAATAAATTTTACATAGCATAAGAAGAAATAAACCTCAAATCAATCATGTTACCTTGAATTGTATTGATATGGATCCAATCATAAGATTTTGATAACCTTCTTTAGGCTCATATATAGGACAATCAATTGTTCCAACTTTGATAGTTCTCACATTAGAAATAGTATTAACTCCACATACTTTATCAATCCTCTTGGGGAAATAGACGGTATGCTCCTTATCATAAACATTGAAAGTAACCTTTCCTTTATTGCAATCAATAACAACCCCTGCGGTGTTAAGAAAAGGTCTCCCAAGAATAATAGACATATTATCATCTTCAGGCATTTCCAACACAACAAAATCAGTTAATATCAAACAGTTATTAGTAACTTGAACACGAACATCCTCACATATACCAACAGGAATAGCAGTAGATTTATCAGCCATTTGCAAAGATATATCAGTAGGTATCAACTTATCTAAATAAAGTCTCTTATAAAGAGAAAAAGGCATAACACTAACACCGGCTCCCAAATCACATAGAGCAGTTCTAACATAATTATTCTTAATAGAACAAGGAATAGTAGGTATACCTGGGTCGCCCAACTTCTTTGGAACCTTGCCATTGAAAGAGTAATTAGCAAGCATAGTGGAAATCTCCTCATTGGGGATTTTCCTTTTGTTAGTAACAATATCTTTCATATACTTTGAATAAGGAGGTAATTTAATAGCATCGGTCAAAGGGATTTGCAAGAATAAAGGTTTCATCCAATCACAAAATTTATTATAGTGTTCTTCTTCCTTTGATTTTAGTTTCTTAGCAGGAAAAGGCATTTGCTTTTGCACCCAAGGTTCCCTTTCATTACCATGTTTCTTAACAATAAAATCTTCTTTAGTATACTTTTTATTTTTAGCATGCTTTTCAGGTTCATCTTCAACCTCTTCTTTATCAGAAGCATCATTCTTATTATTATCATTTTCATTATCATGTTCATTACCACTTTCAGTTTCAGCATCAGAAATAGAAATACTATTAGGATCATTAACAGGTTCAGAGGATTCTACAACATTTTTATGTTTCTTCTTCTTTTTCTTAGAAGGAGCACTAGGTTCAGTTCGTTGAGAATCTTGTTCAACTCTTTTGGGATGCCCTTCAGGATATAGAGGATCCTGGGTAGAGACACCACCTCTAGTTGTTACTTCATAAGCATGTTTCTCTTTAGAATTATTTTTTAGCAAGTCATTTTGCACTTTAGTGAGTTGATCAATTTGAGTTTTAACCATTTTAAAATGTTTAACAAGTATCTTAACATCATTGGAGGTTCTCTCCACAATATCATGCAAATTGCTAATAGCTTGAGAATTTTCCATTAGATGATTCTCTACTCTCATATTAAAATTTTCTTGCTTAACAATATAATTATCAAACTCATCTAAGCATTGAGCAGGAGGTTTCGGATACGGAATATCTTCCCTAGTAAAGCGTTGAAGGGAGTTTACCTCAATCATGGATGAAGGGGGAATCATCTCACATATATCTTCTATGGGAGGTAGATTCTTCACATCTTCGGATTTAATACCTTTCTCCTTGAGAGACTTCTTGGCTTCCCTCATATCTTCATCATTCAATTTAATTAAACCCCTCTTCTTCAATATTGGCGTCGGAGTTGGTTCAGGTGTAGTCCAATCATCATGATTCCGGCCTATTTTAGCCAATAATTCTTCAGCTTCGTCTGGAGTTCTTTTCCTGAAAACACAACCAGCACAACTATCCAAATATGCCCTAGACTCAACGGTTAGTCCACTATAGAATATATCAAGTAAATCATGTTTTTCCAATTCATGTCTAGGTCGAGCCCTGATAAGAGAGCAAAATCTTGCCCATGCTTCAGGCAATTTCTCTCCATCTTCCTGGTCAAAGCTATAAATTTTCTGTAAAGCAGCATGTTGAGCACTAGCAGGAAAGTATTTCCGAAAGAAAACATCAAGCAAATCACCTGGACTTTTAATAGAACCAGGAGGCAAATTATTATACCAAGTTTTAGCATCATCCTTTAATGAGAAAGGAAAAATTTTAGCAACAAAATAAGTACGCATCTTGACATCATCAGAAAACAAGCTACCCATAGAAGAAAGTTCATTCATGTGTTCTACAACACTTTCTTTTTCAGTACCACAAAAGGGTGTTTTCTCAACAATAGCTATATGAGATAAATCAAGAGAAAAATCATAATCTTTATCCTTAATGCATATAGGAGATGTGGCAAATTTAGGATCAGGAGATAGCTTATGTCTAACAGTATATTGTGCGAGAAACTTTTTAATTTTTCTTGCATCAGCAGTAGCATTGCATCTATTAATAAAATCATCATTAAATTCCACATAATCCTCATCAGGATCATCACTAGAATAATCAAGTTCAGGTGAATTAACAGGTGTAGCAGCATTAGGAGTTTCAGTATTTTCAATTTGTCTAGACCTAGCAGTTGTAGCATCTAGAAAGGATCCCAATGACCCACTATCATCAAGCACAGCAGAAACATTATCAATATTATGAGAGTTTTCAGATTCAGCAGAAGTACCAGCAAGTGAAGCTTGCGGCGGTGAAACAAGTTGACTTATCACAGATGGTGAATCAAGAGTAGCAGAGGTACTCAGAGTTGTACCTTTTCTTGTAGTGGATGGTAATATGGCGACTTTAGGATCGCGAGTTTTACCCATGATGGAGAATTTGCAGCGAACAATATCAATCCAAGTGAACTTCCAAATAAAGCTATGCTCCCCGGCAACGGCGCCAGAAAACTGTCTTGATGACCCACAAGTATAGGGGATCGCAGCAGTCTTCGCGGGAAGTAAAACCCAATTTATTGATTAGATACAAGGGGAGACAAAGAATACTTGAAAGCCTTAACAGCGGGGTTGTCAATTCAGCTGCACCTGGAAACAGACTTGCTTGCAAGAGTTTATCAGTAGTAACAGTTTTATAGCAGTAGCAGTAGTGAAATAACAGCAGCAGTGTAACAAAGACAGCAGTAGTGATTTTAGTAAACAGCAGGATTAAAATACTGTAGGCACAGGGATGGATGACGGGCGTTGCATGGATGAGAGAAACTCATGTAACAATCAAAGCAGGGCATTTGCAGATAATAATAAAACGGTGTCCAAGTACAAAGCAATCCATAGGCATATGTTCCATATATAGTCGTACGTGCTCGCAATGAGAAACTTGCACAACATCTTTTGTCCTACCAGCCGGTGGCAGCCGGGCCTCTAGGGAATCTACTGGATATTAAGGTACTCCTTTTAATAGAGTACCGGACCAAAGCATTAACACTCCGTGAACACATGTGATCCTCACATCACCGCCATCCCCTCCGGTTGTCCCGATTTCTGTCACTTCGGGGCCTTTGGTTCCGGACAGCGACATGTGTATACAACTTGCAGGTAAGATCATAAAACAATGCATATCATGATGAAACAATAACATGTTCAGATCTGAGATCATGGCACTCGGGCCCTAGTGACAAGCATTAAGCATAACAAGTTGCAACAATACCATCAAAGTACCAATTACGGACACTAGGCACTATGCCCTAACAATCTTATACTATTACATGACCAATCTCATCCAATCCCTACCATTCCCTTCAGCCTACAGCGGGGGAATTACTCACACATGGATGGGTGAAACATTGCTGGTCGATGGAGAGGCATCGGTGGTGATGATGGCGATGATCTCCTCCAATTCCCCGTCCCGGCGGAGTGCCAGAACGGAGACTTCTGGCCCCCGAGACGGAGTTTCGCGATGTGGCGGCGTTCTGGAGGGTTTCTGGCGACTTCGACTTCTGCCTCGCGATTTTTAGATCGAACCCTTTAAGTAGTCCAGAGGGGGGCGTCGGAGGCCAGCCGAGGGGGTCACACGCTAGGGCGGCGCACCCCCATCCTGGGCCGCGCCGGCCTAGTGTGTGGGGCCCTCGGGCCTCCACCTGGCTTGCCCTTCTGGCTCCCTGAGTCTTCTGGTAAAATAGGCCCATTGATATAAATTCCGAGGATTTTCCCGAAAGTTGAATTTCTGCACAAAAACAAGACACCAGAGCAATTCTGCTAAAAACAGCGTTAGTCCGTGTTAGTTGTATCCAAAATACACAAATTAGAGGCAAACCAATAGCAAAAGTGTTCGGGAAAGTAGATACGTTTTGGACGTATCAGTAGCACACACTTGAGGAGCTCAAGTTCCTTTGCCATGATCTGTATCTCATGAGCCTGTTCTACTACAGATCGGTTCTCAACCATTCTATAGTCATTGAACTGCTCCATAGCATACAGTTCACCTCCGGCATCGGCAGCACCAATCTTAGCATCCAGTGCATCCCACAGTTCCTTCCCATTTCGGATCTACAGTTAAGCATCAACCAACTTGTCTCCAAGCACACTTAGGATGGCACCCACAAAGATTACGGTGGCATCCCCGAACGCTTTATCCTCTTCAGGAGTAAGCTGACCTCTGGGAGTACCTTCCGCAACTCGGTGCACGCCCATAGAAGTGAGCCACAAGAGGGTCTTACTCTGCCATCTCTTGAAATGAGAACCCGTAAACGGACTCGGTTTGAGCGCAGCAGCAAAACCAGACGGTGAAAATTGCCTAAGCATATAAGGTTTTTGGATTGTTGGATTATTAGGCAATTTCCGTGTGAGTTTAATTACCGAAAGCAACATTATATATGCACAAGCATACTTAACCATACACATCAGACTAAGCACATGCATCAGATCTGAACATGGGACAAGTAGCAGTGCAAGGTAGGAGAGGGAAATCACGTACATCGCGACCGGGAAGGTCGCACCAGCAGTAGCACCACCACCACCATGGGAGTTGTTGATGTCGCCCATGGTGTAGTCGAAGTCGTTGATGAAGCAGACGAACCGGCGAAGATGAACACGAACAGCAGCGAGCAGTCGCGCCGAGACGCTCCCCAAAAACCTTATCGCCCGTCTCCCGGTGCAGGATCTCAACGGCCGGAGTTTCGGAGGCCTGCTCTCCCAAACGGCCGTGCACGCAGTCGCCGGGATGGGGAAGACTAGAGAGTACCGCAGAAAAAGGAACTTCGCGAGAGAGATTGAATAGAGAGTTCTGAGAACTGTATATTTCTCTAGATCCGATCTATCTCCTTGTATAGCCTGGGAAGCCGACCCGACCGCGTTGCCAGGCGTAGGAAGCCAAGGACACGCGGCGAGCATGCACATGCAGGTCGACATGTACCCAACTCAGTTGGTGCACCAAGCAAAAATTTAGGCTTCCTTGAGTGTGTCTCGAACTCGAACTCGAGTCACGAAACGCGACGTGTGTGCGTGCGTGACGAGGTGAGGCAAGGCGGGGCGGGCGGACGAGGAGGAGTGCGCGAGGGCTCCTTCTATTCTCACTCACTTGGAATGACTAGAACAGCGGCCCTTATATACCACTCCAACTCACTTCCAACTAGCAATGTGGGACTAAACTTTGTCCCCCAAGGCTATCCCAAGCTGCCAACGTGATGGGCCTTGAGATTTCAGAAATTGTAGACTATATGGGCTGCCTAACTGGGCTGCAGCCCATCTACATTCAACAGGAAAGGGGTGATGGAGCGCGGTTCTGGGTCGATTTGCATGGCACGGTTCTACATTTGCTCTTTTCCGTAAAGTACGAGCAACAGCGGCTGGTAAGAGGCTCTCCAAGGCTACGATCTTGTGATCTGTCAACCTCATGGCCGCACTTAGGCCCTTCAACTCCGGCCGAAGACCACAAACCGGCTGAAGACCACAAAGAGAGGCTGCAACAAGTGGATCGGCCTCAGCGATGTCATCACTGTTCCGGCTCCTGTGTTTGTGCTTGTGCTGCGGTGGAGAAGGTCCCGAAAGTCTTGATTGTGTTTTTTTTTCTTCTTGGGGTCCTTGTGTAAAAGTGGAGATCCTTTTTGTTATTTCTTCTTATATTTGAATCTTACTGCAACGTGTAATCCCAACGCTATAATATAAGTAGCTCAGGGTCCTTCGGAACCCAACCCTTGTTCAAAAAAAAACCCGACTTACCATCACGACTAGGCATATTCCGTATCTTGGTTTCTCGCATTCGGCGGATTCGCATTATGGCCATGGAGATGTGGTAACTTACATTCATCGGTGAAGGCGAACGAGAACTCGAGGAAGAAGAACAAGTAACCCTATGATGACCCACAAGTATAGGGGATCGCAACAGTCTTCGCGGGAAGTAAAACCCAATTTATTGATTCGACACAAGGGGAGACAAAGAATACTTGAAAGCCTTAACAGCGGAGTTGTCAATTCAGCTGCACCTGGAAACAGACTTGCTCGCAAGAGTTTATCAGTAGTAACAGTTTTATAGCAGTAGTAGTAGTGAAATAACAAAGAATAAAGGTAACAAAGACAGCAGTAGTGATTATAGTAAACAGCAGGATTAAAATACTGTAGGCACAGGGATGGATGACGGGCGTTGCATGGATGAGAGAAACTCATGTAACAATCAAAGCAGGGCATTTGCAGATAGTAATAAAAAAGTATCCAAGTACTAAGCAATCCATAGGCATGTGTTCCGTATATAGTCGTACGTGCTCGCAATGAGAAACTTGCACAACATCTTTTGTCCTACCAGCCGGTGGCAGCTGGGCCTCTAGGGAATCTACTGGAAATTAAGGTACTCCTTTTAATAGAGTACCGGAGCAAAGCATTAACACTCCGTGAACACATGTGATCCTCACATCACTGCCTTCCCCTCCGGTTGTCCCAATTTCTGTCACTTTGGGGCCTCGGGTTCCGGACAGCGACATGTGTATACAACTTGCAGGTAAGATCATAAAACAATGCATATCATCATGAAACAATAACATGTTCAGATCTGAGATCATGGCACTCGGGCCCTAGTGACAAGCATTAAGCATAACAAGTTGCAACAATATCATCAAAGTACCAATTACGGACACTAGGCACTATGCCCTAACAATCTTATGCTATTACATGACCAATCTCATCCAATCCCTACCATCCCCTTCAGCCTACAACGGGGGAATTACTCACACATGGATGGGGGAAACATTGCTGGTCGATGGAGAGGCATCGGTGGTGATGATGGCGATGATCTCCTCCAATTCCCCGTCCCGGCGGAGTGCCAGAACGGAGTTTCTGGTCCCGAGACGGAGTTTCGCGACGGTGGCGGCGTACTGGATGGTTTCTGGCGACTTCGACTTCTCGTCTCGCGTTTTTAGATCGAAACCCTTAAGTAGTCCAGAGGGGGGCGTCAGAGGCCAGCCGAGGGGGCCACACACTAGGGCGGCCCGCCCCCCCTCCAGGCCGCGCCGGCCTGTTGTCTGGGGGCCTGGGCCTCCCCCAGGTCTGCCCTTCTGGCTCCGTGATTCTTCTGGAAAAATAAGCCCTTCGACATAAATTCCGGGGATTTTCCTGAAAGTTGAATTTCTGCACAAAAGCGAGACACCAGGGCAATTCTGCTGAAAATAGCGTTAGTCCGTGTTAGTTGTATCCAAAATACACAAATTAGAGGAAAAACAATAGCAAAAGTGTTCGGGAAAGTAGATACGTTTTGGACGTATCAACTCCCCCCAAGCTTAGCTTATTGCTTGTCCTCAAGCAATTCAGTTAACAACTGAGTGTGATAAAAGAACTTTCACGAACACATTTGTTCATATGATGTAAATATTCTCATGATATGGACAAGTACTTAGGCAATTCATAATAAGATACATGCAAATAAGATCATACAATAGCTATGTCAATCATGGAAAGGTACCAACAAATTAATAATAAGCAGCATGAATCATGTCTATCAGCAGGATTGCAATGTTCATAAAAGGGTATGATAAAGTGGTATCTCGCTTGCCCGTATTTGAACAGCAAAACATAAATGCTCAGGCAACTCTGAAGTTCATGGAAAGACTAGAAATAGAGATTGTCAAATATAAGAGCATCAAAGTTATACCACAGTTAATCACATTTTGGGACAAGCATATTATACTAAGAATGACAGTTGTGCTCTCAAGAAAGTGCTCAAAGAAAGGATGGTGACATAACATGAAAGTAAAAGATTGACCCTTCACAGAGGGAAGCAGAGATTTACATGCGCTAGAGCTTTTCATTTTTAAAAAAGGAGTAAAATTATTTTGAGAGGTGTTTGTTGTTGTCAACGAATGGTAACGGGTACACCAACTACCTCGCCAACCAGACTTTCAAGAGCGGCTCCCATGAAGGACGTTATTTCTACCAGCAAGGTAGATCATCCCTCTTCTCTTTTGTTTACACATGTACTTTAGTTTTTATTATGAGTGACACTCCCCCCAACCTTTGCTTACACAAGCCATGGCTAACCGAATCCTCGGGTGCCTTCCATCAATCTCATACCATGGAGGAGTGTCTATTTGCAAAATTAAGTTGCTTACTGATGAATCAGGGCAAAACATGTGAAGAGAATTATTAATGAAGTTATTAGTTGGGGCTGGGCACCCCGTTGCCAGCTCTTATTACGAAAGTCTGTCAAAAGTAAATGACAAGGTTGAAAGATAAACACCACATACTTCCTCATGAGCTATAAAACATTAACACAAATTGAGAAGCATTTTGAAGGTTTAAAGGTAGCGCATGAGAATTTACTTGGAATGGTTTGAAATGCCATGCATAGGTATTTATGGTGGACACTTTGGAATAACTTGGTTTTCAGGGGTTTGGAAGCACGAGCAGCGTTCCCGCTCAGTACAAGTGAAGGCTAGCAATAGACCGGGGAGCGACAATCAAGAGAGCAGTCACTGTCATAATCATGCTTGCGGAAAAATAAATTAATGGAGGCATAAAAGTGATACAAGAACTCTGAGGCAAAGTAAATCATCGAGGCTTAATTGACTTTTGTTCAGTCATATGCATGCGTGAGCATGTGCCAAGTCGATTCAAATGAATTATTCAGAGGAGGATACCACAATGTCATACCTATTTATGAGTAAAACAATGCAAGCAGACATCCATGACATGCTACTCATATTAATAAACTGGAGCTAAACATGAAAGATCATCAACTACTAGACTTTCTTAAATGACATATACCTCACATGAACCAACTAAGCATGCTCACATAGATGAGTATATGTACAAAAATGAAAACAAATAGAGTTCATACCAGCCTCTCACCACAGTCGAATTGTCGTAGATCGTCATTATTGCCTTTCACTTGTGTAGCTTGAATAATAGGGAATGAAAACCACGCTCCACCCACCGAAAACCATCGAACTCCATAATGAACTTTACAAAACCAAAAAAGAACAGCAAATATTTTTGGTGTTTTCGAATTGGAAACAAGAACAAAAGGAAACAAGCAAACAAAGCAAAATCTTTTTGGATTTTCTTATAGCAAACCAACGATAGCAAATAAAGCAAAATAAAAGCAAGAAACCAAAATAAACAAATGATGAAGAGAAACAACAGAAATATTTTTGGTCTTTTTGTGTTTTAGGAAAGAAACAAAGCAAAAACAAGAAAATGAAAACTAAAAGAGTCACATAAACACAAAGCAGCAGGAATTCGTCAAACTTGATAGCAGTACAATAATCTATTTTTAGGAAATTCTTCCGCTGCCCAGATCGTAAAGTGTTCAACTAATGAAAGTTAGATAACAACCTGGGGAACATGCACAAAAATTGGCTTCACAAAATAACGTTCTGGCTGTTTTTGAGATTTTTTTTGGTATCGGTCCAGAATCTGTTTTCAGGCAGCACTTCCCCAAATATCATCTCCCTCTTATTAGAAAACCACTTAAAGAAACTAAACAAGTATGCACAAGTATCCAGCAACTATAATATGCAAAGAATGAGTGATGCCGGTATACCTCCCCCCAAGCTTAGGCTTTTGGCCTAAGTGGAGTTGAACCCCAGCGAGGGTCAGTGTTCCACGCCGGTGGATCATACATGACGTAGTCATAGTAAGGTCCCGGTGCAGAAGAAAAGGGCGAAGGCTCCACATGCCCAAAATGTTGATGCGAAGAACTTGCTGCATCGAATGACGAGTCGAGGTGTTCCTCGGCCTCCTCCGTGCCGTCTCTTGCATGATGGCCATCTCCCTCCAAGTATGCATTCAGTTCACCTTCCGTGACTGACCAATCCTTCCTGGAATCAAAATTAAACAGAACAGGTGTAGGCAATCCTACTAGTCTTTTAGTTTTCTTAGTTGTTCTCCAAGTTTTCTTATAAAATGTTATCTTGTAAGACAGGTTACTCAAATTAGACAAATCAGAAACAAATTCATGTTTAATCATGGAGACTATGTCAAGTTTTTCTACGGAAAGCTGAATATCAAGATGGTGAGGTTCTACACCATGCATAGCTAATAAACGAGAGGCGATGAGACCTCCGCAAATTCCTCCCTTCTCACGGTTAGTAGCAAGTATATGGGCTATCAAAGCTCCCAAATTATAAGTCATATCACCTTGTAATGCAGCAGCTAGAAAAGCTAAATCCTGGATAGATAACTTACTGGCATTCTTTCTAGCAAGAACACACTTGGTGATGAAATAAGCAAAGTAACGAATAGCTGGGAGTTGAATACTACTGATTTTACCACCATCCTCTGAGAAGCTTCTTCCATGACAAATCATCTTGTAAAGATTCAAGAGCTCTTGCGGTGATCCCCTTATCTTCTCGCACGATCCCCATTGCGGCACTCTAATTGCTGCACAAAAATCATCGAAAGGCAAGTTGACAGTTTTATTATAAATTTTGTACCGAACCATGGGGTTAGATTGAGACCAATTGAATTCAAAATCCTGCACTACAGACATAGTCAGTTTTGCATATTGGCATGGTTCATCAACAACAAAATCATCCAACCCTGCACACGAGAAATTAGATCTTGAACATCTTGCAAGATTCCTGCACTCCTCATAAAATCTGTGCATGGGTAGTAAGAGGGGTATACTCCCTCTTCGCGGTGAACTCTCATGACTTGTTGCACCTCCAATTCTTGTTGGTTTAGTTGATGACTATTCCACTCCATTTTCTGAATTTTTCAACAAACACTATAAAATTTGATTTGGTGACATATAATTGAGGGAAACTACTATAGAAACTTGCTAGAGTAGTAAACATGCATCAAAACTAGTTTCTACAACTTAGAACAAGCATGCAAGCTCACTAAACATGTTACCTACAGTAGCAAAATATTCAAGATATACTCAACCAAACAAAATTCTACTTGGATAATCGGAGGAGTCACATACCGGAGAGCAAATGTGCCAAATTTCAGACAGAAATCTGGGTTGAGCAAAGAGATCGAGAAATCTTGAGCTCTTGAGTAGAAACGCGAGTGAGAGAAAGCTGGTGCGAGTTTTTTCGGGAGAGAGAAGAGAGTGGGAGGAAGAGATGAATAAGTGGGGCAAGGAGGGGCCCACACACCAGGGTGGCGCGCCCCCCTTGCTAGCCGCGCCGGCCTGTGGGGTGCCACCCTGGGGTGCCCCACTGGTCATCCCCAGGTATTCCCAGGTGCGTCTTCGAAAAATAAGACCAACGGTATAATTTTTGTGAATTTTTGAAAACTTTGAAAAATGCACATTTTTGGATATTAAATTTATTATTACTGGGCAGAAAAAGATTTTGAAATCTCTAATTGACTAAAGAACTTTGCAAAACAAAAGTGCTACAACAAGTAGAACAAGTGGAGGAAGAAAGAAATGTTGTTTAGCTCCTCTATGCATATAAAAAGTATTTGTTAACAAGGTTGATCAAGTCTTGCCACCAAATAAATTTTACATAGCATAAGAAGAATTAAACCTCAAATCAATCATGTTACCTTGAATTGTATTGATATGGATCCAATCATGATATTTTGATATCCTTCTTTAGGCTCATATATAGGACAATCAATAGCTCCAACTTTGATAGTTCTCAAATTAGAAATGGTATTAACTCCACATACTTTATCAATCCTCTTGGGGAAATAAACGGTATGCTCCTTGTCATCAACATTGAAAGTAACTTTTCCTTTATTGCAATCAATAACGGCCCCTGCGGTGTTAAGAAAATGTCTCCCAAGAACAATAGACATATTATCATCTTCAGGCCTTTCCAGCACAACAAAATCAGTTAATATCAAGCAGTTATTAGTAACTTGAACAGGAACATCCTCACATATACCAACAGGAATAGCAGTAGATTTATCAGCCATTTGCAAAGATATATCAGTCGGTATCAACTTATCTAAATAAAGTCTCTTGTAAATAGAAAAAGGCATAACACTAACACCGGCTCCCAAATCACATAGAGCAGTTCTAACATAATTATTCTTAATAGAACAAGGAATGGTTGGTATACCTGGGTCGCCCAACTTCTTTGGAACTTTGCCATTGAAAGAGTAATTAGCAAGCATAGTGGAAATCTCCTCATTGGGAATTTTCCTTTTGTTAGAGACAATATCTTTCATATACTTTGAATAAGGAGGCAATTTAATAGCATCAGTCAAAGGGATTTGCAAGAATAAAGGTTTCATCCAATCGCAAAATTTATTATAGTGTTCTTCTTCCTTTGATTTTAGTTTCTTAGCAGGAAAAGGCATTTGCTTTTGCACCCAAGGTTCCCTTTCATTACCATGTTTCTTAACAATAAAATCTTCTTTAGTATACTTTTTATTTTTAGCATGCTTTTCAGGTTCATCTTCAACCTCTTCTTTATCAGAAGCATCATTCTTATTATTATTATCATTTTCATTATCATGTTCATTACCACTTTCAGTTTCAGCATCAGAAATAGAAATACTATTAGGATCATTAACAGGTTCAGAGGATTCTACAACATTTTTATGTTTCTTTTTCTTTTTCTTTGAAGGAGCACTAGGTTCAGTTCGTTGAGAATCTTGTTCAACTCTTTTGGGATGCCCTTCAGGATATAGAGGATCCTGGGTAAAGACACCGCCTCTAGTTGTTACTTCATAAGCATGTTTCTCTTTAGAATTATTTTTTAGCAAGTCATTTTGCACTTTAGTGAGTTGATCAATTTGAGTTTGAACCATTTGAAAATGTTTACCAAGTATCTTAACATCATTGGAGGTTCTCTCCACAATATCATGCAAATTGCTAATAGCTTGAGAATTTTCCATTAGATGATTCTCTACTCTCATATTAAAATTTTCTTGCTTAACAATATAATTATCAAACTCATCTAAGCATTGAGCAGGAGGTTTCGGATACGGAATATCTTCCCTAGTAAAGCGTTGAAGAGAGTTTACCTCAATCATGGATGAACGGGGAATTATCTTGCATAAATCTTCTATGGGAGGTAAGTTCTTCACATCTTCAGATTTAATACCTTTCTCCTTAAGAGATTTCTTGGCTTCCCTCATATCTTCATCATTTAATTTATTTAAACCCCTCTTCTTCAATATTGGTGTCGGGGCTGGTTCAGGTGTAGTCCAATCATCATGATTCCGGCCTATTTTAGCCAATAATTCTTCAGCTTCGTTTGGAGTTCTTTTCATGAAAACACAACCAGCACAACTATCCAAATATGCTCTAGACTCAACGGTTAGTCCACTATAAAATATATCAAGTAAATCATGCTTTTCCAGATCATGCCCATGTCGAGCTCTGATAAGAGAACAAAATCTTGCCCATGCTTCAGGCAATTTCTCTCCATCTTCCTGGTCAAAGCTATAAATTTTCTGCAAAGCAGCATGTTGAGCACTAGCAGGAAAGTATTTCCGATGAAAACATCAAGCAAATCACTTGGACTATTAATAGAACCAGGAGGCAAACTATTATACCAAATTTTAGCATCATCCTTTAATGAGAAAGGAAATTTTTTAGCAACAAAATAAGTACGCATCTTGACATCATCAGAAAACAAGCTACTTAAAGTAGAAAGTTCATTCATGTGTTCTACATCACTTTCTTTTTCAGTACCACAAAAGGGTGTTTTCTCAACAATAGCTATATGAGATAGATCAAGAGAAAAATCATAATCTTTATCCTTAATGTTCATAGGTGATGTGGCAAATTTAGGATCAGGAGATAGCTTATATCTAACAGTATGTTGTGCAAGAAACTTTTTAATTTTTCTTGCATCAGCAGTAGCAATGCATCTATCAATAAAATCATCATCAAGTTCCACATAATCCTCATCAGGATCATCACTAGAATATTCAACAGACTCAGGTGAATTAACAGGTGTAGCGGCATTTTCATTAGGAGTTTCAGTATTTTCAATTTGTCTAGACCTAGCAATTGTAGCATCTAGAAAAGATCCCAATGAACCACTATCATCAAGCACAGCAGAAACATCATCAATATTATAAGAGTTTTTAGATTCAGCAGAAGTACCAGCAAGTGAAGCTTGTGGTGGTGAAACAAGTTGACTTATCACAGATGGTGAATCAAGAGCAGCAGAGGTACTCAGAGTTGTACCTTTTCTTGTAGTGGATGGTAATATGGCGACTTTAGGATCGCGAGATTTACCCATGATGGAGAATTTGCAGCGAACAATATCAATCCAAGTGAACTTCCAAATAAAGCTATGCTCCCCGGCAACGGCGCCAGAAAATAGTCTTGATGACCCACAAGTATAGGGGATCGCAACAGTCTTCGCGGGAAGTAAAACCCAATTTATTGATTCGACACAAGGGGAGACAAAGAATACTTGAAAGCCTTAATAGCGGAGTTGTCAATTCAGCTGCACCTGGAAACAGACTTGCTCGCAAGAGTTTATCAGTAGTAACAGTTTTATAGCAGTAGCAGTACTGAAATAACAGCAGCAGTGTAACAAAGACAGCATTAGTGATTATAGTAAATAGCAGGATTAAAATACTGTAGGCACAGGGATGGATGACGGGCGTTGCATGGATGAGAGAAACTCATGTAACAATCAATGCAGGGCATTTGCAGATAGTAATAAAACAGTATTCAAGTACTAAGCAATCCATAGGCATGTGTTCCGTATATAGTCGTACGTGCTCGCAATGAGAAACTTGCACAACATCTTTTGTCCTACCAGCCGGTGGCAGCCAGGCCTTTAGGGAATGTACTGGAAATTAAGGTACTCCTTTTAATAGAGTACCGGAGCAAAGCATTAACACTCCGTGAACACATGTGATCCTCACAACACTGCCTTCCCCTCCGGTTGTCCCAATTTCTGTCACTTTGGGGCCTCGGGTTCCGGACAACGACATGTGTATACAACTTGCAGGTAAGATCATAAAACAATGCATATCATCATGAAACAATAACATGTTCAGATCTGAGATCGTGGCACTCGGGCCCTAGTGACAAGCATTAAGCATAACAAGTTGCAACAATATCATCAAAGTACCAATTACGGACACTAGGCACTATGCCCTAACAATCTTATGCTATTACATGACCAATTTCATCCAATTCCTACCATCCCCTTCAGCCTACAGCGGGGGAATTACTCACACATGGATGGGGGAAACATTGCTGGTCGATGGAGAGGCGTCGGTGGTGATGATGGCGATGATCTCCTCCAATTCCCCGTCCCGGTGGAGTGCCAGAACGGAGTTTCTGGTCCCGAGACGGAGTTTCGCGACGGTGGCGGCGTACTGGATGGTTTCTAGCGACTTCGACTTCTCGTCTTGCGTTTTTAGATCGAAACCCTTAAGTAGTCCAGAGGGGGGCGTCAGAGGCCAGCCGAGGGGGCCACACACTAGGGCGGCGCGCCCCCCTCCAGGCCGCGCCGGCCTGTTGTCTGGGGGGCCTGGGCCTCCCCCTGGTCTGCCCTTCTGGCTCCGTGATTCTTCTGGAAAAATAAGCCACTCGACATAAATTCCGGGGATTTTCCTGAAAGTTGAATTTCTGCACAAAAACGAGAAACCAGGGCAATTCTGCTGAAAACAGCGTTAGTCCGTGTTAGTTGTGTCCAAAATACACAAATTAGCAAAACAATAGCAAAAGTGTTCGGGAAAGTAGATACGTTTTGGATGTATCACCCAATCGCTCCCACCATTGCCATGGCCATTGTCATCGACTAGAGTTTGGTGCGTCGCTTACCTAATCTTGGGCCAGTGATGGAGGTCGAAAAGCAGGAGGGGAATGGAGTGGTTGGTATTCGGCGGGAGGTGGCAGATCCTCCCCGCCTACCTTTTCCCTTCTTGTTGCAGCCCGCACGGGCCGTGCTCGTGCAGTCAATGCCCTTTTGCATTGGTAGAGCGCGAGACGGTGGTGGCCTTCAAGGGAATAGCCGATTCGGCAGTTCCACATGAGAGCTAGTCCCAACACTGGTGTGAGAGCTGCGTTGGACACAACAAGAATGTATCCGGGCAACCAATATGTCTATTATCTGCTCCACCGGGCTAGGCTGGACCAAATGCATCCATTATCTGTTCTGCGGAACCATAGATTGTTTTGAGAATTATTGCAAACTGCTTTTACACACATGCTCTTGCGGTACGTGCTACAGATACTCTAAAGCGAACCCGTCCGACATGCTAGAGAGATATTTAGATGATCATAAGTATTACCTACTCCATCCGTCCATGGATAAGTGTACGGTTTTTTTTTTTTTGTAAGTCAACATTTTCAAATTTGACTTTTACACAAAAAATAGCAACATATGTGACACTTGAACTACATGTTAAGATGAATCTAGCGATTTGCCGATATTACTTTAGTACCATAAATGCTGCTACTGTTTCTAAAAAAAAGTTAAAAGTTAATATAATTTGACTTATGATGGTACACTTATTTAAAAAGACAGAGGGTGTAAGATAACAATCTTGTCAGCCATGTCCTTGTAGATTCTAATCCTAACTTTTGGTACACTAAATAATCGAAGCTGATTGCAGCAGCTGCAGCAGATTCTTTGAACCCGTGCCAGGTACATGTGTGAACTCATAATGTGTTTTGCATTGCCGACCCGATCAGAAACGGCTGGCTCTGGTTGCAACCTGCAAGTCATGATCATGGTTGCGGGCGGCCGAGAAAGAGACCCGGCCAGGCCTGGTCTGATTGGGATGCTTGTGAGTTGTGACACGTAAGGCCGAGCTACATGTATGTGCATGGTGATGAGCAGTCCGCGTCCTTGTTCATGTCTTTTGCTGTACTATAGTCTGCACGGTTCATGCATGCACGTTGCTGGTTCCCTCCCTTCCGCCAAGTGGCTTCAGAGAATTCAGGTGGCAGTAGTTTTGTATTTTCTTTGAAGGTTGGGAAGTGTACATGTGCTGTCAAGTTTTCTGCAGCCCAAGAAAGTTTGTTCAGTCACGTACCTCTGATTTTGTGCATACATATCGCTAGCTGTTCATGGTCGTCACACTAGAATACTCTTGCTGGCTAGTGAACTCTCCATCCATGATTTATAAGTTCAATCTGGTGATGCCATTAACTATTATTATTACCCACAAAAAACTATTATTATATGTATTCACTGCGTTTTTTTACTTCAAGTTCTAGGTTTAGTAAAAGTTAAACATTGTATAATTTAACTACAAATTTATAAAAAAAGTATCAGCATTTACAAGCAAATACATATAATAAGTAAATAAACTCTAGGACAATTATTGTATCCCCTCTATCCAAAAATAAGCGACTCGACTTTTTCTAGATACTGATTTATCTACACACTAAGAACACGTTCAAATATAATAGTATCTAGATAAAGTAGAGGCACTTATTTACGGACGGTGGGTACAATAGATTTTATATTGTAGATGGTAATGTTTTTTCTCCGAATATTCAGTCAATCTTGACAAAACCTAGAATGTGAATTAAGGGCGTATCCTGTGCGGTGCCTTGTCCTGGGAAAAATATCCGGATTTATTAATCTTACAGTGATTAGTAGAATTATGTGAGCATTACACGTTGAATTTTGCCTGATTTTGTCTTTAAAATGGGTCAGCTGCTGAAAATGTCCATAGCTGCAATTACCTATCCCCTCATTCATAAATGGTTTGTCTAGATTTTTTCGAAATGGGGTTGCCCCAGCCTCTGCATCAAAATGATGCATATGGCCGCTTTATTACTTTATTTTGAGTGAGTGCAAGACCTTATTACAAATCAAGTATCATCCATGGTCGATACAAAGATCAACCATTAAAAAGAAAACAAAACAGCGGGTGCCCGTGATACATCATATTGTTATGCTATGATCAAGCCGCCAACCGAACCGACTGTAGAAATCCCATGCGACCATCTCCAAACGGTTGCACCCATACTCCATGGCAGCTCGCTGCTCCTCTGCTTGGATATAAGACCACGTACGGATCCAATGTATGGCCAAGGGAATAACCTGTAAGAAAGAATGAGGTTTCTGCTTGTTAAAAATAAAATCATTACGAACATTCCATATAGCCCAAACAATGACACAAACACCCACCCTAATCTGGATTAAATCTTTTTTGGAAATACCGCTTAACCAATTTCCAAAAAGATTTGTAACATTAGAAGGTGGGGATATACTGAACGCCATAAAGATTATGCGCCAAACAATTTTTGCCAACGGGCATTCAAAGAACAAATGCTGAATGGATTCATCTTTATCACAAAACACACAAGTTTTACTTCCTTCCCAATTCCTTTTACGAGATTATCCTTGGTTAGAATTACTTTACGGTGGAGGAACCACATGAATATCTTAATTTTTAAAGGAACCTTCATTTTCAAATATATTTGCGCAAGTATTTAGTTTGATCATCTAAAAGATCAAGATTATGTGATTTAACCGTGAAACCACCAGAGGTAGTAAGTCTGCATACAAAAGTGTCTTTTTCATTAGACAACTGAATATTCATCAGGCGTTCAACTAGTTCTAACCATTGCACCCACTTGTTGGGTGTCAATGTCCTACGAAATGAAATATTCAGTGAATTAGCTCCCAAAACATCAGCAACAGTAACTTGTTTTCCGTTGACAATGTTATATAGAGACTCATACTGCTGAGACAAAGGGGTATCTCCTAACAAAACATCCTCCCAAAATCTGGTTGAGGTGCCATCACCCACCTTGAAATACCTCTTTTGAAGAACTCTTCTTTCACTTTCATTAGTCCCTTCCAAAAGGGAGAGTCAAGAGGTTTTACTGTCACTTGTGACAAAGTTTTAGATTGCAAATACTTGTTTCGAAGTAATTCTTGCCAAACCCCTTCTTCATTTAAAAGCTTAAACAACCATTTACTAAGCAAGCATTTGTTTTTGACATCTAGTACTTCAATCCCTAACCCTCCTTGATCTTTAGGTCGGCAAATTATGTTCCATTTAGTCAGCCTATATGTTCTTTTGTGCCCATCGCTTTGCCAGAAAAAACGTGATCGACAATAATCTAATCGTTTCCTTACCCCTATAGGTATCTCGAGGAACGATAGCATGAACATCGGTAAACTCGTCAAAACTGAATTTATGAGGATCAAGCTATCGCCATAAGACAACAATTTTCCTATCCAACAACTCATCTTTCTTTCACATCTATCCTCAACCGGCTTCCATTCCCCATTTCTAAGTTTTCTGAAATGAATTGGGATACCTAAGTATTTAAAAGGGAACATTCCCATGTCACATCCAAAAAGAAGGCGGTACTCCTCCACATCCTTAGCATCGCCAAAACAAAAAATCTCACTTTTGTGAAAATTAATTTTTAGACTGGAAAGTTGTTCAAACATACATAAGATTAGCTTTATATTTAAGGCTTTTTCCAAATCGTGTTCCATAAAAGGAATGGTGTCATCCGCGTACTGTAGAATTGACACACCCCCATCCACAAGATAAGGAATGAGTCCCTCGACCTGACCATCCTCCTTAGCTCTATTAATGATAATAGCTAGCATGTTGGCGATAATATTAAATAAAATTGGCGATAAAGGATCTCCTTGTCTACGATCTTTCTTCATTTGAAAATAATGTCCAATGTCATCATTCACCCTAATGCCGACACTCCCTCTACTCACAAAATCTTGGATCCATTTACACCACTTCGGATCGAAACCTTTCATTCGCAAAGCTTGTTGTAAGAAATCCCAATTAACTTTATTATAAGCTTTTTCAAAATCTAACTTCAGAAGAACACCATTGTCTAGATATACTTTGTAAATAGATACTTCGAAATCTATGACAAAAATTACGACACAGCGGGATTATCTTGTTTCATAAAACATTCTCTTGGCAATAGAATTATATACGCCAGCCTAGAGGCTGATTGTAACCTGGTGTTTTCTGATTAATAAAGCTCACAACGTTCTCCAAAAAAAAAGAATTATATACGCCGCGCCGGTGGGCATAGCAGTACTTGCATAATGGTGTTTCGTAGGTTTGCTAATTTGCTCCTTTCTTCTGCATTCCCTCTCTTGATTGAGTTGTGTGTCCTGTCTCTAATGCAGAAAGTGGTGGACGCAAGGGTCCAAACACGTCAAAAGGTGGCGAAACCAGAACACCCCGGTGGTTTTGGTTCTAGCTCCACGCCGGCTTTTCCCTTGTCTCTTCTTCTGCGCTTGCAGCGCCCACAATATTTGTGTTGGGGGCAGCGCCAGATCCGCCGCAGGCTTTTCTCCCTTCTCCGGTCGACGTGAAGAAGTATTTGCTGGGAACGAGCGAGAACACTGTCCTGCGTATATACGGCCGCCGAGTATCAGTGATTTTCCTTTTCTATTCCTGCACGAGAGAGTCTTGGGCTGGCCTGTCAAGTGTTTTTTGTTCGTTTTTTCTTTTCGTTTTTCTCTTTTCGTTTCATTTTCCTCTTTCCCTTTTTTCTCAGTTCCTTTTAATTTAAAACTAGGAAATATGCATGTGTGTTGCTACTATTTTATTTTCTCAATCATCCTGGGTCACGTCAATGGATTTTAACATTTCGTTATCGTCTTGATAGCAACATGGAATAAAATTACTAATGTGCCAGCAGAAAATTGGAGTCGTGCGCTGACATGGTGGAAAGTTGGAGAACAATAATCCAAAGCGACGTTTGATGCATCCGCCTCACAAGTACCACCCTAGCACACAAGCTCGAAGAGAGTGAAGGAAGCTTTATTTGGCCTCGCCGCCATCCACAACATCTAAACACCGATGAATCAAAAAGCTGGCTCTAATATGTTTAATCCATGATATTTTTGTTCAACCAACCTAGTTCAATGGGACACAACTCATGAAGCCACTTATAAAAAAATTCCAAGGTACGATGTAAAACCTCTACGGCCCATTGCGAGCTCATTTTCTAAGTTAGATGTAAAACCTCTACTAGTCTAATAACATATGTTATGTTACTAGTTTAAGTTACTAGTCATCGCCTTGTCCTCAACCTGGCATTGGTGAAGCATAGAACGAAGCTCAATTTCTGTAGGCAACTGAAGATCAACAAATGTCATCCGGTATTATCGCATATACACTCCTAACTCCTCGATGCAAATACGATTTTATTTTGCAATTCCATTGAACGTGGCATAAACATCGCCAAAGATATGTAAATACAACTTTATACATATATGTAAACAAGAACAAAACATTCCAAAATAGATCCATGTGGCATGCACGCATGTGGCTACAAACGTAACCTGGTGCTCACACGAGGCTAAGTTGTCCCATATGCGTCAAGTTGACTAGTGACTCGTACATTTCGATCTCGCCACTCTCGTGCGTCCTGCTGCGTGTGCCCCTGCAGAGATGTACACCATGTTTCCTAGGAACGTACGTACGGTACGGTACGTGTACACATGCACAGACACAGAGGCACAGGGCGCGCGTGCCGGCCAGGCCTGCAGATTGCTCCCTTGTACGTACGTACGCGCGGCCCACCGATTGGGCGAAACACAAAAGATGCTACGTACTAGTACCGTAGCTAGCCATAAGCCTACAGGTAAAGATTTTCTAATTGTCGTATACGTATGAACGGAATATGCTTTTGTACTATACTAGTACTCGTACTGTGTTTGTACAGACATGAAACATATGACAATACGTTGTGTAACCTTTCCTTCTCCGTGCAGCTCATGTCGTATATATACGCTCATGTCACATTCCGACAAACCAAGCTACCGCGTGCTACACATCTAGGTTGTACAGACTGTATACATGTATATATAAAAATAGGTAGAGCAGTTTTATTTTGAGACGGAGAAAGTATACAAAACCTTAATAATAGAACGGACATCCAGTGGAATCAAACTTGAGATCGAGAGGCTATACAGAACGTAGTAATTTTTCTGGAAAATGCAAATGTGTTGCCGAAAATGCAGGCAGCAGGCAGGGTAGGGATCGGAGGCGTGCTTGTCCGTGGCCCGTGACGGACGGACAGGCGTGCATGCCGTCGTCTTTCGCCGGCCGTCCGTCCTCGCGAGCTGCACTCGGTACATGGCTAGCTTGGCGACGGACGTTGGCATGCAGGACCGTGGACGCAGGGTAGGGCTTGGCTAGGTAGCCATGGAGAAGCAGGAGGACAAGCGCTAGGTGCCACAGCTCTCCTCGGGAACCGCGATGCCGACGACTGTCTCTAGCCTGTGGGCCCGACAAGGCAGGCTTGCATGCATGATGCACACAACAACAAACCGAGGACGGCGCATAGAGAGGTGATTAGAGAGACTAGGTAAGGTTTAGCGCTTAGGCTTAGCAGGAATGTTTTCGTGTTCTTGCTGCAACGTCACTTCGCTCCAGTGCACTGCACAAGGCCAAGGCCGGCCCGGGAGGGGAGACGCATATATTGGATAGATGCGTGAATGGACGCGTCCAGCTGCCATTTTTTTTTTCTCTCCTCCACGGCTAAATCAAGCCGCGGAAAGAACCAACTCACCGCACTGTGCACTGAGAATGCCAAGCCAGCCCGTGACATGGTATACACGCATGTATGTAACACCCACCGGCCGGTAAGGCAATGTTTCCATCAGTAGGGCTTTGATCGATCGGAATGAAAAACGTCGCATGTGTAGAGCTGTCGAGCTACCTAGGTCGACTAGCCATAAAAGCTTGGGCTTGCCACTTGCTTTGGCAGTTTGTCACAATTAATAGATCATGGTTCGTTTTTTTAAATGGAGGGAGTACCCGTCCTATACATTGAAAGTACCGTGTTTTTTTCTCAAAAAAAAAAGAAAATACTGTGTTTTTATTGATTTATTAAATGTATGTATGACAAAAATCATACCCCCTCTGTTCCAGCAAAAGTAGGTAGATACATCTAAATCTCGATAAAGTTGAGACACTTTTCGTGGGTGTGACGAAGGGAGTACACGAAAAACCCGAAGCAACCACGCAACAACTACATATGCTAAAATGAGTGAAGAACATGTTAAGAGGGCCTAATTCTCTGAAAAACAATGAAAAACTAGCATCAACTAGAAACCGAAACATCCCATACCCCGAGACACTCACTAAACGAAAAGGGAGCGCTTACCTCGTGCACACGCTACGAAAGCCGTCAGCACTGTCTACCTCTTGTCCATCTTTAGGAAAAATATCTGCACAACCCTTGCCAGGCCTGGCATCGACGCCACCATTGCTTCAGAGAGGTGCCCCTACCCTACGGGCGTGCATCACATCGCGTCTGCCACCGAGGCACCGTTGCCCCCCCCCGACGAGACTCATCGTCCTGGACGCGGTAGATGCATAACTTGTCCACCTTGGGAACCCTGAACCACCTAGGAGGAGGCGGACTTAGTTTGGTCACAGCGGGTACTATTATAGAATAGTAGTATCATTCTAGTCATATAGTGTCTACAATGCATGATATCATGTAATAATATCATAGTCTTATTACATGTATTTATTTGATTAGTTTCATTATATTTATTATTTTTCTAGTTCTACATGCTCTCACATGGTATCGGCCTCCTCCAATAGTATAATTTTTACACCATATAATTCATATTTTGTTGACTAAATTAGTCGTTAATTTTTTTCTTAAACTACGTACACGCAAGGGGGTATGATACAAATATGATCTCTCTCGTCGTTATTTATAGTTACACATTAGATTTTTGCACGTATAATGTGTGAGATACTTAATATGATACCCCACAACGGGTAGCCAATAGCTAGTTCCTCCTCATGGCCAATTGATGTCGTTGTTTATATTGACATAGTCTTCAAGGTTTACCTCTCATTATAAATATGTGTAAAACATAAGATAATATTATTTTATTAATATGTCCTTTTTGAGACAAATCTAAATATAAGTTTTACAAGTTCCCAATCCAAATATTGAGTAATATTAGGGCAACATTTAAAAGGTTTTTTAGATGAAAATAATCTAAAAGTTTGACTCGAGACATGTAAATCAATGTCACCTTTTGTTAGATGTGGTTTCAGTTTGGCCAAATCTCCAAGAATATCCCAAGGTTCAAGTAACATTTTTTCCTTATGATTATTAAGTTTACTCCCTTCAATTTTATTTTTAAAAACATGCTTCCAAGATCAGCATGCCCCTCCCCCTGTGTCTGACGACGTCCGTGAGGTGGTAGACTGGTAGCGTAACAGCTCGATGGACCAGTGTTCGCTGTGCGTGGCTCAATCATGGAGGAGGGAGATCGGCACGCAGACGCGAGCTGCTCCGGTGGCAGGGGACACATGCATAGACGCTCCATGAGGAACGTACCGCTGCCGCGCTCCTACTCCCATTTCAGCATCACAAGATCGGAAGGGAAGTACGTGCAGGTGGAGGTGCACAATCTCATGTCATCAGATCATATGTCACCCGACGAAACCACGTGCACCATGCACGTACACAACTAGAGAAGCACACAGCTAGCCATTTTCTTTTCTTTTCTTTCCGAGTGACCCGCTCAACTTCCACACCGCGCGAGCTAATCTGTTAATTGCTCCAAAATGACATGTAAGAAATTACACGATCAGAAGTCGCGGAACCTCTCTGGACATGGGATTAATGGGACATCACTACCCTGTCGGAGCCCGTATCATGATCACCATGATATATACGCTGGGTACAAGGAAGGAATCTCTCCCTTTTGCCCCCTTTTTTCTTTCACGCAAATCTCACACCAGAGAATAGATTCCAGGGCACCTTTTCACAGAATCAAAATATCTAATCAATCAACCATGATGTCGAAGGACCTGGCCCCGTTTTAATGATGAGATGCCTAAGGAGCAAGAAACAGACGGGTTCAAACACAACAAAAAATGCCCGGCCAGACCAGAATCCTTGTGTACCAGGTCACTAGCAATTGTTTGGCCTTGCTTTGCCACTGTTTCTGCATCTTCCTTGTTATTCCAGTCCAGGCAGGGCACTGGGAACAGAAGTCACATTACCCAACACCATCAGACTACAAGTTTTGCAATCACAATCGAACTTCTCGTGTTGGAGAATATCGTAATCATCAGACACAATCATATACAAGGGGCAGAGGCACACCATATAATTTGTCCTCTCATACCCCAACATTTCAAACATACCATCACGAGTTCAAGATGATGAATGTTGAAAAAACAGGGTTCGAAACAATTCAAAATACTTAATAGATTATGTCTAGGGTCGTGCTAGAATCATAGCACATTTAAAACTTTGTCCTCTACCTCAAAATGATGGGATATGGGAACATCCTTTTAATTATATTTCTCAACAAAAACCTCACAAAACGAATACATCGATCCACCCAAAGCCACCTTCCTAGTGACACTATGCCTAAACGCTTGATGATGGGGGTAACATGATAGGGGCCATGTGCCAAGACCTCACACCTACACATAACATCTGAAATTGGAGGATCCACCAAGCCGCCTAATGGCAAGCCGAGAGCACAAACATGTCCAGCAAACCACCAGTGCGCGTTCTATGCACACTCCCAAGAAGCCTCCCGCCTTCTTCTTCTGCTGACCATCCTTCAGGAGAGATAACAAATTGGCCTTCCCGGTCCCGTCGTCGACTCTGCGACGACACAAGATATCACCACCGCCATGCATACATCCATCATCACCTGTTCAATGTCAAGATCCCGCTGCACAATGCCGCGAATAATCTGTTGGACTTGGTCCCTACTTGTACACCGCGATCAGTCGAGTACTTTCCGACAAGATGCGCGTACTAGCAAAGCTTCAGCGAGTCGGCGTTCCAGCGAGACGGACAGTATGCGCGTACGTACTAGCTAGCTCAACCTTGCTTCCGATCAGCTTATTGCTTTTGGCCAGATCGATTCTTCAGCTAGCACAACACCTGCAACTCACGTACGCGAAAAACAGGTTGATCGCCACAGGCACATATCGTGCCTTTGCTTTCTTTGTATTTCTTACTTTGGCTCACGGTAGATTACAGGGGAGTTACAAGGGATTATATAGTAGCAGATTAGAAGAGGTGAAGGCAGAAGACGCGGACAAGGATGGTAAGCGACAAGCCATGGAGAAGCCGGCGAAGGTAAAGTTGGTGACATGGAAGACACAGAGAGCGACGAAAGCAATGTCGACGATGATGACCGAAACGGTGAAAGCAATACCGAGGGTAACACCTACGCATAGTAAGTGGCGTATTTGGGACCCTGGTCGAAGTGAAGCACACGTCGTGCTTAGGGGGGTGATTGTTAGGATTAAGCACGTACTACGCCAGACGGCGTCGTGTGTGGCTTCGGTGTCGTATACGAGTGGTATACGGAACACGAGTTGGAGTAGATTTAGGATTCCTAGTTCTACTAGGTTAGCTAATCTGCTACTATATAATCCCTTGTAACTCCCCTGTAATCTACCGTGAGCCAAAGTAAGAAAAACAGGTTGATCGCCACAGGCACATATCGTGCCTTTGCTTTCTTTGTATTTCTTACTTTGGCTCACGGTAGATTACAGGGGAGTTACAAGGGATTATATAGTAGCAGATTAGCTAACCTAGTAGAACTAGGAATCCTAAATCTACTCCAACTCGTGTTCCGTATACCACTCGTATACGACACCGAAGCCACACACGACGCCGTCTGGCGTAGTACGTGCTTAATCCTAACAATCACCCCCCTAAGCACGACGTGTGCTTCACTTCGACCAGGGTCCCAAATACGCCACTTACTATGCGTAGGTGTTACCCTCGGTATTGCTTTCACCGTTTCGGTCATCATCGTCGACATTGCTTTCGTCGCTCTCTGTGTCTTCCATGTCACCAACTTTACCTTCGCCGGCTTCTCCATGGCTTGTCGCTTACCATCCTTGTCCGCGTCTTCGGTCTTCACCTGTTCATCGGTGCTCGTCACCTTGGTTTTTCCTTCTATTCTCCTTTTGCTTACTACCTTGTCGAAGTATTTCTCGAAAGATATAGCAAAAGTAACTAGCTCGTATGATTCTGGCCGCTGCTTCTGGCCTAGCCACCTATATCCAGAGCCAGCCAAACTATGCTGATTAAGCTTCCTAGCTAACTCCATGTAGCATGAAACTGGCTTGACTCCTTCTAGCGATGCACTAGTTCGACCTCTAGCTTCTGGATTAGTCTCTTCTGGCTCGGTTAGAACAACAACACTGCTGTCCCCATCGTGGCCGCTTTCTGGGCTGCTAAGCCCTTCACTTTCTGGAGCTTCTGCACTTGGTCTACCTGGTAGCATTGAACCACCAACGACATCTCCTGCTTCTGTGATTTTTTCTTCACATGAAGCACTCTTTGCTGGGCATTGTTTTCGCCCAAGCTCCTCACGTGGAGCTCCTCCTGACGAGCCACTTCCTTCTGGTTCGCCTACTTCTGGCCGTCTTGACCGAGCGCTGCATCCAGGCGAGATTCCTGGAGTGCATGCGTGTTCTGGATCGCCTGCTTCTGCCGACGTCCCACTGCTGCTCGCTTGATTGCTTCCAAGCGTAGCGCTGTCTTCTGGTTGTCCCGTACATGTACAACCTTCATTGATGCTAGCAACAGCAAAGTTGAGTATCTCTTGACATAACCGAGGCATATAACGTGCATGTTTCTTTGCATGTTTTGCTGGGATGTCTACCCCGTCTGCACCTTTAGCCTCAGCTGGATGCCACGATTTTTCTTTCTCGCAAATTATGTCATGCGTGACAGACTTGGATTTATCTTGGAACACTGGATCCACCCGATCCAAGTCTAGGTAGTAGAGTCTGTTCTTCGACCTCTCCACCTTCATCATAAGCTTCCTTTGGCGATCATATCCCCATAGATAGTCATCTTCGATCACAATCTTGCATCCACGCTCCGCAAGGGTACCAAGACTGATGATATTTCTCTTTAACTTGGGAATATAGTACACATTAGTGAGTACCTTAGGACCGCCATACTGCATCTCAAGCAGGACATTGCCTCGCCCTGCGATATCGACCGTTGACCCGTCACCGAATCGAACGGTGCCTCCCACCGAGAGATCTAATTCTGAGAATAGGGACTTGTCGCCGGTCATATGATTGCTCGCGCCCGTGTCGAGGCACCAGACGTTGCCACCCGTCTTCGTCCCTCGCTTGTCATGAAGGTAAACCTTCTCTTCCACGAGCGTCACAATCTCCATAGCCGGCACCGGAGGAGCTAACTCCTCCTTATACATCTGCCCGCACTCCTCGAGCATCAGCATCATTGGTCCATCATCTCCTTGCTGGGCCATGAAGGCCCTCTCCTTCGGTGGTTCTCGGCAATCAGATTTGAAGTGACCAAGCTTCCCGCATTTATGACACCTTACTTTCTTTATGTCAAACTTCCTTCGCGGACGAGCTTCGTCATCTTCCTCCTCCTGCTCAGCGATGTACTTTTTCGCCGGGCGTTGCTTCTCCTTCCCGTTGCTGCGGCTCGTGGACCCTCCTTGCTTTTCTTTCGAAAGAGTCATCCACTGCTGCTTTGTGAGCATCAAGTGCTCACTCTGGTCCGGGTCATCGAAGCTGAGCCGGATTCTCTCGTCGTGGGCCTTGAATCTTCCGACGAGATCATCAACCGTCAGTGTATTCAGGTCAATACACTGTTCGATCGATGTAACAATCTGCATGTACCGCCCCGGTGCGGCACGCAAGAACCTTCTGACGTTCTTGACCTCATCCAACCTCTCGCCATAACCCCTGATTGCGTTGATGAGGGTGACGAAACGGGCGGCAAACTGATCAACCGTCTCGCTTTCCTCCATCTTCAGATCTTCATAACTTTTCGTCAAAGTTTGAAGATGCGCTTCCCTCACGCGGGCATGACCTTGGTGCAAGGTCTTGATCGTCTCCCACGCATCCTTCGCCGACTTCTTTCCGACGAGGTGCTGCATCACGTCCTTCGGCACGACGGAATAGATCGCCGTTAGTGCTTTGCGATCCTTCGTGTACTTCGCGCCTCCCTTGACGTAATCATCGCCGCCGGGATCAACGGCCTCCCAGATCTCCGCAGCTTCCATGGCCACCTCCATGTTGAGGGCCCAAAGCCCGTAGTCCTTGCGATCGAGGCGCGGATACAAAGCCGGCCCCACCGTCTCCACCACCGATGCCGATGTCTCGCCTGCCTTCACCATCGCCATGATCTTCTAGTACTTTCAGAAAATCACGGACGAATAACCTCAGGCTCTGATACCAATTGTTGGACTTGGTCCCTACTTGTACACCGCGATCAGTCGAGTACTTTCCGACAAGATGCGCGTACTAGCAAAGCTTCAGCGAGTCGGCGTTCCAGCGAGACGGACAGTATGCGCGTACGTACTAGCTAGCTCAACCTTGCTTCCGATCAGCTTATTGCTTTTGGCCAGATCGATTCTTCAGCTAGCACAACACCTGCAACTCACGTACGCGAAAAACAGGTTGATCGCCACAGGCACATATCGTGCCTTTGCTTTCTTTGTATTTCTTACTTTGGCTCACGGTAGATTACAGGGGAGTTACAAGGGATTATATAGTAGCAGATTAGCTAACCTAGTAGAACTAGGAATCCTAAATCTACTCCAACTCGTGTTCCGTATACCACTCGTATACGACACCGAAGCCACACACGACGCCGTCTGGCGTAGTACGTGCTTAATCCTAACATAATCACCATCGCCGATGCACAACAGAAGCTATGCCACTCCACCTTGTGACCCTTGGGGTGTCCACGCCAAAAATGATGCCCCTAGAAGGGAGAATGGCCACTTAGCGTTTCCATCATCTGATCCGAGAGAGCAATTTCTAGAGTTCTCTTCGTACCACACCCAAGCAAGGATATGGGAGTTGCAATGACTATGCCTGCAGGAAGGATAGGTGCAAAGACGCCGCCATCGTTCGTCACGAACGAAGTTGGCACGGTTTTCACCCGCGTCTCCCCTTCCTCGTCTCCGACTATCGACGAACTAGATTAGGCGGGGCTAGCCTAAGTGGACGCAACCCCGCAACCCCTACATAGGCAACCAGGATTTCCATGCGCAGTAATGGGGAGCTGCCAACCCACCCCATCGCGGCGAGCTTGAGTACCAGCGGTGGCGCTAGGATGAAGGCCACTGGTCTGTAGAGACCGAATGTAATGCTTAAATTTTAATAATAAAGCATCCATTATAGACAAAAGCTAACTCCTAATTAAGTTCTGCTTGGTTGATAAGAGTAGATTGCAGTAGCAGTTTTGCACAACCTTGCCTATACCTATGCGAATAATTTGTATGATTTGCGGTACAGACTTCACCATGTACCGTCTCTCTGCAAGTCATGGTCTTGAGGCCAGGCCACCACCCCACATGCCCAAGCAGGCTGGGATGGAGTAGCGCTGCCAGTGACACAGGTTGCTACATGTATGGTTATGCTGATGAGCAGTCAGCGTTCTTGATCATGTCTTTTGGTGTACTATAGTCGTCTGCACTGCTCATGCATGTTGATGGTTGCCTCCAAGTGGCGTCAGAGAATTCAGTTGGCTCGCAGTATTGTAGATTTTCTTTAGGATTGGGAAGTGTACATGTGCTGTCAAGTTTTCTGCAGCCCAAGAAAGTTTGTTCAGTCACGTACCTCTCATTTTGTGCATACATATCGGTGGCTGTTCATTTGGTTTGTTCATTCACTTGATTGTTTTTTTTTTGAAATGCATTCACTTGATTGTTTATTCTCTCGTGGTTATCCACTCAACGCTCACAATATATTCGATCGATTGAGAGGGACAATGCACCATAGATTGCAAGCCCACGAACCATCCACACGGCCCGTTTACTCACGCCGTACCAAAATCCGACGTAGTTTGTGGTGAAGCAATTCCGATTTGAAAATTGGTCCAGAAGTTAGTTGGACATTGCTGAAACAGCCTCAAGTTCACTGCAATTGATATAATAAAAGCATCTCCAGAGGGTCCCCAAATGCCCCTCCAATAGGCTATTCGGGTGCTCACTTGAAACTGGGATCGTAGCAGCGCCCCTAAAAATATGTTGGCAGTGGCCCGGCCAAAATTATATCACCTATAGGGATTGGCATGAGATAGCTGGTAAACACGACTACACATGATTAGCTTGTCCTGACAAGGACACACACAAAAATCCCTAATTATATTCACTTCCCAATCAATTCTTTCGACTACCATTTACCTCCCATTCTCCTGTTCGATATCAAATGGTATCCAGGATCTTCACGACCGACACGACGAACATGAGCTCTCGGCCAAGGCTTGGTATGCTATGTGAAGCGGCACTGCATAATGCATGAGATAGAGGTGGATACCGCAGCGGCATCAGCGACGACAGAGGAGCCGGCAATCACCAAGGAGCCAACGCCAGTGGTCATGGAGGAGTCCCCACCATCTCCATTTGATGTTTCCATTAATGCCTTTGTACTGTGATTGCTGGATTTGGGTGGCGTGTTTTGGTGGTCGGACTATGGGACTTTTGGGTGTGGCAACACTTTGATGGCTTTTGGACTACTAGTAAGTATGCACGTGCAATGCACGCTCTCTTTCTAGACACAACCCAGAATGCGTAAGAATCAAACAATCAAAGAACACCCAACCTATACATGGCTTGTGTAATAAAGATGATTCAACAAACATACACGGTGTTTAAATTTAAAACTATGTTTCAAATTTGCAAAATGGCAACACGTAAATTCATATGAATAGAATGTTTGTTGCAAGGATAATGTCATAATCTCATATGAATAGCCTGCTCATTACAATAATAATTTCAGAACATGTTTATGCATAAACCTAACTTATTGGAATAATCATGCTTTGATTTAACAAATTGTTTCTTACAAGGATGACCAGATCATGAAAGCTTTGAATACTCAAATCTTGTGTCTTCTCTCAAACAATCGTGTCACCAGGCAAGAAACTTGCTCAATACTCACCATAAATGCTAGCAACTCCTAAGACAATCAACAAAGATAACTAAGCAATGTCAATTTTTCATTCAGTGGGCACTGTTCATAATAAATGATTAAATAAGGAGCAGCAAATATACTCACAAATGGGTAACAAACAAATCCAAGGGGTAAGCAGTCAAGCAAGTTTATGTCTTCTTCGGCCGCTCCTAATACAGTGGCATAGGCAAAATCATTTACAATTTCAAATAAAATTTGTTCCTAAATTATCTAAAAACCAAAATGAAAACAACTCAGCCTGTTATAAATATGAGTTTGTTTGTGGCTTATGGCAGTGAAAGACCGTGTCGACCCAAACAATTCATAGCACAACCCATCCTTGTAACTTCAAAAGAGCTGGAACACATTAAAAAGTGCCTCTAGCACTCTAATTGGCTGCATAATAAGGAATTGTTGGAAGCAAATTAGGAAGTACGTATCAGAAAGCACAGATCAGCAGCTGTTCAAGGGATTACAGATGGTTATATGACAGGTCTATATGTTAAGCATTAGTATTACAGAAAACATGGAAAAGCTAACATCTAGGGATTGAATTTGTGTTGGTGTCCGCTCCTATCATTTGTTTCAACAGCAAACAACTGCCAGATGCCTTTTCCCAGGCCATTAGAAGGGCAAAAATGGACCCTTATTTATGAAGAGTGCTAAAGCCTAAAAATTGTCGATCAGACCACATAATAAAAGATAGTGGGAAAGTAAATTGTGTATTTAAATCCAATGTCATTTGCATCCTAAGAATTATTCAACACGGTGAAGTGCATTACCTTGTCTGAAAAGAACACAAGCTGCATAAACTGCAACTCTCCTCATGAAAGAAACCATCACGATTGATTTTCAAGTTGTCGGGTTCTTCTTTCTGGAAATGACATCAATAACTAAAGTGGGATATTATAATCATTAGCAGATGCATGCTGCAGTTCTGATCTAATAATCATTAGCAGATGCATGCTCTGCAGTTCTGATATATCAAGTATAAACAACATCATAGTTGATCTCAACTAAGGGCATGTTTGGTTGTGAGCCAAAGTTAGCCCCACCAAAATATTGTCGCATTGGTGCTGTTTGGCTGTGGTTTGGTTTGAGGCCCCGAAATTGGCTAGCCCAACCGAGCCAGCACGCGCGTAGTTCATTTTCTCGCCAATTCGTGGGCGGATCGACGGCGGAGGAAAGGTGCGCCAAAAAATTGGTCACGCCCACAATTTGGTACGGCTCGTTGGGGCATAAACCAAACGGACCCTAAATCACATTTAAGCAACCTAGAGGTTGGTGATCAGGAGCAGATCGTGCTGCGTCTTGCCAAGTGCCCAACCAAGAAAATCCATAATTCATGAGGAAGTTTGCCAGTGTTATATCGTTTGCACCAGTGACCGGGGTTAGGTCATTTTATTCCACACATGGGCTAGTACATATGGAAAACATCAATCATCGACTTCTACTCTTGGAGTACAAAAGTTAAATAGGGGAAAGGAAAACCTACTCCTGGAGTACTTGTAGCTGATAGAAGATATCGAAGCGAAATAGCTTCAGCTTGACTGCATTGCATTTTAGTAAGATTTTCTTAAATCTAAGTCACTTACAAAAAAGTACTTGAGTTGCACTTTTCTATTAAAAAGGTGCAATTGCACTTTTCTGTCAGAAATGTGCAACTGAAACGAGTTGCACTTTTCTTTGAACTGCAGTTGCACTTTTCTGAGTTGACTGAGACTTAAGAAAATCTCAGTCAACTGAGACATAGACACACCCTTTTAGTAAACACAGAAGAAAAGACGGTTAAAAATGGTAGGAGATCTTAAATATAGTTGGACATTGCTATCCGAAAATTAGATCCAAACCCACCCTGATGTTCCATGCGGCTTGTACTGGATAATAATTCTACCGGTGTAACAAGAGATGTTGCAAAATAAACAAATCAAAACATGCAATCTAGTGAAAAAGTTCAAACTTCAAACCATGCTAAAGGAAATGGAGCATCATCTTTTATTATTTTCACTGGAATCATCTCCTCCGGCATCACATGACCAATAAAATACCAGAATGATTATAATCAAATGCATTGCCAAGTGTATGCGTGCTATGTGATATACTGAGTGGGAAATAATAGAGAATCACTCTAACTAAATTGCAGCTTATCTGACGAAATGACACTACTAATACCAACCAATCCTACCTAAGGAAATGGAGGACTATGTGTTATGTAGACCTATGATACATATGTAATTGACTCTTACCACTGATCCCCTCCATTGTACAACGTTCAGATCATCCTCAAGGCTTGAGTTCTTGAACATAGGTAGCTGACTCTTACCGCTGATCCCCTCCATTAGACATTGTACAAAAAAAAAATCGTCCTTTCCTATAGAAACAATATATATAGCTAGAATAGCATGCTTTCAGCAAAATTGAACCAACAATATCAGTCAAATATGCCTGCTAATACTTTTAATATGCCTGATTGCCTGCTACATTGTTACTCTCTTTTATGTACTAAGCTAAACACCCATTTCTGAGTTGATTTCTTGCGGATTTTTTCAGGTTAAGTCCGAAGACCTAAAGTATAAAAAATGAGTCTCGACTGAAAGAAAATCAAATATAACAGGTAAAACTCATATTATACACAAGAAACCAGCACCATGTCCTTCTTGCAATGGTTGTAGCATACACATTGGGCTTGGTCTCTAACAGAGGCACACAAACTTGTATGTAACTATAGTCCGAAGACCGTGCAAGGAGGAACATATACTTCTCTAGCTACAAATCCCATTAGGAAATCACAATGACTATGTTAAAACTTGTATGTAACTCTAATCCGAGATGGGCTAGAATAACCAGAAGGAGAACTAGCTAAGATAAGCATAAGACCTGGTTTCTTGAAAATGACACTTGATACTACTATGAATCTATGAGAGAGTGTCAGATTATTTAATTATAGAAGCTTGCCCAGATCCACACCATCCCTTCTTTCTCGAATCTTTGTTGATGGCACTTTTCTTGCATTTTTTGTCAGCTGAATACCCCAACCCGTACGGGCAAACCTGTACGGCGGCGTGGGAGACGCCAAGACGGGCTGCAACGCGGCTGGAGGGCGGCGGCATGGGGGCACGACGGCGACGTTTGGGACGGTTGGCGCCGCGAAGTTTGGGACGGGCGCTTTGACGTTGGGAACGGGCAGCGATGGGGACGGGCGACAGTGAGTTGGGGATAGGAGGCGCGACGTCGGGGACGGGCGGCGGCTTGGACGCAGGGCGGCGCGGCGTTGGGGGCGGGCGGCGGCGTGGATGCAGGGCGACACGGAGTTTACACAGGAAATAAATTGAAGATATGCGGACTAACCTTGCTCCTGCTGTCCTGCAGACTGTCATAGCTTCGTGAGGCAACGGCTCCAAGGGAAGGTGGAGCAAACTCGGCGAGTGGAGCAGCGGCCGCATCCAGATGAACGGACCTGCGTGCGGGGAGCGCGGCGGGCCATTGAGGAGCGCTGCCAGCCGACCTGTCGGCGACGCGTGAGGGTTGGCGAGGAAGAGGCGCTGAGGAGCACGGCTGGGCGGTGGTCCGAGCACTATGGGCGGCGGTGATTGAAGGCGGAGGTTGCATCTCCGGCGGCAGCAACCAGCGAGGAGGAGGAGATCTCGGGAGGAGTAGAAAAGGCGAGAACTGTCGGCAGCGGTGTTTCTGCGATTGATCCAAGGGATGGTAAGTGCGTGCAATGCGGGCGGGATGGAAGGAATCGGGGTGGGGACCGTGTGATGCATGCAGATGGACGGGTTAGATTTAATTTTCCTACGACACTTCGTGCTTTTTTAAGTAGTAGAGATAGAGATAGAGATTTGAACAATTATTTGCATGTTTTAATTTGAATAATTTGATCACTTTCAATTTATTTGAAAAAATATTTCAGCAAGCTTATTTGAGCGTCGTTGTTGGCAGAGGCCCCGTATATTGGCCGCTTGGGCTAGCGCACCCAAAACGGCTCGTACGGTGCTGTTGTCAGACGTAATTCAGGGGGCACCGCTGGACATGCTCTACTCCAATTGATAACAAGGACCTTTCTGAGAGAATTTTGGTAAGCACACGAAACCAAATTATAGAGTTCCTTATAATTAATGGTATGGTAGTTAAGTTGCTCACCATTTAGTTATTCTCTATATTACAAACTTGACATACCATCTTGCATAAGAACACCACATATTTTTCTGTCACTAGCATCACTGTTAATTTCTAAAGTTTTTGGAAAATCAAGAAGAAGAAAGTAATGCGATTTGGTTAAACGTCTCTCAAGATCTTAACAAAACATTTTTCTTGGGGCTTTACCCCACATCAGATTAACGGTTAACACTTGCAAATTTCAAACACAAAACTACAAAATCGACAGCAAAGTGTTAGGTGTTATCCATTTTGAATCGACTAAGTTTTAGATTGGTTCACACCATATTTGATTTCAATCTATACTAAATATTTTTACTTTTTTCTCAACTTATTAAAACCAATTATTCATGCTTCTAACTTGATTTTTCATCTTTATTCGTATCCTTCTACTTGTTAAGGCGGCAAAAGGATCCCGTAGTTCCACTGCACTTGACGTGTGCAATAAAATACGTAAATATATTTTATGGTCGACACACCCTTCATCTTACAGCTTTAGAACAGGCGAGCTTCGCCTCGCCGCCTGCATGACATTGCCGCATAGCATGGCAGCCGTACACTTCAGAGTGTTTTCATTTATAAAAAAACTTGATGTAGCCCTGTCTAGTTTTTAGTGTCAGCTTCCATGGTAGCACTCCATCCCTTCTATAGAAGCCGAGCCTTCTCAATCGCCCCAGGTGGTTAGTTAATCAACGAAGATAACAGTTTCCTACGGATCTCCGACCCCTATTATTTGTCTCCTATTATTTATCTTCATATTATGGGTACATCTAGATACATCTATATTAGTAACATGGGTGGAAGGGAGTAGCATTTTTCAAGTTAAGGTATCCTTTTCCGTGCATCTACCTAGAAGTGAAAATACACCGAAACTGCTCCAAACTGCATTACTTGAACATTGTGTGATATAGTTTGCAAAGTTTGTAGAATGCAGCCATGGAATGTTATGAACTGCGGGTATATGGACAGTGCCAAGCAGAGAATAAGAAGCACCGTAAATAACTTGAATTATATGCATGTAGCAAAAGCAGAAATAACAGGACAATTTTTTCAATTTCATGCAGTTTTTCCTCAACAGATACCAATATGCAGCCATGTCAAGACAGACTTGCCCTTTACAACATTAACGCACAAATCACTACAGGAATGGACGCATACGCCGACGGCCAGCTGCCCTCGGCGTAGCCACGCCTGGCCCTCGGCATAGGCTACGCCGACGGCAGCCCTCGGCGTATGGCGTCGGCGTTTAGGTCCCTCGGCAAAACCGTCGGCATACAAATTTTAAAAATTTAAATTTTCACTTTTTCAAAAAAAATTCAAAAAAAAATTCAAAAAAAATAATTTGTTTTATATGCCGAGGGCTTTGCCGTCGGCATAGAGTTTTAAAATTTTTAAAATTTTAATTTTTTTACACCATTTTTTTCTTTTTTACTTGTTTATCTTTCACCCATACACTTTTAGCTCTAAGTACACTTAATCTTAGGTCAAATTACAATCATGGTTAAACTTCCCAGCCGGTCACCCATCCTCACACTACTCCAACCTCAGCACACTTAACTTCTTGGTTCCATTCGGATAAGCTTCCCTTAAAAAATTGACACCTTACTGATAATAATAGTCTATCAACCCTATTAACCCTTGTACCGTGATGTCACAACTCTTTATTTTTGAATTCCAAAAAATTACTTAAGTAAACAACATTGAATATATAAGTAACAATGAATAATAATATTGATTTCAAATAACAATAAAATAATTTTATTTTTTGGTTTTTTTCTATTTAATATGGAATAATTAATATCTTTAAATCGAAAAACTGAAATTCCACAAATAATATGTCTAAATCGATCAGAAAAATGAGAGGAATCTAAATATAACATCCATATCATCATTTGAACCTAAAAATTAGAGTAATCCAAATATGACGTCCAGCTTGTCATCTGGCCAAAACGGCCCCCTCGGGAGATGCGAAATGGCCGTACCGGACGCGCTGGTGCACCGTTCGCCAACATGCTAAACGGAAAAAAATTAGCACATAAAGTGATGTGTTATAGACCTAAAAACAATTTTCACGGAATTTATTGAGCGATGGAAAGTGTACCCCTTGTTCAAATCCGGTCAGTTTCCAGCGGATTCGGCGGGACACCGCAGGAAGCCTCAGGGATTTCCAGATAGCTAGCACGCACATATGACATGTGATATGTGGTGCGGAGGCGGTGTCCTACCACTACGCGGAGGTCTCGCGCAATACTAATATACGTCTCATGTAGCTGCTTCACAAAAAAAACTCGTTTTGGCACCCCGAAAATGAAAAAACCATCGCCCATGGGTCGGATTGGAAATCCGCTCCCGGGGCCATGCCTTCCTTCCCAGGGACCACGCATGTGCCAAATATGGCCTCGTTCCGACAAACTATGCGATGTCACAGGCCGTTTCCTACTCATTTGCCCTAAAGCCATAGAACTCCGGACGTGATAGCTCTGTTTGTGAAGGGTTTTCCAAAATAATTGCCGTATCCTAATTCCAATTTTTAGAGTGGTTACTAGGACACATAAAATGACGCCATGCGGCTCCAAGGGATTTTCTAACTTAGTTTAAATTGTCATCCGGCCAAAATGGGCCCCCACGGAGATGCGGTATGGCCGTACCGGGTGCACTGGTGCACCCGTTCACCATAGCGCTAAACGGAAAAATTTTAGCACATAAATTGATGTGTTGTAGACCTAAAAATATTTTTCCCAGAATTTATTGAGCGACGGATAGTGTACCCCTAGTTCAAATCCGGTCACTTTCCAGCGTATTCGGCGGGACACAGCAGGAAGCCTCATGGATTTTCAGATAGCTAGCACGCACATATGGCATGTGATATATGGTGCGGAGGCGGTGTCCTACTAGTATACGGAGGTCTCGCGCAATACAAAAATACGCCCCATGTAGCTGGTTCACAAATAAAACCCGTTTTGGCACCCCGAAAATGAAAAAACCATCAGCCATGGGTCGGATTGGAAATCCGCTTCCGGGGCATTGCTTCCCATCTCAGGGACCACGCACGTGCCAAATATGGCCTCGTTCCGACAAACTATGCGGTGTCACGGACCGTTTCTTACTCATTTGCCCTAAAAGCCATAGAACTCCGGACGTGATAGCTCTGTTTGTGAAGGGTTTTCCAAAATAATTGTTGTATCCTAATTCCGTCTTTTGGAGTGGTTACTAGGACACATAAATGACGCCATGCGGCTCAAAGGGATTTTCTAACTTAGTTTAAATTGCCATCCGGCCAAAACGGGCCCCCACGGAGATGCGGTATGGCCGTACTGGGCGCGATGTTGCACCCATTCACCATCGTGCTAAACGGAAAAAATTTAGCACATAAAGTGATGAGTTGTAGACCTAAAAACATTTTTCCCAGAATTTATTGAGCGACGGAAAGTGTACCCTTAGTTCAAATCCGGTCACTTTCCAGCGGAGTCAGCGGGACACGGCAGGAAGCCGCAGGGATTCCCAGATAGCTAGCACGCACATATGACATGTGATATGTGGTGCGGAGGCGGTGTCCTACTACTACACGAAGGTCTCGCGCAATACAAAAATACGCCTCATGTAGCTGGTTCACAAAAAAACCCGTTTTCGCACCCCGAAAATGAAAAAACCATCGGCCATGGGTCGGATTGGAAATCCGCTTCTGGGGCATTGCTGCCCATCCCAGGGACCACGCACGTGCCAAATATGGCCTCGTTCCGACAAACTATGCGGTGTCACGGACCGTTTACTTCTTATTTCCCCTAAAAGTCATAGAACTCCGAACTTGATAGCCCTGTTTGTGAAGGGTGTTCCAAAATAACTGCCGTATCCCGATTCCGTCTTTTGGAGTGGTTACTAGGACACATAAAATGACGCCATGCGGCTCCGCGGGATTTTCTAACTTCGTTTAAATCGCCATCTGGTCAAAACGGGAACCCGATGACATATAAGAAAGTGTTTGAATTGTTACTATATTAACACGATATACATGATTCAAATATGCATGATTTTGACATAAACGGGTAGAGGATGTTTTTCTGAACATTTTGATACCTTATACGCATTTTTCTGACATCATATGAATTAGTTATGATTTTTACAAAATTAGACAAATTTGACAAATAGTCTACGCCGAGGGTGGCCGTCGGCGTAGCCCTGTCTACGCCTAGGGCCAAACATATGCCGAGGGCTGCCCTCGGCGTAGACTTCGCTACGCCGACGGCAACGATACGCCGAAGGTGAGACTCGCTGGCTGGCCGTGCCGGACCATACGCCGACGGCCCCGGCCCGACGGCCCCGGCCGTCGGCGTATGCCACGGCCCTCGGCGTACGTCGCCATTCCTGTAGTGAATTTGCCTTCCATCTTACTTTTAAACAACCAAATTAGAATTTAGAAGTGCAAGGATAGTAGAACGGCCAAAGCATTCAGCAGTATAACCAAGGTACTTTGAGCATGAGCGATGACAAAGTAAGGTTTATTAACACCACCTGAGCAAGTGTGCATATAATTTGCAGCGTACTGTGGTAGTCCCTATAAAAAAAATAACAAAGTTGCCTGGATGACAACAGCGGCGAGAGGGGTTGCAGGGTGATCACCTTCAGCTCCTCACGGAAGTCCGCCTCTCTTACCACCACCAACGGCATAAATTTTGGTCCTCGCCCGCATTCGTGGCAACCTCATCCTCTCCATCCAGCCATCAGGTGCATGTTTTATTTAGTTGGAGTTTTGTCACAAACATTTTTCCCTTCACTTTATTATAGTAAAATAACTTGAAGAGCACTGTTAACAAATAAAAATGCATAGCAGTTACCTAAGATGTGAGAAAATAACAATTCCTAAGCAAACACATGAGATGTAGGAATTTTTAACTCAACCAGGATAGCATAGAAAATATGTACATTCTGACTTGAAGACCACATGCTAGAGCGTCCATCTTGTCCCCCACCCCCTGGCTACTTGATCATGCACAAAGTACGTTTTAAATTATTATACCAACAACACTACAAGTGATGGCTTTGTCTTCAGCTTCACTACCCTCCCATCCAGTCAAGTTGTCGACTACCATATCCGATTAAAAAGTAGTTCAACAAGCATTTAATAATTTTAAGAATACTCTGGAAATGATTATTGTTAATCACCGATCTAATACTTCTGCAACCTTCTCTAGCTCGAGAAACCTGTTGCGCCGCCCCAGCAAGCTCCCGTCTTTTTTTTCCTTTCAGGAGTAAGAAAAAGGTCACACGAAGAATGAACAATTGTTAATTCTAATAACAATAGACACCGGTAATAACAAACATCAGTCAGTTAGCTCAGTTGTTTTAAGTCCAAACATCAACACATGCCATGGTAAGGATGTTCTTGATACATAAGTATTAGAGCATTTGGACTAAAAACCTGGGCAAGTTGAGAACTATTGCTACAAGCAAGAGTACTATGCAATCAAGACTGGACGAAACAATGGTTTTATGAATTAAATGAGGCATGGAAGAAAAGTGGACACTTTCCTCATTAAAAGGAGCTCTGGTGACAGTAAAATGGAAGGATTCAAAAGTCTTGTGATATTGATATTGTTGAAATATTGGGTCCACACTTAGTGGCCCATACTAGATTTCAGATTTTCCTAAAAATCTCAAAGCCCACATAGTGGCAGCCTTGTGAGTTTGAGCCCAAGTTGGTGGCAGCTCACTAGGGAGTGGCAAGATGTGGGAAGTTTAGTCTCACATGGAAAGTTGAGAGGAAGTTAGACCACCTTACAAGGTGGGTTGTTCCACCACTAGTAACTGAGTAAGAATAGGAGTGGTTCACGCGCGCTCCTTCTCCTCCTCGCTCATCTCGTCTCGTCTCGACACGACACGACACGTCACGACGCACGCCGCGCTCGTGGTGAGTGGATTGAGCCTCGAGCCGAGACTTTCCTTACTTTTTGTAGCACAGGAAAACGAACAGAGTCCTAGACGGACGCGTCGCAGTTAGTCGGTTCGGGTCGCTCCCGGACCGTGGGCTATCTGTAACCGGCTCGAAAACGTGCGTGCGACGTGGGCGTGGCCCATGTTGCCTAGGGTTTCCTGAGCCTATATAATCTCTTGCCCGGCTACCGCAGAAACACATCTAATACACGAGTTAGGGTTTTGACACCTCTCTCTACTTGCGCCCCCATCGTAGCCTACTCCATCCCGCGCGCCGACGTGCATCGGCGAACGGGAGAGCAGGTCTCCGGAACCGCTCGTCCTTGCGATCCTTTACGGGAGAGGGCGAATTAGGTTCTTGGGAAGCGCTCCGCGCGACTGCTCAAGCTCTTCATCACGGGTCGCCTTCCGTCCAAGTCGGACGGTGCTGCCTACAGTCGTCTTCAACGCCGTCTACTTCGACCCGTCGTCCCTGTTGTCAACAACGTTGTCATCAACAACGTTAGTACTGCGACATCATCTGCTACACCTCCACCACACCTCCACCAGATCGGTACGTGCAACATATCTCGATCTGTTTAGCGATGGATGATTTACCGTTTGTGCTGCTGCTACTCATGTTAATTAATGCATCTAGTATGTTCGAATTTTACATGTTAGTAGTTGCTATCATCATGTTTTATATTCTGGAATTAATCCTGAAAATTGTGCCTAATTATCCAACATATATGACAAGTGGATAATAAATTATCCCATGTCCCTATTGAAATTCATGTATCTGCAAATCAAACACCACTACAATCTGCATGACAAATTAGTGGTTCATATCGAAGTAGAAAGTGTGCTCAGAAGAGTAGCAAATTGTTGCCTACTCAATGATTCAGATTTCACTAAATTTAGAATTTCCTTATCCAATGATCATACTTCTATTGAATTATTTTCGAGTGGCATTTCCTTATCATGGAACATCACACTGTATGTTAACTAAATAAATTAAAATAGAGGACATTAAAAAAATTAAGTACATTCATGATCATGGAAGTCAACTTAATACGCAGAAGGAATCAACTATTTTGTAACTATTCTCATGCCCTCACGGCGAAAATGATCCGATATTTAGCTTCTTCATGCATACAATTTATGAGACAGAGATAGAAACTTACTTCTTGAAGCAGGCAAGCAGCTAACAAAATTTGAATATTGAACTCTGCAACTTCCTCTTTTGTGTTGATTAGATTGGATACTTCATCCCGCATCATGAGGAGGGCAAAATAGACAATATGTACTCTTCTTTTCTACATTTCTCCTTTCTGCTACTCACGGTGCTCCGTCCTCTCTTCTTTCCCCTCAATTCTCTTGGAGCATCACCACAGCAGGATGACCTGACCAAAGACCACATCACAAATTAATTCCCGGAATTGATGGACTGTATATCCAGTGCAGAATTCTGAAAAAAAGATGGATTACTGAGTGACTATATATGTTCGTCTGTTGCAAGTGTGACAATAAAACTTACGTACCAGCAGGTTGTAATCGTCCATTGAAATGAGCGAATGTAATTACCAGCCAGTGCGTGCATCCAGTGTCGCGGAGCATGCAGAGGAACGTGAGGGCCTCGTCGTTGATGCCGGATGATGTAGCCGCCAGCGATGGATGTCAGGGCGGCACAGGCGACTCAACATCGGAGACCAGGGACGCAGATGGCGGTGAGGCAAGTCGACGGAGGCTCGTGGCGGCATGGCTGCTTTGCGGTCGGGAAGGCGCGGACGGCGTTGGGCGAATCAACGGAAGCGCCGGCGATGATGGCTGAGATTTGGTCGAGAAGACGCGTCAACAGAAGCGTCAGTAGATGCGAGGTGCACCCTGTTAGATGTACCATCGAACCACAACAGTGATACTAGTGTTGTCAATAGAAAGTGTAGATTGAATCTTCATTATGATGGAAAAGACAGACACCCGCAAAGCCACTTATGCAATACAAGTTGCATGTCAAGCGTGGAGCAAATCTCATGAACGCGGTCATGTAAAGTTAGCCCGAACCGCTTCATCCCACCATCCCGCAAGATGCAAAGTACACCAACTAAAAACAACAAAAGCATCAACGCCCACAAAACCATTGTATTCTACTCGTGCAACCAATCTATGCATAGACACGGCTCTGATACCACTGATGGGATTCGTAGCATAGAAAACAAAAAAATTCGTACTGCAAGAACGAACAACAAGCCAAGATCCAATGTAGAAGATGGTAGCAACAAGAAGATCATGAGACTAACCCTCGAAGATTACCAAATCCTACGAGATTAGCTCTCGTTGTTGCTGAAGATGATCACTTGCCGTTTCCAAAAGCGCGTAGAAGATCTTGACGGTGCCACAGTCGAGCAGCACCTCCGTACTCGGTCACACGTTCGGTGTTGATGACGACTGATACGTCTCAAACGTATCTATAATTTCTTATGTTGCATGCTACTTTATTGATGATACTCACATGTTTTATACATACTTTATGTTATATTTATGCATTTTCCGGCACTAACCTATTGACGAGATGCCGAAGAGCCAGTTGCTGTTTTCTGCTGTTTTTGGTTTCAGAAATCCTAGTAAAGAAATATTCTCGGAATTGGACGAAATCAACGCCCAGCATCTTATTTTTCCACGAAGCTTCCAGAACACCGAAAGGGAAACGAAGTGGGGCGACGAGGCGACGCCACGCTAGGGCGGCGCGGCCCAGGTCCTGGCCGCGTGGCCCTACTGTGTGGGTCCCTCACGTCGCCCCTAAACCTACCTCTTCGCCTATAAGAAGCCTTCGTCGATAATAACTTCAGTACCGAGAGCCACGATACGGAAAACCTTCCAGAGACGCCGCCGCCGCCAATCCCATCTCGGGGGATTCAGGAGATCGCCTCCGGCACCCTGCCGGAGAGGGGAATCATCTCCCGGAGGACTCTTCATCGCCATGATCGCCTCCGGATTGATGTGTGAGTAGTTCACCCCTGGACTATGGGTCCATAGCAGTAGCTAGATGGTCGTCTTCTCCTCATGTGCTATCATTGTTGGATCTTGTGAGCTGCCTAACATGATCAAGATTATCTATCTGTAATGCTACATGTTGCGTTTGTTGGGATCCGAGAATGTGAAATACTATGTTATGTTAATTATCAATCTATTATCTATGTGTTTTTTATGATCTTGCATGCTCTCCGTTGCTAGTAGAGGCTCTGGCCAAGTTGATACTTGTAACTCCAAGAGGGAGTATTTATGCTCGATAGTGGGTTCATGCCTCCATTAAATCTGGGACAGTGACAGAAAGTTCTAAGGTTGTGGATGTGCTGTTGCTACTAGGGATAAAACATCAATACTATATCTAAGGATGTATTTGTTAATTACATTACGCACCATACTTAATGCAATTGTCTGTTGTTTGCAACCTAATACTGGAAGGGGTTCGGATGATAACCTGAAGGTGGACTTTTTAGGCGTAGATGCATGCTTGATAGCGGTCTATGTACTTTGTCGTAATGCCCAATTGAATTTCACACTACTCATCATAATATGTATGTGCATTATTATGCCCTCTCTATTTGTCAATTGCCCAACTGTAATTTGTTCACCCAACATGCTTTATCTTATCGGAGAGACACCACTAGTGAACTGTGGACCCCGGTCCAATTCTTTTACATCTGAATACAATCTACTGCAAACATTGTTCTTTACTGTTCTTCGCATACAAACATCATTTTCCACACTATACATCTAATCCTTTGTTACAGCAAGCCGGTGAGATTGACAACCTCACTGTTAAGTTGGGGCAAAGTATTTGGATTGTGTTGTGCAGGTTCCACGTTGGCGCCGGAATCCCTGGTGTTGCGCCGCACTACACTCCGCCACCAACAACCTTCAACGTGCTTCTTGGCTCCTACTGGTTCGATAAACCTTGGTTTCTTACTGAGGGAAAACTTGCTGCTGTACACATCATACCTTCCTCTTGGGGTGCCCAACAGACGAGTGCTTTACCGTCACAAGGAAGCTACTTTCTGGGGCCGTTGCAATGCAACTCCCACGTCAACAGCTCTTTTTCTGGCGCCGTTGCCGGGGAGATCAAGACACGCTGCAAGGGGAGTCTCCCACTTCCAATCTCTTTACTTTGTTGTTGTCTTGCTTTACTTTACTTTGTTTGCTTTCTTATATCAAAATACAAAAAAATTAGTTACCTGCTTTACTTTATTTACTATCTTGTTTGCGTTCTCCATATTAAAAACAAAAAAAATTAGTTACTTGCATTTACTTTACTTATTTCATCATGTTTCCTCCTAAGTTTATTCTTAAAGATGTACCGGTAGGCCGAGGGTCTATCCTTGGAAAAGATAATATAGAAGATTTTTTCACTCATATTAGTACGATTGAAGATTTTTAAGATAGACACTTGGTAGAACTTGCTCCTACTTATGAAATTGCTGTTGCTTCTTTAGTACACGCGTTAGAAGCTAGATTTGTTAATCTCAATCCCGTGATTCAACATATGTTTCTTACACTCAGTGATATGGAAGAAGGAGAAAAGAAAGATTTTGTATTAGAAACCCTTCTCAAAGAATTTGGGGGTATTGCAAGAGAAGCTAGAAAAGTTTTTATTAAATATAATATGCTTGGCTCTTATACCAACTTTGCTAGTATCCTTGAAAAGATGGAAAAAGATAGACAAAAGTACACTAATCAAGTTAATTATGAGGGGGATATTAAAACATCAATACCTTGTAAGCTCTTAGGGATGTGCGAGGCACTAGAAAATAACTATGCTTGGCTTGTTCCCGAAAATTTGTTTGATGAGAATCGCAAGCCTAAGACTAATGAAAAGGGAGCCTCTAAAACTTACATAGATAAGATACAATGCATAGTTGAGAAAACCCCGAACTCCGCTGTTGATGCTTCATCTCTTGATAGCAGTTGATACACACTTTCTGCGCCTAGCTGAAAGGCGTTAAAGAAAAGCGCTTATGGGAGACAACCCATGATTTTACTTCTGCACTTTTATTTTATACTTGAGTCTTGGAAGTTGTTACTACTGTAGGAACCTCTCCTTATCTTTATTTTATTGCATTGTTGTGCCAAGTAAAGTCTTTGATGATAAAGTTCATACTCGATTTGGATTACTGCGCAGAAACAGTTTTCTTGCTATCACGAAATTGAGTCACTACGTCTGTAGGTAACTCAAAAAAATAAGTCAATTTACGTGCGTGATCCTCAGATATGTACGCAACTTTCATTAGTTTTGAGTTTTCTCATTTGAGTAAGTCTGGTGCCCCAGAAAAATTCGTCTTTACGGACTGTTCTGTTTTGACAGATTCTGCCTTTTATTTCGCATTGCCTATTTTGCTATGTTTGATGGATTTCTTTGTTCCATTAACTTTCAGTAGCTTTTTGCAATGTCCAGAAGTGTTAAGAATGATTATGTCACCTCTGAACATGTGAATTTTTGATTATGCACTAACCCTCTAATGAGTTTGTTTCGAGTTTGGTGTGGAGGAAGTTTTCAAGGATCAAGAGAGGAGGATGATACAATATGATCAAGGAGAGTGAAAGCTCTAATCTTGGGGATGCCCCCGTGGTTCATCCCTGCATATTTCAAGAAGACTGAAGCACCTAAGCTTGGGGATGCCCAAGGCATCCCCTTCTTCATCGACAACATTATCAGGTTCTGATACGTCTCAAACGTATCTATAATTTCTTATGTTCCATGCTACTTTTATGATGATACTCACATGTTTTATACACATTATATGTCATTATTATGCATTTTCCGGCACTAACCTATTAACGAGATGCCGAAGAGCCAGTTGCTGTTTTCTGCTATTTTTGGTTTCAGAAATCCTAGTAAGGAAATATTCTCAGAATTGGACGAAATCAACGCCCAGGGTCCTATTTTTCCACGAAGCTTCCAGAACACCGGAGAGGAAACGAAGTGGGGCCACGAGGTGGCCAGACACCAGGGCGGCGCGGCCTGGGCCCTGCCGCGCGGCCCTGGCGTGTGGGCCCCTCGTGACGCCCCTTGACCTACCTCTTCGCCTACTTAAGCCTTCGTCGATGATAGTTCCAGTACCGAGAGCCACGATACGGAAAACCTTCCAGAGACGCCGCCGCCGCCAATCCCATCTCGGGGGATTCAGGAGATCGCCTCCGGCACCCTGCCAGAGAGGGGAATCATCTCCCGGAGGACTCTACACCGTCATGGTCGCCTCCGGATTGATGAGTGAGTAGTTCACCCCTGGACTATGGGTCCATAGCAGTAGCTAGATGGTCGTCTTCTCCTAATTGTGTTATCATTGTTGGATCTTGTGAGCTGCCTAACATGATCAAGATCATCTATCTGTAATGCTACATGTTGCGTTTGTTGGGATCTGATGATTATGGAATACTATGCTATGTTGATTATCAATCTATCTATGTGTTGTTTATGATCTTGCATGCTCTCCGTTGCTAGTAGAGGCTCTGGCCAAGTCATTACTTGTAACTCCAAGAGGGGGTAATTATGCTCGATAGTGGGATCATGCCTCCATTAAATCTGGGGGAGTGACAGCAACCTCTAAGGTTGTGGGTGTGCTGTTGCCACTAGGGATAAAACATCAATACTATATCTAAGGATGTATTTGTTGATTACATTACGCACCATACTTAATGCAATTGTCTGTTGTTTGCAACTTAATACTGGAGGGGGTTCGGATGATAACCTGAAGGTGGACTTTTTAGGCATAGATGCATGCTGGATAGCGGTCTATGTACTTTGTCGTAATGCCCAATTAAATCTCACACTACTCATCATAACATGTATGTGCATTGTTATGCTCTCTTTATTTGTCAATTGCCCAACTGTAATTTGTTCACCCAACATGCTATTTATGTTATGGGAGAGACACCACTAGTGAACTGTGGACCCCGGTCCATTCTTTTACATCGAATACAATCTACTGCAATACTTGTTCTACTGTTTTCTGCAAACATCATCTTCCACACTATACATCTAATCCTTTGTTACAGCAAGCCGGTGAGATTGACAACCTCACTGTTAAGTTGGGGCAAAGTACTTGAATTGTGTTGTGCAGGTTCCACGTTGGCGCCGGAATCCCTGGTGTTGCGCCGCACTACACTCCGTCACCAACAACCTTCAACGTGCTTCTTGGCTCCTACTGGTTCGATAACCTTGGTTTCTTACTGAGGGAAAACTTGCTGCTGTACGCATCACACCTTCCTCTTGGGGTTCCCAACGGACGCGTGCTGTACGCGTATCAAGCTCTTTTTCTGGCGCCGTTGCCGGGGAGATCAAGACGCGCTGCAAGGGGAGTCTTCACCTCCAATCTCTTTACTTTGTTTTTGTCTTGCTTTACTTTTATTTACTACCTTGTTTGCTGCACTAAAACAAAATACAAAAAAATTAGTTGCTAGCTTTACTTTATTTCCTATCTTGTTTGCCATATTAAAAACACAAAAAAATTAGTTACTTACATTTACTTTATCTAGTTTGCTTTATTTACTATTGCTAAAATGAATACTCCTAAAAATACTAAGTTGTGTGACTTCACAAACACAAATAATAATGATTTCTTATGCACACCTATTGCTCCACCTGCTACTACAACAGAATTCTTTGAAATTAAACCTGCTTTACTGAATCTTGTTATGAGAGAGCAATTTTCTGGTGTTAGTTCTGATGATGCTGCGGCCCATCTTAATAATTTTGTTGAACTATGTGAAATGCAAAAGTATAAGGATGTAGATGGTGACATTATAAAGTTAAAATTGTTTCCTTTCTCATTAAGAGGAAGAGCTAAAGATTGGTTGCTATCTCTGCCTAAGAATAGTATTGATTCATGGACTAAATGTAAGGATGCTTTCATTGGTAGATATTATCCTCCTGCTAAAATTATATCTTTGAGAAGTAGCATAATGAATTTTAAGCAATTAGATACTGAGCATGTTGCACAAGCATGGGAAAGAATGAAATCTTTGGTTAAAAATTGCCCAACCCATGGACTGACTACTTGGATGATCATCCAAACCTTTTATGCAGGACTGACTTTTTCTTCACGAAACCTATTGGATTCAGCTGCTGGAGGTACCTTTATGTCCATCACTTTGGGGGCGGCAACAAAGCTTCTTGATGATATGATGATAAATTACTCTGAATGGCACACGGAAAGAGCTCCACAAGGTAAGAAGGTAAATTCTGTCGAAGAAACCTCTTCCCTGAGTGATAAGATTGATGCTATTATGTCTATGCTTGTGAATGGTAGATCTAATGTTGATCCTAATAATGTTCCATTAGCTTCATTGGTTGCCCAAGAAGAACATGTTGATGTGAACTTCATTAAAAATAATAATTTCAACAATAATGCTTATCGGAACAATTCTAGTAACAACTATAGGCCATATCCTTATAATAATGGTAACGGTTATGGTAATTCTTATGGGAATTCTTACAATAATAATAGGAATACACCCCCTGGACTTGAAGCCATGCTTAAATAATTTATCAGTACACAAACTGTTTTTAACAAATCCGTTGAAGAAAAGCTTGGGAAAATTGATATACTTGCTTCTAAAGTTGATAGTCTTGCTGCTGATGTTGATCTTTTGAAATTGAAAGTTATGCCTAATAAGGATAATGAAAATAAAATTGTTACTACAGAAAATGCCATCCAAGTTAGAATTAATGAGAATATAAGATTAATGGCTGAATTGCATGCTAGGTGGAAAGAGAAGAAAATGAAAAACTAGCTAAAGAGAATAATGTAGCTAAAGTTTGGACTATTACCACCACTAGTAATGCTAATGCTCCACATGTTGCTGCACCTCCTAATATCAATGGTAAAATATTTGGTGTTGGCAATATTTCTACTCCTAATGCAAAGCGAGCAAAACTGCCTGAAACTGCTAAATCATTAAATCGCTGTGATAAAACTGCTGAAATTTTTTCCAACATTGGGGACAATGATCCCATTGCTTTTGATTATAATGGTTTAGATTTTGATGTTTTCCACATCTCTGAAGTTATAAAGTTCTTACAAAAACTTGCTAAAAGTCCCAACGCTAGTGCTATAAATTTGGCCTTTACAAAACATATTACAAATGCTCTCATAAAAGCTAGAGAAGAGAAACTAAAACTTGAAACTTCTATTCCTAGGAAGCTAGAAGATGGTTGGGAGCCCATCATTAAGATGAAGGTCAATGATTTTGATTGTAATGCTTTATGTGATCTTGGTGCAAGTATTTCCGTTATGCCTAAGAAAATCTATAATATGCTTGACTTGCCACCATTGAAAAATTGTTATTTGGATGTTAATCTTGCTGATAACTCTACAAAGAAACCTTTGGGGAAAGTTGATAAAGTTCGCATTACTGTTAGAGATAACCTTGTCCCCGTTGATTTTGTTGTCTTGGATATTGAATGCAATGCATCTTGTCCCATTATATTGGGAAGACCTTTTCTTCGAACTGTTGGTGCTACCATTGATATGAAGGAAGGTAATATTAAATATCAATTTCCTCTCAAGAAAGGTATGGAACACTTCCCTAGAAAGAGAATGAAGTTACCTTTTGATTCTATTATTAGAACAAATTATGATGTTGATGCTTCATCTCTTGATAATACTTGATGCACACTTTCTGCGCCTAGCTGAAAGGCGTTAAAGAAAAGAGCTTATGGGAGACAACCCATTATTTTACTACAATACTTTTATTTTATATTTGAGTCTTGGAAGTTGTTACTACTGTAGCAACCTCTCCTTATCTTAGTTTTATTGCATTGTTGTGCTTAGTGAAGTCTCTAATAGAAGGTTGGTACTAGATTTGGATTACTGCGCAGAAACAGTTTTCTTGCTGTCACGAAATTGAGTCACTACGTCTGTAGGTAGCTCAGAAAAATATGCCAATTTACGTGCGTGATCCTCAGATATGTACGCAACTTTCATTAGTTTTGAGTTTTCTCATTTGAGCAAGTCTGGTGCCTCTAAAAAATTCTTCTTTACCGACTGTTCTGTTTTGACAGATTCTGCCTTTTATTTCACATTGCCTGTTTTGCTATGCTTGATGGATTTCTTTGTTCCATTAACTTTCAGTAGCTTTGTGCAATGTCCAGAAGTGTTACGAATGATTATGTCGCCTCTGAACATGTGAATTTTTGATTATTCACTAACCCTCTAATGAGTTTGTTTCGAGTTTGGTGTGGAGGAAGTTTTCAAGGATCAAGAGAGGAGGATGATACAATATGATCAAGGAGAGTGAAAGCTCTAAGCTTGGGGATGCCCCGGTGGTTCATCCCTGCATATTTCAAGAAGACTCAAGCGTCTAAGCTTGGGGATGCCCAAGGCATCCCCTTCTTCATCGACAACATTATCAGGTTCCTCTAGTGAAACTATATTTTTATTCCATCACATCTTATGTGCTTTACTTGGAGCGTCTGTATGTTTTTGTTTTTTGTTTGTTTGAATAAAGTTGGATCCTAGCATTCATTGTGTGGGAGAGAGACACGCTCCGCTATTGCATATGGACAAATATGTCCTTAGGCTTTACTCATAATATTCATGGCGAAGGTTGAACTGCTTCGTTAATTTGTTATATGGTTGGAAACGGGAAATGCTACATGTGGTAATTGGTACAATATCTTGAATAATGTGATACTGGGCAATTGTTGTTCTCATGTTTAAGCTCTTGCATCATATATCTTGCACCTATTAGTGAAGAAATACATAGATCTTGCTAAAATTTGGATTGCATAATTGGTCTCTCTAAGGTCTAGATATTTTCTAGTAAGGGTCGAACAACAAGGAAGACGGTATAGAGTCTTATAATGCTTTCAATATGTCTTTTATGTGAGTTTTGCTGCACCGGTTCATACTTGTGTTTGCTTTAAACAACCTTGCTAGCCTAAACCTTGTATCGAGAGGGATTACTTCTCATGCATCCAAAATCCTTGAGCCAAACACTATGCCACTTGTGTCCACCATACCTACCTACTACATGGTATTTCTCCGCCATTCCAAAGTAAATTGCTTGAGTGCTACCTTTAAAATTTCTACTCTTTATCTTTGCAATATATAGCTCATGGGACAAATAGCCTAAAAACTATTGTGGTATTGAATATGTACTTATGCGTCTTATCTCTTATAAGTTGCTTGTTGAGCGATAACCATGTTCCTGGGGACGCCATCAACTATTTCTTTGTTGAATATCATGTGAGTTGCTATGCATGTTCGTCTTGTCTGAAGTAAGGGTGATTTATCATGATCAGATGGTTTGAGTATGCATATTGTTAGAGAAGAACATTGGGCCGCTAACTAAAGCCATGATCCATGGTGGAAGTTTCAGTTTGGACAACAAACCTCAATCTGTTATGAGAATATTATCTGTTGTTGAATGCTTATGCATTAAAGAGGAGTCCATTATCTGTTGTCTATGTTGTCCCGGTATGGATGTCTAAGTTGAGAATAATCAAAAGCGAGAAATCCAATGTGAGCTTTCTCCTTAGACCTTTGTACAGGCGGCATAGAGGTACCCCATTGTGACACTTGGTTAAAACATATGCTATGCAATGATAATCCATGTAAATCCAAGCTAATTAGGACGAGGTGCAGGCACTATTGGTAATCTATGCATGAGGCTTGCAACTTGTAGGATATAATATACATAACACATATGCTTTATTACTACCGTTGACAAAATTGTTTCTTGTTTTCAAAATAAAAGCTCTAGCACAAATATAGCAATCCATGCTTCCCTCTGCGAAGGGCCTTTCTTGTACTTTCATTGTTGAGTCAGTTTACCCATTTCCTTCTATCTCAAGAAGCAAACACTTGTGTTAACCGTGCATTGATTCCTACATACTTGCATATTGCACTTGTTATATTACTTTATGCTGACAATATTCATGAGATATAAGTGTTACAAGTTGAAAGCAACTGCTGAAACTTAATCTTCCTTTGTGTTGCTTCAATACCTTTACTTTGAATTTATTGCTTTATGAGTTAACTCTTATGCAAGACTTATTGATGCTTGTCTTAAAAGTACTATTCATGAAAAGTCTTTGCTATATGATTCCATTGTTTACTCATTGTATTTACCATTGCTTCGAATCGCTGCATTCATTACATGTGCTTACAATAGTATTGATCAAGATTATGATAGCATTTTCACTTAAGAAATTATCTTTGTTATCGTTTACCTACTCGGGACGAGTAGGAACTAAGCTTGGGGATGCTTGATACGTCTCAAACGTATCTATAATTTCTTATGTTCCATGCTACTTTTATGATGATACTCACATGTTTTATACACATTATATGTCATTATTATGCATTTTCCGGCACTAGCCTATTAACGAGATGCCGAAGAGCCAGTTGCTGTTTTCTGCTGTTTTTGGTTTCAGAAATCCTAGTAAGGAAATATTCTCGGAATTGGACGAAATCAACGCCCAGGGTCCTATTTTTCCACGAAGCTTCCAGAACACCGGAGAGGAAACGAAGTGGGGCCACGAGGTGCCCACATACCAGGGCGGCGCGGCCTGGGCCCTGGCCGCGCGGCCCTGGCGTGTGGGCCCCTCGTGACACCCCTTGACCTACCTCTTCGCCTACTTAAGCCTTCGTCGATGATAGTTCCAGTACCGGGAGCCACGATACGAAAAACCTTCCAGAGACGCCGCCGCCGCCAATCCCATCTCGGGGGATTCAGGAGATCGCCTTCGGCACCCTGCCGGAGAGGGGAATCATCTCCCGGAGGACTCTACACCGCCATGGTCGCCTCCGGATTGATGAGTGAGTAGTTCACCCCTGGACTATGGGTGCATAGCAGTAGCTAGATGGTCGTCTTCTCCTAATTGTGCTATCATTGTTGGATCTTGTGAGCTGCCTAACATGATCAAGATCATCTATCTGTAATGCTACATGTTGCGTTTGTTGGGATCTGATGAATATGGAATACTATGCTATGTTGATTATCAATCTATCTATGTGTTGTTTATGATCTTGCATGCTCTCCGTTGCTAGTAGAGGCTCTGGCCAAGTCATTACTTGTAACACCAAGAGGGGGTAATTATGCTCGATAGTGGGTTCATGCCTCCATTAAATCTGGGGGAGTGACAGCAACCTCTAAGGTTGTGGATGTGCTGTTTCCACTAGGGATAAAACATCAATACTATATCTAAGGATGTATTTGTTGATTACATTACGCACCATACTTAATGAAATTGTCTGTTGTTTGCAACTTAATACTGGAAGGGGTTCGGATGATAACATGAAGGTGGACTCTTTAGGCATAGATGCATGCTGGATAGCGGTCTATGTACTTTGTCGTAATGCCCAATTAAATCTCACACTACTCATCATAACATGTATGTGCATTGTTATGCTCTCTTTATTTGTCAATTGCCCAACTGTAATTTGTTCACCCAACTTGCTATTTATCTTATGGGAGAGACACCACTAGTGAACTGTGGACCCCGGTCCATTCTTTTACATCGAATACAATCTACTGCAATACTTGTTCTACTGTTTTCTACAAACATCATCTTCCACACTATACATCTAATCCTTTGTTATAGCAAGCCGGTGAGATTGACAACCTCACTGTTAAGTTGGGGCAAAATACTTGGATTGTGTTGTGCAGGTTCCACGTTGGCGCCGGAATCCCTGGTGTTGCGCCGCACTACACTCCGTCACCAACAACCTTCAACGTGCTTCTTGGCTCCTACTGGTTCGATAACCTTGGTTTCTTACCGAGGGAAAACTTGCTGCTGTACGCATCACACCTTCCTCTTGGGGTTCCCAACGGACGCGTGTTGTACGCGTATCAGGTTCCTCTAGTGAAACTATATTTTTATTCGGCCACATCTTATGTGCTTTACTTGGAGGTTCTTTATGTTTTTATTTTTGTTTTGTTTGAATAAAATTGGATCCTAGCATTCATTGTGTGGGAGAGAGACACGCTCCGCTGTTGCATATGAACACATGTGTTCTTAGCTTTATCTTAATGTCCATGGCGAAGGTTGAAACTGCTTCGTTAATTGTTATATGGTTGGAAACAGAAAATTCTACATGTGGTAATTGGTATAATGTCTTGAATAATTTGATACTTGGCAATTGTTGTGCTCATGTTTAAGCTCTTGCATCATGTACTTTGCACCTATTAGTGAAGAAATACTGTAGAGCTTGTTAAAATTTGGTTTGCATGATTGGTCTCTCCAAGTCTAGATATTTTCTGGTGAGGGTTTGAACAACAAGGAAGACAGTGTAGAGTCTTATAATGCTTGCAATATGTTCTTATGTAAGTTTTGCTGTACCGGTTCATACTTGAGTTTGCTTCAAACAACCTTGCTATCCTAAACCTTGTATTGAGAGGGATTACTTCTCGTGCATCCAAAATCCTTGAGCCAAAAACTATGCCATTTGTGTCCCCCATACCTACCTACTACATGGTATTTCTCTGCCATTCCAAAGTAAATTTCTTGAGTGCTACCTTTAAAATTCCATTCTTTGCCTTTGCAATATATAGCTCATGGGACAAATAGCTTAAAAACTATTGTGGTATTGAATATGTACTTATGTGTTCTATCTCTTAATAAGTTGCTTGTTGAGCGATAACCATGTTCCTGGGGACGCCATCAACTATTTCTTTGTTGAATATCATGTGAGTTGCTATGCATGTTCGTCTTGTCTGAAGTAAGGGTGATTTATCATGATCAAATGGTTTGAGTATGCATATTGTTAGAGAAGAACATTGGGCCGCTAACTAAAGCCATGATCCATGGTGGAAGTTTCAGTTTGGACAACAAACCTCAATCTCTTATGAGAATATTATCTGTTGTTGAATGCTTATGCATTAAAGAGGAGTCCATTATCTGTTGTCTATGTTGTCCCGGTATGGATGTCTAAGTTGAGAATAATCAAAAGCGAGAAATCCAATGCGAGCTTTCTCCTTAGACCTTTGTACATGCGGCATAGAGGTACCCCTTTGTGACACTTGGTTAAAACATATGTTATGTGATGATAATCCATGTAAATCCAAGCTAATTAGGACGAGGTGCGGGCACTATTGGTAATCTATGCATGAGGCTTGCAACTTATAGGATATATTATACATAACACATATGCTTTATTACTACTGTTGACAAAATTGTTTCTTGTTTTCAAAATAAAAGCTCTAGCACAAATATAGCAATCCATGCTTCCCTCTGCGAAGGGCCATGACATAGGCATCCCCAATGGGCCTGCCAAAGATAGTACCCGGGGTTTAATGAAGGCCCACTACCCGAAGAATAAGAAGATTCGGAAGCCCAAGATATTATTAAGGAAAGCTAGAGTTGTAATAGGAAGTGTTATTTGTAATCTTGCGGGATGGGTTAGAAACCTTCCCGGACTCTGTAACTTGTACAATACGAATCCCTCGGCTCCGCCTCATATATAAGGGGGAGTCGAGGGACAAGAAGAGGATCGAATCATTGTTGAGCAAACCCTAGTTTCTATTTCGTCGAGTACTTTTCGGCTGAAACCTTCGAGATCTACTTGCCATCTACATCCAACGAAACCCTAGTCTACTACTTGTAGGCATTGACAAGTCAATACCTTGTCAATTGGCGCCGTCTGTGGGAATTAGAGGCGACAAGGAGCTGATCTCGATGGCACGTTCAGGATTGTCGACTTCATCGGCAGCAAGCAACATCATGGACAAAGGTAAACAGATCGAAACTGGTCTCGTTGATTTTGTACCTCACCCGCCCTCCCGTTTGGATGCATATACGTATCTGGAGGAGCCCATGGAGATGACGTTCGGAAGGTTCCACTTTCGCGTCGCGAAGGAAGGAACATATCATCTCGAAATTCCGACCTTCTCGAGATTTTCTGTGGAGCATACTGAATCTTCAAGCTCGGCATCATCGGTCGAGTCAGGCGACGAAGGAACCTCTTCGCCACGCTTCATCAGCACCAAGGCAAGCAAAAAACTCGCCAAGATCTTCAGCGGCATGTCTTTCGATTCGTCTGCGGACTCCTATATAAGCAGCGACTCCGAGAGCGTCGACAGCTTCGATTTCATCGACAAATCCATCACCATTGGAAAGGTCTTCACCAATCTCTACGATGGTGTCACCGAATCCAGCAAGGCGTAGAATTCAAAATATCATCAAATATACGCCATCGGAGAAGTAAGTCGTGATCAGGAGGAAGCGTCAGAGGCCTTCGACGATCTGGGAAATCCATACGTCGATCCCTCTGACCTAAGGCAAGGTTTAGGCAACAAATACGTCGGGCCTACACCACGTACGAGAGTTCAACTGCCACAAGCAGCATGGGATAGAGCCGCAAGAGCCATGGATGGCTCAGAACCAATGGCGACAACCGCCACGATTGAAGAATTGCAGGCATACCAATATAGACTCGCTCGAGCTGGAAGGGAATTGGAAAAACAGACAGCCGATTTGAACAGAAGAAAGGAGGCAGCTTCCGCGTCAAGCAGGCGAAGGGCAGACCTAAGTCGACATTCAGGAACTTCGGGAGATAGCCACAGAGAAGCTCGGAACAAAGCAAGGTCAAGGTTGCAAAACATACTTGAGGCAGAAAGAGAGAACCTAGTTCAAAACCTCGACATGTCCTTTATGTCGATAGACACAAGAGGAAACATCATCCCCAAAACACCGGAAGCTGGGTACATGGCGACACAAGCCTTTATCCTCGCATCTAGGCCACCTCCTGGAGATCCAAGGGAAGCATTGTATAACATGGCCATGGCAGGCGTTGGAGCCATGGGAACAGCGTTCGCATCTACGCCTCCCGAAGGATCAGCAAGGTAAAACAGTCCACGACCTGCGGTCGCAGCAGCAGTTCCCGAGAGAACAGGCGAAGCAAGGAACGCAGAAACTCAGGCAAGGGTAGACAGGGCACGACAACATAGAAGGGAACACCGACACTCTCCAGACATAGCCGAAGAGGATATGTGTGGGCTACCGTGTTTTACAAGAAGGGTCCGAAAAACTCGGGTGCCTTCAGGGTTTAAGCTACCCGACAATTTCAAGAAATTCGACGGATTGCAGGATCCTGAGGATTGGCTGGTAGATTACCTCGAGACAGTGAAATTAATTGGCGGAACAAGAGCAACGGCGATGCAAAGCATTCAGGTGCACTTGAGTGGAGCCGCAAGATCTTGGATAAAGAAGCTTCCTGTAGGTTCCATCGACAGCTGGACGGACTTTGAGGACATATTCATCAAGAATTTTCGGTCTATTTGCAAAAAGCCTGCGACACTTGAGGAATTGAGGTCATGCCGACAAAAGCACGACGAATCAATGAGGAAGTACATCCAAAGGTGGAACATCATCAAAAACTCGGCAGAGAACATATCTGACGAGAGAGCAATAGACACGTTTGTTGCAGGAGTTCGACGAGGAGATTTCGTAGAGGACTTGGGAAGAACTAACCCAAGAACAGTATCAACATTAATGGAGATAGCAAACAGATGGGCAGATGGTGAAGATGCTGTACATAACAAGCGACACAGGTCACCAGAGGAGGACCGCAGTCGAAATTTTCAAGGCAGGCGACGATTTTCTCGATTTTTGAGTTACGATCCACCCGGCCAAATTTCGGCTGATTTTCGAGCAGGCGCTGGAGGAAGCAATAGAGATAACTATCAACAAAGCAACGAGCAGCGAGGTGACAATAGAGATGATTCGCAAAATAACAGGCCAAACAATGGACCTAGGTCCCAGAGGCCCTTTGTGTCCCCTGAGGATATGATGAACGGTCCATGTCAGATGCATTTCTTTGTCGACAGCAATGGGGTAAGACAGTCGGGACATTTACAGAAAGATTGTCGAAATTTTCAAGCAATGATGAGGGTTGCCGCGCAAGCCCATGCTCAGGCAGCAAGTCGAAATCCCCAAGGACCTAGGAGCGAGATCCACCTACCACCTCCTCCCGCAATTACAGAAGAAAATCGACATCAGCTTAGAATAGCGGCAGCACCAGCACCACCACCATATGTCGATCCCAACTCCCATGGAGCGGTATCGATGATTCAGAAAGGCAGACCGTCCAATAGAGCTCAGAAAGTAATTTCGCGGCAGGTGTTCATGGCAGAGAAGATGCCTCCACCAACAGTTGAGTACCTCAATTGGTCGGGGCAAGATATTGGTTTCACAATTGCGGATCACCCGCAGCAAGTTCCTTGACCAGGGCAATCAGCACTTATATTGCCAGCAGTGATCGCAGGATTCGATGTATCTCGAGTTTTCATCGATGGAGGAAGCAGTTTAAACCTTATGTATGCAGATACATTAAGGAAGATGAACATATCCTTGGCAAACCTCAAACCAACGGATACGCGTTTTCACGGCATCACACCAGAGAAGCCAAGTTACCCACTGGGGAAGATCAATCTCGACGTGCAGTTTGGAACCCGAGAGAATTACAGGATTGAAAGGCTGGAGTTTGAAGTCGTGGATTTCCCATCACAATACCACGCTCTGTTGGGGCGCCCAGCATACGCTAGGTTTATGGCAGTACCACATTACACATACCTGTTGTGGAGGATGCCTGGACCTAAGGGGCCAATTACAGTCAAAGGAAGTTTTGCGCTTGCTGATAAGTGTGATAAGGATTTTCATCGGCTCTCAGAAACCTTCGGGACGCAAGTAGAGTATATGGCGTCAAAGCTCACGACAGATTACGACGTACTACCAGATGTGGGGAGGCCTAGCAAGGAGTCAACCTTTAACACTGCAAAGGATTCCAAGGAAGTACAGATCCACCCGACAGATCCAAAGAAAACGACGTCCATCGCGACAAACATGGACCTCGCATAGGAAAGCGCGGTCGTCGAGTTCCTCCGTGAGCACTGGAAAATCTTCGCATGGTGTCCAGCTGACATGCCAGGAGTACCCAGGGAACTTGCCGAGCACCACCTACACTTGGATCCAATTGCGAAACCAATCAAACAACCTCTGCGGCGTTTTTCGGAACCAAACCGCAAGGCTATGCTGTCGGAAATTAACAGACCCAGAGAAGCAGGTTTCATCAAAGAATTGTATACAGAAGCCACATGGGTAGCTAACCCAGTGTTGGTGCCGAAGAAAAACACGAAAGTCCTTCGCATGTGCGTCGACTTCACGTGTCTTAACAAACATTGTCCAAAGGATCACTTTCCCCTCCCAAGGATCGATCAAATTATCGACTCCACGACAGGATGTGAACGTCTTTCCTTCCTGGATGCTTATTCTGGTTATAACCAGATCAGATTGAAAGAAGATGATGAGGTGAAAACAACGTTCATCACTCCTTACGGCGTGTTCTCCTATCGAACAATGCCCTTTGGTTTGAAAAACGCGGGAGCAACGTACCAGCGGATGATGCAGAAGTGCTTAGCAACACAGATTGGGAAGAACGTACAAGTATACATCGACGATGTCGTCATAACATCCAAAAAAGGCGACACGCTAATTGAGGATTTGAAGGAAACTTTTGACAACCTCGATAAGTTCTGTCTCAAGCTGAACCCGACAAAGTGCTCTTTTGGCGTCCCTGCAGGAGAACTTCTCGGGTTTTTAGTTTCAGCAAGAGGGATTGAAGCAAACCCTGAAAAAATACAGGCCATCGTAACAATGAGGAAGCCAACAAAGTTGAAAGAAATACAGCAGTTAACCGGGCGAGTCGCAGTTTTAAGCAGATTCGTCGCCAGGTTAGGAGAAAAGGCGTTACCATTTTACGCCCTGATCAAGCACGGAGACAAGTTCCAGTGGAACGAAGAGGCAGACAGAGCCTTCGAGGACCTCAAACGCAAAATTTCGACACCTCCAATCTTGGTGGCGCCAAAAGAGAAGGAACCTCTGTTGTTATATATTGCGGCCACACCTCAGGTGGTCAGCACGGTACTTGTCGTTGAAAGAGAGGAAGAAGGGAAACTCCACGGAGTACAGAGGCCAGTATACTTCGTCAGTGAAGTTTTATCGCCTTCAAAACAAAGGTACCCTCAATATCAAAAGCTAGCGTATGGAGTGTTCACAACCGCAAGAAAATTGCGTCACTATTTTTCGGCACACCTGATCATAGTGGTCAATGAGGCTCCCTTGTCAAATATACTCAACAATCCAGAAGCAACGGGTCGTGTCTCCCTTTGGGGAATAGAACTTTCCCCTCGGGACATCACGTATGAAAAAAGAAAAGCAATAAAGTCGCAGATTCTACCAGACTTCATCGCAGAGTGGATGGAGCTGCAAAACACAGGACCTCCGGATTTATCGAGAACTTGGACCATGAGCTTCGACGGGTCCAAGAGATTAGAAGGAGCTGGCGCAGGCGTGATACTAATATCACCTGAAGGCGATAAATTGAAGTACGTTCTGAGGATGACGTTCCCAAACGCGTCTAACAATGAGGCAGAATATGAAGCCCTCATACATGGGATGAAGATGGCGAAAGCCTGCGGTGCAACTCGACTAAAAATCTTTGGCGACTCGCAGTTGGTAGCACAGCAAGTCATGAACCAATGCGATGCAGTCAATGACAGTATGATAGCATACAAGGAAGTCTACAATGAGCTCGAGAAGTTGTTCGATGGATGCGAAGTAAATCACATCAGCAGATTGAGCAATGATGAAGCCGACGTTCTCGCAAATATCAGGTCGCAATGCCTCGCAGTTCCGCCAGGCGTATTCTGGGAAGAGATAGCAGAGAGATCCACGAAGTCGACAAAACCAAAAAAGAAGGAGAAAAAACCCTCGGGGGCTACCAAAGAAGTACTGGAGGAAGACGAAGAAGAAGATCAGGACTTGGTCATGATGATACAGATACCATGGATGCAGGTGTACATATCATACATCCTGAAGAAAGAAATACCCGACGATCCAGTTGAAGCAAGGCGAGTTATTAGACGATCAAAAGCTTTTACTGTGGTCAAAGGGGAGCTATACAAACGAAGTATTTCGGGAGTACTACAAAGGTGCGTCACACCCGAAGAAGGAAGGATGATCCTGAAAGATGTACACGAGGGAATTTGCGGTCACCACGCGAGCAGCCGAGCTATCGCTGCCAAGGTCTTTCGAGCTGGATTCTACTGGTTAACAGCAATAGAGGATGCAAAAGAGATGGTACGAACTTGTGATGCGTGCCAGAGGTTTGCCGCAAAACCTCACTCTCCGGCAGCAGAGCTAATGCCAATACCATTGTCTTGGCCCTTTGCTCAATGGGGCCTCGATATGGTGGGTAAGTTACACAAGTCCTGGCCAGGAGGGAAGGAGTATATGCTGGTAGCTGTCGACAAATTCACAAAGTGGATAGAGGCGAAGCCGATAAATTCTCCGGACGGGGCATCCGCAGTCAAGTTCATAAAAAGCATCGTCTTCAGATTTGGAGTACCTCATAGCATCGTCACAGACAATGGCAGTAACTTCACATCCGACGAATTCAAGGATTACTGCGAAGAAGTGGGCATCAAGCTACACTTTGCGTCGGTTGCGCACCCGCAAACCAATGGTCAAGTCGAGAAAGCCAATGGCATTATCTGCAATGGCATCAAGAAATGCCTGTTAGCACCACTGGAGAAAGCTCGACACACCTGGCCAGAGGAGCTGCCCAGTGTGTTGTGGAGTATACGAACAACACCAAACACAGCGACACAAGAAACTCCATTCTTCTTGGTCCATGGAGCGGAAGCAGTACTGCCAATTGAGATAGAACACGATTCTCCACGAGTCGTGGAATATGACGAAGAGGTGTCGAGAAAAGCATTAGAAGATGACGTCGACGCACTCGACGAGGCTAGAGATGAAGTACTCTCTCGAGTAACCAAATATCAACAGGACCTGAAGAATTACCACAGTCGACGTTTACGGCCAAGATCCTTTCAGGTGGGAGACCTAGTTCTTCGGCTCACGCAAAAAAGTCACGAAAAGCTCGAGTCACCATGGCTTGGCCCTTACATCGTCATGGAAGTAATTGGAGGAGGAGCATACAGGATAAAGGACAAGAAGACAGGGGTGGAAGAGCAAAACCCCTGGAACGTGGCGCAACTCAGGCGGTTCTATGCCTAGAGTCGAAATATAGTCTTTGTAAAACTTCAATGTACTGAAACGCCCGCGAGTTTTCAGACGCACTCTTTTCCTTTTTCGGGGCACCGAGTGGGGCCGGGAAAGGTTTTTAATGAGGCGGGCTCGCGGTGCTGCAATATAGTAAAGATAGTTGAGATATCTATTTCTTCGACAGGCCCGGGGGCTCATGCCTTCAACTTACAATAATCTTGAAAATATTTCGCCTTGGTATAAAATACCTCGTGAAACAAACCAAGATACAAGATAGCGATCAAGCAAGACACGGGGGCTCGTACCCGCAAACATAGCGTAATCAATATAGTCTAGTCGCTTTGGTTCAAGAACCTCGCGCATACAATAAAAAAATTCGATACCAAGACGTACGAAGGCTCAGCAATGAAAAATAATTTGACGGCTTTACAATATAGAATATATTCACAATATACAAAAGAATCCTGAGAAAAATACAAAAGAAAAAATCAATGATGGCCTAGGATATTATCTATGGTCATTCGATTTGAAGAACGAGTGCTATGCTCAGCGTAGCTGCCTCTCACGAAGAATTCAGAATCCATCCGAAGAAGTTCGTCCATCATAGCTTCGGCTACAGGGGTTACATAATCGTCAATTTTGCTAACGTCCCTCTTCTTTTTCGCCATCTTCGCCAAACACTTGGGGACAATTGGGCTCATATCAAACTTCGGGTGGCAGATTTTGATCATGATCATAGCAAATCTGGCGCCAGCTGAGAGCTGCGCCCGAATAAAGTCATGGATCTTCGGGGCATCTCTAAACTTCTTCATCAAGCCAAGAAGAGTATCGGGTGTTTCGTTCCGAGGAAACATTGTTTTATAAACCAACGACAAGGTTCTGGTACAGAAATCCAGGAAATCGCGAACCTGACAGGCGCGGTCTTGAAATCTGACAATTTGTCGGGTCCTCTCTGGAGTGGCCCAGAACAAACAGCCATGGTCAAGGGAGAGATTGACGAGCAAGTTGGTCCTCGTGTCTACCCTATCTGAAGGAGATATGCCCTAGAGGCAATAATAAAGTGGTTATTATTTATATCTTTATGTTTATGATAAATGTTTATATATCATGCTAGAATTGTATTAACCGAAACATTAGTACATGTGTGATATGTAGACAAACAAGAAGTCCCTAGTATGCCTCTTAAACTAGCTTGTTGATTAATGGATGATTAGTTTCATAATCATGAACATTGGATGTTATTAATAACAAGGTTATATCATTATATGAATGATGTAATGGACACACCCAATTAAGCGTAGCATAAGATCTCGTCATTAAGTTATTTGCTATAAGCTTTCGATACATAGTTACCTAGTCCTTATGACCATGAGATCATATAAATCACTTATACCGGAAAGGTACTTTGATTACACCAAACGCCACTGCGTAAATGGGTGGTTATAAAGGTGGGATTAAGTATCCGGAAAGTATGAGTTGAGGCATATGGATCAACAGTGGGATTTGTCCATCCCGATGACGGATAGATATACTCTGGGCCCTCTCGGTGGAATGTCGTCTAATGTCTTGCAAGCATATGAATGAGTTCATAAGAGACCACATACCACGGTACGAGTAAAGAGTACTTGTCAGGAGACGAGGTTGAACAAGGTATAGAGTGATACCGAAGATCAAACCTCGGACAAGTAAAATATCGCGAGACAAAGGGAATTGGTATCGTATGTGAATGGTTCATTCGATCACTAAAGTCATCGTTGAATATGTGGGAGCCATTATGGATCTCCAGATCCCGCTATTGGTTATTGGTCGGAGTGAGTACTCAACCATGTCCGCATAGTTCACGAACCGTAGGGTGACACACTTAAAGTTGGATGTTGAAATGGTAGTACTTGAATATGGAATGGAGTTCGAATATTTGTTCGGAGTCCCGGATGAGATCCCGGACATCACGAGGAGTTCCGGAATGGTCCGGAGAATAAGATTCATATATAGGATGTCATTTTATGTGAAATAAAATGTCGCGGAAGGTTCTATGGAAGGTTCTAGAAGGTTCTAGAAAAGTCCGGAAGAAACCACCAAGGAAGGTGGAGTCCACATGGGACTCCACCTCCATGGCCGGCCAGCCCTAGGTGGGGAGGAGTCCCAAGTGGACTCCCCCATAGGGGGCCGGCCACCCCCCACATGGGAGGTGGAAATCCCACCTTTGGGTGGGAGTCCTAGTTGGGCTAGGTTTCCCCCTCTTATGGAAGGTTTTTTGTTCGGGTCTTATTCGAAGACTTGGACACCAACACTTGGGGATCCACCTATATAATGAGGGGCCAAGGGAGGGGGCCGGCCACCCCAAGACCACAAGCTGGCCGCCCCCCTTGAGTGGCCGGCCACCCCCTCCCAAACCCTAGCCGCCCCCCTCTCCTCCATATAGCCCGCGTAGCTTAGCGAAGCTCCGCCGGACTTCTTCACCGCCACCGACACCACGCCGTCGTGCTGTCGGATTCAAGAGGAGCTACTACTTCCGCTGCCCGCTGGAACGGGAGGTGGACGTCGTCTTCATCAACAACCGAACGTGTGACCGAGTACGGAGGTGCTGCCCGTTCGTGGCACCGGAACCGATCGTGATCAAGATCTTCTACGCGCTTTTGCAAGCGGCAAGTGATCGTCTACCGCAGCAACAAGAGCCTCCTCTTGTAGGCTTTGGAATCTCTTCAAGGGTTAGTCTTGATCATCCCCTCGTTGCTACCGTCTTCTAGATTGCATCTTGGCTTGGATTGCGTGTTCGCGATAGGAAATTTTTTGTTTTCTATGCAACGTTATCCTACAGTGGTATCAGAGCCGTGTCTATGCATAGATGGTTGCACGAGTAGAACACAATGGTTTGTGGGCGTTGATGCTTATGTTATCTTTAGTTTGAGTACTTTGCATCTTTGTGGCATAGTGGGATGAAGCGGCTCGGGCTAACTTTACATGACCGCGTTCATGAGATTTGCTCCACGCTCGACATGCAACTTGTATTGCATAAGTGGCTTTGCGGGTGTCTGTCTCTCCTACTATAGTGAAGATTCAATTTACTCTTCTATTGACAACACTAGTATCACCGTTGTGGTTCATGTTCGTAGGTAGATTAGATCTTACTCGAAAACCCTAAACCACGTAAAATATGCAAACCAAATTAGAGACGTCTAACTTGTTTTTGCAGGGTTTGGTGATGTGATATGGCCATAATATGATGATGAATATGTATGAGATGATCATTATTGTATTGTGGCAACCGGCAGGAGCCTTATGGTTGTCTTTAAATTTTCATGTTGAGTAGTATTTCAAAGTAGTTGTAATAGTCGCTACATGAGGTGAACAACCATGAAGACGGCGCCATGAACCTTGACGCTACGCCGACGATGATGGAGATCATGCCCATTGATGATGGAGATCATGTCCGTGCTTTGGAGATGAAGATCGAAGGCGCAAAGACAAAAGGGCCATATCATATCACATATGAACTGCATGTGATGTTAATCCTTTTATGCATCTTATTTTGCTTAGATCACGACGGTAGCATTATAAGATGATCCCTCACATTAATATCAAGATAATAAAGTGTTCTTCCCTCGTATGCACCGTTGCCAAAGTTCGTCGTTTCAAAGCATCTCGTGATGATCGGATGTGATAGATTCAACGTTCATATACAACGGGTGTAAGCCATGTTGCACACACGGAATACTTGGGTTTGCTTGACGAGCCTAGCATGTACAGACATGGCCTCGGGACAACGGAAACCGAAAGGTTGAACACGAGTCATATGGATGATATGATCAACATGTTGATGTTCACCATTGAAGCTACATCATCTCACGTGATGATCGGTTTTGGTGTAGTGGATGTGGATCGTGTACCACTTAACAACTATGAGGGATGTTGTATTAAGTGGGAGTTCATCAGTAATTAGATTAAAACATGAACTAATTATCATAAACATAGTCCGAGTAGTATTTTGAATTAATTTTGTAGTATTGGCATCCGTTTTCTACCATGCGCTAGTCTTGTTATTGAGATAGAAATACTGTTAAAATCTGACAAGAAACTTTATGGATTGGTACCGTATTGTTAAAGAATCAAGAATTGATTAAGTCCTATTGCAAACTTTTAGTAAACCTCACATTGTTTATTCAAAGAGCTATGGTTTCAATTAGTACCTAAAGTTATCTTGTCTCCGTGAAACTTGAAGTTCAAATTTGTTTGAAAAGTAAGGAGCTGAAAATTTAGTTTTCAGAAATAATCAAGGTATGAGATATATGTGATATCTAAGACCTTATTGCAAGATGATAGAATATAAATTGGTGAGACTACATAAACTCATAAGTTTTATGGGAGTGTACGAAGGTTGAAGACGCAAGGCGTCCCAATCCTCCAACTATTGGGGCACTAATAATATTCGCATATCCATGAAGTTATCATCCTTAGTATGCACCGTTGCTAAGACTCGTCGTATCGAAGCATCACGTGATGATCGGGTGTTATAGATTCTACGTGTGCATACAACGGATGCAAGCCAGATTTGCATATGCGAATACTAAGGTTAAAACTTTACGAGCCTAGCATGTACAGACATGGTCTCAGAAAGTCATCATGATACAATGGATAAAATTATGAGTGAAATTGTTCATCATATTACAAGGATACTAATAAGTGAAATCCGGAACACTTGACATATGATGATCAACTTCAAAGTAAGAACCTCAAGGTTATTGGTATTTGACCAACAAACCGAGAAGTTATTGAAGTTAATGTGTTATTCTGAATAATGAGGAAAGCTAAAAGAGAAACCGCAAAAGATATTTTGGCAAAAAGAAAAGAAAAGACTAGAAAGTCTAGCTCAGGTGTATATAAATGATATACATGTTATGGTTCTATTCTTAGTTAAGTCACACTATGAAATTCTTGGGTATTAGTACTATATTGGTTGGTATGAAGTGTCATACAAAACAACGCAATACAAGAATACAATGGCCTAAGTGACTGACAAGGAATATGATAGGAATGCACTTCTGGAACAAAAATAAAGTGTTATTATGTTCGTCATTGGCATCCTATCTAGCCCTTATAATTTATAATAAAGAACTTAATAATTGTTATTTTGCTCTGGTCAAATGAAAACAATGAGTTGTTCAAATTATGACATTACTCCATGTACGATGGATAAGTTATTATAAATCTTAATGGTGAAACACACATACATAATACTGACGCTAAAATGCCATAAGGCAAATGATTTGAATTCCACTTATTTGTGGAACCGCAATTTAGGTCATATTAGAAAGGAACGCATGAAGGAACTCCATGCAAATGGATTTTTGGAATCATTCGATTTTTGAATCGTTTGGCGCTTGCAAATCTTTTCTAAAGAGAATGACTGAAATACCGTTCATAGGCCAAGAGTTGAACGGGCAACTAACTTAGTGGAAAAATACATGATGATGTATGTGGTTCACTGGGCATAGGTTGTGCGGGAGATTCTTCTACTTCATGAAAACTTCCAACAATGAATTGAGTATATATATGTGGATATATTCGATAAGGAAGAAGTTTGAAACATTTGAATGGATTCAAATAAATTTCAGCGTGAGGTGGAAATCATCGTAATAGAAAAGTCAAATATCTATGATTGGATCATGGTGAAAATATTTGAATTACGAGTTTTAGCGAACATCTAAGAGAGTTATGAAATTGTTCTACAACTCACATTTCTTGGAGTATCATAATGATGATATAGTATCCAAGATATGTATCCAAACCTTGTTGGATTAATGATGAGATAAAAATATTATGACGCCATTATATTTTTGTGGATTATGCTTTAGTGACTACCGCTTTTACACTGAATAGAGCATCATCATGATCCGTTGAAATGACACCATACGAGTTATGGTATGGGTATAAACCCTAATAGTCTTTTCTTTAAATTTTGGTCTAAGAATTTACAACCAAAATCGGATGAATGTCTTTGTTGGTTATCCCAGAGATTTAATTGGGAATTCTTCCCACAAGACAAAGACAAAAGTGTTTGTCAATGTTTCTTATTTCCGAGAAATTGTTTCTAGTGAAGTATTTGAGTGGGAGGACAATATAATTTGATAAGGTTTATGAACCTGAGCATAATGATCAGAGTAGCACAGCATCGGAATTGGTTTCGGAAGCGGCCACAACGATCATGGCTCCCATGACTACAAAGTGTTTTAGCCATGGAGATCGAAGTACATATTGAACCTTGTAGGTATGGTTTACTTTGTGATCAAATAAATGATTTGTGGACAAAGGATTGATTTTGAACAATGATAAACCAACTACAAACAAAGAAGTTATGATGGGCCCTGACTCCGTTAAAATGGCTATACACCATGAAATCCAAGATAGATGAATACTTTTTGAAAGTAAATGGATCTATGAAAAGATATGGACTTGGATGAAATATCCTTGAAGAAGCTCAACTTTTCGAAAAGTTGTTTACGACAAAGTTCAAAGAGTTGACTACGATAAGATTAGATCTTCCGTAGCAATGCTTATAGTCTATGTGGATTATTCTAGTAATCACTACATATTTCTTTTATGAGATATGCTAGTAGGATGGCAAAATACACTACTTAACAGAAGTATGTATACAAGATACAACCAAGAGTTTTGCTGGTCCGTGGAATACTAGATAGGTATACAAGCTTCAATTGGATGAAGTAAGTATCACAGAGTTGGAATCTTCACCAGATGAAATAGTCAAAGAGTTTTTGATTTCATCAGAGACGATGAAGAGGCTTGCATTTGCAAGAAATTAAGTGGGAGCGCTAAGACATATTTATAATACTTTATGTAGATGACATATAGTTGGTTATAAATGATGTAATTATATACTTGATTAAAAGGTTTCATTGAAAATTAAACTTCAATGAAAGGATATGGACTGAAACAAATTTAATGTCAAGATCTATGAAGATAGATTGAAACACAAAATAAGTTTAAGTCAAAGTACATAGAATGGATATTGAAATAGTTCAATATAGAAATATTAAGAAGATGTTCTTGTCATGTGAAGTTTTAACAAGACTTGAGTGTATATGACACTCAATGGGTAAAAACACATGAGTGACTTTAGATCACGAATAATATGTACACAATCAGATATCTTGTGCTCTAAAATGTTATGAGCATATACCAGAATGATTCATGAGATGATCATTGAAAAACAGTAAGAATATTCTTGAAGTACTTAAGAAGAACCAAGAATATATATATATATATAGTTTTGTATGGAGAAATGACAAACAAATCGCTGTAAGATGTTGCACCGATATTTGTTTTGTCACATATGAAAATAAAATTTCAATCTCAAATTAGACTAAGTGTTGTTTTAAAAGGTAGAACAATGAGCTAGAATTGTTCTATGCTAGATTTAGAAGAGTTCTAAATATTGTAACGGATTCTACTAAAGAAGGCAGAGTATGTCATTGTTTTGACAATGGCAAATGATGTTAAGTCAAGAAGTTCTTTGAGAGCTTGGTGTAGTTCCGACAGGATCAGAACTTTGAAGCTATATTGTGTGTGACAATATTAGTGACATATTTCAGACCGCAAAATTAAGGTTCCACCAGAAGACCAAACATATTTAATGCCAACTCATTTGGAAATGAGTGATGCGTTGAGACGCAAATGAATTACAAAATACATACGTTTCTGAGCGTGTCAGATCCGATGACTAAAAACCTCTCCCGTGAGCAATACATGATAAAACACCAGAAGGCCAAGGTGTTATATCTTTACAAATGTAAACTAGATTATTGACTCTAGTGCAAGTGGGAGACTGAAGGAGATATGCCCTAGAGGCAATAATAAAGTGGTTATTATTTATATCTTTATGTTTATGATAAATGTTAATATATCATGCTAGAATTGTATTAACCGAAACATTAGTACATGTGTGATATGTAGACAAACAAGAAGTCCCTAGTATGCCTCTTAAACTAGCTTGTTGATTAATGGATGATTAGTTTCATAATCATGAACATTGGATGTTATTAATAACAAGGTTATATCATTATATGAATGATGTAATGGACACACCCAATTAAGCGTAGCATAAGATCTCGTCATTAAGTTATTTGCTATAAGCTTTCGATACATAGTTACCTAGTCCTTATGACCATGAGATCATATAAATCACTTATACCGGAAAGGTACTTTGATTACACCAAACGCCACTGCGTAAATGGGTGGTTATAAAGGTGGGATTAAGTATCCGGAAAGTATGAGTTGAGGCATATGGATCAACAGTGGGATTTGTCCATCCCGATGACGGATAGATATACTCTGGGCCCTCTCGGTGGAATGTCGTCTAATGTCTTGCAAGCATATGAATGAGTTCATAAGAGACCACATACCACGGTGCGAGTAAAGAGTACTTGTCAGGAGACGAGGTTGAACAAGGTATAGAGTGATACCGAAGATCAAACCTCGGACAAGTAAAATATCGCGAGACAAAGGGAATTGGTATCGTATGTGAATGGTTCATTCGATCACTAAAGTCATCGTTGAATATGTGGGAGCCATTATGGATCTCCAGATCCCGCTATTGGTTATTGGTCGGAGTGAGTACTCAACCATGTCCGCATAGTTCACGAACCGTAGGGTGACACACTTAAAGTTGGATGTTGAAATGGTAGTACTTGAATATGGAATGGAGTTCGAATATTTGTTCGGAGTCCCGGATGAGATCCCGGACATCACGAGGAGTTCCGGAATGGTCCGGAGAATAAGATTCATATATAGGATGTCATTTTATGTGAAATAAAATGTCGCGGAAGGTTCTATGGAAGGTTCTAGAAGGTTCTAGAAAAGTCCGGAAGAAACCACCAAGGAAGGTGGAGTCCACATGGGACTCCACCTCCATGGCCGGCCAGCCCTAGGTGGGGAGGAGTCCCAAGTGGACTCCCCCATAGGGGGCCGGCCACCCCCCACATGGGAGGTGGAAATCCCACCTTTGGGTGGGAGTCCTAGTTGGGCTAGGTTTCCCCCTCTTATGGAAGGTTTTTTGTTCGGGTCTTATTCGAAGACTTGGACACCAACACTTGGGGATCCACCTATATAATGAGGGGCCAAGGGAGGGGGCCGGCCACCCCAAGACCACAAGCTGGCCGCCCCCCTTGAGTGGCCGGCCACCCCCTCCCAAACCCTAGCCGCCCCCCTCTCCTCCATATAGCCCGCGTAGCTTAGCGAAGCTCCACCGGACTTCTTCACCGCCACCGACACCACGCCGTCGTGCTGTCGGATTCAAGAGGAGCTACTACTTCCGCTGCCCGCTGGAACGGGAGGTGGACGTCGTCTTCATCAACAACCGAACGTGTGACCGAGTACGGAGGTGCTGCCCGTTCGTGGCACCGGAACCGATCGTGATCAAGATCTTCTACGCGCTTTTGCAAGCGGCAAGTGATCGTCTACCGCAGCAACAAGAGCCTCCTCTTGTAGGCTTTGGAATCTCTTCAAGGGTTAGTCTTGATCATCCCCTCGTTGCTACCGTCTTCTAGATTGCATCTTGGCTTGGATTGCGTGTTCGCGATAGGAAAATTTTTGTTTTCTATGCAACGTTATCCTACACTATCATCTTCAGCAGCAGCATCGAGCCAGGAACCTATTTAACGACAGCATGAGGATCTCAAAAAATAATACAGCAGACAGATAGAAGGAGCTTTGGTTCGAAGTAAAATACCAGATATATCGGCAGCGGCCTCATTCATCAACTCAAGCATGGAATTCTCTCGAGAAGTTGCTTTTTCAGCTTCAGAAACGGCAGCATCCTTGGCAGCCACGGCTTCTTTGGCTTGTTGAAGAGCAATTTTGTCTCTTTCAGACGCTTTTCGAGATTGTTCCATCATTGCCAGAGTTTGTTTTTTCATGGATTGAAGTTGTTGTCGAAGTTCTTGCAAATCTTGCGACAAATGTTTGCTTGAAGAACCTTCGATGAGGTTATCATTGACTAGTGCTTTCTTCGAGAATGAAGAAGCAGGCGAAGTTTCAGCAGAACAAGGATTGGTGGAGTAGTTATCAAATATCAACTGGAAAAGAAAGTCTCAGGATCAATGATGGTGCAAGGTAGAATTTCATTGATCTTTAAGAAATTTACATGGATATTGCAGAAGGAGTTCTCCAAAAGGATTACTAAGGTAATTGTCACCAAAGCTAACATGGCGACAATAGCAAAAGAAACAAAAAAAGAAAGCAAAGAAAGAAAAAGAAGAGGCATTCAACTAGACCTCCGGCCTTGATGAGCTAGGAGTTGAAGATGGCTTGATCCCGAGATAGGCCAGGATTTTCTTCGTGTTGGGCTTGGCCGCCTTGATCAAAGATCGCCATTTCGTTTGCTCTATTTGATCGGTGTCGCCAACTTTCATCCAGTCAACAGTTTGTTGGCTGTCCGCAACCAAGGCAACAGTGCTTTCGACAGCAACCTTCATGTTCTCCTGGCGCATCTTCAGTCCAAGATCTTCTGGTGGATTGAAGTCTTTGGCAAGAGCAAGGAAAGTTTTAGGCTCCTCTTTCTCTGGGAAGAAGTAGGGGAACAGCCTTGATAATCCTGCATCAGCATTCTCCATGCCTTCGTGAACTTCGGTTCCATGAAACTCCAGGAAAGAAAGTGCGTCAAGGAGAGGGTCATTGTCGGGATCTTCAAGCTCAAAGTCTTGGTTTGTTTTACCTGCCGCATAAAATATATGTTGGTCGACAGCAAGCAACGAAAATCAAGTCCAAAAAAGATACAAGGGATTGATAAAATTACCAAGGAAGCGCCGATTTTGCGTGTTCAAGCGCTTGATGATCGCCTTTTCACGAGTAGCCTGGGCGGCCTGGTGTTCATGCAAAGAAGTTTCGGCGTCATCAAGTCTTTTTTGCAGATCTTCGACACCAGCAGCCTTTGCCATGGCCGTCTCAGCCTCTGAGCAAGAGTGTCGACAAGCTTGTTGGCTTCTGCAAGTTTCTCTGACAAGATAGTAAAGAATCGTCAAAATTGCGACAAAACAGGAGCAAGAAGTTATAAACAAGGGTCATTAAAATTTTTTTACCTTCAGTCTTGCTGGCATATTCACGGTACCCAACGAATTGGGCACCGATACGAATAAGCTTTTTGATCGCAGGCTGTCAAAGAAGGACAAAGAAAGAAAATGTCGGTATGGGCAAAATATGAAGGCATAACGAAGCAAGACTGAGGAAATATAGACAATAACAAGCAAATTAAGAACTTACATCATCCAAGAGAGAATTGGAGGAGCCACCCAATTGGAGGGTAGGCTCCATGATCGTTTCCACCCTTGTCCTTTTCGGTGAAGGGACAAGAGGGCTTGAAGGTGGAGTGGGAGCGCCAACGTTTAGTTGAGGAGGCGAGGACTCCTCTCCTTCGACTGGCGTCCCCGGAACAACTAAAGTATGTGACGTACTCGTTCGAGCAGCCACATCGAGAATTGGTATTTCTTCCTCATCATCACTGTGATTAAAAGGCAACAGCATAAAAAGCAAGATAGACAAAAATCTTCGAGTACAAAAATAAGGGAAAATAAAGATGACTTACGAACTGATGAGGGATCCAAGGTATGGATCATAAGTTGCCTTCTGACGTGAAGGACCAACTTCTTCGGCTTTGGAGGTGCCGGAATCTTCGGCATCATTCCTCTTCCTTTTGTTCCTCGGAGAAACAGCAGGAGGAGGAGATTGTGCCGATGTAGTGCCTTCGGAGGCAGCTTCCTTTTCAGAAGATCCCGCATATTTTAGAGAATCCACGGGTTCATTCACAAAAGAGGGGGCATCTTGGTTGTCGTCGGTGACAATAGCCCTTTCCTCGACTTCTCCACCTTCAGGAAGGGGAGGGAGCGAGACAAGATTTGGATGATTCTATACAAAAAGAAGGGGAAGATGTTAAAGAGCAGGGAAATAAAAAAAATAAAAAAAAGAAGATAGCAAAGCAATAGCGACAAAGTTTACCTTGGGAAGTGGATTGGTGGCGCTGAATGGTTTTACACGACAAGAAGAAGGGACAGGATCTTTTTTGCTGAGAGATGAGATTTTTCGGACAAGTTTTTCTAAATCCTTGACCTCTAAATCCGCCGACAACCGATCTGCGTCCTTGTCGCCAGCATATCTCCAGAGAGGGTATTTGCGAGCCTGAAGCGGCTGCACTCTGGTTCTAAGAAAATAGGCCGTGATTTGGACACCTGATAACTCTTTGCCGCGAGTATTTTGTAACTCATGGATGCGAGTCATCAGGGCTTCTGTCGCTATTTTTTCATCTTCGGTAGCCTCTGTGTCCCAGGAGCGGCGGCGAAGTATTTTCTCGGCACCATCAAAAGGAGGGATGTTCTCTTCAGCACATCCATGGTTCTCCTCCTGAATGTATAACCACTTCTTACGCCACCCTTGAACTGAGTCAGGGAGTTTGACGTCGAAGTAATCGACGGTGGGGCGAACGGAAATTACAACGCCGCCTATATTATAGGCGACATTTGGGGAGCCATTGTGGCGACAGAAGAAAATGCGCTTCCATAGCGCCCAGTTAGGCTGGACGCCAAGGAAGGCTTCGCAGAGGGTGATAAAAATAGAAATATGGAGGATGGAATTGGGTGTCAGGTGGTGAAGTTGCAGACCGTAAATGAAGAGCAGGCCGCGGAGAAAAGGGTTAATGGGGGCGGAAAGACCGCGGATGAGGTGGTCGACAAAACTTACCCGATACCCCATTGGAGGGGTTGGGTAGCTTTCTTCACTGGGGAAGCACAGCGCTTTGGGCTTCTTAGTGATCCCCAGCTTCTTCAGGAGATTGACGTCTTGAGTGGAAATCTTGGACCTTTCCCACTCCGCGGTTCCCAGATCCACGGCAGCCATTGAGGATTCCGGCGTGCTGTGCCTAGTCAAACGACGCGGTGGCATCAACAATGGCGCAGGAGTGCAGCTTGGCAAAGATGAGCTTAGGGAATTGTGGAGCGCAGGAGGTTTGGAAGAGGAGAGCACAAGAACGGCGCGAGCGGAAGTGGTCGAGGAAGTGTTATCACCAGATTTTGACCGAGTCAGAGGTGGGCCGCGATCAAGATGAAGTTGAAGAATATACAGGGAGAAATACGTGAATCGGCCTTTATATGCAAAGTTTGGGCTAGTTTGCCCGTGTATCTGTAACATATTAGGATACGTGTCGGTTAGTTAGAGCTTTACCCGTGCACGGTTAGGTGCACGCCTAAATTAGAAAGTCCCCTGGACTATAAATATGTATCTAGGGTTTATGGAAAAAAACAACAACCAACGTTCAACCAACCAAATCAATCTCGGCGCATCACCAACTCCTTCGTCTCGAGGGTTTCTACCGGTAAGCAACATGCTGCCTAGATCGCATCTTGCGATCTAGGCAGCACAAGCTCCACGTTGTTCATGCGTTGCTCGTACTGAAGCCTTTTTGATGGCGAGCAACGTAGTTATCATAGATGTGTTAGGGTTAGCATAGTTCTTCGTGTAACATGCTATCGTAGTGCAACCCTCGCATGTCTAGCCGCCCTTACACCTATCTTAGGTGTAGGGGCGGCACCCCGCTTGATCATTATTTAGTAGATCCGATCCATTACGGTTGCTCCTTGTTCATCAAGGATTAGTTTAATATCTGCAATAGTTAGGCCTTACAAAGGGCTGGAGGATCCAGCGGCGCGTAGGGTGTCGTTTGCTAGTCCTAGACAGGATGTTCCGGGGATCAACCTCGTGTTGGTTTTTAGGCCTTGTCTAGGATCGGCTTACGATCACCGTGCGTGGCCGCGAGGCCCAATCCTGAGTAGGATGATCCGATTATGCGGTGAAAACCCTAAATCGTCGTAGATCTCATTAGCTTTATCTTGATCAAGCAGGACCACCATATATTCGTGCACCCCGTACGAATCATGGGTGGATCGGCTCCTTGAGCCGATTCACAGGATAACCTGAGAGCCGATCGAGGCTCGTATTTAATGTTTACATGTATGCCATGCAGGAAACTAAGCGAGGCATCTCCATCACCTTCCTGGCCAGGTATAGGTCAGGTGGCACACCCTTGCAATCAGCATCGGACGTGTGACCAGAAGGCTTTGCGGGCCGTCGCTCGGAGGGACCTCGGCCAGCCGCAGCCCTAGGTTGTTCCCGGCTCTACGGTGTTGCCCGTCGCTGCCCGCCGGTGGGTTTTGGACGTCAACACATTCTGGCACACCCGGTGGGACGACGCTTCTACATCAACCACATCGCCATCTACAGCTGAGATGGCGGACGGCACGCCAGTCACATACGAGGATCTGACCGACGAGCTCAAGAAGAAATATGACGAGATCAAAGTCATCCTCGAAGCCGACCTCATCGGCTCTTTCCACAGAACCCGTTCACATGGCATCAGGTGGAAGGGGTTCTTGCCCAATGGTGCACTAGATGGGATAGACCTCTCTGCCCCGTCGGAAGAACGCACCAGGTCCCTGCGGCAGGAGATCAACTACTTGGTGGCTCACTCGCTACACCGCCACTCTGAGAACCTGGTCAACACATTGGAGCGTGTCGCTCTTCGCGTAATCCAGGAGATCATGAGGCACCAGTACTCGCCGTCAGGACCAGCTCTTGGGACGCATCAAGGAGAGGTGCCACTCCAGTCCCGTCCACCGCTGCCATATGCGTTGGCAGCACCAGAAGTGCCGGCTTCACCGGCATTCGTCGTCTACAAGATCGGTGGTGACCCTAGTGACTACCAGTTCTTGCCTGAGGCGCCGAAGGAGATCCCTCACGGGTACACGTGCACGTATGTGCCAGATTGTGGTAACTGGGCACTCACAAGCCAGGCCACAGCATCAGGGACTTCTGGGAAAACAGGAGGGACGTCAACAACAGAGCTTGAGAAGCAGACGTGGCTGACTAAATATGCCACCCCGACGAACCTCCAGAGCTCAGCTCCTGCAGTTGGCTCAGAGCTGGAAAAGCAAACATGGCTGGCTAAGTACGCCACCCTGGCGAATCTTCATAGTTCAACTCCTGCAGCCAGCACAGCGGATCAGATCAGCAACATACTGAGAGACCAGTTCGGCATGGTGCCGAAACGGAGGGCAATCGGCTATTCCAAGCCATACCCCGACGACTACGAGATGATCCCGCTACCACCTAAATATCGGCTCCCTGACTTCTCCAAATTCAGTGGATCAGATGGTTCCAGCTCCATCGAGCACGTGGGCCGATATTTGGCACAACTAGGACCGGCCTCGGTGTCGGATCAACTACGCGTGAGGCTCTTCTCACAGTCCCTCACGGGATCGGCTTTCGGATGGTACACCTCGTTGCCACCAGACTCCATCCGGACTTGGAAGCAGTTGGAAGAGCAGTTCCATACGCAGTACCATTCAGAGGCTTCCGAGTCTGGCATTGCCGATCTAGCACAACTACGTCAGAAGCGTGGAGAAAATGTGACAGAATACATCCAGCGCTTCAGGAATCTTAGGAACCGATGTTATTCGGTTCGTATAACTGAAAAGGAAGCAGTCGAGTTGGCAGTAGCGGGCCTCGCAACACCGCTCAAGGACATGGCCTCCCAAGCAGACTATCCCTCACTGGCGCACATGGTTCAGAAACTTTCAGCATATGAACAGCGCCACCCGGACCTGTACCAGGACAAATTCAAGCGTGCAGTAGTCCTGGTCGATGCGCAAGGAAGACGAAGTTTCGCGGGAGATCAAGAGGTAGCAGTGGCTGAATGGACTCGGGGAGGAACCCCCGTGTCCTGCAAATGGGTAAAGCCACCAGGCCCGCCCCGGGGGTTTGATTTTGACGTGACCAAAACTGAGCAAATCTTCGACCTCCTGCTCAAGGAGAAGCAGTTGACGATTCCTGAAGGTCTCAAATTCCCCACGGTGCAAGAGCTGAACGGAAAGCCATACTGCAAATGGCATAACTCGCTCTCCCATGCCACCAACGACTGCAGGGTGTGGCGTCAGCACATCCAAGCGGTGATAGAAAAAGGGCGTCTAATTTTCAACCAGTACGCCATGAAGGTCGACACCCAGCCCTTCCCCGCCGTTAACATGATAGAATGCACTTACCCTGAAGGTTGCCAGCCAGGATCCTCGTTCAGCATCAACATGGTAGGACCTGGGCACCACTCTGGCAAAGATGGAGACGAGGGCAGCTGCTCTCGTAGCAAGGACACAGAAGAGGCCGCTCCACGCGATCGGCTCCATTATGATGGCAAGTGCTACATCACAGAGGGAGAAGTAAAGAACATAAGATATCAGCGACCCCTCTCTGATCACCTCCTCAACAAGTATGTAAGTCAGTATGACCAACGCCGACGGTCCAGCTATGATGATGAAAGAGATCGTCTGGCTAGAGAAGCCAGAAGACATCGTCGGCATGATCGCGATGAGGAGGAGCACGAGCGTCGTGCCAAAGGAGAATCAAGGGAGCAAGATGACAACGACAGGCATTGGGACTGCCCCTTCTTCAGACACTGCTGGGATTCAGGAATGAGCCGATTGCCCACAATTGGCAATTGCCCAGAATGCAACCAGAAGAAGAAGGAGGCAGCCAACGTATCTGTGTTCAGGCGCTTAGGGCCTCTCCCACCACAAAGCAAACGCGCTGAGTCCCCTCGATGGGCGGATCTCGAGGATTCAGAAGACGAGGGACAAGAAGAAGAAGACAGGTACCACCGGCCAAGGTGGTGCCCTGATGGACTCAGCCGTTCCCAAAAGCGCAGGGTTCAGCGATTGCGCGGCCTGGAGGAAGCCGAAAGGGCATACTTGCATACGTTAAGGAAGGCACGACCTGATCTGGCTGCGAAAGTTCAGCGAACCCTGGATGAAGAAGGTCATCCACGAAAAATGGAGTGGCGCCCCAAGCAAAGGAAAGCCGATGATGAAACATCGGCTGGCACAAACATGGTGTTCATCCTCCCTTCGGAGTTCAGTGCTCCAGGATTAGACGAGGCACCTGTGGCACAACTTGACTGCGGCCCACGGCCGGTTATCTTTGAGAAGCCACGAGAAAGAAGCTACAGACATCTGAAGGCCCTGTACTTGCGAGGTTACATCGATGGGAGGCCTGTAAATAAGATGCTGGTGGACACTGGAGCGGCAGTCAACATCATGCCATACTCTATGCTACGTCGGCTGGGACGCTCTAGCTCAGATCTAATCAAGACCAACGTGACATTGAGCGATTTCAACGGCCAAGCATCTGACGCACAAGGTGTTCTGAACGTGGATCTGACCGTAGGAAGGAAAACTATCCCTACAACGTTCTTCATCGTCAATAGCACGAGCACTTATGCTGTTCTGCTAGGAAGGGATTGGATCCACGCCAACTGCTGCATTCCCTCCACGATGCACCAATGCATAATATAGTGGGATGGAGATGAGGTAGAGGTCGTCCAGGCCGATGACTCAGCCGAAATTTCGACTGCTGGCATGAACGCATGGGAAGCAGCAGGCCAAGAACCCCTCTCAGGTATCAATTTGGACGACTGCGAGCGCATCGACGTGACGAAGGGAAGGGTTAAGCTGGTTTTATCCACTGGCCTGACCGCGTAGCTGAAGCACAGCGATGAGCAGATGTGGCGAGGCTGATCCTTGTGATCGGCCCCAAAAATTATGAAGGAGCATTACAGAACCTTCAGTCAGCGCTTCAATGGATATGGTGGCCGATTCCAGCAATCGGCCAAAACTATCTTCATCACAGGTTCTGCTTGTGTTCAGCATCGATCTACTGGGCAGCGGCCACGTCGGCAGATGAAAGTCAGCACGAATCCTTGCGGGGCCAACGTGCAAGTGCAGTGCCCTGGCTAACCATAAAAGCCGATATCTGCAGTCACCTAGCAGATTCGGCTCGGGGGGCATATAGTCAGATGAACATGTGCAGTAAACATGTGTACAATGAAACATTGGGGGGCCGATGGGAAAATCGGCCAGTAAAAAAAAAAATTTTTTACAGCCGATGCAAGGGCATCGAATTTAGAATTAAGAAGTGAAGCCGATGCGCAGCCATCGACTCTAGTACAATTATACGAGGTTTACCGGATCTCCACCAAGTCCAGTTCAGCTGTCGAGGATTTCCAACCTTCGATACTAGTTCAGCCGTGTTGACAGAAGGGATATATCGGCTTTCTAAAAGAAAAAAGGTGATCGGCTTTGGCGCATTCTCTCTGACATTCTCGCCTCGAGTAAGGCTCGGGGGGCAGCAGGCCTGGTAGACGCTCTATTCATGAGCCGATTGGGGTACCATCGGCTGATCTTTCGTCGCAACCTTCTTCACAGATGATGAGTGTTAAAGAAGACCATCAGGTTTGGTTGGAGGAATTCAAAGACTTCCATGAAGATGCTACATTATCCACCAGATTTCAAGATCATCAGTTGAAGAATGGAAGGGTGAATTTTTAAAGGACTGATGCATTGTTATCGGCTCATTACGCATTGGCAAAGGGGACAAATCGGCAAGGTCAGTAGAAGAGGAAATCGGCTAAATTAAGCTCAGAGGAAATCGGCAAAATCAAATTGGGGAAAGTTCTTCATTGATAAGCGAGATTTCTTACATAAAGAGCTGATTGCTCTCAAAAGGAAGTACTAGGGGATACATTGCCCCATCTACTGCTACTGGCCCTATACTAGAGGTCCTATCTACGGGCCGTCGCTGCCCTCGTCGTCGCCGTCATCGCCGCTGTAGGCGCTGCTCCCGGCGGGCTCGTCGTCGCTCCAATGGCCGCCGACTGGGCCCTCATTGTCCTCGTCCTCTTCGTCAGCATCGTCGTCGTCGCTGTCGAAGTCGCTGAAGTTGCCCGGCCAGGGGCAGAACCGCTTGGCCGGCGGCTCGTCGGAGGAGGTGTCGTCCTCCTCCTCCTCCTCTTCTTCCTCCTCCTCCTCCTCGGGAGAGGTGAAGTCGCAGGAGAAGCGATCGTCGTCGCTCTCCTCCTCCGTTTCCCCGTCGGCGAGGAAGCAGAGGTCGCTTTCCCCGTCGGTCAGGGACTTGTCGTCCTCCGACCAGATGGAGAAGTCGTGGCTAGACTCCTCCCCGGCCTCAATGGCGCGGCGGGTGTTGGCTGCGTGGACCTCCGCCGGGTTTGGCTCTGGCGTCGGCTCGCGGGAGGAAGAGGACTGGGTGGAAAGATCCGATGAAGCAGAGGAGGAGGAAGACATGGTGGCGCAGGAGGGCTTTTGGAGTGCTAATGCGGAGAAGATGCGAAAATAAACTGTGCGGAGCGGTTAAATAAAGGGGATATAGTGGAAATTCAATGCCACAGCAGTTTCCGAGGAAGTGGTGCCTAAAAAAAAAACTGCCAGGTCACGTGGAGAAGTTGAGAAGGCAAGGCATCATGATGACGGATACTGCGACGGTTCTGCCACGACATGACCCGACGAAGAAAAGCAGAGTGATTTTGGAATTACCAATTCCAAAACCAGGGGGGCATGTGTTATCACCAGATTTTGACCGAGTCAGAGGTGGGCCGCGATCAAGATGAAGTTCAAGAATATACAGGAAGAAATACGTGAATCGGCCTTTATATGCAAAGTTTGGGCTAGTTTGCCCGTGTATCTGTAACATATTAGGATACGTGTCGGTTAGTTAGAGCTTTACCCGTGCACGGTTAGGTGCACGCCTAAATTAGAAAGTCCCCTGGACTATAAATATGTATCTAGGGTTTATGGAAAAAAACAACAACCAACGTTCAACCAACCAAATCAATCTCGGCGCATCGCCAACTCCTTCGTCTCGAGGGTTTCTACCGGTAAGCAACATGCTGCCTAGATCGCATCTTGCGATCTAGGCAGCACAAGCTCCACGTTGTTCATGCGTTGCTCAGATCGAAGCCTTTTTGATGGCGAGCAACGTAGTTATCATAGATGTGTTAGGGTTAGCATAGTTCTTCGTGTAACATGCTATCGTAGTGCAACCCTCGCATGTCTAGCCGCCCTTACACCTATCTTAGGTGTAGGGGCGGCACCCCGCTTGACCATTATTTAGTAGATCCGATCCGTTACAGTTGCTCCTTGTTCATCAAGGATTAGTTTAATATCTGCAATAGTTAGGCCTTACAAAGGGCTGGAGGATCCACCGGCGCGTAGGGTGTCGTTTGCTAGTCCTAGACAGGATGTTCCGGGGATCAACCTCGTGTTGGTTTTTAGGCCTTGTCTAGGATCGGCTTACGATCACCGTGCGTGGCCGCGAGGCCCAATCCTGAGTAGGATGATCCGATTATGCGGTGAAAACCCTAAATCGTCGTAGATCTCATTAGCTTTATCTTGATCAAGCAGGACCACCATATATTCGTGCACCCCGTACGAATCATGGGTGGATCGGCTCCTTGAGCCGATTCACAGGATAACCTGAGAGCCGATCGAGGCTCGTATTTAATGTTTACATGTATGCCATGCAGGAAACTAAGCGAGGCATCTCCATCACCTTCCTGGCCAGGTATAGGTCAGGTGGCACGCCCTTGCAATCAGCATCGGACGTGTGACCAGAAGGCTTTGCGGGCCGTCGCTCGGAGGGACCTCGGCCAGCCGCAGCCCTAGGTTGTTCCCGGCTCTACGGTGTTGCCCGTCGCTGCCCGCCGGTGGGTTTCGGACGTCAACAGGAAGAAGAAGGAGATCTTATATAGAGGTGCGGCGAAACGGCGGACCGTTGGATGGAAAAAGTGTGCAGCAGATGATAGCCACATAGAAACAAGGGTAAAAAAGTATTTTTACATTGGAGGAGTTACGGTACGTGCGCCAGGAAAAGCGGAGGACGTGTGTCCCCCACTTGCACGACGTGTCAACGTGGTAGAAAAAGAGGACCCACAAGGCAGAGAGAGTATTCCTCAAGGCAAAAATCGTGGCTATCGTTAGTTATAAGGTTACTTTGACCAAGGGAGAAAATTTCGATGGAGAAAATAAAGGAGATTTGGCGACAAGGAAAAATTATTGAATACTTCGGGAGCCTTTGATCAAATACAAGTTTTTGCCCAAATGCTCGGGGGCTACTTCGAAAAAAGTAAATTTCGAGTACGACAATATAGAATTTGCGGGAGCCTATGATCAAACGCAAGCTTTTGTTCATAGCCTCGGGGGCTACTCCCATTGGGAGCGCTGTTCGCGCACCCGAGAGATAAAAAAAAGAAGAGAAAAAGAAAATTTCGAGAAGGAATGACAATACAGCGACGCGGTGCACTAAAATGTTGAGCCTACAACCAAGCACAAGTCCTTGGCTGTAGCCTCGGGGGCTACTCCCATCGGGAACGCTATTCGCGTGCCCGATGAAATTATACAAAAAGAGAGAGAAAGAAAGTAAAAGAAGGAAGAAGGAGCATATTTTGAGTTATAAAGATAACTCTACATATACTCCCATCGGGAGAGCAGTATAAGTCATCTGATGACTCGATAAAATGTGCTATTCCAACAGCCGAATAAGCACTCGACAATATATTCTCAGAACGCCAAAAGTTGCGAATAAATTCTGAATGCCGCAAAACACTGCGAAGGTAAGACCCCAGATCCGTTCTGTGTGGCGTGGCGCCGTCTCTGACGTCGGTTTGCTACTTTTATCCGTATCAACAGATACGAAGAAAAATCCTAACGGACGCGTTAGGTACCCGATAAATTTGACTGGGACTCGACAGAATGGTAAGACCTTAAGCGGCACCTGTCGAAGTTTACACCAGTATCCCGAGATCATGTCCAGGGACGTGATCTTGAAGTAGATTTTTGCGGATTGCCACTAGAGCAGTTAACTAGTACCTGATCCGTCAGATGAACTAGCCCCAACTACCATTATCCCTGTACAATATAGAAATTCATGAGAAGAAATATAGAAAAGCTAAAGTTGTCGAATAAAAATAAACAGTGGAGATTTTCCCTGACTCTACGATTCAAGCAAAATCTCGGGGGCTACTGACATAGGCATCCCCAATGGGCCTGCCAAAGATAGTACCCGGGGTTTAATGAAGTCCCACTACCCGAAGAATAAGAAGATTCGGAAGCCCAAGATATTATTAAGGAAAGCTAGAGTTGTAATAGGAAGTGTTATTTGTAATCTTGCGGGATGGGTTAGAAACCTTCCCGGACTCTGTAACTTGTACAATACGAATCCCTCGGCTCCGCCTCATATATAAGGGGGAGTCGAGGGACAAGAAGAGGATCGAATCATTGTTGAGCAAACCCTAGTTTCTATTTCGTCGAGTACTTTTCGGCTGAAACCTTCGAGATCTACTTGCCCTCTACATCCAACGAAACCCTAGTCTACTACTTGTAGGCATTGACAAGTTAATACCTTGTCAGGCCATTCTTTTACTTTTATGTTGAGTCAGTTAACCTACTTCTTTCTATCTTAGAAGCAAACACTTGTGTTAACTGTGCATTGATTCTTACATACTTGCATATTTGCATTCATCATATTACTTTGTATTGACAACTATCCATGAGATATACATGTTGAAGTTGAAAGCAACTGCTGAAACTTATATCTTCCTTTGTGTTGCTTCAATGCTTTTACTTTGAATCTATTGCTTTATGAGTTAACTCTTATGCAAGACTTATTGATGCTTGTCTTGAAAGTACTATTCATGAAAAGTCTTTGCTATATGATTCAGTTGTTTACTCATTGCTTTTACCATTGCTTCGAATCGCTGCATTCATTACATGTGCTTACAATAGTATTGATCAAGATTATGTTGGTAGCATGTCACTTCAGAAATTATCTTTGTTATCGTTTACCTACTCAAGGACGAGTAGGAACTAAGCTTGGGGATGCTTGATACGTCTCAAACGTATCTATAATTTCTTTTGTTCCATGCTACTTTATGTCATATTTATTCATTTTCCGGCACTAACCTATTGACGAGATGCCGAAGAGCCAGTTGTTGTTTTCTGCTGTTTTTGGTTTCAGAAATCCTAGTAAGGAAATATTCTCGGAATTGGACGAAATCAACGCCCAGGATCTTATTTTTCCACGAAGCTTCCAGAACACCGAAAGGGAAACTAAGTGGGGCGACGAGGCGACGCCACGCTAGGGCAGCGCGGCCCAGGTCCTGGTCGTGCGGCCCTACTGTGTGGGTCCCTCGCGTCGCCCCTAAACCTACCTCTTCGCCTATAAGAAGCCTTCGTCGATAATAACTCCAGTACCGAGAGCCACGATAAGGAAAACCTTCCAGAGACGCCGCCGCCAATCCCATCTCGGGGGATTCAGGAGATCGCCTCCGGCACCCTGCCGGAGAAGGAATCATCTCCCGGAGGACTCTTCATCGCCATGATCGCCTCCGGATTGATGTGTGAGTAGTTCACCCCTGGACTATGGGTCCATAGCAGTAGCTAGATGGTCTTCTTCTCCTCATGTGCTATCATTGTTGGATCTTGTGAGCTGCCTAACATGATCAAGATCATCTATCTGTAATGCTACATGTTGCGTTTGTTGGGATCCGATGAATATGGAATACTATGTTATGTTCATTATCAATCTATTATCTATGTGTTGTTTATGATCTTGCATGCTCTCCGTTGCTAGTAGAGGCTCTGGCCAAGTTGATACTGGTAACTCCAAGAGGGAGTATTTATGCTCGATAGTGGGTTCATGCCTCCATTAAATCTGGGACAGTGATAGAAAGTTCTAAGGTTGTGGATGTGCTGTTGCTACTAGGGATAAAACATCAATGCTATGTCTAAGGATGTATTTGTTGATTACATTACGCACCATACTTAATGCAATTGTCTGTTGTTTGCAACTTAATACTGGAAGGGGTTCGGATGATAACCTGAAGGTGGACTTTTTAGGCATAGATGCATGCTGGATAGCGGTCTATGTACTTTGTCGTAATGCCCAATTGAATTTCACACTACTCATCATAATATGTATGTGCATTGTTATGCCCTCTCTATTTGTCAATTTGTCACATCCCAAGTTTTCAATAAGAGAAACAAGAGAGAGATTTCAAGAATCCAAAAATCAGAGCCAACAAAAACTTTTTCTCATCATATAGGACTATGCATCTAGCTCACCTTATTAATTATTTGAGTGTGCCTTTTCCATGATGCTTGCTTGTATGTGTACAACTACCCTAAAAACCCTAACCATGATCACTTGGTCATCCAAATGCAAAGAAAAAGAAATAAGAAAAGAAATTATAAAAATCAATTCAACACCCACATATGGCCTATGCCATTTTTGCAAATCTCTAACCTAGACCATTTTGGTTTGCACCAATGGTTGTAAATGGATACTAAACACCTTTTAACACTTTTGGAAACAATCAAACTCAATTCAAATCAAAATTGAATCAAATAGGAGCTCACATGTGATTATGGTCATATGTGACAATTTTAGCCTGAAGCCCATTTTGAGCCCCTGGTTTTTGACTTTTCTCTTCTACACTTGGCCAACTCTTTGCACCTCATCCAAGACAACATCAAGTAGACCAACTTTGCTCAAAACCACAACCCCAAACTCTGTCTCATTTTCAAATTAGAAGCAAGCCAAGTGGAGACTTTGAATCAAAATTAAGATCCTATGCAAAATGAGATTTTGCATTTCAATTCCATTTTGACCACCACCACCACCTTTCTACTCCTCTTAATATATGATTACAACCCACCAAAAATCTTTGCAAAATTTAAAAATTAATTTCTTTCGGACATTTAACAAAATACCTTGCAGGCATGGTATATTATTGAGCCCATGCTGAGTTTTGGAGGAGACTTGGTCCAACCCTGGTCCTCTCTGCTGTTCTGGAACCTCACCTCACCCCTCAGCACCAGTCCAAGCCTCTGCAACACTGACCTTGGTCACCATGACCCAAAACCAGACCATGCCGTGGCATGGCATGAGCTCACCATGCCACTCCTCTCTCTGGTCACCTCACCACTGCACCACCATGTCCTCTAGCTCCCTCTCACTCTCCTGATCATGCCAGACACAAGACTCGACGATTTCGTGCACCACATTGACCAGAACAAGTTGCGCCCAGACGTGCCAGTGACGCGCACGCGCACGCCAGAGCGCGCACGGCGAACGCCACGGGCACGCCAGGACTGACGTCGCCCCGACGCTCCACGCTTCCACTTTCCATCGCCGCTCGCCAGTCGCTGCGCCAAGCCACCAGGAGACGCCCAGACACGACCGTTGGACCGCGGGAGCGCTGTGGCCATCGTCACCGTCGACGAGACCCGCCACTGACTTGCAATCTCCCGTCAAGCTCACGAGCGCGTCAGTGCGTCATTTTTCCCGCAATCAAGCGCTGCGTCATCGCCAGGACGTCGCCTGCTCGCGTGCATCATCACCAGTGCCCCTGTGCCACTGTAGAGCCGACGCCATGGATGACCTCACCTCAGACCCGCGGCACTGCCTCGCCGCTATAAAAGGAGCCCTTCCCTCTTCGAATTCGCCACACCATCAGTCTTCCTTCTCACCACTGACCCTCCCCAGCCACTCCCTTCGCCACATTAGCCACTGCCTCGCTGGAATTTGGAGCTCGGTGCCTGCAGAAGAGCTGAGAAGGGCGCCGCCGTTGCCGTGCACCCCAGGCGCCGCCGCTGCTTCCATCCGCTTCACCTTCGTCGACAATCTCTCCGCAAACCCTAGCCGACCCTCGCCGCGCTGCCGGTGAGTCCCCGACCCCCCACCATCGCCGCGCCCGTGGCCATCTCTCGCCGGAGACGACGACCCTCGTCGTCCGTCCGATCCTCGCCTAATCCTACGGCACAGAACGGCGCGTACCGTTTCGGCGTGTAAGTCACGCTGACGCGTGGACCCCACGCTGTCAGCTGGCTCGCTGTGTTGCTGGGCCGGCCCAACTCCCTTCCTCTCTGCGTAGCCCGTTAGGTTTCCCGTCAGCCCAAATGCATTTGAATTTAAATTCTAGTTTGGGTTAATTTGCAATCTGATGCCAAGATCAAAATTTAATAAAGACAAATCTACTCAGCCAAAATTTACAAATTTTATATATTTGGAAAGCTTAGGATTTTCTCTATACAATGCCACTGGTTTGGAACCTAGATCTTTTATAGAATTAAAGTGGGAAAATAAACAAGGCAGGGACTTTTCTGCTTGGAGAAATTATTAAAAATCAACCATAAATGCTTTTAAGTTAATTCCAACTCCTATAAATCACATTACACTTGTACTAATTGTTTCTGAAAAAATATGCCATGCTTGCTTTGAATGATCATGGCCTAGATGAATTAGAGGACTTTATGGCTATTTCTAGTCAAAGATATTGTCCAAAACTATTAAGAAATCATATGGGAGTGTTTCTCTCATTTAAATCTTGTCACCAACCATTCAAAATGAGGTAGAGACTCTGGTCATTTAGGTCTCATATGATTGGTTGATGATATTAAATCTCTACCATGCTAGGATTAAAGTGTATGAGGTGCTCACCTCATTTAAATCATTTTCTCAAATGATAAGTGTGAAGAGGTTGACTTTGGTCAACCTAGGTCACATACTATTCATGAGAGAAATTAAATCTTAAGAAGATAATGAGAGGAAATTATTTCTCTAAGCAATTAAAAGTAGCACCTAATTTAGTATGAGAGGAAATTATTTTTCTTAAATACTAAGAAGAACACCTCCACCCACTTATTAGTAATGTGTGATGCTAGTTTAAGTTGTGTTCATCATGAGTGTGCTTAGTTTAGTACCTAAGTTTGGTATGATGATTGTATGCCCCGTATTTGTATTTTAGACGCTAGTACCGAGGAGTACCAAGAGGAGGAGGAGGTCTACTTCCAAGGAGAAGAAGACCACTTTGACCAATTCCCCAACCAAGGCAAGATAATACTCTTGCAAAGTGCAAAGCTCACCATGAGCAAGGCATTACCCATTTTACTTTATGTTCATGATCCTACTTCCCAGTTTTACTTTACAAGTCTTATTTACTTTTGTTTTATCAAAGTCTTTTTTTGATTCATGATTCACTTGGTTAGTTTTGAATTAGTACAAGAGTATCAAAGTTAGCCTAGAAGCAAAGCAAAGTACTTAGCACCCATCATATCTAGATGCTAGTGCTAAATTAAAAATGACTACTCTAGATGGGAACATGTGTTTGTGAAATGATGATGTTAAAAACCTTGGAATGATGAGTCATTTCCATTGAAAGATTTTGAAGGTGAATATGACATGAAGTTGACTTGGTGAAATGGCTAAAAACTGATGATTGAGTTGGATGCGATACCTTTCCAACTTTTGAGTGCCCCCACAATACCTGATTATGGGTAAGGCTTTGCTGGAAATTTATGTGTCTTAGTATGGGTTCCCTCTGAACAAGCGTCATAGGGGTTATGCTGAGGCTGCCTCCGTTGAAAGTGAAATGACGTGAATTGAGATGAATTGTATGGCCAAGCCCTGTGCAGTTCCCGGGTTAACAGTTGGTTTTCACCGGGAGGCCAAGCTCATGGGGAGAGGTGCCTATACTAGGGTGTGTAAGTGAAAGGTTATGGTTGATGATCCGCGTACTGAGTTACGATGATTCGGGGTTTATCCCTGACGGATGTAATCAAATGTTGTGGCACAAGTGTGCAACCTCTGCAGAGTGTAAACCTATTCGAATAGCCGCGTCCGCGGTCATGGACGGTTGGAAAGGCCATACTGTTTCCGTCATCAGAACTTATATCTTTGTGACTTATGATTTTGAACTTGAACGGTGACTTTGAATTTGAATCACCAAGGAGTTGTGGGAATGGCACTAATGTTCCCACTTGAGTTAGTTAGCACATAAGGAGTTGTTTACCAAAAATGTTTCTAAACTAAAATTGGCTTTGTGCAAATAACCCTAGAGCTTAGAACACTCTCAATAGCAATGTTGTTACTTATTTTAGTATTAGTTTGCGAGTACTTGAAAGTACTCACGGCCTTGTCCCTGGCTATTCAAATGGCCAGACTATGAAGCCGAGTAGCAGTACGAGGATGACGACGAGCAGGACGTCTACCACCACTAGGAGTTTCCAACATCAAGCGTTGGCCTGTGGACTAGAGAGTCCATTTATCTTTGCGCTTCCTCCACGAACTTGTGTTTGTTCGTTGATCAATAGATCAACTTTTCGTGTAATATGGATCATGTGATTCCAAGTTGTAAGACATTATGGTTTGTAATGAATGATGACTGTGATACTTAACTATTATGCCTCGCAACAACAATATTCCTGGGATTGCGATGAATGACATAATAGGCATTCGGACTTAAAAACCCGGGTGTTGACAAGTTGGTATCAGAGCCATTGTTTGACCTTAGGAGACCCTAGTTAGAAATGGACGTTCCAAAACTTGAGTTTCACAAACAAATGAAGTGAGTAATTCTGAAAAACTAAGTCTTTGTCTTCTCCTTGAGTTCTTTGGGAAAATAAGAAGTCATACTCTTCCTTAGAAATATACCTAAAATTTTGCCACACTTGTTCACTTCTCTAACTTAATCCTTCACTTCACTTTCAGATGGAGCCCGTGAACAAGAAGTTTTACCAGCTTGGGAATGGGGGAAGCTTGATCTTCGAGCATGACCTCAACGCCCTGTCTGACCACCTTGGCCGCCCTCACCCGGAGTTCCACGGAGCCCAGATCGCTGACCAGCCAGGAGGAGAGCTGCAGTGGATCATCACCGCTGACTTGAGGGGCAAGATGGAGTCTCCCACTTTGGAGAGGATCCTCTTCTCCTTCATGGAAAGCAACTGACTGGACGGACTTGCCCGCGCCCTTCAGGAGGGACTCGCACGCTTGTGCGGGATGAGCGGGGAGGCACTCAAGGACCCTCGCTTTTCTCACCTCGCGAGGCGTAACTCTGCTGGAGAGCCCATGGACATGTCGCCCCACCCGGAGCTGAAGCACCATGTGGAGCATCTCGACTTCATCCTGTACCACACTCAGCAGGATCTGGACAACGCCCGCGCGTACGCCAACTAGACTCACGCCCGCATCATCCAGCAGGGCGACGCCATCAAGATGCTCGCCAAGGACCGCAGGACCCTTTGCCAGCAGCGTACCAAGAAGGACGCCACCATCACTCGCCTCCGCGAGAAGATAGCAGCCTTAGAGGCCACTGTCAAGGCCCAAGAGGAACAGATGAAGAAGATGGAGGAAGATGGAAAAGACCTTCAGGGAGGAGGAGCCTTCCTGAGTGACGACGACGACTTCGAGGAGGATGAGTTCACCGAGGAGGAGGATTACGCTTTCCTGGACTCAGGAGAGGATGACCACGTCGCCATAGATGTGGATGGAGAGTAGTTTCACTTATGCACTATCGTAGGTGTGAGTTGTACCCCGCCCCATGTATCGTAGCTTGGAGAAGAAGGGTTCTTAAAACCCTTAGTGTGTTATCTTGTAATGTGTGTGGTTTGTTATGAATGAATGTATGTTTGTGTTATCATGAAAAGACTTCAAGTTTTAAACTCTGTACTTAAACACAAACAAGCCATAGAGATTTCCCTCTTATCTCATGATCTATCTCAATGTTCAGATGGCCCCTCCAACTCGCAACGCGAATCAAGACGCCATGCAGATGTTGCAAGTTATGCTGGAAGATAGAGAAGCAGAAAGAGCTGAAAGGCAAGCCAACATTGCAGCCCTTCAACAGCTTGCCAACAACAATCAAGGCCATCATGATCACCCAGGATCAAAGCTCAAGAACTTCCAGAATACAAACCCACCAGTTTTCAGCAAGACTGAGGAACCACTTGATGCAGATGATTGGCTCCAAACTATGGAGAACAATCTAGAAGTAGCTGGAGTTGAAGAAAATGAGAAAGTGTTGTTTGCCACGCACTACCTAGCAGGACCAGCAAGAGCTTGGTGGACAAGCACCCGTGCCATGAACGCGGGACAGTTCATGACTTGGGCAGACTTCAAGCTCAAGTTCAGCAAGTACCATGTGCCCCCCGGGGCTGATAAAGAAGATGAGAGATGAATTCCGTGAACTAAAGCAAGGCCGGATGTCCGTGGTGGAATACCGCGACAAGTTTCTAACTCTGTCAAGGTACGCCCCGGATGAGACTGATACTACTGAGAAGAGGAAGGAAAGGTTCCTGAACGGACTGCATGATGAGATGCAGACTGTGTTGGTGAATATCCCCTTCGCCGACCTCGAAGCCTTGGTTGACTCCGCCATCCAAATGGAGGGCAAACTGCATCAAGCCAATGAGAACCTCAAGCGCCGCATGATGAATCAAAGTGGGCCTAGCAATGCCCCAAGGTATCGCCCCAACTCAAGCGGAGGCTTCGCCCCCAGAAACAACAAGCCCAATGCACCGATGCCACGTCCGGGTTATCAGAACCGGAGTGGAGGAAACCCCAGGCCAGGAGGCCACCACAACAACAGCAGCAACTACAATCACAACAACAACAACTTGAACCGCGCTCCGCCGAGAGCCCCCAACAACAACAACAACAACACCAACACCGCTCCAAGGACTGGGAGCAACGCCATACCTGTCGCAACCAAGGACAAGGCCACCATCACTTGTTATGAGTGTGGTGTAGTGGGACATTACTCCAATGAGTGTCCCAAGAGGCTCGCCAAGCTCGCTGGCAACACCGCAGCACCAGCTCAGCAGCAACGCCGTGTCTCCACCGGCAAGAAGTTCGCCCCCAACAACCCGAACAACCGTGGAGGTCGCCTCTTCCACATGAACGCCGAGGAAGCCCAGGAAGCACCAGACGTGGTGCTGGGTATGTTCTCTGTTAACTCAATACCAGCAAGAGTGTTGTTTGATTCCAGAGCATCGCATTCATTTGTTACAGAAGATTTTGTTGGCACTAGTAAGATTCAACCAATCAGCTTGAAACATGTCATGATAGTTCAAATACCGGGATCCACCACTAAAGCTAGAAAATTTTGCAAAGATGTACCCATCAGAATTCATGAAATAGATTTTTATGCAAACTTGATTGTTCTGGGAACAAAAGGATTGGAAGTAGTACTGGGTATGGATTGGATGTCGAAATATCATGGATTGATAGACTGTGCCAAGAAGGCCATCACCATGACTAGTAGCACCGGAATAATAATAGAGCATGTGTCTGAGAGACTACCCAGAAAGTTCACCTGCAACCAAAGTGTAGCCAAGCCAACTCTGGATCAAATCAGGGTCGTCTGTCGATACCCTGATGTGTTTCCAGATGATTGATACGTCTCAAACGTATCTATAATTTCTTATGTTCCATGCTACTTTTATGATGATACTCACATGTTTTATACACATTATATGTCATTATTATGCATTTTCCGGCACTAACCTATTAACGAGATGCCGAAGAGCCAGTTGCTGTTTTCTGCTGTTTTTGGTTTCAGAAATCCTAGTAAGGAAATATTCTCGGAATTGGACGAAATCAACGCCCAGGGTCCTATTTTTGCACGAAGCTTCCAGAAGACCGAGGGGGAAAGGAAGTGGGGCCACGAGGTGGCGACACACCAGGGCGGCGCAGCCCAGGCCCTGGCCGCGCCGGCCTATGGTGTGGGCCCCTCGTGACGCCCCCTGACCTACCCTTCCGCCTACAAATAGCCTTCGTCGCGAAACCCCCAGTACCGAGAGCCACGATACGAGAAAACATAGTGAGACGCCGCCGCCGCCAATCCCATCTCGGGGGATTCTGGAGATCACCTCCGGCACCCTGCCGGAGAGGGGAATCATCTCCCGGAGGACTCTACACCGCCATGGTCGCCTCCGGATTGATGTGTGAGTAGTTCACCCCTGGACTATGGGTCCATAGCAGTAGCTAGATGGTTGTCTTCTCCCCATTGTGCTATCATTGTCTGATCTTGTGAGCTGCCTATCATGATCAAGATCATCTATCTGTAATGCTACATGTGTGTTTGTTGGGATCCGATGAATAGAGAATACTATGTTATGTTGATTATCAATCTACCTATGTGTTGTTTATGATCTTGCATGCTCTCCGTTGCTAGTAGAGGCTCTGGCCAAGTCATTGCTTGTAACTCCAAGAGGGAGTATTTATGCTCGATAGTGGGTTCATGCCTCCATTAAATGGGACAAGGACAGAAAGTTCTAAGGTTGTGGATGTGCTGTTGCTACTAGGGATAAAACATTGATGCTATGTTCGAGGATATAGTTATTGATTACATTACGCACCATACTTAATGCAATTGTCTGTTGCTTGCAACTTAATACCGGAAGGGGTTCGGATGATAACCTGAAAGTGGACTTTTTAGGCATAGATGCATGCTGGATAGCGGTCTATGTACTTTGTCGTAATGCCCAATTAAATCTCACAATACTCATCATGTCATGTATGTGCATTGTCATGCCCTCTCTATTTGTCAATTGCCCAACTGTAATTTGTTTACCCAATATGCTATTTCTTATGGGAGAGACACCTCTAGTGAACTGTGGACCCCGGTCCATTCTTTTACATCGAATACAATCTACTGCAATACTTGTTTTATCGTTTCTCGTAAACAATCATCATCCACACTATACATCTAATCCTTTGTTACAGCAAGTCGGTGAGATTGACAACCTCACTGTTTCCTTGGGACAAAGTACTTTGGTTGTGTTGTGCAGGTTCCACGTTGGCGCCGGAATCCCTGGTGTTGCGCCGCACTACACTCCGTCACCATCAACCTTCAACGTGCTTCTTGGCTCCTATTGGTTCAATAAACCTTGGTTTCTTACTGAGGGAAAACTTGCTGCTGTACGACATCATACCTTCCTCTTGGGGTTCCCAACGGACGAGTGCTTTACCGTCACAAGGAAGCTACTACGCCCACGTCAACTGTGCGCAAGCAGCTAGTTTTCTGGCGCCGTTGCCGGGGAGATCAAGACACGCTGCAAGGGGAGTCTCCACATCGCAATCTCTTTACTTTGTTTTTGTCTTGCTTTATTTTATTTACTACTTTGTTTGCTGCACTAAAACAAAACACAAAAAAAAAATTAGTTACTTGCATTTACTTTACTTAATATCATGCATGTTTTTATTTCACTAGTTAAGTATAATGGAAAACAACAAAAATATGAGAGATCTTTATGAACTTTATCTTGAATTAGGACATGATGTGTTTGAAGAGAGAATTAAAAAACCCATGGAACTTTATATGCATGCTAATGGGAATGTTATTACTATGAATGCTTTCAACACCATTGTTGCTAATGCTATGGAAAATTCTAAGCTTGCGGAAGTTGGCTCTGATGAGCATGATCTTTTTAGTCCCCCAAGCATTGAGGAGAAAATTTTCTTTTATGATTACAATATGCCTCCTATATATGATGATAGCCACTTTGTTGAATTTGCTCCCACTACAACTAATAAAATTGATTATGCTTATGTGGAGAGTAATAATTTTATGCATGAGACTCATGATAAGAATGCTTTATGTGATAGTTATATTGTTGAGTTTGCTCATGATACCACTGAAAGTTATTATGAGAGAGGAAAATATGGTTGTAGAAATTTTCATGTTACTAAAATGCCTCTCTATATGCTGAAATTTTTGAAGCTACACTTGTTTTATCTTCCTATGCTTGTCACTTTGCTCTTCATGAACTTGTTTATCTACAAGATTTCTATGCATAGGAAGCATGTTAGACTTAAATTTGTTTTGAATTTGCCTCTTCATGCTCTCTTTTGCTTCAAATACTATTTCTTGCGAGTGCATCATTAAAACTGCTGAGCCCATCTTAATGGCTATAAAGAAAGAACTTCTTGGGAGATAACCCATGTGTTTTATATTTGAGTCTTGGAAGTTGTTTACTACTATAGCAACCTCTCCTTATCTTAGTTTTATTGCATTGTTGTGCCAAGTAAAGTCTCTAATAAAAGTATGATACTAGATTTGGATTACTGCGCAGAAACAGTTTTCTTTGCTGTCACGAATCTGGGTCTAATTCTCTGTAGGTAACTCAGAAAATTATGCCAATTTACGTGAGTGATCCTCAGATATGTACGCAACTATCATTAGTTTTAAGTTTTTTCATCTGAGCAAGTCTGGTGCCTGTTAAAAATTCGTCTTTACGAACTGTTCTGTTTTGACAGATTCAGCCTTTTATTTTGCATTGCCTGTTTTGCCATGCTTGATGGATTTCTTTGTTCCATTGACTTTCAGTAGCTTTGTGCAATGTCCAGAAGTATAAAGAATGATTGTGTCACCTCTGAATATGTGAATTTTAATTGTGCACTAACCCTCTAATGAGTTGCTTTGAGTTTGGTGTGGAGGAAGTTTTCAAGGATCAAGAGAGGAGGATGATATACACTATGATCAAGGAGAGTGAAAGCTCTAAGCTTGGGGATGCCCCGGTGGTTCACCCCTGCATATATCAAGAAGACTCAAGCGTCTAAGCTTGGGGATGCCCAAGGCATCCCCTTCTTCATCGACAATATTATCAGGTTCCTCCCCTGAAACTACATTTTTATTCCGTCACATCTTATGTACTTTGCTTGGAGCGTATGTTTGTTTTTGTTTTTGTTTTGTTTGAATAAAATGGATCCTAGCATTCATTGTGTGGGAGAGATACACGCTCCGCTGTTGCATATGGACAAATATGTCCTTAGCTTTACTCATAGTATTCATGGCGAAAGTTTCTTCTTCGTTAAATTGTTATATGGTTGGAATTGGAAAATGATATATGTGGTAATTGGTATAACATCTTGGATAATGTGATACTTGGCAATTGTTGTGCTCATGTTTAAGCTCTTGCATCATATACTTTGCACCCATTAATGAAGAAATACATTGAGCATGCTAAAATCTGATTTGCATGTTTGGTTTCTCTAAGGTCTAGATAATTTCTAGTATTGAGTTTGAACAACAAGGAAGACGGTATAGAGTCTTATAATGTTTACAATATGTCTTTTATGTGAGTTTTGCTGTACCGCTTCATCCTTGTGTTTGTTTCAAATAACCTTGCTAGCCTAAACCTTGTATCGAGAGGGAATACTTCTCATGCATCCAAAATCCTTGAGCCAACCACTATGCCATTTGTGTCCACCATACCTACCTACCACATGGTATTTCTCCGCCATTCCAAAGTAAATTGCTTGAGTGCTACCTTAAAATTTCCATTCTTTACCTTTACAATATATAGCTCATGGGACAAATAGCCTAAAAACTATTGTGGTATTGAATATTTACTTATGCACTTTATCTCTTATTAAGTTGCTTGTTGTGCGATAACCATGTTTCTGGGGACGCCATCAATTATCTTTGTTCAATATCATGTGGGTTGCTATGCATGTCCGTCTTGTCTGAAGTAAGAGAGATCTACCACTTTATGGTTAAAGCATGCATATTGTTAGAGAAGAACATTGGGCCGCTAACTAAAGCCATGATCCATGGTGGAAGTTTCAGTTTTGGACATATATCCTCAATCTCATATGAGAACATTAATTGTTGCTACATGCTTATGCATTAAAGAGGAGTCCATTATCTGTTGTCTATGTTGTCCCGGTATGGATGTCTAAGTTGAGAATAACCAAAAGCGAGAAATCCAATGCGAGCTTTCTCCTTAGACTTTTGTACAGGCGGCATAGAGGTACCCCATTGTGACACTTGGTTAAAACATGTGTATTGCAATGATCCGGTAGGCCAAGCTAATTAGGACAAGGTGCGGGCACTATTAGTATACTATGCATGAGGCTTGCAACTTATAAGATATAACTTACATAACTCATATGCTTTATTACTACCGTTGACAAAATTGTTTCTTGTTTTCAAAATAAAAGCTCTAGCACAAATATAGCAATCGATGCTTTCCTCTTTGAAGGACCTTTCTTCTACTTTTATTGTTGAGTCAGTTCACCTATTTCTCTCTACCTCAAGAAGCAAACACTTGTGTGAACTGTGCATTGATTCCTACATACTTGCATATTGCACTTGTTATATTACTTTACATTGACAATATCCATGAGATATACATGTTACAAGTTGAAAGCAACCGCTGAAACTTTATCTTCCTTTGTGTTGCTTCAATACCTTTGCTTTGAATTATTGCTTTATGAGTTAACTCTTATGCAAGACTTATTGATGCTTGTCTTTAAGTACTATTCATGAAAAGTCTTTGCTTTATGATTCAGTTGTTTACTCATGTCATTTACCATTGTTTTGATCGCTGCATTCATTACATGTGCTTACAATAGTATGATCAAGATTATGTTGGTAGCATTGTCACTTAAGAAATTATCTTTGTTATCGTTTACCTACTCGGGACGAGTAGGAACTAAGCTTGGGGATGCTTGATATGTCTCAAACGTATCTATAATTTCTTATGTTCCATGCTACTTTTATGATGATACTCACATGTTTTATACACATTATATGTCATTATTATGCATTTTCCGGCACTAACCTATTAACGAGATGCCGAAGAGCCAGTTGCTGTTTTCTGCTGTTTTTGGTTTCAGAAATCCTAGTAAGGAAATATTCTCAGAATTGGACGAAATCAACGCCCAGGGTCCTATTTTTGCACGAAGCTTCCAGAAGACCGAGGGGGAAAGGAAGTGGGGCCCCGAGGTGGCGACACACCAGGGCGGCGCGGCCCAGGCCCTAGCCGCGCCGGCCTGTGGTGTGGGCCCCTCGTGACGCCCCCTGACCTACCCTTCCGCCTACAAATAGCCTTCGTCGCGAAACCCCCAGTACCGAGAGCCACGATACGAGAAAACATACTGAGACACCGCCGCCGCCAATCCCATCTCGGGGGATTCTGGAGATCACCTCCGGCACCCTGCCGGAGAGGGGAATCATCTCCCGGAGGACTCTACACCGCCATGGTCGCCTCCGGATTGATGTGTGAGTAGTTCACCCCTGGACTATGGGTCCATAGCAGTAGCTAGATGGTTGTCTTCTCCCCATTGTGCTATCATTGTCTGATCTTGTGAGCTGCCTATCATGATCAAGATCATCTATCTGTAATGCTACATGTGTGTTTGTTGGGATCCGATGAATAGAGAATACTATGTTATGTTGATTATCAATCTACCTATGTGTTGTTTATGATCTTGCATGCTCTCCGTTGCTAGTAGAGGCTCTGGCCAAGTCATTGCTTGTAACTCCAAGAGGGAGTATTTATGCTCGATAGTGGGTTCATGCCTCCATTAAATCAGGACAAAGTGATGTAAAGTTCTAAGGTTGTGGATGTGCTGTTGCTACTAGGGATAAAACATTGATGCTATGTTCGAGGATATAGTTATTGATTACATTACGCACCATACTTAATGCAATTGTCTGTTGCTTGCAACTTAATACCGGAAGGGGTTCGGATGATAACCTGAAAGTGGACTTTTTAGGCATAGATGCATGCTGGATAGCGGTCTATGTACTTTGTCGTAATGCCCAATTAAATCTCACAATACTCATCATGTCATGTATGTGCATTGTCATGCCTTCTCTATTTGTCAATTTCCCAACTGTAATTTGTTTACCCAATATGCTATTTCTTATGGGAGAGACACCTCTAGTGAACTGTGGACCCCGGTCCATTCTTTTACATCGAATACGATCTACTGCAATACTTGTTTTACTGTTTTCTGCAAACAATCATCATCCACACTATACATCTAATCCTTTGTTACAGCAAGTCGGTGAGATTGACAACCTCACTGTTTCGTTGGGACAAAGTATTTTGGTTGTGTTGTGCAGGTTCCACGTTGGCGCCGGAATCCCTGGTGTTGCGCCGCACTACACTCCGTCACCATCAACCTTCAACGTGCTTCTTGTCTCCTACTGGTTCGATAAACCTTGGTTTCTTACTGAGGGAAAACTTGCTGCTGTACGACATCATACCTTCCTCTTGGGGTTCCCAACGGACGAGTGCTTTACCGTCACAAGGAAGCTACTACGCCCACGTCAACTGTGCGCAAGCAATGATCTACCCGGTATGCCCCCAGATCGGGATATCGAGTTCATCATCGAGTTAATCCCTGGAACAGGACCTATAGCCCAGAGAGCCTATAGCATGAACCCCGCAGAGCTAGTGGACCTGAACAACAATTGGATGATATGCTGTACAAAGGTCTGATTCGACCAAGTGCGTCGCCTTGGAGATCACCAGTTTTGTTTGTGGATAAGAAAGACGGTGCCACTCGTTTGGTTACGGATTATCATAAGCTTAACGATGTCACCATCAAGAACAAATATCCCTTACCAAAGATAGAAGACCTGTTTGACCAGCTGACCGGTGCCCGAGTATTCTCTAAGATTGATCTTAGGACAGGTTACCATCAACTGAAGATCCGTGCAACAGATATTCCTAAGACTGCCTTTACCACCAGATATGGACTGTATGAATACAATGTCATGTCATTTGGATTGACCAATGCCCCCGCTTACTTCATGAATCTCATGAATAAGATCTTTATGGAATTCCTGGATAAGTTTGTCGTTGTCTTCATTGATGACATTCTTATCTACTCCAAATCAGAAGAAGAACATGAGCAACATTTGGAAGTGGTCCTAGAAACCCTGAGGCAGCACCAGTTGTACGCCAAGTTTAGCAAATGCGAGTTATGGTTGAAGGAAGTAGGATTCCTGGGACACATCCTGTCTGCAGGAGGAATTGCCGTAGATCCCGCTAAGATCAAAACCGTTGAGGAATGGAAAGCCCCAACCACCCAGACTGAAGTCCGGGCATTTCTGGGATTAGCGGGATATTACCGCAGGTTCGTTGAAGGATTTTCCAACATCGCAAGACCAATGACTCAACTGCTTAAGAAGGACAAAAAGTTTGACTGGAATGACAAATGTGAAGAAAGCTTTCAGCAACTCAAGCTCAGATTAACCACAGCCCCAATACTGATCATGCCCGATGTTACCAAGCCATTTGACGTCTATTGTGATGCATCCAAGCTTGGTCTTGGATGTGTATTGATGCTAGAAGGCAAGGTAATATCATACCTATCAAGGCAACTGAAGCAACATGAGCAGAACTATCCAACCCATGATTTGGAGTTAGCAGCCGTAGTTTTAGCCCTGAAGGTTTGGCGTCATTACCTCATGGGTAACCGATGCGAGATATATTCTGATCACAAGAGCCTGAAGTACATTTTCACCCAGAAGGAGCTGAATATGAGGCAGCGCAGATGGATAGAGTTAATCAAAGATTACGACATGGAAATTCACTACCACCCCGGCAAGGCCAATGTGGTAGCGGATGCTTTGAGCAGACTGCCGTGTCAGTTAAATTCCATAATCGCAATAGAGCAACCCAGCCTGTATCAAGAGTTTGAACAGTTCAGATTAGAGCTAGTGAGCAAAGGATTCTTAGCCAGCATTGAACTTCAACCCACCTTGATGAGTCAGATAAAAGAAGCCCAGAAGGGAAATGCCAGCATTGATGGAATCAAAAGTCAAATAGCTGCAGGAAAGGCACCGGGATTCACCATAGATGAAGGAGTTCTTTGGTACAACGGACGCCTGTGTGTACCGTCAGATTCAGAGTTGAAGCAAGTCATTCTGAAGGAAGCTCATGACACCCTGTATTCCATTCACCCCGGAGGAACCAAGATGTACCAAGACCTGAAGGAACAATTCTGGTGGCATGGAATGAAGCGAGAAATAGGAAGCTACATCGCCAAGTGTGATATCTGCCAACGAGTCAAGGCAGAACATCAACGGCCCGCAGGACTGTTACAGCCCTTACAGATTCCTGAGTGGAAATGGGATTCTGTCGGTATGGACTTTATCACAGGATTGCCCAAATCTAACAGAGGAAATGACTCCATTTGGGTAGTCATCGATAGGTTGACCAAGGTTGCACATTTCATCCCCGTCAAGACCACCTACCAAGGCCCAAGGCTAGCAGAGTTATACCTCTCCAGAATAGTCAGCTTGCACGGGACCCCGAAGTCAATTGTGTCAGATAGAGGATCTCAATTCACCTCAAGGTTCTGGCAGAAAGTGCATGAAGGACTAGGAACCCGTCTGAATTACAGCACAGCTTATCACCCGCAGACTGACGGACAGACCGAGAGAGTCAACCAGATACTTGAAGATATGTTGAGAGCCTGTGTGCTAGAGTATGGATCCAAATGGGAAGACTGCCTACCTTACGCAGAATTCTCCTACAACAACAATTACCAAGCCAGGTTACAGATGGCCCCCTTTGAAGCCATGTACGGAAGAAAGTGACGTACCCCTCTGAACTGGTCGGAAGTCGGAGATAGTCAAGTTTTCAGCCCCGATATTCTCCGAGAAGCCGAAATGAAGGTGCACAAGATCCGCGAATACCTCAAGACCGCCCAGTCAAGACAGAAGAGCTACGCCGACAAGAGACGTCGAGAGATGACATTCGAGATCGGAGATTTTGTGTATCTCAAAGTCTCACCCCTCAAAGGAATGCAAAGATTCCAACTCAGAGGAAAGCTCGCCCCCAGATATGTCGGACCATTCAAAGTTCTGAGTCGCCGAGGAGAAGTTTCATATCAACTTGAACTACCGGAAGAAATGTCCGCCGTGCACAATGTGTTTCAGATCTCACTACTTCGAAAGTGCCTAGAAGTGCCGGAGAAGACCGAAGTATTCAAGAACATAGACCACAGAGCCATTGACATCAACAAGGATCTAACATACCGTGAAGTGCCTATTCGCATCCTTGAAGAAGCTTTGAGGACCACCCGCACCAGAAGTATCAAGTTCCTGAAGATTCAATGGAGTAATCACACCGAAGAAGAAGCCACTTGGGAACGCGAAGAAGATATGAGGAAGGAATACCCAGATCTCTTTAGTACCTAGTTTTCTCTAGATCTCGGGACGAGATCTTTTGTAAGGGGGAAGGGTTTGTAACATCCCAAGTTTTCAATAAAAGAAACAAGAGAGAGATTTCAAGAATCCAAAAATCAGAGCCAACAAAAACTTTTTCTCATCATATAGGACTATGCATCTAGCTCACCTTATTAATTATTTGAGTGCGCCTTTGCCATGATGCTTGCTTGTATGTGTACAACTACCCTAAAAACCCTAACCATGATCACTTGATCATCCAAATGCAAAGAAAAAGAAATAAGAAAAGAAATTATAAAAATCAATTCAACACCCACATATGGCCTATGCCATTTTTGCAAATCTCTAACCTAGACCATTTTGGTTTGCACCAATGGTTGTAAATGGATACTAAACACCTTTTAACACTTTTGGAAACAATCAAACTCAATTCAAATCAAAATTGAATCAAATAGGAGCTCACATGCGATTATGGTCATATATGACAATTTTAGCCTGAAGCCCATTTTGAGCCCCTGGTTTTTGACTTTTCTCTTCTACACTTGGCCAACTCTTTGCACCTCATCCAAGACAACATCAAGTAGACCAACTTTGCTCAAAACCACAACCCCAAACTCTGTCTCATTTTCAAATTAGAAGCAAGCCAAGTGGAGACTTTGAATCAAAATTAAGATCCTATGCAAAATGAGATTTTGCATTTCAATTCCATTTGGACCACCACCACCACCTTTCTACTCCTCTTAATATATGATTACAACCCACCAAAAATCTTTGCAAAATTTAAAAATTAATTTCTTTCGGACATTTAACAAAATACCTTGCAGGCATGGTATATTATTGAGCCCATGCTGAGTTTTGGAGGAGACTTGGTCCAACCCTGGTCCTCTCTGCTGTTCTGGAACCTCACCTCACCCCTCAGCACCAGTCCAAGCCTCTGCAACACTGACCTTGGTCACCATGACCCAAAACCAGACCATGCCGTGGCATGGCATGAGCTCACCATGCCACTCCTCTCTCTGGTCACCTCACCACTGCACCACCATGTCCTCTAGCTCCCTCTCACTCTCCTGATCATGCCAGACACAAGACTCGACGATTTCGTGCACCACATTGACCAGAACAAGTCGCGCCCAGACGCGCCAGTGACGCGCACGCGCACGCCAGAGCGCGCCCGGCGAACGCCACGGGCACGCCAGGACTGACGTCGCCCCGACGCTCCATGCCTCCACTTTCCATCGCCGCTCGCCAGTCGCTGCGCCAAGCCACCAGGAGACGCCCAGACACGACCGTTGGACCGCGGGAGCGCTGTGGCCGTCGTCACCGTCGACGAGACCCGTCACTGACTTGCAATCTCCCGTCAAGCTCACGAGGGCGTCAGTGCATCATTTTTCCCGCAATCAAGCGCAGCGTCATCGCCAGGACGTCGCCTGCTCGCGTGCATCATCACCAGTGCCCCTGCGCCGCTGTAGAGCCGACGCCATGGATGACCTCACCTCAGACCCGCGGCACTGCCTCGCCGCTATAAAAGGAGCCCTTCCCTCTTCGAATTCGCCACACCATCAGTCTTCCTTCTCACCACTGACCCTCCCTAGCCACTCTCTTTGCCACATTAGCCACTGCCTCGCCGAAATTTGGAGCTCGGTGCCCGCGGAAGAGCTGAGAAGGGCGCCGCCGTTGCAGTGCACCCCAGGCGCCGCCGCTGCTTCCATCCGCTTCACCTTCGTCGACAATCTCTCCGCAAACCCTAGCCGACCCTCGCCGCGCCGCCGGTGAGTCCCCGACCCCCCACCGTCGCCGCGCCCGTGGCCATCTCTCGCCGGAGACGACGACCCTCGTCGTCCGTTCGATCCTCGCCTAATCCTACGGCACTGAACGGCGCGTACCGTTTCGGCGTGTAAGTCACGCTGACGCGTGGACCCCACGCTGTCAGCTGGCCCGCTGTGTTGCTGGGCCGGCCCAACTCCCTTCCTCTCTGCGTAGCCCGTTAGGTTTCCCGTCAGCCCAAATGCATTTGAATTTAAATTCTAGTTTGGGTTAATTTGCAATCTGATGCCAAGATCAAAATTTAATAAAGACAAATCTACTCAGCCAAAATTTACAAATTTTATATATTTGGAAAGCTTAGGATTTTCTCTATACAATGCCACTGGTTTGGAACCTAGATCTTTTACAGAATTAAAGTGGGAAAATAAACAAGGCAGGGACTTTTCTGCCTTGGAAAATTATTAAAAATCAACCATAAATGTTTTTAAGTTAATTCCAACTCCTATAAATCACATTACACTTGTACTAATTGTTTCTGCAAAAATATGCCATGCTTGCTTTGAATGATCATGACCTAGATGAATTAAAGGACTTTATGGCTATTTCTAGTCAAAGATATTGTCCAAAACTATTAAGAAATCATATGGGAGTGTTTCTCTCATTTAAATCTTGTCACCAACCATTCAAAATGAGGTAGAGACTCTGGTCATTTAAGTCTCATATGATTGGTTGACGATATTTGATACGTCTCCGACGTATCGATAATTTCTTATGTTCCATGCCACATTATTGATGATATCTACATGTTTTATGCATACTTTATGTCATATTTATGTGTTTTCCGGAACTAACCTATTGACGAGATGCCGAAGTGCCAGTTCCTGTTTTCTGCTGTTTTTGGTTTCAGAAATCCTAGTAAGGAAATATTCTCGGAATTGGACGAAATCAACGCCCAGCATCTTAGAATCCCCGGGAGCTTCCAGAACACCCGAGAGCCGCCAGAGTGGACCCACAGGGGGCCCACACATGCTGGTGGCGCGGCCCAGGCCCTGGCCGCGCCACCCTAGCGTGTCGTCGCCCCGTCAGCCTTCCGACTCCGCCTCTTCGCCTATTTAAAGGTCCCTGACCTAAAAACCTCGCCACGATTGACGAAACCCGCAAAAACCTTCCAGAGCCGCCGCCATCGCGAAGCCAAGATCTGGGGGACAGGAGTCTCTGTTCCGGCACGCCGCCGGGACGGGGAAGTGCCCCCGGAAGGCTTCTCCATCATCACCACCGCCATCTTCATCAACGCTGCTGTCTCCCATGAGGAGGGAGTAGTTCTCCATCGAGGCTCGGGGCTGTACCGGTAGCTATGTGGTTAATCTCTCTCCTATGTACCTCAATACAATGATCTCATGAGCTGCCTTACATGATTGAGATTCATATGAGTTTTGTATCACTATTCATCTATGTGCTACTCTAGTGATGTTATTAAAGTACTCTATTCCTCCTGCATGATGTAATGTGGACAGTGTGTGCATCATGTAGTACTTGGCGTAGTTTATGATTGTGATCTCTTGTAGATTATGAAGTTAACTATTACTATGATGGTATTGATGTGATCTATTCCTCCTTTCATAGTGTGATGGTAGTAGTGTGCATGCTATGTTAGTACTTGGTTTAGTTGTGTTGATCTTTCATGCACTCTAAGGTTATTTAAATATGAACATTGAATTGTGGAGCTTGTTAACTCCGGCATTGAGGGTTCGTGTAATCCTACGCAATGTGTTCATCATCCAACAAAAGAGTGTAGAGTATGCATTTATTTATTCTGTTATGTGATCAATGTTGAGAGTGTCCACTAGTGAAAGTATGATCCCTAGGCCTTGTTCCTAAATACTGCTATCGCTGCTTGTTTACTGTTTTACTGCGTTACTACTGCTGCGTTACTACTGCTTGTTTACTGTCCTGGGCAAAGCACTTTTCTGGTGCCGTTGCTACTGCTTATTTACACCACCTGTATTTCACTATCTCTTCGCCGAACTAGTGCACCTATTAGGTGTGTTGGGGACACAAGAGACTTCTTGCTTTGTGGTTGCAGGGTTGCATGAGAGGGATATCTTTGACCTCTTCCTCCCTGAGTTCGATAAACCTTGGGTGATCCACTTAAGGGAAAACTTGCTGCTGTTCTACAAACCTCTGCTCTTGGAGGCCCAACACTGTCTACAGGAAAAGGAGGGGGCGTAGACATCAAGCTATTTTCTGGCGCCGTTGCCGGGGAGGAAAGGTAAAAGGTACTCACACTCCGGATCTCGGCTACTAAGCTATTTTCCGGCGCCGTTGTAAGTACTCAAAGCTATTTCCTTTAGATCCTGCAATTGCATCTTTTTGTTTCTTGTTTACACTAGTAAGGCATAATGGAAAACAACAAAAATATGAGAGATCTTTATGAACTTTATCTTGAATTAGGACATGATGTGTTTGAAGAGAGAATTAAAAAACCCATGGAACTTTATATGCATGCTAATGGGAATGTTATTAATATGAATGCTTTGAACACTATTGTTGCTAATGCTATGGAAAATTCTAAGCTTGGGGAAGCTGGCTTTGATGAGCATGATCTTTTTAGTCCCCCAAGCATTGAGGAGCAAATTTACTTTGATGATACTTTGCCTCCTATTTATGATGATTATAATGATAGTAGTCTTTTGGTGCCACCTACTATGGAGGATAAATTTGATTATGATTACAATATGCCTCCTATATATGATAGCTACTTTGTTGAATTTGCTCCCACTACAATTAATAAGAATGACTATGCTTATGTTGGGAGTAGTAATAATTTTATGCATGAAGCTCATGACAAGAATGTTTCATTTGATAGTTATATTGTTGAATTTGCTCATGATGCTACTGAAAGTTATTATGAGAGAGGAAAATATGGTTGTAGAAATTTTCATGTTACTAAAACACCTCTCTATGTGCTGAAATTTTTGAAGCTACACTTGTTTTATCTTTCTATGCTTGTTGCATTATGCTTCTTGAACTTGTTTATTTACAAGATTCCTTTTCATAGGAAGCATGTTAGACTTAAATGTGCTTTGAATTTGCCTCTGGATGCTCTCTTTTGCTTCAACTACTATTTCTTGCGAGTGCATCATTAAAATTGCTGAGCCCACACTACTAGGAAAAGGCCTAGCCGTAAGACTGCCATCAGTGGCGCACCATGGCTGCCGTGCGCCACTACTACTTAGCAGTGGCGCACCACAAAACGGTGGGCCACTGTTACAAAAGTAGTAGTGGCTGATACGTCTCCGACGTATCGATAATTTCTTATGTTCCATGCCACATTATTGATGTTATCTACATGTTTTATGCACACTTTATGTCATATTCGTGCATTTTCTGGAACTAACCTATTAACAAGATGCCGAAGTGCCGGTTCCTGTTTTCTGCTGTTTTTGGTTTCAGAAATCCTAGTAAAGAAATATTCTCGGAATTGGACGAAATCAACGCCCAGGTTCCTATTTTACCCGGAAGCATCCAGAACACACGAGAACCACCAGAGAGGGGGCACAGGCCCACCAAACCCTAGGTCGGCGCGGCCAGGGGGGGCCCGCACCACCCTATGGTGTGGGCACCCCTTCAGCCCTCCTGCGCCGCCTCTTCGCCTATTTAAAGCCTCCGTCGCGAAAACCCTGATGCGTTCGACGAAACCCACAGAAACCTTCCAGAGCCGCCGCCATCGCGAAGCCAAGATCTGGGGGACAGGAGTCTCTGTTCCGGCACGCTGCCGGAACGGGGAAGTGCCCCCGGAAGGCTTCTCCATCGACACCGCTGCCATCTCCATCGCCATCTTCATCACCGCTGCTGCTCCCATGAGGAGGGAGTAGTTCTCCATCGAGGCTCGGGGCTGTACCGGTAGCTATGTGGTTCATCTCTCCCATGTACCTCAATACAATAATCTCATGAGCTGCTTTACATGATTGAGATTCATATGAGTTTGTATCACAATTTATCTATGTGCTACTCTAGCAAAGTTATTAAAGTAGTTCTATTCCTTCTGCACGTGTGTAAAGGTGACAGTGTGTGCACCGTGTTAGTACTTGGTTTATGCTATGATCATGATCTCTTGTAGATTGCGAAGTTAACTATTGCTATGATAATATTGATGTGATCTATTCCTCCTACATATGCATGAAGGTGACAGTGTGCATGCTATGTTAGTACTTGGTTTAATCTGTTGATCTATCTTACACTATAAGGTTACTTAAATATGAACAAATTGTGGAGCTTGTTAACTCCGGCATTGAGGGTTCGTGTAATCCTACGCAATGCGTTCATCATCCAACAAAAGTGTAGAGTATGCATTTATCTATTCTGTTATGTGATCAATGTTGAGAGTGTCCACTAGTGAAAGTCTAATCCCTAGGCCTTGTTCCTAAATACTGCTGCGTTACTACTGCTTGTTTACTGTTTCACTGTGTTACTACTGCTGCAATACTACCACCATCAACTACACGCCAGCAAGCTATTTTCTGGCACCGTTGCTACTGCTCATACTTATTCATACCACCTGTATTTCACTATCTCTTCGCCGAACTAGTGCACCTATTTGGTGTGTTGGGGACACAAGAGACTTCTTGCTTTGTGGTTGCAGGGTTGCATGAGAGGGATATCTTTGACCTCTTCCTCCCTGAGTTCGATAAACCTTGGGTGATCCACTTAAGGGAAAACTTGCTGCTGTTCTACAAACCTCTGCTCTTGGAGGCCCAACACTGTCTACAGGAAAGGAGGGGGAACGTAGACATCAAGCACTTTTCTGGCGCCGTTGCCGGGGAGGAAAGGTAAAAGGTACTCACACTCCGGATCTCGGCTACTAAGCTATTTCCCGGCGCCGTAAGTACTCGAAGCTATTTCCTTTAGATCCTGCAATTGCAACTTTTTGTTTCTTGTTTACACTAGTTTGGCATAATGGACAACAATGAGCTTTTTACTCTATTTCCTGATTTAAGACATGGATGGTTTGATCCGAAAATTAAAAAACCCATGGAACATATTAATATGAACACTTTGAACACCATTGTTGCTAATGATATGGAAAATTCTAAGCTTGGGGAAGCTGGTTTTGATGAGCATGATCTTTTTAGTCCCCCAAGAATTGAGGAGAAAATTTTCTTTGATGATACTTTGCCTCCTATTTATGATGATTATAATGATATTGGTCTTTTAGTGCCGCCTACTATGGAGAGTAATTTTTATGATGATAATACTATGCCTCCAACACTTGATGAGAATAATAATGATAGCTACTTTGTTGAATTTGCTCCCACTACAACTACTAATAAAATTGATTATGCCTATGGGGAGAGTAATAATTTTATGCATGAGACTCATGATAAGAATGCTTTACGTGATAGTTATATTGTTGAGTTTGCTCATGACACTACCGAAAGCTATTATGAGAGAGGAAAATATGGTTGTAGAAATTTTCATGTTACTAAAATGCCTCTCTATGTGCTGAAATTTTTGAAGCTATACTTGTTTTATCTTCCTATGCTTGTTACTTTGCTTTTCATGAACTTGTTTATTTACAAGATTCCTATGCATAGGAAGCATGTTAGACTTAAATGTGTTTTGAATTTGCCTCTTGATGCTCTCTTTTGCTTCAAATACTATTTCTTGCGAGTGCATCATTAAAACTGCTGAGCCCATCTTAATGGCTATAAAGAAAGAACTTCTTGGGAGATAACCCATGTGTTATTTTGCTACAGTACTTTGTTTTATATTTGTGTCTTGGAAGTTGTTTACTACTGTAGCAACCTCTACTTATCTTAGTTTTGTGTTTTGTTGTGCCAAGTAAAGTCTTTGATAGTAAAGTCAATACTAGATTTGGATTACTGCGCAGAAACTGTTTTCTTGCTGTCACGAATCTGGGCCTAATTCTCTGTAGGTAACTCAGAAAATTATGCCAATTTACGTGAGTGATCCTCAGATATGTACGCAACTTTCATTCAATTTGAGCATTTTCATCTGAGCAAGTCTGGTTCCATTTTAAAATTCGTCTTTACGGACTGTTCTGTTTTGACAGATTCTGCCTTTTATTTCGCATTGCTTCTTTCGCTGTGTTGGGTGGATTTCTTTGTTCCATTACCTTCCAGTAGCTTTGGGCAATGTCCAGAAGTGTTAAGAATGATTGTGTCACCTCTGAACATGTGAGTTTTTGATTATGCACTAACCCTCTAATGAGTTTGTTTCGAGTTTGGTGTGGAGAAAGTTTTCAAGGGTCAAGAGAGGAGGATGATATACTATGATCAAGGAGAGTGAAAGCTCTAAGCTTGGGGATGCCCCCGTGGTTCACCCCTGCATATATCAAGAAGACTCAAGCGTCTAAGCTTGGGGATGCCCAAGGCATCCCCTTCTTCATCGACAACATTATCAGGTTCCTCCCTTGAAACTATATTTTTATTCAGTCACATCTTATGTACTTTACTTGGAGCGTCTGTTTGTTTTTGTTTTTGTTTTTGTTTGTGTTTGAATAAATTGGATTACATCATGCTTGTGTGGGAGAGAGACACGCTCCGCTGTAGCATATGGACAAGTATGTCCTTAGTTTCTACCCATAGTATTCATGGCGAAGTTTCTTCTTCGTTAAATTGTTATATGGTTGGAATTGGAAAATGATACATGTAGTAATTGCTATAATGTCTTGGGTAATGTGATACTTGGCAATTGTTGTGCTCATGTTTAAGCTCTTGCATCATATACTTTGCACCTATTAATGAAGAAATACATAGAGCATGCTAAAATTTGGTTTGCATAATTGGTCTCTCTAAGGTCTAGATAATTTCTAGTATTGAGTTTGAACAACAAGGAAGACGGTGTAGAGTCTTATAATGTTTTCAATATGTCTTTTATGTAAGTTTTGCTGCACCGGTTCATCCTTGTGTTTGTTTCAAATAAGCCTTGCTAGCCTAAACCTTGTATCGAGAGGGAATACTTCTCATGCATCCAAAATCCTTGAGCCAACCACTATGCCATTTGTGTCCACCATACCTACCTACTACATGGTATTTTCTGCCATTCCAAGTAAATACTTCATGTGCTACCTTTAAACCTTCAAAATGCTTCTCAATTTGTGTTAATGTTTTATAGCTCATGAGGAAGTATGTGGTGTTTATCTTTCAACCTTGTCATTTACTTTTGACAGACTTTCGTAATGGACTAGTGGCTTCATCCGCTTATCCAATAATTTTGCAAAAGAGCTGGCAATGGGGTTCCCAGCCCCAATTAATTACAACTTGCATTAATAATTCTCTTCACATGTTTTGCTCTGATTCATCAGCAAAGCAACTTAATTTTGCAAATAGACACTCCTCCATGGTATGAGATTGATGGTAGGCACCCGAGGATTCGGTTAGCCATGGCTTGTGTAAGCAAAGGTTGGGAGGAGTGTCACCCATAAATAAATAAAAACTAAAGTACATGTGTAAACAAAAGAGAAGAGGGATGATCTACCTTGCTGGTAGAGATAACGTCCTTCATGGGAGCCGCTCTTGAAAGTCTGGTTGATAAGGTAGTTAGAGTACCCATTACCATTCGTTGACAACAACAAACACCTCTCAAAATTTTACTTTTATGCTCTCTATATGATTTTAAAACTTGAAAAGCTCTAGCACATGATTTATCCCTGCTTCCCTCTGCGAAGGGCCTTTCTTTTACTTTATGTTGAGTCAGTTCACCTATTTCTCTCCACCTCAAGAAGCAAACACTTGTGTGAACTGTGCATTGATTCCTACGTACTTGCATATTGCACTTATTATATTACTCTATGTTGACAATATCCATGAGATATACATGTTACAAGTTGAAAGCAACCGCTAAAACTTCATCTTCCTTTGTGTTGCTTCAATGCCTTTACTTTGAATTATTGCTTTATGAGTAACTCTTATGCAAGACTTATTGATGCTTGTCTTGAAGTGCTATTCATGAAAAGTCTTTGCTATATGATTCACTTGTTTACTCATGTCATTACCATTGTTTTGATCGCTGCATTCACTACATATGCTTTACAAATAGTATGATCAAGGTTATGATGGCATGTCACTCCAGAAATTATCTGTGTTATTGTTTTACCTGCTCGGGACGAGCAGAACTAAGCTTGGGGATGCTGATACGTCTCCGACGTATCGATAATTTCTTATGTTCCATGCCACATTATTGATGTTATCTACATGTTTTATGCACACTTTACGTCATATTCGTGCATTTTCTGGAACTAACCTATTAACAAGATGCCGAAGTGCCAGTTCCTGTTTTCTGCTGTTTTTGGTTTCAGAAATCCTAGTAAAGAAATATTCTCGGAATTGGACGAAATCAACGCCCAGGTTCCTATTTTACCCGGAAGCATCCAGAACACACGAGAACCACCAGAGAGGGGGCACAGGCCCACCAAACCCGAGGCCGGCGTGGCCAGGGGGGCCCGCGCCACCCTATGGTGTGGGCACCCCTTCAGCCCTCCTGCGCCGCCTCTTCGCCTATTTAAAGCCTCCGTCGCGAAAACCCTGATGCGTTCGACGAAACCCACAGAAACCTTCCAGAGCCGCCGCCATCGCGAAGCCAAGATCCGGGGACAGAGTCTCTGTTCCGGCACGCTGCCGGAACGGGGAAGTGCCCCCGGAAGGCTTCTCCATCGACACCGCTGCCATCTCCATCGCCATCTTCATCACCGCTGCTGCTCCCATGAGGAGGGAGTAGTTCTCCATCGAGGCTCGGGGCTGTACCGGTAGCTATGTGGTTCATCTCTCCCATGTACCTCAATACAATAATCTCATGAGCTGCTTTACATGATTGAGATTCATATGAGTTTGTATCACAATTTATCTATGTGCTACTCTAGCAAAGTTATTAAAGTAGTTCTATTCCTCCTGCACGTGTATAAAGGTGACAGTGTGTGCACCGTGTTAGTACTTGGTTTATGCTATGATCATGATCTCTTGTAGATTGCGAAGTTAACTATTGCTATGATAATATTGATGTGATCTATTCCTCCTACATATGCATGAAGGTGACAGTGTGCATGCTATGTTAGTACTTGGTTTAATCTGTTGATCTATCTTACACTATAAGGTTACTTAAATATGAACAAATTGTGGAGCTTGTTAACTCCGGCATTGAGGGTTCGTGTAATCCTACGCAATGCGTTCATCATCCAACAAAAGTGTAGAGTATGCATTTATCTATTCTGTTATGTGATCAATGTTGAGAGTGTCCACTAGTGAAAGTCTAATCCCTAGGCCTTGTTCCTAAATACTGCTGCGTTACTACTGCTTGTTTACTGTTTCACTGTGTTACTACTGCTGCAATACTACCACCATCAACTACACGCCAGCAAGCTATTTTCTGGCACCGTTGCTACTGCTCATACTTATTCATACCACCTGTATTTCACTATCTCTTCGCCGAACTAGTGCACCTATTTGGTGTGTTGGGGACACAAGAGACTTCTTGCTTTGTGGTTGCAGGGTTGCATGAGAGGGATATCTTTGACCTCTTCCTCCCTGAGTTCGATAAACCTTGGGTGATCCACTTAAGGGAAAACTTGCTGCTGTTCTACAAACCTCTGCTCTTGGAGGCCCAACACTGTCTACAGGAAAGGAGGGGGAACGTAGACATCAGTGGCGCACCTTGATTCTGGTGCGCCATAAGTAAGTGGTGACAGGAGGCCAGGTCCTCCCCCAACCTAGTAGTGGCGCACGTCTCCGGGGTGCGCCACTGCTACATTTCTTACCTATGGCGCACGTTGGTGAGGTGCGCCACTGCTAGGAGGTGTCCAGAGCCCGTTTAGAGATGATAGGCTTAGCAATGTCGCACTTCGGTGGTGCGCCACTGCTACATAGGTTACCTATGGCGCATGTCATTAGGTGCGCCACTGCTAGGGGTTGGCCAGAGCACAATTTAGAGATGAGAGGCTTAGCAGTGGCGCACCACCTAGAAGTGCGCCATTGCTATGTTACCCTAGCAGTGGCGCACGGCTATGTGGTGCGCCACTGCTAACCTGGGAGCATTTCCTGCTTTTCACCCTCCACTCACATGTGCCACCCACTTTCCCCAAACACTCTTGCACCACCACCTCCCACCAAATCTGGATCTGGTCGTGTTGCCCCTCCTTCCCACCTCATTTTCACCTCTTCATTCACCAAAATTACGTTGGTAAACTTAATTTTCTTCATAGGTAAGTAATGGTGAAGCTTTCTTAGCTCAATACCTACTCAATCTCAACTTTTTACCTCATCCAACACTCTAGGTCTCGCCGTATCGGTAACTTTGTTGGTTTTATGCTTTGTGTGTGACCGGTTCCGATCGTCTTGCACACACACGTGTGTGTGCACATATGTTATGCGAAGCTCATGTGTTGTGCGCATGCGCGAAAAGCTTGTCGCGATCACGTGCATGTGTGTTGTTGTATGCGAAGCCTCCACATGTGTTGTATATGCAAAGCCTCCGATCCACACATGTGTTGCATGTGTTTGTTTGCAGGGATTTGAAATGCGATGGAGTTGCCAATATTTTGCCGAAACGTTGATTCATTTCCGTTTCGGCGAATAGTGGGCATACTCGCATATACATATGTCCTATTTTTAGGGAAGGTCATGCCAAAATTTTCTTTTGGTATGCTAAGATATCCATTTTCTCTATACCCGCAGGCGACCATGGTCCGCATGATGAGCGAAGGCGTTGTGGCTAGGTTTTTGAAAGCCGTGACAGCCGAGATGATTAGAAATAACCAAAAGGAGATAAGATGTCCGTGTCGAAGATGCAAGCTGACGAGCCTTATGGACCCTAAAGCCGATATGGTGCGGGACCACCTTCTCATGCGTGGTTTCATGGATGGCTATCGGTGGGAAGGCGACGAAGATGATTATGAATTTGTCCATGGGATTTCAACAAGAAATAAGGAAGGAGGTGATCAGGATGTAGAAGATCTTGGGCATGATCAGGATGTAGAAGATCCCGGAGATGATCATGATCACAATGTGGGAGATCCTGGACCTGATGATGAGGAAGATCAAGATGGAGGTCATCATGACGATCATGAAGATCAAGACGATGGACCATCGTCGATGGACTGGGTGCAGGACCCTTATCTTCAAGAGCTGCTTCTCAAGCAGACGAGTAACGCAAGAGCTGCCGCCCGAGAGAAAGCCAAGATGGATCAACTGGAGGTAGACGCGGTTACTCCATTGTATGAAGGATGCAGGCCGGAGGATACCCGCCTGAAAGTAACGCTCATGGCACTGGAGATGAAGGTAAAGCACAAAATGACCGACAAATCCTTCAACGACAACATGTCATTCTGGCAGGAACGTCTTCCCAAAGGTAACACGTGTCCGACTAGTATCGAGGAGGCCAAGAAAATCGTGTGTCCTCTGGATTTACCGCATGTGAAATATCATGTGTGCTTGAACGATTGCATCATTTATCGGAACGAGCACGCGGCGTGTACCATATGTCCGGTGTGCGGCGTCAGTCGGTACAAGAAGGGGAAGAAAGCTCCTCGGAAGGTGGTGTGGTACTTTCCGATCACTCCTCGTCTGCAGCGGTATTTCGCGGATCCTAAGCAAGCAAAGCTAATGCGCTGGCACGCGGAGATGAGGAAGGTAGAAGATGACGCAGATGATCCGGACAAAAAGGAAAAGGACAGGATGTTGAGACACCCTTCGGATGCTAGCCAGTGGAATGCGTTGAACCTCGAGTACCCAGAATTTGGGGACGATCCTAGGAACATAAGGCTGGGCGCGAGCACCGATGGAGTCAATCCGTTTGGCAGCCAGAGCAGCACGCATAGCACCTGGCCCGTGTTTGTGTGGATGTACAACCTCCCCCCCTGGTTGTGCATGAAGAGGAAGTACATTCAAATGAGTATGCTAATTGAAGGGCCGAAACAACCAGGGAACGACATCAATCTGTATATGGGGCTTCGAAAGAGGAGCTAGCCACGCTATGGGACACGCCTGCCAATACGTGGGACGCCGCCGCGGAAGAATATTTCCCTATGAGAGCCGCACTGCTCACGACGGTGCACGACTTTCTCGGTTACGGATATGTCGCGGGGCAGGTGGTCCACGGATTCAATGCATGCGTCAGGTGCATGGATGACACAACGTACCGCCAGCTAGATAGAGATCCCGGGTCCTCGAAAACGGTGTTCATGGGACATCGAAGGTGGCTTCGCGAGGACGACGCATGGAGGAAACGCAAGGATCTGTTCGATGGTCAAGACGAACCCCGAAGACGGCCACGTACGAGAAGCGGCGAGCAAATAGACGGGCTATTGAAAAATTGGAAAGAGTGCCCACCGCCGGGAAAGAAGCGAAAGGCGCCAGAGCCGCTGCTTAAGGTATGGAAGACGAGGTCTGTTTTCTGGGACTTGCCGTACTGGAAGATCCTCCGTGTGCCTCACAGCCTTGATGTGATGCACATCACGAAGAACGTGTGCGAGAGTCTGCTTGGTACCCTCCTCAACATGCCAGAGAAGACCAAAGATGGGCCGAAAGCAAGGTACGACTTGCAATCAATTGGGATCAGGGAGGAGCTTCACGCGGGACGCCCTAATGATGATGATGATGATGACGATGACGATGATGAGGCGGAGGACACGCAAAGTCGTCACAAGGGCAAAAATGCCAAAAAGATTGAATATTACTGCCCCCCCGCGTGCTTCACTCTAAGTCAGAAGGAGATCGAGCAGTTTTTCGACCGTCTCCTAGGAGTAGAACTTCCCTACGGTTACGCGGGGAAGATAAGCAGGTACCTAGACAAAGCGAAGCAGAGGTTCAGCGGGATGAAGTCTCACGACTGTCACGTGCTGATGACGCAGATACTTCCGGTTGCAATCCGTGGGATCATGGACGCGCACGTCCGTGAAACGCTTTTTGGCCTATGCAACTTTTTCGACGTCATCTCTCGGAAGTCTGTTGGCGTGAGGCAACTTAGAAGGCTACAGGAAGAGATCATGGTGATACTGTGCGAGCTTGAGATGTACTTCCCGCCCGCTTTCTTCGACGTTATGGTGCATCTGCTGGTACATATCGTGGAGGATATCATCCAACTGGGGCCGATGTTCCTGCACAACATGATGCCGTTCGAAAGGATGAATGGTGTCATCAAAGGGTACGTTCGCAATAGGTCACGTCCAGACGGAAGCATAGCCAAGGGCTTTCTGACCGAAGAGTGCATCTCCTTCTGCACGAGTTATCTAGAAATCGAGAACCCCGTTGGCCTGCCCGTAAACAGGCATCTCGGGAAGCTCGCTGGATGGGGTCACCGCGACGGTAGCCGCGAAATGCATGTCGACTTCAAGGGTCGAATCGCCGACTTTGAAAGAGCAAACCTAGTCGCGCTACAACACATAGACGTGGTCGATCCTTGGGTGGTAGAGCACAAAACCTTCATCGCAAAGACGTACAGTGATCAGGGCCAACAGAGGACAGACGGAGATATAATCAAAGAGCACAACTCAACCTTCACGCGGTGGTTCAAGGACAAGATGCTGACGTACCCTATAGACGAGGATTCTTCTGCGGAAGAAAAACTCATATTCGCCTTGTCACAGGGCGCCGAACACAACCTGATGACATTTCAGGCGTACGATATCAACGGCTACACATTCTACACCGAGGAAAAGGACATGAAGAGCGATTATCAGAACTCCGGGGTAACGATGGAGTCCTACACCGGTGACGTCAAGCAGAGATACTACGGAAAGATCGAGGAGATCTGGGAGCTGAGCTACGCCGGAGAGAATGTGCCGATGTTCCGTGTCAGGTGGGCCAAGAACGTCATAAAAGAAGACCGGCATTTCACCACCATGGTTATACCCGAAGCCAAATCCAAGACAGCGGGCGCAAAGGTCACCGCGAAATATGAGCCATGGGTACTAGCTTCCCAAGTGGACCAATGCTTCTTCATTACCGACCCGCAAAAGCCCAGCCGTGTTGTCGTGAGGAGAGGCAAAAGGAGCATCATCGGAATGGATGGAGCCGCCAACGAGCTAGACTTTGACCAGTACGGTGATCCGAAGATGGAAGATGACGACGACGATGATGAAGAACCATACACAACAAGAAGAAGCAGGACCACCCTACCTAAAGGCCGTCCATTCAAGAGAAGAAGTCTAGGAGTTCCGGGGCTAAATTATTCAACCGCGAGAAAGAAGGGCAAGAAGATTGTGAAAAGATAATTATGTATCATTTTCTTTTTTTTTTGAGATCAATTATGTATCATTTTCTTGTATGAATAATGGATGTCATATTGTTAATCTACACATTGTACCGATCAAAATAGACATATAATTTATATTTTTGGATATTTTCTAGATTCTATAGTATTTTAAATATTCTACATAATAATAATTATTTATGCCTTTTATTTTGGTGTATTATGCTATGTACTATAGTGTTAAATCAATTTAATGAAAAAGTGAAAAAAATGGGGCCGCCAGGGTTCGAACCTGGCCGGCCAGGTTTGGCAAACCAACCAAGGGACAGAGCGATGCGGTACTAATCGATTCTGTCAAACCCTGGTCTGTTTTGCGTTTTGACCCAAACCTATATCGGTAGTGGCGCACCCTAGAAGTGCGCCATTGCTAAGCCTCATAGTGGCGCACCTCCGGAAGTGCGCCATTGCTAAGGGGTCTCGTGACTTAGACAAAAATCCCCCGGCCGTCCCTTGGTTCCCCACTCCCCATTCTCCCCACTCGATCTCGATTCACCTCCCACCGGCGACGCCTCTCCGACGCCACCTCCCACCGGCGACCACCGGCGGCCGCCTCCCTCGATTCACCTCGGACCCCGGCGACGCCCGCCACGCGCAGAGCGACGCCCGCCGGCTACCTGCCCCCGCCTCGCCGTCGAATCGGATCGAAGCGCAGCAGACGCCCGCCGGCTACCTGCCCCCGGCTTCTTCCTCCCTCGGTTTCTCTACCGCCGAATCGACTTGCTCTGGTAGGTCGCAAATCGATTCTCTTCCTGATTTCCGTTGGCTCAATAACAGATAGCTAGCCAATATATGCACTTGTGCTCTTCTGTTATCATCTACTAGGCACATGAGATCAATTATGCACATGAGATCAATTATGTATGTACTGTGTTGGAGTTAACCTTGTTGTATAGGCTTAGTCTCATGTTTATTTCAGTTTGCTTTGAGTCATACATGCATACCTGTTTTCCAATGACGTAATGCACCTAGTCTCGAATGACACAATGCCTGTTGTGAGGTATTTTGCCAGGTTTTCCTCAAATTGACCGGGCCTTGAATTCTCTTTAGTCCAGTTTTTCTATAAACGGATCATTTACACAGGGTGGTTTGGCATGTTCTCACCGTAATCTAAACAGACCCTCATATGTATAGTGTTTGGGTTTTCTTTCTTCTTTATGAATAGGTAGTGCTCCTGCCGGTTGCTTAAAAAATGGATCATTTCTTCCATAGTCGGTTTTACCAAAAAAAAATTACAATACATAACTCATTGATGGTTGTTTCGTAAGAAAAAAAAAATAACCTAGGTACCCTGCCTCTGGTTGTTTTTTAGGCGAAATGTACAGAAGTTAGTTATGAATAAGTTGATGGCTTAAAGTTTACAAGTCAATCAAAAGGAGCTTCTCTAAATTGGGCAGACACAATGCAAGTGCACATTCTGTCAACTGCTGAATCCAAATAGAGTGACTCACTTTTTTGCAAATGTAGCTTGTCCTTGCAGTAGTTCTTTGTTGCACATTTGTTTTGTTGCAAATTTTCAGTTTCGTCAGATAAACTGCTGTTTCATATGCTTGCCCTTGCAGTAGTTTTTGCTTGCTTGCTTTGGTGCATCCTTGTAGTAGATAACTAATGAGAAAAGGATTAGAGAAAGCTGGACAAATCAATGCTGAACCATCGTGGTGGTAGTAGCAAATTTAGGTTTAGGAAATTTTAACATACTACTGCTGATTTAAGCTACTGACTATTATGTATCTGATATTGCCGACTCTATCTTCAATGAAATTCTATTGTACTATGTATGCATTAGATAGTTGATCATTTTAGCCTAGTGCTTTGGCTATTTGCTTGCTTGCTGCTGCTGCTAGGGCTGTAAAATTGGGTATATTTTGCTTGCTGCTGCTCTAGGGCTGTAAAATTGTGTATTTTTTGCTTGCTGCTGCTGCTAGGTTGCTAGGTTGATTACTGCTGCTGCTAGGTTCTTCAAGTTCACATTTTATACTGATTTGTTACTATTTTTCCATTCAAATGCATATAATTTGGGATCAGAGTGAAGGGTTGATGCTCACAGTGTTTATTTTGATGTTTACAACACTAGTTCTAGTCCATGGTGCTCAGCTGGTGTATATGAGGAACAATTGTACATGTGCCATGGTGCTGAGCTGGTGTATATGGTGACATATTCTTGTGCAGGGATCGACAGAGTTGCCCATTATCGCCGAAATGTTGATTCATTTCCGTTTCGGCGAAAATGGGGCACTCATATGTACATAAATTAGCATAGTTCATGCCCAATTTTGTTAGTGGAATGGATCGTAATATGGTTCAAAAATGTAAACATGTAGGATGGCCGGTCCCGGTGGCCGGCGAGGCGGTCGAGGCTGCGGTCCTGGGCGCCCCCGGGGCCGGGGAAGGGGCCGCCGCGGTGGAGCAGCAAGGGCCCCACGGTCACCGTCACCTGCATCCTCCTCGTCTTCGGATGAGGAACGCTGCTTCGAGTTCCTCCTCCGCATCGACGACGACCCACTCGGCATCAAGAGGCTACCGGACAAGTTCGCCGAGTTCGTCGACGGCGTCGAGCCGGCGCACTTGCAGCTACGGGAGGCTAGCTGCAACTTCTGCCGCTGGTCCGTGGAGGTCCTGTTCGACGGGCAGGGCAAGATGTACCTGCACCCGGGGTGGGACAAGTTCGCCCGTGACCTCCACCTCGAGCCCGGCTGCCAGCTCACCTTCCTGTACGAGGGGGACGGCGAGATGATCGTCAAGGTGTTCGACGACACCGCCTGCCGTGTGCACTACCCCCACACCGGCGAATCCGGCTCGGACACCGATAGTTAGAACTTAGAGTGTTGTCAACTCTATCTTCGTTGCTTCGTGTTGTTTGAATTCTATATTAAATTGTATGAAGCTACGATGTTAGGTATGATGATGTTATGTCCAAATATCAATCTCTTGTGCATCCTACCTTGCCTCGCTGACACCATCCCGGGATGTTCATATTTGTTTGGACCAACAATGTATGAGGCCCTTGTCATTCCATTTGCTTTGGTATCTCAAAATGCCGATGATTAGAATGTTTGGTCAACTGTACACTCCGGGGTGACGCCAGTGAGCCTGGTGTGATGGCACAAATATCAATCTCTTGTGCATCCTACCTGGCCTCACTGATGCCATCCCGGGATGTTCATATTTGTTTCGACCAACAATGTATGAGGCCATCGTCATTCCATTTGCTTTGGTTTTTCAGAATGCCGATGATTAGAATGTTTGGTCACCTATACACTTGGAGGAGGGGCCAGTGAACCTGGTGCGATGACACAAATATCAATCTCTTGTGCATCCTACTTGGTTTCACTGACGCCTTCTCTAAATGTTCATATTTGTTCCGACCAACAAAATATGAGGCATTCCATTTAGTTCATACTAGCTACTTGTCTCTTATTTGAGTTTGCACTTCTTAATTGCATTGGACGATGATTAAATTTTGTGGTCACTCCACTTGGGGGAGGCGCTAGTGAGCCTGGTGCGATGACACAAGTATCAATCTCTTGTGCATCCTACCTGGCCTCACTAACGCCTTCCCTAAATGTTAATATTTGTTTGGACCAACAATGTATGAGGCATTCCATTTAGTTCATACTAGCTACTTGTCTCTTATTTGAGTTTGCACTTCTTAGTTTCTTTGGCTTGTTCATATATGTGCAGATATGACGTGGTATGTCGTGTACAAGGGCAAGGTTCCCGGAGTCTACAACGACTGGGAGGAGTGTCGGAGACAGGTTCACCGTTTTAGCGGTAACAGCTACAAAGGGTACACCACTAGAGTGGAGGCCGAAGATAGATACGCACGCTATTTGGCGGGAGAGAGGAGGGAGCGGAGGAGGAACCGGATGAAGACCACTATCATCGGGATGGTGCTAGTAGTGACTCTAGCTCTCTTCTATGTGATTGTACTTTAGATGATCGATCTTGTGTAACCACTAGCTCATTTGCGACTTTGTAACCCCATAACTTGCATTGTAACCTCGTAACTTCTCTAATGTGAAATCTTGTGAATCATGTGGGGCTAATGTGAAGAACTATGTATGGATAAGCTGTGCTGTTGTTTATATGTGTTATATATCCTGTATTGTGCTTGTGATATACAACCTGTATAAATACCTGCCAGGATACAAAAAAAAATTCGAAATTCGTAGCAGTGGCGCACTAGTGGCCCATCAGTGGCGCACGTCCACTAAGTAGTAGTGGCGCACTGCACGGGATCCAGTGGCGCACTGCCCTGTGATCCCCTCCGAGACTAGCAGTGGCGCACCAGGAATCTCATCTGTGGCGCACGTCCTGGAGACAGCAGTGGCGCACGTCCACACGCAGTAGTGGCGCACCACCTCGCTGAAATAGTGGCGCACGCAAAACAGTAGCAGTGGCGCACCTCGTCTAGACAGTGGTGGCGCACTGCCACTGACCAACAGTGGCGCACCACTTTGGAGTAATAGTGGCGCACTGCTGGACATGTCAATGGCGCACCACGCAGTGCGCCACTGTTATCCAGGCTAGTAGTGGCGCACCCCTAGTGCGCCACTACTAGGAGTTAGCAGTGGCGTGATAGCAGTGGCGCACCACTAGTGCGCCACTGAAGGCTATATGTGGTGCGCCACTGATTGCCTTTTTCCTAGTAGTGCCATCTTAATGGCTATAAAGAAAAGAACTTCTTGGGAGATAACCCATGTGTTATTTTGTTACAGTACTTTGTTTTATATTTGTGTCTTGGAAGTTGTTTACTACTGTAGCAACCTCTCCTTATCTTAGTTTTGTGATTTGTTGTGCCAAGTGAAGCCTCTAATCGAAGGTTGATACTAGATTTGGATTTCTGCGCAGAAACAGATTTCTATCTGTCACGAATCTGGGCTGTTTTCTCTGTAGCTAACTCAGAAAAATATGCCAATTTACGTGCGTGTTCCTCAGATATGTACGAAACTTTCATTAGTTTTGAGTTTTCTGATTTGAGCAACGGAAGTATTTATTAAAAATTCGTCTTTATGGACTGTTCTGTTTTGACAGATTCTGCCTTTTATTTCGCATTGCTTCTTTCGCTGTATTGGGTGGATTTCTTTGTTCCATTACCTTCCAGTAGCTTTGAGCAATGTCCAGAAGTGTTAAGAATGATTGTGTCACCTCTGAACATGTGAGTTTTTGATTATGTACTAACCCCTCTAATGAAGTTTATGAGAAGTTTGGTGTGAAGGAAGTTTTCAAGGGTCAAGAGAGGAGGATGATATACTACGATCAAGAAGGGTGAAAAGTCTAAGCTTGGGGATGCCCCGGTGGTTCACCCCTGCATATATCAAGAAGACTCAAGCGTCTAAGCTTGGGGATGCCCAAGGCATCCCCTTCTTCATCGACAAAATTATCAGGTTCCTTCTCTTGAAACTATATTTTTATTCGGTCACATCTTATGTACTTTACTTGGAGCGTCTGTTTGTTTTTGTTTTTGTTTTTGTTTCAATAAATGCTTGTGTGGGAGAGAGACACGCTCCGCTGGTTCGTATGAACACATGTGTTCTTAGCTTTTAATGTTCATGGCGAAGGTTGAAACTGCTTCGTTCATTGTTATATGGTTGGAAACAGAAAATGCTACATGTAGTAATTGGTATGATGTCTTGAATAACTTGATACATGGCAATTGTTGTGCTCATGTTTAAGCTCTTGCATCATATACTTTGCACCTATTAATGAAGAAATACATAGAGCATGCTAAAATTTGGTTTGCATAATTGATCTCTCTAAGGTCTAGATAATTTCTAGTATTGAGTTTGAACAACAAGGAAGACGGTGTAGAGTCTTATAATGTTTATAATATGTCTTTTATGTGAGTTTTGCTGCACCGCTTCATCCTTGTGTTTGTTTCAAATAAACCTTGCTAGCCTAAGCCTTGTATCAAGAGGGAATACTTCTCATGCATCCAAAATCCTTGAGCCAACCACTATGCCACTTGTGTCCACCATACCTACCTACTACATGGTATTTCTCCGCCATTCCAAAGTAAAATGCTTGAGTGCTACCTTTAAAACTTCCATTCTTTATCTTTGCAATATATAGCTCATGGGACAAATAGCTTAAAAACTATCGTGGTATTGAATATGTACTTATGCATCTTATCTCTTATAAGTTGCTTGTTGAGCGATAACCATGTTTCTGGGGACGCCATCAACTATTTCTTTGTTGAATATCATGTGAGTTGCTATGCATGTTCGTCTTGTCTGAAGTAAGAGTGATTTATCATGATCAAATGGTTTGAGTATGCATATTGTTAGAGAAGAACATTGGGCCGCTAACTAAAGCCATGATCCATGGTGGAAGTTTCAGTTTGGACAACAAACCTCAATCTCTTATGAGAATATTATCTGACGTATCGATAATTTCTTATGTTCCATGCCACATTATTGATGATATCTACATGTTTTATGCATACTTTATATCATATTTGTGCGTTTTCCGGAACTAACCTATTGACGAGATGCCGAAGTGCCAGTTCCTGTTTTCTGCTGTTTTTGGTTTCAGAAATCCTAGTAAGGAAATATTCTCGGAATTGGACGAAATCAACGCCCAGCATCTTAGAATCCCCGGGAGCTTCCAGAACACCCGAGAGCCGCCAGAGTGGACCCACAGGGGGCCCACACATGCTGGTGGCGCGGCCCAGGCCCTGGCCGCGCCACCCTAGCGTGTCGTCGCCCCGTCAGCCTTCCGACTCCGCCTCTTCGCCTATTTAAAGGTCCCTGACCTAAAAACCTCGCCACGATCGACGAAACCCGCAAAAACCTTCCAGAGCCGCCGCCATCGCGAAGCCAAGATCTGGGGGACAGGAGTCTCTGTTCCGGCACGCCGCCGGGACGGGGAAGTGCCCCCGGAAGGCTTCTCCATCATCACCACCGCCATCTTCATCAACGCTGCTGTCTCCCATGAGGAGGGAGTAGTTCTCCATCGAGGCTCGGGGCTGTACCGGTAGCTATGTGGTTAATCTCTCTCCTATGTACCTCAATACAATGATCTCATGAGCTGCCTTACATGATTGAGATTCATATGAGTTTTGTATCACTATTCATCTATGTGCTACTCTAGTGATGTTATTAAAGTACTCTATTCCTCCTGCATGATGTAATGTGGACAGTGTGTGCATCATGTAGTACTTGGCGTAGTTTATGATTGTGATCTCTTGTAGATTATGAAGTTAACTATTACTATGATGGTATTGATGTGATCTATTCCTCCTTTCATAGTGTGATGGTAGTAGTGTGCATGCTATGTTAGTACTTGGTTTAGTTGTGTTGATCTTTCATGCACTCTAAGGTTATTTAAATATGAACATTGAATTGTGGAGCTTGTTAACTCCGGCATTGAGGGTTCGTGTAATCCTACGCAATGTGTTCATCATCCAACAAAAGAGTGTAGAGTATGCATTTATTTATTCTGTTATGTGATCAATGTTGAGAGTGTCCACTAGTGAAAGTATGATCCCTAGGCCTTGTTCCTAAATACTGCTATCGCTGCTTGTTTACATCGTTTTCTTTGCGTTACTACGCTGCGTTACTACCGCTTGTTTATCGTCTGGGCAAAGCACTTTTCTGGTGCCGTTGCTACTGCATATTTACACCACCTGTATTTCACTATCTCTTCGCCGAACTAGTGCACCTATTAGGTGTGTTGGGGACACAAGAGACTTCTTGCTTTGTGGTTGCAGGGTTGCATGAGAGGGATATCTTTGATCTCTTCCTCCCTGAGTTCGATAAACCTTGGGTGATCCACTTAAGGGAAAACTTGCTGCTGTTCTACAAACCTCTGCTCTTGGAGGCCCAACACTGTCTACAGGAAAAGGAGGGGACGTAGACATCAATATTAAATCTCTACCATGCTAGGATTAAAGTGTATGAGGTGCTCACCTCATTTAAATCATTTTCTCAAATGATAAGTGTGAAGAGGTTGACTTTGGTCAACCTAGATCACATACTATTCATGAGAGAAATTAAATCTTAAGAAGATAATGAGAGGAAATTATTTCTCTAAGCAATTAAAAGTAGCACCTAATTTACTATGAGAGGAAATTATTTTTCTTAAATACTAAGAAGAACACCTCCACCCACTTATTAGTAATGTGTGATACTAGTTTAAGTTGTGTTCATCATGAGTGTGCTTAGTTTAGTACCTAAGTTTGGTATGATGATTGTATGCCCCGTATTCGTATTTTAGACGCTAGTACCGAGGAGTACCAAGAGGACGAGGAGGTCTACTTCCAAGGAGAAGAAGACCACTTTGACCAATTCCCCAACCAAGGCAAGATAATACTCTTGCAAAGTGCAAAGCTCACCATGAGCAAGGCATTACCCATTTTACTTTATGTTCATGATCCTACTTCCCAGTTTTACTTTACAAGTCTTATTTACTTTTGTTTTATCAAAGTCTTTTTTTGATTCATGATTCACTTGGTTAGTTTTGAATTAGTACAAGAGTATCAAAGTTAGCCTAGAAGCAAAGCAAAGTACTTAGCACCCCTCATATCTAGATGCTAGTGCTAAATTTAAAATGACTACTCTAGATGGGAACATGTGTTTGTGAAATGATGATGTTAAAAACCTTGGAATGATGAGTCATTTCCATTGAAAGATTTTGAAGGTGAATATGACATGAAGTTGACTTGGTGAAATGGCTAAAAACTGATGATTGAGTTGGATGCGATACCTTTCCAACTTTTGAGTACCCCCACAATACCTGATTATGTGTAAGGCTTAGCTGGAAATTTATGTGTCTTAGTATGGGTTCCCTCTGAACAAGCGTCATAGGGGTTATGCTGAGGCTGCCTCCGTTGAAAGTGAAATTACGTGAATTGAGGTGAATTGTATGGCCAAGCCCTGTGCAGTTCCCGGGTTAACAGTTGGTTTTCACCGGGAGGCCAAGCTCATGGGGAGAGGTGCCTATACTAGGGTGTGTAAGTGAAAGGTTATGGTTGATGATCCGGGTACTGAGTTACGATGATTCGGGGTTTATCCCTGACGGATGTAATCAAATGTTGTGGCACAAGTGTGCAACCTCTGCAGAGTGTAAACCTATTCGAATAGCCGCGTCCGCGGTCATGGACGGTTGGAAAGGCCATACTGTTTCCGTCATCAGAACTTATATCTTTGTGACTTATGATTTTGAACTTGAACGGTGACTTTGAATTTGAATCACCACGGAGTTGTGGGAATGACACTAATGTTCCCACTTGAGTTAGTTAGCACATAAGGAGTTGTTTACCAAAAATGTTTCTAAACTAAAATTGGCTTTGTGCAAATAACCCTAGAGCTTAGAACACTCTTAATAGCAATGTTGTTACTTATTTTAGTATTAGTTTGCGAGTACTTGAAAGTACTCACGGCCTTGTCCCTGGCTATTCAAATGGCCAGACTATGAAGCCGAGCAGCAGTACGAGGATGACGACGAGCAGGACGTCTACCACCACTAGGAGTTTCCAACATCAAGCGTTGGCCTGTGGACTAGAGAGTCCATTTATCTTTGCGCTTCCTCCACGAACTTGTGTTTGTTCGTTGATCAATAGATCAACTATTCGTGTAATATGGATCATGTGATTCCAAGTTGTAAGACATTATGGTTTGTAATGAATGATGACTGTGATACTTAACTATTATGCCTCGCAACAACAATATTCCTGGGATTGCGATGAATGACATAATAGGCATTCGGACTTAAAAACCAGGGTGTTGACACAATTGCCCAACTGTAATTTGTTCACCCAACATGCTTTATCTTATCGGAGAGACACCACTAGTGAACTGTGGACCCCGGTCCAATTCTTTTACATCTGAATACAATCTACTGCAAACATTGTTCTTTACTGTTCTTCGCATACAAACATCATTTTCCACACTATACATCTAATCCCTTGTTATAGCAAGCCGGTGAGATTGACAACCTCACTGTTAAGTTGGGGTAAAGTACTTGGATTGTGTTGTGCAGGTTCCACGTTGGCGCCGGAATCCCTGGTGTTGCGCCACACTACACTCCGCCACCAACAACCTTCAACGTGCTTCTTGGCTCCTACTGGTTCGATAAACCTTGGTTTCTTACTGAGGGAAAACTTGCTGCTGTACACATCATACCTTCCTCTTGGGGTGCCCAACGGACGAGTGCTTTACCGTCACAAGGAAGCTACTTTCTGGGGCCGTTACAATCCAACTCCCACGTCAGCAACGACGTCCTTCTCCCCGTTCCAGCGGGCAATAGAAGTAGTAGATCCTCCTCGAAATCCCGCCAGCATGACAGCGTGGTGTCGGTGGCGGTGGAGATCTCCAGCAGGGCTTCGCCTAAGCTCTACGGGAGAGGTGGGAGGAGGGAGGCGGCTAGGGTTTGGGAGAGGGGGCGCCGGCCTGGGAGCCCTGGGGGGGTGCGGCTGGCTTTGGTGTGGCCGGCCCCCTCCCTCTCCTCCTCTTTATATAGGTGGAATCCCTAGGGTTTGCCCAAAGTGTTCGAATAAGACCCCAATTCAAAAACTTCCATATGGACGAAACCTAGAGGGACATGGACTCTCCCTTTCCCCCCCTTTCTTGGCCGGCCAAGGTGGTGGATTCCACCATGGACTCCACCCTCCCACTTGGTTGGCTGGTTAGGGTGGGTGGAGTCCAACCGGGACTCCACCTTCCATGGTGATTTCTTCCGGAAGGTTCTAGAACATTCTAGTGCCTTCCATAAATGCACCGGATCATTTCCAAACTTGGAAAGTGACTTCCTATATATGAATCTTATTCTCCGGACCATTCTGGACCTCCTCGTGATGTCCTGGATCCCATCCGAGACTTTGAACAAAATTCGAACTCCATTCCACATTCCATATCTACTTAAAACGACATCAAACCTTTAGTGTGTCACCCTACGGTTCGTGAACTATGTAGACATGGTCGAGACTCCTCTCCGACCAATAACCAATAGCGGGATCTGGAGATCCATAATGGCTCCCACATATTCAACTATAACTTAGTGATCGATTGAACCATTTACATACGATACCGATTCCCTTTGTCACGCAATACTCTACTTGTCCGAGGTTCGATCATCGGTATCTCCATACCTTGTTCAACCTCGTCACCGACAAGTACTCTTTTCTCGTACAGTGGTATGTCATCTCTTGTGACCTAGTCACATGCTTGCAAGCTAATCAGACGATATTCCACCGAAAGGGCCCAGAGTATATCTATCCGTCATTGGGATGGAAAAATCCCACTGTTGATCCACATGCCTCAACTCACACTTTCCAAAAACTTAATCACATCTTTATAACCACCCATTTACGCAGTGGCGTTTGATGTAATCAAAGTACCCTTCCGGTATAAGTAATTTATATGATCTCATGGTCGAAGGACTAGGTAACTATGTATCGGAAGCTTATAGCAAGTTGAACTTAATGACGTGATCTTATGCTACGCTTATTTGGATGTGTGTCCATTATATCATTCATCTAATGACATAACCTTGTTATTAATAACATCCAATGTTCATGATCACGAAATCATGATCATCTATTAATCAACAAGCTAGTTATACAAGAGGCCTACTAGGGACTCCTTGTTGTTTACATAACACACATGTATCAATATTTCGGTTAATACAATTATAGCATGGTATGCAAACATTTTTCATAAACACAAAGATATATTATAATAACCACTTTATTATTGCCTCTTGGGCATATCTACAACAACTTGGTGTTGGAGATTTTCTTGGCCTTGGCGGCCACGTCGGCTCTGCTGTGCCGGATTTTTACGACTGTAAGGCTCCATGCCCCATTTCCATTCGGCCGGCATCTTGGTGTTGGAGATTTGCTTGGCCTTGGCGGCCACGTCGGCTCTGCTGAGCCAGAGGGTGGTGATCCGGGTGGGATCAATCCGTCCCTCATCTGGCAGATCTTGTGAGCGCGGCGTTGCAGCGGGAGAACCCGCCGTGCGATGAAGGTCCGCACAATATCGTCCGTAGAGAGTGCGGTGTCCAACTTCAGGACCGCGAGATACCGGACGATCTGGTTGGTCTCGGCGTGGCTATTCCCGAGGTTGAACTGCCAGTTGCCGGAAGGTTGATGAAGTCAACCGGCCCAAGGTTCCGCACGTAGAAAAAAGTCTGCTGCCACTTCCGGCAGGACTCCAAGCCGGAGAGTTTGTAATATGGGCTCCCCTGGCGGGGCGTGAGTATGCACGCCCCGCACTGCACTACCAGTTTGGGAGTAGGGAGAGATGGGTCCTGGATCGAGTCGATCCGGAGATTATAGAAGCGGGCGAAGGTTTCGGTCGTAGGCCAGAGGCCGATGAAACCTTCCATAAAAGAGTCAAAGGAGGAAAGATAAAAAACGGCATTGGCCAGGAGATGGTGAGGTTGGAGTTTGTAAAAATCTAGGAAGCGTCAGAAGAAGTCCGACGCTGGGAGGCCAAAACCGCGCTCAAAATGGGCGGTGAAGACCACAACTTCGCCGGGCTGGGGCGCGGGCTCGAGCTCGTTACCAGGAATCTGGCAGGACACCTCTTCCGGTATCCTCCGAGACCGGTACAACCAGTCGATCTCGGCTTGGCTCACGTCTGAGCCCCTCCAAGCACTGTGCGTGTAGGCTGCGAGGTTTGGACCGGCATCTTGATCCGGTTTGCCGGCCTCTTGTTCCTCTAACCTATCGAGCTCCTCTTCGAGCCCATCGGTTTCTTGGTCCACGGCTTCTTCTTCGCCCGAGGAGATCACGGGCTCTTCACTAAACTGGGTGCTACCGGAAAGATCCATACCGGACTCTTCGGAAGCCATTTGACTAAGTGTTGGCGCTACCTAACAAAAACCTTCGCCGGATCTACTCGCTTGTCAAGATCTAAAGACAAGAGAAAAAAGAAAGGAAAAGGGGGTAAATAAATCTACCGCACCTATGAAGAACATGTAGAACAGTGAGAAGGGAAAAGATACAGATCGAGGCTCACTGACCTTAAATGGGCAGCGGAAGTTCACACAACCGCGCACCGGAAGTTCGGCGGAGAGGAGAGCGTCAGCGGCGAGCGGCGGCACGGGACCTCGCGAGGAAGTGCGCGTTAGAGAAAGGAGAGGGCGGCGAAACTATGAGTTGGCGAAGGTGAGAAAAGGGCGGTGCAGTCTCCGCGGAGGTTTGCCGGAGAGCAACGCTACGTCAACGAGCGGCAGCGCAGAGGCTCTGGAGGCAGAGAGCGCAGGCGATAACAATGGCGAAGAAAGAGAGTGGGAAGGATGATGACGAACCGTCGCCCGATATAAGCAAAGGGCTTAATGGGCCAGAAATCGGTTGGCCCACGTTGCTTCAGCTGATGGGCCGCCATGTGGCACTGGAATACACACATTCCTCAAGCAGCCACACGGAGGGCCACACGGATCAATTGCGGTGCATTAACTGCGCGCGGGAGACGAGGGATTTGACACCTGACACTACGGCGTTAGAAACAGTGCGCATGTCACTGGAAGGCACAGTTTTCGAGATATTCTTGACTTCGCTGAGGAGAAATTAATGACGAAGAAACAGTCGGAAAGATGCCGGAGAGGTTTCGAGAAATCCGGTTTATCGGTATGAAACTGATATGACACCGGTTAAGTTTAAATGGAAATCGGAATGATTAATCCGGTACGAACCTGGCATGGCCCGTCGGATAAATCCGCCGGACCACACCAACTTCGAGGACTAATGTCGGGGGGATGGCCCCCGGTAGGCCAAGACTATGGCAAATATGCCATAATATATCATTTTCATACCGGATTAAAGGTTGATCCGGATTCTAAAAGTTATGCTAAGCTGGTACAATCCAGTATCCCAGGAGGGGTATGTCGGAGTACGGAGAGCAAGAGAGTTTTAGCCATCAAGGCAAAGATACCGGAACTCACCCGTAAAGGTACCGGAGATCGGCATAAGCTCAAATGTAGCATGTCGGCCTTCCAGTCAAAGATTCCTCCAAGGACCGAAGGACAAGATGAGCGAAGCACATCAGCTTTAATCGAAGCCCTGTCGCCAAAGGAGATGCTGACGTTAAAGATACCGAACGATGTCACCAGTCTCTGATTAAAGACAGAAGCGGTCTCACTGGGCCAAAGAATCTTTATAAAGTAGCTTAGCTCATCAAAGATGCCATTAGGGTTTCTTCCATTGTAAGCCACCTATCCCATATATAAGGAGAGGAGGCACCCCCCTGCGCGGGGACAGACGAACACAGACAGAGAGATCGATTCAGTAGCGAATAGGAGAGTTCTGTACCATACATCTTCAACCTATGGCCATAGGCCAAGTTCATCAATATAATACGGAGTTCTAACTCACTTTACTTCTTAACCAAACCCTCCCCTAGATCCTCTAGCGCATATTTGGCCCCAACTTAAGCCATCCCATGGCATCTGCCATTCCACCACGATGACAACGAGGTTGAACTAGGTATGGAGATACCGATGATTAAACCTCGTACAAGTCAAGTATCGCGCGACAAAGGGAATCGATATCGTATGTTAATGGTTCAATCGATCACTAAGTTATCGCTAAATGTGTGGGAGCCATTAGGGATCTCTAGGTCCCATTATTGGTTATTGATCGGAGAGGAGTCTCGATCATGTCCGCATAGTTCACGAACCGTAGGGTGACGCGCTTAAGGTTCGATGTCGTATAGTAGATTTCGAATATGGGATGGAGACTGAATGATTTTTGGAGTCTCAGATGGCATCCAGGACATCACGAGGAGGTTCAGAATGGTCCGGAGAATAAGATTCATATAAGGGAAGTTAATTTCTGAGGTTCGCAAAAGTTCAGGGATTTTCCGGTGGAAGACCGAGAAGCATCTAGAATGTTCTGGAGGTTCAACCAGTGGGCCCACGACCCTAGGAGGGGCCACATGAGCCGAGGGGTGCATCCCAGCCCTAATGGGCCAGGCTCACAACCCTCAAGGCCCAAGCCGGCCGCCCCTTTAGGGTTTCCCCCAAAACCCTAGGGGGGAGACTTGGGGGGAGGAAATCTCTCCCCCCTCTTTTGGCCGCCGTCCCTAGGCTTTGAGGAGGGGCCAAGGAAAACCCTGGCCGACCTCCCCCCTATATAAAGAGGGGAGGGGGCAGGGGGTGCAGCCCTCCACCACCCTCCAACCATGTCCGCCCCTCTCCCTTCTCCAACGCAATCTACTACGGCTTGGCGAAGCCCTGCAGAAACTTCTCCTCCATCACCACCACCATGCTGTCGTGCTGCTGGGATTCCGAGGAGATCTACCACATCTCCGATGCCCGCTGGAACAGGGAGTGGAAGGACTTCATCGACACCGTACGTGCGACCGAGTACGGAAGTGCTATCGTATTGCAGCACCGGAACGATCGACTACATCAACCACAAGATTTGATCTCGTTAAGGCTTTGGATCTTCGAGGGTTAGTCTCTCATCTCTCTCCTTTCTCCGATCTTCATAGATTAGATCTTGGTTTTTCCTATATTGGATCATGGTTTTGTTCTTATTCACGGTAGAATTTTTGTTTTCCATGCAACGAACCAATCACATTGATTCAGTCACTAATGAAGATTCTAGTGCAGGTGAACAAGAAGATTGGAGAATACCTATTGTTGAATATTTGCAGGATCCTAGCAAGAGGACGGACTGGGCTGTTCGGCGGATGTCTTTTAAATATTTATTGATGGAGGATGATCTCTATCGCCGAACAGTTGACGGTATTCTTTGGAAGTGCTTGGATGAAGGTCAAGCAAGGGCTGCTATGGGAGAAGTTCATGAAGGCATATGTGGTACTCATAAGTCGGCACACAAGATGAAGTGGTTACTGCGACGTGCAGGTTTTTATTGGCCGACGATGATCAATGATTGTTTCTGGTATTATAAAGGATGCGAGGCTTGTCAAAAGTTTGGTGATATTCAGTTGGCTCCTGCTGCTATGATGAATCCTATTATCAAGCCGTGGCCATTCAGAGGTTGGGGGTTAGATTTCATTGGTATGATTCACCCTTCTTCTTCAAAAGGGCGTCGGTTCATGTTGGTAGCTACTGATTATTTTACCAAGTGGTCTGAAGCAATACCTCTCAGAAATATGACCCATAAGGAAGTGATTAAGTTCATAACTGAGCATATCATACATAGATTCGACATTCCTCAAACATTGACTATAGACCAAGGTTCATCATTTATGGCAAAAGAAGTTAAAGAGTTTGCCAAATCTTACATGATAAAGATGCTCAATTCATCTCCATATTATGCGCAAGGTAATGAACAAGCTGAATCAAGTAATAACATTTTCATCAAGCTCATCAAGAAGAAGATTAAAGATTATCTGAGAAGATGGCATGAATTATTGTCCGAAGCTTTGTGGGCACATAGGATCTCTAAGCATGGCGCTACAAAGGTAACTCCATATGAACTTGTGTATGGAAAGGAAGCCGTTTTACCGGTAGAGGTGAATCTGGCTGCTTTGAGGTTCGCTAAGCAAAATGACTTATCGGCAGTGGATTTTCATAACTTGATGATATACAACATTGATGAGGTTGCCGATAAACGTTTAACTGCCCTGAAAGACATTGAAAAAGATAAATTGCGGGTAGAAAGATCTTATACCAAAAAGGTGAAGTTGAAGAGTTTCCAAGTTGGCAACTTAGTGTGGAAAATAATCCTACCAGTTAGTTCGAAGGACAGACAATTTGGCAAATGGTCTCCTGGTCCTTTTAAGGTCATAAAGGTAGTTCCTGAAAACTCATACTTGGTAGAATCTATGGAGGAAAATTTACTATCTCGAGCTCTCAATGGAAGATATCTGAAAAAGTTCTACCCGAGTGTGTGGCAAGAAGCTTGAACACATACATGGCCGATACAGAGTTATCGCCCTTAGCATACATGGCCGATACAAAGAACCAATGTCCGATGGAGTGTTGACATCGTCATTAGATAAAATATATTGCAAGTTATTTTTCGGTATACAAGTTTTGCCGAAAAACGGGGGGCATATGTTGACAACCGTTTTTGCCTTAAAGAGTGAAAATTTTAAGATAACCCCAAATGGAAAAATGATAGAAACAAAAGTTATGCGTCACGTCGAACACGCAACTTTGATTTTTTGGATCATCTTAATCTGAGGTCATATCTCCAGAGCTAGAACAAGAAACATGACTGAGAGTGGAGAGGACAAATCCTATACGAGTTCACAAATTCTAGTCAAGAATGAGACAAGAGAGAACAAGTCCTGCCTACGTTCAGCCCATGTTGAATCCGAACCGAATTTGACAACGGGGAAAAAGAATGGTCAAGACGAACTCAGATGGAAAAGTTGGCAACATGAAAGTTCTTCATTTTTTCGAGACGAACAAAGTTGTTTGAGGTCGTTTACTGCCTCAAAGTAGCCCCCAGGTACTCCCAGTTTAAACTGAATAGTTTTGAAAAGTTCGGTCCAAACCATTCGAATTGGACCCAAGCTAAGGTTTTGGATCGTGAATCCCACCATCTATCTTGCACGGAAAGTCCAGCCACTCCTTATATACTTGAGGGGTGCAGGCCATTTAAAACAACACACAATCGCAGAACCAATCTACAAACCTATCTCGTTCTAGATTCTGCTCTCGTTCATCGGCGTTCTTCGTATTGGAGAGCCTCGATCCACAAAGTCCTAGGGGAGGGTGAACCGACCAAGGGCAGCCCATCACCGCCTTGCGTCCAGACGCGTCTCTCTCGGGCGTGTGGGGTTTCGGGTTCTCAAAAGAGCTCGCCGGATTATCCTGCGTATCGCGCTTTCGGCGGGCCTCCTCCAGCGACGTGTCCTGCGTATCACGCTCGATGTTGGAGGTACACGGTGACGTGTTCGTGTGCGGACAAACTTATGCTGGTCAAAGAAGAACAGTAGAAGCTATTCGTACAGTAGATTTGCACCGAGCTGAAGTTCCCGGCTAAAACCTATGTCAATTATAGCTTTTCTTTAAATTAACTCATTTAAACTCATCGCTGCAAAAATGAATGGAAGAGAAAGGCCACTTTGGTGTTTCATAAATATGGAATATTTCCTATCGATAAAGAGACATCTCTAGTGACTTTGTCAATTTGAAGGCCCGTAGGACTAGTTTCTTGGTTTCAGTCTCTCGAAGATGCTCATAAGGGTAGGGTGTGCGTGCATGTAGGAATGAGTGTATATATGTTTTGTTTTGTGAGCGTTGTACGGTATTTCGAGAAAAAAAATACATTGAGAAAAGAGAGGCTGCAGATAGGTGGGCTCTATGTTTCCATCCGTGTTCGGTGCTTCCTGAAACGGTGTTATGTGAGGCCGGTTGTTTCTTCAAAATAAAAAAGTCCCAGTGGAATTCCTAGCCTTAGTTATTGTGATTTGTTTCCAACTACAGTATAATAATTCCTTAACTACCATTCCTTCCTGTAACTCAACACGTACGTATGGCAACAAATCGCTCGTGACGATCACAACAGTAAATGAGAATCGGTCTACGCCCAGCCCAATCAATCATCCAGGATCGAACTTTCGAAATTCAAACCGCCTCAGTTAATTGCGCGCGTCGTGATCTTTTCCTTCTTCGCTCCGCAAAACAGATGACAAACGGCAAACTCCGAAATCGGAGGAGATTTCGGAACAAATGCTGAGGAGGTCGTGCGCTCTGCCACCCTCTGCACGTCGCCGTTCAAAGCGCCAGCCGCGCAGCCGCTCTCCTTAAATACTCCACCCAGCCCACCATCACCACCAGTCCACCACTACCCTGCCAAACCCCGCAAAGCCTCAAACACCGTCGCTCCTCATCTCGTCTGCACCCATGTCATCGCCGGTGCCCGAGAGGAGGCGCTCCACGCGGCGGCGGACCAAACTGTCCTACGCCGACGCGGACCCCGACGCCGAGCCCGAACGCGGTGGAAAGCGCCGGCGCAGTGCGGCGGGTACCCGTAACCGTAAGAGCGGCCCCGCCAAGGGCGAGCCGAAACGGAGGCGGCGCCTGGCCGAGGCGCCGGCTATGATGGAGGAGGGTGACGCGATCGACGACGACGTGTGCGCGTCGGAGCCCGATGCGGAGGAGATGCAGATGGCGGAAGAGGAGGAGGAGACCGCCGAGCTCGAGGCGGCGGAGCGGGCCAAGGCGGGGACGCTTCGCACCATCAGGAGGAAGAGAAGGGTGGCGACGAGGCCGAGGAGCATGCAGAAGAAGGAGGAGGGCGCCTCCGAGTCCGAGGACCACTTCGTCGGCGCCGACCCGATACCAGATGACGAGGCGCGGCGACGGTGGCCGGAGAGGTACAAACCCAAGGTAATAATGCCTACGGAGTCTATTTCATCCATCTATCTCAGCGCGCCTCTCTGCATGCACATAGATCCTAGGCATGCATGTTCTTCCCTGTTCAGGAATTCTGATCACTGAAGAAAATCCCATCTACCTTTGTTTTCTTTGCAGGCTTCTGACCGTCCAAAAGTTACTACTAAGCGTAAAAAGCGGTATCCACCTGTTTGTCCCACTGTTATTACTCAGGGAGCTCAATCTGAGGTGCTTTTATCTAACACGCACGCGCGCTAACTGAAACCCTTTGTACCTGTTGCCTCAGCAGGTCTAATGCGCCCGAGGAGGAAAAGGAGAAACGTGCTCGATGCCACTACAGATCTGCTATCGTGGAAGGTGTCAATTTTGATCTTGGCGATGATGTCTACATCCGGCCGGTAAACAACCGTGATCACCTAGCCTCTTTCAGGATCGATTGCCATTATGCATTTATCCTTTTGCTAGAGCATTCGTGAATGCATGGTTCTAGTGTACCTAGATGACTAGTGCAGCTTGTTATGTTAGTTCCTCAAGTCCTTTCTGTTTCGTGCATTGTTGGTGCAAGCATGCAAGTAAACCAGCAGGTTCCTAGCTAGCTTGTAATAATTCTGTACTGAACTGTACAACGCTAAATTCAGTTTATACCTGTGCTATATTCTGTAGGATAAAGATATATGCGTGTAAATCAAGTTCTGAATATGCTGAACCATCAAGAGCCTAGGTGTACACTAGGACCTTTTCGCACAGCCCTTCTAGTTTACTCCACTAGATATTGTTCACTCATTAGAAACTTGCTCTGTGCTCCTCTGCTCTTCATTTATAATAAGGTCAAGCTTTGGAGGAGCTCCTCTGCACACTCATTTTCTCTCATCAGTTGTTATATTTTACTGTCTTCTGTGTTAATTAGCATTTTAAGAAATGCCCTGAATGTTTTGCACTGTTATCGTTTCTTTTGTGCAGACCATTGAGGGTCAAATATTCTACTTTACTATTCTGCATTTTATCTTGTTGGTTCGATCTGACCAACAACAGTAATCATGTTATTGTTGTTTTGACTGGCTGCAGGCTGGTGATGGCGAGGATGATTACATTGGAAGGATTACCGAAATTTTCCAAGAAATTGAACATGGATCATATTTCTGTTGCCGTTGGTTTTACAGTGTGGCTGATACAGTATGTGTCAAGCATTTTGTGTTCTTTTTTTCTATATACACTTCAGCTTGTGTCTAAGACCAATTTTTGCAGGTTATCACATCCAAGGTGTTGGAGGTTCCTGATCATGAACAGGATCATAAGCGTGTTTTCCTTTCAGAGGAAAAGGATGATAACCTGGTTGGGTCAATTATCTCGAAAGTAAATATCACTTATGTTGGCCCAAACGTAAGTGTTTCACTCATTCTTTCAAGTTAATGAATGTGTACTACATACTACCTCCCATTTTTCTGCTGATTTTTACACGTTGCTTTATGGTCAAACAATGACAGTTGACACAACAAGTAAAAGCTGAGCTTATATCAAATTGTGATTTGTATTATGATATGGCGTATTCTGTGGCATATTCCACATTTGCCAACCACCAGGTAATCATCTGTAGTTGTTATTTTGTTTATGTTGCCATCATCATACTTTCCTTTTTGTTGCCTGTATGCAACTTATATTAAAATAAAAATAACATAGAATCGTATGGTCTGAGCATAAATCTTTATTAAAACGGTACAATACGTTAATTGTTTTGATACATCTGAAACTACAATTGCTAACCTAAAAATTCATAAATATTGTGTACCATGATATTTTCTTCGTGTTTGTTGATGACGTAATCTTTTGTAGAAAATGGTGGCCCAACAGGCAGCGAAACGACATCAGATATTTCTTGTGACGATGTCGACTCTTCTAAGGAAAAACCAATTGCTGACCTGGTGGTATCACCTGATGCACAAATGCAAACAGCAACACTGCTGGATCTATACTCTGGATGTGGTGCCATGTCAACCGGGCTTTGCATGGGTGCTCCATTGTCTGGCCTAAAATTGACTACTGTAAGTTTTCTGCCTAGTAGGTTTACGACTTCCATTGGCCTGAAATTACTGTAATTGACAATCTTACTATTATTGTCTTCTGCAGAAATGGGCTGTAGACATGAACAAATATGCATGTGATAGTCTAAAGCACAACCACCCACGTGCACAGGTACTAACTGCAATTGGCACTAAATTACATTCCTTGTTTTATCACCACACAAAATAGCTTGTATGATTTAACCTCTAATTTGTAGGTACGAAATGAGAAGGCCGAGAATTTTCTTAAACTCCTTCAGGAGTGGGATAGACTTTGTAAGGAATATGACGTCCATAATAGCACTTCTCTACCGCGGAGTTCGAATGATGATGAAGATGACGAAAATGGAGTAAATGAATCTCTTTCGGAGGGTACATTTGAGGTTGAGAAGCTTGTTGATATATGCTACGGTGATCCAAATAAAACTAAAATAGATGGCTTGTGTTTTAAGGTACAATAGGCTCTGTCGTTTAGAGTTCCTATTTCTGTAATTCTATTGGATTTAAGGGTTACTTGTATTCTTTCTCTTGTATATTTAGTGATGTACTGTACTCGTTCATTTAGAACATTTGTATGCAAAGTTTGGTTGAAGATATATATTATTTATATAGGTACGGTGGAAAACATATGATTCTAGTCATGATACTTGGGAGCCCCTTGATGGCCTTAGGTTGGTACCTGCTTCATTACAATCCTATTTATTTTGTTTTTTCAATATATCTTACCCTACTTAACTGTGGTGACCCTGCATACCACTGCATGTTGTAGTATGCCAGTCGTTGATATAACATTCGCGAAGTACCATTCCGCAAATATTACATCCCTCAGAGTAGTACAACAGAACATAGCAGGGTCCATAACTCATTCACATATTATTACAAGTAGCATACACAAGTCGTCTCGGAGCTCCTCTTGGGTCCTAAGAGGATAACTCCTGGGTTCGAGGCGAACCCATCTTAACTTACAATACCATAGTCTCATTAAACTAAACATTTATTTAATCGAGCAGCCACATGGTAAGAGTTTGTGCTGCTCGGCTACTACTACTTCTCAGATATCTCTAGGCTTGTTCTCCTCCGGAAGCCTCCCCGGATCCGTAGACTATGATGTAGTCTACGCCCTCAACTCCTCCTGAGAGGTCTGGTTCCTCGTAGCCGATGATCTCGGCTCCATCATTGCTGTTGTAGTCCTCCTCCAGATGATTCAGACAATCTAAGCAGGGGATTTAAGAGTGGTATGAGTACGAGCGTACTCAACAAGTTCATTATAGATAAGAGGTGTTTAATGCACTAGCTACGATATTAGACCAGAAAGTCTAATACCAATGCAGGTTTTGATAAACATTTCTTCAAGAGATTGCTTTTATTTCAAAGAGCTATGTCCGTCAGCCTTCACCGGTTTACTAGAACTTCATGGAGCTCCTTTCCGGCCGCGTTCGCAGTTCCTCAATCCCGGAACAGGGAGTGACAGGTCTGATTCTTTACACTCGCAGAGGTGTGTTGCTTTACCCATAAGAGATCTTAACCTTGGTGCCAACCGGGCAGCTTTCCCGTCCACACTTCCTTCGGTGTGAGGCCCGGTATAAGGTCTAGCCAATCATGTTCCTCCGCTACCTCGAACACCCACCCTTTGTTGCATGCGCCGACCCTGGGTCCACGTCGGTCCCATTATTCCCGTAATTTCAGGGTGGACCCCGACCACGACAACAGTGCTGGGCTCTACCATACACTCCTACGCCGGTGGCTGCAACCCATCATAGACCGCATTACCGTGGGGAATTAGAATGGGATCCCCACCCTCCGGTTGTTCCGCAAGACACAACTGCTACGGCAAGCAATGCTTTACCGTGGGGAATTAGAATGGGATCCCCACCCTCCGGTTGTTCCGCCAGACACAACTGCTACGGTAAGCGCATCCGTTGATGAACGAGAGGTGGAAACACTTTTGACTATTCCGTCCCACTCCAGATCTTATGGTTAACACGGGTATTACGGCACAAGAATCACTGGCGACATTTGTTGTTTAATCCTAGATGGATATAAACCCTTGCAATGGAACCTCCACCATATCAACACAATCCATGGTTCCATTGCCAACCACATAGTCATATTCATAGTTATGAAAATAGTGGTTTTGGTTTTTATGCAATAGTGATAATAATAGTACTTTGCAAGTAATTTGATAGAAATAATCAAATGACATGAGCAAGTGATAAACTTGCCTGAACACTGCAAAGTTCTGCAGTTGGAAGGTATGGACTGACCCTTGTCCTCTTGTTCTGAAAAATAGCATCATTGTCCGATAAGGGCAATGGTTAAAGAAGCAATTATGCATGATTCCATTTTTAGGGTTTGTTTCCCCCTTCCGATGTCGTTATTATTTCATGTAAGAGTTTTATACTAAGAATAATTTGGGGATACTTGTTTAAGAGTAAAATACTACCTTGAAATGTTGTCAAGGTGTTTTTGAAGTCCAAATGCATTAATGGACTTATTTTCATTATTGAAAATAATATGTGTGATTTAAATCATTATTTAAATCATCAAATTAAGATTCATTCTTATTTGTCTTCAAAAATTCTCTTTGATATTTTATTTAGTTAGAGAATTTTATGTTGATCTATTTTCATATTTTTTATTATTTTTTTAGAGCTATTTAACATTTCTTACATAATTTCAAAGTTTCTGTATTTCTTGGAATTAGGAAATGACCTAAATGCCCTTGGGCCCCACCTGTCAGGGTGGCCCAACGGGTTAGGTCGCACCCGAGCCACCCTTTGGGCTCGGTCGGCCCATTCGTTCTCTCCCCTCTCCTCGCGCAGAAACCCTAATCTCTCTCTTGCTCTCGCGACACCGTGGTCGCCTCGCCGTCGCCGAATTATTCCGACCGCCACCGGCCGTCCCCGCCGGCGAGATCGGACGCAATCGAACGGCCGCACGACGGCGCACCGATCGGTCCGCGCCGATCTGTGTTTCCTCGCCGCCACCGCTCTTCCCCAACACCTCTGCGACATGGCCGAGGGTTTCCGCGGCCACCTCGTCGCAGCCGTTGATCCTGGCGCCGTGGCGTGGCCGAGTGCCCCGCCGTGGTTGCGCTGGAGCCCCGCGCCTCGGCGACCGCCTGGCTTGGCCGCGGCTTGGTGCTGCCGTGGCCGGTCCGTGCCGCCGTGCCGCCATGGCACGCTGTAGTGCTGCTGCTCCAGGTAAGTGTTCCGCCACCCTCTTTCTCCTGTGCCTCTCTTCTTCCTCCTCCAGTATCCCTGGCCATGGCTTCCCTCCTTGTGGAGGTGCTGGCCGTGCTCAGCTACTGCGCTGTTGCTGTTATTACCATGCTTCTGTGCTACCTAGCTATTTCTGTTTATTGTAATTTCTGGCTGTGGCCCTCCTGTGATTGCTCATGAGCATCCAGTGATGCTCATGGCCTACTGGCATGCTCCTATTCTTTTTACTGTCACTTGGGCATACTGTGTGTGCTTAATCTTGTCCCTGGCTTGATTGTGGTGGTTAATCCTTGCATATTTGCAAGTGCCAGTGCCTCTGGGCTAGTTCATTGAGTTCAGATTCATGATTATGCTCATTTGAGCATTACTGTTGGCTTAGCAATGTGATTCTGTGATGAATTGATATGTGCTTTTCTTGTGTATTATGATCCTTGGGTTCATCAAGCCTTTGATGTGCTTCTGGATACAATTATAAAGCCTGATGCCCTTATCTGTGATGCAATTGTTCAGTTATTTAATTATCGGTTCATGTGTTAAGTGCTTAGAATGAGTTCTAGTATGCAGTAGCATGCTCTAACAAACTTCTGGTGTTCATATGATCACCAGTTGCTTGCAAAAGCTGCTCTTTGGTCTCTGTGCCTCACTGTTGCTCACTCAGTACTGTTTATGCTCCACACAAAGCTTGGCCGATGTGTGCTGTTGTTCTTGAAGCATCAATTGATGCCTGTCATGATCCATTTGATCATTTGCAAGACCCTGGTGCATCAATTGCTTGTCTGTTTCATTTATCTGTTTATCCTTACTTGATTAGATGGATAAATGATGTGAACTGTGATTCAGTGATGATCATTTCAATGAATTTGTTAGGGCTAGCAGGATGCCAACCACTGGTTGTGTACCCTAGCCCTCCTTCTGAACCCTACTGGGTGATGATATCTGTGCATGGTTTCTTTGTTGGAATTGGTTAAGTGGTTGAGGTGATCCTGGCAGTATTCATGTGCTGCCCTGGGATGGCTCCCCTGTTTGGTGGCTTTCTGTGATGGATAAATGCTCACTGGCTAGTCACTTAGTGAATTTCCAGTAGCTTTGATGTTGATAATTAGGATAGGCACATGTTTCTGTCAATCTGATGGTTTAGCTAGGTCAATAGGTGCTTTGTGATTCTCGATTGGCTGCAAGGAATAAATCCATGCCGGATTTCTCTGGCTTTGACATCAGTGGTCATAACCAGTGTTCCCTGGTTTATTTTCCTTTTAGCCTTGGTTGTACTTGCTGGCACCAATTGGTTTAGTAACCAAATGATGATACACCCAGGGTTTTCTACCCTTCTTTGCTCCTGTGATGCAAGCATGCTTAATTATGAGCAAGATATGATCTTGCTCAGGCTCTTGTGTGGTATACCTCACTCCAGCTCCTAGAATTAAGTGTTGTTGTAGAGGATTGCTTCTGTGATGCTTGGTTTGCTTGCCCTTCTCCTCCTTACAAGCTTGTGGTGCTTTACTCCATCTGGTACTTGCTCACAGCTGACAGTTCTTGGTGAAACTGTCCCTGGATGATTTCTGGTGGCTTGTTGTTCTTCCTGTTCTAAGTGTTCTTGGTGTTCTTGGTGAACTTACCACTGCTGCTTGTCGATGACTGAACAAATGGCTAGGGTTTGGGCTCTGAAAAGGTTATATATGATGCTTCTATGCTCTCCCTGGTCGACAGCTTGGCCTGGTCACTTTGGTGACTCACTGATGATGTGTGAGTGTGTTGTGCCACATGCACATCCAGTGACTTGGTGTTGAGCATGCACACATGCTGTGTGTGCTGCTAGTGTGTATGTGTGTACCAAATCCTGTGAACTTGGCTTGGAGAGGATCAGCTCGGCAGCCTGATCATATCCCCTCCTTTTGCTTTATTTTTTTAACCTGCCAAGTGGCTTTGCCACTTGGCTTACTTCTGTTTTTTGCTTTGTTTTGTGCAGGAATCATCAATTGAGCAAAATGGACATGGAATTCATCAAATACAAGATCAAGTGAAGATGATCTTGTAGTAATTAGACTAGGATCATTAACTTGTAATTTTTCTTTATTTTTCTTTCTTCTATTCTGCCCATTTATGTAATGTGTTGTATTATTCAGTTATTTCACTTATGAATATTGTAATGACAATGTATCTTGTGTGTTATTCAATAAAGCTCAAAGTTTTCCCTAATGAGCTTTACTTTATTATAATTGTTCATCTTGTTTATTATTGATTATTTACTTAATGAATTTCCTCAATTGAATTATTTAAGGTAATTATTTAATGTTTGAATTTTGAAATTCAAATTTCAACCTTCGTTTGAATTCAACCATGTCATATCATTTATAATTCAATCAAGCAAACTCTCCCCTCTCTTCTCAAAACCCTAAACTAGTGAAGTGAGATGCAAGTTTGTCGCACTCTCGAAACCCTAACCCCGTAAGGTGTCGAGAGAGAAACTTGTCCCACTTCGATGCAGTTTTTGTTTAAAAGCGCGAAATTTCCCCAGAATTTACTATGCAATGCACATCCCTTTTCTAAAATCTACCCCTCGATCGTCTCTAAACCTGGGACATTACAGCCTTTCCCCCTTAAAGAAAACTTCGTCCCGAAGTTGTGGTTGTAATACCTGAACAGCTCGGGGTATGTTTTCCTCAGGTCTTCCTCTTTTTCCCAGGTGGCTTCCCTCTCGGGGTGATGTTTCCATTGTATCTTGCAATACTTGATCGCCTTGTTTCTGAGTTGTTTCCAGCTCTCCTCGAGAATCTTGGCTGGCTTCTCGATATATGTTAAGTTTGGTTGTAACTCGAGCTCATCATGTGATATTGGTTCATCTGGGGTCTTCAAACATTTCCGCAGTTGTGACACATGAAACACGTTGTGAACTTGAGCTAGCCTTCCCGGTAAATCCAACTCAAAGGCTAAACCTCGGTTCTGACTCAGTATCTTGAAAGGTCCTATGTATCTAGGGCTAAGTTTTCCTTTTACTCCAAACCTCTGGAGTCCTTTCATCGGGCTTACCCTAAGATAAACCATGTCTCCAACTTGTGGCTCCCATGTCCTTCTCTTCTGATCGGCGTAACTCTTTTGCCGACTTTGAGCTATCTTGAGCCTGTCTCTGATAATGTCAATGATTTGTTGTTTTTCCTTGATATAATCAGGGTTGAACTCTTTGCTTGCTCCGGCTTCATACCAACATATCGGTGATCTACATTTCCTTCCATACAGAGCTTCAAATGGTGCCATCTTGATGCTGCTTTGATAACTATTGTTGTATGAAAACTCTGCTAAAGGTAGATGCTCCTCCCATGATCCTCCGAAGTCTAGGGCACAAGCCCTAAGCATATCTTCTAAGATCTGGTTGGTTCTCTCGGTTTGTCCCCCGGTCTGAGGATGATAGGCGGTACTATAATCCAACTTAGATCCTAAAGCTTCGTGAAGTTGCTCCAGAATGCTGATGTGAACACGGATCCTCGATCCGATACGATCTTCTTAGGCACTCCATGCTTACTCACGATCTCTTTGATGTAAAGATCGATGAGTTTCTCTCCTTTATCCTGCTGGTTTACCGCTAAAAAGTGTGCACTTTTCGTCAACCGGTCCACGATTACCCATATCATGTCCTTCTTTTTATTGGTCATGGGTAGTCCGGTGATGAAATCCATCCCTATCTCCTCCCATTTCCACTCTGGAATAGGTAAAGGTTGTAACTTCCCTGCCGGACTCTGGTGTTCAGCCTTCACTCTCTGGCAGGTATGGCATTCTGCCACATATTGTGCTATCTCCCTCTTCATGTTATTCCACCAGAATAGTTCCTTTAAGTCCATGTACATCTTTGTACTTCCCGGATGTATGGAATATGGTGTTTGATGAGCTTCCCGGAGTATTACTTCCTTAATTTCAGCAATATCCGGAACGCAAATTCTTTTCTGGAACCATAAAGATCCAGATTCTCCTCGGTGAAATTCTGATGGTCTTCCTTCATCTATTCTTCTCATCTCTTCTACAATGAATGGATCGTCCATCTGACCCATCATTATCTCATTCTTCAAGTTGACGTTAAGTTCATCGGCTACTTGCAACACCGATAATCCTTCATGGGCTTCCTTCTCCCAAAGTTGTATTTGGGCTTGGCTTATTTCCTTCTTCAGCTCCGGTGATATTTCTTGTTCAACTCCCCCAGTACTTTTCCTACTCAGGGCGTCTGCTACTACATTAGCCTTCCCTGGTGTGTAATTGATTGTCAGGTCATAATCCTTGATCAATTCTAACCATCTTTTCTGTCTCATGTTGAGTTCTTTCTGAGTGAAGAAATATTTGAGGCTTTTATGATCTGTATAGAGCTCACACTTCGCTCCATAGAGAAAATGTCTCCAAGTTTTGAGTGCAAATACGACAGCTGCTAAGTCCAAGTCATGTGTTGGATAATTCACCTCATGAGGTCTGAGTTGCCTCGATCCATAAGATATCACTTTCCGATCTTGCATGAGTACGCAACCCAATCCATGTTTGGACGCGTCACAGTACACGGTGTAATCCTTGCCAACTTCCGGAACTGCTAACACCGGTGCCGTGGTGAGTTTCTCCTTCAGAGTTTGAAAACTCTTCTCACATTCCTCGGACCACACGAATGGTGTGTTCTTCCTTAACAACTTTGTCATAGGTCCTGCTATCTTAGAGAATCCTTCAATGAATCTCCGATAGTATCCTGCCATTCCTAGGAATCCTCGGATTTCCTTGACAGTCTTGGGTGCTTCCCATTCTAGAACTGCTGCTACCTTGCTCGGGTTGACAGCGATTCCATCTTTACTTATGACATGACCAAGAAATTCCACTTGATCCAGCCAAAATTCACACTTGCTGAATTTGGCATAAAGTTGGTGTTCTCTTAGTGTTTGCAACACTAACCTCAAATGTTCAGCATGTTCAGCCTTGTTCTTGGAATATATCAAGATATCATCGATAAATACGATGACAAACTTGTCTAGGTACGGCATGAAAATCTTATTCATGAGATTCATGAATATTGCTGGGGCATTGGTTAATCCAAAAGGTACTACAAGGTATTCATGGTGTCCATACCTTGAGACAAAGGCAGTTTTCGGAACGTCCTCCTTCTTGATCTTTATCTGGTGATAACCCGATCTTAGATCAATCTTGGAAAAGACTCCCGCGCCTCTCACTTGATCAAATAGATCTTGTATTCTTGGAAGTGGATACTTGTTCTTGATTGTGACGTTGTTCAGATTTCTGTAATCTCCGCACATCCTTCTTCCTCCATCCCTTTTATCCACGAAGATCACAGGTGATCCCCATGGTGAAACACTCTCCTGAATGAATCCCTTTTGTTCCAAGTCATCCAGTTGCTCCTTAAGTTCTTTCAATTCCTTAGGCCCCATTTTATATGGTGCCCTGGCAATCGGAGCTGTTCCTGGAATTAGGTCGATAGTGAATTCTATCTCCCTATCTGGTGGCATACCAGGTAATTCCGCAGGAAACACATCCTGGAATTCATTTACTACAGGTATATCTTCTAATTTCACCTCCTTCATGCTGTTCAGCTGTAGCTCCACTTCAATCTGTGTATGTTTGTCGCCTTGGTAGATCATGCTGCTTCCATCGGGGCTCTTCAAAGACACCGTTTTGTTCACACAGTCGATCAATGCTCCATTAGCTTCTAACCAGTTCATACCAAGAATGACATCAATGTCCTTCATCGGTAAAATGAACAGGTCCGCGTCAAACGCGCACTTATTGATCATAATGACTTGTTTTTGTTTGGCATGGGTTACTACTATCGTTCCCCCCGCAGAAAGTATGTTTATGGGTGTATCTAACTTAGTGCAACTAATCCCATGTTTGATGATGAATTGTTGAGAAATGAATGATGTAGTTGCACCAGTATCAAAAAGTACTTTGCCAGGATGAGTGAGTATCTGGAGCGTACCTATCACCGCTTGGTCAGAGTTGACCACCTCCTCCAGACTGGTACAGTTCAGCTTGCCGAAGGGCTTCTTATTCTTCCAGTTCCCTCCGGTGTTTCCTCGATTTCCTCCTCCTCCAGTTTGACCTCCTCCACTATTCTTCTTGGGGCAGTCCTTCAGCATGTGCCCCTCCTGGCGACAACCAAAGCATATAATCCTTGGTTTCTTGCAATCCTTGGCGAAATGCCCTGTGAATCCACAGCTTCTGCAAACTATTTGATTTGCAGTCTGGAATGCCTGATTCTTCCTACTACCGTAGTAGTTGCTGTTGTTGTTGTTGTTGTTGTTGTTGCTGTATCTGGGCTTGAAACTCAAGCTGGTATTAGGCTTGTTACTAACAAACCTCTTAGGCTCAAACTTGGCCTTTTTCCTCTTCTCTTCTTGCAGTTGTTTGAAATCATCTTCAAGAGTGATGGCTGCATCCACCAACTCTTGGAATTCCGTTGCTATCATCATCCGTAGCTGTACCTTGAACTGGGGACTTAACCCCCTCAGAAATCTCTTCTTCTTCTTGTCCTCGGTGTTGACTTCCTCAACCGCGTACCGAGACAGCTTTGAAAACTCCCTGACATAGGTCAGGATTGCCTTGTCCTTCTGCTCGAGACTCTCAAACTCTCGACGCTTCAGTTCCACTATACTTTCAGGGACATTGGATTCCCTGAACTTCCTTGCGAACTCCTCCTAGGTAAATACCTTTCCAGCTGGGTAAACGGCTACAATATTGTCCCACCATGATGCTGCAGGTCCACATAACAGATGGGTAGCATATCTAACCTTCTCTTGGTCGTTGCATCCAACAGTGTTGAGCTTGCGCTCAGTATCCATCAGCCAATCTTCCGCGTCCATAGGCTCTGGCGCGTATGCGAAAGATATCGGCTTGGTGTTTTGGAAGTCTGCTAATGTGACTCCCTGGTTCTCAGGTCTCTCCACCCTATTCTGCTGCATCAGATCCTGAAGGAATTTGTTCTGCAGCTCCAGTGTTACACGCTGCCTCTCTTCCGCCAACTGCATGTACTGGATAAAGTTCTGCTGGGTCATGGGTGGTGGTGGTGGTGGAAACTGATCTCTGGCTGCACCCTCAGCCTCTTCCTTTTCTTTTGCTTCGCGCTCCATGCGCTGCGCTTCAGTCTCGTTTCCTAACGTTCCCGACATAATCCCCCTAGTTCTGCAACACAAGATGATACTCATAATTACTCCATGCGCAAGTTTTCTGAGCTCAACTTTGTGCACAGAACTAGTCACGCAATGGAAATCAAGAAGCAAATCCAAATCATACAAAACATATACCCTGTATATACATACATAAGTGGTCTCATTACAATACTCAAGTCGATGTGAGTATGCAACTCACTTATTAAAGTATATGTACAGATTTATACAAATATTACAAACTATAATACACGTGGTACTTGTGTATTATAGCCACGCCTCCCTTGGTGGATTCTAGTCGGTCTTCACTCCCGGTACATCCCAGGCTTCCATCCGGTCGAACGTGTCGTCCTCCTGATAGACCCTGGAACATAAGGTCTCCCTGTTGGCTTGTAATCCGAATCGGATGATGATCCTAAGGAGAAATCAGTGTTCACAAACTGATCGTTGAGTGCATCATAGTCCACCCATCGAGTGTACTCTCCTGTAGCCCCACCATAAGGGTTACCAAAACCCATACCCGACTCAACCTGTGTCGGATATCCTCCATCCACTCCTTCATTACTAGGATAGCTCTGGTTCTGGGTTGTTGCGTCATCGTTCATCTCTCCATCATAATACTCAGTAGTACTATGGGTTCCAGTATCATTTCCCCAACGCCAACCCCTGGAATTCTCAATTGGAGTCTCGGAACGCTGTTTGTTTCCGGATTCCTCTCCGCCTTCGTATCCCCCATAGGAACTACCCAGAAAGTTCCCAGGTGTAACAGGTGTAGGTTCACGTGCAAGTGGATCAAAGCTGATGTAGTCACCAGCTGAATAAACTGGTGTGTGCACTACATTCTCCATAGGTTCTTTCCCCCTACTCTCCTCCTTGGGTTCAGTGAATTCCTCTAGCATCGTATCAATAGCTCCTATCAGATGATGGTTCAGCTAAAAGAGTAATGATATGAAGTTACGGCTATTATCCATATATTTTGCCGCTGCTATGGGTTTGCGTTTGGCGTATTTGTAGTGGTTGAGCACGGGATCTTCTTCCTCCTGATTATGAGGAATATGAGAGAACTCGGAATCCATAAGCTCATTTGTCTTATGTTCCCGTATGTCGGTTATGGCTCTCATAACAGCTATATGGTAAGCTGTATTGGTTGTCCTCGCTTCTCCAGCTGGCATGACTACGCTCATTCCCAAAGATTCGGGAAGTCGCAGTCCTACTCTGCACTTGGCCAACACCGGACCATCATAGAACATGTACTTCTTTACTGGAATCTGGGGATCGCACCCAAATTCCCGTAACATGGCTCGTAGGATATCAGCAAGTCCTCCTTGGTATTCGTTCAGTGTGGAATCCATAACTTTTACGTTTCTTCCCGGTCGTGAACTTGCCATGTTGGCTGTAGAAATAGAAAGATTATAAGATTAGTAATGATGCATCATAATAGAGATAATAAAGAATTATCGCACTAAAAGATATGATTGTTGTATTCTCAATTGAATATACACCATATTTTTAGAGAATTCTTTACTAATCCTATTTGACTCCTAACGTTTGGTCCCATTTACTAGGTTCCAACCTAAGGTCAAAGCTTTTGCTCTGATACCAACTGTGGTGACCCTGCATACCACTGCATATTGTAGTATGCCAGTCGTTGATATAACATTCGCGAAGTACCATTCCGCAAATATTACATCCCTCAGAGTAGTACAACAGAACATAGCAGGGTCCATAACTCATTCACATATTATTACAAGTAGCATACACAAGTCGTCTCGGAGCTCCTCTTGGGTCCTAAGAGGATAACTCCTGGGTTCGAGGCGAACCCATCTTAACTTACAATACCATAGTCTCATTAAACTAAACATTTATTTAATCGAGCAGCCACATGGTAAGAGTTTGTGCTGCTCGGCTACTACTACTTCTCAGATATCTCTAGGCTTGTTCTCCTCCGGAAGCCTCCCCGGATCCGTAGACTATGATGTAGTCTACGCCCTCAACTCCTCCTGAGAGGTCTGGTTCCTCGTAGCCGATGATCTCGGCTCCATCATTGCTGTTGTAGTCCTCCTCCAGATGATTCAGACAATCTAAGCAGGGGATTTAAGAGTGGTATGAGTACGAGCGTACTCAACAAGTTCATTATAGATAAGAGGTGTTTAATGCACTAGCTACGATATTAGACCAGAAAGTCTAATACCAATGCAGGTTTTGATAAACATTTCTTCAAGAGATTGCTTTTATTTCAAAGAGCTATGTCCGTCAGCCTTCACCGGTTTACTAGAACTTCATGGAGCTCCTTTCCGGCCGCGTTCGCAGTTCCTCAATCCCGGAACAGGAGTGACAGTCACGATTCTTTACACTCTGCAGAGGTGTGTTGCTTTACCCATAAGAGATCTTAACCTTGGTGCCAACCGGGCAGCTTTCCCGTCCACACTTCCTTCGGTGTGAGGCCCGGTATAAGGTCTAGCCAATCATGTTCCTCCGCTACCTCGAACACCCACCCTTTGTTGCATGCGCCGACCACAGGGTCCACGTCGGTCCCATTATTCCCGTAATTTCAGGGTGGACCCCGACCACGACAACGATCTTGGGCTCTACCATACACTCCTACGCCGGTGGCTGCAACCCATCATAGACCGCATTACCGTGGGGAATTAGAATGGGATCCCCACCCTCCTGTTGTTCCGCAAGACACAAGCTGCTACGGCAAGCAATGCTTTACCGTGGGGAATTAGAATGGGATCCCCACCCTCCGGTTGTTCCGCCAGACACAACTGCTACGGTAAGCGCATCCGTTGATGAACGAGAGGTGGAAACACTTTTGACTATTCCGTCCCACTCCAGATCTTATGGTTAACACGGGTATTACGGCACAAGAATCATTGCGACATTTGTTGTTTAATCCTAGATGGATATAAACCCTTGCAATGGAACCTCCACCATATCAACACAATCCATGGTTCCATTGCCAACCACATAGTCATATTCATAGTTATGAAAATAGTGGTTTTGGTTTTTATGCAATAGTGATAATAATAGTACTTTGCAAGTAATTTGATAGAAATAATCAAATGACATGAGCAAGTGATAAACTTGCCTGAACACTGCAAAGTTCTGCAGTTGGAAGGTATGGACTGACCCTTGTCCTCTTGTTCTGAAAAATAGCATCATTGTCCGATAAGGGCAATGGTTAAAGAAGCAATTATGCATGATTCCATTTTTAGGGTTTGTTTCCCCCTTCCGATGTCGTTATTATTTCATGTAAGAGGTTTATACTAAGAATAATTTGGGGATACTTGTTTAAGAGTAAAATACTACCTTGAAATGTTGTCAAGGTGTTTTTGAAGTCCAAATGCATTAATGGACTTATTTTCATTATTGAAAATAATATGTGTGATTTAAATCATTATTTAAATCATCAAATTAAGATTCATTCTTATTTGTCTTCAAAAATTCTCTTTGATATTTTATTTAGTTAGAGAATTTTATGTTGATCTATTTTCATATTTTTTATTATTTTTTTAGAGCTATTTAACATTTCTTACATAATTTCAAAGTTTCTGTATTTCTTGGAATTAGGACATGACCTAAATGCCCTTGGGCCCCACCTGTCCGGGTGGCCAAACGGGTTAGGTCGCACCCGAGCCACCCGTTGGGCTCGGTCGGCCCATTCGTTCTCTCCTCTCCTCGCGCAGAAACCCTACTCTCTCTCTTGCTCTCGCGACACCGTGGTCGCCTCGCCGTCGCCGAATTATTCCGACCGCCACCGGCCGTCCCCGCCGGCGAGATCGGACGCAATCGAACGGCCGCACGACGGCGCACCGATCGGTCCGCGCCGATCTGTGTTTCCTCGCCGCCACCGCTCTTCCCCAACACCTCTGCGACATGGCCGAGGGTTTCCGCGGCCACCTCGTCGCAGCCGTTGATCCTGGCGCCGTGGCGTGGCCGAGTGCCCCGCCGTGGTTGCGCTGGAGCCCCGCGCCTCGGCGACCGCCTGGCTTGGCCGCGGCTTGGTGCTGCCGTGGCCGGTCCGTGCCGCCGTGCCGCCATGGCACGCTGTAGTGCTGCTGCTCCAGGTAAGTGTTCCGCCACCCTCTTTCTCCTGTGCCTCTCTTCTTCCTCCTCCAGTATCCCTGGCCATGGCTTCCCTCCTTGTGGAGGTGCTGGCCGTGCTCGGCCATCTTGCGGCTGTTGCTGTTATTACCATGCTTCTGTGCTACCTAGCTATTTCTGTTTATTGTAATTTCTGGCTGTGGCCCTCCTGTGATTGCTCATGAGCATCCAGTGATGCTCATGGCCTACTGGCATGCTCCTATTCTTTTTACTGTCACTTGGGCATACTGTGTGTGCTTAATCTTGTCCCTGGCTTGATTGTGGTGGTTAATCCTTGCATATTTGCAAGTGCCAGTGCCTCTGGGCTAGTTCATTGAGTTCAGATTCATGATTATGCTCATTTGAGCATTACTGTTGGCTTAGCAATGTGATTCTGTGATGAATTGATATGTGCTTTTCTTGTGTATTATGATCCTTGGGTTCATCAAGCCTTTGATGTGCTTCTGGATACAATTATAAAGCCTGATGCCCTTATCTGTGATGCAATTGTTCAGTTATTTAATTATCGGTTCATGTGTTAAGTGCTTAGAATGAGTTCTAGTATGCAGTAGCATGCTCTAACAAACTTCTGGTGTTCATATGATCACCAGTTGCTTGCAAAAGCTGCTCTTTGGTCTCTGTGCCTCACTGTTGCTCACTCAGTACTGTTTATGCTCCACACAGGCTTGGCCTGATGTGTGCTGTTGCTTGCTGAAGCATCAATTGATGCCTGTCATGATCCATTTGATCATTTGCAAGACCCTGGTGCATCAATTGCTTGTCTGTTTCATTTATCTGTTTATCCTTACTTGATTAGATGGATAAATGATGTGAACTGTGATTCAGTGATGATCATTTCAATGAATTTGTTAGGGCTAGCAGGATGCCAACCACTGGTTGTGTACCCTAGCCCTCCTTCTGAACCCTACTGGGTGATGATATCTGTGCATGGTTTCTTTGTTGGAATTGGTTAAGTGGTTGAGGTGATCCTGGCAGTATTCATGTGCTGCCCTGGGATGGCTCCCCTGTTTGGTGGCTTTCTGTGATGGATAAATGCTCACTGGCTAGTCACTTAGTGAATTTCCAGTAGCTTTGATGTTGATAATTAGGATAGGCACATGTTTCCTGTCAATCTGATGGTTTAGCTAGGTCAATAGGTGCTTTGTGATTCTGATTGGCTGCAAGGAATAAATCCATGCTGGATTTCTCTGGCTTTGACACTGTGTGGTCATAACCAGTGTTCCCTGGTTTATTTTCCTTTTAGCCTTGGTTGTACTTGCTGGCACCAATTGGTTTAGTAACCAAATGATGATACACCCAGGGTTTTCTACCCTTCTTTGCTCCTGTGATGCAAGCATGCTTAATTATGAGCAAGATATGATCTTGCTCAGGCTCTTGTGTGGTATACCTCACTCCAGCTCCTAGAATTAAGTGTTGTTGTAGAGGATTGCTTCTGTGATGCTTGGTTTGCTTGCCCTTCTCCTCCTTACAAGCTTGTGGTGCTTTACTCCATCTGGTACTTGCTCACAGCTGACAGTTCTTGGTGAAACTGTCCCTGGATGATTTCTGGTGGCTTGTTGTTCTTCCTGTTCTAAGTGTTCTTGGTGTTCTTGGTGAACTTACCACTGCTGCTTGTCGATGACTGAACAAATGGCTAGGGTTTGGGCTCTGAAAAGGTTATATATGATGCTTCTATGCTCTCCCTGGTCGACAGCTTGGCCTGGTCACTTTGGTGACTCACTGAGGCTGTGTGAGTGAGTTGCGCCACATGCCCAGCCAGTGACTTGGTGTTGAGCATGCACACAGGCTGTGTGTGTCTTTGCTAGTGTGTATGTGTGTACCAAATCCTGTGAACTTGGCTTGGAGAGGATCAGCTCGGCAGCCTGATCATATCCCCTCCTTTTGCTTTATTTTTTTAACCTGCCAAGTGGCTTTGCCACTTGGCTTACTTCTGTTTTTTGCTTTGTTTTGTGCAGGAATCATCAATTGAGCAAAATGGACATGGAATTCATCAAATACAAGATCAAGTGAAGATGATCTTGTAGTAATTAGACTAGGATCATTAACTTGTAATTTTTCTTTATTTTTCTTTCTTCTATTCTGCCCATTTATGTAATGTGTTGTATTATTCAGTTATTTCACTTATGAATATTGTAATGACAATGTATCTTGTGTGTTATTCAATAAAGCTCAAAGTTTTCCCTAATGAGCTTTACTTTATTATAATTGTTCATCTTGTTTATTATTGATTATTTACTTAATGAATTTCCTCAATTGAATTATTTAAGGTAATTATTTAATGTTTGAATTTTGAAATTCAAATTTCAACCTTGGTTTGAATTCAACCATGTCATATCATTTATAATTCAATCAAGCAAACTCTCCCCTCTCTTCTCAAAACCCTAAACTAGTGAAGTGAGATGCAAGTTTGTCGCACTCTCGAAACCCTAACCCCGTAAGGTGTCGAGAGAGAAACTTGTCCCCCTTCGATGCAGTTTTTGTTTAAAAGCGCGAAATTTCCCCAGAATTTACTATGCAATGCACATCCCTTTTCTAAAATCTACCCCTCGATCGTCTCTAAACCTGGGACATTACATTAACATTTCAGAGATTCTCCGGAAGCTATTAAAGAATTTGTGGAGAGTGGATATAGAGAATCCATTTTACCCTTGCCTGTAAGTACATCCATCCTTGTTCCTTTTGGGATCTTGATCTTGTGCTACCTATTAATGTATTTCTAATTCCGAAGGGCCATGTGGATGTTATCTGTGGTGGTCCCCCCTGCCAAGGAATTAGTGGACTGAACAGACACCGAAAGCATAAAGATCCGCTGGCGGATGAAAAAAACAAACAGATGCTTGTGTTCATGGACATTGTCAACTACCTCCGACCTAAATACGTTCTTATGGAGAACGTTGTAGATATTCTAAAGTTTGCAAAGGGATTTCTTGGGCGTTATGCCCTGAGCCGACTTATCGCCATGCGTTACCAAGCTAGACTTGGAATGATGGTTGCAGGATCTTATGGGCTTCCACAATTTAGGATGCGGGCCTTTCTGTGGGGAGCTCTTCCTTCTGTGGTATCTCTCTTTCATATGCTCTTTTTTTAACCTTGTAACACTATTGCTAAGAAGGTTTATCTGGTAATGTAGGTACTTCCAAAATTTCCCCTTCCCACACATGATGCTATTAATCGAGGACAACACGAGCCAACTGAATTCACGGTATGAGAATACAATACTAGCACTATGTTATTATTATTATTACTATTATTATTATGTCTTGCTAAAATGATGTTCTGTTATCAGCAATGTCTAGTTGCATGTGATGAAAATGAATCTAAGGATTTGGAGAACGCTCTTTGTCTTAGGGATGCCATAGATGATTTACCCAAGGTAGGTCCTGACTGTGTTCGTTGCATGCTGGGGTCATTTTAAAGTGCTGCCTGACCATTTGTGAACTTCTATCTCGCTATAACTGATATTGTTTTTCTTCAGGTTGAAAACCATCAACCTGAAGACATTATGGCATATAAAAGTAGACCCAAAACAGATTTACAACGCTATCTCCGTCTCAACCGTAACGGTAAACCCATATTTTTCGACCTGTTGAGTGCCACTACTTAATATGAACATGTAGTTCTCTGATTATGTAATGAGTTTTCAATTCATTTTTTATACCTTTCAAAGAATATGCAGTCATGTCTTTCTTGTATTTTCAGTCATGTTGGTTGTTCAATGATGTCACCTTGCCATAGTTTTCAACATTTTTTGTGTGTGCTTGCAAGTGAATTCTTTATTAAGTCTCTATTGTGAGTTACCGCTCTGTTATTCATTTTAAGACATGAGGGACGACTCGCTTGGAGATGCCCCTCCAAAGGAATGCCAGCTATTCGATCATCAGCCGCTTCAACTGAATAAGGATGATTATGACAGAGTGCAGCAGATTCCCCAAAAAAAGGCAAGTTAAGGCTGAACCCATCATTCTTTTTCTCTACCATAACCTGTTATTTTTAAGCAATTATTGTATTCCAGGGGGCCAACTTCCGCGACTTGAAAGGTGTCCGGGTTGGAAAAAACAAAAGCGTTGAGTTTGATCTGAGTATTCCTCGTCAATATCTTTCGTCCGGGAAGCCTTTGGTAAACCTGTTGTTGTTTAACCAGTTGTAACAATGTGTATATTTCCCATGTTTTAATCACCCTTGCTTCTCCTGTAGGTCCCTAATTATGCTATGAAGTTCTGCAAGGGCAAGTCACTGAAGTAAGCAATGTGTTGTATTATTACTTTATTAGTAGAAGACTATCAATAATCCTTGTTGTCTTGCTTTGCAGACCATTTGGACGCCTGTGGTGGGATGAAACCGTCTCTACTGTTGTGACCAGAGCCGAGCCTCACAACCAAGTATGATATTGATAAAAATTTCGGTCCTTGTGTGATTCTTTAACCTGCCAATATATTTTGTTTGATGGCGACTTTGGCATGCAGGCTATTTTGCATCCCAAGCAGGACAGAGTTCTGACCGTTCGAGAAAACGCTAGGCTGCAGGGCTTCCCGGATTACTACAGGCTGTCTGGCCCCATAAAACAAAAGTGAGTTGACCTAGTATGTTGACATCTGAGGTAGTGCATCAGATAGAACAGAGCATAACCAGATTGGTTTCTGCAAGGACAGTAGCTCTGACCTTCGTTGTTCTGAAGCTTATTTTTATGTTGGGCATTTTTTACACAGATATATCCAAGTTGGGAACGCTGTCGCTGTTCCCGTTGCCCGAGCCCTGGGGTGTTCACTCGGAGAGGCATACCAGCATGGTGAATTCAGTGGAGACCAGTGCCCCTTGTTCAAACTGCCTGCGAACTTCATCCCTGCGCCTCAAGCAAGAGCTGCAAGATTGCCTCGAGGATCTTCTGCAGGCGAAGTAGTGGAGGAAGAATAGTTTAATTTGATCGACTGTTGATTTGCATCAATATACTTGCTGTCGAAACATTTGTCATTTTGCTAGAACAACGCATTGTCGAGCTCAAGAAAAGGCTGTAACTTGTGGCCAAGTTCGTTTGTTTTACCATTTGCTAGTATTCATTCAAACTTTATTATTGAAACGGAATGGATTGTCTTGTTTATTCTGTTCAAACTGTATGCAAGTGTTATCTATGTTTCTGGTGCACTGCTGCTGCTAGATCACTTGTCGTCCTGAGGCAGCTTTTATGGCTGAATCTGGAACTCTTGCTTTCGTAAGGTTTGTGCCACTGGCGGGCACAAACAGATTCATGGGTATTCAGCTGAATACCCATTTTCTGGACCAAAAAGTATTATGTACACAGCATATGTAGACGTAGTTATGTACGTCAGTACGTGTAGGTATCCAGTCCATCTAGGCAATAAAACCACGAACGTGTCTAGCCCATCAGCACTAGACCAACCCAGCAATTCAGACCAAAGCCCAAATGGCAGCAGATTTGCTCCTGTGAATCCGTGACACTTCGGCTTCGATGTTTCCTTGTCGAGCGACAGGCGGTTGTGAGTTGTGACATGAGCGGAGAGGCGGAGGCGGTGTTAGGATTCTTGATTACTGCACGGAGCCTGCAGGTTATTGTTCTGAAGCTTCGGTAATTTTTTTCCAGTTTCTAGACTAGTAAATCAGCAACTGCTATTCCAACTTAAATTATTTACGGAAAAATTGTGAATGTTTCTGCTTGGTATTGAACAATTTGTCATCTAATTTCTCTACTATTTTGAGATGATGCCGTTATTGAAAATTCGTGAATCTTTCTGTTAATATTGAACCGTTTGTCAATCTTTATGTTTGTAGTGTCGTATTGCACAATTTTTTACCCTTCAAGTTTTGCCTTGGATTTAATTTTTGAGTTTGAATACCCATTGCAAATTGTCTGTGCCCGCCCATGGTTTGTGCCTTGAATTCTCTGAATGTGCTTGAATTATCTGTTAGTCTGAATTTTCTGATTGTTCTTGAATTGTGTACTTCTGCAACTGAATATGTAACCTGTTAACTATTTAGTTGGGATATTGACATTTTTACAAAAAATGATAGTTCCTTTTTACACTGACCATGTTGTCTGACAGATGTCTTCCGCTGTAATACCTGAAGGATCTCAGAGTCCATAAACACTTAATTCGAGTTCTACAACAGAAGGAATCCTTTGTAATTAAGCCATGCTGAGCTTGTTAATTTATGGCTCATGTAATATGGTTCTAGCTCCCTTACTCCGTTGCTGCAATGTGAGCATTGACTTGAAAAAATACTCAAACTTATACAACCATCAGAAGTACATGAAAGAATAGCTAATTAATGAAATTATTCAAACATCAAAACATGTTCTAGCAGTTCCTAAGAATGATAACTGTTTACACACCATTAAACCAGGAGTGGAAATCGGCAACGTGCAAATACACATGGAGTGAACCATATGAACTTTTATAAATCTAGACTAGCTAGTACACGAATAGATATGTGGGAATGGCTTTCACGTTTCAGAACTCAGGGCTTGGACTAAAAGCTATTTCGGTTAAATCTGTTAGCCCACCAAGCATAGAAACAAATCTCTAAGGACCTCTAAGCTCCCTGTGTTTTGGAGCCCTGTGGTTGATTGGGGCACCGGACGGTACCCATGGGCACCTCATCGCATTCTGCGGCGTGTGTGATTTTGGTGGGTCTGGTGTGTTTGGTCGCCTGAAAACGCCTCACAGACCTTCGCTTGGTCGGTTCGATGTTGTCTTTGACCGGTAGGGGTCGTTCTCTTTCATGTTCTAGTTAGTGCAACAGCGGTTTATCCTCCCTTGTGGTGCTCTCCTGGGACCTGGGTTCGCCCTGCTCGGCCATCCTTGTTGCGGTCAGCTCGCTGTCGTGGCCGCCGCGAGTGCCTGCACTGTGCGGGCTCTCCCTGCTCAGCTGCTCTAGTTCGTTCCTCTACCTTCGTGTCGGCGAAGATCGACCGCAAGTGACCAACTCCATTCGCCCATTCGTTGTTCGATCCGCCCGCCGCCCACATAGCCCCTTCTCGATGTGTCAGGATGCCATAGCGCGGGCCGTTCAGCTGCGCCCTCATTTTTGGCAGCAAGATGCCGCTGCCCTCTCTATGACTCCAGCCACTCCATCGGCAGTGTCACTGTCGTTGCATGCAGCATCAGGTGAGTCCTTTCCTCTTTTCCTCTCAAGATCAGGTGGCTCGTCCGGACAGGACTGCTGGTTTCGGGATGTGGCATGGTCTTAGCATCCAGAAGCTATGTGCCTATATGTGCCTCCCTTTTGTGTCAATTAATGCGTAGTTGATCTGGTTTAGTTTATTGTTTATCAGATGCATTGCAATTTTTTCTCAAGATCACAAAGATGTTGGATGAATTGCATGAAAAGGTTCGTCCGCTGCCGTCCTCCCCACCGACACACCAAACCCTAGACCATCCGATCTGATGAGGCGCTATAGCGGCGGGAAGCACCACCTACATCGCCGCCACTCCTCCATCGCCGCCATGGCGAGCTCCTCGTCGACGAAGACCGACGGTATGCACCCTGTTGTTCCCCTCTAGTGTTCATCCCGGTTATGCTAGATGCAATTACTCACTAGATGCAGCAACTAGAGGTCCTAGCAGATCTATCAATGGTATCAGAGCATGTCTAGTTTCGTTCATCTAGTTGAGGTAGATCTTATACGGGATAGAATCGAAAACAGAGAGTTTACTTTTTAGTCTTGCAAACCCTAACCCTAGATCGGGTCATCCTAAGTAGAACATGGATTAGATAAGAGAGAAAAAAGGGACAGAGAGAGGGAGGCGGCATCCATGCCGGCCTCCACTTACCGGCTTTGCTCCGGGAAGGGCCCTCCGCAGAGGCGCCGGCGCCAGGGCACCGCGGCCAATCCGCTCGATGGCGGCGCGCCCACCCGCAAGGGGAACGCGCGCACCGGTGAGAGGGTAGGCAACGGCGCCACCATCTCTCCACATGACGGCCCGTTTCGACGGCTACCATCACCGTCCTCGTCTGGCTCTCGCCGCCGCAGTCGGGTGGTGAGTGAGAGAGGTAGAGAGATGAGATATGAAGGGGCTAGGGTTTCCGGGTCAGCTCCCGGCGGTTTTGTGCGGCCGATCTCGGCGCACAGCCGTCGGATGCGATCCGACGGTCAGCAGCAGCCCGGGGTCTCTCCTTAGGCCCAAGAGAGAAAGACAGTGTCGCGGGCCAGACGCTGGGCGCGGCCCATCTAGCAGCGCGACTGGTTTTCCGCATGTGCGCGTTTTTTGCCTTTAGGAGAGCATCAGAGAAGAGCCCATCTGGGCTGTTATGTCTGTTTTTTTGTTTCCAGTAAATTTTTTCTGTTTTAATTTTCTGGAAATAGTTTAGTAATAAGAATAAATGTGAGATAGGAATTTTTTCATGTGGGTTAAAGTTCGAAAATTAAGTTAAGTTTCCGCTGTGTTAGTTAAGTTCAAGTCATATTTTATTGTTTCGTTATTTAATTGGAACCAACGGGAAAATTGAATTAGGAAATGAGAGTTTATTTTGAGTATGATGATTTTATTTAATGACCAACGTTGTTAATAAAATTGTATTCCGCAAGATTCAGAGGTATCATTATTGGTTCTATTTCTGCCCAATGGTGACATAGAATTAATATTGAGAAGTGCCATGTTTTAATTTGACCAACGTTGAATTAATTCATTTTGATGGAAATTTTGTTTCAGGAAATCCTATGAGTTTTATCTCGGCTATTGAGCCCCTCAATGGAGGGAACTATGGCTCATGGCGAGAGAAGATTGAGGTGGGGCTTGCTTTGCTTGACCTCGACTTGGCACTGATAGAGGCTTGTCCCATAGAACATAAGGACCCCGTGAGGGGCGACAAAGAAAGTGAAGATGACTTTAACAAAAGGGTTCTCGACCATGGACCAAAAAGAATGAAGTACGATCTTGATCGTGCTAAGTGGGACTCGTCCAACAGAAAGTGCTTGATGGTGATCAAGAGCTCCATTTTGGAGGCTATAAGGGGAGCAATCCCACAATGTGACACTGCCAGTGAGTACCTGAAAAAGGTAGAGAGTCAGTTTACTGGGTCTTCCAAGGCCTATGCTAGCACTCTCATAAGAAAGCTTGTCACCAACAAATACACTGGTGGTGGAGTAAGGGATCACATATTGAGGATGAGCCATATGTCTTCCAAGCTCAAGTCTATGGAGATGGAGCTTCCAGAACAGTTTGTCATCCATCTGATCTTTGCCTCACTCCCAAAAGAATTTGAGACCTTTGCTGTGAACTACAATGCACAACCAGAAAAGTGGGCCATTGAGAAGATGATTTCCATGTGTGTGCAAGAAGAAGAGAGGATCAAGGGGCAATCTGGTGATTCTGTCAATTACCTAAGCCCAACCAAGAAGAGGAACTTTCAGAGTTTCAAGCCACAAGGGAAACCTCAGTGGAATCCTCCTCCTGCTAAGCCGCATGGAAAGACTCAAGATCACCAGCCGCATGAAGAGGTGTCCAAGGACACTTGCAAGTGGTGCAAGGAAAAGGGCCACTACCAGAAAGACTGTGTGGCATTCCTGAAACATCTGTGCAAGAAAGGGATTCCGTATGAGACAGACCCTGCAAAGAGGAGAAAGATGTATTAAAGTAGCAAACAGCGTCCAAGCTGAAGTCGAAGCCATTGGAGATCTCCCATTAGTATTAGCTAATGGCTTTGTACTTTTATTAGTAGATGTGCTTTATGTACCCTCTTTTCATCGGAACTTAATAAGTGTATCGCGCTTAGATGATGATGGTTTTGCTTGCCATTTTGGTGATGGTCAATGTAAGATCAAGTTTAATAATGAGATTGTTGGTCTTGCCTTCAGACAAGACAAGCTTTATTTATTGTCACTTTGTGATGAGAATGTGAATGTTTTAAGCGCTGATAATGAGAATGGCTCCACATCCCTGAATGAAAATAATAAGCGGAAGAGAATTGATGAAGTCTCTTCAAAATTATGGCACTATCGTTTAGGCCATATTTCGAGGGGGAGAATAGAACGCTTAGTAAAAGAATCAATCCTTCCGCCCATGGAATTTACGAATTTATAACAATGCATCGATTGCATTAAAGGAAAGTATGTAAAGAACATAAAGAAGGGCGCCAAAAGAAGCCCATGAGTTTTAGAAATAATTCATACGGACATATGCGGTCCGTTTCCTGTGAAATCTGTTGATGGCTATGATTCTTTCATAACATTCACAGATAATTATTCGCGTTATGGATATATTTATCCAATTAAATAGCGTTCAGAAGCATTGGATAAATTCAAGATATTTATGGCTGAAGTAGAAAATCAGCATAGCATAAAGATTAAAATAGTAAGGTCTGACCGTGGTGGGGAGTACTACGGTCGGCACACCCCATATGGCCAAGTTCCGGGACCATTTGCAAGGTTCCTGCATGAACATGGCATAGTTGCCCAGTATTCTACACCGGGCGAGCCTCAACAGAATGGAGTAGCTGAAAGACGAAACCGTACCCTGATGGATATGGTGAGAAGCATGTTAAGTTACTCCACTTTACCGGTTAGTTTGTGGACGGAGGCGTTAAAAAACCGCTATTCACATACTTAATCGAGTTCCTAGTAAGTCGGTGTCTAAAACACCATATGAGTTGTGGACTAGTCGAGAACCTTCACTCAATTACTTGCGAGTGTGGGGATGTCCAGCTGAGGCTAAACTCTTTAACCCGAACATTAGGAAATTAGATCCTATGACAGTAAGTTGCCATTTTATTGGCTATCCAGACAAGCCGAAAGGTTATCATTTCTATTGTCCAGACAGACTCACTAAGTTTGTAGAAACGGGACACGCTGTTTTTCTGGAGGATGAGATGATCAGGAGGAGCACGGTATCCCGAGAAATCAACCTTGAGGAGAAGCGGGTGTATGCACCCACTCCGATGATCCAGAAACCATTTTTCTCGATACTTGCTGCTGCTGCACCGACACAGGACAATGTCATTGCGACACCTGTTGTTAGTTCTCCTGTGGCAACAATGAATGAAAATAGAGAGAATGTTATCACACATGAGGAAGAGGTGCAATAGCCCCACATAGAAAGTGCGCCAGATGTTGAGAACCTTAGAAGGTCTCAAAGAGCAAGAAAGCCAGCTATTCCTGACGATTTTGAGATCTATGTCAGTGAAGAAGTTTGAATGGAGGGTGATCCCACCACATTTGAATAAGCCTCAAGAAGTGCTCATTCATCGAAGTGGGTTGAGGCCATGGTTGATGAAATGAGATCAATGAGTAGCAACAAAGTCTGGGATTTAGAAGAAATTCCTAAAGAAGCCAAAACAGTAGGTTGTAAATGGGTCTACAAAACAAAGTGTGACTCTAGAGGGAATGTTGAAAGATATAAGGCATGACTTGTTGCGAAGGGTTTCACTCAAAGGGAAGGAATATACTATAATGAGACCTTTTCTCCGGTCTCATGTAAGGATTCTTTTAGAATTATAATGGCTTTAGTGGCACACTATGATTTAGAGTTGCATCAAATGGATGTAAAGATGGCCTTCTTAAATGGAGACTTGGAGGAAAATGTTTACATGGCACAACCTAAGGGTTTTGTCGTGGAAGGAAAAGAACATATGGGATGCCGTCTGAAAAAATCCATTTATGGATTAAAACAAGCCTCCAGGCAATGGTACTTGAAGTTCCATGAGACAATTAAAAGTTTCGGGTTTAATGAGAATAGAGAGGACAATTGCGTATATTCAAAGTTTAAGAAAGGAAAATTCATTTTCCTTATCCTATATGTGGATGACATTCTGCTTGCTAGCAGTGATGTTAGTCTACTATTGGAGACGAAGAAGTTCTTGTCCTCGAACTTTGATATGAAAGATCTTGGTGAATCTTCATTCATTCTAGGAATTGAAATTCACCGAGATAAACAAAGAGGGGTTTTAGGACTATCGCAAAAGGTATACTTAGAGAAATTTCTAAAGAAGTATGGTATGCATGCGAGTAATTCCATATGCAACCTGTCCCGGGAACCAATATGAGATCGATCAAATGAAAGCAGTTCCATATGCTTCAAATTTGTCGGAAGCCTAATGTATGCTCAAGTATGTACGCGCCCAGACTTAGCTTCTGTTACCAGGGTACTTGGCAGATTCCAAAGTAATTCAGGAATAGATCAATGGAAAATGGTGAAGAAAGCATTGTGTTATGCGCAAGGCACAAAATGCCTCATGCTAACATACAGAAGAACCGATTCCCTTGAGATAGAAGGGTATTCGGATGCGAGACTTTGTGGGAGATGTAGATGACAGAAAATCCATATAGGTTATGTATTCACTCTCGCGGGTGGAGCTATATCGAGGAAAAGCTTCAAGCAATCTATCACAACACCGTCCACGATGGTTGCTGAGTATGTAGCATGTTATGAGGCCTCGGAGCAGGCAAACTGGTTAAAGAAATTTATACCCGGGTTGAGAGTGGTAGACAGCATTCAAAGACCACTTAGAATGTCTTTGCGACAATGAGCCAGTATTTTATGCTCACAACAATAAGTCAAGTGATGCTGGCAAGCACATTAACATCAAGTATTATGTTGTGAAAGATATAATCCAGGATCATACCATAAGTTTAGAGCATATAAGCACAAAGAGAATGCTCACGGATCCGCTTACGAAAGGCTTACTACCATGTGTGTTCAGTGAACACGTAGCCGGCATGGGTTTACGGAAAAGCCTATGATACCTGGATATTAAGGGCCTAGAGGAAGAATCTATTTGCAAAATAGAAAGGTGTGTAGTAGCTATTGAATCTGATGGCACGTAACTGCCCATCATGACGAGACATGCTCTATATGCTAATCTATGATGAAATGGGTACCAAGAAAAGTTTAAGTCTAAGATTAAGATTAAAGTAAGATGAGATCAAGGGGAGAATGTTAGTTTGATCTCCAAGATGCGACCCAACGGTCGTACGACCCTATCTCGCGCCCTGATCGGGGCGCCCAACCCGTATGGTTGGTGGGTCCCCATTGCCGTGGCCATATAAAAGAGGTGGGGGCCGGGCACGGACCAAAAGGTTCGTCATTTGCCGTCCTCCCCACCGACACACCAAACTCTAGACCATCCGATCTGGTGAGGCGCTGTAGCAGCGGGAAGCACCACCTACATCGTCGCCACTCCTACATCACCGCCATGGCGAGCTCCTCATCGACGAAGACCGACGGTATGCACCCTGTTGTTCCCCTCTAGTGTTCATCCCGGTTAGGCTAGATGCAATTACTCACTAGATGCAACAACTAGAGGTCCTAGCAGATCTATCACTTGCCTCTAGCAAGCTCCTGGTATACATAAAGTCAGCTTTGTGTGTAACTGGTAAAACTCCTAGATTGATCTGTTGAATGCAGTCCTATATACCCCAGTTCTCTATAAACTCTGAAGTGCGGAGGCATTTTGCCAAACTGTAAGCTTAAGACGTAAAACTATACAACCATTTGCTTATGATACAATATAACTCAAGCATTATTGCTTGATGTGATATATAGTTAGTTATCTTATGCTTTCTTTGTTCAGAGCTAGCTTGATGAAATGATAACTTACAAGCCCTACATAAAAATCGGCCGATAACGATTAATCCCAACTCGGAGGCTGACCGAGCAGTCAATTGCAGCTACAAGACGTGCATGATTTGGTTCTTACTTAGTTGGACACATTTTCTAATTCACTGGAAAGCCATTATAAAAAGAAATTGCAGACTTGTATTTATCATGTTCATCGTTCAGTTCATGTGCATGGTCCGGACTGCCAATTGCACCCAACTAAGTGAGAACCAAATCAAGCTCTCAAGTGAGGAGATGAAAGAGAGGAGGTGGGGTGTGTTCGACCTGATTGCAGCTACCAACCGAAAACAGAGGTCAACGAGTTCAGTTGAACTTGAAAATCATGGTAGTTCACTAGTAGAAAAAGAGGCTTCCATCCGTCCCCATTAGTCCCCAAAATATAGGAACCGCGACTAAAGGGGTCTTTAGTCGCGGTTCGGGAGGCGACCCGCGACTAAAGACCTGGGCCCAGCGCGCTCGGTGGCCAGCTGGTGGACGGGAGGAGCTTTAGTCGCGGTTGGCCAGGCCAACCGCGACTAAAGGTCCTCAGGCCTGGCCCGAAGGCCTTTAGACGCGGTTGGCCAGGCCAACCGGGACTAAAGGCCCATCCCTATAAAAGGCAGCTCAGCTCACTTCACTTAGCCATTTTGGTGCCACTTCTCTTCACAATCTTCACAAGGGATGGTGGGTTTGCTTTTGGTTCCTCTTATGCACACAAGGTGTTTGAAATGCCCGCGAGCATGAAACAAATATGATACGAAGTGTCCAAGCCACACTTGAGCTTTCTCATTTATTTTTCCTCCTGGCGATCGCGGTTAGCAACTTGAACCTTTCATGTGTCATTGATAAAATATGCATGTGTGTAGTTCATTGTTTAATTTCTATTATTTCTAGCTAGTTAGTTTAACAAATGCATGATGGTTAAATATATACTTTATATAATAATGCAGATGAATCAGCAATGGATGTATGGTAACCGACTCTCCGGCGAGTTCACTACGGGTTTGAAAGATTTCCTCGTAGTGGCTAATGCGAACAAGCATGGGGGTTTTGTTATCTGTCCATGTGTTGGCTGTAAGAATCAGAAGGGTTACTCTTCCTCAAGAGAAGTTCACCTGCACCTGCTTCGGCACGGTTTCATGCCAAGCTATAATTGTTGGACCAAGCATGGAGAAAGAGGGTTTATAATGGAAGAAGATGAAGAAGGGGATGATATCATCGATGACAACTACACTGATCATTTCGGTGATACTTTCATGGAGGATGCTGAAGGTGGGGAAGGTGAAGGGGAAGGTGAAGAAGAGGAACGTGATGAGCCCGCGGATGATCTTGGTCGGATCATTGCTGATGCATGGAGAGGCTGCGAAACTGAAAAGGAGAGGAAGAATTTGGATCGCATGTTAGAGGATCACAAAAAGTCGCTTTACCCCGGATGCGATAATGGTCTGAAAAAGCTGGGCTGCACACTGGATTTGCTGAAATGGAAGGCACAGGAAGGTCTATCTGACTCGGGATTTGAAAATTTGCTGAAAATGATGAAGAATATGTTTCCAAAGAATAACGAGTTGCCCGCCAGTACGTACGAAGCAAAGAAGGTTTTCTGCCCTCTAGGTTTAGAGGTTCTGAAGATACATGCATGCATTAACGACTGCATCCTCTACCGCGGTGAATACGAGAATTTGAATGAATGCCCGGTATGCACTGTATTGCGTTATAAGATCAGAGGCGATGACCCTGGTGATGATGTTGAGGGCGAGAAACCCAGGAAGAGGGTTCCCGCCAAGGTGATGTGGTATGCTCCTATAATACCACGGTTGAAACGTCTGTTCAGGAACAAAGAGCATGCCAAGTTGTTGTGATGGCACAAAGAGGACCGTAAATCGGATGGGGAGTTGAGACACCCCGCAGATGGAACGCAATGGAGAAAGATCGATGGAGAGTTCAAAGATTTTGCAGCTGACGCAAGGAACATAAGATTTGGTCTAAGTACAAATGACATGAATCCTTTTGGTGAGCAGAGCTCCAGCCATAGCACCTGGCCCGTGACTCTATGCATCTACAACCTTCCTCCTTGGTTGTGCATGATGCGGAAGTTCATTATGATGCCAGTGCTCATCCAAGGTCCGAAGCAACCTGGCAACGACATCGATGTGTACCTAAGGCCATTAGTTGATGAACTTTTACAGTTGTGGGGCAGACCTGGTGTATGTGTGTGGGATGAGCACAAAGAAGAGGAATTTGACCTACGAGTGTTGCTTCTCGTAACCATCAACGACTGGCCTGCTCTTAGTAACCTTTCGGGATAGACAAATAAGGAATACAATGCATGCACGCACTGCTTACATGAGACTGAAAGTGTATATTTGCCAAATTGTAAGAAGAACGTGTACCTGGGGCATTGTTGATTTCTTCACCGACATCATAACGTCAGAAAGAAAGGCTAGCATTACAACGGCAAGGCAGATCACCTGCCGAAGCCTGCGGAACATACTGGTGCTGAGGTATTTGATATGGTCAAGGATTTGAAAGTCATCTTTGAAAAGGGTCCTGGCGGACAATCAGTTCCGCAGGGAGCTGACGGGCACGCACCCATGTGGAAAAATAAATCTATATTTTGGGAGCTAGAATATTGGAAAGTCCTAGATGTCCGCTCTGCAATCGACGTGATGCATGTTACGAAGAATATTTGCGTGAACCTGCTAAGCTTCTTGGGCGTGTATGGGAAGACAAATGATACAAAGGAAGCACGGCAGGACCAGCAACGTTTGAAAGACCCTGATGATCGGCATCCCAAATGGTTTCAAGGTCGTGCCAGCTACGCTCTTACCAAAGAAGAGAAGGTCATCTTTTTTGAATGCCTAAGCAGTATGAAGGTCCCATCTGGCTTCTCGTCGAATATAAAGGGAATAATAAACATGGCGGACAAAAAGTTCCAAAGCCCAAATGGCAGCAGATTTGCTCCTGTGAATTCGTGACACTTCGGCTTCGATGTTTCCTTGTCGAGCGACAGGCGGTTGTTAGTTGTGACATGAGCGGAGAGGCGGAGGCGGTGTTAGGATTCTTGATTACTGCGCGGAGCCTGCAGGTTATTGTTCTGAAGCTTCGGTAATTTTTTTCCAGTTTCTAGACTAGTAAATCAGCAACTGCTATTCCAACTTAAATTATTTACGGAAAAATTGTGAATGTTTCTGCTTGGTATTGAACAATTTGTCATCTAATTTCTCTACTATTTTGAGATGATGCCGTTATTGAAAATTCGTGAATCTTTCTGTTAATATTGAACCGTTTGTCAATCTTTATGTTTGTAGTGTCGTATTGCACAATTTTTTACCCTTCAAGTTTTGCCTTGGATTTAATTTTTGAGTTTGAATACCCATTGCAAATTGTCTGTGCCCGCCCATGGTTTGTGCCTTGAATTCTCTGAATGTGCTTGAATTATCTGTTAGTCTGAATTTTCTGATTGTTCTTGAATTGTGTACTTCTGCAACTGAATATGTAACCTGTTAACTATTTAGTTGGGATATTGACATTTTTACAAAAAATGATAGTTCCTTTTTACACTGACCATGTTGTCTGACAGATGTCTTCCGCTGTAATACCTGAAGGATCTCAGAGTCCATAAACACTTAATTCGAGTTCTACAACAGAAGGAATCCTTTGTAATTAAGCCATGCTGAGCTTGTTAATTTATGGCTCATGTAATATGGTTCTAGCTCCCTTACTCCGTTGCTGCAATGTGAGCATTGACTTGAAAAAATACTCAAACTTATACAACCATCAGAAGTACATGAAAGAATAGCTAATTAATGAAATTATTCAAACATCAAAACATGTTCTAGCAGTTCCTAAGAATGATAACACTGGTGGAAAAAGGGGCTTTGGTCGCGGTTGGCAACTGCCATTAGTCGCGGTGGCGCAACCGCGACCAAAGTATCGCGACTAAAGGCCCCCCCCTTTAGTCGCGGTTCCTTACGAACCGCGACTAAAGGCCCGTCCACGTGGGCCGCAGGCGAGCGCCAGGGCGGAGGACCTTTAGTCGCGGTTCTTCTGGCCAACCGCGACTAAAGGCCTCCGCAGGGTTTAGGGTTTTAGCCCCCCTCCCCCTAAATCTGGTTTCTTTTTAATTTGTATTGTTTTATTTCTTTTGGGTTTTAATTTTGAAGGAGTTTCACATATTCTACGGTACTGTATACATACATGCATATGAATGTACAATTTCAAACAAATTTGAAATTAGAACCAAAAAGAATTCAAGGGGAATATACAATATATATTCAATATCGGATGACCATATACAATATATATTCAATATCGGATGACCATATACAATTTTGAACAAGTTAGTTACAAATTCTGGTGCATATAAAGTTCTACGTCATCGTAATAGTGTTCTCCTCTAGGATCGATGACTTCCCTCGCCAACCATCCAGCTAGTTCCTCTTGAAGTGGTCGGAGCGAGCACGGACTAAGCGTCTTCCGGAGGTTATTCCTCAGGATGTTGTTCTCACACGTCTGGTCCCGCTCATTGCAGTATCTCCGGATCCTCTCACAAACATAGTATCCACATAGATTGGTCCCCGGTGGCTGAATATCCCCAGTCGTCCGCACTGCCATTTTAAAATGTAGCTCTTTTTTGAATTCACCGACCTTGGTATCTACGAACCGTCTCCAAACCCTACGAGGCAAAGAAAATTAAATAAACAAGAGAGTTATTAATTAGTTACTTGATATTAGGAAATGATGAACGAAATAGGCCGATCGATATAGAGCGCAAATGAATGAAAATAATTACTTTTGCATCATTTTTCTCATGTCGCCCCAAAGCGCCGGATCCATATTCAGAGAGTCGTGGACGAGAACTGAGGAGGTCTGAACTTTAATTACCATAAGAATCCAGTGGAACCTGCGGACACGATACATGCACAGTCATGCATAACTCATCGATTAGCCACATACCATGCATGGAGTAAACAAAAGAGAATGTGCTCAAGACAGAAACACTCACCCAAAATGGTAAGGAAATAGAATATCACTTTTCTGTTGCTGTTTTCTAATAAACCGCCACAGGTCATCCTCCACGTCGGCGGGGTGGTGTTCTAACACATGTGAATTAACGATGTGTGGGTCAATGAATCCAACATCATGGATGTTCCTTATTCGCATTTCCCGCTTCTTCATTCTGCATAATAGCGTACACAACAAGATAGTTAGGACAATATATATATATATATATATAGTGCAGGCAATGAACGAGATGGGGTAGAAATTAATAAATCACTTACAGAACGTAGCAACTGATGATAGATTTGTCGAGGTCGCGCAGATTGAACAGCTGGAACAATTCACTCAGATGAATTTGTACCCAGTAATGTTTGAAGTGATGCTCATATCTAACTTCCGCATAGATATACTCTTTGGCGTTTTTATGTTTTATGTAACCCTTGTACCAATTTAGCAGACCTTTCATTTGTCGAGGTAGATCCTCTTCCTGCGCAGGCTCGACGAGAGGGCCATTCTTCACATATGTAAATACTACGTCCTTCATTGGCGCCTCATCAAGGCCTAGCAGTGCACGAAGAGTGATACCTAACTCGGCCGCTTGTTCTCTGGCACTCGTTACAGTCAATCCATGTGCTGCCGCAGCTGCTATGATATCGGGGGCATCCGGATCGGCGGCTTGCACTATGAGCGGGGCGATCGATTGTTTACTTTGTTCCCCGAGCTGGGCAACTTCTTTCCCCCTTTCTAATTTTGACTCGGCCTCGTCCTCCAAGGCTTTCTTCTCCGCCAACTCTTGGTTCCTCTTGAACGCGAGTGCTTGCCTACGAAGTTCACGTAAATAGTCGTCAGGCAGATTCTTCGCGGCTTGGGACGGTGTGTTCAAAAATGACTTAGCCCACTGCTTTTGCTTGTCAGAATATACTGGCTTGGGCTCGCCCTCTCTTTTCTTCTTGCACTCCTCCTTCCATTTCTCATGCTGAGCAGCCACGGCCGCTGCATTTTCCTCGACACTAAGTTCCCAAGGCCTCGGGATGAGAGGCTTCAGTGATGGCTCTGGTATCTTTGTTTTCTTAGGTACATAAGGGTCCGGGTTAATAACCCAGGACTGCTTCTGCTTCTTCGCCGGAGGTGGATTGGGGGGCGGTGTCTGCTGATCACCCGCCGGACGAGGACTGGGGGGCGGCGTACAGCACCCGCCGGACGAGGATCGGGGCGGCGCGTCGGCTGACGTGAAGGAGGTGTATTAGGTTAATCACCACCAACACCGCCGAAAACGCCACCGTCACCGCCACCGCCACCGCCACCGCCACCACCACCACCGTAGGGGGGTGGACTTGTTGGCGCCTCGCACAGAAACTTGATAAACTTCTTCGCCATAGAATGAACTGGCGCTTGACATCTCCAAGTCTTTTCACCCCTTCAGGTGTAGCAATGTCAATGTCCAGGTCCTCAAACCCTTGGACTATCTCCTCCACCGTCACACGAGCATAGCCATCTTGAATGGGGTTGTTGTGGTGGAGTGCTCCAGGTGGCAAAGCACTGCCGATGGCTACCTTCATGGACATATTCCCGATAGGATAATACAGATGACATGCTTTCATCTCCTTTATATCGTCCACGGGGTAGCGAGGAGGCTCCGGTGCAGTAATTTCGACCACCAGAGGCTCCGATGCAGTAATTTCGATCGTCGGTGCACCAGCCGGTGAGGCCTCCGTGGAAGCCACGCTGCTTCTTCTCCGCTGCTGGCTTCCGAGATCCATTGGATGATCTTCATGCTGCGCCCGAGCTGCATCTCTTTCGGCGACTAGTACACTCACGGTTTTCTTCATCACATCCATTTCCGTTACCAACTTCGCCACAACATCTGCATCCCGATCCATCTGTCTCTTACGGTCCACGTAACCGTACGGGTCATCGTTACGGGGAACCCTACTTTCCACGGAATGGGCCCCATGCCTCGTACACGTCCTCCGTGTTCGGGATTCCCGAGGAGCTTTTGTCGGGCGTCGTTCTCTCTGTTGAACTTGATCCTCCCCTCTTGAGCCTCCCTCATTGCCTCAATAAGCTTTTGGGTGGGTGTAATTATTTTGCCCTGATAAACACACTCCCCTGTCTCCGGGTTCAGCGATCCCCCATGCCCGTACCACCAGCTTTTGGCCCTTGGGTCCCATCCCTCCGTACCTGGATGGATTCCTCGCGCCCTCAGCTCGTTCTCCATCTTCTCCCACTTAGGCTGCCAAAAGCGATACCCTCCTGGCCCCATGATATGATTGTACTCCTTCTTGGCCGCATTCTCCTTATTTTTTTTCGATATTTCAAGGAACTGCTCCGATTTCTTTTGCTTCACAAATTCTGGCCAATCATGTTCCAGTTTCTCATATTGTCCTTTGAAATCCGGAGTCTTGCCCGGCTTGACAAAGTCATGGGCTAGATTTTGCTTGTATTTCCGGAATGCGTTGGCCATCCTAGAAAGAGCGAACTGTTTGACTAGCTTGTACCTCTCCTTGTTTTCCTGAATCTTGTTACCCGCCTCATCGTATCTGCGGTATTCCGGAGGTAGAACGAAATGTTCCATAAGCTTCTTGACGCAATCTTTTTTTGTTCTCTTATCGACAAAAGTGAAACCAAGACGTGCCTTCTTTGGCTCATTCCACTCCTGAACGGTGATCGAGACGTTGTCTCTAACAACGGCTCCGCATTGGCTGACAAACTTGGTGGCGTCCTTGCTGGGCTCCAGCGGCCTACCGGTTTTTTCATCGACAACATCGATGGTGCATGTTTCGTTTGGTTTCATCGTCTTGGTTGCGCCACGCTTTGACGACGTACTCGATTTTTTCGACGATCCGGCCGAGGGCTAAAATAAGAAAGAGAGTCGCGCGCGTTAGTACACACACATTTATTCAAATCAGTTAGTTTGTATCACCAGACGCTCAATATGTATATATATATACCTCGGCGCCGGAGGTGGTTGCTACTTCCAATTGAAGATCGTCGTTTATCGACGTTTCTTCGGCATCATCTGCTTGCTGACGGCGCCCTTCATCTTCACCCTCAAGGTTCAGATAAGAAGAGATATCATCTTCTTCTTCTCCGGTCGGCACATATGGAATATCGCCTTTTATGATGCCGAACATATGGTCTTCAGCGTCCGGATCATAGTTGTCCAGAATCGGGTCAGCTCTATCGTCCGCCATATGTCGATCCACGAAAACATGTAGTCAAAACAAATTAATTGTGTATATGCCAGCATTATCACATCTCTTCTACATATAAAGAGAGAGGCGACGAGGGAGGCGAGAGGGGGACGCGTGTATTAGATGTGTATATGCGGACGATCGACCTCGCCTCGCATGCAGTGACCGCGTGACCGAGAGAACGGTGGTGGTGGCGAAAGGGGGGACGCAGTGACCGCGTGACCGAGAGACCGGTGGCGGTGGCGAAAGGGGGACGCAGTGACCGCGTGACCGAGAGACCGGTGTGGCGGTGACCGAGAGGGCGGTGGCGGTGCCGAGGACACATAACCCTCGCCGCCCCCTCTCGATCCCAAATAAAATGTTAAGTTAAAATTTTGATCATTAAGTCTAATTTTTCTTAAGTTAAAATTTTGATCATTAAGTCTAATTTTTCTTAAGTTAAATTTTGTTACATATTACATATTTGTTACATATTACACGCGAGGCCGGCGCGTGCGCGGTGAGAGAGAGAGGGCCGGCCGGCGGCGCGCGGGAAGGGGAGAGGAGGAGGGCGGCAAGGAGCACGGACGGTGAGAGAGAGACCGGCACGGTGGCGGTGGCGAAAGGGGGGCGGCGGTGGCGGTGGCGCCGCCCCGTCGCTGCGAACAAAAAAAAAGCCCGCACATATACGGAGGGGGCGGCGAGGGGGGCGGCGCATCGCCGCCCCCCTCGCTGCCCCCTCTCCGTATACGCGCGGGGTGCATGTCAAGTTTATATTTTTTAACTTTTAACTTTTTTGTCAAGTTTTACTTTTTTGTCAAAGTTTTACTTTTTTTCTTAATTATCAAGTTTTATATACGTTTTTGTTAATTATCAAATTTTACTGTTTTTTTGTTAATTATCAAATTTTACCGTTTTCTAAAACTAATTAACTAGTTAAAATTAAAAAAAAACTAAAAAACTAAAAAAAAAAGGCGGCCGGCGCCCCCATCTGCACGATCTCTCTGTCAACAGAGAGAGGGCCGGCCGGGCGCGTGCGCGCGCGGCAACACAGGCGCGCCGGTGCCGGCGGGCGAGCGAGCTAGGCGGCGGCGGCGCCGTGGGCGAGAGGGATCGAAGAGTGGGCCGGCGGCACGGTCGGGGCGGCGTGGCACGAGGCGCGGCGGCGGTTTTCTTTCGGAGAGCGACGCGCGCGGGAAAGATCGAAGAGGGAGGCGACGGCGCGGCGACGTACGGCGGTGCCGGCGGTCGGCGGTCGGCGGTCGGCGAGGGCGCGTCTGGTGGGCGTCGTCTTCGTCGGTTCGTCTGGGCGGTCTGTTCGGCGGAGGAAGAAGATGAGCGGGCCGTTCGCGCCGCGAGCTTTTATAGGGAGGACCCTTTAGTCGCGGTTGGGGACGCGAACCGCGACTAAAGGGTACCCTTTAGTCGCGGTTGACTAGACCAACCGCGACTAAAGGGTATTTTCGCCGGGTTTTTCGTTCCCGCGCTGAAGGACCCTTTAGTCGCGGTTGGCGAGGCCAACCACGACTAAAGGTCTTTTTTCGAATTACTTTTCTTTTTCAATTCAGAAAATAAAACTAATTCATTTCAGAATCATAAAATACAAATAATATATCAAAAAATTCAGAAAAATAAAACTAATTCAATTCAAATTCTTAAAAATACAAATAATATATCAAAAAAATCAGAAAAATAAAACTAATTCAATTCAAATTCTTAAAAATACAAATAATATATCAAAAAAATCAGAAAAATAAAACTAATTCAATTCAAATTCTTAAAAATACAAATAATATATCAAAAAAATCAGAAAAATAAAACTAATTCAATTCAAAATTTTAAAAATACAAATTATATATCAAAAAAATCAAAAAAATAAAACTAATTCATTTCAATATGTTAAAAATACAAATAATATATCAAAAAATTAAGAAAAATAAAACTAATTCAATTCAATATGTTAAAAATACATATAATATATCAAAAAATTCATAAAAATAAAAATAATTCAATTCAAAAGTTCGTTGGCCCCCTCTTCCCGCCTCTTTCCGCCGACCCCCTCTTCCCTCCTCGTCTTCCCGCCATTTCTTCCCTGTCTTCCCGCCTCTTTCTTCCCGCCACCAATTGTTTCCCGCCAATTTCTTCCGGCCTCTTTCTTCCCGCCAATTTTTTCCCGCCAATTTCTTCCCGCCACTTTCTCCCCGCCTCTTTCTTCCCGCCTCCTGTCTTCCCGCTCCCATTTTTCCCGCCATTTGTCACTACATATAGGTAGCCCGGCTTGGCCAGCATCACATCTCTACAATCTCTCATCACTCTCTCATGGCTTCCACCGCACCCACTCTAACCTACCAGCAGGTGGAGGAGCTTTGCGCCTCGAACTACCCTTGCCCTCCGGGCTACCGCGTCCCTGCCGGCTGGAGCCTAAGCGCCGGCGGCGTGCCGGTCCCTCCCGTCCCTCAGGGTACTGCGCGCCGGGCGGCCATCACGAACCACTACTACCTCGACCTCACGCCGGAGCAGCGGATGAATCCCCGCTGGCATCCCGATAACCAGCATACTTGGGACGCCTTCTTCATCAATCGGCGTGAGAGGGCGCTCGCCAGGTATGAGGAGGACGGTCCGCCTCACGGAAACTTCCACGAGGCCGGCCGTCGGCTATGGTGGTACGGCCGGACTGCAGAGCGTCATGGACTACATCACGGCCGGCGATATCCCCGCTGCGCTACCCTCGATTCGAGCCACGAGCGCCGCCCGAACGAGCGGCAACAGCAGCGGCACGACGCCGGCAACTTAGAAGGCGACGATTTGCCGATACAACGGCGGCGGCTATGAAGACTACGAGTATGCATATTATACGCCTAGGCAGGAGTATGACTAAATCACTCCAAATTTCATGTATGCAGGAGTATGACTTAGTCACTCCAAATTTCCTATATGCAGGAGTATGACTTAGTCACTCCAAATTTCATGTATGCAGGAGTATGACTTAGTCACTCCAAATTTCATGTATCATCAGTGCTATCTCGAGTCAATTGAATCATTCGAAAATGGACACCAAACACATCACGGGTAATATAATTCACATGATTCATTCAACAAAGTTTGGTACAATAAATTATTACACATCATTTCTTCCCTTGTGTCCCTGCTTGCTTACGATTGTGCCGTATCCATGGAGCATCCTCATCATTTAACTTAATGCTTGGGTCGGTGTTCACTTTGAAGGGCGGAATTTCAGCAAACATATTATAATCTTCGACATGTCTGTCTTGTCCTCCACTCCCACGATGTTTCTTTTCCACTGAAAGAACAATGTGGCGCTTTGAATCATCGCATGATGTACCGATCGTTTTCTTATCTTTCCGTTTCCTCGGTTTGCTACTCATGTCCTTCACATAGAAAACCTGAGCGACATCTTTCGCTAGGACGAATGGTTCGTCAAGGTAACCAAGATTGTTGAAATCCACCATTGTCATTCCGTATTGCTGGTCCACCTTTACCCCACCTCCTGTTAGCTTGAACCATTTGCACCAGAACAAAGGGACCCTAAAGGAGGGTCCATAGTCAAGTTCCCATATCTCCTCTATGTAACCATAATATGTGACCTTTTGCCCATTCTCGGTTGCTGCATCAAAGCGGACACCACTGTTTTGGTTGGTGCTCTTTTTATCTTGGGCGATCGTGTAAAATGTATTCCCATTTATCTCGTACCCTTGGAAAGTCGTTATAGTCGAAGATGGTGTCTTGGCCAACATGTACAGCTGATCTACAACCTTATTGTCACTCATTAAATGTTTTCTCAACCAACTGCCGAAAGTCTCCATGTGGGCCTTCCTAATCCAGGATTCAGGCTTCCCAGGGTTGTCCGAGCGTAAAATATTCTTGTGTTTCTCAAAGTACGGAGCCACCAAGCTGGAATTGGTCTGAAGCGTGTGGTGTGCTTGATCGGAAGAATGGCCGTCCATACATATCATTGATTTCCTTCCGATCGTGCCTTTTCCACTTAGTCTCCCCTCGTGCCGCGATTGAGGAAGACCAATCGGCTTAAGGTCTGGAACAAAGTCAACACAAAACTCAATTACCTCCTCATTTCCATAGCCCTTGGCGATGCTTCCTTCTGGCCTAGCACGGTTACGAACATATTTCTTTAATACTCCCATGAACCTCTCGAAGGGGAACATATTGTGTAGAAATACAGGACCGAGAATGGAAATCTCATCGACTAGGTGAACCAGGAGGTGCGTCATAATATTGAAGAAGGATGGCGGGAACACCAACTCGAAACTGACAAGACATTGGATCACATCGTTATGTAACCGTGGTAGAACTTCTGGATTGATTACCTTCTGAGAGATTGCATTGAGGAATGCACATAGCTTCACAATGGCTACTCGAACATTTTCCGGCAGGAGCCCCCTCAAAGCAATCGGAAGCAATCGCGTCATAATCACGTGGCAGTCGTGAGACTTCAGGTTTTGGAACTTTTTCTCCGCCATGTTGATTATTCCCTTTATATTGGACGAGAATCCTGACGGGACCTTCATACTGCTCAGGCATTCAAAAAAGATGACCTTCTCTTCTTTGGTCAGAGCGTAGCTGGCACGACCTTGAAACCGTTCCGGATGCCGGTCATCAGGGTCTTTCAAACTTTGCTGGTCCTGCCGTGCTTCCTTTGTATCATTTGACTTCCCATACACGCCCAAGAAGCTTAGGATGTTCACGCAAATATTCTTCGTAACGTGCATCACGTCGATTGCAGAGCGGACTTCTAGGACTTTCCAATATTCTAGCTCCCCGAATATAGATTTCTTCTTCCACATGGCTACGTGCCCGTCAGCTCCCTTCGGAACTGATTGTCCGCCAGGACCCTTTCCAAAGATGACTTTCAAACCCTTGACCATATCAAATACCTCAGCACCAGTGTGTTCCGCAGGCTTCGGCCGGTGATCTGCCTTGCCGTTGTAATGCTTGCCTTTCTTTCTTACTGGATGACCTTTCGGAAGAAATCGACGATGCCCAAGGTACACGTTCTTCTTACAATTTGGCAAATGTACACTTTTAGTCTCATGTAAGCAGTGCGTGCATGCATTGTATCCCTTATTTGACAGTGCCGAAAGGTTACTAAGAGCAGGCCAATCGTTGATGGTTACGAAAAGCAACGCTCGTAGGTCAAATTCCTCTTCTTTGTGCTCATCCCACACACGGACACCAGGTCTGCCCCACAGCTGTAAAAGTTCATCAACTAATGGCCTTAGGTACACATCGATATCGTTGCCGGGTTGCTTCGGACCTTGGATGAGCACTGGCATCATAATGAACTTCCGCTTCATGCACAACCAAGGAGGAAGGTTGTAGATGCATAGAGTCACGGGCCAGGTACTATGGCTGGAGCTCTGCTCGCCAAAAGGATTCATGCCATCCGTACTTAGACCAAATCTTATGTTCCTTGCGTCAGCTGCAAAATCTTTGAACTCTCTGTCGATCTTTCTCCATTGCGTTCCATCTGCGGGGTGTCTCAACTCCCCGTCCGACTTACGGTCCTCTTTGTGCCATCGCAACAACTTGGCATGCTCTTTGTTCCTGAACAGACGTTTCAACCGTGGTATTATAGGAGCATACCACATCACCTTGGCGGGAACCCTCTTCCTGGGTTTCTGGCCCTCAACATCGTCACCAGGGTCATCGCCTCTGATCTTATAACGCAATGCGGTGCATACCGGGCATTCATTCAAATTCTCGTATTCACCGCGGTAGAGGATGCGATCGTTGATGCATGCATGTATCTTCGTAACCTCTAAACCTAGAGGGCAGACAACCTTCTTTGCTTCGTACGTAGTGGCGGGCAACTCGTTATTCTTTGGAAACATATTCTTCAACATTTTCAGCAAGTTTTCAAATGCCGAGTCAGCTACACCTGCCTGTGCCTTCCATCTCAGCAAATCCAGTGTGCAGCCCAGCTTTTTCAGACCATCATCGCATCCGTGGTACAGCGCCTTCCTGTGATCCTCTAACATGCGATCCAAATTCTCCCTCTCTTTTCAGTTTCGCAGCGTCTCCGTGCATCAGCAATGGTCCGACCAAGATCATCAACGGGATCATCATCACGTGCCTCTTCTTCACCTTCCCCTTCACCTTCCCCTTCACCTTCAGCATCCTCCATGAAAGTATCAGCGAAATGAGCAAGATAGCTTTCATCGATGAAATCATCCCCTTCTTCATCTTCTTCCATTATAACCCCTCTTTCTCCATGCTTGGTCCAACAATTATAGCTTGGCATGAAACCGTGCCGAAGCAGGTGCATGTGAACATCTCTTGAGCAAGAGTAACCATTCTGATTCTTACATTTAACACATGGACAGATAACAAAACCCCCCTGCTTGTTCGCATTAGCCACTACGAGGAAATCTTTCAAACCCGCACTGAACTCGCCGGAGAGTCGGTTACCGTACATCCATTGTCGATTCATCTGCATTATTATAATATAAAATATATAATTAACCATCATGCATTTGTTAAACTAACTAGCTACAAACAATATAAATTAAACAATGAACTACACACACATGCACATTTTATCAACGACACATCAAAGGTTCAAGTTGCTAACCGCGATCGAGGAGGAAAAAATAAATGAGAAAGCTCAAGTGTGGCTCCAACACTTCATATCATGTTTATTTCATGCTCTTGGGGCATTTCATCAAACACCTTATGTGCATAAGAGGAACCAAAAGCAAACCTAACACCCACTTGTGAAGCTTGTGAAGAGAATGGCACCAAATGGCTAAGTGTTGGCTGCTGGATGGGTATATATAGGGGAGGGGCTTTAGTCCCGGTTGGCCTGGCCAACCGCGACTAAAGGCCTTCGGGCACCTTTAGTCGCGGTTGGCCTGGCCAACCGCGACTAAAGACCCCCCACGTGCACCGGCTGGCCACCGAGCGCTCTGGGCCCAGGCCTTTGGTCGCGGTTCTCCTCCCGAACCGCGACTAAAGGTACCATTAGTCGCGGTTCCTGCAGCATCGCGACTTATGGGGCTCACCCGAAGCCTGTTTTTCCACCAGTGTAACTGTTTACACACCATTAAACCAGGAGTGGAAATCGGCAACGTGCAAATACACATGGAGTGAACCATATGAACTTTTATAAATCTAGACTAGCTAGTACACGAATAGATATGTGGGAATGGCTTTCACGTTTCAGAACTCAGGGCTTGGACTAAAAGCTATTTCGGTTAAATCTGTTAGCCCACCAAGCATAGAAACAAATCTCTAAGGACCTCTAAGCTCCCTGTGTTTTGGAGCCCTGTGGTTGATTGGGGCACCGGACGGTACCCATGGGCACCTCATCGCATTCTGCGGCGTGTGTGATTTTGGTGGGTCTGGTGTGTTTGGTCGCCTGAAAACGCCTCACAGACCTTCGCTTGGTCGGTTCGATGTTGTCTTTGACCGGTAGGGGTCGTTCTCTTTCATGTTCTAGTTAGTGCAACAGCGGTTTATCCTCCCTTGTGGTGCTCTCCTGGGACCTGGGTTCGCCCTGCTCGGCCATCCTTGTTGCGGTCAGCTCGCTGTCGTGGCCGCCGCGAGTGCCTGCACTGTGCGGGCTCTCCCTGCTCAGCTGCTCTAGTTCGTTCCTCTACCTTCGTGTCGGCGAAGATCGACCGCAAGTGACCAACTCCATTCGCCCATTCGTTGTTCGATCCGCCCGCCGCCCACATAGCCCCTTCTCGATGTGTCAGGATGCCATAGCGCGGGCCGTTCAGCTGCGCCCTCATTTTTGGCAGCAAGATGCCGCTGCCCTCTCTATGACTCCAGCCACTCCATCGGCAGTGTCACTGTCGTTGCATGCAGCATCAGGTGAGTCCTTTCCTCTTTTCCTCTCAAGATCAGGTGGCTCGTCCGGACAGGACTGCTGGTTTCGGGATGTGGCATGGTCTTAGCATCCAGAAGCTATGTGCCTATATGTGCCTCCCTTTTGTGTCAATTAATGCGTAGTTGATCTGGTTTAGTTTATTGTTTATCAGATGCATTGCAATTTTTTCTCAAGATCACAAAGATGTTGGATGAATTGCATGAAAAGGTTCATCCGCTGCCGTCCTCCCCACCGACACACCAAACCCTAGACCATCCGATCTGATGAGGCGCTATAGCGGCGGGAAGCACCACCTACATCGCCGCCACTCCTCCATCGCCGCCATGGCGAGCTCCTCGTCGACGAAGACCAACGGTATGCACCCTGTTGTTCCCCTCTAGTGTTCATCCCGGTTATGCTAGATGCAATTACTCACTAGATGCAGCAACTAGAGGTCCTAGCAGATCTATCAATGGTATCAGAGCATGTCTAGTTTCGTTCATCTAGTTGAGGTAGATCTTATACGGGATAGAATCGAAAACAGAGAGTTTACTTTTTAGTCTTGCAAACCCTAACCCTAGATCGGGTCATCCTAAGTAGAACATGGATTAGATAAGAGAGAAAAAAGGGACAGAGAGAGGGAGGCGGCATCCATGCCGGCCTCCACTTACCGGCTTTGCTCCGGGAAGGGCCCTCCGCAGAGGCGCCGGCGCTAGGGCACCGCGGCCAATCCGCTCGATGGCGGCGCGCCCACCCGCAAGGGGAACGCGCGCACCGGTGAGAGGGTAGGCAACGGCGCCACCATCTCTCCACATGACGGCCCGTTTCGACGGCTACCATCACCGTCCTCGTCTGGCTCTCGCCGCCGCAGTCGGGTGGTGAGTGAGAGAGGTAGAGAGATGAGATATGAAGGGGCTAGGGTTTCCGGGTCAGCTCCCGGCGGTTTTGTGCGGCCGATCTCGGCGCACAGCCGTCGGATGCGATCCGACGGTCAGCAGCCGCCCGGGGTCTCTCCTTAGGCCCAAGAGAGAAAGACAGTGTCGCGGGCCAGACGCTGGGCGCGGCCCATCTAGCAGCGCGACTGGTTTTCCGCATGTGCGCGTTTTTTGCCTTTAGGAGAGCATCAGAGAAGAGCCCATCTGGGCTGTTATGTCTGTTTTTTTGTTTCCAGTAAATTTTTTCTGTTTTAATTTTCTGGAAATAGTTTAGTAATAAGAATAAATGTGAGATAGGAATTTTTTCATGTGGGTTAAAGTTCGAAAATTAAGTTAAGTTTCCGCTGTGTTAGTTAAGTTCAAGTCATATTTTATTGTTTCGTTATTTAATTGGAACCAACGGGAAAATTGAATTAGGAAATGAGAGTTTATTTTGAGTATGATGATTTTATTTAATGACCAACGTTGTTAATAAAATTGTATTCCGCAAGATTCAGAGGTATCATTATTGGTTCTATTTCTGCCCAATGGTGACATAGAATTAATATTGAGAAGTGCCATGTTTTAATTTGACCAACGTTGAATTAATTCATTTTGATGGAAATTTTGTTTCAGGAAATCCTATGAGTTTTATCTCGGCTATTGAGCCCCTCAATGGAGGGAACTATGGCTCATGGCGAGAGAAGATTGAGGTGGGGCTTGCTTTGCTTGACCTCGACTTGGCACTGATAGAGGCTTGTCCCATAGAACATAAGGACCCCGTGAGGGGCGACAAAGAAAGTGAAGATGACTTTAACAAAAGGGTTCTCGACCATGGACCAAAAAGAATGAAGTACGATCTTGATCGTGCTAAGTGGGACTCGTCCAACAGAAAGTGCTTGATGGTGATCAAGAGCTCCATTTTGGAGGCTATAAGGGGAGCAATCCCACAATGTGACACTGCCAGTGAGTACCTGAAAAAGGTAGAGAGTCAGTTTACTGGGTCTTCCAAGGCCTATGCTAGCACTCTCATAAGAAAGCTTGTCACCACCAAATACACTGGTGGTGGAGTAAGGGATCATATATTGAGGATGAGCCATATGTCTTCCAAGCTCAAGTCTATGGAGATGGAGCTTCCAGAACAGTTTGTCATCCATCTGATCTTTGCCTCACTCCCAAAAGAATTTGAGACCTTTGCTGTGAACTACAATGCACAACCAGAAAAGTGGGCCATTGAGAAGATGATTTCCATGTGTGTGCAAGAAGAAGAGAGGATCAAGGGGCAATCTGGTGATTCTGTCAATTACCTAAGCCCAACCAAGAAGAGGAACTTTCAGAGTTTCAAGCCACAAGGGAAACCTCAGTGGAATCCTCCTCCTGCTAAGCCGCATGGAAAGACTGAAGATCACCAGCCGCATGAAGAGGTGTCCAAGGACACTTGCAAGTGGTGCAAGGAAAAGGGCCACTACCAGAAAGACTGTGTGGCATTCCTGAAACATCTGTGCAAGAAAGGGATTCCGTATGAGACAGACCCTGCAAAGAGGAGAAAGATGTATTAAAGTAGCAAACAACGTCCAAGCTGAAGTCGAAGCCATTGGAGATCTCCCATTAGTATTAGCTAATGGCTTTGTACTTTTATTAGTAGATGTGCTTTATGTACCCTCTTTGCATCGGAACTTAATAAGTGTATCGCGCTTAGATGATGATGGTTTTGCTTGCCATTTTGGTGATGGTCAATGTAAGATCAAGTTTAATAATGAGATTGTTGGTCTTGCCTTCAGACAAGACAAGCTTTATTTATTGTCACTTTGTGATGAGAATGTGAATGTTTTAAGCGCTGATAATGAGAATGGCTCCACATCCCTGAATGAAAATAATAAGCGGAAGAGAATTGATGAAGTCTCTTCAAAATTATGGCACTATCGTTTAGGCCATATTTCGAGGGGGAGAATAGAACGCTTAGTAAAAGAATCAATCCTTCCGCCCATGGAATTTATGAATTTATAACAATGCATCAATTGCATTAAAGGAAAGTATGTAAAGAACATAAAGAAGGGCGCCAAAAGAAGCCCATGAGTTTTAGAAATAATTCATACGGGCATATGCGGTCCGTTTCCTGTGAAATCTGTTGATGGCTATGATTCTTTCATAACATTCACAGATAATTATTCGCGTTATGGATATATTTATCCAATTAAATAGCGTTCAGAAGCATTGGATAAATTCAAGATATTTATGGCTGAAGTAGAAAATCAGCATAGCATAAAGATTAAAATAGTAAGGTCTGACCGTGGTGGGGAGTACTACGGTCGGCACACCCCATATGGCCAAGTTCCGGGACCATTTGCAAGGTTCCTACATGAACATGGCATAGTTGCCCAGTATTCTACACCGGGCGAGCCTCAACAGAATGGAGTAGCTGAAAGACGAAACCGTACCCTGATGGATATGGTGAGAAGCATGTTAAGTTACTCCACTTTACCGGTTAGTTTGTGGACGGAGGCGTTAAAAAACCGCTATTCACATACTTAATCGAGTTCCTAGTAAGTCGGTGTCTAAAACACCATATGAGTTGTGGACTAGTCGAGAACCTTCACTCAATTACTTGCGAGTGTGGGGATGTCCAGCTGAGGCTAAACTCTTTAACCCGAACATTAGGAAATTAGATCCTATGACAGTAAGTTGCCATTTTATTGGCTATCCAGACAAGCCGAAAGGTTATCATTTCTATTGTCCAGACAGACTCACTAAGTTTGTAGAAACGGGACACGCTGTTTTTCTGGAGGATGAGATGATCAGGAGGAGCACGGTATCCCGAGAAATCAACCTTGAGGAGAAGCGGGTGTATGCACCCACTCCGATGATCCAGAAACCATTTTTCTCGATACTTGCTGCTGCTGCACCGACACAGGACAATGTCATTGCGACACCTGTTGTTAGTTCTCCTGTGGCAACAATGAATGAAAATAGAGAGAATGTTATCACACATGAGGAAGAGGTGCAATAGCCCCACATAGAAAGTGCGCCAGATGTTGAGAACCTTAGAAGGTCTCAAAGAGCAAGAAAGCCAGCTATTCCTGACGATTTTGAGATCTATGTCAGTGAAGAAGTTTGAATGGAGGGTGATCCCACCACATTTGAATAAGCCTCAAGAAGTGCTCATTCATCGAAGTGGATTGAGGCCATGGTTGATGAAATGAGATCAATGAGTAGCAACAAAGTCTGGGATTTAGAAGAAATTCCTAAAGAAGCCAAAACAGTAGGTTGTAAATGGGTCTACAAAACAAAGTGTGACTCTAGAGGGAATGTTGAAAGATATAAGGCATGACTTGTTGCGAAGGGTTTCACTCAAAGGGAAGGAATATACTATAATGAGACCTTTTCTCCGGTCTCATGTAAGGATTCTTTTAGAATTATAATGGCTTTAGTGGCACACTATGATTTAGAGTTGCATCAAATGGATGTAAAGATGGCCTTCTTAAATGGAGACTTGGAGGAAAATGTTTACATGGCACAACCTAAGGGTTTTGTCGTGGAAGGAAAAGAACATATGGGATGCCGTCTGAAAAAATCCATTTATGGATTAAAACAAGCCTCCAGGCAATGGTACTTGAAGTTCCATGAGACAATTAAAAGTTTCGGGTTTAATGAGAATAGAGAGGACAATTGCGTATATTCAAAGTTTAAGAAAGGAAAATTCATTTTCCTTATCCTATATGTGGATGACATTCTGCTTGCTAGCAGTGATGTTAGTCTACTATTGGAGACGAAGAAGTTCTTGTCCTCGAACTTTGATATGAAAGATCTTGGTGAATCTTCATTCATTCTAGGAATTGAAATTCACCGAGATAAACAAAGAGGGGTTTTAGGACTATCGCAAAAGGTATACTTAGAGAAATTTCTAAAGAAGTATGGTATGCATGCGAGTAATTCCATATGCAACTGTCCCAGGAACCAATATGAGATCGATCAAATGAAAGCAGTTCCATATGCTTCAGCTGTCGGAAGCCTAATGTATGCTCAAGTATGTACGCGCCCAGACTTAGCTTCTGTTACCAGGGTACTTGGCAGATTCCAAAGTAATTCAGGAATAGATCAATGGAAAATGGTGAAGAAAGCATTGTGTTATGCGCAAGGCACAAAATGCCTCATGCTAACATACAGAAGAACCGATTCCCTTGAGATAGAAGGGTATTCAGATGCAGACTTTGTGGGAGATGTAGATGATAGAAAATCCATATAGGTTATGTATTCACTCTCGCGGGTGGAGCTATATCGAGGAAAAGCTTCAAGCAATCTATCACAACACCGTCCACGATGGTTGCTGAGTATGTAGCATGTTATGAGGCCTCGGGGCAGGCAAACTGGTTAAAGAAATTTATACCCGGGTTGAGAGTGGTAGACAGCATTCAAAGACCACTTAGAATGTACTGCGACAATGAGCCAGCAGTATTTTATGCTCACAACAATAAGTCAAGTGATGCTGGCAAGCACATTAACATCAAGTATTATGTTGTGAAAGATATAATCCAGGATCATACCATAAGTTTAGAGCATATAAGCACAAAGAGAATGCTCACGGATCCGCTTACGAAAGGCTTACTACCATGTGTGTTCAGTGAACACGTAGCTGGCATGGGTTTACGGAAAAGCCTATGATACCTGGATATTAAGGGCCTAGAGGAAGAATCTATTTGCAAAATAGAAAGGTGTGTAGTAGCTATTGAATCTGATGGCACGTAACTGCCCATCATGACGAGACATGCTCTATATGCTAATCTATGATGAAATGGGTACCAAGAAAAGTTTAAGTCTAAGATTAAGATTAAAGTAAGATGAGATCAAGGGGGAGAATGTTAGTTTGATCTCCAGTACGACCCAACGGTCGTACGACCCTATCTCGCGCCCTGATCGGGGGCGCCCAACCCGTATGGTTGGTGGGTCCCCATTGCCAGGGCCATATAAAAGAGGTGGGGGCCGGGGCACGGACCAAAAGGTTCGTCCGCTGCCGTCCTCCCCACCGACACACCAAACTCTAGACCATCCGATCTGGTGAGGCGCTGTAGCAGCGGGAAGCACCACCTACATCGTCGCCACTCCTACATCACCGCCATGGCGAGCTCCTCATCGACGAAGACCGACGGTATGCACCCTGTTGTTCCCCTCTAGTGTTCATCCCGGTTAGGCTAGATGCAATTACTCACTAGATGCAACAACTAGAGGTCCTAGCAGATCTATCACTTGCCTCTAGCAAGCTCCTGGTATACATAAAGTCAGCTTTGTGTGTAACTGGTAAAACTCCTAGATTGATCTGTTGAATGCAGTCCTATATACCCCAGTTCTCTATAAACTCTGAAGTGCGGAGGCATTTTGCCAAACTGTAAGTTTAAGACGTAAAACTATACAACCATTTGCTTATGATACAATATAACTCAAGCATTATTGCTTGATGTGATATATAGTTAGTTATCTTATGCTTTCTTTGTTCAGAGCTAGCTTGATGAAATGATAACTTACAAGCCCTACATAAAAATCGGCCGATAACGATTAATCCCAACTCGGAGGCTGACCGAGCAGTCAATTGCAGCTACAAGACGTGCATGATTTGGTTCTTACTTAGTTGGACACATTTTCTAATTCACTGGAAAGCCATTATAAAAAGAAATTGCAGACTTGTATTTATCATGTTCATCGTTCAGTTCATGTGCATGGTCCGGACTGCCAATTGCACCCAACTAAGTGAGAACCAAATCAAGCTCTCAAGTGAGGAGATGAAAGAGAGGAGGTGGGGTGTGTTCGACCTGATTGCAGCTACCAACCGAAAACAGAGGTCAACGAGTTCAGTTGAACTTGAAAATCATGGTAGTTCACTAGTAGAAAAAGAGGCTTCCATCCGTCCCCATTAGTCCCCAAAATATAGGAACCGCGACTAAAGGGGTCTTTAGTCGCGGTTCGGGAGGCGACCCGCGACTAAAGACCTGGGCCCAGCGCGCTCGGTGGCCAGCTGGTGGACGGGAGGAGCTTTAGTCGCGGTTGGCCAGGCCAACCGCGACTAAAGGTCCTCAGGCCTGGCCCGAAGGCCTTTAGACGCGGTTGGCCAGGCCAACCGGGACTAAAGGCCCATCCCTATAAAAGGCAGCTCAGCTCACTTCACTTAGCCATTTTGGTGCCACTTCTCTTCACAATCTTCACAAGGGATGGTGGGTTTGCTTTTGGTTCCTCTTATGCACACAAGGTGTTTGAAATGCCCGCGAGCATGAAACAAATATGATACGAAGTGTCCAAGCCACACTTGAGCTTTCTCATTTATTTTTCCTCCTGGCGATCGCGGTTAGCAACTTGAACCTTTCATGTGTCATTGATAAAATATGCATGTGTGTAGTTCATTGTTTAATTTCTATTATTTCTAGCTAGTTAGTTTAACAAATGCATGATGGTTAAATATATACTTTATATAATAATGCAGATGAATCAGCAATGGATGTATGGTAACCGACTCTCCGGTGAGTTCACTACGGGTTTGAAAGATTTCCTCGTAGTGGCTAATGCGAACAAGCATGGGGGTTTTGTTATCTGTCCATGTGTTGGCTGTAAGAATCAGAAGGGTTACTCTTCCTCAAGAGAAGTTCACCTGCACCTGCTTCGGCACGGTTTCATGCCAAGCTATAATTGTTGGACCAAGCATGGAGAAAGAGGGTTTATAATGGAAGAAGATGAAGAAGGGGATGATATCATCGATGACAACTACACTGATCATTTCGGTGATACTTTCATGGAGGATGCTGAAGGTGGGGAAGGTGAAGGGGAAGGTGAAGAAGAGGAACGTGATGAGCCCGCGGATGATCTTGGTCGGATCATTGCTGATGCATGGAGAGGCTGCGAAACTGAAAAGGAGAGGAAGAATTTGGATCGCATGTTAGAGGATCACAAAAAGTCGCTTTACCCCGGATGCGATAATGGTCTGAAAAAGCTGGGCTGCACACTGGATTTGCTGAAATGGAAGGCACAGGAAGGTCTATCTGACTCGGGATTTGAAAATTTGCTGAAAATGATGAAGAATATGTTTCCAAAGAATAACGAGTTGCCCGCCAGTACGTACGAAGCAAAGAAGGTTTTCTGCCCTCTAGGTTTAGAGGTTCTGAAGATACATGCATGCATTAACGACTGCATCCTCTACCGCGGTGAATACGAGAATTTGAATGAATGCCCGGTATGCACTGTATTGCGTTATAAGATCAGAGGCGATGACCCTGGTGACGATGTTGAGGGCGAGAAACCCAGGAAGAGGGTTCCCGCCAAGGTGATGTGGTATGCTCCTATAATACCACGGTTGAAACGTCTGTTCAGGAACAAAGAGCATGCCAAGTTGTGATGGCACAAAGAGGACCGTAAATCGGATGGGGAGTTGAGACACCCCGCAGATGGAACGCAATGGAGAAAGATCGATGGAGAGTTCAAAGATTTTGCAGCTGACGCAAGGAACATAAGATTTGGTCTAAGTACAAATGACATGAATCCTTTTGGTGAGCAGAGCTCCAGCCATAGCACCTGGCCTGTGACTCTATGCATCTACAACCTTCCTCCTTGGTTGTGCATGATGCGGAAGTTCATTATGATGCCAGTGCTCATCCAAGGTCCGAAGCAACCTGGCAACGACATCGATGTGTACCTAAGGCCATTAGTTGATGAACTTTTACAGTTGTGGGGCAGACCTGGTGTATGTGTGTGGGATGAGCACAAAGAAGAGGAATTTGACCTACGAGTGTTGCTTCTCATAACCATCAACGACTGGCCTGCTCTTAGTAACCTTTCGGGATAGACAAATAAGGAATACAATGCATGCACGCACTGCTTACATGAGACTGAAAGTGTATATTTGCCAAATTGTAAGAAGAACGTGTACCTGGGGCGAGAACCAACCTGAGGTTGGGTGGTTAGGAGGGTGGTTGTACCCCCAGCCCACCAGAGTTCAAATCCTAGATTTGACATCTGTGTGTCTCATTAAGGCGGAATATTCATTCAGTGGGAGGCGACGTTCCCGTCGACAGCGAGGCGCCAGTGGTGACTTCGTCAATTTCAAGATCCCGTCGGCTCAGTCTTTCAGAGGTGCTCATAGGGGTAGGGTGTGCGTGTGTGCATTCATGGGGGTGAGTGTATGCGCGTGTATGTGAGCGCCTGCGTTGTACTGTGTTTCTCAAAAAAAAAACGTGTACCTGGGGCATTGTTGATTTCTTCACCGACATCATAACGTCAGAAAGAAAGGCTAGCATTACAACGGCAAGGCAGATCACCTGCCGAAGCCTGTGGAACGTACTGGTGCTGAGGTATTTGATATGGTCAAGGATTTGAAAGTCATCTTTGAAAAGGGTCCTGGCGGACAATCAGTTCCGCAGGGAGCTGACGGGCACGCACCCATGTGGAAAAATAAATCTATATTTTGGGAGCTAGAATATTGGAAAGTCCTAGATGTCCGCTCTGCAATCGACGTGATGCATGTTACGAAGAATATTTGCGTGAACCTGCTAAGCTTCTTGGGCGTGTATGGGAAGACAAATGATACAAAGGAAGCACGGCAGGACCAGCAACGTTTGAAAGACCCTGATGATCGGCATCCGAAATGGTTTCAAGGTCGTGTCAGCTACGCTCTTACCAAAGAAGAGAAGGTCATCTTTTTTGAACGCCTAAGCAGTATGAAGGTCCCGTCTGGCTTCTCGTCGAATATAAAGGGAATAATAAACATGGCGGACAAAAAGTTCCAAAACCTGAAGTCTCACGACTGCCACGTGATTATGACGCAATTGCTTCCGATTGCTTTGAGGGGGCTCCTACCGGAAAATGTTCGAGTAGCCATTGTGAAGCTATGTGCATTCCTCATTGCAATCTCTCAGAAGGTAATCAATCCAGAAGATCTACCACGGTTACAGAACGATGTGGTCCAATGTCTTGTCAGTTTCGAGTTGGTGTTCCCGCCATCCTTCTTCAATATTATGACGCACCTCCTGGTTCACCTAGTCGAAGAGATTTACATTCCCGGTCCTGTATTTCTACACAATATGTTCCCCTTTGATAGGTTCATGGGAGTATTAAAGAAATATGTTCGTAACTGTGCTAGGACAGAAGGAAGCATCGCCAAGGGCTATGGAAATGAGGAGGTAATTGAGTTTTGTGTTGACTTTGTTCCTGACCTTAAGCCGATTGGTCTTCCTCGATCGCGGCACGAGGGGAGACTAAGTGGAAAAGGCACGATCGGAAGGAAATCAACGATATGTATGGACGACCATTCTTTGACTGAAGCACACCACACAGTTCTGACCAATTCCAGCTTGGTGGCTCCGTACTTCGAGAAACACAAGAATAGACGCTCGGACAACCCGGGGAAGCCTGAATCCTGGATTAGAAAGGCCCACATGGAGACTTTCGGCAGTTGGTTGAGAAAACATTTAATGAATGACAATGATGTTGGAGATCTGCTGTACATGTTGGCCAAGACACCATCTTCGACTATAACGACTTTCCAAGGGTACGAGATAAATGGGAATACATTTTACACGATCGCCCAAGATAAAAATAGCACCAACCAAAACAGTGGTGTCCGCTTTGATGCAGCAACTGAGAATGGGCAAAAGTTCACATATTATGGTTACATAGAGGAGATATGGGAACTTGACTATGGACCCTCCTTTAAGGTCCCTTTGTTCCGGTGCAAATGGTTCAAGCTAACAGGAGGTGGGGTAAAGGTGGACCAGCAATACGGAATGACCATGGTGGATTTCAACAATCTTGGTTACCTTGACGAACCATTCGTCCTAGCCAAAGATGTCGCTCAGGTTTTCTATGTGAAGGACATGAGTAGTAAACCGAGGAAACGGAAAGATAAGAAAACGATCAGTGCATCATGCGATGATCCAAAGCGCCACATTGTTCTTTCAGGGAAAAGAAACATCGTGGGAGTGGAGGACAAGACAGACATGTCAGAAGATTATAATATGTTTGGTGAAATTCCGCCCTTCAAAGTGAACACTGACCCAAGCATTAAGTTAAATGATAAGGATGCTCCAGGGATACGACACAATCGTAAGCAAGCAGGGACACAAGGGAAGAAATGATGTGTAATAATTTATTGTACCAAACTTTGTTGAATGGATCATGTGAATTATATTATCTGTCATGTGTTTGGTCTCCATTTTCGAATGATTCGATTGATTCGAGATACCACTGATGATACATGAAATTTGGAGTGATTTAGTCATACTCCTGCCTAGGCGTATAATATGCATACTCGTAGTCTTCATAGTCACTGCCGTTGTACTGATAGTCGCCGCCTTCTAAGTTGCCGCTGTCATCGTCGCTGCCGTCGTTGCTGTCGGCGGGCGGCGCTCGTGGCTCGAACTGAGGGTAGCGCAGGCGGGGGATATCGCCGGCCGTGATGTAGTCCATGACGCTCTGTACACTACTAGGAAAAAGCTTATAGGTGGAGGGAAGTGGTGCCGGCGCACCACCTTGGACATGCGCCGGTGGAAAGAGGTGCCGGCGCACCACTTTGTCGCCGCGCCGGCGATGAAGGACTACTGCCGGCGCACCACAGGAATAGACGCGCCAGGGATAAATCCTGGCATGGGCTCGCACGATTCGGGCCAGGCCCAAGAATCATTGCCGGCGCATCAGCCCAAGGGCGCGCCGGCGGAAATTTACTATTGCCGGCGCGCCCCTAGGCTGGTGCGCCGGCAATAATTCTTGGGCCTGGCCCGGAGCAGATATAGCCGAATGGGCTATGTGCTGCCGGCGCACCCATGCCCTGGTGCGCCGGCAGTAACCTGGCACTTATTTCTCCCACCAACCAGCACTCACACACCCAACACTACTCCACTCCTCCACACACACCCGAGCCTTCTCCCAACACAGCTCATTTTTGCCTATTTCTACCACCAATTTAGCCAATTTGACCAAACAAAATCATATTTTTTAAGCAAATCTTCCCTTCCTACATGCATCTCCCACATCCCCCTATGTAGATCTAGATCTACTATCCGGCATTGACCGCTCAATCTAGATCTAGATCTAGAAAGTCGGCTTCCATACGCCATTGTCGCGGCGCGTCGTCTCGATCTCATCGACGAATATATCAAACAAATAGGTGATTAATGAACAAATTGAGGAATGAAATCGACGTATGTTGGACATTTGAAGCAAAGCTCTCGTGTGTGGCATATATATATGTTGTGTTTGTGCTTGTGTGTGTTGGCGTTGAAAATGAGTTGCCAACGTTGTGCCGAAATGTTGATTCGTTAAGTTTCCGTTTCGGCACATTTCTGGGGCTCCTATGTCCTACCGTGTAGGAAGGTCATGCCGAAATTTTCCGTGAAAACTACCGACGGATGCATGGTTCTAATCAATTATGTAATCTTACCATGCAGGCGATAATGGTTATCGAGATGAGTGAAAGCATCGTGATGAGATATCTGAAACACGCGATCATCGACATGTATGAAAATAACCGCACGGAGGTATTGTGTCCGTGCCGGAGATGCAAATGAGGGAAATGGTTTGACCCGTATTCAGGCAAATTGCAGGGGCACCTGCTCACTAATGGTTTCATGCATGGACACACTCAATGGATGAGTGATGATGGCGCGGAGGTCAATGGGGCGACGGCAGCAGGTGGTAATAATGGCCGGCAAGAAGGAGGGCATCATGATATTGATGACGATGAAGAGCTTGTCGCACAGGACGATAACCTTGACGACGACAATAACCTTGACGATGACAATAACCTTGACGACGGCGAAGAGGTGCCGCTAGCTTCAGTCGTGCGGGAACCTCATCTTCAAGATCTGCTTCTCGAAAAGACGAAAGGCGCCAAGCGGAAATCAAAGCTTGAGCAACTCGAGATAGACTCGAATACTCCGTTGTACGACTCAGGTCGCGGGTTGGGGGAGTCTTGCTGGAGAGTAGCTCTTGATGTGCTGCAGATGAAGGCGAAACACGGATGGACGGACACAAGCGTCGACGACATCCTGGAATACGTGAAAGATCTCCTTCCTGCCGGGAACACGTGTCCTGGTAGTCTAGCTGAGGCCAAGAGAATCACGTGCCCTCTCGACTTGCCCCACGAAAAGTATCACGCCTGCATCAACGACTGTATCATGTATCGCAAGGAGCACATGGACAAGACCAAATGTCCTGTGTGTGAAGATGAATGGTACAAGAAAGGGAAGAAGAAAGCTCCTCGAAAAGTTGTGTGGTACTTCCCGCTCGCCCCCCGGCTTCAACGGTTCTGCGCGGACCGCAAGGAAGCAAAGCTCATGCGCTGGCACGCAGAAAGAAAGGAGGCAGTGTTGAATGATGAAGAGCGGATTGAGCACCCAGTGCTGACGCACCCTTCGGATGCAAGCCAGTGGAAAGCATTAGACAATGAATTCGGAAGTTTTGGGGCAGATCCCAGAAACATCAGGTTGGGTGCGAGCACGGACGGATTCAATCCGTTCGGAAACCAGAGCAGCACACATAGCACATGGCCCGTGTTTGTATGGATCTACAACCTCCCGCCCTGGCTGTGCATGAAGAGGAAGTACATACAGATGAGTATGCTAATTCAAGGGCCGACACAGCCAGGAAACGATATCAACATGTATCTCGAACTATTAAAGGAGGAGCTTGAAACGTTGTGGGCGGAGGAAGGGGTAGATACATGGGACGCCGTCGCGGAAGAATATTTCCTTTTGAGAGCCGCGTTGATCACGACGGTGCAGGACTACCTCGGATACGGTTACATTTCATGCCAGGTGTGCCATGGACACAAGGCATGTGTCAGGTGCATGGAAGAGACGATGTTTTTGCAGCTTGGTAAGGATCCCGGCTCTTCGAAAATAGTTTACATGGGGCATCGAAAGTGGCTACAGAAGACTGACCCGTGGAGAAAGCATGGAGATCTGTTCGATGGTACAAATGAACCCCGAGGACCTCCACGTAAGAAGAGCGGCGAAGAGATCGATACATTACTGAAAGGTTGGAAGGAGTGCCCTGCGCCGGGAAAGATTCGTCAAAAGCCTGGAGAGAAGAAGAAGAAAAAGGAAACGGCGCCGCTCATTGGTGTATGGAAAAGGAGGTCCGTGTTTTGGGACTTGCCGTACTGGAAAATTCTCGATACACCTCACTGCCTTGATGTCATGCATATTACAAAGAACGTGTGCGAGAGCTTTCTTGGCACTCTTCTCAACATGCCAGACCGGACCAAAGATGGGCCGAAAGCAAGACACGACCTGAAAGTTTTGGGCATCAGGGAAGAGCTTCAGATCCCGCCGGCCCAAGAGGGACAGTCGGAGGAGGAGGCGGACGGCGGTCAGAAGCGCAAAAGGATTAAGCAGCCAGACTATTACTGTCCCCCCTCCTGCTTCACTTTTAGTCCGGCCGAGGTCGATCAATTTTTCAATTGCCTTCTAGGAGTCAGAGTGCCCTTCGGTTACTCCGGGCTAATAAGCAGATACATGGACCCCAAGAAACGAAACTTCAGCGGCATGAAGTCTCATGACGGTCACGTGATGATGACGCAGATTCTTCCGGTTGCATTCCGAGGTATAATGGATGACCATGTCCGTGCAATGCTGACTGGGCTCTGTAACTTCTTCGACGTCATAACTCGGAAGTCGATAAGCGTGAAGAAACTCGCAAGGCTCCAGGAAGAGATCGTGGTGATCCTATGTGAGATGGAGATGTACTTCCCGCCTGCATTCTTTGACGTGATGGTCCATCTGTTGATCCATATCATGGATGATATCGTCAGTCTAGGGCCGGCATTCTTACACAACATGATGCCGTTTGAAAGAATGAATGGGGTCATTAAAGGATACGTTCGTAACAGGTCACATACGGATGGAAGCATCGTCCAGGGCTGGCTCACCGAAGAGTGCATCTCTTTCTGCACGAATTATCTAGACATCGAGGACCCTGTTGGTTTGCCTCAAAACAAGCACGTCCGCAGGTTCGAGGGAGTAGGCCACAAAAATGGAAGGAAGGAACTGCACGTGCACATGTCTGGTCGGACTTCCGACTTTGACAGGGCCAACTTAGTAGCGCTACAACACATTGACTTGATCGATCCTTGGTTGAAAGAGCACAAAACCATGATAGAGAACAGTGGCAAGCCGATGATGACGGAAGCAGAAACATACAAAGAGCACAACTCCTCTTTCGCGCGCTGGTTCAAAGACCACATTGATGCTAATCCCCCACCAATGGATTCTGACAAGGATAAACTAGTATTGGCCTTGTCACATGGCCCCGCGCCCAACATCATGACTTACCAAGCGTACGATATCAACGGGTACACATTCTACACGGAAGAAAAAGACAAGAACAGTGTTTACCAGAACTCAGGGGTAACGATGGATTCCTGGACGGGTGACGTAAAGACTAGATACTACAGAAGAATCGAGGAAATCTGGGAGCTTAGCTACGCTGGGGAGAAAGTGCCGATGTTCCGTATCAGATGGGCTAAGAGCGTCACAAAAGAAGACCGGTATTTCACCACCATGTTTCTACCCGAAGCCAACAAATCAAAGTCCACGAACGCCACCGCGCAGAATGAGCCATGGGTACTGGCAGAACACGTGCACCAATGCTTCTTCATAACCGACCCATCCACGCCTAGCCGTGTTATCGTGAGGAGAGGCAAGAGGACCATCGTCGTAATGGATGGAGTCGCCAACGAGGAAGACTTCGAAGGACAAGTCGGAGACCCAATGATGGAAGAATCCGAGGACGAAGACACAACATACACCACAAGAAGAAGCAGGACCACGCTACCGAGGTCAGGTCGACCCTTCAAAAGAAGAAGTCACGACACGTGGCTAAATTATTCAACGACGAGCAAGAAAAGCAAGAAGAAAGCGAAACACTCTTCTCAATCGATGATGTAAAACTTTATTTGCAATCTATAACTCATATTTTGTGTAATTCATAACTACTCATATGGTCATGGCCAATATTTTATGTATGACTAATTAATATTGTGTTGGTCAATATTTTGTGTATGTATATATAACTCATATTTTTTTGTAATGCATAACTCATTTTTTTGTAATGCATAACTCATTTTTGTATAGGATTTGGGGAAAAGAAAATAAACATAAAATAAAGTGAAAACAAATAAAGAAATGAAGAAAAAGTAAAAGTAAAATAGAAAAGGAAATGGCCAGCCAGGGGCAGGGGGACAAGTCCCAGGTATAGCCTAGTTGCTATTAGCTTGTCTGCCCAGATTGTTAAGGAGGAGACGCCGACCATCGCGATAATGGACCCCTTCTATATGCGGGAGAGCATCATCTGCAACGCTGGGGATCGGGCGATTGCCACCCAGCAGGTCGAGGATTTCATGCTGGCGAGCATTAAAAAGGGCGCCATTCTCATCCCTTACTTCCCCGAGTAAGTAATCACTCGCTAGTCCCCCATTACCATTCTATCCTATATCTCCATTTGCATTTCCAAAGGTTAATCCGTGTGTTTTCCGCAGAGACAAGTTCTGCACCCTCATCGTCGTGCACCCGCAACACTCGCGTGTAGTCTATCTCGACTCGGGTAGGGACCACAAGAAAGACTACACCCACGTCAAGGCCCTTCTCAATGATGCTCTCACCGGCTTCGCCAACAAGGCAGGCCCCCTCAAAGTAGAGAGGAAATCCCGAGGAGGCTTGGTCTTAACCCACACAACCAACTTCCCCTGCCTCAGGCAGTCGACGCCCGACAATGGGATGGACGCGTGGTACGCCATCCTTCAGATGCAGGAGTACATAAAGTACGCAGCTGACATGTTGCTGCCAGAGAATCTCAGAAACAGGTTTGCAAACATGGCGGATGTCCCTGATAGAGAGATTAGAAAGAACTGGGGTCGCATCCAGTAGTTCATTTGCACGATAATCCTGCAGGATGTCACCAATAGGTCTGGCGAGTTCTTCTACGGCTACGGTCTACCACCTAATGACGAGATAGAACTCCGCTTGGAGATGTCGCGTGATGAGAGGCCGTTCAACTCGCTTGAGGGCTGCCGTCCATTCCCCTCTAGGCGTACAACCTGATCCTACAACGGGAACACTTGCTAAAGCTTGAACGATATGTCCTTCAATTTCCGTATTGTAATAATTGCTATATATTCCCATAGAATCGACTAGTTGCTTTTATTTAGTTGTATGAATGTGCATGTGAACATGTGTCTATAGTTTCATTTACTTTGCTATATATTTCAAGATTATGGCGTACATAGCTTAATAATTATTTGCATTTACTCGACCACTACTTGCCTCGTATTTGGAGTTCGCCGATGATTAGAATGTTCGGTCACTCGTACACTCGGGGGTGGAGCCAGTGAGCCTTGGTGCGACGGCCACAAGTATCAATCTATTGTGCATCCTACCTAGCCTCACTGACTCCATCCCTGGATGTTAATATTTGTTTCGACCGACAAAGTATGAGGCACGCTATTTAATTCGTACTACTTGTCTTCTATTTGAGTTCGCACTTCTTAATTGCATTGGCCGATGATTAAAATGTTCGGTCACTTGTACACTCCGGGGTGGGGCCAGTGAGGCTTGGTGTGATGGCCACAAATATAAATCTATTGTGCATCCTACCTAGCCTCGCTGACCCCATCCCTGTATGTTATTATTTATTTCGACCAACAAAGTATGAGGCACATGCTATTTAGTTCATACTACTTGTATCTTATTTGAGTTGGCACTTGTTCATTGCATTGGTACTAACGTTTTACTTGTCTTGTGAATGGAGATGCCGACGACATATGTCGTGTACAAGGGGAGGGTTCCTGGAGTCTACGATGACTGGGAGGACTGTCGGAGACAGGTGCACCGTTTCAGCGGCAATAGCTACAAGGGATACCCCACTAGGGTGGAGGCGAAAGGAAGATACGCCCGTTATCTAGCGGGAGAGATGAGGGACATGAGGAGGAACCGGATGAAGACCATGGTCTATGTGATTGTAGTTTAGGTTAGAACCTACATTATGAGGTGTATGACGATACTTGTGACGACTATGTACCGAGACTTCTAACTTTGTGAAACTTCGTCGTTCGGTGTTGCATATGCACATGTGTTGTATGAATCAACACATTCCGGAACGAGACTTGCGTATTTGTGTATTGATACCGAAATGAAACTTGGCTCTCTATGTGCTTCTCATATTGCATGTGCTGCTGTACAAATGTGAACTGTTGTATAAATTTGCAAATATGCATTGTAATAAGCTGGAAAATGGCTATAAAATTGTATTTTCGACTGCTACTGCCGGCGAACCTACATTACCTACTGCCGGCGCACAAAGCACGCGCCAGTGCAACAAGTGCGCCGGTGGAATATGGTAGTTGCCGGCGAATCAGGGCCGGTGCGCCGGCAGTAGCTGCCTTACCGCCGGCGAACATCCAGGCGCGCCGGCAATGAGATGTTATCACCGGCCCGTTCGCACCGGCGGGCCTAGGTGCGCCGGCAATAAGCCTATTTGGTGCACCGGCAGTAGGCCTTTCCCTTGTAGTGGTAGAGTCCGGCCGTACCACCATAGCCGACGGCCAGCCTCGTGGAAGTTCCCAGGAGGCAGACCGTCCTCCTCATACCTGGCGAGCGCCCTCTCACGCCGATTGTTGAAGAACGCGTCCCAAGTATGCTGGTTATCGGGATGCCAGCGGGGATTCATCCGCTGCTCTGGCGTGAGGTCGAGGTAGTAGTGGTTCGTGATGGCCGCCCGGCGCGCAGTACCCTGAGGGACGGGAGGGACCGGCACGCCTCCGGCGCTTAGGCTCCAGCCGACGGGGACGCGGTAGCCCGGTGGGCAAGGGTAGTTCGAGGCGCAAAGCTCCTCCACCTGCTGGCAAGTTAGAGTGGGTACGGTGGAAGCCATGAGAGAGTGATGAGAGATTGTAGAGATGTGATAATGCTGGCCAAGCCGGGCTACATATATGTAGTGAGAAATGGCGGGAAAAATGGGAGCGGGAAGACATGAGGCGGGAAGAAAGTGGCGGGAAGAAAGAGGCGGGAAGACAGGGAAGAAATGGCGGGAAGAAGAGGAATCCAGAGCTGGTCATCTAACCTTTAGTCCTGGCTGGTGGGTGCAACCTGGACTAAAGGTGGTTTTGTGTCATCTAAGAAAACTGTTGGTGGGATAAGGACATTTGGGTAAGCTTTAGTCCCGGCTGGAGGGTGCAACCGTGACTAAAGCTGTCGGCAGGATAAGGACGCGTGGGTGGACGCACTGCTCGATGTGATAAAGCTTGTAGCGTACGACACCCTGTCGGAGGAACAAGACAAAGCAGAAGCGGCGTCGTGCCTATAAAAGGAGCATCGATACGCCTTGGCAAGCAGACCAACAAGCCAACCTAGCAGGTAGGGAGAGTTTCATCCCCATGGATGGAGTAAAGGGTTGGAAAATCTCCCGTGGCGCAGCTTCTCGAAGATGTCGTCGGTGCACACGCCCTACGACATCTTCGGAAGTTGCTCCTCGGGAAAATTTTCCTGCAAGCCCGTGAAAGACAGAGGCGGGAAGAAAGAGGCGGGAAGACGGAGGCGGGAAGAAATAGCGGAAAGACAGAGGCGGGAAGAAATGGCGAAAAGACACAGGCGGGAAGAACTGGCGGGAAGAGGGGGGCGGGAAGACAGAGGCGGCCGGGAAGAACTGGTGAGAAGAGGGGGCGGGAAGAACTAGCAGGAAGAGGGAGACGGGAAGACAGAGGCGGCCGGGAAGAACTGGTGGGAAGAGGGGGGCGGGAAGACAGAGGCGGGAAGAAATTTATTTTTCTGAATTTTTTGATATATTATTTGTATTTTTAACATTTTGAAATGAATTAGTTTTATTTTCTGAATTTTTTGATATATTATTTGTATTTTTAAGATTTTGAATTGAATTAGTTTTATTTTTCTGAATTTTTTGATATACTATTTGTATTTTTAACATTTTGAAATGAATTAGTTTTATTTTTCTGAATTTTTTGATATATTATTTGTATTTTTAAGATTTTGAATTGAATTAGTTTTATTTTTCTGAATTTTTTGACATATTATTTGTATTTTTAATATTTTGAAATGAAAAGAATTTCGAAAAAGATCTTTAGTCGCGGTTGGCCTGGCCATTTTGGGTGAGTGTTTCTATCTTGAGCACATTCTCTTTTGTTTACTCCATGCATGGTATGTCTAATCGATGAGTTATGCATGACTGTGCATGTATCGTGTCCGCAGGTTCCACTGGATTCTGCTCATAATTGAATTTCACACCTCCATAGTTCTCATCATGGACTCGCTGAATATGGATCCAAAGCTTTGGGTCAACATGAGAAATATGATGCAAAAATAATTATTTTCAATCATTTGCGCTCTATATCGATCGGCCTCTTTCGTTCATTTCCTAATATCAAGTAAATAATAACTCCCTTGTTCATTTAATTTTCTTTGCCCTGTAGGGTTTGGAGACGGTTCACAGATGAAACGGTCGGTGAATTCAAAAAAGAGCTAGAATTTAGAAAGGTACTGTCTGGGGAGATTCAGCCACCGGGGACCAATCTATGTGGATACTATGTTTGTGAGTTCATCCGAAGATACACCTCTGAGCGGAAGCCGTCGGAGAACAACGTCAAGAGGAATAACTTGCGGAAGACGCTTAGTCCAGAAGCTCGCTTCCGACCAATTTAGGAGGAACTAGCAGGATTTTTGATGAGGGAAGTCCTCCATCCTAAAGGAGAACACTATTACGAGGATGTAGAACTTCTGATGCCGTAAATTATGTATGGAAACTTGTTCGAAATTGTATATGGTCATCCGAGATTGAATATATATTGTATATTCCTCTTGAATTCTTCTTGGTTCTAATTTCAAACTTGTTTGAAATTGTACATTGATACGTCTCAAACGTATCTATAATTTCTTATGTTCCATGCTACTTTATTGATGATACTCACATGTTTTATACATACTTTATGTCATTATTATGCATTTTCCGGCACTAACCTATTGACGAGATGCCGAAGAGCCAGTTGTTGTTTTCTGCTGTTTTTGGTTTCAGAAACCCTACAAAGGAAATATTCTCGGAATTGGACGAAATCAACGCCCAGGGTCTTATTTTTCCACGAAGCTTCCAGAAGACCGTAGGAGATACGAAGTGGGGCCACGAGGTGGCGCCACACTAAGGCGGCGCGGCCAAGGAGGGGCCCGTGCCGCCCTAGTGTGTGGGCCCCTCGTGACGCCTCCTGACCTACCCTTCCGCCTACTTAAAGCCTTCGTCGCGAATACCCCAGTACCGAGAGCCACGATACGGAAAACCTTCCAGAGACGCCGCCACCGCGAATCCCATCTCGGGGGATTCAGGAGATCGCCTCCGGCACCCTGCCGGAGAGGGGAATCATCTCCCGGACTCTTCATCGCCATGATCGCCTCCGGATTGATGTGTGAGTAGTTCACCCCTGGACTATGGGTCCATAGCAGTAGCTAGATGGTCGTCTTCTCCTCATTGTGCTATCATTGTTGGATCTTGTGAGCTGCCTAACATGATCAAGATCATCTATTTGTAATGCTACATGTTGCATTTGTTGGGATCCGATGAATATGGAATACTATGTTATGTTGATTATCAATCTATCATCTATCTGTTGTTTATGATCTTGCATTCTCTCCGTTGCTAGTAGAGGCTCTGGCCAAGTTGATACTTGTAACTCCAAGAGGGGGTATTTATGCTCGATAGTGGGTTCATGCCTCCATTAAATCTGGGACAGTGACAGAAAGTTCTAAGGTTGTGGATGTGTTGTTGCCACTAGGGATAAAACATCAATGCTTTGTCTAAGGATATTTGTGTTGATTACATTACACACCATACTTAATGCAATTGTCTGTTGTTTGCAACTTAATACTGGAAGGGGTGCGGATGCTAACCCGAAGGTGGACTTTTTAGGCATAGATGCATGCTAGATAGCGGTCTATGTACTTTGTCGTAATGCCCAATTGAATCTCACACTACTCATCATGATATGTATGTGCATTGTCATGCCCTCTTTATTTGTCAATTGCCCAACTGTAATTTGTTCACCCAACATGCTTTATCTTATCAGAGAGACACCACTAGTGAACTATGGACCCCGGTCCATTCTTTTACATCAAATACAATCTACTGCAATACTTGTTCTTACTGTTGTTTGCAAACATCATCTTCCACACTATACATTAATCATTTGTTACAGCAAGCCGGTGATATTGACAACCTCATTGTTAAGTTGGGGCAAAGTATTTGGATTGTGTTGTGCAGGTTCCACGTTGGCGCCGGAATCCCTGGTGTTGCGCCGCACTACACTCCGCCACCAACGACCTTCACGTACTTCTTGACTCCTACTGGTTCGATAACCTTGGTTTCTTACTGAGGGAAAAACTTGTCGCTGTACGCATCATACCTTCCTCTTGGGGTTCCCAACGGACGTGTGTTGTACCGTCACAAGCAACGTTTTTCTGGAGCCGTTGCCGGGGAGATCAAGACACGCTGCAAGGGGAGTCTTCTACTTCCAATCTCTTTACTTTGTTTTTGTCTTGCTTTACTTTATTTTATTTACTGCTTTGTTTGTTCATTATATCAAAAATACAAAAAATTAGTTACTTGCTTTACTTTATTTACTATCTTGTTTGCGTTCTCTATATTAAAAACAAAACAAAAATTAGTTACTTGCATTTACTTTATTTAGTTTGCTTTATTTACTATTGCTAAAATGAATACTCATGAGAACACTAAGTTGTGTGATTTCACTAGTTAGGCATAATGGAAAACAACAGTGAGCTTTTTAATCTATTTCCTGAGTTAAGACATGGATTGTTTGATGCGAAAATTAAAATTAAAAAACCTATGGAACCTTATTTGCATGCTAGTAGCAATGTTATTAGTATGAATACTCTTATGGAAGAATTTAAGCTTGGGGAAGCTGGTTGTGATGAGCATTATATTTTTAGTCCCCCAAGCATGGAGGAGAAAATTTACTTTGATGATACTTTGCCTCCCATTTATGATGATAGTGGTATTTTGGTGCCACCTACTATGGAGGATAAAGTTTATTATGATTACAATATGCCTCCTACATTTGATGATTATGATGATGAGAATAATAATGATAGATACTTTATTGAATTTGCTCCCACTACAATTAATAAGAATGACTATGCTTATGTTGGGAGTAGTAATTATTTCATGCATGAGACTTATGATAAGAATGCTTTATGTGATAGTTATATTGTTGAGTTTGTTCATGATGCTACTAGAAATTATTATGAGAGAGGAAAATATGGTTGTAGAAATTTTCATGTTACTAAAACACCTCTCTACATGCCGAAAATTTTGAAGTTACTCGTGTTTTATCTTCCTATGCTTGTCACTTTGTTCTTCATGAATTTATTTGTGTACAAGATTCCTTTTCATAGGAAGTGGGCTAGACTTAAAATTGTTTCTTATTTGCTTTTGATGCTCTCTTTTGCTTCAACTCTTATTTCTTGCGAGAGCATCATCAAAATTGCTGAGCCCATCTTAATGGCTATAAAGAAAGCACTTCTTGGGAGATAACCCATGTTTTTATTTTGCTACTGTTTTGTTGAGTCTTGGAAGTTGTTACTACTGTAGCAACCTCTCCTTATCTTTATTTTATTGCATTGTTGTGCCAAGTAAAGTCTTTGATAGTAAAGATGATACTAGATTTGGATTACTGCGCAGAAACATAATTCTTATTGTCACGAAATTGAGTAGCCCCGTCTGTAGGTAACTCAGAAAAATCTGCCAATTTACGTGCGTGATACTCCGATATGTACGCAACTTTCATTCAATTTGAGCATTTTCATATGAGCAAGTTAAGTGCCCCAGAAAAGTTCGTCTTTACGTACTGTTCTGTTTTGACAGATTCTGCCTTTTATTTCGCATTGCCTGTTTTGCTATGTTTGATGGATTTCTTTATTCCATTAACTTTCAGTAGCTTTGTGCAATGTCCAGAAGTGTTAAGAATGATTATGTCACCTCTGAACATGTGAATTTTTGATTATGCACTAACACTCTAATGAGTTTGTTTTGAGTTTGGTGTGGAGGAAGTTTTCAAGGATCAAGAGAGGAGGATGATACAATATGATCAAGGAGAGTGAAAGCTCTAAGCTTGGGGATTCCCCCGTGGTTCATCCCTGCATATTTCAAGAAGACTCAAGCATCTAAGCTTGGGGATGCCCAAGGCATCCCCTTCTTCATCGACAACTTATCAGGTCACCTCTAGTGAAACTATATTTTTATTCCGTCACATCTTATGTGCTTTATTTGGAGCGTCTGTTTGTTTTTGTTTTTGTTTGTTTGAATAAAATTGGATCCTAGCATTCATTGTGTGGGAGAGAGACACGCTCCGTTGTTGCATATGAACACATATGTTCTTAGCTTTATTCTTAATGTTCATGGCGAAGGTTGAAACTACTTCGTTAATTGTTATATGGTTGGAAACAGAAAATGCTACATGTGGTAATTGGTATAATGTCTTGAATAATTTGATACTTGGCAATTGTTGTGCTCATGTTTAAGCTCTTGCATCATGTACTTTGCTCCTATTAGTGAAGAAATACTATAGAGCTTGTTGACATTTGGTTTGCATGATTGGTCTCTCTAAAGTCTAGATATTTTCTGGTGAGGGTTTGAACAACAAGGAAGACAGTGTAGAGTCTTATAATGCTTGCAATATGTTCTTTGGTAAGTTTTGCTGTACCAGTTCATACCTGTGTTTGTTTCAAATAACCTTGCTAGCCTAAGCCTTGTATTGAGAGGGAATACTTCTCGTGCATCCAAAATCCTTGAGCCAAAAACTATGCCATTTGTGTCCACCATACCTACCTACTACATGGTATTTTTCTGCCATTCCAAAGTAAATTGCTTGAGTGCTACCTTTAAAATTCCATTCTTTGTCTTTGCAATATATAGCTCATGGGAAAATAGCTTAAAAACTATTGTGGTATTGAATATGTACGTATGTATCTTATTTCTTAATAAGTTGCTTGTTGAGCGATAATCATGTTCCTGGGGACGCCATCAACTATTTCACTTTGTTGAATATCATGTGAGTTGCTATGCATGTTCGTCTTGTCTGAAGTAAGGGTGATTTATCATGATCAAATGGTTTGAGTATGCATATTGTTGGAGAAGAACATTGGGCCGCTAACTAAAGCCATGATCCATGGTGGAAGTTTCAGTTTGGACAACAATCCTCAATCTCTTATGAGAATATTATCTGTTGTTGAATGCTTATGCATTAAAGAGGAGTCCATTATCTGTTTTCTATGTTGTCCCGGTATGGATGTCTAAGTTGAGAATAATCAAAAGCGAGAAATCCAATGCGAACTTTCTCCTTAGACCTTTGTACAGGCGGCATAGAGGTACCCCTTTGTGATACTTGGTTAAAACATATGTTATGCAATGATAATCCATGTAAATCCAAACTAATTAGGACAAGGTGCGGGCACTATTGGTAATCTATGCATGAGGCTTGCAACTTATAGGATATATTATACGTAACACATATGCTTTATTACTACCGTTGACAAAATTGTTTCTTGTTTTCAAAATAAAAGCTCTAGCACAAAAATAGCAATCCATGCTTCCCTCTGCGAAGGGCCATTCTTTTACTTTTATGTTGAGTCAGTTTACCTATTTCTTTCTATCTTAGAAGCAAACACTTGTGTCAACTGTGTGCATTGATTCTTACATGTTTACCTATTGCACTTGTTATATTGCTTTATGTTGACAACTATCCATGAGATATACATGTTACAAGTTGAAAGCAACTGCTGAAACTTATATCTTCCTTTGTGTTGCTTGATACGTCTCCGACGTATCGATAATTTCTTATGTTCCATGCCACATTATTGATGTTATCTACATGTTTTATGCACACTTTATGTCATATTCGTGCATTTTCTGGAACTAACCTATTAACAAGATGCCGAAGTGCCGATTCTTGTTTTCTGCTGTTTTTGGTTTCAGAAATCCTAGTAAGGAAATATTCTTAATTGGACGAAATTAAAGCCCAGGGGCCTATTTTTCCACGGAGCTTCCGTAAGACCGAAGAACACACGAAGTGGGGCCACGAGGTGGCGACACCACGTGGCGGCGCGGCCCAGGGGGCCCGCGCCGCCCTATGGTGTGGCCCCTCGTCCGGCCCCGACTCGCCCTTCCGCCTACAAATAGCCTCCGTGACGAAACCCCGCATCGAGAACCACGATACGGAAAACCTTCCGTAGACGCCGCCGCCGCCGATCCCATCTCGGGGGATCCAGAGATCGCCTCCGGCACCCTGCCGGAGAGGGGAATCATCTCCTGAGGACTCTACGCCGCCATGGTCGCCTCCGGTGTGATGTGTGAGTAGTCTACCCCTGGACTATGGGTCCATAGCAGTAGCTAGATGGTTGTCTTCTCCCCATTGTGCTATCATTGTCGGATCTTGTGAGCTGCCTAACATGATCAAGATCATCTATCTGTAATTCTATATGTTGCGTTTGTTGGGATCCGATGAATAGAGAATACTTGTTATGTTGATTATCAAAGTTATGCTTATGTGTTGTTTATGATCTTGCATGCTCTCCGTTACTAGTAGATGCTCTGGCCAAGTAGATGCTTGTAACTCCAAGAGGGAGTACTTATGCTCGATAGTGGGTTCATGCCTGCATTGACACCGGGACAAGTGATGAAAGTTCTAAGGTTGTGTTGTGCTGTTGCCACTAGGGATAAAACATTGATGCTATGTCTAAGGATGTAGTTGTTGATTACATTACGCACCATACTTAATGCAATTGTCTGTTGCTTGCAACTTAATACTGGAGGGGGTTCGGATGATAACCTGAAGGTGGACTTTTTAGGCATAGATGCAGTTGGATGGCGGTCTATGTACTTTGTCGTAATGCCCAATTAAATCTCACTATACTCATCATGATATGTATGTGCATGGTCATGCTCTCTTTATTTGTCAATTGCCCAACTGTAATTTGTTCACCCAACATGCTGTTCGTCTTATGGGAGAGACACCTCTAGTGAACTGTGGACCCCGGTCCAATTCTCTTTACTGAAATACAATCTACTGCAATACTTGTTCTACTGTTTTCTGCAAACAATCATCTTCCACACAATACGGTTAACTCTTTGTTACAGCAAGCCGGTGAGATTGACAACCTCACTGTTTCGTTGGGGCAAAGTACTTTGGTTGTGTTGTGCAGGTTCCACGTTGGCGCCAGAATCCCTGGTGTTGCGCCGCACTACATCTCGCCGCCATCAACCTTCAACGTGCTTCTTGGCTCCTCCTGGTTCGATAAACCTTGGTTTCTTTCTGAGGGAAAACTTGCTGCTGTGCGCATCATACCTTCCTCTTGGGGTTGCCCAACGAACGTGTGAAATACACGCCATCAAGCTCTTTTTCTGGCGCCGTTGCCGGGGAACGAAGGAAAGTTACACCACAAAGATTTTCAACTCCCACGTCAACAGCTCTTTTTCTGGCGCCGTTGCCGGGGAGATCAAGACACGCTGCAAGGGGAGTCTCCACTTCTCAATCTCTTTACTTTGTTTTTGTCTTGCTTAGTTTTATTTACTACTTTGTTTGCTGCACTAAATCAAAATACAAAAAAAATTAGTTGCTAGTTTTACTTTATTTGCTATCTTGTTTGCTATATCAAAAACACAAAAAAATTAGTTACTTGTTTTACTTTACTTAATATCATGCATGTTTTTATTTCACTAGTTAAGCATAATGGAAGACAACAAAAATATGAGAGATCTTTATAAACTTTATCTTGAATTAGGACATGATGTGTTTGAAGAGAGAATTAAAAAACCCATGGAACTTTATATGCATGCTAATGGGAATGTTATTACTATGAATGCTTTGAACACCATTGTTGCTAATGCTATGGAAAATTCTAAGCTTGGGGAAGCTGGCTCTGATGAGCATGATCTTTTTAGTCCCCCAAGCATTGAGGAGAAAATTTTCTTTTATGATTACAATACGCCTCCTATATATGATGATAGCCACTTTGTTGAAATTGCTCCCACTACAACTAATAAAATTGATTATGCTTATGTGGAGAGTAATAATTTTATGCATGATACTCATGATAAGAATGCTTTATGTGATAGTTATATTGTTGAGTTTGCTCATGATACTACTGAAAGTTATTATGAGAGAGGAAAATATGGTTGTAGAAATTTTCATGTTACTAAAACACCTCTCTATGTGCTGAAATTTTTAAAGCTACACTTGTTTTATCTTCCTATGCTTGTTACTTTGCTCTTCATGAACTTGTTAATTTACAAGATTCCTTTGCATAGGAAGCATGTTAGACTTAAATGTGTTCCTAATTTGCCTCTTGATGCTCTCTTTTGCTTCAAATACTATTTCTTGCGAGTGCATCATTAAAACTGCTGAGCCCATCTTAATGGCTATAAAGAAAGAACTTCTTGGGAGATAACCCATGTGTTTATTTTACTACAGTACTTTGTTTTTATTTTGTGTCTTGGAAGTTGTTTACTACTGTAGCAACCTCTCCTTATCTTAGTTTTGTGTTTTGTTGTGCCAAGTTAAGCCGTTGATAGAAAAGTAAGTACTAGATTTGGATTACTGCACAGTTCCAGATTTCTTTGCTGTCACGAATCTGGGTCCACCTCCCTGTAGGTAGCTCAGAAAATTAAGCCAATTTACGTACATGATCCTCAGATATGTATGCAACTTTCATTAAATTTGAGCATTTTCATTTGAGCAAGTCTGGTGCCATTTTAAAATTCGTCAATACGAACTGTTCTGTTTTGACAGATTCTGCCTTTTATTTCGCATTGCCTCTTTCGCTATGTTGGATGAATTTCTTTGATCCACTAATGTCCAGTAGCATTATGCAATGTCCAGAAGTGTTAAGAATGATTGTGTCACCTCTGAATATGTCAATTTATAATGTGCACTAACCCTCTAATGAGTTGTTTCGAGTTTGGTGTGGAGGAAGTTTTCAAGGATCAAGAGAGGAGTATGATGCAACATGATCAAGGAGAGTGAAAGCTCTAAGCTTGGGGATGCACCCGGTGGTTCACCCCTGCATATATCAAGAAGACTCAAGCATCTAAGCTTGGGGATGCCCAAGGCATCCCCTTCTTCATCGACAACATTATCAGGTTCCTCCCCTGAAACTATATTTTTATTCCATCACATCTTATGTGCTTTTTCTTGGAGCGTCGGTTTGTTTTTGTTTTTGTTTTGTTTGAATAAAATGGATCCTAGCATTCACTTTATGGGAGAGATACACGCTCCGCTGTAGCATATGGACAAGTATGTCCTTGGTTTCTACTCATAGTATTCATGGCGAAGTTTCTCCTTCGTTAAATTGTTATATGGTTGGAATTGGAAAATGATACATGTAGTAATTGCTATAAATGTTTTGGGTAATGTGATACTTGGCAATTGTTGTGCTCATGATTAAGCTCTTGCATCATATGCTTTGCACCCATTAATGAAGAAATACATAGAGCATGCTAAAATTTGGTTTGCATATTTGGTTTCTCTAAGGTCTAGATAATTTCTAGTATTGAGTTTGAACAACAAGGAAGATGGTGTGGAGTCTTATAATGTTTTCAATATGTCTTTTATGTGAGTTTTGCTGCACCGGTTCATCCTTGTGTTTGTTTCAAATAAGCCTTGCTAGCCTAAACCTTGTATCGAGAGGGAATACTTCTCATGCATCCAAAATACTTGAGCCAACCACTATGCCATTTGTGTCCACTATACCTACCTATACTACATGGTATTTTCCAGCCATTCCAAAGTAAATTGCTTGAGTGCTACCTTTAAAATTCCATCATTCACCTTTGCAATATATAGCTCATGGGACAAATAGCTTAAAAACTATTGTGGTATTGAATATGTAATTATGCACTTTATCTCTTATTAAGTTGCTTGTTGTGCGATAACCATGTTTATCGGGAACGCCATCAACTCATTGTTGAATTTCATGTGAGTTGCTATGCATGTTCGTCTTGTCTGAAGTAAGGGCGATCTACTCGAGTTGAATGGTTTGAGCATGCATATTGTGAGAGAAGAACATTGGGCCGCTAACTAAAGCCATGTTCCATGGTGGAAGTTTCAGTTTTGGACAAACATCCTCAAATCTCTAATGAGAAAAGAATTAATTGTTGTTGAATGCTTAAAGCATTAAAAGAGGAGTCCATTATCTCGTTGTCTATGTTGTCCCGGTATGGATGTCTAAGTTGAGAATAATCAAAAGCGAGAAATCCAATGCGAGCTTTCTCCTTAGACCTTTGTACAAAGCGGCATAGAGGTACCCCTTTGTGATACTTGGTTAAAGCATATGTATTGCGGTGATAATCCAGGTAGTCCAAGCTAATTAGGACAAGGTGCGGGCACTATTAGTACACTATGCATGAGGCTTGCAACTTATAAGATATAATTTACATGATGCATATGCTTTATTACTACCGTTGACAAAATTGTTTCATGTTTTCAAAATCAAAGCTCTAGCACAAATATAGCAATCGATGCTTTTCCTCTATGAGGACCATTCTTTTACTTTCAATGTTGAGTCAGTTCACCTATTTCTCTCCACCTCAAGAAGCAAACACTTGTGTGAACTGTGCATTGATTCCTACATACTTGCTTATTGCACTTATTATATTACTCTATGTTGACAATATCCATGAGATATACATGTTACAAGTTGAAAGCAACCGCTGAAACTTAATCTTCTTTTGTGTTGCTTCAATGCCTTTACTTTGAATTATTGCTTTATGAGTTAACTCTTATGCAAGACTTATTGATGCTTGTCTTGAAGTGCTATTCATGAAAAGTCTTTGCTATATGATTCACTTGTTTACTCATGTCATACACATTGTTTTGATCGCTGCATTCACTACATATGCTTTACAAATAGTATGATCAAGATTATGATGGCATGTCACTCCAGAAATTATCTGTGTTCTCGTTTTACCTGCTCGGGACGAGCAGAACTAAGCTTGGGGATGCTGATACGTCTCCGACGTATCGATAATTTCTTATGTTCCAGGCCACATTCTTGATGGTCTCTACATGTTTTATGCACACTGTATGTCATATTCGTGCATTTTCAGGAACTAACCTATTAACAAGATGCCGAAGTGCCAGTTGCTGTTTTCTGCTGTTTTTGGTTTCAGAAATCCTAGTAAGGAAATATTCTCGGAATTGGACGAAATCAAAGCCCCGGGGCCTATTTTTCCACGGAGCTTCCAGAAGACCGAAGAACACACGACGTGGGGCCACGCGGTGGCGACACCCGGGGGTGGCGCGGCCCTGGGGGGGCCCGCGCCGCCCGGTGGTGTGGCCCCTCGTCGGCCCCCGACTCTGCCCTTCCGCCTACAAATAGCCTCCGTGACGAAAACCCCGTGCATCGAGAACCACGATACGGAAAACCTTCCCGGAGACGCCGCCGCCGCCGATCCCATCTCGGGGGATCCAGGAGATCGCCTCCGGCACCCTGCCGGAGAGGGGAATCATCTCCCGGAGGACTCTACGCCGCCATGGTCGCCTCCGGTGTGATGTGTGAGTAGTCTACCCCTGGACTATGGGTCCATAGCAGTAGCTAGATGGTTGTCTTCTCCCCATTGTGCTATCATTGTCAGATCTTGTGAGCTGCCTAACATGATCAAGATCATCTATCTGTAATTCTATATGTTGCGTTTGTTGGGATCCGATGAATAGAGAATACTTGTTATGTTGATTATCAAAGTTATGCTTATGTGTTGTTTATGATCTTGCATGCTCTCCGTTACTAGTAGATGCTCTGGCCAAGTAGATGCTTGTAACTCCAAGAGGGAGTACTTATGCTCGATAGTGGGTTCATGCCTGCATTGACACAGGGACGGTGTGAGAAAGTTCTAAGGTTGTGTTGTGAGCTTGCCCCTAGGGATACACCAGTGATGCTCTGTCTAAGGATGTAGTTGTTGATTACATTACGCACCATACTTAATGCAATTGTCTGTTGCTTGCAACTTAATACTGGAGGGGGTTCGGATGATAACCTGAAGGTGGACTTTTTAGGCATAGATGCAGTTGGATGGCGGTCTATGTACTTTGTCATAATGCCCAATTAAATCTCACTATACTCATCATGATATGTATGTGCATGGTCATGCTCTCTTTATTTGTCAATTGCCCAACTGTAATTTGTTCACCCAACATGCTGTTCGTCTTATGGGAGAGACACCTCTAGTGAACTGTGGACCCCGGTCCAATTCTCTTTACTGAAATACAATCTACTGCAATACTTGTTCTACTGTTTTCTGCAAACAATCATCTTCCACACAATACGGTTAACTCTTTGTTACAGCAAGCCGGTGAGATTGACAACCTCACTGTTTCGTTGGGGCAAAGTACTTTGGTTGTGTTGTGCAGGTTCCACGTTGGCACCAGAATCCCTGGTGTTGCGCCGCACTACATCTCGCCGCCATCAACCTTCAACGTGCTTCTTGGCTCCTCCTGGTTCGATAAACCTTGGTTTCTTTCTGAGGGAAAACTTGCTGCTGTGCGCATCATACCTTCCTCTTGGGGTTGCCCAACGAACGTGTGAAATACACGCCATCATTGCTTCAATGCTTTTACTAAGAATTTATTGCTTTATGAGTTAACTCTTATGCAAGACTTATTGATGCTTGTCTTGAAAGTACTATTCATGAAAAGTCTTTGCTATATGATTCAGTTGTTTACTCATTGTCTTTACCATTGCTTCGAATCGTTGCATTCATTACATATGCTTACAATAGTATTGATCAAGATTATGATAGCATGTCACTTCAGAAATTATCCTTGTTATCATTTACCTACTCGAGGACGAGTAGGAACTAAGCTTGGGGATGCTTGATACGTCTCAAACGTATCTATAATTTCTTATGTTCCATGCTACTTTATTGATGATACTCACATGTTTTATACATACTTTATGTCATTATTATGCATTTTCCGGCACTAACCTATTGACGAGATGCCGAAGAGACAGTTGCTGTTTTCTGCTGTTTTTGGTTTCAGAAATCCTACAAAGGAAATATTCTTGGAATTGGACGAAATCAACGCCCAGGGTCTTATTTTTCCACGAAGCTTCCAGAAGACCGGAGGAGATACGAAGTGGGGCCACGAGGTGGCGCCACACTAAGGCGGCGCGGCCAAGGAGGGGCCCGCGCCGCCCTAGTGTGTGGGCCCCTCGTGACGCCTCCTGACCTACCCTTCCGCCTACTTAAAGCCTTCGTCGCAAATACCCCAGTACCGAGAGCAACGATACGGAAAACCTTACAGAGACGCTGCCACCGCGAATCCCATCTCGGGGGATTCAGGAGATCGCCTCCGGCACCCTGCCGGAGAGGGGAATCATCTCCCGGAGGACTCTTCATCGCCATGATCGCCTCCGGATTGATATGTGAGTAGTTCACCCCTGGACTATGGGTCCATAGCAGTAGCTAGATGGTCGTCTTCTCCTCATTGTGCTATCATTGTTGGATCTTGTGAGCTGCCTGCTAGCGTACAGTTGATGTGGGCGTAGTAGCTTCCTTGTGACGGTAAAGCACTCGTCCGTTGGGAACCCCAAGAGGAAGGTATGATGTGTACATCAGCAAGTTTTCCCTCAGTAAGAAACCAAGGTTTATCGAACCAGTAGGAGTCAAGAAGCACGTTGAAGGTTGTTGGTGGCGGAGTGTAGTGCGGCGCAACACCAGGGATTCCAGCGCCAACGTGGAACCTGCACAACACAACCAAATTACTTTGCCCCAACTTAACAGTGAGGTTGTCAATCTCACCGGCTTGCTGTAACAAAGGATTAGATGTATAGTGTGGAAGATGATGTTTGCAAAGAACAGTAGAACAAGTATTGCAGTAGATTGTATTCGATGTAAAAGAATGGACCGGGTCCACAGTTCACTAGTGGTGTCTCTCCCATAAGAATAAGCATGTTGGGTGAAAAAATTATAGTTGGGCAATTGACAAATAAAGAGAGCATAACAATGCACATACATGTTATGATGAGTAGTGTGAGATTTAATTGGGCATTACGACAAAGTACATAGACCGCTATCCAGCATGTATCTATGCCTAAAAAGTCCACCTTCAGGTTATCATCCGAACCCCCTCCAGTATTAAGTTGCAAACAACAGACAATTGCATTAAGTATGGTGCGTAATGTAATCAACAAATACATCCAGATATAGAATTGATGTTTTATCCCTAGTGGCAACAGCACATCCACAACCTTAGAGGTTGCTGTCACTCCCCCAGATTTAATGGAGGCATGAACCCACTATCGAGCATAATTACCCCCTCTTGGAGTTACAAGTAATGACTTGGCCAGAGCCTCTACTAGCAACGGAGAGCATGCAAGATCATAAACAACACCTAGATGATAGATTGATAATCAACATAGCATAGTATTCATTATTCATGAGATCCCAACAAACGCAACATGTAGCATTACAGATAGATGATCTTGATCATGTTAGGCAGCTCACAAGATCCAACAATGATAGCACAATGAGGAGAAGACAACCATCTAGCTACTGCTATGGACCCATAGTCCAGGGGTGAACTACTCACATCAATCCGGAGGCGACCATGGCGGTGTAGAGTCCTCCGGGAGATGATTCCCCTCTCCGGCAGGGTGCCGGAGGCGATCTCCTGAATCCCCCGAGATGGGATTGGCGGCGGCGGCGTCTCTGGAAGGTTTTCCGTATTGTGGCTCTCGGTACTGGAACTATTATCGACGAAGGCTTAAGTAGGCGAAGAGGTAGGTCAAGGGGCATCACGAGGGGCCCACACCACAGGGCCGCGCGACCAGGGCCCAGGCCGTGCCGCCCTGGCGTGTCGCCTCCTCGTGGCCCCACTTCGTTTCATCTTCGGGCTTCTGGAATCTTCGTGGAAAAATAGGACCCTGGGCGTTGATTTCGTCCAATTCCGAGAATATTTCCTCACTAGGATTTCTGTAACCAAAAACAGCAGAAAACAGCAACTAGCTCTTCGGCATCTCGTTAATAGGTTAGTGCCGGAAAATGCATAATAGTGACATATAATGTGTATAAAACATGTGAGTATCATCATAAAAGTAGCATGGAACATAAGAAATTATAGATACGTTTGAGACGTATCAAGCATCCCCAAGCTTAGTTCCTACTCGTGCCGAGTAGGTAAACGATAACAAAGATAATTTCTTAAGTGACAATGCTACCAACATAATCTTGATCAATACTATTGTAAGCATATGAACTGAGATCAAATCACTCAAAGCAAATGTCTATATTGATATAAGAGATGATAATGCAAGAGTTAAACAAGCTAGAATTTTTCATGAACTATTGCTTTAAAGATATGAAACCGTACAAAGTTCATTAAAGATGTGTTAAGTATTCAGTGTAGAAGTTCTATCCTTCATTCCAAGCATCAAGTAAATTTTCACAACATAAGAAGGATTCAGTCAAGTAAACATAAACATGAACATCATGAATCAACTGTTTCGAAGTCTACTCAACCGGTGAGCGCAAGCATTTGGTATTAGCACCAGGATGTTATGGCATAAAGAACGTTGATGGGGGTTTGGAAGGCCAAATGGAAGAAAGTCTTACAAAGCTATAAGTGACCATTAGACAAGAGGAAGTCTTATGATCGAAGCTATGCAAGAAGTAGTGATTGCCATGCAACGGATGCACATAGAGCTATATGTGTATGAAAGCTCTCCAATGGAACTAGTGGGGTGCATCCAACTTGGTTGCTCACAAAGACCTAGAGCACTTTTGAGGAAGCTCATCATTGGAATATACAACCCAAGTTCTATAGTGTAAATTCCCCACATAGTTATACTAGTAAAACATGAAAACTCTCTCATATGGAGTATAGGTGCTAAACATGAGCACAAATGATGACTATGAATACTGCAGGTGCTAAGACATGAGCACAAGTGTGGATAAAAGATAGTAATGCTGCCCCCTTTTTTCTTTCTCTCTTTTTTTCTTTCTTTTTTCTTTTCTTTATTTTTCTTCTCTTCTTTTTTTTCTTTTCTTTTTCTGTGGCCTCCATGGCTCTTTTCACTTTTAGGGGCAACATCCTAATAGGACAATGCACTTTTCGGTACAAATAACTCATAATGAAACATGATGTATGAAACTGTATGCCTCTGCCAGTGTAGCAGGATGTGCAATGATCTAGCGTAACATGGGTAAACCACACATCAGCTGTATAGAATCATGCAAAGCAATATATAAATGATAAATGACAACATGTAATGTAATGTAAAATGGAAGTTGCATGGCAATATATCTCGGAACAACTATGGAAATGCTGTGATAGGTAGGTATGGTGGCTGTTTTGAGGCGATGTATGGGCTTATGTGTAGGAAAACAAGAGAAAGTCCTCCCACGGGTTTGGATGTACTGGCGAAGTATGCACAATTCTCAATGTGAGCAAAAGGCAATGCACAGTACCGAAGAGGCTAGCAAATTTGGATGGTGGAAGTGCCAAAAACCGTAGCTTAACATTAGTCAAAAAGAACTCACAAGCTTATTGCAAACAACTAGCAGGTTCAACATTAAGAGCATGATTAAAATTTACTCCAAGGAGGGCCGTTCACGGAGGTACAAGTACCCCGCTAGCTCCCTCGACCTTCAGCACAACTTAGTTATTACGATGAACTCTTAGACATGGAAAGCTATCAAGTTCAACTACACCTTCAACTATTTAAGTAGAATTTGTAGTACGGCACAAGCTTAAGGACAACAATCCACTACTAATTTTAACTTATTTATCCAGCAAGCCTTACCATCTAAATACCTCAAAACATTTGCAAAGAATCAAGTTATCAAAGCTCAATGAACTACAAGTATTTCATTATATACTACCACATGCAACATTTCCCGTTTCCAACCATATAACAATTTAACGAAGCAGTTCAACCTTCGCCATGAATATTATGAGTAAAGCCTAAGGACATATTTGTCCATATGCAACAGCGGAGCGTGTCTCTCTCCCACACAATGAATGCTAGGATCCAACTTTATTCAAACAAAACAAAAAACAAAAACAAACAGACGCTCCAAGTAAAGCACATAAGATGTGGCCGAATAAAAATATAGTTTCACTAGAGGAACCTGATAATGTTGTCGATGAAGAAGGGGATGCCCAAGGCATCCCCAAGCTTAGACGCTTGAGTCTTCTTGAAATATGCAGGGGTGAACCACCGGGGCATCCCAAGCTTAGAGCTTTCACTCTCCTTGATCATATTGTATCATCCTCCTCTCTTGATCCTTGAAAACTTCCTCCACACCAAACTCGAAACAAACTCATTAGAGGGTTAGTGCATAATCAAAAATTCGCATATTCAGAGGTGACATAATCATTCTTAACACTTCTGGACATTGCACAAAGCTACTGAAAGTTAATGGAACAAAGAAATCCATCTAACATAGCAGAACAGGCAATGTGAAATAAAAGGCAGAATCTATCAAAACAGAACAGTACGTAAAGACGAATTTTTTAGAGGCACCAGACTTGCTCAGATGAGAAAACTCAAAACTAATGAAAGTTGCGTACATATCTGAGGATCATGCACGTAAATTGACATATTTTTCTGAGTTACCTACAGACGTAGAGACTCAATTTCGTGACAGCAAGAAAACTGTTTCTGCGCAGTAATCCAAATCTAGTATCAACCTTCTATTAGAGACTTCACTTGGCACAACAATGCAATAAAACTAAGATAAGAAGAGGTTGCTACAGTAATAACAACTTCCAAGACTCAAATATAAAACAAAAATACTGTAGTAAAATAATGGGTTGTCTCCCATAAGCGCTTTTCTTTAACGCCTTTCAGCTAGGCGCAGAAAGTGTGTATCAAGTGTTATCAAGAGATGAAGCATCAACATCATAATTTGTTCTAATAATAGAATCAAAAGGTAACTTCATTCTCTTTCTAGGGAAGTGTTCCATACCTTTCTTGAGAGGAAATTGATATTTAATATTACCTTCCTTCATATCAATGGTAGCACCAACAGTTCGAAGAAAAGGTCTTCCCAATATAATGGGACAAGATGCATTGCATTCAATATCCAAGACAACAAAATCAACGGGGACAAGGTTATTGTTAACAGTAATGCGAACATTATCAACTTTCCCCAAAGGTTTCTTTGTAGAGTTATCAGCAAGATTAACATCCAAATAACAATTTTTCAATGGTGGCAAGTCAAGCGTATTATAGATTTTCTTAGGCATAACAGAAATACTTACACCAAGATCACATAAAGCATTACAATCAAAATCATTGACCTTCATCTTAATAATGGGTTCCCAACCATCCTCTAACTTCCTAGGAATGGAAGTTTCAAGTTTTAGTTTCTCTTCTCTAGCTTTTATGAGAGCATTTGTAATATGTTTTGTAAAGGCCAAATTTATAGCACTAGCGTTGGGACTTTTAGCAAGTTTTTGTAAGAACTTTATAACTTCTGAGATGTGGCAATCATCAAAATCTAAACCATTATGATCTAAAGCAATGGGATCATTGTTCCCAATGTTGGAAAAAATTTCAGCAGTTTTATCACAGGCAGTTTTAGCAGTTTCAGGCAGTTTTGCTCGCTTTGCATTAGGAGTAGAAACATTGCCAACACCAATTATTTTAGCATTGATAGTAGGAGGTGCAGCAACATGTGGAGCATTAGCATTACTAGTGGTGGTAATAGTCCAAACTTTAGCTACATTATTCTCTTTAGCTAGTTTTTCATTTTCTTCTCTTTCCCACCTAGCATGCAATTTAGCCATTAATCTTATATTCTCATTATATCTAACTTGGATGGCATTTGCTGTAGTAACAATTTTATTTTCATTATCCTTATTAGGCATAACTATCAATTTCAAAAGATCAACATCAGCAGCAAGACTATCAACTTTAGAAGCAAGTATATCAATTTTCCCAAGCTTTTCTTCAACAGATTTATTAAAAGCAGTTTGTGTACTAATAAATTCTTTAAGCATGGCTTCAAGTCCAGGGGGTGTGTTCCTATTATTATTGTAAAAATTCCCATAAGAATTACCATAACCGTTACCATTATTATAAGGATATGGCCTATAGTTGTTACTGGAATTGTTCCGATAAGCATTGTTGTTGAAATTATTATTTTTAATGAAGTTCACATCAACATGTTCTTCTTGGGCAACCAATGAAGCTAATGGAACATTATTAGGATCAACATTAGTCCTACCATTCACAAGCATAGACATAATAGCATCAATCTTATCACTCAAGGAAGAGGTTTCTTCGACAGAATTTACCTTCTTACCTTGCAGAGCTCTTTCCGTGTGCCATTCAGAGTAATTTATCATCATATTATCAAGAAGCTTTGTTGCCGCCCCCAAAGTGATGGACATAAAGGTACCTCCAGCAGCTGAATCCAATAGGTTCCGTGAAGAAAAATTCAGTCCTGCGTAAAAGATTTGGATGATCATCCAAGTAGTCAGTCCATGGGTTGGGCAATTTTTAACCAAAGCTTTCATTCTTTCCCATGCTTGTGCAACATGCTCAGTATCTAATTGCTTAAAATTCATTATGCTACTTCTCAAAGATATAATTTTAGCAGGAGGATAATATCTACCAATGAAAGCATCCTTATATTTAGTCCATGAATCAATACTATTCTTAGGCAGAGATAGCAACCAATCTTTAGCTCTTCCTCTTAATGAGAAAGGAAACAATTTTAACTTTATAATGTCACCATCTACATCCTTATACTTTTGCATATCACATAGTTCAACAAAATTATTTAGATGGGCAGCAGCATCATCAGAACTAACACCAGAAAATTGCTCTCTCATAACAAGATTTAGTAAAGCAGGTTTAATTTCAAAGAATTCTGCTGTAGTAGCAGGTGGAGCAATAGGTTTGCATAAGAAATCATTATTATTTGTGTTTGTGAAGTCACACAACTTAGTATTTTCAGTATTATTCATTTTAGCAATAGTAAATAAAGTAAACTAGATAAAGTAAATAATTTTTTTGTGTTTTTAATATGGCAAACAAGATAGTAAATAAAGTAAAACTAGCAACTAATTTTTTTGTGTTTTGTTTTAGTGCAGCAAACAAAGTAGTAAATAAAAGTAAAGCAAGATAAAAAACAAAGTAAAGAGATTGGAGGTGGAGACTCCCCTTGCAGCGTGTCTTGATCTCCCCGGCAACGGCGCCAGAAAAAGTTGCTGCTAGCGTACAGTTGATGTGGGCATAGTAGCTTCCTTGTGACGGTAAAGCACTCGTCCGTTGGGAACCCCAAGAGGAAGGTATGATGTGTACAGCAGCAAGTTTTCCCTCAGTAAGAAACCAAGGTTTATCGAACCAGTAGGAGTCAAGAAGCACGTTGAAGGTTGTTGGTGGCGGAGTGTAGTGCGGCGCAACACCAGGGATTCCGGCGCCAACGTGGAACCTGCACAACACAACCAAATTACTTTGCCCCAACTTAACGGTGAGGTTGTCAATCTCACCGGCATGCTGTAACAAAGGATTAGATGTATAGTGTGGAAGATGATGTTTGCAAAGAACAGTAGAACAAGTATTGCAGTAGATTGTATTCGATGTAAAAGAATGGACCGGGGTCCACAGTTCACTAGTGGTGTCTCTCCCATAAGAATAAGCATGTTGGGTGAACAAATTACAGTGGGGCAATTGACAAATAAAGAGAGCATAACAATGCACATACATGTTATGATGAGTAGTGTGAGATTTAATTGGGCATTACGACAAAGTACATAGACCGCTATCCAGCATGCATCTATGCCTAAAAAGTCCACCTTCAGGTTATCATCCGAACCCCCTCCAGTATTAAGTTGCAAACAACAGACAATTGCATTAAGTATGGTGCGTAATGTAATCAACAAATACATCCAGATATAGAATTGATGTTTTATCCCTAGTGGCAACAGCACATCCACAACCTTAGAGGTTGCTGTCACTCCCCCAGATTTAATGGAGGCATGAACCCACTATCGAGCATAATTACCCCCTCTTGGAGTTACAAGTAATGACTTGGCCAGAGCCTCTACTAGCAACGGAGAGCATGCAAGATCATAAACAACACATAGATGATAGATTGATAATCAACATAGCATAGTATTCATTATTCATGAGATCCCAACAAATGCAACATGTAGTATTACAGATAGATGATCTTGATCATGTTAGGCAGCTCACAAGATCCAACAATGATAGCACAATGAGGAGAAGACAACCATCTAGCTACTGCTATGGACCCATAGTCCAGGGGTGAACTACTCACACATCAATCCGGAGGCGACCATGGCGGTGTAGAGTCCTCCGGGAGATGATTCCCCTCTCCGGCAGGGTGCCGGAGGCGATCTCCTGAATCCCCCGAGATGGGATTGGCGGCGGCGGCGTCTCTGGAAGGTTTTCCGTATCGTGGCTCTCGGTACTGGAACTATTATCGATGAAGGCTTAAGTAGGCGAAGAGGTAGGTCAAGGGGCGTCACGAGGGGCCCACACCACAGGGCCGCGCGGCCAGGGTCCAGGCCGCGCCGCCCTGGCGTGTCGCCTCCTCGTGGCCCCACTTCGTTTCATCTTCGGACTTCTGGAAGCTTCGTGGAAAAATAGGACCCTGGGCGTTGATTTCGTCCAATTCCGAGAATATTTCCTTACTAGGATTTCTGAAACCAAAAACAGCAGAAAACAGCAACTGGCTCTTCGGCATCTCGTTAATAGGTTAGTGCCGGAAAATGCATAATAATGACATATAATGTGTATAAAACATGTGAGTATCATCATAAAAGTAGCATGGAACATAAGAAATTATAGATATGTTTGAGACGTATCACTGCCTAACATGATCAAGATCATCTATTTGTAATGCTACATGTTGCGTTTGTTGGGATCCAATGAATATGGAATACTAGATTATGTTGATTATCAATCTATCATCTATGTGTTGTTTATGATCTTGCATGCTCTCCGTTGCTAGTAGAGGCTCTGGCCAAGTTGATACTTGTAACTCCAAGAGGGAGTATTTATGCTCGATAGTGGGTTCATGCCTCCATTAAATCTGGGACAGTGACAGAAAGTTCTAAGGTTGTGGATGTGCTGTTGCCACTAGGGATAAAACATCAATGCTTTGTCTAAGGATATTTGTGTTGATTACATTACGCACCATACTTAATGCAATTATCTGTTGTTTGCAACTTAATACTGGAAGGGGTGCGGATGCTAACCCTAAGGTGGACTTTTTAGGCATAGATGCATGCTGGATAGCGGTCTATGTACTTTATCGTAATGCCCAATTGATTCTCACACTACTCATCATGATATGTATGTGCATTGTCATGCCCTCTTTATTTGTCAATTGCCCAACTGTAATTTGTTAACCCAACATGCTTTATCTTATCGGAGAGACACCACTAGTGAACTTTGGACCCCGGTCCATTCTTTTACATCGAATACAATCTACTGCAATACTTGTTCTTACTGTTCTTTGCAAACATCATCTTCCACACTATACATTGAATCCTTTGTTACAGCAAGCCGGTGAGATTGACAACCTCACTGTTAAGTTGGGGCAAAGTATTTGGATTGTGTTGTGCAGGTTCCATGTTGGCGCCGGAATCCCTGGTGTTGCGCCGCACTACACTCCGCCACCAACGACCTTCACGTGCTTCTTGACTCCTACTGGTTCGATAACCTTGGTTTCTTACTGAGGGAAAAACTTGCCGTTGTACGGATCATACCTTCCTCTTGGGGTTCCCAACGGACGTGTGTTGTACCGTCACAAGCATACATTCATATGCCTGTATATAGTAGCGTAGAATATGTGAAACTTCTTCAAAATTAAAATAAAACACAAAATAAAATATAAAAGAAATAAAACAATACAAATTAAAAAGAAACCAGATTTAGGGAGGGCTAAAACCCTAACCTGCGGAGGCCTTTAGTCGTGGTTGGCCAGGAGAACCGCGACTAAAGGTCCTCCGCCCCGACGGATGGCTGGCGCCCACGTGGATGGGCCTTTAGTCGCGGTTCGTAAGCAACCGCGACTAAAGGGGGGGCCTTTAGTCCCGCATATTTAATCCCGGTTGCGCAACCGGGATTAATGACAGTTGCCAACCGGGATTATAGGCCCTTTTTCTACTAGTGGTTGTTTCTTCATAATTTTGTGCACAACCTGTCAAAGATGGGGGGTGAGGGAGGGCGAGCTCCGGTGGTCTCCAACGCACAAGGCGGGCCGTGAACGAGGCGACACATGTGGAACACGAGTGGTGGTGGAGGCCTTTCATGGTGGCGCGTTGACCGCGTGGTTGTCAAGCACAAGGTTTCGCGTAAATAAATAAAACACAAGTTAAAATAAAGCGAGTAAGACTAGATTAAATAGACTAACTAAGTAAAAACTATAAAGAAGTTGATTGTTTTTTGGTGTTTTGGACGCAAATAAGAAAAGTAAATATTTTTGTATTTTCGGATTAAAATAGTGCAGCAAATAAAAAACAAGATAAAAGCAATATAAAGGTGTTTCTTATGATAAAAAATGTACCAGGATTCATGGGTTCACTTGACTATTCTCTCTTTAAGTTGTGGTCGACAAATAGTAATTAGTCAATGAGATATAAGGATGCAAATAAAAGTATACGTAAGATCAGAAGTAATATGGGCATCACGTCCATATGAAGGTGCTCATAGGATAGGGTCTGCATACATGTAGAAGTAAGTGTATATATGTTTTGTGAGCGTTATACTATGTTAAAAAAAACGAAAATCCACTTCTGAACGCATATGCTCCCGCTACACATGAAAAATATTTTAAAATGTAAAAAAAACCTCAATAAGAACTTGGCGCATATATGTCAACATTATATATGTGTACGCCAAGTCTCGTAGAAAACTGACTTTTTTGTGTCCTGTGTAAAAAAGATAAAGTAATGTCTCGTGAAAAGATTTTTGAAGCATCAATTTGTTTTTGCACATGTTACAAAAAGGAAGCTCGCCAGTGATCGGTCGTCGTCACTCGCTCCCGCGTGGCCCTATATGGGCCTGGTTTTTCCGCCCAAACTGGAGTGTTGCTTTTTTTAAAGAAATGTACCGTGTTGTTTTCAGATTTGTAACAATTAGATAAAAAATTTGTTGTAAACTCACACGACATAATTTGTAAGATTTTTCTAAGTGATATGTTACGAAAATGTGTGTTTCTTGATACGTTGTAAACGGATGACTTTTTTGTTGTAATTATTTGTGATTTTTGGTGTAATTGTTTTAGTCATGGATACTTTTTTCGTAGAGACGTTGTATATGTTCGTTAGTTTTGTAACAAATGCGTATAAAAGTTATAGAGAAAGCATGTCAGAGATGTTGTAATGTTTAGTTGTAAATTATTTCTTAACAACTTTTGAATTATTTGCAAAAATATATTTTTTAGTTGTAAATAGTCTGTGGTTTTTGTGGATGATGTTTGCGACTTTTGTTGTAAACACCCAAATTATTTGTGGCCTGTGTTGCTAATTATTGTTGTAAATATTTTACTGGTTTGTTCTAAAGATATTTCTGGAATGAAAGCAGACTTTTATTCTAAACATTCAAATAAAATAATGTTGGTTTTTGTTATTAATTATTGTTGTAAGTATGTTTCCGATTTGTTGTAAAGATATTATTGCATGGAAACTGACTATTATTGTAAACACCCAAATAAAAAATATTATTTTTGTTGTTAATTATTATTGTAAATATATTGATAATTTGTTGTACATATATGTGAAGATTTACTGTGAAAATTTTGTTGTAATACTTTTTATTTTTTGTGCACAAAGCGGCGGGTTTTTGTTGCTATACTAAACAACGGGTTTTGTTGTAAATATCTGAAAGTTTGGGGGCAAAGGGAAACACGTGTTCGGTTTAAACTGATAGGCTTAGGACCGCGGGTTGATTTTCCAAAAACCAGGCGGCAAAATGCAAAAATTGGAATGCTGCTAATTCTGGACGCCGGATTACGATCGAACGGCGCTGGTACGACCGATCCCCACGCGCGGATCGGCCGACCGACCATACAAAAAATATCGATTTTCCATGAAACGACTTTCTACGCACATATACTATCGAGATGTACACGTCAGTTTTTTGTTCGGATTTTTATTGAGACTAGTTGAATGCTCGTGCGTTGCCACGGGTCATCAATATCTATTCTATGACATGCAAAAATAATACATATAAAGTTTCTGGCGGTACCCAATACCATATTAATCATTATTTCAACAGCAACGCCTCTTTTATCGAAGGGAAGATCTTGCAGTTTGCATCCATCCGCGGCACATATGTATCAAGTATTCAAGGAAAATCCTTTTCTTTTCAAAAAGAACAGTATAATATCTAATATGGCAGCATATTCAATATTCCAAGGAAAGATTGTCAGCCTGATACCTCTCGCTAAAATACCTTAGAGAATCCACCATTGGCCCTAAAGATTCTAAGTGTTATACAACTCACACCAGCCTATGAGCATTTTTTCCTACCAATTTATTTTACTCTGTAGTAAAAAGTTGTCAAAGAACTTGTTTTAATTAACATCAGCAGGGTATTGCTCCTCTTCGCTGCAGAGTGGTGGCCTAGCTCTGAAAGATGTGTGCAACTCACCTTTTGATCGTTTCCCTGCTTCGCTATTATTAATGTATACTACTCGTGCAACCATATTAGAGCGTATATGTGCAGCCCTTTTGCTGCTAAAAATTATGCCCCTAAAATTATTACCTGGCTTGTAAATGAGCCACAATTTCTCTGGCCACAGTTATGTGCTAATCAATCATGTCATGTAATATCAGATCAATGACATATGCTTTCAAAGTTCAAGGTACTAAGTTTTCTGAGAAAATGCGTGCACTATTTCCACTTTAACTCTCTTGTAACATCGCTACTAAAATTAAGAACTAAAAAGTTACATATTTCTTGCCCAAATATATCAACAAAGATGAATTTTGAAATTAATTGGTTCTAGTTGCCAAGATAACTTAGATTGAAAAGGCTCCAAACATGTTACATATACCACTCAAGGCCGACCGTTGTTGTTGTTGTTGTTGCACATAATAGAGAGATAATTCCATGCCACCAGCCTCCATGCTTAGGTAGTTCTGAACCACCACTATCAGCATCACCAACAACAGTAAACACGCTAGCAGTGCTGCTGTAGTTAGCTAGCCAAGACGGAGGCTGAGCTAGGTTAAACGTGTAAATATGCCAAATGGATGCATATCACACTGATTGATCCTATCTCAGCTTACGTTTAGTGCAGGAACTGTGGTGCAATAGGTAATTCTTTGAGTTACTTTTAGCATCTTCAAGTGTCATTCTTCATAAAATCTCCCAACACATAGCACTCTTGGCATGTGAATTTTCTACAGAAAATTAATTTATAAGTTCATCTATGCTCGCAATGATCTAAAAAGGAACCATTCATAAGAAAGGAATAGTGTGTCCACATGTACGAGAGTATATTAGTAATGCATGCCAATTAACATGTTTAGGCTGGCCTTTAACTTTCTCTTTTTATAAATATTTGTCCGGTCTTTAATTTTCATTTTTCATGGATTGATATACTTGATGCATTATTCCAAAATCCTATGAATTTTAAGTACTGGAAGTTAATTACATGAACATAGGTGATCCGAGAAGAAAAAATCATAATAAAGATAGTGTTATATAGAAAATCTTGTAAGCACATATGCAAAGAAATTCACAAACCTCGTGTAGAGAAGAAAAATGTCAAACTCTAATTTATAAGCTTCTCTACACAATGTATGTTAGCACTAATCGTGTCATGATGTATCTGCATATTTAGCTTTTCTTTGTTATGCATGTAACTTAGATGGTCTAGGGAGTAGCTAGTCGTTGAAGCTTCGGTGAGGTGCGTCGATGAGGCGAGATGCCGGGCTGCCAGGAGGTGCGGCAAGCAAGGCGAGATGCCAATAGCAGAGTGAAGCTGCAGCGCTGTGCGAAGCGGCATGGTCGTGTGAAGTGGCAATGCGTGAGGCCGGACCCAGTTCGGCTAGACCATGAGTTAGGAGCCGAGAGAATTGGTGAGTGTGTTAGTGCATGCATCACTTTGTTAGCTGAATGACCAAGTCAAGAGGAGCTGCACAAGTAGTGGGCGTGACCGTGCATGCAGCTAGTATTCAGTTAGTACGTGGTGTTAGTGCCGAGCGTGGCTCAGTCTATTTAAGGTTGTAAAGCATGTTTATTAGCTAATGAGAAGAGAAGTGAAAATGTAATATTTGATGGTACCAAGGGAGACAGACACGGCAAAGTTTGTTCTTCTTCCCTTGGCTGTATGTGTGCGTGTGTCCTAGGTGATAGAGACAAAAGTGAGATTAGAGTTCAGAGGTGAAGAAGAGAGACACGAGAGTTACAGGAAAAAGAAGATAGGGGTTGAGAGATTCAGCCCCAACAATGTCTATTTGGTAGAAAGAAAATGTCAAACATCAAAAGACTGTTGTTGGCAGAATACACGGTAAAGTGAAATATATGGTCGGCAGTACAACCTGTATTTTCTTAAACTGGATAATCAAAGGCAACTTCATATGGTAACGTACCAGCGGAGAAAATTTAGTGAAAGCCAGTCCTCTAGGTACTTACTGTAGTGTTCATGCTGCTCAACTTTTTCTCAACTTCGACTTGTGGAGTAGGTCTGCATAGCAAGATAGTGAACAAGTCAGGAAGTGCTTGATGTTTGCAGAAGCAGTAAGACTTGCATAGGTATTCATGGGGCATCATGCAAATTAATATGTTGAGTTGCTGACAATCAGCAGCCGAACAACACACTTTTTTACCAGGTAATAACACGGATCTAATTTAAAATTGTAAATAATTTTCAACTAAAATTGATGTTTAATTCTATTATACCAGATTCAAGTATACTTATAAAGGAACAAGAACCACATTTCAAATATAGCTGATGAGACCAATAAGAAACAACCATCACACAATACCACAGAATCCATGGGAAAATGATGGCTAGATCTTACTGGACATACCTTCGAAGGCCTGTGGATGTGCATCTTTTACTTCACAGAACATTTCATATGCTTCTTGAAGTTTGGTGTACTCTTCGTTCAATGAACTTTCACACTGCTAGCAATGCAAATTACATGTCATCTTTCAGTTGTATGTAAATTAGTAAATTAATCGAGAAACTGTAAGAATTTTGCGTGAATACCTCTTTGGAAGTGTTTGATAGTACTTTCAGCAAATGTGTGCCTGCACATGAAAATAAAATACTGAGCCTACATCCTAAATTAATATGAACATTTACTTTTCAGTAATCAGATATGGTGTAAGGCATAATTGTTCTTGCAAAGAGACAATTGTTAACTATGAGTACTATTCAAAGTTCACACGCGGTTACCTTTCCTTCTCCGCATAGTCTGAATATCTGTTGCACCACTGTAAGGGTTGAGAAAAGTGAAAAAAAAGCAGCAAGGTTATGCGCTTCAAACTTCACAATTTGTGTAGTACCATAGAAAACACAGAGAGTTTCTGGATTTAACAAATCATGTATCGCATGAACAAATTCAAAACCAACAACTGTTGCAGAGGCTGACCTGAGTCTCATATAATAATTATTATGAAGTAACAGAGTTCAGTATGAACTGGTGAATTTTTATAGCATGCCAAATGGAAATCCGACAGGCATCACCAAACGAATATAGGTCACAGATTCAGCCGACAACATAGATGTCACAATAGAAAGTGACAAACTATAATTCACTACAAGTCTACAGACAAAACCGTCAGCACGAAGCACACACATATTAGGCTACTTGTTTTTAACGCTAGCACAAACAATTTCGGAGGTGAACACCAAGAAAATAGTTACCCGCACCTGGCGCTAAACTGCTTGCACATCTTCTGTCCATCCTGGATTTCTCCGCCCTTGATCAGCCGTAGAAGGCCCACTATCTCCCTCAAATCGCTGCATCGGTCACAAAAAGAACCCGCGCAAAGAAATTAAAATTTAGACAAGTAAAATCGAAGGAGAAAGTTTTGGACGTTCAACGGGAAGCGATGTAGAATATAGGGGACTTTCTCCCTTGTCATCATGCTTCTCACCACACCAACACTCGGTCGACGACAAACACGACGCTGAAGATCAAGACGAAGGAGAGGCGAGTCCCCAACTCGAGCTTCATCGGGAGCGCGGGCTCAAGAGGGCACCAGCAGAGCCCTCTTTGTCGACATATGCGACGGCGTGCCATCACAACGGAGGAAGACGATGGGAGCAAGGACGCGGGTCCTAGAGGGTGTGGTCACCGTCGCCGCCTCAGAGCGCGGGAGGAAGCGGCCTGGGTGAGGCCCGACTCTCCAAGATGCATGTCCCCGCTGGACCAGGAGATGCATCTGGCCCCCCGTGTCATATCCAGTCTGGAACAAACTCCTCTTTTCCAGAATCGGAATTTGGGACGGACAGGCCAAAGAGAAGATGAGCTGAGAGGGGAGAAGAACACGATTCATCTACCGCCGGCCAGCGATCTAAGGCTCCTCTACGATGGCGGCAAGGAGCTGGTGCAACTGCGGGCACTCTGAAACTCCCAGGCGGCGACCATGGGCGGAGAGCATGTGTGATTGTGGGCGGAGAGTAAGTCGTGATTGTGCGGGATTGGCAACAAATATCTGATGATATCATTCTTTGTATGACTTGCCTTATTACGTATGTAGAGAAAGGAAATACTATTATGGCAATTTGATTGAGAATCGCTTTGATTCCATATATCATACTCGGGGAGTAGTGAAAAAATGATCGGACAAAGCGGAGACTGTGAGATCAGATTGAACGGACAGGATGACTTCAATGACGACCATCAAAGTGCGTTGAGTGTCAAACGACCAACTCTCATTTAATAGTAAAGATTTTCAACTACGCTTAAAATACATTTCATAATCCGGGAGCATGTCAAAACGGCTTGTCTAAAAAAAAAAGGTGCAGATAGGTGGGCTCTATGTTCCCATCCGCATTCGGTGCTTGCTGAAACGGTGTTATGTGAGGCCGGTTGTTTCTTCAAAAAAAAAGAAGGTCCTTAACTGTACAATTCCTAGCCTTAGTTATTGTGATTTGTTTCCAACCATAATTCCTTAACTACAATTCCTTGCTGTAACTCAACACGGATGGCAACAAATCGTGACGATCACAATAGTAATTGAGAATCGGTCTACGCCCAAGGCCCAATCAATCCTCCACCATCCAGGATGATCGAGCTTTCGAAATTCAAACCGCGCGCGCCTCAGTTAATTGCGCGCGCCTCAGTTACGTCGTGATCTTTTTCAAAACGGCAACTCCGAAATCGCAAGAGATTTCGGAACAACCAGGATGCATACATGCAGGGTAGACGACGACTGCGGCGAGAAAAACGCAGAGGATCGAGGTCGTGCACTCGTGCGCTCGATCTGCACGTCGCCCGCGCGCTCTCCTTAAATACTGAACCCCTCCTCCACCCAGCCCACCATCACCACAACCCTGCCAAACCCCGCAAAGCCTCAACCACCGTCGCTCCTCATCTCGTCCGCGACCATGTCATCGCCGGCGCCTGAGAGGAGGCGCTCCACGCGGCAGCGGCCCAAGCTGTCCTACGCCGACGCGGACTCCGACGCCGAGCCCGAGCGCGGTGGGAAGCGCCGCCGCAATGCGGCGGTGAAGCCGGGTACCCGCAAGAGCGGCCCCGCCAAGGGCGAGCCGAAACGGAGGCGGCGCTTGGCGGAGGAGGGTGACGCGATCGACGACGACGACGACATGTGCGCGTCGGAGCCGGACGCGGAGGAGATGCAGATGGCGGAAGAGGAGGAGGAGGCCGCCGCGCTGGAGGCGGCGGAGCGGGCCAAGGCGGGGACGCTTCGCACCATCAGGAGGAAGAGGAGGGTGGCGACGAGGCCGGTGAGCAAGCAGAAGGAGGAGGAGGAGGACGCCTCCGAGGCCGAGGACCACTTCGTCGGCGTCGACCCGATACCAGACGACGAGGCGCGGCGCCGGTGGCCCGAGAGGTACAAACCCAAGGTAATACCTCCATCCATCGATCCCAGCCTCTCATCGTGCAGATAGATCCTATCCTAGGCATGTTCTTCCATATCTTTATAAATTATTATTACGATGGCTGAAGATAATCACATCTACCTTTATTTTCTTTGCAGGATTCTGACCATCCACAACTTACTACTAATAAGCGTAAAAAGCGGTATGCATGCACCTGTTTGTGCCACTGTAATTCATACGCCTCAATTTGAGGTGCTTTTATCTAACACGTACACGCGCGCTAACTGAAACCCTTGTACATGTTGTCTCTGCATGCAGGTCTAATGCGCCGGAGGAGGAAAAGGAGAAGCGTGCTCGGTGCCACTACAGATCTGCTATCGTGGAAGGTGTCAATTTTGATCTGGGCGATGATGTCTACATCCGGCCGGTAAACAACCGTGATCACCTAGCCACTTTCAGGATCGATTGCCATTATGCATTTATCCTTTTGCTAGAGCATTCATAAATGCATGGTTCTAGTGCACCTAGATGACTAGTGCAGCTCGTTATGTTAGGTCCTCAAGTCCTTTCTGTTTCATGCATTGTTGGTGCAAGCATGCAAGTAAACCAGCAGGTTCCTAGCCTATACTAATTCTGTACAATGCTGAATTCAGTTTATACCTGTGCTATATTGTGTAGGATAATCACCTCGAATTTTTTTTTTTTTTTCACCTAGAAAAAATGATGTGTAGGATAAAGATATGTGTGTAAATCAGGTTCTGAATGTGCTGAACCATAAGAGCCTGGGTGTACACTAGGACCTACGTATTTCTCTGTTGGGTTCCTTTTCGCACAGCCCTTCTAGTGTACTCCACTAGATATTGTCCACTCATTAGAAACTTGCTATGTGCTCCTCTGCTCTTCATTTGTAATAAGGTCCAGCTTTGGAGGAGCTCCTCTGCACACTCATTTTCTCTCTTCAGTTGTTATGCTATTTTTGTTTGCGGGGAAGCTTGTTATGCTAATTGCTCAAGTCCTTTCTGTTTCGTGCACTGCTGGTACACGCATGCAAGTAACCAGCAGGTTCCTAGCTTGTAATAATTCTGTACTGTACTATACAATGCTAAATTCAGTGTATGCCTGTGCTATACTGTTTTCGATCATGAGGATAAAGATTATGTGTGTAAATCGAGTTTTAGTGTGCTGAACCTTCAAGCATAGTTGGACACTAGGACTACATATTTCTCTGCTTGGTTCCTTTTCGCACAGCCCTTCTAGTCTACTCCACTAGATATTGTTCTCTCATTAGAAACTTGCTCTGTGCTCCTCTGCACACTCATTTTCTCTCATCAGTTGTTAAATTTTACTGTCTTCTGTGTTATTTAGCTTTCTAAGAAATGCCCTGAATGTTTTTGCACTGTTTTCGTTTCTTTTGTGCAGACCATTGAGGGTCAAATATTCTAGTTTACTCTTCTGCATTTTATCTTGTTGGGTCGCTCTACTTCAACCAACAATGGTAATCATGTTATTGTTGTTTTGAGTGGCTGCAGGCTGGTGATGGCGAGGATGATTACATTGGAAGGATTACCGAAATTTTCCAAGAAATTGAACGTGGATCATATTTCTGTTGCCGTTGGTTTTACCGTGTGGCTGATACGGTATGTGTCAAGCATGTTGTGTTCTTTTTTTTTCTAAATACACTTCAGCTTGTGTCTAAGACCAATTTGCAGGTTATCACATCCAATGTGTGGAACGTTCCTGATCATGAACATGATCATAAGCGTGTTTTCCTTTCAGAGGAAAAGGATGATAACCTGGTTGGGTCAATTATCTCGAAAGTAAATATTACTTATGTTGGCCCAAACGTAAGTGTTTCACTCATTCTTTCAATTTAATGAATGTGTGCTACATATTACCTCCCATTTTTCTGCTGATTTTTACACTTTGCTTTATGGTGAAACAACTGCAGTTGACACAACCAGAAAAAGCTGAGCTTATATCAAAGTGTGATTTGTATTATGATATGGCGTATTCAGTGGCATATTCCACATTTGCCAATGTGCCACCAGGTAATCATCTCTAGTTGTTTTTTTTTATGTTGCCATCATCATACTTTTCTTTTTGTTGCCTGTATGCAACTTATATTAAAACTAAAATAACATAGAATCGTATGGTCTGAGCATAATTTTTTATTAAAGCGGTACAATACGTTACTTGTTTTGATCATCTGAACTTCAATTGCTAAAGTAAAAATTCATAAATATTGTATACCATGATATTTTCTTCGTGTTTGTTGATGACGTAATCTTTTGTAGAAAATGTTGACCCAACAGGCAGCGAAACGACATCAGATATTTCTTCTGACAATGTTGACTCTTCTAAGGAAAAACCAGTTGCTGATCTTGTGGTATCACCTGATGCACAAATGGAAACAGCAACACTACTGGATCTATACTCTGGCTGTGGTGCCATGTCAACCGGGCTTTGCATGGGTGCTCCATTGTCTGGCTTAAAATTGACTACTGTAAGTTTTCTGCTTAGTAGTTTTAGGACTTTCATTGGCCTGAAATTACTGTAATAATTGACAATCTAATTATTATTGTCTTGTGCAGAAATGGGCCGTAGACATGAACAAATATGCTTGCGACAGTCTAAAGCACAACCACCCACGTGCACAGGTACTAACTGCAATTGCACTAAATCACATTCCTTGTTTCACCACACATGATAGCTTGTATGATTTAACCTCTAATTTGTAGGTACGAAATGAGAAGGCCGAGAATTTTCTTAAACTCCTTCAGGAGTGGGATATACTTTGTAAGGAATATGCTGTCCATAATAGCACTTCTCTACCGCGGATTTCGAATGATAATGAAGATGACGAAAACGGAGTAAATGAATCTCTTTCGGAGGGTACATTTGAGGTTGAGAAGCTTGTTGATATATGCTACGGTGATCCAAATAAAACTAAAACAGATGGCTTGTGTTTTAAGGTACTGCAGGATCTATCGTTAGAGTTTCTATTTCTGTAATTCTATTGGATTTAGCGGTTACTTTTATTCTTTATCTTGTATATTTAGTTATGTACTATATTTGTTAATTTAGAACATTCGTACGTAAAGTTTGGTTGACGATATATATATATATATATATTATTTATATAGGTACGGTGGAAAACATATGATTCTAGTCATGATACCTGGGAGCCCCTTGATGGCCTTAGGTTGGTATCTGCTTCATTACAATCCTCTTTATTTTCTTTTTTCAATATATCTTACCCTACTTAACATTTCAGAGATTCTCCGGAAGCTATTAAAGAATTTGTGGAGAGTGGATATAGGGAATCCATTTTACCCTTGCCTGTAAGTACATCCATCCTTCTTCCTTTTGGGATCTTGATCTTGTGCTACCTATTAATGTATTTCTAATTCCAAAGGGCCATGTGGATGTTATTTGTGGTGGTCCCCCCTGCCAAGGAATTAGTGGCTTCAATAGACACCGGAAGCATAAAGATCCGCTGGCAGATGAAAAAAACAAACAATTGCTTGTGTTCATGGACATTGTCAACTACCTCAGACCTAAATACGTTCTTATGGAGAACGTTGTAGATATTTTGAAGTTTGCAGAGGGATTTCTTGGTCGTTATGCCCTGAGCCGACTTGTCGCCATGCGTTACCAAGCTAGACTTGGAATGATGGTTGCAGGACGTTATGGGCTACCACAGTTTAGGATGCGAGCCTTTCTGTGGGGAGCTCTACCTTCCGTGGTCTCTCTCTTTTCATATGCTCTTTTTTTTACCTTGTAACACTATTGCTAAGAATGTTTATATGGTAATGTAGGTACTTCCAAAGTTCCCCCTTCCCACACATGATGCTATTAATCGAGGACAACACGAGCCAACTGAATTCACGGTACGAGAATACATTACTAGCACTATGTTATTATTATTATTACTATTATTATGTCTTGCTAAAATGATGTTCTGTTATCAGCAATGTCTAGTTGCATGTGATGAAAATGAATCTAAGGACTTGGAGAACGCTCTTTGTCTTAGGGACGCCATAGATGATTTACCGAAGGTAGGCAATGACTGTTTTCGTTGTATGCTGGGGTCATTTTAAAGTGCTGCCTGACCATTTGTGAACTTCTATCTCGTTATAAATGATATTGTTTTTCTTCAGGTTGAAAACCATCAACCTGAAGACATTATTGCATATAAAAGTGGACCCAAAACAGATTTACAACGCTATCTCCGTCTCAACCGTAATGGTAAGCCCATATTTATGTAATGAGTTTTCAATTCATTTCTTATACCTTTCAAAGAATATACAGTGTCATGTATTTCTTGTATTTTCAGTCATGTTGGTGGTTCAATGATGTTACGTTGCCATAGTTTTCAACATTTATTGTGTGTCTTTGCAAGTGAATTTCTTTATTAAGTCTCTATTGTGAGTTACCTTGCTCTGTTATTCATTTTAAGACATGAGGGATGACTCGGTTGGAGATGCCCCTCCAAAGGAATGCCAGCTATTCGATCATCAGCCGCTTCAACTGAATAAGTATGATTATGAAAGAGTGAAGCAGATTCCCCAAAAAAAGGTAAGTTAAGGCTGAACCCGTCATTCTTTTTGTCTACCATAACCTGTAATTTCTAAGCAATTATTGTATTCCAGGGGGCAAATTTCCGCGACTTGAAAGGTGTCAGGGTTGGAAAAAATAAAACCGTTGAGTTTGATCCGAATATTCCTCGTCAATATCTTTCGCCGGGGAAGCCTTTGGTAAACCTGTTGTTGTTTAACCAGTTGTAACAATGTGTATATTACCCATGTTTTAATCACCCTTGCTTCTCCTGTAGGTCCCTAATTATGCTATGAAGTTCTGCAAGGGCAAGTCACTGAAGTAAGCATACTGACTGAATGTGTCGTATTATTAGTAGAATACTATCAATAATCCTTGTTGTCTTGCTTTGCAGACCATTTGGACGCCTGTGGTGGGATGAAACCGTCTCGACTGTTGTGACCAGAGCCGAGCCTCACAACCAAGTATGATATTGATAAAACTTTCGGTCCTTGTGTGATTCTTTAACCTGCCAATATATTTTGTTTGATGGCTACTTTTTTGCATGCAGGCTATTTTGCATCCCAAGCAGGACAGAGTTCTGACCGTTCGAGAAAACGCAAGGCTGCAGGGCTTCCCGGATTACTACAGGCTGTCTGGCCCCATAAAACAAAAGTGAGTTGACCTAGTATGTTGACATCTGACGTAGTGCATCAGATAGAATAGACCATCACTAGATTGGTTTCTGCAAGGACAGTAGATTTGGACCTTCTTTGTTCTCAAGCTTAGTTTTATGTTGTGCATTTTTTACACAGATATATCCAAGTTGGGAATGCTGTCGCTGTTCCCGTTGCCCGAGCCCTGGGGTGTTCACTCGGAGAGGCATACCAGCAGGGTGAATTCAGTGGAGACCAGAGCCCCTTGTTTAAACTGCCTGCGAACTTCATCCCTGCGCCTCAAGCAAGAGTTGCAAGATTGCCTCGAGGATCTTCTGCAGGCGAAGTAGTGGAGGAAGAATAGTTTTTTTGATCGACTGTTGATTTGCATCAATATACTTGCTGTCGAAACATTTGTCATTTTGCTAGAACAACTCATTGTCGAGCTCAAGAAAAGGCTGCAACTTGTAGCCAAGTTCGTTTATTTTATCATTTGCTACTATATTCATTCAAACGTTATTATTGAAATGGAATGGTTGGTCTTGTTTATTCTGATTAAATCTGTATGGAAGTGTTATCTATGTTTCTGGCGCACTGCTGCTGCTAAATCACTTATCGTCCAGAGGCAGCTTTTATGGCTGAATCTGGAACTCTTGCTTTCGTAAGATTTGTGCCTTGAATTCTCTGAATGTGCTTGATCTATCTGTTAGTCTGAATTCTCTGATAGTTCTTGAATTGTGTACTGCTGCTACTGAATATCTAACCTGTTAACTATTTAGTCGGGATATTGATATTTTTACAAAAAAATGACAGTTCCTTTTTACACTGACCATGTTGTCTGACAGATGTCTTCCACTGTAATACCTGAAGGAGCTCAGAGTCCATAAACATTTAATTCGACTTCTACAACAGAAGGAATCCTTTGTAATTAAGCCATGCTGCGCTTGTTAATTATGGCTCAAGTAATATGGTTCTAGCTTCGTCCTTACTCCGTTGCTGCAATGTGACCATTGACTTGAAAAGATACTCAAACTTATACAACCATCAGAAGTACATGAAAGAATTGTTAATTAATGAAATTATTCAAACATCAGAAAATGTTCTAGCAGTTCCTAAGAATAATAGTAACTGTTTACAGCCATTAAAACAGGATTAGAAATCGGCAATGTGCAAATACACAGGGATTGAACCATATGAACTTTTATAAATCTAGATGGTACACGAATACATATGTAGGGATGGCTTTCACGTTTCAGAATTCAGAGCTTGGACTAAAAGCTATTTTGGTTAAATTTGTTAGCCCACCCAAGCATAGAAACAAATCTCTAAGGATCTCTAAGCTCCATGTGTTTTGGAGCCCTGTGGTTGATTGGGGCACCGTCGCTCATTTTGGCCTTACCCATCGGCACCTCATCGCATTCTGTGGCGTGTGTGATTTTGGTGGGTCTTCCTGTCAGCGAGAAGATGTGGATGCGTCTGGTGTGTTTCTCTCCTGAAAACGCCTGAGTGCCTGACCGACCTTTTGTGTCAATTAATGGGTAGTTGATCTGGTTTACTCCTAGTTTATTGTTGATCAGATGCATTGCAATTTTTTCTCAAGATCACAAGGTGTTGGATGAATTGCATGAGAGGTTGTCACCCGTATAATTTTCATGCATCTAATTACAGTAATCAGAGGACCAATCTTAGATTATTAATGCTCAATAGAGACCTTGCCTCTAGCAAGCTCCTGGTATACATAAAGTCAGCTTTGTGTGTAACTGGTAAAACTCCTAGATTGATCTGTTGAATGCAGTCCTATATACCCAGTTCTCTCTAAACTCTGAAGTGCGGAGGCATTTTGCCAAACTGTAAGCTTAAGATGTAAAATTATTCAACCATTTGCTTATATTATACAATATAACTCAAGCATTGCTTGATGGGATATATAGTTAGTTATCTTATGCTTTCTTTGTTCAGAGCTAGCTTGAAGAAATGATAAACTACAAGCCCATGTTCAAAATCGGCCGATAAACCAGTTAACTGGCAGATTAATTCCAACTCGGAGGCTGACCGAGAAGCTCATTGCAGCTACAAGATGTGCATGATTTGGTTTTTACTTAGTTGGACACATTTTTTAATTCACTGGAAAGCAATTATAAAGAGAAATTGCAGACTTGTATTTATCATGTTCATCGTTCAGTTCATGTGCATGCTCCGGATCGATTGCCATTGCTCCCAACTACTCCTCCGATCCCTTTTAATTTACTCGGATTTAGTATAACTTTGTACTAAATCCGAGTCAATTAAAAGGGATCGGAGGGAGTAAGTGAGAACCAAATCAAGCTCTGGAGTGAGGAGATGAAAGAGAGGAAGTGGGGCGTGTTCGACCTGATTGCAGCTACCAACCCAAAACAGAGGTCAGCGAGTTCAGTTGAACTTGAAAATCATGGTAGTTGTTCCTTCATAATTTTGTGCACATCCCGTCAAAGATGGGGGGTGAGGGCAGGCGAGCTCTGGTGGACTCATATGCGCAAGGAGGGCCGTGAACGGGGCGACGCATATGGAACGTGAGTGGTGGCGGAGGTCTTTCACGGCGGCGCGTTGACCAGGGGTTCCTCCTTGTTGCGTGTTTTGGCCGGATCTAGCGGAAGATCGCCCTGTCGGTCGTCGTCTTCCTGGAGTAGCCTAGCCGATGAGGTTCGGAGCGGCAGATCCAACAAGTCAGCGGGTGTTGTGGGGGATACTAGCTCGGATTAATAAAGGTGTTTTCTTCAACAAGTTATGCGCATGAAAGGGTTTCATCCTAGTTGGTGTCACTTTATCGAACAATTTGTGAGGGGAGGAAGTGTAGGGATCAGGGTCAATGATGATATTGGTCACTACTTGACAAGGTATTAACTCGTCAATGCCTACGTATTGTAGACTAGGGTTTGGTTGGAAGTAGAGGGCAAGTAGATCTCGAAGGTTTCAGCCGAAAAGTACTCGACGATTAAGAAACTAGGGTTATGTTGACAATGGATTCGATCCTCTCTTTGTCCCTCGACTCCCCCTTATATAGGAGGCGGAGCCGAGGGATTCATAATACACAAGTTACAAAGTCCGGGAGGGTTTCTAACCCGTCCCGTAAAATTACAAGTCTCTATATTTCCTAATACAACTCTAACTTTCCTTAATATTAACTGGGCTTCCGAACTTCATATTCTTCGACTTGTGGGCCTTCAGTAAACCCCGGGTACCATCTTCGGCAGACCCATTGGGGATGCCTATGTCAGTAGCCCCCGAGATTTTGCTTGTCGAAGAATCAGGGAAAATCTCCAACTTTATAATCGTCAAATAACTTTTTCAAGCCATCGCATATCTTCAGATAAACAATTATATATTGTACAGGGATAATGGTAGTTGGGGCTAGTTCATCTGACGGATCAGGTACTAGTTAACTGCTCTAGTGGCAATCCGCAAAAACCTACTTCAAAATCACGTCCCTGGACATGATCTCGGGATACTGGTGTTAACTCGACATGTGCCGCTTAAGGTCTTACCATCTGTCGAGTCCCAGTCATATTTTATCGGGTACCTAACGCATCCGTTAGGATTTTTCTTCGTATTTGTTGATACGGAAAAAAGTAGCAAATCGACGTCAGAAATGGTGCCACGCCGCTCAGAACGGATCTGGGGTCTTACCTTCGCAAAGTTTTGCGGCATTCAGAGATTATTCGCAACTTTAGGCGCTCTGAGAATATATTGTCGAGTGCTTTTTCGGCTGTTGGAATAGCACATTTTATTGAGTCAACGGATGACTTATCTTGTCTTCCCGATGGGAGTATATGAAGAGTTATTTGTATAACTCGAAATATACTCATTATACCTTTTCAATTTCATCGGGCACGCGAACAGCATTCCCGATGGGAGTAGCCCCCGAGGCTACAGCCAAGGACTTGTACTTGGTTGTAGGCTCAACACTTCAACGCATGATGTCGCTATATTGTCATACTTTCTTTGAATTTTTATTTCTATCGGGTGCGCGACCAGCGCTCCCGATGGGAGTAGCCCCCGAGGCTATGAACAAATGCTTGTATTTGATCATAGGCTCTCGCCATTTCTATTTTGTCATACTCGAAATTTCCTTCTTGAAAAGTAGCCCCCGAGCATTTGATCAAAAACTTGTATTTGATCAAAGGCTCTCGAGATAATCAATAGTCTTTTCCTGTCGCCAATTTGATTAATCTTCACAGCCGAGATTTTCTCTTTGCAAGGTGACATCATTACTGACGATAGCCACGATCGCTGTATCGGGAAGACACGAGCACTGCTCTCTCTGTCTGGCAGGCCCAAAACCCTCATCAATTTGACACGTCGCGCAAGTGGGGGACACACGTCCTCCGCTTTTTCTGGCGCACGCACTGTAGTGCCTGTTCCGTTCCTTCACAGTCAAAATACACTTTTACCCCTTAGCCACGTGTACAACATCCATCTCAAAATTATTCCATCCAACGGTGCACCGATTCGCCGACTCCCTATATAAGGTCTTCTTCTTCCTCCGTTCATCCTTTCACCTGCGCCGCACCTCTACTCTCTTTTCCAAAAATCCCCTATTGCGCCCAACACTTCCTGAGCTCAGCCACACTCTACGCCATTGTTGATGCCACCACGCGCACGGCTCACCAGGCACAGCACTCCTGAGTCAAAGATGGCGGCGGAAGATCTGGAGTGGGAGAGATCCAAGATTTCCAATCAAGATCTCAACCTGATGAAGAAGCTCGGGTTTATGAAGAAAAAAGATGCGTTACGCTTCCCCAGCGAAGAAAGCTATCCATCACCTCCTATCGAGTATCGGGTTAGTTTCGTTGACCATCTTATCCGCGGTCTTTCTACCCCAATTCACGATTTCCTCCGCGGTCTTCTCTTTGTTTACGGGTTGCAGCTGCATCAGCTGACTCCCAATTCCATCCTCCATGTCTCCATTTTCATTACTCTCTACGAGTGCTTCCTCGGAGTCCATCCTAATTGGGCTCTGTGGAAGCGTATCTTCTGCCTCGGCCGCAACGGCTCCCACAACATCACCTACAACATAGGCGGTGTTGTTATTTGCGTTTGTCCTGACGTCGAGTATTTTGACGTCAAATTCCCCGACTCCGTCCAAGGGTGGCGCAAAATATGGCTTTATGTGCACGAAGAGAGCTCTGACTCGGTGGAGCACAACGTAGCTCCTTTTGATGGAAGTCCCAAAATTCTTCGCCGCCGATCCTGGGACGCGGAAGTTACCGAAGAAGAAAAAACGGCGACAGAGGCACTGATGTCCCGTATACACGAGCTTCAAAACACCCGTGGCAAAGAATTGTCGGGTATCCAGATCACAGCGTATTTCCTTAGGATTAGAGTGCAGCCTTTACAAGCTCGCAAAAATCCCCTTTGGATGTATGCTGGCGAAGAAGATGCTGACCGGCTCTCCAAAGACCTTTCTGTAAAGGACTTGGAGAAGCTTATCCGAAGAATCTCCTCGTTGAGCAAGAAAGATGCCATTCCATCCACCTGTCGCGTGGAGCCTTATAGCGGCACCAACCCCCTTCCCAAGGTAAATTATCATTCTGCCGAGTTTTAAATTTTTATCGACTACTATTTTTGATGGCATCCCTTGTGTAATCTTGTCGTCATATCTTGCCCATGTAGAAACACCAAGTCCTAGCTTCTCTCCCCCTCTTCCTGAAGGCGGGGAAGTCGAAGAACGGACCGTCATCGCCGACGAACCCCAGGGCACTTCTCGCCCTGAGAGCGAAGTTGCAGGTTCTCATAAATCTGCGGCTTCCTCTAAAAAAGAAGTCGAATCTGAGGCTTCTGAATCCACGCACTCCCTTCCCTCTGCTGTTTCTCCAAGGAACAAGCGGAAAAGAAATGATGCCACAAATTCAGGCACCTCAAAGACTAACAAGTCCCCTCTCGAGGAAACTTTACCCGAGGAGGAGGACAAACCTTTCAACCCTTACGAGGATGTCCTTGTCAGCTCGTAAGTTTCTATCTACTTGTTCCTTTGCACTCGATAATTTTGCCTGTCTTTGTTTCTTATATTTTCCCTTATGTATAGTGGAGATGAAGAGGAAAAACCCCCTATTGACGTGACTGCTCGAACGAGCACATCTCGTACTCTAGTTATCTCCGAGACTCGCCCTGAAGCAGACGAAACCTCGCCTCCTCAGCAGGATATAGGACACCCTAGTCCTGTTGTGAGCCCCCGTGCTTCATCGCCAAAAAGAGCAAGAACTAATCAAGGAAAAGAGCCAAGTCTCATGACCGACGGCTCGGCGACTCCTCGTATGAATGATGTAAGTACCTTTCTTGCTATCTTTTTGCTGTCGAATGTTTCCAACTTTTTTGTTGTCGCAATTCTTTAACCTCTTTTTTTTTATGCCGTGCTATTTTTCAGCCTTCGATGAAGGAATTTGTGCGCCTTGGTACCCAATTTATCGGGTATCGTGACCTTGCCAATGAACTGAAAGGTATATTTTTTTTCTTGCTGCCTTTCATCGAGTAATTTGCCTCTTCTATTTTGCTCTAACTTATGTCACCCTTTATTTTGCTAGAATCCCTTTCTAAGGCAAATAAGCGTGCTGATGACCTTGCCCGCAAGCTTGAACAAAGTGAAAAATCTCGCGAGAAGGCTGAATCTGATGCTGCTGCTGTCGAGGGTCTTCGAAAGAGGCTCCATGAAGAAGAAAATTCCTTGAGTGAAAACCTGACTCAGCAGTCAGCTCGTGAACAAGAAATTATCACGCGCTTGGAGTCACAGAGCCGACGCTTTGTTAATAAGTGCTCCAACTACTTTGATTTCTTCGGGCATTCCTTTCTTTGCGCAATTGTTGACAAGCTAAATTTTGCCTCATCAGGGAAAACGTATCAAGATTATGATCTGGAAAATCCTGAAGGTGATCGCCTGCTCGACGCACTCTCCCTCCTTTAAATCCATGGAGACGAGGCACGCCAGGGCATTGCTGATGCTAGGGCAGGACTGTCATGACTGTTTCCTTACTTCTTCGGGAAGAAAAAGGAACCCGACTCTTTTGTTGAACTGGCTCAGCACTTCATCCCTGCAGAAGATCTTGGACTAGGTCTTTGATGCGTGCAATTAACACACGTCCGTTGGGAACCCCAAGAGGAAGGTGTGATGCAGACAGTAGCAAGTTTTCCCTCAGAAAGAAACCAAGGTTTATCGAACCAGGAGGAGCCAAGAAGCACGTTGAAGGTTGATGGCGGCGGGATGTAGTGCGGCGCAACACTAGGGATTCCGGCGCCAACGTGGAACCTGCACAACACAACCAAAGTACTTTGCCCCAACGAAACAGTGAGGTTGTCAATCTCACCGGCTTGCTGTAACAAAGGATTAACCGTATTGTGTGGAAGATGATTGTTTGCAGAAAACAGTAAAGAACAAGTATTGCAGTAGATTGTATGCGATGTAAAGAATAGGACCGGGGTCCACAGTTCACTAGAGGTGTCTCTCCCATAAGATAAATAGTATGTTGGGTGAACAAATTACAGTCGGGCAATTGACAAATAGAGAGGGCATGACAATGCACATACATGATATGATAAATATAGTGAGATTTAATTGGGCATTACGACAAAGTACATAGACCGCTATCCAGCATGCATCTATGCCTAAAAAGTCCACCTTCAGGTTATCATCCGAACCCCTTCCGGTATTAAGTTGCAAACAACAGACAATTGCATTAAGTATGGTGCGTAATGTAATCAATAACTACATCTTTGGACATAGCATCAATGTTTTATCCCTAGTGGCAACAGCACATCCACAACCTTAGAACTTTCTGTCACTGTCCCAGATTTAATGGAGGCATGAACCCACTATCGAGCATAAATACTCCCTCTTGGAGTTAAGAGCAAAAACTTGGCCAGAGCCTCTACTAATAACGGAGAGCATGCAAGATCATAAACAACACATAAGTAATAGATTGATAATCACCATAACATAGTATTCTCTATCCATCGGATCCCGACAAACACAATATATAGAATTACAGATATATGATCTTGATCATGTTAGGCAGCTCACAAGATCCAACAATGAAGCACATAAGGAGAAGATGACCATCTAGCTACTGCTATGGACCCTTAGTCCAGGGGTGAACTACTCACTCATCACTCCGGAGGCGATCATGGCGGTGAAGAGTCCTCCGGGAGATGATTCCCCTCTCCGGCAGGGTGCCGGAGGCGATCTCCTGAATCCCCCGAGATGGGATTGGCGGCGGCGGCGTCTCTGGAAGGTTTTCCGTATCGTGGCTCTCGGTACTGGGGGTTTCGCGACGGAGGCTTTAAGTAGGCGAAAGGGTAGGTCAGGGGGCGTCACGAGGTGGCGACACAACAGGGCCGCGCCGCCCTAGCGTGTCGTCGCCTCGTGGCCCCACTTCGTTTCCTCTTCGGTCTTCTGGAAGCTTCGTGCAAAAATAGGCCCCTGGGCGTTGATTTCGTCCAATTCCGAGAATGTTTCCTTACTAGGATTTCTGAAACCACAAACAGCAGAAAACAGCAACTGGCTCTTCGGCATTTTGTTAATAGGTTAGTGCCGGAAAATGCATAAATACGACATATAATGTGTATAAAACATGTAGATATCATCAATAATGTGGCATGGAACATAAGAAATTATCGATACGTCGGAGACGTATCAGCATCCCCAAGCTTAGTTCCTGCTCGTCCCGAGCAGGTAAACGATAACAAAGATAATTTCTGGAGTGACATGCCATCATAACCTTGATCATACTATTGTAAGCATATGTAATGAATGCAGCGATCAAAAACAATGGTAATGACGTGAGTAAACAAATGAATCATAAAGCAAAGACTTTTCATGAATAGTACTTCAAGACAAGCATCAATAAGTCTTGCATAAGAGTTAACTCATAAAGCAATAAATCAAAGTAAAGGTATTGAAGCAACACAAAGGAAGATTAAGTTTCAGCGGTTGCTTTCAACTTATAACATGTATATCTCATGTATATTTGTCAACATAGAGTAATATAACAAATGCAATATGCAAGTATGTAGGAATCAATGCACAGTTCACACAAGTGTTTGCTTCTTGAGGTGGAGAGAAATAGGTGATCTGACTCAACATAAAAATAAAAGAAAGGTCCTTCAAAGAGGAAAGCATTGATTGCTATATTTGTGCTAGAGCTTTTATTTTGAAAACATGAAACAATTTTGTCAACGGTAGTAATAAAGCATATGTATCATGTAAATTATATCTTACAAGTTGCAAGCCTCATGCATAGTGTACTAATAGTGCTCGCACCTTGTCCTAATTAGCTTGGGTTAACACTGATCATCATTGCATAACATATGTTTCAACCAAGTGTCACAAAGGGGTACCTCTATGCACTTTGTACAAGGGTCTAAGGAGAAAGTTCGCATTGGATTTCTCGCTTTTGATCATTCTTCAACTTAGACACCCATACCGGGACAACATAGACAACAGATAATGGACTCCTCTTTTAATGCTTAAGCATTCAACAACAGTTAATATTCTCATAAGAGATTGAGGTTTTATGTCCAAACTGAAACTTCCACCATGATTCATGGCTTTAGTTAGCGGCCCAATGTTCTTCTCTAACAGTATGCATACTCAAACCATTTGATTGTGGAAACCGCCCTTACTTCAGACAAGACGAACATGCATAGCAACTCACATGATATTCAACAAAGAGTTGATGGCGTCCCCAGGAACATGGTTATCGCACAACAAACAACTTAATAAGAGATAAAGTGCATAAGTACATATTCAATACCACAATAGTTTTTAAGGCTATTTTGTCCCATGAGCTATATATTGCAAAGGCGAATGATGGAAATTTAAAGGTAGCACTCAAGCAATTTACTTTGGAATGGTGGAGAAATACCATGTAGTAGGTAGGTATGGTGGACACAAATGGCATAGTGGTTGGCTCAAGGATTTTGGATGCATGAGAAGTATTCCCTCTCGATACAAGGTTTAGGCTAGCAAGGTTTATTTGAAACAAACACAAGGATGAACCGGTGCAGCAAAACTCACATAAAAGACATATTGTAAACATTATAAGACTCTACACCGTCTTCCTTGTTGTTCAAAACTCAATACTAGAAATTATCTAGACTTTAGAGAGACCAAATATGCAAACCAAATTTTAGCAAGCTCTATGTATTTCTTCATTAATGGGTGCACAGTATATGATGCAAGAGCTTAAACATGAGCACAACAATTGCCAAGTATCAAATTATTCAAGACATTTTAGAATTACTACATGTAGCATTTCCCGATTCCAACCATATAACAATTTAACGAAGAAGATTCAACCTTCGCCATGAATACTATGAGTAAAGCCTAAGGACATATTTGTCCATATGCAACAGCGGAGCGTGTCTCTCTCCCACACAATGAATGCTAGGATCCATTTTATTCAAACAAAAACAAAAACAAAAACAAACAGACGCTCCAAGCAAAGTACATAAGATGTGACTGAATAAAAATATAGTTTCAGGGGAGGAACCTGATGATGTTGTCGATGAAGAAGGTGATGCCTTGGGCATCCCCAAGCTTAGACGCTTGAGTCTTCTTAAAATATGCAGGGGTGAACCACCGGGGCATTCCCAAGCTTAGAGCTTTCACTCCTCTTGATCATAGTATATCATACTCCTCTCTTGACCCTTGAAAACTTCCTTCACACCAAACTTCAAGCAAACTCATTAGAGGGTTAGTGCACAATAAAAATCCACATGTTCAGAGGTGACACAATCATTCTTAACACTTCTGGACATTGCACAAAGCTACTGGACATTAAAGGAACAAAGAAATTCATCCAACATAGCAAAAGAGGCAATGCGAAATAAAAGGCAGAATCTGTCAAAAACAGAACAGTCCGTAAAGACGAACCTGGAAGGGGTACTTAACTTGCTCAAACGGAAAAACTCAAAACTAATGAAGGTTGCATACATATCTGAGGATCACGCACGTAAATTTGCAGATTTTTTTGATTTTTTTACAGAGACTTCTGCGCGAATTCGTGACAGACAGTAATGCTGTTTCTGTGCAGCAATCCAAATCTAGCATCAACTTTACCATAGAGACTTTACTTGGCACAAAAACATGATAAGGAGAGGTTGCTACAGTAGTAAACAACTTCCAAGACTCAAATATAAAACAAAGTACTGTAGTAAAAACATGGGTTGTCTCCCATAAGCGCTTTTCTTTAACGCCTTTCAGCTAGGCGCAGAAAGTGTATATCAAGTATTATCAAGAGATGAAGCATCGACATCATAATTTGTTCTAATAATAGAATCATAAGGTAACTTCATTCTTTTTCTAGGGAAGTGTTCCATACCTTTCTTGTGAGTAAATTGATATTTAATATTACCTTTCTTCATATCAATAGTAGCACCAACGGTTCGAAGAAAAGGTCTTCCCAATAAAATGGGGCAAGATGCATTGCATTCAATATCCAAGACAACGAAATCAACGGGGACAAGGTTATTGTTAACCATAATGCGAACATTATCAACTCTCCCCAAAGGTTTCTTTTTAGCATTATCAGCGAGATTAACATCCAAATAACAATTTTTCAATGGTGGCAAGTCAAGCATATCATAGACTTTCTTAGGCATAACAGAAATACTTGCACCAAGATCACATAAAGCATTACAATCAAAATCATTGACCCTCATCTTAATGATGGGCTCCCAACCATCTTCTAACTTCCTAGGAATAGAAGTTTCAAGTTTTAGTTTCTCTTCTCTAGCTTTGATGAGAGCATTTGTAATATGTTTTGTAAAGGCCAAATTTATAGCACTAGCGTTGGGACTCTTAGCAAGTTTTTGTAAGAACTTTATAACTTCAGAGATGTGGCAATCATCAAAATCCAAACCATTATGATCTACAGCAATGGGATCATCACCCCCAATGTTGAAAAAATTTTCAGCAGTTTTATCACAAGCAGTTTCAGCAGTTTTAGCAATTTCAGGCAGTTTTGTACGCTTTGCACTAGGAGTAGAAACATTGCCAACACCAATTATTTTACCATTGATAGTAGGAGGTGTAGCAACATGTGAATCATTATCATTACTAGTGGTGGTAATAGTCAAAACTTCAGCTATATTATTTTCTTTAGCTAGTTTTTCATTTTCTTCTCTATCCCACCTAGCACGCAATTCAGCCATTAATCTTATATTCTCATTAATTCTAACTTGGATGGCATTTGCTGTAGTAGTAATCTTATTATCAATGTCCTCAGGTTTAGCAGCCATTTTATTAATTAAAGAGGATTGTGACGCGGACATGTATGAGATTCGGTTTTCAGCATTTGAAATTTTAGTTTGCAAACCCGAAATCTCCATATTCAAGTTTTCAAGTTGATTTCCTATATTTTTCAACAAGGTAGATTGTTCATTAATAGTTTTAGTAAACAATTGATTTTGCTCATATTGTGATTGCATAAAGCTCTTAGTGGATCTTTCAATTTCTAGCATCTTTTCCTCATATCTACCATAAGAATTACCATAATCATTACCACTGGCAGGATATGGCCTATAGTTGTTACCCAAATTGTTCCTATAAGCATTGTTGTTGAAATTATTATTTTTAATGAAATTCACATCAACATTTTCTTCTTGAGCAACCAATGAAGCTAAAGGAACATTATTAGGATCAACATTAGATCTACCATTCACAAGCATAGACATAATCACATCAATCTTATCACTCAAGGAGGAGGTTTCTTTGACAGAACTTACCTTCTTACCTTGTGGAGCCCTTTCAGTGTGCCATTCAGAGTAATTTATCATCATATCATCAAGAAGCTTTGTAGCCGCCCCCAAAGTGATGGACATAAAGGTACCTCGAGCAGCTGAATCCAATAGGTTCCGCGAAGAAAAATTTAGTCCTGCATAGAAGGTTTGGATGATCATCCAAGTAGTCAGTCCATGGGTTGGGCAATTCTTTACCAAAGATTTCATTCTCTCCCATGCTTGAGCAACATGTTCATTATCTAATTGTTTAAAATTCATTATGCTACTTCTCAAAGATATAATTTTAGCGGGAGGATAATATCTACCAATAAAAGCATCCTTACATTTAGTCCATGAATCAATACTATTCTTAGGCAAATATAGCAACCAATCTTTAGCCCTTCCTCTTAATGAGAAAGGAAACAATTTCAATTTTATAATATCACCATCTACATCTTTATACTTTTGCATTTCACACAATTCAACAAAATTATTAAGATGGGCAGCAGCATCATCAGAACTAACACCAGAAAATTGCTCTCTCATAACAAGATTCAGTAAAGCAGGTTTAATTTCAAAGAATCCTGCTGTAGTAGCAGGTGGAGCAATAGGTGTGCATAGGAAATCATTATTATTTGTGGTTGTGAAGTCACACAACTTAGTGTTTTCAGGAGTATTCATTTTAGCAGTAGTAAATAAAGCAAACTAGATAAAGTAACTATTTTTTTTGTGTTTTTGATATAGAGAGCAAGACAAAAACAAAGTAAAGAGATTGGGAAGTGGAGACTCCCCTTGCAGCGTGTCTTGATCTCCCCGGCAACGGCGCCAGAAAATATGCTTGATGCGTGCAATTAACACACGTCCGGTGGGAACCCCAAGAGGAAGGTGTGATGCAGACAGTAGCAAGTTTTCCCTCAGAAAGAAACCAAGGTTTATCGAACCAGGAGGAGCCAAGAAGCACGTTGAAGGTTGATGGCGGCGGGATGTAGTGCGGCGCAACACCAGGGATTCCGGCGCCAACGTGGAACCTGCACAACACAACCAAAGTACTTTGCCCCAACGAAACAGTGAGGTTGTCAATCTCACCGGCTTGCTGTAACAAAGGATTAACCGTATTGTGTGGAAGATGATTGTTTGCGAAAACAAGAAAGAACAAGTATTGCAGTAGATTGTATGCGATGTAAAGAATAGGACCGGGGTCCACAGTTCACTAGAGGTGTCTCTCCCATAAGATAAATAGCATGTTGGGTGAACAAATTACAGTCGGGCAATTGACAAATAGAGAGGGCATGACAATGCACATACATGATATGATAAATATAGTGAGATTTAATTGGGCATTACGACAAAGTACATAGACCGCTATCCAGCATGCATCTATGCCTAAAAAGTCCACCTTCAGGTTATCATCCGAACCCCTTCCGGTATTAAGTTGCAAACAACAGACAATTGCATTAAGTATGGTGTGTAATGTAATCAATAACTACATCCTTGGACATAGCATCAATGTTTTATCCCTAGTGGCAACAGCACATCCACAACCTTAGAACTTTCTCACATCGTCCTGCATTTAATGGAGGCATGAACCCACTATCGAGCATAAATACTCCCTCTTGGAGTTAAGAGCAAAAACTTGGCCAGAGCCTCTACTAATAACGGAGAGCATGCAAGATCATAAACAACACATAGGTAATAGATTGATAATCACCATAACATAGTATTCTCTATCCATCGGATCCCGACAAACACAACATATAGAATTACAGATAGATGATCTTGATCATGTTAGGCAGCTCACAAGATCCAACAATGAAGCACATAAGGAGAAGACGGCCATCTAGCTACTGCTATGGACCCATAGTCCAGGGGTGAACTACTCACTCATCACTCCGGAGGCGATCATGGCGGTGAAGAGTCCTCCGGGAGATGATTCCCCTCTCCGGCAGGGTGCCGGAGGCGATCTCCTGAATCCCCCGAGATGGGATTGGCGGTGGCGGCGTCTCTGGAAGGTTTTCCGTATCGTGGCTCTCGGTACTGGGGGTTTCGCGACGGAGGCTTTAAGTAGGCGAAAGGGTAGGTCAGGGGGCGTCACGAGGTGGCGACACAACAGGGCCGCGCGGCCAGCACCTGGGCCGCGCCGCCCTAGCGTGTCGTCGCCTCGTGGCCCCACTTCGTTTCCTTTTCGGTCTTCTGGAAGCTTCATGCAAAACTAGGCCCCTGGGCGTTGATTTCGTCCAATTCCGAGAATGTTTCCTTACTAGGATTTCTGAAACCAAAAACAGCAGAAAACAGCAACTGGCTCTTCGGCATCTTGTTAATAGGTTAGTGCCGGAAAATGCATAAATACGACATATAATGTGTATAAAACATGTAGATATCATCAATAATGTGGCATGGAACATAAGAAATTATCGATACGTCGGAGACGTATCAGTCTTCGGCAAGAGGGCTTGAAGATTGGCGTTGAGGGCACCATTGCTTTGGTTGCCGAGAGCCAACAAGTTGTCGACTGGTCGAAAGTTGGTGACGTCGGACAGATGGAGACGAAAAAATGGCAATCTATGATTAGATCTGCCAAGCCAGGCTCAAAGAAAATCCTCTCCTTTCTTGGATGCAAGCCAACTCCTTCTCCTAGCTCGACGAAGCAAGAGGTCAAGTAGACCGCCTTGCCTATCTTTTTACTTCGTTTTCTCTTTTGTCGACTGTTGCCATAGGTGCAGTTTGCGACAGCGTATTGTTGGTTCACTAGGATCTGACCTTTTGCAAGAACCATGTAAATATACTGAAAATCAATGGAAGTCTATTTTTATGTGATGATTGATGTCGAAATTCTTTTTTCCAGTTGGTGTTTGATAACTATACTCCTGCTCCTCATCCTTCCGATGCTTTGCCTACTTCTTCTTGTTCGAAGAAACTGTTAGCTGATGTCGAGTTCATTGAAGATTCTTCGGGTATGGATCCAGCTCATTGATGCGTGCAGTTGACACACGTCCGTTGGGAACCCCAAGAGGAAGGTGTGATGCGTACAATAGCAAGTTTTCCCTCAGTAAGAAACCAAGGTTATCGAACCAGTAGGAGTCAAGGAACACGTGAAGGTTGTTGGTGACGGAGTGTAGTGCGGCGCAACACCAGGGATTCCGGCGCCAACGTGGAACCTTCACAACACAATCAAAGTACTTTGCCCCAACGTAACAGTGAGGTTGTAAATCTCACCGTCTTGTTGTAAACAAAGGATTAAATGTATAGTGTGGAAGATGATGTTTGTTTGCGAAGAACAGTAAAGAACAAGTATTGCAGTAGATTGTATTTCAGATGTAAAGAATGGACCGGGGTCCACAGTTCACTAGTGGTGTCTCTCCCATAAGATAAATAGCATGTTGGGTGAACGAATTACAGTTGGGCAATTGACAAATAAAGAAGGCATAACAATGCACATACATATATCATGATGAGTACTATGAGATTTAATCAGGGCATTACGACAAAGTACATAGACCGCTATCCAGCATGCATCTATGCCTAAAAAGTCCACTTTCAGGTTATCATCCGAACCCCTTTCAGTATTAAGTTGCAAACAACAGACAATTGCATTAAGTATGGTGCGTAATGTAATCAACACAAATATCCTTAGACAAAGCATTGATGTTTTATCCCTAATGGCAACAGCACATCCACAACCTTAGAACTTTCACATCGTCCTGCATTCAATGGAGGCATGAACCCACTATCGAGCATAAATACTCCCTCTTGGAGTTACAAGTATCAACTTGGCCAGAGCCTCTACTAGCAACGGAGAGCATGCAAGAACATAAACAACATATACGATAGATTGATAATCAACTTGACATAGTATTCAATATTCATCGGATCCCAACAAACACAACATGTAGCATTACAAATAGATGATCTTGATCATGATAGGCAGCTCACAAGATCTAACATGATAGCACAATGAGGAGAAGACAACCATCTAGCTACTGCTATGGACCCATAGTCCAGGGGTGAACTACTCACACATCAATCCGGAGGCGATCATGGTGATGAAGAGACCTCCGGGAGATGATTCCCCTCTCCGGCAGGGTGCCGGAGGCAATCTCCTGAATCCCCCGAGATGGGATTGGCGGCGGCGGCGTCTCTGGAAGGTTTTCCGTATCGTGGCTCTCGGTACTGGGGGTTTCGCGACGAAGGCTTTAAGTAGGCGGAAGGGTAGGTTTAGGGGCGGCACGAGGGCCCCACACACCAGGGCGGCGCGGGCCTAGCCCTGGCCGTGCGGCCCTGGCGTGGCGGCGCCTCGTCGCCCCACTTCGTAATCCTTTCGGTCTTCTGGAAGCTTCGTAGAAAAATAAGACCCTGGGCGTTGATTTCATCCAATTCCGAGAATATTTCCTTTGTAGGATTTCGGAAACCAAAAACAGCAGAAAACAGCAACTGGCTCTTCGGCATCTCGTCAATAGGTTAGTGCCGGAAAATGCATAATAATGACATATAATGTGTATAAAACATGTGAGTATCATCATAAAAGTAGTATGGAACATAAGAAATTATAGATACGTTTGAGACGTATCAAGCATCCCCAAGCTTAGTTCCTACTCGCCCTCGAGTAGGTAAACGATAACAAAGATAATTTCTGAAGTGACATGCTATCATAATCTTGATCAATACTATTGTAAAGCATATGAGATGAATGCAACGATTCGAAGCAATGGTGAAGACAATGAGTAAACAACTGAATCATATAGCAAAGACTTTTCATGAATAATACTTTCAAGACAAGCATCAATAAGACTTGCATAAGAGTTACTCATAAAGCAATAAATTCTTAGTAGAAAGCTTTGAAGCAACACAAATGAAGATATAAGTTTCAGCAGTTGCTTTCAACGTCAACATATATATATCTCATGGATAATTGTCAACACAAAGTAATATAACAAGTGCAATAGGTAAACATGTAGGAATCAATGCACACAGTTTACACAAGTGTTTGCTTCTAAGATAGAAAGAAGTAGGTAAACTGACTCAACAATAAAGTAGAAGAATGGCCCTTCGCAGAGGGAAGCATGGATTACTATTTTTGTGCTAGATCTTTTCATTTTGAAAACGTAGAAACAATTTTGTCAACGGTAGTAATAAATCATATGTGTTATGTATAAGATATCTTATAAGTTGCAAGCCTCATGCATAGTATACCAATAGTGCTCGCACCTTGTCCTAATTAGCTTGGATTAACATGGATTATCATTGCATAGCATATGTTTCAACCAAGTGTCACAAAGGGGTACCTCTATGCCGCCTGTACAAAGGTCTAAGGAGAAAGTTCGCATTGGATTTCTCGCTTTTGATTATTCTCAACTTAGACATCCATACCGGGACAACATAGACAACAGATAATGGACTCCTCTTTAATGCATAAGCATTCAACAACAGATAAAATTCTCATAAGAGATTGAGGATTAATTGTCCAAACTGAAACTTCCACCATGGATCATGGCTTTAGTTAGCGGCCCAATGTTCTTCTCTAACAATATGCATACTCAAACCATTTGATCATGAAAATCGCCCTTACTTCAGACAAGACGAACATGCATAGCAACTCACATGATATTCAACAAAGGTAAAAGTTGATGGCGTCCCCAGAAGCATGGTTACCGCTCAACAAGCAACTTATAAAGAAATAAGATACATAAGTACATATTCTTCACCACAATAGTTTTTAAGGCTATTTTCCCATGAGCTATATATTGCAAAGGCAAAGAATAGAATTTTAAAGATAGCACTCAAGTAATGTACTTTGGAATGGCGGAGAAATACCATGTAGTAGGTAGGTATGGTGGACACAACTGGCATATTTTTTGGCTCAAGGATTTGGATGCACGAGAAGAATTCCTCTCAATACAAGGCTAGGCTAGCAAGGTTGTTTGAAGCAAACTCAAGTATAAAACGGTGCAGTAAGACTCACATATGAACATATTGCAAACATTATAAGACTTTACATCGTCTCCTTGTTGTTCAAACACCTTAACCAGAAAATATCTAGACTCTAGAGACCAATCATGCAAACCAAATTTTAACAAGCTCTATGTAGTTCTTCATTAATAGGTGCAAAGTACATGATGCAAGAGCTTAAACATGATCTATATGAGCACAACAATTGCCAAGTATCAAATTATTCAAGACATTATACCAATTACCACATGCAGCATTTTCTGTTTCCAACCATATATCAATGAACAAAGTAGTTCAACCTTCACCATGAACATTAAGAATAAAGCTAAGAACATATGTGTTCATACGAAACAGCGGAGCGTGTCTCTCTCCCAAACAAACAATGCTAGGATCCGATTTTATTCAAATAAAAACAAAAATAAAAACAAACAGACACTTCAAGTAAAGCCCATAAGATGTGACGGAATAAAAATATAGTTTCACTAGAGGTGACCTGATAAGTTGTCGATGAAGAAGGGGATGCCTTGGGCATCCCCAAGCTTAGATGCTTGAGTCTTCTTAAAATATGCATGGATGAACCACGGGGGCATCCCCAAGCTTAGACTTTTCACTCTTCTTGATCATATTGTATCATCCTCCTCTCTTGACCCTTGAAAACTTCCTCCACACCAAACTCGAAACAAACTCATTAGAGGGTTAGTGCATAATTGAAAATTCATATATTCAGAGGTGAGATAATCATTCTTAACACTTCTGGACATTGCACAAAGCTACTGAAAGTTAATGGAACAAAGAAATCCATCAAACATAGCAAAACAGGCAATGCGAAATAAAAGGCAGAATCTGTCAAAACAGAACAGTCCGTAAAGACGAATATTTCTGGGGTACTTAACTTGCTCAGATGAAAAAGCTCAAATTGAATGAAAGTTGGGTACATATCTGAGGATCACGCACGTAAATTGGCAGAATTTTATGAGTTATATACAGACGGGGCTACTCAATTTCGTGACAGTAAGAAATCTGTTTCTGCGCAGTAATCCAAATCTAGTATCAACATTACTATCAAAGACTTTACTTGGCACAACAATGCAATAAAATAAAGATAAGGAGAGGTTGCTACAGTAGTAACAACTTCCAAGACTCAACAAAACAGTAATAAAAACATACATGGGTTATCTCCCAAGAAGTGCTTTCTTTATAGCCATTAAGATGGGCTCAATAATTTTAATGATGCTCTCGCAAGAAATAAGAGTTGAAGAAAAAGAGAGCATCAAAAGCAAATAAGAAACACTTTTAAGTCTAACCCACTTCCTATGAAAAGGAATCTTGTAAGGGAACAAGTACTGAAAGCACAAAGCAACAAGCATAGAAATGCAACACAAGCGCAACTTCAAGATTCTCAACATAAAGAGGGGAAACTTAATATTATTAAGATGCATATAGCCATGTTTCCCTCTCTCATAATAACTTTCAGTAGCATCATTGATGAAATCCACAATATAAATATCAGATGAAACATTCTTATCATGAGCTACATGTATAAAATTATTACTCTCCACATAAGCATAGTCATTACTATTAATTGTAGTGGGAGCAAATTCAATAAAATAGCTATCATTATTATTCTCATCACCATAATCATCATATATAGGAGGTATATTGTAATCATAATTAATTTTCTCCTCAATAGTAGGTGGACTGAAAATATGATAGTCATCAAAGTATCATCAAAGTAAATTTTCTCCTCCATGCTTGGGGGACTAAAAATATCATGCTCCTCAAAACCAGCTTCCCCAAGCTTAAAATTTTCCATAGCATTAGCAACAATGGTGTTCAAAGCATTCATACTAATAACATTGCCATTAGCATGCATATAAAGTTCCATAGGTTTTTTAATTTTCTCTTCAAACACCTCATGTCCTAACTCAAGATAAATACTATAAAGATCTCTAATATTTTTGTTGTTTTCCATTAAGCCTAACTAGTGAAATCACACTACTTAGTGTTCTCAGGAGTATTCATTTTAACAGTAATAAAGACAAGTAAAGCAAACTAAATTAAGTAAAGTAAAACAAGTAACTAATTTTTTTGTGTTTTTGATAAAAAGAAAGCAAACAAAGCAGTAAATAAAGTAAAGTAAAGCAAGACAAAAACAAAGTAAAGAGATTGGATGTGGGAGACTCCCCTTGCAGCGTGTCTTGATCTCCCCGACAACGGCGCCAGAAAAAGAGCTATTGCCGTGGAAGTTGGAAATCCCTGGGGTGTAACTTTTCTTCAGATCCCCGGCAGCGGCGCCAGAAAAAGAGCTTGATGCGTGCAGTTGACACACGTCCGTTGGGAACCCCAAGAGGAAGGTGTGATGCGTACAATAGCAAGTTTTCCCTCAGTAAGAAACCAAGGTTATCGAACCAGTAGGAGTGAAGGAACACGTGAAGGTTGTTGGTGACGGAGTGTAGTGCGGCGCAACACCAGGGATTCCGGCGCCAACGTGGAACCTGCACAACACAATCAAAGTACTTTGCCCCAACGTAACAGTGAGGTTGTCAATCTCACCGGCTTGCTGTAAACAAAGGATTAAATTTATAGTGTGGAAGATGATGTTTGTTTGCGAAGAACAGTAAAGAACAAGTATTGCAGTAGATTGTATTTCAGATGTAAAGAATGGACCGGGGTCCACAGTTCACTAGTGGTGTCTCTCCCATAAGATAAATAGCATGTTGGGTGAACGAATTACAGTTGGGCAATTGACAAATAAAGAAGGCATAACAATGCACATACATATATCATGATGAGTACTATGAGATTTAATCAGGGCATTATGACAAAGTACATAGACCGCTATCCAGCATGCATCTATGCCTAAAAAGTCCACTTTCAGGTTATCATCCGAACCCCTTCCAGTATTAAGTTGCAAACAACAGACAATTGCATTAAGTATGGTGCGTAATGTAATCAACACAAATATCCTTAGACAAAGCATTGATGTTTTATCCCTAGTGGCAACAGCACATCCACAACCTTAGAACTTTCTCACATCGTCCCAGATTCAATGGAGGCATGAACCCACTATCGAGCATAAATACTCCCTCTTGGAGTTACAAGTATCAACTTGGCCAGAGCCTCTACTAGCAACGGAGAGCATGCAAGAACATAAACAACATATATGATAGATTGATAATCAACTTGACATAGTATTCAATATTCATCGGATCCCAACAAACACAACATGTAGCATTACAAATAGATAATCTTGATCATGATAGGCAGCTCACAAGATCTAACATGATAGCACAATGAGGAGAAGACAACCATCTAGCTACTGCTATGGACCCATAGTCCAGGGGTGAACTACTCACACATCAATCCGGAGGCGATCATGGTGATGAAGAGACCTCCGGGAGATGATTCCCCTCTCCGGCAGGGTGCCGGAGGCGATCTCCTGAATCCCCCGAGATGGGATTGGCGGCGGCGGTGTCTCTGGAAGGTTTTTCGTATCGTGGCTCTCGGTAATGGGGGTTTCGCGACGATGGCTTTAAGTAGACGGAAGGGTAGGTTTAGGGGCGGCACGAGGGCCCCACACACCAGGGCAGTGCGGGCCCAGCCCTGGCCACGCGGCCCTGGCGTGGCGGCGCCTCGTCGCCCCACTTCGTAATCCTTTCGGTCTTCTAGAAGCTTCGTGGAAAAATAAGACCCTGGGCGTTGATTTCGTCCAATTCCGAGAATATTTCCTTTGTAGGATTTCTGAAACCAAAAACAGCAGAAAACAGCAACTGGCTCTTCGGCATCTCGTCAATAGGTTAGTGCCAGAAAATGCATAATAATGACATATAATGTGTATAAAACATGTGAGTATCATCATAAAAGTAGCATGGAACATAAGAAATTATAGATACGTTTGAGACGTATCACTCATGATTTGAAAGAACTCCGCCAACAACTTCAATCTATGAAGAAGCAAGCACTTATAATAATGGAACAGTCTCAAAAATCATCGGAAAGTGAAAAGGTTGCGCTACATCAGGCTCAGGCGGCTATAGCTGCAAAAGAAGCCGCCGCAGCTGAAGCTACACAGGCCACCTCCCGAGAGAATTTTAAGCTTGAGTTGATGACTGAAGCAAGTTTGGAAATGGCAGGTATACTTCTTAAGCCTAAGCTTCCTCTGTTTTTCCCTTGTTTTCTCCTTTATGATTCTTGTGCTGTCGCCAAATAGGTCCCTTTCTAGACGCCGCTGCCGAAGATCAACGGGTGGACACAAGGTCAAATTTCCTTGTTAATCTGGCACTTGACCATGGCTCTCTTTTTTGGGCTACCCCGGAACGTACCCGACAAATCGTCCGATTCCAGGACCACTCATGCCAAGTTCGTGAGTTCCTTGAGTTTTGTACCAAAACTTTATCCATGGTTTACAATTCTATGTTTCCTCGGAATATACAGCCGAAGACCCTTCCTGAGCTGATGGAGAAATTTAAGGACTCACACAAAATCCATGGTTTTGTAAGAGCTCAACTGGTAGCTGGCGCCAGGTTTGCCCTTATTATGCTTCAGATCTGCCACTCCAAACTTGATATGACAAAGGTGTCCATACCAAGCTGAGGCGACGGCGAAGAGGTGTCGATAAAATCGATGCAGTTGTTACCCCAGTAGCTGAAGAGATAATTGGTGACCTTCTTCGGATGGATGCCGACTTTTTTGCAGATGGCCATTACGCCGATTTTCTAGGTGCCTCTGCCGAAGAAGATAGAGTAAATATTGACGATCTGTTAGGTCACGACTGAATTTATTTTTCCGGTAGATAGCTTATGTTGTCGGAAGAGAACTATAACTTGTTGTATGTATGTTGTAAGACAGAGATATATATTTTTTCTTTTCCCTAGCCCCCGAGTGTTTTGGTGGCTAATTTCTTTATTGTGTTTACGAGGTTAAACCAAGGCAAATAAATTTTATTGAGTGTATGCTATATTTGCGGGTATGAGCCCCCGAGCCGGTCGAAGGAAAAGATGTATATCTTCAATATCTTTATTATATTGCAGCACCGCGAGTCCGCCTCATTAAAAACCTTTCAGCCCCACTCGATGCCCTGAAAGGAAAAGAGTGCGTCTGAAAACTCGCGGGCGTTTCAGTACATTGTATGTTTACAAGGAAGACTATATTTCGACTCTAGGCATAGAAACGCCTGAGTTGCGCCACGTTCCAATGATTTGGCTCGGCAACTCCTGTCTTTTTGTCCTTGATTCTGTACGCTCCTCCTTCGATTACTTCTGTGACGACGTAGGGTCCAAGCCACGGCGACTCGAGTTTTTCATGGCTTTTTTGTGTGAGCCGAAGAACTAAGTCGCCTACCTGGAAGGATCTTGGTCGCAAACGTCGACTGTGGTAATTTTCCAGATCTTGCCGGTACTTGGTGACTCGTGATAGTACTTCGTCGCGAGCTTCATCGAGTGCATCGACATCATCCTCCAAAGCTTTTCTTGAAGCTTCTTCCTCATATTCCATTACTCTCGAAGAGTCATGTTCTATTTCTATCGGCAGCACGGCCTCAGCTCCATGGACCAGAAAGAACGGAGTTTCCTGTGTCGCTGTATTTGGTGTTTTTCGAATACTCCATAACACACTGGGCAACTCCTCTGGCCAGGTGTGTCGAGCTTTTTCCAATGGTGCTAGCAGACATTTCTTGATACCATTACATATGGTACCGTTGGCTTTCTCGACTTGACCATTGGTCTGCGGGTGCGCAACTAACGCAAAGTGTAATTTGATGCCTACCTCTGCGCAGTATGCCTTGAATTCATTGGATGTGAAATTACTACCATTGTCCGTGACGATACTGTTAGGGACTCCAAATCGAAAAACGATACTTTTTACGAACTTGATTGCTGATGCCGCATCTGGTGAATTTATCGGCTTTGCTTCTATCCACTTCGTGAACTTGTCGACAACTACGAGCATATATTCGTATCCTCCTGGCGAAGCCTTGTGCAATTTTCCCACCATATCAAGGCCCCATTGAGCGAAAGGCCATGACAGTGGTATTGGCATTAACTCTGCTGCCGGAGAATGAGGTTTTGCGGCAAACCTTTGGCACGCGTCACAACTGCGTACTATGTCCTTTGCATCCTCAGTTGCTGTTAACCAATAGAACCCTGCTATGAAAACTTTGGCTGCTATAGCTCGACTACTTGCGTGGTGTCCGCACACTCCTTCGTGTACATCCTTCAGAATTAACCTCCCTTGCTCAGGGTGTGACACATTGTTGTAATACTCTTGAGATACTTCGTTTATACAGCTCCCCTTTTATCACAGTAAAGGCTTTGGATCGCCTGATAACTCGCCTTGCTTCAACTGGATCATCGGGTAATTCCTTTCTCGAGATATATGCTATGTACGTCTGCATCCACGGAATCTGTATCATCATTACTACCTCGGGTTCATCCTCCTCTCCTGATGGTATTTCTTTAGCCCCCGAGGGTTTCTCTTCCTTCTCTTTCTTCTGCTGTTTCTTCGCCTTGGTTGATCTCTCAGATATCTCTTCCCAGAACACTCCGGGTGGTATGGCGAGACATTGCGACCCAATGTTTGCAAGAACATCGGCTTCATCATTGCTTAGCCTGCTGATGTGATTTACCTCGCACCCATCAAACAGCTTCTCGAGCTCGTTATGCACCTCCTTGTATGCTATCATACTATCATTGACTGCGTCGTATTGGTTCATGACTTGTTGAGCCACCAATTGCGAGTCGCCAAAGATTTTTAATCGAGTTGCGCCACAAGCCTTTGTCATCTTCATCCCATGTATAAGAGCTTCGTATTCTGCCTCGTTATTAGACGCGTTTGGAAACATCATCCGTAAGACATACTTCAACTTGTCGCCTTGCGGTGATATTAGTATCACGCCTGCTCCAGCCCCCTCCAATCTCTTGGACCCGTCGAAGTTCATAGTCCAGGTTCTCGATAGATCCGGGGGTCCTGTATTTTGTAACTCCATCCACTCTGCAATAAAATCTGGTAATATTTGCGACTTTATTGCCTTTCTTTTTTCATATGTGATGTCCCGAGGGGAAAGCTCTATTCCCCAAAGGGAGACACGACCCGTAGCCTCTGGATTGTTTAATATATTGGACAAAGGTGCCTCATTAACCACTATTATCGGATGCGCCGAAAAATAGTGTCGTAGTTTTCTTGCGGTTGTAAACACCCCATATGCTAGCTTCTCGTACTGCGGGTACCGTTGTTTGGAAGGCGATAAAACTTCGCTGACGAAGTTTACCGGCCGTTGCACTCCATGGAGTTTTCCTTCTTCTTCTCTTTCAACCACAAGCACTGTGCTAACCACCTGAGGTGTGGCTGCGATATATAACAGGAGAGGCTCCTTCTCCTTGGGCGCCACCAAGATTGGTGGTGTCGAGATTGTGCGCTTGAGATCCTCGAAACCTCTGTCCGCTTCTTCGTTCCATTGAAACTTCTCTCCTTGCTTGATCAACGCGTAGAACGGCAATGCCTTTTCTCCTGGCGACGAATCTGCTCAAAGCTGCGACTCGCCCAGTCAACTGTTGTATTTCTTTCAACTTTGTTGGCTTCCTCATTGCTACGATAGCTTGGATTTTTTCTGGATTGGCCTCGATCCCTCTTGCTGAAACTAAGAACCCGAGAAGTTCTCCCGCAGGAACACCAAAGGAGCACTTTGTCGGGTTCAACTTAAGGCAGAACTTGTCAAGGTTGTCAAAAGTTTCCTTCAGATCCTCGATTAAAGTTGACCCCTTCTTTGTTGTTATGACAACATCGTCGATATATACTTGTACATTTTTACCAATCTGTGTTGCAAGACACTTCTGCATCATCCGCTGATATGTTGCTCCCGCGTTTTTCAGACCAAAAGGCATTGTTCTATAGCAGAACACACCATAAGGTGTTATAAAAGCTGTTTTGACCTCGTTGTCTTCTTTTAGTCGGATCTGATTATAGCTAGAATATGCATCCAAGAAGGAAAGACGTTCACATCCTGCCGTGGAGTCAATAATTTGATCGATCCTCGGGAGGGGAAAGTGATCCTTTGGACAATGTTTATTGAGACACGTGAAGTCGACGCACATGCGAAGGACTTTCGTGTTTTTCTTCGGGACCAGTACTGGGTTAGCTACCCATGTGGCCTCCGTATGCAGTTCTTTGATGAAGCCAACTTCTCTAAGTCGATTGATTTCTGACAGCATTGGTTCCGAAAAATGCCGCAAAGGTTGTTTGATTGGTTTCGCCACTGGATCCAAATTAAGGTGGTGCTCGGCGAGTTCCCTGGGTACTCCTGGCATGTCAGCTGGACGCCATACGAAGATTTCCCAGCGCTCACGGAGGAACTCGACGAGCGCGCTTTCCTATGCGAGATCCATGTTTGTTGCGATGGATGTTGTTTTCTTGGGGTCTGTCGGATGAATCTGGACTTCCTTAGAATCCTTAGTAGTGTCGAAGGTTGGTTCCCTGAGTGTCCTCCCTGTATCTGGCAGCACATCATAATTCGTTGTTAACCTTGATGCCATGTATTCTGCCTGCATCCCGAAAGTTTCTGACAGTCGATGAAAGTCCTTGTCGCATTTATCAGCTAGCGCAAAACTGCCTTTTACTGTAATTGGTCCTTTGGGTCCAGGGAGCCTCCATAGCAGGTACGTATAGTGAGGTACTGCCATAAACCTAGCATACGCTGGTCGCCCCAATAAAGCGTGATACTGTGATGGGAAATCCACGACTTCGAACTCCAATATCTCTATCCTGTAGTTTTCTCGGGTTCCAAACTGAACATCGAGATTGATTTTTCCCAGCGGATAATTTGGCTTATCTGGTGTGATTCCATGGAAACGTGTGTTAGTTGGTTTTAAGTTCGCCAGGGATATGTTCATCTTCCTTAGTGTATCTGCATACATAAGGTTTAAACTGCTGCCTCCATCTATGAATACTCGAGAAACGTCGAATCCTGCGATCACCGCTGGTAAAATGAGTGATGACTGCCCTGGTCGAGGAACTTGCTGCGGGTGATCGCTATGGTGAAACCAATGTCCTGTCCTGACCAGTTTAGGTACTCTATTGGAGGTGGGTGTGGTGCTGCCGCTATTCTGAGCTGGTACCGATTTTCGTCCGTAATTGCGGGAGGAGGTGGGAGGTGGATCTCACTCGTTGGCCCCTGGGGGTTTCTATTTGTTGCTTGAGCATTAGCTTGCCCTGCAAATCTCAACATTGCTTGAAAATTTTGACAGTCCTTCTGCAGATGCCCTGACTGTCTCTTCCCGTTGTTATCAAGATAAAAATGCATCTGACACGGTCCATTCATCATATCCTCGGGAGATACATATGGTCTCTGGAACCTTGGTCCACTATTTTGTCTATTATTACGGGAATCATCTATGTTGCCGCCTTGCTGCTCGTTACTTCTTTGATAATCATCTCGATTATTTCCTCCAGTATTTCCTCGGAACCCAGCCGATATTTGTCCAGGAGCGTCATAACTCGAGAACTGTCGAGAGAATCGTCGTCTATTTTGGAAGTTTCGACTGTGGTCCTCCTCTGGCGACCTATGTCGCTTGTTGTGAACAGTGTCTTCTCCATCCGCCCACCTGTTCGCTATTTCCATTAATGCTGATATTGTGCTTGGATTGGTTCTCCCCAAGTCTTCAACAAAATCTCTTCGTCGAATTCCTTCCACAAACGCGTCTATTGCCCTCTCGTCAGATATGTTTTCTGCCGAGTTTTTGATGATATTCCACCTCTGGATGTATTTTCTCATTGGTTCGTCATACTTCTGCCTGCAAGCCCTCAACTCTTCTAGCGACGCGGGTTTTTTGCATGTGGATCAGAAATTCTTTACAAAAACGTCCTTGAAACTATCCCAGTTGTCGATGGACCCCGGAGGTAACTTCTTTATCCATGATCGTGCTGCTCCACTCAAGTGCACTTGGATGCTCTGCATGGCTGTTGCCCTGGTTCCACCTATCAACTTGACCGTCTCGAGGTAATCAATGAGCCAATCCTCGGGATCCTGTAGACCATCAATTTTTTTGAAATTGTCGGGTAACTTAAACCCTGACGGGACTCGAGTTTTTCGAACTCGTCTCGTGAAACACGGAAGTCCACACATATCTTCGTCATCGACTTCTGGTGAATGCCGATGTTCTCTTCTGTCCTGTCACGCTCTATCCACCCTTGCCTGAGTCGCTGAATCTTTTGCTCCACTTGCTCTCGGTGGATCATGCACTGCTGCGGTAGGTCGCGGACTATTTTGCCTTGCAGCTCCTTCGGGAGGTGTAGTTGCGAATGCTATTCCCATGGCTCCAACTCCTACCATTGCCATGTTATACAACGCTTCTCTCGGATGCCCAGGAGGTGGTCTGGACGCGAGGATGAAAGCTTGCGTTGCCATGTATCCAGCTTCCGGTGTTTTGGGGATAATATTTCCCCTTGTGTCGATTGACATAAAAGACATGTCGAGGTTTTGAACTAAATTATCCCTCTCTGCTTCAGGTATATTTTGCAGCCGAGATCTTGCTCTCCTTCGAGCTTCTCTGTGACTATCTCCCAAATTTCCTGATTGTCGACTTAAATCTGCCCTTCGCCTGCTTAACGCGGAAGCTGCCTCCCTTCTTCTATTTAGTTCATCTGTCTGTTTTTCTAACTCTCTGCCAACACGAGCGAGTCTGTATTGGTAAGCTTGCTGATACGTCTCAAACGTATCTATAATTTCTTATGTTCCATGCTTGTTTTATGACAATACCTACATGTTTTGTTCACACTTTAAATCGTTTTTATGCATTTTCCGGAACTAACCTATTGACGAGATGCCGAAGTGCCACTTCCTGTTTTCTGCTGTTTTTGGTTTCAGAAATCCTAGTAAGGAAATATTCTCGGAATCGGACGAAATCAATGCCCAGCATCCTATTTTTCCACGAAGCTTCCAGAACACCCGAGAGCCGCCAGAGGGGAGCCCTGGGAGGGCCACACGCCAGGCCGGCGCGGCCCAGGCCCTGGCCGCGCCGCCCTATTGTGTGGTGGCCCCGTCAGCCTTCCGACTCCGCCTCTTCGCCTATTTAAAGGTCCCTGACCTAAAACCTCGATACGGAAAAGCCACGGTACGAGAAACCTTCCAGAGCCGCCGCCATCGCGAAGCCAAGATCTGGGGGACAGGAGTCTCTGTTCCGGCACGCCGCCGGGATGGGGAAGTGCCCCCGGAAGGCTCCTCCATCGACACCACCGCCATCTTCATCACCGCTGCTGTCTCCCATGAGGAGGGAGTAGTTCCCCATCGAGGCTAAGGGATGTACCGGTAGCTATGTGGTTAATCTCTCTCCTATGTACTTCAATACAATAATCTCATGAGCTGCCTTACATGATTGAGATTCATATGATGATGCTTGTAAGCTAGATGTCATTATGCTAGTCAAGTGGATTTTACTTATGTGATCTCCGTAGACTCCTTGTCCCACGTGTGTAAAGGTGACAGTGTGTGCACCGTGTGGGTCTCTTAGGCTATATTTCACAGAATACTTATTCACTGTTATGAATAGCATAGTGAAGTGCTTATTTATATCCCTTTATGATTGCAATGTGTTTTGTATCACTATTCATCTATGTGCTACTCTAGTGATGTTATTAAAGTAGTCTATTCCTCCTGCACGGTGTACACTACTGATACGTCCAAAACGTATCTACTTTCCCGAACACTTTTGCTATTGTTTTGCCTCTAATTTGTGTATTTTGGATGCAACTAACACGGACTAACGTTGTTTTCAGCAGAACTATTCTGGTGTCTCGTTTTTGTGCAGAAATCCAACTTTCGGGAAAATCCTCGGAATTTATGCAGAAGGCCCTATTTTCCCAGAGAACTGACGGAGCCAGAAGGACAAACCAGGTGGAGGCCCGAGGGCCCCACACCATAGGGCGGCACGGCCCAGGGGGGGCCCACGCGGCCATGTGGTGTGGCCCCCTCGGCCGGCCTCCGACGCCCTCCTTCGGACTATTTATCGGCCTCGACCTAAAAACGCACGGGGAGAAGTCGAAGTCGCCAGAAACCCTCCAGAACGCCGCCACATCGCGAAACTCCGTCGCGGGAGCCAGAAGTCTCCGTTCTGGCACTCCGCCGGGACGGGGAATTGGAGGAGATCATCGCCGCCATCACCGCCAACACCTCTACATCAACCAGCAATGTTTCCCCCATCCATGTGTGAGTAATTCCCCCGCTGTAGGCCGAAGGGGATGGTAGGGATTGGATGAGATTGGTCATCTAATAGCATAAGATTGTTAGGGCATAGTGCCTAGTGTCCGTAATTGGTACTTTGATGATATTGTTGCAACTTGTTATGCTTAATGCTTGTCACTAGGGCCCGAGTGCCATGATCTCAGATCTGAACATGTTATTGTTTCATCAAGATATTCATTGTTTATGGTCTTACCTATAAGTTGTATACACATGTCGCTGTCCGGAACCAATGGCCCCGAAGTGACAAGAATTGGGACAACCGGAGGGGATGGTAGTGATGTGAGGATCACATGTGTTCACGGAGTGTTAATGCTTTGCTCCGGTACTCTATTAAAAGGAGTACCTTAATATCCAGTAGTTTCCCTTGAGGCCCGGCTGCCACCGGCTGGTAGGACAAAAGATGTTGTGCAAGTTTCTCATTGCGAGCACGCACGACTATATATGGAACACATGCCTATTGATTGCTTTGTACTTGGACACCGTTTTATTATTATCTGCAAATGCCCTGCTATGATTGTTACATGAGTTTCTCTCATCCATGCAACGCCCGTCATCCGTCCCCGTGCCTACAGTATTTTAATCCTGCTGTTTACTAAAATCACTACTGCTGTCTTTGTTACTCTGCTGCTGTTATTTCACTAATGCTACTGCTATAAAACTGTTACTACTGATAAACTCTTGCGAGCAAGTCTGTTTCCAGGTGCATCTGAATTGACAACTCCGCTGTTAAGGCTTCCAAGTGTTCTTTGTCTCCCCTTGTGTCGAATCAATAAATTGGGTTTTACTTCCCTCGAAGACTGTTGCGATCCCCTATACTTGTGGGTCATCAAGACTATTTTCTGGCGCCGTTGCTGGGGAGCATAGCTTTATTTGGAAGTTCACTTGGATTAATATTGTTCGCTGCAAATTCTCCATCATGGGTAAACCTCGCGATACTAAGGTCGCCATATTACCATCCACTACAAGAAAAGGTACAATTCTGAATACCTCCGCTACACTTGATTCACCATCTGTGATTGATAAACTTGTTTCACCGCCACATGCTTCACATGGGGGCACTTCTGCTGAATCTGAAAACTCTCATAATATTGATAATATTTCTGCTGTGCTTGATGATAGTGGTTCTTTGGGATCCTTTCTAGATGCTACAATTGCTAGGTCTAGACAAATTGAAAATACTGAAACTCCTAATGCTACTACACCTGTTAATTCACCTGAACTTGATTATTTTAGTGATGATCCTGATGAAGATTATGTGGAGCTTAATGATGATTTTATTGAAAAATGCAATGCTACTACTGATGCAAGAAAAATTAAAAAGTTGCTTGCAGAACATGCTGTTAGATATAAACTGTCTCCTGATCCTAAGTTTGCCACATCTCCTATAAACATTAAGGATAAAGATTATGATTTTTCTCTTGATCTATCTCATATAGCTATTGTTGAGAAAACACCCTTTTGTGGTACTGAAAAAGAAAGTGCTGTTGAACACATGATTGAGTTATCTACTCTAAGTAGCTTGTTTTCTGATGATGTCAAGATGCGTACTTACTTTGTTGCAAAAATCTTTCCATTCTCATTAAAGGATGACGCTAAAACTTGGTATAATAGTTTGCCACCTAATTCTATTAAAAATCCAAAAGAATTGCTTGATGTTTTCTTCCGTAAATACTTTCCTGCTAGTGCTCAACATATTGCTTTGCTGAGAATTTATAATTTTGACCAGGAAGATGGAGAGAAATTGCCTGAGGCTTGGGCGAGATTTTGCTCTCTTATTAGAGCTCGGCCTGATCATGATTTGGAAAAGCATGATTTAATTGATATATTTTATAGTGGACTAACCATTGAGTCTAGGGCATACCTGGATAGTTGTGCTGGTTGTGTTTTCAGGAAAAGAACTCCAGGGCAATATTGAAGAATTATTGGCTAAAATAGGCCGGAATCATGATGATTGGACTACGCCTGAACCAACTCCGACGCCAATATTAAAGAAGAGGGGTTTAATTAAATTGAATGATGAAGATATGAGGGAAGCCAAGAAGTCTCTCAAGGAGAAAGGTATTAAACCTGAAGATGTGAAGAATCTTCCTCCCATAGAAGATATATGTGAGATAATTCTCCCTTCATCCATGATTGAGGTAAACTCCCTTCAACGCTTTACTAGGGAAGATATTCCGTATTCGAAACCTCCTGCACAATGCTTAGATGAGTTTGATAATTATATTATTAAGCAAGAAAATTTTAATATGAGAGTAGAGAATCATTTAATGGAAAATTCTCGAGCTATTAGTGAATTGCATGATATTGTAGAGAGAACCTCCAATGATGTTAAGATGCTTGTTAAACATTTTCATATGGTTCAAACTCAAATTGATCAACTCACTAAAGTGCAAAATGACTTGTTAGGGAATAATTCTAAAGAGAAACATGCTTATGAAGTAACAACTAGAGGTGGTGTCTCTACCCAGGATCCTCTATATCCTGAAGGGCATCCCAAAAGAATTGAACAAGATTCTCAACGCATTGAACCTAGTGCTCCTTCTAAGAAGAAAAAGAAGAAGAAACATAAAAATGTTGTAGAATCGTCTGAACCTGCTAATGATCCTAATAGTATTTCTATTTCTGATGCTGAAACTGAAAGTGGTAATGAACATGATAAAGATAATGATAAGAATAATGCTTCTGATAAAGAAGAGGTTGAAGAAGAACCTGAAAAGCATGCTAAAAATAAAAAGTACACTAAAGAAGATTTTATTGCTGAGAAACATGGTAATGAAAGAGAACCTTGGGTGCAAAAGCAAATGCCTTTTCCTGCTAAGAAACTAAAATCAAAGGAAGAAGAACACTATAATAAATTTTGTGATTGGATGAAACCTTTATTCTTGCAAATCCCTTTGACTGATGCTATTAAATTGCCTCCTTATTCAAAGTATATGAAAGATATTGTTACTAACAAAAGGAAAATCCCCAATGAGGAAATTTCCACTATGCTTGCTAATTACTCTTTCAATGGCAAAGTTCCAAAGAAGTTGGGCGACCCAGGTATACCTACTATTCCTTGTTCTATCAAGAATAATTTTGTTAAAACTGCTCTATGTGACTTGGGAGCCGGTGTTAGTGTTATGCCTTTTTATCTTTATAAGAGACTTTATTTAGATAAGTTGATACCTACTGATATATCTTTGCAAATGGCTGATAAATCTACTGCTATTCCTGTTGGTATATGTGAGGATGTTCCTGTTCAAGTTACTACTAACTGCTTGATATTAACTGATTTTGTTGTGTTGGAAATGCCTGAAGATGATAATATGTCTATTATTCTTGGGAGACCCTTTCTTAACACCGCAGGGGCTGTTATTGATTGCAATAAAGGAAAGGTTACTTTCAATGTTGATGATAGGGAGCATACCGTTTATTTTCCCAAGAGGATTGAGAAAGCGTGCGGAGTTAATACTATTTCTAATGTGAGAACTATCAAAGTGGGAACTATTGATTGTCCTATATATGAGCCTAAGGAAGAATATCAAACTCTCGTGATGGGATCCATATCGATACAATTCAAGGTAACATGATTGATTTGAGGTTTATTTCTTCTTATGCTATGTAAAATTTATTTGGTGGCAAGACTTGATCAACCTTGTTAACGAATACTTTTTATATGCATAGAGGAGGTAAACAACATCTCTTTCTTCCTCCACTTGCTCTAGTTGCTGTAGCATTTTTAATTTGCAAAGTTCCTTAGTTAATTGGAGATTTCAAAATTTTTCCTGGCCAGTAATAATAAACTAAATACCCAGAAATGTGCATTTTTCAAAGTTTTCAAAAATTCACAAAAATTATACCGTTGGTCCTATTTTTCGACGAGGCACCTGGGAGCACCAGAGGATGACCTGTGGGGCACCAGAGGGTGCCACACCACAGGCCGGCGCGGCCAAGGAGGGGGGCGCGCCACCCTGTGGTGTGGGCCCCTCCTTGCCCCACTACTTCATCTCTTTCTCCCAGCATCTTCTCTCTCCCGAAAAAACTCGCACCAGGTTCCTCTCACTTGCGTTTTTGCTCAAGAGCTCCAGATTTCTCGATCTCTTTGCTCAGCCCAGATTTCTTGCTGAAATTTGGCACATTTGCTCTTCGGTATATGACTCCTCCACCCATCCAAGTAGAATTTTGTTTGGTTGAGTATATCTTGAATATTTTGCTGCTGTAGGTAACATGTTTAGTGAGCTTGCATGCTTGTTCTATGTTGTATAAACTAGTTTTGATGCATGATTAGTACTCTAGCAAGTTCCTATGGTAGTTTCCCTTAATTATATGTCACCAAATCAAATTTTATATCACTTGTTGAAAATTTCAGAGAAGAGATGAAGAAGTTCAACTTTGGAGAGTTGTTCAAGAAAGGAACAACCAGCACCGGGAGGCCTTCTAGGGCCGCCACCCGGCTTAGGCGATCGTACAACAAGGATATCATCGCGCCTAGCTTCGCGCCCGAAGAGGACAACGGGGCTCCTAATGCTTCGTCTTTTCCATGCTATGATTTTCTGAGGAATGCAGGGATATTGGAGGATTTCTTCACCCTTGTCAACAGGGCGGGCTTAACCACCTATGTGGGAGATGAAAGGGAGCAATACTACATGCTCACCAAAATCTTCGTCGAGAGCTTCAAGTTCCACAACAAGCAATATGAGCCGACAGTTGCATTCAAGATCTATGGTAATCCTGTTACTATGGGATTGGAAGATTTTTGTCGTGCATTGGATATTGCCCCTGTAGGTACAGCAAGTAGGATTGATGACAACCCCCGGGACTTGTTGGAGCTCTATCGAGGGATTACCGATGATGATTGTCGCACCATTCAGCGTGGCAAGATAAGGAACATTCAACTCCCCGCCATTAAGTATTTTGCATATTACATTGCTACTAGCATTCTTGGTAGGGAGAACACTAGCAATATTTCTAGTTACCATCTTGCTTTCTTGAATATTGCACTTACTGGTCGGACATCTTATCACCTTGGTTCTCTTATTGCTCGCCGCCTGTCTAATAGAGGGCCTATTTTTGGAGGAACTATTGCACTGCGCGTTTTAACTTATATAAGGCTTCCTCTTGATCCTAATGATGTGCCATTGGCCCCTAGGAAACTCGATATTGCTGCTATGAAGAGTCATCATTTTGTGACCGCTGATTCTACTTTAGATAATATGGTCTATAGAATGTTGTTTGCTGACGGGGATGAGAAGGAAATCCCTCTTCCCCAACCAGGTTTGTTCAGTATTGACAGGCAATCATGGTCGTGCACTAAGGAGGAGGTGGATGAACATATGAAGATACAAGACTTCCACCAGCAGCATGACTCCGAGGACACCGAGGCCTCCCACGACTACACCGTCACGTATCCGGGTGCTTCTTCTAGCACATACCCGGAATACGATCCATCTTCGTCATACTACGGAGATACTACCTCATGGTCTCGATGGGATTGAACTCCACTTAGGCCAAAAGCCTAAGCTTGGGGTGAGGTATACCGGCATCACTCATTCCTTGCATATTATGATTGCTGGATACTTGCACATACTTGTTTAGTCTCTTTTAGTGGTTTTCTAATGAGAGGAAGATGATATTTGGGGAAGTGCTGCCTGAAAACAGATTCTGAACTGTTACTAGAAAAATTCGTACGCACAGCCAGAGCGTTATTTTGAGCTGCCAATTTTTGTGCAGGTTCCCCAGGTTGTTATCTAACTTTCATTAGTTAAACACTTTTCGAGCTGAGCAACGTAAGATTTTTGTAAAAATCGATTTCTGTACTGCTGTTAGGTTTTGGCAGATTTCTGTCATCCTGCTGTTATGTGTTTCTTTTAGTTTGCTATTTCTTGTTTTTGCTTTATTTCTTTCCCAAAACACAAAAAGACCAAAAATATTTCTGTTGTTTCTCTTCACCATTTGTTTGCTTTGGTTTCTTGCATTTGTTTCGCTTTATTTGCTATTGCCAGTTTGCTATAAGAAAACCCAAAAAGATTTTGCTTTGTTTGTTTGTTTCCTCTTGTTCTTGTTTGCAATTTGAAAACACCAAAAATATTTGCTGTTCTTCTTTGGTTTTGTAAAGTTCTTTATGAGTTCAATGGTCTTCGGTGGCTGGAGCGTGGTTTTCATTTCATATTATCCAAGCTACACAAGTGAAAAGGCAATAATGACGATCTACGACAATCTGATTGTGGTGAGAGGCTGGTATGAACTCTATTTGTTTTCATTTTTGTACATATACTCATCCATGTGAGCATGCTTAGTTGGTTCATGTGAGATATATGTTATTTGAGAAAGTCTAGTAGTTCATGATCTCTCATGTTTAACTCCAATCTATTAATATGAGTAGCATGTCATGGATGTTTGTTTGCATTGTTTTATTCATAAGTAAGTATGGCATTGTGGTATCCTCCTCTGAATAATTCATTTATATCGACTTGGCACATGCTCACGCATGCATATGACTGAACCAAAGTCAATTAAGCCTCGATGATTTATATTGCTTCAGAGCTCTTGTATCACTTTTATGCCTCCGTTAATTTATTTTGCCGCAAGCATGATTATGACAGTTACTGCTCTCTTGATTTCTAGCTCCCTAGTCTATTGCTAGCCTTCACTTGTACTGAGCGGGAACGCTGCTCGTGCTTCCAAACACCTGAAAACCAAGTTGTTCCAAAGTGTCCACCATAAATACCTATGCATGGCATTTCAAACCATTCCAAGTAAATTCTCATGCGCTACCTTTAAAACCTTCAAAATGCTTCTCAATTTGTGTTTATGTTTCATAGCTCATGAGGAAGTATGTGGTGTTTAGCTTTCAACCTTGTCATTTACTTTTGACGGACTCTCATATGGACTAGTGGCACATCCGCTTATCCAATAATTTTGCAAAAAGAGCTGGCAATGGGATTCCCAGTCCCGAATTAATTAACTTAAATAGACACTCCTCCATGGTTTGTGATTGTTGGATGGCACCCGAAGGATTCGGTTAGCCATGGCTTGTGTAAGCAAAGGTTGGGGGGAGTGTCATCATCATAATAAAACTAAAATAAAAAGGCACTCCTTCATGGTATGAGATTGTTGGCAGGCACCCGAGGATTCGGTTAGCCATGGTTTGTGCAAGAAAGGTTGGAAGGAGTGCCAAATAAATATGCAAATAATTCATGGGAGCCGCTCTTGAAAGTCCGGTTGGCGAGGTAGTTGGTGTACCCATTACCATTCGTTGACAACAACAAACACCTCTCAAAATGATTTTACTCATGATTTCAAAAATGAAAAGCTCTAGCGCATGTTAATCCCTGCTTCCCTCTGCGAAGGGTCAATCTTTTACTTTTATGTTGTGTCTCCATTATTTCTTTGAGCACTATCTTGAGAGCACAACTGTCATTCTTAGTATAATATGCTTGTCTCAAAATATGATTGATTGTGGTATCACTTTGATGCTTTTATCTTTGACAATCACTACTTCTAGTCTTTCTATGAACTCCAGAGGTGCCCGGGCATTTATGTTTTGCCAATCAAATACAGGCAAGTGAGATACCACTTTATCATACTCTCTTATGAACATTGCAATCCTGCTTATATACATGATTCATGATGCTTATTATTAATTGTTGGTACCTCTCCATGATTGACATAGCTGTTAGATGATCTTATTTGCATGTATCTCATTATGAACTGCTTAAGTATTAGCCATAGCATGAGAATATATACATCATATGAGCAAATGTGTTCGTGAAAGTTCTTTTATCGCTCAGTTGTTAACTGAATTGCTTGAGGACAAGCAATAAGCTAAGCTTGGGGGGAGTTGATACGTCCAAAACGTATCTACTTTCCCGAACACTTTTGCTATTGTTTTGCCTCTAATTTGTGTATTTTGGATGCAACTAACACCGACTAACGCTGTTTTCAGCAGAACTGTTCTGGTGTCTCGTTTTTGTGCAGAAATCCAACTTTCGGGAAAATCCTCGGAATTTATGCAGAAGGCCCTATTTTCCCAGAGAACTGACGGAGCCAGAAGGACAAACCAGGTGGAGGCCCGAGGGCCCCACACCATAGGGCGGCGCGGCCCAGGGGGGGCCCGCGCGGCCATGTGGTGTGGCCCCCTCGGCCGGCCTCCGACGCCCTCCTTCGGACTATTTATCGGCCTCGACCTAAAAACGCACGGGGAGAAGTCGAAGTCGCCAGAAACCCTCCAGAACGCCGCCACATCGCGAAACTCCATCGCGGGAGCCAGAAGTCTCCGTTCTGGCACTCCGCCGGGACGGGGAATTGGAGGAGATCATCACCGCCATCACCGCCAACACCTCTACATCAACCAGCAATGTTTCCCCCATCCATGTGTGAGTAATTCCCCCGCCGTAGGCCGAAGGGGATGGTAGGGATTGGATGAGATTGGTCATGTAATAGCATAAGATTGTTAGGGCATAGTGCCTAGTGTCCGTAATTGGTACTTTGATGATATTGTTGCAACTTGTTATGCTTAATGCTTGTCACTAGGGCCCGAGTGCCATGATCTCAGATCTGAACATGTTATTGTTTCATCAAGATATTCATTGTTTATGGTCTTACCTATAAGTTGTATACACATGTCGCTGTCCGGAACCAATGGCCCCGAAGTGACAAGAATTGGGACAACCGGAGGGGATGGTAGTGATGTGAGGATCACATGTGTTCACGGAGTGTTAATGCTTTGCTCCGGTACTCTATTAAAAGGAGTACCTTAATATCCAGTAGTTTTCCTTGAGGCCCGGCTGCCACCGGCTGGTAGGACAAAAGATGTTGTGCAAGTTTCTCATTGCGAGCACGCACGACTATATATGGAACACATGCCTATTGATTGCTTTGTACTTGGACACCGTTTTATTATTATCTGCAAATGCCCTGCTATGATTGTTACATGAGTTTCTCTCATCCATGCAACGCCCGTCATCCGTCCCCGTGCCTACAGTATTTTAATCCTGCTGTTTACTAAAATCACTACTGCTGTCTTTGTTACTCTGCTGCTGTTATTTCACTACTGCTACTGCTATAAAACTGTTACTATTGATAAACTCTTGCGAGCAAGTCTGTTTCCAGGTGCAGCTGAATTGACAACTCCGCTGTTAAGGCTTCCAAGTGTTCTTTGTCTCCCCTTGTGTCGAATCAATAAATTGGGTTTTACTTCCCTCGAAGACTGTTGCGATCCCCTATACTTGTGGGTCATCAACTACAAGAAAAGTTGCCATGGCCGAAGAAGTTGAAGTCGCGCCGTGGTTGCTGGTGTACCATGGCCGACGATTTTTGGTCTCTCCATTGTGCATGTCAAAACGTTTTTTTCTCGTTTTTGAGGCCACCTAGCCCGACGAAAACGGCCAAAACGTGGCGTATGGTGGCCCGGGACGTGGTGCATCTCGAAATCTCGGGTTCGCCGGCCGAGTCAATGCAAATCCACACAGCCGAGGGATGTAGGGCCCAGATGGCAGCCTCTCTGGCATTGTTTTTTTTTCTCGATCGCGCCATCTCGTTCAACGCTCTCCGATCGAGCCGTTTACGATGCAGGATCATGGGTCCCGCATGTCATCCTCTATGAACCAAAATTCTTTCTATTCCTGGATTTTTTTTTGACCCCCTGATTTCTGGCTACTTCCTTTTTCTTTTGATCCCTTGCCACCTTTGGAAACGTTGAGACCGCTGCTGCTAAATGGGACCCGCATGTCATCCTCTGTGTGCAATCAACTTTCTTTTCTTGGAGTTTTTTTTTGGCACCTCATATTTGGTCACTTGCCTTTTTCTTTCGATCCCCTGCCGCCTCTCAAACGGTGATACCGCTGCTGCTAAATGGGACCCGCATGTCATCCTCTATGTACTGTAAAACTTTCTTTTCTTGAATTATTTTTGGCACCTCATATTTGGTCACTTGCCTTTTTCTTTCGATCCCGTCCCGCCTCTCAAACGGTGATACCGCTGCTGCTAAATGGGACCCGCATGTCATCCTCTATGTACTATAAAACTTTCTTTTCTTGAATTATTTTTGGCTCCTCATATTTGGTCACTTGCCTTTTTCTTTCGATCCCGTGCAGCCTCTCAAACGGTGATACCGCTGCTGCTAAATGGGACCCGCATGTCATCCTCTATGTACTATAAAACTTTCTTTTCTTGAATTATTTTTGGCTCCTCATATTTGGTCACTTGCATTTTTCTTTCGATCTCATGCCATGTTTGAAACGTTGAGGAACCTGCTGGCTCATGGGACCCGCATGTCATCCTCTATGTGCTATAAAAGTTTATTTTCTTTATTTTCTTGCACCCTCTGATTTTTGGCTATTTCCTTTTTCTTTTGATCCCCTGCCGCCTTTGAAAAGTTGAGGACTCTGCTGGCTCATAGGTCCCACATGCCAGCCTCTATGTACAATCAAGTTTCTTTTTTTGAATTATTTTTGGATCCTGATATTTGGTCACTTGCCTTTTTCTTTCGATCTCATGCCACGTTTGAAACGCTGCTGGCTCATGGGACCCACATGTCATCCTCTATGTGCTATAAAAGTTTATTTTCTTGGATTTTTTTTTACCCTCTGATTTTTGGCTATTTCCTTTTTCTTTTGATCCCGTGACGCCTTGGAAACGTTGAGTAAGCTGCTGACTCATGGGACCTGCATGTCATCCTCTATGTACAATCAAGTTTCTTTTCTTGAATTATTTTTGGATCCTGATATTTGGTCACTTGACTTTTTCTTTCGATCTCATGCCACGTTTGAAACATTGAGGAACCTGCAGGCTTATGGGACCCGCATGTCATCCTCTATGTACTATAAAAGTTCATTTTCTTGGGGTTTTTTCATCCTCTGATTTTGGCTATTTCATTTTTCTTTTGATCCCCTGCCGCCTTTGAAACGTTGAGGACTCTGCTGGCTCATAGGTCCCACATGTTAGCCTCTATGTACAATCAAGTTTCTTTTCTCGAATTATTTTTGGATCCTGATATTTGGTCACTTGCCTTTTTCTTTCGATCTCATGCCACGTTTGAAACGTTGAGGAACCTGCTGGCTCATGGGACCCGCATGTCATCCTCTATGTCCATCAACTTTCTTTTCTTGGATTTTTTTTGACCGCCTAATTTCTGGCTACTTTCTTTTTCTTTTGATCTCAAGTCGCATTTGAAACGTTGGGACCGCTGCTGCAAAATGGGACCCGCATGTCATCCTGTATGTACTATAAAAGTTTTTTTCTTGGATTTTTTTCTTTTGATCCCCTGCCGCCTTGGAAACGTTGAGTAAGCTGCTGACTCATGGGACCCGCATGTCATCCTCTATGTACAATCAACTTTCTTTTTTTTGATCTCAAGCCGCATTTAAAACGTTGAGACCGCTGCTGCTAAATGGGACCCGCATGTCATCCTCTATGTACAATAAAGTTTTTTCTTGGATTATCTTTGGCTCCTGATATTTTGGCACTTGCCTTTTTCTTTCGATCTGATGCCGCCTTTGAAACATTGACTAAGCTGCTGGCTCATGGGTCCCGCATGTCATCCTCTACGACAATAAAAGTTTTCTTTCTTGGAGTTATTTTTGACCCCTAATTTCTGGCTATTTGCCTTTTTCTTTTGATCTCCTGCCCCCTCTGAAACGATGAGGACGTTGTTGGCAGGTCGGTCCCACATGTCATCCTCTATGAACAATAAAAGTTTCCTTTGATGGATTTATTTTGAACCCCTAATCAGTTTCTGGATATTTCCTTTTTTTCTTTTGATCCCCTGCCGCCTTGAAATCGCTGAGGATGCTGCTGCCTCATGGGTCCCGCATGTCATCCTCTCAGAACGGTAAATGTTTCTTTTCTTGGATTTTGTTTACCAAACGATTTTTGGCTTATTTTTTCTTTCGATCTCCTGCAGCCTTTAAAACGTTGAGGACGCTGCTGGCTCACGGGTCCCACATGTCAGCCTCTATGAACAATAAACGCTGAGGATGCTGCTGCCTCATGGGTCCCGCATGTCATCCTCTTAGAACGAAAATGTTTCTTTTCTTGGATTTTTTACCAACAGATTTTTTGGTTTATTTTTTTTCTTTCCATCCCCTGCCGCCTTTAAAACGTTGACGACGCTGCTGGCTCATGGGTCCCCGATGTCAGCCTCCCCGTACAACAAACATGTGATATCTTGATTATTTTGCAGACAATAAACAGTGTATTGCGCTCTGAGCTATTTCAAACGGATAAATTAAATCTTTATTTTTACATAAACAAACTTATATGTTGAATCTCCTTGCTTTTTTGTTTTTGCGAAGCATAGGACTTTCCTGTTTTGTCTAGAAAATTCCGAACTTTCCTGTTTTGGAGTGGGCTGAAATTGTACGAGTCAAAAGGCCAAGCAGGATAGTTCGAAGGCCCAGATGTCCAGATGCAGTGAAATATTTCTTCTTGGATTTTTTTTCACCCCCTGATTTCTGGCTACTTCATTTTTCTTTTGGTCCTGTGCCGCCTTGGAAACGTTGAGACCGCTGCTGCAAAATGGGACCCGCATGTCATCCTCTATGTACTATAAAACTTTCTTTTCTTGAATTATTTTTAGCTCCTGATATTTGGTCACTTGCCTTTTTCTTTCGATCCCGTGCAGCCTCTCAAACGGTGATACCGCTGCTGCTAAATGGGACCCGCATGTCATCCTCTATGTACAATCAAGTTTCTTTTCTTGAATTATTTTTGGCTCCTGATATTTGGTCACTTGCCTTTTTCTTTCGATCTCATGCCACGTTTGAAACGTTGAGGAACCTGCTGGCTCATGGGACCCGCATGTCATCCTCTATGTGCTATAAAAGTTTATTTTCTTGGATTTTTTTTCACCCTCTGATTTTTGGCTATTTCCTTTTTCTTTTGATCCCCTGCCGCCTTGGAAACGTTGAGTAAGCTGCAGACTCATGGGACCCGCATGTCATCCTCTATGTACAATCAAGTTTCTTTTCTTGAATTATTTTTGGCTCCTGATATTTGGTCACTTGCCTTTTTGTTTCGATCTCATGCCACGTTTGAAACGTTGAGGAACCTGCTGGCTCATGGGACCCGCATGTCATCCTCTATGTGCTATAAAAGTTTATTTTCTTGGATTTGTTTTTCACCCTTTGATTTTTGGCTATTTCCTTTTTCTTTTGATCCCCTGTCGCCTTGGAAACGTTGAGTAAGCTGCTGACTCATGGGACCCGCATGTCATCCTCTATGTACAATCAAGTTTCTTTTCTTGAATTATTTTTGGATCCTGATATTTGGTCACTTGCCTTTTTGTTTCGATCTCATGCCACGTTTGAAACGTTGAGGAACCTGCTGGCTCATGGGACCCGCATGTCATCCTCTATGTGCTATAAAAGTTTATTTTCTTTGTTTTTTTTCACCCTCTGATTTTTGGCTATTTCCTTTTTCTTTTGATCCCCTGCCGCCTTGGAAACGTTGGGTAAGCTGCTGACTCATGGGACCCGCATGTCATCCTCTATGTACAATCAACTTTCTTTTTCTTTTGATCTCAAGACGCATTTGAAACGTTAAGACCGCTGCAGCTAAATGGGACCCGCATGTCATCCTCTATGTACAATACAGTTTCTTTTCTTGGATTATCTTTGGCTCCTGATATTTTGTCACTTGCCTTTTTCTTTCGATCTCATGCCGCGTTTGAAACGTTGAGTAAGCTGCTGGCTCATGGGTCCCGCATGTCATCCTCTACGAACAATAAAAGTTTTCTTTCTTGGAGTTATTTTTGACCCCTAATTTCTGGCTATTTGCCTTTTTCTTTTGATCTCCTACCCCCTCTGAAACGATGAGGACGCCGTTGGCAGGTCGGTCCCACATGTCATCCTCTATGAACATTAAAAGTTTCTCACATGGCTCCTGATATTTGGTCACTTGCCTTTTTCTTGCGATGTCATGCCACGTTTGGAACGTTGAGGAACCTGCAGGCTCATGGGACCCGCATGTCATCCTCTATGTACAATAAAACTTTCTTTTCTTGGATTTTTTTTGGCACCTCATATTTGGTCACTTGCCTTTTTCTTTCGATCCCCTGCCGCCTCTCAAACGGTGATACCGCTGCTCCTTAAATGGGACCCGCATGTCATTCTCTATGTACAATCAAGTTTCTTTTCTTGAATTATTTTTGGATGCTGATATTTGGTCACTTGCCTATTTCTTTTGACCTCATGCCACGTTTGAAACGTTGAGGAACCTGCTGGCTCATGGGACCCGCATGTCATCCTCTATGTACTACAAAAGTTCATTTTCTTGGGTTTTTTTCACCCTCTGATTTTTGGCTATTTCCTATTTCTTTTGATCCCCTTCCGCCTTTGAAAGTTGAGGACTCTTCTGCCTCATAGGTCCCACATGTCAGCCTGTATGAACGATAAAGCTTTCCTTTCTTGGAGTTTTTTTACCCCCTAATTTCTGGCTACTTTCTTTTTCTTTTGATCTCAAGCCGCATTTGAAACGTTGGGACAGCTGCTGCAAAATGGGACCCGCATGTCATCCTCTATTTACAATAAAAGTTTCTTTTCTTGGATTATGTTTCACCCTCTGATTTTTGGTCACTTGCCTTTTTCTTTCGATCTCATGCCGCCTTTGAAAACGTTGAGGAACCTGCTGGCTCATGGGACCCGCATGTCATACTCTATGTACTATAAAATTTCTTTTCTTGGATTTTTTTCACCCTCTGATTTTTGGCTATTTCTTTTTTCTTTTGATCCCCTGCCGCCTTGGAAACGTTGACTAATCTGCTGGCTCATGGGACCCGCATGTCATCCTCTATGTCCATCAACTTTCTTTTCTTGGAGTTTTTTTACCCCCTAATTTCTGGCTACTTTCTTTTTTGTGGTGACCCTGCATACCACTGCATGTTGTAGTATGCCAGTCGTTGATATAACATTCGCGAAGTACCATTCCGCAAATATCACATCCCTCAGAGTAGTACAACAGAACATAGCAAGGTCCATAACTCATTCACATATTATTACAATCATCATACACAAGTCGTCTCGGAGCTCCTCTTGGGTCCTAAGAGGATAACTCCTGGGTTCGAGGCGAACCCAACTTAACTTACAATACCATTGTCTCATTAAACTAAACATTTATTTATTCGAGCAGCTCCATAGTAAGAGTCTGTGCTGCTCAGCTTCTACTACTCATCAGATATCCCTAGGCTTGATCTCCTCCGGAAGCCTCCCCGGATCCGTAGACTATGATATAGTCTACGCCTTCAACTCCACCTGAGAGGTCAGGTTCATCGTAGCCGATGATCTCGGCTCCATCATTGCTGTTGTAGTCCTCCTCCAGATGATTCAGACAATCTAAGCAGGGGATTTAAGAGTGGTATGAGTACGAGCGTACTCAACAAGTTCATTATAGATAAGAGGTGTTTAATGCACTAGCTACGATATTAGACCAGAAAGTCTAATACCAATGCAAGTTTTGATAAACATTTCTTCAAGAGATTGCTTTTATTTCAAAGAGCTATGTCCGTCAGCCTTCACCGGTTTACTAGAACTTCATGGAGCTCCTTTCCGGCCGCGTTCGCAGTTCCTCAACCCCGGAACAGGGAGTGACAGGTCACAGTTCTTTACACTCTGCAGAGGTGTGTTGCTTTACCCATAAGAGATCTTAACCTTGGTGCCAACCGGGCAGCTTTCCCGTCCACACTTCCCTTGGTGTGAGGCCCGGTATAAGGTCTAGCCAATCATGTTCCTCCGCTACCTCGAACACCCACCCTTTGTTGCATGCGCCGACCCTGGGTCCACGTCGGTCCCATTATTCCCGTAATTTCAGGGTGGACCCCGACCACGACAACAGTGCTGGGCTCTTACCATACACTCCTACGCCGGTGGCTGCAACCCATCATAGACCGCAATACCGTGGGGAATTAGAATGGGATCCCCACCCCACCGCTTGCACTTCGCACGACAAGTGTCTACGGACTATGCCGTGGGGACTTAAGGCTTCCCCAGCCTACCGCTTGCCGCCGACAGATACAAGTGTCTACGGTAAAGCGCATCCGTTGATGAACGAGAGGTGGAAACACTTTTGACTACTCCGTCCCACTGCATCTTATGGTTAACACAGGTATTACGGCACAAGAATCACTGGCGACATTTGTTGTTTAATCCTAGATGGATATAAACCCGTGCAATGGAACCTCCACCATATCAACACAATCCATGGTTCCATTGCCCACCACATAGTCATATTCATAGTTATGAAAGTAGTGGTTTTGATTTTTATGCAATAGTGATAACCATAATACTTTGCAAGTAATTTGATAGAAATACTCAAATGACATGAGCAAGTGATGAACTTGCCTGAACACTGCAAAGTTCTGCAGTTGGTAGATATGGACTGACCCTTGTCCTCTTGTTCTGAAAAATAGCATCATTGTCCGATAAGGGCAATGGTTAAAGAAGCAATTTATGCATGATTCCATTTTTAGGGTTTGTTCCCCCCTTCCGACATCGTTATTAATTCATGTAAGAGGTTAATACTAAGAATAAGTTGGGGATACATGAATTAAAGTAAAATACAACCTTGAAATTTTGTCAAGGTGTTTTTGAAGTCCCAATTCATTAATGGACTTATTTTATTATTGAAAAATTTTATGTGTGATTTAAATGATTATTTAAATCATCAAATTAGGACTTATTCATAATTATCTTCAAAAATCCTCTTTGATATTTTATTTGGATAGAGAATTTTATGCTGATTGATTTTCATATTTTTAGTTATTTTTTTAGAGCCATATTCTATTTTATAAAATTCTTTGAAATTCTTACTTAAATGGTATTTTGGAAATGCCCAAATTGCCCTCGGGCCCACCTGTCAGGTTGAACCCGAGTGGGTTGGGCTCAACCCAGTTGGCCTGGTCCGGCCCACTCGGTCGCCCCCACTTCCCTTCTCTCTCCCTCGCGAACCCTAATCCACGAGCTCGGCGACGCATGTCGCCGCCGTCTTCTTCGATTTATTCCGCCATCCCCGGCCGTTGCCGCCGGCGAGGTGTGGCGCATCTGAACCGCCATTCGATGGCGATTCAGATCCACCGCGGCGATTCGTGCTGCGCTGCTTGCTCGCTTCGCCCCCAACGCATCTGCGACACGGCCGTGGCGATTCCAGGCGACTCATCGCCCGCCGATGATCCAGACGCCGCGCCGCGACGTGGCCGTGTGCCTCGCCGTGGTGGTGCTGGGGCGTTTGCGCCCGGCGACGCCCGGCCTGGCTGCGGCCTGGCGCGGCCGTGTTAGGCTCGTGCCGCCGTGCCGCCATGGGCACGCTGCGGTGCTCTGCTCCAGGTGTGTGTGCCTCCTTCTCTCCTGTCTTCTCTACCTCCTCTTCTTCCTCTGGTTGCCTTGGCCTCTACCTTGTTGTGCTAGTTGCTACTGCCTACATGCGTATGCTGCTATGTGCTACTGCTATCTCTGTGTTCTAGCTTGTGCTGCTCTACTTGATTATCAAGCAGGTGCTTTTGTGCTTCCTAACTACTTCTGTTCATGCTATGTCCCCGCTGTGGCCCTCCTGTAATTGCTCATGAGCATCCATTGATGTTCATGGCCTTCTGCTTGCTCCAGTTATGATTATGGCCACTAGGGTATTACGTGTGTGCAAAAATCTTGGCCTTGACTTGATTATTATGCATGATCCTTGCATTATGCAAGTGCGGTACCACTGTGTGATGCTCATTGAGTTGTGATTCATAGGAATGTTCTATTAAGCATGACTTGTTGGCTAGACGACTTCATTCCTTGTTAGTGTGCTTCTGCATACAATTTATATTTCATATATTTGATTATCTGTGATGCAATGGTTGGTTAATTTGTGGCTTTGGATGATCCTATGATCACCAGGACTTACTGTTGGCTTATCACTTTATATGAATTCATTTCCATTGCTGTTGTTACTTGAGGATCTAGCTCCACACCAAGTACTGGTGGTTGCTGTTGCTTGTGAAAGCAATACTGGTGGTTGATTAAAGGATTTGATACTCTGGATGCCTCTGTGTGTGCTGTTTTATTTATTTATGCTTGTCAGTGAAGCTTGGCTTCCTTTTCCTGACAACCGACATGATCTACCTGATGCAGTAGTGATTGGGTGCATCCTATGCACTATATGGATGGAAACCAACATGTGTTGGCACCTCCTGTGATGCATGAACTCCCCTGGAGTGATGATATGCCTCTCTTGTGGCTTTTCTGTGTGGCTAGGTAGTTGTGGTGACCCTAGCACTGCTTGGTGTGCTAGTAAAGGTTGCTCCTACCTCTTATGTAAGCTGTTGAGCAATATTACTGGTAGTCAATCATGGGCTTTCAATATATTTGATGTTGAAATGAAGATAGACATATAAATGTCTATATTCTGATGGTGTAGCTTGCTATAGGGTGCTAAGTGAATCTGTGTGGCTAGATAGGGATTAAATCCATGTTGGATTTCTCTGGTTGTCTCACTGTGCTGACACATCCAGTGTTCCCTGGATGATTTCCTTCTGGCTTTTCATTCTGTTTGCTTGCACCACATGGCTTGGTAGCCAGATGATGAGACAAACAGGGTTTCTACCCTCTTCTGTTGCTGTGATTTATGCATGTGCTTATGATATGAGCAAAACTGTGGCTTGCTCATGATTATCTGTGTATACCTCACTCCAGCTCCTAGAAAGGTTGTTGGTGTAGAGGATTCAGCTGTTGGTTGAGTTCTTGGCTTGCCCTGCTCCTCCTTGCCAGCTTGATCTCTTGGTTATGTGCTGTGGTGGTGGAATTGTGTTGAACAGCAGTGACTGTTCAAGCTGTTCTTGTGTTCTTGGTTTCCTGATGAACTTACCCAGTGCAATCCTGTCGATGGATTGACTAGGGTTTACTGTGGAGGTTTTATATGGTCTCCTGCTCCTTCTCTGGTCGACAGCAAGCCCTGTCAACCTGTTGGTGACTCACCAGCTGTGTGTGTGTGGTGTGCTGCATGCACACTGCTGTGTGAGCAGCCTGGCTGTGTGTGTGTGCAAATTCATGGTACCTGGCTTGTGTCTTGGCTGTGAGGTGATCAGCTCGGCAGAGCTGATCCATATCTACTCAATTTCATTATTCTTCTAACCTGCCAAGTGGTTTTACCACTTGGCATAACTTCTCTTTTGTTGTGTTTATGTACAGGGACAATCTGTGGCTCCATTGATCATGAAGATCATCAAGTTAATGAAGTTTAGCTAGTAGTGTTTAGGATAGATCCTTAATTTGTAATTTTCCTTTTCTTTTTTTTCTATGTTTTTGTCCAATTCTTGTAATATGTTGTAATGTTCATATTTTATTCTGGATATTGTAAATAACAATGTATCTTGTGTGAATATTAATAAAGCTCAAAGTTTCCTTAATGAGCTTTACTAAATAAATGCAATGTTTATATTCTTTGATTATTCATATTGGTTTAATGACTTACCTCAATTTTGAATTATGAGATATTCATATTATGTTTAAATTTGAAATTCAAAAGTTCTTGTGTTTGAATTCAATCATGCAACTTAAGTTGTAATGCAATACTCTCCTCTCTTCTCAAAACCCTAATTTAGTTAGGTGAGTTGCAAGTTTGTCGCACTCTCGAAACCCTAACCCTGTAAGGTGTCGAGAGAGAAACTTGTTCCCCTTCGATGCAGTTTTTGTTTAAAAGCGCGAAATTTCCCCAGAATTTACTATGCAGTGCACATCCCTTTCTAAAATCTACCCCTCGATCGTCTCTAAACCTGGGATATTACAGCCTTTCCCCCTTAAAGAAAACTTTGTCCCGAAGTTGTGGTTGTAATACCTGAACAGCTCGGGGTATGTTTTCCTTAGGTCTTCCTCTTTTTCCCAGGTGGCTTCCCTCTCGGGATGATGCTTCCATTGAATCTTGCAATACTTGATTGCCTTGTTTCTGAGTTGTTTCCAGCTCTCCTCGAGAATCTTGGCTGGCTTCTCGATGTACGTCAGGTCTGGTTGTAACTCAAGCTCCTCATGTGATATTGGTTCATCTGGGGTCTTCAAACATTTCCGAAGTTGTGACACATGGAATACATTATGAACTTGAGCTAACCTTCCCGGTAGATCCAACTCAAAGGCTAAACCTCGATTCTGACTCAGTATCTTGAAAGGTCCTATATATCTAGGACTGAGTTTCCCTTTTACTCCAAATCTCTGGAGTCCTTTCATCGGGCTTACCTTAAGATAAACCATGTCTCCAACTTGTGGCTCCCATGTCCTTCTCTCTGATCGGCATAACTCTTTTGCCGACTACGGGCTATTTTGAGCCTGTCTCTGATAATGTCAATGATTTGTTGTTTTTCTTTGACATAATCAGGATTGAACTCTTTGCTTGCTCCGGCTTCATACCAACATATGGGTGATCTACACTTCCTTCCATACAGAGCTTCAAATGGTGCCATCTTGATGCTGCTTTGATAACTATTGTTGTATGAAAACTCTGCTAAAGGTAGATGCTCCTCCCATGATCCTCCGAAGTCTAGGGCACAAGCCCTAAGCATATCTTCTAAGATCTGATTGGTTCTCTCAGTTTGTCCGCCTGTTTGTGGGTGATACGCGGTACTGTAATCCAACTTGGATCCTAAAGCTTCGTGAAGTTGCTTCCAGAATGCTGATGTGAACACGGATCCTCGATCCGATACAATCTTCTTTGGCACTCCATGCTTACTTACGATCTCTTTGATGTAAAGATCGATAAGTTTCTCTCCTTTATCCTGCTGGTTTACCGCTAAGAAATGTGCACTTTTCGTCAACCGGTCCACGATTACCCATATCATGTCCTTCTTTTTATTAGTCATGGGTAGTCCGGTGATGAAATCCATCCCTATTTCCTCCCATTTCCACTCTGGAATAGGTAGAGGTTGTAACTTCCCTGCCGGACTCTGATGTTCAGCCTTCACTCGCTGGCAGGTATGGCATTCTGCCACATATTGCGCTATCTCCCTCTTCATGTTATTCCACCAGAATAGTTCCTTTAGATCCATGTACATCTTTGTACTTCCCGGATGTATGGAATATGGGGTCTGATGAGCTTCCCGGAGTATTACTTCCTTAATTTCAGCAATATCCGGAACGCAAATCCTCTTCTGGAACCACAAAGATCCAGATTCTCCCCGGTGAAATTCTGATGGTCTTCCCTCATCTATTCTCCTCATCTCTTCTACAATGAATGGATCGTCCAACTGACCCATCATTATCTCATTCTTCAAGTTAACATTAAGTTCATCGGCTACTTGCAACGCCGATAATCCTTCATGGGCTTCCTTCTCCCAGAGTTGAATTTGGGCTTGGCTTATTTCCTTCCTCAACTCCGGTGATATTTCTTGTTCCACTCCTCCGGTACTCTTCCTACTCAGGGCATCTGCTACAACATTAGCCTTCCCTGGTGTATAGTTGATCGTCAGATCATAATCCTTGATCAATTCTAGCCATCTTTTCTGCCTCATGTTGAGTTCCTTCTGTGTGAAGAAATATTTGAGGCTTTTATGGTCTGTATAGAGCTCACACTTAGCTCCATAGAGAAAATGGCTCCATGTTTTAAGTGCAAATACGACCGCTGCTAATTCCAAGTCATGTGTTGGATAGTTCACTTCATGAGGTCTGAGTTGCCTCGATCCATAAGATATCACTTTCCGATCTTGCATGAGTACGCAACCCAATCCATGTTTGGATGCGTCACAGTACACGGTGTAATCCTTGCCAACTTCCGGAACTGCTAACACCGGTGCCGTGGTGAGTTTCTCCTTCAGAGTTTGAAAACTCTTCTCACACTCCTCTGACCACACGAATGGTGTATTCTTCCTTAGCAACTTTGTCATAGGTCCTGCTATCTTAGAGAATCCTTCAATGAATCTCCGATAGTATCCTGCCATTCCAAGGAATCCTCGGATCTCCTTGACAGTCTTGGGTGCTTCCCATTCTAAAACTGCTACCTTGCTCGGGTTGACAGCGATTCCATCTTTACTTATGACATGACCAAGAAATTCCACTTGATCTAGCCAAAATTCACACTTACTGAGTTTGGCATAAAGTTGGTGTTCCCTTAGTGTTTGCAACACTAACCTCAAATGTTCGGCATGTTCCGCCTTGTTCTTGGAATATATCAAGATATCATCGATGAATACGATGACAAACTTGTCAAGATATGGCATGAAGATCTTATTCATGAGATTCATGAATATTGCTGGGGCATTGGTTAATCCAAAAGGTACTACAAGGTATTCATGGTGTCCATACCTTGAGACAAAGGCGGTTTTCGGAACGTCCTCCTTCTTGATCTTTATCTGGTGATAACCCGATCTTAGATCAATCTTGGAAAAGACTCCCGCTCCTCTAACCTGATCAAATAGATCTTGTATCCTTGGAAGTGGATACTTGTTCTTGATTGTGACGTTGTTTAGATTCCTGTAGTCTCCGCACATCCTTCTTCCTCCATCCCTTTTATCTACGAAGATCACAGGTGATCCCCATGGTGAAACACTCTCCTGAATGAATCCCTTTTGTTCCAAGTCATCCAATTGCTCCTTAAGTTCCTTCAGTTCCTTAGGCCCCATCTTATATGGTGCTTTAGCAATCGGAGCTGTTCCTGGGATTAGGTCGATAGTGAATTCTATCTCCCTATCTGGTGGCATACCAGGTAATTCCGCAGGAAACACATCCTGGAATTCATTTACTACAGGTATATCTTCTAACTTCACCTCCTTCATGCTATTCAGCTGTAGCTCCACTTCAATCTGAGTATGTTTGTCGCCTTGGTAGATCATTCTACTTCCATCGGGACTTTTTAATGACACCGTCTTGTTTACACAGTCGATCAATGCTCCATTAGCTTCTAACCAGTTCATACCAAGAATGACATCAATGTCCTTCATCGGTAAAATGAACAGGTCCGCGTCAAACGCGCACTTATTGATCATAATGACTTGTTTTTGTTTGGCATGGGTTACTAATATCGTTCCCCCCGCAGAAAGTATGGTTATGGGTGTATCTAACTTAGTGCAACTAATCCCATGTTTGATGATGAATTGTTGAGAAATGAATGATGTAGTTGCACCAGTATCAAAAAGTACTTTGCCAGGATGAGTGAGTATCTGGAGCGTACCTATCACCGCTTGGTCAGAGTTGACCACCTCCTCCAGACTGGTACAGTTCAGCTTGCCGAAGGGCTTCTTATTCTTCCAATTCCCTCCGGTGTTTCCTCGATTTCCTCCTCCTCCACTATTCTTCTTGGGGCAGTCCTTCAGCATGTGCCCCTCCTGGCGACAACCAAAGCATATAATCCTTGGTTTCTTACAGTCTTTGGCCAAATGCCCTGTGAATCCACAGCTTCTGCAAATTATTTGATTTGCAGTCTGGAATGCCTGATTCTTCCTACTACCGTAGTAGTTGCTGTTGTTGTTGTTGTTGTTGTATCTAGGCTTGAAACTCAAGCTGGTGTTAGGCTTGTTACTAACAAACCTCTTCGGCTCATACTTGGCCTTCTTACTCTTCTCTTCTTGCAGTTGTTTGAAGTCATCTTCAAGAGTGATGGCTGCATCCACCAACTCTTGGAATTCCGTTGCTCTCATCATTCGCAGCTGTACTTTGAACTGGGGACTTAACCCCCTCAGAAATCTCTTCTTCTTCTTGTCCTCGGTATTGACTTCCTCAACCGCATACCGGGACAGCTTGGAAAACTCCCTGACATAGGTCAGGATTGCCTTATCCTTCTGCTCGAGACTCTCAAACTCTCGACGCTTCAGTTCCACAATACTTTCAGGGACATTGGATTCCCTGAACTTCCTTGCAAACTCCTCCCAGGTAAATACCTTTCCTGCCGGATACACGGCTACAATGTTGTCCCACCATGATGCGGCAGGTCCACATAGCAGATGGGTAGCATATCGGACCTTCTCTTGGTCATTGCATCCAATGTTGTTGAGCTTGCGCTCGCATCCATCAACCAATCTTCCGCGTCCATCGGCTCGGGCGCGTATGCGAAAGATATCGGCTTGGTGTTTTGGAAGTCTGCTAATGTGACTCCCTGGTTCTCAGGTCTCTCCACCCTATTCTGCTGCATCAGATCCTGAAGGAATTTGTTCTGCAGCTCCAGTGTTACACGCTGCCTCTCTTCCGCCAGTTGCATGTATTGGATGAAGTTTTGTTGCGTCATGGGTGGTGGTGGTGGTGGAAACTGATCCCTGGCCGCACCCTCAGCCTCTTCCTTTTCCTTTGCTTCGCGCTCCATGCGCTGCACTTCCGTCTCGTTTCCTAACGTTCCCGACATAGCCCCCTAGTTCTGCAACACAAGATGATACTCATAATTACTCCATGCGCAAGTTTTCTGAGCTCAACTTTGTGCACAGAACTAGTCACGCAATGGAAACCAAGAAGCAAATCCAAATCATACAAAACATATACCCTGTATATACATACATAAGTGGTCTTATTACAATACTCAAGTCGATGTGAGTATGCAAACTCACTTATTAAAGTATATGTACAAATTTATACAAATATTGCAAACTATAATACACGTGGTACTTGTGTATTATAGCCACGCCTCCCTTGGTAGACTTCTAATCGGTCTTCACTCCCGGTACATTCCAGGCTTCCATCCGGTCAAACGTGTCGTCCTCCTGATAGACCCTGGAACATAAGGTCTCCCCGTTGGCTTGTAGTCAGAATCCGATGATGACCCTAATGCGAAATCAGTGTTCACAAACTGATCGTTGAGTGCATCATAGTCCACCCATCGGGTGTACTCTCCTGTAGCCCCACCATAAGGGTTACCAAAACCCATACCCGACTCAACCTGTGTCGGATATCCTCCATCCACTCCTTCATTACTAGGATAGCTCTGGTTTTGGGTTGTTGCATCATCGTTCATCTCTCCATCATAATACTCAGTAGTACTATGGGTTCCAGTATCACTACCCCAACGCCAACCCCTTGAATTCTCGATCGGAGTCTCGGAACGCTGGTTGTTTCCGGATTCCGCTCCGCCTTCGTATCCCCCATAGGAACTATTCAGGTAGTTCCCAGGTGTAGCAGGTGTAGGTTCACGTGCAAGTGGATCAAAGCTGATGTAGTCACCAGCTGAATAAACTGGTGTGTGCACTACATTCTCCATAGGTTCTTTCCCCCTACTCTCCTCCTTGGGTTCGGTAAATTCCTCTAGCATCGTATCAATAGCTCCTATCAGATGATGGTTCAGCTGAAAGAGTAGTGATATGAAGTTACGGCTATTATCCATATATTTTGCCGCTGCTATGGGTTTGCGTTTGGCGTATTTGTAGTGGTTGAGCAAGGGATCTTCCTCCTCCTGATTATGAGGAATATGGGAGAACTCGGAATCCATAAGCTCCTTTGTCTTATGTTCCCGTATGTCGGTTATGGCTCTCATAATAGCTATATGATAGGCTGTGTTGGTTGTCCTAGCTTCTCCAGCTGGCATGACTACGCTCATTCCCAAAGATTCGGGAAGTCGCAGTCCTACTCTGCACTTGGCTAACACCGGTCCATCATAGAACATGTACTTCTTTACTTGGAACTGGGATCACACCCAAATTCCAGCAACATGGATCGTAGGATATCAGCAAGTCCTCCTTGGTACTCGTTTAGTGTGGAATCCATAACTTTCACGTTTCTTCCCGGTCGTACACTTGCCATGTTGGCTGTAGAAATAGAAAGATTATAAGATTAGTAATGATGCATCATAATAGAGATAATAAAGAATTATCGCACTAAAAGATATGATTGTTGTATTCTCAATTGAATATACACCATATTTTTAGAGAATTCTTTACTAATCCTATTTGACTCCTAACGTGTAGTCCCATTTACTAGGTTCCAACCTAAGGTCAAAGCTTTTGCTCTGATACCAACTGTGGTGACCCTGCATACCACTGCATGTTGTAGTATGCCAGTCGTTGATATAACATTCGCGAAGTACCATTCCGCAAATATCACATCCCTCAGAGTAGTACAACAGAACATAGCAAGGTCCATAACTCATTCACATATTATTACAATCATCATACACAAGTCATCTCGGAGCTCCTCTTGGGTCCTAAGAGGATAACTCCTGGGTTCGAGGCGAACCCAACTTAACTTACAATACCATTGTCTCATTAAACTAAACATTTATTTATTCGAGCAGCTCCATAGTAAGAGTCTCAGGCTGCTCAGCTTCTACTACTCATCAGATATCCCTAGGCTTGATCTCCTCCGGAAGCCTCCCCGGATCCGTAGACTATGATATAGTCTACGCCTTCAACTCCACCTGAGAGGTCAGGTTCATCGTAGCCGATGATCTCGGCTCCATCATTGCTGTTGTAGTCCTCCTCCAGATGATTCAGACAATCTAAGCAGGGGATTTAAGAGTGGTATGAGTACGAGCGTACTCAACAAGTTCATTATAGATAAGAGGTGTTTAATGCACTAGCTACGATATTAGACCAGAAAGTCTAATACCAATGCAAGTTTTGATAAACATTTCTTCAAGAGATTGCTTTTATTTCAAAGAGCTATGTCCGTCAGCCTTCACCGGTTTACTAGAACTTCATGGAGCTCCTTTCCGGCCGCGTTCGCAGTTCCTCAACCCCGGAACAGGGAGTGACAGGTCACAGTTCTTTACACTCTGCAGAGGTGTGTTGCTTTACCCATAAGAGATCTTAACCTTGGTGCCAACCGGGCAGCTTTCCCGTCCACACTTCCCTTGGTGTGAGGCCCGGTATAAGGTCTAGCCAATCATGTTCCTCCGCTACCTCGAACACCCACCCTTTGTTGCATGCGCCGACCCTGGGTCCACGTCGGTCCCATTATTCCCGTAATTTCAGGGTGGACCCCGACCACGACAACAGTGCTGGGCTCTTACCATACACTCCTACGCCGGTGGCTGCAACCCATCATAGACCGCAATACCGTGGGGAATTAGAATGGGATCCCCACCCCACCGCTTGCACTTCGCACGACAAGTGTCTACGGACTATGCCGTGGGGACTTAAGGCTTCCCCAGCCTACCGCTTGCCGCCGACAGATACAAGTGTCTACGGTAAAGCGCATCCGTTGATGAACGAGAGGTGGAAACACTTTTGACTACTCCGTCCCACTCCAGATCTTATGGTTAACACAGGTATTACGGCACAAGAATCACTGGCGACATTTGTTGTTTAATCCTAGATGGATATAAACCCGTGCAATGGAACCTCCACCATATCAACACAATCCATGGTTCCATTGCCCACCACATAGTCATATTCATAGTTATGAAAGTAGTGGTTTTGATTTTTATGCAATAGTGATAACCATAATACTTTGCAAGTAATTTGATAGAAATACTCAAATGACATGAGCAAGTGATGAACTTGCACGAACACTGCAAAGTTCTGCAGTTGGTAGATATGGACTGACCCTTGTCCTCTTGTTCTGAAAAATAGCATCATTGTCCGATAAGGGCAATGGTTAAAGAAGCAATTTATGCATGATTCCATTTTTAGGGTTTGTTCCCCCCTTCCGACATCGTTATTAATTCATGTAAGAGGTTAATACTAAGAATAAGTTGGGGATACATGAATTAAAGTAAAATACAACCTTGAAATTTTGTCAAGGTGTTTTTGAAGTCCCAATTCATTAATGGACTTATTTTATTATTGAAAAATTTTATGTGTGATTTAAATGATTATTTAAATCATCAAATTAGGACTTATTCATAATTATCTTCAAAAATCCTCTTTGATATTTTATTTGGATAGAGAATTTTATGCTGATTGATTTTCATATTTTTAGTTATTTTTTTAGAGCCATATTCTATTTTATAAAATTCTTTGAAATTCTTACTTAAATGGTATTTTGGAAATGCCCAAATTGCCCTCGGGCCCACCTGTCAAAGTTGAACCCGAGTGGGTTGGGCTCAACCCGATTGGCCTGGTCCGGCCCACTCGGTCGCCCCCACTTCCCTTCTCTCTCCCTCGCGAACCCTAATCCCTGAGCTCTGGCGACGCATGTCGCCGCCGTCTTCTTCGATTTATTCCGGCCATCCCCGGCCGTTGCCGCCGGCGAGGTGTGGCGCATCTGAACCGCCATTCGATGGCGATTCAGATCCACCGCGGCGATTCGTGCTGCGCTGCTTGCTCGCTTCGCCCCCAACGCATCTGCGACACGACCGTGGCGATTCCAGGCGACTCATCGCCCGCCGATGATCCAGACGCCGCGCCGCGACGTGGCCGTGTGCCTCGCCGTGGTGGTGCTGGGGCGTTTGCGCCCGGCGACGCCCGGCCCGGCTGCGACTGGCGCTGCCGTGTTAGGCTCGTGCCGCCGTGCCGCCATGGGCACGCTGCGGTGCTCTGCTCCAGGTGTGTGTGCCTCCTTCTCTCCTGTCTTCTCTACCTCCTCTTCTTCCTCTGGTTGCCTTGGCCTCTACCTTGTTGTGCTAGTTGCTACTGCCTACATGCGTATGCTGCTATGTGCTACTGCTATCTCTGTGTTCTAGCTTGTGCTGCTCTACTTGATTATCAGTGCAGGCTTTTGTGCTTCCTAACTACTTCTGTTCATGCTATGTCCCTGCTGTGGCCCTCCTGTAATTGCTCATGAGCATCCATTGATGTTCATGGCCTTCTGGCTTGCTCCAGTTATGATTATGGCCACTAGGGTATTCTGTGTGTGCAAAAATCTTGGCCTTGACTTGATTATTATGCATGATCCTTGCATTATGCAAGTGCCAGTACCATTGTGTGATGCTCATTGAGTTGTGATTCATAGGAATGTTCTATTAAGCATGACTGTTGGCTAGACAGCTTCATTCCTTGTTAGTGTGCTTCTGCATACAATTTATATTTCATATATTTGATTATCTGTGATGCAATGGTTGGTTAATTTGTGGCTTTGGATGATCCTATGATCACCAGGACTTACTGTTGGCTTATCACTTTATATGAATTCATTTCCATTGCTGTTGTTACTTGAGGATCTAGCTCCACACCAAGTACTGGTGGTTGCTGTTGCTTGTGAAAGCAATACTGGTGGTTGATTAAAGGATTTGATACTCTGGATGCCTCTGTGTGTGCTGTTTTATTTATTTATGCTTGTCAGTGAAGCTTGGCTTCCTTTTCCTGACAACCGACATGATCTACCTGATGCAGTAGTGATTGGGTGCATCCTATGCACTATATGGATGGAAACCAACATGTGTTGGCACCTCCTGTGATGCATGAACTCCCCTGGAGTGATGATATGCCTCTCTTGTGGCTTTTCTGTGTGGCTAGGTAGTTGTGGTGACCCTAGCACTGCTTGGTGTGCTAGTAAAGGTTGCTCCTACCTCTTATGTAAGCTGTTGAGCAATATTACTGGTAGTCAATCATGGGCTTTCAGTATATTTGATGTTGAAATGAAGATAGACATATAAATGTCTATATTCTGATGGTGTAGCTTGCTATAGGGTGCTAAGTGAATCTGTGTGGCTAGATAGGGATTAAATCCATGTTGGATTTCTCTGGTTGTCTCATTTGTCTTTGACACATCCAGTGTTCCCCGGATGATTTCCTTACTGGCTTTTCATTCTGTTTGCTTGCACCACATGGCTTGGTAGCGATGATGAGACAAACAGGGTTTCTACCCTCTTCTCGTTGCCGTGATTTATGCATGTGCTTATGATATGAGCAAAACTGTGGCTTGCTCATGATTATCTGTGTATACCTCACTCCAGCTCCTAGAAAGGTTGTTGGTGTAGAGGATTCAGCTGTTGGTTGAGTTCTTGGCTTGCCCCCGCTCCTCCTTGCCGCCTTGATCTCTTGGTTATGTGCTTTGTGGTGGTGGAATTGTGTTGAACAGCAAAGGACTGTTCAAACTGTTCTTGTGTTCTTGGTTTCCTGATGAACTTACCCAGTGCAATCCTGTCGATGGATTGACTAGGGTTTACTGTGGAGGTTTTATATGGTCTCCTGCTCCTTCTCTGGTCGACAGCAAGCCCTGTCAACCTGTTGGTGACTCACCATTGTGTGTGTGTGGTGTGCTGCATGCACACTGCTGTGTGAGCAGCCTGGCTGTGTGTGTGTGCAAATTCATGGTACCTGGCTTGTGTCTTGGCTGTGAGGTGATCAGCTCGGCAGAGCTGATCCATATCTACTCAATTTCATTATTCTTCTAACCTGCCAAGTGGTTTTACCACTTGGCATAACTTCTCTTTTGTTGTGTTTATGTACAGGGACAATCTGTGGCTCCATTGATCATGAAGATCATCAAGTTAATGAAGTTTAGCTAGTAGTGTTTAGGATAGATCCTTAATTTGTAATTTTCCTTTTCTTTTTTTTTCTATGTTTTTGTCCAATTCTTGTAATATGTTGTAATGTTCATATTTTATTCTGGATATTGTAAATAACAATGTATCTTTTGTGAATATTAATAAAGCTCAAAGTTTCCTTAATGAGCTTTACTAAATAAATGCAATGTTTATATTCTTTGATTATTCATATTGGTTTAATGACTTACCTCAATTTTGAATTATGAGATATTCATATTATGTTTAAATTTGAAATTCAAAAGTTCTTGTGTTTGAATTCAATCATGCAACTTAAGTTGTAATGCAATACTCTCCTCTCTTCTCAAAACCCTAATTTAGTTAGGTGAGTTGCAAGTTTGTCGCACTCTCGAAACCCTAACCCTGTAAGGTGTCGAGAGAGAAACTTGTTCCCCTTCGATGCAGTTTTTGTTTAAAAGCGCGAAATTTCCCCAGAATTTACTATGCAATGCACATCCCTTTCTAAAATCTACCCCTCGATCGTCTCTAAACCTGGGATATTACATTTTTATTTTGATCTCAAGCCGCATTTGAAATGTTGAGACCGCTGCTGCTAAATGGGACCCGCATGTCATCCTCTATGCACAATAAAGTTTCTTTTCTTGGATTATCTTTGGCTCCTGATATTTTGTCACTTGCCTTTTGCTTTCGATCTCATGCCGCCTTTGAAACGTTGAGTAAGCTGCTGGCTCATGGGTCCCGCATGTCATCATCTACGAACAATAAAAGTTTCCTATCTTCGAATTATTTTTTACCCCTAATTTTTGGCTACTTCCTTTTTCTTTTGATCCCCTGCAGCCTTTGAAACTTTGACGATTCTGCTGGCTCATGGGTCCCACATGTCAGCCTCTATGAACAATAAACCTTTCCTTTCTTGGAGTTATTTTGACCTCTAATTTCTGGCTATTTCGCCTTTTTTTAAATCCTGTGTCGCCTTGGAAACGTTGAGAATGCTGCTGCCTCATGGGTCCCGCATGTCATCCTCTCAGAACGATAAATGTTTCTTTTTTTTGGATTTTTTTACCAACTGATTTTTTTTCCGATCCTCTGCCGTCTTTAAAAACGTTGACGACGCTGCTGGCTCATGGGTACCCGATGTCAGCCTCCCCGTACAAGAAACATGTGATATCTTGATTATTTTGCAGACAATAAACAGTGTATTTCGCTCTGAGCTATTGCAAACGGAAAAAAATAAATCTTTACTTTTAAATAAACAAACTTATATGTTGAATCTCCTTGTTTTTTGTTTTCGCGAAGCATAGGACTTTCCTGTTTTGGAGTGGGCTCAAATTGTACGAGTCCAAAAGCGTCCAGCAGGATAGTTCGAAAGCCCAGACGGCCAGATGCAGCCCAATTGAAATCTTTCTTTTCTTGGATTTTTTTGAGCCCATGATTTCTGGCTACTTCCTTTTTTTTGGAAACGTTGAGAACGCTACTGCAAAATAGGACCCGCATGTCATCCTCTATGTACAATAATTTTCTTCTTGGATTATTTTTGGCTCCTGATATTTGGTCACTTGCATTTTTCTTTTGATCTCATGCTGTCTTTGAAACGTTCAGACCGCTGCTGCAAAATGGAACCCGCATGTCATCCTCTATGTACAATAAAAAATACTTTTCTTGGATTATTATTTTTGGCCCCTGATATTTGGTCACTTGTCTTTTTCTTTCGATCTCATGCCATGTTTGAAACGTTGAGGAACCTGCAGGCTCATGGGACCCGCATGTCATCGTCTATGTACTATAAAAGTTCATTTTCTTGGGTTTTTTTCACCCTCTGATTTTTTGCTATTTCCTTTTTCTTTTGATCCCCTGCCGCCTTGGAAACGTCGAGTAAGCTGCTGCAAAATGGGACCCACATGTCATCCTCTATGTACAATCAACTTTCTTTTCGTGGCTACTTTCTTTTTCTTTTGATCTCAACTCTCAAGCCGCATTTGAAACGTTGAGACCGCTGCTGCAAAATAGGACCCACATGTCATCCTCAATGTAAAATAAAAGTTTCTTTTCTTGGATTATTTTCACCCTCTGATTTTTGGCTATTTCCTTTTTTCTTTCGATCCCCTGCTGCCTTGGAAACATTGAGGATGCTGCTGCCTCATGGGTCCCACATGTCATCCACTATGAACAATAAAAGTTTCTTTTCTTCGATTTTTTCACCCTCTGCTTTTTGGCTATTTCCTTTTTCTTTTGATCCCATGCCGCCTTGGAAACGTTGAGGATGCTGCTTCCTAATGGGACCCACATGTCATCCTCTATGTACATTAAAAGTTTCTTTTCTTGGATTATTTTTGGCTCCTGATATTTGGTGACTTGCCTTTTTCTTTCAATCTCATGCCGCCTCTGAAACGTGGAGTAAGGTGCTGGCTCAGGGACCCGCATGTCATCTTCTATGTACAATAAAGTTTCTTTTCTTGGATTTCCCCCCCTGATTTTTGGTCACTTGCCTTTTTCTTTCGATCCTATGCCGCCTTTGAAATTGAGTAGGCTGCTGGCTCATGGGTCCCACAGGTCAGCCTCTATGAACAATAAACCTTTCCTTTGTTGGATTTATTTTTTACCCCTAATTTCTGGCTATTTTCCTTTTTCTTTTGATCCCCTGCGGCCTTTAAAACGACGAGGACGATGCTGGCAGGTCGGTCCCACATGTCTTCTTCTATGAATAATAAAAGTTTCCTTTGTTGGATTTACGTTCGACCCCTAATTTCTGGCTATTTGCCTTTTTTTCTTTTGATCCTCTGCCGACTTTGAAATGATGAGGATGCTGCTAGCAGATCTGTCCCACATGTCAGCCACTCTGAACTATAAATGATTCATTTCTATGATTTATTTTTGACCCCTATTTTCGAGATACTTGCCTTTTTTTTTGGATCTCCTACCGCCTTTGAAATGTTGAGGACGCTGCTGGCTCATGGGTCCCACATGGCATCCTCTTTGGACGATAAACCTTCATTTCTTGTTAATGACAGGTGTTTCTGTATTATTTTTGCAGACTAATACAAGCTCTTTCGCTCCAAGATCTTGCAAGTTAATAGAATAAATCATGGAATTATTAGGATATGTTTTAAATTTCAAATCCACTTTATGAATTTTTTAAAAATACCGTGATCCGTGTGGGTATGGAGCGATCAAGGATTTTTCATATTGGCCATGAGCAGTTTCAAAAATTGCAACCGGATAATTCTAAATAAATAAAAACAACTTTTATGCAGAATCTCCGTGTTTTTGTTTTTTGCCATCATAGGATCTATGGTTCATTAGAAAAGGGCCGAAATTGCATGAGCAGAAAAGCCCATTTCTAGTTATTGGGCTTCGACAGCCTGAGCAAGTAGGCCTATAGCAAATACCATGTAGATGGCCGTTGGAACCCAAAAGTATTTGTTGCCTAGACTTAGATGCCAAACTCAGGCACTCAGCCTTATTGACATGAACCTTGCTATGCACACGACAATTTCAGTCCGATCCGTGTACGCAACACAAGATCAAACCCAACGTGTGAGGAAGCAGGTGGCAGCACACCTCCAGATGCTCAATCGTACACATATCATATAGGAGTTGTCGTATGTACATTAGTTCCGTATTGACATGTTTGTTTCTTTGGTTAACATGTGGGGTCCGCACAAATCACCTAGGTCGCACATCAACTTCTTTGCTCATAGTTGATGCATGTTTAGTGGCCTCGCAAAGAAGAATCGCTGCCCCTGTGGATGTACTTTACCCTTTAGCGGCGAAAAATAGGAATGGTCCTCTCATGACTATGATCAACAAGAGGTGGCTATATTATAAAGGACGTACACACATTGTAATTATAGTGCTGAAATAAAGTCAATCCTAAAACAGCCATGCATGGGTTATAATATGAAGGCAACACGAAATACAAAAGCAGGGCAGTGTTCAAATAAACTGATTCAAACTAGTACATACTAAAAACAGTGTACTACTTCTCAACACTTCAAGCATAATAAAAAAGTGTGTCAGTGTTTTTTTAAAGGTAACACCGAACGGGCAATGTTTAAAGCAGGCTTAAACCACATAGCCGCTTGTCAGACACTACCCCAACTAACTCTGGGAAGGCTGATAACTCCCACAGTCTCACCTTCATCTGGCTGGAGGTTGCAGCGCAAAATTTTAGGGTATTGATTATGAAGATACTTCCGGTATGCTGTGTAGACGCAGTTTTTCCTCATGAATGGAACCAATGTGCCATCAGGAGCTTTGGATTCACGCTTCTTCAGGTTGGCAATGATCGGGTAATTGAGTCCGAGGAACAGAGAGTGGTCGCCGAGGCTGTTAACCTGCCTCCAATGAAAGTCCCCTGCACGTGCTGCAACGAACAGAGATATGGGATCCTGCTCAAAGACGTAGGTGGCAACAGGAGGATACTGCCGTAGCTGAAGCCCATTAGCAGCATAGGGAATGTCAGGAGGTACTTCAGCATTGGCAATCCCAATGTTGTTTACTGTAAGGATGATCATCAATCGCTTGCCATCAGCAGTTGGAGCGAGGAACCACGCGTACTGCTGATCATCCACCACCGGTGGCGGGATTACGAACATGGACATCGGGTTTTCTGCAATATTAGAAATGGAGACGAATAGGGTGTTACTGGCAACCATATTCAAACAGCAGAACTGTTCATCGTTCATGCTCACGGTATAAATATGACTATGTAAGCTAAGGACATTGGTCATTCATATGTTCAAATCGAGTGTCCAATATATCAGTTATACTGCATGCATCCCACGAAACTAGTCTTAACTTCGCCAAAACTAGACACTAGTTAGTGTATACACAGTTATATACTACCTCTGTCCCACCGAAAGTGTCTGAGATTTGTCCAAATTCAGATGTATCTAGACAGTGAAAGCATATAGATACATTCAAATTTTGACAAATATATCATCTTAAGTTTAAGTCCTGTGTTGTAGTTAATTCCCTTTGTCTTAAGTGATCCAACGGTGTATATGATTAGATATTTGTATACAATATAGGAGTACAGACAATCTACCAGTTGGTCGAGTTTTAAACTGAGTATAGAGCTTCAATCATGACCCTTGGAGAGCTAAATCTAACGGTGCACAACAGCAGGATTCTCTGTGAAGAGTGCACATAGCTAACTCTACAATATTTTAGAACCATCACGTGAGCCTTGGGTCTACCCCAAAAAATGACCAAATATCTGAAACCCCTGAAGCATAGGAATAACCCCATTCAAAGAAATCGCTATTCAGCACTGCTACATGGATCAATGGAAGGTTCTTACGGTCTCAACTCTCAAGGAAACATCAAAGGAAAAGGTAGATAAGAAATGAGTGAGTGTTAGATGTACACATATTTTTAATTTTTTATTTGTTCCCTTCGTTTGCCGACTGATGGGAAGAAACATCATTTTTTGTAGGACCACTCTTGTTTTCGTATTTTATATATGCATTGTTGGCAATATTTTCTTTCGAAAACCATGAATATAGCTCGAGCTACATGTAGCATGGTTTTTGAAAATTTTGAGAGCTGCATTTTGAAGTTCCAAAGAAAACATAGATTAAATACGGGTGTCAACAATGTTGTGTTCTACCAACATTCAAATGTCCAAATCAAAATATCTTATATTTAAGGTTTTGCAACAACAAAAAAATCTGACATATATTTTTCAACATTTTGTAACATCAAAATCTATCAGATTCTGTCATTTTTGTGCGGCCCGAATATAGGGTATCTCAATTTCAGATTTTACACTCTGGTAGAATAATACATTCTCTACATCTATTTTTTTTAGATTTTTTATATATTCTTTCAAAACTTGCGAAAGGCATGCTATAAATATTCTTTTGATTATCAAACAGAATCTTTAATGGTTTGACGTGCATACATACTAGTAATATAAAAATATAAAAGTTCTCGCCTTGTACACATTTTGTTGATTTTTTGGAATGAATACAACATTCAATTTGGTAGATAGAGTACTAAACATTTCATGGGAAACTTAAAGCAGCTTGCCAAACAAAGGCTAATAGAAAAAAAATAGAGGTATGACAGGCATAACATGCACGATGGGGTTGAAATATGCATAAGCTTCGGGCAATTTGGCAAAGAAAAATCTAGCCGGATAAAGAACAGAATTAAAAAAGGTACAGGTTAAACTAAGTAAATTAGGCATAACAAGTATTTCATTCTTGTTTAGTAAATAATTGGATTTTGATTGAGTTACTTTTCTAAGGGAAAAAAGGAGAAGGCAGATATTCAAGACACTTTTGGTGGGACGGAGAGAGTAAATCAAAAGTAAGAAAAAGTTATAACATGTTTCATGAGATGGAGTACTAAATAACGGCCATATGCATCTCTTCGATGCAGAGGCCGGGGTACCTCGCCCTCTATTTCGAGCAAAAATCAACTAGTTATATGAAACAATGGGTGTAAAAGTTAATCAAGAAGGGTGCCTTCATTGTGCTACGTTAACATTTGAGATACTTGTTAATTACATCCATATTCTGCAGTGGATAGAGTTACTAATTCAGGATTGCATTCACATACGGAGTATACTATGTTTGCTGATGACTGATTAGTACTAATTCGTTGCAAGCAACGGTTCATTCATATTCAGATAAAGGATGTGATCATTAAGTCATATACTTATGAAAGTCCTTATGCATCTCTCTGATGCAGATGGCGGGGGTCTCTCGTCCTCCTTTTGGAGCAAAAATCAATTAGTTATATATGAAACAATGGGTGTAAAAGGTTATCAAAAAGGGTGCCTTCATAGTGCTACCTTATCTTTTGAGATACTGGTTAATTACATCCATATTCTGCAGTGGCGTAGAATTACTAATTCAGGAATGCAATCACATACTGAGCATACTATGTTTGTTGGTGACTAATTAGTACTAATTCATTGCAAGCAACGGTTCATTCATATTCAGCAAAAGGCGGTGTGATCATTAAGTCATTTATGAAAGGTAAAATATAAACAAGGTAGTTCATGAATAACTTCATTGATTAAGGCAGTGTATCATGCAATGCAACATAAGGACTGAAAAAATACCATTTGGGGTGTCCCAGCAGTACGTCCAGCCCCTAATTTCGTCCACCGCAAAAACTTGGCCACCGAGTTCAATGGCATCACGTAACGCCGCACAATTTGTTCAGGTGTAGGGTTCTTCAGCATTCTCCGCCGCCACCCCCTTCAAGGTAGAAAATCCTTTTGTCGAACAAGGCGATGAGCTTGTAATCTGCGTACCTCCCACCTTTTGTGGGCACTTGGCAGATTACAATCTTCAACAAATTAATTGCTCGACTCCAGCAAAGATAGTACAAACAATCTTTAGTAGCAGGTTGATATGTAACACCATGACCAATCTTCGGATCAGGTGGGGATGGAAGGGGGATATGTCGCTCGGTGTAGACGTTCACAAGGCACCACTGGCACCCACGATGATCGGCGGCGGCGATCCAGTCACCGTTCGTGCCAAGCCATTTTCTGTCGTGCATGAACGGCAGGGTGACAGAACGGCGAGGATGGTTGAGGGGCACCAGGTCGTACACGGTAACATGCAGACGAGATGCTGTCGCCACGAACCAGGGTTCATCGAACCAATAAGCAGGCGGAGGCATCAGCAGGTAGGGTTCATCCCAATGGTGCATCTTACCTTCATCATTGCTGATCTGGTCGTAGAGCTCCCTGGAACATGCGGCAAGTCGGACGGTGTAGGTAACGTCCAGATGCGCAGCGATGAGGTCGATGTTGTCGCCGGTGAGAGCCTCCAAGTGGCCGTCCCCGCCGCACCGGCAAAGCCTTGAATATTCCATCACGTGAAGATGGATTTAGATGGATGGCGGATGCAACTGCGCTTGGGGTTTTCGGAGGAGAGGGCGAGCGCTATGGAAGGAACGATGCGCGCCGCGGCCGGCTGGGGTGAGGAGAGAAAGGTATAGTACTAGTGATGCGGCGTGGTGGGGATCGAGATCCTGCGCGTGCGCGTGATTCTGGGAGGGTGAAGAAAAAGATGATAGACATGCAAGGGGCAAAACCTAGGCAGTACTCTAGGCTGCTGCTGCTGCTGCGACTGGGCGCAGATTTGACAGTTGGTAGATGGTAGTCTAGCACGCTACCCATCTATAAATTTGCGACGAATTTTGGTGCAGTGATGTCTCGTCACATCAGCTTGAGCAGAAAGGTTTTTTTTTACAGTTTCCAATACGATATATTTTTCGCCGATAATCGTAGTACTCTATGCCAGAGACACGTACCTTAACACGTGGGCAGCATGCAACCGCGCGAGCACCAAAATGAAATGAGAGATGTTTTAGAGCAGAACTTCATTTTCAATGCATTCCTAGCTTGGTTTGGAAACCGGACGGAGCTTCAGTGACTTGATGCTTCCAAGTCTCATTGTGACTAGGTGCCACTATCTACCATCCATTCATGATCCAACGTTCCAAACTATCTGTTATTTCGAAGCTAAAAAAGAAAAACTATTCAGAAAATTTTGAAAAAAAAATCCAAAGAATATGTAGATGCCTTGTTTTAAAATCTATGAATATTTCATCCCATTCGGACGACTAGCTTGTGATTAAATAGCTTCTTACGTATTCGAGCACTAGTTTAAACTAAATATATATTTGCTCACAAACCTATGATTCAAATCGAATGAAACTCCACCAAAATATAAATCGAAATATGCATGATTTACTGCAATGTTGAGCGGATAATTCAATCCCACGAAAAGACAATATGCTCCAAGACCAGTAATCTCTTCCCTAGCTTATCTGAACATAACTGACAGTGTCCTTAGAGAACATCTTGCAGCCTCAGTAAAGCCTCATGTATGAACAAGAAGCATTTCCATTTACAGATCACGCTAAGAACCACAACCCAGGATCATCCTCATAGCCTATATCATCAAGGTTGCCCTCCAAAATGCTTATGTTTTTGGAAAGTTTTCTTGACGTTAGGGAAGATTCTGAAGGGCTTAGCTTCGCTACAATAGCAACAAATGGAAAATTTTCGCCGCTAACAAGAGTATCCCGCCATTTTAATATACACTTATTAGTAGTTGATCAATTGTGCATTGCAAAACACAAAGTTCAAATCAAATGTGCAACATACCAACAGAAAGTTAACTCGCAGTTTTACGAGCACATGGCGATATTAAGGTGATGAAGCAATATAAACATCAAAAAAAGAGGCAGAACAAGATCTCCTACTCAGGGGAACTCTTGCTGGACGCCGAGATATAGGTCGCTAGCTGTGCACGGAGATCCTCCTTCTCCTTGATAATCGCCTTAAGGATGGCGGTTTGTCCGCGCATTAGCACCCTCGAGATCTGCCTCTTGAGCTTTAATTTCAACCTCTGTTCCATGAGATACTTGATGAGGTTGCTTCCAGTATCCATCCATGTGACGCTCTTGTTGTTCAGTTCCACCCAGTAGCGTTCTGCTGCTTAAGCATGTCGACGTATCGCGCAAGATAAAAGGAGATCTCCTTCTCCAACGCCAAAACTCTGTGAAGACGATCACACTCCAGGGTGAGGGAGTGTTCATTCTCCAGCTGGCTGCCTATGTGGGCCTTGTTCTCCTCCTTTTGCTACAACAATCATTGTATGAAAAAAAAAGAAATCAACCCATTCATATATGAGTATTAATTACCCGCAAACAATAGGAGTACTAATTTCTAGCATGGATATTGATAAAGGAATGGACAACACTCGGACGCTCCAAAAATACCACAGGGTTCATCAACACATAATTAATCGGAAAGCAGTGATTACATAAAGTATAAAAAAACAAGTGGACAGAGGCATACAGCCTACCTGGCTTGGCCGGGAAACGGGGCCGAACTTAGCTTCGGACGGCCGGACTTGGGGCGCCACCGTCGTTGTGGTTACCGGGGAGACATTTGAACCGCCGGCCCTGTGAGATGTAAATAAATGTAAAAACGGTTAGAAAATAAGAATCAACTGAAGGACACACCGCTAGAAACTTACCCGGACGAACCCTCGCCCTTGATGGTGGTGTTTGCATCATCATCATTCATCAATGTGACGCTCTGGCTATGCAGTTCCACACAAACGCGGTTCTGCTCATTAAGCATGTCAAGCTCGGCAGTAAAGGTATTGATGCCTTGCTGAAGATAAAGGCAGATCTTGTTCTCGGACGCCAAATCTACGTGAACAGGCTCAAACTCCGGGGTGAGGGAGAGTTCATTCCCCAGCTGGCTGCCTATGTGGGCCATGTTCACCTCCATTTGCTGGCACGATCATTGTATGGAAAAAAAAGAATCCAACCAATTCATATATGAGTAATTGCACGCAAAAAAATAGGAGTACTACTAATTTCTAGCACAGATCTTGATACAGGAATGGACATCACTTGGACCCTCCACAAATAGCACAGTGTTCATCAACACATAATTAAAAGGAAAGCCGTGATTACATAAACTACTCCATCCGATCCCTTTTAGTACTCCGTATTAGTAGTTAACACAGATTTAGTAAAGTTGTATTCTCCCTCTGATCCCTTTTAGTTGACTCGGATTTAGTACAAAGTTGTACTAGTACTAAATTTGAGTCAAATAAAATGGATCGGAGGGAGTACTAAATCTGAGTCTATTAAAATGGATTGGAGGGAGTATAAAAAAAACAAGCTGGGAGTATACAGCCTACCTGGCTTGGCCGTGAAACGGGGCCGAACTCAGCTTCCGACGACCGGACTTGGGGTGCCACCGTCGTGGTGGTTACCGGGGATACGTTTGAACCGCCGGCCCTGTGAGATGTAAATAAATGGAAAAAACAGTTAGAAAATAAGAATGAACTGGAGGACACGCCGCTAGAAACCTACCCGGACGAACCCTCGCCCACTGGCTCGCTCTCCATCGAATAGAGGATAGACTGCTCTGCGAGAATGCTCAGGCGATCATAAGTGGCCATACAACGACGCGCTAGCTGGCTAGATGTCAAGTTTTTCTCGGCGGTCCTAGTCCTCATCGTCTTCCCTAGGATATCCTGCCGCCGGGCCGCCCGGCTCAATGGAGCCATGGCTTGCGAGGTACTTTACTAGTTAGGGTGGAGGGCTGGTGAAGGCTAGTTACTAGCTACCAGGACAACAGAAAGAGAAGAAGGGTGGAGGGCTGGTCAAGGCTAAATCTTACATACACCCAGAAAAGACCATCGTGCCCTCGCGGGGCTTCTGAGCAATTATAGAGACGTATGTTCTCAAATGGGCAAGATAGGGTACCTTCCCGAGGAAGCATCTAGCACCCAAGCCGATGGACTGCGCGTTGAACAATGGTTACAGTATGTGTAAAAAGAAAAGATAACAAGGGAAATGCCTGACAGGGTCCAGAGGTGCATTTAATCGGACATGGAATTCCATATTTTATTACACCATAGAGTATGTGAACATAAGACTAGTCATAATAGGAAGTATCATAGACTAGTATCATACATATGATACTAGTTTATGATACAACACCTACAATGCATAGTATCATGAAGTAGTATCATAGTTTCATCATATTTAATATTTTGTAGAATCTCAATGCAAATATGTGTACATGATGTGTTTGCCACTAAAGTTTTTAGTTTTACGTGCTATGATACAGTATCTATGATACTCCCATTGTGGCTAGTCTAAACACAGAATACAATCAGGCGCTTAGTGTTTACATAAATGGCCCTAACTGAAGATAGGAAACGGAAGCAAGTCCCTCTCCGCCAAATAAGATCATATATCGTCGTTAGGGCCGCCCTGGTGAATCCTCTGAATGAAAAAAGCCCATAGTTGGCAACCTAAACCCGCCGCTCTAGTCCGAATAGGAACTTCCGTCCGACGAGAACCTTTTGACAACAAAAATTAATTAATTCAGTACTGCATAAACCGCAATTTCAATTAGATAAACACGAAGATTAAGATAGGCGCATGTATCACCTGTCGATGCGAACCCAGATAGTCAGCTCCGTGCACGGTTGAAACCATTGCAATGACCACTCTAGTTCCGACGCTTTGGCGGCGCCCGGCGTGGTCGTGCTGTTCGCCAGAATAGTGGCCGTATGGTTGGGGCGCATTAAACCGATCTCAGAGCGATTAGGTGATGGCTTGCCGTGCGACGACATACTCACCTTGTACTCCGGCCACACGCACGCCGCCGACCTAACGCACTCAACGGATAGGCTGGCCAGCACGCATCCATTCTCCGGATGGACTTGCGTATATGTGTGCCAGACGAACACGGTACCATCGTTCCCGTAGAAGATGACCGGACGTCTTGGCTCTGGCGGTGCCAGCACCGGGATGATGAACGCCATCGCGGTGCCGTACGGGATCTGTTATCACCAGAATTTGACCAAGTCAGAGGTGGGCCGCGATCAAGATGGACTTAAAGAAATATACATGGAAGAATTACGTGAATCGGCCTCGTGTACCAAGTTTGGGCTAGTTTGCCCTTGTACCTGTAATCTATTAGATCGTATTTTAAGTTAGAGTTTTACCCGTGCACGGTTAGGTGCACGCCTGAATTAGAAAGTCCCCTGGACTATAAATATGTACCTAGGGTTTATGGAATAAACAACAACACAACGTTCACCCAAACAAACCAATCTCGGCGCATCGCCAACTCCTTCGTCTCGAGGGTTTCTATCCGATAAGCGACATGCTGCCTAGATCGCATCTTGCGATCTAGGCAGCACAAGCTCCACGTTGTTCATGCGTTGCTCGTACTGAAGCCTTGTTGATGGCGAGCAACGTAGTTATCATAGATGTGTTAGGGTTAGCATAGTGCTTCGTATAACATGCTTACGTAGTGCAACCCTTGCATGTCTAGCCGCCCTCACACCTATCTCAGGTGTGGGGGCGGCACCCCGCTTGATCATTATTTAGTAGATCTGATCCATTACGATTGCTCCTTGTTCTACAAGGATTAGTTTAATATCTGCAATAGTTAGGCCTTACAAAGGGGGGGAGGATCCAGCGGCACGTAGGGTGGCGTTCGCAAGTCCTAAACAGGATGTTCCGGGGATCAACTTCGTGTTGGTTTTTAGGCCTTGTTTAGGATCGGCTTACGAGCACCGTGCATGGCCGCGAGGCCCAACCTGGAGTAGGATGATCCGATTATGCGGTGAAAACCCTAAATCGTCGTAGATCTCATTAGCTTTATCTTGATCAAGCAGGACCACCATATATTCGTGCACCCCGTACGAATCATGGGTGGATCGGCTCCTTGAGCCGATTCACAGGATAACCTGAGAGCCGATCGAGGCTCGTATTTAATGTTTACGTGGATGCCATGCAGGAAATTAAGCGAGGCATCTCCATCACCTTCCTGGCCAGGTATAGGTCAGGTGGCACGCCCTTGCACCCAGCATCGGACGTGTGACCAGAAGTGCTTTGCGGGCCGTCGCTCGGAGGGGTCTCAGCCAGCCGCAGCTCTAGGCTCTTCCCGGCTCTACGGTGTTGACCCGTCGCTGCCCGTCGGTGGGTTTCTGACGTCAACACATTCTGGCACGCCCGGTGGGACACCGAGCAAAAGAAAGCCGATGACGAGACATCGGCTGGTACGGGCACGATGCTCATCCTCCCGACGGACCCTAATACTTCAGGATTACACAAGGGATATTGCAGAACCTTCATGGGGCGCTTCGATCCAGCGAATTGGCTAAGTTCATTCTCACCGCACGGTCTGCTTGGGTTCAACGGTGATCCAACGAACAGCGGCCACGTCGGCTACACGAATCCCAGCGGAACCGACGTACGAGTACAGTGCCTTGGCATAATACAGAGCCGATATCTGCAGTCACCCGACAGATTCGGCTCGGGGGAGGCATATGATCAGCAGACAGACGCATGGCCAGTAAGAAATATTAGAAGCCGATGGAAAATCGGCCAGTAAAAAAAAATTAGCAAGTACAAATGTAGCAAGTACAGAAAGATCCAGTCCAGCGAAACATCATCTGTCTCTGAAGGCCCTACTGAAGAAACACGCCGAGGGCGAAAACGGCGTCGACACGGATGCGATCCACCTCAGCGATCTCAGCCTTGTCATCCTCGTCCTTACCCGTCACCAGCTGATTGCTCAGGGTACGGATTTCAGCCAGATCGGTCTTCAGATCGGCTGTGAGGCCTTTTGCTTCGTCTTGAGAACGGGCAACAAGGGCCTCCTTGTCCTGGATGAGCTGTTTGGTCACCCTTACCCTCTCTTCAAGATTCTCCAGCTCCTTGCGCAGGGTCTCGAGTTCGGCGCGAGTGGCAGAAGTGTCCGTCTTGGCATCCAGAGCAGCTTTCTTCTCATTGAGCCGTCGACACTTTTCGGCAATATCGGCTCTCAGCGGAAGTTGGGAGTGGCGAAGAGTAATCCTTTGGCGAGCCGATTGCACCCTTGACTTAAAGACCGGCAGGGTTACAGCGGGCCAGAGCTTCACTTGCAATGTCATGGGGAGATGAGGCTGGATATCCTCGAGGATGCCTTTGGCTTCCTCGGAATCTTCAATCAGAGTCTCAGTTGAGGCAGAAAGCAAGTCTTTGAGACGCTGGAGTGGACCACGGACCGTACTAGGGATCGGCTCTCCACTTGCCTTGGAAGGAGTTGGTTCGATAGATTCTGGGTCGAACGTAAGCAAGCTCGAGAGATCACAACCCTGGTAGGGCAAACAAAGTGAGTTTAGCAGGCAATGGTGGAATTGATGGAGCCAAGAAGGAGGGACATACCTCTCCCAAGGGAGGAGGAACAGCCGACGCAGTGACAATCGGCTTTTCTGTGGACTGAGATGGGTTAGCCATTTGGGCAGCCGCGATCACCGAGGTGGCTAGGTCCAGGGTGGCGGACGGCATCGGTACCTCCTCAACGTCTCCGCTAGAAGTTTCCTCGGCCTGCAAGAAGAAGTGATTAGCCGATCCACACATGAAGACGGGAAAGCATGAAGTATGACCAAGAAGATGATTACATTTGAGACCTCCTGGCTTGATGAAGAGGCTCGTGGGTTCTTGCGGGCCCTTTTGACGCAGCGGCGCTTTGTGCGTGACCCCGATCTGCTCGGGGCTTGGGGGGCAGGGGGTTCAGTGATCGACCTTTTCTTGGAAGCCGGTGCTGGTGAAGCCGTCTGGCTCTGGGTGGTGGACCTCTCGGAATTACCCGAGCTCGAGTCCCCTTGACTAGATTCTTCGGCCCCGCTGGAGGTTTCTTCAGTGGAGGCCTGTAGGAAAGAATACGAGCGTGTTGTAAACAAATGGTTGAAAGCGGACAAGTGTCTACAGGGTCTGAACCAACTTACACGCAAGCTTTCTTGAGCCGGAGCTTTACGCTTCAGGGTTTTTCTGGCAGCCACTTTCCTCACTGCTGTCCTCGCCTGAGTCGAGGCTCGGGGGGCAACCGGCCCCGAAGATGCTTTACTCTTGGGAGCCGATTTCGGTGAAATCGGCTGACCCTGCATGATGACTTTCTTCAGGGGTGGCGAGCTCTGGCAGAAGAGAACCACTGGTGCCGGAGGGAGGAATACGAAAGGGGAACCGTCGGCTTGTGTGGGAGCCGGACCGTCTTGTTGCTGCCAGGAGAAAGAGTCAGGTCGCAGACGATCATCATAAGGCGGATACAGGAAATGCTTAAGTAATGGTACCTGGTCTGCAGGGATGTCATACTCGGCGTCAAGCTCTCTCAGTAGCGGTCCTAGAGCCCTCCTGAAGACGTGGGTCTTCCACATAGACCACCAAGTTTCAAAACCATCGGTAGTGAAGGAGAAGCGGAGGTTGTGAGGAATTGGGATGGCCAAAGCATCAAAGAAGGTATAACACCTTTGGGCAGTAAGGATGTCAGGCAGGTCAGCTCTACTCGCTGTCAGATGGTGTAAGAAGAAGTGTGGAGGCACCTGTCCGAGACCAAGCTGTCGGGCTGCCACTACCGGTTGGTAACACTCATAACCGGGCTTTGTGATCCGGTTCGAGGTACTCATGCCAACAGGGAGGAAGCAAGGACGAATCATGAGGGAGTACAAATGCTGTGTGCTGGCGTCATCGGCAAAGTCATCCAATCGGAAAGAGACTGGGTTTTCAAAATTTGCCGATTCAGTATAAGGATCGAACAGGGGGTTGTCCAAGCCTTGGAAGAAAATCTTAAACCACCCTGCTGCTTCCTTGGGGATCAGCCTGCTGCCCGGGAGACCATACAGGGCTTGGCCGTAGCTGGTGCATCGAATCTCCTTTCCATTTATATCTGGAAAGGTGCAGGTGGTCAGCGGTGGGAAGTCTGGAATTTGGCTTTGGAAGTATAGTTGGGCCCACAACTGAATGAACCACCAGGGGCCGCCAGTTTTAACTGTCTTTCGAGAGAACAGTTTGACAGACATCAGTTGAAGGGATCGATAAATCTCTCCAAGAAATAGTTTGCCTAGGCCGAGTTGGGTGCCTTTAGCAAGTTCATAGGCCAGGGAGAGGTAATTCTTGGTGGGAGCAAGTGATGGGCCGCAGAATATGAAATGCTCCAGCCAGAAATTCAGGAAGGCAGTGTGCTCCCTCTCTGTCACGGGGCCTTTGGTTTTCATATAACGATTGAGATAGGCGCCCCAGCTGGTACACTCTTTTTTAGAGGAGAGGGTGAAAGGGACTTTTGGCAGTTTGAATGCAGAAGGGCTGGGAGATGCAATGTCTAGCCCTGTAATCATGGCCACATCTAGCAGGGTCGGTGTCATAGGGCCATGACCAAACATGAAGCAGTTCAGTGCATCAGACCAGAAGTAGCCGATGGTTTTCAGGATGTTCTCATTTTTCTCAAGAGGAGATAATGATAATGACAGGGCGTCAGCTATCCCTATGGTTTCCCAAGTGGCATAGTGGGATTTTGATACTCTATTGTACCATGCCACCCAGCCTTCAGGAGGATTAGGCCAGGCTCGTAGGCAGTCGGCCCAGGAAGTTAGATCTAGGTTCTGGCTCACAAAGGGGATTCTGTTAGCTTCGCACGAAATTAACAGGGCAGGACTCTCAGAAGAACGAGGACCGAGGCACATCGAATTTGCGAGAGAAGGGTGTGGCAGAAGGATGTCTGAAGCCTAAATTAGTAGTGGAGCAAAACATTAATTCAGGTGTTTGCCATTAATCTCATGTCAAGTCGAACGGCGAGAGGAGGTTGAGGATTACCTTCAGTCCGGAAGCCGTGGTATCGGTGTTGGATGATTCCGCCATGGGATGCGATTGAAGGAGTCGGGGGCGGCGTGGTCGAGATCTGTGTAGGTGGTTGTGGGTTGGAACTGCGCAGGCGGCGATTTGGGGATCTGAGTTTGCCTTTTCAGATGGAGGTCGCAGGTTACCGTTTGGAAGGGCGGCTAGGTCGACGTTCCTCGTGTTTTTATAATGGAGACCGGTGCGATGCCATCGGCTCTTTTTGGAAGATTGTGTGACTTTGACTATCGGCAAAACAATTGACTGGAAAATACTTCTTCATTAACAGAGGAGGGTTTTTACAATGAAGAGCCGATTGCTCAAAGGGGGACAAAAGAAGAGCCGATTGCTCGCATACTATTGATGCTATGTCACTAATCCTCACTGCCCTCGTCGTCGGCATCGTAGCTGTCGCCGGCGCTGCTTCCGAAGAATTCCTCGTCACCGCTGCTCCAGCCCTCGACCGGAGCTTCTTCCTCTGCGCCGTCGTCGTCATCTTCACTATCTGCCCAAAGACGGAGGCGCTTCGCCGGCGGGTATCCAGTGGAGGAGGAGGAGTCATCCTCCTCCTTTTCTTCCTCCGTATCTTCGTCTTCCCCTTCCTTATCATCGGAAGTGAGATTCCTCCAGGAGGAGAGGTCATCTTCGTCTTCGCTCTCCAGTTCCCCTTCAACCAGGAGGTGGAGGTCGCCCTCCACATCGGTCAGGGGCATGTCACCATCCGACATGAGGTCGAAGTCCTACTCGAGCTTCGACATTGGTTCGCTTGGGGAAGAAGATTGGAAAGAAAGGCCGGAGGAGACGGAGGAAGGAGAAGACATTGCTACAGGGAAAGAGGGTTTTTTAGTGCCAATAACAAGAACAGAGGAAGGGGGTGAAGGAGGCTAGTCAATCGGCACAGTTTAGTAAGGGGAAGCCTAATGAGGGATTTAAGGCCATTGCGGTCTCCAAGGAAATGGTGCTAAAGTTATCAAGTTTTGCAAGAAGTTGAGGAGACAAGACACCATGGTAAAGGATACTACAACGGTTCTGCCACGACATGACCCGACGATAGAAAGCGTAATGATTTTGGAAAATGTCATTTCCAAAACCAGGGGGGCATGTGTTATCACCAGAATTTGACCAAGTCAGAGGTGGGCCGCGATCAAGATGGACTTAAAGAAATATACATGGAAGAATTACGTGAATCGGCCTCGTGTACCAAGTTTGGGCTAGTTTGCCCTTGTACCTGTAATCTATTAGATCGTATTTTAAGTTAGAGTTTTACCCGTGCACGGTTAGGTGCACGCCTGAATTAGAAAGTCCCCTGGACTATAAATATGTACCTAGGGTTTATGGAATAAACAACAACACAACGTTCACCCAAACAAACCAATCTCGGCGCATCGCCAACTCCTTCGTCTCGAGGGTTTCTATCCGATAAGCGACATGCTGCCTAGATCGCATCTTGCGATCTAGGCAGCACAAGCTCCACGTTGTTCATGCGTTGCTCGTACTGAAGCCTTGTTGATGGCGAGCAACGTAGTTATCATAGATGTGTTAGGGTTAGCATAGTGCTTCGTATAACATGCTTACGTAGTGCAACCCTTGCATGTCTAGCCGCCCTCACACCTATCTCAGGTGTGGGGGCGGCACCCCGCTTGATCATTATTTAGTAGATCTGATCCGTTACGATTGCTCCTTGTTCTACAAGGATTAGTTTAATATCTGCAATAGTTAGGCCTTACAAAGGGGGGGAGGATCCAGCGGCACGTAGGGTGGCGTTCGCAAGTCCTAAACAGGATGTTCCGGGGATCAACTTCGTGTTGGTTTTTAGGCCTTGTTTAGGATCGGCTTACGAGCACCGTGCGTGGCCGCGAGGCCCAACCTGGAGTAGGATGATCCGATTATGCGGTGAAAACCCTAAATCGTCGTAGATCTCATTAGCTTTATCTTGATCAAGCAGGACCACCATATATTCGTGCACCCCGTACGAATCATGGGTGGATCGGCTCCTTGAGCCGATTCACAGGATAACCTGAGAGCCGATCGAGGCTCGTATTTAATGTTTACGTGTATGCCATGCAGGAAATTAAGCGAGGCATCTCCATCACCTTCCTGGCCAGGTATAGGTCAGGTGGCACGCCCTTGCACCCAGCATCGGACGTGTGACCAGAAGTGCTTTGCGGGCCGTCGCTCGGAGGGGTCTCAGCCAGCCGCAGCTCTAGGCTCTTCCCGGCTCTACGGTGTTGACCCGTCGCTGCCCGTCGGTGGGTTTCTGACGTCAACAGGATCATGTCCACACAAATCGAATGGATTTCTCTGAGGTGGGCGATGAGCGCTGCTGGCGAGGCGGCGAAGTCGCAGCCAGCCTCTGTGCAGTCGCACGGGCCGTGCGGGCACGCGAGCTCGTGGTCGTGGAGCCTGTTGTAGGCGACCACGCTCCCGAACCCGTCGTGGGGGCACTCCATCCTCTTTAATCTGCTTTGAAGAGGATATTGATGGGGAGGGGAGGGGAGGGGTGAGTGGAGAAGAAGGATGGTGGTGGCTTTATTAATTTGGGCCTCACCGTCCCACTAGTTTGGCTAAAAAAGGTGACGCTGAATGTTTCACTGTCTATGTTTTCACACGCAGTACACCTTATATGATGGCAAAAAATGGGATATGAAGATTTTCTCGAAATATCAAAAAAAAATAGATTTATGTTTGACATATGTGTGATGTTACTCAAAATTGAACTACATGTTACAAATGGACGGTCGGCAATTTTGAGGGAAGAAAATGAATTTTAAATATTGAAATACTTTGAGTGTCTCTGTGTGAAGCCTTGCACTAAGATCATAGAAATTTCCATTACCCTTGTACGGATGGTGGGTCCTAAAAGTTGAAGTAATTTGACTGCAACAAAAAGAACTTCAATGAAAATAAAAAATGTGGACTAGCTTGTGTCGTCATATGAGATATAGATGCTATAAAAATAACAAACTACAATCCTAAGGGTGATTTATATAAATCAAGTTTGATTTCTTGCTTTCATGTATGAGTTAATTTATTAACATGGCTTTCTACCCCCCCCCCACCACCCCACCCACACACACTCTCTCTCTCTCTCTCAAATGGGGGTGAGAGGAGAAGAAGGATGTTCGTAACTCAGGCCTCACCATCCTACCAGACTTTGGTCGTTGCCCAAGACATCCATGACCTAAAAAACTGACGTTGACTGTTTCATAGTCTACATTTTCACAAGCATTATACCATATATATTGGCCAAAATGTGATGTTTATATTTTCTCGAATTGTAGCGTATTTGGATTCATGTTTGACGTATGAGCGGTTTTACTCAAAATTCAACTACATGTTCAAATTGCCAGGTCGGAAAATTTGAATGAAGAAAATATAGTTTAAATATTGAAATAAGTGTGCATATATATATATATATATGTGTGTGTGTGTGTGTGTGTGTGTGTGTGTGTGTGTGTGTGTGTTTTGTGCACTACGATACGTAAAATTGTCATTACCATTTTACGAATGTGGTGGGTCCTAGAATATTGAAGCTAATTCAAAAAAAATGTGCTAGCTTGAGTCATCGTATGAGATAAAATTGCTATACAAATAACAAACTAACAACCTTAAGGTAATTTAAAAAAGATTTATTTTCTTGCTTACACATGTGTGGTCATGTTGATTGCATTGTATATTAGTATGAACTTACTAATAATTATCCCCAATTTTGGCAGCAATGTCCATCTTACCGCTCACATATATTTTATTCAACTTCATTTCACACAAAAATACATTCTACTTTATTAGTGTAAAATAAGAGCTTTATGTGAGCTTTATTGTGAAGTGGCTACCTGAGAGAAGGGCCAAATTTTCAAGGTAACAATTTCGAAACATGGCATACTTCATAAGATGACCATTTAGGTGATGTATATGTTGATTATTTCTCGAGTTTGTAATATATGTGGGCTTATGTTGAGTTTTAACCAATTTTGGTCAATTTAAAATTGCATGTTCTTTAAAGTTCGGCATGAGTTTTGGTAGAAAATATGCAGATTTTACCATGGGAGGGTGTTATGCTCCATGCATGTCAAAACTACAAAGAAAAAATGAACAATTTGTACAAATGGTGAAGCCGGTGAATTTGAAGCAAATTGAATGCAACCAAAGGAAATTCATTAAAACTAAAAAAATATGAAGAGTTGACAAGGAAATGGTATGGCGATTTGAAAAGAAAATGAATCACTACATATGTGAATCTGGTCATAATAAACGAAAATGCCAAGTAGAGTTTCCAATTTTGTTCATAAAAATAGATCAAATTTGAACTAGATTTGTGATGTAGATTGGTCATAGAAACCGCTATAAGCCATCGCAATGTACGGAAGTGAATGATTCTAGGCATCCATATTTTAATTACTTCACGTAATGTAATTGAACAAGCTAGATTGGGTATTAGCCCATGAAATTGTACCACACATGCCAACAATAGTAAACCTGATTGCTTCCAAGTACGCCAACATTATGTGGCTTGATTACATGTGCATTAAACTTAAAATGCCTGTTTATTTATTTTGTTTTAGTAGTCGTATGACAGTGAAGGATCCAGAGTTGCATTAATCGGCGAATTGGGTTACATATTACATAGACTAATTCATGGTAAACATAAAATACATCCAATCCCTCAACATTTTTAGATAAAGGTATAAGTAGTAAAGATTGGAACATCAATCAGGTCCTTCCCCACCGAAGTAGATGACCACCTCCAACACTACGGCCGTCCTGACAAGAACCATCAGCAAAACGTCTCTTTAGTCCTTGTACTGGGTACTTTGAAGCCGGAAGCCCCAGACACACCCTTCCTGTTACGGTGATGAAGCAATATAAACATCAAAAGAAGAGGCAGAACAAGATCTCCAACTCAGGGACACTTGGTGGACGCCGAGATATAGGTCGCTAGCTGTGCACGGAGATCCTCTTCTCCTTGCTAATCGCCCTGTCACAAGAAAAACAAATTAATTCAGCATTACTTAAATTCGCATTAGCATCGTCCCAATAAGATTGAGGGTAGTGTTATGTTCACTCACTCCTTATCGATGCGCAAATAGATAGTCAGCTGCTTCGATGATTCATTGCCACACAGGTACCGCGGCGGCACCGAGAGGAACGAAGTGACATCTCCCAAAGAAACTGTGCCCGGAGTCGGGCTGCTCGTCGGCTCTAATACCGCCTTCACCACGTCAAACAAGTGTTCCCCGGTAAGCTTACGCGGCCCTGGCATCGGCGGGCCGTTCGCCCACATCGTCGCCCTATACCGGGGCAAGTTGCACGCCGCCGGCCTGATGCACACGAAGGATACCGCGGTGTCCATGCCGCAAGGGTGGATGTGCAAGGCGAACACTGCGCCATCCGTCCCGTAGCCGATGAACTGTCGTTTTGGCGAGCCCGGTGCCGACACCTTCAGATGAACCAATCCGAAGTCCTCGTCGTACGGGAACCTATCCACAACGGTCAAGTGGGCTTCTCTGAGGTGTAGGATGAACGGTACCTGCGAATCGGCGAATTCGCAGCCGGGGTGCGTGCAGAAGCAAGAGCCGTGCGGGCACGCCATCATGTGCTTGTCTTCCTCGTTGTAAGGGAACTCCCTCCCGCAACAGTCATTGATGCACTGGATCGTCGGCTCCAGAGGCTGCTTCTTCGGCACAGGCAACTCCATAGTCTAAGATCTGATGAGGGATCGGAAAGGGGCGCGGGGGGTTGTGGCGGCGGCGGCGCGAGCGAGGGGGGAGCAGTGAAAAGCTGAGAACTGAGATGGGAGATTGATGTTTATGGAGATTGATGTTTCTTTATAGAGGGCTCTTCTTTTAACTGGAGCCTCTAGACTGGTGGACACATGACCTCTGCTCACTGAAGTGTGCGACCTCACGCATGGGAACCACACGTAAGTGACAGACCAGTTGGTGTACTCGGGTGATTATTACTACCTCCATCCCAAGGAATAACGCGCACACGTATTTCAAGACGAACTTTGACCATAAAAATTGAGCAACAAAATCTTGATTATATTATATGTAATTAGTATCGTTGGATTCGTATTGAAAAGCACTTTCTAATGATGCTAATTTCATACGGAAAATCTTTATATATTAGAAGTAATTTTTAGTCAAACGAAAAATACGTAAAACGAGGACTCCTTATTCCCTGAATCGGAGGTAGTATAATGTATTAGTACTCCATAGTTTCCTATGGATCCAAGGGTAGGAAAGCCAAGTTATCTCATTTACAAGACATTATTTTTTCCATGAAGCCAAGTTAACTCATCAATCAATTGGTATATTTTGGTTATATTCAAACTTTTACTTGAAACTAGTTGGTCATGCCATTCTACTACTCGCTTAAAACTTTTACTGCGGGAAGGGAGGGGGGGGTGATGCTACCCTGAATTTGTGGGACCCAAAAAAAACTCGGAAATATGAGCGATTCATCAAAAAGAAACACATTCATCCCCCTCCCCCAGTGATTTGACCTAGATTTGAAATCAAGGCACACGTGATTCAAAAAAGGCAATCTAAAAACATGGATTATTCATCATTTTGTACATATATATAGGGAAAATACCAAACAAGCCATACCAGTGTTTTAGAGAAGAACCCTCAATTAGATTGGCACCATGTTGGACTTCGTCGAACTAAATTTCCTCCCACATGCATGTGAGCTTCGTACCACTACACAAGAACCATGCCAGACTTTTGAATCATGGCCCAATTTTATGTATATATTTGAACTTTTCATCATGCACGCATGAATACTTTGCAAAATATGTGCATTTTGGGTTGTCGCCCGTAAATGTGTTTTTGCTTGTCTACCACCAATCAAGTTTTCATTCGCGGGGAAACATGCATGACAGGATGACCATTTCCAAGGTTTCATGAATTATCTCAATGTGCATCCATATATATACAATTTCTTGGGCTAAATCCGATAAAATGCAAATTTGATATAGTGTGTAGATGAAGTACAGATCAAACTAATAATTTAAAAAATACATGGGTGTGTGACCTGAATGTGTGGATCGAGCCAAGTACATTTTATATAATAATGGCCAAACACATGCACTGCACCCTCCTACTAGAACAAATTAAAACAAGAAGGGTGATAGCATCATGAGATTGCTCGACGTATCTAAATTTCAAAACAAGCCGAATTAATAAGTTATTGTGGGGCTTGATAGAAAAGATCGAAACAAAGCATGCATAGTCATATCATTTGTGGTTCATAATACCTCCATGGATAATACCAAATAAACATGGCATATATACACTTCTATTTTTAAGACAAGAACCCTGCATATTTTTTTGCACCATGTGTTTGAGGCCTCGCTTACCCAGAAGTGTGTGTGGGAGCATTGCATGCTACGGGAAAACAATGCCAAACATTTGAATCGCATGACTCATTTTTTGGTAGTGATATATAGGTTTATGGTTTATATACAAGGTTTTGTGTTAGGGTCTAGGGGTTTAATATAATTAGGGTTTAGGGTTTATAGAGATTGACATCATCTGTTTCATTTCACATTTGTGATGTACAATACTACATACCTAAGTAAAATCGATCATTCTTAGTCACTCCAAAATGAAGCTCGTGGTCGGAAGGTTTTTGGAATTTACATGTTTGAAACCCAATACCACTTCTCTTCATGCTTGATCGACTTCATAATTAATTAAGACAGAGTTTACGGTTAGGGGGTAGATACATGATTTTTCTGGTTTGAATATGTCTAGATCGACCTTTGTACGTTTATCAACTTGAATGCTTAATGTATAACATAAGAAGACTATGTGCTTTGGTTTTTCATTTTTTTTTATGCCCATTTGAATTTTGGTCAAATCCTAGGTTAATTTGACCAAGAGTTAAACACGTTTAAAACATGAATATGAAAAAGTAAGCATGTATCCTTCTTAATTAGTCACTCCAAAATGAAGCTCGTGGGAGGTTTTTGAATTTCCATGTTGAAACCCAATACCACTTCTCTTCATGCTTGACTTCATAAGACAGAGTTTAGGGTTAGGTGGTAGATACATGATTTTTCTCGTTTGAATATGTCTAGATCGACCTTTGTACGTTTATTATCAACTTGAATGCTTACTGTATAACATAAGAAGACAATGTGCTTTGGTTTTCATTTTTTTTTGAATTTTTTTTGAATTTTTATGCCCATTTGAATCTTGGTCAAATTCTAGGTTTGACCAAGATTTGAACAAGTTTAAATCATGAATATAAAAAATTAAGCATCTATCCTACTTAGTCACTCCAAAACTCTTGGGAGGGTTTTTGAAATTTCCATGTTTGAAACCAAAAAACCACTTCTCTTCATGCATGCTTGACTTCATAAGACAGAGTTTAGGGTTAGGGGTAGATATATACATGATTTTCTGGTTTGAATATTTCTAGACCTTGTTTATCAACTTGAATGCTTACTATATATATGACATAAGAATGCTACATCCTTTGTTTTTTCATTCTCTTGATTTTTTCTGGATTTTTATGCCCATTTGAATCTTTTGGTCAAATCCTAGCTAGGTTTGACCAATATTTAAACAAGTTTAAAACAAGAAAATGAAAAGGTAATCATGGATCCTTCTTAGTCACTCTAGATTGAAGCTTTTGGGATGTTCTTGAAATTTCCATGTTTGAAACCCAAAACGACTTCTCTTCATGCTTGACTTCATAAGGCAGAATTTAGGGGTTAGGGGTAGATACATGATTTGTCTAGTTTGAATATGTACAAACATTGTTTATCAACTTGAATGCTTACTATATGACATAAGAAGACTATATGCTTTGAAAATTCAAACATATGGTAAGCATTCGTATGTGTCAAGCATTCAAGTTGATAAACAAGGTTTGGACATATTCAAACAAGACAAATCATGTATCTACCACCTAACCCTAAACTCGGTCAATTTTATGAAAGTCTAGCATGAAGAGAAGTGGTTTTTCTTTCAACATGGAAATTTCAAAAAACCTCCCAAGAGTTACATTTTGGAGTGACTTAAGAAGGATAGATGCTTAATTTTTCATATTCATGTTTTAAACTTGTTTAAATCATGGTCAGACACCTAGGATTTGACCAAGATTCAAATGGGTAGAAAATTTAAAAAAATCAGAAAAATAAGAAACCAAATTATATAGTCTTCTTATGTCATGTAGTAAGCATTCAAGTTGATAAACAAGGTCTAGACATATTCAAACTAGACAAACCAGTATTTGAATTTTTATACCCATTTGAATCTTGGTCAAATCCTAGGTTTCACCAAGATTTGAATAAGTTTAAAACATGAATATGAAAAAGTGAGCATGTATGCTTCTCAGTCACTCTAAAATGTAGCTCTTGTTGGGACGGTTTTTGAAACTTCCATGTTTGAAACCAAAAACCACTTCTCTTCCTGCATGCTTGCCTTCATAAGACAGAGTTTAGGGTTAGGGGTAGATATATACATGATTTTATGGTTTGAATATGTCTAGACCTTGTTTATCAACTTGAATAATGCTTACTATATATATGACATAAGAATGCTATGTCCTTTGTTTTTCATTCTTTTGGTTTTTTCTGAATTTTTATGCCCATTTGAATCTTTTGGTCAAATCCTAGGTTTGACCCAGATTTAAACAAGTTTAAAACATGAATATGAAAACTTGAATGCTTACTAGCTACATGACATAAGAAGACTATGTACTTTGGTTTTTCATTTTGCTGTTTTTTCATTTTCTGTCCATTGGAATCTTGGTTAAATCCTAGGTTTGACCATGATTTATACAAGTTTAAAACATGAATAAGAAAAATTAAGCATCTATCCTTCTCAAGTCACTCCAAAATGTAACTCTTGGGAGGGTTTTTGAAATTTCCATGTTTGAAACCAAAAACCACTTCTCTTCATGCATGCTTGACTTTCATTAAATCGACCGAGATTAGGGTTAGGGGGCAGATACATGATTTGTCTGGTTTGAATATGTCCAAACTCTGTCTTATGAAGTCTAGCGTGAAGAGAAGTGGTTTTGGGTTTCAAACATGGAAATTTCAAAAACCTCCCAAAATCTTCATTTTAGAGTGACTAAGAAGGATACAAGCTTCCCTTTTCATTTTCATGTTTTAAACTTGTTTAAATCTTGGCCAAACCTAGGATTTGACCAAAAGATTCAAATGGGCATAGAAATTCAGAAAAAATCAAAAGAATGAAAAACCAAAGGACATAGCATTCTTATGTCATATATATAGTAAGCATTCAAGTTGATAAACAAGGTCTAGACATATTCAAACCAGAAAATCATGTATATATCTACCCCTAACCCTAAACTCTGTCTTATGAAGTCAAGCATGCATGAAGAGAAGTGGTTTTTGGTTTCAAACATGGAAATTTCAAAAACCGTCCCTAGAGCTACATTTTGGCGTGACTAATTAAGAAGGATAGATGCTTAATTTTTCATATTCATGATTTAAACTTGTTTAAACCATGGTCAAACCTAGGATTTGACCAAGATTCAAATGGGCATAATTTAAAAAAAATCAAAAATGAAAAACCAAGGCACATAGTCTTCTTATGTCATATAGTAAGCATTCAATTAAGTTGATAAACAAGGTCTAGACATATTCAAACCAGGAAAATCATGTATCTACCCCCTAACCCTAGCTAAACTATGTCTTATGAAGTCAAGCATGCATGAAGAGAAGTGGTTTTTGGTTTCAAACGTTTAAGCCAAAAGCCCCTTTTCAAATATTTCAAACTTATTCAAATTTGGTTCAAATTTGAATGACATACAAGTTATAGCACACATAGTGCATACATTTTCACACATACTGCACTTGATGCTAACCCTATAGTTTGAGGCCATTTGGATGAGGTCGAAAAAATTCTTGGCTTAGAATCGTGTTGTTCGAACCCCGTAGTTGGATATTTTTTGAACCTTGATCTATAGAACTGGACAAAACCCTAGTTTAACCTATTTAATTATAGATTCGTATATCGATTTTTCTACAGTACCTTTTTATTATTACTATGCAGCACATGTGTGTTTGCCCGTCGAGTGAAACACGGAGGAAGAGGGATCGCTCGGAAGGAGAGAAGAAAGGAGAGCATTATGGTGTCTACCCTTTTTCGGGTGATGATGTTGACTGCTGTGCAGGGTTTGTCAGTGAGCAGGAGGTGCGAGGCCGAGAATGAGAGAGATTTTTTTTTATGAGAGGGACAACCGAAGGATCCTGAAGGACCCAGAGACGTCCAGTACGCATCCTGATGCGTCTTCTCTTGACAAAGAAGATGGCTGGGAGTTTGCGTACCTATTGCACGTGACTTGTGCTCACTGAAGTGTGGGACCTCACGCATGGGCACCACACATAAGTGACAGACCTGTTGGTGTAAAAACTCGATTGATTATTATAGTGCATTAGAACAAAGTTTCCTATGGATTCAAAGGGTAGGAAATCCAAGTTAACTCATTTACATCCATGAAGCAAAGTTAACATATCTATCAGTTGGTACATTTTGGAGTGACTAAGAAGCATCCATGCTTACTTATTCGTTTTCACGTGTTAAACTTGTCTAAATCTTGGTCAAACCATGAAATTTCCATGTTTGAAACTTCTCTTCCTGCATGCTTGCCTTCATAAGACAGAGTTTAGGGTTAGGGGTAGATATATACATGATTTTATGGTTTGAATATGTCTAGACCTTGTTTATCAACTTGAATAATGCTTACTATATATATGACATAAGAATGCTATGTCCTTTGTTTTTCATTCTTTTGATTTTTTTCTGAATTTTTATGCCCATTTGAATCTTTTGGTCAAATCCTAGGTTTGACCCAGATTTAAACAAGTTTAAAACATGAAAATGAAAAGGGAAGCTTGTATCCTTCTTAGTCACTCTAAAATGAAGTTTCTGGGAGGTTTTTGAAATTTCCATGTTTGAAACCCAAAACCACTTCTCTTCATGCTTGAGTTCATAAGACAGAGTTTAGGGTTAGGTGGTAGATACATGATTTGTATGTTTTGAATATGTCTAGAGACCTTGTTTATGATTACTATATATATGACATAATAAGACCTTGGTTTTTCATATTTTTTTGATTTTTTGAATTTTTATGCCCATTTGAATCTTGGTCAAATTCTAGATTTGGCCAAGATTTGAACAAGTTCAAATCATGAATATGAAAAATTAAGCATCTATCCTTCTTAGTCACTCCAAAACTCTTGGGAGGGTTTTTGAAATTTCCATGTTTGAGACCAAACCCACTTCTCTTCATGCATGCTTGACTTCATAAGACAGAGTTTAATTAGGGTTAAGTTAGGGGTAGATATATACATGATTTTCTGGTTTGAATATGTCTAGACCTTGTTTATCAACTTGAATGCTTACTATATATATGACATAAGAATGCTATGTCCTTTGTTTTTTCATTCTCTTGATTTTTTCTGAATTGTTATGCCCATTTGAATCTTTTGGTCAAATCATAGGTTTGACCAATATTTAAACAAGTTTAAAACAAGAAAATGAAAAGGTAATCATGGATCCTTCTTAGTCACTCTAAAATGAAGCTTTTGGGATGTTCTTGAAATTTACATGTTTGAAACCCAAAACGACTTCTCTTCATGCTTGACTTCATAAGACAGAATTTAGCGGTTAGGGGTAGATACATGATTTGTCTAGTTTGAATATGTCTAGACCTTGTTTATCAATTTTAATGCTTACTATATGACATAAGAAGACTATATGTGCTTTGCTTACTATATGATATAAGAAGACTATGTGATTTGACCAAGATAATTTAAACAAGTTTAAAACATGAAAATGAAAAGGGAAGCTTGTATCCTTCTTAGTCACTCGAAAATGAAGTTTTTTGGGAGGTTTTTGAAATTTCCATGTTTGAAACCCAAAACCACTTCTCTTCATGCTAGACTTCATAAGACAGAGTTTAGGGGTTAGGGGGTAGATACATGGTTTGTCTAGTTTGAATATGTCTAGACCTTGTTTATCAAATTGAATGCTTACTAGCTACATGACATAAGAAGACTATGTACTTTGGTTTTTCATTTTGCTGTTTTTTCATTTTCTGCCCATTTGAATCTTGGTTAAATCCTAGGTTTGACCATGATTTATACAAGTTTAAAACATGAATATGAAAAATTAAGCATCTATCCTTCTCAAGTCACTCCAAAATGTAACTCTTGGGAGGGTTTTTGAAATTTCCATGTTTCAAACCAAAAACCACTTCTCTTCATGCATGCTTGACTTTCATAAAATCGACCGAGATTAGGGTTAGGGGCAGATACATGATTTGTCTGGTTTGAATATGTCCAAACATTGTTTATGAACTTGAATCCTTACTATATGACATAAGAAGACTATATTCTTTTAAAATTCAAACATATGGTAAGCATTCTTATGTCATATAGTAAGCATTCAAGTTGATAAACAAGGTTTGGACATATTCAAACCAGACAAATCATGTATCTACCACCTAACCCTCAACTAGCTCGGTCGATTTTATGAAAGTCTAGCATGAAGAGAAGTGGTTTTTGGTTTCAAACATGGAAATTTCAAAAAAACTCCCAAGAGTTACATTTTGGAGTGACTTAAGAAGGATAGATGCTTAATTTTTCATATTCATGTTTTAAACTTGTTTAAATCATGGTCAAACACCTAGGATTTGACCTAGATTCAAATGGGTAGAAAATTTAAAAAAATCAGAAAAATGAAAAACCAAAGTATATAGTCTTCTTATGTCATGTAGTAAGCATTCAAGTTGATAAACAAGGTCTAGACATAGTCAAACTAGACAAACCAGTATCTACCCCCTAACCCCTAAACTCTGTCTTATGAAGTCTAGCATGAAGAGAAGTGGTTTTGGGTTTCAAACATGGAAATTTCAAAAACCTCCCAAAATCTTCATTTTAGAGTGACTAAGAAGGATACAAGCTTCCCTTTTCATTTTCATGTTTTAAACTTGTTTAAATTTTGGCCAAACCTAGGATTTGACCAAAAGATTCAAATGGGCATAGAAATTCAGAAAAAAATCAAAAGAATGAAAAACCAAAGGACATAGCATTCTTATGTCATATATATAGTAAGCATCCAAGTTGATAAACAAGGTCTAGACATATTCAAACCAGAAAATCATGTATATATCTACCCCTAACCCTAAACTCTGTCTTATGAAGTCAAGCATGCATGAAGAGAAGTGGTTTTTGGTTTCAAACATGGAAATTTCGAAAACCCTCCCTAGAGCTACATTTTGGCGTGACTAATTAAGAAGGATAGATGCTTAATTTTTCATATTCATGATTTAAACTTGTTTAAACCATGGTCAAACCTAGGATTTGACCAAGATTCAAATGGGCATAATTTAAAAAAAATCAAAAAATGAAAAACCAAGGCACATAGTCTTCTTATGTCATATAGTAAGCATTCAATTAAGTTGATAAACAAGGTCTAGACATATTCAAACCAGGAAAATCATGTATCTACCCCCTAACCCTAGCTAAACTATGTCTTATGAAGTCAAGCATGCATGAAGAGAAGTGGTTTTTGGTTTCAAACGTTTAAGCCAAAAGCCCCTTTTCAAATATTTCAAACTTATTCAAATTTGGTTCAAATTTGAAAGACATACAAGTTATAGCACACATAGTGCATACATTTTCACACATACTGCACTTGATGCTAACCCTATAGTTTGAGGCCATTTGGATGAGGTCGAAAAAATTCTTGGATTAGAATCGTGTTGTTCGAACCCCGTAGTTAGATTTTTTTTGAACCTTGATCTATAGAACTGGGCAAAACCCTAGTTTAACCTATTTAATTATAGATTCGTATATCGATTTTTCTACAGTACCTTTTTATTATTACTATGAAGCACATGTGTGTTTGCCCGTCGAGTGAAACACGGAGGAAGAGGGATCGCTCGGAAGGAGAGAAGAAGGGAGAGCATTATGGTGTCTCCCCTTTTTCGGGTGATGATGTTGACTGTTGTGCAGGGTTTGTCAGTGAGCAGGAGGTGCGAGCGAGCGAGCGAGTCGAGCAAGGCCGAGAATGAGAGAGATTTTTTTTTATGAGAGGGACAACCGAAGGATCCTGAAGGACCCAGAGACGTCCAGTACGCATCCTGATGCGTCTTCTCTTGACAAAGAAGATGGCTGGGAGTTTGCGTACCTATTGCACGTGACTTGTGCTCACTGAAGTTTGGGACCTCACGCATGGGCACCACACGTAAGTGACAGACCTGTTGGTGTAAAAACTCGATTGATTATTATAGTGCATTAGAACAAAGTTTCCTATGGATTCAAAGGGTAGGAAATCCAAGTTAACTCATTTACATCCATGAAGCAAAGTTAACATATCTATCAGTTGGTACATTTTGGAGTGACTAAGAAGCATCCATGCTTACTTATTCGTTTTCACGTGTTAAACTTGTCTAAATCTTGGTCAAACCATGAAATTTCCATGTTTGAAACTTCTCTTCCTGCATGCTTGCCTTCATAAGACAGAGTTTAGGGTTAGGGGTAGATATATACATGATTTTATGGTTTGAATATGTCTAAACCTTGTTTATCAACTTGAATAATGCTTACTATATATATGACATAAGAATGCTATGTCCTTTGTTTTTCATTCTTTTGATTTTTTTTTGAATTTTTATGCCCACTTGAATCTTTTTGTCAAATCCTAGGTTTGACCCAGATTTAAACAAGTTTAAAACATGAAAATGAAAAGGGAAGCTTGTATCCTTCTTAGTCACTCTAAAATGAAGTTTTTGGGAAGGGTTTTTGAAATTTCCATGTTTGAAACCCAAAACCACTTCTCTTCATGCTTGAGTTCATAAGACAGAGTTTAGGGTTAGGTGGTAGATACATGATTTGTACGTTTTGAATATGTCTAGAGACCTTGTTTATGATTACTATATATATGACATAATAAGACCTTGGTTTTTCATATTTTTTTTGATTTTTTGATTTTTTATGCCCATTTGAATCATGGTCAAATTCTAGATTTGGCCAAGATTTGAACAAGTTTAAATCATGAATATGAAAAATTAAGCATCTATCCTTCTTAGTCACTCCAAAACTCTTGGGAGGGTTTTTGAAATTTCCATGTTTGAGACCAAAACCACTTCTCTTCATGCATGCTTGACTTCATAAGACAGAGTTTAATTAGGGTTAAGTTAGGGGTAGATATATACATGATTTTCTGGTTTGAATATGTATAGGCCTTGTTTATCAACTTGAATGCTTACTATATATATGACATAAGAATGCTATGTCCTTTGTTTTTTCATTCTCTTGATTTTTTCTGAATTGTTATGCCCATTTGAATCTTTTGGTCAAATCATAGGTTTGACCAATATTTAAACAAGTTTAAAACAAGAAAATGAAAAGGTAATCATGGATCCTTCTTAGTCACTCTAAAATGAAGCTTTTGGGATGTTCTTGAAATTTACATGTTTGAAACCCAAAACGACTTCTCTTCATGCTTGACTTCATAAGACAGAATTTAGCGGTTAGGGGTAGATACATGATTTGTCTAGTTTGAATATGTCTAGACCTTGTTTATCAATTTTAATGCTTACTATATGACATAAGAAGACTATATGTGCTTTGCTTACTATATGACATAAGAAGACTATGTGATTTGACCAAGATAATTTAAACAAGTTTAAAACATGAAAATGAAAAGGGAAGCTTGTATCCTTCTTAGTCACTCGAAAATGAAGTTTTTTGGGAGGTTTTTGAAATTTCCATGTTTGAAACCCAAAACCACTTCTCTTCATGCTAGACTTCATAAGATAGAGTTTAGGGGTTAGGGGGTAGATACATGGTTTGTCTAGTTTGAATATGTCTAGACCTTGTTTATCAAATTGAATGCTTACTAGCTACATGACATAAGAAGACTATGTACTTTGGTTTTTCATTTTGCTGTTTTTTCATTTTCTGTCCATTTGAATCTTGGTTAAATCCTAGGTTTGACCATTATTTATACAAGTTTAAAACATGAATATGAAAAATTAAGCATCTATCCTTCTCAAGTCACTCCAAAATGTAACTCTTGGGAGGGTTTTTGAAATTTCCATGTTTGAAACCAAAAACCACTTCTCTTCATGCATGCTTGACTTTCATAAAATCGACCGAGATTAGGGTTAGGGGGCAGATACATGATTTGTCTGGTTTGAATAATATGTCCAAACATTGTTTATGAACTTGAATGCTTACTATATGACATAAGAAGACTATATTCTTTTAAAATTCAAACATATGGTAAGCATTCTTATGTCATATAGTAAGCATTCAAGTTGATAAACAAGGTTTGGACATATTCAAACCAGACAAATCATGTATCTACCACCTAACCCTCAACTAGCTCGGTCGATTTTATGAAAGTCTAGCATGAAGAGAAGTGGTTTTTGGTTTCAAACATGGAAATTTCAAAAAAACTCCCAAGAGTTACATTTTGGAGTGACTTAAGAAGGATAGATGCTTAATTTTTCATATTCATGTTTTAAACTTGTTTAAATCATGGTCAAACACCTAGGATTTGACCTAGATTCAAATGGGTAGAAAATTTAAAAAATCAGAAAATGAAAAACCAAAGTATATAGTCTTCTTATGTCATGTAGTAAGCATTCAAGTTGATAAACAAGGTCTAGACATATTCAAACTAGACAAACCAGTATCTACCCCCTAACCCCTAAACTCTGTCATATGAAGTCTAGCATGAAGAGAAGTGGTTTTGGGTTTCAAACATGGAAATTTCAAAAACCTCCCAAAATCTTCATTTTAGAGTGACTAAGAAGAATACAAGCTTCCCTTTTCATTTGCATGTTTTAAACTTGTTTAAATCTTGGCCAAACCTAGGATTTGACCAAAAGATTCAAATGGGCATAGAAATTCAGAAAAAAATCAAAATAATGAAAAACCAAAGGACATAGCATTCTTATGTCATATATATAGTAAGCATTCAAGTTGATAAACAAGGTCTAGACATATTCAAACCAGAAAATCATGTATATATCTACCCCTAACCCTAAACTCTGTCTTATGAAGTCAAGCATGCATGAAGAGAAGTGGTTTTTGGTTTCAAACATGGAAATTTCAAAAACCCTCCCTGGAGCTACATTTTGGCGTGACTAATTAAGAAGGATAGATGCTTAATTTTTCATATTCATGATTTAAACTTGTTTAAACCATGGTCAAACCTAGGATTTGACCAAGATTCAAATGGGCATAATTTTAAAAAAAAAATCAAAAAATGAAAAACCAAGGCACATAGTCTTCTTATGTCATATAGTAAGCATTCAATTAAGTTGATAAACAAGGTCTAGACATATTCAAACCAGGAAAATCATGTATCTACCCCCTAACCCTAGCTAAACTATGTCTTATGAAGTCAAGCATGCATGAAGAGAAGTGGTTTTTGGTTTCAAACGTTTAAGCCAAAAGCCCCTTTTCAAATATTTCAAACTTATTCAAATTTGGTTCAAATTTGAAAGACATACAAGTTATAGCACACATAGTGCATACATTTTCACACATACTGCACTTGATGCTAACCCTATAGTTTGAGGCCATTTGGATGAGGTCGAAAAAATTCTTGGATTAGAATCGTGTTGTTCAAACCCCGTAGTTGGATTTTTTTTGAACCTTGATCTATAGAACTGGGCAAAACCCTAGTTTAACCTATTTAATTATAGATTCGTATATCGATTTTTCTACAGTACCTTTTTATTATTACTATGCAGCACATGTGTGTTTGCCCGTAGAGTGAAACATGGAGGAAGAGGGAACGCTCGGAAGGAGAGAAGAAGGGAGAGCATTATGGTGTCTCCCCTTTTTCGGGTGATGATGTTGACTGTTGTGCAGGGTTTGTCAGTGAGCAGGAGGTGCGAGCGAGCGAGCGAGTCGAGCGAGGCCGAGAATGAGAGAGATTTTTTTTATGAGAGGGACAACCGAAGGATCCTGAAGGACCCAGAGACGTCCAGTACGCATCCTGATGCGTCTTCTCCTGACAAAGAAGATGGCTGGGAGTTTACGTACCTATTGCACGTGACTTGTGCTCACTGAAGTGTGGGACCTCACGCATGGGCACCACACGTAAGTGACAGACCTGTTGGTGTAAAAACTCGATTGATTATTATAGTGCATTAGAACAAAGAGTCCTATGGATTCAAAGGGTAGGAAATCCAAGTTAACTCATTTACACATCCATGAAGCAAAGTTAACATATCTATCAGTTGGTACATTTTGGAGTGACTAAGAAGCATCCATGCTTACTTATTCGTTTTCACATCTTAAACTTGTCTAAATCTTGGTCAAACCATGAAATTTCCATGTTTGAAACTTCTCTTCCTGCATGCTTGCCTTCATAAGACAGAGTTTAGGGTTAGGGGTAGATATATACATGATTTTACGGTTTGAATATGTCTAGACCTTGTTTATCAACTTGAATAATGCTTACTATATATATGACATAAGAATGCTATGTCCTTTGTTTTTCATTCTTTTGATTTTTTTCTCAATTTTTATGCCCATTTGAATCTTTTGGTCAAATCCTAGGTATGACCCAGATTTAAACAAGTTTAAAACATGAAAATGAAAAGGGAAGCTTGTATCCTTCTTAGTCACTCTAAAATGAAGTTTTTGGGAGGTTTTTGAAATTTCCATGTTTGAAACCCAAAACCACTTCTCTTCATGCTTGAGTTCATAAGACAGAGTTTAGGGTTAGGTGGTAGATACATGATTTGTATGTTTTGAATATGTCTAGAGACCTTGTTTATGATTACTATATATATGACATAATAAGACCTTGGTTTTTCATATTTTTTTTGATTTTTTGAATTTTTATGCCCATTTGAATCTTGGTTAAATTCTAGATTTGGCCAAGATTTGAACAAGTTTAAATCATGAATATGAAAAATTAAGCATCTATCCTTCTTAGTCACTCCAAAACTCTTGGGAGGGTTTTTGAAATTTCCATGTTTGAGACCAAAACCACTTCTCTTCATGCATGCTTGACTTCATAAGACAGAGTTTAATTAGGGTTAAGTTAGGGGTAGATATATACATGATTTTCTGGTTTGAATATGTATAGGCCTTGTTTATCAACTCGAATGCTTACTATATATATGACATAAGAATGCTATGTCCTTTTTTTTTCATTCTCTTGATTTTTTCTGAATTGTTATGCCCATTTGAATCTTTTGGTCAAATCATAGGTTTGACCAATATTTAAACAAGTTTAAAACAAGAAAATGAAAAGGTAATCATGGATCCTTCTTAGTCACTCTAAAATGAAGCTTTTGGGATGTTCTTGAAATTTACATGTTTGAAACCCAAAACGACTTCTCTTCATGCTTGACTTCATAAGACAGAATTTAGCGGTTAGGGGTAGATACATGATTTGTCTAGTTTGAATATGTCTAGACCTTGTTTATCAATTTTAATGCTTACTATATGACATAAGAAGACTATATGTGCTTTGCTTACTATATGACATAAGAAGACTATGTGATTTGACCAAGATAATTTAAACAAGTTTAAAACATGAAAATGAAAAGGGAAGCTTGTATCCTTCTTAGTCACTCGAAAATGAACTAATTTGGGAGGTTTTTGAAATTTCCATGTTTGAAACCCAAAACCACTTCTCTTCATGCTAGACTTCATAAGACAGAGTTTAGGGGTTAGGGGGTAGATACATGGTTTGTCTAGTTTGAATATGTCTAGACCTTGTTTATCAAATTGAATGCCTACTAGCTACATGACATAAGAAGACTATGTACTTTGGTTTTTCATTTTGCTGTTTTTTCATTTTCTGTCCATTTGAATCTTGGTTAAATCCTAGATTTGACCATGATTTATACAAGTTTAAAACATGAATATGAAAAATTAAGCATCTATCCTTCTCAAGTCACTCCAAAATGTAACTCTTGGGAGGGTTTTTGAAATTTCCATGTTTGAAACCAAAAACCACTTCTCTTCATGCATGCTTGACTTTCATAAAATCGACCGAGATTAGGGTTAGGGGCAGATACATGATTTGTCTGGTTTGAATATGTCCAAACATTGTTTATGAACTTGAATGCTTACTATATGACATAAGAAGACTATATTCTTTTAAAATTCAAACATATGGTAAGCATTCTTATGTCATATAGTAAGCATTCAAGTTGATAAACAAGGTTTGGACATATTCAAACCAGAAAAATCATGTATCTACCACCTAACCCTCAACTAGCTCGGTCGATTTTATGAAAGTCTAGCATGAAGAGAAGTGGTTTTTGGTTTCAAACATGGAAATTTCAAAAAAAACTCCCAAGAGTTACATTTTGGAGTGACTTAAGAAGGATAGATGCTTAATTTTTCATATTCATGTTTTAAACTTGTTTAAATCATGGTCAAACACCTATGATTTGACCTAGATTCAAATGGGTAGAAAATTTAAAAAAATCAGAAAAATGAAAAACCAAAGTATATAGTCTTCTTATGTCATGTAGTAAGCATTCAAGTTGATAAACAAGGTCTAGACATATTCAAACTAGACAAACTAGTATCTACCCCCTAACCCCTAAACTCTGTCTTATGAAGTCTAGCATGAAGAGAAGTGGTTTTGGGTTTCAAACATGGAAATTTCAAAAACCTCCCAAAATCTTCATTTTAGAGTGACTAAGAAGGATACAAGCTTCCCTTTTCATTTTCATGTTTTAAACTTGTTTAAATCTTGGCCAAACCTAGGATTTGACCAAAAGATTCAAATGGGCATAGAAATTCAGAAAAAAATCAAAAGAATGAAAAACCAAAGGACATAGCATTCTTATGTCATATATATAGTAAAGCATTCAAGTTGATAAACAAGGTCTAGACATATTCAAACCAGAAAATCATGTATATATCTACCCCTAACCCTAAACTCTGTCTTATGAAGTCAAGCATGCATGAAGAGAAGTGGTTTTTGGTTTCAAACATTGAAATTTCAAAAACCGTCCCTAGAGCTACATTTTGGAGTGACTAATTAAGAAGGATAGATGCTTAATTTTTCATATTCATGATTTAAACTTGTTTAAACCATGGTCAAACCTAGGATTTGACCAAGATTCAAATGGGCATAATTTTAAAAAAAATCAAAAAATGAAAAACCAAGGCACATAGTCTTCTTATGTCATATAGTAAGCATTCAATTAAGTTGGTAAACAAGGTCTAGACATATTCAAACCAGGAACATCATGTATCTACCCCCTAACCCTAGCTAAACTATGTCTTATGAAGTCAAGCATGCATGAAGAGAAGTGGATTTTGGTTTCAGCCAAAAGCCCCTTTTCAAATATTTCAAACTTATTCAAATTTGGTTCAAATTTGAAAGACATACAAGTTATAGCACACATAGTGCATACATTTTCACACATACTGCACTTGATGCTAACCCTATAGTTTGAGGCCATTTGGATGAGGTCGAAAAAATTCTTGGATTAGAATCGTGTTGTTCGAACCCCGTAGTTGGATTTTTTTTGAACCTTGATCTATAGAACTGGGCAAAACCCTAGTTTAACCTATTTAATTATAGATTCGTATATCGATTTTTCTACAGTACCTTTTTATTATTACTATGCAGCACATGTGTGTTTGCCCGTCGACTGAAACACGGAGGAAGAGGGATCGCTCGGAAGGAGAGAAGAAGGGAGAGCATTATGGTGTCTCCCCTTTTTCGGGTGATGATGTTGACTGTTGTGCAGGGTTTGTCAGTGAGCAGGAGGTGCGAGCGAGCGAGCGAGTCGAGCGAGGCCGAGAATGAGAGAGATTTGTTTTATGAGAGGGACAACCGAAGGATCCTGAAGGACCCAGAGACGTCCAGTACGCATCCTGATGCGTCTTCTCCTGACAAAGAAGATGGCTGGGAGTTTGCGTACCTATTGCACGTGACTTGTGCTCACTGAAGTGTGGGACCTCACGCATGGGCACCACACGTAAGTGACAGACCTGTTGGTGTAAAAACTCGATTGATTATTATAGTGCATTAGAACAAAGAGTCCTATGGATTCAAAGGGTAGGAAATCCAAGTTAACTCATTTACACATCCATGAAGCAAAGTTAACATATCTATCAGTTGGTACATTTTGGAGTGACTAAGAAGCATCCATGCTTACTTATTCGTTTTCACGTGTTAAACTTGTCTAAATCTTGGTCAAACCATGAAATTTCCATGTTTGAAACTTCTCTTCCTGCATGCTTGCCTTCATAAGACAGAGTTTAGGGTTAGGGGTAGATATATACATGATTTTATGGTTTGAATATGTCTAGACCTTGTTTATCAACTTGAATAATGCTTACTATATATATGACATAAGAATGCTATGTCCTTTGTTTTTCATTCTTTTGATTTTTTTCCGAATTTTTATGCCCATTTGAATCTTTTGGTCAAATCCTAGGTTTGACCCAGATTTAAACAAGTTTAAAACATGAAAATGAAAAGGGAAGCTTGTATCCTTCTTAGTCACTCTAAAATGAAGTTTTTGGGAGGTTTTTGAAATTTCCATGTTTGAAACCCAAAACCACTTCTCTTCATGCTTGAGTTCATAAGACAGAGTTTAGGGTTAGGTGGTAGATACATGATTTGTATGTTTTGAATATGTCTAGAGACCTTGTTTATGATTACTATATATATGACATAATAAGACCTTGGTTTTTCATATTTTTTTTGATTTTTTGAATTTTTATGCCCATTTGAATCATGGTCAAATTCTAGATTTGGCCAAGATTTGAACAAGTTTAAATCATGAATATGAAAAATTAAGCATCTATCCTTCTTAGTCACTCCAAAACTCTTGGGAGGGTTTTTGAAATTTCCATGTTTGAGACCAAAACCACTTCTCTTCATGCATGCTTGACTTCATAAGACAGAGTTTAATTAGGGTTAAGTTAGGGGTAGATATATACATGATTTTCTGGTTTGAATATGTATAGGCCTTGTTTATCAACTTGAATGCTTACTATATATATGACATAAGAATGCTATGTCCTTTGTTTTTTCATTCTCTTGATTTTTTCTGAATTGTTATGCCCATTTGAATCTTTTGGTCAAATCATAGGTTTGACCAATATTTAAACAAGTTTAAAACAAGAAAATGAAAAGGTAATCATGGATCCTTCTTAGTCACTCTAAAATGAAGCTTTTGGGATGTTCTTGAAATTTACATGTTTGAAACCCAAAACGACTTCTCTTCATGCTTGACTTCATAAGACAGAATTTAGCGGTTAGGGGTAGATACATGATTTGTCTAGTTTGAATATGTCTAGACCTTGTTTATCAATTTTAATGCTTACTATATGACATAAGAAGACTATATGTGCTTTGCTTACTATATGACATAAGAAGACTATGTGATTTGACCAAGATAATTTAAACAAGTTTAAAACATGAAAATGAAAAGGGAAGCTTGTATCCTTCTTAGTCACTCGAAAATGAAGTTTTTTGGGAGGTTTTTGAAATTTCCATGTTTGAAACCCAAAACCACTTCTCTTCATGCTAGACTTCATAAGACAGAGTTTAGGGGTTAGGGGTAGATACATGGTTTGTCTAGTTTGAATATGTCTAGACCTTGTTTATCAAATTGAATGCTTACTAGCTACATGACATAAGAAGACTATGTACTTTGGTTTTTCATTTTGCTGTTTTTTCATTTTCTGTCCATTTGAATCTTGGTTAAATCCTAGGGTTGACCATTATTTATACAAGTTTAAAACATGAATATGAAAAATTAAGCATCTATCCTTCTCAAGTCACTCCAAAATGTAACTCTTGGGAGGGTTTTTGAAATTTCCATGTTTGAAACCAAAAACCACTTCTCTTCATGCATGCTTGACTTTCATAAAATCGACCGAGATTAGGGTTAGGGGGCAGATACATGATTTGTCTGGTTTGAATAATATGTCCAAACATTGTTTATGAACTTGAATGCTTACTATATGACATAAGAAGACTATATTCTTTTAAAATTCAAACATATGGTAAGCATTCTTATGTCATATAGTAAGCATTCAAGTTGATAAACAAGGTTTGGACATATTCAAACCAGACAAATCATGTATCTACCACCTAACCCTCAACTAGCTCGGTCGATTTTATGAAAGTCTAGCATGAAGAGAAGTGGTTTTTGGTTTCAAACATGGAAATTTCAAAAAAACTCCCAAGAGTTACATTTTGGAGTGACTTAAGAAGGATAGATGCTTAATTTTTCATATTCATGTTTTAAACTTGTTTAAATCATGGTCAAACACCTAGGATTTGACCTAGATTCAAATGGGTAGAAAATTTAAAAAATCAGAAAATGAAAAACCAAAGTATATAGTCTTCTTATGTCATGTAGTAAGCATTCAAGTTGATAAACAAGGTCTAGACATATTCAAACTAGACAAACCAGTATCTACCCCCTAACCCCTAAACTCTGTCTTATGAAGTCTAGCATGAAGAGAAGTGGTTTTGGGTTTCAAACATGGAAATTTAAAAAACCTCCCAAAATCTTCATTTTAGAGTGACTAAGAAGGATACAAGCTTCCCTTTTCATTTGCATGTTTTAAACTTGTTTAAATCTTGGCCAAACCTAGGATTTGACCAAAAGATTCAAATGGGCATAGAAATTCAGAAAAAAATCAAAATAATGAAAAACCAAAGGACATAGCATTCTTATGTCATATATATAGTAAGCATTCAAGTTGATAAAAAAGGTCTAGACATATTCAAACCAGAAAATCATGTATATATCTACCCCTAACCCTAAACTCTGTCTTATGAAGTCAAGCATGCATGAAGAGAAGTGGTTTTTGGTTTCAAACATGGAAATTTCAAAAACCCTCCCTAGAGCTACATTTTGGCGTGACTAATTAAGAAGGATAGATGCTTAATTTTTCATATTCATGATTTAAACTTGTTTAAACCATGGTCAAACCTAGGATTTGACCAAGATTCAAATGGGCATAATTTTAAAAAAAAATCAAAAAATGAAAAACCAAGGCACATAGTCTTCTTATGTCATATAGTAAGCATTCAATTAAGTTGATAAACAAGGTCTAGACATATTCAAACCAGGAAAATCATGTATCTACCCCCTAACCCTAGCTAAACTATGTCTTATGAAGTCAAGCATGCATGAAGAGAAGTGGTTTTTGGTTTCAAACGTTTAAGCCAAAAGCCCCTTTTCAAATATTTCAAACTTATTCAAATTTGGTTCAAATTTGAAAGACATACAAGTTATAGCACACATAGTGCATACATTTTCACACATACTGCACTTGATGCTAACCCTATAGTTTGAGGCCATTTGGATGAGGTCGAAAAAATTCTTGGATTAGAATCGTGTTGTTCAAACCCCGTAGTTGGATTTTTTTTGAACCTTGATCTATAGAACTGGGCAAAACCCTAGTTTAACCTATTTAATTATAGATTCGTATATCGATTTTTCTACAGTACCTTTTTATTATTACTATGCAGCACATGTGTGTTTGCCCGTCGAGTGAAACATGGAGGAAGAGGGATCGCTGGGAAGGAGAGAAGAAGGGAGAGCATTATGGTGTCTCCCCTTTTTCGGGTGATGATGTTGACTGTTGTGCAGGGTTTGTCAGTGAGCAGGAGGTGCGAGCGAGCGAGCGAGCGAGTCGAGCGAGGCCGAGAATGAGAGAGATTTTTTTTATGAGAGGGACAACCGAAGGATCCTGAAGGACCCAGAGACGTCCAGTACGCATCCTGATGCGTCTTCTCTTGACAAAGAAGATGGCTGGGAGTTTGCGTACCTATTGCACGTGACTTGTGCTCACTGAAGTGTGGGACCTCACGCATGGGCACCACACGTAAGTGACAGACCTGTTGGTGTAAAAACTCGATTGATTATTATAGTGCATTAGAACAAAGTTTCCTATGGATTCAAAGGGTAGGAAATCCAAGTTAACTCATTTACATCCATGAAGAAAAGTTAACATATCTATCAGTTGGTACATTTTGGAGTGACTAAGAAGCATCCATGCTTACTTATTCGTTTTCACGTGTTAAACTTGTCTAAATCTTGGTCAAACCATGAAATTTCCATGTTTGAAACTTCTCTTCCTGCATGCTTGCCTTCATAAGACAGAGTTTAGGGTTAGGGGTAGATATATACATGATTTTATGGTTTGAATATGTCTAGACCTTGTTTATCAACTTGAATAATGCTTACTATATATATGACATAAGAATGCTATGTCCTTTGTTTTTCATTCTTTTGATTTTTTTCTGAATTTTTATGCCTATTTGAATCTTTTGGTCAAATCCTAGGTTTGACCCAGATTTAAACAAGTTTAAAACATGAAAATGAAAAGGGATGCTTGTATCCTTCTTAGTCACTCTAAAATGAAGTTTTTGGGAGGTTTTTGAAATTTCCATGTTTGAAACCCAAAACCACTTCTCTTCATGCTTGAGTTCATAAGACAGAGTTTAGGGTTAGGTGGTAGATACATGATTTGTATGTTTTGAATATGTCTAGAGACCTTGTTTATGATTACTATATATATGACATAATAAGACCTTGGTTTTTCATATTTTTTTTGATTTTTTGAATTTTTATGCCCATTTGAATCTTGGTCAAATTCTAGATTTGGCCAAGATTTGAACAAGTTTAAATCATGAATATGAAAAATTAAGCATCTATCCTTCTTAGTCACTCCAAAACTCTTGGGAGGGTTTTTGAAATTTCCATGTTTGAGACCAAAACCACTTCTCTTCATGCATGCTTGACTTCATAAGACAGAGTTTAATTAGGTTTAAGTTAGGGGTAGATATATACATGATTTTCTGGTTTGAATATGTATAGGCCTTGTTTATCAACTTGAATGCTTACCATATATATGACATAAGAATGCTATGTCCTTTGTTTTTTCATTCTCTTGATTTTTTCTGAATTGTTATGCCCATTTGAATCTTTTGGTCAAATCATAGGTTTGACCAATATTTAAACAAGTTTAAAACAAGAAAATGAAAAGGTAATCATGGATCCTTCTTAGTCACTCTAAAATGACGCTTTTGGGATGTTCTTGAAATTTACATGTTTGGAACCCAAAACGACTTCTCTTCATGCTTGACTTCATAAGACAGAATTTAGCGGTTAGGGGTAGATACATGATTTGTCTAGTTTGAATATGTCTAGACCTTGTTTATCAATTTTAATGCTTACTATATGACATAAGAAGACTATATGTGCTTTGCTTACTATATGACATAAGAAGACTATGTGATTTGACCAAGATAATTTAAACAAGTTTAAAACATGAAAATGAAAAGGGAAGCTTGTATCCTTCTTAGTCACTCGAAAATGAAGTTTTTTGGGAGGTTTTTGAAATTTCCATGTTTGAAACCCAAAACCACTTCTCTTCATGCTAGACTTCATAAGACAGAGTTTAGGGGTTAGGGGGTAGATACATGGTTTGTCTAGTTTGAATATGTCTAGACCTTGTTTATCAAATTGAATGCTTACTAGCTACATGACATAAGAAGACTATGTACTTTGGTTTTTCATTTTGCTGTTTTTTCATTTTCTGTCCATTTGAATCTTGGTTAAATCCTAGGTTTGACCATGATTTATACAAGTTTAAAACATGAATATGAAAAATTAAGCATCTATCCTTCTCAAGTCACTCCAAAATGTAACTCTTGGGAGGGTTTTTGAAATTTCCATGTTTGAAACCAAAAACCACTTCTCTTCATGCATGCTTGACTTTCATAAAATCGACCGAGATTAGGGTTAGGGGGCAGATACATGATTTGTCTGGTTTGAATATGTCCAAACATTGTTTATGAACTGGAATGCTTACTACATGATTTGTCTGGTTTGAATATGTCCAAACATTGTTTATGAACTTGAATGCTTACTAGCATGCATGAAGAGAAGTGGTTTTTGAAATTTCCATGTTTGACACCCAAAACCACTTCTCTTGATGTTTGAAACCCAAAACCACTTCTCTTCATGCTTGATTAAATCCTAGGTTTGACATAAAAAGACAGTGTGCTTTGGTTTTTCATTTTTATGTTTTTTTTGAATTTTCCGCCCATTTGAATCTTGGTCAAATCGTAGGTTTGACCAAGAGGTAAACAAGTTTAAAACATGAATATGAAAAAGTAAGCATATATCCTTTTTAGTCACTCCAAAATGAAGCACTTGGGAGGTTATTAAAATTTCTATGTTTGAAACCAAAGACCACTTCTCTTCATGCTTGACTTCACAAGACAAAGTTTAGGGTTAGGGGTAGATACATGATTTTTCTGGTTCAAATATGTCTAGATCTTGTTTATCAACTTGAATGCTTACAGTATGACATAATTAAGAAGGCTATGTGCTTTGGTTTTTCATTTTTTTCATTTTTCTGAATTTTTATGCCCATTTGAATTTTGGTCAAATCTTAGGTTTGCCCAAGATTGAAACAAGTTAAAAACATGAATATGAAAAAGTAAGCATGTATGGATCCTTCTTAGTCACTACAAAATGACGCTCGTGGGAGTATTTTCCTCCCACAAGTGAGCTTGGTACCACTACACAAGAACCATGCATATGTTAAAACTTTTGAACCATGTGTTTTTTCTTCTCTTGATTACTGCCCAAAGGAGAAAAATTATATTAAATGGGTGTTTTCTATGAAGTGCTTACTGCATGAAGTGTACACACTACCACCAATCTAATTTTCACAGGTCTGCATAAGAGACAAGGTAGCTACGTACGATGGCAATTTCCAACGATCCACGGATTATCTTTGTGTGCAACCATATACTGAATTATTTCTGGGCTAAAAGTTTTATTTCAAATGTAATTGGAAGGAAGGGTACATGAATTAGAATTAAAAAACTAGGTAAATACATGACATGCCCCCAAGATGTGGAAGCCTAAAAGAATGGCCAAACATGTGCGGTGCATCCAAGTATAACACATCGCATGCACCGATAGTTTGACCTAAATTTGAAATCAAGCCGAAGGTGGTTCGAAAAATCGTAAAATGGCAAAACAAAGCATGAAGTTACAAATTTGTGATGTACTATATGTCCATTAGGATATTACAAGGCTGACAAGTATACCTATGTTGTAAAATTGAGCAACATAATACACAATATATATATATTACCCAAAAATTACGATTAAAAAGTTAAAATGGACATCTAGTTTGTAATGATATAATTTTTGTACCATAAAATTCATATTATGTTGTAATCAAATTAATGATATAGGGATGCACGCTGGCATTATAATCCCTAACGGAGGGAGTAAGCACTTCAGTTATGAAAAGTACCGAACAATGCATGCGAAAATGATTTTTTATTGGAATACTAGTTCAACTTATTTTGTTATAAAGGGGCGTCGTGAGATTGATCGACCTAAATTTGTAAACAAGCCAAAGTTATTGTGGGGCTCGATATAAAAAGGTCGAAAGAAATGATGGAGTCATATAATTCGTGGTTTACATACTTCCACTATGAACAATACTAACAAAATTTACTTGAAACTTGTTGGCCATGCCATTCTGCTACCCCCCCCCCCCCCAAAAAAAATTCAAATATGAATCCTTGTGGCACGACCATGTTGGGGTTCACTTCTGGGCTTCTGGCTATCTACCCAGCCGAGCATGCGGGCTCTATTACCTTGTACGAATCCTCGTTTTAAACCAAGAAGAAGTGAAAAACCCCCCCCCCCCCCCCCGCCACACACACACACAACTCTCTCTCTCTCTCTCTCTCTCTCTCTCTCTCTCTCTCTCTCTCCACTAACCGGCTTTAGATATCACATCATTTGTCTCTCAGACTCCATTGATTTGCCCCAAGTTCAACAAGGTCGCTCCCTTTTCCTCTGAGAGTCCATTGACTTTTATTTGCTGGTGTCATGATACGTCTCCGACGTATCGATAATTTCTTATGTTCCATGCCACATTATTGATGTTATCTACATGTTTTATGCACACTTTATGTCATATTCGTGCATTTTCTGGAACTAACCTATTAACAAGATGCCGAAGTGCCGATTCTTTGTTTTCTGCTGTTTTTGGTTTCAGAAATCCTAGTAAGGCAATATTCTCGGAATTGGACGAAATCAAAGCCCAGGGGCCTATTTTTCCACGAAGCTTCCAGAAGTCCGAAGACGAAACGAAGTGGGGCCACAGGGTGCCCAAACCCTAGGGCGGCGCGGCCCCCCCCTTGGCCGCGCCGGCCTGTGGTGTGGGGCCCCTGTGCCCCCTCCTGACTTTCCCTTCCGCCTACTTAAAGCCTCCATGACGAAACCCCCAGTATCGAGAGCCACGATACAGAAAACCTTCCAGAGACGCCGCCAACGCCGATCCCATCTCGGGGGATCCAGGAGATCGCCTCCGGCACCCTGCCGGAGAGGGGAATCATCTCCCGGAGGTCTCTACGCCGCCATGGTCGCCTCCGGTGTGATGTGTGAGTAGTCTACCCCTGGACTATGGGTCCATAGCAGTAGCTAGATGGTTGTCTTCTCCCCATTGTGCTATCATTGTCGGATCTTGTGAGCTGCCTAACATGATCAAGATCATCTATCTGTAATTCTATATGTTGCGTTTGTTGGGATCCGATGAATAGAGAATACTTGTTATGTTGATTATCAAAGTTATATCTATGTGTTGTTTATGATCTTGCATGCTCTCCGTTATTAGTAGATGCTCTGGCCAAGTTGATGCTAGTAACTCCAAGAGGGAGTATTTATGCTCGATAGTGGGTTCATGTCTCCGTGAATCTGGAGGGGTGACAAGAACCTCTAAGGTTATGGATGTGCTGTTGCCACTAGGGATAAAACATTAGTACTATGTTCAAGGATGTAGTCACTAGTTACATTACGCGCAATACTTAATGCAATTGTCTGTTGTTAGCAACTTAATACTGGAGGGGGTTCGGATGATAACCTGAAGGTGGACTTTTTAGGCATAGATGCAGTTGGATGGCGGTCTATGTACTTTGTCGTAATGCCCAATTAAATCTCACTATACTCACCATGATATGTATGTGCATGGTCATGCTCTCTTTATTTGTCAATTGCCCAACTGTAATTTGTTCACCCAACATGCTGTTTGTCTTATGGGAGAGACACCTCTAGTGAACTGTGGACCCCGGTCCAATTCTCTTTACTGAAATACAATCTACTGCAATACTTGTTCTACTATTTTCTGCAAACAATCATCTTCCACACAATACGGTTAATCCTTTGTTACAGCAAGCCGGTGAGATTGACAACCTCACTGTTTCGTTGGGGCAAAGTACTTTGGTTGTGTTGTGCAGGTTCCACGTTGGCGCCGGAATCCCTGGTGTTGCGCCGCACTACATCCCGCCGCCATCAACCTTCAACGTGCTTCTTGACTCCTACTGGTTCGATAAACCTTGGTTTCTTACTGAGGGAAACTTGCTGCTGTACGCATCACACCTTCCACTTGGGGTTCCCAACGAGCGTGTGCTTTACGCGTCATCAAGCAAAATTTCTGGCGCCGTTGCCGGGGAGATCAAGACACGCTGCAAGGGGAGTCTCCACTTCTCAATCTCTTTACTTTGTTTTTGTCTTGCTTAGTTTTATTTACTACTTTGTTTGCTGCACTAAATCAAAATACAAAAAAATTAGTTGCTAGTTTTATTTTATTTGCTATCTTGTTTGCTATATCAAAAACACAAAAAAATTAGTTTACTTGCATTTACTTTATCTAGTTTGCTTTATTTACTACTATTAAAATGAGTAATCCTGAAGTTGAAGTTCGTACGTTTAAGCAACGAGGGGGAGAATGTTTGAGAGATGCTTGGTATAGAATTAGCGATGCCCATAATAGATGCACTAAGAAACACTCCACCATTATTTTACTCAGGAATTTTTATGTTGGTATCTCTAGCTGGAATAGATATGTTCTTGATAGTCTCGCAAAAGGTGACTTCCTAAGTACTCCTGCATTAGAAGCTAGTTGCATTATTGAGAGTTTATTTGGAATACCACCTGTTAATAAAGTTAAAACTGAAATCTCTCTTGAAGATGTTATGAAAAAGTTGGAAACCATAGAGAAAAATTTTCCAAGTATTGAAGCTAAATTGGAAATGTTACTTGATAAAACTGATGAACTTGATAAATCCTTAGGAGGAATTGATGAAAGAATTAGTGTCCTAGGAACTTGTGTTGTCTATGATGATCAAATCGATAGGATTGATGAACTTGAAAAGGCTATGGGAACCTTGGGTTCAACATTTTCTTCTCTTAAATACAAGGAGAAAGCTTATGTGGGTAAGGAGCAAAAGTTTATGTATGTCTCTAAAGTGCCTAAACCAAAGAAGTATTATTATAGGCCTAAAATTGACAAAGCCCTTAGTACCACTGCGGATGGGGGAGCTCATAATAACGATGCACCACCCTTTGATAATACTTGATACACACTTTCTGCGCCTAGATGAAAGGCGTTAAAGAAAAGCGCTTATGGGAGACAACCCATGTTTTACCTACAGTACTTTGTTTTTATTTTGTGTCTTGGAAGTTGTTTACTACTGTAGCAACCTCTCCTTATCTTAGTTTTGTGTTTTGTTGTGCCAAGTTAAGCCGTTGATAGAAAAGTAAGTACTAGATTTGGATTACTGCACAGTTCCAGATTTCTTTGCTGTCACGAATCTGGGTCCACCTCCCTGTAGGTAGCTCAGAAAATTAAGCCAATTTACGTGCATGATTCTCAGATATGTACGCAACTTTCATTCAATTTGAGCATTTTCATTTGAGCATGTCTGGTGCCATTTTAAAATTCGTCAATACGAACTGTTCTGTTTTGACAGATTCTGCCTTTTATTTCGCATTGCCTCTTTTGCTATGTTGGATGAATTTATTTGATCCACTAATGTCCAGTAGCATTATGCAATGTCCAGAAGTGTTAAGAATGATTGTGTCACCTCTGAATATGTCAATTTATATTGTGCACTAACCCTCTAATGAGTTGTTTCGAGTTTGGTGTGGAGGAAGTTTTCAAGGATCAAGAGAGGAGTATGATGCAACATGATCAAGGAGAGTGAAAGCTCTAAGCTTGGGGATGCCCCGGTGGTTCACCCCTGCATATATCCAGAAGACTCAAGCGTCTAAGCTTGGGGATGCCCAAGGCATCCCCTTCTTCATCGACAACATTATCAGGTTCCTCCCCTGAAACTATATTTTTATTCCATCACATCTTATGTGATTTTTCTTGGAGCGTCGGTTTGTTTTTGTTTTTTGTTTTGTTTGAATAAAATGGATCCTAGCATTCACTTTATGGGAGAGAGACACGCTCCACTGTAGCATATGGACAAGTATGTCCTTGGTTTCTACTCATAGTATTCATGGCGAAGTTTCTCCTTCGTTAAATTGTTATATGGTTGGAATTGGAAAATGATACATGTAGTAATTGCTATAAATGTCTTGGGTAATGTGATACTTGGCAATTGTTGTGCTCATGATTAAGCTCTTGCATCATATGCTTTGCACCCATTAATGAAGAAATACATAGAGCATGCTAAAATTTGGTTTGCATATTTGGTTTCTCTAAGGTCTAGATAATTTCTAGTATTGAGTTTGAACAACAAGGAAGATGGTGTAGAGTCTTATAATGTTTTCAATATGTCTTTTATGTGAGTTTTGCTGCACCGGTTCATCCTTGTGTTTGTTTCAAATAAGCCTTGCTAGCCTAAACCTTGTATCGAGAGGGAATACTTCTCATGCATCCAAAATACTTGAGCCAACCACTATGCCATTTGTGTCCACCATACCTACCTACTACATGGTATTTTCCGCCATTCCAAAGTAAATTGCTTGAGTGCTACCTTTAAAATTCCATCATTCACCTTTGCAATATATAGCTCATGGGACAAATAGCTTAAAAACTATTGTGGTATTGAATATGTAATTATGCACTTTATCTCTTATTAAGTTGCTTGTTGTGCGATAACCATGTTTCTGGGGACGCCATCAACTTTTCATTGTTGAATTTCATGTGAGTTGCTATGCATGTTCGTCTTGTCTGAAGTAAGGGCGATCTACACTAAGTTGAATGGTTTGAGCATGCATATTGTTAGAGAAGAACATTGGGCCGCTAACTAAAGCCATGATCCATGGTGGAAGTTTCAGTTTTGGACAAACATCCTCAAATCTCTAATGAGAAAAGAATTAATTGTTGTTGAATGCTTAAAGCATTAAAAGAGGAGTCCATTATCTGTTGTCTATGTTGTCCTGGTATGGATGTCTAAGTTGAGAATAATCAAAAGCGAGAAATCCAAATGCGAGCTTTCTCCTTAGACCTTTGTACAGGCGGCATAGAGGTACCCCTTTGTGAAACTTGGTTAAAGCATATGTATTGCGGTGATAATCCAGGTAGTCCAAGCTAATTAGGACAAGGTGCGGGCACTATTGGTACACTATGCATGAGGCTTGCAACTTATAAGATATAATTTACATGATGCATATGCTTTATTACTACCGTTGACAAAATTGTTTCATGTTTTCAAAATCAAAGCTCTAGCACAAATATAGCAATCGATGCTTTTCCTCTATGGAGGACCATTCTTTTACTTTCAATGTTGAGTCAGTTCACCTATTTCTCTCCACCTCAAGAAGCAAACACTTGTGTGAACTGTGCATTGATTCCTACATACTTGCTTATTGCACTTATTATATTACTCTATGTTGACAATATCCATGAGATATACATGTTACAAGTTGAAAGCAACCACTGAAACTTAATCTTCTTTTGTGTTGCTTCAATACCTTTACTTTGAATTATTGCTTTATGAGTTAACTCTTATGCAAGACTTATTGATGCTTGTCTTGACGTGCTATTCATGAAAAGTCTTTGCTTTATGATTCACTTGTTTACTCATGACATATACATTGTTTTGATCGCTGCATTCACTACATATGCTTTACAAATAGTATGATCAAGATTATGATGGCATGTCACTCCGAAATTATACGTGTTATCGTTTTACCTGCTCGGGACGAGCGAACTAAGCTTGGGGTTGCTGCTACGTCTCCGACGTATCGTTTATTTCTTATGTTCCATGCCACATTATTGATGTTATCTACATGTTTTATGCACACTTTATGTCATATTCGTGCATTTTACGGAACTAACCTATTAACAAGATGCCGAAGTGCCGATTCTTGTTTTCTGCTGTTTTTAGTTTCAGAAATCCTAGTAAGGAAATATTCTCGGAATTGGACGAAATCAAAGCCCAGGGGCCTATTTTTCCACGAAGCTTCGGAAGTCCGAAGACGAAGCGAAGTGGGGCCACAGGGTGCCCAAACCCTAGGGCGGCGCGGCCCCCCTTGGCCGCGCCGGCACGTGGTGTGGGGCCCTGTGCCCCCTCCTGACTTGCCCTTCCGCCTACTTAAAGCCTCCGTGACGAAACCCCGGTCACGAGAGCCACGATACGGAAAACCTTCCAGAGACGCCGCCAACGCCGATCCCATCTCGGGGGATCCAGGAGATCGCCTCCGGCACCCTGCCGGAGAGGGGAATCATCTCCCGGAGGTCTCTACGCCGCCATGGTCGCCTCCAGTGTGATGTGTGAGTAGTCTACCCCTGGACTATGGGTCCATAGCAGTAGCTAGATGGTTGTCTTCTCCCCATTGTGCTATCATTGTCGGATCTTGTGAGCTGCCTAACATGATCAAGATCATCTATCTGTAATTCTATATGTTGCGTTTGTTGGGATCCGATGAATAGAGAATACTTGTTATGTTGATTATCAAAGTTATATCTATGTGTTGTTTATGATCTTGCATGCTCTCCGTTATTAGTAGATGCTCTGGCCAAGTTGATGCTAGTAACTCCAAGAGGGAGTATTTATGCTCGATAGTGGGTTCATGTCTCCGTGAATCTGGAGGGGTGACAAGAACCTCTAAGGTTATGGATGTGCTGTTGCCACTAGGGATAAAACATTAGTACTATGTTCAAGGATGTAGTCACTAGTTACATTACGCGCAATACTTAATGCAATTGCCTGTTGTTAGCAACTTAATACTGGAGGGGGTTCGGATGAACCTGAAGGTGGACTTTTTAGGCATAGATGCAGTTGGATGGCAGTCTATGTACTTTGTCGTAATGCCCAATTAAATCTCACTATACTCATCATGATATGTATGTGCATGGTCATGCTCTCTTTATTTGTCAATTGCCCAACTGCAATTTGTTCACCCAACATGCTGTTTGTCTTATGGGAGAGACACCTCTAGTGAACTGTGGACCCCGGTCCAATTCTCTTTACTGAAATACAATCTACTGCAATACTTGTTCTACTGTTTTCTGCAAACAATCATCTTCCACACAATACGGTTAATCCTTTGTTACAGCAAGCCGGTGAGATTGACAACCTCACTGTTTCGTTGGGGCAAAGTACTTTGGTTGTGTTGTGCAGGTTCCACGTTGGCGCCGGAATCCCTGGTGTTGCGCCGCACTACATCCCGCCGCCATCAACCTTCAACGTGCTTCTTGACTCCTACTGGTTCGATAAACCTTGGTTTCTTACTGAGGGAAACTTGCTGCTGTACGCATCACACCTTCCACTTGGGGTTCCCAACGAGCGTGTGCTTTACGCGTCATCATGTCACTTGTGCTAAACTGTCATTCCGTGTACTCCCTCCGATTCATATTACTTGATGGTAATATAGATGTATCTAGACACATTTTAGTTGTAGATATATCCATTTTACCATCAATTAATATTGATCGGAGTTGCAGCGTGGTATGAGGCCAGCCGCCTGCCACCGTCGGCGAGGTTCCAAGTAAACGGTGCCAGAAGAAGAGTAGCGCGGCTCCGGATTCAACCACGAGGCGGCGATGGACGGCACCATGGAAATAAACGCTATGAATTTGGAGGCCATCGCGTACAACATCGCTGGAACGGCGCAGGTCATGTGCTCCCACGACGGCTGCGGGGTCAACGTCAGCTACCACGAGTCCCTAAGACACCAGATCGCGTGCCGGCCGCACGACCGGTGCAACTGCACGGAGCAGGGCTGCGAATTCGCCGCCCCACCGTCAGCGCTCCTCGTTCACCTCGCAGAGGCCCACTCTTTTCAGGTGCACAGGTTAGAGTATGGCAAGTCCATAGTGTTCCGGGTGACCATGACGCACCCGTGCTCGCCGTGCAGGCGGCTCGTCGTCGAAGGGGATGACGGCTCCGTGTTCGTCCTGTACATCGACGCGCTCGGCCCGGCCATTGTCTTGTCTTTGGTATGCGTCAGGTCGGCCACATCCGTGTGGCCGCTCTACAGGGTGAAGATCTGGGCGCACGGCCCGCCGCCGTCCTCGAAATCGGACTGCAGGTGGGATGTCGTGAAGATGTCTGCCGATGCTTCTGGCAGCGCGTCGCCGGGCGCTATCGTGTTTGAGGAGCTCACGTCGTTCCTCGTTGTGCCGGGGCCATACCTCGTTGGTGCTGGATCGTCCAAGGAGCTGCGTTTCTACATTCGCTTATGCAAGAAGATGTAGCTACTGCTACTTTGCGTAGTTGAAAAAACTGTCAATTTGTAAAGTACTAGAGTGTTCGTACGGCTGCTATTTTTTTATGGGGTCTTTGTTTCATATTTGTGCTGAACTGTTTGTAGTAGTACTTATACTTAATAATGATGCAGCGTGGAAGTGAATACTCTTTTTTTGTGTGAATCGGAAGTGAATACTCCAACTACTATATGTAATTGTAACCCCTCCATCTGATTTACTCCCTCCGTCTCGATTTAGAGGGCTTGGTTTATTTTGCAGCAGGACCAAGGCATTGTTTCATTGGATGACGAAAACTCTCCGGAGCGCTGCCTCCTCCGGATGACAATAAAACATGATGTACAATGGGTTGTTTTTTAGTCTTATCTTTGGTAACGAGACATCCTAAATTTGTGGTGAGAGAGATTTATGCTAAGAGATGATCTCTTAGCTAAGAGAAGGCAAAGTCTTTTTTCATCTTTCTCTTTCTTCCACATCAGCGTTTATCCTACGTGGCACTGCTAAAATATCACCATTGTACATGCCCTAATACTCCACTAATGGTGTACAAAGCGTGCATGCAGCCGATCACATGCCCCCATGCAAACTTGTTTGGTTTCACACTACACCAGCATGCACAAGGATGTTCCTAGAGAATAGAAAAATGAGAAAAGGAAGGTGGAGACTAATTCGAGAAGGTTACTAGTACTTCTAATTTAAATGCATGCGGGCCTTAGATGAGAGGTAATATGGGACAAATATTTGTTCAGATTAGGCCCTGTGAACCGAGACAGAGGGGTATAAAACTATCTGCACTTCCAGATCATTTCTCCTGTTTTTTAGATGTCCTTTCACTTACTATAAAAAACAAAGAAGCACTATAAGGGCTGCTTTCAATAAAAGGAATGTGGAGAGTGTAGAAATAGGAAAGGTGTAGGATTGAAATTTTCCCATAGGAATCAAATCCAACATAATTCCTATGTCAATCCTATGAATCAAAGAAGCCCTAAGTGGTTACCGGTGCTTAATGCACAGTTCCAAAGAGTTCATCCAGCAGTCCAAATAACTAATAATCAGATGATGTCAATTTTTATGTATGTAGTTGTGCCTATTACCATCACAAATATAGTCTCAAATAGTATGATGACGGAGATACACATTTTTTAACTACCATGATTTTCGGAAAATGCTTAGTCAATTTTGACATAATTTTACTTTCTAAAAATAATACGGAGTATAAGCCTTAAGCTTTGAGATGGAGGTACTATATTGGGTTTTCCTCGTATTAAGAAAAATCCCTTCCCATCCCCTTAAATAGAGTACTCCAGCCTCGAGGCTAGGAGATAAGAGAGGCCATCGATAGGCCATACTCCTCGCGCGCTCGCAATGCTGGAAACTGTCACCGTTACCCTGAAGATGGACTCCACCGTGCTTCACTGCATTTTCTGCTCCCAGCCCCTCAAGCCCCCCGTCTTCAAGGTCGATCCCTTTCCCTCCCACACTCCATTCACTACTGCAAAAATGGGAATCCACGAACTTTGATTTGTGCAGTGCAAGGGTAATCATTTGGCCTGCGGCCGCTGCCTCAGCGAGCTTCCCGGCAACCGGTGCCATAGGTGCGTGGAACCCCGCGGCGGATTCGAGCAGGACCTGGCAATGGACGCCGTCGTATCAGCGGCGACGGTTGAGTGCCCCCACAGCAGCTGCGGGAGCTTGGTGGCCTACCACCAGGTCCACGACCACAAGATTGCATGCCCGCACGCCCCTTGCGCTTGCACGGAGCCCGGCTGCGACTTCACCGCCCCGCCAACAGCGCTCGTCGCCCACTTCGCAGCGGCCCACTCGATCCAAGTGCACAAGCTCCCGCCGTACAACATGACCAAAGTGTTCCAGGTGCCGGTGCCGGGTTCGCCGTGCCTGCGGATCATCGCCGAAGGGGAGGACGGCGCCGTGTTCGTCCTGATCATCGGCGTGCTCGGTTCGACTTCGACCACCATCGTGTCTACCGTGTGCGTTAGGGCGGCCGCGTGCGTGTGGCCTCTGTACACGGCAAAGATGTGGGCGAATGGGCCGGCGTCGTGCTCGTTGGCGCACGCGAGGAGCAGGGCGGACACCGTGAGTGTGTCTTTGGAGGCGTCGAGCTGCGCCTTGATGGCGTGTAACTCACACGTTCGTTGGGAACCCCAAGAGGAAGGTATGATGCGCACAGCAGCAAGTTTTCCCTCAGAAAGAAACCAAGGTTTATCGAACCAGGAGGAGCCAAGAAGCACGTTGAAGGTTGATGGCGGCGGGATGTAGTGCGGCGCAACACCAGGGATTCCGGCGCCAACGTGGAACCTGCACAACACAACCAAAGTACTTTGCCCCAACGAAACAGTGAGGTTGTCAATCTCACCGGCTTGCTGTAACAAAGGATTAACCGTATTGTGTGGAAGATGATTGTTTGCAGAAAACAGTAGAACAGTATTGCAGTAGATTGTATTTCAGTAAAGAGAATTGGACCGGGGTCCACAGTTCACTAGAGGTGTCTCTCCCATAAGACAAACAGCATGTTGGGTGAACAAATTACAGTTGGGCAATTGACAAATAAAGAGAGCATGACAATGCACATACATATCATGATGAGTATAGTGAGATTTAATTGGGCATTACGACAAAGTACATAGACCGCCATCCAACTGCATCTATGCCTAAAAAGTCCACCTTCAGGTTATCATCCGAACCCCCTCCAGTATTAAGTTGCAAAGCAACAGACAATTGCATTAAGTATGGTGCGTAATGTAATCAACAACTACATCCTTAGACATAGCATCAATGTTTTATCCCTAGTGGCAACAGCACAACACAACCTTAGAACTTTCTCACATCGTCCTGGTGTCAATGCGGGCATGAACCCACTATCGAGCATAAGTACTCCCTCTTGGAGTTACAAGCATCTACTTGGCCAGAGCATCTACTAGTAACGGAGAGCATGCAAGATCATAAACAACACGTAGATATAACTTTGATAATCAACATAACAAGTATTCTCTATTCATCGGATCCCAACAAACGCAACATATAGAATTACAGATAGATGATCTTGATCATGTTAGGCAGCTCACAAGATCCGACAATGAAGCACAATGGGGAGAAGACAACCATCTAGCTACTGCTATGGACCCATAGTCCAGGGGTAGACTACTCACACATCACACCGGAGGCGACCATGGCGGCGTAGTGTCCTCCGGGAGATGATTCCCCTCTCCGGCAGGGTGCCGGAGGCGATCTCCTGGATCCCGAGATGGGATCGGCGTTGGCGGCGTCTCTGGAAGGTTTTCCGTATCGTGGCTCTCGGTACTGGGGGTTTCGTCACGGAGGCTTTAAGTAGGCGGAAGGGCAAGTCAGGAGGGGGCACAGGGGCCCCACACCATAGGCCGGCGCGGCCAGGGGTGGGGCCGCGCCGCCCTAGGGTTTGGCCACCCCGTGGCCCCTCTTCGTCTCGTCTTCGGACTTCTGGAAGCTTCGTGGAAAAATAGGCCCCTGGGCTTTGATTTCGTCCAATTCCGAGAATATTTCCTTACTAGGATTTCTGAAACCAAAACAGCAGAAAACAAGAATCGGCACTTCGGCATCTTGTTAATAGGTTAGTTCCGAAAATGCACGAATATGACATAAAGTGTGCATAAAACATGTAGATAACATCAATAATGTGGCATGGAACATAAGAAATTATCGATACGTCGGAGACGTATCAGCATCCCTGCTTAGTTCTGCTCGTCCCGAGCAGGTAAAACGATAATACGTATAATTTACGGAGTGACATGCCATCATAATCTTGATCATACTATTTGTAAAGCATATGTAGTGAATGAAGCGATCAAAACAATGTATATGACATGAGTAAACAAGTGAATCATAAAGCAAAGACTTTTCATGAATAGCACTTCAAGACAAGCATCAATAAGTCTTGCATAAGAGTTAACTCATAAAGCAATAATTCAAAGTAAGGCATTGAAGCGACACAAAAGAAGATTAAGTTTCAGCGGTTGCTTTCAACTTGTAACATGTATATCTCATGGATATTGTCAACATAGAGTAATATAATAAGTGCAATATGCAAGTATGTAGGAATCAATGCACAGTTCACACAAGTGTTTGCTTCTTGAGGTGGAGGGAAATAGGTGAACTGACTCAACATTGAAAGTAAAAGAATGGTCCTCCATAGAGGAAAAGCATCGATTGCTATATTTGTGCTAGAGCTTTGATTTTGAAAACATGAAACAATTTTGTCAACGGTAGTAATAAAGCATATGCATCATGTAAATTATATCTTATAAGTTGCAAGCCTCATGCATAGTGTACTAATAGTGCCCGCACCTTGTCCTAATTAGCTTGGACTACCTGGATTATCACCGCAATACATATGCTTTAACCAAGTATCACAAAGGGGTACCTCTATGCCGCCTGTACAAAGGTCTAAGGAGAAAGCTCGCATTTGGATTTCTCGCTTTTGATTATTCTCAACTTAGACATCCATACCGGGACAACATAGACAACAGATAATGGACTCCTCTTTTAATGCTTTAAGCATTCAACAACAATTAATTCTTTTCTCATTAGAGATTTGAGGATGTTTGTCCAAAACTGAAACTTCCACCATGGATCATGGCTTTAGTTAGCGGCCCAATGTTCTTCTCTAACAATATGCATGCTCAAACCATTCAACTCAGTGTAGATCGCCCTTACTTCAGACAAGACGAACATGCATAGCAACTCACATGAAATTCAACAATGAAAAGTTGATGGCGTCCCCAGTAAACATGGTTATCACACAACAAGCAACTTAATAAGAGATAAAGTGCATAATTACATATTCAATACCACAATAGTTTTTAAGCTATTTGTCCCATGAGCTATATATTGCAAATGTGAATGATGAAATTTTAAAGGTAGCATGATGACCCACAAGTATAGGGGGTGTATCGTAGTATCTTCGATAAGTAAGAATGTCGATCCCAACGAGGAGCAGAAGGTGTTGACAAGCAGTTTCGATGAAGGATTCACTGTAAATGCTCACAGACAAGTATTCAGGGGGGTTTGATGTAACAGTTGAATAAAGTACGAGTATGTAAAGTGCGAGAGTAATAATTGCAGCGAGTGGCCCAATCCTTTTTAGCACAAAGGACAAGCCGGTTTGTTTACTTATAATGACCAAACGTTCTCGAGGACACACGGGATTTTAGTCTAGTGCTTTCGCTACATACGGCTAAATAATCTTCATTGTTGTGATAAGTGTTGTGTGGGTGAACCTATGCTAATGTACCGCCCTTCCTAGGACTAATACATACTTGTGATTATACCCCTTGCAAGCATCCGCAACTACAAGAAAGTAATTAAGAATTAAATCTAACCACAGCCTTAAACTCTGAGATCCTGCGATCCCTCCTGCATCGATATACCAACGGGGGTTTAGGTTTCTGTCACTCCGGCAACCCCGCAATTGGCAAACGAGTACAAGATGCATTCCCCTAGGCCCATAAATGGTGAAGTGTCATGTAGTCGATGTTCACATGACACCACTAGAAGAATAACACCACAACTTAAATATCACACCATTGAATATTACTCAACCATAGTTCACTACTAACATTTAGACTTCACCCATGTCCTCAAGAACTAAACGAACTACTCACAAGACATCATACGGAACATGATCAGAGGTGATATGATGATGAATAACAATCTGAACATAAACTTGGTTCAATGGTTTCACTCAATAGCATCAACAACAAGTAGAAATCGATACCGGGAGAGTTTCCCTATCAAACAATCAAGATCAAACCCAAATTGCTACGGCGGTGACGGTGTCCAGCGGTGATGACGGCGGTGATGATGGTGGAGATGATGATGATGGTGATGGCGATGATGTCCAGCTCGATGACGGTGACGATGGCGTCGATTTCCCCCTCCCGGAGGGAATTCCCCCTCCGGATTCCTGCCCGCCGGAGAGCTCTTTTCTCTCTGGTGTTCTCCGCCCCGCAGAGGCGGCTGTAACTCTTCGCGAGGTACCCTCTGTGGCTTAGGTCTTCGGGACGAAGGGTTTGGCGAAGAAAAGGAGGCGAAAAGGGTCGTGGGCCCCCCAGACCATAGGCCGCGCGGCCGCCAGGGCTCGGGCCGCGCCGCCCTAGGGTGTGGGCCCACCCCGGCTCCTCCCGGCTCCTCCTTAGGGCTTCCTTCGTCATCTTGAAAAATAGGATTTTTGGTATAATTTCCTTCCAGAGTTGATCTTCCGAAATATTGCGTTCTGACGGTGCTTTTTCCAGCAGAATCCTGGCTCCGGTGTTCGATCCTCCAATAATGATGAAACATGCAAAATAGATGAAATAACATAAGTATTGTGTCCCAATATGAAATATATCAATGAATAACAGCAAATTATGATATAAAATAATGATGCAAATTGGACGTATCAACTCCCCCCAAGCTTAGACTTCGCTTGTCCCCAAGCGAAACTGAGCTCGATAGACATGACCACATGTTTATGGAGTGAAGAGTCGATGAATAAAATACGGACAAGAAGCATCATATTCATTCACACAGGACATTATAGTAAACGATCTCTTATAACTCATATTGAAACAAGTATAAGGTAATCACAAGTAAAGGTGCATAAGAAATCATAATTGGTGATGGCAAACTTCGTTCTTGGTCAGAGAACAATTAATGATTATATCTCATTGAGCAGCGCTCCCATGTTAAAGTTTATAAGGCACAACTTGCATACTCAATCATAATGGTTTTCTCATGATCATTGATAACTTGCAAAGCTATATTCATTCAGATAAAACTTGTACTAAACAAAGAAGAATAAAAGACATGATGTAGCAAATCACAATATAATGGTTTGATCACAACTACTCAAATGCTTGCTTGAGATGGAGGGAAATAGGTTTTTGACTCAACATAAAGTAAAAGACAGGCCCTTCGCAGAGGGAAGCAGGGATTAAATCATGTGCTAGAGCTTTTTCAATTTTTGCAATCATATAAAGAGAATAAAAGTAACATTTTGAGAGGTGTTTGTTGTTGTCAACGACTGGTAGCGGGTACTCTAACCCCTTGCTGCAGACAACCTCCTAAGAGCGGCTCCCATATTATTTTCATTTTGTGTGGCACTCCTTCCAACCTTTCTTTCACAAACCATGGCTAACCGAATCCTCGGGTGCCTGCCAACAATCTCATACCATGAAGGAGTGCCTTTTTATTTTAGCTTTATTATGATGATGACACTCCCCCCAACCTTTGCTTACACAAGCCATGGCTAACCGAATCCTTCGGGTGCCGTCCATCAATCACATACCATGGAGGAGTGTCTATTTAGTTTAATCAATTTGGGACTGGGAATCCCATTGCCAGCTCTTTTTGCAAAATTATTGGATAAGCGGGTGAAGCCACTAGTCCATTGGTGGAAGTTGCCCAACAAGATTGAAAGATAAAACACCACATACTTCCTCATGAGCTATGAAACATTGACACAAATAAGAGATACTAAGTTTTGAATTGTTTAAAGGTAGCACATGAAGTATTTACTTGGAATGGCAGAAAATACCATGTAGTAGGTAGGTATGGTGGACACAATTGGCATAGGCTTGGGTTAAGGTTTGGATGCACGAGAAGTATTCCCTCTCAGTACAGGTCTTTGGCTAGCAAGGTTAATTAGCAAGCATAAGAGTCGAGGGAAACAAACAAATATACATGTGATAGAAACAATCATGCATATTCCTTGTAAGTACAAACAATTTTAACTTCAGAATAATAAGCTATGAGCTAACAAGAAAGACAATGAAACATCTACATGTATTTCTCTTTTCTATTTAAACCTCAAAGTGTTGTTGCTATTGACCAATGCTAAGTTTGCCAAAACCAAATAGATTTATTCAATGCTCCCAAAGTGATACCAATACTAACAACAAGGTGAATCATATAATAGAGATTGCAAACTAAAATAAGATGTGCAATATGTAAATGATAAGACTTCTCATTAATATTCCATAACGATAACTCACACCAAGGGATACATAGATAACCAACTAAAGGAGAGATACTTCCAAACGCAACCCATCTTATATGATAACTTCCCTACTCATGATATGATACTACTTGACAATAAAAGTAAAAGGTAGTGATAATGTGATACCGCGGCACTCCCCCAAGCTTGGAACAAACCAAGGGGATGCCAATACCGATGATGAATTACTCCTGCGGTGATGGTGGTGATGAACTCCTCCCGAGCTTCTTAATAAGCTCCTTCGTCTTCAGTTTCTCAGCTTGACAATTCTGCACTAAGATTCGAAGAGATTCATTGTTATCCGAAGTTGGCGATGACGACCTTGTGACGCGAATCGAGTGGTATTCAATCATTCTTCGGAGACGGCAATTCTCCTCCTGGAGTATCTCCACTTCTCTTCGTAGAGCCCGATATTGATCACAAACTCATCGGTAATCCGTATGACTTCTTCCATCATGGGGAAAGAGTCGAGGCTAAGAGCGGGTCGTAAAGGTCCCTGCAGGTTATGAGAAAAAGAACATCGAGTGTCAACAGATCCCACCAAGATTTGCTTGCTTCCTCCGGCTTGCTGCTCTTGTCTCGATGGCACCTCCTTCTCTTCCTCCAAAAGCCCCTTGCCCTTGTTGTTGGAGGCCATGGTGCTTCTAAACCGAAAACAGATCCTGGCAGAAACAGCTTGAAACAAAACACGTCGAGAAAACGATGCTCCCACGGACCTCCAGGGGTCCGGGGGATTATATAGCAAAATTTTTCTCGTCAAAAGGAAAGCACCAGATCGAACCAGAGTCGGAAAGGGGCGACGAGGCGGCCAAACCATAGGCCGGCGCGGGCCCAGGTCAGGCCGCGCCGCCCTATGGTGGCACCCCCTCGTGCGTCCTTTCCACTCCGTTTCGAACTCGTAATTTCTCATATTTTCCAAAAACAGCAAAAATATAGTTCGGAAAGTAAATTGCGTACTTTTCATTACCAGTACTGTTACCTATTCGAAGTCGAGTTCTGGCGGACTGTCAATTTGCCCTTTGATGTAGGCCTCCGGTGTTTCCACTTGAATAATATCAACATCAACATTATAAGAATCACCCGAGATATAATGCTTGAGTCTTTGTCCATTCACCACTTGCGTAGCATTGCCTTGGAGAGAGCTAATTTTGATTGCTCCTGAACGATACACCTCCTCGACAACATATGGTCCTTCCCATTTCGAGAGTAATTTCCCTGCAAAGAATCTGAGACGAGACCGATACAATAGGACTTTATCCCCAATATTAAATTCTCTTTTGATAATCCTCCTATCATGCCATTTTTTAACTTTCTCTTTAAAGAGTTTAGCATTTTCATATGCTTCACTTCTCCATTCATCTAGAGAACTCAATTGCAACAACCTCTTATCACCGGCAAGTTTAGGATCTTTATTTAATTCTCTAACAGCCCAATAAGCTTTGTGCTCTAGTTCTAGAGGTAAATGACAAGCTTTCCCATAAACCATTTTATAAGGTGACATTCCCATGGGATTTTTATAAGCAGTTCTATAAGCCCAAAGTGCATCCTTCAATTTACTAGCCCAATTCTTTCTAGTTTTATTAACGGTCTTTCCCAAAATAGATTTAATCTCTCTATTTGATAATTCTACTTGGCCACTAGTTTGAGGATGATAAGCGAAGCAATTCTATGATTAATACCATACTTAGCAAGAGTTTTTCTAAAACCTCCATGAATAAAATGAGAACCTCCATCAGTCATAATATATCTAGGTACTCCAAATCTAGGAAAAATAATATCTAAGAGCATTCTTAAAGAGGTCTCACCATCAGCACTTTTCGTAGGTATAGCTTCCACCCATTTAGTAACATAATCAATAGCAACAAGTATATGAGTGTTACCTTAGAAGACGGAAAAGGTCCCATGAAGTCAAATCCCCAACAATCAAACGGTTCAATAACAAGAGTATAATTCATAGGCATTTCATTGCGTCTGGAGATATTACCAACCCTTTGGCATTCATCACAAGATAAAATAAACTTTCTCGCATCTTTGAAGAGAGTTGGCCAATAAAAACCTGATTGTAAAACCTTTTGCGCGGTTCTTTCTCCAGCGTGATGTCCTCCATAAGCACTACCATGACATTTACTCAATATTTCTTGTTGTTCATACTCAGGAACACATCTTCGCATAATACCATCCACTCCTTCTTTATATAAGTGTGGGTCATCCCAGAAATAATGCCTCAAGTCATAAAAGAATTTCCTCCTTTCTTTGAGCTGAAAAGGTTGGAGGCAAGTACTTGGAAACAATAAAGTTAGCATAATCAGCATACCAAGGACCTGTCTCGCGAGCTCACCTTTATTACAGCCAATTGTTCATTTGGAAAACTATCATTAACAGGAACAGGATCATAAGCAATATTTTCCAATCTAGACAAATTATCAGCAACAGGATTATCAGCACCTTTCCTATCTACAATATGTAAATCAAATTCTTGCAAAAGAAGTACCCATCTAATAAGCCTCGGCTTAGCATCTTTCTTTGTCATTAGGTATCTAATTGCAGCATGATCAGTATGAATAGTAACTTTTGAATCAACAATATAAGATCTAAATTTATCACAAGCAAAGACTACAGCTAATAATTCCTTTTCAGTTGTAGCATAATTTCTTTGAGCAGCATCAAGAGTTTTACTAGCATAATGAATAACATTCAGTTTTTTATCTACTCGCTGTCCAAGAACAGCGCCTACAAAGAAAATCACTAGCATCACACATAATTTCAAAGGGTAAGTTCCAATCAGGAGATTCAACTATAGGAGCAGTTGTTAAGGCTTTCTTAAGAGTTTCAAAAGCTTCCTTACAATCATCATCAAAAACAAATGGTACATCTTTTTGAAGAAGATTAGTAAGAGGCTTTGAAATCTTGGAGAAATCTTTAATAAATCTCCTATAAAACCCAGCATGACCAAGAACACTACGAATACCTTTAACATCCCTCGGATAGGGCATCTTCTCAATTGCTTCAACTTTAGCTCTATCAACTTCAATACCTCTCTCGAAAATTTTATGTCCCAATACAATTCCTTCATTAACCATAAAGTGGCATTTCTCCCAATTAAGAACAAGGTTAGTTTCTTCACATCTCTGCAAAACTTTATCAAGGTTTCGCAAGCAACTATCAAAAGAATTCCCATAGACGGAAAAATCATCCATGAATACCTCTACAATACTTTCACAAAAACCATGAAAAATAGCAGACATGCATCTTTGAAAAGTAGCAGGAGCATTACATAAACCAAAAGGCATGCGTCTATAAGCATAAGTTCCATAAGGACAAGTAAAGGTGGTTTTCTCTTGATCTTTAGCTTTAACAGCAATTTGTGAAAACCCATAATAACCATCAAGAAAGCAAAAATGAGTATTTTTAGACAATCTTTCTAGCATTTGATCAATAAATGGTAAAGGGTAATGATCTTTCTTAGTAACTTTATTAACTTTTCGAAAATCAATGCACATTCTATACCCTACAACTACTCTTTGAGGAATGAGCTCATCATTATCATTAGGCACAACAGTCATACCTCCTTTCTTGGGAACGCAATGCACAGGACTAACCCATCTACTATCAGCAATAGGATATATAATACCAGCTTCAAGAAGTCGTAATACCTCATTCCTTACCACTTCCTTCATCTTCGGAATTAGACGACGCTGAGGTTCAACAACAGGCTTTGCATCATCTTCCATATTAATAGCATGTTGGCATATAGACGGAGAAATCCCCTTCAAATCATCAAGAGTGTAGCCAATAGCGCCTCGATGCTTCTTCAATATTTCCAATAACCTTTCTTCCTCAATCTCTGAAAGCTTAGAACTAATAATAACAGGATATATTTTCTTATCATCAATATGAGCATATTTAAGATTATCAGGTAAAGGCTTTAAATCAAAAACAGGATCTTCCTTTGGTGGCGGTGTTGTACCCAAATCTTCCACCGGTAAATCATGCTTGAGTATAGGTTGGCGAAGAAAAATTTCCTCAAGCTCATCTCTTTCTTTCCTAAAAACTTCGCTCTCGCTATCCTCCAAATGTTGCTGCAAAGGATTATTAGGAACAAGAACAATAGATGCACATTGCTCCATTTTAAAATCATTACTAGGCAAATCAGCTTTATAAGGAGTTTTAGTAAATTTAGAGAAGTTAAACTCATAAGATTCACCAGCGAATTTAGTCAAAATTTTCTCTTTCTTGCAATCTATAATAGCTCCACAAGTATTTAGAAAAGGTCTACCAAAAATAATAGGACAATAATCACTAGCAGCAGAACCAAGTACCAAAAAGTCAGCTGGATATTTAATCTTACCGCATAAAACTTCCACATCTCGAACAATACCAATTGGAGAAATAGTTTCTCTATTAGCCCGCTGAATAACCACATCAATATCTTCAAGTTCACACGAATCAATTTCGTGCATAATCTCCGTGTAAAGCTCATACGGAATAGCACTAACACTTGCACCAATATCACATAATCCATAATAACAATGATCACCAATTTTAACAGATAGCATAGGAACACTAGCTTGTTTGGGTTTATTAGGATGTGAAACAATATTAGAAGCATCTTCACAGAAAATAATATGACCATCCTCCACATTTTCAGTCACAAGATCTTTAACTATTGCAACAGCAGGTTCAACTTTTATTTGTTCTTCAGGTTCTACAGGTTTCTTTTCACTTTTATGAACCGCACTATTTATAATAGAGTACTCCTTCATTTTAGCAGGGATAGGAGTTTTTTCAATATAAACTTCAGGAATAACATGATCAGCAGTTTCAACTACAACGCATTTATTAATAGATGAATCAATTTTATCTTTATACGGTTCATGATACTTATCAAAATTCTTCTTTGGCAATTCATAATGAGAGGCAAAAGCTTTATAAAGATTTACAGCAACTTGAGAATCAAGACCATATATAGCACTCATATTACAAAATTTATCAGTATCCATAAAAGCTTCAATGCATTTATAATCATAAATTATACCTGATTCTCTATCCTTGTCGTTCTCCCAACCTTCAGTATTTTCTTGGATCCGATCAAGAAGGTCCCTTTTAAACTCTTCTTTGTTGCGTGTAAATGATCCAGAACAAGAAGTATCCAGCAAGGTCTTGTCTTGAAAAGAAAGTCTTGCATAGAAATTATCAATAATAACATTACCAGGAAGCTCATGAATGGGGCATTTGAGCATTAAAGACTTCAATCTCCCCCAAGCTTGGGCAATACTCTCTCCATCATGAGGCCAAAAATTATATATGTGATTCCGATCCTTATGAATTTCACTTGGAGGATAGAACTTAGAATAAAACCGGGGCACAATATCATTCCATTCAAGAGAATCCCCATTATCCAAGAATTTATACCAATGCGCCGCCTTACGACAGCGACAAAGAGAATAGTTTCTTCCTCACTTCATCCATAGCAATACCTGCACATTTGAATAACCCGCATAATTCATGCAAAAACAGTAAATGATCACCGGGATGGACAGTTCCATCCCCTTCATAGCGGTTATCCATAACACGTTCAATAATTTTCATAGGTATTTTATATGGTATCACTTCCTCACCTGGCGCCTCATCCACTACTGTTGCAGTAGTAGTAGATTTCCCAAATAGAAATTGAAGAGAAGATCTCTCCATAATGACTTATAGCAGAAAGTGAGAAATAAAATCAGCACAACAAGAAAGGTTTTCCTTACCAATTCCACTTACCAATAGCGCTTCACTCCCGGCAACGGCGCCGGAAAATAGTCTTGATGACCCACAAGTATAGGGGGTGTATCGTAGTATCTTCGATAAGTAAGAATGTCGATCCCAACGAGGAGCGAAGGTGTTGACAAGCAGTTTCGATGAAGGATTCACCGTAAATGCTCACGAGACAAGTATTCGGGGGTTTGATGTAACAGTTGAATAAAGTACGAGTATGTAAAGTGCGAGAGTAATAATTGCAGCGAGTGGCCCAATCCTTTTTAGCACAAAGGACAAGCCGGTTTGTTTACTTATAATGACCAAACGTTCTCGAGGACACACGGGATTTTAGTCTAGTGCTTTCGCTACATACGGCTAAATAATCTTCATTGTTGTGATAAGTGTTGTGTGGGTGAACCTATGCTAATGTACCGCCCTTCCTAGGACTAATACATACTTGTGATTATACCCCTTGCAAGCATCCGCAACTACAAGAAAGTAATTAAGAATTAAATCTAACCACAGCCTTAAACTACGAGATCCTGCGATCCCTCCGCATCGATATACCAATGGGGGTTTAGGTTTGTCACTCCGGCAACCCCGCAATTGGCAAACGAGTACAAGATGCATTCCCTAGGCCCATAAATGGTGAAGTGTCATGTAGTCGACGTTCACATGACACCACTAGAAGAATAACACCACAACTTAAATATCACACCATTGAATATTACTCAACCATAGTTCACTACTAACATTTAGACTTCACCCATGTCCTCAAGAACTAAACGAACTACTCACAAGACATCATACAGAACATGATCAGAGGTGATATGATGATGAATAACAATCTGAACATAAACTTGGTTCAATGGTTTCACTCAATAGCATCAACAACAAGTAGAAATCGATACCGGGAGAGTTTCCCCTATCAAACAATCAAGATCAAACCCAAATTGCTACGGCGGTGACGGTGTCCAGCGGTGATGACGGCGGTGATGATGGTGGAGATGATGATGATGGTGATGGCGATGATGTCCAGCTCGATGACGGTGACGATGGCGTCGATTTCCCCCTCCCGGAGGGAATTTCCCGGCGGATTCCTGCCCGCCGGAGAGCTCTTTTCTCTCTGGTGTTCTCCGCCCCGCAGAGGCGGCTGTAACTCTTCGCGAGGTACCCTCTGTGGCTTAGGTCTTCGGGACGAAGGGTTTGGCGAAGAAAAGGAGGCGAAAAGGGTCGTGGGCCCCCCAGACCATAGGCCGGCGTGGCCAGGGCCTGGGCCGCGCCGCCCTAGGGTGTGGGCCCACCCTGGCTCCTCCTGGCTCCTCCTTCTGGCTTCCTTCGTCATCTTGAAAAATAGGATTTTTGGTATAATTTCCTTCCAGAGTTGATCTTCCGAAATATTGCGTTACGACGGTGCTTTTTCCGGCAGAATCCACGGCTCCGGTGTTCGATCCTCCAATAATGATGAAACATGCAAAATAGATGAAATAACATAAGTATTGTGTCCCAATATGAAATATATCAATGAATAACAGCAAATTATGATATAAAATAATGATGCAAATTGGACGTATCATAGCACTCAAGCAATTTACTTTGGAATGGTGGAAAATACCATGTAGTAGGTAGGTATGGTGGACACAAATGGCATAGTGGTTGGCTAAAGTATTTTGGATGCATGAGAAGTATTCCCTTACGATACAAGGTTTAGGCTAGCAAGGCTTATTTGAAACAAACACAAGGATGAACCGGTGCAGCAAAACTCACATAAAAGACATATTGAAAACATTATAAGACTCTACACCGTCTTCCTTGTTGTTCAAACTCAATACTAGAAATTATCTAGACCTTAGAGAAACCAAATATGCAAACCAAATTTTAGCATGCTCTATGTATTTCTTCATTAATGGGTGCAAAGCATATGATGCAAGAGCTTAATCATGAGCACAACAATTGCCAAGTATCACATTACCCAAGACATTAATAGCAATTACTACATGTATCATTTTCCAATTCCAACCATATAACAATTTAACGAAGGAGAAACTTCGCCATGAATACTATGAGTAGAAACCAAGGACATACTTGTCCATATGCTACAGCGGAGCGTGTCTCTCTCCCATAAAGTGAATGCTAGGATCCATTTTATTCAAACAAAACAAAAAACAAAAACAAACCGACGCTCCAAGAAAAAGCACATAAGATGTGATGGAATAAAAATGTAGTTTCAGGGGAGGAACCTGATAATATTGTCGATGAAGAAGGGGATGCCTTGGGCATCCCCAAGCTTAGACGCTTGAGTCTTCTTAATATATGCAGGGGTGAACCACCGGGGCATCCCCAAGCTTAGAGCTTTCACTCTCCTTGATCATGTTGCATCATACTCCTCTCTTGATCCTTGAAAACTTCCTCCACACCAAACTCGAAACAACTCATTAGAGGGTTAGTGCACAATATAAATTGACATATTCAGAGGTGACACAATCATTCTTAACACTTCTGGACATTGCATAATGCTACTGGACATTAGTGGATCAAAGAAATTCATCCAACATAGCAAAAGAGGCAATGCGAAATAAAAGGCAGAATCTGTCAAAACAGAACAGTTCGTATTGACGAATTTTAAAATGGCACCAGACTTGCTCAGATGAAAATTCTCAAATTGAATGAAAGTTGCGTACATATCTGAGGATCATGCACGTAAATTGGCTTAATTTTCTGAGCTACCTACAAGGAGGTGGACCCAGATTCGTGACAGCAAAGAAATCTGGAACTGCGCAGTAATCCAAATCTAGTACTTACTTTTCTATCAACGGCTTAACTTGGCACAACAAAACACAAAACTAAGATAAGGAGAGGTTGCTACAGTAGTAAACAACTTCCAAGACACAAAATAAAAACAAAGTACTGTAGGTAAAAACATGGGTTGTCTCCCATAAGCGCTTTTCTTTAACGCCTTTCAGCTAGGCGCAGAAAGTGTGTATCAAGTATTATCAAGAGACGAAGTGTCAACATCATAATTTGTTCTCATAATAGAATCAAAAGGGTACTTCATTCTCTTTCTAGGGAAGTGTTCCATACCTTTCTTGAGAGGAAATTGATATTTTATATTACCTTCCTTCATATCAATGATAGCACCAACAGTTCGAAGAAAAGGTCTTCCCAATATAATGGGACAAGATGCATTGCATTCAATATCCAAGACAACAAAATCAACGGGAACAAGATTATTGTTAATGGTAATGCGAACATTATCAACTTTACCCAAAGGTTTCTTTGTAGAATGATCAGCAAGATTAACATCCAAATAACAATTTTTCAGCGGTGGCAAGTCAAGCATATTATAAATCTTCTTAGGCATAACAGAAATACTTGCACCAAGATCACATAAAGCATTACAATCAAAATCTTTAACCTTCATCTTAATGATGGGCTCCCAACCATCCTCTAGCTTTTTAGGAATAGAGGCTTCACGCTCTAGTTTCTCTTCTCTAGCTTTTATGAGAGCATTTGTAATATGATGTGTAAAGGCCAAATTTATAGCACTAGCATTAGGACTTTTAGCAAGTTTTTGCAAGAACTTTATAACTTCAGAGATGTGGCAATCATCAAAATTCAAACCATTATAATCTAAAGCAATGGGATCATCATCCCCAATGTTGGAAAAAATTTCAGCAGCTTTATCACAGGCAGTTTCAGCAGTTTTAGCAGTTTCAGGCATTTTTTCGTGCTTTGCATTAGAAGTGGAAACATTGCTAACACCAATTCTTTTATTATTAATAGTAGGTGGTGCAGCAACATGTGTAGCATTAGAATTACAAGTGGTGGTAATAGTCCAAACTTTAGCTACATTTTTCTCTTTAGCTAGTTTTTCATTTTCTTCTCTATCCCACCTAGCACGCAGTTCAGCCATTAATCTTATATTCTCATTAATTCTAACTTGAATGGCATTTGCTGTAGTAGTAATTTTATCATCTAAATCCTCAGGTTTAGCAGCCATTTTATTAATTAAAGAAGATTGTGATGCAGACATGTATGAGATTCGGGTTTCAGCATTAGCAAGTTTAGTTTGCAACCCCGAGATCTCCCTATTCAGATTTTCAAGTTGATTCCCTATATTCTTCAACAAGGTAGATTGCTCATTCATAGTCTTAGTAAACAATTTATTTTGCTCATATTGTGATTGCATAAAGCTCTTGGTGGATCTTTCAATTTCTAGCATCTTTTCTTCATTAGGTGAAGCATATCTACCATAAGAATTACCATTAGCAGGGTATGGCCTAGAATCATTGTGATTGTTATTTCTAATGAAATTCACATCAACATATTCTTTTTGAGCAACTAATGACGCTAACGGAACATTATTAGAATTAAAATTAGGCCTACCATTCACAAGCATAGACATAATAGCATCAATCTTATCACTCAAGGAAGAGGTTTCTTCGACAGAGTTTACCTTCTTACCTTGTGGAGCTCTTTCCGTGTGCCATTCAGAGTAGTTGATCATCATATTATCAAGAAGCTTTGTTGCTTCACCAAGAGTGATGGACATAAAGGTACCCCCAGCAGCTGAATCCAATAAATTCCGTGAAGAAAAATTTAGTCCTGCATAGAAGGTTTGGATGATCATCCAAGTAGTCAGTCCATGGGTTGGGCAATTTTTAACCAGAGATTTCATTCTTTCCCAAGCTTGAGCAACATGTTCAGTATCTAATTGTTTAAAATTCATTATGCTACTCCTCAAAGATATAATTTTAGCAGGGGGATAATATCTACCAATAAAAGCATCCTTGCATTTAGTCCATGAATCAATACTATTCTTAGGCAGAGATAGCAACCAATCTTTAGCTCTTCCTCTTAATGAGAAAGGGAACAATTTTAGTTTAATAATATCACCATCTACATCTTTATATTTTTGCATTTCACATAGTTCAACAAAATTATTAAGATGGGCAGCAACATCATCGAACTAACACCGAGAAAATTGCTCTCGCATAACAAGGTTCAGTAAAGCAGGTTTAATTTCAAAGAATTCTGCTGTAGTAGCAGGTGGAGCAATAGGTGTGCATAAGAAATCATTATTATTTGTGGTTGTGAAGTCACACAACTTAGTATTTTCAGCGTTGGCCATTTTAGCAACAGTAAATAAAGCAAACTAGATAAAGTAAATGCAAGTAAACTAATTTTTTTGTGTTTTTGATATAGTGAACAAGATAGCAAATAAAGTAAAACTAGCAACTAATTTTTTTGTATTTTGATTTAGTGCACCAAACAAAGTAGTAAATAAAACTAAGCAAGACAAAAACAAAGTAAAGAGATTGAGAAGTGGAGACTCCCCTTGCAGCGTGTCTTGATATCCCTGCAACGGCGCCAGAAAAAGAGCTTGATGGCGTGTAACTCACACGTTCGTTGGGAACCCCAAGAGGAAGGTATGATGCGCACAGCAGCAAGTTTTCCCTCAGAAAGAAACCAAGGTTTATCGAACCAGGAGGAGCCAAGAAGCACGTTGAAGGTTGATGGCGGCGGGATGTAGTGCGGCGCAACACCAGGGATTCCGGCGCCAACGTGGAACCTGCACAACACAACCAAAGTACTTTGCCCCAACGAAACAGTGAGGTTGTCAATCTCACCGGCTTGCTGTAACAAAGGATTAACCGTATTGTGTGGAAGATGATTGTTTGCAGAAAACAGTAGAACAAGTATTGCAGTAGATTGTATTTCAGTATAGAGAATTGGACCGGGGTCCACAGTTCACTAGAGGTGTCTCTCCCATAAGATAAACAGCATGTTGGGTGAACAAATTACAGTTGGGCAATTGACAAATAAAGAGGGCATGACCATGCACATACATATTATGATGAGTATAGTGAGATTTAATTGGGCATTACGACAAAGTACATAGACCGCCATCCAACTGCATCTATGCCTAAAAAGTCCACCTTCAGGTTATCATCCGAACCCCCTCCAGTATTAAGTTGCAAAGCAACAGACAATTGCATTAAGTATGGTGCGTAATGTAATCAACAACTACATCCTTAGACATAGCATCAATGTTTTATCCCTAGTGGCAACAGCACAACACAACCTTAGAACTTTCTGTCACTGTCCCAGGTGTCAATGCAGGCATGAACCCACTATCGAGCATAAGTACTCCCTCTTGGAGTTACAAGCATCTACTTGGCCAGAGCATCTACTAGTAACGGAGAGCATGCAAGATCATAAACAACACGTAGATATAACTTTGATAATCAACATAACAAGTATTCTCTATTCATCGGATCCCAACAAACGCAACATATAGAATTACAGATAGATGATCTTGATCATGTTAGGCAGCTCACAAGATCCGACAATGAAGCACAATGGGGAGAAGACAACCATCTAGCTACTGCTATGGACCCATAGTCCAGGGGTAGACTACTCACACATCACACCGGAGGCGACCATGGCGGCGTAGAGTCCTCCGGGAGATGATTCCCCTCTCCGGCAGGGTGCCGGAGGCGATCTCCTGGATCCCCCGAGATGGGATCGGCGTTGGCAGTGTCTCTGGAAGGTTTTCCGTATCGTGGCTCTCGGTACTGGGGGTTTCGTCACGGAGGCTTTAAGTAGGCGGAAGGGCAAGTCAGGAGGGGGCACAGGGGCCCCACACCATAGGCCGGCGCGGCCAGGGGTGGGGCCGCGCCGCCCTAGGGTTTGGCCACCCCGTGGCCCCTCTTCGTCTCGTCTTCGGACTTCTGGAAGCTTCGTGGAAAAATAGGCCCCTGGGCTTTGATTTCGTCCAATTCCGAGAATATTTCCTTACTAGGATTTATGAAACCAAAAACAGCAGAAAACAGCAACTGGCACTTCGGCATCTTGTTAATAGGTTAGTTCCAGAAAATGCACGAATATGACATAAAGTGTGCATAAAACATGTAGATAACATCAATAATGTGGCATGGAACATAAGAAATTATCGATACGTCGGAGACGTATCACGCCTTGCCGGGCGACGTCGCGTTTGATGAACTCACGTCGTTCCTCTCGGTGCCGCCGCTGTACCTGGTGCTTGGTGGACCTTCCAAGCTGCTGCGTTTCTACATTCACATCGAGAAGGAGAACAATTAATCCTCATAATAAGTACTCCTACTCCATATGATGATACGTACTAGTATAGTGCTAATGCGGATGTAACCTCTAGTAAAGTACTAGTACTAACACTGTCTGAGTTGTACTATTATTTCAGTTTCGCTTCTATTGTTGGGTAACATCATCAGGAACATAACTTGAACTTATTGGTGTCAAATCTGTGACAACAAAAGAAAAAGAACAAGAAAGGGAGTACTCCGTAACTATTTTTCGTCCTGCTAATGCAACCTTGAGGTGACAGGGACAACTTTGTACAAAGCATCGTGCTCATATAAATATACGTACAAAATCATCAGCAGTACCTCGATAGGTGTCATGTCCATTGATAGACTGGGTCACTGGGAGATGGATATTACTACTGGATAGCTGTCCTGACGTGATAGGATGCCTACATACACCCTACTCGGCAGGTGACGATACCTTCCCAACGAAGGTATCCAGTCCCATCCATTGATTATTTTATTATGGACAGAGAGCATTCTAGAAGAGATGTCATGTCTTGGGGCAGAGGTTCGGCTTAATCATGGTTTTGATATGGCCACGACTTTTGTCATTTAAGGCACCACCTATGGGAACCAAAAGATTACTGAAACAGCAACTACATTTTACTTGACGCTAGTGTAGATGTATCTAGACATATTGTAGCTATAGATACTTCCATTTTAGCATCAAGTAATGTGGATCAGAGGGAGTAATACAATACAGTATACTCAGTATAAGGTTAACTTTGGCACACGCTGGGACGCACATATTTGTTAGAAGTACACACATGCAAGACAGAGCATAGAGTAAAATAATTACTCTACTATTTACTTATGAGCAACCAAAAGCTTGTACGTGTCCACTATATATATGGGCATGGACTACACTTTTATTGCTTGTGGATGAGGATAGCTGTTGTGGACAACACAGTGCATGCTGTTAGAGTGAAACGGCACACTTATTATGGATCGTAGGGAGTATACGCAAGATAAAAAAAGATCTACCATACATATTATTATTATATACTTTTTTGCGAATCTTATTTTATACTTATCAGTTATGTACTCACGACACTGGGAGCATACACACACACGATCGTACATACTACAGTAGTATTGTACTGCTTTTAACACTACGGAGTACTTGCAAGATAAAATATAGCTGGATGTACATAACTACTTATCACTGGGTGCATTAGTGCATACACACACGATCGTATACATACTAGTACTGTACTACTTTTAACACTAGGCTATCCTTTTCAGTGGTCTTCCTCTTCAGCTTCCACAGCCTGTACCATGCTGCTCTTCTTCTTCTTCTTCTTCTTCTTCTTCTTCTTCTTCTTCTTACTCCCGCTGTCCTGGAATTCCGCCATTTTTTGTTGACCCTTCTCAAAGTTCACTATTCGCATGTATACCTCATATGTCATGTATGCGTCGATGCTTGCATACATGATATGCTTCATGGACAAGGGCACCTGCTTCCACAACTTGTGTTCCTCATGCGTAAGTTTTTTCATGATAGATTTGTACTGGCTGTCTATAATGGCCGCAGCATAGTCAGCCAACGAATCCTTATTTTTACTAGTGGAATCGGCAGGCTTCCACCTTTTCTGGATGTCCACGAAGTTCGCCACTGAGAGGTTGCAACGCCCAAGCCTGGTAATGTCGTTGCCGATGTCAACACCTGCAAATGTTACGTCAGCCCTGCCAAGAAAGTCAGCGAGTTTGGGGCATGGCTGGTCGGCCGAGAAAATCTGGTACAGGAGGCAGTCCGTGCCCATGCACAACTGTATGAGGGCAGCCTTCTGTTCAGGCCCATAGGTGTACTCTACGTCTAGGACAACAATTTTGTACGAGTCTTCTTTCTCCAAGATCAACTCGATTTTGTTGATGTGTTCCTCCACCTTAGACGCCATATTAGTATAGTTGGCCGTAATGGTGGTTGTTCCATGAGCGAGGAAAGTGTGCCCGTGGTAGAACGCTTCCATGGAGGGTAGTGAGAGGGGCACATGCGAGAGTGTCAGGGAGAAGACGAAATGAGGAAGACGAATGTTAACCGCCACGCCAGGGCCTGGAAACCGCTAGATGCATGCATTTTGGACGGTTTTGAAGATGACGGGCCATAGGGCACGAATGCAGTTTCCTTGTTAAAATAATAATAACCGCCCACGTACTTAATTAATTGGATGCTTATTTGTTTCTCGAGAGGAGCCTAGTTTTTTTCTACTACTCCGTACGAAACTCTGAGGATCTAAATCATCAGCATTAGTACAAAGAGATTCAAAAGTAATAGTATTACCTTCGTCTAAAAGGAGGTGTCTTAGTTTTGTCTAATACGGATGTATATAGACATATCTTAGTTGTAGAAATTACAAATATGTCTTCCTTGCACCACTTAGCTACCACTACAAACACTAACGCAAGGTAGATCAGCATCATGCAATGTAGACATTACAGTATTTTTGTACTACTGTACTTATCTTCCCTGGTCTATGATTCAATATCTAGTATACTGTACTGCTTATACACCAGGGAGATTCAAAATACGAGTTGAGCGCCAATACTCCCGCCTCCATACACATATTTCGAATTCCCATTCGACCCCTATTACCAATGACGCAATGGCAGACAAGTGAAGCTGGCGTGGGTTGGGGTCTCGTTCGTAATTTATACATCCCCTCTGATATATATAGTCTACCGCCTTCCTTTCGTCTTCCCCATTTCCGCCAAAAATCTGTCGCAATACTCCAGGCCCATCATCTCTCACCTGCCGGACCACCGCACCGGAATATCCCCGCCGTACTTAGCCGGCCTACCACCTCACCTACCTGAGGTTACCGACTCCCTCGTCCGCAGCACCAGATCCGCTTCACCAACGCCGCCGTGTACTGCATCGGATCTGCTTCACCGACTGCTTCGTCCGCAGCACCAGATCCGCTTCACCAACGCCGCCGTGCACTGCACTATCTGAGTTCACCGACTCCCTCGTCTGCCGTACCTGATCCGCTTCACCAACGACGCCGTGCACTGCACCGGATTTGCTTCACCGACTCCCTCGTTTCAGATCTTCTTCCCCGAAACCATCATCGACCGCCCCAAATCTGCTTCCTCGACGCCGACGCCCACCGCAACCGCAGCACCGCCGCCGTCGTCGACGTGACCCGCAAGGATGCCGAGTATGACTACACGAAGCCGCCGTCAAGGTAACCAGACCCCCTCCCCCCTACATGTTTTGGGCTGTTACCATAGAAGGTTCAAGCATGTCTTGGTCAACTAGAATGTGTCTATATACATCTGAATCTAGTCATAACTGAGATTTATATTAGCATGTAAGTATGTAGAATTGGTTTACTGTCATGCAATCCAATCTAGTTAAACCCGTGTCAATCTATATCTATACCTAATAATATATAATAATAAAGAAACTAAGGCAAAATTTTCGTCCAACTTCAAACTACCCATAAATTTCCGAAAATTACACCTATGCCCCCCGCGAGTCAATACTGATTCGTCCGTCTAAAAAAGCATCGACAGAGAAGTCCCATAGATCCAGCTCCGCCCTGCTCTCAATGCGCGTGGCAGATGGCAGAAACCTGCGCATTTGCCCATGCCACTCCTCGAGCTCTCTGTCTTGATGTGCTTCACACACCTTGATGTGCTTCACACACATGGCTTATAATACTAGGAAGCTTGTACATGACCCTTTAGATTGTTGCCATGTGCCAGAATCCAAACCCTATACCATACTTCTAGAATACTCTACAAACTCTAGATATTTCATACTACTCGTAAATATCTTACTCTAGAACATTCCCCATTCTACAATTCTCTCTACATACCTTGGATACTTCATGACTAAGCTAGCTCCTTTACTAGCCAACCACATTGATAAGATTACTACTAATAATCTCCCCCATAATCTTGTCATATAAACTATCTTTACTACGTATTAAATTTAAAACAGGTCGTGGTGGTTGGTGATGGTACGTCAAACGTGTATACAACTCACCCGAACATAAAAAGTAAGGTCAGCGTGACCGGCTCAATGAGGAGTTCTTATCAGGATTAGTTAGGTCACGACCAAAATCCAATCCGTAGCACTAGGTAGCAAAATCAGCATCCCTTTCCTAATTCTAATCGCTAAAACAAGCATAGATCAGTTCAGCCACACATCTTTTTCGTTCGCTCCCCTTTTTATTCTCTAAGGAACCCTCTCCTTAATGAGCGTAGATTGATGGAGATGGCTTTTGTACCGGTCAATCTTTATATCAGCAGGTGATCCGTCCTTTCTCCTCTGCCGTGGTTCATCAACGCGTGTCCGACAATCCCGGTTAGATCGGCACGATCGGCAAAAAAGAAAAAAGCCAAAAGAGACCCATTGATTAGGCTCCTCTTGCCGTGCAACTTTAAATTTTCTAACTTTTCTTTCATTCGCAAACATACAGTGACAACTTATATGACTCTAGGTTTCTTTTCCTAATTTTTGCACGTGCATGCATTTTCCATTTAAAATTCGTAGGACATACAAATCTCAACACTTATGCAACTAAAAATCCTTTAAAAACAAAACTTTCAGACCCTGCAGCATTTAAGAGGTTAGTGACAAGAATCAACCACATGTTTAGGAGCGCAGTGACATTCTCGCTAAAAAACCATGTTTCACGCGTGGGGGTTTCATTAATAAAGAGAAATATCTGATTAGTAAAGAGAAATATCTGTTCAGTTGGGGCCACGTTTCGACGTGTGTTCTCGACGAATCAGTTTCTCAGACAAAGTATCTCGAAGGTGTTCATAGAGGTAGCATGTGCATTTGTGCGTTCATAGAAGCGAGTGTATGTACTTAGTGAGCATTTATATTGTACCGTGTTTTGTAAAAAAAGATGGTTTGAAAGGGCACCTTTTACGATATACTCCCTCCGTCCCAAAATGTAAGGGGTCTAAGGATTGGTCAAAAGTCAAACCTTACAAACTTTGACCAAATATTTAAAAAAATATTTACATCTACAATATCAAATTGACATATTAAGAAAATATACTTTAGGGTGAATCTATTGATAATGATTTAGTATTGTAAATATTTATATTTTTTTGTATAAACTTGGTCAAATTTTAAAAACATACTTTTAACTAATCCTTAGACGCCTTATTTTTGGCACGAACGGAGTATCATTCAATAAATACTATGAATTATTCGATCGTTTGTTCAAACATGTCAATTAGATCGGTCGATTGATCGACTCGGATCGGTCGATCGAGCATCAGAGTTGTCTCTGTGGTGACAAAAAATAATGCACATTGTATAAGACTGACGTACCACAGATTGTAAAGAAAAATGAGGACCATGTGGCCACACATCCTGGACATAGACATTGTGATTATATTCCATTTATTCTATTTTTGGAGAGAGCGATCTTTCGTTATTAACCCGTTGCAACACACGGGTATTATGCTAGTATCCCCTAATCCAGATCACATGGACCATGCACTTCATCTTGTGATGGCATCACACCGACTCACGTCAAGCAACGCCGCCGCACCCTGCTTGTTAGCCTCACACCGACTTCATATTAGATATCATGTATTGCATTTCAAGTACCAAATCACTGAGAACCAACCTGTGGTTGGATGGTTAGGAGGCAGTGGCACCCCCAGATTTGACGCTTTGGTGTCTCAAAAATGGAGGAATATTCTTGTGTGGGATGCGGCGTTCCCGATGACATTGTGGTGATAGTGGTGACTTCGTCAATCTCAATACCCGTCGGATCAGTTTCTTGGATGCATTTTCCTGGATGTGCTCGAAGGGGTAGAGTGTGTGTGCGTGAGTGATGAGTGTATGCATGTACATGTGAGCGTCTATGATTGTCTTGTGTGTTGCAAAAAATAGTATTAATTTTTATCTTGTTCATACTAAGACTAGCAAAGCGTTCCCTGCTCTATAAACTCTCAAGAAACACCCCTATAATATCTATCTAGTTCGTCCTAATGTTAGAACAGTAATTGCATGCTATGTAATTCATCTATTTTTGTTAGGAAACCTACATGTTTGTTTGCTTTTCTTATTCTCAGGTGACAGGTTGTGTGCTGGGACCATAGCCGCCGTCTGTTTTGTTTGTTGCAAAATGTTGTTTTATATTCCGCCATTCTGTGCTCTTCTGTGTTCACAAGGTTTTAAATTATAATTTCCATTTGTTTTGTTGTAAACAATGACGGTAAATGCCAATTACTATTTCCTTTCTGCTATCCTTTTGCCATCCTGTAGTACATGTGTGAACTCATTGCTCTGGTACATTTAAATTCTTCATTGTTTTTGTTCTTCAAGAGCTGCAACCCTAACTCTTTGCTGTAATTTCATGTTGCACTATCACATGGAACACAGCAAATCGTGGAGTGAATCACCCCTATAATCCAGTAATTACCTTTCATTTTTGTAATGATATGCTTATCATCTTTGGGAACCGGTTGTGTTTAACACATTTACTCTCCATATAGATAGGATAACTGGTTTGAAATAAATCATGCTATTTATATGACTGCACGTCTTCGTTCATTTTCCTACTAGCTTCTCAAACTTGTTCTATTGCCTGTCTAATCTTTTTTTTGTTTGATCATGATTAAACCAATTTAATTGTTCTGCTTAACTTAAATGATCTGGCATTTTATTCCAGCCACATAATGTTTGATTGCTCTTGCACTTCCTCATACCGTTATGTCTTCTGGATTTCATCCATACATGATAAGAATGTTTTTCTTGGTGAATATGAGTCAGATGATGATTCAATTGGTTATTAGTCCTTGATTAATTGAGTTGACTGATGATTAAAACATATAAACCTTGGCACTTTCTGGCATGCTTGTTGTGGGATATAATGAGCATATTTGTTTTTTGTAAGATTTTTTTCTGATTTCACTGTTGATTAATCCAATGCCACCTTCTGTAGTAGGAAATCCACCTTCAGTGGGTATCATAAATAAGATATGTTGTTTCTTTTTGGCTGACCCATCTTTTATTTTTAGGCATAAAATGGTTCATTTGTTTGTTTCTCCTTCCCTTATATTGGGCTCATGGGTTAAACATTGAAATAATATGTCAGTTTAAATGAATCCCAGAATGGTTGCTGTCTAATCTGTCTTAATTGGTCCTGCTCATTTATATTTGGCACCAAATGGATATATTTCTCGTTTATCTGAGGCATTCCCATGGCTGGCCGATGATGAAAATAATGAAATTTAGGGGGTTGGAGATTCTCCAACTGCACAATGTCTGGCTAGTTTTGTCCACATGACCACTTTTGTGGAACTTAAGGGATCTGAAGCACCCCTTCCAAGTGTCAATTTTAATTGTGAGACTTATTATGCGGTTTCTGGCTTATTTTATTAGGCCTGTTGTCTAGTTACTTGATTTATTTTGTTCATATTTGCCATCCGGTTGCTCTGCCTGTTGCAATGGGGTTGATAGCTTGCTTTGTTATATTATGCCTTATGATTTTTGAAAATCTGCCATCTGTTTTGATGCTTTGCAAAAATCTGTGACAACTAATATGGTTGTTTTCTCAAATTGTATGGTTCTGTAACCTGCACTGTCTTGTTTTCAGCCCCTGAATAGAGCAAGGAAGGCAGATGGCAGGGCATGTACATCAAGTGTCCAGGTCTTTCCACAGCACAGCCATGACAATGCCAATTCATCTGATAGTCAGATGATATATACTGTCCCAGCCATTCCAGCGCAAACAATCGCTGCCTTTGCACACGAATCAATTGATATAATGCAGCAGCAAAGAGATGAAAGAGATTCAAAAATCGACATAACTGTCAATGAGATACATGAATTGAAAAATAGGCAAGCTTGGATTGAGCAGATCCTTAATAATCTACTCTGCAGATCTAATGGAAAGCCAGCTGTTACTTGCACTCCGATGAATTCTACCTAAAAGAAATGCAGTTTTGCCGATGATGCCATTTGTATGGCTTGTATCATTTGAGTTATTTCGACTTGTTGTGGTATTTGAGAATTTTTCCTGTTATTGTAACACTTGAGCTTTTTTCCTGTTATTGCTATAGTTTGCAATAATTGTAACAAATTTTCAATGTAATGATTATTTGATCTTGAGCTTTTTTCCTGTTATTGCTATAGTTTGCAATCATTGTAACAAATTTTCAATGTAATGATTATTTGATCTTGCACTCGGCCTTAAATAGAACTACTAGTATGGTCTCACAATTTTTTATCATTATACTTTGCAAGATTTAGCGGATGCCCCAAATTCAGTGCATCTCCACCGGCGGCCCCGATAGCGATTTGGGGGCCTGCGTCGATTTAGGGCTCGCACCGGTGCGCTCCAAACAGCGCCGGCCATTTGTCGAGCCCAATAGAATCGCCGGCATCTGATACGTCTCCGACGTATCGATAATTTCTTATGTTCCATGCCACATTATTGATGTTATCTACATGTTTTATGCACACTTTATGTCATATTCGTGCATTTTCTGGAACTAACCTATTAACAAGATGCCGAAGTGCCAGTTCCTGTTTTCTGCTGTTTTTGGTTTCAGAAATCCTAGTAACGAAATATTCTCGGAATCGGACGAAATCAACGCCCAGGTTCCTATTTTCACCGGAAGCATCCAGAACACCCGGGAAGGACCAGAGGGGGCAGGGCCCCCAGACCATAGGCCGGCGCGGCCCAGGCCCTGGCCGCGCCGCCCTATGGTGTCGTCGCCCCTTCGACCCTCCTGCGCCGCCTCTTCGCCTATTTAAAGCCCCTGGATCGAAAACCCTGATACGTTCGACGAAAACCACAGAAACCTTCCAGAGCCGCCGCCATCGCGAGGCCAAGATCTGGGGGACAGGAATCTCTGTTCCGGCACGCTGCCGGAGCGGGGAAGTGCCCCCGGAAGGCTTCTCCATCGACACCGCTGCCATCTCCACCGCCATCTTCATCACCGCTGCTGCTCCCATGAGGAGGGAGTAGTTCTCCATCGAGGCTCGGGGCTGTACCGGTAGCTATGTGGTTCATCTCTCTCCTATGTACTTCAATACAATAATCTCATGAGCTGCCTTACATGATTGAGATTCATATGATGATGCTTGTAATCTAGATGTCATTATGCTAGTCAAGTGAGTTTTACTTATGTGATCTCCGGAGACTCCTTGTCCCACGTGTGTAAAGGTGACAGTGTGTGCACCGTGTGGGTCTCTTAGGCTATATTTCACAGAATACTTATTCACTGTTATGAAGAGCATAGTGAGGTGCTTATTTATATCTCTTTATGATTGCAATGTGTTTGTATCACAATTTATCTATGTGCTACTCTAGCAATGTTATTAAAGTAGTTCTATTCCTCCTGCACGATGTAATGGTGACAGTGTGTGCATCCGTGTTAGTACTTGGCATAGGCTATGATTATGATCTCTTGTAGATTATGAAGTTAACTATTGCTATGATAGTATTGATGTGATCTATTCCTCCTACATATGCATGAAGGTGACAGTGTGCATGCTATGTTAGTACTTGGTTTAGTCTTTTGATCTATCTTACACTATAAGGTTACTAAAATATGAACATTAATTGTGGAGCTTGTTAACTCCGGCATTGAGGGTTCGTGTAATCCTACGCAATGTGTTCATCATCCAACAAAAGTGTAGAGTATGCATTTATCTATTCTGTTATGTGATCAATGTTGAGAGTGTCCACTAGTGAAAGTCTAATCCCTAGGCCTTGTTCCTAAATACTGCTGTGTTACTACTGCTTGTTTACTGTTTCACTGTGTTACTACTGCTGCAATACTACCGCCATCAACTACACGCCAGCAAGCTATTTTCTGGCACCGTTGTTACTGCTCATATATATTCATACCACCTGTATTTCACTATCTCTTCGCCGAACTAGTGCACCTATTAGGTGTGTTGGGGACACAAGAGACTTCTTGCTTTGTGGTTGCAGGGTTGCATGAGAGGGATATCTTTGACCTCTTCCTCCCTGAGTTCGATAAACCTTGGGTGATCCACTTAAGGGAAAACTTGCTGCTGTTCTACAAACCTCTGCTCTTGGAGGCCCAACACTGTCTACAGGAAAGGAGGGGGAAAGTAGACATCAAGCTATTTTCTGGCGCCGTTGCCGGGGAGGAAAGGTAAAAGGTACTCACACTCCGGACCTCGGCTACTAAGCTATTTTCCGGCACTGTTAGTACTCGAAGCTATTTCCTTTAGATCCTGCAATTGCATCTTTTTGTTTCTTGTTTACACTAGTTTGGCATAATGGACAAGAATGATCTTCTTATTCTATTTCCTGATTTAAAACATGGATTGTTTGATGCGAAAATTAAAAAACCTATGGAATCTTATTTGCATGCTGGTAGTAATATTAGTATGAACGCTTTGAACACCATTGTTGATAATGAGATAGAAAGTTCTAAGCTTGGGGAAGCTGGTTTTCATGATCTTTTTAGTCCCCCAAGCATTGAGGAGAAAATTTTCTTTGATGATACTTTGCCTCCTATTTATGATGATTATAATGATAGTGGTCTTTTGGTGCCACCTACTATGGAGAGTAAATTTTGTTGTGATTATACTATACCTCCTACACTTGATGAGAATAATAATGATAGCTACTTTGTTGAATTTGCTCCCACTACAACTACTAATAAAATTGACTATGCTTATGTGGAGAGTAATAATTTTATGCATGAGACTCATGATAAGAATGCTTTATGTGATAGTTATATTGTTGAGTTTGCTCATGATGCTACTGAAAGTTATTATGAGAGAGGAAAATATGGTTGTAGAAATTTTCATGTTACTAAAACACCTCTCCATGTGCTGAAATTTTTGAAGCTATGCTTGTTTTATCTTCCTATGCTTGTTACTTTGCTCTTCATGAACTTGTTTATTTACAAGATTCCTATGCATAGGAAGCATGTTAGACTTAAATGTGTTTTGAATTTGCCTCTTGATGCTCTCTTTTGCTTCAAATATTATTTCTTGCGAGTGCATCATTAAAACTGCTGAGCCCATCTTAATGGCTATAAAGAAAGAACTTCTTGGGAGATAACCCATGTGTTATTTTGCTACAGTACTTTGTTTTATATTTGTGTCTTGGAAGTTGTTTACTACTGTAGCAACCTCTCCTTATCTTAGTTTTGTGTTTTGTTGTGCCAAGTGAAGCTTCTAATCGAAGGTTGATGCTAGATTTGGATTTCTGCGCAGAAACAGATTTCTATCTGTCACGAATCTGGGCCGTTTTCTCTGTAGAAAAATCAGAAAAATATGCCAATTTACGTGCGTGTTCCTCAGATATGTACGCAACTTTCATTAGTTTTGAGTTTTCTGATCTGAGCAACGGAAGTATTTATTAAAAATTCGTCTTTACGGACTGTTCTGTTTTGACAGATTCTGCCTTTTATTTCGCATTGCTTCTTTCGCTGTGTTGGGTGGATTTCTTTGTTCCATTACCTTCCAGTAGCTTTGAGCAATGTCCAGAAGTGTTAAGAATGATTGTGTCACCTCTGAACATGTGAGTTTTTGATTATGTACTAACCCCTCTAATGAAGTTTATGAGAAGTTTGGTGTGAAGGAAGTTTTCAAGGGTCAAGAGAGGAGGATGATATACTATGATCAAGAAGAGTGAAAGCTCTAAGCTTGGGGATGCCCCGGTGGTTCACCCCTGCATATACTAAGAAGACTCAAGCGTCTAAGCTTGGGGATGCCCAAGGCATCCCCTTCTTCATCGACAACATTATCAGGTTCCTCCCCTGAAACTATATTTTTATTCCATCACATCTTATGTGCTTTGCTTGGAGCGTCGGTTTGTTTTTGTTTTTGTTTTGTTTGAATAAAATGGATCCTAGCATTCACTTTACGGGAGAGAGACACGCTCCGCTGTAGCATATGGACAAGTATGTCCTTAGTTTCTACTCATAGTATTCATGGCGAAGTTTCTTCTTCGTTAAATTGTTATATGGTTGGAATTGGAAAATGATACATGTAGTAATTGCTATTAATGTCTTGGGTAATGTGATACTTGGCAATTGTTGTGCTCATGTTTAAGCTCTTGTATCATATGCTTTGCACTCATTAATGAAGAAATACATAGAGCATGCTAAAATTTGGTTTGCATATTTGGTTTCTCTAAGGTCTAGATAATTTCTAGTATTGAGTTTGAACAACAAGGAAGACGGTGTAGAGTCTTATAATGTTTTCAATATGTCTTTTATGTGAGTTTTGCTGCACCGGTTCATCCTCGTGTTTGTTTCAAACAACCTTGCTAGCCTAAACCTTGTATCGAGAGGGAATACTTCTCATGCATCTAAATACTTGAGCCAACCACTATGCCATTTGTGTCCACCATACCTACCCACTACATGGTATTTCTCCGCCATTCCAAAGTAAATTGCTTGAGTGCTACCTTTAAACACTTCAAAATTTATTACCTCTGATTTGTGTCAATGTTTTATAGCTCATGAGGAAGTATGTGGTGTTTATCTTTCAATCTTGTTGGGCAACTTTCACCAATGGACTAGTGGCTTCATCCGCTTATCCAATAATTTTGCAAAAAGAGCTGGCAATGGGATTCCCAGTCCCAAATTAATTAACAAAAATAGACACTCCTTCATGGTATGAGATTGTTGGCAGGCACCCGAGGATTCGGTTAGCCATGGTTTGTGAAAGAAAGGTTGGAAGGAGTGCCACCCAAAATAAAATAAAATGGGAGCCGCTCTTTGAAGGTTTGCCTGGCAAGGGGGTTAGAGTACCCGCTACCATTCGTTGACAACAACATACACCTCTCAAAACTTTATTTTTATGCTCACTTTATGTTTTCAAAATAAAAGCTCTAGCACAAATATAGCAATCGATGCTTTCCTCTTTGAAGGACCATTCTTTTACTTTCAATGTTGAGTCAGTTCACCTATTTCTCTCCACCTCAAGAAGCAAACACTTGTGTGAACTGTGCATTGATTCCTACATACTTGCTTATTGCACTTATTATATTACTCTATGTTGACAATATCCATGAGATATACATGTTATGAGTTGAAAGCAACCGCTGAAACTTAATCTTCTTTTGTGTTGCTTCAATACCTTTACTTTGAATTATTGCTTTATGAGTTAACTCTTATGCAAGACTTATTGATGCTTGTCTTGAAGTGCTATTCATGAAAAGTCTTTGCTATATGATTCACTTGTTTACTCATGTCATATACATTGTTTTGATCGCTGCATTCACTACATATGCTTTACAAATAGTATGATCAAGGTTATGATGGCATGTCACTCCAGAAATTATCTGTGTTATCGTTTTACCTGCTCGGGACGAGCAGAACTAAGCTTGGGGATGCTGATACGTCTCCGACGTATCGATAATTTCTTATGTTCCATGCCACATTATTGATGTTATCTACATGTTTTATGCACACTTTATGTCATATTCGTGCATTTTCTGGAACTAACCTATTAACAAGATGCCGAAGTGCCGGTTCTGTTTTCTGTTTTTGGTTTCAGAAATCCTAGTAACGAAATATTCTCGGAATCGGACGAAATCAACGCCCAAGTTCCTATTTTCACCGGAAGCATCCAGAACACCCGGGAAGGACCAGAGGGGGGGCACTGGGCCCCCAGACCATAGGCCGGCGCGGCCCAGGCCCTGGCCGCGCCGCCCTATGGTGTCGTCGCCCCTTCGACCCTCCTGCGCCGCCTCTTCACCTATTTAAAGCCCCTGGATCGAAAACCCTGATACGTTCGACGAAAACCACAGAAACCTTCCAGAGCCGCCGCCATCGCGAGGCCAAGATCTGGGGGACAGGAATCTCTATTCCGGCACGCTGCCGGAGCGGGGAAGTGCCCCCGGAAGGCTTCTCCATCGACACCGCTGCCATCTCCACCGCCATCTTCATCACCGCTGCTGCTCCCATGAGGAGGGAGTAGTTCTCCATCGAGGCTCGGGGCTGTACCGGTAGCTATGTGGTTCATCTCTCTCCTATGTACTTCAATACAATAATCTCATGAGCTGCCTTACATGATTGAGATTCATATGATGATGCTTGTAATCTAGATGTCATTATGCTAGTCAAGTGAGTTTTACTTATGTGATCTCCGGAGACTCCTTGTCCCACGTGTGTAAAGGTGACAGTGTGTGCACCGTGTGGGTCTCTTAGGCTATATTTCACAGAATACTTATTCACTGTTATGAAGAGCATAGTGAGGTGCTTATTTATATCTCTTTATGATTGCAATGTGTTTGTATCACAATTTATCTATGTGCTACTCTAGCAATGTTATTAAAGTAGTTCTATTCCTCCTGCACGATGTAATGGTGACAGTGTGTGCATCCGTGTTAGTACTTGGCATAGGCTATGATTATGATCTCTTGTAGATTATGAAGTTAACTATTGCTATGATAGTATTGATGTGATCTATTCCTCCTACATATGCATGAAGGTGACAGTGTGCATGCTATGTTAGTACTTGGTTTAGTCTTTTGATCTATCTTACACTATAAGGTTACTAAAATATGAACATTAATTGTGGAGCTTGTTAACTCCGGCATTGAGGGTTCGTGTAATCCTACGCAATGTGTTCATCATCCAACAAAAGTGTAGAGTATGCATTTATCTATTCTGTTATGTGATCAATGTTGAGAGTGTCCACTAGTGAAAGTCTAATCCCTAGGCCTTGTTCCTAAATACTGCTGCGTTACTACTGCTTGTTTCTTTGTTTCACCGTGTTACTATCTGCAATACTACCGCCATCAACTACACGCCAAAGAAGCTATTTTACGGCACCGTTGTTCTTTGCTCATATATATTCATACCACCTGTATTTCACTATCTCTTCGCCGAACTAGTGCACCTATTAGGTGTGTTGGGGACACAAGAGACTTCTTGCTTTGTGGTTGCAGGGTTGCATGAGAGGGATATCTTTGACCTCTTCCTCCCTGAGTTCGATAAACCTTGGGTGATCCACTTAAGGGAAAACTTGCTGCTGTTCTACAAACCTCTGCTCTTGGAGGCCCAACACTGTCTACAGGAAAGGAGGGGGAAAGTAGACATCAGCATCCCATGCCGGCCCCTTTGACAAGGGCGCGAATTGGGCACCCCGGTTGCCTTTGCGGAACGACGGTTTTCTCTGGTGGGGGCGCCTTGTCCGCGAGAGGACGCGACGGTTCGCATCGGCCGCGACGCGGAAAGGTTGGTCGTCGGCGTTTAAGGTCATGTAAGAGGTAGTTATAGTACTCGTATGTGATTTTGGTGATGTGGAGGAAAAAGAATGAGGAGAGAGAAGGACTATGTGGTGCCGATTCAAAGAAACCGGATCAAGCAGTACAAGTGGGACCCAGCAGAAATATGACATGCATATTTTACTTATCCTAAAGCAAGTGGCCCACTTCATCAAGCCATGCACATTAAATTATCAATTTCCATCACAGATGAGTCGAACCAAATTGTTGGTTCGCTTTTCCTGTCAGAACCTATGCATCGATGCTCTGTTATGTGCGGAACCGATTCAATGGACGTTTTGGTTCACTTTTGATATACATAGTGCATGGTCTAAAGTTACATACAGTCTGTAGGCTTCTTACAGACAGCTTACAGACACCATTTTTGTTGTTGTATGAAGGGTGTCTATAACTTATACTCATATATAGCTATGACTAAAAATACTAGATAACTTAAAGATAGACTATTGTATACACTGTCTATAGCATTGTCTATACTCCGTAGACGACATGGAGTAGTATTAGAGACAACATCCGTCTAAATCAATGTACATGCCCTAATGGCGCGGAAACCGAGGCAGCGACTGGCCACGAGGGCAGCGACTGGCCATGCGGCGTCCAGTCGCCTTAAACGTGGGCAGTTGCTACCGCTAGATAGGACGTACGCCCTCCACCACCGCCGCTCCATTCTCTACTCTCCACATCAAGATGCCCGCCGTCTGAAGACCACCTACTCGATGGTTGGCCTCAACGGCCGCGCGCTGCCTCCAGCACCACCGCAGCCGCATCCGGAGCCACAGGCCGACGACGAGCACAGCTCCGACGAGGACGAGGGCCCACGGTTCGAGGCGTGGCATGATGTCTACGTAGCAGAAGCGGAAGCAGAGGTGGCGGAGGAGGCAGCGCAGTCGGGCGAGCCGCCGCAGGCCCCCGCCGACCCGGAGCAGGCGACGATCCTCGCATCGCTGAACGCACAACGATACCAGCGGTTGAGGGAGGAGGAGCGCGAGTTCATCAACGACGCGAACCTCGAGCACGTCCTCGAGATATCGCGCCAGCGAGCGGCCATGGAGGAGGCGGGACGGCGCCTCATGGAGGCGGAGCGACAGAAGCTCGCAGAGCTCAATGCTCATCGCCACTACGACGCGTTCGCTCGCCAGCAGGCGAGGCGCGCAGAGATCGAAGCTTCTCGGGAAAGGCTGGAAGCGCGGGGATAGCACCGCCGGCAAGCCCCTGCGACGCCGGCCGCCATGCTCCACCGCCAGATGCGCGAAGCAACGGAGGAGAAGCAGGCACGGAAGCAGGCGGCAATGGCGAAGAACAACGATGAGGCAGGGCCATCGAGCGCCCCTACCGACGGCCAGTAGACCAGGATTAAGTTTATGTTTAGTTATGTTTAAATTCGAGCTACTTTGGTATAAATTTCGTATGAATTTGGGTTTTTAGATGTCAATTTAAATTTTAAAATCTATCGGGGCTGCCGTTTTGGGGCCGCCGGTGTGGGAGCAGGGTCCCCAAATAAAGGATGCTGTGCCGGTGGAGATGCTCTTATAGATAGATAATGATCATGGTAACAGAAAAAATCGTCAACGTGATGATGATTTGATGTTGCACTCGACCTTGAACATAAGTACTAGTACGGTCTCACAATTTTTTTAATCATTATACTTTGCAACATTTAGCAGATGCGCCAAATTCAGACATAGATCATGATCATGGTAACAAATTTTCAACATGATGATGATTTGATGTTGCACTCGGGCTTGAACAGAAGTACTAGTACGGTCACTCAAAATTTTAGCATTATACTTTGCAATGGATGCACCAATTTCAGAGATAGATCATGATCAGGGTAACAAATTTTCAACGTGATGATGTTTTGATGTTGCACTCGGCCTTGAACTGAAATACTAGTACGGTCTCACAATTTTTTATCATTATAATTTGCAAGATCTAGCGGATGAGCCAATTTCAGAGATAGATGATGATCATGGTAGTAACCGGTATTTAATGTGATGATGATTTGATTTTGCACTCGGCCTTGAACAGAGGTACTAGTATGGTCTCACATTTTTTAATCATTATAGTTGGACCTTAGCCAAATTCAAAATCTCATAGCGGCAAAACTTCCCGCCCACAAAATACAAAAATTTGACACGCTTCCAAATTACCATTCTACCCCTGTGGAGATGACAGCGAGGTCGGTTGGTGGGGGGGTGGGGGGTATGCCCGTCATTTTTTTGGATCACCACCTCCCTAGCCCGGAAACCCTCCCAGAAAAAATTCATTTCCCTCAGACCACCCACCGGAACTTCCCAAGTCCCTCTCTCCCACCTCCACGACCACCGCACCGGAACATCCCCGCCGGACTTCCCTGGCCTACCCGAGCCCTCGCGATCCTCGTCATCCGGCTGCCTGCCGGAGCCGCTTCATCGACGCCGTCATCAACCGGACCGGATCATCCCCGCCGTACCTCGAAACCATATGCTCATCCAGCAGTCTACCGCAGTCGCTTCAGCTTAGCCGCTTCGCCGGATCCGTCTTCCACCGCATCGGATCTTGCTCACCGACACCGCTGTGCATGAACCGGATCTGCTTCACCGGTGCCGTGCATGATCTAAACTCTTCTACTGTCGCTTTTCTATTGCTTGCCTGCAAGTTCTTGTTTAATCTTGGGGAACTTTGTTTGTGCTAACGACGCGCCGTTACTTTTTTGCAGATGAGATGAGTAACCATGAAGTGTAATGGCCGTCTCTCCAACCCCAAGTAGCACATGTAGCGTACTTCATCACCGGATCTATCAACCCCAGGAAGATCTGTTGTGACTCCCACAGAGTGCTTCTCCTAATGTAAGTCCCTTGTTTTAGCGCCATGTTCTGGGTTCATATGCTTGTTTGTCTGAAGCTCTTTTAGTTCATTCCTAGCTATGACCGTAACACGTTGCTATTTTCTACTTCATTGCTAACTTTAAGCGATTGAACATTTTGGTTTGCATTCCCTGCTCTGTAGATGTAGCCATCATAACTTCTATCTTGCTCAGTCGTTGTTACAAAAATTATAGGTATTATAGTAACATCCTGCTATTATTTAGTTCATGGCCAATTTTAAGTAATTGCACATGTTGGTTCGCATTCCCTGCTCTATAGCTTTTGGCATCGTAACTTCTATATTTGGTTTACATTCCCTGCTCTGTAGATCTAGCCATCATAACTTTATCTTGCTCAGTCGTTGTTAAAAAAATTATGGCCTGCTACTATGTTGTGTGTGCCAATTTTTTACTCCATGAACATGTTGGCTTGCATTCCGTGTACTACAGGTGATGCCATTGTTTTGTATCTAGTTCATTGTTAGCTAACAAAGTAAGGACTTAGTTTGGCATGCTATCACTCTGCTATCTAGCCTGTAGTACAAATAAACTTGTCATACTACTAGATAATAATTTTGCGTGCCATCTTGTTCTTCAAAACCTGCATTATTGACTTGTTTCGCTGACTTGGCATGACGCTCACATATGGAAAGCTGAACATATTGGTTTGCATTCCCTCTTATACAAGTTCACAGGTGATCCCACTATATTCTGTATCTGGTCCATCCTAAGCTCCAGCATTAACTATCCTCTATGTGTTGCTCATTACAAGTTTATATCCCGAAACATCTTGATTTGCATCCCCTTCACTATAAGTTCAGGAGTATTATTTAGTTCACGGCCAAAATGAAGTAATTGCACTTGGCACATGTTGGTTCACATTCCCTCCTCTTTAGCTTTTGCCATCGTAACTTCTATTTTTGGTTTACATTCCCTGCTTCGTAGATGTAGCCATCATAACTTCATCTTGCTCGATCGTTGTTACAAAATTTATAGCCTGCTACTATGTTGTTCATGCCAATTTTGTACTCCTTTGAACATGTTGGTTTGCATGGGACTCGACGAGTAGTAAGTCTATTTGTTTCATTCTAACATGCTCTGTTATATTGGTTGTTGGTATGCGGCATGCACTCTTTGTTTGCTTATTGTGCGCATTACAATGATCTTGTTATAACGATGAAATGATGAGTTCCAAATTCTTTGGCAAACAATATTGTAGTGTCTTTGCCTTTCCATTGTTGATGTCTTAACTTGTAATGTCTTTGTTTCAGATATAGGTGCTGCATGGACAACTTAAAAGATTGCCGGATCCCTTCATTGTATTGCTAGGTTTAATTACCATTCAATTTCTCTGGGTTCTGTAATATTTTTTCAATGCCTTGCAGCTGATGTAATATTTAGTTAGTTTTTATAGTTCTTTCGCGCATTTTTTCTTTGGTGCTTGTGGTAAGTGAGGCTATCCGACATAAATCAATGCTGCGTAAATATTCTCAGTATCTAAATCACGAATTCCCATCCCTTAAACGGCCCAATTAAGCGAAATCACATATGTGCCGGCCTGCAAAATCCTAAAGCGCCTATTACGCCGGCATATAAACAGCAACTAAACGGGCTGGCCCACTTACTTATTGGGCCAGCCCACTTGATTTACTGTGGACCCCACACTTTTATTGGGCCGGCCCACTTGCTTTAAGGTGGACCCCACCCACTACTGGGACGGCCCACTAACTAGTTGGGCCAGCCCAATTGCTTTTTGTGGTGGACCCCACATACTAAATGGGCCGGCCCTTTAAGACGAAAGTGGGACCCACCTGTGTTTTTGGCCCGGCCCACTATCTTGTTGGGCCGGCCCACTTGCTATATGGTGGACCCCACATACTAAATGGGCCGGCCCTTTAAGAGGAAAGTGGGCCCCACTGGTGTTTTGGCCCGGCCCACTAGCGTGTTGGGCCGGCCCACTTGCTATATGGTGGACCCCACATACTAAATGGGCCGGCCCTTTAACAGGAAAGTGGGACCCACCTGTGTTTTTGGCCCGGCCCACTAGCGTGTTGGGCCGGCCCACTTGCTATATGGTGGACCCCACATACTAAATGGGCCGGCCCTTTAACAGGAAAGTGGGACCCACCAGTGTTTTTGGCCTGGCCCACTATCTTGTTGGGCCGGCCCACTTGCTATATGGTGGACCCCACATACTAAATGGGCCAGCCCTTTAACTGGAAAGTGGGACCCACCTGTGTTTTTGGCCCGGCCCACTATCTTGTTGGGCCGGCCCACTTGCTATATGGTGGACCCCACATACTAAATGGGCTGGCCCTTTAACAGGAAAGTGGGACCCACCTGTGCTTTTGGCCGACCCATCGGCTTGTTGGGCCAGCCCATTTGATCTAATGTGGACCCCACATACTAAATGTGCCGGCCCGATAGCAGGAAAGTGGGACCCACATGCTAATTGGGCCGGCCCAATAACTTCTTGGGCCGGCCCAGTTGCTTTAAGGTGGACCCCACTAGTTAAATGGGCCGGCCCGATAATAGGAAAGTGGGTCCCACATGTCTTTGGGCCGGCCCTTTTGCCTGTTGACCGGTCAAACGAGTGCATTCGGCCCGGCCCACATGCTTAGTGGGCCGGCCCATTAATGTTTTGACCAGTCAACCTTAGAGGTTAGGCCCGGCCCACGTAACTAATGGACCAGCCCAGCTATATAGTTGACCGGTCAAACTAAGTCAGCTGGCCCGGCCCGCAAACTTAATGGGCCGGCCCGCTTAAGACGTGGTAGGCCTCGTGTGGGCCTACCATCTACCACGGGGTTTCAGCCAGTTAACGCCGTTAACTGACAGTTAACGGCGTCTGCCACGTGTCAGTTTGCATGACGTCAGCAGTCAACGGGCTCCCGGAAACACTTGGGCAACGGTCCGATTTTCCGTGGCGGAAGGGCGCCCAAGCGCGACAGACCGAAAAAATCGTCGTAGGACTTTGCCTGACGCAGTTTCCACAACAGAACCCATATCGTCGGGTTAGGCCCATAGGCGACGAAAAATACCCCTTAGCGGACGATTTTGAGACGTTGTCTATCAGAACTTTTCTTGTAGTGGTAATGGTGACAGTGTGTGCATCGTGTAGTACTTGGCGTAGGTTATGATTGTGATCTCTTGTAGATTATGAAGTTAACTATTGCTATGATAGTATTGATGTGATCTATGCCTCCTTCATAGTGTGATGGTGACAGTGTGCATGCTATGTTAGTACTTGGTTTAGTTGTGTTGATCTATCGTGCACTCTAAGGTTATTTAAACATGAATATCGAATATTGTGGAGCTTGTTAACTCCGGCATTGAGGGTTCGTGTAATCCTACACAATTAGTGGTGTTCATCATCCAACAAGAGAGTGTAGAGTATAGCATTTATCTATTTATTCTGTTATGTGATCAATGTTGAGAGTGTCCACTAGTGAAAGTATAATCCCTAGGCCTTGTTTCCAAATACTGCAATCATCACTTGTTTACTGTTCTACTGCATCTTTACTTCCTGCAATATTACTACCATCAACTGCACGCCAGCAAGCACTTTTCTGGCGCCGTTACTACTGCTCATATTCATTCATACCACTTGTATTTCACTATCTCTTCGCCGAACTAGTGCACCTATACATCTGACAAGTGTATTAGGTGTGTTGGGGACACAAGAGACTTCTTGTATCGTGATTGCAGGGTTGCTTGAGAGGGATATCTTTGACCTCTTCATCCCTGAGTTCGATAAACCTTGGGTGATCCATTTAAGGGAAACTTGCTGCTGTTCTACAAACCTCTGCTCTTGGAGGCCCAACACTGTCTACAAGAATAGAAGCACCCGTAGACATCAAGCACTTTTCTGGCGCCGTTGCCGGGGAGGAAAGGTAAAAGGCACTCATACTCCGGTCCCAGGTAACTAAGCACTTTTCTGGCGCCGTTGCCGGGGAGATCAAGACGCGCTGCAAGGGGAGTCTCCACTTCCAATCTCTTTACTTTGTTTTTGTCTTGCTTTACTTTATTTACTACTTTGTTTGCTGCACTAAAACAAAACACAAAAAAATTAGTTGCTAGTTTTACTTTATTTACTGTCTTGTTCTCCATATCAAAAACACAAAAAAATTAGTTACTTGCATTTACTTTATCTAGTTTGCTTTATTTACTATTGCTAAAATGAATACTCCTGAGAATATTAAGTAGTGTGATTACACTAGTAAGGCATAATGGAAAATAACAATGAGCTTTTTATTCTATTTCCTGAGTTAAGACATGGATGGTTTGATGCGAAAATTAAAAAACCTATGGAATCTTATTTGCATGCTAGTAGCAATGATATTAGTATGAACACTTTGAACACCATTGTTGCTAATGATATGGAAAATTCTAAGCTTGGGGAAGCTGGTTTTGATGAGCATGATATCTTTAGTCCCCCAAGCATTGAGGAGAAAATTTTCTATGATTATACTATGCCTCCTACACTTGATGAGAATAATAATGATAGCTACTTTGTTGAATTTGCTCCCACTACTTATGTGGAGAGTAATAATTTTATGCATATAGCTCATGATAAGAATGTTTCATTTGATAGTTATATTGTTGAGTTTGTTCATGATGCTACTGAAAATCTTTATGAGAGAGGAAAATATGGTTGTAGAAATTTTCATTTTACTAAAACACCTCTCTTTTTGCTGAAAATCTTGAAGTTACACTTGTTTTATCTTTCTATGCTTGTTGCATTATGCTTCATGAATTTATTTGTGTACAAGATTCCTTTTCATAGGAAGTGGGTTAGGCTTAAAATTTGTTTCATACTTGCTTTTGATGCTTGATACGTCTCCGACGTATCGATAATTTCTTATGTTCCATGCCACATTATTGATGATATCTACATGTTTTATGCATACTTTATGTCATTATTATGCGTTTTCCGGAACTAACCTATTGACGAGATGCCGAAGGGCCAGTTGCTGTTTTCTGCTGTTTTTGGTTTCAGAAATCCTAGTAAGGAAATATTCTCGGAATTGGACGAAATCAACGCCCAGCATCTTAGAATCCCAGGGAGCTTCCAGAACACCCGAGAGCCGCCAGAGAGGGGCCACAGGGGGCCCACACATGGTGGCGGCGCGGCCCAGGAGGGGGGCGTGCCGCCCTAGTGTCTGGTGGCCCCAGACCCCTTCTGACGCCGCCCTTCCGCCTACTTAATGTCTCCGTCGCGAAAACCCTACCACGTTCGACGAAACCAGAGAAAACCTTCCAGAGCCACCGCCATCGCGAAGCCAAGATCTGGGGGACAGGAGTCTCTGTTCCGGCACGCCGCCGGGACGGGGAAGTGCCCCCTGAAGGCTTCTCCATCAACACCACCGCCATCTTCATCACCGCTGCTGTCTCCCATGAGGAGGGAGTAGTTCTCCATCGAGGCTCGGGGCTGTACCGGTAGCTATGTGGTTAATCTCTCTCCTATGTGCTTCAATACAATAATCTCATGAGCTGCCTTACATGATTGAGATTCATACGATGATGCTTGGAATCTAGATGTCATTATGCTAGTCAAGTGGGTTTTACTTATGTGATCTCCAGAGACTCCTTGTCCCACGTGTGTAAAGGTGACAGTGTGTGCACCGTGTGGGTCTCTTAGGCTATATTTCACAGAATACTTATTCACTGTTATGAATGGCATAGTGAAGTGCTTATTTATATCTCTTTATGATTGCAATGTGTTTTGTATCACAATATATCTACGTGCTACTCTAGTGATGTTATTAAAGTAGTTTATTCCTCCTGCACGGTGTAATGGTGACAGTGTGTGCATCGTGTAGTACTTGGCGTGGGCTATGATTGTGATCTCTTGTAGATTATGAAGTTAACTATTGCTATGATAGTATTGATGTGATCTATTCCTCCTTTCGTAGTGTGAAGGTGACAGTGTGCATGCTATGTTAGTATTTGGTTTGGTTATGTTGATCTGTTATGCACTCTAAGGTTATTTAAATATGAACATTGAATATTGTGGAGCTTGTTAACTCCGGCATTGAGGGTTCGTGTAATCCTACACAGTTAGTGGTGTTCATCATCCAACAAGAGGGTGTAGAGTCTAGCATCTATTTATTTATTCTGTTATGTGATCAATGTTGAGAGTGTCCACTAGTGAAAGTATGATCCCTAGGCCTTGTTCCTAAATACTGCTATCGCTGCTTGTTTACTGTTTTACTGCATTTATACTGCCTGCAATATTACTACCATCAACTGCACGCCAGCAAGCACTTTTCTGGTGCCGTACTACTGCTCATATTCATTCATACCATTTGTATTTCACTATCTCTTCGCCGAACTAGTGCACCTATTAGGTGTGTTGCGGACACAAGAGACTTCTTGCTTTGTGGTTGCAGGGTTGCATGAGAGGGATATCTTTGACCTCTTCCTCCCTGAGTTCGATAAACCTTGGGTGATCCACTTAAGGGAAACTTGCTGCTGTTCTACAAACCTCTGCTCTTGGAGGCCCAACACTGTCTACAAGAATAGAAGCACCCGTAGACATCAAGCACTTTTCTGGCGCAGTTGCCGGGGAGGAAAGGTAAACGGCACTCACACACCGGATCCCGGCAACGAAGCACTTTTCTGGCGCCGTTGCCGGGGAGGAAAGGTAAAAGGCACTCATACTCCGGTCCCAGGTAAAATACTTTTCTGTTGCCATTGTGTGTGTGCTCGAAGCTATTTCCTTTAGACCCTGCAATTGCATATTTTTGTTTCTTGTTTACACTAGTTAGTCATAATGGACAACAATGAGCTTCTTATTCTATTTCCTGATTTAAGACATGGATGGTTTGATGCGAAAATTAAAAAACCTATGGAACATATTAGTATGAATGCTTTGAACACCATTGTTGCTAATGATATGGAAGATTCTAAGCTTGGGGAAGCTGGCTTTGATGAGCATGATATTTTTAGTCCCCCAAGCATTGAGGAGAAAATTTACTTTGATGATACTTTGCCTCCTATTTATGATGATTATAATGATATTAGTCTTTTAGTACCGCCTGTTATGGAGGATAAATTTGATTATGATTACAGTATGCCTCCTATATTTGATGATGAGAATAATAATGATAGCTACTTTGTTGAATTTGCTCCCACTACAACTAATAAAATTGATTATGCTTATGTGGAGAGTAATGATACTTTTATGCATGTGAATAAGAATGCTTTATGTGATACTTATACTGTTGAGTTTGTTCTGTAGGATAACGTTGCATAGAAAACAAAAATTTTCCTACGGCGAACACGCAATCCAAGCCAAGATGCAATCTAGAAGACGGTAGCAACGAGGGGGTATCGAGTCTCACCCTTGAAGAGATTCCAAAGCCTACAAGATGAGGCTCTTGTTGCTGCGGTAGACGATCACTTGCCGCTTGCAAAAGCGCGTAGAAGATCTTGATCACGATCGGTTCCGGCGCCACGAACGGGCAGCACCTCCGTACTCGGTCACACGTTCGGTTGTTGATGAAGACGACGTCCACCTCCCCGTTCCAGCGGGCAGCGGAAGTAGTAGCTCCTCTTGAATCCGACAGCACGACGGCGTGGTGTCGGTGGCGGTGTAGAAGTCCGGCGGAGCTTCGCTAAGCTACGCGGGCAATATGGAGTGGAGGAGCTTGGCTAGGGTTTGGGAGGGGGTGGCCGGCCACTCTATGGGGGGCGGCCAGCTTATGGTCTTGGGGTGGCCGGCCCCCTCCCTTGGCCCCTCATTATATAGGTGGATCCCAAGTGTTGGTGTCCAAGTCTTCGAATAAGACCCGAAACCAAAACCTTCCATAGGAGGGGGCAAACCTAGCCCAACTAGGACTCCCACCCAAAGGTGGGATTCCCACCTCCCATGTGGGGGGTGGCCGGCCCCCTATGGTGGAGTCCACTTGGGACTCCACCCCCACTAGGGCTGGCCGGCCATGGAGGTGGAGTCCCTTGTGGACTCCACCTTCCTTGGTGGTTTCTTCCGGACTTTTCTAGAACCTTCTAGAACCTTCCATAGAACCTTCCGCGACATTTTATTCACATAAAATGACATCCTATATATGAATCTTATTCTCCGGACCATTCCGGAACTCCTCGTGATGTCCGGGATCTCATCCGGGACTCCGAACAAATATTCCAACTCCATTCCATATTCAAGAACTACCATTTCAACATCCAACTTTAAGTGTGTCACCCTACGGTTCGAGAACTATGCGGACATGGTTAAGTACTTACTCCGACCAATAACCAATAGCGGGATCTCTGGAGATCCATAATGGCTCCCACATATTCAACGATGACTTTAGTGATCGAATGAACCATTCACATAAATTACCAATTCCCTTTGTCTCACGATATTTTACTTGTCCGAGGTTTGATCTTCGGTATCACTCTATACCTTGTTCAACCTCGTCTCCTGACAAGTACTCTTTACTCGTACCGTGGTATGTGGTCTCTTATGAACTCTTTCATATGCTTGCAAGACATTAGACGACATTCCACCGAGAGGGCCCAGAGTATATCTATCCGTCATCGGGATGGACAAATCCCACTGTTGATCCATATGCCTCAACTCATACTTTCCGGATACTTAATCCCACCTTTATAGCCACCCATTTACGCGAGTGGTGTTTGGTGTAATCAAAGTACCTTTCCGGTATAAGTGATTTACATGATCTCATGGTCATAAGGACTAGGTAACTATGTATCGAAAGCTTATAGCAAATAACTTAATGACGAGATCTTATGCTACGCTTAATTAGGTGTATCCATTATATCATTCACACAATGACATAACCTTGTTATTAATAACATCCAATGTTCATGATTATGAAACTAATCATCCATTAATCAACAAGCTAGTTTAAGAGGCATACTAGGGACTTCTTGTTTGTCTACATATCACACACGTACTAATGTTTCGGTTAATACAATTCTAGCATGATATATAAACATTTATCATAAACATAAAGATATAAATAATAACCACTTTATTATTGCCTCTAGGGCATATCTCCTTCAGTCTCCCACTTGCACTAGAGTCAATAATCTAGATTACATTGTAATATACCTAACACCCATGGCATTCTCGGTGTTGGTCATGCTTTGCCCTAGGGAGAGCTTTAGTCAACGGATCTGCTACATTCGGATCGGTGTGTACTTTGCAAATCTTTACTTCTCCATCTTCGATGTACTCGCGAATCGAGTGGTAACGCAGCTTGATATGCTTCAGCCTCTTGTGTGACCTTGGCTCTTGTGCATTGGCGATGGCACCCATGTTATCACAGTAAATGATTAATGGGTCCAATGCACTAGGAACCACACCGAGCTCTACAATGAACCTCTTCATCCATACCGCTTCTGATGAAGCCTCCGAAGCCGCTATGTACTCGATTACGTTGAAGACTTCGCCACCGTGCACCGCTTCGAGCTTGCCCAGCCATCGCAGCACCATTCAATATAAACACGTACCTGCATTGTGACTTAGAGTCATCAGGATCAGTGTTCCAACTTGCATCGGTGTAACCGTTTACAACGAGCTCTTGGTCACCTCCATAACAAAGAAACATATCCTTAGTTCTTTTCAAGTACTTCAGGATATTCTTGACCGCTGTCCAGTGTTCCATTCCTGGATCACTTTGATATCTGCTAGTCAAACTAACAGCATGTGCTATATCCGGTCTAGTACATAGCATGGCATACATGATAGATCCTCTTTGCCGAGGCATAGGGGATGTTACTCATCCTTTCTCTTTCTTCTGCCGTAGCCGGTCCTTGAGTTTTACTCAATACCTTGCCTGGTAACATAGGTAAGAACCCTTTCTTACTTTCGTCCATTCTAAACTTCTTTAGAATCTTGTCCAGATATGTACTCTGTGATAGCCCTATTAGGCGTCTTGATCTATCTCTATAAATCTTGATGCCTAATATATACGATGCTTCACCAAGGTCTTTCATTGAAAAACTATTATTCAAATAACCCTTAACACTGCTTAATAGTTCTATATCATTCCCAATCAATAATATGTCATCTACATATAATATCAGGAATGCTACAGAGCTCCCACTCACTTTCTTGTAAATACAGGCCTCTCCATGACACTGTATAAACCCGAAGTCTTTGATCACCTTATCAAAGCGTCGGTTCCAACTTCTTGATGCTTGCTTCAGTCCATAGATTGAACGCTGAAGTTTGCATACTTTGTCAGCATTTTTAGGATCGACAAAACCTTTGGGTTGTACCATATACAACTCTTCCTCAATGTCTCCATTAAGGAACGCCGTTTTGACATCCATCTCGCCAAATCTCATAATCGAAAAATGCAGCTATTGCTAACAAAATCCTCACAGATTTTAGCTTCGCTACAGTGAGAAAGTCTCATCGTAGTCAACTCCTTGAATTTGTCGGAAACCCTTTGCGACAAGTCGAGCTTTATAGACAGTAATATTACCATCAGCATCTGTTTTTCTCTTGAAGATCCATTTATTCTCGACAGCCTTTCGGCTATCAGGTAAATCTACTAAAGTCCATACTTTGTTATCATACATGGATCCCATTTCGGATTTCATGGCTTCTTGCCATTTGTTGGAATCTGGGCTCATCATCGCTTCTTCATACGTCGCAGGGTCCTCATCATTGTTATCTACAATCATGACATTTAGACAAGGATCATACCAATCAGGAGTGGCACGTTCCCTTGTCGATCTGCGAGGTTCAGTAGTTTCCTCGTTCGAAGTTTCATGATCATTATCATTAGCTTCCTCTGTTGCCGGTGTAGGCGGTACAGGTGTACAACTTCCCAGATCGCGCTACTCGATCAACGAGTATAGATTCATCAATCTCATCGAGTTCTACTTTTCTTCCAGTCACTTCTTTAGTGAGAAATTCTTTCTCAAGAAAGGTTCTGTTCTTAGCAACAAAGATTTTGCCTTCGGATCTGTGATAGAAAGTGTACCCTATAGTTTCCTTAGGGTATCCTATGAAGACGCATTTCTCCGCTTTGGGTTCTAGCTTGTCCGGTTGTAACTTCTTTACATAGGCTTCGCAACCCCAAACTTTCAGAACGACAGCTTAGGTTTCTTATTAAACCATAATTCATACGGTGTCGTTTCTACGGATTTTGATGGTGCTCTATTTAAAGTGAATGCGGCTGTCTCTAATGCATAACTCCAAAATGATAACGGCAAATCAGTAAGAGACATCATACTACGAACCATATCTAAGAGAGTTCGATTACGACGTTCGGACACACCGTTTCGTTGAGGTGTTCCCGGCGGTGTCAATTGTGAAAGTATTCCGCATTTCTTTAAATGCATGCCAAACTCATAACTCAAATATTCACCTCCACGATCAGATCGTAGAAATTTGATCTTCTTGTTACGTTGATTTTCTACTTCACTTTGAAATTCCTTAAACTTCTCGAAAGTTTCGGATTTATGTTTCATGAAATAGATATACCCATATCTACTCAGATCATCTGTGAAGGTTAGAACATAACGATAACCACAGCGATGCTACACTCATTGGTCCACATACATCGGTATGTATGATTTCCAATAAGTCAGTAGCTCGCTCCATCATACCAGAAAATGGAGTCTTTGTCATTTTTCCCATTAGACATGCTTCGCATCTATCAAGTGACTCAAAGTCAAGTGATTCAAGTAATCCATCATTATGGAGTTTCTTCATGCGTTTCACTCCAATATGACCAAGACGCAGCAGTGCCACATATAAGTAGAATTATCATTAAGTTTAATTCGCTTAGCATCAATGTTATGTATATGCGTATCACTACTATCGAGATCTAATGTAAATAAGCCATTCTTTTGTGGTGCTCGACCATAAAAGATATTATTCATAAAAATAGAACAACCATTATTCTCAGACTTGAATGAATAACCGTCTTGCATTAAACAAGATCCAGATATAATGTTCATGCTCAACGCGGGTACAAAATAACAATTATTTAGGCTTAAAACTAATCCCGAAGGTAGATGTAGAGGAAGTGTGCCGACAACGATCACATCGACTTTGGATCCATTTCCAACGCGCATCGTCACTTCATCTTTCAGTAGTCTTCGTTTATTCTTTAGTTCCTGTTTCGAGTTACAAATATGAGCAACCGAACCAGTATCAAATACCCAGGTACTAGAACGAGAACCAGTGAGATAAACATCTATAACATGTATATCAGATATACCTTCTTTCTTCTTCTTGACAAGGCCGCTCTTCGGATCAGCCGGATATTTGGAGCAATTACGCTTCGGTGTCCCTTCTCCTTGCGGTAATAGCACTCAAGATCGGGTTTAGGGCCGTTCTTAGGTTTCATAGGAGGCGTGGCAGCTTTCTTGCCACCCTTCTTGAATTTTCCCTTAGACTTGCCCTGTTTCTTGAAACTGGTGGTCTTGTTGACCATCAACACTTGGTGCTCTTTCTTGATCTCAATCTCAGCAGCTTTTAGCATGCCAAAGAGTTCAGGTAACTCCTTGTTCATGTTCTGCATATTGTAGTTCATCACAAAGTTCTTGTAACTTGGTGGCAGTGATTGAAGGACACGATTAATCCCCAGTCTGTTAGGAATCACTATTCCCAAGTCACTGAGTTTCTTCGCATGCCCGGTCATGGCGAGCATGTGCTCACTAACGGAGCTGCCTTCTTCCATCATACAGCTGAAGAAATGTTTCGATGCTTCATAGCATTCCACTGCCGCATGAGTCTCGAATATAGCTTTCAGCTCATTCATCAACTCATGAGGATCATGGTGCTCAAAACGTTTTTGAAGATTGAATTCTAGACTGCACAGGATGGCACACTGAACTTGAGAGTACCGAGTTTTCCGAGTCGCGTAAACAGCTTTTACTTCATCGGATTCATCTTCTGCAGGAGGGTCACCTAGCGGTGCATCAAGCACAAATTGCAGATTTCCGCCAGAGAGGAAGATCCTCACATGACGGAACCAGTCGGTGAAGTTGCTACCGTTGCTCTTAAGTTTCTCTTTCTCTAGGAACTGATTAAAATTGATTGGGGACGCCATCTCTACAACATATATTTGCAATAGTTTAGACTAAGTTTATGACAAATTGAGTTCAAATTTTAATTCAACATAATTAAAACCCTAGGTGAACTCCCACTCAAAACAATATCCCTCGCATTGTCTTAGTGATCACACGAACCAAATCCACCGCACCTTTGTCCGATCATCACGAGACAAGGTGTGATTTCAATGGCGAACACTCAAAGTGTTCATCATATCAACTATATGATTCATGCTCTACCTTTCGGTATCACGTGTTCCGAGACCATGTCTGTACATGCTAGGCTCGTCAAGGCCACCTTAGTATCCGCATGTGCAAAACTGTCTTGCACCCGCTGTATGCACTTGTTGATTCTATCACACCCGATCATCACGAGATGCTTCGAAACGACAAGTCTTGGCAACGGTGCTACTAAGGATGAACACTTTATTATCTTGAGATTTTAGTGAGGGATCATCTTATAATGCTACCGTCGCGATCTAAGCAAAATAAGATGCATAAAAGGATTAACATCACATGCAGTTCATATGTGATATGATATGGCCCTTTTGTCTTTGCGCCTTTGATCTTCATCTCCAAAGCACGGACATGATCTCCATCATCTTCGGGCATGATCTCCATCATCGTCGGCGTAGCACCAAGGTCAATGGCGCCGTCTTCATGATTATCCTCCATGTAGCAACTATTACAACTACTTTGAAATACTACTCAACATGAAATTTAAAGACAACCATAAGGCTCCTGCCGGTTGCCACAATACAATAATGATCATCTCATACATATTCATCATCACATTATGGCCATATCACATCACCAAACCCTGCAAAAACAAGTTAGACGTCTCTAATTTGGTTTGCATATTTTACGTGGTTTAGGGTTTTCGAGAGAGATCTAATCTACCTACGAACATGAACCACAACGTTGATACTAATGTTTTCAATAGAAGAGTAAATTGAATCTTTACTATAGTAGGAGAGACAGACACCCGCAAAGCCTCTTATGCAATACAAGTTGCATGTCGAACGAGGAACAAGTCTCATGAACGCGGTCATGTAAAGTTAGTCCGAGCCGCTTCATCCCACTATGCCACAAAGATGCAAAGTACTCAAGCTAAAGATAACAAGAGCATCAACGCCCACAAACCATTGTGTTCTACTCGTGCAACCATCTATGCATAGACACGGCTCTGATACCACTGTAGGATAACGTTGCATAGAAAACAAAAAATTTCCTACGGCGAACACGCAATCCAAGCCAAGATGCAATCTAGAAGACGGTAGCAACGAGGGGGTATCGAGTCTCACCCTTGAAGAGATTCCAAAGCCTACAAGATGAGGCTCTTGTTGCTGCGGTAGACGATCACTTGCTGCTTGCAAAAGCGCGTAGAAGATCTTGATCACGATCGGTTCCGGCGCCACGAACGGGCAGCACCTCCGTACTCGGTCACACGTTCGGTTGTTGATGAAGACGACGTCCACCTCCCGTTCCAGCGGGCAGCGGAAGTAGTAGCTCCTCTTGAATCCGACAGCACGACGGCGTGGTGTCGGTGGCGGTGTAGAAGTCCGGCGGAGCTTCGCTAAGCTACGCGGGCAATATGGAGTGGAGGAGCTTGGCTAGGGTTTGGGAGGGGGTGGCCGGCCACTCTATGGGGGGCGGCCAGCTTATGGTCTTGGGGTGGCCGGCCCCCTCCCTTGGCCCCTCATTATATAGGTGGATCCCAAGTGTTGGTGTCCAAGTCTTCGAATAAGACCCGAAACCAAAACCTTCCATAGGAGGGGGCAAACCTAGCCCAACTAGGACTCCCACCCAAAGGTGGGATTCCCACCTCCCATGTGGGGGGTGGCCGGCCCCCTATGGTGGAGTCCACTTGGGACTCCACCCCCACTAGGGCTGGCCGGCCATGGAGGTGGAGTCCCTTGTGGACTCCACCTTCCTTGGTGGTTTCTTCCGGACTTTTCTAGAACCTTCTAGAACCTTCCATAGAACCTTCCGCGACATTTTATTCACATAAAATGACATCCTATATATGAATCTTATTCTCCGGACCATTCCGGAACTCCTCGTGATGTCCGGGATCTCATCCGGGACTCCGAACAAATATTCCAACTCCATTCCATATTCAAGAACTACCATTTCAACATCCAACTTTAAGTGTGTCACCCTACGGTTCGAGAACTATGCGGACATGGTTAAGTACTTACTCCGACCAATAACCAATAGCGGGATCTGGAGATCCATAATGGCTCCCACATATTCAACGATGACTTTAGTGATCGAATGAACCATTCACATAAATTACCAATTCCCTTTGTCTCACGATATTTTACTTGTCCGAGGTTTGATCTTCGGTATCACTCTATACCTTGTTCAACCTCGTCTCCTGACAAGTACTCTTTACTCGTACCGTGGTATGTGGTCTCTTATGAACTCTTTCATATGCTTGCAAGACATTAGACGACATTCCACCGAGAGGGCCCAGAGTATATCTATCCGTCATCGGGATGGACAAATCCCACTGTTGATCCATATGCCTCAACTCATACTTTCCGGATACTTAATCCCACCTTTATAGCCACCCATTTACGCAGTGGTGTTTGGTGTAATCAAAGTACCTTTCCGGTATAAGTGATTTACATGATCTCATGGTCATAAGGACTAGGTAACTATGTATCGAAAGCTTATAGCAAATAACTTAATGACGAGATCTTATGCTACGCTTAATTAGGTGTATCCATTATATCATTCACACAATGACATAACCTTGTTATTAATAACATCCAATGTTCATGATTATGAAACTAATCATCCATTAATCAACAAGCTAGTTTAAGAGGCATACTAGGGACTTCTTGTTTGTCTACATATCACACACGTACTAATGTTTCGGTTAATACAATTCTAGCATGATATATAAACATTTATCATAAACATAAAGATATAAATAATAACCACTTTATTATTGCCTCTAGGGCATATCTCCTTCATGTTCATGATGCCTCTGAAAGTTATTATGAGAGAGGAAAATATGGTTGTAGAAATTTTCGTGTTACTAAAACACCTCTCTTTTTGCTGAAATTTTTGAAGTTACTCTTGTTTTATCTTCCTATGCTTGTTACTTTGTTCTTCATGAATTCATTTGTGTACAAGATTCCTTTTCATAGGAAGCATGTTAGGCTTAAATTTGTTTTGAATTTGCCTCTTGATGCTCTCTTTTGCTTCAAATACTATTTCTTGCGAGTGCATCATTAAAATTGCTGAGCCTATCTTAAAGGCTATAAAGAAAGAACTTCGTGGGAGATAACCCATGTGTTTATTTTGTTACAGTACTTTTATTTTGTATTTGAGTATTGGAAGTTGTTACTACTGTAGCAACCTCTCCTTATCTTATTTTATTTCATAGTTGTGCCAAGTAAAGTCTTTGATAGTAGGGTTGATACTAGATTTGGATTACTGTGCAGAAACAGATTTCTGTCTGTCACGAATCTGGGCCTAATTCTCTGTAGGTAAATCAGAAAAATCTGCCAATTTACGTGCGTGATCCTCAGATATGTACGCAACTTTCATTCAATTTGGGCATTTTCATCTCAGCAAGTCTGGTGCCACTTTAAAATTCATCTTTACGGACTGTTCTGTTTTGACAGATTCTGCCTTTTATTTGGCATTGCCTCTTTTGCTATGTTTGATGGATTTCTTTGTTCCATTAACTTTCAGAAGCTTTGTGCAATGTCCAGAAGTGTTAAGAATGATTGTGTCACCTCTGAACATGTGAATTTTTGATTATGCACTAACCCTCTAATGAGTTTGTTTCGAGTTTGGTGTGGAGGAAGTTTTCAAGGGTCAAGAGAGGAGGATGATATACTATGATCAAGAAGAGTGAAGAGTCTAAGCTTGGGGATGCCCCCGTGGTTCATCCCTGCATATTTCAAGAAGACCCAAGCATCTAAGCTTGGGGATGCCCAAGGCATCCCCTTCTTCATCAACAACATTATCAGGTTTCTTCTCTTTAAACTATATTTTTATTCAGTCACATCCAATGTACTTTACTTGGAGCGTCTGTGTGCTTTTGTTTGTGTTTTTGTTTGAATAAATGCTTGTGTGGGAGAGAGACACGCTCCGCTGTTTCATATGGACAAATATGTCCTTAGGCTTTACTCATAGTATTCATGGCGAAGGTTGAATCTTCTTCGTTAATTGTTATATGGTTGGAAACGGGAAATGCTACATGTAGTAATTCTAAAATGTCTTGAATAATTTGATACTTGGCAATTGTTGTGCTCATGTTTAAGCTCTTGCATCATATACTTTGCACCTATTAATGAAGAAATACATAGAGCTTGCTAAATTTTGGTTTGCATAATTGGTCTCTCTAAGGTCTAGATAATTTCTAGTAAAGAGTTTGAACAACAAGGAAGACGGTGTAGAGTCTTATAGTGTTTACAATATGTCTTTTATGTGAGTTTTGCTGCACTGGTTCATCCTTGTGTTTGTTTCAAATAACCTTGCTAGCCTAAACCTTGTATCGAGAGGGAATACTTCTCATGCATCCAAAATCCTTGAGCCAACCACTATGCCATTTGTGTCCACCATACCTACCTACTACATAGTATTTCTCCGCCATTCCAAAGTAAATTGCTTGAGTGCTACCTTTAAATTTCCATCATTCGCCTTTGCAATATATAGCTCATGGGACAAAATAGCCTTAAAAACTATTGTGGTATTGAATATGTACTTATGCACTTTATCTCTTATTAAGTTGCTTGTTGTGCGATAACCATGCTCCTGGGGACGCCATCAACTCTTTGTTGAATATCATGTGTGTTGCTATGCATGTTCGTCTTGTCTGAAGTAAGGGAGATTTACCACTCATTAAATGGTTAGAGCATGCATAATGTTAGAGAAGAACATTGGGCCGCTAACTAAAGCCATGAATCATGGTTGAAGTTTCAGTTTTGGACATATATCCTCAATCTCATATGAGAACATTAATTGTTGCTACATGCTTATGCATTAAAGAGGAGTCCATTATCCGTTGTCTATGTTGTCCCGGTATGGATGTCTAAGTTGAGAATAATCAAAAGCGAGAAATCCAAATGCGAGCTTTCTCCTTAGACCTTTGTGCAGGCGGCATAGAGGTACCCCTTTGTCACACTTGGTTAAAACATGTGTATTGCGATGATAATCCTGGTAATCCGAGCTAATTAGGACAAGGTGCGGGCACTACTAGTATACTATGCATGAAGCTTGCAACTTGTAAGATATAATTTACATGATACATATGCTTTATTACTACCGTTGACAAAATTGTTTCATGTTTTCAAAATAAAAGCTCTAGCACAAATATAGCAATCGATGCTTTCCTCTTTGAAGGACCATTCTTTTACCTTTTATGTTGAGTCAGTTCACCTATTTCTCTCCATCTCAAGAAGCAAACACTTGTGTGAACTGTGCATTGATTCCTACATACTTGCATATTGCACTTGTTATATTACTTTGCATTGACAACTATCCATGAGATATACATGTTATAAGTTGAAAGCAACCGCTGAAACTTAATCTTCCTTTGTGTTGCTTCAATACCTTTACTTTGATTTATTGCTTTATGAGTTAACTCTTATGCAAGACTTATTGATGCTTGTCTTGAAAGTACTATTCATGAAAAGTCTTTGCTTTATGATTCATTTGTTTACTCATGTCATTACCATTGTTTTGATCGCTGCATTCATTACATATGCTTACAATAGTATGATCAAGGTTATGATGGCATGTCACTCCAGAAATTATCTTTGTTATCGTTTACCTGCTCGGGACGAGCAGGAACTAAGCTTGGGGATGCTGATACGTCTCCGACGTATCGATAATTTCTTATGTTCCATGCCACATTATTGATGATATCTACATGTTTTATGCATACTTTATGTCATTATTATGCGTTTTTCGGAACTAACCTATTGACGTATGCCGAAGGGCCAGTTGTTGTTTTCTGCTGTTTTTGGTTTCAGAAATCCTAGTAAGGAAATATTCTCGGAATTGGACGAAATCAACGCCCAGCATCTTAGAATCCCCGGGAGCTTCCAGAACACCCGAGAGCCGCCAGAGAGGGGCCACAGGGGGCCCACACATGGTGGCGGCGCAGCCCAGGAGGGGGGCGCGCCGCCCTAGTGTCTGGTGGCCCCAAACCCCTTCTGACGCCACCCTTCCGCCTACTTAAAGTCTCCATCGCGAAAACCCTACCACGTTCGACAAAACCAGAGAAAACCTTCCAGAGCCGCCGCCATCGCGAAGCCAAGATCTGGGGGACAGAAGTCTCTGTTCCGGCACGCCGCCGGGACGGGGAAGTGCCCCCGGAAGGCTTCTCCATCAACACCACCGCCATCTTCATCACCGCTGCTGTCTCCCATGAGGAGGGAGTAGTTCTCCATCGAGGCTCGGGGCTGTACCGGTAGCTATGTGGTTAATCTCTCTCCTATGTGCTTCAATACAATAATCTCATGAGCTGCCTTACATTATTGAGATTCATATGATGATGCTTGTAATCTAGATGTCATTATGCTAGTCAAGTGGGGTTTACTTATGTGATCTCTGGAGACTCCTTGTCCCACGTGTATAAAGGTGATAGTGTGTGCACCGTGTGGGTCTCTTAGGCTATATTTCACAGAATACTTATTCACTGTTATGAATGGCATAGTGAAGTGCTTATTTATATCTCTTTATGATTGCAATGTGTTTTGTATCACAATATATCTGCGTGCTACTCTAGTGATGTTATTAAAGTAGTTTATTCCTCCTGCACGGTGTAATGGTGACAGTGTGTGCATCGTGTAGTACTTGGCGTGGGCTATGATTGTGATCTCTTGTAGATTATGAAGTTAACTATTGCTATGATAGTATTGATGTGATCTATTCCTCCTTTCGTAGTGTGAAGGTGACAGTGTGCATGCTATGTTGGTACTTGGTTTGGTTATGTTGATCTGTTATGCACTCTATGGTTATTTAAATATGAACATTGAATATTGTTGAGCTTGTTAACTCCGGCATTGAGGGTTCGTGTAATCCTACACAGTTAGTGGTGTTCATCATCCAACAAGAGGGTGTAGAGTCTAGCATCTATTTATTTATTCTGTTATGTGATCAATGTTGAGAGTGTCCACTAGTGAAAGTATGATCCCTAGGCCTTGTTCCTAAATATCGCTATCATTTGCTTGTTTACTGTTTTACTACATTTATACTGCCTGCAATATTACTACCATCAACTGCACGCCAGCAAGCACTTTTCTGGCGCCGTACTACTGCTCATATTCATTCATACCACTTGTATTTCACTATCTCTTCGCCGAACTAGTGCACCTATTAGGTGTGTTGGGGACACAAGAGACTTCTTGCTTTGTGGTTGCAGGGTTGCATGAGAGGGATATCTTTGACCTCTTCCTCCCTGAGTTCGATAAACCTTGGGTGATCCACTTAAGAGAAACTTGCTGCTGTTCTACAAACCTCTGCTCTTGGAGGCCCAACACTGTCTACAAGAATAGAAGCACCCGTAGACATCAATGCTCTCTTTTGCTTCAACTCCTATTTCTTGCGAGTGCATCATTGAAATTACTGAGCCCATCTTAATGGCTATAAAGAAAGCACTTCTTGGGAGATAACCCATGTGTTTATTTTACTACAGTACTTTTGTTTTATATTTGAGTCTTGGAAGTTGTTACTACTGTAGCAACCTCTTCTTATCTTTATTTTATTGCATTGTTGTGCCAAGTAAAGTCTTTGATAGTAAAGTCAATACTAGATTTGGATTACTGCACAGGAACAGATTTCTTGCTGTCACGAATCTGGGCAGAATTCTTTGTAGGTAACTCAGAAAAATCTGCCAATTTACGTGCGTGATCCTCAGATATGTACGCAACTTTCATTCAATTTGGGCATTTTCATCTGAGCAAGTCTGGTGCCATTTTAAAATTCGTCTTTATGGACTGTTCTGTTTTGACAGATTCTGCCTTTTATTTCGCATTGCATGTTTTGCTATGTTTGATGGATTTCTTTGTTCCATTAACTTTCAGTAGCTTTGTGCAATGTTCAGAAGTATTAAGAATGATTATGTCACCTCTGAATATATGAATTATGCACTAACCCTCTAATGAGTTTGTTTCGAGTTTGGTGTGGAGGAAGTTTTCAAGGATCAAGAGAGGAGGATGATACAATATGATCAAGAAGAGTGAAAAGTCTAAGCTTGGGGATGCCCCCGTGGTTCATCCCTGCATATTTTAAGAAGACCCAAGCGTCTAAGCTTGGGGATGCCCAAGGCATCCCCTTCTTCATCGACAACATTATCAGGTTCCTCTAATGAAACTATATTTTTATTCAGTCACATCTTATGTGCTTTGCTTGGAGCGTCTGTTTGCTTAAGTTTTTGTTTTGTTTGAATAAAGTCGGATCCTAGCATTCTTTATATTGGAGATATTACGCTCCGTTGTTTCGTATGAACACATGTGTTCTTAGCTTTATCTTTAATGTTCATTGCGAAAGTTGAACTACCTCATTCATTGATATATGGTTGGAAACGGAAAATGCCGCATGTGGTAAATGGTATAATATCTTGAATAATGTGATACTTGGCAATTGTTGTGCTCATATAGATCTTGTTTAAGCTCTTGCATCATGTACCTTGTACCCATTAATGAATAACTACATAGAGCATGTTAAAATTTGGTTTGCATGATTGTTCTCTCTAAGTCTAGATATTTTCTGGTTGAGGTGTTTGAACAACAAGGAGACAATGTAAAGTCTTATAATGCTTACAATACGTTTATATGTGAGTCTTGCTGCACCATTTTATACTTGAGTTTGCTTCAAACAACCTTGCTAGCCTAGCCTTGTATTGAGAGGAATTCTTCTCGTGCATCCAAATCCTTGAGCCAAAAACTATGCCATTTGTGTCCACCATACCTACCTACTACATGGTATTTCTCTGCCATTCCAAGCAAATACTTCATGTGCTACCTTTAAACAATTCAAAAGCTATTATCTCTTATTTGTGTCAATGTTTTATAGCTCATGAGGAAGTATGTGGTGTTTATCTTTCGATCTTGTCATTTACTTCGGACAGACTTTCACCAATGGACTAGTGGCTCATCCGCTTATCCAATAATTTTGCAAAAAGAGCTGGCAATGGGGTTCCCAGCCCCAATTAATTAACTTTCATTAATAATTCTCTTCACATGTTTTGCTCTGATTCATCAGTAAGCAACTTAATTTTGCAAATAGACACTCCTCCATGGTATGGGATTGTTGGAAGGCACCCGAGGACTTGGTTAGCCATGGCTTGAGAAAGCAAAGGTTGGGAGGAGTGTCATCCATAAATAAATAAAAAAACTAAACTAAAGTACATGTGTAAACAAAAGAGAAGAGGGATGATCTACCTTGCTGGTAGAGATAACGTCCTTCATGGGAGCCGCTCTTGAAAGTCTGGTTGATAAGGTAGTTAGAGTACCCACTACCATTCGTTGACAACAACAAACACCTCTCAAAACTTTACTTTTATGCTCTCTATATGATTTCAAAACTTAAAAAGCTCTAGCACATGATTTAATCCCTGCTTCCCTCTGCGAAGGGCCATTCTTTTACTTTATGTTGAGTCAGTTCACCCACTTCTTTCTATCTTACAAGCAAACACTTGTGTCAACTGTGTGCATTGATTCTTACATGTTTACCTATTGCACTTGTTATATTGCTTTATGTTGACAACTATCCATGAGATATACATGTTACAAGTTGAAAGCGATTGCTGAAACTTAATCATCCTTTGTGTTGCTTCAATGCTTTTACTTTGAATCTATTGCTTTATAAGTTAACTCTTATGCAAGACTTATTGATGCTTGTCTTGAAAGTACTATTCATGAAAAGTACTATCCAGGCCCTGGCCGCGCCGCCCTATTGTGTGGTGGCCCCGTCAGCCTTCCGACTCCGCCTCTTCGCCTATTTAAAGGTCCCTGAACCTCGATACGGAAAAGCCACGGTACGAGAAACCTTCCAGAGCCGCCGCCATCGCGAAGCCAAGATCTGGGGGACAGGAGTCTCTGTTCCGGCACGCCGCCGGGACGGGGAAGTGCCCCCGGAAGGCTCCTCCATCGACACCACCGCCATCTTCATCACCGCTGCTGTCTCCCATGAGGAGGGAGTAGTTCCCCATCGAGGCTAAGGGCTGTACCGGTAGCTATGTGGTTAATCTCTCTCCTATGTACTTCAATACAATAATCTCATGAGCTGCCTTACATGATTGAGATTCATATGATGATGCTTGTAATCTAGATGTCATTATGCTAGTCAAGTGGATTTTACATATGTGATCTCCGGAGACTCCTTGTCCCACGTGTGTAAAGGTGACAGTGTGTGCACCGTGTGGGTCTCTTAGGCTATATTTCATAGAATACTTATTCACTGTTATGAATAGCATAGTGAAGTGCTTATTTATATCCCTTTATGATTGCAATGTGTTTTGTATCACTATTCATCTATGTGCTACTCTAGTGATGTTATTAAAGTAGTCTATTCCTCCTGCACGGTGTAATGGTGACAGTGTGTGCATCGTGTAGTACTTGGCGTAGGTTATGATTGTGATCTCTTGTAGATTATGAAGTTAACTATTGCTATGATAGTATTGATGTGATCTATGCCTCCTTCATAGTGTGATGGTGACAGTGTGCATGCTATGTTAGTACTTGGTTTAGTTGTGTTGATCTATCGTGCACTCTAAGGTTATTTAAACATGAATATCGAATATTGTGGAGCTTGTTAACTCCGGCATTGAGGGTTCGTGTAATCCTACACAATTAGTGGTGTTCATCATCCAACAAGAGAGTGTAGAGTATAGCATTTATCTATTTATTCTGTTATGTGATCAATGTTGAGAGTGTTCACTAGTGAAAGTATAATCCCTAGGCCTTGTTTCCAAATACTGCAATCATCGCTTGTTTACTATTCTACTGCATCTTTACTTCCTGCAATATTACTACCATCAACTGCACGCCAGCAAGCACTTTTCTGGCGCCGTTACTACTGCTCATATTCATTCATACCACTTGTATTTCACTATCTCTTCGCCGAACTAGTGCACCTATACATCTGACAAGTGTATTAGGTGTGTTGGGGACACAAGAGACTTCTTGTATCGTGATTGCAGGGTTGCTTGAGAGGGATATCTTTGACCTCTTCCTCCCTGAGTTCGATAAACCTTGGGTGATCCACTTAAGGGAAACTTGTTGCTGTTCTACAAACCTCTGCTCTTGGAGGCCCAACACTGTCTACAAGAATAGAAGCACCCGTAGACATCACTTGCAATTCTTCTGCCGTAGCAGTTGTGGTCATTGGTTCTGTACCATCCATGGCTCTTGCGGCTCTGTCCCATGCTTCTTGCAGGAGTTGAACCCTTAAACGCGGTGTAGGCCCGACATATTTGGTGCCTAAACCTCGCCTGAGATCAGCGGGATCGACATATGGGTTTCCCGCATCGTCGAAAGCCTCTGACGTCTCCGGCTCTGCTCGGTTTGTTTCTCCAATTGCATAGATCTGATGATATTTTGAATTTTGATTTTTGTCAGGATTGGTGACACCATCGTATAGATTGGTGAAGATCGACCTTTCCAACAACAATAGATCTGTCGATGAAATTGAAGCTGTCGATGATGTCTGAGTTGTTGCTTATATCAGAGTCCGCAGATGATTCGAAGGACATGTCGCTGAAGATCTTGGCGAGCTTTTCGCTTGCCATAGTATTGATGAAGCGTGGCGATGAAATCTCCTCTTCGCCTGACGAAAAGTCGAAATCGACCGCTGATAATCCCGACGAGATCGGAACTTCGAGACGATACGATCCTTCTTTCTCGACACAGAATCGGAACTTTCTGAACGTCATCTCCATGGGCTCCTCCAGATACGCATAATGCATCCAAACGGGAGGGCGGGTGAGGAACAAAATCAACTAGATCAGTTTCGATCTGTTTACCTCGATCCATCGCGTTGCTTGCTACCGATGAAGTCGACGATCTTGAACGTGCCATCGAGATCAGCTCCTTGTCTCCTCTAATCCCCACGGTCGGCGCCAATTGACAAGGTATTAACTCGTCAATGCCTACGTATTGTAGACTAGGGTTTGGTTGGAAGTAGAGGGCAAGTAGATCTCGAAGGTTTCAGCCGAAAAGTACTCGACGATTTAGAAACTAGGGTTATGTTGACAATGGATTCGATCTTCTCTTTGTCTCTCGACTCCCCCTTATATAGGAGGCGGAGCCGCGGGATTCATAATACACAAGTTACAGAGTCCGGGAGGGTTTCTAACTGATGTCTACGCACGCTTCTACTCCTGTAGACAGTGTTGGGCCTCCAAGAGCAGAGGTTTGTAGAACAGCAGCAAGTTTCCCTTAAGTGAATCACCCAAGGTTTATCGAACTCAGGGAGGTAGAGGTCAAAGATATCCCTCTCAAGCAACCCTGCAATTACGATACAAGAAGTCTCTTGTGTCCCCAACACACCTAATACACTTGTCAGATGTATAGGTGCACTAGTTCGGCGAAGAGATAGTGAAATACAAGTATAATGGATTTTTGTAAGAAGTAATTGCAATCTGAAATAAAGATGGCAGCAAGTAAACATGTAACAGAACTTGTTGGAAACGGTGTTTCAATGCTTAGAAACAAGGCCTAGGGATCATACTTTCACTAGTGGACACTCTCAACATTGATCACATAACTGAATAAATAAATGCTACTTTCTACACTCTCTTGTTGGATAACAAACACCATTCATTATGTAGGGCTACAAAAGCACACCTCAAGCCGGAGTAAACAAGCTCCACAACATCCGGAGTTCATATTAGAGTAACCTCTAGAGTGCATAATAGACCGTTGCAATTTAGACCGAGTACTAACATAGCATACACACTGTCAACAATAGCTATGAAAGGGGGAATAGATCGCATCGATACTATCATAGTAATAGTTAACTTCATAATCTACAAGAGATTACAATCATAACCTACGCCAAGTACTACATGATGCACACACTGTCAACATTACATCATGGAGGAGGAATAGACTACTTTAATAACATCACTAGAGTAGCACATAGATTAATAGTGATACAAAGCTCATGATCACATAAAGATCACACCATGGGAGAGAGAGATCAACCACATAGCTACCGGTAGAGCCCTCAGCCTCGGGGGAGAACTACTCCCTCCTCATCATGGGAGACAGCGACGGCGATGAAGATGGCGGTAATGTCGATGGAGATGACTCCGGGGGCAATTCCCCGTCCCGGCGGCGTGCCGGAACAGAGACTTCTGTCCCCCGAAATGGAGTTTCGCGATGGCGGCGGCGTCCCTGGAGTCTTTCTGGAGTTTCGTCAATTGGTGTAGGGTTTTCACGTCACGAGAGATTATATAGGCGAAGAGGCGGCGCAAGGGGGTGCCTGGGGGGCCAACCCCATAGGGCGGCGCGCCCTCCTCCTAGGCCGCGCCCCTGTGTGGTGTGGGGGCCCTGGGCCTCCTCTCCGGCTCCCCTTCGGTGTTCTGGTCCGTCTCGGTGAAATAAGATGTTTAGCTTTTGTTTCATCGAGTTCCGAGAATATTGCCCGAACAGCCTTTCTGGAACCAAAAATAGCAGAAAATAGGAACTGGCACCTCGGCATCTTGTTAATAGGTTAGTTCCGGAAAATGCATAAAAACATTATAAAGTGTGAGCAAAACATGTAGGTATTGTCATAAAACTAGCATGGAACATCAGAAATTATAGATACGTTGGAGACGTATCAAGCATCCCCAAGCTTAGTTCCTACTCGCCCTCGAGTAGGTAAACGATATCAAGGATAATTTCTGAAGTGACATGCTGCTATCATAATCTTGATCAATACTATTGTAAAGCATATGAAATGAATGAAGTGATTCAAAGCAATGGTAAAGATGATGATTAAACAACTGAATCATATAGCAAAGACTTTTCATGAATAGTACTTTCAAGACAAGCATCAATAAGACTTGCATAGGAGTTAACTCATAAAGCAATAAATTCTTAGTAGAAAGTTTTGAAGCAACAGAAAGGAAGATATAAGTTTCAGCAGTTGCTTTCAACTTCAACATGTATATCTCATGGATAATTGTCAACACAAAGTAATATGATGAGTGCAAATAAGCAAGTATGTAGGAATCAATGCACACAGTTAACACAAGTGTTTGCTTCTAAGATAGAAAGAAGTAGGTAAACTGACTCAACATAAAGTAGAAGAAAGGCCCTTCGCAGAGGGAAGCATGGATTACTATTTTTGTGCTAGAGCTTTTATTTTCAAAACATAGAAACAATTTTGTCAACGGTAGTAATAATTCATATGTGTTATACATAAGACATCCTATAAGTTGCAAGCCTCATGCATAGAATACCAATAGTGCTCGCACCTTGTCCTAATTAGCTTGGATTTACATGGATTATCATTGCATAACATATGTTTCAACCAAGTGTCACAAAGGGGTACCTCTATGCTGCCTGTACAAAGGTCCAAGGAGATAGATCGCATTTGATTTCTCATTTTTGATAGATCTCAACTAAGGACATCCATACCGGGACAACATAGAAAACAGATAATGGACTCCTCTTTAATGCATAAGCATTCAACAACAGATAATATTCTCATAAGAGATTGAGGATTAATGTCCAAACTGAAACTTCCACCATGATACATGGCTTTAGTTAGCGGCTCAATGTTCTTCTCTAACAATATGCATACTCAAACCGTTTGATCATGATAAATCGCCCTTACTTCAGACAAGACGAACATGCAGAGCAACTCACATGATATTCAACAAAAGTGTAATAGTTGATGGCGTCCCCAGAAACATGGTTACCGCTCAACAAGCAACTTATAAGAAATAAGATACATAAGCTACATATTCTTTACCACAATAGTTTTTAAGGCTATTTTCCGATGAGCTATAGATTGCAAAGACAAGGAATGAAATTTTAAAGGTAGCACTCAAGCAATTTACTTTGGAATGGCAGAGAAATACCACATAGTAGGTAGGTATGGTGGACACAAATGGCATAGGTTTTGGCTCAAGGATTTAGATGCACGAGAAGTATTCCCTCTCGGTACAAGGCTTTGGCTAGCAAGGTTGTTTGAAGCAAACACAAGTATGAACCGGTACAGAAAAACTTACATAAGAACATATTGCAAGCATTATAAGACTCTACATTGTCTTCCTTGTTGTTCAAACACTTTTACCAGAAAATATCTAGACCTTAGAGAGACCAATCATGCAAATCAAATTTCAACAAGCTCTATGGTAGTTCTTCGTTAATAGGTGCAAAGTACATGATACAAGAGCTTAAACATGATCTATTGAGCAAAACAATTGCCAAGTATCGAATTATTCAAGACCATATACCAATTGCCACATGAAGCATTTCCTGTTTCCAACCAAATAGCAATAAATGCAGCTGCTTTTAACTTTCGCCATGAACATTAAAAGTAAAACTAAGAACACAAGTGTTCAAATGAAAAAGCGGAGCATGTCTCTCTCCCACATAAGCATGAATTTATTCAGAGAATGAAAATAACAAAATGAAAATAAAAGCACACAGACGCTCCAAGTAAAGCACATAAGATGTGATGGAATAAAAATATAGTTTCACTAGAGATGACCTGATAAGTTGTTGATGAAGAAGGGGATGCCTTGGGCATCCCCAAGCTTAGACGCTTGAGTCTTCTTGAAATATGCAGGGATGAACCACGGGGGCATCCCCAAGCTTAGAATATTCACTCTTCTTGATCACATTATATCACCCGGCCTTCTCTCTTGACACTTGAAAACTTCCGCCACACCAAACTTCTCATAAACTTCATTAGAGGGTTAGTGCATAATCAAAAATTCACATGTTCAGCAAGGACACAATCATTCTTAACACTTCTGGACATTATCCAAAGCTACTGAAAGTTAATGGAACAAAGAAATCCACTCAACACAGTAAAAGAGGCAATGCGAAATAAAAGGCAGAATCTGTCAAAACAGAACAGTCCGTAAAGACGAATTTTTCAGAGGCAGTTAACTTGCTCAGATGAAAAAGCTCCAATTGAATGAAAGTTGCGTACATATCTTAGGATCACGCATGTAAATTGGCAGATTTTTTTGATTCTTCTACAGAGAGATCTACTCAAATTCGTGACAGGTAGAAATCTGTTTCTGCGCATCAATCCAAATCTAGTATCAACTTTACTATTAGAGACTTTACTTGGCACAACAATGCAATAACGTAAAGATAAGGCGAGGTTGCTACAGTAGTAACAAATTCCAAGACACAACAAAACATTAGCAAAATAAAACATGGGTTATCTCCCAAGAAGTGCTTTCTTTATAGCCATTAAGATGGGCTCAGTGATTTTAATGATGCTTATATAAGGATGAGAGTTGAAGCAAAGAGAGCATCAAAAAGCAAGTGTGAAACAAATTTAAGCCTAACCCTCTTCCTATGCATAGGAATCTTGTACACAAATAAATTCATGAGGAGCAAAGTGACAAGCATAGGAAGATAAAACACGAGTAACTTCAAGATTCTCGACATAAAGAGGGGAACTTAATATTATTAAGATGCATATAACCATGTTTCCCTCTCTCATAATAACTTTCAGTAGCATCATTGATGAAATCCACAATATACCCATCACTTAAAACATTCTTATCATGGTTCATATGCATAAAAGTATCATTAATTTTGGCATAAGAAAAACTCTTCTCATTAATAATAATTGAAACGGGATCATTATCAAGAATTTGAACATGGTAAACAAGTTGCATACTAAGGGAATGGTTTATGGCAATCCCAACATAACTATTACAAGTTTCATAGGGATAATTATAACCTGTGTCATAGCATTCTTTATAATAATTGTCAAAGATTGGAGGCATAGTGTCATCATAAGAAATAGAATAGTTATCTTCCACAGTATGTTCATCTGTAACCATACCATCATTGTTACTAGAAGGAGATGTATCAAACATATAATCATCAGTAGCAAAAGGATTTTCAAACACCTCATCCCCAAGCTTAGAGCTTTCTATATCATTATGGGAAGAAGCATGGATAGTACTAATACTATGGCAATTATTAACATCATCATTTTCAGAATTTGTTTCCCAGAGATTTTCAATATCAAAAATAGTGTGCTCTTTCAAATCATGATCACTAATGTAGGTAAAGGGCATAGGAAGATCATTGTACTCAGATTCATTATCATAATAATCATTAGGAGCAACATACTTACGGTTACCTATCGTTATCTCATACACGCGGGGATATGCCGTTACCTCTTTCTTTTTATTCCCCCTCTTCTTCTTCTTCGTTCCCTTCTTCTTCTTCTTCTCCTTCTCCTCGTTCCCTTCTTTAGGGGGGAGAGGCTTCATGGGAGGCTTCTCCACATAACCTGATTCATTTCCAGAAACAATAGAAGAAACTTGGGAGGATTCCTCCTTTTCATTAATAAGTTCAAAACACACAGCGGTCCTATCATATTTTGGCAAAGTGTCATCTTCTAAAATATTTTGTATGTAAGTATTTGTATGGCAATTGTCAATGCAATAAGAAAGACACCCATGCAGGACACTATTAATATCAAGATCATTCATATCTAACAAAGAAATTTTTCTTGATAACTCTTCACACCACAAAAATAAAGTAAGTTCATCATGCTGATTCGGAGTAATTTCATCATCACAATACAAATTTGCAGCACTCATGAGGTTCGAATTATCATTGGAGGAGCATTGGAAATTAAAATGACCCACTCTATGGCAAAGTTCACAAATAAAAGGATAGAGGGCACAAACTTTTTCACCAAGATCATCTAGAGCCCTAGACCACTTTCTAGTTTTTTCATTCCTATGATGGATACAATATTCATCTTCGATTTGATTAATTCCGCAAGGTCTATGCATTCCACAAAAATTAACATGCTTATAAGAAATAGTATTTTCAGAAGTTTGAGCATGTTTATTGCAATCATTAACAACAATTTCATTTTCCATGCAAGTGTCTTTAAAAGGCTCATGATACATGTACCAATTTTCTTTAGGAACATTAATATGAGAAGCAAAGGCTTTATAGCAATCGACCATAATTTGAGGATCAAGACCATATTTAGCACTAAGCTCTTGAAAATCAACAGTTTCAATGAAAGACTTAATGCATTCATATTCATAGTTTATACCTGATTCTTTACCTTTGTCGTTCTCCCAATCTTCAGCGTTCTCCTGAATCCGATCAAGAAGGTCCCATTTAAACTCTTCTTTGTTGTGTGTGAATGATCCAGAACAAGCAGTATCTAGCAAGGTTTTATCTTGAAAAGAAAGTCTTGCATAGAAATTATCAATGATGATATTACCAGGAAGCTCATGAATGGGGCATTTGAGCATTAAAGACTTCAATCTCCCCCATGCTTGGGCAATACTCTCTCCATCATGAGACCAGAAATTATATATGCGGTTTCGGTCTTTGTGAATTTCACTTGGAGGATAGAATTTAGAATAAAATAGAGGCATAATATCCTTCCAATCAAGAGAATGCCCATCCTTCAGCAGTTTATACCAATGCGCCGCTTTACCAGACAACGACATAGAGAATAATTTCTTCCTAACTTCATCCATAGAAATACCTGCACACTTGAATAACCCGCATAATTCATGTAGAAACAATAAATGATCTCCAGGATGAACAGTTCCATCCCCTTCATAGCGGTTATCCACAACAAGTTCAATAATTTTCATAGGTATCTTGAAAGGAATATTTTCAGTAGGTGGATTTAAAATATCACAAGCATCATTAGAGTTATCACATATGGGAGATAAAGTATTATCAGAGAAAATTTTCTCCCCTAAAGCTGGAAAACTACAAAGATCATAAAAACTAGCTTCCCCAAGCTTAGACTTTTCTATAGCATTAGCAGTAATTGCGTTCATACTAATAACATTGCTACTAGCATGCAAATAAGGTTCCATAGGTTTTTTAATTTTCGCATCACATAATTCATGTCTTATTTCAGGAAATAGATTAAAAAGCTCACTGTTATTTTCTATTATGCCTAACTAGTGAAAAATAAAAACAAGAAACAAAAAGATGCAATTGCAGGATCTAAAGGAAATAGCTTCGAGCACTCACACACCGGCAAGAGTGCTAGGAAATAGCTTAGTAGTCAGAGAATGTGAATACCTTTTACCTTACCTCCCCGGCAACGGCGCCAGAAAATAGCTTGATGTCTACGCACGCTTCTATTCCTGTAGACAGTGTTGGGCCTCCAAGAGCAGAGGTTTGTAGAACAGCAGCAAGTTTCCCTTAAGTGAATCACCCAAGGTTTATCGAACTCAGGGAGGTAGAGGTCAAAGATATCCCTCCCAAGCAACCCTGCAATTACGATACAAGAAGTCTCTTGTGTCCCCAACACACCTAATACACTTGTCAGATGTATAGTTGCACTAGTTCGGCGAAGAGATAGTGAAATACAAGTATAATGGATGATTGTAAGTAGTAATTGCAATCTGAAATAAAGATGGCAGCAAGTAAACATGTAACAGAACTTGTTGGAAACGGTGTTTCAATGCTTAGAAACAAGGCCTAGGGATCATACTTTCACTAGTGGACACTCTCAACATTGATCACATAACTGAATAAATAAATGCTACTTTCTACACTCTCTTGTTGGATAACAAACACCATTCATTATGTAGGGCTACAAAAGCACACCTCAAGCCGGAGTAAACAAGCTCCACAACATCCGGAGTTCATATTAGAGTAACCTCTAGAGTGCATAATAGACCGTTACAATTTAGACCGAGTACTAACATAGCATACACACTGTCAACAATAGCTATGAAAGGGGGAATAGATCGCATCAATACTATCATAGTAATAGTTAACTTCATAATCTACAAGAGATTACAATCATAACCTACGCCAAGTACTACATGATGCACACACTGTCAACATTACATCATGGAGGAGGAATAGACTACTTTAATAACATCACTAGAGTAGCACATAGATTAATAGTGATACAAAGCTCATGATCACATAAAGATCACACTATGGGAGAGAGAGATGAACCACATAGCTACCGGTAGAGCCCTCAGCCTCGGGGGAGAACTACTCCCTCCTCATCATGGGAGACAACGACGGCGATGAAGATGGCGGTGATGTCGATGGAGATGACTCCGGGGGCAATTCCCCGTCGCGGCGGCGTGCCGGAACAGAGACTTCTGTCCCCCGAAACGGAGTTTCGCGATGGCAGCGGCGTCCCTGGAGTCTTTCTGGAGTTTCGTCAATTGGTGTAGGGTTTTCACGTCACGAGAGATTATATAGGCGAAGAGGCGGCGCAAGGGGGGTGCCTGGGGCCCACCCCATAGGGCGGCGCGACCCCCTCCTAGGCCGCGCCCCTGTGTGGTGTGGGGGCCCTGGGCCTCCTCTCCGGCTCCCCTTCGGTGTTCTGGTCCGTCTCGGTGAAATAAGATGTTTAACTTTTGTTTCGTCGAATTCCGAGAATATTGCCCGAACAGCCTTTCTGCAACCAAAAACAGCAGAAAACATGAACTGGCACCTCGGCATCTTGTTAATAGGTTAGTTCCGGAAAATGCATAAAAACATTATAAAGTGTGAGCAAAACATGTAGGTATTGTCATAAAACTAGCATGGAACATCATAAATTATAGGTACGTTGGAGACGTATCACTAACCCGTCCCGTAAAATTACAAGTCTCTATATTTCCTAATACAACTCTAACTTTCCTTAATATTAACTGGGCTTCCGAACTTCATATTCTTCGACTTGTGGGCCTTCAGTAAACCCCGGGTACCATCTTCGGCAGGCCCATTGGGGATGCCTATGTCACTACTTCCAAACCAGAAAGGGGTTTCGACATGGTGATCCACTATCACCCATGTTATTTAACATTATTGGAGATATGCTAGCCATCCTAATAGCAAGAGTGAAAGAGGATGGTCAGAGAGGAGGTCTCATTCCTCATCTGGTTGATGGAGGAATTTCCATTTTGCAATATGTTGATGACACGATACTTTTCATGGAACATGACTTGGAAAAGGCTATTAATATGAAACTGATTTAGCATTTTTTTGAAGAGTTGTCAGGACTAAAAATTAATTTTCACAAAAGCGAGATTTTCTGTTTTGGTAAGGCTAAAGAGGAAGAGGAACAGTACAAACAACTATTTGGTTGTGAATCTGGTTATCTACCCTTTAGATATTTGGGTATTCTAATCCATTATAGAAAATTAAAAAACTCTGAGTGGAATCCAGTGGAAAGTAGGTTTGAAAACAAATTAGGATGTTGGGCTGGAAAATTACTTTCCTACGGGGATCGCCTTGTGTTGATTAATACAGTTGTTACTAGTTTACCAATGTTTATGCTATCCTTCTTTCAGCTACCTAAAGGGGTAAGGAAGACGTTAGATTTTTTTCGATCACGTTTCTTTTGGCAATGTGAGGAAAATAAGAAGAAATATAGGTTAACCAAGTGGAACTTGATTTGTAGACCTAAGGACCAAGGTGGTTTGGGTATTGAAGTTTTCGAGATTAAAAATTCCTGCCTTCTTAGTAAATGGCTATTTAAACTTCTTTCTGAAGAGGGATTATGGCAACAATTGCTAAAAAATAAGTACCTATCACAAAAAACACCGGCTGAAGTTGAAAGTAAGCCGACTGATTCACCATTCTGGAAGGGACTAATGAAAATAAAGGGAGAATTTTTTAGTAGAGGTAAATTTGTAGTAGGCTCTGGAGAAGGAGTGCGTTTTTGGGAGGATATTTGGCTAGGTGATCAGACGCTTGCAACTCAGTATCCGCAACTATATAATATAGTCCACCGTAAGCTTGATACTATGGCGAATGTTACGGGGTCAACTCCTTTAAATATTTGTTTTCGGAGAAGACTAATTGGGGATAAGTGGGATCAATGGGCACATCTATATCAACGTTTAATGATGATAAATTTGAATGATGATCTTGATAAAAAAAATTGGGGTCTAACATCCACAGAGAAATTCACGGTTAAATCGATGTATGCTGATATGTTAAATGGACACACAAGATATCTTCACAAGTATCTTTGAAAAATAAAAATTCCACTGAAAATAAAAATCTTTATGTGGTTCCTTAGTAAGAAAGTCTTGTTAACCCGTGATAATTTAGCAAAGAGAAATTGGAATGAAATGTTCTTTCTGTGATGCCGAGGAATCAGTTGAACATTTGTTTATTTCCTGTCCTTTTGCTAAGCATATTTGACGGGTTATTTTCGCTCCGTATAATATTTCACCTCCATCCAATGTAACAAATATGTTTGGAAATTGGCTTAATGGAGTTGACAAAGACCATACAGCTAGAATTCACATTGGTGTTTCGGCTTTATGTTGGTCAATTTGGAATTGCAGAAATGATATTGTTTTTAACAAAAAGGACTCTACTAATTTTTTGCAGGTTATCCACACTATGGTCCACTGGATCCAACTTCGGCGTTTCTTGCTCCCGGAGGATCAGCGGGAATGCATAGTTTCTGGATGCAACCGCCTTCGCATGGTTGCCCAGGATATTTTCTACCAGGCTACTTGGCGGAATGTTAAGAGATTGCATGATGCTTAGATTGCTTAGTAGTCTTTTATTTTTTCGATGGTTGATTTTTGTATCGACCCTCGTTGATCCATGAGTTGTAAACTTTGAATATTGATTGGTTTAATAAAAGGCTGTGTGCATCAACCGATGCAGAGGCCGGGGTACACCCCATTTCGAAAAAAAATAAAGGTGTTTTTCCTAGGAATTCAACTCGTGCCAAGATGATGATCTGCCGGATGCCTGTCTCCACAACCTGGCTAGAGTGTCATGTTTCGGAAGGCTTCACCGCGAACTCCACTGGACGATTCACACCTGAAAATTGCTGGAACGGGTAGGATTCGGTCATGCGTACCATGTTTTTTACCGTTTGATTTCAGAGAGAGCGTCCAGTGGCTATTACCATCACGGACATAGCCGGACCCAGCGCCCCTCCAACCCAGACGCGTTCCTAGGCTGCGGTGCCGTTCGCCTCCTGCGTCAGTGCGTTTGGAGCGACAAAATTAGATCTGACTGGGGCACAATCCGTGGCCTCCTGAGCATGTCAGCTGGTGAGGACCTTGGCCGTGCTCGAAGTGAAAAACAATGCAGCGACAGCACGTCTGCCACGAGATTCGGCCACGACAACTCATTATTGCTCTCTGCTTTTTTTCGCGTGTCTGTGTTTTGGTTCATTTCTTCTGCTTTGATCTATTCAGATTAAAATACTTTCTATTTTGCCTTGTGCACGTTTATTTTCGATCCTCATGGAAAAATGTGTTAACCTTTGTGTTTTTTTTTTTCCAAATCTCATGAACCAGAAAATTCGAGATGCGTTCTACAAATCATTGGGTAATATTTGTCTGATGTGTAAAGTCGTGCTGAAATGGCGAGGCTCGCTAGCACCCCCTTGTGATATTTGTCCTCGTCTATACCCTCTTTGGCCTAGCACCGCAACGGCTCGTTGCTGCGATTTTTTCTCGCAGCAACCCAGGCCTCCACGAAGCCCTGGGAGTGGTAGAGTGCCAGAAACATCATGTTGTTGATGAGATCCCACCCAGGTCCTTGCCACGATTGCGGGTTGTTCCGAGAGATGGCACAATGACCGCACCCGACGCAAGTGCCATGGCTCCACGGTGCGGGATATAAGTTTCCATTTCGGGTCATTTTGCAGTATCTACTCAGGCCACGAAAAACGCAAACAAATCGAAAACGGTAGGAGTTTTCTGGTTTCGATATGTTTTCTTCGACCTGCTAGAGAAAAGAATCAGTGGCATGCGGGGCGCCCAGGTTTCGACAAATTCATGGGTCCGCCTTTGATCACGGAGCATGATTTCTCGTTCCATGGTGATATTAGCTGGCGGAGAATGTCATTAAAGCCGAGATCCAAGCACTAGCAATGGTGATTTGAGTATTTGTGAAGATGAGGATTTGGCTTGGTGATTCCTGACATGGAGCAGCGGTATTATAAAAGGCGGCGATACCACAAGAGAAGTTTAAAGTCTTACCTTTCAACGTGAAAATCCAAGGCCAGGCCTTAATTGGTTGTGCCTGACAATGGCCTTCTTAAAGACATTATTTTGTGAGGAGGACTTTTTTCAGGCTGAGATGTAAGATCTATGATCCAGTGATGACGCTCCTGTGCACGGTTTCTTAGAGGCATTTTTTTTTTTGGAGAAAATGAACTTCTGGTGTTATCTTGGTGGTCTAAGTACGACCGTTAAAAGAAATAGATCATTGTAGTGGGACCTTTCTTTTATTGTAATTTTTTTTCCTTTTTGGGCTATGTGCATTCGTAATGCCGCTAGGACCGTGCGTTATTGTGGAGGCTAGGTGTAATTGGTATCTTCACGATATTAATATATGTTCTTTGTCGAAAAATAGGGTATAGAGGAGTGGAAAATGGGTGTGTTTAACCAAGTGGGTGAGATCAACCGCCATTTACCCAACCCATCTATAATACTATGAAAGAGAATTTAAACCATTCAACTCAGGTGAAAGAAAAAGAAAGTGCTAAAAATCTCATATATATTGTGCGATAGAGATATGATATTACTCCTTAGGGCATCTCCAACGGGGCGACGCAAACGGACATTTTTCGTCCTTTTGCGTCTGCGCGGACAAAAAACGCGCTTAAGCGGCTAGACGCAAAACGTCCGCAGCGTCCGTCCTGACGCAAACGTGGACCAAATATGCGCTAGGAATGCGTCTGTGCGGACGCGTCCGCGCGTCCGTTTTCGTCCGTTTGGTCTGCATGCAGCCCTCTCTCTTCCTTTAATCACGCATGCGGTCATTCCTAGCCACACAAACATAATCTTTCCCGGCAGAGACGCATGCGGATATGCGGACGTTTTTTGTGGCCGTGCACGACACAAACGGACATAAATATGCGTCGCCCCGCTCGAGATGCCCTTATGCCATTTTTGTTGCACAAGGCAAAAAAAAAAAGTCAGACTGATCTCACAAACCAGAATCTTTGATGAATCATACACTACTTTATATAGATCAACTAAGGAATTGTAGGTACGGAATTTATTTGATATATCTTTAAACCGTCAAGCCAATTAACGGGGTCTATCGCAGCAGCAAGTGTAAATATTCCTGCAGTAGGAATGGAAAGGCTTCGTGGGGTGAAGTGCTTGGCATTCTTCGTGGCACCAGTCATGTCGAGAGCAGGGATACAACGGATGGCACTTGTTCTTTTCAAAACGGAACGGCTCGCTTCCTGCAAAAGCAACATATATGTAAACAAATGTCATAATGTGTTCATGATCTAATTTCAGACTTCTGCATGCATCCAAAAGGAAGAGCAAAACAAGTGTAGGTAAGTGTGACATTTTTGTAGATAGAGATGTATCAACAACTAAAATATATTTAAATATATTCATATCTGAATAAAACTGAGGTACTTATTTTAGAAAGAAAGTAGTACATACCAGGGGTAGTGTCAGTTGCATGACAGGATTCGAAGGTAGAAGACAACATGACAAGCACCAGGATAGCAACTGCCATGTAGCACACGGCCCTCCTCGTTGTGTTGCTGCTCATCTTGACCAGTGCTCGCTAACTTCTATTCGTGGTTCTACGTATCTTGTTGTATTTCTCTATGCGCACTGCAAACGAGCTCTTTCCTTTGTTGCTATTTATAGAGAGACACGGTGAAATCTGCATACGATTCGGTTTTTATTTATGCAGATTTACCGAATTAATGTTGGCATATCTTTAGTAGATATGCTATATTTATTGCGTCAATTCATGGTAGTGCTGCCCTTTTTATATTGGAGTAGGTAGTACTAATCTGAATTAGTCTGTGCTTGTTTTAAATTTAATTAATTTATTACACAAATATAGTAACATATGTGACATCAAATTACTCTATTATAGAACTTCATGTCAAGATGACTCTAGAGATATTAATTTAATGTCATAAATATTACTACTTAAAAAAAATGTTGGTCAAATTTAACAAAGTTACCGTGGCCTTACTGGTATGCAAGGTGATGGCTTTGGAAGATGTCGGAACTTCCTTGGTAAGCTGTAGCGCGCTGGAGAGATCCTCGGAGGAAACAACAATAGGGTTGCGCGATGCTATCTTCTTCTTTCTTCCGGAGGCTTGCCTGATGCCGTTGGAGCCGGTTCCGGAGGAGGAGTTGCAGATTTAGACGGTGGAGTGGCAGGCTTTGAAGGCAGGGTCACTAGAGATCTTGCCGGTCTTAGCAATGCCGGCGGAGGAGAAGGCGAAGCCGGCTTAGAAGATGTCGGTGGTGTTGTAGAAGTGCTGCTTCCGGGGGCCGACATAACTGTGATGGGTTCCAACGGCTCGGCTTGGTCGTTACTGGTGCCTATGTTGCTGGCGCCGGGGTCTTCAGCTTGTTCTGGAGCCGAAAGGAAGCCAGATCCACCACGGTGATCATCATAATCAAGGGTCGTGTTCCCCTCACTTGTTTTAGGCCCTGTAGGGCCAAAGTGGAGCCCGCCAGCATCAGATCCCGACGAAGGAGCCTGGTGTGCGGGACCCTTGACCTTAGCAGGGCTAGGTATCTTGAGTAGTGGTTCTGATGGTGCTGATGTTGTCTTGGGGGCTGATGGAGTTCTACCCAGAGCACTCCGGTTGATCTCAAGCGCAGGGCTAAGCAAGAGGGCAAATGTTATCAGTAAAAAGGGGTATTTACGAGATAAAAACAGAAGATCGTACTGGAAAAGGTGTGCCGAAATAAAATTTTACCCGGAGGATGTCGGGGGAGCCCTAGATCTCTTCTTTGCCCCAAGCGGGGCTAGACTCCCGACTTTCCGATGCTTCGAGGCCAGAGGAGCGCTGGGACCGGAATCCGGAGCTGCGGTTCTCTTGGAGGCACGCGTGGTCTTCGGCACCGCAGTCTTCGGCGCCGCCAGCGGCAAGGTATCCTCCATCACCTGGGCGTCTGGATCAGCTGAAGCTGGATCCATGGAATATGCGTAGGAGATGGGCACGGGGTCATATACCTCTAACATAATGCAGTCATCGTCATCACTGCCGACATCGTCATCACTGCCGACATCGTCTGCCCAAGTCCTTGATGGATGGAGGGCAGGAATCTTACCGGAACTGGCGTTAAGGTTGGGGTCCATCTTGTCCAAGGGGGTGTTCTGGATAGAATCCGGATCCTCCTCGTCCAACTCGGTACGGTATGCGGTAAAAGCGGCTGGAGCCTCGCGAGCCTGGCGGGTGAAGTTCTGAAAAAGTGAAATCAACCCAGTTAGAACTATACCGGAAGAATTGTGTCGAAAAGAGTATTCTGGAACCTTGCAAATCCTTATATCTGGTGGCGGGTTGGCCCGTGAGAATGGTTCCAAATCCCATTCCCAATCATCTATCATCTTGGTCACAACGATGTCCTTGACCTTGACGACGACTTCCGACTTGGTCAGCTCGAAAGTGGTGATCCGGGTAGGATCCAGTGGACCACTCATCTCGCAAATCTTGTGGCACCGGCGTGATGGCGTGTAACTCACACGTTCGTTGGGAACCCCAAGAGGAAGGTATGATGCGCACAGCAGCAAGTTTTCCCTCAGAAAGAAACCAAGGTTTATCGAACCAGGAGGAGCCAAGAAGCACGTTGAAGGTTGATGGCGGCGGGATGTAGTGCGGCGCAACACCAGGGATTCCGGCGCCAACGTGGAACCTGCACAACACAACCAAAGTACTTTGCCCCAACGAAACAGTGAGGTTGTCAATCTCACCGGCTTGCTGTAACAAAGGATTAACCGTATTGTGTGGAAGATGATTGTTTGCAGAAAACAGTAGAACAAGTATTGCAGTAGATTGTATTTCAGTATAGAGAATTGGACCGGGGTCCACAGTTCACTAGAGGTGTCTCTCCCATAAGATAAACAGCATGTTGGGTGAACAAATTACAGTTGGGCAATTGACAAATAAAGAGGGCATGACCATGCACATACATATTATGATGAGTATAGTGAGATTTAATTGGGCATTATGACAAAGTACATAGACCGCCATCCAACTGCATCTATGCCTAAAAAGTCCACCTTCAGGTTATCATCCGAACCCCCTCCAGTATTAAGTTGCAAAGCAACAGACAATTGCATTAAGTATGGTGCGTAATGTAATCAACAACTACATCCTTAGACATAGCATCAATGTTTTATCCCTAGTGGCAACAGCACAACACAACCTTAGAACTTTCTCACATCGTCCTGTGTCAATGCATGAACCCACTATCGAGCATAAATACTCCCTCTTGGAGTTACAAGCATCTACTTGGCCAGAGCATCTACTAGTAACGGAGAGCATGCAAGATCATAAACAACACATAGATATAACTTTGATAATCAACATAACAAGTATTCTCTATTCATCGGATCCCAACAAACGCAACATATAGAATTACAGATAGATGATCTTGATCATGTTAGGCAGCTCACAAGATCCGACAATGAAGCACAATGGGGAGAAGACAACCATCTAGCTACTGCTATGGACCCATAGTCCAGGGGTAGACTACTCACACATCACTCCGGAGGCGACCATGGCGGCGTAGAATCCTCCGGGAGATGATTCCCCTCTCCGGCAGGGTGCCGGAGGCGATCTCCTAGATCCCCCGAGATGGGATCGGTGGCGGCGGCGTCTCTGGAAGGTTTTCCGTATCGTGGCTCTCGGTACTGGGGGTTTCGCAACGGAGGCTTTAAGTAGGCGGAAGGGCAGGTCAGGAGGCGGCACGAGGGCCCCACACCACAGGGCCGCGCGGCCAAGGGGGGGCCGCGCCGCCCTAGGGTGTGGCCCCCTCGTGGCTCCACTTCGTCTCCTCTTCGGACTTCTGGAAGCTTCGTGGCAAAATAGGACCCTGGGCGTTGATTTCGTCCAATTCCGAGAATATTTCGTTACTAGGATTTCTGAAACCAAAAACAGCAAAAACAAAGAATCGGCACTTTGGCATCTTGTTAATAGTTTAGTTCCAGAAAATGCACGAATATGACATAAAGTGTGCATAAAACATGTAGATAACATCAATAATGTGGCATGGAACATAAGAAATTATCGATACGTCGGAGACGTATCAGCATCCCCAAGCTTAGTTCTGCTCGTCCTGAGCAGGTAAAACGATAACACGGATAATTTCTGGAGTGACATGCCATCATAACCTTGATCATACTATTTGTAAAGCATATGTAGTGAATGCAGCGATCAAAACAATATATATGACATGAGTAAACAAGTGAATCATAAAGCAAAGACTTTTCATGAATAGCACTTCAAGACATGCATCAATAAGTCTTGCATAAGAGTTAATTCATAAAGCAATAATTCATAGTAAAGGCATTGAAGCAACACAAAGGAAGATTAAGTTTCAGCGGTTGCTTTCAACTTGTAACATGTATATCTCATGGATATTGTCAACATAGAGTAATATAATAACTGCAATAAGCAAATATGTAGTAATCAATGCACAGTTCACACAAGTGTTTGCTTCTTGAGGTGGAGAGAAATAGGTGAACTGACTCAACATTGAAAGTAAAAGAATGGTCCTCCATAGAGGAAAAGCATCGATTGCTATATTTGTGCTAGAGCTTTGATTTTGAAAACATGAAACAATTTTGTCAACGGTAGTAATAAAGCATATGTATCATGTAAATTATATCTTACAAGTTGCAAGCCTCATGCATAGTGTACTAATAGTGCCCGCACCTTGTCCTAATTAGCTTGGACTACCGGATCATCACAATGCACATGTTTTAACCAAGTGTCACAAAGGGGTACCTCTATGCCGCCTGTACAAAGGTCTAAGGAGAAAGCTCGCATTGGATTTCTCGCTATTGATTATTCTCAACTTAGACATCCATACCGGGACAACATAGACAACAGATAATGGACTCCTCTTTTATGCATAAGCGTGTAACAACAATTAATAATTTTCTCATATGAGATTGAGGATATATGTCCAAAACTGAAACTTCCACCATGGATCATGGCTTTAGTTAGCGGCCCAATGTTCTTCTCTAACAATATGCATGCTTAACCATAAGGTGGTAGATCTTTCTTACTTCAGACAAGACGGACATGCATAGCAACTCACATGAAATTCAACAAAGAGTAGTTGATGGCGTCCCCAGTAAACATGGTTATCGCACAACAAGCAACTTAATAAGAGATAAAGTGCATAATTACATATTCAATACCACAATAGTTTTTAAGCTATTTGTCCCATGAGCTATATATTGCAAAGGTGAATGATGGAATTTTAAAGGTAGCACTCAAGCAATTTACTTTGGAATGGCGGGAAATACCATGTAGTAGGTAGGTATGGTGGACACAAATGGCATAGTGGTTGGCTCAAGTATTTTGGATGCATGAGAAGTATTCCCTCTCGATACAAGGTTTAGGCTAGCAAGGCTTATTTGAAACAAACACAAGGATGAACCGGTGCAGCAAAACTCACATAAAAGACATATTGAAAACATTATAAGACTCTACACCGTCTTCCTTGTTGTTCAAACTCAATACTAGAAATTATCTAGACCTTAGAGAAACCAAATATGCAAACCAAATTTTAGCATGCTCTATGTATTTCTTCATTAATGGGTGCAAAGCATATGATGCAAGAGCTTAAACATGAGCACAACAATTGCCAAGTATCACATTACCCAAGACATTAATAGCAATTACTACATGTATCATTTTCCAATTCCAACCATATAACAATTTAACGAAGAAGAAACTTCGCCATGAATACTATGAGTAGAAACTAAGGACATACTTGTCCATATGCTACAGCGGAGCGTGTCTCTCTCCCATAAAGTGAATGCTAGGATCCATTTTATTCAAACAAAACAAAAACAAACCGACGCTCCAAGCAAAGCACATAAGATGTGATGGAATAAAAATATAGTTTCAGGGGAGGAACCTGATAATGTTCGATGAAGAAGGGGATGCCTTGGGCATCCCCAAGCTTAGACGCTTGAGTCTTCTTAATATATGCAGGGGTGAACCGCCGGGGCATCCCCAAGCTTAGAGCTTTCACTCTCCTTGATCATGTTGCATCATACTCCTCTCTTGATCCTTGAAAACTTCCTCCACACCAAACTTAGAACAACTCATTAGAGGGTTAGCGACAATAAAAATTAACATGTTCAGAGGTGACACAATCATTCTTAACACTTCTGGACATTGCATAAAGCTACTGGACATTAATGGATCAAAGAAATTCATCCAACATAGCAAAAGAGGCAATGTGAAATAAAAGGCAGAATCTGTCAAAACAGAACAGTTCGTATTGACGAATTTTATCGAGGCACCAGACTTGCTCAAATGAAAATGCTCAAATTGAATGAAAGTTGCGTACATATCTGAGGATCACTCCCGTAAATCGGCATAATTTTCTGAGTTACCTACAGGGGAAACAGCCCAGATTCGTGACAGCAAAGAAATCTGTTTCTGCGCAGTAATCCAAATCTAGTATGAACTTTTCTATCAACGACTTTACTTGGCACAATAAAACACTAAACTAAGATAAGGAGAGGTTGCTACAGTAGTAAACAACTTCCAAGACACAAAATAAAAACAAAGTACTGTAGGTAAAAACATGGGTTGTCTTCCATAAGCGCTTTTCTTTAACGCCTTTCAGCTAGGCGCAGAAAGTGTGTATCAAGTATTATCAAGAGACGAAGTGTCAACATCATAATTTGTTCTCATAATAGAATCAAAAGGTAACTTCATTCTCTTTCTAGGGAAGTGTTCCATACCTTTCTTGAGAGGAAATTGATATTTTATATTACCTTCCTTCATATCAATGATAGCACCAACAGTTCGAAGAAAAGGTCTTCCCAATATAATGGGACAAGATGCATTGCATTCAATATCCAAGACAACAAAATCAACGGGGACAAGGTTATTGTTAATGGTAATGCGAACATTATCAACTTTCCCCAAAGGTTTCTTTGTAGAATGATCAGCAAGATTAACATCCAAATAACAATTTTTCAGCGGTGGCAAGTCAAGCATATTATAAATTTTCTTAGGCATAACGGAAATACTTGCACCAAGATCACATAAGGCATTACAATCAAAATCTTTAACCTTCATCTTAATGATGGGCTCCCAACCATCCTCTAGCTTTCTAGGAATAGAGGCTTCGCGCTCTAGTTTCTCTTCTCTAGCTTTTATGAGAGCATTTGTAATATGTTGCGTGAAAGTCAAATTTATAGCACTAGCATTAGGACTTTTAGCAAGTTTTTGCAAGAACTTTATAACTTCAGAGATGTGGCAATCATCAAAATTCAAACCATTATAATCTAAAGCAATGGGATCATCATCCCCGATGTTGGAAAAAATTTCAGCAGTTTTATCACAGGCAGTTTCAGCAGTTTTAGCAGTTTCAGGCAGTTTCTCGCGCTTTGCATTAGAAGTGGAAACATTGCTAACACCAATTCTTTTATTATTAATAGTAGGAGGTGCAGCAACATGTGTAGCATTAGCATTACAAGTGGTGGTAATAGTCCAAACTTTAGCTACATTCTTCTCTTTAGCTAGTTTTTCATTTTCTTCTCTATCCCACCTAGCACGCAATTCAGCCATTAATCTTATATTCTCATTAATTCTAACTTGGATGGAATTTGCTGTAGTAGTAATTTTATTATGATGATTTTCATTAGGCATAACTTTCGATTTCAAAAGATCAACATCAGCAGCAAGACTATCGACTTTAGAAGCAAGTATATCAATTTTCCCAAGCTTTTCTTCAACAGATTTGTTAAAAGCAGTTTGTGTACTAATAAATTCTTTAAGCATGGCTTCAAGTCCAGGGGTGTGTTCCTATTATTATTGTAAGAATTCCCATAATAATTACCATAGCCGTTGCCATTATTATAAGGATATGGCCTATAGTTGTTACTAGAATTGTTCCGGTAAGCATTGTTGTTGAAATTATTATTTTTAATGAAGTTTACATCAACATGTTCTTCTTGTGCAACCAATGAAGCTAACGGAACATTATTAGGATCAATATTAGTCCTATCATTCACAAGCATAGACATAATAGCATCAATCTTATCACTCAAGGAAGAGGTTTCTTCGACAGAATTTACCTTCTTACCTTGTGGAGCTCTTTCCGTGTGCCATTCAGAGTAGTTGATCATCATATTATCAAGAAGCTTTGTTGCTTCACCAAGAGTGATGGACATAAAGGTACCTCCAACAGCTGAATCCAATAAATTCCGCGAAGAAAAATTTAGTCCTGCATAGAAGGTTTGGATGATCATCCAAGTAGTCAGTCCATGGGTTGGGCAATTTTTAACCAGAGATTTCATTCTTTCCCAAGCTTGAGCAACATGTTCAGTATCTAATTGTTTAAAATTCATTATGCTACTCCTCAAAGATATAATTTTAGCAGGGGGATAATATCTACCAATAAAAGCATCCTTGCATTTAGTCCATGAATCAATACTATTCTTAGGCAGAGATAGCAACCAATCTTTAGCTCTTCCTCTTAATGAGAAAGGAAACAATTTTAATTTTATAATGTCACCATCTACATCTTTATATTTTTGCATTTCACATAGTTCAACAAAATTATTAAGATGGGCAGCAGCATCATCAGAACTAACACCAGAAAATTGCTCTCGCATAACAAGATTCAGTAAAGCAGGTTTAATTTCAAAGAATTTTGCTATAGTAGCAGGTGGAGCAATAGGTGTGCATAAGAAATCATTATTATTTGTGTTTGTGAAGTCACACAACTTAGTATTTTCAGGGTTGGCCATTTTAGCAACAGTAAATAAAACAAACTAGATAAAGTAAATGCGAGTAACTAATTTTTTGTGTTTTTGATATAGCAAACAAGATAACAAATAAAGTAAAACTAGCAACTAATTTTTTTGTATTTTGATTTAGTGCAGCAAACAAAGTAGTAAATAAAACTAAGCAAGACAAAAACAAAGTAAAGAGATTGAGAAGTGGAGACTCCCCTTGCAGCGTGTCTTGATCTCCCCGGCAACGGCGCCAGAAAAAGAGCTTGATGGCGTGTAACTCACACGTTCGTTGGGAACCCCAAGAGGAAGGTATGATGCGCACAGCAGCAAGTTTTCCCTCAGAAAGAAACCAAGGTTTATCGAACCAGGAGGAGCCAAGAAGCACGTTGAAGGTTGATGGCGGCGGGATGTAGTGCGGCGCAACACCAGGGATTCCGGCGCCAACGTGGAACCTGCACAACACAACCAAAGTACTTTGCCCCAACGAAACAGTGAGGTTGTCAATCTCACCGGCTTGCTGTAACAAAGGATTAACCGTATTGTGTGGAAGATGATTGTTTGCAGAAAACAGTAGAACAAGTATTGCAGTAGATTGTATTTCAGTATAGAGAATTAGACCGGGGTCCACAGTTCACTAGAGGTGTCTCTCCCATAAGATAAACAGCATGTTGGGTGAACAAATTACAGTTGGGCAATTGACAAATAAAGAGGGCATGACCATGCACATACATATTATGATGAGTATAGTGAGATTTAATTGGGCATTACGACAAAGTACATAGACCGCCATCCAACTGCATCTATGCCTAAAAAGTCCACCTTCAGGTTATCATCCGAACCCCCTCCAGTATTAAGTTGCAAAGCAACAGACAATTGCATTAAGTATGGTGCGTAATGTAATCAACAACTACATCCTTAGACATAGCATCAATGTATTATACCTAGTGGCACCAACACAACACAACCGAAGAACTTTCTGTAACTGTCCAATGTGTCAATGCAGGCATGAACCCACTATCGAGCATAAATACTCCCTCTTGGAGTTACAAGCATCTACTTGGCCAGAGCATCTACTAGTAACGGAGAGCATGCAAGATCATAAACAACACATAGATATAACTTTGATAATCAACATAACAAGTATTCTCTATTCATCGGATCCCAACAAACGCAACATATAGAATTACAGATAGATGATCTTGATCATGTTAGGCAGCTCACAAGATCCGACAATGAAGCACAATGGGGAGAAGACAACCATCTAGCTACTGCTATGGACCCATAGTCCAGGGGTAGACTACTCACACATCACTCCGGAGGCGACCATGGCGGCGTAGAATCCTCCGGGAGATGATTCCCCTCTCCGGCAGGGTGCCGGAGGCGATCTCCTGGATCCCCCGAGATGGGATCGGCGGCGGCGGCGTCTCTGGAAGGTTTTCCGTATCGTGGCTCTCGGTACTGGGGGTTTCGCAACGGAGGCTTTAAGTAGGCGGAAGGGCAGGTCAGGAGGCGGCACGAGGGCCCCACACCACAGGGCCGCGCGGCCAAGGGGGGGCCGCGCCGCCCTAGGGTGTGGCCCCCTCGTGGCTCCACTTCGTCTCCTCTTCGGACTTCTGGAAGCTTCGTGGCAAAATAGGACCCTGGGCGTTGATTTCGTCCAATTCCGAGAATATTTCGTTACTAGGATTTCTGAAACCAAAAACAGCAGAAAACAACAACTGGCACTTCGGCATCTTGTTAATAGGTTAGTTCCAGAAAATGCACAAATATGACATAAAGTGTGCATAAAACATGTAGATAACATCAATAATGTGGCATGGAACATAAGAAATTATCGATACGTCGGAGACGTATCACGGCGCTACAGCGACAGAACCCCGCGGGTGATGACTGTGTGTACTATATCGTCAGTAGAGGGCTCATCATACTCACGGAGTCCCACAATATATTTGCAGATCCCGTTAGTCTCGTTATGACTATCCTTCAAATTAAAAGACCAGTTGCGCTTGGAGGGTTCGTCGGGAACATAAACCGGCATGTTGATGAGGTCTACCGGGCCGATATTCTTGATGTATAAGAAGGTCCACTACCATTTCTGGCATGACTCTAATCCAGCCATCTTGACATGAGGGCTCTTCTGGCGAGGGACAATGATACAAGCCCCGCACTCTACCACCGGCTTCGATACCGGTATAGATGTATCTTGGGTAGAGTTAATCCGGATAGAGTAAAGCCGGGCCTAGAGGTTCAAGGAGGGAAAGAGGCCGACGTACCCTTCGCAAAATGCGACAAAGGAAGAAAGGATGAAAACGGTGTTTGCCGGGAGGTGGTGCGGCTGGAGCGCATACCGGTCGAGGAAGGACCGGAAGAATGCGCTGGCCGGTAAACCTAAGCCGCGCACGAAATGCGCGGTGAATACAACGACTTCGACATGCTCGGGTTTTGGTTCAATCTCGCCCTTCTCCTGCCGGGATACGTCGCGACCGGTATAACCAGTCGATCTCGGTTGAGGTGACATTTGATCCCTCCCACCGGCCGCGGGGGTAGGGATCTACTCCTCCCTCTGATCCTTCTTCCTCCATGACCACTAACTCCTGATCTTCCAAATCCATGGAGTTAAATGGTAGATTTGAGGTGGAGTGAACTAGAAACGTTGAAAACTATGAGGAAATGAAGATCTAGAAAAGGAAAAGAAAGAAAATGTAAGAGACTACTGACGAATCTAACTAGAAAAGCTCAGGAGCATGCAAAACGTGAAGAACAAAGAACGCAACTAATCAAGGAGGGAAATGCAGTTTGGATTTGCTAACCTAATTCGGGCGACACCGGTGGTGGTTTCGTACAATGCGGTAGGGAAGCCTCCGATGGTGGCGGTGCCGAAGTTGAGGAATATTTGGAGAAAGAAAGTGTGCGGCGATGGTCGAAGCTCTCGAGAGTTTCGGTGGCGAGCGGAGCGGCGAAGGAAGATGAGGTGGGGTGATACGCCTCAAACGTATCTATAATTTTTTATGCTCCATGCTTGTTTTACACCAATTTCTATATGTTTTGTTTACACTTCGTTTCGCCTTTATACATTTTCTGGAACTAACCTATTAACAAGATGCAATAGTGCCAGTTTCCAGTTTTCTGCTGTTTTTGTATTTCAGCAAAGTTGTACATGAAATATTCTCGGAATTGGACGAAACAAACGCCGAAGTTCCTATTTTACCGAAACGAAGACGAAGTCCAGAGGAGAGATGAAGGGGCGCCAGGAGGCAACCACACCAGGCCTAGGCTCGACCCCCTACCGCTCCTAGGGGTAGTGTGGGCCCCCGGGCACCCACCGACCTCGCCCTTCCGCCTATTCATTCACCTTCTCGGTAAAGCCTAAATACCTGAGCCTCCATCCACGAAAAGTTCTGTCGCGGACGCCATCGCCAACCCTAGCTCGCGAGGGTTCTGAAGCTCTTCCGGCACCCTACCGGAGAGGGAGATCATCACCGAATGACGAGGGATCACCTCGCCAATGCCTACATATTGTAGACTTGGTTTTCGGGAGAGCGACGATGGAGATTCCGGGAGCGAGATTAGGCACACGACGTACCCAGCTTCGGGTCCCCTTGGTGGAGGATCCCTACGTGCTGCTAGCAATCTACTATATGATCATATGTATGTTTACAGGGTGCCGCCGTAGGCGGAGCTATGCTATCTATCTGTTGTCCTCCCTGTTCCCCCCTATTTGGGGTGCCCTGGCTAGCTTTATATATGCAACCAGCCTAGGGTTTTACAAGAGTCCTAGTCGACTACTTCTTCGGGTTGCCTTGTTGGGCCTTCTCCATATTGGGCCGAGCCAAACCAGGTATACTAATAATGGGTACCCGAAGGGTATACCCATGTCAGTAGCCCCCGAGTGTCTAGGGAAGTCGAAGACTTGCGTAGAGACTCCAAGCTTAATCATCTCCAAAGGCGAGGTCCCTGTCGTAGATCATGTGTAGCGTAGATGATGTCGACGATTCTTGAAATTATTTTTCTATCGGGTGCGCGGCAGCGCTCCCGATGGGAGTAGCCCCCGAGTCTATGGGTAAGTTTTTGCACTTAGGCATAGACTCAAGTTGTACTACTCGATGAAGAACTTAACTATATTTCTGGAGGACTTGATGAAATCCATGTGCTCCCGATGGGAGTAGGCTCCGCTCGAGTCGTAGAATCGAGTTGAGTCTACAAACCTTTCTTGTCATAGATGTTGTCGAAGTTATTTTTCTATCGGGTGCGCGGCCAGCGCTCCCGATGGGAGTAGCCCCCGAGGCTACAGCCAAGTGTTTGCACTTGGGTGTAGGCTCAACTTGCTTTTAATCGACACCACACTTTTTCCTCTTTCTTGTATCTTATCGGGAGGGTGAACAATATTCTCGATAAGAGTAGCCCCCGAGCCTATGGGCAGGTGCTTGCACCTGGACATAGACTCAAGTTGTACTATTCGATAAAGAACTTGACTATATTTCTGGGCGCAGCCCCTCGTTTTATTGACTCCAGGCCGTTGCTATCTATGTTGTTCAGGGATAATGGTAAATGGGGCTGGTTCATCTGACGGATCAGGTACCAGTTAACTGCTCTTGTGGCAATCCCGCAAGAACCTACTTCAAGATCACGTCCCTAGACATGATCTCGGGACCTGGCGTAATTCGTCACGTGCCGCTTAAGGACTTACCATGATCCGAATTCCAGTAATGTTATCGGGTCCACAGCGCGTCCGCCGGGATATTTCTTCACATCTGTTGATGTGGAAAAAAGTAGCAGAGCGCAGTCTTTGGCGATGCCACGCCACACAGGATGGATCCCGGGGTCTTACCTTCGCAGAGTTTTGCGGCATTCAGAGATTATTCGCGACTTTGGCGCTCTGAGAATATTTTGTCAAGTGCCTTGTTCGGCTGATGCAATGACCCATTTTGCGGGTTTTTCTATTTTTCTCTCGGGCTTGATGAGACAGCCGAATATATTGGTTATTCTATATTGTCGGGTACATCACCGATGCTCTTGCTCGGAACAATATGACGAGTCAATGAACCCGAAGATTTGTCCACCTCTTTTTTTTTTTGGTTCCTCCTTGATGAAAATTTCGTCGAGTTCCTCCTTCAGGAAAATTTCTTTGGGTCTTCTTTGAGGACAATTCTTCGGGTCCTCCCTGAGGACAATTCTTCGGGTCCTCTTTGAAGATAATTCTTCGAGACCTCCTTGAGGATAATTCTTCGGGACCTCCTGATGACCCACAAGTATAGGGGATCGCAACAGTCTTCGAGGGAAGTAAAACCCAATTTATTGATTCGACACAAGGGGAGACAAAGAACACTTGGAAGCCTTAACAACGGAGTTGTCAATTCAGTTGCACCTGGAAACAGACTTGCTCGCAAGGGTTTATCGAGTAATGTGTTTATAGCAAGAGTGATAGTGAAATAACAGCAGCAGAGTAACAGAGACAGCAGTAGTGATTTTAGTAAACAGCAGGATTAAAATACTGTAGGCACGGGGACGGATGACGGGCGTTGCATGGATGAGAGAAACTCATGTAACAATCATAGCAGGGCATTTGCAGATAATAATAAAACGGTGTCCAAGTACAAAGCAATCAATAGGCATGTGTTCCATATATAGTCGTGCGCGCTCGCAATGAGAAACTTGCACAACATCTTTTGTCCTACCAGCCGGTGGCAGCCGGGCCTCAAGGGAAACTACTGGATATTAAGGTACTCCTTTTAATAGAGTACCGGAGCAAAGCATTAACACTCCGTGAACACATGTGATCCTCACATCGCTACCATTCCCTCCGGTTGTCCCAATTCTTGTCACTTCGGGGCCATTGGTTCCGGACAGCGACATGTGTATACAACTTATAGGTAAGACCATAAACAATGAATATCATGATGAAACAATAACATGTTCAGATCTGAGATCATGGCACTCGGGCCCTAGTGACAAGCATTAAGCATAACAAGTTGCAACAATATCATCAAAGTACCAACTACGGACACTAGGCACTATGCCCTAACAATCTTATGCTATTACATGACCAATCTCATCCAATCCCTACCATCCCCTTCGGCCTACAGCGGGGGAATTACTCACACATGGATGGGGGAAACATGGCTGGTTGATGTAGAGGCGTTGGCGGTGATGGCGGCGATGATCTCCTCCAATTCCCCGTCCGGCGGAGTGCCGTAACGGAGACTTCGGCTCCCGCGACGGAGTTTCGCGATGTGGCGGCGTTACGGAGGGTTTCGGCGACTTCGACTTCTCTCCGTGCGTTTTTAGGTCGAGGCCGATAAATAGTCCGAAGGAGGGCGTCGGAGGCCGGCCGAGGGGGCCACACCACAGGGCCGCGCGGGCCCCCCTGGGCCGCGCCGCCCTATGGTGTGGGGCCCTCGGGCCTCCACTTCAATTGCCCTTCTGGCTCCGTTAGTTTCCTGGGAAAATAGGGCCTTCTGCATAAATTCCGAGGTTTTTCCCAAAAGTTGGATTTCTGCACAAAAACGAGACACCAGAGCAGTTCTGCTGAAAACAGCGTTAGTCCGTGTTAGTTGCATCCAAAACACACAAATTAGAGGCAAAACAATAGCAAAAGTGTTCGGGAAAGTAGATACGTTTTGGACGTATCACCTCCTTGAAGATAATTCTTCGGGACCTCCTTGAAGATAATTCTTCAGGACCTCCTTGAGGATAATTCTTCGGGACTGATGCATGTGGTTGGCACGTCCGTTGGGAACCACAAGAGGAAGGTGTGATGCGCACAGCGGCAAGTTTCCCTCAGTAAGAAACCAAGGTTTAATCGGACCAGTAGGAGTCAAGAAGCACGTTGAAGGTTGATGGCGGCGAGATGTAGTGCGGCGCAACACCAGGGATTCCGGCGCCAACGTGGAACCTGCACAACACAACCAAAGTACTTTGCCCCAACGAAACAGTGAGGTTGTCAATATCACCGGCTTGCTGTAACAAAGAGTTAACCGTATTGTGTGGAAGATGATTGTTTGCAGAAAACAGTAGAACAAGTATTGCAGTAGATTGTATTTCAGTAAAGAGAATTGGACCGGGGTCCACAGTTCACTAGAGGTGTCTCTCCCATAAGACGAACAGCATGTTGGGTGAACAAATTACAGTTGGGCAATTGACAAATAAAGAGGGCATGACCATGCACATACATATCATGATGAGTATAGTGAGATTTAATTGGGCATTACGACAAAGTACATAGACCGTCATCCAACTGCATCTATGCCTAAAAAGTCCACCTTCAGGTTATCATCCGAACCCCCTCCAGTATTAAGTTGCTAACAACAGACAATTGCATTAAGTATTGCGCGTAATGTAACTAGTGACTACATCCTTGAACATAGCACTAATGTTTTATCCCTAGTGGCAACAGCACATCCATAACCTTAGAGGTTCTTGTCACCCCTCCAGATTCACGGAGACATGAACCCACTATCGAGCATAAATACTCCCTCTTGGAGTTACTAGCATCAACTTGGCCAGAGCATCTACTAATAACGGAGAGCATGCAAGATCATAAACAACACATAGATATAACTTTGATAATCAACATAACAAGTATTCTCTATTCATCGGATCCCAACAAACGCAACATATAGAATTACAGATAGATGATCTTGATCATGTTAGGCAGCTCACAAGATCCGACAATGATAGCACAATGGGGAGAAGACAACCATCTAGCTACTGCTATGGACCCATAGTCCAGGGGTAGACTACTCACACATCACACCGGAGGCGACCATGGCGGCGTAGAGTCCTCCGGGAGATGATTCCCCTCTCCGGCAGGGTGCCGGAGGCGATCTCCTGGATCCCCCGAGATGGGATCGGCGGCGGCGGCGTCTCTGGAAGGTTTTCCGTATCGTGGCTCTCGGTACTGGGGGTTTCGTCACGGAGACTTTTATAGGCGGAAGGGCAGGTCAAGAGGCGGCACGGGGGCCCCACACCACAGGGCCGCGCGGCCAAGGGGGGGGCCGCGCCGCCCTATGGTGTGGCCCCTCCGTGGCCCCTCTTCGTCTCTCCTTCGGACTTCTGGAAGCTTCGTGAGAAAATAGGCCCCTGGGCTTTGATTTCGTCCAATTCCGAGAATATTTCCTTACTAGGATTTCTGAAACCAAAAACAGCAGAAAACAGAATCGGCACTTCGGCATCTTGTTAATAGGTTAGTTCCAGAAAATGCACGAATATGACATAAAGTGTGCATAAAACATGTAGATAACATCAATAATGTGGCATGGAACATAAGAAATTATCGATACGTCGGAGACGTATCAGCATCCCCAAGCTTAGTTCTGCTCGTCCCGAGCAGGTAGAACGATAACACAGATAATTTCTGGAGTGACATGCCATCATAATCTTGATCATACTATTTGTAAAGCATATGTAGTGAATGCAGCGATCGAAACAATGTATATGACATGAGTAAACAAGTGAATCATATAGCAAAGACTTTTCATGAATAGCACTTCAAGACAAGCATCAATAAGTCTTGCATAAGAGTTGACTCATAAAGCAATAATTCAAAGTAAAGGCATTGAAGCAACACAAAAGAAGATTAAGTTTCAGCGGTTGCTTTCAACTTGTAACATGTATATCTCATGGATATTGTCAACATAGAGTAATATAATAAGTGCAATAAGCAAGTATGTAGGAATCAATGCACAGTTCACACAAGTGTTTGCTTCTTGAGGTGGAGAGAGATAGGTGAACTGACTCAACATTGAAAGTAAAAGAATAGTCCTCCATAGAGGAAAAGCATCGATTGCTATATTTGTGCTAGAGCTTTGATTTTGAAAACATGAAACAATTTTGTCAACGGTAGTAATAAAGCATATGCATCATGTAAATTATATCTTATAAGTTGCAAGCCTCATGCATAGTGTACTAATAGTGCCCGCACCTTGTCCTAATTAGCTTGGACTACCGGATCATCACAATGCATTGTTTTTACCAAGTGTCACAAAGGGGTACCTCTATGCCGTCTGTACAAAGGTCTAAGGAGAAAGCTCGCATTGGATTTCTCGCTATTGATTATTCTTCAACTTAGACATCCATACCGGGACAACATAGACAATAGATAATGGACTCCTCTTTTATGCATAAGCATATACCAACAATTAATAATTTTCTCATTTGAGATTTGAGGATTGTTGTCCAAAACTGAAACTTCCACCATGGAGCATGGCTTTAGTTAGCGGCCCGATGTTCTTCTCTAACATATGCATGCTTAACCATATGGTGGTAGATCTCTCTTACTTCAGACAAGACGGACATGCATAGCAACTCACATGAAATTCAACAATGAAAAGTTGATGGCGTCCCCAGTGAACATGGTTATCGCACAACAAGCAACTTAATAAGAGATAAAGTGCATAATTACATATTCAATACCACAATAGTTTTTAAGCTATTTGTCCCATGAGCTATATATTGCAAAGGTGAATGATGGAATTTTAAAGGTAGCACTCAAGCAATTTACTTTGGAATGGCGGAAAATACCATGTAGTAGGTAGGTATGGTGGACACAAATGGCATAGTGGTTGGCTCAAGTATTTGGATGCATGAGAAGTATTCCCTCTCGATACAAGGTTTAGGCTAGCAAGGCTTATTTGAAACAAACACAAGGATGAACCGGTGCAGCAAAACTCACATAAAAGACATATTGAAAACATTATAAGACTCTACACCGTCTTCCTTGTTGTTCAAACTCAAAACTAGAAATTATCTAGACCTTAGAGAAACCAAATATGCAAACCAAATTTTAGCATGCTCTATGTATTTCTTCATTAATGGGTGCAAAGCATATGATGCAAGAGCTTAATCATGAGCACAACAATTGCCAAGTATCACATTACCCAAGACATTTATAGCAATTACTACATGTATCATTTTCCAATTCCAACCATATAACAATTTAACGAAGGAGAAACTTCGCCATGAATACTATGAGTAGAAACCAAGGACATACTTATCCATATGCTACAGCGGAGCGTGTCTCTCTCCCATAAAGTGAATGCTAGGATCCATTTTATTCAAACAAAACAAAAAACAAAAACAAACCGACGCTCCAAGAAAAAGCACATAAGATGTGATGGAATAAAAATATAGTTTCAGGGGAGGAACCTGATAATGTTGTCGATGAAGAAGGGGATGCCTTGGGCATCCCCAAGCTTAGACGCTTGAGTCTTCTTGGAATATGCAGGGGTGAACCACCGGGTGCATCCCCAAGCTTAGAGCTTTCACTCTCCTTGATCATGTTGCATCATACTCCTCTCTTGATCCTTGAAAACTTCCTCCACACCAAACTCGAAACAACTCATTAGAGGGTTAGTGCACAATATAAATTGACATATTCAGAGGTGACACAATCATTCTTAACACTTCTGGACATTGCATAATGCTACTGGACATTAATGGATCAAAGAAATTCATCCAACATAGCGAAAGAGGCAATGCGAAATAAAAGGCAGAATCTGTCAAAACAGAACAGTTCGTATTGACGAATTTTAAAATGGCACCAGACTTGCTCAAATGAAAATGCTCAAATTGAATGAAAGTTGCGTACATATCTGAGGATCATGCACGTAAATTGGCTTAATTTTCTGAGCTACCTACAGGGAGGTGGACTCAGATTCGTGACAGCAAAGAAATCTGGAACTGTGCAGTAATCCAAATCTAGTACTTACTTTTCTATCAACGGCTTAACTTGGCACAACAAAACACAAAACTAAGATAAGGAGAGGTTGCTACAGTAGTAAACAACTTCCAAGACACAAAATAAAAACAAAGTACTGTAGGTAAAAACATGGGTTGTCTCCCATAAGCGCTTTTCTTTAACGCCTTTCAGCTAGGCGCAGAAAGTGTGTATCAAGTATTATCAAGAGATGGTGCATTGTTATCATGAGCTCCCCCATCCATAGTGGTACTAAGGGCTTTGTCAATTTTAGGCCTATAATAATACTTCTTTGGTCTAGTCACTTTAGAGACATACATAAACTTTTGCTCCTTACCCACATAAGCTTTCTCCTTATATTTAAGAGAAGAAAATGTTGAACCCAAGGTTCCCATAGCTTTTTCAAGTTCGTCAATCCTATTGATTTGATCATCATGGACAGCATTAGTTCCTAGGACACTAATTCTTTCATCAATTCCTCCTAAGGATTTATCTAGTTCATCAGTTTTATCAAGTAATATTTTCAATTTAGCTTCAATACTTGGAAAATTTTTCTCTATGGTTTCCAATTTTTTCATAACATCTTCAAGAGAGATTTCAGTTTTAACTTTATCAACAGGGGGTATTCCAAATAAGCTCTCAATAATGCAACTAGCTTCTAATGCAGGAGTACTTAGGAAGTCACCTTTTGCGAGACTATCAAGAACATATCTATTCCAGCTAGAGATACCAACATAAAAATTCCTGAGTAAAATAATGGTGGAGTGCTTCTTAGTGCATCTATTATGAGCATCGCTAATTCTATACCAAGCATCTCTCAAACATTCTCCCCCTCGTTGCTTAAACGTGCGAACTTCAACTTCAGGATTACTCATTTTAGTAGTAGTAAATAAAGCAAACTAGATAAAGTAAATGCAAGTAAACTAATTTTTTTTTGTGTTTTAGATATAACAAACAAGATAGCAAATAAAGTAAAACTAGCAACTAATTTTTTTGTATTTTGATTTAGTGCAGCAAACAAAGTAGTAAATAAAACTAAGCAAGACAAAAACAAAGTAAAGAGATTGAGAAGTGGAGACTCCCCTTGCAGCGTGTCTTGATCTCCCCGGCAACGGCGCCAGAAATTTGCTTGATGCGTGTGGTTGGCACGTCCGTTGGGAACCCCAAGAGGAAGGTGTGATACGCACAGCGGCAAGTTTCCCTCAGTAAGAAACCAAGGTTTAATCGGACCAGTAGGAGTCAAGAAGCACGTTGAAGGTTGATGGCGGCGAGATGTAGTGCGGCGCAACACCAGGGATTCCGGCGCCAACGTGGAACCTGCACAACACAACCAAAGTACTTTGCCCCAACGAAACAGTGAGGTTGTCAATCTCACCGGCTTGCTGTAACAAAGAGTTAACCGTATTGTGTGGAAGATGATTGTTTGCAGAAAACAGTAGAACAAGTATTGCAGTAGATTGTATTTCAGTAAAGAGAATTGGACCGGGGTCCACAGTTCACTAGAGGTGTCTCTCCCATAAGACGAACAGCATGTTGGGTGAACAAATTACAGTTGGGCAATTGACAAATAAAGAGGGCATGACCATGCACATACATATCATGATGAGTATAGTGAGATTTAATTGGGCATTACGACAAAGTACATAGACCGTCATCCAACTGCATCTATGCCTAAAAAGTCCACCTTCAGGTTATCATCCGAACCCCCTCCAGTATTAAGTTGCTAACAACAGACAATTGCATTAAGTATTGCGCGTAATGTAACTAGTGACTACATCCTTGAACATAGCACTAATGTTTTATCCCTAGTGGCAACAGCACATCCATAACCTTAGAGGTTCTTGTCACCCCTCCATTCACGGAGACATGTACACACTATCGAGCATAAATACTCCCTCTTGGAGTTACTAGCATCAACTTGGCCAGAGCATCTACTAATAACGGAGAGCATGCAAGATCATAAACAACACATAGATATAACTTTGATAATCAACATAACAAGTATTCTCTATTCATCGGATCCCAACAAACGCAACATATAGAATTACAGATAGATGATCTTGATCATGTTAGGCAGCTCACAAGATCCGACAATGATAGCACAATGGGGAGAAGACAACCATCTAGCTACTGCTATGGACCCATAGTCCAGGGGTAGACTACTCACACATCACACCGGAGGCGACCATGGCGGCGTAGAGTCCTCCGGGAGATGATTCCCCTCTCCGGTAGGGTGCCGAAGGCGATCTCTGGATCCCCGAGATGGGATCGGCGGCGGCGGCGTCTCCGGAAGGTTTTCCGTATCGTGGCTCTCGGTACCGGGGGTTTCGTCACGGAGACTTTTATAGGCGGAAGGGCAGGTCAAGAGGCGGCACGGGGCCCCACACCACAGGCCGCGCGGCCAAGGGGGCCGCGCCGCCTATGGTGTGGCCCCTCCGTGGCCCCTCTTCGTCTCTCCTTCGGACTTACGGAAGCTTCGTGAGAAAATAGGCCCTGGGCTTTGATTTCGTCCAATTCCGAGAATATTTCCTTACTAGGATTTCTGAAACCAAAAACAGCAGAAAACAGAATCGGCACTTCGGCATCTTGTTAATAGGTTAGTTCCAGAAAATGCACGAATATGACATAAAGTGTGCATAAAACATGTAGATAACATCAATAATGTGGCATGGAACATAAGAAATTATCGATACGTCGGAGACGTATCAGGGACCTCCTTGAATATAATTCTTCGGGACCTCCTTGAGGACAATTCTTCGGGTCGTCCCTGAGGATAATTCTTCGGGTCCTCCCCGAGGACAATTCTTCGGGTTCCTCCTTCAGGAAAAATTTCATCGAGTCATGTCCTCTCTTGAAGACATTTTCACCGAGTTCTCCTTGAATAAGATTTCGTCGGGTTCTCTTTTGAAGACAATTTCGTCGGCTTCTCTCAAGATTTCATCGGGTTCCTCCCTGAAGAAGATTTCGTCGGGTTCTCTTTTGAAGACAATTTTGTCGGGTTCCTCCCAGAAGAATATTTCGTCGGGTTCTCTTTTGAAGACAATTTCGTCGGGTTCCTCCCAGAAGAAGATTTCGTCGGGTTCTCTCTTGAGGAAAATTTCGTAGGTGCAGTTCTTCTTTTGTCAACCTGAGATATACAGCGAAGCAGTATGGCGCAGCCCCCGAGTGTCGGGTGCAGCGAAAGTAAATGATAATCAACTTTGTGTAAAATAAAGAAACACTTAGCTTTATTGGGCACGACGGAATTGATGCGCGATGAAGTCCTCGAGTACAGAGAAGAAGTCTAGCCGAAGTAGAAACCACCAAATAGCAAAAGTGGATGCCGCCAAATTATTGATGGAGAAACAACCAAGCCCCCCAGCGCTGCTAAGGTGATGTCACGATTGTTGTGTCACAGTCATAACCCGAGGCGAAGTTGTTGTTGAGCCCCCGAGCGTTAGCCGTGACGTCGAAATAAGTTGACGGAGTCGTGGCATCATATAATGTAAAGCCATTTAGGATGAAGCCGTTGACAATAATACAATATGAATCCAGCCATTAAATATGAAGCACGTATTGAAGATGAATCCGCCAATATTATAGAAGATGAATCCATTGAATCAAAGAAAATAAATCCAGTAATAACCATAGGAGATGAATTCATTGACCCGAAAACTCATCGGGTAGTATATAAGAGTAAACCATCTATCCATATAGATGAATCCGAATAAATTCACTGACCCGAAGAAAATAACTCCAGTAATCATCATAAATGATAAATCCACTGACCCGGAAATTTGTCGGGTAGTATTGTATTTAGAAGAAACCAACGCTAACCATATAGATAAATCCATTGATAATCCACAGTATGAATCCACTGAAGATTAAACCATTGAAGAGGAGCCTGCTGATACCATAGAAGATGAATCATGTAACCCGAAGAATATAGGTCCACTGACCCGAAGAAAATAAATTCATCGACCCGAAGAAAATAAATCCATTGATAACCATAGAAGATAAATCCCTTGATAACCATTGAGGATGATGGCATTTGAATATTAACCCATTGAAGATTACGCCATGAGAGATAAAGTTCGGAAGATGAAATATTTGAGATGAATCCATATTGAAAGTTACGCCATTAAATATGAAGCATGCATTGAAGATGAATCCGCCGAAGAAAATAAATCCAGTATTAGTTATAGATGATGAATCCATTGAAGATCATAAAAGAAAAATCCACCTCATACGTAGCAGTGCTTGGCATCATCGCATAAGTGCGCAAGTTTATCAGTATCATAATAGCAGACGAAATAAATGGCCATGCGGACAACAAAAAATTCTCATGTAGCGGAAAAATTCGCTCATATGAAGATGAATTATAGGAAGAGATTAGCATCCAAGACAAATTATTGCTGAAATACTCTAATGAGAGAATAATATGCGGGCGCATCCTCATGCATTTGATAATCAGGTTACTGAATACTTAACTGATTAGGTGATTGCATATATGAATTTAAATAATTAATAAAAGGAACGAGTTACCGATGGGTCCATGAATCCACAATCATTGTTGAAGTTTGCTCTTGAAGTCGTTGACGGCCACGGTTGAGATGGAAGCCGCCATGGCAAAGTCGAAGGTGAGTGCGGCAAAGTTGTATTTTTTCGAGTTGTCCCTGGAGACTGATGACTTGCCGGTGTAGTATACCGCTGATTCATATAAAAGTACACTGATTTGTTATCCTGAAAATCACGTGTGTTTGAATGTACAAGCTCCCCTTGCACACCGCAGATTTGCAAGTGAACTGTAAATCGTGTACGCTGCAAAAGGGTTGGCGTCAGCCACGAACTCTTTTGCACCGGTTCGTGTTACGAACCGGTGCAAAAGGTTACCCTTTTGCACCGGTTCGTAACACGACCCGGTGCAAAAGGTTTTTCTGCTCCCCACGCCCATCCACCCCCCCCCCCCCCACGTGGATCGCCTTTTTTAACACTGTAAAATAGAAAAGAAAATGATAGATTATTCAAAAAATAAAATCTTTTGAGATTCATGTATGTTATGCAACCTACTATTAGGGAAAGTTAACAAATTTGAATTTTCACATTAATTGCAAAAAATGTTTGAAAAATGGTAAAATCGCATTAATTTTTGCATCCGACGTCGAAAAAAAACGTATAATATATCAAAATCATCGTGGGAAAAAATTACATCCGAATTCACCTGGGTTTACCCGGTTAGCTAATTTTTAGATTTTGAAAATTCCAAATGAAAATATGAAAGCAGGAAGATTTTAGTTTTTTCCAGAAATTTAGGATTTTTTTTATTTTTTAAAATTAAAATTAATAATTGCATCCTGCATAAAGATTGCTATTACTTTTAGCAAATTATAAGATTTTCAAATTTTTAGGTTTTAGGTTTGGCAAAAAAAAAATTAAAATTAAAAAATTTAAAATAATTAAAAATAATACAAATTATAAAGTTAATGTTTATTTATTTATTCAAGATTATTATTACAACATTACTTTGGTTTATTAAAATAATTATTTGAAATTCGAACAATAAAGAAATATGACATCGATCGACATGTTAAAAGGATTGATATGATACTACTATCACATACATGCGCGCGAAGCACTTGGATGCGGGATGGAAAGGAACTTGGAAGTTAAGCGTGCTAGTGGTAGAGTAGTGGGAGGATGGGTGACCGAGCGGGAAGTTTGAGCACGAGTAAGTATTTGGACTAGAGATAAGGGTAGTTAGAGACTAAACTTGTGAAATAACTAAAATATTAGAAATTCTGAAAAAAGAAAAAAAAAGGGAGTAGAAAATAATTCGAAAAAGTGTTTTTCTGCCGCGACAGCGTTTTGGGACGTTTTTCTGCCGCGGCAGACCCTTTAGCACCGGTTGGTATTACGAACCGGTGCTAAAGGTCCTCCCGCTCGGACGCCCTTGAGCCGCCACGTGGTGCACCCTTTAGCACCGGTTCGTAACTGAACCGGTGCAAAAGGGGGGGGCCTTTTGCACCGGATTGTTTGCACCGGTTGGGCATCCGGTGCATATAGCCCTTACCAACCGGTGCAAAAGGCCCGTTTTCCACTAGTGAAAGGCTGATTCTTTGGCGGATAAATTCACCTGTGTTTGCTCTTTGACCGGCGACTGTCAGCTGCTGCACGCATACCACCATCCGAAGATTTGTCCGGTCCGCATAGGAAAAAGCGATTCACAGGCCTGGGCACGAGAAGACCCAGCACGGCCAAGCGCGTGGATTGATGTAGAGCTTGCTCTCGTTATTCCTTTGATGATTGACTGTCAATTTCTGAAACCTCCCTGACCAACGTATACTGCGGCTGCATCTTGGAACAGATATGTTGGACCTTGCAGATGGATGCACACGTCGGCCCTGCTCGCACTATCGAATTGAAAATTCGATCTGCTGCTTGCGGAAGCGATGCTAGCTAGAGTTGACCTCCGTGCTGCGCCATTAAACTTTTTCTCGACCGCGATCCAGATTTTGTAGATGTCGACGGCGAATTTGAGGATCTCGCCCAGATAACAAAATCCAATCGCCGCGATTCCCACAGACGGCGCCAATTGACGAGGGATCACCTCGCCAATGCCTACATATTGTAGACTTGAGTTTTGGGAGAGCGACGATGGAGATTCCGGGAGCGAGATTAGGCACACGACGTACCCAGCTTCGGGTCCCCTTGGTGGAGGATCCCTACGTGCTGCTAGCAATCTACTATATGATCATATGTATGTTTACAGGGTGCCGCCGTAGGCGGAGCTATGCTGTCTATCTGTTGTCCTTCCTGTTCCCCCCTATTTGGGGTGCCCTGGCTAGCTTTATATATGCAACCAGCCTAGGGTTTTACAAGAGTCCTAGTCGACTACTTCTTCGGGTTGCCTTGTTGGGCCTTCTCCATATTGGGCTGAGCCAAACCAGGTATACTAATAATGGGTACCCGAAGGGTATACCCATGTCACCGAAGGCCTCTACATCTCCATGCCCGCCTCCGAAGTAATGCGTGAGTAGTTCATCCCTGGACTACGGATACATAGCAGTAGCTAGATGGTTGTCTTCTCCAATTTGTGCCTCATGTTTAGATCTTGGAAACTGCCTATCATGATCAAGATCATCATTATGTAATGCTACATGTTGTGTTTGATGGGATCCGATGAATATTGAATACTATGTTGAGATTGATTATATACTTGTCAAATGTTATTTGTGATCTTGCATGCTCTCCGTTGCTAGTAGATGCTCTCGCCAAATATGTACTTGTGACTCCAAGAGGAAGTATTTATGCTCGATAGTGGGTCCATGCCTCTAGTAATCTAGAAGAGTGACAATAACTAAGGTTGTAGATGTGTTGTTGCTACTAGGGAGAAAACAACAATGCTTTGTCTAAGGATAATTCTATTGTTTACTTTACACATATTGCTTAATGCGATAATCTGCTGCTTGCACCTTAATACTGAAAGGGGTGCGGACGCTACTCATATACGCAGTTGGATTACGGTCTATGTATTATGTTGTAATGCCCAAATAAATTTCATAGTAATCATCTTGTCATGTATGGTCTTTATTCTGTCAATTGCCCAGCTGAAATTTATTCACCCAACATGTTATTTATCTTTATGGAAAGACACCTCTAGTGAACTATGGACCCCGATCCTTTCTTTTACACTGATAAAATTATCTACTGCAATCACCTATTTTGTTTACTTACTGCAAGCATTGTATTCTTTAATTCCACTTCAAACAAACATCTCTTTCCACACTATACGATTAATCATTTGTTTTCAGCAAAACCGGTGAGATTGACAACCTCACTGTAAGTTGGGGCAAAGTATTTTGGTTGTGTTGTGTGCAAGTTCCACATTGTTGCTGACGCCGGTACCGCGCCCTACCACAAGTCAGCTAGAAACACCTTCAGAAGTCACTCCTTTCTCATACTGGTCGATTAAATCTTGGTTTTTTACTGAGGGAAAATTTGCTACTGTGCTCATCATACCTTCCTCTTGGGGTTCTCCAACGGTGTGCTTTGCACTCATCATGGGGTAAAAGAGAAAAGGAATTGCCGGAGGGGTATTTATACCCTTGGTGGGATCGTGGGACGTGGATCCAATACACCCACGATCCCACTAACTTGACACATGGCGTTGTGATACACACGTGTATCCGACCACACGGATGGCCACAGGGATCACCAGTGGGTGTATTAACTACGAGTGATTACCACAATAAGGCTACACATTAGCCTAGGTGATTTGACCGCCCTAACGGCTATGGCGTCAGGAATAGTGCCGCATGTCTCTGACAGCTATGAGTTACGAGATATTCCCGATACATCCGATGGCGGGAAATAATTTTAGAGAAGCGTCGGTTAGAGACCGGCTATAGGGTGAAAGACTTCGGTTTAAAGATATTCCGGATTGGAAGTAGGTTGGCAGAGAAGTTGCCGATTTAAATTGAAACCGGGATGGTTAAACCAGTACAAAAGTTTCGTCAGTAAAGCTGTTGCGGTCCAACAGGTCGCACCAATGGACCACACCAGGTTCGGGGACTAATGTCACGGGATGACCCCCGGTAGGTCAAAAGCATGGCAAATATGCCTAAGTCATGCAACTAATAACCGGTTTACGTAAGTGATGTCTACGGGTGCTTCTATTCTTGTAGACAGTGTTGGGCCTCCAAGAGCAGAGGTTTGTAGAACAGCAGCAAGTTTTCCTTAAGTGGATCACCCAAGGTTTATCGAACTCAGGGAGGAAGAGGTCAAAGATATCCCTCTCAAGCAACCCTGCAACCACAAAGCAAGAAGTCTCTTGTGTCCCCAACACACCTAATAGGTGCACTAGTTTGGCGAAGAGATAGTGAAATACAAGTGGTATGAATGAATATGAGCAGTAGTACGGCGCCAGAAAAGTGCTTGCTGGCGTGCAGTTGATGGTAGTAATATTGCAGGAAGTAAACAAGCAGTAAAACAGTAAACAAGCAGCGATAGCAGTATTTAGGAACAAGGCCTAGGGATCATACTTTCACTAGTGGACACTCTCAACATTGATCACATAACAGAATAAATAGATAGATGCTAGACTCTACACCCTCTTGTTGGATGATGAACACCACTAATTGTGTAGGATTACACGAACCCTCAATGCCGGAGTTAACAAGCTCCACAATATTCAATGTTCATATTTAAATAACCTTAGAGTGCATGACAGATCAACATAAACAAACCAAGTACTAACATAGCATGCACACTGTCACCTTCACACTACGAAAGGAGGAATAGATCACATCAATACTATCATAGCAATAGTTAACTTCATAATCTACAAGAGATCACAATCATAGCCTACGCCAAGTACTACACGATGCACACACTGTCACCATTACACCGTGCAGGAGGAATAAACTACTTTAATAACATCACTAGAGTAGCACACAGATATATTGTGATACAAAACACATTGCAATCATAAAGAGATATAAATAAGCACTTCACTATGCCATTCACAACAGCGAATAAGTATTCTGTGAAATATAGCCTAAGAGACCCACACGGTGCACACACTGTCACCTTTACACACGTGGGACAAGGAGTCTCCGGAGATCACATAAGTAAAATCCACTTGACTAGCATAATGACATCTAGATTACAAGCATCATCATATGAATCTCAATCATGTAAGGCAGCTCATGAGATTATTGTATTGAAGTACATAGGAGCGAGATGAACCACATAGCTACCGGTACAGCCCCGAGCCTCGATGGAGAACTACACCCTCCTCATGGGAGACAGCAGCGTTGATGAAGATGGCGGTGGTGTCGATGGAGGAGCCTTCCGGGGGCACTTCCCCGTCCCGGCGGCGTGCCGGAACAGAGACTCCTGTCCCCCAGATCTTGGCTTCGCGATGGCGGCGGCTCTGGAAGGTTTTTTCTGGTTTCGTCGAACGTGGTAGGGTTTTCGCGATGGAGACCTTAAATAGGCGGAAGGGCAGCGTCAGAAGGGGTCTGGGGCCACCAGACACTAGGGCGGTGCGCCCCCCTCCTGGGCCGCGCCGCCACCATGTGTGGGCCCCCTGTGGCCCCTCTCTGGCGGCTCTCGGGTGTTCTAGAAGCTCCCGGGGATTCTAAGATGCTGGGCGTTGATTTCGTCCAATCCCGAGAATATTTCCTTACTAGGATTTCTGAAACCAATAACAGCAGAAAACAGCAACTGGCCCTTCGGCATCTCGTCAATAGGTTAGTTCCGGAAAACGCATAATAATGACATAAAGTATGCATAAAACATGTAGATATCATCAATAATGTGGCATGGAACATAAGAAATTATCGATACGTCGGAGACGTATCAGTAAGTAATCCGGAGAAACATGATACTCGCTAAAAATGAGGGCGACCGGGTTAAAGGTCGGCCAGATTGTGCGATACGGGATACCGGCATAGGTATACCGGAATAAGAGATACCGGCATACCTCAAGCCGGAAGAGTTAAAGTTAATCCGGACTGTGTCAACATAGACGGAAGAAGAAGATCCGGCATGCTTAGATATAACCGAAAGGGGGTCCGCTATAGGGCCAACGGTCATATGCCGGTCCCGGAGTCAAAGATCCGATCATGCCACTACATGACATCGAAGAGGTACGGAGGATCTCTTTTATGATGTGAGTCTCGCGAGCTTCCAACTGAAGCCACAACATGCGGATGACGAAGATGCTACAGTGCACATACTAGCAGAGGTCAGCGCCACAGAGGACAGGGAAGGACATCACGATCCCAGAGTCAAAGCTATAGTCCAAGACCGTCTGATGTAGGCTGAGATTCCCTGTACCCGGGTTTCTTCTCATGTAAGCCTCCTCTCCACTATATAGGGAGAGGTGGCACTCCCTTGCACGGAAGGATACGACCTGGTAACTCTAGGGTTTCTCCCTTGGTAGAACATCTTCTTCTACCTCTAGCCAAGGGCTTGAGGATCACCATTGTAATTCCTTGTGAGATTATACAGATCAGATAGGCAGGAGAATGGGTGTTACCTCCTCACGAGGGCTCCGAACCTGGGTAAAACCCTTGTGTCTTTGTGTGTTCATTCTCCATCTCCCCCTCCTTCGGATCCCTCAGTGCACATTGACCCCAAGATAAGCCTACCCATGACATCTGTTTGTTCACCATGACGACATAGATTGCGAGTTATGACACTAGCGACTAGGTCGAAACTTGATAACTTTGTCACTTGGCTCCTCCAGATGGGTTTAAGAGGCATGTATATAGTTCAAAAACTGCTTTGATTATTATTTTTGTCAATAAAATAGTAGAAAATATGTCACAAAATTATATCATTGGAAACCTCAATTGAATATGAGTCTAATGCTATAAATTTTGTAGATATATATTTTTATTTTTCATTAAATGTCGATGTTTGATTTAAACTGCGTGCGCAGCTGTTAAACCAATCTGGAGGGTGTAATTGGTATGGAATTTATTCGGTATCTTTAGACAATCAACCTAGTTAAGGGGGTCCAACGCAGCAACATGAGTAGAGACTCCTGCAGTAGCTATGCCAATGCTTCTGGGGATCAAGTTCATAGCAATGTAAAACACACCAGTAAGTACCCTTCTCGCAGGGATACACAAACGCGCACTTGGGTTTTTCGAAATGGAAAGGCTCGAGTCCTGCAAAAGCAACATATATGTAAGCACATCTTAGAATATGGACATGTTCTGATTTCAGACTTGTGCATGCAGGGATCGAAAAGGAAGAGCAAAATTAGGGTGTGTATGGGTTGCTACTACGTACGAGGAGTAGTGTCAGTTCCATGGCATGATTCAAAGGTAGAAGACAGTATTGCAAGCACCAGGAATGCAACTGCCATGGAGCACACGACCGTCCTCGCAGTGTTGCTGCTCATCTTCACTGGTGTTCGCTCACTTCTATTCGTGTTCTACATACCTTGCTATTTATAGAGAGACACGATGAAGTCTGCGTAGGATCTTGTTTTTCACTTATCTAATGAATTGATGAATTAATGTTGGCATATCTTTATTGCATCGTGTCTTTATTAATTAATATACTGCAAATCATGGAGTACTAGATACAGATATATATTATATGTATTACACCATTAATGTTGGTGTTGGCCTTTTTATATAAGAATCTTTTACCTAGAACCCCAGCTACATGATATTCCTGGCTTCTTAGTCTTCTATTGTTGTTCGGTCACACATGCCTCCGTTGCGTCTGGATTCTCCTTTCTTTGATCCCCTATCCCGCTATCTAGTGTGGGCTGGATTGACGTGGGCTTTACCGACGTGGGCCGAAAGTCCGCTCATGACCTCGCAGTGCTGGAAGTCTGCTCGTGGACTCGTGGGCTCGCGGTCTCGCTGGACGTTCGTCCTCAATAAATGAAATTAGTCACCGTATCTTTCAGAAAAATGTTGTTCGTACTTCCTCAAAAAAAATTGTTCGTATTTCCTCAAAAAAACGTTGTTCGTATTTCTATTGGTGGCTGGCAGTAACTCCTCCGCCACCGCAACCGTCGGGCCTCCTCACCACGAATGTTCACGCGGTGACCTTAGAGCATCTCCAGTGGCGTCCCCCAAAGCGGTCCCCAAACGACACCAGATTGAACGTTTGATGGACGCCTCCACTTTGTGTCGCGCTTGAGACGCGTCTCTTACCAGCCGCGTCCCCCAAACACACCCCCAAACTTTTTTTATATTATTTTTTTGTTTTTGCTGCATTTTCATTTTAATAGATAGGAGGAACATTACACAAACTAATACATAGCTTGGAACATGGTTAATTATTATAAAATTAGGAAATCAAATTAGTGTTGGCCTCACAGATTTCGTGTGTTTGCTGCCAAAAAAGAACACTCTCACACACTCTCAGTCACCTCACCAAATCTGGGAAATCAAGCTGGCTGTAAGAATGCCATGTATTTATTCTTTGATGCGTAGGGAGAACATACAGAAACTGACAGTAGTGGCTTCAATTAGCCGACGGCCATCTTCGCTTCAAACAAAAGAAGACTTGACATGTTCAATCATCGTCCTCTTCGTCATCGGTGTGGTAGTGCTGGCGGCAAGACGTGTCATCAGACACCTTCACGTTCTTCTCGTCGTCGCTTTGGTAGCAGAAGGTGAGCACGCAGCCGGCTTGGAGGTCGTAGGAGCACGTGAACTTCTCCCAGCCGGTGTGGAGGTACATCTTACCGAGCCAGTCGAAGAGCACGTCCACCATCCACCGGCAAAAGCCGCAGCCAGCCTCCCGCAGCTGCAGCGTGGCCGGCTCGTTGACAACGATGATCTCAGTGAACCTTGTTCGGCAGCCTTTGGATACCGAGTGGGTCACCATTGAGGACAACTATGAACTCGAACTCCCACTCCTCCTCGGAAGACGACGACGGCGTAGGCAACCATTGGTACGTCTCAAACGTATCTATAATTTTTGATGCTCCATGCTTGTTTTACACCAATTCCATTATGATTTACTTACACTTCGTTACATTTTTATACATTTTCCGGCACTAACCTATTGACAAGATGCCACAGTGTCAGTTCCATGTTTTCTGTTGTTTTTTATTTCAGAAAAGTCGTACAGGAAACATTCTCGGAATTGGACGGGACAAAAGCGGAAGTCAATATTTCTCTGTAATGAAGACAAGAGACCGAAGGGGGGACGAAGAGGCGCCACAGGGCGGCTAGGCCACCCCATGGCGCGTCCTATGGTGGGCCCGCGCCGAGGGGTGGTGTGCCCCCCCAAGCGACCACCGACCTCGCCCTTCCGCCTATTTATTCACGATCTCGGGAAAAACCTAAACACCTGAGTCTCCATCCACGAAAAGTTCCGTCGCTGCCGCCATCGCAGAACCCATCTCGGGAGGGTTCTGAAGCTCTTCCGGCACCCTGCCGGAGGGGAAAATCATCACCGGAGGCATCTACATCACCATGCTCGTCTCCGAAGTGATGCGTGAGTAGTTCATCCCTGGACTATGGGTCCATAGCAGTAGCTAGATGGTTGTCTTCTCCAATTTGTGCGCATGTTTAGATCTTGTGAGCTGCCCGACATGATCAAGATCATCTTTATGTAATGCTACATGTTGTGTTTGCTGGGATCCGATGAATATTGAATACTATGTGGAGGTCGATCATATATTCATAACATATGTTGTGATCTTGCATGCTCTCCGTTGCTAGTAGAAACTCTAGCCATGTAGATACTTGTGACTCCAAGAGAGAGTATTTATGCTCGATAGTGTGTTCATGCCTCTAGTTTTCTGTAAGAGTGACAATAACTTCTAAGATTGTAGATGTGTTGTTGCTACTAGGGAGAAAACAATAATGTTTTATCCGAGGATAATTCTATTGTTTATATTACACACAATGCTTAATGCAATTATCTGTTGCTTGCAACTTAATACTGAAATCGGTGCGGACGCTAACCGGAAGGTGGATTTTTAGTAATTACGGTCTATGTATCATATTGTAATTCCCAAACAAATCTCATAGAAATCATATTGTCATGTATTATTGATATTCTGTCAATTGCCCATCTGTAATTTGTTCACCCAACATGCTATTTATCTTTATGGAGATATACCTCTAGTGAACTGTGGACCTCAGTCCTTTCCTTTACGGTGATGAATTCAACCACTGCAATCATGTTCGGTTTACTTTTCGCAATCATTGTTCTCTTTAATTACTGCAAACATCTCCTTCCACTCGATACATTTAATTCTTTGTGTTCAGCAAAACCGGTGAGATTGAAAGCCTCACTGTAAGTTGGGGCAAAGTATTTTGGTTGTGTTTTGTGTAGGTTCCACGTTATTGCTGACATCGGTAGTGCGCCCTGCCACTAGTTAGCTAGCAACGCCTTCGGAAGTCACGCCTTTCTCCTACTGATCGATTAAACCTTGGTTTCTTACCGAGAGCAAGGATGGCGGTATTCCGCGCCTTTACGTGCATCCATGGCAGGTCTTCGGAGAGGCCATCCAGGAGAGATGGCAGGTCGGTACCGGCGTGCAGACTCCCTGAGGGGGAGATGATGCTCCACAGGGGACGGAGGCGGGGGCAGCAGACGAACAAGTGCGACACGTCCTCTGTATGCCCGGGGCAAAATGGACAGTCGGGGGAGGGCACACAGCCGAGGAGGTGTAGCAGCGAGCGAGTTCTGGTTTTCTGGAGGCGTAAAATCCAGAAGAAAACGCGAACCTTGAGCGGTGCAAAGCAGGCCCAGTTGATGTCCTGGCCGGGGACGATGCACCCAGAGGAGTGCAAGGCTCTATAAACGTCTCCGGTGTTGAAGTTGGCAGAGGGGCCAAGGGTGATGGTACGGACGTCGGGCGTCACCCTGAGGGAGATCCGTGAGAGGCAAACTCGCAGAAAGTCCAGTTCTCCGACGGTGCGTGGTGGGAACGTCAACCCCTCCGTCTTCAAGGGCATCAGCAACAGTGGCAAGGGGCGGCGGCAGTGAGAGTAAGCTGCTGGGAGGGCCGCAGAGAGCGGACCTAGGAGGCACCAGGAATCGTGCCAGAGGGAGGTTGAGCACCCGTCCCGGGGCTCCACCCGAGTAATAGAGCGATACAGGGGGATAAGCGCCTGAAAGCTCCTCCAGGTAGGTGTAGTCTCTGGGCACTTTTACCCTATTTCTATCGGACATGCCTCAAGTGTGTATTTTTCTGGTATAACACCCTTTCTTTGATGGGTTGTACTTTTGGTGCAAGCAGATAGCCAAATAAAAGAACAATCATGTATTGATTGTATTTTGTACTCTAATTTTAATTTTACCTTCTTACACTAAATGTATGTTTTCTGCTGCATATAAGATCAAGATTGTCCTCGCCAATATGTTGCTTTTTATGTCAAACCTAAAATTGTAGAACCCAATCCAACTCTCACCTATATTGTGATGCCTAGAGATAATTCAGGTTGTTCATGGTTAAGAGGCAATTCATATGCAGTGGAGAAATTTGTGATGTGCCAAGGTTGTCGATAGTTGACAAAGAGGATGCCAGCTGGTTTTAGAACTTGATTCAGAGGACGAAGAATTACAGGTATATGAGATTATCCAATATCTTTGATCCTTAGTCAAGTGTACTAGCTGCAATCTGATATGGTTTTATCTGGACTGGAGGTCTTCCTATCAGATAATTTGACTACACAATTGGTACTGCAGCACCAATTGTTTTTTGCTATTCCATTTGTTTTACCTTTGAACTTTGTGAACACTCCTGCATGATCATGGTATTATTTTGTCTTGGAAAATTGAGTTTTTAAGTGGTCGAGGGTATTTAGGAAGAGATATATTGTAGGCGCTGTAGGATGACATGTTTTTAGGAACAAAATTGTAAGGCTGGAAATTAATTAATGAATTGCATATATTTTGAAACAGAGGAGGATATTCAAACTGAACATATTGATTTACTCTGAAGCTTTGGCGCAGTGGCACGCCACGGCTGTGATGTTATGTCAATTGCTGTAAGATTCTTGTAGTACTACAGTTAAATTCTGTGTTTGGAGAGTATCTACGTGTGAAAATAGAGATCAAATCTCACTATAATTTGCGGGTGGTCTCAAGTAGTAGAAACCAACTAAAGGTTATAACCGGCTCTTAGTATGTCTCTCCAGACAACAGATTATATTGCTGCTCAACCTCCCGGTTCCAAAGTCACATCTGATTCAGAGAAAGAAAGATAAATAAGACCACCTGATGGCACTAAAAGGGTGCAAAGGAAATGGAACTTCAAAGAAATAGGTGAAGCAGATCTCCATTGAGAAGCGCATTCTGCTTAAATCATACATCTATTTAAGTCGCTAACTCTCTCAGTTTCTTCTTAGCAGAATCACCTACTGGGCAAGTCTAGGTTGTGTCATAACATCAGGTTCACATCTCCTTATTTTCAAAATACTCCATTTTCCTTCAACAACTGATATTTGTTCTTGGAGACTTGCAACCTGCGGTAGGCCATGCTATACCTTGCCAGCAACAGAAAGTTTTCCCGCTGATACACAGCATAGATGGCTCCTGCGTCTTGGATGTCTAAGTTCCAATTAGCTTCTTCTTCTTTGGTCTTTGGCCTAAGCTTGTCTTTGCGAAGCAAGGAGGCAACCCAGACTCTACTCTGTAGGAATGTATTTGTGAAAACTACTTTAGAAGGTAACGGAGCTACATATAGATAGGAAAAATATAGAACTTATGAAGATTGAGTTGCAAGAATCCAATAAAAAAACATCCATACAACATTTAATAGAGATGAAACCAATTAGAAGGCAGGTATCTTGGCTGTCTTCCCCTATATACTTCGTCTGCCCAATATAATAGAAACAGTTGCAAGAAAAAATTCTTAAATATTTATTTAGTATAAGCTAGCAGAAGAAATAAGATAGAATGCACAGGAACAATAAATGTCCCCTGGTTGGAGGTTGTTGTAGTTGTTATGAAGTTGTAGTGTATACATGAAACATAACCATTTTATAACTGCCACGATACATACCTCAAATAAAGAAAGAAAACTGGCCAGTTAAATCTTTGCTCACAAATAGTGGCTATAGTAGAAGTTCAGATTCCAGGTCCTGAGGCAACTAATACCAATGTATGGACCATATTTCTCTTCGGTGAAACAACATTTCAAACCGTCAGAAAAGTGTTTAAACACAACAATATCTACCTAACTTATTTCGTGCCGGAACCCATCATTGAAGACCGTTCCTCGGTCCTTTGGAAGAGCCAGAAACAATGGTTCTATATTGTCACCCACTTGAATTCAAGTAGCTATCAACCTCCCATTTTTGGTAAATTCCCAGAAATGACCTAAACCAAGGACATTATCACTAGACACGGTACATCCAACCAGAGAGAAGTGCACCACTCAATGCTACTCTGTTGCTGGAGAAACTCACTTTTCGATCTAACAAAACGACTCAAACTCAAATAGGAGCGACACATACATTTTGCGGAGACAAAAAAACACTTTCTTCGATAACTGCAAGCATGTCTTGTAGGATTCTAAGCATTTACTTCTTATAGACATAGAGGAAACCGGCAGTCGCGACGATTTCAGTCTCCAATAACACAGTGAAGCAGAAGTATTACCAGTAACCGGCAGTGAGGATGCGAAAAAAAGGAAAATAAAAATTAAGGGTTCACCTTAAAGCGTTGTTGACTGGAAAAGGGGTTCATGGAGAAAATAGATTGGCAAAAAATTAGAATCTACAGTGCCTAAACTAAGGAGAGGTGCGGTAAACTGTTTGAGCTTTATGTAGGGTATAATTTCTTCATGTTTTAGAGACTGAGCTGGTCGATATACGAGATTGTTATGAACTAGGATACAGATTGGTGATGCCGCACCAATGGCATACATTGAGTAAGTACCTTCGTTTGTACTTCCTTACATTTCCGCATGGTGGTAATTGTTGGTCCATTTACCTTGTACGCTTTGACTTTGCCTTTGCTTGACGTTGAAGATGCCAGTGCTTGAGAAAAAAGGTTAATTTTAATGGACACTTGATTTAATTGAAAGAAGTCGCTGCTAAAAACCTTCTGAAATTAATGAATCGTCATACTGTCAAAAGCATAGTCAGTGAAATGTAACTTTGATAGCTATTTAGGTGATGAAGGAAGTTGTTCAGTTTAGGATAGGGTCTAGAGTTTGATGTGCCAATGTAGTTGAAGGTTTAGGAAATGCGGCAAAGATTGTCACCATATCAAAAATTTGCTCCCTGGAATCTCGAGATACGATAACTTATTGTCCTTTTATTCTTTTTCCTTTTTTATCAACAAAGCTTTCCACTGCTTTTGAGATGTTGTATCTAGGTTTTTTGTGTGTAGGTTTGTCGAGCTCCGAGAGGCCAAACCTGCAACACCGCCACCATCTCAGAGGGTTCCACATGATCCATGGGCTAAGTTTCATCCTAGCCAGCGATGGGCAGGACCTAAAATTAGCCCGAGTCTGAAACCAGGACCAAAACTCTGCAAAGCAGCAACGAAACCCCGGATAAAAGAAAAGTCGCACCACAAAAGCTACACGCTATTATTGGAGGATGGCGCGGCAAGACGCGCTGGGTCCATCTAGTCTACACCAATCAGGCCAGCTTGCTCGCGCCGCCGCTGCCACCGGCCTCCATGCATGCTGGTACCCATTCCCCATGTTAATCCCCCTTTTGTTTTCTTCAAACCCTGAACATACCAATCTGGTAGGTTTAGCTCTGGCTCGAGATTCGCTCGACGGTTTGTCCCTGCACCTGATTTGATCAGATTATTCTTGCAGCCCAATCTCCTACTCTTCAGACTTCAGGTACCATGCGTGTAGAGCGTAGGACGACATTAATCTGGAAAATAGTCGCTTTCGTTGCTGCGCCAGTGTCACCGCCTACTCGGCGACTCCGGCTCCCCCGACGGGTACAAACAGCTGTTCTCATTCTCCTAACATGATTTTGTGTTTATAATCACCGTTCTTAGTTAAGAAACGTAAAGTGTTTTAGGGTTTTCGTGGGGCAATGCCTCTCCACGTATCTCTTTATATATAGATCAGCTGTGTACATACAACGTACAATACATGACAGGTATAATACAACTAGACCTACTTTAACATTCCCCCTCAATCTGAACTTCTACTCTGTACAAGATTCAGATTGGTACTAAATCGGTCTAGCATCTGTCGAGTAGCTGGTTTAGTGAACACATCAGCTAGCTGATCACCAGAAGAGATGAATCTGACCTGAAGAGCTCCAGACGCCACGCGCTCACGCACAAAACGGAAATCGATCTCAATGTGCTTGGTCCTTGCATGAAACACTGGATTAGCGGTCAGATAAGTTGCCCCTAAATTATCACACCACAATATGGGGATGCGCTGCCGAGATACTCCCAACTCCTTGAGGAGAGACTCTATCCAAATAGCTTCAGCAGCGCCATTTGCCAATGCTTTGTATTCTGCCTCAGTACTGGACCTTGAGACAGTAGGCTGTTTCTTCGAACTCCAAGAGATGAGATTCGGACCAACAAAGATGGCATAGCCCCCTGTGGATCGACGATCATCCACGCATCCTGCCCAATCCGCATCAGTGAAGACACTAATACCAGTCGAGGCCGACTTGCGAAACAGCAATCCTGTATTCAGCGTGCCCTTAACATAACGCAAGATGCGCTTGACTGATTCCCAATGAACATCAGTCGGCTGTGACAAGAACTGACAGACCTTGTTAACCGCAAATGATATATCTGGTCGGGTGAGAGTCAAATACTGAAGGCCTCCAACAACACTGCGGTATCGGTGAGAATCCTCAACACCTAAAGGAGTACCAGATGCACGAGAAAGGTGTTCCGTCACATTCAGCGGCGTTGAAGTGGGTCGACAATTCTCCATACTCACACGGTGCAAAAGATCCAATGCATACTTCCGTTGAGTGACAGTCATCCCCCCAGAATTGTAGGACGCTTCAAGACCCAAGAAATACTCGAGTGCACCAAGATCCTTGATAGGAAAACTAGCAGCAAGGGCACGCACAAGGCTATCAACCACCCCTGAAGTAGAACCAGCAATGACAATATCATCGACATACACCAGCATATAGACCTGTACACCATCCCGAGAGAAAGTGAACAACGAAGTATCAGCCTTCGACGAGACAAAACCCAGATCTGCCAAGAGAGCACTCAGGCGAGCATACCAAGCACGCGGAGACTGCTTCAGACCATAGAGAGCCCGCTGTAGCTTGCACACGTAAGAGGGGTATCGCTCATCCTCAAAACCAGGCGGCTGGTGCATATACACATCTTCAGACAGAAAACCATGAAGGAATGCATTGCTGACATCAATCTGACGGAGACTCCATCCACGAGACACTGCAAGGGAGAGAACCAGTCGCACTGTGGCTGGCTTGACGACTGGACTGAACGTATCACCATAATCGATGCCATGTCGCTGAGTGAAGCCCCTAGCGACAAGTCTGGCCTTATGTTTGTCAATAGAACCATCAGGCCGATGTTTGGTCTTGAAAATCCACTTGCAGCCGACAATGTTAACGCCAGACGGTCGAGGAACCAAGACCCATGTCTTGGTATGATGAAGCGCAGCCACCTCATCGGCCATGGCAGCCCGCCAAGCAGTCTCGCGAAGTGCATCGCGATGAGACACGGGCGCGGCAAAGAAAGCACGCCGACCAATGTCATAACGGACAGTACCATCGGTGTATGTCTTCTCTCGACGAGTGTTGTCACGAGCGCGCGTGACCATGGCGTGTCCTGGAGCAGCCGCAGGCGTCGCGGTCGAGGAAGCAGAGGAGCCCTCAACAGGCGGCGACGCAGGCTGATCAGTGCTGGATGGCGCCTCAGGCGGAGAGGAGACCGCAGGCGTGGAGCATGCCGGCCCTTCGCATGGCGGAGCAGACGTCGTGGGACCGGCGGACGGGTGCGCGGCATGCGGCGCTGCATGCGGAATCGGAGCTCGCGCCTCCGCATGCACGTCGATCACCGGGGCGGGCATGGCGGGCACCGCCCTATGCACGTCTGTTTCCTGCACACAAAAACTACCAGGCACATTAAGCGGCAAATGAGATAAGTCATATTTGCGCATACAGTCACTTGTAACCGGTTCATCGGAGGGAAACGAAATCGCATGTTTCAAAGAGGAGACATCGACAGTAACACCGGGAGTGGAGTAAGGGAAAACGGACTCATCGAAAACGACATCATGGGAAATATAAATACGGCCCGTGGAGCGGTCAAGACACTTGTACCCCTTGTGCATTGGGCTATACCCTAAGAAGACACACATCGTGGATCGGAAAGACAACTTGCGAGTATTGTACTTCCGCAAGCTAGGCCAACAAGCGCATCCAAAAACACGGAGAAAGGTGTAGTTGGGCTGGACTTTGAGAAGACGAAAGAGAGGGGTATCTTGCTGTAGCACAGGTGTAGGCATGCGATTAATGAGGTAGCAAGCGGTAAGAAAAGCTTCATCCCAATACCGAAGTGGAAGGGAGGAGTGCGCAAGCAATGCAAGGCCGGTTTCCACCAGATGGCGATGCTTGCGCTCAGCAATCCCATTCTGCTGCGATGTGTGAGGACACGAGACGCGATGGGAGATGCCAAGACGCTGGAAATAACTGTGCAGCTTATGATACTCACCACCCCAATCCGACTGAACGGCTTTGATTTTGGTGTTCAACAGACGCTCCACGTGCGCCTGGAATGTGTAGAAGACATGCTCAACATCAGACTTATGCTTGAGAAGATAAATCCAGCAAAAACGGGAATAGTCATCGACAAAGCTAACATAATATTTATACCCTCCCGAGGATGCAATAGCTGGACCCCATACATCCGAATGAATTAACTCAAGAGGTGCAGTAGAAAGACGATGAGAATTATTATACGACAATTGTCGACTTTTAGCACACTGACAAGCATCACAAACTGAAGTCTGATTATTGGAGGAACAAACTAAATCATTTTGCCTAACAATAGCTTGAACGACATTATTGGTGGGATGACCAAGACGACGATGCCAATGAGGTGAAGAAGTCTTCACACCGGAGAGTGCTCGGCGTGACGATGGAGGAAGAACTCGACCAAAGGGAACGGGGTACAGTCCGTCTTTGCTTCTACCGTGGAGCAGAATTTTCTTCGTGACCTTGTCCTTTACAAGGAAAAAGAATTTATGAAACTCAACAAAAACATTATTGTCGGAAACAAGGCGATAAACTGAAAGGAGATGATTATGAATGTGTGGAACACGAAGGATATTATTCAGTTTCAGCGATGAACCAGGTAAAGACGAATGACCAATATGCGAAATAGATAAACCTGCACCGTTGGCCACTTGAACTTGGTCCTTCCCGTGGTAGCGATCATGAACATGGAGGCGCTCGAGATCACTTGTCAGGTGATCGGAGGCACCAGAGTCGAGGTGCCGCATCGCTCAGTGGAGGATGTCGATGCAGAGTTGCCGGTGCGCTGCTTCGGATCATAGCGCCTGCCGCAGTCACTCGCGTCATGCCCCCAGATGTCACAAATCTGGCACTGGGGGCGCCACCTGCGACGTCCTCCTCCATTGCGGCCACTATTGCCGCCATTGCCGTCGTTGCGTCGACGGTCTTGGCCACCTCCACCGTGACCGCCAGATCCCTGTCCGTTGCCTCCTTGGACAGGGCCATGCTGTCCCTGCGAGCCACCACCCGCGGGACGACCACCGCTGGGGCGAGACGAGTCGCCCGCGCGCCCTGAGTTGTTGAAGTAGGGGCGAGACGCGGCGTTAGCCGAGGATGTCCAGTCCTCGGGATCCGCCTGCTGCTGCTTCTGAAGGCCCTCATAGTTGAGGACGGTCTTGTAGAACATGGCCAGCGTGACAGGCGTGGTCGCGAAGTCCATGGACGCCGCGATCGGATTGAACGCAGTGCCCAACCCGGTAAGCATGTAGTCGATGATCTCGTCATCGCGGAGAGGGGAACCAGCGGCGGCCATGGCGTCGGCGAGGGCCTTCACCTTCTGCATGTACTCGCTGGCGGACTTGTCTCCCTTCTTCAGTCCTTGGATCTCGCGCCGAAGGGCACGGATGCCGGCGCGGTTCTCGGCGGAAAACATGGCGTGGACGGCGGTCCAGGCCGCCTCAGCCGTTGTACAGCCGATGAGCTGGGCCGAGACTTCCTCATGCATCGACCCGAGGAGGTGGCCGAGGACGCGCTGGTCCAGGGTCCACCACTGTGCATACGCCGGGTTGGGAACGTCGCGCGCGGCGTCGCCGGTGCCTTCCCGGATGGTGCGCGGCGGTGCAGGGGCCGAGCCGTCAAGGAAGCCGTGTAAACGTGCACCGGCGAGGTTGGGAAGGGCGAGAGCCTTCCACAGCATGAAGTTACTGCCATTCAGGCGAATGGCGATGGCCGGGAGAATTGGGACGGCCGCTGTGTCAGACGGCGGCGTGACGACAGGGCCCGCGACGGCGGTGGGCAAACTAGCGCTGGAGGAGGTCGTCAGCGCAAGGCTTGAGGAAGGCTGCAGAGCCATCGCAGCGGCGGCGGCGAGCGAGATCGCGGCGGCGGCTGCGGACTAGGCGCGGCGGCGGCTAGCTAGGGTTTGGCTAGCGGCGGCGGCGGAGGAGCACAAGGCTCTGATACCAAGTTAAGAAACGTAAAGTGTTTTAGGGTTTTCGTGGGGCAATGCCTCTCCACGTATCTCTTTATATATAGATCAGCTGTGTACATACAACGTACAATACATGACAGGTATAATACAACTAGACCTACTTTAACATTCTTAGCATAGATTCTACCCGTTTGATCTGTTCATGTACCAAATTCCATGCGTTTCGATTTAATCGGAGGAAGCGATTTTTTTTGTCTGCACCTATTCACTAATTGACCACAACACCATATAGAATTGACTTTTTTTGTTGCAGCAACTAAAGCTCCAGGGTATGCTGTAGTTCATGTTCCTCCAAAGTCCAAACTGGATAGTGGACGATGATAAGAGTTTGTACCAGTCCTCTCTCGCTCATCTTCTTTTTTTTTTGCACTTGCCAGCTCTATTTTCTCAGTCCAATTTAATTTATATCATGTTTGTATTGTTTGCAAGCAGGTCAATATCTTTTTTGGACAAAGAGTATATATTAATATCACGAACATATCAATTACACCCAAGCTCTGCAACAACGTGTTGCCCTAACGTCACTTACAGACTAAAAAAAGTCGCAGTGCTAAAAGTCCACTCGTGGGCTCACGATCTTGCTGGACGTTCGTCCTTAATAAATGAAAGCAGTCACCATTTCTTCAAGGAAAAAAATTATTCGTATTCCTTCTGTCCTTCAAAGAAAACGTTGAAAAGTGTCGCTAGAGTGATTCATTCCTCGAAACAGTAGTATTAACACCACCAAGAAAGCATTCGAGTACAATTTCTTCAAAAACGATCGTCTACAAGAAAGGAATAGTGCACAAATACTGTTATTGTCCAATCATAGATCTTAGATTTCACCCTAAAGAAAATCTTCGCTCTTAAAACAATATCTTCAACAAGATCATTGCCATGCACAACTAATTATGGCCAGACCTAGATTTTCACCCTAAAAAGTAGGACTATGACACTCTCATGTGAAGTCGCTCCCACTTGCATGCCGCTACTTCAAGTCACGAATCACCAAGCTAATTCCTCAACACCACACAGACTCGAACCACCATTGTCAGCCCACACATCTCGGTCTCCATGACATTCTGCATTAGCACCATGGAACGAGAACATTCCCTATGATATTAACAGCCAACCGAGTTTTGAGGCGCTCCCTTTAAACCTAAATGGCCAGAGATAAACATGAAAGACCGAATACCAGCTGATTCGGTGAACTCCATGAAAGGGAAGCACTGTTATATTTGCCGGTGTAGCCTTCCGAAATACGACACTGAAGACAAATATCAGGTAGATCTTCGTCTTGGCATGAGAGAACCCCTAGGAACGCCTCCTTTATTCGATCAAGCCAGCAGCCCCCACGTCACCAGCTGGAGGCAGAGGAGAAGATGGTCCAGCCGTCCACGCCAGAGCCCTGCTGCAGCCGCCGCCCTCCATGGCTGCCGCACGTCAGCGCCCTTGAGGAGTTCCTTGCCGATCTGCATCCGCCAGTGTTGGCACCACAACGCCTCCTCCTCCACAATCCTTCAATCCATGATGTCGGAGATGATGGGCCTAGGCGGGCACCCTAGGCCGTGGCTTTTCACCATCACCCGCATCAGCATGATCCAAGGCAGAAGCAACCGCCGCCGCCTTACCGAGTTTGCCACCCCGGCCACTGCCCATGACCCGCTTCGTTGGTGCCGCCCCTTCGAATGAGTCACCGCACCATCTTCCCCTGGTGCCTTAGTCAATAGGGGCCATTGCCACCGCGGAAAACACCGGCGGCAACAGACGAGGCCGCTTGAGATCTGTTTTAGGCGGTGTCGTGAGATCGCCCTGGTGTCACCCTGGGGGTCGTGGATCACGGGAGGTCTGACTCCACATTTAACTAAATAAAAATTACCGCGTGTTCTCCACAACTTCCTTTAATGGTTTATCTCGTATGAGTTTGCAGCATCGACTTACTGATTTCCAATGGTATGATATGACACAGACCAAGTATTTTGTAGGCACGCATCACCTAAAAATTACGATTACTTGCATGGAAGTATCAGGTATGCTCTCTACATCTGTGTAATGGATTATGTCCTTCCATTGTGCTAGCTGGACCTACCTTATGGCAAGAATGCTTTGTGTCTTCCTATTAATATCCTGCTTTGTATAACCTGCAAATATTTGGTGTATTTACCTGGACGTGATATTGAATCTTCCTACATTAATCTTGGAATTTTTTTCCATGAAGGGAATAATATCACGAAGACAGAATCTTGGATTAGTCTTGGGTTACCTTTGCATGATGTTCTTTAAAATAGGAGCAGAGATTACTAAAATCTGCTTTTGTTTTGTAGGTGAGGTTTTCTTAGTTTTATGAAGTGCAATATTTAAAAGGTCATTTGTCTTATTTTGTTTTAAATCAGTGCAATATTGGTGTTTCCTATTCATAAAACTATTGTACCTTCCCCAGAAAAGAAAAAACGGACGTCCAGAAGATGTGATCTCCTTTTTGGCTTTGTCAAATGTCCACACAACTTTATAATCAATCACTTGAATTCACCATTTTATCATCATACGGCCATCTGCTACTATTTAGGTCATCAGTCACATGTGGATCCATTCAGATAAAAAGTTCATTGTTTCCTTGAAAATGGTATTGGAAAACTAATGAAACTGACAAGCTGACCTTTCTTTTCCTCACCAATAATTGCAAGTCTTTTGCCTTCCATCTCTCGATGAAAAAATAAGTATATTTCTTAGTTTTCTTCTTTGCAAATGTTATGCGCTAATAATACCTCCTGCGCACCCCGGCCCATGATAAGATTATTCCCTTCTTGGATGTAGAGCTCTCAATTTTTTTAGTCTTCTAACCTATTATACAGTTGCCATGGCATGTTCACACTCAGATAATCAAAGATATATTCATTGTAATCATCTTTCAAGGTTGGTACACCCTTGGAATTTTCCAAGCCGATTTGGCATTCTATTCTTTATACAAAATGCAGTTTGCTGGATCGGGTGGTATTCGGTCGCGCGCACCCATGTTTTTATTCCGACCGTTTGGTTCCGGAGGGAGCGCCACGAAGCTATATTCTGTGTTGACATCTGGTGATTTTTTGGTCCATGGTGAAGTCAGAAGAAGGAATATCATGAAGGCCGGATTGGTGTACTGACTAAAGGAGGTTCGAGTCAACGTGATGTTGAGGGATCTGCTTGGCGTTCCGGGCTTGCAGCAGTGGTATGCATGTGGGGGCGGCAACATAGGGGAAATTCGGAGTCTTACCTCTCAGGGTGAAAACCCAAGGTCTGGCCTTAACTGGTTGTGTCTGACAATGTTCTTGTTGGAGGCATTGTTTTGAGAGTGGGGACTATCTTCAGGGAGAAATCCTAAGACCTTTGGTCGGGCGACGACGGTGTTGGTGCACTGTTTCTTTCTTGGAGGCGTCGCTTTTGGAGAGTCTGTACTTCAGGTGTTGTCACAGTGGTGGTTGTATTGCTGTTGCTAGGTCTAGAAGGCTGCATCGGGACTTTTATTTCTTAGTTTTCTTTTCTCTTTTTTGGCTGTGTGCATCCGTACTGCCATTAGGGTGGGGCGCTGTTGCAGAGGCTAGGTGTAATTGGTATCTTTTGATATTAATATATTCCCTTTATCGAAAAAATTCTTTATACGAAATTTCTCAATCCAACTAAGAGTCCCACAACAACGCGTGGGATATCATCTAATTTTAGAAAAGCTTAGGTATTGATATATTTGAGCAGATTTATCTGTGTAGATTTACTGAATTAATGTTGTAATATGTTTGATAGATATGCTATATATATTTCAAAATTTATGGTAGTGCTGGCTATTTATATAAGAATATGACAAAATCTTAGGTATAAATCTATTTTTGCAGATTTATTTGTGCAGATTTAATGAATTAATGTTAGCACATCTTTGATAGATATACAATATTTATTGCATCATTCACGGTAGTGCTTTGCTTTTTAGGTTGGAATATGATATAATATTAGGTATTAATCTATTTGTGTAGATTTTTTTTGCAGATTTACTGAATTAATGTTCGCATATCTTTCATAAGATATACTATATTTATTGCATCATTCTTTTTTTTGAAAAATTTATTGCATCATTCATGGTAGTGCTAGACATTTTATATATTATGTTGGATATAATGCCCTGGAGGAAAATAATAAATAGTGTTCATTATTATATACTAATAGTTCATAATAGTTTCCTGCCATGCTATAACTGTACTAATCGGAAACATTGATACACGTGCGGGTTCATTAAGGTCAATCGGTGATCGAGGTTTCCCGAAGAAGACCAGGGTAGGCTACGCCAAGATCTAGGCAGGAGCACAAGGACTCCAACACCACGAATGCCTCCCACGCAGCACATCCCGCTGCCCACGCAACCAACAAATGCATGTGATGTTCGTCAACTTAATACAAAGTCTCTTGTTCGCATGTTAATACCTATAGGCTTTCACATATATAATACAATTTGTTCTTGAGAAAAACATTGATAAGATAAATTGTTCTTAGAAAAACATTGATAAGACAAATTCACTATTTCAACACCTAAGCGAACCTCTACAAAAAGAAACAAATTCTACATCCACAAAAACTCGTCAACATTGTATTCATATGTTTTCATACTTCATTTGATTTCGCCCACAGGAAAACATAGAGCCCAGAAATCACCATTGTTGTTCCAAGGATGCTGCAGATCAAAAAGTATATCAGTTCAAACAAGGTATTCTTTAATAAAATGTATTATACAGATAATAAGACTACAGGTTGAGAAGTATTTACTATATTAAAAATATAAAGATATGGTATGTTACTTGAAAAAAGGGATAGCATGTGATGACAAGCATATGAATACAAGCATATAAAATGTATTAAGAATATAAAGATTGGCTGTGTGCATCGATTGATGCAGAGGTCGGGGCCATGCTCTCATATCTAAAAAAAATGTGATGACAAGCAAAATACCTTCCTATTGTAATATGATCACCAATGAAGACAGAGGACAGGACAACAGTGAATACAACTGATAATGGGCTGAACATTGGTGGATATGCTGGGCCTCGCTTAGCCACAGCCCACGAGTTGAGGCTATATCTTGCTGCGGTTGCAAGTGCTCCCTGAATCAACAATAGTTCATGTAAACTTCAGTGTGAGGTTCAAAATGTATTAAATTTATTCCATGCCCGCAATCTTTTTCTAAAAAAAGGTGACCACTAGGTATTATTTAACCTCCGGTGATTGGGAAAAAGGTTGTATCGAATTTGCAGGTTTTTTGCTTCAAATACTTCTCACAATATAGTTGCATTTCATAATTTTTGTGGTATCAGATGACTCACCGAGTACAGAACAGTCACAAGGTTCAGATCCCATCCTAGCTTCCAAGCAGCCGTATCTCTTCTCAATATTATACCAACAATTGCTGTCTGAAATCCTCCAACTAGACATGTCACCATGGATGACCAGTATTTGTGCGGATACACCTTGAGAACCTTTGACTGCAACAAGATATTACAAATGTTACTCTTGCTGTGCGTACATGATGAGCATAGAAAGAAGCACTGGGGCATCTATGGTTACCTGAATTATGTACCAACAAGCGAAGGCGAAGCTGCTAGCAACCAAGATTATTGTCCCTCTTAGTTGATTGCTTGCCACCTCCAATTGTTTGTCCTTATGGTACTCAAATATTGGACTCCAGAGATGAAGCGTCTTACCCTTGTAAAGGCTGATAAGCATGGTGCCTCCAACAGAGAGGAAAACACCTACTATCTTCAGCGACCCTGATGCGCTGCTAATTTTCAATGTCTCCATTCTGACATGTTCAAACATACACATGTTCTAGTGAAATAGAACTGGTTTCAAGTTTGTATACTGAAATGTTTTGTGGCTTCAAGTTGTCACTTAAATAATGAGTCTGAGCATGTTATGTTAACATTGACAGTTGCAGTATGGCTATATCATGAACGTGACCAGAGAAACTGAGATAAATTAAGCACCTGAGAATCAAAGAGATCATGAAAGTGACCAGAGGAATTATATTTAGAAAGATGACGGCATAAGACGCTGTAGTATCCTGGAGGCCATAGTAGTACAGACTCAAAGGGACAGAGTACCTGTGTAGCATAACGTGACACCATGTGAGGAGAAGCATTATATAACTCGTTTTATTTTCTTAATGATTTAGTTAGATATATTGTGTTCAGTAAAAACTATGACAGTGGAGCAGAGCTTCGGGGCAAACACGGAGGGTGAGGACGGGCGTGGCCCAATGGTCCCCTCCTTCAAGGCAGAGCTGCGGCAAGGTGTGGTCGTGTGGAGGCAGCTCCCTCCCCTGCGGCGGCTTGGCTCCTTTGGAGCTACTACGCGGGTGGGTCCAGGTGAAGGGCGGGCCCACTTCAATTCAAGGGTATTCAAGTGAATACATGTTATCACCAGAATTTGACCGGATCAGAGGTGGGCCGCGATTGGAGATGGGCTTGAAGAATATACATGGAAGTAATACATGAATCGGCCTTATATGCAAAGTTTGGGCTAGTTTGCCCGTGTATCTGTAATATAGTAGGATACGTGTCGGTTAGATAGAGTTTGGCTCGTGCCCGGTTGGGATTATTCCCACGTTAGAAAGTCTACGGATTATAAATATGTATCTAGGGTTTATGAAATAAACAACAATCACGTTCACCACAAACCAATCTAGGCGCATCGCCAACTCCCTTGTCTCGAGGGTTTCTTCCGGGTAAGCATCATGCTGCCTAGATCGCATATTGCGATCTAGGCAGTACACGTTTATTCGCTGTTCATGCGTTGCTCGTGCTGAAGCCTTGTTGATGGCGAGCAACGTAGTTATCTTAGATGTGTTAGGGTTAGCATTGTTCATCGTATCATATGCTGTCGTCGTGCAACCCTTAGACGTCTAGCCGCCCTTACACCTATCTTAGGTGTAAGGGCGGCACCCCGCTTGTTCATTATTTAGTAGATCCGATCCGTTATGATTGCTCCTTGTTCTCCAAGGATTAGTTCAATATCTGCATAGTTAGGCCTTACAAACGGGTTGAAGGATCCAGTGGCGCGTAGGGTGTAGTTTGCTAGCCCTAGACAGGATGTTCCGGGGATCAACTTCGTGTTGGTTTTTAGGCCTTGTCTAGGGTCGGTTTACGATCACCGTGCATGGCCGCCAGGCTCAATCACGAGTAGGATGTTCCGATTATGTGGTGAAAACCCTAAATCGTAGTAGGTCGTTTTAGCTTTATATTGATCAAGCAGGACCACCATATACTCGTACACCTCGTACGGATCATGGGTGGATCGGCTCTTTGAGCCGATTCACAGTACAACCTGAGAGCCGATCGAGGCTCGTATTTAATGTTTACGTGTATGCCATGCAGGAAACTAAGCGAGGCACATCCATCACCTTCCTGACCAGGTATAGGTCAGGTGGCACGCCCTTGCACCAGCATCGGACGTGCGTGCCGAGTCTTTGTGGGCCGTCGCTCGGAGGGACCAGGGCCAGCCGCAGTCCTGGGAGCCTCCCGGCTCTACTGTGTTGCCCGTCGCTGCTCGCCGGTGGGTTTACGCCGCAACACATTCTGGCACGCCCGGTGGGACAGTCTTCGACATCAACCGCATCGCCATCTACATCTGAGATGGCGGAAGGCACTCCAGTCACGTACGAGGATCTGACCGAGGAGCTCAAGAAGAAGTATGACGAGGTCAAAGCAATCTTCGAAGTCGACCTCATCGGCTCTTTTCACAGAACCCGCTCACATGGCATCAGGTGGAAAGGGTTCTCACCTGAAGGCGCGCTCGATGGAGTGGACCTGTCCGCCCCGTCAGAAGAACGCACCAGGTCTCTGCGTCGGGAGATTAACTTCATGGTAGCTCATTCGCTACACCGCCATTCTGAGAGCCTGGTGAACACTTTGGAGCGTGTCGCTCTTCGGGTGATCCAGGAAATCATGAGGCATCAGTACTCTCCGTCAGGACCAGCTCTAGGGACTCACCAAGGAGAGACGCCACTCCAGTCCTGACCGCCGCTGCCATTCGCGTTGGCAGCACCAGAAGTGCCGAATTCACTGGCATACGCCGGTGACATGGTGGAATGCACGTACCCTGGGAGGTGCCAGCCAAGATTCTCGTTCAACGTCAACATGGTAGGACTTGGGCGCCACCCTGGTAAGGACAGAGACGAGGGCAGCTGCTCTCATAGCGAGGACAAGGAGGAAGCCGTTCCACGCGATCGGCTCCGACACTTCCAAAAAATCCTGGTTACAATCAAGATGAAGGCCGATTCCAGCAATCGGCCCGTATTATCCTTACCACACGTTCTCCCTGTATTTAATGTCGACCTCACAGGTGACGGAAAGCTAGGGTATGGGTTTACATCGGCTGATGAGCTAGAAGAAGTCGACATCGGTCCTGGGGATAAGCCGCGACCAACTTTTATCAGCAAGAAGTTAGATCCACATCTTAGGGGTCAGATGATAGCTCTGTTAAAAGAATACCCAGATTGCTTTGCATGGGATTACACAGAGATGCCTGGGTTAGACAGGAGCATCATTGAACATCGGCTCCCCCTTAAGAAGGGATTTTGGCCGTTCCAACAACGAGCACGTCAGATGAAGGCCGAAATTCTGGAAGAGGTCAAGAAAGAGATCGAGAAGATGTTGGCCGCCGGGTTCATCAGGCCATGCAGGTATGCTGAATGGATCTCCGATGCTCGTTCTGTAGAGAAGAAGGACGGCCGATGGCGTGTGGCCATCGATTTCCGAGATCTCAACAGAGCCACTCCAAAAGATGAATATCCGATGCTCAGGTGTAAACGTTGATCAATGCAGCTGCTGGCCACAAGGTGTTGAGCTTCATGGATGGCACCGCCGGCTATAACCAAATCTTCATGGCTCCAGAAGATATACACAAGACCGCATTCAGAGTACCGAGGCGATAGGCTTGTTTGAATATGTAGTCATGACCTTTGGGTTGAAGAATGCTGGTGCAACGTACCAAAGAGCCATGAATTATATATTTCACGATCTGATCGGCAAGTTGGTGGAAATCTACATCGATGACGTGGTAGTCAAATCTGTCTCCATGGAGGGACACTTGGATGATTTGCGACGCATCCTAGACCGAACTCGGAAGTTCGGACTGAGAATGAATCCAAAGAAGTGTGCTTTTGGTGTGACGGCCGGTCAGTTCCTAGGTTTTCTGGTTCATGAACGGGGAATTGAGATCGGCCTGAAAAGTCAAGAGGCAGTGCGTACCATGCAGCCGCCCACCACGAAGAAGGAGCTCCAACGTCTTATCGGCAAGATCAACTTTGTCCGACGATTCATCTCTAACCTGTCAGGACGAATCGAGCCGTTCATAGCGCTGGTGAAAATTAAATCTGATGACGAGTTTCACTGGGGGGCAGAACAGCAGCAGGCGTTTGATGAGATTAAGCGGTATCTGACAACGCCGCCTGTGCTAGTTCCGCCCCAACAAGACAGGCCGTTCTATATCTACTTATCAGTAGCTGACACGTCCATCGCTTCGGTGGTGGTGCAACTCTATGAGGGTGTTGAAAAGGTCGTTTTCTACCTCAGCAGAAGGATGTTGGACGCGGAGACAAGGTATCCTGAGGTCGAGAAGCTTTGCCTTTGCCTGTTCTTCACCTGCACCAAGCTTCATCACATCCTCTTGACGGCAGAGATCATCGTCATATGCAAGTCAGACGTTGTCAAGCACATGCTGTCGGCCCCTGTTTTGAAAGGCCGACTTGGTAAGTGGATGTTTGCGTTGTCGGAGTTTGATCTTCGGTATCAGCCTGCGAAAGCAGTCAAGGGACAAGCGTTGGCCGATCTTATAGCTGAACGGATTAATACTAATATAGCAGCACTATCTGTACGTGCATGGGCTATGTTCTTCGATGGATCGGCTTGTGACGATGGTTGTGGCATCGGCATTCTGCTCGTGTCGCCTCGGGGGGCAACATATTCTTTCGCCATCAGGCTATCTACCCCTTGCACCAACAATGTTGCTGAGTATGAGGCAGTGCGCAAGGGAATGGAGTTGCTTTTGGAAGCCGGGGCAGAGGCAGTGGAGCTTTTTGGAGACTCGAAGTTGGTGATCTCCCAACTCACGGACGAATACAAGTGCGAGAGTGAGTCACTTTTTCCATATTGGATGGAATGTCGTGAGCTGATGACACATTTTCGGTACATCAATTTCAATTGGGTCCCAAGGTCTCAGAATACCGACGCCAATGATCTCGCACAGATGGCGTCGGGATACAAGGACGTACCAGACGGGTGAGAAGTTCAGGTGCAGTTCCTGGAACAGGATGATTGGAGAGCCGATATCTTCAATTATTTGAAGGATTCGGCTCGGGGGGCACCTAAACGGATAAGATACAAGGCTATGAAATATGTCCTTATAGGAGATGACATGTTCTACAGGACGTTGGAAGGGTTACTACTCAAATGCCTGGGACCAACTGAGTCTAATCGGCTCTTACATGAGGTGCATGAAGGCGCCTGTGGAACTCACCAATCGGCTCATAAGATGAAGTGGTTAATTAGGCGATCAGGGTTTTATTGGCCTACCATGCTTGAGGACTGCTTCAAGTACTACAAGGGATGCCAAGCGTGTCAGATGTTCGGAAAAATTCAGATGGTACCCGCATCAGCGATGAACCCCATCATCAAACCTTGGCCATTTCGAGGTTGGGGCATGGATATGATCGGCAAAATCCATCCTCCGTCGAGCAAAAACCACGAGTGGATTCTGGCCATTACAGATTATTTCACCAAATGGGTGGAGGCTGAAAGGATCGTATGCCGCACCTAGAGGGGGGGTGAATAGGTGCTAACCAATTTTTAGTTCTTTTTCAAATTAGGCTTGACACAAATGGTAAATTCTCTAGATATGCAACTAAGTGAATTTCCCTATATGACAAGGCTACCAACTAAGCAAGATATATCTAAGCAATATAGAGAGAATAGGATAGAGGTAACCGAGAGTGGAGCACGCGATGACACGGAGATGATTCCCGTAGTTCCCTTCCTTTGCAAGAAGGTACGTCTACGTTTGGAGGAGTGTGGTTGCTACGCAAGCCAAACCAACAGCCACGAAGGCTTCACTCAGATCTCCTGTGAGCAACGCCACGAAGGCCTAGCCCACTTCCACTAAGGGATTTCCTCGAGGCGGAAACCGGGCCTTTACAAAGTTCTTGGGGCACACATCCACAACCAAATTGGAGGCTCCCAAATCTGTAACAACACAACAAATCAACAAGCATACTTCAACAACAACAACTAGGGATCCAAAGAGGAACACTAGCAAGGGGGCCCTCAAGCATAAGAGGGGGAAATGAAGAACGCTTCGGTGAGGATGTAGATCGGGGTCTTCTCCTTCGATTCTCCAAAGCACAAGTGATTTGGGTGGTTGAGGGAGGAGATCTGGCGATTTTGGAGTTCTTGGTGGCTCAGCAATGGAGGATGAAGTTCTTAGGGTTTGAGCAACTTTCCAAGGTAAGAGAAGGGGGGTATATATACCCCACCTACTTTTCTGCCCGTTGGAGAGAAGAAACGCCGGCAGTGCCGGCCTTGAGACGCCGGCAGTGCCGGCCACCCCGGCAGTGCCGTCCTTGAGACGCCGGCAGTGCCGGCCACTTTCCTGATATGGCAGATCGACAGACAGGCCGGCAGTGCCGGGCCAAAGATGCCGGCAGTGCCGGGGAGTGCACACCGGCAGTGCCGGCCCGGAGTTGCCGGCAGTGCCGGCCATGGCTAGGTGACAGCTTCTTCCTTCTTTTCTTTTCTTCCTTTTTGAGTGGGTCGAGATTTTCCGAGGTATCTTTTCCATAACTGTAAACCACTTAGCACACGGTTAAATTGTCACCGGTGTTGTTAACAAACACACAAAACTCAGAGATCATGAAATGTTCTTTCAATCTCCCCCTTTTTGGTGTTTGATGACAATACCGGGATTATGCAAAGAGTAGAGCAAGAATATCTATATGTTTGGCAGCAGAGAGAAACTCCCCCTAGATGTGTGCATGCGAGAATTTAGTGCAAGAATATATATATGCACACATTAGGTATAGAGCAACTTCAACTAACAATATAGTAAGCACAATGCTCATAGGACATAAAGCATAAGATGTATGGGAAAAGATAAGAGATGACAAGTTAAGATCATACCTTTTCATATTGACATCCTTAACATTTCAAGACAATAGCCTCAATATCATGAACAAGAATCCCATAAACACATCAAGTATCAACTTGAGATAGATCCATAGACAATATGAGATATAAGATGATCATACCAATCCATGATAATACTCTCAACCATATAGAATACCGAAACCATAGTAATAGTTCACCACACAAAGGACACATAAAACACAAGATAAGGTTCAACGTAATATAGAAGATAAAAGGAGGACACAAGCTTTAACGGAATGATAAAAAGCAAATGCTTGTGCCCTCAAACCTCCCTAGCAAATCCCGTGCAAGTCCTACTAGACCTTCTTCTCCCCCTTTGGCATCAAGACACCAAAAAGGAGAAAAGAAGCGATGCTACAACGTCCCATGAGAGCTCACTCATCCTCCGTCTCTTCATCGTCCTCCGTCTCTTCATCTTCTTCAGACTCGGCGGGCTCAACATCATCATCACTAGGAGGGCGCCGACGGCGAGAGGGACCGGGAAGACCAAGCTGTTCAAACTCAGTCACATTGCCATGCTTGGAGAGCCATTCTTCTTCAGGAGTGATGACCTCCTCAGATCCACTTTCAACAGGAATATCCAACTTGCGCATGATAAGCTTTGTGTTCCTCCTGTCCATTTTCCTCTCCCTATGAGCCTGATACTGACGCCTGTTGATGTCAGACTTGAGGCAGAACATCTTGGCCAACTTGGCCTCTATGCGAGCAAACCAGCCATTGTCAGCAGGAGGTGCAAATTCAAAGTCAGAGTCTTCTTCAGCAGAATCCTCATCATTGGGAAGACGAGGAGGGTTGTCGTGAGTCTTGACCTTGAGATCCTTTGCCTTGTGAGGCACCAATACTACCTCATCAGAGAGTATGCCATATCCAGCATCGTCCCAACGTGAGCATATGAAGCGCATGAAGTAAGGGGCAAAAACAGGAGCCTTGCGAGCAATAATGCATGCCCAAAACTCATTCCACAGAAAGTCCATCACATCAAGCTGAAGCCCAGAGTCACGGTGCTGATGAGAGAGATATAACAAGTTCCCAATGTATCCATAGATCTGATCAACGCAACCAACCTTGGGATTAAGGACCTCTCGATAAATGCGGAGGAGGATGTCATACACCGGGCGAAGAAATTTCTGAGATCCATATACCACTTCTCCTTCAAGATAAAGATCAGCAAGGAGAGCCTTCTCAATGGGCTTGGGAGTGTTGTGAGCTCTAAAATATCCATCTGCATTGGCTGGGAGCACAGGATAACCAAGGCAGGCTGCAAATTGGTCCCAAGTGCCATGTAGCAAGCGATCCTCTGTCATCCAAGTCATAGTCTTGGCATCATCAATGTCAACATACACTGTAGCAAAGAATTGCCCAATCACATCCACACTGTAAGGCTGCTCGAACTTCATAAGAGGAAAGAGACCAAACTGCTCACAAATCTCTCGAGCTTCTGCAAAGTATTGGGCATTTTTATCCATGTGAGAAAAGTTGATGTGATGCATAGGAGCGACTTTGTAGGTGGCATGAGCATAGAGATCATCAAAAATCTTCTCTTGATACTTAGTCCAGAACAGCTCAGAGCAATTGGTGGCCTTGGGAGTGGTGTAGATGATGGTCTGACGCAGTCGAGCATACTCAGTATCGGGCCACTTCCCAATAGGCATGCCTCTCAACCTCCTGATGAGATTAGCTCGAGGCTCAACCGGAGCCATGTTCTTCTCCCGACGAGACGACTTCTTCATAGGAAGGATTTCAGCTTCAAAGTTGCTCGGTAAAGCCCGTTTTCCTGGGTTGAAGCGATGAGGGTCACCACCTGCACCTGTGATAGCAATGGATGGAAGAAGCATAGGATAAGGTACACTAAAACACAGCAAAATATGATAATCAAAGCATGGTGAATGAAGTGTTTAAGATACAACAAGAAAAAGGCTAAAGACGATCTGGGCACAGCTTCACCGGCAGTGCCGGGGAGGTACGGGCGGCAGTGCCGGCCCGACCGGCAGTGCCGGTGAGACAGGGGCGGCAGTGCCGGCCACACCGGCAGTGCCGGTGGGGAGGCGGCGGCAGTGCCGGTCAACAGGAAAAAATGCCAGATCTGCTCTAGACTCAAACATTGTTCCTCAAACTTTCACAAAACCATGCTCAAGGTTATCCACCTCTATGGCAAAACTTTCGGAAAGAATCGTCCACCCATCTTTCTTCTAGAGAGGTCTACCCAATCTAGAGAGGGAGAGAGAGGAGGGAGACTAACCGGAGGAGGAAGCCATGGAGGGGAGGGGGCCCCTGCCCGGATCAACCGACCAGAGGAGGAAGGAGAGCCCGGGGCGGCGGCCGGAGGGCAGGGGCGACGGCGGCGGCGGCTGGAGTCGGATGGGAGGAGGAGACACGCGCTGGGGAAGAAGAGAGCAGTTGCCCTAACCCCCCTGGCGGGTCCACTACATAACCCACGCCAACAGCGGCAGTGCCGCCCAGCCGAGGCCGGCAGTGCCGGCCCCACCGGCAGTGCCGGTGTGAGCACGCCGGCAGTGCCGCCGAAGCTGCCCACTGCCCAAAAACCCTCGAAAAAATGCGGAGTTTTAGAGTATGGAGATAGATATGGTTTCTTTAGGAAAGTTGAGGCTTAGGATAGATACGCCAAACAGAGAGATGGTACATGATCACTCATTTTTGCAAATAAATCAAATGAAGGCCAAAAATGAGTGATTTCCCATAAACAAGGAGATGTCAAAAAGATCCAATGAAAATCCAAACAACTCCAACTCTTCACAAAGAAGAGTGTGGTGGCCTAGGCCACCATATATGAGTGATGTGACGTGACACCGCGAAGATATATCTTGGGTCCAAGTCACTACTCATTATTGAAGCTCACATATCAACACATGATATTAAGAGAATGATTTCTTAATGTTGGCATTATGGGGGGAGGGATAGCTCAATAATTTAAACCGCACTCCCCCTATTTCCATGCCCACATCTAAACCAAATAAAGTTTTGAGACGAAGGTGTGTTTGCAAGATGGTCAAGCTATACTCCTTGAATCGATGATATTTAGCTCATTCCTCAAATAGGTGAATCTTGCTTCATCAAGAGGCTTCGTGAATATATCGGCAAGTTGATCTTTGGTAGGAACATAGATAAGCTCAATATCACCACGGGCAACATGATCCCTTATGAAATGATTCCGGATCTCAATATGCTTCGTTCTTGAATGTTGCACCGGATTATAGGCAATCTTGATGGCACTTTCATTGTCACATAATAGAGGCACTTTGTCACAAATGACACCGTATTCCTTTAAAGTTTGCCTCATCCATAACAATTGAGTGCATCCACTTGCGGCGGCAACATATTCGGCTTCGGCGGTGGAGAGAGATATGCAATTTTGCTTTTTAGAAGACCAACACACCAAGGACCTACCAAGGAATTGGCAAGCCCCGGAAGTTGATTTCCTATCATCCTTGTCACCCGCCCAATCCGCATCGGTGTACCCATTGAGAATAAAACTTGAGCCTTTGGGGTACCAAACACCATATCTTGGGGTATCAACCAAATATCGAAAGATCCTCTTGAGAGCTATCATGTGGCTCTCCTTAGGAGAAGCTTGATACCTTGCACACACACCTACACTCAACACTATGTCCGGTCTAGATGCACAAAGGTAAAGCAAGGATCCAATCATGGAGCGATATACCTTTTGATCCACTTCTTTACCATTGGGATCTAGTGCAAGATGACATTTGGTAACCATAGGAGTGGCCACACCCTTCAACTCGGTCATCTTGAACCTCTTGAGCATGTCTTGGAGATATTTAGCTTGGTTGATGAAGGTTCCTTCTCTCAATTGCTTGATCTCAAAACCAAGGAAAAACTTCATCTCTCCCATCATAGACATCTCAAACCTATCGGTCATAAGCTTTGAGAATTCATCATTGAAAGCTTTGTTAGTAGAGCCAAATATAATATCATCAACATATAATTGGCAAACGAAAAGCTCCCCATTGACCCTCTTAGTAAAAAGAGTGGGGTCGATTAGCCCAACATCAAACCCACGGTCTACCAACAATTCCTTAAGGTGCTCATACCAAGCTCTAGGAGCTTGTTTGAGACCATAAAGTGCTTTATCAAGCTTGTAGACATGGTTAGGAAAGTTGAGATCCTCGAACCCCGGGGGTTGCTTAACATAAACCTCTTCATGCAAAGGACCATTAAGAAAAGCACTTTTCACATCCATTTGTTGTAACTTAAAGTTATGATGCGATGCATAAGCAAGAAGGATACGGATGGACTCAAGGCGAGCCACGGGAGCATAGGTCTCTCCAAAGTCAATCCCTTCAACTTGAGAGAAACCTTGAGCCACCAATCTTGCCTTGTTCCTCACAATATTTCCAAACTCATCTTGCTTGTTCTTGAATATCCATTTAGTGCCTATAACATTGCGGCACTCCTTTGGCTTCTCTACTAAGGTCCACACTTTGTTGCGCTTGAAGTTGTTGAGTTCCTCATGCATAGCTTCCACCCAATCCGAATCTTCAAGGGCTTCAAACACTTTCTTGGGTTCCACTATGGAGATATAGGCATGATGATTGCTAAAGTTAGCCAATTGCCTTCTTGTGGAGACTTTTGCTCGAACATCACCGAGGACCTTATCATGAGTGTGTCCACGAATTTCAAGGGTCCTTTCTCTTCTTGCTAAACGACGGGCCTCGATCTCCTCCTTGGTTCTTCTTGGCCTTGGAGGTGTCACTTGATCAACTTGATCATTTGGGTCCCCGTCTTGACCTTCAACTTGAGCTTCCTCAATTGCTTGAGGTTGATCAACATCATGTGCTTGATCTTGGACATCATTTGGTGCCGAGCAAATATCAAATGGATACTCGTCGGAACCATCATGAATTCTTGGTTGATCATGACCTTGATCTTGTCCTTGATCTTGCACACTAGAGAGAGGGTGTTGTTCTTGTTCTTGGGTTGGTGCATCATTTGCTTCACTTGATGGGGTTTGTTGATGTTGAGAAGATGAGGGCTCCACCGTGGTAGAGCATAGTCCTTCCCGAGACGCCACACCGTGTCCCTCAATGGGGCGGAAAAATCCCACACCCATTCTTACTATGGCATCTTGAGGTATTTCATCACCTGCACAAACATCAACTTGCCCCACTTGGGAGCCATCATTTTCTTCGAACTTCACACTACAAGATTCAATGATAATCCCGGAGGATACATCAAAGATTCTATAAGTGTGAGATTCGGCACCGTAACCAACAAATATACCCTCCAAAGCTTTAGGAGCAAATTTAGACAAACGAACTCCTTTGATTTTGTAGAAACACTTACAACCGAATACCTTGAAGTATGAGATGTTGGGCTTGTTGCCGGTGAGTATTTCATATGGAGTCTTGTTCAAGCCCTTGCGGAGATAGAGCCGGTTGGAGGAGTGACATGCGGTGGAGATGGCTTCAGCCCAAAAGTTATAGCGGGATTTATACTCCGCCATCATAGACCTTGCCATATCCATAAGAGTCCGGTTCTTCCTCTCCGCAACACCATTTTGTTGAGGGGTGTAAGCAGCAGAATATTGATGACGAATCCCCTCATCACTAAGAAAATCATTGAGTGTGTAGTTCTTGAACTCGGAGCCGTTGTCACTTCTTATTGCCATAATGAGGAGGTTGTGTTGGCGTTGCACCTCGGTAGCAAAGTCAATGAATATTTGTTGAGTCTCATCTTTCGTCTTGAGAAAGTAGACCCAAGTGTATCTTGAGTAATCATCAACAATCACCAAGCAATGTTTCTTCGCACCAAGACTTGCATGAGTAACGGGACCAAAGAGATCCACATGAAGGAGCTCCAAGATCCTCTTGGAAGAGATGATGGTCTTGCTTGGATGCGGAGAGTCATGCATTTTGCCTTCAACACAAGCCCTACAAACACGATCTTTGGCAAAAGACACATTTTCCATTAGTCCCACAATATGGTTCCCCTTGTGAAGACTTTGCAAAGTTCTCATGTTGACATGGGCTAGGCGGCGATGCCACAACCAACCCACGTCCGCCTTTCCGAATAGGCACATCGCACTTGACGTGGTGGTCCCCGAAAAGTCCACCACATACAAGTTGTGTTCGCGATACCCAACGAATGCGACTTTTAGAGTCTTGCTCCACAAGAGGACCACAATATCATTATCAATAAAGACGGCGAAACCCATCTTGCCAAGGGCGGAAACAGAAAGTAAATTGTAACCAAGGGTTTTGACAAGCATGACATCCACAAGAGTAATGTTGTGTGCAACCACAACCTTGCCAAAACCCAATACCTCGGATGTAGAATTATCGCCAAAGGAGACGGTGATATCATTTATGTTAGGCCTCAACTCCTTGACGAGGTTCTTGCCGCCGGTCATATGACTTGTACATCCACTATCAAGTACCCATTTTGAACCTCCGGCGGCATAGTCCTACATGAGATCAATTCTTGGATTTAGGTACCCATTTTTCAATGGGTCCTCTTTTGTTAGCAACAAGGGTCTTTGGGACCCAAATAGACCAAGCAACATAACCATCATATGGACCAACATACTTAGCATAAACATCACCATAATAATCTTTAAAGAGAACATAGTGAGGATTATCTAATCCCGCACCATCATCATTAATGGTGTTGCCCTTTCGGGGTTCACCATTAGCTTTCTCATGTGCGGGCTTGGTCTTTTTCTTGTTTGCCTTTTTAGCCTTGGAATTAAAACCAAGTCCCTCCTTCCCATTGTTTGATCTTTGCTTACTCAAAAGATCATCCAATGAAAGTTTACTTTGGGGAGAGGAGGTCCTAGCAAGTTCATCTTTCAACCTAGCATTTTCCTCAATAACATTTGCATGATCACATGAAGGAGTAGAGGAGCTAGGCACATCATATGAGGCAAGCCTAATTTGAAGTTGCTCATAAGACTTGGATAAGAGAGTGTATTCACTCTTCAAAGCTTTGTGAGCTTTGTCTAGTTCATCTAGATCTTTCACAAGTTTCTCATGATCAACCTCAAATTGGGCCTTTTCCTTTTTAAGCACTTTAAACTTAGCCCTAGCAAGATCTCTAGCTTTAGTGAGCTTGTTAATTTTATCTTGAGGCTCTTCAAGAGTTTCTAGCCTCTCCTCAAGAGAAGCTATAGTTTCTTGACTTTCCTCAAGAGCATTTTTAAGAGCATGGATTTCAAGAGAGTCTTCTCTCTCGATTTGACCCTTTTTCTCAAGCATATCACTTTGTTGAGCTAAACGAACCATGAGGCTAGAAACATGCTTCTTAGTGTTACCTTGTAGGTTAAGAATGAAATCATCAAAATCTAGCATTTCTTGTTTCACTTTTAGACTAGCATCATCAACCCCTAGATCACTAGATAAGTTAGGCATAGAGGGGTTAGGGGATGATACCTCGGAGGATTTAGCCATAAGGCAACTTTCTTCCTCCACATGAATGACCTCATTGGGGGATTCACTTGGTGATGAAGAGTTGGTGGAAAGGGAGGCAAGAGCGACCAATCCATTAGAGGTGGCATCTTCTTCATCATCAACATCATCATCTCCGGAGGTATACTCTTCTTGAGTTGATAGCACAATAGGTGTGTCCAAGGAGGACCTTGCCATGAAGCAATGAGCATTCTTGATTTGAGGGTTCTCATTGGGAGATTCAAAGAGAGATGATGAGGGTGTGTTGGTGGTGACGATGGCGGCTAATTCCTTTGAGCTTTCTTCATCTTCATCGCCACTAGAACTTTCAACTTCATCGGTAGAATATTCTTCCCTTGTTACAAGCACAACTCTTGAGGGCCTCTTGCCCTTCTTGGTCTTGTTGTTGTAGAACTTCTTGTTGAGGGGCTTTGAATATTTGCCCTTTGAGTCTTTGCTCTTGTCCTTGGGAATGAGCCTCCCATTATGAAGCTCTCTATTCTCATAGGGGCATTCGGCAATGAAGTGGCGCTTGTCATCACAATTGTAGCATGATCTTGTCTTTGGGCCAAAGCTAGTGAACCCATTTTTGTTGTTCCTCTTGATGTTGTCTTCCTTGGCCTTGGAGGGATCAACCCAAAAGGATTTTGCATGGAAGGCCATGTGATCATGGTAGTGGCATTGCAAATCTTCCGGATAGGTCATACTCCAAGATGCTCTATAAGATTCTTGAGGAACCACTTCTTCAACGGAGTTGACCACCAAGGCAAGGTTGGAACCTTTTGCCATCCCAATAGCACGATTGCGAGAATCATGAGAGGTTTCCTCAAGCACCTTGAGAGCTTGCAACTCGTGCACAACTTGTTGAGAGGTGAGAGAGGAATAGCATTCCCTTCCCACAAGAGTCTTGACATCAATGGGTACAAAAGGCATCATGCATTCAATGTACTTCTCCTTGATCCAAGAATCATTGATGTGGGTGGCACCAACAAGCCGGAAGGCATCGGCAACGGTGAGAAGTCTTCCATACATATCTTCATGATCTTCATCCGGGAGCCTCATGAACCCTTCGGCTTTATTCTTGAGAGCATTATACTTGTTCCTCCTTGTGCTCTCACTTCCAATGCAACTCGAGTTCAAACCATCCCAAGCTTCCTTGGCGGTGGTGTAGTTCCGGACACGATGCAATTCCTTTGTCCCCACAATAGTTTGAATCATGTACAAGGCGGTGACGTTGAGTTGACTATCAACCGCTTCTCTTCTAGTCAACTTGTCGGGGTTGTATGGCTTGAAGCCCTCCATGATGATTCTCCATAATTCATTGGAGGCACTACAAACATGAGAGCGGAACTCAAATCGCCAAGTATCGAAATTTTCAATAGAAAACTTAGGTGGGTCGCCCCGAATGTTCAAATGGGGATGGGGAACCGGTATATCGGGTGATTGGAAAGGTGGAGGTACACGATTGTAGCTCTCACTTTCACTAGTTCCCTTGGGAGATGCAATGGGGGATTTGATAGTGTTTAAGTTATCACCTTCCACGGGTTTGGTAGATGAGGGTAAGTCCGAAGCCTCTCCCTCATGTAACACACCCGTGTCTTTAACCTCTACACTAGGAGCCTTGGGAAGGGCCGGAGCCAAAAGCTCGGCAATCATCTTTTTCATGCTTTCCATTTGGGCTTCCATGGAGGACTTCAACGAATTGAAGTCTTCCACGGAGACCATCTTGGCGGCCCCTTCCGAGGATTCCTCGTCCGGCATACTCTTAGGCGGTTAAGCCCGAAATAAGAGCCGAGGCTCTGATACCAATTGAAAGAATCGTATGCCGCACCTAGAGGGGGGGGGTGAATAGGTGCTAACCAATTTTTAGTTCTTTTTCAAATTAGGCTTGACACAAATGGTAAATTCTCTAGATATGCAACTAAGTGAATTTCCCTATATGACAAGGCTACCAACTAAGCAAGATATATCTAAGCAATATAGAGAGAATAGGATAGAGGTAACCGAGAGTGGAGCACGCGATGACACGGAGATGATTCCCGTAGTTCCCTTCCTTTGCAAGAAGGTACGTCTACGTTTGGAGGAGTGTGGTTGCTACGCAAGCCAAACCAACAGCCACGAAGGCTTCACTCAGATCTCCTGTGAGCAACGCCACGAAGGCCTAGCCCACTTCCACTAATGGATTTCCTCGAGGCGGAAACCGGGCCTTTACAAAGTTCTTGGGGCACACATCCACAACCAAATTGGAGGCTCCCAAATCTGTAACAACACAACAAATCAACAAGCATACTTCAACAACAACAACTAGGGATCCAAAGAGGAACACTAGCAAGGGGGCCCTCAAGCATAAGAGGGGGAAATGAAGAACGCTTCGGTGAGGATGTAGATCGGGGTCTTCTCCTTCGATTCTCCAAAGCACAAGTGATTTGGGTGGTTGAGGGAGGAGATCTGGCGATTTTGGAGTTCTTGGTGGCTCAGCAATGGAGGATGAAGTTCTTAGGGTTTGAGCGACTTTCCAAGGTAAGAGAAGGGGGGTATATATACCCCACCTACTTTTCTGCCCGTTGGAGAGAAGAAACGCCGGCAGTGCCGGCCTTGAGACGCCGGCAGTGCCGGCCACCCCGGCAGTGCCGTCCTTGAGACGCCGGCAGTGCCGGCCACTTTCCTGATATGGCAGATCGACAGACAGGCCGGCAGTGCCGGGCCAAAGATGCCGGCAGTGCCGGGGAGTGCACACCGGCAGTGCCGGCCCGGAGTTGCCGGCAGTGCCGGCCATGGCTAGGTGACAGCTTCTTCCTTCTTTTCTTTTCTTCCTTTTTGAGTGGGTCGAGATTTTCTGAGGTATCTTTTCCATAACTGTAAACCACTTAGCACACGGTTAAATTGTCACCGGTGTTGTTAACAAACACACAAAACTCAGAGATCATGAAATGTTCTTTCAGAGGCCGTTCCCATGAAGAAGGTAAAATCGGAAGATGTTATCCAATTTGTCAAAGAACATGTCATTCATAGGTTCGGTATTCCCCAAACCATCACGACCGATGGAGGTTCGGTTTTTGTCTCTAAAGAATTCAGAAAGTTCTACGATGACATGGGGATTAAGCTAATCCGATCATCTCCATACTATGCTCAAGCCAACGGGCAAGCCGAAGCATCCAATCAAAGCCTGATCAAGCTGATTAAGAGGAAGATTGACGAGAACCCTAGGGTGTGGCATGAGACGTTGTCAGAAGCTTTGTGGGCCTATCGCATGTCATGCCATGGAGCTATAAAGACTTCGCCGTACCAGCTTGTCTATGGGCAGGAGGCCGTATTACCTTGGGAAATTACGGCTGGATCGAGACGTGTCACGTTTCAGAATGACCTGACACCTGAAGAGTATGCAACCCTGATGAGTGACACTATTGAGGATGCAACGGAACTCAGACTTTGGTCGTTGGAGAAGATTAAAGAGAACAAAGCCAGGGTAGCTCGGGCATACAATAAGAAGGTGAGACCAAAGGAGTTTCAAGTTGGTGATCTAGTATGGGAAGCCGTGTTGCCACTAGGAACCAAGGATAAAGCATATGGCAAATGGTCTCCTAATTGGCACGGTCCTTACAAAGTCATCCAGGTTCTGAAGGGCAATGCCTACATGCTTGAACAGTTGGATGGTGTGAAGTTCCCAGTGGCCGTCAATGGCCAACATCTCAAGAAGTATTTCCCAAGCATGTGGGATGATGGACAGTGAGATATGGGGGCCGATTTTAAATCGGCCGGTAAAAAAATTAATGTGTGTGTGTACATACAAATCACAGCCGATGCACAGACATCGACTTGAGAAAATATGCGAAGACAATAGTATGCTAGTATAGCCGATGCACGGACATCGACTTCAGAATAATAAAAGCCGATGCATTGTTATCGACTCTAGAGGAACAAGCTCAATTGAGCAGGTTAACAGATCGGATTCAGATCAGAGATCATGATATTTGAGATAAATCTCCTAGTGGGTTTACTGAGGAGTTGAATCTGTGCAGTTAAGGTTGGAGGATGGTTTGGACATGGGCTAGACCTGTTTGACCGTGTGGATAGGCAACTAGTGCAAGCCGATGCCCTGCCATCGGCTCTCTGTACAGCGACTTCGTTCGACAATCGGAAAAGTTGACAAGAAAGCAAAATTAATGGGGAAATACTTCTTCATTGATAATGGGATTTCTTACAAAGAAAGAGCCGATTGCTCGAGGGAGGAAGAACAAAAGAAAGGTCTATTGACCAATCTACTACTACTAGGCCTATACTAGTAGATCCTAGTCTACGGGCCGTCGCTGCCCTCGTCGTCGTCCTCGGAGCTCTCGTCGGCACTGCTGCCGGCGGCCTCCTCGTCGCTGCTCCCGTAGCCCTCTACGGGAGCTTCATCCTCCTCGTCGTCGTCGCTGTCGTCGTCATCCCACCAGGTGCGGAGGCGTTTCGCCGGCGGGTAACCCTCGAGGGGGTCGTCGTCGTCTTCCTCCTCCTCTTCCTCAGAAGAGGTGTAACCGTCCCAGGAGAACGAGTCGTCCTCGCTTTCCGACTCCAGCTCCCCATCAGCAAGGAACTGGAGGTCTTCATCTCCGCTGGTTAAGGACTTGTCGTCCTCGGACCAGACGGAGGAGGCGTGGTCCTCCTGATCCCACTCCTCCGGGGCGCGTATGTCCTCCGGCGTCGGCTCGCGGGAGGAGGAAGACCGGTAGGAAAGACCGGAGGAGGAAGAGGAGGAAGAGTCCATGGTAGGAGAAGGTTTTTCGACTGCTACAGAGGAATAGAGGATGAGGAGGGGATAGAGTAGCGAATTGCTCAATGCGGTTAAATAAAAAGGATACGGTGGAGATTCAATGCCACAGCAGTTTCCGAGGAAGTGGTGCCCAAAGAAAAAAAAATTTGCCAGGTCACGCGGAGAAGCGGAGGAGGCAAGGCATCATGATGATGGATACTGCGACGGTTCTGCTCTGCCACTACATGACCCGACGAAGGAAAAGCAGAATGATTTTGGAATTGTCATTTCCAAAACCAGGGGGGCATGTGTTATCACCAGAATTTGACCGGATCAGAGGTGGGCCGCGATTGGAGATGGGCTTGAAGAATATACATGGAAGGAATACATGAATCGGCCTTATATGCAAAGTTTGGGCTAGTTTGCCCGTGTATCTGTAATATAGTAGGATACGTGTCGGTTAGATAGAGTTTGGCTCGTGCCCGGTTGGGATTATTCCCACGTTAGAAAGTCTACGGACTATAAATATGTATCTAGGGTTTATGAAATAAACAACAATCACGTTCACCACAAACCAATCTTGGCGCATCGCCAACTCCCTTGTCTCGAGGGTTTCTTCCGGGTAAGCATCATGCTGCCTAGATCGCATCTTGCGATCTAGGCAGTACACGTTTATTCGCTGTTCATGCGTTGCTCGTGCTGAAGCCTTGTTGATGGCGAGCAACGTAGTTATCTTAGATGTGTTAGGGTTAGCATTGTTCATCGTATCATATGCTGTCGTCGTGCAACCCTTAGATGTCTAGCCGCCCTTACACCTATCTTAGGTGTAAGGGCGGCACCCCGCTTGTTCATTATTTAGTAGATCCGATCCGTTATGATTGCTCCTTGTTCTCCAAGGATTAGTTTAATATCTGCATAGTTAGGCCTTACAAACGGGTTGAAGGATCCAGTGGCGCGTAGGGTGTAGTTTGCTAGCCCTAGACAGGATGTTCCGGGGATCAACTTCGTGTTGGTTTTTAGGCCTTGTCTAGGGTCGGTTTACGATCATCGTGCGTGGCCGCCAGGCTCAATCACGAGTAGGATGTTCCGATTATGTGGTGAAAATCCTAAATCGTAATAGGTCGTTTTAGCTTTATATTGATCAAGCAGGACCACCATATACTCGTACACCTCGTACGGATCATGGGTGGATCGGCTCTTTGAGCCGATTCACAGGACAACCTGAGAGCCGATCGAGGCTCGTATTTAATGTTTACGTGTATGCCATGCAGGAAACTAAGCGAGGCACATCCATCACCTTCCTGACCAGGTATAGGTCAGGTGGCACGCCCTTGCACCAGCATCGGACGTGCGTGCCGAGTCTTTGCGGGCCGTCGCTCGCAGGGACCAGGGCCAGCCGCAGTCCTGGGAGCCTCCCGGCTCTACTGTGTTGCCCGTCGCTGCTCGCCGGTGGGTTTCTGGCCGCAACAATACCCAAAAAAAAATTGATAAAAAACTAGTCATATATAGTGTATTACAGGTATAAAAATGAGAAAATAGAAAAAATAGGAGAGGAGACATAGACTATTCAGGACGCCAGCCAACCACCCGTCCATTCTCCATCCACTAACGTGGCCCATCTAGAAAACTAGCGTTGAGCGTCGAGGTGCAGGTGATGTGAAATTCAGAAAAAATACAGATAGAACTTGCCCAAAATTCAGAAGACTAAAATGCTGTTTCCGTTTTGTTTTTTCAGATTGCATAGGATTTATTTGGTCTGAAACATGAAGAGAAAAATGGTCATGTTGTTCATTTGAAGGATTTCTTAGGAATGGTTGTTGCAAAGAAGAGACAAGCTGCAAATCAAATTGAAAATCGGGACAATATGCATGTCATAGATGTGAACATCATCACTAGTTTTTCAAGCCACTAAGCATCGGAAAGTTAACCTCTAATTTGTAAGCTCTCCAGTCTCCTATCATTTTGTTATTTTGTGTCCTCTAAATATATTCTAGATGTTGCCTTTTGATATGTTGAACAATTGGTACTTATATATGTTGAAACTTTTTGATATGTTCTATGGAACTATGATATTATGCTCATACTGTGTTATAACTTCTAGATGTTTTTATAGTAATCATTGATACTCCTATAGTCCTATAATAAAAAAGTGCACGCAAAACTAGATTTTAGACTGCCAATTTTTTTGCAAACTTCAAAATTTTGAATACACACTCTCCAAATCCTGGGCCCGCCCCATGAAGGTGCAGAAATAGATCCGCCGGGTGATGTGGCCCAGTCTCCGTTGATGTGCCTTCCACCGTGTCCTTCTACTCATGGCGCACCTGGGAAGTGAAGCTCCGTTCGGTCGGGGCTGATGATGGTGATGCTTGTGGGCGTCGTTACCTTGTTAAATAAATCAAAACTTCGATCTTCTACCCCCGCATAGATGTTCCCGGGGAAAGCCTAGATCTAGATATCCTAGATCGAATGATGGTGAAACTTTCGGTACCGTTCTCCCTCATGGGAGGCATCGTTTTAGAAGAAGTTCTGGCTAGAGGGGTCTAGTAGTGGAGTGGTATTGCCATGGAGAATCTCAGCGGCGTGGTGCAGCGGGGTCTTGGCGATGGACACGTGATGATGGATGTGTAGTGTAGGGTGGACAAGTTTTCTGGCGCCATTTTATTGTGGATGGCAGGCCTGACAAGGCTAATGTAGTGATCCCTGCCTTCAAGATGAGTTTGGCAAAGATGGCAGCGGAAACTTATGTAGTGCATGCGTTGAAGGTTTGTTTGACTCGTCAGATGATGTGCAAAGGTGTGTGGTCAAGGTAGTGGCCCTGATCGTGGCCAGCGCTTCATCAAGCTTTTAGATTTTGCGACTCTTGTGGCTTCGGGTTGATCAATGTATTATCTTGTATACCTTCTTTGAATATTTAATAAAAAAATTGTGTACATTTAGTGTAGAGGCTGGGATACAACCTTCATTCGAAAGAAAAAAGGCAAGAACTCTAGATAGTCAATACGCTCTCTAGTTGTAATTATCTGTTTAGTCAAAGTCAAACTTTTCAAGTTTAACTAAATACATCTATAATAAAATTCTAGATTATTATAATTGCTATAAAATTTATTGTCACATTATATACATTTTGTATTATTTATAGATGTCAATATATTTCCTGTATAGTTGGTCAAACTTGATATTGTTTGTTTAGGTTGCTCACCACATACTCCATGTGGTTATTTAGTTGGTCAAACTTTATATACTCCGTATTTGATTTTGGCTAAACCCAGATCGCGGGGAAATTATTAACGGAGGAAGTAGAAACTGTTCCGGATGGAAGATAGGCCAAGTGTTTTCTGAGCTTTACCGAGTGTTCATAGTACTCCTTAAAATATCCGATTCACCTAGTGCTCACCTAGTGCTAGTCAATATAACATTTTCATCTGTAATGCTGCCGTCAGTCCATAAACTGGGTTTGCTTTCGCGATGTGATAACTGTCTTTCCCGATTCCCATATCCTAAAAGCTGGCCATCCATTTGGTCCATAAATATGTTTTCCGCCAAAAGGATATAATGCATGCTACTGGTATAAGCCTGCACATACTTTTGGTGTATCTCCTAGAAAAACTAAGCAGAAGTTAGGTTTGCCTTTTTCAAAGCTGAACCTCCACCGTTGAAGCTCTACTCGTTCTCTTAAAGAGCATATTACCAGTTGCCTTTTTTCATAACAAAAATGACATTGTATATACATAAGGTTGATCCCACTATAATCACTACAATAATGCAGTTGGATTTATGAATAATCAGTTTGCTGGTGAAGCATCTAACGAAAGTTTAAGCAAGAGATATGTCCAATCAACATTCTGAACTTGCTAAAAAAATGGAGATGCACAATTTGAACGGAAAAGGAAACAGAAAACAGAGTATGCATGGTAACAGGAAGTGGAAAACATCAAGTGATTATATGAACGCATAAATGTGCACCCGATAAACGCATTGAAGAATATCCACCCGAAAGCTCGCCAGCTCATGTCCCTCCACTTTCCCCTACGACGAAATGGAATGAACATACATTGAAAACCAACCATCTTTACAAGATCCCATGATGCACGCATGGTAGATGTGAATACCTCTCGTAGACGAGCGCGAAGGGGAGGATGAAGACAGTGCCGAAGAAGCTGCGGTAGGCGAGAAGGCTGAAGATGAACATGCCGCCGCCAATGGACACCTTCGACAGCAGGATCATCCCCGTGTTGAAGAGCTGCACCAGCACCATGGACAAGGGCGTCTTCCACCCAGCTGAAGACGGGGTCACGCCTGCATTGAAATCCATGCTGACCCAAGAACAAAGTCTTTTTCTTTGATAAAGGCCCTAGAACAAAGTTGTGTACAAAGGGTTGGTCGTCTGTAGTAGCTATATATATATCTATATAGGAGAACACTGGAGACAAGTGTCTGAGACAATGATCGATCCGCATATTAATGCACAGTTTTGGAGGGAATGGATTCGGTGCATGTGTCAGTAACGGCATGCATCATGCATCCATCACGTTGCACTCGAGGAAAAATATAACGACCGATTCTCAGAAAAGTGGGAAAAGCATCGAGTTGGTGTGGAAACACAACCATGTCCCCGTCAGCGGCGGAGCAAGCATTTACAGATTGAGATACGTGGAGCACCATTCACTCCTCGCATGCATGGTCTCCTCCTAGGCTGTAACTGGCGCATCTTAACCAGCATGCATGTAAAGAATGAGACAGATATGGTGGTGTGTATGCACACCTGCAATTGCGTTGTATATTGATCTGAGGCTGTGTACAAGTATTTATAGAGGTACATCAGGGGATGAGAAGAGATAACGCACGCCACACACATTGCGCTAGATAGTTACAGATCCTAGCTATTAGGGCGGCACGTCGATCACTATGTGCACGCGCTGCATGCACGAGTGGATAGAGACTGAAGTGGTCTTCAGGTGGGGCTTCAGTCTAACAATGCAGATTAAGCAACGTGCTAATCAAGGGCTCTTCACACGGTAGGCTGGCATGTAGCACAGTTGGTCTGTTCTTCAGTGAAAAGACGGCACAGCTTGCACCAATTTGGCTTCTACCTGAGAGAATCTAGCACTACTTTATCTTCTAGCTAGAGAATATGTTAATTCTTTGATCATGTTTTCACTATTTTCTTCGGTATTTTTTAACTAGGTTTGCATTGATTATTTTCTTTAATTTTTTCTTTGTGTTCATTGCATAATTTAGTCACAGATTTGTGTATTCCACACTCAAAAAAAGATTTTTTTTGTGTTTATAATCACCCTTTCATGAGTACTTCTCTACATGTTTCCACAAATTATTCATTGATTTCTCATTGTTTGTCCATATTTTTTTATAAAACTTTCTTCTACTATTTCTATAAAGGCAGGTACTTTAGGTGGTTTTACTTTTTCTTTCAACGAATGCACTGGTTGAAATTCTAAAAGAGAAGTTCCAAAAGATAGAGTTGTAGCTTTTGTCTTGCAGCAAGCAAACTGGCGCACACGTGAAAGTTATCGCTGTTTCACTCCCTGCTGGTGCTCAGAATATGACAAACGAAGGGTTAAATCAACTCTATACTACAGTGAGCTAAGCCTAGAAATAATTAGCAGCTACCACGCTATACAAAGCAGCGCATACTGCTGAACTTCTGCGACCAGCTCACAAATCTCGTGGAAACAACGGACGACTAGGATAGACGTGCGCACCGAGCACGTGCTCTAGAGCACTTTTTCCAAAATTTTATGATTTGACTCAAGAATACTATTTTCGGAAGCGACAAACTCATCGGAGAAACCAAACAAACCCTTAGCGCTTAGCCTTAGGGCATCTTCAGCGAGGCCTGATGCAAACTGACCGTGGCAATCCCTTCGTGTCCTCGCGGACAATCTGGAAGCAAAACTCCAGTCTAGTGGCCCAGAAAAAAAGGATCAGCCTGCCCGTGGTGACCCATCTCCAGCTTAAATTTGGGCTGGAATTGCTCATGTGAGGTGTGTGGTTTTCTAGCTACGCATGTCATTTCCGAATATAGTTGTACAGAAAGCACACACGCACGAGAAGTATTCGGCGCATGCACATAATGCATTTTTTCTTCTTCACGGTGCTCTTCTTGGAATTTTAATCGCTTAAATGTAGATTAAGAGATTCTCAGGAATCTAAACTTGCCAGAGAAAACATATATATTAGGATTTTGGTATCTCACAGGTGGCAGTTGTGTTAGGGTGCCCGTTTCGTCGATCCAACGAGCGACCCGGCATGCCGCCACGATATCTTGCGGGGCAGGCCTTCCTGGCACCGGATCTACAGCGGGAGCTATCTACGTGGTGGAATCTCCTATATGGGGCAGGTTGTTTGAGGCCGAGCACGATGCTCACCGCCATTCCATCGAGGCCCACCTAGAGGGCCTCGAGGATGACAACGTCGACTATGAATTGCAAGAGACATATGTAGTAGCGGAGAAAATGGCCATTGTGTAGCAATCGAGATCTCTCTCTCTAGTGTCTATACTCTATAGCCATTTTCTTTGTTTCCTTGGTCTTCATCGATCTTTTTTTGCTCAGCTGGTTCTTTAATAATGAAACTATTTAAGTGTCAATGCGCCTACGGAGCGACAAAATAAAATTACACAAGCAGTTTTTTAAAAAATGAATCTGCTATGAGTGGATTTTGTTGTTTTGTTTTGTATACTTTTTGTGTACATACCGTTATTGTGCATATGTTTGGTTGTTTATTATGTGTCTTTTTTTTGCAACTCATGTGTCTGTTTGTTAAGCCATGCATACGTGGGGTAGAGAGGAGTGCGGATGCGTGTTTTTGTACCGAAAGATTCGGACGAACCGCCGTTCGCCCACTCATTTTTTTAGGGTAATGATAATTTAAACTATGCAACTCATGTGAAAGAAAAAATAAAACACAAGAGTTCTAAAAATCTCATATAAATATTATGCGGTAGAGATATTTTATTATATATATGGCACTGGGCATTTTGTTGCACAAGACTGCTCTACAAATCAGATCAATATGGGATTTATTTGGCATCTTAGGCCGTCAACCTAATTTAAAGCGTCAAGTGCAGCAGCACGTGTGTTTGTTCTTGCATTTGGCATGAACACCCTTCCCAGGTTCTTGTGCTTCGCATAATGCGCGGCAATTCTCAATCTGAGTGCAAGGAAAATGGTGCTGGCATTTCTGACCCTTAGATTCTGCAAAAGAAACATGTAAACATTTCAGAATACGCGTCCTGATTTCGTCTTTGGCATCGAAAGCCAGGAGTAAAACACCTAAACAAGGGTATGGGTCGCTACTTACGAGGAGTAGTGTCAGCTGCTTGGCAAGATTCGAAGGTAGAAGAAAGCATTGCAAGCACCAGGAGAGCGACTGCCATGGAGTACACGGCCCTGCTGCTGCTCATCTTGACCAGTGCCATGATCTGGACAAAGAGATCGCTCACTTCTATTCCTGGTTCTATCTTGTGTTTATTTCTCCTTGCGCACTGCTTGCAAATAAGCTGCTTCGTTTACATGTATTTATAGGGAGACATGATAAAATCTGCGTACAATTTTCTTTTCATTTATACAGATATACTGAGTTAATGCGAAAGATATACTCAGTTAATGCTCGCATAACATTGATAGATAGTATACTACTCCCTCCGACTCATACTAGTTGCTATTAATATAGATGCATCTAGATATATTTTACTTCTAGCTACATCCATACTAGTGGCAAGTAATTAATATGACTCCGACGGAGTATATTTATTGCATCATTCATGGTAGTGTGTTGGTGTTTTCATATAGGTTCACGGCAAAATCTTTGGTATTAATTATTTGCTATTAATATAGATGCATCTAGATTATATTTTACTTCTAGCTACATCCATACTAGTACTAGTAGTGGCAGGTAATTAATATGACTCGGATGGAGTATATTTATTGCATCATTCATGGTAGTGTGTTGGTGTTTTCATATAGGGACATGGCAAAATCTTAGGCATTAATTATAAATTTATTTCTGCATGTCTTGCAAGTTCTGAGTAAATATACCTTGTGCCCTTCTGTATATATATAATTATTGAAATGGTACATTATGAATTCCAAAATTCGGTGTAGTATACATCCTGAAGGCCTATCCAACTGAAAGTTCTCCCCTTTGGTGGAGTCAAATTTGAACCAATTTTTCCTTTTCAAATGATCAAGTTTGGACCACTTTATTCTTTCTCCACTACACGCATCGACCAAAATTCAGAAGCAGCAACCAAGGCAGGCAGAGGAAAGAAACGATTCGCCGTACCGTTGTCTGAAACCACCATTACCCAGCATCACATGTCGACCAAAACCATCAAACTTACTTGGGTATTTCTTTGAATCAAACTGTTGGTCCTGATTTCGAGATTGACTTGCAATACCAAAGCTCTTCCGATTCATTTTAATACTCACTCTGTCTCAAAATGTAAGACGTGTAAGATTCGTTAAACGTTAAATCTTACTCAGTTAGACCAAATTTTTTTTTTGTTTGAAAAAACCATGTGTATAATATTCAATATATACACTGAGAAAGTTTATCTTATGTTGAATCTATTGGTATTGATTTAGTATTTTAAATGTTCGTATTTTTTGTACAAATTTGGTTAAACTTAAGAAATGATAATTTTTTAACTAATCTTAGATGGCTTATATTTTGGGACAAAGGGAGTACTAAACAATGTAGGTCCTAAATTACAGGCCGGTTTGATTTTTAGCTCAAGGCTACACAGCACATATTTAAACGGTCGATTTTTCATTCTTATTATTTATCAGAAGTAAAACTAGGAACATACACAAATGTTGTATGTATATGCTTTTCTAAGGTCCTTGCACAACTAGCATATTCGCTCCTTTTTCTCTTGAATGAGTACCTGGCTACATTCTAGGCATAGTGTTAAGGCCTCCTTTTCTAATGCGTTATACATGAATGGTTCAGTTTGGCGTAATTGCACAACAAGAAGATATTCAGTAGAGATGAAGTAGTGGATGGATTCACAAGCATTCAGAATGATCATCTACTAAGATTGTGTGTAACTTTAGTTCAGAACCGTACATGTGCTGCCATGTGGTCTATGGTTTATTTCAAGAATATTCACGACTTGATCGAACTTATGTACTGCTTGAGGCCATAGTATTGTCAGTTTTAGTGAGTATGCTCAAACTCAAATATGTTTCAGTTCATAGCAGTGTGGCCTGACATAAAAATTGAGTGTGGCCTATGACATAAAAATTGAACCTATACTGACGTTTGTTCATTTGCCTCGCTGATTGCCATTGCTGTTGTGCGCACCAATCCCTGCAAACCAAATGGAAGTTCTTTAAAAAAAAAGGGGATTAGGGACGGGGTTTTCTGGGGATTAAAGGGGATTGAATGAAGGTAGGGGTTTCACCCAATCCCCTAGGACTCTGTTTGGATGTTTGTATTGGTAGGCTTGGCATTGCATTCCTTGTAATATCAACATCCCAGGATATTGGCATTGAGATCAATACCAATATTTCTGTTTGGATGTTTAGATATTTGGTACCTAGAATTGGTACCCTAGTTGAATGCCAAATCCTGTTTGGATGGTCCGGTCAGAATGATGTATTGCATTTGTATGGGAGAATGATCATGATACATGTTTGCAAACGATTTCTTGTGTAAGTTTTGAGTATATTTAATTATATGACATAATTGTTAATAAAAAGCAAATAAAATATTATATAAAATTGTCACGCCATCTTATAACTTGAAATAAACATGGAAAATCCAGTGAATGTAAGTTAATAGGGGCAGCCGAATTCTTCAAAATATGATAGCAATAACATAATAACAAGTGCCCTGCATAATCCATCAAGTCTCATCCAAAAGGTTCACCACAGATTAGTCTCATAGGCAATATTACAACTTAGAAGTTCTTAAGATAGCTAGCACAAATGGCAGATTCTGGAATCACGCGCATATGTGATGAATCAAACTCGTTTAGATGGGGGCAGGCGATACGGAGGGCAGTCTGCGGCGGTCCATGGCAGCAAGAGGGGCGGGAAGGTGCACGCTCAGCTGCGCTCAACACTAGGGGGCGCGTCAGGGTGGGACTGGAGCTCGCCACCATCCTGCTCGGAGAAGGAGCTCTACCGATCTGCAGCGGCAAATACGTGAGATGCAGCAGCGGGAATGGGTTGGGGAAGGGAGGACGAGGTGGAGGGAAGGGCGCCGGTGGACGGCGGAGGAGAAAGAGAGGAGGCGGAGGGATTCGGACTTGCGCCGCCGCTCGATTTGGCTGGTGCGGCCTCGACGCTAGGGTCTGGGCTCGGGTCGGGGTAGAAAATAGCTTCGCTCGCTCAAATACATGGAGATGTCGAGGCTAGAGGCTGGTCATCCGGGAGGAGTCTAGTGAAGCGTTAATCGGGCCAGGCAATATTGAACCCAAATGCCAAGCCCGAATGCCAAGGACAGCCAAACGCCTCAAATTGAGGTATTCGGGCTTCCAATGCCCCAATATCCAATACCTAGCCTCAATACAAACATCCAAACGGTGCCTAGGGGATTATCCCCACTAATCCTCACAAATACTCCAATACCAAACAAGGCCTAATTCTCGCAAAACCACATATACCAAACAAGGCCTGAATATTCCAGCCCTTTGGCTTCACACATTCCATGGAAAATTATGGGAAATTCCGGATACCATGGTTCCAAACAGTTGAAAGATGCTGAATATAACGTCTCAGGTCCTTGGTAGGATCATTTCATAAGTTACAAACTTGGTGCCCGTACAACATCGGGGAAAATCCTGAATATATCGTTCCAAGATGGTACAACTACACCCATCTAGCATCACCAGGAAGGCCATCACCAACAGAATGTCATCCATCCAACTTGATCAACATCAGGCCTCTACCAACACCAAGCGGCACAGAACTCACCTGTCGTAGCCACCGCCCCCAGCCCGGCGGCCACCGTAGCCTCTCTCGGGCATCCGGTATGGGGAGTAAGGAAGCGACCTAGACCGCTCCCTTCTTGCCCTGCCACCGTAAGGAGGGGGAGAACGTTGAGGTGAGTAGCCCCGACCGCCACCCCTGCTGTCATAGTAGTCTCGGCCATCCCTAGGGGGTGGCGAGTAGTCCCGGGCATCCCTGTAGGGAGGGTAGTCTCGGGTGTCCCTGTAGGACGAGTACATGGGAGGTGGAGACCTGCGGTAGCTGTTGCCGCCATAGTAGTCATCACGGCCACCATAGCCGCCTCTGCGGAATCTGCCACCACCGCGCTGCATCTCTCTACGCTCGTAGCGATGGCCTGTCAAAGGAAAATTGGAAGTAAGCTTAAAGTTGTTGTAAACATCAAAGCATATGTAGAGATCTCATATAAGCACAATAGAATTAAAAATAAGGAATCGTGCCCTATCCAAGGAAAGTAAACTGCAAGCTGTAAATAACAAGGCATATCTTTACATCGCATATAAGTACAATATAAGAAAATGCAAAGAAAAGAAGAGAGTACTGAGGTAAGATTTTGACAGTATGACGTAAACTAAAGGGTAACTATTATCCGACATTGTATACCACAAGCTTGGCTACTTCTCATACCTAGATAACTTCCAGGAGTTGGTGTCCTTGGGCGACCTCGGCGTGACTGAAATAATCATCAGACCAACAATCAGTACGATATCAAGTTCCAATTTATATAAGGTAGAAAATAAAGTATCATGCTGGATTGTGTAGGTAATTATGAGGTTCCCTTACGATCAGTGGATACACACCCTGCATTAATGGACCAAGGAGCAAATAGGTAATGAAGAGCACAAACTCCAACTAGCAGGCATCCAACATTGCTATGCATAAGTCACCACACATCTTGACTAATGATTTGGAAATGCCCGTTGATTAGTTGAATTGGAGTTGAAGGCATCCAACATTGCTAGGCATCCAACATTGCTATGCATATGTCACCACACATCTTGACTAATGATTTGGTGCTGAGATTTAGTTGAAAGTTTGCTACGTTTAGTTGTTGTGAATCTGGTGTTGCATAGTAACCCTTTGGGCTGCCCATTGATCAAGCTGTATGAGCTAAAGTTGAAATTGATGAACTCAGCATCTTGATTGCTGGCACAAAGCTTGCACAATCTCTTCTGAATAATAACCAAAAAACCTCCAGGTCAACACACATGAAATATTACGCTGCATCTGAAAAAAAAACAAGACGACAGCCCATGTGGATGCATAAACAATTACCTTTTCAACAGTGATGTTTCGGCCTTGCATTTCAGACTGGTTAAGATATTTGATGCAGCGTTCAGCATCCTCAACAGTGTCCATGGTGATGAAGGCAAACCCACGAGAAACACGGGTATGGGGTTCAAGAACAACATGGCAAGAAACCACCTACAAACAGCAGATGTCGTAACTTTGCACTTCAGACAACCAGGAAATCTGTGTGATATCACCCAAGTAAACTAACCTTTCCTTCCTTATTGAAGTACTCTCTAAGTTCTTTATCCGTCACTCTAGACGAAAGTCCAGTTATGTACAGAGTATTTCCATGATTCACAGCTTCAGGCTCCCTGCTACAAGGAACATATTAAGAATGTACAAATTACATATGAACAAACTGTTACTTGTGACTTTTCTAAGAGGTTAACCGTTTTTTAAGCATATGCCACATTCAGAAAAAAGAAAGTTTCTACTTCATGTTCCTTATCTCCTGCATTTCAAAATGCTGATATATTGCCAATTTTCCATATACACTATATACACTACTTTAGTTCCATGGATGGAAATCCATTTTCCTATTGCAAGGGATATTAGAATTTAGAATGCATTTTTAACATAGCAATATCTCATAGCTTCACACCACAAGTTTAGTGATCATTAGCCATTACGCCATTAGCTACTTACTACTCCCTCTATGCCAAAATATAGTGCTTACAAGTTTTTTTTAAGTTAAACCATGTAAACTTTGACCAAGTTTATACCAAAAAATACCAACATTTAGAATCTCAAATCAATACCATTATATTCATCGTAAAGTATATTTTAATATGGTATATATTAGGCATTTTAGATATAGATTTTCCTCCATAAACTAGTCAAAGTTAGTGAAGTTTGACTTTCGTGGAACCAATGCGCACTGTATTATGGCAAGGAGGGAGTAACATAGTACCATAAAGTGATTTTGAATGTCACAGCTGTTAGAAGTTAGAACTGGTGTGTATGACTAGCAAGTAATTTAACTACCCCAACACTATCAGCCACTACAACCAGATAACCAACTATTCCAAAATTTATATAAATGCTTCTATCCTACAAAAGATCACATGAAGTTTTACACCACGACTGTACAGTTAGTATGACCAGATAAACTTACTATTGTGAATATAACTCTCAACGGCAAGAACATGTTGTGTACGATATTGCAAGAGTGCATGGTAATCTTTTATTTAGTTTTTGGTCCGAGAAACACAACATGCAGAATAAATGGAGTACAAGCAGTATTAGCAAATAAGATGTAGCAAGAATTCACACCTCCCAGGGCTTCTCGATCTTGACCTGGCCTGAGATCTAGGATCAGGCGACGGAGATCTAGATTGGGATCGAGCTACAGGTGATCTTGACCTTGACATTGCCTTTTGGCGTCCCTTGTAAGGAGAAGGGGACCTTGAGGACCTTGCGTACCTAACAGTAAGAAATTATCCTGAAGAGTTAAAAATGGACCTAATAACTCTGACAAAGGTTTTCTCTTCATTTTGACTTTATCCCACAGTGAAGAGAACATAGCATGTTGGATAACAGAGCACAACCATAAATTTGATGAAACATTACAAGCTTAAAGACAACAATACGAAATGCTGGTAAAATAGTTCTCAGGAGTCGACATAATTTATTTTGTGTTCAGTGGCCATAGCCAATTGCTTAATAAGCTATGAAATTTCAAGTGTAGAAAATATCATGACATGAATAATGCAAAATGGAAATAGGGAATACGAACAGTACGGAAAAATAAGGCCAGGCTTAGCTCTCTACGTTGACTCATGAAACAAGCATCCATCAGCATCGCATAAAAACTCTTGATAACCTCAAGTAGACACAACTAGTCGACCATCCACATTTCAGACAAAACTAGCGCAGGGCCGCCCAAGCCCCCTCACCAGCTCAGCTCGAACTTCAATCAAATACTTGTTACGCCGTTTTATTTAAGTTTGTTACTAGTAAACACTCAACTCTGAAGGTTACTGGCAAACTAATAGTGAAAATCTTTTCCAGGTGAAATAGTAGTGGGCAACGAATCCTAACAAGCTGTCGAATTACAAGGGCTGCACAGCACAGCACAGCACAGCACAGCGATACGGAGCCACCTCAATCGTGCTCCCGTACCAGGGGCCAGTGTGACATCTAACAACACGCAAGTCAACAAGATCCACAAGTAAGTCGCACACAACACAAATCGCCGTACGCCCCGTCTTTCCCTGGATCTACCGCCCATCACCTGAACTGAGCCTACGTTCTAGGCGGCGTCACTAGCCCCAGATCAGAGCCGCCGGCGACCAACACAACGGGAAAAACTCGAACCATGCACGGAATCGGAGAGAGCGAGAGGGGGAGGATCGCGCCCGAGGAGGTCGGGCTCGCCATTACCTGCGGCGCGGGGAGTCGGCCTGCGAAAAGAGGAGCAGCACGGCAGGCGTCAGTACGGAGATCAACGCGGCGACGGGTTCGGGAGCGACAACGGCAAACGGGGGAAGGGAGGGGGTTACCATGGCGCGATGCGGCGGCGGCGGCGGCGGCGGCGGAGCTCCCGGCTGGTTCCGGCGGGTCGCGGCTAGGGTTTGGCTGCGCTTCGGTCTCCTTCCCCCGGTCGGTCTGGTTGAGCTGGAGCTCAAATGGGTTTCGATTTTGTGCAGCGGTGGAGGGAGCGAGGTGGTCTGGGCCGTGCTGGGCCACGACAGGCGCGGAGTAGGCCCACCGGAATTCGCGAGGGAGTGCGGGCTTCTTTGGGCCCAGTATTTGGCTCTCCGACACCGCCATGCGCGCAGGGTAGGCAGAGCAGTTGCAGGCTTTGCAGCAGCGGAGAGTGAGTGGGAGAAGAAACCGTCGCGTCGCGGGCGGCGGAGGAGGCGATGCCGGCGGAGGGGACGCGGATGGCGCGGCTGTGGGAGCGCGAGGTCGGACGCCTCCCGCCCAGGCGCTTCGCCGGCGCCGTCAGGGCCTCCGAGGTCCAGCTCTCTCTCTGTCTTCTGCCCGCCCCTTCACAGCTCAACTCTGCTTGAGCCGGCCACTCGACCTTCGAATCGAGCATGCACTAGGTTTACCGTGCGCAAGATCGGTCTCTACTACTGTGGTTACTGCGGTTCATCTTGGATCAGGGGTTCTTGCAGCTCTCGGATTCCCCAAACCATGCTTATTCTTTGGGATTTGGGAAATGATCCCTACCCACCGGCACCGATTGGTCGCTTCCTCGTCCGACATTACGTTCGTAATTGTTGTGTACTTTTGTTGGAAATTTGCATGCAAACAATGTTGCATAATTAAAAAAAAAAAACTGCGATCGTAGTTGTTTGAAAATTTGCATGCAAATAATGTTGCATACTACCTCCGTCCAAAAATAAGTGTCTTAGTTTTATCTAGATATGTGGATGTATCTAGACACATCTTAGTTGTAGATACATCCGAATGTAGAAAAGGTTGAGACCCTTATTTTTAGATGGAGGGAGTAATATAAATTACCAAGAGAACAACGTTTGGTTAAAATTTTCAGATGCATCATCTCATATTTTTACTGTCGCACTAGCGAAATATGTTGTGTAACCAAGAAAATAAAAGTGGTTTTATGTAGCACCGACACGCAGCTACGCTTGGGCCATTGGTTCACACAGAAATATTCGATGCAATGGCATTTTATGTTCACACCCACATGTAACAATGCGGGCGAGCTCTCGTACTGAAATCAAATACCGAGGTGTCGGTCTTTTTCTCATTGAGCTGCTCTTTTGCTCTCCATGCAGGAGTTTGTGCATTCTCTGGGCCTCCAGAAGAGGCTGCAGAAGCACAAGAGATGCGTGGACACCTTAAGCTTCAACAGTAGTGGGAGCTTGTTCATGTCCGCTTCACACGACCAGACTATCGCACTGTGGAACTTGGAAGAGGCGGTGCCGAGACTGATGTTCCAGGCCGGCGGCGATGTGTCCGACACGCAGTTCATGCCCTTATCGGATGATCGGAGCATCGTCACATGCGGCGCTGATGGGGAGGTATACAGATGCTTTCATGTTGCATGCCTGAGTGCTTCCGTGGCAGATGTCTCTGTCTTGAGCTTTTTTATGTTGTGTGTAATGGTCATGGTTTGGCTATTCGTTGTGGTCGCGGAACAGGTGAGGCATTCGCGTATACGAGAAGGTGGTTGCGTGTTTACGGATAAACTTGCTGACCTGAGGTACGCGGTGAACAAGTTGGCTGTTGATCCGGGAAGTCCTCACACATTCTTTAGCTGCGTGGAGGATGGCTCTGTTTTGCTTGTGAGTTGTTAACCAGGCTCCTACTTGCTATTATCGATGTTGAATTCCTTTATTTCTGACTATGTTTTTCCTCCAGTTTGACCTGAGGAGGAAATATCCCAGGAAGCTCTTTAAATGTGGTGCGGTTAGAAGATTTGGTTTCTTATCTGGTCGCACTGTGATACTCCCTGCTATTTCCGTAGACCCAAGAAACCCCTCTTGTTTTGCAGTTTGTGGCTGTGATGAGTATGCACGGTTATATGATGCCCGTAAGATTTCTCTGGAAATATCTACATTTGGTGTCCCAGTAGAGCAATTCTGCCCTCAACATTTGGTATCCAGCGACAGCAAGAGAGATGGAATCAGTGGTTTGGCTTTCTCACACGCTGGTGAACTTTTAGCATCCTATAGTTATGAAAACATCTACCTTTTCTCAAGAGAGCATGGGTTATACTTCAACGATTTTGAGGAGAATTACAGTGAGAAGTTGCCTGTACCTCAGACCTTCAAGGGTCATGAGAACATGCAGCCCATTAAAGGTGTTAGCTTCTTTGGTCCCAATTGTGACTATGTTATCTCTGGATCGGACTGTGGCCATGTGTTTATTTGGAGAAAGAAGGATGGACAGCTTCTGCGTGCGATGCAAGCCCTGGTGATAGTGAGAATCCCTCCACTTACAATTATGACGTACGTCATTTCTTTTACTCAAATATTGCGTATTACACATGGATTGTTATGTTTCTTTATTATTATTATTTTTGCTATGATGATTATTTTCATACTTTTTTGGAGCAACCGGCAGGAGCACTGCCTTTTCATTAAGCAAGAGGGAAAAACAAACCAAACTGTACATAGAAGGGCATATTTAGATTATGGTGGGAATATGCCCCAGAAAACCACCCTAGAAAAACTGATAAAAAGAGAAAAACTAGTCTGGCTCGGCCGGGATAGCCGGCCCGAAGCCGTTGATGGCACGGTCCCGCTGAAGAATGTCTTCCCTCGTGATATCAGCCACCTCCAGATAGGTGAGGCGGCGCGCGGTGAAGATGCGCCGGTTTCGTTCCTTCCAAGCATTCCAAAGAACATAGAGGAACCGACCGCTGATACGTTTTTGCTCCTTGTTAGTCTTTCCGATGATCATAGCATCCCACCACTCCGAGATCGAGTGGTATTCATTGCGAATATCAGTGCTGTCATCGTTGTCCCAGAACTTCATCCGATTCCAAATGGCCATGGTGAAGGGGCAGTCCTTGCAAAGATGTTCGGCAGTCTCAGGAGCTCGGAGGCAAAGAGGGCAAAGAGGATTATGGGGCCATCCCCTAATGGCGAGCATATCCGCAGTGAGCAGCTTTCCGTGAAGAGCAAGCCAGCCAAAAAGTTTGCATTTCGGCTCGGCGTGGGCTTCCCAGATTTTCTTGGCGACGAATCTGGCATGTCCACCGAAGAACTGAGCATTGTAAGCAGAGCTGGCCGTGTACGTCCCTTCGGTAGTGAGAGTCCAGGAGATGGAGTCCGTTTGCTCAGGGACAAGGGTGATGGTGTGGATGATGTCCCAAAGCTCCAAGTATTGTGCCAACTGGGTAGGTGTGCTAATGTTGATGACGGAGCGGATCCAATTGTAGTCGCTAAGCTCTTTGGCAACCGTGCGGCTTTTGCGGGATGCAATCTTGAAGAGGTCAGGCGCCCAAAGAGAAAGGGGGCCCCGCCCGCACCAGTTATCATGCCAGAAGGATGTCAGCTTCCCATTGCCCACGGTGATCTTGGTGGAAGCCCTGAAAAGCGCCATGTCGGCATCGTCACAGGGAAGCTTTGATCCAGCCCACGTGCGCTCAGGGTCGGTCCATTGCAGCCAAGGCCAACGCAGCCTTAGAGCGCGTCCAGATCGCTCAATGTCTGGCATTCCCAGGCCCCCTAGGGTCTTCGGTCTGGAAGGGTCATCCTCGCTAAAACAGTGCTCATGGCTACCGGTATCTACCATGCCACGGCCATTCCGCTGCCTAAATGGGCTCGGGACAGGATCAACAAGATTGCTAGGACCTTCGTTTGGGCGGGGGAGGAGGGCGAGCACGCGGCCCAGGGGAAAGCCCTCGTTAACTGGATTATTTTCATACTTTGGTTACACAGATTGTCAAATTTGATGTAACATGTTAGGTAGGATTTTTCCGGACTTCTAAACTAATACATAACACTTGAATATTTTTTTATTTTGCTCCAGATATGTTTGTGCTTTATGATTTTGCCTTGAAGTCAAGTGTGATTCCTTGCTTCATATCTTCAATTTAAATTTGTCAAGAAATCATAAAGGTGCTTTGTTTGCAGTATGACTATGAGATATACTAGAAAATAGTCGGTCATTTTCATCACAAAATGCTAAATATGAAGGGGCAATTTTACACATGAGAAATCAATATTTGGTGTAGTTATTGCTTCTTTTTGTCCACTGTGTCGTGTACTCAAGATATCAGTTATAGCTGTCCTACTTGCAAATAACGATGTTGGAACAGGGTTGGGAACTTCAGTATTCCGTATTTGTTTGTACTTTTGCTTCTTTATGCAGAGACGAATATGTGTTTGATGATACAGTTTTGACATATGAATTTTACTTTATGAAGCCTGATACAAATCCTTTCATCATCCGGGGCACGGGCAGCGATTTCGATGGCTCTTCTTACATAGATGACGTTGACATGCATTCCTCGGGTGATGACGACGTTGATGATGATGAAGAGGACAAGGAAGAAGAGGTGGGTGTAGACGAAGATCAGAAAGATGATGAGGACGATATGGAGCATATGAATGATGATCGGTGAGGGTGCCATTGGTCATTAGTGTAGCAGGGATGGAGGTTGTGTGAAGCTATTTTGTCAAGAGTTGTTAGAGCTGGACATAAGGACTTCAGACTTGGAAAAGCGTATCTGCTAAGTTAGGATGTGGATATGTTACTCCTGAGTGTCCTTATCAGTATTTAGCACTTATATATATGTCCTGAATCGTCCGGACATTGGTTATCAGGTGACCAACATCTTATCCGTTATTGTATATATTCTCTAGCAGTTCTTGTAGCAAGTATGGAGATTGTGTCAAGCTACTAACATTACTGTACTGGAAATGTTAGTATGGAGATTGTGTAAAGTTTCTTATGATTTTCTTTATTAGATTTGTGAGGTCCACTGAAATCACAAATTTGCATATTTTGGTTCGAGCCTTTGAGGGAAACACTCCAATGGTGAGTGAACTATTCAAAGATGAGCACATCCATCACTCATCTCTCAAAATGTGAAACCCGACACAGAACTCATGCTTATGAGCGGTTTGGCCACAAACAGGCTCCGATGCGGGCTTTTCGGCCATGTGGCATGCAGAGTGGTGTTAGAATATGTCACGATCAGTTAGGATCAATTAGGCAGTTTCGTCTTATCCTTGTAAACTTGATCCTCATGTGTTGTTAACCAAAATCATGTAGGAGTATCTGGGGTAAGGCCCAGCCTATCAATATATATATCGCGCAGGATATGCCCCCTGTCACTACAGGAATTTGTCGATATGCCGACGGCTGCGAGCCCTTGGCGTAGCCATGAAAGGCTATCGGCGTAGCCTACACCGAGGGCTACCGTCTGCGTAGCCCCTCGGCGAAGGTCCGCCTCAGCGTAGACACGTCGGCCCTCGGCGTATGAATATATATGGGGTCGAACGCCTCACTTAAAAAAGTGATATAGTATCAGAGCCTTCTTATTCGACCTACATATAGCCCAAACCGATCTACAAAAAGTAAGAGAGAATTAATTTGAGAATTCGGAAAACAAAAAAAAGGATCATTTTGCTAAGAGGTAGTGGGAAAAAAAAAGAGTTGGCCTGAGAGATGAGCGAACCCGTACGTCCAAGGCACGTGTACACGGAGGTTATCAAGTTCCGACTGAGGTTATCAGCCAAGCCCACCCGCCACGTCTCGCAGAGCGCTGAAGCGCATCTCGGACCGGACCGGAGCCCATGGGCTCGAGCCCACCTTCCATGCCAACCCTTTAGTCCTCCCAAGCTGGAGTTACAGGCTCGCACCACCAAGCCCGGCCGATGTAACATCCCGGGTGGCACCAATATATCCTGGTCTTCCTAGCCTTGGACTAGCGGTGTGGTACTATTATTTCTGGTACTATGTACGTAGAACTGAATCTTTCATATCACACCTCTCTTCATATCACCTCCGTGGACGCACATATCCCACTTCCAACAGTCCGGCCAGCGTATTTGTTGGCCTACTTCTCTATCGTTTCCAGCTGTGGATGGATTACTGGAACTGATATAGTTTTACGTTGAAACCTATGTTTTGGCATCCTATAATCCTATTTCGAATCATAGTGAACAATCCCTTAATAGAAAGAAAACTAGAAGGTTTCCCGCTCGTTACCGTGAAAGTAGATGACTGAAGAATAATACTACCTCCTCTCCAGGGGCGAACCTATGTTGAAGCAAAACCGGGCCATGGCTCGCCCTTCCCAGCCCAAAACAATGAAGAACTAGACCATAAGAGCGCACGTTGCCGCGCCCGTCCATACTAAAGGAAGGATCACAGAAATATTTGGCAATGTTTGGAAATATCTGAGAAAATAATTAACATTTATAATCATAATGCCTACATAAAAACTACTAATCATAGTGGCACAAATCTATGATCGAAAATGACCACCTATCATCATTAGGGCATTTGTGATGCCATCATATTACCATCGGTTCAAAACATCTTCCTCACTTATAAGATCAATCATGCTAGCATCACAAATCAAATAAGCTTACACATTTTGGAACTAAGCCTTCTTGAAAGAACTTTGATTTAGACATAAATGATCATCAATTAGATAGCAAGGAAGGAAGCAAACTTATAAAATCAAGTTTTTTTTACTTTAACATTTATCTCAAGTGAGATGAGCCAAGCCAACTATTTTGGCAACCGTGCAAAAAGATATAAGATGACTGTCCATTGTAATATTATCTTCAGTGTCAATATGGGCAAACCAATAAAAATTATAACATGCTTTGATTCCTAAAGAAAATTCGTCAAAGCATAATCACAAATCACGACAAGTTGGTGTTCCATACCCAAAATTATTATGATACACAAAATTTTTGCAAAGTGTAGACAACAGAGGATAGTTTCGAAAGGTAGAGATTGTACCATTTCCAACAGTACAACATTCCAGAGAAATCTTCCCTAAGTAGAGTATATTTTTCATATCAACCTACAAGATATATTAATATGAATCTAACATTATAGTGACTGCGTATACACAACATAATTGAGTCCAATATCTTATATTGGTATATTAGAATGTAAGGTGCTGATTACAATTATGAAGTAATTTTACTACCAAGGGCCAAGTGGTCGCGACAGAAATAACTGTAGTGACCAATGATATTCAGTTGACTCTACACTACTCATGAAGGCAACACAAATAGGCTAAAAACTATCAAATTGATACCAGACCAAAATTTTGAGCTTTAAACTGTTGAACTGAGATTACATAAACAGATTGCGCAGCCAATCAGAAGTTGGCAAAAACAATTGCATGGAGCATACCATCGGATATGCTATCTTCGAGGTAGATCATTCTCTCATGTAGAAGTATCAACATTTTCAAGTTAATTTACTGCAGTTTGCCCTCCTAATCTAAACCAAGGCTCAGTTTGGCATCTAAGTTTTATTAAAACTGAAGTATTGTAAAACTGCAGTATTTCCTTGCCTAGGAAACAAATACTTCAGTTTTGGAAAAAGAGATCAATACCTCTTTTTTCTATGCTGCGAAATTAGTGCATTTTGTGAAAAACAAAGTATAGAAAACTATATTTTTTCTGAAACCAAACATCTCAAAGTATTTAGTACCATGGTATTTTAAGAAACCAAACTATTTTAAGAATACTTTGAAAAAACGTTGTTGCCAAACACAGCCCAATTGTGTTGTATCCTGTGAATAAATATTCATTCACATGAGAGTTGAAGCTTCTGGAATGTATCTAAGCACACAAAGCACATAAAGAATTGCAGCTTCTAGTAGGTATTTTGAAACATGTTCTTTTTTTAATGTACTAAAAGTCCTTGCTGATTCATTCATAAATCTGCTTTCATATGCTAAAATAACTTCCAATACACCAAACGACAGTATAACAAGCAATTGAGACTGTGCAGCATATACTATATATATTTCAGTCCATGTAAGACCTTCTCTTAGTGACTATCATAAACCTATATTAGTGAGAGCAAAGATGTCATATTTAATCGGTCATTTCTAGTCAGTATGCTATATATTAACACAATAAAATAATTAATATATATAACCTCTACGCAACCTCTCACATCAACGCATGAGCTAAAATTTTGTGAAACTAAGACCATCAACCGTCAGCAAGAGCAAAAACTCAGTAGAAGTTTACAATGCCATCGCAACATATTTAGAGTTTAGCAGGTTTTAACATAGAAGATAAACATGATTATATGGTGAATTTTTTTAAAAGAAACCCGAGCATATGCAGTGATGAGGCACAATATGAGAGTTTTTTTCTCACAAGATCTATCATTAGTTCATAGCCCAGAACATCGTCCAATAATCAGTGTCGTATTTTTCCTGCATAAAAGGAATAATATTCTGACTCGTCACTCATTTGGAACCTGGAGACCGAATTTATTTATTAGGGGAGAAATAGTCTTTATTTTGGTCATGGTTCCTATTATTTTTCTGTCAGACCTTGGCTTCTGACATTGTTATCTCTATGAAAGGAAGGTGTTTACATTAATAACACAAGATTACCATATCACTTAGGAGACCATATATAGAAGAAGGACTATCGTCGCTTCACTTGTGTCCACCTATACAGCTCTAGTACCATTTCCATAATTTTGCTTCTAGACATTCTCAGGCTCGTCGATATCTTAAAATAATATTGTTAGCTGCCAGAACCCAGCTGATCATCATAGTTAATTAGCAGTTGGACTGACAATAACAATATGCTGTGTTTGTAATAATATACCTTCAGTATGTTCCTCTGATGAGAACAAAGCTCTTGTTTCTTGAACATTGTGGTGAGCAGACCTATGCTTCCCTATGGTACCACATATGCAAAAAGAATAATCAAACAATAGTTGATCTGGAATATTGCCATTACTAAATATTTAAAGTAGAACTAACAAATATGGGTCAGATATTCCATTATTTGTAACACATAACCACATAAATAGACCATTGAAAAGTAGAAATTGTCCACCCTCAGATGTAAAATTCCACTACCACTGAGACAGAAAAACATAGTGAACTGGGCTAATCTTCTCCATAGCCACAAAGTGATAACGATGCACCTCTCTGCAAACATAAAATAAGGGGTTTACTTTCTATTAGTTGTAATGAGAAGTTGGATGCTTCTCACCTGAAGCTGAATTGAGCAAAGATTCTGAACTTGGCACACCTCTTTAGAGCATCCTCAAACCTACATGACCAAACAAGAAAGAAGAGTAATTTGTTAATATATTAGTTAAAACACTTAAAGTACAAATGCCTGTAAGAAATATGTTCCTTCAACATTTTAACATGAATATGTGTCGTCACCTCACCTTTTGTCATAATTTGTCACCAAGTATCGTTGTGGCCTCCTAGCTCGGAATCATGTAGCGTCTACACATCTGGATTCCAATAGAACAGAACTAAAATAGGCATAATTAATTACATAGTTAGCAATCAAACACAAGTTATTGTGTGGACCAAAAGTGCAAACAGTGCTTGCGGATGAAGGGTTCCGATGGCATGGCCGCACATCAAGCAGGTGTGGATTTTTTATCTACAGCCTAATAACTTGCTCCATATAGCAAGAAAAACAGTCAGTTGTATTATGATATATCCACTATACACACTGACAGTAGCATGAAATTCTACAGATAATAGTCACTCAAGTAAGATGAGATTAACTGACCGTTAACCATTGCTCATTTGTAAACCAAGTGGGCACAATCAGTCTCCAATCCTTTCACAGACAGTACCTACGACAATTAGTACTAAAAAATACTATCAACTGGCAGGCCAAATCCAGCAGTAATAGGACGAAACAGCAAATAATTTGGAAGAAAGGCAAAAGGCAGGAATAAAGTAGAATCCTGAATCTGGTCAAGAAAGAATGGGGGGAGAGAGGAAGTAGGAGTGAGGGACAATCGACAGAGGTAGAAGATGGATCGACGACCTAATCGACAAGCATGGAGCATGGAGCATGGAGAGGACAGTTTAATGGAAGAGTGCATGTGTAGGCGCGTGAAATAGATGGGAAGTAAGCATTGGGATTGTGATTGAACTGCACAATAGGCCGCCGGAGAGTGGAGCATTTTGATTGCCATTATCGACCTACAGAAACGGTAGTTTAACACCACCATTAAAATCACCCCAGTGAGGAATCCAATCGACCACTACCAGAGATAATTGACTGCCTCCACCGGAGACACAACACCTTTCACCTGGCTCCATAAACAGGCCCACGCCGATCGGAAGCCTGGGACGCATCACGCATGGGTTCGGGTACCCCGCTGCGTCGCCTGGCTACCGCCCGCCGCCGCCGCCGCCGCCACAGGTATCCTTGTTCGTAGGACTGGGGAGAAAAAAAAAAATAGATGAAACGCCCGGGCCGGCCTCCATACATCACGAATTGGGCTGTTTTGGGCCCGATGAATCACAGAACGCCTAGATCCATTTATGGAGAAGCAGCCCTTTTATTTTGGGCAGGTCCGACACAAGCCGAGCTAAGTGAAAACCACGGAGCGATGTGAGCGCGGAACGACTGGATCTGGGGAAAAAAATCCTATGAGACCAGGTCTATTTTCTCATCAATTTAGACCCACCCGATCACACGCCGCGTGTCCTCACAAATCTCAAAGCATCCTTCTTCCCCAAAGTATCTCCCCAATTTGCTTTCTCATCAAATCAGCGCCGTATCAGCCCACTTCTATCTTCACAAGATAATCCAGCGAGGAATTCGTCTTCCAAAACCACCTTCACGCTTACGAGTTCAACAAGGGTCGCGCCAAAGGACAATGACTCTGCGATCTAATGGGAGCGTATAGTGGCGTCGGCTGCCGGTGTTCAAAGCGGCGGCGCGGACGGCCATTAGAAATAACACTGCAAGGCTAGCCAGTCATCCTAACCCAACCGATAAAGCCACAACCAGGGCAAGCAGAACACCCAACCACCATGGATATGTATTGGTGCTTAATGGAGTACGGAGGAGTCGATTCGTGAACAGCTGCTACTTAGGTCATCTCTAATGGGGCGCGTCGGCTAAAATGGTCGAAATCGTCCGCGTCCGTTTGCGTCGGGGGTGGATCCAGCGGTACGGACGCATAATTTTTTTTCCATTCATAAAGTCATAATTTACATTAATAAAAAAACATAAAAATGCCATAAAGGCGTGGTAAAAGTAGGTATGCCTACTGGTCGTCGTCGCTGACGAGGTCGATGAACTCCGGCGTCGGTCATGGAAGCTGGTACGCCGGCGGTGGAGGAGGTAGGGCCGGCTGCGGCAACTGCGGCCAGGCCATCGCCAGGAGGCTGTGGTGAAGGTGGCCAGTGATTCCAGGTCGGAGCAGCAGCCGGAGCGCGGTCGTTGGAACGCGTCGGCGTGACCGGAGGAGTCGCCAGCCTCCCCTGCACGAGCGCGGACTCGCGGAGCTAGATTGCGAGCCCATCCCACAAAGCGAGCTCGTTGATCTCGTCGAGCTCGCTATTGGCCAGTGCCATGGCAATGGCCTCCTCGTCGGTAATGTCCGGCGGTTGGGTCTCAGGATTCCACGCCGGCCCTCCGTCGTCGTTGTCGTACTCTGCCATGTCCGCGTCCTCGTCCGCGTCCTCATGGTCGTTCTCTTCTTCTTCCGCGGTGATCTCGCGGTCGAAGTAGTCGACGTCGCTGAGGCAGGCAGCGCGGCGGCGCGCGTCGAACTCCCACGTACCGAAAGAGATCCAGTTGTAGGAGTTGAGCGCGTACGCCTGATCTTCCCGGAGATCCGGCGGCAAGATCGCTCGGCGGCGGCGCACCTCGTCTCGCCGCTCTCGGCCCTCGCGCGGCACGGGGGGACCGGCACGCGCCTCGAGTTGAGGTCCCAGCCCCCTCCAGGTAGGTTTGCGTCCGGCCATGGTACCGGCCGGTTTTCCTCCGAAAGCCGGCGCGCGAGCTCGACGCGGACGTACCGCCCCACCCGTGCCTTCTTGCCGGACCGCGAGCCGCTAGCCTCGTGGTTGTTCTTGGTCTTGCGAAACGGCCAGCATTTCTTCCCCATGGCGTCGGTCGGGTGGATAATGTGGGCACTAGCAATGGTGTGGTCGGGGAAATGGGCGCCGGTAGCGTCCCTTTAAGAGGTTTGGACGCCATCTCGCCTTCAATGTCCTGCCACTGCAACGCCGCCCAGTTGCGCACGCTCGCGGAAGCCGAGCGCGCTCCTGGAAAGGCTGCAGCGCGCCGCCCGTAAGTAATGCCGCGGAAGACAAAGCAGTTGTGCCCCTGCCAGGCGGGCCTCTGCGAGGACTGGGCGGACGACCGCTACATCCGCGAGACGCAAACCTGACGCATATTTGGGCCACGTTTCCGTCGCCGCGGACGGCCCAGTCACTATGCGTTGCCCCGCTGAAGGTGGTGGCAGACGCATTTTTGCCCGGACGGACGCAAACGATCGTTCAGCGTTCGTTTACGTCGGGCCCTGGAGATGCACTTATTTGCCGTTAGACTCAACCTGCAGCACGTGAGTACTTGACTGTCAACGCTTGACCTCCCCAGAGATTTGGTGTTGGTGAATGTTCTCATGGGCGATTGGTTTTCCTCAAGTTTGATATACTCATATACCGCTGGGTTTGGAGGAAAAAATGGTAAGATGCCTCCGAGGAATTGGGGAGAAGGATGCTTTGAGATTTGCCAGGACACGTGGCGTGTGTTGGGATGGGTCTAAATTTCTTAGAAGATAGACCTGGTCTCATAGGATTTTTCTCCTGGATCTGGGACGTGGAGCAACAGAATCGGACGGCCACTAGCGTCAAATCGCCGTGGTGCCTCCTAGGTAGTTCAATTTTACTGTTACTTAATGAGTGCTAAAATAGTCCATTAAATAAAATATGTAGGATTTTCTTTGGGCTGCCCCGCTCAACATTTTCTGCCAAGATCCGCTAGTGCTCCTCTCTATAATATAAGCCGTTTTTAGTTTCTAAAAAAAGCTGTTTTTAGCAAATTAACTTAGTTTGCTAAAACAACTTATACTATGGAACAGAGCGATATTATATAGCAATTTAAATAGATATCATGCATGGTAAACAATAATTACGTACAATAGAGAGTGACTTTTTTTTACGAGGTAAGATATCATTACTGCTAAATGTTCTCAAATACAACCAAAGAAAGCTAATGTCAAAACAATATTAACATATAATATAAAAATCAAAATTTGAAAGTTCGGCCTTGATCAAAACTAAAATAGGAAAGTGCAGTGTTTGTTCGACTTTGGCGTACACGGCAACACCACACCAGCGTGTGACTGGTCTGCCCTGAACAACACAGCCAGTTCCTCCAACGCCGGCGGATGGGTCATGGACTCCAGCGCCACCTCCCACATGGTTTCCGACCAAAATATAACATCTTCTCCTACCCAACTCTCCCCTCCCTCCCACGTCACCATTGGCAACGGTGTTTCTTCACTTATCTCCACTACCGGTCACACTACATTATCCACACCTTATCGCACGTTTCACTTAACCAGTGTCCTGGTTGTTCCTGCTATCATTACAAATCTCCTTTCACTTAAACAATATCAATTCACTATTGATAATTCTTGTTCTATGAAGAATGACATTTTTGGTTTTTTCCATTAAGGATCAGCGAACACTGCGCGGGATCATACGATGCAGTATCCCCGACGCTCCTCTATGAGTTTTCCACTATAAACCACCCTCGTTGGCGTGCCCGCATGGCTATTCGTTCCTGGCAGTCCTCCGAAAATCTAAGCCGCCGCCAACGGCCTTCTTATCCCCACCTTCTTCCCCGCCGATGGCGCACAACCACGAAGCCGGTGGAAGTGGCACCGGTGCCAGGGACGACGAGCACCTGCTGTTAAACCTCAATCTTGAGGAGGCGACGGTGCTTCACCGAGCTCGTCACCTTGTGTCGTCGTACTACCGGCTTTCTCACGGCTGACACTTGTCCAATGACGGTTACGCGGTGCCGCCGTTGCCGGAGTGGGGAGCTTCGCACCCTCATCGTGGAGTGCAGGGTGCAGCTTTCGCCATCGCAGCGGAACGACCCGACATGGGGCCCGAACAACCAGGCGTGGATGGGCGTCTTCCAACGCGAGTGGGAGGCGGATATCGCTCGCTCGATTCCGGGTGGTCCAACTGCACCGCCCGGCGAGTGTGGTGGCATAGGCGACACATCGACTAGATGCTAGTTGCGCATGACGCGACGACGTTCGCTAGGAAGCGTCCTTCCCCTTGCAATCCTGGTCGGGCTTAGGCACGTCCTAATCGGGCGCGCTCCAGTGTTCGTCACCATACCCGCGGCCAGGACGACTGGAGGAAATGGAGATACAAGTTGATTTTTGAAAAAAATTCTCCATCTGTTGAAAGTTCAGAATGTTTCAAATAGCAACTGTATCCACCACCAGATTTCCTTATCTTCAAGTTCAGAATCATTGCTCTCAAAATTGACAAACATCAATCTTCTAAAGCAAACTATATTTCTGATCTAGATGTGCTTGGTTAACAAACATTCAGAGCCATCAGATGGGGGAAAACCGACCTGCACCTAAGTATTGTACTATCACTCAATTTAAGATTTCGGAGAACCTAATAACAATCACAATTCATAGCACCTACTATTCACATGTTTCTTTCAGATTTTACAGAGGCTTCTTAACACCTAGCAATTATTTCAAAATATTTTATCAAATTAATTTCAACACACATTTAAAGCCAAGATTTAGAATCTGGACCATCATGTGTTCTCTAGCGTGGTGACAGCGACACATGTGTCCTCGTCGCCATGATTGAGTTACAATTCCAGAGGCTGTTCAAGCAGTGATTAAGATTGTGCTGCCATTTATTTATGCTAATCATTTTTATTTTTGTTAATAACTTTTCCCATCACTAATTGTATTTTATATGTTCTTTCTATTGGTACATTAGTTAGTGCAGTATGCTAATGTGTCTTTGTTTTCATACATGTATAGCAAAATGAAGCATGTGACAATGACGTCATGTTTCCACATTAGTCACCATTCATTGTTACAAATCTTTTTCTTGTGCAATAATGAAGACACATTTAATTAGTCACAAAAATACTTTCGTCATGTAAATTCTATGTGATGATCTTTTTCAGTTTTTTTTTGTTAGACAAGATTTTGCTATAAGTATAACAAAGTAAACACATGCATCTAAAGTTAATATACAAAACTCAATGAATATCATTGTACTATGCTTACACACAATTATACCATGTTAGAGTATTTTGGAGCGTGGGAGTCCAGCAAATATGTTTATGAATGTTTCTAGAGTGTATATGTTTATGAATGTTTCTAGAGTGTAGATGTGTCAAACAAAGGCGGTAATTCACTTCGGCTCCCAGGTGCAAGAGGAAGATTAATCTGCACGTCAACCTGAGGTGTTATCATTTTGAGTAGAAGTACGACTGCGTATCTTCCGCTCTTTCAGACAGACCAGACATCTTTTTTTCACCGACCGACTTGGCGTCGAGGATCTTCACGCGGCCACGTCAAAGCAAAACCTGAGGTGGGTGTTGGAGCTGCATCTCGCAGCTCCCTTCTTCTTCCTCTCTTCTACCTCTAATTCTCACCATCTCTCTTGTTTGTCTCACCTAGAACACACACAAGATGAGATAGACTGAAGAACACACACGCGCGCACAGCTCACCTAGGAGAATTATTGCTTTGAATCTCTCTCCTGGTGAAACCACTTTGGCTACATTGTTTTGCTCAGCCCTCACGGCTTAACTTTTCCATTACTTAGATATGTAGTATATATACAAGAGCTGGGCACTTCTTCATTCAACTCACGCCACTAACAACTTAATGGCTAACTACCCATGCATGCACTAACCCACGGCCACCATACCGGCCACTAACTTGACCAAGCCAACATGCACATGCTGCTTCCTAACAAACTCCACGAACTAACTACACCAGCGATTCACTCGGCAGGTTCTCATCCAGCTTGTTGTCCTCGGTGACATAGGCGTCCCCAATGGGCCTGCCGAAGATGGTACCCGGGGTTTACTGAAGGCCCATGACCCGAAGAATAAGAAGATTCGGAAGCTCAAGATACTATTAAGGAAAGCTAGAGTTGTATTAGGAAAGGATACTTGTAATCTTGCGGGACGGGTTAGAAACCCTCCCGGACTCTGTAAACTTGTGTATTACGAAACCCTCGGCTCCACCGCCTATATAAGGAGGAGTCGAGGGACAAATAAAGGATCGAATTTTACTGTCAACACAACCCTAGTTTCATATTCGTCGAGTACTTTTCGGCTGAAATCTTCGAGATCTACTTGCCCTCTACATCTAACTAAACCCTAGTCTACAATCCGTAGGCATTGACAAGTTAATCCCTTGTCAATTGGCGCCGTCTGTGGGATTTAGAGGTTGCAAGGAGCTGATCTCGATGGCACGTCCAGAATCGTCGACTTCGTCGGTAGCAAGCAATGTGATGGATCGAGGTAAACAGGAAAAAACTGATCTAGTCGATTTTATTCCTCACCCGCCCTCCCGTTTGGATGCATGTGCGTATCTGGAGGAGCCCATCGTCATGACGTTCGGAGAATTCCGATTTAGCGTCAACAAGGAAGGATCCTATCGTCTCGAAGTTCCGATCTCGTCGGAATTTTCAGCGATCGATTCTGACTTCTCATCAAGCGATGACGAGCTTTCGTCGCCACGCTTCATCAACACCAAGGCAAGCGGAAAGCTCGCTAAGATCTTCAGCGACACATCCTTCGGGTCGTCTGCGGACTCCTTTATAAGCAGCGACTCCGACAGCGTCGACAGCTTCAACTTCATCGACAAATCTGCTGCCATTGGAAAGGTCTTCACCAATCTCTATGACGGTGTCACCAATCCTGACAAAAACCAACACCCAAAATATCATCAAGTCTATGCAATCGAGGAGGCAAGCCGAGCAGAACCAGAGACGTCAGAGGCTTTCGATGATTTGGGAAACCCATACGTCGATCCCGCTGATCTCAGAAGAGGCCTAGGCACTAAATATGTCGGGTCTTCACCTCGCGAAAGAGTTCAACTCCCACAAGCAGCGTGGGATAGAGCCGCAAGAGCCATGGACGGTACAGAACCAATGACCACAACTGCTATTGTCGAAGAATTACAAGCCTATCAATATAGACTTGCTCGTGTGAGTAGGGAGTTGGAAAAACAAACAGCTTCCCTGAACAGAAGAAGGGAAGCAGCTTCCGCGTCAAGCAGACGAAGAGCAGAACTAAGTCGACAATCAGGAAATTCGGGAGATAGTCACAGAGAAGCTCGAAGGAGAGCACAATCTCGGCTGCAAAATATACCTGAAGCAGAGAGGGAGAATTTAGTTCAAAACCTCGACATGTCTTTCATGTCTATCGACACCAGGGGAAATATTATCCCTAAAACACCAGAAGCTGGGTACATGGCAACGCAAGCTTATATCCTCGCGTCCAGACCACCCCCTGGGGACCCGAGAGAAGCATTGTTTAACATGGCAATGGCTGGAGTTGGAGTCATGGGAACAACGTTCGCGGCTACACCTCCCGAAGGAACTGCAAGGCAAAATAGTCCACGACCCACTGCAGCAGTGCAAGATCCACCGAGAACAAGTGGAGCAAGAGATACAACGGCTCAAGCAAGGGTAGACAGAGCGCGACAAGAAAGAAGAGAACATCGGCATTCACCAGAAGTTGTCGATGAAGATCTGTGCGGGCTCCCGTGCTTTACGAGACGAGTCCGAAAAACTCGAGTCCCGTCAGGGTTCAAGCTACCCGAAAAATTCAAGAAATTCGACGGTTTACAGGATCCTGAAGATTGGCTCGTTGACTATCTCGAGATGGTGAAGTTGATAGGAGGAACCAGGGCAACAGCTTTGCAAAGCATCCAGGTACATCTGAGTGGAGCCGCACGATCTTGGATAAAGAAACTTCCCCCAGGTTCTATCGACAACTGGGATAGTTTCGAAGACATCTTCGTGAAAAATTTCCGGTCCACCTGCAAGAAACCAGCATCATTGGAAGAGTTGAGGGCGTGTAGACAGAAACACGACGAATCTATGAGAAAATATATACAGAGGTGGAACATCATCAAAAACTCGGCAGAAGATATATCTGACGAGAGGGCAATAGATGCGTTCGTGGCAGGAATTCGACGAGGAGATTTCGTCGAGGATCTAGGAAGAACCAGCCCAAAAACAATATCAGCGCTGATGGAAATAGCAAACAAGTGGGCAGATGGAGAAGATGCTATACATAACAAGCGACATAGGTCGCCAGAGGAGGACCGCAGTCGAAATTTTCAAAATAGAAGGCGATTTTCTCGCCAGTTCTACAATAATGATGCTCCTGGCCACATATCGGCTGGTTTCCGAGGAAACTCTGGAAGAAATAATCGAGATGATTACCAAAGAAGTAATGAGCAACAAGGCGACAACAGAGGTGACTACCGTGGTAATAGGCAAAATAGTGGACCAAGGTTTCAGAGACCATATGTGTCTCCCGAGGAAATGATGAACGGACCATGCCAGATGCATTTCTACCTTGATAATAATGGGAAGAGGCAGTCAGGACATCTGCAGAAGGATTGTCGAAATTTTCAAGCAATGTTGCGAGCCGCAGGAAGGCCAACGCTCAAGCGATGAATAGAAACCCCCAGGGGCCAAGGAGCGAGATACACCTCCCACCTCCTCCCGCAATTACGGACGAAAATCGGCACCAGCTCAGAATAGCGGCAGCACCACATCCACCTCCATATGTTGACCCTAACTCTAATGGTGCAGTCTTGATGATTCAGAAAGCTAGGCCATCTAACAGGGCGCGGAAAGTAATTTCGCGGCAAGTGTTCATGGCAGAAAAGATGCCTCCACCAACAGTCGAGTACCTAAATTGGTCGGGACAGGACATTGGCTTCACAATTGCGGATCACCCACAGCAGGTTCCTCGACCAGGGCAATCCGCACTTATCTTACCCGTAGTAATTGCTGGTTTTGACGTGTCGAGAGTCTTCATAGACGGCGGCAGCAGCTTAAACCTTATGTACGCAGATACATTAAGGAAGATGAACATATCCCTGGCAAATTTAACACCAACCGATACACGTTTCCACGGGATCACACCAGAGAAGCCAAGTTACCCGTTGGGCAAGATCAATCTCGACGTTCAGTTTGGGACCCGAGAAAACTACAGGATAGAGAAATTGGAGTTTGAAGTCGTGGATTTCCCGTCGCAATATCACGCTTTGTTGGGACGACCAGCATATGCCAGGTTTATGGCGGTACCTCACTACACGTACTTATTGTGGAGGTTGCCTGGACCAAAAGGACCAATCACAGTCAAGGGAAGCTTCGCATTGGCTGATAAGTGCGATAAAGATTTTCATCGACTGTCGGAAACTTTCGGGATGCAGGCAGAATATATGGCGCCAAGACTCACCGATTATGATGTGTTGCCAGACACAGGGAGGCCACTCAGAGAACCAACCTTTAACACGACGAAGGATTCAAAAGAGGTGCAGATCCACCCGACGGACCCGAAGAAAACAACGTCCATTGCAACAAATATGGACCTCGCATAGGAAAGCGCGCTCGTCGAGTTCCTTCGTGAGCACTGGAAAATCTTCGCATGGTGTCCAGCTGACATGCCAGGAGTACCCAGGGAACTTGCCGAGCACCACCTAAATTTGGTTCCTATTGCGAGACCAATTAAACAACCTTTACGGCGTTTTTCGGAACCAAACCGCAAAGCTATGCTGTCAGAAATTGATCAACTCAAAGATGCTGGTTTTATTAAAGAAATATCTACAGAAGCCATGTGGGTAGCTAACCCAGTGATGGTGCCGAAGAAAAACACGAAAGTCCTTCGCATGTGTGTCGATTTTACGTGCCTCAATAAACATTGTCCAAAGGATCACTTTCCCCTCCCAAGGATCGATCAAATTATCGACTCCACGGCAGGATGCGAACGTCTTTCCTTCTTGGACGCATATTCTGGTTATAACCAGATCCGACTAAAAGAAGACGACGAAGCCAAGACAGCGTTCATCACACCGTATGGCGTGTTTTGTTACAGTACAATGCCTTTTGATTTGAAAAACGCGGGAGCAACATATCAGCGGATGATGCAGAAATGCCTAGCAACACAGATTGGAAAAAACGTACAAGTCTACATTGATGATGTCGTCATAACTTCAAAAAAGGGGGAAACGTTGATCGAGGATTTGAAAGAAAATTTTGCCAATCTCGACAAATTTTGTCTCAAGCTGAATCCGACAAAATGTTCTTTCGGCGTTCCTGCAGGAGAACTTCTTGGGTTCCTAGTCTCAGGAAGAGGGATTGAAGCAAATCCCGAAAAAATCCAAGCTATCGTAACAATGAGGAAGCCAACAAAGTTGAAGGAAATACAGCAATTAACTGGGCGAGTCGCAGCCTTAAGCAGATTCGTCGCCAGGCTGGGAGAAAAGGCGCTACCGTTCTACGCCTTAATCAAGCAAGGAGAAAAGTTCCAGTGGAACGAAGAGGCAGACAGGGCTTTCGAGGATCTTAAACGGACAATTTCGACACCACCAATCTTGGTGGCGCCAAAAGAGAAGGAACCTCTCATGCTGTACATTGCGGCTACACCCCAATTGGTCAGCACAGCGCTAGTTGTCGAAAGAGAAGTAGAAGGAAAACTCCACGGGGTGCAGAGACCGGTATACTTCATCAGTGAAGTTTTATCGCCTTCAAAACAGCGGTACCCGTAGTACCAGAAGCTAGCATACGGAGTGTTTACAACCGCAAGAAAATTGCGGCACTATTTTTCGGCGCATCCGATAATAGTGGTTAACGAGGCTCCCCTATCCAATATACTAAACAATCCAGAAGCTACAGGCCGTGTCTCCCTTTGGGGAATAGAACTTTCCCCTCGGGACATCACGTATGAAAAAAGAAAGGCAATAAAGTCGCAAATTTTGCCAGATTTTATCGCAGAGTGGATGGAGTTGCAAAATACAGGACTTCCGGATTTATCGAGAACTTGGACCATGAATTTCGATGGATCTAAGAGATTAGAGGGAGCTGGAGCAGGCGTGATTCTTATATCACCTGAAGGCGACAAATTAAAATACATCTTACGGATGATGTTCCCAAACGCATCCAACAACGAGGCAGAATACGAAGCTCTTATACATGGGATGAAGATGGCGAAAGCTTGTGGCGCAACTCGACTAAAAATCTTTGGCGACTCACAATTGGTGGCCCAACAAGTCATGAACCAATGTGATGCAGTCAACGAGAGTATGATAGCATACAAGGAGATGTATAATGAGCTAGAAAAACTGTTCGATGGATGCGAGGTAAATCACATCAGTAGATTGAGCAATGATGAAGCCGATGTTCTTGCAAATATCGGGTCGCAATGTCTGGCGATTCCTCCAGGCGTGTTTTGGGAAGAAATAAGCGAGAGATCCACCAAGCCGATGAAATCAAAAAAGAAGGAGAAGGATGCAAAACCCTCGGGTGTTGCAAAAGAATCACTGGACGAAGAAGAAGAGGAACAGGAGCTAGTCATGATGGTGAAAATTCCATGGATGCAAGCGTACATATCATACATCCTAAGGAAAACAATACCCGACGATCCAGTTGAAGCAAGGCGGATAATTAGACGTTCTAAAGCTTTTACTGTGGTCAAAGGGGAGTTGTATAAGCGAAGTATTTCGGGTGTGCTACAGAGGTGCGTCACACCCAAAGAAGGAAGAGTAATTCTGAAGGAAGTACACGAAGGAGTATGCGGTCATCACGCAAGTAGCCGAGCTATCGCGGCCAAGGTTTTTCGAGCTGGATTTTACTGGTTAACAGCAATTGAGGATGCAAAGGAGATAGTGCGAACCTGTGATGAGTGCCAGAGATTTGCCGCAAAGCCTCACTCTCCGGCAGCGGAACTAATGCCAATACCCTTATCTTGGCCCTTTGCTCAATGGGGTCTCGACATGGTGGGAAAGTTACACAAGGCCTCGCCAGGAGGATACGAGTATATGCTCGTCGCTGTCGACAAATTCACCAAGTGGATAGAAGCGAAGCCGATAAATTCACCAGATGCAGCGTCAGCCATAAAGTTCGTGAAGAGCATCGTTTTTCGATTTGGAGTACCTCATAGCATCGTCACGGACAATGGCAGTAACTTTACATCCAAGGAATTCAAGGCGTACTGTGCAGAGGTGGGCATCAAACTACACTTCGCGTCAGTCGCGCATCCTCAAACCAATGGTCAAGTCGAGAAAGCCAATGGTATCATCTGCAATGGTATCAAGAAGCGTTTGTTAGGGCCATTAGAAAAAGCCCGACATACTTGGCCAGAGGAGTTGCCGAGTGTGCTATGGAGCATCCGAACAACACCAAATACAGCGACACAGGAGACTCCGTTTTTCCTGGTCCATGGAGCAGAGGCAGTGCTGCCAATAGAAATAGAGCACGATTCTCCGAGAGTCACAGAATACAATGAAGAAGCTTCCAGGAGAGCATTGGAAGACGACGTCGACGCATTAGACGAAGCTCGAGATGAAGTATTGTCAAGGGTCACCAAATATCAGCAAGACCTGAAAAATTACCACAGTCGACGTTTGCGACCAAGGTCCTTTCAGGTTGGAGACTTAGTTCTACGACTCAATCAAGATCGTACTGAAAAACTCGAGTCACCATGGCTTGGCCCTTACATCGTCACAGAAGTAATTGAAGGAGGAGCATACAGGATCAAAGATAAGAAGACAGGGGTTCCCAAGAAAAACCCCTGGAACGTAGCGCAGCTAAGGCGTTTCTACGCCTAGCACCAAAATATAGCTCTCCTTGTAAAAATACAATGTACTGAAACGCCCGCGAGTTTTCGATCAGACGCACTCTTTTCCTTTTTCGGGGCACCGAGTGGGGCCGGGAAAGGTTTTTAATGAGGCGGACTCGCGGTGCTGCAATATAATAAAGATAGTGGAATTATATATCTTTTTCGACTGGCTCGGGGGCTTGTACCCAGAAGATACAATATATATATCCATAACGTCGACGAATACAACCTGCAAAATATCTCGCCCTGGTGCAAAAGCACCTCGCAAAAATAAAACAGCAGTGCGAAAAATTGATCGACATAAAGCCCGGGGGCTAATGCCTGCAAATATAGTATTCAAAATAATTTATTTTGCCTTGGGTCAACCTCGCATTATAAAAAGAAAACATCGCCAACAAAACGCCCGGGGGCTTGGCGAGGACAAAAACAATGAATCTAGTAACTTTACAATATAGCTTATGTTTACAACATATGGGATACAAGTCTTGGGAAGCAAATTTTCAATTGTTGCCCAGTATATTATCTATGGTCAATCGCTTATTATTTACAGCGCGAGTGCTATGTTCCGCATAACTGCCCTTCACGAAGAATTCGGCGTCCAGTCGAAGAAGTTCATCCATCATATCCTCAGCAACAGGGGTGACAATGTCATCACACTTGCCGAAGTTCCTTTTCCTTTTCGCCATCTTCGCCAGGCACTTCGGAACAATTTGACCCATGTCTAATTTCGGGCAGCAGATTTTTATCATGATCATGGCAAACCTTGCGCCAGCAGCTAATTGGGCTCGCACAAAGCCATGGATCCGAGGGGCATCTCGAAATTGTTCCATCAGAGCAGGGAGGGTCTCTGGCATCTTATTACGCGAAAACATAGTCCCATAAACTAAAGACAAGGTCCTCGTGCAGAAGTCGAGAAAATCACGGACCTGAAGCGCACGATCTTGAAATCTGACGATCTGGCGGGTACGTTCAGGTGTGCCCCAAAAGTTAGAACCATGCTCCCGTGCAAGTCTGAGAAGTGCATTGGATCGAGCTTCAACACGCTCATCTTCGGCAGCAGCGTTCAAGAAAGAACCTACTTTGAAAAAGTCATCAGAAAAAGAGGAGACAAGAAAAAGGAAAAAGTACGACTAAGTTACTGAAGCACACCTGCCATATCCAAGCTAGCATCATCCAGCAGCTGCAACATGAAATTTTCTCGAGCAGAAGCTGCTGCAGCCTCAGCAACCGCAGTTTCCTTTTCAGCTATGGCATCTTGAGCTTGTCGAAGTACAATTTTTTCCCTCTCGGAAGATTTTCGAGATTGCTCCATTAGTACAAGTGATTGCTTCTTCGTGGATTGGAGTTCTTGGCGAAGTTCCTCCAAATCTGGTGCTGAGCCTTTATTCGACGAATTTTCAATAACTTCGGCAGCAACAGGTGTTTTCTTCGAGTAAGAGGAGGCAGGTAAAACATCGGAAGGACGAGGAGTTGCAGAATAGTTGTCAAAAATCAACTGAAAATAAAGATTTTTCGACATCAATCATCCAGCAAGCATAGATTTCCATTAAATCTCGAAGTATGTACATTGCTATTACAAAAGAAAGGTCACTACTGGACTACTGAAGTAGTTGTCGCCAAAACTACTAGGGCGACAGCATCAAAAGATAGAACTAAAAAAAAAAGAGGACAGGATGGTCTACTTGACCTCCAGCTTGGATGCACTTGGAGCAGGTGCTGGTTTAACACCAAGGAAGGAAAGGATTGGTCTTGCGGGAGGCTTGGCAGCTCTAATTAGAGATTGCCACTTCTTCGTCTCCATCTCCCCTATGTCGCCAACCTTGGCCCAGTCGACGTTTTGCTGACTATTAGCGATCAGCGCGATGGTGCCCTCAACGCCAATCTTCAGACCCTCTTGGCGAAGTTTTAGCCCAAGATCTTCCGGCCCATTGAAGGCTTTGGCGAGATCAACAAAAGTAATGGGGGCTTCTTTCTTCGGGAAGAAGTAGGGGAAAAGCTTCGACAGACCTGCCTCAGCGTTTTCAAGGCCGTCGCGTGCTTCATCCCCATGAATTTCAAGAAGGGTCAGCGCATCAAGAAGATCGTCGCCTTCAGGACCCTCAACTTCGTATTCCTGATGAGTCCTCCCTAAAAACAAGCAAAGAGTAGCTTCTAAATAAAGAATGCGGGGAAAGTGTCAAGAAACCCGAGGAAATGCATAAGGATTCAGGCACTCACTAACAAAACGTCGACTCTGCGACTCGAAGCGAGTGAGGATTTCTGTCTCTCGAGCTGATTGTCGAGATATATTCTCGCTCAAGGAAGTTTCCGCATCATGAAGTCTCTTTCGAAGATCTTCAATGGCGGCAGCATCTTTTTCAGCTTTCTTGCGGGCTCTTTCGCTTTGCTCTAACTTAACAGCAAGAGCGTCAGCACGTTTGTTGGCCTCCGCAAGATCTCCTGGCAAAATACATGACAGTCAAATATCATGACAAAATAATGGTACACATGCAACAGAGGAAAATAAAGGTAATACCTTCCAGCTTCTTGGAAAAGTCGCGATACCCGACAAATTGGGTACCAAGACGAATAAACTCCTTCATTAGAGGCTGAAGAAACAACCAAGGAAGAAAAAGGAGTCAATATAGCCAATGTAAATTCGACAACATTTAGCAAAAAACAAAGGGAAAGGTTTGGAACTTACATCATCCAATGAAGGTGTCGAGGAGCTACCAGGAAATTGGATAGGTTCCTTGGACAGCTCGACCCTCGCTCTCTTTGGAGGAGAGGCTCGGGGGCTCTCAACTGGTGGCGGTTGCACGATGTCATGTTGGGGAGGCGAAGTTTCATCCCCATCGTGCTGAGCTTCCGACACAACTAAAGTACGCGACGTACTCGTTCGAGCAGCCGCGTCAACAGGTTGTTCTTCTTCCTCGTCACCACTACAACAAAATGGTGACAGTATAAGAAGCAAGATAGACAAAAAACGTCAAAACAAAAAAGTAAAGAGTAAGGAGTAACTTACGGGCTGACGAGGGCATCAGTATATGGATTAAAATCTGCCTTCCTATCTGAAGGCTCAGCTTCTTCGGCTTTGGAGGTGCCGGAATATTTGACTTCATCTCTTTTCCTCTTCATCCTTGGAGAAGCGTGAGGAAGGGAGTGTGTCGAGGCAGTGGCTTCTGACTCAGCGGAAGCCGCGGATTTGTGAGAACCCGCAACTTCCCTGGCAGGGCGCGAAGTGCCTTGGTTGTCATCGGCGACAACGGCCCTTTCTTCAACTTCCCCACCTTCGGGAAGGGGAGGAAGAGGTGACGCAGTTGCATGGTTCTATTCAAAAGATAGAAAAAATATCGGCATGAAGCAGTTGAAAGAAAAAGTAGTATGAAAGAGATAGAAGGAAAAACGAAGGTATGAACAAAGATAATGCTAAAAATATATTACCTGCGGGAGTGCATTGGTGGCGCTATACGGCTGATAACCCACAAGTATAGGGGATCGCAACAGTCTTCGAGGGAAGTAAAACCCAAATTTATTGATTCGACACAAGGGGAGGTAAAGAATACTTATAAGCCTTAACAACTGAGTTGTCAATTCAGCTGCACCTGGAAAAGCACTAGTAACAGGGGTGATGTGAAAGTAGCAGTAATATGAGAGCAGTAGTAACAGTAACACAGCAGCAGTAGCAGTAATATGAGAGCAATGACACCAGAAAATAGTTGATACTACTTCCAATGTCATGTAGAACGAGTATATGATGATGAGAGATGGACCGGGGTTCCCAGCTATCTACACTAGTGGTAACTCTCCAATAACAAGTGTTGGGTGAACAAATTACAGTTGGGCAATTGATAGGATTGAAATAGCATTAAGAAAGAACATCCAGATTATTAATCATGTAGGCATGTTTCCCATATATAGTCATACGTGCTCGCAATGAGAAACTTGTACAACATCTTTTGTCCTACCAGCCGGTGGCAGCCGGGCCTCTAGGGAATCTACTGGAAATTAAGGTACTCCTTTTAATAGAGCACCGGAGCAAAGCATTAACACTCCGTGAAAACATGTGATCCTCATATCTAAGCCTTCCCCTCCAGTTGTCCCAATTTCTGTCACTTTGGGGCCTTTGGTTCCGGACATAGACATGTGCAAACAACTTGTAGATACAATCTAAGCAATAAGTATAGAGCTTAAATCTAAGATCATGCCACTCGGGCCCTAGTGACAAGCATTAAACACAACAAGATTGCAGCAACAATAACTTCACAAACTTATACAGATAGACTAATCATAATGTAACAATCCATCGGATCCCAACAAACACAACACCGATTACATCAGATGAATCTCAATCATGTAAGGCAGCTCATGAGATTATTGTATTGAAGTACATGGGAGAGATGATACCAACTAGCTACAGCTAGAACCCGTAGTCCATGGGGGACTACTCACGGAGCATGATGGAGGTGGTGGCGTCGATGGAGATGGCTTCCGGGGGCACTTCCCCGTCCCGGCAGGGTGCCGGAACAGAGACTTCTGTCCCCCGAATTGGAGTTTCGCGATGGCGGCGGCGCCCCTGGAGTCTTTCTGGAGTTTCGTCAATTCGTATCGCGTTTTTAGGTCGAAAGGGCTTATATAGGCGAAGAGTTGGAGTCGGAGGGTGCCTGGGCCCCCCTCACAGTAGGCCGGCGCGGCCAGGCCTGGGGCCGTGCCGCCTTGTTGTGTGGTGGCCCCCTGGCCCCTCTCCGACTCTCCTTCGGTGTTCTGGATGCTTCCGGGAAAAATAGGGTTCTGGGCGTTGATTTCGTCGAATTCCGAGAATATTGCCCGAACAGCCTTTCTGGAACCAAAAACAACAGAAAACAAAGAACGGCCCTTCGGCATCTCGTTAATAGGTTAGTTCCATAAAATGCATAAAAACATTATAAAGTGAAAGCAAAACATGTAAGTATTGTCATAAAACAAGCATGGAACATCAAAAATTATAGGTACGTTGGAGACGTATCAGCATCCCCAAGCTTAGTTCCTGCTCGCCCTCGAGTAGGTAAACGATAAAAAGAGTAATTTCTGTAGTGACATGCTACTTACATAACCTTGATCATACTATTATAAAGCATATGAGATGAATGAAGTGACTCAAGGCAATGATCTATAGTTGCTAACAAATAGATAACATATAGCAAAACTTTTCATGAATAGTACTTTCAAGACAAGCATCAAAAGTCTTGCATAAGAGTTAACTCATAAGGCAATAAATTCAAAGTAAAGGCATTGAAGCAACACATAGGAAGATTTAAGTTTCAGCAGTTGCTTTCAACTTTCAACATACATATCTCATGGATAATTGTCAACACAAAGTAATATGATGAATGCAAATATGCAAGTATGTAAGAATCAATGCACAGTTAACACAAGTGTTTGCTTCTAAGATGGAAGGAAGTAGGTAAACTGACTCAACATAAAGTAAAAGAATAGCCCTTCACAGAGGGAAGCAGGGATTAAATCATGTGCTAGAGCTTTTTAAGTTTTGAAATCATATAGAGAGCATAAAAGTAAAATTTTGAGAGGTGTTTGTTGTTGTCAACGAATGGTAATGGGTGCTCTAACTACCTTATCAACCAGACTTTCAAGAGCGGCTCCCATGAAGGACGTTATCTCTACCAGCAAGGTAGATCATCCCTCTTCTCTTTTGTTTACACATGTATTTTAGTTTAATTATTTATGGATGACACTCCTCCCAACCTTTTGCTTACACAAGCCATGGCTAACCGAATCCTCGGGTGCCTTCCAACATTCACATACCATGAAGGAGTGTCTATTTGCAAAATTAAGTTGCTTACTGATGAATCAGAGCAAAACATGTGAAGAGAATTATTAATGAAAGTTGATTAATTGGAGGCTGGGAACCCCGCGCCAGCTCTTTTTACAAAATTATTGGATAAGCGGATGAAGCCACTAGTCCATTGTGAAAGTCTGTCAAAAGTAAATGACAAGATCGAAAGATAAAACACCACATACTTCCTCATGAGCTATAAAACATTGACACAAATAAGAGATAATAGCTTTTGAATTGTTTAAAGGTAGCACATGAAGTATTTGCTTGGAATGGCAGGAAATACCACATAGTAGGTAGATATGGTGGACACAAATGGCATAGGTTTTGGCTCAAGGTTTTGGATGCACGAGAAGTATTTCCTCTCAGTACAGGGCTTTGGCTAGCAAGGTTGTTTGAAGCAAACACAAGTATGAACCGGTACAGCAAAACTTACATAAGAACATATTGCAAGCATTATAAAACTCTACACTGTCTTCCTTGTTGCTCAAACACTTTTACCAGAAAATATCTAGACCTTAGAGAGACCAATCATGCAAACCAATTTCAACAAGCTCTACGGTAGTTCTCCACTAATAGGTTTAAACTACATGATGCAAGAGCTTAATCATGATCTACTTGAGAGCTCAAAACAATTGCCAAGTATCAAATTATTCAAGACATTATGAAGCACTTTCTGTTTCCAACCAAATATCAATAAGTGCAGCGGTTTTCAAGTCCGCCATGAACATTAAAATAAAGCTAAGAACACCAGTGTTCATATGAAAAAGCGGAGCGTGTATCTCTCCCACACAAGGATTGCTAGGATCCGAATTTATTCAAACATAAACAAAAATAAAAACAAACAGACGCTCCAAGTAAAGCACATAAGATGTGACCGAATAAAAATATAGTTTCAATAGAAGAAACCTGATAAGTTGATGAAGAAGGGGATGCCTTGGGCATCCCCAAGCTTAGACGCTTGAGTCTTCTTGAAATATGCAGGGATGAACCACGGGGGCATCCCCAAGCTTAGACTTTTCACTCTTCTTGATCATATATCATCCTCCTCTCTTGACCCTTGAAAACTTCCTTCACACCAAACTTCTCATAAAGTTCATTAGAGGGGTTAGTACTCAAAAAACTTGAATTCACATTGGTCCTATAGTGACACATTGCAAGTACTCAATAAAACATTAGCTACAGCTCTCCACGTCTAGAAAGCCTCACTTAAAGTCCACAAGAGACAATGCAAAAAACAGAGACAGAATCTGTCAAAACAGAACAGCTAGTAAACACGAATTTTTAAACGGTACTTCCGTTGCTCAAATCAGAAAACTCAAAACTAACAAAAGTTGCGTACATATCTGAGGAACGCGCACGTAAATTGGCAGATTTTTCTGAGTTACCTACAGAGAGCCCTGCCCAGATTCATGACAGATAGAAATCTGTTTCTGCGCAGAAATCCAAATCTAGCATCAACCTTCTATTAGAGACTTTACTTGGCACAACATTGCAATAAAATAAAGATAAGGAGAGGTTGCTACAGTAGTAACAACTTCCAAGACACAACAAAACAGTAGCAAAATAAAGACATGGGTTATCTTCCAAGAAGTTCTTTCTTTATAGCCATTAAGATGGACTCAGCAGTTTTAATGATGCACTCGCAAGAAATAAGTGTTGAAGCAAAAGAGAGCATCAAGAAGCAAATTCTAAACACATTTAAGTCTAACCCACTTCCTATGCATAGGAATCTTGTACACAAATAAATTCATGAAGAACAAAGTGACAAGCATAAGAAGATAAAACAAGAGTAACTCAAAAAGTTTCAACATATAGAGAGGTGTTTTAGTACCATGCAAATTTCTACAACCATATTTTTCTCTCTCATAATAATTTTCAGTAGCTTCATGGATAAACTCAACAATATAACTATCACATGCAGCATACCTTTCATGATCCATAAACACATAATTTTTATCAAGCTCAAAAATAATAGGATCAAAACTTTCAAATCCACTTTTATCAATAATATAACAAGATGATTGATCAATCTCAAAAGATATGGGACTCATAGATAAAATCAAGAACTCTCCAATCCCATTTTCATTAGTAGTACAATTAATATTATCAAGTAACATAGGACCATCATCTAGAGATTTATCATAAACATTTGCTAAGCAAAACTCTTTAGTACCATGCATTTCGACATCAGGCATAAACAAAGCATTATCATAAGATTTATCAAACTAGAATGGATTATCATAGATAACAGTAGCATAATTATTCTCACAAGTTTTACTCATAGGGAATATTGCAAGAGAATCCACAGGAACATAACATTCAACCTCTTTCGGTAAGCATGGAGGACAATCAAATAGTGTAAGAGATAAAGAGTTACTCTCATTAGAAGGTTGGCATGGGTAGCTAATCCATTCTTCCTCCTTTTGTTCATCACTCTCCTCCTCTTTTTCATCCAATGAGCTTTCAGGTTCATCAATTTCCTCCTCTTTTTCATCCAATGAGCTTTCAGGTTCATCAATTTCTTCTTCCACTGGTTC